>NC_140417.1:20410203-30410203 GCF_965140295.1 Lepidochelys olivacea | reverse complement strand
AAAGTGATCATCAGGTTGGGCCATTTCCAGCACAAATCCAGGTTTGTGTCCTAACCACGTGTCCCCAGCTTCTGCCCCACCTCCCTGAGCGGCTGCTTCGTGCGGCCCAGCAGATTCCCCCGCCTGGGAGCGGGGAGGAACAGTTTGTGATTCACCCGCTGCTCAGGAGAGCCGGAGCGTCGGGCGGGTGCTGGAAGCCAACGCCGGGCGGGTGCGGGGGGAGTGGGGACGAGAACCGCGGGCCCCGCTAGGCCCAGCTCCAAAGAATCTTAATTGCAGCCGGCTTGGCACCTGTCGGCTGAGATGCTCCTGGCACACGCAGCACATTCCTGGGGCCAGGAGTCCCGCAAGCCAGGCCCTGACACACATAAACCTGGGAGCGGAACACATGCACTTCAAGGGCTGCTGGCTCAAATCCAGGTCCAGGAGGTGGGGACTGGCTGGCTCAGAGAGGTGGGGGATGGGACACTGCCTCTCCCTTACCAACTTGGGGTTGGATGGGAACTGGTGCCTCCTAGAGGGGAAAGACCCCATTCCCTCCTCCTTCCACCCTGAATTGGAGCAACAGGCCCAGAATATGTGCCCCTTCTCTGGGCAGGGAAGGTAGGGACCCATTAATTATCTGTCCAGCCCGCTCAGGACTAGTACCAAGGAAAAGTGTGAGGCCTGAAACGTATAATTATCCTGCCTATGTTTCCTGTAGTGGTCCTGTCCCACAACACGCCAGAGAGGGGCAGAGATCACCCCACCCACAGCTGCAATGTGGCCAGCCCTGGGGTGGAACGCACTGGAGCCGGGGAGGAGTGTAACAGCACAGGGCAACGGCGGCTGGGGGCGGAGGCGGGAAGAGATGGTCCAGGTTCCGCCTGAACTTGGGCCGCAGAGAGGCAGACCCAAGTCAGCAGAGCAGGGGTTTGGCCAGGACACTGGAGTTCACACCCCAGCATGTGGGGAAAGTGCCAGGAGGTTTCACAGCCATACGTGGGGCAGTGTCAGGGTTTTACGTCTCCCTGGAGTCAGTGAGTCACAGTGAACCCATGAAGTGGAGAGGCCCCCCCCCGTACTGAGCTCCCCTCTGGTGCTGCACTGGGGCATTGGGGTCATCACCGGCTGTGAGAGGAGGGTACCCCAATGAGCCCTCCACCGCACTCCCTGAAGCACAGCGGCCCTTCGCACTGCTGTTGACCATTGGGGCCAGCGGTGACTGCGAAGGGAGAGCACCCGCTACCCACTCCCTGCAGCTCCCTTGCAGGTCTCCCCTCCCATCCCAACTGAAACCAGTCTTGCTTAGCATGCCATCTCCAGGCATCCCAGCATAGGCAGGGCTCCCGCTTCCTCCTGAGCCTCAGCCCACAGGCAAAGCGGATGTCAGCATGTCTGGGATGTGGGAAACACCCAGGGCCAGGCAGGTGGTGCCAGCCCAACGGGTTCAACCAAATCCCCGGGTGAATAACCTCAGGGAGGAGCAGACAACAAACAGGAATTCTGGGATGACAGCGTACCTAGTGGTTAGGGGTGGAGCGAGGCCTCCTGGGGTTTAGCCTTGCTCCTGGCCGGGGGCTGTGAGGCAGAACCCCTGAACTCCATGCCTCAGTTTCCCCTCGCTCCATTGAGGGGATTCTCCTGGCTGGGCGGTTTGATTGGCCGGTTTCCGTGGGCACCAAGCTGTGAGGCTGGTGATGATGAGCCGGGCTGGGCACTGCCCAGGCTCGTGGCACAGCCACTGCAGCACATAGCCTGGGTCTATAACATGCCTTCAAAGACCTTAGCTAATTAACCCTCAGGTGAAGCAGCATCAAAACCACTCACCCAGAGAAACTGAGGCACCTCCACTTCCTCGGAGCCAGCCCAAGAATCAGGGCAGGAGGAGACACAACTCAGTTCTCACTCCCAGCCCCCCCAAACCAGTAGGCTCCCCTCCCCTCCCACAGCTGCAAATAGAACCCAGGTGTCCTGGCTCTCAGCCAGGCTCTCTGGGCTGGGGTGCTCCCAAAATCCCAGCTGGAGTTTCGACCTGGCTATTTCCTGGTGTTGGGACGCGTCCCAGCCTCAGCCCCAGGGGGGGATGAGTCTCGTGGCAGGGATGGGGCAGACGCGGGGGAACCAGTCTGGATGTGGACGGGAGGGGTGCGGCCGGAACCAGGGGGGTGGGAGGGCTGTCCCTAGCTCTGCCACTGACTCACTGGTGATCCTTCCCCCTCCTTGCCTCAGTTTCCCCATCTGCTCATGGGGATGGCGTCTCTGAGAGGCTGCCCAGAGACACTGAATAGCTCCAGATGGATCCATGTTTAAGATACACCACCAGCGCTTTTCATCCCCTGCCCAGGGCTGAGATGCAGCCGCCTCGGGGCTGTTTAACAATTCACAGTAACATCACATAACAGTTCTGGACAGGAAGTGAAAAAGAATTTTGTATCCGATTGAAACTGCAGCGTTTATTGAGACAGGCTATAGACCACAGAGGTGGAATTTGTCTGGGCCCTGGGCTGAAGTACCCTGCTCTAACCACTAGCCCCCACTCCCTTCCCAGAGCCCAGGATTTCTGACTCCGGCCCACTTCACGCCAGGCCTTGCTGCTCCTCCTGCCACTGGGTTCCTCCCTTCTCGCCCCCGCGCCTGGCTAGGGGAGCAGGAAGCTCCCGGCTCCATGTGGGGGCCTCTCCCTGTGCCCCAGGCAGGCCCCGTTCCCGCTGCCATACAGTTAAGTTTCACCGCCCGCCCACACTCCAACCTATCTCAGCCTCCCCGTGCAAGTAACTCCCTCTCCTCACCCCCTACCCCCAGTGCTGGGGGATCTGGACCTGCCCCAGGCTCCTTGATCACTGGCAGTGCCTGAGCCCCAAGCCAAGAGCGAATCTCCAACCCAGCAGTGCCATGGCTGCTGGCCGAGGGGGGAGGCAGAGGCAGGAATTGGATCAGGGCGAGGACGTGAAATAGTGACAGGGATGGAGGAGTGGGAAGAAGAGCGGGCGATACAACGGGCTGCCCTGTGTCTCTTTCCCCATCTGCCCAACCCATGTCATGCCCTCGGCTCAGTGGGGCGCAATCTGCCTCCGTGTGTGTCTTCTTTGGCCCTACAGAGCTATGCATGGGGTGGAGGGGTCCCAGGGATAGCAGGGGGCTGCAGGTCAGGATTTTGGGGCCTTGGCAGAGCTGGGGGGGGTGTCCAGTGCTGGGATAGCAAGAGGCTGTGGGTTGGGATTGAGGGGCATTAGCAGACATTGTGGGGGGGCAGGCTGCGATAGCAGGGTAGGGAGCACCGCTCAGCCCCTAGGTACTTGCAACCTGTTAGCCGAGGTCTGTGGTGCGGCTCAGGTTGGGGTGGCTTCATGAGACTGTTACTCAGAGGTTACACAACGAAACTGAAGCAAGTCGGCACCTGCTTCTGCCCCCTCATCCCAGACCTCTGGGGCAACGGAGCCAGGACTCAGCCATCGCCTCCTCCGTTAGGTGCTCTGGGGACAGAGCCCTGCCACTCCTCCCTGATCCATCTCTCAGGCCAGCCCTGCGTGTCACCCCCAACCTCCAGCTAACTCAGCCCTGGGCTCCCCACCAGCTCTGCCACCCCCTTCAATCCCACCCCCTGCTGTCCCAGCCCTGGGCTCCCCAATAGCGCTGTCTGTGCCCCTCAGTCTCGACCCCCCTCCCCTGCTAACCCAGCCCTGGGCTCCCCACCAGCTCTGCCAATGAGCTTAGATTTGCACCCCCCGATATCCCTCCACCCAGTGCCCTGAAACTGAGGAGGATCCTGCACGGATGGGGTGATGTGGGGTGACAGTCCTTGAGGGTGAGAGGAATCCCTGACTGGATGGGCCCATTGGTCTGGGGGGGCGAGGCGGAGCAGGCAGGGACAGAGAGGAGTGGCGATGCCCCAGTTGTGGGGCGGGCAATATTGCGGGGCGACGGGGTATACCCAGAGCAGCGAGGCAGGAGGGGCACGGCAGTGACTAGGCGGAGGAGGATGGGGGGTAATGACGCGAGGAGGGGAATGGGGGGGCAGTAAGGCTAGGGTGACCAGATGTCCCGATTTTATAGGGACAGTCCTGATTTTGGGGTCTTTTTCTTATATAGGCTCCTATTACCCCCCACTCCTTGTCCCGATTTTTGGCATTTGCTGTCAGGTCACCCTAAGTAAGGAAGAGGGGATAACTCGGGAGGAGGGGTCGGGCAGTGACGCGAGGAGGGGAATGGGGGGGACGTAGTGACGCGGGGGGGCAGCAAGGTGGGGGGATACCGCAGGGGAGGGGCCGGGCAGTGACGCGAGGAGGGGGATACTGGGGGGACGTAGAGACGCGGGGGTCAGCAAGGCGGGGGGATACAGCGGGGGATGGGCCGGGCAGTGATGCGGGGAGGGGGATACCCGGGGGCGGGGCCGGCCAGTGACGCGGGGAGGGGGATACCCGGGGGCGGGGCCGGGCAGTGACGCGGGGAGGGGGATACCCGGGGAAGGGGCCGGCCAGTGACGCGGGGAGGGGGATACCCGAGGGCGGGGCCGGCCAGTGACGCGGGGAGGGGGATACCCGGGGGCGGGGCCGGGCAGTGACGCGAGGAGGGGGATACTGGGGGGACGTAGAGACGCGGGGGTCAGCAAGGCAGGGGGATACCGCGGGGGATGGGCCGGGCAGTGATGTGGGGAGGGGGATACCCGGGGGCGGGGCCGGTCAGTGACGCGAGGAGGGGGATACCCGGGGGCGGGGCCGGGCAGTGACGCGAGGAGGGGGATACTGGGGGGACGTAGAGACGCGGGGGTCAGCAAGGCGGGGGGATACCGCGGGGGATGGGCCGGGCAGTGATGTGGGGAGGGGGATACCCGGGGGCGGGGCCGGCCAGTGACGCGGGGAGGGCAGTAAGGCGAGGGGGGCGGAGCGGGGCCGGGCAGTGACGCGGGGAGGGGGATACCGGGTGGGGGCGGCGTAGTGACGAGGGGAGGGCAGTAAGGCGAGGGGGGGCGGAGCGGGGCCGGGCAGTGACGCGAGGAGGGGGATACTGGGCGGACGTAGAGAAGCGGGGGGCAGCAAGGCGGGGGGATACCGCGGGGGATGGGCCGGGCAGTGATGTGGGGAGGGGGATACCCGGGGGCGGGGCCGGCCAGTGACGCGGAGAGGGGGATACCCGGGGGCGGGGCCGGCCAGTGACGCGGGGAGGGGGATACCCGGGGAAGGGGCCGGGCAGTAACGCGAGGAGGAGGATACTGGGGGGACGTAGAGACGCGGGGGTCAGCAAGGCGGGGGGATACCGCAGGGGAGGGGCCGGGCAGTGACGCGGGGAGGGGGATACCGGGTGGGGGCGGCGTAGTGACGCGGGGAGGGCAGTAAGGCGAGGGGGGGCGGAGCGGGGCCGGGCAGTGACGCGAGGAGGGGGATACTGGGCGGACGTAGAGAAGCGGGGGGCAGCAAGGCGGGGGGATACCGCGGGGGATGGGCCGGGCAGTGATGCAGGGAGGGGGATACCGCGGGGGCGGGGCCGGCCAGTGATGCAGGGAGGGGGATACCCGGGGGCGGGGCCGGGCAATGACGCGAGGAGGGGGATACCCGGGGGCGGGGCCGGGCAGTGACGCGGGCACAGGCCGGGGAATACCACCCGGCCGAGCGGTTCTGGCCCCATCTAGCGGCCGGCGGGGAAGCAGGAAGGCGGGCCGAGGCGGCTGCTGCGTCGGGTGGTGAGCGGGCCGGGCTGGGACTCAGGGGGATGCCCCGGGGTTCCCCCGTGCAGGCGGCGGGTAGGGGGAGCGTCCCCTCCTGAGCTCGGGGTGGGGAGTCCCTGGGCCCCCCTTGGGGCCATCTGGGGCTGCCGCACTCCGACACCCCGCGCCCAACACACCCGCCAGGAAGCCCCACCCCAGCGCCCCCGTTACTCACAATTCCCCCTCCCCGGCTATTGCCCCAACATGCCCCGCTCCCTATCCCCCACAATCCCCTGGGGCCCCGACCCAGCACCGCCATGTTCTCTGTTACCCACACTCCCTTGCGTGGGGCCATCATGGGCCCCTCCCCCATTGCCCACACTCCCCTGCCTGGGGCTCTGGGCCTTTGACCTCCCATTCCCGGGAGCCCTGACGGGCACCCAGCAGTGGTCAGTTCTCCAGGATTCTGACTCTTCTGGACACCCTGCCCGCCCCCAGCCCCCGCTTGTTCTTACCCAGAAACCCCAAGGGTCCCTGGCCTCAATCTGTGTGTCCCACAGGGCCGCTCCAGCTGCCCCCTCCCCTTTTCCTGGGATTGCCACTTGCCCCATTTTTTGATGCCTCAGTTTCCCCTGGATTAAAACTGGATTAGTAGCAGCCTGGCCCCCAGAGATAGTCCTGATTATCAGTTCAATAATCCCATTACATACAGGGACCCCTCCCCTGGCACTGAGATGTGGTCACCACTGAGGTAGGGTGTGGGGCCTGCTTATACAAAGATCCCTGTCCAGTCCTGCCGCCTCTCGGGCAGGGCTTGAGTGAGACTAGCAGCTTGTGGCTCTGGTGTGGGACACTCTTTTGCTCTGACTGGCTTCTCTCTCCCACCCAGGTGATCCCTCCCAGGGGTTGCCATGGGTGTGCGGAGTGGGGAGAGCTGGGCCCAGCTTATAACATCCTTCCGAGCAGGCCCCACCTCCTTCCTTCTGGCCCATGGGAGTGATGATACCTTCCTGGCTGAGCTGCTTCAGGACCTGAGCAGCGAGAGGATCAGTGAGCAAACCAAGGTATGCGGGGTTGGCAGGGCGCCTGGGTTCTATTCTTCGCTTGGGGAGGGGTGTAATGGGCTAATGCAAGTTTATACAGGGACTGCCCAGTTTTATCTTCAGCTTTGACAGAGGAGTGGAGTGGGGTTTAGTGGTTAAAGCTTTGTGGGACTCCTGGGTTGTCTCTTTGGCTTTGGGAGGTGAGTTGGGTCTAGTACAGAGGTGGGCAAACTATGGCCCATGGGCCACATCAGGGACCGTCCTGCCCAGCCCTTAAGCTCCCGGCCGGGGAGGCTAGCTCCCGGCTGGGGAGGCTAGCCCCCGGCCCCTCCCCTGCTGTTCCCCCTCCTCCGCAGCTACGCTGCCATGCGGGCAGCACTCTGGGTGGCAGGGCTGCACGCTCCTGCAGGACAGCGAGGCAGCATGTCTGGCTCCAGCCAAGCAGCACAGCTGCCAGACATGCTGCTCTGAGTGGCATGGTAAGAGGGCCTGGGGATTGGATAAGGGGCAGGGGATCCCGGGGGGCAGTCAGGGGACAGGGAGCAGGGGGCAGTTGGATGGGATGGAGGTTCTGGGAGGGGGGCGGTCAGGGGACAGGGGGGTTGGATAAGTGTGGGAGTCCCGGGGGGCCTGTCAGAGGGCAGAGGTGTGGATAGGGGTGGGGGGGCAGTCAGGGGACGGGGAGCAGTGGGGATTGGATAGGGGGTGGAGTCCCAGGGGGGCGGTTAGGGGCAGGGGTCCTGGGAGGGGGCAGTCAGGGAACAAGGAGCAGAGTGGGTTGGATGGGTTGGGCGTTCTGAGGGGGCAGTCAGGGGGTGCGAAGTGGGAGAGGGTGGATGGGGGCGGGAGCCAGGCTGTTTGGGGAGGCACAGCCTTCCTTACCCGGCCCTCCATCCAGTTTTGCAACCCCGATGTGGCCCTTGGGTCGAAAAGTTTGCCCATCTCTGGTCTAGTAGTTAGAGCAGTGGGGCTGGGAGTCATAGAATCATAGACTATCAGGGTTGGAAGGGACCTCAGGAGGTCATCTAGTCCAACCCCCTGCTCAAAGCAAGACCAATCCCCAACTAAATCATCCCAGCCAGGGCTTTATCAAGCCTGACCTTAAAAACTTCTAAGGAAGGAGATTCCACCACCTCTCTAGGTAACGCATTCCAGTGCTTCACCACCCTCCTAGTGAAAAAGTTTTTCCTAATATCCAACCTAAACCTCCCCCACTGCAACTTGAGACCATTACTCCTTGTTCTGTCATCAGCTACCAGTGAGAACAGTCTAGATCCATCCTGTTTGGAACCCCCTTTCAGGTAGTTGAAAGCAGCTATCAAATCCCCCCTCATTCTTCTCTTCCGCAGACTAAACAATCCCAGTTCCCTCAGCCTCTCCTGATAAGTCATGCGTTCCAGTCCCCTAATAATTTTTGTTGCCCTCTGCTGGACTTCTTCCAATTTTTCCACATCCTTCTTGTAGTGTGGGGCCCAAAACTGGACACAGTACTCCAGATGAGGCCGCACCAATGTCGAATAGAGGGGAACGATCACGTCCCTCGATCTGCTGGTAATGCCCCTACTTATACATCCCAAAATGCCATTGGCCTTCTTGGCAACAAGGGCACACTGTTGACTCATATCCAGCTTCTTGTCCACTGTAACCCCTAGGTCCTTTTCTGCAGAACTGCTGCCGAGCCATTCAGTCCCTAGTCTGTAGCGGTGCATGGGATTCTTCCGTCCTAAGTGCAGGACTCTGCACTTGTCCTTGTTGAACCTCATCAGATTTCTTTTGGCCCAATCCTCTAATTTGTCTAGGGCCCTCTGTATCCCATCCCTACCCTCCAGCGTATCTACCTCTCCTCCCAGTTTAGTGTCATCTGCAAACTTGCTGAGGGAGCAATCCACACCATCCTCCAATAATGAAGATATTGAACAAAACCGGCCCGAGGACCGACCCTTGGGGCACTCCACTTGATACCGGCTGCCAACTAGACATGGAGCCATTGATCACTACCCATTGAATCTGACAATCTAGCCAGCCTTCTATCCATCTTATAGTCCATTCATCCAGCCCATACTTCTTTAACTTCCTGGCAAGAATACTGTGAGAGACTGTGTCAAAAGCTTTGCTAAAGTCAAGGACACCTAGCTTCTATCCCTGGCTCTGGGAAGGACTAGAGCAGGGGCGTAGAGTCAAGGACTCCTGGGTTCCGTTAGTGGCTCTCCCGTTCTATCTCATGGTGGTGCCTCTGTGCATCACAGCCCACAGCGGCAGCCCCCTGACTGCACTCCTCTCTCTCTCTCTGTCTCTGTCTCTGTTGCAGGTCTCCATGCTGACCCTTCTGCTGGAGTTTCCCACCCTGTTGTGCCCAGGCCCCGAGGTGGGCGAGCAGGTGGCTGGCTCTCTCCTGGCTAACTTTGCCCAGCTGCCCCACTCACCCAAGTTGTCCTGGCTGCGGCGCCACCTGCTGGTGGTGGTGGGGACTGTGCTTATCTCCACTGAGGCCTTTAGGGAGGGCTCCCAGGCCTCCCGTGACTACCTCTCTCTGCTGCTGCACCTGGCCTCGGACCTCAATGACCAGCGGCAGGGGCCGGGTGACCGCGGGGTGCGGGCGGCTGCCTGCGAGAGTCTGAGGGAGCTGGAGTGCTGCTACCCTGGCCTGTTCTCCCGGCGGTTGGACTCGCTGCACTCCATGCAGCAGCAGGAGCTCACTCCTGTCCACCAGGGCTATACACTGCTGTACAGCCTGGCCCTGCGCAACGCCGTGCTGCTGCTGGCCCGCCGGGGAGAGGGGGCCCTCAGTGAATTGTTGGCCGGCAACGAGGGGCTAGCTTGGGAGGCGGTGGGGAACGCCGGGGCAGTCTCTCCAGCCTCCATTGACCGCCTGCTGCTGCTGCCCACCCCGGCCGAGACCAAGGAGCTGAAGTCGGTGCTGTCCCAGCTGCTGGATGGCTCCTATCTGCTGACACCACCTGCCCAGAGCCAGCTTCTGTGGCATCTGGCCCACGTGGTGTGCGTGATCCGCACCCAGTCACCTGCCATCTTCAAGGCGCAGCTGGTGCGGTTGTTTGGCACAGCCCATGTGGCGCTGCTGCACGCCAGCCTACAGCTCAAAGGGCTTTTCACGGACAGCCTCTTCACGGCCGAGGACGAGGCCTTCCTCCTGCGCCGCCTGGTGGGCATGGCCCAGCATCCCTCACTGCCCTCGCCCCTCAAACTCTTCTACCTCGACTGCCTGCTGCACTTCCCCGAGAACCGCCCGCTGGGCTCTGGCTCTGAGGAGGGGCTGCCCGTCCTGCTTACACCCCGCCTGGCCTCCTGCCTCTTCCCCTCCCTCTTCAACGACCCGGGCACCATGCTGGCACGCCTCAACCTGCTGAGCCTGGTGTGCCTGGAAAACCAGGGCCCCGAGGCTGACCAGGGTGTTGGGTATATCTTTGAGCATGTCCTGGCACTGGCAGACACCGTGGCAGGCAAAGGTGGGTGTGAGGCCACTGGGCTCTTCTTCCGAGCTGCCTACCTCTTTGCCCGCTACTTTGACTCAAGGCCACAGCTCATGGCAGAGCTGACGGGCACCCTGGTGAGGCTGTATCACCAGCGCTGCTCCCTGGCCCCCAACCTCATCAACCTGCTCAATGAGACCCAGGCGGTGCTGGATGACCCAGCCTGGCCCACATCCTTGAGCAAGGCCCTGCAGGAGCTGGCTGTGGGCGTGTCGCTGCTGCCACCCTGGGATCAAGATCTGGGCTGGCACCTCAAGCTGTTGGCCCGGGTGGCAAAGGAGAGTGGGGTCCCGCAGGGCAGCACACTTGGATTTCTGCAGCGCCTGGGGCGGCTGGCAGGTGCAGGACAGCTGGGAGGTTGGCACATTGGCCAGGCTTTGCTGAGCGTCTGCCGCAACCTGCTGCAGCACCAGCCGCCACCTGCAATGGGGTGCCAGCT
Organism: Lepidochelys olivacea; assembly: GCF_965140295.1. Lineage (NCBI taxonomy): Eukaryota > Metazoa > Chordata > Testudines > Cheloniidae > Lepidochelys > Lepidochelys olivacea. The sequence continues at coordinate 30,399,610 of NC_140417.1, read as the reverse complement.
GGCCGAGCTGCTCCAAGATATCGCACTGAACTACCCGGATGTGGACGTGCAGGATCGGGCCCGCTTCTACTACACGCTCCTGTCCTGCCTGTCTGGGGACAAGCTGGGGGCAGTGCTGGCACCTGGTGGGCGCCTCAAAGCCCGGACTCTCTCCTCCTCTATCATGGCAGACAGTGAGAATTTCACCGCTGCACTCACCGTGCATCCAGCCCCGCAACCCCTGCTGCAGCTGCGGCGCGAGGCCCCAGCCAAGCCCACCCTGGTACCAGCGCCAGCCTCCCAGCCGTGCCCTGCTGATGCTCAGGAGGTGAAGGACTGCTGCCGACGGCTCCTGGAGCTGCATTCTCCAGCTCGGCTCAGCCTGACGTACCGGCTGCTCCACACAGGATCCTCCCCTGAGCGACTCTTCTGCCTCTTGCTGCGTTTCGAGCACTCTGACAGCTTCTATGAGCCAGTGCCTGATGTGTGTGTGCCCTGCCTCTCCACCACCCACCCCTCACCCCTCCTCACACTCCACCTGCAGCCCCGCTGCCCCTACCCCACCAAGCTGGCAGTGAGCGCCTTGTACACCACGCAGACTGGCCTCACCTACTGCAGCCAGCTAGAACCACTGCAGGTGGCTTTTCCGGACATCTTCCTGCCTCTGGCGCTGCCCGTGAATTGGGACTGTGAGAGCCGGTGCCACCTCTTTGACACCCTCTGGTCCTCCCTGTGCCCAGATGGGTCAGGTGACTGCGCCGAGAGCCTCTTTTGCTGGCCCACTACCCAACAGCCCTTGGGTGTCCTGGTGCAGGCTCACTTTGCCAGCTACCTGGTGGCAGAGGATCCGGGCACCTACAAGATTGCCATAGCCCTGCCGCCCCACTACCATGTGCTGCTGCAGGCACAGACGACCCAGGGGGCAGCGTGCGTCACCATTCGCACTGACAACTGGAAGGTGCTCCCCCATCTGAGTGCCTACCTGCGGAAGGTGGTGGAGTGACAGAGCCTGAAATAGGGATTGAGGGCATCCCCCAGCAAGGGGTATCTGTGAGTGGGAGTAAAGGGGACATGTCTCCAGCCACCTGGGGGGGGGATTTGAGAGTGGGAATAGGGGCATACATCTCCTTGAGGGGCCAATATCTGAGTGGGACTGGGAGCCTGAAATGTATATTTCTGAAGCTCTGTACAAATGCCTTTTGCAAGTAAAATTTGCAGTGAAATGAACAACTTAGTGCATGTGGGGAGGGGTGCATTGGGGTGGGGACAGGGATGGTGCATTGGGAGTTCTGGGGGCAGATGCAATGGGGTGGAGCTGGAGGAGTGTGGAGGTGGTGCTATGCATCTGTGGGAGTGCAATGAGGTGGTGCTGTGTGCCCGAGCTCCTGTACTGCTCCCAGCTAATGGGGAGTCTCCAACACTGGTGCTGCTTTGAGCAGCTGAGCTATAGTGCTGAAAGGACAGTTGGGATGCATTTCCCCCCTCACACGCTGGAGGACTCCTTGCCTGCCCTGTGGGCCCAATGCTGAAAGGAGGGTTTGGTTTCTGAGGCCTGTTCGGTCCCTGGCTGCTCTGCTGGTACAGAGGTTGGTGAGCAAGGACTGGCCCTAGGTGTTTTGTCACCCAGGGTGGAAAAGGTTTTCTGTGCCCCATGCCTGGCTCTGGTGCCCCCAAATAAGGTAAGTTGGTGCCCAGGCTGGCCTGCCCCCTGAAGCCTGGCTCTCCTGGGTCGTGCCTGTGGGGGAATGTGCAGGGAGGGGGACCCTGCTTTGCTGGGAATGCAACTTGCAATGCAGTCAGCTGTCCCCATGGCAACTGCTGAGCAGGCTCTGAATTAGGGATGTTCCCCCCCCAGGTACAGCAGCCCCCCTGCACGGCTCCCTCCAGCGGGCAACCCAGTGTCCTATCCCTGCCCCCACGCCAGCCAGGCCCTGCTCTCCCGGGAGAGCATGTGGGTCAGCGGGGAGACGGAGGCGCTCCAGAGGCTGCTTCTCCATCGGCCAGCATGATCGGAGGGAGGGGTTTTGCTCAGGTTGGGAACTACCGTCCCCATCATGCACCAGGGGCGGGACTGCCACTCCCATCATGCATCGCGGGGGAGGCTTACCTCCTGCGGAATGCGCTGGCCTCAGGACTACATCCCCCAGCATGCACCAGGATAGGCGTGCGGCGCGGTGTGAAGGGGTTCCCGTCGGCGTGATCCCGTTCTCAGGCTGCGCGCGGGACGCTTGGTGAGGGCGGCAGGTGAGCGGGGCTCTAGGCTGGGCGAGCCGGCGGAAGTGGAGACGCCCCCACACTCCTGCCCCGTCCCGGGGAGGGTCCTGCCCACGTGGGGATGTGGATTCCTGACGAGGCTCCTCCCCTGGCCCCCAGAACCACCCCCCCCCCAAGGGACGAGGCGCCCTGGTCAGGAGCTGCCCCGCCCCCCCCGCCAAGGGACGAGGCGCCCGGTCAGGAGCTGCCCCCCCCCCGCCCCCCCGCCAAGGGACGAGGCGCCCTGGTCAGGAGCTGCCCCGCCCCCCCCGCCCCCCCGCCAAGGGACGAGGCGCCCTGGTCAGGAGCTCCCCCGCCCCCCCCGCCCCCCCGCCAAGGGACGAGGCGCCCTGGTCAGGAGCTGCCCCGCCCAGGGACGAGGCGCCCTGGTCAGGAGCTGCCCCGCCCCCCCCCCCCCCGCCAAGGGACGAGGCGCCCTGGTCAGGAGCTGCCCCGCCCCCCCCCGCCAAGGGACGAGACGCCCTGGTCAGGAGCTGCCCCGCCCCCCCCCCCCCGCCAAGGGACGAGACGCCCTGGTCAGGAGCTGCCCCGCCCCCCCCCCCGCCAAGGGACGAGGCGCCCTGGTCAGGAGCTGCCCCGCCCCCCCCCCCCCGCCAAGGGACGAGGCGCCCTGGTCAGGAGCTGCCCCGCCCCCCCCCCCCGCCAAGGGATGAGGCGCCCTGGTCAGGAACGGTCCTCGCAACCCTCCCCCGCCCGCTGTCCAAGCTGTGCTGTCCCCTCTCGCTGTCTCTCCTGCCAGGCCCCAGCTGAGCAGTGCCTGCCTCTGGAGCAAGATGTCTGAGAGCAACAGCCCCGTTCGGCTGGACCTGAGCTCCCTGCGGGAGGCGCCCCAAGATGTCCTACATATGCTGCCTTGCGAGGTGGAGCACAATGGCAGCGCCCCTGTGGACAGATACTTCACCCCAGCCATCCGCCAGGGCTCGCAGGGTTGGTGACTCCCTCCATACTCGCCAGGGGATGCTGTGCTGCAGGGAGCAGGATGAGGGTTCCCTAGGGGGGTCGTGCCCCTTACAATCAATGCTGACCTCAGGAGGTGCTGTGCTGTTGCAGGGATGGGGTGAGGGCTCCATAACGGGTGCTCTCCCCTCAGTCAGCATAGACCCCAGTACCCTTGCATGGAACCTGGGTTGCTGTGCCCATTTCTCAGTCGAGTGCATCCCCTGGCCAGGTCCCCCTGTCTCCCCAGCTCAGTGTCAGTTTCTCTCCCTGCAGAGAAATCTGTATCCTTCCGTGGCAGGAGCCTCAAGGGGCAGGAGGTGATGGTGCCCCAAGGTTATGTGGGGCTGGTTCTGAAGGAGGATCAAAGGCCCTGCACAGAGGAGGAGGTGAGCCCTGTGGGGGTGTGTTGGATGGATAGGGGAGAAGTAGCCCTGGGATGCTAGCAGCTGCCTGGGGGAAGGCTGTGGGGCTGGACCCTTGGCCTTGCCTTGGGCTGGAACCCAGCAGGAGGGGGCACTGGTAGCTTCTGGGGACACATTATGCCCCCTTTGGGGCTGGGTGGAAGGGGTGGTGTTGCCCCTTTGGGGACAAGGCCATCAGAGCTGGGAACAGTGTAGTGTTAACCTTCACGCTTTGGAGCTGGCTGGGGGCCCCCTCAGTCCCACTGCCTGTGTCCCTCCCTGACTCCCAGCCTCCCATGCTGCAGGAGCGGACAGTGCGGCTGAAATCAACCTTCAGGGCGCTAACTGTGTGGAACCTGGAGCGGGCTCCAAGTGCGGATGATGGGTTGCTCCTGGCTCTGAGCTGGCCAGGGATTGCCGAGGCCGTAAGTACTGGTGTGCTGCTCTCCTGTTGTTCCCCACCCCCCTCCTAGAATGGTAAGAGGGGCTGGTGTTGCTGCCGCAGCAGCTACAAAGGGGTGGAGGAGGGCTAGATCCCCCCCATCCCACAAAGACTTACACTAGCTTTGCGTTTGGTCCATTATAGCAATGAACAGGTATGTTCTCAACCCTGTCCCATCCAATTATCAGGCTGCTTCTGTGGTTCACCCAGTATCCCTTGAGTTGCTAGGGATGAGGCAACCATTACAGCCCATAATACCCCTGCATTCATCTACACACACTGCTAGTGAAGGGGGGCTGGCTGTGTAGCAATGGGGCTTGGTAAATGCCATAATGATTGTCCCCACAGAGTGAGTCAAATACTCTGGGATGAAATAATTATACCCCATGATATATACCCTCCGTGGATATCCAGGCATGCCCCTTCCCCATAATATATCCCTGGTATCCCAGCAGCTGTGAGTAGGGGGAATGCCTCCAGGCCTAGCAGGGGGCAGAGTGGTGAGGCTGTCTTGGCCTGCCAGGAGCCGCTGGGTGTTCTTGGGCCTTGACTAGGTAAATGGAAGATGCTGTCCAAAGTATTCTGCCCAGCCTGGTGGGCACTATCCTCTTGTGGGGGAATGTGCAAAGGCAAAGTAATTGCAGTGGAGGACTGGGGCTCACAACTTCTGCCCTTGGGCAAGTCCTTGCCCCCACCTGTGCCTCAGTTTCCCCTCCACTCTGTTGATTTAGACAGAGCTTCATAAAGCAAGGAGTCTCATGGGGTGTTTGTGAAATGCTTGGCCCAACAGGAGCCCCAGTCTCAGTTCAGGGGAGCAGTGTAGTGCCTGGTACAATGGGGGACCTCCCCACTTTGTCAGGGCCTCGAGGCAGTACTGTGCTACACCTAACAGCAGCAGCTGTTTCTGCACTTCTGTCCCTTCAGGGCTGGAAGCCCATGGTTGCAGGGGGCAGGTGACTTTTGACAGGTCACCTCTCTCATTGCAGATCCACGCACCAGTGTTGAAGAAGGAACAGTGAGCCCATAATGGAGGCAGTGGTCCCAGGACTGCTAGCCACTGGCTGCCTCTGGGGTCTGCACAGGGGAGTGTTTTGGCCCCACCACCCTGCGCGCTGGCTCCATGCTAAGAATACATGGATCTCACAGAGATGCCTGCTTGGTCTGAGTCATGATTCCAGAGCTCACTGAGCCAGCACCTGGAAACGGGTGGGACAACATCTCCCCTGGTCCATGGCTGGCTGCCCTCTGTGCTGAAGATTGGGGAGGGGAGGGCTGAATGCTATGGGCCTTATGCTGAAAACACTGATCCCTCAGGTCCCTGGGACAGGCAGCTTCAACATCTGGCAGAGGGCAAAACCTAGGCATGCTGAAGCCTGGCCCAAGTCACAGCAGCTGAGTGGGATAGAACCCAGGTGTCCTGACTCCCAGCCACTCTTCAAACTACGTGGCTATGATTCTCTCTAGATGTCTCATGCTACCCAGGAAGGATTCTAATGCAGGAGCTAGGGCTTCTGGGTTCTCTTCCCCCTTGTGCCTGCTGTGCCTCCATTTTCCCCTCTGAATGAGGCAGGGAAGAGTGCTAGCACATTCAAAAGACCCTGGCAGGACTGACCAGCTAGAGGCAGTACAGGGCAGCAGGGTTGTGCTTGCAGCCTCTTTTCTCTTCCTCTCTCTCCAGGCTGTCACAAGTTTTGGCACAATGCGTGTCCCCACCCAGAACCATTCTTGCCAAGGGAATATTCAGCATTGTTACTTTATGGGGGGAGCACCCTGTTAGCAAGGCCTAACTCCGCTGTGTGGCTGCTGTTTGCAGGTGGGCCTGTTGCCAGACCTGTAGTGGGAGGGTGGGGCAAAGCTAGTCAGGCCCAGAGGCTTGTCCGAAGTAGTGGGATGGGGATCAGCACCATGAGGCTGCCAGACAGCTGTGGGGGGAGAGCAGAGTTTAGTGCTCAGCCCTAAGTGTCTTGGCCCAATGGCAATCAGCCCATCACCTGTCCATTGCTCAGTGCAGCCCCTGGCACTGGAGGACATCTGGTTCCAGATCCTGCTGAAATTGCTGCTCCCAGGGAGAAAGAAATGTGCTACCAGGGCAGGGGGAGAGCATAGCAGCTTTGAGATCCTAAACTTGTGTTTGGCCACAGCTTCAGCCAGTCTGCACCCTTCCAGGGTTCGGGCATGTTCATTGCACAGGGAGTGCAGCAGCTGGCTCTGGGGTAACACATAGTAGCCACTGCTGGCACTAGTGGAAGAAGTGATGGCCCCCAGAATCCCTGGAAGTCGAGGCCTGATGCTGCTCAGGGTCCTGCACAGCGCTGGGGAAGATAATGCAGCCTGAGCACCCCTCATCCTTTTCTAGCTGATTAAAAATGATCAATCGTTTTAGTTCCAGGATCTTTATCAAAAACTCAGTTCGAGTGACAGAGAAACGCAGATGCCAGCCAGCTGCCAGGTCCCAGGGCCACCCATTCCCAGTCGTTGGGCTCCTCGGTCATAGCCCACACTGTACAGGATGGCCTGGCAAGATGCAAGTCCTACATACAAATGGGGCCCTCACCCTGGCACTGAGTCAAGGAGAGCAGCATGGGGGCCTCTGCCCCTTCCCATGGGGGTCGAGCCACGACCGGAGCCTAGCCCTGTGGTAGAGCACATGATCACCCTTGGAGATGCTGTTGCCCAGTCTGTCCCGGCCCTGGGATAAACTCCCAGGAGCTGCACATTAGCTGGATGGCTGTGAGGCCCCATGCCAGGGCCATGGGGGAGTGGGTGGCAGATAGGGCCTGCCTCTCACCACTTGCCCCTCTTGCTCCAGTCCTTGGGGGTGAAGTGCAGACATTTGGAGTCAATGCGCAGGATCCGCTTCAGCATCGCCCGCTCATGCCCATCCACTATGTCCTCCGAGAGTGTCAGGATGTATTGGCCCTTTAAGGGAGAGAACAGGGGCCCAGGTTAGCGATGGGGTTCAAGAGAAATGTCTTGTCAGGGTTCCTGAGAAAATTAGTGAAGGGACCTGAGCCAACCTAGCTGCTTGTTCCACTGATGTGTTTTGGTCCCAGGGGGCAGCCCAATCAGCACCCCCTGTCTCCTAGAGCCAGGGACAGACCCCATGAGTCCTGCCTCCCAACCCCCTTTAATTCAGCTACCCTAATGCCTTGGTATCTCTCCATGCTAGTGACATATACAAGGAAGCCACTTGCCCCTCTTGGGTACTGCTAGGAATCTCATTGCCTGCTTCCAGAGCATTCCTCCCAGGGTGGATACCTTGTAGTAATTGATGAGGTTCAGGTACTGCAGTGTGGAGATCACATCCTCCTTCTTGATGCTGGTGATCTCGCTGATTTCGCTGAAAGGGAATGGGAGACAGGAGGGGGTGGAAGTCAGTGGCCTGGGGGGTCACTGGCGGGCAGGGGGGTGGGGTCGGAAGAGAGGCTATGGGAGCCAACAGCACCTTCCCCGTGTGCCCTGAGGCCATTCTGTTTGCGACCAGCCCTGGAATCACAGTCAAGGAAATGCTTTTGAAGCAGCCCTCTGTGAAGTGTTAACTCTGACTCTGAATGACAGCTGGGTCTGTTCTCCGTCACTGATTATTGGTGCAGAATCCTCTGCTCTAGGATTGAGGGTGGAGTTTGGGATTGTGGGCAGGGCACTCACTTGATGGTGATCTGTGGGCGCTCCCCGTTCTCAGACTTCAGGTTCATGAGGATCTCCAGGATGGTCTGGGACCAGTAGCTGCGGTAGGAGAGGAGCCCAAGGTCTGAGAGTGGCTTCTCTGGTGTCCCCGTCTTCCCTTCTACCTTGGAGAGCTCATAGCCTGGTGGGGGGAGGAGACGCGGTGAGGGAGCTGGAGATCTGGGGAGGGAGCTGGGATGGGAAGGTGCCACTTACTGAATTCGATGAGCAGCTTGCCATAGCCTCGCCTTTGGTATGGGGGCAAGGTCAGGATGCAGGCAACATTGTAGTCTTCCGTGGACTCCTTCTCCTACGGCAAACAGCAAAGGATTCACACCTCAGCCAGTAGCTGCAGATTGCTTTCATGCTGGGTGTTCCAGTGACGACTCTGCCATCAAGACTGCCACAGATCCCCATGCCTTGTACCATTAGTTCTGGCCCCAGCCCCTACATTAATTCCTGCTCATGCCCCCTTCCACAAATCCTGACCCTGGCCAGAGATTCCTGCTCACGCACCCTCCCACAGATTCTCTCACAGCCACTGTGGCCCCCTGGCACAGATTGGGACCATGACCACATTCATCTGGGCCTTCAATCCCCACCTATGGCCATGGCCACACCAGTCCCCTCCTCCACCACAGCCACAAATTCCCATCCATGGTCACAGTGGCCCCTCATTCCAGATAGCAACAGCAGCCCACAGACAGAGCCTGGTCAATGGGGGAGTGGCTGTGACAAGGCACAGTGATTCCCTGACCAACGGCTAGTGTCTCAGATACTCCCAACTTCTGTGACTCTTCAGGCATCCCCCATGGGGAGGTTCTGATCCCATCAGGCAGCGGGGCCAGCCCATGGGATTCCTATCATACCACAGTGACCCGCTCTGACTGGCCAGAGAACAGTGGAAGAGCAAGGGCTGTGACAGGAGCAGGGATGGAGGGTTTCATCCGGGGAGCACAGGGCAGTGCCCCCTCACCTTGGAGAAATAGCCCACGATGTGGAAGCCCTTGCAGTCATACTCCGTCATGACATAGAAGAGGAAGGGGTCAGTGTCATAGTACAGGGTCTTGTGGTCCAGGAAGCACTTAGCCAGCAGGCAGAGGTTCTGTGAGTAACTCTGCAGGGACGGCAGAAGCCAGAAGCATTAACATCCCCACTCTACTGCCAGGATGTGTGTGTGTCAGCTCGCTTCAGGGGGCTGCTGGGGAGGGCCCCAGCTCTAGTCACCAGCCCCCTGGCCTAATGGGGATCTGCACTCAGACCTTCTTCAGCCTGCTTCATCAGAGTGGCTCAGGCCACGGTATTAAAGCCGCATGTTGCCCAGGACACTGTCATAAGCAAACTGGAGAAATGTCTTAGTCGGTGTTTCTCAACCTTTTTGATACCAGGGACCAGCTTGCTGCCTTCCTGACCTTTGTCAGGGAGATCCCAAGGACCAGCTTTGGTCTAGATAAAGTTACTTTATGGTGAGCACACAACTAGTTAAAAGACCGTATTCAAATGCATCCGACGAAGTGAGCTGTAGCTCATGAAAGCTTATGCTCAAATACATTTGTTCGTCTCTAAGGTGCCACAAGTCCTCCTGTTCTTTTTACTCAAGGGGTAGTTATCAATGGTTCACTGTCAAACTGGGAGAGCAAAGCTAGTGGGATGCCATAGGCATAAGTTCTGAGTCCCGTACTATTCAATATTGTCATTAATGACTTTAGATATTGGAGTGGAAACTACGCTTATAAAATCTGCAGATGACACCAAGCTGGGAGAGGTTGCAAGCACTTCAGAGGACAGGCTTAGAATTCAGAATGATCTTGATAAATTGGGAGAATTGGTCTGAAATCAACAAAACAAATTTCAGTAAAGACAAGTGCAAAGTACAGCACTTAGTGGTAGTCCTGCTGAGAAGAATCTGGGGGTTAAGATGGGTCAACAGTGTGATGCAGTTGCAGAAAAGGCTAATATTTTGGGCTGTATTAACAGGAGTATTGTAGGTGAGATGTGGGAGGTCCCATTCTATTCGGCACTGGTGAGGTCTCAGCTGGAGAACTGTGTCCAGGTTTGGATGCTACAATTCTAGTTAAGTATTAGAATTGGTTTCCAAGGGACGTTGTAAAATCCCAGTCACTGGAGGTTTTAAAGGTTGTTAGACAAACACCTGTCAGAGATGGTCTAGGTTTATTGGTCCTGTCTTAGCACAGGGGCTGCGCTAGATGACCTCTTGAGGCCTCTTCCAGCCCCACATTTCTAAGATTCTATGGAGGAGGAGGGTGCAACAGAATCCCATATAGGGGAAACTGAGGCACAGATGGGCAGGAACTTCCCCGAGGTTACCAAGAGAGGCATCAGTTGGGCTGGGAATGAACCCAGGAGTCCTGACTCCTCTCTGTTGTAGCCACTAGAACCCATTCCCACAGCCAGACATCCCTGTCCCACACCCAGGTTCCCACACCCTGGAATCAGGCAGTCTCCTAAGGGTTAAAAGTGGAACAGAGCACCCCACCCCAGCCGTGCCCTAGTGAGGGGACCTCCTGCCCCAGACCTGCCCCTTGCCTTGTTCTTGCGCCCATCGATCTCAAAGAAGGAGATGGTGCCTTTGCGGTAGATTTCATTTCCAGGTGGGTGCCGCAGGTCGCACTTGGTCTGTGGGAGAGAGAATCCCATGGGAGCAGTCAGACCCTGCAGCTTGCACACGAGCCAGCTCGATTGCAGAATGACACCAATGATTGGGGGTCAGAGGGACTGAGTTCCAAGGGAAGAGAGAAAGAACTGGATGCATCTAGCGGAGTTCAGGGGAGCAGCTAACAGGCTACTTGGAGCCAAAGAGTAAACCCCCCAAAGATCGAGTATGCCTCTTCCTCTCCTTCCAGCTGGTAGAACTAGGATTAGAGAATTATACAGCTACAGGGACTCCTCACCCCGCACTGAGGTGCGATTCCTCTGGGGTGGGGCAAGGGGGCTGTTTATACAGGGGCCTGGTGCCAAGTGGGGCCAGAGTCAGCACCAACTTGGAGGGAAATGCAGCCCCTACTGAGTCACCCACCCTGCTCCCTGCAGGCCAGAGCCCCTAGTGCCATGCTAGGGAACACACTCAGGGACAAAAGCCCTGGGATCATGGAGTCAGGGCTGTGCCTGCCGGGGGCCATGCAGGGGCACGGGGAGGGTGATACGTACTAGGTGCCTCTGCAGGCACTTGAGGCTCTTGACGTATTTGAGGCAGAACTCGCAGAGGTACAGCACAGGCAGGGTGGTGAGCTCCTGTGGGTAGGGTGAGAAGTACCAGGGCTTCAGGCGGTGCCGGCCCAGCTCGATGCACTCTATGTTCTTCATGCGTGTGATGATGTCGTCATGGCTGCGGTCCGACACAAGGCTTCCCGTCATGCGAGGGGCCGAGGGGATGCCGTCAGAGCTGTCCTGGGAGTCCTGCAGGCAGCACAGAGGCAGGGTCAGGAGCTGCTGGACATGCCCTCCTAACCCCTCCTCTCTAGGCCCCACTCCCCACTCAGTCTCAAACCAGGCCTCCCTGTGCCCTTCCCAAGGGCCTCCAGAACCCAAGGCTGGCTGCTGATGGTATATGTGCTGTGGCACAGAAAGGAATCCTGGCTTCTCTCCCAGATCCTGCAGGGAATCCAGCTCAGAGAGAATGGGCCTGGGAGATCCCCCACCCCACTTCTCCCCACCCAGCACAACCAACCCTGATGGTGCTGCAGCCTTTGCCTTGGGCAGGCTATGATTTCACCTATACTGGGGCTCAGGGCTGCTTCTTGAGCCAGCAGCATCTCCCCCAGGGAAAGGGGCAGGAGCTAGCAGAGAGCTGGGGAGATACAGTTCCGGTCAGCAGCTGCTCCAGGCCAAATCCTGGAGGGACCCCATTGATCACCCATGGAGTGGATCCCTGCCCGATGCCCTGGGAACTTGAAAGAGCTCCTCCACTGCTGGCTATGGCTGGTGGCTTCCTTGGCTGGGGGAAGCTAACACCCCATCCCTCCATTCAAGTCAGGGCAGAGTTTACCTCATCTGTGCCCAGGCAGTTGGACTTCCTCTTCCTGCCAGGCTGGGCAGCCACGGCTCTCCTGGCTGAGCCGTTCTGGAAGAGAAGGTGAGAGGGGTGTTATGTGCAGGCCATGGGCAGGAGGAGGGATCATCCATTTCCTGGCAGCAGCACAGGGAGGGGCTCTGCCTCCCATCATCACCTGACCAGTGGGATGGAGCTAGGAACAAGGCAGTTTTAAGGCAATCCAACATCACAAGGCAGGCCCTGGCCCCACCTAGAGCCAAGGAGTCAGGGCTGGAACATGGGGACCCATCAGAACTTCCCCCAGCAGGCAGGCAGGTGTCATCTCCACTGGGACTGAATCCTTTCTGCTCCCCATAGAGCGCCTTGCTGAGTCCACTAAGCAGTGGGGCTGGAAGTTAATGCCCCTTGGAGTTGCCCAGGGCAGCTGTATTTGGAGGGATTGGCTCAGGCTCTCTGCAGACTCAGGCATTGCTGTATTGGTTGCATTTGGGTTACATTTTCTCCCCAAGCATGGGAGTGAGAAGCTGTGATTTTGCCCTGATCACATGACTGTAGGAGCTCAGGCCCTGGTCTCAGGGTAATAGTTCCTGGGCCTATACCCAGCCCTGGGCAGGAAGGAGCAAGGAACAGTGCCCAGAGCTCTTCCTCCTGATGGAAATACCCCTCCCTCCTGCACATCCTATCAACCCCTCTGCTCTTACCTGGGGGAACACAGAGGCTTGAGTGGTCTCTGTGGAAGCAGGGACGGGGGTTGCTGGGGAAACCACCTCCACCTTCCGTTTCTGAAACAGACCCAAAAAATGGTTCATCCACATGGGATGTTGCAAAGCTTCACAGTCCTCCGCCCCTGCACAGCATTCCCCACGGGCGCAGCTTCTCATCTGCAGATGTACGGGCATCACAGTGTCTTGTAATCTCAAAAAAAACTTTCTAGGCCGTTTATATGGGGATCCTTCACCCAGCACTGACTTGCAGCTGCCTCTGGGGTGGGGCACAGGGCTGTTTATACAGAGATCCCTGGCCTGGCGCTGAGAGACCTCCCGCTCTGGGGTGGGATCTGAGGGCTGTTTAACAGCACACAACAGTGCTGCATGACAGCATAGAGCAGGAGGATAAGAATCTCTTTTCCAGCCAAAACTGCATGAAGTTCTAGGGAGGCAGAAAGTAATCATCCAAGCTCTGATTTGGCTAGGACACCGTGGTTCACCCCAAGACTCTGAGGGAAGGGTTGAGAGATTTTTAATGACCAAGAGTGGTTCCTTATCTGCATCATTTGATTGAGGTCTCACTCACCCTTTAGCTTCACACTAACTGTGAGGGAAGAGCGCCCCCTATTGAGCCCCTATTCCCCACACTAGCATCATGATATGAAGGACAGTGAGCTCTGTGTGGCTGAGCTCTGTGTGGCTCTGGGTGTGGGGAGAATGCCCCCTAGTGAATCCCCAGCACCATGCCTTGGGGGCCTCCCATGCAAGTCCAGACCCAGCCCGACCCCGGCCAGCTTGTGTGACCTGGCGCGATCCCAGCCTGTGGCCATGCCCAGACCATGCTGAGGACACGAGGTGGGGGAGGTATCCCCAGCACCGGTGCGTACCGTTGTCCGATGGTTCGGCTGGACACAGGAGCTGGAGGAGAGGGGTTGGTCAGGCTCCCCGGGAACAGCCTCCCTCTCCTTGGGTAGGTTAAAGCGGAGCGTTATCTGCACTGGGATGGGCAGGGTCTTACCGCTGGCTGGAGTTGAGGCAGGTTGTAGAGACAGATCCAAGGTCTTCCTCTGAGTAGGGATGAAGATGGTGGGGGGGAGTTACCAACACACCCGTTGGGGGAGAGGATGCATTGCTGGTCAGGTGAGGGGGGCATGGCGCCACTGTCCCAGCTCGCGTGGGCCAGGCAGCGAGAGGAATATGTGGGTCCAGAGAGATGTGGGCCCTGCTCTTGGGATAAGGAGTACTCTAGCATCCCTGCCTTGGAGACCTGTGTTTGCAACCCCTAAGTCAGGATCAGGTGGAGGGAGCCGGCCTGAGCCATCAGGGAGAACACTCTTCTGGGTAAGCATCCACATCTCCCCATCCCTCCCTGCAATCCCAAGACCCTCCAACCATCTTGATCCCCAGGCCAGCACTCTCATCCCAGACTGCCCCCTATAGCATCCCCAAAGCAGCACTAGCATTCTCCCTGGCCTGTGGCTAGCTCCTCTTACCACTTCCCGCTCTGGGGAGCTGGGTCGGGAGCCAGGCAGCCCATTCTTGGTGGGAGTCTTGGCTTCCTTCTTGGGGAACTGGATCTTCTTCAGGTCCAGCCGGTCATGGGTCACCCATTCATCCAGACGCTTGTTAACTGCGGTGGTGGGGAGACCAGGTTAGTGGTGCTCTCTGTTAGGGTGATGGGAGAGGAGGAAAGAGGCCCCTGCAGACAGCCAGTCCCAGGCAGAAAAGTGGTGCTAAGACTGCCCAAGGCTGGAGAGGGATGGATGAGCTGCGGAGGGGAAGGCAATGCCTCATACTGGTGAACAGCACCACCCTCTGGCCATTTGGACCGTTGAACCCAAAACATTTACCTCCATCAGTCTCGGCTCCAGAAGCAGGAGTCCTGGCTTCCTCATATGAGTGAGGTGTATGATGAGAGGCGAAAGGTCTTCAGGCGGGAAAGTAACACGCCCAGGAACTTGGGACATTCATAACTACGGCCAATATACGTAACGCCCCCACCTGTGTGTGTGTGCGCAACAGGGGACCCCCCCAAACAGGACAAACAGCACAGTGCCCCCTGGGCAGTGGGGTCAGCTCTGATTCTGAAGTAAGCGCACCACCTACTGGGTCCCCGACCCCACTTGCCACAGTACTCTGATGGGAAACCTCAAAGGATCCAGAGTTCCTTGAGCTGGATCAGAACCAGCACCCCCTAGAGGGGAAAGGCCCAGTGTCCCACTCCCCCTCTGAGCCAGCCAGTCCCCACAGTATAAGACCAGATTTGAGACAACATGCACTAGAGGGGAAAACCCCGTATCCAATTCCCCAGAATCCAGAGGAACTCCCTATTTTTATTCATGTTCTGGACCAGCCTGTGTCAGTAATTTCCTAGTCTGATTCCCAATCAGCCAAGGGCCAGCCAGTTTACTCACAGTCAATGTAATGCACGTAGAAAAGCTTCCGGCCACTGATGTCCTTAACACTGAGGATTTCCGCCAGAGCTGCAGGGGGAGAAGGAAATAGCATTTCAGAGGAAATTTCCAGTCAGAGCAGAGATGCAAGAAACCCTCCCTTGTAATGTTTATACACCACAGGGATCCAGCGCTAGGAACAGAATGCACAGAGTGGCTGCTTGACACCAGAAATGGGCAGGGGGAAACACAGTGACAACAGGCTGCATGAAGTTAGGTGCTGCAATGGGAGGGTTGTGCCCAAATCTCATCCCCACCCCCCACCCCTGCTTCTCCCTCTCCCCTCCCAGAACTGAGAAAAGAACACAGGTGGCCTGGCCCCTAGTTTTCTACTCCCTTTCCGCATCCAGGCTGTGGAAACAAGAAGTCCTGACTCCCAGCCCTCAGCTCTAACCACTAGACCCAACTGCCTCCATATAAATACCACCCCAACAATGAGTGGTGAAGGCAGCATATTTTACACAAAGACTGACAATTTTTCGAAATTGCCATATTTTGATAAGACCTGAGTTTGTGACACTGTTTCCCACGAAACACTTCAGCGGTGATGCTGCGCTCTATAACATGCTAGAGGACTCAATGGGAAGTGCTGGGCATTGCGGGATCAGGGGCAATCTCCCAAATATTGTTTTCTTTCAAAACACTTTTAGAAGGGTTTTTTTTCCTAACCCCATGTTGATGCTTATAAGGGTTTTTTTCCAGCAATGAAGAATTTGACTATGGATAGTTAAGAGTGAAACTGCATTGAGCTGTCAAATGCACACAATGAACAATCTGGGTAAAAAGAAAAATATGTATATTAGTTTGATTCAATTTCTTCGGTTCTAGTCATCTTGGGCATTACTTTTAACTACTATAGGTCTCAAAGGCGCACGGTCACACAGCTAAGAGTGCAGGTCAACGGTTTAAGATGGGTAGTGTACTGTGGAAAGCAGCAACTATGAAAAGGACATAGGTTCATGATAGATAACCAGCTGAATAGGAGCTTCCAGTGTGACGCTGTAGCTAAAAGGGTGAATGTAATTCTTGGATGGATAAGCAGAAGTACCTCAAGCAGGAGTTACGATGGACTATAATAATAATATAATAGCATTACTGGATACTGTGTCCCATTCGGATGGCCACACTTCAAAAAGGAAGCTGAAAAATTGGAAAGAGAGCTAAAAGAATGATTTGAGGTCTGGAAGACTTGCCTGACAGTGAGTGCAATCTATGTCGCTTATACAGGAGAAAGTTAAAAAGTGACTGGACCATGCTACATGGGGAGAAGATTCTTGACAGCAGAGGGCTCATTAATGTAGCAGATAAAGTTAGAAGGTGATCCAACAGCTGGAAGCTGGATATTCAGGCTAGAAATGAGTCTTTAAAATCAAGATTAGACATTTCTTTCTAAAAGCTGCACTCTAGCTTGACCACCACATCTGGGCTGGATGCAGGAATGGCTGTGATGGATTCTCTTGCTCGGGTGATGCTGGTGGTCAGAATGGATGGCCAGTCCTCTCCGCCCTTGGAATCCATGATCACTGCGTTCAGGTTTGGTCACCCCAGCTCAACAAGGATGTAGCAGAATTTGAGGGGGGTTCAGAGATAGGTGAGCAATAGGCACCTGCGGGGGGTGGGGTGGGGGAACTCTCCTGGGAAGAGAGATGAAATGACTGGGATTGTGTGTCTTACAGAGGAGATGAAGAAAATGTTACATGATAAAAGTACATAAAAGAATGACTGGGTCGAGAATGGGGATGGGAACCTCTGTTCTCCATGTCTCATAGCACAAGAGCAATGGGAATTTCAGAGAAACTTCAAAACCGATCAAAAGACATTCTTTTTCATGTAATACACCATCAGCCTCTGGAACTCATTGACACAGCTGAGTGCAGGATCCCAAAAGAGACTGGGGGTTTATAGGGATAATGAGACTATCCAGGGTCAACAGGAAAAAAACCAGGAGTTTTGGAATCCTCCCATCCTCTAAATATTGGGGGAATCCACCCTGTATCAGGTTATTCCACTGCGAAGTAAGAGATTTTACACCTATGCTCGTGGAATTGTTTAAGTGGGAAGGCTGTGAAGAGTATAAAATAAAAATACCCTCTGCAAGTTAGTTACATATTTAGGGCAATGCCCCACATGATTCTATTGAATGTAACAGGATAAATAGTCGCAGAAGTTGGGAGGGTGATAATATAGACATATGAGAAGTTATCATGATATTACAGGAGTGTCTGGAAAAACACATGCTGTTTGGATTTCACTGGAATAAAACGTTTTTCATGCTAGAGCTTGGTTTTGTCCCAACTCTGGCAGCATTTCACTACAGCCAACATTTTCTGTGTCTATGTCATTCATTATAAATCATAATTAATACACAAATGGTGTGATTAATTATATATTAATAAAAGAGTGCCCTGGGAGTCAGAACTCCTGAGCTCTATTCCTGGCTCTGTGAGGGGAATGAAGAGTAATCTTTAGAGAAGGGGCTTTGTACTGCCGTCCATAACTGTAGCATCGGAGGCATGGAACTTATTGGTTCTCTTGACAGCTCTGGGAGGGGAGTATGGACTTCAAAAATCTCTGAACCTACTGGAAAGAGCAGAGGAGTAGGAGTCAAGACTCGAAGATTCTGTTCCTAGTTCTGCCATTTGACATGTGACTATGGACAAGTTTCTTTCCCTCCCTATGCCTCAATTTCTCCATCTATAAAATGAGAATACTACTAGTGACCTGCCTGGGATTGAGGCTTCATGGAGCTTTGAGATCTCTGGCATTACTATCTACACCTTTTTTATTATTCACTATTTGTATCATGATAGGGCTTAGATTAATTACAGATCAGGAGCCCATTGTGCCAGACAACAGCCAGACCCTTATCAGTATCCGGGCTTCTCCCCATGGTGCCAGGCACTGCAAAATGAGAGACAATCCCTGCTGGAAAGAGCTCACAGTCCAAGGATATGATGAGAGGTAACAAGCAACTGGGGAGAAAGGTGCACAAGGAATCATCTGTATTTGTAATTACCAATGACCACTCAGAGGCCAGCACATTCCTGCAGTACATGTCCTCAATACAGTTCTACAGTTACATGAGACCATTCTGATTCTGGGGCAGTACCCTGGGTATTACTTCCAACTTATCTGTATGTATGTATATATATCTATATCTTCTTACTATATGTTCCATTCTATGCATCTGATGAAGTGGACTGTAGCCCATGAAAGCTTGTGCTCTAATAAATTTGTTAGTCTCTAATGTGCCACAAGTACTCCTGTTCTTTCTGGGTATTACCCAGTGTCTCCCTCGCCCAGTGTGTGACTAGCCCCTGCCTTCAAATGCTGCCCTGGGATCCTCGATCATAACCTGAAGAGGAGGTGGTTATCACACACACTTAGGGCACCCCATATCCTATTCAGGAGATGGGCAGGTAGGTCCAAAATGACTGGCCTACATTTCCCTCCCCAGGGAGCCGAAAACTCAGACCTGGAGGATGTCAAGGACTTGAGATGACCAACCACCCCCACAATCTGGGTTCAAGGGCTCTCCAAGAAAGAGGGGCCCAGCTCCACATGCTTACTGCCCCATCACACTCCCTGTTCCATCTTCCATAAATATCCCAACCTTAACCCTTCTTGCAAATAGGGCCCCCCCATTGGCCCATCTCCCCCTCCACCCCATCTCTTCATTGGCCCCAACCTTATAGCCTCCTTAAGACCCTCCCTTCCCACAGGGAGCACCACAGCCCTACATGTCCCACCCCCTCCTCCTCTCCAGATAGCCCCCATCGTACTCATATACCCTCTAGCCCCTCCCCTCCCCCTTAGGCCACACCCCCTTCCAATTGGCCACGCCCCTCACTTACGCCATTCATCTTCGTTGTCCTGGTTGCGACGCAACACGGGCAGGCGGCAGCCTTCGGTCACCTCCCCCTGCGGGCGGGATGCAAAACGGTTAGCGGGGACTCCCAGGAATCTCGCCCCCACCCTGCCGGACCCCACCCTCCGGACCCCACTCACCACCTCCGCCATCTTGGATGCTCGCCGGGGAGCGGGGCCTTCTCTTCCGTTCCCCGCGCCGGGACACTTCCGGGAACGCGTAGGATCCCTTCCGGTCTGTCATAGCTACTTCCGGCCCACTCAATATCAGCTTCGGTAGCGTCCGGTCCCGCCTTGGCCCTGCTCAGAATTAGTTCCGGGAGCATGAGGACCCCTTCCGGTCCCGGCTAGGCCCCACTGTGGGGCTGTTCTTGGCGCCCGCCTGGCTCGGAGACAATCTGCGGAACCGCGGTTAGGGAGCGAGGTGTAAATGGCGGCAGCGGGGGTTTGACCCAGCACCGGGGCAGCGAGCTGGGCTCATGGGAGGAAGTCATGTGACGCGGCCTGAGGCGCCTTTAGCCTCATGTGACACAGCACGAGGCCAGTTGAGGGCTCGGCAGCGTGTGTCGAGGGGTCCCCGAGTTTCGGCTCCGCTCCCTCAACCCCGGGATAGCGGGAGCCGCGTGAAACCTGTCCCTGGAGCCCCGGAGCCCGGCACAGCAGCCAGCCAGCCTGGGCCCACAGCGACCGGACTTGGAGCCCCAGGGACTCGTCTCCGGGGCTGGGAGCCAGGGATCAGGAGTTCAAGGGGCTTCCATTGTTTGCTGCTAATATTTCCACCCGCTTCCCAGCCCTCTAGCTAGGGGAGTGACTAGCATCCTTTCTATTGGAAGTTAGGAAGCTAGGAGCACTTAAAGTGAAGCTAGGCCTAGAGCCCATCTCTCTAGTGCCTCCATAGCACTCGCTGGCCACCACTTGCCTTGCCTCAGTTTCCCCAGGGAATCTTTAATCCCTTTTCTGGGGGCTTTCCAGGTCTGTCTTTTAATCACCCTTTTATCAGGAGTTCAGCCTTAGAGAGGCAATCTCTTCTCTCAGCATGCCCAGGATGAGGGCCCCATTCAGCAAAGTGCTGTACAAACATAGAACCTACCTCACAATCTATAAATCAAGAAATGACAGATAGATACAGCCAGACAGGAGCAATGAGACAATCCTGGTCTGCATGCTGGGCAGTGGGTTCACAACACCAACTACCTAAACGTCATGCTTTTTGTAGCCATTGTGACATAGTGGGGCTTTTCCCTTGTTATGTTGTACGTGAGCCTATGTGAGTCTTACTGTTTTGCATGAATGCTGTGTGCCTCAGTTTCCCTGTGTATTGCACCAATGTCTAGGTGGTGGGAATAAGGGTGTGTGACTTTGACAGGGGCTGCTCCAGCTGCCTGCATGGATGCTATGGCCACCCCTTCATAACTTGAGACCTAGGAGGGGGATGCGACCAGGTGACTCTTGGCCCGGGAAGTGAGACAAAGGCCGGAAGAGGAACAACGGGCAGGGCAGGGGCCAGGCAACTGGAAGCTAGTCAGTTGTGGCTGGCTTGGGGCATAGGGGGAGGGCTAGAGCCCTGGCTCTGGAATCCCCTCCCCTGCAAGATGGACTTGGCTGAAAGTCACTGATATCTATGCTAACAAATTCTGTCCTACACTGTGTTCCTGTCAACTAATAAACCTTCTGTTTTACTGGCTGGCCGAGAGTCACATCTGACTGCAGAGTTGGGGTGCAGGGCCCTCTGGCTTCCCCAGGAACCCCGCTTGGGTGGACTTGTTGCGCCAAGTGCACGGTATGGAAGGGGATGCTGAATGCTCCGAGGTCAGACCCAGGCAGGTCAAAGCTGTGTAAGCTTCTTACCATGGTGACAATATGCTCGGAGAGAGGAGGCATGCTCCCCCAGATTCCTGTCTGGCTTCATAGGGAGTAGTTCCAGAGCTTCACCCCGGTGACTCCGTGACAGGCATCCCAACAAAGGATAGTTTGAAGGAGGACAATGAGATGGCTCTGTGGGTATTTACAGTGAGCTCCTCACAAACATGAGTGATAGCATGGGAGAAAGGATGAAGGGACTTTGTTGACAAGTGTAACAAGTGGGCAGTGGATATTGGCAGCACAGGCTGATTGGGGATGGGAATTGGCTTCTTTGTACTAAATGAGAAATCATAGTTGCTAGAACTAGGGGTGTTGCTGCATTCCTTGGCTTGAAGTGGTTTCCATTAGGAACAGGGTTTACAGTTTGGTTCAATGGCTCTTAGCACCTCCACTATACAAATTGTTCCAGCACCATTGTGAGAGATTATAGGTCAGGTGGGGATTGTCCATGGACGGCCTTGAAAGGGAAGAGAAGCAGTTTATGACTGATCTAGGAGAGAAGGGAAGCAGAGAGAGGGGTGACATGGTCAAAGTGAGGGCCTAGGAGAATGATCTTTGCACCAGCAAAGGAATTTACAACAAGGAGTGGTCTCCCTCAGAGACTTCTGGGGGAAGAGGTAAGGTGATGTGGCTGTGTCCTCCTTAAGGGAGGTTGGTGTGAGTGAGTTTATTTGCTAATGGTGCCCATGGTGTCCTAGAGACAAAGAATAGAAAAATAGCTCTGCCAAGAAACAGCCTTGAGGGTTCACCTCTGAGGTCCGAAGCCCCCGGGGCGACTGTAGGGCCATCAAACATTGACTTGGCCATTTATTGCTGTGGCCATTTGGCCTAAAAACCCATTGGGGAGGCCACAGCAGCTGTGGTAAGACTCCTACGCTTCCTGTTTCCTTTGTGGCCTTGTCACAAAATTTATGGCACTGTAATGTCCATGTGCAGCCCCATATATAATCTTGTAACACCCCATGCTGGTCCCTGTCCCTGTATAATCCAGGGGTGCCCCACCCTAGTCCCAATGTTTCATGAACTGGTCCCTATATGGCCCCAAAATGACCCACTGTAGTTTCTAAATAACCCCAGAGCACTCATTGGCTAGGTCCTTATACTAGCCCATAAATTCCCAGTCGCTATATGTCCCAGCAGTGCTTCTCCCTCGACCCTGTCCTGGTGCCCATATGGACCGATTCTGCCCAATGTGTGGCTCCCATATAACAGGGGTTCTCAACGTTTTTCTTTCTGAGCCCCTGCCCCCCAAATATGCTATAAAACCTCCATGGCCCACCTGTGCTGCCACAGCTGCTTTTCTGCATATAAAAGCCCCACGCCACAGCGGGTGCCGCAAAGCTAAGATGCTCAGGCTTCAACTTCTGCCCCAGGTGGCAGAGCTTACGACCCCAGGCTTGAGCTCTGCACCGCTGGGCTTTGGCTTTCTGCCCTGGGCTCCAGTGAGTCTAACACTGGCCCTGCTTGGTGGACCCCTCCCTCCCTCTCAAACCTGCTTGGGGCCCCGCACCCCTAGTTGAGAACTGCTGTTATATAATGCTCCATCCTATCGCCCCTCCAATCCTAGAGTGCTGCACCCTAGTGCCTATATAGCCTAATAGTGTCACACACACGCAAGTCCGTATGGTCACATGACACCCAGCCTATGGGTCCCATACATAGGGTGACCAGACAGCAAGTGTGAAAAATCGGCACAGCGGGTGGGGGGTAATAAGAGCCTACATAAGAAAAGGACCCAAAAATCGGGACGGTCGCTTTAAATGGGGACATCCGGTCACCCCACCCCTATGGCTCTGTGACGCCTTGCCCTGGTGCCTGCCGCCTCTCTCTATTTCTCGGCCCCTCCCTCTCTGGTTTGGGATTCGCCCCTGCTCCCTTCCTCGCTGGCGCTGCCGTTCTTCCGGATCCGTCGCTTCCGCGCCTGCGTGGAATCCCCCGCTCCTTTGCATGATGGGCGGGGCTTTCCCAGCAGCGGGGCGGGTCACGTGGCGCGGGCATTTCCGCGAGCGGCGTAGCTTGCGAACGGATACAGCGGCGGCGCCTGGATCCGATCCCGCCGGAGGCCCCCGCCTGGACCACGCCCCCTCGGCCCCGCCCCTGCCTCGGACCCCCGATCGGGGCCGGAGCCCCGCTTCCGCCTCGGAGCCCCTCGAGGGGCTGGACCCGCCCTAGCTGGGCTCCCAGGGGCATCCCCAGCGGCACCCCTCTCCCGAGTGGGGTGGGGACCCCCGTAGGAGTCAGAATCCCCCCATTCCCTGCCAAATCCTCCCCCTTGGCGCCTACATCCCCCCGTCTCGGGGTGGGAGCAGCTGTTGTACTGGGACACCTCCATCCCCGCACGCGCTCTTATTGTGGACTGGGGTCCATCTCCTGAGCCCCCACGCAGGGGCCAGCCCTAGCCTGCGGAGCCCTCCCCCCCCAACCTAGTATCCCCTGGATTCTTCTGGTTCCCAAACTGGGAGCCCCCCTCCTCGACTCCCTCCAACCAGGGAGCCCCCACCCCCGTACCTTCTTGATTCCCAGCCTGGGTCCTAGCCTGACTTCTGGCAGAAATGGATGGTAAGTGTGTACCCCCACTCCAGCAATATGGACTTTCCCCCAAATCCAGAACCCCCATTTACCTCTGGGGTGTCTCTACTCCCTTCACCCCCGTCTCTGGAGGGGCGTGTGTAAAATGGGAGTCGCTGAGACAGTTGGGTGTGTGGAAGCAGCTGAGCTTATAGGGACGGGGGGGGGGGAAGGAAGCCCCCATTATTGGAGTGCTGGTTCTGAATATGGGGGGCTTGGAGAGCAGCTGGGATTCCCCGGGAACGTGGGTTTCCCCTGCTTTGTCCCATCCCCTGCTGCCCATTATTTCTCTAGCTGCTGCATTTCTGGGTCCTTGTCTTGTTTTGAAAAAGTTTTGTTGTGGTGGTGTCTGGTGAGACCTGCTTCCGGGGCCTTGGTTGGCAGCGAGTTCCTTGTTTGCTTTGGGGGTCAGGCAGGCACAGTGGATTTGGGGGCTGAAATGTGGTGTGGGGGGAAGAGATGAGGATTTGTGTGCCATAAAAAAAGCCAACACATTGGGAAAAACACAGATAGCAGAATCCTTCGGCATGGAGGAAGGGCCGGGCTGGAGTTGACTGGACACTGTACAGCATAGAAACGGCAGCTCTGACGTGATATATTGGGCCTGTAAACCATCATATTTGAACACCTAGTTCTTATATAGTGTGGCACTTTCTGTATTATCCCGTAACCCAGAGCTCTTCTGTCTCGCCAACCAGGGCAGAAATACAGTGACAGAGTAAATTAATCCCTTCAAACCGGAAGTGTTTTGTTGTTATGTGTTTGAGACTTGAGGAACTCAATCTGTTTAGCCTAACAAAGAGAAGGCCTGATTTGATCTCTGAGCACTACGTGGGGAACAGAAATTTGATAATGGGCCATTCAGTCTAGCAGACAAAGGCCTCACAAGCTCCAGTTCTTGGAAACTAGACAAATTCAGACTAGAAATAAAGTGTTTCTGTTTTAACAGCGAGGGGAATTAATACACTGGGATGACTTCCTAAGGGCTGCAGTGGATTCTCCATCATAGGCAACTTTTAAACTAAATTGGATGATTTTTCTAAGAGATCTGCTCTAGTTCAATCAGGAATTAATTCGGGGCTGACCTATATGGCCTGTTATACCAGAGTTCAGAGTAGATGATCACAGTGGTCATTTCTGGCTTTAGAATCAGCAAATCTATTTGTATTGCACTACTATGTAGGAGCCCCAGTCATAGCCCAGGACTCCTTGTGCTGGGTGCTGTACAGACCCAGAACAGAAAGATGGTCCCTGCCCCAACAAGCTGACAGTTCCTACTGAATTAACCGTGTGAGTGGCTCATGTGCTGGGTGCATCCTCCAGATTTGTAGCTCACTAGAACTGTACCACCTATGGACTCCAGTCAAGATTCTCTTCTGCCTATGTACTTTTCATGAAGATGTCCTCGGTGTTGCCTTCCTTAGAAATTTGGAGGTGGCGGAGCGGGGAGGTTTGGGCAGCTGGGCCTGTAGGCTCTGGAGAAGAGTTTGTGACTGAGCAAGCCACCCATTTTGGCTGAATGGCTCAACATGAAACAGCTGATTGTGTGGATGTGTTGGGACGGTCCTCATTAGAGTTCAAAGTTAAGGTGGCGATTGTTGCAGGGGGTGGGCAAGAGCATGTTGGTGACGCTCTGTTTTTAAAGGGCTATTTTTTCACAACCTAGGGAGCTAGAAAGGATGGATATATCTATATAACAAACTCCATTTTCCACACCCCCATCAATTCAGGCTATCTCCACCCCCAGTTCTCTGCTCCTTTCCTACCCTTGTAGGCTCCGAAGTGGGGAACTACAACAAGCCCTAGAAGTCACCAGTCCTCATGTGTCAGGGCTCCGGTTGAGGGGTTGGGAAGGAATTGCTCCCCACCCAGCTGCCTTAGGGAGGTGGGGTGCTGGGCTGATGGAGCCCACTGGTTTGATCTGGTACAGCTAATCCTAAAACTTCCAAGTGCCTTAACTAGACCCTGCCACCAGAACCAGAAGCCCAAATACCACTGGGGCTAGTGTGCCTCAGCAGCAACTGAGACAAGACCTTAGGGTTAAAATAAATAACACCATCTTTTCCCTGCTGCTAATACCTATTTATTAGGTGTATTGTGGTAGCACCTAGACTCTCTTCCCCCTCCCCATCCCCCCGACTGAGGTCAGGGGATGGTACTGGATGCTTTCCAGACCTCTGGCTGAGACCTAGTGCTCCCAGTTGTGGTGGGCACTGCCCAGACACACAGCGAGGGACAGGCTCTGCACAAAGAGCTTCCAACTGAGACCTTGTCTAAGGTAAAAGGTTTTCCAGCTATGTTGGCTAGGAGTGTAGAACCCACGGCCAATGCAGTGGAGACATCTTTGCTGGTATACCCTGCCTAGCATAGACAGGGTGTTGAAAGACACAGGGTGAGAGGGGAAACTGAGGCACAGAGAGGGAAAGGGACTTGCCCAAAGTTGGTGGCGGACCTGGGAATAGAACCTAGGTGTCCTGAGTCCCAGTCCAGTGCCCTAGCCACTAGCCCTGGTGCAGGGTAGGGATTGTCTTTCAGTGTGTGTCTCTGCAGTACCAGACATGGTGGGGGGCTGTGTGGCTCTTGGCATCACAAAGCGTTCCCAGTCTTGGCCAGGGCCTGTAGATACTTCTGTAATACGAGTAATAATAATGGAACAGGTTATTCTGATTCTGCTCTCTGTTATCCACCCAGTCGTAGGCTCTGATTCAGCAAGGTGCTTGTGTGTAATTCTACCCAGCATGAGTATTGATATTGCTGTGTATTTCATATGTGTTGGTAGCACCAGGAGCCCCAGTCCCGCAGCAGGACTCCATTGTGCTCGGCGCTGTACGAAGAGGACAAAGGTACTCCCTGCCCCAAAGAGCTGGCTGGGAGTTACTGCAGTGAATGACTTTGAACTCAGGCTAATTGCCAGGCTGGATCAGGCCTGAAGTCCTTCTAGCCCCATCTCTGACCATGGCTGTGAAACCAGCTGCTGCAGAGGCAGGCAGTGGGAGCAGCTGAGGGGAATAATCTGGCCCCCTTCAGTAGTCTCCTGCCCACTCTGACTGGATAAGAGCAGCTTCATTGCTGAGGCAGGAGGTTTGATGTCCCATCCAAAACTCTGTCTGGCTTTCCAGCCTTTGCCCTACCAACTCCATGTAATCTTGTTCACCAGAGAAATGGCCAGTCCCTTCTGGATTCCTGCTCAGCCCCCAGCCTCAGTCGTAGCCTGTGGCAATGGGTTCTGCGGGTGAATGGTGCCGTGCGTGGAAATCCTTTCCTCTGATCAGTTCTGAATTTGCTGCCTTCTGATCTCAGCCAGGACTCGATTCAGGGCACGCCTATGGCCTGTGTGAGAGAGGTCAGCCTATCTCAGGGGGCCCTTCCGGCCTTAGAATCTATGACTGTCCTAGTGCTGCCAGAAAGCAAGGGATGCTCCCAATCTCTCCTCTTTACCATCCTTCGCTCAGATCCAAGGTGAGCAGCCCTCACTGCTCTCCACTGTTCCAGGCCTCTCAGCCTACTAGGAGCCACCTGCGATTCTGGGCCCTGTAGGAGGTGGCATGCCTAGTGCTGTGTGTGACTGCACCATTGGTTTATATGCTGGCATTGGAAGACCCTTCATCCCGCTCTTAGGGCACTGTGTAATTTGTTTGCTTTTTGACTGCTGCTTTTAATCAATTTGTCCCATCAGACGCCTGAACCCTTGGTCTAACGCACATATTCAATATTATTTGTATTATGGTTGTAACTCAAGATTCCAACTGAGATCAGGGTCCCCCCATGTGCACAGCTGGGGGTGGGAGAGGGGCCATCCTGTTGTGCCAGGCACAGACACACAATATGAGAGAGTCCCTGCTCTGGAGGAGCTCACAGTCTGAATAGACGAGGGGTGGATGGGGAGGCAGAGGCACCAAGAGGGGAAAGGACTTGCCCAAGGTCACGCAGCAGCTCGGTCGCAGATCTGGGAATAGAACTCAGGAGTCCTGACTCCTAGGACAGCGCCCCTATCCACTAGACCACGCTGCCTCTTAATTCTTGTCAGTCATGCATCATAGTAGATTTCCAGGCCAGAGAGCCATTCCTGTCTCCAGCCCAGATCTGGTGGATGAGCTAGAACATTGGTTTTAGAGTGACGTGTGAGCTGGATGAAAAGACCCCAAGTAATAGATACTCCACCCAGTCCTAGAGTCAGCTGTTCTAATGGTTAATCCCCCTCCCTGTTAAAAATTTGCTGAATCCATGAGATTCTTTATACAGAAAGGCAGCCTTGAACTCAAAGGGTTTTTTAATAGAAAGAATCAGGGGGAAACATCTTTTTGAGTTCAGGCTTTAGAAATATGGCACAATACGTCAGCCTAAGTAATTTAGGAGCCGGTCTCATTTTAAAGAGACTTAGGCGAGACTAGGAATTTAAACTCCAGTCTCTCTCACTTAGGCGTGTTTGAAAATTTTCCCAGGCTGACCTGAAATAATCAATTTAATTCACTGGCTACAGTTAATCCTGCCGTTTCTTTAATTTAGTTTTAAATGTGAAGCCTGTTTTGATAAGAGAAGTTTATGGATCCAAAACATTTAAGGTTTTGTTTAATAAAAATGCATTTTAGATGCTGTTTTGTGTGTTTAATTAAATTCCAGTCACCATCCTAATGCAGCTTGACACAAATAATGAGCAAAAAGTTAACTATCTAGTAAATAAGCTATATGTCTTTTACCATTTTCTAACATGCTAAAGATGTTCAGTTAATAAGAATCTGAAATATTAAGCTATATAATTGCTTAAATAAATGCATATTGTTATAGTGTATTCTCTTAGGCAGCAAAAAGGTGTACCAAATCTCACGTAAAGGCTCTGTTTAGTTGTAACTCAGCATGTTTTAATGAGGGGGCACCTTTCTTTAGAAAATTGCTGAAGTACAAAGTTTATGAAAATGGATGATTGAAATTGAGGCTTCCCACTTCGTAATTTAAATCACCTTGATTTTAAATCAGTCCTCCATGGTTTCCTAGAGTTTAAGGACGCAAGAGATCATCAGATCCTCCAGTCTGACCCTCTGTATAACATGGGGGGTTCATTTTCATCCAATCCTGCTTGTATTGAGCGCAATGCATTTGAATCCTCAGGAGGCTAAATTATTGTGAGCCCCATGCAGAGAACAGGCAAGACCGAGGAGCCCCCAGTGCCCAAGGGACCTGCGCTGGCAGGGAATCGCTGTGATGAGCCGTGTCCAGCTGATCCCAGCAGGTGTCCTGCGCCCCATGCTGCAGGGGAAGGTGAAAACCCCCAAGGACTCTGCCAATCTGACCTGGGGGAAATTCCTTCCTGACCCCCAGTCTGATGAAGGGCTGAACCCTGAGCATCTGGGCAAGACCCACCCACCAGGCAGCTAGAGAGAGGATTTGATACCATCTCAGAGCACTGGCCCACCCCATCCAGTGTCTCGGCTGGGCTGATCTCTGGTGCTTCAGAGGAAGTCAGAAAAAAATCCCCAACCCAGACATAAGAGCATAAGAACGGCCATACTGAGTCAGACCAATGGTCCATCTAGCCAGAATCCTGTCTTCCGACAGTGGCCAATGCCAGGTGCTTCAAAGGAAATGAACAGAACAGGTAATCATCAAGTGATCCATCCTCTGTTGCCCATTCCCAGCTTCTGGCAAACAGAGGCTAGGACACCATCCCTGCCCATCCTTGCTAATAGCCATTGATGGACCTATCCTCTATGAACTTATCTAGTTCTTTTTTGAGCCCTGTTATAGTCTTGGCCTTCACAGCATCCTCTGGCAAAGAGTTCCACAGGTTAACTATGCATTGTGTGACAAAATACTTCCTTTTCTTTGTTTTAAACCTGCTACCTATTAATTTCATTGGGTGACCTCTAGTTCTTGTGTTATGAGAAGAAGTAAACAACACTTCCTATTTCTCCAAACCAGTCATGATTTAATAGACCTCTATAGTATCCCTCCTTAATTGTCTCTTTTCCAAGCTGAAAAGTCCCAGTCTTAACTAACTAAACGGATCTAGTTAGCTGTACATTGTGGGAAAAAATCCCTTCCTGACCCCAGAAAGTGACTGGCTGAAGCCCTGAAGCATGAGATTTGATTACAGTCATCTTAATGTAGACAGTCTCTGTCTTTTTGCAATCATGGAAACAAAATCAGTTTAGAAGCCGCTGCCATGAGGATTTAAATCTGGCCCATCTGTGTCTGATTTCAGCATGTTCATTGGAAACAGAGTGTCTGCAAATTTAAAACTGTTTTTGTGGGGGAAAATACTTTCCCACCCCAACAATTAATCCATGGGACTCACTGCCACATGATTTTATTGTGGCAGAGAGCTCAGGAGGAATTGCATAGGGCCTGGATGCTCATAGGGCAATCGAGACATCCCGAGAAAAGATTAAAAAAAAGACAAGCAAGCCTTTTGGAAGGGCTTTGGAGCTTCCTGCTTCAAGCCACAAGCTGCCTGCTAACTAGTGGCTTAGTGACACTCCAGGAGCTCAATCTATTTAGTTTAAGGCAGGGGTTCTCAAACTGGGGGTTGGGACCCCTCAGGGGGTCATGAGGTTATTATGTGGGGGTCATGAGCTGTGTGCCTCCAGCATTTATAATGGTGGTAAATATATAAAAAAGTGTTTTTAATTTATAAGGGGGGATCACACTCAGAGGCTTGCTATATGAAAGGGGTCACCAGTACAAAAGTTTGAGAATCACTGGTTTAAGGGATATATAAACTCCTTCACAAGATGCATGCGCAGGGGAGTGTGTTTGTGTGAATCATGCACACAGGACACACACACACACTGCTCTGTAGACAATCTCATGTGTGTATAATAATCTTACCTCTTATCTAGTACTTTTAATCAGATTTTAAAGCACGCTACAAAGGGGAATGATATCATTCTCATGCAGCCACCTCTGGTGTGGGCCACTGGGGCTGTTTATACAGAGATCCCTTTTGCCCAGCACTGAAATGCAGCTGCAATTACCCCTATTTTACAGATGGGGAAACTGAGGCACAAAGAGGGAAGACTTACCCTAAGTCACCCAGTAGGCTGGTGGCAGAGCCAGGAATAGAATCCAGGAGTCCGGATCTCCAGTGCCATGCTCTACCCACTAGCCACACTGTGAGGTCCATATGTAATATTCACCTCCCTGTATGATGATGCACAGAGGATGGGAGTCTCACAGCCCCCAGCTACCCAGCCTAGTTCTGTAGCTCAAACTGTAATGATGCTGTCCTAGTCTAAACTAGAAAGGATTTGTCGGTATTGCCAAACCAGTACAGTCATGCCGGCAAACCTTCCTAGTGGAGACTCTGCTTATACCGGCAAAACACTCCTTATACCGGGTCCCTGAGCAAAACAAGCCACTGACAAAAGGACTTTTTTATCATTATTATCAGTGCTCTCAGTCTGTTTGCTGCTGTAACCGTATCTGCATTGGAGCTTTTGCTAGTATAAAATGTTAACAGATCTCACCCGTGACATTGCTTTTACCAGCAAACGTTTTGAGTGTCGATCTGGCCTCAGTCTTTTAACTCGGGAAATCCCCAGTTCAGTCCCTGGGCTCAGCCAGGATTGTGGCTGTCCTGCATGTGTGTATTTTACATACACACTCCCCTGTATGCACCTCTCGGGCATATACACAGGGAACAGAAAGTACCTACTTGGGGACAGAAGTTGGATAACATGAGGGCTCTTCAGTTCGGCAGTCAGAGGTGTAACGTGATCCAGCAACTGGAAACTGAAGCTTGCGGAATGCAGATCGAAAATAAGGCAACATATTTTTACCAGTCAGGGGAATTCACCAGTGGACCAACCGTGGGTTGTGGTGGATTCTGCATCACTGGCAATACTTAAATCAAGATTGGATGGTTTTCTAGCAGATCTGCTCTGTCCCAGATGAACTAATTCCAGGCCAGCCTATCTTATATATAGGGCCCTACCAAATTCAGGGTCCATTTTGGTCAATTTCACTGTCACAGGATTTTAAAAATCATGAATTTCATGATTTCAGCTATTTACATCTGAAATTTCACAGTGTTGTCATTGTAGGGGTCCTGACCCAAAAGGAGTTGGGGGGGTGGGGGTTGCCAGGTTATTGTAGCGGGGGTTGCCTTCAGAGCTAGGCAGCTGGAGAGCGGTGGCTGTTGCCCGGGAGCCCAGCTCCGAAGGCAGAGCTGCCGCCAGCAGCGGTGCAGAAGTGAGGATGGCCTGGTATGGTGGTGCCACCCGTACTTCCGCGCTGCCGCCTGCAGAGCTGAGCCCTCGGTCAGCAGCCGCCGCTCTCCAGCTGCCCAGCTCTGAAGGCAGCAGTGCAGAAGTAAGGGTGGCATGGTATGGTATCACCACCCTTACTTCTGTGCAGCTGCTGGCGGGGCGCTGCCTTCGGAGCTGGGCACCTGGCTAACAGCTGCCACTCTCCAGCTGCCCAGCTCTGAAGGCAGCACAGAAGTAAGGATGGCAATTCTGTAATCCTCCTACCATAATCTTGTGACCTCCATCCCCCCCCCGCACCTCTCTTTTGGGCCAGGACCCCTAGTTTGAGAAATGCTGGTCTCCCCTGTGAAATCTATATAGTATAGGGTAAAAGCACACAAGAGACCAGATCGCAGTGGGCCCGTCTGGCCTTACAGACGATGGACACACTCTCCTACTCCCCTGTACATACACGCATGATTGTCATCTGCTTTGCAGACAAGCAGGACACAAAGGCGGTTCCTGACGGCATCCCAACTTTGATGGCTTTTGGGGAGAGATG
The DNA here is from genome assembly GCF_965140295.1 of Lepidochelys olivacea. Classification (NCBI taxonomy): domain Eukaryota; kingdom Metazoa; phylum Chordata; order Testudines; family Cheloniidae; genus Lepidochelys; species Lepidochelys olivacea. The sequence goes on along the minus strand of NC_140417.1, from coordinate 30,367,694 downwards.
GGGGGGTACTGGCCCCAGGGGTCAGTGGGGAGGCAGAGCTGGGTTGTCTCTGGAAGGGGACGGGAGGAAAACCTTGCTGCCTCCCAGACTCATAGTCCCCACTCCCCTCCCAGAGCTGCAGCTAGAACCCAGGAGTCTGACAAGTCACCAAATGTTTCCTGAAACTTGAATGGACCTGCATATGGAGGCAGCAGAGCCCGGTCGGTGCATAAAGCACAGGACTCCTGGGTTCTTTTTGCCACCTTGATGAGCTGTGTCACCTTGGACAGGTCCCTTCCCCTCTCTGTACTTCAGTTTCCCCTCCCATCCTTTCTCTGTGTCGATTGTTAGATCTCCAGAGCAGGGACTGTCTCTCACTGTGTGTCTGTGCAGCGACCCCCGTGACGGGGCCCAGCACGACTGTAATGCCCGTAATTCATAGAGATGAGAAGTCCCCATCTAGTTCCATTCTGTCCCCTCCGCTCCAGCACCCAGGGCAGGATTGTCCCCCAGGGCTCCAGTTCTTTGTCCTCTGTGTGCTGGGCTCCTGCCACTCCCCTGGCTGGGGGGCTGTCAGCCCAGCCTCTGGCCACAAGATTCCCCACACAGAACAAATGTCCTCAAGGGAAAAGAATTGTGTTCCCTGTGCCCCTCCCTCTGCATCCCAGCAGCTGCAGCATGCTGGGAGGGGGCATGGATCCTAGGGGACTAGGGCTCTCTATCCCCGGAGCTGGCAGTCCCGGGATCAGTGGATACGTATGGGGCAGTGGTTAGAATATTGCCCCCCACCCCTCATTATTTCCACTTTAAAAACTTAGTGCTGAAACAGGCAGAAAACTCCCTTCAGGTGCCCTCGCTCCTGACCCACAGCCCCCTGCTAGGCCAGTCCTGGGCCCCCCCAACAGCTCTGTTGGAGCCCCTCCCTCCTGCCCCACAGCCCTCTGCTAGCCCAGCCCTGGGTTACTCCTCCCCTCCCCCACCACCTGTGGGATTTGAGTTGATGTGAAATACAGATTCTGTTGTTCTTCCTCTTCCTAAATTGCTGCCTCCCTTGGTCCCTGCACAGGCCCCATAAATCACCTCCCACTAGCAGTGCTGCTGGGACAATGGCACCTGGTTAATGAGTGAGCTGGGCCCCTTGGGAACCAGGGTGCAGCTCCCAGCTCTGCAAACAGAAACCGAGGGCACTAACTGCTGGTCTGAGCCAAGCTGGGAGCCCCTGGGCTTGGCGGAATCAGGCTGCAGACCTGGAGGCCTCAGTGTGTGCTGGGGGAGCTCAGTAGGGGGCGCTCTCCCCTCACAGTCTGCGCTGGCCCCAGCCCAGAGATGAGGGTGCCATGCCACAGGGAGCGGGCTGGGGGAGCTCAGTAGGGGGCGATCTCCCCTCATAGTCAGTTCTGGCCCCAGCATCCCTGCCTGGTGCTAGGGTGCACGGTGCTGCAGATGCACCCAAGGCTGTGATGTCTTCGCCCAGCAGAGGAGTGGGGAACTGGAGGGCAGCGTCAGTTGCTTGTACGTGACAGGGCAACCGGCTGCCCTCAAGCGCCGGTCAAGTCCCACTTCTGGTTCTCAGCAGCTCGGTCTTCCTAGGAATTCCCTGTTGGAGCCTTTGTTCCATGGAGGTGCTCTGTGGGGACTGGGGGCTCAGGGCCCTGCCTGGGAGGTGGTTGGGGCACCCAAAACCACGGCTCCTCTCCCAGAGCCAGTAATGAGACCCAGGAGTCCTAAATCCCAGTCCACTGCTCTAACCACTAGTCACCATTACTCTCCTAGAGCTGGGACTTGAACCCAGGAGTCCTAATACTTACTCCGTGCTGACCTGCCTGCATCTCCGCTGGGTCAACACTCCCGACTTACGCTGGTATAACTACATTGCTTAGGGATGTGGGAAATTCATCCCCCTGAGCGACGCCGTTAACCGACCTAACTCCCAGGGCAGACAGCACTGAGTCAACAGAAGGGCTTCTCCCACCTACCACCCCTACCTCTTGGGGAGCTTGAGTACCTACGCCGACGGCAGATGCTGCAGCGCTGGAAGCGTGGACGAGCCCTACATGATGGTGCCCCACTCCCTCCCCACTTGGAAGGATTTGGGTGTGTCGCTGGGCAGGGTCCTTCACAAACGGGCCAGGCCCTGATCACCCCATGCCTGAAATCCACACAGATCACCTGGCTGGGACAACATGCACCAGGGAGAAGGCAGGGGATTGTCTTCCCAAAGGAAGCAACCAGAAGCCAGGTGCCTGGGGGTGTTCAATGGGAAAACCCTGTGTTGTATAATTTATAAACAACCTCCCACGATCCGCCCCAGAAGTGGCTGTATCTCAGTGCCAGGAAGGGATCCCTTAGGTTTGTTTCTGAAAGATGTGTGCTTGGGAGGGGACGCTCTCTGTAACAGGGTTTGTCTGGTGCTTGCTGTTACCCAAAGTTGGAGGCCTCTCTGGTCCTGTAGGAATGACGTGTCTAGTGTGCGGCCCATTCTACAGCTGCTATAAAAAGCATGCCTCATTTCATCCTCCAACGAAATGCAGCCACTTCTAGGGTGGAGCATAGCAGTGTACAAGAGCCGCACAGCAACGCCACACAAGGGTGTCTGGGGCGAGTAAGAACAGCTGGAACTGCCAGTGCATCTAGGGAGAGCAATGGAATTGCCTGAGCTGGAAAGTCCCCAGGACAGTGGGGTTGAGGGGTCAGGATCAGCACAGTGTCCCCTAGTGCTGCACGGGGGCATCTGTGCCAGCCCTGACTGCAATGGGAGAGAGCCTGTTTCCTTCCGCACTCTTTATTTCTCTTGGAGGCGTGCCAGCTGCATCCTGACCTGGCAGTGCCTGCAGTCTGGGTGCCCTGTGACAATTGGGAGTGGTGCCAGGCTGGCAAAGGCCCCATGTGAGTTATGGGAAAGGGCAGCACTATGTAGGAGTTGGGACTTTGCCACCTCTGGGACAGGATCTGAGATCAGGAGCTTTTAACTCCCGTCATGAGCCCCCTGCACTGCCTGCCCACTTCCCCAAATCCTCATGCTGCCTGGACATCAAGGGGTGAAATAGCCCTGAATGGAGGTGCATGTCACTTGGCATGTGAACCCCCATGTCCAGGACACCTCCCACCCCAGAAGATTCCATTCTACCTCCCTGAATAACCCCCTTCTGTTTTAACCCCATTCACCATTATCTTTTATTTCTAATTCCAAATGACTGTGCAGCTGCTAGCCAGCCATGTGCCTACCCCAGAGACAGTTGCATCTCACCCCCACTCTTTCCCCTGGGGAAGCATGAGCCCTGTTGCCGGTGGGCAAGTCAGGATTCTGGGCAGCAGGGGACAGCATGGAGGACCTCATAGAAGCATGTAATAGGCATGGGGAGTGAGAGTGGAGAGGATGAGGTGCAATACAAGGTCTGTACACTAGGTGGAGCTGATTGATGGCAAGAGAGCTGTTTTTCGGGTTGGGAAAATACCAGGGCCCTAGCTGCATGCTGTACCTGTGGAACTCCCTGCTGCAGGAGGTTGCAAAAACCCTGGCTCTGTCATGCCAGTAACCACTCCCATTCTTGCCTTTCAGACCTGCTGCCACTTGCCTTCCTCCAGCAGGACTGGGGCCTCCAGGGTGAGTCATGATTCAATTTGTGTAACTAAACTGAATGTAATTAACAAAATTATGATTGTTAATAATGTATTTCACTAGCAGCTGCCCTCCAAGTCTGTTATGTCTTTTGAAGCATTAGTCCCTTGCAAAACCATCTCAAGCACTAGAGATTATCCCCGTAGAACCGAGGAGTCCTGGCTCCCAGCACCTCCTGCTCTAACCCACTTGATCCCACTCTCATCCCAGAGCCAGGAATAGAATGCAGGAGGCTGCTGTGCTACAATGAGTGGGGCAGAGGTTCAGTAGGGGGCACTCTCTCCCCAGAGTAAATGCTACCCCAGTACCGCAGCATGTCTCTAGGGTACGCTGTGGTGCTAGAAATGCCATTCACTGCAGGAGACACAAGTGTGACACTACATCTCAGCACCAGGTGAGGGATGCATGTCTAAACAGCCTCCTTACCCCTCCCCAGAGGCGGCTGCATCTCAGCACTCTGGGATCCTGGTGTCAGGGGTTCCCCAGCCTGGCGGGGTGGGAGTTGGGATGACTCATTGTGGACTCTGGATTAGTCACATTGTGAGGTGGATTCCTGCAGCGGAAGCTGCAGTCGGTGGCTGTGCCCTGAGTGACAAGGTTCAAGCCTGGCTCTGGATGGAGATCTCCTGGGGACTCCATCTCCTCCCTGCAGGGCTGCTGGCCTAATGCCAGCGAAGTGTGACATGGGGGGCTGTACATACCACTGTTGTGTTAAAGCTCCAGTCAGGGGAAATCCACAAGAGGGAGTAGCTGCCCCAGACTTGACAGGCCTGTGCTGAGATGTGGGGGCTGTTTATACAGGGATCCCTTGCCCCATGCTGAGCTGCAGCCACCTTGGGGGTGGAGAAGGAGGGGTGCATAGGGGCTGTTCAGAAGGACTCCTGGGTTCTGTACAGTTCTGAAAGAAGAGTGGGATCTAGTGGATAGGGCAGGAGGGGCTGGGAGTCAGGACTCCTGGGTTTTATTCCCTAGTTTGGCCACTGACCCAATCCATGTGCCTCAGTTTCCCTCCATTGGATTTACGTCCCTCAGGCTAAACCCATTGCTGATTGCAGAGGTGTGGGCACAGGTGGGTGATGCCAAGGGTGGGTCTGTCCATTGCTCATGTCTGTCTCTCTGTGCCCTCAGACCCTACCCCCAGCAGCACCCCCTACGTGGAGATCATCGAACAGCCCAAGCAGCGCGGCATGCGCTTCCGCTACAAGTGTGAGGGGCGCTCGGCCGGCAGCATCCCCGGGGAGCACAGCACTGACACCACCAAGACCCACCCCACCATCAAGGTCAGCCCCTGCCCTGCCCCAGTGCACCTCTCCCCCACACTCCACCTCAAGATCAGCCCCTCCCTGCACTCACAGACAAGGTCTTTGCACCTCCAGTGCCCCCTCCCAATCCCTCACTTCTGGGTGGGTGGCCTGGACCCCCTAACGAAATCCGGGGGGAAGGAGCACTGCCTAAAGGATAGAGCAGAGAACTGGGAGCCAGGACTCCTGGGTTCTATCCCTAGCTCTGGGAAGGGAGTGGAGTCTCGTGGGACAGAGTAGGTGGGGTGAGGGTGAGCTGAGAGCTAGGTTCTCTCTCTGGCTGTCTTGATTTGCTGCATGACCCCAGCGTGTGCTGCTCCCCCACTCTGTGACTCAGTCCCCCCCCACGCCCCCATGAGATTTGAGGAGGGTCTCTGAGTGTTAACACTCCCGAGCTCCCATGTGGAGCAGGACCCCAACAATGCCTGATGCCAAAGGCCCCAGACCCCTGCAACTGCAGGGGTCATGGCTCATGGGTGCGGTGAGTATGGAAGGTCTCAGCCTGATTTCCAGTGGGAATGGGAGGGAGGGGCTCCTTTCCAGCCCTGCTGAGGATCCTTGGAGCCCCTAACCTCTGCCTCCTTCTCCCATCCCCAGATCAATAATTACACAGGCCCCGGGAAGGTTCGTATCTCTCTGGTGACCAAGGACGCCCCCCACCGACCCCACCCCCACGAGCTGGTGGGCAAGGACTGCAAGGATGGCTACTATGAGGCTGAGCTTTCACCTGAGCGCAACATCCACAGGTGAGCTGGGACGCCTGGGTTCAATGCCCAGCTTTGGTAGGGGCGTGGGGGTCTGCTGCAGTAGAGATGTGGGGCTGGAGTCAGGACTCCTGGGTTCTGTCCCTGGATTGGGGGACGGGTGGTTGTCGAGTGGGTTAAAGCAGGGTGGGGAGCCGGGCATCAGGACTCCTGGGTTCTATTTCAGCTTTGCTGCTGATTTGCTTTGTGGGAAATTGCGGCACTACGATGGGAGGGGCCTGACCCAGGATCTCTCAGCAAGTCGGGCAGAGCTGGGGACGGAATCCAGGGGTCCTGCCCCCCACCCTTCCCGGGGCTGGGCTGGCACCGTGCAGGGAGGAGCGGTGGGTAACTCCTGCCTGCATCTCAGCTTCCAGAACCTGGGCATCCAGTGCGTGAAGAAACGGGAGCTGGACGAGGCTGTGGCACAGCGCATCCGCACCAACAATAACCCCTTCAATGGTGAGTGGGGGACTGCCTGGGGGTGGGGCAGAACCAACCGCAGCCCCTTCCATGGGGGGGACTGCCTGGGGTGGGGCAGAACCAACCGCAGCCCCTTCAATGGGTGGGGACTGCCTGGGGGGGTGGGGCAGAACCAACCGCAGCCCCTTCCATGGGGGGGGACTGCCTGGGGAGGTGGGGCAGAACCAACCGCAGCCCCTTCGATGGGGGGGGGGACTGCCTGGGGGGGTGGGGCACAACCAACCGCAGCCCCTTCGATGGGGGGGGGACTGCCCGGGGATGAGGGAGAACCAACCGCAGCCCCTTCGATATAAGGGGGGCCAGAGCCAGTAATAGCCCCTTCAGGCAGTGTGGGAGGAGGAGAAATTGCCCAGGCAGGGTTGGAGCCACGGATCCCGGGAGAGGGGAGGTGGGGATGGGGATCTCAGCCACCCTGTGTGAGCCTCATTGCCCCTCTCTTGCCCCCACAGTGCCCCTGGACAATCAGAAGGGGGACTATGACTTGAACGCCGTGCGGCTCTGCTTCCAGGTGTGGGTGCAGGACCCTGTGGGCACCGGGCACCTCGTCCCGCTGCCCCTCGTGGTGTCACAGCCGATCTACGACAACCGTGAGCCCCGGAGGGAGGGAGCCGGGCCCAGCTGCAGGGGTTGGGGGTGGGGGTCACCAGCGTAGCAGCGGGGGAGAGGGTACCTTGGGGAGGGTCCTTGGCCCAGAGATTGGGGAAGTTGGTGGGGGTCTCTGGAGCGGCAATGGGGGGTGGTACAGGAGAATGGAGGGGCTGAGGGTTGCAGTGGGGAGGGGGTGCCTAGCACATGGATATGGTGGGGTCCAGAGGAAGAGACTCATGTGTGCCCCCATGATGGTTTGTATTGGGGTCCCTGACTCCCCCTTCCACTCTCCAGGAGCCCCCAACACGGCTGAGCTGAAGATCTGCCGGGTCAATCGCAACTCGGGGAGCTGTCTGGGTGGGGACGAGATCTTCCTGCTCTGCGACAAGGTGCAGAAAGGTAAGTGCTTGGGGGGGAGCCGTGAGGCTGGGGCTTACTCCCTGAGGGTGTGAGTGCAGGCCTTGGGCTCCTAGCGTGTGGTGGGGGGATGAATGGGTGTGCTGGGCATGCCCAGAGGGGATGAGTACAGAGGTCCTCTTGTTCCATCAGGGCACAGTTGGCTTTATCCCCAAATGCTGGATCTCCAGCCTGGCTCCTCCCACAGGGATGGTGACTCCAACCCCACCCCACTCCCATACACTCCCACCCCCCAAGCAGCTGGCTCCATTGCTCTTTGATGCGGAAGCCAGTGGTTAGAATGGGGCGGCCTGGGGTCTATCCACAGCTCTGGGAGGGCAGTAAGGTCTAGTGGTTGGGAGGCTGGGAGCCCAGACTCCCGGGTTCTATCTCCAGTTCTCCCATTGGTGCCTGCAGCCCCCTCACCTCCCCTTTGCCTCCCCCCAGAGGACATTGAGGTCCGATTCTTCAAGGACTCGTGGGAGGCCAAGGGCTCCTTCTCGCAGGCAGACGTGCACCGGCAGGTTGCCATCGTGTTCAAAACCCCGCCCTACCAGGACCAGGCGCTCAGGGAGCCGGTGACGGTGCAGATGCAGCTCCGGCGCCCATCTGACAAGGAGGTCAGCGAGGCCATGGAGTTCCGCTACCTGCCAGATGAAGGTACCAGGGGGGCCTTTCCTCCACCCTGGCTCGAGGGCAGCGGGACTGGCTGGCTCCAGGGGTGGGGAATGTGACCCCACCCCGGGGCAGGGCGGAATCAGCCCCCAGGGCTAAAGGGCCATGCTCTCCCCTAGGTGACTTCCACCGCATCGAGGAGAAGCGCAAGCGAACGCGGGACACCTTCAAGAACTTTGTGCAGAAAGCGCCTTTCGCAGGTGAGGCCAGGGGTGGGCGATGACTCTTAACGGGCAGGGGGGGCAGAGTATCTAGGGGGATGGGGAGGAGATTGGGGGGGGTCTCTTTGCTGGGAGGGGGGAAGGGGTGGTCTCTGAGCTGGGCAGGGAGAGCCTTTTAGCTGGGAAGGGGGCTGGGAAGGAGGGGCTCTTTGGGGGAGGGCAGCTCAGGAGGGTGGGTGGCTCTTGAGGGGCAGGGGTGGGAGGGTCTTAGAGTTGGGCTTCAGGCACCTAAGCCAAGGGGGGTTGAGGGAGAGGAGACTGAACCTGGTTGTCTCTAGTACGAGGGTCGGGGGTATGACTGTGGTGTTGGGAGGTGGAGCCCATTAGTCTCCTACATGGAGGGGGAACTGAGGGTGGCCTCGCTGCTGTGGGGGGGTCCTCTGCTCTGGTGCCCCCCCATGTTACTGACCCTGTCTCTCCTCCCAGCAGTGGTGGTTCCGGAGTCACGCTCCCCGCGTCGGATTGCTGTCCCTGCCCGCACAGCTGCCATGCCCAAACCCAGCCTCATCCGACCCAGTATGAGTGGTAAGGGGGCTCCAGCCACTCTACGCAGGGTGGGGAATGGGCCTTTCCCCTCAAGGGGGCACCAGTTTGGGGGGACTGCACAATCCCCCATAATGCTTCTCTGTACCATGCTGTCCTAGAGGGGAGGCACTGGGGTCCCTGCCCATGGGATTGGCCCCCCCACCTCCCAGCACTAACCTCTCCCTTCTCTAGGTCTCACCGGAATGGCGGGCGCCATGGGGCAGCTGCCGACCATCCAGAAGCCGCAGGCCACGGCCCAGCACCCCCCCTTACCCTTCACCGGGCCCAGCCGAGCTCCTCCTCCTCCCACCCCCCAGCTGGGCTTCAGTACAGTCAACCTGGAGGAGTTCTCCAGCCTGGGCATCTCAAGCCGGGCCCAGCCCCCACCCCCTGCTCCCGAGGCCGAGCCCAACTTTGACCCCTTCTTCCACCTGCCGTTTGAGGGCGGGGGCGACTCAGTCGCCATGGAGCTGGGGGCCTTGCTGGAGGACACCACCTACACCAGCCTGGAGTCCATCAACACTACTGAGTTCCGGCAGCTGCTGAGCCAGGGGTCGTCCACCGAGGGTGCTGACGGGCACAGCATGCTCCTGACCTATCCCGAGTCGATCACCCGCCTGATGAGCAGCCAGCGTGGTGTGGTGGGCGTGACAGGGGAGGAGCCACAGGGCAACGGCGGGGGTGGGGGGGCCAGCGGTGCCAACAGCTTCATCAACGGGGTCCTGGGCGGCCTCCCGGAAGAGAACCTCACCTCCATGGGGGATCTGGACTTCAGCGCCCTGCTCAGCCAGTTCAGTTCCTCTTAGTTGGGACGCTGGGAAAGACGGACTGACGGTGACACCCCCCCACCTGGCTCTGCGCAAGGGACTCGGGGGGTAACTGCTCATCCACCGAGAGCCCCCCCACCTCCCACCGGGGGGATCGGACTCTGCCCTGGACTCAGTCAGTTCAGGTCCCCCATCCGGCCTGCCTGGGCCTTGTATTACTGGCTTCATTTGGCTATCAATCTCACTGTCCGCCCACCCCATGCCTCCCCAGAGCCCTGCTCTGTATCCCCCCCCACTCCATCCCCTGCACTACGGGGGGTCTCCCACTTGTCAGGCTGAGGGGGCAGCGCCAGGGGTTAGTTCCCTCCCCTGTTGCAACGGGAGGAGCAAAGAAGAGCCTGACCCTCTTTTCACAGGAATAGAGGGGGGAGGAGCAGACAATGGACTGATCCATTGTCAGGACTGGGAGGGGACAGGCTTCACCCATTATTCACAGGAGGGAAGAGGAGGGGAGTGAAGCTGCCCTGAGCTTCTGGGTTCCTTCTGCTCTGTCCTCCCTTACCTGAAAACTGTTGGCTGGGGTGGGGGAGCTCTGCCTTAGCTCCTGCAGCAGCTCTGATTGGCTGCCTATCCCCATTCCCAGCCTCCTGGGGATGGGCAGCCAATCAGAAAGGGTTCCCTCAAGGCAGGGCTGAGGGGTTCTGGCATCCAGACCGGCTCTGTGTTGTGGGTGTATTGTGGGAGGGGGAATTCTCCTTCCCACCCTCAGAAGGTGCCTTAGCAGAAGCAGCATTAACTCCCCCCACCCCTTTGCAGCTGGGGAGTGTGAACAGGACCCCTCCCACCCAGCAGAGGGCCTGTGGTGAGCTGTGGGAGACCCAGCACCCCCTTGCTGGGGGGGTCTCCTCCCCCTGTTGCACATTGGCTTTGAGAGCTCTGCAAGCTGTGTAAGGGGGATGAGGGTTGTTGCTGCACCTTGTTTCGGGGCATTCTCCAATTCTTGTATTATAATGTGCCTTGCCGTGCGGTAGGAAGGGGTGGCACTGCCCCTCCATGCCTAGTGCCCCTGGATCTCCCCATCCCTGCTCCATGGCTCAGAGGACTCAGCTGGGCCTGCGGTTGGGGTGGGGGCAGTGCCCAAAACAGCCAGCAGTAGGTGCCCTGTTGCACAGAGCACTCTTCCAGGTCTGTAAAACGAAGCTGGCCCTGCTAGGTGTCGTAAGAGAGGCTATGAACCTATCAGAGGCTCTGAGCTACTCCTCCCGCTGGCACCGGCTTGCAGCAGGAAGGCCCAGAGAGTAGTGCTACAAAGCACCTGGGCCCATCACGGCCTCCTGCCCCTCTCTGCATTCACCATTGCAGGGTTTGTATAGCGTTCCTCACCCTATATTTTGGCTTCCACTGTCGTTTGTCTTACTATTGGCTAAATGTAGCTGGACGGTTTTAACCGTGAGTGACACGTATTATTAATGTATTTGCTATCTCTGGGGCGCAGGGACTTGCTTCCGTGCCCAGTTTTTCCGCTGACTTATGTTCCTAATAAACCTGAGTCAAAGCGCAGCCCCCGGCTTCTTATTGGCAAATAGAGATCTGTTCTGAGACAGTCCATGGAGGGCCTTGACCTCCTGGGTCATGAAGTCCCATGCTATCGCAAACCACCCCATCAGCAGCCCCTGCCAGCATTCAGCCGCTTCCCATTCCCTCAGCGTCGCTCCCAGAATTGAGCTGGTACAAGCGTAGCTCCAGCACCTCCTGCAGGGGCTGCCTGGGTGTGTCATGGGTGTGTGAGTGAAGCCGGTTGACGCAGCGGGGAGAGTGGGCCAGATCAGAATTGTTATCTTGACTGTGGACTGGATCTTGCTCTTTGAACTGGAGTGACTCCAGGTGTGGGGGTGAAGTTAGGGCCAGATCTTTCTCACTGAACTCAGAGCACCCCTAGGAGTGTGGGTGAAGTTAGACCTCAAATCTTATGCTCTGGCCTTTCTCTGAGAGAGATTCTCTCTGAGAATCCAACATGTCCCCCATTGCAGTCAATGTCCTCGCTCCAGATCTGGCTAACAGGTCAGAATCTGGCCATACACCCTGGGCTGTGGGGAGCAAAGAGGCTTCACCCTGTTCTTGCTGTTCTAAGAGGTGGCCAGAAAATGGTTTAAAACAAAAAGACTTGCTTAATTGTTAGCCTTTAAATTATGGTCTTGTTCCCAGGGAGGAGGGGGATGGAGTGTGTGGTAGGAATGTGGTGTCATAACACTGACCATTCACACTCCCCCCTTCCACTTTTAAGCCAATTTAATTCTTGTTTTGTGGAAACACTTCATCAGAAAACCCCTTATTCAGGACTCACCCCCACCCTTGTAAGAAATGCCAGCTCAGCCCCATCTAGTCCTAGGTCTGGTCTCTGACAGCAGCCAGAACCAGGTGCAAGAACCTGCCAGTAGCAACTGTGACATAATCTGTCCTATGAAAGTCTCATCCTGCCCCCTAATTTTTGAGAGCAATTTAAGATGAAGCATCAGTTTAATATCCCATAGTAACTGGCTGTTCTTATCCAGATAAATGGCCACTTGCTCTTTCAGTCATAACTTTGCAGCCTCAATGCAGCCCTCTGATAGAGTTCCCCAGGCTAACTAGACCTAGAGCTTTGCTGTTCATCAGTTAGCTCTTTGGGCCACAAGCCAGAGCAAGCCAAAGTGCCCCACTGCCACCTCTCCCATAATTTTATATCCTTTTCTCCCCTCTTGAAGATGAACTCTCCTGACCTTCCTTCCACAGAGTGTTTTCCTACCATGCCTTAGATTGTTCTCGCTGCTCATCTCTCCTCCCCCTTCAATTCTGCAGTGAAATTTGGTGGGAGTTCCCATATTCCAAGGGCATCCAACCTGGCATTCTAAAGCAAATCCTCTAGCTGCCTGGCTGATGGGTCTGACCCAGTTGCACAGGGTCCATCTGATCACCAGATTAAGGGCTGAGAAGGAATTTCCCCCAGGTCAGATTGGCAGGGACCTTTGGGGTTTTCACCTTCCTCTGTGGCATGGGTCACCTGCTAAGATCATCTGGGCATGTTTCACATCAATTCCCTGCCATCACAAGGCACTTGTGAGCCCTGGGCAGAGAACAGGGTCCCCAACAGATTAGTCTCCTGAGGACTGAAATGATTTGGTCTAACTCAAGTCACTGGAGTCAATACAGGGGTAACTGGGTGGAACTGAATGGCTTGTGATAGTCCAGAGCATCAGCCTGGATGATCTAATGGTCCCTTCTTGCCTTGAACATTATGAAACATCAAGTAGAAATCCACCACTCCAGCTTTTTTCCTCTCAACTAGCCAAAGAGCAGAGGACAAGGCAGCAGAAATGTGTCCCAGGTCCACTGTGACTTATAGGGAACATAATGGAATGGATCCACTGGTGGATCAGGGGGAAGATGATGGGTTGGTCTGGTTTTGGGGCAGGGGGTCTCTTCCCCAGCTTCTAGACCCCAAGAATTCAGAGATGGCTCTTGGCCCAGTGTTGAGCTTAAAGCTGAAATCCAAGTAAGAAACTACAGGGATCCCTGTTCCCTCTCCCTGCTTCAACCCTAATGCCACTTAGCCCCCAGCCCAAGTTAGTAACAGGCATGGTTGGGGGGAGTGTGGGAAAGAGCCCCGGTTGTTGTAGTACTTTTGTACTTAATTGGGCCATCTTGGAGGTGCCATTACCTGTTCAGAGGATGGGGTGGGATTGGGAATCAAGGCTCCTGGGTTCTAGGCCCAGCTGTAGGTGGGGAGACAGAAGTGAGGACTGCTGGGCTGGGGATGCAAACACACCATCCAGGGTTGTAACTAAAGGGAACTCCCAGCCACTAGGTGTCAGCTCATGCTCCTCCCTCTTCCAGCCCATCATTTTGGATGCTGGTGGTGCCACCTGCTGGCTAACGCACAGCCTATATATTACACTCAGTACCCCCTCCCACACACACCCTCACATGCACCCCTCCAGGGACTCCCTGTTTGATTCTTCTCCCCCCATTATCCTGCAGAGGCATCTCTGCACCAGGCTGCCTTAACCCCAGTCATCAAGCAAGAGGCTAGGGCTGTGTGAGAAGAGCTTTCATATGTCCCACAGCAAGGCCCTCCTCCAATTCTCCCTCCCCAGCAGGAGGGCTGCTACTTGCAGGGACACAGGACATGCCCCTCCCTTTGCACAGAAGGGGGGATGCTAATGGTGCTTGGGCCACCCAGCTGGCATTGGACCTGACCCACCAGGGTGTTGTGGCCTCTTTACCCCAAGAAACAGAACCCGATTCAGTGGAGAGTTGTTTTTATTAATCCTGTTTACAGCTCAAACACCCATTGAACAGCTGGGAGAAACATATCCTGCAGGAAAGACCCAAACCCCTCAGCAATCCCTTGCTCCACTGTCATCCCCTGGAGCCCCAAGGTTCCTTCCTGCTTCCACTTCCCCACCAGAGCGGTTCAGGATTCAACATGCTCAAGGCCCCAGGAGAGGCATTTTAAAGACAACCTTTGCATACAGCAGAGCAGGCCTCTGGGCAAGGAGACAGCAGCCATCCATGGCTCCTAAAGCAGGCAGAGGGGCTCCAGTGCTGTATCTATACCCCCTTTGGTTGTTAGATGTCCCCAAAAGGGGGGTTAACAGAAACAATCTGCGCTGTTCAGGGGACTTGACACACAGCCCTTTTCCAGGGCAGGAAGAGCCAGAGATGTGTGTGCACAGACACTATGTTCTGAGAGCTGTATGGGGAACAGGCTCAGTGAAGGATCTACAGTACTTAGCATGAGTGGCAGTGGGACACCTACTACTTCTTCCTGTTTTCCAAGAGCCATGGCCCTGCTCCTGTCACCCTCAGACACCTTAATGGGCCCTGCACAGACCTGACTGTGGCCTCTTTCGGGTGGCCACTTTTTCCCCTCCAATGAGGGACTGCAAGGGCTAGAGAGAGAACTAGTTAGTGAGAAGGCTGTTGGAAACATCACCCAGCTGCTGCTGTATGAGCAGAGCTCAGGATTGCCTCCTCTACTGAGTGAGCTCTGTGTCTCATGGAAAAGGCTTTCCTAAAGGACAGGCTGCTGGGAGCCGTGGTGCTTTCAACATACAAGCAGCACTGGAAGGTGGTTGTGGTGAGTTGAACTCACAGCCCTAGCCCTCAGCTATACGATAGCACACAGACCATGAAGGAGTTAAGCATGCAGAGTGGCACCAGCAAACCCCATGGGCTTTGGGAATTTAAAGGGACAGTGCCAGCTGATGACAAGAACCTCCTGAGTCTTCTATCCAAGTGACTGCAGCTCAGAGGAGCAGAGGTGGTTTTCCAGGGAAACAGGGAGAACCTCATTAGTAGAGAGACACCTAGCGGCATGGCCAGTGCTGCATCATGCATGAGTGTGCCAAACGTGGCTGAGAATCCTGCAAGATAGTCCACTGTCATCTTTAACAGAGGTGTGACCAGCAGAGACTCCAGCTCCCAGCAGCCAATTCTCCACCCTGCTTACTTAAGGATCTCAGCTAGCGGCAGTTACTAGCAGAGCACCTGTCCTTTGAAAGAGGGAGACTAAGTGAGGAGCATTGCATACTGGGATTTGTAGTCTGTGTGGGGCCTCCAATCCACGCTAGGTTCTATGTACATTAAGGGCAGGCCACACCAAACAGACCAATCAAAATGCAGTTAGTTTCAGAGCACAGTTGGGAGGCATTGGTGCCAGCTGCCCGTACTGGAAAGGGGAAAGGAGGAACTGCCAGATGGGGAGCGGGGCCCAGTCTAAGTCACCTCAGTGTTGCTGACTTTGTTGATGATGCGAGAGCGGCGGGGGATGCACTCTAGGTCGAACTTGCTCTCATAGATGGTGGGGCAGAGGTGCCAGCGATTGTCCCGGTAGATGCCTAGGTAGGTGTAGACATCAGGCTTGTAGGAGAGCAGGCACTTGACACCAGTGCCCCGGATGGCAGCGTCCGCATCCATCACCTTCTCCTCGTTGGTGAAGTCATCTGTGTAGATGCAGATGACATGCTTGCGGTCCGAGCTGGGGTAGCAGGGGCTGACTTTGGCCACCCCAAAGTGCCCCTCCAACACTGAGCGGGCGATGCCACTCCAGGCATGGTCCACCTTGAAGCCGGTATCCAGGTGCATCAGCCACTTGCCGGTGAGGACGCAGTGGTTGAGCGCCAGCTCGCGGATGGTGTCGAAGGTGACATGGCGCCCACTGATCTGGAGCCGCTCCCAGGCCTCCTGCAGCCCCACCACATCACCTGACTCTGGACAGTAGTTTGGACCGTAGATGGCAATCCAGCCCACAGGCTCAGTGCGGCGCTCGGGGTCCCCAAAACGAGACACTCGCGAGGGCTGGTAGGTCTGCAGCCACTCCTCGAACTCGGCCCGTGGGGTCTTTCGTGCATCAAACACCACCCAGGGATCCATGTCAGCTGCCATGGACTCAGCGGCCAGGTGCTCGGCCGAGAAGGCCCCTCCCTTCCCCACGTCACCATCATCCTGGTCTGACATCGCTCACTGGCCTGTGGAGGAGTGGAACCTAGGATGGAAGGGTCAGGGAGATGGGAAGCAACATGATGGTGCACCATCTAGCCCAATCTCCATAGCAGGACCCAGGACAGAATCAACCGCTAGAGTCCCTCCCCCAGGACCCTGCCCAGTATGAACAGAGATTTCCCCCACTCCCATTAGTACCCCCCATCTCCTCCAGGGGTCTGCTCACTATGGATGGAGACCGTCCATTAGCTCCCATCCCCCCCACAGCAGGACTGTCCCCTATAGCCCATCCCACAGGGTCCTTGCCCACTGTTGATTGAGGTACCCCATTAGTTCCCATCCATGAACCAGAATAATTTACCTGCTATTCGTGGGCTTCTGGGGAAGTGAACACAATGCAGGATGGGTATCCAAATGCAGGATGAGCAATCAAGGGCTTGGAACGAGCAACACTAATGTAAAGACCACCTGGAAACCCAACTGAGGATGTGTGTGGCAGGCTGCTTGCTGTACATGCCCCACAAAGATGCTGCTTCGACTTTCCTATTAAAGAAAAATCATGGCTCACCGTGGAGGACAGGGAGCAGAGCACACTAAATGATCTGTACAGCCCAGTTAGAAACACAGCCATGCCAACAGGGTATAAACTCCAGATCGCCCACTGTATCTTTTAAACTTGTCCTAGATCAGCTGCACTCAGCCACTTCCATATGGGGACCCTTCCCCACACAATACAGTGGGAAAGGCAGGGGGCACGACACAAACACTTCATGTACTCAGGCCAGCAACATCCGTTCCTTTGTCAGACCAAGAGCACTTGAAATGGCTTGTCCTGTGCCACTTAGTGATATTCCCCCACCCTGAAGATCCCTAGATTGTCATAGCACAGTGTCAATTTGAGGGTTATGACTCTTCTTCCCTCAGGAGACGCTGCTGGGGGTACAGAATGAGATACGTCTCATCTTAGGGCGAGACAGTGGAAGTTAGTATCATTAACCTCTTTATTACAGATGGGATAAACTGAAAGGCTGAAAGACGAAGGGACTCATCCACCCAGCAGCTCTGACGCAGAGCTGGGAAGAGAACCCAGGAGTCCTGCTCCCCACCCCCCACCCCCATTCTAACCCACCAGAACCCGCTCCAGAAGCTGGGAAGAGAACCCAGGAGTCCTGCTCTCCCCCCCCCCCATTCTAGCCCACCAGAGCCCACTCCCCCCCAGAAGCTGGGAAGAGAACCCAGCCCCCCTTTCACTCTGAGCGAACGCGGAGCAAAGCCCACGGGCCCCTCCAGGGCTGCACACGACGGCAGGGGACACCCCTCCCGCGCGCCCGCCACGCCCCCTCCTTCCCCCGCTGCGCCCCTCCCGAGACAGCTCCGCAAGCGCCCGCCCAGGGCCCAGCCTCACCAGCCCCTTCCCGCGCTCAGCTCCCGACCGCCCCCATACTGCAGCCTGCCCGCTGCGCCTCACACGGGGGTAACGACCGCGGGGGCGGGGGCGGGGCCTCGGCCTAACCCGGATGGGGAAACGTGGAGCCAGGAGGGACGAAGTGAAAGACCCGGATGTGGTAGAACTAAGGGTGGAGTGGGAGGGGACTAACCAGGTAGGGGGCGGGACCTAGTGTACGGAAGCGGATTCGCTGGTGGATGGGGGCGGGGCTAAAGCAACCAATCCGCTCCAGCCTGAGCCCCCTCCCCCCGCCCAGCAGTTTGTGGCTGTGGCTCCAGGCGCTCAGGCTCGTGGGGCCGGGCTGCAGCTGGTTTTGAGGTGGCCTATGGCGGAAAGTCAAGCAAGGCATCGCAGAGGGCCCAAGCCAGTGGCGGGCCAGTAGTATGACCCTGAGCGCTGTTCTGTGGGAATAATGGGTGTTAAACCCCCCCTCTGGGGCCATGAGACAGGGACGCCTCACCAGGTGATGAGATGCAGCCACCTCTGGAATGGGACACAGGGACTCTTTATACAGGGCTCCCATGTAGCGGGGCGCATGGCTGAGAGCAGGGGAAAGAGCCAATCATAGACTATCCAGGTTGGCAGGGACCTCAGGAGGTCATCTAGTCCAACCCCCTGCTCAAAACAGGGCCAATCCCCAATTTTTGCCCCAGATCCCTAAATGGCCCCCTCAGGAATTGAACTCACAACCCTGGGTTTAGCAGGCCAATGCTCAAACCACTGAGCTATCCCTCCAAGGACATTCCTTCTGGGGCCCCTGGTGTTGGCCACTGTTGGAAGACAAGACGCCTTTGGCCGTTCTTATGTACATCAGTGCAAAAGTGCAGTCCCTCTGCCATCCTTAGTGCTCCACGGGTAAGGAGAACCTCAGACCCAGTCTACCTGCTCAGGGAAAGGGAGCTTGCCTGAGACCCTCCATAGGGGAGGGGGGAAGACACAGGGATTTCATAGATCCCCATCTCTGGCGGTGAGGGTCAACCTGGTGGTGGGGATCCTCCATCTTCCAGGGATGGGGAGTTGCTGGGGAGCAAACAATCCCAGGGAGTCCATGTCTCAAGAACTGGGCGGCTCTTGGAAGGCCTCCGTGATGGGGGACTCCAGGCGTCTCCAGCATGGAGGAGGGGCTGTAAGATCTGCTTTTTCTTGGGGGGCTGGAAGGGGGAGAAGAGAGGAGAGGCGGAATAGCAGATGGAGGACACCCGTCCTGGTGGGTGGTAGAGAGAGCAGAGTTGTGAGCCCCCAGGTCCTGGCACTGAGGGGAGGGGGACCCTGAGGCAGGCGGGGAGACAAGGGCTGGCCCTGGCATTGCAGGACCCGGTCCCGGGAGAACGGAGAAAATGCGGTGGGGGCACCAGTTCCGGGGGGCGGGGATGGGGACACCGGGGACGGGGGACGAAGGAGAGTCACGGGGTGGCACCTGTGCTAGGGACGAGGGGGCCCCCTGCGCCGGGGGGCGGCTGGAAAAGGGAGGAGTCCGGGGGGCAGGGCAATGGATGGAGTCAGCCCGGCGCTGGAGTGTTCCGGCGGCGCTAGGACCCTGGCGGCCGGTTCGGCGGCGGGCGACGCCGGGAGCCGGCGGGGTGGAGCGGGGCGGGCGGGGGTCGCTGCTGCCGCTGCTGGAGCCTGAGCCCGAGCCCCGCGATGCCGAGCAAGAAAAAGAAATACAACGCGCGCTTCCCGCCGGTGAGTGCGGGCCCGAGGCTCCCGGCCGGCACCCCGAACTCCAGCCCGGCCTAGCGCCACCCTCGGCCCCCCCAGCCCCAGCTCCCGAGCCGGCCTAGCGCCCCCCGCGCCCCGGCACCCCTAACCCCAGCCCCCGGGCCGGCCTAGCGCCCCCCCCCGACACCCCTAACCCCAGCTCCCGGGGCCGGCCTAGCGCCCCCCCCGGCACCCCTAACCCCAGCCCCCGGGCCGGCCTAGCGCCCCCCCCGACACCCCTAACCCCAGCTCCCGGGGCCGGCCTAGCGCCCCCCCCGACACCCCTAACCCCAGCTCCCGGGGCCGGCCTAGTCCCCCCCCCCCCGCCCCGGCACCCCTAACCCCAGCTCCCGGGGCCGGCCTAGCGCCCCCCCCGGCACCCCTAACCCCAGCTCCCGGGGCCGGCCTAGCGCCCCCCCCGACACCCCTAACCCCAGCTCCCGGGGCCGGCCTAGCCCCCCCCCCGCCCCGGCACCCCTAACCCCAGCTCCCGGGGCCGGCCTAGCCCCCCCCCCGCCCCGGCACCCCTAACCCCAGCTCCCGGGGCCGGCCTAGCCCCCCCCCCGCCCCGGCACCCCTAACCCCAGCTCCCGGGGCCGGCCTAGCCCCCCCCCCGCCACCCCTAATCCCAGCTCCCGGGGCCGGCCTAGCCCCCCCCCGCCCTGGCACCCCTAACCCCAGCTCCCGGGGCCGGCCTAGCCCCCCCCCGCCCCGGCACCCCTAACTCCAGCCCCCGGGCCGGCCTAGTGCCCCCCCGCCCCGGCACCCCTAACTCCAGCCCCCGGGCCGGCCTAGCGCCTCCCCCCTGGCACCCCTAACCCTAGCTCACCCCCCCCAGCCGGCACCCCCGGCCTGGCCTAGCGCCCCCCCTGTCACCCTAACCTGACCCCCCTGGGCCGGCCTAGCATCCCCCTAGCACCCAGCCTCTTTGTCCCAAAGCCTGGACCTCCCAGGCCCAGTCTTCCTCTTCCTTCCCTTGCCTCCCTTTACTGGTCTCAGTCCAACATTGTCTTCTTCCCCCATAGGGATGCTCCTGCTGCCTCCTCTTTTATAGGGTCCCCTGTCCCCCTCAGAGACATGCTTGAACTATCCACTTCTCCCTTTACTGCGTGCATCCTATATAGGACTCCCCTGCTGTCCCATAAGGATTTTCCTACTACCCTCTTTCCCCTACAGGGATCCCCACTGCCCCATATAGGGATTCCACCTCATACCACCCACTGGTAATCCCCACAAGGATGCCCCTTCCCTCTGAAGACCCTTCCCCCTATGATCTGGCCTCATTATGTTGATCTCCCACCTCTTCAGGGATCCTCTGGGAACCCCCTTCCTGATCTCCCCTCCCATGACCTCTCTGGTCAGTGCCCCCAACCCATATAGGGGTCTGGCTCTTCATGAACACCCCCCTAACCATTATGAACTTCCTCCCTCACACAGAGACTCTCTTTCCTCCCTCCAAAGGATGATGAATTCCCCCCCACCTATCCTTTGGGACACCACCTCTGGTGGGCCAACAGGGGGAATGTGTGCCGTTCAGACTCTCCTGTCCAGTGGGACTGTGGTCTGCCTTAGGATTCTTGGGTTCTATCCCTGGTTCTGGGTGGGGAATGGGGTCTAGTGGGTTACAACGTGGCCAGAGGGGTGTGCGGGGGAAGGCAGGGTGCATGGGAGCCAGGACTCCTGGGTTCTAGCCCCAGCTCTGCCATCTGTGCTGTCCTGGTAAGGGTGGAAGGGACACTTCCCTCTGCCCACCTTTACATAAAATGGGTTAATTCCGGACCCGCCTCCCCGGAGACTCTACTGTAGGGCGGAGGGCCTCCGTCAAAAGGCGAAAGGTTCTTATTGGAATGGCAGGAGGGGGCTGCTACTGTGGAAGAAGTGGATAGATTTACTGTTTATAGGCCTCCTTTTCCCCTGGGATTCAGTGGGGCCTACTCACACCACAAAGCACGCCTTTTCTATCTTTGTCTCATCTTCAGCAGTGGGGTAGGATGGGAGCTGAAAGCATCCTGGTCAGTTTCACCTTCTCTTCCCTGTCAGTTTCATTTCCTCCTTTCCTGGGTTGGGGTCCCTGATGCCAAATGGGGAACCTTCCTCCTCTCTTCCCCCCCCCCCCCCCAAATGACTGAAATCTGCTTTGCCATCTTCAAATGATTAAAAATCCAGGATCAGGCCTTTAAAAAAAAATCAATGGGGGGGGGTATTTTATTTGCCTTTTGGGCTGGTGGGGAGGAGCTTTTAAGGGTCAAGATGTTAAGCTTTAAATAAAACCTGTGATTCTTCCTGCATCTCTTGAGTCTACAAGCTGGGTATTTATACTGTGAAATTGATGGTAAGATCATAAGAGTTGGCAGCAAACTGAATCTAGTCCCCATCCCCCATCAGTTCCCAAAGCTATGGTTCAGACTTTGTGGTTAAGGCACCGGGATGGGGCTGGAGATCTGTGTTCAGAGCCTGGCTGTGACTTTGGGCAAGACATGTCTCTTAGTGCCTCAGTTTCTCCATCTGTAATCTGAGGATAAAACTTCCTCTATTTAGACTGTGAGCTCTGTAGGGCAATGACTGCCTCACTCTGTGTCTGTGAAGCGCTTGGTGCAACAAGGGCCCTGAACTTGGGTCAGGGTCCATGCAGTGCCTGGCACAATGGGGGTCCCCTAATCTCGGGATGGGGTCTGGTCAGTGCCCAGCACAACAAGGAAGCTCCCAATCTCAGATCAGATTTATTTTCAATAGCTTGTGCTCAGCTTTGGTCCTCACAATTTATGCCTGGGTTGTGACAGCTGACACCTTGTGGTTTGCCCCTTAGCTGTGTGTAGGAGATATTATTGCCTTGTGACATGGACACAAACATCCTTTGGTTTCGACACAATCCAGTCCAGTGGAGAAAAGGGCGTTGATTCTGCATCCGGAGGGGTGGATCGCGAGTCTGGACACTATCTTGTGCGGGGAAACAGGAGGCCCTGCTGCACTGCTAAGCCACAGGGCACAAGAAGGGCACACAGAGCCATAATCAGGGCAGGGAATAGCTCTGGTGTGAGGCTACCAGTGCCCTCGGGTAGAGGTGATGTTCCATGGGGGTTGGGCAAGCATGGAACAAGTTGACAGTTCTCAGCCTTGGCCCCTGCCTGACAACCACCCACAGTCCCCTAGTCACCACAGAGGCTGAGGAGCCAGTGACCCATGGAGGCTTTGCTCTTGTGTCAACTCCCGCGGGAGCAACCACCTCCCTGGGGACGCAGGGAAGGATGACCCAGGGAAGGGGTGACAATGTAATGTATGAATTGGAGAGGTGCATGGCACCTGTGTCCGGGGATCTAAAGTCACTTGAGAGGAGTGGGGTCGAGTGGTTAGAGCAGAGGGCCTGGGAGTACAAATCTAGCCCTAGGTCAGGGACTGTCTGGTTCCAGGGGGCATGGAATGGGATCTGGGGCCTTTTGCTGTTAGGGCAGCAGACTGGCTGGTTCAGGGGAATGGGGAATGAGTTATGGTGCCTTTCCCCTCTAGGGGGCACTCTCTCTGGTCCACACAGCCATGTCCCTGGCACTGAATGTTGATAGGAGAGTGGGACACCCCACCCCTGATATTAACTATTTCTTCTTGTCTCCCCTCCAGGCCCGGATCAAGAAGATCATGCAGACAGATGAGGAGATTGGGAAGGTGGCCGCTGCCGTCCCTGTCATAATATGTATCCTTGGGAGTGCTGTGTTGCCCAGCTCCCACTCCTGAAACCCCAATTGTTGCCTTGTGGTCTGGCCAATCCTGAGGGATCTCCCTCCCAGCCAGGCTTGGGTCATCATCCTGTAGGTTTCAATGCCCTGGCTGGTGGCTAATTACAACAGCAGGTTAGACAGAGAATCAGAGGTAGCTCATCTAGTGGCGGGAGGAGGCTGGAAGTCATAACTCCTGGGTTCTCTCCTAGCTCAGGGAGGGAGGTGGTCTTAGACTGGGGGGATGAGAGGGACTGGGAGCCAGGTCTTCTGGTTCTATCCCCACCTCTGGGAGGGAAGGAGGGCTAGTGGGTCAGAGCAGGATGGGGGAAGGCTGGGAGCCAGGATTCTTGGGTTCTATCCGCATGAACAGTGATCCTAGTACAAGCAGTGTTCTGTTCTGATCGCAGTGCTGAGTTCCCTTAACCCTTGGCTTGCCCTAGCCCGGGCGCTGGAGCTCTTCCTGGAGTCGCTCCTCAGGAAGGCCTGTCAGGTGACACAATCCAGAAATGCCAAGACCATGACCACCTCTCACCTGTAAGTACTCTACTTCCACCTGCATTCCCCCCGCTTCTGCCCAGCTGGGGACTTTCTGACCTAACCCCCGCAGTACTGGAGCAAAGAAATGCCAGATCTACTCCACAAGCAGACCTGCCGTGCTACAGAAAGACCTCTCCCACTTTTCTTGGAGCAGGGGGCTAGGAGCCAGGACTCCTAGGTTTGGTTCCCCGCTTTGCCACTGTGGCACTTCTGGACAGTCCCTTCCCCTCCTCTATGCCTCAGTTTCCCCCCTTTTCAACTGGGTGGGAGGCGGGGGTGAAGCACTAATCCCGAGCAGGGCTAAGGCTCATGGAGGTAATGGTGATTATTGTGTTGTTATGGAGGGGGAGGAGGGGCTTTGAACACTGCATCCCCAGCTGGGATGGATATAACATGGGGGTCTCTAGTAGCCCTCAGGAAGCCAATAGGGGCTGGGGGTCAGGTCCCCGGGGTTTCTGGGGGTGGAGGTGCTGCAGTCCCCTCCCCCAGAGTCTGAGCTGCTCTCCGCTCCCTGCAGGAAGCAGTGCATAGAGCTGGAGCAGCAGTTCGACTTCCTCAAGGATCTGGTAGCCTCGGTGCCTGACATGCAGGGAGATGTGGAGGATAACCACGCTGAGGGCGAGAAGGTCTCCAGGAGGTGGGCAATAGGAGGCGCTGCGCTACAGGGAGCGGGGCAGAGGCTCAGTAGGGGGTGCTCTTCCCTTACAGCCAGTGCTGGCCAATGGATGCCCCAGTGTGCCACCGGGAATGAGGCCCCTAGGGGCTCACTCTCCCTTCACAGCCAGTGCTGGCCTCGATGCCCCAGTGTGCTGCAGGGGGCGGGGTGGGACTCAGTACCGGAAGTGCCCCCTTTCAGTCACTGCTGGCCCCAGCACAGTACTAGGGGGTGCTGTGCTGCAGGAAGACATGGACAGATGGTGGTGGTCACTATAGATGCTATCGCACTTCACTAAGAATCTGGAAATGAACTCCGGTGTCGTAGCTCAATTCCCATTCTGCTGATTCCATTCTGCCTCCCAAAACCCCCGCTCTGCCATCAGAACTAGGTGCGGGGCTTCTCTTTGCTTCCTAACCTGAACCTGTGCAGTGTTGCTGTGTGTTGTTACTCCGCCACCATGCCCCACACCAGAGATGTCTACACTCCAGTGATGTGGCAAAGCGATTCCTAAATACCTCTTCCCTGTTGCGTCCCGCGGGGGACTGGCCCACGTCATAGGTGACTGTCCCAGTGGGGAGTGCTGTGGCTGGGTTGGGAGCTTGGGAGGTGGAACCCCAAAGCGTTGCTGAAAGGCATTGGGGTGGTATGTGGCCGGGAGCCCTGATGTGGAGTCCGGGGACTGGCTGGGTGACCCTGGGATGCGGTCAAGGGATTCCTTCTGCACCAATCTCTGCTGGAGCCCCCATCCATTGGCAGTGCCCCCATGACTCCTTGGTCTCTCTCCGGACGTAGGGGCCGGAAGCCGGGCAGTGGGCGGAAGAACGGCGGCACTGGCAGCAAAGGAAAGGACCCGAAGCAGTCAGGCACGGACTCCGAGCAGGAGGTGAATCTGGCAGGAGGTGTCTCCCAGCCCACAGGCTGCGTCCTGCATGCAGCAGTGCCCCCTTCTGGCTGAGCCTTGCTGAGGTGCATGGGGAGCTGAGTGAGAGGGGTAGTCCCCCGTGGGGCACAGATGGTGAAGGGTCTGGAATGCCGTCCCCTCCCTGTCTTTGGAGGTTGCCCCTCCTGGCTGCCTCCCTGTATGATCTATGGGCTGGGTGTCCCAGGAGGGGTGTAGGGTCTGGTGGTTACAGCAGGGGGCGGTGCTGAGAGCCAGGACTCTTGGGTTCTATTCCGAACCAGGGTGCGTCCTTTTCCCCCTCTCTGCTTCAGTTTCCCATGGGGCCAGCTCTGGGGAGCATCAGTCACTGTGTCCCTCAGATGGTGCCATCTCCATGCTGAGCCCCTGCTTACCCTGCCCCCACAGGAGGATTCTGAGGACAGCGAGAGCGATGGGGAGGAGGAGACGTCCCAGTCCACGCCCCCCAGCCGCCCCACCACCCACTTTCCCAGGTACAAATCGGGGCCTGCCAGCTCAGTAGTGCTGACGGGCTGGGCAGTGCTGCCTAGTGCTTAGATCTTGGACTGGGGGCGGGGGGAAGACTTCTGGGTTCTATCCCTGATTCAGGGATGGGAGTGGGATCTAGTGGTTAGAGCAGAGCATTAGCTACTTAAGGGTAGTGATAACTAGAAACCTAACAGCACTAAGTATGATCAGATGGAGCCTGACCTCTGGGGGACTGTGTTACGGGGTAGGGGCATACCAGGCTGGATGAGCTTGTTGCACTGATGGAGGGGGTGGCTACCAGACTGGATGGGACTATAGGTCTAATCCAGGGTGGGGATACTGGAAGGGCCCATGGATCGGATTGGGCTAAGGGTTGGGGTGAGGGATACGGGGTAGATGATCTCCCCTCCCCCACAGTAACCTTCTTCCTTCTCTCCTCCCTGGCTCCAGCTCTCCGGCGCCATATTTGCACTTCACCTGCCCCCCACAGTCCACCATGGCCATGCCTGTCTCCGTTCCCCCGGCCCTGCCTGCCATGATGCCCTCTGCACCAGCACCCCCTGCCCCAGCACAGGATGAGGAGGAGGAAGATTATGACTCGTAGCCCCGTTTCCTTTTAGTTTGTTTTAGTTGCTGCATTCGGGGGGGAGGGGGTGGTTCTTAAATTTATTAAAAAAAAGAGAAAAGCATTTTACCTCCACGTGGTTTGTTTTTATTGTGTCCCTGGGTTGGGCTCGAACCCCTGATTCTCAGAGCCCAGATTGCCTCATCCCTCCCCACTGCTCTCATCCCTCTCTGTGGCGCCTTCCCCAACAGACAGAGCACCACTGAGCCAACCCAGTGATTAGCTGCTGGTGTCTCCAGAGATGGGAATGGGGACAAAACAGCCACCCCAGCTTGTGAAACCTCCCCCTGCCCTTTCCTTGTGGCTTGATTTCTCTCTCCTCAGCCCCAAGGATCAGGGGTGTCTTTCCCAGAGAGTGTAGGCCTAGTGCTTACATTGATGTTACGGGTGTGATCTAGGCTTTGTCTAGGACATTCAGTTCCATTCCAGGCCTCAGTGTTGTCAGTCTGTCAGATCACGGGGCTCTTTGGTTTTGGGCAGGATTTTTTTAAGTGGTGCCCTCAGCTCTGCCCCCACCCAGCAACCATGGCTCTTGGTGGGCAGCTGGGCTCCATTTTTCTTAGAAACAGGATATTCGGTTCCACCTCAACCCTGGTTCGGTGTCCCCCTTTTCTCTGCCCCCGACACTGCTCTCTCAGATCCTGGGGTGGTGGCCTCTTTGTACTGGCTGGTCCTACATCCATTGGAGGAGGGAGAGGGACACAGTGAATCTCACAAGCAGCTTCTTCCCCTGCCCCCCATCACTGCATGTGAAATTCACTTGGGTCTGATGATTGGTTTGGGATGAATCTGAAGTAGGGGGATGTAATTAGGGCAGGGAAAGGAGTCCCCCCCCCCCCCACATGAAAGGACTGTCTCTGGGCATGTCTATCCTGGGCTTAACTGTATCTGCCACTGGAAGATGGTCCTGTGGTTTCACCCATCAGCATCCCCCCCACACGCCCGGCTGCCTCGATTTCACCCCCGGGATGGGGGCGGGAAATCTGTGAGATATGGGGCTTTTAAGCACTCTTTTTAAAAATGAATGTCCCGGGCTCTGTACGTTCTCATTCCTTTATGCCATTTGCACGTTCCCCCTCCAAGTGGGACTGGGAGCCAGGACTCTTGGGAAGGGAGTGGGATCTAATAATTAGAGCAGGGAAGTGCTGGGAGCCAGGACTCCTGGGTTCTTTTTCCCCCTCTCCCTCCCTCCCAGTCCTTCCCTCCCTGGATATTTAGCAGATTATATCTCCATTCTTTTATTGTTGCTAAACCCCAGGGCTCCATCACCCTACCCCGGTGCAGCGTAATCCTAAGGAGCAGGAATTCCCACAGCTCCTTTTCACCCCGGTCTGTCCTATTGGGAATGGGTTGTTTCCATGAACAGGGTGGGTCCTGGCACCCCTTCAGGGCAGGGGGGCTTTAAGCTATCTTGGGGTGGGGAAAAAAGGGATGCGGGGTTAAATGCTGCGTGGCTTGCGGCCACCTTGAGAGCTGGGACGCTGCGACTTTTAACGCATTTGTTTGATTTTTTTGTATTGACTCAATAAAGTTCTGATTTCACTAGAATCCCTCCGTGTTTAGGATGAAATTTACAATGGGCTGGTTCTTATTGGAGAAGGGCAACAGAGCTGGCCAGGACTCCTGGGTTCTATCCCCAGCTTTGGTAATGATTCAGTGTGGTAGGGGAGAGCTCTGTCAGGTTGTTTGGAATGAGCTGTGGGCTCCTTGGCAGCTGCAGGGACTGGTCCAGCATCCCTGCTCCCAAACATCAGCCTCATTGGCCTGGGCTACATCCCCCAACCCCTTCCCTCCCCCCGCTTTGGCCTGGGCTATGGCAGACATCCCACCCTCCAGCCAGGTGAGATCCCACCCCACTCCCCATTGACATAGGCTGGTAGTTTGTCCCCCTACCCCTGCAGACTGCACCCCTACACACTGAGATTACTCCCATCCCCTGCACCCTGGGCTGAAGTCCCCTCTGTACCTCCCCAGATGTGGAAGGCTTAGGGATACCTAGTGCCCATGTCTGCAACCCCACCCTAATCTTGGGTGCCTCCCCCGCTCCCTCTGGAGAGCAGTCATCAAGGAACTAGCTTCTAACCCCCTTCCATCTAACTGTCCCCCCTCCACTGTAGCTCCAGTCTCTTCCCAATCCCCTGGTGCAAGTGCATCCTCCTCCACAGCACCTGCCTCCCTGTCCCCCTGCTGGGCTGGTGCCCCATCGTCTCTCTCCAAGGGGGAGCAGGGAGGTAGCTGCATCCCTGGAGGTGTGTGTGCGGGGAGTCTCGCTCCCTGTTCTAAGTGCCTTGGAAAAAGCTCCTTTCACAAGCAAATTCCTGTTCTTCTCTGGGAGGATCAGCCCCTAGAGGGAGAGACAGTTCACCTTATCACTATGCACACCACTATGTAGGAACTGGTGCTAGAATCGGGAGTGTCAGGATTCCTGGGTTCTCTCCCTGGCTCCTCCCCTGGCTCTGGGGGGCGAGAGGACAGGCTCGAGAGAGCCCAGCCAAATGTAGTCTTCAAATCAAGGCTGGAGACCTTTCCTGAAGAGCCAATCACAGGCTCCTGGGCTCAGTAGAGGGCTGCCCTGGGCTATGAGAGACAGGAGCTCAGACTGAATAGGCTAATGTTCCCTTTGTCGTAGCTGTCTGCAGGGCTGTAGCCCTCCTGGTCCCAGTATATTAGAGAGACAAGGGGATGGTCCCATTGCAGATATTACCTCACTCCCTTACGTTTCTTTGCACCAGTGACTGTCCTGATCCTGGTGCTCAGCAATGGGATGTCTGTGCTGGCTGACGCTAGGTCAGAAAAGGCACTGGCAAAATGAACAGATGTTAGGAGAGGAACCATGGGAGTTTTCATTTGACTCCCGGAGTTTCTGGGGGGCATCTCATAATGCATGGATGCATAAACGGGAATCTCAAGTAGGAGAAGGGAGGTTCTGTTACCTCTCTATTCGGCACTGGTGCTGCCGCTGCTAGAATCCTGTGTCCAGTTCTGGTGCCCACAGTTCCAGAAGGATGTTGCTAAACTGGAGAGGGGGCCAAGAGCAAAGTGGTGGAATGTTACACCATGGGCTCCCTGCCTTGAATGCTGTGTGGTGAATTCGAACTGATTCAGAGCTGTATGGCTGCAAGGAGAAGGACTGTAGCAAAGGGGTGTGGACGCACTTCAATTCACTGCGATTACATTGCGGCATTTTGAGTGAGCAAACCACACTGCTGTAACATCACCATGAAGACATGGCCTTAGGATGTGCCCTCTTGTTGGGTCCTAGGCAGGGAGCAAACCTGGGAATTTCCTGATTTGAAAGGATGACGTTCTGCCCATCGAGGTACAGGACAATGAATGGGAGTGCAGAGGCAGCAGCTGGTATGAGCTCTTGCCACCAGAGAACACTCCACGCAGTGTTAGCAGGGAGTACACAAGCACATAGTTTGGGCCATTCCCTCTGAAAGGCAAAGTGACTGAGACCTGGGCCTGTGGGTGGGTTATGCCCAGCTCTGCCTGGGGTGTCCTTACTTGTGCAATGATTGCACGATTGTTGCATCACTAAGGCTGGGGTGTGAGGCCTTGTTCTTTGGACTGTGAAGGTAACAGCTCTGTGAAGGTAACCTGATCACAGCTGTAGGACCTTGGGTGGTATCCATGTGCTGAGGCGCTGAGACCCCACAGAACTCATTGCTGATGTAGGTCTGGAGCAATGGGGCAAGCAATGCAGCCATCTCTCCATCCACTGCCTCAGCCAGAGCAAGGGGTGGGTGCTGGAGCCCATCCGCCTAGCCCCCACTGCCACATCCTCCTGTAGCCTCCAGGGCCCCCAATCTCCCAGGATACCAAGGGGCACCACACCCAGCTGATACCCCCCCACACTCCCCCTGCAGCGTCCCAAGGTGCCTCTCTCCTCCATCTCCTCAGCTGCCAGGGGTCACCCCCTCCCCAGCTGGGACCAGCCCCCCAGAGAGAGGGAGCCCACGCACACTTATCTCCCCTACGCCACCTTAAGAAGGTATGACCGCCCCCCACTGCCCCCGCCTGGGGAGTGACGAGTGGGAATCCCAGCGAATGGGAGCGAGGACTCCGTGCCTGGTGCCCAATGGGGAGGAGGGGTGTGGAATAGCGCTCACAACCGATTTAAAGAGACAACACCCTCCGCCCGCGCGGCCCCCCCCCATCCCTAGTCAGCTGATGAGGCCTGGGCCTGGGTTCATCTACAGGGCATCCTGGGCCGCTCTCTTCCTGGGGGCGCATGGAGGAGCCGCTGGAGATGCCGCCTGGGGAGGAGAGCAAGGTGAACCTGGTACCACGGCGGGGTCCTGCATTCGCCACCCGGGAGGGGCAGTACCCTGCATCCTGCTGCCCCCCGTGCCCGGTGCCCCGGGTCGGGCATCGCCCTGCATCCCCCCCCCCCCCGTTGGGTGCTCCCATATCTGACCCTCTTCTCTTCCCCAGCCTTGCTCACCCTCGGAGGAGCTCGCCACTGACCCCTCCTTGCAGGTTGAGATCTCAGACGCAGTCAGCGAACGGGACAAGGTGAAATTCACTGTCCAGACCAAGGTGAGGGGGAGTATGGGGTGAGGGGATTGGAGAGACAGGGTGGAAGGGGTCCCTTATGGGGGGTCTCCCACCATCGGGCTCTGATGTTTGGGGGGTCTCTGGGGAATGTCTCTAGTGAGGTTTGAGGGTCCTTGCCTTGGGTGTCTCCATTTGGGGTGGTCTCTGGGGGATCCCTGGTTTGGGGAGGTCTCTGGCAGGTCCACATATTGAAGGGGATTCTGGGAGTCCCAGGTTTGGAGTGTCTCATCCCCTGCCCCTCTGTTGCAGAGCTCCCTGCCCGACTTCAACCGCCCAGCGCTCTCTGTGGTCCGGCAGCATGAGGACTTTGTTTGGCTACACGACACCTTCTCTGAAAATGATGAATACGCTGGCATAATTGTGAGTGGAGGGGATGAAGGGGGCCAGGGGGACAATGTAATGGGTGAGAGGGGATATGGGAATCATGGTAAGGAGGACATCTGGGAGGGCATGGGGCAGGGTGTCATAAGGGGGAACATCATGTCAGGTGCTGGTGTCTACAACTCAAGAAGGCTATTGCTAAATTGGGTTCAGAGAAGAGTCACAAGAAAGGTTAAAGGACTGGAAAACAGGTTGTGACAGTGAGGGATTCCCAAGAGCTCAATCTGCTCAGTTTAACCAAGAGAGGGTTAAGGGATGACTTGCTCCTAGTCTGCAAATAAAGGTCTAACAAGATCCAGGGGCTGGAAGTTGAAGCCAGACAACTTCAGACTGGAAATAGGATGCAAATGTGTACCAGTGTGGGTAATGAACCAATGGAGCAATTTACTAAGAGCTGTGGTGGATTCTCCATCACTCAACATTTTTCAGTCAAGACTGGGTGTTTTTCTAATCTGCTCTAATTCACAACAGCAGCAGATTCACATGGCTGTGATGTACCTGTGTACACATAGAATGAACTTCCATCCTGTATAGTCCCTTGCAAGTCTTCTTCTTTTGGCAAGAGTCAGCATGGGAGGATTTAGGCTTCTTAAATCCTTCAGAATTGCATCTTCCAACCTCATTTGTGATTGGTCTCGTGCTCTACTTTCTTTGACCTCAGGTCTATAAAGCTTCTGTAAAAGCACACCTTCTTCTCCGTGCTGGACATGGTGACCACACCTTTGCAGTCTTCTCAGCGGATGTGAGACTGCAACTTGCCGGGGTCATCTAAGAATCTCTTTGTTTGTGACAAAATCAAACCAGTGGATGTTTTGACACTGAAAACTGTTTGGTTTCCTCTCCTCAGCTGTTTTTCATGGCCATGTTCCTGCTCCATACGACAGAGTTGTCATCACTACCACATTGAACTCTTGTATCGTAGTTGTCACATGGACATCCTGCCACCCAGAGGCATAGGTGCTGGAACTAGGGGTGCTAGGGGTGCTGCCACACCCCCTGACTTGAAGTGGGAGGTTTCCATTCTATACATGGTTTACAGTTTAGTTCAGTGGCTCTCAGCACCCCCACTATACAGATTGTTCCAGCACCCCTGCTCAGAGGCCTTTGAAGACACTGAAGTGCCATGGATGCAAGACCAATCCAACATGTGACTTCTTCTGATATAGAGCCTCTTATTGTCAAGTGATTACCCAGATAGATAAACCTATTCATCCATTCAGTGTCATTGCTGTCCACATACATCATTTGCAGGTCATTTGTTTCTGTTTTGTAGGAGGCTTGCATAGCTTTGGTTTGATCACCATTGACCCCAAGTCCCAGAGATTCCGCTGCTTTTCACAGCTCTCCCAACGTTAGCTGTAGTTGGCCAGTAATCTCTCCAAGTAAGGCAATAATAGCATGCTAAAGATCTTCTAAAGATGAATCTCTCAATTTCACGTCTCCTACTTTGGCCACCTGTCCTCCAGTGTCCGTGCCTTGTCATGACGGGGCAGCTTGCGTGCTCTAATGATCCCCAGAGTCTGTGTCGGCGGGGTCTTTTTGCTCCTGGTAGGTTCAACCATGCCAGATTGGTCTGTGGAGGACCTGAGAGCCAGACAAAACAGACACCCTGGTCCTCCAGGTTGGGGGTTAGGCACAGGGCTAACAACCCTGTCCTGTAAAAAACAAAATATGTTAAGGAAACAGCGACGGAGAAATCGACCATTACTGTGTGTGATGGCCTTCAGGAGTCAATGACCCGTATGACTGCCAGTGGCGAAAGCCGAAAGGAAGCCACTGGCATGAAGACTTCAGTGCTCAACATCAAGACAAAAACCAAACTTGTTTTTTGGAACGTACGGACAATGTACAAGGCAGGGAAGCTAGCTCAGGTCATAACAGAGTTGAGACGCTACAGCTTACACATCCAGGGTGTCAGCAAGAGCAGATGGATGGGATCAGGAAGATTAACAACAGCCTCGGGAAAAACTTTGCTGTTTTCTGGATGGGATGATGAACAGCACCATGAGAGTGTTGCCATCCTTTTGAAGAAGAGAGTGGAGCATTCCCTGCTTGAATGGAAATCCATCAGCAGCAGACTTATGAGAGCCAGACCGAAACGGAAACATAATAATGTCCCCCTGCTTCAGTATTATGCTCCGACAAATGACAGTGATGAAGAAGTAAAAGACAAATTCTATCCTACACTACAGGCGGAGTTAGAGAATACCGCGCCACGACCTAACTATCATCATGGGAGACCTGAATGCCAAGGCCGGTAAGGACAACACAAACAATGACAGAGCAATGGGAAGACATGGGTGTGGCGCCATGAATGAAAATGGAGAGAGGCTTGTTGATTTCTGTAATATGAATGACCTAGTCATAGGTGGAACCCTATTTGAACATGGTGAAATTCACAGGCTGACATGGTGTCAGAGATAAGAACCAGATTGACCATATCATGATCAGTGGTAAATGGCGACTCTCACTGACAGATGTGAAAGTGAGAAGGGGTACAGATGTTGGCAGCGACCACCACCTTGTGACAGCTTCCGTCAAGCTAAAACTGAGCAGTGTGGGCCCACCAAACAAGGGACATAGACGTTATGATATTGACAAGCTAGAGTCCCCTGACATACAGAAAGCCTTCGTTCTGCAGTTAAAGAACAGGTTTCAAGCACTTGCAGACCTTGATGAAAAGGAGGGGAATGCAGATGAGGAGATCAAAAAGAAGTGGGACAAGGTAACAGCAATTTATAAACAGAGCAGTGAAGCCTGTCTAGGCTACAGGCAGAAGAGAAGGAAGGAGTGGATTACACCCAGCACATGGAATGCCATAGAAACCAGACGAGCCCTGAAGAAAAAAGTTTTAGACACAAAATCCCAGAAGCTAAAGGACAAATACCGCAAGCAGTATAGCAAGGCACACCAGGAGGTCAAACACCTTGTGAGAGCGGACAAACGGCATTATGTTCATAATCGGGCAACACAAGCAGAGGATGCAGCTGCTCATGGTGAACAAGGAACCGTCTACAAAATGACGCGGCTTATCAGTGGTAAACGGCAGACACCAACAAACACTCTCACCAGGAACAAACAAGGCCACCTACTAACAACCGAAAAAGAACAAGAAATGCACAGGACAGAGCATTTCAAAGAATTGCCGAACAGGGAGCCACCTAAAGAGGAAGCAAACACCCAGGAGGCAGAAGAAGATCTTGATATCAACACAGATGCCCCAACTAAGGAAGAGATCATTCAAGCCATCAAATCCTTTAAAAATGGGAAAGCTCCTGGCAAGGATAACTTGAATGCAGAATTGTTCAAGATAAATCCTAAATTAGCAGCATCTATTCTGGCCCCTCTATTTACATCAGACTGGGAAAGAAAAAAGGGCCAGAGGAGTGGACCCATAGGGTTATAGTGAAGATAACAAAAAAGGAAAACTCAGTGATTGTAATAACTGGCGTGGTATCACACTTTTATCTGTGCCAAGCAAAGTATTGTGTAAGATCATAGTCCAGCGTATATCAGAGGCAGTTGATTGTGTTCTCAGAAAAAAGCAAGCTGGTTTTCAGAAAGGGCGTGGATACACAGACCAGATCTTCACTCTATGAAACATAATAGAACAGTGCTTAGAATGGCAACAGCAGTTCTACATACATTGCATAGAGTTTGAGAAGGCTTTTGATAGCCTTCACAGGATCAGCCTCGGGCGCATTCTGCGGGCATGTGGAATTCCCTTCCGTATAATCAACATCATCAAAAGCTTCTATTTCAACTTTACATGCAGTGTTGATCACAGTGAGCTCAGTTTTGAAGTCAAAAGAGGAGTATGCCAGGGGTGTGTTATGTCTGCAATCCTCTTCAAAGTTGCCATCGACTGGGTAATGCAGTGTATAACAGAAGACATGCCAAGAGGCATTAAATGGACACTCTTCTGATCCCTTGAAGACCTGGATTTCGCAGATGATGTCACTCTCCTATCACATACCCAATGCCATAAACAAGAAAAAAACAACTCAACTCAACGCATTCAGCCAGCAAATTGGACTGAAAATCAACTGCAATAAGACAAAAATAACAAGGAGTCCTTGTGGCACCTTAGAGACTAACAAATGTATTTGGGCATAAGCTTTCAGGGGCTGTGTGTTATCCAGGAGGATTGGATGATCACAGTGGGCCCTCCTGATCAGTGAATCTATGAATTGTAAAGGCGTGGGGCATAGGTGGAGACACAGGATCACTGTAATGGGAGTGGGGGGCGGGGGTGGAGAAGGAAGAGTGTTTCTAGAGGGGGATCCTTTAGCCATTGATATCCTGCCCCTAATGGACCCCACAAGGGCCCCTGACCTCCCAGCCCTGCCCTAGCCTTATTGGGATCCAGGAAGTGGACAGACGAAAGCTCGCCCACTGCTAAAGGATCCCCCCCCCCCCCAGCCTAAGGGGGAGGTCCACAGGACCTGGAAAACCAATTAGTTACAGGGGACAACTAATGAACAACAGGGACAGGAGTGTGGTCAAAGGGTCAAACAAAGGGAACCTGACGGGGACACCGAGCAGAGACCCCCGGACAGCGCCCACTGCTCCTCGAAGGCATCAAGGGAGTCAGTGGACGCCGTCCAGAGGAACTCTGCCCGGAGGCGTGAACGGACCGAGGATCGGAAATAGGCCCCACAGTCACAGGAGACTCCATCGGCCAACCTCCTCACCCTGGTTTTATAGATGGCCACTTTAGCCAGGGCCAGGAGGAGGTTGACCAGGAGGTCCTGCAACTTAGTGGGGCCACGGACAGGGAGTGCATAGATAAGGAGGTGAGGGGAAAAGTGCAACCAAAGTTTTAACAAAATATTCGTGAGGAGCCAGAATAGGGGTCTGCAACCTGGCGCACTCCAGGTAGACATGCGCCAGGGTTTCCCTCACGCCACAAAAGGGGCAGGTGTCCGGGATTGGGG
This sequence comes from Lepidochelys olivacea, assembly GCF_965140295.1. Classification (NCBI taxonomy): domain Eukaryota; kingdom Metazoa; phylum Chordata; order Testudines; family Cheloniidae; genus Lepidochelys; species Lepidochelys olivacea. The sequence goes on along the minus strand of NC_140417.1, from coordinate 30,331,974 downwards.
TGAACCACGCCAAGTACACACCCGTGCTCACGGCCCCATGAAGGAGCCGCCAACTGATATCCCCGGCGGGCCTCGGGACTAAGGTGGAATATAGGCTGGCCCACCAGGGCTCCTCACCCTCCAGAAGTGGCAGGAGGTCCCGCCACTTTGTGTCAGGGCGGGACGCGGGGGTGAGGACGTGAAGGGTGTGGAGCACGAGCATGTAGAGATGTTTCTTGGGCGCGGTCTGGAACCGGACCGGCTGCAGCTTGTGTAGCCGGCTCACGGTGAAGGGGTGTGGGGGTCGGATGGGTCAACGGGGCAGGGGCCTGATGAAAAGGTCCGGAGGGCCTGGGGTGGAGGGTGGGTGGGGCGTGCCCTCTCGCAGGACCCGGTCGAGGTAAACCCGAGCAGCGGGCAGCAAAGCGGCCCTCACCTCCTGAAGTACGCGCAGGGGAGTACGAGGTCTGGAGAGCCCCATGCCCTGAGCAAGCGTCAGGGGATCCAGCCAGTCTCCCTGGTCATAGTCCAGGAGGTCTCCGACTCTGGTAACTTCTGCCAGGACCAACCTCTGGCGCACCGAGGGGGACTCTGCCACCTGCACACGGAGCTGGGGGTTGTGTAGCAGGGGCTCTGCGAGGAGATCTTCCCCCACGGAGGCCGCCACGGACCTGGTCGCTGTGAACAGTTTCCAGGTCCTGGTAGAAGACCGGCAGCCCGGAGAGGTCTCGCGGAAGACCCCTCGGGTGGAGATAAAGGAGCTGCCGGTCATATCGGAGCCCTCGGAAGCGGCGCAGGGAGGCGTGCGCCAGTACGCTCCACGCCGGACTACCTGCACCATAAAGGAGCCTCTGCAGGGCCTGAAGGCGGAAGACATGGACCTGAGTGCGGAGACATTTCAGGCCCTGCCCTCCCTCCTCCAGGGGCAGATGGAGAACCCCTGCAGAGACCCAGTGCAGTCCTGACCAGAAGAACTCCAGAATCAACGTCCAGAGGTTGGCCAGGAAATCCGGGGCCGGGACCAGGGTGTTGAGCCGGTACCAGAGCATGGACAGGACCAGTTGATTGAGCACCAGTGCCCGCCCTCAAAAGGCCAGACACCGGAGCAGTCCTGTCCATCTCCGGAGCCGCTCTACCACCCTGCCCTCTAAACCGTGCCAGTTCTCTGGCGGAGACGGATGCGTGGCAGAAAGGTAAACGCCGAGATAGAGCAGCGGACCCGCTCTCCACTGGATGGCTTGAAGCGCGGGTGGGAGGGAGCTCACCTGCCGCCAGTCCCCTACCACCAAGCCAGAGCTCTTGACCCAGTTGACCCGGGCGGAGGAGGCTGCCGAGTAGACGGCCTGGCAAGCCTCCACCCACGCCAAGTCACCCGGGTCCTGCACCACGAGGAGCACATCGTCGGCGTATGCCGACAGGACCAGCCGCAGTTCCGGGTCCCGTAGCACCAACCCTGTCAACCTCCTGCGGAGGAGACAGAGGAAGGGCTCGATCATCAGAGCATACAGCTGGCCCGAGAGGGGGCACCCCTGCTGTACTCCTCGCCCGAAGCTGACTCTGTGGAGGCGTACAGCACCTGGAGAAAACCCACAAACTGGGGTCCAAAGCCAAACGCTCGCAGAGTGCTCAGGAGATACCCGTGATCCACCCTGTCAAATGCCTTCTCCTGATCCAGGGGCAGGAGGGTGAACGACAGACCGTCCCTACACCCGAGTTCCAAGAGGTCCCGGACCAGATACAGGTTGTCAAAGATGGTGCGGCCCAGGACGGTGTAGGTCTGGTCTGGGTGGATCACGTCCGCTAGCACGGACCCTAGCCGCAGCGAGATGGCTTTCGCTACGACCTTGTAGTCCGTGCTGAGGAGTGAGACGGGACGCCAATTTTGTAAATTGCAGAGGTCCCCCTTCTTTGGTAATAAGGTGAGCACAGCTCGCCTGCACAAAAGAGGGAGGGCCCCGCTCTGCAAAGACTCGGCCCAGACGGTGACTAGGTCTGGGCCAAGGATGTCCCAGAACACGCGGTAGAACTCCACGGTCAGCCCGTCCATACCCGGTGATTTATTGGTGGGCATGTGGCGGAGGGCTTCCAAGAACTCGGCCAGAGTGAGAGGCAGCTCAAGCCGGTCTCGGTCACCCACGCTGACCTTGCCCTGCCCTAGCCCTAGGCATCATCCCCCAACAGGACATCTGGAGGGAGGGATAGCTCAGTGGTTTGAGCATTGGCCTGCTAAACCCAGGGTTGTGAGTTCAATCCTTGAGGGGGCCATTTGGGATCTGGGGCAAAAATTGGGGATTGGTCCTGCTTTGAGCAGGGTGTTGGACTAGATGACCTCCTGAGGTCCCTTCCAACCCTGATATTCTATGATTCTACAATCTGAGCCCTTTTCCCCTGCCCCATAGCAACTGGCCATGAATTCTTTCTCAGCCCCTCCAGCTCCACCTCCCAGCCTCCTTTGTTCCAACCATTAGCCCCCCCACCCCGCTTCACTCCCCTCCCCCAACTGTGAGGCCCCCTCATCTCTGCCCTTTCACCCCCATGCCTCAACCATGAGCCCCCATCAGCTCCACCCTCACCCCCGGCCTGCCCCACAGCTAGTATCACGGGCCCATGGGGGCCTGAGGTCACAGAGGTTTCGGAGGCTGGAGGAGGGGTTCAGAGCTAATATTTCTCCTGGTTCTTCCCCCACCACCCCCGGCCCAGATCCCCCCTGCGCCCCCCAGGCCTGACTTCGAGGCATCGCGGGAGAAGCTGCAGCGCCTCGGGGAGGGGAACAGCACCCTGACGCGGGAGGAGTTCGCCAAGATGAAGCAGGAGCTGGAGGGGTGAGTGACACCAGGGGAGGGCGGGGGCTGACCTCAATGCCCCAGTGTAGCACTAGGGGGCACTGTGCTGTGGGGTCAATAAGGGGTCAGTGGGGGCGCTGTGCCATGGGGGCAGTACAGGCGATCAGCGAGAGGTGATACATAGGGGTTAGTAGGGGGCACTGTGGGGGGGCTCCGGGGGCAGTGGGGGGGGGTGTCCAGGGGGTCAGTACTGGGACACTGTCCCTGCAGATGCTCACCTGCCTGTCTCCCCCAGCGAGTACCTGGCCATCTTTAAAAAGACGGTGGCAATGCACGAGGTGTTCCTGCAGCGTCTGGCAGCCCATCCCGTCCTACGCCGGGACCACAACTTCTACGTCTTCCTGGAATATGACCAAGACGTGAGACCCCAAGTACCCCTCCCAAGAGCCTCCCACCCCTGGCTGAGTTCCCAACTCCCACACCGACCCGAGGCTCCCTCTGATCCTGCTGGCCTCCTGCAACACCTTGAGCCTGCCTCTGACCCCCCAGCTCTCCTCTTCCCTGCTGAACCTCCCACCTCCTCCCCACTGAGCTACCCCCCGCCACCAGCTTTCTCCACTGCTGAGCCACAACCCCCCTCTCCCTGCGGAGCTACTTGTCTGCCTAGCACAAGGTACCCAATTTGAGGCCATTCCCATCTCCACCGCCTCCCGCCAACAAGGGGGACCATGTGGGAGACTGCCCCCCACAATGTGAGGAGCACAGGGCCTGGAAGGAGCCAGGGAGGTGAGGGGGGCACCTCCTTCTCCCCCCCACTGCCCTGCCCCACTCTCTCCTCCAACCCTGGGCTACACAGATCCCTCCCCCTAGCTCCTATGATCTCTGGCTCTGGGCAGCCCCTGTGGTGGGCTGGGGGGGATGTGAGGTTCAGGGGGTCCTGGGGGGCCCTCTCCCACCTCCCCCCCCACACACACCTGGCACTCTCTCTCCTTGCAGCTCAGTGTACGTGGCAAGAACCGCAAGGAGCTGCTGGGCGGTTTCTTCCGGAACATCGTCAAGTCAGCTGACGAGGCTCTCATCACCGGGGTGTCGGGGCTGAAGGTGAGCCAGGACCCACTGCATGCGGTGGGGGGTGGGGGGGAGCAGGGACAGAGTGTGTGCCTCCATCAGACCCCATCTCCACAGAAATCCATGGGCCCTGCACAGATCCCCCAGTGACATTTTTGGGGTTCAATCTAGACCAATACCTGTCCTGCAGCTCTGGGTGCCCTCAGTGCTCTGCCTCTGTGGCTCACGGCTCTGACTCCAACAGCCAGGCTACTGCCATGCAGGTCACACCCCGGCTTCCCCTCCTAGTGACCCCAACAGCCCATCCTGACTTTCCCCCAAATGGTCCTGCACTGTCCAGCCCGCTCCTGCAACACTCACAGAAGGAAGGAAGTTCGTTGTTCGTTCAGAGGGACAATCCAGGGCGGCTCACTGATTTCACTGGGGTTTGACAAGCGCTCTTATGGCAGTCCCAGCACTGAACTGGTGGAGAGTCAAATACGTTTAGTGAAGGCAAAGGCAGAGGTTTAAATGGCACCCGAAGGAGGAGTAAAGATAAATGGTTACACCTTTGCTTCTCAGGGTATGTCTACACTGGAGACTTCAAAGCGCAGCCATAGGAACGCTCCCGCAGCAGCGCTCTGAAGTGTGAGTGTGGTCGTGTGTGAGTGCTGAGGATTAGCTCCACAAGGGGGTTAGCTCCGAGAGCTGGGAGCGCGGCTTCCAGCACTCGGAGCCTGTCTACACTAGCGCTTTCAAGTGCTCAGACTTTCTGCACTCAGGGGGGGTGATTTTTCACCCCCCGAGCCAGCAAAGTAGAGCGCTGTAAAATGTAAGTGTAGACATACCCTAAGACTGACACTGCACTTCAGTGAGTTACAGCCCTTGCCTGAGCAGAGTCCTCACCTAAACTCAGTTCCCGGGGACTTCAACCCCTCAGCTGGAGGACCCAGTGGCCTGTGATTTCAGCCGCTCTGGCCCCTTGAATCCTTCTTCGTTACACTTTTATAATACAGGAATACTATATACAAGCAATTGATTGTTGCTTATCATTTGCGGTTCAGGTCCCTTGTCTGTCTAGCTAAGAGGCCTCTCCCCCACCTGGTTCTGTTCACCTTTGTAGGCAGCGGTTCCTTCAGTGTCTCTGCCTGACGGGCTAGTCAGCTGTGCAGATACACGTTCCTTTGCCTAGGGCAGACTGGGCTTATGCGCTGCTTGCCAAACCCATCTGAAGAACATCATTCAAGTGCTTACTTACAACTCTTTGTACGCACCCGGGCCCTACGTCACCCTGGAATATTAATGAGCAGGGAGTTAGTTTTCCAGTGATATCTCATGATACCAATGTGTTAGGTGTATTGAGTGTGTCGGGCCTGACAGGAGTGGCTGACAGAGTAGCAAACCACCAATGGGGCTCTGTCACACACCCCCCCCTCACCCCGGCCAAGCCCCAGTGCGAAGAGTAACATGGCCTGCCCAAATCACCCCCCACCCCCCCACTGGTGCAACTGCCCCCCTCCCCCACGGTATCAGAGAGAGTGGCATGGCATGCACATATCCGTCTCCCCCCCCCCCCGCACTTGTGGAGAGTGGCACAGCCCGCACAGATTCCTCCCCCTGCAGCAGTGACCATGTTAGCACTTAGCCCAGCCCACGTAGATTCCCCACTCCCGCCCCATGTGCAAGGACCACATGGCACCCCCCACCCCCCGGAGAGGTGCTGCATGGTGTGTGCCGATGCCCCTCCCCTGTTATGGGTGGGGCCGTGTGTGGGGCACCCCGCGGATCTCTGGCTCCCTGTCACCCCCTGCAGGAGGTGGACGAGTTCTTTGAGCACGAGCGGACGTTCCTGCTGGAGTACCACGCCCGGGTGCGCGACACCTGCCTCAAGGCCGACCGCGTCATGCGCTCCCACAAGAGTACGTGGGGAGGCAGGATTGTCTCTCTCCCGTCCCTTCCCTACAGCCCCCTCTGGTACCAGGATCATCCTCCTGCCCCACCCTGGCCCTTGGCACTGCCCCTTTCAGGAGTGTCTCCCCTGGGGAGGGGAGGTACCTGGTGGTCAGGAGCACTTGTGGGTGGGGACCACCTGGGGTGCTTAGCACAAGGGATCCCCGGGAGAGTGGCAGCTGCCTAGGAGCTCTCCCCCATCTGGAGGCAGTGGGGGAGCCCTTAGGGGTCAGAGGGGCAGGGTGGTGGAGGTTCTGGGGAGGGGAACCCCACCGGGCTCCTGGAGGTGGGTGTGAGGTAGGGACTCCTGATTTGTGGGGGGAGTCTCTAAGATAATGGGGTACATCCCCTGCCCTGATGGCTGCCCCCCAATACAGGCCTGGCAGAGGACTATATCCCTATCTCGGTGGCACTGGGCAGCCTGGGCACACAGGAAGTCCGCCAGCTCCAGACGTGAGTATTGAGGTGCAGGAAAGGGGCTCCCTATGAGCTCCCAGAACTGCTTGTTGGGGGAGCTGTGTTAGGGAAACAGGCACTGGGACTGGGGCTTGAATATCCCCCACCAAGCTTGGAGGGGCTGGTATAAGGTGTGCCCCCACAGAATGCACTCTGCTCCCCCCTCCAATGACCCCAGTTGGACATCACGGGCACTTCCACTCCCAGCCTAGGGTGTCAATTGGGGATTAGATGCTGGGGGGAGAGTGGCGAGATGGGATGCATTTTGGGGGTGGGGAAGGCAGCCCGGTGTGGTGGCGAGTGGGCCCTGTGGATAGTTGGGCGCTGATGGGGGGGCACTTCCTGGTGTGGCGGTAGAGATCTGGGGGGAAGGAGGCACCTCAGACAGAGCTGGCGGTGCAGCCTTGTGTAGAGCTGGGGGACGGGGTGCTGTCTGGTGGGGGCAGGGTGCAGGGGACACTGAGGGGGACGGGGTGCTGTCTGGTGGGGGGCAGGGTGCGGGGGACACTGAGGGGAATGGGGTGCTGTCTGGTGGGGGGCAGGGGACACTGAGGGGAATGGGGTGCTGTCTGGTGGGGGGCAGGGGGCGGGGGACACTGAGGGGAATGGGGTGCTGTCTGGTGGGGGGCAGGGGACACTGAGGGGGACGGGGTGCTGTCTGGTGGGGGCAGGGTGCAGGGGACACTGAGGGGGACGGGGTGCTGTCTGGTGGGGGGCAGGGGGCAGGGGACACTGAGGGGGATGGGGTGCTGTCTGGTGGGGGGCAGGGTGCAGGGGACACTGAGGGGAATGGGGTGCTGTCTGGTGGGGGGCAGGGTGCAGGGGACACTGAGGGGGATGGGGTGCTCTCTGGTGGGGGGGGGATGCAGTATTGGGGGGCCCTAATTTAGGGGAAGGGTGTGGGGGCACTTGGGGGATGGTGATGTGGGGGACGGGGTGCAATGGGCAGGTAACTGGGGGGAAAGTACCAGGATGTCACTGATGAGTCTCCCTTTCGCTCCCCAGGAGCTTCCTGAAATTGGCTGAACTCTTTGAACGGCTGCGGGTGAGTGAGTGAGGGCTCCCTGCTCCCCCCAAGGGGCCTCTCCCCATCCCCTACTCTACTATGGGCCCCCTCTGCTCTGGGGCTTCTACCCCGCCCCCCCCCCACACACTCTGCCACCATTCCTCATGCTCCAGACCCCCTCCAATCTCCTGGTGTCCCCCACCCTCCCCTGAACCCCACAACCAGGATCAGCCCCACCCCACAGACCCTACAGTGGGGAGGCAGGGCCTTCATGGCCCCCATCCTGCACCTCCACCCCCCACTTACTAGCACCCCCTATGGCTGGGTGTTGGGGACCTCTGAGGGGGTGACATTAGCTCAGAAGGATGGGGCGGAGAGGCTCAGGTGTAGTTGTGGGATTTACACCCCCCCTCTTTTGACCCCCCGTTGTGTCCTCTTCTCCCCAGAAGTTGGAGGGCCGTGTGGCATCCGATGAGGATCTGAAACTGTCTGACCTGCTCAAGTACTACATGAGAGACTCACAGGCCGCCAAGGTACAGGCAGCCCGGGGCCGCGATGGGGCCGTTGCTATAGGGCTCCCTGGCCCAGCCCTGAGATGCAGCCCCCCTTGGGGTGGGGCATGGAGGTTTATAACCGTCTGTGTCCCCAGGACCTGCTGTACCGGCGCCTGCGGGCCCTGGCTGACTACGAGAATGCCAGCAAGGCCCTGGACAGAGCCCGCATGAGGAACAAGGAGGTGAAGCCAGCTGAGGTCCATCAGCAGCTGTGCTGTCAGCGCTTTGAACAGCTCTCAGCCTCCGCCAAGCAAGGTGAATACAGACGGGCTAGGAGCCAGGACTCCTGGGTTCTATCCCCGTCTCTGGGGGTGGGGGTGGGGGTAGAGCAAGGGGCTGGGATCCAGATCTCCTGGGTTCTCTCTCTCTCTCTCTCCCTCTCCCCGGGCAGAACTGACTGATTTCAAGTCACGTCGAATCTCCGCATTTCGCAAAAACCTGATCGAGCTGGCGGAGCTGGAGCTGAAACACGCCAAGGTATCGGGGACCCCCCGAAACCCTGCCTGGGACCCACCCACCTCCCCGCTAGCCCTTGGGAACCCCCTAGCCCAGCCTGAGTGCGGAGCTGCAGGAACTCCCCCACCCCTGGCTGGAAACCCCTGGGCATCCTCCCCCCCCAAACCTGAACTGGGACCCCTCAGAAGCTCCCATCTCTTTCTTACCCTCCTCACCCAGTGCATGCTCTGCCTCCCCATCCCCCAAGTCCCTGGGGAGCCCTGTTCCCCCTGCCATGCTCTCTGCACCCTGGGGTGGGGGGCTGAACGCTTGTCCCAGCCCCCACCCAGTCACCTGCATGCCTCCCATCAGTGCAGACCCTGTCCTCAGTTGCCATATCCAGGTGTGGCCTGCAGGGGGCAGCAGAGACACATACTTGGGTCCTGCATACAGGTTCAGTCCCTGCAATGCTGCTCCCAGTTAGGCTGAGAGCCAGGACTCCTGGGTTCTGTCCCCAGCTGTGAGAAGGGTGTGGGGTGGATCATTTAAGGTTTTCTTGGAGTCCCAGTTTCCCTGGAGCATCGCGCTGGGGAGTGGGGGTGTCTCCCCTCTAACCCCTTCCCTCTTTTCTAGGCCAATAGCCTGCTGCTGCGGAACACCCTGATTGTGCTGAAGGGCGACGCCTGATGCTGCCCCCTAGCCCTGCACCTGTGGGAGGGGCTGCTTCACGCCTTGGTGCAGAGACCCTCCCCAGCCCTACTGCTGCTGCCTCATAACCCACATATCCCTGCCCCCCCCCCAACCCTGCTGGCATTCCAGCCTCCCCACCCTGCTCTGCCAACTCTGGGGGACCCATCTGACTATGGGGGCAACCCCCCACAGCACCCATTAACTCCCTCCCCTGGCCTCCCAGACATGGCTGCAGCCCAGAGTTCCTTGAGGAGGGGAAGTAGGGTGGGAGCCAGGACTCCTGGGGTCTATCCCCACTCTGGAAGGACAGTGAGCTAGAGCAGGAGGGCTTGGAGCCAGGTCTTACTGTTTTAGATGAGCCCCTTCCCCTCTGTCCCTCACCCCCCACACTGCAGTACACTGGGGTGGGGGGGGGGAAGGGGAGATGTTAAGGTGTGTTCAAGTACATAAAAGACTGTTAAAAGGAGGAGGGAGAAACATTGTTCTTTTTAACCCAAGGATAAGACAAGAAGCAATGGGCTTAAATTGTAGCAAGGAAGGTTTAGGCTGGACGTTAGGAAAAACTTAACTGTCAGGGTGGTTAAACACTGGAATCAATTGCCTAGGGAGGTTGTGGAATCTCCATCATTGGGGATTTTTCAGAACAGGTTGGACAAACACCTGTCAGGGTGGTCTAGATACTGCTTAGTCCTGCCTTGAGTGCAGGGGACTGGACTAGCTGACCTCCTAAGGTCTCTTCCAGGTCTATGATTTGGAGCTGTTCTAGCCATTTACAAGAATCCAGGCTAGATGCCATCTCTGAGCAACCAGATGAAGGGGGGAGGGGCAGAATGAGGGGAAGAAGGGGTGTGAGATTGGTCAGGGGGAAGAAAGAGAGCGTGAAACTGCAGTAGGAAGACAAGAAACCACAGCCTTGGGGCTATCATCATTCAATTCTGCCCATCCAAGGCAATATGTCCATCCACAGCTCTGTACACCCCAGCCCCAAACACCCCCAATAAAGACCCATTTTGTATCCAGCTCCACCCCATGCAGCCTCATTGTCAACCCCCCTATTTTCCAAGCCTGCCCAAGCTCAGCTAGGGCCCAGCCCCCCACAGCATCAAGGCTCTTCCCCCAACCCTGCTTCCTCCACAGCTGCTGCTGGGACTCCCCTGCTTCCAACATTGCTCACCCTGACCCCCACCAGCCCTTTGTCCAGGGCCCCAGCTCCTGCATTGCTCGATCACAGCACCCTGAGCTGATCACTCATAGCAGAGAAGCTGGCCTAGGATCCCCAGCTGGGGTGAACTCCCAGGCAAGGCCTCCCCCCAGCAGGGCCAACACAGCTGCCAGGAAGAGCTCCCCACTCCCCTCGCTCCCCCTGTGATGGGGGGGGATACACCCTAGAGGGCAGGGAACCTGTCCAGGCCCCATCTCCTGCTAAGGCTGTACATGGCAGGATAAGCTCTGACACGAAGAAAGGAGACCATCAAAACCCCACCCACCCCCACTCAGAGATAGAGCCCAGGGATCCTGGCTCCTGCCCCACCCCCAAACCCTCCTGCCCTCTCCCCTGTGGGAGAGAACTCTCTCTTGGCTTCCAAGCATCATTTAGAGCATGGGAAGGCTGTTAGCTGGGACTCCTTGATTCTAGCTCCACCTCAGGGGCTGGTGGATTAGAGCAGATTAGCATTACCCAGTTACACTGATAGCTCCTGTGGGGGAAAGCTACCCTCCTTCCCCCTACACACACACACTGAAGTTGTGGGTGGCTTCTGGAGGCAGCAAGAGATGGTGTGGGCAGCACCATTGCCCCCCTCATAGTCCCAACCCCCCCTCCCCCCCACACACACAGCAGCTCTGCTGGCAGGGCCAAGGAGCAAAGGGGTGATCCCAGCTGGGAATTACACCCCCCCTCCCACCCCAGGCTCCCATAGGAGACAGGGCAGAGGGAGACACTTGCAGGTCCCAGCGCTGCTGCTCCTTCACACCTACCATGGGACTTTGAAGTACTGCAGGAGGGCTAGGGCACCAAGCTAGGCCTGACTAGACACAGGTGGGGGATGGGGAGAGAACATGCAGTCCAGCTGCCTAGGGCAGGAGGGAGGTGGCCCTGGGCACAGACCTGCACAGGTCCCCTGCACTCCTGTGTGTTTTACAAGGAAAGGCAGGTGCTGTTACTCATAAGCAGCAGCCACACCCAGCTCCCATGGCCACCCACACCCAAGGCTCAGCACTGATTGCAGACTCCCAGGAGACAGGACTCCTGGGTACTCCTCTCCACCCTAATGTCCCCCTGCCTCAGTTTCCCTAATTGCCGCAAACCTTCGAAATAAAGCCAGAGAGGGCAGTAGCTTGTTAGCTTTTTTTTTTTTATTGAAGGTCATTACAGGTGCTGCTTCCATATTAGTAAGTTCCACTGGAAGGGAGTGTCCCAGCCCCCAGTTACTTAAATTTCGCAAGTTTCTCCACAATATTCCATTTATACACAGTACTACAGACAAGCACAAAGCCACTAAGTCATGGACACGTTGGCAGCAGGGGGTTGCTTTCCGGGGACACCCCCAGCTCTCCCGGTGGGGCCAGAGAGAATCGGCATCTTTCACTGTTTCAAAACACAAAACCCTTTAAAAAAAAATTTACACACACCAGAAATTTCTAATTCCAGTCAAGAGGAGGCTACAGGGATGCAGTTAGACGAGCTACTAGGATGTCACCTTCCACCAGAAGCTACTAGTGGCTCAAGACCTGGGGCTGGCTGTTGGAGAGTCCCTCACTCACTAGCCCCTTTTGGGAACACCCTGGCCAGCAGTGGACTGGCCATCAAGACCTCAGCCCTATGGAGGATTTGAGATGGGCTGTCAGGAGAGGGCAATGGAACGATGAAGCCAGTTGGTCCCTGATCAACCTTTGAAGGAGACATTACTGGAATGGAAATGCGGGAATGCTCCCAGAACTAGACAGAGCTCAGGGAATGATCCCCATGAATGGTGGAACAGTCCCAAAACCTACACACTGAGCTCCAGTGCTCCAAGGATGGGCCCTTCTTGGTGTCTCTAGACATCAAGCTAGAGAGCTCAATGCATGGTCCCTTCTGATGGTGGAGTGGCCCCGGACCTTGAGGAGAAGCTACAGTGCCCAGGGAATGGTCCCCTTGGTCTCCAAGGCGGAAGTTCCAGGTAACCGAGGCGGCAGTGGGTTTGGCAGGTGCCCTGCACAGCAGTCATGGCCGGGCTGTGGAGTGTCTTGAGGACTCTGATCGTGCAAACTGGAGAAGGAGACTTAGGAGGCAAAGAATCGGAACGTTATCTAAGGAATTATCCCCCCACCCCCCAACAGCCCTCCCCCCCACCCCCCAAAAAGGTAGCACAGGACTGATTAACATGGAAGCTCCGGTATAAACTGGCACTGGGAGCGTTTCACAAGGGCTTCCCTTCCAAGCTGACAACGGCGTTGCCGCCCAGCTTCTCGGCCAAGGTGCAGCGGTCCTTCACCTCCTCGTAACAGGTTGCTTGCAACTCATGCTTGATACCTGGGGGATGGAGGGAGGGCAAGAGAGAAAGAAATGGGGAGGGTTAGGGCAAGCCTTGGGTTGGAGATTAACCCCCATCTAGCTGAGATCCAGCCAGAATCTCCCCTCCCATCCCCCATCGCTCCCTATGTGCGGGGCAGTGAGGTTGTGATCCCCAGGCCAAGAAGCCCTGCTGTAGCCTTGGCAAAGGCACCAGTTGACCGGGGGCCTGAGAACTTCCAGTTCCACCCCATCCCAGGCAAGGCCCCTCCCGCACCATACTGGCCCATCCTGCCACAGGATCAGAGACTGTTTATTTAGCATCTCCCAGCAAGTCACATGCACCAGGGAATTGACACCCGCATCCAAGGGTGGGGGGTAGCCTCAGAGCACAGCAAGGAAGCAAATCCAGACCCCTGGGGTGCCCCTGAATGGCTCTAACCCACTAGCCCCCGCTCCCTCCCAGAGCTAGGATACAACTCAGGAGTCCTGGCATCGCAGGTACTAGCTCCCAAGGGTCACCCCAGCGTGCAGTTCCAACTGGCCTTGGCAGGCACAGGCAGACTACAAGGTTCAAGGCACACAGCACCTCACTGAGAGGGGCCAGAAGCACAACCATGGGTCTGGGAGCTGGGCCGGCATCCCACTACAGAGCTGCCAGCTGGCTCATCCACCATGGGTGGGGGCCCCCACAGGTGGCAGGACATGGCCTGCCAGGGGTGCAGGACTCTACTCACCTGTGAGTTTCTTCTTGATAGCATCCTTGGAGCTGGCGTAGATCATCTTGCTCTTGAGGGGGGCACAATCTGGGGCCCTGCAGGGAGAGGGGGGGGACTCACACCAACACCAGGGACTGAAGGCTCCCGCAAGGCACAGGCCTCAGACACAGCACCCACAGCACCCACCTGGGCACAGACTGAAAGCGTAAAAGGACAGAGCAGCAGCATGGGCTGAAAGGAGCATGGGGAGGAGCCCTCCCTGCCAGGCCATACACTAGCAACAGCACCTGAGGGGCAGATTCCCAGCAGGAGGCACAAGGAGCAAGAGAATAGCTGGGGGTGGGGAGAAGAGAAGAGAGGTGGGAGGCCTAGGAGAGAAATTGTGGCAGGTCAGTAAGGCAGAGGGGAAGCTGTGGATCTCTCAGTGCCATGCCTGGCAGAGGGGGCAGGGTGGCTCTGTGCCCAGCACAATAAGGGCCTTTAAATGCCACCCCAAGTAAGTTTCAGCCAGCACAGCAGCTCTTAGAGATGGTGCCGACAGTCTCCTCTGTCCTACTGGCCTAAGAGCAGCTACCACTGGGCAGAGAGTTTCAAATCCAGGCCCGTCTTAACTCTCCTGCCCCCAGCACCCATTCAGATTCCCTCTCCATTAATACTCCCCTTGTCTGCACCCACTCATGCCTCCCCACCCCTGCAGCCTCTCCAAGCCTCCAGGTGGCCCCAGAGCAGGAAGGAGCTAATGTGTTCAGAACCCCCTGAGTACAGTGTATGCCCTGGAGGGGGCGCCCCAGCTGGGCTAAGGGGGCTGGCAGAGCCAGCACAGGATGCACTGATTGGGTCATTCCTAGTCCCGTCCCATCCCCTCCACCTGCCCTAGTGTTGTGGGCCCCACTGCCAGCTGGTCAGCTAGCAGCCCTTTAAACAAGCAGCTGGCACTCCCTGCTGGGCTTGCTCCACCCCGCAGAGGAGCCGGGTGCTGGCACTGGGTGAACAAAGGCAGCTTTCACTGCAGCTCTGCAGAGGGAAGGAGTGGCACTGCCAGCCAGGGAGGGGGAACCAGGGAGCTTCTCAGGCCTGGAGGAGGAGGCCTGGCTGGAGCCAGGAAGCAGGACCATAAGGAGTTTGGGGATGGAGGGGCAGGGCCAGAAAGGGGAAGGGCCAGGGGGCCACCCCAACCTGAGAGGCATGGTTCTACCAGAAGATGCACCAGGTAGAATGGCACTGGAGGAGGATGGGAAGGGCCCAATACTGGAGAGGGGCGTGGCCAAAACAGGGGTGTGCTCGACAGATGGACCCAGCCAACAGAGATAAAGGGGCACCCCAGGCTTGGACTAGGGAGTGACCAAGACAAGGGGCACGACTCCCCCGGTTGCTAGAAGCAGGGGTCCCTAGCTGGTGGAGAGGGTGGGCATAGCCAGCAGGGGCAAAAGGGCTGTACCACCCTAGAGGGAAATGGGGCTGGGGCATGGCCCTACCAGAAGACAAAGACCAGATCCTCCTTCTTGCTCTCCTTGGTCTCGTAGGTGGCATCGTAGAGGGCATAGCGGCAGTCTGACTCCGGGAGCATCTTGACAAAGTGCAGATAGGGGTCGTCAACTGTCTCACCCACGTCCCCCACTAGAATCTCCTTGCCCTCCTCCAGGATGATGTTCCTCTTGTCCTCGCTCAGGCAGAAGAGCACTGCCTTCTTGCGCTTCTTCACCTCCTCGGAGGTGGAGGCCTTCCGCACCTTCATGTCATTGAAGACCTTGATCACTCCATCAGAGACCGCTACGCCAGATGCCTGTGGGGAGGGGGGGGAGAGGAGGGTGCATTAGGGGCTCCCCCAGCCCCCAAAGGCTGGGCAATGAGGTGCCCATTGCTAGGGTACCAGCCCCAGTGCATCAACTCCGAAGGGCCAAGAACAATAGACACTGGGTTTTCTAGCCCTGAGGGGCAGATCTTCGCAAGGGATGCCAAGCAGAAGGGGATTGTTGGGGGATCCACCCTTTGTCCCCACCAAGAGGTGTTGGGGGCTAGGTAATGTCAGTGCTGGGGGCCACATACTCTACCAGGCCCCAAGCCAATGGGCCCAGAGGATTTAACCCAGCAGCTGCCATGGGCTTTGCAGCTTTGGAGCGGAGAGGGATGGATCGGGCAAGCTGTGGACACTGTTGCTGGTTACACAGGCAGGACACCAGTGGACGCACTCCAGCAATGGCCAGCAGCAAACCAGTGCCCCAGCCAGAGATGTGCATGATGGGAAGCGCTGCGTCAGTGCCTTGCACAAGCACCCACGGCGGGAACCTGAAACCCCACACAGGAAACGGCGCGGCACGTGACCTGTGCAGAAAGAGGCTGCGCACGCTGCTTCCCCATCACTACCCAGCAGCCTGGGTCCTTCCCCCACTGTGCAGCCCCAGGGGCAAGGGACCTGCTGCAACCCTTCCCCTGTTCCCCCAGGGCCCTGCCAACCCCCATTCATCCCAGGAGACCCTTCCCCCCCCCGGCTCTACACCTCCCATCCCCTACTCACCTTGTGCCTACCTCCCACCCCACAAGACCACCCCCCCACCATGCCTACTTCCCATCCCCCATTTAACTCCATCCCCTTCAACCTCCATCCCCCCCCCCACCCTAAGGCAACTGCTTTACTGCACCAAGAGACAGATTGTTGAGCCTCCCTGACACGCTCCTTCCTGGCCTCGGGTTCGGAGCACAGCACCCCATACACTACTGAGACCACCCTTCTCCCCACCCCCGCTAGACACCTTCAGATCAAGAGCCTCATTTGGGGCCCTGCCATAGCACTTCACACTCCACTGCCTGACAGCAGAGGGGCCAACTGAGTAACTGGGGGAACCCCAAGTTCTAGCCACCCAGCCCAGGCCCCCACTAGATGATCCCACGGGTCCAGCCAAGATCCACGGCGGCTCTTCAGTGGAGCGTGGCTTCAGCAGCTGACCAGCAAAGCAGCACAGCGATATGCTCTTATATGGAGAAGGGAGGCTGTTTTAGGGGAAGCACCAGCCGCTTTGCTCCAGCAGCCACTGCTGGAGGGGGAAATGAAAGGGGCATGGGGGCAATGCAGGGCTCAGAATGGGGCCTGTCAGGGACCAGCACTGGAGAGTCTTCTCGGATCCCCAGGCCTAAATACTTCAGCCAATACATCCACCCCTGCAGCAAGGCTGTTGTAGGCAGGAGCGGCCCCCAAGCCTCCTAATCGAGTGGGCCCATAGGAGGCTAAAGGGCTTTTGTTCCCCAGCCCAGCAGCTCTGTCTGAACCTATGACAAAAACCTTAACCCTGTAAATACTCATCAATGCTACTGGTTCTGCCAAAGAGACAGTTCACCGCCGGCAGCCTTTACTAATCACCCCCAGATTTCCCTGTACCCTTCACCCCCAAGTCTCCCCACCTTCCCTCCAAGCTGTGCTCACCACTGATCCAGCCAGGCAATTCTAAGAACCCAGGCACCAGGCAAACCAAGCACCTCTCCCCATCATCTTTGTCCTCAGGCACACAGGCACTGGGAGGTCTCTGTAGGCTGCCTGGGAACACCCCCACCCCTCAAGACAGTCCAGAACTGTCAAGGGCCATGAGGGCTCCTTGCTGGCCCTGAGTGAAGCAGGTCTCGCCAGGGCCAGCTGGGAACCCGGGCTAGGAGCACGAGGCAGAGATGGAGTCGGAGTCAGACATTTTGCAGAGCAGCATGCTCGCTCACTATCATAGCACATCAGAGGGGAGCAGTGGGGTGCTCAGACTGGGAGGAGGAGCACCCCACTGGAGAGCAGCACACTGGATTGACTGATCTGGGGGGCGCTAGGACAATGTGGGCACAAAGATGGGTTCAACTTAGACTCAGATTTTAATGTCAGACGGGGCCATTATGGCCCCCTTTCAGGCCTCCTGTAGGACACAAGCCAGAGAATCCCCCCAGCCATTCCTGTATCCAGCACACATCTCACTGGCAGCCCCCCAGCCAGGGGCCCCACCCATTCATGATTTGGCCCCATCCGATACATCAAACGCCACCTGCTTCCCACCACCCCAAGGCTAGGGGTGGAAAGAGAACTACTGCAGACATGGGGAACCCTCAGGTCACAGGATCCCACAGGCCACAGTGCAGCTAGGGCATCAGGCAGAAGAAATGGGGCTAGAGGTGGCTGGCAAGCCTCAAACCCCATGCTCTGAGAGATCGCCGTTTGCCAACCCCCATGCTCTGAGGCAATAGCAGCCCCTGGAACAAACTAGCCCCCACCCCATCAGAGGCTGGGAGAAGGGGCCAGCCCCAGGTAGGACTCACCCATAGGGGTGCACCATCTGCATCCCGCCACACACCTGCACCTACAAGGGAAGCAGCCAAAACAGGCCCTGTAGAAAGCCCATAAGAGCCCCGCATAGGGATCCCAATCCCACACGGGAAAAGGAAGCAGACACCAGCCATGAATTCCAGAGGCACCTCCAGACACACCCCAAGGGGGTACGAGGGAACCCCTTGGAAAGGGCGAGCATCCCAGGGACCCTACACGGGCCGCCCGACGCAGAAGAGAGCGGACAGACAGCCGCCTATAGATCCCATAGGGGAAACGAGGCTCCCCGTGGGGCTCCCATTCATAGAAATCCCGCACAGATGCTGCAGGGGGCGAGAGCAGATCCCGGCTACGGATCCTACAGCGCGATCCCCGATAGCTCTTACAGGCGCCCCCTACAGAGGTGGCGGGTACGCCAGGCTCCCCCTCCCGTATGGATCCCATAGGCACCCCAACGGCAAGATGGCGGCCGCAGGGCACAAGATGGCGGCGGCGGGCCGGGGTCTCACCATGGTGCTGCGGGCAGGGGGATCACGGTCCGGGCTACGCGGGGTTCGCTCTGCAGCAGCTTCTCACTCGGTCGGTGTCGAGACCAAATTCTGCCCCGCCCCAAACCAACCGGCCGCCCGCTTCCGCTTTATGGGGGAGGGGCACTTCCGGGCGGCGCGGGCCGTGGGGCACGCAGGGAAATGGAGTCCGTGCCCGCCGCCGGGAAGGAGCCGGAAAGCGCAGGGAAATGGCGGGAGAAGGATGCGCGCTGCCGTCCGGGGGATCATGGGAGATGTAGTCCTGGGGGGCCGGGCGGCGCTCGCGCGCCGAGTCTGAGAGAAGCCACAGCCGGGGTGTCCTGCAGTTGCAGTGCATCATGGGTCACCTAGGCCCCATTGACTAGTGGGAGGTGTCGTTTAATTATCTCCACGCCGCTTGCACGGCCCCGGGCAGGGGCCAGTCTTAGACCCGCTGACGTGCCGGGAGCAGCCGGTTATGCAGCCCGGACGCCGGGGTTCTCTCCCCGGCTCTGGGCGGCGCATGGGGTGGGCGGGAGCCGGGACCCCAGGATTGTGGCCAAGGACCTTGGCATCGGGACCCTCCCCAGGGGCCGAGGTCCGGCCTCCCCCTTGGGACCCCGCCTAGAAAAACAACGGTTGTGATAATAAATCGGGTTGCTGAGGCGCGGCGGGATCGGGGGTTGGGGGGGGGAGGCGGCGCAAAAGGGGGGGGTGGTATGTAAAAAGACTGACAAATAGGCTCTCAGGCAGCCGAATCTGATGACCGGCTGCTGGTTGGCTGAGCCTCTCCCTGAACCCGCCCCCTGTCCCCTGTGGGCTCTCTTCTCTCCCCCTTCGTTGCGTCGCTTCCAAATAAGGGCGTGAACAACTGCACAGACAGAGGCCCCGCCTCTTGCAGCATCCACTCCTTATAAGGACATCTAGGGCAGCGAGGAAGCCCCCCCACACCCCACCCCACCCCACCCGCAGCGGCCCTTAGCACGGAGGCAGGGGGAGGGACCCTGAGCGGCCCCGGCGTCCTTGCTGCGGCCCGCCGCGCTCCCTGTTCTCTGGCTGTTGGCCTGGGACCCTGCCCAGACCCAGCCTTGCCCGCGGCAGTGTTGCCAACTCTCATGATTTTATCCTGGCAATGATAGTTTTCTTTAACGCCTCGGCTCCTGGAGGCAAGTGGCAATGTGAGGCCTTCAGCCGTCATTCTTAAAGAAAAATACCTGTCGAGCCCTGGTGGCCATGGAAAACGCTGCAAAATGTGACACCCCCCCGGCACCCTGAAAGCTCAAAAAGCGGATGGCAACTAAAAAAGACCAAACTGCTTATTTGTAGCTAATCTCATGATTTTAAAGCCAATCTCATGACTATTGAACCCTTGGGGTTGGCAGTACTGCCACAGGGACAGTTTTGCTGGGCTGTACCCAGGAGCAACCGTAGGCATTTTGCCTGGCAGGCTTGAAAACGTTTTGGGTACCCCCTCAACTGCTTTCCCCTAGGGTAGTGGCTGCAGGAAAGGGGGGGCGAAAGGCGGAGGGACACGGTACCCTCTGGAAGTTGGCTGCCAAGGTGACTGCCCTGTTCATCGGACTCTACAAGCAGCCCTGGTTATACCTCTTAGGGGTAATCCTGCTGCTGCTCCCATCCTTTGGGCCAAAACCCAAGCAGAATTTACATGTCACCGTAGAAGTGGTCCCTGTTCTGCTCCAGAGTTAACAGGCAGTGTCAAACCCCTCCATGCCGCTGTTCCAGGCACCTGCACAACTCAGCAGGGAGTGCTCTTCCCCCAAAACCAGTGCTGAGCCCACCAGTGAACCCTGTATGAACAGCCCCTTCACACCACCCCACAGGAAACTGTGACTCAGAACCAAGGGAGGGATCCCTGTATAAACAGTCCCTGTGGCCCACCCCAGAGGCACCTAGGTCTCAGAGCTGGGCAAGGGCTGTCTGCGGGGAAGGACTGTCTCCAGGCAGGAGAATATCTATCCCAAGGGATTAACCAAATGCTCCCTAGATTATCCCCCTCACCGATCAAATTGAGAAACCACCTGTATGTGTGTGCTGGGGGGTGGGGGGGGAGGAGAGCCATCTGGGTTGGGGACAGCTGGTGAGGAAGGATGATCTGAAGCCAAGACAGTGGCTCTCATGGTGGGGGCAGGTTGGTTCCCCTCCTTTCTCAGCACGACCCCTTGAAGTAGGGTGACCACATGTCCTGTTTTGGCCAGGACAGTCCCTCTTTTAAGTCCTGTCCTGGCCATCCCAACTTTTTTGACAAAAGGGGCATTTGTCCCGTTTGCTCTTGCTGACTTCATCAGTTGGCAAGAGCAAATGACAAATGCCCATTTTTGTCAAAAAGGTGAGGTGTGGTGCAGAGAAACTTGCAGGGAGCAGCCAGCGCTCGGGCGAGCAGCGACCCCAGCCACGTGGTGGCGGCAGCCAGGGCTCGGGCAACGACCCCAGCCATGCGTGGGCAGCAGCCAGGGCTCGGGCGAGCAGCAACCCCAGCCCCGGCTGTGCACATGAAGGGGAAGGCAGGGCTTGGGTGAGCAGCTCAGGCCAGCCGCGTGGCGGGGCGAGACACTCGGGTCAGGCCCCACACTTTGTCCCATTTTCTCTTGAAGGTCCCATCTGGGTCAACCTCATGAATATGCATGAACCTATTCATCAATATGTACATTCCTCTTTTCAGACACGTTTCCCCTTCCCCTATCCCTTACACCTTCCCCAGCCAGGCTAAAAGCCGTATAGCAGTGGTTCTCAACCAGGGTAAGTGTACCTCTGGGGTACACAGGGGTCTTCCAGGGGCCACATCAACTCATCTAGATATTTGCCTAGTTTTACAACAGAAAAAGCACTAGTGAAGTCAGTACAAACTAAAATTTCATACAATGACCTGTATATATTGCTCTATATACTATACCGGGGTGGCCAACCTGAGAAGGAGACAGAATTTACCAATGTACATTGCCAAAGAGCCACAGTAATACGGCAGTAACCCCCCCATGAGCACCCCCTGACTCCCAGCGCCTCCCACCCACCTGCAGCCCCGCTGATCAGAGACTCCCGCACCTCTGGACATGCAGCATGCAGGAGGCTCTGGCGGGGAGAGGAAGGAGTGAGGGCTTGGCAGTCTCAGGGGAGAGGGCCGGAAGGGGTGGAGTGGGGGCAGGGCCTGTGGCAGAGCCAGGAGTTGAGCAGTGAGCCCCCCCAACCCGGTACATTGGGAAGTTGGAGCCTGTAGCTCCAGCCCCAGAGTCGGTGCCTATACAAGAGCTGCCTGTGGCTCCGGAGCCACAGGTTGGCCACCCCGTACTATACACTGAAAGTACAATATTTATATTCCATTTGATTTTTTCATAATTGTCTGGTAAAAAAAGAGAAAGTCAGCCATTTTTCAGTAATAGTGTGCTGTGACACTTTTCTATTTTTATGTCTGATTTTGTAAGCAAGTAGTTTTTAAGTGCGGTGAAACTTGGGGGTACGCAAGACAAATCAGACTTGTGAAAGGGTTACAGCAGTCTGTAAAAAGGTTGAGAATCACTGGCCCTGTAGCTTGGCCAGGGAGGGACGGGGGTTGAGCAAGGCACCTGCCCCCTAGTGCTTCCTGTCCCCCAGGCTTGGTGGCCAAGATCAGGGGAGCCCCCACTACACTGCTGGGGGAGAAGGTGAGCGACAGGAGTTAAGAAGGAGAGAGGCAGCTGGAGGGCTCTCCATGGGCATGGTGAGTTCCCCCCTCAGCTCAGTCAGTTCCCCTCAGCCCCAACCCATAGCCTCCTGCTACCCCAGCCCTGGGCTCCCCCAGCTCTGCCCGTGCCCCTCACCCCCGACCCATAGCCTCCTGCTACCCCAGCCCTGGGCTCCCCCAGCTCTGCCCGTGCCCCTCACCCCCGACCCACAGCCTCCTGCTACCCCAGCCCTGGGCTCCCCCAGCTCTGCCCGTGCCCCTCACCCCCGACCCATAGTCTCCTGCTACCCCAGCCCTGGGCTCCCCCAGCTCTGCCCGTGCCTCTCACCCCCGACCCATAGCCTCCTGCTCCCCCAGCCCTGGGCTCCCCCAGCTCTGGGCTCCCCCAGCTCTGCCCGTGCCCCTCACCCCCGACCCATAGCCTCCTGCTACCCCAGCCCTGGGCTCCCCCAGCTCTGCCCGTGCCTCTCACCCCCGACCCATAGCCTCCTGCTACCCCAGCCCTGGGCTCCCCCAGCTCTGCCCGTGCCCCTCACCCCCAACCCACAGCCTCCTGCTACCCCAGCCCTGGGCTCCCCCAGCTCTGCCCGTGCCCCTCACCCCCGACCCATAGTCTCCTGCTACCCCAGCCCTGGGCTCCCCCAGCTCTGCCCGTGCCTCTCACCCCCGACCCATAGCCTCCTGCTCCCCCAGCCCTGGGCTCCCCCAGCTCTGCCCGTGCCCCTCACCCCCGACCCATAGCCTCCTGCTACCCCAGCCCTGGGCTCCCCCAGCTCTGCCTGTGCCCCTCACCCCCAACCCACAGCCTCCTGCTACCCCAGCCCTGGGCTCCCCCAGCTCTGCCCGTGCCCCTCACCCCCAACCCACAGCCTCCTGCTACCCCAGCCCTGGGCTCCCCCAGCTCTGCCCGTGCCCCTCACCCCCAACCCACAGCCTCCTGCTACCCCAGCCCTGGGCTCCCCCAGCTCTGCCAGTGCTCCCGGCCTCGACCCCCGATTCTCTTTCTGTTCCGAGCGGTACCCGCAGAGCTCGGCCATCGCGGAGTTTTCGTCTTTTCTGACCGCTAGATGGCGCTGGAGAGCCCCTCCGGGCACACTCTATCCCGGGCACATCGCCGCGCTCTATGGTTCCCAGCAGCTAGGGGCGGTGCTCCGAGAAGCCGGGGCCCCGGCGGGAAAAGGGTAGAATCGCTTCCGGCTCAGGGGTCGCGGTGCCGCCCCCCCCCCCGCGGGGCAGAGTGTGGGGGTCTCCCCCATGCTGCAGCTAGTGGGTTAGCGGGAACCCAGGAGTCCGGGGGAACCCCTCCCATCTCGTCTGGGGGGGCTGGCTGTCGCCCCCTCATCCCCCTGTCATTAAAGAGTGACTCCGATCGGGGGCGGCAGAGCCAGGCCGCCTCCCGTCCCCGCGTCCCCCCGCTGGGGCTGGATCGGAGCCAGCGCCCCCGAGAGGGGAAAGGCCCCGGGTCCCTGCGGAGATGGCGGCCCCCCGGCGGCTGGGGCGGAAGAAGCCGGTGCCCGCCTGCCCTAACCCCCTCTTCGTGCAGTGGCTGACCGAGTGGAGGGATGAGGCCGCTGAGAAGGGCAAGAAGACCCAGTTCGTGTATCAGAGGGTGAGCTCGCCCCCCCCCTCCCGCTCTGACCACTGCACTGCACTCCCCTCCCGAGCTGGGACTAGAACCCAGGAGTCCTGGTCCTCAGCCCCCTGACCTAACCCACTAGACCCCACTGCCTTGCGAGAGCATGGCGAGAACCCAGGAGTCCTGGCTCTTATTGCTGGGACCCCATTGGGAGGGGTGTGGGGGGGCTGGAGGCTCCCCGTGTCAGTGTTTCTTCCCCCTCAGGCTCTGGGCTCCCTTCGAAGGTACCCGCTGCCCCTGGACAGTGGGCGTGAGGCCGCGATTCTGCAGCATTTTGGGGACGGGATCTGCCGGAGGCTGGACGAGCGGCTGGAGAGGCACCGTGCTGAGCAGGGTAGGTGAAGAGCACCAGGGATGGGGTGTCAGGACTGAAGGGGTCCCCCAAGATGGCATGGTGTGAGGAGAAGACTGAAGGAGGCTGAGCGGGGGGTGGGCAGCCACACAGGGGCATAGGTGCACTGGGGTGTAAAGGACTCCTGGGTTGTTGGTTCCACTCGGTTTAGGGATCCTTAACAACTGTGGTAGATTTAAAGTCAAATGACAGTGCTTCGTTATTGTAGGGTCTCTCCTAGGGAGTGGGAGGATATTGTCTCCCCCTCCCTCCCATCAGGCCCGTCCTTGAGCCTAGCAAGTGAGAGGTTGCTCCCAGTAAGGAGCCCTCTGTGCCTCCTGGCCCTGTCCCAGCTGGAGGGTGGGGGTCAGGGTCGGGCTGGCTGAGGGAGACAGGGAACGGGAGACAGGGCCTGTCCTCTCTTGGGGGCCCTGGGCCTGGATCGGAGCCTTTGCAGGGGAACTGGCTGCTTGGGGGAGGTCCTATCTTATTTCTATTTGAACCCTAGGTGCAGATGCCCCCCTTGAAGCCATGGGAAGGGCCAGCCCCTCCAGGGGGGGCCAGGAAAGTGATCCCCCTGGCACAGAGCACCGCTCCCTCAACAACCCCTCTGCCTCACAGACCTTACTTGGGGATTTGGAGCCTCCCCCCACGGTGAGAGCACTGCCTCTGGCAGAAGGGCTCCTGGGTTCTACTTCCTGGCTCTGGGAAGGGAATGGGGTATACTGGTTAGAGAAGGGAGGGGTGTGGAGTCAGGACTCCTGGGTTCTATCCCTGGCTCTGACTCTCAGATGCTACGTAAGTCCCCTTGCCTCTCTGGGGTGGAGTGGGTTTGTGTGAGAGACACTGGGTTGCAGGGACAGGTTGGGGCTTGGGGGGATGTCAGAGGCAGTGAGGAGATCAGAGCTGGGGGATCCTGCTAATTGACACTTTTCTTTCCAGAGGAAGGCCCGTCCCCCCCGGCAGTATGTCCCAGCCCCACACTCTGGGGCCTATGCTGTGCTGCTAGCCCTCTATAAGGACAGCATGGTAAGCCTGGAATCCTGGGTTCCATGTCCAGCTCTGGGAGGGGCATGAGGTCTAATGGTTAGAGCAGTGGGCTGGGAGGCAGGACTCCTGGGTTCTATTCTTAGCTCTGCAAGTGGTGTTTGGAGCCTGGCCTCCTATGTTCTCTTCCCCAGTGCTGACTCCTCCTGCTCCCCCTTACAGAGCCCACGCAGCCGGGGGTTCCTGACGAAGCCTGAGCTGCAGCGGGCAGCTCAGCCGCTGTGTGACAAATCCTTCACCCTGGTGAGTGAGAGCTGCCTTGGAGAATCCCCCGGCCTGCCATCCCCTTTCAGTCTGGGCACCATCAAACACCCATCATGAGGTTCTGGAGTTGATGGGTTCTGGAGATGGCTTGAGGAACCATCACTCCTGGCGCAGGGATCTGAGCCCATCACCCCACCCCCTCAAGTTTACCTACCCCCTCTGCTTCCCCCAGCCGTGCCTTCCTCCCTTGCTCCAAGCTCTGCTGGGGCTCAGGTAGGTCCCACCCAGCAGAGTCACATGGGGTATCTGTGTCTTGCAGGTCGACCCTGGAAATAGGTACACGGCTTGGGCATCGGTGGGTACCTTGATCCGCAAAGAGCTGGTGCTGAAAACCAATGTCCCAGCCAGGTAGGGGGTGCTGTGCTGCAGAGGACACGATTCAGGGCTTGCTAGGGGCATCATGGTATGAGGGGGTGCTGGGCTTTGGAGGGGGTGCCATGTTGTAAGGAATGGGGGGGCTCATCAGGGAGTAGTGTAGTGCTAGGAGTTGTTGTGGACATGCCCTGGCCTTTACACAGTCTCCTGGTGGTAACCCCAGCACCCACGGGCCCACACCTTCCCCAAGGGCTGCTGAGCAGCCTTAGTAACTCACTGTGGGTCTCCGCTGGGCTTGCTGCAGAAATCAGAACTCCTGCAGCAGCTTTTCCTTCCTAGGGAGCGATACCAGGATCTGCAGTGAGGCAGGGCAGCATGGCCAGGCCGAAGGAGCATTGATTAGTCACTTGGGATCCAGTGTCACAGGGTCCTCAGGCCGGCCTGGGAAAGCCACACTTAGAGTCCATGTTGGTAGCAGCAGCAGCTTTGCCACTCCCTGGTTCTCTGCGCTCCATCTTCACTCTGTCCATGCAGGTGTCCTGTCTGTTCACAGCAGCAACCTTCAAACCAGCCCCTTGACAGCTTGTTCCTTTGTTTCAGCTGGGGGGGTTTCTTTCAAGGCCCAGAATGCCCTTTGACGCTGGGCCATCCAGAGCGCTTTGTCTGGCTCGCCCTTCGATACAGCTCAGTGCTGGGAGCAGCTCAGGAGCTAATTGCATTACAAATCTCCAGTAATACCCTGCCATCCCACTGAAGGAGTAGGTCTGTTTCTTGGTTTGGGAAGCAGGCCAGTCCTTAACAGCCTCCACCTTTGCAGATTCTGGCCTTCTACAGCTACTCCCCACCTTGTGTCCTAGATAAGCCACCTCAGCAATCCCCACTCTACACTTTCCATCTTTGAGGGGGTCAGGTACCCCCCTAACCTAGGCCACATGCTCTTCCCAGATGTGGCTAGAAATGTCATCAACATATGCTTAGGCCAAGTTCTCCATTCGTAACTGAGCTACCAGACGCTGAAAGATGATAGATGCCCCTTTAGGACAGAGAGTAAAACCAGGAAATCCTAGAGCTCCGCTGAGGGGTGAAGGCACCTGGTACCTGCCAGTCGTCCTTGGTGAGCTCCATGGTGCTACGGTAACATGCATCCCCACTTGTCTAGAATCTCTTCCATTGAAGGCATGGGCTAAGCGTCAAGACACTGTGGTTGCATGACACTTTCCCTAATCCACAGAGAAACCATCGCCCCCTGCTGTGTGGGTGCCAGCACCACAGCTATGGCCCAGGCACTGTTGGGCAGCTGAATCCCCCCAAGGCGAGCATGTCAGATATATTCTTTTCCAGGTCATGGGCATTTTCCCCTTGACTGAAAGGAGAGCATCTAATGGGAGGGTTGGTCACCATCTCCATCTGGTGGACAGCTAGGCTGGTGCACCCTGGTCTGCTGGAGGATACCTGCATGGAACATCACAGCCCCCGCCGCCCAAGCTTACAGCTTATTCTGCACTGGGATGAGTGCCATAAGCTGGTCCCCTAGTCCATGTTACTGGGCACACGCTTACTGCCCACCAGCCTGCAGGGAGGGGAATCCAGCCTCTGGGGCCCTGGGTGTTTAAGTCTCCCAGAGCCTGAGCAGAGTCCAGTCCCTGCCCCCGTTTTGGTCCCTTGGCACACTAAGGGTACAGCTCCTCCTATGAGCTTAGACTGCCCCATACTCAGCCCCTGTCCCAAGGTGTGAGCTTTCTGGGTCCAGCTCAGCTCCCACAGGAGCCCCGCAGCAGCTGTGAAGTACATATCGCACCCGGACCCCACCCCGAAACTCACCTGCTGCCCTTTGACCTCATCACATGCAGCAGAGAGAGCTCAGATCCTGCAGCCCGACCTCCTGCCTGCAGTGCCTGCCACTAGCTCCCCTTCCCTGGGGAGGCCTCCACCCAGCTGGGCTCAGGCAGGGCCCCTGCTTCAAGGCTACTCTGTCGAAAATGGCCCAAACCTCCCAAGAGCTTAGCTCCTCCCCTTTATAACTGTCCAGCCTCCTCTGACCGGTGACTCCCTCATCAGCCGCACCAGGAGAGCCCGGCCCCAGAACCTCACTGCCCAGGCCGCCTGCTGCTGCTACCCCAGCTCTCCTGGGGGGGCCAGTCTGTTGTGTAGGTCTAGGGTGAGTCCATTGCTGTGGCCGAGCACCTCACGTCGACGCTGCTCTGTGACTCCTTTGCCACCGGCCCTCAGACTCTCCGCCCACTGTGGGGGCGAACAAGGCGTCGGGTAGGTGAAAGGCTGCACCTCAAAGGGAGTGTCCCGCGTGGGAAGGAGCCAGGCAGCCAGTTCCTGCTCCCACTCGGAGTGCCTAGATTGTACTCACGCCTTCCCTATATCCTCACAGAGGCTTAATAGGGGCAGGGCAGGTGGGGTGGGGGGTTCAGTAGGGGGTTTTGTGCTGCCTGGAGGTTTGCTAGGGGTTCAGTAATAGTGCCGTGCTGCAAGGCTGGGGACTCGGGAGGTGCCAGGCTGTGGGGGCAGCAGAGGGGACTCAGTGGGTACAGATGCCCTTTGCTCCCCGCAGGTACTCTCTGACACCGCAGGGGCTGGTGCTAGCCCAGAGGCTTGTGGCTGTGGAGCAGGCCCTGATTTCAGAGGGTCGAGCCCCAGAATCCAAGACACCCCAGGGCACAGAGCCCACGGATCCTGCTGGGGAGGAGAAACTGCGCCCAGAGCCCCAGCTGTGAGTGCCAGCTCCAGACAGCCTGTGTGAGCCGGGGTGTACTCACGGGGGGGGGGGGGGGGGGACGGGCTGGGAGCCAGGACTCCTGAGTTCTGCAGCACTGGGGGGAGTGGGATCTAGCACGTTCGAGCAGAGGTGGTGGGAGTCGAGGGAGGGGGAAGGGAAGTGGGGACTAATAGTTGGGCTCCATTCATTGTGCTCTCTCTAGACCCAGCCACTGGCAATGTTAACCCGTTCTTTGCTGATCATTGTAGCAGAAGCTCCCAACTTTCCGCAGCCCTGTGCTCTCTGTGGCGGGCTGGGACAGGACTTCCCCACCTTTCCTGGCCCCTCTCCAGGGCTGTGTTCTCACTGTGCTGTCTGCCCCACTTTGCTGCAGGCTTGACAGTGCCCTGGGACCCCTGGAGGGGACAGCAGGTGGCTCTGGAGGGCAGAGGCCCCATGACCCTGAATTCGTGCTGAGACCTGGCCAGTTTGACATCATCCTGTGTGTGGATTTCATCGAGACCATGGGGTGCGCTGGGGGGCCTGAGCTTCTGGCCGGGGGGACTGGGGGAGGGGGTTATAGGGCATCCTGAGCAGGGAGGCTTATTATGGGGATCCCAGGCAGGCTGGGCTCTGGGGGCTGAGGTGGGGAGGTCACTCAGTGTCCAGGAGGGTTGGGGGCATCTCAGGGGCCTCCTGAGCAGGCCCCAGTCCCACCCCGTCTCTCCCTACAGTGGCCCAGCGGCCCGGAAGCAGGACCTGATGGCTGAGCTGCGCAGGAATGCCGTGCCCTTCGACGTGCGCAAGCTGCATGTGGGGGACTTCATGTGGGTCGCCCGTGAGAGAGTCCAGCCCCGTCCAGGTAGGAGCCTCCAGGCCAGCAGGGAGGGAGGGCTCCTTGAGTGTAACTGGTGCTGCCTGAGCTCTGAGGGGTGGCCCCACCCCACACGTCCCAGTGCGGCACTACCCTGGCACTAGGGTAGAGGTACTGGGGGGGGTCCCTGGCTGCCACTCCAAGTGTGTGTGGGAGAAAATATGGGGGTGGCAGAGCCTCACAGCACCAAGATTGCCTCATTCTGGCCATGCATGGACAGGGGGGTGGGGTCTTGTTCTCCCCTTCCTGAATCCCATCTCACCCCAGGGCAGCTGCACCTGCCCCCAGCGCAGGAGCTGGCCCTGGACTACGTGGTGGAGCGGAAGCGAATGGCTGACCTGTGTGGGAGCATCATCGACGGGCGCTTCCGTGAGCAGAAGGTGCGGGGGAATGGGGTGCCTGAGGGATTGAGGAGGGGATCTGGGGGCTGTCTGGATGGACTCATAAGGTGGGAGCCAGGGTGGATCTCCCTCCCATGCTAACCCCCCCACTCCACCCCCCAGTTCCGTCTGCGTCGCTGTGGCCTGCGCCATCCCATCTACCTGCTGGAGGAATCTGGATCGACCCAGCACCTGAGCCTGCCCGAGAGCACTCTGCAGCAGGCAGCCACCAGCACCCAGGTATGGGGACCCCTGCCCAGTACCCTGGTACAGCAACCCCCCCGCAGGACACTCCCCTCCCATACACATACAGCTCCTGAGCCTCCCACAGAGCGCCCTGCATCAGGTGACCACCAGCATCCAGCTACGGATTCCCCAACCCAGCACCCAGATGCAGGGGCCCTTCTGTGTCCGATCCCCCTAACAATAGCACAGGGTTAAGGCCAGAAAATTTGAACCTCAAGGAGGCTGTGAACCCAGATGCACTGTCTTCCCCGCCCACTAGCCCCACTCCCTAATGCTCTCTTCCCCCACACCCAGGTAGTGGATGGCTTCTTTGTCAAACGCACCCGTGACCTGCGGGAATCAGCTGCGTATCTGACCATCATGACACGTCATCTGAATAGCCTGTATGGGGTGAGCAAGGGGCTGCGGGAGGGAAACAGAGCTCAGGGCTGGGCTGGGCTGGGGGTCAGGACTGAGGGGCACTGGCAGAGCTGGGGGGAGGGGTGCACATGGCTGGGCTAGCACAGGGCTGTGGGTTAAGAGTGAGAGGCACCGGCAGATCTGGGGGAGGGGGAGTCCAGGGCTGGGCTAGCTGGAGGCTGTGGGTTGGGTGTGAGAGGGGGTGGCAGAGATGGGGGTTTGGGAGCCCAGGGCTGGGCGCTGTGGGTCAGGAGTGAGAGGGGGTGGCAGAGCTGGGAAGAGGGAGCCTGGGGCTAGGCTAGCAGGGGGCTGTGCATCTGGAGTGAGGGGTGCCAGCCAGGAGTAGGGGATGGTTGGTTGGATTTATGAGGTGCCCCTTTCCTCCCCAGAACAAGACCCTGATGAGCTGCACCAAGGAAGAGTCTCAGGGCCGCGGCCCACTGCAGCCCAACAGCGACTCCTGCACCCTAATGACCTTCCAGGAGTTCAATGAGGGAGCTGTCAAGAACAAGGTGAGACTGGGCAGAGTGGCCATGACCCTGTTTCCAGCCCCAGGACAGGGAATGGGTCGGGGGCACTGGCTGTGATCTGTCCCCAGGACAGGGGAAATGGCTGGCTTAGGGGGCAGGGAATGGGACACGGAGCCTTTCCCCTTCCGGGGATGCTGACTGTGATCCAGGGCAGGGGACTGGCTGGCTCCAGGAGCTGGGATGGCTCTGTCCTTTCCCAGGATCCTACCCTAGGGCTGGATTACTGGAGGACACCTTGGCAGTTCTCCCTGGCTCTGACCCCCTGTCCCCCATTTCTCTCTGGCTCCCTAGGCCCAGACTGTGCGTGAGGTGTTCGCTCGGCAGCTCATGCAGATCAGTGGAGTGAGCGGGGAGAAAGCAGCCGCCATTTTGGAGAGATACAGCACACCGGCCAGGTACAGGGCCCACCTGCCTGGGTTCTGGCCCCAGCTCTGGGAGGGGAGTGGGGTGGGGTTTGGTGGGAGAGTAGTGGAAGGGCTGGGAGCCATGACTCCTGGGTTCCTTTCCTATTTGACTGAGTGCCTGTCTTGTTCCATGCCTCAGTTTCCCCTACTCTAGAAAGCTTGGGGGCTGGGAGCCCAAGTCCCTGCCCCCCCTCACTGTCTGTCTCCACCCCATCAGCCTGCTGGCCGCCTACTCTACCTGCCCAGACCCTGAGAGCAGGGACAAGCTGCTGAGCACCATCAAGTGTGGCAAACTGCAGAGGTGAGAGTAAGCAGCGCGTGGACCCTCAGGCCTGACCCACGCCCCCTGCCAGCCTGGTACTATGTTCCCCCTTGCCCGTGCCCCTTATCCCCAACCCACAGCCGCGGGCTCCCCCTCAGTCCAGCTGATTTATTCACTCCAAGGATCAGTAAAACCTCCCTCTGTCTTCAAAAGCTTATTTAGGATTTTTGAATTAGCTCCTGGCTTTGGGGCTATTTTAGTCCCTGTGGTCTAGAGGGAGGCAGGGAGCCAGGACTCCTAGGGTCTCTGTGCTCAGTTTCTGGCTGTAGCAGATGGACGGAAGTTGAGGCCTCCTGCTATGCCCCTCCCCTGGCCCTAACACCCCTTTCCCCATTGTGCTTCCTCCCCCAGGAACCTGGGCCCTGCCCTGAGCAGGACACTCTCCCAGCTGTACTGCAGCCCTGGCCCCCTCTCTTGAACAGGGGGAATCTCATCTGTCCTGTTGCCAGGGACCCCGGCACCTCAGGCTTCGCCCTGGGCCTAGTGCTCTAGCTGGGGACTGTAGGGGTGCTGTAGCCCTTTGACAGGGTGCTGCTGGCCAGGGAGCCAGCTCCCTTCTCCCGGGGCAGAACGGTCAGGTGGGGACTCTGCCTCTGTGGGGTGTACGCCCAGGGGGCATGGTGGCCTTGCAGGGAGGGAGGCTTCTGGGTGTGTGTAGAAGGACTGTCTAGGGCTTTCGGCCCCAGTGTTTGTTTTAATGAGTCTTTGTATTTCCCTTGTTCCAATAAATTTGATTATTCCTTTGTTCCTACTGGGATTTTCCTTGCCGCTAGGGGTGAGGGGGATACCGCTGCAAGGGGGTCCAGGTGCCAGGGTTCACCCCCCCATCGCATGGGAAGAGGTGCTAATGAGCAGGAATGGACTCCAGCTCAGTTTTATCTCATCCCAGAGCTGAGCTTCTGGTCCTGGCTGTGAAGGGAGAATGCTCCCATCCCTCGCTCCACCCTGGGCAGGGATAGTGCCCCCTATTGAAGGGCTTCTGTTCAATGTTTAAGCACATCTGCCTGTGCTTCACATGGCCAATTATTTCTTCACACTCACACAATTGTGCCTAGTGCTGTCCGGACCCTTCCCCCGCACCCGCACACACACTTGATCAGCTCTGGTGCTGATGGCAGAACCAGAACCCCCCACTCAACCTGCTTTGCCTTATATGGGGTTTGGTCTTGGTGCTTTTACTGAAATTTGCCTTTTTTCAAACCAGAAAGTGGAACAGTTGGCCAAAATCACACCTCTGGTCTGCGCAGGAGCCCAGCTCGGGGGTCTCCAGCCAGGGAGGGGCAGAGCCCAGGGCAGGCTGGAGGGATGGGAGATTTGGGTCCAGCTGCATGTCAGTTTCCAGTGTGGCAGCTGGGGTCCCGTACCCCACTGATATCTCTCCAGAGCTGGGTCTGGCTGCGCTGTCTCCTTTGGACCGGTGCCAACCTGCAGGGGCAGAAAACAGCAACATTGGGGCCTGAGACCCTGCTTTTTGCTGCTTCAGCCCCTAAGGAAAGGGGGAGGCAGAGTGTTACAATTCACACCCCCCCACCCCACTGTTCCATGGTCTGAGTGGGCTGGCTCCACCTGCAGTGGGATTCCTCGCTTTTACAGCCAGACATTGAGCCCAGCCCACAACGCAGCTGGGTGAGAGAACCTCCAGGGGGCAGATGGGGAATAATCTGCCCCCTTGCACAGTTGTACACCCCCCAGAGCAGCTGGCACAGGCCAGGACACTGGGGCAAATGGCCCTCAGCTCAGCTCCATTCTCATGTGCTGGAGCATGCCCCCACAGCAACCCCAGTCTGGTGGTCGAGCTAGAAGGATACAGCCCAGCTGCATTGGAAGCCCCTGAGCAGTAGAGTTTTTCCCTAGTCTCCCCCGAGGTCAGTTGTTCCCAGGGCAAATCCCTCTCCCTAGTAAACATCCACCCTGCAGTTCCAGGCTGAGTGTCTGGCATTGGCTTCGATTGGCCTTTGTCTACGGGACAGAGACCCAGGATCTAGCCCCCTCGGGACTTTCTCTGGGAGAAACTCGCCTGACATGGTTTCCAGCAGAGGATTGTTCTCCTGGCTTCTCAGAGCTGGGTACAATCTTTGTCGGTCAGGGAGGGTCTGAAGGGGCACGGAGCAGAGATAATGGGGCTCCCCCCTTCTCCCTTTAGGGAGATACACACACACCCCGTGGTGAGCTGGAGCCGGTTCGCTGGCTGTTAAATTTAGAAGCCCTTTTAGAACCGGTTGTTCCGGGAGGGGACAACCGGTTCTAAAACAGCTTCTAAATTTAACTGGCCAAAAGTGGCTGGAGCACCCCAGGGGAAAATTTGGTAGGTGCAGAGCCCCACCAGCAGCTCCCTGCCCGGCCCCAGCTCAGCTTCTCCGCCCCCCCCCCTTCCCACGAATCAGCTGTTCGCACGCACGGGAAGCAGGTGGCGGCTTCACAGTCAGGCCCAGGGAGGCGGAGGTGAGCTGGGGCAGGGGGTGGGCATAGGGTAACCACTCCCTGCCCCAGCTCACCTCCGCCTCCCTGGGCCTGAGTGCGAAGCCACCGCCTGCTTCTCAGCCCTCCCCGGCTTCCCGCCAAACAGCTGATTCGTGGAAGCTGGGGGGTGGAGAAGCAGAACAGGGCAGCGCATTCAGCGGAGGTGAGGTGATCTGGGGCTGGGCGCGGAGCTGCCGGTGGGTGCTCAGCACCCAGGGAGTCAGTGCCTAAGGCACCACTTCTGATGTGATCAGTGGGGTAGCAGACGCTCCCCCGCCCCTAGGAGCCAGAGGGACCTGCCAGATGCTTCCTGGGAGCTGCCCCAGGTAAGCACCTCTGGGACTGCCCACCTCGCCCCCCAGCAGTTGTCTCTGGCTCTTAGGGGTGGGCACCCACTATGGTGGCCCACGAGACCCTCCAACCCTGTTCTGGGGGCAGTCAGGGGAGGGGGGTGGATGGGGCAGGAGTCCCGGGAGGCGGGGGTGGGCAACGATTCCCTCATGGGGCGAGGAGGGAACTTGTTAAGATTTTGGCAGCTCATCACTGCACACATTCCCACCTCCACAAACTAGCCCTGTCTTACCCAGGCTGGGGCACTAGAAAGAATAGGCTCCCACGAAGATGGTGAGACGCAGCACCGAGCTGGAGCGGTAGCTCATGAGTGAGTTCATAGTCACCATCTCCAGGTCCAGCACATATTCCCGGGGCCCTGTGACAGGCCTGGCCAGAACCAGCATCGCGCTGATGTTATTGATTTGCTGTCAAGAGAGCAGATGAGTGAGTGCAAACCTCCAGGGGGTGCTGACCCAACCAAATCATTTCAGTGTAACTAAAGCAGTGCCCACTTTGTTGCTGACCCAAGTCAAGGTGTGGCTCTGGCGAGAGGGGAAGCTGCTGCCAGCTGTAGGGGGCACCAGTGACATCCCAAAGGGGCCCGGTTTTCTGCTGATCTTATTTCCTGATCCGACCCACCCCCCAAGCACAGGGGTTCAGCCCTGGGAGACCTGGCCCTCGCCCTGATATTGTGGAGCTGATCAGCCACAGCCGACTTGGGCAGCAGAACAAGGCCAGATTTTTTAAAAGGTGTTTAGGCACCTAACTCCCCTTGAAATCAAGAGCATTAGGCATCTAAATGCTGTTTAAAACCTGCTGCCTGTTCTAGCCCTGCCCCTCACTAGCACCATCCAGTGGAGTGGCTCCAAGTGCATGCAGGCTGGAGGGAATCCCCTCCGGCTCAAGGAGGCAAAGGAAAAGGGGGCTCAGGGCAGTCACTTCCTGCTGCTTTGATTCACCCTGCATCCCTGCCTCCTCAGACTTCTCCCTTGCAAGTTCCTACTCACCTTCTGCTTGTCTCCTCTATCCCCCTACTACCCCCAGTAATAACTAGGGGGGCATCCATAGCTTCTGTTGCCCAAGCACATCGCCCCCACCGGTGCTCCTGGAATCCGTCCACCCAACCTCCACCCTCTCTAGTTCAAGGATTCCCTGTCACCCCCCCACACCCCTCATTCCAGGGGCTCTGTCTGCTCCCCCTTTACTCCCCCGCCCCGCACACCACCACCAATGAAATAGCTGCTGCTTCTTTGGTTGGCTGAGTTTAGACTAATGCAGGAAGTCCTGCTTCCAGGGCAGCACCCACTGGCTGGTGCTATGAGCAATTCAGAATGCCCCCCCTCACGGAGGAGACGGGCCTACTGGCTGGGTCTCTGGATGAGTGGGACATGCCCATTGCCTGGCACTACGAGCAACACAGAAAGTCCTGCCTTCTGGTAGCAGCCCTCCCACTATTGATAATTTGGCTAAAAGAGGAAGTCCCGCCTTCTGCAGTGGTCTGTCCTGTCCAGAGCCCCCCGCTCCCCTCCCCCCACTCACCCGGATGTAGAACTCCCCCTGCTCATTGCCAGAGCGGATCTGGAAGGCATTGTAGGCTCCAGGGTAGACACTGGTGGCCTGGATCTGGAAGACGTCAGAAGGGACGGTCCGGTCAGCTGTGATGCTCATGTAACGGTGCACGATGGATGAGGGCTGCTCCCGGCACAGAGGGTTCGTGGTAGGGCACAAACAGCGGCTGCGAGGGAGGGACAAAGTTAGTGTGGGGCAGGACATCTGGGGTCCACCCCTGGGTCTCTCACTGACTTTCCGACTGCTTAGAATTGGGTATTTCGGTAGGGTTGCCAACTTTCTAATCACACAAAATTGAACACCCTAGCCCCGTCCCTTCCCTGAGGCCCTGCCCCTACTCACTACATACCCCGCTCTCTCTCACCCTCACTCACTTTTGTTGGGGCAGGGGCTCGGGGTGCGGGAGGGGGTGAGGGTCCAGCTGGGGAATGAGGGGTTTGGGGTGCAGGAGGAGGCTCCAGGGTGGGGCTGAGGGATTCGGAATATGGGAGGGGGCTGCGGGTTGAGGGGTTTGGGGTACAGGAGAGGCTCCAGGCTGGGGCTGAGGGATTCAGAGTGTGGGGTGGGACCAGGGATGAGAGCTTTGGGTGCAGAAGGGGGCTCTGGGTTTGGTGGGGGCTCAGGACTGGGGCAGGGGATTGGGGCACGGACTTACCTTGGGCAGCTCCCGGTCAGCAATGCAGCGGGGCTAAGGCAGGCTGCCTGCCTGTCCTGACACCACGCTGTGTGCACCCCAGAAGCGGCCAGCAGGTCCAGTGCTAGTAGGCAGGGGGGCAGGGGGCAGGAGCCACCCCCTCCCCCCACAACTCCCATTGGCCAGTTCCCATTGCAGAGTAGGGGCAGGTTCTTCTCCACGCAGCAATAGCCTGGGAGCTGGACCTGCTGGCTGCTTCTGGGGCGCAGCGCGGTGCCAGGACAGGGAGGAAGTACCCTTCCTAAGATCTGCAGCACCCCTGACCGGCCCTTTAATGGCCCGGCACCGCCAGGGTCCCTTTTCGACCGGGCGTTCCTATATTTCCCCTTTGGTCACCCTATATTTTGGCAAAACACTCATCCCCCAGCCACTGGAAAATGTGGCATTACTAGGCACAACACTGGGGCCAGTACTGAGTGCAAGGGGAGAGAGCCCCCTACTGAGCCCTCTGACCCTGCAGCATGGCACCTCCTAGTGCCACATTGGGGTCAGCATTCATTACAATGCAAGCCTGGTGGTTCCTCATGAGTCTCCATCCAGGGACAACCCTGCTTAGCTAAGGGAAACCACCCAGTCCCCACCAAGCACACCACGCAGACTCACTTGTCAGACACCTGCACATAGGGCTCCAGGCAGCGGTTCTTCTCCACGCAGCGATAGCCCCCATGGAAATTGATGCAGCTTTGGGCCTCGGTGCATTGGTGGGCGCCCGTCTCACACTCGTTAATGTCTGCGGTGGGGAGAGACTGGGGTAACTGGAGTCAGACCCCAATCAAGATCAGGGCTCTCATTGTGCTAGGTGCTGCACAGACCCCAACGCAATCAGGGGCCCCCACTGGACCGGCCACCACACAGGTCAAGATCAGGGCTCCCACTGTGCCAGGCACTGCACAGAGACACAGTGACAATCTCTGCCCCAAAGAGCCCCCAGTCTGAATAGACATGGGAAGGGAAACTGAGGCACCGGGAGAGGAAGGAACTTTTCCAAGGTGAATAGCAGAGCCTGGAATAGAACCCAGGAGTCCTGAGTTCTTGCCAGCTCCTAGCCAATAGATACCCTACCACTGGAGGCAGGATGGTCTGGGGCCACAACAGGGATCTGTTCAGATCTTGGCCTCTCTCCTGGGATGACTGGCACAGAGAAGGGGGAAATCCCAGAATGCATTTCACACAGCTCTACTGTGGCCCTCAATCCCAACCTATAGCCCCCTGCTATGCTAAGCCACCCCCTTTCAATGGCTCTTGCAGGGGTTCTGGGATTTCTTTAGGGCAGCAGGGGCTGCTCAGGGCTGGGGCCAGCTGGGGTGGGTGGAGTGTCCTGGGGAGGAAGTAGCTCTGTGGTGGAAGCCCCTCCCAGTGCTGGGAAGCATTGGTACCTTGGCAGAGGCGGGTGCCCAGGAGCTGGTAGCCCTGGGGGCAGTCGCAGGAGAATCTCCCTGGCTCATTGATGCACTGGAACTGGCACAGGTAGCTGGAGTAGCTGCACTCATCGATATCTGGTTCGGGGAAGCAAAGCATGAGAGGCCCGGGCTCCCTTCACCTCCTAGTCCACCACTGCCCCCACTCCAGGAACCACAGGATCGGTCTGTGCCCATCAGCCTCATTAGAGATTGTCCCTCATAGCCAATCGGTGGGAAAAGAGCAGGGGGAGGAGCTAAGAAGGTCCCCAAGGCAAGGGAACGGGCAAGTGGGTGGAGCAAAGCAAAGGGGAGGGGCTAAAGGGAATGGGGCGGGAACATGGGAAAGTGGGAGGAGCAGAATGGAATAGGAGGAGCTAGAACTGGAGATGAGAAGGGAGGAATTGCCAGCAGGGAAGGGCTAAGGGAAATGGGAAGGGTTAAAATTGTGGAGGGGCTAAAACAGGAGGGAGATAAAAGGATGGTAGCTGATATACAACAAGATGGGGCTAGAAATGGGAGAAGCTCAGGGTGTGGGAGGGGCTACAGCTATGGGAGGAGCTAGGCCTGGGGAATGCTAAAAGCAGGGGAAGGCTAGGACTGGGGGCTGGGCTAGGGGCAGGGGCCAGGCTCACCTACCATTGCAGGTGAACCCGTCGCGGTCGAGCTCATAGCCCTGGTTGCAGCGGCAGATGAAGGTGCCGTAGGTGTTGAAACAGCGCTGCCCGCACGGTGCCCCCATCTCACACTCATTCACATCTGCAAGGAAAGCGCAGTGTGAAATCCCAACACGCCCAGCACCGGGATGCGACTGCTTCTGGGCAGGGTCGTGTATAACAGTGTTCAAATGCCCACCAGGTGATGCAAATGGGAAGAGGAACAGAACCCAAGAATCCTGAGTCCCGGCCCCCATTGTCCCCCTGGCAGGGCGGGTCCCTTACCCACGCAGGAGCGGTTGTTGCTGGCCAGCTGGAAGCCTGGCTCACACTGGCAGGAGAAGGAGCCTGGGGAGTTGACACAGCGATGCTGGCAGTACCGGTACCGGCACTCGTCGATGTCTGCCACACGGGAGAGAAGGGGTTAAACTCATTGTCCTCCACCCCAGCCCTGCGCCCCCCGGTGGCCGGTGCCCACTCACCCACACACTCGGAGCCAATCTTGCGGTAGCCGTCAGGGCACTTGCAGTGGAAGGCGCCGGCCGTGTTGATGCACTCCTG
The DNA here is from genome assembly GCF_965140295.1 of Lepidochelys olivacea. NCBI lineage: Eukaryota > Metazoa > Chordata > Testudines > Cheloniidae > Lepidochelys > Lepidochelys olivacea. The sequence continues at coordinate 30,293,264 of NC_140417.1, read as the reverse complement.
GCTGGGCTGGCAGTCGTGCAGCTCGTATTCGCACTCGTCCACGTCTGCAGGGGGCAGCACCGGGACATGCGGGGTTAGCCGGGACAGACACCCCCCCAAGCCGGGCATCAGGCCCCAGGGGTGTCCTGGATCTGCCCCATAGAATCACCAGCCTCTGCCTGTGGGGAAGCAGCTCCCTAACCCCCAGTGATACCAATTGCCTCCCTCCCAGTGGGCCTTGTGCCCCCCACACACCCGTGGCTGTTCCCCCTGCCTGTCCTCCCACCATTCCCTCCTCCATCTGGCCATGCCCCCTGCCTGTCCTCCCTGCAGCCATTTCCCTTGCCCCTCCCCCAGCCATGCCCCCTGCCCCTCCTCCCCACCATGGCCCCTCCCCCCAGCCATGCCCCCTTGCCCCTCTTCCCCCCAACCGCTCCCTGTTTACTCACCCAGGCAGGAGCCATGCCCGTCAGGCTCGTAGCCCTGGGGGCAGGCGTTGTGGCGGGAGGCGGTGAGTGAGGGTCGGGGAGGTCGGGGTCGAGGGGCACTGGGGGGCGCAGCATTCTCCGAGTGCACGTCATTGATGACGGAGGCTGAGCGCGGCAGGCACAGGTACCCCCCATAGTGATTGATGCATTTCATCTCCCCCTTGCAGGCCTCGGGGATGGTCTCACACTCGTTCACGTCTGGGGACAGGCCCAGGGTCAGAACGCAGGAATCCAAGCCCTTCCTTCCAAGGACCCCCTCCCAGCCCTGGGGTAGAACCCAGGAGTCCTGGCTCCCAGCCCCCCACCTTCAACCACTCCCCACAGTCCCGCCTCATACCTTTGCAGTGCTGTGTGTCTGAGTCCCACTGGTATCCGTCTGTGCATTCCTAGGGGTAAGAGAGGGAGACGGTTACAGTCGAGGGCCCACAGGCAGTGGGGAAAAAACCCAAATATAGGAGTGAAGAAATCAAAGGGCTGAACCAACAGGATCCCATTGCCCTTGAAAGCATTAATGGGCCCTGCAGGATCAGGAGAGGAACCCAGGTGTCCGAGGCCAGCTCAGGGCAAGCAGGCAGCTAAGGGAAAACTGATCGGGCCCTGCACAGACCCCACCTGGGAGCAGGGCAGCAGGGACGGACGGACGGACACAGAGCAGGGCTCATCCTCTCCAGCAGGGGGCAGCATGCACCCGCACACAAAACTCTCCATAGATTGAATTTATCTCCCAGACCAGGCAAATCCTAATGGTGGGGAGGGGAAGGGGGGCAGGTGCACAAAGCACCTCTGGTTGGGAGTGAAATTGGGGGGTGTTGCAGGAAGTCTCTGAAATAGAGGGGAGGGTGGCACCCTGCCAGGGGGCGCAGAATAGAGGGATACAAGGAACCCTGGTGGATGCGATGAGCTCAGCTGAGAGAAGCTACGAAGGGAGCGACCGCTAAGTTGATCTGGCAGCGTTAGTGTCTCACTTTGTGAGCAGTGGGGTGTGCAGCCCAGTTTGTTATTCCAGGGTCTCTCAGTGGCACTAAGGATGGGACCCCCTCCAATATCCTGGAGTTTTGCTGAGGAATCCTGGCATACACAGTCCCCGTGCCCCACCCCAGAGGCAGCTGCATCTCAGCACCAGGCAAGGGACCCTGTATAAACAGCCCTCGCACTCCACCCCAGAGGGCACATGAAGGGTGGGCAACACTGACGCGTTCTTACCGTGTAGGTATCAGGTTCCTCCAGCTCCTGTGCAAGTGTCGCGCCCACCAGCACTGCCAGCAGCAGGCAGGAGACGGGCCACATGGTCCTGCCAGGGGTAAGGCAGGGGTTAGTGTCACCCACCCACAGTCCTGCCAGTGCCCCTCAGACTGAACCAACAACCCCCCAGACAGGTAATCAGAAGCCCCTCTCAAGTGGATCTGATCCGTGGCCTGGTATCCCCACTATGCATCATTGCCTCTGTACTGCTGAGAATGAAGGCAATTCCCCTTGGGCCTCGGGGGACAGGGATCCTGTCCCTGCAGCTGCCATGGGGCCAAGCGCACCCCACAGTGCCCTGGAACATACGGAATATGGATTCCCCTCCCTGCAAGGTGAGGCTTCCTCCGCCGTCCCCTCCTCCTCCCAGTCTCCCAATGCCCAGTGGATTCAAAGCCAAAGAGCTTGGTGGGGACTTTGGCTCAGAGCATCCAGATCACCCTCATTCCTGTCCTCACTTGGAGTCCATCCAGCCCCATTTGGAGGGTGATGGTGGAGGAGCGGGGACCAACCATCAATGGCAGCCCCTCCCCGTACATTGTATCTTGCCCTTCCCACTGGGCCTCCCCCCCTCCCCAATGGCAGAGACCCCTGGAGTTCTGGATGGCTTGGAGGTTTCACACCTGGGTTCAAAGTGAGGGCATGTCATGAGTTGGAGGGTCTAGCATTGAGTTCCCATTATAATCCAGCCAAACATTGGCAGACTAGGCCTCAATGGCTGAGATGGCAGGGGGACCACAGGTCTGGACTGAGGGGGATCAGCTGAGCAGTGGGGGGGGGGGCAGGGCTGGGGGGGCAGGGGACTATGGGTCTGGATTGAGGGGCACTATCCAAACAGAGGCTAAGGGAATCTATCAACTCCTCTCCTGAGGCAGGAGCTCTGGTCAAGTCCAGGCTAATTATAGCCTCTCTGTGGCTATGAATAGCCATCCACCCAGCTCCCAGACCATCTGGAACCCAAAGCCCCTTGGCCAACCCAATTTGTGGGAGAAGGGGACCCCAGAGCAGCCATCAGCAAATCAGAGCTGTGGGGAACTGGGACATCTCAAGGCTGGGCAGCATTGTAGCATGGTGGGGAACAGGGGATTGGTGTCAGGAATGGGATCAGGAGGAGGGGGCATCCTTAGGGGATTGAGGGAAGCAAAGTGGAGACCCCCCCACCCAAAGTACACAGCAGAAAGTATGGATGGATGGTTCCAATGCACAGCCTGGCAGGAACCCTCTCACTGACCCAGCACTGTCAATATTTATGTCTGGCTGGGTCTACAATTAGTCTCTGGGGCCTGGAGCCCTGTGGCCTCTCCCAGCCAGCCAGAACACACGTGTAAGGAAACATGGGTGTGCCCTAGAGGAGTGTACAAAATGACACCTCCCCCACCCACAGCCACCCTAGACCATGCTCTCCAGCTGTTGTCCCAAGGCCTGGTATTGCAGGGAAGGGAGGGGGCAGACTAGAGCTGCCCTGCTGGGCTCTTCCTACTCTCCTCTCCCCTACCCCAAAACTCTGTCCTGCTGCTGGAAGAAGGTGGGTGAGGGAAGAGCCCTGACTGCCTCCTGCACAAGCTGTGATTGGCTGCTCTTCCGCAGGAGGTGGAGCATTGGGGAGGGCAGCCCATCAGAGGGGGATCCCCCAAAGGGCAGGATCTCCTGAGACTTGTCTCCAGAGGGGCTTTTCTGAGAGAGGTGGACACAGGTGGTGGGGTGGGGATCAGGGAGAGACCCCGGCAGCAGGAGAGGCAGGCTGGGGTGACTACTGGGAGGGATCCCAGCGGTGGAAGAGGTGGGTGGCGTGGGCAGCACAGGCTGGGATCCCAGCGGTGGAGGAGGCAGGCAGTGTAGGGAGTGCAGGCTGGGGTGATGACTGGATGGGAATCAGGCTGGGATCCCAGCAGCGGAGGAGGCAGGTGGTGTGTGGGAGTGCAGGGCAGGGGAGGGATCCTGACAGCAGGATCCTGGCAGTGAGTGAGGGGAGCACTATGGGGAATGTAGGCCAGGGCACGGGTCAGAGAGGGATCCCAGCCAGCGGGGAGGCAGGCAGTTTGGGGAGCGCTGCGGGGGGGGACTTGGGGAGAAATCCCAGCAGTGGGGAGGCAGGCGGTGTGGGGAGCAGGGGGTTGGGGGGAGGGGAATTGAGGAGGGATCCCAGCAGTGGGGAGGCAGGCGGTGTGGGGAGCAGGGGCTGGGAAGGGATGGGAATTGGGGAGGGATCCCAGCAGTGGGGAGGTGGGGGGGGTCTGGGGGGGAAGGGGAATTGAAGCAGGATCCCAGCAGTGGGGAAACAGGCAGTGTGGGGAGCAGTGGCTGGGGGGGGGGAGAGGGGAATTGGGGAGGGATCCCAGCAGCGGGAGGGCACATGGTGTGGGGAGCACAAGGCGGGGAAGGGCTCAGGGAAGAAGCCTGGTGTGTGTGTGGGGAGGGGGGGGGAACATGGGTGTATAAGGGTGGGCCAGGTGGGGGACAGGCAGTTAGGGGGTGAGGCGGGGAAGTCTATATTTTGGCCCAGCCATCTCTGAGCTGGCTCCGTTAGGGGTACTCCTCCCTCCCACCCCGGTTGGGGTCAGTGGGTCACAAATGGCTTATCTCGGCCTTGGGGAGGGGTCTGACCTGGCGGGGTCCCGCTGGCCCTGCACCGATCCCAGCCCGTCAGGACCCCCCCCCATCACTACCAATCGCGTGGCTGGTGCCACGGCTACAAAGGGGGATTCCCAGAAGTTTTGGGCACAGGGATAACGCCACCGGGACCCCCCCGACGCTGACCCCGCAGGGCTCGATCCATACACGGCCCGGTCCGCTCCCGGGGATCCCCCACTGACCCTTGCACGGCTCGATCCCCTCCGGCCCCACTTACCGTCCGGGATCGGCCCCCCGCCCCCGTGCTCAGGCCGGGGGGTCCGGTCTGCGCCCCCCGGGCAGGACGGTCAGCCCCGATCCCCCACGGCCGGGCGGGCGCACACGGAGCGGGCGCTGGCGGCCGAGGCTCTCTGGGAGAGACGCGCTGGCTCCCCCCGGCCCCCCTGCCCCGAATTCCTGGCCCCGGGCCAGCGGGACCCGCCCCGCACCTGGATCCACTTACAGCCGGCGCCGCGCGCCCCGGGCCGACCAGCTGCGAGACCGCGCCCCCTGCAGCCCCTGCCCGAGCCCCCCACTGCTCCACCCCGCCCCATCACCGCCTGCCCCACCGCTGCACCCCCGCCCCCCACCGCTCCACCCGTGCCCCATCACCTCCTGCCCGAGCCCCCCACTGCTCCACCCCGCCCCCCACCGCTGCGCCCGTGCCCTATCACCTCCTGCCCGAGCCCCCCACTGCTCCACCCCGCCCCACCGCTCCACCCCCGCCCCCCACCGCTGCGCCCGTGCCCCATCACCTCCTGCCCCAGCCCCCACCCCCACCATCTCTTGCCGCAGCCGCTCCACCCCCACCCCATCACCCCTATACTCCCTCCAGCCCCGCTTTACCCCTGCCCCCTGCAGCCCCAGCCGCTCCAGCCCCCCTGCTTCACCCCTGCCCCCCACCGCCTGCCCCAGCCCCATCACCCCCTTGCTCCACCTCATCATCTCCTGCCCTCCCCACAGCCCCGCTCTACCCTCCTGCCCCCAAGACCCCCAACCCCGACTCCTCTGCCCCAGCACTGTTCTCTTTTACTTCCCCCAGACACTCACTCATCCCCAGCCTCCCTCTGCCCCCCCCCACTCCTTCACTCACCCCTCTCCCTGGAAACCCCTGCCTCTGCACCCTCTCTGCCCACCCACCTTCTTCCCTGCCCTCCCCCATGGAACCCCTACCACTTATCTCCACCTCTGTCCCCCCTTCCCATCCATCTCCCTGCTCCCCACCTTCACCCCATCCCAGGGAGTGGGGATGGTTAATCCCGAGGCACATTTGCCCATCTCTAAACACACCCTCCCACCACATGGCCTACCTCAGCAGGGGACGGGGGTTCTGTGCATTTATCCCCTGGCCACTCAGCGGCCCCTCCTAGAGGGGTAAGGCTCTGTGTGCTGTCCTGCCCCCAGGCGGTGACTTTTGCTGACTTACACAAGTGGCTAGTAAGTTCCTGGGGGGGGGGGAAAAGAGCCCCGAGCCCCCCCCAGCAGAGGTGTAGACACCCCGATAGCCTCCCCCAGTGTTAAAGCTGGACACAGTCCAAGGAGAAATGCGACACTGTTTTTAACCCTGAGGTTAATTAACCCTGGGACCAAACAGCCAAGGGCCGTGGTGAATTCACATCTCTCAGGGTCTCCAGCTCCAGCCTGGCTACCTTCGGGAACATGCTTCAGTCCAGCACCCGTGCCTGGGCTCAGCACAGGGGGTGATGGGTGACATTCTCTGGCCAGGGCCCCCCAGACTAGCTAGTCTCATGGTCTCTTCTGGCCTGAAAATCTATGGATTGGTGTTGGATACACACACGCCAGGGTAGATCCCAGGCACGAGACTGTGGCTTCCCCCTGATGGAACTTCAAACCTGTTCTGGAGGGTCTTGGCTCCCAGCCCTCCCCCTGCCCTAACCCCCCAGACTCCACTCCCCTCCCAGAGTTGGGAACAGAACCTAGGAGTCCTGGCTCCCAGCCCCCCCCCCCGCTCTAACCACTAGACCCCCCTCCCTGAGTTGGGATAGAACTCAGGAGTTCTCTAGGATCTGGGGCGGGGCAGCGCAGCACTATGGTATGGTGCCCCCAGGGGCTCACGAGGGAATGGGGAGGTGCAGACAGAGCAGCCCCCTGGGGAAGGGATTAGCTGCACGGAGGCGGTGTTCTGTCTGAGCTGTCACTGGGCCCCTGTGCAGGGTCGTCTGGAGAACAGAGACATGTGGCGGGGGGAGGGGGGAATGGGAATCAGGACTCCTGGGTTCTATTCAACACAAACTTCTGCCAACATGTATCCCCTGCCCCCAGGGAGCTCACTCAAGACTTTGGCCCTTAATTTCCTATTTTAATTTTAGAGTAAATTATGTTAAATAGAATCAATGACCGCTCTGGCCCTCAATCCTGGCCCATAACCCCCTGCTAGCCCAGCCCTAGCCCCACCCTCCCAGTTCTGCCGGCGCCCCTCAATCCTGGCCCATAGCCCCCTGCTAGCCCAGCCCTAGATCCCCCCCAGCGCCCCTCAATCCTGGCCCACAGCCCCTTGCTAGCCCAGCCCTAGACCCCCCTCCCAGTTCTGCCAGCGCCCCTCAGTCCTGGCCCCCAGTGCCCTGCTAGCCCACTCCTGGGCTTCCCACGGGCTGTATGCAGGGATGTAGCAGCGTGAGGGGCAAGATTTCATTAGGTTTGTTCAGCTCTAGGGCCTGTGTTTCTCCCTAAGCCTTGCGTAGATCTGAGGGAGGCCCCCCACACCTGGCAGTTTCCCCATAGCATGGGTCACCTCGAAGATGAGTCCTGGGAGGAGCTGAATTGTGACCATGGGGTGGCAGCAACTCCTGGAAACAGCTCCGCCACAGCCGCCCACGGATGTTGAAGGATGGAGAAGGGGAAACCAGGGCTCGCGCCGTAGCTCCAATCCAGGAGGGTGTTGGTGGTGGGGATACCAGGCCGGGCCCGTGGCTCCGATCCAAGGGTGGGATGGAGATACCAGGCCGGGCCTGTGGCTCCGATCGGGGCTGGGAGTGGGGATACCAGGCCGGGCCCGCGGCTCCGATCCAGGGGTGGGGTGGGGATACCAGGCCGGGCCTGTGACACTGATTGGGGGTCGGGATACCAGGCCAGGCCCTGGCTCTGATCCATGGGGAGTTGGTGGTAGGGATACTGGGCTGGCCCCATGGCTCCGAGTAGGGGCTGGTGGCAGTGAGGTTACTGGGCCCGGCCCATGCTTTGAGCTAACCCTAATAAAAACTCGAATCCAACAGTTGGCTCTTCCATTTATTTTCCAAAATGAGCTAAAACTCCAAAGATGGAGACAGGGAATCTCGGGTGGAGGCAGCGCCCAGCCCTGGGGAAGTGGCGGGGATGACTTCACATCAGAGCTCCCAGGAAAACAGAACCAGGGCAGAGGGATCCGGCAGAGGGATCAGCGGTAGAGCAGGGCATTTCGAGCAGTTAGGGCTCCCCCTGCTTGTCAGTCATGGTACATCTTAAGCAGGCAGGATTTGATGGTGCTCATGTACCGATCCCAGAGAGCCTGGTGCCTGCGGGTAAAGAATGGGGATGTCAGACAATGGCACCTAGACACATCCGCCTCAGGGGCGGGGCATGGAGGCTGTTTATACAGGAACCCCTCGCCTGGAGCTGAGATGCAGCTGCTCTGCGGTGGGGTATGAGACTACGGATAAGGGGTTCGGTCACCTGCTACTGAGATGCAGCCTTCTATGGAGTGGGGAGCAGAAGCTGTTTATAAAGGGATCCCTCACCTGGTGCTCAAATGCGGCTGGCTCTGGGATGGGGCTGCTGGTTAACAGCTGCCATCAACGCTACCCTCGAGTTTAGGACAGGAAGAGTCTGTGAGCAGTGACTTTGGTGGTGGCGGCCCCCAAATCCCTGGCGGGCGGCACTTACCGGAAGGCGTCCAAGGTGTGAGCGGACATCGTGTACTGCGTCAGGAAGAGTCGGACGTCGTTCAAGGTCCACTTATCCGACTTGCAGGGCTCAATGAACTGGGGAGAAGGGGGAAAAGGAGTCAGAGACAGCCTGGGTCCTGGGGGCAACACCCCACAACCTCACCCTCATCCCCTCCTTGCTGGGAATTGGGACTGGCTGGCTCGGGGAGGGGAGGAATGGGACCTGGTGCAGTTCCCCTCTTGGTGCCTCTCCAAGTCTATAATTCCCCATGTGGGGTGATTTGATGGGTCTCAGCCCAGTTCCCAAGGGGCCAGAGTCCCCAGTATAGCCCCGCTCCTCTCCTAGGCACTAACCAACTTCCTGCCCCACCAGCGTGGAAGCTGGGGGGTGATCACGCCATGACGATCAAATCTCCCTCTTCCCTCCCACTTCCTAGGAATGCAGGGCAGCATGTTTTCTAGTGGCTGGCTTTGGGGGCCTCTCCCTGCCCTGGGGGCACCCAGGAGTGCCACGCCACCCCCAATTCACCCACAGACATTAAATCCTGGCCGTGGAGAATCTGAGAAGTCTATATGTGTGTGGGGAGGAGATGGGGTTGGTACATATGGAGCAGTGTATGGGGGCGAGGGGTATGTCCACCAGTCAGTCCAGATGTGGGGGGCCATGACCACCTGTGGGGGAACAGGATGGGGGTGAATACATGCAGGGTGCATGGGGGGTGGTACCTTTTCCACTAGGTCAATGAAGAAGTCACGCACGTCCTTGGTGTGGATCAGCTTGGAGGCCATATTGACCAGTGCCCGTGACAGGTTCTGTGGGGCCCAGAAAGTTCACCAGAGCGTCACGGGGGCTCCCACGCCTCAGGGATCTGCGCAGTTACAAACCGCTCCCTCCACCCACCAATTCACACACAGGGGAAGGGACTCACCAGGGTCGCTCAGTGAGTTGGTGACTGAGAAGTGGAGAGAACCCAGGAATCCTGCCTCCCAGTTCCAAGCCAGGAGGGGGTAGGGGCCGAGGGTGGAGCTGGCTCCTGGGGACACCCCAGAAGGAGAGGAGGATGGATCTGAGGGGAGGGTGTCCGTGGCCCCAGCACCCCCAGGCATTCAGAGCCCAGAAGGCTGGTGGGGCCCGGCAGCCTGACTCAGAAGCCCCCTCTGGTGGGCGCCTCAGGCATGGCAGGTGCAGATGGAGGTGGGGGGTTCAGGGGGTCCACAGCAGGAGGCTGCGGCACCAGGCAAGCCAGGCCATGGGCTGCAGCCCTTCACTGGCACACAGGGGACCCATGTGATCAGGTAACGCAGAGGAAATGCATTGATAGGTGGTGCCAACAGGGGGCACCACCCAGAGGCCTGGCCACTGAAGGGGACTTCTTGAACCGGGAGGGGGAATCCGCCCTCCACATTCCCATTACTCACTCCTTGTCCCCCACTCCTGGCCCCAGGACACACCTTGAAATTGGCTTCCATCTCGTTGTACACCGAGCTCTTCCCACGCAGTGACGTACACACCAGGCTGCAGAGGGACAGAGAGGTCAGGCCCCCCACCAGGGGCTTGCCTGCTGCCAGCGCTCCCCAGGCCTGAGGCCAAGAAACAGCATCACATATGGACAGAACAGACACCCCCAAAAATGCTACTTCTCCCAGCTCCACCGCATGGCCTATAACACAGGCCACATGGAGAAGAGAACCCAGGAGTCCTGCTCTAACCCACTAGAGCCCGCTCCCCTCCCAGACCTGGGATTAGAATCCAGGAGTCCTGGCTCCCAGCCCTGCCCACATCAGGTCTGTACCTCTTATGCAGATCAAGCAGATCCTTATCAGCGATCAGCACCTTGAGCTCCTTGAGTTCCTGCAGGAATTCCTTATCCAGATCCACGTCCATGTCGTCCACATTGGAGTCTGGGGGGAGCAGGTGGACAATGGGAGAAGGCTTTGGGGTGGGGGGCTGTTTATACAGGGATCCGTAACCCAGCACTGAGATGCAGCCACCTCTGGGGTGGGGCATGGGGGCTGTTTACACAGAGGCAGGAGTAAGTCTGGGACCACAGTAGGCAGCTCCCAGTTCTAGGGGAAGTCCAGCAGGTGCATTCCCCACAGCACAACCCCGCAGAGCCAGGCTGAGCTACATGTGATGTCACCCCTCCCCCGGGAGTAAGCTGACATTGCAGGTCCCCATAGCACCATGGGTGGTTTTTAATGATTGTGCCAGGAGCTGTCCGGGCACAGCTCTCTAGGGGCTACAATTTGCCCCATCTCCTCCCAAGCAGGGGGTCCCCAGTCTCACCCACAGCTCCCAGTGTCCAGTTCTGGATCATCTGCTCTGCGCAGTAAGCGAAATCCTCAAAGGTCAAGAACTGCAGCTTCTTTTTGCCTGTCTCGAAGCGGCTGTTTGCGAAGAAGACGATGGCAGCGTAGTCCCTGGGGGTGAGGTAGGGGAAGGTGCCATACACTGAATCAGAAAATTCCTCTGTCCCTAACTCCCGCCCCACTCTCTGGAGCACGGTATTAGGGCCAGCACTGACTACCATGGGAGTGCACCCCCTAGTGTTCCCCTTGGAGGTCGCCCATCCAAGCACTGGTTTCAGAGTAGCAGCCGTGTTAGTCTGTATCCACAAAAAGAACAGGAGGACTTGTGGCACCTTAGAGATGAACCAATTTATTTGAGCATAAGCTTTCGTGAGCTACAGCTCACTTCATCCAAGCACTGACGCAGATCTGAAAGGACGGCTTAGAGCAGCTCAGGTCTGTGCTGAGTAGGCCCAGCTGACGGTCCAGGGGCTGCAGGCTCGAGCCCAGGGTTCCAGTTCCTGAAGTCATGGGATCGTTTCTGCTGGAGTATGCAGAGAGCCTGAGCCGATTGCTTAGGGGGAGCTGCCCCAGGCATCCTAGGGGAAATGTTAATTTCCAGCCTCACTGCTCCGGGGACCCTTAGCCCAGCAGAGGGCTCTGTGTGGGATAGGAGGGGTCAAGCCAACCCAGCAGAGACACTCTAGGGGCAGAGCTACATCATGATGTGCCCCACTGGTACCCCCCGACCTGTTACCTGGCCAGACGGTCTGAGAGCAGGAAGTGCTGCTGGATGTTCTCCACCAGGGACCCCCGCATCTCCTCCACCACCTTAAACACCCGCTTGAAGTTGTCAAACTGAGGAGGACACCAGTGTGTGGGGGGGAAGAGTCAGAGCCCTAGAGGGGAAGGGCCCCGTATCCCATTACCCCCACCCTGAGCCAGCCAGTCCCCGACCCTGGTGCCTGATGAGAGACACCGCCCCAGAAGTTCCTGGGAATCTCCTGGCCAGGGTCCAGATAGGTCTCATTGTGTAGGAGGCTCATGGGAATTCCCAGCCTGTGTCCTGATGCCCCAGAGACTCATGGGAGTCCCTAGCCCACGTTCTGACAGAGGCTGCTGTCCCAGAGGCTCATGGGAGCTGCCGGCTCAGGGCCTGAGGGTAGCCGCTGCCCTACAGGCTCATGGGTACCTCTGGCCTGTGACCTGATGGGGGCCACTGTCCGAGAGACTCATAAGAGCTGCCAGCTTGGGTCTGATGGTAACTGCTGCCCCAGAGGCTCATGGGAGCCCCGGGCTGAGCCATACCTGGCGTCGGCAGCTCTTGAGGGTGATGCCTGTCTTGGTGCTGACGTCATCCAGGTCCTTCTTCGTGCCCTTGGAGAGCTTCTTGCCCAGCACCTCACGCACGAAGGCCTCGTCGAAGGCATAGTACCTGCCGCCGCAGGAGTGGGAGACAGAGGGCACCTCAGACACCCGTACCCCACACAGCTCAGCTGCCCCCTCTCTGCTCCACTGGTGCTTCAGACACCCTCGTGCACCCAGAGCCTCAGACTCCCCCAGCGGGACCTCAGACACAAACCCACCACCCAACCTTGGCCCAGCTTCTCCACCCCTTTGGGCCATTGGCTGGGCTTCCTCCCTCCCCCCACTTGGGCTCAGCTTTCCCCCTCCAGCCTCAGGCCCAGTTTCCTCCTCCCTTCCTTCCCCCCAGCCTTGGACCAAGCTTCCCCAACCCCCAGCCTCCCTCCTGGCCTTGCTCCCTTCACTTCCCCACCCAGCCTCCTGCCTTCACTCCTGGCCTCTGTCTGGCCTCCCTCCAGCCTTGGGCCCAACCCCCTCCTCTCCCAGCCCCATACCCCCACCTCTCAATGAGCATGGCCTGGCGGGATGGCGGGATCTGAAAGTGTAGCTGGTGGATGAGCTTGGAGGGGGTGTGCAGCAGACGCTCAAGCATGTGGAAGGTGCGGTAATGATCCATGGTGTCGCTCTGCAGCACATCCACCGTGGCCCCCGTCTGCTCCAGGATTCCGCTGCGCAGCCGCAGGCTCACCGCATCACTCACTGGGAGGGGTAAGGGACTGAGGTCAGCAGGGCCAACCTCCCACCACATCACTCACTGCAGGTGGGACTGGGCTCAGAAGCCAGATCAATGTATGGGGGAGCAGGGCCAGACCTCATCTCTCACCACCCGCTATCGGGGGACGGGGTCAATGGGACAAGCATCCTATTTCCCACCTTGGCATTAGCAGAGCAACAGGGTAAACTGAGGCACAGATGGGTTGTTGGGGGGGAACACTCACCCAGAGTTACTCTTCTCTTAGACCTGGGAGTAGAACCCAGGAGTCCTGACCTCCAGTCACCCACTGCTCTAACCCACTTAGACCCTAATTCCACCCACAGGCTTGGGCAGAATCCTGGCATCCAGCCCCCTAATCCCCATACCTGAGTACCCATCCAGCCAGAGCTGGTACACCTCTTCATCGATCAGCGTGGTGTTCCCCACAAAGATGTCCAGGTCGTTGGTCATGGCCCACGGCACCAATTTAGCCCGGCCCAAGCTCCAGGAGCAGGACCCCAACTCCCAGCTGCCCCCTGCTGCCCTCCGGAGAAGAGACAGGGAGCCTGTGGGGAGAGAAGGGGGCAAAGTGGGGTGGGTCTAGTAGAGCAGGGGGACAGTCACACAATGGGGACCGCCCCCTGATACAGTAACTGAGAACCAGGGAATGCTGCCTCTACTCGACCCACTCCCCTCCCAGAGCTGGGACAGAACCCAGGAGTCCTGACTCCCACCCCCACTCCCCTGCTAGAGCTGGGACAGAACCCAGGAGTCCTGACTCCCACCCCCACTCCCCTGCTAGAGCTGGGGATGGAACCCCAGAGTCCTCGCACCCAGCCCCACTCTGCATTAACCACTAGACCCCACTCCCCTCCCAGAGCTGGGACAGAACCCAGGAGTCCTGGCACCCAGCCCCTCCCTGCTCTAACCACTAGATCCCACTCCCCTGCCAGGGCGGGGGACAGAACCCAGGAGTCCTGGCTCCCAGCTGCCACCCCTCCCCACTCCCAGGGCACAAAGACGAACCTGCAGAGCTGTCCCTCGATTGACACTTTCCATATGACCCCCGGGCTGTTTGCTTCCAGGTCGCAGCAGCGGCATGGCTGCCCGCGTCACCCTGTGCGGGGCGGAGCCATCTGGGTGCGAGCAGCCCAGAGCCGGGACGCCTGGGTTCTGTCCCTAGCTCTGGAAGGAGAGTGGGGGGCAGAGTCCGATCTGGATCTACCGCTACTCCAGCCTGTGACTTAACGTGGACATGGGGAACTGCGGAGGGTCCCGGTGCGCCCCTCTGCAGGCTGCATCTGGTGCCCCGGGGGTCTCCTTTGTCCTCCGCAGTTACAGGGAGGGCGGGAGGGAGCTTTCTCCCCTCTGAGGCTGTGAAGGGGGCAGCCTCCCCGGCTTTCTCTTTAGCAGCTGAGTTGCAGCCAGCTTTCCTTCTGTTTCTAGAGCGGTGGCTCCCAAACTTCAACAACCTGTGAACCCCTCTCACTAAAATGTCAACTCCCGGGAACCCCCTCCTAGCAATGAATATTTCCAGGGATTTTCTCCTTTACCCGAGTATAAATGATAAAAGCAGTAATCTTGGAAATATAACATTTGTTTTTATGACATGCTTATTACACTCGATTTATTATTAATTATTATTTATCATGACAGTATTTATATTACATTTTGAAAACGGTAACACGCTTCCAAGATCTCACTTAAGTAGCTTGTATCACATTGCATAAGCCAGTTAGTTCTGAGACAAGGCTCCTAGGTTTCATCAAGGAGTATCAGATGTGAAACAGCATGAAGGGATTTAAGAAGGGAACTCAAAGAGTTTCTCCTACACAAGCATTCAGGTCTTGAGCAGTCCAGGCAAACAACGCACCTTACAACAAACCTTAAACTCCTTCATAATCATTTTAAAAACAGCAAAAAATATCCACCTCCCTTTCCATTTCTTATAAGGAGTCTTGAACTTTAAATCTCCTCAGTTTGATAGATATGCTCGCTTTGATCTGCTTAACTCTTGGAAGTCCAGGGGCTCCGGGCTGCTGGCCCATGCTGCCCGAGGTCCCTAGGGACAGCTCTGTCCGCCAGTAGGATTTTTGCCCCCCAAGAATCCCCTGTAACATTTCACAAACCCCAGTTTGGGAACCACTGTTCTAGAGGGATCCCTCACTGGGAGCTGAGATGCAGCCATCTGGGGTGAGGCGTGGGGGCTGTTTATGTAAGAATCCCTTGCACTGTGCTGGGGCATTGGGGTCAGCACTGAATCTGAGGGGAGAACACCCCTAATAAACACCCCGCTGCCCCCATTCTCTGCAGAGCTGGATTCTCCTGGTCTCCTAGGCCAACCCTGTTCCTGCCCAGTTGGAGGTCTCCTCGGGAGGGGACGATCTGTAACCCTGAGTGGGGTGCACTGGGGTCTCCCATTCCCAACCTCTCATCCCACCTCTCCCTTTCCTGCCTTGTGCCCATGTTCCAGCCTCCCTTCCCTCCCCCACCCAGGCCTCTATTCTCCCCCACACACACTGCCCATGTCCCAGCGGGAACACAAAGGCTCTTTGTTCCCACCAGCCGTGGCATTGCAGGAATCTGGATCTATCTGCCAGCCATGGCCCGGCTACTCCCCAACCTCCGCTCCCTGCTAGGGAATAACCTCTGGATTCCTGGGTTCAGTCCCCAAGCCCCACTCCCTGCTAGAGATTGTCCCCCCTCCCATACACGCTCCTGCTACTGAATCCCCAGCCCTCTCCCTGCTCGGAATCAGGCCCGAGAATCTTGGGTTCCACCCACCATCCTCCCTGCTAGAAAATGCACCCCAGATGCCTAGATTCAACCCCTCCCCACACCTCCTCCCTGCTAGAGAACACCCTCCCCCAGAGACCTGGGTTCAAAGCCCCTTTGCTCCCTGTCCTTTTCCACCTCTTCCCTTAGCCCCTTCCCAGACAGCAGCCCCCTTCCTTTGGCATCCCTGTGTCAGGGAGGGGGGGGTTGTTAGCACCCACCTCCCTACCCAGGCCTGCCTGGGGCCTTAAGGGTTAACAGCACTTCCTTCCTCCCCCCCACCCCATATCTCCTCTTCCATTGTAGCTCAACATCCTTCCTGTCTCTGGGACAGGATTCCTGGCAGCCCCTCCCCTCCTGTTGAGAATAGTGGGGGGGCGGGGGAGCGGCACATCTGGGCAATGGGAGAAGTTGCTGGGGTGGGGGTGGGCTCAATAGGAAGTGCTCTCCCCTGGCAGTCAGAGCAGGCCCCAAAGTGGGAGGGGTGCTCCAAGGAGTGGGGCAGGGGCTTGGTGGAGGGTACTGACCCTGAGGAGTCACTGCTGGCCCCAGTGCAGTGCTGTGTTGCAAGGAAGGGGTGGGGGACTGGGTGGGGGCACTTTCCCCTGTGGGGCTCCATCAATTCCCCACCCCCACCCCAGCCATACCAGCTGAAGCTCAGGGAGGGCGTCAGGTCAGTGGTTTATGACCCTACAATAACAACCCCACAATGTCACCCCTGCACACTTGTCACAGACAGGCCCTGTTCTCCCAGCGCACTCAGCCCCCCCCCCCCCCGGGGGAGACCTGCCCCTCCACTGAACACCTGCCCCCACCTCCTTCCTACACACCCATCACCCTCCCCTCTGAAATATGTCCCCCCAGCCCTTCCTCCCCTTCACCCACCCAACCTGCCCTAGCCCTTCGCTCATGCCATGCACTAGTCCCCCCTCCCTCCTTCCCCTTCCCCCCAAAACCCGAGTTCCCCGCCTCCATCACAGGCACCTGTCCCGCCCCCGCCCCCCTCCGCTGCCTCCACCCCGCTCGATCTAGACCCCCAGCGGCCCACTCTAGCCACCCCTCCCCCAGCCTGTCATCTCCCCCCACCCGTCCCCGCCCCGGAGCCAGCCCGCCGGCTTGGGGGATGCGGTGCCGCTGCTGGCATTTGTGCCTTTCGCATTGTTACTCCCCCGTCACGGCTTCCTCCCCGCTCCCCGGCAGCGCTCCGAGCCGCAGCCCCCGTACGCGCCCCCGCCCCGGCGGGTCCCCGCCGCAGGATGCGCCGGCTGCACTGAGTCCCGGCAGAGACCAGCACCGCAGGGGCGCGCAGCCTCGGCCGGGATCCCCCGCCCCGGGAAGGGGGGGACCATCCTCCTCTCCCTCCGTCGGGCTCAGCCCCTGCAGCCCGGACCCTCTTGAGCCGCGCGCTGCTGGAAGGGGGGCAGCGGACTGCGCTGGGGACGGTGCGTCTTGGAGACAGGGGTCGTGCCCCCCCCGCCCCGCGAGAAGCCGAGAATCGTCCTCGAGGGTGGTTCGTGGGCCACAAAGAAAGGGATCGGGCGGTTGCAAGCAGCCAAAGTGCGTGGCTGGGGGGCCTGCGCCCCAGAAGAGGCGATTCCGTGGGCCAATGGGGCCCGTGCGCCCCGAGGGAGCCCAGGTCGGTGGGTAGGGGGCCCGTGCGCCCTGATCCGAAGAAGGAGGCGGGTTCCGTGCACCCCGCAGGTGCCAAGGTCGGTGGCCAGGGGGGCCCGTGGGCCCCGAAGAAGAGGGGGTTCCGTGCGCCCCGAAGGAACCGAGGGCTGTGGCTAGGGGGGCCCGTGCGCCCCGGAGGAGCGGGGCCCTGCGCCGGGGAGGCTGCCGGCCCGGGGCTGGTCTGCGGGCGGGAGGAGGCGGGGTGGCGGCGCTGGAAGGGGCGGGGGAGCAGGAACCACCTTGCGGCAGCGCGATGGCCAGCGAGGCCGGCGAGCCGGCGGCCGGCCGGGCCCTGGCCCAGCTGAGCGACTCGGAGCTGGGCGGCTGCAGCAAGGAGGAGCTGGTGCGGCGGCTGCGGCAGGAGGAGGCGGAGAAGCTGGCGGCGCTGGTGCAGCGGGGGCGGCTGATCCAGGGCGTCAATCGGCAGCTGCAGGAGCATCTGCGGGAGATCCGCGAGCTGAAGCAGGTGAACGAGCGCCTGGCGGCCGAGAACCGCGAGCTCCGCGACCTCTGCTGCTTCCTGGACGACGACCGGCTGAAGGCCAAGCGGCTGGCCCGGGACTGGCAGCTGTTCGGGCAGCAGGCGGCCCGGGTGCTGCGGGACGAGCTGGCCGCCTGCCTGCACAAGCTGGCCGGGCTGGAGGGGCTGCAGGAGCGCCTGGCCGCCGATAACCTGGAGCTCAAGGCGCTCTGCCTGGCGCTGGAGGAGGAGTGCGCCGCCCGCGCCGACAGCAGCCCCGTGGGCTCCTCGGAGCTCAGCCTGCCCTGCGGGCCCCGGGACCTGGGCGACGGCAGCTCCAGCACCGGCAGCGTGGGCAGCCCGGACCAGCTGCACCTGGCCTGCTCGCCCGAGGACTAGAGACTCCCCCGAGCGGGTGGGGGGCCAGGACCCACCCGGACTAGGGACCTCCCCTGGGGCCTGCCCCCCGGACTGTACTCCCCCAAGGGGCCGGAGGGGTGGGGGCCAGGAGCCCCCCCTCGAGGGAGCTGCTCCCCAGTGACTTCACCCACCCGCCTGCATCGGAAGGACTGGAGAGCAGAGGCAGGCTGTTGGTGGGGGTCTCTCCCCTGGGGTCTGGGGAAGGGGTGCTGCAGAGGATGCGGGGGGGCGGGGGTGGTCACCTCCGTGAAGATCCCAGTGCAGACTTTGGGGGGTAGGGAATGGAGCTGGGAACTGGGGGGGGGAGGTCAAAGATGCATTTTGGGTGCTACCCCCCCCCAGAAGCAGCGTCTCTCTTAGCTTCTTCACCAACCTCTCCCCCGCCCCCAGGTGCTAACTCCAACCCCGCGGTGTAGCGAGAGCAGTGTGACTCAGGCGACGGGGGAGATTAGGGCAAACCCTCCCCCCAAAAAAGTAAAAATAATAAATGTTTTAAAATTGCTACTTTGGGCAAAGTCGGTGTCTCCTGATTGGTGATTTCCTGCTTCTCTGAGTGTCTGAGCCCAGAATTTGGGGTCCTACATGGTATGGCCCCAGTGTGATGTGGGGAGAGAGATTTTATTGTAATTTCCTTTCCAGGACTCTGACTTTTCCAGTTCCTACATACCCAGAGTCCATTCATTTTTAGATTTCAGGATTTTTTGAGTTTGCCATGTCCTGTTTTCTCTATTTTTGGAATTTCACAATTCCTTGCTATCTAGAGTTCTGCTCCAAGTGTTGGATTTCCCAATTTGCAACAGTAAAGAAAAAAGTTTCAGTGAAACACCCGTTCAGCTGTAGAAAGGGGCAGGGGGAAGAAGAGCTTAACCCCTATGTTCCTAGGGTGATTTATATCCACCACCCCGTGGCCCAGCCCCAAGGAAATGTCCAGTGCCTGCAGGGGATACAGGGTTGGGAGCCTTGGGAAAGTGAAGGCTGGATGCGGAGATAGCAGGGGGCTGTGGGTTAAGACTGAGGGGCATGGACAGGGCTGTGGGACAGCAGAAGGGCTGCAAATCAGGATGAAGGGGCCCCAGCAGAGCTTGTGGGGGGGTGTCCAGGGTTGAGATAGCAGGGGCTGTGTTCAAAGGGGACAGGCTGTAGGTGGCTGGATACTGGATAGTCCAGGCTCCATGAAGTAACTAGTTCTCCGCGTCTTGCTCAGAACAGGGATGGATCCCGCCATCCCTTCCTGCCCAGCCACATCTCAGAGACAAAGGGCTGCCAGGCCAGGAAGCAGATGTCCGGATCCGGAGGCCATGATAAGTAAGAGCTGACAGCAGCAAGCCAGCTCTCTCTCCCCAGCTCTGCAAAACCCAGGAGCCTCCAGGCTGGGAGGAGGCTGTTCCCCAACCCTCCAGACAGGAGCACAGTAGGAAGCAAAGGCGGCTACTTGGCGCGCCCAAACTTTGCCTATGGAGACATGGTAGCTAGACACAAAGCACTGGGCTGCAAGCAGTGGGGTAGGGGGCGCTCTCCCCTCACCGTCAGTACTGACGCCAATGCTCCAGCAAGGCACTAGGGGGCACTGTGCTGCAGAGAATAGGGGGGCTCAGTAGAGGGCATTGTGGTCTCACAGTCAGTGCTAACGCCAGTGCCGCACCGTACACTAGGGGGCGCTGTGCTGCATGGAGGGGACTGGGGGAGTTTCAAGTTGCCAACAGGCACCGGCACAGCTAGCTCTGCTCAGGGTGTAGCAGAGGAGGAGGGCAGGAAGTGCCTTGTCTGTCTGTGTTAGTGCTGCCTCACTGGGCCTTTGCAAGGGCTGGCGGGTGGGCAATGCACCGTGCCCCTACACACACACACACACACAATGGAGCGTGGGGGTGTGGTCCCCAGCCACCTGCACATCCACTAATCATTGCTTCTGCTCCTCCACCCCTGGGCTTTCATGCTGGTGAGCATTTTGACTCCTGGCTTGGGTGCAAGCTTAGACCTTAGCACCCCCTAGTGGCAGCATGCGACTCATGGGGGCCAAGAACACACGCTGTTTTGTATCCAGCCCAGTGGGGCCCCAACCCCTGCTTGGGGCGCTTCCCTGATACAAATAATATCCACCCTCCTCTCCCCAGCTCTGCCTGACTGAGCAGGCAAAGTCCCTACTTGAGCGTATCTTTGTGTCAATAACATGATAACCTTTGAACACTGCATCTGGTCAATTCCACAATGGCCGAATGTCCACAACAGGCAGAACCAAGCGCTTAATTTGTGCCAGGGCTGAGCCCCGGGGTCTCTGGGCTTGGCAGTTCATAGCCCCAGCACTCTGGTTGCTGCATCAGGTATGAATGTAAAAGAATTGCTTGAGCCCCTTTCATTACAAATTAAGCACTGGGCAGAGCCCTGTGGATTTTGGGGGAAAATCAGAAAAACCAGAGAGGGTATCTTCAGCTCCCCGCACAGGGGAGGTTGGGGGACTGTGGCATGGGGAGGAATGGAGAAGGGGTGAACAGAGCCTCTGGTGGGGGGTGGGAAAGGGGTTCCCAGCATTGAGTAGGAAGAGTGCTAGGTGGCAGTGGGAGACTGGTGGGTAGACAGAGCCCCTGGCAGGGGGGAAGATTGGAGGGAGTCCCTGAAATAGAGAACAATGGGCAGGTGGCACCCAGAGAGCGGTGGGGTGAATGGCAGGGTGCAAGGAGCCCTGCTGAATGTAATGCATTTGGCTGACAGAAGCAATAAAATGTTCAAGCCCTTAATTACTTTTATTCCCCCTATGATGGAACTGGGCACTGCGTTTTTGTCAGCATTTGACATTTCCAGGGACCCCTAGAGGTCTACCAAGGTGTTTATAGGCCTCACATCAAGGCCTCTTGTGGTCATTTAGGTTATCCTTACAGTATCCCCTTCGGTAGTGCCGTCGCAATTGCATGGGGGGGAAACTGAGGCACCAAAGAGTCGAACCCAGGAGCCCTGAGTTCCAGCCCAATACACCACTCCTTGGCTAGGAAAAGCCAAACTTTAGAGATGTTATGAAGAAAGAACTGGTGAGATTTAGCCACAGCCTGGATGTGAGCACCTAGAGAGAGGTCCGATTTGAAGATGATGCCCAGGGTAGGGGTCTGAGTGACAGGCAAGATGGGGTGGTGTCCACAGTGACTGAGAAAGAAGATAGTGGTAGGGGGAGATTCTGAGCTCTGGTTTAGCCATGTTGTGTTTGAGCCGACAGACAGAGAGCCACAAGGTGATGGCAGAGGCAGGCTGGGATTTCAGTGTGGACAGGAGGAGACAGGTCTGGAGCAGAGAGGCAGATCTGTGAGTCAGCGGCATAGAGATGGTAGTTGAATTTGTGTTTGTGGATGAGATTACCCAGAACTAAGAAGAAGAGGGAGAAGAGAAGGGGGCCAAGAGCAGAGGCCTGTGGAATGCCCTCAGAAAGCAGGATCCTCCAAAGGACACCCTGGGAATGATTAGAGAAGGAGGAGGAGAACCAGGAGAGGACAGTCACTGAAGCCAAGGGAGGACAAGATTTCAGGAAGAGCAGAGCTGAGTGACCCATCAGCTACCTTGGACACAAAACAGATATGGATGGACAGGGACAGAACCCAGGAGTCCTGGCTCCCAGCTCTAACCACTAAACCTCACTCCCCTCCCCCAGCCAGGGACAGAACCTTGGAGGAACTGGAAATGGTGCCTGTAGATGAGGCAGCTAGTGTGGAGCCAAGAGTCCCTGTCCCCACCCCACACTGTCATAACTCACCCCCCTCCCCATGCTCAATGTGATCCCTCTGGTGCAGGGGGCGGGGTATTGTCCATGTGGGAAAAGGAACTTCCTCTGGGGGGGAGCTCAACACCCCCCTCCCCCCAGGGAGCATCCCAGCCAGCTCCTGTGCCAGTTTCCCAGCGACATTCTCTGCTGGAAACACACAGGCAGCGCGGATTTGGTATGACCAAAAGCCTTCCCTACAGGCCTTCCTCACAGCACGCACAATTCTCACCCTCCCCAGGGCCGGAACAAATCCCACCGGACAGACCTTAGTTAGGTTGCTTAATGTCCGACCGGGGAGGTGCCAGGATGCCCCGGTGATGGATGTGGGAGATGCTGCCGTGTGCAATAGATACGGACCAACGGGGTCCCATGCCTCAGCCTTTGTACAGTCTCCTCTGGGAGTTCCCCCTTTAACATGCCAGACCCTGGGCCCAACTTTTTGCCAGGGTGAGCCCCAGGGCTCCACTTCTTCAGGACTGGGCCCTCAGGCTCCCTGTTTCTCACTGCACTCCCAGGGAGTTCCGATGGGTTTGGACTCCTGACAGAGACTTCTGCTCATTAGGGAGCGATGCCACCAGGGAGGATCTGCTGTGAGATGGGGCTTCTTAATCAGCTGGAATCCAGCACCGAGGGCCCCTTAGGTGAATCAAGGGAAGGCAATACTGAATTCAGAATCCATCACCTGTCTCACTTCCCCAGGCCTCCTGGACCCTGACTCTCTCTGTCTGGGTCCCTGTCTCTCTGTCCTGAGCAGCCGAGTCCTTAATGCTGTCTCCTGGCACCTCCTTTGACCCCAGCTGCCACCCTGCTACATTCACAAGTTCTGCCTCCTTGGCTGCTAGTCATTAAGAGTTAATGCCCAGTCCTTGGGTTTCTTACCATCTCTCCAAGGCCCCCTATTCATACAGGACCCCTTCTTGATTGTGCTTTCCTACCAACCCAGACAGGCTGAGTCATCAACCCACACCTGTTATTGCTCCTGCCCCGAAGGAAACATTAACCCCTTCAAAACCAGTGGGTAGTAATACACAGCAAGTGGGGAAACTGAGTCACACCTATTCATAACAATTTTATCTTAATGCCCTACAATCTTCACAGCTGTCCTTCCCAGGCCCATTTGGTACCTGGTACTGGATCCAAACACTCAAGCTCCATTGGGTTAAAG
This sequence comes from Lepidochelys olivacea, assembly GCF_965140295.1. Taxonomy (NCBI): domain Eukaryota; kingdom Metazoa; phylum Chordata; order Testudines; family Cheloniidae; genus Lepidochelys; species Lepidochelys olivacea. The sequence goes on along the minus strand of NC_140417.1, from coordinate 30,270,483 downwards.
ACTGAAATAATTCCCCTGTGTGGCTGCGCTTATCTCAGTTCAAACCCAGCTCTGTTAGCCTGTGGATTCACCAGCACAAGCAAAACCAATGTGTGACAGAGTAGGAATTTTTTTTCCTAATATTCTGTATGAATATTCTGTGTGCCTCAGTTTCCCCATGTGGTGCTTGGTTAAAGTGGTGGTGGGAAAAGGATGTTTACTCTTTGCAGACATCCAGGTGTGACTGACACCTGGGCGCATGGAGAATCCAAGAAGACAATGGTCACTGCAATTACCTGTACATTTGGCACCTGGCGACTAACAACCATGGATGCCCCCCCCCCCCCTCCTTAGGAAGCCAGCAGGTGTGATCAGCTAAAGGAGGAAGGACTAAGGAGGGCCAGGTGACAATGGTTGCCAGGAACGAGGACAAAGGGCTGGGGAGGACTGGGGAGGGGCCAGGTGGGGTTGTTAAGTGTGGGTGATTGTGACTAAAGAGGGGGGGCAGAGGGCTCTGGACAGTCCCAGAAGGACTTGGCTGTAACTTTCCGTTCTCTGTGTTAACGAAGGACTTTCTAGGCTGTGTTTCACGCACCTAATAAACCCTCCTGCTGTGATGGCGCTTGCTGAGGGACTCCAGGTTAAGGAAGTCAGGGGTTCGCTGCTCCCTTCGGGTGTGTAAGTCTCCCTCAGGTGCCCAGTTCAGGTGGACTCGCTGAGGGGAGCTTGCAGCATGACCCGGGGTGCTGAAGGCTCTGAGGTTCGGTCCCAGGAGGTGGTGAAGCCAACTGGCTTGCCCAGGGAAAGCGTATGACTCTAAAGGGGGATGGACGCACTGAAGGGGTCCTCCCAGTCTAGAGACTGTTCCAGAGCCATTTCGAGAGCACCGGATCTGTGGATCCATGACACAATGTCAAGTCTATTCAAGCCAATGTGCAAGCCACACACTCCCCTCACCAGCAGGTTTAATATCACCCCAAGTTAAAAGGGGGCACAGTAAAAACCTCAGCCACATGGGAAGCTCAATCTGGGTTCACTCCAATTGCTTTGGAAACTTGGTGCCGACCCCTGTGCCCTGCTCTATACGTTAATTACATCCCAGTGTAACTCTGGCAGGACGTGCGGCACAATGACTAGGCCATTCACTTGGGACTTGCAAGTCCCTGCTCTGTCACAGACATTCTGAGCAAGTCGGCTAGGGCAAAATTTTCAAAACCACCTGTCTCTGTGAACACAAACGTTGGCTGAAAGGGACCTTGAGAAGTCAAGTCCAGTCTCCTGTGCTGTGGGGAAACCACATAAAAATCTAGACCGTCCCTGACAGGTGTTTGTACAACCTGGTCTTAAAAACCTCCAATGATGGGGATTCCACCACCTCCCTTGGAAGCCTGTCGCAGAGCTTAACTGCCCTTAGAGTGAGAAAGCTTTTCCTAATATCTCACCTCAATCTCCCTTGCTGCAGATTGAGCCATTACTCCTTGTCCTGCCTCCAGTGAACATGGAGAACATTTGATCATCAACCTTTTTGAAACAGCCCTTAACGTACTGGAAGATTCACTAGATCCCTCCCCCGTCGTATGTTCTCAACACTAAATATATCCAGTTGTTTGCACTTGGTCTCATAGATCAGGTTTTTTAAACCTTTTATCATTTTCATTGCTCTCTAAAGTTAATTCGTCCACATCTTTCCTAAAGTCTGGTGCCCAGAACTGGATAACAGTGCTCCAGCTGCGGCCTCCCCAGTGCTGAGTAAAGCAGGAGAATTACCTCCTGTGTCTGACATAAAACACTCCTGTTAAAACATCCCCAAATACTGGCCTTTTTCGCAACTGCATCACGTTGTTGACTCATTCAATTTATGATCAACTATAAACCCCAGATCATTTTCAGCAGTATGACCACCTAGCCAGTTATTCCCCGTTTTGTAGTTGTGCTTTGGATTTTTCCCTTCCTAAGTGCAAGACTTTGCACTTGTCTTGATTAAATTTCATCTTGTTGATTTCAGACCAATTCTCCAATTTGTCAGGGTTGTTTTGAATTCTAAGCCTGTCCTCCAAAGTGCTTGCAGCCCCTCCCAGTTTGGTGTCATCCCCAAATTTTATAAGCACACTTTGCACTTCATTATCCAAGTCATTAGTGAAAATATTGAATACTACTGGACCCAGGACTGAGCCCTGCAGAACCCCACTAGATACAACTTCCCAGTTGGACAGTGAACCATTGATAACTCCTCTTTGAGGACAGTTTTTCAACCAGTTGTGCACCCACCTTATAGTAATTTTATCTAGACCACATTTTCCTAGTTTGCTTATGAGAATGTCACATGGTACTATGTCATATGCCTTATTAAAATCAAAATACATCACATTTACTGCTTCCCCCCCCACCATCCATTAGGCCAGTAATCCTGTCAAAGAAGGCAATTAGGTTGGTTTGACTTGATTTGTTCTTGACAAATCTATGTTGGCTATTCCTTAGTACCCTAGTATCCTCTGGGTGCTTATAAATTGTTTAACTATTTGTTGTAGTATCTCTCCAGGTAATAAGTTAGGCTTACTGGCTATGATTCCCTGGGCCCTCTTTGTTCCCCTTTTTAAAGTTAGGTCCTGTGTTTGCCCTTCTCCAGTCCTCTGGGCCCTCACCTGTCCTCCAACAGTTCTCGAAAGGTAATTTCTAATGGTTCTGAGATTGCTTCAGCTAGTTCCTTAAGTACCCTAGGATGAATTTAATCAGACCCTGCCAACTTGAATACATCTAATTTATCTAAATATTTGTAATTGTTCTTTCCTCATTTTAGATTCCCATCCTTCCCCCTTGTTAATATTACTTGGATGGAGCATCTGATCACCTTAACCTTTTTAGTTAAGATTCAAGCAAAATAGGCATTAAACACTTCAGCCTTCTTGATATCATCAGTTATTAGCTCTCCTTTCCTGCTAAGTAGAGGACCTGCACTTTCTTTCATCTTTCCTTTGCTCCCAATGTATTTAAATAACCTCTTCTTATTGCTATTCATGTCCTTTGCTAGGAACTCATTTTGTGCCTTAGCCTTTGTGTCCCTAGGTGCTTGTGCTATTCTTTTGTACCCCTCCTTAGCAATTTGTCCATTTCCACTTTTTGTAGGATTCCCTTTTGATTTTCAGGTGATTAAAGGGGTATTCTTCCTCTCTTTCCTTCGCATTGGGATTGTGGGCAGTTGGCCTTTAATATTGTATCCTTGAGACACTGCCAGATCTCCTGAACTCCTTTATCCTGTAGATTTTCTTCCCATGGGACCTTACCTACCAGTTCTCAGAGTTTGTTAAAGTCTGCTTTGGTGAAGTCCATTGTCCTCATTCTGCTGCTCTCACAGAACCATGAAAGCAGGATCGGCTGCTTTCCTTAGAATCATGAACTCTCTCATTTCCTGATCACTTTCACTCAAATTGCCTTTCACCTCCAGATTCACTACCAATTCCTCCCTGCTAGTCATAATCAAGTCTACAATGGCTGTCCTCCTGAATACTACCCTCACTTCCTGGAAAAAAAAAGAGGGGTTCCCAATACAGTCCAAGAATTCACTGGACATTTTGTGTTTTGTCGTGTTACATTTCCAGCTGATGTCTGGGTAGTTAAAGTTCCCCATTACTACCAGGTCCTGTGGTTTGGATATTTCTGCTATTTGTTCTCCAAATGCCTCATCTGTCTCTTCTCCCTGATGTGGTGGTTTATAGTAGCACCCCTCCCATGATATCACATCTATTTTTTATCCCTTTTATCTTGACCCAGAGACTCCCAGCTAGGCTGTCTCCCACCTCCTCCTGGACCACAGAACAAGTATATATATCCTTGATGGATAATGCAACCCCACCTCCCTTTTTACCCTGCCTGTCTGTCCTGAACAAGCTGTACCCCTCCATACCAATACTCCATGAGGCTTATCCTGCCAAGTCTCTGTGATGCCAATTAAATCATACTTTAACTTATGGACTAATACTTCCAGTTCTTCCTGTTTCTTCACCATACTCCTTGCATTTGTGTTGAGACATCTAAGATGTCAAGCAGACTCCCTGACTGATTTCCCTCTTGTTGCTTCTATGACCCTATTGTAATTTTCCATGTCCCCTTGCAACATCTAACTCTCAGTTAAGGTTGCCCTTTTTTATATTTACCTTTGGTCACGCTGCTCCCTTTGAACCTAGTTTAAAATCCTCCTCACTAGCTTGCTGAGTCAGTGCATGATGATGGGCACGCATATCACTTTGGTGATTTGCAAAGTTTTAGCCTTAGGCTTTGTGCCTAAGTTTCCCCATCTGTAACATGGGGATAACTACACTGCCCTCCAGGGGACTGGGAGGATAAATACAGGAAAGGTTGTGGCATGCTGAGATACTGCAGTAATGGGGCAGATAGCCATGTTCAATACATGACTGTCAGCTAGAAGCGTGATTTTATTTACCAACTGTCATTACACTGGGTTAATGCCCAGTGAGATACACAGACCCATATTCCATTGGTCCTGGAAAAGCTTTTATTATCCAACATTAAGTGGACTTTCCCTGATCGGAAATGTAAAAGGTGGTGTGTGTCTTTAGGTTAAGAGTCACTGGGGAACACGGCCCTAGCCTGTCACTTAGGTTAGCCCTCAGAGCAACCCTTCGTTTCTTATCTAACAACTCTTCCCAGAGGAGGAGGAGTCTCAGGCTCTGCCCTCCCTGTCTGTTCCCCCAGACAATGGGTGACCTCGTTGCTTTCAGACTGGGTCCTGCACGTATCCTGTTTGCATATTTTTGGAAGAGCATCTGCTGGCAGTTATCAGATTGCATTTTGCAAGGAAAGAGTCATTCACAATGGGATTTTCCAGAGTGACCTAAGGCTTAGAGAACTGGGTGACTTGGACTGCAGGTTAAATGCAGAGATGGCCTAACTGATTCCAGAGGCAGCCCCTGAAGCAGAGTAAAGGGGAGACTGAGCCCTAGAAGGGTCTGGCTACACTGCAATTAGACACTTGTGAGTGGCCTTTGCCAGCTGACTCTGGCTAAGGGGCCATTTAATTGCATTGTAGACATTCTCACTCAGGCTACAGCTCAAACTCTTGGACCGTCCCACCTCTCAGGGTCCTAGAGCCCAGGCTCCAGCCCGAATGTCCACACTGCAATTAAACAGCCCCTTAGCCCGAGCCCCAGTCAGCTGACACAGGCCAGCAATTGGTTTTTAATTGCAGGGTAGACATGCCCTCAGCCATAACTCCTTGAGGCAGAGAAGTGCTCACTCTCAGGCCAGCAACCCCACCGAAAGCCACCTGCCATTCCCTTTCCAGGACAGGCCCCGCAGAGGAAGAAGAGGTGGAAGATTGCACCAATTTGCTACTTACCAAGAGATCCTTACTGAGTTCCAAGCTCCAACCACCTGCTCCTTTGCTGGATTTCATTTAACTCCCCCAACCCCTTGTGAGTTAAAGATCCCCAGAAAGGAAGCTGAAAACATTTGAACACTTTTGGTCATCTTCTAGGAGGGGCACTTCCCTTGTTCCAGCAGAGGGTGAACATGCGAGTGTGTGTTTGTTTGTAGGGAAAAGTGCCCAGTTAATCAGTCCCTGGGAGCAGATGCCAACCCCTGCTCCGAATTGGTCAGCTATGGTTAGTGAGGTACTCCTGGCTTAGAGGGGGAGGGGTGTATTCAAACAGCAGCTAGGGCACCTGATTTAACCATCATAGCTGTGTCCGATCTTGAAGATTCAGGGGAGGGAGATGAGAAAAACGGCACCAGCAGCACTATTGCCCCAGGCTGCCTCAAGAAGCGATGAAACAAAGTCCCAGCTGCGCTCTCTCTCTCTCTCTGAAGGGAGAAGTTGTTAGTCCTGCTCCCCAGAGCTGGGGAAGGACAGGCCTGAGAATCAAACCCCAAAGTCAAAATTCAGATCTTCAGCCAGGGGGCAAGATTCAGGCTCACCCACAAAACTTAACTGGCCCCTAACACTGAGGTTGACTCATTGAGGCCAGGCCAGGCCAAACCAGACCACCCTCCCTGTGAATTACCTCCTCTCCAGCCCAGGAAAGCTATTTTTATTTGATCCTTCATACATCCTGATTGGCCCCCACCTCTGCTTTCCTCAAAAGCCTCCCCTGGCCTGTCAGGGTCAAAGCAGGGCAGTTAGCCCCTGTCTTTTCCTGCTCATTGTTGGTAAGGCAACTCAGCTGCTTCTCAGGGGGGCTGCTCAACAGGAGCCGGCTCAGACACCTGTTCAGGGCAAGCGGGCAGACAGCAAAGGAGGCGATTGTCCAGCCACACTCACTCAGACCACACACAACAGGTGTTCGATAAACTACAGCAACGTCTTTAAAAAGGAGGCCAAAACCTCCCCTCCTGGATCCGGCCCCCACTGGTATTTAGGCACTTAACTCCCACTGGGAGATAAACACTGTTGCAGAGCTAGGCCTCCCACCTTAAATCGCCATGCAAGACAAACAAAGCCATTCTGTCTTGTGGCACCCTCAGCAGGAGGTTCAATGACCTGCTGTGTTGATTGGAGCCCAGGGGTGATCCACGGGTGCAATGGCACTCCTGGAAATCAGGCTAGATCACAGCCTCATACAGGCTTGGACCAGCTGCCCCAAACTCACCCCACCCACAGTGGTGGCTGCCGTTCTGTGCCAGGTGCATCACGACTCTGATTTCCCGGAGGGGCGGCCGGGCCAAAGCCGAGTGGTGCTGCGATCTTGTGCCCGAGGTCACACCACCTAGAGCAGGAAGCCAGGCCCAGCTCTTCAGGACTGGAGTCCCTACTGTGGGGTGAGTGCGGGGCAGGCTCGATCCTCCACCCCAGGCCTCCCTAATGCTGGCCCATCGCCGAGGTGTGCTGGGTTTGTGGGTGCCCTCTGGGCTGTTTAGGATAGTGCACCCCATTGAGTAGGGAGACTACATCCGCCCCGCTGAGATACTGCATCTACCTCATTTGGAATTAGTTGAGGGGAGCTAGAGCAGTCGAGGCCGGGATCTGCTTGTTGGGTTTGATATTTCCTTGCTGAGTCTTTTTCATTCACAACAAGCGTCTCCAACTGCACTTTCCTTCAGATGCACACCTGGGCCTGTAACCCAAGGGCCAAAGATCGAAGAGCCACTTGGCTTCACTTCTAACTTGCTACCTATCGCCCTCTTCCCTCCACGTGGATGCACTGGTCCCGGGATCCAGGTGCTTTGCCCCCAGCTCCAGGAGGTGTCGGAGTCCAGCAGGGCGGGACACAGGACATGGGTGCCACTGATGCAAAAGGGGATTGGTTCATGGCATGGCCAGGCCAGGCCCAGCCCCTGTGGTTCTGCTGGGAAGTGTGCCAGGGCCAGGCACCTCAGTGAGCCATATTTGAAAGGGGTGTCCCCTGCAGACTGGGTATCAGTGCACTACAGCTGTCAGCTAGCGAAGATACTCCTCCGGCGCCAGGGGCATGGGGTTGTGGCTGTGCTAGGCAGTGTGTGTGTTTGTGTGCGTTTACACACACACTTCCTCGACAACAAAACCAACCCACTGCCCTCACACACCCATATACTTCCTCCACCACCCCACATACTCCCAACTGCATACACACTATTCCCAGTAATCCACATGCCCCACCTCATAGACCCCCCAGCAAAACCCCTGCCACTCACACGTCCTCACATATCCCCCTAAGAGTCCCCCTCCCCCTCCCCCTCCCCCTCCCACAACTCCAATGCCCCCCACACCACATACACCCCCCAACACCCTCAAGTCATATACCAACCAACACCTATACCCCACCCCCGAAACACACACGTGAGCTGTTTCTACTTGTAGCTTTTAATTGTCTCCCGAGACACAAGACACCATCGGTAGAAAAATACTCTTTGAGTGACAATAAATAGCATAGAAACGGTAGCTCCAACAATGAACGCTGTGCAGTCCAGAGCACGCCCTGCGGTTCTGGAGCAGCTTCTGGAACTTGGGAGCCAAAAAAGTCAGTCCTGGGTCTTGGTTGGCCAGTGCTGCAGAATCCCGCACACCTGAGTTTGTTCTGGATCTGGCAGTGGGTTCGACAATGATTGGAGGGGCAGTTTGCAATGTTCAGGTGAGTTCAAGAATGAGGGACTTCTGGAGCAGTCAGATGGAGGGCTAGAAACAGCAAGAGAGGTCTGGAACAGCTGTGAGTATTCTCCAATGAGCAATGGCAGCGTAGAACAGGTAGACCGGTTCTAGAACGAACAAGTTGTGCTAGAATGGTCAGTCAGAGTCTAGAAGGAGTGCCTGTTGAACTCGGACATTTGGTTAGGATCTAGTATGAGACCATGAATGGCTGGGGATATTCCAGAGCAATCCAGGAGGAGGTCAGGAAAGCTCTAGTAGGTTCCAGAAAAAACCAGCAAGCACGATGGGAATTTTGGGAAGGTTGCCACATCCCAAAAGGAATGGAAGGGTAGGGCTGCTCTAGAACAGACAGGAAGGGATTGTGGGAGGGTTTGGGATGGTTCTGAAGCACAAAGACATTCTTCGGCAATGATGGTAAAAGGATGGACAGATTCCTGGCTCGTGAGTGAAAGATTCCAGGGACCTCTGGAATAATCAAGAAACACCGATGGCAGGGAAGGTTCTAGAATGTCGGTGAAAGTTCGAGAGCTGAGGGGGAAATTCCAGATGGGTGTGAAATAATTGGGAGCCTGGAATGGACTGTGTGTGTGCGCGCTTCTAGAATTATCTAGAATGACAGTGAAGGTTTGAAAGTGGACGGGGAGATTCCAGACGTGTCTGGAATGAACAGGAAGTTGGGATAATGGGAAAATGATCACAAAGGTACCACAGCTGAGGTGGATGGTTCCAAAAGGGCCTGGGATGACAGGGAACAGTTCTAGAGTTGTCTGGAACCACATGGAAGGTTCCTGGTCATGAGGCTGGTTCTTGAGCAGGAAGAACAGGGCTGGGGGAGCCGTGCCTGTCAGAGCGCCAGCAGGGTGGGGGAGTTGAGGGAGTCAGATGATTGGTCACCACTGCTGCTCCCACGCCGGTGGGCAGAGCTGCAGGGCTCAGGCGGGAAGGTGTGGCCAGCAGGGGGCTCCCCTTCCCCTGGGGCAGGATAGTTGAAGATCAGGCTGGGAGTGAAGGGAGTTAGCGAGGGTGTGACCATCAGGGTGGGGGTGTGCAGGGCTTCAGGCTCCAGGACCCCGCTGGGGGGAAGGCTGATCCGTGGGGGCACCGGCGGTGGGGGCCGACGTGGGACTGCTGTGGGAGGCTCCAGGGACTCCTGCTTGACAGGGGGTGGGGCGGGAGGCCCCCCCGGCTCCTCCTCCTCTCCCGAGGACTCATCCTGCACTTTGCACACTGGCCGGTGGGCCTCCAAGATCAGCTCAAACCTCTCCTTCTGCTTTTGCAGCTCTGCAATCTCTTTCTGCAGGCCCGACTTCTCCTCCTCCAACTGGTCCGTCTCCTGGGGGAGAGACAGGTCAGGGGGAGGCAGGACACTTGGGTTCTATCCCTGGCATGGGGAGGGAAGTGGGGTCTAGTGATTAGACTGGGGGTGGGAGGGGCTGGAAGCCAGGACCCATAGGTAAAATCCCCAGCTCTGGGAGGGCAGTGGGGTCTGGTGGGTTAGCACAGGAGGGATGAGATGCCTGGTTCTGTCCCCAGCTCTAGGAGTGGGAAGGGCACATCTTGCCCTACAGCCATCACAGTTCAGGTGGCTTTGATTCCATCTCTTGCAGAGCCAGGCAGGGTCAGAACTTGCATGGGCAACCTCCAATGAGAACTGAAGGGGGAGTCAGTAGGGGGACTTTCCCCGCACAGCCAGGGCCGACCCCAATGCCCCTGCATGGTGCTGGGGGCGCTGTGCTGCAGGGAGTGTTGTGGGGACTCAGTAGGGGGTGTTCACCATTTGCAGACAGTCCGTTAGCTCTTTCCTCCGGTTCCGGCACTTTGCTGCAGCCAGTTTGTTCCTCTCCCGTCTTACCCTGCGCCGCTCCTCTTCCTCAGGGGTCATCTGAAGTGGGGGCAAGAGAGGGGCAGGGGTTTTCAAATGAATGACAGTGATGCCATATCTATCCCCCTTCTATGCCGGTCCATGGAAAACTGCCAAGGACCAGGTCCTTGTCAGGCTTTCACCCCCAAGCAATAATATCCACAGGGATCCCCCACAGTGCATTAAACATGCAGCCACCTCTGGGGTGGGGCATGGGGGATTCTTATACAGGGATCCCTAACTCAGTGCTGAGATGAGACTGGGGTACTTTTCTAGTTAGGTTGGGGGAGGGGAAGGGTAGTTTTGGGGGACAGGGCAAGGGTTAAAGTCTGGCTGAGGGACAGCCAGCCTTCTCTGGCCCCAGTGGCTTCAGATGCTGCCTGGATTCCACAGGCTGCGGAGGGAACAGTCCCGGTATGCTGCTGGCCCCAGTGCCCCTTCCCTTCTGAGTCACCCTGTGGCTCCATGATTCAGCATGCTGTCATTTCCTCTCCTGCCTGCCCCCAGGGTGTGAACCCAAATGCCCCAGCCAAATCCCAGCTTGTGTGATTCCCTTCAAAGACCAGAATGGGCTCTAGTGGTTACAGCAATGGATCTGGGAGCCAGAGTTCCTGGGTTCTAGTTCTGGGAGGGGAGTGGGGCCTAGTAGGTCAGACTGGGGAGGCTGGCAGCCAGGTCTGTGAGAGGGGAGTAGGGTCTAATAGTCAGACCATGGGGGCTGGCAGCCAGGCCTCTGAAAGTGGAGTGGAGCCTAGTGGTCAGATCAGGGGGGCTGGCAGTCACGGCTCCTGGGGGTTACCCCCAGCTTTCTGTGTGGGGATAGTTCTCTGAACCCACCTTGCTAAGCATTTGGAGAGCTCCCGATGGACAGCGCCCTGTGTCCTGTCTGCGGTTCTGATGTTAGCCACTAGGTGGCCCCACTGCCCTGTGGCGTTTGTGGCAAGGGGCCCAGCCCTAGGGCGGAATGAGTGCCAGCCATCCTTGCTTGGTTCTCCTGGCAGAAGGGGACTCGCCTCCCCCCGCCCCCCAGCCCAGGCGAAGCCCCACTTCCCTCTCCCACCTCCTCCAGCCATTGCAAATCAGGGGGCAGCTTCCCACTGTCCTGGGGATTTGGAGTGGGAAACTGAGGCACAGAGCAACACCCTCCCCCCCCGGATTCCTGTCTCCCACCGCTCCCCCGCTCTAACCCTCTACACCCCACTGCCCTCCTGGGCTAGGCATTCGCCCCTCTCCCCCCACCCCTGCTCCAATAACTGCCTTACTCACATGCTCATTGTGCCTCCGACGTATCCCAAGGGTGGGCCCAATGGTGCGGATGACGCCTGGGCGGGCCCCAGCAGGGTAGGGGGCATAGGGGCGGGGGTATGGGGCAGCTGTGAAGGAGGAGGGCGAGGAGCAGGTGTTGAGCATCGTGGGCCGAACCATCCACTGCAGGTCCTGGCTGGAGGTGATGGTGTTGAGGCTGGGAATGAAGCTGGCAGCCCCTGCACTCGGGCCTGGGGGGAACTTCTGGGGAGACAAGAGGAGGCGGCAGTTAGAGGAGGCCAGAGGCTGGGGGAGGGCAGCTGGGTGCATTGTCATCAAAGAGGCTTCCCCATTGCTACGGGCTGTACAGGGGGCAGGACTGACACACGGACCTGGGGGAGCAGGTCTGGCTGCAGAGGGCAGCAGTGCCAGCATCACAAGGGCACCTGGTGCTTCCAAATAAAGATCCCCATTGCCAAGGGCACCCAGATATTGGCAAAGCATTCCAGCCTGCAGAGGGGGCCCTGGCTTGGCTTAGGGGCCAGCAGTGAATTGCTCCAGGAGCAAATCCTGGGTCACCGGCTGCATTCAGTCTCCTTGTGACCTCAGACACCCTCATGGAGGCAGCATGTCTAGGAAGCAGGGAGGGAGGGGCTGGGAATCAGGACCCCTGGGTTCTCCTCCCAGCTCTGACGGGGGAGTGGGGTATAGTGGGTAAGAGCAGGGAGGCTGGAGTCAAGTCACTTGAATTCTCCTTCTGACCCTGGGAAAGGAGTGACATCTAGTGGATACATGGTGGCTTTGGGGGGGCCTGGGAGCCAGGACTCTTGGGTTAAATTCCCAACTCTAACCACTGACAACCTGGGAGCTCAGGTGAGTCATTGCATCTCTCCCTGGGCAAGGCTCTCTAGCAGTAAAATGGGATAACACAGAGAGGCGGGAAATGTAACAGGCTGATGTCCATAAAGTCAGGGAAAGGAAAGAATTCCTTGCACCATGGGACTGGTGTGTGAAACTCTGCCCTGGGCGATGTGGGAGGTCAGACAGATGATCAGAGAGGTTTCCTGGCCTTAAAGTGACTGGCTTTGTGAAGTGCTTTGAGGTGAGGGAAGGGGCTGATATTTTAAACAACAAACAAGGAAATTCCAGGTTTACATTGGGGGAAAAAAACAATTTTGTTAATGGAAACTGCTAGTGTCTGGCTGAGCCTGGAGACGACTTCAGAGGTCTGACAGCAAGTCAAATAATACACCAGGGTTCAGGACTTCAGGCTCCTGCCACTGACTCTTAATGCCTCCATTTCCCCTTCACAGATTATATGACCAGAAGGGACCATTGTGATCATCTAGTCTGAGCTCCTGCATAGCCCAGCTCCTAGGATGGCCCTGAACTAATTCCTGGTTGAATTAGAGCAGCCCCGTTAGAAAACCATCCCGTCTTGATTTCACAGCTGCCAGTTTGTCTGTTTAGACTGTGAGATCTTGGGGAGGCAGGCATGTCTCTTACTGTGTGTCCATGAAGCACCTGGGACAATGGGATCCCCTTCCCTCTCAGCCCACAGTCTCTAGGTGCTGCCCTAATACACATGAGAACCAGGTATTCATAGTACAATTCACTTTAAATAATTGTAAAGTTCCTCTTTGTCATTCAACACTCTTCCCTAGGGGCCCAGTGAAGCCTTGGAAGGTTCCATATTTAGCACCCCTCCACCATCCCCCCAACCCCCCATTATTGGATCTGACAGTTCATGTCACCCTTCACCCTCTATGACAATGTGGGGATTTTCTGTAAAATTATTATGAAGCCTCTGTGTTCCTCAGCTTCTGTACTTTGCATTGCTCCCAAGTGGAGGAAAAGGGTTACATCTGCACTTGGGGGCAGTGAGGACGGGAGCTGTGGGTACGGCCTTGCTGCCTGGCCCACAGGGAATGGGTCTGTAAGGAACTGATCGAAACCGATCCAGACCAAGACAGGGTCCAGAGAGACGATGGACATGCCAATAATTGTGCAGCAGAGGGAAGCTTCCGCAGGTGAGGTTGTGAACTCAGCTTGGCCCTGCCTGGAGACAAAGAACTGGGAGGTCACCAGCAGGAGCTAAAGAGTCGGCTTCTGGACCAGGCTGGCTGTTTGCACCTAGGACTGATAGAAGGGTCAGGGAAAAACAGTCCATCCCGCCAAGCCAGGGCAACCCACCAGCCCAGCTGTAGGCGATTCCATTTCACACTCGGTCTTAACATGCAGTTCTCTGTGCTAACCTAAGGACTTCCAGTGCTGAGTTGCAGGTGACTCAAGGCCCCGCCTGTTTGCAAAGGGCTGTCTGGTGTCACTGCACATGCGTCTGGAGGTGCATTAGTCCCTGAAGAGTGGGCAAACTTCTAACTAGGAGTCTGTCTCATCTGGACTGGCTGGGCAGCACACCCGGTGTGGCGCAAGAGGGCTGGAGCCCAGAGGCTCAGGTTCAGGGGCTGCAAGGCTGTGTGGCCTGCCCTGAAGGAAAAGTGGGCCCCATTGCTGAAGGGGTTCCTCCAAGAGACCGTTTACAGCTAGGGCCCAGCCCTGAGCCTGTGGATCTGTGAACCCTCCCACCCCAGTGCTGGTGTGTGGGGGTTGGAAATGTTGTAGGTGGTTTCTATCTCCCAACCGTCAAATAACCAACCCTGCTGGCCTTGGGATTTTAAACCCAAAATCCATGCCGAGGCTTCTACTGGGGTTAAACCTTTGGGGATCATGGGGTAATCCAAGTCCTGATAGCCCCATTTTACAGATGGGGAACTGAGGCACAACCAGCAGAGAGAGAGATCTGCCCTGGTTCACAGAGCAAGTCATTGGCAGAGAACCCAGGAGTCCTAACTCCCAGTCCCCTCTTCTTCCCTGCACCCCTCTGCAGTAGACTTGCCTCACCTCCCAGAGCTGGGAGTGGAACCCAGGAGCCCTGACTACACCTATCTATTAGGCCCTATGTCACCCTGGCAGTGCCCTCAGCCAAAGCCCCTTCCATCCCATACCCAGCCTGTCTGAATCAATACAAAGCTGTTCTGAAGGCCTTTACAGGTCATGCTATCTCTGAGCATGGTGGCCGGTCACTGGCTGGGACTCCTACCCTCCCACCCCAAAGGCACAGGCCCTCCAGGCTTTGGGAGAATCCCCACTAATGATTGGCAGTATAGTGTGTAGGATACACAGCTACATGGTCAGGATTCCATTCAGCAGGGGACAGAGTGGTGCAGGCACAGCAGCTGGTTTGGTGCAATAGGCAGACAGGCAGATACTTTGCTAGTGCCATGCCCACTGTTTGCCTTCTGCCCATATTTAGGGGTGCTCATGGGGGTTACTTATTACATGAATGAGGAGCTAATGGGGCAGAGCAGAACAGGAAGGTTTAGAGTCACTTCCCAGCCCCATCATCTTTTTAGGAACTGGCGAATGTCAGGGGCAGAGCCCAGGGCATGGGGCAGAGGAATTCACCTCCTTGGAGCCAGGACCAAGGGACTGGCAGGCTCAGGGGGTAGAGAATGGGATACAGACCCCTTTCCCTTGAGTGGGCGCCAGCTGCAATCCAGCCCCCATGCTGCAAGACTGGCTGGCTCAGAGGTATGGAGATGGGATATGGGGTCTTCCCCTCTAGAAGACGCCAGCTCAGATCCGGCCCCAGAGCCACAGCATGACAGCTGTTTCTGTCCCATGCCCATTGCGTGACCCCCATGTAAAAGAAGTTTGCTGGGTCTCAGCATAGTGCATGGGCCCCATCCCCACCTCGGCACTAGCCAGTCCTTTCAGCAACAGAGAGGCCAAGGGCTCAGTGTGGGCACAGAGACCAAGCACCTGCCAGAGTGGATGGAGACAACACAGGGCTCCGTGTCACCACTCTGGGCACACACTGGTGATTCCAGCTCCCAGGGCCACTGAGTCAGCATGATCCTCTGGCATGCTCCTGCATGTGAACAGCAGGGTGTGCGCAGAAATCCTGCCCCCAGATAACCCTCCCGTGTCCTCCCCACCCCTTGACCCAGTTTGCCTGGCCTAGTGGGTGCCTCCCCAGCACTGGCGTCACACCCCAGCTCACTGTGCTGCTTAATGGTGCTGCCCAGCCCTGGGGTAGGAGACTGGCCATGCCTTCTGTGTCAGACAGAGAACACCTGGGGGAGATACTGCCCCAGGGACTGGGGCCTCCCCCAAAACACAAAGGGGGCTGGGCATGGGAGCAGAGCTTCCCAGGCACTGAATCTTGGCTGCCACCCCAGCCAGGGCTAGTGGTTAGAGCAGTGGGGGCTGGGAGCCAGGGCCCCTGGGTTCTCTCTGGGCTCTGGAAGGGGAGTGGAGTCTATTGGGTTAGAGCAGTGGGGGCTGGGAGCCAGGACTCCTGGGTTCTCTTTGCAGCTCTGGGAGGAGAGGGGGGCCTGGTGGGGTGGGGAAGGGGAGGGAAGCTGGGCGTCAGGATGCCTGGGGTCTCTCTATCCCCTGTGTGGCAGCTGTTGACAGGGGGTCGGCAGGCGCGGCAGCTGGCTTTGGGGTGGGGCTGGCAGCCGTCGCAGCGGCGCCCTTATGCAAGAGGAAATTGCTGAGGAATCTCGGCTCCCTGGAAGCCAGGCCGCGGTGAGCGGAGGGGCCGCCGGGGTGAGCGCAGTCCGTGACTCACCCGGCGTGACACAGCACCGCGGAGCTCCAGCCGGGAGCCAGGACTGGGGAGCAGGAGGGAATTCCCCCATTCGCGCCCCATTTTCAGGTCTGTCCTGTTGCCACCTTCTGTCGTAGCCTGGAGCCCCAGCCCCACCCCCCACAACACACATCCAGCCGCTGCGGGGGAGGCGGGTGCCTCACAATTTGCCAGCTATGGAGGTCTGAGGGGCTGGAAGTGTGTCCAGCCCTGGGGTCTGTCTCTGTCTCTCCCCCCCCCACACGCCCCACTGGGCTGCTTGGGTCCCCACCGCTGGCTGCGGACAGCCCAGAGAGGGAGGCGAGTCTTAAACCCTGCCCGGGGACAGCTGGCAAAACACACTGGCCTTGAGGGCCCCCCCCTCTGGTTTTCAGCCCTGTGGCTTACGTTCCGGACCCGTCCTGCAGGGCACGGAGGTGCCAGGAGGAGAAGTGGGTTCCCAAGTGAAAGGGGAGCAGAGCTGGCACAGAACCCAGGAGTCCTGACTCTCCCCCCCCCCTTCCCTGAGCTAAAATACTGAGTGTCCGCCAGACCCACAAACCCGCTGAGGTTAGACACCCTGGTGCACTTGCTTCCGCAGCCCCCTCCTGGATGGGATAAACGGTGTGTCATAAACCCTGTAGGATGACACCTGGCGAGGAGTCCCCCTCCACTGGTACAGGTGGTTCTGGCGTGTCTCCCTGCAGCTGCCACTATGTGGCTGGGCGGGAGGCAGGGACAGGGACACCCCAGGCCCGCATGGCGCCAGCTCAATACAAGGGTCTGTGACCCGGGCGCTCAGGCAGCAGCAAACGAGGGGAGCCCCCCCCCCCAGTCGCTCTGCTGCAGAGCGCCGGGTGGGGGAACCCCCTACATTCCTCAGCCATCGGCACGCGAGTGCCTGCGTGCGTCAAGGGGGAGGGGGGGTCAAACCAGCTGCCGCCACGCGGTGGGGTGAATCAACCCAGAGTATTAGTCATCGCCCCCCTCCCCAGAAACGAAAGAGAGCGAGAAAGGAGAGGGCAAGAAAACAGACCGGGGAAAGGCTGGCTGGAGCAGGGCGGGAGGGGATCGGGCAGGGATGGCTGGCAGGGCTGGGTGTGTGGAGGAACAAGGGCTGGAGAGAAAGAAGGGAGGGTGTGGAGACCGGGTGGGTGTGTCTAGACGGCTGGGGATGGCTAGAGAATAGATTAGATAGGGGGGTGGGGATGGGGACAGGCTGACACACAGTGCGGGACAGGGGCGCTGGGACAATTTGTACAGGGGGGGCGCTGAGAGCCCTTGAACCCAACTGTAAAGCCTGGATATGGTGGAAACCGCTTCAAGCCAGGGGGTGCAGCAGCACCCCTAGTTCCAGCACCTATGGCCAGAGAGGTGCGTATGGGGACAGAGGGACAGACAGAGCAGGAGGTGTGCATAGGGGCGGGCGGACAGACAGACAGACAGACGGAGGCAGACAGCTGGGGAGGTGTGCATTGGAGCGGACAGACAGACAGAAGGGGAGGTGTGCACCGAGGCGGACAGACAGACACGGGGAGCGTGCGTGGGGACAGGCCGACCGAGCTCTCGGCCCTTTGCCCCGCTCGCCCCTTACCTGTTGCGCTGCTCCCGGGGTCCCTGAGGCGGCGGCCGGCCCCACGCTGCGCAGGGCAGGGTGCTGAGGGCGAGGGTTGTACGAGGATCCCGGGCCGTCGGCTCTGCCCGCTCCGTAGTCCCTGAACATGTCCGTCTCTCCGCTGGGGCTGTGCTATGCCTAGGTCAGCCCGGCGAGCGCCTCTCAACTGCCTCCCGCCCGGTTACTTTTTTATGAATGGGAACTTCGGGGCCGCCTCACTTTAAGCTGGGGGAGGGGAGGGGCGTCCCACCCCGCGCCCTTTTCAAGTCATCAGGGAAGCAGGGAATCCCCTCTCCAACAACCCACCCCGGTTCCGCTGGGCTCTATTCAATTAAGATGCCCCCTTCTGCCTGGAATCAGAGTTTGGTCAGCCCCTAAAAGGCCATCAAAGTCAATATTCCCCCCCGCGTTCTAAATCTATTTGGTACGGTCCGGGGATTGACTCAGTGCTCGGTGACGTAGATATCCAAATATAGTGTGATTTCCTCCTGCTTGCTGTGCAATAGTAAAGGATTCCCTTCTGTGTTGTTTCCAAGCTTTGTTTGTTCAAGATGCGTTTCAGAGAAACCGACTCAAGATAAAAACACGCCCCCCCTCCCAGTACTACAATAACAACGCCACACAAACACCCACACCTGTACACCACCGCACACATCCTGAACCTCACAACGCCTGCACAACACCCCCCGGTACCACAACACCACACATACCTGTACAACCCCCCCACCCCCCGCCGCCCGCGTATTACAGCACACACCCTGTACACCACCGTAGCACACATCTCTGCACAACACACAGCTGTGCAACAACACAACCATCGCTGCACAACCACACACACTGCACAACTGCACGCGTCGCTCTGCACACAAAACTGCACGCACCGGCATTCTTACACGGTCTGCACAACAACGGACACCCCTAAACACAGACAGACAGACACTCACATCAGGCCAGGTAGTTTGTTTTCACACGTCAAATTTGCAAAGACACCCTCCCTCTCCCCCCCTCCCCTCCTCCGCGCGCTCATGCAGTAAATGAATTCGGGGCTGGGTAGGATCCCACGGGCAATGGGGGGCCCAGGCCGGGACACTCCAGGAGCGAGGCGGGCTAGTAAAGGAATATACAGAGAGAGAGAGACAGACAGGTGAGCAACAGGGGCCTCTGGTTGGTCCAGAGATAGGAAAGTGTCTGGATGGGTGGCTAGACAGACCAAGGAGTGTGTTGGGGGAAGGGAGAGAGAGGGTGCGTGTGAATGGAAAGATGGGGGTGTGCATGGGGATGGGTGGATAGAGGCGAAAGTGGCACAGGGGATGGGGGCAGAGGGTCCCTGTGACCATGTGGAAGGTGGGGACGCAGGGGACAGGGGTCCCTGTGACCCAACAGGGGCAGGTGGGAGACAGGGGCAGTTTATATGTAGCTCCCTGCCCCTCCGCACATGCTTGGCACTGCCAGTTTCTGGGGCTGAGCAGCTGGGCTAGACCCAATGAGAGTATAGTATGCTCCATAAATCCTCCCAAGCCCCCCAACAGAACAAGAACTCCCCAACCCAACACAGGAAGGGATCCCTGCAATCTGGATGCCCCCTCCCCTCTGCTGTATCATAGAGAGCCCCTGCCCCCCCTCTTCTTGAACAGAGACGCTGAGCCTGGCTCTCCCACCCTCCCCCGCTAAGAGCCTCAGGTCACCCCTCACCCTAAGAAACAAGCCGCTGGAAGATACCCTAGCATGGAGAATGGAAGTGTCCAGCTAAGGTGGTGGGCTAGGAGTCAGGACTCCTGTGTTCTGTCCCCAACTTTGGTGTGTGTGTGTGTTGGGAGGGAGAGGGGTTGGGTTAGAGCGGGGGCTGGGGCCAAGACACCTGGAAGGGTCTAGTGGGTTAAAGCAGAGGGCTGGGAGTCAGGACTCCTGGGTTCCATACACAGCTCTGGGAGGAGAATGGGGTCAGTGATTCCTCTCTCTCTGAGTGGGCTGCGGGGGTGTCATTTCCGGACACAGCGGCCTTTGGTCACCTTCAGAATCAGGAACTGAAAGCGACGGCAAGTGAAACTGACAGGGCTGGGCTCCGTGCAGAGAGTGAAAGCATGTCCCTCAGGCTCCCCACAGCCACAAGGAGCCTGACAGCGCTCGTTCTCTCTCATTACTAGTTGGAGGGAGATCCCAGGGAGATTGGGACCCCCAGGCACTGCACAAAACACAGTGAGAGACAGGCCCTGCCCTGAAGCGCTCACTGTCTGAATAGACAAAGTGTGGGGGGAGAAACTAAGGCACAGAGGAAGAGACTCCCCTAAGGTCACACAGCAGGTCACTGCGGGAGCTGGGAATGAAACCCAGGGGTCCTGGCTCCCAGACCCCCGTGTTTTAACCACTAGAACCCCCCTCCAAGTACCAGGGAGAGAATCCAGTGATCCTGGCTCCTCCCCCCAAGCCTCGAAACAAACAGCTCTTCTGGGAGCTCTTCTGGTCCAGGGTCTGTTCCTCTTCGCCCCCCGAACCCCCCCCGCGCCCCGTGAGGGTTAACGATCCCTCTCCCCAAGGAGCGGGACAGGATGTGAGACACGGGAATGTGGATGATCTCATGCTCCCGGTGACTAACCTGGCAGGAATGGGGGGGAGAGCAGCCAGCTGGCACCCTGCCACCAGCCTTGGGGAGCAATGAGAGGTCGGGGGACATGGCTGGCTCCCACCCTGGGTACTGGCCCCCCCTGCTCCCCAGTATTAAACCCTGAGCACAGAGCAGTGGAGTCACCACATTTCCCTGGGGACTAGCATATGACAGTTGCTGGGAGGTTGCAGGCTGGCACTGAGGGGCACAGGCAGAGCTGGGTGGGGGGAGGCAAGAGCTGGGATAGCAGGGGGCTGCAGGCTGGCACTGAGGGGCACAGGCAGAGCTGGGGGGGAGGCCAGGGCTGGGATAGCAGGGGGCTGCAGGCTGGCACTGAGGGGCACAGGCAGAGCTGGGGGGGAGGCAAGGGCTGGGATAGCAGGGGGCTGCAGGCTGGCACTGAGGGGCACAGGCAGAGCTGAGGGGGGGGAGGCAAGGGCTGGGATAGCAGGGGGCTGCAGGCTGGCACTGAGGGGCACAGGCAGAGCTGGGGGGAGGCAAGGGCTGGGATAGCAGGGGGCTGCAGGCTGGCACTGAGGGGCACAGGCAGAGCTGGGGGGAGGCAAGGGCTGGGATAGCAGGGGGCTGCAGGCTGGCACTGAGGGGCACAGGCAGAGCTGGTGGGGGGAGGCAAGGGCTGGGATAGCAGGGGGCTGCAGGCTGGCACTGAGGGGCACAGGCAGAGCTGGGGGGAGGCAAGGGCTGGGATAGCAGGGGGCTGGCATTGAGAGGCACTAACAGAGCTGCATGTGTCCCAGCCTTTCAAACTGCCCGGTCACCTCACTCCACACTTGAAAGTTTCCTGGAGAGCAATGGAGCTGTGTGGAGGGGATTTCACACAGGCTCCCGCCAAATCAGCACGTGGCACTCACAAGTGCTTGTGGCTGCCAGGGATGAGGTAGGGCCCCTCTGTGTCTATGGAGGGAATGGGAGAATGGGCCAAATCCCAAACAGGAGACAGCCGAGAACTCTGTATACTCATCCACTTACTCACCTTCCTTTTCCTCCTGACTTTACTCACTCTGTCGACTTGAGGTTTGGATCCCAGCCTAATGCAGCACAGATCCAGGACTGGGATAACTGGGGCTGCGAGTCTGGATTGAGTGGCAGCAGGAGAGATGGGAAGGGGGGGGGATGGACCCAGGGCTGGGATACCAGGGGGGCTGCAAGTCCAGAGTGAGAGCTACCCCTGTGGAATTCAAGGACAACAGGGTACCAGTGTTATCATCTCCTGGGACACTCAGAACAGCTCCAGCTATCCCTGGGGCATGTTAACCCCTTGCATGCTAGAGCAGACGGACCCTGGGTGCTGCAGTGCTGGGGGGAGGGGTTACCTGAAGATCACCAGTCATGTGCTCAGCCCCACCCTCCCCCTAGCTGCTGAGTTGCCAGTGCCACTTTGTGCAGTGGTTCCCAGGGTATATTCCTTCCTCACCCCCACCCAGCTTAGGGGCCTCCCTCTGCTCTGAGTCTCAAATACTGTCAGGCTGGGGCCTCACAGGATGAGATGGTTCAAGTGCCATTGGCCTGAGGGGGGGTCTCTGCTCACCCCAATCTTGGACCCAAAGTCTGGGGGTGTCCTACACACATCCCAACTCCTCCCAGAGCTGGGAGAGAACTGGGAGTCCTGATTCCCCCACCCTGCTCCCATAGCTCTTCCAGCATCCCAGTAAAATATCTGCCTGGATTGACCTAATAGAGAGGCTCCGGGGCTGTGCCTTTCACCAAAAGCAGTTTTGCCCCTTCCCCTCACTCTTGCCTCCCCCCAGCCCCATTCCCCTGAAGCCCTTCCCCCTGTTCCTACAGGCTTCATGTACGGGCAGTGCTATATGGAATGCAGGGAGAAGATCCCTGTGAGCCAGGACTCCTGGGTTCTATTCCCAGCTCAGGCAGGCAGTTGCATGGCAGCCCCTTAGCACCAGGGTGGGGCCCTGCTTGGGCTTGGAGCAGATGGTGCCAGGCTGGCATACTGGGTTGCTGGCACCATGCCCAGCCAGTGCCCTGTCCTGGATCCAGCACATGTTTGTGGAGCAGGAGGGAGCATTCAACTCAATCATCTCAGAGCTGGGAGATTCTTGAAGAACAAATCAGACTGGGTGAGACACAGAGAAAAGGAGGGAGTGGACAAGGGGCCTTTCTCCTCTTGGGGCACTGGCTCCGATCTGACCCCAGGCTGGCTCAGGGGATTGGGCAAGAGGCTACAGAGCCTCTACGGGGCACCAGGTCCAATCCAGACCCAGGTCATTCATAACTGCGGGCCATTTCCCAGCTCTGCTGGTGGATTGAGTTGTGGGCCCCGAGCATGGGGCCCCCCTGGGAGCATCTGCATCACACCAGTCAAAACAGAGACCAAGGGCTGAATGGTCCACTGACAGCCAACTCCCCTTTGGAAGGCGGTTGCAGCAGGCCATTTATGGAAGGGGGTCCCATTTTAGGACAAGGAGACTGCCAGGTCCAGGAGCTCTAAGTTGGTACTGACTGTGCCCCTGTATCTGCACAGCCCAGACCTCACCTCTTCCTTCCCCCCAGGACCCAGAGTCTCATTCCACTCTGAATCACTGCAGGCCTCTGGCACGTTCCTCTACCAGGCGCCTGTCATTCCAATCCCATGAGTTGGGGGATCTCCAGCACCGAGAGACATTTCCTCCCCCGCCCCCCCCCCCGGTGCTCCCAGCTTGCAACCATCAGTCACTGGGCCTCAGCCAAAGCAGCAGGTCCCCATGCTAAGCAGAGTCCAGCTGGGTCAGTCTAGGATGGGAGACCTGTACTTCAGAGGGAGAGGCTTCCCAAATAGCCCCACCCAATGTCAGACAAACAGCATCCATTGAACAGGGAGGCTGCCAGCCACAAACCAGCACACGGTGCACGCTCATTATGGGACTGCACAGACACCAACCTATGCGATGGTACACACCTGCTGTGTGAATGCACTTACACACAACAATCACTCAGCTACACACAATGATGACTGCACAGATTCTCTCCTGTTTGCACAATCATATGCAATGCCAATTGCGCACGCACACATGTACACAGCTTGACAATTGCACAGACACTCACACTCAGCCAGCTGCACAGGGGCACACATGCATTGACAATTTCCCATAATCACACACAACTGCAATTGCAATACATACCCTCTATGTGTGGATGTACATTCTGCCACACCCCCGGCTCCCTTTCTCAAGTTCTGAGCCCACAGCAGCCTGTTCCCTCAAGCCCTGCAGCAGGGGGTGCCATAGGGAGCAGGGTGGGAACTCTGGCTGTACAGGGAACTCCTAGCTCAGGGGTTCTCAAACTGGGGGTTGTGAGCCCTCAGGGGGTCACAAGATTATTACATGGGGAGTCACGAGCAGTCAACCTCCACCCCAAACCACACTTCACTCCAGCATTTATAATAGTGTTAAATATAAAAAAGAGTTTTTATTTCATAAAGAGGGGGGTTGCACCCAGAAGCTTGCTGTATGAAAGGGGTCACCAATACAAAAGTTTGAGAAACACTGTCCTGGCTATTCCAGACCCAGCAGGGGGCGCTGTAGGGATCAGGACAGGCAGGGGGCAGTTCCCATTCTCAGCTGGGCTGTGTGATTCCAGCAGGTGCAGTCTTGCCACATCCCCACCCTCCTGGCTCTGACGCCAACACCTGGGAGGGCTGACGCAAGTAGAGCGATTGCTCCATTCCCACTGTCATCTACCTCAAATGGGGCAGGATCAAGGGATCTTCCCCACCCATTGCACTTCCCTAGAGGCCTCGTATCTCAGTCCCCACCAAACCAGCCAGTCTTCCAATCTACTATTCTCCTTTGTTTTGCTGCCAATACCCCTGAGCTCAAGTCCTGCTTTGTGCTCAGACTCACCCATCCCAGGGCTCCGATCGGGGATACAATGGCTGGGAGGCCCCTGACACCTCCCATAACGCTCTGCAGCTGGGAGCCAGGGCTATTCCCAGCCCCATGCCCATTACACGGGGGTAACCCTGGAGGAACCTGCTGCCAGGGGCAACAGGGGTTCATCATTCCTCTTCCCAGGGGGTACCCGGCGCCAGCTGGGACCTGGGCCTAGGGCTGTATCCAGCTTTCTCCAGCCCAGGCCCAATGTCGCCCAGCTAGGAAGTTCCCATCCCCACTAACTTCCCAGCTGCTTTGTGCCTCCCCCAACACCCCTGGCTGCTCTAGGGGCCCCGTATCCCCTCCCTGCCCCAGACCTCTCTTCCTGCCTCACTCCCCATAACCCCCCAACCCATTTATCAGTCCAGTCCCCTTTGAATTCACAGGTGGCTCTGATATCAAGGGGGGCCATAACCCTGTGTGTGGGTCCCCAGCTATCCCCTCTCTCCCACTCATGCCTATCCACCTCTTGGGGCCCTGTGGAGGGGGTAGAGGATCACTCTGCCCCCGCCCCACCCTGGCACATTAATGTCCTTGTGGCTGCCAAGGCAGCTTAGTGGATGCCAAGTTCTCTCCTTTATGCAGTGCCAGCCCTGCTGCAGGCGGGGAGTGGTGCCAAGGCTTGACACGCACTCCCACACTCTAGGCATCCTTTCACCCAGTGCCTTCTCAGCCTCACCCCGTCACAGCCTTTTAACCAGGGTCAGCACTTGGGGGGCTGATCCCCACACCCTGCCCTGCTCCACAGGGGGCAGTCCTGGGGCTCCCTGCCTGGCCAACCCGTGGGCAGACCGGGATTGGGGGAGGAAGGGAAGGGGGGCGGGTTGGAATGAGGCGAGGGAGGGGCATGAGGAGACTAGAGAGATGATGTTTGGGGTGATGGGGGGGCAGGAGGGGAAGGGAAGACATGGGAGAGGGGTGTGTGGGGCTGGGGGGAAGCTGTGGAGCAGGCTCGGGAGCAGGAAGGGCGTAGGGGGGTGAGGGAAGGGGTTGGGGTGCTAAAGGATACCGGGGGGGGGGGGCTGGGAGGGATAGCGGGTTTCCCTGCCCCGTACAGCGAGCCTTTGGCCTCTCTTCCTGGCTGCTCCCCGACTCCTTGTACGTACGGCCCCCGCCCGGACCCTGCTCTCTGGCGCCACCCAGCGCCGCTGCGCTTGTAAAGCGGATTCACTGACACTTTACATTTCTTGCCCGTTGGTGGGCACAGGCCCCGCCCCCCACAGCTAGGGAGAGGACCCAGGAGTCCTGGCCCCCTGCTTCTATCCACTACCCCCACAGCCCGAGGAAGGGGAGGAGAGAAGCCCCACCAAACCCCTGCCAGGTCAGACTCGGGGGTAGCCCGGGCTGGACTGACACCCCTCCCTCCAGCACTCTGCCCAGCTACAAGCGACCACGGCTTCTTCCGGCACGGCACGGCACGGCACGGCACAGCACAGGCCGAGATCGCGCTGCGCCTGCGCACTTCCTCTCCCCCCCCCCCCGGTCCGAAGTTCGCGCTGCCCGGACTCTAATTCACGCTGCCGGAGATGAAGTACGGTGGAGCCGGAAGCGGAAGCACGGCTAGGGCCTGTCCCCCCTGTGGGGTGGGGGCCAGACCATAGAGCGAGCGCCACGTCGGGTGAGCGCCAGGTCGGACGCCACCGAATCAGCTCAGGGGCAGTGTGACAGAGGAGCCGGACGCAGCCGACTCCACCTGCCTGGGGCAGCCGGGCGCGGCGTCTCGAGGCCGGGGGGGTCCCCGCCGCTGCTCGCCATGCGCGTGCCCCGGCCGGGCCCCGGACTCCTGGGTCCCCTGCTGCTGCCGCTGCTGCTGGCCGGCGGGTGCGGGGCGCTCTCGTTCCAGCTGCCGGCGCAGACCCGCAAGTGCCTGAAAGAGGAGATGCACCGCGACGTCATGGTGACCGGGGAGTACGAGGTGTCGGAGGCCGGGGCGCCGGGGGCCAGGACCGATCTCCGGGTGAGAGCCCCTAGGGATCCCCGCGCACCCCCGAACCCCTTCCCCCATGGCTAGTGCCCCCGCGGGTGCCCTGCCCCCTACGCTCGCCATAAGCTGTGCACCACCCCAGGGACCCCCTTTCTTCTCCAAGGTCCAAGACTTACCACGCAGTTGTGTGATGTCCTCCCCCAAGAGGGACATCAGGGACCCCCCGTCTCCCCATTGGACACCCCCTACTCCTGGGTGGAGGGGACACACTACACCCCTATCCTCCTGGGGAACAGGATCATGGTGGGCATTGGGAGCCTGGTCCGGGGAGATGGGTAGTTCTGTGGGGTCACAGTCTGTCCCCACCCCAGGTCACAGACTCCTCTGGCCACCTGCTCTACTCCAAGGAAGATGCCAAGAAGGGCAAATTCGCCTTCACCACAGACGACTATGAGATCTACGAGATCTGCTTCGAGAGCCACGGCCAGTCGGGTATGAGGTCTCACTCCTGGTGCAGGGATTCTGTGTCCTGGGGGGCATTCCTCCCACCCCACAGCTCCCTGCCATCCTCATTTGCGGTCTCCTGCACTCAGCATGGCCTGGAAACTTGTGATCATGAGGGAGGTCTAGTGGTTAGCATTGAGGAGGGTGCTGGGAGCCAGGATTCCTGGGTTCTATTCCTGGCTGTGGGAGGGGAGTGGTATCTAGTGGCTACAGTAAGAGAGGCTGAGAACCAGGATTCTAGGGTTCTATCCCTGACTGGAAGGGAAGTGGGGTCATGCACCAGCTCTTCCCTCCCCTGTGACAGTTATAACTTCTTTCTTTCATCCTTCCCTCCCCAGTGGGTTTTCGAGTTCCTGACCAGCTGATCAGCCTCAACGTCAAACATGGGGTGGAGGCCCGGAACTATGAAGACGTGAGTAACGCCCCCTTTGAGTCCCCAACCCTCTGCAGCTGTCCCTCTGTCCTGTGTGTGATGGGGAAGGTGGGGCACCAGCAATCTCAGCCCAAGGACAGAATTGACGACATCCACCCAACTAGGCATGTATCCCCAGCTCTGCTAAAGCCTGAGGGCCAGAATTGCAAGGGTTTCCTGTATAAACAGCCCCCCGTGCCCCAGCCCAGAGGCATCCACATCTCAGCGTGGAGCGAGGGATCCCTGTATGAACAGACCCTGTGCCCAGTCCAGAGATGGCTATGTCTCACCACTGAGCAAGAGATCCCTGTATAGACAGCCCTTATGCTTTACCCCAGAGGTGGCTGTGTCTCAGTGTGGGGTGGAATTCTGCATCTCATTCCTACTGTCCCCACACCCAGATTGCCAAGGCAGAGAAGCTGAAGCCCCTAGAGGTGGATCTGCGACGTCTTGAGGACCTTTCTGAATCCATCGTCAAGGACTTTGCCTACATGAAGCAGCGGGAGGAAGAAATGAGGGACACAAATGGTGAGGAGGCACCCATGTACCCACTAGACCCCGCTCTCCTCCCAGGGCTGGGGTAGAACACAGGAGGAAGGGCCTGGGAGCCAGGACGCCTGGGTTCTTTCCTGTGAAGTGGCTGGAAGCCACTTGTGATGATGCTTTGGGGTCCCCTGTTCACCCCATGTCTCTCTCTCTCTCTCCACAGAGTCCACCAGCACCCGCGTGCTCTACTTCAGCATCTTTTCCATGCTGTGTCTGGTGGGCCTGGCCACCTGGCAAGTCTGTTATCTGCGCCGCTTCTTCAAGGCCAAGAAGCTCATCGAGTGAGCAGCCCCTTGAGTGTGTCTGCCTCTCTCACAGGCCATCCTGCGCCAGGCTCCCTTCCTGATGGCCCTAGAATCCACATCCAGCCTCTCTCAGCTCTAGTGGGAAGTGGCGCCTGCAATGGACATCTCTGCCCATCAGGAATGGATTCTGGTGGGAAGAGGGGGTTCTGGCCCCCCAGTAGGGATCCAACTACCCCCATTTTTAAGGATCTTGTAGTTAACAGAGGATCCAGTAGTGATGGCACCGTGATCAGGGGGATTGGGTTGTAATTATTTTAAAATAAATAGTTAATTGGGCTGGTGGCTTGTGATGTCATTTTGTGAGGAAGCAGGGGGGGGGGCATCTTCCACCCCACCCCCGATTCTATTGGGAGCCCCATCCCATCATGTCCCTGGGATTGCTCTGGAGAAAACTATCCCCTCTGTGCACTGCCCGCTGGGATGTGGCATGACAGATGTGTTCTGTCCCTGGCTTGAGGAGGGGAGAGGCTAGCGGATTAGAACATGGGGGGCGGGCAGCAACACTGAGCATCAGGTCTGCTGGTTCTGCTCCTGGCTCTGCTACTGACCCTGATATAGGATTCCCAGAGGGTTTATTTGTCTGTAACCCCTCCCTTCCCCCAGCTGCGCCTGGATCTGGGCTCCTCCAAGGTTCCTTTTGGCACTCCCCTAAAGTCTCCACTGTGTCTAACAGTGTTGATTTGAAGTGTTCCTTCTCCCCGCCTCCCCTGATCTTGGCTGGATCCAAATCACCCATTGTTGGGGGTAAACTGCCTGGAACTCCTCTTGCTGTCTTTGTGTCTCCTTTTTTTTTTTTTTTTTTTTTTTTTAAATCCTTCCTCCCCCAAACTCCTGCCCCTCCATCTGCTCTGGAGGGAAGTGATGTGGCTCAAGCGGACCTGCTGTGGCCACTGTGTGTGTGTGCTGCAGGTTTTAGTGCTGCTCTCCGGGAACGGATCTATTTACCTCAGGTTTGTATGCAGCTCCCATTACCATTGTAGCTGGCCGAGTGTGCAAGGTCCTTGCTCTCTACACAACAGCATTTCTCGCTCTGAATGCTGTGGCCGGGCAGCTCCACAATGTTGGGGACCGTTCTAGGTATTTGTGGGCTTTTTTTCCCCACCTTCCTCTGAAGCATCAGGGATTGGCCACAGCTGGAGACAGGACACCAGCTGGGGTGGGCCGGCCTCTGAGGTGGTTCAGCAATTCCTCTCTAGCTACCTGGCTGGGGGTCTTGTTCACATCTCAGGGTCCAGCTGATGGCCAGATTTGGGGTCAGGAAGGAATCTCCCTGGTCAGAGATTGGTAGGGAGCTTGGCAGTTTTCTCCTTCCTCTGCAGCACGAGGCACGAGTCGCCTGCTGCAATCACCTGGGCATGGCTCACCTCTGCAATTCCTTGCCAGCGCAGGAGTCTTGGGCATACAGGGCCCCTCAGTTTTTTCTCTATCTGGGGCACGCAACAAGTTAATCCCCTGAGGACTGAAATGATTTGGTCTAACCAAGGTCCTGGGGCTCAATACAGAGAACTAGGTGCGATTTAATGGTTTATGATAGACAGGAGGCTCAGGATAGAAATATAGGGTTGGCATGGACCTCACGCAGTCATCAAGTCCAGCCCCCGTGCTGAGGAAGGACCAAGTAAACCTAGACAACCCCTGACAGGTTTGTCCAACCTGTTCTTAAAAACTTCCAGTGACAGGAATTCTGCAACCTCCTTTGGAATCCTGTCCCAGAGCTTAACTATCCTCTAGTATCTGACCTAAATCTCCCTTGCTGCAGATTAAGCCCATGACTTCTTGGCCTGCCTTCCATGGACATGAAGAACAATTGATCATCAACCTCTTTGTGCCAGCCCTTACCATATTGGAAGACTATCACGACCCCCTCAATCTTTTCTCAAACCTAAACATGCCCCGTTTTTATTAACCTTTCCTTACAGATCGGGATTTCTAAACCTTTTAGCATTTTTGGTGTTCTCTTCTGGACTCCCACCAATTTCTCCACATCTTTCTACAGTGCTCCAGCTGAGGCCTCACCAGTGGTGAGTAAAGCGGGACAGTTGCCTTCTGTGTCTTACATATGACACTCCAGTTAATACACCCCAGAATTATGTGAGCCTGTCTTTGCAACTGCATCATATTGTTGTCTCGTTCAATTGGTGACCCCCTATGGCCCCCAGATCCTTTTCAGCGGTACTAGCGCCTAGCCATTTTATAGTTGCACATTTGATTTTTTTCCCTGCCTGAGTGCAGTACTTTGCACTTGTCTTTATAGAATTTCATCTTGTTAATTTCAGATCAGTTCAATTTGTCAATGTAAGTTGGAATTCTCATCTTGCCCTCCAAAGTACTTGCAACCACCCCCCTTGGTGACATCTGCAGATTTTTATAAACATGGTCTGCAATCTAAGTAACTGATGAAAATATTGAATAGTGCTGGACCCAGGACTGACCCCTGTGGGATCCCCCTATATACAACCTCCCAGTTTGACAGTGAACCACTGGTAACTACTTGAGTATGGTTTTCAACCAGCTGTGGTCTAGAATAAATAACTATAAAGTGGCCGTACATTTCCCTAGTTTGCTTATGAGAATGTCATATGGGACTGTGTCAAAAGGATTACTAAAATCATGCAACCGAT
The DNA here is from genome assembly GCF_965140295.1 of Lepidochelys olivacea. Taxonomy (NCBI): domain Eukaryota; kingdom Metazoa; phylum Chordata; order Testudines; family Cheloniidae; genus Lepidochelys; species Lepidochelys olivacea. Next base: position 30,240,272 of record NC_140417.1, on the reverse strand, counting down.
GAAGTGAGCTGCAGCTCACGAAAACTTATGCTCAGATAAATTTGTTAGTCTCTAAGGTGCCACAAGAACTTTTCTTTTTGCGAATACAGACTAACACGGCTGCTACTCTGAAACTAAAATCAAGATATGACCTCTAATGATTCCCTCCAACTCCACTAGGCCAGTAACCCTGTCAAAGAAGGAAATGAGATAGTACCTGTCTTTAAAAAGGAGAACAATGTTTTTCCATCTCCAGTCTTCTGGGACCTCCCCTTTCCTCCATGAGTTCTCAAAGATAATTGGTAATGGTTCTGAGGTTGTTTCAGCTAGTTCCTTAAGTATCCTGGGGTGAATTTCATCAGGCCCTGCCAACCTGTTCTTTCCTTATTGTGGCTTGCATGCCCTCCCCCGTTTTGTTAATATTAATTGTGTTGAGTATTTGGTCACCATTAAGCTTTTTAGTGAAGACTAAAGCAAAATAGGCATTAAACGCGTCAGCCTTCCTGATAGCAGGTAAGGAGAGTCAGTAACTGATGCTAAGTAGTGGGCCTATACCTTCCTTCATGTTTCTCATGCTTGTAATTTATTTAAGGAACAACTTCTTATCGCCTTTTATGTCCCTTGCCAGCTGTAACTCATTTTGTGCCTTTGACTTTCTTAATTTGTCTTTACACGTTTGTACTGTTTGTTATACTCCCCCATAGCCATTTATCTCTGTTTCTACTTTTCGTAGAATTCCTTTTTGATTTTTCAGGTGATGTAAAGAGCTCCTGAAGGAGCCATAGTGGCCTTTTCCTATTGTTCTCATCTTTCCTTTACACTGGGATAGTTTGCTGTTGTGCCTTTAATATTGTGTCCTTGAGAAACTGCCAAATCTCCTGAACTCTCTTATCCCGTAGATTTTCTTCCCACAGGACCTTATCTACCAGTTCTCTGAGTTTGTTAAAGTCTGCTTTGGTGAAGTCCATGTTCCTTATTTTGCTGCTCTCTGCTCTTCCTTTCCTTAGAGGTATGAACACATTTCCTGATCACTGTAACCGAAACTGCCTTCCACTTCTAGGTTTGCTACCACTTCCTCCCTGTTGGTGAGACTCAACTGTACAATGGCTTTCCTCCTGGTTACTTCCGCCTCTTTCACAAACCCAAGCTGACTAGATGATCTGATGGACCCTTCTGAACTCTTCAGAAACAGACCCAGCTGTGAAATTGACCTTGAGCTGGTCTCTTGCTCAAAGCAGAACAGCAGGTCTAATTCCAGCCATCAGCTCTGGGGAGGAATCCTTCCCCCACTGGCATCCAGCCCCATGGGCAGGATCAGGGTCTTGGAGTCATGAGCAGTGACTGGCAGCATGGGAGAGTAGTGGGGACTTTGATGGTAGCTAAGCTGTGTCCCCACTTGTCACAGAGCCACAATGCTGACCTATATTAAAAGAGGGGTAATTTTATGAGGGTTCCATTATTTTTCTTCCCCTGATACTGTTCAAATGCAACCCCTCCCAGAGCCATGCAGGGAACTCTGTACTGCAGCCTCTTGCAGTAGGGGGGATTTGTGGGGTGCCTGCTGGATTATGGGGCTCTGTGGGGCAGGGAGGGGATGGACATCTTAGGTTCCACAGAGTCATCTTGCTCCACTGCACCCTCAAGGGATGGTGTTGCCACAGCTTGGAGGACAGTTGGGAGGAGCAGTGTGGGGATGCACCCTGCTGGTAAAGGAGAGAGAGTGACTTAAGTCAGTGTGGCAGCTGCTCCCCCAGGAAGATCCCCACAGTGATGATGGTGAGGTCCAAACTGAGGCTCTCGAGGGGGCTGTAGGAGCAGGTGCCATGTGGCTAGACCAGACGCAGTTCCAGCCCTGTGCTGTGTAGGAAGGCAGCCAGGGCCCTGCAGGGTGGAGAACTGAGGGCTAGCAGCATGGCGGGTTCTCCCTAAGTAATTCACCACTACGACTTGTAGTGAGTCAGGGCACCCCACACAGGGCTCGGGCCAGTACTGGTCACCCTCCCACTCTTCTGAGGGATCGGGCTATGAGGGGGCCCTTGCCTCCTCTTGCGATCAGGCTGGTACCAGGTATCCCCCAGGGATCAGATAGTACGGCCCCACACCCTGCAGTGATCAAGGCATTTCTCCCCACCCGCCATGTGACAGGGTGGCAGCTGGGAAGCATAAGGAAAGGTGGTACTTCCCCACCTGCTCTGTGAATATCTCTGTCTGGCAGGTTGGGGGGCCCAGGCCACAGGCTTCGGGCCCAGGAACTCAGTGAAGGCGAAGGACTTGGGGTGCAGCACCCAGCTCTGCCAGATGAGATCTGGGGGCAAAGAGGGGAGGATGTGAGGGGGGTTCTCAGTCACAGGGAAACGGACTGGGGCTTTTGGTCTCTGCAGAGGGGTCTTCAGGAATCAGGGGGCCTATGGGGGTCAGCAGGACTAGGAGGGAGAGGAGTAGCGACTGGAGGGATGGTCTCTACATGGGGGTCCTTTGGGGCCTGTGGAACTCAGGGAGGGGAGGGGTGTGTGTGATAGGAATGGGGGGGGACCAGATGTCTGGGGTCTGCAGAGAGAATGTAAGGGGAGGTTATAGACAAGTGCACCCTCAAGACCTTTAGGAAGGCAAGCGGCAAAGCTAGGAATTCTGGTGTCCTCCCGCTCAAACCACTAGATACCACTCCCAGAGCCAGGATAGAACCCAGGAGTCCTGACTCCCAGCCCCCTGCTCTAATAGCTACACTCTGCTCCCCTCCCAGAGCCAGGATAGAACCCAGGAATACCTGGCCCTCGTTGGCTGTTGGGGGAAGGATCCAGTGGTTTTACCAGGTAGTGAGAGCAGGGAGCAGCCCTGCTAGTGGATCAGCAGCATCGGATTGGAAGATATCTCTGCAAACACACACATGGGATCACCTGATCGGTTACCATGGAGTGGGCGAGGAGCAGCCAATGAGAGGGGAGTGTAACTCATTCCAGTGCTGCCCCCCCACCCCTGAGAAGGGGACAGGCCTGAGGGAGGCAAAAGGAAGGATGGGGGTACAAAGGGGGAAGCAGTGGGTCACTGGGAGGCGTACAGGGGAGGGGGGAATTAATGTGAGGGTAGGTGGTTGGGGGGCTTTGTGGGGTGCAAGGGGGGAGGGTATCACTCCAGTGCTGCCCCCAGGGGGAAGGGACTAGAGGGTGGGGCTGTAGGGTGTGTTCCAGCTGAGAGGGGAGCAGAGGGTGTCACTCAGATGCTATCCACAGGGGATGCTGGGAGCCCTGTGCTGGCCTTGACCCAGGCCACCTGCAGCTGCCCCCCCCCTCAGGCCCTGGGATCTGGGGGGCTCAGTCCAGTCACAGCAGCCAGAGAAGTGAAGCCCCTTAGACAACACAACAGTACTACAAAGCAACATAACACGATCTCCTGCACTACAACACTGCTACACAACTGCACACCACAACAACACAACACTGCTACACAACATACCACAGCTACACAACCCCTAAACAACAAAAACACCACAACACGAGAACCTACCACAGTACTACTACACAACATAAACAATCCTGTGCAACACACCATGGCTACAAACAGTGCAACATAACTACACACCACAACCACCACACAGCCTTGCTACATGACTACACACCACAACACTATTATACAACATACCACAATACACAACACAACAGTTCTGTACCATAACCCCCTACACAACATCACAGTACTGCTATACAACATCATCCTCATGGGGTGAGGGCCTACCCCCTGCAGCTGGAGAATGACAACATAACACTGCTACACAACTACACACCATAATGCCCCTACACAACACAATACAGCACAGCTACATAAAAAACCAACTACTCAGCACCCCCCGCCCAGCACATCTCTGCTACATAAAAACACAATACCCCCACCAGCTGGGGAGAGAAAACTGTGACAACACAAACACACCAGAACTCCCTACACAACACAACATTCCCCCCCCCCCACACACACACACTTGGGCCTGCTCCCTGCAGCTGCGCAGACAACACAAGAACAGATGTCCCTCAATCCCACCCCCGATCCCAGCCTTGGGATCCCCCCACTAGCTCTGCTGGTGCCCCTCTATCCTGACCCGCAGCCCACCCTGCTTCAGTGTTAGAGGCTCTTTCTGAGTCCAAAATGCCCCTAAAGCTATAAGCTCAGCACCACTCCCTGCTCCCCGATCAGGAGGTGCCCTGGCACTGAGCCCTGGGAGAAGGGAGTACCAGAGCACTGCTGTCTCTGGGGGCAGGAAGGGAGGAGGGAGTGTAGGACTGAGTGATCTGGGCCCTGCAGAGATGGGGATTGGGACCCTGAGGAGGTTGCTCTGCCCCACAGGGATTGTGACCCATGTTGGGTTGCAGCAGCAGGAAACAGACTCATCACAATCAGCTGAGACTGGAGTCCCTTGGCTCTGACAACACTTCCCTCTCAGAGCTGGGCTAGAACCCAGGAGTCCTGGCTCCCAGAATTGAACCCAAGCTCCTGGGAGCGCCAAGCCATTCCCATCCCCCTTCACCTGCAGTTAAGGGTCAGGATGCTGATATCTGATGGGGCCCCCTGGTCCTGGTCCATGTGGGGAGGGGCGCAGCAGGTAGACCAGATGGCCCTGCACAGCAGAAGAGTGAGCAGGGGCATCATGGGGAGCAGTGGGTACGTGTCCTGGGGGATGGAGAGCAGCCAGGGACAGGGTGTAGGGGAATCTGGGGGTGGGGCAACTGGGCTGGATGAAACCCTTTTATAAGCCACTTCCAGCACGGACAGACCTGACCTTGGCATATTTCACACAGGACTCCCCCACTCCAATAGGGCCATGAAGGGAACATCTGTCCCAGCACTGCTGAACACACCCACCTCCATCCCAACCCACAGGCCCCTGCTCTCCCAGCCCCGGGCCCAATCCTGACCCACAGGCCCCTACTCTCCCAGCCCCAGGCCCAATCCTGACCCACAGCCCCTTGCTCTCCAAGCCCTGGGCTCCCCATTCACTGATGAATCAGGCACCATGTTTCCTGAAGTGACCGAGATTTCAGACCTTTCACACTAATAATCCCTCTACCTTCCCGCACAGGCCTGGGTCTGGGACCCTTAAAACACAGCAGCTGCTCAACTAAATGAGCCCAAGTGGGGAGCAGGAGGAGGGATTGGGAGCCTGGGGTTCTGGGGATAAATGGGGTCTGAAGCTGAGGAGTTGTCACGGGGGGGCAGTGGCAGAGTCAGGGGGAACCCAGGGCTGGGATAGCAGGGGGCTGCTTGTGTCAGGATGAAGCACAGAGCCCTGTGGTGCTGGGTACAATGAATGAAATCTGTCAGGTGATTAGCTGTTTGGAAGCTCAGTACCTGCACCTGTTCAAGGCTGCAGTGGGGTGGGGTGGACTCAGTCACGTCTCTGATCAAGTCCTGCCTGGCTAGCTAGGGTGGGGATTCAATAGGGGACACTTTCCCCTCACAATCAGTGCTGACCCCAGTGCCCTAGTAGACCTGACGGGTCGCTGAGCTGCAGGGGGGCTCAGTAGGGGGTGCTATGTGCCTCATCTCTCCAGTGCAGTGTTACCTGGAGGTCATGGCTGATCCTTTTCCCTGGACTCAGGGTGCAGATCCAGGCTGGATTCCAGCATGGCCAGGCCAGCCCCTGACAGAGGTTCTGTGCTGTGGCTGCCATAAGCATCTTTGTTCCTGAGGTCCCTGGATTCTGGAGGACTGGTACCTCCCATGGGGGTGGGAGGTCACCAGGAGATGGGGCCTTGGGCTTAATGTAGCAGAGCAGATGAGTGATAGGAATGGATGGAACAATACCCCATTGTCCCCAAATCTGTCCCCCTCCGTGGTGCAGACCCTGAGGGCACAGGAGCAGGTTTGATGCTGCTTGGGGGTCTGAAACCCAACCGCCACCCCCCATCTCCGGATCTCACACCTGCAGCTCCTCTGCTCTGTGGTTTCCGTCATTCTTCTGCCTGCCCTTGCCTATATAACCCCCCCACAGGATGCCTGGGCAGGCACAGAGCAGCTACTGCCATGGGGCCTGGAGTCCTGAGTCCCTGCCTCCTGCTGCTGGGGGTCTGGGTCTGTGCCCTCCCAGCTGGCTCTGTCCTGTCCCCTGAACTCAGCAAGGTAAGGGATGGAGGACACACCTGGAGGGAGTAGTTTTGGGGCGGAGTGGGCCTGAAAGCCAGAGAAGGACAGAGAAGACACCGCGTGTCTGTGCCAAGAGCCATTGGCTACTGTGCTGAGACCCAGCACCTTGGTGCATGCATGGCGAATCCAGGGACAGGAATTGGAGCCAGCACCCTCGGGACAGGAAGGTCCTTTAGCCATTCCCCACCACTATAGGCCAGTCTGTGCCTCATGCTCCTTGCACACTCACATGCCATCCTCCGCACTCTCCCCCGTGCTCCACGTGCTACCCCCCCAGACACCAACACACACTCACCCAGATGGGTATGTGCCCCCATCCATCCCAGACATCAGTGGGCTCCACTCTACACCCCAAAGCAGGGATAGCCAGGGGCTGGGGATTGAGGGCCATGGGCAGAGCTTGGAGCAAGCGCAGAGCCCAGGGTTAGGCTAACAGGGGGCTGGGGGAGAGGATTGGGGGGCACTAGCAGGGCTGTGGGTGGGGGGAGCCCAGTGGTAGGATAGCAAGGGGCTGTGGGTGCAGACTGGGGGGCACCAGAAGGGCTGTGGGTAGCTGGGGCTGGGAGTGGGGGTTGAGGCAGGGGCACTGGCTGCTGGGATGCCCCTTTGCTGCCCACCATCCTGCTGGTTTGTCCATTTCAGGCTGAAGTGACTGGAATGTTCAAGGATTTTATGATTCAGTTCAACAGAACCTACAGGAGCCCCGCAGGTGACAGACAGGGAGGGTAGGGGGGGCTGTCGGTGTGGGGGGCAGGCAGCTCTTCCTGGAGGCTGTTACCATGGGGAGAAGGCGGGGGGCAGCAGAGGGATGGATGGGGCTGAGGCGGGAGTGCACAGACCAGCCCGATCCCCTTCTCCACGCCTCTGTGAGCAGCCACCTCTGAGTCTGGCCTGCCCGCGGCTGGTGTGAGCTGCCTACCCTGTGGCCGCATGCTCCCCTCCCTCCAAGTCCCAGGGCCGCGTGAGGGCGGGGGGTGCTGCTGTGTCGCTCTTTCCGTCCCTCTGGTTTCACACCCAGCTCCCTGTGGCTCGGCTCTGCAGCTAGCAGCGGAAAGAGGCGCTGGACGGGTGGAAAATTCACGCCCCCGATTTGTGCTGGGGGGTGGGAGGGGCAGGATGTCCGATGCCACTGGCTGGGGTTGTCATGCCCCCCAGTACTCGTGACCCCCCTATCTCCCTCCAGAGCAGCACAGACGCTTCGGGATCTTCACGCGGAGCCTGCTTGCGGCACGGCGGCTGCAGGAGACGGAGCGGGGCACAGGGCAGTACGGGGTGACCCGCTTCAGCGACTGGACAGGTGGGGAGTGACCCCCGACGCCCAGCACCTAACCAAGTGCCGCACCCCTCTCCCCTGCAGCTGTGTACCCCTCCATTCCCCTGCCCCCCACTGCTCTGCACCCCCTTCCCCTGCCCCCCTACTCTGCACTCCTTCCTTCCCTGCTCCCACTGCTCTGCACTCCTCACTCCCCCTTCCAGCACCCCCTCAGCACCATCTCCCTCTGTCTCCCCAGATGAGGAGTTCCGGGGGATGTTCTGGAGCCCCCCGCCCCATACCATGCACCAGGACCCCCGGCGCCCGAGGAAGAAATTCCCTAAGTCCTGCGATTGGAGGAAGGCAGGGGCTGTGACCGCCGTGAAGAACCAGGTAGTTGTGGGACGGGTGGGTTGGGAATCCCCCAGACAGACAGTTAGATGGGGCAGGACAGGGGGTGCCATGGGGGTTTAGTAATGACAAAATCATTCCACGTCCCCTTCCCCACTGCTCACCCCAGTTGTCGTCCCCTCCCTCAGCTGGGGCATTGGGGACAGCGCAGAGGCTGGGGAGAGCGCCCCTTCCTGCCCCACAGCACAGCGCCTCCTAGTGCCACGTAGGGCCTCACCCCTCTCTCCGCAGGGCCAGGAGTGCCGCTCCTGCTGGGCCTTTGCTGCCGTCGCCAACATCGAGTCCCTCTGGAACATCCACTTCCACCAGCCCCGGAACCTCTCGGTGCAAGGTAGGGACTGGGGGGTGCCCCACCCCCTCGACTGGAACAGGGCAGGGCACCCCAGCACTGCTCTGCTGTGTGCAGGTGAATGGGGCACAGAGGAGGGGGCGCCTGGGGATGTTCTAAGCGCCTCCCCCTTCCCAGCCCAGAATCCCTCTGTGTGTGTGTAAAGTACCCCCTTCGTTTCCTGTCCCAAACTGGGAGCTTGTAACCCTTGAGGGACCTGGGAGCAGGCTGGGTGTGTGGGGTTTACAGGGACCATGACCCCATGCATTGGGTTTCGTATATTTGCACCCCATCTGCAATCACTGGGGTGGGGGCCTGGGGACAGCCCCACCACAGACTTGCCTCCCTGTAGGCCCGGATCCCCTCCCCAATCCCCAGTCTATTGGACGCTGAGCCCTGCCTGTGGAACTCTCCCCCACCAGATGTTAAAGCAGGGGGTGGCAGGTGCTGAGTCTCTCCATCCAGAGGTGGGTTGATCACCCCACTGGGAGCCGCTGTGGGATGAGCCTGTGTGCGCCACCCAGCAGGATCCCAAGGTCTGACTGGGGTGAGGGGGAGATGGCTTGGTGCTCACCCACTACTTCCCTTGCAGAGGTGTTGGACTGCAGCTGGTGCGGAGTGGGGTGCAACGGGGGCTACGTGTGGGATGCCTTCACTACGGTGCTACACAAGCGTATGTAGGCACTGGAGGGACGTGTGGTCCTTTGCCCTGCAGGCAATAAACCCCCCACATTCCCCTGGACTGTCCCCTATTCACCCCTCACAACTGTTTACTGTGAGGATATTTTAGTGCATGGAGACTCACTCTGACTCAGACTGGGGCCCCCCATCGTGCCAGGCACTGCACAGACCCTTACCCAGATTCGGGCCTGTCACCACAGGTGCTGCACAGACCCCTTGACTGAGATTGGGGCCCCCAGCATTGTGCAGACCTCAGCCCAGTCTGCAGTCCCCATCACCAGACACTGCGCAGACCCTGACCGAGATTGGGGGCCCACATCATGCTAGGTGCTGCATGGACCCTGACCCAGACCAGGAGCAATCTTCCCAATACTGTATATGGAAGGGAGACCACTCCTCATTCCAAGACCCTGCTGTGGCCCCACTCTTTGTGACAGGTTGAATTTGGGGGGAGGGGGTTTACTCTGATCCTTGAATCCAGAACAGGGGAAGGATGGAGCAGGGAATGAGGCACTCTGGGCCCATCCCAGACCTTTCACATACACTCCCTCCCAGGTGGACTGACCAACGAGACTGCCTACCCCTACACAGGGAGACAGGAGAAATGCCACAACCTCAATAAGTATGAGCCGGCTGCTTATATCCAGGGCTTCCGGACACTTCCTGGAGATGAGGAGGGTGAGGCCTGTGGGGAGAGGGGTTGGGGTGGGGCCAGCACTGGGGACAGGGGGGAGTGGGCCATCTAGGATGGAGTGGTGGGGGCAAAGGGAGCAAGTGAGGGGAGTGGAACAGGATTAGGGGGTAACAAAGGGGACTGGGTGGGAGGGGGAGAAGCAGGGCCTGGGTGGGGACAGAACTGATCAAGACCTGGCCAGTTTCCAGGCAGCTGTGCCTGGGGTGATGTGTGTGAAACCTACAAGGGGCTGGTTAGTTTCATGCTTCCCCCTGGGGGAGCTCTGAGCAGCAGAGGGGGAATGTGAGGGATGCAGAGGGCCCAGAGGACACAGGGAGGGGCAAGGGCCAATGTAGCCAGTGTGTGGGGACAGCAGCAGCCTGGTAGGGCCATGCCTGGGTCAGGGGTGTTTGTTCCTGGGTCCTCCTCCCCACCCAGTACATTTGGGTTTCCTCTTGTAGAAATAGCTGCACACGTCGCAACTGAGGGCCCAATCACAGTTACCCTGAACTCAGCTGCCATGAAGGTACGTGCCTCCCAGTTGTAGCAATGCGGGAGAAGCCTTCTGGCTACTCAGCCCATCCCATGGTGACCTGCCCACTAATCCCCTTCCCCCCGACTCACTTTCTGCTCATTTTTGTGCCTCTGCAGCATTATAAAAAGGGCATCTCACAGCCCTTGGTGAAGAACTGCAATCCAGACCAGGTGGATCATGTTGCCCTGCTGGTTGGCTACGGGGATGGTGAGTGGAGATGGGCTGTACAAGGGTTTGGATTTGGGTGAGATGGGGTTAAATGAACTGGGGGCTTGGCAGGGGGCTCAGCTGTCAAAAGCACTCTAAGACCACTGTGCCTTTCTCTTCATCAATTAATTGCAGTAAAGGGAAGGCAGTACTGGGTCATCAAGAACTCCTGGGGGGAAGACTGGGGAGAGAAGGTGAGTGGGGAGTGTATGGGGCTGCCCACAGGGCGGTGCTGTCTGTGGGTGCGTGGGCTGGTTTTGTCTGAAGGAGGCTGTGCTGTGGGATCCTACAGAGATGGCCTCTGGGTGGGGTAGAGGGACCATTTAAACAGGGATCCCCTGCCTAACACTAAGACACAGCCACCACTGGGGTGAGATGTGGGCTTTTATTATATGCTCCCTGTCCAGGTTCAGACCCCGTTCCAGTTTGATGCAAAGGCTGAGAGATAGAGCTATGCCAATGTAAGTTCCCAGTGTAGAGCAGCCCTGGGTGAGGAAAGGCTGTACAGCACCATCTGTCCCTAACTGCGTGTCCCCTCGGCAGGGCTATTACCGTCTCTATCGCGGCAGGAACGCCTGTGGCATCACCATGTTCCCTGTAACAGCCACCGTCAACCGCATTGGGGTCCTGGGACATAAAGTCCACTGCCCCCCCTGAAGGGGATGCTGCTGCTGCAGAGATCCTGCTGACTCCCCTGCCACCACCAAGATAGAAATAACTGGGGCCATGGGCCTTCGCTGTGTGATGGGGGAATAAATTCGATACTCAGACTGCTATAGCTTCATACCCACAGGTACCCAGAGCTGGACTTGGCCCTTCCAGCAACACTGCCTCCAAGTGAATGCTCCTTCCCTTTGCTGCAGCAGCAAAAGGGGCCTACGAAACTGTCATTAAACTGATTTTATGTGCTATGTGTGTGGCCCCTTTGATTGGGGGAGGTTGCTGAATTGTTAACCTGAGAGTACTACCCCTGACTCCTCCCACGCTGCACACTCCACACACCAGCACCCTCGGTACAGCAACTGTCCTGGCTTTATTGGGATGCTACGATCACAGCTAAGGGGGTTTCTAGGTGCTACCCCCAGGGCTGTGGATGGGAGAGAAACACCCCATCCTCCAGCAGCTCTTGATACCAAACCAGGCATAAGTCCTCCCCCCGCCCCCCCTGCTGTAAGGAGCTGGCCTGATCCCGGACAAAGCAGCTGGGTCCGCACCCCAGGCTGGGGTGGGGACGGCAGCCCCAACACCCCCTCTACATGGTCCCACATCAGCAGTGTGCACCCTGGGGGCAGCTTGTGGTTCACTGCACAGCAGGGGGCCTCGGCTCCCAGTCCTGGCTCTGATCCAGTGAGGGTTCCTATGGGATCTACTGCAGCTCTGGTCTCCATTGCCCCTCAGAGGCGGTTCAGGCAGCAGCCAGGCCCTCACTCACTGGCATGTTGATATGGGCAGTCAGCAAGGGCATGCTCTGGCCCTCCCGCAACACAAACACCTGCAAGAGAGGAGACAGAGAGCCCCACGCTGAGATGCAGCCACCTCTGGGGTGGGGTGCAGGGACTCTTTATACACAGATCCTTCCCTTGGCACTGAGATGCAGCCACCTCTGGGTCCTACCCTCCCCCCCACACACACACACAGCAGGAGGGAGGTGGGAGCATTTTAAAGGGTCAGGCATCTCTCTGGGATGGGGTGTCCCTGTACAAACCTTGATGACGTCCGAGATCCCCTTGTCACTCAGACACTCCACAAAGGTTTCAATGGGGTAGTTCAGTCCCGGGACCAGCATAGGGGCCTGTAGGGAGACAAAGCTGAGTTAGTCAGAGTGCAGGAGCCCATAGGAGCGGTCAGAGGTGTTGTGGAGTGGGGGTACCTTGAAGAAGGCTCTCTTCATAGCATAGAGGCTCTGGTCGTAAAGGAAGCTCACCAGCAGGTTGATGGAAGGGCGCCCAGCTGACGTGTTCTGAATGTGGAGGGTCAGTTTGAAGGTGGGGCCGATGCCCTGGACCTGGGGGTGGGGTGGGGAGGGGGTAGATCCTGAGCACAAGTTCAGTGCAAGGGGGAGAGGAGTCCTTGATCCCACAGCCTGGGGTTGGGGGGTTCTCCATCACAGGAGCCACAAGAAAGGTCCCCCTGGAAATCTAAAGAGATGATTGAATCCCAAATCTCACCCTCTCCGTTCCCGACTTCAGCCCAGATCTGCTCAGTGAGTTAGAGGCACATCGCCTCTGGATTGGAAGCCCCCAAGCGATGGAGAGTTCCCTGCTCCCGTTGTTCGAAGGGCAAATCCCTCTCCCTGTTAAACACTGGCTGTGGCTGATGGTGGCTCCTGGCTCTTGCTCAGACTGTGTCTGCGACCTTCATGAACCCCCTGCTCCCACAAATCCCCCCACCATGCAGAGAGACCGGAATCAAGCCCCCCCCAGGACCTTCTCTCAGAGGAACTCTTCCACCAGGGCTCCCTGAGGCCCAGGGTTTCCAGTCTGGCATTGTTCGCATGGCTCCTCGCTGACCCCTCCCCAGTGGGTCAGTAACCTCGTGGAAGAGCAGCCCCCCAAGTACATGCAGCATCCTGTAGTGGCCTTGCAGGCGCTGTCTGCTGCGCTCCCAAAACCTCCGCCTTGGGCAGCAGAGAAATCAGATGCTTCTCTCCCACCAGTGACCTGCCAAAGCAGGCAGCTTAGTCTAGTGATTAGACCATGAGCTTCAACCTAGAGCCCTGCAGCGGGACTGGGATCCCGAGGGTCCCGCTGCCGTAACAGCGGGAGCGGGAGAAAAATTCAAGAAACAATATGGGGGGCAGGATTAAAAAGATATTCCTTCCACACTGCAAACAACATGAATGCCCCGGCCAGCAGGCACCGCTCTCTGGCCGCCCAGCTCTGAAGGCAGCGCTGCCGACAGCAGCAGCGCAGAGCTAAGGGTGGCAGTGGGAACTCTCCCTGCCTGTGCCTGGGGATGGCTTCCAGTCCCCTTTGCATGATGATGCAGGGGCTCTCCAGCCATTTGCATGGAGGGTTAGAGGTTTCTAATCCCTGTGTGTGGGGAAGGGGAGATGCAGGGGCTGTTCATCCCCTTGTAGGGATGAGGATTCCGATCCCTCTAAATGGGGGAGTTGAGAGGGTCAGGGGGTTCCCATCCCATTGCACGGGGTACAGGGACTAGAAGGGTGCTGGGGGGGAGACATTTGCTGAAAGCAGCACGTTCAGCCATTGCTGGGGCAATTTTAGAGCCCTGCAGCGGGACTGGGATCCCATGGGTCCCACTGCCATAATAGCAGGAGCAGGATAAAAATTCAAGAAACAAGGCGGGAGCGGGCAGGAGTGAGTATTGCAGGGCAGGATGGGAGCAGGATTTAAAAAATAGTCCACACAGGGACAACCCACAGCAGGGAAAACAGCCCCGCCCCACGCCCGCTAGGCCCCGCCCCCAAGCTGTGGAGAACCCAGGATTCCTGGCTCCCAGCCTCCGCTTGCAAAATCCTGAATTTTCTCACCCCGTCTCCTGGCTCCTTCCAAATGCCCCATACCCTTCTCATTCCAAGGGTCTGGTGTCCCCATGACCCACTCACCACTGCATTCATCTTAATGGGCTCCTGCAGTGTGGATGTGATGGGCGCCAGGCTGGACTCCAGTGCCTTGACATAGGCCCGGGCTGCCATGAGCCGCAGCCGGTACAGGTCCATCTGGAACACGTGGTGCATGGCTGGTGAGGGATGAAGGGACAGTGAGGACAGAAAGTCAGCCTGCAGCAAGCAGCCAATCAACAAGGGGGATCTCTACCAATCACAATGGATCTTGGTTTTACGCCTTATCTACAGCACAGTGCCCCTTAGTGTGGCACTGCGGCATCAGGGTCAGCACCCGGATTGAGCCCCCAACCCTGCTCCCTGCAGCGCAGCGCCCCCTGGGGCATTGGGGCAGCACTGACTGCGGGAAGAGTGCCTGCCACTGAGTCCCCATCCTGCTCCCTGCAGCACAGCACCCCCGAGTGGCTGGCTCATGCATTTGCACTAACATGCTGAGTTGGTAAGTAAATCCCAGGCCAGTGGCTTCTATCTTTCCTATAGTGGATGCTCAGAGTGGGACTGGTGGCTCTATGGTTGGGCGCATAGGAAGAGACCCATGTTCGGGGGGGCATGGAAAATGTAGTGGGAGATGCCCCACCTCGCCTCCCACCCCCAATCTCCGCTCCTCCCACTCATTCCCCTACACTCCCAGCTGCTCCCTCCCCAATCTGCCCACAAGCAGTCCCCCTCCTCAACCCACCATTCCTGCCCCACTCACCCACAGCATTCTCGCGTTCCCGCAGCGTCTGGTCCACGTAAAGCCTGGTCTTCTTGGGCACACTGAGTCGGATGCTCTGGGCCACAGGAGGGCCTAGTGACATGTCCTTCTCCTCAAACACGGCTGTGCGCTTCAGGATCTTGATGATCAGCCCCCCGCCTGGGCAGTGGGATAACCAGGATACAGTACAAATGGGCACAAAGCTCCTGAATCCCCTCTTCCTAGATCAGACCCATGGGCCCATCCCCCGTGGTGTACTGTCTCCAATAGTGGCTGGTCCCGTTAATGCCCCTCGCTGCACCGCACTGTCCCACAGGAGTTGAATTCCTTCCTGACCCATCAGCTGGAGCCCAGCTGATGCCTACAGCCAACAGCATCCCCTGCAGGGTGCATTCAGTATTGCACAGCAGCACATGGAACTGAATGGTGCCCACCCAGCACGCCCCTTGCCCACCTTTACTCGTCATGATCAGGGTGTTGTCCTCACGCCCATAGCGGCCAAAGCAAATACTGGTGACCACATCCTGTGGGGGAGCAAAGGGGAGGGGGTAATGGGGTATCAGGCAGCTCGGCCAGTGTCCATAACCACCAGACCCACAATTCTGGCTCCTAGCCTCCTCACTCTAACCCACTAGATCCCATTCCCTTCTCAGAATTAGGGATAGAACCCAAGAGGCCTGGCTCCCAGCTCCCTGCTCTAACCCATGAGACCCTACTCTCCTCCCAAAGCTGGGACAGAGTCCTGCATTAAGAGTCCTGCATTACCCCAGCACTGGCTTTGCCTGATGGGGAAATTACCTGGGTGCGGATGACGTCCACAAGGTTTTTATCCCGGTACATGTGCACCTCCTGGTTGGCCAGACCTACCATCACAGCCTGGAAGCCGCGTGATTTATGATCTAGGAGGCTCATGGTCATCAGTGGGGCTGGCAGATAGACTGTCCACAGCTTCTTCCCCTGTAAGAGAAAGAGATCTGGCACACAAATGTAGCCATCTCTTGGGTGAGATGCAAGGCTGTTTATCTGACTCTGGGGTGGGGCAGAGGGGCTATTTATACAAGGATCCCTTGTGTGGCACCCCTGTGACACTGGCCCCCTAAGCAGACTAGACTTAGAATAGAGCCATGGAGATCTCCCACTGGCCCCCAGGGAGAGGCGCCTTGGTAACAGGTGGTGTAGGGAGTAGATCTAGGGGCACACAGGTTCCAAGACCTGCCCAGCTGCCCCACCCCTAGTGCCCCGTAGGGGGTGCCCTCACCCACTCCCACCTTCTGTGTATAGCCCTGCAGGGTTTCGTCGGAGCAGCCAGCCACGATATTCTTGTGTACCCGCACCAGCCCCATGGGCTGGGCACTCAGTTCGATGCAGTACTTGGGCCGCTTGGACTCCCTGGAGTGGGAAGGGAGGGCAGACAGGTCAGTGCCAGCCCCCCACTGTGCTTGCTGCCCCACCCAATCCCCTCCTCCAACTCCTGCCTTGTGGGCTCCAGTCACCCTCCCCACCCCCTGCGCCAAGGGAATGGGCACAGACAGGCCTCACCAGCAGGAATGTTACAGCAAAACTAAACCTTCAGGCACTGGGGCCTGGCACTCGTGGCTGTTGGGCAGTGGGGCAGCAGGGAGGCAGAGTATTGGGATGGGCCCATGGATCTGATTGGAGAGAGAAGGGAATACCAAGCTGGAAAGGACCTGGAAAGGATCTGGAAAGCTGGAAAGGATCTGATCTGGTGGGAGGGGGAGACATAGCAGGTTCCTTATCTGATGTTCCTCAGCACTCCCCTGCCTTCCCCTTTGTCCCATTCCAGCCCCAAGCACCCCTCACGGCTGGCTGTCACCTGCGGAGGATGTAGATGCTCCCATCCCGGCAGGCCACCGTGACCCGGTACTCCACATCGAACTGCCCCATCACGTCCAGGAAGGCTGGCACGCTTGGCAACGTCATCTGCAACAGCAAATGGAAAGCTGGGGCAGCCCCACACCCGTGGGAACGAGCTATATATGAGCAGGGGTCCCTCGCCTGGTGCTGAGATGCAGCCACCTCTGGGGTGGGATGCGGGGACTGTTTATATAGGGACCCCCTCACCTGGCACCCCACTCACCTTGGCCAGGATAGTGAAGGCCTCAGGGTCCAGGATGAGGACATCGGCGCTCTCCGTCCCAATCACCAGGCAGCTGACCGCGTCCTCATCTGCCATGTTCTTCTTCAGTGTGCTCATGCACGTGATGACAGTCTGGATAGGGAGATGGGCATGAGAGGGGTATGGACCTCTCCCCCTTCCCCAGTCTCCCTCTCTACCCAGGAAGGGCAGTGCCAGTCTCCCCAGAGGGTATGCTGGGAAGGAAGGGTACCTGGAAGGCCCTGCTGGGACCCACAAGTCGTCGGTGGGGAACTGGAAATGATAGAATACTCCCTTTCTCCAACCCCCATCCCCCTGAGTCCCTTACTCTTGGAGGATCCACTGGGGAGTTTCCCGCAGACCTAGGGCAGGGCAGGACCCACCTGGCGCTTGATCGGTTGCCCCTTATGTAGGTTTACAAAATTCTCCATCTCTGGTACATCTTGGGCCAGGAACCTGGGGGTTGGGGAGACAGAGAAGGGGATTGTGGGATACTGACACAGCTTGCTCTGGTCCACGGTGTCCTCTGTACCACTTAAAACAGGAGCTCTGCTGCTGAGAGCCTTCCAAGCTTTGGGACAATGTCCCCCCACCCGGCCTATGCTCCCTACACCACCTGCCTCCCCCACTGCCGAAATCCCTCCCCGATCACCCAGCCCCCCGGCTTGTGGTCCCTACACCACCTGCCTCCCCCACAGCCGAGGTCCCTCCCAGATCCCCCCCAACTTGGCTTGTGCTCCCCACACCACCTGCCTCCCCCACTGCCAAAATCCCTCCCCGATCCCCACGCCATGGCTTGTGCTCCCCACGCAACCCGTCCCCCCCACTGCCAAGATCCCTCCCCGATCCCTACCCCGCGGCTTGTGCTCCCCACACCACCCATCCCCCACACTGCCAAGTTCCCTCCCAGATCCCCACCCACTTTTGGCTTGTGCTCCCCACTCCCCCTGCCTCCCCACTGCCAAGATCCCTCCCTGATTCCCACCCCTCCAGCCTGTGCTCCCTACAACACCGGGCTTCTCTGCTGCCAGGATCCATCCCTGACCCCTGCACACCCTCTCCCTTGGCCACCAGCCTCAAGCTTCCTGCTCCAATCCCTGAAAAAGCTGGGTTCCTAGAGCTCCCAGCCCAGGGTTTTGGTGCTAGCCAGGAAATCGCTGGAGGGTGAGGTGCTCATGCCACTCCCTGCCCTCAGTGGTACCATATGGTCTTACCTCAGTGATCGTACCGACAGGGGGATCTCTGCCTTGTCCCTGACACATGAAGATGTTGAACAGAGAGGAAGACATTGGACAGAAACTCAGTATGATACATTCACCATCACAGACCCTACCATCCACAACCCAGAACAGAACACAGGAGTCCTGATTTCTCACCCACTTTACCGTAACCACTAGATCCCACTCCACTCCCAGAGCTGGGGATAGAACCCGGGAGTCCTGGCTTTCAGCATGTCCAGCTCTAACCTCAAGGATCTCCCCAATGTCCACACCCAGGGATCGAATGTTAAATGCCTCTGGCATTAGCTCCCATCACTTGCTAAGCCAGGGACCAGGATGGAGTTTCTGGGCGGTGTGGTGATGTGACAGTCCATGGTGGAAAGGAAGAGCCACTCACCGGATCCCCTCCAGCATTTCCTTCAGAGTCAGGGGGTCGATCATGTCCTGGAACGAGATGCAGACAGAGAGAGATGGGAAGGCACATGACTACAAGCTGGGAATAGAACCCAGGCATCCTGGCTCCCAGACTCTGTATTCTAACCACTGGACCCCACTCCCAGAGCTGGGTCTGATGTGGAGTGCCAGGGAGGGGTGGGCCCATTGGTTTGATGTGGGGCAGGGGTGCGGACAGGTACCTTGGGCTGGCCATGCCACCCCCAACCTGCTCACCTCTTTGGCCTGCTCCCAGACATCCTGCTCCAGGGGGTTGGCATCCAGGGGGGGCAGGGTGAATTTGAAGTAGGGCCGCAGGTTCTTGTAGACATAGATGAATGGTCCGGAGGCCACGGCCACGGCAGGCGTGCGTGGCTCATTCTGGTCCATTAGGAAGGTGGTCACGGCAGCCGGCAGGTCCAACAAGGTGCTCTCGCTGGCCAGCCCCGTGCCCCGGTACACCTTCAGCCTCATGGTGTGTCCAGCCATGCCCAGGTCACCCACCACCAGCTGGGGGGTAGACAGAGACAGAAGGGTAGTGCTGGGGGGTCCTCACCCCCCACCCCAGGGCAGCTCCCACCTGCTGGGCTGGGCATGGACACCCTCACTACCCCTTGCCCAGAGAGGCAACTGGCCCAGAATGCTCACCCCCACCCTGAATGCTTTCCCCCACCCCGCCCCAAGAGACACACTCCCCATCCAGATGCTGTTTGCCCCTGGGGGGTTAGCCAAAGCCAGGGTGGAGTATGGGGGATACCAGGCCCAGGGGGCTGATCTGGGAGGTGGTGGAGGGGTGAGATACCAGGTTGGGTAGGCCCATTGCCTGGGGTGGGCAGGCAGGCCATCCTTCCTCACCTTGTACTCTCCATCGCCATGCAGGTCAGCCAGGGCTGGAACAAAAGAGAGATGTGGAGTCAGCATCCCTGATAACCTCCCCCCGGCTCAGCAGGTCCAGCCATGCCCAGTATCTGCATGGGAGACCAAGGGGATGCTCTCCCCTCCCAGTGAATACTAACCACAGTGCTCCAGCATGATGCCAGGGGGCACCGTGCTGCAGGGAGTTTGTGGGGGTGGGAGTAGTAGGAGGTGTTCTCTCCTCGCAGATGTGCTGGCTCATTCCATACCAACTGTGGAGGCTTGTGCTCCAGAGCCATGTAATAATTTGAAGGACTTTGAGGTAAAAGGGGCTCTGGAACCATGGAGTGTAAAAGCATCACTGCGAGCCAGGACTCCTGGGTTCTATCCTCAACTCAAGAAGGCAGACCATCTAGCCACTATGCTCAGTGCTCTGTAACCACAGGGCTGTGTCTATCACTGCTGTGTGTCCGGTTCCCCTCTGGAATGCTCTCAGCAAGGTCCCACAAATGTCCATAGTGGCATGGAAAGTTGGGGGATATGCCCTAGGGGAGAGTGTCTGAGACCTCTGTAATGGGTGGCCCTCCACTGGTCCTAGCTAGCGTGAGCCCAACAGTATTAGTCATTATCCCTAGCAGCACAGCTTCCATCTATCTCCCCTTCCCAGGGATGTTAGTGGTGGACAGGAGGAAGACAAGGTGCCATAGAATTGATTAGAGAGACAAGGTATTGGACCAACTTCTGTTGGTGTGAGAGACAAGTTTTCAAGCTACACAGAGCTCTTCCTCCGGTGTGGGAAAGGTACTCTGAAAGCGTGTCTCTCTCTCTCACCAGCAGAAGTTGGTCCAATAAAAAAATATTCCCTCCCCTACCTTGTCTCGCTAATATCCTGGGACTGACACAGCTACATCTACACTGCATACAACAATTAGAAGGGATTACACAGGGCCCTGGCAGCCGGGGCTGCTTGCTATGCGCTACAGTTAGTTATTTAATTGGAATCCGAGGCAGGCTGGGAACCAAGCTTCTAACCTCAGCTTTGGGAGGTGAGTGGAGTCCAGGAGGTTAGAGCTCGGGGCTAGAACACGTGGCTAAGGGGGGTCCAGTGGTTAGCATACGGGAGGGACTGGGAGCCAGGACTGGGAGCCAGAAGAAGTGACCGTCTTCCCAGTTCTGGGAAGGGATAATGTAGACAGTTATAAGGTTTTCTTCCCAGCATTATCAGGAAGGCAACAGCTGCTTTCCAGTGAGTTCTCCTTGGAGGACCTAGAGATGTGGAGCTGGGGTTCTGTCACTGAAGAGAGGGAGGGGGTTAAATCTTTAACGGAGAACACTTTCCTGCCAACCTGGCATCAGGCCTCAGACTTAAATAAGCTTCAGACCATCCCCTTCATTGCCTTTCCCTGCGTTTGTAAGTTCCACATCCTGTTTGCTGTGGCTAGGTGTTTCACACACTCACTGTGAGAGAGAGGCGACTATGGAGAGAACAAGAGCTCCCATCCCCATGAGTGTTAACAAACCTGGGTGGGAGGGAGGGGAGAGTTTACTTCGTATTCCCAGGGTTGAGATCCCATGTATCTGTACATAACTATGCTTTGCCATCTGCCAGCACCACATGAGCTTAAGTGACCTTGAGAAGAGCTTCCTTTGCGAGGTACCTCACTAAGTTATTGATGGAGAATGTGGGGGCCAGATAAGGGAAGGGACTTATCTAAGCACCTACAGAGACAATATGGCAGGAACAGAACCCAGCTGTTTGGATTCTCAGCACCCCACCACCCACACATTATAACCACTGGAATAGAAACTAAAAGTCCTGATTCCCAGTCCCCCTCCAATCTAACCACTAGCCCTCATGCATCTCACAGAGCCAGAACTCCGGGCCCTTTTCCCCCTCCCTCCCCACCTCTAACCACTCCATGGGCCTCCACTCAGGAGAATCCCACTGGACCATTCCCCAGCTCTCTCAGCTAAGGGCACTTTATGGGAGGATCCTGGACTTACCGATGCAGGAGGAGAACGTGTAGAGATTGGCCATGGGGTCGTAATGGGCATCCAGCCATTTGGAGTTGGCTTCATTACTGGAGGGGGATGTGGACAGGGTGGGGACACAAAGAGACAGGTAGACACAGAGCGACAGTGAGAAACTGGGATAGATTTCAATCAAAAAAAAAGGAACAGAAATTCCAGCAGCCCCAATCCCTCCCCATCTGCTCTCACCACGGGACCCCACTCTCCTCCTGGAGCTGGGATAGATCCCACGAGTCCTGGCTCCCAGCCCCTCCCCTATGCTAACCACTGGACCCCACTCCCCTCTCAGAGCTGGGATAGAACCCAGGAGTCCTGGCTCCCAGTCCCTCCCCTACGCTAACCTCTGGACCCCACTCCCCTCTCAGAGCTGGGATAGAACCCAGGAGTCCTGGCTCCCAGTCCCTCCCCTACGCTAACCTCTGGACCCCACTCCCCTCTCAGAGCTGGGATAGAACCCAGGAGTCCTGGCTCCCAGCCCCTCCCCTACGCTAACCACTGGACCCCACTCCCCTCCCAGAGCTGGGATAGAACCCAGGAGTCCTGGCACCCAGCCCCTCCCCTACGCTAACCACTGGACCCCACTCCCCTCTCAGAGCTGGGATAGAACCCAGGAGTCCTGGCACCCAGCCCCTCCCCTACGCTAACCACTGGACCCCACTCCCCTCTCAGAGCTGGGATAGAACCCAGGAGTCCTGGCTCCCAGCCCCTCCCCTACGCTAACCACTGGACCCCACTCCCCTCCCAGAGCTGGGAGGAGATCCAGGAGTCCTGGCTCCCAGCCCCAGCCCGTCCCCCGCTGGGAAGAGGATCACAGTCATTGCCACCCCCAGCTAACCAGGCCCAGGAAAGAGGGGTTCAGGGGTCACCAACACCCCCCTCACCTCTCGCTGCTGGAGGAGGAGGAGGAGGAGGTGGCCGCCATATCCTGCTCTAGGACGGGCAGGATCTGTTGCTACGGCAACCAACGGCTGTGGATGGGAGTTACTAGAAAACAGTCCCCTAGCCAGATACGGTGTCTCACTCAAAAGGGCCCTTCCGGGGGAGACCAACCCTAGCAACTCAGGGTTCCGGATGTGTGGGGACTGTCTCCGCCCCGCCTCCCACCCCACATCTACCCCCAGTGAATCTGGGGCGCGCGGCGGCACGGGGCGGGAAGACAGCAGAGCAGCTCCTGCAAGGGAGGAGTCACCCCAAGAGCCTGACTTCCACCTGGATCCAGCCTCCAAGGGAGATGGTCCCCCTAGGAGCTGTGCTGGGACCCCCAACTTGACTGCTCCACAGTACAGGCTCCAGTGCCAGCGTCCCCAGGAGGGGAAAGGCCCTGTAACCCATACCCCTGCACCAGCCAGTCCCTCCCACAGCCCTGGGCTCTGGTCAGAGCCAGCAGCCCCTTCCCCTTCCCCCTTAGCCAGCCAGGCCACTCTCTGAAACCGAGAGGCTGAAATGCACTGGTCTGGCCCCTGGAGATCCCAGCTGAGCTGAGTCCTGGGCCCAGATGCTTCTGCAGGAAGAGGATCACGCCCTGTGACATGATAGGAAAGGGACATGCAGGAGATATTAACCATCCTTTGGGAGGGGAGTGGGGTCTGATGGGTTAGAGCAGGGGTAGGGCATGCTGGGATCCGGAGTCAATAGAATTTAGGGCCAGAAGGGACTAGCACAGAGGTGGGCAAACTACGGCCCGCGGGCCACACCCAGCCCACAGGACCGTCTTGCCCGGCCCTTGAGCTCCGGGCCGGAGAGGCTAGAGCCCAGCTTCTCCCCTGCTGCCTCCCCCGCCCAGCCTCAGCTTGCCGCCATCGCTCTGGCCCGCTACTCCTGCCGGGCAGCTTGGTGGCATGGCTGGCTCTGGCCAGGCAGCGAGCTCCTGCTGCTCTGAGCAGCACGATAAGGGGGCAGGGGACCCCGGGGGCAGGCAGGGGACAGGGAGTGGTTGGGGCGGGGGGCAGTCATGGGACGGGGAACAGAGAGGGTTGGACAGGCATGGGAGTCCACGGGGGCCTGTCAGGGGGCAAGAGTGTGGATAGGGGTTGGGGCAGTCAGGAGCCGGGGTGGAGGGGTTAGGGGCGGCAGTGTGGATAGGGGTCGGGGGGAATCAGGAGACAGGGAGCAGGGGGAGTTGGATGGGGGTGGGGTCCCAGGGGGGCAGGCAGGGGACAAGGAGCGGGGGTGGGGTTGGATGGGGCAGAAGCTGAGTGGGGCAGTAAGTGGGAGGGGGCAGATAAGGAGCGGGGGCCAGGCTGTCTGGGCAGGCACAGCCTTCCCTACCCAGCCCTCCATACAGTTTCACAACCCTGATGTGGACCTCGGGCCAAAGTTTGCCCATCCCTGGACTAGCAGATCATGTAGTCTGACTTCCTGTCTATCACAGGCTGTTAAATCTCACCCAGTTTCTCCTGTATGAGGCCCCAAGATTTGAGAGAGACTAAAGCATTTCAGCCATCAGGAGACTAACCTGTTGTAAGCCCCAGAGAACCAGTGAGGCCCCCCCAATACGCAAATTCCCTGTGATGACAGGGAATTGCTGAGATGAGCCATGCCCAGCTGATCCCAGGAGGCGACCCGTGCCCTATGCTGCAGCCGAAGGTGGAAAAGCCCCAAGGTTCCTGCCAATCTGACTGGTAGAAATCCCTTCCTGACCCCAAAAATGGTGATCAGCTGCACCCCAAACATCTGGGTAAGACCCTCAGTCAAGCATCTGAACAAGATTCTCAGAGCCCAGGCCACCCATCCGCTGTCCCATCTTCAGCTGTGGCCACTCCCTGACACATCAGAGGAAAGCGGGGGGAAAAAACCCAGATAAATCTGTCCACTTGTGCATGGAAGAAAAAATTCCTTCTTGATCTACTACTTGATCGACTGGCTGAATCCCTGATTACAGTAATTTAACTGCAGACTTGCAAACATTAGGGGTGTGTTGCAGGCAAGGCTGCTCTCCCCGTAGTCCCTGAAGAAAAGGAATGAACAGGGGGATTCAGAGATTCCATGGCCAAAACTGACTACCACACCCTTCCAGCACACAACGGCTGTATCATTTCTCCCAGGTGCTGGATTAAAGTAAGATGTCCCGTTAAAGCCTCCAAGCAATGGTGAATCCCTCCACTTCCCCAGGGAAGCCCTTCGAATGGCTGTGGAAATTGCTTCTGAGATCAAAGTTAAATCTGTCTAAATTCAACTTCCAGCCATTGGGTCTTGCTAGATCTTTGCAGCAGTGGTGAAAAGCTTCCACTACTTGCTCTCTTTTCCAAGTGTAAGTACCTACTACACAGAGCGATCAAGTCAGCTCTTGCCCTTCACTTTGATCAGCTGAATAGACTGAGCTCATCATGCATCCCCTCATGAGGCATGTTGTGCAACCCTGGCTCATTTTTGTGGCCCTCCTTTGAACGTTCCACACCCTACTGGAAGTGTGTATATCGGAGCCGGACACAGCATTCGGAGCCGGACACAGCATTCGAGCAGCAGTTACACTGACACTGGGGGCACAGGCAAGACCATTCCCTGCTACTCGCGATCACGTTAGCCCTTTTGGGCACAGGGCTGCACTGGGAGCTCATATTGAGGCAATTATCTGTGATGCCAGCTACGTCCTTCTGAGTCCCTTCCTGAACCTGCATTGTTGGCTCCCAGACATACTACCTTGAATTTGTATGTACTGAAACTTCTCAGGGTTCTCTGGGAGGGGAGGGGTCAAGTGGTTAGGGCAGGGGGAACTGGGAGCCAGGACTCTTGGGTTCTATGCCCAACTCTGGGAAGGAACTTGTTTTAGTGGCTTGTGTGGGTGGAGGGGAATGGGAGCCAGGACTCCTGGTAGAAAAGTTGTGGGGAGGGAGTCAGACACTAAGGCCCATTAAACCATGTGCCATTTTGCTGAGGCTGTGATGAGGAGCCCCATTAATGCTCATTTGGGACGAGCTCCCCAACTCTTGTTTGACACATCAGACGCAGCAGAAAGAGATGAGAGGCAGGTACAAAAGCTGAGTGTATTGAGTTTCCGGTGCAGTGTGCGGGGCCGGGGTTGGGTCTCCCTGTTCTCAGCCCTGGCTTGCCCAGAAGTGGGCATCGCTGTCCGACAGCTCCAGCAGATGGCGCTCCAAGAGCTCAGTATCTTCAGGGAATCGCTCAGAGAAGGAGCGGATCAATCCGGCCGCGGTACCCTCGTACTGCACCAGGGTCACATCCTCGCCTGGGAAGAAGGGGGGGGAGACAGGGTCATGGCATTGCCCTCATCACAGCCCCCCACCTAACCTTCACTCCCCCCCACACACACACAGGTCATGTCTCATGTCCTTGCCTCCTGAGGGAAAGTGGGGTAAGACGAGGTCCCGGTGTTTCCCTCACAGCCCTCTGTATTGCACCCACTCCAGCTCCTGTACCCTTCCACCTGCCCCTGCCTTGTCACTCCACGTCGGTCACCCCTCACTGGCTCCAATCTTAGCCCACCATGCCTTCTCGGAGCCCTCTCCACCTGCACCTGGCACCAAGGCCCCACGGGTCTGAACTCCCAGCTGGCACAGGACTGGGGTAAACCAGGGCTCAGCCTGGCCTGCAGCCCAGGGGTCTAGTTACCCGAAGGGGGCAGCAGGGGTGGGAGTTGTGGGGCAGAACTGTACCCACCACGTGAGTGTCACCCCAGAGCAGGGTGCACGGGGCACTGGGGGGACTCCATACCCTCCAGGCAGTGTTACCCCATAGGGGGGGTGGATAAAAGCCTGGGGAGTGCCGAGGGCGGGGGGATTCCATACCTTCCAGGCGGGTGTTGGCCTGCACAAACATTTTGCGTGCCTCCTTGCGTAGCAGCACGGTGTCCCGCAGGCTCAGGAATCTCTCAGGCCCCTCGTCTGTCACGGCTGAGAAACCCTCGTAGAGCGCCCGGCCCCCCGCCACATCCGCCGTCGACTTCAGCACCTGCAACACAAAGGGGGCTGAGACCCAGCCAGCCTTTCCCCCCCCCCAGCGAAACCCCCCCGTACACCCACAACACAGCCACGGTCCCACCACCCCTACCATGATCCCCCTCACAGCAACAGCACTGCCTCATTGAGCCCCCCCGTCGAGTAGCGCAGCACCCCTATTGGGGCCAGCACTGACTGTGAGAGGAGAGAGCCCCCTACCGAGCCCCCAGCTTGAGCCCTGCAGCCCCGCCCCTCACCTGCAGCCTGCGCAGGAAGCGCTCAATGGCCGGCTTCCCCACAGGCAGGATCTTGTTGCGGTTGAGAGTGATGAGTGCATCGGGTTTGCCGTCAGCGCCCGTGGTGTGTTGCAGCGACACCAGCCCCTCGCCCGCCTCCAGCAGCACCCGCAGAATCACGAAGCGCGCCTGCATGTGAGCCTGGGGGAGAGCAGCAAGGTGCCGTGATGAGCCCAGGAGTCCTGGCTCCCAGCCCCCCTCCGCTCTAATCCACTAGATCCCACTCCCCGCCCAGGGCTCAGATAGAACCCTGGCTCCCCCGAGCCCTGCCACACCCCCCCAGAGGAAGAGTCAAAGGCTGTCCTGCCTCCTTTTAAAGGGCCAGTGCCCCCCTCCACCCCCAGCTCACCTGGCGCCAGGTGCCAGTCTCAGGGGTGTAGAACTCCAGCCCTAGCAGCCCAGCCCGCACCATGTTCAGCCAGTTGATGTAGATCACATCTTCCGCATCCTCACCTTCCAGCTCAAAAATCCTGTCGGGGGCAGGAGGAGGGAGTGAGGAAGGCCCACTGGGGAACCCCCAAACTCCCCCCCACACACTTCTAGATAAATCTCTGTATTAAGTATCTTCACATAACTCTCATATGCCTTTGTATTATGCCTCTCCATATAACCTTGTATTAAGCTATTTTCATACAACTTTGTATGAAGTCCTTTGATATTGGAACTTTGTAGCAGATCCCTATATAGAAAACTTTGTATTAAGTCTTGGTCTAATGTTATAGCCCCTAAGGATAGTTAAAGTAGAAGAAAAATGTCTTTTTGCTAGGAGTAGAATAAGATTTCCCCCCCGACTCTTTTTGCCCTGTTGAATGAATGAGGTGTGAATGAGTAAGGCATGAAGGCAAGCATCTCCAGACAGCTGCAACCGTTGGAGAAAGAAAAGGAGTACTTGTGGCACCTTAGAGACTAAAAAATTTATTTGAGCATAAGCTTTCGTGAGCTACAGCTCAGAGGGGGACTTGCTGACAGTGGGGGGCAGCAACAAGTGCAAGGACACCCCCCCCATGGTATCTGCAGGACTGCAGCATTATCCTGAGCCCCAGACCCTGCCATCCCCCAGCCCCCACACTCTCTCAGTCCCCAGGGACAGCCGCCACCTCCCTACTCACCACCCCCTCCGTACCCAGGTAAAATGAATCCCCCCTATGACAGCCACCCCCACCACTCAGGTGACCCTCCCCATCCACCTGCTGTCCCCAGCCCCTGGCAATAGGCCTTGTCCCCCCACCCAGGCCCCTCACCGGAGCACGTCCTTGTTGAGGCAGAGGTAGAGCCCCACGCACTCAGCCCGACACTCCTCGTAGCTCGACGCGATGGTGGAGAACTTGCTGTCCCATGTCTCACCACCCCGGTACCAGCTCTGGATCTGGGGGGGGGAGGGGAGGGGGGGAGAGAAGACAAAGTTAGGGGGCAAGGCTGGCACCTGAGGGAACCCCAAAGGCAATGTGGGGGTCAGGGCTAGGGGGCTGGGACTGATACCCAATGGGATCCGATAGGTAATGTGGGGAGGAGGGGTCTGGGGAAGACATGCATGGGGATATTATAGGGGTTGGGGTGCAGGGCTGGCAGGTGGGGGGCACCCCAAGGCGATCACAGATGTTCAGTGTAAGCTGGCCCTGCCACTTCCCTTCCCCCATTAAAGATCATTTCTCTCCCCACCCTCCCCCATTGCCACCACTTCCCCTCTCAGCCCCCTTACCAATTCCCCCGTCTCTGGGTTGATCACAGCCTCCCTGTCGAAGTTACAGGTGCCCTTCTCCTCCTGTGGAATGGGGGAGACGTTAGCATCCACCCTCAGCCAGCACTGCCGCGCTGCACCAGCCGTGCTAACCCATGGGGAGAAGCATCATCCCCAACACTGTGTACAGGGATCCCTCGCCTGGAGCGGAGAGGCAGCCTCCTCTGGGGTAGAGCGCAGGGGCTGTTTATATAGGGATCCTTTCCCCCTCCCCCCATCCCCTGCCAAGACGGGTGCTTACCTGCACAAAGAGCTTCCCACTGCCATGCCCCAGCAGCTCGTGCAGCCCGACCTGCACCTCAAATGATGGCCCCTTCCACTTAATGTACAGGTCCTGCAAGAGACCCACAGCCTCAGCCAGCCATGGTGTGCGGTGCCCCTTCCTCCCGACGCAGAGTCCATGCTGTCCCAGCCTTGGCCTTCTCCCAAACTCCCACAGCTCTGCCAGTGCCCCTCAATCCTGACCCACTGGCCCCCTGCTATCCCAACCATGGGCTCCTGACCAACTCTCCCAGTGCCCCTTAGTCCCAACCCACAACCACAGCTATCCCAGCCCTGGCCTTCCCTCAATCCCTACAGCTCTGCCGATGCCCCTCAACCCTGACCTACAGCTCTGGGCTCCCACACACCTTGTCCTCCTCAGCGAGGAAGGTCAGTTTGTCCTTCTGGGTGGCATAGGCCACTGACAGCACGTTGCCCAGGGACACATTCTTGAAACCTTCGGTCTGGCGGATGTCGTCATCTGGAGAGATGGGGGAAGCAGACATTTGGCTGAGCCCCACCTGCCCCACACTGTGGCCCCAAACCTTCTCCCTGCAGCACAGCGCCCCCTAACACTGCACTAGGGCACTGGGGTCAGCAGTGACTAGGAGAGGGGAGAGTTACACTCCCAGCCCCGAGAGGCTGAACTGTAGTGACCTGACCTCTCCAGGAGATGAACCTCCCTAGAAGCTGCTTTAAACTGTTCCAGGGAAAGCTGCCAGGGAAGATTTCCTTATTTACAAACTCTTTGGCTGGGAGAGCATTAGAGGACCGTCACATGGAGATAGGAGGACTTTTATACTAGCCAAAGGATGGTCTGCGACTCTCTGGGCATTTCTGGGACAAGTCGCAGTGAAACTGCAGCAAAATGTCGACTTGCTTTAATCATATGCGTAAGCCATTGGATGATCAGGGACTGTCTGCGTTGTTGGCATTACAAGAGAAGAGCATACATTGCTGCAGCAAATGGGGAGCAAATGGAAACAACTGAAGAGGAGACAGTTCAGACCCAGAGTGCTGAAAAATTTAAATGGCTTGAAATACAGTTTCAGGAAAGCATGAAAGAAATTAACAAGCCAAACCGCTGTGGAAAATCTGCCACTGCCAGCCCAGAAAATAGAACCAGTTCTAAGGAAAGATTTTAAAACAACAGGACAGACTGCGAATGCCAACCAAGAGGACAGGCTAAGCCTAAAGAGTCTGGCTTCTCAAACTGAACGTGGAATTCCAAAGGAGTACGCTGAGGCAGAGACAATGGAAGCTGTGATCAAGGCAGTTTGCCCGGGACTGAGCTTCAGGAGTTACTTGGAGGGGAAAACTAATCAGAGCCTGCCAAAACCGAGGGTATATTAAGATCTTATTACCAGGAAAAGGATGCAACTGAACTTCCCCTGCAGCTCTCAAAAGTAGCACAAGAGGACGTTTCAGGATGTGCTAGTCCCAGCCCTTGATCTGAGACAGAAAGTACCGTCTGCCTCACAAGAAGCTGATTCTAACTGAAGATATGATGCGGTGCTACAGAGAAGGCTTTACTGGAAACCAAGCTACCTGGTATTACCTGAAAAATCCAAAAGCAGGTACATCAAGAATCACACACAGAGATGGGACTTTGAAGAGCCGAGCAAGTAACCAGTCTTGCAAGAGATCAGTTTTATTGGCCACAGACGAAGAGAGACATCAGACATTGTCACTAGAGTCTGTCCACTCGACAAGCAAAAGAACCCTCACCAGCCTACCAGAGCGCCATTAACTCACAGTTACAACAGAACCATTTGGGCTTGTATCAAGAGAAGTCTTGCATCTAGACAGAAGCAAAGGAGGATATGAATACATCTTAGTCGTAAGGAATCACTTCACTGGGCATGTCCAAGCCTACCCTCCCACCACCGAGTCAGGAAACACTGTGGCAGATGAGATCTTCGGTGACTTTGTTTTAAAATTTGGTTTCCCCAAAAGGATCCAAGAGGCAGAGTTTGAAAATCATTTATTCCAAAGGTCACTGGACTACAGTAAAACTGAAACACCTTGCACAACTACAAACCATCCACGGGGCAAAGGCACATGGAAAGCCTGAATCAGGCTCTGCTGGGTAGGTTGAAAACCTTGCCGGAAGAACAAAAGTCAAATTGGAAGCCTTCCCTTAATAAAGTGATTTTTGCCTATAACTGTACATGAAATGAGCAACACGGTTCTCACCCTTCTGTTTATTATATGGAAGTTCAGCACATTTGCCCACTGACATTGCATTTGGTTGACCTATAAACTCTCAGTCTGCACCTGCGAACCGTAAAGATTATGTTGAGAAATGGAACCAGCAGATGAAAGAAGCTTAGAAACCAGCATCAACATGTTCTCAAAAATCTGCTACTCACAAAGGGAATCATTGTGATTAGAAAGTGCATGGTGCTGCCCTCCTGCCAGCTGCACCAGTACTTGTCCAGAGTCTCCCACAGAGAGGGGGACCAGACAAATTAAGATTGTAGTGGGAAGATAAAAAATCATGTAGTACTTCACAGGGAAGGGGACAGTCTAGTCCAGAAGTAATCAATTATATTTTGGTCAAGGTCCAAATTTCTTGGTCAAGGTATAGTCAAGGTCCAGACTCCAGGGAAAATAATAAAACCCAACAATGATGATAACAACAACAAGTAAATAAAAAGATGTTGGGGTCTGTTCAAAAGCATCTGGCGATCTGGATTGGGCCCGTGATCCGCCTATTGACTATCCCTGGTCTAGTCTATGAAGCACAAGCAGAAGACAGGAAAGGAGGTGTTTGCAGTGAAGAACCCTATCTTCCACTTCCCTATGACTTCCCCTTGGATGTAACACCACTACAGAAGACACACAGGACAAGGCAAACTAGCACCGAAGGAAATCAAAATGAGGACAGGAATTTGGACTCCAGGGACTCTGAAAGCGAGAGTGAAGATGAACTACATTGCTGATGGTATCCGATGCTGCCCATGGCACAGAGACTCTGAATCCACAGATATTTCTTCCCCAGCTGGGAAATGAGGATGCTGTTGACTATGTACGTTTGGAAACTGCTGATCACATTGATGGGACATTTGCAACAGCCATTGAAAGACGGGATTATCAAAATGTGACCACGGAACCTGAAACCAGCAGTGCCCCAGAAGACAAATCACTGACACACGAGGTAGGCTGACAAGGAAGAGAAGAGCCCTGCAGATGCTGACATAGGAACAGTTAGGGCACCTACTTATCAATATCTAAATCCAACTATTGGACCGGTGAATGCACCAGGAGGGTGTCCTCATATTTGTCACATGCCATATCCAGTGTCTATTCCTGCACCATATCCGGCATTCTATCCAAGGCTGATGTAAGGGATACTGAATTACACTGTGGATGTTGATCTACAGCGGTTTATGCTTCTGGATAGTTTGTAATTCTGTTCATTTAGTACGTTTTTCTAAGTAGCTTGCCATATGCCCAGTGACTTGGGAGTTACTTGTGATGCCACTGATCACATAGGAACTGTTATTCCATAAGATATGAACATCTTTGGGGACTGAATGTAGGATGACGAGCCAGCAAGTGTGAAAAATTGGGACAGAGGGTGGGGAGTAACAGGCATATATATAAAACAAAGCCCCAAATACCAGGACTGTCCCTGAAATCGGGACATCTGGTCACCCTAATTGAAGGTGTTCAGAACTGACTATTCTGTTGGACAGTGGAACTAAAATTGCCACAGAAACTTTCTGCTGAATTTGAAATAAATGGGAGAGAGCTGCAGAAGGTCCCACCGTCAGTCCCAGAATTTGTGACAGATGAGAGGCTCAAATGACAACGACAGTGATGTGCTGGGACTATTGCTAATAACTCAAACGGATGGACTGGATTAGATTTTGCTCGGGAAGACATTACATGAACTGCGGGGAGCGTAGTACTCCAAAGGGAACGTCAGGGTTAGATTTGCCTGTGCGTGTCCCTTTAAGGATTGAAGGACTGCCGAGGGGGTCCAAAGGGGAAGCTCTGGATGTAGCAATAGCGTCATCTGGGCTCTGAAAGCACTGAGCAGTAATGGGGCTTGTGCAACGTGTGTGGGTGTGTTTGGGTTTTGATACAAAGCTTAATAAAACTCCAGTTTTAAAACTGCTCCCGGACTGGGAGCGTAACAAGAGTGCCTATGGTACCCTCCACTCTGCTCGCTGCAGCACAGTGCCTGCTAGTGCGGCATTGGGATCAGCACTGACTGCAAGGGCAAAGCACCCCCTACTGAATCCTCCCTGCAGCACAGCACCCCATAGGGCCTTGCTAGGGCATTGAGGCCAGCACTCATCATGAGGGGAGAGCAGGTCAAGGGGACAGACCAGTGGACCTTACATGGGGTCTGGTCTCCCGTGCCAATGGCTGGGATGCAGATGCAGGGGATTCTGGATAGTGCCAGGGTGGAAGAGGATTGTGGATAGCTCCTGAGAGGCACACAGGATTCTGAGAAGGGATGCAGACAGAGAGGATTCTGGGTAGCCCCTGGGGAGGTGCAGAGCACTGTGGACAGGGGCGTAGGCACAGAGGATTGTGGGTAGTGCTCACAGTTGGGGATGTTGATGCCAGCCGGGATCCCACTGCCTGCGAACGTCAGCACATCCAGCGAGGTGAAGTCCGGCGTGAGGAAGGTGTCCTTCTCGAAGGCACGGGGCCAGGGCAGCTCCAGCAGCAGCTGCTCAGCTGACTCCACCAGCCGCGCAAACTTGGCGCTCATGGCCTTGTTCACAACGGCCACAAATCCTGGGGGGAGAAAGCAGGTGCTGTGGACGGGGCTGGCTAGTACTGCCCTGCCCCAGCTAGCCAGCCACCCTCTGCCCAACACCACCACAACCCCCCCCACTGCAGAATGCAACCCCCCACAAAACACCCCAACAATCACACAAAACTACACTCCTCCCCTACAACTCCCCCAAAGCAATTACAATATATGACCACCATCTGCAAAACACACCTACAGTACACAGTTGCAAGGGACACACAACCACACACCCCCAATGACACTACACGACTACACAACCAACTCCCCTCAGCAGTCAGCCACACCCAAACACAATGACAGTACAAAAGCACACCCAGAAAAAAACACACACACCCCCGTCCACAGCCAACCCATCCCCTCCCTCCCACTACTCCAACCCCTCCCAGTTCCCCAGGGTTCCTTTGAGGGAACCAGCCTGTTTTACCTTCAAACTCCCCCCGGGAGCCATAGGGGTCTCGGTAGCTTTCAATAAAGCCGATGTAACTGTGGAGGGAGAGAGCACATTAAATGGCCTGGCCTGCCCTGGACAAGAGACAAGCCTCTGGTTCGCTGATCCCAGGAGGCGAATGTCCCTATCAACAAACCCCTCTCCTTTCCTCTCCCAGCTGCCCCCCCGCCTCCCACAGCTAGCACCTGACTTCTCTCAAAACGCCTGGATGCCAGCCCTCTCTGCTCAAACCCACTGAACCCCACTTCCCTCCCACAGCTGGGGACAGAACCCAGAAGTCCCGGTTCCCAGTTCCCACCTTTCGACAATAGGCCCCTTGTCACGGATCCAGCTGCGGGAACCTTCCTTGTGGGCCGCAATGGAGCCCTGCGTGAAACTACGGATGTAATGCTCCAGCATGTGCTCCTGGTTGGTGTTGGCAGCATGAGCCTGGGAGAGAAGAGGGGCAGATACCTAGCTCATCAATGACTATTCATCTGGCTTCAGCCATTCCTCTCCCCACCCCACAATAAATTCCTCCTCCCCCATCACCATCTCAACTCCAGGAAGTGAGAACCTAGGGGTCCTGGCTCCCAGCCCCTCCTCCCAGAACTGGGAACAGAACCCAGGAGTCCAGGCTCTCAGTCTTTTGGCCCTAAGACTATCTTCTCTCTCTGAAAATAAAAATAAGATTTCCCTTTGGTGGCAGAGTTAGGGTTTAAAACCTACAAAAGCCACTGGGAGAGACCCCCCCCCGCACACACAACTCAGTGCACACGCAGAGCAGGGGCGGCAGGGACACACATGCCTTGGTGCGCTGTAGGTTTTCCACCACTCTCTCCAGCAGGGGTGCGTAGTCCCCGCGGGTCACGCGGAACGTGCAGCCCTCAAACTCAAAGCAACGCAGCTTGGGGGCCAGCTCATGGTCGACGGGTGCATCTGGGGGAAGAGAGAGATAATTCAATGTGGGGGAAGAGAGTGGGGAGCGCAGGCAGGGAGCTAAGCATGGGGGTGAGATCCAGGCAGCAGGTGAGGGGGGGTGGCATAGGGAGTACGGGTTGGGGGATTGGGGAGAGATCCAGGTAGCATGGGGAGCACAGGTCAGAGGAGCTCAGGGAGGTGGGCAGTGTGGGGAGCACAGACCAGGGGGATCCAAGCAGTGAAGGGGCAGAGAAGGGGGAGTCTTACCAGTGCCCAGCACTGATGCCAGCCGCACCTCATAGCATGTCTGCCCTGCCTTGTCCTTCTCCTTGAAGAGCCGCGTGTTGTAGGCACTGATGTTCTGAAAGAGATGAGGAGATGGTGCTGAAGGGGGTGGGATATTTACCCCATCTGACCCCCCCTTCAGTGGGCCCCCTACAATCCTATGCAGAGACACTGGGATCAGAGTGGGGGATGGGAAACCTGGAGGGCGCAGAGCGCAGGAGGCCTGATGCTGGCCTTGCCCTATGGGCACAAGGTCCGTAGCAATGCAGATGCAGCAGACACACCCCACGGAGGTGGTCAGGCTTGGGGCTGCCCTGTGTGGGGCTGTCTGGGGGGACCCGGGGAGATGTCCTATGTCAGCACGCCAGCAGGTACCTGCGAGTCGAGGAATTTCTGGGCTAGCTGGGCATCCTCCAAACAGCAGTTCCTGGAGAAATAGGTCGTGGTGCCCTGAGGGGGAGGGCAGAGTGTCACAGAGAGACTGCTAACCCCCTCTTCCCGCCACCAACCGCGACTGCTCATACAGCCCCTCCCCGCCGCCAGCCACACCCACTGACCCCCCAACCTCCCCGCCATGCCCACAGAGACACACACACACACCCCGCCGCCAGCCACGCCCACTGACACACACCCCCCGCCGCCAGCCACGCCCACTGAGACACACACACCCCGCCGCCAGCCACGCCCACTGACCCCCCAACCTCCCCGCCATGCCCACAGAGACACACACACCCCCCCGCCACCAGCCACGCCCACTGACACACACCCCCCCTGCCGACAGCCACGCCCACTGAGACACACACACCCTGCCACCAGCCACGCCCACTGACACACAGACACCCCGCCACCAGCCACACCCACTGACACACACACAAACACACACCGCCAGCCACGCCCACTGAGACACACACACCCCCCGCCACCAGCCACGCCCACTGTCACACAGGCACACCCCGCTGCCAGCCACGCCCACTGTCACACACACAAACACACACCACCAGCCACGCCCACAGAGACACACACACACCCCCAGCCGCCAGCCACGCCCACTGAGACACACACACCCCGCCGCCAGCCACGCCCACTGACCCCCCAACCTCCCCGCCATGCCCACAGAGACACACACACCCCCCCGCCACCAGCCACGCCCACTGACACCCCCCCCCGCCGACAGCCACGCCCACTGAGACACACACACCCTGCCACCAGCCACGCCCACTGACACACAGACACCCCGCCACCAGCCACACCCACTAACACACACACAAACACACACCGCCAGCCACGCCCACTGTCACACAGGCACACCCCGCTGCCAGCCACGCCCACTGACACACACACAAACACACACCACCAGCCACGCCCACTGAGACACAACACACACACCCCGCCACCAGCGAAGCCCACTGACACACACACCCCCCGCCGCCAGCCATGCCCACTGAGACACACACCCCCCGCCGCCAGCCACGCCCACTGAGACACACACACACCCGCCGCCAGCCACGCCCACTGAGACACACACACACACACACCCAATTGTCCAGTGGCCCCACTGGTTCATAGAATCATAGAATATCAGGGTTGGAAGGGACCTCAGGAGGTCATCTAGTCCAACCCTCTGCTCAAAGCAGGACCAATCCCCAATTTTTGCCCCAATCCCTAAATGGCCCCCTCAAGGATTGAACTCACAACCCTAAGTTTAGCAGGCCAATGTTCAAAACATGTACTTTTAAAAAAAAGTGCTATTAACTTTTTGATTCTTTGGCTAACTGTTCTTCAATGTGTTTTAAATTCAGTTTGAACTCCGACAGGCTCTGGCGAGGCCAAACCTTACTGCAAACCATTAGAAACACTGAAAGAAATACACAATAATATAATATGCTGCATGGATGAGCCCTCAAATCTTGAAGGGGGGGAAGTGCATGGCTTGTGTAATTATATGAGCAATCGGGGCTAAACCATCTTTAATGGCTGAGGACGAATCAAGCTTTATACATGTCACAATGGCCTGGTGTCCTGAGGGTGGAGCAGAGTGAGACCTAGGCCCTCCATTAGTTTGACATTGAGCAAACCTTGCTATCTGCATGATCTCAAACCACAGTTCTTTCAGTTTCTGTTCTGCACAAAAGCTTCCGCCTTAATTTAGTGCTCTAGTTTAGCGTTTTTCAAAGTTCAGGTCAGGTTGCAGCATAGAAGGCACTGGGTCGCTCTGGTCAGCACTGCTGACCAGGACATTAGAAGTCCCGTCGGCAGTCCTGCCCAGCTAAGGCAGGCTAGCGCCTACCTGTTCCAACACCACTCTGCGCCCTGGAAGCGGCCAGCAGCGGGTCCAACTTCTAGGCAGGGGGGCCACGGGGCTCCACGTGCTGCCCCCACCCCAAGCACCAGCTCCGCACTCCCACTGGCCGGTTCCCAGCCAATGGGAGCTGGGGGGGAGGGGTTGGGCGGTGCCTGGAGGCAAGAGCTGCACAAAGCTGCTTGCGGGCCTCCGCCTAGGAGCTGGACCTGTTGCTGGCCTCTTCAGGCAGAGCACCGTCCACAGTGCCAGGACAGGCGGGAAGCCTGCCTCTGCACCCTGGCTGTGCCGTTGACTGGGAGCCGCAGGAGGTAAGTCCATGCCCCAATCCCCTTCCCCAGCCCGACCCCAAACCTGGAACCCCTTCCTGCACCCTACACCCCTCATCCCCAGCCCCACCCCAGAGCCCTGACCCACTGCTGCACCCCAAACCCTGCATCCCCAGCTCCACTGGGTCGCGGGCATCAACAGTTTTCTTCAACTGGGTCCCCTGAAAAAAAGTTTGAAAACCACTGTTCTAATTCAACCAGGAATTAATTCAGGGCAGTTGTATGGCTGTGTTATACAGGAGATCAGACTAGATGACTGCAGTGGTTCCTCGTAGCCTTAGAATTCATGAATCTATAAATCAACCTGTTTGACTGGTTTATACCAACCAATGAGAATAAACCTTTCTTTAGGAAAAAAAACTAAAAAGTACAAAGGCAAAACAAGATGACAATAGATGATATAAATCAAGGTTTCCTGCTGACTGATTTAAATCATAATTCAAATCAGTGGTTTAATCACTAATTTAAATCAATCCATTCTGGTTGCTCCCAAACCCCACCCCTCCCCAGGCTAGAATCATCATGTGTGTATGTGTGGGGCATTACCTTCTCTCTGAGCCCCAGCTGTCTCTGCTGCGGGTCCAGCGAGAACATCAGCTCCCCACACCTATCCCACAGCGACTCCATCTCCTCTGGCCGCTCCTGGAATGCCTGGCTCTGCCAGATCAGCTGCCGGAGCTTGTCCTAGGGGAGAAAGGGACTGAGCTGTGACGGAGAGGGGGATAAGCGGGCTGGAGACATGGGGAGAGGGAAGGCCAAACAGCCTCCCCTCCACGGAACATTTAACTTAGTCAGGGACCTGCCCCATAGCCAATGAGAGGGAAGGAAAGTGATGATTGGCTGGGGAAGACGGCTGGCACAGAGCTCTTGGCAAGAGGATGATGCTGTGTCTAGGGAGCAGTGCCTCCCCATGGAGACTCCAAAACACATTCCATCCCCGTGACCCTGGCATGTGGCCCCTCCCTCCGCCCCCTGCGACCACAGACTCACCTTGGGCAAGTTGGGCACAAACTTGGTGTCCCCAAAAGATTTGTAGTTCCCCATGTTGGAAAAGATGCCAGCAGCGTAAACCAGGAACGCCTACGGGGAGAGAGGAATGATCAGGGTCCAGGCAGGCACTCCAGTGCCAGGAAGAACCTAGGAGTCCTGGCTCCCAACCTCCCTTCCCCCCACTCTAACCTACTAACACCCAATCCTCTCCCAGAGCCAAAGAAACCCAGGAGACCAGCCTCCCAGCCCCTCCCCAGTGCTCTAACCCACTAGACCCCACTCCCCTTCTAGAGCTGGAGACAGAGCCCAGGTATCTGGGTATGATGGTACCTGGTACTCCAGGTCAGTGAGGCCAGCGGAGCGTGCCAATTCCCCCAGCTGGTCAGGGTCCTGGGCACGGAAGAGCCGAGAGAGCAGCACATAGATGGCTGGTGCCTCAGGTGAGGTCTGGAGCAGCACAATCAGCCCCCCGTACCAGCAGGCACGTGACAGATAGTGGGCGTAGAGCCGCTCGCCCCGCAGCAGCAGCCGGAAGGCCTCGCTGCAGTCCAGGAGCGCCAGCCCCACATCGTTGGGCAGCACATACTGTGAGTCAACCATCTTGCTGGCCAGCCTGTGGGGAGAGCAGGGGTGCCCCTCAGTCCCAACCCACAGCCCATGTTCTAATCCAGAGACCCCACTCCCCTTCCACTTCCATATTCATCCCTAGGCTGGTTATTGTCCACCCCCCACACAATAGCTACAGCAGACTGTCAGCAAGGACAAGCAGGGCTATTGCCCCACAGCTGAGCCAAAGTGGCATAAGCACAACCAGGGACACAACCACCCACTCATGCAATGGCCTACCTGACTGACCTACACAACCACACAATTGCCCTCCCTAGCACGACTGTACAAAGACACTTCCACTCCAGGATGCAGCACCCCAGGGGAGGCTAGGTAAGGGATCCTGTATAAACTGCCCCCACGCCTCACCCTAGAGGCGGCTGCATCTCAGCATCACTCCCCCCCCCCCCGCGACACTGCCCTCACTGCACCCTTGTATTGCAGCAACATCTGCACCCACAAGTGCCTGCACCCCCCCAGTGCATCCGCTCCCACTCTCCCTGTGCCCAGCCCCCCAACTCACACCTGGTGCCTCCCCAGTCCGTGCAAGGCCTCTGCCCCCTGCACCGCGGGGGGGGTCTTCACCACCTCCCAGAACCCCCACTGCTCTGAGGATTGCCCCTCCGCCCGGCAGGCTGCACGAGACCCGCCCCGCACCCAACTCGAGCTACAGCACGCGCCCAGAGCCCCCACCTGCCGCCACTGCCCACTTCCTGCTTGCGGCCCCTCCCCCCAGCGCCTTTCCATTCATAACCTCGGTCCTCGCCCACCCACCAATCCGTGCCCTCTGCCAGAGAGACGGACGCTCTTTGCAGCCAATCGTGCTTCAGCATGGGCAGGCCTTCGCCTTCCGAGGTTCTCCGCTGCCACACGCGTTATCCCAAAGGGCCGGCCCGTGCTCTGGCGCCTCGGGGGCCGTTGTCATGTCACTAACGGGAGGGGAAGGTCCCAAATCCCATGGCCCACCCCCGAGCCTGCCAGTCCACCTGCCCTGGGGCTGAATCGGGGCTGGTGCCCCGAGCGGGGCAAGGCCCCGGCTCCCGTTCCCTGACAAACCAGATTGGATCCGGCTTTACTTTCCCAGAGGGTCACAGGCTGCCCTGCTCCTGGAGGCCGGGGGGGGGCCTGGGGTGAGGGTGTGGGGGGGGCAACCTGGGTATTTTTTTTGGTTTGTTTTTTTTGCGATTTTCCAGAAAACTCACAACCAAACCATGCAGAGAGATTCTCTAGCCGGCCTGTGTCTGCTGGCAATTTTGCAGGATTGTGATTATTTATTATGTGTATTACAGCAGCGCCTAGGAGCATGATTCCCAGAGAGGACCCGATTGTGCTAGGCATTGTACAAATGCAGAATGCACAGACCCTGCTCCAGAGCGCCTACAATCAAAGTACAAGCCGGGAGACAACAGGGGTAGAGAGATGGGGGAGCACAAGGAACCAGTGAGACAGTTGTGGTCAGCATGAGAGGCTGTCTGGGCTCAGCACACCTGCAGGCTCACTGCTGTCAAATTGTTTCTAGGTGTCACGGCAAAGGAGAGATGCCACCGCCACCAAAAGTACCTCTGTTTGGGGAGTCATCCAAGCCACGCCTCTTGGTGTCTTCACTGGTTCCTTAGTTTCATCTTCTTTCTAGTTTGTATTGTTTGATATCCGAATCCAGGGTCTAGTGTAATCCCATCACATCTTTGGGTCCTGGAAAGGGCTCCATATGGATTATGCATCTGGCTGCAGGGTCACATTGGCCAATGTCAGTGACAACTTTGGATAACAGGGACACCATCACAGGGCCTAATAACATCAGCCACACTATCAGAGGCTCGTTCACCTGCACATCCACCAATGTGATATATGCCATCATGTGCCAGCAATGCCCCTCTGCCATGTACATTGGTCAAACTGGACAGTCTCTACGTAAAAGAATAAATGGACACAAATCAGATGTCAAGAATTGTAACATTCATAAACCAGTCGGAGAACACTTCAATCTCTCTGGTCACGCAATCACAGACATGAAGGTCGCTATCTTAAAACAAAAAAACTTCAAATCCAGACTCCAGCGAGAAACTGCTGAATTGGAATTCATTTGCAAATTGGATACTATTAATTTAGGCTTAAATAGAGACTTGGAGTGGCTAAGTCATTATGCAAGGTAGCCTGTTTCCTCTTGTTTTTTCCTACCCCCCCCCCCAGATGTTCTGGTTTAACTTGGATTTTAACTTGAAGAGTGGTCAGTTTGGATGAGCTATTACCAGCAGGAGAGTGAGTTTGTGTGTGTATGGGGGTGAGGGGGATGTGAGAACCTGGATTTATGCAGGAAATAGCCCAGCTTGATTGTCATGCACATTGTGTAAAGAGTTGTCACTTTGGATGGGCTATCACCAGCAGGAGAGTGAATTTGTGTGGGGGGGTGGAGGGTGAGAAAACCTGGATTTGTGCTGGAAATCACTTTAGATAAGCTATTACCAGCAGGACAGTGGGGTGGGAATAGGTATTGTTTCATATTCTCTGTGTATATATAAAGCCTGCTGCAGTTTCCACGATATGCATCTGAGGAAGTGAGCTGTAGCTCACGAAAGCTTATGCTCTAATAAATTGGTTAGTCTCTAAGGTGCCACAAGTCCTCCTTTTCTTTTTGCGAATACAGACTAACACGGCTGCTACTCTGA
The DNA here is from genome assembly GCF_965140295.1 of Lepidochelys olivacea. Taxonomy (NCBI): domain Eukaryota; kingdom Metazoa; phylum Chordata; order Testudines; family Cheloniidae; genus Lepidochelys; species Lepidochelys olivacea. The sequence goes on along the minus strand of NC_140417.1, from coordinate 30,198,650 downwards.
AAGGAGCCCCTGCGACTCCTGAACTGGCCCAGCCCAAGCCCAAAGCAAAAGAAAGTGGCTCTTAGCTCCATTTCTGGTCTTCCAGCCCCAGTGATGGAGCTCCCAGGAATTGGTGCTCTGGGGACTATATGAAGTTGGTCTAGTGTACTCATCAAATGCAACACAAACTCCTGCCACTGTTCTGTTCACCTGCTCCATCAGTGCCCATACCAAGAGCAGTATCAACCAGGCCTTTTCCTCCCCACAAATCCGTTTTCAGCATAATGCTGCTACCAATACCAAGATATAGTTTAGCTTCTACTCCTTGGGGTATCATCCACTATATCATATCCCCTTTATATATAATATAAGTTTGAGTTATAAAATAATCCATAACTCTTATAAAGCACTTTCAATCCATGGATCTCAAAGCACTGTACAAAGGTGGTCAGTATCATTATCCCCATATTACAGATGGAGAAACTGAGGCACGGACCAAAGACATGAAGAGGATGGGTCTATGACAGAGCAAGGACCAGAACTCAAGTTTCTTAAGTTGCAGTCTAGTGTTCTAGCCAGTGTTCCACCCTGACTTTCAGGGCTGCAGGGAACCTCTATCCAAATATCATAATTAATCTAATTAACATCCCCTTTAACTCCTCCCACCACTCCTCTTCCAGATCCAGGAATAGAATCCAGGAGTCCTAACTACCAGCCCCTGCCCACCCCCAACACACTATATCTAGGGCTGTGAGTCTGTCACAGAGGTCATGGATTCTGTGACTTTCTGGGACCTCTGTGACTTCTGCATTGGGTGGTGTGGCTGGCCTGGGGGCCACCCAAGCAGCTTGGGCAGCCCCCGGGCCAGCCACACCAGCCGCTGCTAGGGCAGTCTCGGGACACTGTGCACCCACCCCCACCGGTAGCAGCGGGGGTCCTGGGCTGCACGCCGCTGTCTCCCCGCAGAACACCTGCACACTCCTGAACAGCTCCCCCTCCCCCCATCAGAGCACCCAGCATTTACTCAGGGGTATATAGTACAAGTCATGGACAGGTCATGGGCCATGAATTCTTGTTTACTGCCCATGATCTGTCCATGACTTTTACTAAAAATACCCATGGCTAAAACGTAGCCTTAACAATACCCCATTCTCCTCCCAGAGCCAGGGACAGAACTCAGGTGAAGGGAGTGGAATCTAGAGGTTAGAGGAGATGGGGCTGGGAGCCAGGACTGAATACAGCAACCCTGGAAGAGAAAGTGATTATAGAGAGATACCTTTTTTAACCTGGAACCAAGAAGCAGAAGGGGGAAAAGATAATTATGTTATAGAGCTGAGAAGACAGGCATCCATATGTAATGCTGGAGACATTAAAGATTCCCTAATTAGAGACAGGATCATTTGTGGGACACATGATTCCAGCTTACTGGAAAGATTGTGGAAAGAAACAGATCTAACCCTAGAGAAATGCCTCCAAACAGCAAGGGCAACTAAACTGTCTGGGGAAGGAGCAAAACAGTGACAGTCACTAGTGAAGACCAAGTACACAGGCTCAAGATAAAGGAACCCAGGAAGCAGGACAGAGACATACCAGCCAAGAATGCAGGCATCATGGTCCAGTGAGTGGCATGAAAGGCAGAAAGGAAAATGCCCAGCCTATGGACAATGGTGCAAGGGTTGTGGAATATAGAACCACTTTATGTCTCAATGCCAGTACATGAAGTGACTGAGGATGTAGCAACTTCCAGTGGGAAAGAGGAGATCTCTTTAACAGATCCAGAGACACTCACTCAATGTCCATGCACTGCAGGAGAAAGCTGCCCACCATTAAACTACCATATTTGCAACTATGCTATTGGATCGACAACCGACAATGTAATCCCAGCAACAATGATGAGCACCAGTATTAGACTGGAGGAATGTGACTAAGTGCTGGTGATATTCATTCTGAGGCTAGTGAGCAGCTGGGCAGGACAAGCCATGGATCTGATAATAACACAACACGAGAACACCTTCAACGTGAGAGAGGAGGGAGAACAGTCACTGTGAGCCCTATCCAGCACTATATCAGAATATCTATATAATAAGATCCCACAATTGTCACCTGTTCGAGTGTCACTCAGAGGCCTAGACTGTCTGTGGAGTCAGTGTAAAGTGATGGAAGCAGCTACAAGCATGGCTGTGAGCTCTTTTGGTTCAGAATATCACCAGGTTCGATCATCACTGGGTTTCGCCGTTTGTTACTGTCCATTCTTTACGTTCTCAGCCATTTTGACTTTACAGATTACACCGGTGTTGTGTACAGCTACAGTAAGGCATTTATCCACGCCAGGCCAAGAGTTCTAGACCATTGTGAGATCAGAGGTAACTCAACCAATCGCCACCCTTGCTCAACAGCTAACTTGCATGCAACAGTTTCATTGGTCATATGAGGGAGACAGCGCAGGTGGTGAATTACTTGGCCCACCTGCCACACCTATGTGACAGCATGGGCTTTCGGCAATTAGGAAAGACCTATCTCATGGAGACGGACACCAAGAGGACAAGCTGAAAATAGAAACAGACCCTCATGCGCAGCTTGTCTCTCTAATATCCTGGGCCCAACACAGCTACACCACCACTGCAAACAACACTGCGTGGGATGTTACAAATGGGTTCTGCTGTGTTGAGCTCAATGAGCCATCCTGCCACCTTTTGGCGGGCACTGCAGAATCTGAATGCCACTGGCATCAGCCCCGGAGGTGTTCCACCTTACACAGATAAAGATGAATGAGTCACTGGCCTGGAAGTTGCTGGTTGCTTAGGGACCAGAGATCATGACACGATTACATTCAAAATGGGCAAACAGAAAACAGTCCCAATCAGTAACATAGACTTGATTCTTCAGAAGGGCTAATTTCCCAAAGTTGAGGAAAATTATATGTGAAATTGATTGGGAGGAAAAATGTAAATGGAAAAAATGTGAACAAAAACTGGAAGCTCTTTAAGAAGAGCAGATCTTTTAGAAAAACATCCAGTCTTGATTTTAAAATTGTCAGTGACGGAGAATCCACCACAGTCCTTAATAAATTGTCCTAACGGCTAATTACTCTCACCATTAAATATGTATGGCTGATTTCCAGTCTGAATTAGTCTAGCTTCAACTTCCAGCCATTGGCTTATATTATACCTTTCCCTGATAGATTGAAGAGCCCATTATTAAATATTTATTCTACATGTAGGTGACTGAGATCAAGTCACCCTTTGACCTTCACTTTGTTAAGCTAAACAGATTCAGCTCCTGGAGTCTCTCACTCTAAGGCACGTTTTCTAATCCTTAAACCATTCTTGTGATTCTTCTCTAAACCCTCTCCTATTTATCAACATCCTTCTTGAATTGTGGGCACCAGAACTGGATACAGGATTCCAGCAGCAATCTCACCAGTGTCCAATACAGAGGTAAAACCACCTCTTTACTCCTACTCAAAATTCCCCTGTTTATGCATCCCAAGATCGGATTAGCTATTTTGACCACAGCTTCACACTGGTAGCTCATGTGAGGTTGATTACCCACCACGACCCCCACATCTTTTGCAGAGTCACTGCTTGCCAGGATAGAGAACCCCATCCTGTAAGCTTGGCCCACGTTTTTTGTTCCCAGATGTATACATAGGGTTACCATATGTCCGTATTTTCCCGGACATGTCCAGCTTTTTGGTTCTTAAATTGCCACCTGGGAGGAATTTTTAAAAATCTAAAAACATCCGGGATTTTGCCATTATTATTTTTCCCCAAAGAAGAGTTGATCATTCAAGAAAGAGAGTGAATATTGATCATTCGAGAAAGAAAGTGAATGTTGATCACTCAAGAGAGTGCCCACTTTTCCCCCCTAGCTCCCAGCACTTGCACCGCGAAACAGCTGTTTTGTGTAGCTGGGAGGGAGGGGGGAGGAGGGGGAACGCAGCGCGCTCAGGGGAGGAGGTGGGGCCGGAGCAGGGATTTGGGGAAGGGGTCCAACGGGGCAGGGAGGGGGCGGAGTTGGGGCGGGGACTTTGGGGAAGGGGTTGGAATGGGGGCGGGGAAGGGGTGGAGTTGGAGCGGGGCAGGGGGGCGTGAGCAAATACCACCCACCATGGAGTGTCCTCTTTTTTGAATGCTCAAATATGGTAACCTGATATACATTAACATTTAGCTGTACTAAAACACAATTTGTTTGCTTACGCCCAGTTTACCCAGCAATCTAGATCACTCGGAATCAGTGACTTGTCTTCTTCGTTACTTACCTCTCCCACAATTTGTGTGTCATCCGCAAACTTGATCAAGTCCAGGAACAAGGGCTACAGGCCATGCCTACAGAATGGGGACTCTATCCTGGAGAGCAATGACTCTGGAAGGATTTAGGGGTCTCAGTGTACAAGTAATTCAACATGAGCTCCCAGTGCCATGCTGTGGCAAAAACGGCCAGTGCAACCCTTAACTGTGCAGACTGGGGCATAGTGAGTAGGAGCAGGGAGGGGATTTTACCTTTGCATACCGCACTAGGGAGACCAGAGCTGGAATGGTGTGTTCAGCTCAGGAGGAGGGGCCACTATTTAAAAAGGGTGTTGAACAATTGGAGAAGGTGCAGAGAAGAGCCACAAAAATGATCCAGGGGCTGGAGAAAGAGTCTTAGAATGTGACTTAAAGAACTCCATCCACTGAGCTTCTCAAAGAGAAAGTAGAGAGGTGGCTTGATGACAGTGTCACAGGGAGACAATACTTGTTACTAAAGGGCTCTTTAGGCTAGTGGAGAAAGGCAGAACAAGAACCAAGAGCTGGAAGCTGAAGCCGGCCACATTCCACTGAGAAATAAGATGCCCGTTTTTAACCATGAGGATGATTCACCATTGGAACAAACCCTCAATGCAAGTGGTGGCTTCTCCTTTCCTTGATGTCCTCAAATCCAGACTGGCTACTAGCTGGCAAGATGCTTGAGACAAATCCAAGTGACTGGGCTCGGAATGTGGTGACATTGTCTGGCCTGTGCTATCCAGGATGTCAGATGAAGTGATCTAATGGGCCCTTCTGGTAAGAATCTATGTCTCTATGAACCAAGCCTCAGAGGGGCTCTCGAGCATCAAGACTGGTACTGATGGCATTCTTCTTGGAGGAGAAGGAGATGTCAAAGGGGAGACAACCCAGACCGTGATACAAAGCTGCAACAACCCTCACACCGGTGTCGGGAGCAGAAAATTAGGCTGGATGCCAACAAGCTGAAGAGCATTGAAGTCCCCTACTACATCAGGCATCTGTTGCCTTCTGATGAACTCCAGCTGGACCCTAAGAAGCCGAGAGCCATTAAGGACAGCCCAGAGCGAAAGATGTGAAGGGAATCCAGCAATTTATAGGGATGGGCCTGCTGTCTTTTCAGATTCTGTGCACACCTCTCAGAAGCCAGTGAGGCTGTGATGCACTCCCACACTGATGCAGCACAGGGAAGGTTGGAGACACAAGAACAGGCTTTGAAAGAGTAAAGAAAATCCTAAGTAAGGTACCAAAAATAAAGTCCTAAAACTCTGCATAGCAGCAAGAGTTGCAGGGCATTGCCTCAGAAGGAGACTAGGAGCAGTACTGATGCACAGCCAGCAGCCCAGAGCATTAGCTAGCAGACCCCTGACAGATGCGCTAGACAGAAAGGAAGAAACTGGAAAGAAACGCTTCCATTAGTTCACCCTGGGACAAGGGTGTCTCTAGCCATTTTGCCAGCCAGGGTGGAAAACGTTTTTGCTCCTCCCGCCCGCCACATGCAAGCGTGGCTGAGAATAAAAAACGCCCAACGGCTGGCCAGTCCGAGATCAGAGTGGAGGGGAAAAAACCCCAAACCCAGTGGCGCAGTGGTACAGCACCCCCTGGAAGTTGGTGCCCAGGGCGACTGCCCTGCTTGCCCGCTCCTAGAACCAGCCCTCTCTTTGGGCACAAGGCGGAGGTGCCGTCTGATCACAGGCCATTAGAAAGTGTCGGGAAGAAGCCACCGCTGAGCACACCCAAGCAACTACAATGCATGCTATTGAGACTCCAATGCGATGAGGTGAGGATAAGGTACTGCCCGGCTGAGGAAGGTCACTGCTGGTGGCAGATACACTGAGCAGGGCAGACTTTCCAGCGTCCCTGCCCCCGATGGCTCTGTGGGACAGGAGACGGAGTCTATTCACAGGCTTCAATACCTCCACATCTCCAATGGGAAGCTCCAGGCAGTCCAAGAAAGCTTTGAACAGGATGGGGCAGGAAAATGATTCAGACGCCCAGGGGCCAGATGACAAGAAGCAACGCCCCAGGAGGTTATACCTCACCAGCCAGTGAGGACGAGCTGGGTGTGCAAGGCAGGATTTTGTTTAACAGACTAAGCAGTAATTCCAGCCAAGTTAAGAGCTGATATAAAAGAATCTAAGGCCAGAAGGCCCACTGTGATCATGGGTTTCAGAGTAGCAGCCGTGTTAGTCTGTATTCGCAAAAAGAAAAGGAGTACTTGAGGCACCTTAGAGACTAACAAATTTATTTGAGCATAAGCTTTCGTGAGCTACAGCTCACTTCATCGGATGCATTCCGAAAGCTCATGCTCAAATAAATTAGTTAGTCTCTAAGGTGCCACAAGTACTCCTTCACTGTGATCATGTAGTTTGACCCCTCATGTAACACAGGCCCTAGGGCTGCCCTGAATTAATTACCATTTACACAAGAGCAGAGCAGTTAGAAAAACATCCAACCTTGGTTTAAGAATTGCCAGTGATGGAGAATCCACTCCAGCCCCTGGGAAGTTGTTCCAGGGGTTAATTCCCCTTACTGGTACAAATGTGCACTTTAGGTCATGCTGAATTTGGCTGAATTTCCAGCCAATGGCTTTTGTTAGACCTTGGTCTGCTAGATGGTAGAGCCCATCATCAGACGCTGTTCCCAATGTAGGTACTTATAGCCTGGGGTCAAGTGACCTCTTAACCTTCTCTTGGTTAAGCCAAACACACCGAGCTCCTCCGCTCCGGGAGTCTCTCACTAGAAGGCTTGTTTTCCAGCCCTTTAACCATTCTCATGGCTCTTCTCCTGGGATGGCCACATGCTCCCCATGTGGGGCTAGAGGCTTGCCTGAGCTGAGCCAAGGAGAGAATGCCCAGCTGAGACCATGCATGGACCAGTGTGAATGTGCAGAGCATCCGAGCCTCTACGGGCCTCATGAAACCCCCTCCCTGGGAAAAGGCCAGACCCATTCACTCATGATGACAGGAGCCGTCTGCTCACAGTGGATTGTAACACTCGGGTCTGGCAGGCAGACTCTCTGGAGGTACTGGGGTAAGATCTGTGATCAGGAACCTGAAGGCACATTTTGTAAAGGTATTGTGGGGGTTCTGGCCTGCTGAGTGCAGCCAACGGCCACAGCACACTGCTGCAGAATTCAAAGGATCCAGCCCCATATGGGAGTGGGAGCACAAGCCATCTTCCCCTGGGTAGCCACAAAGCAGCCAGGAAGGCAGCCAGCTGGTAAGACAGCCAAGAGACTGATAGCAAAGACAAAGCAGATGGGAAGTGCTCCCTACTTGGCAATGTTGCACCATCGCAGTACCACCCCCCAGGGACCAGATAGGGGCCCCCAAGCAGACACTGATGGGCTGGAGAACCAAGAATCCACCCAGGCACAATCTGAATGGGCCAGGGGGTCTGCGCTAGGGAAGTGCGGGGGAGGGAGCTGCACCCTGGGATATGGAATCTGTGCATGACTCCACCACCACTCCAGTGGGAGAGGGACGGGAACTCCAGCTGTCCCCTCCCCACCTCGGGCCTCTGCCACAAATCCCAAGAGGAGGGGGCTGTGCCATGTCCCTGGGGAAGTAGGGATCCTGCATGGCCACCGCAATGTTGCAAAGACCCCTCAGAGGTGCTGCTGCTGCTCCCCAGCCAGGATTCAAACTGAGGTCTCTCCTCACAGTCCAAAGCCCCCAACTTCCACCACAGCTTACAAATTTACTTGTGGACACGGGTCAGCTTCCCCCTCCCATTACTCCTGGGGATGCACTGCCCCCATCCCAAGGGACAGCCCTGGGGTGGGCTTTGGGCCCAGGGGCAGGTAGCCATTCAGTCCTCAGCTTCTCTATTGGGCTGCCCATAAAGGACAGGGTCCTGCCCACCTGAACCAGCCAGTTCCCCACCCTGGGGCCAGACTGAAGCCGGTACCCCCTTGAGGGGCAAGCTCCCGTGTCCCATTCCCAGACAAATCCGGTGCTCCAGTTTACTTCAATAAAGGGACACACAGGTCATTGCTCAGGGAGGCTGAGCGCTGTGTTATCCAGCTTTTAAAATGTAAATAGAGGCCTGGCTGGGGGATCTGGGTGGAATGGGGTGCGGGGCTGACCATAGTGGGGTTGAGGGTATGGCCTTGCTTTGCATGCCCAATAATCAGAATCCCAGACATGGCTCTTTGGGGCTGGGACTGTCTCTCACCCTGTGTCTGGGCAGCTCCCAGCGTGAGGATGCCCTTATCTCTGCTGGGGTCTGTGCAGTATGGTGGGGTCCCTGATCTCAGTTTGGGTCTGCGCAGCACCCGGCCCGACGGGGCTCCGATCTCGGTCGGGGTCTGCGCAGCACCCGGCATGACAAGGCCCCAGTCTCGGTCGGGGTCTGCGCAGCACCCGGCCCGACGGGGCTCCGATCTCGGTCGGGGTCTGCGCAGCACCCGGCATGACAAGGCCCCAGTCTCGGTCGGGGTCTGCGCAGCACCCGGCATGACAAGGCCCCAGTCTCGGTCGGGGTCTGCGCAGCTCCCGGCATGACAAGGCCCCAGTCTCGGTCGGGGTCTGCGCAGCACCCGGCATGACAAGGCCCCAGTCTCGGTCGGGGTCTGCGCAGCTCCCGGCACGACGGGGCCCTGGGCTCGGTCGGGGTCTGCGCATCACCTGGCACGACGGGGCTGGTTTGAGCCTCTAGCTGTCGGAGAATAAATGGGAAGTGCTCCCTAATAAATGGATAACGCACCCCCCTCCCTCCCCCGAAGCATCTCAGGGACTGAGCCCAAGATCCCTGCAGGTACAAGCAGCTTCCTGGTTCTGAGCTAAAGGAGCGGCTATGGCCGCTCCAAGGCTACAGGCCACTCACAAACCTCTTGATGGCTCTGACCACTAGGAGGAGCCGGAGAGCCACACACAGGGTTCGCGTGGGTCACACCAGTGACAGCAGGAGTCAGTTGTCCCCAAGAACCTCTTATTCCATATCTCCCGCTCCACAGATTTCAAGGCCAGAAGCAACTGCTCTGACCCCTGCATCACCCAGCCTGGCAATGCCCCCCAGCCCCCAAGTGATGGAGAGTCAGCTCTTCCCCCTCCACCCCTCCGTTCCAGGCCAAATGTGATCAGCGTCAGCTCCCGGCCCTGGAGTCTGGCTCAGCTTTTGTCTGTGGGATGGAGGAACCCGCTGCTCCCAGAAGGGGAGGGGCAGAGTGACTGGGATTGAGCCCCTTTGGGATCCTCCTTCAGAGGAGCTCTTCCAAGGGGCTCCCTGAGTCTTGGGGTATCCAGACTGGCCTTGTTCTCATGGCTCCTCTCTGACCCGCCATGACCCACAACTGGGTGCAGTCTCCTCACTGCAGTATGCAGAGGGGACCTCCCTCTCCCCACTGGTTATACACCCAGGGCTGCCTTAGTCCTCAGCCCGTGTCCTGCAGGGAGCACCCGGCCAGCTGGTTTCCTCCAGGACTCCTGGGTCCTTGCTAGGACAGCTGCATCTAGTGGGCTGCCCATGTGAGCCAAGTTCGCTAGCAGGAGCTGGGCTGACACCGCTGCCCCAGTCTGTGTCTCAGGACCCTTGGGCACTAGACTTAGGGACCCTGAGGAGCTGAGTCACCTGTTCCTGGCGCCAGTCACTGCCCCCATTTCTCCTCACCTGTGGGACTTCCTGCAGCAGGGGGCATTGGCTGGGATAACAGCCTGCAGGGGGCACACCCTGGCCCATGCTGGGGCTGGGATGGATACTGGGCTGGATGGGGGGGAGACGGGAACGTGCACAGAAGGAAAGGGCAGTTGCGTCCATATGTCCATCTGGGGGCAGGCAGTAACAGACACACGGACACGCCCCAGTTTAGTCTTTGTAGATAGCTTCCCCCCCAGGTTTTTTGCTGTTTTATTGGTCACTCATACTCAGTCCATGGGCACCCCCGCGTTCCCTGCCTCACCTACCACTCTGTCCACAGAGCCATGCCATATTCCCCGGCTCAGGCCACAGGCTTCACCCCACCACACGCAAACGCACGCTTCGGCCACAGGCTCCTCCTCCATTTACACTCCTGCCTGGCCCCCCATTCAGTCCACGGCCCCTGCCAGGTACCCCAGGCTCAGTCCATGGGCCCTGCCCCTGCTGAGTCCCCGGGCCCTGCCCCACCCCATCTGCTCAGTCCATGTCCCCCTGCTGAGTCCCCGGGCTCAGTCCATGGGGCCCTGGAAGATAAGGCGCACAAATCCCCGCTCGCCTGTGAGCCAGGTGCCACAGAAGGGGCAGGCGGCATGGAAGGCATGGGTGCCGTGGGGCAGCGGGATCTGGGCCCAGTACTGCACAGTCTTCTGGGAACAGACGTGGCCGCAGGGGCAGAAGGCGTGGGTGGGCCGTCCTGTGTCCAGGTACAACCCAGCCTCGCAGCCCAGCCAGAGCGGCACGTAGGGTCCGGCTCGGCGGCACATGGGGCACTCCCGCTCCAGCCCCCCCTTCTCCTTGCGGAAGCCCCAGTTGTGGTAGCCGTGGACGTGGCCGCAGTTGACGTAGACCCAGGGCTGCTGTTTGTCCACCACGCCGCGCTGGGCCAGGCTGGGGAAGGCCAGCGTGTTGAAGCCCACAGGGCACTGGGGGCGGGCGGCATTCGTCTCCTGGCGCAGCGCCTCCAGCTGCTTGAGGGTGGGTGTCAGCAGCAGCCCCGCGGTGGTCCGCCACAGCAGCGTGGCCCCGCACAGGTCGATGAGCGAGCCGTCCTGCAGCACGTTGGACTCGCTCTGCACCTGCAGAACATGGGAGTTGGAGGCGGGGAGCTGGGCGTGTCAGAGCATCAGTTCCAAGGGAGGGGGGTTGGGGCTGGGGAGGGGAAAGGGGGAAGTCAGGCTGGAGAGGACAGACCAAGGGAGGGAGATATGTGCTCCAGACAGGTGTGGGAGGGGGTCAAGTTGGAGGGGCATTGGGGGAAGGATCACCAGACTGGGAGTGTGTGGGGGAGAGGGCTCAGGCTAGGGGCCAGGGGGCATGACACATGGGGCTGGGAGGATTGCTCCTGAGAGGGCAAGAGCACCAGGCCAAAGGGCTGGGGATTTGTTCCAAACCAGGGGCACCCCTCTGGGCACTGAGTCCTTTCTGGATTGGCAGGGGGGAGGTTCCCCCTATGACCACCATGGGGGCCAGGCCTCCCTGCTGCCAGACCTATAGTCATGTCCCTGTAACCCCCTAGCTGGGTGTGGGGGCACCCCCTGGGCAGGAGGAACCCCCTGGAGGGGTGGACCAGGAGCCCTCCTATGGCAGTGAACAGGGCCCCCCAGGAGGGTATTGGGGGCCCCACGTACCAGCTTGCCACGGTACAGGTTGGAGCTCCCTGGGGCAGTGCAGGGAATGGGGGACCCCCAGGAGGGATGACGTGGGCCCCACATACCAGTTTGCCCCGCTGCTGCGCGGAACGACTGTCGCGCAGGGCATACACATTCCCGCACACTGAGATCTCGCGCCACACGCCAGGTGCCGAGTCCTCACTGAAGCCCCCTGTGGGGTGCATCACCAGCACCCCATTGGTCGTCAACCCATCCATCAGCCCGTCCGGCGTCCTCCACTTGGCTGCCCTCTCCTGCCAATGAGAGCAGTCAGGGGTCATGGCAATGCATGGGCGGGGGAGTGAGGGAGGGCTCCTTACAGCTCCTCCCCTGAATCCCTGCATCTGGACCCAGCTCCTTGTTCACTCCCCAAGAGGGACATCTGCCCCATCCTCCTCCATGCCCAACACACGCACCCAGCACCCTCCAGGACCTAGAGGGTCCCAGTACCTTCACGAGGGCCCAGTCACCCTGCTACCCATGGGTCCCAACCCCCTGCATTATTCCCAGTGATCCAGGGCAAAGGTGCCCCTTACAGTTCATTCCCCAGGGCTTGAAACTTGCTGTCCCCCATGCTTGGACTCCCACCACACCCAGGAGAAGATCCCCAGATCCCTCAGCCACAGGGCACCAGCCTGTACCAGAACCCAGCCCAGTGATGACCCATGGCTCCTGCTCCCCCTCCAGGATTCCCTTTGGGTTCACAACCACTGAGGGCAGGGACCTCAGGCACCCGCTTCCCTGAACAAGTGTCCCAAGGACCAGCTGCCCTGGGGTTGGATTGAAGCACGACCTAGAGGGAAAGGCCCTGTGTCCCATTCCCTGATCCCTGAGCCAGGCAGTGCCCCTGGTCTGGGGCCGGATTGCAGCCAGTGCCCCTGAGAGGGGAGGTCCCCTCTCGGCACTGTCAGGACTCACTCACTCCAAGGAAGATGTTGCGCGAGGAGTCGAAGCCTGCGGCGTAGATCCGGGCGGTGTAGGGAGGGCTGCGCTCACAAATGATGCGGCAGGCATAGCGGGAGATGGTGCTTTGGGCCGACTGCCCCTCACTGGCGCAGCTGCCCCCAGGCGCCGTGTCCGTCACCACAAAGTCAATCATGTTCTCCGTGGAGCGGCCAATCTGTACAGACACTAGTTCTGAGTGACCAGCTTCCTCCTGCCCCCTCCAAGCTGAGAGGCAGCTACCTTCTGGGGTGGGATGTGGGGGCTGTTTATACAGGGATCCCTCAGGCAATACTGACATGCAGACACCTCTGGAGTAGGGTGGGGGGGCTGTTTATACAGAGATCCCTCACCCACACTGAGATGCAGCCACCTCTGGGGTGGGGCATGAGGGCTGCACAGCAATAATGGCCAACAGACTAGGACAGGATGTGAGTGAGAACTGCAGATGGAGGCTTTGTGGAGGCAAAATGGGATCCATAGAGTCAGTGTCTGGCTCAAAAGGGCCAGACAAGGGCTCTGATGGGCACAAAGGGGAGGCTCTAGCCAAGCCTTGACTCCCAGCCTGTACTGCCTGCTGTTCCCACAAGGGGGCACCCTGACCCCCAGCCTGTATCAAGCAGTGGTGGAAGGGGCAGTGGCTGAGCTAAGATGTCATGGGCAACTGGCCATTGTGTGTGGGGGGGATGGGGGGGTGGAATCCACAGTGCATTGTGGATAGCTGCGGTGCGGTACCTGGAACATGTCGGTATCACAGTCATGCGTATATTCCACAATCACCGAGTGGCTGCGGGACAGCGTATAGGAGATGCTGTGCTGGCCCTTGTTACTGAGTGCCTGGGAGAGCAGAGAGCATGACCTGAGCCAGATGGCCCCAGCACCAACCCCATACCCCACTCCCTGTCCCCACAAGCCAGATCAGATCTGGCGCCCCCTAGAGGGGAAAGGGCCCATATCCCATTCCTTCTCTCCCTTCCCCCCACCCCCGAGGCAGCCAGTACCCCCCGCCCTGGGGCCGGATCAGAGCTGGCGCCCCCCAGTGCTGTGTCTTTATGCCGTATCTCCCCTTGGTGGTCAAAGCAGGCAGCAGCACTGCCTGGGAGCCTGCTGGAAGCCATGGCCATGGGGCAGTGGTTGCAGGGGCATGGCTCACCTTGGACACAAGGGGGGTGGAGATGTGGTGTATCACATCCGGCTTCACCCCATTGGCCTTCGGCCTCTTGAAGAGTGCGATGCGGCTGCGGCGTCGGCCCTTGTCCCCACTGGCCAGGGAGCCATTGTATCTGTGGGGTGGGGGGAGGTTAGTCCCATACAGACACTGTTCCGCCCCGGCAGCACCCTCCCCTCCTGAGCCAGCACAAGGCCCAGCCCCCACCCTGCCAGACACTCGACTCTGGGCTCAGGATGGCAACACAAGCAAGAAAAACCAGGTGTCATGGCAGTGCCGAATCCCACCCCCGGGGCCAGCACAGCAACACCAATGAGCAAAGAATTCTGGGATAGCCGGGAGTGGGTCTGGGAGCCCAGCCCTGCCTACTCCCCGACTGGCACCTTAGCAGCATACAAAGGGTTAAACAGTGCTTCTAAGGAAGGCAGCAGTCCCAGCATCACCAAGCACACATGGTGCTGGGTGTTGCACAGACACAGTGAGGGAGAGTCTCTGCCCCAAAGAGTTCACAGTCTGAATAGCCAAGGAGTGGGAGGGAAACTGAGGCTCCAAAAGGGGATGGGACTTGCCGAAGGTCAGTGGCAGACCTGGGAATAGAACTCAGGTACCCTGAGTCCTGTCCAGGCAAGGTGCCCACTGCAGCTGGATCTGTGTTACCAGGGAGGGCTCTTGTTCGCCTCATCCCTCCCTAACAAACCAGCCCCAGCATCCCCAAGAGACCCTACAATAACAAACCAGTGTGCACACCGAGCACCCTGGAGATGCTTCCACAAGCTGGCCTTCACAGCCCCAATGCTCCTAGAGACTCTAGACTAACAAACCAACCTGCATATCCCCAGGGCTCCCCCCATCAGACCTCGTCCCTAGTCCCCACTCACCCCAGCACAATGAGCTCTCCATACTTCACAGCCTCTTTGTTCAGCAGGGAGCCCTCTCCAGCAGAGGGGAAGATCCGGGAGCCCTTGGGGCAGGATCGCCGCAGGTCCAGAGACTGGGAGCTGACGGCCTCGGGGCTGCCCTCCAGCACCATCCTACAAAAAGAGAAGAGGGGGTGAAAGGGAAATTAATGCAACCCGGGGCTTAGATCCCATCTCTCTATCTATCCTTCTGTTCATCCATCCCCCTTTACCCCCATCTAATTGTTGTTCCAATTGTTAATTACCTTCACTGTTAAAAATCTGCAAAAAGAAAAGGAGGACTTGTGGCACCTTAGAGACTAACCAATTTATTTGAGCATAAGCTTTCGTGAGCTACAGCTCACTTCATCGGATGCCTTTTCTTTTTGCGAATACAGACTAAGATGGCTGTTACTATGAAACCTGTTAAAAATCTGCACTTTATTTCTGTTCTGAATTTGTCTAGCTTCAACTTCCAGCCCTTGGTTCTTGTTAGATTTTTGGCTGCTAGGCTGAAGAGCTCTCTATTATCACATTGCTGTTCCCCACGTAGGTACTTCTAGACTGGGGTCAAGTCACCCCTTAACCTTCTCTTTGTTAAGCGAAACAGATTCAGCTTCTGGAGCCGCTCACTACGAGGCATGTTTTCCAGCCCTTTATTCCTTCTGGTGGCTCTTCTCTGAGCCCTCTCCAATTTATCAGCATCCCTCTTGCATTGTGGGCACCAGAACTGGCCGCAGGATTCCAGCAGCAGCCACACCAGCGCCACACCGGGAGGTAACAGAACCTCCCTTCTCCTATTTCACACTGCCCTGTTTACACATCCCAGGATCACCTTAGCTCTTTTGAACACAGTGTTGCACTGGGAGCTCATGTTCAGCTGATTATCAGCTGTATTTGGATGGGTGGATGGTGTGTGTCTGGGGGCTGGGGGGGAGGAGGAGGAAGTGGGTCCCAGCCACATGGCAGGTAAAGTGTTAACCTCCCCACCCCTTTCTCCTCCCACCTCCCCTATGTCCAACAGGAACACAGAAAGCTGGGCAGCCCAGGACTCTGCCCCCTCCCTTCTCCATCACTGGGCCCAGCTCCCCAGCCTGACATTGCCATGACAATGCCCCTAACACTTAACCTCGTCACCATGGCAACACTCCTGAGCTCTCCCAACCCAATGTTACCATGGGAACACCCCTGATTTCTGACATCCACTTGTCACCATGGTGACGCTCCAGACCATAACAACCCTATTGTTTCCATGGCAACATTCCTGAACTGGAATCCCTGACACCACAGTGACATTTTAGATCTTTAATGCCCCTCTTGTTACCATGAAAACACTTTTCCTTCAGTCGGTCCCCCCTCACTCAGGCAGGGTCAGAGCCAGCCCCCTAGAAGGGAAAGACCCCACAACCTATTCCCCCTCACCAGCTGATCCTGAAGGCAAAACCCTCCCTGCTCTGAGTTGGCCCTATAGATTGCAATGGGTTGCCCATCTGCAGCGGCGCGTGCAGCCCCCAGATGCTGGCCCTCCGGCCTTCCCCTGCAATGGGATCCATGCCACACAAGGCCAGTTGTGCCAGGCAGTGAAGCATAAGCCAGGCAGGGGAACCTGGGGAAGGGACAAGGATAGCCAGTTTTCTCATCCTCTCAGAGCAGCATAGGACGCAGGAGGGATCGCTGGTCTCTGGGGTTCCCTGGGATGTGGGTAGCTGGGGGATTCATCGGGTACCACAATGCAGTGCCTCCCAACCGTCATCCCACCCAGCCCAGGGACAGGAGAGGCCCACTGGCTGGGAGGGAAGGCGAGAGTTTACAGACTGGTTTCTTCAGTCTGTACATATCTGTATGGGGGAAGGAAACGTCTGTTTTCTGATATCCCAACTATAACATCAACCATCCACACACACACCTGACATGACACACAGACACCCCCGTCACCCCACAGACACTCCCAGCATCACACACAGACACTCCATCACTACACACAGACACACCTGAAATGATGCAGACGCATACCCCTGACACCATACACCTGAAACGGCAGACATAGACACACTTCGCAACACCACTCCCAACACCAGACATACCCATCCCTTACACACACACACACGCAGGATAAACATCCTTCGCCCCACCCCTTTGAAAAGCAAGAAGCCAAACAACCCTCACCAAAACAACATAACACAACAATTCCTGGTGTCATCACATCGAGAGACATTCTAACTCAACAACAACACAACCCTATCCCAACACACTCACCGGGCTGCAAGGGGCTTCCCACACATGCACAAGGACAACACAACCCCCTTTCCCCAAACACAAACTGGCAGGGCAGGGGCTCTCCTTTCCACCCACCCCCCACACCACCCCCTCCCAACACACACACACACACACAAAGGGGGCAAGGGCTGCCCTCCCACACAACACAACTCCCAAACACATACAAATGGCAGGGAATCCCCTTCCAACACAATGCCACCACAACTCCCTCCCAGCACACACAGGAGTGGGGTGAACAGGCACTTCCTTTCCCACCAACACAACCCATATGGAAGAGAGCAAGGGACTCCCCTCCCAGGCACCACCCCCCAGCAACACAACCAGCTCCCCAAACACACACAGGCAGCGAGGGGGCGGTGGCTGCTGCAGGGGCTGGCAGCAATTGCCTGGGAGCCAGGTGATCCCCGCACCTCCTCCAGCCAGACACAGACAGCAGCCCCGGTGTGGGTGCGCAGAGAGGATTTTGGTCCCCAAGTCACAGATGGGTGTGTGTGTCAGGGGTGAGATGGGGGGGCGGGGATCAGGGGCTGGGGATTCAGTGACTGGGGACTGCTGGGAGGCGGGAAGGGGTGTAAGCTGTGGAGGTGTCCCTATCTGACCCTTTGGTTTGGATCTAACACAACACTGTGCAAAAGAAACAACCCCCTTTCCTCCAGGGCAGGCAACAAACCCGTGTGTGAGTGAGACAAGGAGGGGAACCGATGGTGCAATCAGATCTCAAGGAGAAAGAAAAACAGATGGAGTGTATGGGGATAGATAGATCGATAGATAGATGGCTGGGGAGGGAGGGATGGTTACAGGCTGTGGAGGGAGGGATGGTTACAGGACTGGGGAGGGAGGGACAGACGGATGGTTACAGGCTGTGGAGGGAGGGATAGAGGGAGGGTTACAGGGCTGTGGACGGAGGGATGGTTACAGGCTGGGGAGGGAGGGATGGAGGGATGGTTACAGGGCTGTAGAGGGAGGGATGGTTACAGGGCTGGGGAGGGAGGGATAGAGGGATGGTTACAGGGTTATGGAAGGAGGGATGGTTACAGGACTGGGGAGGGAGGGATGGTTACAAGGCTGTGGAGGGAGGGATGGTTACAGGCTGGGGAAGGAGGGATGGTTACAGGACTGGGGAGGGAGGGATTGTTACAGGCTGGGGAAGGAGGGATGGTTACAAGACTGGGGAAGGAGGGATGGTTACAGGACTGGGGAGGGAGGGATGGTTGCAAAGCTGCGGAGGGAAGGACAGAGAAGATGCCCCTGGCTGACACTGAGGTTCCCATCTCCAGCCGCCCCTCTGCTTCTGTCTCCCCCCACGTAATCCCCAGCAGCCCCGACCCGCCGCTTACCCCTCGGCGCGGCCCCAGCTCCCCCGCAGCCTGGCTCAGCAGCCGCCTGCGTCGCGCGGCCAGGATGAATAGCCCCGCATTGCTGCTGTCTCCGCCGGCAGTGCTGGAGCGGAACTGCCCTCCCCCCGGGGCGGGGTGTGAGCGGGGGCGGCCCCGAGACCACCACGGCCACCGCCGCCCCTCCCTGCCCTGCCCCCGCCTCCCCCCCACCCCATCGCAGGCAGGGATCCCCCCAGCCACGCGTGCACCCCCTGCCCGCAGCCGCTGCGTCACTCGTGGGGGGATGGGGCGAGGCGCTTTTATGACTATGCAGGTGCGAGAAGGGATGGAAAAGGCTAGAACTGGGGGGGGGGGGAAATCGGAGCCAGAGCAGGGGGGCTGAGCTGATCGGGGGGAAGCAGAGCCGGATGGGGGGCACTGAAGCTGGATTAGAGTTGGATTGGGGGGCTGAGCTGATTGGGAGGAGGGAAGCTGGGGGGGTGGAGCTGTATTGAGGGGACTGAGCTGATCGGAGCTGAATGGGGGGAAGCAGAGCTGGAGTGGGGGCAGGGCGCTTCCAGTGGGTTGGGGGGCAGGAGAGTCTGTGCGTTGGTCCCCCCTACCTGATGAGCAGTGATGCTCATGGGGGGAGAGGGGGAGATGGACCCTCCCCCACACACTAGGAACTCCCCTCCAACTTCCAGCTGGGTTTCTGCCCTATCTCCACTCTGGGGCCTGGGGACACATTGAGGGGCCAGTGGCCTCTGCAAACTCTTGATTGTGCCTCCAAATTTCCTTGGCCTCCTGTATCCTTCTTTATCCATTAGGAGGAGGACGGTGAAGGCTGGTTCAGGGGCCAGGGGACAAGCCTGGGTTCACTTCCCTTCCCCACCAGCCTCCCCTGGTGTCCCCTTGGCCAAGTCACTTTTCTGGCTGATGCACAATGGGCCAGCTCTATTCTGGGTTGGTTGAATGGTTGGCTCCCCTCCTCTTCCTCTGAAGCATCAGGGCTCGGCCACAGCTGGAGACTGGACACCAGAAGGAGGGTGAGGAAAGGTGGGTGCTGGGCTCTGAGCCTGTTCACAGAATCTTTCCTCTAGCTGCCAGGCTAGTGCCTGCTGCCCGGATGCTCAGGGTCCAGCTGATCACCGGGATGGGAAGGAATTTCCCCCAGGTCAGATTGGCAGGGACCTTAGGGGGTTTTCACACACACACGCCCTGCAGCATGGGGCGTGGGTGGCCTACTGGGATCCCCTGGGCACAGCTCACCTCAGCAATTCCTTGCCACTGCAGGACCTGGGGGCATTGGGGGCCCCTCCCCCGTTCTCTGCCTGGGGCTCACAACAAGTCAGTCTCTGGAGACTGAAATGCTTTGGTTTAACTAAAGTCTTGGGGCTCAATTGAGGGGGAATGGGGTGAGACGGTCAGGCCTGTGCTAGACAGATCAGGCTGGATGATCTATGGTCCCTTCTGGCCTTAACCGCTAGGAATCCAGAGCACTGAGGGGATGTCTACACAGCAAGTAGACTCCCACAGGCTGCAGGGCCCTAAACTTGCCGTGCAGACATTCTGACTCCAGCTGGAGCCAGGGGAGCCTCCCCCCTCCTGGGGTCCCAGAGCTTGGGCTCCAGCCCAAACCTGAATGTTTACACAGCAATTCTACAGCCCTGCAACCAGAGCCCCATTAATCCAAGCCAGCTGACATGGGCCAGGCCTCTACAGTAGGGATCACAGCGCTGCCCTGCCTCCTGTAGGGAAGGGGAACTAGAGAGGTGCTGAGCCCCTGCAGTAATGGGGGTAATCCAGACAGTATGGCCTCTCCCCCCTTGACCCAGTGACCCCCACTGTGCCCCAAGATGCAGACCCCTGTCATGACCTGCCAGGTGCCCCCGGACTCTTGCTGTGTGTGTGGCTCTAACACAGAGGTTGGCAAACTATGCCCGCGGGCCACATCTGGCCCACGGGACCGTCCTGCCCGGCCCCTGAGTTCCTGGCCCGGGAGGCTAGTCCCTGGCCCCTCTCCTGCTGTCCCCCCTCCCCCACAGCCTCACCTCACCGTGCAATGCTCTGGGCAGCCCGGCCTGATCCGGTGCTCTGTGCTGTGCGGTAAGGGGGCAGGGAGCGGGGGCTGGATAGAGGGCAGGGCGGCTTAGGGGGTGGTCGGGGCATGGATAGGGGTTGGGGCGGTCAAAGGACAGGGACCACGGGAGTTGAATGGGGGCGGGGGTCCCAGGGAGGCAGTCAGGAAGGAGAGGGAGGGTTAGATGGGGTGGTGGCGGGCAGTTAGGGGGTCCGGGGACGATCAGGGAGAAGGGGTGGTTGGATGGGGCTGTAGGGGCACTCAGGAAGGAGAGGGAGGGTTGGATGGGGCTGCGGGTGGCAATCAGGGGCCGGGGGCAGTCAGGGGCCTGAGAGCAGGGGGTGTGTGGATGGGGCAGGGGTCCTTATGGGGCCGTCAGGGGGTGAGAAGCAGAGGGGGGTGGTCGGATAGGGGGCGGGGACCGGGCCACGCCTGGCTGTTTGGGGAGGCAGTCTCCCCTACCCGGCCCTCCATACAATTCAGAAACCCGATGCGGCCCTCAGGCCAAAAAGTTTGCCGGCCCCTGCTCGACCAGCAAGCCGCTGACTAAAGGCAGCTTTTCCCGCGGGGGCCGCGGCAGCGGGGACCCCCTTTTCGGATTCTGCCCAGCAGGGGGCAGCAGCACGTGGCCCACAGCCGCACCACGCCCCCGACGCGGTCCCAGCCCAGGACGTTACATCAGCGGGGCCGGTTTCCTGCGCTGGGAGCCGGGGCGCTGGGCTGGGGCCGGGGTTCCGTGGCTCAGACGGCGCAGGGCAGCGAGAGGCGGAGCCCCCATGGACAGCCAGGGCCGCAGGGTGGTGGTGTGCGACAATGGCACGGGGGTGAGTGTGCAGCCCCGGCCGGCCCCACCCACCCCTGCGCAGGGGCGGCGGCTGGGGGCAAGGGCGGCGGCGAGCCGGGCCTCGGGACCGAGACCCGGCCCAGCCTCGCCGCCAGCGCGGTGGTTTCAGCGGGGTTCGGGGGGGAAGCGGGCCCCGGGAGGAGCAGGGCGGAGCGGGCCTTCCCACTGGCCCCGGCAAGAAGCAATCGGCTTAAAGGGTTCTGCAGCCGCCGGAAGAGCCTCGCCCCGCTCCCCGGGGTGCGGTGCTGGGTTCCCGCTCGCCAGGTGGAGGAGCAGGCGGGGTAACTGCGCGGGCGGCGGCTGCCCCTGTTCCGGCTTGGCCGGCTGCCCCGCTGGCCTGGGTGGGGAAGGGGCCCAGCGACTCCTCCAGCTTCTCGGCGTTGGCGCTTCCTGCTTGCCCTGGCTCATACACGGGGCCCAGCTCCCCGCAGAGAGCGGGGCAGCCCGGGGAGGCCCAGGGGCAGCCTCGGCCACTGGCACCGGAGCCATTTTTCCAGTCTGAGAAAAGTCCATTTCTGTTTCTTCTTTGCATTACGGTGGAAGCTCTACTCCCAGCCTCAAGTCAAGGGCCCTTGTCGTGCCAGACCCATTGAGCGAGCTCAGAGCCCCCTTGTGCCCAGTGCTGCCCAGCCACCCAGCGAGAGACAGTCCTTGCCCTGCAGAGCTCACCATCTGAATAGACAAAGGGTGGGAAGAGAAACTGAGGCAGGAAAAGGGACTTGCTGGAGGTCACACAGCAGCTCAGTGGCAGAGCCAAGAATAGAACCCAGGAATCTCAGCTGTCACCCCACCCTGACTCATCCCCTCTGCTGAATTGCATTGTGTAGGGGGAACTTTTTATATCCAGTATAAGTAAGGCACCTCCATTAGAGAGCGGGGGAGCATGAAGACTATTAGACAAGGCAGTGGTAAGAGCACATCAGGAATGCTGGGTGCAGTTCTGGTCACCCCCTTCAACAGAGAAGCTGGCTCCTAGGCTGATCAGAGGAATGGAGAGCCAATCTTAGGGGAGGAGCCTGGAAGAGCGGAGTCTCTTCAGCCTGGCCAGAGAAGGGATCTGGTTGCTCCCTCTAAATACACGGGGGAGAACCCCTGAGGGAGAAGAGCTATTGAAGTTTAAGTGGACACAAGAACAAATGGGGTTAAACTGGCCAGGGATCAGCTGAGGCTAGAAGTGAGAAGAAGGGTTGTGCCCCTCAGAGGCAGGAGGATCTGGTACAGCTTCCCCCAGCAGTGGGGGGCAAATGCCCCCCCCCAAGAGATGGATGCTCGGGGGAAGAGGGGGGCTGTGATAGACTTGCTAGTCAAGGAGCTCCCTTCCAGTCCTGTAGAAGAGTGGGCTCACCCTCGTGCTTGCCCTTGTGGAGAATGGAGAGGTAACAGCTGTTTCCTCACTACTTCCCCTGCCCTTGGTCACACCAACTGTGGTGGAGTTCCTCTTCTCACCACTCGCTTCTACCCCTTTAGCTTCTGGTAGCCAAAACTAACAGTAGTCCCTATTCTTACACTGGATCTTTGGTACTCAACTCCAGGCCCTGTGATTCCCTACAGCCCTTCACACCAGCCTCTCTTTCAGTCACCCTTCTCAGAGGCCTCACACTACCTCTCCCAGGGGCTGCTTGGGGGAGGGTCCAGGCCTACCCTCTATGCTGGGTTCAGTCTAGGGCCCCTAGCACATGCAGCCAAGCTCTGTGCCATCAGATGCTTTGTCACTGTCTCCCTGGTCTCTGTCCTTTCTTCAGGCCTCATCCCCAGCTTCCCTCTGGGCTGTGTAACAAGCTCCCAGGGTTTCTCCCAGAGATCTGGGCCCTACCCTTGGGTCAGGTCAGGTCAGGCAAAGGAGCTTGCTTCAATCTGGTGCCTTCCAGGCACCCCTACCCGCAATCAGAACCTTACCATGCTACTTAGGGCTCTCTCTTCTCTCCCCTTCCCCTCACCAGGATGGTTCTTCCACCCCCCCCCCTTTCTCTTTTTATAGCTCCATCCAGCTCCTCCCCAGCTGAGCTTCATCTTCACTGAGGCCTGGCCCACCTTCCAGGTGCAGCCAGCTGTGTTAATTGGGCTCTCAGGCCCACATTAACCCTTTCATCACCTCTGTGGGGCAAACCCCCACTTCCACAGGCACTCCTCTATCTGTAAAGAAGCCTCAGTGTGTGATATACATTAAAGCGAACATTGTAAGAGTCTTTTCTTCAATATTTCCAAGCGACAAACTCTTTTTAACCTGCTTCATTGGCAAGCTTTGCCATGAAGTTAAGGCTGAGAGAAGGCAATGCTGGTTCACACAAGATATATTTAGCCCGTGGGACTCACTGCCACAGGACATTGTTGAGGCTAAAAGAAAAGGAGTACTTGTGGCACCTTAGAGACTAACCAATTTATTTGAGCATAAGCTTTCATGAGCTACAGCTCACTTCATCGGATGCATCCGATGAAGTGAGCATCCAATGAAGTGAGCTGTAGCTCATGAAAGCTTATGCTCAAATAAATTGGTTAGTCTCTAAGGTGCCACAAGTACTCCGTTTCTTTTTGCGAATACAGACTAACACGGCTGCTACTCTGAAACCTGTCATTGTTGAGGCTGAAAACTCAGCAAAGTCCAAGAAGGGATTGCTTATTTTTGTGGAGAAGCAGAATCTGCAGAGTTGGAATTGTTGAAGCTGACACAAATCCTGGCAGGGGGATGAAACCTCAAACTCCAGGGGTTGAGCCAATCTCTACCCATTAGTGAGAGAGCAGGGGGAGGCTAATGTGTGGAGGATTATTCCCCATTGCCTACTGCAGGAGTCTTACACCTTCCACTGACCAATTCCACAGGCAGTGGTCACTGTCAGAGACAGTATTCCGGGCGAGAGGGGCCTTGGCTCTGAGCCAGTCTGGCAATTGCCATGTGAGTTCTGCAGGTTAGCAGCAATGCTGTGTGTTTGGCAGGGAACTCTGGCACTGCTCGCTGGATCTATCCAAGCGTCAGTCGGAAGTGTCTACAACCTGGCTGTTCTCACCAGGGCCCCGATCTCAGCTCCGTGCAGCACCCAACGCAAGGGGTCCCAATTCAGCCAGGGGGGAGGGGGCTCTGTGCAGCGCCTGGCACAATAGGGCCCTGATCTCGGTCAGGGTCTGTGCAGTGCCTGGCACAATGGCAGCCCCGCCCACACTTGCTGAGTTGGGGGTTAAAGGGGACACAGGCCTGCATTATGCCAAAGCGGAAGGTAATTTGTAAATGAAACACGAAGCAAAACCCGCTTTGCAGGGGGGACGCCAGGAAAGTGCCTGTAAAAGGAATCAGAAATGAGATTTCTCTTTAAGGGCTGTTGCTCTAGAGGCTTTGGCCTCGCGGAGTCCGTAGGCAGAAGAAGGAGAGATTGCCCAGAAATGCAGGGTGCTGCTAGGAGCGATAGAGCCAGATGGGATGTGCCTGTCTCCAGCAGGCTGGGTCTGCGGGTGCCTCTCTGCTGGGGTGAGTGCATGTGTTGTGCTAGCAGAAGCAGGCTCAGCTCTTGCATTTCCTCTTTCTCCACATCCGCTTGCTCGCTGCAGGGTTCACTCTCCCACAGCAGGCAGGGCCAGTCTGCCAGTGCTTTTGCTATGATTGCCCAGGCCTGCTGTTCAACACGAGACAGAATTAACCTGCAAGCTGTGTCCAGTGGCAGAGGGTTCCACAGGTTAATGGGTCTGAGGAAGGCCTAGGGGGACACTCTTGCCTAATCTGGGAGCCAAGGAGCCTTGGGTGAAACTTACACTGCTCAGGGGGAGTAATGGGCCCAATGCCCTGGGGGCAGGTGAGAGGATCAGGCCCAGTACTTTTACACAAACTCTTAATTAACTTGCAGAGCTCGCTGTCATTGGGTGTTCAAGAGGCCAGGCTTGGAGAGGTGGCAGGGCACTGCGATGGGTAATGAGGTCATCCACAGATAGGAACAAAATTAAGCAGCATGCTTAAGTGGGGGTGGGACTGGGACTCTACTTGTAGCTATGCCACCATCTTCCTGTGTGACCTTGGGTGGGACCTTTCCTGTCATTGGGCCTCAGTTTCCCCTCCCACCCCTTGTCTGTTCAGACGGAGCTCTTCGGGGCAGGGACTGTCTCTCACTGTATGTCTAGGTAGTGCCTGGCATAATGGGGGCCCTGCTCTCATACTGCTGCTCTGACTTCTAAAGCATAGAACACGGTGAGCACCCCTAAAGGACTCACTATTTAAAGGGATATTATCTTAGTCCGTTACAGCAGGGGTTCTCAACATGTTTCTTTCAGAGGCCCACCCAACATGCTATAAAAGCTCCATGGCGCTCCTGGACCACAACACCTGGTTTTCTGCAGGGCTGGCATTAAGGGGTAGCAAGCAGGGCAATTGCCTGGGGCTCCACTCCACAGGGGGCACCACGAAACTAAGTTGCTCAGATTTTGGCTTCGGCCCCAGGTGGTGGTTCTCGGGGTCCCAGGCTGCAGTCCCATGCAGCAGGGCTTCGGCTTTCTGCCCTGGGCCCCAGTGAGTCTAATGCTGGCTCTGCTTGGCAGACCCCCTGAAACCTGCTCACGGCCCCCCAGGGGGCCCTGGACCCCTGGTTGAGAACCGCTGCTTTACAGGGCCTCTAGGCACTACCCTAATATTTCTAATAGCAGGGTATCCACATCTCCCTGCATGAGGGTACCGATGGAGCCTCTCCCTTTCCATGGCGGGGGAGTGGAGAGGAGAGGCGGGGAGCGAGGGAGTGGTGAGTGTCTACAAAAGCAGAAGTGTCACTTCCTCTAGACTCTGCACCCAGGGCTACTTCCCTCCATGGCTGGGGAGGGAGGTGGGGCTTGTGACCCTGTATACATGTAGCACCTCCTGCTAGCGCTTGGTGTGCAGATAGGGAGGGTCAGGCCAGCCCAGGGGGCATTGGACACAGTTCTTTGCAGCAATTTGGCTCCTTCCCCCCCCCCCCCCCCCGGGGCAGGGGTGTCTGTGGCTCAGGGCTGGGCCAAGAGGATTTGGGGCTGAGGGGAGAAATTCTGTAGGGATTTAAAGGGTGATATTTCCAGTGATCATCCAGCCTGGTATCCTTCTGCTCCTCACCCCCAATCATCCTGGTGGGCCCAGCTAGCCTGGGATCCCCCCCACCTCAGAACAAAGGTAACTGGGTCCCTCTAGGTGTTTTGAGGGTAACAGGAGTAGCCAAGTGGCCCCAGCATGTCTCTCCGGTGCCGCTAAGCCAGCTGGAGGGAGGAATGGGGCAGATCTACCCCCAGCTTGGGGAGATCCTGTGTGGCTGGGTGGGTGGAGACTCGGAGGGGTTGTCACCTGGTTCATTTTCCTCTCTCTGTCTCCCCAGTTCGTTAAGTGCGGCTTTGCCGGCTCCAACTTCCCTGAGCACATCTTCCCCGCACTGGTCGGGCGCCCCATCATCCGCTCCACCGCTCGTGTGGGCAACATCGAGATCAAGGTCAGGCTCTGGCAGGGGGGGCATGTCCCACAGGGGTCAGGTAAGGGGAGGGGGGCTTTGAAGGGGAGCCTTCCCTTGGGGGGACGGGCTCCTTAGGGATCTGGGGCAGAGGGGCCCTGGCCTCCCGTGGTGGCTTAGCCAAAGTGCTGGTGTCTCAAATCTCCTCCCTCCCCACCGCCGCCCCAGGACCTGATGGTAGGGGATGAGGCCAGCGAGCTGCGCTCCATGCTGGAGGTGAACTACCCCATGGAGAACGGCATCGTGCGCAACTGGGACGACATGAAGTACCTGTGGGACTACACCTTCGGGCCCGAGAAACTCAACGTCGACCCCCGCAGCTGTAAGATCCTGCTCACCGAGCCCCCCATGAACCCCACCAAGAACCGCGAGAAGATCATCGAGGTCAGGCTGGGCTGTGGGACTGAGGGGCATCAGCACGGGATGAGGCTGTGGGGCGGGATTGAGGGGCATCAGCACAGCCCGGGTGGGGGAGGGGGCTGCGGGGCAGGACTGAGGGGCATCAGCACAGCCGGGGGGGAGGGGGCTGCGGGGCAGGACTGAGGGGCATCAGCACAGCCCGGGGGGGGCAGCTGTGGGGCAGGATTGAGGGGCACTGGCAGAGCTTGAGGGACATCGGGTGGGGGAGGGAGCCCAGGGCTGGGATAGCAGGGGCGGGAGGTTGGGGTTGAAGGGCAGTGGCGGGGCTGTGCCCATGGTTTCTTCTCTCCCCCCAGGTGATGTTCGAGACGTACCAGTTCGAAGGCGTGTATATCGCCATCCAGGCCGTGCTGACTCTCTACGCCCAGGGTGAGGGGGCGCTGGGGCCGGAGCAGGGGTGGGGGCCTGAAGGGGGATGGAAGGGGCTGAGAAGGTGAGGTATGGGAGGGCCAGAGGGGGGAGGGTGCAAGAGGTCTGGGGGGAGTAGAGGTGGCAGAGTCAGGGGCAGTAGAGGGAATGCAGGGGAACGTGTTACCGTGGTGAAATCTATCCTGCTTGTATGGCAGGTGAGTGAACCAGTCAACCAGTGTGCTGGCCTGGGGAACTCACTGCCACTGGATGTCCTGGAGGCTGAGAGGGGAGCAGGGTTTAGGGAGGGAAGTGCAGGGAATGACCAGGGGAGCCCTGCTTTGGGAGGATGGGCAGGGGAGATGTCACCTCTGGGCATGTTATTTCCTGTTTCGCCACAAAGGGGCCATTGTCACCTTTCCTGACATGGCCAGTCCTGATGCCTTTGGAGGTGGGATACCAGGGTAGATGGGCGTATTGCCTCTCAGCACAGTAACCTCCCCTCCCATTTCAGGCCTGCTGACTGGGGTGGTGGTGGACTCTGGGGACGGTGTGACCCACATCTGCCCTGTCTACGAGGGCTTCTCCCTGCCCCACCTCACCCGGCGGTTGGACATCGCGGGACGGGACATCACCCGCTACCTTATCAAGGTGAGAGCCGGCTGAGGGTGCGTCATAGATTTGCTAGCCGCCTGTCGGACTGCTGTGAGGGGAATCCACGCCCCGGGGTCCCTGGATGTCTTAAGCCTCCCGGAACCTAAATGGAGTCCAGCCCCTGTCCCAAGGTGTGAGCTTTCTGGGTCCAGCTCGGCTCCCCCAGGAGCCCCGCGGCAGCTGTGAAGCAGATATCGCACCCGGACCCTGCCCCGAAACTCACCTGCTGCCCTTTGACCTCATCCCACGCAGCAGAGCGAGCTCAGATCCTGCAGCCCCGACCTCCTGCCTGCAGCGCCTGCCACTAGTTCCCTTTCCCTGGGGAGGCCTCCACGCAGCTGGGCTCAGGCAGGGCCCCTGCCTCAAGGCTACTCTGTCGAAAATGGCCCAAACCTCCCAAGAGCTCAGATCTTCCCCTTTATAACCGTCCAGCCTCCTCCTTTGCCACCAGCCCTCGGACTCTCTGCCCACTGTGGGGGCGAACAGGGCGTCGGGCAGGCAAAAGGCTGCACCTCGAAAGGAGCGTCCCGCGTGGGAAGGAGCCAGGCAGCCAGTTCCTGCTCCCACTCGGAGTGCCTAGATCGTACCCATGCCTTCCCCAGATCCTCACAGGAGGCCAGAGGGAGGGGCGGGACTTCTATGGGAAGGGCCCCAGCAGCTCCTGTTACTATAGTCTCCCCCTCCTGGCAGCTGCTGGTACTGCAGGTTCCCCCCATGACTCTGTCTCCCCCTCCTGGCAGCTCCTGTTGCTGCGGGGTTACGCTTTTAACCACTCTGCGGATTTCGAGACGGTGCGGATGATGAAGGAGAAGCTCTGCTATGTGGGGTACAACATTGAGCAGGAGCAGAAGCTGGCTCAGGAGACCACAGTGCTGGTGGAGTCCTACATGGTGAGGGAGCGGCTGGGGGTATGTCTCTGCTTGGTGGATGGGTGGGTCACTCCTGCCCCATTGAGAGACCTTTGCTGGGATGGTGGGGACCTTAGCACAGTGGGGCTGGGAGTTAACACCCCATTAGGATGCCTGGGGTGATTCTCCCCCTTGGAGCAATCAGCTCAGGCTCTCTGCAGACTCAGGCAGTGTTGCTGACAGCCTCTCCCTCTGCTCCCCACAGCTGCCCGATGGACGTGTGATCAAGGTGGGGGGTGAGCGGTTTGAGGCGCCTGAGGCCCTATTCCAGCCCCACCTCATCAATGTGGAGGGTGTGGGTGTGGCTGAGCTGCTCTTCAACACCATCCAGGCAGCTGATATCGACACCAGGTGAGCAAGGGGGTGGGAGGTGGAGCCTGGAGCCCCCTCTCCCGACACTGGGCCGCAGGCGGGGGGGCCTGCAGGCCTAGGAGGCAAGACCATTGGTGGGGATTTTTTGTGTGTGTGAGAACTAGTAGGGGAGGTGATGGAATTATTGGGGATTGGGAGGTTGTTGGTGGATTCCAGGGGGCCGATTGGAGGGGGGTTGCTGGGGAGATCCTAGGGCGTTGCGGGGTGAGTGGAGGCAATCACTGGGGTAAGCCTGTTTGGGGGGATCCTGGGGGAAGTTGTTTGGGGGTTGAGTGGGGAGCTGGGGGGTTGGGAGGGTGAGTGGGGATCCTAGGGGTGCAGTGGGGCTGAGCCCCAAGGACCCCTCCCACGGGATGTTGTCTGTCTCACTCCATCCCTCTCCCCAGGGCAGAGTTCTACAAGCACATTGTGCTGTCGGGCGGCTCCACCATGTACCCGGGCCTGCCCTCTCGGCTGGAGCGTGAGATCAAACAGCTCTACCTGGAGCGGGTGCTCAAAGGCGACGTGGAGAAGCTGTCGGTGAGTGGGCACCATGTGGGGTGCATGGGCACTGCCCCACTGGACCCTAGCTCCATTGCAATGGGCCTGGGGCCTACAGTCCCCTCCCTGCGTGGGACAGGCCAGCTCAGCTTCCCAGTGCCACCCACAATCCATTGCAGCTGACCTGCGTGTGGGGCCAAGGAGGCCCCTGCCATGTGAGGGGGATTTGCCCAGGGGTGATGCAGGGGTTCAGAACAGGCCTTCTGGCCTTAAAATCCAGGGGTGAAATCCTGATCCCATTGACCCTGTGACTGAGACCAGTCACACTCGTCCCATAGCTGAGGGGGCGGAGCCTCTTCTCCTGGCTCTGGGTTTGAATCCTGGGGATTCCGTTTTTAATAAATGGTCTTCTCTCCCCCTGCAGAAATTCAAGATCCGGATCGAGGACCCACCACGGCGGAAGCACATGGTGTTCCTGGGAGGTGCCGTGTTGGCCGACATCATGAAGGACAAGGATACCTTCTGGCTGCAGCGAGCCGAGTACCTGGAAAAGGGGACCCGCATCCTGGAGAAGCTGGGGGTCACTGTGAGATAGGGACACCCCTGTCTCACCCCCTCCCCACTAGCTCAGCTGCCCCATCTCTTCATTAACCCTTTCCTCCCTGTCAGTATCGCCTTGATTCTGCCTTTCTCGCAGGCTGACCAATCACAGGGCTTCTTTTGGGAACCTTTTTTCTGGGGGTGGGGGTGGGGGAGAATAATCATAGTGCCAGGGGGTTGGGTCTGGGTGGGGTGGGGAGAGGGACGGTGTGCCTCTCTCATAAGCCCAGGGCACTCTCCATCCCAATCCCTGGGCTCTGCCCTGGCCACATCAGTGATGTCTCCCTTCCCCCTAGGGGCCAAGTGGGCCCCTGCAGCAGCCTGCTAGAGGCAGGAGCGGGTGGGGTTCAGACAAGGCTGTTTCGGGCTGGATCTCAGGGAGATGCCCCTGCTGGGGAGGGGTCAATGAGGCCAGGGAGTCCCCCACTCCCAAGTCTGGCTAACACCATGGGGAATGTGCTGTAGGGACCAGAGGGAGGGGCTAGCTGGGGCCCCCTATCCCTGTGGGATTGGCCCTTGGGAAGCAAATAAGGGGGCGTTGGGGAGGAAATTTGAGGGGAGGAATAAAGGGATCAATGACACAACAAACTGGATTGGGGTGGGGCCCCAACTAGCCTCACCCTTTCCCAAGCACATGGCTGGCCTTAAAGGGTTATTCACAAGCTTTGCAGGAGCCTGATTGCATTGGTGGGGTGGGGGAACTTCTTTCCATGCCCCCCTCTCTCCACATTGCAATGCTGGGGTGCAGACATGGGGGAGTGTTTGCTGGGCCTGGGGCAGGATTCCCAAGCGACGCATTCTCTGTATTGAACATGGCGGAGGAAAATCACCCCCGCACACACAGAAACCTGTAAATGGGTTTTTTACCCTGATTTTTAAATTGTTTTTGCTTCTTAGTGTCTCTCTTGTCTCCTGTCTCTGCTGGGGAGGGAGAGCTGAGAAGAAGTGTATGTCCCAGCTCTGGTTCAAGCACAGGCTGGCTCAGGGGAGTGAGATATGGGGCCTTTCCCCTCTGTGGGGTGCTGGTCCCTGTTCTGTGTCCCATGAGTGGATTGACTTGGAGGGGGGTCCCAGCCCAGCTCCTAGTGGGGCCAAGCAGCCATGTAACCGTGAGCCTCTCTGGGGGATCTGCCCCCATCCTTAAGGGCAGGAGTCAGGCCTTGGGGTGGTTCCCCTGCTCCCTCCATACACGTAATGGGAGATACTCTGGGCTGGGGGGAGCTGTGATGACACAGTCCCTAGGGCTGCCAGGCGTGGGGCACGAGACCATGTCCAGGTCTGGAACTCTGAGCCTGCCATGATTGTTTCCCGGCCAAGGGGACCTCAGCTCTCCCCAGCCCTGCACTACACACAGGGCCACTGTGATGAAGGTGGGAAGGGCATGTGTGTAAATAGACTCCTGGAGTCTATCCCCAGCTCTGGGTGGGATCTGTTGGTTAGAGCACAAGAGCTGGGAGCAAGGACTCCTGGAGTCTATCCCCAGCTAGGGGAAGGGAGTGGGGGATGTTCACCCAGCCCCCACTGTGGCCCTTTGTGTAAAGGGCCAATATCAACATTACCTGTCCCGTCCCTCACAGCTGGCGCTGTGGCTCAGGTCCCTGGGGTCTATCAGGGGCTGTGCGGTCCTGGGGGGGCAAGGCCATCGGGACAAATGCCAAGAATAATCCTTGTTGCTAACTAGGAATTCTGCCTGCCCTTACAGACCATAGGGCTTAGGCAGTGTCAGCCCCAGGCTGCCAGGGGGCAGCACAGGTCTTCAAGACTAACTACATGGGAGTGATTCACACGTGCATTTCCCTGCCTGGCCTGGGGTAAATCGAGTCACTCACTGCATGCAAAGTTTGCCAGCAGCTCCCATGCTCTGACCGTTAGACACCACTCTCCTCTCAGAGCTAAGCCAGGAGCCCTGGCTCTCAGTTCCTCCCATTGCCACCAGGTGGTGCTCAACCCACATCACTGCGCTAGGATCCCTATAGCCCAGCCTAGAGGCCCCTTAACTGGGGAGCTCCTCTCCCCGCCCACCCGAGCCTGCAACCAGGACCCAGGGCAGAATCAGCCCCCCCCCGTCCCTCCAGTACAGAGCCTTCCCCCCCCCGCCTGAAAGAGTCCAGAAAGGGGATGAAAACGAGGGAGGGGCTGGCTCCCTGACCCCCATCCCTCCCCACAGGGATACCCGGCTGAATGGGCCCATTGCAGCCGGAAGGGGAAGGGGGAGCGGGGCGGGATGGGTTCATCGGTCTGATCGGAGGGTGGGGGGGTGAATACCTGGCGGGGGTCTAGGGGTCAGTGTCTCCCCCAGCCCCAAGCAGATCCAGGGGGGCCCAGCTCCATCAGTCACAAGCCAGTGTTTCTTGCAGTCTCTTAAAACAACCAAGCAGAAACCGGGGGGGGGCGTTGATTAGCACGAGGGGAAAGGGGGCGGAAGAGCTCCCATAGCGTATGCCTGGGGTACCCTCACCCCCGCCGTGGGGATCCCTGTGGGGCCGCTAGCACGGGATGTGGTCACTTACTACCTATGGGGCGGGGGCTCCTGCCCCAACAGGGACCAGGCTGAGACAGAAAACTCACCTCTCGGAGGGGCGCTGAACGGGCGCTGGATCGCAGCCCGTGTGCCTGCGGGGGGAGCCCTGTGTCCCACTCCCCTGAGCCAGCCATTGCCCCCAGCTGGGGCTGGAGGGGAGCAGAGCTGGCGCCCCCTAGCGGGGAAAGGCCCCACGGCTGGCCGGCCGCCCCCCTCTCCCCTCCTGGTTCCCACACGCAAGGAATTCCATGCATTTCCGCGCTGCGCCTCCATCCGACCTGCAGCCCTCGCCCCCGGCTCCCCTCCCCTCGCCAGCCCCCGCGGCTGGGCCCATTGTGCCCTCCCCCTCGGCTCATGCCACACACACCGAAACACACACCCGCCACAAAGCCCGCCTAACACCCCCCCCCCCCCCAGTTCACAGCAGAGACAGCTGGGATCCCTGCCCCCCTAGTCGGGGCTGCAGCCCGAGATTCCTGGATCGCAGAGCTCGGACCCTTCCCTGTCTCCCCTCGCCTGGCCATGGGGGGGGGGCGCTCCAGAGCCTTGCGAACCTGTACTGCTGGCCTCGGCTTCCCCAGGAATGGGGTCCCCTAGGGACTGCCAGTTGGCTTAGTAGACAGGGTGAGCAGGTAGGAGTGCACGGGAAGCACCTGTGCAAATATGCCCAGGGGTGTGCCCACAAGTGAATGCACATGTGCAAATGCTCAGGTGGGCATGCACACGCATGGCAGTGCGAGTATGCATACACACTGGTGAGTGTGGGAGCCTCTAAGACAATGTGGTGGCATGGGTGTGTGGCAGCATGGGAGGATGCGTGAGGGGGTCTGCGCAGGTGTGCAGTGGGACAATGATCACACCAGTGTGTGAATGACGAAGTAAGGAACACGTGCATGACCAGGAGTGTATGTGTGCACAGGGGTGTGCATGGCCAGGAAAATGCATGCATGGGAGGGTGTGCGTACAAATGGCTGTGCATGCCCAGGAATGTGTGTACACAGGCGGGTATGCTTTCAGGGGAAAGTTAGAAGGCAGAAGAAACTGAGCTTGCACAAGAGAGCTTGTCAAACTAAGCTGCACATGGGGGTACTCACACATGTGTGGGAAAGTGAGGGCGAGGAACAATTCTGGTCCCTCTATGCCCCCCCCCACGCTCTCCTGCCCTCCCAAGCAATGCGCACCTTTGTGTGCACTCACTCTCCTGTGCACGCACACCCACGTGCACACTGACTTCCCCCAGTCTGGGCCCAGCGCCCTGTTGCGGGTCTCAGCTCCCCATGGGAATCGCCCTGATCATCATGAGGTCCTGGGGAGGATGGCGGGAGGAAACACACGATGAGCCTCTCCCCGCTCCCAGCAGGGCATGGGGGCAGGGGGGGAAGTGAGGAACCAAATTCCAACCCAGTGTTCCAACTTCCAGGTTTCTGGAACAAAGGGCTGAACTAGGTCTGGGACTGGGGTGGGCGAGGGGGGTGGAGCAGTGTATGCAGAGTGTGTGTGAGTGTGTTGTGTGTGCATATGCATGTGTCTTTGTATGTGTGTGTCAGTGTGAGCCGCAGCATATGGTCACTGTACACACCCATTCTCTGCAGATTCACTGTCTGTCCCTTTCAGCAATTACTAGAGGAAAGCAGGGTGGTGGGACAGGGAGTCTGGACTCGTGGGTTCTAGCCCCAGCCCTAGGAGGGGAGTGGTATGTCTAGTGGTTAGACCAGGAGGGCTGGGAGACAGGACTCTGGATCTACCCCAGCTCTAGGAGAGGAGCGGGATCTAGTGGTCAGATCAGGAGGGCTAGGAGCCAGGACTATCCCAGCTCTTGGAGAGGAGTGGGGTCTGCATTTCTCATCCAGCCGCAAGCAAGGGAAGGTCTCACACACACACATACCCTGCCTCCATCCTCTGGGTCAGGCTGTCCAGGATCCCCACAGCTGCCCCTCCCAGCTTGTCTCCCCCTCTCCCTGGGCCTGGGACCAATTCTCTGCCTTACAAGGGCAGGGGCGTGCACCGTCCCATCCTGCCCCTCTCCGCCGAGGGGAAGAGAAGGGCAGGGGCTCCGTGCGGAGGCACAGAGCCGAGCAGGCAGCCGTGGGCGCCAGGACGATGCTGTGTCTCTGGCTGCTCTTGACTGGGCTGGTGGGGCCAGTGCGGGGTGCCTGGCCGGGGCCCGAGGCTGCCTGGCCGGGGCTCGAGGCTGCCTGCGGCCCCGAGGGCTGCTACGTTGTCTTCTTCCAACGCCGCAGCTTCCTGGAGTCCTGGCGGAGCTGCCGGGAGCGCGGCGGGAACCTGGCCACACTCAAGCACCACGAGGAGGCCGCCCAGGTGGCAGAGCTGCTGCAGGCCACGGGCCCGGGTACAGGGCAGCAGCGGCTCTTCTGGATCGGGCTGCAGCGCCAGCCACGCCAATGCTTCCCGCAGCGCCCACTGCGTGGTTTCACCTGGACCACCGGCGACCAAGACACGCTCTACACCAACTGGGCGCGGGCCGAGCCGGCCGGGGGTGCTGCTTGCTCGGCCTCGCGCTGTGTGGTGCTGAGCTATGGCCCGGCCGCGCAGGAGAATTTCCAGTGGCTGGAGGGTTCGTGCACCCTGCCCGTGGACGGCTTCCTCTGCCACTTCGGCTTCGCTGGCATGTGCCACGGGCTGGCCACGGAGGAGACGGGGCCCGTGAGCTACACGACGCCCTTCGGCCGGGTCAGCAGCGCCCTGAGCCACATCCCCTTCGGCACAGTGGCATCCGTGGCCTGTGGCAACGCAGCCCCTGTCTCGGTGCTGTGCATGCAGCAGGACGACGGCGCCGTGGGCTGGTCCAAGGAGGAGCCCCTGTGCGGGGAGGAGCAGGGGGACTGGTGCGAGGGTGACAATGGGGGCTGCCAGCAGCTGTGTGTGGACGAGGGTCCCAGCTACTCCTGCGAGTGCCACGCCGGCCACACCTTGCTGCCCGACGGGCACTCCTGCGCCCCAGCCGATGGCTGCCAGAACCACCCCTGCCAGTTTGAGTGTGTGCCAGGAGAGGCCGGAGGGTACCGGTGCTTGTGCCCCGTGGGCTACACGCTGGCCAGCGATGGGCGTGCGTGCGAGGACACGGACGAGTGTGCCACGGGCCCGTGTGAGCAGCTGTGTGACAACTTCCCCGGCGGCTTCCAGTGCCGCTGCCAGCTGGGCTACGAGGAGGACGGGGCCGGGGGCTGCGCCGACCGGGATGAATGCGGCACCGCCCCGTGTGAGCACCAGTGCGAGAACACCGAGGGCTCCTACCTGTGCTTGTGCCACCTGGGCTTCAGCCCGGCCGAGGAGGCGCCCCAGCACTGCGTCGACAACGACGAGTGCCAGATCCCCGGCGTCTGCCAGCAGATGTGCGTCAACTACGTGGGCGGCTTCGAGTGCTACTGCACCGAGGGCTACGAGCTGGAGGCTGACGGCATCAGCTGTGCCCCCCTGGCAGAGCCCCCCGCGCTGGCCACCAGGCAGCAGACCTTCTACCCGCGCTTCGGGGACCAGCAGGAGTGGGGGGCGGAGGTGCTGCAGGTTTTGGGGACGGACGAGCCATTCAGCCTGACCTGGGCGTTCTCCGACCCCACTGCTTCCCACTCCGGTCTCTCTCCTGCAGCCCCGCACCCCAGCACCGGCCACTCAGCCCCTCGCCCCTTCACTGCCCCCCCAGCAACCACCACCAGCCCCCCAATCCCTTCCACAACCACTGCTCCCCCAGACCTCACCACTGGCCCCCCAATCCCCAGCACCACCACCCGGATCCCTCCCACATCCACTGCCCGCCCAGAGCCCACCGATGGCCCCCCAGTTCCTCACACGAGCCCCGCTATCACTCCCACAATTGGCCCCCCAACCCCCAGCACCAGCCCCCCAAGCCTCAGATCTCCAAGGTCCCCTGGTGCTCCTGCCTCACCCTACAGCATGGGGGAGGGGGACCCTGCGGCAGACAGGGCCAGGGCTCCGCTGCCTCCTTCAGAGGACCCCAGCACCTCTCCAGGCGGGGAGCGGGCACGGAGGAAGCGGGATGACCGGTGGCTGTTGGTGGCACTGTTGGTGCCCCTCTGCGTCTTCCTGGTGATCATGGTGGCATTGGGCATCGTGTACTGCACCCGCTGCGGTGCCAGGGCCAAGAGCCGCAGCGTCACGCAGTGCTACCGCTGGGTCACCAGTGCGGGGGGCAAGGGGCCCCCGCACCCCTCTGCAGGGGCCCACCCGACCACCTGCCGGACCAGCGTCTGAGACTGGGGGGGGCCCAGAACACAAAGGGACCAGGATGCCTCCCCCCACTCCCAGCTGGGAGACAAGACCCCCTGGCTGGGATGCCAGGACTGGCCTGCACCCTTCCCCAGCTGAGACCCTGGAGCCACCCCATAGCCCCTGGCTGGGACCTGGAGGCCGATGCCCTGGCTGGAGCAAGGGCCCTGCAGCCACCCTGCCCCCTGGCTGGGACATGGACACCCCAACTGGAGCACGGAGTCCAGAGCCATCCCATCACCCTCCCCCAGCTGGGACCCTGGAGCCACCCCTTAGCCCCCAGCTGGGACATGGACCCCCCATTTATTTCCCAACTCTCAAGCTGGAGCATGGTCCCCCCAAAACTGTCCTGCCTCCATCAGCTGGTCCCCTGGAATTGCCCAGTGGCCATCCCGGAGGTGGAATCACCCCCTTCCCAGGGCTGGCACTAGAACTAGGACTGGGCCCCACGATCCAGGGCAGAGACATGGATCCCCTGCACCCTGGCTGGGACATGGGCCCCCACTCATCTCCAGGGCTGGGTTCCTCCTTATCTTGCTCCATGGACTTCTGCCAAACGGACACAGGAGCCACCCCCACTGCTCTGGGGGCCCCCCGCTGATTGTGGGGAACCCCTGATGAGACCCACAGCTACCCCCACCCCAGAAAAGCTACGAGAAACTGACAGGGATGGAGAAGTGCCCGCAGGACTTGAGAGACCTCTGGAACTAGGGGTCATGGAGCCAAGAAGGGTGGGAAGTGGGGGCCTGGAGCTAGGGGAAGGAAGGGGAGTTATGGGGGGGCTCAGAATGGGGGTTGGGGAGGTCTCGGGGAGAGAATGTGGGGGCCCTCTGAGGGTGTGGAGGTTCAGGGACTCCCCAGATGCTGTTCCATTCTTAACGTGTGTTGCTCTCACAATAAAGGGGTGGAGCCCACACTGCCTGCAGCTGGACAGCTTTACTGGGGTGGGGGGGGCTGGGAGTCAGGACTCCTGGGTTCTATTCCCAGCCAATTTTATTGAGTCAGCCCCTGACTCCATGATGGAAACTTTGGAATGGGCATCATGTGAGAAATCTGTGGGGTATTAGGCTACTGAGCCCCACACTTGGCCCTCTGGCCGTCCAGGACTCCTGGGTCTATCGCAGCCCTGGGAGGAAAGTGGGGGCTGGTGGGCTAGAGTGTGTGGGGGGGGAGGGGCAGTACTCCTGGGTCTCCCTGGGAGCAGGCAGGGATGTTTGTGTCTGCTGTTGCCTCTGTAATTAGAGTGTAATTAAAGCTCCTGGTGGCAGGAAGCTCCCTGTACCAACTCCCCGCTCCTCTGGGGCCTTTCCCACCAAGGGAGCAATGGCCCCCCAGAGTCTGTGTCCCACTGGGGTGGGGTGGGACATGGCTCCCCGCCTTAACCCTTCACTAAAGCCAGGAGCAGCCCATCCCCCTGTCCCATTGTAAGCTGGGCTGTCTTCAGCTCTTACACTAAGCTGGGGCAGGTCTGTGGATGGGAGACCTCCAGGAGGCTGTGAGAAGAAGCAGAGGCTCACTTCCTGCCCGAAACTATCCTGCAATCCCAGTTGTTGCGCCCCACTCCAGAGGTGGCTGCATCTCTGCGCTGGGTGAGAGATCCCTACCCCATGCTCAGCCCCAGCAGTGGCTTCATCTCAGTGCCAGGTGAGGAGTCCCTGTGTAAACAGCCCCCCGTGCGCCACCCCAAAGGTGGCTGCATCTCAGAGACAGGGAAGTGATTTCTCTGTATACAACGTGTACAAACCATTAGTAAATATTTTAAACTGAGTCTGGCTATGGATGAAATGTTCTACAGCTTCTTACGCAGGGAAATATGCCCTGTTATCCCAGCCCTGGGCTCCCCCCTCCCACTCTGCCAGTGCCTGCCTGTATGTCCTGACCGACAGCCTTTTGCTATCCCAGGCCTGGGCTTCCTTGCCCCCAGCCCACCATGCAGTGAAGGGTTAATACTGCGGGGGCCCAGGGAGCCCCCCACCCCAGCCGGTTGGGGGAAGGTTTCCTGGGCTCTCTGCCCCAGAGCCGCCCGGCCTGTTAACACAAACTGGAAACAGACTCTGGCCTGACGCAAACACTTGGCAAACAATGGCCCCCAGGCTCCTTGGGGAGGGAGAATGGGAGGGGGGGCTGGGAGGCATGGGGGGCCGGGAGAGGAAGGGGGCAGAGGGAAGGGAAGGATATTTTGGCTCCTTCAACTGATTGAGTTTCCCAATGTCTGTGCCCAATTGAACTCTAGCCCCCCCCCCCCGTGCCCAGAGACATTTATGCGCACTGACCCCCCCCAGACACAATCACATGCACATATACCAACATGCACACCCCCACCCAGAGACAGGCGCTGCACACACCCAGAGACACGTGTGCGCACATGCTGGTGCGAGCGCACACGCACAGAATGACAAGCACACACACACAGAGACACATGCATTACCCCCCCAAGACATGCACACGCACACACACATTGGTGCAAGCACACTGACACACGTACACACACCAGTGGGAACACCCTCCCCCCCGAGATGTGCATGCCCCCTCCCCCCCGCTGATGTTCCCCCCATAGATTTCCCTGGGTCGGGGCTGAGCAAACGCTATAAATGTGACAGTGAGCAAGCTAGGCGGCCTGCGCACGATGTGTGTCTGTACAACTGTTAGTGCAAGTGTGTGCTCACCCTGCCCCCTGCTGGCTGGATCAGGGAGCTGCACAGGCCCTGGGCCCTGCTGGGGGGAGCCGGCATCCCCCAACTATGGTCAGCTAAGGGGGTTTGCAGCCTTCAGGTGCTGACAACACCGCACCTGGAAGACAACCCGCCACACACCTACCCCCTCCTGACACAGCCTGCGTGTGGGACAGACCCAGGCCTGGGATAGCAGGGGGGCTGTGGGTCAGGACTAGGGGGCACTGGCAGAAGCAGAGTTGTGGAGTGGGGGCAGGGCTGACTCTGCATGTTTATGGGGGGGGTGTATTTGGGGGCAGGCGGGTTGAACCCCAACATACTGTGTCTGCCCCTTTACCCACAGTTCCCTGTGTCCCCCCCGTCCCCGTCCCCCCCCCCCCGAGATGGACAGGAATGTGCCGGGGAGAGGGGGGAGTGTTGAGAAGGGTTAATTAGAGCCAGACGGGCGGAGAAGCCAGAAGAATCTCAGCTCTGTGGGGCCTAATGAAGAGCAGATGGGGCTGTGTGCTTGGGACAGGGACCCCTCCTCGGCCTGGCTCCCCTCACTCCCTGTAGCAT
Organism: Lepidochelys olivacea; assembly: GCF_965140295.1. Classification (NCBI taxonomy): domain Eukaryota; kingdom Metazoa; phylum Chordata; order Testudines; family Cheloniidae; genus Lepidochelys; species Lepidochelys olivacea. The sequence goes on along the minus strand of NC_140417.1, from coordinate 30,158,375 downwards.
GGCCCCCCATTGTCCCAAAGCCCCCCCCCGGCCTCCCCCACAGCACAGCCCCCCACTGGTCTGGCACAGCCCCACTATCCACTCCTACAGTCCCCTGCCTCCCCCATCGACCATGACACCCCTACCCCACCCCCACCATTCCCCCAGCACAGCCCCAATACCTGCCCCCAGGGCCCCCCACCCTCCAACACCATGGCCCTCCATGGCAAGGCCACCCCCACGGCACTGCCCTTCTCCAGTACAGGCCCCCATTCCTTGACACTCCCTCCTGTGGCTCCTTATAATCCCCCAGCCCAGCCCCCCATACTCCCCACAGTTCCCCACAGCCCATTGCCCCTAATCCTTACCATCCACCCTGTGGTGGCCCCAAATCTTTCCCCCACAGAGACCCCCAATGTTTCCCCCCCAAGCACTTGCAGAGAGTGAACCATTCCGGTGCTCTGCTCTTGCGGGACGGGGTGTCCTTCACCAGTGGGGGGTTTAAAAGGGTTCTGTCCCTGTTCACTGTGGTGGGGAGGCGCTTGCTCGGCAGCCAGGCAGACACCCGTGTGGGCGGATGGCCTCATTGTGAGCACGAGAGGCCAGGCGGACGGCGTGCGGGCGGGTGCGTCGTGAGCACGAGGGGCCAGGCGGACGCCGTGCGGGCGGGTGCGTCGTGAGCACGAGGGGCCGGGCGGATGCTGTGCGGGCGGGTGGGCATATCAGGAAGAGCAGGGCCACGAGTGTGCCCATGCAGGGATCTCACACGCGTGCAGAAGCCTGAGGACCCACGTGGCCCCCAAGGACTCGTTCTGAACATGTGTCCTGGCTCCCCCCAAGTCACTCGTGACCCCTGGCCGTGGGGTGCAATAAGCCAGCCTGCAGCCCCCCCATACCTCTCCCCCACTGGATGGACCCACCAGGAAGGCCTGTCCCAGCAGTGTGCGGGGGGGAGCAGTGATCCAGGTCGGGCAGGGGGCAGAGCTGAAGTGGGGCTGGGAAAGGAAGTGCCGGGACCACCCAGTGAGTCCCAGCCATGGCTCAGCAGCAGGAGCCAGAATGAGGCACAGAGGAACTGGGGAACACTCCCCACCCCCAGCTCTGCCAATGCCCCTCACTCCTGACCTGCAGCCCCCCAGCTATCCCAGCCCTGGTCTCTCCCCCAGCTCGGCAAGTGCCCCTCAATCCCGACCCACAGGCCCCTGCTCTCGCAGTCCTGCCTCCCCCAGCTCTGCTGGTGCCCCTCACTCCTGACCCACAGCCCCCTGCCACCCCAGCCCTGGGCTGCCCACCTGAGGCAGAGACCCAGGTAGGGCAGCCTGGCCCATCCCTGTGCCACAGGATGGACGGTCCCTGGAAATCAGCCAGGCCCAGGCCTCAGGCTTCTGCAGAGGAGCAGCCCAGACAGTCTGTTTGTCTTGGCTGGAGCTACAGCCCCACCTCCCCACAAGCTTCCTGCCACCTCCCCCACAGAGCGGAGATATGGGGGAGGCACAGGCTCATCTTACAGGATCCCAGAGTGGGGATAGCAGGGGGCGGTGGGTTGCGATTGACGTCATCAGCACAGCTGGGGGAGTCTGAGTCCCCGGGTCTGTCTGAGTATGGGGGTACCGGAGCCTTTGTGTGCCCATTACCCTTGCCCCAGCTCAGCCCCACTGCCAGGGTAGCCTGCAGGGTGAGCGTGTGTTTGTGAGTTCAGAGGGTGGGTGTGTGCATGTTTGCTGGTTCTGCGTGTGAGCCTGATGGGAAAAGCAGGCTGGTTTGGTGTGAGTGTGCACAGCCAGGTGCGGGGGAGTGTGCACAGCCAGGTGCGAGGGAATGTCTGTGTGTGTTTCAGGGCCTTTTGAGTGTGCAGGGGGTTAGAGCCTGTGCACCCAGCTGGGTGTGCGAGGGACACGCATGCTGGTCAGAGTTCGGCTAGCCAGCGGGCGGCTGTGGCAGGAGGAGGGATGTGGGAGGGAGAGAATCAGGGGCTGGTTCATGCCTGTGAGGGTATGTGGGGGTGAGTGTGAAAACGGACCCTGGACACAACAGAAGGGAAGCTGAGTGACCCCAGCTCTACCCTCCCCTCCCTTATCCCCAGCTCCGGGAGGGGAGTGGGGTCTAGTGCGTTAGAAGGGGGAGGTCTGAGAGCCAGGACTCCTGGGTTCCCTCTGGCTCAGGGAGGGGCTATCCGGTGTCTCAGCCATGGCTCAGTGACAGGGTCGCTGGTGGGGCAGGAGCAGGTGCTGCCTCATCAGGGTGAGGGGAATTAATGCGAGTCCAGCCCCCCTCCCATCATAGGGACGCAAATTACCACTTATGGGGGAGGAGGGGGCAGTGGGTCCTGGGGGATGGGGGTGGTGACAGTATGTGTGAAGGGGAGATGGGGGCTGACTGGGGGGGGGGAAGAGAAGCACAAAGTGAGGCTGGGAAGGGCTGGGCACACTGCCAGCTCCCACTTTGTACTGTCCCGTTCAACTGCGATTAACCCCCTCAGCTCAAAGCTAAGGACGCTTTCACTAGCCCTCCATCAGGCTTTGTTTTTGTAGGGTCTCCCAAGAGCGTGGGCAGAGATCAGCGTGTCATGGTGGGATATCTGAGGGGCAGCAGAACTGTGGGGGAGCCCCAGGCTGGGATAACAGGGGGCTGGCGGTTGGGACTGCCTGGCACCAGCAGAGCTGGGGGTCAAGCCCAAGCCCTGACTCTGCAAGGAGCCAGGCCCATTCCCTGCTAAACCCATTTCCCGTCTCAGCCCTAAGGGACCCGCTCCAGTGCCTGGTGGAACCATCAGCAGCCAGAGGGGGACAGGAATGCCATGTGGCACTGTGCCCCCACTCCTGCCCCAGAGCCCAGCAGCTGCGCATCCATCCTGTCCCCCAACAGCTCGCCCCACCGCCGCACTGCCTACATACTGCTCACAGGGGGTCGCCCAACCGAGCTGGAATAGAACCCAGGAGCCCTGACTCCCAGCTCCCTGGCACTGCCCCTCACTCCAGCCCAGCAGCCCAGCCCTGCCTCTGTCCTGTCTCTGTCCCTTCTCTTGGGGAGGGATGCAGCTGTGGTGGTCAGAGGAAGAAGGAGGCCCTGGGGAAGCCCCCCCTTGTCTATCTCCGGGTGGGGGGGTGGAGTGGGGAATATTTGAGGCTTGACAGTCTGGGAGGAGCCAGGCCAGGACCCGCACGTCACCAGGAAAGTATCTGAGCAAAGAGCCAAAGGATGGGATGGGAGAGCAGGGCCAAGCTTTGCATGGGACATTGGGGCCTTTCCCCTCCAGGGGGTGCCAGTTCCCATCTGACCCTAGGGGGTGTGTGTGGGGAGACTGGCTGGCTCCCAGGGGACGGGGAATGGGATCGGGGGCTTTTCCCACTTGGGGTGCTGACTCCAATTTCCCCCCCTGGGGCCGGGCAGTGTGGTGGGGGCAGGGGGGCCTATGAGTGGCTACAGGTGAGACCCATAGGTGCTGGAACTAGGGTTGCTGCACCCCCCTGGCTTGAAGCAGTTTCCATCCTATCCAGGGTTTACAGTTGGGTTCAATGGCTCTCAGCGCCCCCACTAGACACATTGTTCCAGCGCCCCTGGTGAGACCTGTGGGAAACTCATCTCATCAGGTCCCCCTGGGAGCCAGGCAGACCTGGAGGATAGGTGTGTGTGTCCCCCTTTGAACATGGCCTTTTCTTGTATGACCCAGACCTGGTTCTGCTCAGCTGTCCCAGCACCTCCAGGCCTGGGGGATTGTAGCCCAGAGACCTGCTCCCAGCCCTCAAGGGGTAGGTGTGCGAGAGACATGGTGTGTGCCCCACACCTAGTACACTGGACAGGCTAGTGCAGGTGAGAGTGCATATAGGTGAGTGGCTCTGTGTACATGTTGGTGTGCGTGTGTGCACGGGTGTGTATGAGCAAGCAAACAGTGCATTAAACATCACCTCCATGCCTGTAGCTTGTCACACTCACACACGCTGCCATGCTCACCATGCCGCCGGGCTGAGAGGGGCACTCTCAGCCTTGCCTCTCCTGCACAGAACCAGACCCGAGCCGGACTCTTGGGTTCTAACCCAGCTCCAGGAGGGGTGGAGTGTTAAGGGGAGAGGTGGTTCAGGACACCCCAGCACCCCAGGGAAAGTGAGTCATCACAGCAGGAATGTGATGGGCTCACGCGTTCCCTGCTCACACCCACCCCACCCGACACAGGCCGGCTGGACCCACAACAACATCTGGATCTGCTCAGCAGCTGGAGCGCCCATTGCGGGGGGGGGGGGGGGCAGTGAGAGCGAGAATGGGATCATGTGCCAGGCTTTGTTGGGCCTGGAGCTCCCCTCCTCTAACCCAAACTGGGTCAGTGCCCCCCAGAACACACTGGGTGCCACTAGCTGGGACTCCCCTCCAGATGGACCCTTTCAGAGCTGTCTGGGAGAGGAACAGGGTCTAATATCATAGAGCAGGGAATGGAACCCAGGAGTCCTGACTTGCAGCCCCCAGCTCTAACCACTGGACCCACTCCCCTCCCAGAGCCAGGACACAGAACCCAGGAGTCATGGTTCCCATGAAGTACTAGGCCCCGTTGCTTCCTTCCTGCAATCCAATGGTTTGGCCCCTCATCCCTGTGCAGTGTGGGACAGACCCTGCTTAGCAGCTGGGAGAGCGTGGTCCAGGCTGGATTCCCAGCCCCCTGGGGCCTGAGTTCCTGGGGAATGTGGCCCCACCAGGAAAGGAAAGCAAGCAACCTCTTCCCAGGGTGGATAAATATAGCTCAGGGGTGGCTAGGGGGTCACAGACAGGAAGGGACAGCATGGCGGCTTCCGGCCGTTCCTCTCCGTCCTTGAGTGACCCACAGAGACACTGACACAACCCCAAGATTCCTCCTCCCACACGGACAGGGTGGGACCCAGCATCTGGGCTGCCAGGAGCTTGCTGAAACAGACGGGGGATCCAGCAGAGACAGGAATGGAGACCCCCTCCCCCAATAAACTCTACAGGCTCAAGCCAGACAGTCCTTCCACCCTGCCCCCAACAGCTCGCCCCATCCCCGTAGAGGGAAAGGCCCTGTGTCCCGTTCCCCACTGATGTAGGGGGGCTGAATCCTGGGTAGGGGCAAAATTGTGGTGGGACCGAGGGTTGGGAGAAGCATCCTGCCTATAGGAATTAACACCAAAGTGGGTAGCGTGAGAATAAAACCTGGCCACGTGGCACATTCCTGCAGCTCCCAGATGGATGCTGCCCTGACACAGAGATGGGGGGGCCCCGAAATCTTCCTCCTGTGGCCCAGAGGGGGCTGGGGTCCTTTGATGGGGCTTACGGGGAAGATACCAGCTCTTCCCTCTAAAGGAAGAATGAGGGTGTGTGTGGGGAGCAACTCAGAGCCCAATGGGGGCACTGAGAGCAGGATGGACTGGGGGGCAATTCTGACCCCCCCCCAGCCTCCCCAACTCCCTGTCAGACCTCACTCCGGTCCCCCCAGGCTCCCTCTATAAACAGCCCCCATGCCCCACCCGAGAGGCGGCTATGTCTGAGGGCTGGGCGATGGATCCTTCTATAAAAACCCCTATGCCCCACCCCAGAGGCAGCTGCATCTCAGAGCCAGAAGAGGGATACCTACACAATCCACAGTCCCTGCAGCGCATCAGCCCCCAGCACTGTATTGAGGCACGAGAATCAGCGCTGATTACTAGGGGGGAGCCCCCCGTACTGAGTCCCCACCCCACTCCCACAATTTAACTTTGAGTTCGTCCGCTCAGATGACACCTGGGCCTGTCTCTGCTTTGAGTGAGAGCCTCGCCGGGAGCAGGGACATTAATTTCCCTCCGTGGAGTGGGGGTGTCTCAGGGCCATAGTCCCCCCTCCCCTCCGGCAGGGTCCGTTTGTATGCTGCCCCCCTGCTCTAGGACAGGATAGAACAAAGAGCATGTGCTGTTCCAAGCCCCCCTTGGATGAGCTCATTCCCCCCCCTCGGGCTGCCATGCAGGGCAGGGCCTCGGGGTTCACGCAGCGTCTCCTGGGCCTGGGCGGTGCTGGCTTAGCCTGGAGCAGACCCAGAGCCCAACAGCTGGGGGGTGGGGTGAGGTGGGGAGACACAGAGCACGTCCCCCACACAGCCCAACAGTGGGGTGGGGGACACACAAACACACACAGAGCTCCTCCCCCACACAGCTCCCACTCACCAGAACACCCACCCCTCCCCTTAGCCTGGTGGGGGAGAAACATACACAGAGCATCTTCCCCCACAACCCACATACCCTGGCAGGAAACCTGCCCCCTCCCTGCCGCTCTCGTCCCCCAACCCCCAGCACACCTGCAGGAACCCCACATCCCTAACCACACAGAAGACCCCCTAACACTCATAGTCCCTCCCCCAATCTAATGTGCCCCCTCCCCGCTCTGCAGGAACCCCCAAAAGCAGCCTTCCCTCCACCTAACGTGCTCTAGTCTCACATGCTTAGAGAAACCCCCCGACAGCCCTCCCCACCCCTCAGTCACACTCTCCCCACTCCCTAGCCATGCAGGGCCCCCTCCAGGAGGCACAAGGGTGGCTAGTGCCCCTGTGGAGGGTAGATCCTGCCTTGCTAGGGACGAGGCTGTGACCTGGCAAATTTAGCTATTATGGGGCAAATGAACTAGATGGGAAAGGCCCCTTGTGCCATTTTTCACCCCCCTGAGCCAACCAGTCCTCCCCCCTCACACCCAGCTTGGGCCAGCTGGAAGCTGGTGCCAGAGGGGAAAGGCCTCACGGTGCAGGGTGAGTGCAGCAATCAGGGGTGGGGAAGAGCTCCACACTCTCTCACACCCCACATGAGCTCACAGCAGCCCCAGCTGCTCCCGGCCCTGCTGGCCCATGGACAGACTGACGCAAGGGCAGGGAATTGGGGCCGGAGCACGAGGGTGGGTGGGACGGGGACAAGGGTCAGTGCCCAGGGATAGAACTGGGCCAGTCACGGGGCGTCAGCTGCTGTAGCCGGTCCTGCCAAAGATCCTGCAGCCCGGCCCAATGCACACAGCTCTGCCGATGCGCTTCCATCCCGGCTTGTAGCCCCTCTGTATCCCAGCCCTAGGCTCCCCCGCTCTGATCCTGACCCACTGCCTCTTGCTGTACCGGCCCTGGGCTCCCCCCTCAGCTCTGCCAGAGCCCCTCAATCCCAGCCCTGGGCTCCCCCCCCCAGCTCTGCCAGAGCCCCTCAGTCCCAGCCCTGGGCTCCCCCCCTCAGCTCTGCCAGAGCCCCTCAGTCCCAGCCCTGGGCTCCCCCCCTCAGCTCTGCCAGAGCCCCTCAGTCCCAGCCCACAGCCCTTGCTGTCCTAGACCCGAGCTGTCCCCCACAACACTCCAAATTCATAACTGGGTTACAATCCCAGTTTAAGGATACGGATGGAGTGGTGTTGCCCCCTGCAGGCGTGATCGCAGCACTGCACCTGGACTTCATCATTGAATCAACTGAACATACATTTCAATTACTGTCTTTTGGGTGCCAGGTCCCACCGGCTGGCTCAGGAGGGCAGGGAATGAGATATGGGCCTTTTCCTTCATGGGGACACCAGCTCCAATCCAGCCCCAGGGCAGGGGACTGGCTGGCTGGCTCAGGGGCACAGACTATGAGCAAGTCTTTCTGAAACCAAACCACGCCAGGACTCCTTTAGGTGGATTTCCTCAGTCGAACAATGTTGGGGGTGGGGGCACACACAGAGGTTGATTTTGTAGTGATACAGTTATCCCAGGACAGCCCCTCAGGTGGACCCTGTTATCCCAGGATAAAGGTGCTTTAACCCCACTTATCTTATTCCCCTTGTGTACAGCTAGCCTGTATCCTGGTACAGCTGCATCCTCACCTGGGGCAGGAAGTATCCTAGTGCTGAAACGAGACCAGGAATGCTCCAGCCAGACCACGTGTGTGTGTGGGCTGACTGGCTCTTACACTGGTGTACCTAACCCCAGGACCTTAGGAAAGCCATAGAGAGGTTCCTTCCTTGGACAGCAGCTGTGGGCTTTTGAGACGTGCTGCCCTGGGCGTACTCCACTAGAGGTACCCCTGTGCCACAGGCCCCCAAGAGTGCCCCTCTGGTCCATGCCTGCACCCCAACTACCCTATGCCCCGTTTCAAGGCCACAGGAGGTGGAGTGGACCAGTGCCTTCACCGCCAGGGCTCCCAGAGCGGACAGCGGGCTCCACAGCGGAGGGGAAGGGGGGCAGGATGTGGAACAGACACAAGGCCAACACACTGCAAAGAATCCCTGCCACTGCAGAAAACTGCCTTGTCTTCCTCCAGTGCTAGTCCCGATGCATGCTACATTCCAGGGGCCTCCCAAGCAGGCTTCTGGTTCTGGCAGGAGTGCCGAGCCCTGCCCGCCACCCACTGGAGAATCACCTGCCCAGTCTGCAGTACCCGGGAAGGGTATGGATATTGCCCCATGTGGTGGCTCAGCTCCAGAAATGCTCCTCAGGTGGCACACAAAGGACACCTTGAGCCCTTGTCAAATGAGCGGTAAGCGTGCTTGGGGGATTTTGTGTGGCAGCCTCAAAACATGTCAGATACAGCTCAGACCACAGCACCTGCCATTCCCCCAGCCAACGAGACAGACCGGCTCAGGGAGGGCCACCTGGTTTTGTGTCTGGAGGGAAAAGGATAAAGGTCTCCAAACTCATGACTTGTGTAAGTTGGCCTCACCCGTTAGCATGACATTTCAGATACCACACAGCATTACATGACTCACCACCGCAGAACAGCCCCTCACAGCAAGGGCCTACATGGCAGCACGCTCTGCCTCAGTTTCCCCACAACAATCTTCAGCCTACTCCAGCCATAGGGATGACACGCTGCAGTGATGTGGCCCTCCAGCTAACTCATTAACAGACATCCACCCTGTCCTGGGAATCAACATCCAAAACACCCCCCCACCCCATGCACCTTTACCCCAGTTCCCAACTGGGCCCAGTCCTTCCTTTCCAAGGGATCTGTTCTCTTTCTTCTAACTCATATACACTTCTGCTCACCTACTGTGCTCAGTTTCCAGGCCAGCCATGCTTCCCATCATCTGCCCCCACAGCCCCTCCTGGGGTCCTCCCCAAGCAGCCACACCCAGACACCTTCCCCACCACATCCAGTACCTGTCTTGTGTTCCACTCTGCTCTGCTGGGCTTCCTTCCTTTTAAGTCTCACACCCAGCAGGCTGCAGCTAACTGAACAGGGCTGACTAGCCCAAGGCCTCCTGGGCCTTAAAGGGGCAGGCCCTCTTGTGACACATGGGTAGTGGATGGCGTGAGTTAGATGGCATTCAGACACAATTCTGGGTATGAGCTTAGGGTGCAGCCTGAGCGAGTTCTTGTCTGGGAACAAAACTGTATAAGGAGGGTCAGTTGTAAGAGCCCCTAGTTCCCCCACTGTTTCTGCTGATGTTATCGCTGCAGGACAGGGGGCTTTCCTGGGTAAGTGCATGGTTCAGAGAGTGATCTCATCAGACCTGGTCACACTGCACTGAGGTCCCAGACTGGGGCAGGTTCTACTCCAGGTAGAAATGCTCTTAGAAATGCTCCTCTAAATGGGACGTTGGTATGGTGGGAAAATACCAACAAAACGTCTACATGGAGCTGGGGGGCACTGATCGCTGCCCAGGGCACCCTGAGAGAGCAGCGTCAGAGACCCGAGTTCTTCAGCAGTCATACAGAGTCCAGCCTGTCAGATATCTGAGACTGCCCCAGTACAAGCTTGAGCTGATCCCGCCAAGCCACAGATCCTTTCCACTTGGAGCTGCCCACTTTCCTCGTGGAATCAGCCTGTGAAACTCATTGGCAGGGGATGTTGTGAAGGCCAAACGGATAAAAAAAGAAATAGGTAAGTTCATGGAGGATAGGTCCATCAGTGGCTATTAGCCAAGAAGGTCAGGGACACAGCCCCATCACCTGGGCATCTCTAACCTTCTGTTTGCCAGAAGCTGGGACTAGGTGACTGGGGATGGATCACTTAATAATTGCCCTGTTCTTTTCATTCCCATCGACACATCTGGCTCTGGCTCCTATCAGAGACAGGAAACAGGGCTAGATGGACCATTGGTCTGACCCAATGTGGCCCATTCTTATGCAGTCCTTTCTACTGCTGAGCAAGAGAGTTTGTGTCCCTGTTTGTACACTGCCTATTGTTTCTAGCTCCAACACCCGGCCAAGAACCAAGTGGTCAGGTGGAGGGAGGACAGCTCAGGGGAATGAGCCCTTCTCTTGTTCTGTGATAGGAGCCCTGGCAGCAGAGGGAATGTGATAGGATGACAAGTGGACAAACCAAGAAGATCGAGGAACCACTATTGCCTCGGCCACGTGGGTGCCAATAGGAGAATTAGTGCACTGTCCTGTTTGCTGTGTCCTAGTACTCTGGGAAGAAACGGGGTGGGTGGATCGACATCTGTTGTGACCAAAGGGACGGGAAAGACAGGAGCTCTCTCCCACTGCTCGTTCATAGTGCGGTCATATTGTCTGTGGTGACGGGAACGGACTGGAATGGCTAGTCTGGAGGTCATTGTGCCCTGCTCTGAGTTCCAGCAGAGCAACTCTTCAGCTCACGAAAGCTTATGCTCAAATAAATTGGTTAGTCTCTAAGATGCCACAAGTCCTCCTTTTCTTCTTGCCTTGCACTACCTGGTGGTCCAGGTGGGCTCCTCAACCCAGCACAGATGCCTTCAGCAATATAGTTCCTGTTGGAAGGGCTGGGACGAAGGGCACTCCTACCCACACTGCAGCTGGGTGCTTCCCCAGTTGGGAGAGGAAGGAGCCCTTGGTGGGAGTGCTCCCATCAGTCTGGGCTGCGGGCTATCCCCAGTTGAGCTAGCCTGCAGTGCAGATGCAGTTCGGCAGGCGGCGTCACAAAAGTGCAAGAGGCCGCGTGGCCCAGCAGGACCTTACCGTCATCTGTGGAGCGAAGAGGATGGATCGATTGGTCGTGAGCCAAGTCCACACTGGCAACCCTAGAATCCATCTGGCATGGCTTGGCAGGGGCTGAGGCCTTCAGCCAGCCTTCTGGCAGGAACTCCATCTTGTGCCAGGCCCCGCAGTAGCTCACAAGAGACTCCTCAGCCCGGCAATAGAAGTGTTCAGATACACCCCAGAGGGAAAGGATCTGACTCCAAATAGTTCCTTATCCGGAGAAGGAGGCTGGGGGCCTGGCCTAGCCCTCAGAGAGCTCAGCACCTAAGGAGGTGTCCCCCAGATGGGCCCCAGGGTTCCCAACAGGGCCACTGTAGGGCACTGTGTGGATTAGAAGGGCCCCATGGACGGGGTAATGGGGCACATGGGGAGCATGAGAGACCCTGTCCTGGGAGCACTGGGATACCCAAGAGGACCGCTCTGAACTCATGTCTGGGGCTGGGCTCTAGGACAGCGGAGTGATGACTCAGGGCCCTTCGGCTAGGAGTCAGCCAATGATTCATGACTTGTCTGTCTCCAAAGGGGGGGCAGCGCTCAGGCAAGGGGGTCCTGGACCCACAGTCTGTGCCAACTACCTGCAGTCAGTGGGACCCATCTCTCCAGTCCTGGCTGCCTCCCCCATCCCCATGCTCCTCCTCACCCCCCTGCCCCCCCGGAGCCCTACTTCCCCCAAAAGCCTTGCGTTCTGCTGTACTCCGGGCCAGTGCCCCACTCAGTGCAGGGAGCTGCCTCCTGTGATGTGCTAAGGCAGCAGCAGGGGGCACCAGTGTCCCGCCTCTGCCTGCCCCGCCGGATGGGCCTGATTTCCCTCCCACTGGGTTCTGCCCCCAGGTGCCAGGCCCCTCCCTGAGGCTGTGGCATTGTGCAGGCCGCCACAGACCGGGGAGCTGGGCGCAGAGCCTCAGTGTCCAGCCACAGGCAGAGCCAGTCGCAGCGCCTTGGGAGAAAACCACAGTGAAACCCGCCAGGGCACCCCCTTCACAGCGGGTGTTGGCCGAGCTCATCGCCCCCACCAGGGCTCCTGGCATCCTTCCTTCCCGCATCCCCAGCTGCCTGGGTGCCGTCCTCCATCCCCCCCTCGTTCAGGGGCTCCCTGCCCTTCCCCCAAGCTCCTCCTTGCCAGGGGCTGTCTGCTGCCCCTTCCCCCATACCAGGGGCCCCCATTCTTCCCCACCCCCGCGTGGGCTCTGTCAGCTCCTCCTTCCTCCATACCAGGGCCCCCCATTCTTTCCCGCCCCCGCATGGGCTCTGTCAGCTCCCCCTTCCCCCATACCAGGGGCCCCCATTCTCCCGCTCCTGCCAAGGGGGCTGTCTGTCCCCCTTCCCCTGTACCAGGGGCCCCCATTCTTCCCTTCCCCGCCAAGGGGTCTGTCAGCTCCGCCTTCCCCTCACACCAGAGCCCCCCTATTTCCACCCATGCCAGGGGCACTGTCTGTCTCACTCCCACCATTTTCATTTCTTCTCTTTCTGTCCAGGAGCTCAGTCACATAGGGTTTCAATGTCTCAAACTCCACCTGGAGGCTGGGCAGAGCAGAAATGACAGCGGTGTTGTGCCGGAAGGTGTTAATTGTTGTCATCAGCAGTGGGGCTTGAAGCTATGGCTCTGCTACCGGATGCTGGGGTTCCAGGGGCCTCCCATTTCCCCCTTTTGGTTTCTCTGATTTTCACCAACATCCAACGGCTCTTGCCCATTGCTGCCTAGAACGTTCCTGGAAATGTTGGAATTGATTGTACGCAGCGTTCAAAAGTTATCTTGTTACAAATAGAGACAGCCAAACAGATGGCACATCGTTCAGCCAATAAAGCAGACCCTACAATAATATCCACAGGAGAGTTTCGTGTTCCAGAGTGTTGTATTTATCAAAAACATATATTGAAGTTTCAGAAATGAAAAAAAAAAACACAGACTTGAGTTAAAAACAAAGAATGCCACTCTTCGAACAAAGTAAATCTTTTTTACAAATAGCAAATAAAGTAGGCCCTACAATAATATTGATACAAGAGCATTTTGTTACAGAACTCCTTTTTCTTTTAATATATGAACAAATTGTAAATTTGAGGCCTCAGACAAACCAGGCCGTGTCGCTTTTGGGAGAATAAAAAATAAAAATGAATTTCCCCCCTAAAAATATTTAATAAAGTAGGCCCTATAAAAATAACATCAGCAGAAGAGGTTTTTGGGCCAGCAAATCCCCCTGGTGTATGTACATTGATCCTCTGTGTCACGAGAGAAAGAGTCTCTCTCTCTCTCTTTCGGCATTTAACTGACTCTTATTCAAGCCAGGAGTGATTGTCACAAGCTAAGATACTCCCTGCCCCACCCCCAAAGTGAGGAAAAGGCTCCCCCAGCACCCCTCCCCCCCGGAACAGGGAGGGGCTACCGGGGACAGACATTCCTTCCACACTGCTGCAGGTCTTATTCGCCTTGTTTTACAGAAGGGGGAAGCTGAGGCACCAAGAGGGAAGTGGTCATAAAGCCAGTCACAGTAGAGCTTGGACTAGAATCCAGGAGATCTCACTCCCAGGCCCACTGCTCTAACCTATAGGTCCCACTCCCCTCCTAGATCTGGGACAGAACCAGGCATCCCAGGTCAGAGGGGTTCATCCAGGTCGACAGCCCCTTCGCGGAGCAGCCTGTGTGGGGGTCCTGGCCAGGGTCCCATCTCCCCGGGATGGTGGTGCTGGGCTGGGTGCTCCTGGGGCTGGCGCTGTCCTTCAGGGTGCAGGGGGAGACTGTTGTCTGTGGGGTGCCCCCGTAGCTGCTCTGCCGTCCCCTGGGCTCCCAGAGCAGGTGTGGTGGAGTGGCACCCACTGCAGGGGGCCTGGGTCTTCTCAGGCTGTGGGTCCTGGAAGGCAGAGCAAGTCAGGGACTAAGTGGGCATGGGTGTGGGGGGTGGGACTAAGAGCAGCAGGGACTAATGGGGATGGGGGGCAGGGACTGAGTGGGCACTGAGGCGGATGGAGGGGCAAAGATGGGGTGATGGGGGGATAGGGATTGAGCAGGCACCAGGGGTGATGGGGGGACTGTGCAAGCAGCGGGGAGGGATAAGGAAGGGGGTAAGGATGGAGCGGGGCGTGGGTGGAGTAGGGGCAGGGACCGGGTAGGTAGCAGGGAGTCCCCGTCAATGACTCCCCCAGAGCACTTCCCCACATACCTGGCATGGGCTGCCAGGGGGCCGCCCTGGGGGGCACAGGCGCTGCCAGCTCAGGGTTCTCTGTACATTGGGGTGCAGCTCCCTTGGCTCCTCTTCATGGAAATGCTCCAGCAGGGCCAGGCTGGCCTGGAGAGTGGTCAGGTAATAGCCACCTGGGGGAGGATGGGGTGTAGATTGTCAGGCCAGAAGGGACCCTGGGAATTCTCTAGGCTGCCCTCCTCTCTGCACAGGGCTGCCCTGAATTGATTCCTGGAGGAACTAGCACAGATCTCAGAAAAACATCCCCCCTGCTTTAGACACTGCCAGTGACGGAGAATCCAGCCCTCTGTGCCCCTGGTTAATTCCCCTCACTTACAAACGTGCACCTTATTGCTAGTCTGAATTTGTCCAGCTTCCACCTTCGGCTGCTAGACTGAAGAGTCGTGTGCTCTCCCGTTTCTGTTCCCCACGTAGGTACTTAGACTGGGATCACGCTTAACCTTTTCTCTGTTAAACTAAACAGATCGAGCTCCTGGGGTCTCTCCCTCTGAGGCTTGTTCTCTGAGCCTTTCGTCATTCTCGTGACTCTGCTCTGAGCTTTATCAGCATCCCTCTTGCTTTGTGGGCACCAGGACCGGCCGCAGGGCACCAGTGCCACACCCGGAGGTAACAGAACCTCCTTTCTCCTCGTCGAGATTCCCCTGTTACACACCCCGGGACCGCTTTAGCCCTTTTGGTCACAGCGTCGCACTGGGAGCTCAGCACTGGGAGCTCACGTTCAGATGATTAGGTGGGTCCCCCCAGCATTTAGGGAAGTAAACGGACTCAGGGATTTTCCCCTCTAGGGGGCGCCATCTCTGATCTGGCCCCAGGGTGAGGGGACTGGCTGGCTTAGCGGGACAAGGAAAAGGGGTAGTGGAGGGCCTAGGCGTCTTCCTTACCTTCGCCCAGGAGCTGGCTGGGCTCCATCAGCTCCATCATGTACTCAGCCTCCATGAGCAGCTGGGGCAGGTCGCACTGAGCCAGGATGAAACTCAGAACTGGCAAGAACTCGTCCGCCCCATAGCTCCCATCTGGGGGGAAGAGGGGACATGTGAGTGGGTGCTGGCAGGGATGTAGCAGGAACATAAGGGGGATGGGGGGGTCCTGGCAGTAGGGGAGGCAGGTGGCGTTGGGAGCATGAGCTGGGGGAGGGGGGCTCCCAGCGGGGAGTAGCATGGAGAGCACAGGCTGGGCAGGGATGGGGGAGGGATCCTGGAAGCTGAGGAGGCATGGGGTGCAGGTTGCACAGATGGGGGGACTGGGGAGGGAGGGGCAGGGGGAGACCAGGGTGGCTATGTTAGGTGTGGGAGGGCACAGGGGTCAGTTACGGGGTGGGCAGGTATGGGGATGTGGGGAGGATCAGGAGGTTGTAGGGAATGAGCAGGTTGGAGGTGGGGGGGCGGGCTGGGTGGTATGGGGGTGGTGCTGGGGAATAGGGGGCCGTTATGGGGGTTGTCCGTACTTGGGGACAGATCTATGGCTGCAGAGACGCCCTCCTAGGCCTGGGTGCTGGGTGAGGAAGAACGGGGGGCAGGGGGGCCATGCAGGTTAGGGTGGTCGGGAAGGCTGTGCGGGGCCACCCCCCATGGCTCTGCAGACGCCTTTGCAGCCCTGCAGGAGCAGCATCACGCAGGCGAGGGAGGGGAGGGGGGGAAGGGATGAAGGGATCCGTACCCGGGGCTGCCCCCATGGCTCGGTAGACACCCTTGCAGGCCTGCAGCAGCAGTGTCACCTGGGTGCTGGGCGAATAGGCGCGCAGAAGCTGCAGCAGTTTGCGCCGTGCCCGCTGGGTATCAGGGGGGCCAGGCAGCGTCGCCCGTGCCGGGAAGGCAGCAGGGCCCCGCTCCCGCACCAGCCGCAGGTTCTCCCGGAGCTGGCCCAGGGACCCATCTGCCATGCGTCGCCTGCACAGCCGTGATGCCAGCACTGGTTTGAGGGGCTTCAGCACACAACGATGGAGGGCCCGTTCCAGCACAGCATCTGTGGAGTAGGAGTGGGTTACATGGGCTAGCGACAGAGCCAGGAGTCCCGGCTCCCAGCCCCACTGCTCTAACCCACTAGGCCCCACTCCCTTCTCTGAGCTGGGAATAGAACCCAGGTGTCCTGGCTCTCCCCTGCCCCAACCCCCACCCTTCTCTTAGAACCCAGCAGTCCTGGCTCCCAGCCACCCCTGCTCTAACCATTACACCCCACTCGCCTCCCAGAGCTGGGGACAGAACCCAGGAGTCCTAGCTCCCAGCCCCACAACTCTAACCCAGTAGACTCCATACCCGTCCCAGAGCTGGGAATAGAACCCAGGCACCCTGGATCCCTCCCCCAAGCCCCACTCACCCAGCCTGTGGTCAGGCAGCAGCGTGGGGCTTGGCAGCTCCAGGGCTGGGCTCTGCAGCAGCTGGGCCTTGGTGTGGGTCAGGAAGGTCCGGATGGGGCTCAGCAGCTCGTGGCTGGACTGCCACTCCCCCCCGCCACCCCTCACTAGGGTCAGAAAATCCTGGACGCTGGCTCCCAGCCTGGTGCTCCGGTCCCGCGCCAGCCCCTCCACGGCCCGTGACAGCTGTTTCTCAGGGGCCAGCACTGCCAAGACGGCATCGCTCATGCAGCGCAGGGGGGCACGGGGGCGGCGCTGGGCAGGAGGTGAGGGGGCCCGTGGACCCCCACCCCCCTCGCTCTCTGAGCCACTGGGGGACCCACTGTCCAGCTCCTGCAGGGATGGGAGGCTGCTCCCGGCTGGCTCGGGATTAAGAGGCTCCCCAGCCCGCTGGGGAACCCGATACCCTGACGTGCTGAGCGGTGAGTACTGGCCCGGTTCCTGGCGCAGGGTGGGGGACGTCCCTGTCTGGCTGGCAGGGATGGGGGGCGGTGGCTTGGGGGGAGGTGAGAGAGGGCTGGAGGTCTCGGTGGACACCCGCACTTTAATGCTGCGCTTGAAGTCGTCCCGCCGTGAGCCCCCATCCCTGCCCTGGAACAGGGGGTTCAGGAAGCCCAGCGCCCCGTTGCCCAGGCCGCAGTCCAGCTCCCTTGGGCTCCGCGTGGGGATCGCACCCAGCTGGCCAGCTGCAGGGGCAGCATCCTCACAGAGTTGGGGCTCAGGCGACTCCAGGGGGTCCTTGGCATTGAGAGAAGAGCTCCAAAACTCTGGGGGATAGGGGAGGAAAAGAGGGGTCAGCACCGAGGAGAGGACATGGGGCCTTTCCCCTCTAGGGGGCGCTGGCTCTGATCCAGCCCAAGGTGGGGGGCCTGGCTGGCTTAGGGGGCCAGAAATGGGATATGAGCCTTTCCCCTCTAGGGGCCACCGGCTCCAATCTAGCCCCAGGCCAGGGGGAGGGGAGGGGAAGGGAATTAGAGGAGAAATGGAGGGGAGGGATTTCCCGGCTACCTAGTGGGTGCAGGGAGGAGGTGCAGGGTGATGGGGGAAGGGGAGTGGGGATGGGGTGGAAATGGGGCACACAGAGAATGGGCAGGGAGGGACCAGGGGGGATTGAAGGGAGAGGAAGGATCAGGGAGAGGAGTGTAGGGGCCACTGAGATGTGGGGGAGGGGTGGGGGTCTGAGAGAGGGGTCCAGGGGGAAGGGCTGTTGGGGGGGTGTCACTCACCGAGCCCCAGGTGGGAAATGGCCTCCAGTTCCTTGTGCGACACCGCCTGCTGGATGGGCTGGGGCAGGCGCAGGGCGACCGGGAGAACCTCCCTAGGGGGACAGTGCATCAGGCTCTGACAGCAGTCCCAGGGCTCCCTCCTCCCCCTCGGGCACTCCCCCAATTCCCTTCTGCCCCGCCCCCTCCCCCAGGGGCACTCCCCAATTCCCTTCTGCCCTTTGCCCTCTCCCCCAGGGGCACTCCCCAATTCCCTTCTGCCCCGCCCCCTCCCCCAGGGGCACTCCCCAATTCCCTTCTGCCCTTTGCCCTCTCCCCCAGGGCTGCCCCAACACCCTCTGTCCTATAACCCCTCTGCTGTCCCCCACTGCCCTGGACACTACAGGATCTCCATCCACTGGGAGCAAGGGAGAGCTGGAGCTGTGGTGGAGCTCAGATTTTGGGGTGCCCCCCCCATCCTCCCACTCACCGGCTCTGGCAGTAGGAGGCCACCAGGTGCAGCATGTCTGGGAAGCTCTGGGATGAGCCCTCCAGGGAGATGCCTGCAAAGAGAAGGACCCTCAGACCTGTGGCACTAGGAGGCGCTCTCCCTGGCAGTCAGTACTTGCCTACTGGCCCAGTGCAGCACTAGGGGGCACTGTGCTGCAGGGAGCTGGGGGGCTCAGTAGGGCACCAGACGCAGGGCTGCGTGTAGACGTGGCACTCCCGGGGGGCACAGAGCAGCACAGACAGATGTGTCCCTACCGGCTGCTCTCTCTTGCAGGCAGTAGCTAGCGACGAAGGCCGGGGCCAAGTCATCTAGGAGGCGCAAGCAGAGCACCCGGCGTCGGTGTGTGTTCGATCGGCGCACCAGGAATGTCTGGGGCAAGAAGGGGGCACCTGTCAGCAGGAGCTACACCGGGGCTGGGGACATGGAACACTTCCCAATATCCACCCCCTTCCCTGCTCAGCCCCATGCACCCATCCAGTGTGGGATCCCCCACTCCCAATCAGCCCTGTGGACCCATCCAGTGTGGGATTTCCCCCCCATCAGCCCCATGGACCCATCCAGTGTGGGATTTCCCTCCCCCAGTCAGCCCCATGGACCCATCCAGTGTGGGATTTCCTCCTCCCCACATCAGCCCCATGGACCCATCCAGTGTGGGATTTCCCCCCACCCATCAGCCCCATGGACCCATCCAGTGTGGGTCCCCTCCCCCATTAGAGCCATGGACCCATCCAGCCCAGTATTATTCCCCTCCCCAGATGAGCCCCAGGGGCCCACACTGCCTGAAAACCCCCATCAGACCAATGGACCCATGTGCCCCAGTATCCAGCCGGGCAGGGCAGAGGCCCCCTGAGCCCTCACCCCGGGGGGCTCACGCTGCAGGATGTGCAGGGCGGTGGCAGAATTGAGGCTCAGCTGCAGCCAGACAGACTGGGTGAGAAGCAGGCGATCCAGGAGGCTGACGCTGTTCAGAGACCCCCGGGCTGGCCTGGGCTGGGGGAAGACGTGTGGGTCTGGGACATCGTACACCGGGTCACGCCCCAGGCTGAGAAGGGAGACAGCGCTGTGAGGAGGGCGGGGAGCCCCTAGCACTAAGGGCCAGAGCATGGAACCCAGGAGTCCGGGCGCCCAGCCCCACCTGCTTTAACCCACTACCCCCCACCCCCACCTGGGCTAGACCTCAGGAGTCCTGGCCCCCCACCTCCCAGGCCCCTCTGCCATACCCGACTGGCTGGTCCGGGGGCTCCATCTCGGCTGGGTGACCAGGCTGCAGAGACAGGCTCCCTCTGCCAGAAACAGGAGCTGCTGTTAACCCTTAGCGGACCCCCCCCACCCCCTGGTACCCACTCTCCTGGGCCCCCCAGGGGCGGCTGAGTGTGGGGCAGCCCAGCCCAGCCCAGCCCGACGCCAGCCCTGAACCGCTACCGGGAAGCTGCAGGAGGAGCAGGAAGGGCCACGACTCAGACCCACGTGGCCCTTGCTGGGAATACGCTTCTCCCCCGGGCCGGGGGCCCTGGCGGGGCGCTGAGATGCGGCCACCTCTGGGGTGGGGCGCGGGGGCTGTTTGTCCCTGGAGCGCAGCCGGGGAGAGGGGGCTCCTGCCCAGGGCGGGCTGCGGCAGCGGCGACCCCGGCAGTGCCCCGGCTCCGCGGGAGGGGGAGCTGTTCGGGCCTGGGCCAGGAATGCGCGAGTCGGCTCTGACTCACCGTCACACCCAGCCCTGGCACAGGGCTGGGCCAGCCCCAGGCAGGGACGGGCGGGCTCCCCCCTCCCGCAGCGCAGTCACGTTTCCAAGGCAAAGCTCTCTGGGCTGGCACAGCCCATGCGGGGGCGCAGATCTAATCGGCAACCCAGCCCCGGGGCAGTGGGAACAGGAGGAGACACAGCCTCCCAGCGTGCCCATTTTGTACAGGGGTAAACTGAGGCACGGAGCAGGGTGTTGCCCAAGCGAGAGTCCAGGAGTAGTGGCTCTCAGCCCCTCTGCTCTAACCCCCTAGGCCCCAATCCCTGAGCTAAGAATAGAACCCAGGCGTCCTAGCTCCTAGCTCCCTGCTCTGACTCATTAGACCCCACTCTCTTCCCAGAGCTGGGGCTAGACCCCAAGAGTCCTGGCTCCCAGCCCCCACTCCTCTCCCTGCGCTGGGGTAGAACCCATGGACCCATGTCCATGCTCCTAGTGCCCAGCACCCTGCTCTAGCCACTAGACACTGTTCCCCTTCCAGATGGGAGAGAAAGGTCAATCTTAGGGCTGCAGGGCAGGTGTGTAATTGTGTGTGTATAATCACAAAGAAATGGTGCTTGGAGGCAGGGCAGTAGATGGAGGAGTTGGGGGGGGGATGCAGGGGAGAGAAAATTAGCAAGAGATGGAAAATCCATCAGAACCATCCCAGATCCCCTCCCCTGATCTCAGCTCCCTCCCAGCTCCCACCACCCCTTTTCAGCCCCCCCCCTCCCAGGTCCTGAGCTTGAAATAGCTGCTGGGCTGCTCCCTCCCTGCCTGGAGTGAAGTTTTGATGTGAACGGAGCTTACATGGCGGCTCATCCTGGTGGAGTCCCCACTGCCCACTTCCCACTCCCCTAGTGCCCCATGCAGCCCCACGCCCCGTCCCAATGCCCCCAACCGCAGACCCTTACCTGGCAGTGCCCCCTTCGCTGTCTGCAGCATCGTTATTAATTCATTATTCCCTTCACTCCCAGGTTGAACTCAGATGCGCTGGGCTCTGAGCATGTCTGGGTTGCCAGCCAAATTCAGCAGCTGCCTGGCTACCCCCAAACACCAGGGGTCCTGGGCACCATCCCTAGGGTCTTGCTTTATCTTGGGTTTTGTATCTGTCTCCAGCCCCCAGCCAAGAGCCCTGCCCAGATGCCCTATCCCCTCCCAATACAGGGAGGGAAACTGAGGTACAAACAGGGGAGGGGACTCTGCCACTGTCAGCCAGCCAGCTGGGAAGAGAACCTAGGGGTCCTGGCTTCCAGCCAGCAACCCCCCCTCCCCAACCAGTGGACCCCATAGTCCTTTCAAAATGAAGGATAGAACCCAGGAGTCCTGGATCCCAGTGCCCCTGTCCCGCTTGAACCCACAGCCCTCCTAAAACTGGATAGAACTCAGGAGTTCTGGCTCCCAGACCCCAATCAGCTGGGCATGCAGAGAAGGGAGCTGAGCCATGGGGAGGGTAGTGGGGTGTTGGAATCCAGATCAGTTCTCTGGACCACTCATGGGGTGTCAGGCTAAAGAGACCCCCTGTGGGCAGGAGGGTTTGAAAGCCCAGCACAGGACAGAACCAAGGAGATTGGGGCAGGGTTCCCAGGTCTGTGCCAGATCCCACCCTGTGACCCAGTCCCACTCACCCTAAGGCCCTTGTAACCTCTCCAGGGCCTGTGAAGTTGGGGTGCAGCTCTGGCTGGGCTCATGCAGAAGGAATGGGAAGGGATCCCCCATTCATTACCCCCCTTGCTATGCTGAGGAGTGCAGGCAGCTGCGATTCTGGGGGAGGCCTGGCTGAGAATGGGCACGGCCCAGACACGAGACCCCCCAGGCTGTCGGCCACATGAGCGGCTCCCAGCAATATGGTCTGGCCAGGGACTGTGGGGGGTCCTGTCTTTCCTGAGGGGAAGGAAGGCTGGAGAACGGGCAACAGTGCAGGCTAGGAGAGTTGGCTGGGGGGTCCCAAAGGTGCTGCCACTTGAGGGAAAGGAGCCAGGGTGGGTGTCCCAGAATCAAAGCAGGTTGGAGTCAGGGGGTGCCCTGATGCTGCAATGACCCCCCTAAGGGCCAGCTGTTCTGGAGGGGCTCAGAGACAAGAGACGGTGCACACAGCTGGGGCGGGGCTGGCTTGGAGCTGGGGATCCTCTGCGCCCCAGCAAGGGGACACCCCACTCACCCTCCACCCCCAGCCCACCCTGGAGCCAGAACGGAGTTGGCGTCCCCTAGAAGAGAAAAGGCCCATGCCCCACTCCCCATTCCCCAGCATATGCTGAAATGAATCAAAGGGCCAAGAGTTTGTATGTTTCACTTGGTTTTTAATGTGAACGCTTCCAGGGGGCTGGCCCAGGCCCAGGGCTTTTCCTGCTGAAGCCCCTGGAACCAGCACCCCTATTTCCCTGAGGGGCACAACAGCCCCAGGCACTGGGGTTTACGAGCAGCCCCCCAAGATTGCTACAAACATCAGAGTCCTAGTGACGGAAGCGAACAGTGAAGCCTCGTGCTGGCCTGTCTGCAGGGATCTGAGGCGGGAGCGCTGGCCATGGGAACACGCTGCCGGGCAGGGCCCCAGAGTCCTCTCCATCGGAGTCCTAATGCAAGGGGAGAGCAAGCCCAGCCACTCGCTGCGCCGGGGAGGGTCCGTGGGCCGTTGGTTTCCAGGAGGAGGCCTGTGCCGAGCCGCAGGGCTGAGCCACGAGAGGGCCCGCTCAGGCCTTGCGCACCGAGTACTTGCCCTTCTGCAGCTGTGAGACGTAGATTTTGGTCTTGGTGCCATCCTCCCGGCGCAGCCAGACCTCCCCAGTGCTGACAGCTGTGATCACAGCCCTGCGGGGGAGAGCAGGGGTCACACCAGGTCCCCAAAGACAGTCAGTTGCGTTGCCTCCCCCGCCCTGGGACTGGATTAGAGCCAGTACCCTCTACTGGGGAAAGGCCCTGTATCCTATTCCCTGCCCCCTGAGCCAGCCAGTCCCCTGCCTTGGGGCTGGATCAGAGCTGGTGCCTCCTAGAGGGAAAAGGCTCCGTGGCCCATTCCCTCCAGCCAGCCAGTCCCTGGCCACTCACTGCGCGGGCGCCTCGTCCCCGACCTCCAGGATGACGCTCTGCCCTTTGCTGTAGATCTCGCCCTCGTAATGCAGCCGCCCGTCCTCACAGCGGGCTGAGAATTGGGCCCCCGGCTTCTCCACCTTCACCAGCACTGGGGGGAGAGAGGAGGTCAATGCTGGGGGGGCAGGCACAGCCCTACATACCTGAGGATGGGCCCTGCTGGCAGCAGCAGGACCAGGTTAGCTCATGTCCTGGCTGAGGCACTGGGGGAGATCAGAGGTGGCAAGGGGGATCTGTGCAGGGTGGTGGAGGGCAACAAGATGGCTGGCGAGGAGCCATGAAGAGGCAGGAGGGACACGGCTGGGATTCAGGGGGGCCCAGGTCAGAGCCAGTGCCCCACTCCCTGAACACCTGAGCCAGCCAGTTCCCTGCCCTGGGGCCAGACTGGAGCTGGTGCCCCTAGAGAGAAGAGGCCCCATATCTTATCCCTTTCCCCAGCTCTTACCATCTGATTTTCTTTTCTGGGGGGACACGGCTGCTTTAGCCTGTAGGGAGAGACAAGACGATTAAAGGGGCTTATGCAGGGAGCGTGCTCAACCCCCTGCAACTGCTCACAGAACTATGCAGACCCCACCCATGCTGGTCCCCCAGGAAGAATGGCAGCATTAGCCTGTGTGACAGATGGGGAAACTGAGGCACAGGGTAAGGGACTCACTCAGCATCAGTGAACAGAACCAGGGAGTCCTGACTCCCAGCGCCCACTCTCTGCCCACAGCTGGGGATAGAACCCAGGAGTCTTGGTTCCCAGCCCCACCCTCCCCATCACTCTAACCCACTAGACCCCTCCCCAGCTCTGCTCCCAGAGCTGGGGACAGACCCCAGGAATCCTGGCTCCCAGCTTCTGGCCCAGCTATGCAAATAGTGACTTTTAAAGGGCATATTAAGAATACATATGAAAACAATCCCATTTCCACATGTTTGATCCCAAATGGCAGAGCTAGGAAGGGGGATTATTATGGGACATGGTGTTTTGCAGCACAACTAAGGGTGTGTGTGAGGGGTGGTTATTAAGGGACCCAGGCAACCTGTGGGGCAGCCAGGGGACATGTGTGTGTGGGAGGGGCTTAAGGGATCCAAGCATTGTGTGGGGTGGCCAGGGGTGTGTGAGGGACTTGGGGTCCTGTGGTGTCGCTGAGGGATGTGTGGGATGGGGTTTAAGGGACTCAGGCATTGTGGGGGGTGGCCAGTGGTATGCAAGGAAGTGGGGGTTATTAAAGGACCCAGGCATCCTGTGGGTCAGCCTCACCTTTTTGATGGCCGTCCAGTCTTCCAGGATGTCAATGTCCCGCAGCATGTAGACGATGTAGGGGCGTGAGGGGCACGTTAAGGGCTTGTAGCCATACACAGCCATGGTGATCATTTAGCCCTATTCCCTTTCACACCAACTCGGGGGGGAGGGGGCAGCACTAGGATGCAGGGGGTGGGGAGATAGTGGCAGCCAGCCAGGAGCCAACAGGACTCCCTGCCACAGGGCACCACAGAGTGGGGAGCCCCCGGGCCAGACATCCCAGCTCCCTCTTCTCCCAACATCAGCACTGGGACTGGAAGGGTCAGGGGGCAGGACTGATGGGAGGCCTGGCGGGATGGGTCTGTTCTGGGGGAGGAGATACCAGCATGGCCAGCGGGGGGGGGGGGGGGGGGAAGATACCAGCAGAGCATGTGTGTGTGTGGGCGGGGGGGACAGGACACCAGCATGGTCCTTGCCCCAAGCCCAGCGGAGGGAGGGGGATGGGATACTAATGTAAGGATATCAGACACAAGTGGCGCTTTCTTCCTCTTGGCGGGCCGGAAGGGATCCCACTTCTTGAGGCTGTTCTTGGGGTGCAGCTTGTCGTCCCACCACTCTAACCCAGGAGGAGAGGACAAGGGTCAGAGGACAGCCCCACCCACCAGGCTGGGGGGGGCCTGCTTGGCAGCAGCCCCCTCTCTCCCTTCCCCCTGCCCCACAGGGATGCCTCTGTGGGGCAAAGGGGACTCAACCCTCTTTCCCCACTGGGGCTGCCAGTGCAGGGGAAGTTAGTGCCCTCTGGGGACAGGAATGAGGGGAATGGTTTGTGCCAGGAGTGGGGGGGCCAGTGATCCTGCCCCATGAGGGACTGGACTGAGACCCAGCAAACTCGCCTCACACATGGAGCAAATGAACAGCTAGAAAGTGGGAACAACGCTAGGATATTGGGCAGGATGGACCCGTTGGTCTGATCCATGGGGTGCAGGGACCCTGGACACAGCTGCCTTTGTAATGGGGATGTGACACCGGGGCCCTGTGGGGGGCAGCAGCAGTGTGGCAGGGGGCATCAAGCTGGGGATGATTGTGGGGGCAAACTGAAGTGAGAGCAGGTTAGAGGCACCCTGGATGACCAGGAGGCAGAGACACGTGGAGAACGGCAGCGGGGGAAGGGGGTTGAGGGAGGCCCCAGGGCTCACTGACCCGAGGTGATGTCAATGCTCTGCCGATCATCCTCCAGGCGCTGGATGCGCTCCAGCAGCTCGCTCTGCATGTTGTCGTACAGCAGCAGCTTCTCACTCTGTGTGGACAGGATGGGGTCGGGGGGTGCAGCCAGGATGGACCCACCCCACTGGCCCAGAGGACACTAGGGAGGCCCTGGAAGCGCAGCTAGACCCGATCCCACCCCAAGGCTGTGGGCTCCCAGCCTCCCACCTGGCTCGATTGGTCCCATTCCTGGACCCCCCGCAGTGGTTGGCGTCACCCACAGGTGCTCCCTGGGAATGCTGGGGGTGCAGAAGTCAGCCACAGGGCTCACACAGATGCGGCATCTGGAGCTGGGAAGTAGATGGAGGGTCTGCGGGAGCAGGGCAGTCCGTGGGGCACTCAGAGGCAAGATCAGGGGGCTTATGCAGGGGGCTCCTGTGCGGCGGGGAGGGACAGATGGGGGACTGCAGGGGACCTCAGCAATGGGACTGAGGGGGGCGGGGAAGAGCAAAGCGGGTTCATGAGGGCCCTCACCTCCAGGTGCTGGTGTGCTCCCTGCAGCTCACACTCGTGCTTGTTCCTGACCACCTCCAGGCACAGCCCCTTGTAGATGCCTGCAGAAAGGGGGGACCAGTGACCCCTGCCCACCCACCATCCCTCCACCTCCATGCCCAACCACAGCCCCTGCGAGATGCCTACCTTGGCTAACCCCAAGCCGACCATGAGGCTCCCAGTCCAAGTCCCTGCCCTCCTACCACCACAGCCTGGGCCCCGCCAGCCTCACTCCATAACTCCCCCTACCCTGAGATTCCTGCCCTCTGGGCCCTGCCATCAACTGCCCACTCTTGGCCCCACCCCTTCTTTCCACAGGTGGGCCTGGCCCCCACCTGCCTGAATCTCTCCACCCCTGAGCCCCCTCCCAGGGCCTGCCTGCCAGCACCCTCCTCTGAATTCCCACCCCACCCTGCAGGCCTGAGTCCCCCCCATGCCTCTCCTGAACCCCCTCCCCCAACTTCCTCTCCCACCGGCTCCCCCACCTGCCATCCATCCTCCCCTTTCCTGAACCCTTCCCTCCCCCCACTTCTGGGCCACACTGAATCTGGGCCCTGTCATTTCCGCCCCCAAGCCCAGCTGCCCCCAGCTCCTGAGCCTTCAACCCTTGCTGCTCCCTTAGAGCTGGTCACTGCCCTCTGAGGCCTGCCTGGACCAGGACAGCCCAGGGAACACAGCCAGCCACCCTCCCCCCGTGCCCTGGTCCTGAGCCCTGGCACCCCAACTCCTCAGCGGTGGGACCAGCGGAGGCACCCCCTCAGCGGTGGGACCAGTCTCCTGTGGGGCAGCAGGGGATACAGATAACAGATGGGCAGGGCCAGGAGCTCACCAGCCACCTCGATGCGGATCTTCATGTTGTTCTGCAGGACACCCAGGGGGTCGAGGTACTCGGCTGCCCGTCCCGACGCCACATCCTCCAGCTTGGCCTTCACCTGGTTCAGTCGCTCCTTGAATAGCCTGCAGGGTGCACCAGCAGGGATTGAGCCCTGTCCAGCCCACCCAGCTTGCACTTGCCCCCCGCTTCCAACCTGCCCTGCCCAGCATGGTCCCGCTCTGCCTACTCCACCCAGCACAGCACAGGCCTGCCCAGCCCACCGTGTCAGCCCGCACTGAGACAGCCATCTCTGGGGTAGGGTGCAGGGACAGTTTATACCCAGTTTATACTCGCCTGGCAGTGAGATACAGGCACCTCAGGGGTGGGGAAGTCAACAGGGGACTCACTTTTCCTTGAGCTCAGAGAACTGCTTCTCCAGGTCACACATCTCATCCAGGCACTCACTGCGTCGCCGCTCACAGTCCTCCTCGTCCATCTCTGTAGGGCACAGCACATGTACCTTCCAGCCCACGCTCACCCTGGGCACAGTGCCGCACACAGACCACCCAGGGAACTGAAGCACACAGAGTCAGGACACTCACCCAGGGGGCAAACAGAACCCAGGAGTCCTGCTTCATAGGCCCATCCCCCTATAGCCCACTAGACCCCACTCTCCTCCCAGAGCTGGGAACAGAACCCACGAGTCTGGGGAGAGGACACCGGCCTGGCTGGGCCATGGCTCTTACCCAGGAAGCAGGGCCAGCCCCCAGTACTACTCCTTGATGAAAGGCCAAGCCCCATCCCAAATCCCCTTCCACACCCCAGTACCTGAGCTTTCTTCCTCGGACTCAGAAGGACTGGCACTATGCTCCTCCTCACTCTCCTCCTCTTCGCCATTCAGCTCAGGTGCCGAGTCCCCATCCCCCTCCATCTCCTCCGCCTCCTTGGGCGCCGGGTGCACCGGCATGGGCACTCTGGGTGATCAACGGCAGGGGTTATTGCCAGGTGGTCTGGGAGGGTCCTACTTCACTGCACCTCCCACTGCCCTCCTCCATCACATGCAGGGCAGGGGGCACTGGACAGGGACAGCTGCTCCCAACCCATGGGACCCCCTGTGTGCCCAGAGCATGGCTCTGGACAGGGGCAGCTCCAACCCCCAACCCCTGCCAATGTGTAGCCCCTTGCCCCAGGGCCATCATAATTAGTGGACCCCAGTTTCCACTGGGAACAACACTGAGACCCAACAACTTGTTCCACATGTGGGCCCTGAATACATATCACATGGGGCCAGACCAGACCCAGCGCCTCCTAGAGGAGACAGGCCCTGTGTCTTATTCCCCCCCCCCCACCCACACCCTCAGCCAGCCAGTCCTCCTGCCATAGGGCCAGACCAGAGCCAGCAACTCCTTGTTCTCACTGCATTGTGATTTGCAGCCACCTTGAGGGGAGCTCCATGAAGCCGCCCAGTTGCTCTGTCAGGAAGAGAGGCGCTATCAGCTGGTAGCTGCTATTGCAATGGTGTCGGGACACGTGATGGGACTCTGCAGAGATGGGTGCTGGCCTCATCGGAGCCAGCACGGTGACCCCAGTGCTCCCGTGCCATGAGCCTGGAGCTCCCTCCTCGCCAACACTGCAGGGACCTGACTTCCAACAGCAGGCCCCATCCAGGCCCATGGGGCACTGGAGCCAGCAGGGAGCAGGGCTAGCAACGCTGGGAATACAGGCAGAGGCAGTAACAGAACCCAGGAGTCCTGGCTCCCAGCCCCCTGCTCGCTCTGTAACCATGGTCTGACCCAACTCCCTGCTGGGTTTATTGCTGCTTGTGCAATGCTGGGGGACACTCTCTTCCCCCCCACCCCTTGATGGGAATGGAATATCCCATCTTCTGCTCACTTGAGCGCCCTGAGGAACGTACCACTGCTATATATTCCCCCTCCAGTTGACATAGTCTGCTCTTTTCCCGTGCTGGGGAAGGCACCACTGAACCCCATACACAGCAGGAGGGCACAATTCACACGCCCCCCATGAGATGTTTTGGTCTCTTCCAGTTCCTTTGAGTTTGCTTTGGAAGATGCCATTCAGGTTCCCATGAAGGGGGACAGCAAGATACAGCTCACCCCTTCGATGGTGTGAGCCCCCAGTGCGTTTCCAATGGGGAATGGATCATTGAGCACCCACAATACGGGGGCCGCAACCCTCCCCTTTGAGTTGCAATGGTCTGGGCCGGCCGCCACTGTAAATTCTCCCCCTGGGGGTGCAATGGGCCGGCCTGCCCTCCCTTGATCGCAATGGGGATAGAACCAACAAGCTCCAGAAGCAGGGGAGGCAGCGAATTCCCCCCTTGGGCTGCACTGCTCTAGCCCAGCTTCCATTGATCTCAGCTGGGAATGCACCACCCAGCACCCCATGGAGGGGAGGCTGTGACGAATCCATCTCCCGCTGCTCTGAGCCCCACGTACCTCGGGGAGCCCAGGCCGGCGGCCTCCCTCCCGTAGGCGCTTCGCTTCTCCGTACCCGGAAGCTCCCCACCTACTGGCTCCGCCCCACCCTCTGCCAGCCAATCAGGGAGACCAGTTAGCCAGAGCGCCGTTGCCTCTATGGTTCCCAGCTGCCCCCTGCGCCGGGCCTTATGGGATAGTGGAGGATGGGGCATGTTCCCATGGCAACAGGACGCCCACAGCCTAGCGTGAGGTGAGCGACATACACCCAAAGTTGAGCTAAGGGGAATCCCCTGAACTGGTGTTGCCATGGCACCTAGTCTTACGGGCACCTGCTTGTGACACATCACCATGGCACCCAGTCAGGTTGTTGCCATGGTGCCAAGTCATGACATTACCAGGGGACCTGGTGATTCCTGGACAGTCTCATCACAATCTGCTGCAGCACCATTGCAGCATCGCCAGAGCACCAGTCACGGCGTTGCCATAACACTTGGCACCCAGTCCCAGTGCAGCCTTAGCACAGGACCTCTGGCCCCTTGCCATGGTGCCCAACTGCAATGTTGTCATGGCACCCATGGGACTGCCCCCGTCACCCAAGGGCCTGGAGAGAGGCCAGGGCTGTGTGGCTCTCTGCTCCCCTCTCTCCATCCTGAGCAGCATGGGGTGCATTGGCAGGAGGGTCCCTGCTTTGGCACACCAAGAAGTCAGCACCACCCACCAGTACCATATCTAGTGAGCCAAGCCCTGTGTGGGATAGATAAGTTCCAGCCACGGCCCCCAGCACCACAGAAAGGACCCACAGCAGGACACAGCCATGAGGAGATGCCCCTGGCCTCCACATACTTTATTGTTCTAAGGCTTGCACTCAGGGGGATTGAATGCCAGGCCATTTCCTACAGTGGGGTAAGAGCACTCTGCCAGCCCCATCCAAGCAGCATTGAGCATCTTCATAAATTAAGCCTCATGCCCCCTGCCCTCAGGAGGTAGGTCAGTGCGTTAATTCCCATTTTACAAAAAGGGGAAAGATGAGCTGCAGAAAGGGGAGGGGACTTGGTGGAGGGCAAATAGAATCAGTGACAAAACTGGGAACAGAACCCAGGAGTCCCGACTTTCAGCCCCTCATTCTTTAACCACTAGGGCCTACTCTCCATTCAGAGATAGGGAAAGATCCCACAAGTCCTGACTCCCCACCCCCCTTCTCTAATCCCTATACTAGCTCCCACCCCACAGCCACCTACAGAAAGGGAGAGGGGGATGCTGAGTCCAGAACAGCCCCTTTCTCCCTGCTCAAGAAGGGAAAGAATCATAACAAGGGAGCTGCTGAGGGAGGAAACAGCTGTCCTCTGCCCACACATGCCGGAGCGGGAGGTCCTCTGTTCTGACAGCCTGCTGTTCAATGGGAAATTGGGGAGGAGAATGCTGAAGTATATTGGGGGAGGAGATACAGGAATCCATGACCCCAGCAACAGGTTGGGGCAGGTGAAGGATCCAGTGTGATGTAGCTGGAAAGATTCCCCCCTAGCTATAAACCTCTGTCCGATGTGGGGGTTAATGACTCAATGGAAAGGGGGGGCGTTGTAGGCCCAGATTGGGCAGGGCCCCCTAAAAACACTATGACACCAAAGCTACAGATGAAGGGTCATGGGGAAGGCAGGTCTGAGGAGCTGTGCCAGAGATGGCAGGACCATCAGCAGCGGTGCATTGAGCTAGGGTACTTCAGCTTCAGCTCCTGCTTGAACTGGCGGAAGAGCACCTTATTGCGCTGATTCTCGGCATCCTTCTGTGCATGGAACTCGCTCGGCACCTTGAAGCCCTTGTGCACCAGGAAAGCATTGTTCAGTACTGAGAAACTGTACCCGGCCACATGGAGCTCACATGCCTGTGAAAGGGAACAGGAGAGCTGTGAAGGAGAGACCAGGGTAATCCCCATCCCCACCAGACTCTGAAATCTGTTACATTGAGGGCTGAAAAGCAGCCACCTCTAGAGTGGAGTGCAGGGGCTATTTATACTGGGATCATTCTCCTGGGACTAAGATGCAGCCACCTCGGGGGTGAGGCACTGGAGCTGTTTTATACAAGGATCCCTCACCCAGAGCTCGGATACAGTGTGGGATGTGGGGGCTATTTCACAGCTTCACAGAGCACTACAGTTCAGCACAGGAAGTGGAAATTCTCCACTGGATGGAAACTGTAGGAAAAGGGACAAATGGTTGTTAGTAAGCACAAGGGGCCAAGGCTCATTTTACATCTCACTGGACAGATCGCACTTCAGGGTGTACAGCAACCCCGGTGCAGCCCTGGCATTGGGAACAGTACTGACTGTAAGGTGAAAGCACCTCTTACTGAACCCCCCACCCTGCTTCCTGCAGCACATTGCCCCCTACATTGTGCTGTTTCTCCCCCCAGCCAGTAAATACCCATGACCTAGGGCTGGATCAGGGCCAAAGCCCCTTTGCCAGGAAGGAAATATTCACTTCTTACACCTTGCCCAGGTGTCTCACAGGGTCATGTTTGCGCAGGGCCGGTGTAACCACTAGGCGAACTACACGGCTGCCTAGGGCGCCAAGATATGGGGGCACCAAAAAGCGGTACCCCAAAATATTTTTTTACACTATTGCTTAGGGGCAGGTACCTGTCAGTCTCCAACGCTCGGGCAGTGCCAGGGCCAGCAGCCTCTTCACCTTGGAGTCTCCGCTGCTTGCCCGGCGGCCACTCCTCCTCTCAGGCTCCCCAGCCACTGCTGCCGCGGCCGCCCAGAAGGACGTGGGCGGGGGGCTTCGCCACGGAGGAGGCGCAAGGGGCTGGGCTCGGCTGGGGCCCTGCACCTGCCAGCCGAGAGCAGCAGGAACCGGGTGCCGCTCGGGGGGAGCCAGGTGGTCTGAGCCCAGGGCTGTGGCAGCCTCCACAGCAGCAGGGGCATGCAGGGAGCGTAGGCGCCCTGGGCTCGGGCCGCCTGGCTCCCCCCAGGTGGCACCCGGTTCCTGCTGGTCTCGGCCAGCAGGTGCGGAGCCCCAGCTGAGCCCAGTCCCTTGCATCTCCTCTGCGGCAGTGCCCCCCGCTCGCGTCCTCCTGGGCGGCCTGAGAGGAGGAGTGGCCCCCAGGCAAGCAGGCGAGACTCTGAGGTGAAGAGGCTGCTGGCCCTGGCGCGGCCTGAGCGCTGGAGACTGACAGATACCTGCCCCTGCCCCATCCCGGTACCGCCTGCCCCCCAGCCCAGTGAGCGTTACCTGCCCCACCAGCTTCAGTGCCCTGCCCCATACTGTCAGCCACCCCAAGCTCACTGTGACACCAGCACCCCTTGGCAAAGGGCCCCGTGATCTTCACAAACAGCTGTCACCGCAGGCCTGACAAACTCACTGCACCCCACATGTGTCTTACAGGGCACTTACCCACAAAGAGGAACGTGGAAGGGATCTACACAAAGCTGGTAACTTGTCAAGAGTGAGAATCTTTGTGAGATGTGTGCATGGGTAATATTGAAGGAATAATGTATTTACCTTAAAAGTCTGCTTTACAGACTTGGAGTAGAAATTAGTCACCAGGAGATAATGGCCCTTTGGGGCAAGGGGGATTTGTCACCCTGTCTAACGTGGCTGGCAAGGCTCAATTGTTTAGCTTTGCACAATAGTAAGACTTTGAATGGGACACCACCAGAGGCAATGGCAAACAATTGAAACACCTTAAAGGTAAAAAAGAAACATTACAACAGCCGTTACCCCGTTCTGACAGGCTGTTTATAATGCTAAGTTTACTAGTTTTTGGAGGTTGTCGGGGGTGGGGGGGTGTGCAAGGTGGAAGTTTTGCCTAGGGCTCAAAAGATCCTTGCAGCAGCCCTGTGTTCGGGTGCCCTCTATGAGGCTCAGTGAGCATAACCTGAAGTGCCTAGTGATCAGGAGAGCACCTGGCTGAGACTTCCCAGACTTGTTTCACCCACAGGTCAAGGACACCCTGCTCCATCTCTTGGGGTGGCTGGGTGTATATCTGGGGCTGGCTCCCATGGCACAAATGCCTCCCCATGCCCGGTGAAGCAGGTACCTGGCTGATGCGGTTGAACCCATACTGCTTGAATCTTTCATCATAGGGTGGCACAGAGTTGGCACTGATGTAGAAGGGCTCCCAGGGGTCCCTCCACTCCACGGTGTAGGCAATGTTCAGGGAACTGCCTGGAGGCAGATTCAGCCAGCGTGAGTAGTTGGTCGGGGCCTGGCAGCGTGGGCAGAGCTCCTCGTAGAACGGCCGGATCTCCCCCACCTGATACAGCTGCAGCAGCTCGGCCTTGGCACCTGGGAGGCGCCGGGTGTGCCGGATCTCAAAGGCGGGCACCACGAAGACGCCGGGTGGCCCCTCAGCACCCAAGGTTGCAGCTAGCGCCAGGAAGGCCTCACGCAACCCCTCGCTGGGCAGCATGTCCACGTCCAGCACGAGCGTGTAGTGCCCCGTGGCCGCCCCCCGCGCCACATTGCGCAGCAGGTTGTTGGGGTATGAGGCGTTGGCGCCCAGGGCATAGTTACGCCGGCCCGCCCCGGCCCGGGCCAGCTTGGCGAAGACATCCCCACAGGCCTTGAGCCGGGCAAACTCCGCCCGGTCCTCTAGCTCGGGGAAGGCGGCCAGGTCCCCCGAGTGGCACACCAGGTGGGCCCTCACCAGCTGCCGCACTGGCCCGCACAGCGCCCCCAGGGCGTAGAGCATCAGCGTGGCCAGCCGCACCTCGGCGGGGCCCGGCGCAAAAAGCGCCACGGAGACCGGGCCCTGCCAGCGCCCCACCAGCTCCTGCAGCTGGTGCAGGTTGCTCAGGCTGGTGTGGGTGGCGAGCACCAGGTCGGGCGCCCGCCCCGCCCGCTCCGGGGGCCCCAGCATGTCCGTGTAGATCCGGTACTGCCCGCTGGCATCCAGCCGCCCGCCGCTGGCCAGGGCGCGCTTCAGCTGCCCCTTCTGCTGCTCGCTGGGCCGGCCGGGCGCCTCGCCCCGGCGCCCCCCGAACAGCTCCGAGTAGCGGGAGCGCTGCTGGCGGCCGTGGAGCCCCGAGAGCAGGGACAGGTAGAGCAGCTGCAGCAGGGCCGCCAGCGCCAGCGCCCACAGCAGCGCCTTGAAGAAGGAGCATCTGGCGGGGCCCTGCATCCCCGCTCAGGCCCGGCGCGCCGCGCCCATGCTCGCCAGGGGGGACCGGCGCAGGCAGCTGCAGCTCCCGGCCCTTCCATGCAGCCAGCCGGGGGCCGGGAATGGAGGCGCCCGTCGCTGCGGCAGCGCGCCACCTACCCTAGGGAGGAGCCACTGCAGGCCGGCTCGCCACCGCGCCCCGCCCGCCGGGGACAGGGGGCGCCGGGGGAGTGTCGGGGGAGGGGGGGGGGTTTCTGACCATTGCACGGGACTGGCTCGCGCGCCTCCGGCTGCATCCGGGCCGGGCTCAGACGGGGCAAGGGGCGGACAGGGAGGGGGAGGATGTCCGGGCAAGGGGATGTGTGCAAAAGGCAGCGCAGGGGGAATCAACCCCTCTGCACACAGACCCTCCGCGTCCCGCGCGCTCTTGGCCCCGCTCACACAGTCTCAGGGGTATGGCTGGGATGGCAAGAGAAGCCCAACGTGGGAGACGAGGTGGCCGAGTGGTTAAGGCGATGGACTGCTAATCCATTGTGCTCTGCACGCGTGGGTTCGAATCCCACCCTCGTCGCTCTCTTTTTGGGAAGAAGGTTCAACGTGCATTATTTTCTGGACTGATTCTGGAAGAAAGAGGGTGGGGGATGTTCGCCGCCTTACGGGTATGAGAGCTGCGTCTGCTGTTCAACTTGTCTCATTCTTCCTCCATTCATGCAATAAAGTCTCCTCTCAGCCCCTGGGGTTAAAGCTGGCGGGGAGGGGTGTGCAATAAAATTCCCCCCTCAGTATCAGGGGCCCCAACAGGTGCATTTGGGGTGGGTGAAATGACACACTGGAACCCGGATAGCCCACAGTAGATCGAATGGGTGCGGGGGTCTATTGGGCGGGCGGCTGGGAATTGTATTAGACTCCCCAATACACTGCCCTAGGACTATGAAAGCGAGCTATCCGTGGGGTGCAGGTAGGGCAGCCAACAACCCCTGCCTAGACGAAGGCAGAGGGCAGGGGATCTGTCACTCACCGGAGGGGCCGAATGGGAGACCTCTGGATGGGATAGATGGTCCTCATTCGGGCATAAGTGGGGCCTTGCTGTGTCCTCCCCCTTGAAAGATGTGGAAACTGAGGCAGAGAGCTGGGGAGGAACACACCCAGACAATCAGTGGCTGAAGGGGGACTGGTTTCAGAGTAGCAGCCGTGTTAGTCTGTATTCGCAAAAAGAAAAGGAGGACTTGTGGCACCTTAGAGACTAACCAATTTATTTGAGCATGAGCTTTCGTGAGCTACAGCTCACTTCATCGGATGCATACTGTGGAAACGGCAGAAGACATTATATACACAGAGACCATGAAACAATACCTCCTCCCACCCCACTCTCCTGCTGGTAATAGCAGATCATCTAGTCTGAACTGCTGTATGGTCCAGGCCAGAGACTGCCACTGGTACCCCTGCACTGAGCCCGGTCACTTGGGTTTGATTACAGCATCTTCCCCCAAGGCAGCCAGGCTGGATTTGAAGACCCCAAGAGATGGAGAATCCACCACTTCCCTTGGCAGTTTGTGCTGCTGGTTAATCACCTGTTCTGTTAAAAACGGGTGCCTTATTTCTCCTTGGAACTCGTCTGGCTTCAGTTGTCACCTCTTGGTTCTTGTTTTGCCTTACTCCGCTAGCTTAAAGAGCCTGTCAGTATTCAGTGTCTTCTCCCCATGAAGGTACTTAGACACCTAGATCAAGCCACCTCCTCATCTTCTCTTTGAGAAGCTAAATGGACTGAGCTCCTTTGTCTCTTGCTACAGCATTTTTCCCATTCATTTGTTTGGCTCTTTCTGCAACCTCTCCAATTTTTCAACAGCTTTTTTATAAATGCGGCCCCCAGAGCTCTGTTAGGTCAAAGAGCCGGTGAGTACTTGGCCTTTTGTCCCCAGAAACGTATACAGAGACTGTAATCCAGTCACCTCTCCTTTTTGGTAAGATGAACCGATAAAGCTTTTTAAGTCTCTCTCTCTCTCTCTAATGATTTTGCACACCCCGGGGTGACGTCCATCTAATTTTCTAATGGAGACCAGCCCTTAGCATAAACCAAGCCCAAGACACCAGCCAGGCATCTATAAAATTGATTCTCCAAACCATCTTCAACCACTGGCAGAGCCTGTCCAGCATCTTGTCTCCAATTGTGGCTGATCTCTGATGCTTCAGAGGAAGGGGGCAGGGGGGAATTATGCGTCAGGGAAAAAAAATTCCCTTCCTGACACCTGCAGGGGGTCAGCCGAAGCCCACAAGTATAATTTGATTAGGCAGTGTCAGGGCTGTGGGTCTAGGGAACCATGTGGGTGACTGGGCTGAGGTCTCTGACTGGAGCTGACTAGAGACAGAACTGCTCCTTAGGATCTGGTTTATGGGACTCCTGGTAGGAGGGATTACCTTGAGGGCTAGCTAACCCTTCCACTAGATGGCAGGTACGTATAATGTAAATAACTCACATGGAACAGTCCTAGATCTGCATGGCTCAGCTACCTGCTCCTACCTAGCGTAGGGGGTGGGGGCAGCAGTGGTACTGGGAGAAGGGGGAGATTTTTACACACACACACACACCCTGTCCCCTGCAGTAGTTTAGGCAAAACCAGCAAAGCAGTGCACAGGATGGCACATATCCACACCCAGCCCCACATTGCTATGGGATGGGGACTGTGAGCCTACAGAATACCTGCCCGCTTAGCCTTGGTTTCCCAGTTCCACCACCCCACAATTGCTCTCAGCGGTAAATGGGGAGTTAACCCACAGAGGCCAAGACAAAGCCTTTTAAAAAAACCTCATCACTTTTATCGAAAAAAAAAAATCAAACTTATTAAAAAGAGCAAAAAGCAGCCTATGAAATACAGTAAAACAGCCACCCCAGCCCCACACACACACAATAAAGCCAAAGGGGAAAAATGCCGCCATATCCTTCTCTCTCACAGGGATTTCTATTGCACCTGCCACCATGGTATCTGGGCACATCACAAAATGAACTGAATATACCCTCGTGCCCCAGGGAGGGCAGGGCAGTGCTAATATCTCCATTGTACAGATGGGGAAATTGAGGCACAGAGGCTAAGGGACATGCAGGGAATACAGGGCACAGCAGGGAACCAAACCCAGGTCTGCTGAGTCACCAGACCTGCCCATGAGCCACCCTTGAGCTCTTCCAGTAGCACAAAGCTGCCTGCTAGCAGCTGGGCCATGGCTACTGATGCCTGCTAGAGGAATCACTCCTTTGGCTCGGGAGGTCCAAGGTTCGGATCCAAAAGGGGGCGAATCTAACTACCATAAAGTCCTAAAGGTGCAGAGAAGAATCTGGGGGAAGACACAAAGGGGCAGAGGTTCCAGTGGAGAAATTAAACCTTTATGCACCAGAAAGATAACAACAAAAGAGGTTTCTTTCCCTTCTTTGGACGCTGCAGCAGGCAGTGCCCCAGGGCGCTGCCAGGAGGGGATGTGCCAGTCCTGGGGTGCTCATGGAGACCTGGCTGGCAGGCTGAAGAACTGGGACCAGCAGGGGTTGGGAGGGAAGTCCCTTATCCAGGCCATGAGATTATTGTCCTTCAGCACCTTCCACTAAGGGACTCCAAAGTGCTTTACAAACGCAGATTACTCTGTATGTCGGTTTCCCCTGATGTGACCAGCTCTCAGCCCCTCCCTGAGCCCAGAGTAGAACCCAAGAGTCCTGGGTCTCAGCCACACCTACTCTACTATTATTTATCTAGCACGTAAGGCAGGGGGGTTCTCAAACTGGAGGTCGTCGTGAGGTTATTACATGGGGGGTCATGAGCTCTCAACCTCCACCCCCAAACCTCTAGTATTTATAATAGTGTTAAATACACAAAAAAGTGTTTTTAATTTCTAAGGGGGGTTCGCACTCAGAAGCTTGCTGTGTGAAAGAGGTGACCAGGACGGAAGTTTGAGAACCACTGACCTAAAGCATAGTAGGCACTTTAGAGCCCAGACAAGACCTTGCTCCAAAGAGTTTACAATCAACTGGCCAGCATGTGCCTCCCAGAGCTGGGGACAGAACCCAGGTGTCCTTGCTCCCATCTCCTGTCCTACCCATTAGGCAATATTCCCTCTAAAGGCATTTGCCAGTCAGGAGCCAAGACCCTTATGGGGGTCAGGAGAGAGGGGATATTTAACCCTTTAGAGCCCAGCCAGCAGTCTGGCTTGGATGTGCATTTCTGCAGCAGATGCAAAGCCCCAGCAACCCTTGGGGTCCTCTCCTTCCTCAACCCCAGGGTGAAGGGGCAGGAGTTGGAGACAGAACCCAGGAGTCCTGGGCTCTAACTGAATCTCCAGGCAAAGTGGTATGCAATGGTGTCCCTTTGTGTAACCCATGACACCTCATGGGCTCAGGCCCCCAACTTGGGCTCAGGAGCCAGCCAAAATCAGCCCAGGAGCCCCACAAATAAATACATTAAAAACCCAGATATCTCTTTACATTAACCCTTTCCTCCCCCTCCACACCATTCTATAGACATTCCCTTTGCTGGAATTCCTATGGAATGGTGGTGGGGGGCAACCCCTGATGGGGTATCTGCCTTGCAACAGGAGACTTGGGGGGATGGGGGGGGAGACAGGATACTAATCTTTACACCCACCAGGCTGAGATGATGCCCATGGAAGGAAAGGGGGAAGTCAAGAGGTACCAGCCCCCCTCCTATGCAAAGCCCCCCTGTCCCTCCTATTCCAAGCCCCCCAGTTTGATGGGGTGCACTCAGACGAGCCGCTGGTGATGGTGGATGCTGCAGAAAGATGAGGGGATGGATCTGAGGGCTCATAGCAGGGCCTTGAGGAGGAAGGAGAGCCCCGCCCCACACGACAGCCCTAGTGCCAGGAAGAAGGTCATGATGGCTCCAGCCAGCTCGCTCTCCTGCGGCAGCACCTGCCTATGGGGCGAGAGAGGACACAGCTGAGAACCACACACCACTCCCCAACATGCAGAGAAACCCAGCACTGAGACGCAGCCACTTCTCGGGTGGGCTGTGAGAGCTGTTTACATCAGGATCCCTCTCCTTGAGCTGAGATGCCACTCTGACCGCGCTGGGAGAGCGCCCCCTACAGACCTCCCCCTGCAGTGCAGCACAGCACCCCTCTAAACAACACTGGGGCATTGGGCTCAGCACCGACTGCGAGGAGAGAGCACCCCCTAGAAACCTTCCCCACCCTGTTTCCTGCAGTTCAGAAAAGCGCTCCCTCGCAGCACACTGGGGCATTGCGCTCAGCACTGACTGCGCTGGGAGAGCGCCCCCTACTGAGCCCCGACCCTGGGCAGCACTCACTTGGGGGCGAGGCACATGGTGAGCGAGACGAAGTAGCCATTGGAGAGGGAGAAAGGCAGCATGAAGAGGATGAACCAGGCATCCTGGTGGAAGAGCACGGGCAGGCGGGTGCGGGGCTCGGCCTGGCACAGCATCAGCAGAGGCACAAACAGGAAGCGCAGGCCCACCAGCAGGGGGAGTAGCCATAGCCTCTTCTCTGGCTGGAGAGCAGCAAGGGGGGGGGGGGGGGGGGAGTCAGAGTGGGAGGGAAACCTGGCAATCATGGGCTAATCTCCCCCATGCAGACCCAGTGCAGGATTGTGCCCCCCCAACGTCACCCACTCCATTAAGCCCTCCCTTTGCCCCAAAGGTTCACCGCCGATGGAGGCTGCCGATTCCCCCCCCCCCCCCCCCCGCCAATGAGTGCAGAGCTTGGCCAGGGGCTGGGTGTCCCCCCACTCACCCAGAGGCAGCATGAGGTGACGCTGCGGCCCATCCAGTCCATCACGTTGAACAACAAGAAGCAGCAGACAGGGGTGAAGAACTCACCTGCGTGAAGGGGGGAAGAGTTGGGGAACAGGACATGAGGCTTTCATCTCTAGGGAGCGCCTGCTCCAGCCCAGCCCTGGGGCATCAAATCACAGCACCACCCAGAGCCAGGGATTCACGCCAGGAGTGCTGGCTCCCAGCCCCCCATGTTCTGACCGTGAGACCCCACTCCCTATACTCACTCCACTGCCTGCTCTCCGAGGTGCTGGTGACGGTAGCAGTGATGGCAGGGAACACGGACAGGGTGACAGTGAAAACCATGACAATGCAGAGTGCCAGCAGCCAGATCTGCGGGGGGGTGGGAAGACAGTCAGAGCCAGCTGGGCCCCACCCCCAATAGCTCCAGAACCCCTCAATGAGACGCAGCTGCCTGCAGGGGGTAAGGCAGGGGCGGTTTACCCAGGGATCCCTTGCCTGGCACTGAGATGCAGCTACCTCTGGGATGGGGCATTGGGGCTGTTTATAGGGTACCACAGGGACTCTTCCCCCAATCCCCCTTACCTTTCGGAGCACACCGAACACCGACGGTCTCTCTGGTCCCGGCCCCCTGTTCTGGGAATTGGCGGCAGTCCCATTGTGCAGGGCGAAGGCTCCCTTCCCGGAGCTCTCCACGCTGATCTCTTCCAATGTCCTGAACGACCCGTTAACCATTCCCACCATTGGCTTCTCCGGGCCCTGCGGCTCCTCCCCAGGCCTCTCCAACTGGTCCCCACTCTGTTCCTCTGGGGACACAGGGAAGAGAGGCAGTGTACAGAGATCCCAGAGGTCTTCAGCTAGCCTGGGCATAGCGAGGGGTTTGGACACCACCCTTTGCAGCGCGAGGGCGTATGATAAAGTGCCTGGGTGTACCAGGGGGTGTGACACCCCATACGGCGTGCAACAGGGTCTGTGTGCAAGGTGTCAGCACAGAACGTGGGCACATGAGGAGCCGGGGCAAGGCGGGTGAGCACAGCACGTGGGCACATGAGGAGCCGGGGCAAGGCGGGTGAGCACAGCACGTGGGTGTGAGCGGCCTCATCTGCCCACTCGCACCCTGCCCCCCAATGAGCCCTCTCCCAAGCTGCGGGCAGCGAGGTGTCCCCCTGCTGCAAAGGGCCCTATAGCTCCCCAGGGCCTAGCGTACCAGGGCCCAGCAGCCCAGCCTTGGTCTCCAACTCATTGCGTGGGTCACGCTGCCAACTCCGCTCCATGTAGTGACGGAAGAAAGCCTGCAGGGGGCGACAGGACAGGAGCAGGTCTGTGTAAGGGGCACACATCTGACCCCAGGGCACCACACCCATGTCCCTACAATCCCCCCATTGCTAATACACAACCCCCCGGCTGTTACACACTGCCCCCCACTCCCCCAACAGCCCCATCCCAAAGCCCTAACCTCCCCCACATGGGTCCAGCCAGCTAGGGACACTGCTGGGACACTGCTTTTATAAGT
This sequence comes from Lepidochelys olivacea, assembly GCF_965140295.1. Classification (NCBI taxonomy): domain Eukaryota; kingdom Metazoa; phylum Chordata; order Testudines; family Cheloniidae; genus Lepidochelys; species Lepidochelys olivacea. The sequence continues at coordinate 30,116,867 of NC_140417.1, read as the reverse complement.
CCCCAACCCTCTGGGGCCTGGCACACCCACACCCACTGCTTGCATCCCCAGCCGGCTTGGAGCCAGCGCCCCCCAGAGGGGAAAGTCCCTATGCCACATTCCCCGCCCTGGCAGTAGAGCATCTCACCATACGGGGCAGCATCAGATAGCAGACAATGGAGATCAGGGTCCCGACACAGGGGGTGATGAAGTAGCTCAGGGCAGACGTCTGCGCATCCACACCACCTGAAACAGCCAGCACAGCACCTGGAGCAAGAGCGCGCAGACAGCACGATGGAGCGCTGAGCCCAATGTCCCAGTGCAGCACTAGGGGGCGCTGTGCTGCAGGGAGGGAGGACTCAGTAGGGGGCGCTCTCCCCTCACACTCAGTGCTAGGGCTGGGGCTCAGTTGGGGAGCAGGAGAGGGGCTGCGGGTGGCGAGGCGGATCCCCGTCATACTCACTAGCCATGGAAAGCAGCATGGCACTGGCGGCGAAGGTCCCGGCCATGCCCTGGCCGCTCAGGAAGCATGTGCTGTAGCCCTGGGGCAGGGTGCCCAGCTGCCCGAACAGGCTGCCTTGCAGGACGGCGCAGAAGGCTAGGTAGAGACACAGTGGGTCAGAACTGCCCCCACGGCCCCGGGGACCCCCAGTGCCATGGGAGGAGGAGGCGGGAATACTGAGCCCAACCCCCTCCCTGCCAATCCCCTGGGAGTTAACCCTTAGCTTCCCCCCACACACAAAAAATACACCATGCCCTCGCTGCCCCCTCCCCCACACCATCATCAGTCGCATCTCCCACGTGGGTGCACAACCCCATCACGGACCCCCCCAGCTCCCTTTTGGCTCCAATTCCCCTGCACTCAGTGGGCTGAGAGTCACTGTATTTGGCCCCATAGGGGCACAATGGAAGGAGAAGCTTTGCAGACCCGCTCCCCACCCTCCCAAGCCAACCAGCCCCTCAGCCTTGGGGCTCCGGAGAGGGGAAAGCCCCTGTGTCCCATTCCCCGCCTCCACTCACAGTTAATGAACCACACAGAGCCTATGGTGATGGAGAAGAAGCTGTGGGGGGGCATTTCCACCCTGACCAGCACGGCCGTGAGGATGAAGAGGAGGAGGATGCCACTCATGCTGCCGAGGACCCGCACCTTGTCCGGGATGCTGCGGGGGGAGGGGGAGCAGGTCAGAGCCCCAGGGGTCTCACCCATCACTCCGGGGCTGACTCAATGTTGGGCCGCTGGTGCCTTGTTGCCCCATCAGCCCCGACTGCAGGGGGGCCAGCTCAATGAGACCACAGGGGTGTGTGGGAGGGAGAGGGACCCTCTGGCTTCCCTGCTAGCCCCTGCGGTGGGGATGGGGCACTGGTGCTGTTTATAAAGGGACCCCACCCATCCCGGTGCTGAGGTTGTCAGGATTAGAAGCCCCTGGAACTGCAGGGGGCTGCGGGTCAGAGCTAGGGGTGAGTGGGGGAGCCTGAGGCTGGGATCGCAAGGGGCTGGAGTCAGGACTGAGAGGCACTGGCAGAGCTGGGAGGAGGGGGAACCCCGGGCTGGGGTCAGGACTGAGATGCCCCGGCAGAGCTGGGGGGTAGGGACGAGCCCCGGGCTGGGATCGCAGGGGGCTGGGATCAGGACTGAGAAGCCCTGGCAGGACCAAGGTCTCTCACCATTGGTAGAGGAAGGAGTTGAGCAGGGTGAAGAGAAGCAGCGGAAGCTGGGAGAGCAGCGTGAGCCAGTTGTTGAAGTCAAAGTCATCCCGGGCTGGGGCTGGCTGCGTCCCAGAGCTGTTCCCCCAAGAGCTGTTTCCACCCAGGCCCACGGACAAGCTGGTCCCCACAATTAGCCGGGCCTGGAAATACTGTGGGGTAGAGACGAGGTGAGATGGGGCTGCAGCCCTGCTGCCCACACAGCCCCAGGGGCACCTCCCACACTGAGCCACCCTCCCCTAAGCCCCGGCAAAGACCCCCACATGCAGGGCTGCACACCTGTCCCCCCAATGCTCCCCCTCCCTTAGCCCAGCACCCCACTTCCCCTCCTCCTCCCCGCAGCACTGTACCTGCCCCTTGCCTACACCAGCCCCCTCAGCCCCTCCCATCCCCCCAGAGCTCCATGGCACTCAGGGTCGGTACCGGGATGGCCGTGATGAAGAAGTTCCAGGGCAGGAGGGTGCCCAGACCCAGGATGAAGATGATGATTCCTACAGCATGAAACCTGGGGGAAGAGACACCATCACCATGGGAACAAGGCCTTCCCCCTCTAGGGGGCACTGGCTCTGACCCCGCCCCAGGCTGGTGGGGGACTGGCATCTGGGGCATTTCCCTTCTGTGGGCACAGAGAGGGACTCAGTCTTGGTGGCACGTTCAGTCCCCGGTCAGCCAGCTGGGGCTCCCTCCTGAGGGACTGGGCTGAGCCCAGCAAACTTGCCTCAGATGGGGCCCCGATTGGGGATGGTTTCCATTTAGGACCCAGCTATGTGGGGTGCAGGGACTAGAATCCTCATGGACCTCCCTGCTCCAATCCAGGCTACCAAGCCAGGCACCCTCCCCGCCTGCCACCACCCTCTTTCCTGGCTCTGCTGCTCACACCTGGACAGGTAAATCTCTTTCCCAACTCAGAGATCTGCAATTCTCCACCCACTCCTCCCCCAAGCTGCCCCCAGAGTGGGATGGGGTGGGGACTGCACACTGCCTTACGTCCGAGCCAGGGATAGAACCCAGAGTCCCCTGGCTGCCAGCTCTCCCCTCCTCCACCTGCCCGCTCTAACCCACCATACCCCACTCCCCTCCCAGAACTGGGGATAGAACCCCGGAGTCCTGGCTCCCAGCCCCCATCTGCTTGAACCACTAACCCCACTCCCCTTGCTCTGCAGTCATTTCTCATTAGCTCCAGGGAGCACTGACTGCATAGCTAATGGGGGTCCCCTCCCTGAGGGCCTGCGGGGATGGGTCAGGGTGGTGGTGTTAGGCATGGTCCGCGGCTCGACCCCTCCTCCTGCCCCCATTATGGGCGGGTTCAGGGAGCACGAGTGCCTTGGTTTGACCAAGGTTTTACCGAGTGGGCAGGGTGGCCACTTATCTCCCACCCTGCTCCTTTACTCCCAGGGTGTCCATGGGGCAGCCCCTTTCCCTCCCCAGCCCACACATGAGTCTGGCACAGAACCCAGGTATCCTGACTCCCAGCTTCTCTCACCCCTCCCCACCTGAGCCCCACAGGACACAGCCCCTGGGGGATGGTGGTCCCAGAGTACGTCCCCTGCCCAGGCAGAGCTCCACCCCCACACGGAGGGTGCCCAGGGTCTGTTGTTGGCAAAGGGGAGCTGCCACTCACTGGTCCTTGGGCATGTCCTGTCGAGCCATCTGGGTACTGCGGGGGATGTCTCCGGGCCTTGTGGGGAGGGAGGGGGCAGTGGACAGCCCTGGCTGGTTCCCTGCAGCACCTAGAACAAAAAACTCTTAATAACAGGGAGGGAGCAGCCCTCAACCCACCAAGGAGCCCTGGGGGATAGAAAAACACAACCCATGGAGGGGGGATGGGCTTAAGGAGAAACCTGCTCATACAGGGGCCTCACAGGGAGGCTCCCAGCTCCGCTGTGGAAGGCAGGTGAAGACAGAGGCCAGCTAACCCCAGGAACAGAAAAAACAGCCCTTGGGTACCCACGTTTCCTTCCAAAGCTAGGATAGGCCCCAGGAACATGGACTCCTGTCCCAGCCCCTGTCCCCTCCCAGAGCTGGGATAGAACCCAGGCTCCTGCCCCTAACTCACTAGACCTCACTCTGCTCCTCAAGCTGGGCATAACACCCAGGAGTTCTGGCTCCTGAGTGCCCCCTACTGAGCACCCTGCAGCACAGCACCCCCCAGCTCCGCACTGGGGCATCGAGACCAGCACACACTGTGATGGGAGAACACCCCCTACCAAGCCCCCATGCACTCCTGCGGCACTGCACCCCCAGCAATGCTCGGGGGCACTGCATCCAGCAGTGACACCTAGGGGAGAATGCCCCCTACAGAGACCCTGCCCTGTTCTCTGTAGGACAGCGCCCCCTAGTACCAACTAGGGGCATTGGGCCAGCAGTGACTGTGAGGGGGGGAGGCCAGCGCAGCGCCCCTAGCACCAGGCCTGCTTGTGAGATTCTCCACCGCATCTCAGCGTGGAGCAGGCATATTTTGAGTCAATGGCGAGGGGGGAGTGACTGTCAGTGCCTCCCAGCGCTGGCAGCAGACCTGGCCCAGGCTTTATTCTATACAGAGCTCCCATTACCTGCTGGGAATCGGCAGAGCATACCGCTGGCAAACAGCCACAAGTCCCTTCCCTAGCCTGAGGGCCCTGCCTTTGCCTGAGGCATCTCAAGCCCGAAGGACGTGTCCCAGCCTTGATTCAGGTTGTGTCTGTGGTGGGGATGAGGCTACAAGCTGCTTTCGCAGTTGTCAGTCAGTTGGGGGTGCCTCTAGGTTCCCCTCTGACAAGCTAAAACAAAACATCACTCCAGCCTGCACAATCTAAACTGAGGGTTTTAACAGGAGACTTGTCTGCACTTTGAAATTTACCAAAATCTCTTCGGGACTGCTCAGCCAATGGTCAAATTAAGACATCAGACCGAACCAGAGAATTCCCTAGGCAGGGTTGGGAGCCTGACACTTCCCATTATAGGACGCTATTGTTAAGTGCTTAAAACTTTGCTAGACTTTAACCAGACAGGCTGAAATTTCACACTCATGTCATCAGGCCAAATATTTTGGGAAAATTTCAGCCAAAACAGCTCCGCCATCTTCAAGAATGAGGTTAGGGAACAATGTATGGTTTTGCCCATGTTAACTATATATACACATATTTTGGAGACCTTTACTTTGGCTCTAGCATCCCCATGCTTTGCAGCAGGGACTTTATTTGGCAGAGTGGGCTGTCTGCCAGGGCTGTGCCTTTTGCAATCCCCTCGAAAATCCATCTACCCAAATTTGAAAATATTGCAGTTCACATGTGCTCAGTAGAGCCTCCTTAGAGCTTAACTAACATTTCTAAGAATCCATCCTCACTGGGCATGCTCCATCCTCACAGAGGGCTTGAGCATTCTCCCTCCAGCTCAGGTCTATGGGGCAAAACCAGACCTTTTCCAGGCACTGGAACTGAGAGCCTCTCTCTCTTGGGCGGTCAGTGGGCCCCTTACTGGCACCCAGGCAGAGCGGAGGAGTAAATCACCCAATTCAAATACAGAGGGGACAAGATCCAGATCAGGGGGAATGAAAGGAGTAGACTGGGACAAGGAGCTGGAGGATCAGAGGTCTGCGGAGTGGAGATTGGGACTGACTAGGTGAGGCGAATGGGAGTGGGACAGATTGGAGGGGAGGGGACAGAAGGGGTCAAGCTTGAGGAAAAGGGGCAAGAGCCAGGATCACACTCCTCCCTAGAGCTTGGAATAGAACCTGAGAATCCAGGGTCTGCTGACAGCTGAGGAATGGTGAGACAGCTGTGAAATACACTGGCAAAGTATCCCCCCTCCCCCCGGGCCACATAGAAGAGAACAGCTATCAATTACTCAATAAGCTCAAGCGGCAGGGACTCCCTGCTGATGACCCATGTGGGTGTCAATAAGATGCCAAATGATAGAATTGGCATTTTTTTTAAAACCTAGTCAATTACACAAAAAAAATGGCGTGAAAAGAACATTAGCAAGGTTGGAAGGTCAAGCACTAGGAAGTTCCAGAATTAAGGTTGCCCGTGCAGCCTCAATTCAGCCCCTTGTGCGTATTGGATCTGATAGTCTTTAACCACAGTCTGTTTTTCCACACAAGCCCCTGCTGCATTCAGCACACAGGCCGGACCTGCTCTGGGGATGAATTAGAGGTGTGTGGTGAAGGAGGCTGTTGTTCGTGGGACCCTGCCTCCTTTGTTGTAGCAGCTGGCAGGTGAGCAGTGGAGGAGGCAGGGGACTGCAGGGAGAGGAAGGAGGGGCTCATTATTCAAGTAGGTGAATGCTGCTGTGGAGCACTGGAGTCTGCCCCTGCCTCTGCCACCGAGTTCCTGCGGGCTGCCGGGCAAGTCACTTCACCCAGACTTTAGTGATTGCTAATTGTGTGTTCCTCATTTTCTGGGTGTCTGACTTGAGAGCTTAGGGTCTGATCTGCAGAAGCGCTGAGAACTCACCGCTGCAATTGAAATCAGTGGGAGCTGAGGTTTGAACACATGTTGTTCTATGTAATGCTAATGGCACTGAAGAAACAGATTGTAGCTGACTCAGTGGGTACCCAAAATTAGTGGATACACTTGACCCTAATCGCTCAGTGCCTCACCTGTAACATGGGGGTAATACCCGCCTCTCGCTTATAGAAGTGTTGAGAAGATAAATTCATCAATATTGGACAAGCTCTCAGATACTCTATTTCTGCACGCCATAGAAAAGCCCAGGAGGAAATCAGCAATTCTCTATTCAGGGCAGGGGCTGGGTGGTGTACCCAGGAAGAAGGCCTGGGCACCCATCGAACAGTGAGGAGGAAACAAAATATTGAAGAGCCGCTTGTTTGACTGGCCAGAGGTCACCTGAGCACTGAATGAAGCAGGGTCCTGTGGAGGAAAATAGCATACCGTCATGAAGTTAAAGCCTGTAACATAATGCAGACACCCAGGAGGGCTGGACGCTTTCACTCATAGGGTTTGTATTACTTTGATGCTGCAAATTGTTAAAGTGATGTACCCCTTGTGTGGCTGCAGCTGTCCTGGCACAGAGGTGCATCTAGCACCCACATGGTGCCCTGTTTTCGAACAATGACATTGATTGAGACTAACCAGGAAGAAAAATACCAGAACTTCCCCCCACCACACTCTCCCAAGTCACCCCCCCATACCATCATGCACACACTCTGTAGCCACACACCAACACCCCCCATATTCACTCTGTACACTGCTATGACACCCCTCATTGCCCCCCAAACCTCCCCACAGGAGGGGAACCGAACCTCCCCGACAATCCAGCCACCCCCCACTGCAGACACCCCCGAAGTCCCAACAGCACACTCCAACTGCCCCCTTTACCACCCCTCTGAGGCACCCCGACAATGCAGACCCCCCCCCAAGCCAGTGACCCCCAGCACAGCCATTACCCTCTATCTCCGGCTGAAATGCCTCTGCACTCCCTCAAGGGCAAAGGGGAGAGTCCTGCCCCCTTACAAAGCCCCCGAGGTCACACGGGGAACGTGTCTTCCGGCTGCGCCGCAGCGCTGCCCAGTGCGACCACGTGTGAAAACGGAACCGCTACGCTGCAGGGGGCAGCGACCTGGTACCGGGCGGCCAGAGGGGTCGGGACCGGTTTGTTCCCTTCGCCCCAGCCCCGCCAGCGGCCCCGCGGAGCCGGCCGGCCGGACCCCCCAGCATGGGGGGTGGGAGAGGGAAGCAATCAGCCGGGCTGCGGCTCCATGGCCCCAGCTAGCGCAGCCCAGTCTCCGTGCGGCGGCTGGTGTGCGCCGGAAACAGCCCAGCCCAGCCCAGCCCCGCATCCACTTGCCGCCTCGCCCCGCCCCCGGGGTCCCCTAGAGAAGGGTCCGGACCCCAGCGGCCCTTCCCGCCGGCCGGGGATTGGCTGGGCCCTGGCCGGGGCGGGGGTCACTGACACCCCACGGAACACGCAGCGCCGGGGAGCGGAGCAGTTTTAGCCTGGGCTAGCCCCGCCCCCTGGGATCGCCCCCGCCCCGGGAAGGCGCGTTCCAAAGGGTGACGCTGCCCGCGGTAGCACCCCCCCGCCTGGTAAATCTGACACAGCCCGTCCCGACTCACCTGGGCTTAGGGGAGAGGGAGCTGAAGTGGAAGGAAATCGGGTTTAGCGACATGGTCCTCGGATCGGGGGCGGTGAGGTCCCTGCTCTGGGGCGCTGCCCCCACCCCGTGCCCGGATCGCTGGGGGGTCCCCGCTCTGGGGCGCTGCCCCCACCCCGTGCCCGAATCGCAGGGAGGTCCCCGCTCTGGGGCGCTGCCGCCACCCCGTGTCTGGATCGCAGGGGGGTCCCCGCTCTGGGGCGCTGCCGCCACCCCGTGCCCGGATCGCAGGGGGGTCCCCGCTCTGGGGCGCTGCCGCCACCCCGTGCCCGGATCGCAGGGGGGTCCCCGCTCTGGGGCGCTGCCGCCACCCCGTGCCCGGATCGCAGGGGGGTCCCCGCTCTGGGGCGCTGCCGCCACCCCGTGCCCGGATCGCTGGGGGGTCCCCGCTCTGGGGCGCTGCCGCCACCCCGTGCCCGGATCGCAGGGGGGTCCCCGCTCTGGGGCGCTGCCGCCACCCCGTGCCCGGATCGCAGGGGGGTCCCCGCTCTGGGGCGCTGCCGCCACCCCGTGCCCGGATCGCAGGGGGGTCCCCGCTCTGGGGCGCTGCCGTCACCCCGTGCCCGGATCGCAGGGGGGTCCCCGCTCTGGGGCGCTGCCGTCACCCCGTGCCCGGATCGCAGGGGGGTCCCCGCTCTGGGGCGCTGCCCCCACCCCGTGCCCGGATCGCAGGGAGGTCCCCGCTCTGGGGCGCTGCCGCCACCCCGTGCCCGGATCGCAGGGGGGGTCCCTGCTCTGGGGCGCTGCCCCCCATGCCCGGATTGCGGCGGGGCTCCGGGCACCCCCCTGTGGTGCACAGAGAGGCCCTGTTCCCGGGAGGCGGGCAGTGCCAGGCGCTCACTCACCTCCACTTGTTGTTGTTCTTGGTACTTCCCGTTCCCGCCAAAACATGGAAATTTTGACGGGGGGCGGGGCCAGGCTGCATTCTCCAATCACAACCCCCCTACCCCCTCGACCCCTCCTTCTCCAGTCACATCCCACTCCCCTGCAAACCGCTTCCCACTGTAGCTGCCCTGAGCGCCCCGTCCCCAGTCACACACTGCTCCCCCTGGATCCCAGCGGCTCCTGCTGGGACTCTGGGAAAGGGGGTCTCTGCCCTGCTCCACCACTCACCCTGATTGGTGACCTCAGGTAATTTCCTTCCCCTCTCGGTGCCTCAGTTTCCCCCTCCGCTTTTGTCTGTCCGGACTGTGAGCTCTTTGAGGCCAGGACTGTCTCTCCCTGTGTCTCTGTGCTGGGCCCATGGGGCCCCTGGTTCACTCAGCACCCAGCACACTCTTCGCAATGTAGGGCTGGAAGAGACCATGAGAGGTCAGCTAGTCCAGCCCCCTGCACTGCAGCGGGCTCCAGGGAGGTCCCTGATAGATGTTTGTCCAACCAGGTCTTAAAAACCTCCAGTGATGGGGATGCCACAACCTCCCTGGGGGACCTGTTCCGGGGCTTAACTAGCCTTGGGGTTAGCAAGTTTTCCTGAATGTCAAATCTCAATTTCCCTTTCTGCAAACTAAGCTGATTACTTGTCCCATCCTGGTGGTCACAGAGAACAACTGATCACCATCCTCTTTATAACAGCCCTTAGCATAGGTGAACCCCTTTATCTGGTCCCCCTTCCGTTGTCTTTTCTCAAGACTAAACGGGCCCAATTTTTAAAAACTTGCCTCACGGGCCGGGTTTTCTAAACCTCTCATTGTTTCTGTTGCTCTCCTCTGGGCTCTCTCCAATTTGTTCACATCTTTCCTGCTGTGCAGCACCCAGAACTGGACACAGCTCTCCAGCTGAGACCTCCCCAGTGCCCGGCAGAGTGGGGCAGTTACCGCCCGTGTCCTACATACAACACTTCTGTTAATACATCAGTGATGGGGCAACATCCCCGAACACACACCCATGTGGCACAACACAGCCTTGCGGAGGCACTGCCCTCTATTGCCCCCATCCCACCTCATCCACCTCTTGTTAGAAGCCACTCTCCAGCTGGAGTGTTTAAACAGGGGTTCCCTTGTGAGGGGTCTCGTTTCTTACAGCATGTCAAATTAGTCCTTAAGCCCTCAGGTCCCAGCCTTGTTTCTGGGCTTCCACAGCCCTCCTTGGGGTCTGACTGATCATTCAGGTCAGCTGTAGCCTTCAATCAAACTCTCTGCACAGCCCCTTTTAATCCTGTCCTTTCCTGCAGGGCTGGGAGAGGTAACAAGCAAGCAGCTATCTCCTAGGGACATCTCTTTCCAGCTGTCTGTTTCTGCACCCATACACAGCCCCTGGGCTCTCTAGTGACTCTTCTTTTTTATCTCCAGGCCTGCACTGACTTTTTAAAACTATTTGTGTATTTAGGTAGGAAGTTTTAACAAGCTTACAAATCCTTGCCATGTAAATTTCAGAAACCCAACAATCATTACAACAGCTAGCTTTTGTACAGGGTTGTAGTCATCAAATCTTTCTGTTTAACAGCGTGTTACCATATTACAGAGTGCGCTTTGCTACAACACCTGGAATATGTCCCTTCTAGCGATAAACGGAGTGAAATCTCTATACGCACCTATTTAACTGACCAGGCATGTCTATCAAATGTTAATAGTCACAACATTTGGACAAGCATGCTGAGGTTTTTTTGCAGGTGACTTTGTCTGAGTATTGAGTAAAAAGTAAGCAAATATCTATCCGTTCTCTGTCTATTTTGCTGGGTACGTAATTAGTGTATTAATTTCCCCCTAAACTCAATCTCCCATATTTTTTAGATAAGTTCCTGGAGGACAGGTCCATCAATGGCTGTTAACCAAGATGGTCAGTGGTGCAGCCCCCCTTATTCCAGGTGTCCCTAAATCTCCAACTGCCAGAAACTGGGATGGGGGCTGGATTGCTTGATAATTGCCCTGTTCTGGTCATTCTCTCTGACGCATCTGGCACCAGCCACTGTCGGAAGACAGGATAGTGAACTAGAGCAGTGGCTCTCAACCTTTCCAGGCTATTGTACGCCTTTCTGGAATCTGATTTGCCTTGCGTACCCCTAAGTTTTGCCTCATTTTAAAACTACTTGCTTACAAAATCAGACAAGTGTCACAGCACACTATGACTGAAAAGCAGCTGACTATCTCATTTTTACCATATAATTATAAAATTAATCCATTGGAATATAAATATTGTACTTACATTTCAGCGTATAGTAGATAGCAGCAGTTCTCAAACTTTACAACCTGAGGCCCCACATTTTGATTTAAAATTTTTCATGGACCCCACAAGCCGCCTCCCCAGCCCCACCCCCCCACACTCTACCCCTTCCCCCAAGACCCCACTCCTGCCCCACCTCTTCCCACCCCCACTCCACCCCTGCCCTGCCTCTTCCCCGCCTCTTTCCGCCTCCTCCCCCTCCCTCCCAGCACCTCCTACATGCCGCTGAACAGCTGTTCCCTGGTGTGCAGGAGGCACTGGGACGAAGGGGGAGGAGTTGATCAGTTTAGCCAGCAGACCCCTTGGAGTACCCTTGCAGACCCCCAGGGGTCAGTGGACCCCAGTTTGAGAAATACTGGTATATAGAGCAGTATAAACAAGTCATTATCTGTATGAAATTTTAGTTTGTACTGCTAGTACTTTTTTATGTAGCCTGTTGTAAAACTAGGCAAATAGCTAGATGTGTTGATGTACCCCCTGGAAGAACTCTACGTACTCCTGGTTGAGAACTACTGGGCTAGCTGGATCATCGGTCTGACCCAGCGTGGCCATTCTTATGTTCTTAATAATTCCTCTGGAATTGGAAAAGGTTCAGAAAAGGGCAACAAAAATTATTAGGGGTATGGAACAGCTTCTGTATGAAGAGAGATTAATAAGACTGGGACTTTTCAGCTTGGAAAAGAGACTGCTAAGGGGAGATATGATTGAGGTCTATAAAATCATGACTGGTGTAGAGAAAGTAGATAAGGAAGTGTTGTTTACTACTGCTCATAACACAAGAACTAGGGGTCACCAAGTGAAATGAATAGACAGCAGGTTTAAAACAAACAAAAGGAAGTATTTCTTCACACAATGCACAGTCAACCTGTGGAACTCCTTGCCAGAGGATGTTGTGAAGGCCAAGACTATAACAGGATTCAAAAAAGAACTAGATAAGTTCATGGAAAATAGGTCTATCAATGGCTATTAGCCAGGATGGGCAGGGATGGTGTCCCTAGCCTCTGTTTGCCAGAATCTGGGAATGGGTGACAGGGGATGGATAACTTGATGATTACCTGTTCTGTTCATTCCCTCTGGGGCACCTGGCACTGGCTGCTGTCAGAAGACAGGATACTGGACTAGATGGACCTTTGGTCTGACCCAGTATGGCCGTTCTTATGTTCTCTGTGACTGGGCTAATTTTCTTTTTCCCGTTAGAGGCTACCAATAACCGAGCATCTAGGAGATGATGAGAGCTTAATTCTTCATTTCTTCTTGTGTGGCCATTTCCACTAGGAGGAGTATTACCAAACAATCACTTGGTAATAAATACGGGCCTGGACTGATTTTAACCACACAACCTATCTGCCAGGTATCTGCACTGGGGAGGAGGGCTGAATGAGTCCCAGGTGGATCTGGACCCATTACCTCTTAAAGGGGCCAGTCAGCTGGTGACAACATCCCAGAAAAAGATTTGCCTTTTCCAAAACAGCTTCATGTTGTTGGCTCGTATTTAATTTGTGATCCACTATCACCCCCTGATCCTCTTCCGTAGTACCGCTGCCTAGCCGGTGAGTCCCATGGTGTATCTGTGCCTTTGCTTTTCCTGCCTACGTGCCATTCTTTGTACTTGCCTTTGCTGAATTTCCTCTTGTTGATTTCAGACCAATTCTCCAACTTCTCAAGATCATTCTAATTCTAATCTTGTCCTTGCAGTGCTGGCAGCCCCTCCCAGCAACTTTTATCAGCATACTCTCCACGTCACCAGCCAAGTCATTCATTACAATTTTGAACAGTACTAAACCCAAGACAGACCCCTGAGGGCTCTGACTTGATATGGCCTCGCAGTCTGACTGTAAACCATCAAGAATTACCCTTTGAGTATGCTCTTTCAACCAGTTGTTCACCTGTCTGATAGGAATCTCATCTAGACCGTATTGCCCTAGTTTGCTTATGGGAATGTCAGTGGGGATTAACTCTTTACTAACATTCAGATATAGCAGGTCTACTGTTTTTCCCACATCCACTAGGCCAGTTGTACAGCTCCTGCACTCTACCCCAGAGGCAGCTGCATCTGGGTGCTATGCGATGAGTCTCTATAGAAAGAGCTCCCACACCCCACCCTAGGGGCAGTCGCATTTCAGCACCAGGCGAGGGATCCCTGTATAATCAGCCCCCCCACCTCATCCCAGGAGCAGCTACATCTCAGTGCCAGATGAGGGAATCCCGATATAAACAGTTCCTGTGCTCCACTCCAGAGGTAGCTGTATCACCACAGCCACGGGTTAGCAATCCCCCATCCAATCTGTGTGCAGAGAGCGGGGGCCCTAGTTCACTAACCTGCCACTAGGGCACCCTGCCCTTGGTGCTGCTGACATGGGGGCTGATGTACAGCAGAACACATCTGGTTTCACCCTGCAGGGGGCAGCAGCGCTGCTAAGATGAGGGAAGAGCCAGGAGGTCTTGGTCACCACTATGCCATGCCCTGTAGCAGAGACCCAGGAAATCCTTGCTCAGGCTCACAGGATATGGGGATACCTGGCACAATAGGGGCCCTGATCTCAGGGTCTGTGCAATGCTCAGCACCATGGGGGCTCTGGGCTCAGTTGGGGTTTGTGCAGCATCTGGCCCAATAGGGCCCTGATCTCAATCGGGGTCTGTCCAGAGCCTGGTGCAACGGGATCCCCAATCTTGGTGAGTGTCTGTGTAGCTCCTGGCACAATGGGGGCCCCTGATCTCAAATGCAGCCTCACGATACAATTACTAACCCTCTCCCAAGGAGATAGCTTAAGAAATGCTCCACGTCATTTTTGTTAATTTCAGTTTTATTACAAAGATTTTGGCATTACAAATGCACTCACAGCGACACACACCGAAGAACGACTCCACGTTGTCCATGACCTGGTGCACAATGATCCGTATATATAATATAGAGATATATGTACAGCGATGGACACAATGATCTTTTTTGTTTTAAAAAAAGAAATCCCGTCGTTTTCCTGTACAAATATACATGTGTCTTACAATACTCCACATTTCGGCAATGTGCGAATTGGTAAAGAGTTAGAGGATTCAATCCTGATACTTGAGCGTAGACAACTCTACGGTTAGCGACAATGGCGCCTCTCTGGGCGTCACATCTTAACATTTGTTTATTTGTTATTTTTATCAACACCCCAAAAAGAAAGGAAAGGGGGGAAAAACCCCCATGGATCCTGATGTCTTACAGCTTATCCCTGTCATGGCACAGAGACTGCGCCCAACTCAGGATCCCACTCTGGAGAAGTTAGAAAATCATTCTTGTGGTTTTTTAAAAAAAAATTAAAGATCTATATATATTTATATCTATAAACATTTCTGTTCTACATTGGTATATTTCACCCTGCCCTGCCCACCCTAAGTGGGGGAGAGGGGTTTTTTTTGGTGCCAGGAATCATTCCGAGTAGCTCATTCTGGTGACAACGTTAAGCTCTGATCTGGAAGATGCTTGCAGTGGATTATTCCAGACAGGGTGAGTTAACATTCATGGGTGAAATTTCAAAATGAAACAACAATTAAAATGACTCCTGCTAAACAACTATCTCAGTCAATGCTGAGAGTCTCAAAGCTGGACCAGGGGCTGGAATGTCAGTCCCTTAGGGTAATGAATTCTTAGGCTCAGATCCTGTCTGACATGGATAACACAGGCTAGAGAATTTCACCCCATTACCCAAGCACGGAGTCCAGTGATTGGTGGTCAGGCTAGAGAGAGTCACCCAATCTGGGTTTACAGCCCACATGATGGAGAGTCCATCACATCCCCAGGCCATTTGTCAATCACCCTCCCCACTTAAACATTTGCCTTTTGTTCATTGCTCAGCTGCCCCTGTGCAAGAGCCTGTGATCAAGCCAGCTTTGACAGTCCCAGCCTAGAATCCCAGCAGAAGTCTCCCGGTGAAATGGACGTAGCCACAAACACTGTATTTTGCCCAAAAGCTCTGAGAAAAATCAGAGCTGGGCCAGTTGAATCTAGGGATTTTTTTTTTGAGTCAGGAACAGAAATGCAATTGCCAAAAAATGCCTGAACAGCCATGGGCCCTTACTGCGGTAGGTTAGATACCACCTACGCCCACCATTCTCGAGGGGTGGGGAGGCCAAAGCCAGGCACCCCTGTGCCTTGTTCCAACACTGGGTTGAATGCACGTGGGGGTGCAGGCCTTGGGGAGAGGTGACTGTACTATTTCTTATTAAATTACATACATATACTCACTACGAGTGAATACAGTTCTATGTGTAAAGCCACGTACAATGGTCCTTTCAAGAGCTCTGGTTGGCAACTCTAGCTTCGACAGCACAATGGTGGTCGTTTTGGGGGGGGGTATAAAAATGCTAGTTCTTCGCCCAAAGCTCACCCCAGGGACGCCCAGCCTGGCCCCCACTCCGGATGTGCACGGAGTCAGGTCTCAGCTCGAGTATAGGTGGAAGAAGCTCCTCAAAATATGACAATATGCCATACTTGGTGAAGTAAGTCACAGACTTATTTCAGAACGAAGGGTCACTTTCGCTTCCATCTGTAGGGAGACACAAAGCAAAGGGGGTGGGGAGTTAGAGGGAACGGGGCATCCCAGCCAGCTCCCACCACAAAGCCAGACCATGGTCTCCCCAACCTCTGTCAGGCATGACTGAGCTAGGACCAGCCCCCTCATGGATCTCCACTAGAGGGCGACCTGCTCCACAATGTTCCTCCCAGGCTAGCTACCTGGGAGAGGTTATTCTCCTCTACGTTCACAGAGGGGGAAACTCACACATGCAGCATGATAGGGTCAGGAGTAGAACCCAAGAGTCCTGATCCTATACTCTAACCACTAGTCCAGGTTCACTCAGTACTGGGAACAGAAACCAAAAGTCCTGGCTCCTCGGTTCCCTGCTCTAATCCACTAGATCCCACTCCCCTCCCGAGCTGGGATACATGAGGTGTCCCCTCGCTCCCAGCCTCCTGCTCTAACCGCTGGTCCCCTCCGAGCTGGGATAGAACCCAGGAGTCCTGGCTCCCAGCCTCCTGTTCTAACTGCTGGTCCCCTCCGAGCTGGGATAGAACCCAGGAGTCCTGGCTCCCAGCCTCCTGCTCTAACCCACTAGAGTCAGACCCTGACTCTCTCAATCCCTTGCCAGTTGCTCATGTGCTGTCCCCAAGTGGAAGCACCATTTTGCAATGCTGGCCTTGAGATGAATGCCACAGGCTGGTGCTCAGGACACCTGGGTTCAGTTCCCAGCTCCACCACTGCCTCCCCATGTGACATTGGGCAAGTCACTGACTCTTTCTGGGCCTCAGTTTCCATCTGTAAAATGGGGAGGATAATCCCGCCTATGTCTAGAGCTTGTGATCTCGGTGGGACAGGGACTGCATCTGTGCAGTGCCCAGGCTGACGGAGACCCTGATCTCGGTCAGGGTTGGTGCAGTGCCTGGCATGACGGGGCCCTCTATCTCAGCCTAGCTGCCTTTACATAGTGCCCTGGCAGCAGCCTTGGAAATGGTCACACAGCTGAACTGGAGCCATGGGACGTGTAACCGGGGAGGGACAGGTTACATTTTGGAGGGCAGGGGGCAGCATGCACGTGCCTTAACTGGTGGCAGATGTGCTGCAGTGCAGGGTTGGCTCCCTGGAAGAGTGATGTGCCCCATGGTGGGGGCAAATGGGTGGCCAGCAGGGGATCCCTACAGTCCATATCCACGCAGCCTGAATTCCTGCACTGACCCGGTCCCTTCCCCCCGCCCCCACCTGGCACTGCCTCTGCCCCTTACCTTCATGGAAGCTGTCTTGCAGGTGGCTCTGGAGTTGATACAACTCATCTAACCCATCACAGGGCGACCTTGAGGCACATGCCTCAAAGACTGTTTCATAGGAGGCCAGTTCTTCCAGAAAGCACTGCTCTTCTGGAGACAGGTCCGTGGAGGGCGAGGGAGCCAAGGTCCCACTGCCGCTCTCTTCGGCGTCCAAGCTTAGTGGACTACTGACGTTCCCACCACAGAAGTGGTGGTGGAGGGGGCAGCGGACACCGGTGCCACCCTTCTCGAACAGAGAGGTGGACAGGTCCTGGAGAAGGTTCTCCACGGTGTCCTCTTCCAGGAGGCTCTCCTCTGGGCAGGAGAGGAAGGAGAAGTCAATGCTCCTCCAGCTCTTGAGGGGCTGGAAGTCCAGGCAGGGGCTGGGCATGCCAGCTGGCAGGGAGGAGCTGCGGCTGACCTGGCCTTGCTTTGCCTGGAGGGAGAGCTCCGTGGAGTGGAAGGAGCTGAAGTCTTCAGCCAAGCAGCTGATTTGCCTGGCCAGCAGGTCAATCTCAGTCTTTTCTTTTTCAGAATATCTGAAGAAGGTCTGTTTGATGGGCGAGGCCTCCGGGGTGAGCACCCCCTCAGGCACCATGGGCACATCAATATAGAGGGGGGCTCTGACCTCCGGCAGCGTCATGATGGTGCAATCCCCATTACCGGGGCTGTCAGGAGTGGGCGGCAACTTCTCATAGAGAGCACTGCAGTTCTCCGGAGGGTAGAGGAGCTCAGAGGAAGTGGTGGTGGTGGAAGTGGTGGTGGGAGGGGAGGTGGCTGTGTTGGGAGGGTAGGACTCCTGGGTCCCAAACATGAAGGTGCAGCCCTGGTGGGGCGTGTAGGGAGGCGTGCAGACAAAGTCCTTGCCGGAGCCACTTGGGTTGTCCCTCCGGAAGGCCGGCTCGTAGGCAGTGGGGAAGAACACATAGCTGAACTCAGTGTCTTTGCCTGGCTGTCCCAGGGTGGAGCTGGGGGCCTCCTCCATGGAGGAGAGATTGCCCAGCTCCATGGTCATCGATGCTCCCTCGTGGCTCAGGCTGGCGCCCTCTGCATACTCCAGGCTGGCGAAATCGAAGGAGGGCACTGGGGCGGCACCGGTGGGTGTGCCGGACAGGGGCGTGAAGACCTGGTCGGGGCTGGAGAGCTGCGCCGGGGACAGCAGCCCCTCAGAGCAGGGCGGCGCGGCGCTTAGCACGTAGGCCACCTGCGGCTCCTCTGAGGCCAGCTGCTGACGCAGGCACCAGGCTTCCGAGTCACTGGGGACCAAAGGGAGGCAGGGTTAGTGCTGGAGCTGGCAGGAGTGACCCCCCCCCCCAGCCCCAGGGCTCTCAAATACACCCGCCTATTGCACCACGGACACACAGACCAGGCTCTGGACAGGGAGTCAGGATGTCTGGGTTCTATTCCTAGCCCCTGACCTTGGGCAGACCCCTCCCCCTCTGTGGGCCTCAGTTTCCCCTCACACCATCTGTCTATTTAGACTGTGAGCTCTTTGGGGCCGGGACCATCTCTCGTGCTGGGTCTGTGCAGCGTGCAGCACAATGGGGCCCTGATCTCTGCAGGAGCTATGCAACACCCAGTTCAATGGGATCCCCGACCCTGCCTTGGGCTCCTGGATTCTAGCCCAAACCAAATCAGGGCCTGATCCCAGAAGCTACTGAGTGCCCAGGCCTCTCAGTGAGGGGAACGCTGTCTGGCTCGGGGCTCCGTAACCCAGGAAGAGGCTGGTTGCATGCAGTTACCTGATGATGTAGTTCTGGCAGGTGATGGGGATCTCAGTGCTCTCCATGCATGCCAGGGAGTAGATCCAAACCCAGCTGACACCATTCTTGGTCTGGAGTCGGACGACCATTTCCACCTGTGGCTCACCAGCATTGCCCACTGCAGGGGAAGAAAGAGGGCAGGGGATTAGTGTCATGGATCCTCTGGAGCCCAGCCCAGCCCTCAGTAGCTCGGGGTGGAGAGGAGGAGATACTCACACAGGCGGCAGTGCTGGGCTGAGGCATGGCTCAGGTCCTCTGGGTGCATCAGGCTGTACCACGACCGGCATAGGAGCTCACTCTTCTCAAAGCCCAGATGAAAGATCACACTGCAGGGGAGCCAAGCAGAGGAGACCATTGAGCACTCAGGGGGAGCGGAAAACAACCCACAGAGCAGCACCGAGC
Source organism: Lepidochelys olivacea (assembly GCF_965140295.1). Lineage (NCBI taxonomy): Eukaryota > Metazoa > Chordata > Testudines > Cheloniidae > Lepidochelys > Lepidochelys olivacea. Next base: position 30,097,984 of record NC_140417.1, on the reverse strand, counting down.
TGGGGCCCAGAACACCTGGGTTCTACTTCCGGCACTTGGAAGGGAGTGTGTGGGGGGGTCTAGTGGGTTAGAGGTGGAGACGGGACTCCTGGTTCTCCTCCCAGCTCTGCCACTCAACTTGGGCCAGTCATAGGATCATAGAATATCAGGGTTGGAAGGGACCTCAGGCGGTCATCTAGTCCAACAATCCCCAATTTTTGCCCCAGATCTCTAAATGGCCCCCTCAAGGATTGAACTCACAACCCTGGGTTTAGCAGGCCAATGCTCAAACCACTGAGCTATCCCTCCCCCAAAGTTCTTCCCACTCTTGCTGCCCTTGTTTCCCCTCCTTATGTTTGAACAGAGGAAGCAGGGATTGTCTTTCATTCTGCATCTGTGGAGCTCCTGACATGATCAGGGACCGTGGTTCATAGACTCAGCCCAGGGGCCCATGTAGCCTGGTACCCCAACTTTTACAGATGCCCAGAGCAGGGTTCATGGCACCCCGCAGAGATGGGGTAACCACTCCCTGATTTTCTTCCTAACCCTTTCACGCAACTCCTTATGCCCTAAATCAGGACATGCCAGAAGGTCCCTTCTCCCCCTGTGCTGAAGGCTGAGCCCCTCCTCACCTCTCTGAGATGTCCAGGATGGCCAGGTCCTTGCTGTGCCGGCTCTCGAAGGAGGCCAGGAAGAGTGAATTGTGGCTGAGCCGTGGCTTGGGCTCTAGCGGGGTGCAGAAGGCCATGAAGACAGGGTTGGTGGACCAGTAGGAGCCGGGTGGTGGCTGATGGAAGCGGCCCCGGATTAGGACCAGCTTGTTCCCTGCGCTCTGGCGCCGCACAGTCTTGGAGGTGTTGAAATGGCACCGGAACAAGCGGTCTGGAAATCAGCAAGGGGAGAAGATGGTGAGTGTGTGGGGCAAACGTAGGGAGTCTTGGCATGCAGGGAGGGAGCTCACAGAAGAACTTAATGCACTGGGAAGTGTCAACTCCAGGAATATTAGATTAGTACAGGAGTGAATCTATCCTCCCATGCCCATCTCTAGCTATCCACCCAGCTTTGTATAAGCCCGTCCACCCACCCATCTCTCCCTCTCATATTTCCATAGTATCTGAGCTCTCTCTCATTTCTATGTCCATTTGAATACTCTGTATAGATGTCTCTACCCTCTGTCCCTCCTTGGCCAGCTGCTCAGATCCTCCGCTCTGCTCTTTCTCAGTTTTCATGCTCTTCCCAAGTGGCATCGCATGCAGAATGATTTCAACGCAAGCCCCAATCACACAAGGACCCACCTGTATCAGTTGGGGAGGGCAGCGCCAGCTGATTCCTCATCACAAAGTGGTCGGTGGGGTCAATGATGTCGTAAATACTGTCTCCTTGGGCTACCAGGTCCACCTGGGGGGTGAGGTAATAGCGAGATGTTAGCTCACACTGTCATGCAACACAAGGAACAGGCTGCTCGGAGCTGAAGCCCAAGGGTTGGCAACACACATCATTGTGCCAGGATTTCTGTGTGGTCATATAACACAGATCGACATTTGCCAGGGAGCTGTGTTTTTATGCTTCACAAGCTATCAGTGTCTATGTTAGAAACACTGCTTAACAACAGGCACAGGGGAAATACACAGTGAGATCCTCACTGGTTAACTCTAGAAATAGCCATCATCTCTCTCTCTCTCTCTCTCTCTCTCTCTCTGTCTCTGTCTCCACATGCATCCCTCTAGCTATCCACCCACCCCAAATACACATACCCCCTCTCCCCCAGCTCTGTAGTATGTACAGGAGCGGGAGAGTCGGTGGTAGATAGTCCGGCCACCGGCTCGCCGCCGGAGCCCTTACCATCGAATGGCCCAGGTGCTCTGCTACGTTCTCCGAGACGTAGATCAGCTTCCCTTCGCCGGTGAACGCCAGGAGGAAGCCTGGGAGCGTCTGCACGAACTCTTCCAGGTCCTGGGATGACAGCAGGCTCTCCAGCCCTCCCAGGGCACCTGTTGTGGAAGAGGAGCGGGAGTCAGGATCCAAAGCCCTTTCGATGCATCGCAGCCCGGCCGCACCATGGACAGCGACCCGCAGCAGCCTGCCGCTTCAGAGCCACGGACAGCGACTCCACCGCCACCCGGGCAGCACCGTGGACAGCGACCGGGACTCAGTGCCCCTAGGCCATGTAGCTTCAGCACCACGGACAGTGCCACGAGCCTTTCACCCCTACCCCGGCCCCCTTGGCTGGAGGCGCCCCATAGGCGGACACCCACCAGGCACTGGTGTCTAACAGGTGTCCGTCCGGGCACACTGGCTCCTCACTTCTCCCTGCCCAGTGCCAGCCAGGCAACGCGTCTCCCTCGCTCACTCTCTCTCTCTCCCTCTCTCTCTCGGTGCTGGTTACCTTTGGCGAAGAAGATGGACTTGCGGGTGTAGATACAGGCCAGCGACATGATGTGCAGGTAGGAGAGCCGGACTTTGTCCCCTTCCGGGATGGGCAGCAGCTCCTTGAGATTGCGGATCTCGGCGTTGATCTGGTCCCGCCGCGCCTTGGAGGCGCCCTTGGTGGAGCGGTACATCTGGACTTCTCCACGCTCGGCCCTTGCCGGCGGTCGGTCGGTCCGTCTGGCTGGCTGTGTGGCTCCCAGATTCCTGCCGGCAGATCTGGTTGAGAGCCTCAGCCTGCATCCCGGCTTTTATAGGCTGCTGGGAGTGTGGGCACTGGCATGGTAAGGAAAGTGGGGCGGGAAGATTTGCTCAGATCAATGGAGGGACATGGCTGGGAAGCTGCTCCCCCCTCCCCTCTACCCCCTCCTTCTATGTGCTGGGGGAGCCACACGTCACCCTCTCCTCAGTGACGTGATCAAATGAGGGAGGGGGAGTGGAGGAGGCAGAAACACACTGCACCGAATTAGGAGAAAAGCAGCTAGAGGAGAGACTTGACTGTTGGAATCACACCTAGCTCCAGGCTAAGCCTGCCCTGCTCCTTCCCAGAGTCCAACCCTAACTCTTACACTGACTTCTTGGTGAAGTATTCTGTAGGGGAATCTAATTTAATCCTATCTATCCATCCATCCATCCCCCCTCCATCTATCTACCACTTTCTCCTTCCATCCACCCCCTTCCACCTATCTACCCCTCTATCCTTCCATCCCTCTTCCTTCTATCTACCCCTCTATCCATCCACCCCTTCCACTTATCTGTCCCAGTATCCCTCCATCCCTCTTCCATCTATCTACCCCTCTATAAATCCACCCCTTCCATCCTTCCATCCCCCTTCCATCCACCCCTTCCATCTATCTACTCCTCTATCCATTCACCCCTTCCACTTATCTGTCCCAGTATCCCTCCATCCCTCTTCCATCTATCTACGCCACTATAAATCCACCCCTTCTATCTATCTACCCCCTACATCCATCCATCCATCCATCCACCCTTTCCACTTATCTATCCCAGTATCCCTCCATCCCTCTTCCATCTATCTACGCCACTATAAATCCACCCCTTCTACCTATCTACCCCCTCCATCCATCCATCCATCCATCCATCCATCCATCCACCCTTTCCACTTACCTATCCCAGTATCCCTCCATCCCTCTTCCATCTATCTACCTCTCTATAAATCCACCCCTTCCATCCTTCCATCCCCCTTCCATCCACCCCTTCCATCTATCTACTCCTCTATCCATTCACCCCTTCCACTTATCTGTCCCAGTATCCCTCCATCCCTCTTCCATCTATCTACGCCACTATAAATCCACCCCTTCTATCTATCTACCCCCTACATCCATCCATCCACCCTTTCCACTTATCTATCCCAGTATCCCTCCATCCCTCTTCCATCTATCTACGCCACTATAAATCCACCCCTTCTATCTATCTACCCCCTACATCCATCCATCCATCCATCCACCCTTTCCACTTATCTATCCCAGTATCCCTCCATCCCTCTTCCATCTATCTACACCACTATAAATCCACCCCTTCTACCTATCTACCCCCTACATCCATCCATCCATCCATCCATCCATCCATCCATCCATCCACCCTTTCCACTTATCTATCCCAGTATCCCTCCATCCCTCTTCCATCTATCTACCTCTCTATAAATCCACCCCTTCCATCCTTCCATCCCCCTTCCATCCACCCCTTCCATCTATCTACTCCTCTATCCATTCACCCCTTCCATTTATCTATCCCAGTATCCCTCCATCCCTCTTCCATCTATCTACCCCTCTATAAATCCACCCCTTCCATCCACCTACCCCTCTATCCATCCATCCATCCCCCTTCCATCTATCTACCCCCTATCCATCCACCCCTTCCACCTATCTATCCTTCTATCCCTCTTCCATCTATCTACCCCTCTATATATCCTCTCCCCTTCCATCTATCTACATAAGAATGGCCATACTGGGTCAGACCAAAGGTCCATCTATCCCAGTATCCTGTCCTCTGACAGGGGCCAATGCCAGGTTCCCCAGAGAGAATTAACAGAACAGGTAATCATCAAGTCATCCATTCCCTGCTGCCCATTCCCAGCTTCTGGCAACAGAGGCTAGGGACACCATCCTTGCCCATCCTGGCTAATAGCTGATGATGGACCTATCCTCCATGAACTTATCTAGTTCTTTTTTGAATCCTGTTATAGTCTTGGCCTTCACAACATCCTCTGGCAAGGAGTTCCACAGGTTGACTGTGTGTTTTGTGAAAAAATACTTCCTTTTGTTTGTTTTAAACCTGCTGTCTATTCATTTCACTTGGTGACCCCTAGTTCTTGTGTTATGAGCAGTAGTAAACAACACTTCCTTATCTACTTTCTCTACACCAGTCATGATTTTATAGACCTCTATCATATCCCCCTTAGTCTTCTCTTTTCCAAGATGATACGTCCCAATCTTATTAATCTCTCCTCATATGGAAGCTGTTCCGTAGCCCTAATCATTTTTGTTGCCCTTTTCTGAAACTTTTCCAATTTCAATATATCTTTTTTGAGATGGGGCAACCACATCTGCAAGCAGTATTCAAGATGTGGGCATACCATGGATTTATAGAGAGACAATATGATATTTTCTGTCTTAATATCTATCCCTTTCTTAAGGATTCCCAGCATTCTGTTAGCTTTTTTGACGGCTGCTGCACATGGAGTGGATGTTTTCACAGAACTCTCCACAATGACTCCAAGATCTCTTTCTTGAGTGGCAAGAGCTAATTTAGACCCCATCATTTTATCTGTATAGTTGGGATTATGTTTTCCAATGTGTATTACTTTGCATTTATCAACATTGAATTTCACCTGCCATTTTGTTGCCCAGTCACCCAGTTTTGTGAGATCCTTTTGTAGCTCTTTGCAGTCTGCCTGGGATTTAAGTAGTTTTGTATCTACCCCTCTATCCATCTATCCCACTTCCATCTATCTACCCCCTATATATCCATCCATTCTGATACCATCTACCTGTTATCCATCCAACCCCTTCCATCTATCTACCCCCTATATATCCATCCATTCTGATACCATCTACCTGTTATCCATCCAACCCCTTCCATCTATCTACCCCTCTATCCACCCATCCATCCCCCTTTCATCTATCTACCCCTCTATATATCCATCCCCATTCCATCTAGCCAGCTATGTGTAGATCCCCACTCCATCTATGTACCCCCTTAGCTATCCATCCCTATACCATCCCCCCCATACCATCTACCCATCTATCTAGCAACCCATCCATACCATCTATCTAGCTATCTAATCTAAAATATGCAAAACATTGTCTCAAGGAATATGTTTGATACATTCCTTAAAATTATCTTTTCAATCTGTGAACAACTAACTCCTTTTGATGGCTGCAGTTGTTTTCTTTTTCTTTGCCTTTCCATACAGAGGCCTTGTATTAAGCCTCCCCACCCCACCCCGTCCAGGTAGCATGTCTCTCCAGGTTTTAAGAGCATTTCCACAGAGCAATGCTGGGCAAGTTTGGGGGGTTGCTTTTCCTCATCTTAGTGCCATTAAAATAATGTTTTTCAAAATGGGATAAAAATAAAGGCAACTTCTGAAAAGCCCAAAGAAGTCCCACACTGTGTGTGTGTGTCGCATTGTTAGGAGAGCAATTGTGTCAAATGCAGTGACAGAGCTGAAGCGCCACGCTCAATGGAGTAACCTAAATTGGGTAGCTAGGTTTTGCATAATCTCGTCTTCCATATTAGGAAAGAAAGTACAGAGCTGAATAACCCTACATTGCCCAGAAAGCCATTGCACCTGTTTTGGAAATCTGTGACAGTTAACAGCACACTTATTTGATTTCTAATGATGCAGGGAACTGGGGAACCCACAGCACCCTTAGCACCCACACGAGGGCTGCTGTGTATGGGTCATTTTACACTGCTTTCCTTATTTAGGCAGTTTAAGGAATTATACGACTTTCCAAAGTCACTTTTTAAGGGATAGGCCCTGTCTCTAGTTTCTCAAATGGTCTGTTCACTACCATTGTGCAATGTACAACAACGAGTCTCAGCGAATTCCCTGTGCAGGCACGGCACCCTCTGTGGATTCGAGCCTACTGCAGAATTTCTTCACTCTTCTGTTTTGTAAGATGGTCGTTTCGTTAAACCTGGCATTTCCAGAGCTGCCAACAGAACGAGGAGTCCTGAGGCTTCCAGCCCACCCTGCTGTAATCCATTAGAGCAAGGGAAGGGGTATCTATTGGGATAGAGCAGGGGAAGCTGGGAGTCAGGATTCCTGGGTTCTATCCCTGGATTTGGGAGGGGAGTGGGGTCTAATGGGTTAGAGCGGGGGGGGGGGCTGGCAGCCAGGACTCCTGGGTCCTATGCCTGGTTCTGCGAGCCAGGGTGCTGGAACAATTTGTATAATGGGAGTGCTGAGAGTCATTGAACCAAGCTGTAAACCCTGGATATAATGGAAACCACTTCAAGCTAAGGGGTGCGGCAGCACCCCCAGCACCTCTAGTTCCAGCATCTCTCTCTGTGAGCAGTGGGGGATCTAGTGGTCAGAAGGGAGGGGTGGGGGCTGGGAGTCAGCTTCCTTGGGTGTATTATAGGACGCCACTGATCTGAGTTGTGGGAAGACAGCCACCAGCTTTCTATCCTTTAGGAATGTGATGCTATAAATAGACACAAAGGGAGCTTTTTTCTGTTTTTGGCTTGCAGCTCCGACGTCAGCCTGTTATCTAGGGCTGTGCCCTCGCAGCGTAACCCAGCTCAGCTCAGAGCTGAGTGGGCGCATCTTGAATAAGAAAAGAGTCTTTGGATTGTGGGGGTGGACCTGAAGCCTTAACTCCTATAAAAGGAAAGAGCTGAGGACCGGGAGAGGCAGCCAGCGCCCCGCCAATGCCGCATGGCTGCTTCCATCCCAGGCTGAGAAAATCTATTTTTGGGAGTCTCTGACTTTAGGAGAAGGCACAACAAGGATGTGTGGCAAGTAAACAGCACCTTTCACCCAGTGCCTTGGTAAATGGAATGACCCAGGGATAGAACCCAGGTGTCCTGGCCCCCCAGCACCCCTGCTCTAATGCCCTAGACCCCACGCACAGCTGGGGATAGAACCCAGGAGTCATAACCCCTTAGCTCCCTGCTCTATATACCAGCCATCACCCATGCAGCTACTGCCCTGGCATTGAAGCACGGGGCACTAGAGGTTAACCTCTTCTCTTCTTACTAGGCAGGGTGCGGGCAAGGGGAGGAGTCGCATGTGCCAGCCGGTCCCAGCCCAGTCCCTCCAGAGGGTGAGTGAGTGGCTAAGAACCACTGGCTGGGAGCTCTAGATGATGATGTGCTGTGGGGCAGGCCCAGGGCACCCACCCCAGGGCCAGCTGTGGTGCTGATATGACCCCATGTCTCTGGGTCAAGCTGCAGGACCAGATCTTGCTGAGATAAATGAGGCTCCCTGGGGGTCATCACTTTGCATGAGCAGGGTTGGGCCAGGGCTGGGCAGTCAGCTATTGGATGGGGTCTGGCACAAGGGGACCTTAAAGCCCTGCTGACACCAGAGCAGCATTCGGCATCCCGGGAAAGGTCTCCAGCTGGGGCAGTGTCAAAGCAAGACTCCACGACCGCCTGCCCAGAGTTTGGGCTCTGGGGCCTGTTCAGCCCCTCTGCTCATCTCCCACAGCCCACCGCCCCTCAGCCAGCCACTCCTCTCTGCCTGGGAGCTGGCTCAGAGCTGGTGCCCCTAGAGGGGAAAGGCCCTATGTCCCATTCCCAGAGCCTTATACTCAGCCAGTGCCCCCAGTCTGCAGCTAGATCGCAGCCAGTGCTGCCTAGAGGGGAAAGGACAGGTACCTCACTCCCTCTCTTTTCTTTGTGCTATGGAAAGGGCAGGCTCCACTCACCATCGTCCATGGAGTCCCAGGGCCAGGATTCCAGGAGCCATTTTACCCCAAGAGGAAGAGCTCCACCCCCAGCAGTGCCCCTTTTAACATGGTGCCCTCTAAGTTCAAACACAGCCCTCCACCCCCATGAGCTGCTGTGTTTGCAGGCTCCCTCTCCCTCCGCCCCCCCCCCCCAGCCCTTCCCTGCCTGCTGCCTGCTACCAGACAGGGTGCGGTGCTCGTGCTCTCCCAATGAGTTGAAAACCATAGCCTCTCTTCTCTTTGTACCCATCTCTAGTAGCTCAGCCCCAGTGTGTGTGAGGAGTGGGGGTTGGCATGGCCCTGTGGGCAGGTTGGGGGGGTTGGCTAGCTCTGCTCCTCAGCTGTGGCTGGAATCCGGGAGCCAAATGACTCAGGCTGCGTCGCTCCTGAGTCACCCCCTTGTGGAGAGAGGGGTCCAGGGATGGGGTTGCTGACCCCGAGCCCATCTGCTCTGGGAGCCTGCCAGGTCCTTTCATCCCCCCCACCTGGTGTTTCATTCAGGATCTGAATCAAACAACTAAAAAGAGAAACCTGGAGGCTAAAAATAGCTCTGGAGTCTGTGTAATTTAGTGAGTGGCGAAGCGACTCAGCCCCGTAACAGCCAGTCCCTGCCAGAGCCAGGCCGGGGGCGGGGATAGGCAGTGCCAGCCAGCTGGCAACAGGACAGGGGCACACTGCCTTCTATCCTAGTCAGACACCGGGGCTCACGCTGCGGGGAGCTCATCATGGACAGGCATGGACCTCATCTACTGACATGGAGTGACAAACAGTGACACACACCAACACTCCCCACTATGAACCGATGCACCAACATGTAGTAACACACACTGACACACAAGCTGTCATGCACTGACACACAACACACCCTGAGAGTCACTGGCATGTGAGTCCTCGCACAGACACGTACCCATACACGCCGGCCATTACATGCTGTCACATGGGCCCAGGCCGGATGCTATCCCCACACCCACACAGGCTTGTAGTACCCTAGAAACGACAGGCCTGTATCCCATTCCCCTTTCCCCCCTCCTGAGCCAGCCAGACCCCCTGCCTGGGGCCTGGATCAGAGCGGGTGCCCCCTACTGGGGAAAGGCCCCATATCCCATTGCCTGCCCCCTGAGCCAGCCAGTCCCCGGCAGCTGGCATCCCTAGAGGGGAAAAGGCCTTGGCTAGCTCTACCTGGGAGCTGCCCTCATTTCCGGACTCCTTTTATCAGGTGCCGGCGAATGTCCTGATGATGCTCCAGCACTGAGGACGATTTTCCAGGTAACTGTTTCTAAATGCAGCTTGCAAGCGTCCCATCCACGTCAGAACCCAGGGAGGGGACAGATTGGCGGGAGCGCATGTTAGCTGAGCAAGGGCATAGACACAATGGCAGTGAGTGGAGGCTGTGAAGGGGGGACAGTGGCAGGGTCAGGGAATGTATGGAGAGGACCCATTGTGTTAACCTGCTTAAATAAAATCACCCCCTGCCACTTTCCACCTGTTGCTTTTGATGACACAAAATGAACAATTTCTACTCCTCTGTCCAACCTGCCAATCCCCCACCTTGCTCAGAACCCCTACATGATATGGGGGGCTGGCTGGCTCAGGGGACAGAGACTGGGGTAGACGGTTGTTCCCCTCTAGGGTGCACCAGCTCCAACCAGGCCCCAGGAATGGGGGCAGGCTGGCTCAGGAGGACAGAGAATGGGGTACAGGGTTGCTCCCCTCTAAGGGGAACGAGCTCCAATCAGGCCCCAGGGATGGGGACAGGCTGGCTCAGGGGGACAGGGAATGGGACATTTCACCTTTAATGGACCTTGGCACCAGTCTGGCTTCAAGGCAAGGGGACTGACTGGCTCGGGGGGTTAGGAATGAGCTCTGGGGCCTGTCATTCCTAGGGCACCATGACTGTGTGTTTTCTATTAGTGTTTTCAGTGGGTTCTGCTCCCAGTTCTGGGGCAGGGGGCTAGTGGGTTAGACTTGGGGTGCTGGAATCCAGCACTCCTGGGTTCTATCCCCCACTGCAGAGTGGGGATCACAGCCCCCTGCCTTAGTCTGGCTGCTGTTGCTCTGTGGCCCCCAGAAGGGCTGAGGGACTGTGCCCCCCACCCCAATTGCCATCGGCATCTTTACCCCACCGAAAAAGGCTCTTTGCTCCTATTTTTAGACCCACTCCCAGGTTTTATATAGCTCTGAACGTTCACGTCCCCCTGCGTCCCCCGCTGGCGCGGGAGGGGAGAGCAAGAAAAATATCTACCAAGGTCCCTTCTTCATCGAAAATATCTCAGCAGTTGCCATGGCGACCCGCCCACAGCTTCACCTCCCAGCACAAGAGGCTTCACAATACAGAGGGGCTGGAGGCTTTTTATAGACCCAACGTGCGAAAGGAGAGTGGGGACTGGGGGGACGGAGCCAGTGGGATTGGCTAGTGGGCCCCCCCCAGTGTGGAAAGTTCAGACCCAGCCACCCTCCAACATCTACCCCTCAATACAAATGCAGAATGGGGTTTCAGGATTTTAAATGGGCTGGTTCTTCATTCCCACCAAGCCCATTCTGCCCCCCTACCCCCTGCTCTAACCCACTAGTCCCACTCCCTTCCCAGTTCTGGAGCAGAACCCAGGCATCCTGGCTCCCAGCCCTCTCTACCCTCCCAGAACTGGGAACACAATATAGATTTAACACCTTCCCAGGAATGATGCACCATTAGAGCCTGCTTGAGAGGGGAAGGCAATACTGGGCAAGGTGGTCTCACGTGGTTGACCCAGGGGACTGGGGAAGAGGAAGTGAATAGTGCCTCAAATGCCATATTGTTCTAGGGCCACCCTCCTGCAGGCAGCCTTCCCTGTCTGAAACTCCTTCGCCACTGCTATGAGCTATTAAACATCTGCCACCCCACACCCCAGAGGTGGCAGCATCTCCGCGTGGGGCAAGGGATTCCCATCTAAACAGCCCCCACACCCACCCCAGCAGGGGCTGTATCTTAGCACTGGGTGAAGCATACCTGTAGAAACAGCCCCTGTGTCCCACCCCAGAGGGCACTGCATCTGAGCACCAGGGTGAGAAGTCTCTGTATAAACAGCCATTGCACTCCAGAGGCAGCTGCATCTCAGTGCTGGAGGAAACGACTCATATTCATATGCTGGTCAGGTGCTTTGAGACCCAAATTGGGAGGAATTCTGAGTAAAAAGCCAGCAGATCCCACAGCTATTTTTGAAAACACAAGGAGTAAATAAAAGGCAAAATAGCTGAGGCTGAAATGAATTTAAAACCCCCACGCCCAAGTTCCTGCCAGTCCTGGGGTGAGGGCATCATGCTGGACCCAACCTTCACTTTTGTAGACATCAAGCCAGAATGCAACCTACAGACGTCTAAATGTGTCTGACACACACTCCGATGCAGCAATGAGGAAAGCCACACAGCTCCAAGCTATTATGTAACAGGCTCCCAGCACCTGAACAGTACCTGCCAATTCCAAAGCACGCTGCTTATACATGTACTTACGGACCCCTCATTCAGCACTGAGATGCAGCCACCTCTGGGATGAGGCCCAGGGCCTGTTTATACAGGGATCCCGCACTCGGAGCGGAGATGTGACCACTGCTGAGGTGGGATGCAGGGCTGTTCACACAGGGATCCTTGCAGCTGCTTCTGGGGTGTGACAAAGCACCAGGCCGACTGCTGCATAGAAATGCTCTACCATGGTTCATAAAAAGAGAAGAAGAATTGCGGGGTATTGTGGCCATCACTGACTGTGAGGACAGAGTCCCCTGTTGAGCTCCTCATCCCACTCCTTTCACACAGCACCTCCTAGGGCAGGACTGGGGCACTAGGGTCAGCCCTGACAGCAAGAAGAGAGCACCAGCAATGAGGGACGTCAGAGCTGCACCCCCAGGGCTGCTCCTTGCTTTAGATCCAGAGTGACCAAGAGAGAAGCAGAACCACGCTATAGCAACAGAGAGAGGGAGGGAGGTTTTTTTGGGAGGGATGGACGGAGGGGTGTGAGTTGGAGGGTTGGCTCGTTCTCTTCACCTCTCCCCCCCTCCCCCCGCTCTCAGTCCCTTTCCAGCCTGCGGCCACAGCTAAGGGATGCGGGGGCGGGGTGGGGGGGGAAGAATCCGCTTTTCGCTGCCAAAATAGGAAAAAGACAGAGATGCAGCTGTGATGTCAGTGCTCCCCACCTGCATCACATCGCCATGGCAACAGCATACAGGGGGATTGTTCACTGCAACAACACAGCAAGGTGTGACGGGGCCCCCTCCCCCTTTCCTGTCCCCCAGACTCCTCCCCGTCCACCCCACAGACCTCTACAACCCCACCCCCATTGACCCCACTGATTCCCCACCCCGAAACCCCTTCCGCCACCCTCTGCCCCCCACATACCTCTACACCCCACCCCAACAGACCCTTCCCTCACACAAATCCCTCCCACCACCCCACTGCCCCCCGACTCTTCCTTCACACAGACCCCTCCCGACACTCCACTGTGCCCCACAGACCTCTACACCCTACCCCCAGACCCCTCCCTCACACAAACCCCTCCCATCACCCCACAGACCTCTACACCCCACCCCCACATGAACCCCTCATTGAGATCTCCCCACACATCACTCCCCCCACAGACCTCACTCCCTGCACTGCATCCTGAGGAGCTTCTTGCTCTCCCCACTGATCCCTTGGGGCAGCTTCTTCAGCTCAACAGCCCATCTCACATCGCTTAGACCCATGGGCCCAGCCAGCCTGGTATCACCCACTTGTGAGCTAAGGGGGTAGGTTTCCATTCTGGAATGAAGTTGGGGCCAGTTCCTCAGAGCAGGTGCTGGGGGTGAGATTTGGCTTGGCAGCACAGAGGGTAGGGGTAGATGGGGGTCAGAGACCATGCCCCAACCATGCCAGGACCTATGCACTAGGGTCATGCCCAGCAAAATGGGAAGTGGGAGGAAGCATGAGTAACAGCTCTGGATCTGTCCCTGTAGGTCTGGGTGTATAGGGGCATTCTTGTGCAGGGCAGTGCCCACATCTTCCTGGGGAGATGCATGTGCATGAGAGATATATGTGTGTGTATGGGGGTAGTGGTGGGGAAATCTGTGTCTTTGGGGGGAGGTGTGTGTGCTTCGGGGTGATCTATGTCTGGGTGGGTTGTGTGCATGGGAGCGATATGTGTGCATGGGAGAGATGCATGTTTCTGGGGGGACTGCGTGTGGATGGGGCACTGCATGTCTTCAGGGGGTCTGTGTGCATGGCGGGGTCCATGTCTCCGGGTGAGGTGGGGGCGATGCGTGCATGTGTGTAAATGGGCACAGCCCCCCATGTGGGATTGACCTCTGACCCCACCATTCTGCGGCAGCCTCCCCTCCATCCCTTGCCTACGCAGCCCTAGCAACAGGAACCCGTTTCCTAGAGACTCTCTTACGTTGCTACAGCAGCAGCAGCACCAACAAGCGAGGAACCATCAGTCCCTGGGAGTGGGGTGCTTTGGTGCGGAACGAGCAGGGGGCAGCCACCCTCCAGGGCAAAGCTGGGGGGAAATTTCTCCCCATATCTCTCAGTCCCTCCCCATCCCTCCATCCCCCAACTAAACACTTCCCCTCACTCCCTGACCTCCAACTCCTCCCTCTCTCCCTCCGATCCAGCCCCAGGACAGGGGGATTAGCACTCAGGGCACTCTTTCCCCTCTGGGGTGGGGGGGGGGGGGAGGACTTCCTCTGATCCAGCCATGCTGCCCCCACATGGAACAAGTTTGCCAGGTCTCAGCCCCATTCCTAGCCAGGTGCCACACAAAATCCATCCCCTTGGGCATTAACTCAGCCCAGGCAGAGGGGCCAGGGCCAGCAGAGCTGAGCTCCTCGGGGAGGGGACAGGGTGTGTGTGGTTTGGGGACGCTCCTTGGCAGCTGGCTGACCCAGAGGACCCCATTCCTGGGGTGTCGAGCTGCCCCTCCCCAGTGCTGAGGGGCCTGAGCTGGCTGGATTCAGGATCAGGCCAGATGGGGAGTGTTGGCTGCAGAGGCATGGAGAGATGGGGCCTCACTCTGCCAAGGGCCGGGCTGGGAGCTGCAGTGGCTGGCTGGGCCAGGGGTGCCACCCACAGCCAGAGAATGAATGGGAAGGGATGAGACTGGCCAGAAAACCCCATCCACACCCCCACATACAAACTGTACCACTCCCCACAGAACTCCTATCCAGACCCCCCACATTGCTCCACCTCAGACCTGCATCCCATTCACATCTCAGGCCATCTATTGCACCCTTCGCTGGACCCCATCCACACACACCCCAGAACCCCTACCCAGACCTCCCACATTGTTCCACCTCACACCTGTACCCCCTACTGCACACCTATCCACACCTTGCACCCCCACTGCACAGTCACATACCCCCTATACCACACCCCTCATACACACACTGCAACCCATCCCCATACTTCCCACACTGTATCCCCCAAACCTGCAGCCCTATCCACATACCCCCACTCCACACCTAACCCCTCCACTGCACCCAATCCACATACCCCACACCACACCTGCCCCCCCCACAGTCACACGCCCCTTTTCTTGCTGTCCAGCTCAAGGCAGCGTAACTCTGTTCCTGGCTCAAACAAAGGGCAATGCCTGCTTCTTTAGCTGGGGTGGGATGGGGGGACAGGACTGTTGGCCAGCATGGGGTGTGGGCTGGGACGGCTCTGACTGCAGGAAGTTCGCCACCATCTCCCCAAGCCCTGCTCCATGCCAGCGGCAATGCAAATCATGGATAAACTCTGCCACCTGCTGGGGACAACAGAAAACAGAAACTTTCCTCTCATTCCCCCCTAGCCCCCTGCCCCTCCATCCCAATCTGTCACCCTTGGCAATCCCAGTCCTGGGCTCCCCTTCCCCCACTCCTATTGATACCACTTAATGCTGATAACTCACAGCCAATCAAGAGTGCGTGGAGGTGCCCACGGCAGGCTGTTTGCCTCAGCAACCATGTCGTGTCCCAGCTCCAGGTAATTCTAGTCTGTCTGTTCACCTGCTTATTAGTTTCAAATAGAGATTTGATTCCCCTTCATGTTTCACCTTAAAATCTTGTGCAATGATGCTATAGATATTACCCAGCGGCTGTGCCCTAGCCCAGAGGCCGCTGGATCTCTGCACCAGGTGAGGAATCCTGGTATAAACAGCCCCCCTGCCCAACCCCAGAGGTAGCTCCATCTCAGCACCAGCCGAGGGATCGTGGTACAAACAGTCCCCTTGCCCTACCCCAGAGGGGGCCAGGTCTCGGGATCCCTGTATAAACAGCCCCATACCCCACCCCTGAGTCCCTTTCCTGAGTTAATACAGTAAACTGAGACCCTGGAGGAGGACAAGGTACTTAGGTTTCCCATCCAAAATGCATTCTGTTGGATTTATGATTCTTGATGATAGTTTGTCCTTGTTTTGTTCATTCGCCCTGCTGGGTTTGGTGTCTCTGAAATACATCCAATATATTGTAACACAATGGCTTCTCTACCACTTTCCAATCGACCTGGGTTTTGACAGAACCGCAGCTGGGCCGGTCCCCCGGATGTCTCGGCACATGGCACCATCCCTTCTCTAGAATTGCAACTGGCATTAATAATAAAGCAGCTAGTTTCCAGCCCTTGGGGTTACAAATATAATCTCCAAAGAGCTGTCCCACGTGTAACCCATGCAGCGCTAGCTGCCTGAACTACAAATGAGGGAATAGCCTGGGTCCTGTTCCCTGCCCCCCCATCCTCTCCCTGAGCCAGCCAGTCTCCCTGCTCTGGGACTGGATCTGAGCTGTCGCCCCCTCAGAGGGGAAAGGTCCCATATCCCAGGTCCCCAGCCCTGAAAACACAGACAAAGGCTGCTCCCAGTTTGGGGGTCACAGTGGGGTTTTATTGAATTGGGATTTTAATTGCATCGAAACAATTCAGCACATTTAAAGAAGGATTGGATATGAGGGGTGGGGCTAATTCCCATTCTCCATCGAGGCAATTCCATAGGCCAAAGATGGCCAGGATAGGGGAACAGGGGTGGAACAGATGGACAGACTGACATACTGCTCCTGAGAGGATGCCCCCAGCTCCCCATGCCCAGAGTGGGGCTTTGACCCTGGAGGCCCGGAACGTGGGATCTGGACTTGCTGGCCCAGCAGTCCCCGTGGGATCCGGGGGTCCTGGAGATCATTTCTTCTTGGTGGCTTCTGCCAATGCTTGGGCTTCTGCTGCTGCCACCGCCAAGGCCTCCTCGCGCTGCTGCCGGAACACGGCATATTCCTCTGCACTGAGGCTGGTGGAGAGAGAAGAAAGGGGTCAGACTTGCCTGACATGGGAAACCTGGCTCCCAGCCCCATCTAGCACACTAGACTACACCCAGCCCCGCCTGCTCGTACCACTAGATTCCTCTCCCTGCCCACTCCTGGGGATAGAACCCAAGAGTCCTGGCTCCCAGAGCCAGGCATAGAACCCAGCAATCCTGACTGCCAACTCCCCCAGCTTCACCCACTCACCCAGAGCTGGGAACCCAGGGCTCCCGGCTCCTGCCCCGGCACAGGCTCTGTGCAGGTACTCACTCTCTCACCACCTTGATGCCCAGGGTTCTGGCGCTGCCGATGAGGGATTTCACCACCTTCTCCAGACTCGTGTCCCGCACCACAAAGTTGGAGTTCTTGGACTTCACCAGAGCGATCTCGTACAGATGCTTCAGGGTCACCATGCCTGCTACCTCGTGCCCTGTTCAGCCAGAGACCTGTTAGCTCCACCAATGGGGCCCCATCACAGCCACCGTGCAGGCCCCTTGCATCCTGACCCACAGCTCCTCTACCCCTTGTGGACCCCATGTGTCCCCCCAACCCGCAGCCCCCCTGTCCCATCCGGCAGAGCCCCCCAGTGGACCACAGGGCCCCTCCAGCCAACCTGCAGCCCTCCCACAGGGCTCCTCCATCCTGACCTGCAGCTCCCATGTCCCATGGTCAGATGCAGTTCAGAGCTCAGAGCTCTAATGTTGGAAGCAGCCACAAGGTGACCCACAGGCTCTTTCTATGGGGTGCTCTTGCTGCAAGCTGTCCCCAAGAGGGTGTGTGTGGGGGGTGAATCCTGGTGGCCCAACTCTCCCCCCCACACCTATTCACAGGGCATCAGGGCAGGCAGGAAAGTGAGGGGAGGCCCTGGGTGCCAATCTACAGGCCTGGTGTCCATTGTGCGGTAGCTGGGGTTCAACACGGAGGGCAGCGTGGGCACTCCCAGAGCACAGGGAGACTGCCCCCTGCCATTGGCAGGACCCTTGCCCTCACCATCCTGGGTGGCCCTGCTCCCATATTGTGTAACCCCCTCCATACCAGTCTGGGCCTCTCCCCTCCCTCCTCTGTGCCCCCTCAGTTTGGGCCACCCCCGTTCATCTCCTCACCAGTCTGCGCTGCCCCCTTGTCGATGCCGGCAGCCGCTTTGAGGAAATAGGAGGCCGTGGGCTGGTTGATCTGGATCTCATAGGTTCTATCTGGCTGCAACACATCAAGGGGGTGGGGCTTAAACTGGGGTCCTGCCTGAGGAGATGTGGCCTTGACCTCTCTGCACCCCAAAGGGAGACCCCCAGTAACCTGCCACACACAGATCCTGCCCCACTGTGGAGGGGTGTGCTCTGGCCCAGTGGCAGTGATAGGGTGGGGCAGGATAGGGCAGTGTGGGGGGTGCCTCCCCCTGATATCGGTGCACATGGGCAGCAGGGCTGGGGGGCAGTGTGTGGGTTGGGGCAGTGGGGGCTGTCTCACCTTGACATCAATGCGCACGGGGAGTGGCACGCCCTCCTTGATGTCCTTGGTTTGCTCGTTGAAGTCCTTGCAGAACTGCCCGATGGGGATGCCCCTCTTGGGAGAGAAGCAAGGACACTGTCAGGGGGTTCGGATCCCCCACCCGCCTGCTCCATATGTCCCAGAATCTCTTGCAGCTCCACATGTGACCTCACCCCAAACCACAGCTAGTGCTCCCCAGAGGGGAAAGGCCCTGTATCCCATTCCCCACATCTGAGCCAGCCAGTCCCCTGCCCTGGGGTCACATTTCAATGGTATATGCTCCCCCCGCCCCCTTTCCCTGTTTGATGGCATGGGGTGAGGCTACTGCGCTCCTTCCCAGAGGGGCTGGGAGTAGAGTCCAGATCCATGGTGTAATGCAGGGCTCTGAATCTGGTGGGATGAGTTGTGCGACGTGAAGTTGTCACTAATGATCAGGCCAAATAAAGCTGAATTAGAGCAGCGCTCACTGCCTCCCGGAGCAGTTGTGAGCTCCCCAGGGAACCCAGACTGCACACCCACCGTGCACACGTCCTGCCTAGACACAGCCCAAGACACACACAGCACAACCCCCATCCAGCGTGCACATCCCAGGAACCCCACACCCTGAGACACGCACAGCACAACCCCTGCCCAGCGTGCACACCCACAGGAACCCCACACGGGCAGAGACCCCAATGAGCCCTTCTGGCTACGGAGCCTATGAACCACACACAGGAAGACCTGCTCCCTCCAGCGGGAGGCAGCACCCACACTAGCCCAGGCCCCATGCCCATGCTATTGCGCCCCTTTGTTCATTGCTCTGGTCACTGTCTCTGCCCTTCCCCCAGCCCCAGGAGGGCCCTGTGCTACTATGATTGACGGGAGGACACCGGGGTGGCACCTTCTTGCCCATCCATCACTGCCCGCCCCTGGAGAATTCCCCGCCTTGGGGCTGCAGAGCTATCAGGCCAGGCTGGCTACTGCAGGGATCTGCACCAGGACGGGCTGACGCTGGTGCTCTGGGGCCCAAAATGTTGTAGGTGTAGGCCTGTAACCCTGCCCCTGGCCCAGGAACAGACAGTCCTGCCCCAGAAGGGACTGAACTCCTGGCCCCAGGGGAATCGCCGGGGCTGCACAGGGGCTGGGACACACAGAAGGCAGCAATAATGCCACCCCTCTCCCAGAACCAGGACAGACCCCAGGTCCTGATTCCCAGCCCCCATCCCCCAGCCAACCACTTGACCCCACTGCCCTCAAGTGCTGGGACGAGAACCCGGGAGTCCTGGCTCCCAGCCCCTGCTCTAACCACGAGACCCCACTCGCCTCCCAGATACCACCCCTCAGCCAGAGCCCCTCGCCCACTCCAGAGCCCGCCCGAGCAGCCCAGGCTCCCCGCGCCACCCAGCGGCACAAGGACCCCGCGCAGACCCGGGACCCCCGGCGGGATTCAGGCCCCGCCCCCTGCGCGCGCGCACCCACGCACGCGCGCCGCTGCCGCTCCTGCATACGGGACCTGGAGGTAAGGGGGGCGGGGAACAGGCTGCCCTGCCCCCCCGGGGGTCTGGCCGGGAACGCCTCCGAGCTCCGCGCGAGACGGGCAGCGGAGCGGGAAGCGATGGGGTGTCGGGGGCGTGAGGAGGACATGGGGGGATTGGGGGCCTGGGGGTGAGGAAGCAATGCGGTGGGGGAGGCCATGGGGAGATTGGGGGCCTGGGGGTGAGGAAGCAATGCGGTGGGGGAGGCCATGGGGAGATTGGGGGTGAGGAAGCAATGGGGTGGGGGAGGCCATGGGGGGACTGGGGATGAGGAAGCAATGGGGTGGGGGAGGCCATGGGGGGACTGGGGATGAGGAAGCAATGGGGGGATTGAGGGCCAGGGGAGGAGGAAGCAATGGGGTGGGGGAGGCAATGAGGGATTCTGGGACTGGGGTGCGATGGGGTCAGGCTTACAGGATCTGGGGACATATGGTAAGCCCTGACCCCCTCCCCACAGGCAAGGCAGTGCAGGGAGCAGCCAACAGACACAGGGAACTGCCCAGAGCTTGAACCAATGCCAGGGTGTGAGGCACAGACAGCCAGACAGAGCCCAAGCCCTGGACTGATGCAGGGGGAGGAGCGAGGCCTGGTCTGCTCCGAGGGAGGACCAGGATGCCCAGGTCAGTATGTCGCTCTGAAATCACCCCTCCTCTAACAAACTAGACCCCTCTCCCCTCCCAGAGCTGGGGACAGAACATCAACCCCTTTAGCATCACGTCAGGAAAGTGAGATCAGCGTCAACAAACAGTTCTTCCTGTCTGACCTACTGTGCAGTGCTGCTTTTACACAACCCCACCCCAGAGGTGGCTGCATCTCAGCACTGAGCAAGGGATCCCTGCATAAACAGCTCTCATTCCCCACCCCAGAGCCAGCTGCGTCTCTGCGCCAGGCAAGAGATCCCGGCATAAACAGCCCCAGTGCCAGATGCTGTGCAGTCCCTGGCTGTCTACTAATCTGTGAAGTGCCCCTGAGAGTCCGGCTGTGGGGAGACGCTGGGAGATGACGCATCTCTGGCAGGGCAAATGAATCCAACCGACTGGGAGTGGGGAGGGTGGAGAGCCCAGGAGCTACTCGCTGGGCTGGAAGCTCGCACCAAGAAGGAAGGACAGGTCCCAGCACCCACCCCCACCTGCACGGATCATGTGTCAGGAGGGGCCATTCCCATCCCCTGTCAGAGCACACTGCTGTCACGGGGGTGGGGAAGAAGGGGAGCACGAAGGCAGCAGGCAGGTGAAGTGTGCACCACTAATGCAGGCTGGCACATCACATCCAGCTCCCAGCACGGATGATGGACATCCCCACCTGAGCCAGTCAGTCCCCCTGCCCCAGGGCTGGATCACAGCCAGCCAGGCTGCCCCTACACAGTAAAGGTCCCAGCCCCCAGAGCCAGCCAGTGCCACCCCCAGCTGTCACACCCTTCCAAACTCCCTTCTGTATGGGAGAGAGGCAGGAAAGGCAGTAATGGGAAGAGCTCACTGAAGCTTCACTCCCTCCTCCTCCGCCCGCCAAATCCATAAATCGTGCTAGCCAAAGCTGAGAGAATCCTACCCTGCCTCCTCCCTGCAGCAACCTAGTCAATAACCACATGGGCCCTTTAACCTCTGAGAAACCCATGCTGTGTGTGCACCAGCAAGGCACCTAGCGCCTGCCTCAGGTAGGCAGGGGTGCAGGGGCTATTTATACATGGATCCCTCGCCCAGCACTGAGATGCAGCTGGCTCTGGGCTGGGGCACGGGGGGCTGTTTGTATAGGGATCCCTTGCCTGGCATGGAGATGCAGCTGGGCATGGGGCTGTTTATATCTAATCAACAGTAATGCAAGGCCACATCAAGGTGGCTGAAGCTGCTATTTGTGGCTGCCGTGTCTTGGGGGGGGGGCGCAAGCATGGCCAGTGTGTGTGTTTGTAGTGTTCGCTATGGGGCAGGGCAGGTAGAGGGCTCCCCTTCCCCTGGCTGCTCTCCCCTGAGAAGGTACCGTGGGGAAGGACCAGAGTGGCAAGGGCTGACCGCCTTGCTGGCCCGTTAAGAATGAGGGGACAGGGGTGCGAGAAACACTGACCGTTGCTGGGATCAGCAACCAAATACCTCGCTGCTCAACTCCTCCCTGCACACACGTGCTGCTGTTGGAGCCAGTGGTTAAAGCTGAGAGCCAGGACTCCTTGGTTCTACTCCCAACTCGGGGCAGAGAGTGAGTCTAGTGGCTAGACCAGCAGGCTGGGAGCCAGGAGGTCTAGCCCCAGCACTGCCACTGACTCCATGTGCCCTTGGGCGAGCCGCTCTCGCTCAGTGCCTCAGTTTCCCTGTGTGCGACAGGATTGAGCTGACCCAGTTTCAGCGTCCCCATCAGGTACGGGAGCCAGCACATTCAGAACACTCCCATCACCCTGCCTGCCCCCTGTGCTCCTCAGGTAACTCCCTACAGGCACCTCCCCACGCAAGTGGGGCAGCAACACTGAGGGCATTCTGTGCTAGAGGGGTCCCTGTGGGACTGGTGCAAGGGCCAGGGGGTGAAGGCCAGGGGGAATGCAGGGGTGCTGGGCCAGCCCCTCCACAGGAGCCCTTCAGAGAGGCTGCATTCCTGAGGGCAGCAAAAGGGGAAGTGCGTTCCCTGCAATGCAGCCTGTAGGGGGCAGAGGGGAACACAGTCCCCACCCCTTGCCCACAGCGCTAACCAAAGGGGCATTTGGAGTGACCCATTCTAGAGGCCCAGCACTAGCTCCAGGATGGTATGTGTATGTCCGGAGGCCACAGCCTGTCCGTGGTCCCCTATGGCCTGTCCTCGGTCCCTCTGTGAGGCCAGCATTAGCCCCGGGATGGTGCGTCCCAAGTCTGCAGCCTGGTCTCTTGTGGCCCATCCTGCTCTAGGCAAGTGTGACTCACCCCCCCTGCCTTTTCCCTGCAGGCGCTGCCAGCTGGCCACCCTCTGTGACCAAGTTCCCCCGCTCCATGGCACCACTGCCCCCTGCCAGCAAGCCACACGCCTGCATGTCAGCGGTGGTGATCGTCTCCACCATGGTGGCGGTGGACGTGTACCTGATGGAGCTGAGCGCTGAAGCGCAGCGGGCCAGCGTGCTGGCCCTGGCATTGGCAGGTGATCTGTGCTTCCTCTTGGTCCTGCGCTATGTGGGGGCATGGGCGGGTGCCGAGCCCCGGACCCCGCGGCATGGCTACACCATGGCACTCTGGTTCCTCTTTGTCTTCACCCTGGAGATCAAGCTATACTTCATCTACCAGGGGTACCGGGGCGATCGGCGCACCCCTGACCTGCTGGCCCGCCGTACCCTGACCCTGCTGCTCTCCATCTGCATCCCCTCCCTCTACGTGGTCCTGGTGGCCACCGAGCACTTGGAGCATGTGGCCGCCTTCCGGCGCAAGGAGGATCTGCGCGGCCGGCTCCTCTGGGTGGTGGTGGACCTGCTGGACCTGCTGGAGATGCAGGCCAGCCTGTGGGAGCCTCAGCGGCAGAGGCTGCCGCTATGGGCCGAGGGCCTGACTTTCTTCTACTGCTACAGCCTGCTGCTGGTGCTGCCCTGCGTGGCACTGGGCGAGATGGGCCTGCCCGCCCCACCCCACCTCCCACTTTACCCGCTGCTCAGCCTGCTGGCCGTCAACCTGACCACACTGGCCATCCGGGCTGCTGACCTGCTGCTCTACCGCGATCAGCGGGTCTCTGCCATCTTCATGGCCAAGAACCTACTGGCCATTGTGCTCAAGGGGTGCACAGCACTGCAATACCACAGAGCCGGGGCCAGCGGGCTCAGGGAGCTTCCCCCTGGGGACGTGCCATGTCACACACCCCGGTGTGGAGGCATGGACAGCACCTCTGGACCCAGGTTCATCCCCCGGGAGTTCTGAGTGCGCAGGGACGCTGGAACACCCACACCCTGAGTTGGAGGGACACTGGCTGTGAGCATGGGGCCAGATCCCCAGCTGGTGTTACCCAGCAAAACTGCCCTGATGTAAACTGGCCCCCAGGCTCCTTCACACACACAGGAGGGCTGAGATCACAAACCTTCCTTGGGCACAAACCACTATTCACTAAGGGATGGGACTAGCATAGAAAGGGGCGAAGAAACACCGGAAGAGCTGGGTGAGCCCAGGGCTGGCATAGCAGGGGGCTATGAGTTGGGATTGAGGGGCACTGGCAGAGCTGGAGCCCAGGACTGAGACAGGTGGGGACTGAGGGACACCAGCAGTGCTAGGGCAGGAGGCAGGATTCACCCCTGCCCTTTGGGCTTCACTCCTCACTGCAGCACATTGATGACCACTGCATACACTCATCACCCCTCTGTGTGGAGCTAGACTGAGACACATGGGTCCACACCCACCTGGCCCAGTGGCAAGCCCAGGCCGAAGCACTGGATGGGCCCAATGGGTGGTGCCAGCTATGGCCCTGACATTCGGAAGGGTAGGGGGCACATGCCTGGGCCTGTCTGCTCCATGCAGGACATGGGGACAGAGGGAAATAAAGAAGAGCTAACACAGAACAGACCTTGGATCCCAATGTGCACAGAGTCCTGGGGCTGCATGCAGGGGTGGTGTACCGTGGCCTGCAGTCACCACCCCATGCCCCCAGGGGAGCGCCTGCCCTTGGCAAAGACAAGGCTGTGGAGGGGTGGAGCCCTGAGTACCCACCTCTATCAGCCAGCAAGAGGGGAGGGGAAGGGAGACGGGAGGCAACACAAGGGGCTGGGAGCCAGGACTCCTGGGTTCTGTCCCAGCCCAGTCACTGACTCACTGTGTGACCTCAGAGAAATGTTTTCTCCCTCTTCTGGCCCTCAGTTTCCCCATCATAGAGTTCAGGGCATTCCCATCCCCTGGCAGGTGCTTAGTGAGTGACCACTGACAGCATGCTGTGAAATCCCCTATGAGGGGCAGTGGCCCCCTCTCCCATCACTGGGGAGAGGCTCACACATCGGCTCCTTAAGAGCCAGGCCCAGCCGAGTACCCCAGCAGGTCCTGGCTCTGTGCTTGGGCTACCCCATCTCCTCCCAGCTTGAGAGAAGGGACCTTAACACAGACCCTTCCCTGCACCCATCCTGCACCACTCACTTGCCCCAGCACCAGAACACGGCCACCTCTGGGGTGGGCACAGGGGCTGTTTATATAGGACTCCCTCCCCATCACCCCTTGGAGGGCAAAGGGCCAGTGCCCCATTCCCTGGCCCTGCTGTCCCAGGAGTCGGGGGGAGCAGGAATGAACCCACATGGTCTTTCCCCAAGGGCACAGTCCCTGATCTGGTCCCAAACCAGGGGGCCTGGCTGGGGACTCAGGGCTGTTGGCTCATATTTACAGTAAAAGCCTTTTGTGGGTTTTGCAGCAACCCCCAGCCCCCTCTCCAGAGCCAGGACAATCCCAGCGTGGGGGGCAGGATTCAGTGGGGTCACCCCATGGTCCTGTTACAGCAGGGCACCACATGGGGCAGCAGCAGTTGGAGGGGAGGAGGCAGCCCAGCAGGGCTCTCCACACTCCCAGCAGAGGAGAGTCCAAGTGCCCTGCCGCTGGGCCCTGCCATGCCAGGAGGCAACATGGTCTTGGGGAAGGGTGGGAGGGTGCACTGGGCTGGGATTCAGGACACTGGGGTGCAGTCCCCACCACTGATTCCCTGCATGACCATGGATGACTCGTGGCTCCTCTGTGGGCCTCAGCTAACAGCCATCCCACCTCTGCCTGGGAGCTCTTTGGGGCAGGTCTCTTGCAGGTCTCTTGCAGCCCCCAGCATGACAAGGGCTGATCTCAGGCGGGGGAGAGAGGTGGGGTGTGTGTGCAGCACCCAGTAGAACGGTGCCTCTGGGCCCCACCTTTGTGCAAGCAGCAGCAGCTACAGACAGGGGGCTCAGTGTAAGCCTGGGGGCATTCTCAGCCATTCCAGCCCAGCCCCTCTTTAGCCATTGTCTGAACACAGCCCGGAGCGCCAGCAGCAGCAGACATGACAACACACAGGTGCATCGTTGGGCAGCGCTTGCTCTAAGCAGTAGGATTGGGGGTGTGGTGGGAGCTTGTGCAATCAGATGTCAAGGCCAGAAGGGCCCATTCAAATCTTCCAGTCTGACCCCCGGGCTGGATAATCCGTCCAGGGATCCTGCAGCCTGCGCAGAGCTGCTTGTTGAGCTGGAGTGGAGCTTTTAGAGGAAGACACTAGGGCTGCATTGAGATTCCAAGCAAGACTCCCTTC
The DNA here is from genome assembly GCF_965140295.1 of Lepidochelys olivacea. NCBI lineage: Eukaryota > Metazoa > Chordata > Testudines > Cheloniidae > Lepidochelys > Lepidochelys olivacea. The sequence goes on along the minus strand of NC_140417.1, from coordinate 30,072,220 downwards.
CCACCCCACCCTATTCCTGGGGCACTTGTCAGAAGGGCAGATCTGCCTCCCTCTTAAACAATGGTCTGTGAAGGCATCCACGCATCTCTTCCAGGCCCTTGACTCTTGCTCAGCCTCTGTTGGGGACATTAATGAGCTCCCTGCTCCAGAACCGCCCCCACCCCACACGGAAGGGCTGAGAGACTGGGGATCAAGCCCCCTCGAAACCTCGTCTGGGAAAAGCTAACTCCATGCAGTTCCTGCAGCCTCTCCCTGCAAGACATCCTCCTTGGGTCACTGTGGGGCTCTTTTCTGCACCCTCTCTGATTTTTCAACACATGGCGACGCATGTGGACGTGCTACGTGGACAAGTACGGGGCTCACCAGTAGAGAGGCAAAATCCCCTCCCTACCCATACTCACTAATCCCATTTACACAGCCAAGGGAATCACTAGCCAGTTTCTAGCCCCTTTCATAGGGGTGCATTGATTTTGTCCAGCCCTAGGCGTTTCGTCAGACTACCGTGAGGTACCAAGTCAGATGCCTTGCAGAGTCCCGATCAGTTGTATCAAGGCAGTTACCGTCAGCGACCAAGCTGTGATCTCATCCAATCACAACGCCAGAGTCGTCTGACAGACTGACTGCCTGGGAAGTCATCACCGGCATCAGTTACAACACTCATCCCTCGCAGCACAGGTCTGAGGAGCTACCGCATTTGGGGAGAGCAGGGAAGGCCTCCGAGATGCCCTCCTTCTAAAGCCACCAGGGCCAGCTGCCCTCAAGGGCTACTCCCAGCTTGAACCGTTCCTTTCCACAGACATTCAAATGAAAGACAACCCCTTGTGATTCACAAGTGCCCCATGCCCAGCCTGGCTGCCCTGATTGGGCCCAGAACCCCAACACAAAGTTCAGTAGAGCAGTATTTCTCTGTCCGCCCCGCAAACAAGGAGGAGCATGCTTCAACTGCAGAGAGCTCAAGAGCCAGTAGAGGGACTGAGCCCCACAAGAGACTCAACCCTAAAGGGTTCCGTGCCCACAACTACGTCTCCCAAACATGCCTGGGAAGGCTGGATCTCTTCCTGCCCACAAACACTGTGCCCCTGGTAACAGGTGTAAGAGGAAATCCTTTCAGAAGCTGGGGTGCTGCCCTGACATCTGCATCCAGCCAACAAATGAGAGGGGGCTAAAGACCCCGTACTGCAGGATTTGAACCACAGATCCAGCAGCCTTAAGCAGCCCAGAGTGAGAGCGGCTAACCCTGTTCCCACATTGTGAGTAGCCACAGGGGGCAGCAGGAACCTCACCAGGGGATTATTTTGGAGCATGGATGTCCCAGAAGCACCCGCTGCCCTTACAGCGAACCTCATTACCCCACACCACTGATTAAATACAGCAACCATCCCCAGCATAACAGCCCCCCCAGATCATACAGCCAGTGAGGGGCCTGGCCTACCTGCCCGAGAACAGGGCCTAGGGGAGGCCCCGGCACGGCCTGACCTGCCCGGATGATCATTCGGATGACACTCCCGGGATCGACCTTCTTCACAGCTTTGGCGGCACGGGAGATTTTTGACATGGTGAGTCTCAGCTGCGAGATGAGTACAGGGGAGAGGGAAAGTCACAGGGGGCAGCATCCAGCCCCAGGGGAGAGCGCTAGCAGGCTCTCTCTAGCACCCCGCACACTGGCACTAGGAAGGGCTCCCTTGCCGCCCAAGGGGTGCCACGGGCCTGGGGAAAGTGTTGTTTGTGTCACAGCACGGTTAGAAACCACTATTCCCAGAGGGTCCTAGTACCCCCCACCCTTGTTATACAGTCATACAGCTCAGCCCCCCCGTACACCCTCACCATAGAGCTCAGCCCCCCCCGATCCCCCAGGCCCCCGTACACCCTCACCATACAGCTCAGCCCCCCCGTACACCCTCACCATACAGCTCAGCCCCCCCGGTCCCCCAGGCCCCCGTACACCCTCACCATAGAGCTCAGCCCCCCCGGTCCCCCAGGCCCCCCGTACACCCTCACCATAGAGCTCAGCCCCCCCGTACACCCTCACCATAGAGCTCAGCCCCCCCCGATCCCCCAGGCCCCCCGTACACCCTCACCATAGAGCTCAGCCCCCCGGTCCCCCAGGCCCCCGTACACCCTCACCATACAGCTCAGCCCCCCCGTACACCCTCACCATACAGCTCAGCCCCCCCGGTCCCCCAGGCCCCCGTACACCCTCACCATAGAGCTCAGCCCCCCCGGTCCCCCAGGCCCCCCGTACACCCTCACCATAGAGCTCAGCCCCCCCCCGATCCCCCAGGCCCCCCGTACACCCTCACCATAGAGCTCAGCCCCCCCGGTCCCCCAGGCCCCCCGTACACCCTCACCATACAGCTCAGCCCCCCCGGTCCCCCAGGCCCCCGTACACCCTCACCATAGAGCTCAGCCCCCCCGTACACCCTCACCATAGAGCTCAGCCCCCCCGGTCCCCCAGGCCCCCCGTACACCCTCACCATACAGCTCAGCCCCCTTTGCGTCCCACCACCCCATGGCCCCGCCTAGCTCCTGCCCTGTGCGCCACGGCCACTCCCCAGACCTCAGCCTCCCTACCCCAGTCCCCCACGCGCCCCAGAACTCACCTGCGGCTCAGCCCCTAATATCGACTCCGCTCACCGCTCTCAGCCCAGCCTGGGCGCAGACATATTGGGGCAGGAGTCTCGGCGAACGGCATGCCGGGAGCTGTAGTTCCCCTTGGCCCTCCCCCGTGCACGCCCAGTGTATGCTGGGAGCTGTAGTTTTCACGAGCCCTTCCTGTGCTGTCCCAAGCGCATGCTGGGGGTTATAGTTTCCTCCTCCATGTTCATTCTGGGAGCTGAAGTCTTCCCCCAATGACCCAGGTGCATGCTGGGAGTGGTAGTTCCCATCCCGCCAGAGACAGAGACCCACACAGTGAGTGCTCTGTTTTATGCTGGAGAGCAGCTGGACCCATCCAAGCTTGCGAGTCCTTTTCAGTAACCCAGGGTTACTTCTCTCACCTTCTTCAGGCTCTGCAGCCAATACGGCCCTCAATCCCCAAAGATGCAGATTCCCTGCACACGCCATGCTGAGGCAGCCTCCAGCAACGCCAGCCCTAAACACTCACAAGAGTCTGGTCCGAAAACCCAGGAGAAGATATTAAAAATCATGAGGTCTGTTTTTAATGCACATATATGTGAAGGGGGGTATTGTTATCTGCCTTCTGATTTCTGAACCTTTATGGGGCACTTGGGGACAAGCTTTTTTCCACAATCAGGAGATCTGATTTTTAGTTACTTATTTTAATGAAAGTTAAGATTCTTCTTTAATGCCAAGAGTCTGGGCTCTGGGGCTTTAAGGGAAAAACCAAGTATCATGAAACTCACAATAAAATCAGCAACGTGGGGTCTCTTCCACATATAGAAACTCTGGAATGTTTGTTGGCCTTCCTTAAAGTAAGTAGGAAGGCGGCTTGGTAAACCAAACCTTACCCATTTTCCCTCCTCTCCCCCCAAAAAACCCCACACATCCTTTTTGTTGTTGAAATTTGCAGATTTCAGGTTTTTTCCTGAAATGTTTTGACAAAAATAGAAGTTTTTTGAAGCGGGGGAGAGAATGGGATTTTCGTTTAGTCACAAAGCCATTTTTTTTTGCTGAAAAAACATTGCTCTGGAAATCCTTCCACAGCTTCGGGGACTTTCATAGGAAAGTCTAAGTGGTACAGAGCAGCAGGAGAGCAAATTGTTTTAGCATGGCAAGTTCTAAGGTGCTGCCTGCAGCCCACATTGCTCAGCTCCTGATAGGCTTTAATTGCACCTTAGAGGAAAATTTATTCTGTTTCCATCCAGCGGTACTGAGACTTCTCCCACCAACACTGGTTTCACTCTGGTGTAACTGCACAGACATTGATGTGGTCACTCCTGGTTTACCGGGCTGCCAAGGGACAGGAAAACCAGGCTCAATGCCATTAGGTGGGTTAAAGGGCCAGATGCTTAGCAGGTATACATCCTCTAGCTCTTTTTACATCAGCCAAGGATCTGGCCCCAAACATTTTGCAAACCCAGCTGTCGTTTAGGTCGCCCTGTCCAGCTTTGGCCAGGGACAAGATGAGAGAGGGTGCTGGGGGTGCTTGGCAGGAGTAGCGTAATGGATCCTGGGAGGCAGGGGAGGATATGACTCTGAGGTACTTAGGCGGATACCCCCCAGAGCTCCCGCTTCTCCATTCTGCCTTGCTTCTGCAGGCGGTGGTGCCAAGTCTGAGCGCCCGCCCCATTTCCCACCCCAAGCTCTCGGGCCTATGGGGCTCCCAGAAGAGGCCTGCCAGGCCTGACTCCTGCTACCTGTGGGAGCGTTGTCATCAGCAATTGTCATATACATGCTGTGTGACACACACACTGAGGTGGGCAGGGGGAGTTCAGCCATCACAACCACACCATCTTGCTTAAAACCCCAGGATTTTTCAGGATCTGATTCATACATTTTTTTATCTCTTGAGGTTGGTAATACTGCCCCCTCTCCCTCCCCACCTGCACAGTGGCCCCTGATGGCTGCCACAGACCCTAATGCCAGGCCTGCCTGCTACTGACTGATCACTGACTGAGCTCTGACTCTTCCCCCCCACCTCGTCATAGTGGATCCCCACAGACACACTCACAGCTGGGACCCGCCCCCAAGAGTCCCGCACAGCCCCAGTCACTGCTTCATTCCCAGACACGAGGCAGGGCCACCCATACGTGGGCCAGGGGACTCTAAGACCAGGGCTGAGCCATTTTCTGTGCCCAGCGCATGGCCCTTCCTTCCTTCCTTCCACTCCCCTCCCCACGTGGGCACCTCCTGCTAGCCCTGCTGTCTCTTGTGCTAAGTAGGGGGTGGGTCATGGGATTCACCAGCGCCATGGGGCGGGGCTGGGTCTCCCCCTGACAGTGTCTCTCCCTCAGCAGCCAGGTTGCTGAGTTGCACTGGCACCGATGCTGCGCTGCCCCAGGTGCCAGATTCCCAACTCCCGCAGTACAGATGGGCACTGGCCTGATCCCTAGCAGTCAGTGGGTGACTCTGGATTGATGCCAGGGCCCTGTCTCTCTCCCTCCCCATTTGATCACTCCCAATTAATCAGCTTGTCTCATTCAGTGCCCTCAGTCCCCCAGTGCATTCTGTCTCCCCTGCTCCTCTGACCCAGCCCCTGACTGGGAAAGATTCCCCACCATCCCACAATGGGGCATTATAAACTCCCTGCCCACCTTGGGCCCCTTTGCCCCCCATGGCCTCTCCACTCAGTTCCTTTCTGGGAGACTTTATTGCCTGATGTGCCACCCTCATTCTCCGAGGGCTCTGGACAATCAGAGTCCTGCACTCTGTGGGGTAGGGAGCAGCCTCAGGATGGGGTCACACACTCCATGCTCGGGGGGGAGGGATCCCTCAGTCCATGTGTCGCTCCCACCCTGCTGACTGGCTTCACAGCACTGTTTCTGGGTCTTTCTGTGGCCCCCAAGGCCAAGCACAGTGAATCTCCAATCCCAGATCGCCCCCGTCTCACTGGGACCCGCAGGTGCTGGATCCCTCCCTCAGTCATAGAAGTCGTCTTGGTCGTCCAGGCTCCGGTCCTTCCTCAGGTACGTTTCCAGGCCTGCTCCCAGCTCCTCCGAGTCACCCCAGAACCCTGTGCAGGTAAAGTGGGGTAAGCAGGTGTGGCTGGGTTCTATTCCCAGCTCTGGAGGGCAGTCAGATCTAGTGGCCTTAAGCGCGGCCGGGGGGGGGGGGGCGGCGACTGGGAGCCAGGACTCCTGGGTTCTAATCCCAGCTCTGTATTAGCCTGTGTCTGTCCGTGGACACCTCCTCACCTGTGACACTGCGAGCTGCAGGCCCCCGTGGCGGTGTCCTGGGGGAGGAAGCACAAACACAGACGGGTCAGGGAACTCCCAGCTGGGGGCACCTCTACCTGCCCCAAGGGGACCATCCAGTACCCATTGCCCACTGGCCCAGGGAGGGGCCTGTGCTATACCAAGTACCACGGGAATGAGGCCAACCTTCCCCATCCTTTGGAGGCTGCCTGCTCCCCACCCCCTCCACAGCAAAGTCCTCCCCATGACAGGTCCTCATGCCCTGGCCCTTTAAATTAGACAAATGCCCTGATCGCATGGTCCCCCCTTTCACCCAGTTCATTAATCAATTGCTTCCCCTTCTGTCACTGACTGTGGGGGAGTCCAGGCCCTGCACTCCTCTTCCAGGGATTCACTGAGACTCTCAGCCAGCCAGTAAAACAGAAGGTTTATTGGACAACAGGAACACAGTCCAAAACAGAGCTTGTGGGGACCTCCAGGACCCCTCAGTCAAGTCCTTCTGGGGGAGTAGGGAGCTTAGACCCCAGCCCTGGGGTTCCCTATGTTCCTCCACCCAGCCCCAAACTGAAACTAAACCCACCCAGCAGGCTCTCTCCTGCAGCCTGTCTTCACATTCCTGGGCAGAGGTTTTACCTCCTCCTCCCCATCCTGGCTCAGGTTACAGGCTCTCAGGTCTCCCATCCCCAGGGCACATTCCCAGGTCAACACTCCCCCCTCCCTGCTGCGTCACATCGTCACCCCTTCCCAAGCAGACAGCAAATTCACATGGGGTTAATTAGTGCCCCTGTGGGGAGTCTGCCATCCAGGGACTGGGTGGAGACCTGGCAAACTTATCTCATACATAGGAGGATCCAGACAGAAGCCACTGCCCCCTAGACAGGAAAGGCCCCAGATCCCAATCCCTGCCCCTGAGCCAACCAGTCTCCCCCACTGTGATGGAGTGCACCCCTGTATTCAGACCCTGCACACTATTGCACTAATATTTGTACATGGATTGCCTTGTGAGGTATCATTTGAAAATTCATAGCTTGCTGATCAGTAAGTAATATCAGAGTAAAATGCATGTAGTAACATGATGTGTACAGTTATGAACATAAGCTGAAATCATGACTGAAGTGTGTTTCCGAGATAAGTCTGGGGAGTGGCTAAAACAATTTCTCAAAGACAGAGGCTATGGGTACACTACAGCTTGTGTCGGCATAACGTATGTCACTCAGGGGGTTGCTCAGCTTCTCATGCATACATAGCTACCGCCGCTCAGGAGAGCGCTCTCCCGTCGGCTTAGAGCAGCTACATTGGAGAGCTTACAGCCATCGGTGCAGCTGCGCTGTTGTAAACTCTCTAGTGTAGCCAGGTCCAAAGTGTAAGCCGATGCATCAGCCAGGCGTTAGCAAAGCTGATGGGTTACAAGAAAGGGAGAGAGAGGCAAAGAGATCTGCATCTTAAGGAACAGCCTGAGGTCTCCTTCCTCCACCAGACTCCCTGTCTCTTGGTTCTCAGCTTGAAATGCTTTTCAAAGCAGGACTGAAACTATAAAAAGGAGGGGCAACCCCCCCAAGACTACCCTCCCTGCCTATCTCATTCTCCGCCCCTGAGAAGACAAAGGAAACAGCTGTTGGACACTGGGGGAGACGTTGGTGAGAAACTTTGCTTTATACAGTTGGTTAAGTTCGGCACTAGAAAGCGTTTTCTCTTTATTTTTCTTGTAACCATTTCTGACTCTTATGCCTCGTTGCTCACACTCACTTAAAATCTCTTTGCAGTTAATAAACGTGATTTATTGTTTTATCTAATCCAGTGTGTTTAAGCTGAAGTGTCTGGGTAACTCCATACAGGATGGCACGTAGTGTGTATATTACTCCCTTAAAGCAATAACGGATTGAATATATTTGGACTGTCCAGGAGAGGGCTGGGCAGTACAGGACATACATTTTGGGAGGGAAATCTGGGACTGGGAGTGTGTTGTTATCACCCGGCAGAGGAACTGAAGCTGGTAAAAGCCAGAGTGCAACCCAAGCATGGCTGGCAGGCTGCAGTTACCCACAGATAGTCAGGGTGTGATCGACATGCTGGAAGGCGGTTTGTGAGCAGCCCAGATGGGAGCTGCTGCAGCGAAGTATTGTAAGAGACCCAAGGTTGCATGGCAACCCTTCACTGGTCTGGATTGCTCCCCAGTATGTTGCACCCACCCTGGGACCAGATCAGAGCAGGTGCCCTCTAAAAGGGAAAGGCCCCATGTGCCATCACCAACCATGGAACTGGATTCCCTGGAAAGACTCCAGCTCATCCTCCTGCGAGGGGGGAAGAGCTGGACCAGACTTTGCCTACAGAACCTGCCCTGTCTTTCACCCCTTGCACCTTGGCCACTGGGTGGTGCTGGTGGGCGGTGCCTCCTTGACCACCTTGACTTTCCTTGACCCTTCCTCCAAGCGGGGGCTTCTCTGGCGGCCTTTCCTCCACTCATGGCTCTCTGACATTCTCCTCTTCGCCCTGCAAAGGGCAGAGCACTGCGGGGGCTCAGCACCCAGCTCCCGCCCAGATTCTGCCCCACTCAGCGGTTGCGTAGCTGGGAAGGGAGCGGGGGGAGCAGCCGCTCCCCCTCTGCGCACAAGTGGCACCTTTCTAATTGATAGGCACCTTGTTTAATTTGTACTCACCCGGCGGCGCTCCGGGTCCTTGGCGGCAGGGGCCGTCACGCGCACCGGCTCCTCGGTGGCATTTCGCCGCGGGGGCTTTCAGTGCTGCCCAGGACCCTGAGCGCCGCCTGGTGAGTACAAGTGGGTGGCACCTTTTTTGATGTCTGCTGCCCCTTTTTGCTCCACCTCACTATGCCACTGCCACTCAGGTGCTAATCCCACCCCCGTCACCGCGGTATCAGGGCTGCTCCCACCCATGTGATGCATTCCCTCTCCTCCCCTCCCTGGGCAGTTACCTGGATTGGTCTGATGGAGTGTGGTGTAAATGCCATGTGATCTGCGTTTATATCAGAGCAGGCTGACAATGCTTAGTTCCTTGGGGGGCAACTTGTTCCACAGTCCCCCATTATTTATCCACTCAGTGCCAAGGGCAGAACCCTGGAGTCCACCTGCTTTAACCCACCGGACCCCACTCCCATAATAGAGCTGGGGATAGAACCCAGGAGCCCTGGCTCCCAGCCCCCCTGCTCTAACCCCTCTTCTTGTACTGTACTAGGAATCATGTTTAGCTGAGCTGGGGGCAGGGTTGGCCTGGTTTTGCTCACCCTGCAGAGACTTTTCTGTCCAGCCCCTCCCCTGTGGTGGATGCCTGCTGCAAAGCCACACTGAGGGGCCTCCCCATGGACTGTAGGCCATACAGGGCCTCTGACACATGGGGGAGCATGGGCCAGACTGCACACCCAGTTTGCAGCCACAAGGCATCTCCCCTGGCAGAGAAATCTGTATCGCTGTCATTCAGCCTTGGGCAAGTAGAGGGCACTCTGGGATCAGGGTGTTTTCATTAGCCTGGGCTGGGAAAGGGAAGGAAATTCTCTGCCTCTGCTCCAGCCTCTTTATACCTGGGTATGGCCTGTCATACTGACTGCAAGGGGAGAGTGCTCCCTACTGAATTCCCACCCCACTCCTTGCAGCACAGAGCCCCCTAGGGTTCAGCACTGACTGCAAGGGGAGAGCACCCCTATGAAGCACCTCTCCTGCTCCCTGCAGCACAGCGCCCCCCTAGTGCCACACTCGGACATGGGGAACACAGGATTCATGGTCAATTCCCACCTTGGTTCTGTTGCGTTTCCTTGGGGAGCCAAAGCAGCTTCTATGGCCTCATCCCCTTCACTCTCTGCATCCTCCTCTTCCTCCTCCTCCCAGGTTGAATCCTGTCCTGGATCTGTAGTAGGAGATGCAGAAGCTGAAATGCTCGGGCGGGGTGGCAGGGGCTGGGCAGGGGGGAGCATTGGGACAAAGGACAGGTCGGGGGGGAAATATAAGGCTGAGGGACCTTAGATCTGATCAGGGGGAAATACCAGGCAAGCTGGGCCCAGGGTAGGTTTGCCAGGCATCCAATTTTCAACCGCAACTCCCGGTTGAAAAGGGATCCTGGCAGCTCTGATCAGCACTGCTGACTGGGCCGTTAAAAGTCCAGTCGGTGGTGCAGCAGGGAACTAAGGCAGGCTCCCTGCCTGCCCTGGTTCCGCGTGGCTCCTGGAAGCAGCCCACATTTCCCTCCAGCTCCTAGGCGGAGGCGCGGCCACAGGGGCTCTGCCTGCTGCCCCTGCCCCGAGCGCCAGCTCTGCAGCTCCCATTGGCCAGGAACCGTGGCCAATCGGAGCTGTGTGTGTGTGTGGGCGTGCCTACGGACAGAGGCAGCACTCAGAGTCTCCTGGCCACGTCTCTGCCTAGGAGCTGGAGCAAAATGCCAGCTGCTTCCAGGAGCCACCTGAGGTAAGTGCTTCCTGGAGCCTGCACCCTGCATCCTCTGCACACCAATCCTCTGCCCCAGCCCTGAGTCCCCTCTAGTACCCAAACTTCCTCCTGCACCCAACCCCCCTGCCCCAGCCCTGAGCCCCCTCCTGCACCCCAACCCCCTGCCCAGCCCAGTGAAAATGAGCAAGTGAGCAAGGGTGGGGGAGAGCAAGCGACGGAGGGAGAGGGGAATGGAGTGAGCAGGGGCAGGGCCTCAGAGAAGGGGTGGGGCAGGGGCGGGGAAAGGGTGTTTGGTTTTCTGCAATCGGAAAGTGGGCAACCCTAGTCCAGGGGTCGGACCAAGGGGGAATACCAGGCTGGCTGGGCCCAGGGGTCGGACTGAGGGGATACCAGGTTGCATAAGCCATTCGGTCTGACTGATGGTGGTTGGGCTGGAATTCAGGGCTGGATGGGTCATGGGTCTAACTGAGGGATGTCGAGTGCGGGGATACCAGCCTCCACACTCACCCTGTGGGGACTCTGGGGTGTGGCTGTTCCAGGCGGGGGTCTCTCTGCCACGGCCCCTAAAATGAGATGGGGAGATAGGTTAAAGGGGAGGATTCACCAGGACTCGTGGCCCAGGGGGAGGGTAAGAAGAGGACTCACCTGCCCTGCTCAACACTGCCTGGGCCCCCCTGGGCACCAGCTCCCAGAGCACCTAGCACCAAGTCGCTGTCTGCATCTTCCTCCTCCTCCTCCTGCTCACGGCCTTCTGTGCCCCCCACCACCAGGCCCTCGCTGCCCTTCTCCTCCTCTCCTCCCTCCTGACCCCCTTGCTGCCCCTCTAGGCCTTCCTCCTCCTCGCTGCTCTCCTCTTCCTTGCCCTGCTTCTGGCCCCCCCACCCCACCAGGCCCTCCTCCTTGGCCCCATCCTGGCCCCCCAGCCCTTTCGGCGGGCCTTCCTCCTCCTCACCCTGCTTCTGGGCCCCCCACCCCACCAGGCTCTCCTCCTCCTCCTCGCTGCCCTCCTCACTCTCCTCCTCCTTGGCCCCATCCTGGCCCCCCAGCCCTTTCAGCGGGCCTTCCTCCTCCTTGCTGCCCTCCTCTTCCTCCTCACCCTGCTCCTGGCCCCCCCACCTAACCAGACCTTCCTCCTCCTCCTCACTCTCCTCCTCCTCGGCCTCCTCCTGACCCCCCAACTCCTTCGGCAGGTCTTCCTCCTCCTTGCTGCCCTCCTCCTCCTCGCTCCCCTGCCCGCCTGCTAGGCCTTCCTCACCCTCCACCTCCTCATCCTCACCACCCTCTTGGCCCTTCTGCCCCCACACCAGGCCTTCCTCCTCCTCACTGTCCTCCTCCTTGCTCCTCTGACCCCCTGCCAGACCACACTCTTCCTGGCCCCTCCGCTCCACCAGGTCTTCTTTGTCCTCTCCCCCATTTGCTGATGCCTGGACATGATCCAAAGAGGAGCCTTCCTTGCTCCCTCTCCCCTCTGCCTCCCCCTCCTCCCCTGCCCCTCCAGAGCCTTCCTCCCTATTGCCCTCCTCATCCTTCTCCCCTGCTTCCTGGTCCCCCTGCCTCCCCACCAGGCCCTCATTCCCCTCTTCATCCTCCTCCCTCTCTTGGCCCCCCAATCCTCCTGCCAGACCTTCCTCTTCCTCCTCCTCCTTCTGTGTCTGCCCCATGGCTGAGTGTCCCTCCTTTCCCTCCAGCTGCCCTACCCCCTGGATGGGAACCTGCCCTCTCTCTCCCTTCAGCTGTGCCCCTTCTCTGTGATCCCTGTTCCCCACAGTCTGTCTCAATCTGACATTCAGCCTCCGCCTTGGCTTCCCCTGAGACTCTTCTGGTCTGTCATCCCTTGCCTGCTCCCCACATGGCTCCTGGCACCAGCTCCCACCCTGATCCAGGACTGTGGTGTCTCCTCCTGTCTTCTCCTTGCACCACAGTCTTGGGACCCTAGGGATGAGAAAGAGAGACAGGATGAGACCACTAGGCCCAAGTGCTGTGGCCCACCCCAGAGGCACCTGCATCTTAGCATAGAGTGAGGGATCCCTGTACAAACAGCCCCAGTGCCCGACCTCAGAGATCTCTGCAATTTCAGGGCCAGGCAAGGGATCCCAGTATAAACAGCCCCAGTGCCCCACCCCAGAGCCAGCTGCATCTCAGTGCAGGGTGAGGCGTCCCTGTATAAACAGCCCCCACACCTCACCCCAAAGGTGGCTGCATATTGGGATGGGTGGTGATGCACCATCCCCTGGGGTTCTCTTCAGTGGCTGGGGACCTTTGGGGGGATTCCAGGGAGGTACCTGTTCCAGGGCTCCTCACAGGCTGTCTCCGTGCTGTCCTGCTCCCAGGCTCCTCTCCACAGCAGCCTCCTGGAGGCCCTGTTAGCTGCCCGGTGTCGGTGCCTCACCTCAGAGCTGGCAGCATCCTCAGGGTGTGTCCCAGCTCCTGCACGTGCCCTGGTCTGCGTGGGCTGGGGACGAGTCCCTGGAAGGGAGGGGAGCGGAGCTGGGACAGGCTACAGCTGCCAGGCTGGGCATGGCCAAGGCTGCCCAGCGAAGTGCCCGATCCCTTCCCAGATCCGTGCCACAGGATTGCAGCAGAGCCAGCAACTGTGCCAGGCCCTGGAGGGAGGCAGAGGCCCCAAGCAGCTCACTTGCAGCACAGAGCCTCCTCCCTGCACCCGCAGACCCCCTCCAGCGCCCCCCCCGGGCCTTGCCACCCCCACAGAGCCCCCTAACTCACCCTGTCACCGATCTGCAAGACTTCATTGCCCTGGCCTTTACCCAGTCTCCTGGGAGGACCCCTATTTCTCTGCCAAGCCCCAAGCTTAGCCTTTCCCAGGGCGAGTGCCACAACTCGCCGACTCCTTCGGACTCCAGGCCCCTGTTTGTCACTGTGCACACTGAGCTCAGACCCTGTAAATGCTTCCACCTCCCTCCTGCCTTGCCATCAGAAGCGGGTCCCCCTGCGGGCAGACTGCTGTCTCACTCTCTCACCAGGTCCCAGAGCCTTGGGTTGTGTAGTCAAATGGCGGGGGCCCTTACTGGGGTCCAGGGATGGTTCCAAAAGGCCTTATTGCTTATGTGTGAACTGAGCTCTGAGGCTTTTCGCAGGAGAAGGGTTTGGGGTGTGCAGCAGACCCAGGGGGGTGTATTTGGGGTTGCCACGCTGATGGGAGATATTGCCACAAAGGGGGTAATAGGGCAGGTGTCACTGCGCTGTGTCAGACCTGGGGGGGCCAGACCAGTTCTGTGGAATCTGCTCACATGAGCTCAGGCTGTGGTTAGATCGTCGTGTGTCCAGACACCAAATGTGAAAAATCGGGACGGCGGTGGGGGGTAATAGGAGCCTATATAAGACAAAGACCCAAAAATCTGGATTGTCCCTATAAAATCAGGAAATCTGGTCACCCTATTAGATCGGGAGCTGCGTAGCATGGGCCGATCAGCAGATGAGATCACAGAGAGTCGGTCTGGCTCAGAGAAAAAACAAAGGTAGGGACTGGCCCAAGTTGGGGCTGCACAAGGGGGTCCCCCATAAGGGGGGATTAGGGCAAACCCGAACTGGGGGGTTTGGCACCTGTCGAGGGATCCTAAAGTCCTGAGGTGCAAGGCTGTAGCTGAACGGGGCATGAGTGGGCAGGCATGCTGCTCGCAGGGCAGGTCTATGGGGTGTAACTGGATGGGGCCTGCACCACCAGAGGGAAGATCAGTTCCCCCAGCCTTTGGGGACATGGATAGACCTGAAGGTCAGCAGGAGAAGGCCTCTGGGCTAACCCATTTAGGGGGTGATGTGCCCGTGGCTAGGCTCATCCCTCAGGTCCAGCGGGCTTGCCCTTGGGACAGCTGGTGCCTCAGCCCCATAGAGATGGATGAGAGGAGCGCCCAGGGGCTGTGGGACATGGTGCCGAGGTAACTCTCCCCTGCTCCGATGGAGCAGCCTGGATCACTGTGGACCCAACAAGTATCTAATCCCAAAAGGGGCTGGCCCCTGGTTAAGGTGCCCACAGTCAAGACACATTGAAATGGGGCACCAAGGAGGTGCTCTGAGTGGGGTGTATAAACCATGCTCTGCCACCGCTGTTAAGGGCAGAGTAGCTCCCCCCAGCTGTGTCTAAGTGGCTGACCAGCGAGGCTTGGGACAAGAGGCTGCTGCCCAGGCTAGGGGGAGAGGGGTTTGCCAGCGAGGCTCAAGGCTTCCCAATGTCAAACTGGAGGGGCAGCAGGAGCTGGGGTGAGGCTGCTGTGGAAGACCTACCAGGCCGAAGAGGGCTCCCCTTCTCTTCCACAAGCCAGGAGAAGGCTGGCCCCTGGCAGAAGGATTTGCGGGCAGCGGGAGATAGAAGGCTGAGCCACCTCTGAAAGGCCAGGGGCCTGGGGGCAGGTCAGAGGGCTGAGCTTCCGCCCCTGCACAGGATCCCAGCAAATCTGGCTGCTTTGGCCCCCTGCCTTTCCCAGACTGAGCTGATGCTGGCATGCTGGCGACTAACCCATGCCCCAGGCTGCACTGCAGATCCTCCCTGGGGCCATGCTGCCTGGAGGGGGGAAGCCCCCACTGGAGTCTCCATTCAGGTGGACTCGCTGCAGAGCGTCTGGAGAAGGGGCCTTTGAGCTCTAGAGAGCTGCGGAGCTGGGCCTTGTGAAATGCCACACCTAGGGCTTGGCAAAGAGGTAGGGCTCCTCCCCGGAGACTGGATGAAGGCTGGGGGATTGAACCCCTGTAGATTGGACCCCACCCCTGCACCACAGAGCCCCCCATGCTCCAGAGACACATTGGCCCCGCAGCTACCCCACTCCCCATCCTCAGCCCCTAGAGCCCCCTTCTTCCCACACCCCCACTCCCCTCTAGTGCTGCATGGACATGGCTGGGTGATAGCACCTGGTGGCCCATACTTAGGGATATGCTGCACCCTCCATGTGCCCATCCCCCCTCTGCTCCCCTCTGGACTCCCCACTTCTCAGGACAGGCCCCTGGGCCTCCCCACCAGGAACAGCTCTCCTTCTGGTGCAGGTGCCAGGGGGGCACCTGGAGCACTGCCACCCAGGAGAGCCCCATCCCTCACCCACACAGGCTCCCCATGCGCACCCTTTGATTCAGCTGTGCTGGGAAAGCCGAGCCGATGTGGGTGGAGAAGCGGGGATGACTCCTGATGGGGCACAGCAGCCAGCATCCTGTAGTAGCCATGGTCCTTGGTGATGGGCCCTCTGTGGAGCCAGGGTGTGCCATGGGGGCCCACTGTGGGCCTGGCTGCTAGGGGCAGAGAAGAAAGAGGCATCAGCAGGGATAGGACCCAGGAGTCCGGGCTCCCAGGACAAGCAGTATAGAGCAGGGACAGGAGGACCCAGGAGTCCGGGCGGGCTTCCAGGCTGAGCGGCACAGAACAGGGCCAGGGCTATCTCCTTACCCTCCAGGGGCCCAGCCCCACCTGCCCCTGTGGATGCAAGGAAGGCAGCAGGCTCTGGGAACTGTGTGGGGGAGACGGGATGAGGCCATGAGGTCCGATACTGCAGATGATCCATCCACTGTGGGGCGTCAGGGAGGTGTCTCCCAGAGCATGAGCGCAGAGCCGGGTCCAAAATCCAGGCGGAGACCCAGTCCTGGGGAGAGGGGGAAGAGAAATCAACTGAGTACCTGGTGATTCCAGAGCCCACCATGCTTCAAGGCAGAGCTCACGCTAAGCAGGGTTAGGCCAGGCCAGTGCTTTAGGGGGCAAGGGGAAGAACCCAAGAACTGTGGGGAGGAGGCAGGGGCTGCAGGGAAGGGCAGGGGCACTTTCCCCCTCACAGTCAGTGCTGGCCCCAATGCCCCAACACCCTGGTGCCAACTCCCTCTTGCCCAGGAGGGTTAGTGTGACTCGGCTGTGCCTACCTGGTGCTGAGGGACCTGGCCAGGGCTCCCTGCCTCCATCCTCGGGTGAAGAAGCAGCCGCTGCAGAAATGCGTCATAGTCCACCTGAGATGAGCAAGACAGGGATGTGACCCTTTGCCCTTGGTCCCACCACAGGCCCCATCTGGATCCCCCGGGGCTGAATTCCTTCCCCTGCATCTCAGCATCCTCTCCTGCCCCACGGAGTTACTGACTTCCACCTACTCTCTGCACTGGTGGTGCTAAATCATCCTCTTTCCGGGAGGATAGAACCCAGGAGTTCATCCCCCCCAAACACACACTAACCACTAGACCCCACTCCCCTCTGAGAACATGGGCTTGAAGCTGGGAGTCCTGACTCTGTCTATTTCTCCTGGGGCGCTGTCCCCTGTCCGAGTCTGACTCTCCCCGCATGGGGCTCTCTGCAGTCAGCCCGCTCAGCAAGATGTCTGGGTGCTGAGCCCGTCTCACCTTCCTCCTCCTGACGGCGTCTGTCCTGGCCCAGAGCAGCCCCAGCTGGGTCTCCAGGTGCCCAAAGTCCCGCAGCAGCTGGCGGTTCCGGTCCCGCGCCTGGCGCTCCCGCACACACAGCTCCTGCCATACCCGGCACAGCTCAGCTGCCTGTGCCCCAGGGCTGTGGGGTGAGGCAGGGATGGGTCAGCTCCCACCTGGGCTGTTCCCTGATACACAGCACCCACGGGGAGCCCCTAGGGCCGGCTTGCCGCACCCTGGGAGCCGGGGGCTCTGCCCCAGCAGGGGTCACCACTGCACTTACCTTGACAGCTCCTCCCCATCCTGCCAGTAGTACCCCCTAATCAACGCCACCCCTCACCCGCACAGGAACACCCCCAGTTCCTGCTGCTGAGTGTGTGGGATGGGAGGGTGGATGGACAGATAGACGAGGCAAGGGTGAACATGCAGGCTGGGTGGTTGGTGGGTGTGCGTGGAGAATGGAGGAAGCCGTAGGTTCATTCACAAATGTTAAGGCCAGAAGGGTCCTTTAGAGCCTCTAGGCTGGCCTCCTCAATGGCCTAGGCCAGGGAGTGTCCCCCTGACACCCCTGCACTGCCCCCAGGCACTCATCTCACTCAAGACTGTGCTGGTCCCAGGGGCATGAGGGTGGCAGGAGGCAGCGGTGCTGGTCTCTGCTGGGGGGGGAGAGGGCGGCAGTTGCAGCAGAGGGGAAGAGCTGTGCTGGTCCCTATGGGGGTGGGCGGTTGTGCTGTGGGGAAGGGGGGCTGTTCTGGTCCCTGTGGAGGGACGGTGAAGGGGGGCTGTGCTGGTCTCTGTGGTGGGGGTGGGGTTGTTCCAGTTGCAGTGGCGGTGGGAGTGGTGGCTGTGCAGGTCTCGGTGGAGGTGTGGGGGGAGCTGTGCTGGTTCCTATGGGAATGGGCGGGGGGGGGAGGGCCTGTGCTGTGGCAAGTGAAGCTGTGCCGGTCCCTATGGGGTGGGGGGGGGCCGTGCTGTGGCAAGTGAAGCTGTGCCGGTCCCTATGGGGTGGGGGGGGCCGTGCTGTGGCAGGTGGGGCTGTGCCGGTCCCTATGGGGGAGGGGGCCGTGCTGTGGCAATTGGGGCTGTGCTGGTCCCTATGGGGGAGGGGGCCGTGCTGTGGCAATTGGGGCTGTGCTGGTCCCTATGGGGGAGGGGGCCGTGCTGTGGCAATTGGGGCTGTGCTGGTCCCTATGGGGTGGGGGGGGCCGTGCTGTGGCAGGTGGGGCTGTGCTGGTCCCTATGGGGTGGGGGGGCCGTGCTGTGGCAGGTGGGGCTGTGCTGGTCCCTATGGGGTGGGGGGGGGCGTGCTGTGGCAGATGAAGCTGTGCTGGTCCCTATGGGGTGGGGGGGGGCGTGCTGTGGCAGATGAAGCTGTGCTGGTCCCTATGGGGTGGGGGGGCCGCGCTGTGGCAGATGGAGCTGTGCTGGTCCCTATGGGGGTGGGGGGGCCGTGCTGTGGCAAGTGGGGCTGTGCTGGTTCCTGAGGGGGGGAAGGTGCTAGTTCCTATCGGGGGGGGGGGAGCTGTGCCAGTCCCTGTGGGGAGAATTGGGGGCAGTGCAAGTACCTCCGATGCCTCCTGTGGCTCTGTCCCGGGCCAGGCAGGGGGGAGCTCATCCCGGACGTGCTCCCTGTAATCAGCTTCGGGGGGGGGCACAAGGCTCCGCTGGGAGGAGTTGTTGTGTCGTCTGACCCACAGCCCAGTGTCTAACTGAGCCAATCAAGGGCGGCCCCCGGGGATTAGTGAGAAAATCCCATTGCCAAGTCGTTTGCCCCCGCCCCTGCAGAGTCTCAGCCCCAGCTGTGGGGGGGAGGGCAGGGGGCCAAGGGGTGCTGGGCGGGCCCAGTGCATGGTCCGTTTCCTTGCTCTCCACCCTCCCCCGCCCACCTTGCATCCTTCAGGTGTCCCTGCTACCCCCAACACCTCTGCATGGCAAGGTTAATCTCTGCAGCTGTAATTAGCTGGGACTGCCTGTCAGTATAGGGCCCAGGGGAGCTGCAGGGCCTAGAATAGCTGCAGCCTCGACCAGCCCAGTCAGGACTCCCACGCTGAGCAGGGCTGGGCTGGGACACCACAGGCATGGGACACAGTCAGGGCTGGCCCCAATGCCATAGTGTGGTGCTAGGGGGTGCTGTGCTGCAGGGAGTGGGATGGGGCTCAGTAGCGGGCCTATCTCCCCTCCCAGTCAGTGCTGGTCCTAATGCCCCAATGCAGCTCTGAAATCTTCTCCGCCTTATGGCTTAAATTCAATTCACTGTCCTTCCCCACTCCCTGTCACAAACACACGTTCAGCTGTTAAACAGTCCCCTGCGCTCCACTCCAGAGGTGGCTGCATCTCAGGGCTGGGTGAGGGATCCTTGTATAGGGATCCCTGTGCCCGGGGTGGCTGCATCTCAGTGTGTGAGCTACGCACAGTAGTAGCATTTATATTTGTGATATCCTATTGCCACCGGGAGCCATTTATTGGGCTGAAATCGTGGGAAATCTGGGCCGAGCAAATCTTTTTGCAGAAATCAGCCGCCTGAGGGCTGGGCTATGGAGCTTAACTGTGTCCCATATTCTCTGGGGGTGGTTCTGTGGCTTTGCCTGCTTCTCTGCACTGGAGGGATGAGCCTGAAGCTTGGGAGAGTAAGAAATCTGTGATGATCATAATTGCCAGCCCCGTGTCTCCATGGCTCAGGCCCATGACTAGGCACTTGCTTAAGTCCCCCAGTGCTGGGGGATAGAAGATTACTTTTTAATCTGCATGAGTGTAGAGATTTTAGCATTATGTATCTCAGCCAGAACTGGTTCAGTTAGACTCTGGACACAGAGGGGCTGGTGTGCTGGCAATGTTATCAGTCCAATACTATCCTCCACCCTGCCACCCCTCCGCCCTGGTATCCCCTCCTCCCTGCTGCCCATCTGCCCTGGTATCCCCTGCTGCCCGTCCGTCCTGGTATCCCCTCCTCCCTGCTGCCCATCTGCCCTGGTATCCCCTGCTGCCCATCCGTCCTGGTATCCCCTCCTCCCTGCTGCCCATCTGCCCTGGTATCCCCTCTCCTCTGCCACTCATCCGCCCCCATCAGCTCCCAGTGGTGCAGAAGCAAGGGCAGAGAGGTGTGTTCCTCGAGGGGCTGTGAGTGGACCCCAGTGAGGAGTAGATCAAGCCAGCCCTCAGCCTGTCCACCCTGGTATCCCCTCCCCTCTGCCACTCATCCGCCCTAGTATCTCCTCCCCCTTCCTGCCAGTCGGCCCTGGTATCCCCTCCTCTCTGCCACCCCGCATTAGAGCTGTGGGCCCATCCAGACAGGTCTTGCCACCCTGCACATAGGACCCCCCGCATCAGCTCCCAGCGGTGCAGAAGCAAGGGCAGAGAGGTGTGTTCCTCGAGGGGCTGTGAATGGCCCCAGTGAGGAGTAGATCAAGCCAGCCCTCATCCTCCTGGCCCAGCAGTGCCCCACCACCACCATCGGGGTGTCCACATCTCTGTGGGTCGCTCCTTCCACTCCCTGGAGCTATCAGCTGCCATGTCTCCATATTGCCATCTGCACTGGCATGCTCGGCGTGAGATTGCTGGGGCTGGGGGGAGGGGAGAGAGACAGCCTCTGCCCACATACCAGCCCCCCATTGACTGCTCCCCTGAGCTAGCCAGTCCTGCTGCCCTGGGTCGAGTGCCCTCGAGAGGGAAAAAGCCCCATATCCCACTCCCTGGGCTGGGTACAGTCTATGGTGCAGGATGGTCCTTTGCCCTCTGCCAGGGATGTGTGAAGCCAGATGCTGCCACTGGCTTCACTCTCTCACCATTATGACACAAGGGGGCAATTACTTGCTGCCCCCCTTGTCCTCCACTCTGTGACCCCCCAACCCTATTCTGCATAAGCAGGTCCAGGACAGTGGGGCACAAGATCTCTGGGGCATGCAGTCTGACCACTAGATGCCCTCCTCATCCTGTGCCAACATGCCCATTGCCTAGGCCTGCTGGAGGCATCTGTGCAGCTGCACCTCCTCTTCCCTGCAACCCACCAATACCTTTGCCTTTGCCTCACACTGACCCCTTTTCTACAGGGGCAGATCTCTGTGGCCCATGCCCCCCAGGGTCCCTGCCAGGGGCTTATGGGCAGGGAGACCCCTGCTCTGCTTGGAGCCAGGCTGAGACCTAGCAAACCCAGCTCTGGGGGACCTGCTGGAAGGGCAACAAGGGTGGGGGCTGGGAATGAGGCACTTGGTCCCCTCTATCTGACAACACTCCTGCAGTGAATCCAGCCCCCATCGGTGCCAGCAAGCCAGTCACCATCCACAGGAACCAGCCCTCAACTCCTTCCCAGATGCAGCTGCATCGGTCCCTAGAGTCACACTCAAGGTGTGTGTGCAACACATACCATGTGTGCCTGACTGCCCCACCTCAGGCTCTGGCCACATGGAAGATAACAACTTTCTACTGCTGCCTGCTACAGGCTGCAGTGTCTGCTGAGGGTCAGGGGTCACACCCTGTGGTACCCATGGGCAATGACCCACAGACAGCCACCCCCCAGAACTTTCCACCTGCCCCGCATGAGCCACAGACACCAGAGCAGACCAGGCACCTCACAGAGTCCTTTATTGGGGGTAGGTTCCCATCCCCCTGACAGTTCATAGAATCATAGAATCAGAGAATATCAGGGTTGGAAGGGACCTCAGGAGGTCATCTAGTCCAACCCCCTGCTAAAGCAGGACCAACCCAAACTAAATCATCCCAGCCAGGTCTTTGTCAAGCCTGACCTTAAAAACCTCAAAGGAAGGAGATTCCACCACCTCCCTAGGTAACCCCATTCCAGTGCTTCACCACGCTCCTAGTGAAAAAGTTTTTCCTAATATCCAACCTAAACCTCCCCGATGGCAGTTGCTCAGAATCAGCCTCTTCCTGGGAACCCATTACCCAGGGAATGGCTCATGAGGCGGGAGGGCCCAGACAGTGCCCCCCCTGGGAGCCCGGGGAGGGAGTTACTCCTGGCTGGGACACTGTCACCTTGCCACACCAGTGTGGCACACTGGCAAGGGGTGTGTGTGTGTGTGACTGCACAGGGGGCCAGCTGTGAGTGATTGTGTGTGTGTGACACTGTGCATGTGTGCAAACAGTGGTTAATTTGGGCCAGGGCTTGGCAGTGCCGAGCCCCAGCACCTCTGGGCTTGCTGCATCAGGTATGAATGTAAAAAATCGCATGAGCCCCGGCACCTCTTTCATTACAAAGTAAGCACTGTGTGCAAGGTGTGTGGGTAAACGGAAGCGGGGGTGGGGACTGATGGGGGGAATGTGTGGACAGATAGGATGTGTGTGCCATGTGTGATGGGGGGTGTCTGTGTGTGCGATAGGGTGTGTGATGTTGTGTGCCCTGATCTGTTGCCTGGGGCAGGGGTTCGAGTCCCGCCTCCCCAGGGTTTAGCTGGGACCTGTGTCTTCCATGCAGTGCTATGTCCCCATGTGAATGGCGGCACTAGGGGGAGGTATGGGCCAGGGCTGGGGCAGGGAGCACTAGGGAAGAAAGGCTGGAGTTGGGGGGGCCACCGTCTGGGCCCCAAACCATAACCACTGCTGTTCCGTGCTGAGCTGCTGGGCTTCCCTCCCAGGCCCCCCGATGCCTCAGTCCCCAGGCAGTGATGGGTGGATTTCCAAATCCAGGGCATGTGCAAACCACCCAGAACCTGCAAACAGACCTGACGCAGGCTCAGGAAGGGGGGAGTGGCAGCTTCCCAGTGCCGGCTCAGGCCCCAGAGGCATTCAGTTCCGATCCAGCCCTCCCAAAGGGGCGTGGGATGCAGGGGGCGGGCGTGGGGCTGTTGTGCAGGACGGGGACTGTCACAGGGAGGGAGAAGGGGGCCAGCAAAGGGATCTCCCCAGGGCTGACCCGAGGGCGGGGGAGGGGGCACAGGAAGCCATGTCCACGATGCCCGCACAGCCCCTCACCCCGGCGTGAGTGTCTAGTCTGGGCTCAGGTCCCAGCCCCTGCTCAGGCCGCTTTGGGCACTGTGGGGTGGCGACGGGGGAGGGCCCTGGCTGGGCGCGGGACGCCCCGGGGGGGCAGCGGGCGGGGGAGCAGGGCCCTGCGGCGGGCACGCAGGCTCTGCTTGCGCAGCATGTAGCGGGAGTACTGCACCTCCGGCATGGCCAGCTTGAGGCAGCGCTCCTCGGGGGGGGCACCTGAGCCGGGCGCGGCCGGAGGCAGGTCATAGCCCACGATGTCCACCTTGGAGCTGGGCTGCCAAGGCCGCAGCTCCTTGTTCCTGATCTGTGTGGCGGGGCGCAGCTGGGGCCGCCCCCCGAAGCAGCGGCGCAGCAGCTGGTCGCAGGCCCGGCGCAGCGCCCGCACCTCCGCCGCCACGCACCCCCGCCCCGCCTGCGCCACCTTGCGCCAGAAGGTGGCGTTGAAGTGGTCGTAGAGCTGGGCGTCCAGCCCGTTCCAGGCGCGGATGCGGGCGGCCAGCACCTCCGAGCTGACGTTGCCCTTGGACCGGGGGCCGCGCATGTTGAGCTTGGCGTAGAGCACGTCCTCCAGGTCCCAGGAGAGCAAGCGGCGCAGCAGCACCAGCGACTCGTCGAAGTACTCGGCGATCATCACCAGCGAGAAGACCTCCTCCACCTGGCGGATGAAGCCGGGCAGGTAGGCGGGGTCGGCGGGGCTGTGGTCGTTGTCCCCGCCCAGGTCGTAGAGCAGGGTGTTGTGGGCGTACATGGAGAACTTCTCCTGGGGGCGGTAGAAGGCCAGCGGGTTGGCCAGGAAGGCTTCCATGGAGCCGTTGGGCACCCGCTTGAAGGCGGAGCAGTACTGGTTGTAGTAGGTGAAGAGCGACTCGAACATGGCCACGGGCTCGCGCAGGATGGTGACGTAGAGCGTGTCGTTGGGCATGAGGCGGCGCAGCTCCTGGCGCTGGAAGCGCAGGTGGCTGGCGATGATGCGGGGGGGCAGGGTGTGCGGGTGCACGAAGCGGGCGGAGAAGTTGCGGGGGTAGCAGAACTGGTGGTCGCAGGCGTGGTGGGGCAGCGCCACCGTCACGTCGTGCCGCTCGGCGAAGCGGAAAAGGATGTTCTGCACCGTGGTGCCCGCTGTCTTGTGGGTCTTCAGGAAGGCCACCGAGGTGTGCTTGGGGCGGGGCGAGGGGGCTGGGGGGCAGCCTGGGGAGGAAGGCTTGGGGGACCTGCTGGGGAGAGGGGGGGTCAGAGCGAGGGGCATGGCCAGCCCAGCGCTCCCCTGGACCCCTGCCCTGATCAGCCCAATGGGCCCATTCCTTTCCTCCCCGTGTCCCAGCCCCACATGCCCATCTGCCCCCGCCCCTAGCCCCATGCCCACTAGCTCTGCCCCTGAACCATCCCACCCTGTCCCACTATCCATGCCCCACTCCACCCACCCCTGCCCCCATTCCCTAGCCCTGTCCCCACAGCCCCACTTGACGTGCCCCCTGCCCCATCCCCTAGCTCTACCCCCCTCCGTGCTCCAGTCCTTCTTCTACCCCACTCCCGCATGACCCCCATCCTCCAGCCCTGCCCCTCCCCCTCCCTTGCTCTGTACCAGTTGAGGTGCGTGCTCTGGTGGATGAGCAGGCTCAGGGTGCTGAGCGCCAGCAGCAGCAGCAGCAGGGCCTTCTTGCGGGACATCATCTTGAGGGCGCAGTGCAGAGGAGGGAGGGCGTAGGGCATGGTGGGTGCTGGCTCCCCCCTACCTGGGCCCCATCCAGCTGGGCACCTCCCTCGTCATGGAGCCACCGGGCGGGCAGCTGGGCCAGCCTCACGCCGGGGAGGCCTGGGGGAAGAGGGACAGGTGAAATGGGGGCATGCCCACTTCTCACATTCACGCTCCCCACCCTGCCCCTTTGGGCCACTCACAACCAGCCCATGCCCCTTTTCACAGGCACGCCTGGTCCCCTTTGCACACCACCACTTCACACTCCTGCACTCACACTGACCCTCACGCCCACCTGTGCATGCGTCCCGGGACACAGGATGTTCCAGGCTATAGTCCCCATCTCACAAACGGGACGGACGTTCTTGGGCCCTGCATGTAGCTGTGTTCAAATGCATGTTGTTGAAACGAGCCCACCTCAGCGCGTGAGCCAGGTCGCTCTGCATGACGGTCCTGTCCCCAGCATTATTTACCGCCCTGCCAATCTGTGTGCCATGGAAGCACGTTACCAGCACTGAGCTGGCATTTCCTTCCAGATTATTGCATAGCGCCAGGCCTACAACCCTCACTGCAGACCCCACTAGAAGCAGCCCCACTGGCTGACAATCCCGCATTGAGCTCTATCAGTTAGACAGTTTTTAATCTACTTAATAGGGGCTTGCGACTGCGCTCTTCAGGGTCCAAGACACAATTCAGGGCAGACTCCAGAGGGAGCAAAAGTCCACGGAGTTTATTGAGGCAGCTCCCCACATCCTCCCTGGGCAGGGGATCCCAACGGTTCCCATGAGGCCCTGCAGACCTGGCCCAGGCACCACAGACAGCCCGATAGTCATTTTGGACTAAAGGAAAGAAATAATCCCAAACCCAAAAGTTCTGTGCCAGACCTAGCGTCTTCTGGAGGACTCTGGCAATCAACAGTCTAGCAGAGGGGCTGGGCTGGGCTGGGCCTCTCCCCAGGAAGCAAAGGAAAGGAGATCTGTTCTCCACCCTGATCAGCCAGCTACCGAGCTGTTCTCCAGTGCCCTCCCCTCCTAACTTTACCTGACAGCGGGTGTCGGTGCAATGGGGCAGGGCTCAGTGGATCCATAGCGCCTCATTAACCCTTGCTAACCACGTCTACACTACAAAGTTTGGTCAGCACAAGTTGCATGGGTGCACAGTCACCAAAGTGTGTATATTGCTCGTGTGCATGCACACTTGGCTGCTTGTGTTGGAGCTGCATGTACCCACCAGGAATGCTTGTGCCAATGCAAAGTGCAGTGCACTGCGGGCAGGTACCGCAGTGCGCCATGCGCCACCGTCCCATGCAATGCCCTTGAGGGAATTTTCAGTGTGTGCTACGGGATAGAAGCGACTTACCGAGGGATCTCTTGGTGGTGAGGTTTAGTTCCCAGCATGCAACTTCCTCTATCCCCTAATACCATCCACAGCCCATCATTTTTGCACCTTGAATTTTTTTTAATCCCACAAACCCATGTGAACTTCTCCGTGTCCGCCGTTTCTGACAGAAGCACGGCGCTCTCACAGCTCTGCACAGTCCTCCTGTATCTGCAGACCTGCAGGAAGTAACGCAACAGTGGGAAACATACGGTTTTATTTGAGGACAGTTAGCTGAAGGACATAGCAAAGAACAATTCCAAGTTGTTGGTAGCATTCACGGAGCAGCTGCAGATGGTGGAGCGCCACTTCTGGGCCTGAGAAACGAGCCCTGACTGGTTTGATCACATCATAATGCAGGTTTGGGATGATGACCAGTGGCTGCAAAAGTTTTGGAAGCAAAAGACCACATTCCTGGATCTGAATGCCGAGCTTGCCCCAGCCCTCTAGCGCATGGACAGCTGAGTGAGAGCTGAACGGCCAGTAGAGAAGCCAGCAGTGATTGCACTTTGGAAATTTGCAATGCCAAATTGCTACTGATCAGTGGGAAATCATTTTGAAGTTGAAAAATCCACCGTGGGGGCCATTGTCATGCAAGAGCACAGGGCCGTTAACCGTCTCCTGCTAGGCAGGTCTGTGACTAGGTAATGTGCAAGACATAGCAGCTGGATTTGCATCAATGGGGTTCCCGAACTATGGTGGCACGATAGACGGCACACATATCCCTATTTTGGCCCCAGCCTGCCTTGCCACAGAGAACATCAACAGAAAGGGCTACATTTCCATGGTTATGCAAGCGTTGGTGGATTCCCCAGGGATGCTTGACTCACATCAGGGTGGGCCGGTCAGGGGAGGTGCATGATGCTTGCATCCTTAAAAACACAGGCCTGTTCAGAAAGCTGCAAGCAGGGACCTTCTGTCCTGACCGGGGGATTACTATTGGTGATATGGAAATGCCAGTGGTGATTTGGGCGGACCCAGCCTACCCCTTGCTCCCCTGGCTCACGAAGCCGTCTGCTGGCCACTTCGACAACACCACGGAAAGATTCAGCAGGTGCAGAATGACAACTGAATGTGCTTTTGGTGGACTGAAGGGACACTGGTGGTGTTTACTCACTGGATTGGCTCTCCGGGAGAAAAATATCCCACTGGTTGTAGCTGCCTGCTGTGTAATATCTGTGAGACAAAGCGGGAAAAGCTGCCACCAGGGCAGAGGTGGAGCGGCTGTCTGCCGAGTTTCAACAGCCAGACACGAGGGCCACTACCATTGCTCCAGGTGGAACGATGTGGTTGAGGGAGGCTTTGGCACAGGAGGGTTCTGTGCTGGCCCAGGAGCTGCGGGTGCTGCTGGGAATCAGGTCGCACTTGCTGCACTTCTGTAAATATGGCTGGTTTCCTGCGCCGCTGAGTGGTGTGGTGCTTGCTGTACATTGACAAGTACAGTGTGCTGTGAGTACCACCGTGCGTTCTGCCGTACGTGCTGGGCACAAAGAAAGAGAACTTTATTCTCCATAAATAGAAATGTATTGAGTGCCAAAAACACTGCAGAAAAACAACATCCCAAAAGACAGGCATCGCCGTACAGATTTTAAACATAAATTAATGGAATGGGACTTTGAAATTGAAAAGGCAGCAAATATTTCTGTCCATTTCAGTGCACAGAAGTAGCCCACAGGTCAGTGTGTGTGAAGGTGGGGTTTCCCTTGGAGTCCCCTGCCCTGGAGCGGTAGGGGTAAGGGTGTGGCCCATGATGCCGAGTGCTATGTAGGGGCGGCATTGAGAGCAGCTAGCATGGAGTTCTCCAAGGACTGCAAAGGGTGAGGGTTTGGGATTTTTGGACCTGCAGGTCAACAAGGTCTGCAGCGTCTGGGTTTGCTGCCTGAGATGACCCATTATGTCCTGGTGCTTCTCCCGTTTCCTCTCTCCTTTTCCACGTTGTCTGCCATGTTGGCCCTCCACTCCAGGCCCTTTGTTCATGGTCCGATGCAGCACTGGCTGGTGGGAGCTTGCTGAACATGTCCTCCCTAGTCCTCCTCTTTCTCCTCCTTATTAGGGTCAGGTGTTCTGCAGGTGTGTGTGCGGGGGGGGGGGGGCACCCTCAAGTCCACAACGGCGGCAGCAGTTGCTGATAGAAAGACAGATGTATCACTGGCTTTACCGTCACAATGCAACGAGAAAGTTACGTTTCAAAACTCCCTTGCTTTATTCCCATAAAAACTTTGAATATGACGTGCTCGTTGACATGCCAGCTTTGGAGTGCCCCTGCACAGCACCACTCTCCAGCCCCAGCCACGAATGTGGCCCACCAGGGGCGAGCGGAGGAGAAGGAATTTTGGTTGCATAGAACAGTCACATTTCAGTCCCTATTCCATGGGTACGGGTATAGGGCAGTGGCACTGGGTATTGACACTACATCCCACGGGCGCTGGTGATTTTAGCTGATATCTCACTCCTGAGGGTAGCAAAGCCACAGAGAGCTCAGCTGCTGCTGGTTTCAGAAACTGAGATGGATGGGCCTATTGGTTGGTGTGGTGGAAGTCGGGCAAGGAACTAAAGCCAGTGGTCAGAGCCAGAATCAGGAGTTAAGAGCCGGGCTGGAGCTGGAGCAGGCTAAGGCCTGTGGAGTCTGTCACCACTCTCAGGCCGGGGAGAGTTCCAAGCCATGAAGTGATACTGGGCAGACCGAGCTGCTGTATCTCCTGTGAAGGTTATAATCCTGCTCTGAGAGCCACCAGACCAGCGCCTGGCTTGTGGATTGGCTGGAGCCTAGCTCAGGAGTGACTCAACACTGCTTGTGGCTTAATCAGGCTCTAGCTCATCACCTCACATCACCCCCCAGTCACTGGGGCATACATTTCCCAGTCCACAAGGTACACAAGTCATCATTAGAGGAGCTTAGAATCCAGCATCTCTCTCACCAGGTATCTACCTGCCCCCGAACCATGATGGGGGTGGGGGTGGTTGTGTGCATCCAGGAAAAGAGTTGGCCACCTATTTCTTTAACAAGGAAACATGGAATGCTGGATGTATCTTCATGGCATGGGGCAAGTGGATGAAGGCCACTGGGTTGATCTGTTGGATGATCAAAATGGGCCAGGGTAATGGTGGTCTAGTTTCCTTGAGGAGGTATCCAAGTGTTGAATCAAGAGCCATGTCTTGTTTCTGACTGATAAGGGAGGAGGGTCCCGTTGATGGAGGACAGTGTATCATTTGTAGTTGTCCTTGGCTGACTTTAAGTGTGATTTTAATTCCTCTTGAAAGAGGTGGAGGTGTTGAACCAAAATCAGAGGCCGTGAGGACATGGGAGATTGGTGGGACGGATGGATGGAATCGAGGGTGGAAGCCACAATTGGCATAGAAGGGTTTTTGGCAGGTTGATCTGTGACTGGTGTTACTATAAGCAAATTCAATGAAAGGTAAAAGTTGGAACCAACCATCTTGATGGTAGTTGATAAAGCAGCAGAGTTATTGTTCTGGAATTTGATTTACCCATTCCAATTGTCCATCCGTCTGGTGATGGTAAGCAGAGGAAATATGTAGGGTGACTTCAGGACTTTGGCCAATTCTCTCCAAAAAGGGAAGACAAATTGTGGCTCACATTCTGATGTCATGTTGGTTGGTAATCCATGGAGCGTGAAGGTGTCGTCGAAAGATAAATGAGCAGTTACTTTTGCAATGGGGATCGTCTGACAAGGTGCAACGTGTGCCCATTTGTTGAGTAAATCGACGACAACCAGTATAGCTGTGCAGCCCTATGAGTTGGGGAGATCTGTGATGAAGTTCATTTAGATAGATACCCAAGTTTGGGGTGAGGCCAAAAGTGGGATCAAGGCACCTAGAAGTTTGGCATGTGGTCTTCATCTGGCTGGATGTCTCATAGGAAGCCATGTAAGATTTGACAGATCAGAATAGTTTGCCACTAAAAATTATGTGAAATCAGCTTCACTGTCTTCCAGTACCTGAAGTGGCCTGCAAGCGTGAAATCGAGGCATAGCGAGAGTATGGCTATATAGATGTTCCGTCAGGGACATAAATGCAATCCTTCAACCAGAGTACCTTGTTTTTCACTGTGATGTTTGGGTCAGAACTGGCTGACATTCATCCACTGCAAGTGGATCATTGGGCAGTGAGGCCTTTACAGTGGCCAAAAGATCAGTGTTGATCAGCATATTTACAAAATGGCAGGGTTTCAATATAGTGGTAGGCTTGGAAGGTTTAACCCCCTTATCTATGTACCCTCCCTTGTGAGATAACACATCCTGTTTTCCATTCCAGGTTCTCAGCTGGTAGGTCAGGGTGAAGTTGAATCTAGAGAAGAAGAGGGATCAACATAGCTGACGTTGGTTGAGGGCTGCTGAGAGAGATGTTCCAAATTTTTATGATCTGTGAACAACTGGACGGAAAGGCATACCCCTTATAGATGATGGTGCCACTCCTGAAATGCAGCCTTGATGGCCAATGACTCCTTATTACCGATTTTATAATTTTGTTCCTCAGGGGTCAGTTTCATAGAAGAGAAGGCACAATGGCGAAGGTCATTCGGGGGCCCATGTTGCTGTGATAGCACTGCCTCAATCGCGTGATCAGAGGCACCTGCTTTGATGACAAAAGGTTCTGATGGATCCAGGTGCACTAGGATGGGGGCAGAAGTACACACGTCCTTCAGCCGATCAACGACGAGTTGGGTTTCTGGTGTCCAGGGGAGAGTTCTTCCACAGCAGCTGGCTAATTGGAAATACCACTTGTGAAAATCCTTGAATGAATCATCTATAGAAACTGGCAAATCCTAGGAAGCACTGGATATCATGGATGCTCTTGGGTGTAACCCAAGTTGAAATTGCAGAGAGTTTTCTGTGATCCATACTTATTCCATTGGGAAAAAAAATATAACCCAAGAAATCCACAGAGGTGCCACTGAATTCACATTTCTCAGATTTCCCATACAGACTGTTTGCTTGAAGACGTTCGAGTACTAACCAGGCACGCTGGTCATGCAGGGTTTGGTCCTCTGAAAAAATAAGAATGTTATAGATTACAAGATTACTGGGTAGATTACAACAAACTTGTGCAGAACAACACTGAAGATATCATTTACCAAGTGCTGGAATGTGGCAGGGGCATTACAGAGACCAAAAGGCGTGACAAGGTACTCAAAATGTCCATACCACGTATGAAAGGCTGTTTTCCATTCATTGCCCTCTTGGATGCAGACCAGGTTATAGGTTCTGCTTAGCCAACCCAACCCTCTCCTGTAGTTCACTGATCAACAGCAAAGGATATTTATTCTTGACGGTGATATTGTTCAGCACTTGATAGTTTACACAAAGGCACAGGGTACCATCTTTTTGCTTGACAACCGGGGCTGGGGCCTTGGCAGGAGACACAGAAGGACAGATACAATTATTCGCTAGATTCTTCATTGAGGTGTTCCCACAGGGCCATGAGTTCAGGTTCTGACAAAGCATAAATTTGCCTGAAGGGGATTTTGGCCCCTGGAAGGAGTTCTATGGAGTAGTTGTGAGGCCTATGTGGGGCTAGGGCATTATTGTTTCTTTTATTGACTATGTCCACAAAGTTCTAGTATTTCACAGGAATTGGCGAGTTACCCTCACTCAGAGCCCGCTGTGAGCAGAAAATGGTGGCCTTGCCCAGATAGTGTCTAGTGTCTTCAACACCAGGTTGGACTAGACACCGATGCTGGCAAAAATCAGCCCCGAACTGCACTTCTCGTGCTCCCCGGGAAATGTCAGGATTGTGGAGGGAGAGCCAGGGGATGACAAGCTTGATCGAGAAGTGAGGTGAGTCAATCAGGTTGAACTGCAGGGTTTCCAGGTGGCCTTGGATTACAGCCCAAAGCGGTGGAGCCTCCTAGACGACCAGGCCCAAGGACAGCAAGCTGCCATGAATTGCTTCCACCACAGGGGAGCTTCCTTTGCACTGGCACTGGTTTGTTTTAGTAAAGCCAGTGTCCATGAAATTACTAGACATTCCTGAGAGTCCAGCTTGCTTTGGGTGTAGCCAGGGCCCAAGTTGACACTTGATCTGGAGGCGGGATTGGCCGTTGTCCGCGATGGTTAGGGTACACGTTAGGGAAGCAGAGGGAGTCTGCTCAGGGAACCTGATGTTGCCATTCTGTCCAGCCACATCCCCTCTAGTGAGGGTGATCCCTCCCGTCTTCCTGGACTAGCCAAAGAACAGGACTTGAGGGGGCCGCTGGTGGCAAAGTAGCCTCATTCCCCACAGTACAGGCAGAGGCCATTTGAACAACGATATTTCTTCTCTCGATCTGAGCCTTCCTTTTTTCCTGCCGTCACTCAAACAGTTGATTGTCAATCTGGATACACAACTCAAGGTAGAGGTGCAAATACAGTGTGTGGGGGGGTCAAGTTCATCTTTAATCTCATCACTGAGGCCTAGGTAGAAATGGTAAATCTGCACCACTTTGTTCCCAGCAGTGTCAGTGACCAGGTGTTGGAAACGGGTGGCGTCGGCTGTGATCGGTCGGGGCCCTGAGTAACTGCAGGGCGGTTTTGGCAGAATGGGCACAGGCTGGGTCATCAAATGTGAGGAAAAAGACACCAACGAGTTCATCAAAGTTGTAGAGAATCAAATCGCCCAGTCTAATGTTTTGTCTGTCAATAAGCTGATGACCCCTACCTTGGTTTGGTCGTTCAGGTACATTTAAAACAATAGGAGCAACAGGCGACGTTGTTGAGATGCCCCTGAAACATCTGATGGTCCCCATCAAACTGCTCTGATAGCAGGATCTTGGAGCATACAACTTGGGCTGGTTCAGCTAATGATGTGGGGGGTCCAGGACCACTGGGACCTGCAAGTGCAGGAAGATATTTTCCCACTGTAGCTGGGCCACTTGGTTCTGGAGACCTTGAACTAGCTCTGAAATCTCTGGGCACTCCTGCCACTGAGATGTCATTCTGACTGCAAGGGGCTCCTGTGGGCATAGAAGAGGCCAGGCACCATCTTTAAATTTAAACAGCATAAGGAAAAATGCATGCATACACTTACCCGAGGTCCCTTCCCCTGGATTGGGCTTGTGCGTGCTCAACTGGTGGGATTGGCTAGATGGTGGTGGAGTCTCTAACAGGTCCTGGCTCATGGCATGGCTGGAGCCCCCCAACTACATCTACCCCTCATCTTCCTCCTCCCCGCTGTTCCTAGCAGGAGTCTCTGTCTCAGGCTCCTCCAAGGTACCCACAGTGGTCTGCAGGGTGCTGGTGGGGTCTCCATGAGGTATGTCATGCAGCTTGTTGGGAAAGCAGCAGGACTGGGCCTCAGCAGCAGATCGATGGCTGTGCTTCCTGGCCTCGTGTGTGCTTGCTGCAATTGATTTTCACGTGGCACGGCTACTGATCCCGGCCGTACCCCTTTGCCTGCAGCCCCCGTTCAATCTTTTCATAGATGTCCACTGTTCTACAGCTAATCCATAGCTGTGCCCGCACAGCCTCTTCTCCCATGGGCCCAAGAGAGCCAATCCCTCCTGTCTACTCCAGCAGGGCATGTCTAGTGCCTGGAACCAGCATGGTCAGGAGGGCAGTTGCACACAAGGGAGAGCTGCTTGGTGTGCTTCCAGAACTGGGCAATCAGGAAAAAGCATATCAAAAATACAAAGGTGGGGGGCTTAAAGGGGTGCTTCTGCTCTCCGTGACCCCTGAGCTGTGGAATTCATAATCGTGACCACAATGGTCACTGTTGCAGGGAGTAGCCATTGTAGGACAGGTGCTGGAGGACTGCTAGGGTCGACACAGGTCACACATTGACCTCATTAGGGCAGCCCTGGCTCCACAGCATTCAGAGAGGTGGTTGCACCGGGTCACTGTTGCGGGGTGCCTACCTCAGCTAGAGACAATTCTCACTATAGCCTTTTCGCAGATAGACTGACACAAGGCAGCTTACATCAGCCTTACTTTGTAGTATAGGCCAGGCCCCAGTGTGGGGCTGGCATACCCTATCACAGGGCTGCAGCGTTTTTGTATTATAGCAGAGCAGCAGCTTTGCTATAGTTAAGACCGACTTTCTGTTTTAATCTTGACTGTTCTAAGTGCTCAAAAATCTGTACAGTTACTTGGGTTGCCTTTAAATTTGGTGTGTCTTATGGAGGTTCAGGGTCAGGTCAGTGATCCAAATTGGGGGCCATTTGGCCAATGGGTTCCTGAGGTACAGCCCCTCCCCAAACAGTGTTTCTTAAAGTTGACCCATTCTGCCTGCATTTTTTTTGCACACAGATAGAGATCAAACCAGGGCTCATGCTCTCCAAAACTCGAGGGTTACCCAACAGAGTGCATGGCACCCACCAGCCCTTTGGGGAAAGTCAAATTACAACATTGTTTGAAAAAGAGTTTGCTTCTCCAGTTAGGCATGCTCCAAGCAGTTCCAAGGTGCAGGGAGCTGCCCCATGGATTACACTAAGCATGTACAGATAGGAATTGACAGGGTTTCTAGCTGGATAGCTCAAGCAGATAAGTAGCGATCCTTTGAACCTGACTCACTGTGACAAATATGCCAAGGCACGCCCTGGCAGGTATACAAATTTTATTAAAGCTAATGTTAAAAGATTATATAATACACAGGTTAAGAAAAGAGTGTCTGTAGATCTGGGTATAGTGCTTAGATTATCCACAAATATACAAAGTTTGTTTTAAAAGTCATAAGATACATATGATGCATAATCAGCACTAACCCAAATTTAGGTGAATGAATTTAACAATACAGTTTAGATATTAGCAGCCAAGTATTTGGGTACATCACCCATAAAAAGTTACACAGAGAGTGGGTTGTGGAAAGCGCATATAGCAATGAGTGAAGATTGTCCCTCAGTAATTGAGAATTTAGGGTAGGTTGTCCATTAGAAAATACAATCCATCAAGGAAGTATTTCAGTTATTTTCCCTACTGCACTTCACATCAGCACTCCAGCTCATCCCTCCTGGTATTGCCAATGTCCGGTGATGTGTTCTAGGTAGATGTCCTTCGACCACCTGATGGCATCTGATACCATGAGTTGCCACATCAGCTGAGCGTAGCGTTGACTGATTCCACATTCTCTCAGCAGTCGCTTGTTACTGGGGTCCCATGCGCCCAGGGCTTCGACGATCAGGGTGTGAGTTTGAACCTCGTAGCCCCTAGCTGTCAGCTGTAGCCCCAAGGTGTCAGCTGAGGGGCATATTTCTCCAGCTTTTGAGATCAGGCATCGCGGAAGGCCGGGGTTCTGTTTTCAAAGGGAAATGTGACGTCCACCATGATGATCTGCACGATCTACATCTGCATCCAATCATCTTCTCAATTGTTGACTGAAGGGGTCATATGTGGCCTCTGCCAAAAGCTAGTAGCTAGCTGGTTGTCAAGGTTATCACAGGATGTTTGTATGGGAAGCATTTTTCGAGTTATGTAACTTGTCGAATATTGGTTTCCAAAACTGGGGGAGGTGAAACATGTCACCTGAGGCGGGGTGGGTCTCCCAGCTGACTCAATCAACACTGAGAATAACTGACATTCTTCAACTCAGTGCAGCCCTGTTTTACAGTCTGGGGCTGATGTAGACATGAGCATTGACAAAGGCCTGGGACTGGAGAGAAGGAAAGAGGGCACAAATTGTTATCTATTCGGAGGCCACATTCTGCCAGTGGGAGTGTCTCATGAAAAGTGAGTCCCAGCTCCCTGGACTGGACAAGCACGGTAAAGACTTACCATTGGGTGGGAAATAGCTTGTTAGACAGGAAAGTCACTTGTTAATAAAACTAGGCTAGAGATTGTACTTTATATGTTTCAGAGTAACAGCCGTGTTAGTCTGTATTCGCAAAAAGAAAAGGAGGACTTGTGGCACCTTAGAGACTAACCAATTTATTTGAGCATGAGCTTTCGTGAGCTACAGCTCACTTCATCGGATGCATACTGTGGAAAATACAGAAGATGTTTTTATACACACAAACCATGAAAAAATGGGTGTTTATCACTACAAAAGGTTTTCTCTCCCCCCACCCCACTCTCCTGCTGAGGAGAGTGATCACTTTAGATAAGCTATTACCAACAGGAGAGTGGGGTGGGGGGAGAGAAAACCTTCTGTAGTGATAAACACCCATTTTTTCATGGTTTGTGTGTATAAGAACATCTTCTGTATTTTCCACAGGATGCATCCGATGAAGTGAGCTGTAGCTCACGAAAGCTTATGCTCAAATAAATTGGTTAGTCTCTAAGGTGCCACAAGAACTCCTTTTCTTTTTGTACTTTATATGTTTCGTTTACCTTATGTTTCCAAATCCTTCTACTCGCTTTTATATGAATCTTTAACTCAAGCTGTGTGTAGTGGTGAGGCGGTTATCCCTCCCATCTGGGTCAGAGGGAGGACACACTGCCTCACTCTGTCATTGGGGTCTCTGCCTAGTATCAGGGCAATTAGCTTAGGCATTAGTGTCCCTATCGGTTCTACGGGCTGTGCAGTCCAACTGTCTAGGGCCCTTGGACCCTTCAAGTGGGGGCTGCACCCACCTTAGTCAATGGCCTTGGGGCCCTTGGGGCAGGGGCCCAGGCCAACACCAGCATTAAGTAGCTCCAAGCCCTCCAGCCCAGGGCAGGGACACGCCAGTAGTCAATTAACTCTGGCCTCTTGGTTCAGAGACAGAGCGAATCCACTAGGCAGTCAGCTTTGGTCTCTGGTCGCAGAGACAGAGCAAACCCAGTAGTCAAGTAGTTCTGGGCTCTTGTAGCAGAGCCAGAGAAAACTCCAGGGGCCGGGCGTTCTAGCTCCAGCGGACAACCGACAGGCAGAGGCCACCTGCCCTGGCGAGGGGATGCTGCCATCCCAGGGGTGGGGTGGCCGGTGGGGTCCGGGTCCACCCTACTCCACTGGACCCCAATCCAGAGCCCTAACAGTGACGGAGTGGTCTACCACCAGGTCAGCGGGGGTCTCAACCACAACACGCTGGCAGTGCCTCAGGCAAAGCTGCAGCCAGACTAAGGTCAGCTGCCTCTGGACCACTTCCTCCCCTCCCCTCAGAGTAGGTGGCCAGTGGCAGTCCCGGCAGGTCTGTGGCAGAAGCAGGTTCCGTGGTGGGCAGGGCACTGCAGGGTTCAGCAGTGGGCGGGAGCAAGCTGGGTCCATCTGCCTCCTACGGTGCCTCCGCTCCAGCTGAGCAGGAGGCGGCCTTGCCTTTTATACTCCCTATCCCAGTGACACACTTCTAGCAGGAGGAGCAAGGCAGGCCTGGCTCCGCCCACTCAGGCACGAAGCGTGGCTCCTCCTCTGGGTCGGAGGGAAGTCACACCACCTCACTACACGGTGATAATGAATGTCGATTTGGCTTTACTGGAGACACGTCTGAGTGCCTTGTGCTAAGGCCAGTGTGGAACTGAGGTGAAATTGGTAAACAAGGGTTCACTGGCTCCATGGAGGCAGCAGATTGGCATACATTACCGGTGTTCAGAAGACATGGGACCAGGCACTGGAGTGTAACGAAGTGGGGTGTGTATGTTAGTAGCCTGCAGAGACAGAGAGCAGGGCTCGTAGAGCCCAGAACAGAGAACTTATGTGATCCATGGCTGGCCAAGTTGAGAGGATTTCCCCTGTGGGCACAGACAAGGCTCTCTCATGCTGTAAGCAGGTGCTAGTTATTCACCTCGGAGAACCCCAAAAAGTGTCACAGTCACCCACAAGTGTCAGTTAAAGTCCCACCTTAGGCAGCAAGCTGGAAAAGGTCAGGAGGTGTATTGCTGAAATCTGCCTCTGTCCGTTATGTTTAAAATTATTATTAATAATAATCACTCTGGCTCAGATTATGTCACCTGTGACTTTGTGTGACCTCCGTGACATTTTCCACTTCAGCCCCAGGGCAGTGTGGCTGGAGGTGTCAGCCAGTGGGAGCCCTGCAGCTCTGAGCACCTGTGGGCAGTGGAGGCCCTGGCAGCTCTCAGCCGCCATGGGGGGACCCAGAGCTCCCAGTCACCGTGGGGGGAACCTGCAGCTCTGAGCCTCTTCAGGCAGTGGGGGGACCCCGCAGCTCCGAGCTGCCGTGGGCAGTGAAGGGATCCCAGAACTCTCAGCTGCCACAGGCGGCAGGGGGACCCCGGAGCTCCTAGTTGCCATCCCTGGAGCCCCAAGCTGGGGTCTGACAGCTCCAGGCCACTGCGGGCATCTGGGGGACCCCAGAACTCCCAGCCGCAGCAGTGGTGGGTGCTGCACCTCCTCCCCGCATCTACCTCCTGCAGCAGGGCTGGGGCTCAGCCCCTTTTCATAGACTCATAGGACTGGAAGGGACCTCGGGAGGTCATCTAGTCCAGTGGTTTTCAAACTGCGGGTTGAGACCCAGTACTGGGTTGCGGAATGGAAGGCACTGGGTCATGGCGGCTCTAGTCAGCCCCGCCGAACAGGCCGTTAAAAGTCCCGTTGGCGTTGCTGCCTGGCTAAGGCAGGCTAGTGCCTACCTGTTCCAACATCGCGCTGGGCCCCAGAAGCGGCCAGCAGCAGGTCCAGCTCCTAGGTGGGGAGGGCCCACCCGGAGTGTGTGCCTGCGGGCGAGAGTCGCAAGGAGCCGCTTGCGCACCTCCGCCAAGGAGCCAGACCTGCTGCTGGCCGCTTCCGGGGCGCAGCATGGTCTGCGGTGCCAGGACAGGCAGGAAGCCTGCCTTAGCACCCCCGCTGCGCCACTGACTGGGGGCCGCCCGAGGTAAGCCCGCTCCCCAATCCCCTGCCCCAGC
Organism: Lepidochelys olivacea; assembly: GCF_965140295.1. NCBI lineage: Eukaryota > Metazoa > Chordata > Testudines > Cheloniidae > Lepidochelys > Lepidochelys olivacea. The sequence goes on along the minus strand of NC_140417.1, from coordinate 30,033,957 downwards.
CCTGAGCCCACCCAAACCCAAAGCCCCTTTCTGCACCCCAAACCCTTCATCCCTGGCCCCACCCCAGAGTCTGCACCCCCAGCCCAGAGCCCTGACCGCATCCTGCACCCCTACCCCCTGCCCTAGCCCAGAGCCCCCTCCCACACCCTGAACCCCTCATTCCCGGCCCCACCTCACGCTCTCACCCCTGCACCCCAACCCTCTGCCCCAACTCTGAGCCCCTCCCAAACCCCTCATCCCCAGCTCTGCTGGGTCGTGGGCATCAACAATTTTCTTCAACTGGAAAAACTGCCAGAAAAAAAGTTTGAAAACTACTGATCTAGTCCAGTCCCCTGGGCTCATGGCAGGACTAATCCCTGACAGGTGTTTGTCCAACCTGCTCTTAAAAATCCCCAATGATGGAGATTCCACAACCTCCCTAGGCAATTTATTCCAGTGCTTAACCACCCTGACAGGAAGCTTTTCCTAACGTCCAACCTAAACCACCCTTGCTGCAGTTTAAGGCTATTGCTTCTTGCCCTATCCTCAAAGGTTAAGAAGAACAATTTTTCTCCCTCTTCCTTGTAACAATCTTTTATGTACTTGAAAACTGTTATCATGTCCCCCCTCAGTCTTCTCTTCTCCAGACTAAACAAACCCAATTTTTTCAATCTTCCTTCATAGGTCACATCTTCTAGACCTTTAATCATTTTTGTTGCTCTTCTCTGGACTTTCACCAATTTGTTCACATCTTTCCTGAAATGTGTCGCCCAGAACTGGACACAATACTCCAGTTGAGGCGTAATCAGCATGGAGTAGAGCGGAAGAATTACTTCTTGTGTCTTGTTTACAACACTCCTGCTAATACATCCCAAAATGATGTTTGCTTTTTTTGCAACAGCGTTACACTGTTGACTCATATTTAGCTTGTGGTCCACTATGACCCCCGCATCCCTTTCCGCAGTACTCCTTCCTAGGCAGTCATTTCCCATTTTGTATGTGTGCAACTGATTGTTCCTTCTTAAGTGGAGTACTTTGCATTTGTCCTTATTGAATTTCATCCTATTTACTTCAGACCATTTCTCCAGTTTGTCCAGATCATTTTGAATTTTTTGAATTTTAATCCTATCCTCCAAAGCACTTGCAACCCCTCCCAGCTTCATATCATCCGCAAATTTTATAAGTGTACTTACTCTCTATGCCATGATCTAAATCATCAATGAAGATATTGAACAGAACCGGGCCCAGGACCGATCCTTGCGGGACCACCCCACTCGTTATACCCTTCCAGCATGACTGTGAACCACTGACAACTACTCTCTGGGAACGGTTTTCCAACCAGTTATGTACCCACCTTATAGCAGCTCCATCTAGTTTGCATTTCCCTAGTTTGTTTATGAGAAGGTTATGCAAGACAGTATCAAAAGCTTTAATAAGCTTTTAAGTCAAGATATACCACATCTACCACTTCCCCCCTCTCCACAAGGCTTGTTACCCTGTCAAAGAAAGCTATCAGGTTGGTTTGACATGATTTGTTCTTGACAAATCCACGCTGACTGTTACTTATCACCTTATTATCTTCTGGATGTTTGCAAACTGATTACTTCATTATTTGCTCCATTATCTTTCCAGGTACAGAAGTTAAGCTGACTGCTCTGTAATTTCCCGGGTTGTCCTTATTTCCCTTTTTATGGATTGGCACTATATTTGCCCTTTTCCAGTCTTCTGGAATCTCTCCCATCCTCCATGACTTTTCAAAGATAATCGCTAATGGCTGAGATCTCTCCTCATTCAGCTCCTGGAGTATTCTAGGATACATTTCAAGAGGCCCTGATGACTTGAAGATATCTAACTTGTCTAAGTAATTTTTAAGTTGTTCGTCCCCTATTTTAGCCTCTGACCCTACCTCATTTTCACTGGCATTCACTGTGTTAGACCTCCAATCCCCACCAATCTTCTTGGTGAAAACCGAAACAAAGAAGTCATTAAGCACCTCTGCCATTTCCACGTTTTCTGTTATTATTCCCCCCCACCCATTGAGTAAATGGCCTACCCTGTCCTTGGTCTTCCTCTTGCTTCTAATGTATTTGTAGAATGTTTTCTTGTTACCCTTTATTTCTCTAGATAGTTTGATCTCGTTTTGTGCCTTGGCCTTTCTAATTTTGTCCCTACATACTTGTGTTATTTGTTCATATTCAGCCTTTGTCATTTGACCTACTTTCCACTTTTTGTAGGGCTCTTTTTTTATTTTTAGATCATTGAAGATCTCCTGGTTAAGCCAGGGTGGTCCCTTGTCATACTTTCTATCTTTCCTACGTAGGGGGATAGTTTTCTCTTGTACCCTTAATAATATCTCTCTGAAAAACTGCCAACTGTCTTCAATTGTTTTTCCCCTTAGACTTGGGCTCTTACCTACCAACTCCCCGAGTTTGCTAAAGTCTGCCTTCTTGAAATCCATTGTCCTTATTTTGCTGTTCTCCCTCCTACCATTCCTTAGAATCATCAACTCTACCATTTCATGATCACTTTCACCCAAGCTGCCTGCCACTTTCAAATTCTCAATCAGTTCCTCCCTATTTGTCAAAATCAAATCTAGAACAGCCTCTCCCCTAGTAGCTTTCTCCACCTTCTGAAATAAAAAAATGGTCTCCAATGCATTCCAAGAACTTGTTGGATAATCTGTGCCCCTGCTGTGTTATTTTCCCAACCGATGTCTGGGGAGTTGAACTCCCCCATCACCACCAAGTCCTGTGCTTTGGATGATTTTGTTAGTTGTTTAAAAAAAGCCTCACCCATCTCTTCTTCCTGATCTGGTGGTCTGTAGGAGACCCCTACCATGAAATCACCCTTGCTTTTTACCCCTTTTATCATTACCCGGTCACAGTTATTTTCAGTAAAAGTCAGGGACAGGTCACAGGCTTCCATGGATTTCTGTTTGTTGCCTGTGACTGTCCCTGACTTATACTGAAAATAGCCGAGAAAAATCTTACCCTTAATACTAAATCTTTTTTTTTTTTTGGGGGGGCGGGGGGGGATCTGCAGTGAAAGTATTTTTGTGAAAAGAAAATTAGACATGTGAATGCTTGCTGGCAAGGGAGTGGCATTTTAGGGAGTGAAAGAGGGGGAAGGGATGGGAGGGGGTTGTGTCTGCATTGAGGGGAGGGGGATGAATGGAGATGGGTGGTAGAGGAAGTGAGAGGGCTTGGAGGACTCAGTTGAGGGACACTGGGAAGGGGACTTGGTGGTGAGTGGGGGGCTGGGGAGAATAGGAACAGGGGTGTCTGTCAGCCCCACATTCTCCCATTTGTGTGTGCTAGGATTGGAGGGGTCTGAGCTCCTTTCTCTACCTTCAAGTGTTGTGCCAGAATCTAGGGGGCCCCCGCCCCTCTGGGAGGGGTGGGTCTGAGCCCTTTCCCTATTCCTCCATCTGAACTGGGACCTGGGGGTCCCTGCCTCCTAGGGATGTCTGAGCCACACTCCCTGCGCCCCTGTGTGTGCCAGGATCTGGGGTTCCCTGCCCATCTATGGGGCTCTGACCCCCCCTTTCATGGCCCCTGCGTGTGTCCTGGGTTCTTGGAGGACTCACCTGTTGAGCAGGGCCTAAGACCCACTCTCTACACCTCCCTCCCCCAATGTGATCTGGGGAAGCCCTACCTCTCTGGGTGGGCTGCTTAGAACAGACAGTATTAAAGGGATAACTTCAAACTATCCCAATACTAAAGAAAGATAGGAAGAACAGTAAGAGGCCAATAGGACTGGATAAGGAGCCCTTTAATGACCTGAAGGAATCCTACAAAGAGCGGACAAATTGCTGAGTAGGACTACAGAAGAATAGTATGTGCATGTAGGAACAAAATCAGAAAGGGTTAGGTACACAATGAGTTACACCTGGCAAGGGACATAAAAGGCAATAAAAAGAGGTTCTTTGAATGTATTAAGAGCAAGAAAGAGATGAAGGAAAGTGCAGGTCCTCTACTTAGTAGGTAAGAAGAGCTAATAAGCGATGACTCCAGAAAGCTGAGTAATAATAATAAGCTTATTATGTTTCAGTCTTCACTGAAAAGGTTAATGGTGACCAGATACTCAACACAATTAATATGAACAACACAGAGGAAATAGGGAAAGAATGGGTTAAAAATATTTCGATAAGGTAGATGTATTCAAGAGGGCAGGACCTGACGACATTCATCTGAGGGTACTTAAGGAACTAGCTAAAGTAACCTCAGAACCATTAGCAATTCCCTTTGGGAACTCATAGAGGACAGGTAAGGGCCCAGAAAACTGGAGAAGGGTAAACACAGTGCCTGTCTTTAAAATGGGGAATGAAGAGGACACGGGGAATTACAGACCACTCAGCGTCACGTTGATAGCTGGAAAGATACTGGAACAGATTATTAAACAATCAATTTGTAAGCACCCAGAGGATAATAGAGTTTTAAGGAATAGCCAGCATGGATTTGTCAAGAACAAATCATGCCAAACCAATGTAATTTCATTCTTTGACTGGGTTAAAGGCCCAGTGGATAGTGGGGAAGCAGCAGACATATCTTGACTTTAGTAAGGCATTTGACAAAGTCCCACATGGCATTCTCATAAGCAAACGAGGGAAATATAGTCTAGATCAGTGCTACTCTAAGTGGTGGTCCACGGACCGGTGCCATCAGCTGCCAGTCTGCGCACACATTGGAAAAACATATTGCCAGTCCCCCTCATCAGATAGCTTGAGAAGCACTGGTCTAGATTAAATTAGTATAAGGCGGGTGCACAACTGGTTGAAGGACTGCACTCAGAATTGTTAGCAACGGCTCATTGTCAAACATCAAGGGTGTAGCTAGGGGGGTCCTGCAGGGGTCAGTCCTGGGTCCGGTACTATTCAATATGTTCATTAATGACTTTGATAATGAAATGCAGAGTATGACTATACAATTTGCAGATGACACCATGCTGCAAGGGGTTGCAAGCGCTTTGGGGGACAGGATTAGAATTCACAATGATCTTGACAAACTGGAGAATTGGCCTGAATTCAACAAGATGAAATTCAGTAATGACAAATGCAAAGTACAGCACTTCAGAAGGAAAAATCTAATGCACAGCTACAAAATAGGGAATAACTGACCAGGCGGTAGTGCTGGTGGAAAGGATCCTGGGGGTTATAGTGGATCACAAATTAAATTTGAGTCAGCTATGAGATGCAGCTGCAATAAAGGCTAATATCACTCTGAGGTGTATTAATAGGAGTGTGTGAAGGGTGTTTTCCCCACACCAGCCAAGAAGGGATTAATTAACCTTCACAGTTGCACCTGATGGGAGGCCCAGGGAATTATAAACACTAATTGCTGATGAAACTCTGCTGGGAAGGGATGATAGTGAGGGGACATTTGTGGTAGCAGGGTGAGAATTATTTGTATGTGTAGAGGCTCGCAGGGGCTTTGTGCTGGGAGGGAAGCTGAGCTCTGATTAGGGGGTGGAGTTTCTCTGACTAGGGGTCCTATAAAGGCAGCCAGCCAGCGGCACAGGAGCTAGTAAATAGAGGTGTTTCAGGGGGAGTTTGTCTTGTGGTGCTCGTTGGGGGTTTGGTTTGTGTTTCCTAGATGAACAGGATTTAGGTGGGAAGGCCATGACAGATACAGAGGTAGCAGTGGGAGTGACCCATGTTGTGGAAGGCTCAATGAAGATGACTGGATGTGGAAGCTGTGGTATGTACATGATCCTGGAGGGGGTACCTGGTAAGAGTTTTGTCTACATGAAATACTATCTGATGGAGGACAAGATTTGAGGTTTGGAGAAGCAGGTGGAAAATCTGGTTGAGTTTAGAAAGGGGTTTGAGCAGATTATAGAGCAAAGACATGAGCTATCTGAAGGGAATAGCTCAGACTTGCAGATGGAGGCAGGACTGGGGAATTCTGAGGGGGGATTGCTGTGTGAGGAAAGTGGTCAGTGGAAGCATGTGACTAAGAGAACCAGGCAGAGGAAAAGATGGGCAGTGAAGGAGAAATAGAGCTCAAGAATAGGTTTGTAGAGTTGAAAGATGAAGAAGGGGCTCAGCAGGTAGTCACTGAAGGTGGAAGGGCAAGGAAGAAGAGAAGAGCGGCTAGTCCTATAGGAAAAAGGGAAGAGTTAATGGAGACTACACCAAATATGAGCCCCAGGAGGATACAGGATAGGTTGCAGAGGATTGCAAGGGAGAATAGGAATGGAAAGAGCCAGAGGACAGACTGGAGAATAGCACCACCACCAGGAAAAGGCAGGTCTATGTGATCGGGGATTCTTTACTGAGAAGAATAGACAGGCCTGTAACCAAAGCTGATCCAGAGAATAGAAGGGTGTGCTGTCTTTCAGGTGCTAAGATACGGGATGTAAACCTGAGGTTGAAAAGGATCCTAAAAGGAGCAGGAAAGAATCCTCTAATTATATTTCATGTGGGAACAAATGATACAGCTAGATTCTCGCTGGAAAGTATTAAGGGAGACTATGCTAAGCTGGGGAAGATGCTTAAGGAAATCAAGGCTCAGGTGATCTTTAGTGGGATTCTGCCTCTTCCTAGAGAAGGGCAACAAAGGTGTGACAAGATTGACTATCAACAGATGGCTTAGGCAGTGGTGCTATAAGGAGGGCTTTGGGATGTATGGCCACTGGGAGGCATTCATGGACAGAGGACCGTTCTCTCAGGATGCGCTTCATCTGAGTAGGGAAAGAAATAGACTTCTAGGATGGAGGCTGGCACAACTGATTAAGAGAGCTTTAAACTAGGAATTTGGGGGAGATGGTTGGGAGATGGCCAGGTAATCTCCATGCCGGATTTTAGCATTGAGAGGGAAGAAAACGAAGTAAGAAAGGATACAGCCGTGGGTAGGAGAATGGATATAAGGAGGACGGGTAGTGTGGATACCACTCTAATAGGTTACACTGTCTGTACAATGACCATACCTAATTGGGTACAGAATGTGAGTGAGGCCAAACAGCAAAAATTAAGATGTTTGTACACCAGTGCGAGGAGCCTAGGTAACAAAATGGAGGAACTGGAGCTACTGGTGCAGGAAGTGAAACCAGATATCATAGGGATAACAGAGACCTGGTGGAATAGCCGTCATGACTGGACTATGGGTAGTGAAGGGTATGTACTCTTTAGGAAAGACAGAAATAAAGGCAAAGGTGGTGGAGTAGCACTGTAGATCAATGATGAGGTAGAATGTAAAGAAATAAGAAGCAATGGAATGGATAAGACAGAGTCCGTCTGGGCAAAAATTACACTGGGGAAGAAAACTACTCGAGCCTCCCCTGGGATAGTGCTTGGGGTGTGCTATAGACCGCCGGGATCTAATCTGGATATGGATAGAGCCCTCTTTAATGTTTTTAATGAAGTAAATACTCATGGAAACTGCATGATCATGGGAGACTTTAACTTTCCAGATATAGACTGGAGGACGAGTGCTAGTAATAGGGCTCAGATTTTCCTAGATGCGATAGCTGATGGATTCCTTCATCAAGTAGTTGCTGAACCGACTAGAGGGGATGCCATTTTAGATTTGGTTTTTGTGAGTAGTGAGGCCCTCATAGAGGAAATGGTTGTAGGGGACAATCTTGGCTCAAGTGATCATGAGCTAATTCAGTTCAAACTGAATAGAAGGATTAACAAAAATCTGCAACTAGGGTTTTTTATTTCAAAAGGGCTGACTTTCAGAAATTAAGGAAATTAGTTTGGGAAGTGGATTGGACTAAAGAACTTGTAGATTTAAAGGCGGAGGAGGCCTGGAATTACTTCAGGTCAAAGTTGCAGAAACTATCAGAAGCCTGCATCCCAAGAAAGGGGAAAAATTTCATAGGCAGGAGTTGTTGAGCAAGCATCTCAGAGAGGTGATTAAGAAAAAGCAGAAAGGAGGGATCAGCATGGAAAGCTACCTTATTGAGGTAGAACATGTAGGGATAAAGTGAGACAGGCTAAAAGTCAAGTAGAGTTGAACCTTGCAAAGAGAATTAAAACCAATAGTAAAAGGTTCTATAGCCATATAAATAAGAAGTGGGACCGCTAAACACTGAGCATGGAGTGGAGGTCAAGGATAATCTAGGCACGGCCCAATATCTAAAATACTTTGCCTCAGTCTTTAATAAGGCTAAAGAGGATGTTAGGGATAATGGTAGCATGACAAATGGGAATGAGGCTATGGAGGCAGATATTACCATATCTGAGATAGAAGCGAAACTCGAACAGCTTAATGGAACTAAATCGGGGGGGCCCAGATAAACTTCGTCCAAGAATATTAAAGGAATTGGCACATGAAATTGCAAGGCCATTAGCAAGAATTTTTAATGAATCTGTAAATTCAGGGGTTGTACTGTATGATTGGAGAATTGTTAATAGTTCCTATTTTTAAGAAAGGGAATAAATGTGATCTGGGTAACTACAGGCCTGTTAGTTTGACATCTGTAGTATGCAAGGTCTTGGAAAAAAATTTTGAAGGAGAAAGTAGTTAAGGACATTGAGGTCAATGGTAAATGGGACAAAATACAACATGGTTTTACAAAAGGTAGATCGTGCCAAACCAACCTGATCTCCTTCTTTGAGAAAGAAACAGATTTTTTAGACAAAGGAAACACAGTGAATCTAATTTAGGTAAATTTCAGTAAGGTGTTTGATACCATGCCACATGGGGAATTATTAGTTATATTGATCCCCATCTTTTCCAATTTGAAAATTGAAAGATGGATAAGGAAATAGTTAACAGGGAGACTATAGCGGGTCCTACTGAAAAGTGAACTGTCAGGCTGGAGGGAGGTTACCAGTGGAGTTCCTCAGGCATCAGTTTTGGGACCAATCTTATTTAATCTTTTTTATTACTGACCTTGGCACAAAAAGTGGGAGTGTGCTAATAAAGTCTGCGAATGATACAAAGCTGGGAGGTATTGCCAATTTAAAGAGACTGGGATATCCTACAGGAAGATTTAGATGACCTTGTAAACTGGAGTAATAGTAATAGGATGAAATTTTAATGGTTAGAAGTGTAAGGTTATGCACTTAGGGATTAATAACAAGAATTTTAGTTATAAGCTGGGGACGCATCAATTAGAAGAAACGGAGGAGGAGGAGGAGAAGGACCTTGGAGTATTGGTTGATCATAGGATGACTGAGCCGCCAATGTGATATGGCTGTGAAAAAAGCTAATGCGGTCTTGGGATGCATCAGGTGAGGTATTTCCAGTAGAGATAAGGAGGTTTTAGTACCATTATACAAGGCACTGGTGAGACCTCACCTGGAATACTGTGTGCAGTTCTGGTCTCCCATCTTTAAGAAGGATAAATTCAAACTGGAACAGGTACAGAGAAGGGCTACTAGGATGATCTGAGGAATGGAAAACCTGTCCTATGAAAGGAGACTCAAGGAGCTTGACTTGTTTAGCCTAACTAAAAGAAGGTTGAGGGGAGATATGATTGCTCTCTATAAATATATCAGAGGGATAAATACCAGAGAGGAATTACTTAAGCTCAGTACCAATGTGGACACAAGAACAAATGGATATAAACTGGTCACTGGGAAGTTTAGACTTGAAGGTTTCTAACCATCAGAGGAGTGAAGTTTTGGAATAGCCTTCCAAGGGAAGCAGTGGGGGCAAAAGATGTATCTGGCTTTAAGATTAAATTTGGTAAGTTCATGGAGGAGATGGTATGATGGGATAACATGATTTTTGGCAATTAATTGATCTTTAACTATTCATGGTAAATAGTCCCAGTGGCCTGTGATGGGATGTTAGGTGGGATGGGATCAGAGTTACTACGGAGAATTCTTTTCTGGGTATCTGGTTGGTGAATCTTGCCCATATGATCAGGGTTTAGCTGATCGCCATATTTGGGGTCAGGAAGGAATTTTCCTCCAGGGCAGATTGGAAGAGGCCCTGGAGGTTTTTTGCCTTCCTCTGTAGCATGGGTCACTTGCTGGAGGATTCTCTGCTCCTTGAAGTCTTTAAACCACAATTTGAGGACTTCAATAGCTCAGACATAGGTGAGAGGTTTTTCGCAGGAGTGGGTGGGTGAGATTCTGTGGCCTGCATTGTGCAGGAGGTCAGACTAGATCATAATGGTCCCTTCTGACCTTAATATCTATGATTCTATGAGAATCTGTAGTTGCTCTGTGGGAGCAGAATTGTGAGGAGGCGGAAACTGGCTGGGGAGAATAAGCCCTGGGATCCTGGCCCTGGAAGAAGGCTCAACCCCAGAGGTGTTGTGGGGAAAGAGAGCCTGAGAAGGCAGGCTAGGGAGTAGTCCAGGGAAACCACATCAAGGAGGGGGGCCTTTGTAGACCTTGGCTGTTGGTTACAGAGTTCCAGTGCAGAGGGCAGGGGCTGGGTTCCCCAACCAGCCACTGCGTAGACATGCAGGACTGTTGGAGGCACCAACCGGACAGCTGGTCTGGTGAGACTTTGATCCCCTGGAAGTGGGGGACTATCTAGTAACCTAGAGGAGGGCTGAGTTGTGAAGAGAGGGCACTGCAGCAATGGAGTGACCATCCGCAGGGGGTGCCATACAGGAAGGAAGAGGCTCTGCTATGCCTGCCAGGAGGAGGTGCTCTTGTGATGAGTGAACCCTGTTAGAGTGTCATGTGTAAGACACAGGAGGGAATTGTCCTGCTCTACCTGGCACTGTGAGGCCTCAGGGTTCGCACCTGTGGCTCTTATAAAGAGGCTGGTGAATTGTTCCCTGTGCCCAGTGGAGGTAGGACAAGATGTAAAGGGCTTCATCTGCAGTGAGGGAGCTTTAGGATGGATATTAGGGGAAACTTGCTGACTCTAAGGGTAGTTCAGCTCTGGAACTGGCTGTGGAAGCTCTGCCACTGGAAGTTTTTAAGACCTTGGATGAACGTTGTCAGGGGTAGTTTAGGTTTACTTGGCCCTGCCCCAGCACAGGGACCTGGACTTGCCCTTTGCAGCTCCCTTCCAGCCCAACAGTTCCGATTCTAGGGTCCCAAGAACGTGCTGCTGACACTGGGTGAGGCGCTGAGAACACATCCAGCCCTGGGGCTGGGGCACAGGGATACCCACTGACCGGTATGGAGCAGGTCAGGTCTCTGAGTGACCGCTTCAGGATGTGCTCCGCTCCATTCAGCATTCTCTTTCAGCTGAAAACAGCTCATTGAGATGAATGGGGCCACTTACCACGTCTGAGGCTGCCTGACTGCTGATGGATGTATAGAGTCCCTCCCACCCCACTCTCCCTCTACTCTTAGTCTCATGGCACATGCCAGCTTTGCTCCAACTAACGCTATGTGTACACTACAGCCTCTGGCAGCATGACTTGTCACTTGGGGGTGTGAATAATCCCCCCCAGCGCTAGGCTGGCAAGAGAGCGTCTCCCACCAACACACCTTCCACCATTCATGGTGGAGAAGACACTCTCCTGTCTGCATAGAGCAGCGGCACAGCTGTCCAGGTAAACATGCCCTGGGAAGTCCTCCTGTTCAAAGGATGCCTCTTTTAAGTGCTCTAAAATCCCGCCTGGCTTATATGGATTGTCTTGAAATTTGCTGTGTCTCATGGAAGCATAGGGGAGGGTTAGTGACCTGGACTTGGGGTTATTTGAGCCAGAGTTTCCTGAGATACTACCTGCCTGGGGGAGAACTCAACAGCGTTTCATTATGTTAATGGGCTCAGTTTGAGAGCCACCCTGGGCAGACATCTGAGAAGGAAGTGGAAAGGGAAAATCTACCTCGGTCGATATTTTTATTTATTGATTGTGGAGAACTGTAAGCTGAACACAGCAGAGAATTCAGGAGATGCTGAAACTATTTCTGAAGAGAGATTAATTGCACATGTGACTGCTCGGTGCAAGAGGAGATGCTCATAGGGGAAGAGGGGCTAGGGTCTGCAGCAACGAATGTGAGGATTATGGGAATGGGTGGTTGGGTGCTCAGATGAGGTGGAAGGGGAGTGATGAGGGGCTGAAAAATGTCAGGGGTAACAGAGGAAGTTGGGAGTTGAGGTGGGGGGGGGGACCTATCAGCTCTGAAGTCACCCAACAAGCAGGTGGGTGAGCTGGGATCTGGGGGAGCCCTAGCCCTTGGGGGAGGGGCTCAGATCCCTGCAATGTGTTCTGGGACCTGGAGGACCCTGCTCCTCTTGGGGTGTTTGAGGCCTTCTACCTGCCCTCCATGTGAGCTGGGATCTGCGGGGGGAGGGGGATTGAAGTTAATGCTCTGGCTACACAACCAAGTAAGTTTGTGGCCCACAGTTAGCTGCTGCCTGGGATGTACGTAGGCAGCAGATTAGGGCAGGGGCCAGCAAGGAGCAACTTCCTACACATAAACACCTTCTCCAGTGCTGTGGCTTAATGGGGCAGAAGGGAACTGTGGGTGGGAGGCCAGTGCTGTAGGGTGGGGAAGGGAGACACCAGTCATCTCTCACATGATTAAACGTACTGTAATCCCCAACCATCCTGCTAAGTCTCGCTTGCACTGAGCAGGCTGCAAACTCCACTGAGCACTAGGCTGGGGTCGCTGGCTGGCTGTTCCTGAGCCTGGGGAGGGCTGCCACCTTGGTAATATTTAAAAACCAAGTACTCCAGCAGGAGTGCTGGACCCTCCCCTGTCCCACCCCTTCCCCCCCCCACTCCGCATCACTTGCTACTTTCCCTTCTCCCCCTACCTGGGACTGGCCTGCAGAGCCAAGACTGGGAGCTGCAGCCGCCCCATGCAGGTAGGAGGTGGCCCTGGCTGAGTAGAGGCTAGCGCAGGTGATGACCTGGCACCTGTCCTGGCCATGGTAACCTGACTCTTGGTGTCTGGTCATAGATTTGACTGGACAGTGGCAGGTCCTCTTCTTGACTGGATTTTCCAGTCGAAAACCAGGCACCTGGCCACCCTAGGAGGGAGGGCACAGGCAGGAGTGGGGGGGCAGGGCGGAGGACAACAGGGCCCCAGCTGAGGGGGTCAAATGCTTTTGCTACAGGGCACCATTGTGTGGTGCAGCCACCATGCCACCAGGTGGAGGCAGGGAGTTGAGGGGGGCACTTGGCATGGGGAGTGAGGGATGATACAGTAGGGTGGGGGGGGAGCAGGCTGGGAAGGGGGTCCCAGCAGTGCACATATCTCACTGGGGATAGCTGCTCCTGGCCCAATCACCCCAGTTCCTACCTGCTCCCTAGCTTGACCCCAGGCACCACAGCGGCCACTCCAGTCCCTGCTCTTACCTCTGCCCCCAGGAGCCGTGGAGCCTGAGGCACCAGCTGAGCCCAGGCCGGGCCAGCCCTGAGGACGGAGGAAATCGGGAGCACTGCAGTTTGTGACAAGTGCGGTATACAGGAGATGAGCCCAGTTCATGGGGAATGTCAGGAACGCTGTGTAACACAACTGCCAAGGATCAACTTGAGGGGCCCAGTCCAGAGATGGGACCCCTATTAGTTGGGTGGCAGACATCTCAAAGCACCACCAGTATCCCGACTGCACTAGACCACAATGTACAGGAGCGGGAGGAGCACTGAGGAATCACATGGCAACGGGGTAGCCTACAGGAAAGCCCACTGATCTGAGACTATTCCTACCTCTGCCACGGGCTTGCTGAGTGATCTTGGGCAAGTCACTTCACAGGTGGGAAACTGAGGCACAGAGATGAAGTGGGATAATGATGTAATGATCCACTGGTGAAAAGCACTATAGAAAAACTAGGTCTCTTAATTGTTACCTAGCCACAGAAGCAGATCAGCTGCAAACCGAGGGAAGAGCTAGAGCTGTCTGATGACCACTTGCTCCTAGCAAACATTTCCTTCTGTTTACAAACCTAGGAAATTAAATGGCAGAGCACTTTAACACAGAGTTATTGCCTGGCGACTGCTCATGCCCATCCAGAACATCGAGCTCAGCAAAACTCAATCATGTGAAAACCAGGAAATACAGAGTTAAGGTAAATGCCCCCATAGCCTCAGCTCTGCTCTCTTTGAGCAATGCCCCATAACACACACCCTCTCACTCTGCCTTTTCACCAGGAGGCACAGGTATTAGCTGCACTTGGCCGCCAATACTCCCCCGAGAGAGTACACAGCTGCAAACTCTAACAGCCACTCCCCACCCTCTTATAACCCGGTCACAGCTGCACACAGGATACCACCAAACCCTGTACTACCCTTACCCTTCATGAAATCCACAGACTACACTCCAATCCCACTCACTGTGGACAATACCCCCAGTGCCCTGCGACCAACACCTCCTACACAATTCTGTACTGTGATGATGCAGACTGGAACCTCTCCCCTTTGAGAACACGCACGGGGGGACTCACACCCAGATCTCCTCCTATCATAGAGCTCTTCCCAGTTGTTCCAACTCATTCCTTCCCCCTGCAGTATGGCTACACCTAACACAATGACGGCAGCTGGAATGCATGCAGATAATTCCCAATGGCTACTCCCAGCTCCAGGGGCAGAGTTAAGGCTGAGTGGGCGTTTACCTTAACTCGGAATTTCCTGGTTTTCAGACGTTTGTTGCTCACCCTGATCTTCTAGAAGGACACGAGCTATCAGTGGGCAATGTTAACCCTGCATTAAGACAGTGTTTTGCAATTTCAGTGCTAATAACTTCAATCAGAATGTCACATGGGACTAAGCCAAACGTCTTACTTAACCCTGCTATGTCAACACCTTTATCAACCGGACTTGCAAACTCATCTAAAAACAATACCACGTTTATATGACAAGAAGTGTGTTCTAGCAAACCATACTGATTGGCATACATTATATCCTTTACTGGTTGTGTCCCATCTCAGAGGTCCATGATTTTTGCCTGGGATCAATGTCAGACCGACAGACTTATAATTACCTGGGTTGTCCTGCTAACCTTTTTCAAATATTGGCACAGTGTTAGTTTCCCTCCAGTTCTCTGGAACTTCCCCACTGCTCCAAGATTTGTTAAAGCAAAACTAACAGTTCAGAGATCGCTCTTGGGTGCAAGATACCAAGCTAAAAATGTTTAATAGTAGTAGATTAACATTCTTACATTAATTACTGCATGAATAACTGTTGGTTATACCTGGCCTTGCATTCAGAAAACCCACAGCCTTTAATGAACATACAAACTGGGTTCATACAGAGACCCCTTGCCCAGCACTGAGATGTGACCACTTCTCAGGTAGGGTGTGTGGGCTGTTTTATACAGGGATTCCTCACCCGGTGCTGAGATACAGCTGCCTCTGGGGTGCAGGACTGTTTAATGTGCAAATTGTCCATCACCTGGAGTTTTTCAATCCAGACCAGGTGTATGTATCTCTAGGCTCTGCTCCAGCACAGACAGAAATGATGGGAGGGATGTGGGAGTCCTTGGGGCTGGCCTGGATGATGCCGGAGGTCAGACTGGAAGATCAGAACAGGCCCTTTTGGCATTAGATTCTACAGGCAAGATCCTCAACTGGTGTAAACTGTCATAGCTTGGTTGAAATCAATAGAGCTAGGACAATTTACTCCAGCTGATGATCTGTCCCTGTGAACAGCTGCACACCACTGCCCTGTGACAACTTAGAACTGGAAGCGAAGGAGAGTCCTGTATCCAAAGGAAGCTACAGGGCACGGGGGATGTGTTGTGGTGGGAGTCACAAGGTGGTGCTGTTACCCATGGCCTTCCAGCTCTTATTGAGGGTACAATGTTATTCCTTGGAAGAATGCTGCATTGTTGTTGTTTGATTTGTGATGCACCTTGTTTTTGGGGAAGCTGTTGCAAACAAGGGAGCTTGCTCCCTGTCCAACTCTCTCTCCCTATGGTCAATTCTGGGGACAGAGTTGGGCTTGAGCTGAGATCCCTGATGGGCAGGGGCATTGCCCACGTGTGGGTTGTGACCATATCCGTCCCAGGACTGGCTTATAGCATGTAAATAAACACATTACACTCTGACAGTGCCTAGCTGCTGCCTCTCTGATTCCCCTCCAGAGGGGAGCCCACGGCTATGCAGACACCACAGGAAGAACGCTTAGATTTGCCAGCACAATTCCCTCAAATCCTGTGATGCATGTTCAATCCCTTCAACCTCCCTGGCTTCTGAGTCCATCCCAGCGCAGCACTAGGGCAGCGGAGTGGGAGCCCAATGCATCTCCACCAGCACAGAGCTGCCACTGTCCCAGCCGTGCCACTCACATAATCCAGGCCAGACGTGAGTGGTGCTGCCCAGCTCCCGCACCGGTCAGTCGGCCCTGTGGCGTGAGCTGCCTGCCATGGCTGCCCGACTGTCAATAAATCCATTCCCATTGCCCAGGGGTACGAAGAGCAGGTGGATGAGTTGCAGATACCAGCTGAACGGATTCCTGCGCCAGTCCCCCAGGGCAAGCGCCAGTCTCTGCAGAGCCAGCTTGCTCAGCTGTTAAAGTCCCTGCTTGCTCGGCAGAGAGTGAGCCA
Source organism: Lepidochelys olivacea (assembly GCF_965140295.1). Classification (NCBI taxonomy): domain Eukaryota; kingdom Metazoa; phylum Chordata; order Testudines; family Cheloniidae; genus Lepidochelys; species Lepidochelys olivacea. Next base: position 30,017,621 of record NC_140417.1, on the reverse strand, counting down.
GCTGGTTAATTAGTGCCTCAGCCCAGGGCCTGGGGCAAAGCTTGGGAACTGAGAAGGGAGCTACAGAACTGCACCAGGGGTTGGGGGGCCAAGATTAGTGGGTGCTAGCCCTAACTCTGGGAGGGGAGAGGGCTCGCGTGAGCTGTGAGGAACAGGGAATAAGGACTCGAGGGTTCTCTCCCTGCCTCTTGCAGGAGAGGGGGATCTAGTGGTTCGAGCAGGGGCTGAGGTTATGGGACCCAGGATCCCTGGTTGTATTCCCAGCCCCCTGGTTGTAACCTCTACCCCACACTCCTGGCTCCCATTCCCTCAGATTGCTCAGTTCAGCAGGGCTGAGTGTGCCCCACTCTTAAGATTCCACCTGCTTAGGTGACGTGCAGGAGGGGAGCAGCCTTTCAGATGGAAACACAATGAGGCTGCCGGGTTGGCTTCTGCCACCCTGGCGCAGCGAGAGATAGATTTACTGTAGTGCAACCTTTCCTCTGCCAGCTCAGACAACGGGCTAGAGTTACAGGTATTAGCGAGGCTGGGACACAGCATAGGTGACCTCAATTCAGCTCCCTCTGAAAGCTCCTGCAACCAAAAACCTGCCATAGCACATGAGTAGGGAATAGAACCTGGCAGTCCTGGCTCCCAGATCCTCTGCTTTAACCTACTTGCCCCACTCCCCTCAAAATTGGTAACAGAACCTAGGAAACCTGCCCTCCCCCTGCCCCCCAGCCACTAGACTCCTCTCCCAGAGCTGGGATAGAATCTAGGAGCCCTGGCTCCCAGCTCAGACTGAATACCCCCTGGTGTGGCCATATTGGATCAAAACCTACCTGTGATGGTGCTGGAATCAGAATCTGTGTGTGTTCTGGATCGGGATCCCAGGGTTGGGCCCCCTCAACAAGATGTGGCTGGGCTGCTGAGTGCATATTTATATCACGGCAACGTCAGGGAGCCATGCCAGGCTGTGACACTGCTCAAGGGCATGCAGATCTCCAGATACCTGAGCATGGTCTGGCAAAGGCTATGGAAAAGTCCTTGGTATGCACAGTCACGTCCCCAAGGACAGGGCTACTTGGAGGAGTTGGATCAGTGCGATCCCAGAGCAGGGGCATGTGCAGGGATAGGCCCCTCAGCACACAGACCTCTCCCACCCGGCCCCACAGGGATGCCTCCAGGGAGAGCCCCCCACAACATCTCCTCCCCCATGGGACTCACCTGCCCCACAGGGACTGCTTTAGGGGGCAGATGGGGACTCAGTCCTTGGGGCCTGTGCAGACCTCTCCCAGCTGGGGCTGCAAGCACAGGTGTTGATCTAGCTACTGGTTTGCATGGGTGTCAGGAACAGCATGTTCCAGTGGGTAGGGCACTGGGCTGGGAGCCAGGACTCCTGGGTTCGACTCCTACCTTTGAGAGAGTGGTGGGGCCTAGGTTAGAGCAGAAGACTAGGGACCAGGAATCTTGGGTTCTGTTCTCAGCTCTGCCACTGACCTACTGTAAGATGTTGGGCAAGTCCCTTTGCCTCCCTGTGCCTCAGTTTCCCCTCCTGCCCTTTCTCTGTTGAGACTATGCGCTGTTCGGTGCAGGGTTTGTCTCCCACTGTGTGTGCAGTGCCTGCCATGATGGGATGGGGCACCCAATCTCTATTGGGGTTTGTGCAGAGCCTGACCTTGCAGGGGCCCTGACCTCAGTTGTGGGGAGGGGGGGGTGTCTGTACAGCACCCGGCCTCTGTTGTGAGGTAGGTGTGTGGAGCAGCTGCCTTGATGCGCCCCAGCCGTGGGGTGCTACAATAATATCCTGGGCTGAGTCCCACCTGGCCGATGGGAGCTGTCCCCAGGCCCAGCCTGTTTGGGGTCCCCGGCCAGCTCTCTGTGGCTTCACATTTGAGTCTCCCAAGAGCTAATATTTGTATTTGCAGTGGACCTGCCTTTGCCTGCCTGCTATGGCTGGAGCGCACAGCCTGGGCTATGCACCTGGCACTGCACCCAACCACTGCAACCTGAGTTAGGGAATCGCTTCCACACCAATTGTGGATGGGTTTCTGCTCGAGTTGCCTACCCTCCAGGATAGTCCTGGAGCATCCAGGAGTTAAAGATTATGTCATGTGAGGAAACTTGCAGGAGAATGTGCGACCAAAATTGGCAAGCCTAGTTTCTGCGCAGGTCAGCCACTGGAACTGGTGCAAGAGAGACCATTGTTCCAGCACTGCATCCAGCCAGGCCCGCTGGACTTCAGCTGTCAGGGGGCCTGGTGCAAAGTGGAGGGGGTGGGGCCTTTCAAAGGCCCCCACCCACAGACACAGCAGGATGGTGGGGGCAGGGAAGGGTGTTTCGCAGGTATCCGCTAAAGGAGGGTGCTGCGTAGAGGCCCCCACACACAGTGCCCTCCCTGAGGAGGGATCCAGGGAGCCGCAGTCAGCACCCTCGTAGAGGAGGGATCTGGAAACCCCAAGTGCTGACCAGATGGATGGGGGCTGTGGAAAGAACTTTGAGCTACATGCAGCCTCCCCATGCTCCGTCTGGCCAGCCTCGGGTGCAGTGTCCCACCCTGTGCTTCCAGCCAGACTCACCCCAGCCTGGGGAGGGACTGCCTCACAGGTTCATGGGGCAGTTCAGTCCCCACAGCCCAGGTGGCTCTTGGCCCCTCTGCTGAGTGAGTGCAGAGCACAGGGGAACATCTCCCAAACTCACCTCAGACAGGACCCCCACACAGATGGGAGGGACTTTTAACCCCTGCCGGGCTCGGCTGGACTCTTTCTGGTCATGTCCTGGCCCTGGAGAGGGGCCGCTCCAATCAGCACTGGGAATTTTCATGCTTTTTTAAAAAAATAATGAAATTTGAAGTTTTTTATTGTTTTTGATTGGGGGGAAAATGGAAACGGTCACTTTGAAGGGAAGCAAACTTTTCTTTTTTTGAGAAAACAGAGAAAAATGGTGTCAATTTTTATTTTTCTCTCCTCTTTTTCTTAAAAAAAAAACCCAAAACCTTTCCCCCGCCCCTGGAAATAGGGGCTGGGGTGTTAAAGAAAGAGAATGGGGAAAAGACTCCCAAAAGAGAACCAAAATTAAAAATTACTTTTTTTTGGTCGGTTGGTCAAGAACTGAAACGAAACCACCATTTTTAGTGTTTGTTTTGAAAATTTTTGTCTACCAAATCAAATTTCTACCAATCAAAAATGTTCCATTTGCTCAGCCAGGCATTTTCCTTAAATGCTTTTCAATGCACAGTTTTGGATCATGGCTGGTGTGTGGCACACCGGACCAGAACCACTCCCTATGAGGGTGTACGGTGCAGGTGGCTCTCTCGGCTGGCTGGCTTGAGAGGTGATGGCTATGTACGTACCCATCTGTCTGTTTGAACAGAATCTTTTGGTTGCGAAGTCTAGCCCTTGCAGGTTTGGAGAAGCCAGGGATAAGTTTGCCCCTTGGCGCGCTCTCAGTTGTGAGCCCTGGGGTAGGGGCTGGCTCCTATTCCTGGCTCAGGGAGGGAAGAGAGTGCTCTTAGAGCAGCAGCTGTGCCCAGCCAAGCACATAGATTTGGCATGTCCAGTGTGGGAGGCACTGTGGCAAAGTGGATGAGATGTGGGTGTCGCATAGTAGAGAGCTGGGTTCTGATCCTAGCTCTGCCTGAAGGGACCTTGTGCAGTTTCTCAGTTAAAGGAAGGGTTACACTGGACCCTACAGGGGAAAGGCCCCATTACCCCTCCCCCTGAGCCAGCTCGTCTCCCTGTCCTGAGACTGGACTGGAGCCAGTATCCCCTCAAGGGAAAGGCCTGGAGTCCATTCCACACATAACTTCACGGCACAAAGATTCTTCTCATCTCAAAATGCTCTTTTGAATGAACAGAGCTGAGAGAGACTCCGGGGGCAGCTGTGGGTGGGGGCAGGAGCAGGCAGAAGATGGTAGTAACACGGACCTCCACACACACACAACCTATGTGCAACCTTCTCCAGCCCCACCCGGTCTCCCTTAACTAGCATTCTGGCCCAGGCCAGAAGCCAAGGCTGTGTCAGGCACATAGCTATCGATGGCAGCCCTAATCAATAGGACACATGGGTCAGTGCTGGGCTGTGGACGAGGGGCTGGGATGAGCAATGGCGCATGCCGCACAGCCTGTCCCAGGCCAGGGACAGAACTCGCGAGTCCGGCTGCTCAGCAGCCCCCCCCCCCCCCCCGGAACAAAAGCTTGTTCATTGCTACCAAGATTGGTTCTCCTCCCTGGTTTCTCAATGTGGATGCCCCCTGTGACTCAGTAAAGGGAGAAACAGACCTAAGGGGGTAGGAAGTGCTGGATAGAGAGCCCCAGCCCCCCTGAGAGACCCTTGAGTAACAAATCTACCTGTGCAGCCCCAGCACCCCGAAGAGGCCCTGCAATAACAAAGCCGTGCAGCCAACCCTACACTGTCCAGCTCCTCTGAAGTGTCACTGTGGCCCGGGATCCCCCAGTGCCCTGCCCACAAGGTGCCCCTGCCCCCCTTGCTCACAGAACTCATTCCCCTGGTCGCGGGCACCTCTTCTGGCTTCCCAGGGTGAGGCCCTGGAGTAACTGTTACTGACGGGAGCACAGCAGCTTGGCAGATATTGTTGTAGATACTAGAGTAATTCAGCACCTGCCCCTTTTCCAGCTCTGCTCGCCCACCTCCTGTGGCAGTGAGTTCCAGAGGCTGTTAGGCTGATTCATACAGACTCTGCTCATGCACAGGCAGCAGGGTTAGGAAGGACAGCCTGGGGCTACTCCAGACTACACTTGGCACCTCCAGACCCTGGGAGCAGAGAATAGCTGCAGCGTAGGGCATTCTAGCTGTGTCCCCAACCCACCCTCTATGGGGCAGGAATGGCACTGAGCCCCGTCCAGAGCAGGGAGACCACCTGTGTCCCCCTCCCCGATAAGGCCTGGGATGGATGGATGGATGGAGGGGTGCGTTTGGAGACAGGCAACTGGATAATGTGTATATAAAGACCCCCTCACGCACCTCTATATGTGTTAATATATCCACACAACCCTATGCACCTTCCACCCGCACTGGTCCCCGGGCTGTTAAGGCGGATGACTGAAACGCAGAACCAGGCTGCGTGTGTGTCTCTGCACTGCTCACCCGTGTGCGCAGCTACACAGATTGATAGATGAGAGAGCGCAGGAGGGATCTGGCCTCATGGAGCGATACAGGCCCCCATCCTTTGTGCTCTCTCTCCACACGTACCCATCTATCTAGCCATCTAACTGCCAACCCTAATCCTGCTTTCTCTGTCTAGCTATCGAGCTATCTATCCCCATCTAAAATCGCTGTACATCTACTGATGTCTCCATCCCCTTGGTACGTCGGAGCATTTGTAGGCAGGCTGCTGCCATGCTCTGCCGTGACTCTGGAAATGCAGACTCCCCAGTCAGTGTGGCCCGGTGCTGCCTGTCTCCAGATCAGCAACCCCTACCCCACCCCTCAGCTGGGTCAGGCGTCACTGGCAGGCCACATTCTTTGGGGGTTGATTTGCTCCTTAACCTGAACAGGCCAACAATGGAAATCACCTCCAGCCCCTGCCATGTCTGTGTGAACGCCCATGCCAGGTGTGTATGTGTGTGTGAGCGTGTATGCACAGACACGTGCACCCAGAACAGGCGTGCACACACCTGGGGACAAACACACACAGGTTCACACCCGCACCCAACACACAGCTGCACAAACATGGATGCAGATGCACACACACCCCTGAAGCACATGGTGTCTTGATTTAACTCAGGGCGTCCTTGTTTCTCCTTTTATTCCTAACGCCCCATCTCGGAGGGGATCTATCCTGCCAGCAAACACTGGGCCCAGTCCCACCCCCAGGGCCCTTCCTGAGGATACTGGAGAGTGGGGATACGGCGATGGAGATAAAGAGGCGCGGGGGGCCATAGTGATAGATATGCAGAGGGAGTGGGGGTATGTCTGGCAATTGACAGGCCCAATTTTCAAAGATCCTGAGCATCTCTGCTCCAGGGAAGCTGTGGCTGCTCAGCCAGCCGGAATCCCTCTCCCATCTTTCTCTCGGCCGTGGGTGCCGCTGGTGTTTCCAGGGGGAGGTTAGTTTGGGTGGTGTGATGGATGTCGCGGTGCAAAGAGCACGCCTGCCCCGCTCTCTGCTCTGCACACACGCATTCTGGGGGCCGCTCTGAAGCCACAGGGCAGCAAACGTGCCCACGTCTCTGCCTTGGGGCACGGAGAGGGCAGAGATCAGCTGCGGGGTGCACCAAGGCGGCACACGCAGATGCCAGGGGACTCTCATTTGCACACACGCAGCGCTGGGGCTGGATAAGCATCTCCCCCTGGGCACGGCCATTCGCCCCTGCCACACTTCGTGCCTGGGTGCCAAGGGTTGGGAACTCCCCAGCCGCGTTTGCCCAGCACAGTGACACCCCCCCCCCAAGAAACATCACATCAAATTAGCCCCAATCAGCCAGGCGGGTGCGGGGGGGGGGGTTTAACCGGGGGGGAGGGTCTGGAAGAGATTATTAAAAACAGCAGTGGTATTAGTGGGGTTGAAAGCAGCCCACCAGGGCGAGCCCCCCAGTCAATGCAAGGGGAGGAAGGAGCCCGCAGCCCGGGCTGAAAGCCACACGGCGCCTCGCTGCGGGGGCGGGGGGGGCTCTGCGGGCGAAACCCCCCCGGCCGGGGCCGCATACTCACCCCGTGCTGGGAGTGCGGGGAGCCGGCGGGGCTCAGTCCATCACCGGCCGGGCGAGCGCAGGCGGCGAGGGGCGGGGAAGTGTCCCGGGCGCGCCGCGGCAGCATCGCTCCCCGGGCGGGCCGGAGCGGAGCGGAGCGGGGTCCCCGCGCTAGCCACCGGCCGGGGAGCGCCCCATCGCCATGTTGCCGGCTGCGTGCGGGCAGCGGAGCCGGGGAAATTGGGAAGGCGAGCGAGGGAGGGAGCCGGAGCCGCGTCCTTTGTGGGGTCAGGTGGCCGCGTCCTCCCCGCACCGAGCCCCGCACGCAGCACGCGGGCCTTGCACACACAGCTCTGCACACAGCTACACACACTGCGACACGCACACAGACCTACACACACTGCACACCGCACACAGCTACACACACCGCACACAGCTACACACACACACTGCACACCGCACACAGCTACACACACCGCACACAGCTACACACACACAGCTACACACACACAGAGCCACACACACACTGCACAGTGCACACAGCTACACACACCGCACACAGCTACACACACAGCTACACACACACAGAGCCACACACACACTGCACACCGCACACAGCTACACACACCGCACACAGCTACACACACACAGCTACACACACACAGAGCCACACACACACTGCACAGTGCACACAGCTACACACACCGCACACAGCTACACACACACAGCTACACACACACTGCACACCGCACACAGCTACACACACCGCACACAGCTACACACACACAGAGCCACACACACACTGCACAGTGCACACAGCTACACACACCGCACACAGCTACACACACACAGAGCCACACACACACTGCACAGTGCACACAGATACACACACCGCACACAGCTACACACACACAGCTACACACACACTGCACACCGCACACAGCTACACACACCGCACACAGCTACACACACACAGAGCCACACACACACTGCACAGTGCACACAGCTACACACACTGCACACAGCTACACACACAGAGCCACACACACACAGAGCCACACACACACTGCACACCGCACACAGCTACACACACACAGCGACACACACACAGAGCCACACACACACTGCACACCGCACACAGCTACACACACCGCACACAGCTACACACACACAGCTACACACACACAGAGCCACACACACACTGCACACCGCACACAGCTACACACACCGCACACAGCTACACACACACTGCGACACGCACACAGACCTACACACACTGCACACCGCACACAGCTACACACACCGCACACAGCTACACACACACACTGCACTGTGCACACAGCTACACACACCGCACACAGCTACACACACACAGCTACACACACACAGAGCCACACACACACTGCACACAGCTACACACACTGCGACACGCACACAGACTTACACACACTGCACACCGCACACAGCTACACACACCGCACACAGCTACACACACACAGCTACACACACAGAGCCACACACACACTGCACACCGCACACAGCTACACACACCGCACACAGCTACACACACACAGCTACACACACACAGAGCCACACACACACTGCACACAGCTACACACACTGCGACACGCACACAGACCTACACACACTGCACACCGCACACAGCTACACACACCGCACACAGCTACACACACACAGCTACACACACACAGAGCCACACACACACTGCACACCGCACACAGCTACACACACCGCACACAGCTACACACACACAGCTACACACACACAGAGCCACACACACACTGCACAGTGCACACAGCTACAGACACACAGAGCTACACACGTGTGTGTCTGTGCACACAGCTACACACACACTGCACACAGCTACACACACTGCGACACGCACACAGACCTACACACACTGCACACCGCACACAGCTACACACACCGCACACAGCTACACACACACACTGCACTGTGCACACAGCTACACACACCGCACACAGCTACACACAGAGAACCACACACACACTGCACAATGCACACAGATACACACACACAGAGCCACACACACGTGTGTCTGTGCACACAGCTACACACACTGCTACACACAGACACACACACTGCGCTGTGCACACAGCAACACACAGTGGTACACACACACAGCTACACACACACCCTGCATGGTGCACACAGAGCTACACACACACTGCTACGTACACACAGAGCTATACACACTGCGTGGTGCACACAGCTACACACACACTGCTACACACATAGAGAACTACACACACACACTGCTCAGTGCACACAGAACTACACACACTGCTACATACAGCTACACACACTGCACAGTGCACACAGCTACACACACAGAGCTACACAGTTGCACGCTGCTACATTCAGCTACACACACTGCATACCGCTACACATTACACATTGCTACACACACAGCTACACACTGACCGCACACCGCACATTGCTACACACACACTACACTGCCACACATACATACAGCTACGCACACAGAGATACACTCTGCTATACACATACTGCACACTGCTGCATATAGTTACACACACACTGTACACAGCTGCACACTGCTATACACACAGCTACCCACACTGCGCACACCGCTGCACACAGTTACACACACCCACACCTGAACACACGCGGCACACTGCTACGCACACACACTTCACACTGCTATGCCCCCCCCACCGCTACACTCAAACTGCACACTCCTACACCCCTCGCTAACCATACACTGCACCAGCTACACACACTGCTGCACCCCACACTACACACACACTGTGTGCGCTCACTGCACACCGCCACAAACACATCACTATACACGCGGCACATAGACATACACAACTACACACACCACATAGCTACACATGCACACTGTACACACTGGCACACCTACTCACCATTACACACACAGACCTACGCACACACCAGGACAGCTGCCTACACACACAGACCCACATGCACACCCCTCTCTTGTGTGCACACCCTGCTGCTCCACATTGCACTGTAGCTAAATTCAGTAAGAGGGGAGAGGAGGACACACAGACCCCCCCCCCACTACACACACAACCAGCTCAGTGGAGGGCAGCACACACACACACAAACACACACACACAGCGTCACATCCTCAGCACAGCCATCATCACCGTCACCACATGCAGGTCAGCGCACAGCAAGCATCACACATTCTGTCACCCTCCCAAACACACACAGGGGCCTGCACACACAGTCTGCCCTACACACTTCAACACACACACTCTGTCGTGTACGCACTCACGCAACAGCCCATTTGCTCCTGCATGCGCACAATCACACCTGCACACTCAGGCATGCACACCTCCCCTTCCTCCTGCTCACGCACACGCACACCCCCCGGGCACCCTCTCCCCGGGTTGTGCACCTTGCAGGGCTGCAGCATGGGGGAAGGGTACCCGGGGACGGTGCCAGGCGGGGGCACTGGGCTGTCTCACATTACCACCTGGTCCACAAAGCCGTCATTGTGGCTGGAGACTCCTGCTGGGGGGGAGGTGGGGGGCAGCTGGGAATTGATACCGGATCTGGGGCCGAGGACAATGGGGTGTGTGTCTGGAATGGGGAGTAAGGGACCAGCTCCCTGACAGGACAAGGGGTAAATCCACCCTTTATCTGGCAGGCAAACTTGGCACCCCCTGCCCTGCAGGGACCTCTCCAGGGGTCTGGGCCCCCGCACCTTGGTCAGATCAAGGGGGCAAATTATATGTGCCCAGGAGGACAGCCAGGTGGGCTGAAATCTGGCAGAATCATCACACCCATGTGGGGGGCGGGGGGGCAGTGTCTCTGCAGGATCCCTGGGGCTGGGCTGAGTCTGCCACACAGGGGTGGGTATGTTAGGGGGCTGTGGATCCAAGGCAGGACGGCAGAGCGAGCTAGTAGTCTGGGATCCGCCTCTTGAGGGTCACACAGCCCCGCACACTCACTCACCCCACAGGGGAAAGGGAAGCACAGAGAGGGGAATGGACTCATCTGTGTTCCCATGGCAGGACAGCAAATAGAACCCGTTCCATCCCCGCTGCTCTGACCTCTAGATCCCACTCCCATTCCCCCAGGATAGAACCCAGGAGTCCTGACTCCCGACCCCCCTACTCCAACTCCTAGACCCCACTGGACTCAGGGGTCCCGGGTCCCTTCCCCACCCCCCAACCCCCAGTGCTGGAAGCTGGGGCTGGGAGGGGCAGGGGTTGCAGAGCAGCCTCAGAGAGGAGGCCAGTATAAATAGCTGTTTGTTCTGCAGCAGAAGCTGGAAGCAGACAGTGACTCATCTTGGGAAGGCGCATGTGGGAACTGGTGCTTGGGGAGGGGCTCCTGCCGCAGTCAGTCCCTTGGGGGCTGCGGCCCTCTCAGCCAGTCCTCCTGCCCCGAGGCTGAATTGGGGCAAGGGCTCCCTAGAGTGGAAAGGGCCTGGATCCCATTCTTCGCCTACCCTGAACCAGACAGCCCACCCCCTCCCCACCCTGGGGCTGGGCTGGAGTTAGTGCCCCCCCAGGGGAAAGGTCAGGTCAGAGCTGGTGCCCCTGGAGGCGAAAGGCCCTGGATCCCCATCTCCAAGGTCCTAGCGGTGTCTCCCCGGCAGACGCTCTCGATTATGGTTTGAGTTAAGGCTGTTCCCGTCACTCAGCAGATCAGCAAAGGGGCCAGCAGCCAGCAAGCCCTCCCTCCGGCCGTGTCTTTGCCATGCTCAGGGGGAGCCGAGTGCCCTCCCATGTGGGTGGTCTCATGCACCCAACAGAGAGTTAAGTGGTTCCCCTCCAGGCCAGCAGCAGACGAGGTCTAGGGCCTTGGGGGGTGATTCCTGGGCACCCCAGGGGCTGGGGCGATCTGCTCACATACAGACTGTGCCGGAGCCCTAGTGGGGCACAGCCCCGGGAGGAAGCAGAGGGACGATTTCCTAGTGCTACCTTCCTCTGCACGCCGCCCATGAGCTTTGGCACCGATCCCCAGCCGCCCACGCCAGCCTGGCTCGCAAGAAGCAGCTGTCCCGGTCTCCAGGCAGGACACGGTGCAGCACCCACACATGCTGCCTCCCCACCCCCCGCTTTCCCAGCCCCACTGCAGCTTGCCCAGCTGGGCCACCCTGCACACATGTGAGCTTGTGGCATGCTGGCTGCGCATCCCACTGGGATTGAGCAGCCCTGGCAGCTCCCCTTTCACCTGGCACCCGCAGGTGGGACGGACGAGCTCTCCCCACAGTGCACGGTATGAGCAATGCTGGAGTGACGTCCCCAAAAATCTCCATGCCAGTGAGGCTGCAGGGAAGAAGACTGTTTTCTGCAGCTTGGCCTCCTGCCTCATGCCAGGGCAGTGAGTGGGGATGGGAGCCCGGACTCCTGGGTTCTATTCTGTTCTCAGCCATTCGCTCAGTGTTCCTCTGATGAAGGCATCCCAGCAGGGGATTTGCTCTGAGGAGCTATTAGGGGAGGGTTTGGCTCAGAGCTGGAAGCTGCTGACCCTGGAGGGGCGGGGGGTGTTGAAGACCCATGGGGGAGTGATTACAGGGTTAAATGTTTACAGGGTCTCCTTCCCTAGGGCTGGGCTTGGGGCGGGCTGGCAGGGTCCGGCCCCTCCTAGGCCAGGAGGGCTGTGCCCCTCTGTCCCCTCTAACAAGAGAGTGAGGGGGCCCACACAAAGGGGTTTCTCTGCCCACTGGGCTAAGATCCCTTGTGATTAATGGCCACACAATTGCCCTTGCATCCTGCCCATGCCCATGCCTGGCAGGATGAGGCATGGATACCACCCCTGCCCCAGTCCTTGATGTATCCACCAAGTTCCAGAGAGAGCTGCCAAATGATACGAGGGGAGGGGCCACCCCCAGCGTTAGGGAGCCAGCCATTGAGGGTCACCGTGAGGTCTGGGTCTATCTCTCCAGAGGGACAGGGGGGCACCACAACACTCCCTCCCCCACTGCAGCGTCCCACTGGGAGTCTGCATGACATTCCCATGTCAGAGAGACGGGCACAGATCCACACCAGGGAACCACCCAGGGGTCCTGACTCCCAGCCACCCCATGCCTAACCACTCGACACCACTCCCCTCCCAGCGCTAGGGACAGAAGCCAGGAGTCCTGACTTCCAGCCCTACCTGTTAGACCTCATTCACCTCTTTTTAGTCAGTGCCCCTTGCGAGGCACAGGCCGGGACAGAGACAAAAGGCTCACTGCCATGGGACATGACAATGCCGTGCATGTACTGCCCTCAGGTGGGGGCTTTGAGACTGCAGGAGCATTGACGTAAAAGCCTGCTCCATATGTGTACAGAAGTTGGAGAGACCAGATGGGAGCGGTAATATCTTTTATTGGACCGACTTCTGTGGGTGAGAGACAGGGCTGCCTCCAGCCTTTTGGCCGCCCCAAGTGGCGAAGAAAAAGAAAAAGAAAAAGAAAAACCCGATTGAGCCGATGTCGAAGTACCACCGAAGACCTGGACGTGCCGCCCCTTTCTATTGGCCACCCCAGGCACCTGCTTCCTTCGCTGGTGCCTGGAGCCGGCCCTGGTGAGAGAGACATGCTTTTGAGCCACATAGAGGTCATCTTCAGGTCCAGGAAAGGTACTCCAAGGGTCACAAATAAATACAAGATGAAACAGATTGTTTAGCATAAGTAGTTAGCACATACTCTAAGGGACCATTCAAGCCTGTTAACACCTCTGCAGTCATAGGACAAAAAGGGGGGTTAGTGGGTGACAGATTATTGTAATCAGCCATAAATCCAGTGTCTCTGTTCAGTCCATGATTTTTAGGCCTTATCTACACTACAGTTTTGTTGATGCAAGTTATGCCGATGATCAAAACCCGGTATAATTACATCTCCTGTGCATATTCACACAATGCTCCTTCTGTTGGCAGAGGAGCATCAACAGAGAGAGCAGTGCACTGTGGATAGCTACCCCACTGTGCTACTCACCACCTTCTGCAGCTAGGAGTTGCGGGAAGGCAGAATGGATCGAAGTGCATCATGGGTAAGGCTTTGTGTTTGTCATGGAAATTCATGGAATACGTGACTTTCCATGACCTTTGTGACTTCCTCAGCGGCCCATGTGGCTGGCCCGGGAGCCGTCTGACCAGCTCGGGCAGCCCCTGGGCTAGTCGCACTGGCTGCTGCTGGGGCAGTCTTCGCGCCCCTCTGCCACCCCACAGCAGCAGGAGTTTGGGGGGGGGGCTCAGGGCTGGGGGTTGGGATGCTGGGTGGTGCTTACCTAGGGCAGGCTCCCCAGAAGGGCTATAGGAACTTCCATCCCTCAGCTCCTAGCTCAGGGATCAGCAACCTTTCAAAAGTGGTGTGCCAAGTCTTCATTTATTTACTCTAATTTAAGGTTCCGCGGGCCAGTAATACATTTTAACCTTTTTAGAAGGTCTCTTTCTATAAGTCTATAATATGTAACTAAACTATTGTTGTATGTAAAGTAAATAAGGTTTTTAAAATGTCTAAGAAGCTTCATATAAAATTAAATTAAAATGCAGAGCCCCCAGGACTGGTGGGCAGGACCCGGGCAGTGTGAGTGCCACTGAAAATCAGCTCGCGTGCCGCCTTTGGCACGCGTGCCATAGGTTACTTACCCCTGTCCTAGCTCCATGGCCTGCCTCTGCCTGTAGGCACCGCCCCCGCAGCTCCCATTGGCTGCGGTTCCCAGCCAATGGGAGCTGCAGAAGTGGGGCTTGGGGTGGAATGGAGGCAGCACGTGGAGCTAGGAGCTGGAGGTTGGGGCTTCCCAGGAGCGGGATAGGGAACTTGCCCCAGCCCCACCAACCCCCGACCCCAGCATCCGTGGTGCCCCTGGGCTCCCCCCCCCCAGTACCTGCAGTGCTCCCTGGGTCTCCCTCCAGCACCCATGGCGTCCCCCGGGCCACCCCTCCAGCACCCATGGCACCCCCGAAGCTGCCCCCTGGAGCTGCTCTCCCCAACTTTTAGTCAGGGATATATAGTAAAAGTCATGGAGAGGTCATGGGCCATTAATTTTTGTTTATTGCCCATGACCTGTCCATGACTTTTACTAAAAATAACCATGACTAAAACGTAGCCTTAATCCTGGGTGCGGGCTCAACGTCCCATGATGCAGTTTTTTCCATCCCATCATTCCATGGGCTTTTGACTGTGTTTCGTGGCATTTTTCAAGGGTCCATGTTTTCTGTGCACCCACCATCTCTGTCTGAATGGATGGATCCTGAACTGCTCTCTTTTGTTGTGGTCATTGTTATGAACACATTGTGGATGGTCATGCAGTATATCATGAGCTCCCAATCTGAACAGGAATCAGAGGTGCCTGATCTGCTGTGTGCTATGAAAAGAAACAACAAACAAACAACAACACTGGATTACTTTTGGCATTCACAGAGGCAGCTGCACATGGTGGACCATCACTTTTGGGCTCAGGAAACAAGAACTGAGTGGTGGGATCACATCGTTATGCAGGTCTGGGATGACCAGTGGCTGCAGAACTTTCAGATGTGCAAAGCCACCTTCCTGAAACTGTGTGAAGAGCTCGCCCCAGCACTGTGGTGCAAGGACATCAAAATGAGAGCTGCCCTCTCTGTGGAAAAGCATGTGGTGATCACTGTGTGGAACCTGGCAACTCCAGACTGCTACTGGTCAGTCGGGAATCAGTTTGGAGTTGGGAAGTCCACCGCTGAGGCTGCTTTAACGCAAGTGTGCAGGGGCCATTAATCACATCCAGCTACAGAGGACTGTGACTCTTGTCAATGTGCGGGAAATAGTGGATGGCTTTGCGGCAATGGGATTACCTAACTGGGGCAGGGTGATAGATGGTATGCATATCCCAATTTTGGCCCTGGATCGTTTTGCGATGGAGTACATCAATAGAATGAGATACTTCTCTACGGTATTTCAGGCACTTGTGGATCACCGTGGCCATTTCATTGAAATCAATGCACACATCTTCAGGAACACTGGCCTGTACAGAAAGCTGCAACTAGGGACTTTTTTTCCAGATCAAAAGATTCCAATGGGGGATGTTGAAATGCCCATAGTGATCCTGGGAGATCCAATGTATGCCTTACTCCCACAGCTCATGAAGCTTTACACAGGTAACCTGGTCAGCAGCAAGGAGCGCTTCAGCAATGGGCTGAGCAGGTGCAGAATGACCATAGAATGTGCCTTTGGCAGATTAAAAGCATGCTGGCGCTGCCTTTATGGCAGGTTAGTCCTAAATGAGGAAAATATTCCCATGGTCACAGCAGCCTGCTGCGAGCTCCATATTATTTGTGAACTGAGGTTAAAAGTTTCCCCCAGGGTGGAACACAGAGGCTGATTTTGAGCAGCCAGATACCAGGGCTATTAGGAGGGTACAAGGGTGGAGGGTGCTATTTGAATCAGGGAGGCTTTAAGGCACCATTTTGACAATGAGCTCCAGTAAGCATCCAGAAAGATGTCTTTCTATACAGCACTCTGCCATGCTTTGTTAACTTGCTGCCATGCATGAAAACCTTGATTATTCCTGACCGTGATTTGTTCTCAGCAAATGATTAACTGTGTATTAATTCCGGCAGCAACCACCATGTGTAGCAGACAAATGAAGATTGGTTATCATTCAGAGAGTATGTTTTTATTAAATACCAATTAACAACACACACAAAAGGCTTCGTGAGAAGGGAGATAACAATGAAGGGCAGTGTAGGCTCTTATAGCTGTGTGTAAGTCCAGCTATCATTCTGGAAACTGTCCGAAGGGGTAGAGTGAAGGGGTACTGAGACGGGCCAGGAAGTTACAAGGTATGTGTGGGAGGAATTTGGGGAGGGCATGGAAAGCAGTTCTGTATTGGCTGAAGGAGCTGCAGAGCACACATGAATTCTGCCTGCAGCATGATTAGGGACTTCAATAACTCTGTTTGCTCCTCCATCACTTTTATCATCCACTCCTGGCCCATTACAATTCGCTCCTGGCTCTCCTTTCTGTCCTGCCTGTCTATTTTATAATTTTCTTTTAAAGTCTCTCTCCATGCCCTGTGTTCTTGTTTTTCAGCCTGAGGATTGGAGCAACCCTTGAAACATGTCCTCTTTGCTCTTCCTTGGTCGCTTCCTTGTGTGGCGGAGGCGCTCCACCGATGTGTAGGCATGTTGCAGTTCCTGGGGTGCAATCTGAACTGTGGGACTGCTGAGTCCCCTGTCTCACCAACCTGGGCTCCCTCTTACACTGTGATGCTGTTGGGAAAGTGATAGATGTAAGGGGTCAGAGCTAGTTACCAAAGAAAATAAAAGATAAGGGCACAAGCCAAATCTTAAACCTTATTACACTAGGCAGTATTTAGATCTAGCAATTTTGCCACCCACTGGATGTTACAGTTCTTAATTCACAGGCTTCTTCCTTAAGCCTCGATCAGTCCCGCGCTGGCCTCTCCAGCCCTTCAGAACCACAATTCCCAGCAAGCAAAGCTACTGGAGGGGGTCAGCGCCCGCATGCCTCAGAACTACAACTCCCAGTGGACAGCGCGGTACCTTGTTTCCTTACTGGTCGCTTCGTTACATGCGCGCTTTTGACGTTGCCCTAATGGGGAAGTTCCTAGGACTACAACACCCAGAAGGCTGTGGGTCACCCGCCGCGTGTTTGCGTGGTGGCGGTGCCTACGGCGGCTGTTCAGGGTCGGAGGTGGCGGGAAGATGGCGACCGAGCACCCAGAGCCGCCGAAGGGGGAGCTGCCGCTGCCGGCCTACGGGGCCTGGGCGCCCGCCGAGCTGCAAGCGAAGTTGGCCGAGATCGGGGCCCCGGTGCAAGGTGGAGGCCGGACCGGGGGGGAACTGGCTGAGTGGGGGGCGGCGGCTCCCTCCAGGGGCACCCGGGGCCCATGCGGGGGGGGGGAGCGGTGAGCCCCGCTGGGGGAGGGGAACCCCACCTAGGAGAGGGGGTGGGAGCTGCTGGGGTGATGGGAGTGGGGGTGGCGCCTGTCAGGGGGCGTCTGGGGCCCGGGGGGCGGGAAGCCCCACTGGCGGTGGGCGAGCTGGGGCCGTGTGAGGGGGGCAGGCTCTGTGCCGGCCCGCGGGCTCCGAGCTGCGTTTCCCGGGCAGCCCAGAGGCGTGGGGTAGGTTTGGGGGCGGACGGGAGCCTGCTGGGCTGCGAGGGGTGGGGGAGCGCTAGGGTGGGGAAAGGCAGCTGGTGGTGGCTCAGCGTCGGTGTTGGTCTGTGAGCGCTGACCCTTCACCTGTGTTTTCCAGGCAGCCGTGAGGAGCTGGTGGAGAGGCTGCAGACATACACGCTGCAGGTGAGGAACAGCCTCTCTCCCGTGCGCACACACCACCAAACGCAGGCTACTCACATGGGGCGAGGGACTTGCTCTGCCATCAGAAACAGCCGCCCCAGTGCTCCAAGCTTGAGCCCTGGCACCAGAAGTGGAAGTAGGCCGGTACGGTTCGCAACTGCGTACCAGTAAGAGCCGGTACACAGCCGACCATACCGGCAGGGCCGCTGATGAGGGGGGCCAAAAGGGGTAGCTTCCCCAGGGCAAGGCCATTTAAAAGGGCCTGGGGCTCCTGGCTGCTGCTGCTGCTGCTACCCTATGGCTGGAGCCCCAGGCCCTTTAAATCACTGCCACTACTCCGGGGCTCTGGCAGTAATTTAAAGGGCCCAGGGCTTCGGTCGCTGCTGTAGAGGCAGCGCCGGCTGGGAGCCCTGGGCCATTTAAATTGCTGCTGAAGGGCTGGCTGGGGGAGTCTGGCCCCAGCCCCGCCCCTTCTGGTTGAGCTGCCCCTCCCACCCCAACCTTGCTCAGGACCTCGGCAGTCCTGAGTACTGGTAAGTCCCTTAAGTTACTTTCACCCCTGCTTGGCACCCACATCCCAACTCTTCTATATGAAAGGCATCCGTATGGAGGCCCAAACCTGGGGCTGGCAACTGGCAGTGGGAGACCTTACTGCTTGGCATGTACTGTAGTGTCACACCCCAAACATGCATGGGGGCATGTAGAGGGCTCCCACCTTTACGCCCCCATAGCCACATGCACACCATGCCAACTACACAGTGTGAGCAGTAATGGCACGCAACAGCCTTGTGTCTAGTGACATTGACTAGGAGCCAGGAGGCTCTCAGCCTGGATTCACTGGTGTTAGAGTAAATGAGCAGCGTTAGAAGATGAAGGCTGCTGTAGTGGTTAGGGCACTAGCTGGGACTAGGGAGATCTGGGTTCTAGTCCCTGCTGTGCCACAGATTCCCCGGGAAATCTTGGGTGAGTCACCCAGCCTCTTTAGGCCTCAGTTTGGCATCTGTATAATGGGGATAATAGTGATGCCATACCTGTAAGGATAAACAAATTAACAACTGGGAGGCGCTCAGATACTATGTTAACAGGGGCCTGAGAGGTACCACTCGGCATGAACAGTAAGCTGGGTTGTGACAATCACCTGATTGAACCATCTTGGGTGCTAGCGACCTGTGGAAGGAAACTTGTGATCTTTATCTTAAGACTGGAACATGTGGTTGCTGCTGCCATGTTGGGTAGGAGTTGGGGGCACCAGTGACATAGCCAGCGCTGTTTGCGTGCCAGCAAGGAGCTCTGTCCTAGTGAGGGTCATTGAGATTTCATCTGGGCTCCTGTATTCCTTCCTGTCCCAAAAGACAGCAGGGTCTGACTAGCCAGCCCACCCACCCGCCCAACAGCAGAGGGTTAATGGCAAGTGTTCTGCTGAGGCCTCACCTTTCCAGTATGTCTGCTTGTGTTCATAATAATTAGGGCAATTATAGTGCAACCTGCGGGGATGAAGCTAGTGTGTGGGCTGCGGGGGGTGGCCTTACTTCTATCCCCTCTCTGAGCCACATGCCCTGTGGGCATCAGTATCCCCATCCTGCTTTCTGTCTTGGCTATGGAGACTCTGGTATTCTGTGTTGTGGGGGTGTATGTGCAGTGCCCCCAGGCTCCATCTTGCTTGGAGAGCTCCACACTAATATCTTTTCTTGCCATGGTGGTGTATTGGCCTCCCCAGAGCCTGGAGTTCCTCTCCTGACCCAGCACAAGTCAGTGGGAGTCTGAGAGAGAGGCTCCCCAGTGGATAGGCTTTCACCTGCTTTGCAGCTGCATTTACTGTGTCTTCCCTCCGCAGACTGGCATCGTGCTGAGCAGGCCGTCTCTTAGGGGAGATGATGGTGACAAGCCCACCCCACCCCCGATACCTGGACAGGTAAGTGAGGGGGATATGGAGAGGAGGAATCCTGGCCTGGCTAGGTCACAGGGGCTGACTGCCCTGCCATAGCTCTCCTATGCAACAGCTGCTGTGCAGCTTCTCAGGGTGACTGACATCTGTTGGTACTTCCTGCCAGGAGCTATTGCTAACCCCAGCATCCTGAAGAACAGTGCTGTTCTACCTTCCGAAGTCCCTCCAACTGTGTCTGGGATCCAGGAGCCACCTCCTCTTCCTATACTGAGCATGCTCAGCGTTGCTTTGTGGCTCCTGGGCTGTTAGTGCTGCCTCTGCAGTGGGACACAGCATCTCAGTGCTGGGCAATGGATCTTGGTATAAATAACCTATGAATTGCTTTGTGATCCTGCACACTCTGTGCTGGTCCTTATCTCGTCATCTTTTTTTCTCGTTCACAGCTCCCTGGGATCCCCTTGCCCCCTCCCCCCATGGGGATGCCACCCATGCAGCCCCCGCCACCCCCTCCTCCTCCCCCTGGCATCAGTCTCAACTTCCCCATGGGCGTGGGGCCCCCTCCGCCGCCCCCAGGCATGGGCCCCCCCCTCCGCATGCAGAGTGTGGACCCCTCGGCTCTGTCAGAGGAAGATCGTCTGAAGCTGGCGCAGCAGCAGGCAGCCATGCTAATGCAGCAGGAAGAGAGGGCTAAGCAGGTAAGGGCTGTGTTGCCGGCAGCAGGTCAGAGGTGCTCTCCCTCAGTGCTGGCCTCAGGGGGGCACTAAGGGGTGCTGTGCTGTCGGGGCTCAGTCTTTGTGCTCTTCCCTGTCTGTCAGTGCTGACATCAGTGCCCCGTATGTGGTGTGAGGAGGTGCTATGCTGCAGGGATCTTCAGGGGCACTCTCCCTTGGCAGTGAGTGCTGACCCGAATGCCCCAGTGTGGTTAGCCCTGTGCGGCAGGATATCTGCCAGATGATGTATAATGAAGATTCAACCACTTTGTTTGCCAAGAGTCTGGGCTTTTTAATCCTGGGGTCCTGGCCATTTGGCCTCCTCAAATCCCTCCTTCCCAAGTGCAGTGTTAGGTGTGTATATGATTCTTCACATCCTGCCCTAAACTATTGTGAAGTGCTAATGCTGAGCAGCCTCTGTGCCCCAGAGGTGGCCACATCTCAGCACTATATGAAGGATCCCTGTATATATAGCCTTGTGCCCCACTTTGGTGGCAGCTATTTCTCAACGCTGGGTGAGGGAAATTTCGCCTTCAAATTCTAGCTTGTGCAATCTGTTCTATCTGCCCGTAGCCAGGGAATAGGGAGAGACGTGGGTGAAACCGACCAGGTAGCAGAGCAGTGGGGTCTGTATGTTGCATCGGGGCCTGAAGGAGCCTGATCCGGTTCCTTCCCTCCTCAAGTTGCAGAAGAGACGCTGCTCTCTCCTCTCTAATATTGAACTGAATTGGACCCAATTGCTGTCCTGTTCTGGCAGAGAACAGATGCTGAGATCCATTCAGCTCCCTGTCTGCCCCCCCAGCCCCTCCCAAAAAAACAAAAAGTTCTGCACGCCCCTGCTGACCCATTCCCAGATTGTTGCCTCTGCTGCTGGTCCTTTCCCAAAGCCCTGAGCAGGCAGGGGATGGGTGCCACTTGCTCACAGCTGGTTCCCAGCGCTTTGCCCTCCCCCTCACTCCTTGCAGGGGGAGCACTCATTCAGGGAGAAGCTGAAGGAGCAGGAATTGCTGGAGCAGCAGACATGGTTAAAGCCCCATGCAGCGGCATCGCACTGGGCATTCGGGGCTAGGACATGGGTGGGGTGGACTAACTGGTGAGGTTGCTGCTTACCGGTGCCATATGTCTCCCCTGTCTGCACTGGTACCCCACTCAGTGGGCCCCTCCAGTAACAAGGGGGCCCACCCAGCCTGGTGCCCCCTTTTTTAGCCTACAGTCTCCCCCAATAACCTTCAGACATCCTGTGGGGAAGGCTGAGGGGGAGGGCTGCTGATCTTCAGCTCCCACCCATCAGTGACCTCTGCATGTGTTTTCCTTGTCTCAGGCTGCAGTCTTACTAGAACAGGAGCGACAGAAAGAAATGGCCAAGCTGGCCCCCCCGGTGCCCAGACCCCCTCTGGATGTGGGGCCTGTCAGACCCTTAGGACCAAGGCCCCCAATGGTGCCACGAGGTGAGATTATTACCCCAGATTCCATACCACAGTTGGGGATTTTGCCTCTAGCAGGCTCTGGCTCTGATCTAGGCCCTGGATGCTGCCCCTGCTTTGGAAGCAGGGGGCTGGTTACTTCAGATCAGTTCCTTATGGGGACTCACCCCTTTCGTGTGTGTGTCTCCTGTCCATCTAGGTAGTGCCCCTGTAGGACCCCCGCTGCCTGGAGTTCCTATTGGTCCCCCTGGCCCAAGGCCGCGGGGGCCACCACCGCCTCCTGGGGAAGAAGGCCGAGAGGTAAGGATACAGAAGGTGGTGGCTGGAGGGTGGCCTGTTGCAGGTGGGCAGTTTTCTGAGACGTGTTGGAGGTAAAGAGAAGAATTCATATCCACTCACACAGGGTGGGTTCTGTACCTGGCTCTGGGAGGGAATGGGGTCTGGGCGGGCTGTTAGGAGCCAGGACTCCTGGGTTGTTCCTGTCCAAGCCAGCCTGTGGGTCCTGTTGTGGTGCATCCCCCTGCTTAGTGATCGCCTCTGTTTGTAGACAGACGATTCCACTGTTGGCCCCAAGATCCCTCAGGCCCTGGAGAAGATCCTGCAACTCAAGGAGATCCGGCAGGAGGAGCTCATAACTGTGCCTGGCACCACAGGTAACAGGCTCCTTCCATTCTTCCTGTGTGGTTTGGGGCAGGAGCTCTGGCTGAAGGCAGAGCCCTGGCCTCTCCCAGCAGGAGATGCTGTAGGGAGCAAGGGCGGGAGCTCTGGAGGGTCAGGACGGACACCTGGGTTCTATCCCCAGCTCTGGGTTGGGAGGAGAGTCTAATGTGTTAGAGCTGGTGGGGGACTGGGAGTCAGGACTCTTGGATTGTACTACTGGCTCATGTGGGAATGGAGCCTAGAGGTTAGAGCCTGGAATTGCATGCCAGTGATCTGTGTCCTCCTCATTCTCAAGCCTCTTGCTTCTCCTGCCCTGTTTTTCAGTTGTGCCCTGGCATTGGTAGCTGCTGTTGGGACTTACCCAAGAGCTTGGTGCTGTCTGAAGGCAGGTGGAATCCTGCCTTTCAGGTGCACCCCAGTATTAACCCTTCTCTGCAGTGTCCATACCCCAGAAGACAGGATTGGCAGGTGCCTCCTAGGGAGACCATCTCCTGTCCCTTGGTAATGCTCCCCACAAAGCAGAGGCAACTAACCCAACTGGGTTGTGTTCCTTCTATATGCTGCACCCCCCACTAGCCAACTCTTGTACTGTGACAAATGGGGGCTGGTTGGCATGTGTCTAAGGGGGGGCGCGGGAGAATTGGCCTCCCTTGTAATGTGGTTGGTCACTCCTGCTCCCAGCATGCAGTTCTGAGGGGTTGGCAGGGCTGTCCCCTCCTTCTCTTCCCCCAGAGCTTGCTGCAGTGTGTCTGACCCCCACACACCTTGCTGATCTCACTGTATTTCAGTAGATGATGATATGGAGACAGATTTGAAGGCATTGATCAGTATCTCTGCTTCCGAGACAGAAGAAGACATGGCTCTATCAAAGAAAGAGGTGAGCAGGCTGCGTGCCTCACTTTAGTTCCCAGCTCCAGCATGTCAAGTGGCTTAGAGGGGGGAAGCTGGGAGCCAGGACTCCTGGATTCTCTCCTCACTTCTGGGAGGAGAGCAGGGGAGCCTGGACTCCTGGATTCTATTCCTAGTCTGTCATTGGCTTGCTGTGTAAGGTCTGGTCAACCCCTTCATCTCTCTGTGCTTTGGTTTTCCCTTCTGTTGAATGAGGCTTGTCTATTTTCAGAAGCAGAGAGCTCTGTTAGATGCTGAGATGGGCACTTGCCCACTAGTCCAGAGGTTCTCAAACTTTTTTACTGGTGAACCCTTTCACACAGCAAGCCTCTGAGTGTGACACCCCCCTCCGCTTATAAATTTAAAAACACTTTTAAAATATATTTAACACCGTTATAAACGCTGGAGGCAAAACAGGGTTTGGGGTGGAGGCTGACAGCTCGCGACCCCCAGTTTGAGAACCCCTGCCCTAGTCTAACCTCAGCCTGGCTTGCGACAGGTAGATTTAAAGTGACTGCATCAGCTGAGCACAGGCCTTGATGCTGAGGCTGAAAACATTGGCTTGGAATGTAATAGATTCCTATGAACCATGTTTCCAATTAAGGCGTTTGAATCTTCCCTAGCTGCCAGTGTGGGGAGGGATGGGAGTGAAATTGACTGAGTGGCATGTGAAACTTACCACTTCCTGCAACAGGGATGCTAGGAGTGAAAGGAGGTGGGAGATCTTTCCCTTTGCATTCAGGGGGCTTTAGGTTGAAAACCCTTCACAGCAGCTGGGAAACTGCCACGTAAAGCTGAGGCTCTAGCCTCACGAGAGCTGCTGTGCCAAGCCCAGCATCCTGCAGGATGATTGTCAGAATCATTTCATGCCGTCACCATAAAGTTCCTCCTCCAGAATTCTTCTTCATGTCTGCCGTATATGGTGCAGCCCTGTCATGTGCAGTTGGAGAGCTGCCACTTACAGGATGAAGTGTGACTGCATCTCAGCACTGGGGAGAGTTCCCTGTATAAACAGCCCCTCTGCTCCACCCCAGAGGTGGCTGCATCTGAGCACCAGGGGAGGGATCTGTAGGTATTAATACACTTCTGTCGGCAGAGGAACCGTAAGCGCCGTAACCGGAAGAAGAAGAAGAAGGCACGTGTGGCAGCAGAGGGCAAAGGGGAGAAGGAATCTCCACGCACTGAGCCCAAAGACAGCGAGTCAGTGGTGGAGATTGAGTATGTCACTGAGGAGCCGGAGATCTATGATCCCAACTTCATCTTCTTCAAGAGGATCTTCGATGCCTTCAAGGTGAGCCAGGCTCAGGGTGCAGCCCTGGGGTTTTGGCGCTACACAGGTAAAGGAGCCTCTAGTGGTTCAAGTCCTGGCATCTGACCAAGGAGTGGGGTCTAGTGGTTATATCATAGAAGGGTGCCAGGACTCCTGGGTGGGGCAGTGGGATCTAGTGGTTAGAACAGTGGGGCTGGAAGTCGGGACTCCTGAGTTCTATCCCCAGCTCTTTTAAACCCCTCTCTTCAGTGGGGCAAGGGGAGACTCACAGGCTGCACTGAGCCCCAAATCTTGTGGTGATCTGTTTGCAATGGGGCAGGGGAAGTAGCTGCAAGCTCCATCTGCCATGACTCTGGGGGCAGTGCTTCCTGCCTCATCAGGATACAGATAGGTGTCTGCCCTCTAGCATCATGTTCCCTGCAGCCTGGAAGTGGGCACAAGCTGGGTTCTTGCATCTGCTGCTGAGTTGGGAGCCTTGGCTGATCCCTGGGTAGGCGGGAGGGGAGACCTGGTGGTGAGAGGAGGGGAACCTTCCCTTCCATAGTTCAGAAGTCCCTCCTCTTCCTTAAGGGCCTGGCTTGGAGATCTTCATCCCCCAGGGCAGGAGCACCCCCACATGGCCTGTATTCCCCCATCTGCTCCCTTTGGGGTCCTGCTAGCTCCTCTGAGGAGATGGGAAAGGAGCCTTCTTCACTCTGTTCCCCCGCCCCTCCCAAGTCTTGTGCCTCTGTCGCTGTGGGGCTCCCAGCTGCTCCTTGGGGGACAATTGCTCAAGCTCATGTGCTCCTGCTTAAATCTCCATCCAGTCAGTGTCCCCTCCCTGGGGATGGAGTCTCCAGCCTTGGCCCCTTCTCACCCTCCCTTGCCTCCACAGCTGACGGATGATGTAAAGAAAGATAAAGAGAAGGAACCTGACAAGGCAGACAAGCCAGAGAGCGCAGCTGCACCCAAGAAGAAAGGCTTCGAGGAGGACCGGAAGGGCAGTGATGATGACAGTTCTGATGATGAACAGGTGGGCTAGGGGGTGGGGCCAGGCAGCTAGCCAGTGGAACTTCCTGGCACCACAATGGCCCAGAGCTCAGGAGAGACTTGGGGGCAGGTATTGCTAGGGATCAATTAAGCTGGCATCTGCATTGACCCCAGTTGGTGTCATGGCCCTGGGGCTACAAAGCTGGGCTAGTGCTGCAGGGAGGTGCTTTATTGGGAGTGGGAGATCCTTCATCTGCAGCTTGCACTGGCCAGTATTAGTGTGTGTGTGTGGGGGGGTACTGGGTCCATGGGTCTGATCTGGTGGAAGTGGTGTGGGGGACTCGCGCTGGATGAGCCGGGCCTGTTATGCTGCTTTTTTGGGTCTAGGAGAAGAAACCTGAGGCCCCCAAACTGTCTAAGAAGAAGCTGAGACGTATGAATCGTTTCACGGTGGCAGAGCTCAAACAGGTGAGATGGTCAGGCATCCCAGCGCCATGTGGGTGTCACAGCTTCTCTGAAAGGGCATCCTCTGTGGAACAGAGCTGGCTCTGCTCAAGACACTGTGGGGCTGAGCCCTGGTTCAGGGGACTCTGCATTGGGGTTGGTGCCCTCTGGGCTGATGGCCCAGCTTGGCCAGTTGGGTTGGCACTATTTAAGCAGCAAGAGTGAAACTGACCCAGCTGGGTGTTGGGCCGTGCTTTTTCTCGCTGGGGACATGGTACCAGCAAGGGATCTCCCAGGATGAACTTGCCTCGGGTCCTGTTGGGACCCTTCGGCCTCTGCTGTCTGGCTGGGCTGGGGCTGATGGAGCAGGGGGAATCTGATACAGTCGCTGGGAATGCGGGAAGGGAAGAGAGAAGGTTCTGGTGCTCTAAAAGTTAAGCTGATGGCCTGGGGTAGGGATAATGGGAGGGCACTTGGAGGGTTAAGCCTCTGCTGTCCTGTTCCCAGCTTGTGGCACGTCCAGACGTGGTGGAGATGCATGATGTGACCGCCCAGGACCCCAAGCTGCTGGTTCACCTCAAGGCCACCCGCAACTCGGTGCCTGTGCCCCGGCACTGGTGCTTCAAGCGCAAATACTTGCAGGGCAAGCGGGGCATTGAGAAGCCGCCTTTCGAGCTGCCTGACTTCATCAAGCGCACGGGCATCCAGGAGATGCGAGAGGCGCTGCAGGAAAAGGTACCCACACTGCAGAGGTAGCTGCATCTCGGTGCCAGTCGAGGGACCTCTATATAAACAGTCCCTACTCTCAGCTCCCCCTCTGATCTCAGTTGCTGTGTGGTGACTTGGGGGGGCTGGTGCTACATTTCCCTGCCTCGGATGATTGCAAGACTTGGTCCCGTTATCCATTGTCATATTTCCCATCCACACACACACCCCGCCGCATTTGTTGGTAGGTCAGGTCTGCCTCCTGGAGATGGTTTTGCATCCTGGGCCCTGCAGGGGGTGGCAGGAGGCTGTGTCTGGTGGTACTGTCTGTCCCTGCAGCTGGAGGGGGCCCGTGGCATGGCTGAGGTGTGCTCACCCTCTCCTTTCTCCCTCCCCCCGTAGGAGGAGCAGAAGACAATGAAGTCAAAGATGCGGGAGAAGGTTCGCCCCAAGATGGGCAAGATCGACATTGACTACCAGAAGCTGCATGACGCCTTCTTCAAGTGGCAGACCAAGCCCAAGCTCACCATCCATGGAGACCTCTACTATGAGGTGGGTGTAGGGCCAGGGGAAGCCCTGTCCCTACAGGACTCCCTAAGATGGGGCAGTGGCTCTGGCTGGGGTCTGTGCCCAGGGCGTGCCCCATGCTGCGACTCAGGGGGGCAGTCTTAATCTCTGGCAGACAGCTGGGGATTGTGGGCTAGGAAGGAAAACCCATCCTGGCCTGGCTCTCTCTGACCTTGGATTTCTGATTGCTGGAGCCTCTCCCCCAAGCTGGGTGCTAGGCAGTGATCAGCCCACTAGCATTAGGGCACCTTGGTGCTCTGACCAAGACTCCCCTCTTCACCAGGGCAAGGAGTTTGAGACACGGTTGAAAGAGAAGAAACCGGGGGACCTGTCAGATGAACTGCGTATTGCCTTGGGGATGCCCGTTGGCCCGGTAAGTGCTCTTGGAAGCTGCCTGTCGGGGCGGGGCGTAAGCTGGTGCGACCCTCACCTGCTGATCCTACAGCCAGCCTTTGGGAGGCAGCTAGTCATGGCCACTGCATGGCTGGGCACCTCAGGGCTAGAACAGCAGAGCAGCTGTAGGGTGGGATTGCAGGGCACTGGCAGAGCTGTGGTGGTGGGGAGGCAGGTAGCAGGGGGCTGTAGGTTGGGACTGAGGGATGCCTGTGTGAGCGAGAGATGAGTTTTTTTGGTCCCCTCTTGGGACTTCCTTGCTGATGGTCCTGAGGGCTGGTTAGCCAGGGCTGGGCAAGTAAGTCTGTCCTATTGGCTAATTCCATGTCTCTCCTGGTTCCAGAATGCCCACAAAGTGCCACCCCCATGGCTGATTGCCATGCAGCGCTATGGCCCACCCCCCTCCTACCCTAACCTGAAGATCCCGGGCCTCAATTCACCCATCCCAGAGGTGAGTGGCTGTGTCTGTCCTACAGGGCGCTGAGGAATGTTCCCTCACCCCAGCATGTGCTCCGAGTGTCTGCGGGGCTCTCGAATGGCCTATGGCACTGTCACTGGTGCCAGGGTGTCTGTTGGAGTGGTCCCATTCCAAGAAGCCCCTCCCTGTTTGGCCCTTTTCGCTAGGGGGAAAAGGGGGACTCGTGCAGCTGAGGCACTGGGCTCCCCCAAAAGCTCAGCCTGCCAATGCAGTGTGACTCTATCCCTGAGACTCCCCTTTTCCTAGCAAAGACCAAGCTGAAGCAATGGCCTCTTTCCTGCTTCCCACTCCTGAGCCACCCCCTACCCCCCCCCCCCATCGTTTTCATCCGGCACTCCATGCATCTTCTTGTTCCTGTGTTTCCACACTCCACGTGGTTATATGCTCTTCTTCCCCCTGCGCCACTTGCACCATCCAGAGACCTGCATTAACCATCCCAGGGTGGAATCTACCCCTTCTACCTAGAACCCAGCGCGCTCACAAGGGGTGGGAGGAGCACTGGCCCAGCTTCCCAGCCCCAGATTAAGGCCCACAGATGGGAGGTGACTTAGCCAGAGTCAGTGGCTGGGCTAGGACCAGAGCCTAGGAGTCCTGGCTTCCAGTCACCCCCTGCTCTAACCCACTGGACTCCACTGTCCTCTGCAGCCTGAATAACTCTTTCCTCTTGTCCCAGGGCTGCTCGTTCGGGTACCATGCCGGGGGCTGGGGGAAGCCTCCTGTTGATGAGACTGGGAAGCCCCTGTATGGAGACGTCTTTGGGACCAATGCTTCTGAGTTCCAGGTAGGTAGCCAAGTGATCACGGCCCTGGAGAGACTATGTGGGGGGTGGGAATAGCCATTGCCTGAGGGATTGGGGTCACATGCCATTCCTGTAGCTTTCTAGGTGCAGTGGGATGAGCTAGGGGCCAGCCACTGGCTGGCATTCCCCCTCTTTGGTACTGCCAACCAGGCTGGGGCTCTTCCAGGGTGGTGGGAACCAAGACGAATACACAGCCTGCACTGACTCATTATCTCCCCACTGGGTGTCAGTAGGACCCCTGGAACTGTGCTCCTCAGTGGGGCTGATGAGCTGAGGCAGAGCAAAGGGGCAGCAAGGCTGGTGCTGGGGAAAAGATTAGATCCCTGAACCTTGGAGACTGAACCCCCTGTTCCTACTTGTACTGGGGGTGGAATGGTGCCCCCTATAGGAGGAAAGCCCATTCCCTACTCCTCTGAGCCAGCCTGTCTGCCTGCTAGGCAGCTGAATCGGAGCAGCACCCTCCAGTGGGGAGAGGCCCCTCTTCCCCACACCTTCCTCTGTCCAACCCATCTCCCCTCATTTCAGACCAAGGCAGAAGAGGAGGAAATCGACCGGACACCCTGGGGGGAGCTGGAGCCATCAGATGAGGAATCCTCAGAGGAGGAAGAGGAGGAGGAGAGTGATGAGGAGAAGCCAGATGAGACGGGCTTCATTACCCCAGCTGACAGGTCGATGCCTATCCGGGGTGGGGGCTGCCATGGGGTTGTGGCAGGTGGGGGCATGGTCAGTGAGGGCCATGTGGGGGCTCCTCCATTCCAGCCAGGCCATGTGGCCCAGGTGCTGTCTCTAACCATTTGCCCTTCCTCCTCAGTGGCCTGATCACGCCAGGCGGCTTCTCCTCTGTCCCTGCTGGCATGGAGACTCCCGAGCTCATTGAACTGAGGAAGAAGAAGATAGAGGAGGCCATGGATGGGTAAGTCAGGCCTCTGCCTTGCTTGGGCCACTCCACTCCCCCAGAGACAGCGGGGGTGAGCAGGACTCAGGGAGAATCCCATGGAACCCCAGGGGGTATCGTCCTGTGCAGCCTGTGCTGGCCCTAATGCTCCCATGTGGCACTAAGGGGAGCTGTACGGCAGGGAGTGGGGTAGGGTGCTATTGGTGATCCTGTTGTTTTGGAGGGCTCTCAGTCACTTACTTTCCCAGTTGGGGCTCTTAGCACTGTTCTCTTGGCCCAGTCTCAGCCCTGCTGTTTCCATTCTGCTTCCCAAATCCCTCCTGCTGTTTCATTAGGGTCAGACTCTCTTTTCCACTTCTTGTCCCAAACTGCTGTCTGGATACCAAACATCCCACCCCCGAGGTAGCTGCATTTCTGTCCCCCTGGCACTCATGGCCTGTTGTGCTGATCTTGTCTCTGCCCCCGCTTTACCCACAGCAGCGAGACGCCCCAGCTCTTCACAGTGCTGCCAGAGAAGCGAACAGCCACGGTTGGGGGTGCTATGATGGGTTCCACTCACATCTATGACATGTCCACGGTGAGTGACACAGGCCAGCCAGCCGGGTGAGCTAAGGGACCAGAACCAACGGCTTGGCGGGATGGGGGCCTGTACTTCTGGAACCCACCTATGTTCTCTGGGCCCCTGGAGCAGTTGTGGTGACAAGGCTTCCCGGCAGTGGGATGGGGCTGCTCATCCTTGGCATAACCACTGTTCTGTGTTCACTAGTGATCTAGAGCAGGGAGAGGGCCAGCTGGGCAGGGAATCGGGTACTGGGGGGAGCAGGCAGCATTGGAGCAGAGGGAGCTGGAAAGCTATGGTGCGGGGAAGGGGGCAGGACTCAGCTGGGTGGGCTATGGAAAGGGGTTGAGCAGCATGGAGGGCAAAAGGTGGCCCTTGGCTGCTGAAGGGCCAGGCTAGAACTGAAGTTGGGACTCCTGGATGCAGCGAGTCATTCAGGGCACCCTATCCGAAATGGAGGTGGGCTGGCATTCGGGCCTAGACAGTCCCCTGCTTCCGAGCAGAGAACGGCTCGGGGCTGGGATTTGAATGCCTGGTTTAGAATGGCTTGGTCAAGTGCTGCTGTTGGGGGGGCTGGAAGGAACATGTGGCTGGGGAGAGGTAGAGCATGGGCCCAACAGGGGCAGAGGAGTGGGGTTCAGGGGCTGCTCTCAGGGCAGTGATTAGGCCTGTCTCATCATCCCAAACAAAGGGGTATTCAGTGAGACCACCCAAGCTCAGTTCAAGTGCAAGGCCCTGGCCTTCCCCACTGCAGTTGGCCTGTGGGACTCACTGCCCACAGGATCTCATGGTGGCTGTGAGCCACGCAGGGTCTGGGTGTTTCTGTGGGAACCCTGGGCATTTGAGGCGAGAAGACTAAATGCTCGGCCTGGGAGAGATTGTGTGTCCATCCGTCCGTTGTCGTGCCCCCCCCCCCATAAGATAAACCGGGCTAGCTTGGCCCCTGGCTGCTGTTCCCTGGGGGGCAGGGGCTCCCCCTCCTATCCATAGTGCTGGCGTCTCACCCTTCCCTTCACCTGCAGGTGATGAGCCGGAAGGGGCCAGTGCCAGAGATCCAGGGAGTGGAGGTGGCGCTGGCTCCTGAGGAGTTGGAGCTTGACCCGATGGCCATGACCCAGAAGTACGAAGAGCACGTGCGGGAGCAGCAGGCCCAGGTGGAGAAGGAGGACTTCAGTGACATGGTGGCTGAGCATGCAGCTAAGCAGAAGGTGAGGGCTGTGGGAAGGGGTTTGGGGTGGGATATGGGGTTGAACCCTCTATATGGGGTGCCAGCTCCTATCTGGCCCCACAGGGTAGGGGGATTGATTGGGATACAGAGCCTGTCCCCTCTAGGGGGTGCCATAGCTCCTGTCCAGCCCCAGGATGTGGGGACAGTCTGGGTCAGGGAGGGGGTTATGATCCCTTGCTGGCTGAACTTTTTCTCTCTCTCTCTCTTTCTCCCCTCCCCCTGCCCCCCCCCCCCCCCGCAGCAGAAGAAGCGGAAAGCACAGCCCCAGGACACGCGTGGGGGTGGCAAGAAGTACAAAGAGTTCAAGTTCTAGCCCCATCCCTTCTGTTTTTAACTCACTTGTTCCTGTTCTGTAGGGAGAACTGCACTCCCTGCTGCTCAGCCCCCTCCAATTGTTTTGTGTTTTTTTTGTAAATAAAATCCAGGGTGCTGGGGCAATGGCCCTGCCTGGGCTCTGTCTCAGACTGGCCCCTTTGATCTTGTCTCTAGGAGGCGAGCGCTGCCTCCTCCCTTTGCTGTCTCAGGATCCCATCAACCGCTGCACCTTCCCCTCTGGCCAAATGCTGTGGGGCAAGTGCAGACAAGGGGGGGTGTGCTCCTCATGCAATAAGCCACGCTGTGGAGACTTGGACGTAGAGCTTTCTGTTGCCTGGGTGCCAGGCCTTGGAGTACAGTGATCTCTGTGCACTGTGCTTCCAGTTCCCTGCTGGCTCCATGTGTGGCTCTGCCAGGCAGGTGAGATCTCCCGGTCTATTGTAAAACGCCAGTGGGTGCAAAGGAGTAGGTTGCCTTGTAGGGCTGTGCTTTGAGGCGTACTCTCCCCTGGCAGGGCCCCCTCTGTTGTAGCAAAACTGCTGTGAGCTGGGTCACTGACCGCCCCCCCGGGGCTGCAGCCCCTACTGTAGTGTCTCAGCCCTCACTGCTTTGGGAAGAGCTGGCCCTGGGCAGAGGGGACAAGGGGTAGCTGCATATGAAGCAGCACTGCCGCTCAGCCATCTTAAAGTGCTTGCCAGTCATTCCCATGCAGCAGGCAGTGACTTGCCATTGCTCTGTGTGACCATGGGCTGGGCGAGAACCCAGGAGTCCTGCTAGACCAGCAACGAGCTAGAAACATCAGGCTGTAGCCTTTGTGCCATAGCTGTAGGCTGCTGGCCCCCCAGCAGGCACCAGCTGTCCTGGAGCTTGGGGCAGTGTTGGCTGTGGCTGTTTGAGACGGGAAACTTTTCCTTGGCCTCAGCACAGGTGATCTGTGCCCTTGGCCCTGCTGGAAAACCTGATTCTTGTTTCACCCTAGGGTGCTAGCCAGGAGTGTGCCCCCAGGGGACAACTAGCTCAGTCAGCCCAGTGTGGGCCCCACCCGAGGTCAGAGCCACAGCCTTGTCCTCGCTAGTGGCTGGGTAGGTGGGATCCAAACTCCAGCTCCTTTCTGCCCTGATGCCTGCGCTTTGCTTCCTGCTGTTGGTCCCAGTAGCTGCAGCACGGTGGCATGGCAATGCCTGTGACCCTGGTACACTCACTGCCATGCAGAGCAGTGGGCACAGTACAGCCCTGGCACAGGGGTGGGGTTCTGCTCTGGTTAGACAGGAGCTTTTGGGCACATGGAGGGATGGCAGGGGGACCGGGCTTCCTACTGTCCATCACCTTGACAGTGGGGAGGGGGGAGTTAGGGGTTGCCTTGCTCAGCGGCTGGGAGAGTCTCTAAAGCTGCTCAAGGAAAGAGGTGCTGTCCTCCTCCTCCCCGCCCCACCCTCAATTGCCAGCAAGCATGCAGGTCTTTGCCATGTGCCTGGGAGAGTGGACTACTAGTAGCTGCCTCACAGGTTGAGAACAGAGCAGAGGGGTGGATAGGTCTTGCTGTCTGATGCTGAGCTAGCATTTGGGCATGGATGGCACTGAAGAAGCTGGGGGCATTCTTTCACTGGGGAGAGGACCCCCACCCCTTTGCAGTAACTAACCTTGCCAGCTGCAGCCTGGGGCTTGCCCCCCTGAGGAAAGCAGGTGGATGGCACAGCCTTGGTGCTTGCCTGGCCCAAGGTGGCTGCAGGCCAGAGCTCTGCCAGCCATGTTCTTTACATGGCCTCCCAGAGTTGGGGAAGGGAAAGCTGAGGCCAGGTAAGCACCGTGACCTATTGCTGCCCTTTGGTGGTAGCTGGGGCCTGTGCAGCAGGTTGGCTGCATAGCAAGGGGTCAGACTGGGTTCCTGACAGGTGCCTGTTCCCCAATACTCACCTATGACCCTTCTCATGCCCTCCGTTCTACCCCTGCAAATGGGGAAACAGATGAAGAGCTGGGCCTAGACCTCGGGACTCCTGTCCCCACTCTGTTCCAGAGGCTGCTCCCTTTTCAAGCTCCAGTCCTGCAGTTGCTGTGGGGAGCTCTTGGGCTGGGGCTAGCGGCTGGAGCCCAAGCTGGTGCATCGCAGTGGATGGGGCTGCTGGAATGATCTGTGTTGTGGGGGTGTTGAGAGCCACTGAACTAAACCCTGTATATAATGGAAACCACTTCAAGCCAGAGGGTGCAGCAGCACCCCTAGTTCCAGCACCTATGGCAGTGGGAGAAAAGTGAGCCAGTGCCCTCAGTCTGGTTTCCTGCCCTTCCCCCCCCCACCATTCCCTTACTGGCATAGAGGGGTCCTGGGGGGTCCTGGGGCCCAGAGTTGGGCTGAGTGACTCCCAAGCTGGGGAGGGCTCTCCCAAGCCAGCATGGGCCCAGCCCCCCTGCACTAGCATAACTGGGGCAGTGGATGGTGCCACTAGAGGGCAGAGAAATGTGTGCTTGAGTAGGTGCTCTACCTACCTGGAGGCTTGGTGGGGGCAGTGGGAAGGGGGCTGGGAGGGGAGGGGAGGGGAGGGGGGGCTGGCCAGGGCAGTGTGGTGGGGTGGGCAGAGATGGTTAGTGGGAAGGGTGGGAAGAGGGACAGGGGCTGGATTAGCAGGTGGGGGCAGAGAGGGTTAATGTGGGAGATGGGCTGGGTTAGTTAGGCGGGGAGGGTGAGACGAGAGAGAGAGGATTAGAAGGAGGGCCAGTTTGGGGCAGAGAGAGTTAGTGGGGAGGGTGGGAAGGGGGACGGGCCAGGTTAGTGGGGAGGGGCCTGAGGGGGTTAGTGGTGGGGGAGGAGGCAGTGCGGTGGGTGGGGGCAAGAGGATTAGAGGCAGTTAATGGGAGGGAGGGCTGGGTTGGTGGGGAGGCAGTGGGATGCGTGGGCAGAGGATTAGAGGGGGTGGGGGTGGGCAGAGGGGGTTAGTGGGAGGGGGAGCTGGGGACTGGGTTGGAGGGAGGCAGTGGGGTGGGTGGGGAGGATTAGAGGGGGTGGGCAGAAGGGGTGAGTGGGAGGGAGGACTGGGGGCTGGGTTAGTGGGGAGGGGGTTAGTAGGAGGGTGGGAAGGGGAGGCAGTGGGATGGGTGGGCAGAGGGGGTTAGTGGGAGGGAGGGAGGGCTGGGTTGGTGGGGAGGCAGTGGGATGCGTGGGCAGAGGATTAGAGGGGGTTAGTGGGAGGGGGAGCTGGGGACTGGGTTGGAGGGAGGCAGTGGGGTGGGTGGGGAGGATTAGAGGGGGTGGGCAGAAGGGGTGAGTGGGAGGGAGGGCTGGGTTGGTGGGAAGAGGGGAGGAATGGGATGGGTGGGCAGAGGGGGTTAGTGGAAGGGAGGAATGGGATGGGTGGGCAGAGGGGGTTAGTGGGAGGGGGGCTGGGTTGGTGGGGAGGGGGAGGCAGTGGGATGGGTAGGCAGAGGGGGTTAGTGGGAGGGGGGCTGGGGGCTGGGTTGGTGGGGAGGGGGAGGCAGTGGGATGGGTGGGCAGAGGGGGTTAGTGAGAGGGGGGCTGGGTTGGTGGGGAGGGGGAGGCAGTGGGATGGGTGGGCAGAAGGGGTTAGTGGGAGGGGGGCTGGGTTGGTGGGGAGGGGGAGGCAGTGGGATGGGTGGGCAGAAGGGGTTAGTGGGAGGGGGGCTGGGTTGGTGGGGAGGGGGAGGCAGTGGGATGGGTGGGCAGAGGGGGGCTGGGTTGGTGGGGAGGGGGAGGCAGTGGGATGGGTGGGCAGAGGGGGTTAGTGGGAGGGGGGCTGGGGGCTGGGTTGGTAGGGAGGGGGAGGCAGTGGGATGGGTAGGCAGAGGGGGTTAGTGGGAGGGGGGCTGGGGGCTGGGTTGGTGGGGAGGGGGAGGCAGTGGGATGGGTGGGCAGAGGGGGTTAGTGAGAGGGGGGCTGGGTTGGTGGGGAGGGAGAGGCAGTGGGATGGGTGGGCAGAAGGGGTTAGTGGGAGGGGGGCTGGGTTGGTGGGGAGGGAGAGGCAGTGGGATGGGTGGGCAGAAGGGGTTAGTGGGAGGGGGGCTGGGTTGGTGGGGAGGGGGAGGCAGTGGGATGGGTGGGCAGAAGGGGTTAGTGGGAGGGGGGCTGGGTTGGTGGGGAGGGGGAGGCAGTGGGATGGGTGGGCAGAAGGGGTTAGTGGGAGGGGGGCTGGGTTGGTGGGGAGGGGGAGGCAGTGGGATGGGTGGGCAGAAGGGGTTAGTGGGAGGGGGGCTGGGTTGGTGGGGAGGGGGAGGCAGTGGGATGGGTGGGCAGAGGGGGTTAGTGGGAGGGGGGCTGGGTTGGTGGGGAGGGGGAGGCAGTGGGATGGGTGGGCAGAGGGGGTTAGTGGGAGGGGGGCTGGGTTGGTGGGGAGGGGGAGGCAGTGGGATGGGTGGGCAGAGGGGGTTAGTGGGAGGGGGGCTGGGTTGGTGGGGAGGGGGAGGCAGTGGGATGGGTGGGCAGAGGGGGTTAGTGGGAGGGGGGCTGGGGGCTGGGTTGGTGGGGAGGGGGAGGCAGTGGGATGGGTGGGCAGAGGGGGTTAGTGGGAGGGGGGCTGGGGGCTGGGTTGGTGGGGAGGGGGAGGCAGTGGGATGGGTGGGCAGAGGGGGTTAGTGGGAGGGGGGCTGGGGGCTGGGTTGGTGGGGAGGGGGAGGCAGTGGGATGGGTGGGCAGAGGGGGTTAGTGGGGGGCAGCGGGCAGGAGTTGGAGGCGCGCTCCCCGAAGCGGGTCCTCGCAGGGCTCAGCGCCCCCCCCCCCCCCGCATATTCTGTTTCTTGCCCCTCCGCATGGGCACGAGCCTGGCGCTCCTGCGGGGTGGAACCGTGGGGAGGCGCGAGTCCCCCTGTGACCAATCAGGTCGGCGAGCCCTCCCCCGTGCCCCGCCTCCTGCCCTCGGGAGCGAGCGGGAGCGAACGGCGACGGGCGGGAGCGCGCCCAGGGCAACAGGCAGGGCCGGGCAGCGGTGCGGGTCCGGCTCGGCTTCATGGCGGAGCGCGGGGGTCCCGGGGGCGGGGGGCAGCGCGCCCCCGCCCCGCAGCCCGCGGCGGCCGCGCTCCCCCAGCAATCTCCCTCGGGGCAGCCCCCGGCCCAGCCCCCGGGCGCGGCGCCCCTGCCCCCCAAGCCGGGCTCCGGGCCCCTCACCCCCGGCGGGGCGGCCCCGGGCGGGGCGGCGGGGCGCCCGGTGCAGATGAACCTGTACGCGACCTGGGAGGTGGATCGGAGCTCGCCCAGCTGCGTGCCCAGGTGAGAGGCTGGTGGGGCGCGGACCGGACCCTTCCCCCTCCCCGGAGAGACCCGGCTGGACCGGACCCCTAGCCCCGCCCCCCGTGCTGGGTGACCTGGCTGGACCAGGCCCCCTGCCCATGGAGAGTCTCACCTTCACTTACCCCTGGTCCCTTCTCCTGCTTTGTCTCCCCAACATCTCCCCCCAGAGCCCGCCTTGCCCTGCTGCTCCTTCTTAGGGAGTCTCCTCTCTCTCTCTGCCCTGCTGTTCCCTTGTTTCCTCCCTGCCACCACCCTGCTCTTCCATGGAGAGGCCTCGGGGACCCTGCTCCTGGACCCAGCTCCCTGCTTAGCCTAGCAGTGGCCAGCCCCTTGGGATAACCTCGGGGCCCTCCTATCCCAGAAGTGGGCTCTGTAGGATACCAGGGCCCCACTGCTGTGGCGGCCCACCTGAACCGTGGTACCTGCTTGGGAACATATGTCTGCTCCTGAGCCCAGAGGGACCAGCATGGGGCACCCACTCCCTGCTCAGTGTCCATCCATCCCCAGGGGAACCATCCCTCTGGAAGCTAGGTGAAACCCAATTCTGTTTCTTCCCCCAAGTATCCAGGAGAGAGATCAACTTCCTCTGCCCCACACGTCCCTCAACTTCCCCATCTTGTGCGTGCGACATGCCCACAGCCACCTCAGGGGAAAGCACCCTTCTCTCTCTCTCTCTCTCTCTCTCTCTCTCAGGTGTGTGCTCAAGGTCCCACGGTGTTCCCTTTCTCCTTGTGCCTGAACCAGGGACACACCACCTTTCTAAAAATGCTAGTTGTTGTGAAAGCCCAATTGATGGTGTTGGGCTGGTGGGTGGGGGCTGCTGCCTGGTTGTGCCTGGCTAGGGAGAGGCATGTGGCTAGTGGGAAATAATCAGCCCTCTCAGTTCATTGATTGTTTATTTTTAGCGCCGTTCCTCCGATTCTGCCAGAGTCCAGGTGACTCGTTGTCATTCTGCTCCCGTGCTGCTGCTGTGGCAGAGATTGTAATTGCTGTGCTTATCTGTTGTTTGGGATATTTTTCTGCTACCTCCAACACATCCGGCTGTTGCTGTATTGTGGCGATTTGTGGTCACCAAGGCGACTTCCTACATGCTAAAGGGCACCCCAATCTCAAACATGGTGGTGGCACAACACACTTACTTGCACATTTCTCAGCGCACAGAGCATTGGCCTCAGGCTTGCCTCCCACCCCACTGGAGAGTTTAAAAACCAGCCAACTGTTCTTGTTGATTTCTTGGACGTTTGGATGAGAATTCAGGTTTTTTTCCACCCAGTGCATTTAGGATCTGCTCTGTATTCAAATGCATTCAACACCCCTTTAAGAACAATGCGTGTAGCCCACAGAACCAAACCTGCACCGAGGTCCACCTCCAGTAAGCAATTCTGCTTCTCCAGAGAACTCTTAGCGGTGGATCCTCCAGGTTTCCCTGTCTAAATAGGTAACTGGTCTACATTTTTTTCACGGTTTGCTCAAGACACTAAATCCCTTGTATTTTATTGTCCTGTCAAACTGTGCAGCTAGTGATGAGTGAGGCTCACTGTAGAGGGGACAGGCTGCCTCAGGGAGCTTGTGGTCTGCCTTGGATGGGGTATATGATGTTTGTAATTTCACCCCTCTCTTCCATGTCTCTCTTATGGGGGTCCATTTCTGAGGAAGTGGCAGGTTTAATGTGCTGTGTATGCAGACCTTGGTTGTTCTAGGAGAAAGCTACTTCTAAAACAAATGGAGTGAAAGTTTTGCGTATGTGATTATACCAAGCTAAATTATGCTCACTTGAGAGGATGGTCTCATAATTCAGTCCTGGGCTAGTGCCTTAGGAGATCTGAGTTCAGTTCCTGGCTCTGCCACAGATTTCCTGTGTGTCCTTGGGCAAGTCCCTTCATCTTTCTGGGCCTCAGTTTCCTATTCATGACATAGGGAATTAAACCTCCCAGCCCACAAGGCTTTGAGGACAAATTCAGTAATATTTGAGGCACTTGGATGTGATGGTCGGGAGGGCCTTATAAAAATACTAGACTGTTACTTAAGTAACAAAATTAGTACTAAGAAAAGGATTACTTGTGGCACCTTAGAGACTAACCAATTTAACCAGTTTATTGAGCATAAGCTTTCGTGTAGCTCACGAAAGCTTATGCTCAAATAAACTGGTTAGTCTCTAAGGTGCCACAAGTAATCCTTTTCTTTTTGCAAATACAGACTAACATGGCTGTCACTCTGAAAGTTAGTACTATAAGACTGAGCTGAATCTATGCAGTATTATGCTATGTTGGTTCTCAGGATACTAGAGAGACATGGTGAGTGAGGTAATCTCTTTTATTGGACCAACTTCTGTTGCAGGGGAGAGAGACAAGCTTTTGAGCTACACAGAGATCTTCAGGACAGAAGAGCTGTATGTGTCTAGAAAGCTTGTTCCTCTCACCCACAGAAGTTAGTCCAATAAAAGAGATTACCTCACCCACCTTGTCTCTCTAAACTGAATCGTGACCTTTCCATAAGAGGTAATAAGGTGCATTTGGTTTTTAAGACCTAACTACTGCTCTTTGTGCTTTATAACTAGACACCTCTAGGCCATTAAGGTCCATATTTCAGCGCTATTTGAGTACTGGCTCAGTATCTCAGTATATTTCCCCTTGGGCTACTTTGCCCTCCCTGAGGCATTTCTGGGCCTGCTACACATGGCAAACTTTTCTTGTCTGCATTCTCCCCTCCCCTGCTGTGAGCTTTTGCTATAAAACTGTGTTGTGCACACAGTTTCTGCTGGTCAAAGAGTTACGTTGATTACCTGGGAGAAAAGGACCATTCCAGATGAATGTGCCCTCTTTCTAAAGGCTGCCGTTTGTCTCTCTTTCAGCACTTAGCTCATTGTGCATGTCCTAGTCAAAGTCACTGACATTTTCAGGAAGAGCTCTGAAACCCTCCTAGGAAAGGTTTCAGAGTAGCAGCCGTGTTAGTCTGTATTGGCAAACAGAAATGCATCCGATGAAGTGAGCTGTAGCTCACGAAAGCTTATGCTCAAATACAGTCTCTAAGGTGCCACATTTTCCTCCTAGGAAAGGTGCCCGGATTGCCAATTATCAGCTCCTGTAGCATTTTGTCATGTGGTTGCTTCTCTTTCAGATGGACTGCTAAGGTCAGGCTTGTGCTACACATTCCTCACCTCCCAGCCTGTCAGGCTGGTAGTTAAATTGTTTCATCATCCATCCAAAAAGAAAGCAGATTTAGGGCCTGATGTTTTTTCCCCAGAGGTCCTGAGCGGCTCCTGCTCCCATTCACCTCAGCTGGAGCTTGGGAAACTTGCCACTTGTCTGAAAAGCAGACTCTTAGCGTAGGCCTTCCCAGTACCCACAGATTGCTGATGTTTTGGTCCTAGTCAGCTTTAAAGGAGAATGTAGAGCCATGTTCTGCACCATGGTTCTGTACTGCATTTCAGCATGCTGCTTTGGCTGCCCAGGACCACCCTTTTGTTGGGATCTCGGCTCTTTGTGGCTGAACATTCAGTGCTAGTTCAAGTGGCTTCACAAGATGGAAGCCTCCTTTCTCATTTTAGTGGACAGCGGGTGGGGAGGGGGCAGGGGGAGCAGAGAGCCTGCTGTAATCCCCCCCCGTCACTAGCCGGATTCCTAGATTATAAAGCCAGAAAGGACCCTTGTGATCATCTGCTCTGACCTACTGTCTATTGCAGGCCATATGACTTCCCTGGATAAGGAACCTTAAGTCAGTGAGGATATCACAAGGATTAATTTAGCCTGTACAAAGCAAATTGAAAACCTACAGCCTGAACAGGGACTCTGAGGCACTACTGACTGAGCTAGCCAAGCTTCTAGGGGCCCAGAAGTCAAAGGACCATGGAGCCTGGTTTCTTTCTCCCCTAGAGGGAGTCCATCTGAGCTAGGTTTGAGGCATGTTGGTTGTGGGTACTGCGTGCTCACGGCCTTGTAGCTAAACTGGGGGCTTGTTCTCCAGGGCTATTTCTTGTGGTCATTACTCCAGAAATGCTTTTACATTGATCCACCATTCCTAGATAAAATCTCAGCCCGAGTTGTAACTTCCTCTGCTGTGAAGATGACAGGACCTCCTTTTTTGCCCCATAGACTTGGGGTGATTTGTGCACTACATTTTTATGGCCTCGCCATTTACCGTACATCACCGTAGCTGGCATGGCTCTGGTGGAGAGGCTGGCTCCTGTGTCTCTCACATAAAACTCTGAGCCGCTTGGGTTTGTTTGTCTCTTGTATCTTGCCCATCTGCTAATCCCTGGTGTTTTGGTAGATGTAACTGGCATGCAGAGAGTTCCTGAGGAAATGCAGCAGGCCAGGCCTCCTCTTGTTGGCGGCGGCTGCTGCTGTCAGAGTCCTATGGCAGTTTTGAAACACAGTTGTACCAGAGACTGGTTTGTTATACCTGCCGTGCAGCGCTCCATTGCCCTCGGGGGGGGGGAGGGATATAAATCCAAGAAATGTGTTTTCCCCATTATCCTCAATTATTGAGGTGAAGGGCAAAGTGAGAAAATGTGCCTGCATTGGCAAGCGTCCATGGTGATTTGTCATGGTTGCATTAAGAAATAAACGCAGGCAGGGATTTATCAACCTTGGTGGTTTTGCTCTCCCTTCCTTCCCTAATCTTGTAACAAGGAAGCCCTCCATGGTTTTGTAACCTGTTTCTGTGTCTTGGTGGTAACTTGTTTCATGTTTCCTACCTTCCAGAGGTGGCATGATGAGAGGGGTCTTCTGCTGTCTGTGAGTTTGGTTCCTGAGCAACTTAACCATGTTTGTGACATGCTTCATGTATTTGCCACAGTTTACGGATGGCGGAATTGGAGTCCTATAGAAATCAAATGAATTTCTAGCAGAGCTAGGAATGGAACCAGGATCTCCAAATTCTAAGGTCCCTGCTCTAACCCTTCCTCCCAGAGCTGCAAATAGAACCTAGGAGTCCTGGCTGGCTCCTGCTAGAGCACGTTCGTATTGCACAGTGTCTGCCAGCCAGGGAGGGTATAGAGGTATACAAGATCATCTTTAATTTACATGTGCCCTTGCCTTAGAGCCTTAATTATCATTTTTAAACAGCAACATGACTGATCAGATTTCAGACTGGGAACAAAATCTGAAAATAGCTATGAAAAATGCAGACCCCTGCAAATGTGTGGGAAAAGCAGGAATTGTCAAGGCTTGAGTTTAGTGTGCAAGCAGCACGTTCTGGGATTAATTGGTAGAACACCAATGGACTAAGAAGCAGAGGAAAGGAGGCCAGGATTTCCAGAGTCTTAATCCTGCCCTGCCGCTAACTATCACCTGGGGCAAGTCACTTTGTCTCTCTTTCTCTGGCTCTGAAGGGGGGCTACTTGCCTATTTACCAGAGATTGTGAGGAGTAATGTTTATGCAGAGCTGTGGAAGTATCCATGCTGAAGGATGCCATGAAAGTCTTAGCCTCCTGTGGTGATAAGATGCTCAGAATTTGAGCATGCAAAACCTGAGCTGAATCCTTGTATATTTCGTTGCCCTGCTACTTCATAAGACAGGAACAGATGAGAAACACACCCACACACCAGCTGTAAATTAAATCTTGCTGTTCTAGGACAAAATTCTTTTTTAAAAACTCCATGGAACTTAGATAACAAGCAAACTCAACCTCAGACCCCAGGTATCATTAGTCAGCAAACCTGAACAAGCTTTGGTTTCAAAGAAAATACAAATTTCTCAAGGAACTTGGACACTTCAAACAATTGGGAGAGGAGATCTTTGTGTTTACAAAGAACTCAAAATGCTCCTTTCTGTCTGAAAATGTTGTGCCTTTGGTAGATAAGTGACACTTAAAAGGCCAATAACTGAAGGAAGGTAACCAAGTATATTTTTCTTTGTGCAATGTACAGTGAGTTGTGTATATTCAATTTGATTATTTCCCTGCCTACTTGATTGGCTAGTCAGTTTCTTCTTTCCTGAAAACATCAATAATGGGGGAGAGAGAAATCATTGTAGATTTTTAATTGCCTTTAAGATCCTGCCCTTGAAGGGTAGGGAATGGGGGGGGGGGGAACAGGTTGTGTCCCTTTAAATTAGGCCCAAATGTAAATTTTATTTTAAGATTGAAAACAGCCCCTTTTAATAATTAAGACATTTGTTTACAATGTAAGACTCTAAGATTGTGTCCCTTAAAATCTCAAGTCATTGGCAACAAATATATTGATTTCAATGTTTACACAAGTTTTTTAAACAAATATTTGATCTTGTATTTCACATCTGAAATGTTGCAGAGAGCTGCTTTTCTTGCATTGTTTTATAGGCTAGTGAAGCTAGTATCCACTGGGAAATTTAGAAGCCTGAATGTGAGTATTAGTATATTTAAAAAAATATTTCAGTGGTAAAGCACTTACTGGGATTTAATGAAGCATTGTGAAAGTGTGAAGCTAACTTTGATGGCTTCTAGATTAATTGTAGCCATTCAGAAAAGGATCCCTAGGTGTTCTGGTGAAAGGCTCAATAAAAACCTCCTTCTGTGCAGGGGAAATCAAACCAGCTGACAAGATCTTAGGGTGTGTAAAAAGAGAATGTCAGAGCCCTGAGAGAGGTCTAGCTCACAGGGATGAGTAAGAGAAAACATGATAGAAGTGTGTAAAATGAGTGGTGTTGAAAAGTTCAATTACATGCTCCTAATTGACTCTTTCCAATACAAAAACCCCCACTGAATTAAATGAAAAGGTGGCAAATTAAAGCCGATAAGAGTAATAACTTTTAGTGCAGTGCATAATTAACCTGTGGAACACGTTGTCACAAGATATTGAGACCAAGATCTTAGGAAGGTTTGAGATGCTTATTTGAATAACACCCGAAGCTATGTTAGAGAGGTTAAAAACATCTAAGGTGCATGTTGAGTATAAGCCAATCTCTCTCACTGATCTGGGTTTAGGAAGAAACATAGGGCTGTTACTGATGACTATAGGGGTTTCTTGCATCTTTCTCTGAAACATCTGGTACTGGCCACAGTTGGAAACTGGAGACCGGAAGCTGGAGTAGATGGACTATTAGTCTGATCCAGTGTGGCAACTCATTTGTTCTGAAAAAAGACCTTCAAATGTGCTGATGGGGCCCAAGAGATGCATAGCAAAATGTGTGAAACACACTAATTTGGTTGCTACATCAATGCTTAAAAGGACTGTTTTTCCTTTGGTGGATTAGTCCCGTGTGTGCTAAAAAAGTAACCAGTGTGCTTTTGAAACTGAATATTAAACTGCCATC
This sequence comes from Lepidochelys olivacea, assembly GCF_965140295.1. NCBI lineage: Eukaryota > Metazoa > Chordata > Testudines > Cheloniidae > Lepidochelys > Lepidochelys olivacea. Next base: position 29,973,070 of record NC_140417.1, on the reverse strand, counting down.
CAAATATGTTCTTATTACAGTAAACATTTCACGCCTCTTGGGCAGTACCTCCTCTGACTTCCGTTGCTTGCTTTTTAACATAGCTATAATGGTTCTGGCGAATTAGGTGACACCTCTCAATTAAAGGAGCAGCAGAGTGGATGCTTTTCTTGAGCTGCTTAAGTCTGTCAAGAAATGGTGCAGAAATGACACTTTGTGTTTAAAAACATGCAGCCTATGGAATTTATGAGCAAGGTCATTTCAAGGGAAAAGCTGACAGTGTGGAGATCTCTGGTGTTGATGTGGGGAATATTTCCATTTAGTTTCACTTTGGCCTGATCAGCACATCTCTACTCTCACTGTTACAAGGGGAAATGACAGACAAAGTTCCATCAGTTGTTATAAAATCACTGTTGTCAAATAGTTCAGTGTTTGAAAATAAGTGGCCTGCAAATATAAGGCAACCTGGGTTAGTGCCTTATTAATAATGTATTTAAAAAGCCATCCCTTTCAGTGTGTGTGTTTTTTTTTTTCCTCTACTTGCCTTTACCTAACTAATATCAGGCATGTCAAGTCTGCACTAACTGGGGTTTTCTGGAGGACACTTGGGAGGTGTGATGTGTGAATTGTGAGGTTTCTCAGGTGTCAGATCTGTAACCAAGACCCCTCTTTTCCCAAGCGTTCGCTAGATGTCTGTTATAGGCCCAAACACAAACAACGGTTTCAATACTCTGAATAAAAGTTACTCCTAATTATCTATGATATCCTAGTTTTATCTAGTCTTTTGTCCTGGGAGTCTCTATGGAAGACTTGAATTTTTAATGGGTATGGAACAGTGTTGAGCTCTTTCTACATTATAAAGAAGACCAACTCCCTTTCATTTCACCTCTTGTACAATTTAGGGACATAAATTAAGGCTGAAACTACAGCACTGTGTGTAGGGGGCAGACTGATTTTATTTGAAGAGAAGTTTTGTTTCTATATTTCCTATACCGTCTGGCTTTGCTGGGATAGGCTAAGCCTCAGTGCATGTTCATAACTGGCCCAAGTTGTTTTTCTACATGGTGATATAGAGTGTGAGGTGAGGGGGAATCATTCTCCGAAGCCATGAAGTGCTTCAATGCATCATAGTTATCCAGGGGGTCCTGGCCCTTAAGCTATTTCTATCCTTCATCAGGCCATTTGTCAGCACAGTTACCTGATTTTTAGCTGCAGACACCACAGTGGTCCACCCAGAAATGTGCCCCTTGTGTCATGTTAGGTGCCAGAATGAGCATCCCATTTATATGAACGGGATTAGCTCACCCCTCTTTGAGAGCTGTTAAAAACTCTAATGTTCAGGTTCTAGTCAGAAGGCTTTTAATAAAGAAGGGTTCAGAAAATGAACCCATCTCAGCCTGAATTTGAATGTCATGGGGTGTGGATAGGAACGTCAGGTGGGCTGGGAGGTTAACCCCTGGGGTAGGCAATGGATGTGGGGAGAAGGTAGAGCAATGGTCTCTTGTGGGACAAGCTGAAGACACACCTTCTTCCTTCTCTGCCTATGTTCCCTTCACATTCTTGCATTGCCCTTCTTGTAACCAAACAACCTGCTTAATTAATTCATATGAGGCAATGGCTTTTCTGATAAGATCCCCTGTCTTCAAAGGGAATGAGTAATGCTAGACGGCCACCACACCCGCTTCCTATTGACACGGTTTGATTTAACCCAGGGTGTTTGAAGGTAAACTCTGGCACAGATCAGCTTGATCTTGTTAATGCAATATATTTTGTTAATTATTTTCATCGCATGGAGGAACTGTCAGCACTGTACTTGCAAGCTAAACAATGAAGGGGGATCTGTGTGGGGGAAAATAGGGGCTGCAGGGAGTAGAGTGGGTGGCTTAGTAGCTGGTCCTCCTCCAAAGTCAGTATTGAACCCAGTACCCTGGCAGTCAGTGTTTGAGGGGGCACCCTGTGTTACAGTGTGTGGTTTAAAAAAAAAAAAAAAAAAAGTGTGTGGGGGGGAAGAGATTAACTCCATTATCCTGAGCAAGTATGTCCTTGCTTTTTGCCATTGGATACAGTCTTTTTGTACTTAACTGTTAATCAGATAACTTTTCCATGACCAAGGTAGCGGCTTTGCTGTGATGGTAGGAGGTGATTCTCTCCCTCCCTCCCCCCCCCAATTTTCTAAAAACCGTTCAGGAGGCACCAGTTTGTAAACATTATCATTTTTACTGAGTGTTTGTGTCTGTCCATAAACTACCATCAATATGTTACAGACATCAATAACCGTGTAGAGTCTTAAAGAGCACTGGAGGATGTTCTGATTGGAAGCATGATGAACTCATGGAAATGATTTTCTATTAATATAAATAAATGGAGGTGCACACAACGGCGTATGCTAGTCCTTATCCAAAGCACAGCACAAGGTAGGCCAAAAAATCCAAAGGCTTACTTTGGCTAGCGAGTGAGTTAAAGAATGACCTGGTCAGAACTCATTAGCCTTGTCACAAAGCTAAATAATGATGTGCACACAGAGATTAGCAAAGGAGAACTGGTGGGATCTCAGCTTAAAGATCCAAGGCCAAGGCCAGGCCCCAGAAATGGGGTTGTCAGGAATCCCTCTCGGATAGAAGATGCAGAATGAAATCAGATGGGTGTGAATCAGTTACTGAATTTCTGATTGGGACTGGTGATGAGTGAGCTGCCATTCCCTTCCCTCCACCCCCAAGTTTGTTCGTGTGATCTTATTGTTAATGCAGTACATGGAAAAGGACGGGAGGCCTTGCATTGCTTTTTATGATGGTGAACTGACACCTGTAGGACAATCAGAAATAATGCTCTGCCTGTCTTAGTTTTCCATAGTGCCACACTTTCTGTAGTGCTGGATCATCTATATGCATTGTGACGGTCTTGTCTAGCATCACACAGAAGTCTATGGCACAGTCAGGAGTAGAATGCAGCTGTCCTGGGTTCCAATCTAGTGCCTTCATCACAAGAGAACACCATTGCTCTAATACTAATCTTCACTTCCTACGGCCCCCTTCCTTATTTCCTATTCATCCTGTGCCCTGAATGAAGTAAAGGTCCTGCAGAACAAATAGTATGTGAATGTCATTAAAGACTACCTTGCATACATGCAAAGGGGGCTTATGAAGGTTGCTCATACAACCTTAATTCTGTCATTTCCTAACTTTTGAGTCCATGATTTTGCAGCTTCAGTGTTCTTTCAGTGTAGTTTTTTTGTAAGAAATTTCCTAGATTTAAAAAAAACTAAACCCATCCTAAAGAACTATATTGGCCCCTGCCTAGGTCAGCAGCAGGGTTTGAACCCAGGACCTGTAGCTTCACAGCATGGACCTCTACCACTTGGGCAAAAGGACTGATTGCTAGCAGTAGTAGGGTGTAATCCTCTGTGGATCCATCATTGTCTGTAACAGACCTTGTCAGCAGGAGTCAGGAATCCTAGGTTTTAATTTCCTGGCTCTGAAGGGGAGTGTGGTGTGATGACAGCACAGTCAGACAGAATGTATGTGTCAGGTCTGAAAGGCAGTATGCCTGTGGATGAGAGGTGGGTTCGCTCTAATAGCGGCAGGATTCTGTTCCCAGTTTTGCCTGAAATGACCTTGTGTGCGACCTCTCAGCTCCCCCATAGGTAACAGGATGAACGGTAGCTGCTTTGCTCGCTAGTAAGAGCTGTGATGTGCAGATAACTATTATCAGCAAGTGGAGCAGCTGAGATTAGAACTCATGGCTTCCTGTTGGCTCCCACTCCAGCACTTCTTCCCACTGACCATAGGGATATTGGCTGCTTTGTTCCATGGGAGCTCAGCATGGGGCCAGGAGCGTGCTCCTGGGAAGATGAAAAGTTCAGAGACTTTTAGCATCAAGCTTCTAGCAAGCTGTATGGAGCATGTGCAAAAGGTGATTTTCCTTCAGCTGCTTGTTAAGCTGCCAGATCTGGGTAGATTTTCATGAGGCAGCAAAGGACCCCTATGAGCACAGCACTGTCCCCCTGTGAGATTGCAAGTTCCTGCTTGAAACCCTGGCAGTGCTATAGCTCTTTAAAGGAGTGATGGTGGAAGGAAGTTTAATCTTGGCAAAACTAACAGTTATTCCCTAACCTCATTTGTGCTCAGACTTACCTCCAAAACTCAGCTTGTGGCAGAGAACAAGTATGGAAAGTTTCAGTGGTGAAAGTTTTGGTAAAGTTATAAGCAACAGAAAACAAGAGCTTAAATGGAAAGTGACACTAAATATCGGTGTCAGTACCAGCTGTGCCTGTTATGTATGTGTCTCTGTCTCTGTCTCTCTGCCCCTGGGGTCCCTCAAGATTGCTGCTAGGACTAGCCAGGCTGGGTTACTCCCCATTAATGCAAGAGGCTCCCTCTGGATCCTGAACGTACTGCTCTCCCATGTTACTCTGTAACAACCATGCTGTCAGGAAGGACAGAATGAAAAAGTAGTATGTCACCTATTTCATAGTTGCCACATCTAGCAGGTATGGTGCCTACGTGCTCCAACACCACCAGAAGCCTGATCTCCGACCTTATTAGCACCAATACACAGTCTGCCTGTAATAAGGTTTGTATTCAAACAAAGCGTGTTTTGTTCTTGTGTGTGTTTGAGGGAGTCACATTCCTATACAGTGTTCCAGTCTGATTTCTTTTGCTTTGAACTGGTGGAGCATTCTGTGACCGACATTTTGTCTCTGTGTAAGTAAAGGAACAGTATATGTAGCACTCTGTATATCGCCAAATCTGAACTCCTGTAACTAGGTGGGAGGAGTTGAGACAGAGCACAGCCATTTGGGACAGGAAGTGAAGACTAATACCATAGCTAATTGAAGCTGCTGGGGAATGTAATTAGCAAAGTTAGCATGGGCTAGGGAGTGAGGGAGGCTCTTCCCTTTTCAGACACCAAATATGATTCTAACTATATTCAGATATATTTGACCTTTATTATCGGTTTTATTTTATTGCACTTTCCTCTGCCTGCTAATGATGCTGGGGACCTGAATCGCCTGCAGCATTGGTAGTGCCCCCAACCTGTAACAGCCCAGAGTGCTGTATAGTGGGAGAGTCCTTCGGGGACTTGCCCAGTCTGTCTGCATCAGGACAGAGTCAGTGTAATCCTCCTTAACCCATCCTCAATGCATAGATGTCTAGTTGGAGCTTTGATTCTCTCCAGTGCTGGCCATTCCACAAGCGTCCTTAGCAGCTGGTCCCATTGCCTGGCACAGAGTTGCTTTGTTTCAGTGTATTTTTATTATGGTATCTACTACAAACAGGGCTCAGTCATGGCAGGTGCTGAGGGCTCTGGCTCCAATCCAGCAAAGCACGTGAGGATTCCATTGTCTTTAGTGGGATTACTCAAGCAGCTAAAGTTAAGCACATGCTTAAGTGCTTTTAGTATTGTTATAATAATAAAGCAGTGATTTTCCTATGAAGTTTTTCTTAACCACAAAACTAATATCATTGTTGCAAAATCAACATGAAAGCTTATCAGCGGTGCTGCATGTCTAACCTAAATCTCCTCTGCTGTCCTTACGAGCTCATTCAGTCCTCCATGGCTAATCAGAATAACCCCTCCCTGTTGGTCCTCTGCAGCATGTTGGCCTACATTTACCATGCTTTCCTTGCTGCAGATTCCATTATCTGTCACAGCAAAGGTGTCCTCAGTCGAAGAACTCTCCCAGTCATGAATAAATGATGTGGCAGATCTTCAGCCAACCTTAATGCACTGTTTATGAAACTGCAATTACTAAAACATTTTATGAAATTATTATTACTGGGCACCAAGAATGACTCTGCAGAAATGGGCTCCTGAGGATTGGAAATAGGAATTAAACCGAGATTTCAGTGTTCTCTGTTTACTCATTGCCGTTTGATGGCGCCACACTAAGTTGCTTCTGGTAAGTTTTCCCTTTGGCTAAACTGCTCTGAAAGCTTGCCTGAGCAGGAGGTGACTGAAGAAATGTTGGCTATCCCGCGGGTCTTCAACAGCACAGCATAGAAAGCTTCTCCTCCATTCGTTTGCTGGGATCCCTGAGCCTTCTGCAGCTCACAGCACATAGTTATGGGTAACAGAGGTGGTTCTGTAACACCACGCTGTTTACTTCCCCATATGTAGGGTAAATATATCAACATGCTGGCTTTAGTTTCAAAAACAGGAAGTAAGTGTTGGCTTTTCTTCTCTCTAACTGTCTCACTTGATGGGGAAGGGAGGGTCCTTAATCCCTAGCTCTGCTGTAGCACTTTTCATCAGCAAATCTCAAAGTACTTTACAAAGGAGGTCAGTATCATTAGCCCCATTTTACAGATTGGGGAAAACTGAGCAAAGAGCAGTGGCTTGCCCAGCATCATCTAGCAGGCAATAGAACACAGGTCTCTTGAGTCCCAGTCTAGTGCTCTATCCCCTGGGCCATGTTGCCTCTCAGTTAACATAACTGTTCCCACTATGGCTCCAAACCTAACATGGAATCAGGGCACTGGGTTGGGACTCGGCCCTGCATTAAACTATCTGCCCTGCTACAGACTCTGTAACCCTGGGCAAGTCACTTAATTTCTCTGTCTTATTTCCCCATCTGTAAATGGGGATGATGATTCTTCCCTTCCCCGCCGCATTGCCTGTCTTGTGCATTTGGACTGTAAGCTCTCGGGACAAGAGTGCTCTGTACAGACACGACTTTGGTGTGGTTCCTTGCTTTCCTCTTTAGCTATAAACATTTCCATCTCGCATATTGTGTTGCTGTCAGGAAACCCCAAATTCGAGTAATTAGCCTGCCACTCAGCCCCGGCCCCTTCCTCTGTTCCTGGGTCCCCTCCCCAGCACCCTGAGTATCAAGATAACAGATGGAGCAGGCACTATTTAGAGGGATTTTGACCTTTCATTGTTGTGAAGCCTGAGACAAGGCTGATATCTCTGGTGATATTAGATAATGTGACTCAGCTAATCACTGCAAACTAACTGCATTCACCCAGACCTAGGGAAACAGCAACTGTGCATCTGCTACCTAGTCAGTGCTAGCCACCTCATGCCCCTGTTTGGCTGTGTCTACACTGGCATAAGCAGGACCCATAATTCACACCGGTGCATGCTTTCCAGGGCCAGATCTAGTGTCAACAGGGCTTGTGCATTTTTACTGTCCTATCCTGTTGTCTCAGCAGGCTTGGTAAATTGCAATTAGATTTGTAATGCCCCTGAGATCATCTTGGCCAGCTCGCTTATCAGCGTCTTGCAGTTTGTTTGCCTGTATTTTGTCTAGCCGGCCGTGCCGTGGACAAGCACTGGTGCAGCGCCTCTCTCGAAGGAGCCCCAGGCTCTGCTTTGGGCTGGCTGCAGTGAAAATAAAAATGGGGTCCCCACTGGATTCCAGTCCTCAGTGACTATGGTTGTTTGGTCTCTCTGGGCCTGCCTTGCTCTCTTTGTAAACCAGGGAGGGAGCTTGGCCTGAAACACTGCTGTGTAAGCGCAGGGTACCATTAAATGGGTAGGGCAATGCACTTCCCCTGGAAACTACTCCATGGTCAGACTAGAACCCATACTCCTGGCTAGGGAGGCGGGCAGGCTAAGGAGGAAGCTGTGATTAATCTTCCGCAGGCTGGTTCTCTGACATCTGTCCCCTTGCCAGTTAAGGGGAGCTTCCTTTCTGGAGGCCTTCTGCTAGGCTTGCTTACACTGGTGTACAAGAGAGCCTTGCCACAGCCCAGCCTGTGTTAGGGCAATCTGAATCCAGCCCTGGGGCTCTCCTGAATAAGCCCTTCCCCCTCTAACAGTGCAATTACACAGTCCCAGTCAGGTTTGTGCTGTTGTTCCAAGGTTGCCCATGGACACTGTGCTGGATCTTCCTGCAATCAAATCTTTCCTAAAATGTTAGGGAGGGGAGGATGCCAGGCAGGTGGTGGGTGAGAGCGGTTCCTCAGGGAAAGGCCGGGAAGGCGCTAGGCAGGCGGTGGGGTGGGAGCGGTTCTCCTTGGGAAGGGCCGGCAGGCACCTGCTCTTGTGTAGGATGGCAGGCTAGCTTACTTGCAAGTGTCAGTGAAGCGCCCCCTACAGCGTAGATATTTAAGTCTCTTTTCCCCAGGGGTGTGTGTGTATTGGTCAAACACTGTTTGTTTGAAATCTATCAAAGCAGGTCCTGCCTCCTGGCCGCCCTCGGGCCTCTGCAGGGATCCCAAGCCAGGTCTTTCCCCTGGGTAGTGTGTTGAGCCCCCCTTCCAGATCCTTTCCCTGACCTGGGGTCTCCTGCAGGGGTCGCCCTCCCCCCTGCAGCTCCCCCTCCCCCTTGAGTGAGCTGCCTTTTGTTTCCCCAGCTGGGAGGCAGCTGATCAGTCACATGGGGACCTTGTGAGACCCAGCAGTGAAAGTGCCCTGCTTTTTTCAGCAGTCCCATGCCAGCGTGTCTTTGGCTCAGTTGAGAGCAGCCCAGCCAGTGTGCACTGCCCCCCAGCAGAATGCTGTCTGCTCCACGAATGAAGCTGACATTTAAAAGAAATGACTTTTCTAGCCATACGGCTGCAAAGAACACCTTTAAAAATGGCAACAGATTATAACCGATGTAATGGTGTGACTCCTTGGCCCCTGAAAGAGCTGGGAACTGCTCCTGCCTCTTGGCAGAGCTTAACTCTGAAGCCTAATGGTGAGTTTGGATGCCAGCATTAACTATTTCACTGCTGATCAAAGCACAGCAGGCAGGGACCTACCTGCTCCTCCCGAGCTGTGTGTCTCAATCATGTCAGGTGGGCATCCCTTATTCAAAGTCAAACGATTTCAGAGCCTCCTTAATTTCCTATGAGTACAAACATATCAAAAATAGCAATGGTAAGGGTTCTGCTCCCAACCCCGCCACTGGCTTGCTGGGTGACCTTTTGGTGCCTCAGTTTCCCCCCTGTAAGGTGGTGGTGATAATTCTGACCTCCTTTGTAAAGTGCGTTGAGATCTACTGATGAACAGCACTGGGTAATAGCTGGGCGGTGGTATGAGTTTCTTTTATATCATTATTTTAATATTTCTATAAATGTTTTGATGGCTTTGCTTTAGAAGTGAAATAAAAATCCCAATGCCTCAAGACCCCTCTGATTGCCTTTCATGAGCTCCCTGAGGGTTGCCACCCACCAGATGAGATATGCTGCTTTAGAGGCGGGTAATCCCATATCCCCATGGGCCACTAGAGCAGCACAGTGTGTGGTTCATGAGGATGAAACTCCTTCCTGACCTCTTGGCAGTCAGCTGCTGTCCTGAAGCATAATGATTCTATCACTTCTCTTTTAGGGAGCCTAGCTACTAACCAGGATGCAACAAACAACTTCCTGACAGTGACTCAGTGTGGCTAATCTTTAGTTCATCAACATAGTGCTGTCATGTTTGATTGTTAGCGGAACTTGCTGGTGTAATGAACTTGCAGGTGGTGGAGAGTGAAAGTCCTGATCAGCTAAGGTGCTAATTGCTGTTCCAGCTAGCGAGGCCCTTTCTGTGGCAGGCAGTGATGTTGCTGTATGAGAATCTCGCCATATCCCAAAGCTCCTCTTGACTTCAGCTGGATAAGTGAGTGCCCAATGCTCCTGGAAATTAATATCAAAGAGCGTTATCTTAGGCATGTTGCAACCGCCCATGGCCTTCGCGGTGGAGGAGGGCTTGAACGGACCGCAGAAAGGTCTGATTAGCTCAGAAATCCAAGGCTTGTCATTCTCATTTCACCGCTCAAGTAGACACAGAAGTTGTCTTTTTTAATCTCAAAAGGATGCTCTTGAATTGAAAAACACCTCTTGTCTGCAGATTTCACACCTCCTCTTGTTATAAGTAACACTTAAAACGGCTTGAGTGTCTCTGATCAGTTATTCTCAGTTTCTTCACATTGCACTTGGGACCATGTGGCTGCATACACTCGTGGCTCCTTTACTGCATTCTTAGGGGACAGGAGGTATGGTCTTCTATGGAGGAACGCTGTTACAGAATGGAATTCACTCCACAGCACAGGACGGGAAAGCTCTAATTCTGTAGTTGGGTACTGTCAGTGTTAAACCCCCTCCCCCTTTTTTTTAACCTCTCTTCCCCTTTAATTTTGCAAACCCCTCTTTTTGCACAGAAAATTCTTGTGTCCCAGACTTCAGGAAGCTTGCAGAGAAATGCCCAAGCTGCTGTATGCATTTTAGGGTATGTCTACACTACGGAATTAGGTCGAATTTATAGAAGTCGGCTTTTTAGAAATCGGTTTTATATATTCGAGTGTGTGTGTGTCCCCACAGAAAATGCTCTAAGTGCATTAAGTGCATTAACTCGGCGGAGTGCTTCCACAGTACCGAGGCAAGCGTCGACTTCCGGAGTGTTGCACTGTGGGTAGCTATCCCACAGTTCCCGCAGTCTCCGCTGCCCATTGGAATTCTGGGTTGAGATCCCAATGCCTGATGGGGCTAAAACATTGTCGCGGGTGGTTCTGGGTACATATCGTCAGGCCCCCGTTCCCTCCCTCCCTCCGTGAAAGCAAGGGCAGACAATTGTTTCGCGCCTTTTTTCCTGAGTTACCTGTGAAGACGCCATACCACGGCAAGCATGGAGCCCACTCAGGTAACCGTCACCGTATGTCTCCTGGGTGCTGGCAGACGCGGTACTGCATTGCTACGCAGTAGCAGCAACCCATTTCCTTCTGGCAGCAGACGGTGCACTATGACTGGTAGCCGTCATCGTCATGTCTGAGATGCTCCTGGCCACGTCGGCCAGGAGCGCCTGGGCAGACATGGGCGCAGGGACTAAATTTGGAGTGACTTGACCAGGTCATTCTCTTTAGTCCTGCAGTCAGTCCTATTGAACCGTCTTATGGTGAGCAGGCAGACTATATGGATTGCTAGCAGTCGTACTGTACCATCTTCTACCGAGCAGCCATGAGATGTGGATGGCATGCAGTCCTTCTGCACCGTCTGCTGCCAGCCAAAGATGTAAAAGATAGATGGAGTGGATCAAAATAAGAAATAGACCAGATTTGTTTTGTACTCATTTGCCTCCTCCCCTGTCTAGGGGACTCATTCCTCTAGGTCACACTGCAGTCACTCACAGAGAAGGTGCAGCGAGGTAAATCTAGCCATGTATCAATCAGAGGCCAGACTAACCTCCTTGTTCCAATAAGAACAATAACTTAGGTGCACCATTTCTTATTGGAACCCTCAGTGAAGTCCTGCCTGAAATACTCCTTGATGTAAAGCCACCCCCTTTGTTGATTTTAGCTCTCTGAAGCCAACCCTGTACGCCATGTCGTCAGTCGTCCCTCCCTCCGTCAGAGCAACGGCAGACAATCGTTCCGCGCCTTTTTTCTGTGCGGACGCCATACCAAGGCAAGCATGGAGGCCGCTCAGCTCACTTTGGCAATTAGGAGCACATTAAACACCACATGCATTATCCAGCAGTATATGCAGCACGAGAACCTGGCAGAGCGATACCGGGCAAGGAGGCGACGTCAGCGCGGTCACGTGAGTGATCAGGACATGGACACAGATTTCTCTGAAAGCATGGGCCCTGCCAATGCATGCATCATGGTGCTAATGGGGCAGGTTCATGCTGTGGAACGCCGATTCTGGGCTCGGGAAACAAGCACAGACTGGTGGGACCGCATAGTGTTGCAGGTCTGGGACGATTCCCAGCGGCTGCGAAACTTTCGCATGTGTAAGGGCACTTTCATGGAACTTTGTGACTTGCTTTCCCCTGCCCTGAAGCGCATGAATACCAAGATGAGAGCAGCTCTCACAGTTGAGAAGCGAATGGCGATAGCCCTGTGGAAGCTTGCACGCCAGACAGCTACCGGTCAGTTGGGAATCAATTTGGAGTGGGCAAATCTACTGTTGGGGCTGCTGTGATGCAAGTAGCCCACGCAATCAAAGATCTGCTGATATCAAGGGTAGTGACCCTGGGAAATGTGCAGGTCATAGTGGATGGCTTTGCTGCAATGGGATTCCCTAACTGTGTGGTGGGGCCATAGACGGAACCCATATCCCTATCTTGGCACAGGAGCACCAAGCCGGCGAGTACATAAACCGCAAGGGGTACTTTTCAATAGTGCTGCAAGCTCTGGTGGATCACAAGGGACGTTTCACCAACATCAACGTGGGATGGCTGGGAAAGGTACATGACGCTCGCATCTTCAGGAACTCTGGTCTGTTTCAAAAGCTGCAGGAAGGGACTTTATTCCCAGACCAGAAAATAACTGTTGGGGACATTGAAATGCCTATATGTATCCTTGGGGACCCAGCCTACCCCTTATTGCCATGGCTCATGAAGCTGTACACAGGTAGCCTGGACAGTAGTCAGGAGCTGTTCAACTACAGGCTGAGCAAGTGCAGAATGGTGGTAGAATGTGCATTTGGACGTTTAAAGGCGCGCTGGCGCAGTTTACTGACTCGCTTAGACCTCAGCGAAACCAATATTCCCACTAGAAGAAAAGGAGTACTTGTGGCACCTTAGAGACTAACCAATTTATTTGAGCATAAGCTTTCGTGAGCTCTCACGAAAGCTCATGCTCAAATAAATTGGTTAGTCTTTAAGGTGCCACAAGTACTCACGAAAGCTCATGCTCAAATAAATTGGTTAGTCTCTAAGGTGCCACAAGTACTCCTTTTCTTTTTGTGAATACAGACTAACACGGCTGTTACTCTGAAACCTGTCAATATTCCCACTGTCATTACTGCTTGCTGTGTGCTCCCCAATAGCTGTGAGAGTAAGGGGGAGACGTTTATGGCGGGGTGGGAGGTTGAGGCAAATCGCCTGGCTGCTGGTTATGCGCAGCTGGACACCAGGGCGGTTAGAAGAGCACAGGAGGCCACGGTACGCATCAGAGAAGCTTTGAAAACCAGTTTCATGACTGGCCAGGCTACGGTGTGAAAGTTCTGTTTGTTTCTCCTTGATGAAAACCCCCGCCCCTTGGTTCACTCTACTTCCCTGCAAGCTAACCACCCTCCCCTCCTCTCTTTAATCATTGCTTGCACAGGCAATAAAGTCATTGTTGCTTCACATTCATGCATTCTTTATTCATTCATCACACAAATAGAGGGACGACTACCAAGGTAGCCCAGGAGGGGTGGTGGAGGAGGGAAGGAAAATGCCGCACAGCACTTTAAAAGTTTACAACTTTACAATTTATTGAATGCCAGCCTTCTTTTTTTTTTTTTTTTGGGGCAATCCTTTGTGGTGGAGTGGCTGGTTGGCCGGTGGCCCCCCCCACTGCGTTCTTGGGCGTCGGTGTGGAGGCTATGGAACTTGGGGAGGAGGCCAGTTGGTTACACAGGGGCTGTAGTCGCAGTCTGTACTCCAGCTGCCTTTGCTGCAGCTCAGCCATACACTGGAGCATACTGGTTTGGTCTGCCAGCAGCCTCAGCATTGAATCCTGCCTCCTCTCATCACGCTGCTGCCACATTTGAGCTTCAGCCCTCTCTTCAGCCCGCCACTTACTCTCTTCAGCCCGCCACCTCTCCTCCCGGTCATTTTGTGCTTTCCTGCACTCTGACATTATTTGCCTCCACGCATTCGTCTGTGCTCTGTCAGTGTGGGAGGACTGCATGAGCTCAGAGAACATTTCATCACGAGTGCGTTTTTTTTTCTTTCTAATCTTCATTAGCCTCTGGGCACGAGGAGATCCTGTGATCATTGAAACACATGCATCTGGTGGAGGGGAAAAAAAGGGACAGCGGTATTTAAAAAGACACATTTTATAAAACAGTGGCTACAGTCTTTCAGGGTAAACCTTGTTGTTAACATTACATACATAGCACATGTGCTTTCGTTACAAGGTCGCATTTTGCCTCCCCCCACCGTGTGGCTACCCCCTCAACCCTCCCTCCTCCCCATGGCTAACAGCGGGGAACATTTCTGTTCAGCCGCAGGCAAACAGCTCAGCAGGAACGGGCTCCTCTGAATGTCCCCTGAAGAAAAGCAGCCTATTTCAACCAGGAGACCATGAATGATATCTCACTCTCCTGAGGATAACACAGAGAGATAAAGAACAGATGTTGTTTGAATGCCAGCAAACATACACTGCAATGCTTTGTTGTACAATGATTCCCGAGTACGTGTTACTGGCCTGGTGTGGTAAAGTGTCCTACCATGAAGGACGCAATAAGGCTGCCCTCCGCAGAAACCTTTTGCAAAGGCTTTGGGAGTACATCCAGGAGAGCCGCGAATGCCAGGGCAAATTAATCCTTTCACATGCTTGCTTTTAAACCATGTATAGTATTTTAAAAGGTACACTCACCGGAGGTCCCTTCTCTGCCTGCCGGGTCTAGGAGGCAGCCTTGGGTGGGTTCGGGGGGTACTGGTTCCAGGTCCAGGGTGAGAAACAGTTCCTGGCTGTCGGGAAAACCGGTTTCTCCGCTTGCTTGCTGTGAGCTGTCTACAACCTCATCATCATCGTCTTCTTCGTCCCCAAAACCTGCTTCCATGTTGCCTCCATCTCCATTGAAGGAGTCAAACAACACGGCTGGGGTAGTGGTGGCTGAACCCCCTAAAATGGCATGCAGCTCATCATAGAAGCGGCATGTTTGGGGCTCTGACCCAGAGCGGCTGTTCACCCCTCTGGTTTTCTGGTAGGCTTGCCTCAGCTCCTTAAGTTTCACGCGGCACTGCTTCGGATCCCTGTTATGGCCTCTGTCCTTCATGCCCTGGGAAATTTTGACAAAGGTTTTGGCATTTTGAAAACTGGAACGGAGTTCTGACAGCACAGATTCCTCTCCCCATACAGCAATCAGATCCCGTACCTCCCATTCAGTCCATGCTGGAGCTCTTTTGCGATTCTGGGACTCTGTCATGGTCACCACTGCTGATGAGCTCTGCATGGTCACCTGCAGCTTGCCATACTGCCCAAACAGGAAATGAGATTCAAAAGTTCGCAGTTCTTTTCCTGTCTACCTGGCCAGTGCATCTGAGTTGAGAGCGCTGTCCAGAGCGGTCACAATGGAGCACTCTGGGATAGCTCCCGGAGGCCAATACCGTCGAATTGTGTCCACATTACCCCAAATTCGACCCGGCAAGGCCGATTCAAGCGCTAATCCACTTGTCAGGGGTGGAGTACGGAAATCGATTTTTAAGAGCCCTTTAAGTCGAAATAAAGGGCTTCATCGTGTGGACGGGTGCAGGTTTACATCGATTTAACGCTCCTAAATTCGACCTAAAGTCCTAGTGTAGACCAGGGCTTAGATTCTAGTGAAGTGACTGTAGTGCATTTCTGAGCTGAGTCTTCTGAATAATTCTAACCTTCGGCTTCAAGGTTGTCATGTCCTTAAATTTTTTTTTTCTATGCATAAGATAACTTTTGAACATAATTGATCTACAAACAAATTCAGTTCCCTTGCACACTAGTTAATAGCAGCAACTGCACATGGGAATACTTAGTCATCCACAACTTCATGACTAAATATTTCATTGCCACAGGCAATTGCAGCTAAATATTTAGTCTTCGTCTAATTAGTAGCGAAATATTTAGACGTCAGTTAATTAAACTAATTGACAGTTATACATACTGACATATTAGGAAGACCAATGATGATGTCAGAGATGCTCTTTAGCAGCAGCTAAGTGAACGATTTAATTCTTACCTGATTCAGTGACAAATACCTGGAGTCTTACAAGGCAATGTGTTCAGACAGGTGTGCGTGTGAGAGTCATCCTGCCATCATTCATCAAGAATGACCTAACATTCATGATGAGCCACTGGTGTTAGGTCATTCCCGATGAGCAAATGTCCCCCATTGCCCTTGGAGACGTGAAGTCTGAGAGATCGAGATGAGCCTTATTATTTTTTAAAGGGAACTTACAAAGTTTGGCTGTTAGACATGGTCCCCCTCAGAAAGCTCTGAAATACTGTCTTTGCAAAATTTCACTGAGAATTTCCAAGACGTGGTGTGAGTGGAGAGTAACAGAAGCTTTCCATTCAGGGAGCGTACTGTAGAATGTGTCCTTCTAGCAGGGAAAGGGCCTACAGTGTTTGCTTTTGGCCAGAGGCAGAGAAAGGAACTGTGGGTAGAATTTTCAAAAGTACCTAAGTACCATTTTCAAAAGTGACTGAGGCACTTGGGGCCTTGAATCTTAGGCTGCTAAATCACATTTGAAAGTGGGCTGAGGAGCTCTGTGTAAGCCTGATCGCTTGTCTCGCTCACCAACCCAAGTTAGTCGAATAAAAGATATTCCCTCATCCACCTTTTCTCTCCAATATCATGGGACCAACATGGCTGTAACGCCACCCTGCACCTAAATCACTTGGGCACTTGTAAATCATCCCTCTTGCCTAGTGATTAGCTCACTCAACCAAGAGCCAAAATCTTCTGTGTTCTGATCCCATCTCTGCCAGTGACTTGTTAAGGCCTTAGATGAGTCACTTAATCCCTCTTCTTCAGGGGCCCCAGCTATAAAATTGGGATAGGGTGACCAGATGTCCCAATTTTATAGGAACAGTCTCGATTTTTGGGTCTTTTTCTTATATAGGCGCCTATTACCCCCCTTGCCCCATCTCAATTTTTCACATTTGTTGTCTGGTCACTCTAAATCAGGATAACACCCAGCTGCTTCCCAGAGGGGTGGTTAGGACAAAAGTTAGCTAGCTTTGAAAAATGGAAAAGCGCCAAGGGCTTGAATCTCTTTAAAAGACCTAAAGTCCTAGCAGAACCGTTCCCACCCTGTGTTAACTGCTCAGCTCTGAAATGGCTTTAGAATGCTTGTCACAAATGGCGGCTCTTGTTTAATTGCAGCTAATGTCCTGCTGGAGTCACTAAGGCCCAGGGAATGCTGCGCCCACCACCGCTACCACCTGCTGCCACTCATTCCACTTGGCAGTGTGACTGTAGGGGGCTTTGGCACTTCTCGCATGGCTGAAGCCACAGAGATTCGGCTTCCTCCCTCTAGTCAGCATCTGAGGCATGCGGTGATTGCCCACAAATAGTCTTGTCATTCTATATTGCTTAAATCTCGTTAGTCTCTTAATTGCAGTAAATTCAGATGATTCACCAAGTGCTTCAGTTCCTCTTATTGAGATGTGAGGAATCTTGGCCTGTTGGGATGCCTGGGTCATGCCGGAAGCATGCAAAGGGTTAAATTTGCAATACAGATCTACTCAGAAGAGTTTGCAGGGAGTGGGTTGAACTTTAGAGTGGGGTGGTGGTTTTCAGAGCTGGGATGCTGCCACTGGAGTACTGGTTTTTCACAGCTGAAACATTTTGAATGGAATATTGAATAGTCTTTGTAGTTGGGGTACTTCCTGGCCCAGCTGGCTCCAGGGCCGGATGAAGGCAGAAGCTAACCAAGCTACAGTTTAGGGCCTGGCAATACTATGAGGGGCTTCTAAAAAATGAAAAAACTGACTCCATTTCAAATGTCATCAAAGTCGGTTGATAAAGAAAGGAGATATGGGAAAAAGAAGATTCTCTCCAAATGTAGAAATTTTCATTCAAATATGACAAAAATCTGGCTACACAAATACCCTTACCCTCCACTAATTGTTCATTATTGACAGGCGGGAGGCCAGGGCTGAGGGGAAAAAAAACAACGTACTTGCAAAATTAGTGTTTCTACAAGTAAGTCTGCTATATCAGTCTTCTAAGGCGGCGTTTTGTTGGCCAGGTGCTACTGGTAAAATTCTGACCGTGCCATCATCACTTATTTAAATAAAGAAATAATCTCACTGCCAATAAACCTGGGAAAAATATGAGGTCGGACTAGATGGCAGTGCCGTGAAGCCATCCCGCAAAGTTCATACTCGTATGGGACTCGTCCTAGAAGTGACGTCAAATAGAGTGTCCTCTTTGGCTGATAATAGCCAGAAGGCCGCCGTCTTTCGTTTACAATCCAGCTCAGTCATATAGTGTCTTCGCTCCTGTTTTTCTTCATTTTCTTAAGTGTTAGTGTGTTCTTCTTTTGATCGGTACATACAACTGTGTATTTTAGTGTGCACACGGCTTTCTGCTTCGTGCACTATCTGGGCTTCACATGATTGAGTTTGCCGGTGATCATCTTATGGACTTGGGTTGAGTCGATCTTGAGGACGATTAATTTGTGTTGGCTTCCCTCCATCAGTTTCAGGAGCCTTCACAGTAAATATCAGAGAGTGCTGACGAAAGGATAAATAGAGGGTTTTGAGAAGTGAAGGAAGATATACATATATATCAAAATATTCTGAGTACTTGGGGAGCAAGTTATTTCAAATTATATGCATATATGATTTATAGGCTATTAAAACCTATAATAGTCATTATATTTGCTTGAATATAGGCTAAATTTTCTCACTTTCTTGGTGCCTGTCTAGAGATTACCAGTCTTTTTTTTCTGGTAAATTCTTTTTCTCTTTTGTGCATATAGCTTATTGTCACTCTGTGTGTCCGAGGTGTTCACTCAAGATTAATTAGTGGTCTTGAGGGAGACGGAGGATTGAGAAGCGAACGTGAAGAGAGATGTCTGCCTTGAAAATGCCACAAGAAAAGCGATCTTCCCTAAACAATTCTGTGCATCGAAAGTGACAAACTCTGTTGCTTATCATTTGAGGACATCATCAAAGACTTTGCTCTCCAAAAATCACGAAAGAAAATGCTTTAAATTTCAGTGTTAAAATGAATGTGATGTGCAAACAGACATACTGCAGGTTGAACTGCTTCCATTAAGTGAGCTGGTCTGTGTAACTGTAACTGTTTTTGTGTTGCTGTAGATATAGTTTTCATATCTACTAATTAAAAAATCATAGATGAAAATATGTTAATTTGAAACTATTTTATAATGCAAACAGGCATATTGAAAGATGTTTCAGTTAGATTATTCTATTTTTACGACTTCGCCTTTGTATATATGCAAATATAAAGCTTTCATGTTTATATATTCAATGTCCTTTCTGTGAAAATAATAATTTTTTTTTTTAATCGTATGGGGCTCTTACACTTGACATAGTTTAGGGCCTCAGAATGTCCTAATCCGGCCCTGACTGGGTCTCCAGAAGTCCATTTGGAGAAGCCTCACGATGCTTGGAAAGTGACAGGGAGGCTGGTTTGGCATAAAGGGTTAGTGTGGGAAAGAAGGCACGAAGTTGAGAGCGGGTGAAGGAAATAGAGGGAGTGGGTGGGATGTTTGGAAGATGCTGCTGAAATGAGAGCCTCTGTGTTCCATTCCCAACAGCTGCCTTTCTACTGTGGGTGAAGCATTTCTTGTGTGTTAAATTTGCACACAGCTTTGGGTGGCAAGACAGTGAAATGCATGATGATGGTTTCTCTTTTGCATAGATTCTTACACTCCTGCATCAAGGAGGCTTCCTTTGCTCTCCAGTTGACACTTGTTTAGCATTGCTGACTCTGCAGCTACCTGTGCTAACTGCTCCGCTGATGAGAACTGAATACATTGGTACCTGTGCATACAAATCCTTCTAATCTCTGAGGCAGGTGTGATTTGGGATGACTGCCAGGCCACTCCTTACTGGAAATGCTGGCAGTCAAATTCCAGAATTAATAGTTGGCCTCTTTCATTCATCTGAGACAGCTGAGCACTTCTTAGAGCTGAGGAAAACATGATCTGATTTTTAAAAGCACCACATGGTATTTCCATGCTAGTGGAGCTCTGTTCATGTGAAGGTGCTACCTGGCCACTGAAGCTACTCACACAGAGGTTACTTGACAATGTGAGTCCCGGGGAGTTATGGGAAATGGAGGATTAATGAAATTAACAGGGCACTGGTAGTGGTTTAGAGCTCTCTGCCTGTACATAATGTCTCATTTCAAAGCCAGTGTCTTGATACAGACATGGCGAGAGAATTGATCTAAACTGATAACTGGATTATTGGCGGGAAATGGCTTTCTAATCAAAAGTCAATATGGGTCTGGGACCGGAGGAGGAAACAAACATTTGTATTCTGGTGAGAGGGGTTTGTGTGTTGGGAAGGCAGCATAAGGTCTTTTATGATTCAAGATCTTTTCTGTAACTAACATTTGCACTGTTTATAGAACGTGTATTACTCAGTTTTATCTTCAGATATTGACTTGCTTAATTTTTTTTTTTTCCTCCAGTGCAGCCTAAATAAGAAGTTGAGGTGACTGTTTCACTTTCTATTTTGAGGTATTGTGCTGGGCTGTCTGGATCAGTCTTGGAGAGCTATCGCAAATGCTCTTCCTTTTGGAAGAAAGCCTGAGTGGAATGGATGAGACTCTTCTGTTCTGTAGTAATGAGTCTGGAAACTTGCACTGGCTGAAATGGCCAGGGCTTGAAAACTTGCCAGGCATCAATAGCCAGAGGACTAAATAAGCCTGCTAGGTAGAGCTAGGTAAAAAAAACAATATGGTGAATGTTGATCCCCACTTCCTGTCCCCCCAGGAGCTGGTATTCATTCATACTTAGATAAGAGGATGACGCTGGACTGGATCAAGTCCTGCCTTTGTCATAAACTCCCTGTGTTATCCTTGGACAAGTCTTGTACTCTGTCTCAGTTCTCCATATGTCAGATCAGGGTAATATGCCCTTATCATCCAGCAGTGCTGTGAGGATAAATTCATTAGTGTTTGTGAGCCATTCAGATATGAGTGTGATCAGGGCCATGAGAGGAACTGTATAGATGAAATTTAAGAGCCAGCTGCTGGAAGCTGGAGCTGTACAGGTTCAGACTAGAAATAAGTGGCACACTTTTAACAGTGAAGATAATTAGCCATTGGAACAATTTACCTGCAGATGTGGTAGCGGTGCCATCACTCAGTCTTTAAATCAAAGTTGGATAGCTCTGTAGCTCAGCCAGAAGTGACGGGCTTGACTCAGGAACCCCGGGAGGATATTCTCTGGCCTCTGTTATGCAGGAGGTCAGACTAGATGGTTATAATTCCTTCTGGCCTTAAAACCTATGTATCTGTTAATTCTGGAGCGTGATGGTTTAGGCTGCCTGCACATCTGACGAGGAGGCCAGGAGCATATCTCTGCTACTGTACCTCTGCATCGGAGAACATCAACAGCCCCCCCACACGCACAGTGCAGCCTATCAAAGCTAAAATGGCTGCCAGGTACAGCGCTTGCCAGATCATCCCTCCAGTTAGTTACTGCTGTGTCTGTTCTGTAATACTACTGGGTGACTGTACATAGAGCAGAGCTCCTCCAACTCTTTGAGAAGGAAGGAGGAAGCTTTATTTGGGTTGTTTAGGAATGATAGGCTTCCTATTACTCTGCAGGATCATTTTCAATTGCTGTTAACAGTCAAGGGTGTCGAGACATCGCTTTTACTGATGTCAGAACATGCAAGTCTTAACAAAGCTTCCATCTAGTATCCTGACGTGTGAATTTCCGGTTGCCACTTGGAGCAGGTTTTGACCTGAGTCAGTGTGGCTAATTGCCTCTGGCAGAGCTTGGAACACGGTCCATTGCGTTCAGCAGGAGACTCCTGCAGTGGGCAGAAGAGTCCTTGAGATGACCTTGGTTGACAGCTATTTACTGAGTAAACCTTGCTTGGCTTTGGAAAGATTGGTGCTGGGGAGGGAAGGACATGGGATATGTTCTGTTGATGCTTAGAAGCCTGAGAATAAATTAGGTACTTGTCATGATCACTGTAAAGGAGGCGTGATAGAAAATACAGTTAGTATCAAACCCAGGTATATGCCTGGCAGATGGAGCACTAACCCAAGGCTCCAACATTTCACAACTGTTGAATTTAGCCTTTCTGAATGGCTGAATGAATGGCTGGATGTCAGAGCCCTCTATGCTATTAGGAGTGGATGATTCCTTACGTGTAATCCTCTCTAAATTTGCAGTAAGACTTTTTGGTTTTGGTTCGTAGCCTTAACGATCTCTGCTTTGACTCCTTGCTCCAGTTGAGCAGTATTCCAACAAACAGAAGCACTGTTTGTTCTCTGTAAATTTTCTAGAATTTTGCTGATCTATGGGCATAAACTTTTAGGAACTATATCCATTCCTCAGGCAGGGAGTTCCACCAGTGGGATACAAAACAGGATCCCACAACATGTTATAGTGGGTATGCATATGTCTCCCTAGGATGACTGGCCCTCACAATATTGGCCTTCTACGTGCAGCTTAAATGAGTTTCACTCCTTTAGCTGAAGTGATATGGACTCATGCTTTTGGTGTTGACGGTTGAGTTGCCAGGCTTAGATGTCTGGGATGTTTTTATTGGTAGCCACAGTTCATTAAAGTACCACTTGAATTAAAATAGCATTATTGGCTTGTGTGTCAGCCTATGACCCCAGTGTTGGTGTAAGCTGAACCCAGGGAAATCCTGTTAGATAGAATTTGTATCGTCATAGGTAGCTAAGGTTTCAATAAATCAGTTATAACTAGCTACCTACATGGTTAGATTTAAAACTTCTTACTAGAATTGGTGATGGAGAAAGATTTATAATTGCTCTTGCTGTTAAGAATCTTTCCTTACTGTCTAGAGAGTTTTAAACTATTCCTTGCCTACCTTCAGGCTAGTTCTGCCCTCTTTCAAGCCTGAATAATTGCCTTTCTCTGGCTTGGTACAGGTGACCGTTAAAATGCTAAAAGCTTTGAAACTGCAGCTATCTTCCTTTCTGCTGTATGGAACATTGCTTCAGAACTTTATTGCTGGAACAACTGCTTCAGCACAGATAGAAAAGCTCCACTTCTGTTGGACCAGCTTGGAGAGGAGCTGTTTCATCATCACTGCTTTGAAGGCGGCTGGCTGCTATCAAAGGGTTTTTAAAGCTGTATATATTTGCAGCATTAATCTTCATTTGAGCTTGTATCTCTCTCCGAATGTGGCAGGATCCAAGATGTGCTGTCTCAAATTTCCTTGCACTGAATATTTTCAGTGAAGTGAAAAATCAAGTGAGAAGGGCCCAGAGATGGGCAATAAAAGCTGATTAGAGGCATTGAAAGGCTTCCATGCAAGGGGAGATTTAAAAAGAATAGGATTTACATAGCCTACGAAGGAGGTGAATAAGAGGGGACATAGGAGAGGTGCACAATACAGTGAATATCAACGCGAGAGTTGCAGATTCTTGGGAACCTTTTTTTTTTTTAAATAAATCAACCTTAACTATAGCAGTGCTACTGCTCAAGAGAATAGATCGAAGGGACAGTGGCCGCACAGATGTATGAAGGGTTACAGTAGATCAGGAAAATGGCCCAGTGAGGCTCCCTGATTGTTCTTTCTCAACGATATCCATATCCAACGGAGGGCTGGCCGGTAACTTTCTGTCTAAACTGTTTTGTCAGAAAACTGGGTTTTCCACTAAACAAATTTTTTTGCAAAAAGGATCTGCTTTCAGCCAGACAAACACATGCCCCAAATCCAAAATATTTTGATTCAAAATTGCACTGCCATGCTTCCATTCTGCTCTG
This sequence comes from Lepidochelys olivacea, assembly GCF_965140295.1. Classification (NCBI taxonomy): domain Eukaryota; kingdom Metazoa; phylum Chordata; order Testudines; family Cheloniidae; genus Lepidochelys; species Lepidochelys olivacea. The sequence continues at coordinate 29,949,808 of NC_140417.1, read as the reverse complement.
AGCCAGACGCCTTGGACAGACTACAAGTTCCATGACTCCGGTGACGCTCCCCAACACCGCTTACCAAGAGCATGCATCATGGGAAATGAAGTTCAGCCACAGAGCTTGACCCGCAGAAGAGAATATGAGAACAAGGCACCTGAACTGCAACTCATGTGAGGCACAACAGTGCCGTTTTGAAATGAAATACTTTGGTTTTCAACCAAAATATTTAAATATTTCTCCAAAAAGTCAATTTTTTCCATGAGATTTTCCCCCTTGCCCCTCCATTTTTGTGCCAGCTCTGTCTAATCTGTTGTGCTCAGTTTAATACATCCAAAAGATTTGAACACACAGCTGTCTTCACCCCGTTGTTAGTGATGTCCCCTACTCTCTAGTTACGGTCCGTTTGGATGACTCACAAGTCCAGATAGTTAGCTCAAGCTAGCTATATTGCCTCTCACTTGTAGGGTAACCAGACAGCAAATGTGAAAAATCGGGACGGGGTGGGGTGTAATACGAGCCTATATAAGAGAGAGACCCAAAAATCGGGACTGTCCCTATAAAATTGGGACATCTCGTCACCCTACTCACATTGCTCCTGCGAGCAAACTTTTTTCAGGGTTCCTGAGATATGATTTAAAACACACAGGGAGCTGAGATGTTAAGGAAGAAAGTGCCAATCTTTGCACAGTAATTTTCTGGCATCAAACACTCTAAATTGCTATTTTTATTTAGCAAACAGATGGAGCAGAGCAATAACTACTCAAGCTTTCCATCTCGGGCTCTGTCAGAGCTCCTCTATTGCATTATAGCCTTTTAATCCATCTCCAGATTTGTGTGATGTGTCTAAGGAACTTCCCTCTGATATCTGAGTGCCTGCATCAGAATTTCATTTCTTCCTAGGGCATTAAATACCCATGATTCCAAAGCAGTGCCCACTTCTTAGCCCAGCTGTCTTAGACTAGTATTTCCTGCTAGATTCCCAGCTTGCAGTGACAGAGGAAGAGCTCTGAACAAGCCCAGATTTTCCACCTGGGGCCACCATGTTTTATTTTTACAATCATCAAAGGGAAGAAATTAACAAGGATTCCAGTCTGGGCATGGTAGTTGGGCTGATTTAATTTGTTTCATTGAAGAGGCCATCTGTTTCGAGGACCCTTGCAGAGCTATTGCTGCAATAGGGGATTTATTATTTAGATGGCAATTAATTCCATTAGGGCCAGTATAATGAGAGGTGGTTGTGTAGCACTGTCTGCAATGAGCATATGGTCAAGAACAAGCCATCTGAAAAAAAAAAATTATATGGATGTAGCTATTAATGGTGCCTTGTGCTTTCCCCCTTGGTGCTAACAGTGCTTTGAAAGTATCTTTTCATGTAAGGTTTTCAAAGCAAGAGTTTGTGGCAGAACCAGAATCATAACTGGGAGTGCTGGCTCCCAGAGCCACTGCTTCAACCCAACCCAAGACACTAGATATTAAAATGTAGTTCTAATCAATGTCAGTCCAACATTGACTTCTGCCGGGGGGATCAGAATTTCCTTTGCAGTGACAAAACTAGGGTTGTGACTTCCACTGTTAATATGGTGCTGTGAGTGGAACTGTGGAAGAGGGCGCCGCGTTCCATCCTGGCCTGATGCACCCTCAACTCCATCTGCCAACTAAGTGTGTCCGTTGCAGATTCTTTTACTGTTGATATGTGAGCCAGAAGGAACTCAGCTCTCAGATCCCAGGCTGAATGTGCAGGGCTTCGGGTTACAAAGTAAAGGAAAGTAATTGTTCAGGCCAAACAGACTTGATCAGGAACAACTGAGAAAATTAACTGAACCCCCTGATGCCGCTTTCCAGAGTGGAGCTTCTTTACTGAGTGAGACAACTATAAACAATAAGGATCTAGATATACTGGTGCACTAGGATCACTCCATAATCTAAAAGAGCAAAGCTTGGGTAGGCCTGTAACTCTCTGAAGATCAAAGATAACAGAAGAGGGTGATTGAAGCTTTTCAGTGCCTGGAGAAGAGTTTTTGTCTTCTCTTGAGATCCCCGCCCCCACACTGAAGCATGGCTCACCACGCCTTTCTGTGCACAGCGCAGCTGATCACTAGAAATATTGGAAGATGTAAATGCAACATGCAAGCTATAGCTGAAACAGACCAAAATATGGTAGAGACACAGAGGCATTGCAGAGTGAATGAATTGGATGAGATTGAATGTGGGTGAATGAACAGAACGCTATGATGCACTGGACCCAATTGGGGAGTGGGAGAGGAGGGAGAAGAGAAGTTTTAATTACACTCCTAGCTCTCCTTTGGCTTTTTGAGATCCCCTGCTACTACCATCCACCCAAGGAAGAGGTTGTGGGGTGGAATGAGGGAGGGGGCGATGGTGGTTGGAGAATGAAAGAGGAAAGTTCTACCCCTGCAAGGCCTGGTCAGAGGAGACCCCTTCTGTGCTCCAGTTGCTACTTTTTGTCATTTCCCCAGAATGATTCTGTTGCAGCTGCAAAGGGGTTTGCTGCTGTTAAAGGGAGACTGTGGAATTTCATCTGGGTGTGTATTGCACATGTGTTGATTCTCATGGTCCTCCGTTGCCAGCACTGCAGTACTTCCAGCAGCATGTCCAGCCAGCTTCCAGACACCTTATTGTTGTCACCCAGATGAGTCAGGTGAGGCCTGCAACTGGTTAACTTGAACTGTGAGCTCACAAGCTACCCAGGGGCAGGACTGATACTTGGCTGTGGGACCTCCCCAAGTGGTCCCCATGGCACTGCAGGTGGTAGTGGTGGTGATACATACCAACCAGTATGGCACTGAACCCCGTGCCCCGGGGCTGTGCTAGTTTGCAGGGAGCAGTGGGAGAGACTTGCTAGGACCACTGTTCCCCGGGTGGTGGTAGAGGGTGCTGTGTTGGTGGAGCGCCCAGCATTCAGGTGAGATGTAAGACATGAGGGCCTGTGGTGTTTTTGTAAGAGATGGGTACCAGAGCCTGCATCCTGGCCAAATTCCAGTGTGTGATTGTATTTGGCTTAGTCTCCCCATTCCGCTCCAGTGCAGTTCCAATTAGAGAATGGATACTGCCCTGCCCAGGGGTGTTGTGAAGGAGGAGGGCACCCTGCAGAGGTGACCAGGGAGGGGGCAGCACGGCCTAGAAGAGTCAGGAAGTCTCTCCTGTGGGCAGCTTGCCCTATGATGGTCAGTTGTACGGGTTTCTTTAACCTTCCTCTTGAAGCATCTGGCCACTGTCAGATGGGATACCAGATTAGATGGCCAACTGGTCTGCGCCCCTTCGCCCCCCCCAGGTTGTGAGGATTAAACATCCGTGCAGTGTGTAAAGGGCTTTACTACTAATATAATTTCAGGCTTACCATGAATGTTGTGAGTAGTGCTCATGGCAGCCAGCTGTGTGTTGGAAAGCAGCCGGGGTATGTACTGCTGTAAAAGTCTCAACTTTAAGATTGATGTAGATTGAATCTTGTTGATTCTTTCTGCACAACATCTCTAAACTGACCTCTCCTATGTGGCTGCACAGCAAAAACTGTCCTCTAGGTTCTCATCTTGCATCTCGGTTACTGCACTGTCCTCTGCTCTTCACACCTTGCCCTGCTTGAGTCCATTCAAAATGCTGCTGCAAAGATCCATTTTCCAAGCCTGTTGCTCTTACGTGTCCCCCTATTCGCATATCCCACTGCTGGCTCCTCCTTCTCTATCATCACATCAAACCTCAGCTACTTGTCCTTACTTTCCGTGCCCCTCATGGCCCATCCCCACCCTACTGTCATCTCTCCCATGCTACTGAGATGTTGAGTCCTGTCTCCCTCACCTGTCTTCATCGCCCACTCTTAAAATCTTCCTTTGTTTTTTCTCCCTGCTGCCCCACACACTGGGGAGGTGCTCTCCATAAACATCTGCGAAGCTACCTCATTATCTACCTTCAAATCCCGCCTCAAATCTCTCCTTTGCCATGATGCCTACAAAACACTAGACAAGGGTTAGGCAGCTGGTGTGCTGAGACCACTGGCCATAGTCTGACTGGGTTCCCTGAGCCTCCCCTGTTTGTCTGCATTCATTTGCTGTCTTGTCACATACACAGTATATGTTTTTTGGGCAGGGGCTGTCTTTGTTCTGTGACTAGGCAGCACCTAGCCCAGTGAGGTTCTGGTCCACGTCAATACAAATAATAATGTAGTAGTTTTAGTATCTTGGAGCGAAGAGAGCTCCCTAATAGCCAGCATCAAACGTAATCAGAAAGATCTGGGTAACAGGAGAGAACAAGATACCAAAACTGCCTTTCCAGTACCACTGTGGCAGGGACTTGCAGGTGCTTTAAGTCCCTCTCGGGGCCACATGCACATCCCACTGACACCGAAGCTCTGCTACGGTCGGGCCCTTCCATTTCAGTTGAGCATTGCTGTCATTCCTGTGCTTTCCCGTTTCCCTTAGCTGAGGTGCTGGAGGGTGTGAAATGACTTCAGAAATATGCGCTCCTTCCCGGCCGGGTTGGGAAGCAAGTCTGGAGTCTTGCCCAGCTCATCAAGTGCAGAAGAAGAGAATAGTGTGTGTTGTGGGCACATCGAAGCGGTGTGGCAGTCTGAGTTCCCTTCATCTGGCCTAGTAATGTCCAATTAAGGAATCTCCGAGGCCAAACACTTTAATTTGTAATTGTAATGCTCAGCTTGGCTGGCTAAATTGGTCAACGCACTTTGGGCTTGTGCTTCCTTTTCAGCTGCACTGAAAAAAACCCCCAATACTCTGCTGGATAGGCAGCCTCTGCAGACCAGTCTCCTGGCTCCAGAACAGGTGATACAGGGTATGACTCTGTCATCCACTGCCCTGGAGGGGGCTGGGAGAGATGAGTGAAGCCTCAATAGCCCATTCAGTCCTTGGAGCCTGCACTGCCCTGGAGGGGGCTGGGGGAGATGAGTGAAGCCTCAGTAGCCCATTCAGTCCTTGGAGCCTGCCGTTAAAGCCCTGTCCTGTTAGGAACTGGAGATACTATAATTATAACCAAAATGTTCAGTGAAAATATGTGAATTATTTAGAGAGACTCAGGATGGGGGCGAAGGTAATATCTTTTATTGGACCAACTTCTGTGGGGAAGAAGGACAAGCTTTTGAGCCAAACAGAGCTCTTCTTCAGGTCTGGAAAACGGTGTGTCACAGCAAATACAAGATCGAAGGGCTAGTTTAGCATAAGTAGCTAAGCACATATTCTAAAAAAAGAAAAGGAGTACTTGTGGCACCTTAGAGACTAACAAATGTATTAGAGCATAAGCTTTTGTGGGCGACAGCCCACTTCATCGGATGCATAGAATGGAACATATCTATAGTAAGAAGATATGTTCCATTCTATGCATCCGATGAAGTGGGCTGTCGCCCACAAAAGCTTATGCTCTAATACATTTGTTAGTCTCTAAGGTGCCACAAGTTCTCCTGTTCTTTTTGCGGATACAGAGTAACACGGCTGCTGCTCTGAAACACACATTCTAAGGGACCATTCAAGATGAAGTGGCCCATTAACACCCGTGTAGTCATAGGATAAAAAGGGGGGTTAGTGGGTTACAGATTGTGGTAATCAGCCATAAATCCAGGGTCTCTTTTCAGACCTGATTTTTAGTGTCTATCAGAATTATGAATGAGTTATGAATTTAAGCTCCCAGGCTTGTCTTTTGAAAGTGTTGAGCAGGTTTCCTTTGATAGGTCATTACAGCAGCCAGTGCCCTACGTACTGTGCTAGTGTCATTCCAATGTCCTGATCCTCCCGGGCCACTGGTGGTCTGTCTTCGGGAAAATCTCTGTTATCTACCATGACAACTAATGGCGCTGAATCTCTCAAGGTGTGGCAAGCTGCACGTTCATTAATGATGGAGCTTGCCACTATGACAGCCCTGACAAACTAGCCCGTTGTTACTTTCCTGATGGCAAGTTAATGAGATTTCCCTACAATGAACCCCCCTACCTGCTCCATGAGTTATATCAGGGAGGCTAATGGAGGCTTGCAGATTGTTGCTCTCTGTAATCTTGCTGTCTCCCAAATCCTGCAGTGCTTGGTGTGCTAGGTGGAGGCAGCCTACATCCATGTTTGCAGCTTGCACACCGAGCCGTTGGAAGGGTTTGAGATCTAGGTGGACTTGGTGGGAAGGCTGAGCTGTGTTTCCTTCCTGAACTGTGGCCTGCATAGCTGCAGCATGAAGCTGCCTTTTTTTGTCTGACTTCTTGTTCCTTTTTCATGCTCTGGCTCTGGAATTGCGGCAGTGAGGCAAACAGCTACTGGGCTTCTGGCCTGTCTGAACACACTGGAGCGCAAAATCCTTTCTTTATGGATTCAGGAAGTTCAAGGTCAGAAGGGGCCATTAGATCATCTAGTCTGACTCCAATACAGCACAGACCAGAGAATTGCACTCAGTTACCTTGAGCCCATTCACTCGTCTGACTAAATCAGATCTTCCAGAAAGGAAGCCAGGCTGGATTTCAAGAGAATAAGCAGTTGTAAATCCACCCCTTTCCTTGGGAGTTTGTTCCAGTGGGAATGACCTTTCCTGTGAGAAATTTGTACCTTATTTCTAGCCTGACTTTGTCTAGCTTGCTCCCATTGGGTCTTTTTTTGAGAGCCCTCTGCTACCAGAAATCTTCTCCTCCTTAGGTATTTACGAATGGAATCTGGTCACCTTTTAACTTCCTCTTTTTGTTAAGCTAAATAGGTGAGGGTGGCTGGGGGATGTAAATATACCATTCCTGTTGCTGAGGAAATGTAAACAAACAAAACTATATCACTTGTTTGTGTAGGGCCTGCCCAAAATCCAGTATCTTTAGTCCTGAGCTTCCTTTTTTGGTTTTATGGCAACAGCTAATTATCAAACACTAAGCCATGTCTACACTAGTGATCTTACCGCGGCACAGCTAGACCAACACAGCTGCACTGCTGTGAGATTGCTGTGTAGCCGCTCTCTGCCGATGGGAAGGGGCGCTCCCGTCAACATAATAAAACCACCTCAATGAGCAGCAGAAGCTGTGCTGGCGGGAGAAGCTCTCCTGCTGACATAGCACTGTGCACACTATCACTGATGCTGGCGAAACTTATGTGGCTCAGGGGTGTGTGTTTTCCTGGGAAGGGGAATAAACTATGCGGGTATAAGGCACTTTGATCCCGGTGTCACTGCATCCACACTAGGGGCAGTACTGCTGTACATAAATGGGTAAATAATCACAGCCCTAACAGAGAGGATCCTGCCAGTGGAAAACGTGCAAGCAGGCCTATACCCTGTTCAGTGGGCAGAGTAGAATGAGCTGGTGGGGTTCTGAACAGGGAGAATGGCAGCTTTGGAATGCTGACATATTTGGTGCTAATTGGCACAGGTTAGTTAGAGGAGCCAAAGGCTGAACTCCCATCTGCTTCCTGTAGACTAGTGGTGGGGGTAGGTGATGTGTGGCAGCTGCTACCTTTGCTGTGTCTGTTCTGTGAATGATGCCTTTGCTTCACAGTGGTTATTGATCAGGTGCCTTATGGTTCTTGCTACAAAAAGTCCCATGTGAACAATTGCCCGGCTGCACAGTGCTGGGCTATCAGTCCTGTCAAGCCAGCCAGGGGATTTCTGACTGTATTCTCCTTTCCTGGTTTGGAAGGGAAACATTAGTCAGTGGCTTTCAACCTCTTTTTCAGTTGGAGACCCCTAAAAAAATTCGAATGGAGGTGCAGACCCCTTTGGAAATCTTAGACATAGTCTGCAGACCCCCAAGGGTCCACAGACCACAGTTTGAAAACCACTACATTGGTTGATCTGCACAAAATACCCCAAATACAAAGAGTGAAGTCTGTCTTTGAGCAAGGTGAATGAGCAGGCCCAGCTCCTGGTCCCACTTCCAGTGATTGGAAAATAATTCTGCAGCCTGAGAAGGATTTCTCCCAGCCCAGTGTTGATCACTGGCTCCATTCCGTATTTCTGACATTGACATGTGAAAGGATGAATGCTTTGAAAAATAATAGATTGGGAACATTTGTCAACTCAGAATCCCAGTGATGAGTCTTTGAGCTGAACTGGAGAGTACTGATATACATTTTGTAGCTACAAGGGGAGTAGTAAATTAGTTATATAATCAATCTCACACACACACACACACACACACACACACACACACACACACACACACACACACACACACACACACACACACACACACACACACACACACACACACACACACACACACACACACACACACACACACACACACACACCATCCCCTTTCCATTTCTCAATGTATTTTCATTCTGCAAAAATCCAGTGTGTTTTACTGAGAGTAGTTGGAAATGTAAAAGAACCTTATAGCCGGTGAGGACAGGTGTCTGCTAGAGAAGGCAGCTTTAGATGTTTGTGGGAGGAGAATTATTCCAAATAAAGAGCCTCGGTGCACTGTAAGGTCCTGAGGATGTGAATCTTGCTTCTAGCAAATAGTCTCTTGCGAGCTCTTTCCTCTGGCTGCTAGAGTTAATGCAGCTATTAAAATTGCTTCTGTTGAAGAGCTCATTCCTGCGACCGCCCTCTAACAGTTTGAAGTTTTACAAGATAATTGGACTGTAATTTTCCTTTTATATAAAAGCTTCCTTCAGCAGTCTTAAAAAATAACATTTCCCCCTTTTGTTAAACGCTTGTCAGGGTTACCCTGAATCTGATGCCTGCTTTAACCTTAGACAAAGGCCAAGTGTGTCTATCACACCCCTTCCACTCCAGTCTATTCAGTATAAAACCTTATACTCCTGAATTCTCTTCTGCAATGCTGCTACTTTAGGTGAAAGGGGTTTTGATCAAGTTATCAGTTAATTCATGATGCCTAGGAAAGCTTTTTTTTCCTTGGAGAGTTCTTTGGCTTTTCAGGTTTTCCCCATGAAAGCTATAGGTAGGGAGGAGAGGTTGCTGTGAGGGGTAAATAGGAAATTGACAAAGAATTCATACAGCCTTTCTTCTATGGGCCTTGGTAGAGGGCAGACTTCCTGTTATCAAGGCGAGCAGCACTTCCTCTGACTCCTCCCAGCACTGAGAAGTTGGTTGCAGGCAAGGCAGATTGGCTGGCAGGTGGAGAGAGATTTCATTCAAGCTGCCTCTGTTATAAAAAAGCAAAGGCTGGTCTTTTAAACACTTGCAAAGGCTGCAGGTGCCTTACCCACCCCGGGGTGCCAACTGTAGCTATGCATTTAAATGCTCACATTGCAAACAGATTTCCAACATGATTCCCCTGGCTTTAGGGGGTGGGAATTCCCCCCCCCCCCCCCTGTGCTAGAGAAACCATGAAACTGCCAGCCCTCTAGGTAGCTAACACTTGAGTAAAACTTTACTGGGAAGTTGGGAGGCTGGCATGATATTAGAGCATTACAGCATTAGCTGTGCTGTCCTGGACAAATTCAGGGAACTATGTTCTACTTGCCCCAATTTATCCTGCAGTTGAATTGTGCGTGATATCCCTGGCCTAAAAACTGTTGCATAGTGTTGCTCTGAGCTATTAAACAGCTGCCATGTTCCACCCCAGAACTGGCTGCTTTTCAGAGTTGAACAGATTCCTGTTTCATGAAGACTTTGTATCTGGAGCAATATAAATATAAGGTTGTTATTACATGTACCTCTAAGGTATAGTTCTTACAGAATTTTTTTAAGTCTACAAAATTGTTTTTCAGAGAAATTAAAGATGTACAAAGCTGATTAGTTCAGCTTCACCTACACAGGCTAGACTAGAACTAAATTCACTGTCTCTGTGTATGTCATATAGTCCTAATTTATAAATAAAGAAGAGACATTGTGATCATCTAGTCTGACCTCCTGTGTAAAACAGGCCATAGAACTTCACTGAATTAATTCCTCTTTGAACTAGAGCAGATCTTTCAGAAAAACATCCAGTCTTGATTTAAAAATTGCCAATGACGGAGAATCCACCATAGCCCTTGGGAAGTTGGTCGGGAAGTTTAACGTTAAAAATTTGCACCTTGTTTCTAGCTTGAACTTGTCTAGCTGCTTCTTCCAGCCATTGGATCTTTTTAGATCTTTGTCTGTTGTCATATTGCTTTAACTGCAACCACAAACCAAACCTGACTACATCTGATAGTACAATAAAGATATTTCTTATTTACAGAGTTAGCTGTAAGCTCTTTAGGTCAGGGAATGTCTTTGTTTTGTTTGTACAGTGCCTAGCACAGCGGGGTCCTGGTCCATGACTGGGCTGCCTGGACACAACCACAGTACCAATAAATAATACTAAAGAACCAAGCAGGGTGTCTCTGGGGCGCTTCCATAAGCATTCACAGTTGCTGGTTCACTTTCCCCTAGATCTGAAAAATAGCTAACCACCAAGCAGAGCAGAGAGAGATCCACGCGGATGGTGGTGGTGCAGATTTCTGGGGTTGGGACTGGAAGCTAAGAGTTAATTAAATTCCATTCCAGTGGTGGATACGTGACGCTATTGCTACTAGCATCAGTTTGTATGGGTGCTGCCTTATAGGCCTCCAAAGCAAAAGGGATCTGTGAATAGCGAGTCTCCTCATTAGCTGATGAGGCTTCTATGTGGGGTCCTGGGTATCTTCTTCACATGTGATTAAACGCTGCTTAATGAAAGGGAATTGCAAAGTAAATTGAATCTCTGTTTTTTTTCATGATCTGTACAAAATTATGGATTTAATAGCTTGTTGACCCCACCCCCAACCTGTAATAGCTCTCTCCCTTTCATTCCAACAGGCTGCCTTCAGATCTGGGGAGCGAGTTTAAAATGGTGTCTGTCTTGTTCATGGTCCTCCTTGTACATCTGCCTTGGTTGTCAGTCACGTGCTGCTTGCAGTCTGCATTCGGTGTGCCTGTTTCTTGCCATACCCAGGCATTGGACTTCTGCGTATTTGACTTTTTGAGTAGTGATTGTCTTCCTGTGTGATTGTGCAGCACCTAGGACAATGGGGTGCTGATCTAGACTGGGGCCTCCGTGCTCTTCCACACTCTCCTGCCTATACCAAGCATTCAAAGATCATGAGTCAGGCTCTCCAAACTCCTGAGGCTTTTTAAAATACATGGTAGTCTCTCTTAGGGCACTGGCTCCCAAACAGTATTAAGGCAACCCACCAACTGCATTTTGTCATTTTTTGCAACACCCTATTACATATATGCATCTTCTGCTCTGGCACTGAAATGTTAACTCCGGCCTGGTGTGGAGGGGATGCTGGGGTTATGGTGGGGTTCAGAGATGACCCAGGCCTGCCAATAGTGGGGGGCAGAGTGAGGGCAGCCGGCTTCAGTGGTGTTATTGAGTATGCTCAGTACAAGCCAAGCAGCAAATCCGAGTGGGCACATAACCCCACATGACACACACACCCTGCCTCCGGTGGGGTTGGAAAGTGAGTTTACCCCACAGCAGTGGCTCCTTTCCCACAAGGCTGGGTCCAGCCTTCCGCCCTGGGCATTATGACCTGGGATCACAGCACCACTAGGTTTGGCCTGAGTGACACTGCAACCTTGTGTACCAGGTCATAATTCCCAGAGCCAGGAGCCTGGACAAACCGCTGCTGCAGGGTGAATACAGGGTGGATGTGCTCTCTAACCCACTGCACTTTACCAAGCTGGGACAAATGTATGTTTGCCTATGGCAACCCATCTAGAACCTTCCTGTAACTTGGTAGGTCAGGGCTCACCGTTCGGGAAACACTGCTTTAGGGTGTCACATTTTCCAAGCTTTTTGCCATAACCATGAAGCCTTGCTTTTTGAAAGCTGAAATTGTCACAAACTAACGTGACTCCAGAACATTGAATAGCATGATGAAATCCTGAGTTAGCAACACTTTGCAAAACAACTATGCTAATGATCTGTAGATATCAAAAATGGCTTTGATTTCTAAATGGGTGATCAGCTGCCATGACTGCAAGTTCAGGAGGGTTTCTTTTCTGGGAAGACAGTTGGCATAATTCTTAATAAAGCCACAGATGACAGCAAGTGATGTCTTATCTTGTCCTTCGCTCCATTACTTTTTGCCTGGAAACAGATGGAATACACAACTACTGTTGTTCGAGGATTCCTTTAAAATTATTTCAGAGGAAACTGAACAGCCCCAAACAAACACTTCCACAGCAGCATGGTCACTCATATACACAGTAAGCTTTGCCTGGCAGAATAACCTCAACAGGGGAAAGATTTACTGGTTACACCTCTCTTTATCTCAGGTGTTTTGCTACAGTATGATCTCTTCCGTGCTAGTTGTGACATTGTGCATTTAAGGATGTGTACAGGTAATATGGGGATTTTTTTATGTTTAGCTGCTACTGGAGATCATAGCAGCAGAAGGCAGTTAGGACTATAAGAGACGGGCTGGAGAAAATAGGGATAGTAGCATGAATGGAAGGCACACAGAGATCATGGAATATTTTAGCCATGGAGTTGAGCAGTTGTGATGTCTCAGAGCAGTCAGATCTTGGATATGTAGCCTCGTCCTCAGCTTTCACAGAGAGAGACATGAAAAACAGGCGTATCCAACATTGCTGCGCCTCTTGTTGGCTCTGGAGATGCAGGCCTGCTGGGTGTGTCAGTGGCGATTCAGTGATAATACATGTTGCTCGTTCAGTGCTTTTCATCTGGAGATCTCCAAGCATGTCATGAAGGAAGGTATCGTTCTACAGATGGGAGCTGAGGCAGGAAAGGGGAAGTAACTTGCCCAGGGTCACATAGTGACAGTGGCAGAGTGAGGAATGGAACCGTGGGTCCTGACTCACTATTTGGTGCCGTAACCAGTAATAGATGCTTCTGTTTTCTCTGGGTCACTACTAAGCACAGGCTACCAATGTGGCCCTGTGGTTTTCCACATTGGTGGAGGGGGGTCACTTCAGATGAAGTGCCTTGTCTAAACACACAGGTTGCACCAGTTTAACAAAATCCCTGCAGACTCCTTGTGCAGACACTCTTCAGCCAGTTATAAGAATGACTTATATTGACTTAGCTTAGCACGATCCCTGACTTACTTAAAGTAAATGTTTCCAAAGTACCAAAGTGACTCAGGAGTCTAGATCCCTTTGCCTGGGGCCTCTAACTGCTACTGTTTGTACAAATCACTACAAAGGGAGTGTGCAGGTCCCTTCTCTTAAACAGATCAGGTTCCTTATGTGTGACTGTTCTGTTTGGAATTTTGTGGTATCTCTGAACGCTTTCCAATGAGAAGTAATGACTTGGTTTGGCTTGTTCATACTGGTGGCATCTTTCAATTCTCCCTAGCAATAAAAAAAAAAAAAAAAAAAAAGCACCCCTACCACTCGCTGGGCTCTCTCACTTGCAGAGCAGAATGTAGCAATGTGTGATGGTTTCCTGTGACTCTTGTCCTTGCATAGTGCTCTGTTTACGCTGCCTGCATACAGCAGCTGGGCATCCCTGCAGAGGAACAGTATGTTTCTCTTTGTGCTCTTCTTGTATTTTCAGATAATCCCCAGTGAGTTTGTGTGTGCTTTGCTCAATGGCTCGCTCTGGGAAGAACTGAATCTGTCTGCATCCTGCTGACACCAGATAATGATCAAGCTGGGGAAGATTTATTTTAACACAGCCTATTACAAAGCTAAAGCTGAAACCTGTAGCTCTTCTGAACAGTAACATTTTAACCATGTTAAATCAACATAAAAGGAAGAGCCATATGTGATTATTATAATAAACATAGTGTTTTTCCTGTCTTCAGTAGCTGCTGACACATAGAAGGACTGGGTAAAAGGCTCTTGGGGTAAAGAGAGGACCCTTCACAGTGGGTGTTGTTTCTGTATGTCAGTCATCTTTATATGCTTGGCATATGTTAGCATCCATAGCAGTACTAAGGAAGTCACACGCCTCTACTCTTCTGTACAGCAGCATGACCACGAGAGAGAAAGCAAGAATCATAAATCAAGATGTTCAGAAGTGTCTGTCTTTACTTTGGTTATTTTAGTTTGCACATCTGACCTCCTTTTTCCATGCAAATGGGACTGAAAAGGCTGCTCACCGCCAGCAACGGAGTGTGTGAAGACTTGCCTGTGGATTTCCTTAGCTGGCTGAATGGGACAAGTGCCCACTTGTACTGAGTTAAACAAACAAACACAAGACCCCACTGGCTTCCGACGGCAAGAGCCTCTCGACTCTGTGTTCTCTCTGATCACATTGGCTAATCCTTGGGGAAATGGAGTTCTTTACATCTGTTGCCTTCCATCCTAGGCACTCTGCTAGAATGTGTGTGTCAGACAGAGCTGGTAGACCACAGCAGCACTTCTCAAGCACCCATCTCTCCGAGCATAGCCAGGTATAGTGCTGTCTCCGCATGCTAGTAGGTGACAGTAGCTCTGAGCTCCACATGATGCTCTCATTAATCTCAAGGCAGGTGTTAGTTAAAGGGCCTAATGGTGAAATGTTGAATGTCACCATTAACTCTTATTGCTGATCATTTAACCAGAGCAGGGGTTTGCAAAGTGTGTTCAGCAGAATGAAAAATGTAAGGAGCGAGTTATGGTGGAGTTGGGAAGGAATGTGGAGCTCTGAGAATTAAAAGCTTGGAAACCCCCTCAAGTATCTAGACTGGCCTTAAATTCTACCAGATGGGGGCATCAATATCCTCTAATCTGACCTCGTGTATAGCCCAAGCTAGAGAATTTCACCCTTTTTGAGCCCAGTCACTTGTGTTTGATTAAAGCATCTTCCAGCAAGGCAGCCAGGTTTGATCAGAAGACACCAGCAGATGGACAATCTACCGCTTTCCTTAGCAGTTTGTTCCGATTGTTAATCACTGTCCCTGTTAAAAACTTGTGCCTCGATTTCTAACTTGTCTGGCTTCAGCTTCCAGCCATTGCTTCTTGTTCTGCCTTTCTCTGTTAGCCTAAAGAGCCCTTTGCTACCCGCTCTGTTTTCCTCATAAAGGTAGCTATGCACTGTAATAGTCACCTCTCAGTCTTCATTTTGATAAGCCAAAAGAGTGAGCTGTAAGTCTCGCCCTGTCAAGCACTTTCCTCAGCCCTCAGATCATTTTTGTGGCTCTTCTCTGTGTCTTCTCCAGTTTTTCAACAACCTTTTTAAAACGTGGCCCCCAGAACTGGCTGCGGTACTCGAGTATTGTTCCCACTAGTGCCGTATCCAAAGCTCCCTCCCTGCTGCGGGTCACAGTGGCCCTCTTTGCCAAGCATCGCACTGGGAGCTCATGTTGATTTGTTTGTCTATCTAGGTGTTCTGGGGTGGTGGGCGGAGCTGAGCACCAGAATGTCCCCTATACCTGACCACCATAGATTCCTCCTAGCCAGGCCTGAATACTAGTTTGCTCGTGCACCCTGCATGGTTGTTATACACTGCGTTGTAACAATGGAACCTGTGAAATCTCTGTGTCTGAAGCTTGCTTCTGGTTATCCTTTGTACGTCACTATTTAGCTTGTTTGTCATAGAGAGTGGCGGTTTCCTGAAACCCTTTTCTGATTTGCATATGCTCTGTTTAACTTTCAGCTGCCCTTAAACATTACTGGCTGAATTCCAGCCCTTCCATATTCATGCACCAGTTTCACCATTTTCAAAGGAAAATAGCCGGAGTGCCAAGATTGTCCCCAGCTAGTGGCCTAATTAAGTGTGAAGACAAGTATGTTGCTTACATATTTTTTAGGTCAAAGCTGAACTTGGTCTGTTTTTTGTTTATTTCTCTAAGCACAAAAAAGGAAGGCTGATCTTGGGGTTAAAAGACAGGACTTGAGGTCTGGGCTCCATTCCCAGCCCTACTACAGACTTCTACCAGTTACATCATTGCTTTGTTTCCCCCATGTAAAACAGGAATAGCTCATCCTTCCCTACTTCAGGAGTGGTGGGTGACTTAGAGATGACATGAAGCCTGACCGGATGTCTGGAGACCTGTGTTCCATTCTAGGTTCTACCATTAACCTCTAACAAGCCTCTGTGCCTCGGTTTCCCCATCTGTACAAGGGTGCCAGTCCTTGTGTTTCTTTTTGAGATCGAGCAGTGAGATGCACTAGAAGCTAATTATTATGGAACTGGTAAACAGAAGAGGCTCTAAAATTAATAGTTTGCTCGTTTAAAACTGCCTGGTATGAAGGTAACCTTTTTAGGAACATAGGACTAGAACGGGCCTACAGGGTCATCAAATTTAGTCTTTGCTATTGCAGCCAACCTCATCAGAGAATCCTGGTCAGAAACATGTCGAGCTCCATCTTCAAACTAGTTGCAGCGGGGACAAATAACCTTCCTTTTGGAAGGCTGTTCCAGAACCACACTCCTCTGGTTAGAAATCTTCCTTTTCAAATGCTTTTTCCTCTAGCTAGTGGAGAAGAGTGTTAGATCCGGTGAAACCCATGCTGCAGCGTGTCCCCACTTATCCACCAGTAATGCTACACCCCAGAGCTCTGCAGGGACTCTGACATCCCAACTAGTGTGACAAAAAGGTGTGAGAGAGGCTCAGTTTAGCCACCGTTCAATAAAAGCCTAATTATTGCAATTAATTCCTCTGGCCTGCGAGTATTTACGGTACTAGAGTTACACATGTTCGGTGCAGTCCTCTGGCTGCTGGCGAGCTGCTTTGAGCATCCCAGTTTGATTACGTGCATTAAGGTGTGTCCATATGCTACACAGACAGACATAATGTAGACCAATCGATGCCTTTCCTTCCACAGCAGGAAGCATGTACCCCTCCTACCTATTGAACTGGGTACCCTAAAATATCAAGATTAATAGTTTTTAAGGCCAGAAGGGACCGTTAGATCATCTGGTCTGACCTCCTGTATGGCACAGGCCAGACAATGTTACCCCTGCACTGGGCCCAGGCACTTGTGTTTGACTATAGCGTCTTCCAGAAAGGCAGCCAGGCTGGATTTGAAGACAATCCATCACTTCCCTTGGCAGGTTGCTCCAATGACTAATCAGCTGGGCTGTTAAACATTTATGCTTTATTTTCCATTTGAATTTGGCTGACTTCAACTTCCAGCCATTGGTTCTTGTTCTGCCTTTCTCTGCTAGGTTAAAGAGCCTGTGAGTATCCTGCATTTTCTCCTCATAAAGAGACACCATCGAGTCACCTTTTGATCTTCTCTTTGAGCATTTGAAGTCTCTCACTCCAAGGCATTTTCTCCAGCCCTGGAGTCAGACGTTTCCATGCCTCCTTTCTACACCACCTCCAAATTTTTCAACATCTGTTTTAAGATGTGACCCCCCTGAATTGGACAGGCTGTTCCAGGGCAAGTCTCCCCAGTGCTGTATATGGAGGTGAAATCCTCTCCCTGCTCCTACCCACAACCCCTTTGTTTACACAATCAAGGGTTACATTAGCCCTTTTTGCCAAGTGTGGCACTGGGAGCTCCTGATCAATTATTTGCGCACTATCACCCCTGAATCCTGTCCAGAATCACTGCTCTCCACGATACAGGCCCCGCTCTGTAGGCATGGCCTGTATTCCTTGTTCCTAGATGTGTGACCTTGCATTTGGCTCTATTAAATACCAAGCAGAAAACCAATTGGCCAGAGCAGTTCAAAGGCTGCCATTAGGGGAAGTCCTGACCAAAGAGGTGCCTGGGGATATTTTGACTCCACCCCACCATTGAGAATAAGAGCCTGCTACTTACGCAAAGTGACTCCTTTAGCTCCAGGGTAGGGGCTGGTGCTGAAGGTCTGGGGTTCAGTCCTGCGGGAGGTAAACAGGCCCAGTGTGTTACACAAACAAGCTGGGGAGGAACTATTCCCATGCCTCCAAGCACCGAAGAACTGCAATGATCAAGTGTCTCTAGGCTAAGCTTCTCTAATATTTTATTGTGCAAACAGCAGTGTAACTTTCATTCTGAGGTCTTGGAGAGCTTGATGAACAGCAATTGCTCCAGCCTGGCAGCGCGCCTATGAGATGGACATTACCCAGCTGAAAGATGGGGAAACTGAGGCACGAGTGGGACTTTCAAAGAGCCCAAGAGTGAAAATCCCAGCTGCAGTGACTTCCCCATGGTCATACAGAACGTCAGTAGCAAAGATAGAAATAGAACCCAGGCATCCAGCCCCTCAGTCCTCTGCTGCCACCATTAAGTTATAAGGAGAAGGAGGCCATGTTTCATGGCTAAAGCAATGGAGTGGGTAGTAAGGGCTGTGTTGCATTCCCAGCTCTGTCACAGACCTAGGGAAGCTGCTTAACCCCTGAGACCAGCTTCCCTAGGTTGTTTGGAGACAACCCCTGCCTCCCAGGGATGCTGAGTTCCTCAGTGCCATAAAACTTTAAGTTCAAGGAGCTGGGGTGAGAGGAGAGGTGGTGGTGGTGGACAAAGCTGGTAAAGAGCTGGTAAAGAGCTAAGTGCATTATCCTCATGACCTGCATTCCAACTCTGGTAGCTTTCAGGGGGGTTGTTCATGGGAACCAAGTGCAGAACAATCCCATACAGGCCTGCTGTCTCATTCCTGACCCGAGTGACTAAGTTGTGAAAGCTTCAGTGACGCTGCCTGGAACTCTTTCAGGAACTCCGTAGTGATAGTTTTCTGCCTGACAAAGCTGTATGGTTTCCCAAAAGATTTCACAATGATGGATTCCTGCAGCAGCCCCCGGTACATCAGAAACTCCTGGGTTTGCAACATATCATAGATCTTCCTTTGGAAGTTGTGGCTCTTACTATATGTAATCCTTTTCCCTTTTCCCCTGTGGCACATGTGAGGAAAGTGAGGTTATTACTCCAGGATGGTTTCTAAACTTAGTGGGATGGGGAGAGGATTCTGAACGATCACAATTCACGTTTGCAGTCCTGGTCAATCACCTACCTTCCTGGCTGATGTGGGGTGGCTTAGGCTAAAGAAGTGTAATGCAGGAGGTGGCCTGGATTATGTCACCTGAGTAGTAATTTTCCCTGAACTTGCAATCATGTCTTGTAAGTGACCTGTAACTTCCTCCATGGTAATCTTAGGTATCTCTTGGCATTGTGGCAAGAAAATTCTTGCTGTGTCTAAACAGCTTCAGAACTCCTAGATTTTTGTTTATCTGGGAATAGATGTGGGCATGGCTTAGAGACTGGTAGATGATCTTCACTTGGAGAGGAGATGAAAATCAGGTGTCCATGCTGAACTAGTTAGATCTACCTTCAGTACTATTGATCATAAGGCGGCGGTGACTCTTGTAGACCTGTTGCAATAGATGAGCCTGCTTTGGCTACTCCTTTCCATCCGAGGGTATTTTTGGAACACGGTTCTTTCTCTCTGAGGGTGTAGTCATGAAAGGCTGTCAAAAAATCCCAACTACCTCCCCCATTGCTCAGTGTATATATGGGATGTGAAGAATGTGTTCGATATTTGTAGTATTTTTATGAAAATTATGTCCTTGTTTGTTTGCTCTTGTGTTGGGGGTTATGGGATCAAGAAGGGTAAATTCCAGCAGATGCTGAAAGCTTGTCAACCCAGGGAAATAGCCCACAATAGCTGTTGTGCACTAGCTTCCCAAGTGAACATTCTTATTCCACACTCATGCCTTGTGTGGTTAGTGGATTAAGCTAAAGTGCACAAAGGCATTTGTAGTGCGGAATAAGAGTGTCCACACAGGGAGTTAGTGTGAAATAGCTCTTATGCTCCAGATTCATACCCTAGCTATTCCACACAAATGCCTCATATAGACAGACACTAGCAAGCACATAGGCAGATGAGACTAACAATTCTAATTCCCACCTATTCACTGGTAGTTACAGAACAAAACAGAGAACCTACTGCTGTGAAGTCCAACCTTGACCTCACGGTGAATAACCCAGTTTGGACCAGGCCCAGGAACCCAGGGATGAAAAAGGAATTTTGAAATGACATTTATGAATGGGATTCTATGACAGGGTTGGCTGCGACAGCAGGGGACTGGACTTGGTCACCCAGAAGGGCCCTTGCAGTTGTGTGTCCTACACGCCTATGAATGACAGTCTGCCTTGTTTCTCTCAGCGTAAGTTTCTGTGAATCAATAAATCATACTTAGGTTTGATGAAGCTATCCTGAGTCACTGCTGATTCTTACTGGTCACAAGCTCCCATTGAGAAGTCTACAGCCAGACCCAAAGCCAGTTGGTCCGGTTGAGGTAATATGGTTGGTAAACAGGGGGTGTTGTAGCCTGGTGATCTTCTCTAAAGTGAAGTGAAACTCATGGTTCCATTCCAGGAGACGTGCAGGTAGAAGCACTTGAAAGACATGGAGAGAGCAAGATTGAGATCCCAGGGGCAGCTCGTTCCAAACTGCAATGTGGGGCTGATAGGGGGCCGAACTTTAATGGCAGCTGGGCAACTCTGAAAAACAGGCCACTTCTGAGCTGGCTAACTAGAGAAACCCAAGTCTGAAGATTTTATCCTTTGCTTCTGAAAATAAGAACAATGCGCTCTCCCCCCACCCCTCAAATCCTGCCTGATCTGTTTGGGGACAGCACTGATCGTTCTTCTGACTAAGACATCTTCTGTTAACTCTCCATATGCTGGGAGCTCACAGACAGTATTAGGTAATGGTTGGGATGCATCTGCTCAACCTTCTCTCCTGTGACAAAGTTCCTCCTCTGCCTTGGTGGGTCCTGCGCTTATTGGCGGATTTTCTCACCTCAGAGGTTCATGGCAGCCCTCAGTTTGGCCACTTTTGTGGCTCAAATCTGCCGTTCACTCAGTTAGCCTCATCACTGGCCAGCATGGGGAAAGGAAGAACAACAATCCCCACAGTCTCTGCTGATCCACCTAGTGGATCGGGGAACAGGCCAGAGACCATCCCCTCTGGTGGAACCCACGGTCCAGTTCAACTCCTCCAGTATCAGGGAGGGAGTTGGGGGGATGGAGGGATGGGGGAACCCAGGCCCGCTCTCTACTCCGGGTTCCAGCCCAGGGCCCTGTGGATTTCAGCTGTCTACAGTGGCTCCTGTAACAGCTGTGCGACAGCTATAACTCCCTGGGCTACTTCCCCACGGCCTCCTCCCAACACCTTCTTTATTCTCTCCACAGGACCTTCCTCCTGATGTTTGATAATGCTTGTACTTCTCAGTCTTCCAGTAGTACGCCTTCTCACTCTCAGCCCTCTTGCTCCCAGCTCCTCGCACGCACCACAAACTGAAGTGAGCTCCTTTTTAAATCCAGGTGTCCTGATTAGCCTGCCTTAATTGATTCTAGCAGCTTCTTGATTGGCTGCAGGTGTTCTAATCAGCCTGTCTGCCTTAATTGTTTCCAGAAAGTTCCTGATTGTTCTGGACCCTTCCCTGTTAAGGAGCCGGAATCGTTCTTCACTTGCTCCTGAGCTATTTGCTTTCCTTTCTTTCCTAAAGCCCCCCGGCCCGGATTTTTCACACTTTTCCTTTTGCTTAGTTTCCCCCCCCGCGTTTGGGCCGGACGCTTTGTTTTTTTGGTTTTGTTTTTTCCCGTTTTTTTGAGCTGCGTCAGTGTGCTGGCCGGTCGCCAGCACCCCCCCCCCCGATGCCTGCTTTTGGACTTTGCTCCTTGCTTACTTGAAACCCCCGGAGGAGGGGGGGAGGACTGCCAACCTGCTGTCCGGAGAGGGGAGTGGACCCCCCCAGACCCAGCTGTTTTGTTTTTTGCCTGGACCTTTTCCGAGAGCCTTGGGACAGAGCCAACAGCTGTAGCAGACGCCAGAGGCCGGAGAACTCCCGGGCAGCTATGAATCATCGTGGAGAGAGGCCGTAAGACTGAGGGATTTCTTTTGAACCTCTACCCTCGGGGGGGGGGAGTTGACTGCATTTCAGCTGCGCCTGCGGCGGCACAGGGGTGTAGCAGGGAGCTACCCCCAGATCCATCGGTGCCCCCAACCCCCCCCACCACTATTACAACTATCACGGCCCCCGCTGCTTCGTCCCTGCTGGCAATCTGCCATCTGCCTTCGGATCCAGCTGTTTGCTTTGGACTTTGCCTTTTGGCCCAGGCATAACAACCAACCAAGCGAGACTCTTTGGACACTTGTGGTGGGTTGTCCTCCCCCCACCCCCCCCCGGATTGTTTACCCCATAGCCTACCCCTACTACCGGACCCCGATTTTCCCCCCCCCCCTCCCAGTGTCTCCCTGTCTCTCCCTGCTCACAATGGCAGAGAAGGAGGGACGCAAGGCCCCTCCACCGAAATTGGTTGCCCCTTCCCCATCTACCCTCCTGCCCACCCCTCGAGATTTCCCCACCGCCTCCATTGTTAGAACCCCTGCCACCGCCCCCGCTGGGGCATCGGCAGTGGGAGGCACCGGGGCGATTACTACTGCTGCTCTGGTTCCTGCCCCACTAGATTCTGGGAACCCCCCCCCAGTTAGACGGAAAAATCGAAGCGGGCCAAAAGGGAAGGGCCCTGCTAATGCCGCTGGACCCTCCGTGGCAGAGGCCGCCCCCACCACAGTGGCCTCGTCATCGATCGCGGCACCCCTCCCAGCTGTTCCCTCCACCAGCTCTGCGACCATCCCTCCCCCGGCCCCCAGGACGTATGCCCGGGTGGCGACAGGCCCCCCCTCACCTGCCGCCTCCTCATCTCGCCCTCCCACTGCCCCCGCTGCCATTACTAGTAGTCGGGGCCCTCTTCCCGCCCTGACCAGGAAGCACGGTGTCCGTTGCCTCCTAGTACCCGCCTCGCCCCACGTGGAGGCATACGTGCAGGCGTTGGCGAAAGTGGTAGGACCCATGGCCATTGTGGCGGCCTCCAAGATGTATGGGAAGGTCGTTCTCTTTCTGGCCTCGGAGACTGCCGCCCAGGAGGCGGTGGAGAAGGGCCTAGTGGTGGGGGGGGTGTTTCTCCCCCTAGAACCGCTAGAAGATCTGGGCGTTCGCTTCGTCCTCACCTCCGTTCCTCCCTTTTTACCTAATGTTGCCCTGTTACCTGCTCTTTCTGCCCTGGGGAAGCTTGTTTCTGTTATTAGCCCTCTCCCGTTAGGCTGCAAGGACCCCGCCCTCCGTCACGTCCTATCGTTCCGCCGGCAAGTGCAGATTTTACTGCCGGCGGGGGTGCGTGACGGAGAGGCGCTCGAGGGGTCCTTCCTAGTTCCCTACCAGGGAGCCCGCTATAGGGTCTTCTATTCCACCGGAGAGGCCCGGTGCTACCTCTGCCGCTCGGCAGGGCATGTCCGCAGGGACTGCCCTTTGGCCCGGGGGAGAGGGGCACCTGAGACCCCCGAGACCCGGCGGGATATCGGCCCTGTTGTTGCCGACACCCCTGGCCACCCGGCACCCGACACCACCCCCCCTCCCACCCGATCCACCGCTGCCCCCGTCCGGGCCCAAGAGGCACCCCTCCAACAACGCCCGGGCGACCACGGGAGTCCCACTCTTGCCGTAACCACCTCGGCAGAGCCTATGGAGGGGGGTGTGGCAAAGCTTTTACCGGGTGCAGGAGAGGGCTCGCCCCAAGGAGAACCCCCCGCCCCTAATGCTGCCTTACCGCTACCCCCCCAAACCCCTGAACCTCTGCCTCCGCGCCCCGCTCCGTCCCCTGCTACTCAACCCCCGGACGACGCCATGGAGGGCTGGACTGTAGTCCAGGGGAAGCGAGGCAAGCGGAGGGCTCGAGCTCCGCTGCATTCATCTGACGCGGAAGCCCCCCGGAAGACCAGGAAGGGAGGTACCGACCCTGAGCCTCCCGCCTCGGCCACGAGTGAGATCCATTCGCTGGTGTCGGGAGGTGAAGATAGACCAGCATTGGAGGGTGGAATCCCCCCTCCGCGGGGGACCCTCCCCTCCGAAGCCCCGGGGGAAGCCCCTTCTAACCAGATACCACCTGAACTCCCAACGAACCCCGACGTGACCGCCGAGGCGGGCCCTAGCGGAGAGGCCCCTGGGGTGGTGGGAGTTGGCCTCTCCTCTGTGTACGCAGAGATTGAAGCCCTGGATTTGACCCCGGTCACCCAGGGAGGGGATGATTTACTGCCGGCCGGCCTCGATTTGGGCAATCTCACCCCAGGCCCCCTCTCCCCATGCCCTTTCCCCCTGACTGCCTTTCCGGGTGAGCACCCCACGGAAAGTGGTTTACCGCCTGGGGCCATGGCTGCCACGACCACCCCGGAGCCAGTACCTAGCATTCCTCGGAGCCCCCTCCCTTGCCCCTTCACCCCCGACCCTGCTCGGGAGGCGCCTTCTTTTCGCTGTGCGCCTCCTGAAGCCCAGGGCCTTACCTCTGCCCCTGCCCCCACCCCTATTCCGGTTCAGTCTCCCTCCTCCTGCAAGGCTACCGCCGCCCCTGGGGTTATTTCTTTTCTGCCTTTTGCAGATTCCCCCCAGGGAGCAGTCTTTATGTTTTCTAGTTGCGACTCCCCAGGAGTTGCACCTTTCCCCCTGCCATCCCCGTCCGCCCCAAGGCACGAGATGGAGTTAATAACCCCAGCCTGTCAGACACCCCGTCGGCGGTCCGCACCCTGCCTACCCGCCTTAGCGGACCACGAAGCTGCATCAAAAGCCCCACCAGGGACTGCTCTGGGAGTTGTAACCCTACCCCCCCATGAGCTGCAGCATGCGTTACGGGAGTTCTTGAAACAATGCCGTGGTGCCCGCGATAGGGCACAGCTGGCTCTCCAGCAATGGGGGGACTTTGATCGACTCCTTCGGGCCGCGAGAGCCCTTATGAGGGAGGGTAGAGGGCAAGGGAAGGGCGGTGCCGCGGCCTACGAGCGGGCCCGCAGCTTCCGGAAAGAGTTACTTACTCACGGGATGGGACACGGGTTGCTACGCGACCCGCCGGGGGCCATGAGTACCCCCACCCCTGAGAACTCCCCACCCCCCCAGCCCTCCGCATG
This sequence comes from Lepidochelys olivacea, assembly GCF_965140295.1. Lineage (NCBI taxonomy): Eukaryota > Metazoa > Chordata > Testudines > Cheloniidae > Lepidochelys > Lepidochelys olivacea. Next base: position 29,925,147 of record NC_140417.1, on the reverse strand, counting down.
ACACCTCTCATCATTGTAACCCTGAACACCAGGGGCTGTAGGATGGCTCTCCGCAGGTCCCAGGTGCTCTCCTACCTTCGGGAGGGGAGGTACTCTGTGGTTTTCCTGCAGGAGACCCACACGGACCCAACCGCCGAGGATAGGTGGCGGCTGGAATGGGGGGACGGGGTATACTTTAGCCACTGCACGGCTTGGCAAGCTGGAGTGGCGACCCTGTTCTCCCCCACCCTGCGGCCCGAGGTGCTCGGAGTCACTGAGGCCGTGCCGGGCCACTTGTTGCACCTCCGAGTTCGTTTGGAGGGGCTCGTGGTCAATTTTGTTAATATCTATGCCCCGCAAGTGAGCTCACAGCGGCCGCAATTTTACCAGCAGGTGTCCGAATTTCTCGACACCCTGGATTCACACGAGTGCCTGATCCTGGGAGGGGACTTTAACACCACCCTCGAGGAACGGGACCGCTCGGGGGCCGAGCCGAGCCCGGCCGCCGCGACCATTCTTCGAGACATAGTCGACTATCACTCCCTAGTGGACGTCTGGCGTGACCATCACCCAGATGATACTTCCACGTTTACCTTCGTTCGGGTGGAGGCCCGTCGGTCGCACCGCTCTCGGTTAGACCGTATTTATCTATCCCGTCTCCATCTTTCACAGGCCCACTCCTCCACCATTCGGCCGGCCCCTTTTTCCGACCATCATTTGGTTGCCGTCACGGTCTCCCTCCGTGCAGAGGGACCGGGGCCGGCTTACTGGCACTTTAATAACAGCCTGTTGGAGGACGAGAGCTTTGTGATGTCCTTCCGGGAGTTTTGGCTGGCCTGGCGGGAGCAGTGGCGTGCCTTTCCCTCGGTGCGGCGCTGGTGGGATTTAGGGAAGGTGCGCGCCAAGCTCTTCTGCCGCAACTACACTCGGGGCACCAGCCGACGGAGAAATGCGGCGATAGAGCAGTTGGAACGGGAGGTCTTAGAGCTGGAGAGGCGCCTGGCCGCCAGCCCCGGGGACCCGTCCCTCTGCGGAGCGTGCCGGGAGAAGCGGGAGGAACTTCGAGCCCTCGAGGACCACCGGGCCCGAGGTGCCTTTGTCCGGTCCCGCATCCGCCTCCTTCAGGAGATGGATCGCGGCTCCCGCTTCTTCTACGCCCTGGAGAAAACGAGGGGGGCCAAAAAACACGTCACCTGCCTTCTAGCGGAAGACGGCACCCCCCTCACGGATCCGGAGGAGATGTGTGGGAGGGCCCGTGACTTCTACGCAAACCTTTTCTCCCCGGATCCGACCGATCCTGGCGCTTGCGGGGTGCTCTGGGAGGAACTCCCCACGGTCAGCGTGGGCGACCGAGACCGGCTAGAGCTGCCTCTCACCCTGGCCGAGTTCTCGGAAGCCCTCCGTCGCATGCCCACCAATAAATCTCCGGGCATGGACGGGCTGACCGTGGAGTTTTACCGCGCGTTCTGGGACATCCTTGGCCCAGACCTAGTCACTGTCTGGGCTGAGTCCTTGCAGGGCGGGGTCCTCCCTCTCTCGTGCAGACGAGCGGTGCTCGCCTTGCTGCCGAAGAAGGGGGACCTCCGCGACTTACGAAACTGGCGTCCCCTCTCACTCCTTAGCACGGATTATAAAATCGTAGCGAAAGCAATCTCGCTGCGGCTAGGGTCCGTGATGGCGGACGTGATTCACCCAGACCAGACCTATACTGTCCCGGGTCGCAGCATTTTTGACAACCTCTTTTTAGTCCGAGACCTTTTGGAACTCGGGCGGAGAGACGGTCTGTCGTTCGCCCTCCTGTCTCTCGATCAGGAGAAGGCGTTCGATAGGGTAGATCATGGGTACCTCCTGAGCACCCTGCGAGCGTTTGGATTCGGACCTCAGTTTGTGAGTTTTCTCCGGGTGCTGTACGCCTCCGCGGAGTGTCTGGTTAGGCTCAACTGGACCCTGACCGAACCGGTCAGCTTCGGGCGAGGGGTGCGGCAGGGGTGTCCCCTCTCAGGCCAGCTGTACGCTCTGGCGATCGAGCCTTTCCTCTGTCTCCTCCGCAGGAGGTTGACGGGGTTGGTGCTGCGGGAGCCGGAGCTGCGGCTGGTCCTGTCGGCGTACGCCGATGACGTCCTCCTCGTGGTCCAGGACCCGGGCGACTTGGCGCGAGTGGAGGCATGCCAAGCCATCTTTTCGGCAGCCTCCTCCGCCCGAGTCAACTGGGTCAAGAGCTCTGGCTTGGCGGTGGGGGGCTGGCGGCAGGTAAGCCCCCTCCCACCCGCGCTTCAGACCATCCGGTGGAGTGCCGGCCCTCTGCTCTATCTCGGCGTTTATCTTTCTGCCACGCACCCTTCTCCGCCGGAGAACTGGCAAAATTTGGAAGGCGGCGTGATTGAGCGGATCAGGAAATGGACGAGGCTACTCCGATGTCTCTCCCTTCGGGGGAGAGCACTGGTGCTTAACCAACTAGTCCTGTCCACGCTCTGGTACCGGCTCAACACCCTAGCCCCGGCCCCGGGTTTCCTGTCCCACCTCCGGAGATTGATTCTGGAGTTCTTTTGGTCAGGATTGCACTGGGCCCCTGTCGGGGTTCTCCACTTGCCCCTGAAGGAAGGAGGGCAGGGCCTGAAGTGTCTGTACACTCAGGTCCGCGTTTTCCGCCTCCAGGCCCTGCAGAGGCTCCTTTATAGTGCAGGTAGTTCGCCGTGGAGCATATTGGCGCATGCCTTTTTACGCCGCTTCCATGGGCTCCGCTATGACCGACAGCTCTTTTATCTTTGTCCGAGAGGTTTTCCGCGAGACCTCTCCGGGCTGCCGGATTTCTACCAGGACCTCCTCCGGGCCTGGAAACTGTTTTCAACGACCAGGTCCGTGGCGGCCATCGTGGGGGCAGATCTCCTCACGGAGCCCCTGCTACACAACCCCCAACTTTGTGTGCAGGCGGCGGAGTCCCGCACGGCGCGCCAGAGGTTGGTCCTGGCGGGAGTTACGAGGGTCGGGGACCTCCTGGACTACGACCGGGGGGACTGGCTGGATCCCCTGACGCTCGCTCGACGCATGGGGCTCTCCAGCCTTCGCACCCCCCGGCGCGTGCTTCAGGAGGTGGAGGCCGCTCTGACCCCCGCCGCTCGGGCTTATGTTAGCCGAGCCTTGTGCGAGGGCGCGCCCCGCCCATCCCTTACCCCAGGCCCGCCGGACCTTTCCATCGGGCCCCTACTCTGTCGATCCCAACACACCCCTCATCCTTTCACTGCGAGCCGGCTGCATGAACTGCAACCGGTCGGTTTTCAAGTTGCATCACGGAAATATCTATATACACTCACGCTCCATACCCTTCATGCCCGCACCCTGGTGTCCCGCCCCGATACAAAGTGGCGAGATCTCTTACCACCTTTGGAGGGTGAGCAACCTCGGTGGGCCAGCCTGTACTCCACCTTGGTCCCGAGGCCCGTCGGGGACATCAGTTGGCGGCTCCTTCACGGGGCTGTGAGCACGGGCGTGTTTTTAACACGTTTTACCTCCCTTCCGGAGACTTGCCCTTTTTGCAACGTGAGGGAAACCCTGGCGCACGTCTATTTAGAGTGTGCCAGATTGCAGCCTCTTTTTCGGCTCCTCACAAATATTCTTTTGCGCTTTTGGCTTCATTTTTCTCCCCACCTCTTTATCTATACACTCCCCATCCGTGGCCCCACCAAGTCGCGGGATCTCCTGGTTAGCCTCCTCCTAGCCTTGGCTAAAACAGCCATTTATAAGACCAGAGAGCGGAGGTTGGCTCATGAGGCGTCCTGCGATTGTGAGGCCGTTTTCCGACTTTCAGTACATTCACGTATCCGGGCGGAGTTCCTCTGGGCAGCGTCCACCGACTCCCTTGACACCTTCGAGGAGCGGTGGGCGCTGTCCGGGGTTCTCTGCTCGGTGACCCCGTCCGGTTCCCTCCGTCTGACCCTCTGATTGAGGGAAAGAGCGAGAGCCGCCAGTCACAGCCGTTAGTTGCTGTGAATACCATCATTACTGTCTTCTAGGAGGGGTCCTATAATACATGGGTGTACCCCCCTCCCTCCCAACCACCCACCCCGCAGCCGTGCCCATCTTGTCGGGCACTCTCAGGAGAGGGAGGGTCGGTGACCCTGGGCGCGGCACTAGGTAACTCGAGAGGGTGGAAGACCACGAGTGTCGAGGAAGCCCCCCCGCTCTAGGCCACCAGGTAACTCAGGAGGGTGGAAGACCACGAGTGTCGAGGAAGCCCCCCCGCTCTGGGCCTGGGCTAACCTGAACACCTCTCCCTCCTGAAAGCTGTTGTGTTATACCTTTTGATTGCGTTGTTTTGTTGCTAAGTTTTTTTTTTATCCCTTTGTATTCTTTGTAACTGTTACAAATAAATTTCCTTTCTGTTTCCAAAAAAAAAAAAAAAAACCTTCCCTGTTACCTTACCCAGGGAAAAGGGACCTACTTAACCTGGGGCTAATATATCTGCCTTCGATGAGCAGATTGTTACAGCTTCATGTACTGCTATCTATCGGAGAAGTTCTTCTTTGTGCAATCTATCCTTAATAGTAGGTGAGGGGGAAGAAGAGAAGTTACAACTGTTAAAAAACTGTGTGTTGTGGGGAACATTCAGTGGTTCCTAATTGTACAATTTTGTTTGAAATGAAATAGTGTGTTTTTTAGCCATCATGGTTGTAGAAATAAATATACAAAAATATGAAAAAATCACTCTGCTGTAGCCATCTGGCCCAACCCTGTCACACTCCCTTTTAACAGAGGTTTTTGCCTGGGAATTGCCTGTGTTTTTTAACTTTTCTCAGAGCATGTGGAAACCCATACAACAGCAGTTCCCATGTAAGTGAAGAATGTATGTAACTGTACTGAGCATTTGTGAGGTTCCATGTTATGCAAAAAGGCTGCCGGTTTGGAGTTCCCTTGTGCTGGCCTCTTATCTGTCACAGCAGCTGTGCAGATAACAATAGATATTCCTACATTGGGCTCCACTTAGCTCCTGTGGCTCTAAAAAGATCACACTGCTTGAAAGACAAAGTTGTTTTGGAAGTAGAAGCAGCATTATGTTTCCTCAGTCAGCACCTGATGTGTTTGCTGTAAGCTGGCAGCAGGTCCTTACCCAGTTTCTCTCACCTTCACAATAAAGCTATGCCTCCCTGAACCCCCTGCACTTACCTGTCTCCTTCCTGAGCTGTGGCATGTGCTACTGTTACAGTTGCAGTCATCTGTGCAGATGAACAGTGAGTCATGGATGACCTACCATGTGCCTGGTAGTACACAGGCTGCATCTCAAGAGGCTTCTCTTTGCAATTAACCAATTCTGGTGCCACCTGCCTTTTATTCCTCTTCTGCTTCTTTATTTCCAACTGCTAGAGATTGTCCTGGGCTTGATGGGATGTAAAGTACGGGACTGCTCTTGGGAAATCTGAGTTCAGTTCTTGGCTCTGCTATAGATTAGGGCCCTGGGGCAGATCTCCCCTAAATTCCCAGCTGTGGTGACCCCCACCTTTCTTAATAGAACATGGTGACCTGTTACATGTTCATCTGGTCTGGCCTCCTTAGTTTGTCCATAAATAGCACAGACCTAACCTTCTAAACTAGTCCTAGCAAAAAGTTAGAGTGGTGTTGGCTCTGACGTCAGGTCAAAGATTGATCAGGAGAGAACTTGGAGGCTTCATGCCGCTGAGAGTTGGGTCAGTGAGCTCGGCAAAGAGGCGATGGTTCCCTTTTTTATGGTGTGGGTGCAGGTTAACACCTATTGCGTTAAAGAGGGCAAGGTGCTCAGCTCCAGTGGTGATGGGGGTCAGACAGCTGTGAGGCCTCAACCTGGGTTTCACGTCTGTTTGAACTCGGCCCTGAAAGAGTCCTAGGTGGAACCATCTGCCCTGCAAACTCTTTTTTGTCCTCCTGACTCATTTTTTTTCCCTTTCCTCTTTTTTTGTCGTGCTGCTGGCTTCCTGTCTAATAGCAGTGCTTCGAGTGGGCTTCTATTGCAGTGACGTAGCCTGGAGAGAGAAGGTGGTGGTGTGAGGGACTCTGGAAAGCATCTGTTTCTTCCTTCTAGCCTTCTGTTTCCCCTTCATCTCTGAAAGAGGAAGGTGCTGCCTTCGGTGCATCCTGGGACTTCATTACTCCTCGAGTATGGATATGAGGAGTTAGTAAAGTAGTCACTAAAACCTGCAAATGAGAACTTGGATCTGATAGAAATCTAAGGATGCACAGCTACAAAACCATGGCATTTACGTTACCATGGTCTAGTGCCTGAGCCACTGGCTTGGTCTTGAGCAATAGGGATTCATCCTGAAGTATTTGAGCATCTTGTCTCTGTGGGGTGGGGAAGTCTTGTTACTCCCATTTTACAGATGGGGAAACAGAGGCATGGAGGGGAAGTGATTTGCTCAAGCTCGCCCAGCGGCAGAGCGGGGACTAGAACCAGACCTCCTAGCTTCTCGTCAAGTGCCTTACTTAACACAAGATCCCCGAAGCTACTCAGGCGCCAGCCAACCCAGATGATTTCCCTATTGCCTAGAGATGAGAAGGACGCTTCCTCCATATCACCATTTATTGATGCCACACAGGCCCCTGTGCTTTACTTTAGGAAGATAGCATTTCCGGCACGGGGTTTTCCTCTTGCTCTGGCCACTGCTCCCAGAGTATTCACCAAGGGCTTGCCATGAAAGGAACCTTGGCAGGAAGGCATCCCCATCTACTGCTTCTTGGGCTGCCACAGTGGGGGACCACTGAGAGACAGCAGTGGCAGACGCTCCCCAACGGTTTCACATGGAGGAGTTACTGCTGTGTCCTGATCAGAAGAGTCTGCCAGCCACGCACACAGTTCTGCTCCTGGGAGCAAACAGGGATGGTGCCTGTCTGACTAACGGCACTGCTCTGAGATCGGCACTTCCAGCGCTCCCCGGCAGGAGGGGCCTTTCTGCAGTCACCTCTCTGGTGGCTGAGGAGTGATGCCTTTTCATATGCAAGCTGGAGAGCACTCGCTGGCGCCCCCAAAGGTTGTAGCGTCCATCTGAGGGGGGTGCTCAGTCCTGGGGCTTGGTCCTTGGAGAGGAGGCAGGGTAGAGGTGGATGGAGCCCAAGGCCCAGCTTTCCCTCCATGAGCAAGGGGCATTGTGGAGTGAAGAGTTCCATTTACCATGTGCTAATTGGACAGCTGGGAAGGAGGCTTTCCTGCCTCCAGGGGGAGGTGCAACTGTACCTGTCCTGTGCAGAAAGATCCCTGCGGTTATTCACTATCCTTAGCACAGAAGGCAGCTCTCTGGCAGTGTCAGTCCATCTCAGCCCCTGGCACCTGGATCTGGTCCCCACAGCTCTCAGGGAACATGCATTTGCACCACGAAGGGAGTGTCTCTTTATCTCCCCTCCCCTACGTTTGGAGTCTTCATTGCTCTCTCTGCCCCTAGAATTGGGGCTGTGAACACTATAACCCGTTTCCCAAAGAGGTCCTTTGTCCAGAGCCAGCCCTCAAGATTGACCCTAAGCTGTCCTGCCATTTGATAGCCTTCTCCAACGAGAATCAAAGGGAGAGAGAACCTCCTAGCCTGTCATTTTCAAATGGCTGATGTGTGTCTCTGGGGTCTACCCAGTGGAAAGGTTATGTGGCTAATGTCAGAGCTCACTGCCAGGGGACAGTGGTGGCCACTTTGAAGGACAATCGCATGTGTCCTAGTGGGAGATCTACTAGGAGTTTTCTCCCTTTGCTCCAATCTCTGGTCCCTCCAGTACAGAGAATGCAGTTAGTGGAATTTTCAGAGCACCCAAGTGATGTTCTCTTGAAATGGGATTTGTGCTCCTAAGTCCCTTTGGCACAAATGAAAACGCCGCTCAGTCTCTGTCTGTAGGTAGTCTCCCTGCCCAGGTCCATACTGCCATCAGGGTCCCACAGGAATGGATCTTAGGACTTTAATAGGAGGGAAAAGAGGAGAGCGTATCTGAGCTATCTGAAGGATTCCTTTCTCTGCATAATGAGGTCCACAGACCCAGAATGTTGCTACAGGAGCTGGTGCAGGGTTTGGCTCAGTGGAGAAACGTGCCTGTTTCTGTTGAGCTCTGCAGTACGTAGCGGTCTTGAGTTTTTCTGGAAGCAGATTGTGAGGATTTTGTCAGTCAGCCAAGCAGGTAACTTCCACAGAGCAGGAAGGTCCTTGGGGCCTGGGCTGTACCCCTTCCTGGCAGTGACTGGCAGGTCAGGTTTCCCCCCAAACCTGCAGACCCACTATAATGTGGGTGTGGAGCTGGTTGCTCAGTGAAAGGAGATGTCCCGACTTTTCTGGGACAGATCAGGCTGTTGGTAAAGTACAAAGTGTCTCTCACAATGGGCGTCCTTTGAAATCTATTTTCAAAGATCCTTTAATGTGTGGCCTGCACTTCACCACTCCCTGCTCATGACAGCACACAGACCGTGCAAACCAGTGAAAATCACTGGTAGCCAAAACCCCCATTACCCAAAGGTTTGGCATGGCCCCCCCCCCCGAGACCTGGCTCTGGATAATCAGAGCTTTACCTGTGTGTTGACCTATATGCCTTCCGTGCATTTAGTGCAGTCCATAGATGTTATGGCCAGAAGGCCTGTTCTTTTCTAATCTGATCTCCTACCTATCACAGTCCATAGCACCTTACCCGGTAACTTCTACATCAAGCCCAGAACTGCCAGAGGCTCAGACTGAACGGAACAGGTTTGAGTTGCCGTCAAAGATCATAAGTTCAAAGCAGGTCAGCTGCAGTGTGGCTTGACTCCCACATGAGCTTCCTTTCCCTTTCCCTGAGCGCTGTTTGTATTGCAAGAGGCTGGATGGGCCAGGCACATAGCTGGGAAAATATTTGCACGACAGAAATGCACAAGAGCATGTAGACAGCCTTGGGGAGTGTCTACTCCAACCTGCTTGTAGCGCAAAGCTCTGAAGAGCTGCCTGATGGAATAGAAAGCCATGAGTGGATTGCATCTGTTACAACCTCTGATTCCCTGTTTAGCTTCAGGAATGCTTCATCTCTTCCTGCATCTCCCAGCTGCTCCGTCCTGTTTCTGACAGTTTCTCTTCTCCTGACAGGTTGTTCAGCTTGACCCTGAAGAAGCTTATCATGTTGAAGGAGATGGACAAGGACCTAAACTCGGTGGTGATCGCTGTGAAGCTGCAGGTCAGTGTGCCCAGTCAGCAGCTGAAGGTGGTGTGTTTTGCATGTGGGAGCAGGGTGGAGGGGTTCCAAGCTAACTAGTCACTGCTGCTGCCTGCCTGGTCTCCTGCTGACTTTTTCCCTGCCTGGTGCCTCAGTTTCCCTATCTGAAAATGAGGCTATGCCCACCTGTGTAAAGCACACTGCGATTGACGGATGAAGAGCTCTATGTAAGAGCTAAAAGATAGGTATAATTTAGGGGAAATCTCTAACATGCGAGGTCCTTGCCCTCCAGGCAATCTCTCCTCCCTCAGAACAGGAAAGTGCTGACAAGGGACTGCTACAATGAGGTGGGCTGTGTGTGGGTGGTGGTGGTGGTAGGGGTCGGCGAGGGAGAGGGGGGGAATCAAAGCAGCAGGGGATGAGGGTGAGTTGACATTATTCAAGCAGTGAGGAGCAGCCCAGCAGGGCAAGGATATAAATCAAACCGGAATGTTTAAAGAGCAATTTTCTCTAAGGTATCATGAAAGAGGCAGGTCTTAGGAGGGACTTGACTGATGGGCAGAGGAATGGCCTAGGTGAGGAGCCCCATGCAGACGTGGTGTGTGTGGGGGAGGGGAAGTGGCCAGACAGGCTGTTGAGTGGAGAGGACAGGCGGGTGGGGAGCAGAGTGAGCAGTGTTTTGCAGTCAAAGGTAGTGGTGGAGAAAGGGGAGCCAGTGACAGGGTCAGATCAGGCTCGTGATCTTAGCAGATGCGCTTTTCCTCGTGTGGAGTGGGACATGGGGCGTGTCAGAGAGCCCAGAAGGGAGCGGGTTACAGCAGCCAAGCCAGAAAATGAAGACCTGGGCAGGATCATTCTCTGTAGAGAGTCTGGAGCCGAGAGGTGATCTGGGGAAACAAGCAAGCAACAAGATTTTCTCTGTGCACCCAGCCCTTGGACAAGAGGGAGGCGTGGGACACTGGTGGTGTTGGGGAACGCTAGGAGGTCAGTGTTGTCCCTGCTCCAGTTAGGTGAATGCTGTTACAGATGTAACTTGTTGTGGTCTTTCTGGTAATCCTCTTGAATTGGGCGCATGAGGAATGAACGTTGGCCCGTCCACTGCTTACTGATCTGCTAACGTAATGTAAGCCCTGCATCATCAATAAATGTTTAATCCAAGCTGTCGTTGTGCATCTTTCTCTGCCAGTTTCGATGTCTGCAGCTGTATGTCAGGTGATGCCCGGGAGCTCTTCTTTCCCACTCCCCTGTAATGAGTCTCGCTAAAAGTGGTTGCTCTTGCCTACCGTTCAGGTTGTCAGCTTTGCAAGAGATCATTGGCGTGCTTGACACACATTCCCTACCGCTATCTCTCTCCCCCGTTGTCTGAGAGAGCCAGCATGATCCAGATCTCCGGCTGTGATGCCATGTGGGGATTCCCTGCAGAACTTGGAGAGGAGGTTGAGGGCTGAATCACTTTTGGTTAATCTGTGCAGCTGCTTTCTGTGTTTGAAAGGGCATGAAGAAATTAACCCCTCCTTTCAGGAGCTCAGGGGGTTTAATTCAGGCAGTGTCACTATGTCTGCAGCCCTTTAGCTAGGATACTTGGATGGTTAATTATCCGGGGGGGAAAGGGATGCCCTCAGAATTTCCACCACACATTACACTCTGGACACTTGAGCCATCAGAACGAGAATCCATTCACAATATATTGTCCAGATCTTCAAAATCGAACTTTCCCGCTTCTAACATTGGTGTTGCTGTCATTAGGGCCCAGAGTTAACATTTTAGTCTGAGAAAGTGGGGCAAAGTCTCACCTCCTGTAGGCTCTTGCCAGGCTTGTGCAGCTTGGACTGTTCTGACTCATGCTGGGTTCACCTCTGAAAGTAGCCTGCAGATATAAGAACTGGACATTCTGGGTTCTGTTCCCACTTCAGATCCTGCTCTCTGAGGCCTTCAGCAGGTCATTTATCTCACCTTTTTTTTTGCCTTACCTTCCCCATCTGTCAAGGGGGCTCCTGACTGCCACCCTTTGCAAAGTGCTCTGAAATCTTGGGTGCAAAGCCTGTAGAACTACAGCCGAACTAAAAACTGTGTCTGCAGCTTTATTGGCCAAGCCCAGTGAGGTCTTACGCCCAAATCAATCACACTTCTCTGTTGGCCTGCTTTGCGATAGCTTTTGAATGCTACATCCAATAGATTCCAAAATTCCAGGGAGTGTTCTAGGCATCCATGGACAGCACCCTTTGATTTTGTGAAAATCAGTAAAACCGATTGGAGGAAAAGGGAGACACACAGTGCTGCTGGCCGGGGTTGTAAATGCCAGTAAGGAAGAGGAATTGTTCAGGATGGCCTTAAAAAGCACATATGGTGCATTCTTTTACATGCTAAGGTCTGCAGAGCCATTCCAGTGGATATGCCAGCCTGCTTCAGCTCGGGGCAGACCCAGCCTGAGAGTCACTGGCTGCAGCACCCCCTCCAGTTTTCTCTGCCTCCCCAGTGGCAATCCTGACCCCTCCCTGCTGCTGAGCTCTGCTGAGGGAAACCCCAAACGAGCAGAGCAGGGCCTTGTCTGAAATAACTAAATACGTTCCTGAAGGAGGCTTGACTTCAGAGCATTCCCATTTTCCCATCCCCAGACAATTCTCTTGTTTTGCAGATGCGTGGCAGTCTTTTCCCTTTGCTCTGACGTGTGCTCCCAGGGTCTCTCTCCAGGATCATGGCAGCAGTAAAACTGTCTTTAGGGAAGAAGGAAATTCACTTAATCTGTTCCTGGACAACTTTTCTGATCGGGTTCTGTACAGAGAGAAAGCTGAAGCAAACACATGAGTGGTATGGTTCCTGGAGTAGCTTGGCTTCAGGACAAACACAGACACATGGTGCCTGGAAAGTCGATCATAAGCTAGGGCTTGGGACCAATACTAGCTGGTATGAGGACTCCTCTCAGAAGAAGATGATGGCCATAAAGAAAACAAGTGGTGTGCCAGAGAAATTATCCAATTCTTATTGGAGCCTATGGAGAATTCTGATCTTCCAGACAGGCATGCTTCAGTGATCCTGACTTCCTCTGAGTCCTTTGTAGTAATTCTGGGTATCCCCTCTACATCTTGCCCTGTCACATCCATTGGCAGAGATCTAGCTCCAAGTGTATATTCTATCCCCCACCCCCACAGCTGGAGAACGCAGAGAATCAGATTTTTTTTAAGAGATCTTCTTCATTCAGTTCAGGGAATGGGAACCAGAATGAGAGTACCACATCCACCAGTGGGACCAGAGAGATTCATTGAGGTCTCGGAGCTTCCATGGATAACAGACCTGTTCTGGTCATGACAGTCAGCGTGTGTGATTGTGTTTTTCCTAGTGTGTATGGAAACCCTATCAGCCCTTCCCCAGAGAGAAACTCTCCTGTCCTGGGCAGAGCAAAGTTGGTATCTCTATGTACGTTGCCCACCAAGGTGGAGATGAACACCAAGACTTTCGCAGCGGAAGTCGGATTAGCAGAGTAACTCCTACACCCAGAAATATCTCTAGTTGTAAACCAGTTTGGTGGGCTGGTGATCAACTGCCTTGCATCTGGAAACTGTAAATAAAGTGCCCTGTAGCCTCTCTGTATTGGAATGTAAGGTGGTGAATGACATCTTGCAAACCTGGGTGAGGTCCCTGCTTTGTTTTCCTACCTATGGCGCTGCTCCCCAGAGCAGTACAAAAGCTAGTGAGAAGATAGAAGTGGTGATACGTTTTATTCCTTTCTGGCTGAAGAGGCAATGGCGTTCAGACCTGATAACTGAGTGTAGGATTGTCACCTTGTCTTTAGCTCACAGACGAGGTCTGCTGTTGCAAGACCAGCCCCCCATCCGTGACCAGTCAGGTTTAAAGGAATACAGGCTGAGGTGATCATTGTCCCCATGCACCCCGAAGGAGAGCTCAGCAAATAGAACGTATTCTACTGGCTGGGTGCAAAGTCCCTGGTTTAACTGCCATGCTAACCTGGTGAAATGTAACCTTGAGAACCTCCCTGAGGGCGTTACTGCAAATGTATCAGCGTGTCCAAGCAAAAAGGCCAAGTCTCTGCAGTGTAATGTTCTCAGCATGTTCAAGCAAAGGACATTTTGTGCAGATCCCAATATTAAATGTTTTCTTAGGGCATCAGCTTTATTCCAACCTGCAAGGTCGTAGGGCACGACCTTTGGATCCTCATTCTGCTCCTGACAGCACTACCCAGACTGAACCCCTGTGGAGGTGTCCTCATACTTCCTGTCCATTAGAGCAGGCCTCCTGGTGTTTGAAGTTGGGAGCTTTCTCTAATGAGACCCTGTATTGTTCTTTTAATGTACAGAAGTCATTTTGTTCCCTACGTAAATTCAAGAAATAGTCCTCCTTCGGGTAAGCATCCAAATCCCGTCCATAGGAGCGCAGACGGTCAGACAGCAGAGTAGTGATGTCTCCTGTATTGAGACTGGCTGGACAGCCACATGGCCATCAATATGCAAGTTCACCAACTTCTGCATCTTAGCCAGTGCGAGAAATCTTCTCCATGCCTTAGTGCCCCGGGGAAGATGGAGGAGATATAATTTACCTTGTTTTGGATGTCTGTTTAGGATGATCCTGCTTCCTGCTCTGGGGGCACGCTGCTCTGAAAATCCCAGTGTAGCAGATCTGGTGCCTGGAAAGTCCATTGTAGCCTTAGCATGAAGAAGTATAAGAACATGTATCCTTGCTTACCTGCAAAGTTCCTTTCTTCAAGTAATAAGGTCCACATATCCAGCCCACCCAGGAGACGAATCATCCAGGCTAGAGATGGAAATTGACGTTCAAGGATTTGGATTTGTTGTCATTGAAATTTCCCATGCTTTGAAATAGGAGAAATTGTGCTTTTCCTATGAAGTATATTTACCACCATCTGTAATTTAGGAAACTAGGTCTGAATGATCCTGGCTGTGAAAGTTCTTGGCTGCAGGGGACTTCACTAGTGAGGCATTCCCCTGCTGCCAGTGACTGTCAGGCCTGTTTCTTCAAGCAGATGGAAGTACCCATTGTAATGGATCTGGGGACCTTGTTGCTCAGTAAAAGGGAATTTTCAGGTAAGCGCAAATACATTTTTTTCTGTTTCTTCATCTTCCAAATTCTTTGCAAACATTAACTCTCTTAGCCTGCCCCAGGAATACCATCCCCTGCCTCTCACCGATGCACAGAGATAGCAGAACAAAGTCTGGGGGAGAGCCAGGACTGGAAATGGAGTTGCTGATCCTGGTTCTGTGGCCTCTTCCTAGGAGCAATAAGCTTCCTAATGGTCAGATCTGCTAGGCTGGGGAATAGTCTCTCCTAAGAAACATCCCATGAGATGGGCCAAAGCCTTAGAGATTTGCTCCAACTCTCTCCCTCCTTTACAGTATCTTCACCACTACGCCACTCCACATCTGCTGCGGGCCCCCTTCCCTTCAGTGTCCCTTCACTGCCACTACATAGTTCACTCTACTTGTGTGTTACATCCTTTCACCCTGCATTTGGTCTGTTTCGATTGTCAGCTCTTCAGGGCAGGGACCATCTACTCTATACAGGGCCTAGCACAGTGGTGCCCCGTTCTGGGCTGGCCCTTCGGCACTACAGCAATAAACAGGATTACTAATCATACTCAAAGTGGAAGCCATGCTGCATTGCTGGGGGCAGCTGGGGCTAATCTAGCAGGTGTAACTAGTATGACTGAAAAAAGAACTAGTCTTTCCTCCAGCAGCCTAGCAGTGATTTGGAGAGAGACCTAAAGACAGCAGTGACCAGCCAAAGAGCCTGCAGTAAGGGACAAACCAGCATTGCATTGGGGGCTTTTCCAGCAGCTCCCGTTGGACCCAGCAACTCTTCAGTCCATTCAGTCCACACTTCCTGTGTAAGGCAAAGAGGAAAATAAATATGTCAGGCCAAGAGCTCATCTGTCTAATCACAGGAGAGGGGGGGATGACCTTCTTCATCCTCACTCCTACCAGAGAGCCCTATGCATTTAATTAAAAATTTATCCCAGTGTGAATTAGTTACAGCTGAGATGACATGCTTTTATTACTGACTGACTGCTGGGGGTTTTAACCCTTCCCCTCTGGGGTTTCCGTAGACTGTACAAATGATACCATGTCATGGCAACGCGCCCCGTCCCACCTCCAAACCTCACTGAAAGTTCTTACCAACCAATGCTAGGGGGTTTTGAACCAGTAATTTGTGTCCAGTCTAAGGAGAGCTGTTACCAAGAGAGCATGTCCTTTTACTGCTGTCTGCTTCCTGCTGTTTCCCTATCATGTTTCTCACTGTTAATAACTTGGGTTTATTAGGTTTTCATGCAGAAGAATTTCAAAGTGCTTTAGGAACTATATATAGCTCGCTCTGTCCCTGCTGAGATGCAGCCACCTCTGCAACACGCAACAGCCATTTACCAGTGTGGATCACAGCACGCAGCGGGTCGGGGGAGGGAGGGAAGTAGCCTGCGTTTGATTGCAAGTGCCAGGGCTTGAGTGGCACTTCCCCCACAACGCCGCTGCCTTGGAGAGCCAAGGAAGAACTTTCAGAGGAACTCTGACCTCAGGCACTTGCATCACTGCTGAGTCCAGGGCAATTCTTTTGTAGGACACACATGCAAATTATTTAATGAGCTAATTAGCATAAAAGCGTAAACCTCAGCTTGAAAATGGTTGTGTGAATTTGATGCAAATCCTGCCTGCCCTCAGTGAGGAAGCGCTTTGGGTGACGTGTGGGGTCTGATGGCTTGAGCGGTGGTTCCTGACAGCAAAGCCAAGAGCACGCACCTGGCATATTCACTCTGAAAATCATGTGGCTCAGTGGGACAAGATCTGTCCTATTAAGAGACCTGGCTTCTGTTCCCAGATAGCAGTATAGGCACCCTGCAGAAATATTAACAGCAGTCCATGGAAGTGGCAAGCCTCAAACTCATGGTCTCCTGGTTTGCAACTCACCTTCCTCTCAGTCTAAGGGTGTCAGCTGAGGTGTGACAAGGCTGCCAAATGTGCGGGTGCCTGGTGAGATGCGAGGTGCATCGCGGGTTTCTGCTCAGGACTTTCTTTGATGAGCGAGGCCTTGAACATCTAGAAAGCAGTTGGAGGGCCCCACCTACGGGCCCCTCTGCTAAGTTCACAAGCACCATCTCAAATTTGGTTGGCACTGCATGCCTGCTGCAGGGTTTGTGTGTCTGTCTTTGCAGCACCTGGTGCTGGCCACTCTCAGCAGTGGGGTTCTGGGCTAGACTGGCCATGGGCCCAATGAGTCTGGGTGCTCCTATTGTTTCTCATTTTAGGCAGCATTGGCCTGATTCCCACCACAGGTCATCAGCAGGGATAGATCCTGTAACCCTCTGCAACAAAAGCACAGGCCTCTAACACTAAAGCTAAAGCAGTAACCATATAAGCTAATAAGGGATTCAGAGATGGGAAGGCCGGAAAGGCCCATTAGATCATCTATAGGGCCCTACCAAATTCACAGTCCGTTTTGGTCAATTGCACGGTCATAGGATTTTGAAAATTTTACAGTTCATGATTTCAGCTATTTAAATCTGAAATTTCTTGGTGTTGTAATTATAGGAGTCCTGACCCAAAAAGGAATTGTGCGGGGTGGGGTGTCACAAGGTTATTGTAGGGATGTTTGCGGTACAGCTACCCTTACTTCTGCGCTGCTGCTGGCGGGGTGCTGCCTTCAGAGCTGGGCAGCTGGAGAGTGGCGGCTGTTGGCCAGAAGCCCAGCTCTGAAGGCAGAGCTGCCATCAGGAGCAGCGCAGAAGTAAGGGTGGCCTGGTATCGTATTGCCACCCTAATTTCTGCGCTGCTGCTGGTGGGACGCTGCCTTCAGAGCTGCTCTCCCGCCACCCAGCTCTGAAGGCAGTAAGGGGTGGCAATACCGCAACCCCTCTAAAATAACCTTGCCAACCCCCTGCAACTCCCTTTTAGGTCAGGACCCCCAGTTTGAGAAACGCTGGTCTCCCCTGTGAAATCTGTATAGTATAGGGTAAAAGCACACAAAAGACCAGATTTCGTGGGGAGAGACCAGATTTCAGAGTCTGTGGTGCATTTTTCATGGCCATGAATTTGGTAGGGCCCTAATCAACTGGTCTGACCTTCCTGATGGCCCAGGCCAAAGAACGTCACCCGTTCCCCCTGCGCTGGGGCAAGATGCGAGTGTTTGACAAAAGGCAGCCAGGCTGGATTTGGAGACACTGAGAGATGGGGAATCCCGCCCCCGACACACACACTTCCCTTGGCTGTCTGTGCCAATGGTTAATCACCTGCACTGTTAAATCTTTGTGCCTTGTTTCAGTTTGAATGTTTCTGGCTTCAGCTTTCAGCCATTGGCTCTCGTGCGGTCTTTCTCTGGTAGGGATAAGAGTCTATTTTTTTGTGTGGATCAGCTCCCAGAGCGGGACATGCCATATGTCCCCAAAGTCTTCCACTGTCTGTGGTAAGAGCAGGGAGCAATTGGAGTCAGGATTCCTGTGGTCATAGTAACAAGATGCCAGGGGCTTTGAAGGCGAGGCTCTGCCACCCAGGGAGTCTGTGTGCTCTGGGAGAAGTGGCTGGAGCAGGGGATGCTGGGTATTATTCCTGGCTCTGCCACTTAGTCTGTGACTTCCCCTCTGCTGGGAATGGGGAGAATCCCCAGAGCCTTCATGTCTCTAAGCAGCTTTGAGACTGGAGGAGAAGGGCTGCTCCGGTGGTTGGGGTGCTAGCATGGGACTGGGAGACCTAAACTCAATTCTCTGCTCCAACAGACTGCTTGTGTGACCTCGGGCCTCTGTGCCTCAGTTCCCCATTTGGACAGTGGAGATAATCCTTCCCTACCTCCCAGTAAAGATTGTGAGGTGCCCAGATGCTGTGGGGGCAGAGGGCAGGGTAAGTGCTAGGAGATCTTGGATGACAGGCGCTTGGAAAATGCCAGTGTTATTCCCACAGCACAAGCTCTTCTTATGTCTGGGTCTGTCTCCAGGAGCGCTCTGCCTGCTGCCGGATCCAGAGCTCGGTAACCGGGGGATTTAAAATGGTGCTGAAAGTGAAACAGCAGCAGGGGAGTGCCTGCTTCTTACAGGACACGTGCAGGTGTGGTATTGGTGCTCCCTTCGGAGATCTGCCAGGCAGTGCATTGGAGAGCTGGCCTCTGGGACAGATGTAGGGTGGATTTCAATCCCGTCCTCGCCCCCAAGCGTCCTTCACAGCTGTGGCCAAGGATCAGCATGAGCAGGAGGCTGTGATACCTTCTCTCCATGTAGCTGGGCCCTCCAGGGTAGGGTTGGCACAGGTTGATGTGGGGGCAGTGCTGGGTCAGGTTGCCCTGCTGGTGCTGATTTGGGCACTATTCTCTGCCTGTCCTGATCCTGAACGCATGTCACACTGTCTGCTCTGTGTTGGTTACAGGGCTCAAAGAGGATCCTGAGATCCAATGAGATTGTCCTGCCGGTCAGCGGACTTGTAGAGACAGAGCTTCAGCTGACCTTCTCGCTACAGGTGAGTGCGTGCAGCTGTGGGGCTCTGAACTGGAGAGGCCTTTTCCTTGACAGGTGGGAACTCCCGGGTGGCACCAGCTTAAGGTTATGTCTCTTCCAATATACCCAAGGGCAGGTCTACACTACAGCCGGGATCCACGCTCTGAGATCGATCCACCAGTGGTTGATTTAGCGGGTCTAGTAAAGACCCACCAAATTGACTGCAGATTGCTCTCCAGTCGACCCCTGTACTCTACATCGCCCCCCCACCTCCGACGAGAAGAGTAAGGTAGGTCGAAGGGAGAGTTTCTCCTGTCGACTCCCTGTGGTGTAGACCCCACGGTAACTCGACCTAAGGTACGTTGACTCCAACTACGTTATTCATGTATCTGGAGTTGCATAGCATAGGTCAACTTACTGCGGTAGTGTAGACATAGCCATAGAGAGAAACTTTGCATTACAATTGGAGTCCCTCAGCAGCTCAGACAGCCTCTGCTCTTGGCTGGAGGGGCCTTCCAGAGTCCTTAATGCCCACAGGGCTACAAAGCTCTTGGAAGTGGCAAGCTGAACAGGCACAGTTGCACTTAATAACACCAGGTTTCCTTGAAAGCTCCAAGCAATGACAATACCATCATCTCCTGTTTGACATTCCCCCTGCCTGCCCTCTGCCTTAAATCCAGTCTAACAGTTGGGTGGGAGACCGAAATTGTATTCCCAGTGTGACCTTGGGCAAGTCCTTTATCATCCCTCTACCTCAGTTTCCCCATCTGTAAAATGGGAGCATTCTTAGGAATGCAGGATTGGACTGGACTTCCTGGGTCGTTGAGCCCATTCCCGTGGTACTGTAAGCAACCCTGCCATGCCATTAATGATGGAGGATGCAGATACTCCAGTGCTGGGACCGTACAAGTACCTAGATTGAATGAGGCAGCAATCCCAAAATCAGTGGCTTACAGCTGCACTCTCCATGCAGCGTGCCATGTTTCGTCCCTGCTGCTTGACCCCTTTGACAACTCCCTCCACCCTTGTAAGATCTTGGCAGCAGAGAAGCGACTGTGTGATAGTTCAGGCCCCAAATGTCAGCCTTGTACCATGAGACTCTTGTGTTTTCCTGATATGCTTTGTATCTTTTTGAGATGTGACACTTCCCCTTTCATGTGGGGGACCAACCAGCATCCCTAGAGTATATGAGCCAGTGTCACTGATCACAGAGTGAAACTGACCAGCCTACTATAACTTCCTAAGCAGAGTGATATGCACAAAGCGGACTAGCTTCCCCCACGTCCCCAGTTTTTTGCCCTCTTTAAAAACACCCAAATGTTGCTGATAATACAGCATAAGAGGATTTCCAAATGATTTTAATCCTGCAGGAAAATGCACAGTGGGCAGTAATAAGAATTGATTAATTAAACTGTTGTAATGACATCCTTTGGCAGTTTCCATCTCTTTTAGCAATTGAAAGTGTTTGCAGCCAGTCCTGGCCTGGGACAGGTCCTTGGAGCAGTTCTGAATGTCCCCTTCTTCCCTGCACTCAGCCAAAAGAGTGGCATAGAAAGAGCCTTGTTTTTTCTCATGTGGGATACTGTATCCTCCCTTTGTTTTTTTAAATACAGGCTCAAAATGGCAATGAAGCTTTTGCCACACCTCATTGGCCAGTGAATGCAAAGTACTGCCCTGGACTGCATATCCTGGAGCTGTGTATTGTGCTCAGACATTGAGCATAACACATTTGTCTTCCTGGATTATTTCAAGGTGTTCATGACCTGTCTGATCCCTTCCTTAAAGCCTCTCTTGTGTAGCAGCTTTTGGAAGCTGCGATATGCTCAGAATAGCCATCCAGAACACTGCCTCTTTCAACAGTTGGCTTCCAGGCACTTCTTGAAATTAACTTGGCTTCTTTCAGGAAGAAGGTATAATCAGTGGGAGGCATGGGAAGGCAGGGAACTGTCAAGCAGGACTCCTGGGTTCTGTTCTTGGTTTTTGGAAGGGAATGTGAGCTAATGGGCAGAGCAGGGACTGAAATCCAGGAGTCGTGGGTTCTAGTCCCAGCTCTGCTATTCCCTCAGTTTGTCCTTGGCTCAAGGGTAAAATCACTGGCACTTCTAAAAATGCAGTTCTAAAGACCCATTTTCAAAAGTGATTTAGGATCCCAAATCGGACTCAGTGGGATTTAGGCTCCTTAATCACTTTAGTGCTTTTGAAAACGTCATCTTTCAGTGCTGCAATTTTGCCACGTGTAAGGTGGGAATAATTTACCTGCCTCCCAAAGAGAGAGGAGGATTAAAGTTCGTAGAGCACTTGGATTCCTGGAGGAAGACATGACAGGAGGGCAGAATGTTATTCCCCCTCCCTCTGCGCAATGCTAGTTGCCATCTGCAAACCTAGCATGGGTTGTTTCCAGAGAAGACACTTCTGCTCACGTTGTTACTCATGCAGGTAGTGGCAAGAGATTTTCCCATCCTCTTTCTCCTGCCAGTGGAGCTGCAGCCACCCTGCCCCCGGACAGAACAGCTCACCCTCTGTGCCTGACTGTCCGCTGTGCTGCATAAATCCCTGCTTCCCGGGACAAGCAGTTACGAGCTCTGAGAATTGTAAATGTGTGCCCCTTATGGTCTTGTTGAGCCTTGGCTGCTGCTCACCATGCAAGCTGGATCCCACCAGGGGGCTGATCACCAAACAGGTGTGGACGGGATCTTAGATCCCACTTCCATAGCTTTGTCATACTAGCTCTGAGCACCACCCCATGTAGCCTGGCCGCCTGCTTTTACTGATCAGACCAAGCACTGTGCCTAAGGTGGGAGCTGCTATTTGGTGCCTGGGAGGAAGATGCACGAGGCTTTGCTACCCAGTGCTGTCCATGGAAGAGGGATAGGATGGGGGGATGCCTCCCTGAGCACTAGAGCTCTCCTCTGAACCCCTGGAAACATGAGATGTGATCATCATCGCAGCTTGGCCAATAAGCCTTCTCCTGAGCCTCAGAGGCTCCGCATGACCTGACAGGTCTTCCTCCAGTGGAAGCCGTGGCATGTATTGACCACCCTCTGCACGTCCGCTATAAGCAGGGCACCACGCTTCCTCCTGGCTACCTGCCAGCCTGGGCGAGCAAGTGTCTGCTAGGCCGGTCTTCAGCAGTGTGCCCGCACTCACCATCAGCCCGTGATGCGTGTTGGGAGAGTCTCTCTCTAGCAGGGCTGGACATGGGGTTTTTAGCAGCCTTCCTGAGTACCCCCATGGGAGCCCCCAGACAGATCTCTGCCCCCCACACCCTTGCACTGGGCCACCTGGCACCCCAAACATACCGGGCTCTCATGCGGCCCCCTGTTGTTGCTGCTCCCTTGACTGTCACTTGCCCTTGCAGTACCCCCACTTCCTGAAGCGAGATGCCAACAAACTGCAGATCATGCTACAGAGAAGGAAGAGATACAAAAACCGGACCATCCTGGGCTACAAGACTTTGGCTGTTGGGCTCATCAACATGGCTGAGGTGAGGAGGAGGAGGGAGGCCCCAGGAACGGCCATGGGGAAGAAGTGATTACATGTAACCTCCCCCCCTCTTTAGCTCAGGCAGAGGCAGAGTGCTGTGTCCCTAGGCTGGGCTCAGGGGTGGGACCTAGCCAGAGACACCTAGACCAGCTGAGCTGTCTCAGTCTTGTGTCAGCTTGGCCCATGTGGGGCCACAGTCTCGGTGTGGGTGATGGGCTCGGTAGTCTCAGTAGCCTCCTGCGGGGCCCGCTGGGAGTACATGCCACGTGGTGTCTCCCCTGCCCAGGTCATGCAGCACCCCAGCGAAGGAGCTCTGGTGCTTGGACTCCACAGTAACGTGAAGGACGTCTCTGTGCCCGTTGCTGAGATTAAAATCTACTCTCTGTCCAGCCAGCCAATTGATCACGAAGGGCTTAAGTCGAAACTGTCCGGTAAGGAGGGGACTAGTTTGGGGTGGTGGGGCTTGGGCATGGAGTATCCAGAGGGGAAGTTCATTGGCTGCCGTGGAGCCAGCATCACTAGGCAGGTGCACAGCTCGGTAATACTCAGTTAGCACAGCGAGCTGCAGCTATTGCCGAGATGGGGCCCAGGTGTTTTCGATCCTCTCCATTGAGCATGTGCCCCCCTCCCTCCCTGCTGGGAGAGGGGTGGGTGGCAGGGGACACTGCGCTGGAGGTGGTGCCTCCTTCAGATGAAGCAGAGCCAGTGTCCTGACCTGGTCATTAAAGTTCCTGAGTGAGTCACTTGCTGTCTGCTAGAACTGGGGTGTTGGAGCCAGTGTCCTGGCCAAACTCCACCAGGGGGAATTATGTTCTACCTCCCTAAATTCCCTCCCCGCTCTGCCTTTTCCCTGGGACCGAGAATTCTTTCCTTCCTGTCCTGAGCTGTTATAGAGGGTGGCTACACGTTCCTCCCCAGAGGGAGCTGCATTTCCACACTGTGGCAAAAACACTTTTCTCCAGAGGCTTGGCTTGACTAAAGTCTCAGAAGCAGAACAGATTTTTCTTGATCCCTGAAACCTACCAGCTGTAAAAGCCACATGCCTGCTGGTTCCATTCTGCATTGTACAGCTCTGCTAGTCTCTTGTATGCATGGTTGGAGGCAGTGCCTTAGAAAGCACATGGAGCCTCTTCAGTTACATTCTATCCCCGCGCAACTACATGTGTTCCTGGTGCTTCTGTGGCACAGCTCAGGTGCGAACAGCAGCTGGCTGGGCATCAGCCCCCTCTTGGTTACCTGTACAGCGATTCAATCTCGGGTTTTAATGTGTTTAATCTGCAGAAGTGAAGGCAAAACCCTGCTCAGGGCCCAGTTCCACCACGTCCATTCGCATCAGATCTTGTTTGAACAATGGAGGCTAATTCCTTCCAACACGGCTATATTTAGCCCTGCGTCTTGGAATCCTTCCGTTTATGATACTGTCGTGGATGGCTGCCTAGGCAGTAAATCTGGTTGCCAGGGAAACTGATGGAGATGCAGGCTCTGTGTTGGATTTATTTTAATATTTGGGTTTATTACCAGTAACTGCGTGACCCGACAAGGGAAGGCAGTGGGCACTGATGGGGGGGGGGGGCACTGTTAATCTGCACCCTTTCCTGTCTGGCATATTGAGGCAAATAGAAATCAGTCCAGGTCTCTCATAGACAGAGCCTAAGTTCCTCTGTGGTGGCAGAATTTAGTCTTTGCCACAGAATCGTACTCTTTTATCTAGCTTTCATTAAAAACAAATCTGTGCAGTTCTTATGGTTGCTCCACATGTGAAGGATGTAGTAGTGTCTGCCTTAGTCTGCAGGCAGCCTGAAACAAGCATCATCAAATGGAACCTCATTCATCTCAACAGGATGTTAACTCTGAAGCATACCGATGACAATGTACATGTCAATATGGTTAACAATTTAGCTGCTGAGCATATTAGTGGAGACATCCCCCCAGTGTGTATGTGGTGTGTGTGCCACACCCCTTGGCCCTATCTTCTAGGAAGTCTGGGGGTGTGTGTGTGTGTGTGTGTGTTAATGCTCGTAAAGTGCTGTGAGAGCCTCCAATGAAAGGCACTAAAGAGGGGCCAGGCTTGTTGCTACAAAGGGAGAGGTGGTTCTACTCTGCTAGATTGCGTGAGGAAACAGGAATGTAAATATTGTGAGCCATGAAATCCTCTCTCTCAAACTCCAGCACCAGCTGCTCTTTGTCCTTGAGTGGGAATTTAAGCAATTATTTTATTTTAATAGTGTTCAAGGATGTCTCCCCACCCCCAAAAGACACTAACCAGATACAAATAACTGTCTGTCAAATAATGGGAAATACCAGATGGTCCCAAAGGGAGTTCAGGGAGCTGTTTGCAGCTCAATAATCAGCACAGTTCCCAAGTTCATCAGTCAGTCCATGGCCAGCTCCTCTCAGATGATGGGCTGGCTCCATATTCCACACTTCTCCACACCCTGCACAGAGCGACTGTTCTCTAGTCATTGGATGCAGGCAGGGCTGCAGTCAGAAGGGCTATGGGCTGCTATGGGCCATGGGGATGCTGTCTTTGGACATTACTGAAGGAGAGGGGCAGAGGAGGATTGACTGGGCATGTGCTAGTTTATTTGCTCCTTTAGGGCGTTTGAAAGGATTCTTTTGCTTTTACCTTAGATGTATCAGGGATGGCTGTTCCCTGGGGTTTTGAGACCCCAAAGAAGCTGCCTGGGAGCTTTCTCATCCCTTAAATGAAGTGGGGAGGGGTTGAATCTTCAACAGACTTTATTTTCTACCAGCTGTTCATCCAGTGGAAGGCTGGCCTGGTGGCTCAGCACTTGCCTAGGAGACCTGGGTTTGACTCCCTGGGCCACCTTGAGTAAGTCCCTTATGGTAACCGTGCCTAAGTCCCATTTCCAAACACGACTTAGGGAGCTTGAGTCTCATTGAAAGTCACTGGGATTTAGGTGCCGAAGTGCCCGAGTTACCGTGGAAGGAAGGCCTTACGTGCCGAAGTAAAGGATGGGGATACATGTCTCCAGGAGCTCAAGCTATTTAGCTTAATAAAGGGAAGGTTCAGGAGTGACTTGGTCTGTAAGCTCCCACGCGGGGAACAGAAATTGGCTAATGGGCCCTTCAGTCTGGCAGACAAAGGTCTAACAAGAGCCAGGGGCTGGAAGTTGAAACTAGATGAATTCAGACTAGAACTAAGGCATACATTTTTCATAGGGAGGGTAATTAAGTATTGAAACAATCCTGCCACGGGCTGTGTTGGATTCTCCATCACTGGTAATTCTTAAACCAAGGTTGTCTGTTTTCCTAACCGCTCTGCTCTAGTTCAACCAGGTGTTGGTGCAGAGAAGCCCTGAGGCCTTGGCTATGCAGGAGCTCAGACTAGATGACCACAATGGTCCCTTCTGCCTTTACAGTCTATGAATCTAAGCCACTCAAATGTGACCCTTCCCTCGGTGCCTTGGTTTCCCCATCCCCCCAGTTGGGTCACTAATCCGACTTTTCTTCAGCCTCTTGCCTGTTTAGACTGTAAGTCCTTCGGGTCCTAGCTCCCCTGGTGTCTGTGCCACCCCCCAGCAGAGCAGGGCATCCAGGCACTACTGTGGCACAACCCAGCTTTCGAAAGAGTCGGCATAAAAGGCCGTCTCAAGCAGACCTGCCTCGGTGAGTCCCATGGTGCCGGAGCCCTCTTAGCTCTCCGGTCACCCACAGAACCTTCCAGGGTAGCCGAGGTCTGAATTTCTAATGGAAAGCCAAGCCACTAAAGTCTCTCTCGTCTATATTGTGCATGACCAAAAAAGGACACACGCTTCTCTTTCGGATCACCCTTAAAACTGAGTCCTGACCACTCTGTGGCTACATATGGCCGCGTGGTATTTTCCACTAGAGAAGGCGTGTGTTTGTCTGATGGTGGAGAGGCCCAGTGCCGGCTGCTTGCTATCCCATCTGTAACATAGGCCAGGCTATACAGAGACTAGGGCTCTGGCTGGACTGCACTGCCCTGGAGGACTAGTCTGCACTGCTGAGCACGCTCTGACCTGCTAGGCTGTGATGTGTGGTGTCCTGGACCCTATTCTGCTGACAGCGCTAAGCTCTCAAGCTGGACTTCCAGCCTAACCCCAGCTGTGTCTTCCAGATCGGTCCCCTGACATCGACAACTACTCGGAAGAGGAGGAGGAGAGCTTCTCCTCGGAGCAGGAGGGCAGCGATGATCCCCTACACGGACAGGTAACCCCGCACCTCCCCCTTCCCAGTCTGCTGCCCCCTCAGAGTGCTCAGGGCAGAGTTCCATTGTAAGGCATTACAAAGCAATAGGCTGGCTGGGCCTGGCTGCCTCCATTTGCAAACCCCGCTTTCCATGGGTTCAGGCTTTCCTCCAGTCCTGATCTCTCCGCAGCAGGGGGGTTTTTCACCTGGTTTCTGCCTTTAACCCTCCCCAGCCCCGTTTACTTCAGTGGCTGAATCAAGGCAGAGACGAGTGCCCACAGCGAGCTCTGAAAAAGATGCTAAGTAGCTCCCCCTTCCAGCCTGCACCTCCGGGGGCAAAGGGAGCAAGAGGTGGTGCTGTGCAAGCCAGGCTGGGAGCTGCCTCTGGGAGCCATCCCCCTTTGGGAAGGGAGGGGAGAGGCAGACAAGCTGCAGAGCAGCCTCCCTTTGGGATCTAGCTGAGGACTGTGGACTCCAGGCCACTGATCCCTTGGCTGGCTGCCCCAAGTGGTCACCTATGACTGGGCTGCTGCTAGAGGCAGCCTATGTGGAACTGTACCTGCCTGGAGCTGAGCTGCTGTGGCCCGAGGACCAGGGAGATCCTGGTTAAGAGAGCTAGCTATGGCAGTGTGGCCAGGCTTCCATAGCCCCAGGGCCTGGGGGTATTATTTCTCCAAATGTGCTGTCTCCCCTGCCCCACAAGGACTTATTTTACGAAGATGAGGATCTCCGGAAGGTGAAGAAAACGAGGCGGAAACTGGCCTCGGCCTCGGCAATCACTCGGGTGAGTGTGTTCTGCGGGTGCGCTGGCTGGCTGGTCGCCTTCTGGCTCCAGTCTGGTGCGAGGCCTGGTGCATGCCGGCCAGGCCAAGAGGGTCTCTGAACTGGTCATAAGCAGCCTCCGGGGGGACTGGATGGCTCTGGGACTTGGGATGGGGCAGAAGGAGCCATTCGCCTCTCTAAGTGACCGCTATTCAGCACATTCAGACACGCTGCTGGGGGAGCTATGCAGCGGCAATCTCCAGAGCTGTCAGGCTGTCCCCTTTCCACCGCACTGTCGCTTGTCCAGGTGTGGCTGTTTGACCTAAGCCGTGGCTGGGAAGCTCTGCCCTGTCTCCTAGGAACTGGCCTGCAGAAATGCTGCCTCTCACCATGCCCTGCTCAGAAGGCAGTTACCAGAGCTGCTTGCATGCCTCTCCTTTAACACCTAGCTGTGATAACCGCCTCTGAGCTGCGTGCAGCTGCTATGCCTGCTTTCAGCCTCGCCATCTCGCACAGTGAGCTTGGCTGGTTTGCAAGCTAAGCAGGCTTGCTCTGGGCTAGACCTCCGGAGGATGAGCCAGAGGTGCAGCGTGGAAACGTGTGGGTGACTCAGGAGGAGTAGTGCTCCCCTCTGGGTTGGTGCTAACTCCAGTGCACCAGCATGGTGCTAGGGAGTGCTGTGCTTCACTCTGCATGTTCCCTATGTCCAGCCCTGCATCAGGTTTGGAAACTGGTGGACTTTGAACTGTCACTTAGGGCAGCATTTCTCAACCGCGGCCACTGTGGCACCCAGTGAGTTCTCCACTTTCCCAGGGGCGGTGGGGCTCAGGCTTTGGGCTTCAGCCCTGGGGTGGCAAGGTGGCAGGCCCCAGGCTCTGGCGGTGAGGCTTCAGGTTCTAGCCCGCTGCTGCCTCCCCTGGCCCCCCATCCAGGGTTTAATTTGTCCCCAGGCTTGCCAGGGCAGAGTAAGTCTGCTGTGGAATGTGATACTTGTATGTTTGCTAATATCACTTTTCACAACGGTCTTACTAGCTAGCAATAAATAAATGACCATGATTTGGACGTGTATATGTGCATATTTGTTTGTTTTTCCTAAAATTAATCAAGTATTTTAGGAAAAAGTGTGAAAGTGGCCACCAGCAAAAGTTGGTGGCCGCACTCAGAGGCCACCAAAAAATTTATCCTGAGAACCCCTGATTAGGGTAACTGGGATTATCTGTGGGGTGATGTGATATTCTCCTTCCATTGGCCCCTCAGTCGCGCCTACAGCAAAGGCCTGCACCCCCTCATTGGGGCCCCTGATTCCTGTTCCCTTTCTTGGTGTCACTGTAACGAGTCAATGGCACCGTTTCTTCACAGCAGCCAAATATAAAGCAGAAGTTTGTGGCTTTACTGAAGAGGTTCAAGGTGTCGGATGAGGTAGGTGCAGCCCTTCCCTGTCTTGTTGCAAATGCCTTCGCTATTTCCGTGGTCTCTTGTTGGTAGATGGGCTGTGATCCAGATCAGGTGAAATGCATCCCTCATCACTGTTCTTCCCTCCTCCAGATGAATGGCAGTGTGAGCTCAGAACTCAAGTCCTTCAATGGTTTGTCTCGTTTTTGTTGTTGGAAGGAAGGGGAGTAGGGTCTAGTGGCTAGAGCAGAGAGGGGCTGGGAGCCAGGACTTCCGGGTTCTGTCCTAGTTTCTCCACTGAGTCATTCATGGCAAATCCCATCACTTCTGTGCCAGGTTCTCAATCCCCTGCTCTAATCATGAGGCCATCTCTCCCTCCCACACTCCCCTTCCAGCAGTCTGACCTCTGTTACCAGTTACCCCCAGCTGCAACCTCTGGACCCCATTTGTCTCAGAGCTGCGGATAGAACCCGGGGGTCCTGAATTCCAGCCCCCCTATTCTGACTACAAGATCCCTCTTCCCCTCAACCTTCTAACAACCAAAGGATCAGGAGGTGAATGAGACTAAGTAGGGGCCCCTCCTGCTTCATGGGCTAAAGCAGCTGTGTGCTGCTGGGTGTTAGACATGCCTGTGAGAGCAGTGTAGTCCATCATCTGCCTCGGAGGTTTCTTGGAACTCTTCCTGAACCTTCGGTGATAGCCGTTCTCTGACATGGGATCTGGGACTGGCCGGGCCATTGCTCTGTGGGTGACTCTCGATGTTCTCTGGGAGATGTCAACCGACAGCTGATTGGTGGGGTGTTAGACCCTTGACATGCCATTGGCTGGGGAAGGAGAGCCACGAGCAGGAGGAGGTCCTTCAGGCTTCTTCTAGCACTCACTCCCGTGGGTTTCCACAAAATATGCAGTCTCTACTCCGGGTTGCCTGGCCCTGGTCTAGTCTGGAGTCTCCTGCCCGCAGGTTGGCTTTGGCCTGGAGCACGTCTCCAGGGAGCAGATCCGAGAGGTGGAGGAGGACCTGGACGAGTTGTACGACAGCCTGGAGATGTACAACCCCAGCGACAGTGGCCCGGAGATGGAGGAGACGGAGAGCATCCTCAGCACGCCCAAGCCCAAGCTCAAGTGAGTGCTGGCAGTGGGGGCAGCACGGTGAGCGACAGCTGCAACAGGGAGTGAACCTGGGCTGGTGGGACCCATGGGACACGGCAGCTGCTCCCAGCTCTGCCACTGCCTTGCTGAGTGAACTTGGGCAAGTCGCTTCCCTTCTCGGTGCCTCAGTTTCCCCTCCCACCTTCTCCTGGTCTCATCTGTTTAGACTGAGAGCTCCTCAGGGCCATGGCTAGTATCTTGCCACACATTTTGTGCAGCATCTGGCGTAGCAGGGTCCTGATCTTGGCTGGGGCCTCCAAGCACTCTTGTAATACTACTGATAGTGTGGGCTGGGGGACTAGGAGTCAGGGCTCTGGGAGTCTCTTCCCATATGACATTGATGCAGCAAGTATCTACAGTGCTCCGTGACTGTCTGTGAAACACTGTTGTTATTTACACTGTGGTAGCTCCCAGAGGGCCCAGGTTCATTGTGCTGGGTGCTGTATGAACCTGTAACACAGATGCGCTCCCTGCCCTACAGAGTTCACAATCCAGCCATGAGACTAGACAGCAAGGGGAAGGGAGCACAGGGTGCCCCTGAGATGGTTGAAAATGACTGTAATTCTCCATGAGTGACAGTGTAAGTCTCCACAGTGCTTTAGGAAACAGTTGCATTGAAGTGCAGCTAATTCTGGGGTGGAGCGCAGCCGCCGCTGTATCAGTGACATAAGGGTGCATGTTGGCTAAGGACACTAGAGGGGAAAAGGGCCCTGCATCTCAGCTGCACATTCAGAGCCCCCCATCCAACAAGCCTCATGGAAACTACCCAAATGGGCTGAGACTCAGGATCTCCGTTAGTACATCCATCCAGTCTGGAATCAGAGCGCTGATGCTCTAGGGCTCTTCCCCTGCAGCTGAGACTGGTGTCACATGCCTTCCCCTGGGAACTGAGGATTAATTAGGATTTGTGCAGCCCTTGGAGATGCCTGGATGAAAGGAGTGATCTGTTCAGCTGGGTTGTTTCTCGCCCTGCTTTGCTCATGCATGCCAGCCACTGCTGCTGCAGACCCTTCTCCTGAGGGTGTCCCCCCCCTCAACACCCCACTCAGTCCCCCCCTCAACATCACAGTCTATAACACCTCTACCGCACCTGCCCTCACAAGCCCTTGGGCACTCTGAGAGGCTGCCTGAACAGGATTCCTGCCGTCTGCCTAGAGCTATGGCTTCAGTCATGGTGCTTCACGGACCCCAGTAAGGAGCTCATTCCTTTGCTCTCACCATTAGACACACCTCCCCTCCGAAACCTGGGAACAGAGCCCAGGATTTCTGGCTCCCAGCACCTCTGCTCTAACCCCTACACTCCCCTCCCCTCCCCTCCAAGAGCTGGGGATAGAGCTCAGGAATCCCCATTGCCAGCTCTGGTCTGGTCTAACCCACTGGACCCCAATCACTTCCCGTAAGTTGGAAGAGAACCCAGGAGTCCTGGCTCCCAGCCCTGTGCCTTACCCACATGGCGGTCTGTGGGGAGTGCAGTTCCATCGCAGGGGAACTTCTCCAGCATTGCCAAATGGGCTGGGAGTTGCTGTTGCTGAGAGGTTGATCAGGGGCTGTGGAAAACCGGCTCCTCAGATCACGGGCCATATTCGGTGTGAGTCACAGCCAAGGCCAACATCGCACGTGCTTAATCAGGCACCAATAGCAATCTGAGCCCCCCCCCCCCCTTCCCAAAGCAAGTGTGGGCTGCCAGTCCAGCCCTACCAATAACACACCATCTCCTCCTCCCGCACCTGAGCTGTGCTCTGTTCTCCCCCACAGAGCACAGCCAGTGATCTCGCCCCCCCAGGCGCTGGTGCTTGCTGTCCCCGCGCTGCCCAGCTCTCAGCATCTTTGTAGCTCCTTATGTCCCTCGCTGCTCTGATCCAGCCCTGGCATAGCACCACAGCCCCGGCGAAGGGCTGCGTGGCTCTCCTAAACGCCAGCCTGGCTCTGATTGGCCCGAACTGCATCCCTGATGCCAGGCCGCTCCTTAGGGCTGCCGCGAGCCAGAGCTTGAGATGGACTTGCTGGGCTCAAGGCCTGGTGGGGTGGGGTTCAAACACCGGATCAGGAGAACTGAGCTGTAGCTGACTGTGCAGAAGCTTTCGGCCACACACAGGCTACAACAGGGGACGAGGTGCTGGATCTCCTGGTTCTGTCCTGCCCCAGTCTTGCCACCCGAGGGCCTTGGCATCTGCGCCCTTCCCCTCTCTGTAGCTCGGCTCCCCCATCTCCTGGGGAAGGCATGCGAGATGGATGGCTTGTGTACGTTTCTCCCGGAGACTGGTGTGACTGAAGCTGTGAATGGAAGCCAGGATACCAGGCCGCCTGGATGTAAGAGAAGGCCTTGTTGCGATTTAGCTGTAACCCATTCCCAGACGTTGCACTGGGTTGTGGGAAATCGCTGCAGCTTTTGCGTTTGGACTCGTATTGGTTTCACACTGGTGCAATGGGGTTAGCGCTCCCAGTAAATGGACCAATGCGAGTCGAATGGAGAGAAGCCAGGCCTAGCCCAAACCAGCCTTGCAGGCTTGTGTGCTGACTGAACTCCTGCAGGGTGTTATGGTACTGCAGCTCTGTGGGTGGCCCAGGACTCAGGCTAACCTGACGTAGGCCCCTCTGGTACCAGAGCAAGGCTGATCGGCGTGTCAGGGAGATCAGTGCAAATCCCTACACAGACACACTCTGATCTCGGTTTGAATTAACCCTGTTCCCAGTCGACTTGAGCTGCAGCGCCTTTGGCCTTTGGCACCAGACTAGCTGGAGCAGTTTCAGTCGGTCTGTAAGTGACGCCGTCTCAGCTTTCTCACGCAGACGAGGCCTGCTGTGTGTCTGCCCAGCCCCCAACCTTCCCTGCTTGGAGCTAGGAGGGGCCCAGCAGCACTGCAGTGTTTCCAGGGAGAGAGGCCCCTGGAGAGAGCCCCTTGTGGGTAAGGTGAGCCTGTCGCTCCAAACCAGGCTGGGCGTTAGATGCTCCGTAGCGGAGATGGTGCCGGGGAACCTGGAAGGGACGGGAAGCCCTGCGCTAGCGTTCATTGCTTGCCAGTGCGGAGTGCCTCTTGCAGAGCTGTGCAAACCGTGGGAGGAAATGGGTCTTTAAATATCAGCCAAAGTCTCCGCCATGCAGGCCGGCCCATAGGCACTGAAATACGCCCGGGATTCGCGCAGGCCATCCCTGGGGCTTGAATCCCTCTAACCCTCTCCTCGCCCTGGGCCAGGGTCTGCAGAAGCACTTTGTTCCCTGATCCGCTGCATCTCTCCCTGCTAGGCCTTTCTTCGAAGGGATGTCTCAGTCCAGCTCCCAGACAGAAATTGGAAGCCTTAACAGCAAGGGGAGCCTGGGCAAAGATGCCACCAGCCCGGTGAGTCATCGCACAGGGAGGGAGTGGGTCTCGTGTTCCAGCTGGGGGTGCCAGACGTAGTGGGCCCTTGTGGGGGCCCATGTGGGTCCTGCTGCGTGGTGATTCGCAGCTGGTACATGTCACGCTGAGGCTCGGACCTCGACTTCCAACGCATGTGAATGCAGTCACAGGATCTCTGCTGGAGCCAGGTGGCTGCGGGAGTGCTGGGCACGGACAGGTGCCATCTCCTCCCTGAGCACTGCTGAACGACCGCGTGCCGCTTGGCCTGGGGACTGGCTGAGGCAGAGCAGCGCGGCCTGTCAGTGCAATGGGCAGCTGCCTGTGCCTCGTAGTCACTAAAATCTTAGCCAGCACCTATCCTGGCCAGTTGGAACTGCCCCCCAATCCTCCCTCAGTCCAGGCAGCTTTGGTGCACAGAAGGGCAGTGGGGCCTCCCCTTTGGCACCACGGTGCTCCCCAGCTCCTAGGCAGAGTTTGCTTCCTGAGAGCCCGGCACATACAAACTGGGTTTTCTAACACCAGTGTTTGTAAAAGGCCAAGCTGCTTCTTATCAGCATTGATTATTTGTATTCGGCAACATACAATACCCCCACTCCTGGCCGAGCCCCCGGTGTGCTAGGTGCTGTACGAACACTGAGAGCTGCCAGTCCAGTGTCAGCCAGAAGCCGGCTGGTAGACACAGGCAGACGGGCAGTGAAGCCCAAGGAGGCCATGAAGCGTTCCTGCTCAGCACAGTGGCAATGCTGCCAGGGGATGCCCGGAGTGTGCCTGGCCCTTCATACCTTGCCCAAAGAGCTTCACTGTCTCGACGGAGCACTCAGCCAAGGGGGGCAGGACTCCAGGGGATGAGCTGGGAAGCACTGTTGGGATCCTGGCTGGGCCAGTGGCTCTGAGCAGCGGCCCTTGGGGTGGCTGAGGAGGAGTGAGCGCAGTAGGGCAGTGTCTGCCCCAGACCTGTAAACCCCCCATCCTTCTGCCCTTGGCTGGTTTTTCAGATGGACACAGCCGTCGGGGACAAGTTGAAACCTTCGCGGAATAAAAACCTGGACGACAGCCTCAATGAAATAGACACCCTGGTAATATGCCCCAGCCACGCTGGCTTGCTCTCCCCTCGGTGCTCTGCCTGGCTTAGGAGCTGGAGCAAGGGGGACATGGCACGTACAGGCCCCTCCCTTTTGGGGGAGCTCACATGCCCAAGGTAACACCCTGTGCTGGTGCCCGTTTGCCCCAGGAGGCAGCATGGCATAGTGGGTAGAGTGCCAGGAAGCTGAGCTCAGGATGGGGGCATACAGCCCCTCTGATAATGGAGCCCAATTTGTCTCAAGTTGGCACCTCCAGTCAGTGGCTGCTTGGTATGACATAGTCGGTGGCTTTTGGCTGCGAACTGTCCCCTGCTAGGGCCCCAGCTGCTGATGGCCAGAAGGAGCTCTGGAACCTCCTCGTTCCCTTTCCATGTCCGTAGGAAGCGAGCGAGCAGGACACGTTCGGAGACTCCAGCACCACGTTAGTCATCCCCGAAAAAGTCAAGACACCTATGAAGAGCAGCAAGGGGGAGCTTCAGAGCATGGCATCACCCAGGTAAGCTGCCTGCTTTGAAACCAGGGATGGGAGACGTGGATTGCATAGAACAGCAGGTGACTGCCTCTAGGGGCACTGGCTCCAGGCCAGCCCAGGGCAGGGCTTGGCTGGCTCAGAGGGCAGAGAATAGGTCATTTCCCTTTCCCCTTTAGAGAGTTGGCTCCTAGCCAGGCTGATAGCTACCAGCCATTGCTCCCCTTCCATGACCTGTCTTGATGTAGCTCTTAATAGACAGGTTCCACCTCCTTGTCCATTCCCAGGTGGGCCCTTTCCCCAGCGCTCTGCAGGGTTGGGGTCAGATTCTGCTCGACACCCAGGGAGGAGGCTCCTTGACCTCACAGCCAGTGGAACTCGATTTCTCTTATTGAACTGGTTTATTGATTTCTCCCTGAGCACAGGCTCTCTGCGGGCGTTACTTGAACTGTCACTCCAGCCCCAAAATCCCAGGGGCACGCATCCCTCGCTTGTCATAGGTCACTGATGTCGCACACTAGCAGGCTGGGGGATGAGATCACCAGGATCAGTGGGGTTTGCCCCTCGGAGGCAATCCCTGCTTTGCGCTCTCCAATGAGTTGGCCCTGAACTGGAGCGGTTCAAAGCAAACTGCTGGTTACAGCCCTGCCGAGATTCCCCGCCAGAACAACCTGGTGTGTTGCACCTGAACAGCCTGAGACCCTCCCAGAGAGAAAGGGGATGTTGCAGGAGTCAGGAGGCCTGGGTGGCATCTCTGGCTCTGCCCTTGGAATGTGTGGTTTTCACTAAGTCGCCTCAGTTTCCCCATATCAGGTGTTGGGCGCTCAGAGGACTGTGTGGCATTCTGCATCCAGTACCCAGCATTAGGCATCTTCCCCTGGCTAGGGGTTTCTGGTCCGGTCTGCTATTGCCCATTCCATCCCAGGCCAGGGAGGGTGGCGATGCCTTATGGCTCTGAGCCTCCAGCACTGGATGGTCTGTGGGCAATCTCGATGTGGCTGTATTTGAACCTTTGACTGTGTGGTGTCGGGCCCTCATCCCGTCCCCGATATTCCCTGTGGGTACCGGGCCTCTCCCGCTGTGAAGGCAGTGGGGCCGTGCCGGAGCTGCACTGAGTGAAGGATTGGATCCACATACCTGGTGTGTTCAAATGCCCGTACGTTCCCAGTGGAAACCTGCCCCATCTGCCTCCTGCTTTGCTTGGAGACACTATGGACAAAAGTGCAGCTTCAGCGTGCAACGCAGGCCCACCGTGCTGGCTCCTCTCCCAGATGCTATGGGGGCGGGGACGACACCATCAATACCCCTCCCCCCCATTTGTCTTAGTGCTGAAGCAGTGCCTTCTTGGAGCGAAGCACCAGGCTGCTTTGTCCTGGAGTTAATACCTTTGCTTAATTGCTGCCAGGTGGCAGCAGAGGCAGCTGTGTCCTCGGGCTCCTGGGAGCGCTGCCGCTTCATTCAGGCCAGGCTCCAGATCAGATCTGCTCAGCTTACATGCGAAAAGCTCTTGTTTCCCGCCTGCCAGCACTGCAAGCCCCCAGCTTCCCACCTCCAGCAGGGGAGAGTCTGAACTTCTGGGGGGGGGCACGAGCTGGTTAACATTCCACCTCTCCTCCCCCAGAGCTGGGCTGGCTCTCGGGCACTAACAGAGCTCTAGTTCAGCTGGCTGGGCTGGCCCCTGGTGGGGAGCTCAGACGGTATGATCAACCCGGCCCTTCCTGCCTTTACGCGTCTGAATCTAGGAGCAAGGACTCAAACCATATTCTAGTCAGTGGCGGAAGAGCTGGGCCTCCAGTACCCAAGCTGGGCTGTGCAGTAAGGTGGGACCATCTGAGCCAAGGTCACGTTTCAGGGGAGCGGCACACTATAATGGGCCGAGGTCATCGGAAGGGGAACTGACAAATATCCCTTAGCAGTGCGGTGGCAGGGTCTAGTGGTTAGAGCAGGGGACTGGGAGCCAGGACTCCTGGGTTCTAGCCCCAGCTCCATGGTTGGGAGTGTAGGCTGGAGAGGGTGCCAACCTCATCCCACAGGGGCCTGGGCTGGAGAGCATGCCCTTCTTGCCCTACTGAGGGAGGAGGGTGTGGGCAGGAGTGTGGAGCTTTGTGCTCTGAACTGACCATGTTCTGGATCCCGCGGCCCCCCATGGTGCTTTGTTAGCTCGTATGTCCAAGGCCTGCACAGTATGGTCTTCGCCCTCCAGGAGAGATGCCAAACCTGCTAGCCATTGGCGGGCTCTGCATTCCTGTGGGGATCGAGCCCCAACACCTAGCACAGCCCCCTCTGCTGCTCTGAGATTGCTACAGGAATCTGGATCATGGGAGAGAGCCCTCTGAACTGGCTAGGAGCCCGCCCTGGATCCGCAGCTAGAGGAGGAGACCCAGCCCGCCCCTGGGGTTCCCTCTCGGCCTGTGCTGGCTACAGACTGTACATGGGCTCTCCCTGTGTCTGACCAGCCCACCCAGTCCTGTTTGTACCCAGCAGCGTTGCTGAGCTCCCGCTCTTGGCAATGTGCCAGGAAACCCAAGTCACATGGCCATGCCACTCTGTCCCCTTGCCAGCAGGCAAGTGTTGTCCTGGTGCAAACGCTCACAGGAGCCCCAGGGCGTGGCTTAGACCTGAGCGGGGCCTGTGTGTGTATCTGCAATCAGAGACCCTGGTGCGTGGGGGAAGGACCCTGCTCTCCCATGGATGCTGTTCCATGCCGGG
This sequence comes from Lepidochelys olivacea, assembly GCF_965140295.1. Classification (NCBI taxonomy): domain Eukaryota; kingdom Metazoa; phylum Chordata; order Testudines; family Cheloniidae; genus Lepidochelys; species Lepidochelys olivacea. The sequence continues at coordinate 29,888,058 of NC_140417.1, read as the reverse complement.
GAACCAGGCCAACAGCACTGTCCTTTGTATGCTGCAGCAGAATGGAAGGTGCAGCGCACACGCCCCGGCAGAAGAGAAGCACTCCGCTGAAGGAGAGACAGCTCTCCAAACCCCTGAGCGAACGGACCAACAGCTCGGACAGCGAGAGGTCCCCGGACCTGGGCCATAGCACACAGGTGATGTGAATGCAACCCCAGGCACTGTTCTATGGGGGATGAGCCCAGCCTGCACCACCTACAGCTGGGAGCTCATCACACAGTCGGTTGCCTGGGAGTCCTGCACGGAGAGCCAGGGGCTGCAATGAGTGACATCAGTGGCATCAGGGGGTGCAGTGCTGCGGGGAGCGGAGGCGGGTGCTCAGTAGGGGGCACTCTCCCTTGGGTCAGTCCTGGCTCCGGTGCCCCAGCGCGGCACTAAGGGAGACTTTGTGCAGTAGCTTTCCATCTTCCTGACGATCTGTACAGTTGTGTCCTGCCCGCTGGCACTCAGCACATATCCCAGGCACTGTGTGTAACAGAGCTAGATCCCGTGTCCTGGCCACATTCTAGTTCAGCTAATGGATTTACCTCTCTGAACTCCCCTTGTAGGAGTTGCCTTCCCTCCTCTTCCTACCAATGCGGGCTGTGGGGGGCAGCAGGGGCCTTGAGGCAGGTGGCTGGATACACAGAGCTGAAGGAAAGGCAGGGGACCGGGCTACAGGTAACAGCACCAAAGGAGAAGCAGCTCACCAGGGGAACCTCCAGGGTTCTGGCCCAGCCCAGTGTGTGTTGCCTGTGCCCTGCCAAGGCTTAGCCCTCCCCTCACCCTCCCTCCCCAACAGATTCCTCGCAAGATCATCTATGACCAGCTGAACCAGATCCTGGTGTCAGACACGGCCCTGCCCGAGAACATCATCCTGGTGAACGCGGCCGACTGGCAAGGCCAGGTAAGGAGGCCGGCCCTGGGACGGGACCCTGCAGGTGCTGCTGGGCAGGGTGGCAGTGACCCATGGAGACGAGGCCCCTCTGTTTCCCTGTCTTCCGCTGACATGCCTCAGCCCTGAGCGAGGGGATGGGGCCTGTCCCCTGCCCGGCCAGTCTCTGGGCTCTGCTGCCTTCACAGTGCCTGCCTTTTCCAATGCAGACTGAGCCACAGCTCAGGTCACCCGGGCCCTCGGAGCCCTGCTGCCCTGGGAGTGGAAATGGCCGCTCCGCAGAGGGGCCGTTGGCCGTGTCGCCTGGACCCAGCCTCTACGGGGAGCCATTGCAGGCAGCGGGGCCTGTTGGGTGGTGCTCTGGTCTGTGCGAGCAATGGGAGTGCAGGGCATTGCCTGGGCTGAGCTGAGGAGGGGGCTGAATGGGAAGGGCCAGGGGGCGGGGCCGGGTTGGTGAGCGTTAATGCTGCTGCTGTGACTGCATAGCTGAGTTTGAATCCCATCTGAGCATCCCCCTTGACCTGGCGTGGAGTCTCCCCAAGCTGTGGCTATAGGTGGACTGGAAGCTCTGGGGCGGGTGCTGATCTTTCCCAGTCCGGACCAGGGCAAGCGTGTGATCTGACGGCTCTGGGTCTCTGCGTGTCCCTCGCTAGCCCTCCTCACTGCAATGCCAAACACCTCTCGAGGCCTGTCCTCCTGCCCTGCACAGGTGGCACCCCCAGAGTACACAGCACCCTCCGAATTGCAGCTGACAGGCCCACTCAGCGGAGAGACCAGGGCTGTGTAGCCTTGACTTCTCTCCCCCTGCCCCCAAGCAGGTCCCTCACTGGAGCCTGTTGCGTGGGCATTGTAGGCAACATGCCTCTGTGAGCCATGAAGGGGAGTCTTGACTTGCCTTGATCTCACACCTGAGATTGCCAAGCCCCAAGCAAACCAGCCTCTGCTGCCCTACAACTGCCACTTCCCACTCACTAGGCAGCCACAGCGCTCCCGGCCCTTGGCAGTCTGGAATGAACACACGCCCCATGGCCATTGCCACCTGTCCTGCCTGTGCCCCGCTTAGCCTGCCAGCCCTCGGCAGCAACAGCCAACCGGCGCAGGGAGGGGCACGCTTACCCACCTGTCCCCAGGGACTCTGGTTGCGAAGCACAGAGGGGGAGTATTCGTGGCAGGTCCCATGAATTCGTGGCTTTGCTCCCATACACACGGGCGTGCTGTGCTCACCTTTCCTCCTCTCCTTGCCAGTATGTGGCCGAGCTGCTTCGGGACCAGAAGAAGCCAGTCGTGTGCACCTGCTCCACCGTGGAAGTACAGGCCGTCCTGTCTGCTGTCCTCACCAGGATCCAGAGATAGTGAGTAAAGGACGGCGGCCCTCTGGTCCCTGCGCCGGGGGCAGATGGTTTCTGTCGATATGGGTATGGTGGAGTTGCTCTGTTAGCTAACCCTGCCATGAGTTATGAGTCAGCTCTCACAAGCTAAGCAGGGTGGGGCCAGATCAGTGCTTGGAAGGGGAGGCCTCTAGGCAAAACCAAGGTGTGGCATGAGTGTTGTGGGAGGCTCATTAGAGGGCACTCTCCTCTTGGAGTTGACACCAAACCAATGCCCCAGTGTGGGGCTAGGGGGTGCGGTGCTGCAGGAAGGGGGGCAGGAGCTCAATTGGGGGTGTTCTTCCCTCACAGTCAATGCAGGCCCCAACACCCCAGCATGGCACTAGGAGGAGCTGTGCTGCAGGGAGCTGGGTGGGGGACTGAGCAGGGGGTGCTCTCCTCCAGGCTAGTCCTGGTGCCAGTGACTGAGCGGTAGTTGGCAGTGTAGTAAAGTAGGAGGAAGGGCTGTTGATCCAATAGGGGATCGTTCGTTCGGATCCAGGATTGAACCACGGCCCCAGGGTGATGCTAGTCCTGTACCACTTGAGATGCCGTTTTCAGATGGGAAATAAAACCAAGATCCTGGCCACTTGTGTTCATTCAAGGGCTTCCTGACCATATAATGTTCCTGTCCGTTAGTCCCCAGGGTCCTGCCCAGAGTCCAGCATGGTAATTATATTCCACCCGTTTAAAACATCCCTGGCTGCTTCACTTTGTGCTCTAAGCTGTCAAACGGCTGCTGTGTTCCACACCAGAGCTGGTTGCATCTCACCCCTCAGCAAGAGGTCCCTCTACAAATCGCCCCTTGCCCCACCCCAGAGGCATTTCATTGCTGGGCAAGCATTCCCTGTATAACTCCCTCCCCCATCTCTCTCCAGAGCTGGCTGCATTTCACTGCTAGATGAACTATCTCAATGTAATAGCTGCTGTGTTCCACCCCAGAGAAGTCTGCATTCCAGTAGTGGATGATTCATGTATAGCACAGCAGGGGCCTGCAGGGTGAAGGCTGCCACAGATGTGTAAGATACTTCATTCATAGTGCAGGGACGTGAGGGCTGGAGTCTTTCCATGGTTCTCTTGCCTATGACTCTGAATATTGTGGTATCTGAGGGACAAACCCCAGCCTGCTTCATGCACAAGTGGAGCCGCCTAGGCCTTGCCTACAGTCTGCAATCCCCACTGCGCCCCAGCCGGCTCTGCTCCTAACCCAGGTCGTGCATTGCCAGCGGATCCGCCACTGGGCTGCTTCCCTGCAGCTAGAGGTGCTCTGCAGACGCTGCCAGCAGTGCAGGTATGCGGGCCTTTCCCTGACCTCTGCGGCTGTGACTCAGCAGCAGCTGGCTGGGGATGCAGCCAGGCTATTTTTACCCACTCTTTCTGCCCATCTCCACACTTTAAAATGCTGTCTGTTCCCTGAGGTTGTTTTCAGGTGAGCCGATTGTAATGCAGACGGCTAACTGTTCCATAGAGCCATCTCTCCTTCCGCCTGCATGGCAGAGAGACAGGAGCCTGGGGCTTATTTAAGATGTAGAAAGGTATGAAAGATTCCCCTAAAAAAAACAAGCCGAAATGTGCTTGTTAGAAAGTCAGGTCCCATCAGCCTTGTCTCTCTCCAGGAGACTCTGTGGGCACCTGGAGAGCTAGGAAAAGAATTACGAGTCCAGGTACCAAGAAAGGGGCAGGCTGAGTCAGACAGGCAGGACGTAGTAACACCTGCAACTTGGGGTTTGTCTACACTTACCGGGGGATTGACGCATGGGCGGTCAATTTATCGGGTCTTGACTGCTGATCGCTCTCCCGTCAATTCCTGAACTCCACCTGAATGAGAATCACAAGGGGAGTCGACAGGAGAGCGTCTCCCATCAACATCGCATAGTGTGGACCCCGCGGTAAAGTAGATCTAAGTACTTCAACGCGTAACTTAGATCAGTCTCCCCCCATAGTGTAGACAAGGCCTTAGATGCTCTACAGCGGGGGTTCTCAAACTGGGGGTCGGGACCCCTCAGGGGGTCACGAGGTTATTACAGAGGGGGTCGCGAACTGTCAGCCTCCACCCCAAATCCCACTTTGCCTCCTGCATTTATAATGGTGTTAAAGATATTTAAAAGTGTTTTTAATTTATAAGGGGGGTTGCACTCAGAAGCTTGCTATGTCACCAGTACAAAAGTCTGAGAACCACTGCTCTACAGACAGCTGGGAGAAATGTTCTTTCCTAATAGTTCCACCTCCTCCCTTCACCAAAGGGGAGTGAGCTCCCAATCTCCCGGCACACCCACGGAGACCTCCAGGAACGCTCCAACTTCACTTTCTTCTGAAGTAGATAAATGAAAGTTTGTTTCTCCCACCTGCCTTTGTGCATCAGATCCTGCAGGGATAGGTGCCGAAAGCAAACCTGGCTGGTTAGATCAGAAAAATGCAAGAAAGGCTGGAAGCCCATCGCTTGCCTCTGCAGATCACCCACATCTGTCAGCCTGCAGCCCTCCCCCACGGGGGGTCTGTCTGAAGGGGAAACCTGGGCCCACGCTCCTTTCCCGGGGAGAGGACAACCTGTGTGAGTGTGAACATCCCTGCCCTCTGCATTTGGACATAGGATTAGAAGTGGCCCTCTGGGCCATCAAGACCTGATCCTGCTATTGCAGGCTGTCACAGAATCCACTGCAGCCCCAGTGGTTACAGCTTCCAGCAAAATCACTCTTACCTGTGGTCCAGGCCTTGAATCTGGTGGCCCCCATGAAGGGGGATTTGAGTACTGATGGCTTGGAGGCTGGCTGGCAACGCCTGCAGCGACTTGCGCTCCTGGAGGAAGAGGTATAGCATTGTTCTGCTTGACAGAGGAGGGGAGAGGCAGAGGCCTAAGCCAAGGGGAGAGGAGATGCTGTCAGCTCGGGCAGGTGAGATGGGGAGCAACTGCAGAGGAGAAGGCTCTTGCATCAGCAGTTGCATGCTGGTGAAAAAGGAAGCAGTGCTAGTGAAATACAGGGAGCGGACTAGAGCAAGGGGGGGTCTAGGATGGCGTAGCCGGGAGGGCCCATGACACTGCACTGTAGCACTGATCTTTTCTGTTGCCTGGGGGACAGGCTGTCCCAAAGCCATGTGGTAGCTCCTTGCTTTGGCCCTATTAGCTGCCTAAAGGAAGTTGGTGGTTCTCTGGTGCCCTCTAGTGGTGGCCGTTGTGTGGCACGTTTAACTGCAGCTGCCCTAGATCAGCTGCTAGAGACGCAGCGCTGGGCTGGGCTGTAGGGCGCCAGGCCCATGGACATGCTGGGCGTTAGCAATGCTGGAGGGGTCCTTGGTCCTGAGCACATGCGCTGGGCCTGGCAGGGGGGCCAACCCATCGGGAGCTGCTCTGAGAGCCACCTCCACAGCTCAGTGGGGCACCATGGGTCCCAGGGCTGAGAGCGGCTGGAGCGGCATCAGGCCCCCCAGGATGCTCCATGTGGCAGAGAGCAGCAATGCCAGGCTCTGCTGGCTCCTCCCTCAGAGGAGACCTTCCTCAGTGCGGGCGGCAGCTGCTCTGTCTAGCTGGTGGGTTGCTGACGTCACTGCTCCACGGTCTGCTGCCCTGCTCAGGGCAAAGCTTTTCATCTGCGAGTCCCGCTGGAGCACTCTGCTGGGATTTACGGCCTGCTTCCTGGCATGGTAATTACAGCTGGGCACAGCAGTGCCGGAGATAGCAGTCGCTCATCAACTCGGTGCCTGGAAGGAACAACAGCCCTCATTGCCTGTACTGCCTACCACAGTGAATGGGGAGGGGCATCCATTGTCTTCCTCGCTGGCCAAGGGACTCCTGTATAAATGGCCCCTGGGTCCCACCCCAGAGCTGGCTGCATCTCACCACAGGATGAGGGATCCCTGTATAAAGAGCCCCCGTGCCCCAACCTAGAGTTGGTCATGTCTCAGTGCCAGGCGAGGGCTCGCTGCCTAGCGTGATTTAGCGTCGTACCCTGCAGGCAGAAGGGCGCAATAAGTGCACACATTCCCATTGTCCTTTCTTTTCCAGCTGCAACTGCAACTCCTCCGTGCCGCGGCCCGTGAAGGTGGTGGCTGTGGGGGGGCAGAGTTACCTCAGTGCCATCCTCCGTTTCTTTGTGAAGCAGCTGGCGAACAAGACCCCAGACTGGCTTAGCTACATGCGGTTCCTCATCGTCCCGCTGGGTAGGCGCCTCTGCCCAGACCCCGCCCAGCTGGCGCGAGTCCTGCTTGACCCCCCTGCAGCCAGAGTGTGGCTGTCGGTGCAGGCCTTGTTCTAGCCTCTCCCTGTTCGTGTGGCGATGCCATGGGTGGGGGGGTCCCATGCTGACACCCAGGGGTGCACAGAGGGGTGGCTGAGCAAAGCACGTCTGGGTCTGTAGCGGGTGCCCCCAGGGGCCGAGCCAAGAGCTAGCCCTGCTGGTGGCTTGAGCTCCAGCAGGCCGCCTCTTGGTGGGGATACCAACACAGCAGCTGCGAAAGGGGTCCCAGGCAGCCCAGCCTCTGCATTGCCATGGAGCTGGGTAAAGGCCCAGGATGGGGTGGGAGCCTGGGGTGTGGCATCCACGGGACAACTAGACCATGGCTCCTGTCACAGGGCCCTGCAGAAGGCTGCTTTCGGAGGAGCAGGGTAACAGGAAGCACCCGGCTGAAGGACCCCTCCCGCAGGCACTGTAGTACACAGCTAAGAACCTCCCCCCCCCGAAGGCACTACAGCAGCACCCCCCTTTCTCTCCTCCACAGGCTCCCATCCCGTAGCCAAGTACCTGGGCTCGGTGGACAGCAGGTACAGCTGCACGTTCCTGGACTCTACCTGGAGGGAGCTGTTCGGCAGGGCCGAGCCCCCCGGGACAGGTGAGGGGCCATGCAGCTCCGAGCACTGTGTCCATGGCCCTCATGCCGTTGGACAGGGAGGGCTGTGGGTCGCTGTTCCCCAGGGGCTAGCGAGGGAGCAGCCAGAGCTAGGCACGGTCTGTGGGATGTGGCGGGCCTGGCTGTTGGGATGTGGCCTGGGCTCCCCTATGGCAGTGGCTGTTCTGTCTGCACAGAGCAGGCTTGGCCAGTTCCTTCCTGAGCCCTGGTTTATTCCCTGGGGCCTGCCCCCAGCACCAGGGGTTACTGAAGGGGTCACAGCTCCAGCCCGGTGAGCAGTGCGGGAGGCAGTCTCCAGTGGGGCCAGGGGGAGCTCTGTGTGAGAATGTGTCCTGCCCCCTTCCTACTGCAGCGTAAGCTCTGGCCCTCCAGCCTTGCAGCCAAGACAGAGGCCTGGCCACCTGCTTTCTCCCTCAGCCGCTCCTGCCTGGGGCAGAATCCTCTCTGACCCACACACCCCATTCCCCTCTGTGACGAGAGCACCCTCTCCTCTGCTGCCACTCAGTCAGCGGGGGGCATCCTGGCTCTGCTGTGCAGCTCACCCCTGCTGCGGGCTCGGGGACAAGGAGTCAGGGAGCAGGCTCTGTGGGGATTGCTGGTCACATCCCTCTCTCCCCTCTGCCCCCAGAGCCGTTCGATGTGGTGGGCCGCATCGTGCAGTATGTGGGTGGAGCCAGCGTGACCCACCAGCTGCCTGTGGCCGAGGCCATGCTGACTTGCAAGCATAAGTTGTAAGTGTCGCCCGGGCGACTCTCCTGCGACAGGGGGCTGGTCGCACGTTACAGGCACCCAAAAGACCTTTTCAGTTGGGATAGCAAAGCTGTTAAAGATCACTGAGAAGGGGGCTGGGATTGGGACTCCTGGGTTCTGGTCCCTGTTCTGGGAGTGGGAACAGGAGTGAGGACTGGTGGTTAGAGCAGGCAGCTAGGAGCCAGGATTCCTGGGTTCTGGTCCTGGCTCGGCCACTACTCAGTGTGTGGCCTCTCTGTGCCTTGCCTTCTTTCCACCTCTCTCAAAGCTGCCCCGAATCTAGGTGTGTTTCTGGAGCACCAGTTCCCTTTGTATCCCAGCCCCTCTGGCACGGGGATGGGAACTTACCTTCCTCAGCAGGCGGGAGATGTGCTGTGGTCACTGTCCTTAACGTGGTGGGGCAGGGGTGGGGGCGGTCGTTGAGCCTGGCGAGCTTTGGATGCCCCTCGTGTATCCAGGGTGAAGCATTCCATGCCTGCTGGGCCCCGGCCCACCGCCCACCAGACCCTAAGAGCTGTCTCTTCCTCTCCCCACAGCCCGGATGAAGACTCCTACCAGAAGTTCATTCCTTTCATTGGGGTAAGGCTGCCCCCTGGGGCCCCTCCAGTGAGGGCCCAGGAATACCGCTGTGCCGCTGGGGTGGGGCAAGACCCATTGTGACCCTCCAGTTTGAGCCCTGCCTCACCCAGGGTAGGGCTCCCTGCTTCCAGCCCATCAGTGTTGGGGCTAAAGCAGGCTGGAATTAACCCCCCAGGGTCTGGAGAATCCCTGCCCTGGCTCTGGGTCAGTTCTTCCAGGGGTTAATCCCCCTCCCTAGTAAGTAGGTAACTCTCGATGCTTCTCCTGCTGTCATGGGATTCACGCAGACAAAACCTCTCCAGAGCCAGGCTCTCCGAGGTGTGCCAGCCACATTGCGTCTCCGACACCCAGAGGGCCTGGATCACGCTGCTCAGCCCCTGACTCACTGCAGCAGCTGAGAGGGGCATGAGCTCTGCTGGCCACCAGTGGGCGCCATCCCCCCGCTGAGCAGGGAATGCAGTGCCTTCCGCACAAGAGCCCCTTCTCCCCATAGAGCACTAGGACTGCTGCTCCGAGCTCGCTGGGCCCTGAGCCAGGCTGGCCGAAACTGAGGGCCTCAGCCCAGGCTGCCCAGAGGAGAGACGTGCCAGGGCTGGGCCTCTTCCAGGGGCATGGGCCTGCGAGGGTTAAACCTTGGGAATAATCAACAGTGATCAGAGCCTCTCTGCTGTGTCCTTCCCCATAGAGGTCTGCTTAGAGGACTGGAGTTAGTGTTTCCAGCCCTTCACTGCCACCTAGCGGAGAGAGAACTGGCCTGGGAGTGAGGAATCCTGGGTTCCATTCCCAGCTCTGCCACCCAGCCTGCTGGGTGCCTTGGGCAAGTCACTTCCCCGCTCTGTGCCTCAGTTTCCCCATCTGTAAAATGGGATAATGCTTCTGCTATAGTCTGGCTCTGCATAGAGTCTCCTGGGGCATCAGCTGAGTGACACTCTCTGATAGAAGGAACAAAGTGGGAGGGCAGCCCCCATTGCCTGGAGGAATTCACTGTTGTCTGGATACTTTCCGAGCACTTGCCCTTCCATTGTAAACACCCCACTGCAATGTCTTAGGGGGTGAGGCTGCCATTGCTTTGGGCACTGGGATGTCGGCTGGGAGAGGGCATCCCCCACTCGCTATCACCCCAGGGGTGGCTGGTGCTTGGGATGGGGGCAGCCCTGATGCAATGATCCTGGGGGGTCCCGCCCACCTAGATTTCTGCATGGAGCTCGTGGAGCGCAAGTGGGGATGTGAGTCCTTTCCCCATGGTGTGGGAAGGGTTAACGGCAATCTTGGCACTGCAGCTCTGGGTCTCCCGGAGGAGCAGGCTCAAATGTCTTCTCCTGGACGGGCTGGCAGCCCGGCCTGAATTACTGATCTCTGTCTCCCCGTTGCAGGTGGTTAAAGTGGGCCTCATCGAAGATTCCCCTGCAGCCACAGGTACATTCCCTGTGAGGCCGGCCCCCGGCTGGGTCCAGGCCGGCTGGGACTCGCAGCCTCAGAGCTGGTGCCACGTTGGGAGTCCAGGGGCACAGTTCCCGCCTCCCTGAGCTGCTCTTAGGCTCTGTGCAGAGCTGGACAGGCCCAGGGCTCCCTCTGCAATCAGCTGGGCCAGGAACCATGGTTGGTTAAAGGCAGGGTGAGGTCCCCTCGGGCTGAGACACCCTCCCCTCCCACCCATCCCCCCTCCATCCTCCCTCTTCTCACCCTCCGCCCACAACCCAACCTCAGCCCAACGGGCCTGCTTCCAGCTGGGCTTTTACTGCCCCCTGCCGCCGCTGGAGTGGGGAGTTGTCCAAGCAACGGGGTCTGCCCCTGGGATTCCCCTCCCCTCCAGCTCCAGGCTGCTGCTCGGCTTGTTCACCTCTCACTCCGGCTGGACAGGGCGTGACGGTCGGATCCCCGCAGGGAGGCTGGGGGCTGAATCCGTATGGGCTGGGGAGCAGGGGGATGACGCAGTGCAAGAGTTCAAGCGTTGAAGGGGAGGCACTAGGGCTGTGGAACCTGCCCATGGAGGCGACAGCGCCTCGTGGCTCAGGACGCTCATTGGCCTGGTACCCCCAGAGTGCCCCCATCCCCAAGTCCTCCGCTGAAAAGGGCCTGGGAGCTCTCACGCCACAGGAGTGACTGGGAGGCTGGTGGCAGTAGTGAGCTCATCTCCCGCCAGCCCAGCAGAATGGGTAGGGGCCCAGCTGAGACACCTACAACAGGGCCTGGGCCTGCTCCAAGTGGGTCACGGCCGGAGACGAGAACCCAGGGAAGAGGAATGCACCAGCATCGGGGACTTGGTGCCTGCCACAGAACCACTATGGGGAGGCTGGGAAGCGCCTGGGGAGGCCAGGATGCCCCCAGGGGAGCAGGGAGCCCCTGTGGGAGGCCGAGGTGCCCTGTGGGGAACCAGGAGGTCTGGGGCTTCCCATGGAGAAATTAGTCTGAGTGGCACAGCCCAGAACCTGCCTCACCCCGGCTGCCCCCTCTGCTCTCTCGGCAGGAGATGGAGACGATATGCCCGTGGTCAGCCTGACAGTTCCCTCCACGTCACCCCCCTCTTCCTCTGGCCTGGTGAAGGACGTCTGCGCCACCCCCCCATCCTCGCCGTCCATGAGCAGTGGGCTCGCTGTCGTGGGGTGAGGCAGCCTTGGCCACCGGCCCCATGGTCGTTAATGAGGAACCTCATGCCCCGGCGGGCAGATTGGTACCATCCGTGTGTGTACAGGGCCTAGCACACTGGGGCGGGGCTGTGACTGGGCGTCCCGCAGGGCAGATCGTAGCTGCCATGTTCCAGCTGGGGAGAATGAGGCCTGGGTAGGGGAAGGGACAAGCTGAGCCACACGGGGAGTCAGCAGCAGCTGGGGGAACCCTGGCATCTGGGTGCCTGGTTGTGTGCGAGGCCATCCCGGTAGACTGGTTCTCTGTCTGTGCCTGTTCCAGCCTTCCTGCCCGTCGGGGCATGTGCTCAGTAATAGCCTCTGCCATCGTGGGGACGGGGCTGTCCAGCTCTTGGAGCCACTGGTGCTGGCAGACCCCTTCCCTCTGAGTGCCCTTGAGTGGCTGGTGCCCCCGTACCTCCACCCATGCAGGGTGGGGCAGTCATCTTGAGTCCTGCATCAGGGGCTCACTCTGAGCTAGTGCAAGGACATGGGAAGTCAGGACTCCTGGGTTCTGTCCCTGGATCTGGGAGGGGCGTGCAGTCTAGTGGGTTAGAAGAGGGGGACCTAGGCTCTGTACCTAATTCTGGGTCGAGTCACACTACCTCTGTGCTTCCTGTGCCCTCGGCAAAGCAGGCTGGTGTTCACTTGACTCCCGAAGGTATCTGAGTTAGTTACTGTTTGCAGGGGGCACTGGGATCCTCCAGGAGCCATCAGCCCAGGATTCTGGCATCGAATTTCAGATCTGTTTGCTCTGCTGGGCCCCCAGTATCCTGGCACTGGGAGCCAGAACTCCTGGGTTCTCTTCCAGCTCTGCCACTGACTTGTTATAGGCCTTTGGGCAGGGCCCTCCCATGTCTCAGTTTCCCCATCTCTGTGATGTGGCTGGTACTGTCCTGCCCCTGGGGGGTGAACCCCTGCTCTGCCCAGCTGCTGCTGATGCTTCCCCACTGTCCCCAGGTCCCCCAGCAGCCCCTATGGAGACGTCATTGGCCTGCAGGTGGACTACTGGCTCGCCCATCCCACAGAGCGCCGGAAGGAGGGCGAGAAGCGAGACGCCAGCTCCAAGAACACCCTCAAGAGTGTCTTCCGCTCGGTGCAGGTGTCGCGGCTGCCCAGCGGCGGGGAGAGCCAGCCCTCGGGGACCATGGCCATGACGGTCGTCACCAAAGAGAAGAACAAGAAAGGTGGGTGTGCGGGGGTTGGACGGGCATCAGGCTGGTAGCACTGGCCCACTCTGAGGGGGTGGGGAATGGGGAGCTGGGGCCTTTCCCCTCTAGGGGTGCTGCCTCCAATCTGGCCCCATGGAACCGTGTCCATGTGTCGTCTCCGGAATTGGCACTAACTGTCCAGAATGGGCATTCCTTGGACATGCTAGGGGCAGCGGACTGGCTAGGCCCTGGGTGTGGACCCCCATCTTGCCCCAGAGAAATCCTGCTAGCTAAGGGGGAACCCCATTCTGTACCTCCTCTGGGCTAGGGGCTCTGCCAGCCCCTCTTCTCCCCACAAAAAATGCCAAGGGGCTGCAAGAGGCAAGGCTGTGCCCTCAGGACGCTGCCCTCTGCAGGCTGCCCGGGGCTAAGCCTGCAAGGTGCTGCTATTTGCAACCCAGCTCCGCCTTCCCTCTGCAGGAGGCAGCTAGGCATTGGTAAATGCGCCCCTCCCTCCCCACTCTCTATCATTGGCAGCTGTGCTATTGCCACGTCTTTCCCAGCCCCCTTGTTCACCCCGTGCGCTGGAGGAGCTGACTGAGCGGGGGTGTCACTGGGAGACTGTCTGAACAGGCCCCTGCTCCTTCACACTGGGCACTGGATTCTGCCTTTGTCACTGCGGCCGATGGCGAGAAATGGAACGTGCACGCCGTCTAGTCCCTGGCAGGAGCATGGCCTGAGGCGGTTCGCAGGAGACTCACTCACAGCTACCAGTACTTCTGTGGGTGGGGAGGAGCTTTCGGACAGTGCGTTCATAGACACTAAGGCCGGAAGCGTCCTTTAGATCATCTGGTCTGACCTGGATGGCCCAGGCCAGAGAACGTCACCCCACTCCCAGGGGTGACCTCCTGCACTGAGCCTCGGCGCGTGGGTTTGTTGAAAGCATCTGCCCAAAAGGCAGCCAGGCTGGATTTGGAGACACCGAGCCATGGGGAATCCCCCTGATGGTTAATCCCCCACACTGGGAATGTTGGTGCCTCATTTCCAGCGTGAATGGGTCTGGCTTTAGCTCCCACCCCTTGGTTCTCATTCCACCTTCTCTGCTACATTCAAGAGCCCAATAGTGCCTGGGGTTTTCTTCCTGGAAATGTCCTTACAGTCCCTCCAAATATGGGGCTAGAGGAATTCTGAAAACACGATAGGTAGGCTGAGTGACCCGCGGAAAAGTATTGGAGAGGACTGGAGCTCAGCAGCCGCTAGCTACTTCTGGCAGGCAGATTTGGACTGCAGGGCACACCTGCTGAGTTCAGCTGGTGATGCCTGTGTGTGGGCGCTGGAAGGGGAGCTGGTGGCAGAAGAGCAGGAGGCAGGAAGCAGCTCTTGGCCGGATGATGCGTCTTCTGGGTGGGTCCGAGGAGCTGTTGGTCTGCAGGGACCAGCAGAGGATGGTACCGAACCAGCTGTCGTGGCTTCAGGCTGCCAGGAATGGAGAGGCCCCGTAGGAAGGAGGTGGTACTCAGACCCAGGACTGAGTTGCCTCTTGACCATGTTGATAAGCTAAAGCTCTTTAATGGCACAGACGCAGGCCAAGGGCTGGGAGTGAGGCCCGACACATTCAGCCTGGAACTGAGGGGCCAGTGTTTAACAGGGAGGGGGATTCACCGTTGGAAAAACTGCCCCGGGGTGGTGGTGGGGAGGTTCTCCAGCCGACTCCCAGTCCAGGCAGCACGTCTCTCTGTAAAAGCTCCGCTCCAGCCCAGTGCTGAGGCGGGCTCCCTGGGCCGGGCGAGACAGGGGTCAGGCTGGAGGCTCACAATGTCCTTCCGGCCTCAGGCTCGCTGAAAGTGCAGCTCTGGTAGTTTTCCCACTGCGCAGATGGGCGGGCACTTGCCGCCTGTCAGTCAAGAGGGAAGGCGTTTGCCCCAGGCTGGCTGGGCAGGCCATGGCCTGGGGGCCCTGCCTGAGTGATGGGGCGGCTTGGTCTGGGGGCTCAGTCCACGCTCTCCGGCCCTTGCCTGCTCGAGTACAATTTAATCCATCTTTGCCATGCATCAGTGTTGGCAGAAAGGCTCCCTTCCCCAACCTGGGGCTGGGGAAGGGCCAGATGAACCCCAGGGCTCCCCGCTGTGGGGGCAGCTCCAGAAGTTCAGGGTTTACAATCCAGACCAGAGACTGTTCTCGCCCCAGGCAAAACCTGTCTGTCCTTGATCTCGGGCTCAGCCAGGAACATAGGGCACCCCGCCTGGGAAATGGGCCTCAGCTCTGTGGAGCTGGAGATAGGGGCAGGGCTTTGGCCTGCAGGGCTGTGTTGGGCCCCCAGCCCGCTGAATTAACCACTACAGGGCCTTGAAATGCCCCTCCCACCTTGGCCAGAGGGCTTTGTTGCGATGAAGAGCGGGAGCCTGGGAGCCAGGACTCCTGGGTTCTTTCCCCATTTCATCGCTGACTCACAGTGGGGCCATGGCTGTGGGGTGGTGGTGTGCAGCTGTGTGTCTCTATGGGGCTTTCCCAGGATCTCTGCATGGGGCCCTGAGCTCAGTGCTGTTCTGGCTCCCAGGGCAAGTTCTGCTCCCCCCCACAGCCCTCCTGGCAGCTCTGGGCTGGGACAGCGTCTCCCTGGCCAGACCTAGCCCAGGAAAGTGGCCTATCCCTTGCTGCTGCTGGTGCTGCTGTAGTGCGGGGCCGTGCCCCAAGTCTGGAGCTCGGCAGGAAGGAGTCAGGTGAGGCCCCTTCGGCCAACTCCAGCTTCCAGCCCCCTCTCTAGAGCTGTCCCCTGGTCACAGGGTGTCCAGCCCCCCCTGCTACCAGCTGTTATCCTCTGAGCTGGGAGCCAGAATCGAGCCAGGTTTGAGTCACTGCCCTAAGAAACAAATTGGGGTGCAGTAGATGGGGCCCCGGACTCCTGGGTCTGGCTCTGCTGCTCGCGGCGTGACCTTGGGCGCATCACTACCCCCCGTGCCTCAACCCCCGCGAAACACACGCGATGGTGCACAGACTCTAGAAGTGCTTTGAGAGCTATATATGACCCACTAGCACCCGTGTGGGCTCCCAACTGACCCCTCAGAGACTCTGGGAGGCTGAGCACAGGGCCCCAAGGTACTTCTAACAGCCAGTGCTCGAATTGCACCCAGCAGGGAGCGTTCTCCCTCAGCCATTCCCAGCCCATGGGGCAGAGTGGCTGCCAGTTCCTCCATCCTTCCACGGCAGGACTTGGGGCGAGGCTGGGTCCATGTGTGACCACCAGCCTTGGGGATGCCACATCTTACCTCTCACCCAGCTGCCCTCCCCTCAGCACCGCCATCTAAAGGCTTCTGCTGAGCGCACGCTAATCCCGGCTCCCCTGCCTCTCGTTCCAGTCCCCACCATCTTTCTGAGTAAGAAACCCAAAGAAAAGGAAGTGGATTCCAAGAGCCAGGTGATTGAGGGCATCAGCCGGCTAATCTGCTCTGCCAAGCAGCAGCAAACCATGCTGAAAGGTAAGGCCTGCCTCTGCAGTGCAGCTACCTCTGGGGCAAAGCAGCTGGTTATACAGGGGTCCCTCATCTCTCACCTCTGGGTGGGGGCGCAGGGATATTTATAGAGGGATGTTGAGATGCAACCAGCTCTGAGGCGAGGCAGCTGTTGATCCAGAGGTCTCTTGTCCAGCGTTGAAATGCAGCCACTTCTGGGGTGGGGCAGCTTTTTTAACAACCACCCTGCAGCACCAATGTTGGGGAGGCAGGTGGGAATTATCCAGTCTGTTTGTTCAGTTCCAGGGTTGGGGCAGTGTTACTTGCCATCCTGTGGGGGAAGCATAGGTAGGTTAGGGGCATAGGACCCTCAGAGCTGTAGCTCAGCAGGGGCTAGATGCCCCAGGCCTCACTCTGCACCACGAGCCAGCTACCTAGGCCCTGCTCTAACCTCCCTCGTTCCTTCGCAGTGTCCATCGACGGGGTGGAGTGGAGCGACATCAAGTTTTTCCAGCTGGCCGCGCAGTGGCCCACGCACGTCAAACACTTCCCCGTCGGACTCTTTGGCTCGAAGCCGGCGTGACAGCGCCGCCCTGCTGCCGGGCCGCACCCACCAGCCTGGCCGAACCCTCAACCAGTGGGAAGCCTCTTTGGCTACATCCCACCCTCCTTGCGTAACTGTGTTGGTATGTTCTGCACTGGGAGGGCTGGAGGAGGGAGCACCCCAGTGCCAACCTGTCATCCCCCTATCACCAGCTTTGTCTCCAGCTGCCACCGACCGCTTCCTTATGCGTGCGCGCGCGCGTGTGGGTGGGAGTGTGCACCGCATTGGGTCCTAGTGCCCAGTGGGGAGGGACCCCAGCCGGCCCCAGACACACTCCCCCGTCCAGCCTGGAGCAGCTGTGACTCCCAGGACAGGCCCGGGAGTGCTTAGTGTGTGAGAAGGTTCTTGCCTGGCACAGCTGGCCAGTGGCTTTGCCCTCGCCTGTGGCCCATACACCCCTCATCCCCGTCTGTAGCCCTTCTCCAAAAGCACAAGCAGCCAGGCCACAGGCTGGGTGCCCACAGCTGTCTGCCCCGGCATAGCATGTGGGCACAGGGGGCCCCTTCCAGCACAGCCTGCCCCCTCCTGTAGGCAGTGGGCACTCACTGATGTCGAGGGCCACTGCCCTCCAGGCAGCGTGGCCCCTGCTGTTCACAAGCGGAGGAGAGCCCTGGTATGTGATGCTGCTGCTCTGATGGCTTTGTGTCCTGGTGGAAGGTGAGCCCATGAGGGGGGCCCCTTGCTGGTGAAGCCAGGGATGAGGGTTTGGAGGTGGGGGGAGGGGTGTCTGCCTTGCCTGGCCTGGGGCAGGGGCATGCTCGGACTTCCAGCTGTGTGTAACCATCCCCTGGGCACTTGTTTGTTTCTATCCTAAATGGTTGCCAAGACCGAGTTGCTTAAATTTATCCCTGCCCCAGTTCATCAGTGCCCCCCCGCCCCACGTCAGTCACCTTTGCCACATCACGCTGCCTTGCCAGGCACCACAGGACAGTAAACAGCCAGCTCTTGAGTCACTGCAGGCTTGGCTTTCCCACTGCCCCCTTCCCCCCATCCCATGCTCCGCTGCTGGCTGAGCTCCTCCCTGCCCCATGCTGCCAGCGGTTGGTTAGAAAGCCCCCGGCTGTGTCGGCTGCCATGCTTCAGCTGGTGTCTCTTTCCCCAAAGCCTGCAACCCAAATGTAGTCTGCTCCCAACAGGGGCCAGCCCCAGGCCAGCTACGGGCAGAGTAGGTTGGTTCAATAGGGACCAGGTCACTGGGGTTGGCCCAGTTTATTACAGCTCTGAGCATGGCAGACAGAGACCCTATGTGTGGCTGGGGGAGGGGGGGGTATAGTCCACAGATGGGCTTTTAAGAGTGAAGCAGCAGGCAACTGGGTCCCAGTCCCAGCTGCCCTGAGCCCCTCACAGCACTGAGTTCCCGACCCTGTTCTCTAGCACCCAGGTGTGGCAGGAGCTAGGAAGCGGCATCTGGCCATCCCATGCCAATTTCACTCCTGGCTGCACTTCATCCCTCCCACTCCATCTCAAGCCAGCACCTTCATTACGAACCCCCCTTAAACTGAGCCTCATATTTGGGCTGCTTCTCCCACCCCCAGCTGTTGTCTTTCTGACCCCCTCCCCCCAGCAGGCAGCAGCTAAGTGGTTGGATTTTCCGACACAGGCTCACTGTGAGCTCCGCTCTTTTCTCCCCACACATCTGGCAGGGACTCGCAGTCCATGCAAGCGTGGTCCAGTGGGTCCATGAATGTGTCCAATAATTCCCATTGGTCACTGCTGAGTCCTGGGCCCTGTGGATCCTGCCTGTGCCATGTGCGAGGTCCACACGGACCATGAGCAGGACACCCCGTACCCCAGCTCTGAAAGAGACACAATTATCAGAAAGGGGCCTCCCTGAGCCTCATTCTGATGGGCCTGGAGTGCCTCTGCCAATAGACACCCCCACTTTCAGGGTGTGTGGGGGTCTTAAAGAGCAGGTGGGAGCCACAGTCCAGCCCTCTGGCATCCCAGCCCCCCTATTTCCCCCAGCACTCAGCCCCGACCGCTCCATGCAGCGGGCAGGAGAGGGCATGAGAATCCAGACGATCTCCCCCACCTACCTGCTAGCAATAAAGCCAGCTGAACCTTGGCAGAGCCCGTCTCCCTTCCCCTCCTCCCTCCCAACACACAAACACCACGTGCCCCGCTGCCTCCATTGATTTCTCATTGCCCTCCAGGCCGGCCTGGCTGGGTGGGGAGGAAGGTCACTCGGCTGTGACAGGTGGCACTCATAGGCCTGCCTGGCTTCCCTGGGAAGCTGTTTATTTGCTGGCTGAGACAGTAGCTGCCCCATTGCCACCCCTGCAGTCACAGGGAAGCTGCAGGACGGTCCCTGTGTCTGAGTCACTGCGAGTGAGAGAGCCGGGTAGCAAGTGTCCGTACCAGCGCTTGCCTGCACGGTGGGTCAGTCACCTGGATGTGGCAATTCCTTTGAGGGTTGCTCAGGTGGCCTGGGCAAGCTGCGAACTGGTGCTTGGGGGGCCAGACATCCCAAGCCGAATTGCCAGTGCAGACAGGTGTCTCACTGCAAGTCCCTGCAGGCCAGCTGCTCCCTGCTGACCGAGTGTGTCCCGTCCATCTTCTGGTCTCACTCGCTGCAGCCTGGCCCCCACGTTGCAGTTTCTCCCAAGCACAAAGAGCTGCAGCCAGAGCTGGCCCCGCAGAGGGGTCTCATGTTTGCTCGGCGTTCTCTGCCTTTTGCATTCCAACGTGGCCTGTTCAGTGCTGGCTCTCTCCAGGGCTCCCTGTCCCTCTGTGCTCCGAGCCTGGCAGCTGCATCGGGCTGGGGACGGCGGGAGAGTCAGCGGGCTGGGTGGGGGGTGTCTCCCAGGCCTGCGCACTAGGCTAGGGCTCTGAGGCACTCCAGAGCCCCCAGGAGACCTCAACAAAGCTCCGGTGTCCCCACAGGCTGGGCTGACTGCTGTGGGGTGGAGGGAGCTGCCCTACCACCAGGCACCCCAGGCCCACATGATCCCTACACACACTTCCATGGCCAGAGTCGTCAGAACATTCTTGGCCACCCCAATCTCCATGAGAGCTGGTGGGGTCCCCATCTCAATCTGTGCCCCCACAAATCACTCCAGAAACTCCCTGCACTCCCTCAGCTGTGTGCGGCCCCAGTGAGCTCTGGCTTCAGGCCGGAGCTGCACGAGCACCCAGCAGGACTGTGGTCCAGTACATGGGGGCCGGAAGGCGCCTGGTCCAGCCCACAGGGCCTATGTGGGCTGGGAATCTCGATCTGTCCCCCATCCCCGCGCATGGTGCTGGCTGGGCACACAGGGCACTGTGTACATAGCCCCCTGGTGTGTGTAAGTGAGTGCCTCTCCCGTTTGGTTTGCGCACACCGTCCACATTGGGATCATTGTCTGGGGTTGGGGAGAGACCCCTGTTGTATTTGACACATTTTATTGGGGGAGCTGTTGTCCCCCCCCTTTTTTTGGAGTTTTTTCATTAAATAAACTGTGGTTATTTCTTAGAAGGCATTTCTTTATTTAATCAGTTTGTGTCTGTTCAGCCTGAACCCTGCAGGGGGCTCCCCAGTCCACAGGGGGTCAGAGCTGGGAGCCAGGACTCCTGGGTTCTGTTGCAGCCGGAGCCCTGTGAGCCCAAGTCAGCTAAGATAGGCCAGCTGCGGGTGTTTGATTGCAGTGTAGACATATGCTGTGTGACGTGGGCCATTGTCTGTTAGACCCTAATGGACACATGCTCACAAGAGACTCCCACCCCTCCCACTGCTGCCCCCTGCTGGGAGAGGCCAGGAGGAGGCTGGAATTGCAGGGTCACGCCGACTCCAGCAGAATGACGAAGCCCCTTCCCTAGGGTGCTGGAACCATTTTAGACTGGGGGGGGCGGTGTTCTGGAAGCCATTGAAATAGGGGGAGGGATAGCTCAGTGGTTTGAGCATTGGCCTGCTCAACCCAGGGGTGTGAGTTCAATCTTTGAAGGGGCGATTTAGGGATCTGGGACAAAAACAATTGGGCATTGGTCCTTCTTTGAGCAGGGGGTTGGACTAGATGATCTCCTGAGGTCCCTTCCAACCTGGATATTCTATGATTCTATGAAACTGTGAAGCCTCTATGATGGGAGCCAGACATTCGGTTGCTGCTGTAATTCAAGCTAGGGGGTGCTGCCTCACCCCTAGTGCCCTGCCCCAGTCAGTGTGATGGCCCTGGCCTGCCAACCCCCCCCCCACACACACACACTACACCATTCAAGAACCATCCTCCTGCTGGGGTCTGTTGCCTTAGGGCTGCGGCTGCCTGGCGAAGAGCCTGTGGTACTACTGTGAGGGAGGCAGGATGGGCTGGGCCTCAGCTCTGTGGCCCGGGACTGCTCAAGGGGATCGCTCAAACTTGGCTGCAGTGGAGAATTGCTGAGGGGAAATGCTCCCACTGGGCCAGAGAGAGAGACATGCCCCCCTCCCCACACACACACACACACACCCTGGGGGAGAGAGCCTGCCGCTCTCACCATACAGTGGCAACCCACCCCCAGCCAGACCATGCCGCCTGCCAGGCCTTGTATGGAAAAACACCCATGGAGCGGCTGCAGCCTGCATTGTCCCAGCTCAGAGCAGCAGCAGCACCAGCTGGGCCTAGGGGCTGCCAGTTTGGGCCCTGCATCCTGGCTCATTCCACCATCACACTAGCCCCCTGCCTGTGAATAGGGGGCTGCCAGAGAGACAAACTACCTGGGTGCCAACAATGCAGCTGTGGGGACAAGAAACTGCTTTCACCGTTGGCAACTAGCTCTATAAACACCCTGCTGGGTGCACCAGCAATGCCACTGAAGTTCAGGAAGCTACATCAGGGATGTAACTGTCCCTAGCCACTGCAGCCAGAGGCCTAGATCTTCGCTCCCATGCACACGTACACACACACACAACTGTATCCTGGACAGCGGCGATCGTGGGAGCAGAGTGGACAAACCAATGCTGTGGCAGAACAGGCCAGTGAGACCCATGGCATGAGTAGGAGCAGGGAGGGGATTTTACTGTGTCTATGGCACTGGTGAGACCCACCCTGTAACAGTGCGTCCAGTTCTTGGGACCACATTTTGAAAAGGATGTTGAATAATTGCAGAGGATGCAAAAAAGAGCCGCAAAAAAATCTAGCGGGCTGGAGAAAATACCCGCCTGAGGATTTAGAGCTCAGTCTGTGATTGAGAGGTGACTTGGTTATGGGATATAAACACCTTCCTGGGAGAAGACACTGGGAACTAAAGGGTTCTTTAACCTAGCAGAGAAAAGCAGAACAAGAACCAATGGCTGGAAGCTGAAGGCAGACACATTAGAAATAAGGAACCAGAGGCTGATTAACGGAGTGAGTGGTGGATTCGTAATCTCTTGGTGTCTTCAAATCCAGACTGTACCCCTTTCTGGAAGAGGCTTTAGTCAAACACAAGTGATTGGGCTGAATACAGGGTTAACGGTGAAATTCTCTGGTGAAAACGGTGAAATTTGTGCTGTACATGAGGTCAGACTAGATCAGGGATGGGCAAACTTTTTGGCCTGGGCCACACTGGGGTATGGAAATGGTATGGCAGGCCATGAATACTCATGAAATTGGGCTGGGGTGTGGGAGGGGAATGAGGGCTCCGGCTGGGGGTGCGGGCTCTGGGATGGGGCCAGAAATAAGGAGTTTCAGGGTGTGTGGGGGCATGAGGGGGTTGGGATGCAGGAGGGAGCTCCAGGCTGGGACCGAGGGGTTCGGAGGGTGGTAGGGTGATCAGGGCTGGGGCAGGCGGGTTGGGTACAGAGGAGGGGTGTGAGGGCTCCAGCTGGGGTGTGGGCTCTGGGATGGAGCCAAACATGAGGAGTTCGGGGTGGGGGGGTGAGGGCTCTGGGGTGGGGCTGGGAATGAGGGGTTTGGGGTGCAGGAGGGGGCTCTGGGCTGGGACTGAGGGGTTCGGAGGGTGGGAGGTGGATCAGATGGGACAGGCTGTTGGGGCACAGGGAGGCTCGGGTGCAGGCTCTGGGCGGCGCTTACAGCAAGCAGCTCCCAGAAGCATGTCCCCCCTCTGGCTCTGAGGCGCGCCCAGGCGGCTCTGTGCGCTGCCCCGTCCACAGATGCCACCCCTGCAGCTCCCATTGGCTGGGAACCATGGCCAATGGGAGCTGCGGGGCAGTGCCTGCGGACAGGGCAGTGCGCAGAGCCATCTTGCCATGCCTCTGTGTACTACGTGGGAACTGGAGCGGGGTCATGGCGGCTGCTTCTTGGGAGCTGCACGGAGAGGGGCAAACCTCTGAACCTGCTCTCCGGCTGGAGTGGGGCAAACTCCTGACCCCGCTCCCCAGCGGGAGCTGAGGGCTGGGTTAAATGGTCTTACAGGCTGGATGTGGCTCGCGGGCCATAGTTTGCCCTCCCCTAGACTAGATGGTGATGGGGTCCTCAGTGACTGACCAAGGAGGTAGCATGGAGGGGGTAGCAAACTCTGTTTTAGCCATGTTGAGCTAGACAGCCACAAGGTGATGGCAGAGACGGCTGGGATTTCAGTGTGGACAGGAGGAGACAGGTCTGGAGCAGAGAGGCAGATTTGTGAGTCAGCAGCATACAGATGGTAGCTGAGATTTGTGTTTGCGGATGAGATTACCCAGAACTAAGGGGAAGAGGGAGGAGAGAAGAGGACCAAGGGCAGAGCCCTATTGCCCACAGAAAGCAGGAGAGGTGGGGTGGGGGGGATCTTCTGAAGGACAAACTAAAGGAATGATTAGAGAGTTAGGAGGGGAACCAGGAGAGGACAAGATTTCAAGAAGAGGCGCATGGCCAATGGTGTCAAAGGCGGCTGCCAGTTGAAGGGTGATGAGGATGGAGTACTGGTTCTGAGCTTTGGCTGAGAGGGGGTCGTTAGAGACCAGGTGAGAGTGGTTTCATTGGAGTACATGGGGTGCTATGGGGTTGCAGTAGGGCTAGGATGGAACTGGAGAGGAACTCTGCATGGTGAAATGTGGCCAGGGGCTGGCCTGTGTGCCAGGGCTGTGCTTTCTGCCATCCCTTCGAAGTCTGCCCAAATTTGGCCAGGTTATAAACCTTTGAAGAATTGCAGTTTGCACAGTAAACTTGCTAGAAGCTTTCCAGCTACATTCTGGGCAGATTCAGTCCACCCTGAGCAGGCTCCAGCCTGGGGGTGCAGGGCTTTCCCCATAATTGCTGCTCTGGGCTGCTGCAGGCTGGGTGCTGGAATTGAGAGCAGGGGCCCTGTCTTTCGTGTGCTCTCCATGACCTCCCTGCTCCCGCACCTGTCTGCCCAGACACCACAGAGGAGGAAGCTGCCTGATTCAAATGCAGAGGGGGCCAAGAGTTGGAGCGGGGGTGGGGTAGAGAGCAGGAAGTAGTACACTGGCCCAATGAGCTGGGGTGGTCGGGAGGAGGCTGAGGCTGGGAGGATGAAGACTGGGACTTGGACTGGCCTAGCCTGGCGCCACAGGGTTATGACTCCTGCTTTTGATGCCACCATGCTGGGGCAAATGAAAATGCAACCAGGGGCTGTGGGTTGTGACGGGGACTAGGAAAGGAAGTCTGATAACTAGAGCCTGGGTCTGGCTCGCTGAGAAGAATGGTAGGGGGATGATGACCCAAGGCTGGGAAAGAGACAGGCCTGGGGCAGTTTGGAGGGGATGAGGCAGAAGTCTGTGCCTACTGAAGTACCCACCTCTTCAGAGCCCAGAAGGGAACCCGAGATCCGTGCACATTAATTTGTCTTCCCAAGACCCTGCTGAGGTGAGAGGGGGGTATTATCCCTGTGTACCACAGGGCAAGCTGAGGCCCAGACAGATGAAAGGCAAAAATTGCCACTAATTTGGAGTGCCCACTGGAGACAGCTAGCGCCTGGTTCAGCATTACTTGGCATTTGTGTGTGCAAAGCTCAGCTCCCGTGGACTTCTGGTGCAGCGGTGAGTGCTCGGCACTTCTGCAGATCAGACCCCAGGGGCTCAAGCCACACGGCCAGAGAACGAACACCACACCATTAGTGATCACTAAAGTCTGGATGAAGTGACTGGCCCAGCAGCCCACAGGAACTCGATGGCAGAGGCAGGGGCAGACTCCACCTGCCTGAATCATGAGCCCCTCCTTCCTCTCCCTGCAGCCCCCTGCCCCCTCCACTGCTCTGGCCAACTGCTGCAGCAAGGGGGGCACTGCCCCCCCCGGCCATCGTGCGCCTGGGTGGCGCTAGCCCGGTCCCGTAGGTAGAACCCAGGAGTCCTGGCCCGGCCTGGCTCCCTGAAACCCCCCCCCCCCGCTCTAACCACTAGACCCCACTCCCTGCCCAGCGCTGGGGACGAACCTAGGCGTCCGGGCCCCCAGCCCCTTTCTACCCAGCTCCATCTTTCTTAACTGTGCACCGCCCCCCTCCGGACACCTCCCCTTTACCACCCCCTCCCTTTAGCGCTCTGCTCCTCCCCTTTAAGGTGCTGGCTTTCTGCTCACCAGACACTAAATCGCCGCCAGCCGCTTCCCCTTTACAGCAGGCAGTGTGGGGGATCATGTGGTACGGCCGCGGAGGCTGCTGGGTAGCGATGGGGCGGGGCGGGATGGGGCTGGCGGCGGCTGCAGGTCGGAGCTGAGACCGGAGGGGAGAGAGAGAGAGAGAGAGAGAGAAGGGGGCGGAGCCTGCAGCAGGTAGGGGCGGGGCTACACGGGGCAGGACTCGGGTGTGTGTGGGGGGGTATGTCTAGCAGGGCGCTGGGGTCAGCCCTTGTTTGTCGGGCTGGGGGGGCTCTGGGTCCAGCGGGGACCGGGTGTGTGTGTTCCTGTGAGTCCACGGGCTGGACAATGGGGGGGCTCTGGGTGTGTGTGAGTCCACGGGGGACCTGGAAGGGCTGGGCATTGGGGGGGCTCTGGTTGTGTGAGAGTCCACGGGGGACCTGGAAGGGCTGGGAGGGGGACACATCTGGAATGGTCCCGGGCGGGGGTATTGCGGAATTTGTTCGTCTAGCGTGGTGGAGAGGGGCTGGGGGTCATCGCCTCTGGGATGGGCCTGGGTGGTGCGGGGAGGGGACTATGACATTTAGGGTTGGGGAAAGGGGACTCCACATCTGGAATGACTTCGCCAGTGCGGGGAGGGCGGTATTGGGGGATTTCTTCCAGATCTGGAATGACCCGATGTGGTACGGAGGGTGTTGCTCTCAGATCTGGAGTGGCCCCGGCTCTGGGGTATGTGTTGAGGGGAGAAGTGTCTGGCAGGGCAGAGGGGCTGGGGGGATTACACCATCTCTGGCCTGGCCCCGAGCCCTGTGGGGTGGCTTCTCCTCATCTGGAAGGGACCCAGAGATACGAGAGTGCAGTGGGGGAGGGTTACTGCACATCTGGAACGGCCCTTAGTGGTTTGGGAGGGGTGTTGGGATTACTGCACATCTGGAATGGTCTCAGGTGGTTTGGGGGTACTGGGGTGAGTTCCCCCACATCTGGAGGGGCTCCGGGCGATGCGCGGGGCGGGGGGGGGGGTTGTGTCTGCCCGGCCAGTGCCGAGGCCGCCGCTCCCCTCGCTCCGGCTGCAGGGGAGGCGGGGCAGCGGCACGGAGGGCGCATTGCGGACCAAGCGCGTCGGGTTGGGCAGCCGGGGGCAGGTGAAGGACGCGGGCGGGGCCGGGGCTGGGGCTGGGGCCGGGGGAGCGAGGGGGGCGCCCAGGGCGCGGCGGGTGGAGGTGCAGAGGGGCCCGGGGGAATTGCACGGGGCGCTGAGGTATAAGGAGGGTGGGAGGGGCAATCTCAGGGCCAGGGGAGCATGTCCTGGGGGGGCTGCGAGGTCCTCCGGGGTGGGTCCGGGGGGAGTCTCAGAATGACACCGGGGTGTGTGTAGGGGGGAGCTTGTCCCGCCGGGAAGCTCCAGAGTGCGCTGGGCGTGGTGATGGGGACTATGCAAGGTGTGGTGGGCAGAGAGATGCGGGATGTGCTGGGGCAGTTTCAGGGTGTAGTGGGGGTCGGCGGAGATGAGGGGAGCAGTGGGGGAAGTTTCAAGGTGCAGTGGGGTCGGGGGAGATGAGGGGAGCAGTGGGGGTTCGGGGGGGATGGGGGGAGCAGTGGGGCAGTTTCAAGGTGCAGTGGGGTCGGGGCAGATGAGGGGAGCAGTGGGGGGTTCGGGGGGGATGAGGGGAGCAGTGGGGCAGTTTCAAGGTGCAGTGGGGTCGGGGCAGATGAGGGGAGCAGTGGGGGGTTCGGGGGGGATGAGGGGAGCAGTGGGGCAGTTTCAAGGTGCAGTGGGGTCGGGGCAGATGAGGGGAGCAGTGGGGGGTTCGGGGGAGATGAGGGGAGCAGTGGGGCAGTTTCGGGGAGCAGTGGGGGGTTCGGGGGAGATGCGGGGTGCGCTGGGGAGGGGTACCGTAACAATTTGGACAGTGAGGGTGCTGAGAGACATTGAACCAAACTAAACCCTCTGTATGATAGAAAAAACTTCAAGCCTGGGGGTGCAGTAGCACCCCCCCCCTAGTTCTAGCACCTAAAGTGCTGGGACAGTTTCCAGGTGCAGTGGGGAGTCGGGAGGGGAGATGGTGGGGGCAGCTGGGGGGAAGGTGGGGGCAGAGAACGATCTCTGTCTCTCCCTCCCCGAGGGGGGTGACTGGGGTCCCATTTTACCCCAGAGCTGTGCAGGGAGCTGCTGGCTGAGCAGCGCGTGCGGCCTGCACCGCATTGCGTCGCTATCGTCTGGGCCGCCGGCCCCCTGCTGGGGGAGGCTGGAACTGCAGCCGCGGAACCAGGGGTCATTCCAGAAAGATGAGGGAACCCATGTACCATGATCACACTCCCCTCCCCAGCTGAGTGAGGCTAGAAATTAAAGGGACACAAGGGGCATCTAAGGAAGTTAAAGGGACATGGGGGGCATCAAGGAGTGGCATCTATTGGTTACATTTGGGAGTACAGGGGGTCAGGGTGGGAGTCAGGACTAGGGTTCTAGTCTAGCTTTAGGAGGGGAGTGAGGTCTAGTAGTTAGAGCAGGGAGGCTGGGAGCCAGGATTCCTGGGTTCTGTTTCCTGGTCGGGGCGGGGTCTACTTACTGGTTAGAGCGGGAGGGTTGGGAGCCAGGATTCCTGGGTTCTATTGCCAGGTCTGGGGAGCAGGGTGCGGGGCTGATGTCTACTGGTTAGAGCGGGGGGGCGTGGGAGGGGGCTGGGAGCCAGGACTCCTGGGTTCTGTTTCCATGTCAGGGGGTGGGGCGGAGAGAGTGGGGTTTAGTGGTTAGAGCAGAAGGGTTGGGAGCCAGGACTCCTGGGTTCCGTTCTGAGGGGTGGTTGTGCCAAGCCCCTGAATGCGTGTTGTGGGGAGTGTAGTTGGGCCAGGTCCCTGTCTCATAGCCCACTCCCCGCAGGAGCCCGGCCATGGCGACCATGGTGTACCCGCGAGAGGAGAAGCTGAGCCAGGACGAGATCGTGCTGGGCACCAAGGCAGTGATCCAAGGCCTGGAGACGCTGCGCAGCGAGCACCACTCCATCCTGGCCACCCTGCTGGACACCAGGAACTGCCTGGACAAGCAGCACGAGGCCAGTGCTGTGCAGGAGAAGTCCAGCCTGGTGCGCAAGTCCTTGGAGGCCATTGAGCTGGGGCTGGGGGAGGCCCAGGTGAGGCCTCCAGGGGCCCTGGCTTCCTGCCCCAGCTCAGGGATGTGAATTGGTTATAGTTGTTGGGGGTGGGGGTGCTGAGAGCCAGGATTCCTGGGTTCTGTACCCAGTTCTGGGACCTAGTGGGTTAGGGCTGGGGCTTTGAACCAGGACTCCTGGGTTCTAGTGCCAGATATGTCACTGGCAGAATGACCGTGGAGGCAAGTCCAGTTTCTCTCTGAAAAGAGACAGTCGTCCCATCCCATCCTGTCCCCCCGGATCAGATGTGGCCTGTGGGTAGTGTCAGGGCTCTTGGGGAGTTGTGATGGGGGGGGCAGTGGAGCCTGTGGGGTGGAGGAGAACAAGGGGTTCCTGTGGGGGAGAGGGAGGCTGGTGGTGGGGCAAGGGGAGTGGGGAGGGTGAGGGGGGGTGGAGGCTGGGGAATGCAGGTAGGCAGTGGCAGGTGTGGGGGCAGTGGGTGCCTGTCAGGGGGTGTGGAGGGGAAGCGGGAGGGCTGTAGTCGTGGGAGGCAGTGGATGTCGGGGGAGGGCTGTAGTTATGGGGGTCAGGGGGTGCCAGGGGGAAGGGGGAGGGCTGTAGTCACAGTGGGCAGTGGATGCCGGGGGATAAGGGGAGGGCTGTGGTTGTGGGGGGCAGGCTGTGGTTGCCTCGGGGGCTTGTCCCCATCTCACATCCCCCCAGGTGATCATCGCTCTGTCGAGCCACCTGAGCGCGGTGGAGTCTGAGAAGCAGAAGCTGCGGGCCCAGGTGCGGCGCCTGGTGCAGGAGAACCAGTGGCTGCGGGACGAGCTGGCGGGCACCCAGCAGAAGCTGCAGCGTAGCGAGCAGGCCGTGGCACAACTGGAGGAGGAGAAGAAGCACCTGGAGTTCATGAACCAGATTAAGAAGTTTGATGACGACATCTCCCCCTCGGTGCGTCCCCCAGAGCCAGGACTCCTGGGTTCTCTCCCAGCTCTGGGGCAGGAGTGGAGTCTAGTGGGTTAGAGCAGGGTGGGCAGGAAACCAGGATTCCTGGGTTCTCTCAGCGGTTCTGTGAGGGCAGCAAGGTCTAGTGATTAGAGTAGCAGCGTGGGGCTAGGCTCCCACATGCTCCCCAGGCTGGCCTGGGAAAGCTCCAGCCCTGATAGCCTTCTTCCTGCCCAGGAGGAGAAGAATGGAGAGGCAGCCAAGGACTCGCTAGATGACCTGTTCCCCAGCGATGATGACCAGGGCCAAGGTGAGCTGCCCGGCTGCCAAGGTGAGCACTGCAGGGCAGGGGCTGGCTCTCTGCCCACGGGCCCTCACGGCCTCTCTCTCCTGCAGGGCCGACGCCCGGCAGTGGGGAGGCTGCGGCCCAGCATGGGGGCTATGAGATCCCAGCGCGGTTACGCACGCTGCACAACCTGGTGATCCAGTACGCCTCGCAGGGGCGCTACGAGGTGGCCGTGCCGCTCTGCAAGCAGGCACTGGAGGACCTGGAGAAGACCTCGGGCCACGATCACCCCGATGTGGCCACCATGCTCAACATCCTGGCGTTGGTGTACAGGTGGGGAATGGGACACAGGGCCTTTCACCTCTACGGGGCACCAGTTCTGACCTGGTGCCAGGGGGCAGGGATTGGGACATGGGGCCTTTCCCTTCTGGGTTGCACTGGCTTTGATCTGGTGCCAGAGGGCAGGGCCTGGCTGAGTCTGGGGAATGGAATATGGGGCCATTCCCTTCTAGGGGGCGCCAGCTCTGATCTGGCACCAGGGGGCAGGGACTGGCTGGCTTACAGGGGCAAGGAATGGGACAGGAGGTCTTTCCCCTCTAGAGGCACCAGCTCTGATCTGGCGCCAGTGAGAAAGTCCGCCCCGCCCAGTCTGACTGGAGTTTGGGTGGTCTCGGTTCCTGGCAGTACCCATCCCCTTTGGCCATAAATGGGTGGGCCTTGGAAATGGGGGTCTCTGCTAGGTTTGGACAGTGAGAGCCTCCCCCACCCCAGGGCTATGCTCAGGGCCCCTAGCCTCAGGGCCAGGCCTGGATGCCCGTAGCACATGGGTCTGACCAGGGACCATCCCCCCACCACAGGGACCAGAACAAGTACAAGGAGGCTGCTCATCTTCTCAACGACGCGCTGGCCATCCGGGAAAAGACCCTGGGCAAGGACCACCCCGCTGTGAGTGTGCCATGGCTGGTGGCTGGGAGTCACGGCGTCTGGGTTCTATCCCCAGCTGACAGAGGGGAGTCAGGCCTAATGGCTTAAACAGAGGGAGCTGGGACTCCTCCGGGGTTCTGTCGCCAGCCCTGGGAGGGGAATGGGGTGTAGTGGTTAGAGTGGAGGCTGGGAGCCAGGACCCCTGGGTTCTCTCCCTGGCTGGGATGGCGGGAGTGGGGTGTAGTGATTCGAGCAGAGGGGGCTGGGAGCCAGGATTCCTGGGTTCTGTCCCTGGCTGAGGGAGTGAAGTTTGGTGGCTAGAGCAGGAGGGCTGGGTGTTGTAGGTGGGTGGCTCAGGTCTGCACTGCGCTGTTACCCCAGACTCATCCCAGGGGCTGGGGGGCTGAAAGTGCCACAGAGCTTGAACTTTCCCTAAGCCGCACAGGGACCCTCTGGGGGGAGCTGTGGCCAGGGGCTGCTGTGCAGGGTGGATGATGACACTCCTCTGTCCCCGCAGGTGGCTGCCACCCTGAACAACCTGGCTGTGCTGTACGGCAAGAGGGGCAAGTACAAGGAGGCCGAGCCGCTGTGCAAGAGAGCGCTGGAGATTCGCGAGAAGGTGGGGGTGGTGCTGGGGGACGGCTGTGAAGGATGGGCTGCAGATCAGTAAGGTGGGATGGATGGAGGCTGGTGGGGGCTGGCAAGTGGGTGTGGCCATTGGGTGGGTCTGCGAGAGGGGATACAGCTGAGGGTGGGGTCAGTGAGGGGGCTTGGAGGGACAGGCTGGGGGTCAGTGATAGGGTGGTGTCATGGGGCCGGAGGGTGGTACGGGCAGGGCAGCAGGCTGGGGAACCCAGGAGCAGGTGCAGTTGGGGGGATGGCAGGGCGGTGCAGCGTGATCTGGGCAGGGGCAGGGCAGGGGATCCCGTGTGAGTTGGGGGCAGAGCTGGGTGAGTCCTCAGGTTGCTTTTTGATCCCCTATCCCGGATCTACAGGATCTGGGCTGCACCCACAGCTCTTGAACAGTCTCTTGGAGAAACCCTTTAGCATGCCAGAGCCCAGGGGCCTCACTCTTCCTCCAGGGCATGCCATGCGGCCTCCCTGCCTGCCTGCTGAGACTGGCCCTCAGCTCCCCTGCTCCTGGTGGAGACTTGCCCACTCTACAGGGGTTAATGCACTGACATCATGGGTTCATGGTCTCCGGGATGCAGTGTGGGAAGCCCCCAGGTTAGCACAGGGAAAGGAAAGTAACGCCTGATGGTCAGCCCAGAGCCCAGCCAGGCGGCAGCGACCCCATTGCCAGGCTCTGTCGCTCTCCGACAGTCAGTCCTCAGGGGAGAGCGCCCAAGCCCCGTCCAGCAGCCAGCCTGTCTCCTCCCAGCCCTCCGGTCTCCAGCTGGGGTCTCTGCTCCTGCTTCTCTGCTGAGAGGCAGGAGACCCCTCCCTTGGTTGCTGGGGGTCAGTGTCCTGGCGATTGGGTTTGCCATTGTCTTGTTGGGTTTTCCCCTGGTTGATCTTTCATGGCCCTTTTAATGACCCATTCACTCCACTCGGACAGCTAGGTGATGAACACCCACCCCTGTGTCTCTTAGCCTGCCCTGAGAGCCAGCTTCATCCCTTCCCCTCACCCCGGGTAGCCAGGGAACGGGCAGGGGAAACTGAGGCACACATAGGCTTTGTCAAATCTATTGCCAAAACTTCCCTCTTCATCATCGTCCCCCCGCCCCCAGGTGCTGGGCCGGTTCCACCCCGACGTGGCAAAGCAGCTGAACAACCTGGCGCTGCTGTGCCAGAACCAGGGCAAGGCGGAGGAAGTGCAGTACTACTATGGGCGGGCGCTGGAGATCTACGAGAGCCGCCTGGGCCCCGACGACCCCAACGTTGCCAAGACCAAGAACAACCTGGTGAGAGCTGGTGCCGAGGGCAGGCAGGCAGGCAGCCACCGCACACGCACGCTGGGCGGGGTAGGGGAGCCCGGACTCCTGGGTTCTAGCCCCTCCTTTGACTAGGTGGGATCATGTCCCATCCTTTCGGGTGCCTATGTTTCCCCCTGCAGATGGGGAAGGGCAGCATCTGCCCTTCCCCAGGGCTGAATGTGGGCTCTGGGCTTCTCAAGGGATGAGGGCAAAGGCCCCGTGGGAAGGCAGAGAATGCTGCCCCCACCTCGGAGACTGCCTGGCCCAGCCTCGCCCCCTTGTGTCCAGACTGGGCAGTGCAGGCCAGAGCTGGGTAGCCCAGAGGAACCACCAGGTGTGTCTGTGCCCAGCAGCTTGGACAGAGACAGCCCTCCGTGCCCAGCCCTTCCTGCCCTCAGGGTCCCTGAGTAGACGCCCATGCTGACCCTGGCTCTGCCCTACAGGCATCCTGCTACCTGAAACAGGGCAAGTACAAAGAGGCCGAGGCGCTGTACAAGGAGATCCTGACTCGGGCGCACGAGAAGGAGTTTGGCTCAGTCAATGGTGAGTTGGGGGGGCGGGGGGGGCACGCTCCCCTCGCAGTCAGGGTTGGTCCCAATGCCCCAGTATGGCACTAGGGGGCGCTGTGCTGCAGGGAGTGGGATGGGGCTCAGTTGGGGGGTCTCCTCTTGCAGTCCCACTCCAGAGGTAGCTGTGTCCCAGTGCTGGGCAGGAATTGATGGAGCGCTACTATAACCTGCCCCCCCCCCTCCTCCGTCTGTCCCTGCAGGAGAGAACAAGCCAATCTGGATGCATGCAGAGGAACGCGAGGAGAGCAAGGTACCTGGGCATGGGAGTGCAGGGCTGTCGTGGGGACTGGGGGGACCCTGCCCTGGTTGCTCCCCCTGCACAGTGACTGGGACTATCCTGTGTGTCTGTGCCCCCCACAGGACAGGAGCAAGGACAGTGTCCCCTACAGGGAGTATGGCAGCTGGTACAAGGCCTGCAAGGTGGACAGGTGAGTTCAGCTTCCGGGGGGGCAACATCCAAAGCCCCATTGGAGGGTGGCAGTGCTCTCCTACACCCTGCCCAGCAGTCAGGCTCTGCCCCCTCACAGCAACTGTCTGGGAATTAGAGGAAGGGGGACTGGGAGCCAGGACTCCTGGCTTCTATCCCTGCTCTGGGGGTCAGTGGGAGTCTAGTGGGTTGGAACAGGTGAGGTGAGAGCCAGGAGTCCTGGCTGCTATCCCCAGCTCTGTCCCTGTTTTATGTTGATTGAGCCGTTTCCTCTGTGCACACAGTCTGCTCAGCACACTGTTACTTACTGCTCCCTTTGGGTCCCCTCTCCTGCCCACAGCCCCACAGTGAACACGACCTTGAAGAGCCTAGGGGCTCTGTACCGGCGCCAGGGCAAGCTGGAGGCCGCCGAGACACTGGAGGAGTGTGCCATGAAAACCCGCAAGCAGGTATCACCAGGTCCGGGGGAAGAGGGGACTGAACTGGTTTCCTCTAATTCCCTTCCCCACCCCACTTGGGAAGGAAGGGGACGTGTAGTGGGTTAGAGCAGGGAGCTGGGAGCCAGGACCCCTGGATTCTCTCTGTGTTGCAGTGTTCTGATCTCTGTCTCCCTCACAGTGGAATGATTTTAATTATTATTGAAATCAGGAAGCAGGAAACTCCCATCTCAGAGCTATGGATGGAACCCAGGAGTCCTAGCTCCCAGTCCCCTCCCACCCTTAACACAGGTTGCCAGGATGTCAAATGTCATTTTAAGGGGGTTCATTTTTAAAAAAAGAAGAGTGTCTTTCATTTCCCTGAGAACAATCGGGTGCTGCTGGTCTCCCCACAGGGCATGCACGCCATCAGCCAGACCAGGGTGGTGGAGCTGCTGAAGGATGGGGGCCGGTCGGAGCGCCGGCCCAGCCGGGAGAGCCTGAGCAACAGTGCTGCCAAGGCTGAGAACGGGCCCGAGCCCGCGGACGGGATGGGCACGGAATGGGCTGGGGTGAGAAACACGGCTGCAGCGGCAGGGATCAACAGGAAGGGCCACAATGCCAGGGACCACTTAGCATGGTATCTCCACCAGGCATCTTCCCCATCCCCTCCTCTCCCCAGTCAGCCCCACGGGGCCCAGCCCCCACCGGGCATCTCCCCCACCCCCAGGTCAGCCCCAGGGGCTCAATTGCCCCACCTCCTCTCACCCCAAGCAGAGCCATGGGGGGGAAATCAGGGGTGTTTGGGATAAGGGGGGAATCACATGGGGATACCCCCCACAGAACTCATCTCCCACCCCAGGGCCAGCTCCAGAGCCCTGCCCCAGATGGGGTGTACTGGCAGGGGAGTATCTGTCGGGGTGTCCCCGTGTGACTCGTCCTGCCCCCCAGGATGGCTCTGGAGTCCTGCGCCGGAGCGGCTCCTTTGGGAAGCTGCGGGACGCCCTGCGCCGGAGCAGCGAGATGCTGGTGAAGAAGCTGCAGGGGAGCAGCCCCCAGGAGCCCAGGAACCTGGGGTGAGTTCAACCCCACTATGCCGCCGCCCAGCTGTCTGTGTGTGTCTTGGGCGTCCCCTTTCCTCCCAGCCCTCCCTATTGGACTCTACCCCTCGCCAGCCTCTGCCCATGTGTGCCTTGGGGGGTGAGGGCAGGACTCCTGGGTTCTATCTCTGGGAGGATAGGTGGGGGAACTAGAGCCCAGACTCCTGGGTTCTCTTCCTGACTTTACTGGGACTCTGTTCTCTTCCTCTTCAGGATGAAACGGGCCAGTTCCCTGAACTTCCTCAACAACAGCGTGGAAGAGTCGAGCCTGGTGAGAAGTGGGCAGGGGCAGAAGGGGGGACGAGCAGCTTGGGCCCCTCCCCTCTAGTTTGCCACCCTCCTCGTGCCCCCGCCTGCTGCCCCCAAACATTGTTGCAGCCCTGTCCCCTGGGGGCAGGTGCTGGTCACAACTGGGGGGAGGGAACCTTGTCATGCCCTTGAGCTGGGCCCCCCAGGTGCCATGGGGATGCCGAACTCGGCCTATGCCCGGCCCCCCTGCACAGGGAGGGGAAGGGGCCACACGCAAACACACCCCTGGAGGTGTGGGCATCTGCCCGTAGTGGGAACTCCCTGCTCGGCCCAAGCACTTCTCTCTCCACTGAGCCCTTGTCAGCACTGACTTCCCCCAAGCCCCTCACCCCAGGACCATGTCTAGCTTACAGCCCTCAGGGCCAGGGGGTCCCACAGGTGCTCGGGTGGGGGGTGGGGAACTCTCTGAATGTTCCCCTGTATGTATGTGGAGGGGGAGAGGCAGGGTCACAGGAGTCCCCATCTCCTGCCTCAGGCCTTGACACCTTCCCCTGCCCAGCTTCCCCCTTCTCTAAGGGAGTGAGCCCTGACTAACCCCCCCCCCCCACCCACTTCTCTGTTCCTGCAGCCAACCAGCAGCAGCCTCACCGAGAGCCGGGGCCTGAGCGCCAGCACTGTGGACCTGTCCAGACGCAGCTCCTTGCTGGGGTGACCCTGGCCCCCCACGGACACCCACGGACACCTCCACAAGCCCCGTGGGCCAGAGTAGAGGAGACAACCCCTGCTGTTACACCTCCATTGGCTGGCTCCCCTCTCCACCCAGTGTGTAGTGACGGGGGAGGGCCGTACTCCCTGCATAGAGACTAGGGGCTCCCCACCCGCCGTGTGGCACAGCCTGACCCCTCCTGCTCTGGGATCTCAGGCCACTCGCTCACATGCTGCTGTAGGGACAATTCCCTATTTGGGGGGGCACCCCTTCATCCCCCAGCCCCATCCCCTTAGCTGCCCCGAGCTGCCCTCACCCCTTGGGCTGGGGATCTGATGCTTGGATGGGATGGGGAGACTTGTCTGTGGGGCTGGTGGGGAAGTGTGTGGGTGGGGGGGCGTTCAGGAGGAAACCTCTGGAACTCCGCTGCTGGGTTGGAGAAGGGGAGCAGGAGGTGAGTTACATCTGCCCTCCTCACTCCTGGGTCACAGATCACCTCGTTTTTCCTTTGTATTTATGTTTTGTTCTCAGGGAGTCCCCTCTGGTGGGAGCCCCCCTTTGCTCCATGCTGCCCCCAGACCGGCTGGGAAATCCCTCCCCCTTTGTCCCTTCAGATGCAGCTGCTGCTGCTCCTCAGTATCTAGCTCCTCTGAGCTGTCTTCCCCTCACCTTCTCTGCACCCCCCACCTACCCAGAATCCTCTCTGCCCCACAGCAGGGGGCAAACCCTCCTTACTGAAGGAGGCTAGCGAGTCACTACCGTCCCCCTGGTTTGCATGGTCCTGGTGCAAGCTGGTGACACCCCCCTCCCCGCCCCCCCAGCCTTTCAACACTAATTCCACTGCTGTGGCGGGGGGGTCTCATTTCCTCCTAGCTAAAGCCTGCACCTTACGCTGGAAAACACTAGCCCCTCTGGGACCTGGGGGGCAGGAATGGAGATAGCGATGTCGCACAATTCATTTCCCTCTCCAGCCTGTCACATCTCTTTACTCTGCCACTGGACACAGGCATAGTCCCCAACCGCTGCTGTGCCTCAGCGGGGAGGGGGCACTGTTACTGCCCTCCGAGGGGGGCTAGGGGGAGAGGCTGCTATGGAAAATCTCCCCCTAACCTGAGAGGGGTCTAGCTAGGTCCCTCCTAATCCTTCCCTCACTGGGGGCCCCTGAGCCTTCACTGCTTCACCCACCTGCCTGTCCCCATGTTGGGGGACCATTGCGGGGTGGGGCACCTGCTGAGTTCGCTCTGGATTTACCAGTGTTGCTGTAGAAATAAAAGGTACTTCAAAATCTCTGTGTGGGGCTCTGCCTTTTTAGGATCTGGGGCCTTCCCCTCCAGGGGGTGTTGGGTCTGATCTGACCCCAGGGTGAGAGGATGGGCTGGCTCCAGGGAGGGGCATGGGACATGGGGCTGTTACCCTCTAGGAGATGCTAGCTCTGACCCAGCGCTAAGGGGTTATATTATTGGGGAATCCAGATCTGTGGAATTGGCCTCTGCCGATGCACCCTGCCCCCTTGAGCCAAGTCCGGCAGCCCCCCTAGGGGGCCCAGTTTTGTGGTTTAAGACCTCAGCTGCAGTTTCAGTCCTGAGCTTTTCTCCTGGAAGCAGGTTAGTGCCTCCTGACCCCAGGGCTCAGCCACCACGCACCAGGCCCCGCAGTGTGAGTTCAGCTAAGGCCAGCATGAGGCTTGAGAACTTTAGCACGTGGAGGACCTTGCTTTGCCCCTACCAGGGGAGTCATTTCCCAGCATCTCTCCACCACCAGTACAGAAGGGAAGGCTGTGATTGGCTCGCCATCTCAGGGCTCTGAGAGCTGGGGCTTGGAGAAAAGCACTTTCTCGGGTGCCCCTGCCTGCAATTTGAATACACTTACATAAATTTGCATATGGACAATGCCTGTCCCTACCCCAAACACAGAGATTTCCTTGTATTCATTCTACATGCTCCCAGTCCCCATTTGTCCCACAGTCACTGTCACCCCAGCCCATGCTATTGGGAAGCTCCCTCTGATTGGCTGCCTTTCCCTGGCCTCCTAGAGAAAGGAAACTAAGCTGGATATGCTGATGGACTGCAGCAGCCAGACCCTTCCCCAGCAGCCTTGGCTCCTCCCCCACCTCTAATCTAACCTGTGTGCCCTTAGCCCTTTTAATGGTCCTGGAAGCCCCCCTCCCGCCCTGGCTGCCCCTCCTCAAGGCCTGGCTCCCCCTCTCCCCAGTCCCAGAGAGGAGTCAGGCTATTTGGGGGAAGGGAGGTGCCCTTGCCCAAGCAGGCCCCAGGGGGAATTTCCCCATCACTTGGCTATGGGAGTGCCCTAGCAATGGGATACTAGGAGGGTAGCCCCAGTGTGAGGGGTATTGAGGCCTATGCTGGAATTGCATGCTATCACTTTAAAGGTTCAGTAAGGGTTCCTGATTCTGCTTGCAGGTTAGGGAGATCTATAGTAAGCCTGCATGTGTTTGAGCAGAGTTGGTTTGCAGCTAGTCAGCCTACAGCAACTTGAGGTGAACTGGATCATTCTGATTTTATAAGGAGCAGCCTGCTTCGTCTCTCTCTGTTGTTGGGTTTGTGTGTGTTTTCATTCTGATTTCTCAGAAATAAAGTAGCATCATGTTTCAATCTTCCGACAGGAATATTTTGTGTTTTCTTCTCCTTCTCTATCTGTATGCCATGAAATATAACAGGTGCCAGTCTGGGACTGCTATTCCCTGCTATGCTTTTTACAGTGACCCCTGTAAAGGCCAGGGCTGGAGTAGCCAGGAGTCCCCCTGGCCAGAGCTCCTGCTCCACACCTACAGCACCCCCTGGTGGGAGAGGCTGGGATCTCCTGCTCAGCCAGCTCTCCTCCTCACTGTGTTTCCTGTAGGAGTATCCCAGATTGGAGTAGCCAAGAGCTCCCACCTGCTGCCATTGCTCCTCACTGAGAGAGGCAGCCCCTGGAATAGCCGGGAAGGAGCTCCCTGTACACCTAGTGCTCCTTTGCTTCTCCTGACAGTGCCCCCTGCTGGGAGAGGCCATGAATGGAGTAATTGTGAGCTGCCCCTGCAGCCAGTGTTCCTGTCCTGCTTCCAACAGCATCTAGACAGACAGGAAGTTGAGGGTCCACCCACGCAGTGATTGTTCTGAGTCTCTTTCTTCTATACCACTGCTCTGGAGGTTCCCTCTGGACCCCTCTGGTGGGACTTTAGGGGATGGGCACTTATGGCACAGAGTGTGGAGCTCTTGAGCATCTAAAACTGTCCACATGGGGGCTGTGTGAGGTCCCCTAGGATTACAGATGAACAGACACAGAACCAGAAGGGCCATCATTAGAAGAAACATCCTCTATCTATCACCCAAGCCAGCCTGTCCCCAACCATTTCTGCAGCCAGCCCCACAACTAAGTACTAGGCCCAGGTCCTACTCTGTAGCACAGTGCTGCTAACAACCCCTAGAGAGGGCAGGAGCCTGTTGGAAAGAGAGATTGGAAGTGTTGGTTTCCCCTGCCTGTGATGCAAGAACAAGGGTGTGTTTCACTGAAATTAACTAGGGGTAACTGCAACAAAGGCTAAAAGCAATAGTGACTCACCCAACCAGTCATTGTGCGTGAGTCACAACCTCACTATTACCCTGACATAGGGCTAGAACCCAGTGGTCCTGATACCCAGGCCCTGGTTCTAACCACTAGACCCCCCACTCCTCTCCTCTCCTAGAGCTAGGGCTAGAAGAACCCAAGAGTCCTGGCTCCCGCCCCCTCCCTTGTGCTCTGGGGTCTCCTGGGTTCTGAAGTTAGCTTGAACTGGTCAATAAACTACATCCCCCAGGGGTCTTTGCGGCTGAGGGCTTTGCGAAGGAGACACTGAACACGTGTCTGACAAAGAGTCCGGCAAGTAAACTACATATCCCGTGAGGGATTGCGTGTGTGGCGCCTGTGCACGGGACAAGCAGCGTCTGCACGGAGAGCGCGCGAAGCCTGGGTAAGAGGAACTACGCATCCCATAAAGTCATGCGCTCTCCGCACATGCGCACTTCCCCGCAGGTCGCGCGGACGCAGGGGAAGGGGCGTGGCCAAGCGTGAGCGGGAGACTACATATCCCAGGGTGCCGGAGGCAGGCCTCCGCACTTGCGTACTGGCGGTGCCGCCCCTGGGGTGGGGGGAGGACCGAGGGGGGTGCCGCAGGCCGCCGCCATCTTGTGAGTGAGGAGGAGCCGAAATCACCGCGGGGGCGCCGCCATGAACCCCGAGTAGTGAGTGCGCGGGGAGGGGCAGGGCTGGGACCCCCGTGGCTCAGGCGGACCGAAGCCCCTCGGGGCCGCCCCCTCACCGTGGCTAGGACCCTATCCCAGAGCGCTCCCCACAGCCCCCGCTGGGCCCTGAGCCGCTCTCGCCGGGGCCTTACAGCCCCGTAGCCCCGCCCCTGCTGCCCTTCCGGGGCCGCGGGGCGTCTCCTGCCGCCGCCCCCTAGCGTCCCCCGGCCGGGGTCCGGGCCCCCCGCTTCCCCTCCCCTGGCACTGCCCTGCCTCACTTGCCGGTCCGTTCCCCTCACCAGCGTCCCTGGGCCCCCCGCTCCGGCGCCAGCCGCGTGCTCGGCCCCTCCCTGGGGCGGCTGAGGGGCCTCGGGGGGCGAGACCCGGCTCCAGGGGAGAGCAGACCCGGCTCCAGGGAGCTCCCTGCGGGGCTGGGTCCCTCTGCCCCGGCGCCCGCCCCGTCACTGGGTGTCTGCGGGGAACCCGGGGGGGTGGCGGGTCTTATCCTCGCCTTGGGGGGGTCAGTCCAGCCCTACACTGGGAGCTGAGGCAGCGGGGGGTGCGGGCGGTTTTGTAGCAGTCTCGTTCTAGAACAGTACCTAGGGTGGGCAGGTTATTCCGGGCTAAAGCGCCCCACTCCTCCTTGCTGCCCGGGGGTAACTGTATGGGTGTAAAGCACCTGTACAGCAGAGTAACTCCAGCCACACTAGGGCCTTGCATTGCATTAACTAGACTGGTGTCAGTAAAGCAGGACAATGTGTACGTGAGCCCTGAACGACTGGCCTAGGGAGTCTGGAGAAGCTGAACCCAGGTCTCCCCTGTGCAGGCTGGCACCCTAACAACTACACCAGCTGTTCTCTCAAGGGCTGATGGGATTTCAGTTGGTGCTGGGACCCGTTCAGGCCTTGGCAGAGGAGGCCAGCAAGGGACTGGTTAGTGTCCACTGGGTTGGGGGACAGGTGATATAGATGGTTGCCCTCATGTGACCTGGGGTGAGACCACCCACACCCCAGTGTGTTTCAGGGGGATGGGCCACCAAACAGACATAAGATGGGAACAGCTTTCCACCATGGAGGCTGGCTGGAGCTAGTGGCCTGTAGGGGAAAACCCCATTTTCCACCTCAGAGCCAAACAGACCCCTTACAAACTTTGTTGCATTTCAGTGCAATTCTGTTGGGCTTCCGCCTTCCCCCATGAGGTGGTGGTTCTACAGGGCAGCAACTTGGCTGCTTCAAGTGGACTTAGTGCTAATTATCACAGCTGCTTGTCAATAGCACAGGGAAAAAGTCAAGTTGATGCAAATCATAGGCATGCTTTGAATCCTTCTTCACTGAAGCTTCCACAGCAAGGGATGTGGAGTGCCCTTCCTACTAGGCTGACTTGGCACTGACTGAAATGGGAAGTGCTCTGACTGCTTCCAGAGTGTGTATGTGACTGCAGCTCTGGGGCACTTGAGGGAGCTCAGATGTGCCTCCAGAGGGGCCATCCCCTAAGTGGGCACACAGGAAAGCTGCATTCTAGCTGGCTGTAGGCAGAAGTGGGCAGAAGTCCTCGTCCAAATTGTCTGCTTGTTGGAGGGAGAAGGTGAAGGCAATGGCAACGGCAACCTGGTCAGCTCTGGGTTTAAATAATGCCCTGATCAGAGCAGCCAGGAGTTTGGCCTCATGGCCTCTCTGAACAGCCAGTTAGTGTTGATGACAGGTGGCTTTGTGGAGAGTGAGGCTTTCTGGAAAAGGAACTGCACATCTGGCTGGTGGCATTCCCTCTTGAGCTGCTAGGGGGCAAACTAGACACCCCACACACACTTCTCAAGTCGCGCTGGCTGCCTTTCTGAATGAAGCTGTCAACACACTTTTCGTAGCAGGTTGTCAGAGCCAAGATCTGGCACTGACGGGCAGCTCCTGTGATTCTGCCTTTCAGATGAGACTTAGCATAGGTCCTGACTTCTTGGAGCCCAATACCCTTTCTCTTCCCAGCCTTTCTTGGGGCCATTCCATTTTTCTTCCTTTTAAATCCCTCTCCCTGAGTTTCAAATGGATACAGGATTCTGCTCTTGCTAGTATCTCTGTTGGCTGTTAAACAGCTGTTGTCTCCCACCCCAGAAGTGGTGGGTGAAGTGATGTCTGATATGGTGTGAAAGGCACCAGGAGCATGGGAACTCCAGAAGTGGGGGTTGGGGACAATCTCAGACTGAGCCAGCACTGTTTTTGCTGAATTTTTGACCTGTGTGGGTGCATTCTCTTGGATAGCTAGTCATGCTCCCCCACTAGGGACCGCCCCAAAGCATCTGTATTGAATGTATGTTGAATTAAAGGAAAAGTGACCGGAGATAGCATGAGTCAGGGCTTCCTGTCCCCTCCCCACCAGCAAAACACACTCATTAGGAAATGGCGCTCATGTTGCCTGCTGCCAGCAGGACTTGATTGTGTCATCAGGCTAGCTGGGCCAATGAGGAGTAATGCAGCCGGGCTACCTTATTCCGTTGGTCTGAGGTGACCGATGTAACAATTCTCCAATGCTGGAAGCACTCAAATGCCCCATAATTAATTGTGCGAATTCCTTTGGGAGCCCCTGGAGGTATCATGGGGATGGTACAAAGGTTTATTGGGCCATTTGGAGCAGAAACACTTGTGAGAGGCAAGGGACATGTTGGATACCCCTTGTGCAGAGACTCCAAGTAATCATGGAAGGTGTTGCTGTCTCCTTGCAGCAGCATCAAGCTGGTGGTGATGAGAGAGAGGTCTGTTCAGATGCACCCAATGGCTGTGGCAACTATCTCCCGTGCAGTGGTGACAGTGCTCATTCCTGCCTGCATTGTGCAGGCAACTAAAGTGTTGTACTGACAGCATGATGGCTGGAAGAGGCAGGATGGGATCTGAGGAAGGAGGAGTCATGGTAGCTGCTGAAGAGCTCTGGTTGGGGCTGAGACGGAGTCTGTTCCTTTTATGACAATGCTGATCCTCCACTGGGGGGGGGGTGG
This sequence comes from Lepidochelys olivacea, assembly GCF_965140295.1. NCBI lineage: Eukaryota > Metazoa > Chordata > Testudines > Cheloniidae > Lepidochelys > Lepidochelys olivacea. Next base: position 29,845,553 of record NC_140417.1, on the reverse strand, counting down.
TAAGGGAAGCTGGGCTCCAAGATTCAGTTTGGGCTGCTTCTGTATCTGAGCAATGCTGGGGGCAGTTAGGCACTCGCACTACATGGTGACCACTGACTGTTGCCTGGGTACTGACTTGAGAACTCCTGGAGCCTGGCTTCTGGGGATGATGAAGGGCTATATACGTATGGCTGGGCCAAACACTTGGCGCCTTAAAAAGCATGGTCGATATTGTTCCTGTGGTTCAGAGGGGGAACCAGTTGTGCCAGTGACATCTGTGCCTGAGGCTAGAACCCAGGAGTCCTGAGTGCCAGTGCCTGAGCCTTACCTATTGCTCTGTATTGTCTCAGAGGATTGTAAATTGCCCCATATTTGAAGGCTGGGACGATCAGCAAGGGGAAAGCATTGTCGAGGGGGCGTAAGGGGGCAGATAAATAAAGCTGGGGGAAGGGAAGTTTTGTATATTGGGAAGCCCTTCCTAACAGTGAAGTCTCTGGTGCAAGGAATCTCCACCCAAGGGCAGCAGGGGCACCACAGTACTAAGCCAAGCACTGAGGAGCCATTCTGCATGGGCTGGATGAGGTACTGAACTCTTCCTGTCACAAACTCCAGCTCTGCACAACAATAGGAGACACTCAACCCCTGTGCTCTTGTGAAAGCAGTGTCATCTCGGCACACGTGGAGGGGTCTGGAGAGCAGAGTGCTGGGAGAATGAACCCCCTTAACTCCTGCTGGGTCTTTTATTTCGCACCACTTTTTTGTTCTTTGGGAGGAGGGGGTGCTTAAAGACCTTCCCAAGGCCCTGCCCCCTGTTGGACTCAGCTGTATAAAGCTTCCATTCTGGCTGGGTGTGAGTATTATTCCTATATAAACTGTCTCATGGGACAGTTCTGCATCTGGATCCCAGCTAGGCTAGGGTGGTGCTTGGCCCTGTGGGGTTTTGACATCCCAGCAGGTGTAGCTTCCTCCTTTGCCCTGGGACCTGTGTGGTCTGAGATCTCATAGTGATTGTTCTCTCCCAGACATATCTTCCCAAGCAACACCTTTTGTTTGGGAGGAAAGTGTGCCCACCAGCTCCAATCTGTGGATCTTTGCGAGTCCTGGTCACAGTGGCCTTCAGTAGTCTTTCAGTCCTCCCCCTGTCCTGCTATTACCAAGCAGAGCACAGCATCCCCTGCCTGTACCCCATGATGCTGTTGGTGCTGGAGTTAAGTTCTCTCCTGGCTTGCCTGTTGGACAGAATCATCAGCTAGGTTTCAATGAGTGGGGTGAGCTCCTGCTGCCTGCACAGTCCTGAGAGGAAGCATGAAAAGTGGAGGGGTTGCCTGGGGACACCTGAAAGCAGAAGAGGGTATTGTGGGATGAGAGCAGGATTTGGCTTGCAGTAGCTGAGGAGCAGGGTAGAACTTTTGTACTAATTTAGATGGAAAATGTGGGCCAAAGGTGTTAACATAACCCAGTCACTGTCCAACCTTAAACAGTGGTAAACAAGGGTCTGAATTAGGTATAGAGACCTCAGCCTGCTTAGTACCATGGTGTAAACGCAATCGCTGTTCTTTAAACCTTCTATTGCAAATACAGAAAAAGGAAAGTTAATACTTTATTTACATTTCAAAGGCTTTTAAATATTTTCATTTTAACAGCTCCCTTGGTCTTTCTCTTTAGCTGTAGAGTTTTAGAACACACAACCCCTTGTTTGACAGTTTCTTACATGGCATTAAAGATGGTGGTAACTGCCCTTTTGTGGGAAAGAAAAGTTAGTAGAGATGGGCTAGGACTGTTGCTGATAAAACCTGATCCTGTTTCTAAGACCAAACGAGACAAACACACAAGGGGAGAGAAGGACAGCAAAGCTAGAAAATGCAACTTCTGTCTTGGGTTATGTTTCACTTGCAGCCTCGGTGCTGTAGAAAGACAGGCACAGCACATGGTCTTATAAGCCACTCAAAGACCTGGCAAACTTGTATCAGCATCAAGCTGTCTAGGGCATTGCTTTTAGCTGCCTCTTTCTGGTCACAGGCTTACAGCTGTGTTGCAGAATATATAGTCTTGGCCAACTGAGATGCTTATTAAACAGAGGACAAAAGGAGAATAAAATAGGGAAGGAAAAGGACACACGGAGTGGGGAGGGAGGGCTTAAAGTCACACATTCTTTTTGGTGTTTGAGATTCAGTTGAAGTAGTGGAGGTGGCAATGTTTGAGTCCCCCTCTCTTGCCCATTCTGATCAGGACATCTCTCAGATTAGGATGAAGAAAGTCAGAAGACGACACAGACAGTAGGGATGACAGCCAGGATGGTGAAGCTCACTCATTCCCCTTCTCTCACCTGTTAGTCGGCCAGCATCATGATAGCCACCTCCAGTTTTTCTCCCAAAGGGAGTGATGGGTGGAATAGCCTATTCCTTCATTACTTTGTCTAATTAGACCTAATTTCTGACACCAGTTCTGGTTCACTGATTTCCAGTCTTACTGCTATCTTGTTTACCAGGGAATGATCTCAACACCGTTTTAGTTATCAGACTGAGTTAGTCCAAATGAAGAGGTGTACTTGGTCTCTCTTGCACCTTTTCCCATCTACACTTGTTGTTATAGGCTGTTGTGATGTTTCATAAACTCACTTTCATAGCTGAGCTCACAAATAGAGTAAATTTGTAGGCCAGTTGTTACAACAGAACCCAGCTTGACATGGATCTGAGGAGCTTGCTGCCATAGTGGAGTGGGTGTGGTGTGGTTTTGAGGTAAGCCTGGGAGCAGGTCCCAGATGACAGGTGCTGCAGAAGAGAAGGCTCAGGCACCTGCAGTGAGGGCTGCTGGGAAACAGTGTTACAGCAAAGCACTGTCTGCAGAGAGATGCTGCCCAGATTCTGTCAGCTCTGCTCACAAATACCTCTGCCCCTGCCAACATGTTGGTGAGGTATATGGATGGGGAGCCATCCTTGCTGCCCCCAGCTAGTGGAGATGGGAGGACAGGGCACCAGTTCTCCCCAAGTCAGATGGAACAATGTGTCTGCAAGAGCAGTCAAGAAAGGGGTGGGTGTTGTGCTGTCACAGTAGCTCATATGTGGCTGGGTTCTTAGGGAAACACCTGGCTTCCCTAATACCTGTTATCAAAGGATCCTGCAGTCCTCAATGCTACCGAAAGGAATTAGCCCCTTTCTACTGGTGGGGAAACTGAGGCACAGAGGTGAGGACCCTACTCGCAATCATGCAGTGTAGGTGGAAGAGCTAGGAATAGAACCCAGGGCTCTCGTTAACCACTGAACTACACTCTCTCCAGAGACAGGCAGAGAGTCCTGATTTCCTGCCCACTGCTCTCCAGAGCTGGGGATAAAACCAAAGACTTCTGGCTACCAGCTTTTTTGATTAAACATCTGTCCCTGTATCCTGTATGTCTGATCTTCCTGAGTCAGCTGTGAAGTGAGTCTCCAATCTGGGCTTGGGGAACAAACTACTTCCATGCAGCAGACACCACTTCTCTTCTCACAATCCCTGTGCAGAGGGCTGTGGGAGGCAGCAGAGAAGTTGTCAGAGGCCTCACCCATTAGGTCTTCATACAGTTGCATACAGCCCTGGAGACCAGTCACACTATCTGTATAGCATGTGGGCAGAGGCTATCAGATAGCTGGGAGGGCTGGAAGTCAGGATTTGTGGGTTCTAGTCCCAGCTCTTGCACTAACTCATCAAGCAGCTGTGGTCAAGTTGCTTCCATCTCTAGACTTCTGTTTCCTCATTTTTAAATCTGAGCAGGAACTTCATGGGATGTTGAAGCTTGGCATGTGAACTGCTTAGCACCCCTTCATTGACAGGGCAGTGAAACCCCATGGCACAGGTTTGAATCCAGAACAGGTCAGTGACAAGCAAAATCTGTTCTACATAAAATGCATTGGTGTAGTGCTGAGAGACCCTCAGACCCAGCATTAATTTGAGTGACCTGCTCTGGAGTTGGCCTCATTCAAGTGCCAGTGGCCACCCTGCCTGAAAACACTGGAGCTGCTGTGGCCATGCTGGTACTGGGCTCCCTTGTGTTTGGCACTAAGACTTCTTAGAGCATATCCCATTGTTCTTAGCACTAGAGTCTGCTGAGCTGCTCTGAGTTCTTTAGTGAATTGTGGGACAACTGGCCTGTCCTTTCTGGGAAGGAGACTCAGGGAATGGAGGCATTGGAGGACTCGTGGTACTAGCTTGCACCCACGCTGCAGGGTGAGGTGTGCTCGCACGAGCTGTAGCCTACGTCTCTACAAGCCAGCCAGCTCAAATTGAAACCACCACACTTGAGGGGAATGGGTTTTTGTGTGAACAGGGCTTGAGTTAGGGACTGCATTTGCCTTGGAAGCCAAGTTAACTCTGCGGTGAAGTGGAACCCTCAGCCCAGCTTGTGCTGACAGAGGCTTCCACTTATAAAATCGTCCTGCTCCTGGCAGTGACCAGACTTAGTGCAGGCAGTGAGCCACTTTGTGTGTTTACACACTCTCCCTACATGGGCCTTGCTGCCGCAGGCACTGCACAAGGAAAGCTGCATCAGTTTAACACAGTGGTTCTCCAACTTCATTGCACCGTGATCCCCTTCTGACAACAAAAAGACTACATCACCACAGGTTGGCGGAGGAGAGGTGGAGCCTAAGCCCCACTACTCCAGGCTTCAGCTACAGCCCCAGGCCCCAGCAAGTGTAATGACCCTGGTGACCCCATTAAAATGTGGTCCCAGCCCACAGTTTGAGAACCACTGATTTAACATCAATAAGTGTAAGCTGGTTTTGTTTACTCAATGCAAACCCCTTTGTAGGCTGTCTGGTACTTATGTCACACAGTAGGCCAGAGTAGCTGGAAAGAAAGGGCCACAATCTATGGATCTTTAATATAAATCACTCTCAAAACAATCTAGCTTCAGCTGATGCCTCGTGACTGAAACAAAACTTAAGATTCAGAGTTAAGGCCAAAAGGGACAGTTAGATCCTTTAGTCCAGTGGTTCTCAAAGCTGGTTTGCCGCTTGTTCTGGGAAAGCCCCTGGTGGGCCGGGCCGGTTTGTTTACCTGCTGTAGCCACAGGTTCGACTGATCACAGCTTCCACTGGCTGTGGTTCGCCGCTCCAGGCCAGTAGGGTCTGCAGGAAGTGTGGACAGCATATCCCTTGGCCCACGCCGCTTCCTGCAGCTCCCATTGGCCTGGACCGGTGAACTGCAGCCAGTGGGAGCCACAATCCGCCGAACCTGCGGACGTGGCCGGTAAACAAATTGGCCTGGCCCACCAGGGGCTTTCCCTGAACAAGCAGCAGACCAGCTTTGAGAACCGCTGCTCTAGTCTGACCCTCTTGTATATCACAGGCCAGAGTGTCACTCAGTGATCCCTGTATTAAGTCCAATTATTTGGGTTTGGCAAAAGTACCTTCCAGAAAAGCATCCAGTCTGGATTTGAAACCAACACAGCATGGAGAATCTGCCACTTCCTTTGGCTAAAAAACTGGTGCCTTATTTCTAGGCTTTATAGATTAGATTTTAATCTAGAACTGTCAGTAAATGTCTTTCAGCTGACACACTGAAATCAACAAATCCGTTGGTAATAGTTGATATGACTGCGGGGACTGGGTCATGTGTGGGGAGCCTTCTGCATCCCTGCTGTCATAGGAGTGAGTGAGCTGGTCTGTGTCAGCAGAGTTCTGCTTCCTAAGGGCCAGCATCACCTGATCTCTGCAGAGGCAAAGTCTGGGGAGGCTGCAGCGCTCCTAGCCCAGTGGAACAGAGACCCTCCTCCAGGACTGCAAGGAGGAAGACCTGCCCCCACCTCTGCAGGGAGACCACCCCCTGCTGAGCAACTGCCTGGGGATGGCTCCCATGCTCCTGACTAGTGAATGAGCGAGCAGGATTTGTGATGCCCAATCCCTGAAGGCACAAGGTATGGGAGTTGTTTCTGCTCACTGAAGAGGCCACCCCAGGCAGGAACCATTCAGCAGTAGGGTGGCCTCCCCCCGACAGCTGGACACAAGGACTCCTTAAAGCCCTGGCCAGTGGTGTCTGCAGTTCCCTACTAGGACCCCAGCCTTCCTCACATCTTGTGCCTGCAGGGATTGGGTGTCATGAGCCAGGTCTGTGGGCGCTGTCTCTGGGCAGGAGCTGTTTAGCAGTGGGATGGCCTCCCCCACAACCAGGGGCTTCTGCTCTGCTGGGCCAGGACTGCAGCCTCCCCATATATTGTGCCTCTTGGCCGCAGAGGGAACCCCCTGCCATCAACACTGCAGTAGCCCAACCTCTGCAACTGTGGGGGGGAAGTTTAAAAATAGAAGAAAACTCTTAAATAAAAATTGTCAATTGGGGGGGAAAAGAAAATCATAAAAATTGACTTCTGCCAGGCCTGCTTAATTCCAGTTTCAATGTACCTGGCTTTAACTTCCAGCAGTTTAACAAGCCACTGTAAAGCCAAATGTCTGTAGTAGGATTTGCACCAGTTTGTGGCCTAGGAGTCCTGGACATGGACCCTGTTATGCCAGGTGCTGTACAAACATAGTGTTGATCTGACTGGTATACATTTCTCATGTGGGTGAGGCTTTGAGTCTGGAGATCATAGACTCCAGTTTACCAGCACTCTTCTGAGCAGTTATTCCCTGGATCTCTCTCTCTCTCTTGTTGCCAGCACCAGAGCTTCAGGGCTTACGTTTTATTATCAGTTGCTCTCTAAGAGTGAGTTGTGTTGTGAGGAGTAATGGGCCTTGATAGCCTAGCCTGGGTACTTGCAAGAGCCTATGAGGCTTGAAAAGGGCAGGTGTTAATTAGGGCTTGTGGTGAGTTGTGGGGGTAGCTGTCTCTGCGGAGCCTGGTGTGTATCCAGGGCTACCCTTGGCTGGTTCTTAATGAGCCTTTAGAAAAGGCTTGTACTGTATGCAATATAAAGCAGGGGTTGAATGTAGCAGGTGTACCTGACAGCCAGGCAGCCTCCCCAGGGGCAAGTGCTAGATCTGCACCAGGAGGGCAGGGTGGGAGCTGAGTCTAGCTCTGGGTGTGCAGAGCCTTGTTGCGTGTTCCTACTGCTCATTTGGGGGGGTACTGCATGGATTCAAACTATAGCTGTGTAATGCAGCAGCACTGAAAAGTGGGGCTGGGCAGGGTCACTACTTGGATAGGAGACCTCCGTGGAAAACCTAAGCTGCCACATGGGGTAGTGGTGATTCTGTAGCGGGTGCTCTCCGTCTGAGCGGGCACTGAATCTAGTGTCGTGGGGCTGAGCTCTAAGAAAGGGTGCTACTGGTCTCCACAAGGGGTGCTCTCCCCCTATGCTGGAGGTGCTGAGAGGGGATGCCTTTCTTCCTTCCTTCTCCCCCCCCCCCCCCTAGATGTTGATGGCCTGGTAGCAACTCATTTTCCCCACAGTTCCCTCAATGCAATTGAGTCTGATTAACCTTCACTTCTGCCTGCACTGTCATGCAGCACTGGGCAGGGGCCAGGCCAGGGCTCCTGTGTAAACAGTTTGCCACAGTAATAGGTCGTCCTGCACCCTGCTTTGGGGTGAAGGATGCTATAGCTCTGTGTCACATGCTGTCAGGATGTAGGCTTTGTGACTGTGCTGAGCTGTGTTGCTGGTCAGAGGCCTCAGCTCAGCTAGCCAGTGAGTGAGGCAGAGGAGGGGCTGTACTTGGGATAGGTGCTACCATGTCTCTGGTGTTGTATGGTAAAACGGTCTGTGCAGAGGCCTCTCAGTTCAGTTCCTCCTGGCTTGTGGTGTGGGTGGAAAGCACATGAAGGGCCCTGCTATTGCTAGTGGCAAGCTGTGCTGGGCAGTGAGTGGGGTCCAATGGCCAGAACCTCAGTCAGGTTGTAAAGGGCTGAATGTTACTCTAGGGCAGGTTATCCTTCTCGGTGATAAATCAGTCCCTCTCCACAGACAACAGTTCTGCCTGAAACTGCGCTGGCATCCAGGATGGACATCCGGATGGAATTAAACAGAGGGCTGGGAGCCAAGACTCTTCAGTTCTTTCCCCAGCTCTGGGAAGGAAGTGGGATCTAGTAGCTGAAGCAGCCCAAGGCACAGAATGGGGGGCTCTTACTGTATCACCTCATCTAAGATTTGGGAGGAGAACCCAGGAGTCCTAGCCCCCTTCTGTGACCACTAGACTGTGACCACTAGACTCGTGTTGTGTGATTTACCTCAGTGCTCTGCAGCTTCTAACTTCCAGAGCCTTCTGAACTCTTGGATGACATGGAAGTCTGTTCTGGCTTTGCAATCCCTCTTAGGGCCCCTGTGTGTTGGAGCAGGGGACAGTCAGTCTGTCCCAGGGCTTGGTCTCTGTCTGGGATTGGGTTAGGCTGTCCTGAATGTATCATGAGCCTCTTCTGTTCAGGGATTTACTGCCAGTACCCCTAGCTGCAGTACTGGGGAGCAGCAAGAGTCTCCAGCTGGAGCTGGTTGGGGCTAAGCTGCTTTTGTGTTAATGTCCAGCCACTCAGCATCTCTTCCCATGAGATCTGTAGTCAGGCTGGCCATTGCAACCCCTTCCTGGCAACCCCATGTCACTGTCACCATGTGGGAAGTTCTGCTGCCTTGGGTCGCAATGGCTGAGGGTGAGTTGCTGCTTGGCTGGGTCACCTCCTTCCTGTGCGAGGAGGGATGGGTGGTACCAGCTTCATTGCACATGGCATTGCCATGGCAATGTATTGGGGTGATGGATTACACTTGCAGTGACTGGGATTGGGCTGTTCTGTAAATGGGTCTCTTCCCTTGCTGTGGCTACACTTACTGGCTCAGTATGGTGAGGGATGCAGAGAAAGTCACTGGAGACCAGAAATCTCTGGCTAGCATTTGAGGGGTTGAAGCTGTTCTGGGTGGTGGGTGACAGAGCAGCCTATAACCCACCCAGAGCAGAGGGCTGAAGTGGGGAATGGTCAGCTCACTTGCTCCTCGGAGATTGGATCTGGAGGCTTTGATCTGTTTGCTTCCCTCAAAGGGAGTTTAAAAACAGTCTGGAGATTTCCAGACCCTTTACTGCTGGGAGACCTTCTCTGATTGACTGCCAAGCCCTAGCTGTCCTTCTGCTAAGGGTCACCACTGACCCCCTCAGAATTGAATTTAGCAACCTTGCAAGTCCAGGATAGGAGCCCAGCTCCCTAGGATGGGCAGAGCTGAAGCTGCCTTGCCCCAGAGCACCTGCATTCTGTAGAAACCCAGCCCTAGAGGCCAGCACTGTGGTGCATGGTCCATGCAGGATTCTTAGGAAAGGCCCTCTTCCTTCCCCCTCCCTGGAGTTGACACTCCAGTTTGGGATCTCTGCTTTGCTGTAGGTTCCCCAGAACTGGGTGAGCATTTTGCTATGGGGGCAAAGGGCTGGCCATAACCAAGTGGGATCCTAAAACTTTAAATACCTGGGTCTCTGCTCAAGAGGTTTGAGAACTGCCCCAGTGCTCAGTGTCAACCCACAGAGCCACAGTGTGTCCTGGGGTGACTCCTCCAATCCCAGCAGAACCAACAGCACCAGCAGATATGTGGAGGCTCCCACATGGCTGTGTGGAGATCTAAAACCTGACTTAAAGGCAGGCTTTTGCCTGATCAAAAATTCTAAATCCTTGTGCTGTGGCTGCATTTCAGGGGCTGTGTGAAGGCCTTTAGGCTTGGCCTAGCTGAAAGGCCCTAGATGTAGGAATGGCTGGGTGATCACCTTTCTGGCCTCCAGCTCTGAATGGCTTCATTTGTTCCCAAATTCTTAATGTTTCCAGGATTTTTTAATGCCTTAGTCTCTGGGATCCCCTGAGCCTGCAACAAGTCTGTCCTGAGGGCCCTGTAGAGAGTTTGCCCCCACTCATGAGGCAGTCTAAGTACTAAAATCAAGCACCCCATGCTGTTTCCCTGCATTTCTGACCTCCACCATGGGCTGCACCCTGGAAAGTGGACCTCTCAAAATTTGGTTGAGAGGGTGACCCTGCTCTGTAAGATACTGCCATTGTAGGCAATTCCTAATAGACTGATCTGAATGTATAGTGTGCACTGATCCAAAGCAAGGGAGAGTGTTGGAATTGGGACTCCTGGCTTTTGTTCCCCACTCTGAGAGGGGGGAGTGAGCTCTAGTGCTTAAAGCAGGAGGGCCGGGAGCCACGATCCTTGGGTTCTAATTACATCCCCTATGGAGCATCTGATGCTCCCTGTTGTCTCTTGAACTCTGTGGGTGGCAGGGAGCAGAGTCCTGACTGCCCAGATCCGACTAAGGATCCCTGTTTAAAGAGCCCCCATGCCCTACACCAGAGTTGTTTGCCAGCACATACACTTTTCCCCACTACATGTACTCCAAGTCCTTGCCCGCTGGGGTTGTGGGAATGTGACCCTCTAATCTTCTTCAACTGGGAACACTCCCTGGTCTGAGCAGGGGAGAGGTCCCCAATTATTCACACTACTAAAGTCAGGAACTGTTCTGTTTTCCTCCTTCTCAATCTGTGTCTGTTTCAGCGATTACCTGTTCAAGCTGCTGCTGATTGGAGACTCAGGTGTGGGGAAGTCCTGCCTCCTGCTGCGATTTGCTGTGAGTGTCCCTGCCCTGTGCAGAGCCCCTCATGATCCAGTGGGCAGCTAGCCATATGGTGACAGGCTGGCCACATCTGTTCCAGAGCTGTTGCAGTGAGGTTATAGTGTCTGAGATGTGGGTACTTGGGTCTCATCACCCTTGGGCATATTTTATGAAAACTCAAACAATCCTACATTGACCTAGTCAAATTTGCAAGCTAAAGACATTTAGGCCTGTCAGTGCTTGGCTAAGAGATTGCCACGCTTCAGAGAACAGCAGAGACGTAATAGGGTGCCCTCTTCCCTCAGTCTGACCCCAGTATCATGCTGGGGAGGAGAGTGCTGAGCAGCAGGGAGGGCTCAATAGGGACCTCTGTGCCCTTGTAGTCAGTGTTGCACCAGTGCAATGCTTGAGGACATTGCTATTGGAGGTGCTGCCTTTTGCAAGAGACCCAAAACTGGGGTCCTGACCCTGTGACACTGTCCCAAGAGGCTCTGTAATCACTCTGGTGTCCTGGTCAGTTTCCATCTTGAGTGATTATATTTGGCCTCCTGTAACTCCACATCTGGTTCCTAAACTTGCACATCATTGTGTGCTGCTTAATGGTCCCCATACCCCACCCCAGAGGTGGCTGCATATAGTCTTGTCTGTCCATAAAGCACTTTGGGGTGGGAATACCAAGCATTACAGGGCAGCTGAGTGGCTGGTGCTGCATGTCCTTTGGCAATGGGCAGGTACCAAGGAGTTGTCTTGCTAGAATGACAGTTGATTAAAATAGGCTTTTTAAATTGCAGAACCTTCCTGGAAGCTAAGCAGCGCCTGACCAGGATCTCCAAACTCCCAAAGCACTTAATAAAAGCCCCCTATTTAAAGAAATCCCAAACCCTCCTCTCTGCCCAGTACTGGGCTGACATCTGTTCACCTTTGAGTGGTGGCTGTTAATGTCTGAGGAGTGTTTAGATTCCGGGCTCATGACCTTTCCCCACCACTAGAATTGGGTGTTGAAAAAGTTTCAGCACAGACCCCAGCTGCCCTGGTAATCACCTCATTCTGCACCCTCCAGGATGACACCTACACAGAGAGCTACATCAGCACCATTGGGGTGGACTTCAAAATCCGGACCATTGAGCTGGACGGCAAAACCATCAAACTACAGATTGTGAGTATCTGGCCCCTGGCCGCTGCATTGACCTCTGGGGACTGGCCCTGGAGGGCAGGGAATGGTATACAGGTCTTTCCCTTCTGAGGGTGCGAGCTCCTATCCTACACAAGGGTAGGGGACTGGCTGGCTTAGGAACATGGGGGAATGGAATATGGGGGTTTCCCCTCTAGGGGCTGCTGTCTCTCTCTAGAGAGGATTAATGGTGGTGGTCCTCCCTTCCCCTCCCTTCCCTTCTCTTGCAGTGGGATACCGCTGGTCAGGAGCGGTTCCGGACCATCACCTCCAGCTACTACAGAGGGGCGCATGGCATCATTGTGGTGTATGATGTAACAGATCAGGTAATGCTGCTCCAAGTACTCTGGCCCTGCAAGTCCTCTGACAGCTCCCTGACCTCCCTGCATCCAGGGTCCCTCCAGGTTCAGGCAATGGGCTGCCTGCTGGGCACCTAGGGAGCCAGGACCCCTGGGTTCTGTCCTGTTTCCAGGACTAGAGCAGGGCTGTAAGAATGCCTCACTGTTGGTAGCCAGACCCTGCCTGCAGGGTGGCACAGTGGAGACCAGGCAGTCCTCCCAGAGTTGTTGGGTCTTGGCTGGGGGGTTGTTGGGGAAGAGAGTGATCCTGATCACTATTCCCAAGTGACATCCATTCCTGCACCCTTTGATGTCCTTTGTGCTGGGCACTGCCCCTTCCTGTGCCAGTGGGGCATTGCATTCCTTCCACATCTGCCCCAGACATTGCTGATGCAGGTGTTGTGCACTGCTATGGCAGCAGCTACTCTGCTCTGTGCCAGCAGCTGGTGTACCCATGACTGGCCCATCAAGCAGGTTGCAAAGCCAGGCCCAGGGGGCTGCGCTGCCTTCTTTTCCATATTCACCTTGAAGATGGGGAATTGAGCAGTTTCTGAAGATGGCAAGGCTGGCAGCAGCTGCCTGGAGTAGGTGGGAAGGACATCAAGGTAACAGCATCTAAGAACAGTTGCTGAATGTGGGAAGGGCTGTACTGGTAGAGAAAGCACTGGGAGCAGGACTCCTGGGTTCTGTCTCCAGCTGCGCTGCCAACTCACTGTGACCCTAGTGCCAGTTGCTTCCCCTGTATCCATTTCCTGCCTATGAAATGGAGATGCACCCTTGCTGAGGGGTGCTGGGGACCTGCTCCCCACTGAGTGGGTGCTCTGAGCTGTAGCTGTAAGCATGCTGGCAGGGTGGCTGCGGTCCTGCTTTTGTCCAGCTGAGCCCACGTTCCCTGTTGCAGGAGTCCTACAGCAATGTGAAGCAGTGGCTGCAGGAGATCGAGCGCTATGCCAGCGAGAATGTCAACAAGTTGCTGGTGGGCAACAAGTGCGACCTCACTACCAAGAAAGTGGTGGACTACACCACCGCCAAGGTGAGCAGGGCACAGCAAGCCCGTCTGATGCTTGTGGATAGCACTCCCCCTTCTGTCTCTGGCACCTCCGGCATCTGCCAGATGCCGACAGGCAGCAACTCTCAGGTGGGGCACTAACAACTGAGTGGCCGTCCCCACTGCAGTATGTTCCTGCAGTACCGGGAAGCCCCACCAGGGGGCAGCACTTGTCCTATCAGATGCTTCCTCCCTGTCATGCCTGGCTGTAGCTCAGAAGGGCTTGCTATTTGCCAGCAGTAGGGCTGATCTCCAGGGCTGTGCTGGCTGCCTCCATTCCCACTGCCAGCCGTGGGCTCAGGCTCCTAGCCACCTGCCTGGCTGGGGGACACAGGTGTCTGGGGACAGAACTAGGAGTGATGGGGTGAAACAGGCTAATTTCTGGGAAGTAGCAGTCTTCTCCTGTAAAAAGAAAAGGAGGACTAGTGGCACCTTAGAGGCTAACCAATTTATTTGAGCATAAGCTTTCGTGAGCTACAGCTCACTGTGGCACCAAGAAGCTGGGGATGTGGTTAGGATCTCCAACCCATCATCCAGAACACCTGGGTTCTATTGCTGGCTCTGGGAGGGAAGTGAGGTCTAGTTAGAGCAGGGGCCTCTGATTTATTTTTCCAGTTCTTCTACTCACTTGGTGTGTCCCTTTTGGTAAATCACTTCCCTGGGGTGTGCTTTGGTTTCCCTATCTACTCTGGGGCTAATGACTGACCAGACCTACTGCCTGGGTGTTGGGGGTTTGAATGGTGCCTGTCTGGTTAGGGATCTCAGCACTGCCCCCTCCCCAAAGGGATGAGGGCGCTCCTGGGTAGGTGACTCTTGGGACAGGGGCAGCCCTGCCCATGTTGTGCCACAGATAGGAGAGGCCTTGCCAGTCTGTAACCCTTTCTCTTCCCCTGTCTTTGCTTAGGAATTTGCAGACTCCTTGGGCATCCCGTTCTTGGAGACCAGCGCCAAAAACGCCACCAATGTGGAGCAGTCATTCATGACCATGGCAGCTGAGATCAAGAAGCGCATGGGCCCTGGCGCCACCACTGGCGGGGACAGACCCAATCTCAGAATCGACAGCACTCCAGTCAAACCAGCGGGTGGAGGTTGCTGCTGAGGCCCAGGACTGAGGGGTGGGATGGGGAGGGGAGTGGACCGTCCAACCCAGTGCTGTCCAGCACCCTCCTCCTGTGGAGTAGCAACTTTCCCGGATGATACCATGCAGGGGGACGGGACCTCTCTGGTGGGGTGGTGGTTTGGGTTCTCTGCCTGTGTTAATTACTTACCCTTGTTAAGTGTGTGGTGGGGACAGAGTGCAAGGTGTGCTCTCCCACCCTTGAGAACTTCCCTCTATGCAGCCTCTTGCCTTGGTCCTTGGTGCCCAATGGCTGGCAGGATTCCTGGCTCCTTCTCATGGGTTCTCTGCTGCTGCTCCCCTCCCCTTCCTGCTGGGTGCATGGGGCTGCCCCCATCTCCACCCCCAGCCTCTGCTCTTCTGCTGCCTGCAGTCCCCTTCTCTCCAGTTTCAGATATGGGGGGTCTCGGATGGTGACAGGCTCACCCCCCTCTCTCTCTCTTCCTGGGAAGGTTCATATGTGGTTAAGGTTGAGCCAAGGCTGGCTGGAGCGGTTCTTCTGCCTGGTACCTGGTTTCCATGGGGCAGTTGCTTGTCACTAGCAAAATAATGGAGGTAGGGGCATAGGCTGCTCTGAACTGCTCAAGCTACTCTCTGGGTTGTGCCCCCTGCCTCCACTCAAGGGGTCTGTGTTGTTCTGGCTCCATGTCTTTTCTCATTCCTCTCACTCCCAGCAGCGCAGAGACTTCTGTTTAATCCCCTCTCTGCTGTAGTTTGGGGTCCCCTTTCCTCCCACTGCCTTGCTCTAGTTCAATATTTATACCCCTGCTGCAGACCTTCACACAGTGCCACAGAGTGGCTGTGACGCAGGGCTGGCCCAGGAACGCTGAGTGGAGCCTGATACCGCCACTTCACCTCCATCCCTCAGTTTCCTCACCTCGCCCTGCTGAGGCTGTCTCCTAGTGCTCCCCAGCCAAGTGGGGCAGGCAGTTGTCCCTGGGCCACCCCATGCCAGGCCCACTGAATGTATTCAGGGTAGCATGGACAGTTGGGGGCCTTAGAACTGATCAGAGGCCTATGAGCTGCTTGTCCAGCCCCTTCCCCAGGGCTCTTCGTGGCTCAGGAGCTCTCAGCCCTCAGGGGGGGCTAATGCACTGAGCAGCTGTCCTACTTCTGCCCCAGCTGGGAAGCTCTTATTCTTTCTGTGGGGCAAGTGCATGGGGGCAGCCCTCTACTGCTCAGCTCACCCCTCTGCAGCATCAGCCCTTCCCATTGTGACCAACCCCCAACCCTGGCAAGAAGGGGAAGCTGGGGCCCTGAGCGTGTGTCCCTTTGCTGTGCCCAGCCCCCCACTGTCTGGCCTGGCTCAGTCATGCCCGTTTAGGGTAGTGGGAGGAGCTGCCTGGATGGTTCATTTATTGGCTTTTTTTTCCACCAGTGACATTATTTTAAAAAAAAAAAAAAAAATGGAACAAAAAAAATTCCAAAATAAAGGTGAGTGCCTCTGCAGGGAGGCTCCTGCGGCCTGCACCCTTCTTCTTGTCAGCAGGCCTGCTGGGGTGTGCACCGCAAGAAAGGGGGGAGACACATGGGCTGGGCCAGGTGCCCCTCCCCCCTGGATCAGGCAGCCCTGGTACAGTGCAGGCACTGTACAGCCCCCTGCCTAGGGTCCCCCAGCTAGACTGAGTACAGCTGAGCTTGGGCACCTTCTGCCTCCTTTCCCCAGTGTGGCCCCCAGTCAGTTAAACTCTCCTCTCCCCCCAATCTTCCTTTCCTAGCTGTACCTGCTACTCTTGCTCCCTGGGAGTGCCCAGAGCTGAGCTTACCTGCCTGTGGCTGCCATGGAACACAGCAGTGTCCTTGGGCTGAGAGCTCCCCTGCCATTTTGGAAGACTCAAAGCTGGGGGAGAGGGGGACTGCATCCCCTTGACCCAGCTTTGTGTTCATTTTTAGAGCAGGGCAGGTGTACACCTGCCAAAGGGGTGGGGGGAGTAAAATCCTAATCCTGGGCTAGACTGTTGCAGTAGCAGGAGTGCTGGCCTGTTGCACTGAGCTACGGAGCTGGGCATGTTTTGGGGCAACTATCTCCCCCTAGCAGTGGGGTGGCATCTTGCTGGCTGGGAATGACTCCCTCTCCTGCTTGTCAGGTGTCTGTAATTCTTTCACGGCCATGTGTGGCCTCTGGGCCACTGCCTCACAATGGAGCAGGGGCAAGAGGACTGGATAACACCCCCTTTGGGAGTCCCCAGGGTTCTGTGTGCTTCTGTCTCTGTGCTATGGTGAGACCTGCTGGGGATAGATGTTACTGAAAGTGTGTGTGGGGGGGGGGGTGGCAGGAATTTGCTTTCAAGCCTTGCCAAGTTGTGGGGCTGCAGGAGGGACATGCAAGTTCACGTGAGGGCTGCTAAAGCCTATGGACACCCCCCCCCCCCATTTGGAGCAGTTCCTAGTTCTTCCTTGCAGGGACTAAGTCTTAGGGTGCTGCCAGGGTGGCCTAGAGAACTTTGGGGCTTGGCTCTGACTAGGCAAGATTCCCCTTCATTTACACACATTGTGTTGTACTCTCTGCCTACTATGTGGGCTGGGCCCAAGGCTTTGTATAGCACCTCTTTCTGGGGGTGAGAAGGGGGCTGTTCCCCAGGACATGCCACGTATGCTTCTGCTCACCTCATGTCTTCTGAGTTGGTGCATGGTACACCAAGCAGCTTGCCCCTCTGTGTGGACATGGCCCAGAGGGCTGTGGTGCGTGGCAGTGCCCTCTCTGGCCTTGGGTTGAGCCCCCAATCAGCCCCCACCATGGTGTTGGCTTGGACCACAGTCTCTGCACCAAGCAGCATAAATAGGATCCCTCTGTGGGGGGGTGGGGCCCTGGCCCATCACACCTCCGCGGCCCTGCCCGCATACCTTGCTCCTGCTCGCTGCTCAACTGTATCATACCTCCCTTGCCTTAGCTGTTTGTGCATGCAGGTGTTAGTAATCTTGCTAGAGCCCCTGGCAGGTTCTCTGATGCCATGGCTAGGGGGACAGTGTACAACCCTCACCTAGAGGAAATCACTGCACCCCCCCCCCCCCCATCTCCCTTAATACTAAGACCCAGTCCTGTCCTGGATTGTTGACTTGCTTCACTGTGGCAAGGGGCCAGGGCTGGCTGAGGCTGTCAGAGAGGGGCTGGCTCAGCCCTGATTGGTGCCTGTGCCCACCTTGGGAATGAGCTGAGTGGGTGATGGACCTGCATCTGCCAACACTGCCTGGGGAGGGGTCCCCATATGAAACTGGTTAAGTGAGGTATGGAAAATGAGCATCTTAGACTGGGCCCTACAATTGCTACTGCGAACTGTGGGTCTTCTCTCCAGGGTGGCTGTGGCTGCTCCCCCCCCCCCCCCCCCCCGCGCTGTTGGAGGAGAGTGTGTTCACTTTGCACTGGCTCCCTCGATGCTGGGGGTTGGATCTGCCTCCACAAGCAGCACCAACCTGGGAGGATCTGGGACAGGAGTTGGGGAATTAGGGCAGCAGCTGGGAGCCTGGTGGGAGGGGCAGGTCCTGCCTGGCTATCTGTCCCCTGTGTGGGGGCGTGGGTCAGAGAGCTGGGCCCCAGCTGGAGTACACCAGACTTGACGGGTGCATGTGTGCTGCTAATACCATCTCTTTGCTAAGGGGCAACATTGGGCACCATCTCCCTGCCCCACCCCTGACCTGCAGAGGAAATAGCAGGTGCCTTTATTCAGCACAGGTTCAGCCAATGGTTGCTGGGGTGAGAGGTGAGGGTGGGCTATTTCTGCTGCTCAGGATGAGCCATTGTGTCCCCTGTCCACAGACCAATCCACTATTTTAAGCCCTTTGTTGTCAAGAAATAAGGACACTGCAAGGGCAGGAGAAACAGCAGCATGAGTTTGCCCAGCAGCAGGAATTCCCCCCTAAACACACCTGTGGGTATGCACACACCCTTGTTGCTGTACCTCTACATGAGGTGAGGGATCCCTGCACAAACACTCCCCATGCCCCCCCCCCTTCCAGGGTGGCTGCATCTCCACACTAGCCAAGGGATCCTTGTATAACCAGCCTTGCGCCCTACCCCAGGGGCAGCTGGATCCCCATGCTGGGCAAAAAATCCCTGCATCAATAGCCCAGCACTTCCCTCCCACCCCCTGGGGTGGCTGCATCTCAGCACTGAGCCAGAGATCTCTGGATAAACAGCTTGCCAAAGGCTTTGGGGTGAAAGGTTTTGAAATATGGAAAATCTTGCTGTGAAAGTGTCCAAACTTGGGCCTATTTCTCAGCAGAGCTGGGCTGTGTGAAGCTATGCTGTTGAACCCTTTACTACAAGAAAGTCCAGTGGCCTTTTTGAAAAGTTCTTATATGGCTGTGGTTTACACCTGCCCTTTGAAATCAGGCTGCAGGTAGCCCTAGGGCCAGGGACCTGCCTTTTGATGTTTCATGGAAACTGGTGCCTGTCTGTCTGAGTTTTAAGCTGCTGAAAAGTTTCAGAGTAATAGCCGTGTTAGTCTGTATTTGCAAAAAGAAAAGGAGTACTTGTGGCACCTTAGAGGCTAACCAATTTATTTGAGCATGAGCTTTCGTGAGCTACAGCTCACTTCATCGGATGCATACCGTGGAAACTGCAGAAGACATTATACACACAGAGACCATGAAACAATACCTCCTCCCACCCCACTCTCTATTGTTTCATGGTCTCTGTATATATAATGTCTTCTGCAGTTTCCACAGTATGCATCCGATGAAGTGAGCTGTAGCTCACGAAAGCTCATGCTCAAATAAATTGGTTAGTCTCTAAGGTGCCACAAGTACTCCTTTTCTTTAAGCTGCTGAAAATGGCCCTTTCCCCCCTGTGGTTGCTTGATCCAGCAAGATTTTGGCAGCAAGACTAGGAGGGTCAGCATTCACCAGCCCTGCCTGTGGCCTCTCTGTGGCATCTCACCTCTGACCCTGGCTGGAACGCAGCTACAATGGATCACCTTCAAAGTACCCTTTGGCCCAGGAGAATGCGCGCTGGGTTGGGAACCTGCTATACTAGAGTTGCTTATTGGTTGCTGTTAATAATTCTGTGCATTTCACAGCCCCTAGTTCAGTGTGGGGGGAGTGGGTAGTGTCTCTTTAAACACCTGGGAGCAGGCCTGCTGACAGCAATTCTGGACCTCAGGGCAGAACAGTCAATGGGCGTACTTCCTGCACAGCCAAGGCTTCCATGTGCCTGCCGGTGGCCTTCGCCACCATCGGTACCACCCTGTGTGCGCCTAGGAGCCCTGTGGCCTGCCCAGGGAATTTAAAAGGGCCTGGTGCTCCCAGGCCCTTTTAAATCATGCAGGGCCCTAGGCCATTGCCCCCTGCCCTGCCTCAGCGGCCGTGTCTGTGAATCCTCCCCTATGGCTTGCCATATTCTGTTTCAGACTCTGGCCAGACCAGCTGTGTGTCATGAGCTAAGCCTGGCATGTCGTGTGTAGTTAGTAAACAGGGCTGTCTGAATCCATGGTTCCTTCCTGTTACGCAGTTTGTGCAAAGAGCAAAAAGCACAGAGGCTTGTTATTAAGGGCCCACCGTGAGGTTACACACCCTGTGAACAGTACCCAGACCCCATTCTCTGCCCATCAGAGCTCCCCTGCCACAGCTTGGTGCATAGTACCCACTAGCACTATGCTGGGTCATCAAAGCTAGCACAGACTGCCTGGGGCAAGCCCCCGGGCCCTGCTCCCTCCAATACAGCACCCCCTGGAGCCAGCACTGACTGTAAGGGGAGCGTGCGCCCTCCTGAGCCCCTGCCCTTCTCCCTGCCGTACAGTGTCCTCTAGCTCCTTATTGAGCATTGGGGTCAGCACTGACCGCAAAGAGAGGGGTGGTGCTATGTGCTATGCTAGAGGCTGCTCGCAGGGGATAACAACCATCTCTGGCTGCTGGTTCAAGTGGTAGCAGTCTGGGTGACAATGCTGAAGAGACTGGGAAAGCTGAAATCCTATGGAGGGCACACAATTGAACAGTTTAGGGTTGCACATGAGAATTTTTTTTTCCTTTCAAAAATAAAAACTTGGGAAACTGCCTCTTCCCCCCCTCCCCCCATTAAAGCTAGGCTGGGAACTCAAGCCCTCAGGAGGTAAGAAATGCCACAACAAAGGCTGCCCCATTTACTCTGAACTCTGCCTGCCTGTGTCAATGCACTGAGGTCCAACTTTGACCATGTGGTCACAGGCTGCACCACTGGTGCCAAGTTCACACCATCAGTTGATCCTGCAGCTTTAAAAATAATCACTTGGGAGGTTCTTTCTCTTTCCTCTCACATCCCTGAACCTTTCAGGCTCATGTTTGTAAACCCTTCTCCCCTAAAAACTTTACACCTTGCAAGGTGACATTCTGCCAGCTTGTTGTGAGTCCAGCAAAGGTGTCCAACAGTGTGAGATTTGGGATAGATCCTGAGAGCAGGCACCACTGGATATTTGCCCCAGGGCCCTGCCTCGCTCCTTGCTGGGGATGGCTGGTATGAAGGAATGTGCCTGGTAGCAGTTCCTTTCTCTGCCATGTATGGTTCCATCTCTGTGCATTGGCAGCACCTAGACCCCAGGGCAGATCCAGGCCTGGGAATCTCCCAGAGAGTTGCTTGAAATTTCAGGTTGGGAGCGGGGGAGAAATGACCTTTCCTGGGGGAGGAGGGATGACCTATTTCTCTCTCTTTCTCACTCACACCCACCCATCCCCTCTTTGTCGTTTCTCAAGTACTTTCCCAACAATTTTTATCCAATGTTTTAGCAAAAATAGCATTTTCCCTTCACCAACCCCTCCCTTCCCCCCCCCCCGATCTGGGTCAACCCCCCCAAAGCAATGATAAAAGTGTTTGATTGGAAAATGGGACAAAAATAGGCGCCCTTTTGAACCTCACAAAATGGGAAATGATCAAATTTCCTGCTCCATTTCTGCAGCATTTCCCCCTCCCTCCATCCCCCAACTCTGAGCCCCACCAATTGCCTCATCACTCTCAAGTCCTTTTTAGGGGGAGGCCCATCACCATAGCATCAGGGCACCTCACTGAATTTAGTCTCATACACTGCTGGGAAGGGTTCTTAGCCAAATTGTATTGATGGGAAGGTGAGATGCAGAGACATTCGGTGACTTGCCCGTGGTCGCCCAGGAATTGGGATCCAGGTCTCCAGGGGCTTAGGCTGGCACCCTACACCCTGCACCATCCTGTTTCAAGTTGCCTTCCCAGGAGAGTGGTGTGATCCCTGTTTTAGAGAAAGGGACCTGAGATAGTGACTCTGCCAAGGCCACACAGTGAGCCATGGCAGACGCAGAATTCAAACTCAGCCTTGCCGACCACATGGCCTGACTGCGAGAGCAGCCTCAGCTCCAGTTGATTCAGCTGCAGTGGTGAGCGCTCAGCACTTCTGCAAAACAGACCCCAGGGGCTCAAGTTCGGCACCAAGCGTGATGAACACACAATTAGTGACCACTGGTGAGCATTTTGCTTTAAGTGACTTGCCAGGTGCCACAGAGGCAGGGATAGATTCCAGTTCTCAAGCTCCCTTAACCACGAGATCCTCCTTTCTCTCCCTGCAGCCCCCTGCCTTTTTCCTTGCTCACCAGCCACCCAGCAGGGTCCAGAGAAGGTCCAGCTTGTGCACTGAATGAGGCAGGGGTGTTGTGGAAAAACTGTCTGTGATAATGTCATTAATGCCTGTAGTGTGATGCAGGAAGGCTAGAAATGTATAAATGCCTGGCCTAGCTACCTGCCCTATCTCCCCATGTGGAACTGAGGCACTGGAAGTAGGGGTGCAAGGGGTGGCAACACCCCTTGGCTTGAAGTAGCTTCTGTCACACACAGATTTGCAGTTATGTTCTTTGGCTTTCAGCATCCCTGTTATAAAAATTGTTCTAGGGCCCTTGCTTGGAACCCTGCAAACATTTAAGGGGCATCTGTGGGAGCAGAGGGAAGGAGCCTGGGGCTGGGATAGCAGGGAGCTGGGGGTGCGGGGTGAGATTGAGGGGCACCAGCGGAGCTGCGTGTGTGTGGAGGGGGAGCTCAGGGCTGGGATAGCAGAGGGCTGGGCATCAAGCTTGAGGGCACCAGTGAGGCCAGGGCCAGGATAGCAGGCAGCTGGGTGTTGAGATTGAGGCAGGGGTTGGCAACGTGTCCTCACATGGACACGAGTGTCCATGGTAAAAATGCTGAGGTCCATGGGGGCACTCACCTCGGGTGGCTCCCCATCTCTGCTGTTGCTGGTGAAGGCGCAGCCAGGCGGCTCTGCATGCTGCCTCCGACCCCTGACCCAGAGCGCTGACTCCGTGGCCCCCAGCCCATTGGCCAGGTACCCTGGCCAATGGGAGCTGCAGGGGCAACACCTGCAGACAGGGCAGTGCTCAGAGCCACCTGGCCGCACCTCCATGTAGGAGCCGGAGGGGGGACATGCCGCTGCTTCCAGGAGCTGCTTGAGGTAAGCACTGCATGGAGCCTGCACCCCTTCCCCTCTCCCACACTCCAACCCCCTGCCCCATCCCTGATCCCCCTCCCGTCCTCTGAACCCCTTGATCCCAGCCTGGAGCACCCTCCTGCACCCCAAACTCCTCATCCCCATCCCAGAGCTTGCACCCCCAGCTGGAGTCCTCACACACCCCAACCCCCTGCTTCAGCCTGGCGCCCCCTCCTGCATCCTGAACCCCTCATTTCTGGCCCCACCCTGGAACCTGTACCCCTAGCACAGAGCCTGTACCCCCTCCCACACTCCACACCCCAACCTCCTGCCTCAGCCCAGAGCCCCCTGCTGCCCCCTGCCAATGTCCGTCACTAAGTCTGGTAATTTTGTCAAGTGTCCGTTGCACAACGTGGCAGTGCTGACCCATGGACTGAGGGGCACCAGCAGAGCTGGGGGGGTTGGTTGGAGCCCAGGGCTGGGCTAGCAGGCAGCTGTGGGTCACAGCAAGGAGACCCAGCCTTCTCCAAGCTCCCATTCCCCTGTCAGACAGGGCAGGTGGGGCTGGTGCGTTGTTCCCGCGCTCAGTCACAGACTGGTTCTGTACTGTGTTGTGGAGGGGAAGGCAGCCACCCGGGCTGGCGTCAGGTGTAAAGTAAAACAAAACTTGAATAATACATTTCATTCTAATTAAAATTATTGCTCATATGAATCATCATGTAATTACACCAGATTATGAATATTTAATTAACCCAAAAACATGCTCAGAAATCTGCAAACGAGTTCCCCACCTCCATATGAGGGAAATTTCTGATCTCTTCGAGGGGCCTAATGTCTGTGATATGGTGCCTGTGGCCCTCAATCCCTTCTTGCAGCCCAGATAGCTCCGCTTTGGGCCCCTTCCCATCTCTGCCAGTGCCCCTCAACCCCAACCCACAGCTCAACCAGAGCTCTGAGTCCTGACTAGAGCTCCCTGACGTCCCAGCCCTGGGCACCCGACTCCGCAGCTCTGCTGGTGCTCCTCAAGGCTCCAGAAGATTGGGAGCGATGAGACCAGGCAGCTGAGAATGGCCTGGCCTAGTGCCGTGCAACACAAATGCGGAGGGGTATGTGTGTTGGTGGACATGGCTGGGGCGTGAGTGTGTGTACAGGGTACATGTATATAAATTGTTGGGGCAGAGGGGGTGTATGTGTGAAGATTAGGGTAAGGGTGCTTGTGTATGGTTCATTGAGGTGTTTGTGTGTTTCCAAGCACAGTAGCGCTGCTACCCATTTGTCTGGCTATGCGTCAGTGCACCATGTGTATGGGGTGGTTGTGCAGAGTGTGTGTGCTTCAAAGGGGGTTGTGTGTTTAGAGACAATAGGAGTATTTGCAGTGTGACATTGCAGGTGTTATGTGTAGACAGGTGCTTGAGTGCATTTGAGTATGGAGGGAAGTTGTAGGGTGTGTGTGCATGTCCACATTCTTAGTTTCTATGGCCAGAAGGGACCCTGTCGTCATCTACCCTGACCTCCTATATAACAGACCAAAGGTGCCCTGAATTAATTCCTGGCTGAACTACTGCAGATCTTTTAGGAAAAACATCAGATCTTGATTTAAAAATTACCAGTGATGGAGAATTCACCACGACCCTGATAAATTGTTCCAGTGGTTACTTCCCCTCACTGGTAAACATTTGGGCCTTATTTCTAGTCTGAATTTGTCCAGCTTCAACTTCCAGCCCTTGGCTATTGTTAGACCTTTGTCTATGAGATCAAAGAGCCTCTTATCAAATTTCTGTTCCCCCTGTAGGTACTTACAGACTGGGATCAAGTCAACCCCTTAACCTTTCTTCATTAAGCTTAATAGACTGAGCTCCTTGAATCTCTTGCTATAAATTTTCCAATCCTTTAATCATTCTCTTGGCTTTTCTCTGAACCCATGAACACTCTTATCCAATTTATCAACCTCCTTCTTGAATTGTGGGCACCAGAACTGGACACAGGATTCCAGTAATGTTCACAATAGTGCCACATATGGGGGTAATAGAACCTTCCTTCTCCTACTCCAGATTTCCCTGTTCATCCATCCTAGGATCTCATGAGTCCTTTTGGCCACAGCATTGCACTGGGAGCTCATGTTCTGCTGATTATCTTCCATGACCCCCAAGTCTTCTTCAGAGTCACTGCCCCCAGGATGGAGGCCCCCATCCTGTCAGCATGGCCTACAGTCTGTGTGCCTAGATGTATAACTTTTCATTTGGCCATCTTAAACAGCATATTGTTTGCTGTGCCTGGCTTACCACTGTGTGTGTATGTGTCTGTACAGTGTTTGCAGAGTGTGCGTTCGTGTGTACAGCATCTGTAGAGTGTGTATACAGATCATAGTGAGGGGGTGGGCAGGTGGGGCTGATGTTTCTGTAGTGTAGTTGTGGTGTGAACAGCTACACAACCTACCATACTCAGCTCCCTCCACAAAGCAGCCCCCACACATGTCAATCCCAGTATCCTCCACTCTCTCTCCTTGCAGTTCCCCCAGTCTTCCCACCCCAGTATTGCCATCCCCTCAAGATCCAGCTGGTATCCCCTCTCAATTCCCCATGCCCCACCCCAGGGATTCCCTCCCCCCATTCCTGCCCCTCCTGGGAACCCAAAGCAATTAATGAAATAATGGAGAGAGGATCCTACTGGTGCGTGATGGAGGAGGATGGACCAAACCCTGACAGCATTGACCAGGGAGACGCCCCGCACTGAATCCCCCTGCAGGTGGCACAGGCTCCACCCCACAACCCAGCACAGACACACACACCCCATCTGACACAGACCCTGTAGCAAAGATTCCCCCTCATTACCCACCTGCCCCTGTAGAGAGGCAGGAGGCCAAATGGATGTTTGTGTGTGCAAACATATATGGAGCCAGGCAATTACATGTCCTGCCCCCTGGTTATGGTTTTCTAAAGCCAGTCCCTTTGTGCACACAGCCACACCACTGTCTCTCCCATGCACACTTCCTTTTCTGTCACATTCACACACACACACGCCCTTCCTTCTCACACTCACCCCTCCCAGTCTCCCTCATCTCTCTTTCACCCCTTCTCTGTCTGTCACACACATCCCCCTATCCCTGTCTTTATCACTCACATAAACCCTTTGGATCACATTCTCTCATCCACACAGTCCTCTCCCCAACGTCTCCCAAACACCCACCCACCCCATCTCACCCCACCTTTTGTCTCTGTCTCTGCTCATATCCCATTGTCTGTCTCACACCCCCGCCCTTTCTCTCACATACACCCTCTCACACACTCACTCATACACACACTTCTTTCCCAGCCTCTCTCTAACACAGACTTAACCCCCCACCCATCTCACATACCTTCTTTGTCTCTGTCTCAAACACCCCCCTACCCCCCTCACCCACCCTTTGTCTCACACACCCCCTCCTCTGTCTCTTGCACACTCACACCCTCCTTGTTTCCCTCACCCTCCCCACCCCCCCACAACATTCACCATTGTCTCTCTCACACAGCCCCTTTGTCTCTTATTCTGGCACCCCCCCTTCCATCTCTCCTTGTCTCACACACACTCCCATTCCCCTAGCCCCTCTTTATCTCACACACACCTCGCTCTGTGTTTCACACACCACTGTCATTGTCTCTGCCTCAAACCCTTTGTCACACTCAGAGACCCCTCCCTGTCTCACACAGACTACACCTCCGTCTCACCCATACACACTATCCATTGTCTGTTTTATACCCTTCCTGTCTCACACTCCTACCCCCTCATACTCACACCTATCCCTGTCTTACACCCTCACCAATCTCCCTGTCTCACCCCCTCTGTCTCACACCCCCATCTCACTCATACTCACATCCATCCCTGTCTCACACACTCACCCCCTCCCTGTCACTCACCCCCTCCGAGTCTCATACACTCACCCCCTCCTTGTCTCACCCCCTCCCTGTCTCTTACACACTCACCTCTCCCTGTCTCACACACACTACACCCCCGTGTCTCACCCATGCACACCATCCATTGTCTCTGGCTCACGCCCTCCCTGTCTCACGCTCATAGCCCCTCACACTCACCCCACCCACTCCCACTCCCACTCCCCCCTCCCTGTCTCACACTCACACCCCTCTCTCTGCCACACTCACACGCGGTTGCGCTTGCGCCCCGGCTCCTCCTCCCGGCTGGTTGCGAGCGGGGCCGGGGTTGGCAGTCGCGGCGGAGCCGGTCGAGAACCGGAGCAGGGAGCTGAGCGGAACTGAGGCGGGTCCCCGAGCCATGGGGCCCCGGGCTCCGCAGCGCTCCTAGGCGGGCGGGTCCGCCCGATTCCCCACGGCGGCGCCCCGAGCTCATGGGCGGCCGCACGGGCTGAGACCCCACGCCGGACGGGCTCGGAGGGACCCAGGCGTCCTGGCACCATGGCGTTCACCTTCGCCGCCTTCTGCTACATGCTCACCCTGGTGCTGTGCGCCTCGCTCATCTTCTTCGTCATCTGGCATGTGAGTGCGGGTGGAGGGTGGGGATCGGGATGGGGGTTCGGTGCTGGGGGGGGTCGGGATGGGGGGATCCGGGCTGCGGGATGGGCGTGCTGGGAGGCTGCCCGTGTCCCTGTCAGGCCGCCTCCTCTGCCAGCCAGGCCCCCCGGAGATCGGGCCGGGGGCGGGGGGGATCCACCCCGTTCATGCTGCCCCGTTTCTGGGGTTCGGGCTTGTCTAGCTACTTGCTCCCCCCGCCCCCGCGTCTCTCGGTCCCTGGCTGACAGGCTTTGCCTGAGTCTCCGCTTTCAAGAATAGCAAGAACCGTGAATAATTCTGCAATGAAAGAGAGACCGAGAGTTCCCCTCTGCCCCCCGTCGCCCCCTGCCCCCATCACCCCGACACCGCACCAGCCCCAGTTCCCATCGCCCGGCTCCCCTTCTCACCAGCCCCTTGGCCCTGCGCCCTGGCTGCCCGGTACCAGTTTGGGGGTTGCTCCCCAGACCGGGCTGCTGGGAGGCGTTGGGCCGGACCGGGGCTCCCGTCAGTGTGTGTGTGTGTGTGTGTGTCTCTCTGTGTGTGTGTGTGTGTGTGCGCGATGCTGGTGCTGGTGGTGATATGGAGCCGACGTAGCTAAGAAACCCAGGGTTGGGGGGGGGCCTGCCTGCGCTGCCCCCAGAACCCCTAGCCCCACCCCCGTCGTGGCTCCCCACTGTGTCCCAGCTCCCCCGGGTCTCCCCAACTGCCTCCCATCCCCCTCCCGGTCGGATCTTCCCCAAACACCCTCCCCTCCGCAGCCCGATCCCTCTCTCCCAGTCCCAACCCCCTCCCGTGCAGGATCCCTCCTGCCCCCAGCCAGATCCCCCGTGGATCCCCCAAATTGCCCTCCGCTGGATCGCCCCCCCCCGTTTGTTCCACGGCTGCTGCATATCCCGGGCTCCCCGCGATGTAGCCCCCCTTCTCTCTCAGCCGTAGCTAGGGAACCCGGCGCTGGTTGCCATGGGAACTACATCTGTTTACAAGATGGGCTCTGGGTATCAATAACAGGGTGGTGGGTTTAACTCCTCTGGTTCTGGGCGGGAGGTCTCCCCATCGCTCCCCTTCCTAGCCCTGCACCCCCAGCTCCGCCAGTGCCCCTCAGCCCTGCCTTGCAGCTCCCCCTCCTACCCTTGCCTCGGTGCCCCTCAATCCCCATCCGCAGCCCCCTGCTATCCCAGCCTGGGCTCCCCCACACGGACACGGGTCTGGCTTGGCTTTCCACTGCATACACAGCCTGGGCCTGTCTCTCCTGTATCCCAGATTACTGCCTCCTCATCCCTGCCCCCTCCCCATGGGCATCACAGCACAGCTGTGTCATCCCCCTCCTTGCCCACCCCCCACCCCCAGAGTGCCCAACTGCTTTGGCACTTGCCCCTGTCATGGGAGGGCTCCAACCACAGCTGTCTGGAGCAATGATCTTTGCAATAGTCAGGGATGAAAATATGGTTGTGGGTGTTGGGAGTGCGGGGCACCAGCAGGGCTGTGGGGTGGGGGAAGCCCAGGGCTGGGATAGCAGGGGGCTACAGGAGTGAGGGGCCCCAGCTGTGTTTGGGGCATAGGATGCATTTGAAACAGGGACCACTCCTGACCCCTGGCCAGAGGGGTCTGTCCCTGGCAGCAACGATCCAGGTGGGTCTGGGAGCTGCAGGCTGTCAGCTATTTCCTCCCCTGGTGCTGAGATGCAGCCACCTCTGGGGTGGGGCACAGAGGCTGTTTATACAGGGATCCCTTGCCTGGCACTGAACTGCAGCCACCTCAGGGGGGCAGGGTGTGTGTGTGTGTGTGTGATAACAGGACAGTGTCACACAACAGTTTAGGACAGAAAGTGAAGCAGAATCCTGTCTGTCTGAAGAGTGCCCTAGGAGGACACAGGAGTAGGGCTGGGTGTGAGCTGCATTTCCCATTTCATGGCAAATTCCACAAATTCAACATTTTTTCCTGGAACAGAAGCAAAATATTTGGAAATTTCCCACAAAAGGAAACGACCCCCCCACCTCCCCCAGGCATTTGGGGTTAATGGAAGCGTCTGGTTCCCATTTCAACCTTTTCCAACTTTTAATGGTTTTCTATATAAAAACGATGAATTTCGTTCTGAAAAGTCATTTCAAAACCCACTGCCAAACCTTTTCATTCCAAAAACGTGCAAACAGGCCAGTCGGGTTTGGCCAGAAATGGCATTTTTATCAAGAAACAGTCCGAGGAAAAATTTCAGCTCCAGTCAGAAGCAAAAGGGAATGTACCAAACAGAGTGTGAACAGAGCCCCTGACATGTAAGGATTTTGTCCTGCCCCGCTCCCTGCAGTACAGCGCCCCCTGCGGAGCCCCCCCCGCTCCCTGCACTACAGCGCCCCCTGCGGAGCCCCCCCTCACTCTGCGCCCTGCAGTACAGCGCCCCCTGCGGAGCCCCCCCCCGCTCCCTGCACTACAGCGCCCCCTGCGGAGCCCCCCCTCACTCTGCGCCCTGCAGTACAGCGCCCCCTGCGGAGCCCCCCCCCCGCTCCCTGCACTACAGCGCCCCCTGCGGAGCCCCCCCTCACTCTGCGCCCTGCAGTACAGCGCCCCCTGCGGAGCCCCCCCCCCGCTCCCTGCACTACAGCGCCCCCTGCGGAGCCCCTCATTCTGCGCCCTGCAGCGCCCCCTGTCCTGCCCCGCTCCTCGCGTCGCAGCACCACAGTGGGGTCAGTAATGACTGCGAGGAGGGAGTGCCCCCTCTTGAGCCCCCTGCTCTGCTTCCTGCAGCACAGCGCCCCCTATTGAGGCCCACCCTGCAGCACAGCGGTGGAGGCTTTAGGGCGGGATGTGGCCGGGGTTGAGCCCTGGGAGCAGCTGTCCCAGGCGGCTGTGGGGATGGAGATAGGGGCTGCTCTGTGCCTTGCTGGCCCCTGCATCTAACCCCCCAGGGGTCCTGAGAGTGAAGTTGTGTCACTGCCAGTGCTTAATTTGTGCCAGGGCTGAGCCCGGCACCCTGGGCTTGCTGCATCAGTTACAGATGGAAAGGAATTGTTGAGCCCCAGCACCTCTTTCATTACAAATTAAGCACTGGTCACTGCCCGGCCCCCCCCCCGCCCCGGCCATTAACACCCTTCTGTGCTCTGCCCCAGGGCCACACAATGGCCCATCCAGCCCAGTATCCCTCAGAGGTGTGCTGAGGGGGAGCTCACTGTGGTGCCCTCCTTCCTTTCTCTGCTGGGGGTCAGGGGTTTGCATTGAACTCCAGCACCCCACAGATAAGTGACCTTTCCTCCCTGAACATGCGGCACATCCCATAATACTTTGAGTGCTGAGGGGGGCCCTGCCCCATTCCCTCGCTGCCCCCACTTGAGCCCTTGGGAACCATAGATTCCCCTCCCCACCCAGCAGTGGAGGGTAAACTGAGGCAAGGGGGTCAAACAGCTTGCACAGTGGTATGCAGGGAATCTGCAGGGGAGCCAGGAACAGAACCCAGGTGTCCTGAGCCCCAGCCCTGGGGCCCCCACTCCCCTGTCAGGGCCTGGCCCCTGCAGGGGCTTGGCTGCATGGGAGAGCCCATATGTGTCTGCACATTGCTTTGCTGGGTCTCCTCAACCAAGCTCCTAGCAGAGATGGTGCCCCCCTGTAATTCCCCCCCCCCCCAGCAGTAAGCAGCCCTCTTGCCACCGGGGAGCCCAGAGGCTGAATAGTTTCCCGGACTCGAGGCAGAGTCCTGGGGGATCCTTGTGTGGAGGGAGGGGCAGGAGTGCTGGAACAATTTGTATAGTGGGGGTGCTGAGAGTCATTGAACCAAATTGTAAACCCTCGATAGAATGGAAGCCACTTCAAGTTAGGGGGTGCGGCAGCACCCCCGCACCCCTAGTTCCAGCACCTTTGGGGGGGGAGCTCCCCCAGCCAGGGCTCCTCTCTCAATAGAAGGAGTGAATTGCTCTGGATGTCCCCTGATCCTGCCCTTCCCCAGGCTCAGAACCCAGGTGACTGGGATCAGGGACCCAGGCGATCGGGGGGACTCAGGCGATTGGGAATCAAGGTGCCTGACCCCTCGGAGCAGCAGGGAAAGTTCGTCCCGCGCACTCCCCCCCTGCTGGAAACCATCCTGTTGCCCCGTGACCGGCTCCCAGGCGGCCAATGGTGGGTGGGTCACACTCTGGTTTCTCTCCCTCCAGTTCTGGGCAGGTGCTGGGCGTGGGGGAAATGGAGGGGATGGAGTTTGTAGCCGTGCAAAGCCAGTGTACCTCAATCCTGACCTGCAGCCCCCCCAGCTCTGCCAGTGCCCCTCAATCCTGACCCACAGCCCCCCAGCTCTGCCGGTGCCCCTCAATCCTGACCCCCAGCCCTCCTGTTCTGCTGGTGCCCCTCAATCCCAATCCCCTGCTATTCCAGCCCTGGGTTTACCACCTTCCCACCCCCACCCCCAGCACACACTGACCCCTAATCTCCCACACTGTGCCTGTCACAAAATTATGTCTGTCCCAGCACAAGCTGGAGTGTTGGACCCTGTCTAGGGCCTGGTATGTGCAGTGAATTTGTGGGATCTCAGCTTCATTCTGTGTGGGGCAGGCACCCAGCCACAGAGAGCAGCAGCTAAATGGTCCAGCCAGCCACCTCGTTACCCCATCCCTGGCTCCCTGCTCCCCCAGCTGGCCTTGCAGGCTGTTCCTAGGGCTCCGATTATGGGGGGAGGATGCTGAAGCAGAATCCCTCCCCTGCCAGGCACAGAAGCCACGTGTGAGGGTTGCTAAGCAACCCCGACAGGCGCCTGTAGTCCTCATTGTTGCTTTGACAGGTACCAAGTGCAGCTCAGATCTGACTGTGGCTGGAGAGGAGCCCAGGGCTGGGTTAGCAGTGGGCTCTGGGCTGGGTTGGGGGGCACCATCAGAGTTGTGGGGGTGGAGGAGAGCCCAGGGCTGGGTTAGCAGTGGGCTCTGGGCTGGGTTGGGGGGCACCATCAGAGTTGTGGGGGTGGGGGAGAGCCCAGGGCTGGGTTAGCAGTGGGCTCTGGGCTGGGTTGGGGGGCACCATCAGAGCTGTGGGGGTGGGGGAGAGCCCAGGGCTGGGTTAGCAGGGGGCTCTGGGTTGGGTTGGGGGCACCATCAGAGCTGTGGGGGTCAGGGGATCCCAGGGCTGGGCTAGCAGGGGGCTGAGGGTCAGGATTGTGGGAACCAGCAGAGCAGAATTGTGTGTCTCAGCCCATCACCTTGATGAGTCTCTGCTCTGAGAGCCCAGAAACTGGTGACGGGAGTAGCTGGGGCTGGGGCACATGCCAGGGAGCCAGGAGGCTCTGGGTGCTGGTAAGTGGGCCTGAGTGTGATGGACCTGGACATGCTTAATGTGGGGGGAGGGGGCAAACTCACAAGCAGGGGCTCTGGAAGGGGGAAGGGAATCCCCCAGACACACCTGCTGGAGACCACGGCAACAGGACTGAGCTCAGGCTAGTGACAGAAACATCTCCATTTGGGAAGGCCGGGGGGTATCGGCTCTGATCCAGGCTGGGGGCTCCTCCAGCCCCCCACTGTCTCACACCGGATCTCTCCCAGCCCCCGGAGGATGGGGAGGCAGTGGCTGAGTCACCCCATTTGGCTGGGGCTCCGGGGCTGGCTGTTCCGGAGCCGGCTGTGCTGGCAGGAGCCCAGGAAAAGCCATGTGGAGTCGGGGGAGGAAACTGGACCCCCCAGGGAAGCTGGGTCTCTCCACATCCTGCTGGGAGCTAACTTCCCTGGTAACGCTTGGGGGAGGATGGATCCAGGCTTTCAGGGGGCAGATGAGTTCAGGGGGCTGGAAGCCAGGACTCCAGGTTCCATCCCAGCTCTGTCAGGGGAGTAGGGGCTAGTGGTTAGAACAGGGAGGGGCTGGGAGCCAGACTCCTGCTCTGATCCTTGATATTTTTATTATTGATATGGAAGTGCAAAGCAGCAGAGACTGGTGAATTCCTGTCCGCTTGATCACTTCTGGGGAGTTTATCAAGCAGTGACTGTTAGCAGTAGGGTCCGTCTGTTCCTTCCCACCTCCTGTATCCACAAACCAGCCAGTCCCCTGGCCCTGGGGCTGGATTGGAGCCAGCGCGCCATAGAAGGGAAAGCCCCATGTCCCATTCTCTAGAAGGGCTAGAGAGGAAGGGTGACAGAATGGGGAGCTGAGAACGTGTATGTGTGTGTGAGGGGGTCCGGCTGGGTGCCCCAGTGGGTGGCACTGCAGATGCTCCTCTCTGGCTTTATCAGCCCTCAGTTGGGGTCACCCCGTGCAAATTGGCAGGATGGGGTCTGATTTGCATACGTAAATAAGATTGTGTGGGTTGGGCCAGACACTGCCTAGGTGATCATGTCCTCAGGCAGCCCCACCATGGGCTTGTGTGACCCCCCCTCACCTGCTTCCCCCGGGGCGACCCTCCTGGGAACTCCCTACCCTTCCCTCAATGAATGGGGGAGCCCCCATGGGAAGGTCGGGGGGATGGATCCCTGTATAAACAACCCCTGCACCCCACCCCAGAGGCAGCTGCATCTCAGCACTGGGTAAGAGATCCCTGGATACACTGCCCCCATGTCCCACCCCAGACTCAGCCGTGTTCCAGGGCTGGGCCGGGAGTATCTGTCTCTCTCTGCAGCTGTCTCTGACCCTGCTCCCCCCACAGATCATCGCCTTTGACGAGCTGCACACAGACTTCAAGAGTCCCATTGACCAGGGGAACCCGGCAAGGGCAGTAAGTCAATAGATGTGATGGGAGAGGTGTGTCTGTCTCTGTGTCCGTCTGTGTCTGACCCTCCCCCTCACCCACTGCCATGCCCTCCCCCCATGTCGCCCATGTCATTCCTATATTTCTTAAATGTGGTGTCCACTCAACCGTCCTCTGCCATGAATGAGTGACAGTGCCATGAAGGGTGCAGGGCTCCCAGACTCCTGGGTTCTATCCAAGCTCAGGGAGGGGAGGGGAGTCTAGTGAGTTAGAGCTGGGGGGCTGGCAGGACTCCTGGGTTTGCTCTCGCTGGCTGTGCTGCGCTGAAGTTTGTGTCACTCAAATGTTTTTTCGGAAGGTCCCAAAGTTCCCATCAGCCCCTGGGGCTGGTCCTCTGGGGGGGTGTCAACACTACTCTGGGGCTGGGATTTCAACAGGCTTCCAAGGCTCTGCACCAAACCACCCCCTCCCACCCCCTCACCCCTCTTCCTTTTCTACCCCAGTACCCCACCCCCTCCTTCTCTCCTCATCACACCCCTGGTCCAACCCCACTGCTTGTTGCTTTTTCATCTCTCTTTGTCTAGTTTGATCCAGCTGCATCAGTGCTGGGTCCCCTCCATCCCAGTCCCCAATCCCCCCGCTAGCCCACCCCTGGGCTTGCGCTCAGCTCTGCTGATGCCCCTCAGTCCTGACCTGCAGCAGCCCTGGATCCTGTTCCCTCCATGCTCAGCTGATACTCTTCAGTCCCAACCCCCTGCTATCCCAGCAGCAACCATTCAGATGGGGGTCAAGGTGCGGGTGGGTTCTGGGAGCTGACTGTGCTCAGGCGTGGGGGTCGAGGAGCTGTAATTAAAGGTGCTGCTGACAATCACTAAAACTGCCCCTCCCCCCCAGCAATGTTCCCTCTAATTTTTCACAGGCCGTGTGTGCAAAAAATTTCTTCTGTGCAAATTTTTGTGTGCACGGTGTTTCACCGTGTGCGTGGGGTTTAGGATCTGTGTGAACACGCACAGAGCAGAGGGAACAGTGCCCCTCAGGGTTTGCAGGGGCGGAATAGCACCCTGGGGCCTCGAGAGGGGAAGGGGCTTGCTATGGGTCACAGTGAGTCAGTAGCAGACCTGAGGAAAAAACCCCACTCCCACCCCAGAGCCAGGGATAAAACCAAGGAGTCCTGACTCTCCCTCTCTCTCCTGCTCAAACCCCTTACACCAGCATTTCCCAGGGGGTGGGACCCAAAATTGGTTGGCGGAATGTTTCAAAGGGTCACGTGGCAGCTCCTAGCCCATGGGGCTGGCTGGGCTCTCCCTGCTCCACGCACTGCAACTTCTGCAGTCCCAGCACCCCTCAGGTTTGGCCCAGCCACCCAGACAGGCCAAATCTGAGTGAGTGGCGGCCCTGTAACCCCATGAGCCAGGTCACAACTCCACCCACACACATTTGGTCCAATCAGGTGGGTGGGGCCAAACCTGAGCCACGCCGCAACCGCCAGAGGTTGCGATGCCTGGCACTACCCAAGCCAGCACAGGAGCTGCTGCTGTGGGGTGAGTGCCATGCAGTGCCCAACCTCGTCCTGAGGGCAGAAGCTGACCGAAACCCCCCCCAAGGCCTCCGCCCCCCCAGACTATTTACTGAGTCGCGACAGGCCATAAACTTTTACAAAGGGGTCCTGAGCCCCCAAAAGTTGTGAACCACTGCACTAGACCCTCCCCTCCCTTCCAGGAGTGGGGGATAGAACCCAGGTGTCCTGGTGGGTGGCGAGCCCTGACTGCTGCCTGTGTGTCGGCTGCAGTAACAGAGTTGCTGGGAGAGGAATTCAGGTCACACAGAGCTGTTTATATTTAGGGAAATGGAGTGGGAGCGATGGCCCCAGCTGCAGTCCCTGGCTTGGGGCCCCCGAGGTTGCTGGGATTGACTCTGCCCAGGTTAGGCACAGTGGAGGGGACAGATGGGCCAGGTGAAGGAATAACTCCTCATAGGGCAGAGTGCTCCCTGTCTGTGCAGCCCAGAGCCCTGGAGTCAACCACCTCCCTGCTCGCACACAGCATCTGCCTGACTGATGGGAAACTGAGGCACAGATGGGGGAGGAACTGAATCAGGGTCATGCAATGAGTAGGGATGAGAAAGGGAAATAGAACCCAGAAGTCCTGGCTCCCAGCCCTCCTGCTCCAATCCTAGACCCCACTCTCACCCAAATTCTATTCATTAACATTTCAGTACTGGAGTAACCTCATTTCATATCTGATACCAGAATCCAGGCCCAACCCCAGTGCAGCCAGGGGTGACTCCGGATATACCTTGTGGGAGCTGACACCAGAATCTGGCCCCGACCCCAGTGCAGTCAGGGGTAACTCTGGATACAACCTGTGGGAGCTGACACCAGAATCCGGCTCTGACCCCAAGTGCAGTCAGGGGTGACTCTGAATATGCTCTGTGGGAGCTGACACCAGAATCCGGCCCTGATGTCAGTGCAGTCAGGGGTGACTCTGGATTTATCCCAGGTAACCAACATCAGACTCTGGCCCACACTCCATCGCAGGCAGATGGTGACTTTGGATTTACTCAGGCTCTCAGCTCAGAATCTGTCCCTAGCCCAATTGCACTTGCTGACTCTGGATCAGTGCTTAATTTGTGCCAGGGCTGAGCCCCAGCACCTCTGGGCTTGGCAGTGCCGAGCCCCAGCACCTCTGGGCTTGCTGCATCAGGTATGAATGTAAAAAATCGCTTGAGCCCCAGCACCTCTTTCATTACAAAGTAAGCACTGCTCTGATTGACCGGGGGAAGCTGAGCTCAGAATCCAGCCCTCATCCCGTTGCTGTTGCTGGGTGACCAGATTTACCACAAGGGAACTGAGATCTGGGGGCCACTGGGGGCTGGCGGGGATGAGATGGGGGTGAAGAAGGAGGGGAAAGAAGGAGCTGGGGAAATTGATGGGGGTGGGTTCTGGGGGCTGGCCTTGCTCAGGTGGGGGGGAGGGGTCACAGCAGAGTGAATTGGGGGGTCTGGCTGTGCTCAAGAGGGGTTGAGCAGGTGGGGGGACCTTGCTGTGTGAGTCCTGCTTGTAAGTTTGCCTTTCCTGTTATCGATCCAGCCAGGGTTTGGGGTTCACTGGGTGGCAAAAAGGAAGAGACACTGAGGTTTCAGCCCCCCCAGATGAAGCTCAAGTTGCTTCCTGTTCTCTGCAGGGTTGGTAGCAGTGTGGGGAGCCCAGGGCTGGATAGCAGGGACTGCGGGTTTGAGGGGCTCTGACAGAGCTGTATGGGGAGCCCAGGGCCGGATAGCAGGGGCTACGGGCCAGCACAGGGATACCAGCAGGGTGTCCAGGATTCCAGAGCTGGAATCCTCTCAGGCTGAGTCTCTGTTGGAAAAAGCTGCCATTTGAAGTCTCTGTCGCCCAGTCTCAGGGTTTGATCATGGCATTTGGTGTCTTAGGGCATGTCTATGCTACAACCAAACACCCGGGTTGGCCCCTGTCAGCTGACTCAGGCTCATGGGGCTCCCTCCCTCCTCACGGGGTCCCAGAGGCCAGGCTCCAGCCTCAGCAGTTTCATAGCCCCTCAGCCCGAGCCTCGCCCACCTGAGTAAGATGGCATGGCCTAGCTATGTGTTTTTTATTGCAGTGTAGACATGCCCTTAAATCCCCAGCTCCCAGAGTCCTGGGATCTTCTGAGAATCGTGGCTTTCATATATAAACCCCCCCAGAAACTTTCTCTCCCTTGTGGGGAGAAGCTGGGATCTGCCTCCTGGAGGCACCCCACAGGCACTGAGCCAATAAATACAAGCCCAATGGCACATGATTTCAAAGCTAGTCTCCTGGTTTTGGGGCCCCACTAGCTTCGGGGTTTATGCTGAAGAAACTGGAAATGTAAATGTTCCCTTTCCCCTCACGGGAGCACAAGTGGAGCCACTGCTCTTGAGCTCTGTCTATGTAGGGGCTAGTATTTGTGTTTGTGCAGGGCTTAATGTCTGGGGTTTATGTGGGGTCTTGTCTGTGTTTGTGTAGGGCTTAGTCTCACTGTTTATATAGGATCTTACAAGACCCTTGACTTGCGTATTGTACAAGCCCTAACTAAGGGCACACATTGTGTCAGACAATGATGTGAATGATGGAGCCTGAATCCTCTTTACAACTTGGGGGGGAAGGAAGTGGGGCCCCAGAGGCCCTGGGATTTGGGCTCCACCTTCATTTTGGACTTTCTGCAAACCCTAGCCCTATATAAGGGCAAGGAAGTGTCTTCATGGCTACTTGCACCCCCACCCCTGATCCCAGCTCCAGCAATAACCCGACACACAAAACTAATTCCCAGAGTGGGTATCCATGTACACACCCTCCCCTCCCCAGCCACAAGCCCTCATTCACCTCCCACAGCTGAGAATAGAACCCAGGAGTCCTGGCTCCCCTCCTCCCCCACACCCTGCTCTAACCACAAGGTTCCTAGATTATAAAGCCAGAAGGGACAATTGTGATCATCTAGTCTGTCCTCCTGTATAGCCTGTTCCAGTGTCTAATTAAAGCGCTGGGGCAGGTTACTTGGGGAGGCAGTGGAATTCCCACCAGTGGAAGTTTTTAAGAACAGGTTAGACAAACACCTGGCAGGGGTAAGCCAGGTTTATTTGGTCCAGCCTCCTTCAGGTGGGTGGCCTAGATGACCATGTTAGGTGCATTCCAGCCCTACATTGCTATGATTATATAACACAGGGCATATGACTTCCATGAATTAACTCCTGGTTGCACTAGAATAGAGCAGATCTGTTATCAAAATATCCCATTTTGATTTAAACATTGCCAGCGATGGTGAATCCACCACAGCCCTGGATAAATTGTTCCAACGTTTAATTACCTGCACTGTTAAAAATGTAGGTGTCTTATCCCTAGTCTGAATTTGTCCAGCTTCAACTTCCAGCCCTTGGCTCTTGTTAGACCTTCGGCTGCTCTATTGCAGCTCCATTATCCAATTTCTGTTCCCCACGTAGCTACTTCTAGCCTGTGATCAAGTCACCCCTTAATCTTCTCTTTGTTAAACTAAACAGATCGAGCTCCTGGAGCCTCTGACTCTGAGGCATGTTCTCTAAGTCTTTAGTCATTCTCGTGGCTCTTCGCTGAGCCCTCCAATTTATCAGCATCCCTCTTGCATTGTGGTACGAGAGCTGGATGCAGGATTCCAGTAGTGGCCACACCAGTGCCACACCCGGAGGTAACAGAACCTCCCTTCTCCTAGTTGGGATTCCCGTTTACACACCCCAGGCTCGCATTAGCCCTTTTAGCCACGGCATCGCACTTGGGAGCCTGTGTTCAGCTGATTAGCCGCCATGAGCCCCAAGCCCTTGTCAGAGTTCCCTGTCCTGAAAGTATGGCCAGTGTTCTTTGTTCCTAGAGGTGTATGTTTACATTTGCCCATATTACAACACACATTGTTTGCGTGTGCCCAGCTTACCCAGGAAGCCAGATCGCTCTGTATCCGTGACCTAACTTCATTATTTATTACTCTCCCAATCTTTGTGTCATCTGCAAACATTTCATGATGATTCGATGTTTTCTTCCAGGTCACTGATAAAAAGGTTAACTCGTGTAGGGCCAAGAGCTGATCCTTCGGGACCCCACTAGAAACACTCCCATTCAGTGATGATTCCCTGTGTACAGTTACATTTTGCGACCTAGCACTTAACCAGCTTAACCCCATTTAATGTGTGTCATGTTGGGTTTGTATTGTTCAAGGTTTTGAATCACAATGTCATGCAGCATCACATCAAATGCCTTACAGACGTCTCAATATATTACATCAGCTTTATTACCTTTATCAACCAAACTTGGAATTTCATCAAAGAATATACCAAATTAGTTTGACAGGAACTATTTTCCATAAACCCACGTTGACTGGCATTAATTATATCACACTCCTATAATTCTTTATTAATTGAGTCCCATCATATCTGCAGCCCCATGTCTTGCCTGGGATTGATGTCAGGCTGACAAGCCTATAATTACACAGGTCCATCCTTTGGCCCAGTTTAAATACTGGTGCAACATTAGTGTTCTCCCAGTCCTCTAGAACAGGGGTTCTCAAACTTTTTCTTTCTAAGCTCCCCTCCCCGTCCCCCCCAACATGATATAAAAACTTCACAGCCCACCTGTGCCACAACAACTGGTTTTCTGCATATAAGAGCCAGGGCCTATGTTAGGGGTAGCAAGCAGGGCAATTGCCTGGGGCCCCATGCCACAGGGCCCCTGCAGAGCTAAGTTGCTCAGGCTTTGGCTTCAGCCCCAGGTGGCAGGGATCACGGCCCTGGGCTTCAGCCCCAGCCAGTGGGACTTTGGCTTTCTACCCTGCGAGTCTAATGCGAATCTAGGCCCCAGCGAGTCTAATGCTGGCCCTGCTTGGAGGAGCCCCAGAAACCTGCTCGCAGCCCTCCCAGGGGGCCCCAGACCCCTGGTTGAGAACCACTGTTCTAGAACTTCCCCAGTGCTCCAAAACGTATTGAAAAATCAACCCTAATTGTCCAGAGAGCTCCTTGGTCAGCTCTTTTAATACATTTGGATGCAAGTTATAGGGCCTTGCTGATTAAGAAATGTCCTAAGCGGCAAAAAAAACAAAACTTGCCGCCAAACGGGGAGGCGGAGTGATGGTGCAGCCGAAGAAGAGTCGCGTCCCCGCTGCCGAATTGCCGCCAAGCGCGAAATGTGCTGTGACGGAGCGGCCGCCAAATTCCCGCCGCTGCCGAGGGTGGATTGCTGCCCCAGAGCCCGACCTCCTGCCGCCTGCTTGGTTCTCTGGTGCCTGGAGCCAGCCCTGACCTTAACTTTAGTAGACGCTGTTTAACATCCTCCGGAATTACTATTGGAATAGAAAGTGTTTCATCGCCATCATCATCATCATATGATATGAACACTCTATCTGGCTTTCTCTCAAATACAGAACACAAATAGTTATTGCATACTTCTGCCATTTCTACATTATTATTGACAATTTTGCCATTTCCATTTAGGAATGGACCAATGTTGTTTTGTTCTTAACATTCTTGAAAAAAATTCCTTCTCATTGTCCTTAACTCTGCTGGCCAAACATCACTCCTTGTATCCTTTTGCTTTCCTTATTAATTTTCTACAATTCCTAGCTTCTGATTTATATTCATAGAATCATAGAATCATAGAATAGCAGGGTTGGAAGGGACCTCAGGAGGTCATCTAGTCCAACCCCCTGCTCAAAAGCAGGACCCATACGCAATTAAATCATCCCAGCCAGGGCTTTGTCAAGCTGGACCTTAAAAACTTCTCAGGAAGGAGATTCCACCACCTCCCTAGGCAACGCATTCCAGCGTTTCACCACCCTCCTAGTGAAAAAGTTTTTCCTAATATCCAACCTAAACCTCCCCCACTGCAACTTGAGACCATTACTCCTTGTCCTGTCCTCTTCCACCACTGAGAATAGTCTAGAACCAGCCTCTCTGGAACTACCTCTGAGGTAGTTGAAAGCAGCTATCAAATCCCCCCTCATTCTTCTCTTCTGCAGACTAAACAATCCCAGCTCCCTCAGCCTCTCCTCATAACTCATGTGTTCCAGACCCCTAATCATTTTTGTTGCCCTTCGCTGGACTCTCCCCAATTTATCCACATCCTTCTTGTAGTGTGGGGCCCAAAACTGGACACAGTACTCCAGATGAGGCCTCACCAATGTCGAATAGAGGGGGACGATCACGTCCCTCGATCTGCTCGGTATGCCCCTACTTATACATCCCAAAATGCCATTGGCCTTCTTGGCAACAAGGGCACACTGCTGGCTCACATCCAGCTTCTCGTCCACTGTCACCCCTAGGTCCTTTTCCGCAGAACTGCTGCCTAGCCATTCAGTCCCTAGTCTGTAGCTGTGCATTGGGTTCTTCCGTCCTAAGTGCAGAACCCTGCACTTATCCTTATTGAACCTCATCAGATTTCTTTTGGCCCAATCCTCCAATTCATGCTTCATGGCTATTGACTTCCCTTCTCTCCCTTTTGTATCTATCTGTCTTGTTCATTTATTGTAATGAACTGCCCTCACTTCATCTCTAAGTGAGGTGGGTTCTTTCTTGATTGTGGCTTTTTAGGCTTCTATTAAAATGTTCTTAAACAATTCCTAATTATCATTCACATTTTTCTCATTAAATTCTGCCTCCCAGCTGACTTGGTTCCTTTTAGCTTTCAGCCTTGTGAAACGAGACCTTTTAAACATAAGTTAATATATTGCTAGTTTGGGGTTTATTCTGTTTATACGTAACAAATGTGATCAAGTCATGATCGCTTGCATCTAAGCAACAACAAATTTTTAGTTCTGTGCTCAATTCCTCTTTATCTGTCCAGATGAGGTCTAATATAGAATTCCCTCATGTTGGATGCAACACTCTGAGCTAGGAAATTGTCATTTATAACTGCAATCTATAATATATAGAAATTCCAAGGATGCTTTCGCACTGACAGCAGGAGGCCTCCAGCAGATGTCACTCAGATTGAAGCCCCCATGATCACACTGTTCATGCCCCCTCTACTCATTAAAAACAGGTGTGGAAGGAGCCAGGCATCCTGTTCTCTAGTGGATTTGGTGGCATGTAGAAGACACCATCTAGTAACCAATCTATTGCTTTATCTGTTAGGACATTGATCTATAAGCATTGTAGCTCATTTGCTTCCTAGCTGTCGGTGACTCTGACACGCATAATGCTATATTTGACACACCCCTTGCCTTTTTGCCCACTTGATCCTTCCTAAATAGGCTATAACCATTGATTTCTAACATTCCAACCCCACTCCCGTCCCAGAGCCAGGTATAGAACCCAGGAGTCCTGACTACCAGCCCCTCCCACCAGGCTTGAACACCCCTCTCTGTTCCTGCCTCACCCCCTTCTTTCAGCCCTCCCCTGTGCCAACTCTCAGTCTAATTCCCTGTTTCTTTTCCCCCTGCAGCGAGAGCGATTGAAAAACATTGAGCGGATTTGCTGCCTCCTGAGAAAGGTGCGTCCGTGTGTCCCTGTCCCTGCCTCACCTGTCTGTGTGTCCCCCCACATCCATGTGGCCCCATCCCTGCCCCTTACGTCTTAGCTCTCCCAGTCCCCAAAACAGTGCATGACCAGTTCTTGAACCCCCAACCTGGGAGCAACTGACAGCGCCTGAACCCTCCAGCCCCCTGAACTCCTGCACCTCTCCAAACATCTGCACCTCCTCCCTATAGCCTCCTCACCTCTCCCCACTGCATCCTGAACTCCCAAGCTCCATCACTCCTTCCCTTCGTAGGCGCCCTGAACTTCCACCCCACAGCCCCCCACACCTCTTCCCACAGCCTCCTGAACCCCCAACCCCTCTCCCATCTCCTGCCCCTCCTAGGCTCCCTGCACCTCCTCGCACCCTCTCCCCTCCTAGGCTCCCTGGACTTCAGCCCCACAGCCTCCCACTTCTCCCACAGCCTCCTGAACGCCCAACCCCCTTGGCTCCCTGCACCTCCTCCCCACAGCCCCCCACAGCTCTCCCCACAGCCTTGTCTGCTCACACCCCCTCCCCTCCTAGGCTCCCTGCACTGCCTCCCCAAAGCCCCCAACATCTCTCCTCATAGCTTCCTGATCCCCCAAGACCCCTCCCACCTCTTCCCCTCCTAGGCGTCATGCACTTCCTTCCCTCAGCCACCCCCCCCCCCACCTCTCCCCACAGCTTTCTGAGCTCCCAACCCCCCTCGCACCTCCTCCTAGGCTCCCAGCATCTTCTCCCCACAGCCCCTGACACTTCTTCCCACACCCTCCTGAACCCTCACCCATCCCCCAGCCAGTCCCCACCTGCCTTAGGGCCAGATCAGAGCTGCCCCCTCCCCCAAGAAAGGCCCCATATCCTATTCCCTGCTACCCTGAGCCAGCCAGTTCCCCTGCCCTGGGGCCAGATTGGAGCTGGTGCCCCTGGGGAGGTGCTGTGTTGCTTGTGTCAGTTTCCCTGTTGTGTGTTGCTCTGCATTCCTGTCTGAGAATACTGCCCCCCCCCGTATTATTTATGCCTGGCTGCTGGCAGGACAGGACACGGCCACGGCCAAGCCGCGGAATACTAATGGGGTGCCTGTGGGGAGCAAAGTGTGCTGAGGCGGCATCTACCCACCACTGGCACTGGGAGCCAGGTAGGGTTGCCAATTTTGGTTGGGCATATTCCTGGAGGTTTCCTCACATGACATAATCTTTAAGTACAGATTAATCTTAAATTCCTGGAGGGTTGACAACCCTAGAGCCAGGACTCCTGGGGTCTATTTCCCCACAGACCAGGGCTTGCTGTCTCTTCCAGCTCGTGGTCCCTGAATACTCCATCCATGGGCTCTTCTGCCTCATGTTCCTGTGTGCAGCCGAGTGGGTCACCCTGGGCCTCAACATCCCTCTGCTCTTTTACCACCTCTGGAGGTGAGTGGGTTCTGCGCCCTGGGAGCCAGCCCTCCTCGAGAGGACAGCTTGTGGGGGGAGGGAGTGCAGCCTCTGGGGGTGGAGGGTTGGGATTGAAGGACACGGGGCGGGGTGCCCAGGGCTGGGGTGGGGGGGACCAGCAGAGCCGTGGGCATGGCGGGGCTAGCAGGGGGGCCGGCAGAGCCGCGGGCGTGGCTAGGCTAGGAGGGGGGGGTCTTTCCTAAGTACTACAAGAAGCCCCTTGCACGAGCCCCTGTCTGAGCCCTGGCCTCGTTGCCCCCCCAGGTACTTCCACCGCCCGGCAGATGGGTCCGAGGTGATGTACGATGCTGTCTCCATCATGAATGCCGACATCCTCAACTA
This sequence comes from Lepidochelys olivacea, assembly GCF_965140295.1. NCBI lineage: Eukaryota > Metazoa > Chordata > Testudines > Cheloniidae > Lepidochelys > Lepidochelys olivacea. The sequence continues at coordinate 29,801,174 of NC_140417.1, read as the reverse complement.
CTGCCAGAAGGAGTCGTGGTGCAAACTAGCCTTCTATCTGCTGTCCTTCTTCTACTACTTGTACAGGTAGCGCCCCAGCACGGTCTCTGGGGAATCCTCACCGGGGGCTGAGGTGCAGCCTCCTCTGGGGTGGGGCATGGGGAGCTTATACAGGGATCCCTTACCCAATGCTCAGGTACAGCTGTCTCTGGGGTGGGGCGCAAGTCTGTGTGCCTGGCGCTGACTGTGCGCCTCACTCCTGACCTGCAGCTCCGTTATGCTGCAGCGTTTCAGGGTGTCTCTTTTTCTTTCTCTCCCCAGTATGGTTTATACTTTGGTGAGTTTCTAAGAGGACTGAGTGGGGGACCTCACAATTATCTCAGTGGCTGCTCCTGGACTCCTGGGCTTACCCCCAACCAGCTGTTTCTAGGAGAGCGCAAGAGATGCTGGGAACACGGGGGGCCCCTGAAACTCCAACACCCCCATGGGCGTGATGCACTGCCCCCATGGATTTGAGGCTCTGCCCCATCGCTGGACGACTCGCAGGATCAGACGTTGGGCATCCCCATATTAGGGCCGCCCCATGTTTTGAGTGACTCACTAAACCCTGCTGCCCCTCATTTCTGCAGCGCCCATGAGGAGGGAAGCATCTGCTTCCAGATGTACCCTCCCCACCTCTGAGATGGGGGCCAGGGCAGGAGCGACCTCCCCCACCCCAACTGTGACACTCCCCATTGCCACACCCCATTGTGAGCTTGTCTGTTGGGGAGCAGGGAGGGGGACGGGGCACCCTGCCCCACTGTTAAACCTATTTTAGGGTGCAGGGGAGCTGGATACTGGGCACCTCTCCCCTGTAGTGTCATTATAATGCGGGGGTAGGCGGTCAGGGCTGATGTCCCCAGGACTAGGGGTGTTATTCTGTTGGACACATTTACGTCTAATCCAGGGGGGTGTAACCCACCCAGGATCTCCCCACAACCTATGGAGCACAGCCCCTGGCCCCCCCACCCCAGGGCAGGCCCAAACCCCACACATGCCAGGGCGTGGCAGGGTATTTCTGTGTGTTTGTAGTGTTGAATTTGTTACCAGGAGTTATTGTCTGGAGTGGGGGCTGGGGGCCCAGGGGGTGCCTTAACTAGACCCCAAGGAGAAGGGGCTCAAGGCTGAACAATGACACCTCCACCCACTGCAAATGTCAGGCCCACTCCAATCCTCATTACCAAGTTGGGGGGAAGATTTTGGGGTGCACTCAAATTTGGGCCTTGAGTCCAGAAAGTGGGATGGGGGTCCCTGTGTGTGGGGGTGACCTGTTATCCTGCATGCGGGGGGGTGTCTCTGTGCAGAACACCCCATTATCTCACGTCGGGAGCTGTTCTGGGCTCGGTGCTGGGGAGGAAATCACTGGTTTTAGAAGGAGGGGATTCCCCCCTCCCCTGCACCTCCATCTGGGGTCAGACCCACACAGAAAGGGACCCTGGTGCCAGAGCTGTCTACAGGTGTTGGGGTGGGTGGGAGAAATCGCTCCCCCTTGGTCATTTCCCCCCCCTCCCCATTTCCCTCCCCTTCCCGGGACATTTGTGTATGAAAGAAACATTGGCTAAACAATCCTCAACTTTGTGGCTAAATAAAAACTTGCAAAAAAAAAAAAAAGGCCCCCCCATTGGCCTCCTGGTGTCTGTAAGTGGGACAATGGGCCCTCAGGGAGCGCTGGCTCCAGTCCGGCCACAGGGCAGGGCAGCGCTTTCCATGCTCGGGGCCACCAGCTCCAAGCCAGTCCCCTGCCACAGCGCTTCATTGCCCCGCTCCACAGCCACGGGAGAGGGGCTGAGCAGGCCCCTGACTGGCTGCCTCCCAAGGGCAGGCAGCACATTGCCGGGGCTGGGGGGGATGCTCTGGCACTGCTGCTGTGGGGGACTGTGAAGTGCTGGGCAGCCTGTCCCCACCAAGCCTGGCCTCCTGGGGACGTGTCTTTGCTCCCAGCCCACAGGGCACTGGGGAGCTGGTTTGCACTGCAACAGCGCAAGGGCCTTCAAGGGGTGCCAACATTGTGTTTAAAACTAAGGGCCTGTTTTCGTAGGCCCCCCCCCCCCCCGGCCTGCCCGATATTGTTGTTATCGGAGTTTGGAGCATGTAGCAATAAGAAGCCGTACTCACCCCCTGCACCTCCCCCACCCCCCACCATTCGCCAGGGGCATTGCTTGCTGCTTTTTGCAGCACTCAGCAACTCCAGAGCTTGTTGAGGTGAAAGTATAAGGGACGTACGTCCCGTGTAATAAGGGACTGCTGGCAGCCCTGCTTCTGCGTGGCCATTACCACAGGGACCCCCCAAAGCCTGCCAGGATGGGATGTGTGCTCTCACCCCAGGGCTAGGCACTGCTGTTGGAGTGTATGCAGCCCTTGAGCACCAGTGGGCACACACTCACGGGCTCAGCCCTTCATCCCTTCTTGCCAGACCAAACTCCTGCCCCGCCCCAACACCCCTTACAGGGTCCCCCCCCACCCCCCCCAACTAGCCTCACACAGAGCCTTCAGGACACACACTCCCCCACTGCGCACACACCCCAGCCACCTGCCTGGCCAACAGTCACTCAGCGGTGGCTTGGTCTGTTACTCCTGCCTGAGCCAAAGGGACAACCCCAGGGTTGGCTGCTGTGGGGGACAGGGGCGGTGGATCATAGTCACAGTGTAGGCAGCGAGCTCAGTCCCTATGGGGCAGCCCAGCTAGCCAGGCCCAGGGACATCCCCACTACTGGAACCTGGGCAGGGATTCCTGGGTTCTTTCCCCAGCTGGTGGGAGGGGGGCTAGAGGCTTAGCCACGGAGAGGGGGGGACCCTGTGAGGCCTGCAGGGCTCTGTCACTCCACTGGGAGAGGACTGGGGTTTGGGGGTGTGTGGGGGGGGCGCTGTTAGCCAGGATTCTTCGCTGACATGTTTCCCCTCTGTAATGAGCTCAGTAAAATTCTCTCCTGGGGCAGTTGTAGGGCTGCAAAGCTCTTTGAAGCGCTGGAGAATAATCAGCAACTGCTGTTTTCTGGGCCATTTATCAAGTCTCGGATCAAATTTGTCACTATGCTGCCAGGAGAGATTGTGAACGAGAACGAGAACCCTGCACTGGCAAAGAGCCACCTCCCCCAGGCTTTGATCTGCTGGGAAGGCGCCATCACAGCCGTGGCGCGAGGGATCCCTTTCCTGGCGCCATGCTGCAGCTGCCTCTGGCGTGGGGCATGGCGGCTGTTTATACAGGGGTTCCCTCGCCTGGCAGTGAGCAGCAGCTGCCTCTGGGGTGGCGTGCTGGGGCTGTTTATACAGATTTCCTCCCCCACCCTGCCTGGCACTGAGACATGCCCCATCAGCATTTTGGGTTTGGCCGGGGGGTGGGTGGGGGAATGCAGCGGTAGGAGCCCAGCCGCCAGGGTGGGAGCTGTTATGTAATGGCCAGTGCTCACTGTCCTCCCCACTTGCTCCAGCACATTAGCCATGAGCTGCAGCGCTGATGGATTTAATCTGTTTAGGTGAGTTGCCACCTGACCGCTCCCGAGCTGGCCCCATCTCCAGCCACAGGACCCCAGCTGCTGGCCCTGGGGCTGCCCTCAGCTCCCCCCTCCCACCCCCGCCTGCTACAATGCTCTTGAATTTGTCCTTGATTCGCTCCATTTCTCCATTAAACAAAGCAGGATAGTTAATGTGGGCGCACCTAGACTGGGCTGGGGGAGCAAGCGTGTGTTTGTGTCCTACCCTCGGGGCGCGGGGGGTGGGGGTGGTGAGCACCACAGCCAATCCAGCCCCAAGACAGGGGAAACAGACTGGTGTGGGGGTACAGGGAATGGACTACAGGGCCTTTCCCTGGGGGCAGAGGGAAGAGGTGCTGGCTTTTGGTGCACAGGCATGGGTGATGGTGCTTGTGCAAGGTGTGTCAGGGTTAGAGCTGGGAAGGCTGGCCGCCAGGCCTGTGGGGTCTGGGTCTATTGGTTAGAGTGGTGGGAGGTGGGGGCCGGGTGTCAGGACTACTAGGTTTTAGGCCTCGCTGCGGGACAGGCCATGGAACTAGTGGGATGAGCTGGGCGGCAGGACAGTGGGGTTCCAGTCTCAGCTCACTGGAGGGGGGCGTGGGGGAGAGTTCACACCTCATTCACCCCCCCACCCCCAAGATCTCTGCTTAATTGGAAGAGCCAGCAACCTCCAGATATGTCAGAAATGGGGAGAGTGGAGGGTGGGGGAGTTGGTTGGAGCTTGGGGTGGGGGGGAAAGACAGTGCTGGGGGAGGAGTAGAGCTTATCTGTCTTTCTTGCCCCCACCCATCCCTGCTGACTGAGGTGCTGGATTCACAGTGAAGGGAAGTGGTGGGGGAGGAGGCCTGGCAGGAGACCTGGGAGCCTCCCCCACAACTGCTGCGGTCAGCATTGCAGCATTAATTGCTCTTGGGGTGAGTGGTTGCAAGGTGATGATGAGCAGTTAACTAACAGACCCTGAGACAGAAGGGGAGCCCAAGGCTGGGCTATCAGGGGGCTGTGGGTCAGGACTGAGGGGCACTGGCAGAGCTGGGGTGGAAACCGATAGCTGCTCTGGCCCATATGGGGGTCCCTGGCTCATAACTGGGCATAGGTGCTGAAACGGGGGGTGCTCTTGCACCCCCCTAGCTTGAAGCGGTTTCCTTCATATCCAGCGTTTACAGTTGGGTTCAATGGCTCTCAGCGCCCCCCCTGTACACATGGGTTCTAGGGCCCCTGTAACTCAGGGCATCTGCTGAGGAAAGTTTGTGGGGATCCAATACATCTGCTTCCATTTGCTTCCCTGAGCAAAAGGCCCTGTGTGCTGGGCTCGCAAAGGGCTCGCACTGACACCTGGTGGCAAGAGGCAGAATGACAATGTCAGCAGCATTGAAGGCAGGATGAGCCAGAGCTCCCTCTCTGGTCCCCTCCCCACCCTTGCATCCCTGTGCTGCAGCAGGCCTGGGCTATAGTGGAGGCAAGGGTTAAAGTGCTTGGCAAAGGGGCTCTGATTGGCTGCTTGCCCCACCTCCTGTGGTATAAGCGGCCAATCAGAGCTGCTACAGTGCTCTTCCCCCAGGAGGTGCAGAGGAGGCAGGGGTGGGGGTAGAGTTAATAGGGGGTGAGAGGAGGGACAGTTTGATGGGGCAGGCAGCTGTGAAGGCACTTTAATAGCTGTGGAAAATTACAGATCATAGAACATCAGGGTTGGAAGGGACCTCAGGAGGTCATCTAGCCCAACCCCCTGCTCAAAGCAGGGCCAATCCCCAACTAAATCATCCCAGCCTGGGCTTTGTCAAGCCTGACCTTAAAAACTTCTAAGGAAGGAGATTTCACCACCCTCCTAGTGAAAAAGTTTTTCCTAATACCCAACCTTGAGACCATTACTCCTTGTTCTGTTATCTGCTACCACTGAGAACAGTCTAGATCCATCCTCTTTGGAACCCCCTTTCAGGTAGTTGAAAGCAGCTATCAAATCCCCCCTCATTCTTCTCTTCCGCAGACTAAACAATCCCAGTTCCCTCAGCCTCTCCTCATACGTCATGTGTTCCAGTCCCCTAATCATTTTTGTTGCCCTTCGCTGGATGTTTTCCAATTTTTCCACATCCTCCTTCTAGTGTGGGGCCCAAAACTGGACACAGTACTCCAAATGAGGCCTCACCAATGTCGAATAGAGGGGAACGATCACATCACTCGATCTGCTGGCAATGCCGCTACTTATACATCCCAAAATGCCATTGGCCTTCTTGGCAACAAGGGCACACCGTTGACTCATATCCAGCTTCTCGTCCACTGTAACCCCTAGGTCCTTTTCTGCAGAACTGCTGCTGAGCCATTCAGTCCCTAGTCTGTAGCGGTGCATGGATTCTTCTGTCCTAAGTGCAGGACTCTGCTCTTGTCCTTGTCGAACCACAACAGATTTCTTTTGGCCCAATCCTCTAATTTGTCTAGGGCCCTCTGTATCCTATCCCTACCCTCCAGCATATCTACCACTCCTCCCAGTTCAGTGTCATCTGCAAACTTGCTGAGGGTGCAATCCACACCATCCTCCAGATCATTAATGAAGCTATTGAACAAAACCAGCCCCAGGACCGACCCTTGGGGCACTCCACTAGATACCGGCTGCCAACTAGACATGGAGCCATTGATCACTACCCATTGAGTCTGACAATCTAGCCAGCCTTCTATAGGACTATAGCCACCTTATAGTCCATTCATTCAGCCCATACTTCTTTAACTCGCTGGCAAGAATATTGTGGGAGACTGTGTCAAAAGCTTTGCTAAAGTCAAGGAACAACCCGTCCACTGCTTTCCACTCATCCACAGAGCCAGTTATCTCATCATAGAAGGCAATTAGATTAGTCAGGCATGACTTGCCTTTGGTGAATCCATGCTGACTGTTTCCGATCACTTTCCTCTCCTCTAAGCGCTTCAGAATTGATTCCTTGAGGACCTGCTCCACGATTTTTCCAGGGACTGAGGTGAGGCTGACTGGCCTGTAGTTCCCTGCATCCTCCTCCTTCCCTTTTTTAAAGATGGGCACTACATTAGCCTTTTTCCAGTTGTCCGGGACCTTCCCCAGGCACCATGAGTTTTCAAAGATAATGGCTTTGAAATTCTTCCTCCCACAACTCCTTTTTCAGACTACTTTAAGCATTGCAGGGAGCAGGGCCTGCACTTGTCCCCCACATGGGTTCAAAGCCCCCTATAGCCAAACACTCAACCCTGAGCTGTAAAGATACCAAACCCTAATGAACCTCCCACCTCCATCACTCCAGGGCACAATAATGGAATGACTGACACAATAGAACTCAATTAATAAAGAAGTGTGGTATAATTAAAACCAATCAACATAGGATTATGGAAAATAGAGCCTGTCAAAATAACTTGGTATATTTTTTTGAGAGTCAAAGATGAGTGTTGATGTCAAACACTTATCCTGGGGTACCATGGCAAATGACTTACAGAAGTCTATCTTAAGAAACCAGATCAATACTAAATCACCACAGCACACATTAACTGGATTAAAAACTGGCTTACTGATCTGTCTCATGTTGTACTTGTAAACAGGAAATCATCACTGGGTGCATATGTTTCTACTAGGGGCCCACAGTGATTGGTTTTTGGCACTATCCTGTTTAGTATTTTTAGCAATGACATGGAAGAAAACAAAAAATAATTGCTGATAAAGTCTGCAGACGACACAAAGATGGGAGGACTAGTGAATAATGAAAAGGATAAGTCACTGATACAGAACGAGCTGGTAAGCTGGGTGCAAACAACCAATATGTGATTTAATATGGCAAAATGTAAAGTTATACATATAGGAACAAAGAATGTAGGTTACACTTACAGGATGGGGGACTCTATCCTGGGAGGGAGTGACTCTGAAAAGGGCTTGGGGGTCGTGGTGGATAATCAGCTGAATGTGAGCTCCCAAAGTGAATCTGTGGCCAAAAGGGCTAATGCAATCTTGGGATGTATAAATAGGGGAAGATTGAGTAGAAAGGAGGTTCTGTTACTTTCGTAGGTGGCGCTGGTGCAGCATCTGCTGGAATCCTGCATCCAGTTCATAATGCAAGAGGGATGCTGATAAATTGGAGGGCTCAGAGAAGACCTAGGAGAATGATTAAAGGCTTAGAGAACATGCCTCATAGTGAGAGACTCCAGGGGCCTGATCTATTTGGCTTAACAAAGAGAAAGCTAACGGATTACTTGGTCACACTTTAGAAGTACCTAGTGGGGAACAGCACTTGGATAACAGAGGGCTCATCAATCTAGCCGACAAAGGTCTAACACGATCTAATGGCTGGAAGTTGAAGTTAGACAAATTCAGACTGGAAATAAGGCACAAGTTTTTAACAATTTAATAATTAACTATTGAACAACTTCCTAAGGATTGTGGTGGATTCTCCGTCACTGGCAATTTTTAAATCAAGATTGGATTTGTTCTAAAATATCTGCTCTAGTTCAAACAGGAATTAATTCAGCTCAGTCCCATGGCCTGTGTCATACAGGTCAGAGTAGATGATCCCAAAGATCCCTGTTGTACTCAGTCCTGCCTCAGAGCAGCAGGCTGGTCTAGCTCTCTCTTCCAGCCCTACATATCTATGATTCTGTGATATATAATCTATGGTTCTATGAATGGGACAGAAATTGCAGAGTGGCTTCAAGTTGCGATTGAGGGGCACTGTACTAGTGCTGTGTGTAGAGGGGTCCACAAAGCCTGCAAGGGTAGAATGCTCCCCTTCTGAGCCCCCATCCTGCTTCCTGCTGCACAGCCCGCCTAGTACCATGTCTGGGCATTGGGGCCAGGGCTGCAAGGGCAAAGTGCCCCCTATTGGGCCACTGCCCCACTCCCTGCTGTAAAGCTCCCCCTAGCACCATGGCCCAGCACTGACACACAGACTGCTAGTTAGTCAGGACTCTTTATTCCCTCTCTCCCAGTGTTGGGTTTTGATGGAGTTTTCCGGGAAAACACTGATATGCTGGAAACACTGTTTTTTTAGGTTACTTTCCACCGCAGGGGACTGAAGGACCAAATACTCACCAGCAGAAGGGAGGTGGGGGGATAGGGCCCTGCACCCGAGGTGATGTGGCTGGGGAAGTCCCAGAGGGCAGGTTAGTGTTATTATCCCTCCTTCATAATGAGGGTGAAACTGAGGCATAGGCAGGAGAAGGGACGCGCCTCAGGTCACCCAGCCAATTAGGGATAGAACCCAGAAGTCCTGGCTGCCAGACCCCGCATGGGGGTCTGACGTGTCCATGCTTCAGGTTGTGTGTGGTCCCCGCCAGCTGTGCATTGCAGGTTGTGTCTCCTGGGTGCCTCTACGTCTGGGGGCGTCCCAGGAGTCCATGTGTCTGGGAAGGACTGTCCCCCAGGCGCTACGCTGCCCCATCTCAGCGGACCAGGTGGAAGGTGAGCCAGTAGACGATGAGTGGCTGGCAGGCAGCAGCCCCCAGGGTGACATAGGTCTGACCACGCCCACCGCCCCTGGGATGCCCCATCCCATCTGGCACCAGGGACGGGTGGAGCTTCATTCGCAGGGAGCGTGCCTGGGGAAAGACAACATTAGATATAGGGGGAGCCTGGCCTGGTAACCCACCTGCCCCCGTCTCTCCCTGCCACCACCTCAGCTGTGGGGAGACAGCATTAGACATGGGGGATGAACTGGTAATTATCCATGCCCACTCCTCTCCTCACACAGCCCCATGCCCAGGGCCCCACCTCTCAGGATTGTGGGGACTGCGCTGCCCCCATGGGGTGAGTTGAACATTGCAGCTACTGTGGCTGAGGGAGCCATTACCAAGTCCCATGACGCCCCATGTTCAAAGGCTACTGCTGCCGCTGCCCTGCAGCTGGGATTGGCAGATACCACCCTGTGGGGACAGGGCCCTGGAGACTAGCCCAATGGGATGGCCTCAAACGGCCCACAGGCCACATGGCCTCGCTCACTTCTGAGGCTCTTCCCCTTTCTCCACTCCCAAGCACCTCCAACCTGTGGGGTTACAGGGGCTATAGCTGCTATAGAGAAGCAACCCCCATTCCTGGGTGCCTAGTGCCAGGGATTTATGGGGGCTCTATGTGTCTATATAGGGGCTGGCCCTAGAGATTACAGAGGCTGTAGGTGTCCGTATTGGGCCCTGCACTCACCAGGAAGTACATGAGGGCACAGGATGTCCAGGCAAGGGCCACGTAGTACCCATCACTGCCAAAGAGCAGCCCCCCCAGTACAGCCAGGATCATCCTGGAGGAGACAGAAATTAGGGGAGGGCAGGGCCAGGCAGTGAGAGGGGGCTCCTCAGATCTCCCCTCCCTGCACAGATGCACCAGACTCCATACTCCAGCATCATGTCATCCAGCCTGCTCCCTCACCCTGGTGGGACTCCTCAGACTCACCCTCAGTATCATCCCACCCAGTCCCCCGTTCCCAGCTGGACACCTCAGACCCACTCTCAGCTTCGCCCCATCCAGTCATCCCAACCCTGGCAGAGCCCCCAACCCCACCCCAGCATTACCCAGTCCAGCCCCGCATTCCAGCAGAACCCCAAGGCCCACCCCACTGGTGCATCATGGGAGATATAGTCCGTGCAAGGGAAACTCGCACAGTGGAGAATGGGGGCTTGAGGCTCCCGGACTATAACTCCCATGATGCCCTAACAGCAGCTTTTCCCCCAAAATTTTTGAGCAAAACTGAAATATTATCAGAATTTAAATTTTTGCCAAAATACTGAAATTTTCCATTAAAAATTTAGATAATTAATTTTTTGTTTTCATTAAATTATTTGCATTTCAGCCTAGTTTTCTGTAACCTCTGCCCCACATTTGTAGCCTTGAACCCCGCCTCCCTGAGAGTTGCCTGGCACTGCTGCCCGCCCAGCTGGCTTGTGGCAGCAGAGCTGTCCTGTGTGCAGACTCACCCCACATATTTGTACCCACTGTAGGCGAGCAGGTCAAAGGGCGTGAGGTCGCTCTGCACTGTCACTAGGTACAGACTCAGCAGCAGGGCGAGGACCTCGATAACGACCCACACAAAGGCAGTGCTGGCGCACATGCCCAGCACCTCCGGGGAGAACCTGCCAAGGAACCATGATAGCAAATCAGCCTTAACTTCTGACTCTGGGGTGGGGTGCAGGTGCTATTTATACAGGGATCCCTTGCCTGGCATTGAGACGCAGCCACCTCTGGAGTGGGGTGCAGGGACCGTTTACCAGCACATAGCAAAGCTACACCCAAGTTTGAGAGAGGAAATGGGGGAGAATCCTGCAGCTGGCAGAAACTGTAGCAGGGATTTAGAGACAGGTAGAGTCACCCAATCTGGAACCTGGCTAGGAGGACACCTGGGTTCACACCTCAGCTTTTGAGGAAAACCCCAGGTGGATCCTCCACACCTGGGAATCACTGGAACAAAGGACCCACTGTGCTAGGGCACTGGGGTCAGCGCTGCCTGCAAGGGGAGAGCGCCTCTGACAAAGTCTGTGGGACAAAGGTGGGCTGAGAGTTTTGGTGGCTCCAGGGAAGCAGGACCCACCTTTGCTGCAGGCCCAGGGCTATGCCGGCCAACAGGATGTAGGTGATAAAGGCCATGGCTGAAATAGAGACACAGATGAAGCATGAGCTAGAGCTTCCACTAAGGGGAAAACACAACCCATAGACAGGACAGGGAATGTGAGGGGAGGGGATCAGCCTCCCAGGGGACAGTGCTAGCTATGTCTGTCTGCCTAACTGACCGGGCAGTCTGTCCACTGACCCCCCACCCCCATTCACGCGCCCCACCATCCATTCATTCCCATACACACCCTCTCTCTCTGTCTGACACCTCCCAACTGCTCTCTCTCTCACACTAGATACAGACAGAAACGGGGGGTCCCTTAGACCCTAGCTACCAGTCCTAGGAGAAGGGTCATCAGGCCCTGGCCTCTGGGGCTGTGGGTGAGTGGCCTGAGAAGGGTCATCAGGCCCTGGCCTCTGGGGCTGTGGGTGAGTGGCCTGAGAGTGGAGGGCATCAGACCTGACTAACCTGGGCTAGGAGGAGAGGCCCCTTCCCCATCACTATTTGCTTGATCATACTCACTGGGGATGTACAGGTCGGGTGCGTTGATGTCCTGCCGGGGTGTCAGGGGTGTGTCCCTGCTGTACCGAACCTCCCAGTTCTAAAGAGAAGGGAGAGTGATTAGATACTGCCTCTAAGCCTTGCAGATCCTTATCCATTAAGCAGGGGAAACTCAGGCACAGACATCATCATGCAATTGAACCAATGGCAGAACCCGGACTAGAATCCAAGAGTCCTGGTTTCCCAGGCAAACCCCCCATCATCCCCCCAGTATCCCACTGAACCACAATCTCCTCCCAGAACTGCAAATAGAACCCATGAGTCCTGGCTCTCAGCCCATGCTCCTCTATCCCACTTGATCCTATTCCCCTCCCAGAGCTGGGGAGAGAACCCAGGAGTCATGACTTTCAATCCCACAGCTTCTGCATCAGGATGTGCGGCAAGGGCGTCCCGTACCTGGTGTGCATATGGGAAGAGCAGCAGCGCCAGCTTCTTGGTCACGTAGGCAGTGTCCACGGCGAAAAAATATTTGAGCCTGTTCACAGACATGAACCTGTGGATCTGTGCAGGGAGAGAGACAGGTTATGGAACCAGAAAGGGGACTTGGGACTTACTATGCCAGGAAGAGCAGGGGGTCGTGCTATGGGGCATAATGGAGGACTAATCACACCAGGCTGCACAAGGAGATTACTGCACTGGGCAAAATGGGATGTGTGTGACAGGGGCTTACTGCGCTTGGGGCATCCTGGCAGGACAAAGCCCATCACTGGTCAACTAGTGACACCTCCCCATTCTCCTGTGCGGGCCAGATCCAATTTATAGACAAGAAACTGAGGCAAAGAGACAGGAAGGGAACCCTGGAGTCCTGGCTCCCAGCCCATCCTGGCTCTAATCCACTAGATCCCACTCCCCTACCACCGCCAGGTATATAACCCAGGAATCCTGGCCCCCGAGGTCCACTCGCCTCCCAGAGCTGAGAAAGGAACCCAGGAGTCCTGACTTCCAGACCCCTCACTTTAACAAGCAGACCGTGCTCCCTTTTGGGAAAGGACCATGGAGACTCAGTTCCCTCTGCCCAGCAGAGGGGGTACTGCCACAGTAGGAGAGGACTCTCCCGACCATGGGGGGCAGGGTATGCAGACTCCAGAGGCTGCAGAGCATTCAGCACCCCCAATCTGCCCAGCCCCCTCCATTCTAGCCCTGTGCAATGCAGGGGTCTGGGTCTTGTCCCTCCTGTACCTCCTTGTGGACAATGTCCTTGCTCTGGCTGGCGATGGAGGAGCCATACGCCACGGCCACGTTAGCCATTGGGTCAGCCAGTAGGGTGTTGAAGCCCATGTCGATTCCTGAGGTGGGAGTGCCTTGTGCATGTGGGAAACCAGCACTGGTGTCATCGAAGAGCTGGTGGGGGTCCGGGGCAGGAGGGACCATGGGGCCCCTGACTCGGTGCTTGGAGCCTGCAATACATATGAAATCAACGTTGATCAAATGTGCAGACAACATGCGGATTGATAAACAATGACTGGGCCAGGGCTGTCATACAAAGCAAGCTGAATCGATTGGGGAGCAGGGCCCATTCAGACACACTATATTTTAATCAGCCAAAATTGGCAACCCATCTAAGAACAAGGGGGTCAGGTCGTGCCGATCGAGCTGGGACTGTCTCCTGGAGAGCAGTGACTCTGGACAGGATCCAGGGGTCAAAGTGGACAAGCAACTGACTATGAGCTCCCAGTGCCATGTTGTGGCAATGAGGACCAAGGCGACCCTTGGAGTCACCCAATCTGTAACCAGAGTAGGTGTAGGTAGGAGCACACAGCACTGGGTAGACCCTTACTGGAACAGGGCATCTGGTTCTGGGGCCACAGCTTGGAAACCGGAAGAGCGTGCAGAAAGGAGCCGTCAAAGCGACTTGGGGGCTGAAGAATAAAGTCTCTCACTCCAAGACTTTAAGAGCTAGAGCTGCTCAGCTTCTCAAAGAGAAGATCAAGACTTACTCCTGGTGTCTAACTGCCTTGCTGGGGAGCGGCGAATGGGACGCAGCTGGGAAATAGGGACACGCTGGTCTTTTCTTCCTGACTTGGGGTGGGGGTGGGGGGCCACTCTACGGTGTAACTAACTCACGCCACATCACAGCAGGCCTGGCCGTGGCATCGCCCCTCCCCACACAGGGCCTGGGGTCCCCCCCCCCAGCTCCTGCAGGGCCCTGGACGGTGTCAGGAGGGCTGAGCCCCATTACACCGGGCGCTGCCCCCAAACCACCCTGAGGCCCCCAGCCCCGGAGAGACCCCCCGAGTGCCCGCTGGGGTCCAGCCCCCACAGCTGCCCACGCGCGGGGCCAGGGGAGCCCGGAGCGGCGGGAACCCGACGCCGCGAGCCCGGGGGCGGCTGGAGGCCGCGGCGGAGACACCAGCCTGGCAGGGGCTAGCGCTGGCCCGGGGCCTCCCGAGGGAGGCAGCAGCGGGGACCGGGAGGGGGGGCGAACGGCCCAGCCCTCAGGAGAGGGCGCGCCCCGAGCCCCGCACTCACCTTGCCCCCCGTAGCCCTGGTGATAGGCCATGGCGGGCTCAGCGCGCGGCCAGCCTCCGCGGGGCTTTGTGGGTATGAATAACAATGAGCTGCGGGCCCCCCCCACGGGCGCTTTCACGGGCCCTTCGTTCGCTGCGGGCGCCTCGTACCGGACCCTGAGACCCGGCAGCGGCCACGTCCCCGGCCACACGCTCCCCACTTCCCATTGGTCGCCGGCGCACGTGGATTGGACAAACGGTCACACTGATTGGCTCAGGAGATATCAATCCACACCCAGTTGTTCCAATGAGAAGTCAGAGGGCAGGCTGTGTGGCAGCAGGGAGTGGCGCATGCGTGTTTACTGCGGATGAAGCTCTATGTACCAGGAGTGTGGGGGCGGGGGCCAGCAGTTGCGAAAGGGCAAGCAGAGCGGGCGAGGGAGTAACTCAGCCAGGGTTCTGCATACTAGATCCATGCTCTGTACAGAGGTTAGTGGCTACTGCCAACCAGTGCCCCCGCACTGCACATACAGTCACAGATGTCAAGGCCAGAAGGGACCATTGTGGTCATCTAGTCTGTCCTCCTGCATGTGACAGGCCACAGGACTGTCCTGAATTAATTCCTGTTTGAACTAGAGCAGCTACTTGAGGGGGGGGGGAACACTGATTCTTGATTTAAAAGTTGTCTGATGAAGAATCCACCATGAGCCTTGGGAAGTTGCTCCAATGATTAATTACTCTCACTGGTAAAAAAAATTATGCCTTCTTTCCAGTCTGGCTCTGTGTTGGTTCAGTTTCCAGCCATTGGATGTTAGATCTCTGTCTGCTGGATTTAAAAGCTCGTTGTTAAATTTCCATTCCCCATGTAGGTACATATAGACTGTGATCAAACCACCTCTTAACCTGCTCTTTGTTAAGGTAAGCAGGTTCAGCTTCTGGAGTCTCTCATCTAAGGCACATTTTCAATTCTTTAATCATTCTTGTGGCTCTTCCCTGACTCCTCTCCAATTTATGAACCTAATTCTTCTTGAATTGTGGACACCACAACCGGACACAGGATTCCAGCAGTGGTCGCACCCCAGGCCCTGACACAGAGGTAATGGAGCCTCTCTTCTCCTACCTGAGATTCCCTTGTTTGTGCATCAAAGGATTTCATCACACTGGGAGCTTATGCTCAGCTGCTTATCCACTATGACCACCAAGGCTTTTTCCAGGGTTACCAATGGGGTTTTTGCTGGCCACAGATGTGGGGGATGGGGAGAGTTCATATCTGAATAACAATTTAGCACATTTTTAAAAACAGAGCCTGCAGGAATTAGTCAAATCCCATGGATCACTGGGAGACTAAGCCCATTTGCACCATCTGCACCCATCTGTACCCCAAAGCACATCCCCACTTTGGGCCACTGACTCCCACCCTCTCACGACCCAATTGGCTGGCCCCAATTGCAGGTGAAGTTATTCGCTACTGGTAGTAGACTCTCAGTGTGTGAAAGTCATCCCCACACTGGTGACTTCAGTGGAGCCTGGTCAATTTCCACCTGCTGAGAGCCTGCCCCAGAGGGGTCTATGTAAAGTGCCAGTTCCTGGAGTCCCAAGATTACAGGGTTTTGAGTAAAGTGACTTGCTTAACTCACCGTCCCTTTTGGACAAGCTGAACCTTTGCCTAATAGCAGGCATGACTCCACAATGCCTGGCTGGAGAGCCCTGACCACAGCACGGGCTGGGGGCTGTATCCAGGATTGCAGGGACTCATCAGTGCTTGTGAAAATCAGCTGAGCAGGAGCTCCCAGTGCCATGCTGTTGGTATGAGGGTGAATGTGATCCTGGCATGTCTGAGGGACATGGAGCAGGAGCTGGGAGGTGAATCCCCTCTACAGCACACAGCACTGGTGAGACCGAGACTGGATCTTACACCCACATCCAGTTACGACTCTTCCAAAGGCTGATGACAAATCAAGGGGAGCCTCAGAGAAGAACCACAAGAAGGATCCGAGGCCTGGAGGACCTGCATTGCAAGGAGAGTCTGGTGGAGCTGCATTTAGTTTATCCCAGAGAAGGTACCAAAGGGGCTCAATCCTGGCCTTTCAGCACCTCCACAGGGAGATTTCTTGGAGCTGGGGGCTCATTAATATCACAGACAAAAGCTGAGCAAGAGCCAAGGGCTGGGAGCCAGTGCCTGACACATTTAGCCTGGAACTGAGGGACACATGTTCAACAGGGAGAGGGGACTCACCCTTGGAACAACTGCCCCAGGGATGGGGAAGGGGGTTCTCCATCAAGTGAGGTCTTTCAATCCAAACTGGATGTCTCTCTAAAAGCTCAACTCCAGCTTAGCCAGCAGCTCTGGGTGGGGTGCAGGGATCCATGTGGGGAAGTACCCAGCCTGAGTGATTCAGGAGTCAGGATGGAGGATGAGAACAGGCCCTTCTGGCCTTTGAATCTCCCATCCATAAATCCTGTGGCAGGGAGTCCTGCAGCTCACCCACTGACTCTCATGCCAATCTCCAGGGAATCTAGTTCTTTGCACACTGCACAAGGAAGTCTTGCATGCTGCACATGTTCTCTGAGATAGGGGCTCCCTTGCCTGGGCACTGCCCCCTTGTCCTGGCACCATGGGAGCTGCAGGGAGAGATGGAGAGGAGGCCTGGGGGGAGGGCAGTGGAGCCAGTCTCACTTCTCTTACCTGAGCAAAGGAGTCCATGGGCAGTCAGGACCAGCCATTCTGCCAGGGGCATTAAGGGGAACTGAATTCCTATCCATCTTAGGGACCATCTCCAAAATGCAGCAACATGGGGGTTGGGGGGGGAGGGGAAAGGAAGGAGGCATAGTCGGACTTTGGTAATGCAGAGCTGAGACACCTTGCACCCCGAAGGGTATTGGAGAGCAAGGGGAGTGGGGATTGTAGGCACAGAGGGGGGGCAGGAGGCACTGGGGATGGTGTCGGGGGGTGCAGGTTGGTAGGAGCAGGAGGCACAGATTGGGGGGTTGCAGGATGGCACCTGGGCTGGGGGAAGAGGGTCAATTAGGAGCATGATATGTGGGTCGCACTGAGGGGGTGAGGTATGGGGGTTCCGGGGGCACATGCAGGTAGCATAGGGGGTGAAGTGCAGGGACAGGAGGTGTGGGTTGCACTGGGGGGTGAGGAGTGGGGGTTCAGGGGACACATGCATGTAGGATGTGCAGGTAGCACTGGGGTGCAGGGCATAGGGGGTGCAGGGACAGGGTGGCACTGGGGTTGCAGGGCCCCCGGGCTGAGTCATAGCAGGGGATGAAGGTGGTGCAGAGGGAGAGAGGGGATCACAGGAGTGGGGAATGTCAAGAGGCATAAGGGGCGCAGGGCACACGTGAGTGAGAGCAGGGTGTGCTTGTGTGTGTGTGTGTGTGTGTATGGCGGGCAGGGGGGCACACTGGCTCTGGAGCACAGGGCTGCAGTGTAGGGTGGGTGGCACGAGGGGGTGGGGCAGAGGGGTGCAGGGAGGGGAGGGGTGGGGGCACAGGAGACCCCTGGGGTGCAGGGGACATCAGGGCCCTGGGTTGGGTGGCAGGGGAGGTGGGCACCTGGGTGCACTGGAGGCGGCGGAGGGTGGATGTGGGGGGGCTCTGCCTGGGCGCACGGGAGTAGGGCTGCGGAACCGGGGGCGATGGTGTAGCCGGGGCGCAGTGCTGGGCAGGGGAAGCTGGGCACCGGGGCAGGAGGGAGGCGGCCCCGGCGCCGCGGGCAGGGCCCCGCCGGGGGAGGCGGAGCAGGCGCACGGAGCAATCGGAGCGGGGCGCAGAAGATGCACCAGGCGGGGAGGCGGCTCCGCTCTCGGGCCGGGGCGCGCTGGGTCTGACCCCGCCATGGTGCCCGCGATCCCGGCTGCCGCAGCCCCCAGCAACAGCCATGCTCGGCGAGGGGGCGCTGCCCGGCCCGCCCGCCGCGGGGGACCCGCACCGGGAGGAGGTGAGCGCTGGGCCCGATCCTGGACCCCCCACGCGCAAGGGGTGGGGTGCTCTCCCCTCAGGGGCTAGTTGCGGGGGGGGAAGCGCTGCTGGGAACTCCCCCCCCACCCAGGACAGGCAGGCAGGGCGTGGGGGGGTGTTTGAGTGTGAGTGGGGGGGTAGGCAGCGTTGGGGGGGGTGGGAGGTGGGGGCAGGGGGTAGGCGGGGCTGGGGTACGGGGAGACAGGCGGGGTTGGGGTGTATGGGGCTGTGGACGTGGGGGTCACGGCGATTCCCCCGCTCCGTTCCCCCGGCATTTCGGTAACTCGTTACCATGTGGAGGGACGATGCACCGGAATCACCGGGGCTGGATCGGGCCTGGGGGACCCCGTTGGCCCGGGGTGTGGGGGTTGCTGTCGGGCCCGTCGCGGGGAGGCGGGTCGGGTGCCGGGCTCTGCATTGCAGCAGAGCGGCTGGGGCTGGTGGCGGCGTCTCTTGCTGGGGCTGGGTGTGGGGGGAGGGGGAGGGACCGTGAGGGGCTCGATCGGGACAAAGGCAGAGATGGGGGGAGGGCTTGCTGGGGCTGGCATCCCCCCGGGCCAAGCGTGAGGTGGGGAGCCCTTGTTTTCTCCGCCCCCGCCAGTCCTGCAGGGAACACCGGGTGTGTGTGTGTGTGTGTGGGGGGGGGGGGGTAATCGCAGAGGCAGGAGGAGACGTGCGGGGCAGTTTCGATCCCTGCGTCTCCCCCCATCACATCCCTGGGCCCACCCCTCCATTCCCAGCTCTGGGAGGTTGGGGTCCAGTGGCAGGGAATGGGGGCTGGGGTGTTGGCAACCCCGACTCCTGGGTTCAGTTCTCAATTCCAGGAGAGGCCTGGGGTCTAAAGCAGGGGGCGGTGGGAACCAGGACTCCTGGGTTCTGTCCTTGGGCCTGGGAGGCAAGTGGGGGCCAGGCAGTTAGAGGTGAGCAGAGGTCCAGGACTCCTGGGCTCTAGGCCCAGTTCAGGGTGGGATCTAATGGGCCAAAGCAGTGGGGGTGGAAGCCAGGACCCAGGGGTTCTATACCCAGCTCTGGGAGCGGGAGGGACATAGGGGGTAAAGTCGGGTGGTTAATTTAGCCCTGAGCCTGCCCATCCCCCAGTGAGCTCATTGGTGCTGATGCATCTGCATCCCTCGCCCTGCCCTGCCCCCGGGAGTCCATTTGTAGTTGGCGTTGTGCCTGGTGCCCACGAGATGCTGCTGAGGTGGAAGGCGGGTGGGGGTGGATTAGATGCTCGCTGTGGGCACAGCTGGGCCTTGTGCCAGAGGGGCCATCCCCTTTCCAGCCAGGAGCCTGCTCACGGGCATTCTGACTGGCTAGTGCTGACTGGCCTGGGCCAGCCCTTTCGATAGTTGGAGAGCGGGGTAGGGGACAGGTGGCCTTTCCTCTCCAGGGGGCAGCAGCTCTGGGCGGCTCGGGGGGGGGGGGGACGGGCGGGCGGGCGTGGGGGGAAAGGAAATGGGACCTTCCCCTGTTGTGGGGCATGGACGCTGATCCAGCCTCAGGGCGAGGGAACAGGGAAAGGGACCCAGGGCCTTTCCCCACTAACTGTGTTTCTCTCTCCCTGGAGCAGCAGCGCCCCCTCAAGCAGTCCCTGAGCAGCTCCCTGTGCCGGGAGTCACACTGGCGGTGCCTCCTGCTCACCTTGCTGATGTATGGTTGTTTTGGTGCCGTGGCCTGGTGCCACCTGTCCAGCGTCACCCGCCTGGCCTTTGATGGAGCAGCCCGGGGAACCTCCACCGTCTATCACGCCAGCCCCTGCTCCGATGGCTATCTCTACATCCCGCTGGCCTTCCTGGCCATGCTCTATCTGCTTTACCTGGTAGAATGCTGGCACTGCTTTGCCCAGGCCCGGCGCCAGCCCCGGGCCAGCACGGCCAGCGTGCACCAGCTGGTGCAGCGCATGCAGCAGGCAGCGCCTTGCGTGTGGTGGAAGGCGGCGAGCTACCACTACGTCCGCCGGACGTGCCAGGTGACCCGCTATCGCAATGGCGATGCCTACACCACCACCCAGGTGTACCACGAGCGGGTCAACACCCACGTGGCTGAGAGCCACTTTGACTACGCGGCCCACGGCGTGCGCGACGTCTCCAAGGAGTTGCTGGGCCTGGCTGAGCATCCGGCCACGCGCCTGCGCTTCACCAAGTGCTTCAGCTTCGCCAGCGCTCGGGCCGAGGCTGCCTACCTGGCACAGCGGGCACGCTTCTTCGGACAGAACGAGGGGCTGGACGACTACCTGGAGGCACGAGAGGGCATGCGGCTGCAGGATGTCAACTTCCAGGAGCAGCTGATGGTCTTCCCTGAGCCAGGGCGCCCTCCCTGGTTCGCCCGGCGCTGGGCCTTCTGGGCAGCCTCGCTGGCGCTTCTGTCCTGGCCGCTGCGGGTGCTGGCCGGGTACCGCACGGCCAACGTGCACTACCATGTGGAGAAGCTCTTCGGTACCGAGGACGGGCCCGGCTCCCTGGAGCCCCCTGGCTACGGCCGCCCCATCCCACGCGTGGCCACGGTGGACATGACGGAGCTGGAGTGGCACATCTGCTCCAACCGCCAGCTGGTGCCCAGCTACTCAGAGGCGGTGCTGATGGATGCGGTCATGGCAGGCGGGGCTTACCTACGGGGCTGGCAGCGCTGCCGTCGCACGCTGAGCAGCAACTCGCTCCCCTCTTGTGGCACCCGGGCCCTCTACGCCCGCCTGCCCTTCAGCCGCAGCCGCTTCTCGCTGGGCCGCGGCATCTTCCGCAGCCTGAGCGGGGGCGGGGCAGAGAGGCAGCCCCTGGGGAATCCACCCTGCTACCACGACGCCCTCTACTTTCCCGTGATCATCATGCGCAGTGGGGAGACGTGCCCCCCACAGGGCACCCCGGGCACAGCGGCTGGGACGCCTCTATGAACTCAGTGCACAGCCAGGAGCGTGGATGGGTGCCTGGAGACAGGAGGAGAGCAATGCAGCTACCCCTGGGGAACAACTGAACCCCCTCCCCTGCCCCGGGGACCCCAGTGCTCGTGGCACACAGGCCCTGGCTGAGGTAGAAGTAGGGGAGCTACTTCGCAGCAAAACCAGTGTGTGCATTCAGCTCTCCAGGTGTAGATCCAGTCACCCACTGAGGGCTATGGGGTCAGGGCTGGATTCTGATCTCAGCTCCTGTGCGTGGAATTGGATTCCAGAGGTTAGACTGAATCCAGGGCTGGGACAGGGACATTGACAGGCCTGTGCAAAGGGGGAGCCTAGGGCAGGGGGCAGCCTTCCCCAGATGTGCCAGATATGCAGGAGGGGATGAAGCTTCCTTTGGAGGTGACTGGGGCTGCCCTAAATCCCTGATAGTTGGAGGACTTTGATACTGTGGGTTCGGTGCCTCACCCCTCCCTCCCCGAGGCTGTGACCCCCATGGCAGAGTGAGGCTGGGGGATAGTTTAATTTCCTCTCAAACCTCCCCTGCAGGGTATCTATTCTGCCCTGGCACCCCTCTCTCCCTGAGGCTGTGCCAAGGGGCTGGTGGTTAAATGGTGCATGCCCAGGGAGGCCTGGCTGGAGTGAGCGTGACAGTGAATAAAGGGACACAAACCCACAGCAGAGTCTGGGTATGTGGCTGTGCGGGGGGGGATGAGCCAGGCTGTGTGCGCGTGTGCAAGGGGGTGGGGAGTCCCCTGCTGGAGGAGCTAAGCCCAGACTAGGGTACGGCTCTGGTCCTGGCCTGAACTGTGCTGTGCCCGCATGCAGGTAGCCCCCTGCTGCGTCTCAGCACCAGGTGAGGGAGTCCTGTGTGAACAGCCCCCATGCCCCACCCAGAGGCAACTGGCACTCAGCACTGCCCAGGACCTGCAGAGACTCTATTGCAGACCCTCCTGGGGCAGGGCCCTTTAAGAGTGAGTGGCCGCTCCAAGGCCCGGGGGTAGCACGAGCCACTCTGGCAGGAGCAGATGGGCTCAATTGCTCAAGTGCCTTGCCTATGGGTGCTGGAGCCATGAGCTGATCTGCTCTGGGGAATGGAGCAAGCAGTACAGGGCAGCCCGGGAAATGGAGCCAACTGATATAGCAGCCCTGCTGATGCCCCTGACTGCCAGCCTGCAGCCACTGCTATCCCAGCCCTGAGCTCGGCCCCCTGGACTCAGACTTTGGGGCCAGCACTGACTGCAAGGGGCACGTGCCCCCTACTGAGCCCCTGTCCTGCTCCCTCCAGCACAGCACCACCTACCACTGCCCTGGAGCACGGGGGTCAGCCCTCCAGACCTGTGCAGTAAGAGTGACAGACACAGCTGCTGATGGAAGCATTAGGGTTTATTGAGGGACTGACAGATGCAGGTGCATCTTGAGCTTCCGCACTGGCTCCATGGGGCCCAGGGCCTGCTTTCCTGGAATGCAGGTCAAACGGTGCAGGGGTGGTGTGGAACAGGCAGGTTAGAGCCCTTAGTCAAGCCCTCACTGAGCCCTATCAAGGTCCAGGGCTTCCCCATCCCTGCCTAGACACTGCATGGCCCCAAGCAGTCCAGACCATTGTCCTGCTGGCTTCAGCCTCTCTGGGAACATGAATAGAGCCAGCTCAGCCCCCGCAGAAGGATGGAGCACTAAAGAGAGGAAATCACTCACTCACTCATGCCAGGGGCAGAGCCAGGAATTGAACCCAGGATGCCTGATGCCCAGCCCACATTCTAACCCATTAGACCCCACTCCCCTCTGGGGCAAAACCCCAAGAGTCCGTGCTCAGCCCCCGGAGGGGAAACACAGCACCGTGTTCTCGGATGGAGGGGGTGCTTTATACCCCGAAAATCTGCTGGAGATTCATCCTGAAGTCTGATTCGGGGGGAGCCCTGAAGAGCCCCCTGCCCTGCTCTCCCTGCCGCTGCACCTCTTACTCCCAAGGTGGCTTGTTCAGCTGCCTAGCCCCAGTGCTGGGGATGCCGGCGAGGGGCGGGTTAGTGCCCACGGGCAGGGCTGTGTGTGTGTCCTGGGGAGAACTGGGCTGAGACCCTGCAAACATGCCTTACACAAGGTGGATCCAGACCAGAACTGGCACCCCGGGAGGGGAAAGGCCCCCTGTCTCACTCCCAGACCCGCTGCCCCAGGGCTGGATTGGAGCCAGCCCCCCTAGCGTGGAAAGGGTCCATGTTAAATCTGCTTAACTGCCCTGATGCCCGTCCTGGAGTTTGTGCACTGAGGCTGCAGCTCTAGCTGTTTCTTGCATAAAGGGGGGGGGGGCAGATTTACCTGGTGCATGTGTTGGGACGTGGGATGGGGGCGGGTCAGAGGGTATCTCAGCCCCCTGAGCTGTCCATCTTATCCCCAGCTGCCCATGACCCATGGTCTTTGCTGCAAACCTGGCACCTCTAATGCCCTGGCTCCTGGCCCTGCCACCCAAGGGGCATTATTCCTGCCCTGGCAGCTCTAGGAGCACTGTCCCGCTGCTGCCCCAGACACCCCCCATTCTGGGAGCCCCTGGAGCCAGAGAAGGGCAGGGCTGGGGGCTGTGCAGCCCACCAGTGCATGCTGGGATAGGACGGCAGGGCCTATGGGCACCACCGCGATGTATACCATGCAGCTCAGCACTGCTGTCTGTACCCCACCCATCTCTCACCTGCTCAGGGACAACTCCTCCTGTGGCTGCCAGCTGGATCCCCCTCTGAATCACAGTCTTCCACGTCATCCCTGGGGGAATCCATGACTCCTGCCTGCCCCAGCCAGTTCCTGGTGTCTGATGTCTGCCATCGGATCCTTCGGCCTGCTGGTGGGGGGGCGCACTGAGGCTGGGGGCTGAACTGGCCTCCACAGGGAGGGGGCATCACTCGGGCCCATGCTGGCCTGGCACTCAGCCAGGGGAGGCAGGGTGGCCATGCTAGGCTTGGATGGTGAATACTTCTAGAACCTAGGAGGGAAAATCCTAAGTGAGCCAGAGAAATTAAAGCCGCATTAACAGCAGAGGCCATAATAGAACCCAGGCATCCGGAGCCTCAGCACAGCCCCTGACCTTCCAGACACCCAGGAGCTCCTGTACCACCCTCAGAGCCAGGCAGCCTTTATTCCTGTAAATGAAAGGGTCTCACCGCCCCCACACTTTCCCCGGTATTGAACTCAAGTCAGCTCACTCCAAAACCTCGGCTGTGTTTGGGCGGAACCAGGAAACCGCAAAGAGGAACATCATAAGTGGGATTCGATTGGTCTTTCAGCCCCCCGGGCTGCTTCCTGCAGCCTAGCGCCCCCCACCAAGCCCCTGCCCTGCAGCCCAGTGCCCCCTACTGAGACCCCTGTGTGTCTCACGGACATCTCCCATCCCCTCCATGCTGAAGGCTGGGGCAGGATCCCATGTCAGACCCCAGGGTGGGCTTGTCCCCTCACCTGTTCTTGGTTGAGGCTGCCCAGTCCTGCTGGTGGTGGTTGCTGAACCAGTTTCTCACATGGATGGGGGTGAGGCCAGTGGCCTGGGGCAGGTGGCACTTGTAGGACAGGCTGGAGTCCTTCTGCGTCAGCTCCTGGGGACAGAGATGGGGATGGGTGCCAATGCAGGAACAAGGTGGTGGGGAGTCCCCTGTGCCCCACCTCAAGGAACACCCCTCCCCCCCCAAGCAATACATGGTCCCCCACAGAGTATTCCCCATCCTAGGTGGGATCATCTCCTACAGTCTATTCTCTCTTGGGGGGGGGGGGTGAGGTGGGGGACAGGATCATCCCCTCCTGTGATGGACAAAGCACATGTAAGTGCCCTTAGCACTAGAAGGGCACTTATAGTTTTACTATTAATCAGGCAAGCTTCCTTTGAACCGGGCAAGGATAGTCGAGACTCATTTGTCATTAACTTGATTCATATTGCACTTTTCCTCTATCCGTTGCAAATAACTCTAAGGCGGCGTGGACGAGCCCTCCCCATCCCCCCAAGGGAGGAACAGACTGTACAGGGGATGATCCCACAGGATAAACATGCCCATTTTACAGATGGGGATCGATGTACAGAGGTGTTACGTGATCTGCCCAAGGTCACATAGTGAGTCAATGGCAGAGTTGAGACTAGCACCCAGGTTTCCTGACTGATGCCCTGTGTACTTAGAAGCAAACGTCATTGGGAACATGAGTGAAAATATGAATTAGGACTGACTGCGCCTAATAAAGCCAACTAAGCCGTGGGTAAACGGCAACAACAATGGGGCTCTCGCGCCCCCTCTCTGGCTAGTCCTCAGAGGTTTGAGTCAGCTATGGTGCTTGCACTTACTGTATTTAGACTGAGCAGCAGAGGCCCATACTTCTCGAGCCAGTTTACTTGCTGCGCGGCTGTCCCCAGCCAGGGGCATCATGTCACATGTGCTTCGAACAGCAGGGTAATGAATATGTCGTGCAAGACCAACACGGACTCCCAGCCAATAATTCCTAATATGGGCCAGATGCTCACGTACAACCGAAAGGAACAGCCCCCCAGTCAGTGGGGGGTACACAAAGGTAGCTTGAAGCACTCCTGGGGCTGCTTTGCCTACACCTTTGGATCCAGGTGATAGGAGCCTGTCCTCCCCTTTGGGTCAAACATGGCAGAACTCCCCTAACACCTGCCATTTTTGTATGATTTTGACCCAACATGACAAAAGTTTCACACCCACTATGCAAGCGTGCTAGGCCACGACACGTGGCCTTGGCTAGCGCCGTGTTTCAGCCTTGGATCCAGATGCCGAATGCTAGCCTAAGCCTAAGCCATAAATCTCTTCCTCGGCTTGCAACAGCTCTGCTTATGAAGTCACATTTCATACCACTGTCATGTGTTGCTTGACAGGGTTTGGCTGTATTTGTGGCTCCCCGTCTTCCACCCTTCTCCCCTGTGTTTCTCCCAGGGGGCTCCCTTCCCTCCAAGTACTTAGTAAAATGCTGGGTTTCCAGGCTCTCCCAAGCTCTTCTCATCCCAGTGCATTAGTACAAAGGAAAACCCAACTTAATGGCACATGCACACGAATGAGGTCCCCAGCACCACCTTCTAAGTAGGGCTCTCGTTCCCGTTGTAAGGCCCCATCCCTTCTGGGGGCGTCTCACTCACTTGTAAGGACTGGGGTTGAGTACTCCACACCACTAGGATACCCACAGCATGCCAGTCGTAGCGCCACTCTCAGGCAGTCTTATTAGACTGGGTCCTAATGATCACTGAGCCACGTGGCTGAGTGAAAGGGTATTTTACGAGGGCCGGCAGGAAAGGGCAGAGGTTGCACCCCCCCGCAGCACAGAGGCTTAACCAGTTACATTTCAAGTGAGCAATAATGGGTTTTCCTTGGGCCAGTCCAATGAAGAGTCAGGGCTCTTCAGGGCTGGGGCCTGGGGTGACCTCTCCAGTCCTGTCTCTATTCAAGGAAAGAGGAGCTTGCAAGTTTCCAGGCCAGCCAGATCACCTAGTGTCTCTCATTGGGCCCCTCTGCACTGGCTCCCTGTCCAGCTGCTGCCGCCCCATAAGCTGCTCACAGAGCTGCACCCAGCTGCTGTAAGGCTGGCAGTCACAGCCTGTTTGATGTGTGGGTCTGTGGACAGATCCTGGAGATTCCACTCTGCATCCAGGTTCTCTACAGCTCCTAGCTTGCCATGCGGCCACTGGTCCTGCCTCCCAGATCCTGGTCACTTGCTGGTTCAGGTCATTTCCCCTTACCTGTCCAGGAGGCAGGACTGATGGGAGTTATGTTCCCCTACTCACCAGCTCCATCACATGTTCTTTCAGGGTGAGCGCCTTCGATATTTATCTTCCACAAGCAAAGGAAAGTTTTCTCACAAATGAGTGATGCTGTCTCTGCCCATCAGTGAGGAAATAGTCATAACAAATCAGCTGGCATGTGTTACACTTTTATATTGCTATGCTGGAGGTTGGGTGAAACCTTGTTGAAGCTGGTGGGTGTGACAGCTGCCTTTCATTCAGGATAAACGTAAAAAGCAGTTAAGCTCCTTTTGGCAGAAGACAGCTGAAACAACAGGAGCCACTCCCCAAAACACAGGTAACACGCCAGGCCAGTCAGGAGCTGAGCTACGAGGGCCGAGAGGTTTCACAGGGGGGCTGAATGCAAAGGTAGGCAGCTGGATAATGTTTTGGTGAGCTGCATGTGTGAGAACAGGCACAGTGGCAACACCACAGAAGCACACAGAGAAGGCAGCAGAAAGCCAAGGACAGCCAGAGACGTACTTGGCACATGACCCTGAAAGAAAGCGGAGAGGGGGCTTTTTGGGCAGACTGCCGGCTGGAAAAAGAGGCTTGCCAGACTGAGCAAGGAAACGGTTTCCTAGTTGATTCCTACTGTGGTCAGAGAACCAGCACTTCATGTGCATTCTTTGTACATAAACAGGATTGCCCCACAGAAATACCTTATCCATCATCTATTTCTCCTCTTCACAGAAACAACCCACAAGACCCTGCATGTTGGCTAACCACTTGGGTCGAAAGGGCTAACGCTTTACTAAACTCCCACTGCTGAGAACTGACATGGTTCTTAAGAACATAAGAATGGCCATCCTGGTCAGAGCAATGGTCGATCTAACCCAGAAACTATGGAAAACGAAGTCCTTGGATTTGAGATGCTCTTGTCTCATTTCTGCCGAACAAGCAGCAAAGATCAGAGTGCTGTCTGTAATTTACAGGAGTGTAAACTGGGCCCCCAGATTCCTTCCCCTGCTTCTACCCTCAAAACTTGGCTTAATGTGGTGGTATCTGGATAGGGCCAAGCTGTAGGGCAACAGAGTATGACTAATTGCCAAAGCAGAGGGCAAATACATTTGTGGCATTTAGGTATTGGCAGTTCGGGTAGTTTACTCTGTGGAAACAGAAAGCTGTTCTCAGGAAGGCAGAATGCCTGGGTGAAGTAGTAAAGAATCAGGAGGCCCAGATCCTCAAAGGTGTTGAGTCACCTAACTCTCCTTTTCTTTTAATCAGAATTGGGTGCCTAAATACCTTTGAGGATATTAGCCAAAGTTCCTTAGTATTATCTGAGAATCCGACTCATTTTCCTGACTTTGAGCAGTTAACTTCTACATGCTTTAGTCATCTCAGTTCAAACAGGGCCTCACTGAAAAACAGATGCAGTGAACAATTTCCCTGGGTAAATACATGTCAAATTACAGCACCATTAGAAAGTGGGGAGTCAGAAAGGGAACCAGTTCTGATGGGCCCTTGGGACACGCCAGTCAATCACTGAAGTTTTCCTGTATTTTTTTTCCCCCTTGTCTCTTCTTCGCGTTTCCAAATCCATGTGGAAATCAAGGATTATTTCCTGTGAATCGATTCTGATTCGGACAGACGATACGAGGGTAAATCTTTTAGTGGTTTCACATGTCACCTTTTTGCTGTGTGGGGTCATTTGATTTTTGATAGCTGATTGGGCAAGTGTCTTTTATACAGATGCTATGTGTTTCTATGAATGAGCTGTTTTAAAATTAGTTATTTTGACCTTAACATTTCAGGGAGCAATTTCTTCCCATCAGATTGCTGGGAAGTAGACCAGTTCCAACTGGTACAATAAGAAATTGTACCAAGACATCCCATCACTAGGGATATGTCATCCTTCCAAGCTAGTTTTTGGAGTCACAGAACTATGTAGTGTTCACAAATCCCATTTCCTTGTAACAGAACCATAGAAATTAGAAATGAAATAGACCTACTGCATGTAGTCTACTTCCTTGGCAATGCAGGATTGAACCTCAAACACTCAGGCTTACTTCCATGTTCAATTCAATTTTTTAAAAAAACTCTCTCCTAGCGACCGTGATGCCTGCACTAGCATGGCACCACTATGCCACACCAGGGAGAGAGCCCTTGTCTAATAAACAAGGGTAGCACAAGTGTTCTGTGTGATTATGGCAAAGATAATATTTTTGCTCTGGAATTTCTTTTCCATTGCTTCTCAGCTCCCTCTTTCACAACATTCAAGTCAATAGAACTTTCAGGACCAATGCTCAGGTGGTTCAAAATTAGTTAAAAGCAGTTCCAGCCTCCTTAAATATCGCCAAATAACAAAAAGTATTCTGAGAGGCTGCAGAACCTGTTGGTGCCGGATGTTCTAGAACGGGACGGGCCTCCCCACAAAAGATCAAGAGAGATCTCTATACATTCACTCCTCCACAGCCCAGTCTCCTCTTGGCCTCCCGCCCCCCCCCCCAAGCCTCTCTCCCTGCACCCACAGGAATGTGGTGGTGTTATTTTAAGAGCTGAGTGGAAGTCAGAATTTCTAACATGTCAACATTTGCTTTTGTCTCAAATTGGGACAAAAAGTTGAAATTTTTAATGTTTTTGAGGAACCAAAATTCTGAAAATTTTCAATTCAGAAATGTCTAGTGTTTCATTACTACTTTTTTGATAGAAAAGAAAGTCTGACATTCCCAAAATTGAAATATTTAATTTTGGTTTATTGAACTGACCCAGAATGCTTAGTTTTGAATCAGTTCAATATTAAATTGCATTTTTCCATGTCACATTACCTTATGGGAGTTGTAGTTCAGAAGTCTGTTGCCCCCATTCTTCCCTATGGGCTAGGCTCTCTGCCAAGATGGCATCTCCCATAATGCACCCAGAATCATACGACTCCCATGATGCACCACACAGCTCAATCAGTAGAAAGTCCACATTGCATTATGGGAGATGTAGGTCCCCAGGTATACTGGCCCACAGGAGAGAATTGGGGCACAAACAACTCCTATAAGGCAATGCCTTGATAAGGAAATATAGATTAATATTGTGTTGAACTCATTTAAAATGAAACCTTTTCAGGTCAGTTCAAAAACTGAAATATTCTGATTCATTTTGAACTGACCCAAAATGAACATTTCATTTTGATTTTCCAAATGGAAAGTACAGTTGCTGGAAAATTGAAATTTTCAATGGGAAACATTTTTCCATTTTCCACAAAATCAGAATTTTCCTGTAGAACATTTTGATTTTCCAGAAATTGTATTTTTCCATCACAAAATAATTCCAACAGAAACTTCCCCAATCAGCTCTACTGTTCTGCAATGCAGCCATGTTTGTTAAAGCTGTGTGTAGAAGAGAGAGGATGGCCAGTGGCTGTGCAGAGATGCGCTGGACCAGCTCTGGTTATTTGGACTCAGAGCCTGTAAAGTGCCATCTCTTTCTTTCAGATAATCCAGCTGTGAAAATTAAATGACCAATCAGGAACTCTGGAAAAAAGTTACTAGAATCACACATGACCAAAACAGTGTTATCATCTGTTCCTACATTGCACGTTAGCGCTGTACTGGAGAGGATAAAAACACAACTATCCCACCAGCCATGGCACACGGGAGACCCGCCTAAGCATGTCTCTCTCCCCCCCTCACTGTTACAACAGACCCCAGAATATTCATGTGAAAATGAGGGTTCCTCCTGTTGCCTGTAGTCAACCAGGTCAGCTCCAAGATCTACTGATGCAGCTGACTTATTTTGTAAAAACGGATACATTTCCAAACATATTAAAAAGGCTAACAAATGCAGGTTGCAGAGTCAAATAAGTCCCAAACTTGGAAAATTAAGGTTCCAAAGCCCCATTGGATTTGTAGAGTTTTTGTATAAGAACATACGAATGGCCCTACTGGGTCAGACCCAAGGTCCATCTAGTCCAGTATCCAGTCTTCTGACAGTGGCCAGTGCCAGGTGCCCCAGAGGGAATGAACAGAACAGGTAATCATCAAGTGATCCATCCCCTGTTGCTCACTCCCAGCTTCTGGCAAACAGAGGCTAAAGACATCATTTTCAAAAGAATCCACCATTTCAGCCACCATAAATAGTGCAAAGGTAATTGTTAAAGCATCTAACTTCCTTTATAACCTCCCCCAGAATCCAACCCCTACCCCAGCGAATTCACCCCTTTCCTCAGAAAAATTTCTTCTGCTGAGATTGCTAGAGTACCTGGAAACAGTCCTGGGAAGAACGGAGGAAAGAAACAGCATTTGGATGTTCCTTTTTGGCACAATAGCCCTGATTCAACAAAAGTCTTAAGCACACGCTTATATCTCTCAGAAACTATACGAATCCAAAAAGGGTTTGAAGATGTTTTTTCTTGAAGTCAACATATGCACCCCCTTGCTCAAATGCTTTGCTGAAGCAGGGACTTGTGGCAGGAGGCTTGATTGTGGGTGTTAAGGTTCTAAAATAATATCTCCTCTTAAATTTGCTGTCAAATGAAAGCATTGGTTCTTCCCAGTACCGTGTTCTACTGCCTCTCTGGAATTACAGAGTGACTGTCAGCAATGAAAAAAACACAAAATTCCAAAGAGATGGGCGGGAAAAGCCTTTTAAATAACAAAGCACCATTTTACAAGATGGTAAGTGTAGAACTTTCCTATAAGAGTTTGTGTCTGAAAGAGCCCTACACATTCCCAGTTTTCCTTGTAGCCTCCATTGAAATCCAAGGGTCAGCCTTCCATTTGAGAGCTTCCTATGAAACACATCAGCAGTGATATCTTTGCCTTCAATCAGTGATGGCTGCAATATTCTTGAGCCAGCTCACGTACCATGGGGATTGGAAACCAAGGCCAGGAAAGATTGGGATCTCCTGCAAAGCAGTGTAGTCAAGCATCAGCAACAAGCTACTTGGTGCTTTTACATATTAAACGGCTTCCCTCTAGATCACGGTATCAGACCTTTAGGGGCTGATTTTCGTAAGTGCACATCCAATCAGACAGCATGTTTGAGCTTCCTATTACCAGCTTGCATATGCAAACACCTTCTGTGTGCAAATTAGACATGCAGTTCTGAAAGCCGGGGCTGCTGAAGCTTTTGATTATATGATGAGTTGACAAAAGTAGGTCAGGTGGATAGATATACCGAGGAAACAATGCGTCCTTCCTTCATTATATCCCTAGATCCATCCCTCCGCTTCTTACATGCTTTGCAAGGTGCTACATGAAAGGCCCGAATCAGTGCCCTGGAAGCCAATAGAAGGCATTTTCCATGCAGCAAATTGACTAACTCTTGCCTTAAAAATCACTAATACTTTCTGCAGCTTCTGTTACCCTTAGTGTAAATCTGATCATGACTGAAACAGCGACACACAGGAGACTCTGGCTGAAGCGGAAGCAACTCCTACCCATTATTCCTTCTCAGCAGTATTTAGGTATTTACTGTGAGTTCATCTCCCCTTGGTCACTACCCCTCTCCCTCCCGCCCCGTGGTGGAACCTGGGTGTGTTTTGAAAGTTTCCTCCTCCGAACAAATCCTATTGTCCTTGTGTCCCCACTTTTAAAGCCCACCTGTATGTAACATTCCAAATCTGCCCCTACAAGCCCTTGCCCAGAGGCACCTTGTTTTTGTTGCTAACAAGTGAGAAGTCTCTGTCTGACAGACAGCTGTCAGTTTTGCACCCACGCTGACTAGACGATTCTGGCTGTTCAAATGCTGGACCCAAAGCAGCATGGTATTCGAGAGGTGGCTATCCAAGGAAGCCATGGTTTAGGGTTAGGCATTCCAGACTGGGAGTGCATTGGAAAGGCAATATAGGCCAGAGATCTAGGGGTGGTTCTCCAGGTGCAGGAGATTGGAGAGCCTCTATGCAGCTCAGGGAAGGCAAGAGGGGAGCTGGCATCAGAACCCAACTCCTGAAGAGTCCCATGGTGCAATGGGCCCCAGAGAAGACCTGCTTTGGGTGTCAGTTTGAGAAGTAGCTGCTGATGTTGCCATGTGGATATCAGGTGGTGAAAGGCGAATTGCTACAGCAAGGAAAGTCGCAGGTTTTGTCAGTGGGTGTCAAGGAGGCTGTTGCTTCCCTCTTCCGCCAAGCCAAGGTGAAAGCTCCATTTGGCTCCTCAGGTGCAGTGTCAAACCCAGCTATACCTGTTCTACTCCTGGCCAGAGGATGTTGTGAAGGCCAAGACTATAACAGGGTTCAAAAAAGAACTAGATAAGTTCCTGGAGGATAGGTCCATCGATGGCTATGAGCCAGGACAGACAGGGATGGTGTCCCTAAACTCTGTTTGCCAGAAGCTGGGAATGGGAGACAGGGGATGGATCATTTGATGATCACCTGTTCTGTTCATCCCCTCTGGGGCGCCTGGTATTGGCCAGTCGAAGACTGTATATGGACTAGATGGACCTTTGGTCTGACCCAGTGTGGCCATTCTGATATAGCCAAGCATGCCAGGCACTTGTTCTCCGCTACCGCTAATTAATACTTGGCATGTGCATAGAATGGCTTATGAAAAGATCTAAGTGCTTAACCAAGGTAGGTAGAGCCCTTCCCCCCATTTTATGGAAGGGGGCACAGCAAGGATAAGTGATTTGCTCAGTGTCACGAGGCGAGCCAAAAGGTATAGTTGGGAATAGAACCCAGGCCTCCTGTTGGCCACACCCAGTGCACCAACCACTACCCCTCACTGCCTCAGTGGGTGCTGAACTGTGACATGAGTGTAACAGGAGGCTAGTCATTCTCAATGCCACTTACGTATCACCTGGAAGAAAGTACCGTTTGACTGCCTTTCCCCAGGCAGAGCCTAAGCCTTGTGTTTTAGTGCTGGGTTTGTAATCAAGGCATCTCACGGTTTCTCCTTTTTCCATTTGCTTATGTAAACCCTGAAATGTCCACTCTTGTGTACACGGTTCTTGACTGCATTTGTGAGACTCAGGGAGAAAAGCATGAATGAGCAGTCTCATCCTAACACTGGGCTGCATCCAGTGAGACACATTGAGCCCTGGGAAACTACTACCAAGGCTGGCGGTAGCAAAACAGAACCCACACCTAACCGGGAACGTCTGGGAGTGGGTTGCTACATCCAATACCTATTTGTGTATATACCTCGTGAGTCTCGTGGGATATGAGGGGGCTTTTCCAAGAGCCCTGCTTTTGAAGCCAGTTCCTGATGCAGAACATTTTAACAGTTAGAGTTGGAGCCCAGAGGCTGAGTAGCTGACGGGTGTCATTTCCTGGAGCCTAACTCCGGCAGCAGGAAGGGTTTTCAGCTGGAACTTGAGCCCAGGTACATCAGCTCCATGGCTAACATAAGGGGGAACATTCAGCTTGCTCTGCACAGGGTGGAGACACTGAGGACACCGGGTCCCTTAGGAAGGCACCACTCAGGAAACCGCTCATTTTTTGCAGGGAATCCCACGCAGCAGATCAGATGGGATGAGCTCAGCTATTCGTCTCCATCTGGCACTTTTTAGAACATCTAATTTCCTACTGTAATAAAAGCAGCAAATGCGTGAGCCACACTGCAGAGCTCCCTGGTCTGAGCAGCACCTTGTACAGCAAACTAATGCCAGGAGGACTCTGCAGAAAAACCAGGGCTCCACCAGCATTCCCAGCCAGCCTGCTACAGGAGTGTTAAGAAGCTGTTTGTAGGGAGCACCTGCTCTCCCAATTAGGCAGGGGCTTGTAGGCCAGGGGCTTCCCTTCAAGAATTCTGAGAAGCCCTGCTCAGCTCAGAGGGCCAAGCAGGAGTGTGACGGACTAAAGAGGGTTAGACCACAGGGACGCTGCTGCACGCCGCACACAGGGAGGAAGATAACCAAGGGCTCACAAGTGGTCATGCAGTGGGGAAGGCCCAGTCCTTGGAATGTCGCAGGAGCCAGCGAAGCCATTGGGGAGAACACCCATTAAAACTGTAAAGAATAAAAATACCCAGCCAGGTTACCAGGCAGTGATGTGTTGCCATACTCACTGGAAAGCTGTCATGACGGGAAGAGCAGGTCTGTGAGATACATACTTGTCCTGTGTGGAGTGTGCCGGCTATTCCCACAGCTACTCCATGGAACTGCATAGGAAGGAGTTTCTTATTCACTGTGCTTGATGGAAGTGACGAGAAAACCAGCTAGAGGCCAAAAATCAGAAGGGAGCCATAAGAATGTGTCTCAGACCCTTTAGTCTTCAGCGAAACTCTTACAGAATTATTTACACCAACCACCCATGTGCAAGGGAGTCAAAGCGGATCTAACATGCAGACAAGCCAGCAGCAGGTAAGAATGTGTAATTTAGAAGCAGCCCCCACCATCTTACAGCTTCCTGGTGTGCGTCTCAGATGAGCTTTAATTCCCTTACACCTGGGCAGAATAGCGAAGTGTCAGGATCACACATCCAGTCCATTTTGGAGCTATGTTTCAATTCCAGCGTAGCCTACAACGTGGTTATTTGCAATGCGGCTTCTGTTAAGACTTTTATCCTGTAGGACATGGAGGTGTTTGGCTTTAATGGTTTATTGTGCCAGGGTATCTAATGCAGGCTGATTTAAATGAATGGCTTGTACCTTCCGTCTCCCCAGACTGTCCCCTATTCCACAGATTCTTTTCTCTCCCGCAGCCGTAACGCCTTGCGGCTTGGATTTCAGGGACCTAACGGCTTGGAGAATGATGGCAGCAAAAGGTTTTATTGTTGAGAACTGAAGTTTGGAAAAGACAGGGCAGGCGACACCACTTCCCCACACACCATGCCCAGATGCAGCCGTGTGAGAGGAGATGACGACGAGTGCAAAGCATGTGGAAAATGGGACTGCATGCTTCCATGGTGTGACACATGGCCAGAAAGGGGTTAAGCATCCTGCAGGATAAATTACCCAAATTCAATCTTTAGGGACATATTGGTAGATGATGTTTGTGTTTTTATGCATGTACATACATATTGTTAGAGGTTAACAACGTAATCAAACCATTCTGGTCTATACTCTGTTCATCTCTCTTTGAAATGTATAGCAAATCACCTGTGAATGGTGGAAAACAGGCAACTGCCTTATGCTAATCCCTGTAGCTAATTACTGGTGATGCTTAGGAAATAGGTCTACCTCAAAGTCTCCATGATTGCCTATTGTTCACCTAAGGACTCTGAGCTGTCAAAAGAAGGCCCGGAACTGTATAAAGATGTCTTGGGTCCTGAAACTTTCTATCTCAGATCTGCTTGATGCTTCATGCAGGGGTAGCTTAAGTCATAAGACTGAGATCTCCAGTCCCATCTGGATCACCCTGAATATGAACACTGGACTATAACCTATGGCCTAATTCTGAAAGAACGCGTTGCAACTACAAAGCTCACCATCTCTACTATGAATCTGATCTGAGAACTATACTCATGTCTGTATGTATATTGATCTTTTAACCAATACTTTCTCTCTTTTCTTTTTTAATAAATTTTAGTTTACTTAATATGGATTGGCTGTAAGCATGTATTTGGGTAAGATCTGAAATATTCACTAACCTGAGAAGTAATATGTCCGATCCTTTGGGATTGGTAGAACTTTCTTATATGGTGAATAAGATTTTCAGTACTCCTCATCATATTTGACTTGGGTGTCTGGGTGGAGGCCTGAGGCTGGGTTGCTTTAAGGGAACTGTATTGTTGGCTTCTGGGTACCCAGTAAGATATTATAGAAGCCGTTTTGTGCTGGTTTGGTAAATCTAAGTATTGGAATATCCACCAGCTTTGGGGATTGTTTGCCCCATTCTTTGCCATTGACCCTAGCTGAGTAACTTCAGTGAGGCTCCCTGGGACCCCGGTCACACACGGTATCAGAGAAGAGAAGGTGAAAGGTCAGGGACTCTAGTTAGAATCCAGACAGGAAGCAAGTGCATAACAGCTGGAGTGTGGAAGAGTTTGGGGCTACCAGCACTCTTTAGCCTTCCCCAGTGAGAGCACTAGAAAGTCACCCAATTGCCACGCACTTCAGTGGCTATCTGCAGCCTCATGAGATAAGTGCTACAAACTCATTTCTACATCACCTCCACCCAGGGGACAGTCAGAAGCGGTCTTCAGTGACTCAAGAAAGAGAAATCACCCACCACATAATTTTAGCATGTCCTCTGTTGAAGGCACTTTTAAAGTATTTTACGAATTGCTCCAGTTAGTGGCTCTCTCTCGGAACATTTTTAGATTTAAAAGTAGAAGAGACCTGACACCTGTATTTACCTCTGTCAAGAAAATGCAGCTAGTCTATTCAAAAAAAGAAAAAAGCCAAGTAACAAGCTTATTCTCCAGCAAAGTTCACTGTCGATTTCTCTTACTGAATTTCACCAGTTTTAAAAAAAGAATATTATCTTTATGAATTTCATTTTGTGACTTGGAGAAATATAAATGGAACTGGTTCTCATTCTAGTAGAATTGGAATAAATATGCCTATTTTTGTTTTTTGAAAACTAAATTAAATTAAATTATGATTCACTCTAGGAAGCAAAAATAATGTGAAAGTCAGGCCTCTGTGGGGGTGTGTCAGGCATTTGTTGCCCCCTGCTGGAGCCCTGACACCTTGGCCAACCCCACCCAAAGGTGTCCTTTTGGGGAAAAAGAGCAGTGAGTTTAGACCTCCAAGAGCTGCCTAGAGAGGCCAGCCAGGATCAGCTGTGGGCAGAACTCTGGGAGAATTGGTCTTCCAGCAGCTAGAAGAGCGGGAAGCAGACAGAAGCCAATCAGGGCCTACGAGGCAAGGTAAAAAGGGCTGGTGCGGCTTCCTTCAAGTCACTTGGACTAAGTGAGCTGTTCTGGGTGAAGCAGGAACGGGAAGGCAACCAAAAAGCCCAGCCTGGTCGGGGCCTAGCTCTGAGTGCACCTTTCTGACTGAGTCAGCGAAAGGCTGTCTGTTTACATTGTGGAATGCAAAGCCCAGGTGGCCTCGAGCTGAATACCAATCTGAGTGCTGTAACGTGATAAAGAGCTTGCTTGTGAGATGCTCGGCTGGTGCAGGTGAAGCCGGGGCCTCACCCCTTCTCCTCTGCAGGTTGCTCCTCAGAGCTCAGATCTGAAGTCACAAGAGAAGGGAACAAAATCCTTTTCCCCCAAAATATTTTTCCTTTATTTTGCATAACATTTGTGTTTCCAGCTATAAATAGAAAAGCTTAGAAAGATGGTACAAAATTGTGCAGAGTGGACCAGAGCGGTACAGAACTTCTCACGTTACATCATTTCACATCCTCCTCTTTGTCCTCCTTAGC
Organism: Lepidochelys olivacea; assembly: GCF_965140295.1. Lineage (NCBI taxonomy): Eukaryota > Metazoa > Chordata > Testudines > Cheloniidae > Lepidochelys > Lepidochelys olivacea. Next base: position 29,763,354 of record NC_140417.1, on the reverse strand, counting down.
TGACGTAGGCCCTTGTGCTTGGCACTGCAGCTGAGCTGGTCCCGCATCAATCGGTGGCATTCTCATTGTCAGAATCTAAAAAACAAAACCGCCACAGCAGATTACAGACCCATCATGTACTATAGGAACTAAATCTTCATTAGAAGGTGCCTGTCTGCTGTGGGCATTTTAGGTGTCTTATGGAAGCAGAAGTCAATCACCCAAGAGAAGAATGACAACGTCCATTGCAGCATGCTGAAAGCTCTCTCAAATGCCAGGATATTTTAAAGCTCCTGTATAGAGGGCCATTCAAGCACATCTAAGCCATTCAATTGGGACCCAAGGTTCAGGGTGCAACCTTTCCCCTAACTTCTATATCACAATGGCCAGGAGTGTTCCAGTCCCTCAGGAGGTGGTGATGGGGGAAACCAGAGAATGTGTCCAGAACTGGTGTCAGTGGATGGAAGGAGAACACTGGATAGAGATTTCTTATTGTACGAGGGAAGTGAGTGGGAATCTGGAACGTGCTAAAATGGTTGTTTGTTTTGAATCCTGAGTTATCACCACAGAGATCTCGGTCAGCTCAAAGCAGCAGGAACAGTGTCGCATGTTACTGCAGCATGATTCGGAAATGGCGCTTTTGCATTGGTGGGGCTACCCATGAACAAGGGGCTTCCTTGTTCCATGCCAGGTTTGGCAGCATTGTTTGAATTGGCCCTAAAGAAAAAAGGCCAAGTCCATGGCCCTAAGAAGACCTGGACTGCAGAGAAGGGGATAAACCAGGCTGGGAGAACACAGGGTCTGAACATCATCCTACAGGCCCTCCTACCTTCACCAGTGCAAGAGGGCGGGTAGGACACAATCAGTTCGGTAGGGCCCTGGCACCAAGTTCACGGAGCTTTAAAATGTCATCTTCAAAACAAACTCAAAGCATGCACCTACAGGCGAGCACAGAGCAACACACAAGCAGAGACACCTTTCTCCACTCCCTCGTTGTGGTTCCACATATTCTGCGTTAGCTAAAGTCACAGATCAACCCTTTTTGGTAGCCTGCAGCGAAGTGCACTGAAGTCCTCCCGTCTATATCACAGAGACATGCACCGGGGTTATCAGAGCTGCAAGCACGTTTGGTTTATACAAGGCACAAAGTCTGCGGGGCTCTTTCAGTATAAAATAAGACTGATTGCTCTCTCTAAGACTGTAGGCTCTTCAGAGCAAAGGAAAGACAAAAGGATAAGGGGGAAGGGCGTACTGTACAAGCAGAATGATTCTGTTGATGTATGGTATGGGTCTCGGTTCCCATGGTGTTTTATATTAAATCCACTCTCTCCTTTCTCCCACCCATCACTTTAGCTGCTCTGACCTGCCTGGACATGTGTCACTAACCCACTTTGAAAAGTAGTAAAAGCTGCCTTGACTGAGACTGACGGTCATTCTTCCATCTGCTTCTGACCAAAGTCAAATTCTGCCTGGACTTGGATTCACCGCAATACCTGAACAACTTCCCATTAACAGTAATTAATGCCACTTTTCATCCACAGAGCTCAAAGTGCTTTAACAAAAGGTGGGTGAGCATTATGTCCATTTCACAGACAGGGAAACTGAGGCACTGGGAGGTTATGGGACTGGCTCAAAATCACATAATGAATCAGTTGCAAAGTCAAAAACAGAATCCAGACTTCTGCTCAAACCACTAGCTGAAGCCTATCCCACATCTCTAAGGACACTTCTAAATTTGAAAGCCAGCCGGAAGTCCCTACAGGACAGAGACTGAGACCTCAACATCTGACTACATCCTTATTAACTGCATAAAGGAGTACAGGTAATCCAGTAACCCAAACCTTGTGCCGGGTGGGAAAAGGAAAAAAAAAAAGATTTTATTTCCCACAATATCCAGTTGCCGCTGACAGTCTGGATGGAGAAGGAAGTAAACACTGAAAAGGGATCTTAGACGGGTTCTTGAAGAAGCTATCAGCCCTGCAAAATAGAAGTCGAAATCCTGATAAATGATTTTTCACAATATGTTTGTCCTGCTCAATATACATTGCTCTTCACCAGCATGTGCACTTCCTGTTTGGTTAGCCCACTGCAGAGTGGCCTTTTCCCCATTTCCTACACATCTCTTTGGCTGGCAGGCTGGGTTAGACCAGCATTCTGTTACAGCAGAGGGCCCCAAATTGTGGGGCATGCTACCCAAAGGGGGTGTGGAGGAATGTTTGCGGGGGGGGGAGGGCGGCGGCACGTGGCCTGGCGCGTGGCCCGGACCAGCCCCCATGTTGATGCTGGAGGGGAGGGGAAGGGAGTGCCACTCATCTCTGCTCCTGGCCTCGACTGCTGGCCCCGTGCCTGAGGCCCAGGTTGCCAGCTTTAGCTCACAGCCAGGGCTCCATTCTCAGCCCTGTCCCTGCCCCCAGCTGCGGCCCCAGCATTGGCCCCCTTACTCCGGTCCACGTCCTCCCACCCCTTCCGAGCCACGGCCCCCACTCCGGGCCCTGGGGGGGATGGGGCAGACAGCAGTAAGGGTGGTGTGACCCTGAAAAGTTTGGGGAACACTGTGTTACAGTCTCTAACTGACGACACGGAGATTTATCAATGTGTTGCAATTGGGTACATTAAAAATCCAGAGTCTGATTTTCCACTGCCATGCAGAGTGTATGGTGAATGAGCAAGAGAGAACAGGTCCACTGGGTTTACATGCATGGCAAAGCTTTAGTGAGAATTGCATTTTACCTTATCTGCCCCAGATCATTCTTTAGCAGAAAACACTACGCAAGTAACTCAGTAAATATAAAAAGAAAAGGAGGACTTGTGGCACCTTAGAGACCAACCAATTTATTTCAGCATAAGCTTTCGTGAGCTACAGCATCCGGTGAAGTGAGCTGTAGCTCACGAAAGCTTATGCTCAAATAAATTGGTTAGTCTCTAAGGTGCCACAAGTCCTCCTTTTCTTTTTGCGAATACAGACTAACACAGCTGCTACTCTGAACCCTTCAGTAATACAGACTGTTTCCCCATTTTTGTACTTGGACAAAGACTTGAATGGTATTTTCTACTAAAGAATGATTTGCAGCACATATATTTATTGAGCCTTTAAGGCTGAAATGTCTCCCAAGCTGAGCCCCACTACAGGGCGTTCTGAGAAAGTAGGGCAGAACCACCAAAGCCCAGTACTGTGCTGCTAAAGGCACACTCCCTTGTGTTGTAAGTTTCTTCATGTCTATCAACAATCTCAGGGAAAGATGTGGATACAGGATCTATTGTGGCAACTCAGTACTGCAGGTCTGATTCAGGGGCTGGAGGTAGACCTAATCCTGCACAGCGGATTGCAGTGCATAATTCTTCTCAAAGGATGGAGGATCTACCCTGGAGATTTCTTATCCCCAAGAGATCAGCGGGGCCCTCTCTAACGTGGGACTATTCTAGCATGTTGAATATACACTGGTGAATCCGTCTGCCAGCAAAGTAAACGAATCCAAGCTCCTCTCACCCCTCCACAAGCGTTGAAATCACCAAGAAGAATTCACAGGGGCTTCACGGTTACAACCGAACACTGCTGGAAGCTTCCCTGACATGCCCAGTGTTAGGGTATTTATCAAGAAAAGCCTGAAGACTGACTATGCTTTGCACATAGAAGATCCAAATGCTTCAAATGCTCAGGCCTCCAGATTCCAAGTCTGGAAGTCATTCTAGGAGAAAAATTCTACATTCAAGACAGGATCTAAAAGAGGATCGTCACTGCAACCCCGCTACATTACAACTGGCACTCTGAAAAAAGAAAGAGGGACCAGGAAGTTCAAAAAATGAGGCCAAGTTGTTATCCAGCCAGGTTTCTAATGCTGTACATGCTAGATCAGACAGACTATCCAAAATCAAATCCCAGATCCATTATTTACAATGGATTTATTTGCCAACAGCACCTTGAATAGTTTTATAGCACATCCAAATCCCTTTTAGCACCAAGTTCTTTGATTACTGACACCAACCTCTTTGGGTTTATCAGGACTAGCACGTCTTTCTCCTAACTTCAGTGAGGAGAGAATGAACAAGGATCAGGGTCTAGAACTTGATCTCCTGGAACAGAAGAGGAGTTATTTATCGGCCTCTGCACATGAAGCTGTTGACACAACAAAGCCGATCAAAAAGTAGCCAATGAGATAATTGCTCACACCAGGCCTCATCTACACAGCCTCAAAAATTTCACATCTAAGCTCATCAGGAGTCAGACTCAAGAATCTAGGCTAGGAAGTCATTTTAGCTGCCTCAGACCCATTCAGGAGCAACACCACAGAAGGCCCAGAATAGCCATGGCCCTTGTAGCTCTCTAGAGAGCTGTACCACCCTGGCTTCATAATTGCAGGCCAGAGTCCAGGTTAAAAAAAAAAAAGGTATAAAAAAATCTAAGATTAGAAATAAAAGACTCAATAAATAATATAGAACATACTAGAACCAAACGCTCCCAGCACCATCTGGTCAGCCTTGTTTGTCCCTTTGTCAGCTCCCCAATCACACAACAAGATATGCATCCCCTATTGACAATGAAAACATTTGTGTGTACACACAACTGCCTCCTATGCAGAGAGACTTACTACACAATTCATCACACACAAACTACTCCAACACCCAGCATCTTCTACCAATGGTGCTGTAAGTCTAGGGTTTAAAAGGGAAGAAGGATGCAGGAAACCTTACAAGTTATTATTTAGGTCTCAGCCATGAACTATTTAGTTTGTGACCCCTACCTCATGGCCAATCATTTCAATAAGAAATACCCAACTGACCTCAGCGGGAGGGCAATGATTCAGGAACTCTGCAGGTTTTTGCCATATATATTAGTTTACAAATGGCACCTGAACCCTGCTGGACTAGACCTGGAACCTCTGCTTATTTTGAGAAAGAAAAATCACATTGGACTCAAAGCTTTGAAAAACCGGGAAATCCGATTAGAACTTTTCATGGGTGACTTGCAAAGATGCTGGAAGGATGGTCACTATTCTATTCAAACACCACCTATGTACAAACACTATTCGGGGGTTTCAGTCCTAGTCTGTGGGGTTGGTTTTGTAGGTTCAATACATCCCATTGTTTTCTCCAGTGAGAATACTGCACAGGAGAATCTTTACCTTGCCGAGATAGGGGAAATTTAAGTCTCCAGCAATTCAACAAATCTGACCCCATGGGTTTCACGCTTGGCACCCAGAAAATGAGGAACACAGCTACCACCTATGAAGTTTGGTTTAAGTGACCTGCCCAGCATCACATAGGATCTTAGTGGCAGAGGCAGAATCCAGTTATCCAAAAGACCATCCGTGCTCTTCCTGCAATCCCCTGCCTCGTTCACTACACTACTAACAACCTCTAACCTCACTCCTTTTCCTGTTTTCTCTTTCATTGTCCGCAGTACTCAGCTGTGGCCTGGGCTTAGTGGTTCCTCCCCCTTCGTTGAGGGGTAGACCTTCAGTCTTGGGCAGGTCTAGGCCCACCTGTCCCAGTCCTGCAAATAGTACACAACTAGCTTTTGCTACCAATGAAGCAGGGATCCTAGAGACGACAGCCTGATTCACTACACAAACCTGGCTCATTCTTAGAGCAGGTCCATCAAGTGCCCTAAATGAGACAGGTGTCTTGTGGACCAAAATAGGATGTGACCCTGTAATGAAAGCCTGTCATAATGAAAACACACAAGGGAACTGAGTTAAAGTTGCACAGCCAACTTAATTATGGCATTTGCTAATTGCTGAGTGCTTGACTTTGCTGCTTTTAAATTTTTAAACATGTTATCTCCTAAGCTTCTAGAAGCTTAAACACTGAAAAAAACCTTCTATCACAGGGATCCATGCTGGCCCTGCACATGGGACCTCAGCAGGGTTGAGCTCTTTAGTTCCATGGCACGTTCTCTACCATAGGAACTAACAGAGTAACTGGTCGCAGTAGAAGGCTATTATCTTCTATGTTGTCCTGGCATGACAGGGGGATAAGGGAGACACTATGCCAGTGAGGTTCAAGGATACTTGCTAGACAGCAGAGGAATGGTGAGCATAGGGATAATGGGTTCCCTCCCAGGGTCTGTAAGGGAGTGGTCTCTTAGTGGGCAAAGATACTTCTGCTTCTAACCCCACCTTTCCAGTTCATGACCCAGTCACCTGCCCTACTCGTATCTCCTCCAGCTGCTGCCCCAGGTCTCCCAATGATTCCTGCTTCCCTCACTTGTATACTCCCCCCTCCCCCAATATCTTCTGTCCTCTCTGCTCCTGCCCTGCACTCCCAGCTCCTATTCCTTCTCCCTTGCTTCTCACCCCTTTGCATTTGGGTCATTCGGCTTCCTCCTCCTCCTTGCTGCCTGGGCACTGGCAGCAGGAGCACGGAGAGCATGGAAGAATGTCTCCCTGCTCTTAGTCATGGTGCCTGGCACCCCCATTGCAGGAAAAGCCTGCTCAGCCCCTGCAGCCCTGGATGGAGCATGCTCAGTCACTCTGTGAGGATGACAGATGCAGAGTCTGGTCTTGAAGGAGGAGCTGTGCAAGGATGGAGCATGCTCAATGCAGATGCAATCTTCCAAGAATTTAGTTGCCAAACAAAGCTCTATGGTGCATGTGCAAGCAGATTTTTCAGACGTTTATAATTTGGCCAGATTTAGGAATATTTTCATGGGAATGACAAACGGCACATTCCTGACACCAAGGGCAAGCACCCTGCAAAATGTAGGGTCTCTGCTCAAAATGATAGAGACACTAGAGTTTCTCAACAGAAGTGTTGAAAGATTCCCCACCTCACCACCCTCCTCCTCTGGAATGGCTGAGCTGCTTTATCCGAAACTTTTTAAAAAAGTTCAATTGTAGGCACACATCCAGTATGGAAAATTTCAGCCTGATCAGTTTAAGTTTGGCAAAATTATAAGCAACTGAAACCAGGGGTTTATAATGGAAAATGTCAGATAACCTTAACTATAGGCGGCACAGGTGATGACACTCATACTCAGTTACCTTTTCAAAGACCTAATATAAACATATGCAGCTAGCTAGAAACATTTGAGATAATACAGACATATTCTCTTGATTTCCCTCACTACACTGAACTGGTGGGAGAGCATTAAGCTAACAGAGACAAAGAATGATTTTTGAGCAGCTACAAGTTGCATGTACAGAGAGCATATCCAATGGTTGGTACCCACAGAGGAGTCTTTTGAAGTCCTTATAGCCTCTAAAAGCTGGGCACATGCCAGATTTGGATCCCCTTGTTGACAATGAATAGTACCTGGCTTGACGAGCATTATCATTTATTTCATTGGAATGACTCAGAGCAAGAGACTACTCGGCATGAGGAAAGACAGCAGAATTTAGCCCAAAGTTAGTAGCATGAAGGATCTCAACCATGGTGATTTATCTGGAGATCAGAATAAAGGATATTTTAATGAAACTGTCAACTTCTATCTCCACTACTCTGCATCCCTCTCACTAGTTAAGAACGGTCGCTCAGAAATATACATCACAAATGACTTTCAAAGCACCATTGTAAAGAGTACGTTCAGGAAACAATACTGCTGTGTATGCCTCACACTCAAAATTCACTTCTTTTTTCAAAATTCAACACTATTTATAAGCACAGTATTACTGACGCTTCTTGGACACACAATAGATGACTGTATACATATATTAATGCAGCAATTACTCACTCTCTCTTGTGTGTTGTGGGTCTGGAAAGAAGAGACTGAGGGTAGCCAGAGAACTCCAATCCCTAGAATCATAGAATATCAGGGTTGGAAGGGACCTCAGGAGGTCATCTAGTCCAACCCCCTGCTCAAAGCAGGACCAATCCCCAATTAAATCATCCCAGCCAGGGCTTTGTCAAGCCTGACCTTAAAAACTTCTAAGGAAGGAGGTTCTACCACCTCCCTAGGTAACGCATTCCAGTGCTTCACCACCCTCCTAGTGAAAAAGTTTTTCCTAATATCCAACCTAAACCTCCTCCACTGCAACTTGTCCATATTTTAAAACTAAGAAAAATTGAACTCAGGAGAGTCTCGGACCTAATGTCTGCCCAGCTCACGTACATAGGGCAGTTGAAAAATTGAAATAGATGCACCAAACATCTGGTCTACAGTTACTCTCCTCCTCTCATCTCTGCAATGCAGTCTGTCTGAGTGAGAGAGTTTGGCAAGAGTGTGCATGGTGCACACAGTTAATACTTCAGGGCTGATTTTCATCGGTATATTGTCACATTTACATGATCACAGGTTGAGTTACAAGGGGAGCCTTGGTATTTCATCAGGGGAGATTCACTCAAATTCAAGTGTCTCTTCCCACCATCTGCCTAGCTCTGGTAGCCTAATGGCCATCTGCAGTGCTGCAGTTCACTTAAGACAACCAATTGGAACATCCAGTTGGGTTTACTTCCCAGTCTATGTGCAACGTAGCACCAGAAAAATTGAGGCAAGAAATGGCTAACATGACTGAAGAGGTGTGTGCTGTGCAGACTCTTTCAGCACAGTCTCACTTCCACTGCTACATACCCTGGGACAGTGGCAATTACAGGCAGCAGCCAAAACCTGGGAAAGGCAGCATTTGCACCTTAAAAGCAAGGAAAGGAACCGATGGCCTGGGTAGGGAGGTGGAGGACAGCTGTCTAGTGCAGTTAGAGAACAATCTGTTTCAAAGTTTTAGGAAAACACTAAGTTTGTCACACAGTTTTCAAGCACAAAATGTTTATTTTTCTTCTTTTTAATATATACAATCTCTGGGGGATTTTAGTGCCACTGACTTTGTCAGTATACAAGGGGTGGACTATACATCAGGCAATCGCAACAAACTGTGAGATCCAGTGCAAGCTGAAGGAGAAATGATGTGAGAACATATTTTCCATGTTTGCTCAGGAAGCATACAGACATGAATCTAAAGAAATTAATTAATTAAAGATACATGTTACAGAGAACAGAAATCTCTTACTACAGTAAGTATTTTGCCCAGGCAGAAGACTCTGCATCATGGTCTACAAAATTCAATTCTAACTGAATCGATGGAATAATATATTTAAAGGGTACAAACAAAATAATGTAGACAGTTATAATGCTCAAAGTACAACAGAACTATATAATTCACAGCTTGGCAGCACAAGACATCCCCACCCTTTGGCAGGTAATATAAAATGTCATTGCAGTAAAGAAATCTAGAACAGTATGCCTTCAAATCTGACCATGTAATGTTTTGTTACCAGTGCCCATAATGATTTCCCTTAGTGTGTTCTGTTAAAATGAAACTTAGCATCCGTACATCAGTTTTAGTGGTTACCTTGTGCCTTTTGACTGAGAGGTGAAGATGCAGATTCTACGCACAGTAAAATGGACAAAAAGCATCTGTCAAACAGAAGAGAGGTGTCTTTGCTACCTACAATGCAAACTTAATTAAAATTGAAAAAAAAAAAAATTCAAACAAACCGTGTTCAAACCCCCAAAACCAAAGGATTCACTGTTCACATAAGAAAAAAGAAAAATAAGAGCTTCACATTTCATTCCATTTCAGTGCAAGTACTGTTAGCACTTCAGTGACAAAAAATATTGTTCTTAACCAACACTGCTGACAGAATTGAAGGGAGAGTACACGCAAGTACGATACTTACATACTTCTTATAGCAATCTGGAGATGGGTTGTCCTATAATCAAGATTTCAGTTAGATTGTTCATCGATGAAACATGCACGGATTTGTAATTTAACTGAATTAAACAAGCCCGTTGGGGGAAACAAAATGTAATCAATTTGCTGCTGAACTAAAAGAAAGCAGCATTTGCCTGCCTGCTCCCTGTAACAAAAGTAAGTTGTCATCTGCAACAAATATACCAACAACTGCATAACAGAAGGAAATGCACTGCCCAAAGCTATTCCCTATACTTATGTACAACGTTCTTTCATTGTTCTTGTAAATGCTTCTATTTTAAAATGCATATATTTCACTACTCATTGTACAAATGCAAATGGATTTAGATCAGTGTCTCAGTCAAACCAATCTCACCTTGCAAACTTCTGAAAAGCCTTAAAACATTTAAATTCAACCCACTAATTAAAATAAAAGCATTTACAGTAGAAAATGGAACTAATCAAGAGCTTCAATTGTAAACCTTCAGTATTTTCGCAAATAAAAAAAATAAAAATTTAAACTCACAAGCAGATTGTAAATAAAATACACCTTTCAAATATTTTTACATCTCTTTCCAGCTGGGACTGAAAAGCTTAAATTCAAGGCACTGTACTCCTGCAAGGGTTAATACAATTTTGTAACCTTCAATTCAAGTATATTAACTTTAAAGACTGCAAGTGTAGAACACGGGAACACTAGAGAATAAAGTGTCTTTAGCAAGGACATTTAAGCAAATATTGCCATAACAAACCAACTATCTTTCGTGAAAACATTTCACAGTGATTGCTTGATGCACTGTATGGCTGTGTGTGCTATTAGACTTGAACTGGGTGCCAGCAGAAGAACCATACCTCTTCAAACACATATGGCATCTATAGGCTCAAAACACTCAGCATTCCAATTTTGAAATCATCATTATCTATCAAAAGGCAAGAAAGCTATGTTATTTTCATGTTAGGGCCAGGTGGATTGACAGCGGGCTGCTGCAGTGACACTGGAAACATCTGCAAGCCAGTTTTGCCAAGAGCTGCAAACTGTGCAGTACTCTGAGCTCCTACAATCCCAGGTTGTGCTGTTGTGCCCGACCACTGTACTCCATAAACTGGCGTAGGGAAAACTCCTCCATATTGACAAAGAGGCATCACATAAGGTGTTACTGTGCCAGAAAGGGTAGCACCTGGCATAGGCACTGGCATGGCTGGCGAAACTCCAGGAGCTAATGCGGCTGACATAGGATAAGACACTGGAACAATGCACTTTTTCCCCACTCCTGTTCTTACTGAATTAACCTATAGAAAGACAAATAAAAAAGCAAAGCTATTAAGCTGATCTTCTCCTCACTGACCAATGAAGCGTTTTATTTTCTGAACTATAAAAGCCGTGGAGAATTGGTCATTTTCAGCTCAGCGGTGGCAAGTGATTCAGCTCTTACGTTAGTCTCATTCCCTCAAGTAGCAAAGGCTTTGAATGACAGGGTGCATACCACCACACTCCACTGACCCTTTCTAACAGAAACCCCCTCTGTGTGAGACAAAAATGGGAAAGGAATGCAAAGAATAACTTTGCATCAAGTTCCTTGGCCTCTCCACTATTAGACTCTTCCAGAAGCCTCTGAAATAATAAACTTTGCTCTCTCTCAGCCCATGCAAGAATCAAGTGGGTTCTAGTCACCCTCCAACTCTAGGGACAGGGTCAGTTTGGGAAATTAAAAATAAATTTTGATGTGGGAAAAAACGCAGATGCCTGTATACATAATAGCTGTGTCAACTATCTAACCTAAAAGGGGCAGGCAGGCCAGGGTATGCCACTAAACCAGGGGGAGCACTCAACACAGAAAGCCATAAAAGCAATTTTTTGTAAAAGGTGATCTGTAAGATCCCCCAACTCCAGCTGGCACTTATGCCTGCCCGAGAAAAACAAAACCGCAGCCTAATCTCATGTTAAACTTCCTCAGTTTTTTAAAATCCCAGCACAATTTTTCAAAGGAGGGGGGTTTAGCCCTCAGTAGTTCACCCTCATTGCTCACTGAAACAACGGTATTTGGAGTTTGCATGGTGGGGTGACAGAAAGGGCTTTCTTTTCTCGGAATTATAAGGTTAACAATAGAGCAAATACCACAGTAACGATTATGGTGCAAGACAATCTGGTCTCCCTGTGGACTGGGTTAGTTTTTAATTTCATACAACTTCCTGCAGTGTTTGCACCAAATCAGCACCTATTCCTGAAACAGAGATACCAGTGTTTCTTTTAATTTGGAAATCTCAATATGGAACAGGTCAAATGGCAAAGATTGGCTCAAGTGGGGAATTTTTAAGGACAGAAAGCAAGTATGAAAAAGACATAAGGGTGTGTGTGTCGTGGTGGGTTAGTTTTTTATATTTTATTTTAAAAGTATCAGTAATGTCACCAAGTGACTTTTTGCTTTTGGGGTTGCAACATCTAGTTGCAAAACAAAACTCTGATTTGTAACCAGTGCAGAAATAGTTAATGGCTTTTTTTTTTTGCTTAACTTTATCTCAAGTGAAATTTGAGTCTGTGTGTTATCAATATATTAAAATATACATGACACCTGAATGGTAGGTTTTAAAATCAGTGATGCAGCAAAATCCCCCACTAAAAATAATGGCATGAACCAGGGTTCTTTTAACTTTTTTGATTCTTTTATATTGTTAATTGTGTCAAAACTATTGGTTTATTTTATAGCAGTCAGAATATAGCCAATTGAAAAGCAACAACATGAACTGAGGACATATCTAGACAACAGGATGATTTAAATAAAATGTTATTTAAGCCCATATTTTGAGAAAATGGTGTTTTCAAGCAAACTAGACTGTTCTAAGTAACAACAGATTTACTTTGCACATGCTTCACTCCAATTTACAATTGATAATACTTCCCCAACAAGCAACAGACTATAACACATTACTGGAAGTCACTAAATGGCACTAATGCAGATGGTTTTGCTACCTCTGTTTACCTGAATGTGTAAGAATCAGAACTTGGAGAAATGCTTATTGTCAGCTGTGTGATACAGCTCTTTTTAGATGCTGAGAAGTATGGTTCTACCTTGGTGTGTGTATGTTTCTTGCTCTCTCTCAACTACATCACTCTTGGGCACAGCTGCTTCTTATAGATTATACCCATAGAGGTGGACATAATATTATCCGGCTCTCAAAAAAATAAACCCCACACATGCAGGCTGTATCTTGTAAAGTTGTGACAGATTCATGTTAATGTTTCGAGGACTTCTCTACTGCTTAGTGCATCCTGCCAGAAAATGATCAAATGAACAGGTTTATTAATTATGGCTGCACTCCAGCCATTGCCTCTTTCTCCATGTATAGGAGGTTGACTGTCAAACTATTTTTCAGCAACCTTTTTGTGATTCTCCAGCTGTACCTCGAAAGACATCATCTTCATCAATAATCCTCAAATGTTTTCAGCAGATCATTAGCACTCTTGCATCTCTCAGCATCTTCTGAGTGTGATGTCACAACCAGCACCCCTGCCAGGGTGTTCAGAACCGTGCCGTGGAGTGGAGCATGTGATTCTAGTTTCAGTGAAGCCATGGACTGTCATCCTCTGTGCTCACTTAGTGCATGAAGTTCAAGGCAAAACCTGGCCAAATCTGAAATCCTTGTCCAAATACTGACCAACAGCTTGAATAGTTCTGTCATGAGGAAAGATAGAGCAGTATTCAAGGTCGGCTGGGTATTTCATTAAATCTGTCTGAGGACAAGGCAGGTATTCCAACTGATGCACACGTGAGGAATCTTGCCAGGCTCAAGACATAGCAAGGCACTGCTGGGGCTTTATCAGGTAAGCCACCCAGTGAACTGTAAACAGACGCCAACCGTTCCAAATAAGAGGTGGAGGACCCCATAATTTATCGTTCCAGTGTCAATTTCAGAGCTGGATTCGCAGCTGAGGTTGAATTATGTCACTATTTTCTCCCTCACCTCCTGAGATGGTCAACTCCATGCTGATAGAATGAGCCATTTTCAAATCACTAGATACTTGCTGGACCAGATGTCCTATTCTGTTGGCTAATGTATTGTCAGCAAAGCTGGCTACATCCATTAGCGCCAGTTACTCATTTGGAAGGAAGTTCTAATGCAGGCTCGTTTTTACCGTATCCTGATGACTCCTGGATACACATTGTTCATCAGTGATCAGTGTGAGATGCTAAAACAGAAGGCACTGTGTAACTATAGGGAGTCTTTTTAATTGCAATAGCATTTCCTGATACCAGCATTTGCAACACACCTTGAAATACTTTTGGTTGGCGTGGATCATATATTTTATACTAAAGTTGTCTTGGGAGGTGTAGGAATATCAGATGCTGGTGTCCTGGTGCAAATGGCACAAACACCAGAACCTTGTGTTTCATTCATTCGGTTAAGAAGTGTGAGAGTGTGTGTGTGAGAATCAGAAGAGTCTTTGCAGAATATTTTGGAGTTGTGTCTCCTAGCTCATTGACAATGTTTCCGAAAAAGCTAGGTTCTCTGGGATGAGAAAGAAGAAGTAGAGCTGTGTCTTTACTTTCTAGCTGATTCTTATACACTATACCATGACAAGTGGCACAGAATCACACGGCTAATCCTATTCTGAATGGACTTTACATAATTCACAGTGTTTCCCTATTGGTTTCATTTTATGTATCTTTCTGCTTTTTGTTCTCGACATTTTGTTTATTAAGCTAGCCTGGGCTTAACCATGCTAGATAAACAAACACATAGTTCTCACAATGAATGGCTCCACCAAATGCATTGAAAAATTGCATCTAAAGTCACATGTGATACAAATAACTTCCCTGGCAAAGAAAGAAGTGAATTATGCTAAACCAAATTAAGGCCACTTCAATTCCGAACGAGAATGTCCACACAGGGGTTTAATGCAGTTTAACTAATTCACTTTGAGTTCACACCTTTAATTGGATCAGATTAATTTTTGAGTGGCCCATGCAGACAAGCCCTGAATGAAGTTTTCAGACATGCTAAAAAGCATTTTATAAATAAAACATTATTGAGAGGGAAGGAGGTGAGCAAGTCATTTTTCTTTCTTCCTCCCTTGATAATCCTTTCCCATCACATACACTGTCCTTATCTTACTTTAACCACATTCATAACTATGCAAACAATGCATAATTATATATTAGGAAACAGTCTCAACACAGATGACATGTCTATATGATATATAAAGCTACCTGACATGCAGTAGCTGAAGTGAACATAGGACAAACCTTAAGAAACCACATGGCCAATGCAACCAAGCTATAGAAAATAGAGTGAAAAAACAGATGCAGGCTTCCATCCAAAGTCCACCCATTCTGCTGGAACATGTCATGACCTGGTTCTCTCAAATGGAGAAATGGAAGTTCCTCCTCTCTCCACCTTCCCCACCACTCAACTACAATCCACTCAAAATGCTACAGCTAAACAGATCTTCCTTCCCTGGTGTGTCGACTCTGCCAGCATCTCTCCGCTCTAATCTCTTCAATCCCTTCCTGTCTAGCTACAGCTCAAGGCTATGTACAGCTCCGCTCCTGCCACATCTCAGCCTTTTCTTCCACATACCCCCCACTTTGCGTACTACGCCTTCCAAACTCTTTTGACCTTAATAAACCTCTGGTCTCTCCAGTGGTGTGGGAACTATGGGTGCTACCACACTCCCTGGCTTGAAGTAGTAATACAAACACAAAATACATGGTCTCCATCATCAGTACCCCCTGTCCCAGAATCCCTAGGTCTCTCCCGTGGCTTTTTCACACTCCCCCTTACATCCGGAAGAACAGTCACACTCCTGAGCACCAGATCCTTCCTTAGGATACTACTCTTCTGGCTAGCCTTTTACTGTCATCCTCCTCCTTCTCCACTGCTATCCTCTCCTGTGCCCAGTATACTCCTAAACAGTAATTTACCAAATACGTCAACACACAAAACAACAGTAAAACAACAAAATGGAGACATGTGGCGGTAAGTAGGAAACAGTTGTCTTTTTTTCTGCTCCACCTCTTTTGCCTGTCTTTTCTTACCAGGCTAGGTCTAATGTGCCAGTCACACCTAGTGTGTGATAAATTGGTGTATATATCCTATTTTCTAGAGATTAGGTCTGGTCAGTTCTCACAGTGCAGCACAAGAAGATTTTTACTTCAACCAAACTTGGTGGGGCGAGTATGATCTTGGTCATATCTACAATACTACTAACAGTAATAATCTAGGATCACCACCACCAAACAGAATATGGCTAGTGCTGGTGGCTAAGAGAAGTAGAACTGGGATGTCACTTCACGCACAGACTTCTCTTTCCTCCCGTCATCGGACAAGAGGTCAAAATACCAAGGGGTATGAAACAATTGAGAACTGGCATCAGATGATCCTGTCAATGCCCACTTACTTGGCATCTAGACAAGCGAGATGTAGGGAAAGCCAGTCTGACAGACGGCGGAAGATAGTGAGTAGTGGATTCTGCTCAAGCACAAAATTTCATCATAGTTCCATTGTTCTTCCAAGCCAACCAATATGGAACACAGCAAAACAAGTGCTGACAATCTCCCTTCCTTGTCCTTGCCCCTACGCCTACTTCAAAGTTCTTGCTTCCTAGACAGTCAACTAGCTAAAATAAAGCTCACACAGATGTATAAAGTTTTGGTAACGGACAGGCTTTAAGACATCACATGCCGGTGACAGAAAAGAGGATGTGCCTTTTATAGAGCAATCACATCACCGACTCAAACATTTTTTTCTGCTCACAGCTTTCCTTTATGGTTATTTCTTTTATAAGCATTTAGAGCTCATGTAGTAGCAGGAAGGAAAGCCCCTAGTTAGTGAATCCCTTGGTTCCCTGTCATCTTCAGGTGATATGTTTATCCAAAGAACATTCAATGCACTTTATACATAAGGCAGTTTTTATATCACTTGCCGCATTCCTGTGTTTTTGTGGTGCCCACAACTACCTACAAGAGTTGGTTATTTCAGTCCTTGTCCAGCATGGATTAGCAGTTGTGAAAATTTTATTAGGTGGTTTGACATCAATACCTACAAATTATCTCCCTTTACATTTCTACATATACTGTTGGATGATCAGTTTTCATGCATATTTCCTATCTGAAAGGGAATAAGTCACATGAAAGCTCAGATGAAGACATTCGACCGGTGTTTGAGTGTTCCATAACACTACTGAAAATTGGAAGGTATTTTTTAAAAAAAGGTAAAGGGTAGTGACTATATTTCATACTCAGACTGCTAGGCAACATGGTGTGGTTCACTGTAGGAATTCTCATTTCAATAGGAACAAAACAGAAAGCTGTTCCTTTTTCCCCTTGGAAGGGAAAGTTAAAGTCCTCCTTTGCGAGCCCAGTCTCATGTATTGCCTACTATGCTTCCAACTATGGACAGGGGGAAATTAAGAATGAGAAAAACACGATACGTCTGTATGAAATTGGTCAAGCACATCCACCAACATTTCAAAGAGCTGTTAGTTGCCTTCCCCTTAAAAAAGCAGCTCTCACTTTAAAAAGTTACCTGTAATATCTTGTACTCACACAGCAAACAATTTGCCTATGGCAATAAAAGGACCTTAAGGGAAACAGAAATGTTCTTTCAGAAAAAATACACAAAGTTTGCTGACCATGTTATAGGCTGAGGGAGAAGCAGATCGTATGTTCATACTGAGCTCTAGGTTCATGTGTGCAACTCCTATTAATATTAATGGAGGTTCTGAGTAGAAAACAGGCACAATGAAGATGTACAGATTTGGATGGAAGGGACTTTCCAGCTCATCTAGTCTATCCTCTGCCAATGCAAGTTTGTCCCAATGTTACATCACGATTGCTTTGCCCAGTTAAAAAAACAAACAAACAAAACAAAAAACCAAAAACCTAGACTGCCTCTGGTGGTAGATGCTGCCACAGATGTTTTTAGAACCTAAAAACGGCCCTACTGGGTCAGACCAATAGCCCATCTAGCCCAGTATCCTGTCTCTGACTGTGGCAAGTGCCAGATGCTTCAGAGGGAATGAACAGGCAATTATCAAGAGATCCACCCTGTTGTCCAGTCCCAGCATCAGGTGGTCAGAGGGTTAGGGACACCCCTGTAATGGGGTTGCACCTCTGACCATCTTGGCTAATGGCCAGTAATGGACCTGTCCTCAATAAACGTATCTAATTCTTTTTTCAACCCAGTTATATTTTTGGCCTTCACAACATCCCCTTCAACGAGTTCCATAGGTTGACTGTGCATTGTGTGAAGTACTTCCTTTTGCTTGTTTTAAACCTGCTGCCTATCAAGTTCATTGTGTGACCCCTGGATCTTGTGCTATGTGAAGGAGAAAACACCACTTCCTTATTAATTTTGTCCACACTATTCATGATTTTATAGACCTCTATCCTATCCTCCCCTTAGTCATCTCTTTTCCAAGCAGAACAGTCCCAGTTTTTTTAATCTCTCCTCATATGGAAGTTGTTTCATATCCTTAATCATTTTTGTTTAGCTCAGGTGTCCTTCTGTTTACTTTTTCGGTTTCTAATATATCTTTTTTGAGATGAGATGGCCAGAACTGCACGCAGTATTCAAGGTGTGGGCGTACCATGGTTTTATATTGTAGCATTATATTTTCTCTTATCTGTTTCCTATTGTTTCCTAACATTCTGTTAGTGTTTTGGACTGCCGCTGCACATTAAACAGATGTTTTCAGAGAACTATCCACAATGACTCCAAGATCTCTTTCTTGAGTGGTAACAGCTAATTTAGACCTCATCATTTTTATGTATAGTTGGGATCGATGTTTTCCAATGTGCATTACTTTGCATTTATCAACATTGAATTTCATCTGCCATTTTGTTGCCCAATCACCCAGTTTTGTGAGATCCTTTTGTAGCTCTTCAGTCTGATATCTTGAGTAATTTTGTATCATCTGCAAACTTTGCCACCTCACTGTTCATTTACATCTTTTTCAAGATCATTTATGAATATGTTGAACAGTGCTGGTCCCAGTACAGATCCTTGGGGGGGCCGCTATATACCTCTCTTCAATGTGAAAACTGACCATTTACTCCTCCTCTTTGTTTCCTACTTTTAAACAGTTATGGATCTATTAGAGGACCTTCCCCCTTATTCTAGGACTGCTTAGTTTACTAAATAGTCTTTGTTGAGGAGCCTTGTCAAAGGCTTTCTGAAAGTCCAGGTACACTATATCCACTGTATCACCGTTGTCCATGTGTTTGTTGACCCCCTAAGAGAATTTTAATAGATTGTTAAGACAAGATTTCCCTTTACAAATGCTGTTTTGACTCTTCCGACTAATCGTATTCATCTGTGTCTCTTATAATTCTGTTCTTCACTATAGTTTCAACCAATTTGTCTGGTAATGAAGTTATGTTTACTGGCCTGTAATTGCCAGAATCCCCTCAGGAACCTTTTTTAAAAAATTGGTGTCACATGAGCTATCCTCCAGTCATCTGGTACTGAGGCTGATTTAAGTGATAGGTTACATACCACAGCTAGTAGTTCTGCAATTTCATATTTGAGTTCTTTAGAACTCTTGGGTGAATACCAGCTGGTCCTGGTGACTTATTACTGTTTATCAATTTATTCCCAAACCTCCTCTACAGACACTTCAATCTGGGACCATTCCTCAGATCTGTCACCTAAAAAGAATAGCTCAGGTGTGGGAGTCTCACTGATGTCCTCTGCATTGAAGACTGATGCACAGAATTCATCTACCTTCTCCGCAATGGCCAGGTCTTCCTTGAGTGCTCCTTTAGTACCTCGATTGTCCAGTGGCCCCACTGATTTTTGGAAGGGTTTCTGCTTCTGATGTACTTAATTTTTTTATGGTTAGTTTTGGAGTCTTTTGCTAGTTGCTCGTCAAATTCTTTTTTGGCCTGCCTAACTGCACTTTTATACTTGACTTGCCAGAGTT
Source organism: Lepidochelys olivacea (assembly GCF_965140295.1). Taxonomy (NCBI): domain Eukaryota; kingdom Metazoa; phylum Chordata; order Testudines; family Cheloniidae; genus Lepidochelys; species Lepidochelys olivacea. Next base: position 29,743,830 of record NC_140417.1, on the reverse strand, counting down.
TATGCTCCTTTCTATTTTCCTTTGTAGGATTTGACTTCCAATTTTTAAAAGATGTATTTTTGCTTCCAACAGCCTCTTTTACTCTGTTTAGCCATGCTGGCTTTTTTTTTTGGAGGGGGGGTCCTCTTTTTTTTTTCTGTAAGAGATTTGATACAGAGTTATATATTTTAAAGCCAGAAGGGGCCATTGGATCATCTAGTCAATCTCCTGTATACCACAGGCTAGGGAATTTCACCCATTTATCCATGCATTGAGCCAAATGACTTGTGTTTGACTAAAGCAAGAAAGGCATTCAGTCTTGAATGGAGGACATCAAGAGATGGGGAATCCACATCCTTTCCCTTGGGAGTTTGTTCCAATGGTTAATAACCCTCTCTCTTCAAAACATGAGCCTCCTTCTAATAAGAATTTATCTGGATTGAACTCCCCGCCCGCAGTTCTTGTTATACTTCTCTGCTAGGTTAAAGATCCATTTAGCACTTTATATTTTCTCCCTGTGAAGGTACTTAGCCACTGTAATCAAGTCAACTCTCAATCTTCTTTTTGGCAAGCTAAACAGATTGAGTTTTTAAATCTTTCCTATAAGACATTTTCTCCACCAGCCCTCATAATTTTTTGGCTCTTTTCTGCATTCTCTCCAATTTCCCAGCATCTTTTTAAAAATACTGACAGCAGGACTGGACACACTATTCCAGTACTGGACTCCCCAGTGCCATACACAGAAGTGTAATCAGCTTCCTGCTCCCACTTACTACTGTGACATCAGTGGACTCCAATGTAAATCAGAACGATCAAAAGATGCTCTAGTTAATGACAGTGTCCCAGGGCTGCCTGTGGCCTGCTCTGCAGGTGCAACATCCAAAAATCCCTGTTGTGCTGTGGGGAGTTGCCACCTGCCCTGGTCCTGCCTCCAGCGTGGGCCTGGCCAGGCTGAGCACATAGGGCTGCTCGCACTGGGGAAATCTCCCTGGTCAACAGCAGTGGGGCTTTTACAGCTCCTGTAGGTCAGTACAGCGGCATACGGGGCCCCGGGTGTTTGGATTTTAACCTTTCCTTGTAAGTCATTTCTTCGAAAAACTCCACCATCTCTGTTTCTTCCTTGGACAATAACCTTACTTTAGGATGAAATATATCCCCAAACACTCTGCAGACTATATGTGGAATATTTCCCTCCATCTCTCCCCCACCAATATTCTGCCACACCCCAGATGGAATATGGGAGCTCTTAAGCAGTGCACACATCACCGAACAGCTTAGGATAGGCAATAAAGACAACTGCTCAATGGCCATTTTAAAGCGAGTTAGGCAAAACACACTATCATTACCCAAACTGGAGCTTGAGCAGGACACCTGGACTGACAGCTCTAACTTGTGCCGAAGTCTCAGCAAAGGCAGCTTTCCAACTGCAAAACCCCTGTCGTGGAGTAGAACGGGCAGAATGACAACTACTGGATCCCCCAAATCACTTCCTGAAGCACCTTTGGGGGGATCTTCCATCCAAGAACTGACCAAGCAAAAGTACGGGTCGCTTGCAATAACTGACAGGATCTACAGACAGACATGGGTATTGTTGTGAAACAATGTGCTCATTTATTATGTATCTGGGCAGCAAAACTGCATCAGCATTTTGTAGAGAGGGGGTAGGACCCTCCCCCCTTCTTGTTAAGCTCTGGCCACTCAACAGAAAAATTATGTTTTAAACAGTTTCACTGTGCTGTACGTTTGTTTTCCCCATCAAATCTGCCGTCATGTTGCAGTGACACACATTTTCACTTTGTGCCAGGAAGGGAAGTCAGCAAACTCCTAAGCATGTGTTTGGACAGCACCTAGCTCAATGGGGGTGAATCTCCCACCACGACTGCAATGCACAGGTTTTTAAAAATAGGGTTTTTCTAGGGTTTATTTATTGTTTGTTTGCTTGGAGTTTTGTTTCTGTTAAAAAAAGTAACGTTTCTCCATGAACATTTAGTTCTTTCGATTGGAAAAGATCACTGTACAATTGCCACAGTGTTTTTTTCCTCCCTCATCTTTATTGCTATTTTATTTCTTCTAGACTCAATTTTCAGCCTCCTGAAAAATGAAACCAGGCAAAAAACAACTGGGCAGGGAGTCATTAAGTCCAGACGAAGACACTGTAGGCCAGGAAGAATTGTGGGGTGTATGTGAGCTGTAACTGGGATTCATTGTTTGTCTCTCTCCTTCATTTTTGTGCCTGCAGGGATGTAGCATAAGCTCTTATTCTCAACACCATCAGCTGAGCCATGAAGTCAAGCGTGTGCGCGTGCACAGAGATGCACACACACCCCTCAGGCTATTCAGCTGTGCCACTGAACAGAGGATTAGCGGGTAGGAGATGCTAGTGCTTCCACGCCTCACTGTATTCGGGGTCATCTGAGTGACGATTTAAAAGTGTCTGTAGTATGGCACTGCTCAGCCAGCAAGGGCAAGCTAACTACCCACTCGACACCCATCTCCTCCTCAAGACAGAGTATTCGCAAAGCGTCTGGCAGAATGAGAGCTCGCAACATACCACCACCAAGCCACTAGTCCAGCAACCATTCTATATGAGGAAGATTAACATTAAAAAAGGAGAGGGATTTTAGCAAAAGTAAAACCTTGTTTAAGTCAAGCAATCTATGGATCACCAGCCAGTGTGTTGCTGTTTATCAACTATTAATTAGCAGTTCTTAATTTTAAAAATATATATTGGCCCATAGGTTACCAAAATTAACTCCAGAAGACCAAAAAACATAAGCTATTTTAGTACTTAGTGAAGTGAAATGGACATTGCAGTATATTTTAAATTTATGTCCTCCTCCTCATATGAGTTCTGCAATGGCTGTCAGATACATGGCAAAATGTATGTTCTTCAAGGAGCGCCACTTACTCCACACGTCTCATTCTGTGCCTGCATGGGATTAGCCTTTGGCTCCATGTCTTGCCTTTTTTGGTTCTGCTTTAGTTGGTTTAAAGAAGGTTTTGACTGTGCTGCGCCAACAGTTTTGCTTGTCCACTGATCCACCAGTTTGTGAAGATCATCTGTGAATGTTCCTTTCTTGTTGTTACTGTTGTTCGCTTGCACCTGGACCTGCAGAGCTGGTGGTGGTAGAGGCTCAGGACACATTACAAGACTGTTTGTAGACGATCCTAGAAAGTCACACACAAAGAAAAGGTCAGCCACGTCATCGTTAGCGCACCACTTTGCTGCTTGATTGACGTTGCTCCCGCACTATGGCTCAAAAGTTTGTTTTTTTGTCCTTTAATGTCCTCATCCCTTTCTAAAGAACATCTTTGCTTCAAAAAATGGTCCCTGTACTCACACTGATAGTTATGTTATTGTGCATCATCTATGCCACAGCAGTACCTTCCCCCAGATGAAGTTATTTAGTAGTGTTGATGTAACACCACTTATAAAAGCATCTCCACAGATCATTACCATTGGAATACAATTTGATGTAGCTACTATTAGCTTTTGTGAATCAGGATTTTACTAGATCAAAATGAAATGCATAGATGATATGCACTTTTGTTAATATTTATGCAAGTTCATCCAAGAAAAATAAGCTTAGAAAGTATAATGTAGGTTTCCAGGGTTAAGAGAGGACACTGTTGAGTTGGTGATGCCTCAAAGGCTACAGAAGCATTCACTCTCTCTTTCTCTCTCACACACAGTTATGGAAATATCTGTCCCATGTCTGTGCTGGAGCTCCACTTCCTGGCAATTTAGTACTATGCCAAAATTAGCACTGAACGTGAAGTGACGAAAGGTGCGGATTTCAATTTCCAGGGAAAACATTAAGTGAAACAGTTTTAACAAATGCACTTGGATATATTCAAAATATAATTTTAAGCAAAGACCATCTCTTCAAGCAAAAAGTTCAGCGAATTGGAGTGAAAGGATTTATTTATAAACATCAACACAGAGTCGTCTTTTTCTGCTAACATGAATTTTCCAGCCCATAAAGTGCATTGGGATTAACCTACTAATGTTCCTCTAGTCACATAAAATACCCGCACCCTCCTTTAAAGGATCATGCATTCACCCTCTGGTGCGGCTTCTATGTGACTCCTGCTCTCATTCTTTTGGGAAAGGGACCAGTGAGAAGCTATGTATTTTGAGGATAAAGCTCTTCAAATAGCGTTCCATATTTCATGCATCTCAACAGGAATGAGGTAGCATCAAGCTATAGGTTCAGCCAGCAGCAAAATGGCAGTTTTATAAAAACTGTACATAGAAGATTAGACACAAGCACTTTACTCCGTTCTCTCTCACATATCTCACACAGAAAATACCCCACAATTATCTTGCAGCATGCACGTGTCCCAAAGCGTCACGAGACATGCACTGTGACTCAAGAGATACCGGCTCACAATTCATATGCAGCCTAATTTAATGTCAGCAAAGGTACAACAGCTGCTTTTAAGTAAACAAACTATATTTTAGTCAAAAATAAATAAAACATCCCATGCTATGAAAGAAATACTGAGAAACAAAAATGGGATAGTTACGACTACTGTGATCTTTGCCTAGACATAGTCGTTTCAGGGTGGACCCTATAAGGTAGAACAATACAAAGACACACAGAGTTAGGCAAGGCTAAACACAAGTCTGATGGACAAGCTTCTGTACTTTAGGCAATCAAAAAGTAGTCATTATGCAAGGAGGAGCAGACAGAAAGTCAGCAGTTCAGGTGAGTAAAGGAAATCTAAATAACTGGGCAGCCCAAACCTACATTAATGTGCAACCATACAAAAGCTTTAAAGGACATAACTGTGTGCCAAGAACAAGATTCAATAAACTTGAAGATTTTTTAAAAAAATCACCTTGGCTTCCAAATAGGGCTTTTTTTGATTCCTACTCTATTTATGCAGGGAATGATGTTAATTCAGTTCATGACAGGATGCCAAAAATGATTTCAGTAGCAAGTAAAGCTAGTCTGGCTGCAAAGACTAACTGTAAAACAACCCCAAAAGTCTTGTTTTACTAGTCCAAAAAGATACATTGTTCTGCAGGTCTGAGGCCAGTTTTTTAACTGCTTCTGTAATAGGATTTGCGTCTAAATGCAAAATTCCAAATTAAAAAAAGCCACAAACTAGTTTCCCTTTCATGTCTTTTCAAGGTGCACAAACAGTCCAGCACAATAGCAGAGGTCTCATTTTTAACCATACTATGTATTTTTCAGTATTGCCTTATTGTTACATTCTCCATCATTATTTTTACAAGTTCAGCAGAATATATGCTCTTACGATGCCAGGCGTCCAGACCACTGTCTGAGCGTAAGGTCTTGCCAGGCAGGACCATCATTCCCTATAGGAGCATCAAATTTTCTGAAAGATATTTTGGACTTCGGTGAGAAGAAAGCCTAATGATGGTATCCCAGGGGGTGCATATCTGGGCAGGGGCAGGTAATAATCTGCTGTCTAGGCGCACTTCAACATATGAGCAAATCAGAGGGCACAGCAGAACCCAAGACAGTGTGGGTTCCCCTGCCTAGCAGCATGGCACCAACACACTATAGTACTATGGAAGAGAGCCAGGGTTAAGCTCAGGGGTCTTGGTTCCAAGTTTAATGGGGACTCTGAATGAGTCTCAGAAGCAGAGAGAAGGGAGACAATTCAGAACTAGAACGAGAGGAAAAAGAAAGAGACAAACTCTTTTGGCATGGGTGGCACAAGAGAAAAAGGGATCTGAAAGAGATTATTTTTATTTTCTACACACAGCTGAGTGATGCTGTTCACCCTGTAAACAAAGAGAAGGACATTTCTGAGGTAGTGTCATGCTTGATTTGTAAGTAAGGAAATCCCAGTATTTTAGTACTCAGCTCTTTACACTTAAAAGGCAGATACAAGCACACACAATAATAACTGAAACAGAGTTTGGGTTGCATTTAATTGATTTTTGTTCTTTTGCTCTTCAATACCTCCGACATACCTTACCCTGCCTTTCTCCACCCTACAGTCACAGCCCTTATTACAAATGTCTCAGTGGGACTAAAATTAGGTGGTCATTTTGCTAACTCTCTTGCAATACTGTAGAATGCAAATAAGAGCATTTGGCTCCATCAGCTAACACACACAGTGAAAAGACCTTTTGTATTAGTGCCTGGAAAATATAAAAGCAGGCAGCAGATTACTGCACACGCTCAGATCACTATGTTTAAAAACACCCTGCAAAACAAATACACAAACATATGCACCGTGTCAACTAGGGCCCCAAAGCTGTAAGCACTTCAGTATATGAGTGGCTAGGCAGGTGAGTAGGCTTACTGAGTTCAATGGTACCATTAGTGTGTAAAGTTACTCAGCCACGTAAGGGTCTATAAGAAAGGAGCCTATTAAACAAAAACATTAGGAAAGTGAATCACCAAAAATAGGGCTTACTTTTTCAAACAATACCTCTGCAGAACATTGCTTGGAAGACAGGAAACATTACCTTGACTGAGATAACCCCTGAAGCAGAGCAGTGAAAGAGTCTGAAATGTTTATTTTTAAAATGCCTTCAGGTAATAGCTACAGCTGTTGAACTTAAATTCAGGCACTTCATTTATAAAGGTAAACCCAATTTGCATTTATTTTGTTAATCACTTCTGAAACAAAGGAGTGTAGGAGATGGAAAGTGAGGAACAGGATGCAAGTAATTAAGATATGAAGTCTGACCTGCCTCAGGGTGGTAACAGTAAAGTGGAAGGGAGTCCCTCAGATTTTAGAGATCATCACTAAGAAATTAGGCAGCTACCATATTTTCCAGGACCCACAAAGTCTACTGTCCTACTCGTTCATCAACAGTTACCAAGAAGCTTGTAAACTTTAAAAAAAAAAATTAAACTTCTCAAATTTTTATAAACTGTTGGACCATTTTCCATCAGATGCTCAAGTATTTAATTCATTGCTATATAGACACTTGAGAAAAAACGTTTTGGGAGGAATTCATTGAAGTGCCAAATTTAAGAGCACACACTCCAATGGCACTTTTGAAAACCCTTCCCAAAGTCCATGCAAGATCTTTCACTGAATGTCTGATTCTCGTGGTACATAAATAGGCTTGGCAGAATTGGATTTTTTAAAAAATAATTTGACAGATAATGTCAATGGTTATTTTGAAGCATTTTTTATATTTTCATCAATTTAAATTTTCGCAGCAGTGGGAAGTATGGTCTGACTATTTAATGAAAGTAGATGTTGAGATTCAAAAAGTTAAAGCTTTATAACCATTAAAACGGAATGTGTCAACATCGTATGTCAAAATAAACAAAACCGATAGCCTTAAACCAAACTCTAATCAGTTTAAAAGCAGCATTTTTCTTACTTTGCCTATCTGGAAATTTTGATCAACATTGATGGAAATATTTTCTCATCGGTTTGCATATGTACGGTGAAAATCGACATGAACTGACATTTACCGATAAAAATCGAATCCTTCCAAGACTATATATAACCAGCAGAGGGAGCAGAGGTTAACAATAATTCTGGAATTGCTCCAACACTGATTATGCCAAAAACATCCCATTCTACTAGAAATGCAAAGAAAGATCCCACACCGAACAAAGTTAACAGATCAAAAAGCTGTCTGGGAAGGACACTGTGGAAGTGTTCAGGCTTTGGGGTCATGTAAACAATGGAGGAGGGGAAAAGGGAGGGGGAAATAATTAGCCACAATTTTCAAAAGCCGCCCTTGATTTTGGGTGCCCCAGTTGAGACACGTGGTGCCCGATTTTCAGAACTGTTGAGCTCCCAGAACTGCTTCTGGCCTCGACTGAAGTTATGGATTCTTGGCATTTCTGAAAATCTGACCCAAGTTTCTGCTGAAATTAGAGATCCAAAAACGAAGGTACCGAAAATAAAGTGGCCATTTGGCCGTATTGGTCAATTGTCTTGAAATATCATGGTCTATCGTTAAATAGGAAAGACAGGGAGTTACATTCTAATCGGCCTTGATCTAGCAATTTACATTATGGAAGCAGACTGCTATGCCTGCACAGAACCCCACTAACTCCAATAGGGCTCTGTGAAAGTACAGATCTCCATCCAGATGTAAATTGCAGGATTGGGGGCTGAATTTGTAGATCTGAAGTATAAGAAGTAGGAACAACTCTAAGTGCTGGTCTACACTATGTGGGGAGATTGATCTAAGTTATACAACTTCAGCTACGTCGACGTACTTAGATCTACTTACCGCGGTGTCTTCACTGTGGTGTGTAGCGTCTCCCATCTATTCTCCTTGCACTTCTCACTGAGGTGGAGTACCAGAGTCGATGCTAGAGTGATCGGTGGTCGATTTATTGCGTCTATACTGGACACCATAAATCGACCCCAGCTGGATCGATCGCTGCCCGTCGATCCGGCCGGTACTGTTGACAAGCTCTTAGCATAGACACAGCAGTGACGAATGCTCAGCTGATTGAATCCACAGAACAAGCCTCTGCACAAGGGCTTGTTTGTAGAAGAAAGTTGCACAGACGTAATCTAAGGTGTCACTTTAAAATAATTTAATCAAACCTTTTTCAAACCGCTGTCTGGAACCTTATTTCAGTATAAGAGTGGCTTTTTCTGCACTCAGCTTAAATTGACTGGGAAGAGGTATAAGCTAAATTGAAATAAATCACTCAAATGGAAATCAGACTGCTCACACAGGGGTTTCCACCAGCTAGCAGTGAGTAAAAAAACCAAAATTTTAAGTGCAACTGGTGCAACATTCCTTTGTAGATGAGGCCTAAGTTCCTGCAACTTTGAGGAAAGTTTTTTTGTCACTTTTGTGGGTTGAAGGTTCATAAAAACATGGTGAAGTATCATCTGAACAAGATGCTTCATAATTTAGGATATGTTGTATCTGATGCTACTTGATATTTTAATGTGGCTATACATTAATTGCAGATGGGAAACATTTATGTTCACTTCATTGTTCTTCTGGTTTCAAACTCAAGAATTCCAAGGGAGACTTAACATATATTTGTACAGACTCCCAACCTGCCTAATGTTTATATCATAAATACACTCAGAGGGTGTGATCCTGCAAGGTGCTTAGAGCTCCAGACTCTTAATTAAGTCAATGGGAGGGTGGGTGTGGGTGTCCAATATTGTGCAACAAGCACTCAGAGCCTTGCAGAACAGGACTCTCAATTAGCTGTCTGCCTGGTGAAGTAAGATGGAAATTCCTTTTGACCTTCTGTGGTTACTTTGTCTACTGGGATGGGCCACAGTTATTTTAAAGAGTCCTGATTATGACAAATTTTAAATAGTGCTATAAAAATATAAATTCTTAACATGTGACTTTTCTTTTTAGTATTAACAATTTGCTGCCTCACAACGAAGGTATGCTATATACTGGCAGTGATACATAAATGCTTTAATAAACCACAAAGCATGAACTCAGTTAACATTAGCCATTTTATGAAGTACAGTTGCTAAGTATATTCCTTTCTAATCCTTAACACAACTTCTTTCTCCAGCTGAAATAATGTTTTCTTATACGCAGACCATCCATGTTACTAAACTAGTTAGCAATTATGAGTGAAGAGTGGGAATCTTGTAAGTGTTTTACACCTAAACACTAACAGGCAAGGGTCAATGTACCAATTTCTAACCTGGAGGGAAAATGTTTAAGAGTTAAATATGCCAGAGTACTTACAGTATTTTCCTGACATACATGTCCATTCTTGTCAGTAAACGCTAAAACCAAAAGGTATTCTAGGAAATTGATTAAAGGGGTTATATATTTACACTAAAGATTGCTTCTGAATATCAATGGAATCCTGGCTTGAGGTTACTTTTGTTTAAAAAAAGATGGAGTCTGAACTGTAAGATTTACACCCAAAAGCTGCAGCAAAATTGTTTCCACTCCAAGGGACAGATTCTGATCTCACTACACTTCCACAAGCATACAACAGAGATGCATACAATAGCACATTTTGAATTTGGTCCAAACTTTTGAAATTTGTCTACTGGACCAACTCAAACTGAAAGACTTGAAAGTGTATTTTAGACCAAGAGGTGGCGGTTTCCTTGAGAGTCCCAGTCTTTCAACTCCCTGTCGGGACCTTCAGAAACCTGGGTCCCTACAAATGCTACATTGTCATGGGAATAAGGACTAGATGCAGCTCCATCTAGATGGAGCCACTAGAGAAACATCCTTTCCTCTCCTTGAATTGAGTGCACAGCAATCTCTTAAATTAAAAAATTTAAAAATAAAGGTCTATTTTCTGAATTGGAATGGTTCTGGATGGATGTATTTGTGCTAAGTGTCTGGAACTCTGCGCTGACCGAGTACCATTTGGAGATGGGGTAGTACGGCTCATCTCAATACACTTCATTCAAACGAGACACAGAAGAGACCATGTGGACTGAGAAAGAGAAGGTTCATCCACCCAAGAAATTCATTATTTAGGCATTGGGAAAACTTAAAATAATTAAGTACTGACATGTTTTCTCTATCAACTTGAACCATTGGCTGCCATATGCCCCAAAAAATTAAAAACAAGATTGTTTTTTCTTTGGTTGAGGTAGAAATTCTCCCCACTATTTTTGCAGCATATTGAATAGTAAATCTGTGATAGAGGAATTAAACCATTTCTGGGAATTATTTGTGCAGCTAAGGCTACAGCCATGTCCATTACACTTCTGATGGATGGAAAAAATCAGTATACAGAGAATTCCTCAGGTTCTTAGGATAAAAGTCCCTCTATTCAGAGCATTTTGGATCATCAATGATCTTTAAAACCTTGCATACCATAGGCTGAGGGGTAAACATCACTTTTCACCAGCTTGGATGAGTGGAGTTCCGGGGATCCCAAAATAAATGAAAAAAAAAATCTATTTGAAAAATATTGTTTACTTAGAAAATTGGAAAAATTTATTTGAGCGGTCTTGTGTCTTTGATCTGCATCACCTGAATAATGATGAGCAATGTAGAACTACAATGGGGAAAGTTCGATATCAATGCAAACGAACATTGAGTTGACTGAATATTTCTTCAAGAACGTTAGCCTTGTTAACATTATATGTAAGTGGCCCATAGTACCTGATCAGTACAATATATCTTTATTGTACAAGCAAAATCTGTTTGTCCAAAAAGCAGCATATTTGTTTGGTGAAAAAAGATTGTATTTCAAAATGAAAAAGTTCTATTAAGTTTTGCTGAACTGCCAATTACTTTAGAGACAATGCAAATAAAATAGGTGTTTCATTTGAGCTGGTGCACAGTTATTTGAAATAAAAGAAGTACTGGATCCTGACAATCCATTTCAAAGTATCATAAGAAAGTCTGATAAAGCTTTTTACTTATTGGTGCTGTGATGAACTGCTAAATGACTTCATCTCTGAGGTCACATAAGGTCAGAAGAAAATAAACTGAGTAAAGTGCTCCAGCCAGATTAGTTTATACGAAAAGGTAAACGGAACTCTTATTTGGCGTAACCAGATCTTTCTATTACTAACAATTATACTAACAAGAGCTCACATAAACTAATTAACAGCTCTTAATGTGGAAAAACACACCACCTGAAAAACACACTTTGAAAGAACTAGCTGGAGCACTGTCATCTCAGCATTTCCACATGCAAGGAGCAGGGGAAAAAAGAAAAGAAAAAGAGAGTGGATATAAACAGTACTGTATATTGTTTTAATACAGCCCTTGTATGGAAGTTATACCCTTCAGTGACCTTCTAGTATTGTATCAGCTTGCTACATGCATGTCTTCGTAGTCCAAACATGTGTGAAAGAGACCATTCGTCTACAGAAGGTAGGATTTCTTTTTGTTGTCGCTGGAACTGGGACAGCAGACATGTATATTTGCCACATTGCAAATAAAAATATTACTTCAACATAAATCACATAAAGGACAAAAGCTTTGATACGTCCAGGGTAAAATTTACCATAGGGCTATATAATAAATGATGAGATCTTCCACACATGCTTTTGGTACCCAGGCATGAGCCAAAAGCAGTGCACAAAAGCCTTCATATGAAAAATGAAAATAAAACTAAGGAGTGTCAATGATGATAACTTAAAAGAAAGAAAGAAAAAATGGTGTAGAAGGAAAGGCATCCTGCCAAACATATTAGAGATATAAAGAATGAGCTTGGAAAAAGGGGGACAAAAGAAAGATGGGTTGTGATAAAATACAAAAGAACAAATACAAACAGATGGACAAAGACACAGGTCCACTGAGGAATCTGGTACGAGGTTTGCTACTAGATTTATAGGTCACTCTCTCAGACGTTTGGTGGAAAACCGTCCAGCCTGCAAATGAATATAAAGGGAAGAAAACAAAGACACTTATAAAGTACAAATAACTGTGATCAGATGTCCTATACCATCAGTCAAATCAGCTTTGTTAATCATCCACATCTCCATTTTAGCCTTGCCAAGGAGGAGTAAATTAATTGACCATATGCAAAAGGATGCAACAACAGCAGAAGAGAATAGATATTCTGTAGATTAGTTTGGCAGGATGTGCAATGTTGAGCAAGGTATTTTAATCATCATAACAACTTTCAATACATTTGGCAACAAGTTCAAAGTCTAGCACTGCTAACTCAGTGGGAACTCAGGACTGCATAATAATGCAGCCTTGACTGACACCTCTATACTGTAGACATGATACCAAAATCATGCAAGAATTAACCCCTCTGATGCTGGTAGATTAGCTTCCCCCACATCATCATATTTTTGTTGACCCAGTAGTTCATAATGGGGAGCTTAGGGCCCGCCAATATCAAGGGGTTAAGAGAAAATAGTATGAATCAAGGGAAACAAAGTTAGCCTTCTGTCTATTGTCACTTTTTTCCAGATCTCAGTAAGTCAGATTCCACAAAAGATTAAATCTGGGTAAGTCACTGTTTGTAAAGGAAAAGGCATTCTGTTCCCTAAGGACAAGGGATTCTTCTGCAGTGTTGATTTATTTTATGCTTTGGGAAGTCTCCTATTTATTTTCGCTCACCTAACCTTCTGCTACGCCTAATTTTTTTACAGGTAAGTCAGTAACTTGCATTTATAAGGCTTGCATACCTACATTGTCAGTAAAGTTCCTCCTAAATCATTTAAGTTTTAAGTGGTATGTACGAATTTTGGCATGTGCTGGAAGACATGCTGAGCTGTAGGTACATAAAATCACCTTGGCCAGAACTTCCATGCGCATTGCCTCCTTCGGTGGCTAAGCCGGAGCAGATGTCAGAAGACAAAGAGGCCTTGACTGAGCAGGGTTGCTGTGTCTGAACTGAATTTCCAAATGTGGCTGATGCGGAGGAAGTTACTGCTGTTGCTTCAGTTGAACCAGCATGAGTTTTAGTTGTTTCTTTGGGAAGGGACTCTTTGCAGTCTGACAGATTACCTAAAGAAACAAACAAAATTGCAAATGCCACCATAAGGAAACTACTACAGAAAAATCAACCTTGTGTAACTGGTAGTTTGCCACTGAGAGGAACAGCATCGTAAAATTCTAAAGAACTGGTAGAAACATACATCTTTATGGGAAAAACTGCATCTGAAAAGAATTTACATACTCCCCCATACCTGCCCAGCGTCTGCAAGATGAAAAGCCAGCCCATCCAATAGGGTTAATTTTTATGCAACGCCATTAGGTCACTTTTCAGAGACAGCTGTGAACTCAAGAAAAGCATTGTTCTAAAAGTTGCAGAAGTGCCTCAATAGGAGATGGAACACATTCTAGAAAGATGGAGCGGGATTAGTGAGACCCTACACCCAACTATGGAACGTATAAGGGAGTGGACAAACTGGAGAACGATTGAGTGAGAAGCAAAGCGAGATGAACAGAACGTTAGAAAGGCAGGACTGGGAAAAAATATCAGGTTTTAAAACCAGAAGAACTTTGAAATTCACTTGGGAGATGGAATGAAAGCTAGCAAAGCTGACTGAGGATGGGAGTGATATAATCAGAATACATCAGTAGTAATGTCAGAGACCTCCTGAAGCTGCAAAAGGATTTAAGAAAGCTAAAGAAGCAGCCATTTCAATCGTCATGAAGGAGAGTGATTAAGGCATGAATAAAGGATTTATTCAAAATCAAGGAAGCTGGTCAGCTTCCTACAGCTTAGCTGAAAAAGGGAAAACGATAGAAAGGGAGATGCATGAGGGAAAGTGTGCAGCAGAAAAGCATTCCAATCAGCAAGGCTTAAAGATGAGTGATAGTGGAGACAGAATTACCTGACAAGACAAGGCAGAAAGAGGCTCTGACTTTGTGAAACATTCAGCTAGTGAGGGAGATGGTATGCTGATGTGAGACAAGTGAGAGGTCAGAGCAGGCTGAGAGTGGGGTGTTGTTGGCATGGAAGGAAAGGAAAGGAAAAGGGTAGAGACATCCCGGAGATGGTCTACAGACTAAAAACACATGGACATGAGGGTTAGATACCATCATAGGGAACTCCATATGGGAAGGAAGGAGGCAGTAAGGCATCCACCAGAAATAAGCAAAGGAGTTGCTAAAACGGGAAGGTTTAAAAGAGAAGAGGAGTTTGCTGGAGACACTGACTCATACAAAGTGGATCATGACATGTCAGTCTTAACTCTGAATGTCCTTGCTTTTGCTATCTTAATTTAGATTCTGGTTTTTTGTAAAAGAAAAAAAAAGTCTATAATAAAAACTGACATAATGCAATTCACATTGGTACAGAACTGCAGTCAATGGAAAGACGACCTATCGAATTTGAAGTATACCCCCAAGAGAGGAAGAGCTAGTTTGCCATCACAGACTTCAAATGAACTAAGTTCAGCAGGAATTACTCGTATTCTGCAGAAGAAGAATTGGGCACTGCCTATCTAAGTTCCCCTACTCAATTACTATTTTATTACTTTTCCAAACAGATAATGCCAAAGACTGACTGCTGTTGGTCACGCAATCCTGATCACAGATTTCGCATCCATATTAACAAGTATTAGAAAACCCCTCAACACCTACCTGAAGTGAAAGGCATCAATCACAGCTTTAATTTGTTTTTTGGCAAGTCCAATCCAATCTTTTAGAGCATCTTTTAGAAAAGAGAGATCACAAAACGCCATACACTCAATGCAGACTAACAGTATCTAAACCATAAATACAAACATGGATAAATTACCTTAGGGAGAAAGATGGGAAAACAAATGGATTTAGGTTCTATCCCAAACTAAAACTGAATTGTGACACTGTTATTTTATTTGGCAAGCACTGAGAGCATGTTCGATACCTACACATAAAATACTAACTGCTTCAGAGGAAGAAATCTGCACTAGGTGGTTATGGAACAGCTCGTGAATAGGGAAAACATTTCTTTCCAAACCTGAGTCAGAGGTCAGCTTATGGCCTGAAGCATGAGGGTTTATATCGCCTCAAAAACTCTTGATTAATTTTTCTTTGTTTTCAATTCTTCCTATTTTAATGCTGGGCGGGTTTTTTTAACCTATATAAATGTACAATGCATTTTTTGGAATCCTGCTGGGGGTGAATTATATCCAAGTAATCACACATTACATTTATTTTGTTTTCTTCTTATCTCATCATTGCTGGCAGAATATTACCTTTTCATATAACCAAGCACTACAGTTAATGCAGGGAAGCCATGGGATCAGTACTGGGCAGCTGCAATAAGAGGAGATCACAGAGAGATCTCTTAAAAGTTGTCTACAGTAGGATGTTTCAATCACTGTAATAAAATTATTATTTCACCTTTCATTGCCTTCACCCAAATTCAGTATAATTGCCTAGCTGGTCAGGGACAGAAAATAAAATACAGGTGCTCCTTATACTTGATAGGATACAAGGTTTTAAACCAGTGGGACCTACTTGTGTTGGAAGGTGCAATTTT
Organism: Lepidochelys olivacea; assembly: GCF_965140295.1. Taxonomy (NCBI): domain Eukaryota; kingdom Metazoa; phylum Chordata; order Testudines; family Cheloniidae; genus Lepidochelys; species Lepidochelys olivacea. The sequence continues at coordinate 29,728,039 of NC_140417.1, read as the reverse complement.
GAGCTGCTGAACCAGAGGATTCCATAGTTTCCCAGATTTTAATTTATTTTTGCTGGTTCTTCGCCGCCGGCCACTTGGTGGGGCTGAGTGAAGAAAACCCACTTTGGGTGGCAATGGTTTGCCCAGCCGGACGTACAAAGCCTCGATCTCATTCTTCTGTTGAGTCTGCAGTTCAGCAATTTCTTTCAAGTGCCTAACAAAAAATAAAATAAAAGGACATCATGCTAGCTACTTGTCTGAGAAAATGCCAGACCCAGATGGCATTTACAGTTATAAAAAAAAACCCCTCATGTTGTACAGCAAGCTATTCCTCATCCAAGAGCATGTACATGTGTAAACATTCCACATAGGAAACGCCATCTAACCCTGTATGCACAGACACGAAGAAAATGAGTTTCAATTCGCTGCTTTAAATTTACTCTTCGAGGATTAGGTTATACAGAGACTCCGGTAAAAAGAGGATTTTCAGAATCCAAAGCGAACGTGATTGGTTTGGATACAAGATCTGAATTTAACTCAAATGTTTCCAGAACTTCTGTCCCTTCAAAACAGTGCTAAAAAAAAGTTGTCTCTAGAAGTATAGTTAAAATAACTGGGAGAAGTGCTGCAGGACAAAAAGCAAAAGTAAGTGTTTAAATTAATACAGTGACACAAGAACCTAAATGGTCACGTTTCTTATAATGCAGGATGGATTGCATCTAAATACCCTTTGAACACACACTGAATTGTTTTCTAGAACACCCTTATATTCCAAGTTAAATTCTAACTTTACAGTAAGATTGGGAACCACTGCTTCCATTTTTCTCCCATCACATGCTTAGAGAAAAAGAACCATGAGTTCTGGGGACTAGCCATGTGACAGAGTTTCATTTCAGGCTCACCACTTCAAATCCAGCCTAGGTCAGCAGTTGGGCTGTTAACATTTGACTGCTCAGGGGTCCAGTCATGTGTGACATAAGCTGGATGTCTTCATCCAGTTCCTCTTGGATAGGTATCTACTTAAAAAGTGAGTCCAAAGGTAATGGTCGGATTGAAATAAGCCTGAACTAGCCTCTAACCCCAAAGATGACCCAGGACTGAGGCACTCTGGACAGGGTAACGTGGGGAAAGAGCTGCACTACTGCTACCTATCCCATACCAGGAGAATTCATTCTTTAGGGTTTTCTATCCAGCACCTTTAGGGATTACTGTATTTACTTTAAAAAAAAAAAGAGAACAATGCCACTGAGAGGGAAATGGCATTCACTTTGCACAGCATAGCCGGTATGAAGCACTTCTCCAACTTGAATACACTGAAAGGTGCTCAAAAGAGGAGTTTAATAACAACTGGCTTTCTGGAGTTTACTGCTCATGTAAGTTTGCAACCAACTCACTGAAGAGGTCATGTTATCTGTGACATGCTATCATGTTCTATAGGGTATGACAGAGAATTACTTTTGGGAGACACCACCATAAGCAGTATGCTAAGAGATGCTAAATGTAATTTAATTTACTATTCCAGATGCATTTTGATAGCAAGAAGTACTTTATACAAGGATACATTGAACTGCTTGGATGAGGAGAGTGAATTCTGGTTTATTGTAGATGTGAGCTGCAAAACCTACAATTTTTTATAATCCCCTGTGCTTCTTATGATCTACACAGCCCTGACATGCTTTTCCCCCTCTCCAAGCAGGTCGTCTTCTGCTTGTGTTTACATTAGAAAAATCAGGACTTGTTTGCAGTGGTTTTGCTAGAGGGCTCTACAGACCACTGTATATCTAGTAGGTTTATGACACCACAATAGACTGATGTCTTAGTCTGTGAGTGCAGGAGGTTGTTTTTTTTTTTTTGGTTACACTTGTTTAAAACTTGGTTGTCCGTTTTGTTAACATGTATTTCATTAAAAAAGCTTTTCAGGTCTTAATATTTCATAAAGCAGCAAAAAAGGACACAAAAGCCACTTCCCCCAGACCCATTTTGCCAGTGACATTGAAAGCTAGTTAGAAAAGACCAAGCAGCGATAAATAAGGAAAACTAAAAAAGGAGGATCCCATTATTGGTGACTCCGACTGAAGAAGGCGGCGCCTGACAAAAAGAAAAACATTTTGCTCAGGGAGAGACTCAAATCCAAATGCTGGCAACAGACATTGCCAAACTTTAGGTAAATTTGAATCCAGATCCAAACAGTGCAGCTCAGAAACACGACTCCCTCCTATATGACAGGATCATGAATATTTCTCCCAATTAAATCAGAAGTTGTAGTTATTATAAAAACAAACTTTTAGTAAATGGGCTTTAGCAACAAAAAAATATCTGCTTCTGGGAAGGGGAAATCTCAAAAGCTCCAGCTAAGTAACCAGATTATTCCTGATTATCTTTTATTTGCATTGAAGTAACACCCAGAGCTCTCAGACTGGGGCCTCATTGGGCTGGGTGCTGAACAAACATCAGGGACATTTCCTGCCCTGAAGTTAACTGAACTCTTTGGTTAGGAAATTGGGGCTAAATTGGTTCTCTCTGGCTCAGAGCACACACATATAGGCTTTTGAGGTATTTTGGTATTTTCATGTCTAGCTGGAACTAAGGCCAAGTCTATGGTGCTGCAGCTCTACCGCTACAGTGTGGACACTTCCTGCATCATCAGAATGCAGTTTTCCGTCAATGTAGTTAACCCACCTCTCCGAGAGGCAGTCGCTAGGTTAACAGAAGCATTCTTCTGTCAGCCTAGCCATGTCTACACCAGGGTTATGTCAACCTAACTATGGCACTCAGGGGACAAAATTTTTTCACAGTCCTGAGATGTGCAGCAAGGCCAATCTATTTTTTAAGTGTAGACCAGGCCTAAGAAATACAAAGGTGCATAAAAAGAAAGGAATGATTAAGAAAAGTTGGGGTTCTGTAACTGTCACCATTGTGATTCGGGTTCAGTATGAATTTTGCAGGAAGGGGTGGCATTTTCTCTTAATGAGTTTACTCATTGCTGCTGTACACACACAGTTTACTATGTGTGGAGATGCTTTTTAGGTAGTCTAAACATATGTCAAGTATCCAGCATTGTTTTAAAATCCAACATACTTCTCTCTCAGGTTTTGCAGTTCTTTCTTCATATCTGCATCTTCAAATTCCGAGTCATTGTCGCTGCTCATGTAGGATGACTGAGAGTGGAAGGATGTTATATTGATAGTGGGAATTTTTGTTCCCTGACCATTACGCAAATCAGGGCCCAGTGCACTAGTCTTTCCAGATCTTTGCAGAACAGAAGCTGCCTTTTTTGTGATGTCATTGGCTGCACCACTGCTCTTCAGGGACGGCTGAACAGCAACAGACTTCCTTTGGAGAGACTCGTCACCAGAATCACTGGACCCATGGTCAGAAAGGACGTCAAGAAAAGATGCCGTTTGCACTCGCCGTACTGATGTCTTTAGGTCAGGACTTGAGGGAAGCTCATCCAAATAAACATCAGGTGGTGCAGAGTACCTTAAGCAGTGTGGCAATGTTAAAGTTAATTCATCGTGGGTACTGATCACTGAAAACCTGCCAATAGTTTTGGCTGGTGTACTATTATCATGCCCTTCAGACTGTTTTCCATAGGAACCAGGGTCTACAAAGTCATTCCTTTGAAGGTTATTTATCTCCCTATCTGTTGTAGAAGTCTGTATTAAGTTCTCTGTAGGTGCAGATGAAGTTTTGATCTTTGCCTCCTCATTCCTTTTAGAAGTTTCCATTTGTTCAGGTATGGTTGTTGATGCAGGAGCAACCTAGAAAAAGAATGAGGGAGATTAATTTTGAGTGTAAGTGTGGCAGACAGACATACAACTATTTATAGTTTCACATTACCTGAAAAAGACCTTTTGTTGGAACAGCAGAAGTTGAAGAAATATTTGCAGCTGAACCTGTTTCATAAATTGGAAAATAAAAAAAATTAACTGAATACGTGTCTGAATGGAAAGGTTTTAGCCTAAAAAATGGAAAGCAACACTAGATCCAAAATCCATTATTAAATAAAATTTGCATTGGAACAATACATGATTCAACTGCAAATCTATATAATTTAGACCATAATTAGGATAATCAAATGCAAGATTTACTTAAAATATTTCAAAAGCCATAGTGCAGGTACTATAAAATATCCCTTAGTAGAAACTCAGACTCAGTGCAATGATCTGGGCAGTCTAGATAAAGACAGGTCTGAAAAAGTTCTGAAGACAAAAATGTAGTTGTGTACTGTATGCAGAACTCAAGTTACAAAGGTACTTTTGAGGTCTGCAACAGAGAAATAGTTGTCTGAACATGTAATTGAGCAGTGTGCATAAGACAAGCAGGATTTGACCATAGCTGGAAAGTCTTTTTTCATATCTTTCACCCGGATCAAATTTGAACAACATATTGCTGAAGGTGGTAACTACAGACTCAAATAGTGGTCATTTGGACCACAATAGCACTATATGAGAAGCAAAATATCTTCCTGATGACATACAAGATAGAATTTAACCTCCAGGCCATTATGCTTTTTCAAAGTTAAACCAATGAATGGAAATCTTTCAAGAATGCAGAGTGAACATAAGGTAAGAATGTCATTTTGCAGTTCTGAAGTCATGAAATATATGCATCTCTTTATGGCATATTGAAATTAATATGAAAACCTAGGGCAAAATTCCCCTCTCCTCCTGGTTTTAGACTGGTGCAACTTCAGTGACTTAAACGAAATTTCCGATGATTGACAAAATTCTAAGAATAGCATCAGGCCTCCTTAATATTTAAGTTAGGAAGGGATACTTACACTACAGTGATGGGGTTCTTTGAGATGCGGTACTCAGGGTAAATCCACTGAAGGTGCACACATGCCTCCTGCATGTGAAATTGAAGGTTTTTTTTTTTTTTTTAAATGGCAGTGTCTGTCAGGGCCACGCATGTGCCCTGTGCCTCCTGGTGCAAGGGCACAGACCCTTCCTTAGCTCCCTCACAATTCAAGGGCTGTGTTACCATGAGGACTCTGAAAAGCTAAGATGAAGGGCGCATTGTGGGATTCACACCGACTGCATCAAAGAACCATGGCTACTGTACGGTAAGTAACCAGTCTTTCTTTGCGAATGTCAGTGTGGAATCCTCTGTAGGCTACTAGTGAGTAGAAACCCTCCTGGACAGTGGGAACAAGGAGTTACAGCTGCATCAGTCAAACGGCAATTAAAGAACATCTGACCTGCCTGCCACGTGCAGGGTAAAATGTTTCACAAGAGTCAGTGGGTTGCTCCATGTTGAATGATCTCAGAGGCTGGAACATTCCTGAAGGGGATGGAAGACGCTGCTTGTGTGCCTGAGGGCATTTGGAGATGCTCATGGTGAGATGATTTGGTATTTCAATGGGCTGGATATAGTCACAAAGAGGTGGTGAGACTGCCTAAAGGGCTTGGTCTTGTTAAAAGTAACAGAACAAAGCTCCAGGCACATCTAAAGTATACAGCTTCTTTCTCCAGGCATTGAGTGCAACGTTGGGAAGAAGGCTAGCAAGGTGATTCATTGGTTCACATGGAATTTGGAAACCACCTTAGGGATGAACACGTGGTGTGGTCTCAACACCACCTTGTTCCTGTGAAAGGACGTATAAAGAGCTACCAGGGCGTGGAGCTCACTAAAGCTCTGTGCCAAGGTGATAGCAACCAGAAAATCCATCTTGATGGTAAGGCGGCGTGCTGCGCAGTCTGACGGGTTCAAAAGGAGGCTCCATGAGTTTTAGGAGGACAGTGTTGAGGTACCACATAGGAGTTGGGTCGCTAACCAATGGGCAAGTATGCAGGAGGCCCTTGAGACATTTTGATTTCGTCAGATGGTAGGATTGTACTGAAGCATGGCACACTTACATTGCCACAAGGCAGACCTAGACAGAGCTAACTGCCAGTCCAGCCTGTTTCAGCTCCAGCATAAAGTCTAGGCTCTTTGGTATCAGGATGTCTACTGGTTCTAGATCTCACTGGGCTACCTGCATTGAGAACCTCTTCCTTTCTGAAGGGGAGATCATCCTAGTGGATGGTTTCCTGCTCTGATAAGAATGTCCTGAATCTGCAGGGAGCAGTCTCTGTCAGCAGTGTTCAACCAGGCAACACCCAAGCCGTCAGGTGCAACAACCAGGTGCGGTATCTGAACTTGGCTCTGAAATACTATGTCTGCGCAGACTGGGAGGTGTACAGGAGATTGCTTGGATATCTGCAATCGGTCTGACAGCCAAAACTATCTCTACCAGTAAAGGACTAACAGAGTGATTATAGACTCATCTCACCTGATCTAGGAATCAGTGGAAAGGCGTATAGCTCGAGACCAATGGAGGAGAAAGGCATTTGGTAACAAACCCAAGTTCATGCACTCTCTGAAACAGAAGTTTGAACATTTGGTGTGGTCCTCTGTGGTACAAACAAGTCCATTATGCGAGTTCCCCATTGACTGAATATGATGGACTTTCAGAGTGAAAACTCATGGTTGGTGATCAGTTGTTGGCTCAAGAAGTCTGAGGTCATTGCTGACCCCTGGTAGGTGAAGAGCCAACAGGGTTATCCCTGAGAGCTGGGAGGGTCCCAGAGCTCAGGCTGCAGCCCAAGCCTCTACACAGCAATTAAACAACCCCTTAGCCCGGGCCCTTTAGCCCCAGTCAAGCGGTGTGAGCCAGTCGTGGGGGTTTAATTGCAGTGCAGACATACCTAAGGAGTCCTAGTTGAAAGAACAGGGACAGGATGTATTCTAAGGCTGTTACAGTCTCCTACTGGGACCTGCTTCTGATCAGCGAGTCGTCCAGGTCTAGGTAGATGTGCATTCCACGCCTCCATAAATGCACTGTCACTACTCCTAGGCATTTTGCGAATACTCTTGGTGCTGTGGAGATTCCGAAGGACAGAACATTGCATTGGTAATAGTTGGGCCCCACTGTGAATCTTAGGTACTTTCTGTAGGCTGGACGGATAACTATATGGAAGTAAAAAGAAAAGGAGGACTTGTGGCACCTTAGAGACTAACCAATTTATTAGAGCATAAGCTTTCGTGAGCTACAGCTCACTTCCTCAGATGCATATCGTGGAAACTGCAGCAGGCTTTATATATACACAGAGAATATGAAACAATACCTATTCCCACCCCACTGTCCTGCTGGTAATAGCTTATCTAAAGTGATTTCCAGCACAAATCCAGGTTTTCTCACCCTCCACCCCCCCACACAAATTCACTCTCCTGCTGGTGATAGCCCATCCAAAGTGACAACTCTTTACACAATGTGCATGACAATCAAGCTGGGCTATTTCCTGCATAAATCCAGGTTCTCACATCCCCCCACCCCCATACACACAGAAACTCACTCTCCTGCTGGTAATAGCTCATCCAAACTGACCACTCTTCAAGTTAAAATCCAAGTTAAACCAGAACATCTGGGGGGGGGGGGGTAGGAAAAAACAAGAGGAAACAGGCTACCTTGCATAATGACTTAGCCACTCCAAGTCTCTATTTAAGCCTAAATTAATAGTATCCAATTTGCAAATGAATTCCAATTCAGCAGTTTCTCGCTGGAGTCTGGATTTGAAGTTTTTTTGTTTTAAGATAGCGACCTTCATGTCTGTGATCGCGTGACCAGAGAGATTGAAGTGTTCTCCGACTGGTTTATGAATGTTACAATTCTTGACATCTGATTTGTGTCCATTTATTCTTTTACGTAGAGACTGTCCAGTTTGACCAATGTACATGGCAGAGGGGCATTGCTGGCACATGATGGCATATATCACATTGGTGGATGTGCAGGTGAACGAGCCTCTGATAGTGTGGCTGATGTTATTAGGCCCTGTGATGGTGTCCCCTGAATAGATATGTGGGCACAGTTGGCAACGGGCTTTGTTGCAAGGATAAGTTCCTGGGTTAGTGGTTCTGTTGTGTGGTATGTGGTTGTTGGTGAGTATTTGCTTCAGGTTGCGGGGCTGTCTGTAGGCAAGGACTGGCCTGTCTCCCAAGATTTGTGAGAGTGTTGGGTCATCCTTTAGGATAGGTTGTAGATCCTTAATAATGCGTTGGAGGGGTTTTAGTTGGGGGCTGAAGGTGACGGCTAGTGGCGTTCTGTTATTTTCTTTGTTAGGCCTGTCCTGTAGTAGGTAACTTCTGGGAACTCTTCTGGCTCTATCAATCTGTTTCTTTACTTCTGCAGGTGGGTATTGTAGTTGTAAGAAAGCTTGACAGAGATCTTGTAGGTGTTTGTCTCTGTCTGAGGGGTTGGAGCAAATGCGGTTGTATCGCAGAGCTTGGCTGTAGACGATGGATCGTGTGGTGTGGTCAGGGTGAAAGCTGGAGGCATGCAGGTAGGAATAGCGGTCAGTAGGTTTCCGGTATAGGGTGGTGTTTATGTGACCATTGTTTATTAGCACTGTAGTGTCCAGGAAGTGGATCTCTTGTGTGGACTGGACCAGGCTGAGGTTGGTGGTGGGATGGAAATTGTTGAAATCATGGTGGAATTCCTCAAGGGCTTCTTTTCCATGGGTCCAGATGATGAAGATGTCATCAATATAGCGCAAGTAGAGTAGGGGCTTTAGGGGACGAGAGCTGAGGAAGCGTTGTTCTAAATCAGCCATAAAAATGTTGGCATACTGTGGGGCCATGCGGGTACCCATAGCAGTGCCGCTGATCTGAAGGTATACATTGTCCCCAAATGTGAAGTAGTTATGGGTAAGGACAAAGTCACAAAGTTCAGCCACCAGGTTAGCCGTGACATTATCGGGGATAGTGTTCTTGACGGCTTGTAGTCCATCTTTGTGTGGAATGTTGGTGTAGAGGGCTTCTACATCCATAGTGGCCAGGATGGTGTTATCAGGAAGATCACCGATGGATTGTAGTTTCCTCAGGAAGTCAGTGGTGTCTCGAAGGTAGCTGGGAGTGCTGGTAGCGTAGGGCCTGAGGAGGGAGTCTACATAGCCAGACAATCCTGCTGTCAGGGTGCCAATGCCTGAGATGATGGGGCGCCCAGGATTTCCAGGTTTATGGATCTTGGGTAGTAGATAGAATATCCCAGGTCGGGGTTCCAGGGGTGTGTCTGTGCGGATTTGATCTTGTGCTTTTTCAGGAAGTTTCTTGAGCAAATGCTGTAGTTGCTTTTGGTAACTCTCAGTGGGATCAGAGGGTAATGGCTTGTAGAAACTCGTGTTGGAGAGCTGCCGAGCAGCCTCTTGTTCATATTCCGACCTATTCATGACGACAACAGCACCTCCTTTGTCAGCCTTTTTGATTATGATGTCAGAGTTGTTTCTGAGGCTGTGGATGGCATTGCGTTCCGCATGGCTGAGGTTATGGGGCAAGTGATGCTGCTTTTCCACAATTTCAGCCCGTGCACGTCGGCGGAAGCACTCTATGTAGAAGTCCAGTCTGCTGTTTCGACCTTCAGGAGGAGTCCACCTAGAATCCCTCTTTCTGTAGTGTTGGTAGGGAGACCTCTGTGGATTAGTATGCTGTTCAGAGGTATTTTGGAAATATTCCTTGAGTCGGAGACGTCGAAAATAGGATTCTAGGTCACCACAGAACTGTATCATGTTCGTGGGGGTGGAGGGGCAGAAGGAGAGGCCCCGAGATAGAACAGCTGCTTCTGCTGGGCTGAGAGTATAGTTGGATAGGTTAACAATATTGCTAGGTGGGTTGAGGGAACCATTGCTGTGGCCCCTTGTAGCATGTAGTAGTTTAGAAAGTTTAGTGTCCTTTTTCTTTTGTAGAGAAGCAAAATGTGCGTTGTAAATGGCTTGTCTAGTTTTAGTAAAATCCAGCCACGAGGAAGTTTGTGTGGAAGGTTGGTTTTTTATGAGAGTATCCATTTTTGAGAGCTCATTCTTAATCTTTCCCTGTTTGCTGTAGAGGATGTTGATCAGGTGATTCCGCAGTTTCTTTGAGAGCGTGTGGCACAAGCTGTCAGCATAGTCTGTGTGGTATGTAGATTGTAATGGATTTTTTACCTTCAGTCCTTTTGGTACGATGTCCATCTGTTTGCATTTGGAAAGGAAGATGATGTCTGTCTGTATCTGTACAAGTTTTTTCATGCAGTTGATAGATTTCCACTCCATACGGCTAAATGCAGTGCCTTGCATAATGACAGGTTTCAGAGTAGCAGCCGTGTTAGTCTGTATTTGCAAAAAGAAAAGGAGGACTTGTGGCACCTTAGAGACTAACCAATTTATTAGAGCATAAGCTTTCGTGAGCTACAGCTCACTTCCTCAGATGCATATCGTGGAAACTGCAGCAGGCTTTATATATACACAGAGAATATGAAACAATACCTATTCCCACCCCACTGTCCTGCTGGTAATAGCTTATCTAAAGTGATTTCCAGCACAAATCCAGGTTTTCTCACCCTCCACCCCCCCACACAAATTCACTCTCCTGCTGGTCTCCTGCTGGTGATAGCCCATCCAAAGTGACAACTCTTTACACAATGTGCATGACAATCAAGCTGGGCTATTTCCTGCATAAATCCAGGTTCTCACATCCCCCCACCCCCATACACACAGAAACTCACTCTCCTGCTGGTAATAGCTCATCCAAACTGACCACTCTTCAAGTTAAAATCCAAGTTAAACCAGAACATCTGGGGGGGGGGGGGGTAGGAAAAAACAAGAGGAAACAGGCTACCTTGCATAATGACTTAGCCACTCCAAGTCTCTATTTAAGCCTAAATTAATAGTATCCAATTTGCAAATGAATTCCAATTCAGCAGTTTCTCGCTGGAGTCTGGATTTGAAGTTTTTTTGTTTTAAGATAGCGACCTTCATGTCTGTGATCGCGTGACCAGAGAGATTGAAGTGTTCTCCGACTGGTTTATGAATGTTACAATTCTTGACATCTGATTTGTGTCCATTTATTCTTTTACGTAGAGACTGTCCAGTTTGACCAATGTACATGGCAGATGTACTCCAACTATACTCTCAGCCCAGCAGAAGCAGCTGTTCTATCTCGGGGCCTCTCCTTCTGCCCCTCCACCCCCACGAACATGATACAGTTCTGTGGTGACCTAGAATCCTATTTTCGACGTCTCCGACTCAAGGAATATTTCCAAAATACCTCTGAACAGCATACTAATCCACAGAGGTCTCCCTACCAACACTACAGAAAGAGGGATTCTAGGTGGACTCCTCCTGAAGGTCGAAACAGCAGACTGGACTTCTACATAGAGTGCTTCCGCCGACGTGCACGGGCTGAAATTGTGGAAAAGCAGCATCACTTGCCCCATAACCTCAGCCATGCGGAACGCAATGCCATCCACAGCCTCAGAAACAACTCTGACATCATAATCAAAAAGGCTGACAAAGGAGGTGCTGTTGTCGTCATGAATAGGTCGGAATATGAACAAGAGGCTGCTCGGCAGCTCTCCAACACGAGTTTCTACAAGCCATTACCCTCTGATCCCACTGAGAGTTACCAAAAGCAACTACAGCATTTGCTCAAGAAACTTCCTGAAAAAGCACAAGATCAAATCCGCACAGACACACCCCTGGAACCCCGACCTGGGATATTCTATCTACTACCCAAGATCCATAAACCTGGAAATCCTGGGCGCCCCATCATCTCAGGCATTGGCACCCTGACAGCAGGATTGTCTGGCTATGTAGACTCCCTCCTCAGGCCCTACGCTACCAGCACTCCCAGCTACCTTCGAGACACCACTGACTTCCTGAGGAAACTACAATCCATCGGTGATCTTCCTGATAACACCATCCTGGCCACTATGGATGTAGAAGCCCTCTACACCAACATTCCACACAAAGATGGACTACAAGCCGTCAAGAACACTATCCCCGATAATGTCACGGCTAACCTGGTGGCTGAACTTTGTGACTTTGTCCTTACCCATAACTACTTCACATTTGGGGACAATGTATACCTTCAGATCAGCGGCACTGCTATGGGTACCCGCATGGCCCCACAGTATGCCAACATTTTTATGGCTGATTTAGAACAACGCTTCCTCAGCTCTCGTCCCCTAAAGCCCCTACTCTACTTGCGCTATATTGATGACATCTTCATCATCTGGACCCATGGAAAAGAAGCCCTTGAGGAATTCCACCATGATTTCAACAATTTCCATCCCACCACCAACCTCAGCCTGGTCCAGTCCACACAAGAGATCCACTTCCTGGACACTACAGTGCTAATAAACAATGGTCACATAAACACCACCCTATACCGGAAACCTACTGACCGCTATTCCTACCTGCATGCCTCCAGCTTTCACCCTGACCACACCACACGATCCATCGTCTACAGCCAAGCTCTGCGATACAACCGCATTTGCTCCAACCCCTCAGACAGAGACAAACACCTACAAGATCTCTGTCAAGCTTTCTTACAACTACAATACCCACCTGCAGAAGTAAAGAAACAGATTGATAGAGCCAGAAGAGTTCCCAGAAGTTACCTACTACAGGACAGGCCTAACAAAGAAAATAACAGAACGCCACTAGCCGTCACCTTCAGCCCCCAACTAAAACCCCTCCAACGCATTATTAAGGATCTACAACCTATCCTAAAGGATGACCCAACACTCTCACAAATCTTGGGAGACAGGCCAGTCCTTGCCTACAGACAGCCCCGCAACCTGAAGCAAATACTCACCAACAACCACATACCACACAACAGAACCACTAACCCAGGAACTTATCCTTGCAACAAAGCCCGTTGCCAACTGTGCCCACATATCTATTCAGGGGACACCATCACAGGGCCTAATAACATCAGCCACACTATCAGAGGCTCGTTCACCTGCACATCCACCAATGTGATATATGCCATCATGTGCCAGCAATGCCCCTCTGCCATGTACATTGGTCAAACTGGACAGTCTCTACGTAAAAGAATAAATGGACACAAATCAGATGTCAAGAATTGTAACATTCATAAACCAGTCGGAGAACACTTCAATCTCTCTGGTCACGCGATCACAGACATGAAGGTCGCTATCTTAAAACAAAAAAACTTCAAATCCAGACTCCAGCGAGAAACTGCTGAATTGGAATTCATTTGCAAATTGGATACTATTAATTTAGGCTTAAATAGAGACTTGGAGTGGCTAAGTCATTATGCAAGGTAGCCTGTTTCCTCTTGTTTTTTCCTACCCCCCCCCCCCAGATGTTCTGGTTTAACTTGGATTTTAACTTGAAGAGTGGTCAGTTTGGATGAGCTATTACCAGCAGGAGAGTGAGTTTCTGTGTGTATGGGGGTGGGGGGATGTGAGAACCTGGATTTATGCAGGAAATAGCCCAGCTTGATTGTCATGCACATTGTGTAAAGAGTTGTCACTTTGGATGGGCTATCACCAGCAGGAGAGTGAATTTGTGTGGGGGGGTGGAGGGTGAGAAAACCTGGATTTGTGCTGGAAATCACTTTAGATAAGCTATTACCAGCAGGACAGTGGGGTGGGAATAGGTATTGTTTCATATTCTCTGTGTATATATAAAGCCTGCTGCAGTTTCCACGATATGCATCTGAGGAAGTGAGCTGTAGCTCACGAAAGCTTATGCTCTAATAAATTGGTTAGTCTCTAAGGTGCCACAAGTCCTCCTTTTCTTTTTGCAAATACAGACTAACACGGCTGCTACTCTGAAACCTGTCATTATATATGGAAGTACGTATCCTGCAAGTCAAAAGCCACAAACCAGAATTGTGCTTGGAGAGATGGAGACAAGTGTTACGGTTCTGAACCCGAGATGGCGTATGTATTAAATGAGTCTCTTCAGGTCTAGGATAGGACGAAGGCACCTTTTGTTTTTCAGAAAGAGAAAATACCAGGAGTAGAAGCTTTTTCCCCTGAACTCTGGTGGAAGCTCCTCTATGGATCCTAGACAGAAGGCTCCTTCTGCTTGTAGCGGTCTTTTGCAAGATGGGTCCTTGAAGAGGGACGGGGACGGGATAAAGGAGTGGAACTGGATGGGATAGCCACAGGTAAAATTTCTAGCACCCATCTGTCAGATGTCATGGTAGACAAAATGGGGTGAGGCAGCATCTGAAGGCCAAGCTCCCTGGACTGGATCTGATGTGGCTCCTGACAGTCCTCTATAGATTGTTGTTGGGTTGTAGGTGAGAAGTGCATTGCTGAGGAGGAGGAAGGTTGGTGTCTCTCTGCTGTACCTTGGTCTCTTTTTGGCATGGTACTCAGGTTGCCTGGAATGGTACAATGGTGTAGTCTTTGGTTGAAGATACACATCCACAATTGGTCAATTCAGTCCATAGCGGAGATATGCTCTTGGATTCCTCGAGGATGCTGAACTCTCACACAGCAGCCTCTGCAAGTAATGCCTTCTACCATCTCGGCTTGGCTAGGAAACGCCATCCGATCTTAGTGAACAAAGACCCTCGTGATTACAGCAATGCTATATTCATGAACATGCTGACTTCAGCATTAAAGAAACCGCAACTAGTTCAGAATGCTGAAGCACAGCTCACCTCAGCAACACAGGCTAGCACAACCACGTCAAAGGACTCTCCGCTGACCACAGGGGAGAGGATTCGCTGCTTGAAGATGGAGAAAACGTATGCCCCAGTGATAGTGAGAAAGAATATGCCTCTTCCAGGTGTAGTGCTGAGGAATATGGGTGCTCTCAGTATCCGAATCCGTTCTGGTATCATAAGGTGCTTCGGCACCAATTACAGTCCTGGCTTTGCCAGAGATGCCTCCTCTGAAATAGGGGTCAACACTGAGAGGGGCTTCACTGGAGCTGGATGCTGGAGGACTCCGTGTTATAGGCTGCTCTGTATAACCAGCTCTCGACAACAAGCAGAAGCTTTACATGGTCTGTCCTTGTGGGAAGACACCGAGCTTCGCTTGGAGTTTATGCCTCTGTGTTTGGAGCCACTCCTCTTGGTTCTGGAGGTGTTGTTATTGGTGCCAGGTCTTTTCTCTGCACTGTCTTCTTCACAGCGGTCTTTGGTGTGACATGTCTGCTAGATGTCAGTGCTGGATGACACTGGCTCTTTGCTAGCCCAACTCTGGAGCTGGTCCCCTCAGGTTCTGAGGAGACCCTCATGGATTGCTCCAGGAGATGAAGCTTAAACCTGATGTCTCACGACTTACGCATCCTAGTGGAGGATGCAAGGCACACTGAACATCTGCTGGGTATAGTGAACTCACCTAAACAGCAGGCACACCAACTGTGTCCATCTTTCAGGGTAATTAGTCCAACAGGGCTTGGAGCCTGTAGGTTTTGAGGCTGGCATGTCAAGCAGTTCTGTTTGTGTGTGCATGTAAGGGGTCTGTACAGGGGGAATCTGTCAGTGCTCGGTCCAGACAAGTTGATATATATCATGATAGTCGTATGTCAGAGTCAGAAGAGTTGTGAAGATTTGTAGTAAGTTTTTGTAGAAAATTTAGCCAAAGCCAAGAACTGATGGGGTCAAACACTTCACTGGTTCCATGTTGCTGCCACTGGTGGTAAGAAGGTACCGAGGTAGGGTTGTTGCCACCCCACCCTTTATGCCCTCAGAGAGAAGCATGAGAAAGCACAGGGTGCATACATGGCCCCAAAGGACACTTATTAAAAAATCCTCTAGTCTCAAGTGCATGAGGAGCATGTGCACCTACAGTGGGAACAATGCTGACACATACTTGAAGAACTGTGTGTTACTCTAACACATCAGCAGCAGCAGCAGGAGCTAAAGTCTCCAGAGTGCTCCGTCCTTAAAGGGGACAAAATCTTCCTGGACAGGTAAATCAGATTAGTTCCACATTCTGAACAATTTTAATATGGACTGCTGTGAAAAGTGTCATTGAATCCATCAACAGCTTAGTTGGAATGGAGTATGCCTGCCTTGATAGGCCTTCATGGTCATCCTCAATGATTCCTCGAGAACGCTACGGACCGACTCTTCTCTGCAGAGCCCACCCAAAATCCTGCTACCTTTAAGAACTCCATCCAGTGGAGTAAAGGAGATCTGGCTGGCTTTCTGCTCAGCCTGTGAACTGCAAACTTCAAAACACTATGGGAAAAGTGCAGTGTCTCACATGAAGGCCTCTGTACCTCACCCACGTGAAAGGACCTGCATTGCTTATTTACAGTATTATGTTTAAGTCTGTCCATGAGACTGTTTGCTTTTTGTATGTTTGATAAAAGTGACAGCAGAGTCAGATTTATTTTTTGTTTTGTGACAGCACCCAGCAGCCCAAGCCAGGTTCAGGTCCCCATTGTGCTGGGTGCGGTTGTGAAGGTGTCCCAAGGAAAGTTAGTAAAAAGGGTGCATGAGCAAAGGGGCCCACAGGATAGTACAGAAATAGCATTGAAGTTACCACTGACAGCTAGTTTGAATTGTTAACTACCTTTTCTCCTCATCGACCCACCTCTCACTTCTGTGGAGCTGACACCGATGCTAGTCGTTTCGGACTTTTCCAACTTTAAGTAAAAAGAAACAAAATATAAAAGTGAATTTCAGTTTAACACACCCCCAAACAGGGAAGCCAATATACAGTCTCTGTCTCTGGAACTTGCTTCATATTTACATCATATCTTAGCACAAAGTTATTTTGTACAGGAATAAGTATTTTACATTCCTAGCGAAATTTGCCACCCATCTTCTTTTTCAGCCACACCATTCTTTTCTGGGGAGGGTGAATGAGGAGGAAGGTTTTAGAAGACTGCAGCATATACTAGTATGGAACGTTTGTAAATATGCACCAAGTTTAGCTATTCAAGTACACACTTATAAATGAGTATCTTGTGCTTTTTCAACCAGATTACATCCTAATACATATGAAATTTCACTGAAAAGTTAAGTAAATTACAATACAAATGTGTTATGTATCTGTGTTATTCTATGGCACACAATCTAATTGGGAGCACTCAATATTATGATGTTATTTATAATCCCTTTTATGGAGAATGAGCCTTCAGTACTTTAGAAACTGGCTTAGTAACATACACAGCGTACAAGGATATACCTTCATCAGTTGCTTAACTGCAACCACCTCTCTGTTGAAACATGGCATGGTTTTAATATTTTGTACAGTGAATCCAGTTGAAACTACATGGGGGGGCAGCTTTATTTTTGGTTGGGGGGATATAACCAACTCCAGAATACTGCTTTCCAACTAGGTTAAACGTCTCTGATCTAGCAGAAAGTGCTAGGGAATTTGTAATGATCCTAGAGCAGTGGCTTTCAACCTTTTTTTCATTTGCAGACCTCTAATAAATTTCAAATGGAGTTGCGGACCCCTTTGGAAATCTTAGCCATAGTCTGCGGACCCCAGGTTGAAATCCACTGTCCCAGAGCATTCATAGCCTCAGCGTCTCATCTGAATGACTGCATCTCGTTCTGCTTAGGGTCCCTTGTCGGGACACTGAATCATTAACGAGCCAAGCCGCCTACGGAACCACCAGCACCTTGCAGCACTGTGGCTCTTCCACAGCAGTCTGCCAACAAAGCGGTGACATAGCCTTCTCCTGCTGAGCTTATGAAAGGAGGCAAGATCCCATCTGGAAGCGGTATAAGCTTTATGCTAGAGAGTATCCAGCACTAGCTGGAGTGTCTGAGCAAAGTGAATGCCCATAATATGTTTAATTAGGGTTTTAAGTTAAGACTGGTTTCAGAAGGTAGCTATGATGCCCTTGCACAAATGTTATACAACTGGCAGGCAGGCAAGCAAGCAAAAAAATCTTGTGTTCTGTGCCCTGGGGGCAACTCACTTTTAAAGTGATGGCACTACAGGCCTCGTCTAGGACCCAACGTACTTTAGCAGTCTGCTAGATATCACGGAATTAGTCACGGGGGCATAACGGAAGGCAAGGAAAGACTTTTATTATAGCTAGTAGCATGATAATGTCTACTAAGCACATTTATATTTATGAGGCACAATAACTTACCTGACTCTAGTTAAGTTATACATAGCTTTTCAGTTCCAGTTCACCTATTAATCTGACATTTCTGTTACAACCATATTGCTAGTATTTACATTTACTGAAAAATAAGTGTGCAGAAGTGATGGAGGGCAGGTAATCAATTTAAATGAATACATGGAAAATGATCTTGACAAATTGGAGAGCTGGTCTGAATTCAACATGATGAAATTCAGTATAGACAAGCGCAAAGTACTGCACTTAAGAAGGAAAAATCCAATTCACAACTACAAAATGGGGAAGACCTGTCGAGGTGGCAGTAAAGGATCTGGGGGTTATCGGGGACCACAAACTGAATACGAGTCATCAATGTGATGCAGCTTCATAAAAGTCTAATATGATTTTGGGCTGAACTAACAGGAGTGTCATTTGTAAGACACAGGAGATAACTGTCCCTCTCTACTTGGCACTGGTGAGGCCCCACCAGGAGCACTGTGTCCAATTCTGGGCACCACAATTTAGGAAGGATGTGGACAAATGGGAAAGAGTTCTGAGGAGATCAACAAAAATGACAAAAGGTTTAGAAAACCTGACCTAGGGGGAAAGGTTGAAAAAAACTGGGCACATTTAGTCTTGAGAAAAGACGACTGCAGGGCGACCTAATAGTCTTCTAATATTTTGCTAAGGGCTGTTATAAAGAGGTTGATGACCAATTGTCCTCCATGTCCACTGAAGGTAGGACAAGAAGTCAGGGGTTTAATCTGCAGCAAGGGAGATTTAGGTTAGATACTAGGAAAAACTTGCTAACTATAAAGGTAGTTAAGCTCTGGAACAGGCTTCCAAGGGAGGTTGTGGCATCCCCATCATTGGAAGCTTTTAAAAACAAGTTGGACAACCCCCTGTCGGGGATGGTCTAGATTTACTTGGTCCTGACACAGTGCAGGGGGCTGGACTTGATGACTTCTTGAGGTCCCTTCCAGCCTGACACTTCTATGATTCTATGCATGAATGAGGAACAGAAAATAATATACAGAGGCCAGATAGTGGAAAGAGGGTGATGTCTGCCTATCAAGGCTTAGATAAATGCTCAAAAAGGAGTAACCTCAGTTATCAACATCACTATGAATATATTTAACATTCTTAAACCACCATGACATATCACTTTTCCTCAGCTCTCTCGCTTTAGAAACAGGATTTAAAAAAAAGAAAAGAAAAAGACTGCATTGAAGGATTATATGAATTTTTGAACCCAAGAGTAAAGTTTAGTTTTCTCTAATGAATGGCTAGTGAAACACTTGTATGAGTCAGAATTCATGTGACAAATTGAAAATAAAAGCAGTGCTGCACTATGGAAAGCAGCAAACAGAGAACCCAGACAGAAAGTAAGCTATTACGGCAACAAGCAATATAGAAATGCTTATAGATAGATGAATCTGCATATCCTACCATTGGCTCTTGGATTCTGAACTCTGTTCTGCTGTGGCCAGTGGCTGTAGCATTGTTCAGCATGGCAGACATTTCCATGGCTGCTGGATTTATGGGTATAAAAGGCACAGTCACAGCCTGACTAGCCAATACAGGGTAAGGTGGCATTTCAGAAGGTACAAGTGACACAAATTGATCCTGAGCAGCATTAGCGTCCTGGCAGGTGTCTGGGACATTAAGGCCTGGTTCTCTTAAATCCAATACAAGTGTGGGAATTAGTTCTTCATTAAAAGGCGGTAAGCTAGCCAACTCGCTCTCCCCATGCTCTAAAGGTACAAAGCTCTCTGGTGTCCCTGCTGATGCAGAAGATGTAGGAACACACTCTTGGTACAGCAAATTGCGCAACTTCTCATCGAGGCTTTTTATTGTGTTGTCAGCAAAATCAACTCTGGGTGGCCCTTCTCCATCTGACTCTACTGCACAAGGTGGCTGCAGCAGACCCATGCCAAGGCCAGCGCAGGTGACAGGCTGGGACTGGGTCAGCATTATATGTTGCTGGGATACAGCTACTGGTAGCTGGGGAGGACTTTGAAGCTGAGAGCCTGTCAGATTTAGAGGATCAGAGACAATACCCCCAGGAAGCAGCTGGTTCACCAAGGAATGCTGCATTACACCAGGCTGCCTGGCCTCTGACACATGGTGGATTTGTGGCGTAGGCTGGAGTTCCAAGACGACGGCATCAGAGAGAGCAGGAACGGGGCAGAATTCGGCTCCTTGCGCAGGAACCATTAGAATTGAGCTGGGTGGCCTGACAGTACAGCATGAGATCTCCACATCGGGAACACAAGCATCTTCATCCGTCTGCTGCAGTGTTTGCAGGGAGGATTTTGGAGCAAGTTGGGCATCAGAAGGCTCCTCTAGTGAAGCTGCATTGTGGGCAGAAGCATCAGGCTGACTGGGCATTACCAGGTGTAGTGGAGGATACTCTGGTTGACCTACATTAGCAACAAACTGTTCTGGGACATATGGAGCAGTTCCCGTTAGTGTTGCAGCTAAAATTTCTGCCTTAGTCTGTAAAACAGCTGACGACACTGCAGCAGGAACTTGTGCCAAAGGACCAGGTGTTCCACAGGGGCTGTCGTATACACTTGTTTGACTAGGGAGCTGGTGACAAAACAAGACACTAGGTGTGTCTGTCATGGCAGAGCTCATTTGCTGATCATCGGACTGTTCAGGATCTATAAGGAGTAAAAACACCAATTTCACCTTTTACAGGCTATACAGAGTGAACCATATAAAGTAACTGCAAAATTTCTTAGTCAAGTTTAAATACAGCAGGCCCTGAACTGCTAAATGTTTTCTGTTAGAAAACTAGTAACTCAATATTCAAATAAGGACCACAAATTGCAGACTACAGAAGATATTTCTGTAAAAAGGATGCAGCCTATGATAAACAGCTATGAATAGAACTTAAATTACAACACCTAACTCTTAACAGAGTTTAAGAACACTGGAACTTTTCTATAAATAATCAAAAGACCATCCACATTTTAGTTTAAAATTATATGCTCACATAAAATGTGTGATCCTACAGAAAAGCTCTTCATGCTGGATATGATCTATCCATTTTGAATGGGTACTGTGTATTGCACTCCATTGGCCATTAATAGTAATAATACACTATTTATGAACTACCTTGTTTCAGCAGCGTGGTAAATTGAGGTTCATAAAAAGGTCCATATCCTACACGACTTTTTAGACTGCAAATTATGTGGCCGATACTACAGGCTCGTTTTTCATTTGTACAAAGTTCTTAAAATTCAAGCACCTTTTGGGGCAAGGCTCCCATGCTATTCTGGACTACAGTGGTGCTCCCCAACTTGCTACCCCAAAATCCATGGCTGATGAACAACTAAGGTAAGAGCTGCCCTAAGCCAAGGAAGACACACCCATGAATGATTCCTTCCCTGGCCATGGCCTCCGAGTGAGCGGTGATGGCGAAGATCAAAACCAGAAGCAGGCATCATTTTTGCTGATTATTTTGGCGTTACGTGTAATCTGTGAATAACTTTTAGAAGAAGAAACTTATTGCAGGAATTTGTTTGGCCACACAGCTTTGCTAACAACTAAAACCAAGCCACCGTACTTCCTCTGCAAGATTAGCCTATCTGGTTACCCCCACACAGGTGCTGTGGACGGCAGCAGTTTGAGGTGCAAAAAAGTAATTAAAGGAGAACTAACAGTGCCTGTGTTAGCATCTTTGGTATCCTATACTGGTCAGCTCATGAAGCAACACCACACACAATACTTTTCAGCCTCTGCCTCCCACCATGTTGCAGCTAAAAGGAAACAATCATGATGAAAGCATGGGAGGGTACAGGTAGAACTGACAACTGCCTCTAAGACGACAAGGTCAATGGCCCACACCCCTGTTCCCTGAGATAAACGAAAGCTTTAAAAGTTCATAAATACCTGGACCTTCTGGCTGTTTACTTTGAGGAACTGCTGGGGAGAATTCTGGTACTTCCTCAGTAGGGTTTTCCACAACAGGGCATATAATAAACCACCTTTTTCCAGTATGTAAAACTAATTGTGAAGAGCAAAATAAAGGGTT
Organism: Lepidochelys olivacea; assembly: GCF_965140295.1. NCBI lineage: Eukaryota > Metazoa > Chordata > Testudines > Cheloniidae > Lepidochelys > Lepidochelys olivacea. The sequence continues at coordinate 29,706,202 of NC_140417.1, read as the reverse complement.
AACATTGTATTTGTTTTGGAGCATCTATACAGTACTTTAAGAAGCTGATCGGATCCAAATCAGACTTATTCTGGATGTGAAACTCCCACATTTTAGGAAGAGGCACGTGTCTCTACAGTATTCATGGAGATTAAAAATAATGATCTTACTGGACTCCCATAGCAAAAAAGTGATCTTGGGATGGAAAGAGTCCTCTGCCTTACAAGTGACTGTATTAGAGTGGGACCCAAGGCCAGATCCAATCTTGCTCACTGAAGTTGCTGGAACGACTCTCTTTGATTTAAATGATGTTTCGCTTAGGCTTAAAGTGAATTAATTGTACTGTAAAGAAGGTATTTATAATAGAAAAACTGTTTTTTTGGTAATGTTTTTTGCAACTTACTTTATCTATTTTCCTACATAGGTGGTGTTTTTTTACTACTGCTCTCCTACATTTATCTTGAACTTTTACGTCCTCATTTAAATATATCAAATTACTCAGTTTTCAAAATTCTATTTACAAACCAGTAAAGGCAAACAGTATACTTTAAGACTGGCCAGCAAGTGTGAACTATCGAAGAGGAGCCAGGCAGACTGCGGACACCATTGTTTGGGAGGAACACCATTGTTTTCAGTCACTGAAGCATGTTGTGCGGCCCAAAAGAGGTTTTACACACACAAACTCAGAAGTGCCTGGCAAATAGAGGTGTGTACAACACATGACCACATACAGTTTGGAAATGAGGTTTAAACAGGATATGGTTTTATTCCCTTCTCCAGTTTAGAGAGGGAGTAAAAGCCCACACTGATACCTTCCCCTTCTCTGGGAAAGAGATAATATACCAAACACATCCAAAAGAATAAGACTTCTCACTGGTAAGAGAGTTGGCTGAAACTTCCTGGTTACCAAATTCAATTGCATCTGCAAACATTAAGGCTGGAAGAGCCAATCTCTGTTAACTTCCTTTTGCAAGCTTAATTATTGTTGAGAACAAAAGAGTACATTTATGAAAGTCTCGTCTCTTCCTGCTCAACCCCACTTCCAGTTTGGAGGTACCGGGGATCATCGTCAGTTTGTAAAATTTGTATATTTCCAATACACCCAAACACTGGTTTAATCTATTTTAGCCTTGGCACTTCAAAGCTGCTAACGGCAACCGTGGCTTTTACTAGGCCTATATTTTTAGGATATATTCCAGTCACCTGTAACTGGTGGAGTTATTTGGAGACTGCTAAACTTCTGGACAGTCTAATATTACCTATTCATTGCCTGATAGTTTGATATTCTATTTGTATTCAAAAGCACTTTTACCATTCTGCTGATACATTGGTGTCTTCACTTGAGATTGCCGGTTCTCCTGTTTAAAACAAAAAATATGTTTTTAGACAAGCACTAATGCAGGAACATTTTTCTAAGGAATATTTGTGTTACAAATCTTACATGAGAAGAGGCTGTAAAACAAACTTAAAATACAGTAAGTAGATAAAGAAAAAAATCAGTTTTGATATCAAGAAACCCTCATTTATTAAAAAAAGAAAAGGAGTACTTGTGGCACCTTAGAGACTAACCAATTTATTTGAGCATGAGCTTTCGTGAGCTACAGCTCACTTCATCGGATGCATACCGTGGAAACTGCAGTAGACATTATATACACACAGAGACCATGAAACAATACCCCCTCCCACCCCACTGTCCTGCTGGTAGACCAGACACACAAGATTCTTACTTCATTCATTTCTAGTCTAGAGGCATCTTGCTGGGGACTTGTTCCCTGATCAGAACTTCGTTCTCCTTCTGTATCTTCACTGAGCATATCTTCTGCTTTATCAATAATATCTTTCATTTGTTCAATGAATGTCTCTTTTTCAGTCTGCAATATGAATTCCTTCTCTACCTGTAAAGAGCACATTAAGATAAACCACTAATGGCTGTAGGTCAGTACTCACTGTATGGTCTTAACTAGCTGGAAGTTTGCATCTGTGTACGGAGAGCACGTGCATCATTCTTCATGGGAACTAGACCCTAAAGAGACAGTATTCTTATTTGGCCTCCAGCCAAACTGAATCACCCCTCTCACAAAAAATTAGTCGTTCTCTGGGCCTGGTGAGTTTGATACAAAGTGATCACCTTGCTTGTGTGTGTAAGAAGCATTGTCTTGTTTCTCATCCCCCCCAAAAGACAGACTTTGTTACAGTAAATAGACATAAAAAAAGCCACCCAGAGCCCCATACCTACAAAACACAGAGCCTGGCTTGCAGGTGTGCTTAATGCCCTAAGTTCCCATGGATTTCATTTGGGACCATGGAAGTTCAGCCCCCTCTGAAAAATCAGACTCACTGCATCTGTGATCTAGATCAAAACCAGAACATAGTACAGGAACGACGTGCTCCCCAAACCATGCAACCTCAGAAGTGGGGAGGTTTTGTTGGGGCTAGCATGGGAGAGAAAACTCTTGGCCCTTTTAAGGACTGCACCCCCACCACCCCTGCTTGTGGACTTGAGGAACAGGGCACTGGGGCTCATTGGTTGCACAGGGTGCAGCATAAGCCTCTTGGTTCCCATGCATCCAAGGGAGGGCTTATAAGCCCTTCCCCCTCCTAGGGAACCATTCTCCCCATTTGCCCTCTCTGGGCTCTCATCCCAGAGAGGGCAAATGGGGAGAATTTGGGGAATAGTTGCCTTTTTGCAGCTGGGAAGAAATTATTCCTCACTCCCAGATTGGCTGAAGGGGGGGCCCCGCGGGAAGGAGAGGGGGTGTACACCTTCCTCTCAGCGGCTCGGGAACTGGGCAGGAAGGTTTGGTTGCAAAATTTTGTTGCAAGCTGTTAGGAACCCAGTGCAGGTAATTCTTCAACAGGGGTCTGGTCCACAGATAAGACAGAACTGGAAGAGGATTAGGAGAAAGCATCTCCTAAAAAGCTGGGGCTCCTAATCTTTGGTACAACAAGGTGAGAACCCCTCTTCCCCACCCCCTTAATCCTCCTACAATGAGAGGGCACTGATGTTCCAGCAGTGGTACTGGGATAGGTGAATAAGGGGAGTGGCCGATCTCAGCTCCCCGTCAGGTGACCTGGGTTAAAGTAGGAAGGAAAGCCTGCGCTGGATGCATTATTGTCTGATAGTTCCCAGATGTGTTATTAAAGAAAGTTGTGACCTGTATAAATCACATTTCTGGGGTCTTGTCCTTCTTCCTGTGGTGTCCTGGCCAATCAAAGTCGTGCTTACTTTTCAGATGATAAGCAGGGCTGGTGGCACCGCCTGTTAAGGTTGCCTGACATGTCCTATTATAAGACCCTGCTTTGAGTGTTTATAGCTTTTCCAAACTGATTGGGCTAAATTTTCCAAGCTGGGCGTCTTTTGGAAAATTCTAGCCAAAATGGTCAATGGTTTCTGGACAAGGAGACTGGGAATGGATGAGGAGCCAGGTTTGGGGAATAGACAGGATTGGGACAAGGTCAGATTGGAGAGGATTCAAGGCAGAAAAATCTGTGCCCATTGGCGCACACTCCCTTTGAGAGCCTGGACTAGAACCCAAGATTCCTGAGTCACAGCCGCCTTCTGCTGCTAGCAAGTATCTGTGAAACCCATTGGCAAAATGTGTCTCTCATACCTCTCTAGTGCTGAGCCACAGAGAGGATGACAACCTACTACTGCTATCAATTACTCTAGTAGCTCAAGTGGCAAAGGTCTGTGTGGTTGATCTAAAGATGTCAACCTTGCTGATGATCCATGTGCGTGTCAATATGATGCCACATGATGGAACTGTTTTTTTCAGTTTATGCTTTTTAAAACCTAGGAAATTACACAAACTATGTTAAAAGAACATTATTAAGGTTGCAAAAAGTCAAGCCCTCAGTAGTTAGGAAATGCCAGAATTAAGGCTGCCTGTGCCACATTCATAATGCATAAAACATAGGCTTTAATTATATGATCTCATATTATTTTTTCATAGCAATCTTAATTTTGGCATTCCCTAGCTTTGGAATGCTTGACTTTGCAGCCTCAGTAATGTTCCTTTAACACATTGTGTGTGTGTAATATACATATAGTATAAGCAACTCAAAATTTTAAGTGTCTTTTCAAAGTTTCTTCGCAAATAAAGTCTTACCATGTAAGTAGCAATTTCTTCTGGCGCATCACCGTCTAAATCAAATTTAAAAGTCACCATTTTGTGATTGTGTGTTTCCAGCTGACATTCCACCATCTTATCCCCTGTGTTGCACACCTATAAGAAAAGAGTAATGTTGATAATTATTTCTGGCATGTCCAAGAACAGAAGTTCAGCCTAAGACAAAGAGGTTGTACTTGCATTTAGAATGGTCAGCTTTGGTCTGCTCGACTTCTCCTGGCGTGATCGAATGCGTGTAGATTTCTTATGTTTCTTTGAAGGCTTCCCTTCTTGCTTTCCACTTCCAACCACTCCTTCAAAGCTGTCACTCATCTCTTTACCTGAAGCAACATCGGGACTCATGTAGCTTTATAACAGGGAACGAAAAGATATCCACACGGGATGTGGATATGGAAAGAAGAAGAAGAAGAAAAACAGTGACTACAGGAAAACAGTGGATCTGCTTTGTAATAAAACTTTTGAGAGAGCATGGCTGGCCACAATTCAGCAAGGTCCTTAAGCATGAGCATAAGAAAGCACATGATGTCCCTTGCACAATTAAATCAGGGCCTTAATTTCCACTGAGAATAGCTCCTTTTCCTCAGGGGCCCTTACAGTCTGTCTTTGAATTGCAAGGGTCCCCCATTTCCCCAACTTATTTTCTTACCCTTCTTCAGGTTCTACTCTCCAATGGCGAAGGTACATATGTGACCTTCTCTAGAAACCATCACTTTTTGTCAGTCAGAGATGCAGGGAAAGGGTCACACAGGAGAGTGACATGAGATACAGAATACAACTTCTGCAGCTGCGGGCCATTTTACGACCAGGCACTTGTTTTTAGTCTATGAAGGTGCAACAAAACTCTAATGTGGAGAGAGGACCGCAGGGCATTGCTCTGGGATATGTTCTGATGCAAGCAGCTTTAAATGTTGCCACGGCTAGGAAAATTAGTTTTTCAAATATAGCTAATGAGGAAAAAAAATTTGAGAGCGATCAATCACTAAATATTTGGCGTCCTTTCCTATAAGAGACTGTAGGATAGCATATTCACTAGGGATGAGTGAACTCACTTTGCCTAATTCAATTATACCCAAGAATTATAGGTCTGAAAGTTACTGGAACCTGGAAAAGGTAAATTCCACCTTCCATGAAACACAAAAAAGAATTGAGCACGCCACAGAAACACCAGACACAGAGTTAGTGTCCTGAAGCCTTAAAAACGCTACTTTGCCTGCATGAAGGGAAGACTGAGTTTATTTTCCTTCCCTAGAGCTGTCATGGTTTTTACAATGGCATTCAGCCTGTAAAGCAGAATACTCCTTGCAAGTGAGAAGCAGTTCTAAGGCTCTCGGCCTGTATTTACTTGTGTCAGCCTCGCTTTTTGGTGAGGTAGAAATGGGGGCAAAGGGAAATGTTCAACTCTGAATACACAGGGCAGGCTTCCCTTTATCTAGAAAATTTGTTCTGGTTAAAATATAATAGCTTGAAGGTAAAGATAAACGTTACCCCCACGAGTTTGGGTCCTCCCTCAGGCTCAGACATAAAAGATTGGACATTAAAACATGAATTAAGGCAGTCAGCCAAATACAGTAGAATTATGGTAGTACCTTAAGGCTCCAACCTGTATTGTGCTAACCATGCTAAAGACAGAGCTGGCTTGGTCTATACATTAAATTAATACAATTTTTGCTATACTGGTATAGTTAAAAGCAGGATAGTCCACCCACTAGAATGATTGCAGTTATATTAACATAGAGGTGCCTAATACTGGTATTAGCTCTTGCTGGGTGGAAACGGGAATAACCTCCAGTGGTGTAAGGCACCTTTATACCAGTATAACTGCACCCACACTAGGGACTGTGCCACTTTACCTACTTTGACAGAAAAAAAAAATCATACACCTAACCAAAATCGTTAAATAGCACCACAGTTGTGTGTAGACCAGGCCTAAGACAGAGTCCCTGCTCCAAGGAACTTACGGTCTATTCACATAAGATAGACCAACCCAAATAGCTAAACTTCATGTATGCAACTTGTTACTTTCCCCAAACCTATCACTTACTATCTCCAATCTGTCCATGTGCTACTAACCTAACACTCCCACTCTACACCCTGCTCCACCCCATTACAAAAGACAGAAATTCAGGCTCAGGCTTGTGAAGGGGGAGAAAGAAAAAGCTTCCAGAAATAAAATATGTTCAATGCTAGAGAGATTGTAAGAATACCTTTCACAGCTCAGTGCTAGCGTCTGCTGTTTTTCCAGTATTGCATGCTCCTAAAATATAAAAAGAAGTAATTTAAATAGAGACATCAGGCAACATTTGATATATTGTATTTGCATATGAAGAAACATGACACTTTGTAGATCAAGATTTTTGGTAGAACAGTTTTGGGGCATTTAGAAGGATATTTTCTGAAAATAAGATTTTAATCCCACACCATTTTGTTTAACTCATTCTCAGAACTTGGAATGCCACTAAATTGTTGCTTTTGTCGCTAGCATTTCTTTTGGAGCACAAGCCAATATGGCTGTTCGTACACACGTGGCTGTTTGTTAAAGCCCACTTTTGGAATAGAGTTTGTTAATAATTTAGTTCTCCCATTGCTCACTCGGCAGCAGAAGAGCAGAAAACAGAGAAGATCTTACATAAATCAGCAGTTTAAAAAGAGCTCACGGCAATCGAACAGTGTTAGTATATTTGGGATCCACGTCATTACCTACCTGATCTTATTTAAATGGATCTAAATTTTTGGCCTAACCTTGTTATTTTTTTGCAGTATCCTACAGAAAAAAAAAAATGCATACAGCAGCAATGTTTAGTATTTCCAGTATGTTTTGCTTATGTTTGAAAGCGCATGATGAATTTGGAAGAAAGGAGAAAAACACTGACATACTGGGCTGCCTACCACCCTCTTCTGCCGGCTCCACAACAGATAGATTTTCCTTTAAAAACAGTTCCCCACTCTTGCTATCACTGGTTCAGCTTCACAGTGGCAGCACTAGTAAAGACACCCTGCCACCAGTCTCCAGGGCTCTACATGTGAGGTGGTGTAGGCCTAGTCTGAGCAGAGTTAGAAGAGATGATGCTTAAAGCACCAGTGGTTGCTGGAGCCCTCTGGCACTCCCACCAATGGAGATAAACTGGTGGCAGCAACAGCAAGACACTAACCAAAAATCCTAGTGTAGCCACATGTTCAGGAACCAAGTCAAACCAGATGATCCAGCTGTCCCTTTCAGCTTAAACTCCATGACTCTAAGGGTATGCCCGCACACAGAGGTGCCAACTTTTCCCGGCGCCGGTGGGCACTCGACCCCACCTGCCCCCACTCCGCCCCTGCCCCGCCCCCTCCTTGCCCCTATTGGACTCCTTCCCCAAATCCCCACCCCAGCCCCACCTCCTGCTGAGTGTGCTGCGTTCCCCCTTCCTCCCAGCGCTTGCCGCGTGAAACAGCTGTTTTGCGGCGGCAAGCGCTGGGAGCTAAGGGGAGAAGTGGGGACGTGGCGCGCTCAGTGGAGGGGAGGTGAGCTGGGTCGGGGTGGGGAGCTGCTGGTGGGTGCAGAGCACCCACCAATTTCCCCCCGTGGGTGCTCCAGCCCCGGATCACTATGCAGACTTTCTGACTTGGGTCTGCGTCCATACTGCAAAATGATAGGGCGTGGATACAAGTCACAGCAGGACTTGGGCTCTGATCCACCTCCTTCACAGGGTCCTATGATCCAGGTCATGAGTGCTTGCTGACCTGAGTCAGACTGATGTGTGTGTGGACAGAAAGGGGCTTGGACTCAGTGTAGACATATCCAAAGTTCCCTGAATCCTTTATGACTGCCCTCTAATGGAACGAGAATCTGCATAGCAAAGTTAAAATCTGTAAGCCTCTAAAGGATACCAAGCTCATGTTGGCTATTGCTCATGGCTCTATAAGCCAGTTGTACCAAACCTGACTGTTTTCTCAACAGAATTACAAAATGAATAAACAATGAGATCACAGACACAACATATTTAGATTTTAGTAATGCACTTGATCAAGTGTTTTACAAAATCTTAGTTGCCTGATCAAATCAAAATGGCCAGGGATTTGAGTGCTGTCACATGGATTCAAACAAAAGATAACACCAGAGAGCAGTGTTATGGCAAAATGATAATGAAATGAATTGTTTTGAATTACAATATACGAGTCTGATATGAAACTCTCCTTATAAAAGGTTATACCTAAGAAAACTGTCACAAACGTATTTCACAGTATCTGACATCAGCACAGTCATCAAGGGGTACTTGGATCAATTTGACCTTTATGTGGATGGGGACTCACAAACAATCCAGCTCCAGTGGACAATGATTATCGTTCAACCTAAATGAGGAGTTCCTTTGTCTTGCATTGCAGATGGACAACAAGGGCCAGCACACAGGCTCACGTGAACAAACCTGTGCCCTGCACGGAGAAAAGTAGAGACACATGATAAGGGCAGGTATGGCTTTAGGATGGGGATTTCCCAGGGGACAGTACAGGGCAGGGAGGGTTCAAGCAAATCTGGGGTCCTTTACAGTCACTCAATTGGGTCTCCAAGCCTCAAGAATCTATGTGCAAATCTTGCCTCCAAACCGCTCTTCTCCATCACATGGGGAATGGAGGGCCAAGGGAGCTGATCCCATGAAATGAGAATGGGAACAGGGAGTTTATCCAGAGCTACTGTGTGTGAATGGAGTTGGGGAAATAGTGGATGGGGGTTTCCAAGGACATGATAAAAAAGTAAAGAGATATCCTTATGCCTCAGGGGCCTCTCGTTGCCATTTCAGTTCTCTCAGAGAAGCTTGTACTTCACATCACATTACGCTACAGCAATACACATCACATCCATATTTCATAGCTCCCAGAGTGGTATAGAACCCCCCCAACAGACACGGCAGGTGTAGCAGCATTGTCTATAATGGTTCTGGTGCTGGGTATATGCAGGACCCAGAGTGGGCAGGAGGAGAAACACCCAGAATCTGAGAGGTGTTGGATACAGCTGGGATTTCAGATGGGTTTTTAGCAGGTGAAATTCCCATGTGCACAGATTTGCTGATTTTGCTGCCAATGTTTGAGATCCAGGACTTGTGTGAAAGCACTGGGTTGGAGAAAATACCACAAGTCTCCATGTTGCTAATTTCTCTAACAAAAAACACATCAAATCCTTAAGGTCTTCCACTGCTTGAAGGGGCAATGGAAATTTATCAAAATGGGCGGTGGTCTCCAGAGCGGTGCCATAAAGTTTGGCTGTACATTCAGTCTTATTTAACATCTGCACTGATGATCTGGAAAAGGGGCTTAACTGTACCTTAATGAAATTCACAGACTGTTCAGTGCCAAACTGGGAAGAAGCTGCATATACCAGAGAGGAAAATACAAACTGACAGCTAAAGAGCTTAGAAGCATGGGCAGAAAGAGAGATTGAACCTGGAAAGGTGAAAGCCATTGCTTCAGGGGAAGAGATCCTCCAAACCAGAAATGCTCCATGCAGGACAAAAACCTGGAAAGCAATGGTGCTGAGGGAGATTTCAGGTTGGGAGTGGACAGTAAGTCAGATATTGGTTTGCAATCTGATATAACAGCCAAAAAGCCAATGCAACTTTGCTTTGCATAATAATATGCATTACAACACTGAAGGGAAGGCAATATACCTCTATAAAACTTTGTCAAGCCTCAAAGTTAAACAACTGAGTGAGGTCATTCAAAGAAAAGCCAAAGTAGTGATTACCAGGAAGGAAAAAGTAATTGTGTTACAAAGAAAGACCAAGAGAGCAAAAGGTAACTTTGCTACATGACTGCTAAGAAGGGACATTTTTGGTAATTTTTTTTTTTTTTTTTACCAAATATGATAAATATTTACCAATTTTTGAAGAATCTAAACCATCAGGAATGGAGTGAAATTCAGGGCAGTACAGAAAGATATTACACTAAACAGTAACGGGATGGGGGAAAAAAGACTTAGGCTGAACATAATGAATAACTTTTAGACCATGAGATATTAGATTATGGAATAGTTTCTCAAGGCAAGTGGTGGAAGCCCCATTGATGAGACATTTAAAACAAGACTGGACAACACACTGGATGGCACTGTACGGAACATTCCTGCACTAGCCCATGGGCGATGACCTAATGATCTAGAAGTGTAATTTCCATACCAATTTCAAAACTATCTTTGCATACCCGTTCAACTGAGGATGAAGGGAGTACTTGAGAGCTGAGTTGTCCAGGTGTCTTATTACTCCAATAAATGATGTTAACGAGACATTTCCCAGGTTAACAAGTATAATATAGGTGTCAGAGTGGTATAATATATAATCTCCAGCTATATATGAAATAGTTGCTAAGATGATGGTTCAGCCAATAAAATATAGTCTAAGATAAGGGGCTCCACAGAGTGAGCTTAGATAATGGCTCTTGTGAAACAATTTTATATCTATAAAGGAGATTAGTGGCAAGCATGGTAAATCGTTTAGGAAAAAGTGTTCTACCTCTTGAGTTGACTCTGTAACCGACTGGATGGCAGAACATGGAGCCTGCTGCCCCAGAGGCTGGGAAAGATCTGGTTGAAGCTGCAGAAGACCAGTAGGCTGAACAGGCAGACAATGATCTATGGGCACTGTTGCACTAGCTGCAGTAAGGTTGCCATGAAGTTGTGAAAGACTTTCTGGCCCGAGGCAGGGAGGCAATATTTCAGGTTGCAACTGCAAAGGCGATGGCATAACTATTGAATGCTGCATTGGTATTACAGGCATCTGGGTTCCAATTTTCAAACCATATGGAGGATGTCCAATGATCTGTTGTAATACAATAGAGACCTATTAAAAACCCCTCTGTTTAGGGTGTTCATGACTCATTCAAGTCAAAATGCAAAAGTTGTTTTTGCTAATTAATTAAACCTACGCTGAGAACATCTCTATGTTTTTTGTTTATGGGACATGGAAAGAAGAGAACCATAAAGACTTGTTTTCAAAATAATCAGAGTTAAAATAAAATCAGAGGCTGCTACGTATATAATTTCTGAAGGTACAACAAAGAGCATGCATGTCTGAGCATTTATGTACTACATGTGATATTTCTTAATGATATTTGTAGGAATCATGCAAAACTAGGCTGGATCCTGCTTATGATTTCAAAACCCTGTTTATATCCCATTTCCTTGAACACTTGGCTCTATTTCCATAAGCCTAGGGCATGTACATGGAGAAAAAGATGACAATACTTAACAGAGTAAACAATATTCAAGTTGGCAGGGTCTGATGACATTCATCCGAGGGTACTTAAGGAGCTAGCTGAAGCAACCTCAAAACTGTTAGCAATTATCTTTGAGAACACCTGGAGGATGGGGATGTCCCAAAAGACTAGAGAAGGCAAACATACTACCTGTTTGAAAAAGGGGAACAAAGAGGACGAGGGGAATTATAGACTGTCAGTCTAACTTCAATACCTGGAAAGATACTGGAACAAATTATTAAACAATCAATGTGTAAGCATGTGGAGAATAATGGGATTATAAGGACTAGCCAGCATATATTTGTCAAAAAGAAACCATGCTTAAGAACCTAATTTCCTTCTTTGACAGGATTACTGGCCCAGTGGATGTGGTGGGAAGCAGTACATGTGATATATCTTGATTTTAGTGAAGCTTTTGTCACAGTCCCAATGACATTCTCGTAAGCAAACGAAGGAAATGTGGTCTAGATGAAGTTACTTGAAGATGACTGTACAACTAGTTGTAAAACCATACTCAGACTAGTAATCAATGGTTCGCTGTCAAACTGGGAGGGCGTATCTAGTGGGGTCCTGCTAGGGTGACCAGACAGCAAATGTGAAAAATCGGGACGGGGGCAATGGGGTGTAATAGGAGCCTATATAAGAAAAAGACCCAAAAATCTGGACTGTCCCTATAAAGTCGGGACATCTGGTCACCCAGGGGTCAGTTCTGGGTTTGATACTATTCAATATTTTAATTAATGCCTTGGATCACTTGATAATTGCCCCGTTCTGTTCATTCATTTCTGCTCCTCGTTTTGGACAGGTCCTCGGCATGCAGCAAGAAGGGCTGAAACCATTGGGACTGCTGTGGGCGGAACTGTTTGGTTTTAACTGCCGGTGTATAAATCCTCAGAGATTGAAGGGTCACCCTTGGATCTTTAATCTCATCTATTTTATTGGAAAAAGTGTGAGGGGCCTTCAAATGGGAGGTCTCAAAAAGTCTGTTGCACCTCTGGGGGGAAGACTTGATGACTGCAGCCAAGATGAATGCCACGCAGTGATGGCAGAAGCCATAGCTCGAGCCACAGAGTCTGCTGCATCCAGGCTCACCTGCAACGCTGTTTTGGTAAATGATTTGCCCTCCACCATAGCAGTGAACTCCTGATTTGACCGATCAGGAAGCTTGTCTTTGAACTTCAGGATATTATCCACTCTGCTGAAACTGTAGTGACCCAGCAGAGCCTGCTGGTTCACAACCCCAAGGTGTAACCCTACTGTGGAATGAGGCTTCCTGCTAAACAGGGCTAGCTTTTTTGCTTCTTCTCTTTTGGGGTAGAAACCTGGTGTCCTCGTCTCTCTCTTTTGTCAGCAGCAACGACTACCAGGGAGCCTAGAAGAAGGTGGTTATAGAAGTGCTCAAATCCCGGTGATGGCACATAGTATCTTCGGTCCCCCCGTTTTAGCAGTGGGAGGCAGGAAAGATGGGGTTTGCCATAAAACCTTGACAGGTTCCAGGATAGCCTCATTAATAAGGAGAGCTACCCTAGTAGGTACTGCAGAGGCCAAAATGTCCACCAGGCTGGGTGATCTTTCTCCTGTACCTCTTCTGGTGGGATATCCAGAGCTGCAGCCCCCTCTTCAACAAGTCTTGATGAGCTCTGAAATCATCGGGGTGGGGTGGGACTCAGTCACTATTGCCTCCTTAGGCAGTGAAGAAGAGGCTAAACGTTGTTGAGGAGGTCCCTCCTCTAATTCCTCCACAGGAGAGTCCTGACCATGTCGTTCCCGCAGCACAATACCAGTCCTGGTCCCTGGGAAGGAAGACAGTGACCTTGCTGTAGAAGCTCCCAGTGCCTAGCCAATGCAGAAGGGCGAGAAGAGAGGCTCTAGAACGTGAAGAGAAGACCCACGGGGTCCAAAAGGGCCACTGATATGGAAGCGGGACCCAGATATGTGCAAGCCATTGGTCTTTAGAGTGCTGAGACTGTGGCTGGTACCATGGTGGACAGGCATCTTGCCTCACAGTCTGATGGGGAGTCTGCTTCCTCAGACCATGGTGGAGCTGACCCGGTTGGGACCAGGGAGACCAGCTCAGAGTCTGGAGATGGGGGAGCTGGCAAGATCATCGCTGGTTTCCTTCTAGATGGAACTCTGGAGAGAGTAGCTGTAGAAGCCACCGGTGCTTTGGGGCTGGAGCAGTGACGACGCGCTTCCAATCCCCATACCGGGCGAGATTCCGAACCAGCAGGGGAAGTGGGCACCAACAGGTTAAGCATCTCTCTGGATGTCTTGAAAGCCTTGGGTGTAGACTGAACCCAAAAGGGCTCCTGACCGCATTTCCAAAAGGTGCACCAGTCCTTCAGGGATCAGTCTCAATGGGAGCTCCACAGGTTGAGTGTGCAGTGTTTGAAGCATCACTTCCTTTTGTTTGTTTTAAATCTGCTGCCTACGGATTTCACCAGGTGACCCTTAGTTTTTGTACAGGGTAAATAACACTTCCTATTCACTTTTTCCACATCATTCATGAATTTATTGATATCTATCATTCTCCCCTTATTTAACTCTTTTCTAACCTGAACAGTTCCAATCTGTTTAATCTCTCTGCATATGGAAGCTGTTCCATACCCTCGAATCATTTTTATTACCCATCCCTGTACCTTTCCCAATTCTAACGTTTTTTGTTTTTTTTTTGAGATGGTGTGACCAGAGCTTCATGCAACATTCAAGTTGTGGGCATGCCATGACTTATATAGTGGCATTATGATATTTTTTTATTTTATTACCTATCCCTTAGCTAATGATCCCTAGGATTTTGTTCTCTTTTTTGACTGCCGTTGCACACAGAACGTTTTTTTTCCCCCAGAGAAATATCCATGGCTCTTTCTTGAATGGTAACAGTTAATCTAATTTAATATGCAGATAGAAATGAAGGCACAGCATCCTTATATCACGGAATGTGTTTACAGAGGAGTCTATCATGGAGGTTATCTGGATAACAGTTTGGTGTGTGTTGCTGGAAGGGAGTAGCAGGTTGCTTTAGTGCAGAGGTAGTCACTTAAAACTGTACAGTAAATTATGGCAGAATAATTTTGAAATCATATGTTTGACCCAGGAGATAGCGAGCAAACAAATATTAGCCATCAACATCAGTGAGACAGTGACCATATTGGACGCTTAGTTATTCCTAGAAATACCTCTCCCTTAAAAGTACTTTAAAGACAGAACAATGTGCTTCTGAATATTCTCTGGCCTAGGTTTAGTCTTCTATTTCATTTGAATTAGCTATTATTTGTCCTACTGAACTATTTCAGGACTCTACCACAGATGTGTCAGGTAAATGATGCCTTTGTGTCACAAGCGGGAATAGCAGTTCATGGTGTTTGCCATGCATACTATGCATAAAAGGCCAGATTCAACGCTCTTTGAAGCCAATGGAAATATTACCATTGATTAGTTCAACAAATTGTATCAGGCCCAAAACGAGCTAGAATTCTTCACAAACAATATGTCAGTACCAAATATATGGCTGAAGACAGAAATTTAGATACGATGCAGTAAACTGGAGATACCATGGTACAGTAGACTGAAACGGGATGTTATGAATTTCAATCCACATGCCATTCACATGTAAACAGATGTAATAAAACACTTTCTTCTTCAACCTTCATTTTTGAAGTAAGCCATTCTTAACAGATTTGACCCCTCCTACTATCTCCTGCTTGGGTCTTGCTGTATTGTACTTTATGTTGTCACATTATAAAGGTGACAACGGTATCATTTGCAGACTCATTAGTAACTCATGAGCCACTTATCTTGCAAATGGTGCTAATATTAGAAGTCCTATTTTATGCTTCATTGGTTTTAACAAAAAGGACCTGCAGCTGGTATTTATTTCTTTTTTGTAGATATCCTCCAAGCAGCCTTTCAGAAGTATTCTCCAGCAATCATTTCCCTTCAGTTTAAAAACCCACTACTTATAAACAGTTCTACATCAATAGAACTGACACAGTATGTCCATATTCCAACATGCGTACATATCGACAGTTCACACAGGATCATGCATGTACTGTACTATGGATATTAAAATCAGTGGTATAGTATCCCTTTATATCTGGCCGTTATGGACTGCTTTTCTCCCTTGTAACTGAAATCAGGATGATCATCCTTTTGGTGTGGCCATTTTTTCTTCCAGCTAGGACAAGGAGAGAAGGAACAGGGTGCTCAAGAAGTGATCCTAACCTTCCTTCTACAAATCCATTAGACGATTATATAAAGTACACTACACTGGGTCAAGACTTCGCGCAACAAATTCAACTGCTTAATCCTAGTCCAACCAATAGCTACCTCATACTTAGGGCCCTACCAAATTCACAGCCATGAAAAATGTGTCATGGCTATACAGATTTCATGGGAAGGGAGAGCAACATTTCTCAAATTGGGGGTCCTGACCCAAAAGGGAGTTGCGGGGGGGGGGTCACAAAGTTATTTTCGGGAGGTTGTGGTATTACCACCCTTATTTCTGTGCCGACTTCAGAGCTGGGTGGCAGGAGAGCGGCAGCTGTTGGCCAGGCACCCGGCTCTGAAGGCTGCGCATCGCCCACAGCGGCGCAGAACTAAGGGTGGCAATATGGTACCATGCCACCCTTACTTCTGCACTGCTGCCTTCCGAGCTGGGCGGCCAGAGAGCGGCGGCTGCTGACCGAGGGCTCAGCTCTGCAGGCGGCAGCGCGGAAGTACGGGTGGCACCACCATACCAGGCCATCCTCACTTCTGCACCGCTGCTGGCGGCAGCTCTGCCTTCGGAGCTGGGCTCCCAGGCAACAGCCGCCGCTCTCCAGCTGCCCAGCTTGGAAGGCAGCACCGCCACCAGCTGCAGTGCATTAGTAAGGGTAGCCGTACCGCAAACATCCCTACAATAGCCTTGCGACCCTCCCCCCCCCCACTACTACTTTTTGGGTCAGGACCCCGACAATTACAACACTGTGAAATTTCAGACGTAAACAGCTGAAATCATGAAATCTGTGGTTTTTAAAATCCTACGACCGTGAAATTGATTACTACTCCTAACCCTGCATTACTGTGCTGACACCAATATGCACGAGTAAAACACCTGAAGTGCAAGGAGCAGAAACCCCACCTGCATGCTTATAATGGAACAAGGCACAAGATCTAATACTGTTAGTACTGATACAGTCCAGTGTCAAAAGGGTTACCTGGTTACCAACTCCAGACGCGGACACAGTCTGTTCTGAAGGATGAATTATGCTTGGCTGCAGTGACTGAGGAAGCGGAGGCAGCTGCTGCTGCGAAACTGCTTGCATGTTCTGAGCGTGATGGGGTGAGGGAGCGTCACTCTGAATGATCTGCTGGAAGGTAGGCTGGTACATCTGTTGCTGGGAGAGATGGGATATTGCGTGATGTGTTGGCAAAGCTGACCCTCCCGGTGGAGCCACAGCAAGTAATGGTACCGTAGCAGCCGACATATTTGGCACTATTGTTTGGCAGGGCAAGACCGAAGAAGCCACGGTAGTATGAGGAAGGTTGACTGCCTGCCTGGACAGGGCCGGGGGATTGGATGCCAGAGGCAGAGCAGGATTCATGGGAAGGCTTGGTATAATCACAGCTGGAGTGAAATACTGGGAAGGAGCAGGTATGGGGGGTGCATTTGCAGCAGGTAAATCAGAGAGGCTTGGAGGAAGATTGTCAAGCCCTGCCAGAGGAGTAACTGCAGGAATGACAGGAAGCTGAGGAATCTGAAAAAAATATAATATCACATAAATTGCAAATGTTTTAAATTGATGATACAAATTAGTTTCATCTGCCATCTATTAACTCATTGGTGCCATGCTAATTATGTCTATTTATTAGTCACTTCCTTCCATTTCCAGAGTTTCATAAATAGCAACACTTGGAGAAATCGATTTACTGAATACAAAAGGAGAATTTTAAAGTTTCTGGCCATTTTTGAGGCCAAAGAATTCACAACGGTTTCCAAAACTAGTAGGCAGCCATACAGCAACCTAATAATAAATAATCATTACTCTGATTCTGAAACAAATTAAAAATCATACTAGGTAGAGGCGTCAAAAAGTAACCACTGTGCATGCAAAATGAGTTGAGACAATTTTAATAATTCATACTGCAACTGGGCAGGATAGAAAAATTTGTGGGAACAGTTTTTAGACACACAAACTCCCAATGACATGACAGACTAAAATGACCCTACTTTGCCAATCTGCTGTTTAACATTTCCCTCGAATGCCGAAAACAGAACATGCCTCGAGGCCTTCTGACGTGCCAACAGGGATCTTATACACTAAGGTCCTGCTCCTGCAAGTATGGAAATACGTGACCAGTCCCCCTGTTCACAGGCATATGTACAACTCTATGCATAGGTATTTACAGGTTCAGGGCGTGCATTTAAATTCCTGTAATCTCATAGTTTCCTTTTTAATACATGCACAAAGGAATTGCAGGGTAAGTTCTCATGAAGTCAATGGCAGTGCTGACTGCAAAAGTGGATCACAATACACTCTTTTACTAAAGAACACTTTATCTTGCATAAAAATCCAGACGTGTAAAAACTGGATACTTCAGTAATTTTATAGATAACCTGATAGCCATGCTAAAATAATATAACAAGTAGCAGCAATATATTGTTTAAGTTACTAGAAATTTTTTTGACTGTAAATGCACTTTTAATCTTCAGAGGACATTTAGGCAGATTCTTGGCTTTTGGAAGTGAAAAGGTTTTATTTTGCAGTTGGACAATTTTTTAGAAGCAGACGTTGAGAATTTTCTTTACCAAAGCAGATAGTGGGAGTCAGTGGAGACTTTAGAAGAGGAATACATCACAGAAGCAGCTTGCTCTTTCCCCTTCGTTTAAGCTGCTTCACATCTTTAAAAACCCTCGACAGCCAACCTACCAAATGATGCTAATAAGAGCTTTACTACTGCAGGCCAAAGAATAGGTTCCATCTTGGCTACTGCTAATGGAAAGGGGCCAGAGATCTGGAAAAGGAGATGGAGGGGGGAAGGTGGTGGGGTGGAAGGTGAAGAGAAGAGCTCAAGAACATTAAAGTGGGCAATTGTTCATGCTCTTAAGCCTGTGATGGGGAAGGGGGTCCACCATGAAGGGGAAAAAAAATGCAGAATTACAGTTATTGCAATTCAAGTGACTAGCATTAACAAGATTAACTAGGCAAAACCCAGGATTATTCGAACAGGATCATTTTTTAGTTCACCAAAAACAAAAATTAATGAAAACAATCCAGAGAGCATTTAATAGTTACATTCTCATGAACTAAATTACACTGGTGAGCATTGCCAGTAGCCAGGTGAAAACTTCAGGGCACATGACACTGATCACTGACTGGCTAGAAAATATTACTTGAACAAACGTGCCTTTAAAATGATTTAACGCACCACTGAATTCTCAAAACACTTTACCTGGGAGGGTGGGACCTGAGGAAGTTGCTGCACAGTGGAAATCTGTAACGGTGTTAGCTGTGTACTGGTAGCTGCCACCTGAGAAGTCTGGGTTTGATATTGGGGCAGCAGATGGACGGCGGGCTGCAATGGACAAACTGGCTGGCTGGCTAGAACCTGCTGCAGAGGAGCTTGCTGTGGCATGGATTGCTGCTAGAGAAAAAAAAAATGGCATATTAAGAAAGAATCAGTTCACCGGACACCAGTCTTGTTTTCTTCACAATTAAAGCTGTATGCTCAACACAGAACTGTCACTCATATTGAGCAGCACTGGTAAAAAAGACTGACACTTCCAGTTCAAACATTGTACAAGAGCCTAGATTGAAGTCTTATTTAAATAAAACCTATATTACCACAAAAGATAGATGAGCACTGTTTGGAGAGGATATTTTTAATAAATCATGCTGGCTCTTTAAAGCTAAGTAAAGGACAAAAGAACCTCTATTTTCTAGCCAGCCCTGCAAAATCTTCCAGCTATGGACCCCAAATATTCCTATATGTAGAGCAAACCAAGGCAATATTGTCATTCAAAAATTCACTCTATAAAAAAGCCTAGACATTCAAATGTACTGCAAATTGTACTCTCTGGCTGATCAAGGAATACACCGTTCTTATTGAAATAAAGCTACAAAAGCCAGATTCTAAGAATAGTTCCCTCCACCCTGGCAGATCTGAATGTACACAAAGGCTAGGGAACTGATAGCATAAGAAACTCGTCTTACACTGACCACCCCTTAACCCTGTAATATCTGAAAAGGTGAACTACAAAGCAAAGACGACCCCCTCCCCACGTTTATGCTTTTTGTGATATATAAAGACACTTCTCAGAATTGAACAGTGATGTCAAGAGTATGTGACCAGAGCTGGCTCTCTCCCTGCTTCCAAATGAAGTGAATGGGATTCCAATTGATTATAAGTGAATATTCAGCACCCCTTCTCTGTTGGTCAGGAGGTGAGATAGCAAAAAGCTCAAATCAATCACAATTTGCATTCTCCAGTAACCTTGCCAAGAGGGGAAAGTAAAGCCTGACTTCTTATATAAAAAGCAGCACTTTAAAAGATCCTTTGAGAATGTTTTAAATCATGGAAGGGCAAAACAAAGCTTTTTGTTTAATTTTTTGTTTTGTAATCCTGTTTTCAACATGCAGGGAAGCTTTTGCCAAGTCATAACTCATTTTATGAATGATCTCAACTCTCGCCTGCATGAACCACACTCTAGAGTTTCAGTGGTAGCTGTGTTAGTCTGTAACAGCAAAAAAACCAGGAGTCCTTGTGGCACCTTAGAGACTAACCAATTTATTTGGGCACAAGCTTTCGTGGACTAGAATCCACTTCATCAGATGTATGAAGTAAAAGATACAGGAGCAGGGATAAATACATGAAAGGATGTGGGTTGCTTTACCAAGTGTTAAATCAGTCTAAGGAGATAAATCAATTAACAGCAGCATACCAAGGGAGGAGAAATAACTTTTGAAGTGGTAAGAGTGTGGCCCACTACAGACAGTTGACAACAAGGTGTGAGTTGAAAGTTTAGTTGTTGTGACAACAGTTTTAGAACTTTTATTTGGATAGAGGAAATAGACAATTACACCATCTTCCGATACAAAATGCCTCTTGCCCCGCCCTGCTTTTTTGCTGCAAGTTTACATTACAGCATATATGAAAAGTGACAATTTCTAAATTAGAACCTAATTTTGTAAACATTCACAGTATAAGACAATTGAGCATTGGACCTCTCTCAGTTCAGCTGAACTCTGCCTAGTTCCTTTCATTAAGTTTTACGCAATTACCATTTTATTCAATTGGAGAGCAGCTGGTGAGCAAACAGACTGGCACAAATCTAACATTACTGTACTCCTACCAGTAAGCGATTTTGGATCTCGCAAGAGATTCTATAGTGACAGCCCTGGAAACCAAGCTCCGGGTTCACAGGCACAGGGGAGGCTACATTGGCCTGCCACACTACTGAAAATTTGATTAGAATGAGATCACTGTTCCATGGCTGACTTAATAAGTACGTTTTCACCTCTAACCATCTGTCCTGCTTCAGGGGTCTCAGTGAATGCTGGATGTAATTTAAGAGATAAATATGCTTGATGTTAAAACTGTAAAGATAAAAATAAATGAATAGGGAAATGTAAGCATTGCTTTTCATCTTTGCTGCTTCTGACGAATGACAGCTCCGCACTGTTTGATCTTGAGTGTTTTCAGAGATAGAATGCTTCAACAAGAACCCTTATTTCCTTTTTTAAAATATATAAACACAAGAACAGGGATAAAACGGATTAAGGAATCAAGTGGGCTTGCCCATCTAGACACATTTAAGACTGAAGCAGCTTTGTGGCTTCCAAACATTGTAAACAGGTGTGTGTTTGGCTACTTGCATCTGGTGGCGCAGGTTACTCAGCAAGTCTCAACGTAACAAGTAGGGCTGTCAAGCGATTAAAAAAATTAATCTCAATTAATCGTGATTAATCACACTGTTAAACAATAGAATACCATTTATTTAAATATTTTTGGATGTTTTCTACATTTTCAAATATATTAGGGCTGTCAATTAATCGCAGTTAACTCATGCGATTAACTCAAAAAATTTAATCGCACTGTTATACAATAGAATACCAATTGACGTTTTAAAAATGTTGGATGTTTTTCTACATTTTCAAATTCATTGATTTCAATCACAACACAAAATACCAAGTGTACAGTGCTCACTTTATTATTTGTGATTTACAAATATTTACACTGTAAAAATGAATCTGCAAATGAATCTGAAAAAATCTGCAAATTCTGATGTGTCAGCAGAAAGCCCATGTGGCCAATACACACACTCCTGCAACTGGAGCTTTTCCCAGTTCTGTCCAAGAGGCAGTAACATTTCTGGCTGAATGAGAGAACATGAGAATATTTTGCCTATTAGAAAAAAGGGATACGATACAATAGTTCAAGATACCATAGGTTATAAACAGGAAGATCAAATTATGCTGTTTCTATGAGAGTGCTTTCAGAAAGAAGACAATACTTCATCCAGTAACAAAACTTGAGCTATTCCAGCACTGAATATTACTAAGACTAAAGAGATTTTGAGATCTTGATAGCTCTAAGTTCAAGAGAAAAATAAGCATTCATCTATGCCAACAATGCTAGTATTAGAAATACGGCATATTTTGACAGCCTAAATGGTGTGAGGGAGCTGGTGAAACAAGAAGACATCTGTCAGTAAGGCAGTACATTCCTCTGCCCTGTGCACAGAGAGCATAAACACTCCTCAGCCCATTTAAACCATAGCTTGTGTTCACAGAAGCCGAGTTTTTGGTAGAAACACAGAACGGGGACAGGTCTTTATGACATTTTTGTTGGCCTGAGATACACTTTTTACTACCAGTTAGTACGGGATTCTTGTCCAAGCAATCAAGAATTTGTGACTCTCAATTTTCCAGCATACAATAGATGCTTTGTAAATACCTTTACTATGCATGAAATTTCAGAGAATTATTTGAGCATCCTACTCCAGAGATCGGCAACCTTTGGCAACCTTTTCCCTGTCAGGGAAATCCGCTGGCAGGCTGGGACAGTTTGTTTACCTGCAGCGTCCACAGGTTTGACCGATCGTAGCTCCCACTAGCTGTGGTTCGCTGTTCCAGGCCAATGGGGGCTCCGGGAAGCAGTGGTCAGCATATCCCTCGGCCCATGCCGCTTCCCACAGCCCCCATTGGCCTGGAACGGCGAACCATGGCCAGTGGGAGCTGCCATCGGCCGAACCCGCCGACACTGCAGGTAAACAAACCGTCCTGGCCCACCAGCGGATTTCCCTAATGGGCCGCATGCCAAAGGTTGCCGATCCCTGTCCTAGACAGACATTGGAGGAATCAGCATTTTGGAGACTGTCTAGAGACAGCCAGATTCTTCATTTAGAAGAGTGTTACTTGGTGGATCAAGAACACACTGTACTATGTTTTTAAAAAATTATATAATTATTCCTAAATTCGAGGTGGGCCTCTGACCCTCATGCTCCCTTGGAAAAGATGCTCCAAAATCCCCCTGAGGATCTGAGCGCAGTTTAGAATAGACAAAAGTTTGTTTTTCCAATATTAATTTATTAGCGAGTCATGCACATCTCAAGTGCTAACAATAAAATGAAAACAAAGTTGCTCCCTCACTTAGCTTTTTTATAAGTTATGCTTTGCTCAGACCTGCATCCCCCTGTAGGTACTAAAGCAGGTATCAGAGCACCCAGCATGTTAATACATGGTGGTAGAGAAACTGTACAACAGGATATGCCAGGGTCTCAAACTATGGGGCTAGGACTCTCCGACTGAGTCAAACTATTTTTATTTATTTATTTGCTGTCCTGAAAATCATATAATACAAATGGCTGCCTGGGCTTTCCCTCAGGGTTCCTGTGTGCCTATTTCAGCTCCAGGTCAAGTCTCCCACAGCGAGCAAGGCTGCAGAGGCTGAGCAAAGTTTCCCCATCAGTGACCCTGCCAGACTACAGGGGCCTACTGGGTTGCTGACACAGACTGTGTCTCTTCCTCTGCCCAACAACCCTTCTGCTAGTGCTCAGCCAGCCCACAGCTGCCTGGGAGGAGAGAATAGGGGAGATAGATAGCAACCACCAATTGCCTCAGGGCCTCCCGGTAAGGAGGTGAAGAGGACGAGGACAAGCTCATCTACCTCAATGAACTATATTCACAGAAAGGCAGTTATAATTGCATATGTTTTCTACAGTATTTCATTAATGCGAATATTATCTCTAGCACATGTGAAAATGGGGCTCGGGATCATTTGCTCTGAGCAACATGGGGTTGCAATGATGAAAAGGTTGAGAGCCACCAGCATCAAGGAAGAGTGATCAACTTTTCTAGTTAGCAAGCCAAACTACTGTGTGATTTAAGAGCAGATATTAAACTGGGATTCTCTCCACTACTGCGGATAAAGAGTTTATGTCAAAGTTCTGTCTACTCTGAAAAGCACCCAACCACTAAGTCACTGATGAGCCAGGGAAAGAAAGTGGAAACTCTGATGTATAATATTCATGAATGTAACTTCTGAATATTACGACTTATGTTCAAAAGCAAGGTTTCAAAACTAACTAATGCATTTAAATGGTGGTTTAACAGGTTCTCAGTACAGTAGTTCTATTCAATAAGCAGACCTGATCTCTTAGAAGTCCTCGAACTAAGGTCGGACAGTGATTTTGCTAGCAAAAAGACCATTCAGAAGAAAAGAAAGGCAACAGATGGGGTCAGATAGTTTAGCTTCTCACCTGCTGGCTGGCTAAAACAGGCTGAGATTGCCCCATCTGCAATGAAGCAACTGTGGTTGGCTGTGTGACTGGGAATGTCATTGCTGGCTCTTGGTAATGCTGCGGTCGCTGAGAGATAACAGCAGGCGGAGCCTGAACCACGGTTAGTCCAGGCTGGAGGAAAGGAAAATAAATTACTTTAGAAGAAACATCAATAAAAAGTTGTCTACAACCGATTTTTAAGAACATGCTTGCTACTAAATATTTAATTCAAAACAAGGAAAGAGAAATGAAAAACACAGGCAAAGGAAGGTAACATCTCCAGAAAGAGAGATTCCCTAGGGGAGATAAAAAAAAAAACAACCTGTATTGCATTTCTCTTTATTGGACCTGGGGCCACAACCCAGATAAGCTCCATCTTCTGTCACTGAAAGTGCTCTCTCTCTCACGCACACAAAATACATTAAAAAATCAACAACTAGCTTGGTAAACTCCAGTTGGTATCTTAAAAACAAACAACTTTTATTGCCAGGTGATTTACTGAAATTGGAGGCCAGGAGATTGATTTAGGATTTTAAAAAAAACAATAAAAAAAAACAGCAACAGATAAGGAAGTAAAATAAAATAAGGTTCTTGATAAGCAAAGTCTCAAACTCCTGTACAAGGAAAAGGATAGGTATGTATATTAAAGAAAGGGCCAATAGACTTAAAACCCTATTTACCTACAAGGAACACCAATTACATCTCTTGCTGCATGATGCTATACTACCGCAGTAATATATTTAGAAATTTCCAACTTAAATATGTCAGGAAGTATTCATTGCTTAAAAATCAAGTGTTCTTTTTAAGCTTGTAACAGTTTATACCTGTGTTGAAGATGAAAATGCAGTCAAAAATTAAGTGGACATGAAATATCTAGGAAGAAAATATTGCTTTTGACAAAATACAAAACCAACTGAAATACTTTCTGCTGTTTTACCCTTTGCAACACCCAATTAAAAAAAAACAACAAAAAACAGATCACACTTAAGTCCAGTTACTGAGACTGTACCAATGAAATCAATAAAAAGAGTGTGTCTGCTCTAAGGCACTATACTGCACTGCTCAATTTTATGTCTTCTGCAGAAAAGGTATTGCTACACTCAATCATAGCTGTTATTTCTTCATGTGAAAAATACAGGAGAAAGGATGCAATCAACACCACTACATTCATAGGGCAGATGGCTTCAACAACTGAGGGAGTTTATTACAGAGGCCCAAGTTAAAACAAGATGGTGATTCAAGCCATTCTCAGGACCATTCAAACTAAATATACTGTACATTCTGTTGCAAGCATTTTGGAAAACAAGGGGGAAACAGGGTAAGTGTGGCATTTCTGAAGCATCTGGGGAAATTTTGGATCAAACAGGAGACACTTGTCATTCTTGGATGTGGGTTTTCTTCTTCTAAACCAACTAGGGATAAAACGAGGGATTCAACCTACCACATCACTGGTGGTGTTTTTACTAGCTAGGCTGTTTCTACTGCTCTGCACAGATGGAGTCACTGGATTGTTCTGCTCTGTTAATGATGTTTTGCCAGCGCAAACTTTGTGGAAGGGCGGAGGTAGTTCAGGCATGTTGACTTCCCCATAACTGAAGGACTCAGAATGCAGGACTTTTTCTGTGACTCTTGCAGTTCTCACGGGAATAGAATTGGTCTTTTGGCTAATTATGTGCTGCAGAGATTCATGTAATAAAGGCAGGTCTGACCTTCTGTCGCAAGGCCTGCTTGCTTGAGGAACAGGTAGAGATACTGAGTTTTTCTCTTTGTTACAGAGGCAGCGAGGAGTATTTGTAGCACACTTAAGGGGTACTGACTTTTTTGGATCTTCTCCAGAATGAAGCAGATGGGCTAAGCATCCCTGACAACTGTGTTTAAGGATCATTAACTCAGTGGTATTTGCAGAGATCTCTAATGCCACTAACTGTGATTTACCTGCTTCTTCTTCTCTATTTGGTGAGATTTTTATGTTTTCCTCTATTAGTTCTGTTGGAAGAGAGGATGTAACATTTGGAGTCAAAGCCGCTACTGAATCGCTATGGCGACGGTTATTGCTCTGAGTGCTGTGAATCATGGGTAACAAGTATTGGCTAACACAGGAGCAGTGTGCCACTGGAATTTCTGAAGGACACACTAGGCCTATATTGATTCTTTCACTGGAGAGATAGGAAGGTTTATGTTCGCTTGCACGCAATTGTTCTTGCAGTGATGAGTCCATTAATTCTTGGTGGCCAAGGTCATTGTAACATGAACACAAGAGTAAGTGTGAATATCTGTCTGGGTTACCAGTGTTGGGTTTTGGAGCCTCAATAACAGAAGTGCTTCTTCGCCTCTGTGCAACATTACATCTAAGCAAAAAGCTAGAAAGGCATTCAATAGACGCTTGATCTTTAGCACAACAGGAAGAAACATCGGACCCAAGAGGCTCTTGAACAAATGAAGGAACAATATGTGGCTATATTAACAACAAACAAAACACAAAAACAAAGAATAATTCTCAAATGGACATGCTCATGAGGTTAAGTCTAATCATGGCAAAGCTATTAAAAAAAACAACTCAGTGAAATGAAAAAGATGAATGCCCACTTTATGATGCTTAAATTAAAGTACTATAGCAAGCAGCAAAGCATTTCCTTGAGCACAGGAAGTACAATGATAAATGTCTTATCTTTCCATAGCAAAACTAAAACACATTTTTAGGCAACAGTATGAATACATGTATTAAATAAATCAGTATTGGTAGAAATGGGCAGAAAAGTAAAAGGGTGAGCCACAGGATCTACACTCACGGAAGGCAGAATATAAGGCGAGTCATTAAACATGGTCTAGTATATTCAACATTGTTGGGGGGGGGAGGAAAAAAAAAAGACTTACTACTGAAGGCTGCTGGTAGTGCCCCAGCTGCTGAAGGGTTTGGGGCAAAGCCTGGCTCTCATTTAGAGGTGGACTGTAAACCCGTTGAATAGCAGGAGGTATTGAATCAGGCAGAGATGAGTAGATGACACTTTGCTGGCTGCTCTGGGAGTCTGAATAAACTGTGGACCCCTGACCGCTGTCAAATGTGCTGTCAGCTGAAAGAACAATCTTTTTTATTAAGAGCTTAACAAATCAAACAAAATGTTCAAGTAGTGACTTAATGGGGAGGCCTGTGTGGGGTTTATGCAATTGGCATTTTTACTACCCTAGCTATTTCTACCATATACGTAAGTTATAGAATACAAATGCTATTTTCTGTGAATATATTCCTCCCTGAAGCCAGAAATGAAGAGAGTCTCCTATGGATTTTGTGCAGAGCTAGGCACATTGATATTCCCTTCAGAGGTCACAACATTGATGTTAAGAATTGCAGACCTTCTATGGATTTTATAGCATGAAAGAACAGTGAGCTGATTGTGACTTCAATGGGAGAGGAAGGATCTCAGCTGCCTGCGGGATGAATTCCTTTGGAGATAGAGTGGTTTTAATGATTATTTTAATTCCCTTTTGGTTAGTGGTGTTGCATATTTCAATTTCAAATAAGTTATGAAATGTTACATTATTTACTGTGTGTTAGCCAATATAAAATTTATAATCAGCTTCACTATGTAGTACCACCTTAGTTGAGGAATACTAACAAAACAAGAAAAAATAGGGGCAAATGTTCAACGGAGAAACTGGAGGAAAACAAATCATGGCTTTTTGACAGCTGTATATTAATTGGTGCAAGACAGCAAGTAAAAGAGTAGGCATACCTAAAAAACTGCTCTAAATCATTAACTTGATTTTGACTTGCCCTACAATTTTAGGCATTGCTTGCCATGGAAGCACAGCAAAGCTACACAAGAACAGATCCACCGAAATTACAACTGAATACTAAGCAATTTTAATACACCCTACTCTTCCCTGGTTTTGTTACTACGAACAGAAAGCCTTAACATACCTGGACTCGACACCATAATAACTGGATGAAATAAAACTGCTTTATATAAGCAGTCATCTTGATCCAAGTTTTTAATGAATAGGAGCACAATTCACCACTTTGTCAGTGCTCATAAGACAGAAAGTTAGCCTGACTAATCTGAAAAATTGCACAACTCTGGGAACTGGGCAAGAGTGACATCTTTGTCAAAACGGAAATAAGGCTTATAATGGCATTGTTAAATATTAACGGCTTGAAAAAAAGGTCTTTTCAAGTTTACTGAAGCCAGTAAAATATATCTGCACAGTTAACTAGCTTCTTTTTCTATAGATGTTGTTTTTACACTTGAATTAACCAAGGCAGCAGTAGTAGTGAAGTTAAAATACCTTGTCACAACAGAGAGGAGTTAAAAATCTGGACCAAAAGTGGACTGTAGCAGACTTGAACCATAACTGTTAAAAGGATTTTGAATTAAAGGAGTATGATTTTACCATATCTTTATCTAAAACCCTCCCTCTTCCCCATCCCCTCACCTCCCACACAGGGCTTGCTCTACGGGGTTTGAATAAAATGGGACCCAGAAGTGAGCCCCACTCAGTTTTCAGAAACTAACCTCCCAAATATGTTTTGAAAAAACTAAAACCCACCTCTAGTTTTCCTCATTGCCAGTTTAAAATAATCAGATGCTGCCTGTTATAACGATGTAGGTGTTTTATAGAATACGGAGTTTCATCATTATAAATAGTTATTCAAGACCACAAAGGAAGACAGAGTGTAAGTGAACAGAGCTAAAGCAGAAGCTGAGAGTCAAACCTAGATTTTCTTGGCACACCATGTCGCACACAGACATTAAATTATTAATATAATCTCTGCATCCTCTCTCTCTACCAAATGAACAGATAGGGAAGTGATTTATAGAGCTTTTAGACTCAATAGCACTAAACAAGCATCCAAAGACATGGGATATGGAATTGCTAAAGTACAGCAAGAAATAAATTACAAGACAGAACCAGGAAGCAAGTTGGGTATATAATATATATATTTACACCCCATAAATTGTCAGCTCAAAGGTCACAGAAAGGCACAATTAACCTCAGTTAGCTATTATTTTTAACTAACTTAGTGTCTTTTATAAAAGGTTCTTCAAAGGCAGGGGTGGCCAACCTGAGCCTGAGAAGGAGCCAGAATTTACCAATGTACACTGCCAAAGAGCCACAGTAATACGTCAGCAGCCCCCCATAAACTCCCCCCTGCCCCCAGCGCCTCCCACCCACTGGCAGCCCCCCGTTCAGCACCTCCCAATCAGCTGTTTTGTGGGGTGCAGGAGGCTCTAGGGGGGAGAAGGGAGGAGCGAGGGGATAGCAGACTCAGGGGAGGGGGCGGGAAGGGGTGGAGCGGGGGCAGGGCCTGTGGCAGAGCTGGGAGTTGAGCAGTGAGCCCCCCCCAGCACACTGGAAAGTTGGCGTCTGTAGCTCCAGCCCTGGAGTTGGTGCCTGTACAAGGAGCCGCCTATTAACGTCTGAAGAGCCGCGTGTGGCTCTGGAGCCAAAGGTTGGCCACCTCCGCTCAAAGGAGTCAGCTTCTGTGAGTTAAGTATGTAGTCAGAAAAATATAAGATCAGACCAAATCATCTTCTTCCAAAAGTTTTGAAAGTACTATAAACATTCTGTAAAGTTCTGAAAATATTGTAGGAGTAAGACAATTTTATGCCTTCTGAAAGTCTGCTGTTTTGTGCTGACCTTGTTGAATTATTATTATGTTCAACACTCAAAAGCTAACTCAAGCACAATGCATGAACTATAAAATGGGTAAGGATTTTGTATCCTTATTTATAAAATACCTGAATTAAGGAATAAGCAGTCTCTGTGCTCCAAATAATATCTATTTAAATCGAAGAACGTCTATAATAAAATTCCAAAGCAACAAAAAGGTAGCATTGGCTTAACAGTTTAGGAGGAGAAGCCATACATCAGTTTGTCTAAGGGATATACCCTTGTCTAAACCAAGGGATAATGCACCCTACAGGGATGTGATTTTTCAAGCACATTAATGTCTCATGCATTAATTGGTCTGTATAAACCCTGCTGGTGTGCACTAAAGGTTTTGAATACTACTACATTAAAGTGGGCTATGGAACCATTAGCACGCACCAGCGGGTTCTACCTGGACCAATTAATGCACAATTGATTAGTGTACTTTAGAAATCACACCTCCCACATGGCACATCGCTGTTCGGCATAGACAAGCCCTTAGTAAAACACGTAGCCCCAAACTTTTTCTGAGCTTCCAGTCTGAAGTATTTTGCAATATCAACCTGAAAACCACTAATACTTAAAGTACACCAACAAAATTATAAATACACTCACAGTTCAGTGAGATGGGGAGCCTGTCTTGCTGACAAAATGTGTTCTGAAGCTTGATCTGGGGGTGGGGAAAGGGGGACATGGTCTTAAATTATTTTTGATCACCACAAGACTGCAATTTTCCCCCTATATCACTGAAGAGAAACCTGAGGCTCAGAAATAGGAAAATGAAAGCTCTGTACCTAAAGCTGGGTACCTTCTCATTCAGAAATGCCCAAAAAGCAGCTGAGTTTCTACTTCGAGAAAATCAGTTGCAGGGACTTGTAACATGTCTCACAATTTCGTCCTGCAATGGACCAGAGAGTGCTGTTGAGCCAACAGCATCTTGGTTGAAAGGGTTACTGGTCAACCTTCTCCCCCTATATCCAGGGTCTGCAAATAAAACAGAAATACAGCTGGGTCCGAAGTTTCTTCAAATGAGCAAAGAGAAGATGGTCTTCCTGAGAATGGAAAGGAGATGCTATTTGCCAAGTGTTCTGATGAATGTTTCCACACTGGTCTGCATGGACATTCATAATCCGTCCTTTGGGCAAAGGGTTCAGCTTGTCTTAGTGCCCAAATGTCAGCAAGGGACGCTTAGAGTGCCTCCCACGACAAGTTATTAAAGGAGTCAGCAAGGGAAATCCTGCACTTCTGCCCTTCATTTGAAGAGTTGAGTCAGCACCTCACCATGTGAGAGCCAAGAACTTCACAACGTAACGGCATCGTGAAGAACCTGGCATGGGCCTGCAGGCATTTTCTTAGTTGCAAGAATTTGTCTGGGTATGAAACAGTGGGGCCATGAGGTTTAAGATGTGATGTTCAGGATCCATGTGACCAAGTCACTACCTTAAGCTGTCATTTCCTTGGCACCTTCCATGACAACTGCAATACACCACTCCCACTAAATGCGGAAATTTTTGACTGCTTCCTGAAGTGTCCAGTGTCTGCTCTCTTCTGTTGTACATCCTGGCACAGCTTTACAAAAGAACAAGCCTTCAGTAGAGCCACCATACACATCACGCACAAACTGCTAGAAACCATCACACCTTTGTTTTCAGAGCAGTTCCTCTTGGACAAACTCATCTGTGTCACTAATGGAGTGAGAAGCAGTGACATCAGGCAAGCCACACAGTTCAGTCTGGTAGCTGAATCATGCCCTGCAACTTTTGAAATCACAACCGTTGCACAAGGAAGGAAACAACCTTCTGCAAAGTTATACAATTTTCACTGCTGGGCCATTCTTGTCAATACCAAATAAGATGCCTGAAGAGCATTTGTGCTGACATTGCCAGGTTGAGGAATGAAGTCTCATTGCTTTTTCCAAGACATGACATTGACTCCAGAAATAAAAGCCTCAGGTTCATCTTTCAGTAACTGATGTTTGGCATCTAAAAGCATCCCGACATCAGCCAGCGCTTCAGGACATGCTACCTGCCATGCTTTCAAGTCACATGACATACAACCATACATCATATCTTTGCTATTATTCCATCCTGTCCTTTTTCCTTTTGAGCCATCATTTGGACAAACTTAACGCTTTCCTTCCTACAACACAATCAGACTTTCTGAATCATCTCAGGGCAGAAGTTAACTGCAAAGACTCCAAGAATTGGGCAATACTGTCATGAGAGGTTCAAGCAGTGGCTTCATGCCATAGTAAATACAGTCAACAGCTAACATCTTGATTGTTCAAATTCAATGACTTTTTGTCATGACATTTTGCTTGGATATTTTCATTTCATGTGGTACATAATTTTAAAAAAATAGGTGTGTGCTGTTCTGTAGGAAGTTAAATTCAAGCCCATACAAAGGTACAGATTCAATGCTATTTTGTTAACAGAGTCTCTAGCAGCCGGATGCACATTCTAACGTTCTGCAGTAGTCTATAGTAAGCTACTATCTGGGTATCTCGGGTTACAACAATGTGGTGACCATAAAGGAACAAATAATTAAAGGGTTTATGTCATGTATCTATTTTGATATCTTTTTAGCTGAACTGAATTCCACCCCCCCGCCCATCCCTCTCCTCCACATTGTCTGCATGATTTGCAAAACCCTGGATATCCTATGCAACCCAGAGATTGTGAAACCCTGAATACAAAAATGCAGAAGTGATGTAGAAAATTACTACATCTCTGGTAAAGTTAAAGTATATCAAAGAAGAGGGCTCAACAAGACTAGAGAATCCTCCAATTACCCTATAAAAGTGATTTGCCATTAACGCAGCTGTATTGTACTATCCTTTTGTTGATAAAGTTATAGCAAGTATTGCATCTTCCTGGTTTTATGTTTTTTCCCTTAAGGACAACCAGGAAAGTAGCTACTGGACTAGACAAAAATTTTAGTATAATGGGAAAAATGCAGTGATTACAAAAAAATCATTATTTTATTTATTTTGTTTTGGACTAGGGTTGCCAGGCATCCGGTTTTCGACCGGAACGCCCGGTTGAAAATGGACCCTGTGGCTCCAGTCAGCACTGCTGATGGGGTGCTAAAGGTCCGGTTGGCAGCACAGTGGGGCTATGGCAGGCTCCCTGCCTGCCCTGGCTCTGCATGGCTCCCAGAAGCAAACGGCACGTCCGGCTCCTAGGCACAGGGGCACCCAGGTGGGCTTATGCACTACCCCCGCCCCGAGCGACAGTTCCGCAGCTCCCACTGGCCAGGAACTGTGGCCAATGGGAGCTGTTGGGGCAGTGCCTGCAGGCGAGGGCAGTGCACAGAGTCCCTTGACTCCCCTGCCTAGGAGCCGGACATGCCAGCCACTTCTGGGAGTCACATTAGGTAAGCGCTGCCCAGAGCCCTCACCTCCTCATCTCTGATACCCCCACCCCCTGCCCTGAGCCCCCTCCCACACCCAAACTCCCTTCCTGCACCCCCAGACAGAGTCATCACCCCCGCCCACACCCCAACCCACTGCCCCAGCCCAGAGCCTCCTCCTGCATCCCAGACCCCTCATCCCCGGCCCCACCCAGCACCTTGAAGCCTTTATCCCCAGCCGCACCCCAGAGCCTGCACCTCCAGCTGGAGCCTTCACCCCCTTCCGCACCCCAACCCCCTGAAAATGAGTGAGTGAGCGCGGGCAGTGGAGAGTGAGTGACCAAGGGAGGGGGGATGGAGCAGGGGAGGAGCAACGGTGTTTGGTTTTCTGAAATCAGAAACCCTATTTTGGACAAGTGTATGCTATGAAGTAAGAAGTTTCACAATGTATATGTTCACCTTTCTTTCAGAAAATTATCAAAAAGTGAAAAAGGAACATTCGTAGTATTTTGAGTATATTAAAGGACTATTGTACCTTTATCACAAATTGCAAACTCGTGTACATTATTTTACCCTCCTCCTCTCAACAGGGGCACAGTTGTAGGGGTTGCAAGAATGGCTAGCTCATCTGACAACATGGTATGAGCCAACCCCACTCAGCTCTGTCGTAGGGCAAGGGACTGGCTAAAGCCAGAGGACCCCAATAGAACATTTAATTGGCTCTCCTTAAAAAACAACCATGAAAGGGTAACTTACACTTGCTCCCTGTTTAGGGGTAAGTGTTACTACCTCCTACACACATTCGTACCGCCATGTCATGTGTGCCTCACAGAGAGCACTTCTAATAGATTCATGTTTGTTTTTAAAAGGTAAATTTTACAGTTAAATTTTAAAGGTGGTATTGAACAGCAGATCAGTTGACTTTGTCATGCCACAGAGAAAGGGTAACATTAAAACTATTCTGAATACACATTATTTTTGGAATCACATCTAACAGGGAATGTGATTAGACAGCATTCAGATATTCTTTTTCAAATCTGAAGTATTGGCCTCTTTTTGCAGACCTTATGCAAACTTACATGAATTACAGTAAGAATTCTTTTTTTGAACCGCTTCGGACTTTTTAAAAAACTCCATATTTAGGAACCAGTACCTCTTGTCAATGTCTAAGTACGTATAAACCTCCAACACTGATTTCATTGGGACTTCTAAACATTAAAAAGCAAAACAAAACACACACTCAACCCAGCCCCCTCTCCAAAACAACATTAATTTCCATCTTGTGAATCAATATGGAAAGTTTAAGGTTTTATTTTTAATATTAGATTTTTGAAAAATGTATTTTAATGCAGTTAAAAGTACTTTCAATTTTCTTGCTATTTTATTCACTAATTTATCATACCTTAATCTTTCATACGTTTACTCACCCTATATCTGTAACGTTAGTCAATGACTGATAGATAATGTAGATTCTGTAGAAGTTTTTTCTCTTGAATTCAGAATACCTCTAGTATTTAGAATTTAGACTTTCCTCTAGCGGGCAAAACTGTATGTAACACTCTCAATGTATAGTTCAGAGCACTGACAAGTTGTGGATTTCATCCATTTTATGCCAGGAGAATCATAACTGCTCACACAAGGAGCAACGCAAACATGATACTTACATGCAACAGATGTGACGCTGGTGGGGAGGTTATGCTGAAATAGATGCTGGTCAGCTTCTGGCTCCTCTAGCTCTGACAGAGTTTGTTGACCAGTGTGTGAAAGGTACGTTACTTGAACCTGTTGTGCTTGTGGCACCTTCAATTTCTCCAAACTTTCAGAAACTTGATGGTCCTCTGATTGTATCATAGGCCAAATTCTCTCTCTTCTCCACTGTATTAATGCTACTCTGTCACGTATTGACTTTGCAACTATCTTGACATCACTTTCATGAAAAAATCCGGAGTCAACCTGCAGGGAAGGCATATAAACTTATCAAATGCACGTACATGTGCATTTTAACCTGCATCTCTTCATAGCAAAGAAAGGATGGGTTTGAAATAACATGAACCGTGCATCTGTTCCTCACAGAATCAGGAATTCAATATAGTTTTGAGTTAAACGTTTGGCACTGAAGTATTTAAGAATAATAATTGCTTGCCCTGTACTCCTAGGAAGGACCTATGACCATTGCAAGAACTTTCTAAGCACCCTTCACAGGAGCAGGGGTGCTTACCCTCAGAAAGGCACCCTGGACATATTCATTTTCCCTCCCGCCCAACCACAAGACCGTTGGCAGTTTACTTTTTTGCTGCGTGTGTGAAAAAAGGGACAACACAGTATGGAGGATAGCTGCAGAAAGGTGCCGTGTACAGTTAGGCACTTGCAGACATTCTGATGGACTCCCAGCCCATAAATTGATGTCCCTGGACTAGGGACGTAGAAAGTGCTACTTGTAAAAACCTTGTGGTGAAAATAGGAGCTTTTGGGGAGCTAATTAACATTGTGCTCGGGTGATGAGTCACATAAGCTCACAGAGCCTTCTATGGCAAAAAGTAAAGTCAATTCTTCTATTCAAGTCCAGACGGGAAGAGAACTGAAAATCTGCCATGTTAACAAGTTCTAAAATTATATTCGTTCCTACTTCACGCTTTCATCTAAAGAATGCTAAACTTATAATAAAGGCACGATTTCTTCCAATACCACCATTTGTGAAATGTAACCACAGGTTGTCAGCCCACTTGTGAACGTGCCTTATTTCAGATCTTTCCTTCTTTGCCTACATGGATTCTTTAAATGGGTTTGTTACTTAACTTCATGAATTTTGAAACCTCTTAACTATCATCAAATTTCATGTGCCCAACACTATCTTCTCCACAAGCATCGACAGCAAAACACATTGGCAAAGCAAAGCGTTTCTGCATTTGCCAACAATTTAGAATTGTCAAAAAAGCCACTTACTTCAGGAATACACGTTCCTTTTTTAAAAAATGGCTTAGGAGCAGATAGTGTTTATATAAATCTGTTAATCATTTTGAATAAAACAGGTTATTTTTATACAGTCTGGAGGAGGGAAAGATGATATAGTAATTTGGAGGTGACCCTTTGTGGGTAATTCAGCCTAAACAAAATAAAACCACCTTCCCTCTTAAAAGAAGTTTTGCATAGGTAGTACAAGTAAGTTGCAGAACTTTAAGTGTCAACCATTTTCATAAATGTTTAAATATGGTTACAAAAACGTGGTAACTATCACATGGCAAATGTGAATAAGGTGAGTTGTGTCACAATGTATTGCATGAAACATTACATAGCAATTTCAAGTCAGAGTTAGGAAGATAGAGCAGGCCAACTTTCTTCCTTCAATGTATTTGGGAATGCTAAATTATGGATAGAAGTGAAAGCTAAGCAAAAATTACACTATGAGAATCGTTGCCTTCTTGGCAGAACAGAACTGATGGTGATACTGTCACTAAATAAAATCCCACAGGGGAAAAAAAATGTAATTTAGAGTCCAGATGAAGTGTTCTTTGCTCATCCTGTTTTCATGAACCAATACATAAATGTGTTTTATCATCTGCTCCTCTGAACCTGTTATGAAATGAGATAAACAGCTCATACTTTTAATTATTTCCATGTTTTTGTCCAAGAAAAAAAGTTGCTTTAGTTTTAAGATACTGTTATGATTAGGATACATATTTATTATTAATTTAAGATTGTTTCCCCCTACGCAGCTTTATACTATACATTGGCCAAGAACCACAGCCACAGCCACTTCATACTTTCTAACAGTTTCCCTTCACGTGCATCTATTTAACTGGTCTAACTTCAGATCACATTTGTTAGCAACTTTCTTGGTCTCGTCAATCTTATCTAAAAGTAAACTTTTGATAGGGAAAAAAATCAATTGCATTAAAGTATGCTCCAGAATAATATTACTTTTTAAGAACAACATAGTGACAGTAGAAGTTAAAAGTTTTCTAAAACAAAGCCCAGAACATTTTACAAAGGAAGATATAAAAAATTAATTAAGTTAGATATATCCACCACTATTAAAAAAACACCCTCCTCTTCCATCACTCTTTATACTATACTTTGATATCAGCTACCTGCTTAATTTTATCAGCTCAATGCCTCTTTATAGAGGACTTTTCTTATCTAAATTCTTCGTAATTTTTCAATGCCAGAAGAGCTTTTCGAAAAGATGGAAAAGGTGTTTGTGAAAAGCATAATGGAAAACGTATTTCAGTTTTTGTTTGCAATTTTGAACTCTTCCAAACAAGTCCACTTGTAGTCTGAAATTATCCTTGATTTAAGCAAGTCTCCAATCAACTCTGAAGATATAAAACAGATAGAGATGGGTTATATAGTTTTCTTTTGTCTCTTCCTGGGATTAAACAACATGTTTTACCAGATTATTAGTTTTCCCTCTTTTACTACTTGAGTTTTCTTCCAGCATTCATTCTAAAACCAATGTCATCCTATTTAAACGAGATAGCCTGACCATTTTGAGTGGAATTTACTTTACCAGATTTGCTCCTGCTGTCCTTTGAGATTTATGTACTACTTATATACATATTTTTGTCAGGAGAAGTTTATTTTACCATTTCTTGTGCAACATCATCAGGAGTTTCCTTCTCCAGATCAAAAGTAAACTCAATGGCTCCATTATCTTTGGGTTTTCCTTTCAGTTTCTTAGGATCTTCTACCCAGAGTCTTAAGGCAATAGAGGATTTCCTACCATGGTCTTCTTCTGCAAGTTCCACTCTTACCCCAGTATCTTCAGCAAAAAAGGCATGGCTTAATAAGTCTTTAATTTCATATCTGGAACAGATGATGTCCAAAATGAATATCAAATACTGCATAATTTAAACACTTTCAATTAAGTATTTAACAACATAAATAGAAAGGCCCTATAAAGGCAAGGCTAACACCAACAGCATGCTTTGCATGCAGCCATAAGAAATTTGTATTCTTAGTAGATAGAAGTAGTATGTCTAGTATTTTTAGGAATCCTTGGGAATTCGACATTTGCTATTTGGCAGAGCTTCAGCATTATTCATTTATGCACCAAGTGCTCCAAAGGAGCAGAGGGAAACAGAAATGCAGTTCCTTCCCAAGACTGCTTACAAATCTGTGATTCAATATGACACAGGTGAGAGGGGCCCCCTCATCAAGGAGACAGTTCTGGTCTATAGGATTCATAGATTATAAGGCCAGAAGGGACCACTGTGATCACCCAGTCTGACCTGAAACTGGACTCTGAAGCTAGACAAATTCAAATAAGGTGTGGTTTGTTTTTTTAAACAGAGAGTCTAAATACTCACTGGAACAACTTATCAAGGTGTGCGGTGGATTCGCCATCACATGAAGTATTTAAAGCAAGACTGGATGTCTTTTTTAGAAAGACATCCTCTAGTTCCACCATAAATTATTGTGCTCATTGCAGAAACTGCTGGATGAAATTTTATGGAATGTGTTAGGCTGGAGGTCACATGAGATCAGAACGGTCATTTTTGACCTTAGTTAATAAAGAGCAGGGAGGGTTGGGTTTATTTTATCATCTTGATCTTTGCTGGTGGTGGTGGTGGAAGTAGTCATATGGTGTACAGCATTGTGTACTTTCATTGTATAGGAGAACACCCAGAGAAACTTTAATAAATCTAAACATAAAAATAAATGTTCATACAAAACTTGGCCATTTGAAACAAACCTTTCCTCTTTATTTTTGCAAATACACTCCCCAATTATCTCCTTAATTTCAGGATCAGTAACTTTCTCAAAACTTGCTGGCTTGACACCCTAAAAAGGGGGGGGAAAGAGTCATTAGTTCAACAGAAAAATCACAGTAAGTCTGTAGGAATGTTAATTGTGGAAAAATTGTACTAAAATCCAAGATACCCACTTGTTTAAGTTTTAAGTATTAATTTGGAATGGAAATAAGATATTCAACAACTTCCAAAACTAAGTATCACTGTGCTTTGAAACAAGCAGGTTATTTTGCGTATGTCACACTGAAATTCATCATGCAAACCTCCCTTGTCTTTATTACCAACATGTGGCAGCCTTGCTTTTTTACCCTGGATGGACTCTGCAGCCAACATTTAAGGAATGACAGTGTTACAATTCTCAGTTTTTTTCCTTGAGATGATTTGGTTTTAATGTAGGTTTTTAAAAGGTGGTTTCCATTAACTCTTTAAACGCTAAATGGACACAAAATATTCATTTTTTTCAGGTGGTCATTTGCAAGATGAGTCACAAAATGTGTTTTCTCACATAGGTACAATATTGCAGCGGCAAACACGAAAGATCAATACAATATTCTGAAAGCTCTTCTCCATGTAATCTTTCAGATTGCTGAGGGGTGGGGTGGAGTGGGGTGGGATGGGTTGTTAGCTGGGAGGGGGGAAGAAAAGGGAGGACAGCAGAATGGGAATCTGCTCAAACAGCTCCAATTTGTTTACACATTTCCCAGCTGTTGAATAAATCCAGTGCCCTGTAGAAACTCAGTGGAGACATTCGGGAGAAAGGGTGTCATCTCTACTGTAACCTGATGCAGGACAAACTTCATTAGCTTCAAACATTTTTACATTCTGGGCACAATCCTTTCCCCTGGGACAGCCCTTGTTCCAGCTCAGGTGGTAGCTAGGGGATTTCTTTCAGGTATCCCTGGGAGTGGAGAGGCTCTCTCTTTAGCCAGCTGAAGACAAAATGGAGTGGTCTCCCACGGGCTTAAATAGACTCTCTCTTGTGGATGGAAACCCCCTCCTCTCTCCTATGAAAAGTCCAGCTCCAAGTTTTGGAGTCACATGAGCAAGTCACATGTCCATGCATGACTCAGTTTTTACAAGCAGTAGCCATTGCTCACATGCTACCTTGCATGTCCTCATGTAGACTTCTTATGTGGATTGGAGCCTTTCAAGATCCATGGTCTGTTAAGTGCTTCTTGATTGGGCACTTAACTTGCAAATTCTTTTCTAAAGAAGCTGACCAAATGCTTTACAAAGGCTACTTAAAAATCAAGCCAGTACACAGCCAATATTTATAACTTCAAATACAAAAAAGGATACATGCATACAAATAGGATTAATAGATTCAGTAGATCATAACCTTTACAGAGATATGTTACATGGCATATGTAACATAAAACATTCTAGTTATGTCATATATACATTCATAAACTTATTTCCATAAAGCATTATGGGGGGGAACAATCACAAGGAGAAAAAGTGCCAATATAATCCCTGCCTCTAAAGAGGGCAGTAAAAGAGGTGATGCAGGCTGCTATATACAGAGACCTCTAAAACCTGGAGAGAGATAATAGAGAGGCTTAATAGTATGAGTTGTGGCAGGAAAAGAGCATGGTGAAAAAAAAAAACAGAAAAAAAAAAACCCACCAGGGCAGTCAAACATCATCTCCACTTGCTTGCTGATAACATAGGTATCTGTTTCTAGTCAAGCAACACTCTATGGGATACACACTTCACAAGACTTTTATATCCTCCTGCATATATAGATTCTGCTTGCATGAGAAAATTTTAAGTCACAAGCTACAATACGGTTTGTATGCTCGTGTCTTTCCTTGCTGCCCCAAGTGGGAACAAGATAATTAGAAGAAAAACTGGACAGGTCATATGTAACACAAAGCAATGCATTTCCAATACCTGCGTAGACAGGCATTTCTGATATAGAGACGAGACTACAGTAAGCTAAGAAAAATTATGTTTTAATTCTTGTTTATGAGACTAATTTCTAATGATCCAGCAAAAAACAGCCCACCCCTCCTGGCCAGGGGAAAGCTCCTCTCACCTGTAAAGGGTTAAGAAGCTAAAGGTAACCTCGCTGGCACCTGACCAAAATGACCAATGAGGAGACAAGATACTTTCAAAAGCTGGGAGGAGGGAGAGAAACAAAGGGTTTGTGGGTCTGTCTGTAGTCGTCTTGGCCGGGGACAGAACAGGAATGGAGTCTTAGAACTGTTAGTAAGTAATCTAGCTAGGTATGTGTTAGATTATGATTTCTTTAAATGGCTGAGAAAAGAATTGTGCTGAATAGAATAACTATTTCTGTCTGTGTATCTTTTTTGTAACTTAAGGTTTTGCCTAGAGGGGTTCTCTATGTTTTTGAATCTAATTACCCTGTAAGATATATACCATCCTGATTTTACAGGGGGGATTTCTTTATTTCTATTTACTTCTATTTTTTATTAAAAGTCTTCTTGTAAAACACTGAATGCTTTTTCATTGTTCTTAAGATCCAAGGGTCTGGGTCTGTAGTCACCTAGGCAAATTGGTGAGGCTTTTTACCAAACCTTGTCCAGGAAGTGGGGTGCAAGGTTTTGGGAAGTATTTTGGGGGGAAGGACGCGTCCAAACAGCTCTTCCCCAGTAACCAGTATTAGTTTGGTGGTGGTAGCGGCCATTCCAAGGATAACGGGGGTAATATTTGTTACCTTGGGGAAGTTTTGACCTAAGCTGGTAAAGATAAGCTTAGGAGGTTTTTCATGCAGGTCCCCACATCTGTACCCTAGAGTTCAGAGTGGGGGAGGAACCTTGACATGGTGGCACAGTGGTGGGATTAACCTGAAATCATTTTGAGATCCAGTTGAGATTTTTTGAACTAGAAATACAGATTTTAAAAAGGAATTTTTAGGAAGTCCAGAAGGCAGCTTTGAAACTGAAAGCAGCTTGGTTTCTCTCTGCTTTGTGGCCAAGCAGAGACAAAAGGGGATTATCTTGTGAATTGCAGATTTTCTTTGCCTGGAGGCAGGGTACTTAACTCCTGCAGGGAAATTCACAGTCTTCCAACCCAGAGGTTTTTTTTTTTTTCTTTTCTTCCTAAAAGTAAATAGGGGGTGTGTGCTCTACCCATTTGCCTGGAGACAAAAGTGGCAGGGTTTTTTTTTTAGGATTTTGATTTTTTTTTGTTTTGTTTTACAAGGAGCACAGGTTTGAAAAGAAATTTTTTTTCTTCTTTGGGCTGGGTAAGCAGGTTTCCAAGTAGTTGGAGGTTTTTTGCTTTAATTTGGGCCCAGAGCAGAGACAAGGGAATTGTCTTTTTCTGTAGGCTGACAATCACTATCAGAGAATAGGTATTCTATTCCAGCACAGCAAAATTTTACAGCCAAGTTTTGTTTGTTTATTTCTAAACCTCGGGTGTAAAGTTAGTTAAAAACAGAGAGGTTAGAATGGGCAAATCCTCAGCTCGACTACAGCTGGAATTAGCCAAATTTCAGGCTGAGGAAAAACAAAGGGAACATGAAAGACAGATAGAACTCATGCGGCTGAAGGAGGAGGAGAAGGAAAAAGAGAGGAAGCATGTGGAGGAGATGGAGAGGATAAAGGCCCAGCAGAATATACCAACAAACCCTAGCAATCCTTCTCCAGGTACCACTTCCCATCCCAGAAAGTTCCCCACCTACAAGGCAGGTGATGATACTGAGGCCTTCTTAGAAAACTTCGAAAGGGCCTGCCTTGGGTACAACATCTCTACTGACCAATACATGGTAGAGCTGAGGCCGCAGCTCAGTGGACCCTTAGCTGAGGTGGCAGCTGAAATGCCTAAAGAACACATGAACAAGTATGAACTGTTTAAATCCAAGGCGAGAGTCAGAATGGGGATAACACCCGAGCAGTCTCGTCGGAGGTTCAGAGCCCTAAGGTGGAAACCAGACATGTCATTTACCCGACATGCCTACCACATTGTAAAACATTGGGATGCCTGGATATCAGGAGCAAGTGTTGAATCTCCAGTAAATTTGCCCTTCCTAATGCAAATGGAACAATTCTTAGAGGGTGTTCCTGAGGAAATAGAAAGATACATCCTAGATGGGAAACCCAAAACTGTAATTGAGGCAGGAGAGATTGGAGCCAGATGGGTGGAGGTGGCAGAGAAGAAGAAAACTGGTCGCAGTTGGAGCGGAGACCAGAAGGGACCACCCCAGACCACACCCTATTACCGGGGGCCACCCAAAGCCCCACCTACCTCCCAAAGAACCCTCCAGACCCCTTATTGTCCCACCACCCCGTTCTCCAGCAACCCTCCTCGCCCCAGTGACCCGTCAGCTAGACGATGTTTTAAGTGTAACGAGCTGGGGCATGTAAAGGCCAACTGCCCCAAGAACCCCAACAGATTACAGTTCATTGCACCGGAATCACACCAGAGGTCCACAGGCCCAGATACCTCCCAGATACCCTTGGAGCGGAGGGAAACTGTGAGTGTGGGTGGGAAGAAGGTCACCGCGTGGAGGGACACCGGAGCACAAGTGTCAGCTATCCATGCTTCCTTAGTGGACCCCAATTTAATCAACCCAGAGATCCAAGTGACGATTCAACCCTTCAAGTCCAACTCTTTCAATTTGCCTACAGCCAAGTTGCCTGTCCAGTACAAGGGCTGGTCAGGAATGTGGACTTTTGCAGTCTATGATGATTATCCCATCCCCATGCTGTTGGGGGAAGACTTGGCCAATCATGTGAAGCAGGCCAAGAGGGTGGGAATGGTCACCCGCAACCAGGCTAAACAAGCCGTGAGGCCTAGCTCTGTTCCGGAAACTTCTATCAGGACCCAGTCAGAGGTGATGGACCTGGACCCCAGGCCAATGTCTGCAACAGCAGTAGTGGATCCAGTCCCAGAGACCCAGACGGAACCAGTCCCAGAACCGGAACCAGCCAAACAACCAACACCAGACCCCGTGCCAGCACTGAATCCAGTACTTGCAACCTCAACACCAGAGGGCCCCACCGAACCTGAACTGGCAGCAGCCGATAACCCTACACAAGAGGCTCAGCCGGAGCCTGAATCCCAACATAGTGCACCAGCGGAGAGCGGTTCACAGTCAACAGAAACAGCTCCATCCCCTATATCGCTTCCAGAGGGACCAAGCCTAGGTCCACAATCCCATGAGGAACTGATGTCTCCAGCATCAAGGGAACAGTTCCAGACCGAACAGGAAGCAGATGAAAGCCTCCAGAGAGCTTGGACGGCGGCACGGAGCAACCCACCGCCTCTCAGCTCTTCTAATCGATCCAGGTTTGTTGTAGAAAGAGGACTTTTATACAAGGAAACTCTTTCTGGGGGACACCAGGAAGACTGGCATCCTCAGAGACAGTTGGTAGTTCCAACTAAATACCGGGCCAAGCTCTTGAGCTTAGCCCATGATCACCCTAGTGGCCATGCTGGGGTGAACAGGACCAAAGACCGTTTGGGGGGGTCATTCCACTGGGAGGGAATGGGCAAGGATGTTTCTACCTATGTCCAGTCTTGTGAGGTGTGCCAAAGAGTGGGAAAACCCCAAGACCAGGTCAAAGCTCCTCTCCAGCCACTCCCCATCATTGAAGTTCCATTTCAGCGAGTAGCTGTGGATATTCTGGGTCCTTTTCCGAAAAAGACACCCAGAGGAAAGCAGTACATACTGACTTTCATGGATTTTGCCACCCGATGGCCGGAAGCAGTAGCTCTAAGCAACACCAGGGCTAAAAGTGTGTGCCAGGCACTAGCAGACATTTTTGCCAGGGTAGGTTGGCCCTCCGACATCCTCACAGATGCAGGGACTAATTTCCTGGCAGAAACTATGAAAAACCTTTGGGAAGCTCATGGGGTAAATCACTTGGTTGCCACTCCTTACCATCATCAAACAAATGGCATGGTGGAGAAGTTTAATGGAACTTTGAGGGCCATGATACGTAAATTCGTAAATGAGCACTCCAATGATTGGGACCTAGTAT
This sequence comes from Lepidochelys olivacea, assembly GCF_965140295.1. NCBI lineage: Eukaryota > Metazoa > Chordata > Testudines > Cheloniidae > Lepidochelys > Lepidochelys olivacea. The sequence continues at coordinate 29,661,414 of NC_140417.1, read as the reverse complement.
TGCAGCAGTTGCTCTTTGCCTACAGAGCTGTACCACATCCCAGTTTAGGGTTTTCCCCATTTGAACTTGTATATGGCCGTGAGGTTAAGGGGCCATTGCAGTTGGTGAAGCAGCAATGGGAGGGATTTACACCTTCTCCAGGAACTAACATTCTGGACTTTGTAACCAACCTACAAAACACCCTCCGAACCTCTTTAGCCCTTGCTAGAGAAAACTTACAGGATGCTCAAAAAGAGCAAAAAGCCTGGTATGATAAACATGCCAGAGAGCGTTCCTTCAAAGTAGGAGACCAGGTCATGGTCTTAAAGGCGCTCCAGGCCCATAAAATGGAAGCATCGTGGGAAGGGCCATTCGTGGTCCAGGAGCGCCTGGGAGCTGTTAATTATCTCATAGCATTCCCCACCTCCAACCGAAAGCCTAAGGTGTATCATATTAATTCTCTAAAGCCCTTTTATTCCAGAGAATTAAAGGTTTGTCAGTTTACAGCCCAGGGAGGAGACGACGCTGAGTGGCCTGAAGGTGTCTACTACGAAGGGAAATGTGCTGGTGGTGGGGAAGAGGTGAACCTCTCCATGACCCTTGGGCGTATGCAGCGACAGCAGATCCAGGAGCTGTGCACTAGCTACGCGCCAACGTTCTCAGCCACCCCAGGACTGACTGAACGGGCATACCACTCCATTGACACAGGTAATGCTCACCCAATTAGGGTCCAACCTTACCGGGTGTCTCCTCAAGCTAAAACTGCTATAGAACGGGAGATCCAGGATATGTTACAGATGGGTGTAATCCGCCCCTCTGAAAGTGCATGGGCATCTCCAGTGGTTCTAGTTCCCAAACCAGATGGGGAAATACGTTTTTGCGTGGACTACCGTAAGCTAAATGCTGTAACTCGCCCAGACAACTATCCCATGCCACGCACAGATGAACTATTAGAGAAACTGGGAAGGGCCCAGTTCATCTCTACCTTGGACTTAACCAAGGGGTACTGGCAGGTACCGCTAGATGAATCTGCCAAGGAAAGGTCAGCCTTCATCACACATCTCGGGCTGTATGAATTTAATGTACTCCCTTTCGGGCTGCGAAATGCACCCGCCACTTTCCAAAGACTTGTAGATGGTCTCCTAGCGGGATTAGGAGAATATGCAGTCGCCTACCTTGACGATGTGGCCATATTTTCGGATTCCTGGGCAGACCACCTGGAACATCTACAAAAAGTCCTTGAGTGCATAAGGGAGGCAGGACTAACTGTTAAGGCTAAGAAGTGTCAAATAGGCCTAAACAGAGTGACTTACCTTGGACACCAGGTGGGTCAAGGAACGATCAGCCCCCTACAGGCCAAAGTGGATGCTATCCAAAAGTGGCCTGTCCCAAAATCAAAGAAACAGGTTCAATCCTTCTTAGGCTTGGCCGGTTATTACAGACGATTTGTACCGCACTACAGCCAAATCGCTGCCCCACTGACAGACCTAACCAAAAAGAAACAGCCAAATGCTGTTCAGTGGACCGGAAAGTGTCAGAAGGCCTTTAACAAGCTTAAAGCGACACTCATGTCTGACCCTGTACTAAGGGCCCCAGACTTTGACAAACCGTTCCTAGTAACCACAGATGCATCCGAGCGTGGTGTGGGAGCAGTTTTAATGCAGAAAGGACCTGATCAAGAATTCCACCCTGTAGTGTTTCTCAGCAAAAAACTGTCTGAGAGGGAAAGCAACTGGTCAGTCACTGAAAAAGAATGTTATGCCATTGTCTACGCTCTGGAAAAGCTACGCCCATATGTTTGGGGACGGCGTTTCCACCTGCAAACCGACCATGCTGCACTAAAGTGGCTTCACACCGTCAAAGAAACTAACAGAAAACTTCTTCGGTGGAGTTTAGCTCTCCAAGATTTTGATTTCGACATCCAACACATCTCAGGAGCTTCTAACAAAGTGGCTGATGCACTCTCCCGTGAAAGTTTCCCAGAATCAACTGGTTAAAATCGTCCTTGAGATGTGGAAAATATTGTTAGTCTTTATGTACTTGGTAGTATATTTAGAGATGCATGGGTCTTATTAACTCTGTTTTCCTAGAGCTCCAGGAAGAAATCCCAGCCAGTGTTTCACCCTAGCTGAGATTTGGGGGGCGTGTCATAAATATAAAGGGAAGGGTAAACCCCTTTGAAATCCCTCCTGGCCAGGGGAAAGCTCCTCTCACCTGTAAAGGGTTAAGAAGCTAAAGGTAACCTCGCTGGCACCTGACCAAAATGACCAATGAGGAGACAAGATACTTTCAAAAGCTGGGAGGAGGGAGAGAAACAAAGGGTTTGTGGGTCTGTCTGTAGTCGTCTTGGCCGGGGACAGAACAGGAATGGAGTCTTAGAACTGTTAGTAAGTAATCTAGCTAGGTATGTGTTAGATTATGATTTCTTTAAATGGCTGAGAAAAGAATTGTGCTGAATAGAATAACTATTTCTGTCTGTGTATCTTTTTTGTAACTTAAGGTTTTGCCTAGAGGGGTTCTCTATGTTTTTGAATCTAATTACCCTGTAAGATATATACCATCCTGATTTTACAGGGGGGATTTCTTTATTTCTATTTACTTCTATTTTTTATTAAAAGTCTTCTTGTAAAACACTGAATGCTTTTTCATTGTTCTTAAGATCCAAGGGTCTGGGTCTGTAGTCACCTAGGCAAATTGGTGAGGCTTTTTACCAAACCTTGTCCAGGAAGTGGGGTGCAAGGTTTTGGGAAGTATTTTGGGGGGAAGGACGCGTCCAAACAGCTCTTCCCCAGTAACCAGTATTAGTTTGGTGGTGGTAGCGGCCATTCCAAGGATAACGGGGGTAATATTTGTTACCTTGGGGAAGTTTTGACCTAAGCTGGTAAAGATAAGCTTAGGAGGTTTTTCATGCAGGTCCCCACATCTGTACCCTAGAGTTCAGAGTGGGGGAGGAACCTTGACACCTGCGTAGACAGGCATTTCTGATATAGAGACGAGACTACAGTAAGCTAAGAAAAATTATGTTTTAATTCTTGTTTATGAGACTAATTTCTAATGATCCAGCAAAAAACAGCCCACCCTTCTAATGTCCTTGTCAAATCAAGCAGAATGTACTAACAGGCCCTCGTGATTTATGACACTGCTCACTTGTCCCCATGCAACACAATTAAAAGCTTTCCTATAATCACTATTTCAAGAGCAAGATGTGAGAAGTCTGGTAGTAGAACAGTGATAAGAAGTCTATAGTTCTAGACAAGAAGTTCCATTTATCCTTCCACTTAGACTCAGTCTACACAAAAAAGCCTGCCAATGAAATATATACATAAAAGGTGTCTACTGAATAAAACTGGTCCGAAGGAGATTTTGGGAAAGCAAGTTTTCTGCATTTAGGCCCCACTTCAGTAAGGTACTCAAGGACATAAGTATTCCCACTGAAGTCAATGGGACTACTCATGTCCTTACATATTTTACTATTTACCTAAAAGACAGCATCTCATGAAGCCCAAAATTCAGTGGAGTTGAGCACCTAACCCCCTTCAGCTTCTTCTAAAATCTCATCCTAAAAGAACAATAATACTGTGCTAGACAAGAAAAACAGTACATTGGACTTCAGGCTCCATCCAAGGCTATGCTGTCTTTGAGATTAGCAGTACAGCTCTTCAGAAAAGTTCTGCACCTAAACCTAAACAGTTACTTATCTTCTCGTAACTGTTGTTCTTCGAGATGTGTTGTTCACGTCCATTCCACATTAGGTGTGTGTGCGCCACGTGCACGAGCTTCGGACACTTTTTCCCTTAGTGGCTCCCGTTGGGCCGGTGGGGGGGCCCCTAAGTGGTGCCACTGCGCCGTGCATATATACCCCTGCCTCCCAACCCCCTCCGGTTCCTTCTTGCCAGCGACTCCGACAGGGGGTAGGAGGGTGGGTGGTGCTTGTTCACGTCCATTCCACATTACGTGAATCACAAGCTTACCTCTGGAGGAGGGTAGGAGTCACAGAACAAGTGATTGGAGGACCGCTCTGCCAACTGCCGTGTCCTCACTGGCCTGTTGGTTGACTGCGTAGTGGGTTGTGAAGGTGTGCACCAAGGACCAGGTGGCTGCTCTGCAGATCTCCTGGACAGGACCTGTGCCAGGAAAGCCGTGGAAGTCACTTGTGCCCCGGTTGAGTGGGCTGTGACCGCCAGGGCTGGAACACCTGTGAGCTCATAGCACACCCGGCTGCAAGACAAGATCTGCTGTGCCGACACTCGGAGGCCTTTCATCCTCTTGGCTACGGCCACAAACAGCTGCGCGGATTTACGAAAGGGCTTGGTGCGCTCCAAATAGAATGCCAGCGCACGACAGACATTCAGGGTGTGTAGGCTGCGGTGACTCGAGTCCGTATGGGGTTTTGGAAAAAACACCGGCAGACAAATGTCCTGGCCCAAATGGAACTGCAAGACCACCTTAGAGAGGAACTTGGGGTGCGGTCGGAGCTGCACCTTATCCTTGTGAAATACTGTATACAGTGGCTCAGAGGTGAGAGCCCTCAGCTCAGACACCCTTCTGGCCGAGGTAATGGCCACCAGAAATGCCATCTTCTAGGAAAGGTAGAGGAGGGAGTAGGTAGCGAGGGCCTCGAAAGGAAATCCCATGAGCTTAGAGAGGACCAAGTTAAGGTTCCAAGGGAGGGAGTGGGGGGCATCCTCACAATACTTTAATTGGAATTGGAAACATCCTCTCCAATCCTTTAAGGAAACTTCCCACCACTGGGTGGGAAAACACCGAGCCCCCCCGAAAACCCTGGATGGAAGGAGGAGATGGCCGCCAGGTGCACTCTGAGTGAGGACGGGGCCAGCCCCTGCTGCTTGAGGTGCAGGAGGTACTCTAGGATGGCTTGCACCGGTGCCTGGCACGGCTGCATCTGTCGGGGCTCACACCAACATAAGAACATTTTCCATTTGGCCATATAGGTAGCCCTGGTAGAGGGCTTCCCACTGCCAAGCAGAATCTGCTGCACAGAAAGGGAACATTGGCTTTCCAAGGCGTTTAGCCACAGAGCTTCCACGCCGTCAGGTGTAGTGATTGCAGGTCAGGGTGGAGAAGCTGCCTGCCGTCCTGCATGAATAGATCCCGGTGAAGGGGCAGGACTACCGGGGCCTCCACCAACAGCTCTAGGAGTGGTGTGTACCAGTGCTGGTGGGGCCATGTTGGGGCGATGAGGACCACCGCCACTCTGTCCCCGTGTACCTTGAGCAGGACCTTGTTGTATCAAGGGGAGCGGGAGAAAGGCATGCATCAAGCCCTCTCCCCACAGGATCAAAAACGCATCTGCGACTGAGCCCAGGCTGTGGCCCTGGAATGAGCAGAACCGCGGGCACTGGGCGTTGACCCTGGTGGCAAACCACTCGTGCATGCAATAAGACCTGTTGAGGTAGTTCGCCAGATCGTTTCGCACCCCCAGGAGATACAACGCCTCAAGGTGAATGGCATAGGCTATACAAAAGTCCCAGAGGAGAGCCTTGCAACAGAGCGGCGAGGAACGGGCCCCACCCTGCTTGTTTATATAAAACATGGCAGTAGTGTTGTCTGTCAGAACTGTCATGCTGTGACCACTCAGAGTGGCATGAAAGGTCTGGCAGGCTAGACGAACTGCCCTGAGCTCCTTCACATTGATATGGAGCGACCGCTCTGCTCCGGACCACAAGACCTGAGGTCCCCCAGGTGAGCCCCGCATCCATGGTCTGATGCATCTGTCACCAGCGTCAGGTCCGGTTGTGAGGCAGCAAAGGGGATGCCTTTCCAAACCACAGGCTGGGACTGCCACCACAGCAGGAAGTCCAGCACGTCTCTTGGGGCTGTCAAGTCCAGGGGATCCCTGCCTGTGCGGTACACCCAAGCGAGCCACGCCTTCAGAGTCCTAAGCCTCAGTCTGGCATGCCTGACCATGTGCGTGCATGCTGCCATGTGGTCCAGCAGCCACAGGCAGCACCTGGCCGTTGTTGTTGGAAACTGGCGCAGGGAGGCCACCGCTTGCTGGATAGCCCGGAATTGGGAAACTGGAAGGCTTGCCCTGGCCTGCACCGTGTCCAGGACCGCCCTTATGAATTCCACTCTCTGTGTGGGTACGAGAGTGGACTTGGGGACGTTGACCAGGAGCCCCAGCTTGCGGAACTATCTCAGGGCCACCTCCATGTTGCCCCGCACTTCTGCTTCGGATCAGCCCGCCAGGAGCCAGTTGTCGAGGTACGGGTAACCCTGGATGCTCTGCCTCCGTAAGAAGGCCGCCACCACTGCCATGCATTTCGTGAACACCTGTGGGGCTGCGGCTAGACCGAATGGGAGAACCGCAAACTGGTAATGTTCTTGGCCCACGGTAAAGCGCAGGGATCGCCGATGTGCTGGGTGGATGGCAATATGAAAGTTCACGTCCTTCATGTCAAGGGCAGCGTACCAGCCCCCCGCATCCAGGAAAGGGATGATGGTGCCCAGAGAGACCATGCAGAACCAGGCCTTGACCAGGAACTTGTTGAGCACTCGCAGGTCTAAAATGGGACGAAGGCCCCACATTGGCCTCGAGTATGAGGAAGTACTGGGAGTAGAAACCTTTCCCCTTTAGGCCATGCGGCACCGCCTCTACCGCCCCCGCCTCTAGCAGTGAGTGAACCTCCTTCTCTAGGAAATGCTCATGAGAGGAGTCCCTGAAGAGGGACGGGGAAGGGGGGTGGGAGGGAGAGAAGAGAACTGCAGCGAGTACCCGTTCAGCACCGTGCATAAGACCCAACGGTCCGACGTAACGCTGGACCACACATGGGAGAAATGGGACAGGCGGTTCCAGAAACAAAGGGACGGATTCAGTGACTGGTCTGGTACGCTGTCCCCGAGCGCACCTTCAAAAGCCTGGCTTGGTGGCCGGCTGGGATTTGTGCTGACTTTGGTTCTGGCCTGGCGCATTATTGTTATTATTGTTGTTGCGCCGTCACCTATTATCCCTGCCTCACCTACGGTAAGGCTCATGCCTATGATGAGGCTGGTACTGGCGCTGAGGGGGAGGCTGCGGCTTAAAGGGCTTCCTCTGCGTTACTGGGGTGTGCATGCCCAGCAACTTAAGTGTAGCCCTCGAGTCCTTGAGGCTATGCAGCCTCGCGTCTGTCTGGTCCGAAAAGAGCCTGGACCCTTCCAAGGGTAGGTCCTGAAGTGTATTCTAGACTTTAGGCGGCAGGCCTGACTCCTGAAGCCACGCTGAGCACCTCCTGACCACCCCTGACACGATTGTTTTGGCTGCCATGCCTGCTGAATCCAGGAAGGCCTGGAGAGAGGTCTTGGCTTCTGCCTTGCCCTTGTCCACCAGGGCCGTAAACTCCTGTTGGGAATTTTGTGGGAGGTTGTCCTTAAACTTCCCCACCGCCACCCAGGAGTTAAACTTATGCCTGTTGAGGATGGCCTGCTGGTTAGCAATCCTCAACTGAAGGCCCCCTAACGAGTTCACCTTTCTGCCAAAAAGGTCCAGGCGTTTTGCCTCCTTGGCCTCAAGGGCCAGGGCCTGTTCTCCATGGCGTTCCCTTTCGTTCACCGCCGAGACCACCCGGGAGCATGGACTTAGGTGGCAGAACAAGAATTCTTAGGCCTTTGACAGGGCAAAGTATTTGCGCTCCGCACCTTTGGTCGTTGGAGTGCTGGAGGCCGGGGTCTGCCATATAGTCTTATAATTCGATTGGATGGTCTTAATGAGCGGGAGCGCTATTCTAGATGGACCTTTGGGGCTCAAAATGTCCACCATGGGGTCCCCCTGCTCAACCATCTCCTTGGCCTGCAATTCCAAGTTCTGGGCGACCCTCTGCAGTAGCTCCTAAGACTTGTGATCTTAGTAAGGGAACTTGTGTTTAGATAAATCTTTTCATTGCAATTTCATAGTGGAAAGCAATGTGACACAGACCGTTCCACATTTTCAGCTACTGTAGTTCGCTAAAGGCCGTTAGCAATTTCCATCCTGCTTATACTGGTCAGAAAGAACGGGTCATCAAAATCATAACATGTTACAGCTTAATGCTTTTTGGAGAACTCATGTGCACATATCAATTAAATGAAAAGAAACAGACAGTTGAGACTTACATATCCAGTGGTTGTGCTTCCACAAGAATATTCCTGTTTCTTTCTATAGTCCCAGATTATCTCACAAGTATCTTGACATGAACTAAACACGTAGGAAATGTAAACCACATCACAGCACCTCTCATTTTAGTCTGGTTTTCCTGAACGCATGAGCTTTTTACATTTATGCAATTTGTCTTGCATTTGGACAGAGCAGGACAGAGCTAGTCACCTAGAGAATAAATCTGCTGGTTTAAGGAAAGTCTCCTTTGACAGAAGGCCCCAGTTGACCAATTGAGAGTTTTGACCTTACAACGGTGTTAAAGCAAAAGAGTGGCTCCCGAGGCTGCTAAATTACTCTCAAAGTTCTTTGGAGTCATGCCCACCCCCCTGCAAACATCTGCTGGGCTAGACCCGGAGTAGATGACAAAACAAATAATGAGGAGCAGCTCTGTGACTGATTTAATTCAATACTGCTTTCGAACCAGCATTTTAAAAAGGCAGCAGCAACTTTCCAAATGCTAGAACATGTTAGTGCCCCTTGTGCCTGGGAGGAGATCCCCAGACACATCTGCAAAGCCACCTCGTTGTCCTACTGCAAATCTCTCCTTTGTCATAATGCCTACAACAATCTTGACAATGGATAGGGAGCTGGCAAGATGAGACCACTGCCCATCAGACTGCTCACAGAACAGTCAGTGCTGTCTCATTGTTTCTTTCTACTCCTGTCTGTTTATACCTGTCATCTCTTGTTTGTAAGCTCTTTTGGGCAGAGTCTGTTTTTACAATACCTAGCAGAAGGGGGTCCTGGTCCATGCCTGGGGCTCCTAGACACTACTGCAATAGCAATAAATAAGTAAACGAGTAATAGGTCAATGCCAAGTTAGCAACCAGTCAAGATGTGTCTCCAACTGTTTTAAAAAACAATCCCTTTTCCACATAAGAGCATTACCCATTTACAAGCAAATGAATACTGCCTTAGTGCTGCGATTTATGCAAAAGCTCACACTAACATACACTTGGAGCAGGAAAAAACAGCCACTAGATGCTGGGTTTTCATGTCATTGTCATTTAGGTAGAACCTGACCTGGAATCTCTTCCACAAGTGCAGCATCTCAAAAAGAAGTTTGGATACTGATTAAAACTACAGTACATTGATGAAACCACAACCTGTCAGCAAGCAGGTGGGCTTCCAAGACAGGTAAATTGCTGTAAATGGTCTCACTGAAGACTTTCTGATTAGCAAATATAATAAAACCTAAGACCATTTTCCCATGCTGAAAAAAAAATTAAATTAAAGTAAGGACTTGAACGCAGTAGCTGGGGTGTGCTCTAGTGGTTCTTTCCCTGACAGCCAGCCCTTACCTAAACTTCACTTTTGCTTACATCTCCTTAATAGGGAAATATTCTCAAACTCCCACACTGGTGAGAAGCTCCACAGTAGAGACACTAATAGACCCTCCCATGCCTAGGCAAGAGGTTATGTGTTGGTGGACTGAGAATCACTAATTCTCTTTGGTCCAAAATAATTTAACTTAACATTTTTTGGCACTTTGCAAAAGCCATTAACTTTGCAGGAGGGTTGGGAAAAGGATGAGGGGATGCTCCTGGATAGGACTGGAGAAGGTGTGGGTGGGGAAAAACAGAAATAAGGGGCTGCTTCTTCATGTACTGGCTGGCTGTGGAAAATTCTCTCCATTTCATTATTTAATGCTGATGGCTGGCAGAGTTTATTTGTATATTAGTATTTACCGTTAGTGGGTGGTGGTGAAGTTTGATGGTTATTAGGGTGCACTCGGCGCATCTGTGAAGCTTTTTAAAATAGTTAAATTTAAATAATTTGACAAAATTAAACAGGTCTTATCACATGCAGGGATTGCAGCACAGGCCAATGCCTGGTGCAGTTTTAAAAAAAGCATTAATCTTCCTAATATTTTTTTGTTTTGTTTGAATACTACTATTCTATTAGCAAAAAACTTTAAAAAAAACAAAACAAAGTCCCCCCCCAGAACATGTCTTCTAGGATACAGTTACAATCAAACCTGTAGGTTTTTTTGAGTCCAGATCTCTGCTAATGGCTCTGTTATTAAAATTAATAAATTGTTGCTTAAATGAGGCGCAAATCTTATGTACCCATTTTCATGTTCTTTTCCTAGGCTGAAGTTTGCCTGGTTTTTCCCTCTTACGAGTTAAATTTTTATGTAACAAAATATTTAGACAAAGATTGTGGAAAGAACCCATAGTTTACATCCATGTTTAACATTCTTTGATTTTTTTTTTTTTTGGGACCAGATCAATGGAGTTTCTGTCGGTCTACAAAAGAGAAGGCATTTGGGGAAGTAAGTAATCAGTCAATCATATTTCATAACAGGGCTACATATAATTAATGTTAAATATAAAGCCTCCTCACATCTAGTTCTGCTCCTATTTTTGCTTCTTTTACTATAGAGGTCACTTGAAACACTGCTGTTCACGTTCTTATTGGACATCAAAAGGTCCATCTCATTCATCACTGTACAAAAGCCATCTGTCTTTTCTGCGTCTTCCCAAGGAAACATTGTAGCAACTTTTAAAGTATACTGACAGAGAACTCCCCAGTATAGACAGCAGCACAAACCCTGAACAGCTGCCTTTGTCGACAAAAGCAGACCCAGCTCTTCCACCTCTGAAAGAGAGAGAGAGTTAGGTTTTTTTTTACCTCTTGGACAGGGATATTTCCTAAATGATGTTCTCAGCTGCTAAACTTCACAGGGCCTTAGGACTACACACAAGAAAAATGAGAAACTTTTAAAGAGCCTCCTCATATTCTTCAAACACAGGTCAGATTTGAAGAAGAAAATTCACTGGAGTCCAGTGAAAGGTCTTTGAGCCTGCACAGCCACGCACATTTCGGGCATTAAAAGATTGAATCTCTAAGCCAGACTCTAAGAGAGCTAAAAATTGCTTCTTGTCTCTAAAAAGAGATACAACAATTTTTACACCAGGGGAAGGAATCACTCTATTGAAACAATAACAGTCTGCTTTAAGAAATGTACAACTGATGCCAGACAAATCAAAGTTAAACCTAAACCATATTAGCCTGAAAGTCTGTACCTTTTCTACAATCTTTTCCTTGGTTTAGATGGCTGCTTTTGGTATTTTGTTTACTGTGGGTTAGTGGTGGCATAATTCAGAGTTTTGGAACAAAAACCAAAAAAACCCTTTCACTCTGCAAAGCAATGGAAGTGATATCCTAATATAGAGGGTATGTTCTGTACTATTAGTCGTCTCATGTTGGCACATTACATGTTGCAAGCAAAGGCTATATGCACAAGGTAACTGGGTTGGTCTCCCAACAGAAAGAGGTGCTTTCATTTCAATACTGAGAAAAAAAAATGATTTGCCCATATGTTGAGTACTGTCTGAGAATCATATCCAGGGCCAACTGAAGCCTGCACTTTATTTTGCTTGGCCCCCCAAAATAAAAAACAGGGAGGGAATATGGTGCTGGTGCACTAAAATCCCACTTTTCCAGCAGAGTGAATTGCGTGGAGTTACAGAGTTCCTGCAACAGGAAATACTCTCTTCATGCAGAAGAGATGAAATGTCAAGACTATAGGGGTGAAATCATGGCCCCCATTGAAGAGAATGGCAAAATTCCCAGTCAGGCCAAATTTCATCCCAGGATTTTAAGTAGCGAGAACCTATGCAATCTCAAACTCATCTCTGTTTCAAAGCACAACAGGTGACAATTCTGCTAACCTGCAGATCTAAGAAGGTCTCTGATATACATGAACAGACCAATGAGAATGATAACACGGCTTGTCTGTTTCAGCAGTCTCTTGCAAAAGATGGGTTACTTCTGTTTGTATAAGCCAAATGCAAAATACAGGAAAAACATTAAACCCATTAAGACTCTCAAAAGGGAAAGGATGTGAACAAAATGACTCCACAGAGCAATGTTTTAAAATTATAGGTTTGTGATCTTTAGGCTCCTGCCCCTAAAGCCAATAAGGCATCTATTAAATCCCAATGGATTCAAGAACTGAAGTTTGTCTGCTGTGAATTCTGCAGTGCACCAGTAAAACAAATATTTGGATTGGACCTGCAAGGGAAGAGCAGCAAGTCAGATATTTTATCACAAAATATGCTTCACTGTCTACATCAAAATTATTTGGCAGAATGATTAAACACAAAGAAAATCTGACTAGGGGAAAAACACAACAAGATGCGCATGAAAAATGAGATTACAGCATCAGAACTAAGGTCATCGGAAATATGCTGACCCCAAAAAAATCATTTTAGTGTTCGCTGCAATAATGCGTGTTTTTTATTTTCCCCCTTATTTCTTTTTGCATCGTGCAGCATTAAACTGAACCAAGTCCAGAATTTACTTTACTACTTTCCCCACCTTGTTTATACTCAGTACTCTGATTACCAGCATACTGAGGCTTTGGATCCCCAGTGCAAAATCTGAAACCTTAACTTGGTCACTACAGACAGGATCACAGACATGTTTCTAGTCTTTCTGTTGTTCTTTGGGTTGTGGCTAGAAGCCTAAAAAAAAAAGTCATCATGAGAGTCCTTGGGTGGAAAAAAAAAGTTATAAATGAAGTGTGCCATTTTATTCTTTAGATTAACTCAGATGCTAAGGTTGAGGGGCATGAGCTAGTAGCAGTCTAATCTCACAAAGAATCTTCAACCTACTCTGTAAAAACTTAGGAAAGAGAAAACTCAAGGAATCAGTGCGATATTACTCTGGACAACATGCTCATATCTCCGCCACATGCTCACATCTCTGCACATAAAGGACAAACAGTGGATGACTAAAGAAAATGGAATTGCACCATGGGTCAATTGGGTGAAGAAGCTTAGACAGGGAAAAGGGCCTTAATTGCAACAACATAGTAATCTATGGCTGCATAATCCTCTAACACCAAAAAAGTGAAAAGAGGAAAGTTTCAGAAAATAATTTAACAGTTTTGCATGCCAACAGTTCCTATCACTATGAGCAACAATAAAATATGTTATTTCAGCAGCATCTTACACTCTCGTAACAGAGAAGAGCTCAACATATTGTTTTGCTGTTAGAGTTTAACATCTGGCTGAGGAGGACAGAAATATGAATAAGGAATTAAAAACAGTGTAATCAATGTGTTACTCTCCTATGCACTATGTTACATTAAGGCTAGATCATTAATGACACTCTTCCAATTTAAAAGACACAGGAATGCAGTTATATTTCTGGTGCATTGTTTTTCCTATTATTATTTATTTGTATTAGCATAGTGCTTAGGAGCCCTAGTCAGAGACCAGGACCTGACTGTGTACTGTACAAACACAGAATACAAAAGGTGGTCCCTGCAAACCAATGCTTCATGTAAATATCTGTATGCAGTGTTGTTGAAGCCATGTCAGTTCTAAGTTGAAATATTTAGTAGTGTTCATGAACAAACCACATTTACATCATTTATTCTTTATTTGAGAAGTTTATGGACACATTCTACCCTAGTGAGGCCCCTGTAAGGAGCAAAATTGAGAATTTGGCCTCTTCATTTCTCTCCATATTCTTAGCTACTTTGATCTAATGAGACAAATGAAAATGCCAGCTGCACTAACTGCGGAAAGCCTGTATAATCAACAAAGTTTGTTGTTATGGATTTTTTTGATGAGGTGAATCTTTAAATAATTAACTTTTTCTGCTCAGGTTGTCAAACCCATCTGTAAAAGACCTCATGTGGGGGAGGGGAAAGGGGGGAATCTCAGGGTTCCGCTGCCTGCCTCCCTCCCAGAGCAAACCCCAGTCTTACTGGAGTAACATCCTGTCTAGAGAACAAAATGCACTCCTGTCTGGTTACTCACAAAGATCAGCCAATGTGTTGCTCTTTGTGGTAGCACCCTGGGCTGCAGAAGCAGCTATTCTCCTGGGGAAATCCAGGCTGAAACCAAGATTCGCCTGGGTGGGAACAAGAGCCCTTCCTAAGGCTCATACTTCTCTCTCTAATATCCTTATGTTAGGAGGACCAGCTCCTTGCTCCTCTCTCTGGGACTGACAGTTTGCACACAGCCTTCAGGGTTTGGAAAGGCATTTCTTTCCCTCCCCAAGCAGTTAGCTAATCCCTTCCTCATGGTGATACTGGTGTCCATTTTATCAGCTAAAGAATTCGGATACATCCACACTCCCTCAGTGGCTACTATCGCTTCCAGCAGTGCAGAGACGTACATATAGGCCATCACATCATGCCGGCTGCACCTAGTCCTTGCTAATCCTTCCGGAAGTTCTTCCCAAGCTAGCTGTGTTTGAGGTACAAGGGACTCCCAGCATTAGGACTTGGGGCAAGCAGCTTCAGTGAGCTACCAGATTCACTTTGCTTCTTTGGAAAGGGATAATATGCACCGCCAGCTAAGGACCGTGTTAAGACGACCAGACAGTAGCTGAAAGGCTAGATGATTGTGTGGCTGCACATACCCCATACTGTTTGGTGCTCCAATGTGCTGGTCCTGATTCTGCCATTAGAACATTAGCTAGAGATTTTGTCCTGCTGCTTGCACCGCAAAGCGGTTCCATTATACTCCTCCTGCAGAGCAGAGAATGGGATGCAGCCCTTTGCAAGGAAAAAGGTGTTTCTAAGCTACTTTGGGCCGGGAGTCCAAGTAGCTGAGATCCCACTTTGCTTAGTTACAAATGGCAACTTGCAATAGTAACTGGGTTACTATTTACATAGGAGTGAGTAAGAACTACTTCACTATTCAGTGGTGGTCTCATACTGTCAGCATATTGCCACAGATTCCACAGACAGCTCCAACGTCACTTTGCTTTCGGTGACACCAACGCCAACTTTTCAACCAGGGAACTCTGGCTCATCCATACTGTTCCTGTTCTTATCATCAAGCCCAGCTGAGCAGAAATAGGTCTATAAAAACAAGGCCGTCTAGCAGGAGTGCCTGGTTCTCTGCCTGCCAGTCTGACAGCAATGGCAAGGGAATAGTTAGGGACTGGTGCTCTATGTTCTGGGCTATAGGAGATGAAATTATAAAGGCCCACACAAGCACTACAGCTTTATCAGGCAAGGGTGCGTAGCTGGGTACCAGATGAAGGCCTCGTCTGCTCTGGCAGGGATTGAGGAAAGTGGAGCAATACGGTTATTAGAAGGCATCTCCGGATATGCCGTTTCAGTCTCCAGCTTCACTGGCTGTGACCATCACATTCATGGGATTGTACTGAAACCTACGTCATACTGGGGCAGCTCTGACTGGCAGGATTCTTCTCTGATCAGAGGAAAATGGAGAGAGAGACTAGCTGTGCTTTTGGGACCTTGCTCACGCCTTCCAAAAACAATCTGCTCAGTCTGTATACCATGTAACGTTAGACACTCACCACCTTGCTTGGGTTTGGGTTTAGAAATAAAAGCAACATTATCCATAGCTCAGCTTGAGCCTTCTCTAGGTGTAGCTGCTTTTTCCTCCCGGCTCCATTCTAGGTCCTTGAGAAGAGGTGTGCACAGCCACTCCCACCTTCTGTAGAACTGATCAATGAAATGGTTTTTAATTGTTCACTTTATTAATATAACTTCATAAGTAAAGTATTATGAATGAAACTACATTCATTCATAAAACCAGCTACTCCAATAAATGGCTAATTGAGTTTCACTTTCAATCCAATTGCTGCTTAAAATCACTGAAACTTGCACTGCTTCAACATTGTAACTTCTGTTCACTGTCTGCCATTCCTTACACTTGTCCATGTTGTAACCCAAACTCCATTTTAACTTGTCCCAAACTCCATTTTAAAATGCTCACTTCATTTTTGCAAAACCCTGCTGTAATCTGATTAGTGTAGTTTAGATGTGAGAATGAGGTATGTATGGATGATGGAATCAACCTCCAGCCCCAGCCTGTCCTGATGAAATAAAGCGTAAACACCAACGGCTGAAGATGCAGACAACAGCCCTGACAAAGCAAGAAGAGTCCACCCTCAAAAGAAAAGAACAAAAGTACAATTGAAGAAACATCAAAGCCAGGTCCTAGGCTGAAAGTCATGCCTGCAGTTGACGGGTGATCAATCACACCGAACCCAGAGGCAGCATGACACAGCAAGACCTATAGACTCTGGATTCAAACTAAAGCCTACAAAAAGGATAGGTGAGATGGAAGACTTTGGAGGGTAACGTTCTGCTGCCAACATGGAAGGGCATCGGTGCATGCCCAACAGAGACCCAGCTCTTCCTTGTGCCCGGCTTTCCTGGCCAGAGAGAGAGAGAATAAATGTGATCCTGTGCAGTTTTGTCAAGTCACGGTACATTCAGGACTGGTAACTATCTAGCAGTTGCAGAACGTGTGTGTGCGTGTGTGTGTGTACGTGTGTGTGCGTGTGAGAGAGAGACAGAGAGATAATAAACGTGATCCTGTGCAGTTTTGTCTGTCTAACACTTCCTTATACCCAGGTGAACTACATGTCTCAGGGAGACAACAGAACCCACCTCATCATTTCCCAGGGGGAGTAAACTGGCTAGAAAGGCCTGGGGTGTTTCATGTGCCAGTGCGTTTGAAGTGTTCCACTGTGAAGAAAGTCACAGTGGGTGAGGTAGTATCAATTTATTGGACCAATTTCTGTTGGTGAAAGAGACAAGCTTTGGAGTCTACACAGAGTTCTCCAGAAGAACTCTGTGTCCTCGAAAGCTTCTCTCTTCCCCCAACAGAAGTTGGTTCAATAAAAGATATCACCTCACCCACCCTGTCTCTCTAATATCCTGGGACAACCACAGCTACAACCAACAGTGCAAACAACAATCTGAAGAAAGTATTGTGTTAGTGGTTTCACCTAATGGTAACATCCCCGCATAAAAAAAACTGGTAGAGTGGCAACTTCAGTGTCCATGCAGGTTGTGATTTTCCACTGATCTTTAGGTCTCCATTAAAGCCACAGAGCTTTCCTAGGTAGTTTCCAGATCAACTCACGTAGACCAGGACACTTGGGATTTGATCACCAGCACAGGATCATATACGGTGGTATAAGCGATCACTCCTGGCTCCCTTTCAGACCACCTTCTCCTCCAACCTAGCCTCCCTCCTGTAGATACATTGGAGCCATTCCCCAGTTGTGTACTTGGAGACTCATAGACCCTACAGAGCTCCCAAATGCAGTTATAACACTATTAATCATGGACTCCTTCCTCTCAAGTGACCTTCAGATAACTTGTTACACAGATGAGCTGTGACAGAGGAAGCTATAAGACAGGAGGCTCTATTGCCAGAGGTCTGAATCAGATTATATCCTTTGCCACAATGTAGGAACATTAAGAGTATCTAGAGGCTGCAATGTAGGAATTTTCCTTTTTCTTCCACTATAACATGCGTGAAACAATTCTGAATTGTGGGAAGCCCAGCTGAACTGGGCAGCCCCATTTACAAAAAGAACAGCGTTACCCACTCCCATCTACTTTGACTGCTGTAGATAAATAATAAAATCACCAAGGAGCACAGAGAGATTATTAAAATTCGCCTTATGCAGCTATAGTAAAACCAAATGCCAGATGGCAGTAATGCAACTGTGGAATTTTAGACATTCCAAATGAACCTGCAAGCATCTTCTACCTCCCGGAAGAGGAGAAAGGAGACATGTAATTTCTACCCTACTAGTATCCCACCACAACATACATCCCAATTCAGAGTCCAAAACAGCATATTGTTTAAGAGGTTAAGAAAGTACTTCAACTGGTTTCAGATTATAAAGACCCATGCTAAAAAAACAAACAAACAAACTGAATAAAAATGTAAGTACACCTATTAAAGCTCACTTACACAGGTTACTTTCCTGTAAATCTGAGCAGCATTCTGGCATTCTGAGTAGGGGTATTCTGAGGTAGCCATTTCCAACATGCACATTCCAAAAGCATATACGTCAACTGATTCATCATAGTGTTCTTCATACATTTCTGGGGCCATAAATTCTGGAGTACCTAGACACAAAAGGGAAGAATTTAAGATAGACACAAATAGTAAATATGTTTTACTGCAGTTTTTTTCCTGATCTATAAAAATGTACCCATTTCAGCTGTGTCTGGGTAAATGCAAGATTATTTTAAAACAACTAAAATAAACTCCCTCCCCACCCCCCCAAAACAAAAACAGAACCCCACACAACTGCCCCTACCCTCATCAGTAATGCTGTGAGAAATGCAGATATGTGTAAAAATTCCAGAAGCGAAGAGCAAATCCTGAAGTGAACACAGTATAGGGCGTGGAAATAAACTGAAAGTTTCATAACGATTTTTTATGGGGATGGGGGGCGGGGAGGGAGAGAGAGAGAGAAGGAGAAGGGAAAGAGAAAGACAAGAAACTTCACATCTGATTTAGACAGTTTACAGATTGTTTCCAGCAATACAAGTAGTAATTACTTAGCAAGTTGCACTTTTGGTGAGATGTGTGGTAGTCCAAGTTCTTATATGAAGTCATGCATGAAGAACACTAGCATTAAGACTGATTGTACCATCACTGCAATGAGTAGAAACCAACAGAACTACTCAGAGTAAGGTCCTTCTCAGTGGGGGTTAGGGCGGCAGAAATTGGACCCACTGCGATAAGCCTGAAATAAAGCCCCATTTTTACTCCATCATAACTGTTCTGGTCAATATCTTCATCAATGATTTAGATAATAGCACATAGAGTACATAAAGCATAAAGTTTGCGGATGATACCAAGCTGGGAGGGGTTGCAAGTGCTTTGGAGGATAGGATTAAAAATTCAAAT
This sequence comes from Lepidochelys olivacea, assembly GCF_965140295.1. Classification (NCBI taxonomy): domain Eukaryota; kingdom Metazoa; phylum Chordata; order Testudines; family Cheloniidae; genus Lepidochelys; species Lepidochelys olivacea. Next base: position 29,642,637 of record NC_140417.1, on the reverse strand, counting down.
TGATCTGGACAAACTGAAGAAATGGTCTGAAGTAAACAGGATGAAATTCAATAAGGACAAATGCAAAGTACCCCACTTAGGAAGGAACAATCAGTTGCACACATACATAATAGGAAATGACTGCCTAGGAAGGAGTACTGTGGAAAGGGATGTGGGGGTCATAGTGGATCACAAGCTAAATATGAGTCAACAGTGTAACGCTGTTGCAAAAAAAGCAAACATCATTCTGGGATATATTAGCAGGAGTACTGTAAGCAAGACACGAGAAGTAATTCTTTCGCTCCACTCCGCGCTGATTAGGCCTCAACTGGAGTATCGTGCCCAGTTCTGGGCGCCACATTTCAGGAAATGTGGACAAATTGGACAAAGTCCAGAGAAGAGCAACATAAATGATTAAAGGTATAGAAAACATGAGGAAAGATTGAAAAAATTGGGTTTGTTTAGTCTGGTAAAGAGAAGATTGAGGGGGGACATGATGACAATTTTCAAGTACATAAAATGTTGTTACAAGGAGAGGGAGAAAAATTGTTGTTCTTAACCTCTGAGGATAGGAAAAGAAGCAATGGGCTTAAATTGCAGGAAGGGCGATTTAGGTTGGAGATTAGGAAAAACTTCCTGACAGAGTGGTTAAGCACTGGAATAAATTGCCTAGGGAGGTTGTGGAATCATCATCATTAGGGATTTTTAAGACAGGCTGGACAAACACTTGTCAGGGATGGTCTAGATAACACTTAGTCCTGCCATGAGTGCAGAGGACTGGACTAGATGACCTTTCGAGGTCCCTTCCAGTTCTATGAGTCTATAACTGGAACTAGCAGCTCAATACAAATCGCTACCTAGAATCCCTTCAAAAGTTCCCTTTTCTATACAGCAAATCAAGAACAAACAGAGGTAGTAATGACATCACTGGTAACTGAGTAACTCCCACGCTGAGCACCGAGACTTGGAAATTCAGTCACAATAGTTGTTTAACTCTTGTCAAAGAGCCTCTGAAAAACAATTACTTTGAACAGTGAGGTCTACAGAGCTCAAATGATACCTTCAGCACTGGTGCTTGCATCAAAAAATTTATTCAAGGAACTGCATCTAGTCATGGGACAGTTTATGCTTGGGTGGTGGGAGTCTGTACATAAAATATTATTTTCTTATCAAATGAATGTCAGGAAAGATGCAAGAGGAGTGAATAAGGCAGTGCTTAAGATGAAAATGGATTATCTAGATAGGATCACAGATCTTAAAAGGAAGAAAGAGCATTTTCCACCAACTAGGATATCAATGAGAAGGTGCAAAAAGGGACGTTTGTTTTCTCTAGGTACATTAACCTGTGAGCATAAGAAAAGTAATAATTTTGGTTTCGGAAGGACTCCTAATGGCCCGTGTCATTCCCTAGTTTTCAACAAGACATGGACTCTGGGTTAGAAACCAAACTCACTTCCTTCCTGGGATTTGGCTTTATTGGCCTTTCAGGCCAGGTCTACATTAGAAACTTTTGACAGTATAGCAATGTTGGTTAGGAGTATGATTTTTTTTTCATATTTCTATACTTGTAGAAAGCCTAGGATAGACACAGTCATACCACCATAAAAGTGCTTTTGCTGGGGAACAGGTATCAACTGTATCAGTAAAAGCACTTTTCTGCTGGAATAAGCTGCATCTGCACTAGGAGGGTTTGCCAGTATATCTATACCAGCAAACCTTTTCTGGTACAGACCTGGCCTAAGACAAAATAAGCCTCAGCTTAATCTTCTCTCAGCTTTGATACTCCTGGGGCCTCTCTCAGGCCCTCCTCTGTTCTTGTTGCCACTGTCTCAAAGACACTCCCTTTATATCCTAGTTGGACCCCACCTGTCAGCAAGACTCAGCTGTAATTACCCTGAATCTTGATATGGAGTTTTAAAACCTTGGCTTAGGGTGACTTGACAGAAAAGTGCTGCATTCCGATACTGGCCCTTTATTTGCCACCTGTGACAGAACCTTACATTGCAACTACGAAATGGTTCACGGCTGTGTCAGATGTGGACTACGCTCTACAGACCTGCTACATTGCCACTGAATCCCAGTCAGCCTAGAACAAAGAGAAACTGGTGAATTATGCAGCATTTAAAATGACGGTCGCCACCCTGAGGAGGGAGCAATCTAAAAAGCAGGAGATACTATAATAGCATTCCAAAAATATAGTCCAAGGGGCAAGAATCTCATTTGGTCTGTGTATGAATTCATTTGTAACAAATTAGATTCAAAAAGGTTTTCTGTATGCTTAATAGTCCTTAAAAACTGGAACAACTATGGGCTCAGTATTCATTCACAGAATCACTGATCTGCCCAATGCTACTCAATCCATTGCTCTTTTTCGTAAGCACTCTTCTGAAGAGAATTACAAAAGGTAGCCAAGTTTATAAAGGGGTTTTCTCAACTTCCATTAAGTCTTGCCTACTCTAGGATTTTTCCCAACAGTTTCCCTCCACTACTACCACCACTAGAGGAGACAAATTGCCAACAGCCTCCAGTATTTTTGCTAACGTCTTGTCTAGATCTGCTCTGAGCAGGTTTGATGGCTCAGTGGTAAAAATTCCAACAGCCACAGAAGCCTCAATTACACTACTGGTACTAGTGGGGATCGTGAGGATGGAAAATTTTTGAATGGAAAACTTGCCTCCTAGAGTGGACAGAACCTTCAAATACCAAAATCCAAGGCCAGAATCTCAGCTGGTGTAAATCAGCATGGGTTCATTAAAATCAATGGAGCTAAACAGATTTACATGAGCTGAGGATCTGGCCACAGAATTTAATCAGCCACTTTAATCTCAATGATATCAGTCTAACAGCTATATGCTGGTGTTACTGAAATATACCAGTAAAAATGAAGGTATCCTTTTATTAAGCTTTCCGATGCAAAAGAATTACTTTAGCAATTACTTTTCAAAAGAACATACTGTTTTGCTGACTAGGGAATAGGTGTTACCAGGATTAGTTTGCTATGATAAGATATTATCCACTCCTCCAGAAGCCTAAAAGCTTCTTTATGAATAGAAATTGAATTTTAGAGTATTTAAATACTGTAGCTGGAACATGAGCATTGCCATGATAAATTCCCTCACCTTTGCTACTTCATTTTCAACCACAAGGTTCTATAACTTTCATCTACAAAGCTGAAATTTTCATGGTCTTAAGTTTCCAAAGGGTAAATTTGCTCAGGAAGTTTGAGTGAAAAGGGTTGAGCTGATTGAGAATGGAGGAAAAGGGGCATCACACACTTTCCCCACTCAAAGAAGTGTTGCATCAACTTCATCGGTGCCAAAGTGACTGGGGTTAAAAAGTTAACATTTGGCAGGGAAATACTGCCCTTAGGTCCCGATTCAGGAAAGCACTTAAGCACATGCTGAAATTCCACTGAAAATGGAGATAAAACTGCTGTCTCAACTAAGAGTGCTTCCTTGAATTGGGGCTTTCCTGAGGAGAAGGGCCTTTGAATGTTCTGGTGAAAAAAATCAGTTTGACTTTAAAGTGTTATCAGGTTTCAGTAAAATAGCAGTCCTGGGATACAGAGTACTTGGGGTACGTGGGGTTTTTTTTTTGAAGACACTTACCCACTCTAAAGTGAAAGACAGCTGCAGTGCAAGGGTGCTGCTAATGTAGGCCCACAGCAAATGAGTACATCTCTGAAGGCAAAAATAAATGCTGAACTAGTGACTCATTCTTTTAGAATTAGAAATGAAAAGGACATACAAACATTACCTATACGGAGGATATGGTGAGAAGACATTAAAAATCATTTTAGAAGAAATAGGGGGGCCTCTACTGTTTTGATTTAGAAGAGAATTTACCATGCCATGGTACCATTTTCTAGATAGGACCATAGATTGAAATTTTCCTAAGCAGTATAGAGGATTTAGCCACACACAGCCACCTTCATTTCTGCAGCCAAACGACAAGGATATAAATACTAAAATGAAACAAACACCACGAATAAGAACAGCTCACCACCAAAGCAGGACAAGAAGGGCTACAATACAGAACAGAATGATTACCTATTACACTTTTGGCAAATGAAGCTCTTTTGAGGGTTGCCAGACCTAAGTCTCCTATTTTCACAGATCCAGTTGGTCCCGTAATAAAAATATTGTCACATTTTAGGTCTCTGTGAATGATTGGTGGAGTTCTCGTGTGCAAGAACAGTAGACCTTTCAGGATTTGTCGGCACCAGCTACGAAGAACTTTTGGTTTCATCACTTTAAATCTTTTCAGATACCTGCAGCAAAAACACAGAGAGAGCCATAGGCATAAAGAAAAAAAGCGTTATTTAAAACTCTAAAGGTTTTACAATGGACAAAATTAGGACCTTGTTTTGAATACACCCCCACCCCCCCCCACACACCCCAACCACAAGCAGCTCAGAGACAGCATCATGGTGAAAGTAAATTGTGCTCTCTGAAGAAAGCACAGAGACATTTCATTTTTTTGGAGGAAGTTAATTATTGTATCATACTTCCCTGGTACAAATACCACCAATATTCAGACATATGGAAGTTTAATAGTAAAGCAATTCATTTTATGCAAAGACCTATGCTAGAACATAAAATGTTTTATGTATTCAGATTAGCACACTATGGAAGTCTTTTGATCTGTGTACTGCAGACCTGCATTTCTACCATTAGCCTAAGACACACATCTTTACTGTAGATATGGAGGGTATGTTTTGGAGGAACTCAAAATCTGCTTCTTGCACTTGCAGAGTGGCAGGTTGGAGTTGTGCAGTGATGTGTATTACTCCCATCAGGGATGAAAATCTGTTCTGAAGTTTGTGCCAACTGCTTTATAACCAACTGAACCACAAGCTATTAATTAGTGCTGTTTAGGAGATAACCTGGAGCAGCTTTTGAGTCAAAAAATGAACCCCTCCAGCTAAAGCGCTATTTTATTGCAGTTTTGTAATGCAAACCACAAACACCAACCCCCGCCCCCAAAAACCAAACCAAAACAAGCAAACAAAACCACGATCAACAACAACCTAACAAATTCACCCAGAGCTTCATGTGCAGAACAGAAAACAAAGGAGAGAACTGCTGATAGTTACATAACTGAAACAGTAGCTCAGGGGAAACAGCAAAAGGTGCTGAAATTCTGCTTTCAGATCAACAGAGTTCAAACATCGGGACACATGACTGAAGGGACAGAACAGATCAGTTTTTTGGTCCTGAGATGCTTTTTTTTCCCCAGAGAGGCTATAACTAATATTTTTCTAAGAATTTCAGCAGCTATTCTGAGATGTGCCACCAGGAGCACAGTACTTACGTTTTTAGCGTTCCTGAGGTCATCAATTCAGTAACCAGCACTATACATTTTTTCCCTTTTACACAGGACTCCCAGAAGTCGTAAAATCTAACAATGTTTGGATGCTGAAGACCTTTCAACATTTCTGCTTCCTCCTTAAATCTCTGTCTCTCTACTTTTGTCAATTTTCTGTCCTGTAATCCAAAATAAGCATTATTAGTATTGAATAAAACTTTTTTTTTTTACTGTAAGTCATTTACTATGGTTTTGACAGTACTAGATTTCTTTTATGATCACATCAAGCATGATCATTATAAAAACTATTTATATAAGAAATGAGTAATGTGGAGGAACAAGAACTCCACAGGGGCACTAGCCTCAAATTTAGTTCCTGTCATCATTAAATTGTGTCTCTGAGCTGAGCTGAAGGACGAGTAGCCCTGTATCCAAGAAATGTCTGTGGTATGCAACATAGGAGCCTTTGATTTCCATTTTCACCTTCTGAGGCATCACTAAAACCCCACAGTTGAGCCATGTCAATGGTTTGGTGCATTCATATATATCTAAATGATTTCATTAGATTTAGTTTTGAACCATTTTTGATCTTGAAAGTACAGTTAACTGGAAAGACTGAACTAACAAACGCAGGGCTGGATTTTCACATATGCCGAGTACCGCACAATGCCTGTGGATATCATTTACAATTGAGGATGCTCAACACTTTAAGACATCAGGCCTGTAATCTGCACTTTACTGAAAAAAGGGTAAGTTCCTCCTTACGTGGATGGCCTCCTTTTCCATTGCTATGGAAACAAAAACAATCTAGACAATGCCACCTCAAAAAAGAATGTGCCAATTTTTCTGCTCGTTCACAATTCTGCCTCTTCTTCCAAGCTATTTTACACTAAATTCGACTCAAAAAAAGATTTAAAAATGACTTTGTGCCTTTGTCTTTTCTGGGATGTAAAAAGGCATCCTGAAAATGTTTCTTGCCTGCTTTTAAGATCAGAAATATTGGGAATGACAAATTCTATCTTCCTGGTTTTCCTGGAGAATCTCTAAGAGGTCTCAGGGATATTTAAACTCTCGCACCTTAATTGAAAATGCAAGGGTGTTTAATCATTCACAAATGTTTAGACCCTGAAGATAGACAGGTGCAAGAGTTTAAAGGAATGACTTAAAATCTTTCCCTTTCAACTGTCTCCCTCTTGGCTTTTGGGCTGGTGTCAATCCACTAGTTCTTCAGTCAGAGTATAAGTATAATGAAAAAAGTTTTAAAGAAAAATCTGTTGGGGAAAAATGCACTCCTGCAGCCTTAGAGGCAAACGGACTTTGGCTGGATTGGCAGGGGAAGAGGGCTGTGGCTCCTTTAGGGATACTCATCTCCCATCCCACCTCCCATTGCAGGAGTCCAGCTCCCTCTGAGTCTTGGGTTATGGATAACTTGGGTCAGGGGAAGGGAGGGAAGAGGAGAAGCATCATCCTACATGACTGGCCAGTTGGCATATGGAACCCATTGGCCCCCATGCACCCAAGGGTCAGTCACAGAAGCCCTTAAAAATCCCTCAAGCCTTCTTCATAAACCATAAAAAAGCCACAAGCCTAAACAGTTACTCTCATTAGGAGCACCCCTTTAGTACTGTATGATAACCTGTGGTCAATCTCTCTCTCATGGACAGTAAAGCAGATTAAGATCACTCCAGTCCACTGCCCTAGAAATAAAGCTCCTTAGCTCTTTAAAAGGCAGAGCTGTTTCTTACTGACCAAACTCAGAGCTAACAGATCACTGGAAAACACATGCATTTATCAGGTCCAAAAGTTAGTTCATTTTTCAAACTCAGACATTGTACTTTCCTCAGCAACCTTAGAGGGATGTAGATAATAATATCCACTTCGTGAAATAAATGGTCACTTGGCCTATTTTTAACTGAGACTCTGAAGGAGATAAGGCCATTGCCATATGGATACAGTCTCCCTGCATCTGCAGTGAGAGGAATTCCACACAGTAATAAGAATTCTCATGGCTGGAGACGAACTGGCTTTATATTGGCAGAGATTTTTCAGAAAATCCAGGCCGAAACTTGCTACGTGTTTTACCTCATCTTTATCGCCTCCAAGGGACGGAAGCCCACCCTCAGGGTGGGGGGGTGGGGGGAGGAGGCGGCGTTTCCGTTTTCCAAGGGTTGCTAGATGTGCCAGCTTTACTGCTCCGCCGCAGTTTTTAGTTCTCTCCACATTTTACTGAGCAGCATCCACCTTACTACTCACACGAGGGTTGCCCAGGGCAACAGCAACAATCTTGGCCATCTGAGCAGCTGCTTGCCTGGTTGGGGGCAGATCCCTTAGTAGGAGGCAAGCCGTTCTGCCGGTCACAGGCGGACATCTACCGCAGTAACGAGGCGGCACTGCTGCTGTCCCATATCAAAACACTTTTAAGAAAGCTAAAAAATGGTGCCCAGTGAGCCTGCACGGAGGAGTCAGACAACTGCTTTCAACCCCATTGGTCCTTCCCCTACTGCTGAGTTTCCTTTTAAATTTAAGCCCTGTAGAATAAATCAGACACACTCCAATTAAAGAGGAAAGGGAGAAATTCCCTGTGAGTCAGGAAAAGCATACCGGGGGTGTGTGGAGGGGGAGTCAAGACAGGAGCAGGAAAGAGGACAACAACAAAGTCAGCAATTTTACAAAACATTCTAAAATTAAAAAAAAAAATCACAGTGCTCTTTGATTCTAACTTTTAGGTTTCTGAGCATCCCAGGGAAATTTTCCATCCCTAGTTAAGATATAGAATATAATTGCTTCTTGTATGTTTGCTTAAATGTTAAACGAACATACAATATGCAATTATATTCTATATCCCTGACTGCAGATTATGTGCCCCAGTGCACTGGGACTGAAGACTCAAAAGTATCCAGGAATGAACAACAGAAACCACATACATTTTGGATCGGACAAAAGAACCTGACACCTCCTCCCCAGCTCCAAACCATCTCCATATTTCATACCCACTTCTTTAGAGAACATATTTTTAAATCAAAAGAATAAACCAATAAATAAGTTCTAAAGAGCAGCAACACAGGATGAGCATCAGCCTCAGAAGAGAGCCAGTGCCAACTGGCAACACTTGAACAGCGAGTGTAGGGATAAATAAAGTACGTGCCAGGTCTAGGTCAACCAGTCCCACCGTGCAAACTTCAAAAGATTCAAACTGATATTGTGTACAGTCTTTGTAAGAGAGTTTATAACCAAGCTACTCAAATTCCATCAGGCTCAACCTGACCCAAAAATTGTTGGCTCTTTTTAAGAGGGCTTAAAAATTAATCTGTTTTCTGCTTCGAGGCAGGAAAACACCTACCCTGGTTGCTGTTTTAACTACACAACTCACTCAAAGTTCATTTGGAAACCAAAAATCTTTACTAAGTTTGTAAGCACATATTCTCACGCTGTATAAAGCACACAAGGCAAAGCTTTAAGAGGACGATAAAGTTGTAGGCTTGTTGTTTCAAGCTTTCGAGAAAGTCATTTGTTAGGAGGCCAAGAGAGCCTATGCTGAGATGACACTGCAGCAAACCAATTCCACAAAATAAGTGTTTGGAAATCACAAAAGCTAACGGAACCCTGGAATATCATGCCTAAGGTATCTCAAGTTGGGCACCCAAAATCAGGGGGAATTTATGACAATGTGGTTGTAAAGTGACTAAGCCAGGGTTAGCCAATGAGTTTGTTATAGGCAGTCTATTCCTACCTAGGAGCCTCACATTTAATGACTATACAGCACTTCCTCCCAGCCCTCTTTAGGGGAATCCTCTGCCCAGCGCACAGCCCAAGTTGGTGGGCAGAATGCTGAGCAGATAGGCAAGGGGATAATCCTTTTCCCAAACCATGGATCAGCCTCCGAGTCACTCTGCAGTCACCACTTTACCCCAATAGCAGCAACGGCCTCAGCAGTGCCCCTTTAACTGCAAGGTAAGGATCATTCCCACCCTTACTCTGCCCCTGGACACCACTGCACAGGGGGTGCATGACCATCCCATACTGCCAGCCTCTCGTTGCACCCCAGTTCATCTTCCAAAGGGATCCTCTGCAGATACAAATGAGGCAACTGGATGTGTCCCTCGATTTCTCCTTTGCTTCATTTTATTCAAATTCCTTCTCCTCCCCCTCACTTCTTTAGCATCAGCTGCCACAGTCCCTGTACTGACAAGGCACTGTGCTGCGGAGAGACAAGCAACTGCCTGACAGTCCTCAGCTTAGCAAACAAAACAGAAGAGTCATCCCGAATTAACATACAAGCTCCCTGCTTAGTCTATTCTCACTTTATTGGTTTTATCCTATAGATTTGCACTAAGTTTCCACAAAATTGTGAGACCCAAAAATACTTTGACAAAGTGTTTTCAGTGTGAACTGGGAGACACTGACATGATTTTGCAGAGGACTACACACTTCATCTCCTTATAAGGTGTCCGAGCTTACAGGCGCCTCTGAATCTCACTTTACTGGGACAGAAAAATCTTGGCTCTGCAGGACAGATGTTTAAAGTAATTGACAGCCTCTCAACACTCCTGCATAGCACCAACGTTTCTAAAATAACTTTAGCCATCAAAAGTTCAACGCTATTGCATAGTGTAAGCCTTGGTTCAACATTTCTAGACAAAATTTAAACGGAACCAATAAAGCAAAATGATGTAAGAGAGCTGCTCATTGTAGATTTGTTTTAAAAAGGACTTGGCTAGCTTCTTCTCTTTCATAGGCTATAAAGAACGCCTTAAAGAGAGGCATTTTGTCCACATTTACCAACAGATCATTTTAAATGGTAAAACTTAAAATTATGCAGAGTAGAATTTGTTTCCATGATCAGAGCTCCAGTGTCATAGCAAGAGCAGATATAAGACAAATTATCCGTTTTCTGAAGGACAGCAAGTTTTCCTGCACATAGAATGTAAGACAGCTCTGTTTTAAAATAAATCCTAAATGCACAATCTTGAAACACGTTTGCTGTGTTTTAATATATCCACCATGACTTCAAGACCACAACTGGTAACTGCACTGAAGATACTCAGCCTTATAAAACACAAGGCAAAAGCAAATTTTTTTTTTAGCAGACATGTTCATGGAAACAAATACAAAATTCTATTGTACAGGATGATTTAAAGACATTTTTGCAAGTGATGTCACAATAATCCATAACCATCTACCCTACCCTGTGTTCACGATTTGTATTAATTTTAAATTATACATTTTTATTATTACTCTATTTTGCTGCGGCTAAGGACTTATGGAGTGTCACTACAGCAGTAAGCCAAGACACGGTGTGCATAAGTAGGCTATTAGAATGTTTCAGGTGCAGTGTCAACAATCCGATCTCTTAGCCATGATACAAGAGTCTACGCAATCTAGTGTGGTTTATTTTTATAAGAGTACACTCCTAAATTTTACGGTTTTTTTAAGCTAACTGTTTTGGAGTTATGCAATCTATCCTTCTGCTATGAAAGGTAGTTCCTAGCAGGCAGAAAATAAAAGCTAGTAAGGAAAAGTAATAAATACTCTTTTCCCTATTCATTTTCTCATTCCTCTTTCCTCCCTTTAATTCTGAATATACCAAATGCATTTACATTGGCAAGATATACAACTGAACAAGTGATAGCTATTTACATTTCTGACAAAATACCCAAATTGTTTTATTTCTCACGCTGCACTTGCCAGAGTATGCACTGTTTCAGAGTAGATTATCAGGGAGTTGGACAAAATGTTTGAGGTAGGAAACAAAATTAAATTGCATTTCCTGTTTGTAAATTGGATTTGTGAAAGTCTGTCACTCATCTGGAACACATAAGTTACTCTCTCCTCCTCCCAGACAATCATGCTGGATAATCTAATAACTTTCACACCAATCAGGCTTCCTCTTTGCCAACACAATGTTCACCGTCACTAAATTTCCTAGTGCTGAACACTGGCTATGGTTGGAATTAGTACCAAAACCCCATTAATAAAATTAAAGGACAGGCTGAGCCTTATATATTCGATTTCTGAGAATGACACCCCAATTAATAATAGGAAACCTGTTTTGCTAGTATCTCCTCTATCTGGAATACATAAGCTCTGACTAAAGTCCTCACACGTCATATAGAAATAGGAGAGCACTTTATTCTGAGCCTTTGGAAAATTTCCAAAGAAAGATTAGCCATTGATGAAATGTAGTTCCTATCTATATTGGTCTAATACTTACCCTAGAAAATGAATATGATAATATTTCCATATATCTCAAAGCACTTTATAAAACAAGAGGGCATATTATCCATTTTTTACAGATGGGAAAACTGTGCCACAGAAAGTTTAAGTGACTTGCCCAAGATCATTGTGAGTCATTGACAGATTTGGGAATGAACGACAGCTTTCCAATTTATACTCACTGCAACTCTTATCCAGTGGAGTGGACTGAAGGTAAACAAAAGATCTAAACAACTTATCCAAAATATTTACTTTAGCTCAGTTCCAGTTTAATAATGCTATGTATTCATTTAAGAACTACTACTTATAATTATGTTTGATAATATGATAACAGCTGTGTCTCAGAGTAGAAAGATGTGGTGTTTCAGCACAGGAACCTGGAAATGCACTGAAATACTCCTGCACAATGTATTTTGAGTAACATTTTAATTAAAAACAGCTACTATGACAACTTGAAGAGTGGTACTAATTTTTAGGACAAACTAAACTCAACCTTGCTAGTGACTGAACTCAGGCTGTGATGCAGATGCTGTTATTTAAATAATTAACTATTAAGTTCTCCTAAGAAACTGAAGAAAGCTGTAGTTTACACAGAATGTTCAAAGTATTCTTTTCAGCCTTAAGATGTAACCATTGCTCAAGAAGCATTTAACCACCTGCTAAGTACTATCAACTTGTATGACAGCTAAACATTTGGCGGCCATGTCATGCCTGCCCATGTATTAGGAAAGACTCCTTGTTAGCTACCCTTAGACCAAAAGGATATTGCACTGACCTGGAAGCCACAAGTTCTGGTCTCCTCAGAAACTGAGTGTTAATATTTCTATATAATTCACAATCCTCATTAACCAAGGCCTCATACCCCTACCTTAGGAGTCAGGCAAGTAACCTTCACCCATTCTCCAAATAAGATAACAGAGGTTGCACAAGGTCACATCAGGCAGGGTAGAGACAAGAAGTCAGGTATCTAATATAACAGAAGCAAGCCTCAGTCACACTGCCTTTTAGAGTGAATGCGCCAAATCCATATGCCTTCTGTAACCACTGCTCCAACCTGTAGACCACATGCTGCTCCCAGAACCATGATGAGAACCCAAGAAACCCAATTCCCACCATTGTCTCTCAACCTGTCGCATAATGCACTTGCAAAATGTCTGTCACATCCTTTAAGAGCTAGTTCAGCTACAGAACAACAATCTACTTCTGCTATCCCACAGGAAATTCTGATATTTTGTCATTTTAGTCCAACACCCCTAAATTTTTTATGGAACAAAGTTCCAAAAAATATCAGTTTGGAGATGTTGAACGTTTTGAAACAAAACGTTCAACTTCATCTGCCTAAGACACTGCAGTGGTTTATGGGAAACGTAGTTCTGGTGCCTGCATCATGTTCTCATCCTCTGGCCAGACTGATGTGATAAATGGCAGTCATGTGACTTCTACGATACCCCCTGCCTCTGGGTCAGAGGGGAGACTGCGGTACATCAAGGGAGATGTAAACCAGCCAAGGAGCCCAGCCCACAGGAGAGAACTGGGGCACAAACACCTCCCATGAGGTACTGCTGCATCCTAGCTAGATACAATTTAATGTTGAACTATCTCAGAACAAAATGTTTCAGTTCAGTTCAACAAGCCACAGTATTTCCCCAAGGGTGGAATCAACTTGATACTAAATATTTTGTTTTGATTTTCCTGACACAGTTTAAAAAAAAAAAAAAAGGACATATCAAAAAAAATGTCAATTCTGTGGAATTTCCATCTAAAAATTGCAAGCTAGCTCCACTGCCACCGCATCTTAAAGGGGAGAGATCTGTGCTCTGGAACTGCAGGACTTGGGTTCCAACCCTGCTGATTATCTATGCGGGGAAAAAAAACCAACCCAACCCTAAAGGCCGAGTAAAGTTCTCAAAAGTCCCTAAGTGACTTAGGTATTTTAAAAAATTATTTTACCCCATATCTTTACACGTGGAAACGTAAAGTACTTGACTTTGCAAGGGTGGTTTTCTGTAATTTCATAAGATTCCCCCTTCTTTAGTGAGAGGGGCCTGGAATTATAATTGCGTATGATTTTACACTGAAAACACATTTAAAAGTGAATTTGGATGTAGTTACATTTTATTCTTGTTTATATTTAAGGGTATACCTACACTCCCAACGCTTCAGCACGGCAGCACTGTGACGTGTGCAGTGTAGAACATGCTTTGTCGCCGGCGGGGAGCGCTCTCCCAGTGACAAAAAACCACCTCGAACAAGCAGTGGTAGCTTTATTGCCGGGAGCGCGGCTGCTGGTGACAGAGCGCTGTCTATACTGGCGCGTTTCAGCACTAAAACTTTTGTCCATCGGGGGGGGGGGGTGTTTTTTCACAGCCCTGAACGACTAATGTTTTACCGCTGAAAGTGGCAGTGTAGACACAGCCTTAGTTAATGGGAGCTGTTCCTTTAACATGGCAAGGCACTTGATTGCAAAGCGTGTAAAGAGATTTTACCTATTTGTCCAGAGAGAGGAAAACCCTGACGGTGTACTCTTCAAGATGGAGGACAGTTGGACATTCTTAAAGGTGGAAACTTTACCATTCGGTGTGACTGGGAGCTTCAGGGTATTGCTTATGAACTATGGCGCCTTTCATCTGGAATAAATTTTAATCCGGTTTAGTTCAGTAGGTATGAAAGGTTGTTCCCTTTTAATGGATGTTTGGTAGGCCCCTGCACAGCTCCCACATTACAAGCTCACCACCATACTTTGAAGTAATTGGCAGTGTCTGCAGAGGCCAAGAACTGAATGAGCATCAGTAGCTAAACCATTTCTTCAGCTCCTAGAGGAAGCCTGCCACCCCCAACTGGTCACAATAGAAGCATATTAGCAAGGTAATGTACATGGGAAGTTTGCTTTGCTGCTCCTCTGCAAAACAGAGGCTTCATTCACCAGGCCTGTCAGGTGAACCAAAGTAAAAGCTAACTGCCATATAATGAAATACTTTACTGTTACACTGATGATTCACTTTCTCCTCCCCAATAAATGTGTTACCGGTTTCAGAAAGGCTTTCAAAATAACTAACAAATTGGAAAGATCTATTAGTAATCTAGTGCACACCTGTATGGAGCAGCTGTGATGGTTATGTAACAGTGTGGAAGACGATCACCCTTAATATAGCAATTCTGGGCTCTGAATACTAATCAGAAGGGAGAGCTGCCAGCTGCAGATAGGAGCAGGCTTTGGTTTGTGTGTTCTTAGGTGGATATAAAGTTACAAATAAAGGAACTTGTTTAACAGAAGCTCCCTTTGTGTTAGGATGGAGAACACCACTATACCTACCCTGCCAGGAAGAACTGTTCCCTGTGTTCTCTAGTGTTCTGTTCAGCCTAGTTTTAAATGTTTCTAGGAATAAATCCTCCCATATTCTCCCAGCAATAACAGCTTCACAATCTTCCATCAAACATCAGGAAAAAGTTTCCTGAAAGTTAAACCTAACTTCTCCTTTTCAAAGTTTATTTTCGTTTATAAACAATGGGGGAGAAGTATATGTAAACTTGCATCCTATTCCTCACTAAGCAATGCCTGAGAAAGAGGATACAAGTTTACAAATACTTCTCCCTCAGATACAGTCCACATATTGTTAGTCAATCTTCTCTGGGTCAGTCCCTCCAACCCATTTATCATTGTGGTGGTTCTTCTTTTGTTAGCAACAAAAGGCATTAACTGTC
Organism: Lepidochelys olivacea; assembly: GCF_965140295.1. Classification (NCBI taxonomy): domain Eukaryota; kingdom Metazoa; phylum Chordata; order Testudines; family Cheloniidae; genus Lepidochelys; species Lepidochelys olivacea. The sequence continues at coordinate 29,627,436 of NC_140417.1, read as the reverse complement.
AACTTAATTACTACCAACCTCTTTATTTACTTTTCCTTTGTTATTGTACGATCACTTTTCTTAACACTCAAAAGGGATTTAAAAATAAAGTTCATAAATAGCAGGACATTTTACCGGGGGGGGGGGGGGGGGAATGGCACAACCTTAAAATTTCAAAGTCAAGAGACACCACTGTGAAAAGAGAAACACCAATAATCAAACTCCAGCGAGAAACTGCTGAATTGGAATTCATTTGCAAATTGGATACTATTAATTTAGGCTTAAATAGAGACTGGGAGTGGCTAAGTCATTATGCAAGGTAGCCTATTTCCCCTTGTTTTCTCCTCCTCCCCCCCCCAGACATTCTGGTTAAACTTGGATTTAAACTTGGAGAGTGGTCAGTTTGGATGAGCTGTTGCCAGCAGGAGAGTGAGTTTATGTGTGTGTGTGTGTGTGTGTGTGTTCCCGGGGGGTGGGGTGGGGGGGGTGATTGAGCCTGGATTTGTGCTGGAAATGGCCCACCTTGATTACCATGCATATTGTAGGGAGAGTGGTCACTTTGGATAAGCTATTACCAGCAGGAGAGTGAGTTTGTGTGTGTGGTTTTTGGAGGGGGGTGAGGGGGTGAGAGAACCTGGATTTGTGCAGGAAATGGCCCACCTCGATTATCATACACATTGTGAAGAGAGTGGTCACTTTGGATGGGCTATTACCAGCAGGAGAGTGAGTTTGTGTATGTGTGTGTGTGTGGGGGGGGGGGTGTAGAGGGTGAGAAAACCTGGATTTGTGCTGGAAATGGCCCAACTTGATGATCACTTTAGATTAGCTATTACCAGCAGGACAGTGGGGTGGGAGGAGGTATTGTTTCACGGTCTCTGTGTGTATATAATGTCTTCTGCAGTTTCCACGGTATGCATCCGATGAAGTGAGCTGTAGCTCACGAAAGCTCATGCTCAAATAAATTGGTTAGTCTCTAAGGTGCCACAAGTACTCCTTTTCTTTTTGCGAATACAGACTAACACGGCTGTTACTCTGAAACCAATAATCCACTATCAGTTTCTCACACTTCATATTGACTTGAAAACACATTTTGTTCACTACGAGTCCCCATCCTCCTCCAACAGAAATCCATAAGATTTTTTTTTCCCCCCATCAACATCACTGGGGACAAGAGAAGCAGAAAGAGCAGACCCAGTGTTATGGCAACTAGGACTGAAGTGCCAGAGACATATTGTATATAGAGATGTTTTCAGGATGTGAACATTCATCTAAGCAAAACTATACAGCCTTCCTATGTAAAACTGTTTGTGCTGTTTTAACACAATCATCTTTAAATGAGCTGCATGTAGATTACTTGCTGAAATTACTAGTGCAGCAGAGTAAGTTCCACACAAACTAGTACATTTAGATGGAATACCAGAAATAGTTAACTTTAGACCCCCTCCCCATCCTACACACATTTTTCAAAGAAAACCAACCATTTCAGTCTGCAATAGCTGATACTCCCTGACACAATATATCACCAATCTTCAAGCATTTGCGTCTCAATGAAGGTAAAAAATTAAAATGCGTAAGTTAGAAATGTTTTGGGGGTTGAAATGCACATGGTATTTTCTGTCATTTACCTGTGAAGTACAGTGTTTGTTTAAGTTTACAGAAACGTTTGTACCACTTTTTCAGGTTTGTGATCACTTATCAGTTTGATAAAATATTAAGAACACTTTGCATGTATTACAAAAGGCATCTTTATAGCTCCCATTACCACAGTATCTGGGCACAGGCCATAACATCTTCATAACAAACTCCCACGATTCCTAGAGACAATAAAGAATCCCAGACCAGAATAATAGCCAATTCTAGCTCTATTTCCAGCTTCAAGAGAGTCTTTAAAAGCAACAAATGCAGATTTTAAGTTCTGGTGTGTCACACTTAAAGACTCTAAAGCACTCAGCAGGTCAGCTTCTAATTCTCATCAGTGTAGCTAGAATGGATTCTTAATTGGATGCTATGCTAAATTACATGTCACACTCACCATGAAATGATCAGTGGGATGGATTAGAAACTGTGGGAGGGGGACAGAGTGCCCCTAGAGGCAGGAAGGTGCACTGCAGCTGGCTCCTCCTCAACCAGCCACACCAGAAAGGAGGAAGGAGGAGAGTTTTGATCACTACTAAATCACTAAAGCAGATTTGGGATTGGAGTAAGAGACTGTGGTCCCCAACTAGGCGGAAAGGTTTCTTATGGGGCAGAGTAATAGAGGAGGGGTGGCCTATGCTTTCACCCACACTTCAGCATTGTTTGTAACACTACACAACTCCAACAGTCAGTTATGATCATGGAAGATTAATTTGTTCTTCCTGTCTGAGAGTTTCCCTCCACACACCAAGGCATCTCTAAACTGGCTTATTTGAAAGTTTCAGAGCCCCTTGTTTGTCTGCCCACCTTCTGTGTGAATGTGTATGGTTTTATTTACTGAACAAGTTATGGAGAATACGATCATGTACTACCTCATTGCAGCCTGCACACCACAGATTGAGAAGCACTGCTTCATAGTATTTGGAGATGAAGCAAGCATTATGCTACTCAGCCTCATATTAAACATAATATTTATACAATGAGGTTCAACTAAAATAAACGCTGCTCAAAGAAGGAGCAAAATAAATTAAGTTTCTTAATTTAGATTTGTCCCTGGACAAATTTGGTTTGGTTTAATCCAGCCTTTTTAACAAGGTCAGTGTTACACAGGTAATAGTCTTACATAAAGAAACTGCTCCTGGACACAATTTCATTATAGAGTCACACTCACTTTTATGTGAAATCAGTAATCCACGGCGGGTTTCCCCGCACACCTATCAATTGTGTTGTGGACACTGACTTGAGACCCCTCTTTCACGGATGAAGTCTGCTGCTTTCTGGACAGTATACCACCATAATGAAGAGGCAAAGTGTCAAGTGGTAGCCACATGCCACCATGATAAGGCGGCTCCATCCTTCAAGATGTGAGTGTTATGGAGCACAAGTGTTCTGGAAACGGACATGGGTTTCTCTCACGATAAAGTATTATCAGGGTAGACACTCTGCCCTTTGACCCATCACCCAGAGAGTTCAACAAATGCAGGTTATATGAACAAAGATACTTTCACACTAGATCTAATGTTAGGCAGCATTCAAGAATTTTTTACCCCATGCTACTAAGTCACACACTTTCTGTCTTATGCATTAACAGTGCATGCCATTCTACTGATGGGATAAAGTGTGAAATGAAAACCTTTTTATTCCCTCATAGACTACTATAATTTGAAATACATCTTAAGTATTTTGAATACTTAGCTGTCTATTTTCTTCAGAGTCATAAAAATAATAGAAGTTAGAGATGGATAAAACCTATTATCCAGTCCATCTCCTTGCAAATGCAGAATTCTCCCAATAGTACATTGATATTTAAAACTGGCATGGTGAATACCTTATACAAAGTGATAAGGGCTACCAGAACTTCGCTTGGGGAGTCTATTCCATAGGAATAGCTGTTCTCACCAGTAAATGAATTTACAAAAAATTTACACTAACTCAATAGTAAGGTTGTATATTTACAGTCACAAAGAGTCAGGACATAGAAAAAGTTTCCACCAGTAATGTTAACTCTGCTGCATTGCACATCTCCCATGATTTGATAAGTGATTTGGCTCACACTATTAACAATATTAAAGTTCTGTCAACTTAACTTTGGTCCCCATCTAAATTTTATTATAAGAATAATAAATTTAAAAACCTGAGACCAACAGCAATGTTTGCACAATTTTCAAATTCCAATGAAAATAGTTCATCAATGAACAAACATTCCATTGTAGTATTTAGAGCCCAAATATTGCAGCACTAAAAACTTTAAAAATTTGTTTTCATTACCCAGGTTGAGAAAAATGCAAAGTAAAAAACAGAGTGGCAAATAAACTGGATTTTCAAAGTTTTCACTTTTAATTATTTATAGTATTCATCGGTTATCAGTAATTTAGGGTAAGTAGATACAACAAATGATTACTTTGAGAGCAACCACTCAACGAAAAAAGCCAAAAACAGGAAGAGACATTGACACATATGCAACATGGCATAGTTAACATTGTTGGAACATACACTTTTGCATTTTTTCACCTGCAATTTCAACTTTCCACCTCAATGTTGTATTGAAAGTTGGGAGTTGATATGGAGGGATTTCATTTGTTCAGTAGTGAGTTTATGCATCATGAAAGTCAAGGCTGAAATGTCCCATTTAGGCTTTGAAGTTTCAACCTTTGTTACCACCATTTGTTTAGCTGGGGAACTTTCTGCAAGGCGAGGATAACAGGATAGCAGAATACAGATAGCCTTTTTTAAGTGAGTTTAAGTTACAAAGTTCTGCAGTATCTGCAGAGACTCGCTATCAATGTGATGGGGCTGAAAAAGAGGCAAATGTAATCCTAGAACATATCCTAGGAGGCATTTCCAGAAGAGAGCGCGAAGTTGAATGCCATTGTGCCAGGCACTGGTAAGTGCTCATCTGGAACATTGGGTACAATTCTGGTCACCCACATTCAAGTATGATGAATTCAGACTGGAACAGGTGCAGAGAAGAGCTACTTGGATGGTCAGAGGAATGAAGGGCCTATTTTATGAGAAGAGGCTAGAAGAACTTGGCTCATTTAGCCTAACATGATGAAGGCTGTGAAGGGATATGATGGCTCTCTATAAATACATCTGGGGGGTAAATATCAGGGAGGTGAAGAGCTATTTAAGCTAAAGGGCAATGCTGGCACAAGAACAAATGGGTAAACTGGCTATGAACAAATTCAGGCTGGAAATCAGAAGGTTTCTAACCATCAGAGGAATGAGGTTCTGGAACAGCCTCTCAATAGGAGTTGTGGGGGCAAACAACTTGATTAGTTTTAAGAGAGCCCTGGACCAATTTATGGGATTATATAATGGGTTGCTTGTGATAGTGAGAGGCACAGGTCAGCAGCTCTGGGGACTCCTGGTTCATGTCTGATCTCATGTGTCAGGACTTCAGCCAGTCACCTATAGGGATCAGGAACGGATTATTTTCCCCAATGTATTCGGGGTCTTTTGGGGGGCGAGGGGGAATTGTCTCCTTTCTCTGAATCATCAGAGGTGGCCAGAGCTTGAGATGGGATGGCAATGGGAAGGCATTCTCTCTCTCAGGTTGGCTGGCTCATGCTCTCATGTGCAGGGTCTAACTGATCACTGTATGTGAGGTTGGGAAGGAATTTCCCATCAGGTCAGATTGGTAGTGATCTTGGGGTTTTTCTGCCTTCCTCTGCAGTGTGTGGGTATGGGTCACTTACTGGGATCATCTGGTATTTCTCACTGAACCATTTCCCTGCCCTTGGAGGGCCCTCAGGCACTGCTGCACCTCAATCCCTCCTATTGTCTACCTGTGGCATATAACAGATAAATCTCCTGTGGGCTGTAATACTTCGGTCTAATTTTGGTTGATGGGTTTAGTGTGATTATGCTGGGTCGTGCAGGTGGCCAGAGGTCAGACTAGATGATCTGGTGGTTCCTTCTGGCATTGAACTCTGTGCTGTGATCCATTATCTTTTGTAGCAGACTGTCTCCAGGCACTAAGAGGTTTTTATTTTGTTTGGGATTTTGGGGGTTCCAGGTGGGGCAAGAGAATGAGGACTTTTGTTTGTTTGTAGGTACATACAGTGCTGAGCTGGAGCTGGTTTCACGCGAACCGGTTGTTAAATTTTGAAGCTGGTTTAGAACCGGTTGTTAAAGGGGTGGGCAAACTCCGGCCCGCAGGACGGTCCTGTCCGGCCCGCCTGAGCTCTCGGCTGGGAGACTCCCCTGAGAATCCCTTTTTAATTTTTACTCACCCGGCAGCGCTCCAGGTCTTTGGCGGCGGGTCCTTCAGTGCTGCCGAAGACCCGGAGCAAGTGAAGGAACCGGTTCTTCAGCTTTTGGCAGCTCATCACTGGGTATATATGCCCCCTGCTAAATGTCCCAAGATCAGATAGCTTAATCCCTACACTAAGCTTCTTGGTGTGCCTATGTACAGATAATGGATAGTGAAGTCAAAGGGTGAAGTTTAGTTGGCGCTCTCTTTCTTAGAAGATGCCCACTGAGCGTACGGAGAGATGAATTTTTAATTGCATACTATTTTTAAACATGTTCCCCCAAACCAGGCAAGCTCTGATCCTTCCTCCTTACTGAGGAGGAAATATAAAATATTCAGTTTGGTCTCTATTTTAATGCTACTTCATGAATTTCAGCTCCCAGAAGTCAAATGGTTTCAGAAGATGATAAATGTGAAAAAGGGGATTATAATAGAAAATGTTTGGTAGCCTTGATTATAGCAGGTTCTAGCAACCAACATCTTCAGAGTGCTCTGCAAATTGTTGTTCTTATGTAATAAAGAGCACTGCACCTAACATTCATTCCACTACTTCCCCACAAGAAATGCCTCTGACATGTCTCATAAACTCAAAGCTAAAAGCCATCTCTCAACTTGCTCTTGTCTATCTGATGTAGTACAGTGCTTGAAAACATTAAAATACCCGAAGCACAGTAAGGTTTAACTCAGGACAGTGGATAGCATATCAGGAGAGGAGCTGGCCAAATAATGGATTTTTTGGTTCCCTGGCAATTTTGAAGAGTAAAATAAATTCATTTTGAGTCAAACAACAAGATTCGTTTTGATTTTGTCCATTTTTAAACATATTTGAAATTTGTGTTTTAAAACCATTTGAGGAAATTTTGAATAAAAAATGGTGTCTAACAAAAACCACCAAAAAACCAAAAACAACCCCTCTCCCCAAAAATCAAAGTCTTACTCCGAAACTACCAGAACAAAATGTTTTGAATTTCTGAATCCCCCTCCCCCAACGATTCAGGAAAACCAACATGAATTTTCAAAACTTTTCAGTGTTGCCAATTTGTATTTTTTGCCAGAAAAACTTTTGGATGAAAAATTTCACCCAGCTATTATCAGAAGTTCTAGTAAATTATAGAAAGAACTGTTTGTGACCCCAATATTTAGATTTAAAAGTTATCCACAATAAAATACTTGTGTGACCTGTCTTTGAGAATCTCCAACTCTTCTCCACTATTTGCAGCAGGCCTTTGAAATTCAGCAGCAGAAAGCCCAGGGGACAGAGAAGTACCTTTTCTTTGCCCTCAGGAAATTCTGCTGAGGTTTGAGGGTTATCAACTCTCACTTGCCCTTGCCAGGAAAAAGAGTTGGCAATGTGCCAAAAGTGGCGGTGGTTGCGGGGGGGGGAATGGAATTTACAAATAGACCCAGGAACTTTCAACAGATTTGTCAAAAAAGGCTAATGCAGTATGTTGATTTGTATTTAAAATATTCCCTTCATTTTTTTTGCAACGTAAACACTGCAGCCACATGCTTGAGACTGAACAAGAATCAAACCATGGAAGTGACTAATTATGCTCATTCTCCACCTTCAGTGAAATGCAAAAAAATTAAGTGTAATACATGATAAAAGCTATGGTAAAATGGATCATTTTTAAAGGATTTTAAAAAAATCTGAAGCACTCACAATAGCACAGATAAGGAATTTTGTCTAATTAAAAATCAGTGACTCTTAACAAGTTTCACTCCTTAAAGACAGCATTTTAAGTCCTGAGTAATTAATTTAATACAAGGTTACGCATTCAGTGAATACAAAGACCAGTTAGTTTCATATTCATGCACATTAAACAGTGTATATAAATCTCCTCACGGTATTTTCCACTGAATGCAACCGATGAAGTGAGCTGTAGCTCACGAAAGCTTATGCTCAAATAAATTGGTTAGTCTCTAAGGTGCCACAAGTACTCCTATTCTTTATATTGAAGATTATATTAAAATGTTAAACAGTTAATGGAGAAAGTAATAAAGAGAGACTGCTTTCCTACTTGTCCAATGAGAGAGACTTCCTGGTCCAGGAAAGATATCATTTATGTAAATATTAACCTTGCTATTTGACAATAAAAAAAACCCATAAAATAAAATAAAACAAACCAGTAAAAACTGTTCTGAAAAATCCTGCTAGAGGATAGATTAAGTTAGGAGGAGGAAATCAGTGGTTTATATACAAATTTAGAAGTGTGTTATTTCCAGAGTTATTCAGGTAATTTGTTCTTTCTTATTCACGTGGACAGATCAACATGTCCTTCTACAATTGCAAAATGCCTCTCTGAAGTCCCCCTATACCTTGCCCAGCATGAAAGTTTTTTTGGAGTATGAAATGACTTAATTACTAGTGATGGAGAATTAGTAATTCAAGAAAAACATTTTGTAATCAACAGTGGTAATGGATGTTCAATGTAAAGAATGTACACCCTGTAAATAAGTTTTCCCCGTTCCCTAAGATTAGTGATAGGTGAGTGCAGTAAAATATTGTATGGGCTTCACTGGCCAAACAACTCATTTCATTGTGGGGGAAAAGTTACTTGTGTAGAAAAGTTAAAACAAACCGCTACAGAGCGGATTAAAAGGACTGAAGAGAGAAGTATACAGCGTTTCTGTAAGACGGCCTGTATTTATTTCCAATAATTGTCCTTGCCCTGGAACATCTAAAGTATCTCTTTGGGCTTATGCATGCAAATTAAATGGAAGGGCCAGATCCATTTGTCCCTTCAACCCATGCAGCCAACACATTTGTGTTTTGACTCCTTTCCCCAAAGGGTAGTTGTCTCAGAATGATCCCACTTCCAACGTGCTCAGCTACACACAGTTCGCTAAGGGCTCGTCTACACGGTAGCACTTAGTGAAGATGTTACTTATGCCAACAGGAGAGCTTCTCCCATTGGCATAGATACTCCACCTCCCAGAGAGGCAGTAGCTATGGTGAAGAGAGAAGCCCTTCTGTCGACATAGCGCTGTCTGTACCAGGAGCTCATTTAGTATAACTGTCACTCCTGAATGCAGATTTTCCACAACCTGAGCGATATAGTTACACTGACATAAGTTTGTAGTGTAGACTAGTGCTAAGTTTTGCAGTCTTTGCATATGTCTTTATGACTCATAAGAACACAGTCTTTAATATTTTGATCCCTTTATGTACAACGTTAAGAAAATTTAAACCATATGTAACTTATATTTAAATTAAGTGCACTTCTGTTTCAAAACATTGCATAGCTTCAAACATACGTCCAGCACAAACTGAGTTAATGCAAGACAAAGCAATACAGATTTGGACATGATAAATGAACTCGAACAAACAGCTTAATTTAGCTAATAGCTGCTGTGACCAGAAATTTCTTGCCACCTTTAGCTGGACAAATGATTATGCCCATTCCTCTCCAATGCAGACCCACTGACAGTGATTCATGCATCTGTCACTTAGAGACTAAACTACTGCAAGGTGCTTTTCCTGGAGGTGGCCAAGAAAGACCAGAAACTGCCTCATGCAGCTACCTGCTGTCTAAGGGTCCTAACTGCACAAAGACATATCACTGGAAAGAGTTCAGTAAGTGCTCATCTAATGTTGGGCCTATTTGAGGTCCTTGTCCTCATCTCAGAAGCCCTGTATGAGCTAGGGCCTACCTATCCAGCAGTTAAAGTAGATTGAAACAAATTGGACAGCTCTCGCTACACTAGCCAAAGAGAAGGGGGAAAATTTTGAAGGAACACTGCTTCCCTAAGAGGAGTAAGAACCCACTTCCCCCAAACTGCTTTTAGGAGACTTTCATGCTCCTCCTTCCTTTAATCCCTGCATCCAAGTGACCACCTTTCTTTCCTCTCCACAACCTGCTGTTACACTCAGTGGGGATTGTCACAACTCGACCCTTCCTGTGCACACGCTTTGTTCAATGCCGGTGTCTGTGGGTGGCTGGTACAGCCCTCTAAGTTTAGCCCTCTGAGCTTCCTTTCAGAACACTTGTCTCTGAATATCAGGCGATCCTGGCTGTGTCTCCCAAACCTATTTCAAGGGCCCTCTGGATCTCTCCCAATCCCACTGATTGACACCACCTCCAACTTCTGAGTTTGAAAAACCAGTGAACATTTATTTAACCAGATGAAACAAACAGCAGCTTTCAGTAACCCTTCTACTTCTCACTGCCAGATGACCTAGCCTTATAAGAGTCCAGCTGTGCTTCCATTCCTGATCCCAATCTCCCACTGCAATCCTCTCTACATTCCTGCTCCCAACCAACGACACGTCGAATTCAACCCCCAAAGTTCCAAATGAACAGCTTGGTTACAGCTTCCATCCAGGAGTCGAAGCCTCTGTCTCTGTGTTTGCCCCCAGCGGTAGCTGGTCTTTTGGTCTTCGTCCAACAACAGATCCTGCTATACAATATGTGTCCTAAAACATCTCATATCACACAACGTCAAGCCAACAGTCTACTTTCCACAGGAATGCTCTGGAATAAAGAGCCAAGGACCTTGAGTTTGCAACAGTCAGATTACAGGGCATTCTTAGTAGAAAAGACACTGGAGATTAAGCTAAATCCATGCATGTCTCTCCAGTTTTCAAGCAAGTTCTGTCCAATCGGGCACACATTTCCCCAAACCACCACGGCCTAGTTAGCAGACACTGCTCTCCAGGAAGCCATAAAGCCATTTATATAATGAAAAGATGCTTTCAAGGATAAGGACAGACACTTTCCAGTGTCTGCAAGACTAAACTAGTTCAAAATTGGAGCTCAGCTCACAGCTAAATACTCATTCGGCAACTACCTGCATGTGCTACTCTGCCAGTTACAGTTAAACTAAATTTCCTAACTTCCAAATTTTGGCAAGAGATTAATAATTGTTATTAAAATTTCCCCTCTGACAAATCAGTCTCACAAACTGAATCATTTGCCCAGGGGCACTGCTATTTCTCTATTTCTTTCAAATCAGGCAACACCAAACAAGCAACTACATAATGAATTTGGGGAAGACGCAGTGATAAACAGTAAAGATAAAGCCTAAAATTATCATAAGAGCTTATACAAGAGAGCAGGGCTACGCAGCTATGCGGCGTGTTAAAACCAAAAGCACCATTCTGATTCACAATGGGTTATACACATTTCTAAAGCAGTATCGGTCCACACTGTAGAAGTCAGACACATCAATTGTCCCTCTGAAAGGGAGAACACTTTGTCAGCCGAGCCAGCTTCTATTTTTCAGGTCACTCCAGTGCTTGTTGAGGAGTTACAATAAATAAGCAAGTTCAACAGTAATATTGCCATTGTTTTAAAAAGGGAAGAGTCAAAAAATTGCTAAAAATCTCAATTCAGTTAACAGTTTACACTGAAACGGTTTATACTAGGGTCCTAGCATGGATTTTAATCTTGTTTAAGTTGGAGCCAACGCATACATTTCTATGAGAAGGCTTTAATATAAATACTCTTTGGTGCAGTAGTGATTTTTTTTTAAAGCCACCTTTCACCTAAGGATCACAAAGTTCTTTAGAGATTGTGACAAAGTTCCTCCTCTACCTTGGTGGGTCTTGTGCTTATTGGTGGATTTGCTCGCCTCGGAGATTCATGGCAGCCCTCAGTTTGGCCGTTTTCGTGAACCCACAGTCCAGGTCAACTCCTCCTACGTCTGACCAGGAGTTTGGACGTTTGGGAGGAACCCGGGCCCACCCTCCACTCTGGGTTCCAGCCCAGGGCCCTGTGGAATGCAGCTGTCTAGAGTGCCTCCTGGAACAGCTGTGCGACAGCTACAACTCCCTGGGCTACTTCCCCATGGCCTCCTCCCAACACCTTCTTTATCTTCACCATAGGACCTTCCTCCTGGTGTCTGATAATGCTTGCGCTCCTCAGTTCTCCTGCAGTACTCCTTCTCACTCTCAACTCTAGTGCCTCTTGCTCCCAGCTCCTCACACGTATCACAAACTGAAGTGAGCTCCTTTTTAAACCCAGATGCCCCAATTAGTCTGCCTTAATTGCTTCTAGCAGCTTCTTGACTGGCTGCAGGTGTTCTAATCAGCCTGTCTGCCTTAATTGTTTCCAGAAAGTTCCTGATTGTTCTGGAACCTTCCCTGTACTTTACCCAGGGAAAAGGGACCTACTAAACCTGGGGCTAATATATCTACCTTCTATCACTCTCCTGTAGCCATCTGGCCTGACCCTGTCACAAGATGTTAATTATGTCTTAATGTAAGGGAGGTGACCCCATTTTGAAGATGGGGAACCTAATGCAATGAAAGCTTAATGGTGTTCTAGAAGACACAGTGAGCCTGGACTAATACTCTGAATAGAACCCAGGAGCTCAGAAACCAACCTGTGGCTGTAACAACAAGATGATGCTTCTGACCCTATGACTCAGTATTTTGTTAGTATGCAGAGTAGCACCAGCTCCGATATATCTATATTTGGATTGTTTAACTCCACCTGCCTTTATGTATGATGGGACAATGCAGATAATGTTGATGCTGAATTACTCCAGAAAAGCACCAGTGGAAATGATTTATGCATTTGCTAAATACTGTTCTCTTACAACGTGAGAAGCACAATCCCCTCATTTTCGGTTCAGGAAACACCGTAAGGTTCAATGGCCTAAATTTGTCCTACTTTGACGAGGAAGCATATTGAAAATAATGCCTTGGGGATTGGTGATATTTTCCCAAACAGATGCTCTTGGCATAGGAAACGTTTAAGAGGAAAGCAGGTGTGACAAAGACAGTCCGTGTGCTGGTGCACATATGCCTGCTTTACCATAGCAAGAGCATAATTTCTATTTATTCTCATGCATTATCAACATTTTATGGATATCAGTAGCAATTTTGGAAGAGAGAAATAATAGTTAGAGAGCTCTGACAGCAAGCCCTTCTGTATGGGAGGCTGGCCAACACATGATCATTTTTGTATCCTTACAGAAACATTTTGTGGTTTTAAAACAATGCCCAATAAAAACACTGATAACCTAGGAAGGAACAAGAAAGATCATATAAAGTGTTCATCCTTTATATAACAACAATTTCACCAACACATGGACAGTTCAGAAAGCAGTTTAGAACTAAGTTATCTTAAAGATAAGATTAGATAAGCTATTACCAGCAGGACAGTGGGGTGGGAGGAGGTATTGTTTCATATTCTCTGTGTATATATAAAGTCTGCTGCAGTTTCCACGGTATGCATCCGATGAAGTGAGCTGTAGCTCACGAAAGCTCATGCTCAAATAAATTGGTTAGTCTCTAAGGTGCCACAAGTACTCCTTTTCTTTTTGCGAATACAGACTAACACGGCTGTTACTCTGAAACCTGTCACTTTAATCATCAGATTCCTTCCTCTTTTGCTATTAATACAGCAACTCAACATCTTTAAGTTAATAAGTAACTATGTCTGCTGGTCTACATACTGTACTTGATTGCTTCACTGAGTACATATCCAACAAGTGATGAGGGACCAACACTTTCAGGACCAGTTAAATCTTACTGTAAATAAAAAATAAACCCCAGTATTTTACCCCACCCATCCAAAGCTATTCTATACTTTCCTCCATAATTTTAGCATTTCATGTTGCAGCTAGCTTTCTCTTCTAGTCTTGTACACTTCTGTATCCTAGCTAAACTCTGGCTGATGAAGTGTACATCAGATGCAAGTTTTCAGGTAAGGCTGCGAGTAACATATGCCATCCTCAACACAGTTGGCGCTTTTAAAACCAAATACTTCTACATACACACCAGGAGTATACATAGGCCTGGTCTACACAAACGAGGTAAGTCAATGTAAGTAGGTTACGTAAGCTACATATGTTAAGTTGATGTAGCTTAGATCAACTTACAACGGTATATACACCGCGCGTTATGTCAACAGGAGACACTCATCAGCTTATCGAGTCTTCACCAGACCAGCTAAATCAATGCCCACTGCATCGATCGCAGCACCACTGATTTATCCCAGAGTGAAGACAAGCCCTGAAAAAAGGCTCATGCATTCTGAAGTGTCTTGATGGGTACCATTACCCTGTGGCATTTCTACTTCTGACACACTTAGCATAGAGTTGACATTTCCACTGAAGTCTTGGAAACTAAGGTTTAAAGTTTCTTAGTTATTTCAAAGCTTGCCACAGAAGTTGTCAACTTGGATTACAGGTTATAAAAATAATTCAGATTCTCTTAATTGAAAGAGTAAGTCTGCAGGAAGATCCAACAGAAAATGTTTATCACCAGTTTCATAGTCAAAATTGAGTGTGGGTCAACTCAAGGATGAGAAACCAAAATCCGTATTCTACATATGATCAAACACTAACAACAAGGGCCAGAAGGAGCACAGGCACACATCTGCTCTTTGCACAAGTACAGCATATACTCCTGACACCCAGAACCTGTTCTGCTGATATTCCTGCTGCTTTCTTATCAGAAATTTGAGTTCACAGGCTTCAATAGCTCAACTGTTAAAGAGCTTGTCATAAATATAAAGGGAAGGGTAAACCCCTTTGAAATCCCTCCTGGCCAGGGGAAAGCTCCTCTCACATGTAAAGGGTTAAGAAGCTAAAGGTAACCTCGCTGGCACCTGACCAAAATGACCAATGAGGAGACAAGATACTTTCAAAAGCTGGGAGGAGCGAGAGAAACAAAGGGTCTGTGTGTCTGTCTATATTCTGTCTTTGCCGGGGATAGACCAGGAATGGAGTCTTAGAACTTTTAGTAAGTAATCTAGCTAGGTATGTGTTAGATTATGATTTCTTTAAATGGCTGAGAAAAGAATTGTGCTGAATAGAATAACTATTTCTGTCTGTGTATCTTTTTTGTAACTTAAGGTTTTGCCTAGAGGGGTTCTCTATGTTTTTGAATCTAATTACCCTGTAAGATATCTACCATCCTGATTTTACAGGGGTGATTTCTTTATTTCTATTTACTTCTATTTTTATTAAAAGTCTTCTTGTAAGAAAACTGAATGCTTTTTCATTGTTCTCAGATCCAAGGGTTTGGGTCTGTGGTCACCTATGCAAATTGGTGAGGCTTTTTATCCAACATTTCCCAGGAAAGGGGGCGGGGGGTGCAAGTGTTGGGAGGATTGTTCATTGTTCTTAAGATCCAAGGGTCTGGGTCTCTAGACACCTAGGCAAATTGGTGAGGCTTTTTACCAAACCTTGTCCAGGAAGTGGGGTGCAAGGTTTTGGGAAGTATTTTGGGGGGAAAGACGCATCCAAACAGCTCTTCCCCAGTAACCAGTATTAGTTTGGTGGTGGTAGCGGCCAATCCAAGGACGACGGGTGGAATATTTTGTACCTTGGGGAAGTTTTGACCTAAGCTGGTAAAGATAAGCTTAGGAGGTTTTTCATGCAGGTCCCCACATCTGTACCCTAGAGTTCAGAGTGGGGGAGGAACCTTGACAGAGCTCTATTCCAGTGCTGTGTGTCCTTCTAAGCAAGGTGCATGGTCTCTATGCTTCCACATCACACAGCGTTTTGCATGGAAACTGAACATACAAATTCCTAGTCCTTGTTAGAAAGGTGACCATCGAGTTATGTCAGCTTATCCTTGCTCCGAAGTTAAATATTTTACTGACGTCAATCAAAATGACTGGTCTTCCAAAGCTGATTGGGGCTCCAGCTTGCTGACAATTGCCTGACAGTAGTCATAAGGCAAATTTACTTCACTAAGACAGTGACAGAAACTCTTAACCTGACTGGCTTCAATTCACTGGGTATAAGCAAAGGGAGAGTTTTTCATTTTACTTTTAAAACAGGAAGTTTCAGAGTAACAGCCGTGTTAGTCTGTATTCGCAAAAAGAAAAGGAGTACTTGTGGCACCTTAGAGACTAACCAATTTATTTGAGCATGAGCTTTCGTGAGCTACAGCTCACTTCATTGGATGCATACCGTGGAAACTGCAGCAATTCTCTGTGTGTATATAAAGCCTGCTGCAGTTTCCACAGTATGCACCCGATGAAGTGAGCTGTAGCTCACGAAAGCTCATGCTCAAATAAATTGGTTAGTCTCTAAGGTGCCACAAGTACTCCTTTTCTTTTTGCGAAAACAGGAAGTGTTATTTAGAAAACTGGAAGCCATTAAGAAAAAACAGCTTCACTCTTAATTTTGAGAAGCATATTGAGAAAAAACAGCTTCACTCTTAAATTTGAGAAGCACATCCACCACTCACCCAGCTGCAAACCAGATGTACATTCTGCAGCAATCTCCCAGCACACACCCTTGATTTTTACAGTGTGCCACACAAGTTCTGTAGCATCTTTGAGAAGTTTCAAAAAGGAGTTAGTCGCCAAATGAAACAAGATTGTACCAGCTGTTAGCAGAAAGTTGGTAGTTTTGGCAATGAGGCTTCTGGCTCTCTGAACAGGGCAACCAGGAGCCTAGATTTTAGCTGTGGGGAGAATTCACATGTCATCTTTCCCTAACTCCTGTGGGAAGAGGTGGAGTGAACATTTAGCACATTAGCTGGGTGTTTCATAGTCATTTTAACATATCAATTGATGTTAAATCTGAAAGCTAGATACAATTTAAAATGGTCAAGTAATCCTTTGTAGTCACTGGGAAAGTTCAAATCTCCGAGCTATTGTTTTATCTTCCTGAGTCTGCAGGTGGCCTGATACTGCATATGTTCAGATTCTGAAGTTTATTTTAGAAACCACACAGGCTAGAAATGCAGCTACTATGTAAATTCTGGGACTAATAAATAGTAGGATGCTAGCGTATACAGAGAAAAATAAATAGCAGCAGGACTGTCATCTCACTAAGGACAAAAAAACCAAACAATCTTAAAAGTTTTCAAAAAGGGCTACTACTAATACCACTGAACATTTAATACAGCATTTAGAAGTAGTCATATTTTAACAACTCCATTATTCGATGGGAAATGCTGTGGGGTGTACTAAAGATCAGCAATGGGTCATCCTTTATATTCAGATTCTATAACTGCTCCTCTGCATTCTGACCAGCCTCTCCATTGTCAGCATCAACAATGGTTTCATTGTTGCACTTACATGCACTTTACAGCCATTTTCAGGGGGAATGACATTAGGTATACCTTCTGTGAACCATCGTCTTGATTTTAATACAGCGAGAGGCCTTGTTTTCGAAATGCATCAAATGTGAATCCTCACACTCACTGAAATGAGACCGCTTCAAAAGAAACAACCCTCATACAAAAATAAGCCCGCTCCTAATGACAGTCTAAACTGTGAAAGGATTGAGCAAAGTCAATGGTATTGATTGGCTTGTCTGGTACTTCAGTACACCATTCACGGCAATGATTTGTTTGTTACTATCTGCTGTGTGGAACAGCTAGATGGTAGAAGCTAGCGTGCTTCCCTTACAGTGCTTTGCTGACCGCTTCCCGATTGCAAAGATTAAAAACATTTCCTTTCCATTTTAGAAAAAAGCCGGTTTTAAAATGACTGCTAATGTAGCACAGAACACGGCAAGTTTCAGCTCCATTTCTGCATCCCCTGCCCCACGATATAGAGAGTGGCACTCTAAATATTCAATGACAAAAGAACATCACTGCTTTATATCCCAGTCAACAGTAAACACAACATGGGTACATGAGCATATAGAGATACAGGTCTCTGCCAAGTTCCACTTAACAGTTCTCGAGAATATGTTTATAAATTCACATTAGGCATTCACGAACTACTGTCACCGAACGGCTTCTTCCCCTGGAGGCATGGAAACGAATATCCCAAACGCCAGAGACTCCATTCATTATTTTGGCTCAGTGTCACAATTTTTTCTTTTTCTGGAGATCAGATTCATATCTGTGATTGCTTTAATTATTAGATTACATTATGTTTATACCAAATGGAAAAAAAAATGGACTTCCAAGCTTTTTGATATAGTCTCTGGAGATGCATTCTATTAAATATATGACACAGCATAGCTTAACTATTCACTATGGAAAACAACAAGTGTTTGCATTGTGTGTGAAACCTTGTTTTAGTTTTCAGAGTAGCAGCCGTGTTAGTCTGCATTCGCAAAAAGAAAAGGAGTATTTGTGGCACCTTAGCGACTAAATTGGTTATCTCTAAGGTGCCACAAGTACTCTTTTTCTTCTCGTTTTAGTTGCTTATCAGTATTAGAGCCATGCCACAGTTAGTTTGGAAACACTTTTTCTGAATTATTTTAGATTTAAAGTTTCCCCTAGGAGGCAGGTTAAAATATTTCTAGCATCATACACAAAGCCACAATAAAGTCAATGATCTGTCAAAACAGTGGCACATACAGGAGCCCTGACAAACCTGCAGGGACTGAAGATCTGCCTACAATCACAGCTGTTTGGATTCCTACCCAACAACTAAGGGCACTAACCAACATGAAACAAGTAGCAGAGAAACAACAGATGGTGATGACAAAGGTTCTCAAAACACAAGGCCAGTAAATGGTGGAACAATATAAAAACATGCACCAAAAAAAAAATCTGTTTTCTCCTACAGAAAAGTGTGGGAGCACAATATGACTGTTTCCTCTGACTAGAGCTAGAACAATATGGGCCAACGCTATGCAGCATTTCCACACAGCCACTTCAATATCCCTCATTCCTGGTCTATAATATTCCCTGTTTTTGTCGGTCCTGGCTTTTAGAAACCAAGGTGATAGGCTCTTTCAGGATACCATACACTTGAAATTAAGTTTTAGAAAGTCTTACTTCTATGGAGATAGGGAACTAGGCCAGGGAGTTGAAAAGCGGCATTCTAACAATCTAAGATTCTCTCACTTTGAAAGTTCAGGCAGTTGGAATGTTTTTTTCCTCCCAACAGAAAATTAAAGCTTTCCACGCGTAGGATTGATTGCAATCTGTCTGGATGGTGCCAATGCAGCAACAGGTGAGAAAAGGCCTTGTCATATGGATCCAGACACACCACACTGACTCTATTGTGGCTTTGCTTCTTTATGAGCCCTAAGAAAGTGACTGAAAATCTGTACTAGGTCCTTCATGAAGCTTTTACAGTAATGAACTTCATAAGAAATCATCCAGTAAAGTCTTGTCTTTTTGCATTGCTCTATGTTTACATGGGGGCCTCTTCATCAGCAACCCCTCTTTTACACTGAATCAAAGTGGATCCTAGCCTAATTAAGAGCAGAAGTGCACATTTCCCTGATTGATCCACAATCCCTTCTCACTAACTCTTACCCCGCTTTGCTACATCTTTGGGAATAGAACATGAATGCATTCATCACAAATGTGATCTTCCAATTCCAACCATGAACTTCAAATGATTACCTTTTGTTTCAGACATCACAAAGGCAACTATGAAATCAGCTGTGGCACCATTTTCCTGATGACCCACAGAGGACAAAGAGGCAGATAACCAAGTCCCACATCCAAGGTACTGATTAGGCCATTGTAGGAGAGAGACAGTCCCACCCGAGACAAGATTTTGAAAGTGACACTCTCACTAGGACTTCAGCAGATATTGGCCATCTCTGAAAGACAGCAATGCACTGAGGACAAGAATTGGTTTTTGAACTCTTGTATCTCTGCTAGTCAGGTTCCTCTTCAATGGCAGTGATTGACGGCAACGCTTCCCTTCTCTTCTCAACTGAAATTCATTTAAAACTGTATTTCCCCATTCCAGCCTCACGTGGAACATCTTTCATCAGTAAGATTGGCTCATGCATCACAGAGGAACAAAGTGTTATTAAAAGCGCTTTATCTCATTTATTATAGTGAAACTTTGCTCTGAGATTTCATAATGAGTTTTTTCTGGGATGACTAAAAGTCATAAAGCTTGTACCACACACAATTAGGGTCAAAGGTCTTTGTGAAACATTTTAATCCGAAAGCGTTCACCAGCGCCGCAGATGTGAGAAACCTTGCTATTGAGAGTACCAGGAACCCACTTAACAGAACAAACCCATACCTACAATGTAGAAGTGTGCAGAAGACTGCAAATTAATTAGATAAAACAGAATAGAAGAAAATTAAAGACTTTTATGTTGTAATGATACTGTGCTTCACAATAGAGACCCATCTTGGAGAACATACAGTTTAAAGATAAACAGATGCTGACTCAGTACAGTTAACTAACCCAGACTCACACCACATGCACATGAAACCCTGAAAATGTCCTACTTTATCTTTTAAGGCTCAAAAATAACTACTACACAAATTGAATCCATGTTTCAGGCCCACCAGAGATTGTCTGGGCAATCTATTCAGTGGATTCATCAGTCTATGGAATACATCAGTCAACAACAATTTGCCCCTGAATAAAAGTGAACCCAGACCCTAACAAGAACTTTGGCACAGGAAAGCAAGGCAAGGAAGCAGCTTCTACATATGGCTAAGGACTAATGACCTTACCATATTCCACCATTAGACTGAAACAGTAGGAGATATGAGCAAGTGTTGCATTAATAAGTGGCAGGATTTGATCAATCCTTTAATTGCTAGGAGATCAGTAGATTATAGCAATTATTGTTTGGATGCCAAGAAATACCTATCTTGTCATTCTCCACCAGAAGAGAGACAGACTGCATTTCAGAAACCCACCACTTTTTATCCAAAGGGTCACATGTTAATTTAAAGGATATTGTATTAGATAAAAGAAAAAAAAGAAAAAAGGATGTAGCTAATAATTTCCTGTTTGTTATAGCTTTTATGTGTTGGCCACAGTTCAAAAGAATTATGGATTAAATACTATGTCTGTTTGATTGGTCTCCAAAATTAAAAGCTTTACAATAACCTTTCATTCCCTATAGGTTTTTTAGGTCTGTTAACTACATTAGGCAAGATCTCAGACATCCTGAACAATACCCTGAAGAAAGATAGTTTCAAATATAATGAACAGAGTAGGATGTGCACACTTCAGAATTAAGAACTATACCCTATAAATTTGGGTTTTAATTGCATCTGTGCTATAGGTTTCTGTACTATGTTTCTGTAGACCTCGGAAGTAGTTTTCAAGGAGATTTGCACACATATAAGCCCCATGCCTTCCTGACATGGAAACCACAAAATGTTATTCTTTGACATTTGTACTGAGGCAGAACTCACAGGCCTCAACCAGGTCAGGGCCCCACTGTGCTAGGCACAAACTTAGCAAATGACCACTCTGTGTCCCAAAGAGCTTACATCGCAAGAAGGGGAGATAGCAGATGGATGAAAACAAGCAAACAGGAAGTCAGCGTAATAAAATAATAGAATGCTTTTGTGGGGTTTTTAAGTACTTTCTGCTTTTGACCAAGTATGCCATGAGAACAGACTGCACAATTTGATACTTTTGAATGAAGGCAGAAAGGGCAGAGGTAAGGGGCGAAAAATGAAAGTAAAAAATAAATACTATTTGATTTGGAAGAAAGGACTAGTGTCAATTCTTCTTTCATTTCAAATGCATTTACTCATCGCTGGAGTAAGAGAAACCCTAGCTGTCCAGAACACAGCAATTTAAGGGGAGAGAGCAAACCCTGCCATCTCCCTACAGAACAATGTGGGAAAGCTTTGCTAGAGATCAAGCCATTATCACCATAAGATCTCTATGGGGGAAGAGCAAATCCCCATCCCACTTACATACACATTTAGAATGGTATTAAGACTGCATTTAAAGTTCTGGTGTTCTATATAAACAGCAGACTAACTACTACAGCAGATACATATTCTATTCAGAAAAACAGCACACTGCACTATATACCAGTTCTGACATTCTCCTTCCACCCTCTTCACATCCCCTCTAGCTCTTCTACTTCATCTGCTACTTCAGAAATGTGGCATGTTAGTAATAGGTTTGTTATGTATCCTGCGAACATCTAAACTAATTATTCTGCATGCAGCTTCGTTCAAGTTAGGTTCCTTTCTTAAGAATCCTAAGGAATATTCTGAAAGAGTGTGACACTCAAACTTGCCAATAGCGTGTGGCAGCAAGAACAGCCATACTGGGTCAGACCAATGGTCTATCTAGCCCAGTATCTTGTGGCCAACACCAGGTGCCTAGGAGGAAATGAATATAACAGACAATTATTGAGTGATCCATCCCATCGTCCACTCCCAGCTTTTGGCAATCACAGGCTAGGGACAGAGCACGGGGTTGTCTCCCTGACCATCTTGGCTAGTAGGCATTGATGGACCTATCCTCCATAATGAAGTTATCGAATTCTTTTTTGAACCCTGTTATAGTCTTGGCCTTCACAACATGCCCTGGCAACGAGTTCCACAGGTTGACTGTGTGTTGTGTGAAGAAATACTTCCTTTTCTTTGTTTTAAACCTGCTGCCTATTAATTTCATTGGGTTACCCTAGTTCTTGCATTATGAGAAGAAGTAAACCCCACCTTATTCACTTTTTCCGCACCAGTCATGATTTTATCGACCTCAGTCATGTCCCCTCTGAGCGGTCGCTTTTCCAAGCTGAGCAGGCCCAGTCTTTTTAATCTCTCCTCATACGGCAGCTGTTCCATACCCTCCATCATTTTTGTTGCCCTTTTCTGAACCTTTTCCAATTCTAATATATATTTTTGAGATGGGGTGACCAGAACTGCACGCAGTATTCAAAGTGTGGGCGTACCATGGATTTATATAGTGGCATGACGATATTTTCTTCCTTATTATCTAACCCTTTCCTAATGGTTCCTAACATTCTGTTAGCTTTTTTGTCTGCAAGGGGAAAGATCAAGCAAAAAAGGTCCACAAACAGGCTACAAGCGTTGGTATTGATGCAGTACTTTCGTCTCCACCCCTGCAGAAAGGAAAGTGGTCTACCGCTGCATGTCTTTAGTTCTGATCTGTTAAGTGCACTGCATTTCATCCAGAGAATTAGCAATGTATCACTCTTCCATTCACTTCCCTTTCCAAAGTAGGAAATTTTATTGCTACACCACAAGTGACAACAATGATGGACAGCCTCTCGGAGGATACATGTTAAACATTTTACAGATAGTGAGCACCAGTGTCAGATACACGTTTTGTTCTAGCAGAGCCATCCCAGCCAGAGAGAACCAGAGAAGCAGGTCAGTGCTGGCAGCAGAGCCACAGAAGCAGCCCTGAGAGGAGATCTGTGCTGGGAGCAGAGCTGCAGCAACCAGAGCCAGAGAAGCAGCCCAGGGAGCTGAGCCGGAGGCAGGGCACCAGCAGGGCTGAGGCAGAGCGGAGCTGGGGCCAGAGCCATCCAGAGCCAGGTGCCGTGAGCAGCTGGGGAGAGCGAGGGGGACCCTGGGCAGCGGGCCCAGTGCAGGGAGATGCTCCCAGCCAAGACACCTTGCAGGCCAGACTTGGAGGGGGATTGTAACCCCGACAGAGGGGGCTAACACTGGGAAGTAGGGCTCTGCCACCTAGAATGGCCACACACTGGAACAAGTGTCAGACTCACAGCATCCCTGCAGCACAGCCAGGGCCTGGGCAGGAGGCCTGGGACTTGTGAGGAAAAGACTGAACTTCCCTTACATTCCAGCTACGGCTTGTTGTGATGTCCCTATGCCACAGAGCAGGGTGACGTGTTTTCCTTTAACCTTCCCCCTTTTTTCCTTATTTTTTTAAATTGGTTGCTGTTTAATAAATTGTATTTGCTTTAAACTGTATGTAATGATCAGTGGGTCAGGAAAGCATCCAGTACAGAGAGAGCACCCCAGAGTGGGGACACCCTAGCCCCTGCCCTAAGTGACCATGACAAGATTGGGGGGGGAGGGGTCAAGCCCCCCAGGAATTCTGGGCCCAGCCTTGTTGGGGTTACGAGGATTCTACCACATAGGAGAGCCCTCAGGCAGGCCTCTGGGTAAAGGAAATGGGAGCGAGGACTCTGATCCTTTCACTAGCCCACTTCACCGGGGTAGTGCATAAGCCAGGAAAGTTCCCCGCAATAGCGGGACCATTCCCCTGCTTACACATAGAAAGACTTCAAGAAGCTCTTCTATTGTTACTCCACTACCAGTTTTCCCTTGTGATCAACCATGAACACTGCCCCTTACCACCACCACCCCCCGTATAATTCTCTAAATTAATGTCAAATAGTCATATCTGAATTCTGGACTTCTAGCAAGAATTTACTGACCACCACCTCCGCTCTGGATTTACTCCTGCAAACGTGTAGGTTGGCCTATTCTCATCATTGGACCAACCCAACCCTACTGAAGGCAACGGAAAGACTTTTCTTGATTTCAAGTAGCACTGGATCAGCCACCCAGTGTATTTTTCCATATCTCATATTAAAGCAGTAGGAGCAGTTAAAATGAGTATTTATTTGTTTTTTTATGAATCCAGTTCAAAGTGATTTTTTTTCCTTGAAACGTTTTTCAAGGCCTACTCTTAGAAAACTGATGCTAGTATTAGGTTTCAGAGTAGCAGCCGTGTTAGTCTGTATTTGCAAAAAGAAAAGGAGGACTAGTGGCACCTTAGAGATTAACAAAGGTATTTGAGCATAAGCCTTCATGAGCTACAGAATGCATCCGATGAATTGAGCTGTAGCTCACGAAAGCTTATGCTCAAATACCTTTGTTAGTCTCTAAGGTGCCACAAGTCCTCCTTTTCTTGATGCGAGTATGAATTTCTTTTAAAAAACACAACATAATACTAGAGGTTAAATCCTGACTCCAGTTAAGTCAATGAGAGTTTTGACAATCGTCAATGGAGCCTGGTTTCACTGCAGACACCCACAAATGATAAGAAGCAATAGCTGAGCATCTACGCATTCTTTTATAAACACCCAAGGGAAAGGGGAGAAATTAACTGCCAAGTGCACAATCTTCAAAACCTATTTCTTCCAAGAGTGGCTCTTTATCCATCACTTTGCAAAAGTCATTTTAAGGTTTCATATTGCTTTTTGAGTCTTGTTTAAAGTTAACCTTTCTCCCCACATCCTTCCAAAGGGGCCCCCTGAGAATTTACAACTGAAACTGGAAAGTTCTTTGTATTAACTATGCTGTGTTGCCTAGTGAGAAATTATATATTCTGAACTGCTTCCACTATATGAATGCCATGTATTCTGTTTAATTTTGAAAATCTATAAACTTAATATAGCTTTTAACAAAGAAACACTCATTTTGAGATAAACTTATTAACATTTGCTAGAATTAAACCCACTCCAGGCATTTTAATTGGTTGAATTGTATTTTACCAGCACAGATGTTTTATCCTTCCTATTTTAAATTTAGTTACTTCATCCATTAAAAAAGGATTCTAGTTGATGCTAGTATCAGAGAGGTCTTTACCTGCAAGCAAGCCTAGAAGGTCATGGGCTTCTTGCAGTAGCAAGTGTTGCCATGATGATGAAAACATTGCAGAAAAAACAAAGGTGAGAGAATCACAATTCTGAAATCAAAGCATTTCCATCACTTACTGTACATTCTATTCAGCCTATTTTAAGCAGAGTCATGCTTAAAATTTCAATCTGCAAGATTTAATGCTATATAAATGAAACCACACACTATGTGCAATGTTCTTTAAACTAAGACATCAAAATATGTTCTTAAAGAAAAAGCCAGTAATTCTACATTACTCTGTAAGCACCTCAGCTTATACTTATGTACTTGTACATCCAAGATAAATGGGATCAGTCAACTTAACCCCCACCCTTACTGCAATAAGGAGGTTTTAGAAAAAGCCATTATAAGTAGCATTTACAGTATTCTGTACGTTCTTTTTGTTTACTTTGCATATTTGACAGAACTGCATATATGGTTATTTTCACCATTTCCCCTCTATAACTAGTCAGTTTCCCCTCTTGTTTGTTTGGGTCTTTTATCGAGCATAGTAGAGAGAACTAAAATAAAATAGGAAACTTATTTTAAAAGCCACAAAAGATAGTCCGGTGATTCTGGACAGGCCTAGTACTGGAAAGGACATTTTAGTCCTTTTGGAAAAGTGACAATTTTAAATTGACTGAGTCCCTTTCAAATAATACATGCCTTAGAAGAAGAAATAAAAGCCATACCCAATATAGCCTTCAACAAATGCATACCTCTAGATGCCACTGATGGACACTGGATCTTGAAATATCATACTAAATACAGCATAGTATTTGATCTGATCATGTGGGTGAAATCAGCCTAATGTAGGCACGGTTTGAGCCAAAAATATCCACGTTAACATGAAAGGGTGGCCTTGTGATTAAGGCCCCGGTCTAGTACTACGGAGATCTAGGTTCAATTGCCAGCTATACCCATGACTGCTTGTGTGGCCTTGGGCAAGTCGCTCGCTGTTCCTCAGTCCCCCATCTGCAAGGAGAGGGAGTATGATCATCCCTTCTCCCCGCCTCTGTCTGTCTTGTCTATTTAGCTTATAAGCTCCTCAGGGCAGGGACTGTTTCTATGCGTTTTTACAGTGCCTAGCACAACGAGCCCCAAGCTTGGACTCTAGGCACCACTGTATTACAAGTAACGGACAGGAGTAAGGATGTTAAAAGGATCTATCGTTACATATCAACATACTTGGTTACGATCTATGCCAGGCAGACTTTGTACCGGTGCTTCTGTTTCGCGCTTTGTACAGCCATTTCAGAATATCAAGCAAACGTGTT
This sequence comes from Lepidochelys olivacea, assembly GCF_965140295.1. NCBI lineage: Eukaryota > Metazoa > Chordata > Testudines > Cheloniidae > Lepidochelys > Lepidochelys olivacea. The sequence goes on along the minus strand of NC_140417.1, from coordinate 29,601,119 downwards.
CTGATTTATCTCATGTAGGTTATATCTATTTCTGATATTGGATTTAGAAATTACCTAAGCATAGAGCCAAGAGAATGATAAACTGTGACTGTTTCTACTTAGTTCATCCAAGTGAGGTAGCCAGATACCTATAAAACATTTCGATTTCTGCTTAACACCTCTCTTTTCCCTCTAAAATACACAATTATATGCACAAGAAATTTTTTTTACAGTGGAAGATCTGGCTCTCAATAGATTAGCAATGGGCTGTACAACAGAGTCTCACCTATAGATAACTGATTAAGTAGCTTTCTGGCCCATGCAACATGAATTGGTGGGCTACATATTAAATGCACCTATGTTCATGCTACTTTGAACCTGGTGTGGTCACTCCAAGTCATGGAGGAAACCTATTTCAGGGAGTTATTGAGAGAGAGATGCTCCCAGTGCTGTACTGGATCCGTTGCTAACAGACTTCAGTCTCCAATCCTTGGAGTCCAACATCCTCCAATGACTAAATTCACTTAGAGAAAGAGACAAATTAAGGGTCACTTGTCACACATGCATGTATGCCATATGACCTCTGTGGGGCCTAACTGAATAGGAACAGGAGTTAAGGCTGAGGATGGGGAAAAGCAGAGCTCTCTCCTATTGCAAACAATAACTAGTTTATTGGAAATAATGTAGTGGCATTGTTTCCTTCCTCTAAGTGGACATTTCATGATGATTACATCACAGGGAAAGTTTCACCAGCTGAACTTCCAGTTTCTGTCCTGCAAAAATCTGCAGAAAACCATGAAAGGATTAATACTACTTCTTTAAGCAAGCCAAACTGAAGGCAAAAAAAAATTAAACTTCACATTTACTTTTATAACTGAAATACTAATACCAGCAAGAACATGCATATGCTACAACAGTGGAAATAAGTGAGGTAAAATTGGTTTATAAAAAAAAAATTCAGCCGGTTCATTCCTGAATTATGAATCACAACATCCTAAGATTTCAGTGACTAAGCAAACAGAACAAGCATTATCCATGATCCTAAATTACTGCAAGCTAAGCGATACTGCATTACAATATGCCATGAAACACCTTTTCCCCTCATACCACCAACTTATATTTAATTCCCTGCACATTCCAGCCCTAATCTTAGGTTAATTTTGGCATCATAGATCTTCAAACTATTAGGCTGTGTGACAGAGATTGAAATCTTAGATCTACAAAGTAGCATCATAAAATTGGTTCAATGAAAAGAGTTAAGTGTCTTATTCTTATCTGAAGATGTACTGGGGAAACAGTGCTTTGACTCTGACTTATGTTTAGGCCAGAGATCAAGGCCAACTCAATGCTGTTCTTATGCGACTTCAATCCAAAAACCTCATGAATTCCATGCCACACCCTCTGCACAAGAATGCAGTCCCCTTTCAGTTTTGGCTAAGGCCCAAAACCAGAGGAGCTGATTTGGACCCAGGAATCCGAATCTTAACTTTCTCCCCTCCCACCCTCAAAATTCAAAGGATCTTGGATTCATGCTTCTGGTTTTGGCTCATCCCTAGTCCTACCCTCAAGATCTCTATGGACACTTGACAATGATTTTCCTTGAGTCAGTAAAAACTAAGATAGCAGCCTCTAGAATAAGAGCCTTCTTTGTCAATCTGACCAGCTAACGGAGAATCATTTTGATTGGCTCTGCTGTGTCTAGTTCAGAATCTGTGTGGCGTCTTCGAACTAGAGCTGTTGGCACAGAGGCTGAGCATTCTTGGCTTCCTGCTCTGCCACCTGTTCCATCTTTATACACAGGATACAAAAAAAAACAAAAAACCAGTCTTATTTTTTCCTCTGATTTAGCCTGGGCCTGGACTGGTGCAGATCAGGCCTAGCCATCAGGCAGCTTCCCTCATGTTCTCCATGCACATCTGGTACCAAGTTGATCCTGGCAGAGCAAAGAAACAGGACTTAGGTTTGCAACACGAGTTCGGTCATCTTTTTATTATTTTTGTACAGTGCTTGGCACAATAGGGTTCTGATGCATGACTGGAGCTTCTAGGCAGGGAGGGCTGGAGGGGAGGGGCTTGCCTGGGGGGCCTCAGGCTGGCCCCGTGCAGTGTCCATTTTACCTTAAGGAAAACATGGTCACCTTACAGATACGTGAAGCAATATCTTGTTGGATTAGTTTATGAAATTATAGGAAGCATTTTAAAAAGGAATTTTTAAAAACCTACAGACAGGCAAGTGACAAAAATAAGAGACTGTTATGGAAGTAGTGGTGTAGCAGTCCACACTGTTCTTGTAGAAATTCTAGGATATTTAAATTTATTTATTTTTGTGCTTGCTATTAGATAGCGAGGTATATATCTGTGTTGGTTGAAATCAAAAACTATTTCTTTAATGAATATCTAAGTCCATTAAAGACTACAGAGGGGGTGTTAATTTTTTTTAAATTAAGCCTCCCTGTTAATGCATTATTCAATTCCTGCACTCTTTATGGGTCACCATGGAACCCCTTCCGGGTCTGTAACAAACCCAACTCTGCACCACCAAAGCCACACTCCTCTCCAGGCCTGTGTGCACAGGCATTTATGCTCCACCATCCATCTCACAGGGATTTCATTGCCAGGCTAGCAAGCTGTGTATTTGCTGTGGTGCTCAGTGGGTGTGGCACTAACTCTTCTCACTCAGAAACACTTAGATCTGGTCACATTTCTTTTACCAGCATCCCCCATACCAGGAGAGTCTTTCCCTCTTGCCCATCTTTCCTTGTGCCTCTTGCCTAGAAGTTATCCTTTAACATGAAGGCTGGTATTTTTATAAAGCGAGTTGCTGTCCAATAACTTAACAACCTTGGTGGAGGGGAACGTGGGTGAGTTACTGAGTTGAATAGCAATGAATGCATAGTCCCAATCTTGCAATGAGCAGATGTTTATGCACATATGTAAGCTCATTGATGTCACTAAATTATTCACATGTGCTAAGGGAAGCACTGGCTTAAGTGTCTGTAGGACAGGGGACAAAGACATTTAGAAGAAATATTCTCTTAAACCAGATGACAAAAATCATGGGTGAGAATGGAAACTTGATACAACATCAGAGTAGATTCCCCGTCCTCTTCCCTCCCCTCCTCTTCCCACCATTCCTCTGTGAAAGATGTAACTTAGCCCTGGTCTACACTACGAGTTTAGGTCAAATTTAGCTGCATTAGATCGATTTAACCCTGCACCCGTCCACACAACAAAGCCATTTTTGTCAACTTAATGGGCTCTTAAAATCGATTTTTGTACTCCTCCCTGACTAGGGGATTAGTGCTGAAATAGACATCGCCAGGTCAAATTTGGGTTAGTGTGGATGCAATTTGATGTACTGGCCTCCGGGAGCTATCCCACAGTGCTCCATTGTGACCGCTCTGGACAGCGCTCTGAACTCAGATGCACTGGCCAGGTAGACAGGAAAAGCCCCGCGAACTTTTGAATTTCATTTCCTGTTTGACCAGTGTGGCACGCTGATCAGCACAGGTGACCATGGAGTCCCAGAATCGCAAAAGAGCTCCAGCATGGACCAAAAGGGAGGTACGGGATCTGATTGCCATATAGGGAGACGAATCCGTGCTATTAGAACTCCGTTCCAAAAGACTAAATGCCAAAATTTTTGAAAAAAAATCTCCAAGGGCATGAAGGACAGAGGCTATCACTGGGACCCGCAGCAGTGCCGCATGAAACTTAAGGAGCTTAGGCAAGCCTACCAAAAAACCCAAGAGGCAAACGCCCACTTGGGGTCAGAGCCCCAGACATGCTGACATGCTGCTTCTGTGATGAGCTGCATGCAATTCTAGGGGGTGCCTCTACCACTGTCTCACCCCTTCACGTGGACTCCCGCAAGGGGAAAGTCTCACGCAACAGGGATGAGGATTTTGGGGATGAGGAAGACAATGAAGAGGGGGTGGTTGAAGATAGCGCACACCAGGCAAGCGGAGAAACTGTTCTCCCTAACAGCCATGAACTGTTTATCACCCTGGATCCAATACCCTCTCAACCCGGGCTCCCGGACCTTGAAAGCAGCTCTGGTGAGCGTACCTTTGTAAATATAATACATGGTTTAAAAGCAAGCGTGTTTCATGATTACTTTGCCCTGAAGACTTGGGATGTATTCACAGCCAGTACAGCTACTGGAAAAGTCTGTTAACATGGCTGGGGATGGGGTGGAAATCCTCCAGGGACATCTCAGTGATGCTGTCCTGGAGGTACTCCCAAAGCCTTTGCAAAAGGTTTCTGGGGAGGGCAGCCTTATTGCATCCTCCATGGTAGGGCACTTTACCACGGCAAGTCAGTAGCACGTAGTCGTGAATCATTGCATAAGAAAGCATGGCAGTGCGTGGTCCTGGTGTTTTCTGGCATTCAAGCAACATCTGTTCTTTATCTCTCTGTGGTTATCCTCAGGAGAGTGATATCATTCGTGGTCACCTGGTTGAAATAGGAGAATTTTATTCATGGGACATTCTGAGGTGGCCATTCCTGCGGGCCTGTTTGCCTATGGCTGAAAAGAAACCATCCACGCTGTTAGCCACGCGGTGGGCGGAGAGGTGAAACGATCATCCCAGAGAATTGGGTATGTGTGTGGGGGGTGGGACGCGGGGGGAGGTTAGTTCGGTTTGGGCTGCACATTAACCTGAAAACATCAACCCCTCCTTTTAAACGGCCAATGTGACTTTTTCAATTTTAATCTCCCTTTTTTTCCCCCTCATGCAGCTGCAAAGGTTTCAACGTTGTGATTAGCATCTCCATCCCCGAGGCTAGCGCAGATAAGAAAGCAAAAAAAACCACACTCGCCATGAAATGTTCTCTGAGCTCATGCAGTCCACCCAAACTGAAAGAGCCCAACAGGATGCGTGGAGGTAGACAATGGCAGAGTCCAGGAAAGCACAAAATGAACGCAAGGACAGATGGCTGGAGCAATCAGAGAGGTGGTGGCAACGTGATGAGAGGAGGCAGGATGCAATGCTGAGGCTACTGGAGGATCAAACTGATATGCTCCAGCGTATGGTTGAGGTGCAGGAAAGGCACAGACCGCCACTGCAGACCCTGTGTAATCAACCTCCCTCCTCCCCAAGTTCCATAGCCTCCTCACCCAGATGCCCAAGAACGCAGGGGGCAGGGAGGGGGGGCGCCTCAGGGCACCTAACCACTCCACCTTAGAGGACTGCCCAAGCAACAAAAGGCTGACATTCAATAAGTTTTGAAGTGCAGTGTGGCCTTGTCCTTCCCTCCTCCCCCACACCTCCCAGGCTACCTTCGCAGTTATCCCCCTATTTCTGTGATGAATTAATAACGAATGCATGAATTTGAAATAATGACTTTATTGCCTCTGCAAGCGGTGATCAAAGGTGGGAGGGGAGGGCGGTTGGCTTACAGGGAAGTTGAGTGAACCAAGGGAGCGGATTTTCATCAAGGAGAAACAAACAGAACTGTCACACCATAGCCTGGCCAGTCATGAAACTGGTTTTCAAAGCTTCTCTGATGCACAGCGTGCCCTGCTGTGCTCTTCTAACCGCCCTGGTGTCTGGCTGCACGTATTTGCCTCAACTTCCCACCCCGCCATAAACGTCTCCCCCTTACTCTCACAGATATTGTGGAGCACACAGCAAGCAGTAATAACATGGGAATACTGGTTTCGCTGGGGTCTAACCGAATCAATAAACTGCACCAGTGCACTTTTAAACGTCCAAATGCACATTCTATCATCATTCTGCACTTGCTCAGCCTATAGTTGAACAGCTCTTGACTATTGTCCAGGCTGCCTCTGTGTGGCTTCATAAGCCATGGCATTAAGGGGTAGGCTGGGTCCCCAAGGATAACTATTGGCACTTCAACAAGCCCAACCGTTATTTTCTGGTCTGGGAAGTAAGTCCCCTGCTGCAGCTGTTCATACAGACCAGAGTTCCTAAAGATGCAAGCGTCATGTACCTTTCCCGGCCCTCCCACGCTGATGTTAGTGAAACGTCCCTTGTGATCCATCAGTGCTTGCAGCACTATTGAAAAGTACCCCTTGCTGTTTATGTAGTGGCTGCTTTGGTGGTCCAGTCCCAAGAGAGACGGAATGCATATCCCTATTGCCCAACCACAGTTAGGGAATCCCATTGCATCAAAGCCATCCACTATGACCGGCACATTTCCCAGAGTCACTACCCTTGAGAGCAGCAGCTCAGTGATTGCGTTGGCTACTTGGATCACAGCAGCCCCCACAGTAGATTTGCCCACTCCAAATCGATTCCCGACTGACCGGCAGCTGTCTGGCGTTGCAAGCTTCCAGAGGGCAATTGCCACTCACTTGTGAACTGTGAGGGCTGCTCTCATCTTGGTATTCTTGCGCTTCAGGGCAGGGGAAAGCAAGTCACCAAGTTCCATGAAAGTGCCCTTATGCATGCGAAAGTTTCGCAGCCCCTGTGAATCATCCCAGACCTGCAAGACTATACAGTCCCACCAGTCTGTGCTTGTTTCCCGGGCCCAGAATCGGCGTTTCACGGCATGAGCCTGCCCCACTGCCATCAAGATAGCCAAATTATCTGTCCCCTCATCACTCTTGTCAGCACATTACCATCGCCTTCTCGCCTGCTTTTGCAGGTTCTGCATATGCTGCCTGATAAGGCAGGAGGTGTTTACAATGCTCATAACTGCCGCGGTGATCTGAGCGGGCTCCATGCTTGCCATGGTATGGCATCTGCAGGAGAGCCAAGGGGCAGTGGAAGAGGTCGTTCAATGACTATGGTTTGCAGTACTGCACCGTCTGCTGAAAGCAGTATGGCGCCCGCATGGAAAAAAGGCACGAAATGATTGTCTGTTGTTGCTTTCACTGAAGGAGGGGCGACTGAAGATATGTACCCAAAACCACCCGCAACAATGTTTTTGCCCCATCAGGCATTGGGAGCTTAACCCAGAATTCCAATGGGTGGCAGAGACTGCAGGAACTGTGGGATAGCTATCCACAGTGCAACGCTCCAAAGGTCAACGCTAGCCTCGGCGCTGTGGACGCACTCCATGACTTAATGCGCTTAGTGGGGGACACACAATCAATTGTATAAAATAGCTTTCTAAAAGTCGACTTCTATAAATTCGACCTAATTTCGTAGTGTAGACAGACCCTTAGAAAACTAAAGGACACAGTAGTCAGTTGTAGTTGATTCCCTATAACTTTCCAGTGTGCTGCTCATTCAATGGCAGATGAGCCCAACTATTTCTATAATTTATGAAAAAAATTAATTCAGGGTTAGACGGTTTCAGTTTTAAAAGCAAAAATGCACGCCTCATTTAGGCAAGTTGACAGCCAACAGATGGTCACTTTGAGATTTTTATTTTAATACAGATTTTTAAAATAGTTTAATCCATCTCAGGCCAAATGTTATCAGCATTATTGTGAAATCTTGCATTCCATGCCCCCTTTCTGTGCTCTATCGCCAGAGTTCTCTTCTTTGTAGGTGGAATGCACGGACCACTGCTCCGTATGGTTTTGTAGTTTTGTTCACAGTGCAGTGCGATGGAGCAGTTAGAGAATGGAAAACTAAGGGACTGGTCTGTGACCGTGTTCAATGGGTATTATTTCTGTTAAATTCTCTCCAGTCCTAGAAAAGACTGGAAAACAACTGAACTGCTGGATACATAACAGGATTGTTTTCTCCTATCCTCATTCTAATAGTCTCTCTTTCAAAAGAAGGGCCAAGGTAATTCTATCTGCAGATAACATTTGCAGAGTGTCTTGATCCAGGAAAGACAGCAGTATTTACTGTTTGCTATGGGATCATTTTGGATCAGGTGGATGGAGGGACCCAGTTGGCCAGAAACTATTAAGGTGGCAGATTAAAAGCCTGCTCCAGCACTGAGTGACTCACTCCAGTTTAATCAGAAGGCTCCTAAGGCAGAAGCAGACCAAAATTCCAGTTTGGGAGTTTTGTACAACTCAGCATCATTTCAATCTGGGAGTGCCAGGATAGCTCAGAAACTCACTGAAACTTTGAAGATTCATATTGCTCAGAAGCTTGATTCGGCCTGGGAGTTTAGTCCAGTTCAGGTGCTTGCTACAAAGCAGAGAGCTAGATTTCGGTGAGAGCCCTCTCTTGTCTGAATGAGGGAATTTAGAAAGTTGATATTGGAATTTTGTGTGTCAAATTAACATGCTTCCCGTGGGATCTTAGATTAAACATCTTTTAAAAAATGGACTGTTTTGCTTTTCACCCTCCCTTCGCTGCATGTTTAAGTTTCTAACCTACAGCTCTTGCGCGACAACTAGCCATGAGTGCAACTTGCCAGTAATTTTTTTAAAAAAATCTTTCTTACCAAATCCATGGAAGATGGATTTGGTAAGATTTTTAAAAAATTAAAAATCCTTTAAAAATCCATGGAAGATGTGATGTTACAGACTGGAAGGGGGTAGGGAGGAAGAGAGTTTGTATATCAAAAGGGACAGAAAGAAGGCAGAACACAGAATGAAGATCCAAGACCACTAACAGGCTACAAATGTGCAGTCCAGCTAGCTCTTGCCAGCTCATTTTACTCCTCCCCACACACTCTGGTTTGTATCATATCTAGTATTATAGAGAGAAAAATGACCACATCCATAAAAGCAAAGGAATAGCAGTTGGTATGTTTAATGCATATTTTTACATATCTTAAAATTTCCCAAAAGAAATATGGAAAAAACATTAATGTAATTGTGTAGAATTGCTTCGTTTGCCAGAAAGATTCATGCTCTTGTCCTCCATTAGAAGTCAAGGGCAGTATAGGCTTTTATAGCAATTGATGAGAAAAACAAGTCTGTTTTACTGATGGAACACTTGCTTTATCTGCAATGCAATTTCCAAGACAAAAGGAAGCATTGTTATGAAATGGAAGAAAAGCAAGTTCAAATTCATGCAAAATGGCAATTTTCCTTAATTCAGTAATGAAAAGCAAAAACAATGCAAACAAACACTTGGAATCAACATACTTTTACAAGATCTAGACATTACCAAATATTTCAACAAGGAATAAACCAGGATAGTTCTGCAGCACAATACAGTATGTCAGCTCTGACTTTCATGGTTTTCTCCTACACAGTTCTATTTTAATAGACAAAATTGATTCAGCTTAGCAGACCCGGTTCAGCTGTATTAACTCCATCGAGTGCAGAGGTCAACTCTGAACGCTGCTTTGATTGAGAGATTTAAACAAATTGGAAAAGCCTTGCTAAAAGTTGCTTCATATGTCAAAATATCATAATAAGCCCTAACGCATATGCCAGGAGAGCAAGGAATGCAGCCGTTTCAGGGACACACTATAGCAAAACTCATTTCACATTTTTTTATGGAAATAAAGATTTAGTTCTCTGCATTTCTGAAATGACAACCTGGCATTTGTTCCTTTTATTAAAGCTCTCAGTTTCATAAAGTGTAAGTAATCTGTTGCTTTTGGCTAAAGAAAAAAAATGCATTCAACTGTCCTTGCATTATGACTACATGATGAATTCTAATGTATTTGAGATGCACAAAAAACGGTGCTCAGCAGCCAGTGATAGAAACTGCCTACACTGAGGAATCACATCATGTCAAGGCCATCAGTATACTAAGAGGTAATGAAAAGGCAAAATACATAAAAAAAGCAATGATTTTGTTATCTGTATACTATGTATATTTTTAATACAACAGATTGAAGTTTACTTGTATGTTTCAGTAAAATCCATGAAGGTTAAAATTATTCAAAATAAAGTAAGAACTAGTTCTAACCAATTGGTTTCCAGAACAGTTTGAAATAACGTTGTTTTTCAGAATTCAAAGTATAGGATTAAAGACAAGTTAACAGAAATTGTGTTAACTGAACATCTATTAACTGATTTAAGGGGTTGCAAGAAGAATACAGTTTAACAAAGGGACACCCCCCATTTCCTTTTGACATCTTATTTAACCATTTTCTTAGAGTAAAATGCTCAGAGCTAGACCTGTTAAGGAATTAGTTTATCTTGCTCAAAAGAAAAGAAAACTAACTCTGGTAGCCTGTTTTAAAAAAAGTCACAAGAGGCTAAGGATCTTTTTAAGAATGTATAATTTTCCATTTAAAAACAAATTTGGACATGGATCAAACTAAGTTTACAGAAAGTAGACAAAAAGATGTTATTTGAGTCTCTCTCTCATCTCTCTCGAGTTCCTGAATAACTGTTTTGTATCCCTCTATAGCACGAACAGCTGAAGAGCAGATGGCATTAGAACTTCAGTTTCTCTCGCATTGGTAGTTTAACCCGTAACACATGTATCCCCATGACAATGGCTGTCGAACGAATCTTCCGTTATCCCTATGAATAACCAGGATGCAAAAGGTACATTACGGTGTACAGTTCAGCACACAATCATTTATTGTAAGTCATGTCACCATGTATACAGCATTCGTATTTTAAATCTGAACATATATACGCGCAGACTATTTTTACATGGAAAGCAGAGTTTAAGAGAAAGAGGGCACAATTCCACTGACTTCAGAGCTGTGCTTATTTGGAGCAAGTCAAGTGACTGCTAGAGACCTAAATGGTCATTTAAAAAAAAACACTGTAGTCCAAGTTCTTGATGAGTCAGACCTCAAAACATAGACCAATCCCTGGGGAAGCTTGTTAGTGGCTGTTTTTCTACAAACGACACCAGGGCAGGGCAGGAAGCAACAAAGTTCCTATGGCTTATGAATTGAAGCAACAAGCCTCCTTAGGCCCCTGGAGAATGGTACAGGCGTTTCCCCTCCCACCCCCCGAGCACTTCAGTGATGCTTCCCGGGGTACCCAGGATAGCAAAGCACCACATTACCATCTGCCCTTAGCATGAGGAAGCCTTGTCTGTGCCTACCTAGGGTCAGGTCTCCAACGCTATCGTCGGCCCCAGGCAACACAAGCACACCTCTCTAGGCCTTCCCAGGCCACGCTCTCTCTACAAGTTAGCAACAGGCACATTCCAGTCCTTGAGTTCTCAGAGCGTTTTCTCCCTGGAGGGTCCAGCCCCTGTTCCACCAAGCACTGGCAATGCTCACAGATCTGCTGCTCCCAAAGCTGCAATACATCCCAGCTTACCAGCTACACCTCAAATCACCACTCTGCTTGACACGCAGCACTTAGATATGTTTATAGCAACAACAAGAGAAAGTGTATATAACAAAGTAGAGAGATTCCAGTGACAGCAAGCACAAGTATTGGAAACAATGGTTACAAATAAAGTAAAATCGTAACACCTTCTAGAACCTAGGCTTACTTAACTAGTTACTTTCCTGTCTTACAAAGCAATGCACACCCCAAGTCCTTCCAGCCAGACTTGGCTATGATCTTCCATTCATCAGACAAGTCATGCCTCCCATGAGAAAAATCTTGTCTGTTTACACCCTCTGATATAGCAGACTAATTCTTTGATCTTAGTCATAAGCAGGACACCCCCTGCTAGTTGTTTTTTCCTGTCTGCAAAATCTACAAGAAAGGAGTAATCTCCTAATCAGCATCTAGCTCAGTACACAAATATGCATAGTGTGAGAGAGACAATGCACAACACACACAAAATCAAACGAGAGAGAAGCCTCTCCTGCCTGCTGTCTGAAAGGAGTCTGTCCAAGGTGTGTCACCCTCTGGTGACCTGCCTCACCTTGAAGACCTTAAGAACATAATTTCCAGTATAGACACGCAACTCCTTAATCTTATCCGCACATGCTTTTGCGGTGATTGTGACCACTACTGGGCTATTGGTTTTCAATAGAGACCTCACATGCCACCCTTTAGTGAATGTGATTATGCATATATCTGACTCAGGGCATCCCTGTAAAACCCCATGCACTCCCCATGCCAGTTGGCACCAAGAGATCATTGGGTCACAGCTACTTAAGGGTCATGAAGCTTGGGCTTCTTCCATGATGCAGACCAAAGGAGGTTCACAGAAAGTGGGGAACGAAGACCACATGATCCCTTCCAAGCTTCATGCTTTCGCCAATTTTCTCTCTATGCACATCCTGAGGTCTGCAGGAAGAAAGGGTCTGCAAGAGCACAACCCAGGACCATCAGCAGGCCTTCCCCCACTTCCTGTGGGTATACAGATCTGTAGGAGGATAGAATTCCCGCAAGCCCCCAAAAGGCTCATAAGCCCCTTTCCTAAGGTTCAACATCCCTGAACTCCAACAAGCCTTAAAGTCTGTTAGTCACCATTAACTTATTTTGGCTCGGAGACCTGACTAGACTGAAAGTGGTACACAAGCCTATTTTATTCAGGCTGTGGGGAGTGGATTTCTCACAACTCAAAGACTGGGCCCCACCCCCTACCTCCAAAAATCCTAATGCTTCACGAGACTGTCAGCTTCTCCTCCCAAGATTTACATGGGAGTATGGCTTTGAGAGGCCTCAGAAGAGCTTCACAAGGCTCACCTGGGGGTGCAGGGAAGGACATATCTATCTACGGTACTCATTGCCCCCCCCCCATTAGTGTAGTATCTGAATGCCTCACAATCTTTAATATATTTATCATAAACAACACCCCTTTAAGGTTGGAAAGTGCTATTATCCCCATTTCAGAGACTGAGGTACATGAACTAAGCAACATGCCCAAGGTCATAGAGGAAGGCTATGGTAGAGCTGAGACTTGAACCTAAGTCTCCTGAGTCTGAAGCTAGTGTCTTAACCACTGGCTCATCCTTCCAGGGGAGGCCGGACAAGTCTTTTATGGTTTGCAGGAGTGGACACTGAAGAATCTTCACTCCTTGGTAACCCCACAGTAGGCCTAGGGACAAGGTGAATACAAATTTTTAACAAATTCTGATTTTTTAAAAATAAACCTTTTAAAAATTAAATTTGAAATTGACAACCTAGATTAAGGCCCATATTTATAATAAAATATTCAAATCATTAATATTATTTCTTTGTATTTAATGTAAAGTAGAACATATCGGCTGCCAAGTTTTGAAGAAAGTCTACCCACTAAGCTGAGGGAAGTCATTGGCTAATGACCTGAAACCAGAGCTTATTGAAATACTAAACCAGCTTTTGACAGCAGTAGCCTCTTCTGCAGGTGCAGAGAGAATAGGCATTACAGTCTATTCAACTAGTTCCAGTTCAAAGACTAGTTAATTCTAAGCTAAGAAACCAAATGGGATTTGAAAAAGCAAGAAATCTTATTTTCCTCTTCCAATGTATGAATAAAATATAGGTGCGAGGGCATGAGATCTACTCGTTCTAAAACCTTGAAAGACATGGTGATCACAAATAATCAGTTCAATTAATTAACTACCATTAATACTTCCATTGCTCAATACATGTTTTAAAAGCAAAACATGTTTTGAGAAAATGTGCTGGATACATAGTTTTAAAAAAAATGCTGTTTGTGTGTTTTGAATTTGAATTTCCATCCAAATAGGGCTTGACACAAATCACAAGTAAAAAATTAATCCAGTGAATAAAAAAAAAAAAATGCATCATTCACCATTTTCTACCACAACAAAAAAAATAAAAATTAAGCATCTGAATAAAATGTAAGAATGCAGATATAGGGCATCCTCCTGGCTAGCAAAAAGCCGCATCACTTTACTGCAAAGCTATGTTTAGTTGTAAATCAACACATTTTAATGGTTACCAACCAATGAGAATCAACCTCTTTCAGAAAATAAAGTACAAATGCAAAACACAAATTAAATTGATTTTTTTAAACCAAGGTTTCTTGCTTGCTCCTTTAAATAGCTTTGTAATCAATCCACCTTGCCCAAGGAGCAACAGGCAAGAGGTTCATTGCTCCCCATAACTCAACCTCCGAGAGCTGGGTGGCAGCAGCGAGAGGTGGACGGGATGTTCTAGCCCTAGCTCTGCAGGCCTCCAAAACCACGTTGCAGCCACGTTTCATCAAGACTTTGGCAGAGGTCCCCAGACATTAGGAGGCAGATAGGAAGGAAGCCGTACTCATGCTTGTTTAACCCTAATAATCTTACAGAGCTGTATGTACTCCAAGCAGTGATGGGTCTACAACTCTAGCTTCCCTTTTACCTCCAAACTTAGTTATTAATCGGAAAACAAGATACTAACTCCGCATTCCTTGATGGCCACTTCTAGTATTCTCCACACGCCAACTGACTGAACCACTCACATTTCAGAGCACTGAAGATCTCTCCTTCAGCACGGCTGCCAAGCATCACATCCCACCTGACAGTCAAGCATTTGGCAGTTAGGTCCATACTCCCACAGCCCAGCTCAGATGTCACCCATCCACATTTCCCTGCAGTTCTGCTTTTTTGGATGCTCGAAGCTACTGGCACCTACTGAACAGGCAGCCAGGCACCCTGCTCCCGCTGGTGCCAGCGAGGAGTAGTCTAGAGAGGTCAATGGCAGCTGGAGAGAAAGGGGATGGTGCCTGGAGAAGATGGTGACACCCTCCGTCCCTCTCCCAGTACCAGACCCAAGTTGCCTCCCACTGGTCCCTGCAAAGGCACCTACACCAGGCTTTCCCCAACCCACAATCCCAGCCACAGCTGAGTGAGCAGTCAACTGCACCCCAGGAGCTCTACTATTCCCTCCAGTAGCACCCAGGACCCTCTATTCCCACCAAAACATTCAGGAGTCCCTGCATTTACTCCCCCCCCCCCCGCACCAGGCAGCAGCCTCAGCTAGTCCCAGAGCTCCCTAACCTCCAGCCGTTCCAGTAGCTACTCATCCAGTTACTCCCCAGTCTGACCCTCTCACCACCTTTAAGTAGCTAAAGTTACCAAGTTTTGTTCCCATGTCCCATCCTCGCCACTGCTCAAGGAAGAGCATATTGGCTATAAGCTTACGGTCGTATGCAGATTTGTAAATATGCAAATTAGCACATTAAATATTTGCATAAAAGTTTACATGGAGCAGAACAAGCCCTGCAGCTATGCTTTAGACTTAAAATGTTTCTCTACCAACTATGGACAAGACATGAGCAAAGGGGGCAGAGTTCATTGCAGACAAAATTGTAGCAATTTTCACCCATTTTCTTCTTAGCCGTATTTCACCAGACTAAATCTCAGATACATCCACAGTATGTTTTTACGAGACAAATATATAGCTGTATGTAGTGGTGTGGTTACAACACCAGACCAATATTAGAGAGATAAGGAGGGTGAGGCAATCTTTTATTGGACCAACTTCTGTTGGTAAGAGAAGATTTCAAGCTATACAGAGCTCTTCCTCAGGTCTGGGAAAGGTAATCCGTGTTACAGCTAAATACAAGGTTGAGCAGATAGTTTAGCATAAATAGCGAGTACATATTCTAAGGGACCATGCAAAGTGAAGTGGCCCATTTACACCTTTGTGGTCATAAAACAAAAAGGGGGGGTTAGTGGATTACAGATTGTTGTAATCAGCCATAAATCCAGGGTCTCTATTAAACCCATGAATTTTAGTGTCTAGCAAAGTTATGAATGTAAGCTTCCAGCTCACTTATATCTAGCTGTTTAAAATAAAATATTTTTTCAAGTGCAAAAAGAAAGTCAAATTTAATTAAATTCTAAGTAAGTATCTGAGATTTGGCTCAGCTCTGCTTGCTATGGGTTCCAGTTTGTTTTTAAATGCTTCTCAAATCCAGCAATCTAGTTTACTGGTATTTTAGTGCCACATTTCTACCTAGCTTTCTAATGCCACTGACAGCTATACCAGCACATTAAGACTTTATGCTGTACACGTTAGAGTGTTGTTTTCCTATTAACATTGTCTAAATTTTATTTACTGTTATTTCTTTCAAAAATGAAGTTCCATTAAATTAACTAACAATCAGAATTTAATAGAAATCACCCTTTCAAGAGTTATCTTGAAGTTCAGATAAAGCTAGTCTGGTTGAAAGTTACTGTAATGTCATTGAGAAAGTCTTAATACAGAATTAGAACCCCAAGATGCAGGTTTCCCTACCTTCCACTAAGAACATTTTCTAAACTAGTCCTGCTAATTCAGACTAAGAAATCATTTTAATTGATAATTAATAGTGTATTAGCCTATTAAGAATCTACAGCCTTTTCCCTGAATCAATAAATGAAACGGTTGTCAGCCTTTATGAGCTGTACGAACACCAAGCTAATGCAACAATGAAAAACTCAAGTTTTTCTGTTTGTTATAACCTCTCTATCCAGAGCAGACAGTTGCACTTCAACCACCTTTCAGATAATGTAACAGTTTGTTTAGTTATATTTGTGGCTGCTTGTTAATTGGAGATATTATAAACACACCTTCAGTGATATACAAACAAGAATTACCTTGCAGCTATTAAAGTTGCCCATTCAGTGACCTCCTCCCTTGAATAGGGCTCCTCACAAACACAAGATTCCACCCACATGATCACCTTGCAGGATCAAGGCCTCAGTTAGCATTTGGAAGACTAACTGGAACACTGACACTTAGTTCAATACATGAATTATTAAAATGTAAGAGGAAAAACATTGCAAGAGTGACCCCATTTAGCATCATGCTGAATATTTTCTACTACACAGCATTAAATGTTTAATTTAATTAAATATAAACCCTATGTCTTCCCTTCATTAAAAAGTAAGAAACTGGTATTAATACATGATCATTCTTGTAGGTGCTTTGTTCCATTTAAGTAATTTTCAGTTTACAAATTGTAAGATGAGCTTTCAAGACAAATATCACCCTTGGAAACAAAGATTAGCACATGCACATGGATCCAGAGGTAATGCTTTGAATTAAAATCCTAAACCTAATCTCATGTTGTAACAATAGAAAATTAAAAAACAATATTAAAATCAGTTAGTCATCAACTAATCTGGCATGAGCTTCTTATGCAAAGAATATACCAAAGGAGTACAAATGTATAAATTAAAGAAAATCAACATAGTTGGTTCTCAAAATATTGCAACTTGTGCTTATAGTTCTTTAATTCAGACTAATACCCTAAAAGGAAAGTCATGGTGGCAACATGAATCACCTCAGTTGTGTTTCTAATCAAGTCAATTATTTCACTAAGGCATGTATCTGCCTTTAGAATATATCCAATGCAGTCCAGACACACTGGTGGAGAGGGTTGGGCATTTGAGTGGTCCAAAAAAACCTGGTGAAATATTTTAAAGCACTAGTTTATTAGAACAGTGACATAAAAGAATAAGACTTTATGCTCACCAATAGGCTTAGCCTTGGATAGATCCGAATGACTAATTACAAAAAGCTGTGTAATTATTTGAACTATTTCAGCTCAGAAAATGCAACAAGTATTAAATGAAGGTCTAAAACAAGAAAGAATTATTACTTTTTAGCATTTAAGTGTGAGTTACTCCAGACTGAACAGCTACAGAAAAAAGAAAAAATGAAATTACTTTCTTCTTTTAAAGTTGCTGTGTGTGTAATTTTTAAATGCACTTATGATAATTAGGCCAACTCTTCAAGCAGCTTAATGGCTGTGAATCTCTTCTCTGTGTTGAGGGTGGAGGTTTCATGATTGAACACTTTTCTCCCTCCCCCACTCCCTTCTGAATTTATTTCTGTATATCTGTCCAATCAGTTTAGACTGTAAACTCTTCGGGGCTGGTACATCCTTTTACTTTGTTTAATATGCTTTGTAAACAGCCGTGTACTTTGTATACCAGGCCAAATAAACATGCATATGTTTGTTCTAGAAAATTCCAGCCAATCAAGGTGTTCAACTTGCAATTAATTTACCTTTTCCCCCACAAGTGGCATTAGCATGTAGTAAAGTGAATGATCACAACATTTAAGTAGGCTTGCTACAGATGGCACCATGATGCAACAAAACAGTAGGTCGTTGACACCTACATTACAGCATTCTTGCTGGAATATTTGGTAGTCAATTCACATTATCTGACCAGCTTGCCAACCCTGTTAGTGGACTTTCTGATATAGGTACAGGAGGCCTTCAAAATGTAATTAAGAGGCGGTAGTCAAAATATAAAAGATTTTGGCCTTGGACAACCATTTTAAGTAGGAGGGGGGTGCTTTAATAATGTTCACTGGTGATAAGTAGCCACTTCTCTGATCCTTTCATCTTTGAAAGAAGGACAAGCAAAGGATGTCCTCTTTCCCTACGAATTTTGCAACAGTGGCTCTACAAACAAAAAGCTCTAAATAGAAACCTCAGTGATCAGAATCAAAATAGGAACTGAAGAGCACTAGTGAGGACTACTCAGTGATGTAGCTCTGTACATGGCCTCCCCCAGAATTTTTCTACAAGTCCCAAAAAGGGACTTACACTTTCAAGCTCTTCAGCATGCATCTATCTAAAAAGAACGTTTAACCTGCCTATTGGCAAATCTTAACGTTCCTTGCTCATGAACTGAGATTATAGTTAGAAGGCACAGCATTTTGAAATATGGCTATTCTGAATTCTCAGTATACAGCTGCAATGTGCCACCAGTTAACTAGAGGAGGGCAAAAACAAGAACCTGAACCCTTTCAAACTTCAGCAAGTACACAAATACCATTGCCAATAGTTAAAAGTTCCAGGCTAGATTCAACATAGTAAAGAAGTCTATTTTCTAGTTAAGATTTGGCTAAAGTCTTAATATCTTGCTCAGGCAAACTTAAACCCTAGTTTCAATTCAACTTTTAACCTGAGGCTATCCATGATTCCAATTCTACATCTTTAGCCCATCTCTTCAATCAGTTACACTACAAAAATATATAATTTTTTGGACTTCAAGTTTAGTTAAAATTAACTTCTTGAAAAAAAACTTCCAGTGGTTTAATATACAGAGATCTCAAAAATGGTTCACAACGCTTTCATCTAGATATAAAAAAAAAACAACTATGATTGGACTGAAAAAAAAGCTGAGCAAGGACAAAAGAGTGATGGCTGCTTGGAAATTCAATCTATGAGAAGATAAATTGAAATATTAGGGGTACATGCTTCTGGGTCGCAGACTTAGAAAAATCAAGTTAGACATGAAGAGTGTCATTTACTGCATCACTTTGCCAAAGCAGAACTTTTCTCTTTCCTACTTTATCTTCATTGAAAGCTAATCAAGTTACATATAGCAGAGGTGTTCCATTGGCTCTCACTCTCTAAGCTTCAAGTATATCTGTGAGATGATCTTACTTTTAAAAACCTCCCACTATTTATAATTTTGACTGTGTGTACTGTAACCAAGATTTAAGAAGCACAACTGATCAGCATGGAAATGTAGGGATCTCACTGGAAAAAAAGACAAGAACATGTGTACACTTCCCCGAAAAGAAATCTACAGATGCAACGTTCAAATTCAGCAATGTAAAAACTGTTTCCTGTGGGATGAAAGTATCAAGATAGACATTTTATGTTTTCAACTGTCAGGTAATGATGGTTTTGTATGAGTACTTTGCCGCTTGCAACTGACCACATTTCTATAGAAAAGTAAAAACAGACTCAAGTATAATTGACCAGGTACATGTAGAAATGTTTGAAATGTTGTAAATAAGCAGGATTACTTAGAAATGTCTGCCTTAGACATAAAGTGCATGCAACTCAGGATTATAAAAGTAATACATAACTCCATCAGTGTATAATGCTGGCTATTTGCTTCTCTTGCAAATAAAGGCTGAAAACATATGCCTGACATAAATCAAAACCTTGCAGTCACCACTCAGTTACACTTCATTAATCCAAAACAAGTTTCAACAGTAACTTGAAAATCTGACATACCATCTCCTGGAAGCTGACCCTTCTCCAACATTACCTTCAAATCTATACAATTAATTGACACTGATTTGTTAGAAGTGGAAGCCAGAAATACCCTGATGAATTCTTATCACTTTTCCCGTATTTGTCTAGTCCAAAAATTAGACCTCTCAATTTAGAGCTATTATACAGAAAGAAGTCTGTAGAAAATAGTGAAACAATGGTTAGTGGCTCCATCAGATTTGAAACAAGCGGTACCTATGGTTTATAATGGAATGTAAAGTAATGATTACAGATCCTTCTTCCATAAAAGACATTTTGATCTATATGGGTAATCAGAGGTTTTTAACCCTCTTAAACACCTTCTCCACAAAAGGAGCACATTCAAGATCTCCTACCCAAATGAAATGAGGGGTAAAAACAGACTAGTGAAATTTTACAGTGTAGCTTACTATACCCATTTGTAAAGATTCATGGAGGATTTAGATTACCAGAAGATTACAATTTGCAAAGTATCTATTTTCTGACATAATGATCTTTCTAAGCAGCTATGGATTGTCAATTATAGATTTAAACATTACTCTAGTAAAGCAGAGTTAAAACGAAGCTGACAGCAAAATGAATTCCAAATTGCTGACTGTTCTGTTGTGACAGAATTTGCCCAACACAGGCCACAATAAGATTGTCAGATGATATTGACCTTTCATTATATCCAAACATTCACTTGAAGAGAACAACTGGATAAACATTTTTAAATGAACCTTTAGTTATTAAAATAAAAACTTACACACGCTAATATTTTGCGCCCTCCAACCAAACCCAGACCGGAATGACAAAGCCAGCTTGCGATGATGCCTCTCTCTTTTCCTCCCAGCAGCATGACAAATTCTCCAATTGTCAATTATGCAGCTTCTCCCCTGATTCTCATACAGTCTCCCCTGTGCTACTGGGACCTTTTCTATCTTGCCTTTTTTTGTACTTCTCTTGCTGCAATACACCATAATGCTGGCTCTGCAGTGCTTTTAAAAGCCCAACAAGGAAAGCAAGTTGTTTTTATTTCACTGGCTCTTAACAGAATAGGAGAAATTCAAATGAAAAATCAAAACATATTCCCTACACTTTTAATTAAACAATATGGGGTTGCAATGGATTACAAAATACCATACAATAAAATCAACAAAAGTGACAAGGCTATATGTCCACTCAGCTGCCTATCACAGGAGGCAAAGTAGAGTTTACATTGATTTTCAGAATCGGGGCTTCCATTCTATCCTTTACTAAATTGTACTTAGACACTATTACAGCAAGAGGATCGATCCTGTATTCAGTGGGAGTTTTGGGTGCACAAGGAATGCAGGATTAGTGCCATCATGGCTCAATTTGAGGTACAGATGTCAGAGCCCCAGCAAAATCTATACAACACAACCTAGTTTAAGAGGTAGTCTAGAAAGAAGATCTTACTAAAAGAAAAAAACTAAGGATTCAAAAAGTCACAACAGCTTAAGTCTCATATTAATGTATGTTACTAACCTAGGTGGAGACAGGAAACAGATAGCAAAAACTTCACCAAAAAACCCTGGGGTACATCATGTTGCAATTTGTATAACCCACATGGCCTGTGGTACATTTAAGTTTGTATGAAAAATATAAAGAATTACAGGAATAGTTAAAAGAATGTAGTGTCCATGCCCAGAAACTGAAGAGTCTCAGGCCTTTAATTAGAGTTGTATTAATGTACTATTTCACCCTACAGGACTCAAAGGCTTAAAAAAAATTGAGAGATGGGGGGGCGGGGAGACTTCAGTTGTATTTGCTCAAAAAGACATCTGAAGCCACACATTTTTGACTTTGCTGAAAGACTAACTCAGATATGGCCAAAAATATATAAGCCATGTTTGATTAGAAAGTGCTTCCCAAGTTTCAATTCAGAATGAGCTTGTGACAGCTTAATAACCCTTTCAAAATAGGAGGTTTCAGTGGGAAGAGACCCTAGACCCACAACCGCCATGTTTAGATTTGTAAAGGAAGTAAATCTATTTTCTGCAATTGTCTTTTAAGATCTTTAACGTATTTTTAAGTTACAGACAGCTAGACTCCTGCTAAATCAAGTTACAGATGTCTCAAGTGTCAGTTTGAGTGACATATGACTACCCCCAGAAGCCTCTTCTGACAATCTCTGGGCAGCCAAGGGAAAAATTCCTGACCTTCTCATCAGTCTCATCCTTAGCCCATTACATTGCCAGAAATGTCAGTGATCACGCCCAGTGCTGAGGGGGTTAAGGCAGGCAGGAGCCTACATAAGGTGGCAGCTTCTGAGCCAATGAAAACCACATGCTATAGTTAGACGCAGGAGGATCAGCAATGGGGACTCTAAAGGCTGCGTTTGCAGGTCTGTAGATGGCACAGGCGGTGTCCTTAGCTGCCAGGCCAGCCCAGCTTACCTGAAGTTCACACCAAGCGACCTCCACCCAGGTCTCCGTGTCCAGCCCCTTGTAGACCGTTTTGAAGGACCCCCTGCCGAGCTCGATGTCAAACTTCAGGAACCGGCCGTCGGGAGAGGTGGAGACGGCTTTCATGTCGGCCTCCTCCTCCTCGGGCTCCTCCTTCCTGGACTTGGTCTGATCTTTGTCCGACGGCTCCTTCCTCTCCGCATCCCTGCCCGGCTCCTTCTGCTCCTCGGCCGCGGCCGGCCCCCCAGGGGCGGCCCCCTTGGGCTCCACCGCTGGCTCCGCCGCAGCGGGCTCGAGCTCGGCCTCCCCGTGCCGCTCCTTGGCCCTCTCCGCAATCATCCTCCTGGTTTTGGAGAGCAGGACGATCCGGCGCGGCTCGGCCGCGGAGAGCTCGAGAGGCGGCTCCTCCTGGTCCGAGTCCACCACGCTCCTCCGCAGGAACCGCAGGTGGCCGGCTCGGGGCTCCCTCCCGGCGGGCGGGCGGGCCGGGGGGACACGGGCCGGGCCCCGCTCTGGCACCGCAGCGGTCTCCATGCCCGCCCGGCTCCGGCTGCCGAGCCCACCGACGGCCGCGCTCCCGTCAGCTGGCGGGGGCCGGGCAGCAGCAGCTGGAGACGCGCCGCCTCCCCCCCGCGGAGGTGCGGAGCTGGCAGCGCACCCAGTTTCCATTAGCGCTGAGGTTCCGGCTCCTGCCGCCGCCGTCCCCGGAGCGGGGAAGTCACCATGGTCCGTCCGCCTGCGGGGCCCCGGCCCGGGCACCTGCGGGGAAGAGCGCAGCGCACTGACGCCCCCGCGGCCACCGGCCCCGCACCCGCGCTCCCCAGAGCCCTGCTGAGCCCGGCCCTGGGGGAACCTGCTCCCCGCACGCGCGCAGCCCCCTCCTCCCGCTACCCCCGACCACCCTCACCCCACAGCACCGCCCTCCCAGCCGGCTGGCCCCTCTCCCCAGGCACGCTGCCCCTCCCCCCCACCCGCGCTAGGTTTCCACGCACACTGCACCCCCCCCACACACACACACACGGAGCCCCCCTCGCGCCCCCCCCGCAGCCGGTGCTCCCTCCCCCCTCCGCGGACTTGCC
This sequence comes from Lepidochelys olivacea, assembly GCF_965140295.1. Taxonomy (NCBI): domain Eukaryota; kingdom Metazoa; phylum Chordata; order Testudines; family Cheloniidae; genus Lepidochelys; species Lepidochelys olivacea. The sequence continues at coordinate 29,578,023 of NC_140417.1, read as the reverse complement.
CCCTTTCCCTCCCCCGCCGTGGCACACTCATCAGAGGTGCTGCAGGCAGAGCGTTTCTCGCCGCAAAGCCATATGGGGACTCCCCCGAGCGGGAGGGTGGCTGGCTGGCTGGAGCCGAGGCCAATACCGCCAGCCCTACCCACAGAGGCCGCGATTGCCGCAGCAGTCGGGGCGAGGGGGTTCGTGCCGTTAATCCTTCGCCTTGGGGGGGCGGGGGAGCATGCATGCCACAAGCACGGCATCGGCAGGCGGGGGCGGTGGCTGCTGCCTGCAAGCTGTGTCCGCCCGCTCCCGGCGTGCCGACTGCGCCAGCCCGGTGCAGGTGCCCCAGCTGCACACTGGAGCTGCTGCTTCATTTGCGGTCGGGCCCAACCCAATCCCCCGACGCTGCACCGCCGGCTGCTCACCTTCCAAGGGGGGCCCACCCCTCCTCGCAGCCATGCAAAGGGAGCGGGCGCGCCCGGCCGCACGGCTCCTGCTCCACCAGCCTAGCACCGCCGCCCCCTCTTCGCAGGAGCCTTCGCCTCCCTGCAGCCGCTGCCTCGAGCCTCCGCCTGCCCAGCGCAGCCTGGGGCCAGCTCCCGGCTAACAATCACTGCGGGGGGTTACAGAGCAGCCCACGCCCCCTCCCCGCCTGAGCAGCGGCAAGCACCGTCCCCGGCAGGCGGCCGCCCCCAGGCCCGGCGCTTTTGTCAATGGACCTCGCTCTCCACTGAGCGGCCCGAGCCCCGGGCGCCTCCGCCAGCCAATGAGGAGGGCCGGGGGCGTGGGTCGCCGGCTAGACCCGCCTCGGGGAACAATGGGCGGGTGGGCGCGTGTCTGCCCACCCCCAGCCGGCCTCGCCCCGGGCTCCTGGGGCGGCCGCGAGCGGCACGTGTCCAGCGCTTCCCCGCCCTCAGCCTGTGAAGAAGCTGCGGCCCTATCCGGCGCCCTTCGCCCAAGCGTGGGGAGAGCGGACGTCGGGCGTTCACGGGTAGGGAGGATCAGAGCGGGGGTGTGGCGGCGGGGGACGTAGAGGAGCGGCGGCGGCGGGGGGGATTAAAGGAATAGATCGGAGGTAAGGGATGGACGATTATCTTAGGGGGTCCCGGAGCAGGTTGGGGTGCCCAAGGGGGCGGGAGAGCAGATGGAAGAGGACGGGGGAGCAGGCTCGAAGGAGCAGGTGGAGAAGCCGATCAAAGCATATTCAAGGAAGCATCCTACTCCTAGAGGTAGTTGGGACCTGCTGCAGCGTGTGCTCAGCATGATGCTCCCAACCACCGACTCACCGCCTCTAGGGACAGTGAATTTTCTCTCTCTTGGCTGAGCAGGTTAGATGTTAAGTCTCAAACCACTTGCAGCTTCCCCCGCTCTTAAAAAACCCAACCAACCACCAAAGAATCGGCTCGTGAACTGCTGTGCCCCGTATGATAGAATCAGCGGACTGGAAATAAAAGAGGCTATGGGGCAAGGGAGGGTGGAAGAATAGACGAGCGCTTTTGTTACATTGCACTGCAGTGTGTGGATGACTGTAGAATTACAAACACACCTGCAGCCTGGAGTGATGGCTTCCCCCTCCCGCTGGAAGAGTAGCAATTATTTTTATTTAGATGGAGTAGGGATGAGGACCCCTGTCACTAGACTATGACTCCACAGTGGTAGGCCTGTATAAACACAAAGAAACTGGTTCTTTATCCAGAGCTGGCCCTTGGGTATGGCGAATCGTGGCAACTGTTATGGGCCCCACGCTTCAGTGTGCGTATGTCATGCGGGGGCACTAGGCCAGCCCAAGGGGAGTGGGGTTAGGGGTGCCAGGCTGGCCCAGGGGGAGTGGGGTTAGGGGTGCCAGGACAGCCCGGGTGGCTAGCGGGGGACCTGGCGCTGGCAGCAGAGGTCAGGCCCACACTCACCGGTGGGAAGCTCGCATTGTATTTCTTTTTTGGGCTCGGCGTCTCAGGGCTCAGGCTCAATCTCCAGCAGCTGCAGCAATGACCTCAGGCTGCCTGCCGCCGCACCAGCTGCCAGCATCCTACCATTGCCAGAACATGCCACTGCCAGGCTCACCCCCTCCATTGCCCTTCTGCCCCGGACCCCTCCCTTTTCTGGGACCCTCCCAGCACAGGGAGCCCCCTTGCCCCTAGCACAGGTGCCACTCTCTATGGTCTCTCACGCCCCAGCACTGGTGTCCCTGCCTCACACCGGATTTCATCCTGTATAAAAAACGTGAAGGGGGGCCATATAGGCTGATTTTTTCCGGGCCCCGCACCCATCTAGGGACGGCCCTGTCTATATCCCAAACAGCTTACACTCTGATGTATAATTGAGACACATAAGAGAGACCATAACACCCCTCCATGTCCATTTACCATTATTTGAGCTACATCAAGTCTAAAAAGAATTAGGAATAAAAACCAGATGAATTAGTTTATGAGAGTTCATGGCGGGGATAGATAATGGGATAGAGAGCCTTTCTGCTCAAAGCTGCTAGTTTGAATTCACCACATGTCAAAAATGACTGAAATCTCTACGTGCTGTTGGCAAGTCAGAAGCGACTGTGTAATAAGTTGGTGTTCTCAGTCCTCATGAATAATATCCACATCACATAAATAGGTCACTACTACTGACAGTGGTAGCGACAGGAAAGATACAAAGCCCTGAACAGAGCTGAAGACTAAACTTCTCTCCCCTCTGGCAGAGGTCCCTTTAAGTCAGGTTTGAGACACAAGCACAACCCTTTAGCAAAGCTTGCATGAGCAGGAGTTGTGGCGGTGGTGTTCTGTAAGTAAATAAAAGGGTTCCAGGCTCCAGTATTGTCAAGCTTTCAGATCACACTAACACACAAACAAAGCAATTAAGTTAAAAAAGTTAAGAAGAAAGAAGATCCAGCAATACGGCTCCTGAGGGGGTTATTTCTGAATATGAAGAAGCTGGTTACCTAGGAAATCACAGATAATTAAAAGACAGACAAAGATTATTAAAAATGTAATATTTTATAAGAAAACAGATGGTATTTAAATGATGTAAGAACAGTGGTGCTTTCATTTTAAGAAATACGCTTAATGTCTTTGATAATTATAATTTCAGTGTTAATTGGTGCATTGTATTTTTTTTACTGAAGTGCTCAGACTTATTACTTATAATTATATTTGAAGGACTTAAAATTGTTTGCAACTGTACATAATAAAAGGAAAAATTACTTACTGGTAATTCTGTAGGTCACAATCTCTTCTCTATGGACAGCAGATTACAGAACAGACAGTATTGTAATGCTACCACTAGAGAAGCAATGAGTGTGAAAAGCTCTGAAACCGTAGTGCTAGTTATTATAAGATTGTCCAAGAACAATCTCTCCAGCTAGGGAAATATAGAAAGAAACAGCTGACAAGGAAATAAAATAAGCAACAGCATACCAGCCAACAGGGAGGATGGTGGGATGTAAGGTAGAAGAGAGTGTGAGACAAACAATTACTGATAAGTAAATTTTCTCTCTTTGAACATACTTTTTTCTTTCCTCCTACAATAGTGGATGAAAAGGACAGACAGTTTATTAGCAGATAGTAATCCCAGGAGGCAAAACTGCTAAGTTCTGCTGCTGGCAAGAACCTGCGGCCAAGGAAGGCACCCCGAGAAGCAGAGAGGCCCAGTTGATAGTGACATATAAAGGAGCGAAGAGATGATCATGGTCACTGCTTTACACACCTTGGAAATTAGTGCCTTAGCACGCAGTCTATAAAGGGGCAGCTTCTCTAGCATAACAGCATCTGACAGGCCCACATAGCAATAGCAACTTGTTCTTGTAACCCTCAAAGGAAGGAAACAGTTGCCTTAATTTTTTGAAGTTCTGAGAACAGGGACAATAAAACTTGAGAACCTGCTTACATCGACCAAATGTAGCCTCTTGGCATTGTGAGGTGGGGAAAATGCCAGATTTGGACAGAGAAAGAGAGTGCTAAGACTAAATTGTTCAGGTGAAATTGACTATCCACCTTGGGAACAAGTTCTGGAGAAAGCCAAAACAACAAAAATGCCCTTCTGGAAAGAGAGAAGAATAGGGGAGAGAGATTATGAGAATTTGATTTACTCACTCATTTGGCTTAGGTCACTGCAATAAGTAGGGCCATTTTAAAGGAAAGAAGTCTTCCCTAAAGGCTCAAATTAGGGATACATCAGAAACTGGGAGAGGAGGATCGAGTCCTGCTGAGGGATTGCTTGATGAATCACTCGCCTTTGAGACCCTTCTTGAACAGGGACAAAGAAATGCAAAGCATATTAGGATGAGCAAGACAGTAATGCTCCTAGTGCCACACCAGACCATAAAGATCTTCCAGATCTGAGAGTAAATATAAGATGTAGAAGGACTTTCCACTGCTCCCCAGACAGTCTGGAACTTCAGTGGAGAGTCCTCATTAAAATCCTCTGTTCAATTTGCAGGAGCCAAGCAGATAAGAAGGTGGTTGCAGAACACATGGGTGGCTTTTGGGAGATATCACAATGTATTTTTCCCCCACAATAAAAGAAGCAGTCTGGCCCAATGAAGCTGTATTCAAGCCCCACTGAAGGAGAGCATAGTTGAAGGAGCTCTGTGGAGTCAATGAACATGATCATATATTGAATATCTGCACACTCTACAAGTGACATCTCATATTGTCAACTCCCCTGGGCAGAGCTTACCTTGTAGGCGGAGCTTGGAAGAGTACCATCACCTTTCTTTCTGCCAAATCTGCTCCTTCATTAAGTTATCCTAAAATTGACAGCTAGGTTTAAAGTTTCTATTTAGTTATTTATCTGCCTTGATTTCCAGTTGAAAGACTTTGTGGTCCTGATCCTGCAATTGAACCCAAATGGGTTAGCAAACTGACTTCAATAAAGCTATTTGTGGACATAAATTTCTGCCTGTTTGGTTCCAGCTGCAGGGGAGGGCCTGTATTACTAGCAGAGACCAGAAATAAGTTTCACTTACACATGCTCTTTGGTATATGCAGTGTTGTTACAGCTGTGTCAGTCCCAGAATATTACAGAGACAAAATGGGTGAGGAAATGTCTTTTATTGGACCAATTTCTGTCCAATAAGCTCAAAACCTTGTTTCTCTTCCCGACAGAATTTGGTCCACCTCACCTCACCCATATTACCTCACCCACCTTGTCTCTCTCATCACTTTGGTACAGGATAAAATGACTTGAAAGAATACCTCTCATTTCAACCTCTATGCAACTATTATCATGGAAAATTATGTGAAAGAGCCATTTTTAAAGTTCCTGGTTAAAAAAAAAATCCATCTGTTTTAAAAAAGTTCCTCTTTTCCTTTTGCAGTCTGTTGTAACTCTACAGAGTTATGATAAATAATACAATTGAACTCAATGGCAAAATTCACATGCGGGCAAGTATTTGGCTCTTTTTTATGTTACTTGAGACTCTCAGAATATGTTAATATGGTTTGAGCAGGGAAATAGCCTCTTCTATTTTAGACCATGGAATTATACTTTACCAGCAAGCCTACCTGCCTTAAAGAAATTAGGTTCATTGTGGAACAAAAATGACAGGTTTGTCTAGGAATATAATAGCACTAGCCATCATTCTTCATTGCCTGTGATAGGTGTAGAAAGTGGGGCACAATTTCTACTATGTTTAATTAAAAACTAGCAATAGCTTGTATTTTCTCCACACAATATTGCTTATAGTATTTAGCCTATTGATATTGTATTTTCTTAGGATTTACAGAGGAGATGAGACTGTATAAACCTGTTCCACAAAAACATTCCTTTACCACTGTAAATATTAATATGAGTAAACTTCATTGTTTTAGGAAGAAAAAGGAACCAGGGGTGTGCTATACAGAGAGTATCTGTTAGGGTACAGTGACTGTAAACATGCCGTTATGATCTATGCTCTTAACTTTCAGGCACTTCCGCAACAACATTTGGTTAACTAAACACAACCCACATTCACAGGCGAACAATGAAGTAAAAACATATTGTGGCACAAACTGAAAACAAAAACAAATTAAATGTAAGCACTACATTTTTTGAAGCTCTACTCATAATTAAAGTTTCATCTTTAACTCTTCTGTTTGTGCTTAGGATATGCACAGTAGCATCACTTCCTGACACAGAGACCTCACAGCCCAGAAACCCGTTGAGATACTGAGCCAAGTTAAGCATTCAGAAACAAAGTAAAAATGGAGTTTCAGCATCCCCAAGATGATTGAAGTACGTGGCCTTTGGCTTTTCAATGCTGAATGCAGCTGTGGCATGGTAAAATCCCAGTTTATCACAGTCTGGCACATCGTCTTATCTCCATGGAACGCTCTTCTGCCGTGCAGTTTTACCACGGTGAATCTGAATTTGTGGAAGACAATTATGTAGCATTTCAACCAGCTGAAAGAATTCTATGGCTGCAAGAAATGAGTAAGAGAGAAACTTGAATTATACAAGACAGTTAATGTGCACGTATCAACATTTATGTGCAGTATTTATATTTCTACAAACCACAGCTTCATATGATCATGTGTGTGTCTAATGACTCCCTCTCTCGTACGTCAGAAGAAGAAAGTATCAAATGCCATAGTAATGCTCCTGGACAAGCGATGAATGCTTTTTTTTCTCCTTGCACTGATTTTAAGTATGAAAAGACTGGGAATTGGAGCCAATGTGTTGCAGATACCTGTAGCCAGCTCTGGATATTCTTTAAAATATGTAACATCTATTTTTAGCATGTGGCAAACACACATTGTCATGTAAAAGTATCTCATTTACTTCCGGTATCCACGGTAGGAAGGGACTAAAAATTATTTGGGAAACATTTAATTGAAAAAGAGTTGCAAAGCTTCTGCTTCCACTTTCTAAGAAGGAGCCTGATAAGGCCTTGATCCTGGCACACAACTGCTTTCAGGATGTTTTCCAGTTTGTTTCCCCTCTACCTCCATTTGACCATTGGGACAGAGAGCTGCCCATAGAAACCTCTATTTCTCTAGGAACGTGCTGAGAAGACATAGGTGCAGATGGCGTACTGCATCAGGAATGAGTTTAGAGGATGATCACTACTGGCCATTGACTATCAATGACACATTAACACACCACAAAGGACCTGCAGGGTGGGGGGGGCACCACCAAGTTTCAGGGGTCAAGCCTCTTTAGATCAGTTAGAACTCAGCTGATGTTAATTTGTTTATTGATTTAGCACAAATAAAAAAGTGTTAGGTGGGCATTAGAAACCAGGAATTAACGAGAGCTGCAGAGCTCAGGAGTTAATGAGATCTGTAGAGCAATTAGTCTGCATTACACAAGAAGGTGTAGAGGGTACCAAGGGTCAGAACAGTATACAAGGCTTGATCTTAGAAAAAGGCTCTGAGTTTAAGTTTCCCAGATGAAAATGTATCTAGCCTAGGACCTGATTCACCTGTCTTTGAAGTGACTTGCTGTTGATTTCAATGGAAGCAGGATCAGGATTTGCTTCTCAAATAAATGAGGGGCTTGAGTCTAGCTGTTCATTATTTAATTCTTTGGTTTGGTAGGGGAGAAAGCTTTACATAGAGAAAAAACAGCATAACATACCCCTCACAAATTCTGAGTAATATAGAGCAAAATCTATTATACAGGATTCAACAGAAGAAAAAAAAGTTCTTCCTTGCTAAAATTAATTCCAAGCTGCAGGATGAAACATAATACTTTGGACTGCTGTAACACCTCCCATCTGAAGATCTGACAAATATTAAGATATTAATCTCAAAACAGCACTTATTTAAAAATGAGCACATACTGTTCATTTCTTTACTTTCAGAGGGAAGGATTATATTAACATTTGGGATCTGATACTTTCTTTATCAGGTCTAGTTTAAAGTAAACTCTTGTTTTTGAATCTTTGATGTGGCTTTTCCTTAGTTCTCACGTTACAGTAACATGCCAGCTTTGTTTCTTTGTTCTCCGGTTACAGAGACAATCTATCATTTTACAAGTAGAATCCATACACCGGTTTGGAAAAGAACATTCATCGGAGCCTAAATCACTAAACTCCAGCAAGTGGCAGAGTAGAGAATGTGTAACTTGGAGAAACAAGAAGCCAGTGCTTTAGAATGACTTTATGAGTGGCTCTTTGTGCTCTTTGCACAGGCTAACACAATGAAGCATGTGTGTCCTCTTGGTTTATTAACAAAATAACTTCCCTGCCCCTACCCATACCTCTTGAGCATGGAAGGATGAATAATGATGGGTGAGTAATGTCAGGAAACAGAGCACAAAGGCCCTGCAATAAAATTTGAGTATGCAATGTGTTAGGCCCTGATCTTGCAAAAATGAATAACTGTACTCATGAGATTAGCTCCTTTGACTATGATGCTAGCTGTGTGGGTGAACTCACTCACATATGTTGTTTCCAGCTTTAGAGCATGCACTTAGGCCAAACAAGGCTATCTTATTATTTATTTGCATTGTGGTAGCACTTAAGAGCCCTAGTCATGGACCAAGACCCCACTGTGCTAGGCACTGTACACACAGAACAAGCAGATGGTCCCTGCCCCAAAGATCTTATAGTCAAAGGCTATGTCTCCACTAGGAGCTGGGGGTGTGATTCCGCTGCATGTGTACACATACTTGGGCCAGTTCTCAGCGAGCTAGCCCGAGTATAAATAGCAGCCTGGGTAGCAGAGGGAGTGGCAGCGGAGGAACGGCAGAGGCATGCCAAGTTCAATCCTGCCTGAACCTGGTGAATATGTACTCTGCACAGCTCAGCCTGGCTTCCATGGCCACCACCTGTGCTACCATAGCTACAGTGATATTTACACTTGTACTAGCTTGATGAGAGTAGGGGAATATCACCCAGCTCATAGAGCAGACGTAGCGTAAGTAATTAGGAATCTAAAATTGTATTCTGAATACAGGAAAAGTAGATCACATCCAAATGGATTACACATTTTGAGTGCTTTGCCCTGGAGTTTTTTTTTTTTTTCCCTTACTGAATTTACAATCAACAGTATTTTTAGGCCCCATTATTTAAAGAGCTTCACAAATCCCAGTGAATACAAGTTTTTCCTTTACGATGAAGACAATTTAAATGTAATTATTCCCTTTCAGTGTTTGTTTCATGCCAGCCAGAGACTAACACAAAACAAATGAAATTATTCATTCTAGTCTTACCAGCTAAAATGAGTAACCTGCAGAAAACAAACGGTGAGAAGCAAAATTAGAATTTGCAAACTTTGAGTGTTAGTAATCTGAATAAGTGGTTATAAATAAACAGACAAGAATTTAAAGATACTTAGCAGAGGTCCAAATATTTAGGTTTAATTTTAAATATTAGAACTGTTTCAATGAAAAGTGAGAGAGAGGGAGTAAATCTGAATTTTGGAGCAAATAGTTTATTTGGATTTCACATTCCCCTACAGTATTTGCTACTTAGACACTGCAGCATCTGACTAATCCACAAGAACCAGAAAGTATAAGTGACTGGTAATTATAAACAAAAGGGAAAGTCTATTAATCTATTCCCATTGTCCAAGTGGAGTATAAAAAGTTTAATTTTACGAGTTTCAGATTCAATCATCTAAAAGGATATTTTCATGTTCGCACCATTTTTTGTTCAGTGTTTGTACAATGCATAACACAATGGGATCCTGGTTCATGAGTGGGGCTCCTAAATAAATTAGTAATAATCATAATCATGTATTGCTTGTAAAGCACTTTGAAGCAAAAGACTTTATAAATGCTTGTTATCATCAGTCTGGCAGCATCCCTTTACAAACCATATGACATTCATGTTGATAGCTTCTCTCTTAAATACAAGGTCAACCTAATTTTTAGTGGGTGTATTTTCCAAATAAAAGGTAAGGAGTTTGTGAGACCCTGTATCAAGGTCACATTAAAAGCAGCTGTCACAGCAGTTTTCAAAAGAGACCTACACAGATAGTTTAAAAACCAACAACAACAACAAAAGAGGAAGTGCCAGAACTTGGGCAGTGGAAATTAACTTCAGAGGCCCCCAGACCTAATTTTTGTTTCATAGATTTTAGGTGTTCAAAATAATCAAATGTAAAATGAAAGGAGAGAAGTGAGTGAAAAATAGATTCGACAATAGATTCTAGTTTATGTGGTGCCTTTCAAAGAATAGTCATCACACAAGCATCCCCATAGCATCCTTCTCTTGAGCTGTTGCCATGTGAATGTTATTTGGTGGACAGGCGGCTTCCAGCAGACCGTGCTTATGATACACAGCAATAAATACCTATCATCTTAACTGGCAAAAATTGTCAGTGTTAGCAGACACACCAAGGTCTGACCATGCATAAATCCAGACTACCTTCTCAATATCTACTGCTTTCCTTAGATCAGGTTTGAAGCAAATTGGTAGGACACCATGGAAGCGTCGGGACTGCTGCCGCCATACTTGGTATAAATGGATGTCAGTTGCTCAGGCCTGTCAATCTAGCACTCGTCACAAACACTAAATTTACTATGCAAAAGCCCCAAAAGTCATGATTTATATTTAAAAAAAAATTACTTGGCTCCTAAGCCAGATCTGGATGGTAAATAAGATCATGACCGTGCAAAGAATTGGGGCTTGCCTACACTCTGCATTAGTCCGCTCTAGATAAGTGTAAATTCTAGTGCACACTGGCATGCTGTGCTACAATGGGCCTGTGTAGACCCTGCTGGCACATGCTAAAAGTTCGCTAGCGTACATTAGCATAGTACTGTTTAAATGGGACTACATTAATGTGCATTAGCAACCTTTCAGTGGGGGGAGGAGAACGGGGTGGGAGAGGATTGGGGGAGCTCCACCCCTATGTAAATTCACATGCATCTGGGGGATGGGCAGAGGTGAGAGCAGGACCTGGAGGGGCTAGGACAGCCACCCCGAGGCCTGGGATCAGACCCTGGAACAAGGAGTGGGTTGCAGGGGCTGGAATGGGCTTGGGAGTAGCTGTTCCCTGATGTGCAGGAGGCACTGGGAGGGAGGGAGAGGTGGGAGGATGGGGGCGCTCAGGGGAGAGGAGGAGCAGAGGTGAAGTGGGGGAAGGAAGAGGTGGGGTGGGGCCTTGGGGGAAGGGTTGGAGTGGGGGCAGGGTTGAGCAGGGGGTCTTGAGGGTCCGCAGCAAAATTAGGAAACTAAAGTTTGAGAACTGCTGCTTTAAGTATTTATGTTAGCCGCTGTGCTTTTTCCTTATTTGACAGTCAAAAATTATATTTGTAGGAAATCCGTCATTAAAATGCGTGAGACAGCTGAATAATTTGAATTATTCCCATTTACAAGACAGAATCACAAATTAAAAAAAAGTAGAATCAGGAAGTCAGTGTGGCCAAAATGTAAATGTTTTAGGAGTCATCTGTTCTGCATAAATGGCCTTACTCAGCATTTCCTGCACGTTCTGTTCCCACCTCGTTGTTAGTCAGACCCTCCGAAGATCTTACCAAGGTTGTCTGGCAAAAAACAGAGAAGTGAGGACCTGGGAACAGATTCTCAGCAGATGTAAATTGTCATCTCTCTCCACTTCATTGGAGCTTAGAATCTGCCTTAGAATCTGTCGTTTTTGACATGTCTTGAGAAGCAAAGAGAACCCTCTCCTTCTCCCTCCCAGTTTAAAACTCTGAAGTGTTCTTTGTGTGGTTTTGCTTCACAGATCACTTTTAAGCTGGTGTAATCAGTCACCAGTGATCCTTGGACAGTAGATGTTTAACACTCCAGAGAGAAATTTCTTGGAGTGGTCTCTGCTCTGTTGCTGAATAGAGCTTTGAAACTTTTGAAATAGACACAATTCCTAGAAAAATCTATCCCTGGGTATAATATGGAACTAGAACTAGTTAAATACTATTTATTACACATTGCATCATATTGAATCTTTTAATGAATGTCACTATTTGTTAATAGTTTATCAGATGATTATTTGTTTTGAGTACTCCACCGGGACTATGCTGAACCATTGTACAAGAAAATTTTAGAAGTTGTAAGGATTTGTAGATAGACCCAGAGATCTAGTCAATAAAGCTTCAAGTTCTTTTTAATACATTAAGGCAAGGCTGACAGTAACTTGAGACACATTGCTTTACAATTAAAAACAAAACAAAAAAATTAGTTCTTTATTAGGAATAACTAGGTTACTGGGCAACAAAATGGGAGATGAAATTCAATGTTGATAAATGCAAAGTATTGCACATTTGAAAACAATCCCAATTATACATACAAAATGATGGGATCCAAGTTACCTGTTATCACTCAAGAAAGATCTTGGAGTCATTGTGGATAGTTCTCTGAATACATCCGCTCAATGTGCATCAGCAGTCAAAGCTAGCAGGAATGTTAGGAACCATTAGGAACGGGGTGGATAAGGCAGAAAATATCATAATGCCTCAATATAAATCCATGGTACACCCACACTTTGAATAATGCATGCAGTTCTGGTCACCCCATCTCAAACAAGATACCTTGGAATTGGAAAAGGTACAGAGAAGGGGAACAAAAATGAAAAGCATCTGGCATTGGTGACTGTCGGAAGACAGGATACTGGGCTAGATAGACCACTGGTCTGACCCAATGTGGCCCTTCCTATGTTCTTGCCAATATCATCAATCATATAAAAGATATACTATTACATGCCACATAACAGGTTTTGAATTCTGAATTTAGCATGGAACGTTTTCAGCAAATGGAAGTCAGATCCATTTTTAGCATAAGCAGGCCATCTGTCCCAGATAGCCCTCTGTACAGGGCATATAATGCTCCTCAGTCCTTATAACATAGCTCATGAATTCCACATTAGACAACAGCATCTTTAATTTTAAAATGTTCATAGATCCATAGAGTTTAAGGCCAGAAGGGACCATGAGATCATGTAGTCTGATCTTCTGAATAAAACAGGCCATTATGTTTCACTGTTACCCTTGAATTGAGCAAAATAACTTGTGAATAACAAATACATTTTCCAAAAAGGCATCCAGGCCTGATCTGAAAACATCAAGAAAAGAAGAATCCCCCCACTTCCCATGATAGTTTCTGCCAATGGTTAATTAGCCTCACTGTTAAAAAATTGTCCCTTATTTCTAATTTGAATTTGTCTGGCTAACTTGTCTAATCTATTTGTGGGTCTCCCCACTGCAGAATGTTGATGTAAGTGCATTGTGAAATACCAGGCCATCTCTCCCCACCAAGGGCTGACTTAATACTCCACGAAACCCTGTTCATCAGGACATGTAACTTTTGAAGGAGTGGATAAAATCAGCTGGCAAAGGTTGGATATTTCAGAGCAAGAATGCACCCATGAGTATTTCTGCCTTCCACTTCCAGCTGATGGCATATCACATGTCAATCCCCAGATTGCCTTTCAAAATGAAAGGAGCCCACCCCTATTGGTTTGTTCTCCTTAACTCCTGGGGACAGGACAAGAAGTCTTAATTCCAGCAGGGGAGGTTTAGGCTAGACATGAGGAAAAAATATTTCCTAACTGTAAGGTAGTTAAGCACTGTAACAAGGTACCGAGAGATTTTTTTGAATCTCCATCATTGGAGGTTTTTAAGAGCAGGTTAGACAAACGCCTGTTGGGATGGTCTAGATAATACTTAATTGACCTCAGTGCAGGGGACTGGACTAGATGACCTATTGAGGTCTCTTCCAGTTCTGTGATTCATATGTTGATAAACCACATCAAAATTGTTATGAAGCAAAAGTGAAACCAATAACAGAAGTGGAAATGTTATATTCAGATTTTAATCTTTGCACAGAACAATTCAGGATTTTCTTCCTCTGCTATATTGTCTAAATAAGTATCAGGAATGACATTAAAACAACTTCCTCAGCACAGAAAAAAAACCACCCCGCTATTGCAGTGTTTCCAAGAAAGAGATTCAAAGATGAATGCCTTTTAATACAAAAGTTTCCTAGCAACGTGTGTTCCTTAGCTAGAATTTATTCCAAAAATGGCAATGTTCTCAGAATTGTAACTGTAACTCAGTGTTTAAACCACAGTGACTATGCTGTATTACTCTATATTTGCCTTCGCAGCCCACAGTATGACATAAAGCATCAGTCTCCTTTTCCCAGTCTCAGCTTTGCATTCTCTCTCGTTTTAGTCCTATGCATGGAGCCATCTTCCAGTCCTTCTCTCCCAGGGTCTTTTCTGTCTTCCTTCAAATCCCTGTAGACACCCTTTCCTCTTTCTCATTAATAATCCCCATAGCATCCTGAACTGTTGTCCTGTGGTTTGTCTTATTTAGATTATAAATTCTCCAGAGTGTGGGCCATGTTTTATCTGGGTTCATGAAGTGATGTGCCAATTAACAGTGCTACAATAGTAACACAGTAATCTGAGTCTGCAGGATCATCTTGTCCAATGTGCTTTTTGCCCAACAGGGGTTTCTTATGCAACAGGAACAATATCTTGCCCTCAGAGGAATAAGAGCAGCAAAAGCTTTGTCAAGCCATTTTCCTCGTGACCTCAGGGCAGAACAAAAGGAAACAGAAGGGATTGGCTGAATTTCTTGAAGCACAAATACTTATTACACAACAATGAAGCATCAAAGGAATTGGTTGCAATATTAAGGGCACCCCAGAGGGCAAACACAGCCTAGGAGTGACATCCACATACACAGTTCCCCTTCCTCCCCAATTGGAGCAAACATATATAGTAGGGTGACCAGATATCCTGATTTTATAGGGACAGTCCTGATATCTGGGGCTTTTTCTTATATAGGTGCCTATTACCCCCAACCCCCTGTCCCAATTTTTCACACTTGCTATCTGGTCACCCTAATGTACAGCAGCATCCTGTTGTATAATGTGCACCCAGATGTACACTTACTATCCCTTAACTCTCTTGAAAGGGGAGAGGACTGGACAAGGCAACTTCAAGAGTTCTTAAACTTTTTTAGGCATTGATTTTAATAGCCTCTCTCTCATGGACCACCTTCTCTTGCATTTGTGAGTACACATACCACTTCCACTCCTATAGCAATTGTTTACAAGGAAAAGCAGTATTAGGAAACCATGCAGTGTATTTTTAGAGCTTATTTTAATACCATTTAGCAGCTGGAAGTAAGGAGGAAAACCAAAAACATGTGACCAACCAGTTCTTTATGGACCACCTGCAAGTGCTCCAATGACCACAGTCTGAGAGCTACTAGGATAGTTTATTTTGTGTCACATGCAATAAAATAAAAGGGTAATTGCAATGCAATGGTTAAGGTGTGGCATCCATGGGTCACAGTAATCAAAATTATGTTTCACACAACAAATGCTGTCAGGAGTGAGGGCCTGCAGCTGACCTTGGGACTTCCTTGCTCAGTCTCCAGGCAGACTAATGAGTCCAGATAGGCTGTCATAAATATAAAGGAAAGGGTAACCACCTTTCTGTATACAGTGCTATAAAATCCCTCCTGGCCAGAGGCAAAATCCTTTAACCTGTAAAGGGTTATGAAGCTAAGGTAACCCCACTGGCACCTGACCCAAAATGACCAATGAGGGGACAAGATACTTTGGAGGGGGGGACAAGGGGTTTGGTCTGTCTGTGTGATGCTTTTGCTGGGAGCAGATCAGGAATGCAAGCCCTACAACTCCTGTAAAGTTAGTAAGTAATCTAGCTAGAAAATGCATTAGATTTTCTTTTGTTTAATGGCTTGTAAAATAAGCTGTGCTGGAGGGAATGTATATTCCTGTTTTTGTGTTGTTTTGTAACTTAAGGTTTTGCCTAGAGGGATTCTCTATGTTTTGAATCTGATTACCCTGTAAAGTATTTACCATCCTGATTTTACAGAGGTGATTCTTTTACCTTTTCTTTAAATAAAATTCTTCTTTTAAGAACCTGATTGATTTTTTCATTGTTCTTAAGATTCAAGGGTTTGGGTCTGTGTTCACCTGTAACAATTGGTGAGGATATTATTATCAAGAGTTCCCCAGGAAAGGGGGTGTAGGGCTTGGGGGGATATTTTGGGGGAAGACGTCTCCAAGTGGGCTCTTTCCCTGGTCTTTGTTTAAAACGCTTGGTGGTGACAGCATACTGTTCAAGGACAAAGCAAAGTTTGTACCTTGGGGAAATTTTTAACCTAAGCTGGTAAGAATAAGCTAGGGGGTCTTTCATGCAGGTCCCCACATTTGTACCCTAGAGTTCAGAGTGGGGAAGGAACCTTGACATGGGCTACAGCAGAACTGTCTAGTGGAAGGAAGCCAGTAGGCATATTCGTAAGCCAAGCAGCACTGGCAGGTTGCCGGTGGTTCAGTGCTTATGTCTGCAGCTGTAATTGCCCCGACCACTAGGCATGACTACCTGCACACCAGTCCTGACAATCATAACCTGATTGACCGTGCACAGTTTGTAGTAATGTTTTAATATGTATGTGCTTTAATAGATTGTACAGAGTATGGTGGCATATGGCTCAGTTACAGTTAATCTAAAGAGCATCACCTTGGTTTCTTAACATTTTGGCTTTATAAACTCAGCTGCAACAATGTACTTTTCCCACTTTTAATTCCTTTATTTAAATAAAGTGCAGATTTGGAAATGTGTTCATTAGCGCACACACACACACACAAACTCTAAGCTCCATGCTCCAGAGTCCATTAAGCCCTGCAGAAACTGTAAAATTGGAAATCAGAGAAGCCTAGGACTCAGTGCAAAGGCCACCAAAATAACCAGGGCACCCTCTAATACCGTCTTAAAGGTAGGAGACTTTACTAGGGACTGACCACTAATTGGAAGGTCCCAGTGCGTTAGGAAATACAGATATAAAATGAATGAAAAGATGCAGCCTTGACTGGTCAGCACCACAAAGCTTTAGCCTGTTTTCATGGTTATGGTCTCTATTACCTAGTAATGCTGTTCTTACTTGCAGGATATGAAATACCTCTCTTTCATCTCATGAAAGATGTCACACGGAGGAATCAAAATTGCTCAAGAAAAAAAACAGAAGATACATAAACCCACTCAAATGATTTTGAAAACTCGAAGTCCTAAGTGATAGAGGCAATTTGTTCAATTTGCTATATAATGGCACTGCAATATCTTTATCTCTGCTTATAAGATGTATGAAGTATTAATAACTTTGGAAAAGGGTTTCCTTCATTTTCACTGCTAGTGAAGAAGAGATATCTATGGATTGCCCCCCCCCCAAATTTACAGAATCACCTATTGTGAAGTAGATTTCTAGATGCTTGCCAGCTCCAGTACAGATACTCATTATTGACTACCAAAATAATGAAAGAGCCGTCCCAGTAATACTTGCAAGAGTATGGATTTTGTCAGCCTGTGGTGTACATAGCTAGAACTCCATGGTTGTACACCTTTAAATGTAGGAATGTTTATCTGATAGAGCAGGAGTGCAAGAAGTATCATGGAGATTTTATATTGGTTCTTTTTCTTGTTTCCTTTAATCTGAGGCTATGCCTACACTACCGCTGGATTGATGCTCCAGTGATTGATGCACTGGGATCGATTTAGCGGGTCTAATAAAGACCTGCTACATCAACGGCAGAGCGCTCTCCGGTAGACCCCCCGGTACTCCATCTGGAATGAGAAAAGTAAGGTAAGTCGACGGAAGAGTCTCCCCCGTCGACCCACCACAGTGTAGATATTGCAGAAAATCGACCTAAGATGCATCATTCACCTCGTTGGAGTTGCATAACTTAGGTCGATTTACTGCAGCAACATATTGTCATCTGACCTGAGGGTGGATACTTTGCTCTGTGTATGGAAAGTAAGATTTGCAGGGGAAAAAAAATCTATAACCGGTGTCAGTGAGAACTGTAGAATACAGGTCTATAGTTTAAACCATATATTTATCTGGATTACAGAGTACCCTGTTCACATTGTCATCATGGTCTACACATACCTCATTCCACACCCTCTGTGCTCCTTATTTAGCACACCTGCCTCACTAAGCCACATGCCTGCAGCAGCTTTAACTCCAGCCATCTGTCTCCAATGTAGTAACATTTGCCCCTTACTTTACACTCCATGGGCTCACTGCCCTTCCACAAAGACAACCAGAAAGTGAATGATACCAATTACACCATTCCGTCTTGAAACCTAGCTTTATCCAAGAACTCATCCAAACCCTGTAGCTACTAGAAGGATGAAAGCTGTGCAGCGTTTTACAGGCAAATGTGAAATATTCTTGAACAAAATAGTTGAAGATGAGAGTCTAGAGACATTCTGAGTTAGTGAAGAGGATCTCCGTATGTTACAGTACAATCTGGTTAACAAATAGACTACTCACTGCTTACTTTATAAGATTCAATAATCTGACATTCCTTTAGATGTCCCAGTCTGCTCTGTAGTGATAGACAGAGGGCTGTTGAACATGCTTGTTGTAGGTAGATGCTTGTAAAAGGTTTACATTTCTGAATATTAAGTTATACTTTAACTGTTCAGACTACTAAGATCTAGCAAGCGAGGTATGCGTCTCTATATATTTAATACCTGTCCAGGGCAAGTTGCTGCAGAAGAACTACTAGTTCTACCCCACAGTTGGGTTTTCTAATCAGCTTTTCTTATTTTCACTGTGGACAGTAAAAATTTAGGGTTTAAATAATTTGGTCACTGTGCAAATCTGAAATATGCTACTTAGAAATTTTAAGTTAAGCTCTCTTCCATAGAGTGCTTTAATTTAGTGCTAGCAATTCATCAGATCAGTCAAAAAATGAGAGATCCTAGCCAGAAGGCCTGGAATCAATTATTTCCGTTTACTCCACAAACTGCAGTAATATACGTGATGCAGTCTTGGAACAGCTGGTTTGGTAAGTACATGGTTATAGTTTTGCAGGATGGAGACTGCTAGAGAATGGAAGATTTGGTGAGATTTTAAACCACCATGACCTAGCTGGACATAGTGATAAGGTTCCTAAAGCATGGTTGACTTCCCCAGAGTCCAGTGATATATTGTGTTTCTCATGTTGCTTGTAAAAAATCCAACAACAACAACAAAAAAAACACAGCCCCTTCCACTTACACACACCATACACCATTTTTAGTTTGGACTCAGACACTCCGTCTTGGGCACTCAGATACTGAGGCAATAGGCATCTTAGCTAGCTCTTATTTCCACTTGCAATTTTCACCCTGCATTGTATATTAGATCAAACAGGCCTAGGATCAGAAATACAGAAGGATCTAAATCAGAGTTTCTCAAACTGTGGTCTATGGACCACCAGTGGTTGGCGAGCTGCATTCAAGTGGTCCTGGGCGGCCACACACACAAGAGAATGAAGGGCTGCCCACCTAATTAGTGGAGCCACACAGGCGTGGCTCCACTAAATTAGCTGCCTGGCCCTTGAGAAGATGCACATGTAAGGTGAGGTGGTGGCCTTGGGGAGGAATAGGGGGTAGGTGGGAGGGGGCAGTGGGGTGAGAAGAGGGGGTGGGGGGAATTTGGGACATGCAGGGCTGCGGTGGCCAGAGAAAGAGGCGACTTTCCCCAGCTCCAGGGCTGAGGCTACAGGGGAGAGACCCCCGCCCACCCCCTTCCCAGCCCCAGCTTGGGGGCTGCCACGGCGGGGGAGAGAGAGCACGTACATCATACTAGAAAGGTAAGACTACTGATATTAAAATATGGGTTGTGTGCTTTTATTTATAGAACAAAAAATGTTTTGTTTTGTTTTTTAAATACCGCTTTACAATAGTTAGCTAACGGTACAAACAACAGTTGGAAAAATCATTAAGTGGTCCACCGAGGCCTTCAGCAATTTTCAAGTGGTCTGTGGAAATAAAAGTTTGAGAACCACTGAATATCATTCTGTATCTGAATGCCATTGTTTAATATGGAGTGCTCCTCCCAAGTTAGTTTCCATTACAAATTTAGCTGTTACTTTCAACACCATCTTCCATGTTGTCTATATACCCAATATTAAAAATCTTGCCAAAAGTGAATCCTGCACATTCTCTGTCTAGCTCTAGCTGCTATTTCCTGTCCTGTAGCCAGACTCCAAGCTATAGAGCTAACTTGCTTATGTGACTAACAGGGCTGTCAAGCAATTACAAAAATTGCGGTTAATTGCGCAATTAATCACACTGTTAAACAATAATACAATACCATTTATTTAAATATTTTCTACATTTTCAAATATATCAATTTCAATTACAACACAGAATACAAAGTGTACAGTGCTCACTTGATATTATTTTTATTACAAATATTTGCACTGTAAAAAACAAGTACTGTAGTACAATCTCTATCATAAAAGTTGAACTTACAAATGTAGAATAACTGCACTCAGAAGTAAAACAATGTAAAACTTTAGAGCCTACAAGTCCACTCAGTCCTGCTTCTTCAGCCAATCGCTCAAACATATTTGTTTACATTGCAGGAGATAATGTGGCCCTCTTATTTACAATGTCACCGGAAAGTAAGAACAGGCGTTCCCATGGCACTGTTATAGCCAGTGTTGCAAGATATTTATATGCCAGATGCACTAAAGATTCATATGTACTTCATGCTTCAACCATCATTCCAGAGAACATGCATCCATGCTGATGATGGGTACTGTTTGATAATGATCCAAAGTGGTGTGGACTGATGCACGTTCATTTTCATTATCTGAGTCAGATGCCACACAGCAGAAGGCTGATTTTCTTTTTTGGTGATTTGGGTTCTGTAGTTTTCCCATTGGACTGTTGCTCTTTTAAGTCTTCTGAAAGCATGTTCCACACCTCATCCCTCTCAGACTTTGGAAGGTACTTTAGATTCTTAAATCTTGGGTCGAATGCGGTAGCTATCTTTAGAAATCGCCAAGACTCCTGTCCCCGACCAGACAAGGGTCTTCACGATCGGGTTCCCCATCGGGGATCAGAGACAGACGGGACTGGAGCTGAGTCCAACACAGCAAGAGGACTGTGAGAGACAGGGAGAGTCCAAGAAAGAGCTGCAGAAGCAGCAGCAGCATGAACTGGCGGTGGTGGAGCGGAGAGGCCTAGGGGATCTCCCCGGGGTGAGTGGGGATAGACCCCGGGGTGCCAGCTCTGCAGGGAACCTCGAGACTAAATTGCTGCCCCTGGTTAAGGGGGGGGTGGGATGTGGATGCCACCTCACTGCCTTTGGCCAGGCTGCGATTTGAACCAGGGGGACCCTGAGGAAAAGCCCCGGTGTCTAGCTCCCTTGCTGGGTCCCAAGGCCGTAGACTCCATCAGCCAGATGGGTGGGGAGGTGGACAGGCTCCCACTCCTGACCCCAACCTATATGTCTGTGTGGAGTTTCCTGGGGCCAGGCCCCTCGAACCTCCAGTGGGAACGGAAGGTGATGGTCAATGGGGAGACATTCCTGGGGTGACGAGATCCTGGGACAGAGGGAACTGTTGTCAGGCCCCGGGTGGTGCAGCATCAGATGCTGAGGGGCTGTGTGAGGTCCCAGGGATGAAGCCCCTCGCCCTGCCTATGGCCCAGATCCCTGTGCAGACCCAGGAGGGGTGGGGCTGGCTGGTTGTTGGGGTTCTCCAGGACACCAGCTGCAAGACCCTGTTGTGGGGGGACTGTGTCTCTTTGGGACAGGATCCAGGCCTTGCTCCTGTAACTCCCAAGGGTTTGAATTTGAATCCAGGGAACCAATCAGCGAAGAGGGAAATGGTCAGTGAAAGAGCCACTAGGCTCAGGCTACCTGCCTGCCTGTAACCAGACCCCTGGGGCTGGGTGAGACAGAGAGATGCTCCCTTGCACACCGGAGTGGGGCTCACTCTGGCTCTGATGCAGTGAGGAAAGCAGCGAGCTCGCTGCCTACCCCCACTGGGACAGCAAGGGCAGCACTGAGCACAGTGGGAGCTGAGACCCCAGCTGAGTTGGGGGAGACACAGGCAGGGCAGGGTGACCTAGACAAATTGGAGGATTGGGCCAAAAGAAATCTGATGAGGTTCAATAAGGATAAGTGCAGGGTCCTGCACTTAGGAAGGAA
Organism: Lepidochelys olivacea; assembly: GCF_965140295.1. Taxonomy (NCBI): domain Eukaryota; kingdom Metazoa; phylum Chordata; order Testudines; family Cheloniidae; genus Lepidochelys; species Lepidochelys olivacea. Next base: position 29,556,195 of record NC_140417.1, on the reverse strand, counting down.
GAACCCAATGCACAGCTACAGACTAGGGACCGAATGGCTAGGCAGCAGTTCTGCGGAAAAGGACCTAGGGGTGACAGTGGACGAGAAGCTGGATATGAGTCAGCAGTGTGCCCTTGTTGCCAAGAAGGCCAATGGCATTTTGGGATGTAGAAGTAGGGGCATAGCGAGCAGATCGAGGGACATGATCGTCCCCCTCTATTCGACATTGGTGAGGCCTCATCTGGAGTACTATGTCCAGTTTTGGGCCCCACACTACAAGAAGGATGTGGATAAATTGGAAAGAGTCCAGTGAAGGGCAACAAAAATGATTAGGGGACTGGAACACATGACTTATGGGGAGAGGCTGAGGGAACTGGGATTGTTTAGTCTGTGGAAGAGAAGAATGAGGGGGGATTTGATAGCTGCTTTCAACTACCTGAGAGGAGGTTCCAGAGAGGATGGTTCTAGACTATTCTCAGTGGTGGAAGAGGACAGGACAAGGAGTAATGGTCTCAAGTTGCAGTGGGGGAGGTTTAGGTTGGATATTAGGAAAAACTTTTTCACTAAGAGGGTGGTGAAACACTGGAATGCGTTGCCTAGGGAGGTGGTGGAATCTCCTTCCTTAGAAGTTTAAGGTCAGGCTTGACAAAGCCCTGGCTGGGATGACTTAATTGGGGATGGGTCCTGCTTTTGAGCAGGGGGTTGGACTAGATGACCTCCTGAGGTCCCTTCCAACCCTGATATTCTATGATTCTAAATCTCACATTGGTACCTTCTTTGTGTTTTGCCAAATCTGCAGTGAAAGCGTTCTTAAAATGAACAACATGTTGTGGGTCATCAGCCAAGACAGCTATAACATAAAATATGGCTGAATGCAGGTAAAACAGAGCAGGAAACATGCAATTCTCCCCCAAGGAGTTCAGTCACAAATTTAATTAACACGTTGTTTTTTTTTAAATGAGCATCATCAGATTGGAAGCATATCCTCTGGAATTGTGGTTGAAGTACAAAGGGGCATACAAATGTTTAGCATACCTGGCACGTAAATATCTTGCGACGCCGGCTACAAAAGTGCCATGTGAAGAAGGCCTGTTCTTACTTTCAGGTGACATTGTAAATAATAAGCAGGCAGCATTATCTCCCATAAGTGTAAACAAACGTATTTGTTTGAGCGATTGGCTGAATAATAAGAAGAACTGAGTGGACTTATAGGCTCTAAAGTTTTACATTGTTTGTTTTGTTTTGAGTGCAGTTATGTAACAAACAAAAACAAAATCTACATTTGTAAATTGTACTTTCATGATAAACAGATTGTACTACAGTACTTGTATAAGGTGAATTGAAAAATATTTCTTTTGTTTATCTTTTTTTACAGTGCAAATATTTGTTCTAAAAACAACAATATAAAGTGAGCACTGTACACTTTGAATTCTGTGTTGTAATTGAAATCAATATGGTTGAAAATGTAGAAAAACATCCATAAATATTTAATAAATTTCAATTGGTATTCTATTGGTTAAAAGTGCGATTAATCGCGCAATTAATCGCAATTAATTTTTTTGAGTGAACTGTGATTAATCAAACAGTCCTAGTGACTAACTTACATATTTAGCCATAAGGGTCATATTTTCAACCCCAATCCATGATTTTGCATGTTGACTTGTGTGCCACTGACTGGACCATTGATTTTGCATGCACAGACAACTTTTTCAGTACAAAAACTGGGCAGACAGCTATCCAGTCAGTCACATGTCTGCTTTGTCAGGTGCAGTCACACTTACATATGCCAGGGTATACATACAAAAATTGCAGGCCAGTGTAAGACTGGTTGAAAATTTTCCCATACGGTGCAATGTTGTCAGTTTACTAAAAGCAGTTCATACAGCAAATGATGAATCACTCATACCCATCTTAAAGAGACAAGGTGGGAGAGGGAATATCTTTTATTGGACCAACTTCTGCTGGTGACAGAGACAAGCTTTTGAGCCACACACAGCTTTTCTTCAGCTCTAGGAAAGGTACTCAGAGAGTCACAAGCTGGAACAGCTTGTTTAGCAATAAGTAGTTAACACATATTCCAAGGGAACATTCAAGGCAGATTTCAGAGTAGCAGCCGTATTAAGTCTGTATCTGCAAAAAGAAAAGGAGGACTTGTGGCATCTTAGAGACATCCGATGAAGTGAGCTGTAGCTCCTGAAAGCTTATGCTCAAATAAATTTGTTAGTCTCTAAGGTGCCACAAGTCCTCCTTCTCTTTATTCAAGGCAGAGTGGCCTGTTAACACCTATCACTCTATGCTTGGAGTACCTTTCTCAGACCTGAAGAAGAGCTGTGTGTGGCTCAAAAGCATCTCTCTCTCTCTTTCTCATCAAGAGAAGTTGGTCCAATAAAAGATATTACCTCACCCACCTTGCGTTGAGAATATCCTGGGACTGACACAGCTACAACTACGCTGCATACCCATCTTGGCAGTTACACTTCTAGAATAAATCAGTATATGGAGAATATTTTATTAAACTACCATTTTTCAGATGTTCCTTCATGTAGGTAATAATCCAAAGCCTATTGAAGGTCAATCAGCGTCATTCCATTATAAGAACACAAGAATGGTCATACTGGGTCAAACCAAAGGTCCATCTAGCCCAGTATCCTGTCTTCCGATAGCGGCCAATGCCAGTGCTTCAGAGTGAAGGAACAGAACAGGTAATCATCAAGTGATCTATCCCATGTCACTCATCCTCAGCTTCTGGCAAACAGAGGCTAGGGACACCATCCCTGCCCATCCTGGCTAATAGCCAATGATGGACCTATCCTCTGTGACAAAGTTCCTCCTCTACCTTGGCGGGTCTTGCGCTTATTCGCGGATTTGCTCGCCTTGGAGCTTCACAGCAGCCCTCAGTTTGGCCATTTTCGTGAACCCACAGTCCAGGTCAACTCCTCCTGTGTCTGACCAGGAGTTGGGAGGTTTGGGGGGAACCCAGGTCCGCCCTCTACTCTGGGTTCCAGCCCAGGGCCCTGTGGAATGCAGCTGTCTAGAGTGCCTCCTGGAACAGCTGTGCGACAGCTACAACTCCCTGGGCTACTTCCCCATGGCCTCCTCCCAACACCTTCTTTATCCTCACCATAGGACCTTCCTCCCAGTGTCTGATAATGCTTGTACTCCTCAGTCCTCCAACAGTATGCATTCTCACTCCTAGCACCTCTTGCTCCCAGCTCCTTACACGCGCACCACAAACTGAAGTGAGCTCCTTTTTAAACCCAGGTGCCCTGATTAGCCTTCCTTAATTGATTCTAGCAGCTTCTTGATTGGCTGCAGGTGTTCTAATCAGCCTGTCTGTCTTGATGGTCTCCAGAAGGTTCCTGATTGCTCTAGAACCTTCCCAGTTACCTTACCCAGGAAAAAGTGACCTACTTAACCTGGGGTAATATATCTGCTTTCTATTAATCTCCTGTAGCCATCCAGCCCGACCCTGTCACACCTCCATGAACTTGTCTAGTTCCTTTCTGAACCCTGTTATAGTCTTGGCCTTCATAACATCCTCTGGCAAGAAGTTCCACAGGTTGACTGTGTGTTGTGTGAAGAAATACTTCCTTTTGTTTGTTTTAAAAACCTGATGCCTATTAATTTAATTTGGTGACCCCCCAGTTCTTGTGTTATGAGAAGGAGTGAATAAACACTTCCTTATTTACTTTCTCCCCACCAGTCATGATTTTATCGACCTCTATCATATCTCCCCATAGTTGTTTCTTTTTCAAGCTGAGTCCCAGTTGTCTTCAGCAGACTTTTGATCAGCCCCACAATCACAAGGCACCTTCTGTGTCTTTTCATAGAACTGATATGCATCTCCTTCTATCTTCTACCATCTGCCCATAAATGAAAGGCACATACAAGAACATGTTCCAAAGCTTATCTGGTCCAGTTAGGACCAGAGACAGAACTGTGCAGAACTTCAGGGATACAGAGACAAGCAAAGTGAACAGGCAACATGATGGCAACTGACATTTAGTGTTGATAAATACAAAGTGAAGCACATGGGAGGGGAAAACATAAATTGCTCATATACCTTACAAGGTTCTAAATTGACTGTATCAGCTGAGGCAAAGGACCTAGGCATAGGGACCAACTCTCAGTGCTCTGGGGCTCAAGCACCCACCAAAAAAAATAGGGCTTGCTCAGCATCTGCAGGGCCGAATTAATCTTTTGTGGGCGCTGGCAGCCAGATCATGGGTCTGCCCCTGCTCCGCCTGTGCTCCACCCCAGCCTCGCCCCCGCTCAACCTCTTACCCCTGAGGCCCCGCACAGAGGGGAAAGGGCGTAAAGACCCGCCCACCAGCAAAAATAAAAGTCAGCACCTGTGGAACTAGGCATCATCAGACAGCTTGAGGAAGTACTCTGCTCAATGTGCAGTTGCAGTAAAAAAAAAACAAAGGCAAACAAGATATTAGGATGCATAAGGAAGGGGATGGAGAATAATATTGAAAATCTCAGTGCTTATATAAATCAATAGCGCAGTCTTATCTGGAATACTGTGCATACCGGTCACTCCACCTCAAAAAGGATAATGCAGAATTGATAGAGAGTGGTCAGAGAAGGGCGATGAGAATAACTAATGCCATGGAAAGACTCATGTGAAGAGACACTGAAAAGATAGGGATTATTTATCTTAGAGAGGAGATGAAGAGGCCACATAACAAAAGTATGTACAATAAAGGATGGTCTAGAGAACATAAACTAGGAACTTCTGTTCTCCCTGCTTAGTAATAGCAGAGCAAGGGAACAGTCAATGAAAGTAAAAGGTAGGAAAAAGTCTAAACTGATAAGAAATACTTATTCACAGAATGAGATATTAGACCATGGAACTCATTGCCACAGGAAGTAACTGAGGCTAAGAATATATCAAGATTCACAAAGGCATTGAACATTTGTACGGATAACAAGAATTACAATTAACAACTTTTTGGAAGGGATGTTAAACCTCCTGCTTCTGGGGTTAAGCAAATCTCTAGCTATTGGATATCAGGATGAGAGCTAATGTAGGGGGCAGATTCTCCTACATCTGCTGCTATGGGGTTTTCTTATACCTTCCTTTGAAGCATCTGGTGTGGGTCACTGCCAGGGACAGGATACTGGAGTAGTTCGATCTTGGGTCTGGTCCAGACTGGCAATTCCTATGTTGCTACCTACATTTTAAAATCTATATTAGATGTGTTAAACAACGTGCATTGAATATACTTAAACAGAGAGAAAAAGAAAAATACTGAATCATGAAGCTGTATACTATGTAAGTAAAGAGTGAACAATCAAACAGATCCTTTCAACTCTCTCTCTGATCTGGAGCTAAGCCTAGCCCGATAGTCCTCATTTGGCTCTTACTATGACAGAACTATAACTGCAGTTGATTTCCATCAGAGTTTTCACTAATTTATGACTTCAGGATTTAACCCTCAGAATATATTCTCCTCCCCTCTTCACCCTGCCCTGTTCCCCTTTAAAATCGTGTACAGTTGCTTTCAAGTTATTTATATCCCAGCTTTGACCCATTATTCGGATTATGGTAGGAGACAATGTTCCCAACCAGAATTGGGACCCCAATGTGCCAGATACTATACAAACCCAGTTTAAGATTACAGTCCCAAAGAGATTACAGTCTAACTAGATGGGCACTGCTGGTGAGTTCTAAAAAGTATTAGCATTTTTTAGTCTCATCATCTGATGTACACATTCTCTGTCATATTAGGTTACTCCAAATATAGTGTCCAAATTTGTCAGCTACAAGTTTCATGTCTACCATGTGAAAAGAAAGTGTCACTTCCCTCATTCTATTCAAAGCTCCATGGAAGACTGGTAGCAAAACTGAATTTTATTCTATTCTGTATAAGTTCTTGTACCACTGTGACATTCTGTACCTCGGGGGAACACCCAGTACCTCCATGTTCATCCTTATAATATGAATGTGTGGTATCCAATGCAAAGTTTGTCATGTTGGGTGTCTTCGGAAGGCTCACAATGCACTGAGCATTGTTGTTATGGTAATGTTATAGTAATTGTTGTTATAGGAATGTTATAGGTTGTAATTTCATGTATATAGTTGTGAGGCTGAAAATGTGTCCTCATAGCTTAAAACAAACCCAGACAAAAACTCTCCAAGAGCAGAAGTGCAGTTCACACCTCATCAGGGTATATATGGGACAAACCCATCCCAGCCTCACAGGAACAAAGGACACTGGCCTAGGCAGCAACAAAGAATCTGTTGGAGTCTGGAGTGAGTCACCCCCGTTCCTTTGGTCAGTTTGGACCGACAATGAGGTAACGCTCACCAGTCTCTGAAGGTGGGGGGCAAAGCCAAGACAGAAGGAAGAATATGATAAAAGGGAGAGATGTTTGCCATGCTCTTCCTCTCTCTTCCACCTCCATCTACAGACATCACCAGGGCTGGCCTTACCATGAAGCGAACTGAGGCGGCAGCCTCAGGTGCCAGAATGGGGGGGGGGGGGGGCACTAGAACCCAGGTGTAGAAAATTGTGTCTGCTGCTGGGGTATATGTAGTCTCTCTGCTCTAGATGCACAGAGATGGTGGAGTGCTGCGCTGGAGGAAGGAGGGCACAAGAGACATAACAGGCAGGCAGGAGAAAAGCTGAGAGGGAATAACAGAAAGCAGTAGGAGTTGCAGGGAGAGAGAGAGAGAAGGAGGAGCCTCTTAGGTACCTCTCTAGCACCCCCAGCAGCCTGGCCTGATTAACACCAGCTTCTCAGGGAGCTTCTTGTTTCCTGCTGCTTCCCTGAACCCACTTGAGGAGAACAGGCAGTCAACTGAAGTAGTAGGAGCCAGTTAGGCCCTTAAAACGCTGATATCTTCCCTCACGCAGGCCCTGCTACCAGCCTGCTTATTTGTCCCCTTCAATTGAGTGTTGAGTTTAGCTGGCACAGAACAGCAGTCATGAGTGAAAGAAGAAAACGCCCCTCTGGGGCAGCATTCAGAAAAAGAAAGCAAGCAAAGGAAGCTTTTCTATCTAAGCAGGAAGGAGCTCTCCTGAGATACATAGATACAAATGTTCATGGTGAGTGAGGATGGGGGTGGTGAGGAAATGCCTGATCTTCCAGTTAGAGTGCAGGTGACCTGGCAGCTACTGCAGCATCCGTATCTCCATCTCAAATGGATGTAACCATGCACATTCCTGAAGAAAAGTGTAGATCAGAGAAGAGTGTGGTGGAGGCACAAAAAACAGCTGTTGCTGAGTTTAGTTCCTTAAGTCTAGATGATCCAGGACTGTGGACCCACTTGAACAGTAGCCTGAGGGACTTCCTTGTACTGCATGGGCCACAGCAAGTGAAAAACTTCATGTTCCCCAAAGACAATGAAAATAGAAGTTTCCATCCAACACATTACTGGCGTGAAATCCCTAATGGTGACAAAGTGGAGAAGCCATGGCTTATGTACTCAAAAACCCAGAATGCTGCGTACTCTTTTTGTTGCAAACTCTTCCAGTCTAATGTTCCAGCCACATTGGGTTCTACTGGAACAAAGGACTGGAAAAATCTGGCTAGAAATCTGCATGCCATGAGAAGGCAGCAAATCACCAGAGAGCATTCCATAGGTGGAAAAAGCTTGAGATGAGACTAAGGTTAAAGGCCACCATAGATGATCATCATCAAGAGAAGATTGCATCAGAGTCTATTTACTGGCAAAATGTTCTGAAAAGGCTCATTGCCATTGTGAGAATGCTTGCTACCCAAAACCTAGCACTGCGTGACACTTGAGATCAGCTGTATGTGCCAAACAATGGAAACTTCCTTAAAATTGTGGAGATGATGGCTGAGTTTGATGCTGTACTCCAGGAGCATCTAAGAAGAGTCACCACCCAAGAAATGTATACACACCACTACCTTGGAAAAACAATTCAAAATGAGATCGCACAGTTACTGGCAACAAAAGTCAAAAAGAAGATTGTGGCAGATCTGAAGTCAGCAAGATATTACTCTGTTATTCTGGACTGCACACCTGACATCAGCCATGCGGAACAAATGACTTTAATGGTGCGTTTTGTAACAACAACAGAACCTAGTGAAAATGTCCCTGCAATGGTGACTGTCAGAGAGTATTTTCTAGAATTTATTGACATTGATGATAGTATGGGAACTGGTATGACAAATGTGCTTCTTAAAAAGCTGGAAGATATGGGAATGGCGATAGCTGACATGAGAGGTCAGGGCTACAATAATGGTGCCAACACGAGAGGAAAGAACAGAGGAGTGCAGACACGGATCCGGGAGTTAAACCCGCGAGCTTTTTTTGTCCCATGCAGTTCTCATTCATTGAACTTGGTGGTCAGTGATGCACCATCAGCTTCTAGTGAGGTTGCTGAATTTTTTAATGTAATTCAAAGCATCTTTGTATTTTTCGCTGCATCAACTCATCAATGGCAAATTTTGAAGCAACATCTGGGAACACCCTCTCTGACACTGAAACCACTGAGTGCCACACGATGGGAAAGTCGAATGGAGGCGATAAAGCTTATCAAACACCAAATTGGGAAGATAGATGATGTCATAGTTGCCATTATGGAGGATAATGCTATGACAGGAACTGTTCATGGGAGAACAGTGGCAGAGGGAAATGGAATCACCAGAAACATACATAACTTCAAAGTTTTGTGTGGCTTAATGTTGTGGCATGACATACTGTTTGAAATAAATGTTGTAAGCAAGAGACTCCAAGGTGTTGACCTTGATATATCTGGAGCAATGGAACAACTGGACAAAGGAAAGTCATACCTACAGTCTCACTGGTCAGATGAGGGATTTCAAAACATTCTGAAGAGTGCACAGAAGTTGGCAGAGGAATTTCACACTGAAGCTATTTACCCACCCATTCAGGAATACAAGAGTCACCGAAGAAGTCGACATTTTGATTACGAGGCATGGGATAATCCCATAAAAGATCCCAAACAACAATTCAAAGTTGAATTCTTTAACCAGGTGCTAGATTGTGCAATACAGTCAGTTGAAGAATGTTTCATGCAGCTCAAGGTACACAGCAGTATATTTGAGATGTTGTATGATATTCCAAAACTCCTCACTATACCTGAAGAAGACCTACACCAGCAATGCAGGGCACTAGAGACAGTGTTGACACATGATGACATGCGCAATACTGATGCAAGTGATTTAGGTGATGAACCTAAAGCCCTTTCAAGATACATTTCAGCAGGATCAACTCCAAAGGCCTTTCTGGAACATGTGTGCACAAATAAGATAACCACCCGCTTTCCAAGTGCTTTTGTTGCTCTGAGCATACTTCTAACACTTCCCGTAACAATTGCCAGTGGAGAATGCAGCTTCTCCAAGCTGAAGTTAATAAAAACACATCTACGCTCCACAATGACACAGGAGAGGCTGGTCGGCCTTGCAACCGTCTCAACAGAGCATGAGCTGGCCCAGACTGTGGACCTTCAGCAGGAAGCAGTTCAAATCTTTGCAACCAAGAACCCATGGAAAGCACCACTTTGATTATTCAAACAGATAAAAATGCCAGTGTTTACTATGCAGACAAGAAAAGTTACATTTGCTGTTCAGGCTTTTGAAAGTTAAGTGTTACTTAAAATTTTTGAACAAGGCATTTTAAGTTCTTAGTTCTCCTTTATTGGGGTAGGTAGCAGAGCAGTACCATGAGAGGAGTAGAACAGGAAGAAGGCAGAATTGACATCTTTACAAGTTTTGGCCCAAGCGAGGGGGGCACAGGGGAGTCATTTGAGCTCCCCACCTCAGGTGCCAAAATATTGTGGGCCGGCCCTGTACATCACCACCGAGTGACTGAAGCGCTGATGAAAGGGGAGAACCTGGCTGAAGGGCAACCACGCAGCCTGTGATGAGAAGCATCTCAGTTTGTAAGGGCACTGAAAGTGTTAAGATCAGCTTAGAATGCATTTTGCTTTTATTTCATTTGACCAGATCTGACTTGTTGTGCTTTGACTTATAATCACTTAAAAATCTATATTTGTAGTTAATATATTTGTTTATTTATTCTGCCTGAAGCAGTGCGTTTGGTTTGAAGCATGTCAGAGACTCTCCTTGGGATATCAAGCCTGGTACATATCAATTTCTTTGTTAAAATGAGAAACTCATATAAGCTTGCAGCGTCCAGCTGGCATAACTGGACACTGCAAGATGGAGGTTCCTAGGGTTGTGTCTGGGACTGGAGATATTGGCTAGTGTCACTCGGTTGCACAATCCAAGGAGCAGCTTACATGCTAGAGGCTGTGCATGAACAGCCCAGGAGTGGGGGTTCTCACAGCAGAGCAGGGTAAGGCTGGCTCCCAGAGTCAAGGATTGGAGTGACCTAGCAGATCACTGGTCCAGATAACACCAAGGGAATGTCACAACCACCCCTTTCACTAAGATGTGTGAGTACTTTCACCATTTTATTTCATACAGGCTAGGAGACTTGAAATGCCTCTTCAGAACCCTGTCTGTTTTCATTCATGCTAATTAAAGTTCTACTCTACCTCCATAACCTGGCCATCAGTTGTGCTTTGAGTTATTACCCAACTGCTTCTACCATTTAGCCTTTAAATAACCATCATAAAAGCCCAGAACTTTTAGTAGCATATAGCAGACAATCTGGCTTGAGGGGCCAGCTGAGGATTCCCCTTGCATAGGGGAATCTTTCAGTGCCATAGAACCAGTGTAGCTAGTCCTATACCATTTCTCCTCTGTGTGGCAGTGATCTCTGGCTGCTTGCTAGCCTTTGGGGGCTGTTGCAGATGGGGATCATTTATAGCAACCTTGATGTTACTCTAAATTGCAATGAGGGCTAAACTGACCACTGACCTGCTCTAGCATTAGGAGGGGCATAAAGCAACCTTTCCTCCTCCCTACTAGGTCCTGTACCAAATACAGTTCAGACAGTTCCAAGGCTTGGGCCTAAGATGTCATAGTTTCTTTGTACCTTTCTGGGTTTAGTTTTACTGGTCAGGGAGATAAACTCAGATCTAGACCCCTTAATTCTGTCCTTCTCTAAAATAAAGAGTCCATTGAGCCTAAAATCTTGTGCTTCTTCCTTCTCCAGTTATGCTTTCCAGAAACTAATTTTTTTTTCATATGTTTGAAATCAGTGGAGTTTGCCTGTATAAGGGCCATAATTTTTGCTTCTTATTAAGCCTTATGGTTAAGCCATATGGCTTTGGTTTCTTTTCCTTATTAAGCATACTCTGTAAGAAGCTGTCTAAGATGGGGTGAATCTGAGCATAAGACAATATAATTTGCAGCCATAATTTCCCATTCTAATTACACAAAAACCCTGCTATATCGTTTTCTGCTCTCATTACAAATTAATAGGACAATGGCAAAACTCCCATTGACTTCAACATGAGTAGAACTCAACGCTATCTTTGCAGCAAAGCTGCCATATCAAAATTGTAGAGCTCAATGAATTCACTGCACTATAGCTGTTTAAGAAACTGTTTTGATCATTTCAGTATCTGCATTTTCATTAGTTGTCCATGTGGTTATTCCTTCCCTACAGAGCAAAACCCTCTGAATAGCAGAAAGAATAGGCAGTCACTCAAATGACAGAATATTGAAAAGGTCATAAGTAGTACACAATGCCAGTATAACAGAATGAATATATTAGAAAATGAAATTCCAATAACAGATTCCAAACACAAAGATAATATCAGCATAAAAAGTATCACAGAATGATTTAAGGTGTGTAGCAATGAATTTGACAGGAATGGGAACAGTAGAAAGTTAGGTCAGCTTTAAGACCATGGTGTTAGATTCTTTGGCTGAGGAAGACTAGATTCGGCATACAATATCTTTTTATTGTTCTTTGGATGTCTTAATGACCCTTCATTACACAATGAATTAGATTTAAAAATAACACGATTGTTCAGAATCTGACCCTCTATACCGATGTGTCAGATGAGATGATCACAGTGGTCCCTCTTGGCCTTAGAATCTACATGTACTCTAATACCCCTGTCTTCCACTGAAGACTGAAAAAAGTCCAGACTGTAGAAAACCAAAATATCTGGACCCACTCAAATATGAAAATATGCCAAGAGGCCAATCTCCAAGTTGGTGTAAAAAAATAAAATCAATAGATATTAATCATGGGTGGAACCCCAGGGAGAAAGGGAAACATCTAATTGTATATTGGATGATAGATCAATGACTTGCGAGTTCATCATCCTGGCACAAGTCAAGCTGCTGAGTCATTGATTATTTCAAATGCTGTACACAGTATTTTATCACTTGCAGACTAGAAGAGTGGCTGCCTTCCCAAATGAGTCAGATTCAAAGATCTCTCCCTCTCTGTCACATGCACCCACACAGCTACCCACCCCCTGGCCAAAAACCAAGAGTCATATAGCTTACCTTTGACAAACTGTCATAAAAAGAACTTGAAAAGAATGCCTGATAAGGCTCTGATCCTGCAAACACTTAAGCATCAAAGTAGCCCCTTCTCGCATGATGAAAATTAAGTGTGGGCATGTTTGCAGGATCAAGATCTAAGACTGTAATCCCCCTACAATGCTACTATAACCAAAATATCATTATGCTGGTCAGTAGGATCATACCCACTGTATACTAAAGCAACATGGGTTTCCCCCTAGGCCTAGAGGATTTAAAGGTTATTCCATGCATTTTTAGTATAATACCCTCTATTTAGAGTAGAACCCCAACTGGAGCTATGACAATTTACACCAGCTGAGGATCTGCCCTTTTGACTGGATAACGAACTGGCCATCAAAGACAAAGCTTACTGGAATGGAAGGAAGCAGGGTGGTGATGGTGGATTGTAATGGAATAGAGTTTAATATAACAGAAAATTCTAGAGAGAAACCGGGAAAATGTGCAGAAACCTGTTAGTATCATTGAAAATTTACAAGAGGTTGGTAGATTTCAGTGCATGGAACCCTATGTAAAAGTAACCTGGAGAATGAACATGCAGCACAGTGGAGTAAAATCTGTTGACAGCACAAAACTAATGGGATGGTCAATATAAACAGGACGATGATAAATTTCAGAATAGTTTGAGTACAACATAAGCACATAAGTGGCTCGATCAATTCACTATGGAGAAATAATTTGCAGTTGAGCTAGGGATTAAAACACACAAAGTCACAGGAATAAAAATATAGGATAAAAGGGCCAGAAGAGTCTAGGACACAGCTCTAAAACCTTTGACATGATAAACTGCAGTAAACAAAAGAAAAGATTTCCACGAGACTGGCCTAGCAGGAACAAATATAAAACTACAGTTAATAATTGTAATATTGCATTAGTAGCTGGCAAAGCTACCCATAGAAAATTTAGCACAGTTCTGGTCACCTTATTATTACATATTATTTGCATTTCGGTAGTGCCTAGAGGCTCAAACTAATAAATCAAGGCCCTATTGCGTTCAGTGCTGTACAAATACATAAGGAATAATCCATGTCCGAAAGATCTTAAAATCTAAGTAGACGAGAGAGAGAGAGAGAGATGAAGTGACTTGTTCAAGGTCACACAGGGAGCCTGAGAATCTCTGGCAGAGCTGAGAATTCAGCCCACATCACCTAAGTTACAGCCTCATCACAAGACTCTTCCCTCAGCACCTGGTAAAAGATATTGAAATGTAGAGAAGGCATTAGTATAGGACTCATGATAGTTATTCGGAACACTTAAAGAAACTAAGGCTTGATGTTATTAGCACTGATGACTGAGTATCTTTACTCACACAAGTACTACCACTGAAGACAATGAAGTCACTGCATCAGTAAAATTACTCGTGTACATAAGACTGTCAGACTCCAGGTCTGTGTTCTTTGGAAATGAGGAGATTCAGGCCCTGATCCTGCAAACACCTGATATGCCGAGCTCGTATATAGTGCTTTTCATCAGTAGATCAAAGCACTGTACAAAGGAGCTCGCATTATCCCCAGTGTACAGATGGGGAAACTGAGGCACAGAGCAGTGAAGTTGCTTGCCCAAGGTCACTCAGCAGGTCAGTGGCAGAGCTGCAAATAGAACCCAAGACTCCTGAGTGCCAGCCCAATGTTCTATCCTCTAGGCCACATGTCAGAGAAACCAGCATTTAAGAGTGGACCACTCTGAGGTATAGAACATTTTAGAGCGAACAGGTGATAGAATGGGGTTTGAGCTAGTGTCAGATACAAGAACATGGAGACATAAAATGACGCAAAGGACGGCCCATAGATGGAGGAGAATTTCTTCACACATGTTGAGTGGTTCCCTAAAGGCAATAACAATCAAATCAAAGGCTAGTTCCTGATCCTGAGGATTAATAAGAAACTGAGGATGTAAAAGTCAGAAAAACAGCTGGGCAGAGGCAGATTTACAGTAAAACACAGGGTACCCTGGCTGCGGGTGCAGAAGCTTGGTGCTGCCAGCTCCTGGGGCTCCTGCTGCAGGCTCCGCACCCACCGGCAGCCAAGCTCCACCCTCCCGCGTGTCTTCCCTGAGTGCACTGCGGCCCCGCTCCTCCCCCCCACAGTGCTTCCCCTGCTGCCAAACAGCTGTTTGCTGGTGCTCAGGTTGCTCCACATGGGAGGGGGAGGAGTGGGGCCGCAGTGCGATCGGGGGAGGAAGCAGAGAAGAGGCGGGGGAGGGGCCTTGGGAAAAAGGGTGGGGGGAAGGAGGGTGGAGCAGAGGTGGGGCCCCCTCACTCCCCCTACACATACCCTCCCCCCCAGTCCCCTGCAGTGAGCCGCTCAGGGCATGGGGCTGGGGTAGGGCAGGGGGCACCCCCATGACCCCAACCCACACCCCCAACCCCCTGCCCTGACTCCTGCACCCCCACACATACCCAGCCCCCCCAGATCCCATGCCCTGACTCCTGCACACACACCCCCACACATCCCCACCCTGAGTACCAAATGGGAGCTCCTGCACACAAACACACACCCACATTCCCACCTACACCCCTAACACCAAATGGGAGCTATCCCAGGGGAGCGCTCCACATCCCAACCCCCTGCCCCAGCCCTGAGCCCCCTCCCACACCCTAACTCCTGGCCAGACCCTGAACACCAACCCCCAGCCAGCTCCTGCACCCTAACTCCCCCCCAGACCCTGCACCCCGAGCTGTGATTCCTGCACCCCCTCAAACACCCCCAGCCCCCTGCCCTTCCTGACTCCTGCACCCCCTCACACACCCCCAGCCCTGATTCTTAAACCCTTCACACATTCCCAGCTGTGACTCCTGCACCCCCCCTCATATACCCCCAGCTCCCTACCCTCCCTGACTCCTGCAGCCCCAAACATCCACACCTGTACCCCTCGCACCAAACGGGTGCTGCCCCAGATAAGCGTTCCACACCCCAACCCCCTGCCCCAGCCCTGAGCCCCCTCCTGCACCCTAAGTCTTGGCCAGACCCCACACCCCAACATTTAAAAAAAAATTATGAAGCGCTCTTATCCAAAGTGCTTTATAATAGTTAGCAAATGATACAAACAATATTTGGAAAGATCATTAAGTGGTCCACCGAGAACCTGAGCAATTTTCAAGTGGTCTGTGGAAAAATAAGTTAGACTACAAAAACAATCCAGGTACCTCACTTTATTTTCATTTACTTCCTATTACTTATAGGAGGAGGATGAAGAAAAAAAGAATGAAAAACGGGAGTGCGGGGGAGATAAGAGAAAATGTTCTTTTTCTTGGCTGAGTCCCAAGGAGGGGCCCCAAAAATGAAGCTGAGCACAGGGCCCCACAAACTCTAAATCCGCCACTGCAGCTGGGCCCACAAGAGCCATTAGCCTCAACCGGTTATCTGTCTCTTGAAATTGCTCAGCACTACGGCCATTGCTGATACTAGGCGATGAGTTATTAAAAAAAACCTTCCCTGCTTTTCCTAGGGGTAATGCAATTTCAGCAGCTAGCCACAGGGAATTTCAGAGCGAAGGCAGAATCCTGTGAGGTGCTGAGTTCCTTCTGTGAGGAAATGGGAGCTCAGCAGCTCACAGACCTGGGCCCTTACTGTCCCACATATTAACCAGTCTGTTTAAAATCATACCATTTAAAGAACTTTATCATATATTGTATAACTATCAAAAGCACCAATATAAGCGGGAGGTATAAATACAGTAAGCTTGTCATCTATCTGAATGGAAGAAGATATTGTGGGGAACAATTGTTAATTTAAAGGACAGGCTGGATTTAAATGAGATTTCTGACTTCCTCCTGACCTTCAATTTTCTCTCTCTTTTAATAGCTGGGCTATTTATGAAGCTTTATAGTTTGATATCTACAGGAGGCAGATTAATTAATGCTTCTACTATTCCAATCTCTGGATGGGCTTAAATCAATTTATTTTTCACTTTATAAATGATCCACTTTGTTTTACTGAAGTGGAACTTTCCCCCTTGAATACTGCAGTAAATAAGGCCATACTGCAGCAAAACTGAAGCTCTCATTAGAAGGAAGGTAGTTAAGGCACAGAGCGATCATAAGTCAATACAGTTTTTCAGATTGGAGCGAACTGATGGGGTTTATAATTAAAATGTTGGCAGCTTCTGATAACAGGGCACACCGCTTTAATCCATCCATTTCCTAAAATGGTTGCACAAACATTTAAAATAATATTTTTTGTACAAGAGTTTCAAACAGTATTGCTGTCTGACTTTAACCTTCAACAGGATCCTATCATAGGGCCTCGCACAACGTCTGCTAGGAATTTAAACCAAGGAGCTGTTGTAAAGTATTCAATATTTGTATTTTATAGCAAAACCCATTTCTCCTCTTTGGATGTTATCAGCTACAATATGGTCTTTCACCGCTCTAATTTGCAGTGCACTACTTCTCTGTGTAGGGCAGTAATATAATATCGCAGAAGTGACTCCTGGAAACTTTGTTTAAAGCATTGATATTTTCTAAAATGAGGAGCTTGTTATACTAATTCTAATAATAAAGGTCAGTTTACATACGGAACTCAAACGGTCATGTTAGAATGGATGTTCACAAGATTGAACACAACTGGTAGAAACCATAAGGGAAATACTTATACTTCAAGAAAAGAAGTACTTGTGGCACCTTAGAGACTAACCAGACTAACACGGCTGTTACTCTGAAACTTATACTTCAGTGAGCTCTGACAGCATTTTTTATCTCTTTGGCCACTAAAGGTAGCTCTTCCTGCTGACTGAACTACAGCAGACCGAACTAGAGAGAGCATGGCCCAAACTCTGCTATACGTTACAGAGAGAAATTCAGAACAACACAACTGCCGTGAAAATAAAATATCATTACACAAAAAAAACTTGGATATTTAAATCTTTGGCCATATAAGTAAGGAAATGTACTTATATCTCAGATTATATACGTGTGTACACGCACACACACACATATATGTATGTCTGTGTGTATATATATATATACACATACACACAAGGGGCCCCCTATTAATTATTACTATGTGCTTGCGGGCGGGGGGGGGGGAAATATTCCTGCTTAGGGCCCCCAATGGGGTAGTACCACCATTACCATCTCTGGGCACTGGTGATAAAACAGTATCCACTGAACATGAGGGTCATGTGATTCGATCCTGCTAGGTGTTCCTATATAGGGGAAACCCTCTAGTGCTGTAAGATTGCTATAGCATCGCCTTCAGCTCCTCTTACTGGCCTTGGATACAGGGAGTTTTTCCAGGGTAAAAGGGGTATGTTGCTAGGGCTTCCCTATTTCTCAGATGTCTCTGGTTACAGGAACAGCCCTGTTGACAATCTTCCACAGGGCTGCTTCTTGTTCACACTGAGGGGATAGCACTTTTTCGCTCCATGGACTGGCATGAAAGGGAATAAGGTTAGGTCATATTCCTCTTCCCCCTTTCAGGTCAATTGCCTGCCAGTTGGATTAGGGAGCAAGCAGTCCCTGCCCACAGGGGATGAAACCCTGTCCCTATTGAAATCAATGGGAGTACTGCCATTAACTTCAGTGAGGTCAGATGTTTACCCCCAGGCCACTCGCTGGGCTTGTCTACACTACTGCTTAAGTCAACGTAACTTGTGTTGCTCAAGGGTGTGAAAGTAATTATGCCAGTGGGAAAGTGCTCATGCTTAACTTTAAGGACTAGGAGCTAATTGCATATTACAAGTTCCATACAATTCTAAATCTTACCAAATATAAACATGCATTATGTACAATCTCAACGAGGCTTTCATGTAAAGGGTTCTGGATTGTTTCCTCAGTGGAGCAATAGCACATCGGGGGAGGCAAACCGCTTTTTAACGTATGAGACTGTTAAATATCTCCTGTAATATCTACAATAGTTCTTTTTGCTTTTCTACAGTATGTTTAGCCACTGACAGGTTGAGAAAGAAGAGTATTTTACCACTTGAATAATGCCTCCCCACAGAGCAAAATTATAAGTGAAAGAACTGTTACTGAAGCGGACGGGGCCTTTTAAGTTTGTCCACCACGTTCTGCCTCACAGAATTGAATATCCCCTTGTTCTCTTATTGTGAGACAGGGTCAAGAGGACTGCGAGATATACCTTCTCCAGACCATTCATTATTTTCAATACCTCCACCATGTTCCCTCTTATTCATCTCCGCTGTTAACTAAACTGTCATAAGATTTTCAGTATTTCTTCATATGCAACTCTTTCCATGCCTCATGTTGTTTTTTGGGCTCATCTCAGAGCCCTTCCTGCCACCCCTATTCCCACTGTGTCCTTTTACAACTAGAATCAACACCGTGTTCTAGGTGAGGCATAATATTTTCAGTATTATTTCCCATCCCATTCTTTATGCAGCCTAACATTTTGTTTGCTTTTCTGACTGCAGCTGCACATTGAACAGAGGGTTTCTGTTCATTTAAATGATCACAAGGACACGCACATCTTTTCCCTTCATAGTTACAGCTGAGTTAGAAATCGCAGAGTTTATGGGCAGGTCAAGTTGTTCCTTCCACTGTGCATTATTTTGCATTTGTCAACACTGAACTTCAGCTGCCGTCATGCACCCCATTCACTGTTAGATTAGCCAAGACTACAGACAGCTGAAAGAGACTTCAGAGGTACTCAGTAGCTGTGTCATCCTCATGTTTTGTTACCTCACTGTTCACCTTTCTTTTGTAGATCATTAATGCATATGTTAAACATTGGTCCTAGCTTATAGCACTCTGTGATTAACCTTTTGCCATATTGGCACTTTCTCCTGTTCATTGTTTTCTGCCTGTTGGGCAATCCATGGCACTCTCTGCCTGTCACCCTATGACTATCTTTAACAGCTTCTTTAACAAAAAGAAAAGGAGTACTTGTGGCACCTTAGAGACTAACCAATTTATTAGAGCATAAACTTTCGTGAGCTACAGCTCACTTCCTCAGATGCATATCGTGGAAACTGCAGCAGGCTTTATACATACACAGAGAATATGGAACAATACCTATTCCCACCCCACTGTCCTGCTGGTAATAGCTTATCTAAAGTGATCATCAGGTGGGCCATTTCCAGCACAAATCCAGGTTTTCTCACCCTCCACCCCCCCACACAAATTCACTCTCCTGGGCTATCACCAGCAGGAGAGTGAATTTGTGTGGGGGGGTGGAGGGTGAGAAAACCTGGATTTGTGCTGGAAATGGCCCACCTGATGATCACTTTAGATAAGCTATTACCAGCAGGACAGTGGGGTGGGAATAGGTATTGTTCCATATTCTCTGTGTATGTATAAAGCCTGCTGCAGTTTCCACGATATGCATCTGAGGAAGTGAGCTGTAGCTCACGAAAGCTTATGCTCTAATAAATTGGTTAGTCTCTAAGGTGCCACAAGTACTCCTTTTCTTTTTGCGAATACAGACTAACACGGCTGTTACTCTGAAGCTTCTTTAACAGTATCTTTAACAGCTTCTTGGGAGGCCCTTTGAAAAAGGCTTTATCAGTTGATGAATTGCAGAGTATCCTCACAGATATGTGCTCTGTGTCTGATCATGCATTTTAGGAATTTAGAAATGTGTGTTATTTATCTGCAAACTGAAGCTTCCTTCTAAGTACCACAAGATAAATAAAGTAGAACTTTCTGTTCCTTCTTTGGATGTTTCTATAGAGTTTCTTTTATTCCATTCATGAAGTTAATTAGTAACCAGTCTCAAATGACACGTTTCAGAGTAGCAGCCATGTTAGTCTGTATTCGCAAAAAGAAAAGGAGGACTTGTGGCACCTTACAGACTAACAAATTTATTTGAGTATAAGCTTTCGTGAGCTACAGCTCACTTCATCGGATGCATTCAGTCCGGATGCTTATGCTTAAATAAATTTGTTAGTCTCTAAGGTGCCACAAGTATTCCTTTTCTTTTTGCAGTCTCAAATGGAAGCTTATAATTTTAGAATACACTATCTTTTCTATAAAGAGTGTTCACATTCTCATGAATGCATTTAAAGCCAGGTAGAGATGAGTGAACTAACTGAAGCAGATATACCAAACTACCACAGCAAAAAAACTGTACATTTTTAACAAATGAGAAGCTAGGACTAACTGGAAATCTAGTAAGGGCTTGTTTTCAGGAAGTTTCTGCCTGATTTTTAGACCAAGGATTTTTGTAGAAGGACCCAAGTATTTGATATTTAGCGGCCACCAATTGTGACCTAAGTAGAAATAAATGAGGTTGCAGTAAAATGGTTCAGAATAGAGCAGGCTGAAGCTGATCTACAATACAGTAGGAGTAGTTTAGCCTCCCAAAGCCAATGAACTGTCTTGCTGAAGATTAATTGGGCACTTTTAGATGCACAGCGTATTTGAAAAGACAGACCTCTTAAGCCACTAGATACCATTGTTACACTCTGTATCTCAAAATAGCACCCTGGAACCCCCATATTCAGCACTGTGATATGATTATGATGTGTTTTGTACAAAGTATGCCTTGTGAGGTATTATTTAAGTAGTCTTGATTTGTTGAACATTAATATCCTGATGAATTGAACCTGGTAATAAGCCACATTGTTTTAGCATTAGGCAGTTTGTTTAAAACCGGTGCCCTTTAAAATCAGGTGCAAAATTTGCTGTTGTGAAATGAGAGTTTGGAAAATGCAAGGTGCTTGTATAAAGTGATACGTAACCATGCACACTTTCTTCACCTGTGGATTGGCTTTGGCTCTTTCTCCATTTATTTACACTCATTACACAACTACAGTGAGACTCGGTCTTTGTAAAGCACAATCTGACCCTCAGCCATTAACTTGGAGTCTGTCAAATCCACAACACTCAAATAAATGATATTCACTGCTTCATAAAATAATTAGGAACTGTCAATTAAAGGAAGATGATAGGTGGTAGGGGCTTATGTTGACTCACTTCATTCACATGTGTTGGAATTCTGCATGGAAACACTGATTCCTGCTGGCTCTCTCAGGCAGGTATGCCTAGTTCACTCCAGACTGGATTATGGGAGGTGGGAGTGGCTCCGGGGAAAGGAAACTAGGAATTAGGATAGAGAAATCATGCCTAGCCCAGGGAAAGAAAGCTTTGGTTGAGCTTGATGTTTTGTTGTTATTTCAGTTATCAGTAAATGATGTACCATAAGAAAGGGGATAAATTTTGGAGCCAACCCCAGAGTGTGCATACTCTCTGCTGGAGCTGGGCAAGAACTCTGTCTGGTCACAGGACAATTTATAATACATGTCAATAATGTAAACAAAGTTAATGGTGCACCACATTCCACATTGTTCTATCTTCTGACCCTCTCCAGTTGACTGTACGTTGTCACTATGGCCTGCATTATTCGCATGCAGTTGCTAATTTGTCTCCCCTTGTTTCTGCAATAAAACAAAAACATTCTTCCTTCACATGCCAACCTCAGTGGAGAGTCAGTGGGCCAAATCCACAGATGAGTTACTGGCATAAATTACATCCAAGGGGTAAAGCAGGCCTTCTTAGGAGGGTTCCTGGTAGCTGTGTTTCCTGCTACCAGTAGATGCTCTCAGAGGATAGATGGAAGAAAGTTGCACACCCATTAAATAATACATTGGGGCAAGTTACAGGAAGGTAGCCTGTGTTCTCCGCTTATACCTCAGGAGTGAAATGGCATCAGTGACAAATTGATGCCACAGCTCTTACAGTGTTTCTGAAGTCAGCCCCAAACATTTTATTCACAAATGAGAGAGGGAGAGAGAGAGACAGACAGACAGACACTAACTCTCCAATTACTAAAATGTAAGGACAAAAGAAATGTAATAATGCGGGTTGCTCAGTTTTACTGCTCTCAGGCAGAAAGCTGGAAGAGCTCTTTTATTGCTCTTGTGACCAATAATGCTGTGCCAAGCATTGTGTCTCTAACCAATTAACTGCTGAAAAAGATATAATTTTAAACATATTTGCATTTTGCATTTTTAAAAAGAGTCTAGGCTGGCATGTCTGAGATGGGCAGAGCAAAGCTATCTGGATGAACAAGCAGGTGAGGATTGTTTTATTACATTGATAAAAAGCCAGAAGAGAGAGTCTATTTTTGTTTCATTATTTTCCAGTTTTAAAAACAAAAATGGGGCACCCTGTAGAGGATATTATGGATTGTCTGAAGCTTCTTCTAGATGGTGTGACATTTGAACCTTGAGAGGCCGTACAGAGAACACACAGTCTGGAGCTTCATGAGCAGAGCATTTCTTTGCATTTGCATCAACTATTTCATTTTGCCGCTGACAGACTCTTGCATCATGAACGAATAGAGCAACATAAGCTAGGAGGATTTTGGTCGATAGCCTTGTTTTGATCGTGGTTAATGGCCGAAAGGAAGAAAAGCTCTCTCCCCACGCCGAGGCACCCTACCTAACCCTGGTTCGCCCACGTCACAATGCAGATCAGCAAGAAACTACCGCAGCAGCACCACAATGGACGCTTCACAGGTTATAACATGAAAAACAAGAACTTAATCACGTTCCTTGGAACCTCAAAACAATCTTTCCAGAAGGGTTTCGTTTGGTTTTGGGCAAATTTAACTTAGTCTAACTTTGATTTTTTAATTGAATAACTTTCCTGTGTTTTTGTCTTAAACACATAGCCAGTTCTGTAGGGAGCTGCTGCGATTAAATGCACAAGCGTTTAAAAGTCTGTTTTTAAATTGAATTCAACTGATCCAGTTTAATACTTCTGTAAATACTCTTAACTGATCAATACAAAATCAGATTTAAATAGACTTACAAGTATCTACACAAGATTTAACTAGATAGGTTTAAAACTAATTTAACTTAAACTGGTTCAACTTCCGTATGTTGACTAGTCCATGTCAAACCCAAGACTTCCCAGTCCTGGAATCATGGTACTCTATAGTGAGTTACCATTAGGCCCTGCAAAATCACATTTATTTTCACTTGTTCCTGGGACGTACTTATATGACTTGTTGGACATTTTTTTTTATTTGAGGTCACTCACAAATATAAAGCTGGATTTTTATCTTTGTAAAGCCATTGAAGCTTTCTTAAGCTCCATTTCCAGCCTCCACACAGTCTTTGCATGAACATGGCTAGTGGATGCATTAGGCATAGAACTGGGCAAATAATGGATTAGTTTTCCCACTAAAATTCACTGGGATTTCAACCTGAATTCCCTTCACCCACATTACCTGCTGTCATTACTCTCATAGCTGAGTTACAAATGCTCTCAAAATGTGAATTTAAGCTCTCTCACACACAAATAATTCTAGAAAGTGAATTTAAAATTGCTTTCCTTGCTAATTCACACCAGTAACCCAATTATAAAAAGAAGTTATGTTTATTCACTCAGGGAGCAGAAATGATACCATGTGATTTATGGTTTGTGATCAATCCCAACCACATAGCAGATCAAATTCTGAACAGACACAGAGCTCACGAGATCTTGGATTTGTTCAAAATTATTCAATTTTTAAAAAAATCACTCTTCAAACATTCTACAAACAGAAACTGAGTCTGTATTTCTATTAAGCTATGAATTATGCATTCAGCTCTTCCTAGACCCATGCCAGCTATCTGGGCGTTGCATTCACATGCACACTTCCTTGCAGCTTCAGTATTATTAAAATGCATTCATCTGTGGAGGGTCCTGAACACTATGTAGCTCCACAAAACCTACTGACAGCCCTGGGCCAGGAGCCCATTTGCTGTTACTTCACACCTGCAGACATCAGAGTCATTTTCATCTTTTTGGTTGGGAACAATTCAGGCACAACCTGCTGTACTTTGTGCACAGAGAGAACAGAAGGAGATTCATTTCTTTATCCTTCTACTTTCAGGTTAGAAATGCATATGCTTAATTTTATTATTATTAAACTAACTTTCTGGGAGAGTCTTTGGCTCTGGCAGGAAGCCATGTTTCTTAGCTTCTCATGGAATTTTTGTTTGTTTGTTTGCTTTTAGTTTAAATTGCCTGCGGAAACAAAGGCAGCAATACCTGCAAGTGATCAGAGGTTAAACTTAGAAGATAAGAGCCTCACTCCAACAATGGCACTTTTTAGGCAAATACAAGAGGGCTCATGCAATACCTGTGGCATCAGATAGTTTCTTTCAGTTACACTTTGAAGATGCCCCATAATTTCAATCCTAGGAAAATACCACAAGCTATTCTCTGATGGACACATTTTAAGAGACAATACTGTAATGAATTTAAAAATTGCTTCCCTTAGTCATCGGCTTAAAATAAAAATTAAAAAGAGGTGGGTGAAATAGCATGAGAACACTGTGAAAGCCAAGGGAGAACATAATTACAGACCATCTTTCACAGAAATGTGAGTCACCGGAATAAATTTTTTTAAAAAAATTAAAAATGTATATTTAGGGCCCTATCAAATTCACGGCTGTGAAAAATGCATCACTGACGGTGAAATCTGGTCTTCCCCCATTAAATCGGGTCTTTTGTGTGCTTTTACTCTATACTATACAGAGTTCACGGGGGAGACGAGTGTTTCTCAGACTGGGGGTCCCAACTCAAAAGGAGGCTGGGGAGTGTCACAGGTTTATTGTAGGGGGCTCGCAGTATTGCCACCCTTACTTCTCTGCTACCTTCAGAGCTGGCTCGCCAGAGAGCGGCGGCTGCAAGCCAAGGGCCCAGCTCTGAAGGCAGCAGCACAGAAGTAAGGGTGGCAATACTGCAACCCCCTTACAATAACCTTGTGACCTCCCCCCCCCACTGCCCTGTTTTGGGTCAGGGCCCCTACAGTTACAACACAGTGAAATTTCAGAATTAAGTGTCTGAAATTACGACATATATGATTTTTAAAATCCTATGACTGTGAAATTGACCAAAATGGACCATGAATTTGGCGGGGCCCTACTTATATTTGTTCAGATGCTCAGCTGGTAAAGAAGGAAAGGACCCCAAGCCATTTGTTGCTAGTCTGCTCCAAGGACCTCATGTTTTTATACCCCAAAAATACCAATAAAGGATCAGATCCTCAGTTGGTGCAATGAACTATGTGGAAGAAATTTGGAATTTTTTCAATCAAAGTTGCAGAAGCTATCTGAAGCCTGCATCCCAAGCAAGGGGAAAAATTGATAGGGAAGGATTACAGACCATATGTCTCAAACAGGTTATTAAGAGAAAGCAGAAAGCCTATAAGGAATAAAAAATGGGAAAGATCAGCAAGGAAAGTTACCTCACAGAGGTCAAAGTATAGGCAAAAGCCAGTGGAGTTGGACCTTGCAAAGGACATTAAAACCAATAGTAGAAGGTTCAATAGCCAAATAAAGAAGAAAACAAGGAAAAAAGTGGAATCACTAAGCACTGAGGATAGGGTGGAGATCAATGAATCTAGCATGGCCCAACACCTAAATGAACACCTAGCCTTAGTTTTTAATAAAGGCAATGAGGAGTTTAGGGGTAGTGGTAATATGGCTAATGGAAAGGAGGCTATGGAAGTAAAAGTTATCACATCTGAGGCAGAAGTCAAAATCAAACAGCTTAATGGAACCAACCTGGGGGTGCGGGGGGCAGGGCTGGATAATCTCCATCCAAAAATGTTAAAGGAACTGGCACATGAAATTGCAAGCCCAATAGCAAGAAATTTTAATCAATAACTGGAGAATTGCTAATACAGTACCTATTTTTAAGAAAGAGGAAAAGGTGATCCAGGAAACTACAGGCTTGTTTCACTGCAATTGTATGCAAGGTCTTGGAACAAATTTTGGAAGAGAAAAGTAGTTAAGAACATACAGGTAAATGGCAATTGAGATAAAATACAACATGGTTTTACAAAAAGGTAGATCATGCCAGACCAACCCGATCTCTTTCTTTGAGAAGATACATTTTTTAGACAAATCTACCTGGATTTCAGTAAGGCATTTGATTCAGTTTCACCTGGGAAGTTATTAGTTAAACTGGAGAAGATACAGATTAGTACAAGAATTGAAAATTGCATAAGGAACTGGTTAAAGGGGAGACTACACTGGGTCATACTGAAAGGTGATCCTTCAGGCTGGAGGGAGGTTATTAGTGGAGTTCCTCAGGGATCAATTTTATTTAACATTTTCATTCATGACCTTGGCACAAGAAGTGGGAGTGTACTAATACAATTTGTGGATGACACAAAGTTGGGAGATATTGACGACTGGAATATCCTACGAGATCTGGAGGACCTTGAAAACTGTAGTAATAGAAATGGGATGGAATTTAAAGATGCAAAGTGAAAGGTCATGCACTTAGGGACTAATAACAAGAATTTTTGCTTTAAGCTGGAAACATATCAATTGAAAGGAACAGAGGAAGAAAAAGACCTGGGTGTATTGGTTGATATCTGGATAACTATGAGCCACGAATGTGATGCCGCTGTGAAAAAAAGACTAATGCAATCCTAGGATGCATCAGGTGAGGTATTTCCAGGAGAGATGGATAAGTGTTATTGCCATTGTTCAAGGCACTGGTGAAACCTCAACTGTAATACTGTGTGCAATTCTGGTCTCCCATGTTTAAGAAAGATGAATTCAAACTGGAACAGATGCAGAGAAAAGCTACTAAGATGATTAGAGGAATGGAAAGCCTAACTTATGAGAGGAGACTCATAGAATCATAGAATATTAGGATTAGAAGAGACCTCAGGAGGTCATCTAGTCCAATCCCCTGCTCAAAGCAGGAAACATCACCAACTAAATCATCCCAGCCAAGGCTTTGTCAAGCTGGGCCTTAAAAACCTCTAAGGATAGAGATTCCACTACCTCCCTAGGTAACTCATTCCAGTGCTTCACCACTCTCCTAGTGAAATAGTGTTTCCTAATATCCAACCTAGACCTCCCCCATGGCAACTTGAGACCATTGCTTCTTGTTCTGTCATCTGCCATCACTGAGAACAGCCTAGCTCCATCCTCTTTGGAACCCCCCTTCAGGTAATTGAAGGCTGCTATCAAATCCCTCCTCACCCTTCTCTTCCGCAGACTAAATAACCCCAGTTTTCTCAGCCTCTCCTGACT
This sequence comes from Lepidochelys olivacea, assembly GCF_965140295.1. Classification (NCBI taxonomy): domain Eukaryota; kingdom Metazoa; phylum Chordata; order Testudines; family Cheloniidae; genus Lepidochelys; species Lepidochelys olivacea. The sequence continues at coordinate 29,528,856 of NC_140417.1, read as the reverse complement.
CAAGAAGCTTGGCTTGTTTAGCCTAACCAAATGAAGTCTGAGGGGACATATGAATATCCCTCTGATGTATTTAGAGACAGCAAAGGCCAGGGAGGGAGAGTTATTTAAGTTAAGCACTGATGTTGACACAAGAATAAGTAGGTATAAACTGGCCATCAACAAGTTTAGCCTTGATATTCGACAAAGGTTTCTAACCATAAGAAGAATGAAGCTCTGGAACAGCCTTTCAAGGGGATTAGTGGGGGTAAAAAACCTAACTTGTTTTAAAACTGAGCTTCCTAAGTTTGTGGAGGGGATGGTATGACAAGATGAGTCACATACCATCGTAGGCAATCTGTGACTGCTAGGAGCAAATATTCCCAATGGCTGTGAGGGGACACTAAATGGCGAGGAATGAGTTATTCCAGAGAATTCTTTTCTAGGTGTCTGGCTGGTGGATCTTGCCCACATGCTCAGGGTCTAATGGAGCACCATATTTGTGATTGGGAAAGAATTCCCGTCCCCCCAGGTCAGATTGACACAGATCCTGGGTTGGGGTTTGTTTGTTTTTTTTGTCTTCCTCTGCAATGTGGAACTCAGGTCACTTGCTGGTTTAAAGTGGAGTAAATGGTGGATTCTCTGTAACTTGAAGTCTTTAAATCATGATTTGAGAACTTCAGTAACTCAGCCAGAGGTTATGGGTCTATTACAGGAGCGGGTGGATGAAGTTCTGTGGCCTGTGATGTGCAGGAGGTCAGACAACGGTTCCTTCTGATCTTAAAGTCTGGAGGTGGCACAAAGTACTGTAATACTTGCTTATGGAATCACTGGGATTTATTGGAACTGCCCAAGTGCCAACTCCAGTACACACAAGCAGGACTGAATTTGTGGCTAACCCCTGAGGTCAGATCAACTACTTAACATTAAGATAAGGATATAGCACCATCTAGTGGTGGAGGTGCTGTCTACACTAAACATTACAGTATAAAAACAGGTTTCAGAGTTATTACCAGCAGGAGAGTGGGGTGGGGGGAGAGAAAACCTTTTGTAGTGATAAACACCAATTTTTTTCATGATTTGTGTGTATAAAAACATCTTCTGTATTTTCCACAGTATGCATCCGATGAAGTGAGCTGTAGCTCACGAAAGCTTATACTCAAATAAATTGGTTAGTCTCTAAGGTGCCACAAGTACTCCTTTTCTTTTTTAGTATAAAAACAGGGGTCTTCAACTGGGGGTCACAGGTTATTACCTGGGGGTCGCAAGCTGTTAGCCCCATGCCTGGCAGGGCTCCAGGTGTCAGCCCTGCCAGGCACAGGGTCACACTCAGAGGCTTGCTGCGTGAAAGGGGTCACCTACAAAAAGTTTGAGAATCACTGTATGTAGTATTATGACTAAAGGCCACCCATGAATCCAACAGGTGGTGTGGAAGATGCATACTTTGGACAGATGGCAAAGGTTCAGAAAAGGGCAACAAAAATTATTAGGGGTATAGGACAGCTACCATATGAGGAGAAATTAATAAGACTGGGACTTTTCAGCTTGGAAAAGAGACAGCTAGGGGGGGATATGATTGAGGTCTATAAAATCATGACTGGTGTGGAGAAAGTAAATAAGGAAGTGTTATTTATTCCTTCTCATAATATAAGAACTAGGGGCCACCAAATGAAATTAACAGGCAGCAGGTTTAAAACAAACAAAAGGAAGTATTTTTTCACACAACGCACAGTCAACCTGTGGAACTCCTTGCCAGAGGATGTTGTGAAGGCCAAGATGACAACAGGGTTCAAAAAAGAACTAGATAAATTCATGGAGGATAGGTCCATTAGTGACTGTTAGCCAGGATGGACAGGGATGGTGTCCCTAGCCTCTGTTTGCCAGAAGCTGGGAATGAGCGACAGGGGATGGATCACTTGATGATTACCTGTTCTGTTCATTCCCTCTGGGGCACCTGGAATTGGCCACTGTCGGAAGACAGGATACTGGGCTAGATGGACCTTTGGTCTGACCCAGTATGGCTGTTCTTATGGCTTAGATCAGTGGTTCTCATCCTGTGTCCCACGGGCCGCTTTCTGCCCGATCAGCAGAGAGCTGCGGCCTATGTGACATCCTCAGGGCCATAGAGGTAGTATTGGATGTGGCCCACATTGGTAAATAGGTTGAGAACCACTGGCTTAGATTAAAACAGGGAACCAAACAGGGCAGGGCAGCCTATCAACAACACAGTATCCCAGCAACTCTAGCCAAATTGTTCATGTGAGACAGCAGTCAGTGGGTGTTGTTCAATAAGAGTTGTATTAAATAAGGAAAAAGCAACATTTAATGCTGTACACTCATTTACTTGTGATTCCTGGGAGCCCAACACACAGCTGAATGCATGCAACTCCGGCAAAGAACTTTGGCATGAGATACATCCATTAAGCAAAGAGTACAAAGCAGCAAATATTATCTCAGACATGCATAAAAATACTACACACAGAAAAACCAACAGCTCGGTGTAGATTCTTTGCCCAGCTCCCCAGGATCATCAGAGACTAGTTATGTTTATTACTATATTGGGAAGGTGGAGGCCAAGATGGCTAACATAAATACAGATCATGGCAGAACTAAACAGGGGCTTGAAGGCTATGCCTCCTACCACTCAAAGTGATGTCCCTTCACAGCAGAGTATGAAACCCTGATGCTGCACGGTTATCAGGTGCAGCATATCACTGTGTCTCACTGGTGGAACAATTCAGGATACTGGATCAGCTTAAATCTGGAATGTGAACAATGAATGGAAAACAGAGCAAGCCCAACAGGAAGAGACTTGTAACAGAGAAAGAAGTCAAATGTGAAATGCATAATCCATAATAAGTACTGGGGCACTGTCTTGATCCCTAACTCAAAGGTGAATACTGACAATGCACATGCAAAAGCAAACCAAAGATTACTTACAAATGCATTATCATCCATCTACCAGAAACTACAGGGGATCTCCTAGCAACCACTAACAGCTGCATTTGGTGGTGGGAAAATAGGCCTTTCATTGCTGCTTTAATGAGCTCTGAGTTACTCACCTCACTTCTGGAGGAAGAGATTCACACTGATTAGACCTTCTTTTCAAAATGTGACACCCACTGTGTCTTCTAACATGCACAAGAGATGCACCATTTTCTGTCCCTCCTCAATATTCTCATTGTGGCAGCATCGTGGTGAAATAGGTTTCCTGGGATTTTACCTTTTTTCTACCTGCTATGGCACCAAATGCTCACATTCTGATAAACACTACACATAATAGCTGCCAGTGAAGGATTCTGTGACATCAAACCAGGGCAGTCTAATTTAATCCCACATTGCAGGGAGAGAGGCAGATGCTCAGCTGGTGTAAGCTGATATAGCTCCATTGACTTCAAGGGAGTTGTGTTTACACCAGCTGAGAATTTGCCCTTGTCCTTTACACACTGGGAGTACAATAGACTAATGGTTGTGTCATAAATATAAAGGGAAGGGTAAACCCCTTTGAAATCCCTCCTGGCCAGGGGAAAGCTCCTCTCACCTGTAAAGGGTTAAGAAGCTAAAGGTAACCTCGCTGGCACCTGACCAAAATGACCAATGAGGAGACAAGATACTTTCAAAAGCTGGGAGGAGGGAGAGAAACAAAGGGTCTGTGTCTGTCTGTAGTCGTCTTTGCCAGGGACAGACCAGGAATGGAGTCTTAGAACTTGTAGTAAGTAATCTAGCTAGGTATGTGTTAGATTATGATTTCTTTAAATGGCTGAGAAAAGAATTGTGCTGAATAGAATAACTATTTCTGTCTGTGTATCTTTTTTGTAACTTAAGGTTTTGCCTAGAGGGGTTTTCTATGTTTTGAATCTAATTACCCTGTAAGATATCTACCATCCTGATTTTACAGGGGGGATTTCTTTATTTCTATTTACTTCTATTTTTTATTAAAGGTCTTCTTGTAAAACACTGAATGCTTTTTCATTGTTCTCAGATCCAAGGGTTTGGGTCTGTGGTCACCTATGCAAATTGGTGAGGCTTTTTATCCAACATTTCCCAGGAAAAGGGGGGTGCAAGTGTTGGGAGGATTGTTCATTGTTCTTAAGATCCAAGGGTCTGGGTCTGTAGTCACCTAGGCAAATTGGTGAGGCTTTTTACCAAACCTTGTCCAGGAAGTGGGGTGCAAGGTTTTGGGAAGTATTTTGGGGGGAAGGACGCGTCCAAACAGCTCTTCCCCAGTAACCAGTATTAGTTTGGTGGTGGTAGCGGCCAGTCCAAGGATAACGGATGTAATATTTTGTACCTTGGGGAAGTTTTGACCTAAGCTGGTAAAGATAAGCTTAGGAGGTTTTTCATGCAGGTCCCCACATCGGTACCCTAGAGTTCAGAGTGGGGGAGGAACCGTGACAGGTTGTACATAACTTTATTTCTGAAGAGTCATTCCCTAGCAGGAAGACAGCATATAACTAAACATTAAAATGTATGAACTGTTTGGGTTTTTAAAATAGCCTATAGCACGGAAAAATATGGTGTCAGTGGAATTTTCTTTCCTTGCTATTTACTGGAAAATGCTCATGGCTGCGTTGGTTGATGGAGTGGCAGGATAGAATACGGGTTCCTAATTACTGGAAATCTCTTTCTTAAATAAAAAAAATTGTTAATGGGAAAAAACCTTTGCTTTTAAGAAGAGTCGTTACTTTGGCAGTTGCCAAACCATTCCCTACCCTCCACCCACACAGAATCCTATGGCACACCTGCTTTTGCCAATGCCAATATTTTTACTGTTCCTTTAAGAGACCAAGGCAATATCAAAACAAGTTCTCCACCCCATCTCTGTTTATTTGGACAGTAACTTTTTCTTTTACGTCAACCCAGCAGTTTACCCTCTAACACATAAATAATGTAAAAAAAGGACTGCATTTTCCTCTTTTCATATAGCATATAAATATGTCACTGTCAAAGTTCCTTCCCCACTCTGAACTCTAGGGTACAGATGTGGGGACCTGCATGAAAGACCCCCTAAGCTTATTCTTACCAGCTTAGATTAAAAACTTCCCCAAGGTACAAACTTTGCCTTGTCCTTGAACCGTGTGCTGCCACCACCAAGCATCTTACACAAAGACCAGGGAAAGAGCCCACTTGGAGACATCTTCCCCCAAAATATCCCCCCAAGCCCTACACCCCCTTTCCTGGGGAAGGCTGGATAAGAATCCTCACCAATTTGTACAGGTGAACACAGACCCAAACCCTTGGATCTTAAGAACAATGAAAAAAATCAATCAGGTTCTTAAAAGAAGAATTTTATTTAAAGAAAAGCTAAAAGAATCACCTCTGTAAAATCAGGATGGAAAATACTTTACAGGGTATTCAGATTCAAAACACAGAGGATTCCTCTAGGCAAAACCTTAAGTTACAAAAAGACACAAAAACAGGAATATACATTCCATCTAGCACAGATTATTTTACAAGCCATTAAACAAAAGGAAATCTAACACATTTCTAGCTAGATTACTTACAAACTTAACAGAAGTTCTGAGGCTGCCTTCCTGATCTGTTCCAAGCAAAAGCATCACACAGACAGACAGACCCTTTGTTTCCCCCCCTCCAGATTTTGAAAGTATCTTGTCCTCTCATTGGTCATTTTGGGTCAGGTGCCACCTAGGTTACCTTAGCTTCTTAACCCTTTACAGGTGAAAGGGTTTTGCCTCTGACCAGGAGGGATTTTATAGCACTGTATACAGAAAGGTGGTTACCTTTCTCTTTATATTTATGACAGTCACAAGTGTGAACAAAGCACACACAAAAAGCTATGTGTAAGCCAAATGGCTCTGGAAAACACTCCTTGAAATGTGAAAATACAAATATAGTCTCTTGTACATGCACTTCTGTATACATCGTCCTTCCCCACTGCCCCCCAAATAAATAATCAGTGCTATTATCCCAGTTCTACATAGATTGTAGACTCTATTTCCTCCTTAGCTGAATGACTGAACAGCTGCATGACTGAACAGGTTGAATCTCCATAAACCTAAATTATATAAACATTAAAGAAATCTTCATGAAATTGACTAGAGATGTCAGAATTAACGTCATTCACCCTGGTCACACTTCTATGCCCAGTTTAGTTGATCTTCAAGGACAGAATTTTCTTCATTAAGATGTCAACAATATTGCTGTTCATTCTGTATTTAATTGAACTGTCTACCTGCCCAGGAGATATACGGTCTCTTTATGTAGAATTAGACATGCTAGAGCAAGTACTGGAGTGGTCATTGTCCACACTGGCAAGAGATAATAAACGTGGCTTGGTTTCCAGAAAATTCAGCATGTACTAGAATGTCATCCACATTTTGACTTTTTTGTAAAGGAAGAAAGCATTCCCCATAAATGTTGTCCAATGCAGGATGATAAAACGGGGACAAGTCAGCTCGAATCACTGTGAACTGACCCCGTTAAACCTCCTTTTTGAGTTCCTATTTAAGCTGCTATTTTGGTTTTATTCTCCCCTTGACAGAGGCCGGAAGTCCAAAATACTGGGGGATGAAATCCTGGCTCCAGTAAAGTCACTGGCAATTGATTTTAATGTGGTCAGGATTTCACCCAGGGTCTTTTTTGTTGAATGGATTGAAAGAGTTAAATTCTGCATTCATGTCAAAGCAGTATGCAGGCATGTGTGGCATGTGTGCCCACATATATGTTGTGTGTATGCACATATCTAGATGGCTTATTTATTGATTAAACATTTTCACTGCCCAGCAGATGGCCACTTTTTCCGTTATCAGCAATAAACCGTCAAATTACCTAAGCTCAAAACAGTAAACCAGTTAAATTTGTACGGCAGCTACTTTACAAGGTTTGTTTTTCTTAAAAAATAATCTTAGTTCACCAGTCACTAGAATAGAAATTACAGCAGTCTCATGACTGTGTCAAGACAAGCCTAGAAAGATCACATTATTATGCTGTATGAAATACAACTTGATGTCGCATTTGTGGAGACTCCTAGCTTACTGTCAAGTGCTCTCATTCCGTGGAGATGATGTTTTGATACCACAATAATTATTGCAAGTGTGAAGGCCATTTCACGGTAGGATGATAAATTTATATATATGCAAGACAATGAATACCTTATGATGTTAAAGGTTATGGCATAATAATGTCTATGGCAAACTCACTACATAAAATTTAATATAAATGGAAGCCAGAAATCCAGACTTTATAAACGCTATTTTAGTAAAAAGGATTGTAATGCAAGTCTTTGGAGACAGTGCTACAACAAACAACAAAAACCAATAGTAGGACATAGCATGAGTTAAAGGTTTAATTCATTTGAAATACCAGTTTTTAAATGAAGGAAATATTAAAATACGCCTGGAATTCAGCTGCTTGCTTATACTCAGATCTTCAGACTCATCCATGTAACAACGTGACAAAGCTAATTTGTTCCTTTGCCTAGCAACAAGCCTTCTGGGGCTTGATACCCTGAACAGTCTCATTAACAAGGATCATAAAAGTGCTTCCTTCTTAGGTTTCCTGTTTCAGGATTTGTTCTCCAATGCTGCTAACAGTGGGAGGGGGTGATGGGAAACAGACAACTTTTCTGGGGAAGTTTGAGCCTGGTAAAAGAGTTGTAATTGCAAAGTAGAACGAAATACCATGATCTAATAGTGTGCTAAGTGATTGGCCATTTCCATTTATGTTCAGTACTCTGTTATTTCATTTATTTTATCCAGCCAGCATAATTCTCTATAATAGAAAATTTACAGTGGAAGATATTTTTAAACAAGAGTTTTCATTTACCCACTGTTTCCTAACAGTTGTACCCAAGATACCAACTTTTAGTATAGGAAATGATTATCTGTTGGCAAAGGTTGATTTTTTTAAATAGTGACCATGCCATGTTATGGCTTTTATTAACTACAGGACTGAACTAGAACCTTAGATCCAAGCCTTGCCCTTGAATTGCCAAGGATTAAATTTTAATCCACAATCCAAATTTGCCCTAACAGCTTTTGTTCATGTCAAATCCAGACCTACAAGAGTCTTGTTTTCTGGATATAGTTTGCACTGACCCCAAACTCAAAATCTCTTGATAGCAGCTCTTGAGATTTTGGTTCAGCTGAATCTGAAACCCCAGTCCTACTTTACTCCCTTTTGCCAAAACCCAGGGGGGGGGGGCGGGGCATCAGGAACCACCTTCACTGCTATAGTGGGGGTGGGGCAGGAGGGATGAAGGAAAGGATGAAGAGGGAGGAGGTGGACTCTTCACTCCTCTTCAGCCTGGGGAGAGAGACAGGCACCACTGGAACTTAACTGCCTCTCGAGAATGCATGTGCGCGTGTGATAAAAAGCTCTGGGGGCTGGGAACAGGTAATGCCACTGATGCTGCAGGCATTCACTGTGAATTGCCAGTTTAAGTCTTCCTGCAAAGGTGTGGCTTCTTTACCAGCTTCTTGCCATCGCTTCATGGAGCTGAGACCATGGGACACTGGGATGCCACTTACGACCACACATTTCCATGACTCTTCTGCAGTTTTAGTTTCTATCAGCACAGACTGCACCATGATCATTATTTAGCTGGAAGCCTGAGGTGTATGTCTACCTCCTCTGTTTGCCCCTCGATAGGTTAGCATCATTGGCTCAGAATTGGAAAGACAGCTTGTTCATTTCCCCCCCAGTACTTCTCTCCTGATTTTTCTATACAAATAAAGGATGCAGCTCTTCTCCTTTGTCTTCCCCATTTCAGGCCAGGATATTTAAAATTTCATTTGCACCAATGCCAGTGTAGAAAATTATGTCAATATATCTTACACATTATTATACAGAATAAAAAGCCACAAACGCTTTTGGGTTCAGAGTTACAATACTGCTTTGGGCTGTGTTTTATGACTATTTCCCAGTGATGAATATCAGCTGTATTTCTATTTGTCATTGGAATATTAAAGTTAGTTTATATTAGACACTGCAGAGTAAATATGATATACCTGCTGGCTGCAACGTTTGCCATTTCTTTTCCCAGAGAGAGCCCTTATTCTCTATTTCAGTACAATGAATCCTTTTTCATAGGCCTATTTACACAAATACTCATTGATGCAGCTATGAAAGAACAGGTGATATGTTGCTTGCCATAAAATCATGAAATAAATATTCCAGAATACAAATGGCCAAATGCAACCAAGGCTTGACAGAGAGCTATAGAACTGTCAGTACAAGTCACGAGCATGCAAAGTTGCCTTTTCATGTTAGTCCAGGGGTCATTAACCTTAAGATGACAAGTACTTTGTAAGGGATAAAGGAGTCTGTCCTTCACAGTCAGGACAGCATGAGCATGCATGCACACATGATGGAAACATTTGCATGTAGCCTACGAAAGGGAAAGTTCACCCTGCACAGCTAAATCAGTTGTTCAATATGCGGTAAAGGATTTGGGAGTAGTTAGTACACTGAGGACAGAAAGGGGAAGATCACAGGAAGGCAGAACAGATGAAAGAATGAGATGTGGGGAGAGAGATGCCAGTAGCTAGAAAGAGACAATACATAAGTGTTATCATCCTGTGACAAATGGGAGCCCTGCAATACAAAACTGAGCTCTCTTCCCTTTCTAATCAACGAAAAAAATGTAACACAGCATGGGACATGTGGCTCATATAATGTTTTTCTTTTGGCGGGGTCCTAAGACTGCCAAGAGGGAGAAGCAGCAGCAACATCTGGGTAGAAGTATTTTTTTTTATTAGCTATTCAGTAGCACCCACAGATCCCAACCAGGAATGGGACCCCATGGTGCTAGGCACTATGGCCCAGATTCACAAAGATAGTTAGGGCCTTCCTCCAATTGATTTCCAGTGCAGTTGAGAGCCACACATAGCCCCAAGCATGTGCAGCTACTTGCTGCACAGAAGTAAATATAGATAGGATATGAATGTTGTGGGCTGTTAGACTGTCTATGTCCATTTTCCTCTGTATTTCTTACTACATACATCATGACGATAAAGGAGGCCAGAAGTAAGCATGGTTGTATGGTTTGCCTGGTTGTTTCTTATACCTGTGATTTACTAGCACCATGAGGTTATGATGAAGCAGAGAACAGATGATGTCAAAGGTAGGAATTCATAATTACTCAGACCTTTCTTTTTCACTCTTGGTGCTGATGTTTTCTGTATCATGTAGTTATACCCAAGAGTTTATTTCATAGAATCATAGAATATCAGGGTTGGAAGGGACCTCAGGAGGTCATCTAGTCCAACCCCCTGCTCAAAGCAGGACAAATCCCCAATTAAATCATCCCAGCCAGGGCTTTGTCAAGCCTGACCTTAAAAACTTCTAAGGAAGGAGATTCTACCACCTCCCTAGGTAACGCATTCCAGTGTTTCACCACCCTCCTAGTGAAAAAGTTTTTCCTAATATCCAACCTAAACTTCCCCCACTGCAACTTGAGACCATTACTCCTTGTCCTGTCATCTTCTACCACTGAGAATAGTCTAGAACCATCCTCTTTGGAACCACCTCTCAGGTAGTTGAAAGCAGCTATTAAATCCCCCCTCATTCTTCTCTTCCACAGACTCAACAATCCCAGTTCCCTCAGCCTCTCCTCATAACTCATGTGTTCCAGACCCCTAATCATTTTTGTTGCCCTTCGCTGGACTCTCTCCAATTTTTCCACATCCTTCTTGTAGTGTGGGGCCCAAAACTGGACACAGTACTCCAGATGAGGCCTCACCAATGTCGAATAGAGGGGAACGATCACATCCCTCGATCTGCTCGCTATGCCCCTACTTATACATCCCAAAATGCCATTGGCCTTCTTGGCAAAAAGGGCACACTGTTGACTCGTATTCAGCTTCTTGTCCACTGTCATCCCTAGGTCCTTTTCCGCAGAACTGCTGCCTAGCCATTCGGTCCCTAGTCTGTAGCGGTGCATTGGATTCTTCCGTCCTAAGTGCAGAACCCTGCACTTATCCTTGTTGAACCTCATCAGATTTCTTTTGGCCCAACCCTCCAATTTGTCTAGGTCCCTCTGTATCCTATCCCTACCTGCCACTGTATCTACCACTCCTCCTAGTTTAGTATCATCCGCAAATTTGCAATCCACACCATCCCCCAGATCATTTATGAAGATATTGAACAAAACTGGCCCCGGGACCGACCCTTGGGGCACTCCACTTGATACCGGCTGCCATCTAGACATGGAGCCATTGATCATTTGAGTAAGAGCTGTCTATAGATCCCTGGATTTGGGAGGGAAAGAAGTGGTCTTCATCTACATGGGTGCTTGAAGAATAGAAGTACTTTCATCCTTCTTTGCTTTTTTGAATTAAGCTGCTGACACTGCAATAAGTATAAAAACAATGCAAGATAGCCCCCATGAAAAGAAACCTCAATGCCTTATGAGATTACCCCAAAATATCCCCAAACTTATTGACTACAGTTATGATCCACCTTTCTAATGGAAGGCCACTTTCATTAAGCAGCCAATTTTTGTCTCTTGAGTTATGGCTGAAGGCAGCTTTCAATGTACTCTTGATTTCAGGCTTCTCACTTATTCAGGAAAGATTGAGAGTGGTGTCTTGTTTCCAGTGCAGCTGAAGGCTCTTCAACAGGAGAAGTTGTGTCAGAGTGTATCAGATGGCCCCCGCATAAAAGCAGCATATTGGGCTTGTTATCTATAATCCAACTGAAGTGACGGCACAAAAGGTTCTGCAGTAAGGAAAGCTTTGTACAGGATGCTGCATCTCTTGTTCCTTATTTTCCCTCTACAAAGCAGAACAGTACTTTGTTGTGGAACTGGGCCCTGCTCTGCAGCAGCAACAGCACTCAAGCAGATGTACAAGAGGAAACATCCTGCTTGGGCTGGCAAACCCTGCTTGAACGATACTGGTCCCAACCCCGATGGCTGAAGTACCCAACTATTAACACAGTTTAGGGGAGCAGCCTTTTTGAACGATTCTTTGTTTCCTACCACTTAATCAGTTCTTAATCCACAATAGGATTTTTGCCTCTTGCTCTGATTATTTAGGTAATTTAACAATTTTAAGAACCACCTTGTTAAAAGCCTTTGGAAAAAAAAAAATGTAACGTAGCTACATCCACCAGTCAGCTTTCTTGGATGTTTTCAAATCCTTTCAATTCGTTTTAATAGGTGAAAGCAGCACGATGTACCCTTAGTTATGGCATGCTGCTTTGGCTCTATCCGGTTCTACTTATTCAAGTCTTGTGTTACTTTCTCCTTAGTTACACTTTCAGTCAATTGGGTCCTTTCAGGAAAGACAGTCTGCAGATCGACACCTTGTAAAACAATGCAGATCCAGTTCTGGGGAGATTTAGCACAACATGGTGAGATACAAATGCTTCTGGACAGTATCATATCTAAGGCAGCTCTTACCACTGCAGAAAAAACTGCCCTTTCCTTTTCATTTATTAGTTGATGATTTGTTAGGGTTTTTAACGTTATATTGGCTTCATATACTGATTGGATTATATTTTGTTTAATGAAATGCAATATTTTCAATGTGGATACAGAAAAATCACCCAAGTTTCCAATAATTCCGCACATGTAATACTAATGTTAGTCTCTTCCCTATTTCACATTTTATTCCTTTGGTGACCTGAATAAAGAACCATTTGATCACAGGCTGTTAACTTGTGTTTGAGTGGCTAACGTCCTAACTTCATCTTTAGACTTACACTAAGGTCACTGCTCGGTCAATGAAAAGCAGCTTCTGAAAAGGAATTGTCTCATTTTCTACAGTGACGATGGAGGCAAATAGCTGATTTAGCTTTCTTGCAACCTTGTGATTTTCCTCCTATGCCCCCTACCAGTGAGTTCATGAACAGATACATGTGACTCTTTGGTTCTAATATATTTTAAATGATCTATCTTAATAGTTATATAGCCTCTTTTGGGTCTCAGTTCAACTTAACATTTAAGTCCCTCTCTATTCAGTAAGGGACATATTTTATATTGAGCATGTGTTTATGTGCTTTGCTCAACAGAAGTATTAATGCTCAGCTTATGTTTTGCCTCATATACGCCTTGATCCTGCAATTGGATCTACATAGGTGCAACCATCTCTGAGAGGAATTCAACTGCAATTTAAATTCTGATTTATTTAAAGTATTTTGGCAGGATTCATCTTAGTGCTTGTACATTTCTAATCAAGACTCAGACATTCTGAAAATTTAAGTGAGTTTTCTCTCTACTTTCCACATAGTAATTAGAATATTTTAGTTAGTAAGCAGATTGGGTTTTGAGTATTGGATTGCTTTTGTGCTCAGACTAGTCCTTAGAATAATGCATCTTTAAGTAGATGTATGTGGTGTGGTTGTAGCCGTGTTGGTTCCAGGATATTAGAAATACAAGGTGGGTGAGGTCATATCTTTAATATTAATATATTTAATATTATTTTATTAATATATTTTATTACAGAAGTTGGTTCAATAACATATTACTTCCCGCACCTTATCTCTTTAAATAGATGACTGGCTCAGTAACAAACAAACACTTTAGAGCAATTTAACTTCACACATTATGCATGTATCCTAGCAGCGCTTTATATGAAACTATATAATCAAGTGAACAGAACATTTCTCCTCTCCATGTATACAGCCAGCTACATTGCAGAAGTGCTTGCTGGGCAGACCTGGAATGTCATTCAGTAGCAATGAAGTGATTAATGTTTATTACCAACACTCTGAAAGTCTGGGACACTTTCCAAAGGAGAGTCTCAAAACAGGTTACGTAAATATTAATGAATTAAGCATCACAACACTTATGGAAAGGAAGCTATTGTTACTACTCATCTTATGGATGGGGAAACTGAGACCTAGATGTCAGTTAATTTCTCATTAAGCCTTATGGAATAACATTACCCAAGTCTGTGTTAAACTGGGGTATAGAACCTAGGATTAAAAAGTCCAGATTGCAGGCTTCCTTCTCTAACCTTTAGAATACACATCCTCTTCATAGGCTACAAATTTCATGTGAAACAGTGAAGCAGCATTTCCAATTTGGGTTGAGATTATGAGTTTCCTTCTCCTAAAAGTTAAAACCTGATCATCCCACCTTTCTAGAAATGCAAGTTTCTGTTCAGCACCCTGAGTCTCTGCAAGAAGTCCTTTAAAATGACATTGAGAATGCCCAAAGACCTTTGGCATCAGCATTCATTATTTTTATGCCTTATTAGATTTCCTGTTCTAAAATAAGGATTGAGACCCTAGAACTGCAGCAGTGCAGAAGTTTCCAAAGCAGAATTGCTGCATTCCCAGGACTAGGATGCCTCCTGCCTCCCAGCACTATCAATTAACTCTCCTTTGCATTTCAATCACTGCAGAAAGTGAATGCAACCCTGAAAGATAAAATCCAGAGTACCCTCAGGTGACCATACGGGGAGTAACAGAAAAAGAATTGGAGGCACTCCTCTTGGAAGTAAGGGAACTAATGTCTTCCTCCTCATTCTAGCCTTCATTGGAGAGTTAGGAGTCCACTCTCCATCACAGTGACCTACTCGCAGTGGTTCTCAAACTTCATTGCACCGTGACCCCCTTCTGATAACAAAAATTACTACATGGCCCTGGGTGTAGGGGGAGGAGGAGCGACAGAGCCTCAACCCACTGCCCGGGGCTGAAGCCCTCGGTCTTTGGCTTCAGCTCCGGGTCTCAGCAAGTCTAACACTGGCCTTGGCGACCCCATGGTTGCAATCCACTTTGGGGTCCCGATGCACAGTTTGAGAACCGCTTTGGGGGATTTAGGGCTTGACAGCTCAGACTCCTTGCAGCCAGCTGCACTGCAGAAGTCATTTGCATATGGTCCTAAAGGGCTAACCATGTTTAAATCAGTTGTTCTCAAAATTTTGTATTGGTGACCCCTTTCACACAGCAAGCCTCTGAGTGTGACCCCCTTTAAAGATTAAAAACACTTTTTTATATTTAACGCTATTATAAATGCTGGAGGCGCAGTGGGGTTTGGGGCTGGAGGCTAGAGGCACCTCCCCCCCCACGTAATAACCTTGCAACGCCCTGAGGGGCACAACCCGCACTTTGAGATCCCCTGGTTTAAATCCTACCTGCATCTGTGCAGTAGTGAATTAACACAAACAGGATTCTTGGGAATCTTCTTGGTCCATGACGTTACCATGGGACCGAGGCTCAGGAAACCCGGATTCTTTTCCCAGCTCAGCCACAGACTTCTTTTCTGACTTTGTGAACATCACCTACAAATGGCACTGAGGCACAGAGGACAAGACAGGATTTATACTTTTCTACCTTACGGGGAGGGATATGAGGATTGATGCAGCAATATTTATAATGCACTTTAGAGGTCCTCTGTAACAGGCACACTGGGAAAAATTTTCAAGAGTGCCTAAGCGACCTAGGCTCCTTCGACATGTCTGAAAATTTTAACCAATAAATGCAAAGAATTACATTACTATAGCAATAACTTTCGATGGGATGTTGCACTTCTCTTATGTGACCCACTTTTGTTTCACTAAACTTAGGGAAAGCCAGCAAAAGTTTATTGCAACCAACTCTTGGGGAAAGTGTTATTTCTGTATGTGATATTAGGGGTTTTTTCAAGCCTTGTTGTTAGTTTTGTGACCTTTCAGTGGCTGAGTCAATTCAATTCTTGGCTTATACGCTTAGTTAGGGAAGAAAGTTTAGTTAGTGCAGCCATCAATATTTAATGATAATATAACAGACACCAAACAAATACAAAAAACCCAAACCCAACATCTGGCAATACTTCAAAGTGTATGTACGTGAAAAGTGTATGTAAGTGAAAATACAGTAACATAATGCTAAAGGAAAAGCATTATTGGAAATGTTCCCAATATACTGTATCAAATCTTTTCAGTTTATTCAGTCAATAGAAGGTAGAAAAAGCTAAAGGGTGCTGTCTTCTTTTAGGCTATCTTACTAGGACAACAGAAGCTCTCTATAACGTATAGCTTACACAATATATTAAAGAAGAGGGGAAGGACATTTGTTTCTTATTCCAGAAAGAAAACTTTACTGACAGACTGCCACGAATGCCTTGTGAAACACCAGGACAATCTTGCATCTTACAACTTGCCAACAACATCGGTAAAGCTTAGACTTCAAACTGGGTTCTCATAGCAGAGATGCTGAGGAGCATGAATAAACTATGTGCTCTAGTTCAACCACAAGTTACTGGGATTGATGCAGGAATCACTGGGTGAAATTCTGTGGACTTGTGTAACGCAGGAGGGTAGACTAGATGATTATAAATAGCCGTTTTGGAAACCTCTGAATTTATGTTTGGAGAGGCCAGAGACTGAGTTACCCTCTCCCCACTAGAAGTGGACCCTTTAGCTTAGGGATGGATGCATAACAGCAAGGCCCAGAGCATACTTGTTGGGTGGATAAACTGGGGGTACCATTTCATGTGGATTCCTCAAACCAAAAATGCTACTTGCATTCTAAGAATTCTTGTGAGTTTCCAGAGTCCATTTACAGCATATTGCCAATAAAAATCTCAGTCAAAAAGACTTTATATAGACAGAGGTATCAACTCCCAGCTGTATCTATTAATTTTAAATATTAGAATGTTATAATTACAAAAACCAAATGCTTAAAAAAAGATTCTAGATGTCTGAAGGTCTGGAAATACTCAGGTTTCAGAGTAGCAGCCATGTTAGTCTGTATTCGCAAAAAGAAAAGGAGTACTTGTTGCACCTTAGAGACTAACCAATTTATTTGAGCAGAAGCTTTCATGCTGTATCTCACGAAAGCTTATGCTCAAATAAATTGGTTAGTCTCTAAGGTGCCACAAGTACTCCTTTTCTTTTTGGAAATACTCAGTTAAGGCTCCTCCACTCATCTTCACTCTGTCTCCTAAACAATGGGAGGACCTTCACCAGTTGCCACAGAAAAGAACTATAGTCTTCTCTGTTGCGTATATTAGTTACAATAGTATGCTCTTTTATGTTATGCTATACGAATCCATTCATGGCCTGCGAGCGTGTCTTGGACCCATCTTGTGACCGTAGGTAGATTACTTGGCATCTGTAGCCATTAGTTCATAACGTTCTGAGGATAAGTACCTGTACTTCCATCCATCCAAAAGTTATAAAGAAAAAACAAATAATACAAACATAGGCTCCATGCCTGCTTTGTGTGTACCATTGAGCCTTCTTGCAAGATCAGGGCCATAGCTATCTAGAGTTAGTGCCATAGCTCCATGATATGCAATGAGATAATACTGATAACAGCTTTCAAAATAAACTAAGTGCACAAGGACTTGGGGGCGTGGACGGCCAGGAGGCAGGCTGAGGCAACCTACTGAATCCTTATATCTGGTCCTTCAGTTCTTACCTTCCTCTCTCCTTCAGTGGAGGGGATGCTTTAGGGCCTGAGGACTGCAACAGTAGCCATGGCGTGGCTCTCATCTTCTGTGGAGCATTCATTCCTATCCCCTGGGTTCCTCCTGAGCTGGGCTCTACTCCTAAAACATCATCTCATTGTATAAAAGAATCCTTTGAACAGGTCTATTTATTTTTTACTAAATTAATAGAGTCCATTGTTTGGTTATGTTTCAGTTTCGCTTTGTACACAGAAATCTTGTCATTCAACTGATCTATTCCTTGAACTGGTACGTTGTCAATGGGTTGGATTTTTAGGGCCTGATTTTTCTCCTACTTATATCAGAGATTTAAGGGGAGGTACTCCTGATTCACAGCTATATAAGTGAGAGGATAATCAGGGCCTAGCTTATTATGCCACTCCCCTCACAGAAAGAAAAGGAGTACTTGTGGCACCTTAGAAACTAACCAAGAGAACACCCTGCTAGCCACCCCCATCTTTTATCATGATGGGAGTTCAGCTCAGGCACTTCCACTGACCACAGCTATTAACTAAAGCCAGCCTACTTCTCCTGTCGTAGCCTGTATGCGGGGTGCTGGAAAAATTTGCATATTGGAGGTGCTGAGAGCCACTGAACCAAATTGTAATCCCTGGATATGAGGGAAACCACATCAGGCCAGGGGGTGCAGCAGCACCCCCAGCACCCTTAGTTCCAGCACCTATGCAGTCATGGACTTTTTGGGGTACAGAGAATTACACAGGACAAGATGCTGCACATGTATATAACACAGGAAAACTATCTTACATTGTAAAAAGAAAAGGAGTACTTGTGGCACCTTAGAGACTATCCAATTTATTTGAGCATGAGCTTTCGTGAGCTACAGCTCACTTCATCAGATGCATACCGTGGAAACTGCAGAAGACATTATATACACAGAGACCATGAAACAATACCTCCTCCCACCCCACTCTCTATTGTTTCATGGTCTCTGTGTATATAATGTCTTCTGCAGTTTCCACGGTATGCATCTGATGAAGTGAGCTGTAGCTCACGAAAGCTCATGCTCAAATAAATTGGTTAGTCTCTAAGGTGCCACAAGTACTCCTTTTCTTTTTGCGAATACAGACTAACACGGCTGCTACTCTGAAACCTATATTACATTGTATTACTTGAGAAACAGAATGTGATCAACACACTGAAGACGATCACAGTTCATATGCGAAAAGGAGCAGGGTTAAGATTGGGCTTTCAACAATAAGGGCAGTATTTTCTAATTTCTGACAGCCTAACCATGGACCCACAGTTTTATCATAGCAGTTTTTTGTATGACGAGTTTAATAGTCTCCTAGTTAGTTGTTTGCAGTATTGTGGGCAAGCATCATGAGGTACTCTCTACTCACAGCTCGGTGGCACCCCTTTCTGGCAATTCTGGGGATTAGATCTGCCTGGTTCAGCACCCTCTTCCTTCTCTTCCACTGTTGCAGCTTTCCTCCCACTCACAGAGTTGCAGTATGGCTGCTTTGTGACTCAAGCCTGCCGACCAGGGCAGCTGTGATTTTTCCCTTCAAGGGGAATCTTTCAAAGTCTCCCTGCACAACCAGTGTCAGGGAGTCCTCACGCCCACTGCCCTATGTCACTCTCACAGTGACTCAGGCTGTCTTCCCATTCACTGCCCCCAAGCAATACCACTCTGCAGGGGATATTAGGTGAGAGCAGGCATGCCCTCTACACTGAGTTCCAGTCCAGAGACCTATAGCAAGCGGTTAAGGTTTGAGACTAAACCAAGCTTACTACTCTCTGTCCTGGACTACTTCCTACCATGCTTCTTTAAGTTCCTCCCCCATCAGACTCCCTAGTCAAACCCCTCTCTCTAAGATCTACTGGATAAACCCTTCCTCATGAGCTCCTATCTCCCCTTACTTCTCCCTTACCCCAGAGAGACACACTCCAGACTTCCTCCCTACTACCCTCTCCCCCCCATGTGTTGCCAGCCTCCTGGCTTCATAGAAACCCTACCTGTTCCTTCGCAGGTAAGCTTCCTTCTAATTAGCTCCCTACACTCAGCCTACATCTCCCCCCTTTCCAGCTTAATTAGCTGATTGGGTCCATCTAGTCTAATTCAACTCCTTCAGGGCTGGTGTGGGGAGTACAACCCATCACAGTGAGGTAATATCTTTTATGGGACCAACTTTCTGTTGGTGAATAAGGCAAGTTTGGGAGCCACACATAGCTGAAGAAAACCCGAAGAAGAGCTCTGTGTAGTTTACAAGCTTGTCTCTTTCACCAACAGAAGTTGGTCCCATAAAAGATATGACCTCACCTACCTTGTCTTTCCTAGTTAGTTATTAATTTAACCAAAGGTAAAACAGGTTGAGGAGCTCCAATTCTCAGGAGAATGCTTTGCTGGCTAGCATAAAATGGCAATGAAGTGTGGCTATTCCATAATGGGGAATTCTTTAGACACAACCAAAATTCCCAGTCCCACATCCTTTGCAGAATGGTGCTAGAGCACTCCTAAAATGAATCGGTTTCCTGCACACTTTACAAAGGGCATGGCAGCCCTCTCTATCCATGCATGCCTTTAGAATATTCTCCGCAATGCAGTTAAGATAGTCACATGTGTGCACAAACACAGCTTTCCTTAGCTGGTCACTTTATGATCTTAGATGTGAGATGTACTGTGCTTGTGCATTAACATTTCATATGATCATAAGTCCATGAAGTCAATATTAAATTTCACTCGAACACTTAGTAAGGGCAATATTTATGTTGAACTTCAACTTTCTACCCTCACAGGGTTCAGCTGTAGAGTTTTTCCACAAGAAAAGGCAACATTCTTCTCTAATGAAGAAAGTGTATATATACACACTAAGTTGTACATTATTATATATAGTCATGGTACTCAGAGAGAGAGACGCAGCTGATATGATTTTGTAGAAACTTATAAAAAAATGAATTTTCAGAAACAGAGACCATGCTTAGAAAACATCAATCTGAAAATGTGAATGTTATGAGTGTCTAAAAAATAAGGAAAGTATGGAAAGTGTTATGCTTCCTTAACAGCAGCAGTCAGTGATCTACTCTTCTAATCCAATCATTGTCATAAAAAAGTTACTGATTGCCAGAGGATTCTCAAACCACAAGCACAATTATTTCCTATTTTAAGCATAGGGTTAAGATTGTGGTATCTCAGATGACAAGGTGTGGTAACACCTAGAAAATGGTGAGTGCTATTATCTTACAGAAAGCAGAGGATGTGATGAGGTGAATAGGCCACACACAGGACTTTGCTAGGACAAGGTTAACAGAAAGCCCTGCTGTACACAGCCAGACATCCGTATGAAATCTGTACCAGGAATAAAGTGGAACCATCTGACAACGTGGCTGCCTGGAATCAGCTAACAGAAGGTGGTGGAGTGGCAGGCTCTCTGGAATATGAATAATCTCTATAAAGCAGAACTGTAGTTTGGACTAAAAGGCTGGTTGTTTGTGTCTTTGTCTATTGTTTATAACTAAACAGCACCATCACTGGGTGAAATTTAGCCCCGTTGTACAGATTCCTTTGTCTGGTTTCCAGCATTGCTCAGGGTGGGGTTTTGTTTTAGACTCTCTTTTACTGGTGTGGAGTGACTGTTGGCAGGATTCTGAAAGAGTTCTCTGTTTTAAGACTAACTAACTTGATCCCTCCCCTCTCCTTTAATGGGAGGAGGGGGTGAAGTAACCGCAGCTGATGCAGGGTCCCTCCAGCGAACATCTGAAATCTTGTTTCTGAAACACTGCTCTGTTAGATGCCTGTATATATACACAGAAAACTTCTTAGCAATATCAAGTGTTTTTTTCCCCCAACATGCATACCTGCCTGTAAAAAAGAAAGACTAGGTGGGTGAGGTAATATCTTTTATTGGACCAACTTCTGTTGCTGAGAGAGACAAGCTGTCGATCTTACACAGACTTCTTCTAAGCTCGAAAGCTTGTCTCTCTCCAACAAAATCCGGTCCAATAAAAGATATCACCTCACTCACCTTCTCTCTCTTATATCCTGGGAACAACATGACTACAACAACGCTTGGTGCAAAACAGAACACAGTGCAGTCAAGAGAGTTGCTTTGGATGTATGGCTGTTTTGATGCGTACTGTGAACAGGATGCACTATAGAGAAATGTGTTACTGCTTAAAAGGGCAGCAAGCCCAGGGGAAAGGGACTATCATGCAAGCACTACAGTCTGGAAGAGTAGTTTATGTAAGGACAACTTCCTAGGGTAATGCCAGCTACTCACTGGGAGAACTAACTGCATTACAGTGCCTTGTTAAATAAATCAAATAAAATATTCGTAAGCTGCAATTGCTGGGTCAGCTGACTGTCAGGAGCTCCAGACATCCATGTGTCAGTGCTGGAGAATTCATCCAGATCTAGGTCTAAAAATATGCAACACTATTTGTTTCGTTTCAGCATGTATGATAGACAAGTCTGGCAGATGCCCAAGGCTGCCTGAAAGGCTAGTCTTGGTGGGTATGATGAAAG
Organism: Lepidochelys olivacea; assembly: GCF_965140295.1. Taxonomy (NCBI): domain Eukaryota; kingdom Metazoa; phylum Chordata; order Testudines; family Cheloniidae; genus Lepidochelys; species Lepidochelys olivacea. The sequence continues at coordinate 29,507,056 of NC_140417.1, read as the reverse complement.
AAAGCTGAGAGGGGGAAGCCAAGAGCTTTCTCCCCTATTTCCTTTAAATACTTTACTGGGAATTTTTCTGCTTTGAGTGAGAGAACAACATTTTTTCTTAAATAAAAATGACTGATTATTAACCTACATAATTTTTCATAGATAATAAAGCCATAAGAGGAAGTGAGCTGTAGCTCACGAAAGCTTATGCTCTAATAAATTGGTTAGTCTCTAAGGTGCCACAAGTACTCCTTTTCTTTTTGCGAATACAGACTAACATGGCTGTTACTCTGAAACCTGTGATTATCTAGTGACTCTAGTCACACCTCTTGAATAACACAGGCTATCAAATTTCACCAAGTGTTTTCTGCATCAAGCCTATAACTACTTTTATATTAGTCTCTGAACATACAAAATATTTCAATTCTTTTTAGAATATACTGACTGCAAAGATGGGACAAATTAACCCTCCTCCCCACCTTCTGAGTGTGTTTGTTTGTATTTAAAGGCACACAGATCATTTAGAACACTGGTCTGACCCTCAGAGCATTAAGGCTTAACAACCCTCCACATGTATCCTCAGTAGAGTTTGAGCCCAGGACCTTCAATACAGCAGCACAGGTTTAACAACTTGAAGTAAAGGAATAACTCCAGTAACTGGTAACTGTCATATGCAGTGAAGGGCGGCCAGCATATCCCTCGGCCCGCGCCGCTTCCCGCAACCCCCATTGGCCTGGAGTGGCAAACCGCATCCAGTAGGAGCCGTGATTGGCCGAACTTGCGGACGCGGCAGGTAAATAAACCGGCCCTGTCCGCCAGGGTCTTTCCCTGAACAAGCGGCGGACTGGCTTCGAGAACCACTGATCTAGTGGACCTGAGAGAGTGGCATGTGACACACCCTTCACCAATGTGTTACACAGCAATAATTGTTTGTTAATTGGTTTGGTTCTAAACAAGAAGTAGGAAATTAATTTTAACTGATTGGGACATAGGATTTCTAACCTTAATTCACACAGAAATGTAACCCTTTCTCTGCAGCAGTATAGATGAAGTCCTGTAAAGACTACATCTTCGTAAATCTCCATAATCGCTAGTCTAGGCTGCTGCTGAAATCACTGACAAAACTCCCATTGACCATGACCTCCAGGATAGGATGGGGTCTTTAATCCATCAACAAAGCTTGTCTCTTAGCAGCCAGTGTAATAATAGAAGGGAAGCTTGTTGCCATAGAATAATCACCACTTTACAAAAAGAAAAGGAGTACTTGTGGCACCTCAGAGACTAACAAATTTGAGCATAAGCTTTCTTGGGCTACAGCTCACTTCATCATTCCACTGAATGCATCCGATGAAGTGTGCTGTAGCTCACGAAAGCTTATGCTCAAATAAATTGGTTAGTCTCTAAGGTGCCACAAGTCCTCCTTTTCTTTTTGCGAATACAGACTAATATGGCTGCTACTCTGAAACCACCACTTTACAGTTTTTAATGGCACAAAGTTAAGATCTTTAAGGATAAAACCAAATCTTATAATGCCATTAGTTTGGGATTTTTTTTTCTTTTAAAGAGGGCGTCCTGTGGTGAATTATAGCTGAGTGGGAAAAATACTCATCTGAAATTCTTTTGAACTAATATTGGAGAATATTTATAGAAAACTTTCAGATTTGTAAACTCCAGTAATTGCTCTAGAAACCTTATTCTAAGAGTTCTTCATTCAAGTGTCAAAAACATAGCAGAGCCCCAATCTGCAAACACTCATACATGCTTAATTTTACTACCACAAGTAGTCTCAGTCAAATCAATGGGGCTGCTCACAGTAGTAAAGTTATGTGTATAAAGTAAGTGTTTTCAGGATCACAGCAAAGGTGATCTATGTGAGCAGTCAAAATAACCAAGTATTTTGAATACTCAATGAATGGCCTGTGAACTAATCTATTCTGCAAAAGTTTCAACTATATTGCAAACATGTCAGCTAATCTGAGGAAAATCATGACATACTCAGACAAATCATGGACAGAAAAACATACAAACTTTGTCTAATTTATTTTGTTATTATTTGAACTGTAACTCCAGTGGAACAGTAGTTTCTTGTTCACAGGTATACGCCAAATCAGAAAATGAGACATGTTGCATTATAAAAGATACACAAGTGGTGGCAGGTCTAGTATCTTGCCTCTTTGCAACACAGCTGACTGACTTTCTGCCACTTACTATATAAAGTATGCAACTAATTTTTGGACTCTACAAGCAGTCTAGATTTTCCTAGGCATTGTTTTATGATCTGAATCTTTGAGGGTGCTGCTTATATTAGGAGGACTGATACAATTTCTTTCCAAATCTCAAATCCTTTTGGTTTCAATTATTTTCATCTTATCTAAAGCTTTTCTGAATTGTACCCATATTACTCCTCTGCATTTACTCATCTCTGGTATTTGGGGTTGAGGTGGGACTATTACTTTGGAATCTAAGTGTCACACCGATGAGTTTCTCCAGTTGGTATCTGTCTTTCAGGTAGGCTTTGGGCAGATAGTCTATCCAAGCCTTTCACACATTGTTCCTGCTGAATAGCTATACCTCCTTCATCCATGATCATGTCAAATCTCAAATTTATCTGCCATATTCTACCCCAGAGTCAGCTGCATTTCAGTGGAAGGTGAAGAAATCTCAGTCTATAAATACCACAAAGTCTTTGGAATAAAGATATGTTCAAGGCTTGGGGCACGTGGCACTTCAGTCTAAATTACACATCATGACCTCAAACACACAGTGAGCTGCCCCAAATTAGTTGGCAGTGTCCGTTACAAAATCATTGGATTACTTGAATTTGTATTTAAATAATTCTGTAAATGCACCATTCCCTTGTAGCAAAAAAATACCACTTCCAGAGGAGGGAGGCTATTTAAACCGAGTGCTCAGCTGGGGACGAGGCATGCAGCAGCACGTGGGGCAGAAGCCCCCATTTTGAGCGAGCAGGGGGAAGATTAGGAAGTGGTGGCTGCCCTGTGCCAAAGTTCTTTGGTTGGATTTAGGAGGCCCAGATATCAGCTGCTACCTCCTGCACTGTTTTTTGGGGGGGGAAAAGCTTCAGTTCTTCCTAGCCCCACTGCTTACTTCTAATAGAAGGTAAAGTGAGACCAGCTATTTGTCCTTAATCACGAGTATTTTCCTCTTCTGCCTCCTGTTCTGTGCTGTTAAGGGCAGCAACATAGAATCCCACTGAAACATGCCTTGTGAGGAATTCACACAGCCGTAAAAGATCAGAAGAATGAAGATCAGACAGGCAAGCTACAATGGAAGGTGGCAGGAAAAATGACTATTGGATAGATTTTAATGGAGCATTTTGGCAAAAAGGCAAGTTATGCAGCTATTTGTGAGGTTGTGTATCTGTATTATACATACAACTATATCAATCCCAGGTTCAAAGATGCCCCTAGAATGCATCTTCCCCACCCACCAGGAATTATGAACTACAAAGACAACAGCTGCTCTACAGAGAATAGCTAGATGTTTTTTAAAATACTATTTTCAATCAAGAGAAAAAAAAAGAGGTATTTGGAGCAACAGGCAAAGCAATTCTGAGTTTCTCTTTTAAGGTGAAAATACTCTTGTTGGAAGGTACAATGCATGGCCGGGAGGAGTAGCAGGAAACCCAAAAAGGAAGGCACAGAGTGTGGAACAACATGGTTTGAACTTTTTAAAAGGAGGTACAGTGTTAAGATGTAGACCTAAAAAGAAACAAGTGAACAAACTGCGCACACACCTTACCACTGAGGTGCTGAAAATTTTTTGTTCAGAATGTAGCTGCCAGCCAAAGGCATCTTTTAAATAATAAATGTAGGAGCAAATACAATAAAGAAGGATGTGCTGTGGGGAGAAGAGATTATAAACAAGATTGCAGCTATTACTGACACCAAGTGTTGGTTTTGGAATTGCAGCCTCTATTCCCAGGTACAACAACTCTATCAAACATTCATATTTCAATCCCTCCCTTCCCATTTGGGTCTTTTCTTAAATAAAACTTTCCCTATTTTATTCTTTGGCAGGAATGAGTGACGCCCTCCTTTCCCACACAGAGATTATAGTGTACCACATTCTGTTGTTTTAAATTTGTGCTCTGGCTAGGAAGCACCAAACTCGTGTATTGACCACAAATGTCAGCTTTTACCACATACTTTTTATTTTGGGAATCTCTTCAGACACTCTCTGCATCCACATAAGCTGCACTGTGTTAAAGAAAATGAATTGCTAGATACAAAGAAATCTAAAACTTGAGATTTTAGCAAAAAAATGATGATCATTCCTCAGTCAGATCATTCATTTTCCATAACTAAGAAACCAGTGCTGTTTTATGCTTGCCAAATACGCATCTTGGGAGAACTGGTTAATTATGATCCACTGCTGACTTGGGAGACCAGTGCAATCTGAAAGTGAATTTCACTCAGAGGCCAGGATGCAGGGCAATGGGGTCAGCGCCTCTTGAAGGAATCAACTGAGATTTCACTTGCTGATCTGAGTGGTGGTCCTAACAACATTCACCATCCTTCTTCATAGCACTCGCTCACTCACAGGCTCTCTCCTGAGACTGGTGATCTCATGTAAGGAAATCCAGACACCACACAGGGTTCTCATTACTTTGTAATGACTGTACTTTCAGGTCCTAAACAAAACGAAATGACTTCCAGTACAGTATTAAGTGACCAGTTCATTACAAGTTTTCCTACTGATCATGTCTAGGTATACAGTACTTGGGTTTTGTTTCAGTGCGAGGGGTTGAACTAGATGACCTCTTCAGGTTCCTTTGAGATCTGTATTTCTATGATTCGATGTCACGGCTTGTTAACCTCTCCTTCCATCATGAGCAGTCATGACTAAAGGCTTGTAAATATTATGTTACAGGGAGCACTGGGTCTTTTCTTTCTTGTTAATAATTCAGCAGTCAACTAGAAATCCCTTTTTTTTTTAATTTACTCAGAATAACTCTCAACTCAGATGCTCCTTTTTGAGTAAAAAGTCAAAGTTCTGCTTTTACAGACTGTAACAGTTGGACTGACTGAAGCATGAGAAGAGAATGTGCTTTGCCCCAGGTCACACGCTGCACTGAGTGTTTCAAACGGCATTTGAATCCTGGCTCCCAGTCCTTTTATGTCAAACACCAGACCAAAGTGCTTCTTAATACGTACTCTTTCCCCATAAGACAACAAAAACAGGCTATATCCCACAAATCTGTTTGTATGGCAGCTCCATGCAAACATCATAGGCAGCATAATGCCGGAACCATCTAGAACTGCTGTACCTCACACACAGAGAGCTAAAGTTCACCTCCCCAGACCCTTTAGACTTACAGCCAGAATGCTGGACCTCATTAATACTTGCTGACCCCCTGATGTTTTCAACAAATCTATCAAAAAGAGTGTGTAGGAGGAGGGAGGGGGGGAACATAGGTAATCAAAAACAGAAATTTTGAGAAAAATATCACAGAAAAATTTTAATTCAGAGAATTTTGACCAGTTCTACTCACCAGTGTTACTCCTTAAGGCTGCTCTTGCCATTACAGGCCATGAAAATTGAGGTTTTAATCAGGCATTATTGTGATGACTGATAAAGCAATTGACGGAGAGGTTGACTGTGTGCTCAGCTAGGTTGGCCTCTATCAGCAGTGGCCGCTAGCGCACAGTCCAATACAGGGTCCAAGATGGGAAGCAATGTGCCTCCCTCTGTCCTGATGCAAACTATCCCAATAAATCACCTTGCTGCAGTGGCCCCTATTGACCATTGTAACACTATAGGCAGAATGGCCAGGCCCACCCCTTACAAACCGCCACAATACCTCCTGCACAGTTCCTTCCCACTGTCCTGGTAAATGCTTCAGTCATGTCCTTTTGTCACCTTGGATATGGTGGTCCAAAGCAGCAGCAGTATGTGTGTGGGCTTTTTTTAAGCTCTTTTACTCTCTCCTCCTCCTGTTGCATATTTCCTCTTCATAACAAGGAGAGTTGTAGGTAGACCTTTGTTTTCAAAATATTATTCCAAATATTATTCTATGGTGTTCTCGCTTTTCTGAGAGTCCATAATGCTGTAAAGATTTAATTTTGTCTTCTCTAAATTCAGACTTCCCATCCAGCTGTGTTTTTTTTTTTAAAGTTCACAATGAATCAATATAGATTTGTAGATTATGGGAATTTTCTTTAAGTGGTCCAAGATATTCCACTAAAACAAATGGCTGCTGCTTTTTATCATGAGAAGCTGTATAATATTTTTTTCTTTTTGCTGATGTGCATTAGACTTTTTATAGACAGGAAGTTAATAACAAATTGGATTGGACTCATCTGTAAAGTTTTTTCTTCAGTAACCTTTATCAGTAAATATGGACGCCTAACCTGTGCTTGTTTGCATTCAGACATGTTTGACAGTTGACACACTTTTATCTGCAATGTAGCAAGCCTAAAAGTTTACAGTGACTTGCTGATAGTTGCTTGATTAATCAGTTTTGTATAAAATACTGTAAAGTCCAATAGAAAATTATTAGCAGCAGTGACTCAGTGTAATCCTATACTGAAATGCATACTGATTTGTACATAATAAGCCATGTTACAGGAAGCGTAAAAGCTCTGTCAAATCACAAAAAGCCACGAAATTCAAAGAGAACATCAGAATTCCCACTCTTAAACTGACACCCAAACCTTGCAGCACATTTGCTGGATAAAATCACGTACTGTTTGGGGTTGGCTACAATAATCTGATACAGAGGAGTGAGTTTAGTTTCGTAATTACTACTACTATATAGCTAGCACTTTAAGAACACAAGGACAGCCATACTGGGTCAGACCAAAGGTCCATCTAGCCCAGTATCCTGTCTTCCAACAGTGGCCAATGCCCCAGAAGGAAATGAACAGAACAGGTAATCATCAAGATAGCTGTGCCCTGTCGCCCATTCCCAGCTTCTGGCAAACAGAAGGCAGTGATGCCATCACTGACCATCCTGGCTAATAGCCATTGATGGACCTTTCTTCCATGAACTTTTCTAGTTCTTTTTTTAACCCTGTTATAGTCTTGGCCTTTACAACATCATCTGGCAAAGAGCCAAATTCTCCATTCCGCCAGCCCCTTAGTGATTGTCTGTTGGTGCAAAGAAGCCATAAAGTGGCTGGAGATGGTTAGGTATGATAAAGGAATCCCTTGGTAGTATAGCAGTTCTATCCCATACCTCTTGCTACTCTCTATATAAGGAGCAAAGCCTAAAAGGTGAAAGTTGGAGTGTCTCTATGCTGTGGATTATCTCAGTTGCTCTAATTTAAACTAGGAGATGAATGAGCCCCAGCCAGAGCCAACATTTTAAATAATGGAAATTTATAGGATTATATACTAAGGAATTATTCTATATTTAGATACAATTACTCAGCTCTAAACAGCATAAGAATAGAGCTATTGAACAACTTGTAACTGTGCAAAGCCTTTTCACTGTTGGAAAGCAATTTCAGTTGTAGCTATGCTGCTATTTGAGAAGGGATTATGTGTGTGTGTTAAAGGAAGAGTCCACGTAATTTTTTAATCTATACTCCTTCAATCTTCAGTAATCATAGATGTTAATGGTAACAGTAATAAATTTAAAAAGCATCAGGAAAAAAAGTGATTGAAATTATTTTCCTCTATTTCTTTTCACATTGTTTACTTTTTGCAGTTGACAGCACTTTGTGTATAGTCAGTTTCACAGTTTCTACCTATTTTAGGGATCTGTGCTGGTGTCCTTTACCATAAAATCTGTACACTGTACAGTCTGTCACTCCTTTTTATGTGAGTCATTCACACAGTAACAGAGAAGAAAAATATTTCTAGAAAAATAGGACAAGGAGATTGCAAACCCACAAACATTGGAAGGAGGATACAGATTTTTTTTTAATAGAATAAATTTCAAATTGGTGACTTTTTAATCTCCTCAGTGTTATTGGTTCATTAAATTTTTTTCTAAAATGCATTTTTTTCTCACATTTATCTGAAGGTCTTTGTAGGCCGTGAATAAAAATGACATTTACAACCTAAATAACTATTCTACGGTTGAGATACACAAAGTCTAAGGTCAAGTGCCTTCATCCATCCAAAAAGTACAAGTTCCTGTATAGCCCCATTTCTTGATGTATATTAGGTTAGTCATATTTGGCTGTGTTTGACCCATTGAATTATAACAGCTATTTCTACACAGCCCAACCTGGAAGGAATGGCTTACCTGCCAAAGCCCTGCATTAACCAGCAGGATCAACAAAGCCTCCTAGTAAGGAAGATAATTGAATTTACTTACTATGGAAGGGATTAAACATCTTAAAACAGAGCTCTTATCTGCTCTTCATGGACATTAAAGATTTCTTGGTGGTTTTTGTCAGAGTAGGGGGTTTGCCTTCATCTCCTTGGTGAAAATGTCTCATCCCTGATTGTTCTATAGTATGTTACGTGCTGGCTGCCATCCCCTTGCATGCCAGTAATAGGTATCACAAGCAATTCAGGTCCTGACATAAGACCCAACTTTGCACATATTTATGCCTGTGGATAGTCCCACTGAAACTATTCACTTGTGTGCAGTTCCTCAAGTCTGCACGTCTTTGCCCTATTTTGTAAAGTGTTTTGAATGCAAGCACTATGCAAGATTTTCATTTAAAAATCATCATAGAGTGAACTGCAGGGAAGTGCATGGTCCTTGTACTAAAAGACTGATAAGGTTTTGTATATTACTGTGGCCACTTATCTAATAGATGTTTGGAGAGTGTGGTCCCGTGGTTAGTGCAGTGAGCTGGGAATCAAGATTTGTGGGTTCCATTACCATCTACTTCTAACTTGCAGTGTGACCAACTCTTGTTATTTTATTGAGAGTCTTACCATAAAAAAATTTGGTGTTTTTCTTGATGCATCAGCTCCTGGAGTCATGTTATTTTATGAGAACGTCAACTTTCATTTTTTAATTAAATTTTAGCCCTCCCATTTCCAGAGAAAAGCTTGAAAACCTGTCCTAAGTGTGTCCTAAAGGTTTGTAAACCAGAAAGCAAGAACTAAAAATATCTTTAAAGAAAAACCATCTCATTTTAAAAAACAATCTCAGGATTTTTGAATATTCAAGTCTCTCAACAGCGGCCAGCGCCAGATGCTTTAGAGGGAATACCGGAATAGGGCAATTTACGGAGTGATCCATTCCCCATCATCCACTCCCAGGTTCCCTCAGTAAGAGGTTTAGAGACACCTGCAGCATGGGGCTGCATCCCTGAGCATGGCCATTAGCCACTGCTGGACCTATCCTCCGTGAATGTTCTCTAATGCTTTTTTTTTTTTGAAGCCCGTGATACTTTTAGCCCTCACAGCATCCCCAGCAAGGTGTGCTGGGTGAAGAAATATTTCCGGTTGTTGGTTTCCAATCTGCTGCCTCTAGAGTTAACCCGGACGCCTGGTTCTTCTTCTGGTCTGGCTCCGTGCCCCGCGGAGCCGCCAACGTTTCAGACCATCCTCCGGCCACTCACCCAGGCCCTGGCAGCTCTGCCCCCGCAGACAGGCGAGGCTTGCCCGGGCGTGCCGGGCCGAGACGAAGGGGAATCCCGGGCGGAAAGGGAAGCAGCCACTGCGGAGCGGGCTCCGAGGCGGGACTCTCCGGGCTGGCCGCCGCATGCGGGTGCGCGGCGCGCTGGGAAGGCAGATACCGGGCGCGGCTGGGCCGGCGGATAAGCGGCCCCTGCGGGCAAGCGAGCTGCGGCCGGAGCGCCTCCTCCCCGCGGGCGGCCGAGCACCATGGCCGCGGCCTCGGCCTCCGAGACCCTCGAGCTGAACGGGCAAACCGGCGGCGGCGGCGGCGGCGGCGAGCGAGCGCCTCCCGACAGGGTAAGGAGCAGCGCGGGGCCGAGTGGCGCATCCTGCGAGGCGGGGCTGGACCAGCTCCCGGCCTGGGCTGAGGCCTGGCGGCTGAGAGGGACCCGGGCCGTAGCGGCGCAGGCGCTGTCCGGCCCGGCCAAGGCGCGGGGGCTCTGGTCGGACAGGCGCGGGGCTGGCTCCCGCTGGGCCCTGAGGTGGAAGATGGGTCAGGGGCTGACAAGCCAGAGGTCAAAGCGCTGGCCCCAGAGAGGGGAGTGGGAGCCAGGCCCTTCACCCCGCAACGAGACGGGGCTGAGCGAGCCCCTGCCACCGCTGCCCGTGTGTGCTCCGGGCTGAAGGGAGGAAACCCATCACCTGCCAAGTGCGAACGGAGGAGAGCGGGAGCAATCTCTGCCCTGAAAAAATATGCCTTAGGTTTTAATCCTGAACCCCATTCGATGGGCGTATTGTGTCCTGGGTTAAATTTAGGAAGAGCATCTAAGATTTGAGGTGCAAACGCCTCCCCCCCATTTCCATGTACTTCAGTCAGTCCCTCAGGGAATGGATAATATAATTTGCATTAAGAAAAGGAGTATTTGTGGCACCTTAGAGACTAACCAATTTATTAGAGCATAAGCTTTATCACACTAAAACAGACTGCAAACAGCATGCAAAACTTTTTAAGTTCCTTCTTTGCTATTCATTTACCTAGAAGCAGGATTACACCTGTTCTTTCCCTTCATATATATGAAATAAAACTATGATTAACGAAGTGCTTTCTGTTAGAATATAATACAGCGTGTTCCTATTCAGACTTCCAAGTTTGCCTTTGGAAAGGTAGTAGAGAATCGTTCTTCCTCTCTCTATATGCTGGCCCGCCACTCCCTGCAGCTCCCGTTGACCGGGAACGGCAAACCGCGGCCACTGGGAGCTGTGGGGGCCGTGCCTGCGGACGGTCAACGTCAGCAAAATGGTTTGTGGCCCACAATCAAATTCTCCTGACGGGCCGCAGGTTGTCCACCACTGCTGGAGCTGCTACCTTCCCTTGCCAACTGCTGTTTCAGCACACTTGTTCATCCCTGGACATTGTCATTAAATTAGAACATAAGCTTTTCGGGGCTGGGACCATATCTTTCTACATATTTATACAGTACTTAGGCCAATGGGGCTCCAAACCAGAAGGTGGCCTTTAGGTATTACAATATTACAAATAATAAACAATGTAGTTCTATTAAGTTCAAGGGGAGTTTTTAGGAAATGTGTGTGCTATAGCTTGCTATCAATTCTAACCAGAGACTATTTGCCACAGAATCACTCACTACCGTGCATATACATAGGAAGGATGACTTTGCTAATGAATATATGGCTGACTCATAGCAGTATGTGACCAAGGAGTAATTCTACAGTATTTAAGGGAGATAGGAACTCCAGTGGCTAGTGGAATTTGAGTAAGGACAGCTGATTTAAACTGAAGCCACGGCTCAAATATTTAGCGGATAGTGCTTACTACAAATGTCAGTTGTTCATATCCCCTTTGGAAATCTGATTCTGAGACTATTTTGAATGCCTTGAATCTCAAATATACTATAGTTGACCAGAAAAAAAAACTTTTAATCTATTCCTTCCAAGATTGGCAGAACATTTCTCTAGCAGAGTTTTTCTGTCTTTCCTGCTTGAGTGCACAGCTTTTAAAACAACAACCCCTATTTTCTAATTTTCTTACAGTCACATTTGTGTAAGCTATTTTTGAATAGACTGCTCACTCAGCTTGATGGAGAAATCTCTTTTGGCCTGAAATCTCCCACTTTGTCTATTCAAAATCTATGTTTTAAAATGCTGAGACATTCATTATCCACTGAGAGCAGCACAAAGGAGCATAGGAAAGTTGATTAACTGTCTGTTTTTGTTTGTCCTCAGCCTTGAGGCTGTTCAGCTCCTAGCTCCAGGTATCCAGTCCCGCTCATCATACAGCCCTCCACTCAAGCCTGTGCTCACTCTCCACCTCTTCTTAGGTAGAGCTGCTGTGAGAAGCAACAGGATTGAGTGCATTTTTCCCTCCCTACAGAGCAGCTCTAGCAACTCAAGGAGAAGCAGAGAGGTCCTCTTTATGCACCTGAACAGTGAGGAGGATAGAGAAGAGACCAAAAGAGGTTCAGGAAAAGATGTGTGTGTGTTTGGGGGGGGGGGGTGCCTGAAGTGAATTACTTAGGATTGTTTGTGAATTTTTCATGAATCAGTCCAAAGAACTGAACCAAAAAAACCCAACAACCACCTTCCACCACTAATTGGATGAATAGTTGACAAATTCCTAAATCACAACATCTGTCTGTAAAGTCTTGAATCCTCTACTTGAAAAAGGCTTGTCTCTATGCAAAAGTTTTTTCTTGGTGTAACGGAAGGTGCAAATTTAAACTGATCTAGTGTGGACACTTATCCTGGTATAAGAGAACCTTTTTTATGGTTTAGCTTAAGTTGTTTGTGAAGGGGGTTAAGCTAATCTGGAAAAAGCCACTCCTATGCCTGAATAAGAGTGTCCATATAGAACAACATATCAGTATAACTGTAGCTGTATAATTGGTAAAACTTTCCCATGCAGTCAAGGCACAGGCACATCTGTGTAAGATTCCTGTTCCCACCTTGATGAGCCCTGTGTGTGATGTCATATAGCCTTCCTTACTGGCATAAGTTCTAAAGCAGATTGTCAAATACTGGAAAAGTACCGCAATAAAAAAAAATTGGTTGATTTTGGCATTACTCATGTCTGATCCCAAGTCAGGCTTGATGTACTTGAGTCAGAATGATGAACTGAAAAATTCTCTTTAGAACTGCCAATTCCTCATTCATCTCATTTTAACAGAAAGGAATAGCTTTGACTAGGTCATATTAACTCAAAGTGGGGATGTTTTTCCCTTTCAGTTTCTGTTCTTGGAATTTTTCTATATACTTTAGTGGGTTTTCTGCTCTTGCTTTATATTCTGCCATCTGTAGTTACTGTTCCATTTGTGGCAAACCTTTCCCAAAGAAACTGACACACAATCAGTCAATTAAGATATCACATGAAGAATAAGCAGCTGTAAAATTAATTGCCAAGAATATTTAAAACCAAATAATTCTATAAAGTAATGTTGTAGAGGTATTTACAAACTTTAATCCTCCCATTACACCTGAAATAGGAAAGTGTCACTTTTGTTTTGGCAGGGGCGGGGAGGAGGAATGAGGCAGAGGCTAAGGGTCAGATTTTCCAAAAAAGCTCAGATCCCTTTAAGGGTATGTCTACACAGCAAAGAAGAACTCGCAGCTTGCCTGTGCCAGTGAACTCCGACTTGCGGGGCTGTTTCATTGTTGTGTAGAGTTCCAGACTCAGGCTGGAGCCCAGGCTCTAAGACCCTGTGGGGTGGAGGGTCCCAGAGCTCAGGCTACAGCCTGAGCCTGGAAGTCTACACAGCAATAAAACAGCCCAAGCCCGAATCAGCTGGCACAGGCCAACCATGTATTTTTCTTTGCTGTGTCAACATACCCTTGGATACCTAAAGAAGGGGGAAGCACTCAGCACCCAACAGATCCCACTGTGATATCTATGATCAGATTTTAAGAAGAGCTCAGCATGGTGGATAACTGGGAGCTAAGCTCTTCTGAAAAATCAAGCCTCCATTTTCGATGCTAAGTGCTATTGAAAATCTGGCCCTTATTGACTAGGCCAGGACCCCAAGGGATCTATCTATATGAGAGAGATATATTAAGAGCCAGAAATTCCTATCTTCTGTGGTTAGGCTAGATTGTCACGCCTTTGCTCACAATGAGTAGTTCCTTTCTCACTTTTAGTAGAGCCTGTCATAAATATAAAGGGAAGGGTAAACCCCTTTGAAATCCCTCCTGGCCAGGGGAAAGCTCCTCTCACCTGTAAAGGGTTAAGAAGCTAAAGGTAACCTCGCTGGCACCTGACCAAAATGACCAATGAGGAGACAAGATACTTTCAAAAGCTGGGAGGAGGGAGAGAAACAAAGGGTCTGTGTCTGCCTGTAGTCGTCTTGGCCAGGGACAGAACAGGAATGGAGTCTTAGAACTTTTAGTAAGTAATCTAGCTAGGTATGTGTTAGATTATGATTTCTTTAAATGGCTGAGAAAAGAATTGTGCTGAATAGAATAACTATTTCTGTCTGTGTATCTTTTTTGTAACTTAAGGTTTTGCCTAGAGGGGTTCTCTATGTTTTTGAATCTAATTACCCTGTAAGATATCTACCATCCTGATTTTACAGGGGGGATTTCTTTATTTCTATTTACTTCTATTTTTTATTAAAAGTCTTCTTGTAAAACACTGAATGCTTTTTCATTATTTTCAGATCCAAGGGTTTGGGTCTGTGGTCACCTATGCAAATTGGTGAGGCTTTTTATCCAACATTTCCCAGAAAAGGGGGAGTGCAAGTGTTGGGAGGATTGTTCATTGTTCTTAAGATCCAAGGGTCTGTAGTCACCTAGGCAAATTGGTGAGGCTTTTTACCAAACCTTGTCCAGGAAGTGGGGTGCAAGGTTTTGGGAAGTATTTTGGGGGGGAAGGACGCGTCCAAACAGCTCTTCCCCAGTAACCAGTATTAGTTTGGTGGTGGTAGCGGCCAGTCCAAGGATAATGGGTGTAATATTTTGTACCTTGGGGAAGTTTTGACCTAAGCTGGTAAAGATAAGCTTAGGAGGTTTTTCATGCAGGTCCCCACATCTGTACCCTAGAGTTCAGAGTGGGGGAGGAACCTTGACAGAGCCTATTCTTCATTATTCCAATTAAAGTCAATGATCCTGCCTGAGAGATTTTTTCAAGAGTTTTTAATGCAAGTGCTGCTGGCAATAGCTAATGAGGACAAGAAATAGAAAAATATGGAAGCTGTCTCAAAAGTTTTCTTATAGCTGGTGTGCTATCTCACTGTATCAATACACACAGTATATTCTGTCAGATGAATAAGCTACCAAAGAGAGGAAAAATAAACCTAAAAGTTGCATAGCAAAGCAAGGGATATTAATGTCACATTGTAGCCATTCATACATTTATAGTTTTTTTTCTGGCTAGAAAGATATGCAAAGCAGGTATTTTCACTATTAGCATCCATAAGCAAATGTTAATAAAGAATATTGAGGTGTCCTGGCAGTCTAAAACTATAATGAACAAACTTCAATACATGTGGGAACCTGAAATAATTATTCTGTTCTTCACTAGAATCAAATGTGTCCTGAAGCATTACATATTTCAAATGGAAACTCTGTCTCATCTAATGGCTAGTAGTAATTATTTATAGCAAATGCAACATGTCAACAGAGCTTTACAAACACACAACACAACACAGCACAGTCAGCTTACAATGTAATTCTGACAAATGCTGTAAGACCAATAGCTGTGGAGTGGAGAGATGGAAGGTGAAAGCCAGCAGTCTACAGATGCTCTAAAAATCATTTTAAAAACAAGTTCTCATTGTCTTAAATTATTAAAAACTGATTTTTAGAGTTGGCTTTTTCAGCATTTTTGTTGGTTTACTTTTTCCATAGCCGGTCAGTTTGGGTAATAAAAATATTCCAAACAGGATTTGAGAAAAGAAAGACGACTTGGCATACACGAAAGATGAAGCTGTTCTAAACGTAGGGAACAGACCGTAAAGAAGTACAGATTCAAAAGCAGGATGAGCCGCCAAGGGAATATTTAAAAACCTAAAACCTCTGGGGAGAGAGTCTACCCTTATCTGCTCAATGCCCAGACTTAAGCTACTCATTTAGGGCCCAATCCTGCATACCCCAAAACTCATTAGTTTTACAATATTAAAATCCTCATGGAACAAAGATGCACAAGTCAGTGATGCTTATTGGCAAGGAAACAGTTACACAGAGGACTATAAAAGAAAAGGACCAGAAGAATGAAGATTTGAATCTGGGCAGAATCTGATAATGCTCCACACAAAGCAAAACCCATTGGAGAACATGTGATGTGCCATATGATTACAGGAGTCAGACCTCTAGTACCCTGCATTTATCATCTGGATCAAGTTTAGTTCTCAGTTGTAGTAGTACTTTTAAAACTTATTTTGAAGCTATCAGAATGTCTGCAAGCCACAGCAGGGCTCTGTGAAAACCTGCCACATTAGTTATCTTGTCTTCCAGAATGGTATTCCCAGATTTCATGAGCTTTGTAGTTAGAACTCTCATGTGCGATTATAAAGCATCATTAAATAATCATATTGGCTCTGAATATTCATTTTCTTCTATAGAGTTTGTGTCATGCAGAGAAAATATTAGTTTGTATTAAAGGAGAAACCTTTGCTGTTTCACCACATAGGGTGGTAATTATACTGCTTCAGGGCCTAATCTTGCTCTCAGTGAATTTATTGACAAGACTCCCACTGATTTAAAATAGAGCAGGATCAGTCCCTCCCTTCCCTTTGAATTTAAGTCTGAAAGCTAAACGCAGCCCTGGCATGGGCTTCAGTGGAGTTGCTTCCGCTTACAGTGGTTTTGAATTTGGTCCAATATCTTTTGTAAGAGACAATAGTATATAGTTATACACTCATTCTTTGGAGCAAGTTCTACGTAAGCATTAACGCAATACATTAACATGCAGGGACTGCATTCTTGTCTAATCTGGGAATGATGGCAGATTGGGAGGCTTTCCTGAATCTGGGCCTATTTAAGCATGTTTTTATGTGCTGCCCTTAGTGCAGTCCTGAATAGGGATGGACTTAACTTCATGCATACACACTTTCCCGAATCAAAGCCTTAATACAGAAATGAAAGGAAAACATGATGCAGGGAAAAAGAAATCTAGCATGAATGGTTTTGTCTTGATTAAATAAGTTGGATTTGTTTTCCTTTTAAAACCCTTTACTACTTGATATGCATTGTCGTCTTGATTGCTTTCTAAGGAATTCTGTATTGTCTTTATCTGAATACATTATTAATCCTACTTTTTCCTTTTCTTTTTTAATAATGTTGCTATAATAATACTCTTGATTTTAGACCTGTGAAAAACATCTCAGATGTGATCTCACCAGCTCTCACAATCTAAGCATCGTTGAGCTGCATTAGCACTTGAACGCCAGACCTCTAGAGAAAATGGAGGTACTACTTTAGGAAGTGGTGTTGATGAGGGCTTGTCTACACTGGCAAGTTTCTGCACAGTAAAGTAGGTTTTTGAACTCAAACTGCAGACGTGTACACACTGCCAAGCCACTTTGTGCACAGAAACTCCTCCGTTGCAGTGCTGCAAAAAAACCACCTCAATGAGAGTCGTAAGGCTATTTGCACAGAGGCTCCAGCGCTCTATTGCCAGTGTAGACACTTGATTGCTTTCTGTGGCGTAATTGGCCTCCGGAGCTGTCCCATAATGCCTCAAGTGACCGCTCTGCTCATTGTTTTGAACTCAGCTGCCCTGGAGACATGCGCCCCTCCCCTTTCAAAGCAGGGCTGATGTTGGGGTTTCCCCCTCCCCCTGCCTCAGGACTGGTTGCTTCCTGCCGCTGTCTGAACTTACAAGACAACATGCGGACACACTCTCTGTCTCCCAAAACACACTCTCTCCACCCCTTCATACACACACACACACACACACTCCTTGTCAAACTCTCCCCCCTACCACTTCAGTTGAAAAGCAGCTGGCAATGTAGTAGGATGCCCATGGAACAATGGAATTGGGAAACCTGCATCATGTGGTGCTGTGCCTGCCCCATGAGGCATTGCAAACCCTTCCCAAAGAACCCTGCGGCCAGTTGCACAGTGGGATAGCTACCACAATGCACTGCTGTCTTTGCCATGGCAAGACCTGCTAATGTGGATGCTCTCAAGCGTCACAAGGAGCACAGTGTGGACACACAACAGCGTTTTAATAAAAGTGGTATAATTTGTGGTGCAGAAACATGCCAGTGTAGACATACCCTAAGTTCTGTATGTGATATTCTTCTATCTGAGTCAGTAGTTAACTAGTGGTTGAGTGTGGTGTTGTGGGCATGGTCCTTTGGCGGTTTTATCTTTGAGGAGATAGAAAAACAAGAAGGTCTCAACCATCTGTTGCATAGCTGCCACCATTCCAAAGATTTTCCTAGGCATAATACTGAAAAGCAGCAAGGGTTCTGGAGTCTTTTCAGGAGAGAATGCCTAAAACAAGATATTTCTGGTTGTGAGTGACCACATAGTTACCCATCATATTTCTGATTTGTGAATGAGAGAGAGCCGGGGAAGCTGCGATTGACAAACAATTATGTAATCAGCTTAATGGTGTAGTTACAGGAATAACATTTCGACTTAGACACTGGGAAACTAATAGATTAGGTTTATGCTTAAAAAAAAAAAAATCGGGAAGTTGTCCCCCTTCCTCACTTTTCTTCTATGGGGATTTTGTGCTTTGCAGACAGAAAGTATTGTCTATTATACACACGCAATGGGTGAAGTTTTCTGAATTGGCCAGTGCTTTTGGATACTTCAGTTTCTGGAAGCCCAACTTGAGACATGGGGCCTGATATTCAGAAGCACAGAGCACTCACAGCCCCAGTTGAAACCCACAGGAGCTGTGGGTGCTCAACGATTCTGAATCAGGGTCAAAGCGTCTCAGATTGGATGCCCCAAATTTGTATTGTGTGCACACAAATCAAAGATTGCAGTATATGCAGAGAGCTGGAAATTGAAGTTTAGTTTAACAGCTCTGAACTGTTGGTTTTCCAGTGTGGTCAGTTAAGGATAGATTAACAGTCATAGAGCTTGATCTTGCAAACCCCGATTCATGTATATGAGTAACTTCATTCATGTTGTCAAGTATCAGAGGGGTAGCCGTGTTAGTCTGTATCCACAAAAACAACGAGGAATCTGGTGGCACTTTAAAGACTAACAGATTTATTTGGGCATAAGCTTTCATTGGTAAAAAATAAATCCGTTAGTCTTTAAGGTGCCACCAGACTCCTTGTTGTTTTCATTCATGTTAACAGTCCTATAGCTCTCAATATGCACAAGCATTTGCAAGATCTGGCTCATAACTTTTAACTTTCAGGTCTCTGTTGATTTAGAGCATGTTCTAAAGCAAACAACTCTGAAACCAGTATTTAATTCTATCCTCTTAGAAAGCATGTGTATGATGGGAGAAATGTAAGAGGCTAACCAGAACAATAGCTGCATGTAAGCCAGAAGCAAAAGGGCATACATTAAAATCTCCAGCGCGTGAAGTCACGTGCATTTTCTTTCATACATGCAAGGGCACAAGAAAGTCACAGAAGTGAACTTTAACATCGTTATGGAGCGAATGAAAGAAATGAGTGTTCAGTGGTGCTGGTGTTTGCAGACTAATTTCCAGTGTGGAGAGGTATCCACATAAAAAACCAGCATGCGACTTGGTACTGACACTTTTACCTCTCCTGACAGTGTAATTGGTACCCTTTTGGGGACTCTCAGCAAAGGCCAAAGTTTGAATAGCAAGACTAAATTCCTCTTCCCCCCCATCCCCCTATCAGCCATTCCTCTTTGTCAGACTTTAGGCATGTTAGTGTGCTAGTGCGTGGAAGCTTAAGTAGACAGCGTAGGTTAGTGAATGAACAGGGAAGTTTGGTCTTCAGGCTTTTCAATCAGGTAACTTTCACCACTGAGTCAAAGAGCAATAAAAGCTAGAGCCTTACTATAATACACACAAGACCGGACTAAAGAAAAGGAGTACTTGTGGCACCTTAGAGACTAACCAATTTATTTGAGCATAAGCTTTCGTGAGCTACAGCATCGGATGAAGTGAGCTGTAGCTCACGAAAGCTTATGCTCAAATAAATTGGTTAGTCTCTAAGGTGCCACAAGTACTCCTTTTCTTTTTGCGGATACAGACTAACACGGCTGCTACTCTAAGACCTGTATGTTTAGCAAACTGCCTTGATATTTGTTTTCAAACTTTACCTGAAGTGGATACTGTCCCTGAGTTGCAACTAAAAGCCAGAGTATTTTTGTTGTTGAGTCATCGGGTGTAAGGAATAAGGCTCTTTTTACAAAGGAAATCCCCATGAACTGGAAGGCACAGGGTCAGAATGGTCAGTAAAAACAAGTAGTTGCAAAATATTCTTTTACCCACACAGTTGCCAGTAAAATATTACTAAAATTAACCGTACTGTGGGGAAATAAGCATTGGGTTACTTGTTACCCTTTTAATCTTTTGGCAAAGATTTAAGAGAAGGAAAACAATGCAACTATTCTGATGTAGTGTCTTAATTAGTTGGCTCCCCACAGACGAGAGTAAACACTGCTGGTGAAGACAGTGGTCCCACAAAAGGGGCTGCAAGATGCTGGGTGGGTGAGCAAGCTCTGTCAATGAAAAACGAAGCTGTTCAGCAAATGGTTCTCACTGCTCTCAGAAGAGCCACAGAGATTGGAGATGGGAAAGCTTTTCACAGCTCTCCTTTTCAGAACAAGCTAAAGAACACACTGCACAGACAAACATGGTTTGTGCCCAGATGTTCTGATTTTTTAGGGACAGTTCCAGTATTTGGGACTGTGTCTCATGTGGGCGCCTGTCATAAATATAAAGGGAAGGGTAAACACCTTTAAATCCCTCCTGGCCAGAGGAAAAACCCTTTCACCTGTAAAGGGTTAAGAAGCTAGGATAACCTCGCTGGCACCTGACCAAAATGACCAATGAGGAGACAAGATACTTTAAAAGCTGGAGGGGGCGGGGACGGGGACAACGGGTTCTCTCTGTCTGTGTGAGGCTTTTCCGGGACTAGAACAGGTCAGAACTCCTGTAAAGAGTTAGTAAGCAATCTAGCTAGATATGCGTTAGATTCTGTTTTGTTTAAATGGCTGATAAAATAAAGTTGTGCTGAATGGAATGTATATTCCTGTTTTTGAGTCTTTTTGTAACTTAAGGTTTTGCCTAGAGGGATTCTCTATGTTTTGAATCTGATTACCCTGTAAAGTATTTGCCATCCTGATTTTACAGGTGATTCTTTTACTTTTTCTTTAATTAAAATTCTCTTAAGAACCTGATTGCTTTTTCATTGTTCTTAAGATCTAAGGGTTTGGGTCTGTGTTCACCTATGCAAATTGGTGAGGATTTTTATCAAGCCTTCCGCAGGAAAGGGTGTGTAGTGCTTGGGGGGATATTTGGGGGGATGCGGGGGAGGGAGGAGAAGTTTCCAAGTGGGCACTTCCCCTGTTCTTTGTGTAACACTTTGGTGGTGGCAGCGTTTAACCTAAGCTGGTAAGAATAAGCTTAGGGGGTCTTTCATGCAGGTCCTCACATCTTTACCCTAGAGTTCAGAGTGGGGAAGGAACCTTGACAGCGCCTATTACCCCACACCCCCTGTCCCACTTGCTATCTGGTCACCCCACGCAGAGCTCAGATACCAGCTCTGCTGTGGCAGACGTGCGTGCATGCTGGTTGTTAACATGGAAGTGAATACACTAAGATCTTGTTCACATGAGGGCTTCTTTGAAACCATTCTCAGACACTTGCGAGGTTCCCCCCCCCCCAAATATAGTCAGTAACTTGTCTGTACTAGATAATTCTGGTGGTAGGAGCATGGCATGGGATTGCATCACACCACACTGTGACTAAAGATGCAGAATATTTGCAGTGGTGCAGAAACATGCCAGTAGTATTGATGTTTTAGTTCCTTGAAACAAGACTCACCATCATCACATCCAGCACTGGATCACGGCCAGAGGTGAAAGTAAGCCGTTACGCCCTGGTATGGCGTACCGGCAAGAGCCGGTGTGCTGTATTGAGGCAGCCTGGCTTCCCCAGGGGGCAATTTAAAGGGTCTGGGGCTCCCAGCAGTGGCTGGCGCCCCAGGCCCTTTAAATTGCCTCCAGAGCCCTGTTGTTGGAGCCCTGAGGTAGCAGCTGCGGGGCTCCGGTGGCTATTTAAAGGGCCAGGGATTTTTCTGCTTCTACCACCCCTGCCCTGTAAATAGCCGTTGGAGCCCCGCCGCCGCTACTCCAGGGCTCCGGAGGCTATTTAAAGTACTGGGGTGGTAGAAGCAGGGGAGCCGCAGGCCCTTTAAATAGCCCCCAGAGCCCCAGGCTGCTACTGCTACCCCGGTGGGAGAGGGGAGGGGAGGGAAGAGGGCAGTTACCTTACAGGGTGGGCTGGGGCTGGCTCTGACCCCCTCAGCCCCGCCCCTTCTGCCCTAGGCTCCACCCCTTCTGGGGGCCAGAGCTGGCCCCAGCGTCCTGGTAAGTCACTCGACTTACTTTCACCCCTGCTCATGGCAGTGCTCATGTAAACCAAGACCACATCTACATTAGGCAGATCGCCCAAAGTTATTCATCCACTGGTGTAGCCCCACGAGCGATGGCAACAGTGCTAGCTGTGGTGTAGTGCTGAGAGTTGCTTACATTTTTTATTGCACGTCATCTAGACCTATCCAAGTAAGGTTAGCTGCATATTGCAGGGATGCAATTCTCTGGTGTGTGCAAGGCTATTAAGGTACGGCACTGACTGAGGCAGAGAAACAGCTTTATCCCAGCCACATTTATGCAGAGAGCTCCAGGAAAAAAGGATGGGGAATATATTTCATAGAATTGTCTCCCCACTACTCCATAAGCTGTCTGGCAGCAGGTGTCCTCTCACTGCTCCTTATGGATCTTTACACAGTTTGGGTAAAATAAGCATGTTGGAAAAAACAGTAAGGGAGACAGATCCTAGACATGTGCATGGAAAGAACCTTTTGTAGCTGGATCTTACCCTTCCTGTATACATTTGTAGAAAGGGGGAAATACAGTCGCACCATCACTCCTGCCCCAAATACCAGAGGGCCCTCTGAAGATCCAGCCTTTCACTGACTGGGGGAGGGTCTCTCTGTAGTGGAAACACTTAATCTATCTTGCACTCACTGGAAAAGGTTACTATCGTTGGAATCTGTGCCCATTTATTTGTAGTCTCCCCTCTGTGTGGGAAGCTCCTTAAAAAGGGCCAGGCACTGGCTGAGGAAGTGCCGCCAGCATTAGCAGTATTTCAGACTGCAAGCGAAGGGGTAATTGTAGCACAGATAGGCAAAGCCATGCTAGCTTTAATCTAGCTAGCATTGGTAACAGTAGAAATGGGGCAGCAAAGGCTGGCATCCAGAGTACAAACCCTGCAGGAAGTCTGCGTACACTCTGGTTCCTAGCCTGTAGGTAAATCTGGGCCATCACATCTACACTGCTATTGTCGTCCAGGCTAGCTAGATTAAAGCTAGCATAGGCATGTCTATCCACGCTATAGTCACACCTTCACTTCGCAGTGTAGACATAGCATAAAGCTGCATTAGAACTGGACAGAGTCACAGGGTGCCAGGAGCCACTGCAGAAGTGAGCAATCCCAGCTCTTCTGCAGGGGGCAAATATTGCCCTTGTGGAGGGGAAAAGGTAGATACCCTGTGGTTTCTGAACAGTGCTTATAAAATGGAAAGCACTGGTTAAATACGTGGCACTGTTACAGCATCGTTGCAGCGAGCACTGGATGGCATTTTATAGCCGCATAGCAAAAAGCATTTTGGACAGTTATTGTAAGCCCAGTTCAAGCTTTAGCATAGACCTTGCTTCTGTGTCTCACTTTGCTTTCGGGAGAGGGATAGCTCAGTGGTTTGAGTATTGGCCTGCTAAACCCAGGGTTGTGAGTTCAATCCGCGAGGGGGCCATTTAGGGACCTGGGGCAAGAATTGGGGATTGGTCCTGCTATGAGCAGGGGGTTGGACTAGATGATCTCCTGAGGTCTCTTCGAACCCTGATATTCTATGATTCAGGCTTAAATCTTCTAAAGCCAAGAAGCTGCAGCACAGAGACCTAATTTACTGGTACCTGCCAGCTACATGCTGTTTCTTAATCACAGTATGAAATCATTTCCTGCTTTCCTCCTACATAGTATTTAAACATAGATATTGCTATCTAACATGCTTTTTCCCCCCCCAATTCTAACTGCCATAGACAGCAAAGCCTCTGCAGTAGTACTGACTAAATCAGTATTTTCAGCAGTTGCCTTAAACTGATCTTCCAGCATGTCAATCTTCAATTCTGACACACTAATCCATGCACTGTTTCTTTCCTCTTCCCTTGCCAGATGGGAAGTATCTCTCCCTAATGAGGGAGTGGAAGTTACTGGAACTTTTCTGGTTACATTTTCCCTCTCCCCAAATAAAAAGTGATAAATACCACCATTTCCTCAGCTAAAGGGTGTTTGGAAATACTTGCATACAGTAGAGGACTGACATTTTTCAGTGGTGAATTTGTTAACTTGTTAGAACAGCTGCATCTGAATTTCCGAGAGTGTTAGAGTCACCATATAAAATGTCAATAGTAAACTTAAATGGGACATGAATTCAGTGGAGTGGACACTAGAATATCAAGTGTAGGTATTCTCTCCATGCCTTACTTTCCCCGCTATTTAAAGTAGTTATTGTTGAAAAGCAACTCAAACCCAAATTACTGTACTTGTTTGCTCTATGAGCCACAAAAGCCCAAAGCACAGTGCTCAACAGAGGTGCTCTGCAATAGCTCAGAACAGGAGGTCGGTGACTAAGGCTGTCTATTGACCATAACCCTTACGTGGGGCTGGAACCCAGCGGCCACTATAATAGACGATTTAATGAATCAGGATATTAACCCTCCATGTCCCCCATCCTCCCAGGATGTTTAAAAATGTGGGAGTGCTTTTCCTGGTATAAGGACTGGGCCAAGTTTCACTCTGATGCGTGAGCACCCTATTGTATCCACAGGTGGAAATTAAAGCAGAATGAGCCCCAGTCCATTTACATGTAGTTAATGAAGAGTTGTGTATTAAAGTAAATTATTTAAGGCCATGTTCCCACTCCCATTGAAGCCAAAGGGAAAACAGAGAGAGCTCCAAGACTGGGCCCTAAAGATTTTATTGCAACATGGATAGGCAACAGGGCCGGTGTAACCACTAGGCAGCTGCCTAGGGCGCCAAGATTTGGGGGAGCCAAAAAGCGGTGCCCCCCCAATTTTTTTTTACACTATTGCCAGAAAACAAATGAATAAAGAAAAGAGAACTGTTGTTGAACTTGCATTTTAACTTGTCGTTCTCTTGTACATTACAGCTATAGCCTACACCAACTCTGCATTGTGGGCATGAGTGTACTGCTTCACTATGGTACAAAGTGGCAAGGACATCATTTTTCTTGTCGTGTGCAGCCGTCACCCATTCTGACAGCCTGTTTATAATGCTACTTTCACTAGTTTTCGGAGGTTGTCGACTGAGGCTAACTATTTTTGTTGAGTTGTTTCAGATCTAAGACTCTTGCAATTGCTGCTGCATCATTTTGCTAATACTTTGTGTCAATTGTGTGTGTATGTTCAGTATCTGAGTGTATATGTTTATCATGTGCAAATGTGTGTAGTTTGTTGAAATTTGTCATATTGATTGTCAGTTGTTGTATGATGGAGTATCCGCCATTCTAATTTTATAAATTTTATTAACAATAATTGGATAGTCTAAAGGTAGAATAAAACGTAGTAGATTTTGATATGAAAGAATGAATGAAGTATACGTGACTAAAAAGGGTGTATTTCTTATTACAATCAATATTGCTTAATTTTAAGGAAGAGTCATCTTGATCTCTTAATAAATGTTTACGTCACACAATTGATGAAATTCAAATAGTGACTCAGGAAGTGACATGTATTCTCTATCCTTTACTTTTAATAGTGAACAAGAAAAAGAACTGATAGGAATAAAATTTAATTTTTTTTCGTTTTCAGTTGTTGCAGCCTCATGGCAGATAGAGAAAAATTGTCTGGGGCACAATTTCGTAAGTGGAAGGCAGACAAGCAAAAAGAAGAAAGAATAAATTTTCAAGCCGAATGTGTATTAATTCTAATGAACAATGCCACGTTATGCAGTATTCATTTTTGAAAGTTTATAATAAGCGATGCTCTGGGGGAAGGAGAGAGGGGGCGCAAGGTGGAAGTTTCGCCTAGGGCGCAAAATATCTTTGCACCAGTTCGCAGTCTGCTTTCTTCATTTAGAATTGGAGCCTGGGTCAAACCAATCTACTATTTACCATAGGTCAAATATTGCACTCTAAGTCAGTTTCTTTGGAAGGAAGAAGCAAACAATTAGCCAGCAGATACCTGAACAGATAGTTATGCTTCCTCAGTTATGAACTTATTGCAAAACCCCACAAATGGGATCAGTTTTATAGTCCATAAAAATTTTTTTTAAAAAAAGTTATTTTCAATAGAATCACACAGGCCAAATTCTGCTGTTACGCTTGTGCAACTTTTTGATGTTATTGGCATTACATGTTTGCAGCCACAGGCAGAATATGGCCTATATTGTACAATTAATAATAGGTGATATTAGTTTAAGTCTTTTTGCTCAATAGTTCCAACATTTATTTTGTGCTGCTTTTCCTTGAAGGTAATGGGAACACAGCCACAAGGGTTTTCACTTCTGTTAGGGAGACGGTATCATTCGAGGAACTGTAATGTTTATATAAGTGATTCAGTAGCATGTGTCCATGTCTTCCCCCCCAGGAAACTGGGGCAAATAGGGTTGGGTTTTTTTAAAAAAAATTTAATACCATGGGAGCTAAACAAAGCTAAAGAAATAGATATTTCTGACTGACTGAAGTTTTGATCTGAAAAATTAATACTTCCTCTTTTCACCATTCTCAGTAATCCTCTGTGTGAGGCTATGATTACATGGCTTCATTCCCATCACTGCTGTCTCATGACATTTTTCTCTCAGTACATTATTTAAATTGTGTCCAGAGAAATGAGGTCAAATTTTGCAGTTTGTTCTCTTGCAAGGAACTGGGCAGTTACGTGATATAGCATAAAACATTTAATGCACTGAAATTTTTCTAGCTTCAAAGATGACAAGCACAGGATGGACAGTGGCAGAACTGGCTTTGAAACTGGAAGTTTGGATGCTTTGATCACAGCCACTGACCAGTTTAATTAGAGAGTGTCTTCTGCATTTGAAATAACCTTTAAATAGAGACTTTTCCCCACAGTGCTTAGCCTTTCCAAAGAAAACATTTATATAGTCAAAATATCCCTAACAAATGGGAGTTAAAAAACCCAAAACCAAAAAACCCCAGCCATGACACTTTTTATAATCTTTCAAAAGAAATTATATTGAAGTAGTTAGAAACCAAAGATATGGACAAGATGGAAGCTCATATACAGTCAGTCACCCAAGAGAAAAGGAAGTTGTTTGCATAATTAAACATTCAGTAAGGAAGAAGAGTTATTAAATCAGACATCGAAGGTCTATATTCTGCTCCCTCTTATGCCTGTGCAACTTCATGGAGGTGGGTAGAGGTGCCTGGGTATATTTTTGTGCTACATGGGTGTAACAGAAGGCATAATTTGGTTCATAGTTTTAAGTGTGTACCAAGGGCCAGATTTTTTAAAGAGGTCAAAGGGAGGTAGGTGCCTAACCTGCTTTGAGAGAGACAAGGTGGGTGAGTTAATATCTTTTATTGGACCAACTTCTGTTGGTGAGAGAGACACGCTCTCGAGCTTCTGAAGAAGAGCTCTATGTAAGCTCAAGAGCTTGTCGCTCTCACCAACAGAAGCTGGTCCAAATAAAATATATTAACTCATCCTCCTTGTCTCTCTAATACCCTGGGACCAACACAGCCACAACATAAGCTGCTTTTAGGCAGTTTTGAAAATCTCACCAGGTGCCTAATTCCTTTAGAAATCTGTTGCCAATGACAGAGTTTTACTGATATCCTAAAGGATGAGGAAGGAAAAAAAGCAAGAGAGAACAGACCTGCTATGTCTACTGCTTTCCCCAATAGATTACTGCTTTTTTGGCATTTGGTGTTAGAAATCCCCTGACCTTTCAAAACAAAAAGTCCGTTGCCTTTGTAGCGGGGGGGGGGGGGGGGGGAGGGGAAGTATCTTAATCATCTCCCATCACATGAGATCAGAAATGGAATATCCACATACGTATTGGGGTGGGCACAGCATGGGAATATCCACCAGTGTATCTGGATGGCACAAAGGCTTATGCAGCAGTTTAATCCAACAAATCCTCAGATAGGATTATTGAATGACTCTGGTGGTGCATAGGTCTTGTCCCACATAGGGAGGAGTTTCATCCAGTATAGTGGGTGTTTAAAGCAGTGGCTCCCAACCGTTCCAGACTACTGTACCCCTTTCAGGTGTCTGATTTGTCTTGCATATCCCCAGGTTTCACCTCACTTAAAAACTACTTGCTTTCAAAATCAGACCTAAAAATAGAAAAAAAAGTGTCATAGCACACTATTACTGAAAAATTGCTCATGGTCTCATTTTTACCATACAGTTATAAAATAAATCAATTGGAATTTAAATATTGTACTTACATTTCAGTGTATAGTATATAGAACAGTATAAACAAGTAATTGTCTGTATGAAATTTTAGTTTGTACGGACTTCGCTAGTGCTTTTTATGTAGCCTATTGTAAAACTAGGTAAATATCTAGAGGTGTTGATGTACCCCCTGGAAGACCCGTGTGTACCCCCAGGGGTACACGTACCTCTGGTTGAGAGCTGCTGGTTTAATGTATAGCCCTGGTTTTAAAAATGTTTAAAAGCAATCCAATTTCTACACTTCTCAGCCTTTAGATAATGCAGATTCCCCAAACTTTCTGTCTCTTGTGACATGGAAATTCTGATGCACATGCTTCTAACAGTTAGTACATTGTATATATCTGCCTTAAGTCCAGGCATAATCTCTTGCTCCTTGATGAGAGGATCTTGGTAGGTGTGAGCACACAGAAACAGATGAGAGCAGTACAGGGGTGAGCAGAACTATTAGGGAAATCAGTCCCTGGTCCAGAGTCCCTTCTTTAGCTCGCTATCCTGTTAAACTTGACGTATTCATAACTGGAATTTTTTTAACTTTCAGCCTAGACCACAACGCTGGCTGCAGGGAAATGGACCCATTAATATGAACCACTATGCCAATAAGAAGAGTGCTGCAGAGAGCATGTTGGACATTGCTCTTCTGATGGCCAATGCATCCCAGTTGAAAGCAGTAATGGAGCAAGGACCTTCCTTCTCATTCTACATCCCACTTATTGTTCTCATCAGCATATCCCTCATACTTCAAATTGGCGTGGGCGTGCTCCTGATATTCCTTGGTACGTATTAAGAACATTACTATTTATTTTTCCTATAGGATTAACCCTGTTTTTACATTTTCCTTTTGGAAAGAAAGCTATTTGAATGGCTTTGTCTCAGAACAGGTTAAAATTCAGCTACAGAATACAGGAAATGTTTTTGGTATGTTGGCTTCCTTTTCACTGGGGAAAGTGGATTGCCGATAAGCTTCCTCATTTTTAATTGCTGACTGCAGGAAAATAGACTATCATTTCAGTGAGACTGGAGGACCAAGGAACATAGTTAAATACAGTGCACTTTAAACAACAACAAAAATCTATATAGGGCAGGCTCTTTATGCACCATAGCCTCATGCAATTAGAAGCAACAGAGTCTTAAGGAATGACCAAAAAGTTATTCTGTAGCAACAGCAGTAAAAGAGTAGATTACACCTCCTCCCCAACATCTTTATTAGAAGTGACACTACAGTCCTCCACCCCCACATTACCAATGTGACAGACTAATAGTGGTACCCTAGATGTTTTCTTTAGTTTATCACTAGTTACACCCCTACCCCAAATTTCTTTTACACTGATGCTGTACATGGCTTTAACGACTTTAAACCAGTGTGAGTGAAAGAAGAATTTGGTCCTGAGTACTAGACATCAGCATAAGGCTTGGTAAGAATAAAATGAACTTATTTGAAAACTCCCAGCCTTATGGGGTAAATAGGGGAACTCATATTACTTTGCATGTACCATAAATGGCATTAAGGAGTATTTTAGAATACTGACATTCTGGTTACCACACGTATCGTACAAAGAACAATGGAAAGATATAGTCAAGGATGCCAAAGTCGTTACAGGTTTTGACACTAGTGATTTTTAGAAGTATTAACTGGACTTAAAGCTAAGAAGAAGAAATTCACTCTTTATAGCATCTCTTATTGGTATATAATCCCTTGAAAGAAATGGATTGACAGCCATAAGCTATTAGAGAATTGTTCAAAGGCAAGATCCTGGATTCTATTTGAGGAATGGTATAGCTAACAAACAGCTAAGATAGAATTTCTTCACACCAAAGACATGTCTAACCCATGATCAAGCCACCATCACTTCATCTTGACTTTTGGGCCAACAGGACATATAACATCAGAGTAAAAGCTGATATGTCTATGCCTGGGGACCATCTTCTGGAATGGTGAGGAGATTCTAGCACAAGTATCAAGATCACTTTGATTTTGAACTTATTGTCACTATTAATATTCATTATTACCAGTGTTACATGTGTCTGATTACTGGTAAGACTAAAGAAAACATCAGTAGAGAAAGCATTTATACTTTTTCTGAAAAATATTTAAGATGATATATTTATTATTAGGACTTATTTAAAGATAGAGGGTGAAATCCTAGCTGCATTGGGCTTCAATGGGAATGTTGCCATTATATTAAATAATTTGGATTAAATCAAAGGGACTGATCTATGTAGAATCCAAGTTCTGCTTTTTGCATTTTCTATTATCCTCGAATTTACAGACCCCATTGCCGTTTCATGCAGCTGGAAATTAATGCAGCATTTTTATTGATTTTTTTCAAAATACCGACATTTACTGTACCAGCACTAGGAATGTCTGTATTTATACTGCAGATGAAAATCCAAGACCCAAGAACTAGTTATCCAAGTTCTGAGTTTAAAGTTAGACTCCTTCTAAATTAACAGAGCAACTGTGTTGTGTGGGCAAAGGGCTTGATCCTGTGCTCCTTATGCAAAACACTGACCTCAATAGAAGGGATGTGCATGGAGGGTGGGTGCAGGGGAATCCATTTCCTATACTCCAATCCCATGGTTGCATTAGTGGTCCAGTATCCATTTTGGTGGAAAATTCCAAATAAATGATGCTAACGGACTATAACCTAGAATTTGCTAACATGCGTCTCTGGGATGAGAGTGGAGAGCACCAAGGAATTATGCAGCATTCTTCCAAAACATTTTTGAAAGTAGAATCATTTGCATTGTCACTATCAGAATCTTTGGTAGTCTTTGCATATACTTTGCCATCACAGGAGTGAGATGTGTAGTGAGATTCCAGCATCACTTTGCAAAGTTTTTAGAAAAGGCCTGTATCTGGGGCTGTAACATTCATAAGAATCACCTAGTCAAAAGGAAACCGACACCGAAAATATCTGCAGCTCAAGTTTAAAGAGTTGACCTGAGATGCTTATGCAAGTTGCCAGAGGACAGGCTTAGGTTTTCCACCAACAGCCCCTCAATAACAGCCTGTGCCACAGCCCATTGAAATAAGTGGGAGTCCTACTGACTTCAGAAGGCATTGGATCAGCCCCTTGCTACTGACAGCTGTATATATATATATATATATAAACATTTCTCAGGTAGATTTGAAAGGCTCTTCTTTTGAAATTAAGCCCGTAAGATATTTGTGTTTTTCCATACGTAAAAAGGAGAAGTCTGGAAAGCAGAAGCCAGAGTTCACACAGGGCACTTAAAGAACCCCTCCACCCCACCCCTGATTTCTCTTTGATTGTTGCTGAGAGACTGGTTTGAGCCCCATTGCTGCTGAATAATCCATCTCTCAGCAGTGGCAGACACTGCTTTTTAACATTTACATCTGGCTAGCAGGCTGCAATCTTCTTTCAGATGTGGACCTTTCTTCTCTAACCCATACCTTTTGTCAACCTGTAATGTGTTCTATTTGGGGGCTACACCCAAACTGTTCAGAAGCTAGAGATAAGGCAGCTGTGTAGCAGCCCACTTAGTAAACAGAGTGGTGTTCAGCCAGCACATTTAGCTGGTGCTTTAAGATTAGCACTTGCTGCCTGTGAATTTCTAGATGTGTTAAGTGTTGGCATGACTTATAGAGCTCTGAATTGCTTAGGGTGTTCCTATTTGAGAGGCTCTTCCCCAGTGACACACTGCCACATAGGTGCTGGAACTAGGGATGCTGGGGGTGCGGCCGCACCCCCTAGCTTGAAGTGGTTTCCATTCTAGACAGGGTTTACAGTTTAGTTCAATGGCTCTCAGCACCCCACTATGCAAATTGTTCCGGCACCCCTGCACTAACCACAGTGGAGATCAAAGCAGTCAAGTTGGACCCCTCCTTGGTATAAATGAAATGAAGGCATGAGACACTGTAAAGGCAGCTTGCCTTTCACAGTGCAGATATGTCTGCTGCCTCAGTGTATGGTTGTTGGACAGACAGGTTAGCTCTCTGGCCAAACAAAAACTTCCCCATCCCCCCCTTTCAGGGTAATGGAAGTTGAAGCCATTATTCAGTCTCTTTCCCTTTGTTATAGATCAGTCCCAGAGTATGCCAGTTTTCACCCTTCTCTAGAGAAGATCAGCAACTCTTCTCCCTCTTTCTTCCACCCTCTCCTAGAAACTCCAGCTTCGAAAGAGGGGGCGGCAAGCGCTCAGTCCAACACCCAACCACCCTCCCCAAATGTGTCCTTGCTCAAGGCTGCTCTTGCTCCCAGGGTTCTCTTCTCTAGCTATCCAGCTTTCTAGGCAGCTTCCTCCAATTGCTCAGATGAGGCCCAGAGTGGTCTCACTGGGAGGCAAAATATATCCTGGCACTCCTTCCCATCATTCCTTGCTGTGAGCCTCCAACTCCCATCAGAAGTGGGAACAAGAACTCTGAAGAATTCCCATGTTCTGGGTTGAACCAGCAACAGGGCCATGAGCCTGCCATAAAGGGCCAGTATTCCCTGTCACAAACACAGACCAAGTGCAGAATGGGTCTGCTATTTGAGAAATAAGTTTGCTATTTCCTTCTGGTTCTAAACTGATGGAAGATTACACATGGCCTGTCCTTTGGAGAGACTGGTTTTCTGCACACTTTTCCTTGAAGGTGCCATGGCAGCGTTAACAACTTTTTAGAATGGGGAAAAAGAGAGTATTTTGAAATAGTTTAGGCTGCCTGAAATGATAGTGGGATTGGATTACTATGACAAAAGGAGTAGGAATAACTGTACTAAAGAACGGTTGAGGTTAGCTGCATGTTTCGTACTATAATAATGAAATAGGATTACTATAATTCCATCTGAAATCTCAAGAGTTCTGCTTTACTAGATGGAGCTGTATTTTACCTACTTCCTTGCCCCCAATTTTGATGAATCATCAAAATGACATTTCTCTGTAACCTGATGTCTAACACATGAGATCCTCTAGGTACATATACATTGTCTTTTTTCCCCCTCCACCAGCAGCCAGCCTTAATAAACCCTTTTCTTAAATACTACAAGAAAGGAGTTGTAGTTCATTTGTCTGGAACTGCCATGCATTACAATGATCCAGGAGATGTTAGAAGACACACCTCCACACACACAAATGACAAGCATGCTACCAGCCACGCTACATAACCTGTTTTTTCAGGGTTGCCTATGGGGTTAACTCCCAAAAAGTTTTAGTGTCAGTGTAGGTGCAGAGTAGCTGAAATGGTCACACAGTCCCCCCACTACTGCCCTACAGTGTTCTGGCTGGCTTGGGAAGTCTCTCCCAGCATGCTGCTTCTGGGAACAGAGCCGAGAACTATGGGACAGATCCCCAGGAGCCTTTGGAATCGAGAGAGTTTAGGGCACCACTAGCATGGACGCAGGGCAAACCTGCAATGGGTCATAAACTAATTCAGCATGACTAGCCGGGATTCACTGAACCGTTTGTAACTGAGTTAGTTTAAGTACAAATGGGGTCAGTAGTTCTTCAGTGTTGACAGTGCCCACATGTAGGGCCCTACCAAATTCATGGTCCATTTTGGTCAATTTCATGGCCATAGGATTTTTAAAAATAATAAAATTCATGATTACAGCTATTTAAATCTGAAATTTCATCATGTTGTAATCGTAGGGGTCCTGACCCCGAATAGGATTTGTGGGAGTGGGTCGCAAGGTTATTGTAGGGGGAGGCTGCAGAACTGCTACCCTGACTTCAGCGCTGCTTCTGGCTGGGCGCTGTCTTCAGAGCTGGGCACCTGGCCTACAGGCGCTGCCGCTCTCCGCTGCCCAGCTCTGAAGGCAGCGCAGAAGTAAGGAGTGGCAATACCGTGACCCCCCTGCAACTCCCTTTTAGGTCAGGACCCCCAATTTTGAGAAATGCTGGTCTCCCCTGTGAAATATATATAGTATAGGGTAAAAGCACACAAAAGACCAGCTTTCACGGTCCGTGACGTGTTTTTCATGGCCGTGAATTTGATAGGGCCCTACCCATATGCTAAAAACCCCCCACCCTGATTTGTATAACAGAGTTCGCAAACTGCACATCAAGGGGCTTTGGTAACACTGTTTATGACACTGTTGCTGCCAGAGCCTGCATGGTACTTAACATTTTATTCAGATTTCTTTTGTTTATATAATTTATGTATCTTACTACCAACCAAAGTTAGAGGAAGATGTCCTCTCATTAGTTCTCTTTAAGGGCCTGATCCAAAGCCCACTGAAATCAATGACAGTCTGCCTACCAACTTCAATGATATTTGAATCAGGCTATAAATTACAGAGCCCCTGTTTAGAGAAAAAGTGGTCAGAGGAGATTTTTGGCTTGCCATAATGCTGAACAGTCCTGCCAAATTTCACACAATCCTACACAAGCATATTCATATTTAATATTACTCATATATACAGTTTACAAGATCTGGAAATGAGGCCTACACCAATCTAATTTTATCTTCTCTTATTTGTCCTCCCCTCAGCAGTTAAAGCAAGGAAAAGTGCAAGCAAAGAAAAGAAAACAATGTTGACACAGCTGATGCTCAAAATAAGAGTGACTGCAAGCTGTGATGCTTTGAAATTTCACTCTCTGTTAATGTATCATAGATGAAATAATGCTCCTGCTTTCTAAAAATAAGAACCAGAAGCCGTAGGAATAGCCATCAGTGGGTAGATATGGGGGCAGGTACAGAGATCTCCTATTGGAACAGATGGGAGAGAGATGATTGGGCTATCTAGAAAGGATATACAGCCTATTCTGGCATAAGAGGCTAGACTTTACTGGTTCTCATTGGTAGATCATCTGATAAATGAGTAAAGACATGTTTTCAAGAGGTAAAGTAATAAAAAATATTTAAATTTTGCATTATGACAGTTTTCCTTTTGGAAAGAAAGAAATTCAATGTACTGTAGGGAATATTAAGAGCTACAAGTGTTGGGGATATCATTTCTGTAGGATACATTCTGCATCTAGCTACACATAGCAAGTCAGTGGGAGCTGCACAAATGTATCTAAGAGCAGAATATGGCTCTTACAGTATAAGAGGATATTACATATTCATCACAAATGAAATTAGTCCTCAGATTTTGCAACATTGGCTGCAATGCTAACTTCCCTTTTTGCAGGGCGGATGGGTCTGGCATCTAGTGAGGGGTAAAGAGAAATCTTTATATAAGATAAATAATAAA
This sequence comes from Lepidochelys olivacea, assembly GCF_965140295.1. Taxonomy (NCBI): domain Eukaryota; kingdom Metazoa; phylum Chordata; order Testudines; family Cheloniidae; genus Lepidochelys; species Lepidochelys olivacea. Next base: position 29,471,822 of record NC_140417.1, on the reverse strand, counting down.
AAGCTTTTTACCATGTATGTTAATGTGTTTTGATAGTAAAAATACCACTTTTCTCTTTTCCTTTCAAGTAAAATATGACCTTAATAACCCTACAAAGCATGCCAAGCTGGATGTCCTCAATAACCTTGCAACTGGACTGGTGTTCATTATAGTAGTTGTGAATATTTTTATCACTGCCTTTGGAGTGCAGAAACCAGTGGCTGAGACAGCCTCAAGACAGTAAGTGACAAGAAGGTGAGTTATGATCCTTTCAAATTTTTTTCTATTGCCTTCCACCCAACCGACAGTACCCACTCATACAGCCTCCCACACTCCTCATCAGAGCCTGAAAATCATGGTTTTTTTTAACCTGGCCATTTCCCCCTTTAAAGTTTATCTGTATGATCTCTGTAGAGGGAGAACAAGTGTATTCTTCACACTGTTCTTGAATGAGATTATAAATACTAGGGATTATCAATGAATTGGATACTGGATTTTGACTGCAAAGCGCAAAAAAAGACTTAGGCATATAGAAGACAGTTTTGTACTCCACAGAGGGAACATACGAGGGGCCCCTCTTGAAGTCGTAGAGAGCATGCCTCAGAAAAAGCCACTCCTTCTTCTCAGTGCTCACAAAGCCAAATCAAGGGACTGAAAACTGTACTTTTACCCTTCTACCACAAAAGCTTTTTTACTAGGCAGGTTTGCATTTGCAGTATATTGCTATGCCAGTCAGTTATTAACACATAAAAGACTTTATCCAAGTTACTGGTATGGTTTATTGTTAACCCAATACAATGTTAGGCAGCAGTAGAGATGTTAGACTTCATTTACTGTGCCCTGTGGTTTTCCCAGGATGCACTTCTTCCTGTTTGTAGGAAGCCCAACCCAGGAAATTCTGCACTATAGGTTGCTTTGATAAATGTGGTAGAACTGTGTTATTTCCCCCACCCGAGCAGTGTAAGGCTACTCCTCAATGTGGAAGGTACTTGAAAATAAGAGGCTCTGATTTACCCTTCTATGTAAGCATAGAAGAGCTTGTGAAAGATCAAAATGTAGATCTCAGCAGCATTGAGAGGCTGCATTCTGGCTGAAATTCATCACAGCGCAGAAGGCAAGCCCAAGAGCAGGGTACGACTACCATCACACTTACACCCTCAACAGAGGATTTAAATTGTATACCATGTGCCTTGCTTTGGCCCTCTGCACAGGGGGGCATGTCCTCTTAATCCCAAATCCCTTTTCAAGAAGGCCTGTGGACGAAACCATTGCATGGAACTGCCAGTAGTAATCCCATAGTATGCCAGATCCCCACACTAATCCCACATGACACTGCACAGCCTCATACACATCCCCCATCAGATGGGCAAGCTCCAGAAACAGCAGCAAAGACAGTTACATTAATTTTATTTCAAAAATGTAACATTAAAAAGGCATCCATATATTTTCTCCAAGTGCCCTGCCAGCTATTCAAAATTACGAAGTCAGAACAACCATCTCAGTCAGCCTCATCCCTTCTACAGAGTAGCATTCTCTAGCATTACATACAAAAAAAAAAAAACCAAAACAAAACTATGAACACTATGGTTGCAAAGTCAAGCACTCAGAGGTTAGGGAATTCTGGAATTGCAAAAGCCTGTGCAACCTTAGTTCAGCCCTCGAGCCTTGCCTAACGTCACACAAGAAGCCTGTGCAAGAGCCAGCAATGGAAGCCAAGAGGAGACTACTAGGTCCCAGCCCTCATATCTAAACTTTCTTTCACTTCTTACAACCCTTTTCCTCATTCATACCCCATACTGTTCAATGGTGAGGCAAGGGAACTGCTGAACTAGTATTAGGTAATTCTGTATTTATCCTACCATAATGCATACACACAAGGGGGCCAAATTAAGGTTCCTTAATTAACTTTAATTCTCATATTTCCCTCGCTTTTAAGAGCTCCACTCTGCAACCTCAACTTCCTTTTAAAGGTATGGTGTTTGTACGTGGATTCCTGGGGTTTTAAAAAGGAAAATTGAGAAAAACCCAAATTCCATCATTTAGAATCATATCTAACATCTGCTAGGGTCACCAGCAGAATTGGAACTGAAGACCTTTAGCTAAAGTGAGAGAGATCTGTGCTGTGGATCTAAAGGAGTAACTTCTTTTTTTGGACTTGCCACTAGAAGGGGACATGTCATGGGGCATGACTACCCTGTAGCACTGCAGGCACTCCCTGCCTCAGTTTCCTCCTCACAGGTGTTTACGTGGCTCAGCCGCGCAGGTGGGTGAACCTGAGTTCAATCCTTTTTCAGGGGTAACAAGTCCAAACAAACATCCCAAACAAATAAGCCCCAAAGACCAGAAGAACCTTTAACTGAAAGCCACCACTGGGCTCTGTTCCCGTCCAGTAGGTTGTTCCCTAACGAGGAGCCCGAGCGCTCCTCCTGGAGCTGGGTAATTCATTCAGTTATTCTCTCTCTCCTTAAGCCAGGAGTTCCCAGGTCTCCTCCTTGAAGCTGAACTGTAATTTAGCCCTCAGTAGGACCTGGGATAGCTTCTGCCTCAGCTGGCCCTTCTCTCTTCCCTCCCCACACCTGCATCCTCAGGGTCAGAGGATTCAGCGGGCCAGCCTTCTCTTGCTAGTGTCTGCCCTGCTGTGAGGGAGGAGGCAGGATTTATGCTGGTCTCCTTCTCCCAGCTCATCCCCAGATAGTTGGGTGAGAGGGGAGCCTTGCCCCACCCTCTCTAGAAGCCTCCTGCTCCTGGCCTTTAAAGACACAATGATGGGATTTCCTCCCAAACACCTCTTAGAAAGGGAGTGGTCCTGGGACCATCAATAACTCCTACAGCCTCGTGTGTATATATTGTGACAATACTCTGTCCTTGCCTCCATGGGTCCCGCATTTCCTGGCAGATTTTGCTAGCCTCAGAGGCTCACTGTGACCCTCCACATAACCCTTCTCTCTCTAGAGACAAGGGTCACAGTCTACTGAGCCATTTTCATCATAAGCCAGTGAGGGAGGTGAGGAGAAGTTATCCTTCCTTGTACAGTCTCTGTTATCTCCCAGTCTCAGTGATTAATCAGGGGGCAAAGGTGGCCGGTGGGGAGCCCAGGCCCACCCTCTACTCTGGGCTCTAGCCCAGGGACCCTAATAGTATCAGCTATGGTAGCTGACCTTTTAGAAACATGACATGTACAATTCCCTGAGCTACTTCCCCCACACAGCAGCCCTCACTTCCTCAAGCTCCACTTCACCCTTACCTCAGGCCTCCTTCCTTGTGCCTGTTATGGTGTATACTACTCAGTCTCTCCAACAGTGCAACTTCCTCCCACAGCTCCTGACATGCGCCCCCACCTGACTAACTGGGAGGTTTTTAACCAGTTTCAGCCAGCCCCTGATTGGCTTCAGGTGTCCCAATCAACCTAGCATTCTCCCTGCCTTCTGGAAAGTTCTTAATTGACCTGGAGGTGTCTTAATTGACCTGGAGCAGCTGCCATTTCACTTATCCTGGTACCAAGGATTTGTTTAGCCTGGAGCTAATATATCTATCTCCCACTACTTTTCTATAGCCATCTGGCCTTGCCCCGTCACAGTATATAATCAGGCCTTTCAAAATCTCAAAGTGCCACATGAGTTGGTGGGGGTAGACTGATCCTTAGGTACCATTACCGTTAAGAGGGCAGACTACTTTGGCACAGGATATAATAGCTCTTTGCTAGACAGCAACAGAACATTAGGAATCAGAAGTCTGAGGCTGTATTCCTGACTCTGGAGGGGGTTGTCATCCAAGGGTTACAAACAGCCACCCACAGAAATCTGGCTCATTTGTTCTGAAAGGCAGCATGGCTACGCAGATGAATCTGTCGTACTCAGGACCTGTGTTCTAGTCCCAGCTCTCCCAGAAGTGAACTTTGTTACCCCATCTGTAAAATGGGAGAATGTGAAGGGAGGGGCAAAATAATAGTTGCACACCTTTTAAGGTAGAGGGTATGAGGGCTTTTGCTAAGAAGTTAGGGCCATGAAGTGCATAAAATCATTAACACCAGTCAGCAGAGAGTTGAGACCAGAAAGAGTGGATTCCTCCTCCCAGTCCAGCACACCTTTCCCTTTACAGCATACATGAGATGCTTAGTAGAGTCTTGAAGCATGCTCAGGGTAATTGCTTTTGTTAGGGAGCTATGTGTAGCCAGAGCATACTCTGTGCACAAGGAATGTTCAGAGATTTTACCAACTAGCTTCTAATCAGCTATACAGAGTGTGCAGATAGCAATTTTCAGGGGCTTGTAACTTCATCAAATCTAGGTGAGTTTTCACGGGACAACAAAAGGCACTTCGTGCCCCAGGACTATTCCTTTGCCAAACATCAAATCCCTCCTTCAGGATGGAGGCACTAAGAGACAAAGATAGTTGGAAACACTTAAAATTCAAAACTATTTGTTTCTAAACCTGTTCTCAGGAATGGCTATGCAGTTGATGCCAAAGTTTAAAAAAAAGCCACAGCATGGGACAAATACCTGGCATAGAACACTTTAGTTTAAGTGGATACAGAAAACAGAGGCTTATAAGAGGAAATATTAGCCAGCCCTAACTACAGGTATTGCTACCAGCTCTACCTGTAATAACAACCTACTGATAGTAATACAACGGTATAGCAGAGTTGACTCACCGCTGGTGTGACCCTCTCACGGCACAAGGAGGGAGGCAGTCTCACAAATAGGCTGGTCCCAAACCAAACCGTTTAGTGCTTCATAGATTATAACCAACACCTTAAAGTCTATGCAGAGGCTAGCTAGTAACCAATTCTGGAGCACAAGTGTCCTCTGTAAAGAGCCACTCACTCGGTAGGCAGTGCATATCTCCTGCACTAGTTCCTGAACGGATTTTAGACTTATCATTGGCACTTGGGAGAATTGGTTTCACGTTCTCTCTCCAACAGTGAGATCCTCCACAGCTACAGGACTCAGCAGTGAACATCTTAATGGGACTTGCAGCTGTTACATGCGATCCACAAGTCATCTGTTTCCGGGCTTCACAAGCCAATCGTGCTTTGGGCAGAATTAACATGCCATGCTGGTTTCTGTGTCCGTTGTACATCATCCCTCTAAAACATGCACAAGTGCTTCCTCCTGCAGATTTCTACCACCTGCCCATTGACTTTGCTTCTCTCCCCCACCACTCCTCCGCCCCATACGTGGCGGAGCTATAGGCATTTTGTGGAGACCGTTGTTTTTCAGTTGCTGTGGTTTTGTGAAATATCATGTTATTTAGCTGTCTCCATTGGGCATAGAGGATTCTATGGAGCATTTATGTAGGAGTTTCTTTGTTTCATTGCCCTGGGCAGTGAACATGCTAGAAAAAACACATGGCCCAAAGGTTTGGGGTTTTTTTCCCCCCTTTACATTATGTTTGGGAGTGTCTAGCTCACAGTAACCATCTTTCTGAAAAGTCAGAGTCTGAATGTTCCTTTTCTCTGTGATCCCAATGGGAACCTTTAAAACCTTGCATTCTGCCCAGTGGGTGCCTCTCTTTATAAGCAGAGCGTACATAGGTATATGTTTCATTAGTCATCCACAACATTTGTACGCACACAGGGTTATGTATCTACCACAGAGGCTGTCTGACTGAAATTGTAATAGAGATTTCAATTTCCCAGTTTGCGATGAGGGCAAAACCGCAACTAATTTACCTTGGTGGTAAGAGGTCAGGTAGAGAAGTATGTCCTATCACCTGCACAAGACTCTGTCGCTGTGGTCCGACCTATAAACTGTATGTGCGGGCACACACATACTTCTCAACTTGAATGGCGAACTCAGAGTTGTGCCTGGGTCCTTTACCTTTTTAATCCTTACTTGGTATAGGTTTGGGGTTTCTGAAAAAGGTACTTTGGATCTGTTCAGATTTTAATTTAGCAAAGAGAAGATTAAGGGGTGACTTGAATATAGTCTGTAAGTGTCTACATGGGGAACTGATATTTAATAATAATCTCTTCAATCTAGTTGAGAAAAATCTAACATGATCCAGTGGCTGGAAGTTGAATCTAGACAAATTCAGACTGGAAATAAGGTGCAAGTTTTTTTTAAGGGTGAGAGTAATTGACCATTGGAACAGTTTAGCAAAGGTTGTGCGATCAGTCTATCACTGATCATTTTAAAATCAAGATTGGATGATTTTCTAAGAGGTCTGCTCTAGGAATTATTTTTGGGAAATTCTATGGCCTGTTGTATCAGACTGGATGATCATGGTGGTCCCTTCTGCCATCAGAATCTGTTAATTATTTGCCCACTGGCACATGCAGCCTTTACTAAAAATAAAAAAAAAAATCGGCCCATTCACTCATGTACAGTCTTTATAGATCTTTGAAAATAACTCTCTCTTTTCTCACTGGGATTTTGGCAAAAATACAGCCCCTGGTAGCCAAACACAGAGTGGCAGCTAGAAGTGAGGCCCTCATTGGACATCTCCCAGAATCTGTAACAGGCACTGGTCTGCTCATGAAGGACTATGTTGGCATGTTACCTGTGAAGGACCATGCTGGGTGGAAGTGGGCACTTTCCAGCTTTGCCGTACTATAAGCCAACATGGCAGAAGATTTTTATTCCATTGTCGAGGGAACTTGTGAGTCACTGTAATTCTTACATAATTGACCTTAATTTTTTGCTTTTCATTTTATTTCAGAGATCTGAACCATTGACCCCTCCTCTAAGTACTTCTGCACGTGAGCCAGTTAAACTTGGACACAGAAAGGAGAAGCTGAAGTTCTTCAAGCCAGCATTTTTCTGTTTCCTTCAAATGACTTGTTTTCTGTGCCTGGGATTTTCATCCTATTAAATATGTAATTTGTTCAGTTTCTAGTGGAAAGGTTGAGTGTTTTAACTGCTAGTTCACTGACTCTACCTTCGAAGAGTCTGGCATCTCACTTTCTATAGAAACTGGAGGAGTTCTTCAGAGAAATATGCAATGTGAATGCATTCAACAGGGAACATAAAGCGATGGCATGAGCTCCAAAGGCGTCTTGGACTCCTCACTTTTTGTGCCTCCTGTTTTCTTGATGGATGAACAAAAATTGCTGTCATTTCCACTATGGAAACCAAGGGTCTTACATTCTGGCACAGTCATACTGTCCTAACCTCTCTCAGTTGTAGCTAGGTATTTATATTCCATATTGCTGTAGTGGAATGCCTTTATGTTGTCTGAAGATGGCCAGCCCTAATTTTCCCACTCTTCCTAGGGAGCTGTTCGTCTCTTCAGCTAAACCAAAAACTCCACCTCTTCCAAGGTGACAGGAATCCAGTAGGAACAAAAGTTAACAAGCTTTCCTTTGCCCAATTTTTCTCTCAAGTACTTATTGGCCCAGTTTCTCTGTCGGTTGGATCACAAGGGCCTGCATAAACGTTCCCTCCCCTTGGCACAGGGTCCCACAAGTAGTCCCTTTGCATAGTTTCTCACTCTCAGTCGCTGCTCTCCTCCAATCCATACAGGATGATTATTATCCGCAGCTCTAGCACCCCTTGAAAAGGCTTGTAAAAATGCTGCCATAGTTAGGCACCACTGAGTAACTTAAGGACAGAGGGTGACATTTATCCCTGCACAGAGGGCAGGGCAAGGCCTGTAAGGTATTAAGTCACACCTAATCCATCAAATTACGATACAGAGGGGCAAATTTCCCTCTGAGAAAAAGCCGGATCTCTGCACTTATTTGATTTTGTGAGTTTGTGACTGATTAACATTTTTTTTAAGTAATAAATTTAAAGAGATAGCAAGAAAAAGATCCTCAAGGGCTCATGTTCCCTGCTGGCACAGGAAGCAAAAGTTTTTCGGAGGGCATACTGTTGCTGGCAATGGTGTATATTGCGAGTTTTGCCACTGAAAGTATTTTAAACCTTTTACTTCTAATTGATCTTACTTGCAAGTAGAAGGATTTTAGTGTTCTTGCATTTTAACTTTCTTGTACATATAAATTTATACTAATATATTTCTTGTGTTATCACTTTATTTTATACATTTGTAGCCCAAAGGGTAAGCTTGTAGGAGAGTTAACAGCAGCGCTCATTTACAGTTTTAAATTGATAATCCTCTCTTCTAGTTATGAATAACTGGGTTTAGAGATTCATCTTGTGTACTGTAGGTTACATAAGAATTATCCTTTAACCAGAGACAAAGCAACAAAGTTACTGTTTTTCTATATTGCTAGTAGCAAAATATATACATACAAGCAACATAGAAGAATATTAATCTTTTCCTGATTTGTTTCTGGTCAAAAGTTTTTCTGCAAGATTTCTGGCAAATACTGCTTCTAATGACATGTTGTATATATTTAAATGTAGCTTGGAGCAGCTGTGAGATGAGGCACTTAGCACAAGTTTCCCCAACATTTAATTTGTCTTCTATTAAAATTAATGAAGGAATATCAGAATGTACCTGTATTATAGAATATTCTCAATGTTGTATTGCAGTGTGTTGACTGGTAAAACATCATTGCTTGACTGCTTAAAATAAAGATTTTCTTCCATTTAAAAAAAAGCAAAAAACAAAAAAATCCAACAACAGTAAAACTGCAGGTGAAACCCTTCTGAACATGTCGTTACCATAAATAAATATCAGCAAGCGGCTTTGATATACACACTTTGAGTGTACCGCATGTGTAAAGGTAGCAAAATATAGTACTATGCAATATAGTACATCCTCATGGTGTAACCCTAACTAAATAGCCATTGCAGTGGGAAGACAAATGATTCTGACCCTTTAACTCAGGTTGGGATCCTAAGTATTTCTGATTGCAGAATAGCATGAATTTTTCTAAGTACAACTTTCCTCTTTTTATTGATAAATAAATCATTTTTCTTACTTTTGTTTCTGGTTCTCATTTACTCTCCACCTTCAGACATTTTATTACCCCACAGTGCACACCTGATGTAAATGACTCCATTGACCTCACTGGAGTTTCTGCTGCTTTCACCCGGTTGGAATTTGGCTCAGTCTATTTCTAATTCCTTCCTCCTTCCTCCCCATCCTTACAGACACAGAAAGCCAAACAGGGCTCATTTCACACTTAAATACCTTTCACTGGCTAACAGTTGTGGTTGAGAAGTACAAGAGACTCAATTGCTTACTACCTGCAGACTCATCTGCTGCATTAAGCAGCCTCTGGGGACCTGGGTTTTTTACTCACCAACACAGAACACTTATCTCTAGAGCAATCCTTGGGGCTTCTATATGACTTGATGAAATCAGTTTCCCTTCCCTTTATTTATTCTAAATTCTCAAAGCGTTTTCTAGATTTCTGTGTTTGCTTCATTTGTCTCCTCCATTCCGTCTGTCTCTCTTTCCTTTTCTCAGTCTCCAATTTTTGTATATTGGCTTTCCATTCCTTTTTAGTTTCTTTTTGCTACTTGAGCTTCATTCTCACTGTCATGCAAGGGAACCAGCTGTTTCCATGGTTTTTCCTTGAAAACATCATAGGAACAGCTGTTCTCATAGTATTTTCCACCAGAAAGATATCCCATCCTCCAGCTGCTTATGTTATATCGGGGGGAGAGAATCTACTGGATCCAAAACACCAAGTGGTGAAATTATGGCTGGATACAGTCTGTTCCCAATGGATTCTGGGGAAAATGTACCCTAGCTAAAAAACGTTCTCTCTTGGCTATTGAGAGCTAGGCATGTGTATCCAGAAATTAAGAGCCAGATTTTCAAGACAGCTGAGGACCTACCACAGCAGACAGATTTTCTAGAGCGTTCAGCTCCCATTTACTCAGCATGCTTGAAATCTTGAAAATCTGGACACCAAGTGTCACAATGGGAGCTGCTGCTGCTACTGAACTCTGAAAAGTTGGCCTCAACTATGGGTTATGAGCACATGAAAAGAAGAAGAAAAAAAAATTCAGACCCTGAGTAAAAAGCCTGATTTTCAAAAGATACCAAACACCCTCACCGTGTTCCTTAGATTTGAATAACTTTTGCCAGATGAAAGGGCCGGATGTTTTATTGCCATGTTTTTACTGCAATTAAATGAGAATTGCAAAACTTCTTCAGTCATGCAATCTATGTTTTTAAGACACTGAGGCCTTTAAAGATCATGTATTTATCATCAGGCAAAAGCTTCTCCAAGTTGGTTTCACCTGTAAATAATTTAGTCACATTAAAAAAATTCTTATTGGGCACCTATTTAAAATCCTAGATGAACTTCTCTTAGCGGTATCAGATAAATGCGTCATTTTCTACAGCTTCTTGGTCTATTAAGCTGTCCCCATGGTCAAAAACTGCTTGTTTCTAGGCAAAAGTTTCAGTTAAAAACAAATCATCAATAATGAAGCAAGATGAGCTTTTACTGGCCGTCTTGGCTCATATCAGTTCATCTTGCTCTGTATTCAGCAAATTGGAAGTAGGGCAAGAGTTACACATGCTGTTTAGGTTATGTTTATCAGCACCTCCAGCTCTAGGGCTGTTTAATGTTGCAGCTCTCTTGGTTTCATTTTAATTCACTTCAGCAAGTTACAATGACCAAATGTACTGGTCTGCAAAGTTATTCTAGGGTGTCTGCCCAAAAACTCGTAAACAGATGGAAATTGTTCTCCAGCAGAATGTTGCTATAAAGTGGACTGAAGTGGTAAATGTATCTCTGGTTTATTTCAACCTTTACTCAGAAAGAGAATAATAATAATAAAACCCCCCTAAAACTCTACCCCTGCACGCTGCTAAGAGCTGCACAGCTTAGTGTATGCCAGACCTGTACTCGGTTGTTTTGATAGGTGTGTGTGTAGATTTGCTTTGGAACTCAGTTCTTTCACACATGGCCACTGTTCTGTGCCTAGGAAAAGTTCTCCATTGGACATCCTTTTCTTGGTCTCTTTGCCTTGTGATGGCTGTGTCACAGGGTGACTGGATCCTGTAAATGAGGGAGGCCCAGAGCCACTCTGCCAGAACAGGTGCTCCGAGTTTGGCCAGATAATAGGGTCAAGCAGCACCTGGGGCTAAGGGATCATGGACAAATCAGAAAGGAGACAGGCTTGGTGAATCAGAGCTGGATGAGTGGGAGTCAGGGCAGGCAAGAGCTACCACAGGACTGTGGAAGGTGTTTCCTGGGGGAAGGTTGAAGGCAGGGAGCGCAGCAAGAGGGGTTTGCTGGCTGACTTCCCCAAGCTAGAGTCAGGGGGCCAGACAAGACTGAAGGCAAGGGAGCAGCAGAGCAGAATACCCACCGATGTCTCCACAGTGGAGAGCTGGATCTAGGGGAACAGCGAGAGGAGCTGGGGGAGAGAGGGATGGTCCCTGGGCAAGGATGATCTCCCAGTAGTGTGTGTTGGGGTTCCTACTGGGAAGTGTGGTGTTGCAATCCAGCTGGAAGGCTGGGGTAGCTGTCCTGGCAGAGGGAGGGAAGAGGGCTAATAGGAGCCTACGTGTGGTGGAAGACACTGGAGAATGGTATGGATGCACTCCCAGCAGAGAGGCTGGGGGCGTTCGTGCTGGGAAGAGCAGTCTTAAGAACTAGATTCCTGGGGAGTGGGGGAGATATGGACTATGTTTTGGGACTTCTGTTACAGACTATTTGCATTTATGTTTTGTAATAAACTGGCCCCAAGGCTGGGTGTTATTTAATCAAGAGCCCAGTGTAGAGGCACATGTGTTGTGCTGTGGTCTGTCATGGGAGGGCACTTCAGGCATGGTTGCCCGCTGACAGGTTGTCAAATCCAGAAAACTAAGTGATTTCATACAGTTGGTAATATACAGTACTGTAATCTGAATAATAATTGAGATTATTTGGGAAATCATTGTCAGGTGGAATTGCAGATTCCAGGCAGATTATCTGACTCACTTTACCAGGAAACTGTGTGGAAAGTCTGGCCCCCATTTCATCCATGGCTGCTGTTGTCACAAGTTACGTCTAGCCCAGTAACATTATATTAGTAGCTGAAAGCCCCTGCTGCCACATGGATGTGGCAATTGGGCCCAGTAATCCACCATCTGTGCAGTCTTCATGATACTACCAATGAAATTGTTGCATGTAAATTACCTGTAGGGTAAGGGAGGTGATTGGTTGAGTTACCTCTGATATCACAATGGTGTAGGCCTCTTGGCAAGGCATAGATGCAACAGGAAGGCATGTAATATGGTAGAGAACTTAAAAGTGAGATAAACAGCAAATCCTAGTGATGATCGAACCTGGTGATATTCTGAACCAAAAGAGCTCACAGCCATGCTTCAAGCTGCTTTCATCACTTCACACTGACTCCACAGACAGTCTAGGCTTCAGAGTAACAGTCCTGGAATCTTATTATAGAAGTACTGCACCATTTTAAAACAAGTCTCTCAGTAAAATAAAGGCATATCAAGCAAGTAATTCTGATACATTATAGTGACAAGCCTGACAGAATAGGCTGGTTTACTGCAGGCCAGTGGGAGCAATTACTAGTGAACAGCTAATACCATAATTCAGTGACTGATATTGACTGGATTACCTATATTACACCTGACTCCAATACAAATGTTATACGCTGGTGAAGAATCCATTTGTTGGTTTATGACTCCGCAGTTCCTCCTGTGAAGTTTCTGAAATGCTACAGTTTTGCTCCAGATTTCTCATGTGCATGCAGTAGGGAGACAGCTACTCAGGGTATGTCTGCACTGCATTGTAAGCCCAGGGTTTGAACTCAGGCTCAAGCCTACCCCCCAACCTAATTTCCATCTATTGACTCTGGGCTTTGACTGAAGTGTAGACAAACCCTTAGTGACAACACAGGCAAGAAGGATTTCATGCCTTTTTTTCCTGCCCAAGAAGCTGTATGGACTATACTGCACATATGAAAAACTCCTGTTGCACTAGTGTCAGATGGGGAGGGGAGGGGTTTGGGTTTTTTGTTTTTTTTTTTTAAAAAGGACAGATGCTGTGACAGTGAGGAAGTTAAAGATGAAGAACAGTCATGCAAGCAGAACTTGCACTGTGGAAATGCCGCTTTCACAACAGGTCATCTGAGTATCAGGAAAAAACAAAGGTCTAGACCGAATATTAAAAACCCATAAAAGTGAGATGGGAATTAGAGGAGAGATTTCCCTGGCCTAGTGATCATGCTCTGTATTACCAATCAAAGGAATCGGGTTTCTTTTCCAGCCTAGTCTTTTGCTTCCTGTGGCTGAGAGTGGGATGCATCAGTTAGGGACCCTCATTGCTCTGCTAAGACTGTAGGAAGCTGGGCAGCAAAAAGGTTGCTTCACAGTTTGGCATTAGCTGCTTCTGGAGTGCATCCTATGGTAGGGAATGACTCCTAGCTGCCTCTGTGCGCTCTCCCACCCACCGCATCCTAGCCTGGAGATCCAAATTTCAAGTAGTTTATTCTTCACCTTGGCATTCCCCTTGTAGACAAGGGTCTATAGAATTTAATTCATATATTCATTTTCTGTAGTAGAGTAGCAGCCGTGTTAGTCTGTATTTGCAAAAAGAAAAGGAGTACTTGTGGCACCTTAGAGACTAACATTTATTAGAGCATAAGCTTTTGTGAGCTACAGCTCACTTCATCGGATGTATACAGTGGAAAATATAGTGGGGAGATTTTATATACACAGAGAACATGAAACAATGGGTGTTACCATACACACTGTAACGAGAGTAATCAGGAAAGGTGAGCTATTACCAGCAGGAGAGCCGGGGTGGGGGGGGAAGAGACCTTTTGTAGTGATAATCAAGGTGGGCTGTCTGATTTGTGTCCATTTATTCTTTTACGTAGAGACTGTCCAGTTTGGCCAACGTACATGGCAGAGGGGCATTGCTGGCACATGACAGCCCCCAACCTGAAGCAAATACTCACCAGCAACCACACGCCACACAACAAAAAACACTAACCCAGGAACCTATCCTTGCAACAAAGCCCATTGCTAACTGTGTCCACATATCTATTCAGGGGACACCATCATAGGGCCTAATCACATCAACCACACGATCAGAGGCTCGTTCACCTGCGCATCTACCAATGTGATATATGCCCTCTGCCACGTACATTGGCCAAACTGGACAGTCTCTACGTAAAAGAATAAATGGACACAAATCAGACGTCAAGAATTATAACATTCAAAAACCAGTTGGAGAACACTTCAATATCTTTGGTCACTCGATTACAGACCTAAAAGTGGCAATTCTTCAACAAAAAAACTTCAAAAACAGACTCCAAGGAGAGACTGCTGAATTGGAATTAATTTGCAAACTGGATACAATTAATTTAGGCTTGAATAAAGACTGGGAGTGGATGGGTCATTGCACAAAGTAAAACTATTTCCCCTTGTTTATTTCCCCCCCTACTGTTCTTGTCAGCTCCTGGAAATGGCCCACCTTGATTATCACTACAAAAGGCTCCCTCCCACCCCAGCCCCCCGCTCTCCTGCTTGTAATAGCTCACCTTTCCTGGTTTCACAGTAGCAGCCATGTTAGTCTGTATTCGCAAAAAGAAAAGGAGGACTTGTAGCACCTTAGAGACCAACCAATTTATTTGAGCATAAGCTTTCGTGAGCCGATGAAGTGAGCTGTAGCTCACGAAAGCTTATGCTCAAATAAATTGGTTAGTCTCTAAGGTGCCACAAGTACTCCTTTTCTTTTCACCTTTCCTGGTCACTCTTGTTACAGTCTGTATGGTAACACCCATTGTTTCATGTTCTCTGTGTATATAAAATCTCCCCACTATATTTTCCACTGTATGCATCCGATGAAGTGAGCTGTAGCTCACGAAAGCTTATGCTCTAATAAATTTGTTAGTCTCTAAGGTGCCACAAGTCCTCCTTTTCTTTTTTCTGTAGTACTTTCAAGTCCTCTAATATAATTATGCTACAGTAATAAGGAATATTCCTGTTCATTCTATAGGCTGCTTTAGTAAATCTGTAAAAATAGTTGTGTTTGATAAGTCTGAAGACTACTTTCTATATATGTTTACTCCTATTATAGAAGGGTTTTTGATAGGCCTACAATCCTATTTATTCACATAACAGATATTTCATGGCCAGTGACAGTACTGTCTTCCCTGTACTGCCCCACCAATATGCCTCAACCCTGATTGGCAAGGACCACCACTCGGGCTGAGAGAATAATCCAGTATTTCTGTGCCCATTTAGTCCTTGTCAGATTTTGTGAGGCAGCAAGGAAAAACACAGCTGTATTCAAAGGCGTGACACAGAGATGGAAGGCTCCATGTTCCGTAACCAAAGCCATGAACTCCCTGTTCTACCTACAAGGGATGATTAAAGAAAGCAATATGATTAATTAGGAGTACTCTTACACTACTTTGTTACAGTATTTGCCAATCAGCGGGCAGGGAATTTGTTTAACAGGTCATATAGTAACTCTTTGAATGTTCTTTCTACTCTATAGGAACCACATAGTTATCACCATTAAACCAATATCTGTGAACAGTTACCACAGAGAGATATCTGAGCCACCACATTTCCTTAATAGTTAGAGCAGGAAAAAACTAGTATCTGAGATACTACCACATGGTAATTGTATGCAAATGAATTTATAATAGAAGCAACTGTAGTTTAGATCACTTTTGGGGACACACATATTAGTTGGACTTTCTCCACTGGTGGTTTTTCCCTATTAAACAGCTTCAAGTCATCTACCCGCCCTCTGCCTTAAAAATGCAATACTTTGCATTGCACTGGTATCAGAGGAAAAGCCGGGTAGGGTTCTGGGCACTGAAATGTTGTCAGGGAGTCCAGCAAAATGTGTGTGTGGATTTGTATGTGACTAGACACTCAGTTATAATCAATTTAGTCACTAACATTCTTCATTTTGGACCTCATCCCAAGAGATGCTGAACAAACACAATTCTCACTGACGTCAAGCACTTCTCTAGTTTCAGGCCATGACTGTGCTCATTACATCTCCAGGGATTTAAATATATATTTTAATGTTTCCCATACAAACTAGAATTTCCACAATCCTGTCTCTGGAATAACAAACAGCTTTCTGAGCTGGGATTGCATTTGTTATTACTTTCAGCCATGGAGCTATTATCTGATCTTCTTTCTTCCACGGGAAAATCGTGCATCATTGGGTAACTAGCAATACAATGTCAATATATTAAGAGCTAAATTCTGCCCTTGGAGGAACTGAGCATCCAAATCTGAGGGCAGAATTTGGCCTTAGGTTTTGTCTACAACTAGGTGACTGCATAGGGAAGAATACATTGTAATGTAACATTTCATGTAGAAAAATTCATAATTAAAGGCTAAAAGTCTCTGTTTCTGGTAATGTAATGTGTCACTGGCTGTATAACAAAAACCAACAAAACTGAACTCCAAACTGTGAATTGTACATGTCTGATAATAAACCAAAGCTAAATAACTACTTTGGATAGTCACTGACTTGGGGACAATTACTGAGGTCTATTCTGTTCTCACTCAGACAGGCTCCTATCGACCATGCTGGGAGCTTCCTTCAGTAAACCAGAAGTTAGTGAGAAGCCAGGATTTGGCCCCTTAATGAACATAATAATTACCCTAAATATTGCATCAATTGGTGGGGTTATTTTTGGCTTGTTCCCTCCCATCTTCTAGACATTGCCTCCCTAATCTCACTTTCCCATCTTTTCCTTCATAAGTCTACAGTTGCTACTTGGACCAAGAGTTTCTTCCATTACAATTATTGCTTATTAGCTACCTAAATCATCATCCCTTATAAACCTTTTAATTCCTTTGGATTTCTTCATCATCACAATCTTCCTTTGAAGGTATTTATAAGAATATTTATTTGGTAAATTATCTTTAAAATTTATTCTTATCTGGAGATTATACAAACTGTTATTCTGCTATTTATTACTGTTGAGCAAATTTATTTTGGCTAATAGTTTATTTGCTCAAAATGCAGTTTTGTTCACTATTTGCAAATTTGTCAAAAAATTTCAACCAAACTGAAAAATCAAAGTGTTTCAATAATATCCAGGCACATTGCCAAAACATTCCAAGTTTCCAACTGGAGTCACAAAACAGGTGGAGACATAGCGGTTGGTTGTCTAATAGCTTTTAGCCCATTATTAATGGCTATGAAGAGTCATTGGGCCAGGCAAAGTGTGAGAATGACTCTATAGTCTGGTGGTTAAGGAACTGACTTAGGATTTGAGAAAACCTAAGTGCAAATCCTTGCTCCAATGACTAATTAGTTATACACAGTGGGACAGCCTTAAACAGGACAGACTGAGAAAGACCTATGCCACAGTATCCCATCTCAGTGGCGAGGGCACTCTGCTACAATGTGGGAGACACAAGTTGGTTCACATCAGGCAGAGAGGTGAATTAAACCCTAGTCTACCACTTCCCAGGTGAGTGCTCTAATCATGGGGGAAAAAGTTGTAAGGAGATCACCTCCCCCTCCCCGTTGTGTTAATCTAATTCTCTTTTGCTTTTATTAAAATGCCCCAAAACTAAATAAAATATTTGCGTCAGATCAAATAAAACACTTTGTTCAACCTGAAAAAAATCCACTAGTTGCCCAGTTCTGCTATTCACTGCATGGATTTACTCATAGATCAGAGTGGATTACTGGAGCCCCCAGACCTGTCTCACAACCCTTTGTTCAGTAGAGGAAGAGCCATTTGTACATGCACTTGCAATATTTAGCATAGGACACGAGGTGACATGCAATCATCCAATACACGGGCACAAAGTAACATTTTTGCAGGTACAAGGACCTATTTTTATGGGTGCAACCGGTGTCTTTTGCTAGTCCAAAGGCTGCACCAAACCCTGACCCACAAATGTATCATTTAAAAGCCCATTGCGCTATGTTGTCCAGGGATGCATTAGGTCACATTGTTCATCTCTATTAAACTGCAGTACCTATGGCAAAACTAAGCCAGGGGGTGGTGTGTGTGTGTGTGTGGGGGGGGGGTAGAAGGGGAAGGAAAGCCCAGTGGCCCCTGCTCCATCTTCCTTTAACAAGTAATGAAATGAGACTACATTTCTTGGAAAAAATGATGCAGTGACTTGCCTCTATTATTAAAGTGAAGTGTCATTTCACTTTGGGGAGAAAGTATCGTTTCTGGAAAGGAGAGGACGATGATTGTGTCGTGGGCGGCCTAGGCTCTATTCCTAGCTCCACCACAGACTTCCCGTGTGACTTTGAGCAAGTTACTTGGAGCCAGATTTTTGAAGGTACTGAGGCACCTACTGGGATTTCCAAAAGCACTACACGACTATCCGCATCTTTTAGTGCCTAAATACCTTTAAATCTGACTCCGAGGGACTTGAAGTCAGATGGGAAAGCTTTGTCCCTCAGTTTCTTTATCTGAATAATGGAGACAACACCTACCTTACAGGATTTTTGTAAAGCTTAGTAAGTGGAGATTTGTAAAATGCAATGACCTCTGCAGAAGGCGCATAAATCCATAGCATAGACATTTCTTATCTTGAACTTGGACATGCCAGCTCTGGAATATCCAAAAGTATATCCACCCCCTACCAGCACTGAGTTTCCATCCTCTGTATAACAGTTTCAGAAATATTTACTTTACACTGTGAACACTTTTACACTATCATCATATTAAACATAATTAAGTTCTGGAAGCACTAGTCATACATTTCAAGGTTTTATTAATCAATTCAAAATTAACATGTAGAAGCTAAACATTATACATTTGCAATAAAGAATGCTTGGGTTTAACAGCATTTTGCTCCTTCCCCTAATTAGCATGAGAGCGCATCAAAACATAGGAAGAGAAAATATGATTTTTTTCAGGTTGTGTTTGTTTGGTTTTTTTGGGTGGGGGGCGAAGAAGGCAATTTCTAAGTTTTGACAAAATTTAATCAAGTTTTTAAATTTCAAAGAGGTTGACCAGATCTTGTTATCACCTTTAGGGGATTTATTTCTTTTGAAAATCTCTGTCTAGACACCTTTCAAAGTACCAGCCTTAAAGGGTAGTTTCTTACATAATGCAACACTTCGGAGTGAAATTTTATATCTGACAAGACTTCATAAACTGTTCTAACTGACACCCCTCTGCTGAGTGGCCTCTGTTACCTAGAGCTCTTGGTTTGCTACAGCAAGAGAAAATTGTTTTATTCCTATTTAAATAAATGTGTGGCATGATAACTCCCTGATAGCCAGTTAATTGCTCTTGTTACACAGGTAGCTTTAATCACAGAAAAGGAGCAGGTAATCAGGAATTACTCCAGGGCACTCAGATACTGACCAGGGCCTTTGCAGTTTAAGGACAATAGATGACAAACTTTGTCTCCCTAGGATTATGAAGCTTTCTTATTAGCATTGCTAAGAGACCTGCCTTAATGCTTTATTTTCTAGGTATACAGTATAGTGCTATTCCACAGAGAGGGTAGGTGGTGGAGAGAAATGTCAATGTAGGAGCAGAGGGGGAGTTTCATACCTCAGCCCTTGCTACCAAACACTGTTTCTCAGTTCTGCTTGGGTGTCATTTCAAAGACTACACAGAGGGCAGACTATGTAACTAGGAAGTGGCTCTGGTATCAGCTTGGTGATTGTTAGGCTGGGAGCCCCAGGCTGCTTCACTGCCCCCATAGGGAGAGACAGTGCAGAGCTGGCATGATGGTTATTTTGGATTACAGTTAACAAAACTGAAAAGTGTGCTACCTCCCATGTCCACTGCTCCCTCCCAGCATTGCATTGTCTTTATCCTCGTGAGGGGGTCTGCTTACCTCTCAATGGCAGGTACAGCTATGCCTTAGTTTCTCCCCCTGGTCAGTACTCTCCGTCTCACTGTTAGGAGATGTGTGCCTCAGTTTCCCACTGGTCTTGGGTAGTTTTGCTCTTCGGGCAAACTAGAAGTTCCCACTCCTCAGGGTAAATGAACGTCCAAACAAAAGCACAACATCAATATTTGCCTCTCAACACTGTGGGACCGCCCCATTAGGTCCATTTCCCAGCTTGGGCCACACCCCTTTCTCCAGAGTCTGTGTAACCTCAGCCATCTCCCCCTGTATCAGGGTTTTGACCCTCTTGTTGTCCATAGACAATATGACCCTTGGTTGCAAGGTAGCAGCTCACCACCTCCAGGTGCAACAGCTGAGGAGTAACAGGTAGGGGAGCCTGTGCTTTCCTTCCATCACAGGCTCCAGCCACACAGCTGTCCCCTCTTCCATCACACACTGGAATCTCCTTCTGTCTCTCCCCATTTAGGACTACTTCCCACTTGGCTTACCTGCCGCTCAGTGTGGCAGCACTTCAGGCAAAGTTTGTTAAACTCAGCAGCAAATTGCTATGCTGATCAGATAGGTGTTAATAGCACCATCAGGACATTCAGCTCTTGCAGATGGGAGAACAGAGCCTGCAGCTGTAAGTGGAGAGCCAGTGAGGCATGGCTTTACATGGTTTTTTGACCGTACATTTCCCAGGACCCTTTCACCTGACTCTTGTGCAAGGCCATCATCCCTGTGAAGCTAAGGGAAGGGTATGAATAAGATGGAGCAAAATAAACCCCATGGATTTTCCAGGTCCATTTTCTTTTCTGTGGATTTTCTCTTCAGTGGGAGGATGATCTGAGCCTTATGTATATGAAAGAGAGAGAATGTGGCATTTGCTAGCCTATTTCATGGAGCACTTGCCATTGTTGATAACATGGAATCAAATGGATCACTGCACCAGTGTTAGAATTAGGCCTGGGGCTGATGCAAATATTATCAGGGGCCATCTTCATAAGTGATCCTCCCCCCAAAGTAGGGAGGCTGGCCTGGTCCAGGCTCTGTTCCACTACAGGATTGGTTCTTTACTGGACGTTTACTGGTGTGTCATCCAGTGGTGTGCAAATGGCCTGAGCAGTGTGGCATGTGCAGCAGAAGGGAAGAGTTTTTAACAACCAGTGTTACAGTTTAAAACCTGCTCTTTCAAAGGAGGAGGAGATTTCCCAACACGCTACAAACTGCACCAACCTCTGGGCTCCATGTTTAGGTTCTGACTCATCTGACGCAGGCCCAACTCCCAATGGGGGCTCTGTGGAAGCTGTTTCTGAATAAAGCTGAATATAAACCTTGGTATTTGAGTCTCTTTATCAAATGGGCACATGTAGGATTGCTGCTCCTTTTCTGACTAGCCATAGGTTTCAGTCATGCAGGAGGGCCATATCCTAGAATTTCAAAGGGCCAGGACTGTGTGGGTATAGATAAAGTGCAACCTACGTATTCATTCACAAAATATACTGAAGTAAATAATGGAAGGCAAAAAATAAAATATTATTATAGAAAAATACACAGCCAATTATTAACCAGTTCCTCCCCCCATGTCCAGAAATGACAGAACCCCACCTTCAGTCACTCCTGGAGACAACATAAAATAACACAAACTTTTTTCCTCTTCTGTATCCTCTGTTTGTCTAAGCAGTGAGGAGAGCTGACTTTCAGCTCTGGATTATTTTCATAACAGAAATGATTTAACGATTTCAGTCTAGTAATGTTCATTTATCCATCTCATGACACTGACACACAAATGGGCACAATTACAGGTCTCTTCCCAGGGTCACAGTGCTGGAATAGCCCGAAGGTGCAGTTCAGGACCGCTGGGTATTTCCAGAGATCTAGTCAGAAACACGAACACTTCGTGGGTGTGCTTTGTCTGGCTTTTGCCAGTCCTCTCACAAGAAGTAAAATTCAGCAACAGAGCCAAGATTATAAAAGAAGATAGGTTAGAAAAGTCCACGTGACCAAATGTTTGCTGGGATGATCTGTTATAGGAGAGTCAAATGGCAGCATTTTGTATTCCACCATTTGTGGGTGATGTGAAAAGTTATTTTGAAGATTCTGCTCATCAGGCAAAAAGAGTCAGGAAACATGAGTCATCAGACATGTCAGGGAATGTACCATCCTGCCAAGGAACTGAAACCCGCACGTGAGCCTCCCTCCAGACTGCTGCAAGTTCCAGTCTGAACTAGTTTCACCCTACTGCCACGAGGGTGGAATAATGTGATATTCAAGGAAAGCACTTGGTGGAAGTGTGTGGAAAAGCAGGTAACTGCCTCAAAAACCACTCACCCATTCATGTCTTATAAGCAAGTATAATCCTGTCCACTCAGATGCAATACAAGGATGGCTCCTTTGCCACATACACTAAGTCCCTTTGAGACTCTTAATCCACCAGAGCTCAGCTGACTTGGATGTTCAGAGGTAAAGCATGCAGCAGAGAGGGAAGGCCACGGCACTGGGAATTGAAGGGGCTTGTTCAATTGCAGTGTGCATATTCCTTAAAAGCCAGTGCACGGCCCCTTTAAAGTGGTCACTGCATAGCTGTGCATAATGCATGCAGTATTTGTCCTCCCTCTCCCAATGCACAGTGCCAATGCCTGAAGCTGTGACTGTTCTCAGTAGGGCCTGTTTTGCATTTGACGGGAGTGGGTGAGTTTCTGGCATTCTTTGTATTTGAGCCAAAGATGGTGGTGACATGGAATACATGTCTGATATTAACCGTGGGAGAACAGACCAGTCTTTGTACTGGCATCATAACTACATAATCCTCCTGGAACAGTGTCACGGAGCCACAGGTCTGGTGCTTCGCATGGTTCTGGAGCAGTCCCTGGGACAGACCCTTTAGAGTGTCAACTCCCTTCGGGTCACATTCTCTGTCTGGGGAAAGCCCCTTGGCTTTACCACTTCCTGGAGCTGAACCTTGGAGCCTTCA
This sequence comes from Lepidochelys olivacea, assembly GCF_965140295.1. Lineage (NCBI taxonomy): Eukaryota > Metazoa > Chordata > Testudines > Cheloniidae > Lepidochelys > Lepidochelys olivacea. The sequence goes on along the minus strand of NC_140417.1, from coordinate 29,449,244 downwards.
GCATATCTGCCTCACTCCATGAGCTCCCCTCAATGAGTCGACTTGAATTGGACCCCTGGGGAAGACTTGCACTCCCAAAGGGAGTGATGCACCCCTGACCTCTTTAGACTGGAGTGACTCTCAGCCAGTGCTGTAAAAGCAGAAGGGTTTATTAGATGTCTGGAACACAGTGTAGAAAGTTCTTAGTTAACATAGAAAATAGGAAGTTACAGCATAGTCCATCAGGGTCTGTCCAGAGCCCAGGTGGGCTCAGACCCCTCTGTTGAGTCCCCTGTTTGTCTCCAGTCCAGAACCGTGTGTGTTGCTTCCAGCAGCCCACACTTTAACCACTTCTCTGTCCCCTCCTCAGTTCTTTGTTCACTTTTCCCAAGCAGGACAGGTCACCTGGCTGTCCACCTCAGTTCTTTGTTCTCCAGCTGGTCACAGCTGGCTGGTTTCTTGCAGAGGGTAGGCCCACAGGGTCGTCAGTTGCTAGGTTACAAAATGTGCCGGCCATTGTCTGGGCCCAGGCAGCTGGGTGGCAGTCACACCTGGTCCTCTGGGTCTCTGCAAAGATTAAACCACCTTTTCTCTAGTTAAATACGCAGCATATAGGGAAAACTGAGATACACAATATCCATACAAAAAATTAAGAAAAATTCCTACTCTGCCATAAATAGTAAGCAAGATGCCCCTTGCTATGGGCAATAAATCTCTTTCTGGCTGGTATAAGACAAATTCTCAGTGACACCCTGTGCAACCCCACTAATCTCAAAGGGGTTTTACATACACTCCAAGTTAGGGCCCATTAATCACATGTGGAATAAGAGAGGAAGGATTATCCAGAGGTTAGGGCGGAGCCTAGGACTTGGGAGACCCAGGTTTGAATCCTTTGCCAAGAGATTTCCAGTGTGCCTGTGGGCAAGTCACGTAGGCTACATCTACTCTAGATGTGCTACAGCAGTGCAGCTGCACCAATACATCTGTGCCGCTGTAGCGCTTCTGGTGAAGATGCTCTAAACTGACAGGAGAGAGCTCTCCCATCAGCGTAATTACTCCACCTCCCACAAGAGGTGGCAGCTATGTCGGCGGGAGAAGCTCTCCTGCTGACATAGCGCTGTCTACACTGGCGCTTAGGTCGATATAATTTACGTCGCTCAGGGATGTGGATTATTCACACTTCTGAGTAACACTGAAATAAGTTCTAGTGTAGACAAGGTCTTAACCTCTCTCTGTCTCCCGTTCCCATCTGTAACAGGGGGATAATACATAGTCCTGCCTTGAGTGCAGGGGACTGGAGTGCTTCTCAAACTAGCTGATGTGGCGGGCCGGCAATTTTTTTTCCAATGTGCCAGGGACCAGTATCATATTTGTGCCATACTATTATCGTATTCACATAGGCACCTAGTACATCAGATCAGACAAACGAACATTCTTCACTGGTTTAATTGGAATGGGAGTGTGGCGTACTCGCGGAGATGTTCCCATTTAAATACACTGAAGACTGACAAAGGCTGTGCTTCTGTGCGGATAGTATAAAATGGCTATTATTTGTTTATGATCTGAGAAAATATTATTTGAACATTCGTAGTAATATTCATTTATATGGGAAATAATATGAATGAATATAATAAAAGTTGGCAGACATTTTTAGGGGGCTTATCCGCTCCCACCTGACAACCTGCTGCAGTGTCTTTCTCCTCCACCAGCTCCGCTGGTCAGTGCAAATGCTGTCAAATTTCACAGTGCAACAACACCAACAATAATAATTAATCCTCCTGTCCCCAAACCTGAGCTAAACTGTCTTCCAGCATCAAGGGGCTACTTTTCTTTTTTTTTTTTTTGAGTGGGGTGGACAGGTGAGGAAAGGAGAGGGGGTGGCAGCCAAACCCAAGAAAATTGCCAGAGATTAAGGAGTCTTCTCCTTCTGAGTGTGTCCATGGGCTTTGTCTGCTCAGGGCTGGGCAGGGGGCAGCGTGAATGGATGGCACAATGTGCAGGAAACAAACACATACATTACACATGCTGCAGCTCGGGCAGCGCCTCTCCCTCTCCGCGGCGTAAAGGGGTGTGTGTGTGGGGGGGGGCGCGACCCGGCCAATGGCAGCGGCCACAGCAGAGTTACTGGCAGCTGCTGCTGCGGCAGCCGGGGTCGAGTCAGCATGAGCCGGGGCAGCGCGTGGGGAGCGGAGCGGAGACGGGGTGAGCAGAATGCGCTGCCTCAGGTCCCAGGCACTGCGGACCGTCAGCCGATGGCTCGCGGACCAGGCCACTTTGAGTAGATGACCTCTCAAGGTCCCTTCCAGTCCTATGATTCTATGATAACAGCACTGGGGTGCTGTGGGGACAAATATGCTAAAGATTGTGAGGCATTCAGATACTCTGATGGTGGGGGCCATGGCAATACCTAAGATATTTACAGTACTGTTGTAGCGGTGTTAGTCCCAGGACATGACAGAGACAAAGTAGGTAAAGTAATATATTTTATTGGACCAACTTCTGTTGGTGAAAGAGACAAGCTTTCAAGCTACACAGAGCTCTTCATCAGGTCAGGTCAGATAGATAGATAGATCACAACAGTTCTGTTTTGTGATAACTTTTGAGGTCCCAAACTTGTTTTCATTCTGCATTTGAACAAAAAGGAAAACTTTTGAACATTTTTGTGAAACAGAATTGTGGGGAAACAGCCATTTTTAGAGCAAATGGCACAGGTTTTCAATTCTCCACTGGAAGTGACTGAAGAATCCAGCCTGGACTTCAGCATCCCTCCCACTGAAAACATCAAAATCACTACGTCGTTGTGAGATGTTTTGCTTCAACAAAGTAGCATATTTTGATGAAAGAACATTTAGTTGAAAATGTTCTGACCAGCTCAAAGGGAGAGCAAGGGGAGAAGCATTAGGTCTGCCTGGTCTTGCTGAAAAAGCAGAAAGATCCTGCATTTCTCCTGGAGCAGGACTGTGTGGACCAATGAAAACTTAAGGAATTGGTTGACTGAGCTTTAGCCACCTCTGTTGGGAGGTGATCTGGCAGTGGTAGGAAAAGAGCAGAAAAGAAGAGAGAACAAGCAGTTGTGGTGGAAGAACTGGGAGGGATAAAGGCTTGCAAGTTAGCAGCCTAGGCAGTAACTCCAGGAAATTGATGAATATGGGAATGTGGGCACACAGTTGCAGGCCGAAAGATTGTTAGCCAGGGGCTTGGAGATTTCTACCAACTCACAGAGTAAATGATTACAGAGCCAGTCATGCCCCTTACTGGCTTGAGAAGCCTAGAAATGTAAGAGATTATATATCAGGGATTGGCAACCTTTGGCATGCGGCCTGTCAGGGAAATCCACTGGTGGGCCGGGACAGTTTGTTTACCTGCAGTGTCCGCAGGTTCATCCGATCACAGCTCCCACTGGCCGTGGTTCGCTGCTCCAGGCCATTGGGGTTGAGGGAAGCGCATGGGTCGAGGAATGTGCTGGCTGCTGCTTCCCGCAGCCCCCATTGGCTTGGAACAGTGAACCGCGGCCAGTGGGAGCTGCGATTGGCCGAACCTGTGGACACTGCAGATAAACAAACTGACCTGGTCCATCAGTGGATTTCCCTGACGGGCCGCGTACCAAAGGTTGCCGATCCCTTTTATGTATATATGGACTGTCATAAATATAAAGGGAAGGGTAACCACCTTTCTGGATACAGAGCTATAAAATCCCTCCTGGCCAGAGGCAACATCCTGTTACCTGTAAAGGGTTAAGAAGCTCAGCTAACCTGGTTGGCACCTGACCCAAAGGACCAATAAGGGGACAAGATACTTTCAAATCTTGGGGTGGGGGGGAAAGGCTTTTGTTTGTGCTCTTTGTTTACGTGGTTGTTCTCTCTTGGGACTGAGAGAGGCAAGACAGAAATTTATCTTCTCCAATCCATCCTAATCCAAGTCTCCAATATTGCAACCAGTATAGGTAAGCCAGGCAAGGTGGATTAGTTTATCTTTTGTTTTATGTGAATTTCCCCTGTGTTAAGAGGGAGGTTTATTCCTGTTTTCTGTAACTTAAAGGTTTTGCCCAGAGGGGGACCTGTATGTTTTGAATCTGAATACCCTGTAAAGTATTTTCCATCTTGATGTTACAGAGGTGATTCTTTTACCTTTTCTTTAAATAAAATTCTTCTTTTAAGAACCTGATTGATTTTTCATTGTTCTTAAGATCCAAGGGTTTGGGTCTGTGTTCACCTGTACAAATTGGTGAGGATTCTTATCCAGCCTTCCCCAGGAAAGGGGGTGTAGGGCTTGGGGGGATATTTTGGGGAAAGACGTCTCCAGGTGGTCTCTTTCCCTGTCCTTTGTTTAAAACACTTGGTGGTGGCAGCATACGGTTCAAGGACAAAGCAAAGTTTGTACCTTGGGGAAGTTTTTAACCTAAGCTGGTAAGAATAAGCTTAGAGGGTCTTTCATGCGGGTCCCCACATCTGTACCCTAGAGTTCAGAGTGGGGAAGGAACCCTGACGTGGGCATTTGCCGTAAAAGCCCTTGCTTTGCAAGGCCAGCCTTGAAAACAGCCTTAACTGATTGCTAGGGGTAGATGATCTCCACTAATTTTTTTCCCCCCTACAGATCACAGGTTATTTGTGGTCTCCATACAACTGCCTAGGGTTGCCCTTTGGAGTCCATGATAAAAATGATCACAGGTCCCAAATTTTTCAGTAAGATGCCGTTTCAGTTTGTGGGTGTGGGAGGCATTGCCAGATGGCCCCTGCTTGCACCAGGGCTACAGACTCCCTTCCATCCTGCAGCCTCAGCCTGAGCCAGCTCCTCTTCTGAGCAGCCAGCATGACCTCTGGTCACCAGCAGGAGAATATGAGAGGCTATGTAGTATAGTGCAGTGGCTCTCAGACTTTTCAGACCACTGTACCCCTTTCAGGCATCTGATTTGTCTTGCATACCCCAAATTTCACCTCACTTAAAAACTACCCACTTACAAAATCTGGCATAAAAATAGAAAAGTGTCACAGAACAGTGTTACCAAAAATTTGCTTACTTTCTCATTTTTACCATAAGTTATAAAATAAGTCAATTGGAATATAAATACTGTACTTATATTTCAGTGTATAGAGAAGTACAAACAAGTCATTGTATGACTTTTCAGTTTGTACTGACTTTGCTAGTGCTTTTTATGTAGCCTGTTGTAAAACTAGGCAAATAGCTAGATGAGTTGAGGTACCCCCTGGAAGACCTTTGCATGCCCCTGGTTAAGACCCACTGGGCTAGTGAAGTGTGCATGGACAGAGAATAAAGCACTCCTGCAATAAAGCAATCCCAGCTTTGACACCGATTCCTTGCCCTTGGTTAGCTCACATAACCTTTCTCCTTAGCTTTCCCATTGCACAATGGGGATAATACTTACTAATACATCTGAAGAAGTGCTGTGACCATTAAATACTTTATTTGCTGAGTACTCTACATGCTTAAATTCACCCAAATGAATATAGAACCTCCCAGTGGCAGGGAGCAGATGGGGTCCAAAGATCCCCTTCCAAGATGATTTTATTTTAAATGTTTGCAGCTACATGCAGGACCCCTCCCATTCCACCCCCACAAGCAGCTGCACTTAACTCTTGCAGCCAGAGGCAGGGGGGAGGTCTAAGGATCCCACCCATTACAATACGCATGATTTTAAATGTAAAACATTCAGTTTTGGGTGCTATCCCCAAAATCTTCTCACTAGCCCTCCCAAAAATCCCCCTTGCTGGCTCTGCACCTAGTGATGTGCTCACGGAGGGCAGGATTGGTTACATTGGCCAGCCCTCCTCTCCCTTTGCCCCCCCAGATAAAAAGATTATTTCAGCAGCAAATAACCTGGGGGAAGGAGGAGGAAGAACCATGCTAGCAGGACCCTTTTCTAGCAAGAGGGAAAAAAGGCTGAGATTTTTTTCAAAGCTGGCTTGTCGGTGGGACGGTAGATACACACCTTCCACCACTGCCAATGGGACCAGTGTGCCTAAATCCCCTAGGCCAAGATTTGAAAGCCACCTATGCGTTTTCTTTCTCCACCTCTTAAGGACAAAAGCAAAATCCAGATGTCTGGAATGAACAGTGAAGAGGAATAATAATTAAGATGCCCAGACACCCTTCACACAACCTTTTCCAGCTCTGCTACTACTACTAAACTGGATTATCCCAAAGCAGCCTGTGAGAAGACACTCAAGTCAGTCTCTTTTCGTTAATAATGAAAATTGCTCCATGTAACAGTTTGGAAATTATGTATAGTCTCTCTTATGGAAAATAAGGGAACCCCAGAAACAACGTATTATTTCAACATCAGGTCATTTGCCTAGATCAGAAGAAACCATGTATTGAGGATGGATGGATACAAAACATCCACTAGGTGTCACTGATCATCTTCAAAAACACAATGAGCTAGGGTTTGTGCAGCAAAATATGGTTATGCAGAGCCCCAGGTCTATTGACGCAGCTGTTCTAACACAAGAGAGTGTGTTTTTCAGGATGATTGTCATAATGTGAACCCGAGCTAGCCTCTCTCGAGACTCCCGCCCCACAAATCTGAGTTGTGCAGAGTACTATAGCATAGTTAGAATAAGGGACAACGTTTGCAGCAACCTCCATGTATTCTTTGGATAAATAAATACAAAATAAACACCAATTTATCTGTAGGACTTTGGGGGCCTCAGCCACCATTTCATCCGCTTCAGGCCCAGCCAAGGCAAATGCCTCACATGGCAGAAGTCAAGATTTCTTTTCTGGGCAGAGCAGACATTTCCCACTCTGTTTCTCTCGGGCCTTCTCTCCCTGACCCCAGATGACACCCTAGCATGTTTTGCACCTCAGTGAGAATTGGATGGGGGCCTTAAATCCCAGTTCTCCATATATGGTGGGGCAGCCTTGCACCCAGTGAATACCTATAAAAGCTGATTATTCCCTCTGGGTTTGTGCTGATGCTCTGAAGCTTTAGGGCTTGTCTACACTGGCAATTTACAGCGCTGCAACGGTCTCGCTCAGGGGTGTGAAAAAACACCCCCCTGAGCGCAGCAAGTATCAGCACTGTAACGCGCCAGTGTAGACGGTGCCCCAGCGCTGGGAGCCGCGCCCCTTGAGGAAGCGGTTTTTTTAGAGCGCTGGGGGAGTGCCGCGACCTCACAAGCCACGTCAAAGTGCTGCCGGGGCAGCGCTTTAGCATTGCCAGTGTAGACTAGCCCTCAGACTGCACAACTAATTTAATAGCTTATAAAGCCATAAAGGAGTGCTGTGTTCATCTAGTGACCTCCTGTATAACACAAGCCAGAGGCCTTCCCTGACTGGAGTCCTATTCGACTACAGCAAATCTTTTCGAAAGCCATCCCAAACTTGGTTAAAAATTGCCAGTGATAGAGAATGCACCCCCAGCCCTTATGAAGTCGTTTCAATGGTTTATTCCCCTCACGGTTAAACAAGAGCACCGTATTGCCTGTCTGAATTTGTCTAGCTTCAATATCCAGCCATTAGATCTTGTTAGACCTTTCTCTGCTAGACTGACGAGCCCATTGTACATTTTTTGCACCTAGGTAGGTGCTCCTAGGTTACGTCTACACCAAGAGTTAGGGGGTGTGACTCCCAGTTCATGTACACACACTCACGCTACCTGGATGAGAGCTAGTGCGAGTACAAATAGTAGCATAGCTGCAGTAGCATGAGTAGCAGATTAGCTGTGTCTCCACGGCCCACGCTACCAAGGTTACACTACTATTTACCCTCACTAATTCTCATCCAGCTAGCGTATTTGTACATGGCCTGGGCGTCACACCCCCAGCTCCCGGTGTAGACGTAGCCATAGACTGTGATCAAGTGACCCCTTAACCTTCTCTTTCTTAAGTTAAATAGAGTGAGCTAAATTAAACAGCTTGAGTCTGTAAGTGTGACACGCTTTCCTATCCTTTATTTCCAATCACAGTTTGTAAAGCACTGAGCTCAATGCATGAAATGCACCATATAATCCTGTAAGGCCCAGATCTTCAAATGTATTTAGGCCCCTCACTGTCATTGCTTTCCATGGCAGTTAGGGGCTTAAATTCCTTTGAGGATCTGGGCCTCAGTGAACAGTCACAGCCAAAGTACAGTCTCAGCGAAGACTACCAGTCATCAATGTCTACCGTGTGCATCTCGACAACTATTTATTTCTACTTACTAAGCAGTTATTCCAAGCTCTAGACTACTGTGTATTACGTTTTCCTACTCTGATTGCACCTGACTTCCACTGGCAACAGCTATCAAAGAGTCGAGCCTCAAAGGCATATTCTAGAATGAGTTTTGCTAGACATAATGTTAAGTAAAGATATTGCAAAATCAAAATCTAAGGAAGCCATTTCTCACATACACAGCTTGCAGTGTTCTTCTTCCAAAACAGATTGATTGGGTGATATGGCTCTTTTTCAGATGATGGGTTAGATCCACAGCTGAAGTAAATTGGAGTATTGAATTCAAAGAGTGACACTGATTTGCACCAGCTGAGGATCTGTCCTGATAACAGTAGCATGCCTGGCTATTGTTTTCTTACTAACTTACATTTTGCTACCTACCTTGGCAAGTTAAAAAAAATGCAGACACATTCTATTTTGTAGCCACCTCAAAGAATGATTAGGGAAGAGAAAATAGCTGGGAAATGAGGCACTACCTAGCTTGTAACCAAGATTACAGAACAACTTGAGGTGGCCTTAAAGACCAAACTCTGTATTATATGAAGTTATTTCCTTCACTGCATCTTCTCTACCTCCATTTTCATAGGGCATTTTTTCCCCCCAACCCCTCTCTACTCACTCCAGCTGTCTTTCCCACATCTATGTTACAGCTTGAGACAAATGCCCTCATATTGTTCAGTCTTTCTTCTTTGGCCAAACACTTACCAATCAGAGATTGCAGGTGGCTTGTCGGATGTTTTTAGAGTCAGTGTAGTAACAGCCACAGCTGCTACAGAATTCCTCCTTGCCCTGCTTGGTGGCACTATGGATTTCTTCTGGGGAAGAATGAAACTGACTGACTTTTTGCCTTTCAGTGCTGGTGCTGCTTTAATAGGCTTCGTCTTTGAGATGCAGTTCTATTGTCCTCCCACGTCCAGATCCTTGAAAATCTTGGCGCCCTTCATCAAGAAGTAGCTCAGCACTGCTCCTTCTCCCTCCCTACTAGACTCTATGCCAGATTCCTTTGCGATATTTGCCAAGTGTCTTAGACAGTTACAGTATACCTATCAGCATTAATATAAGTGTATTCTCACTCTGCAATGTGGCACATCCCCACCACCCCTCTCCCCCTCAAAAGGGAACTACTTCTAGGGACATGAAAGGGTGAATCCTTGGTTCTAACATGGCAGCCAAAGAAGCCCCCAGGGGGTGGGATAGGACAGAGGATGTATGAGATTATAGAATGACAATGAAAACAGCACGCCTGTTTAGTAAGAAACCCAGTGGATGAAAGCTTCTCTCGGGGTGTGCTGCCCTGAACTACTAACAATTAACAACAACACCTCTCATCCATCATTTCAAAACACTTTACAAACAAGCAAGCCAGCCATACAACCCTCCCTGTCAGGTAGACAATGCTGACTCCATTTTATAGATGGGGAAACTGAGGCACAAAGCGCTTCTGCATACAATTTTCAAAATCATCTTGGTCTTTAGGAACCAATGAGACTTAGGAGCGTTTGAAAACTGAATGAGTGAGTTAGTGAAAGAAATTAAGATGGCACCTAGAACTCATTGATCCTTGTCCCATGCTCTAACCATTAGAAGACACTTCCTTGATTATTTTTCACTTAATAATGGAAAGACACATTGAAAGGATTTTTTTATTGGTCTCTAAATTTACAGTTGCCCATGTTCGCAGGTAAACAACATATGAATGCCGCAGCCCAGTAGACAGCTCACCTAGCAACACAAATATCACATGCAAAGACTGCTTATCTAAAGTGGAGTGTGTGGGATAGGAGAGGGGGGTAGTGAACAGAGGCTGCCTATGCATAATTGGACCCATGCATTTAGAGGCTGGGTTAGACCCTTTAGAAAAGATGGCCCTCAATGTATTTTTCTCCCCCACTAATTTAATGAAAACAAAATGTGCAAGACTGCCTTTTTCAAATGTTGTTTTCTTGTACAGTGGTAAAACTTAATGCTAAATACCCACCTAGCAAAGAGACCTGATCATTCAGCAGCATTACCGAACTTTGGAGCAGCACTTTCATAGTAGATTAACCATTGGTCTTTGGGACCCCTGTTCTGCTTCTGCTCAGTCCCCTATTTAAAGGCATGCCTAGCTCCTCTTTGAAAATGACACTGGAATCCTTTTACTCCAACAATACCAGGCTTGGAATGATCTGCTGGATCAGGCATAGAGGAATCTGCCAGATTTAATTTGGGTTGAAGGAGCATATTCTCCAGCCTTCCTTCAGTGGGAGTGAACTGATGATTCATTAGAAGTCCTGCTCAGGAGCGGATAGCCTAAGAAACGAATGTGTAAACATTCCTGTGCGTATGGTCGAAACTTCCCAGGATAGTGTTACGTAAAGTGGTGGGACCAAATCTGAACTCATTTAAACCTCTGCAGCCTCAGTGAGATCAAACAGGACCACTCAGGTTGGTCACGGGAAGAGCTTTCCAGTTCCCAGCTGACCTCCTTTCCAACTTGCAATTTTTCAGATAGTTCTGATTTACTTAACGTTCCAATTGTTCAAAACACGCAGACTCATTCGTTCAGGAAGATCTCTTAAACCCCGCTGGTGGAAGGATGGTCAGCTCACAAAGGGAGGGCGCCAAAGGGGATGGAAAATAGCAGGGATCAGGGCATGGCTTGGAAAACAAGGAAATATCTTTAAGCAGTTAGTTAGCTCCCGCTTAATGTTTGCAAACAGGGTCACTCGGAGCACACTGCAAAAGTGAAGCTCCTGCGGTCATGGTACTTTCATACATACTTTATCTAAATAGTTATATTTCAGCAGTCCACATGTATATGAAATGACACACCTGCAACACAAGTGATGATTAGAGATAGTGAAAGCACCGCACTGATAGCTCTGGTTATTAGGGCAAGATTAAAGTAATCTGGGGACACAGACACACAGTAACATAGGAGGGTTCCATACCATGGCTCCAGTCCTCCACTGTGGCCCCTCCCCTCACTTGGGGTAGCAGGGATGCTCCCCCCCCCCACATCCAGAGAAACAGGTGCAGTAGTGTGGGGCCTTCTTTTCTTTCTCTACTGGAACCCGCAGGTGTCTCCTCTCTCCTTCACCCTCCACCCCCATTTTACCTACCCCAGTGGCTCCCTTCTGCTGAGTGATGTTGGTGGGACCTGACAGAACAGTGGATCCTTTAACACTCCGTTAAATGCATGGGACAGTTCACCCCTCAGAGCTATATGTGAAAGGTTGGGGCAGGTCACACATTGCACTTGTGCCTGGCTCTGAACCTCTTTGTGGCAGGCTTAAATCAAATCCTGAGGCCATTATTTTAAGGAAGTTATTTTACAACAGGAAGAGCTTTTCATACCTGATACTTCAGGTTTTATCTTATTCTAAGTCTGAATGAAGGGGTTTAAAATGAAACAGTGAACAAACACGTGTAAAGGCAGTCTCTAACAAAGACCCTCTTATGAACCAGTATTTCATGTTTAATTTAAGACTGGTGAACAGTTTAACAAGCAATACTGTAAATAAATCTGAAACAAAAATGGTGAAGTTAAAATAACCTGTGATAACTAGTTGTCCCACTCAAAACATTCACCCTTGTATAGCATAGTATAGCCCCCTGGAGGCAGCAGCCACTAGGGGGCAACATAACACATTATGGGGCACTTCTTGACTTCATTGCAAAGCATAAAATACATGAAAAAACATAACATTATAGTCCTCCCAACACACAGATTCTTTAAATTCTTAAAATTTAATTTGAATTAACAACTTTGTTTAATGTTTTTACTTTATAACAACTTTCCTTTAGCTCACATGACATATACATGATAAATGTTATCACTGGAAGATATGAACAAGGATATTTGACTATAAAATATCAAACCCATGCAGTATACTAGCTAGCTTGCATTTCTTAGTGGAACAGTAACACTGGCCAGACTTTTCAAGAATTCCATGAATTTCCTGGACTAATGGATGTCTATACAATTCCCCAATAAAAAAAATCTAAGAATGCAAGATTCCTTATTAATATTTTATGATTATTTTGCTATTACTGTACACAACACTCCAAAACAAAGCCACGAGTTATATTTACATACAGTACTACAAAAATGATCCAAAAGCTGAACTTTTCAATGCGAATTGAGTAGCCAAATCTCCTACGTGGCTTTGAGAAGCCCAGCTAGAACTGTAAAGTAACCCAGGACATTCCTGAGTGAGTGATCACTTTAATATAGTTCTCGCTTGCAGACAAGTCACGCTTTAAATAGTGCAGTTGTTCCCTTCAAATGGAGTTGTGCAAACCTATTGTGGGATGTGTCATTTTGTTTTCCACTCCCTTTGGATACAGATGGCCCAGTTGGCCTGGTTTAACTATTTATATGCTGTCTCTTTACTTGCTTTATTTTAGAGGATTAAAGATCAGGCTATTGCCCATCTTTTTTCCTTGAATCTGGGTACATTTGACATCAAGACTGAGGCAATTGGAGGCAGTTCAGTTTTGATCAAAATCAAATAGCCCATTCATGACAGAAACCAGAGGAAAAAAGAAGTTCCCCATAGTGACAGCAAGTATTTGGATGGGACTGCATGCCCTTTGGGGGACAAACTTCCCCTCGGCCGCACCCACACAAATGTAAAAGCAACAGAAAAAGTGCCGTTTCACAGAGACAAGATGCAGGCAATCTGTACACCAGGTACAGAGTCTCTAATATGCTGCAAAGCTGTGCTCTGCGAGGCTGCTATGACCATGCCAATGTGGAGGGTTTGTTTGTTTGTTTTGGAGGGGGTGTATTGTGCAATGTCCCCCCATTCCACCATGCTACTGTAACATGAAGCTAAGGCTTCGGGGAAGAAGGGACAGCAAATTTCTTCCCTCTCTAAACAGCCCTGTGCATAGTCAGTTTACTTTGAGTAGGTTGGAGGATGCTGACAATATGGCTGAGTTATATTCAGTCTTTAGCAGACACACAGGAACAATTTTTCACAATGTGGTAACCCACTATAATTTAGAAAGTAAGCTTGGATCCAGCGAGCACTTAACCACTGCTTAAAGTTACACAGGTGGGACTACATCCTTATGCAGAATGTTAAGCATGTGTGCAAATCCTTGCAGGACTAGGGCCTAAATGTGTCCGTTTGAATCATTAATGGCAGGCTGTTTATTCTGGGTTTGAAGGGGGATTTAGCTCTCTCCAAATAGATGGAGTGATCCAAAACTTAACTTTATTTTTGTCAAGTAAAACAATAATAATAATAGAATTATAGAAATGTATGGCTCACGAGGTCATCCGGTTGAGAGGTTCTCACACGGGGGGATGCACTCCTGGGTTGGGGGCTGGAATGTGCTCTGGGGGGCATGAGATGCTTTAGGGGGAAAAAACGTACGGTGCACATTTAGAGCTGGGTGGCCGGAGAGGGGTGGCTGTTGAGGGCACTGCCAGCAGCAGCAGTGCAGAAGTAAGGGTGGCCGTACCATCTCATGCCACCGTTACTTCCCTGCTGCTGGCGGCGGCACTGCCTTCAGAGCTGGGAGCCCGGCCAGCAGCCGCTGCTCTCTGCTCTGCCTTTGGAGCTGGGCTGTAGGAGAGTGGCGACTGAGGCATACACTGAGGCATACACTACAGACACAAAGAATGGAGGCACAATCAAATAAGTTTGAGCCACAGATCTAGTCCATCACTCCATGCTGAGGCAGGATTAAGTACACATAGATCAGCCCTTATAGGTGTTTGTCTAACCAGTTCTTAAGAACCTCCAAGTATGGGGATTCCATACCCTCCACTATTAATCTGTTTCAGTACTTAACTATCCTTACTGTTAGAAAGTTATTCCTAATATCTAACCTAAATTTCCCTTCTGTAGAAGGACACCACAGAATTCATGACTTCCAAAGGGCTAGCCTATCCACTTCCCATGGCACTGGACATGGAAAAACCGACATATGCTGTATACAAACACACTGCACAAAGAAGTGAGCTATCACTTGGTATCCATTCCTGAATGAAGAACTTTTTAAGAAAAGGCATCCATCCCTACAGGGTTACAAAATTGTATGGAACCTTCTGTTCCAGACTGAGAGAATAACAAGAAATCTATTGCTGTCACTCTGTTTCCTCAAATCCTCTTTATGGGAAGCAGAAAGGTGGGGTGGTGGTGGGAGAAAACCTAGTACAGTAATTGTGCAAGAGAGACAAGGTGGGTGAGGTAATAGCTTTCATTGGACCTACACCTGTTGGTGTCAGAGACAAACTTCCAACAGAAGTTGGTCCAATAAAAGATATTACCTCACCCACCTTGTCTCTCTACAACCCGGCTACAACAACACCGCACATAGTAATTGTGCATTGCACTGTGTAAAAATTACATATATCGATACAAAGTAACCATCAGTTTCCATTTACAAGTAATGCAAGAAACAGCAAACAAAGAACAAGTAGTTTTCTCTTATTTACTCTCGGGGTTCTGACCATACTGGACCAAAAATAAGTTTGCCCTGAAAACAGAAGCATAAGAAAAATTTTACCTTGTGTGTTCAGATTTACAGCCAAATCCTGCTACAGGGTGCATGTGTACTCTCTCCAGGGCTAGTAGCTGGGAATCTAATGATTGTCCTTCCCAGGAGATTTTATTTGTGAAAAATAACCTCATCTCAGTAGATCTCAAACACCAAGTAGTTGGACACACTACTTGGAAAGACTATAACCTTAGCCATTAGTAAATATACCAATTCCTGCATGATTGCAAAGGATGATCAAAGCCATTTTCTTTAAAGAACCCAGCCCAAATCCTCAAAACTATTTAGGCACCTACCTCCCACTGATTTCAATGGGAGCCAGGCACCTAAATAGCTTTGAGGTTCTGGGCCCTAACCCCTATCAGGAATAGATTCTGCCATGCTTACATTGAGTACTCCAGGGATATTTCAGTGGGATTGCTGGTAGAGTACACTACAAGTGTGGCAGAATCTCGCCTTCAAAGTGTATGAGATGCTAATTCTTCCTGTAGGATCATAACAAATCACAGTTTAAAGTTTTTTGTCCAGGGCACACTAGGTTGGATAATCTAGACACAGAGAAGCTGCTTACTAGTAACGAGGCTGCTGTATTTGCATTAAAATGAGATGTGGCTGTCTGAGAGGACTCTGTTTTGTACAGTGCTTTTTCTATCAATAGAAATCATTTCGCTCTAATGAGGTTTCCAATACAGTTTTGGCATGAAGATTTAAAACCCTTTTACATTTCAGAAGCGTTTTATTTCAGTTTCCTTAGAGAGGAGCCCCTGCTGGATTTAAGCAGCCCATGGAGAGTCACATTTGGTTTTTGATGTTATAAATTAGAGACGGTGTGCAGGGGGAAAAAAATCGCTCTGACTTTACCTACAGGGCAAGACACGGGAAGAACAGAATATAATTCAAGCACTTTCCAGCTTGGAGGTAGGCACAATGCTGGATCAGTGTGCAACTCTGGCAGCAGAGCTGTGGGTTGTGCTCATTGAGGACATTATCATGGCAATTCTACAGGAAATGCTGCAAGCACTGTCAGTTATCCCTGTAACAAGATTCCCTGACCCGGTGGCTATTAGAATGAAATAGACATGAGAGATGATGGGGCAGATGGAAGAAAAAACATCTAAACATACTGTTCTGCTGGGTAAGGACAAATGATGTTATTTCATTTGCATAGAATCTTTATTCATGTCCATCTTATGCTATATATTTAAATAGTCCTGTGACCCACTCCTGACATTGCTGTATGTGTATGTAAATGAGGAGCTCCTCTAGTGAAGTTAAGGTAATTAAACCACTGAAAACACAGAGTTTTAGAAATTTAATAGACAAACTATGCTGTCTAGCTACGGCTGGCTTCTCTCCCATCCACTGCAATGGAAAAACTCCCACTGACGTCAGCAGCGGGAGAAATGGGGCCTTTTTGGGCCCTATTTCAGCCCTTCCTCAATTGGTCACAAATATGCTGAGGGTGCTAAAAGGGGTCTGTTATTCAGAAATCTGGTCCTGTGATTCCCGCTCCTCCCCAGGCCTGCTATTGCCTCTTGTAAAATTTGTCTCGGAAGGAAACAATGTATTACAAGATCAGTTGTTTCTAAGAGGATAATGTGGGTTGTTCTCTTTGGAGTAAGATGATCAGACTGAAGAGTCAGATGAATTCTTAGGTATAAACTATCCTGTCATTACTCCTTCTTAGGGTGCTCTGAAACTCAGACACTGGGAAAAAATTAGATTTTCTGGTAAAAGCCCCAACTCAGGAAGGCACTTGAACACATGAATAGTCCCACTGGCATCAATGGAACTACTCACACGCTTAAGGTTAGGCACAAGTTTACACCCCTTGCTGGATCAGGGCCATAGCCATTGGTGAGTATGCAGGGCCCATGAATGTTGACTGGTGTATGTGACAGAACAGTCAAATACCAAAAGATGCTGCCAGGTTTCTGTTGGGTGGCTTTCCCCCACCCTTTCTTCAGGGTTTAGTTGATAGGTTTGGGAGATTACAGCCCAAATACCCACACACCAGAGAACCAGGTATTGTTTACAAGAGGACATGAAGGACTGCATCAAGTGAGCCCATTAAGACCACAGGAAACTGTTCAAATGGTAGGAAGAGGAGATCAGACAGTCAGGAAGGAGGTAGGAGGGTCGAGAACTAGCCAGTAGGTGCTAACTAAGACCTGCCTAATCAAACTGTTAATGTTGATAACCCCTGGGATGTGTTTTGACTGGTTAGATAGTTGGTTATTGCTGCTCCAGCCCTTTTCTCCTCCCAAGCTGATTGACTGGAGCACTAGTGTTATATAAGCCAACCCATTCATCCAGGCCCTTTGCTAGGGAGTCATGCATGGGATGTTGCTTCGGCTCTACATGGGAAAAAGTCCGCTTTGCATTAGAGAAGGGGAAAGTATAAATCAAAGCACTGGAGATTACAGTCCAAAACTAAACAGCCCAGTGAAAGGACCTTTGTACAACTTCTTACTATTCTCTGGGTGGTGGTGGGGACATCTACCCATCAAGATGTCAGAAGAGATGCTTGCTAGGTGTGCTGGAGGAGCTAGACCAAGGATCCTGTCTATCCACCCTTAGGTACAGACCAGAAGTTAAGGAGTGGGATGAAGTATAAGCCCTGAGTCCTTTAGGGGCAGCTGCTAAACTAAAGACAAGATTGTTCGGTGACCCACCTGACCAAGTGAGGGCAACACTAAAGTGGCTCGCTGTTCAGTGGGCTCGGACAAAAGGGAGGCAGCAGACAGATGACATGCCACAGGCTGACGAGTTCCAGAGATTTCAGGAAGATCAACAGAACAGGGAGGGCCCAGCCACAGGAAGAAAGGGCTGCAATGTTCAAGGCTCTTAAAGAGATGGAGTCCTATCAGATTCCAGTGTGGAAAGGCCCTGAGATGACACGCCTGATGCCAGGAGACAATACAGAACCTTATATTACCACACTGGAAAGAATGGGCCCTATCATATGGGTAGCCATAAGGACAGGGGGTTCTCAGACTTGTCCCATTTTTCAGAAAGATGGGACTGGGGAGAGACTGCTATAAATGTGGTGAAACAGGACATTTTGCCTTTAGATGCAGCCATAGTCCAGGGGTAGTCCTAGAAACCTGTTCTCTGGGGGTGGGAAATTTCACAGTTAGAGGCTTGTCTACACAAGACCTTTTACCAATTATATTGGTATAATTATACCAGTATAGTTAAACCGCCATAGTTATACCAGTACAATTCCCCCTGGGGAGACTCTTATTCCAGAATGAGAGGCTTTTTTTTAGACTTTGGTTTAGCTTCAACCCTTTCTAATGTGGCATAAACTCCCATAAACCCCAAAATCCCACCCAGGGAGTTATACTGGCATAACTATAGTGATTTAAATCCACACCTTATCTTATATTGGTATAACTTTCCTGTGTAGACAAGCCCTAAGACTGGGGTACTTGAGGGTGAACCTTGAAAGACTCTAGAATCTGAAACACAGAAAGCCAATACCTGTTACTATGATTAACTGTGTCCATGAGGATACAATGGAATATCAAGGAATGGCAAAACAAAGGAATATCAATTGATGGGCAAAACATTCCCATGAAGGAGGGGCTGATGAAGAGATCGCCCTACCAAGAAGTTTGGGGAAGGATATCCTCAGTTTCTTTTATACTCTGGAGTAGGTCATGAGAGAACCCACCTGTTGTGAATGTCACTATTTGTAGCCAGGTTCAGGACCCAGGCAGGGAGAAGGAGCAGGAGGACAGAAGACTCCTACTGACATCAATGAGAGCAGGATTGGGCCCAAAATGCAAAACAAAACAACCTCTCCCCACTCCCCCTCAAATCTTATTTTCAGTCCTGGCTCCCTGTACTTCCCATACATGCTTTAGCCTGACACCAACTCTTGATGTGTTAAGAAAGACTTTCACAAGTTTTTCAGGATTTTACTCACAGAAGAAACAATATAACATGTGATCAAGTCACCTTAGGAAATTTTACAGTACTTCATGTTCAAATACATCTTTTCAGACATAAACAAAAGCATGTCATGCAGCTTTGATTATTTCTGAAGTCCCTGTCAAATATACTGGATTACTTCAGTTTCCTGGCTATACCAAAACTAAACAAACTTTCCTGGAAAGGAAAGAACTATGTAAAACTGAGAACCCTACTTGGTAGCTTCAAAAGCTTGATAGTTCTGCCATCCCACAGAGTCAAAGGGTCATTGTGTAAAGCCCACCCTTGCTCAATGTATTATAACAATGAGAACAGACAGTTTTCAGACCCCGGCAGTCAGGAAACCTTGCAAGGTTTTGAATACACACAAAATGAACCAGCTAGTGATGAGTCTTGTAGGGACAGTGGCCATATACTCCTGTAGTATAAAGAATACAGATGGGAATGAACAATCCTGACACAAAAGATCAGGTCCAGTTCTTAGTAAGGCTTTGGTTTTTTTAAGTGTCATTCTTAAATGAACCAGTAAAAAGAGATAGAATTACATCCTTTAAACTGCTGTGTTCCTCTACACCAGTATAAAACACAAATACACAAACATGGCTTAAGAGCTATAATGACTTAGAATATCCTTTTAAGGTGTGTATTAAAAATATTCATACTCAAATGATAAGTATTTTAAAAGAAGCATTTACAAAAATAAACAATCCATTTCCACAAGTTCATATATAGTTGACCATTTGAAAGCACCTTGAAGCAGCATATTTACTGCTAAAGCCAGTTACCTAAATCTTTGGTATAATAGATAGTGTGTGTATATATATTTGTTTTCCCGTTGGCAGGTATACTGTACAGAAGACTGAAGAAGCAGCTTTTCCTTAATTTTTCCTTGATGTATCTTCTATGTATACCAAACAAATATTTCTAACATGTCTTCCTATGATAATAGGAGAAAATCCCAATATTTTCTTGGCTCCTCCTATAACTTTTGGATCTAAAACAAAAACAAAAAAGGTCAGAGGGGAAAAAAGAAAGTGAAGTAATCAATTGATAAGTACAGTTTTAATAAACAGCGTTTTGCAAAGATTCTTTACAAAAATGTTTCTGGGGGAAAGCTGTTCCTTTGAGTACTTTGTGAATTAACTGAACTGAAAAGCCTAGCTAAGGGACCTTTGATTTGCAAAAGCAATTTAACAGGGAGTATTTCAGAATCTCAAGTTAAAAAAAAACACCTATGGATCACTTTTGACACATGTTCAATATTTATCAAAATGATCTCTTTGGCTTAAATCGTCCATGAGCTGGTGTTTGTCAACAGCACTAGTGCTCTGGGGAAGGAATAAAGAACACTGTGTTCAACTGAAGCTAGAATGGAAGGGACTCAAGGAAGCAGAATCATAGAAACCTAGGGCTGGAAGGGACCCTGAAACGTATTCAGACTCAATCCCCCTGAGGCAGGACCAAGTAAACGTAGACCATCCCTGACAGGCGTTTGTCCAAAAACCAAACTGTTCTTAAAAACCTCCAATGATGGGGATTCCACAACCTTCCTCGGAAGACTGTTCCAGAGCTGAACTACCCTTTTAGTTAGCAAGTTTTTCCTAATATCTGACCTCAATCTCCTTTGTTGCTGATTAAGCCCATGACTTTTGGTCCTACCTTCAGTGGACATGGAGAACAATTGGTCATAATCCGCTTTATAACAGCCCTTAACATACTGGAAGACTTTTATCCGGTCTCCACCTCAGTCTTCTTTTCTCAAGACTAAACATGCCCAGTTTTTTTAACCTTTCCTCATAGGTCAGGTTTGCTAAACCTTTTCTTATTTTTGTTGCTCTCCTCTTGACTCTCTCCAATATGTCCACATGTTTCCTAGCGTGGCACCCAGAATTAGACACAATACTTCAACTGAGGCCTCCCCAATGCTGAGTAGAACGGGAGAATTACCTCCTGTGTCTTATATCTGGCACTCCTCTTAATACGTCCCAGAACGATAGCAGGCTTCTTTACAACTGCATCACATTGATGACTCATATTCAAACTGTTATATGTGAACTCTGGTGCTGTGGCAGGCAACCAGCATTTGCCCACTGTTATGAGCAGTGTTAAGCAAAAAACCAAAGAATCTCCTCCAAAAGAAATAGATGAACATCCTCATGGTAAATACACCACGCTCAAGTTATGACTTAATTTGCCAAGATCATTCAGGCCCAAGCAGTATCTTCCCAGGAGAAGCAAATAAAGTTGAAACAACAAGGAGTCTTTGTTGCACCCTAGAGACTAACAAATGTATTTGGGCATAAGCTTCTGTGAGCTAAAACCCACTTCTTTTCATATGCTGTGTATTTATACCTCCCCACTGTATGTTCCACTCCATGCATCTGATGAGGTGGGTTTTAGCCCACAGAAGCTTATGCCCAAATAAATTTGTTAGTCTCTAAGATGCCTCAAGGACTCCTTGTTGTTTTTGCTGATACAGACTAACACGGCTACCACTCTCAACAAAGTTGAAATACTCTAAGGGTGGGATTCACAAGCCCTGTCATGGCCCCTTAGCCCCACCCAGGTGGCAGAAAGAGGCCATAATCCAGTCTCAGATCCCCATCAGAGAAGTCCGCTGCTGTAGGGGAACTCCCTGTCACTGCATCAGACATTGTGCCTTATGCTTGTAGGGAGATGGTGAGGGGCCAGGGCAGAGGTCTGCTCCATTACACCAATCCTCTTAATGGCATAGAGTCCATTAAGGCAACAGCTCTAAGCAGTGTTAGGGTGGGCCCTCAGAATCAGGGTGTTGTTACCAGCACCTTAATTCCCCCTCCTGCTCGCACCCACACACATATATCCCTGCATGGAGCAGAGCTTGAGTGTAAGAAGAATCTGCCAGTATTTATTTTTTGATAGTTAGGTGCTCAGATATCAGGGTGATGGGTGTTGTTTTAGGTCACAGATTGACAAATATTTATCTACACCTTATTTACAACTGATTTTTAATGTGCTTTAAAGAGAACCTTGTCAAATATCAGCGTGCCCCCATACCTAAAGAAATAGGTACTTTTATACTGCAGGGAAAAAGGATTAAATCAGCTATCAAGTAAGGGCCCAGTTCTCCAACCCTTCCCACGCTGTGTAGTACTCATTCATACCACTTGAAGCCAATGGATTACTTACATTAGCATTAGTATCCTTGAGTAAGGGCTGCAGAACAGGGCCCTGGGCAATGCACAAGTCCTTAATTCTCAGAACAAGCAGACCTACTCATTTACTGAAGGGGACTTGTACGGGGGTGGGCAGGCAGTGTTTATTCATGAGCCATTAAAAGGTGCATGCCTTTAGGGAGGAAATCTAGGAAAACTACTCTCCATGCAAGTGGTACAGGTCACAACAATAAAAATGATTTTTTCTATGTAAGTCAGGTATTTGTACTGATCATATGCTGAAGGTCCAGACAGAAAAAATAATAATAATAAAAAAATTCCCTCCTTGTGATTAAGTAACTAAGAGTGCAGGCACTGATTAGACTTCAATTAACTACTTAAATAAGTTTTCTAATTTGGAAGCATGAATCCTCTCGGCCTGCTGTAGCAATGAGAGTTCACAGTACTATGGTTTAGATCTTTAAAAAGTGACTCTTCTCATTTGTGAGCTTTTTATTAATTATCTCCTAGCATATCTGGGGCACAGGTTGCATCCTAACCTCATTAACGAATGATGACATCTTCCATTAGCTCTAGAAGCAGCTTTTAGTCATAGAATCATAGAATCATAGAATATCAGGGTTGGAAGGGACCTCAGGAGGTCATCTAGTCCAACCCCCTGCTCAAAAGCAGGACCCAACCCAATTAAATCATCCCAGCCAGGGCTTTGTCAAGTCTGACCTTAAAAACTTCTCAGGAAGGAGATTCCACCACCTCCCTAGGCAACGCATTGCAGTGTTTCACCACCCTCCTAGTGAAAAAGTTTTTCCTAATATCCAACCTAAACCTCCCCCACTGCAACTTGAGACCATTACTCCTTGTCCTGTCCTCTTCCACCACTGAGAATAGTCTAGAACCATCCTCTCTGGAACTACCTCTGAGGTAGTTGAAAGCAGCTATCAAATCCCCCCTCATTCTTCTCTTCTGCAGACTAAACAATCCTAGTTCCCTCAGCCTCTCCTCATAACTCATGTGTTCCAGACCCCTAATCATTTTTGTTGCCCTTCACTGGACTCTCTCCAATTTATCCACATCCTTCTTGTAGTGTGGGGCCCAAAACTGGACACAGTACTCCAGATGAGGCCTCACCAATGTCGAATAGAGGGGGACGATCACGTCCCTCGATCTGCTCGCTATGCCCCTACTTATACATCCCAAAATGCCATTGGCCTTCTTGGCAACAAGGGCACACTGCTGGCTCATATCCAGCTTCTCGTCCACTGTAACCCCTAGGTCCTTTTCCGCAGAACTGCTGCCTAGCCATTCGGTCCCTAGTCTGTAGCTGTGCATTGGGTTCTTCCGTCCTAAGTGCAGGACCCTGCACTTATCCTTATTGAACCTCATCAGATTTCTTTTGGCCCAATCCTCCAATTTGTCTAGGTCCCTCTGTATCCTATCCCTGCCCTCCAGCATATCTACCACTCCTCCAAGTTTAGTATCATCCGCAAATTTGCTGAGAGTGCAATCCACACCATCCTCCAGATCATTTATGAAGATATTGAACAAAACCGGCCCCAGGACCGACCCCTGGGGCACTCCACTTGACACCGGCTGCCAACTAGACATGGAGCCATTGATCACTACCTGTTGAGCCTGACAATCTAGCCAACTTTCTACCCACCTTATAGTGCATTCATCCAGCGCATACTTCCTTAACTTGCTGACAAGAATACTGTGGGAGACCGTGTCAAAAGCTTTGCTAAAGTCAAGATACAATACATCCACTGCTTTCCCTTCATCCACAGAACCAGTAATCTCATCATAGAAGGTGATTAGATTAGTCAGTAGTCAAGATATCATTTCAAAAACGAACTAGATAAATTCATGGAGGATACGTCCATCAATGGCTATTAGCCAGGATGGGCAGGGCTGGTGTCCCTAGCCTCTGTTTGCCAGAAGCTGGGAATGGGCAACAGGAGATGGATCACTTGATGATTACCTGTTCTGTTCATCCCCTCTGGGGCCCTGGCATTGGCCTCTGTCAGAGGACAGGATACGGGGCTAGATGGACCTTTGGTCTGACCCAGTATGGCCGTTCTTATGTTCTTAAGATATGCAGGGAACCCCTCAAATGTGTTTTACCTTAAAGTGATTGAGAATAAAAATTTCCCTTTAAAACAATTCAGTAGATTACCTGGGTTCCAGCAGTACATGAACAATGCTAATCCTGCAGCAACACTAAAGCAAGCAAGGAAGAACATGGGACCTAAGGATGAAAAAGGAAAAGTGAATTTAGTAAAAGAGCACAGAAAAGTGAAAGTTTAGTTTATCTGATGATTCACTAACCTCAGTTATTATTCATATGCATGGCTAAGATTATTCACATGAAGTTTGCATAACCATAATTAGGTATATTCTGTGCCTATTGTACTATAAAATACAATCACTTTATTGTAAGTGTTTTGTATTGTAATTACTCTGAGATTGTTAGCCTCTCTTGTTCTAATAAGAACTCAGAATGGGAGGCCTGATTACACATGAAAAAGGTTTTAGATTTACATAAAAATGTCTAGTTTGTGTAAAAAAAAACACCTCCTTTTTTGTTTTTAAACAAAAATGGCAAAATAAGGGCCAGATTTTGATACATTCACGCACACTAAGGGGCACCTAACTCTCCGAGTAGTCGCATGGATGTCAGTGAACTGCTCGTAGAGTAAGGTACTATTCACTGAGAGTGATGGTATTGAAATGTGACCCCAAATAAGTAGTTTTTCATAATGTTTCTTTTTTATACTTTGCATTCTTCATCTTTCCCGTCTCCTGGCTCTCCACCAGGAAGAATTACTGCTCTTTATGGGTCCAGTCCTTCAGTCCATGCTCAAAACTCCTGACTTCAGTTACCTTGACTTTCTTGAGAATTTTCTCTAAGCGAGGACTGCAGGATCAGACCTCATGAAATAAACTATGGCCAGAAAAAAAAAGAAAAGGAAAAAGGCCAGTCATCAACCATTCTGTATGTAATTAGCACCCAAGATTTTCACATTTCTGAGTGGATATACATCTCATTTATTTAAATGTCAGCTATCAGTATAGAGATGTATATTCTTACTTATATAAAATGAATTGGGAAGAGTATGGTGTGTGAATGCATTTAGATGTGCACTGCAAAGTAATGAATACGATATTTAAAATGTTTTCTGTTGCTGTTCATGGTTCTGAATGCAACTGAGATGCAAAGCTATTTGTATATTTAATTCAAATCCCTGACTGGAAACCATTTAAACATTTCCAACTGAAATGAAATATAGTACTTATATTGAAGTATGATAGAACCTTGCTAATCCACACTTCACTCAGCCCCAGACAAAAATTGGCCAATGTTTAATGGCTGAGTGCTGTAGCGAGGCCTCAGGTTACCACGACTTCTTCCCTATTACATAACATGGCAGCATACATTTACTAGCATACTGGGAAGTGCTATCATGAATCCACCTAAACTGCATTTATCCTTTTAGGAGCAAATCCCAGTTCTAGCCTAACAAATGGACTACGTGCTGGGGTTGTCCACAGACACAGGGAGAGCAGGAAGTAGAAATTTTCCAGCAGTGCAGTCACTCTGCAGTTGCTACTTCAGGGTCATCATTACAACAGTTTGGTGTGGCTGCCTAGGGAAAATGGCTAGAGGATACGAGTGGTCTCCAATCCACAGCCCCTTACTCAGCATGATGGAGCACAAAGGTGCGCTGACCTTTTGCACAGCTTCCTAAAAAGCTTACCCTCCCCTTCCTGTGCTGGCTATGTTGCTGTCAGAACCCCACCACAGCACTGAGTGGGGCAAGGGAAAAGACACAATTTACCGGTAATGGACAAAGTATATTTAGTTCACCATTATTATTGGGGCTTTTTGTTATTGCTGTTGGTTTTCTCTTATTTGTTTGATTGTTTTTTGTCTACTCACTAATCTGCAAAAGTGATGTAACAAGGTTCTTCTGCAAAAGCACAACAGTTGTTGTAAAACCCTTTATTGCTAAAGCATTGGAAGGGCATGGAAAATTAAACACTAGCTAAAATATGCCAAATTTAAAAATAATGCCAATGTAAATGTTGCCTAAAGCTCTATAATCTCTTGAATTCTATGACACCAGATTTCTCCATTGCAGGCTGAATAAGTTTTCCTCTAATACAAGTTGAACTTATTTAAATAGCTACAATAAAGACATAGGAGAACAAATTATTTGCTCCATAAATGTAAATTAAATTGTAAAATAAACTGCATCGTCGTCTGAAAGTATCATTCTGTCCAATGGTATTATATGCATTTTATTTACCCCTGTCAGTTAGAATATGTTTCTCCTTGTCTGTGTCTATCGCTGTGGAAGCTGAGGTTTCTAGAAATAAAAGCAACACACCAAGAGTTAGTACTGAGCACAAGCCAACACGCTTCTGTGTCAATTCATGCAAAATGGAGGGAAAGTCTGTATTACCACTTTTCAGAGAGATAGTAAATCTTTATGTGAAATATTTCACCCCTTCTAAAGACATGTCACCGCTGCAGTTAATCAGGCCCTGTGTTTATTAAAGAAATAGAGAATTCATCATTTCAGCGCAGGTGGAAGACGTTGAGGTTTTATAGTCCTGGTCCAGCAAAGCACTTAATCACATGCATAACTTTAAGCGTGCCAGTAGTCCCATTGGGGCCTGATGGGCAACCAGTGAAAGTACTCACATGCGTAAAATCACTCCTATGACTAAGAGCCTTGCTAGACCAAGGCCTCAAACAGTCAGATTGTTCTGTACATTTCTCCTGTCAGATATGTGAATGCCCAGAGAGTTGAGGAAGACTGGTAATACATTACATCAGAGAGAGGCTTTCATACTGGGACAAAGTTCAAATCAACAGTCACAATGAAAACGGATCGCTACAAAAATATCAGGATTTAAACAAGGGTTTATTCCCACAGCCATCGATGTTCTCCTCATCATCCTACAGCCAAGTCACAGAGCTGTGTTTTTGCCATGAAAACAACCTACATGGCGATGGACTTGGAGAGCCAACATCAGAGACCGAATTCTGCTTTCAGATACACACATCTGCAACTCCCATTGACGTCAATGGGTTCTGCGTGCTCACATCTGGCACATTGGATGTGGTCCTGAGATTGGTACTTTTCTGCAAAATCAAACAGCAGGGGAATCCAGCCTGTCAACAAGATTTTCCACTGTTAGCAATCACAGCTAGAGAAGTCATTTATTTAATTTTGACAGTGTTTTATCAGTTTGCTATAGTGTGAAAGCACCCTCTGTCCCCATTCAGGGAACTCTGACACTAAACATGCAGGTCTCAGAGTGTGTATAACTAGCATTGCTCGACACATGTTAATCATGGCTTATTATACTGCCTGTCCACTGGTTAAGATAGATGGTTGACCACATATCACTTTCTAGAAGACAATGCAGCTCAAGTGCAGGGACAGGATGGAACAGGAGACACCGTGATAGTAACCAGGCAGCCAATCCCCATGCTAGGTTCTGGCTAGGATCCTGGGACTGTCCCCCTGTACTGGGACATTTGGTTACCCTAAATGATGGCAAATGAGTGGGCATATATTATTACCAAAGCCCAGAAAGAGCAGAGTCTGTAACTCTTACCCTGAGCCAGGGTGCTAGAACAATTTTTATAGTGGAGGTGCTAATGATGGAAACCATGTATTTGGATTATTACTACTTCAAGCCAGGGGATGCAGCAGCACCCCCCAACACCCTAGTTCCAGCACCACTGCCCTGGGCAGGAGGGGATCCTCCTTCAAGAGACATCTAGGCCTCTGAGAATGTGGAGCTCAGCGTGGCACAGGTCTGGCAGGCTTCTTACTGTGGAAACACCAGGACCAATGAATATTGCTCCTAAAGTTTAATTAATATTACAAAATTGTTCCACTGAAACACTGTCTGATTTGTGGAAGGAGCTTTTCAGTCAGAAGAATTTAGTTGTGGGAGGCTGGTTAATTTTTCAAATAAAAAAAAATCTATAGTTTGTTTGAATTCCAAATTTGCATTGCAGCAATTTGAGATCTTTTATTATATTGATTTTTCTGGTACCTTTGTGCCCAATCAGCCCATCCAGCTCCCTGGGCAGCTGGAACAAAAGCATGGCAGACCTCCCCCAAGGCGCTGCAGAATGGGGTAAATGCACCTCCTTGGTATCATTTCCACTTCCACCACAGAAACCCCTCCGGGCTCTGGATCCACAAGTGGATCACGGGGGTGCATGAGCCCTCGCTACACATTGCCCCCACCACACCAATCCAACATAGCAAACCTGCCCAGGTTAGTTCTGCCTTAGCCAGCATTAGCTTGGGAGCTCTCTTCTCCCATGCTCTGACATCCCTCTGAGTGGCGTTACAGAAGCACTCACTGAAGTGGGAAGCCTCAGACAGCACAGACACTGCTGAACCTTTTTGCCAAGAGGTTGGCAAGAGTCAGGAGGAAAAAAGCCCCTCTCCAAAGCCTCTATGGAGTCCTCAAAACCTATGATGACTGATCGGCTGGTTTCGAGGGCTGGCCTGCTTGTCTGCTGCATGAGAACCACCCACAAGGACAATGCCAGGAGCACCCCAGGAGAGCGGCCCTGCAGAGTTCCCAGCCCCTTACCAGGGTAGTCCTGTGGGGGATGATCTAGCCCTTTATCATTCTGTTCTCTGTCAGTATAAAGAGAAATGAAAAATGAACTTCAATCAGTATCAGAGAATGAGAATTGATTCAAAGCTTCAGAATACATCAGAAACAATCAGTATCATGTATCTAGCCCCTTCCCCCCACTCCCTACCCCCTCGCCCCCCGGCGGGACTCTTGTAACGCGACTAGACATTTATCTTCAAGCTCTATATTTAATGAGAAAGGAAGAATTTTTGTTGTCTTTTAAGATTGTGAAAAAACTTTGAAATTTACAATAGTTTTTCTTTAAAAAGGCAATCTGGAGAAAATATTTCCCCATGCCCCAAACCGTGTTTGTACTATATGTTATTGAGTCATAGGGCTGGAAGGTTTGAAATTTACAATAGTTTTTCTTTAAAAAGGCAATTTGGAGAAAATATTTCCCCACGCCCCAAACTGTGTTTGTACTATATGTTATTGAGTCATACGGCTGGAAGGGACCTTGAGAAGTCAACTAGTCCAGACCCTTGCACTGAGGCAGGACCAAGGGAACCTAGACCATCCCTGATGGGTATTTGTCTAACCTGTTTCTAAATATCTCCAATGACGGGGATTCCATAACCCTCCTTGGAAGCCTATTCCAGAGCTTAACCACGCTTATAATGAGAAAGTTTTTCCTAATATCTAACCTAAATCTCCCTTGCTGCTGATTAAGCCACTACTTTTTGTCCTATCTTCAATGGGCACAGAGAACAATTAATCCCCTTTATAACAATTGATCCTCTTTAGAACAGCCCTTCAAATATTTTGAAGACTGTTATCGGATCCCCCCATCAGTCTTTTCTCATGACTAAACAAGCCCAGTTTTTTTAACCTTTCCTCATAGGTCAGGTTTTCTGAAACTTTTATCATTTTTGTTGCTCTCCTCTGGACATTCTCCAATTTGTCCACATCTTTTCAAAAGTGTGGTGTCCAGAACTGTACAACTGGACACAGTACTCCATCTGAGGCACCACCAGTGCTGAGTAGAGCAGGACAATTACCTCCTGAGTCTTACATACGACACTCCTGTTAATACACCCCAGAATGACATTAGGCTTTTTTGCAACTGCATCACATTGTTGACTCATATTCAGATTGTGGTTCACTATACCCTCAGATTATTTTCGCCAATGCTACCATCTAGCCAGTTATTTCCCATTTGGTAGCTGTACATTTGATTTTTCCTTTCCAACAGTGTACTTTGCATTTGCCTTTATTGAATTTTATCTTGTTGATTTCAGGCCAATTGTCCAATTTGTCAAGGTCGTTTTGAATTCTAATCCTGTCTGCCGAAGTACTTGTAATCCCTCCCATCTGGGTGCCATCTGCATATTTCATGAGCACACTCTCCACTCCATTATCCAAGTCACAAGCAAACCATTATCCAAGTGACAGCAAACCATTGATAACTACTCTTTGAGTATGGACTTTCAGCCAGTTGTGCACCCACTTTATAGTAATTTCATCTAAGACCACATGTCCCTAGTTTGCTTATGAGAATGTCATGTGTAACTGAATCAAAAGCCTTACTAAAAACATCAAGATATATCACATCTACTGCTTCCCCCCTATCTGCTAGGTCAGTAACCCTATTAAAGAAGGAAATTAGGCTGGTTTGGCATGATTTGTATTTGGCAAATCCCACTACAAACTCTTTTTTAGGTGTTCATAACTTTGCTCTAAATAAAGATTAGGATGAAACCAAACAAAGATCTCAGCTTGAAGATGTCATTTCTTTCTTCATATTTACAATGTTAGGGCCCAAATCCTTAGCACATGCTTAACTTTACTCAACAACAGGACAACTACTCACGCAAGTAAAGTTATGCATGTGCTTGAAGGCTTGAAGGATCAGGACCTCAGTATTTAACCAATTCAAGTTTACTTCAGTGAGAAGTAAAAACAATAGGCTTCCTTTCTGCTGCTTTAGTTTAGAAAGGGACTGTGTTTTTAAGAAGGTTACTTTTCATGCGCTGTTAGTTCATGCATTAGTAATAAAAAGACACACCAGCTGTTTGGCACGTCACATTTTCACAAACATTAGCAAATTAATCCAGTCTGAGGATCAACCAGTTTAGCTATCTAACCTCTAATATACAAATACTTACAATGCTCTCAGAATACATCATTTATTTCCTTATTATGTGAGACTAAGGAAGTTGCAATCTATGACAATATAGTTATAGCATGTGTTTTAGCACAGAAATCTTAATGATACTACTCATGTCAATGACATAAGAGAGTCTGCTAAGGAATAGGGAATGTAATGCTGCTTTGTGGTTGTACCACACAAGTGAGGCAAAAGCAGTCTTGGGACTGCTTTGAATATTATTCAATGTGCAAAATGCTGTCTCATTTATCCCACAGATGCAGGAACACCTCTATGCTTTACTTCACTCTACACGTCTAGTAGCCCCACTTGCTATTCTCACCCTTAATGTGTGAGGGTCCAATCCTGATACATCTACTCCCTGGAGTAGGCTCAGGGCACAATTTTCAGAAGGGCTTAAGTCCCATTTTCAAAGGGACTTGGGATCTTAAAAACTTAATATCTGATTTAAAAAATGAATGGGAATTAGGCTCCTAAGTCATTAATGTGCTTTTGAAAATTTTACCCTCCATGAATTCAGCAGGAGTATTTGGGTGAGCAAGGGCTGCAGAATCAAACCCTTCCTAAGTGATGACTGTTGGCTGTCCTCTGCTCAGCCTGGAAGGGTAACTCTGCGCTTCTATTCCTGACTCCTTCAGCTAAAGCGACAGATTTCTTTGAGATACTAGTGTGTTTGATCCAAGCTTCCACACAGACTCAGCAGGGATGGCTTCTGCGAGGCGCACATCAAATCAAAGGGCCGGACTTAATGCTGCTGTGATAATTACCAATGTGGACTTCTGATATAGAAATGGACCCAAATCAAAGCCCACATGCAAACACCCTCCAACTGTGAGGGAAGTTTGGGCTAACTTTGGAGTCTGCATATTATCCAGGAGATGGCCTGTGTGTGGTATGAAGAGGATGCTATCTCCAAATCAGTAGGGGTTTCTAGTTCAGTGTGTACAACAGCTGTACTGCATAAACAGATGCTAGATGAAGGCAGGAGGCTCAGTGTTCTGAAACACAGTAACTATTTTCCAGGTCAATTGTTCTCCAAAAAATTATTTGTTACATATTAATTAAAGACAGATGTTCGGATTTTTGGCCTGGCCTGTTTTTGTCTTTACTCTGTCAATCTTAGGGGTTTGACCACATGACCAAAAACTCTGCTGGAATTTTACTGAAGAGCTACTCAAAACCACTCGGGGGTTGAATGGTGCAGCATAAGTGCTATTAGACAGTTTGTAGGGACTTTGTAACATGCAGCCCTTTTGCAGCTTCATTAACCTAATTGCAACAGCCCTTCCTCATGCTACTCAAATTGTTTCAATGTGCTGAATGTATTTCACTTCCTCTTTGAGCATTTTTTCTCTCTTCAGTTTACTGGACAGGATGAGTCATACATGGCAAGCATTATTTTCCCAGCACAGTAAGCTGGACCTCATCTCTCTGCTTTTAGAAAAAGATCTGCTTTGCAGTATAAAAAATGGAAATAGCTAAGGCCTCAATCCTGCAAATACGTATGCATGTAATAAGGCCCATAGACTCAGTGTGACTACTCGTGCCTATGTGTTTGCAGGATCAGGGTCCAGGTAATTAACACTGTGGTTTGCCATTGCAAGTATTTGTGAAACAAGCGTGATCTAATATCTGATGTGTGTGGAGTTAATGAAGCACAGCTGGGTGATTTAAGTCTCTGAGCGCCTTGATTTTGTTACTTTGTGTCACACACTTGTTATTTTAAAATATAGCTCTTTTATTTACTACAAGTCAGAATCAAGGCTTGAAAAATAAATAAATGGGCTATTAAACAAAATGCAAAAAAGGGAAAGAGGCAGTTATTAAAAGAAAGAAAGTTTGAATTAGGTTATTTTTCTGCATTTTACATGCTGGGCATAAATTGTATCATAAATACAGGGGCTGAGATTTCAAAGCTGGTAAAGAGATTTGGACATCCATTTCCAATCAAAATTAATGGTGCACTCAATCCACTAGGTGGCTTCTAAATCCTCCAGTCTGTAGAAAGTAACAATTGGAAAAAGAGCATTTAATTCCTCAAAATAAGCTGGGATGCCAGCAAAGGCAAATTTTGTGATACATTGACTCAGGGAAGCCACAAGTCTCCCAACTTACTCAGGATTTTTCTGCTTGGCAAGTCATTATACAGTTGTTCAGCATTGATCTGTAAAGCCCTGTAAAATTCTTGACAGTGTTTGTCTCCTTTCTTTTGTAGGTGGCTTATAAGATCTGACAACCGAATATGAAGCGATGCCTTTGGATTTCTGAACTGTACGAGAAAAAGCAGTCATTAGAACAAAGACTACAAAAGCAATGATACAGTGCTGAATTAGTTCCTACCCTACATTTACATTATGAAAGAGTGAAAATACAGAGTTATGTTTATTTTGCTAAAAGTATCTGTCAGTACATGAGCATTCTAGGATAGGAAACAAAAATAATGATTCAGACCTCAAATGTCAACATCCACAATTTGAACCAGCTGCTTAACTTAGTTTGATCAAACATTGTTTTAGCATCTGATCAACTGCAGTGTAGCCCACACAATAGGATGCTTATCATTTCCCCAGAGTTTGAGTTAGCAAGGAACCAATTTATTGTAAATACAGCACTAATAGAAATACTTTTGATGCCATTGGCTAATAAAAAGTTCTCTACTTCTAATTTAGTCTTATTAAAAATGCACATCTCAGAACTGGGACAAACATGTAAAGAGTTTTTCCACAGTTTTCTGGAGTTTGGCCAGGACATGTTCTAGCCATCATGATAGTACTAATGTGTCACTCTTTGTGTTCATCCTGTCTTCCTATCCATGTTGCTACAGAGGAAGAGATGGCCTTCTCCATGGTCTGACAAAGTGCTGAACAGTAGTAAACCTTCTAGTGAGAGTGAAAATGTTGCACCTAACCTTAGCTGAAATCATTTAGACATGAGTGCATTTGCAAAGTGTTCAAAAATTTATCTGGCAAATCAATATAAAAGCATTACACTTAGGATCAGTATGGTAGAGAGAGATAACATTACACTTAGGATTGATTTCTTATCTAGAGGAATGCCTTCGTATGCTCCTTACTCAGGCAAAATTCCCACTGAAGCCCTGGGAGGCCAGTAGTGTAAGGTGTGCAAGATGGAGCATAATATGTACAAGTTTTGGAAATGAAAAAGAGAACAAATGTACACAAGCTCAGGGGAAAGTGATCAGTTTCAGCATGAGAGTAAGAGTGGCATCCAGCTTTCATAACGTCAGGACTTAAATTTACTGTGAATCCTAAATGAATGAGCCTTTTTTTAACTGTTTACATCTCATATCCTCTAAGTCAGGCCTCTTCCCCTAACTATGCAGATAGAATGGTTTGGATTCTGGTCTGGACAGACACCATCTTACACTGCAATAACTCCACTCATTTCAGTGGTGGCGGATGGAATTGAAACTGATGCCAAACAGGATCCAGTCTATTATTTTGAACTCTAAGGGTATATCTACACTACCCGCAGGATCAGCGGGCAGCGATCAATCCAGCAGGGATCGATTTATCGCCTCTAGTCTAGACGTGATAAATTGACCGCCGAGCACTCTCCCATCGACTCCTGTACTCCAGCTCGGCGAGAGGCACAGGCAGAATCAATGGGGGAGTGGTAGTAGTCGACTCACCGTAGTGAAGACACCGCGGTGAGTCGATCTAAGTACATCGACCTCAGCTACGTTATTCACATAGCTGAAGTTGCGTAACTTAGATCGATCCCCCCAGTGTAGACCAGGCCTAAAAGTCTGATTCACCATTGCCCTCTGCATCTTGCATACAGAGCAAGTACAAACTATTACCATTCTGATGTGCTGGCATTTTATACCCATGTTGCACTCGCTTTGTACTGGCATAAATAATTTTGTACCCCAAAGCAAGGACCACTTTGAAAAGGTTGGCTTTGCTGGCTTTACTGCCTCAGGCCTGATCTGTATTCCAATTTGCCCCAGTTTAACTAAGGGTGCATTTTTAAATCAGTTTTGTTAAACCCTGGTCTGGACATACTTAAATCAATTTAAACCTGGCTCATATTAATTTAGCACGGGGATTTGCTTTAAAAACACTCCTTTCATTAAATTGGTGCAACCTTGTAATAACGACAAGGTGATACCAGTCAGCTCTGTGTTCTTGGGGAATCAGGGCACAGTATCCAGCCTGTCTGACTCATGAAACACCCCCCCCCCCCATCCACACCAGCCTCTGCTTGAACCAAAACCAATCAGAGAAAAGACTTGCAGAGAGCAGTGAAGGGTGTTGGGAGACACACCTAGACCCCTCCTGACAAGGGTGACAAGAACAAAGGCAACTCCCCATGCCTCGTCTGCATGAAAGATGGGACAGGGAGGCATCTCCATTAGCATACAGAATGGAGAACAGAGCACTGCACTGAACTCTGGGACCAGAAAAGTAGGGAAGCACTGCATCATGGGGGATCCATGCTCCAGATGTTAATGAACCTACACCTGCACACACCCAGCTCAGCAGTTATCAGACCAATTCTAGTAATAAATCCTTGATTGATATCCAAAATACCGAAGCAGCCTAATTGCATTGTGAGCTCCCTGGTAAGAAACACCACCCATAGCCAAAAGTGATCAGCTCCTATTGTCTAGCCTAAAGAAAACCCTTGAGTCATCAGTTTACCCATAAACAAATCTAGTGTTCTCCCTTGGATCATTGTTGTTTCTCTACAAAAACCCCTACCTATGTTCAAGTAAATGTTCTGATGCATGGACCTAAACTCTGTATCAGTTCCACTGGGATTTCATCTTCTCCTGACTGATCGTGCTGGGGGCTCTGCCTGTCTCCAGCACTCGGGACCCTGAGCTACCACCATCACCTGGGAACCCCGACCAATTCAAGCTTTATGGAGTGGGTGAGATCCCTCTATCCCCCTCTCTCTCTGTTTTCTGTTCTACCTCAGGTTTTCTATATATGACTTTTGTAACCTTTAATAATGTAACTGTTATGTTGGTTTAGGCTCTCCTTGTGTAGTTATCACTATTATTCAATAACTAACTTTTATGGTTAAGCTGGTTGCCTCTCTCTCTCTCTCTCTGAACTTTACTCTTTTGTGTTTTTAGCTTCCCCATTTACTCTGCAGCAACACTTCTTTTACCTCAGCTAAAGATCCCTGTAGTGCCCCCAAATCCTGTGGGGTTTGCTCATTCAGTGGGTTACTACCAGTACAATTGTGATGTGAAAGTGGGGATAGGGACGTGCTGAACCTGTGACGTACGAGGGTGGCAGCTTGAAAGTGCTGCTCGACCCAGATGACTGCATCCAGGGGCACATGAGGGTGGCAGCCTGGAAGTGCTGTTCAACCTAGCCCGCCCAGGCGTACTCTATTCCGGTGTCGTAGCTTTGGCACATAAGGGTGACAGCTTGAAAGTGCTGCTTGACGCAGCCCACTGAGTCCAGGGGCATATAAGGGGTCAGCTTGAAAGTGCTGATTGACCCAGTCCACTCAGATTTGCTCCGTTAGTGTGTGTGTGTGTGTGTGTGTGTGTTCATCCAGTTCTAGAGCTGGAGGAACCCAGCCCTGGGGGACCTAGGTCCTGCAGGATAGCTCCATTGGGAGGGGACTTGCAGAAGGGAGAAGTAGCGCTCCATATGAAAACACACGTGACACAAGCAGTACATCGATAGAATTACAGAACCCCACCCCCACAGAAGAGTAACCCTAATAAATGAGTGTACCCCAAAGTACCCCAGGGCAAACCTGGTAACAAAGGCCTCAGTTCCTCATGATCTCCATTTCCCAGATAATATTTTCCTACCACACAGAGATGTGGTAAGGAGAGATTCATTAATAGCTGTGAGGCTCTCAAATACTACAGTGATGAGTGCACATTTTGTAGATAGTAAGAAAGCAAAGGGGCAACCATTCAGAGGTTTTGGGATTTGTCTTCTAGGTTGGCATGGGCAGCTTCACCAGTTGGTGTCCTAACCTAGATGCAGGATAGCCAGAAAATAAAGCTACATCCAGAAATACTGCAGGTATATCCAGTCACTTACCTTTTCTGCTTCTTTATTGGTGAGAATTTGGGGATAAACTCTGTTTAGCTGAAGAATAATTTTATCAGCCAGGTGCTCACTCAGTCTGCCATTGCTCGTGAGAAAGTACATGTCCTGCCTCAGCCGATCACAGTAAGACTGATCTATGAACCAAAGAGTACACACAAAGAACCACTGTTATTTGACAGCAAAACTATCCGTAGGTTCCATAAATTGCCTCTTTCATGATGAAGGTAGCACATGTAAACCAACTTTGTTTCATAGTCCTAAAGTTTAAAGCCAGAAGGGACCACCAGATCATTTAGTCTGACCTCCTGCACATCACAGGCCACCAACCCACTCAGAACCTGCACATGAAACCCAACAGCTGAAAGTAGATGAAAATATCACAGACCACTGGAGACTAGATTATTATGTGCCACAGGCAGAGAACAGCAGGGACCAAGGTGCAGCCGTGTTCAAAGCTCCATAATGGCAGGGGAATTATTAATAGCATATCTAATTAATAGGAGTGCTTCCCAAACTTTTGCAAGCCAAGCCGGCTTTCAAGAAAATACAATGAATTGTTGCCTCCCTTCAACCTCACCATATGCTCCATATGTTGTCAAGGGACCATCCATCTGCAATTATACATCTTCTGCACCTCCTCCACCTCTTTCGCCTCAGCAAATCCTTTGCATTCATCCTCCCTCTCCTAGGGGAATGCACTTCATACTTTGGGAAATGCTGACCTAAGATATTTATATGCTACCAAGGCATTAATGGATGTATCAAATATCACCATTGCATTCACTTGTCAGAAAGATGTAACATTGCTGAAGGGATGGAGCAGAAAATACATTTCCTAACTTTTATAAATATTAAATCAAGTTGTAATTTTTTAAACTATTTTAAAAACTCATGATTTAATAAAAAATCTTCTTTTTCTCACAGTGATACCCACTATCACTTAGAATGGTAAAAGGGCACATCGCTGAAATATGGCACATATATTATTCCCTTCTTCCCCGGCTGGAAATGCAGCCGTCCTGCTTAAGGCAACTGTACGCAATAGTTTAGGGCAGGAAAGGAAGACGTCTACCATAGCCAGTCAGAACTGCTGGGGGAATTTAGTTAGATTGAATGAAGAAATCCTGCAGTCCTGACTCTGTGCTGACACACAGACAAAGTTCCCATTGACTTACTGCCAGTTTTGTCTGAACAAGACTTGGCACAAGGTATATTCCCAAAACTGAAATACAGCCAGGGCATTAGGAATAAGATTTCTGC
This sequence comes from Lepidochelys olivacea, assembly GCF_965140295.1. Classification (NCBI taxonomy): domain Eukaryota; kingdom Metazoa; phylum Chordata; order Testudines; family Cheloniidae; genus Lepidochelys; species Lepidochelys olivacea. The sequence continues at coordinate 29,411,413 of NC_140417.1, read as the reverse complement.
TAAAGTACAGGGAGTTCTTCATAGCTTTTATGTGACATATCAGGGTACAATCCAGACAAATGAGCAGCAGTGTCACACCCTGCCCTGCACCCTTTGGTGCCTCACTATGCTTTGCTGTAGTATCTTCCAATGGGCGACTCACCAGCGGCCTTCCAGCATGCAAGCCACACCCTGAGTGTTTGTGTGTCAGCCACACTTGGGTTACACTCTGGCTCTCACCAGCCTGGGTTATACCACGAGGTGACCCCAACACACCCCCAGTCTTAGAATTTGCTCCAGAAGTGTCCTGTACTTCCCAGCCCTCTCCTGGGCAGTACAAAATAATTTAAGTATGTTATTCCTTAAAAGGAATAATATGCATCTTTACACTTCATTTGGGAAAAGAGGAACTTCCAGTAGCAATAAATCCCTCCAATGAAAGTGCATAAAATACAGGCAGAAAATTAATAGAACTTCAAAATAAAATGTGTCATGTAAATTAAGTCCTTTGTAATCTTCAGCAAATTCAAGATTCCTGGTTTCCTGCATTGTTGTAGGCATCACTTCCAATTTTCCAGTAACTGCTTTCGCAGGAGCTTTCTCTTTAGAGCACAACATTCAACTAAAAATAGTTTGGATTGCTCTATGGCTATTTGTGTCCCAAATTTTCAAATACAGATCCATGCAGATTTCACAAATTATTGTTCCTTAGCTAGACATTGAAAGAGGTGTTTATTCAGAACCATATTTGAAGTAGATGGTAAAAATGCATGGTTCTATTACTGTCTTCTACATACTTAAGCGTTCGTTCTAGACATCAGATCTGACTAGTGTAGGAAAAGAAACATGTAGAATATCTCAGGGTACATAGGTATGATTAAACTATATGAACAGGTTTTGTTGGTATTTTGGGCTACTAGACAGTACGTGATCCTGCCTAGCCTCTGTGCTTCACTAGCTAGACATGGTGAACTAAATGATGACAGGACAGCCTGAGCACAGAACCTTCACGTGCTACTCTCAGTATAAATGCAGCCCCTGACATTTACGTATCAGAGGTTTAGTATTACATTTCCTTTTCTACAGCTGTGCAGCATTGAAAATGAACAGGAAAGGCTTCATTAAAACCTCCCAGAGTAACCATAATACAGTAAGAGGGGCAGTCACTCCTACTAAAATAAAAACATTGTCTATTGATATTGGAGAGGGCTTGCAATTTCATAGACACAACTGGATTTCAGTTAGACTGTTACTATTTATCCATTATAGTAAATACTTTTACAAACCCTGTATCTTTTCCATGTGTTTCTAATTCTTACTTTCCAAATTACGTGCTTAAACAGTGTGTATTGAGCTCTTAGGACCAACTGATACCCTGACTCAAATGCCATGAAACTCCCTTTTGTTTCAAAGCAGCTTCATGGTACGTGAGTCAGAGCAGAAATTGGACTTTCCCCTCTTCATACCTTAAGACCAGCTCAGCCTAATGCATGCCAGGCTCAATCTGAATCAGAGAGGCATTGGCAGTGTGGGTGTAGAAATGCTGACTCTCCATGCAAATATCCCAGCCCTACACAGATGACTCAGAATCTAAGAGATTTCATCACAGCATGCAGGACGACTTCGGGTGAGACAGCCATGTTCCCTGCTCTGCCTATGTGGACACAAAACTCTGTCCCCCTCCTATCCAACCAGACAATTGATTACAGACTATGAGTTGAAGCCTGAGTGTCACACCTTGCATGAGTTCTTCCATAGCAGACCATAATACAGGAATTAAAACAGGGGAGTTATAAACACCTGAACAATTAGGGCACCTCAAGACTCAGGTAAATTTACATGAATGCAAGTGCTAAAAGCACCACCAGGAACTGCTAGAACAAATGTGCAAGACCAAATAAAAATGTAAGAGGTGAAAACACCAACTGACTTTCCCCTCCATTTTTTTTTTTTTTTTTTGCTGCCCTCCTAGTTTTTCCTATCTGCCATACAGACAACATTCCACAGTGCATTAACAGCAGCTACACTGGTCAAAGTGAGGTTACATCAACTGAAGTTTACATTTAAGTTAAGAGCACATTCTGCGCAGACTGGAATGCTCCCTGCAACCACAGCCCTTGACAGCTATATGGTCACCAAGAAATCACCACCCCTCCTCGGGAGCTTTATGCTGACATTTGAAAATCCCGCATTTCGTGAAGAGTGGATTATATTGTCTGGTGTAAGCATCTAGGTTCTCAGGGGTGGCTCTGCTTTCTTCCTCTCTATGCCAAAGCCGGCAGGAGAGAAGGTTTCAGACAGTGATTCTAGTTTCCCTTGTCTGAGAGTTCAGGCCTCCCACTGGATACTGCTGAATTGTTCCTCCCAGGGATTAAGTTGTTCCCTGGCTCAAAGACAGTTACTTATGAGGAACAATTATTTTGTTTTTTGCCTGTGGAATGTACCCAATAGCTTCAGAATTTGGATTTGGGTAAATAGCCAAAATATCTTAAAGGGATTCTTGTCAATTAATAGAGATAGTAGCGAGGGACTATCAGATAGCACACCTGAGCCCTTCATGGGTTCTTCTCTCCCCTGTTGCTGGGTGAAAGGTCCACACAAACCACAGGACGAAATGTTTCCACTCAGGTCCCCACTATTCCATGGCTGCAGAATCCATTGTGCTTCAGCAACTCAATTTACTTCTTTTATTTTTAAATTATGGGCTGGATCTTGGGGTCTTGCTGAGGAGCATTAAATGTAAATCTGGAGGGTACATATGCACACTTTAAGGTGGCTTTCAGCAACAGTGTGATACACTGCTCCTGAGGCTGCCTTGTAAATGTCTGATTCTGCAGTCTCCTCTAATCTCGCCAATAGCCCCAGTGGGTTCTGGTAACCCCACCCCCTTTTCTCTAAAGCAATGGCTCTCAACCTTTTCAGATGACTGTACCCCTTTCAGGAGTCTGATTTATCTTGCATACCCCCAAGTTTGACATAACTTAAAAACTACTTGCTTACACAATCAGACATAAAAAAACAAAAGTGTCACAGCACATTATTACTGAAAAATTGCTTACTTTCTCATTTTTACTATATGATTATAAAATAAATCAATTGGAATATAAAAATTGTACTTACATTTCAGTGTATAGTATATAGAGCAGTATAAACAAGTCATTATATGAAATTTTAGTTGATACTGACTTTGCTAGTGCTGTTTCTGTAGCCTGTTGTAAAACTAGGCACATATCTAGGTGAGTTGATGTACCCTCTGGAAGACCTCTGCTACCCCCAGGTGTATGTGTACCCCTGGCTGAGACTCATTATGCCAGCCACAAGAAAAGGGCTAGTGGAGCCATTGTAGTGGCTTCTAAATGCCACCTATATTCTATACGCATGGCTAGCTAACCTGGCTTTATTCTGGAAAACTGGCACAAAGCAAACCTAAGGCACTCTGGTGTGAAAATCATCCATTTTTTAACGGCAGTCATGGGACCTCAGTTATTTATTTTAAATCTAAGCCCATGTGCAATGTGCAAATGAAGTTTTAAAATCATAAGAGGTTGAGAATCATAGAATCATAGATCTGGAAGGGACCTCGAGAGGTCATCTAGTCCAGTCCCCTGCACTCAAGGCAGGACTAAGTATTATCTACATAGACCATCTCTGACAGGTGTTTGTCCAACCTGCTCTTAAAGATCCTCAATGACGGAGATTCCACAACCTCCCTTGGCAATTTATTCCAGTGCTTAACCATTCTGACAGTTAGGAATTTTTTCCTAATGTCCAACCTACACCGCCCTTGCTGCAATTTAAGCCCATTGCTTCTTGTCCTATCCTCAGAGGTTAAGAAGAACAATTTTTCTCCCTTCTCCTTGTAACAACCTTTTATGTACTTGAAAACTATTATCATGTCCCCTTTCAGTCTTCTCCTCTCCAGACTAAACAAACCCAATTTCTTCAATCTTCCCTCATAGGTCATGTTTTCTAGATCTTCAATCATTTTTGTTGCTTTTCTCTGAACTTTCGCCAATTTGTCCAATTTCTCAATTTGAGAATCCTGATTTAAACTCCTTGGAGCAGAGACTTTCTATCTTGTGCAAACCTATTATCAACATTCTAATAATGCATAAAAAATAAAATAAAAAGGAGTGCACACATGCAGGAGAAAGATTATTGATCTATTTTCAAGCAATAGAAATTGGGATTTGTTCTGCATTTCTAACTTGCATGACATTACATCAAAGAAGCAGCAACTACCATGAGAGAAATTCAAAACATTTATGTTGGTGTATGCAAAGATTTCTTTTTAAAAAAACAGGCATTATCTTGATATTAGAAGGATTTATCTCTCTGTCCCTTAATCCTTGCCTAAAAAGTTCAGAAATTAGGCCAGCAGCACAACGAGATTGCGGATTTAGGTTACAGCACCATCTTGGCACTGCCCCAGTTATTTTAATAGACTAATTACAACACACTTTCATCACTTATTGTGTGAAGGCTTCTGTGGTTTGAACAGAATACTCATTAAATTACAGAGACAGAGAGAAAGATTATCCCTTTTTTATTACAGGTTATGGACCAGATCCTGTAAAACCTTTATTCATCTGAATAGCCCTACTGAAATCAATGGAACTACTTGAGTGAATAAAAATGTGGGCATTGAACCCTATATTTGTGCATTTCCTGTGCATTAAAACAATTCTGCAACAAGCTAGATTTTGAATATATCCTTACTAACTTTCTACCCGCTGTGCTATGTTACAGTAGTGTCCTGAGACTCTGATCAGGATTAGCGCCCCATTGCGCCAGGTGCTGTATCGCGTGGAGGGATGGCAAAGTACTACAATTCCATGCCTCCACATAGGAAAGACAATCAGCAGACCAGGGAAAGATAGTATTTAATTTTGAAATAATAGTTTCCTGTCACCGCAGTTAAACAATTACATTTTCCTCAATGTGACAGGGTGGCTTGCCCCTGGGGCTGGAAAGCCTGGGGCCAAGCCAATCCTGAGAACAGAATGAGTCCCATCTGAGGAGAATCAGACAATTTCCTATAAAGAATAGAAGATGGCTGCAGTGAGACTACAGCGAATGAGAGAGGCTCCTGCAGGGAAGACTCTGAGACGAGGGGAATTGCTTCAGCTAGGAAGGGCTGGTAGTAGTCCGCTAAGGCAGGAGGATAGACTTTTGTGTTTAGTTTTGAACTTTAAGCTATTAAAAAAACCCAACCCACCCAGACTCCAAGAAGGGCTGTGACTGGAAGAGAGACTCTGTGGATTTTGTTTAATGAGCCCTGAAGAAAGGGAAAACAGAATCACGGCCCTGCAGAATCAGCCTTGCTTGCATAGGAGCACGGTGAGGCGGACACTCATCACATTGCACAACTGCTCTTCCTCTACCAACATTAACCTAATTGATTTTTAATCCAGCCCTAGCTTCATTCAGTCATGGAACTGCCGTATGGAGACTGTAAACATGGAACTAGTGAACTGAAGTCAGCCCCATTCTGGATTTACCACCATACTGGGCTATGAAGACAGATGTAGAAGATGGCTCTTAGACTAGCTGCTATTTCAGTGGCTGAGAGGAAGTTTAAACAAAGACCAATCATTTTCTTATTTATAGGAAATGGAAGCATTTATAAAGGAGCTGGAGAGGAGAATCAGGAATTGTCATTAGTAGTTAGAAGCAACAGACACGTAAACAAAGCCTAATAATTACATGTTGACTCATACACAGTGCATATTCAGCAAACTTCAGATGTGCCCTGACACTTTCCCCCCTCTGCCTAAATCCTGAAAGGTCACAGGAACATACTGGATGCAGGTCAAGTTTACATTTCGAGCTGGCACCTGGCCTCAGACAGAGAACAAAAAGGAAGAAAAGTATGTTTCCAAAATATAATCAAGACTTATATCAGAGAGAAATGTGCTATCATCAGTTATTTGTTGCCACTAGATCCTCAGATATGGAACAAAATACATAATTCAATGTTATAAATGCTCCAAGAAGCAAGGGATGGTGACAAAGCAACATGCTCATCATTTTTAGCTTTCAGGCAGAACATCATTTCCATTATAACCTTCCATAAAATGACACATATCTCTTCTTCTTATAAAACAGGCAATTATGTTTTTGACAATAGCAGCTGAATGACTAGGTCATTATAGTAACTACTGGTGTTTGAAAATGGGTATGATATATTCTGTTCTTGGAGGCAACAAGGCATAGTCAGTCCTCGACCAGACTCTGCAAACAATACAGGCTGCTAGACTGTCCTCTTCCATAAGTCTGCAGGAAAAGGGTCACAGTGGGGAAGGGGAGAATTTCAAAGTTCCCCTCCCAAATGTCTCACCCAAATTGTTCTGTTAGGGGAGCAGGGTTTGCTCACTCCATGACCAACAGGAGTTTTTGGCCCCAGAACATGAAGATCTGAGGGGGTTGGCAAGGAATCAGGGCTACATGCCCTGGCACTAGGGAAGTTCCCTTCTCCCACTGTTTGCAATATTTCAAGATGTTGAGAACCTCCTTTGAGATGCCAGCACCTCCAATTCACACTAAAGTCACTGGCATCTGAGAAGCTGAGGGGGGTCTGCCCACATAGTTCTTTCTGCAGGATTGGGTCCTTAAAACGTAAGCTTTCTGGGGCAGGAACTATTTTTTTGTAACTTGTTTGTACAATGCTTAGTTCAATGGGGTCCTGATCCTTAATTGGTGTCATCAGACCAGCAAAATACAAATAACAAGAAGAACAAGACTAAGGCCATGTCTACACTTACCAGTAGATTGCACTGCTGCGCTTTAGCATGTCTGGTGAAGAAATGCTAAGTTGATGGGAGAGCACTCTCCCATTGACTTGTGTACTCCACGTCCCTGAGAAGCATAAGGGAATTCGGCGGGAGAGCATCTCCCATTGACACAGTGCAGTGTAGACACTGAGGTAAGTGGATCTAACTACTTCGACTTCAGTTACATTATTCACATAGCTGAAGTTGTGTAACTTAGATCAATTTACCGCAGTAGTGTAGACCAGGCCATAATATCAAACTACAATGGTCACCATAAACACCTTTATAATTTGTCCTTTTGCCTAATTAACTTCACTGTGATAGTCCCCATACTTATAGTAGAGGATATACTGGTATAGTGCACGCATGGTTGTATATAGTAGCATGGTAACAGGATAGGGCATGCCATATGTCACGGACATAGGGTGAGCTGTGCTGTAGAACCCATTATTCCCTCTTGAGGGCACCCCTCTGGGGACTGGTTTTGCTATCCTCACCCCGCTCTGAGTGGAATCACGCAGTCCTACCACCCTTAGACCAGGTCTCAGGGCAGCAGCCCACCAGTTTACCAGCTGTGTTAACAAGGCAGGCCCAACTGTGATTGGCACCTTTTCCTCTGGGAGCCTCTGACCAGCAGCTGATTAAAGCAACTCAAAAACAGCTTCTTCAAAACAAATGATTATTTAGTTGCCCAAAGGAAGAAGAGGGAAAGGATAAAACAACAAAAGGCATATATGTCTGGGTCTTACCCAGCCTTTATTCTTTCTTTGCAAGTTCTAGGTAAGTTCCATCCAGCCCATATCCCCTACTCCTGGCTTGGGAGAGACCAACAGCCCTGCAGCATTCTCCGTGTCTCTGTCAAAGATCCATCTTAACCTGCGGCTACCTGCTTCCTCTCTAGGCCAGGCTCTTTAACTATTTAGTAACCCCTTTGATCCTAGGCTCAGAGCTGGGAAGAATAAACCTGGATAGGCTGGTTGGATCCAGGCAATTAATTTCCCAATTAATAGCTCCCGCATTGTTTCCCTAAGGACCCTTGGTATTCACTCTGGCGATAACTTATATTTGTCACTGTTTCATTTCCTGCTTGTTTCCCCCGTCAGCCTCCTTTGATTTAGCGCCATGAAGACAGGTAGACTAGTATCAAGAAGGTACACTGAGCTGCATAAGTTATCCATAAAAAAATTAAAAAATTAAAGGTATCTCCCTTATTCTCCACACCATAATAACATTAATAATACACAGATACCAATTCTCCAGGTTGTAATGGTGGCCACTGTACCAAAGGATTCTCCAAAACACTTGTTGCAGATCTCCAATTATTACTCTAAAAAGGTGGTTGGCACTTTTCATAATCCTGTTAGAGTGAAATTGACAGAGTTGGAAATTGAAGGCACATGATAGGTACACGGCAATGCAAGGTCCCCACCAACTTGCCTTAGGACGAAGCTGGAGGAACCCTCTTTAGGGATGAAAGGTTAGTTTTCTCTGCTCCTTCAGTTCTCGGCCTCTCTGCTCAGATTTCCAAAAAAGGCCTGCTTCTTATTTTCCTTTCTTTTCTTAAATAGACATGTGTCCACAGAGAACTGGTCTAAGATTATCAAATCACATCTGTCACTGAACAGCTGGCAGATGATAATGATTTTGGTCTCTACTCATCTGTGCTGGATTCAAAGTGATGACCTAGACGTGAAAGGCTCCATATTGCACTGCCAGTCCCCTAAGTCATGCAGTGCCTAGTGCTCATGGAAAGTTTCTAGTGCTAATACACTATACAGGCAAGTGCTTGCACTCAGAAAAATGTTCTGCAGCAAAATTAGTAACCCATCTTTACTTTAAACAACAGCTAACATATTAAATTCATCTGGGAAAGCACAAAAAATAACAAAGCATTTGATCACTGAATGTGGTGTCAATTGTCTCACGCTTGTGGTCAGTTCTCTAACCTTCACATGAAGATCACAACAAATATTTTCCTCTATACCGTAACCAGGAAGTGTTTGTACTGTATGTACTGAAGTAGAATCTTGATGCATAGAGGACTCCGGTTAGATATAATTTACACAAATGTTTTTGGAAGGGCTGGATAGATATTGGGTATATTATACTGGTGATATATATTATTTTCATTAAAATGTTAAAAGATCACAGTATTGTGCTCTCAATAGACGAAGCTATGAAATTTAATATGTAGCAGCAACAGACTTGCTGGTGTCTTCTGTCCGTATACATTACAGTACCCAATGATGTAAATGAGCAAAGACATAGAAACCAACCCTCTCTCCATCAGAATTGTGTGCAGATCCCAACCCTGAATACACTTATTCATATACCTAAATGTAAGCACATACCTAGCCATTGACTTCAGTGGAGCTATGCACATGCTTAGCTTTAAACAGGTGCCTAGCTACCTGCAGAATTGGAGCCTTAGAATGGGATCCATGCTCGCATGTTTGATTGCAGGGTTTCATTGTGTTGTACTGTTCAGAATTGGAACAAGATTTTGGAAATGGATTTTAGGACTGAATAAAGCTTTTCCAAATAGTATTCAATAGACCTTTTCCAAATATTTTGAGTGATACAGTACTACTACTTACAAACTCCACATAAATATTGGCTCTCTATATCAAAAATGCATGACTCAATGGGTAAAGCATGACTCACATCATAATTAGTCCCCATCTTTACAGCTTCAGCACTTACGGTGGCCTGGCTGTTTTGAAAATGCAGTTGCTAAGAGCTTCAAAGTTGTTATGATATCAGATCAGAAGTGAATAGCTCTAGTAAATGAATGAAAACCTTCCACTGACCCGTGAAATTAAAATATCAGACTTGTAACCCAAGTAACTCTGCTGTGCACAAATTGATGGCAATTACTCTCACCATAATTATCTTGAAGTTAAAAATCTCTCATTATGCAGAGTCGTTAAGAAACCTGCCCTGCTGTTGTTTTACATGCAAAACTTCCGTCTTCACTACTAGGGATTATTCATGTGGAAGAGCTGCAGGATTAAGTCGTAAATTAACTTTAGGATTAAAAAAGTAAAACTAAATAAAAAAATCCAGGAGCCCAGTGTCTTAAATTCTTTTTTCTTCTCAACATTTTTCATAGCTCCAAGTACACTGATCAAGCTGAAAGTCATCAGCGCTTTGAAATTTGATTCTCAACATCACAGTCATGTAAAATGTACCATCCAAGGCTAAATGCTAAATAAGAAAGCAGGAATTAAATGCCTCCTGCCTGGAGCTCCCATTGCCTTCAATGGGAATCATAGAATCATAGAATATCAGGGTTGGAAGGGACCCCTGAAGGTCATCTAGTCCAACACCCTGCTCGAAGCAGGACCAATTCCCAGTTAAATCATCCCAGCCAGGGCTTTGTCAAGCCTGACCTTAAAAACCTCTAAGGAAGGAGATTCTACCACCTCCCTAGGTAACGCATTCCAGTGTTTCACCACCCTCTTAGTGAAAAAGTTTTTCCTAATATCCAATCTAAACCTCCCCCACTGCAACTTGAGACCATTACTCCTCGTTCTGTCATCTGCTACCATTGAGAACAGTCTAGATCCATCCTCTTTGGAACCCCCTTTCAGGTAGTTGAAAGCAGCTATCAAATCCCCCCTCATTCTTCTCTTCTGCAGGCTAAACAATCCCAGCTCCCTCAGCCTCTCCTCATAAGTCATGTGTTCTAGACCCCTAATCATTTTTGTTGCCCTTCGCTGGACTCTCTCCAATTTATCCACATCCTTCTTGTAGTGTGGGGCCCAAAACTGGACACAGTACTCCAGATGAGGCCTCACCAATGTCGAATAGAGGGGAACGATCACGTCCCTCGATCTGCTCGCTATGCCCCTACTTATACATCCCAAAATGCCATTGGCCTTCTTGGCAACAAGGGCACACTGCTGACTCATATCCAGCTTCTCGTCCACTGTCACCCCTAGGTCCTTTTCCGCAGAACTGCTGCCTAGCCATTCGGTCCCTAGTCTGTAGCTGTGCATTGGGTTCTTCCGTCCTAAGTGCAGGACCCTGCACTTATCCTTATTGAACCTCATCAGATTTCTTTTGGCCCAATCCTCCAATTTGTCTAGGTCCTTCTGTATCCTATCCCTCCCCTCCAGCGTATCTACCACTCCTCCCAGTTTAGTATCATCTGCAAATTTGCTGAGAGTGCAATCCACACCATCCTCCAGATCATTTATGAAGATATTGAACAAAACCGGCCCCAGGACCGACCCTTGGGGCACTCCACTTGATACCGGCTGCTAACTAGACATGGAGCCATTGATCACTACCCGTTGAGCCCAACAATCTAGCCAGCTTTCTACCCTCCTTATAGTGCATAAGATTCATTCATGGACAGCCTACAGGATTAGGCCCACAGCCAACTATGAAAGAGAGATGATCTCTCATACATACACACATCGGCCACCTCAGGCTATTTAAATAGATGCTTTTTGTGTTTGTTTAGAAACAAACAAATCATTACTCCCAAATTCAAGATATGAGCCAGCAGTTCATATTCACCTGGTGGTAATTGTAATAGATCTGATTATTATGCTCTGCATTTATAAAGGGCCCATTGCTGTGGCAACTAGAGCACTTCTCCACAGGAGTTAAAAGCAAGCCCACATGGGTAGACGCAGACGTCAAGTTACTGCAATGTTTGCCAGGAAGAAAGAAAACTAAAAACTAAACAAAATCTCAAACCCAAATCAGCCTATTTTGCCCCACAGCTCTTGAAACCAGCCAGCTAGTTCATTTTATTCACCCTCTGCATTTTATTAGAGGTGGATGTGAACTTGAGAACCACTGTGTGGAGACGTGAGGGACCATCTTTTTGTTCTGTGTTTGCACAGCACCGAATGCAATGGGCCTTTGTCCATGACCGGGGCTCCTAATTTGAGCTCAGAACTTGCAAGATGAGGATAAGTGGACAGTTACTGCCCGACGTGAACTATTGATCCTGTGTCAACCGGGGGGGGGGACATGGTATTTACTACTGTAAATCAGCTAAGTACATATAACCCAAGTGCAAAGATATGCCAAAGGGTATATTATTAACTGGAGTTAAGGTTTATGGCCAAAAATTATTGCACTGCAAGTTAACAGCACAACTGGGTTTTCACCGTAGAGCTACGTACACAGACACAGCTCTAGGTTACCACACAATGTGCTGTGTGACCATTAGCATGGTGTGGAGGCCAGTGAAGTCTCCTGGCTGTCAGGCTGCAGACTGTCCTGGATTCCATTAAAATAGGCCTGGTTTGCCAGTCATTACATTGCTGCGATACACAAGCTGAAGGTTGCCATAGGGAAGCTCTCAGCCCCACAGTACATTTTTAAGGGCTATCTGAAGAAAAAAAAGGACTGAGTTTTGAACTGTAGAAATGCAAGGGGTTGTTTCCTCTTGAAGGGGAGAATTTCTGCTTCCAAAAGTCAATGCTGTGCTTACAAGCCAAGTTTTCCAAACAAGTACTGATTAGGACACAGCATTGCCCAGACAGAGCAGGAACTATTTCCAAAAGACTGGCTTGCTCGCCGTTGCTGAGGCCTTACAAACTCATTGCAGAGAATGCTCCTAAATGCCTCCAGCTGCTGCCCCACCTTCCATTCCCAGCTCCGCGCGCCCCCTGCAGCCAGAGTCACCCACAACCACCGGCCGCGCTCTGGGCGCTTTCTCCAGCCACCCCAGCTCCACGCGCCCTCTCCAGCCACCCCAGCTCCGCGCGCCCCCTGCAGCCAGAGTCACCCACAGCCACCGGATGCGCTCTGGGCACTTTCTCCAGCCACCCCAGCTCCACGCGCCCTCTCCAGCCACCCCAGCTCCGCGCGCCCCCTGCAGCCAGAGTCACCCACAGCCACCGGCCGCGCTCTGGGCGCCTTCTCCAGCCACCCCAGCTCCGCGCGCCCCCTGCAGCCAGAGTCACCCACAGCCACCGGCCGCGCTCTGGGCGCTTTCTCCAGCCACCCCAGCTCCGCGCGCCCCCTGCAGCCAGAGTCACCCACAGCCACCGGCCGCGCTCTGGGCGCTTTCTCCAGCCACCCCAGCTCCACGCGCCCTCTCCAGCCACCCCAGCTCCGCGCGCCCCCTGCAGCCAGAGTCACCCACAGCCACCGGACGCGCTCTGGGCGCTTTCTCCAGCCAATCTCCTGCCTGCCGGAGCTGCCGCCCCCTACGAGAGGCGCTGCGAGCCTAGCCAGAGCGCCTGCCCCCTCCCACGCCGTCCCCAGCAGTTGCCCGTTTGGAGGCGAAGGGCGCTCGCTGACCTGGCATGATGGCGGTAGCTTGGGGATCCCGACCGGGGGCAGTGTGTGGAGACTTCCTCGTTTTGCAGCCGCAGCAGCCAGTCCCTCCCCTCCGTACGCTCACGGGCCCGTCCTCCTCCGACTGGCAGGCGGCGGCTGCAGGGAGCCCCAGCTGCTGGGGCTCTGGTTACAGCCTAATGCCTCCCTCCACCAGTCTCTCCAACATCATCCACCCGCCCAGCTGCACGTCAAAAGAAGCCGCCGCCCGCCCAGCTCTCAGCAGTGAAGGTGGCCCAAGGCTTCCTTCTCCTCGCTCCCTCCCCGGGACGGGCAGATGTCGTCTGCAGGCTGCATGTCGGGTGGTGATGGGACCTGTTAACTCCTGGAACAAGGCACCGACTCGGATGACCCAGAAAGAATCACGCCTGGAGAATAAATGAGCTCTGGGGTTCTGAGCCTTGGCTCCTAGCTACAGGGGCTCAGCAGCAGCCCCGGCCTTGGCACGGAACTGGCCTCCTTTAGACATTCCTTTTCTTGGTCCTTAACCCCGTCTGTAGTATGGGAAAGCAACAGGAGGAGCAAGGCAAGTGGATGGTTATTTCAGTACAAAGCAAGCACCTTCCAAAGACAGCAAGGGAAGCCAGCTCTTCAGTGCCCAAGAAGGGGGGAGTGTGTGTGAAAAGGGGCCACTGGGGGTACACAGAGGTCACATATGCAAGAGAGCAGTGCCGTCAGTTGGTGGGCAGGGAAGCAGTCTTTCATGCACACTAGGCATTTACTAGAAATGGGCTCAAGCCATAACATACCATCCAGATTTCCAAAGTGCCCCGATGGGTGGATTTTCTATTTAGTTTGTGCACAACACTAGCACGTATTAGTCGTGGGGGCTCAGAGCTGCCCTGCGGTGGGAGTGTGTGTGGAGTGGGACCAGTCACACCAAATAGCACTTACTTGAGTAGTCCTGCTGAAGTCAATGGGACTATGGGCTTGCTACCAGTCTAAATAGAGATTACAGAGTAAGGTCCCAGATCAGATGACCAGCAAAGTGCATGGAGCACCTTGTGCCGTGCATCCCTTTGCCCTAGCAAGATCCCTGTGACAAAGAAACGGCTCCCTATTTCTCATCAGTCAGGACAGGATTTGGTGATGTTCTAGTGTGACCCAGGGACCTCTTAGAGTACGTACGTCTAAACAGCAATTAAACACCCCGCGAATGGCCCAGGTTAGCTGACTCGGCTCAGGCTTGTTGAGCTCAAGTTGCAGGGCTGTAAAATTACAGTGCAGATACTCAGACTCAAGCTGGAGCCTGAGCTCTGAGATCCTGCAACCGGGGAGGCTCCTGGAATCTGGCCTCGAGGCTCCAGCCTCAGCCCAAACGTCTACACTGCAATTTTTAGCCCCATGTGGCCAAGTCAGCTGACTCAGGCCAGCTGTGGCCGTGCCATGGGTCTTTTATTCCAGTGTAGACATACCTGTAGTGCCAGCAGGCATGTCATGTATGGATAATATGAAGGCGTTATGTATCTACACTGAAACTTATGTTCTTAAGGTTTGTGAGTTGCGGTCAGTCACCAGAAGTAGATAAGTTTCTTTCAGGCAGAAGATGTTTATCTATTGGTCAGTCTACATATAAACTGAGTATTGTACACTTCTCAATGAATGCCCATTTACAATCTGAGCAAAACGATAAACAAGTGATAGCAAACTCTCCAGGGGAGATTCTAGACAGGAAAACACAAGCAGCAGCAGTTATCCTGTTTGCAAGTGAAAACAATGGATTTGTGGACTATTACTATAGGGACAGAGACAAACTCTGCATCTTTCCACGGAGGAGGCAAGAAGACAGAGTGACTCACCCTATGAACAGAAGTTCACAGCCATGCCTGGCTGTAGTATGCTGGAAGAATTTGGGGTGAGCTTTTGTTCTACATGACATGACAATGGCTTGGTAGTTAGGATTAGGCTCTAGTGTAGCGTTTTTCAAAGTTCAGGTCGCAACCCAGCACTGGGTCATGGCGTGGAAGGCACCGGGTCGCTCTGGTCAGCATCGCCGACCAGGCCATTAAAAGTCCCGTCGGCAGTCCTGCCCAGCTAAGGCAGGCTAGCGCCTACCCGTTCTGACACCACTCTGCGCCCTGGAAGCAGGCAGCAGTGGGTCCAGCTTCTAGGCAGGGAGGCCATGGGGCTCCACACGCTGTCCCCACCCCGAGCACCGGCTGTGCACTCCCATTGTCCGGTTCCCGGCCAATGGGAGCTGTGGGGGTGGTGCCTGTGGGCGAGAGCCGCTTGCGCACCTCCACCTAGGAGCTGGACCTGCTGCTGGTTGCTTCAGATGCAGCGTGGTCCGAGGTGCCAGGACAGGCAGGAAGCCTGCCTCTGCATCCCTGCTGCACCACTGACCGGGAGCCACTGGAGGTAAGCCCACGCCCCAATACCCTGCCCCAGCCCTGAGCCCCCCTCTCAAACCTGAGCCCCTTCCTGCACCCCAAAGCCCTCATCCCCAGCCCCACCCCAGAACCTGGACCCCCTCACGCACCCCCAACCCTCTGCTCCAGCCCTGAGCCCCTCCAACTCAGAGCCCCTCCTGCACCCCAAACCCATCATCCACAGCCCCACCCCAGAGCCTTCACCCCCAGCCCAGAGCCCTGACCCCCCTCCTACACCCCAACCTCCTGTCCAGAGCCCCCTCCCACACCCCAACCCCCTCATCCCCAGCTCCGTTGGGTCGCGGGCATCAACAATTTTCTTCAACTGGGTCCCCAGAAAAAAAGTTTGAAAACTACTGCTCTAGTGTGCATGTTCTGATTTTAATTTCTTATGTAACCCTTTGTTTCCAATATTTCTGCTTGCTATTAATTGACTCTGTGCTTCATTAAATAAACGTTCGCTTGCTTTCTCTAGAAACACATCTAAATGATGCATGTGAAGTGGAGCTGTGGTGTATCGTTCCTCTGGGAATTCTGGGAGCGTCCCGTGAATCAGGGGCTGGGCACACCAGGGAGACACTCGGGGGGGTTGGAGTGTGCCTGTTGTTAACCTGTAAAGAGACAGCGGGGCCTGCGGAGGCCTGGAAGGGCTTGGGTTGCCAGAGGCTGGTGGGCAATGAAAATGATTAGGGGTATGGAACAGCTTCCATACGAAGAGAGATTAAAATGACTGGGATTGTTCACCTTAGAAAGGATGATTAAGAGACGATAGAGATTTATAGCATCATGAACGGTGTGCAGAAAGACAGGTTTCAGAGTAACAGCCGTGTTAGTCTGTATTTGCAAAAAGAATTTATTTGAGCATGAGCTTTCGTGAGCTACAGCACGAAAGCTCATGCTCAAATAAATTGGTTAGTCTCTAAGGTGCCACAAGTACTCCTTTTCTTCTTTCGGTGTGCAGAAAGTGAATAGGAAATGTAATGTACCATTTCACATAACGTAAGAATTAGGGAGTCATCTGATGAAATTAATAGGAGGCAGGTTTAAAACAAACATAAGGAAATACTTCTTCTCACAACACACAGTCAACCTGTTGAATTCACTGCCCTGGGATGTTGTGAGGGTCAAAAGTATAAATAGGTTCAAAAAAGAACCTCATGCTCCTGTCATAAACCTCTGACTGCCAGAAGCTAGGACTGGATGACAAGGGATGGATCACTTGAAATTGCCCTGTTCTGTTCATTCCCTCGGAAGCATTTGGCATCAGCCACTGTCAGAGACAGGATACTGGACTAGATAGACCGTTGGTCTGGCCTAATATGGCCATTTTTATGTTCTTATGAGTCAGAGACCTCAGTGGTGGCAGCAGGAGTTCTGGTTAATTTTTGTCAGGTCTGACCTCTGGGAGGTAGAGGAAGAGTTTATTATACAGACCAAGGTAAATGATGGAGTGTGCCAGGGATGGAGAGACATTGGAGCACATATTTCTCTAGTCAGGAAAGATGTGCTTAAGGAGGCTGATATACTCCCAGGGGAAGAGGTAAAACTCCTACCCTTGAGGCAGTTTAAAACCATAGCGCTTTTAGCCCGCATTGAGTTAGAGAGGGAAGGTTTAAGGGGTACTTTGAATGGGGTAGGTCTTAAGAACTTACCAGCTGATATGTTGGTTGGAAATGACATCGTATCACTGCCCAAAGCTGTTAGCATTGTGACTTGTAGCCAAAAGAGGTGTGTCTCTGAGTTCCTAGAGGTAAACTCTGAGGTGGGAGAGGCAGCAAGGGGGTGGGAGAAGAAACCTGTGCTCTTATCAGCAGAAAGTAGCAATGTGGCTGTAGGGCAGGGAGAGGTGGAGTCATCCCCTTTACTTGAAGCAGCCCTCAGTGCAAGGAAAAGCCAAAGGTAGTGTGCTGCGGAGCAAAGTGCAGATCGGTCTTTGGAAAGCATAAGGGGGCCCACCCATGGCAACACCCCAGAGAATGAGCTCAAGGGGAGATTCTTTACAGACATAGGAAAGATGTATAGACCTATGTCTGTAAAGAATCTCCCCTTGAGGAAGCCCCAGTGAACAAAAACAGAAGTCAGGGGGATCCCTACAAAGAATTGATTGTAGTAAATCAAAATTTTAAAAATCTAATGTTTTTACAGTTTTTTCTGCTTGTTTACATTTTGCATTTCACTCTGTATCGCCAATGAAACTGTACAAAGGCTTAAAAGGTTCCCTTTTTTATCTTTGATTCCTATAATAAACACCACACCTGCCAGCAGGGTGGAGGATTAAATGGATTCTGCTGACTCTCTGAGGCAGATGATTTATTCACAGAAAGTCACCTAAACCACTGGTTTTCAACCTCTGGTCTGTGGATCCCTGGGGGTCCGCAGACTATGTCTAAGGCAGGGATTCTCACAACAAAAATTTTTCGTGGCCTCAGAAGTGTGGCCACCAACTCTTGATGGTGGCCACTCTGATAATTTTTCCTAAAATACTGAATGAACTTTAGGAAAAACAAATAAGTATGTACATATACAGATCCAAATTAGTCTAATTTATTTATGTAGGGTTTTTTGCAGATCTAATAATAAAAATAATGTACAGTTGTCTGTATTCTTTACTGGATCTAGACAGAATAGAAACAAAAATAAGCTGTAGCTCACGAAAGCTTATGCTCAAATAAATTTGTTGGTCTCTAAGGTGCCACAAGTACTCCTTTTCTTTTTGCGAATACAGACTAACACGGCTGCTACTCTGAAACAAATAAGGTGCTTTGCATGTTCTTGTCTTTTGTTGTTGTTTTGTTTTTTTGGTTGCTTTTTTATGACTTGCTAGCTAGTAAGTCTGCTTCTGTGAAAAGCGATATTTGTATGTTTGCTAATACCACTTTTCACATCAGCAGACTTGATAGCTAGAAGGCAGTGAAAAGTGACGTTAACAAACATACAAATACCACTTTTCACAATAGACTTACTCAGCCCTGGTAAGCCGGAGGACAAATTAAGCCCTAGATGGGGAGGTGGGTAAGGAGGCAGCAGAATCCAGGGGCAAAGGGGTTGTGAGCCTGGGGTTGGGGCCACAGCCTGAAGCCCTGCAGCCGTAGGATGGAGCCTACTGCCGTGTGGCCGGAGGACAGAGCCCGCCACCCCAGAGCTGAAGCCAGAAGCCTGAACCCCACCATCCCTGGGAAGGTGGGGAACTCACACTGGCTGCCTGCTCCTCTGGTGTTTGTGACTCCGTTACTTCCTCCCTCCCCCTGCAGTCACCACCCAGAGGCTGTGGCCATGAGAAAAGCCCCTGGTGGCTGCATGGGGCCACGGTGGCTGCGTCTGAGAAACACTGGTCTAAGGGGTCCATGAAAGGTTGTCATTACCATGGAACAATGGTTTTCAACCTACGGTCTGTGGAATGTTGGGGGTCCACAGACTATGTCTAAGATTTCCATAGGGGTCCCACACCTCCATTTGAAATTTTTTAGGGGTCCACAAATGAAAAAAGGTTGAAAACCGTTGAGCTAGACCAAATTCAGGATCAAAGTCACCAGATCTGCAAACATGAAGGGCCAGATTTTTGAAAGCACTGAGCACCCGTCAGCTCCCATTTTGACACTGATGGGCAGATTTTCAAAAGAGCTCATATTCAACATTCAGTCTTTTTTGTTTTGCACTTCAGTAGCACTTGTCTTTACCCCAAGAGTCTTGAATGACATTATAATGTCTATGCAGTATTAACTCTAGTTTCACTCAGTTTAACACATACAGATTTCTTGATCTATAGGTGTAAAGGTTAACATATTCTGCTAGTATATTACATCAGTAGAAGCAAAAGGGAATTTCTATGGAAGTGAATCTACAATTTTTATCATTTGTGTGCTTGGAAAGAGGATACCAATATTGCTGTTTCGCTTTAAAGAAATACTGAGATTTATTTTGTTGTTAGCCACAAGCAAGGCCATCCTGCACTGGAAGCAGATTTGCTTATGAATTTTTAAGTTTTGAAACACAAAACAAAGATCTGTTTCCTCAGTGTGTGCATATGGCAGATACAAAACATTCATTGTCTTCACAAGCAATGGGGAGAACTGGTGTTGGTTTTAGCTAGGAGGAGAATAAGCTAGAAATAGCAAGAATAAGCTGTTATAAAAGACTTGGCATTAGCTGTCATGGCCTTGTTCCTGTAGTCTATGAAATCAATGACAGTTTTGGTCTCAGTGAGGATGGCAAGATTCAGTCTTCTAGTATTTATTATGGATACCTATGTGCTGATAGCTTTCTTGAGTCCTGCCCTCACAACTCAATCACCTAATCCCCACCCCCTGCTGTACCATTTGTGATGTCACAATACGTCATTTTACTCTGATGTCACAATCTCAGTATTCGAAGAGGAAAGGAAGTACAGATATTGAATTAGCTAATAGTGTTACCCCCCTACTGGATGGAACCCCAGCCCTCCTCAAATGCATGTTAGAAAATAGCCTTAATATGACAATAGTTACAGGTTTTTCTTCTTTACTTCCAATAGTTGTGGCCTGGGCTTTAGGAGCAAGGAGATCTGAATTCCACCCATGCTTACAAACTGGAAGTCCTGTCGGCTGTGGAGCCATTCATTACATCATACTATTCTGTATTTCTGATATCCCTGTTCTACCTGTCTGTGAATTTTTGGGGGTACTAGCCAGTATTGCATGATGTTTCAAAGCAGCTCTGACCATGGCCAGGAAAGTAAATTTAATGACCTGCTGCTTCATCAGAGAGAATGGGCAAGCCTTTGGAGGCAGAACTTTGAATAGATCAGGCAGCTTGACACATAAAAGGTTAACTTACAAAGTAATTAATTATTTAGGTAGGATTTTCACTCTGCACCAGATACAGTTCTGATGCCCCTTTTCAATTCTCATTATTGTACCAAAAGGTAAAATATTTAAATTGATACATAATACAGTTCAATAGACAATTTAACTTTCTTGCAGTTTGCACTGGGCATATAAATTTAGGAATTAATTGCCAATGTTGAAGCAATTCATTAATTGTACAATTCGTAACAATGATTTACTTATCCACGTATAATTTAAGTGTCCCACAAACAATTTTTGCCTTTTTCTAATTGGCACATGTAGTTTCTGTTTCCATGAACAATTTATCTTAATTGGACAATTAGAAAAGTGGATTCATTTATTTAGGCTTAACTAGGAAAGGGAAACCAAAGCTGACAGCTAGATTTTCAAACCTAAGAAAAAAGAATCAACTTCCCTCAGCTGAAGAAAGAGCTTCAACTGAAGCTTCTAATTAAATATGGATATATTAGCTTTATGAGGCAGAAAGCATGAAGAGATCTGTGTCATTTAAAACCTCCCTGTAGCACAAAATTCCCTGAGCATTCAGTTACTCAGCCAGGTGCAGTCAGTAGGCTGACACCCTTGCAGACAAGCTTTGTCAGAATAAGGAAGCTGAGCCTCAAGTCTGCATGCTGTGATCAGTAAAGAACTAGATACATTATTTATTACTGTGGATTTCTAATAACTGCACCATCTAGGTAAAGGAAATTATTTAATTAAATTAAAGCATTTTGGAAGAGGTATACTTCTAAGACGTTACACCAAGTTTAAGGAAGACATTTTCTAATTATGACTTGCATCAAAAAGATAAAAGGAAATAGTTATGCTGAAGAGGAACACAGATCTTCCAACCATCAGAAAGGGATTAAAAACCATGGCAAGGAGTCAGCCACTGTGTTCTACCCCTGACACTTCAGTCCAGCACCTTGTCAATGCATGACCATTCTATGCAGCCTGAAGATCTGAGGAACACCCTCTGAGTTACATAAGAGATATTCGCAAAAAGAAAAGGAGGACTTGTGGCACCTTAGAGACTAACCAATTTATTTGAGCATAAGCTTTCGTGAGCTACAGCTCACTTCATCGGATGCATGTAACTCACGAAAGCTTATGCTCAAATAAATTGGTTAGTCTCGAAGTTGCCACAAGTACTCCTTTTCTTTTTGTGAATACAGACTAACACGGCTGTTACTCTGAAATAAGAGATATTGTCCCCCTAGCATCTTGCTGTGCTCTGAGCTCTGTTTGGCAAACACTCTACTGTCTTTCCAGATAATGATTTAATAACATCCAGCTCCAGAATGTACTGGCTTGCTTACATCCCAGGCCTCCAAGAGATTCTGTAAGAAGACAGCCTACAATAGGTGTAAAGGGACTTTTAGCATGGATTAACACTATTTTCAAGGCAGAAATCCTGCAGTATCTGAAAGGTGAAAGGCAAATGGATCACTTGACTCCAGATGATTGTGTGATAAGATAAAAATAGACACAGTAAAACATGCACTCACATACTCTTAGAGATTCTGACCTGACAGCTGTCTTGGGACCTGACATTTATGCATGCCCATTAAGAGAGACCTGACGAGGAATCACTGTGGTATTTTTCCTTTGGTCTTCTAGCCATATTTATGTCCCTGCCCCCATCCTCTCCCTGGAGAAATTAAAGGCTGATTGGCTGTATTTTGTATGGCCATCCCAGCTGATTCGTTTAAGGACACCTCACCCTCTATGTACGTACATGGTTATATGGCCATCAGGAACTGACTGCAAACTCTACCACCAGCAGGCCTCCCTTTTGCTATTGGGAATTTAAAACTCTTTGGGCGTGATCCAAAGCCTATTGGAGTAAGTGGATAGAATCCCATTGAACACAATGGCTTTGGATCAGGCCCATCGCTGTGCCCAGTGTTTACGATATTTGCACTCCAAGGTGCAGTTTTAACACTCAGTGATCCACAGCAGAATGCAGCATTGACTTGTTCAAGAGCATTTCACACCCACTGGAGTCTAAACAGCTCAGAGCGGCAGTGTTTGTACATGGCACCAACATTCCTCACTGTTTGGGATGTTTAGGTCTGAGGATACTGTTGAGACCCATCTTCACTTTTTAACTTCTGGATCGTTTAACAAAAGATACTGGGGGAGATTCTGTGCTGCACGGAAGAGCCCCTATGTGGGAGGACAGGATTTCTAGAGCCTGCAGAGGGGGAATGCATCTCCAGTGTGCTACAGAGCCCAGGCCCCACTATGCTGCCATACAGAGGCTGGGTGGGGCTAGTGGTTTTGTCACTCTGTGAATCCACCAGTTTCCCCCCTTTATGGTGTGGCATGCGGGCACCATAAAGTCTGTTCCCAGGCTGAGAATGGAGAACTAGCTGCAGAATGGCTCTGCTGTCACTTCGTGGTCTTGTGGAGGAAGAATTACTTCCCATCACCCCCACCCAGCTCCTAGAGCAGGGGTAGTCAATTATTTTTTGTCAAGGTTCACATTTCTTGGTTAAAGGTATAGTCACGGCCCAGACTCCAGAGAAAATAATAATAAATAATAATAATAATTAATAATAAAAACAACAATAATGATAATAAGTAAATGAAAAGATTCTGGGGTCCATTCAAAAGTGTCTGGCGGTCTGGATTTGGCCCCCCGTCCATCTACCGACTACCCATGTCCTAGAGAGATCCCCAGTGCACAGCCCAACTGCTTATGTTGTGTGCTGGAGGCAAAATTTGAGGAAAGGGAGATGATTGGGCCCTGAATCAAGAGCTGTCTTCAGGATCATTTTAATTCCCTGATTCTTGTTTCCAGTGCTCTAGCTCCCAGCTTGTTTTTACCTCTCAGCTTAGAAATTAATATCCTTCCGGCATGACAGACCCTTCAGAAAGACAGAGGAGTTCCAATCCAATGTAGATGTCCTTTCAGCATATGAATGGATATGACTTTTGTAAGTCTAATCACAATTATGTTATTTACTGGTAAAGAGAACTCTTCTGGGGACCCAGTCTGGATTGGCCAGTCAGAATGAGTCATACAGTGGACACAAAACCACTCAGTATGGACAATCAAACATATGCATCGTGTTAACACAATGAAAAGTATGCCCAGGTGCTACAGACAACCAAACATATCCATAGGCATAACGTAGGGGGCAGGAGCATCGCAATGGAAAACCCACCCAGAGCCAGATCCATGATAGTCTAAGAGCCTAACTGGATATGGTATGTGCATTTTCAGTATTAATATAAGTATCCCGCTGTAAGCTTAATACCACTTCAAAACCATTACAGCCTAGGAGTAGAATAATGCTCATTTCAAAACTGCTACATCTAAGAGCTGCAATTTCCAGCTCCCCTGCTCCCTGCCGATGACAGCCATGCTATGTCAGTGGAGGCCAATTATTTTCCTAAGCAGAGATTCATCTTTGATTTTTATCTCCTAATTCAGCAAACAGTATAAATGACCTGCCAACCAATGTGTTTTATTTTCCACAGTAACAGTTTAAAGGACAAGCATTCCTACTTCCTGATTAGCTAATCTCAAAGGAGACAACTGATTTTTCCGCTCTGCTAAGCAGAAATACTTGTTTTATTTAATTTAATTATTTTATTTCTTAAATGTTGCCATTGTCACCTCGAATCAGAATGAGAAAATACATCATACTATCAGTTATGCATTATATCACAGTAAGATTTCTTGTTTTCCCAGCTGGATAGGGTAGTGCAGGAAGTGTCTAAAATGAAATCTCTGTCTGTATTCAGAAAATAAAATGAGCACTGACAACCATCAGCTGACCGTGATTTTTCAATGATCAGATTACATACTAAACTCCCAGCAACAAGTGTTAGTTGACGATTTGCAAACCAGAATCCAAAAAGGAAAAATCTCAGCATTCATCAAACTACCAGCCACTCCTCTGCCCAATCCCTTACCCCTCCTCTCTCTGTTCTTCATGATCTGTTGTTTTGCTTCTTCTGACTTTGAAAGTCAAACCATTCATTCTGCTGAAAACATTCCATACAAAAATGTGATCACTTACACGTCCAGTAGGGCATCGTCCATGGGTTTCACGGCTTTCCTGTTATGTCTGAAATATGTAAAACTGGGAAAAAGTTGTCTCCCTGCTTGGATGAACAGCGAGGTCACTGACTAGTAAATAAAGTGAAAGTAAAGTCACTGAGAGCCATGTAAGGCCTTTTGTGACCAGCAGAGGCCTCCCTTGTGTGCTTAGAAGAGAAGAAAATGCCAGTAAGTCAAACTACTGCAAGGGAGAAATGTTCAAATGTGGGCCAGATCCCACTCTCATTAACGCCAATAGGAGCTTTTGGCTCTGATTTTAATGGGTGAACGAGGGGGCTCGGAACTGAAGAAATCCAGGTTTTACAGAAAATCGCAGGATTCTTGACTGTTATGACTAGGTAGGATGGATTTGTATGTGGAATAGATTAAGGGCTCATCATCATTAGCCTTTATGGTTTATTTATTAGCTGGAGGGAGGTCAGCCAAAGTAAACTCCTGAATCTAAACACCTCCGGATTTCGGGGGGAATTCTGTGCCAGATGCAAACTTTGGGACTTGACCCTTTCTCTGTTACAGGCCAAACTAAATTTCTAGATGTGAACACCTCAAACTTTGCAGACGCTTGAATCTGGACCTGAACACTGAATCACTCAGGCTCACCTCCATGTGTTGTTACACACATCCAAGAATGAAAATACCCTGATTCTGCTCAATGGCAACATTTTCCCTTGACATTCCATTCCCTACACTAAAACAAAATGATGATCGGACATCAACAATGGAAAACTGGAGCATGTCCTGTTCTGGGTGTACATGCGTAAGCCTTAGGGGTAAGTCATCAATTATCTGGATAGATGTTATAACAAGCATTACTGTGTTTGTTCAGTTGAGAATGTATGGGATAAGGAACTCCCAGATGCATATATGTACATGCATATGTTCAGAGTTTGAAAATACACTTGCCACAATGATAGGTTTCAGAGTAGCAGCTGTGTTAGTCTGTATTCGCAAAAAGAAAAGGAGTACTTGTGGCACCTTAGAGACTAACCAATTTATTTGAGCATGAGCTTTCGTGAGCTACAGCTCACTTCATCGGATGCATTCCACACTCCACACCTGAATATAGCCATTATATAGACAAAATACCCCCATAGCTCAGTGTCTATACTTTGACCCGTTAAACTTTTACCCCCAACTGGGGAGATTGCAGATTATGTATTCCTTATGCCACCCACTCCTAAACCGAATTTCGCACCCCTTGATAATCTGTACCTTTTCCCCTGATAACCAGAAACTTCTATGCCTAAACTCTGTACCGTTTTCTTTTTACTTCAACATTATCTTAATAAAATTATTAAATCTGTTTGGAATGCATCCGATGAAGTGAGCTGTAGTTCACAAAGCTTATGCTCAAATAAATTTGTTAGTCTCTAAGGTGCCACAAATACTCCTTTTCTACTGGCCACAATGTCTCAGCCCATGTCAGATTCTAACAATGCATGATCACAAAAAATGAAATAATTGACTCAGTGTTGATTCAAAGAAATCCGCACACCAAAAAACAAACAACCCTCCTCTCACCCCACAAGCCTCAAATCTCCACCCCTAAAGTGTAAATAAATGAGACTTGCTGAAAGCCCCAAAAGGTCACAAACTCAGACTCCACCAGGATGGAAGGGAAAAATTCCACATTTGAAGGCTTTTCATTCCCATACTCCTTGTATGGAAATATTTGGACTGTTAGCTTGAGTGCCTCAGCTGATCTCCACTGTCAGGGAAGGATGAAGGGGAGATGCAGTCAGAACGCCAACCACGAAGGACTTTTAAATTAAACCCAGCACATGGAAACGGATTGGAAGTCAATGCAGATTCCAGAGCATTGAGGCAAAGTGCTTTCTGTGGGAAACACTAAGCAAGGCCCCAATCCTGCAAACACTTCCATACATACTCAACCTTAATGAGCAGTCCCTATTACACTTGTGCTTAAGTCTTTGCAGGATCAGGACTTCAGTGGACAGCTGAATTCTGTAGTAGATGTACTTTCAGAGCCCGATTGTCCACTGTTTCACAAATTTTATGCTGGTGCAATTCCATTGTTACATGAGCATAAACTGGTGTAAGGCAGTGGAGAATCAGGTTTCTGGGATGGTTTTCAAGCAGGCAGCAGTGTGGGAATTGCATGGATAGGTTCCCACCAGTTCAGATACACACATACCAGTTAGCAAACGATGTTAGAAATAACCAACGGCAGTGACACAAGGCGTTTCCAACAACAGCTTCTGTAAATCATCCTTTCCGTAATAAGGCTCTATTAAAAAATACAAAAACAACTCCTTCATGTGAGTACAATGAGAAGCAAATGAAGCTATTTGTATAACAAAGGGAACTAGGATTTGGCCAAAATAGTTTGCATAAAACCATTGATGTTGCGAAGGGTATAATTCAGGCAAAATCTGATCCTAAAGATGGGAGGTGCAATTCTGCCGCATAGTAAATAAACTCTATTGCACCTAGAGCTTTTAGTACCCCCCCACAACACACACACACCTCAACCGCAACCCACCAGCCCTTGGTTTTTTGCTTCGCTCTCCTGCCTGGAATCTTTGAGCCTACTTCCCTTTCCGGAGCTTGCTGCTCCCCTCTGGGGCTAATAACTTTCCTCCCTCCCCAAACCATCCCCCCATCTCCTTGGCCTGGGACCTTGCTGCTTCCTCTCTCTGCCATTCTGGAGCCTTCTGCTTTCACTCCCACCCCTAGTGTCTCTTCCCTCCAACTTTCCCTTCTCACCTTTAGATCCTTTCCCTGGTCCTGCTTCTTCCCTGCCTGAGTTTCTCTTTCCTGGTCACTGCATTGGGGCGGAAGGGGAGCCCGGTGGCAGATCAGAAGAAAAACACATTAATTTATCTCCAAAAGATTTCTAAAGGTGTTTTTAAAAGGAGGAAAGAAGATAATACATTTAAAAAGACTTTTTAATGTTAAATTTTACAAAACAAACTTTTCAGAGAGACCTGACTCTTTTTCTTGTCAATCACTGTCTCTTGGGTCTCATCTGTGGAGTAACTTGCTTGCAGTCCTCTGAGCCATCTGTTCTCTTTTGGGTATTTTTGTGCCTTGCAATACTCAGTCAGATGGGTAGCTGAGACCAAGGTGAGATGAAACTGGCTACTGCAGAGACCATATAGTAGATTCTCTGGGTCTCTGCTTATCTGGGATTTCCTGTTCTCATCTCCCCAGGATATGAAGAGGCTCAGAATTCCTCCGATACCTCATGCCTGTAAAATAAACTGTAAAAAATGGTGAGACTTGAATTGTCCTCTAAACACAGTTTTCAGTGAGCACCCCATTAAGATGAATGAGGGGAGTTCAGATCTCTCTTATGGCTATTACCACAGACCCTCTGTCTGCTGCAGATTCTCACCACAACATTGGGTTGTGCTCTGTTCACATTTAGAAGACTTTCTTTGTAACCATTAGGGCCAGAAACTATATATATATATATATATAGGGGAGAAAAAACCTCTTGTTAATATTTAAGGTAGCTCTCATCAATAAACGAAACCATAACAGATTAGGAAATACAAAATGAAGGATTAAAATGCTGCAAAGTCAGACACACACAAGTTAGGAAACTCCAGAATTAATGTTGCCCATGCAATGTAACCTTAATTCAGCCTTCTTGTATATTAATTATGGTACAGTCTTTAATTACATGTAGAAGTGACTACCTGTGAAAAGTTTGGTGCAAGTGACTTTCCGAGCAACACATAGGAACTTGGTGGCAGAGGCAGGAAAATAATCCAAGTCTCCAGGGTGGTGGTAATTAAAGACTGTATCGTAGTGCATACAAACAGGAGGACTGAATTAAGATTTCATGGGCAATGTTCATTCTTGCATTTCCTAATTTGGGAGTGTTTGACTGCAGCTTTTTAACCCTTAAATACACAATGTGTATTGTGAATTTCTGAATTTTTTATAGTTTAGTTTATTGCTGAAGGAAACCTTAAACTAATATTAAATACAAATTTTTGTTTGAGAATTTCCTTTTTTTAATAGAAGGAAAATATTGTGCGTGTGTCATAAAACTAGGTATACAATAATAGTTCTACTTTCTATACACAGTTATTTAAATTGCAGCAGTATTGTTAATAGAATGTCAACATATGTAAACAAGTCAGCATGAATTCAATATCTTCCTGGATTTTGAGGGAAAGTTTTCATGTCATGAAAAGTTTAAAAAATGTATTTGAAATACACAAATTTCAGAGAGTTGGGAAACAACAGATAATTTAGAAGTTGCAGGAAAACTCATGTTTTTTTAAATTGTGTAACAGAAAACTGAGTAGAGGTTTATCTATAATTTCCCACTTTTGAAAAAAGGTACATATCCAAAAAGCCATAGCCCCCAGTTTGTTAAGAAGCAACAATCTACTTGAAATGGAGCTGGGATTTTCGTGTAGCCCTTTGAGAGGAACATAACAAACATTTACCCTTTGAAAACAAAGAGTGTAACTTACCCCAGTACAAATCCAAAGGATCACGTTGGAGTTTATACAACAGCCGTGTGCTTTCATTACAACTCCTCCTGGACCTAGGACTTCTCTTTGTAATGTTACGGTAATCTGAGGCAAACTAGTCATCCAAGCAGTGACACTGGAACAATTTGTACTGTGGGGGTGCCGAGAGACATTGAACAAAACTGTAAACCCTCGATAGGATGGAAACCACTTCAAGCCAGGGGGTGCGGCTGCTGTACCCGCAGCAGTTCCAGCACCCCTGCGTCCAAGGCAGTCATTGCCATGACATTCGGGGCAATTGTGACGCTCTCCAGGTATGCAAATGAATTGGAGAGAGTCAGTGATGAGTGGCTGATTATCTCTGATGTCTGCTCAGGCAGCGACAAGGGGCAGCAAATGGGTTCAGTGCGGGAACCAGGCTTTTTCAGTATTCTGGTTTTCACAACTTCTCAAAAAAATAAACAAACAAACAAAAAAACCCACAATATGGAAACCCAAAATACACACTGGAGATCATTCCACTCACATGTTAATCAGTGGCTGAAATTTGGTTCAGATTCCCCACGGCGTGTTTACTAACAATGGTTCAGAACAAGGATGAGACACTGAGGTACTGACCCTGTAAAACAGAAAATTCTGATACAGCCATGATCTCCCTGCTGCAAGATCCCATTCTCTCTCTTTCTCTCAAAGTTTTGGCTCTGCTGGTATTGCTGAACTTCATAGGGCATGGAGGTGTATTCCTAAATCTGCCATTTAACAGATAATAAGTCTCTCAATAAAACACAGCTAAATCAACCACTTCTCGGTCGCGTATCAACCTTATGCAATGTGACTGGTAGGCCCACCTTGGAGCTACCAGGTGGCATGATGCCAGAACGACTTCACTTTCTTCAGGTAGAGAGTCAATTAAGTCTACCTCTGAATTAAAGTTATTACAAACGTGTGCTGCACGTCAATGTAAAAAGAAAAGTTGTGCAAGCTGTTTACATCTGATTGTAACAGAAGCAGCCCATTCTGCTTCCCACAAGTCACTGATGCCTGAGACGTTCCAGAAGCAAAATCACTCAGGAGTCATGCAAAAATGAAAAGCCTCGTGCACAGAAGCATTCTCTCCTCTCCCTGTTCAGATATTCAGTGTTTTTCGTAAACATGTCTCTCCCCACCTTCCCGGGCCTATCTTCTCTTACCTAATTTTCATCCATGCCTTGTATGTTTCCACTTTCTTGGTTTTGCAGCCCTTTCTCTTTTCTGTGTCCTGCAAAGGCCTCTCTCTCTCTCTCAGATACATCATGCCCCAAATGAATTTTTAATTATTCTACTGCATAACAGGGAGTATTCTTGATTGTTTCAGAGTGGCAAAGCACACAGTGGAAAATGTATCTTTTAATTCCTCCAAAAGAGAGCACCAGCACAGGTCATTCAGCAGGCTTCCAAATGTTCATTTACAAAGCTTTATGCAGGAAATGCCTGCACTATCGTTAATACTCTAATGTTTATTTAAACACTTCACTTCTTCAGTTGGGTGTAGGCTTCCTTGAGAAAAATGGTCTCCCCCCCCCAAATATATTTTTCAAACACACACATAGGATTGGCAACCCCAAGTGTGCAAAAATGTCAGTCAGCTCTCCCTCCCCTCCGAAAATCATGGGATTTAAAAAAAATACATTTGGGGTTCTTTCTATTTGCCTTCTAGCATTAGAACCCTTAGGACTCTTGTTTTCAGGTTTTTTCTCTGCAACTATGAGGGCTCAAAACCCACTTCATTTTTAAATGAAAACCGAGATTCTCTTGGGTTCACCTGGCTCCACCAAAAAAACCCAACAACCTACCAAATATTGTGAAATTCACAATCAGATCACAAGAGTTGGGAACACTGCTGTCTTAGCCCCCACAATGAATCTGACTGTCCCTTTGGCAACAGGCAAGTACTCGCTAGGGGCATGATCCCACGAATGGCTGTGCGCTCTTGACTGGCACTCCGCACTTCACAGGTTCAGGTCCTTCATGTTTCTAGCATAGCAAA
This sequence comes from Lepidochelys olivacea, assembly GCF_965140295.1. Lineage (NCBI taxonomy): Eukaryota > Metazoa > Chordata > Testudines > Cheloniidae > Lepidochelys > Lepidochelys olivacea. The sequence continues at coordinate 29,380,608 of NC_140417.1, read as the reverse complement.
TTATTTCTCTTCCATTTGTCTCAGAGAACCAGCTTTCTTGATTTCCATGGCAAGAGTTATGCCAGCTGGCTTAGACAACACCACCTCTTGCTATTTATTGGAAGATCTTAAAACCATCCTTTTGGCTTTCTGTAGGCAGCCTAAGTTTAGCAGTCGAACAGCGTGACTTGGGCTGTCTCAGTACATTGGCTTGCATTAGGCAAGCATTTTTAAACCATTCTCAGTGAAGGAATACAAGAAAGAAAGTGCACTGGTATTCATGTGCCATTTAGAATCATCCTATCTTATCATCATGTACAGCAATTAAACAATTCATAAGTATACGTCCATGGGGGTTCTTTTATATGTTAGACACATTTAGCTTTTTTAAGCATAAGCTGCCAGTTCATTAAAAATATACAAGTCAATGTGAAACACCCCTTGGGATTTGTTCTATAGCACAGAGATGAGAGTATGAATCTATTTAAACTCATTAGCTCATAAAAATTCTAAGGAGTTAATTTAATAAACATGATTTTTTTAAATGTCTGCTTAATATTCTCAACTGTTTTCATCTTCTTCCTGCAGAGCACTCCTTTTCCTTCTGATGATAAATAATTTTTACATGCGCAATAAAGCCCACGCCAGGGGGCATCATTATCATAAACTAAACACATTCCCAGGGATAACAGAACCACAATCTCCATAAAACGCTATGGGTGTTGTTCCTTTGTCTTGTTATAACGTTGTTGCCTATTGAGGTAGATTGCTTAAACAAATGATAGTAATCAAATGCTTCAGCACTGAGATAGTAAATCTACCTGGCTTCTCTGTTGTCTCTCATGGCTATCAATGGCCTTAACCTCCAGGGTTTTTTCTTTCTGTAGCAAACATTGCTCAGACTGGCCTGGTTTGTCAAACCTAGTGATTGAGCTCCCTTCTTGTGCTGTGCATTGGTGTCACAAACAAGTGAATGTGGTTTTCCCCGGTTGGCTCTAAATCATATTAAAGCATTTGAAAGTCACATGGTAAAGTTAAAACTACAGTGAGCTAAATCCTGAAATCCCTACACAGTGCAGATTCCCATTAAAATGAACAGGAAATTGGATGTAATGAGGATAGCAGGAATCTGCCCATAAACATTACAGCCCAGTGAAACAACCTCTGCTGGCCTGGCCCATTAATAGAATTGTAGGACTAGAAGGGACCTCAAGAGGTCATCTAGTCCAGTCCCCTAAGCTCATGGCAAGACTAAGTATTATCTAGACCACCCCTGACAGGCATTTGTCTAACCTGCTCTTCAAAATCTCCAATGATGGAGATTCCACAACCTCCCTAGGCAATTTATTCCAGTGCTTAACCACCCTGACAGTTAGGAAGTTTTTCCTAACATCCAACTAAACCTCCCTTGCTGCAATTTATGCGCATTGCTTCTTGTCCTATCCTCAGAGGTTAAGGAGAACCTTACAGCTTACAGTCCATGACTCCAGGATGGAGGGCTGAAGGGGGGAAAACCTTGCACTATTCTAACTTGGAAGGCCAACAAAAGGAAGCTGTGTACATTCAGACAAAACTCAAACTCATCAATAAATCTTTTGTTGTATTCCCAGAAATTACACACTCAGTAACATTTTCTAAAATACTTAAGTGACTTAAGAACCTAAGGCCCAGATCCCAAAGGTATTTAGGTGAGCATTTCAATGGGAGTTAAACACCTATATACCTTTAAAAATCTGGCCCTAAGAGCTTCATTCACTTTTGAAAATGGGACTGTAACAGATCTACAGGTCCAGTGCTCTCACACACTCACTGGGGTAAACCCGTTGGCTTCACCACCTCCTGGGTCTGAACCTTGGAGCCTTCAGCACCTCAGCTGACTCCATGAGTTCCCCTCAGTGAGTCCACTCGACTTGGACCCCTGAGGAAGACTCGCACATGCAAAGGGAGCAATGCACCCCCGACCTCTTCAGACTGGAATGACTCTCCAGCAGCCCACACTAACCATTAACCCAAGGGCCCCTCCTCCAACCTTGGTTCTGATTCCCGGCAGAACAGGTCACCTGGCCATCTACCTCAGTTCTTTGTTCTCCCGCTGGCCAAAACTGGCTAGCTTCCTGGAAAGGGCATCGGCAGTTCTGGGTCATTAGTTGCTAGGCACCAAATGTCCGAGCCATTGTCCTCTGGGTTTGTCATGGGCATGGGACGCTAGACAGCCAGTTGTCAGTCACACCTGGATCACTACAAAGAATAAACCACCTTTTCCTGCCACCTTGTTAACTGTGCATAGGGGAAACTGAGGCACAAACAGTATTAATACAAAACAAAGAAAATTCCCACTGTGTCTCAGGGACTTTGGCACTTTTGGGCCTCTTACCCACTAGCACTATAACAAAACAGCTGAGAGCTGGAGGAGCATTATGAGTGAAGTGACAAGGGCCAGATCCAACAAGGCGCTGAGAACTTCCTTCAGGAGATTGAGTGTTTGTCTCTCCCAATAAAATCAATGGGAATGGAGTGTGCTGTGCAATACTCAGAGAGCACTGATCAGACCACAAACGGGCATGCCCCACGCCCACTCGGCTGCAGAATTCCTAAAGTCATCATGCCCGCCAAAAGGCTCGATGCAACAAAGCACATAAGCACGTGCTTAACATCGTTCAGTGGGACTTAAGTGTGTGTTTAAAGTTAAGCACATGCTTAAGTGCTTTTCTGAATTGGGGCCAAAATGAAGTAGGGTTTTTCTGGACTCTTTGGCAAACTCCAACAATCTGAGCTGATGAAAATAACTAAAAGTTTTCCAAATTTGGTGGGGGGAGGAAAGGACATAGTGAAACATCTGAATTCATGATAATGAGGTCACACAATTAAGGCTATTGTCAGGCTCGTCTTACAATCATATTTTATAAGGGCTGGAAAGTGGCAACAGTTCCTGTTATTTTTCTGATGAGAGAACAAATAAGAACTCTATTTGAACGTGGAGAACAACTATCTTGTAACTAAGGAATAAGAGTCAGAGCAGTTCCTTAATGATCCAAACTGGAAAAACAAGAAAACATATATTCTAATATGAACAATGAGGTCCTGTATATACCTAGAATGGATGAGTTACCTAGTAAGGCCATTCTCAAATAAAATCACAATGCTTTTTCATTAAAAAGAAATCTTTATTGTAATTCTCAGACTAGTGTGCAAAAATATGGTTTTTTTCTGGCATGTTTACAAAAAGAACGCAAGTTAAAAGAAGTTTGCAGTCATATGAATGTGCAGTTGTTGTCAGAGACTTTACATGAAGCAAATATACAAATGGTTACCATTTCTGTCTATAGTATGTACAGGAGAATATTATATTCTTGCCATGATATTTAGCACTTTGCAGAGAATGGCTATTTATTGTAAGCATCAACATTCATTACTGTATTTAAGTTAAATCTGGAAGCATTTTAAAATAATCTTGATGTATAAAATTTTCAGATTCATAAGAATAATTAAGTAGTTTTCTACGCAGTCTTTAAGGCACATATTTCTAACCATATTTCATTTTGGTCCATCTTATTTCTGACATTGACTATCCAGGTATACGAGAGATGGGTTTCTTATAAATATCCTTATCATGTCTATAGACCTCAACAACGTGTATTGTACTCACTGTATGTATTGGAACATTATGTTCTGGCAGTAATTGTTTCATAGCTGTACTATTGCTTGTGTTGAACTTGGGCTGACAGTCGTTTTCTCTGCAACACGCAGAAACTGCGATGTCCCTAGTCTGTTCTTGATGGAATCTGCAAGTAAGAAGGCAAAAGTTATTTGGGTGTCACTTGCTTTAGCAGAGTCAGAACTTTCAATTCCATTTTATTTGCTCATCAAGCATTCACCAAACAATTTGTGCTGTGCTATATGGACTCCTTGCTCTAGCATTAAAACAGTGGGCAGTGATGGGGCAAATAATTGTCTCTCAGCTGATGCTGGGACAGTTGCATAATTGTGAAGGAGGCACAGCTTGAAGACAACTGGTACCTGCCGGTGTAACTTTTTGAATTTTGTTGCAGTTTTGTTAACTGCCTTCTGACCTCTCATGGTAGTTGCCTACACAGTGGGATTGATTCTCAGGTATCCGCAAGTCCCTTTACACTGTTCTGGAAACATGAAGTAGCCTTAAAATGGGCATAAATTACAGTTACACTCACTCATTGGCTCTTTACTCTCATGGAGCAGCGTAAAGGGGCCTTAGGGTAAAGGAGCATAAAGGCTGGCTGACACAAGGAAATTGTATCAGTCTCACTATTTCAGTTGGGCCAAGGGGGGACTTTTTACTGATCTAGTTAGACTGGTACAAGCCCCAGCGTGGATGCAGCTATACTGGTACAAAGGTGCCTTACACTGGTAGAGTTTAGTCCCCTTCCCAAATGGGAATAAGCTATCCCAGTATCAGCACTTTTCTGCTGGTCCCTACATGGAGGGGTAGGGGGTTGTACAGCTTTCAGGTGCAGAGCGATCTCTCTGCTTGCATCCTAATACAGGCACCGGAGTCCCCGGGCAGCAGACAGGAAAGGGAATCTGCATGGGTTAATGCTGCCAGTATCAGCTCCGCCTAGGACACCTGCTCGGATACCCGCTCATGGGCTGAGGAGGAGACTGCCATGGAGCACAGCAGCTTTCCCTGCTCCACTAACCGCTAGCTCTCGTCCTGTCTCTAAAACATCATCCGCCCCCTTCCAGATGGAGATAATGCAGAAGGGCTTCTATGAAGCTCATGGCTCGGAATGGTACCAAGGAGACAGCATTCCCCCCTTCTATGCAAGCAGTGGATGTTGACCCACCATAGGTAGGGCCCTACCAAATTCACTGCTGTGAAAAATGCATCATGGACCGTGAAATCTGATCTCCCCCATGAAATCTTGCTATTGTAGGGGAGAGCAGATTTCACAGAGCTGGGCAGCTGGAGAGCAGCAACTGCTGGCTGAGAGCCCCGCTCGGAAGGCGGGATTGCCACTAGCAGCAGCGCAGAGGTGAGGGCGGCATAGTATGGCATGCTGGCAGTGACACAGCCTTCAGAGCTGGGCATCTGACAAGCAGCTGCCTTCCGGCCTCCCAGCTTTGAAGGCAGCAGCACAGAAATAAGGGTGGCAATACCATGACCACCCTGCAATAGCCTTGCGCTCCTGCCCCCCATGACACTGTTTTGGGTTGGGACCCACCACGGTTACACCACCGTGAAATTTCAGATTTAAATATATGAAACAGTGAAATTTATGATTTTTTAAATCCTATGATTGTGAAATTGACCAAAATGGACCGTGAATTTGGTAGGGCCCTAGCAACAGGGTTCCCTCAGCACATGAGCAGACCAAACCCTCTTGCCCCACCTCTGCATGGATTCCCTTGTGCTAGAGGGCTAACTACCCCTTGTAAATTCCACCTCCCCACACACACTTGAAAGGCAGGATTTGTTTTTCACCCTATTTATTTTTCAAAACCATGCATAGGGAAATGACAAAAAGGTTCTGCTTATTAACATGAAAGATCCCTTTCCTGATTTTCAAGCAGCAGTGACTTTCCTTCACCTCCTGTAAACCAGGGCAAGCACTTCAGAAAATCTTTCTGAAGCACATCAGAGATGGAGCCGTTGCTCTGAAAACACCACCACCCTTCCGCTGAGTTAAGTGTGTGTATCAAAAGAGGAAATAAGCTTTCCACGGCAGGAAGTATGGCTGGGGTGTGGAGATTACTTACCCGTGCAAGAACGAAGTGCTACAAAAATACAAGATTCAAACGCTGATACTGCATGCTGCTGCAGAATATAAAATTGTAAAGACTTCCACGGGCATTTCGAGAACTTGATCAGAAAAAAAGCAGTTACTGGAAGCATCACAATGGGGGCACCATATGTTGCCAAGGACATATGCTTTTTGTAGTGCCAGCAACTCCACTCAATGCTCTTGAGGTGATAGGAAGTAGTTACAAGAGAAAACAATCTCATCAAAACAGCAAGTACAGAGGAGGAGAAGGAAAAAGGCCAGAGGGAGAAGGAAGAAAGTAACAGAGTTTGGGATGGGAGAAGAGGAAAGGAACTCTGTAAAATGTACCGTTGTCTGCAAGTTGTTGCATGGAGTGCAGAATGCTTGTATTTGCAAGACCTGTCAAGGGACCATGTTAACACCGCAGCAAAGAGCTTTCAAAACAAGCTATTTTTGGCCTTTGTGCATTTAATGTAGAGCTTACTTTTGCAGCTGATCCCACTGTGAAGCTATTCTATAAAGCTTTGTGTGGGGATTTAGCAGCTGCAGCCTGCCTCCCATGGAGGTCGTTGGGAGCTGCACCACTAAAGCCCTGTGATTTAAAAAAATTTCCCTGAAGACTGTAGTTAGTTCATCACTGCCCACCACCTGGTTATTCTACAGGGACAACACCTGAGCCCATTTCACTCAGTAGCAAACTCCCATTGACTTCAGCCAGACTAGGAATTGGCCTTCAATGATTATGTAGTCATTCTCCACTAGTAGATGCTTTGAGTGGAAAAGTGGAGTGCAACCAAATACCGGAGCATTAGCCGCTGCCTCTCTAGAGGTGTCCTACTAATGTTAAAAATGTACATATCCTGAAGGAAAATGCTCGTAGTGCATTGGACTAAATCCTGCAGTCCTTGCAAAAGCCAGTGGGATCAGTGAAGTCAGTGGGCATTTTGCCTGAGTAGAGGCTGCAGGACTGGGCTCAGCATTAACAAGAGTTACAGGCATGTGCATCAGGTAGAGACTGATTCCTGTGAATTTATACTGATCTATGAAACATGAGTTTCACTTTGTACTTTTGTTCACTGGTGCTCCCTCCATTGTGTGCAAGCAGCATAACATGGGTGACCCCCTTTTGTACTTTAACATTGCTTCATTCCAGTCATAGAATCATAGAATATCAGGGTTGGAAGGGACCTCAGGAGGTCATCTAGTCCAACCCCCTGCTCAAAGCAGGACCAATCCCCAATTTTTGCCCCAGATCCCTAAATGGCCCCCTCAAGAATTGAACTCACAACCCTGGGTTTAGCAGGCCAATGCTCAAACCACTGAGCTATCCCCCCAGCTGGAATATTCCAAAGCCTCTTGGGTATGTCTACACTGCAATTAGACACCAGTGTGGCCTGTGCCAGCTGACTCGGGCTTGTGGGGCTCAGGCTAAGGGGCTGTTGGATCCCACCTCGCAGGGTCCTAGAGCCCAAGCACGAATGTGTACGCTGAAATTACACAGCCTCTTAGCATGAACCCCGCAAGCGCAAGTTCAGCCGGCTTGGCCCAGCCATAGGGTTTTAAATGCAACATAGACATATACTTAGTGAGTGACTTGGGCGCATAACACCTGCTCATCTTAGCGCTCACTTGAAAATAACACCAAACACGGTAACACTAGGTACTGATGCTCTCACATGGCCATGTTTGACTTTAAATTTGGAAAGGACAGGTGCAGAGGTTTCATTTGCCTGTGGGTTTTGTTGTTGTTGTTCTCTTCTCAAATCTATTTCTAGTATAATATAAAACAAACAGGCAGCACATGCTACAGCTCCTGAACAATATTAGAAAAAACAAGATTATGCCGTCCACGGGGCTGGTGTAATGGGGGGGGGGGGAGGGAAATAGACAAAGCCTATACCAGTAGAAAAGAGTAATATACAGAAGCATGCCTCAATGGCTGTTTGAACGAATTCTCCTTTGTGAGAGTTGAGAATTGTTCCTAGCTGCAGGGGATGAGAGGGCTAATAGGGCCTCCTTGCAATGAGAGAACTCAAGCACAGTGGGACATCATAAGTACATTTTGTATTTCCTGTCTGGTTTTGGCAACGATGTGATTTCTAATGGAAGCTGGCGGAACTTTTCTCTTGTTTTATGTCAGGTGACTTTGCGTTGATAATAATGGAGCCATTATGAAAACAATAATGGAACCTTTTCTGAAATACAGATACATACACACACAGAGCATTAGTTGCAACAGTATATTAAGGCAAGGAAGAAAGTTAATATAATTTAGCAAATATATATCTAGCACTTTTCACATGGTGAGTGCTTTACCATTGTTACAAGGTAGGGGATGTTATCTTCTCCCTTTTACAGCTAGAAAACTGAGGCAGGAAGGGGGAGTGAGTTCCCACGATCACATAGGGCATCATTGTCAAAGCTATAACCAGCACTCTGGAGACCCTGATTCCTAGGTCCATGTTCAAACCCTGACTAGCCCATGCCTCTCTCTGAAGGCATAACCATATTGGGGGTTGGAAGTGGACAGGGGAAAAGAATAGTATATATTTTGGGGCATTCCCAGATTTGAGCTAAAAATCACATACCCCTTTTCCCAGTCGTCCCAAGACTGTATTTGGATTGGATAGGATTTGATTTGAAGTGCCCCATTTGGGGCCATACTGTTGGATTTAGCCACTGACCCACATTGGGGGGTGGAGCGGTGCAGAACGACATCACCCCCGCTGGGGGAGCACTGGCTGGGATGTTGCAGCCTACTTCCCCCAATGTTCCTGGCCAAGTCTATAGGATGGTAATGGAAAAAAGAGGGGACATAGGTCTGCCTCCTCCTCTTTATGATCATTTGGGCCAAGAAAACCATCCCTGCACTCCCCAGACTGCTGTTGTCTGTAGATCTTGCACCCACTTTGCTTCCTCCCCCTGCCCACCTTTGTAAGGGCCAGAGACAATCTGTTCTTTGCCTTCATACTAAAACTCTCATGGCTAAATCCTACTATGGCTGGTTCAGTGAGGGGGGTGGTATTCATCCAGCTCTAGACTCTAGGATGTCCAGATCCACAATAATATGCATAATATTAACATGCATACCATTAAGGGGGCATTTCTACCCTGCCTCTCTTCTAGAGCTTAAATACTCAGCTGTCAATTTCCTCTCTCTCTTAACATCAGTGGATCTGACTCAACATCTGCTGCATGGAAGCAGCTATCACTGGCTTTAAGGGGTGTACTGATCACATGCAGCAGTTGCGGAAGGAGGGCCATAGATTTTTAAATGACAGTGAAGCCCAGTTAAGTTACACACCAAGCTCTAAGAGGTCATTTTAGTTGTGCAAGTATCCTTGACTTTTTAAAAGAAATGTTCAGCCCAGTATCATGCATCACAGTTCCAGAGTAACTGCCCCAGTGTTCCCCCTCCATGGTCACCCACTTAAAGGTTTCCAGCTCTCAGACATCACCTCTCCTGAGGGAAGACCTGCATCTCACTCCTTTCCAACCAGGGTTTTTAAGGCTGCACAGCTCCCTTATCTGCATTGCGATACGTCCAGCAAGCGAGTGCCTGTGCTTTGCTTTCTCTCCACGGGCTACAGCAGTGTATTGCCAGCAGTTACAAGTTACCACACAGCTGCTCCTAAGCAAACACATTTATTCCTAAGGTAAAAGCATTACAGAAAAAGTATATAAAGACAATAAAAGAACCTATACGCATATTAGACAGCTTACCAGAGGTCACCCCCAACTCCAACATGGGATTCTGGTAGGTGTCAGTCCTTCAAACCCTACAAGTGGGTTTTCCCTGTTCTTACACGTTCATATCAGTCTTTAAAATCAGGAACCAGATTGAAGGCCCTGAGTCAGTTTAAGCATGGGCTTAAAAGACCTTGGTCTCTGAAGAGTCCAGTTTGAACCAGAACATGCGAGCCTTCCCAGGAGGCACTGTGAGGGGTTGTCATCCCTGGGGTGCAGTCTGGGACTGGGGTACCACTGAGCCCCCTGACCCATCAGTCTGGGCTCCCTCTCACACTGTACTGCTGTGACAAGCTGCAGAGTCCTCCAGCCTGCACTTTCACCAGCATACATACAGGCAGGGACGCACCTACCTGCAGTTACATGCAGGCTCTCTGACCAGCTGTTGCATAGGAAGGCTACAGCTAATGCAACTCCCAGCTCCTCAGGCATACCCCCCCTCTGGAGTATAAACCCAAAATTATACCATCTAGCACCGCACAGAGAACTATACAGTGTAAGCTCATAAAATTCGCCCCCTCCCTCAATGTAGAGAGGAATATGCAACAGCCTTTGCCCCTGAGTTATGATTCCCACACACTACACTCCAACTCACTAGGTTTAGATAAAGCAAAAACAAGTTTATTAACTACAAAGGATAGATTGTGAGTGATTATAAGTGATAGCAAACAGATCAAAGCGGATTACCTAGCAAATAAACAAAAAACACAAACTAAGCTTAATATACTACATAGATTGGGTGTGAATAGCAGACCCATCCTAAGAGATGATACAAGCAGGCTGCAGATTTTTAAGTGACAAGCTGCACTTTCTTTACAGCTTGTAATCCCTAGGTGTTTCATTCACAGGCTAGAAATCCCATTAGCCTGGGTCTAGCACTTCCCCCAGTTCAGTCTTTGTTCCTCAGGTGTTTCCAGGAACCTTCTTGTGGAGGGAGTGAAGAACACCAGATGATGTCACTCCCTGCCTTATATAGCCTTTGCACATGGCGGGAACCCTTTGTTCACACAGCTTGGTTCCCAGACCAGTCTGTGGAAAAATACTGACATCCCAAGATGGAATCGAGAGACATGTGGTCTCATCACATGTCCTTGTTGAGTCATAGCAGCCATTACTCGGAGGCTGTCTGTAGCTTTCATAATAAGGCTCACTAGGTGGGAGATAAGCTTCTCCTAAGACCTATGCTTTTTTCCTAATGGCTCATTGCCCTGACTAGGCCCTTCCCCACCCACTGTCTAGACTGAAAGCATCTTGTCTAGTGGGTGCTACCCAGGCGTAACTAAATTTGAAATACAGATACATAGTCAATATTCATAACTTCAGATACAAAAGTGATATATGCATACAAATAGAATAATCATATTCAGCAAATTATAACTTTTCAAATGACATCTCACGTGACTCATCTTGCATAAAATACATCATAATCATGTCATAATCATATCATAATAGTAGCACTGTGAAGAATATGTGGTGCAGCGTCACAGACAGTACCTCACTCAAGATGTTATAACCCAAGTGATTTGCCTTAACCATCTCCTACTGTTTTTACTTCCTGGAGGAGCTGTGGTAGCTCTCTCCCTGGGAAGTGCATACAATCCCTGGCCTACAATGATACAGAAACCATTCTTACACTTAATACAAGATAGTCTCCCATAGATATTGCAGGAAGTTGCCCTGTCACATATTTACATAACTCTCCTAGGCCAGGTCTACACTATAAACTTACATCAATATAACTATGTAGCTCAGGGGTATGAAAAATCCATCCAGTGCAGACACCACTATGTCGACAGGAGGGCTTCTTCTATTGACGTAGCTACTGCCTCTCACGGATTAACTACACCAATGGGAGAAGCTCTTCCATTTGCACATTTGCGTCTTCACTAAAGCACTACAACGGCGCAGCCCGGCCCCGAGTTACAGGCAGTTGTATCAACCAGTCATGTGCTACCTGTAGCCATTTCACTGCACAGTCCCTGTAATAGAAGATTAAGCATATAAAGTGACAACATTACTTGTTTTGTTTTATTAGCATGGCATCCAATTGTGCATCTCCTCACACAGCCATGTGTGATGACCTCCCTGCCAATTAAGTGCTGCCTTGCAAGTAGGCAAGAGAGAGTAGCTGTGGGCAGACATGTAATTTGCATTCACATGACTCCAGCGGTCCCAGAATTGTGCAAATGGCATCTAGCGGCTGCATCACCCTCTCAAAGTGACTAAGGGTCTGCAGGACCAAACCCTTTGAATTGACATTTATACCTTAATAGAAGTGAAATATGGCCAAGTTCTGAGTGCTGTGGGAAGCATAACTTGGAACGTCCTGACTTTCATAGATTCCAAAGCCAGAAGGAACCATTGTGATCATCTAGTCTGACCTCCTGTATAACATAGGCCATAGAACTTCCTCAAAATAATTCCTAGAGCAGATCTTTTAGAAAGACATCCAATCTTGATTTTAAAATTGTCTGTAATGGACAATCCACCATGACACTTTGCCAAATGTTCCAATGGTTAATTACTCCATTGTTAAAAATATACACCTTATTTCCACTCTGAATTTGTCTAGCTCCAACTTCCAGCCATTAGATCATGTTGTACTTTTCTCTGCTAGATTGAAGAGCCCATTGTTAAATATTTGTTCCCCATGTAGCTACTTACAGACTGTAATCAAGTCACCCCTTAACCTTTTCTTTGTTAAATTAAATAGATTGAGCTCCTTCAGTTTATCCTTACAAGGCATGTTCTCTAGTCCTCTATTCTGTCTCATGATTCTTCTATGAACCCTCTCCACCAATTTATCAACATCCTTCTTGTATTGTGGGGACCAAAACTGGACACAGGATTCCAGCAGCGGTCACACCAGTGCCAAATAAAGAGGTAAAATAACCTCTCCACTCTTATTCAAAATTCCCCTGTTTATATATCCCAGGATCGCACCAGCTCTTTTGGTCACAGCATCACACTAGGAACTCACGTTCAGCTGATTATCCACCATGACCCCTAAATCTTTTTCAGAGTCACTGCTTCCCAGGATGCAGTTCCCCATCCTGTAGGTATGGCCTAGATTCTTTGTTCCCAGATGTATATATTTACTTTTAGCCATATATTACACCCGGTTTGCTTGCACCCAATTAACCATGCAATCCACATTTCTCTGACTTAGTGACCTGTCCTGTTCATTATTTACCACTCTCCCAATTTTTATGTCATTTGCACACATTATCCGTGATGATTGTATCTTTTCTTCCAGGTTATTGATAAAATTGTTAAATAGCATAGGCCCAAGAACTGATCCCTGTGGGACTCGTCTGGAAATACACTGTTTGATAGTGACTCCCTGTTTACAGTTACATTATGAAGCAGTCTGTAATCCATTTAATATGTGCCATGTTAACTTTACATGGTTCTAGTTTTTTTTTTAATCAAAATGTTGTGCAGTACCAAGTCAAACGCCTTAGAGAACTCTAAGTATATCACATCAACACTATTACCTTTATCAAGCACACTTGCAATCTCAGAAAAAAAATCAAGTTAGTTTGACTAGATCTGTTTTCCATATACCTATCTTAATTTGCATTAACTACATTATCCTTCTTTAAGCCTTTATTGAGTCCCATATCAGCTGCTTCATTATCTTGCCCAGGATCGATGTCAGGCTGATGGATCTATAATTACCCAGGTCATCCCATTTATCCTTTTTAAAAATTGGCCCAACATTAGTTTTCTTTCAAAACTTCCCCAGTGTTCCAAGACTTATTGAAAATCAGCATTAACAGTCTAGCGAGCTCATCAGCCAGTTCTTTTCAGACTCTTGGATGCAAGTTATCTGGACCTGCTGATTTAAAAAATGTCTTACTTTAGTAGCTTCTGTTTAATGTTCTCCAGAGATACTAATGGAATAGAAAAAGAATGTTATCACAATATGATGAGATTATATCATCTGCTTTTCAACCAATACATAACAGAAATATTTATTGAACACTTAGGTCTTTTCAGCATTATTATTGATAATTCTGCCCTTTCCACCTAGTAACGGACCAATATAATTGTCAGCATTCCTTTTATTCCTAATATATTTTTTAAAACCCCTCCTTATTGTCCTTAACTCTGTTGGCCATAGATGTCTCCTGGTGTCCCTTGGCTTCCCTTATCACATTTCTACAGTTCCTATCTACTTATTTATATTCATTAGTACCAAATTACCCTTTCTTCTATTTGTTATATATTCTATTTTTTTTATAGTTACCTTTACCTCCCCTATAAACCAGTTTGGGTTTTTTTTGTTTTTGGGGTTTTTTTACAAGTATAGCCTTCTTCTTCAGTTGTGGTTTTCTGGACATCTAATAAGGTATTCTTAAATGATTCCCAATTATCATTCACATTTTTCTGATTAAATTCTTCCTCCCAGCTGATTTGGCTCATAATTGTTTTCAGCTTTTGTGGGTGTAAAATCGCCAATGTATTATCTGAATGCAAAACAGCACCCGGACAAGCCTGTTCATGTGGAAAAACACTGGAGATTTTTTTTGTATTTTCAGATAATGGGGGGAAAGGGATGGACTCCTTCAGACTCCCCCAAATAAGCCATCCTTGAACTCACCACGGAGAGACATTTCAGACCAAATGATCTAAAAGCAGAGCCTGAGAAGAGGGGCCCGATTCTGCACCCACACAAAGGGCTGCATTCTCAGGTGAGCTGAGGTAGGGAGGGCAGAGGTGGCAGTAGGACCCCCTTCTGCTCACCCAGTCTTGGGAGCAATTGGAGGCCGGTTCAGCCCCTGGCAGAGCTTAAGAGCAGCAGCATTCAGGCCATGCCCCAATACCCAATATACCACCTTTGTGGAGGGTGTAGGACGGGGGGGTGGGTGGTGGTGAAACTAAGCCAGGTAGACTGACTTTACACCACCAGAGGCTTCCTTTACATTAGAGGAATCCGCAGCTGTCCCTTTAGAGCAGCATTAAGGGGATTTAGCTTGGGGCAAGGATCTGGCTCTATCTAATTCAATGGAAACTGGATCAGACCCTTAGAATGCAATTGCCCTTTCAGCCATACCTGTGGGGACACTACAGTTATCCTGTAAGAAAGGGCATGTAGTAATGAAAACACAGACACAGTGTTAACTCCAGCAGCACTTCCTGGCATTGCTGAAATCTCTTCAGGGCAGATTGGCCTTCCGGGATCTCTTGCAGTCTGGCGGTAAATTGCTACTAACTGTACAACATTTGCCCCATTTGATTTTCCATCAATAGACTTTCCATCTTGATAACCTTCTATTGTTGAGGTTTTAGCCTCATTTTGTGTCTTTTGTTATGCTCTGCTTATTTTTTTTCCTACTATCAAATCTTTAGATCAGTTTAGCTCCTAGCACAGGAAGAAACACCTTCTCTTCTCTTGCTGTGGTAAATCTGCACACCATGCTTTCCTGCATCTGTAAAGATCTCTCAGCCATGCTGCCCCTTACCTTAGCATTCTGGCCTCTGGCTTTCCAGTTTCCTGGCCTTTCCTCTCACCCTTTATACAAGGCACAGGGCAGTAGAGAACCTGGCCCTTTACAAAAAAAAAAGAGGAGTACTTGTGGCACCTTAGAGACTAGCAAATTGATTAGAGCATAAGCTTTCATGGCTAAAACCCACTTCATCAGATGCATGCAGTGGAAAATACAGTAGGAAGATATATATACATACATGCACACACACACACAGAGAGAACATGAAAAAATGGGTGTTGCCATACAAACTATAACAAGAGTGATCAATTAAGGTGAGCTATTACCAGCAGGAGAAAAAAACCCTTTTGTAGTAATAATCAGGATGGCCCATTTCCAATAGCTGACAAGAAGGCGTGAGTAACAGTAGGCCACTATGGATGTAGAAGCCCTCTACACCAACATTCCACACAAAGATAGACTACAAGCCGTCAGGAACAGTATCCCCAATAATGTCACAGCAAACCTGGTGGCTGAACTTTGTGACTTTGTCCTCACCCATAACTATTTCACATTTGGGGACAATGTATACCTTCAAATCAGCGGCACTGCTATGCGTACCCGCATGGCCCCACAGTATGCCAACATTTTTATGGCTGACTTAGAACAACGCTTCCTCAGCTCTCGTCCCGTAATGTCCCTACTCTACTTGCGCTACACTGATGACATCTTCATCATCTGGACCCATGGAAAAGAAGCCCTTGAGGAATTCCACTATGATTTCAACAATTTCCATCTCACCATCAACCTCAGCCTGGACCAGTCCACACAAGAGATCCACTTCCTGGACAGTGCTAATAAGCGATGGTCACATAAACACCACCCTATACCGGAAACCTACTGACCGCTGTACTTACCTACATGCCTCCAGCTTTCATCCAGACCACACCACACGATCCATTGTCTACAGCCAAGCTCTAAGATACAACCACATTTGCTCCAACCCCTCAGACAGAGACAAACACCTACAAAGTCTCTATCAAATGTTCTTACAACTACAATACCCACCTGCTGAAGTGAAGAAACAGACTGACAGAGCCAGAAGAGTACCCAGAAGTCACCTACTACAGGACAGGCCCAACAAAGAAAGTAATAGAATGCCACTAGCCGTCACCTTCAGCCCCAAACTAAAACCTCTCCAGCGCATCATCAAGGATCTACAACCTATCCTGAAGGACGACCCATCATTCTCACAGATCTTGGGAGACAGGCCAGTCCTTGCTTATAGACAGCACCCCAACCTGAAGCAAATACTCACCAGCAACCACACACCACACAACAAAAACACTAACCCCGCAACCTATCCTTGCAACAAAGCTTGTTGCCAACTCTGTCCATATATCTATTCAGGGGACACCATCATAGGACCTCATCACATCAGCCACAATACAAGAGGCTCGTTCACGTGCACATCTACCAGTGTGATATATGCCATCATGTGCCAGCAATGCCCCTCTGCCATGTACATTGGCCAAACTGGACAGACTCTACGTAAAAGAAGAAATGGACACAAATCAGACGTCAAAAATTATAACATTCAAAAACCAGTCAGAGAACACTTCAATCTCTTTGGTCACTCGATTACAGACCTAAAAGTGGCAATTCTTCAACAAAAAAACTTCAGAAACAGATTCCAATGAGAGACTGCTGAATTGGAATTAAATTTGCAAACTGGACACAATTAACTTAGGCTTGAATAAAGACTGGGAGTGGATGGGTCATTACATAAAGTAAAACTATTTCCCTATGCTTATTCCGGCCCCCACCCCCACAGTTACTCACACTTTCTTGTCAACTGTTGGAAATGGGCCATCCTGATTATCATTACAAAAGGTTTTTTTCTCCTGCTGATAATAGCTCGCCTTAATTGATCACTCTCGTTATAGTGTGTGTGACATTACCCATTTTTTGATGTTCTCTGTGTGTATTATATCTATATCTATTATATCTATATCTATGTATAGATATATCTTCCTACTGTATTTTCCACTGCATGCAGCTGATGAAGTGGGTTTTAGCCCATGAAAGCTTAAGCTCAAATAAATTTGTTTGTCTCTAAGGTGCCACAAGTCCTCCTCGTTCTTTTTGCGGATACAGACTAACACGGCTACCACTCTGAAACCTGGCCCTTTACAACTCTATGTAAGCGGAAGAGAGAGCATAGCTGGGATTTCTGCGTGGGCAAATGTTGGGAACTCATTTCACTGATTTTGCTTCATCACTTATTACACATTTGCTTCAAAATTCCCAAGCACATCTTGTTTTTCTGCAGTCATTTCTCTTGGACATCTTTTTATTGGATATTGCTTATCTGCTTTTCCCTTACTACACTGATAATGCGTACTGACTGACACGCTGTAGTTGGAAAGGACCCAAGACCAAATTTCATGATCTTTGAGAGACAAGCACTAAAAATAACTTCTGTGGGTGTACATCAATCTGTTGCCCAGCTGCAGATATTTTGGCTTGGTAATATGTACCAGCTGCAGTGGGTGTCTAATAGGAGGACTTCCAAGTGTAGTCATAGACATCGGCTTTTTCATTTCACTTGACTCACTCCTGCAGTCAGTTCAGCTAACTGGTGACAACAGTACATCTGAAAACAAGCAAGGGAGCTGTATAAAAGAATCCACCTCGAACTCCAAACACTCCAAATTTCCTAGTTTGAGTTTTTGGGTTGTTGTCAATGTTTCTACACAAATGCAGCATTTCCTCCAAAAGTGTTCATGTTAGGAAAAAAAAAAACCCATTATATTTAATTGCAGCTCCTTGGGATGCATTGCTTACTGGGTGGACTGGATTATGTCACATGACACTTCTTCAGAGGGGCTGATTAGCTGAGTCTAACCCAAAAGGGTGAGCAGAAGCAATCTGGGCTTGTCTCCTCAAGTCTGAAGGAGAGAGATAGCAGATATGCTTCTTAAAGGTGATAGAAGGCAGCTGGTCTGCTGTGATCTTCAAAAAATCCCTGAAGAGGGGAGAAAGCAGGCCACCAGTCAAAGCTCTTTCCTTGTCGAGGAAGGGGCTATCCCAGGGGATAAAATGGGGGGACATGTGCTGAAAGTGAGGGAAATGGAGGCTTCCTGTAGTTTGGATATTTCATACCATAATCTGGATATTAATGCAAACTGACTTCCCAACTGGTGCAGGCTCTCCTAGTTCTAATTGTATCGGTTTTTCCAGTGGTGGGGCTAGTGGATGGCATGCTCCTGGTTTGGTGGTGGCAAGGCACACACAGCAGGGTGTTCTGAGTTTACTGGATATTTTCATATGCACAGGGAGGATGGTTTACGGTGTACCCTAGTTACTGTAGTGAGTTTCCTATCGTAGTGCCAGGTTATGCATGTTTATTAGTTGATTCTCCTTGAAATTCCTAGAAGAATGGCTGGAATCATTTAAAAGAGGTGAAGGAGAGTGTTGTTTCAGTTTGGCAATCACAAATGAACCAAGGAAATTTCTCCCTCTTCCTACAAGCTGTGAATCCAAGGCCAAAATAATTTGCTTTGTCCTAGCTCTAGTTTGTATTCAGCTGAACAACATCTGTAATTGACTGCTCCTTTATAGGTGGCCACACAGCTATGCTTGGGTGGAGGGAAGTGGTTTCATTTTTCCTTTTGGTTCCCATTACTTTAATATGATCTCTCACTGACACTCACTTTAATCTCTCAGATATCTTTGTCACCCTGCAGTGGAGACGGCCAGCTTTTATTAAACTTCCCTTTGCTAATATTCAGGCTTCTGCCTGTCCATGTGTGGTGCGTAGCTTGCATGGCTCACCTGCAGAGTCATACTTTTCTAGCATCTATAAAACAGCCAGCAGGGATCCTGGCTGTGGATGAAGGGGGAACGTTGGTCTAAAGGTGTTATCTCCCTGGGGCTGTTATTCTGGAGTAAGGTAGAGTGTGAATTTAAAGGGGAATAGGAGTACTTGTGGCACCTTAGAGACTAACCAATTTATCTGAGCATAAGCTTTTGTGAGCTACAGCTCACTTCATCGGATGCATACTGTGGAAACTGCAGAAGACATTATATACACAGAGACCATGAAACAATACCTCCTCCCACCCCACTCTCCTGCTGGTAATAGCTTATCTAAAGTGATCACTCTCCTTACAATGTGTATGATAATCAAGTTGGGCCATTTCCAGCACAATTCCAGGTTTTCTCACTCTCTGCCCCCCCCCCCCCCCCCACAAACTCACTCTCCTGCTGGTAATAGCCCATCCAAAGTGACCACTCTCTTTACAATGTGTATGATAATCAAGGTGGGCCATTTCCAGCACAAATCCAGGTTTTCTCACCCCCCCCCTCAAAACACACACACACAAACTCACTCTCCTGCTGGTAATAGCTTATCCAATGTGACCACTCTCCCTACAATGTGCATGATAATCAAGGTGGGCCATTTCCAGCACAAATCCAGGTTTTCTCACCCCCCACCCCCACACACACACAAACTCACTCTCCTGCTGGCAATAGCTCATCCAAACTGACCACTCTCCTTACAATGTGTATGATAATCAAGGTGGGCCATTTCCAGCATAAATCCAAGTTTAACCAGAACATCTGGGGGGGGGGGGGTAGGAAAAAACAAGGGGAAATAGGCTACCTTGCATAATGACTTAGCCACTCCCAGTCTCTATTTAAGCCTAAATTAATAGTATCCAATTTGCAAATGAATTCCAATTCAGCAGTTTCTCGCTAGAGTCTGGATTTGAAGTTTTTTTGTTGTAAGATAGCGACCTTCATGTCTGTAATTGCGTAACCAGAGAGATTGAAGTGTTCTCCGACTGGTTTATGAATGTTATAATTCTTGACATCTGATTTGTGTCCATTTATTCTTTTGCGTAGAGACTGTCCAGTTTGACCAATGTACATGGCAGGGGGCATTGCTGGCACATGATGGCATATATCACATTGGTGGATGTGCAGGTGAACGAGCCTCTGATAGTGTGGCTGATGTTATTAGGCCCTGTGATGGTGTCCCCTGAAGAGATATGTGGGCACAGTTGGCAACGGGCTTTGTTGCAAGGATAGGTTCCTGGGTTAGTGGTTCTGTTGTGTGGTATGTGGTTGCTGGTGAGTATTTGCTTCAGGTTGGGGGGCTGTCTGTAGGCAAGGACTGGCCTGTCTCCCAAGATTTGTGAGAGTGTTGGGTCATCCTTCAGGATAGGTTGTAGATCCTTAATAATGCGTTGGAGGGGTTTTAGTTGGGAGCTGAAGGTGACGGCTAGCGGGCGTTCTGTTATTTTCTTTGTTAGGCCTGTCCTGTAGTAGGTGACTTCTGGGAACTCTTCTGGCTCTATCAATCTGTTTCTTCACTTCCGCAGGTGGGTACTGTAGTTGTAAGAATGCTTGATAGAGATCTTGTAGGTGTTTCTCTCTGTCTGAGGGGTTGGAGCAAATGCGGTTGTATCGCAGAGCTTGGCTGTAGACAATGGATCATGTGGTGTGGTCAGGGTGAAAGCTGGAGGCATGTAGGTAGGAATAGCGGTCAGTAGGTTTCCAGTATAGGGTGGTGTTTATGTGACCATTGTTTATTAGCACGGTAGTGTCCAGGAAGTGGATCTCTTGTGTGGACTGGACCAGGCTGAGGTTGATGGTGGGATGGAAATTGTTGAAATCATGGTGGAATTCCTCAAGGGCTTCATTTCCATGGGTCCAGATGATGAAGATGTCATCAATATAGCGCAAGTAGAGTAGGGGCGCTAGGGGACAAGAGCTGAGGAAGCGTTGTTCTAAATCAGCCATAAAAATGTTGGCATACTGTGGGGCCATGAGGGTACCCATAGCAGTGCCGCTGATCTGAAGGTATACATTGTCCCCAAATGTAAAATAGTTATGGGTGAGGACAAAGTCACAAAGTTCAGCCACCAGGTTAGCCGTGACATTATCGGGGATAGTGTTCTTGACGGCTTGTAGTCCATCTTTGTGTGGAATGTTGGTGTAGAGGGCTTCTACATCCATAGTGGCCAAGATGGTGTTATCAGGAAGATCACCGATGGATTGTAGTTTCCTCAGGAATAGCGATTGAAGAATAACACCACGAGTGGAGACTAACTCTGGAACAGCTAATCTGGTCAATTTCCCTGTGCAGATAAGCCCTAACTACCTCTGCTTCTGCCTTTGCATCACAGGTGCACACACCTTTTGCTGTTTGTATGGGCATCTCTCCTCTCCTTGGACGGATGACCTTGTACTCCTCGCTATAGGTGCTGTTGAGGTTCACTGACATTGTTTGGGCTGTGTGCATGGCACAGGGCCACACTCCTTCCCCCATGTCTTCATCCAAGGTAAAGTATCCCTTTTCACTGTGCTCCCTGTTATACACCATTAACACACTCTCTCCTTCCTACATCCCCTATCATCAAATCCTGAGAAAACAAACTTTTTAGTCCCTTCTTATGTGGCACATCCTCCCTGTAAGTGGCTGTAAATTATTCAGGCACTAGTCAGTCATTGGAATATTACAAGAGACTGGTCATGTTGCCAACATATGGAGCTTAGTGGCATGTGGCTTTATCAAAATAAGTATTAGTAACCACCACACTGTTGCTTTCTTCCAAATAGCAGCTGGATGGCACAGATGGCAATTGCTAACATGCACCTCACATTGAATCACATGCTGATCTCACCTACGTATGTGCATCTCTCCCATCGCTTCTGTGTGACTTGCTCACGTGTATCCAAGGTCAGAAAGTGGCTCCTTCCATGTACAGTGGTCACCATTAAAGTCAGCAGCTGCCAACCCACACTACACAGTTGTCACACTGATTTCCTATTCCAAGCATAGGCAAAAACTGTGGGATCACTCTGACAAAAGCTTGATACTGACTTGCTCAAAGTTATGTCAAAAACGATAAAAAAAGGTCTATTCTGTCAAATATCAACGGGGGGGGGTTACTTTTTTTTCTTAAACTATTTTTGCTCCTAGATCTAAATATAGAACACACAATCTTTCAAAGAAATTTCAAAAAAGACAGAAAACACTGTGTGTACTGCATGTGCACACAGAGGTGCGTACTTTTGTGTGTGTGCCTCACTGTGTGACAAATTCCCACGGCAGCTTGCAACACTGCAGTTCTGTAGTGTAGACAGGGCTTCGGCATGCTGTTACCGATCTTTGTTGGCGTGTACAAACATCTGCCTCAGATTTTTCATGCTGTTAGCCTGACTGGGATGAGAGAGCCACAAATCACACCTGGAGTTGCAGCTAGCAAGAGATGTTAAGAGTAACAAGAAGGATTGCTTCAGGTATGTTAGCAACAAGAAGAAAGTCAAGGGAAGTGTGGGCCCCTTACTGAATGAGAGAGGCAACCTAGTGACAGAGGATGTGGAAAAAGCTAATGTACTCAATGCTTTTTTTGCGACTGTCTTCACGAACAAGGTCAGTTCCCAGACTACTGCAATGGGCAGCACAACATGGGGAGGAGGTGACCAGCCCTCTGTGGAGACAGAAGTGGTTCGGGACTATTTAGAAAAGCTGGACGAGCACAAGTCCATGGGGCCAGATGCGCTGCATCCGAGAGTGCTAAAGGAGTTGGCAGATGTGATTGCAGAGCCATTGGCCATGATCTTTGAAAACTCATGGCGATCGGGGGAAGTCCCGGACGACTGGAAAAAGGCTAATGTAGTGCCCATCTTTAAACAAGGGAAGGAGGAGGATCCTGGGAACTACAGGCCAGTCAGCCTCACCTCAGTCCCTGGAAAAATCATGGAGCAGGTCCTCAAGGAATCAATTCTGAAGCGCTTAGAGGAGAGGAAAGTGATCAGGAACAGTCAGCATAGATTCACCAAGGGCAAGTCGTGCCTGACTAATCTAATTGCCTTCTATGACGAGATAACTGGCTCTGTGGATGAGGGGAAAGTGGTGGACGTGTTGTTCCTTGACTTTAGCAAAGCTTTTGACACAGTCTCCCACAGTATTCTTGCCAGCAAGTTAAAGAAGTATGGGCTGTATGAATGGACTATAAGGTGAATAGAAAGTTGGCTAGATTGTCGGGCTCAACGGGTAGTGATCAATGGCTCCATGTCTAGTTGGCAGCCAGTATCAAATGGAGTGCCCCAAGGGTCGGTCCTCGGGCTGGTTTTGTTCAATATCTTCCTAAATGATCTGGAGGATGGTGTGGATTGCTCCCTCAGCAAGTTTGCAGATGACACTGAACTGGGAGGAGAGGTAGATACACTGGAGGGTAGAGATAGGGTACAGAGGGACCTAGACAAATTGGAGGACGGGGCCAAAATAAATCTGATGACGTTCAACAAGGACAAGTGCAGAGTCCTGCACTTAGGACGGAAGAATCCCATGCACCGCTACAGACTAGGGATCGAATGGCTCGGCAGCAGTTCTGCGGAAAAGGACCTAGGGGTGTCAGTGGACGAGAAGCTGGATATGAGTCAACAGCGTGCCCTTGTTGCCAAGAAGGCCAATGGCATTTTGGGATGTATACGTAGGGGCATTGCCAGCAGATTGAGGGACGTGATCGTTCCCCTCTACTGGGCATTGGTGAGGCCTCATCTGGAGTACTGTGTCCAGTTTTGGGCCCCACACTACAAGGAGGATGTGGAAAAATTGGAAAGAGTCCAGTGGAGGGCAACAAAAATGATTAGGGGACTGGAACACCTGATTTATGAGGAGAGGCTGAGGGAACTGGGATTGTTTAGTCTGCGGAAGAGAAGAATGAGGGGGGATTTGATAGCTGCTTTCAACTACCTGAAAGGGGGTTCCAAAGAGGATGGATCTAGACTGTTCTCAGTGGTAGCTGATGACAGAACAAGGAGTAACGGTCTCAAGTTGAAGTGGGGGAGGTTTAGGTTGGATATTAGGAAAAACTTTTTCACTAGGAAGGTGGTGAAACACTGGAATGCGTTACCTAGGGAGGTGGTAGAATCTCCTTCCTTAGATATTTTTAAGGTTAGGCTTGACAAAGCCCTGCCTGGGATGATTTAGTTGGGGATTGGTCCTGCTTTGAGCAGGGGTTGGACTAGATGACCTCCTGAGGTCCCTTCCAACCCTGATATTCTATGATTCTATGATTCTAAGAATGCTTTTAATAGTCAGAAATAGGCTAAAGATATACTCAAGAGGTGTGGGAAGTGTCTTAAAGAAGGTGCTTTCTACCTCCCAGATACTTTAGCTGTTTGCAGTGTTCTTGGAGCCACGTTGGTCCCACTGTTTAGAGAGATAAGGTGGGTGAGGTAACATGTTTTATTAGACCAATGTGTGTTGGTGAGAGAGACACCAACAGAAGTTGGTCCAATAAAACATATTACCTCACCCTTGCCTCTCAAAGGCTATGTCTGTACTGGAATAAAAGACCCATGGCACAGCTGTGGCTGGCCCAACTCAGCTGACTCAGGTTGCAGGGCTAAAAATAGCCATGTAGATGTTTGGGCTCAGTCTGAAGCCGAGATTCTGGGACGCTCACTTGAGTCCAAACATCGACACAGCAATTTTGCAGCCCGAGCCCCGCAAGCCCCTCAGCTGACCTGGGCCAGCCAGTGGTGTTTAACTGCTATATAGATATACCCTATGATACATATCATGCAAAGGAGCAACTACTGTGATAGGAATTCTTTTCTCCAAAGAAAGTCAATTCTATCATAAAACTTGTATAAATCTCCAAGGCTCCAATACTCTTCCCTCAGATAAGCATATGCCTCATCTCTCAGATTCTCTGGGAGGGAACCACTTCCTTTTGTTATCTCACATAAAAAACCAACACACAAACATTCTCCAGCAGGGGGGAAAATTCATGCAACTTGTGATCCATTGAGGGTCTATGTGTTGTGTGGCTTGGTCATGAACAAGAGCAGGGAAACCCCAAACAATGAGCCATGTTTTTTAAGCATAATTCCTCACTGGAAACAATGGGAAATTCTGATTTACAATCAAAGGCCAGATGTTGCCATTAAGAGGACGTTTTCTCAGGGAATAAAGTCAATTACTCCAATGATCTCAAAAAGGTAAACGTGACTTTGTTTGGATTTGCTTTCACTTTGTCCCTGAGCTTCGCAATTTCCTGCACTTAGGCTTGAATGCCCATGGCGACTGATGCACTGGCAGGAAATAGCCCAAAATGAAAGTTGCCCAAGTGTGTATTTGCATTATATACAGAAAGGAAACAATGGGGAAAGCTATTATCTCATTTGGGGTCTTTAATGTTCACCCATCCTATAATACATCAGACAGCTTCCGTTTGCACTTACCTATCCATCCTTTGATACTGCCTGGCTGTTAACAGTAAGCTGTGGTTAGGATGATGAATAAGATGTGACTCTGTCTAATTCATTATACAACAAATAAACCTTCAAAGTGACACATAAAGCTGGCATATCATTTGTCATATTCAAGGTTCATTTGCCACATAATTCATTAGGCAATTCCCTCATCTCATCCAATGCACACAGATCCATTTACTAGCATTAAACTGTAGAAATCTATAGCTTTAATAACATTTTATGGAACGGAGAATATAAATGTACCACTGTAAGTACTTATACAAAAGTTGGTTTGGTTTGCATTGTTAAAAGGTCATGCTCATCCCTACAGTAACTCCAGGATAGAGTCTTAGGCAATGTTCATAACTGCCCAAACTCAGACAAATGCTTTCCTGTTCCATTTAGAAGAAACAGCCTTTCTGAACCTGAGTGGTCATTTGAAACAACCAGGCTTTTAGCTCAAACCTGGAGATTTTGATACAACTGAAATCTAGTTGATTTTTTGTAATATCTGAATAACTAGTCCACATGTGCTGGATGCATGTTGTCTCTGCATCAGTGAAATACAGTGGAAACTTGATTATCTGAATCCTGATTAACCTGCACTCTGTCATCCAAAGGTAGGATACATCTGCCAGTATTTGCTTTCAGCACATTAGGTTTACTAAAAAGAAAAGGAGTACTTGTGGCACCTTAGAGACTAACCAATTTATTTGAGCATAAGCTTTCGTGAGCTACAGCTCACTTCATCGGATGCATACTGTGGAAAGTGTAGAAGATCTTTTATACACACAAAGCATGAAAAAATACCTCCCCCCACCCCACTCTCCTGCTAGCAATAGCTTATCTAAAGTGATCACTCTCCTTACAGTGTGTATGATAATCAAGTTGGGCCATTTCCAGCACAAATCCAGGTTTTCTCACCACCACCACCACCCCCACACACAAACCCACTCTCCCACTGGTAATAGCTTATCTAAAGTGACCACTCTCCTTACAATGTGTATGATAAGATTATCATACACATTGTAAGGAGAGTGATCACGTTAGATAAGCTATTGCCAGCAGGAGAGTGGGGTGGGAGGAGGTATTTTTTCATGCTTTGTGTGTATAAAAGATCTTCTACACTTTCCACAGTATGCATCCGATGAAGTGAGCTGTAGCTCACGAAAGCTTATGCTCAAATAAATTGGTTAGTCTCTAAGGTGCCACAAGTACTCCTTTTCTTTTTGCGAATACAGACTAACACGGCTGTTACTGTGAAACCTGTCATTAAGTTTACTATGTGGAAAGGTTGCAGAGTTCATAAGCCTTCCCAGCCCTTTGTTTTCTTCTGCAAAGTTTATAAACTCTCCACTTTCTTAATGAACTAACAAACTCATTTTCAGACCTTATAAAAGCTGTTTTTCTGAACCTTTGCATGTCCAGTTGACTTGTATATTCCCTGTTACATTCAGTTAAGGAAGGAGGTGCAGTATTTTGTAAATAGAATAAAAGATTTTTCTCCATAGAGTGGCTTAGATAAGAATTTCTAAGGTGCTGGTAGCTCCAATGGAGAAATAACCTTTATATTTAGGAACTGCTGGATTTTACATTTTATTTTAAAACATTCTAAAAGCAGATTGTGTTTTTACCCTGCGTTAACACTCCAGCATACGTAGCTATTCAAAATGACAAATTAGTTCTTAATCCTTTTGAAGAGCTGGTTTAAGAGTATAGTCACCATTATAATTAGCTTTAGAAGTCTTTCTGAACCCCACCAGATCTAAAAATTGATTAAACAGCCATCAGACTTTTGTTTAAATGCACCACTTAAATATAAATTTCTAGCTGTGGAATGGAAGGTGTTTTATAAGCTGTATAAAATTGCTTTCTACAGGTAACCATTACAAATCATAGATATTGCTGTAAGCAAAGTCTGTAAAGTGAGCAGTGAATTAACAGTAAACAGGAACTGTAATGTACTGTATATTGCATATTAGTGCTAAGCGATAGCAAAAGGATAGTTCAGTGAAATGAGACAGAATTATGTGGCTGGCACTAGTGAAACTGAGATTAGACTCTGACACATGGTAATTATCATTTCCCTTCACGTGTCTCTGCTCTTTAGTTTATATCAGTAAAATCGGTGTAACACATCTGCACAAATTCAGAGGTGAGTTTAAGATGTAAATTACACCACCTCTCAGCCCTGTGTGGTCCACCTTGTGACAGTCTGTATCGTCCCTTAGACATATTGGGTGAAATCCTTGCCTCACTGAAGTCAATGGCAAAACTTCCATTGACTTCAGTGAGGCAAGGATTTCACCCAATATGTCTAAGGGACCATAAAGACTGTCAATGACTTCCATTGACTTCAATATGGCCAGGATTTCACACACAATTATTGATAGTGTTTGTACTGCAGTAGCACCCAGAGGATCAGGGCCCCACTGTGCTAAGCACATGTACAATAAAAACACATTCCTTACACCATTATTTAGGGACAGGTTGTGATGTGGCTGATGCACACTGGGTGGTACCTCACTCCCCAAATGGTTCTTTTGGCTTGTAGTGCTAATATAGTCTGGCTCCCAGATTAACACCCACTAAAAAACGTGTAGCTTTGACTCCTCCGCTGCCCTGCCAGAAACCATTTAATGCTGTCCAGAGACGCACTATCTTCCACACACATTGGCCGGGAACACCGACAGTCTGGGAGGGGAGCATGCCACGTACAGTGGTTGACTGAGTCTCCTCTGGCCCGAAGCCCAGGAAACCATAAGGCACACAGTTTGCCCTGGTTTAACTAAAGGTATGTTTTTAACCAATGTCATTGAACTAGTGCCAAGCCCTGTATGGACAGGCTTATACCAGTTTCCAGCTGGTTATATTGACTGAGCTCGTGCCTGGAAAGGTACTGACACAGGCTCAAGCCAGGTTTAAACCAATAAGTGCATCCACACAGGTCTCGGCACCAGTTTCACTAAATGGGCTTAAATACACACCTTTAATTAACTTGGTGCAATGTTGCGTGTAGATCAGGCCTAACCCAACGGCGTTGAGGACAGGACAGAGAATGGCTATAAGGGCTCAAGGTCATGCTGGTTTTCAAGCTGTCTCAAAATCTTGTCTTTGTGACATTATTAATTCCCACAGAAAACAACCAATAACATGAAACCTTTAGGTCTTGACCCTGCAACGTGTCAAGCGCCCTCAGCTCCCATTGATTATAATGCAAGCAAAGGGCATGCAGCACCCTCCCAGCATGCACAGCACCTCGGAGGCGTGCCCAGCGTCTTGTAGGATGGAGAACACACAGCTTGGGAAACAAACTGCAAACACCATGAACTCAGACCAGCTTGTCGTGTTTGTCTGCAGATTGGTGTTACCCGTAAACAGACAATACACTTACAACGTTTTTTTATTTCTGAGGCAACTTTTCACTAATCCTCCTTCTTCTCACATCTACTCAGGCAAACACATTCAGAAACACAGCGTATTGCATTTTAATCATCTCACCTGCAGAAGCCTTCATTGTCATATGCCAGGTTAGTCCCATCGTCAAATGCTGGTTTATTCCTGAAGTGTTTATTATTGTTGTTATTTCTGCCTTTAAAACCAAAATAAGCAGCTTGCATGTTTTCCAGTTCTTCACTTCTGAGCTGGTACCATAGCTGCATATCCCTGTAAACACAGCTTGGTTAAAATCTACAGCCAGGGCAGACATTGGTACAGTAGTTTAGCACCTATGATTCAGGAACAGATGACCTTAAAATCATCTCTCCTGAGGAAAGCTCTAACGCACAGGCTTAACTTTAAGCATGCACCTATAACCAGACTTAAGTATGTGCCTTCCTGAAGAGGGATGCTTTCTTCAACTGCAGCTCAAGATAGGATAAATCTTATTCTTGAAAATGTAACCCACTGTAATTGTACTTACTGTAAAAACACATCTGATTCTGGGCAATCCTTTATGGAACACTTAGGATTAGTTCAAAGAAACCTGTAGAAAGGTTGTTATTTTTATTCAAATCTATAGATTTTTAGAATAGTTTTCAGAGTCCAATTGATTTAATCCCTATTAAATTCCAGAGGACGTTCCCATAAGGAATGTAGTGCTTCCCGGGCCTGTTCAGTTTGGGTGTGACAGCAACCCATGCTTTCCCTCCTTGGTCCATGAGATACTTCCCTAAAGTTTAACTTCTAGTAAAAGCCACATAGGGTAGGATCCTGTGTCCCTTCACAGACAAACGCTCATTGACATCAAAGGGAGTTCAGCCTGTCTAAGAACAGCAGGATCTGGCCTTTTAAAAGTGTCACTGTTAAAAAATTGCTGGTACCTTATGGAAAAATGAAAACTGCTTTACTCTGAAAAATATCTGCAGTACCGTCAACTTCATGCATTCAAACAATAAATTAGACCTCAAAAATAATTATTTTTAAGCTGATATCATGAGATTAAAACAAACACATTTGGGGCTTGTTTTATTTACCCTCTGGTGTCTGACCCCTTAGGATACCACTCAGGTCACATTTTCAAGCTTTTCTCCACAACCACGAGGGTTAGAAATGGACTTTTCTTGGTTTTAAAGGAAACCTACGATTCTTACAACATCACATGACTCCAGAAGCTGGGGCTTTAAGGAAAAAGCCACATATCACAAGACTTGTGATTGAATTGTGAGAGTTGGCAACTCTGATTTTGTTTTGCTCAGCCCTTCTTTTTTCAGGATTCAATCCTGCTCCAACTGAAGAAAACGGGAGTGCTGCCCATTGACTTCAGTGGGAATAGGAGTGTGAGGAGCTAAGTTATCACTAAGGATGCTAGGATTTTCTGGGATCTTTGGCCTTTATTTCCTCTCCCCCAACCAGCCCCGAACCTCACTGTGCTAACTTGTATTCCCTCCGGGCATCCTAGCAGCCACTCTCTCCAGGACATGTCATTGCCACTTCAAGCTCAGAGAGAGGGAGGTTTCTGTCATGTGCCACCACCTGCTGTCCCCCCTGTGGGGCTAAGCCCCGCAATTTGCCCAATGTTCCCAGCTCCTTCCAGCCACTGGAGCAGAGGATGAGCTCAGGGCCTGAACTGAGAGCCCCCTTATGACAGCACAACAGAATGTCATTGGACCAGCCTGAATTCAGTTTACACACATATTTGGTGATATGGATTAAAAACAGTCAAAGGCAGGAGAGTAGCTAAACGTCTGGCTGGGGGAAAGGGGTGGCTGCAGGG
This sequence comes from Lepidochelys olivacea, assembly GCF_965140295.1. Classification (NCBI taxonomy): domain Eukaryota; kingdom Metazoa; phylum Chordata; order Testudines; family Cheloniidae; genus Lepidochelys; species Lepidochelys olivacea. The sequence goes on along the minus strand of NC_140417.1, from coordinate 29,350,216 downwards.
GGAGTAGGTAGGCAATGGATGGAGAGGTGGTGGCAACAAACAGAGGATCCAAAAAAGGCAATCATGTTATATTGTGATGATGTACAGTAGCTAGACTTGGTCGAAAATTTTCCAGTGAAACGTTTTTCCATCAGAAAATGCCTATTTGTTGCAAATGAAACATTCCATGGGAACATGTTGATTCTGACAAAAACGTGTTTGGAAAAAAATTGAAAACAAGCATTTTGATAACGGCAAACTTCTCAAAACAAAAAGTTTTGATGTTTCATTTCAAAAGGACTTTTGGCTGAGAACTTGATTTTATTTTATTATAGTATAAACTGATGATATAATAAAAAAATGTTAAAAAGTCAAAATAAAAACAATACCTTGACTGACTCCCCCCCCCCAAAAATTATGTTTAGTGGGAAATTTCAAAAAATTCTTTGCTTTTGTTCTGATTTCAAACAAAACCAAATTTCAACACTGGCGAACTTCCCGCAGAATGGAAATTCCGGTTCCAGCACAGCTCTAGATGCAACTGTACATGGAGGAGCCTGGAGCCAGAGCTGGCCCCATCACCTTGCCCTTCGCTGGCCTCATCTGCCCCATATTGCTCCTTCTGGGTTTGAATCCAGCAAGGTGAGCAGCAGGAATGGCGGTGGAGACAGTGCAGAGCAGACACCACAATGGGACTTGGTGGACAGGAAGCTGGGCTCTGGGCAGGTGTGAAGGAGTCGGGAGGCCTCAGGCCTGAGTACCACTGAAGATGAATGCAGGTGTGGGAGTGGAATGTATGAGAGAGAGGAAAAGGGGATAGCACCATGATGTCAGCAGTGGCACAGATGCCAACATGCTCACTATCCTGGGCATAGTGGCAGAAGGTGAGATCTGTAATGAGCTAGAGCTGTATGCTCCCAAGAACAACAGGAAATCAGACAGTGCATAAGGCTCTATTTGATCATTCAGGCACTTTTCACACCCTGGGAAGTAGGAAAAGTGGATTCAAATCTCTGCCTGATTCAGAGGAGGAATTTGTGTGGTGAGTCCCTTAATCACCAGCCTATAGAGTCACTCTCTCTATCTGTGTAAATACTTGAATATTCTTCAGGCCAAAGAGGAACAGCTAGGGAAGACTGAGACTAGAATCGCCTAAGATCTTCAGCTGAGGAAAGGGAAATAGGAGTTCAAGTCCTTGCTCCAGAGTGAGGATCCAAAACTGGGTCTCCCGCATCCCAGGCGTGAGCCCCAACCACTTGGATAAAGGCTATAAAGACACAGACACACACACAGTTTGCCAGCCTGAAACAGATGTTTCTGATTTGTACACAAATTCCAAAGAGTTTCAGAACCAAGCCAAGTATTTTTTCGGTTTGCTGGCCAAGCTGGAAAAGTCAATTATTTGCCCAGCTTGAGCCATGAAGCAAACTCCTCTCTCTCACCAGCCCTCGTGGGTCACACCTGGGTCACCATTTTAGATCAACTTTCCAGATGGCGGGCATTTTGGTCGCTGACCCTCTGTGAGGTTAATTATCCCAGCAGAAAGAAAAGGAGTACTTGTGGCACCTTAGAGACTAACCAATTTATTTGAGCATGAGCTTTCGTGAGCTACAGCTCACTTCATCGGATGCATACCGTACATACCATACATACATACATATGGATGTATACCAGCAGACTGTACTAAGAAGTAAAGTTAGAGCAAAGGGACACAGATAGATAAAAGGAGAGGGAATAATACAGTCCATCCCATCAATGCAAGGACAGGAAGTATGGCCCAGTGGCTAGGACTTGGGTTCAACTCGTTCCTCCATCACAACTTCCTGTGTGACCCTGGGCAAGTCTCTGTGCTTCAGTTTCCCGCCTATAAAATAAGGATACTACTATTTTACAGGGGTGTTGTTAGGATGAATATGTTTAAAAAGATAAGGCGGCTCTCAAATACTATGGATATGGGGGCCATGTGAGTAAGATATGTGGCTCTTCCGTCTCTGATGGGTATCTTTGTCAGTTTCACAAGGCTTTCATTGTGGAATGAGACGTACCTTTCAGTTCTCCTCCTTTCATTTTTCTTAACGCACTTGATGAGACAACAGGTCAAAAAAGCCATAGACATCAGCAGGATGATGGCACAGCTCACAATGGAGGCAATCACTGCTACTTTAAATCCAAAAGCCTCATATTTCGATATGGCTGCAGCAAAGCAAATACAGAAACAGGTTTCCAAAATGAACACCTTATTAAATTTAGCGCTCTCATTTCCATTAAACTGTGCTGAAGTCTACCTGCTTCACACTCTTGCTAATAATAATGCAATGAAAACTTTCATGTTAGTATGCCCTAAGACATTCAGAGACATTTGGCTTCATTTCAAGCTAAGGATGTCTCAAAGGTGGACTATTAAAAAGTCTCTTATTTATAAGTTACTAATTAATTGTTCACAAGTAACTTTGCCAGCGCAATTAATCAAACACGATGCTGCCAGCATTGCAATAACAAAAAAGCACAACTTTGTCAGTATCTCAAATGCAAATGATGTACCGGAGGTTTTCTGAAATCAAATTTTAACAAGGACTAGAGCTGCAAAAACAAACACTGGAAAGGAAAGAAAAGATTTAAATTAGGCCCTTCTTAGGGGAACGATAGCTCTGTACAATGATATCTTAGGACTGAGAATGGGACAGATCATGGAAGCAGCAGTAAACATGCAGGGCTGGACATTGGGGATGTTGTAGGGGTGAGAAAGAAATATCCAAAGGAACGAAGAAGCAGGAGTAGTGTATAGCAAACTATGCCAGTCCAGTTTGAGCACTGATATCGTCTTCTTAAAGCTACTCCTACTTCTTACACTACCCTGACTGCAAGGTTAAGAATTGTTTCTGTTGAATTCCATAGATAGCTTTATACTTTCACAATCTTTAAAACTGAATGTTCTAATTTACTTACTATAATGGAAGCCTCCTAAATCAGATGTAAGTATGGCTCAATTGAAGTAGGAATTCCAGGTGCATGGCAACGTTATTCATCTATTAGGTTAACGTGAGACAAAGTCCCATGCTTCAAACTTGAGGTCTATTTTGAATTTCAAACACACTGAAGTTCACAGGCATTGAGATCCAGAGTTTTGCTTTGGGCCCATTTCTAGTTAAATTATTGTCGTGCGTGTAATAAATAAGGAACAGCACAGAGTGAAAGGCAGCTAATATTGTTGCCTTTCAAGCCCTATTTTTCAATATGATAGCTGCTCCATTCTACTACCCACAGGCAACAGAGTAATTTTACTTTACAAATATCTCCATGTTCTTTGCCGCATGATTCCTCCTGAAAACAATGGAATTAAATAATGCAATATACAGGTATTCTCATTGATCACATCTATACATTTTCCTGACAAACAGCAGCACATTTTGCAGCTATAGAGCCAAATTTATCCCTGGTGTAACTTTACTGAGGTCACTGATATTCGACCAGGCACAAATCTGGCTAAAAGTCTTTCCAGTATAGTTATTCATGATATCTGAATGTGCCCGGAGTGCTATTATAGCCAGTGACAATAGCAATGAATGAAATTCAACACGCCCTCTTCTTTCCACAGAGCTCTGGAATTAATCCCCGTTTCATGCCAAAGCTTCATAGGTTACCCAGGGCAAACAACTTGAGCGTAACCCAGAAGAGGTGTTGAGTAATTCTGGAAGAAGAATCCTTACGTTTGCATGAGGGAACTCCAGCAGTCCACTGTGTGCTGTCTCCCTTCCATAAGCAGGTTACGAGTCCCTGTCCCACAAGCAGGTGCTCAGCGGAGCACTGGAATGTTATCACCGTTCCGACGGCGGTGCCATCACCATGAATTATCTGTAGCGTGCCAAGCTGAGGGGGAAAGATTTGGCTACACTGCCCTGCAGATTTAAAAGAACAGAACAAAACAATGCAATGTTAGGGCCAAATCCCAGGTCCACGGAAGTTAAGGGGAGGTTTAATTTTTACTTGAAGAGGATCATGTTTTCACTCAGTATGAGGAAATGGTCAATAAGCAAACAAACTGAGAGACTTCTTTAAAGGTGAAACTCACCTCTCAGCCAAGCACCAACCAATAGGCTAAGCCTCACTTAAACCCTACATTGATAGCTGAAGTGGGATGGATGTAGGTGGTGCATAGACTGTGTTGACTTCCCACACATGGGTGAATTTCATCCTAAATCTTTTGTGAGGTTCTCTATTAAGGACGCTATATTCAAAAAACTATTTTATACTATATTATGCCTTTCTATCAAATTGCTTGCATTCAGATTTTCTTTTGAGGCCTTACTAGTGCCAATTTTGTTTTATTTGCGTGTCAAGAAAGATCTTAGTACCTCAGAGTTTTATGCTAGAATTGATTATCTCTGCTTTTTAAAAACATTTCTCTTTAACTCTGCCCTCTGTAATAACCTCTCCCTTCCCCCTCACTTTTCTCCTTGTACTAAAATCTTTAGTTCACAGTGTTCTCTCTGGAATAACTGAGTGGTAGGTGCTTTGGTGACCTATTTTGGCAGTTAGCTCTATATACTGATTGTTACTGCCATGAAATGCTTCATTTAGCATTTACTGTCCTACTCATTTTTAAATACAAATTAATTGCTCAGTCATTAAGAAAATATACAGCATTCTGATCCAGCTAAAAGACAACAAAATGGAGTGATTTTTCTAGTCTCGTATGTGTGGACTAACATAACCTGGATATCATCGTATGCATCCTTTCATTCATGTTTAGTAAACACCAGTATTTCTCTTTTTCAGCATTTTCACATCTGAGACTCTGATCCTTCCACTGATTCTCCCAAAAACTTCAGTGGGCATCCACACACACTCAGCAGCAGCTGCGCCACTGGTTGCAACACTGGGGTTTTAACTATTATCATAAAAATAATAAAGGAGGAGGGGAGTTGCTCTTGAACTGTTTATCAGAGAGCAGAGGTTTACAATTACTAAGAACTTTCTTCTTTTTATAACTATTTAGGAACTTTTAACAGGTTTACATGTTCATATCAAATCTGTTTTATTTTTATTTTTTAAAAACCCTCTTCCAGTCCCCATATATCTATATCTAGAGAAAGAGAGAGAGAGAGCGCACAAAACCCTGGTCTTATTAGACTTAATGAGAGTTTTGCCACTGAGTTCCAGGGGACCAGGATAGGGCCCTTCTTGGGACCTGATTCTTTTTTGGCTTACTTTGGAGCCTTTTCTTAAGGTCCAGCATTCAGCAACAGACTAAGATGTAATTAAATAGTAGATGCCAAATCCTGAATTCCATGGGAATGGCCCACACATGTGAAGAACTTGGCCCTGTGTTTAATTAATGTTGAGCTTCTGATATAAAAACAAAAGACAGGCTGTTCAAAGTTAGATATAACTACCTGCCCTCAATTTATGCCCTTTAAAAACAAACAAAACTAACAAAAGCCACAGTGACAATTACTGTTCCAATCTATTATTCAAATATGTAGTAAGGTCTTGATTTTAAAAACATGACACTTGAAACCTGTGCAGGGTTCTTTCTGTTTGCTACATTAGCTCTTTCAACCTTGTTGCAATAATTAGTATCAACAAGAGCAAAATATTTTCTAGAGAGATTTCCCCTGGATCCTCCCTCTCTTGCCCCAAATACCTGATCATTGGTGCCTGCCTGATGTGTGAATTATGCACCCTCTCTTTTTATTTAAAGCGACTACTGTGATTTTTTGAAAATGGGTTCAGAGTCTTCTCCTGAAAAGCAATTGTCACACCTGCAAAAATATAAATATCTGCTTCTGATAGTTTCAAGTTTCATGCTTTCATTTTTTAAAATGTCAGAACATAGAGTAGGTACTAGCCAATAAAGTGATCAGAGTTGACATCCGGTGACACTGATATCAGTGGAAAGTGCACAATGTAACTTTGAGCAAGATTTGGTACATAGTATCTCTCTTAAGCAGCATAAACTAGCCTTCATTAGAATCCCTCAGTACACTTGTCTATTGGCCTGAAAGCTCTAGCATCTTCATCCAATAACCATTGTCCAAAGAACAGATAATTTGCCATTTGATTCTTTCCTTCAAGATACATTTAAAATAATCTGTTGCCCTTCTTTGAATCATTAATACTCCTGCTTAATTTGTAATGAAAGGTGCCAGGGCTCAAGCAATTTTTTTACATGCATAACTACTGCAGCAAGCCTAGAGGTGCCAGGGCTATGAACTGCCAAGCCTAGAGGTGCCAGGGCTCAGCCCTGGCACAAATTAAGCACTGATTCCTGACCCGTGATATATGTAGAGTAATTAAATTTTCTGTGCTCCAATTACCTTTCTGGCATTCCTTCTTGAGTTGCGTATTTCAAACATTCCCTTCACTTGAGACTTTAAGACTGTCTAAGTCTTTCTCATCAGCTGATGTGCCACTAAGCCATGTGTATTTCTCTGGTGTGCCCCTGGGTCGTAGTAGCATTATGCCATCTCCTTAGGGAGTATTCCTGGACAGAGCGTACTTGTGAAAATGGCTTCTCTGGACAGTGGCCAGTAAAGAGCAAAGCTTAAAAGGTACAGTGGTTGAGTTTAAACAATATCCTAAAGTTCAGGTGCTGATCTGAAATGTAAACTATTCAAAAGCATCTGATGAAGTGGGTTTTAACCCACAGAAGCTTATGCCCAAATAAATGTGTTAGTCTCTAAGGTGCCACAAGGACGCCTTGTTGTTTTTATTCAGATCTCTGTGGTCTGAAAACTGAGATAGAAATCTTGTCAGATCGGCTCTTTGACAAAACACAGCTTTATTTTGCCCAGGCACCCTATCTTGTGGGATTTCAGAATGCTGAATTCAGGAAATGCAGAGGTTTTTGTTTTGTTGTTCTTTTGGGGGTTGTGGGGGGGGGGTTTTCAGAGCATTATCAAAATGCACAGATGGGTCTGGGTTTATTCCAATTTGAATTTGGGGATAACTTTCAGGTCAGTTCTTACTGAGAGATGGGCCAAAATCAAAACCCTGGATCAGAACATCCGTGAACAGTGACGGAAGTCCAGGTCTAAAGCTGAGCTTTGTGGCTCAGACTCATCTCCAATTTCATCTGAACTATTCCACTCATCCTTATTTTCTCCTCCTCTCCTATATGTTTTTTTCTCTCCTATGTGGATCTAATACCTGCTGATATTAACATGTAATCTTTTTACAGCCATTTCTTGCTGTGACTTTCCTGCCATTTTAACCTTACTCTTCTGTTTCTAAAAAGATGATCATTGCTGTATGTTTCCTGCCCTTTTATTTAGGTAAGCAGATGTTCTATAGCTTTATCCTTTGTATACTCCTCAGGCATGTTCATCTGACTAGATGCATTATCATTAAGAAGTTAAGTTTTATGTGTAGAATATTTGCTACTAAAATGCCTCCTGAAGTAAAACAATTGCTGGATAAACATTTGTGATAGCAAAGTTTGCATCTGGACCTAAAATTTCTGGACATGCAAGTGTCCAGATCTAGGGTTCTGGTATGTGTTTATATCTAGAAAATATGAGCTAAAACAGAACAAACGTTGTTCATGCACCTTCTGGTCTTTGCATCTCCCAGACAACTGAGGCTCAGTCCTGTGAGGAATTTGAGACTAATTTGTGGTCTGTACCATTTGTAAGCAGGTCATTGTGAGTACTCAAAATTCATGATGTCTTGGTTAGTTTTGATTGGTCACAAGGTATTATTGCTACTCCCTTAGCTGGTGAGTGCAACTTTTAGAATCTGGTTACCATTACAAATATGAGTTCAAAATTCACTATTTACATTTTCAAATATTAGTTTACTACAAATATTTGCAGTGAAGCAAGCAGAGTGGACACGTTCTTTTTAAAAATTCAAATGGAGTTTTGTTTGTTTGATTTAGTAAGGGGGATTAACCAAACTGCTTGACAAATCTTGCATAACATCTGCCTACACTGTGTATGGTTTTAGCATATGGTATCAGCTCTCATCTTTCAAAAATAGTAGCAATAATCACTCAATTTTAGAAGCAGCCTCAAGCCACAAAATTTGGATCCAGGTTTGAATTTTGAATGCCCTAATGTTCACAACATTTGGAATTTTGTGTCAGCTCTTCGGAGAGTGAGAGGTCATTTACAAACATTCATTTCTCTGTTTGAAGTCATGTTTAGAGCATTCTCAGGGTGTTCAGATCCTGCATTTTGGTTTAGGTATGGGGCCATTAAACTTGTTCAACAGTACAAAAGAATGGCATTATCCACAATAAATAAACAGATCACTTCACATGATCAACAGATCAACATCCCAGAATGAAAGCTATTGAAATGTGGCATAATCTGTAAACTTTAATTTACTCAAAGCAGGTTTTTTTCAGAAGTAGACAAGCATATAATTTCCAGACACTGAAAAATAAATAATATGAAATGGTTAAAAACAAACAAACAAACAAAAAAACGAAGATAAAATAATACAAAAATTCCTCCCATGGCTTGGTAAGATTATCTGTATAGCAGTATCAATTTGTCAGAGATAGTTACCAAGCACACTTTGGATTTTTATTTTACTGATAAGAGAAAAAACTTGAAATGGCACTGTATTATACAGAAAAATAGAAGAAACAGCAGACAAAAAGCTAATCCTTTGAAAAGGCACAAGTTGATCATTGCTGACCAGTGATTCAGAAGTAGGAAGATCCTTGGCTTTCTCATTATCCCTATTAATCATGTAAACCTAGCTGTGCCATTTCTTATTGCTTGACTTTTCATGAAACTAAGACATAACGCAATAGCCAGATGCCAGTAAGAACTAGAACCCCGGCTCACTAAACCATTACGCCAGTAAATAGGCTGATACTATTCCTGCAGGCAAACGTTTCAACAAAATGCATTCTGAAAATTTATATCCTGAAGTCACAAACACCTACTGACCCTCCATGAGGCCCTCAGAGAAGAAGAGAGTGGCGATATCCCACATATAGGCAGCACTCATGACAGTATTTTCCCTTTACCTCATGATAGCAGCCAAAGACCCCCCATGAGGGTTGGGGTCCCATTGCACTTGGCACTGCACCCATACATGGGAACTCGGTCCCTGCTCTCAAGAGCTTACATTCTAACTCAGGCACTTACACAGCTTTTCAGGAAATCAGTGTTAAACATGACACCTACAAAGCTATAAAATTAACAGGAAAGTTTGGCCATTCAGGACTTGCACCAGTGGAGAGCACTTTAAGAGCTTCTGAGCTGTGCTATAGCCATCTAGAAGCATGTTGCCTGTCAAGTCTTGTTATTGCTTAATTATATAATAATGACTTGCTCCAACAGTTTCTAATAAAAGCACGTCAGCAATCTCGACAGCTGAATGGCCCGGCATTTCTTGCCTATGATATGGTTTTGTACGTGTCATGTTTAAAACTAAGTACCTGAAAAGCAATAAAGAAAAGTAGCAGCGCATTCAATAGAGTGGGCAAGGGTTGATAATGGCTCAAAGCCAACAATACTACACAAATATTTGTGAAATCATTTCCTTAGCTTGAGCTCTACATTCGATGACATGAACACATTCTGATTTTAAGCAAATGCTTGAATATGCACAGGTTTACATGACAGAGAAGCAGAGTAGTCCAGGGAATGGGGCACTGAAAGGATAGGACAACTGGGTTCCATGCCTGGCCTTGCCACTGACCAGCTGTGTGACCTTAGGCAAGTCACTTCATCTCTCAGTGACTCCATTTCTACCACCCTTTGTCTTGTCTATATTAGCCCTGATCCTGCAACATGTAAGCTGCAGATTCTATAGGCCAGGCTCCCTTGTCAGACTACATCTCCCATGGTGCACCATGGCCAGGCCTCTCCTCACTAGGAGGGGAGACTGCGGTGCATCATGAGAAATGTGGTCAAACCAAGGAGCCCAGCCTGTAGAGGAGAATAGGAGCATGACGCATCTGAACTACAACTCCCATTAGGCACCATGGCAATATTTCCAAACCAAAATATTTCAGTTTCTGGACTAAATATTTTAGTTTTCAATTTTTCTCTGAAAAGCTGCCATTGTTGCCAGGAAAAAAAATCCATTTTCCAACCAGCTGTAATTGTTAGGCCAGTGTTGAGCACTCCTGAAAATCCCACCTTTAAAATTTGTTCTATCACTGACATTCTTTGACAGGGTTAACTGGCACAGTGAATAGGTGGGAAGCTGTAGTCCTGATATATCTTGATTTTAGTAAGGCTTTTGACACCATCTCACGTGATATTTTCAGAAACATATTAGGAAACTTAGGTCTAGATCAGGGGTAGGCAAACTTTTTGGCCTGAGGGCCCCATCTGGGTATGGAAATTGTATGGCAGGCCATGAATGCTCATGAAATTGGGGGTTGGGGTGTGGGCTCTGGGCTGGGGCTAGAGATGAGGATTTGGGGCTGCAGGGGGGTGCCCCAGGCTGGGACCGAGGAATTTGGAGGGCGGGAGAGGGATCAGGGCTGGGGCAGGGAGCTGGGGCCTAGGAGAAGGTCAGGGGTGCAGGCTCCAGGCAGCGCTTCCCTCAGGCAGCTCTTGGAAGTAGCAGCATGTCCTCCCTCCAGCTTCTATGCAGAGGCATGGCCAGGCAGCTCTGTGTGTTGCCCCATCTGCAGGCGCTGCCCCTGCAGCTCCCATTGGCCAAGGTTCCCGGCCAATGGGAGCTGTGAGGGCTGTGCTTGGGGCAGGGGGGGCAGCGTGTGGAGCCCCCTGACTGCCCCTATGCTTAGGAGCCAGAGGAGGGACATGCCGCTGCTTCTGGGAGCGTGCAGAGCCACAGAACTCATGGAGCAGGGCCAACCCCAATCCTGCTCCCCAGCCAGAGCCTGAGGGCTGCATTAAAATGTCTGAAGGGCTGGATGTGGCCCCTAGGCCATAGTTTGCCCACCCCTGGTCTAGATGAAATTACTATAAGGTGTGTGGCAAAACTGGCTAAGAAACCATACTCAAAGAGTAGTTATCAATGGTTTGCTGTCAAACTGGGGTATGTATCTAGTGGGCTCCCAGAGGGGTCTGTCCTTTGTCCAGTTCTATTGAATATTTTAAATAATGACTTGGAAAATTGAACATGTTTATAAAATTTGTGGATGACACCAAGTGGGGAGGGGTTGCAAGCACTTTGGAGGACAGGATTAGAATTCAAAATAACCTTGACAAACTGGAGAATTGGTCTGAAATCAACAAGATGAAATTCAATAAAGTACAAAATACTGCACTCAGGAAAAAAAATCAAATGCACAGCTACAAAATGGGGAATAACTGACTATATAGTAGTACTGCTGAAAAAGATCTGGGGTTACAGTGGATCACAAACTGAATATGAATCAATGATGTGATGCAGTTGTGAAAAAGCTAATATCATCCTAAGGTGTATTAACAGGAGTGTCATATATAAGACCCAGGAGGTAACTGTCCTTTTCTACTTGGCACTGATGAGACCTCAGTTGGAGTACTGTGTCCAGTTCTCGGTGCCACACTTTAGAAAAGATGTGGATAACTTGGAGAGAGTCCAGAGGAAAGCAATCAATTGATAAAAGGTCAGAAAACCAGACCTGTGACGAAAGGTTAAAAAAAAACCTGGGGATGTTTAGTCTTGAGAAAAGAAGACTGAGAGGGACCAGATAACTCTTTTCAAATATGTTAAGGACTGTTACAAAGACTATGATCAATTGTTCTCTGCATCCACTGACGGTAGTACAAAAACTGTAAAGGGCTTAATTTGCAGCAAGGGAGATTTAGATTAGATATTAAGAAAAAACTTTTAACTAGAAGGATAATTAAACTCTGGAATAGGCTTCCAAGGGAGGTTTTGGAATCCCCATCATTAGAGGTTTTAAGAACAGGCTAGACAAACACCTGTCATGAACAGTCTAGGTATACTTGGTCCTGCCTCAGCATGGGAAGCTGTACTGGATGACCTCTCAATGTCCCTTCCCATTCTACATTTCGATGATTCTATATCCTGCAGTTCTCCCTTTTTGCATTGCCTGAAGGGTATATTAATCCACAAGAAGTCCAAACTATACATCACGAAAAATGCTGGATGGGTTTGACTGACAATATATGTGATTCTCCCTACTTTGAATATGAGGAATATGTCAAATCTGTGTAAGCTGATTCTTCCTCATGTCTCTTAGATTACTTTTTTTAAAGTGGATTTGCTCTGGTCACTGTACCGCACTCCACGATTGATTTTCCCCCCAGTTTACATCAAAGCAAAGTTATTCTGGTCCATAAATCTCACTTTGAGATCTAATGAAGAGAGATGGAGTGAGTATTTTTTCTAATAAAGAACTAATTGATAAAAATAATCAAATGAAAAACAAGATATTTAAAGAGGTCTCTGGTAAAGTAAATGCCAAGTTTTTTTCTGCACTTTATTAGTACATTTACCAACAGTATTAAAACCATAAGCTACAATACCTCAGAGAAGTAAATGTATGACTTCATTAGCCAGCATGGAAATGCTTCATCAACCTAGAAGCATTCATTTACTTACCTCTTCACTGCTATTTCTCTGTTTAAAAATATAATCAGCTGTGGAATTCACCAGAATTATGCCTGTAAGCAAACCATTCACAAATAAAAATTACTCGTGAAAGTGATGTCAACTGTTGTTTTTGTGACTAACTTATTTAGTAAATGGATCAATTATTTCTGTAGTGACTCTGTCTTCCCCTTTTGCCTCTGGGTATCATTTAATCCTGTAATTGATTTCTGATCACTCCATTCCATTATAAAGGACATAAGGTAAGAAATAACATACGTGCTCTACTAAATATACAACCTGAGTCTTAGTCTCCAAAATGGAGAGCTTAAACAGGATAAAATTAAGAGTATTTTAAAACAGGAGTATTACTGGCTCTCTCGTCAGAATTTTAACAAACTCAATCTATCAAATACTGTAAAGCACACACAATGACCAGGCAAACAGGCATGCCACCTAACAGAACAAAACCAGCACACAATAAATAAACCATTCTGGACAGGTTGGGCCAGTCCTGCAGTCCTTTCTAGGCAATGTAGGATCAAGTTTTAGATGCTACTTTGAAAGCCCAATCGGGATTGATTTTTGTGTCACTGACAAGAGCATTATCAATGTTTACAAAAAAGAAAAACACATATAACTGTTTCTAAAATACCACATGCTGCCAAAGAGGGGCCTGAACCAACTCCCTGGCTCTGAACACCTGTGAACTTTGGAGAGGTTTTGGATCTGGCTTCACTAGCTGGCATCTATCTTTATAAAAGATATGAAACAAAACCACTCATGCAAACAGTGAAACTATGGATCTATATCTGGGCAACACCAAATCTAGTTTGGATCTGGAATTTGCAGCTCAGGTACATCACTCAATACAACTTCCTTTCTCACCAAGGAATAATAAAAATGGAGGAGAGAAAAAAGGGTAATTCTTTCTGCTGGGCCAACTTCCCTTTGGCCCTTTTTTTATGGCCCCCTAGTTCATCATTTCATCTTTTTCCATTGAATAAAGGTACAAAGATCTTAGTGAACAACCATAAAAAGGTAACCAAATGTAATCAAATTACTCACTGCTCTCTTAAATATTCTACATAGCATCCTTTCATCTGCAGCTGATCTTGACACTCACATCATCTGCTCTGACACTAAAGTCATTGTGTCACATTAGCATTGCTTCAGGATCACCCTGTCTCTTCTTAACCAGATTTTGTGAGGCCGGGAAATAGCCTCTCTGGCAGCAATTTCATTTATTAGACAGAAAGCTGGTGAAGTCTGTAGCTTTATACCTAAAATATTTTCAGCTTCCATCATTATTTTTTCCCAGTGCTCATGAATAACATTTAATTCATTAAACATGTGCAGCCAACCACAGGATTTTTGCAGACAGTCCAAAATGATAGGTTAACCAGCAGCCATATTTTGTAATTGAAACAATGACAACAGGAAATGTTAAAATTTTCCCTTATCCATAAGAAATTTCATGTACTATCTTGGGATAATGTTCAAAACGTCTTGGGTCATCATACAAGAGCTGCATGAAAACTGTCACCAAAAGAAGCCACATCTATAGTACATTTGTGATTGTTTCATGACAATTCAGATTTTGTCTCCAGTTTAACATCTTGCTGACATGTAGATCAAATCTCCACGGAGGGAAAAAAAAAGCTCTTCATAGTGATTCTGTCTTTTGTGACTCTCTCATAAGGCCTATATAAGAGCCTCGGGTATAATAGAACTAGTAATCTTTTATGAGGTCAAAACCTTTAAATCACATTGCTCTATCTTATAAAGAGAGAAGGCTATGAATAGCATAGGCGTGAACATTCCTTTTATTAATTGTTAAATATCAACTCTTTGTGTGGTGCTTTACCAGCCACAAAAATTAAGGCAGTCCCTGCCCAAAATGATGACCACATGAAACAAAAAGGCAAGTGCTCAAAATGGAGATAGGAGCTATTGTTGGAAGACATCAAACAGAAAATTGCATATGCATCGCTGATTGGCAAAAAGCTTTCAGGAGCCAGCCCACGCCAGTCCACGTGGTAGAACACAATGGTTCGAGCTAGTCAAAACATTTTTGCAAAATGGTTTTTCATTGAAAGATGTGGCTTTGCTGAAGCCAAAACATTTTGTGGTGGTGTATCGATTTTTGGATAGGAACAGGAAGGTTTCTGAGGTCCCAGGTGGACTCTGGTTACTAAGAGAGGAGAGACCCAGACTGAAATTCTGACTATTCAAATCTGAAAACAGGATGTTTCAAGACAATTCTGTTTTAGGGAAATGTTTGAACGCTTTTGGTTTTGTATGAAATCAAATTCCAAAACCTCGAAAACTGTTATGAAGTAGAATTGTTCTCCAGCTCTAATAACAATACAGTGTCAGCAATGGGGCAAGACCAGTTTGCTGTGAAAGCTATCAGGCTTTGCTTTTCACTCCACAGCTACTCAAACCCTCTAAGGGGCACCACAAAATGTTTGTGGCGGGGGTGGGGGAGGTGCTGGAAAAGGGCAGGAGGTTTGGGGGGTTTTTTTTGTTTTTTTTTTTGCAAAACAGGTAAAAAGGAGATCTCCTTCCCTGTTCCCCATCCTTGGGCCCAGTGGTAAGAATTTTTCATATGGCTCTGATAGTGAAGATTTATTAACACTTATTTGATCACCAGGGCAATTTACAGAGCAGGCTGCCAATGGGGATGGTAGCAGGATATGTGCTGCAGATAGTTAATGTATTAACATATATTAGAACCTATAATGTTGGGGCAGATTTTTATTTTATTTTACTTATGTGAATTGCCGCCCACGTTATAGCAGCTTTATAAATTCTATGAAATTCTGTAAAATTGGCAAACCTTTCCAGTATCCTTATGAACGTTTTGCAAAGACAAAACTATAATTTTTTACCCATATTTAGCTATCCCTCTGAATGCCTCAGTAAATTAATCTTTGACCAGTTTTACTGTCTCTGAAAACAAACCAGCAACATAATCTGGAAGTCCCCCACCCCTTTTTTAATAGTTAAAAAATATAAACAATCTGTTTCTATCAGTAGCTGAACATTACAGTATGTCCAAAGAAGGTCAGAAAAGATGTAGTTTTCTGTTTTTGCTTCAGATAGAGATTGCCTTAATAAATTACCCAGGGTTTCAAACCCAGCATGGCTTACTGAGATAAACTACTAAATATGCACAGGTGGGTTGGTCCAGCAGATATCTGATCAGAAAATGCTGTTTTAAAAAAGCTGCTCTATTCATCAGTCTTCCTTATATTGCACTGTATCATGCTGTGTTAGCCCAAAACACAGTAACGCAGCCCCATAAACTAGACCTGGCCTGTAGAAAGTGTCTGGCTGAAAGAAGAAAAGGCTTTAATTGTAAACCAAGCACAATATTATCCATAATACTCTTGAGTATATTACACAGACCCACACATATATATAATTGATGTGCCCTGCTAATCCTCTAGGGATAAAGCAGTGGGAGCGATGAGCTGATCAGATATGAGGGACTGAGGATTTAAGGTACGCAGTAGCCCTGGGGGAGAGGCAGAAGAACAGAAAACAGTTATCTGAGCACACATGATGGAGAAATGAATAAAAAATATGTTACTATAACAATATCAGGATGTTTGCCATGTTTTCATTGGCTTCAATGGTTCATTTAATTTGCAGTGTAAGTGGAGGGATTCAAATGCTGCCTGCAAAAGCTCTCTGATGAGGAAGAAAAGAGAGCCTGATCCTAAACCCAGAACAGACTATTATTCACCGGGATTCTTTGTAGTACATATATATGAGGAGACAGATTCACTTGCCTGCTCTGTTACCTTTATAAAGGGAATGGAGATCCAGCTAGCACAGAGTCAGAGTAGCTGCCTCCGAGGCCTCACTCCCAACAGGCTTAATTGCAGGATCCTGTTGTGGGCAGGGAAGGGTAGTCCCCAGCTGATGACCCCCTTCCTTACAACTGAACTGAGCACGGTAGAGAACCTGGCTTCAGAGCTTTAATCTGCATTTGACATATTATGAGTCAGACCCCCGGCTGGTATAAAACAGTGTAGCTAGACTGGATTTCAATGAAGCAACACCAGTATACATCAGCTGGGAATTTGGCCCAATAGAGAGTGGCAGGTCTAGACTATCTGGTGTGGTACATTAAAAAGGCGTGTAAAATACATATATTCAGGAATTAACACAACACATCAAACCAGATGTCTATCCTGCCTCTGACTGCGGTCTTTCCCTTTTACCTCAGGATTGCCAGTCTTTTGCTCACAACTTGTGTGCAAAGCAGAAAGTTCCCAGCCGAGTGGGCCCTATAAGGAAAATTCTGCAGCCCACACTCTCCTGGGTCAAAAACTGCCTAGTGGAATGGAGTGGGAAGAGATATCAGGGAACTGGTTACAGCTCCCTAATTCTCAAACTGCTCTGGCCCCAACATAAGTTAAAATAGCCTAGGGGCTGTGCCAACACACACTAACAGGCTCCAGGCCCCAGTTGAGAATTAACAGAGTCAGTGCTGACAGGCTATACCCTGCCCCCAACATGCTCCCTCCCATCCACTACACTGGGAGGAGGGGCAGTTGGTGCATGAACTGGTTAAACCACTTTATACCATCTGATAGCTCCCCTAAACTGGGGTGATTCTCAGCTGTCCAGTTAGAGTCAGGCAAGTCCACGTTAAGCCACCTGAGTTGTGCAAAGAGGCAGGCTCAAGGGTTGAGAATTTTGCCTGTATCTTCTCTCCCATGCTGGATACTGGCCTGTGCATGGTTCCTTTTGCTTTTGAACAATGAAGGCTGTTCTTTAACTGGTTTTCTGTTTTAGGCTGCTAGGTGTGTACTAAAGAACTGTGACCTAGCATTCGCAATTGTCAGCGAATAATTGATTTTTTTGAAGAAACCAGTGTTAATTAGCAATAACATGTAATTTATTTTGGTGATAGAAATCACTCATGTATTGAGAACCTAACCAAACAGACCGATTTAACAATCTTCTCTGCAGTCTTATGACTATGTAAATTTTTTCACTGCTGAGGTCAGACTTCAGGATTCCAGATCCTTTTCACGGTGGAGGGTGTGTGTGTAGCTAGATAGATACAGATGTGGTGAGCATGCATGTGCACGTGTGTTAGTAGGAAAATAATACTGTTAAATGGCACAGAATTAAGCATGTGCAAGGGTTTAAAAGCAAACAGCAACTTGAGCTAAAAGCCATAGAGGATGAATGTTTTATCTTTACAAGATCTGCTTATGGACTTGATTCTGCAAGGTGCTGAGTACCTTTGGTTTTAGCAGGAATTGTAGGTGCTCAGCATCTTGCAGGACTGGATCGTGTAATAAGAATTAATGGATCCCAAGAGATATCTCTCCAAACCTGAGAAGCAAAGCCACAAATGCTTCACAGTACAATCCAATAAATGCAGGTTTTGGCTTCCCTGATCATGAGGATTAGTGAAAGATGACAGGAACTGAAAGCGGCTTACTGTTTTTTACTACTGTCATGAGAAGGAAAAGCAAAGTGAACCATTGTAGATTAGTTGTCATAAAGCTGCTAGCATCCTGAGCTACTGTACCAAAGCAGAGCTGTCCCTTGCCTTTTCTTGCAGAATGCGTATTTCAGATACTGAAGACCTGCATCCCTCCCAACTGTTCTTCCCCTTATGATTTGTTTAATTAATTTACTGTTGACTTTAAGAGTGTCATACAATGGCCTGCGAGTCTGTGTGTTTAGACAGAAGAATACAATAGGATATTCTACCATTCTCTTTTAAAATGGCAGTCAAGTATTAGTCCATATCCAGGAAATGACAATAACAAGCCAAATAGTGCAATCCTTACTCACTTAGGCCCAGATTTTTAAAGGTATTCAGGCACTGCTGCACTCAACATTGCAACATTGCAACTCCTGATTTAGGAACCTAAATCCCATCAACAGCCAACGGGATTTTGGCTAAGTCCCTAAACGCTTTTTAGTAATGAAATTTAAGCTCCTGAATCAGTTAGGCATTGCAATGCTGAACTCAGCAACTCCAAAATACCTTTAAAAATCTGGGCCTTTAGCAAAACTACCACTGACTTGTATCAAAAATTTGTCTGCACAATGGGAGTTTTGTTTATTTGCCCCCAATAGCGAATGCACCTTGCTATCTTTTTGCGAATGGTTCTGCATTTTGTAGCTTATGTGTTTAAAAATATCTGTCATCTAACAAAAAGCAGCAAACAAAAGAAGGGAAGCATGGAAGGTACAACAGTATTCCAGCAAGACTGTAAATCGTTTCAGCCTTATTCTTATTTCTTGATAAAGTCAATACTGATCTGTAAAATAACGGTTGCTTATCAGCTACTGCAGCTGAGAAAAAACATGTCAGTTTCCATGCTGAAATTAGCTTGGGAGTGAATGGGTTCTACTGAAATAATTTATCCCAAATATTAAGAGCTGAATCTTGTGCTCCTTAGTCTATATGGAAAATAATGGGAGTCTTGCCTGAGGAAGGTGAGCAGAAATTAACACTAGATACTTAACCAAAAGCATCCAGTTCTCTTTGATTTAGCTCTTAGGCTAGAAATCTTGTGATGTTGGGCTCTCTCTTGGAATTTCAGGACTTTCCCAGTTCTGACAGGATGGGAACAGCCAAATCAATTGTTTTTTGGTGTTTTATCTTCCTGGTGACACCAAAACCAGGAAGTATACAGCTATGTGACTTCAGATTTTTAAAATCTCGAAGTTTCAATCCAAACCAATTGGTCCATCCTTAGCTGAAACTCAGAAGTCGAGATGTAGTTCACCTGTATAATCTGAGTAATTTAAAACTAAATTTAAAACTAAACCAGACTAAAGCACTGGCTAATATACTGCAGGGAACAATCTTGCATTGGCAGAGACGGGACTGGATGACCTAATAAATCTTGTCCACCTCTGTTTTATGCTGTTCTAGGATTTTATGGCATATACAAAAATTGTAATAATTTTACGTGTCACATAGGAGATAAACCCACATCCTTATCAGCTGAAATACTGTTACCTTTACTTCTTTATCTTATATAATCAAAGATTTTACGTTGATCTCAATAGTAAAAAATGGAAGAAACTACCAGCCATATATTCCAAGTTGTCTCACATTTTGGCCAGTGGAAATAGAAGTTAAGAAGAAACCTGGAGTCTTTTTCTCCCCAAGTCTACAAACTCAAATACATCATCCGATCACAGGAAAATAGCAAAGAGCCTCTTGCCAGTCTTTGTACAGAGCAGAGCTGTTCATGGCTTTGAAGAACAAGCTTACCTTTGGTCTTCCGGGACAAAGGAAGAGTGACCATAAAATCTCTGTGCACATGTTCTCTTGGCTTCTAAGGTACCAACATACTTCAACACCTGCCTGCAATTCTATCAAAAAGCTCTGAAGTCTCTTCCTTGGGGTGCTGCCACACTAACCTCCAACATGAAATGGTTCCATGCAGAAGATCCACAAAATAGCTACAAACTCCAAATCAGGGAATGATCTGGTGAAACACACGAGGAGTCAGGGCAAAGCCTAAGTACAGCTGTGCATACCCCACACCGGAAAAACAAAGGGCCAGATCCTCAGCTGCACTAGTGCTGTGCATAGCACAGCAGGGGTGATAAGAAACCACCATTATGTCTCCCTCCACCCCGTACCTATGCGATCAGCCCAAGGTGTAGCTTACAGCAGCCTCAGGGCTGCTCTGGGCTGTGTTTGGCTGCAAAAGACCTCAACGGGCTATTCAAGCAGCTGAGGGGGCAACAGAACAGAGGAGCACTCTGACCAAGCTCCCTTTCCCAACCCTGGCATGCCACCCACATTAGGGACCACAAACTGGGGGCAGAGCAGTTACATTGGCTCCTTCCACTAGGAGGTTCCCCAGGTAGCCAGTTTTATCAGCATTCCAGATGCTTTTTCAGAGCAGTGCAAAGGAACTGGGGAGGCATCGGAGGAGAGGACAGTGAATATCTGCCCACCAGTATACATGCTAACAATAAGTTTACGCTGCTCCAAGTAGCATTAACTTGTTCCTGGCAAAAATTCAGAGAGTGATATGGAAAAAGTAAATGTGTTTGTGGATGTTTAATCACACAAGCACTGGGGCCAGGGAAAGATGTCATCTCAGCTTTGGCAAAGGTACCTGGAACAGTCTCCCTCACCTTTTCACACACTAGGCCCTTTATTGCAGACTCTTCCTTCCATAGATATGTCTAGTAGTGCAGTGCTCTGCATCTTCCCCAGCATGGTTTTTGCAATACTTTGATCTCTTTGGTGTGTGGCTCTAGCCATGCCTGCTGCTAGTAATACACATTTTTTCTTGTGACTGAATGGTATAATACATACTAACGTACATAGCTCAGGTTTAAAGTACCTTTTTGAGGATCTTAGCCCACTGCGCAACATTTTATCACAAAGGAGAACGTAGGACACGCTGCTGGAGTCTATTTTCGGTCAAGGTGAGAAAATGTGCCAGAAAAACCTACACTCAGAAACCTGGGGAGGTAGCATCATAGAAAGTGGAGCATGTTTGAACTTCACTGCTGGGAATTTTGAGGAGCTGTAACTCCCTTTGAGTTAAAAATCTTTTTAAAGAAGTTAGACTGTGTAGATGAACATCTTTTAACTTTTCTTTAGCCTTTTCTCATTAACATATTAATGCAAACAGACACTTTACATCACTTTTCTCATGGACGGCAAAAGGGATGCCTGAGGGAGTTTGTCTACATAGATCATTATCACCAGCTTCTCATTTGTGGTCTGGAAGTTTACAATGAAGACACGCCACTTGTGCAATATGAAAAATGATCACCAGTACTATGAAAGAGGAAAAAAAATCTTGCACAGTACAACAGTTGGCCTGGGGGAAACTCAGTTTGTCACCAGAACTCTGCATATATAATTTCTCCTACAAATATCCCCACATAAATAATGTGGTCTCATTTTAAATTAAGTGTCTCACAGAAAGATATAATTTAGAATTATATGACAACTAGTCCATGACAACTAACTTTTGGTTGACTATCCAAACCACTAGTGCAGATTTAAAGACTGTGTCAGAGTCAGCTAATTCAATGAATATTTTTATGACAATGAATTGGTATTTAACTATGATGAAATTCATGCGGAAAAGGGAACGGAACGGTTCAGTAGCCCCAGACCCTGGCCCAGGGGATAGATTTCACCTCACCAACTTTTACACACACATACTCGCACATGCATACATGTGCACATGGACACACACAGAGTTTGCTAGCCTGAAACAGACATTAATTACAGCAACAAAATGTATTACTGTCAACACAGGTATTCTACATTAATAAACATAAATTGTTGTTTAAAACATTTACTGAGGCCTGCCATAAGTGCAATAAGATGGGCTGGTTTGATAGCCTACAGGTAAGTGCTATATGCTACCAAGCAATTAAATTAATTCAAGGCCAGATTCGCCCTGGTGGAACCAGATTTCTGGGGTGAAATCCAGGCTCAGTGAAGTCAATGGGAGTTTTGCCATTGATTTCAGGGGGTTCAGGATTTCACCCATGGGCCACACTGGCACAAGGTCTGAGCCACCAATGGACAAGTCACCAACAAGCCATGTTTCAGTTGTGGGCCCAAAGCAAAGCCCCAAAACTGACCTGACACTCTAGGGGAAGGGAGCAGAGCCAGACAATTTTGCAAAAGTCAATGAGCATAAATGCAGAGCAATACAATCTGTGTTTACACATAGCTCTTAATTCTCAATACATGTTTCCTAGAACTTGGTTATTTTTCATATGAATGGTTCTAATAAATCTAATGGATGGTTAAACGTATGTAGTAGACATAATGTAAAGCATTACCAAAAAATGCTGGACTGAATGTGTCTGATCATTTCTATCAGTATGCTAAAATCAGATCATCAATATAGCCTGTTAGAACCACACAAGCAAATTAAATCAGTGCAGCGTGGCATTCTTGAGGACAAGCTGAATTGTGAACAGAAAGGACGGGATTTCCAAGAGCCCTCAGCACTTGGCTAACTCTGCTCCCATTAAAGTCAATGGTAAAACTCCCTAAATATTTTAGGGCCAGATCCTGCATCAGGATCCACTAGCATCAACCCTCACTGACGCTAAAGGGACTCTGCACAGCTGCTGGGACCCATGCTGTCAGATTACATTGCAGAATTGGAGCTTTAGTTTGTGCCTTAAATCTTTTTGCAACATGTAGGTATTCTATTCCACTAACTCATTGTGCAAGGAAAAATGAGATTTTCCATTTTCTGCCAGGTTAATCTGTAGCTGTCAGGAGATTATTTCATTTTAATAACATAGATCTTTGAATCTGATATTACAATGAAAATGTATTCCTTTCCCCTTTAAAGTGATACACTCATTTCACATGTCTATTCATCTAAGCGTTTCTTAGATGCCCCCCACCACATTGTAAATAAATATGGGACACACACACACATACACACACACACAAAGAAGATGACTTCAAACTTTTTACCATAATTTAATTCCATTCCATTATATTTAAAGTTCAATAAAATCCTTTCTGGAGCAGCCTACTTAAAAAGGCTAGTTATTGCAGCCAGCTTGCCTGCATGGGTTGGCTCAAAAACATGGTGCATTCCTCTTATGTTTGTTTCTTCAAAATACTTGCACAGATCAAACATACCAGTATTGCATATCCAAAAGTGTATAACAAAGTGAGTAAAGTGAACTTGCTGGGCCTTTTGTCTGAGTAAGGACCGCAAGATCAGGTCCTTAATTAGTACTTCCATGCAATAGCTCAGCATGTTGTTAAACTCATTGAGGTATGCTTTGTGTCCCAATAATAGACAATATGGTCTAGTGTACGCAATCTATTAAACAATCTATTAAACGTAATGCAAACCAAGGCAATGGTTGCTGATACCGAATATTTAATCAAAACTATCATAACAGGCAGAGATTTAGGAATAGAATTTTTCCTCTAAAGGCAACATCATTTATAACTATGATTATTGTAAATGGAATCACAGCTCTGTAAAACATCTTGCTAGTGAACATGCTTTACAAGTCCCAAGCAAGCAGCTCGCATTTTTCTTTCTAACTGAATTATGTCGATATTCCACCTTATCTTTTTCAAAGCTTTTACTCTGAATAGAGTCTTGACAGCTTTTCAATACAATTACACCAACGTACATGAACCTTTCCAGCCATCACGACCACTAAAAGGCTATTATGAAATGATTACCATGGAATTGCAGCTACATTAGGGCCAAGTCATCTGCAGAGACTCACTTAATTTAAACCTCTTTCACTTATCTGGAAAACTTTGAGAAGGTGGTGGCTGGTTAGAAGGGATGGATTACAGGAATTCTTGCAGGAATGAATCCTTCACCCATTGAAGTCAGTGGCAAAAGGCTCACTGAGTTCAGCGGTGCAGGCTCAACACAATTACCTGCGATAGAAAGAAGGAATTCTGTGTAGGGGGTGATACCAACAGAAACAGAGATGCACCTTCAAAATGAGTACTCAGGCCTCTCCTCTCAGATTGGCCCAAACTGTAACTCAGGGTTGGCTTTGACTGAAAAAGTGCAGGAAGCAAAGCTGATTACTCCAAACTCCCTTCTTAAAAGACCAAGGAGCCTGCATCATGATGTGGTCCTCGCCTGAGAATAAAGGAATTAGTTACTCCTAGGGTGCCCAGTGCCTCACAGCTCGGTCTAGTACTGCCCTGTGTACTATACCATTGTGACAGGTTTCGGAGGGGCGGCCCTGTCAGTCTGTATCAGCAAAAACGACGAGGAGCCCTTGGGGCACTTTAGAGACTAACCCATTTCTTTGGGCATAAGCGTTCCTGGGCTAGGTTAAGCGAAGTGGGTTCCAGCCCAGGAAAGCTTATGAGCAAAGAAATGGGTTAGTTTCGAAGGTGCCCCAAGGACCGCCCGTTGTGAGAACACGTGTTATGCGGCTGCATTCCGTTAAGGTCCTCTGCCTGCACGAAGCCAGCTTATTTGATGACCCCGTTTGACACCACTTGCCTCTTTGGAGCTAAGAGTCCCAAATCCAGCAAACTGAGCTATGGCTACAGCAGAGAGTCGGCAAGTCAGGGCCAGTGAAGGCCATTTAAAGGGGTCCGGACTGCTCTCCTCCTCTGGCTTGGAGCCGCCACGCAGCTCCGAGTGCAAGTTTACGGTGCATTTCAAATCCGCACCGGAGCTGAAGTCTGACCCCGCTGGGCAAAAGGTGACCCCCCCCCACAAAAAAAACAAACCCGGAACTGAGAGGCTGCTCCCTGTTTCCTGCAAGTGGGGTGAATCCCCAGCAGTGTGAGTACCCCCGTCCACAGCTCCGACCCTCCCCGCTCCGGCAGTAGCAGCAGCCCGGCTGACTCCCCGGCCCCCACAGCCAGGAGCCGCCGGCACACCGGGCACAACCAGTCGGCGGGCTCAGCCCCGGGAGCAGCGCTCGGCAGGGCTGCTGCAGCTCCGGCTCCCTTACCTGTGTAGTTCTTCGGGGCATTGCGCCCGTCCTCCCGGGGCCCGCCCGTCCTCGAGACATCCAGCCCGGAGGCGGTGGCCGTCTGCATGGCTGGCGCCCGGGCTGCCCTCCGCGCGCGGCTGGGGTTGAGCCCGGCGAGCTCGTCCCGCAGGTGCAGGGTTCGCCGCCTCCAGCTCCCCGCGGCCCCTCCGAGGCGGAGCGAGTCGCTGCCCAGCAGGACACGCGGCGGCCGCCCGGCCGGGCGCCCCCTCCCGCCCCCCGCAGACACACTCACTTCTCCTTCCCCCGGTTCGCGGCTCTCACTTCCCCCCCCCCCCCCCCGCCGCCTGCGAGCTGCTGCAGCCGGGGGAAACGGGCTGGCACCTGGAGACCTCCCCCCCTCCCACTTCCCCTTCCCCTTCCCGCCGATCTGCAGATCTAGCCGCTTGCCCGGGCTGCAGGAGACGCGTCTCCTTCCATCCTGCCCCTGCGCGCTCCGGGATCCCCGGACCGCTTGGCAGCCAGAGATTTGCAGGCAGCCAGCTCCCCTGCTGCTGGTCTCGCCTGGGCCAGAGGCGCGACACCGGCTCCTCAGCGGCGAGCCCCGGCCGGGCACTTGGGGGGCTGATAAAGGCAGGGGAGAGCCTGGGAACGCAGCTCCCCAAGCGCAGCCCGACCTGCTGGAGACCCGTGGGCACCCAGCCCCGCAGGGGCTTGGACGCCTGCTTGCTCCAAGACTTGGCTGTTTGCCCGATGATGGCTGGCGCGGAACTTCCAGCCGGTGCTGGGACGGCAGGAGGGGGCTCCTGACGATCAGCTGGCGAGGGTGGGACCCCCTCCCCCTTCCTGGAAGTCACCCTTAATCCCTGGCCTTGGCGCTGATAACATAATCCCCAAACGCGGCAGCTGGGGCCTGGCCTGGCTGACCGGCTGGAGGAAGCTAAACCGAGCGGGACTGGGCTGAGGCTGCAGGCAAGTGCCGTCTGCTTCCCCTGGGATACCCTAGTGATAGGGAGAGGGAAGGCCCAGAGGGCGAGGGCAGATGGTGGCTACAGGGTGATGAGCATTTCTTGACTCACGAGGGTGCTTCTCACATCTGCAAACACAAATGAGAGGCAAAGGGAAGGTGCAGAAAACGAAGAATGCAGGGCAGGGGCAAGGCACAGCAGCAACACAAAGGTTGTCGGTGTATTTATGCAGGGGGCTTTGCTTTGCAGCCATTACTACTGCGTGTGGCTGGCTTTAACTTCAGCAAGTGTCCCCTTGAGTGGCACCATCCATGCACCCAATACTGCACTACTTGACAACAATGGTCATTACTGAGAGCAGTCCAGTTTCAAGAAGCCCCCTATACCACTGACCAGGAGAACTTCAATCTAAACAGATAAGGTGGACAATGGCTGGGTGTGGGAGGAAGGAAGCACTATTAACACTTTACACACAGGGAACTGAGTTGCAAAGATTAAGTAACTTGCCCCACATGTCCAAGGAGCCTGTGCAGACCCTAGTCTCCTGAGTTCCAGTCCAGTGCCTTAACCACAAGATCATCTTTCCTAACTTAATGGGCCATCAGCCATCTCAATACTACTTACTACTTACAATAGCGTTCAGGGCCATTGCCGGAGAATATTGGAGGATTTTTAAGGATGCAGCTTGACTCATTATTTCAAAGACCTCTTCAGAAGGAACCAAGATTTCCCATCTGTTTCATATCACGATAGCAATAACCTCTAATTGTGCTGCCCTGACAGACTGTGTCATTGTTTAACCACTAGCTCTGTTTTCCTAGTGATTATAGATCAGACCCTTCTTTCCCTAAAGATACTCTCATATCCAAGCTCAAATCAAAACAAGTTTCCATCTGAGAACAATGATTTTGTTTGCCACGTTGTATATATTGAATGTAAGTTTTAAAGCTGGTTTCAGAGTAACAGCCATGTTAGTCTGTATTCGCAAAACGAAAAGGAGGACTTGTGGCACCTTAGAGACTAACCAATTTATTTGAGCATGAGCTTTCGTGAGCTACAGCTCACTTCATCAGCACCCTACAAAAGCCCAGTGAAGGAAGGGTGAGATGCCTCAAGTTATTCTTAGTACAGTATAAAGTACCACCCATTAAGACACATTGGCCTAGATTCTCAGCCATGCTGAGACTACTTTGTATCAATCTGCAAGCACAACATGGTTATAAATTCAGCGGGTCCAACAACTGGAAAATTTCCCCATTGCAAGGGTATCCTCATGTGCTGCAGAACCATCTAATTTGTCTGGCATGGTCTGTTCATTGTAAACAAGTCTACTTCTTGCTGATCATGCCATTCTATTCTAGGATCCAGATCTGACACCGTATGTGTCACCATATGGTCACAGAAGTTTGTTCTATCATTTTACTAGGCTACGAAGTTAAACTTATTGGACAGACAGTGCCACGATCACTTTACTTTGCATCTGGATGGGCCTTGCCACTGTGCACACCCCATTTAATAGGGCACCAACCCATAACATTCAGTACTTTCACATAACATCTACAACTTTCTCTGTCTCTCTCTCTCTTTCTTTAAAAAAAATAAAAGATCACAGATGGTTCTTTACTTACTCACATTACTGTCAGTGGACAAGCATGGGGTTTGGTGATCTCTCTGATTTGCTGATGTTGGCATCAGCAGCTGATTTGGAAATGATGTACTTCAGCAGGTTGTGTTGTTTGGCGAGGCAGACGTAGCAGGAACAGCAGGGACAGAAGAGAGCATCGGTCGATATCGCTGAGCATATGGAGCTGGGCCCAGACTAATTGCTGTGGCCATTAACTCTCACTCTGGTGATTTACTGTCTTGTTATTTTTGAGCCAGAGCTTTGTTCCAGAACCACAGTTCATAGCAATGGACTGGAGAGATGAGATTCTACAAAACACCAAACACACCAGCAGTGTAACAAATTCCACTGCCAATATTGTTTTGGCAGCATATAGTGGAGTGAAGTGAAATGGCTACTCAGCCGTAGGTATGATATGCTACTGGATATGGACGTTCTTCACTGAAAGTCCACAAAGAATACTGCCTGGTATTTCCACATCTGTAACTAAAATATGTCTAAAACAAAAGATTCATGTGGGTTAGAATGACAGATCAGACTTTGGGGAAATACTACAGCTTGTGATGCACTGCACTGAAATTCCTTTCCACTCCCTATGGCTACACAACAGAAGCCAAGTACAAACATGCTCTAAAAACCCTTTCAAGATTCTACACTGAATAAAAACATTTGTAATTATCATGATTAGCACTTATGTTACATAGCAACTTCCATCCAGGATCTCAAAGCGCTTCACAAATATTATTTGATTAAGCCTCACACTCCCCCTAAGAGGTAGGCGCAGTCAGTATTAACCAAATTTACAGGTGGGGAAACTGGGCACAGAGAGGTTAAATTATTTACTCAGCTTCAAAGTGGTCACTGGGTAAGCCAGGATCCCGAGACAGAGGTTGTTTTTTTTCTTAATTGGGCGAAATCATTGATGTCTCTGGAAGCTGTAGATGTACAGAAATTCTTGGGATCAGGCCTATAGAGAAGCCCACTGTACCTGGAATAGACTTCTCTCCGGACACCAAAACTAAAGGGATAGTTATCACCTTTGGGTTCCATTGTTTAAGTGATTTAGTGAGGTACCGAGTTGTTTGCTAATATTATACAAAATTAAGACTGTTGCAGCTACCAGGGGAAATGCATTTCAAATCCACAAGCAGGTACCTGTAAGAGGAGGCAATATTGTGTAAGAGGGTCCTTGTGAGTAACATGTTCTGAAAGTGACTAATAGTATTGTATACAGTATTATTGTAGCTGTGTTGAGTCCAGCATATGAGAGACAAGGTGGGTGAAGTAATATCTTTCATTGGACCAACTTCTGAAGAAGAGCTCTATGGAGCTTGAGAAATTGTCCCTTTCACCAGCAGAAGTTGGTCCAATAAAAGATATGACCTTATCCTTGTCTCTCTAATAATACAGTACACATTTGAGTCAAGCTTCAGGGCAGTGATTGCTTCTTAATATGCATTTGTAAAGCCTGTGGCATGGAGTCCCAGTCTTGATGGAGTCCTCTTGGTGCTACTGTAATATCAATAAATAATGTTATGAGCTGGGTGAAACCTTGTTATGGATTGAGTTAAAACCTTATTGAGATTGATGGGTGTGAACACACACTTCAATTAACATAAATGTGTGGGCAAATTAATCACAATCCCCGACCTAAAACAAAAAGGATTATGTGACACACTCAAGAGTTTTGGACTGTGTGGGCAGAGGGAATTTATGCTGATTATTGTTTTGAGAGAGAGGCAGAGACAGATGGAGTGTGTGTGTATATAAAACACAAAACCAGAGGCAGGCAGACAGCCTGAAGAAATTCAAGCAAATGCTTGCAAGTGCCATTTGACCCTGAAAGAAACCTAGAGAGAAGTTCTGGATGCTGGCTGAAAAGAAGCTTGGTCCTGTAAGCTGAGGGCTGGTCAATGCTTAAAATTTAGGTCAACATAGCTAGGGTGCTCACGGCATGAAAAATCTACACCCTGACCAATGTAATTATGCTGACCTAACCCCTGGTGCAGATGCAGCTCTATTGACAGAATAATGCTTCTGTCGACCCAACTACCATCGCTTGGGGAGGTGGTATTCCTACAGCAATGGAAAAACGCCTTCCCTCATTGTAGGCTGCGTCTATGCTACAGGGTTATGCCAGCATAGCTAGGGCGCCATAGTTAGCCCACTATAGTCCTTGTAGCATAGACATGGCCTACTCCTTTTGCCTTGGGTTCCTCCTGCATTCAGAGAAGCAGGACTTTGTACATTCCTTGTAAAGAAAGAAGATTGCATCAAAAAGTACACCAAATTTTTCATCAATTTCTACTACTATATAGAGTGTACCCAGGGCTTCAAACTTTGATTAGCCACTCAGGTCAAAGAGGGTTAACAACAGGCAAGTGGATTAGACCTGGGTGAAATTTTTCAGCCAAAACTATTTTTGGTGAAAAAAATGACCTTGAGATGTTTTGCAAAATTTGTGTTGGTTTCACTGATTGTTTCGGATGAAAGAAAAAAACCTGAAAAAAAATAGAAACATTTCCTTTTGACATTTTCAAAACAAAACATTTTGACTTTTCAGCTCACTTTTCATTTTGAAATTCCCTTCGGTTTTATTTAAGAACAATTTAAAAACATTTTAAAAAGGCTCAAAATCAAAATGAAACATTTCATTTCAAACAAAATAGTTCATTCAACCCGAAATTATTTTCCCCACTTTTTGTTTTGCTGAACTTTTTTGGGGGGGGAAAATCATTTTTGGTTGGACTTAAAACAATTTTTTTTTCAGAATAGCCAGTGAACTAAAAAATCTGTTGTTTGCACAGCTGGAGAGTTATCTTCCTGGCTATTGCACAGTTTTACATCAGAGTGAAAGAGAAAACATGTGACAAACAGGAGCCACAATGAGATGAATCACTGATAGAGCAGAAAAACAAAGGTTTTACCACAATCAGGAACCTAAACACCACATGCCTCATATGTCCCACCACAGTCCAGTGCCAAAATGCAATAATGTGAACAGGTCAGAAGTTACTCAGTCAATTTTATTACTTCCACTAAAGCCTTCAGTTCATCTTATGTTTCACCAAACTACACTGTGAAAATAAACAAATCACTCTTTAATATTCTTTGAATATATTTTTAAATGACAGTTTCTTTCAATATATTGTATGTACATAGAATCATAGAATATCAGGGTTGGAAGGAACCTCAGGAGGTCATCTAGTCCAACCCCCTGCTTAAAGCAGGACCCATCCCCAATTTTTGCCCCAAATCCCTAAATGGCCCCCTCAAGGACTGAACTCACAACCCTGGGTTTACATTTTCACTGAAAGTCTTCATCAGTAAGAATGGACACATTTTGCTGTTAAAATAGGAATATATATATATCGAGAAATGACGACACTGTACTGCAGTCCTTACCTTAGGCCTGATCCTACCCAGTGCTTGTGGGAAGTGCTGCATGTAAAAATACATGGGGAAAAGGAATGAACAGGTAGCTCAGAGGACCCCAATCCTACATTCTTGAGAGCTCTGATCCTGGCCACCCAGCTACTTCTGTCAATTGTGGGACTAAGACCAAAGGCTGCAATCATGCTCAACTAGGGTGACCATATTTCCCTATGCTGAATATGGGACACCTGACAAAATTATTCGTATTCAAGCAAGTTCAACGGGGCGCATAGGCGCCGACTCCGTGGAGCACCCATGGGGAAGAATTAGTGGGTGCTCTGCACCCACCAGCAGCCAAACTCCCCCCGCACCTGCGCCCCACCTCCTCCACTGCCTCCTCCCCGAGCGCGCTGCATCCCCGCTCCTCCCCCTACCTCCCAGCTCTTCCCGCCTTGCCGCTGCCAGGCAGTTGTTTGGCGGCATGCTGGGAGGGAAGGGGAGAAGCAGGAACATGGCGCGCTCAGGGGAGGAAGTGGGGAGTGGTGGGGCCGGGACGGGAATGTGGGGAAGGGGTTGGAATGGGGGCAGGGCAGGGGCAGAAAGGGGGGCAGGGCAGGGGAGGGGCCAGGGGCAGAGAGGGGTCAGCACCCACCGGTGGGAGCAGAAGTCAGCACCTATGGGGCACATGCAGGGTTTGGCTCCTCCTGGCTGGCAGAGGGTCTTGGGGTTTACCAGAGTGCCAGCCCAGCCCGAGGCAGTGGGGGAAGGAAGGAGCCTGCTGGCCAGGCTGTTGGTGAGCTGAGCAGTACGACCAGGGGCTGGTTCTCCGTGCAGAACTGGGAGTGGGACGCGCCCCACTTGGGGAGGGGGGAGGGGATATGGAGGACCAGCAGGGCTGGGAAGGGCAAAGGGGCAAAGCAGGGAGGACAGTGAGGGGGGAGCATGTAAATGGCTGATGTGGTGACATGTAACCGGCTGCTACCTGGTGACTGGCTGTACTCGCCAGCCACCGCAGAGTGCACCAGTGCCGGCCAGAAACGGGACAGGGGGCAAGAGCCAGCATGCTGTGGGGGCTGCACTGACAGACCAGGATGGGGAGCAGCTGGCCCCGCATGCTGCAGCTTTGCCCTGCCACCAGCCTTGCACACCCACCCCCATTGCCGGCCACTGCTGGTGGGTGGGCGGCTGGTGAGCAGGGATCCAGCCAGCAGCAGGACCTGCCAGTACTGATCACGGGAGACAGAAAATATGGGACAATTAGCCCAATTTTAAGAAAAAGTCAGGTTACCTGCAGGAGGGCTTAAATATGGGACTGTCCCTTTAAAAATGGGATGTCTGGTCACCCTATGAGTGCTGGGGGGTACTGCCAAACACCCAGCCTTGAAGCGGTTTCCATCATATACACGGTTTACTGTTGGGTTCAATGGCTCTCAGCACCCCCACAAGGGTAAGGGAGTGGGTACACAAGGGGCTTGAGATTTACTTCTGTCTGTGGGCAAGTGTATGCTGTAGGCTTAACCTGATTTACTACACACTCATTACCCCTGTCATACCCACACACAATGGGGCTAAAGCACAACCTTGAGCTCTGTGCTGTGCCCAGGCAATAACAAGGGAAACACCCACCAAACTGTATAGCAAAAATGGGATTTTCCTATAACCTAAAAACCCTACACTTTCTTTACAGGGCACAATCCAACATTATTAAGGGCTTGGGTATAGCGTGTGGGCATAGATCAATGAATTTCTTGTAAATGCTGCTATAAAAAGCACTTGTGGTGACTTATTGTACTAGAGATACAGATGCATCTCTGATCAAAACAGAATCTGAAAACGGTACATTCATTTAAGGAGGGATCAAATTCATCCCATGGAACAGCGATGAACAGCTCAGCATAAGAGGCCAATTGCTCCTAATATACATGCATTTTTGCTTGAGAAAACAAACATTATGGAAACAATCATTTCTGTCTCCAGTACAATACAGCTTTATTTTGTAAGGTGCAAACTATAGCTTCATAGAGGGATAGCATTGTTACAGTTCAGCAAAGACAGCCTTACCAAGCATTGTTTGGTTTTGGCTTCAGTGCCCATGGTAATCTGGACTATGTCACTTGCTAAATTTTCACAGTTCACTTGTGAAAATTTTAAAAGCAAACAAATAATTCTCTTCCCCTTTTGTTTGCTCCATTTCTAGGAATAGGAGGGAGACAAAAGTTTTAAAAACATGCAAAATCCCAGTGTTGCAAACACACATACTGCACAGCATCATGAAGTTAGACAGCCCTCCCATTACTGATAAACACACGGGAACCTATTGCAAACCTGCCTCAGGTTGCCTATATTAACATAGAAGCACGCAGCTAAAACAGTCCAGAGCAGACTCCTTCCTCACTATCACCCAAACCAATCAGTTTCCCTCTTTCCTGCTTTGCTGCATAGAACCAGCGCCAAAGCTGGTGCTCTCTCATTCTCACTTAGGCCCTGAACCACCATGATCCCCAGCCATCCAGCCTGCACTCCCATCACCCTCTTTTATATCCAGAGCCCTGAACACTTACGGATATCTTTGGGGTGGAGGGTCTGGAGACTTCCCCCCTACTGCTCCATCAGGTTTGGGAGGATACTAAATAGCTATCCCCTCCCACAGTGAATTTTGGTGTGGGCTTGTCAGACAAGGGTCACCTCCATCTCATCGACTGACCCTTCGTGAGGGAGATAGGCACTCACCAGTCAGCTGGAAGTGGGACAGTCAGCCACTGCATAACTGCATGACCCAGAAGCCAATAGACTGGGTTGTTGCATTTGTACCACCCCATGTCTGGGAAAGGGAGAGAGCCTTCTGAGGATACTCATGGGGGAATTCTGCACAATGCAGAATTTTGCAGAAATTAATGTTGGCCACACAGAATTTCCATTTCCCCCCATAGAAATAGGCTGCAGAAATGTTGGCCACCACTATGGGCTGTTGGACCTGGCAGAGCCCAGCTCGCAAATAGAAGACAAGGCCGGGGGGGGGGGGGGGGGGAGGAAGAGGAAACTGGAGGGTTTCCAGCAGCTGCAGTTCCCCGCATGCCCTGAAGTAAGAAGGCAGTGGCATGCACAAAACGCAGTGCAAACCCTGGACCCCGCATGAGGCTGTTTCTCCCTGGGCTCTAGGAGGGTAGAGTCTGTGAGAGTCTGGGCTGGGAGGAGGGGAGGGCACAGCTGGGCTCTGGAAAAAGAGGGGGTGTGAGCCTCTGGGCTGGGGGGGCCCCATGGCTGGGCTCACGGGGGAAGGAGGTGTGAGTATCTGGGCCGGGGAGAGGGGGGCAGAGAAGCAGGAACTGGGTTGTCGTGGGGGTTTCTTTAACTCTCTACTCCTGGGGGAAGTTTTTGTGTGTCTGTATTATTACAGACATACTTGCCGACAGGTATTTTGAAATAAATTACCAAAATAATTGAAACTGGTGTGATTATATATGTTATTTTGACAAACAAAATCTGCAGAATTTTAAAACATTGTGTGCAGAATTTTTAATTTTTTGGTGCAGAATTGCCTCAGGAGCATGAGGAGGCAGTGAGAAGGAGCAGCAAGTAAGTGGTGGTTTTAAGAGGCCTAGGCTGGGAGTGAGTGGGGGGTGCTTGTGCCGGAAATGAGTTAACAAGAGGAATAGGAAGGACGTAGGAGAAAGAAGTGGAGAGAGAAATGAAATGTGGCCACATAAACAGCTGAAGCCAGTTCTAGAGAGCAAGTCCAGCAGAGGCGAAGACTCCCACACTGGGTAGAGTGCTTGTGTAGACCGACAAACAGGAGAATGGTGCTAGAAATAGGAGTGCGTGAGCAAGCTAGAGAGAGATTCCTCTCAGCTAAGAATAGTGCTGGGCTGAGCAATATCACTGAAGACCTAATAGCTCCTAGAAACAAGATCTTTTGTAAAGATTTAAGAATTGTTGCCTTTAAACATGAACAGAATTTCTCATAGGAAACACGAGATCCTCAGAATCCTAGTGTTATCAGCAAGTTAGCAGATTTCACCATGAAAGAAGGCAAAAGGATTTGCTTCTCACAGAGGATGACCCTGCCCCGCCTCTTCCCACCCCTCCCCCCGGAGTGGGAAAAAATAGACAAGAGGAAATCAGAATGACCTTGAGCAAAGGCACACCTCTTAATCAGTAGCCAGCGCGAGGTGAGGTTCTCTGTTTTAAATCTTGCCGCATTAGAGAACTTGTAAGGGAAGGCTTTGACTCTGCACCCACCAATTTAAAAAAGTGTGAGCATATGTGGACAGATTAGGATGGAAGAATTTCAAAGAAACATGGTCTGTCCAAATGGGTTTCCCAGTCCTATATCATACACAGGACAAACCCCCTGCATAACAATCTATACCTATTCCTTTTTAAACCCCACTATTTTTAAAATAAAACAAAAGCTACAGAAAAAGAGGCTTCTGAGATGCATATTAAAAAATTTAAGGCTCAATTACTCACTTTTTTAAAACATTCTAAAGGAGGAACCAAATTTGGCCCTCATGTACATTGGTGAAACTTCCATTGTCAATGGGAATTGTTGCTTCAGATGGCAGAATTGTTGCTTCTGCATTTGGCCCTATATATTTTAACCCTTCAGAATGTTTTTCATTGAGATGGATTCTAACCAAAGGACAACAAAATATATACCTGAATTTACCAACTTTGCTTTTTATTGAATGACTCTGATGTTCTTCTGGTTTTTCCTCAATATATAATAAATAACTAAAAAGGATGCACCATGCCCTTGAAAGTTCAAATTCATAACAGAAAGAACAAGTGCAATGGTGATCACTTTCCCAAAGTCTCTTTAAGTGAGTTATTTTCCCCTATGGGACATATCAATGTGATCTAATACACAAGAAAAGTAATTATTAGGATATTTATGCTAATTTCCCCACTGGAAGCTAAACACCGGCGTTGGAGACATTCAAAACACATTGTGTGATTTGGCAGCACTCCAAAACCTGCCAAGATACTAATTATGGGATGTATCTTTTGGTTCCTTTGTAGCCACGCAGTTTATTCACCTTGATACTCTGAAGATTCAGGAGCTTATTCTTAATGAGTGCAGGCAATGAAAGAAATATATTCCTGACCCAAGCTGTCATTAGCAACTTCTGAAAGTGCAAGCTATATGTTTGCTAGTGGCTGAAATAACACAGTTGAAGCTAGTTGCTCTCTGTTTATTACTCTGTATAAAATACAGTTGCACTTCATGCAAGCGTCTGTCTGCAATAGTCACTTGTCAGGCTTTCAACATGTTAATGTGAACAGAAAAACTATAACTTAAATATTTGGCCTGAAGTAAAAACCTGCTCTATTACCAGTGTGCAATGTTGTTAGAATTATTTGTGTTTTAAATCCTATTAACAAGGGCTTTTAAGAAAGATTGTCTCATGTCCATTTGATTTAATTGTGAAATGTACCTCCTTAGGTAAAAATCAAGAGGAAGATGGCTCTTCCTGCTGCAAATCTGCCAGCGGTATACTGTATAAACCGCATTTAATTCTACAAGCTGAATAATCTTAATAGTTTACTTTGGGCTTATTCAAAGGAATTACTGTACTTTGACTACAACTCACGAAGGGATCTATTATCAGAAAAATAGCTTCTGAGGCAGGCACAGACTTCAGACATTAGGTGCAATTTCAAGGCCAAAAATAAAACAAGTTCCCCTCTGCAGCAGGCACAGAATCCACATTAAGCATTCTGCAGCCCCAGCCCTCAGCATGAAACATGGAGCTTTGTCTGGATTGTTAGGGCACTCCGGTGAGTATGCTTGGCAGGTCCCTGCAAATTCTAACATGGGGCTAACTTCTGCTTTGACTAACAGTTTTTTTCCTTCAATGAATTGAGGAGAACTTTGTGTCCTAGTCCAGACTAGAAAATTCAGCAGAGGCACTTCTCTATGAGATATGAGCTGTCTATCAGAAGAAACCTCAATCCTATGTTAGCAGTTCAGAGAGACTCCTTGAGTATGGTCAATGAAGTCCATTTCCTCTTGGTCTTACGGTTGGCCAGACGGCACCCTAGTATCCAAGAAACGAAGCTGCTCAGTGGTACTGCCAGAGCAATATAAGGAATGGGTCTGTGTGTCATAGGTGCTACTTTTAAAAAGGCTATCTGGACATGAATGAAAGATAAAAGGTAGGAAGCTTTCTGAAAGACGGTTTTTTTCCCAGGCAGGATTTTCTAATTTTAGATTTTTGAAGGGATGCAAAATTTTGAAGATTCAACTCTCTGAGCTTGGTCTTCCCAGCTTCAGTCACACAAGAAACCTGTTCCAGCCTTCAGCTTCAAATACTTCCCAAACCGAAAAATTCAGTGGATGACTGTGGGTGAGGGATAAAATATTTCACAAAATCAGGTGCAACTTATGAGGAGATTAGTCAAAACAAAGGGTTTTGGCAGACCTGCTGGTTTTTCTTTTGCAGAAGACAGGAAATATTTATATTTTAACTGAAGAGATCACTAACTGAGCCTGGGCATCTGTCTAAGACTCATCATAGTCAGGAAAATCATGAGGTTTCACACAACCATTGGGACTCATGATGGTTATTTGTAAATCCCCAAAATTTACACATTGCAGTACAAAGATTTATCCAATCAAAACCATGTCCCAGAATTTGTAGTATTCACAGTTTGTTATTCTCATGTTTAAAGTGCCTCAGTCATCCAGTCAGGGAACAGAATCTACACCATGTGACTAGGCTGACCAACCACACAACACAAACAAATAGCTGAAGGTTGAAACAAAAAGCCAAAAGAGGTAGGTTGAAAATTATTTTTCCAACCTGTTTGGATAATATCACAAAGAAAATGTCAGACAATCCAGATCAGGTCATGAATATTTCATTGACTGAAAGAGAGATTATATTTGTAACAGACATTATTAACTAATAGTTTGACCACCTGTAGTGCTTACTATTGAAACATGAGAGAATAGGATGAGGGAGGGATGCCTCCATGTGCTACCTTTGGTCTGTGGGACAAATGATGGGCATACATGTAAAATAGATTGCGAAATGGTCTCAAGAAGTATGAAATACAAAAGTTTCCAAAGTAGTTTTTCTAAATGGGGCCACCCTTCCAGGTCCCTGATGGGCTGCGCAGGCACATAAAAGAGTTCTCTTTATTGTGTTGACTGCTCTGGTTTAACATTTCTCCAGTACTACGTGGAAAAGCACTACAACCGCTGTGTCTCTGGTCACATCTTTTTGAATATTGTATGTTCACAGTGAAAACACCCTGAAAAATACTATGCATTGGACACTGAACAGGACATCCAGGCTAGATGATTTACTTTCCACGCTGATGCACATACAGTTGAAGCAGCACAGTCACCATGTTTCCTCTGTGGGTGGGTGAATGACAAAGCTGAAAAAGAGGCTCACATCTCAGTGAAGTCAGTG
Source organism: Lepidochelys olivacea (assembly GCF_965140295.1). Lineage (NCBI taxonomy): Eukaryota > Metazoa > Chordata > Testudines > Cheloniidae > Lepidochelys > Lepidochelys olivacea. The sequence continues at coordinate 29,311,931 of NC_140417.1, read as the reverse complement.
GCAAAACTCCCATTGAATTCGATGTGGCCAGGGTTTTTTTTACCCTACATCTCTGGGTGCATGTCTATTTATAGTCTGAGCCATTATGTCCAAAGAGTACAAGGGAGCACCTTAGCTGGCCAGGCGTGCCTGCAAACAGACCAGTTGTGTGCACACATGGATTCACACTCATAAATCAGGTGCATGCATAACTAGGATAATCTGGCTCCTAGAGTAGCAAGTTAGGAAGCAATAATAAATCTTGCCAAGGCACACTTGATTGACTTCGAATTAGCAGGCAATGGGAACTCAAATCCAAAACAGAACATGCAGCTGTATAGGACCAATGGTATCATGGTCACAAAACCTTAGAAGCCCAAAGCATTTCTTCTTTTTTACCTTCTTCCTAAGCCTATTTGGTCCATTAATATTTTACTATCTATGTAGGGTCAAATTCTGCTTTCAGTTATCCCATGCACTTTTCAGTACTAATGCTGTGTGCTGAACAGCCCACCATGTCAAAATGGTTGCATGCCTTGTTATCGTGAAGATGTCTGTGTCCAGCACCCATTACACAACCAAGACCCCTTCGTACTCTCTAGCCAACATGGTCTGCACTATCGAATGCTAGCACGTGGCTCCTCCTTAGGTCCTTCGTTATCCAGATTTAACAGTCACGGAAGGGATTGCGGAAGGCACTGCTAGCACAATGCTCTCAGCCCGAGATAAATTAAGATCACAGAGGTCCCTGCTCCCTAAATTAACATAAATCTAAAATAATTGTTAAAAAATAATAAGCCAAGTCTAAAAAGGAAGTAGTCAGAAATATATAGTACTGACTGCTGCCATTCAAGCTAAAGAAAACAAAGAGCTAAATACAATACTTTCCTCCCTATCCAACAACACTGTACCAGAATTCTAGACTCAATGGTATTTAGTGGTGCTTCATTCTCTTAAATTAGATTTCAGATTTAACAAAAGAAAAGCCAGGAAGCTGGAGAAAGTAAAACAATCTAAAATACCCAGGGTACATTGGACTAGATAGAAAATTCAGGGAAAGAAGCATTGCAGCAAATGGGAAAGTCCAAAGACAAGTTCAAATGCATCTCTCCCCTCAGTGTTGTAAATGTGATGAAAGAAACTTTTGTGTGTTTATCCCCTGGGGGAGTATTTCCTTTCCTGTTGCTTTCCCATAAAACAAGACATCTGAAAGAGATCTTTCAGTTCCTGCACAGGTAAGATTCAGCCATCTCAGTTTACCCAACTCACAGTTGTGTTATTGCCCGAATCAGTATTGAAGTTCTTAATTTCTGTGGAATTGAAGTGTCAGAGCATGCCACATAATGCAAGCAGTATTTCTATGCTGCAATAAAAGACCCACAGCAGCGAGTCCCAGAATCTGGGTCAACTGATTTGGGCTGGTGGGGCTAAAACTAGTGTAGACATTCTTGCTCAAGCTGGAGCCTGGGCTCTGAAACACTACAAGGAAGTCAAAGAAGTCTTCCTGCATGCGCCTTATTTATCATCAGCTGTAATTAGCTATTAAGGGACCAGCAATATTCCCAAGAAAACACATGCACACATCAATTTACATATACTTGTGCATACGCATTTATCACGCATTGCCACACCCCCAGGGATCTTATCACACTGGATTATAAAGACAAATCAGTGGGTGTAAATGTATTCTGGAAATGAGAATGTTTTACTGGCTGTTGAGGCGTTTAACCTTCAAGATAACGCAGCCTCCCACTGTTATGTAAACACTTGAGTGCTGAGTGCAAGTGGGAAATCCATGTCACAACCATTTTCAGGCTGCCTAAAGGCAGAAAAGAGGATGTTTGAAATGTACCCAAGGAGCAGCTTATCTGTCTTCTGGCCTCTGACTGTAACATTCATTGTCTGTGGAGGTAACCAAAGGAGGACACAGTGACATTTCTGCTGCATCTAGCTTGCCATTTAAATGCAGCAAAAGGTATTGCAAAGGCAAACCTTATGGCTCTCCTTATGAAGAGTGTAGAAGCATAGAGTACGATTCCTCCTTGTTCACTAAACTAACCTGTCACCCAGTGCCAGGAACCAAACTTCTCACCTGCAGGGCATCCAGAGTCAGCCTCGGCAAGGACTGGAGGGTGAATTTAGGTCCTACACCCAAGCAGATACAGTTTATTTTTTGTAATTTATTACTTATAGCAACAGCCTCAACATTCCCCACTAAAATATGGGATATGGGAACTGAGAAAATGGAATCATATTTTGTCTAGATTATTAAATGTCAAATGTAGATATTACAGCAGTTTGTGCTCAATGGGTTTTTAAAACACATGGCAAATGTGCCCGTTCTGTAAGACGCTGTGATACATCTATAATAAACAATAAGCTACAGAGGGGCAAAAAAAAGAGATGGAATTAATTTTTCATTTTAAAACCAGATACAATAGAAAATGAATGTTCCCCCCAGAAGAGCATTCCTGCTTTTGGCTAATACGATACAATAAAACAGGCAAAAGAGAAAAGCACTAAGGTAAGTTCTGCAGGAGTCTTTCATATTCACAACAGTTTCAGTCTGGTCCCAGGTGTCAAAATTCATGGCAAGTGCACCTGCATTTCCCCTCCATGGTCTTATATACCATATATAGACCATATAGTCTTGTGGTCTCATAGAGATTTAAGGCCAGAAGGGACCCTTAGCTCATCTAGTTTGACCTCCTGTATGACACAACAGAATTTGTATTTGGCTAAAACCTCTCTTCAAATCAAAACTGGGTGTCTTTCTGGAAGACAACAAGAGATGGAGAATCCACCACTTCCCTTGGGATTTGTTCCAATTAATTATAATAATTTATTATTTTTATGCCCCAAAGTATTTTGTTGATGGGAGCTTTAGAAACAGGAAAGCATATCAGTGAGAACCAAAAGATCTAAGGTTTTCCCCAGACTTCTATTATAGATCCCAATCCAACTTCCATGAAAGTCAACGGGAAGACTCCAATGGACTTTAATGGGATTGGATCTGGTCTATATTTAGCAAATATCATATTACAGTGCAGCAATCATTTGTCTTGTCTTTGCTGTAAAATGTGGAATCAGGTTACCATTACACCATTGAGAGTATGAAATATTAAAGAACTGATTTCTAACTCACTGCAATAAAATGTAATTGGCAAACAAGGCAGGTATGAGAATAAAAATGTGTGAGAGGGTTAGACCAAAATACATGGTACAGGGCTTTGACCACATGCATCCCACTTTAGAGTCCTGGAGGAGAGTATGCAACAGGCGGTCACTATTCTTCATGGAGGGACTGAAATGGAGAAGTATGCTTTCACGCTCTTTCACAACTCAATTCCTCCCAGTTTCTGAGCTTTCCCCTTTCTTCCCCCAACAAGTCTTCTCTTACTCCTCTAACCTCCCCATATAACAATCAAAAATGTACACCCACCTACCTTCTCCTTACCCCACCCTCCTCTCAGAGTCACTGACCCCACCTATCTGCTCTCCCTCTGGATAGCTCCACCTTTCAACCTGCTTCGTCCCTGTTGGTTCCTGGTCTCTGGGGGGCAGAGGGGAGGGTTAGGGAAAAGAAACAAGGGGAAGTTGGCCGTGTCAGGAGGGAGGCTTAGGGTGAACAGGAAGTTCTCAAGCAAGTGGAGCGTGGAAAGGTTGAACTCACGCAAGAGTCCTGAGCTGCACTATCTTCTGTGCCAGAAACTGTCCTTTCTCCTCTGGCACAGCAGCCAGCAAAATATCCTGGAAATTAGACACCACCCAAGAGACATCCACCTAGGAGTTAGTTTAAGGTATAAAGTTAAATTTCAAGTCTCATAATTATTGGCTTTCAAATTTAAAGCATTCAATACCAGGTTGCAGGTAGTATTCAGTCTTCTCTCCTAAAAGGGTACTTATTAGGTGAGGGAGAATGTGAAAGTCATTATGTATTATTTGTATACTACCCAGAGCGTGCAAGGGGCTTTTCAGACCCATGAAAGGATATGACCCCTGCCTCAAGGTGTTTATAGTCTCAGTACACCACATACAAATGCACAGAAGGAGTTAGGAGGCAACACACGTAAGAACTAGGGCTGTTGATTAATCGCAGTTAAGTCACACTATTAACTCAAAAAAAGTAATCACGATTAATCAGTTTTAATTGCAATGCTAAACTGTAGAATACCAGTTGAAATGTATTACATGTTTTTGATGTTTTTCTACATTTTAAATTATATTTCAATTATAACATAGTATACAAAGTTGACAGTGCGCACTTTATATTATTTTTATTACAAATATTTTGCAAATATTGTAAAAATGGCAAACAAAAGAAATAGAATTTTTCAGTTCACCTCATACAAGTACTGTAGTGCAATCTCTTTATCGTGTAAATGCAACTTACAAATGTAGATTTTTTTTGTTACACAACTGCACTCAAAAACAAAACAATGTAAAACTTTAGAGCCTACAAGTCCACTCAGTCCTACTTCTTGTTCAGCCAATCGCTAAGACAAACAAGTTTGTTTACATTTATGGGAGATACAGCTTCCAGCTTCTTATTTACAATGTCACCTGACAGTGAGAACAGGTGTTTTCATGGCACTTTTGTAGCCAGGATTGCAAGGTATTTAAGTGCCAGATATGCTCAACATTGGTACGCAGCTTCATGCTTTGGCCACCATTCCAGAGGACATACTTTCATGCTAATGACGCTTGTTAAAAAAATAGTGCATTAATTAAATTTGTGACTAAACTCCTTTGGGGAGAATTGTATGTCTTCTACTCTGTTTTACCTGCATTCTGCCATATATTTCATGTTATAGCAGTCTTGGATGATGACCCAGCACATGTTGTTCATTTTAAGAATGCTTTCACTGCAGATTTGACAAAACACAAAGAAGGTACCAATGTGAGATTTCTAAAGATAGCTACAGTACTCGACCCAAGGTTTAAGAATCTGAAGTGCCTTCCAAAATCGGAGAGGGACGAGGTGTAGAGCATACTTTCAGAACTCTTAAAAGAGCAGCACTCTGATGCAGAAACTACAGAACCTGAAGCACCAAAAAAGAAAATCAACTCCTGCTGGTGACATCTGACTCAGATGATGAAAATAAACATGCATCGGTCCGCACTGCTTTGGATGTTATTGAGCAGAACCCGTTATCAGCATGGATGCATGTCCTCTGGAATGGTGGTTGAAGCAGGAAGAGACATATGAAACTTTAGTGCATCTGGAATATAAATATCTTGCAACACCAGCTACAATAGTGCTGTGCGAATGCCTGTTCTCACTTTCAGGTGACATTGTAAAAAAGAAGCAGGCAGCATTATCACCTGCAAATTTAAACAAACTTGTTTGTCTGACCGATTGACTAAACAAGAAGTAGGACTGAGTGAATTTGTAGGCTCTAAAGTTTTACATTGTTTTGTTTTTGAATGCAGTTATTTTTTGTACATAATTCTACAACTGTAAGTTCAACTTTCATGATAAAGAGATTGCACTACAGTACTTGTGTTAGGTGAATTGAAAAATACTATTTCTTTTGTTTTTTACAGTGCAAATATGTATAATAAAAAATAGAAAGTGAGCACTGTACACTTTGTATTCTGTGTTGTAATTGAAATCAATATATTTGAAAATGTACAAAATATCCAAAACTATTTAAATAAATGGTATTCTATTATTAACAGAGTGATTAATTGAGATTAATTTTTATAATCGCTTGACAGCCCTAATAAGAACACATTCAGATAAGGACCAACCTGAATGGAATCTCAAGTGAAACTTGTTAGCGACCCAAAGGAGAAAAAGAAAGTTGTTTCTGTTGTTTGCGTGCTTCAGGGTGATTTGGATTTTCACATGCCTCTGAAAAAAAGTTTGTCTGGGACTGAACAAAAATACCGAGATACTGCAAGGAAAGCCAGAATAAGGAAGTAACAAAAGTCACACTAGATTTACTTCCAAATTCCTAGGGCCAAAATGTGTCCTGACTAAAGCGGCAAAAAGCGGAAACATTTCAATACAAGACCAGACAAATAGACGTATTGGCTATACACTTATTTCACATGCTTCCACCACTTCAAAAACCACAGCAATCGTAGACGACCAGGCAGAGGGCCAGGGACAAAGACAGATGTGCATCCTTTTGCCTATTTGCGCACCCACGCCTGTGGCTCTCTTGTCCATTTAAGGATGTAAACTTTTCTGGGCAGGATCTCTTACTATGCGTTTGCATGGTGTACAGCACAATGGGACCCCAATGTCAGTCCCTAAATTCACTACTGCAATACAAATAATGAAACAGAATAACAATGAAACTTCTAGGCTTTTTTTGTAAATGTGGATTTCAGGCCTAAAAAAAAAAAAAAGGCAGCCAAGGTAAGACAAGACTGTCACAAGATCATGAGCGGGATCTGTAAAATGTTGTAAACACATTTTCTAATTCAAGTAAGCTCAAGTTCACCAGGGTACCAAGGTGAGGAGGGAAGGGCTAAAAGGAATTAGTTCAGTTAAGAATCAGAATCTTTTCAGGGTCCCTTCACTTCCAGCAGAAGCCAAACAGTTTCACTCTGTTCCCTTGATAGATGGCCGAGCATGCTCAGTATGGTGTTGATTTATAGTGGACATTAGAACACCATGCTCAGGAGCTTGCTAATCTTTCAAAAGCTCTTTAGTGCAGCAGCTTTGCCCAGGGTATTTTTTTTTCCTCATGAGAAGGAAATATTTTTGGCAGAGGCTGAAAGGCTGTGCAATTATTAAAATTAATGTGGGCAAATAAGTGCCATGGACCACATCAATAACTCTCCAATATTTCGCTACACTGGGGTCCTTTTGGAACTAGATTGTGAGACCCTATGCAGGGATCCCTGGGGAGAACTCCAACAGTAGATGTGTAGTCTAAATATAAAAGTTTGATCTGTGGCCAACTGAAGGAGAAGCAAAGTTAGAAATCAAGGAAGCAGCTCACACTAAATGTAGTATTCCAGGACAGAGAATGGAACAGCTCCTACATTCTGTTGAAGTCAGCATACTTACACATAATGCTTCTTGCGTCTTGACAAAATATAAAATATAAGGTGCCAAAAAAAAAAAAGAAAAAAAGAAAGAAAGAAAAAAGAGAGGGAGAGAGTGAACCTCAAACAATTATCCTTTGCTCTTTTTAATTTGGTACTGAATATAATTGAAGGAGTTTTTTTCAACAAGTATTCCTTCATATAGAAAGACTTAGTGAAAAAGTTTTTTCGTGTTAAAAAAAAATTCATCTCCTGGGCTCTTATTGTCAGCCATTGTGATGGTGTCTTGTACCCTTAAGTTTCCTGGCTCTTAGATGTCTACAGTGCAGGTTTAGTGGTTTATAGATTCATATTTCCAAGGCCAGAAGGAACCACTGGGATTATCTAGTCAGACCTCCTGTATAACATAGGCCAGAGAGCTTCCCCAAAAGAAAAGCATCCAATCTTGGTTTTAAAATGGTCAGTGATGGAGAATTTACCACATCCCTTGGTAAATTGTTCTAATGGTTAATTCCCCTCCTGTCAAAAATGTACACCTTATTTTGAGTCTGAATTTGTTTAGCTTCAACTTCAAACCATTAGACCATGTTTATCTTTCTCTGCTAGACTGAAGAGCCCATTGTTAAATATTTGTTCCCCATGTAGATACTTATAGACCAATCAAGTCACCCTGTTACCTTTCCTTTAAGCTAAAGAGAGGGACTCAAAGAGCTCAACCACAACAAGGCGTGTTTGCTAATCCTTTATTCATTCTCATGGCTCTTCTCTGGTAAGGATGCTAGCTTGGGATTTAGGAAGACCCAAGTTCAATTCCTTGCTCCCTCATAGGCTGTTTGGCCTTGGGCAAGTCACCAGGTCTCTCTGTGCTGCAGTTCTTTATCGGTACAAAGGGGATAATAGCTCTGCCGTACCTCCCAGGGGTGTTGTGAGGACAGATACAGTGAAAATTATGAGCTACTCAGATACTACAGTAAAGGGTCATGGGTACCTAAATAATCAGGACCTGCTGTGGCATTGTTTTGGATAAAGATCACAGTCTTCCCTGTGACCTTGATCACTACACAGACTCCCTCAAGATGATTTTATAGATATATATTAGGGGAGAGTGATTAAAGCCTCAGGATAAAACTGTGAGAACTCAGTTCAACCCAGGCTTAAATAGAAAAACTATTATTTATAATTAACAGTATAAAGGAACACCTTTGATTACCATGTGTGTAGGTTCTTTTATTGTTTTCTCTGTAATGCTTTCATCTTAAGAGTAAGTGTGCTTGCTCAGAAAGAACTATGTGGTAGCTTAACTGTGGGCAATAACATCGTTTATTATAGCCTCTGAGCAGAAAGCAAAGCAGGCCCGTGAGGCTGTCTGACTTGCTGGGAACTCACCGTGTAGGCAAGGAACTACACAGACTGGAAAAACCTTGGTCAGGAGGGCGTGAGACATGGGTCTCCATCCAAGACAGGTGATGGCTGAGGAGCTGGGAGCCTAGAGCATGCACCCTTGCTGGACCACAGAAAAGAAATACAGGTGGAGTTGCCCTGAAATGTGACAAGTGTCAAAGGCATCCAGAGTTCAGAATTAGTGCCCTTTTGTTTGTTATAGTACAAATCAAAATAATAATAATAAAAACAGTAAGTGTACCACTCACCAAACCTGGACTGGATACTGTTTCCTGATGTAGGTTTAACACTTCCCCACTGATACCACGGATAACTGTGTTTACTTGTTCTGATTAGATGAAAATAGACTCAAAGGAAAAGAGAAAGTTACAGTTCAGATTTTAGAAACACTACAGAAAGGGGATTTGGTATTATTACAGCGGGGGGGAATTTTTTGGCTGAAACATTTGAGGGGGGGGGTGTTGGGGCTGACCGCAAGTTACCTCAGCCTGTTGTTACAGAATAGTTCGGGTGGAGATAGTAGTGAACTCGCTTTGACCGGCCAGGCTGGCTTACAGCCACTTGACTGGATAAACAAGGCAGGATAAGGCAGGCCAGAGAGTGTTGAGTGTGGGAATAGAGAGCAGTAATGTTTCCTGCCAGAGCCTGCTTGTGGGTGACTATGCGCCCCCTTAGAAGGAGATGATGATAAAAGCAGCTAAGAGAATTGCTTTAGACAAACAGTCTCACCTGTGGACCTAGGCTTTGTGGGTGCCCAGGAATTCCCCACGCTGGAGCGGCACCTGCTACGAGCACTCACGGACAAGGCTGGAGGCAGGGCTGGCGTCAGTTTTTTTGCCACCCCAAGAGGCAAAGAAAAAAAAAAGAAGCAGGACCTGCCGCCGAATTGCCGCCGAAGACACGGACGTGCCACCCCAATCACGGACACAGTGCCGCCCCTTTCTATTGGCCACCCCAGGCACCTGCTTCCTTCGCTAGTGCCTGGAGCCGGCCCTGGCTGGAGGGTCCAGGACTGTCCGTAGCAGAAGGGGCGTAAGCATTGATTCTTGCTTGGTTGCTTGGTTGCTGGAAAGCACGTATTTAGTAACGTCTGAAGGCTGGGAAGCTTATTATACTTTGGCAATAAAACCGGTCATACTTATGCACCTGGTGTGGCTTCATTGAGTCTATCCGAGCCCTCCCCCTCAGCCCCACTTTGGCTTGGCGGGGGCAGGGGAGAAGGGGGCATTCAACCACATCAAAGAATTTTGCAAATTCGTATTGGCTGCAAAAATAAAATTAAAATATTTATACAAAGAATAAAAATCTATATATTTCATTTTGATATAAAGTAAGAGACTTTAAGGCCAGAAGTGACCACTAGAAAGATCATTTAGTCTGACCTCCTATATGACACAGACACACTTTTGATTTTTCAGTTCAAAATGATCTTTCATTGAAAAATTTCCTTTAAATTTTGTTTTAAAAAAATCAAAAAAGTTTTAAAATGGTCAAACCTAGAAATGTTTTGTTTTGATAATGCGGAAATGAAACATTTCATTTGAGTCACAAATAATTTAGTTTTAGTCTTTGGGATTGCCGCAAACTGAAAAAAATCTATTGTTCTCACAGCTCTAGTTCTTACATACCTGGGTATGTGTGTCTCTGGTGTCGTAAAGGGCTCTGTTAATCACATGTGATTAAAAGCGAAAGAGTTTTAAAATGCCTTCATACTTTTATGAATTTTGGACCTCACTATTTAGGGCTGATCATGCTGCTATTGAGGTCAATGGCAAAATTCACAGCAATTTTAGTGGATTCAGGATTCAACCCATAATCAGTATCATGGTGTTGGACACCATCAGGTGGTGTAGAGACATCTACATAGAACACATCACTGGACATTGGCAATACCAGGAGGGATGAGCTGGAGTGCCGATGAGAAGCACAGTGGGGAAAGTAACTCAAATACTTCTGTGATGGACTTGTATTTTCTAATGGACAACCTACCCTCAATTCTCAGTTACTGAGGGACAATCTTCACTCATTGCTATATTTGCTTTCCACAACCAGTTATATTTGTATAACTTTTCATGAGCGATGTACCTGAATACCTGGATGCTAATATCTAAACTGTATTCTTAAATTTATTCACCTAAATTTGGGTTATTGCTGATTATGCACTACATGTATCTTATGACTTTAAAAACAAACTTTATATTTGTGAATAATCTAAGTACTATACCCAGATGTACAGATTTCAGAGTAACAGCCGTGTTAGTCTGTATTCGCAAAAAGAAAAGGAGTACTTGTGGCACCTTAGAGACTAACCAATTTATTTGAGCATAAGCTTTCGTGAGCTACAGCTCACTTCATCAGATGCACAGACACTCTTTTATCAACCTGTATACTATATAATTTTTTAACATTAGCTTTAATAATTTTTTTAAATCTATTAAAAGAGCTATTTGTGGATTTGTATGAGAAAATGTGCATTTTATTTCATGCAGTCAAGGATTAACACCTCTTCACAAATTCCTTGTCTTTTGACAAACTTTGGGGGTTCCCTTCTCCTCTATATGAGGGCTATCGTATACTCCATCTACCCAGCTTCCTGTGATGTTGTCAGAACTCCTTCAAGGCATTGCCCAGATACCAGGTCCTGAGTTCCAATACTGTTTGTGTTGCAGGCTGTTCCTCCTCTGTCAAGAGGGTTGATTTGTTATCTTCTAATGTGCTTCTTCTGTGTTTGCAAACAGTTTGGCCCACCATCCTCATCTGCCGTTAACCAGCTCTATTGACTTCAGCTGAGCTATGCCAATATACATACTCCAGCTTAGTATTTTTACTTTTTAGAAGTTGTTTGCAGTGTTGTTGTAGCCATGTTGGTCCCAGGATAGTAGAGGAATGGTGAGTGAGGTAATCTCTTTTATTGGACCAACTTCTGTTGGGGAAAGAGACAAGTTTTAGAGTTACACAGAGCTCTTTTTCTCAGATCACCACAACAACACAGGAAGCTGGTTATATGGAGTACATTATAACCCTGATATAGAGTGGAGGAAGAAACCCCCAAAGTTTATACCAAGAGATAAGGAATATATTGCTCAGAAGAAGCGCTTTTTGTAACCTGAAAGCTTTTCTCTTTCACCAACATAAATTGGTCCAGCAAAAGATATTACCTCACGCACCTTGTCTTTCCAATACCTTGTATAAGAACAGGCTGGGAAAATCCCTGCTTAAATAGGCACACCAATGTTATGTTTTTACCAGTGCTTTACCAATCTGTCTCTCTCAATTTTGGTTGGCAGTAGTGATTTGTCCCACTCCTAGCTAGCCTGTGGTACACTGTTCATATCTCTATTGAGATATTTAGGAGGAGTCTCTTAACAATACCCAAACAGAACCATGATTGCCTGAAATGGCTCTGTTGACACAGGTAATAATATTGCCAATGTTGTTGCCACTGTTGTCAAATCCTATTATTAAAAATTTATTTTCATAGATACCAATTACTATGGGCTTATTTAAATACCAGTTTAAAACAATTAATGCCAGTTTTCATATGTTTGCTATTCAAATTGAAAATACCCTTTCTAATTGCCTGGCATATTAATTGAAGACACCGTGAACACTTAGTAATGAGGAGCCAATATTCTCCATTACTGCAGTTTTTCATATTAATGCAGGAACCCTTTAAAAATGTTGGTATATTTCTAAAGCACATTCAGATAACCTCCAGTAACCGGACAGACTCTTCGACTCAAATTCAGCTGTAAAGCATTTCTATGGTAGTAAAATATGGGAGAGCTGTCATCTTGTCATACTAGGAGCCATGCTGTGTCATAGAATGGTGCATCACATTATAAACCACTCTGACATTATATGACAAGTGATGTCAGGCTTTTTTAAAGAATAGATTGGATAGCCACTCACAATTCAATATGCTTAACTTTGTATCCGATCTGAATTTCTGGGAGGTAATAATTTGATTGATTGGGTATGAGAAAAAGCGAAAAAAAAGATGATACCTTATTGCTTTCATACTTCCAGTTCAGTTAAAATAGGCTTGTTCTTAGATTTATTTCAGAGTAGCAGCCGTGTTAGTCTGTATCTGCAAAAAGAAAAGGAGTACTTGTGGCATCTTAGAGACTAACCAATTTATTTGAGCATAAACTTTTGTGAGCTACAGCTCATTTCATCGGATGCATGCATTGGAAAATACAGTGGGGAGATTTATATACACAGAGAACATGAAACAACAAGTGTTACCATACACACTGTAACAAGAGTGATCAGGTAAGGTGAGCTATTACCAGCAGGAGAGTGGGGGGGGAAAAACCTTTTGTAGTGATAATCAAGGATGACCATTGCTAGCAGTTGACAAGAACGTGTGAGGATCAGTGGTGATGGTGGTGGTGGTGGTGAGAAATAAACATGGGGAAATAGTTTTACTTTGTGTAATGACACATTCACTCCCAGTCTTTATTCAAGCCTGAGTTAATTGTACCCAGTTTGCCAATTAATTCCAATTCAGCAGTCTCTCATTGGAGCCTGTTTTTGAAGTTTTTTTGTTGAAGAATTGCCACTTTTAGGTCTGTAATCGAGTGATCAAAGAGATTGAAGTGTTCTCCAACTGGTTTTTTAATGTTATAATTCTTGACGTCTGATTTGTGTCCATTTATTCTTTTACATAGAGACTGTCCAGTTTGGCCAATGTACATGGCAGAGGGGCATTGCTGGCACATGACGGCATATATCACATTAGTAGATGTGCAGGTGAACGAGCCTCTGATAGTGTGGCTGATGCGATTAGGCCCTATGATGGTGTCCCCTGAATAGATATGTGGACACAGTTGGCAACGGGCTTTGTTGCAAGGATAGGTTCCTGGGTTAGTGGTTTGTTGTGTGGTGTGTGGTTGCTGGTGAGTATTTGCTTCAGGTTGTGGGGCTGTCTGTAAGCAAGGACTGGCCTGTCTCCCAAGATCTGTGAGAGTGATGGGTCGTCCTTCAGGATAGGTTGTAGATCCTTGATGATGCGTTGGAGAGGTTTTAGTTGGGGGCTGAAGGTGATGGCTAGTGGCGTTCTGTTATTTTCTTTGTTGGCCTGTCCTGTAGTAGGTAACTTCTGGGTACTCTTCTGGCTCTGTCAATCTGTTTCTTCACTTCAGCAGGTGGGTATTGTAGTTGTAAGAATGCTTGATAGAGATCTTGTAGGTGTTTGTCTCTGTCTGAGGGGTTGGAGCAAATGCGGTTGTATCGTAGAACTTGCCTGTAGACAATGGATCGTGTGGTGTGGTCTGGATGAAAGCTGGAGGCATGTAGGTAAGCATAGCGGTCAGTAGATTTCTGGTATAGGGTGGTGTTTATGTGACCGTCGCTTATTAGCACCGTAGTGTCCAGGAAGTGGATCTCTTGTGTGGACTGGTCCAGGCTGAGGTTGATGGTGGGATGGAAATTGTTGAAATCATGGTGGAATTCCTCAAGGCCTTCTTTTCCATGGGTCCAAATGATGAAGATGTCATCAATGTGGCGCAAGTAGAGTAGGGACATTAGGGGACAAGAGCTGAGGAAGTGTTGTTCTAAGTCAACCATAAAAATGTTGGTATACTGTGGGGCCATGCGGGTACCCATAGCAGTGCCGCTGATTTGAAGGTATACATTGTCCCCAGATGTGAAATAGTTATGAGTGAGGACAAAGTCACAAAGTTCAGCCACCAGGTTTGCTGTGACATTATCGGGGATACTGTTCCTGATGGCCTGTAGTCCATCTTTGTGTGGAATGTTGGTGTAGAGGTCTTCTATATCCATACTGCAAAAATAGACTCCAATGAGAGACTGCTGAATTGGAATTAATTTGCAAACTGGATACAATTAACTTAGGCTTGAATAAAGACTGGGAGTGGATGTCTCATTACATAAAGTAAAACTATTTCCCCATGTTTATTTCCGCCCTCCCTCCCACCACCACCACTGTTCCTCACACTTTCTTGTCAACTGCTGGAAATGGCCAACCTTGATTATCACTACAAAAGGTTTTTCCCCCCCACTCTCCTGCTGGTAATAGCTCACCTTACCTGATCACTCTTGTTACAGTGTGTATGGTAACACTTGTTGTTTCATGTTCTCTGTGTATATAAATCTCCCCACTGTATTTTCCACCGCATGCATCCGATGGAGTGAGCTGTAGGTCACGAAAGCTTACGCTCAAATAAATTTGTTAGTCTCTAAGGTGCCATAAGTCCTCCTTTTCTTTTTTCTTAGATTTAGTACACCAGCCAGTGGAGTACTGCAAGGGTCAGCACAGACTGTACTCACCTGTGGAAAAGACTTCAGGGCATCACAGGTTTGTCAGTAGGTGCCAGAGTGTACACTGAAGCCACACTATTTACAAGACAGGCGGAATGGTTGTGGAAGTATTATAAGCAAGGGCTGATACCTGTAGTTAAGCTTGCCCAACACTCCCCATTACAAAAGGTGACCTGTGTTGAATTGCTCATAGCTTTGCCAAACTTTAACTGTTTGGGCTAAAATTTTCTATGCTGCGCACGTCTGACTTTCCTCAGAAAGTTTTAGCTAAAACATTTTGGCTGTTTCCCAGAACACGACTTGTGAAAAAACACATTTTTTTCCACAGAACTCCTGCCACATAAACTCCTCAAGTTCTGTTCCTCATTACAAATCACAAAGACAAGAGAGTCATTAAGAAGATGCCTAGAGTCTACTGTCACACATTCTTGGTAGAACAAATTCTATTTTCTTTCTTGGACCTGCCCTAAAAAGACAGTGAGCCAGATTGTGATCTTACAGTAACCTGCTGAAGTCTCTCTGGATTTAGACCTGTGTAACTGAAAGCAGAATCTGGCTCAATTAATATAGATGCCTGCTCCAAAAAACTCAAATGAGAGGAACAATGCATTTTTCTTATCCAGTGAAAGCAGAAGTCAGGGAAAAACTGGTCTGATTAACATCGCAGTGCTGCTTTGCTACAAGTCTAAGCTGACTTTGGAGATCAGGAAGGAAATACTAACTTTGTGATAAATATGATTTTTAAGAGGAAATATAGCTATAAAAGCACAATCCTTGAGCTCTGCTGATGTAAACTTGGCCAAAGTATTATTAAGCAATCACATACAGTGGAAAGATTATAGATGGCTAGGACAGTCAAAAAAGCAGAATAAGTGTCAATGTAATGCAGCAGCTTAACGATCAGAGAAGAAGGAGTTAGGGAGCTAACTGCAGATGAACATGATATCATGTTGTAGATACAGCTATGGATATTCTTGGATTCTTATTGCTTGGCCATGGTAGCAAGGGCACAGATCCAGTGGCTCCCGCTGCTCAGTACTTTCCCTTTCACCTCAGCATTAATCCACTCTTCAACGTGATCCCCCGAGAGAGAAAAAGAAAAACAAACTCATGGAAGGAAAATTAAGGTTGTAAAGACACAGCGAACAAGTTAGCTAAAGCCACATAAGGATAATTTCTTATTAGAAATAAACACAGAATGTACACAAAGGATGTTAACCAAGCTCATCCCCCCTTCCTGAGGTTTGGCTTTATTCTTAGAACAAGAAACCCCTAAGGCAGGACTGTTCTTGCAAACATAGGGCTAGATTGTTACTAGCCTTAATGCAGCCCCCTGCCTTTGCATGGCTTTGGCCGAGCTGCTTGGATCACCGCTCTGATTCCCCGACCCTACACCCGTGATTCTCCCTCCTGGGATGAAGAGAGCAGGGTGGGCAATGGGGAGTGGACAGAACTGGTTCTGCCCATCCAGCACTCCCTCCCACTGTGTTGCTCACACACAGGATGGAAGTAAACCGTCTCCTTGTCAAGGCTGCAATAAGACAGCTCCCTGTAGAGCAAGAGGGCGGGAGGACATATGCTTCTTCCATAGCTGAGCACCTGTATGCTACCCTATACTCAGAACTGAGCCTACAGGCTCAATCTAGACCATAAGACTTCATCTTCAAGAGCTCACCAAAAGGGACTGATTAGGATTTCTCCTTGAGTAGCCTTCTGAATGTTGCTTGTAACAAGCACGTTCCCAAACTGGCCTCAGACCTTGCTGATGCCTCATTTCCCCGCTTCTTCAGACTCTCAAACCACCCCCAGCCTCTTGTGCACATCAGATGACATCGTTTCTTGGGGTCTGGGTGATTAATAATATAGCTTGTGTCAGCTTAAACCAAAACGAGTCTTTGCTCTGACTCCATGGTTTATGTTCAACTTCACTGGGCTCAACAGTTCTTTCTCAAACAACCCCAGGTCTTGCTGCCTGTCATTTCTTCAAGCCCCTGTTCCTGCCCCTCCTCACTGCAGGGAGCTCTACACAGCCTTTGGCGCTTAGCTGGTATAGAGAGCCCCTTGGCCTCTTCCTCTCTAATCCTGGAACCTCTACAGGAGCCTTTCGAGGCTTCTTATAGCAAATCCCACCTCCAGGCTACTGCTAGGTGAGCAGGGTCACCTGACCCAACCATTGTCCCAAACCCATCACCTAGGACCAGATAACTAGACACAGGAACGGCTGAGCCCAATTCCCTTAATGGGCCAGCCCAACCTGTGGCAATGTCCCTCTAGCCCTCTTTTGCCCTCAGAGGGATGCTCAGCCTTTCTGTGCCCCTGAAAAGGGCTGATCAGACCCACCTGACCTGGCTCTCAGGGTGAGTCAACAAAATAGTCAGGGCTTTGGCTTATATAGGCTCCTATTACCCCCCACCCCATCCCGATTTTTCACACTGGCTATCTGATCACCCTATTCACATTCTTGTCAAGGTACAGAATAGCTAGTGTGATCTAGCCCTTACCGGCATCTAATGATATCATAGCTAGAGGTTGCAATCTATCTTTTACTTCCCAGGTAATGTGCCCTAATCTCTTTCAATTATATCCTCCTCTGATGGGTATAAATATACCTGAAGATCACCCATATTTACTTCTGAAACCATTTTGTTTCATGAACTAGTAATTATTTTTGTAAACGTTTTATCATCCAAATCCAGATGCAGAGTAGAAGTATCATTTCAATGTCCAGCAGTCCTTGATTACCTGGGGGCAGTTTGGAAGGACAGCGAGATCTTTACACTCAACATTGTAAGCAAAAGGTGACCTGTGGCCATGATTTCAATGTACAGATTTTGTAACACCATTTTTACTTGTCTTATAATAATATTTTGGCACACTGACAGTGGTTTGATGAGGATGATACAAAAACCCAGACAGATTAAATTATGCAAATGTATCTATCCCATCACTTATCTCTTTGTGGTTAAAAAAATAAAAGTAAAGACTCCATTGTCTGATTGGTGTCAGTCCGGGAGTCTCTGTTTTAAAGAAACTCTCCCATTTGTTTGTAATTCCCTTTGATTCAGATTGGGCAAAAATGGGTGATGGGTCAGATTCTGCCACCCTTTTTCAGTGGGAGTAGCACCTCACAGAAATTAATGGGACTCCACAAAACAAGTAATCTGAACATGGCCCTATATGACAGAGCAATCGGTGCAGGTGAGAGCAGAGACTATTTGTCTCTGTCACTTCACGGATGCATCTGCTGTGACTAGAGCTGTGCAAAAGTCTGTCAAGTCTTGAAAGTCAGGTTGTCAGTGTTCACAAACTTCTTTGTCCAAAGACTCACACATTTCTTGTCAAAGCTTGGAGGTGATACAGACCTTGAAGAAATCATAAGCTCTCAATCCCACCACGCCTCCTGCCCTCAGTCCACAAGAGGGATAATCAAGGAAGCCGCCTACATGCCCCCCGCCTCCCAATAGCAATATGACTAGGAAATGCTTATATGGTCTCTCTGCTGCCTGTATTAATTGCCCTTTCCTCAGTTTGAGGTATCAGATGCCCCAAACTATACACTGGTAAATAGATTAGAGAGTAAAGGCCATTACCTCTCTGCCAAGAAAACTGTTAAAGATAAGTGAAGAAAATAAGGTTTCGTAGTGACTTTGATGGGTTTTGACTATGTTCACTGGGGGTTACACTAAACCTGAAAATCCAAGTGAAACTGGCTGGGTTCTCAAAGCTCATGTCAACCAAAATAAAAAAATAAAAATCGGTGGCTCCTCTGACAAACCTGACTGATTTTTCTGAAAGGAACTGGGCCATGTCCTTCACAGGTGTTATCTGAGAGCAGAATTTGCCCGCTTCTGTTTCTGTGAGCTGTCCTAACCCAGGTCCCAACTGAGGGAATCTTTCATGCTCTGGGGCTCTGATTCTCCATCATTTGTCTTATGTGTGGTCATTTACACCAATGCAAAATGAATATGAAGTGGGTTCAAAATGCCGCCAATTCAGAGTGACACCATTTACAGTCCCTTTACATAGGTGAAATGACTACATGAGTACAGCTGGCACTGAAAAAAAAATTTTTGACAGAAAAGGGCAGTGCAACTGAATGGAAATTCTCACACATGATAAATTTCTGTTTTCACAGAAGATTTTTGGGCTTTTCTCAAAAAACAAAACCCAGTTTTTATTTTATTTTAACACAAATATTTTTTTTAATTTGTGGATTTTCTGTTCGTTTTTTAAACAAAAAACTGAAATAATTTGGTTTGATCAAAACATTTTGTAGGGAGGAAAAAAAAAAGTGTCCCCACCAGCTCTGTCGATGGGGTTCATGTCAATGGCGAATCAAGCTCGAAGTGTTATATTCAGTTCGCTTGGTTACTAGTGTGCCCTCGCTACCGTGTTCACTGATATCCTTACTATATAGCATTGCCAAGGACTTACTAGAAGAATGAAATGTTATTACATAGGAACAGCCGTACTGGGTCAGACCAATGGTCCTCTAGCCCAGTATCCTGTCTTCAGACAGAGGTCAATGCCAGTGCTTCAGTGGAAATGAACAGAACAGGTAATCAAGTGATCCATCCCCTGTCGTCCACTCCCAACTTCTGGCAAACGGAGACTAGGGACACCCAGAGCACAGGATTGCATCCCTGACCATCTTGGCCAACAACCTGTGATGGACCTATCCTCCCTGTACAACTGAATAAGCCTACAGACACAACTGTTCATCTAGGGACAACTACATACCTGATGTAACTTCCTGAACTTCAGTGGTCCTACATGAGTCACAAATATAGCCCTATTAACTGTTTCAAAATCAACATAAAGAATGGATCCTGAGATGGTGGAAATGGGTATAGCACCAGTTACTTCAATGTAGATTTACACTGGCTGAGGATCTTGGCCCAGTGTTCATTTTTACAAATGAATGCTTTGCTGAGCAAATTCACAGTGAATGTATTTAATAATGCTATTTCTCCTTTACACAGTTTTAGTGGCTGTCATGTTAAGTCATTTTTATTTAACTTTTTGTCCCTTTTGTAGATTTATCACATTCACTTTTGGTCTAGTCAATAATTGGTTGCTACATCCTCTATAGCAACATCAATTTTCTTTACAAATGGAAACTCTTGAAGAATCTAAGTAACAATGCAAGCACAAGATCAGCTTCATGAGCACTCAGTGCTTATGGTCAGTATTTCTTTCTTCAACTTGTTAAAGGAACCGAACAAAAGAAAATGAGGCCGACCAGCAAAACACTGTGCTGCATTACAACTGCTCAGGTGTCAGCTTACACAACAACATGAAAAGTAAGGCAAAAAGAAGACACTTGGCTCCAGAGTGGAGCTGGATCTTGGTAGAAATGTAAAAATAGAACATTATAAAGGCTGCATTAGTGCTCAACTAGCTTGGAAATGTTACAGGCCCCCTAAGTACATTCTAACCCTGAAACAAGGCGACCTAAGGAAAGATGCTATTTTAACTCCTTGTGTAGGTTTTACTCTTTCATTATGCATATCATTATTCCCCTTGGACCCTTTTACACAGCTGGATAATATTCACAGGCTGCACATGTTATTTTTCCCAAATAACTTCCCAGTTGTGCCTCTGTGCCTTCTCCCAGTGGAGGAATTGAGAGCAGGTTAAAAATGTGGACACAATAGTTTTCTTGTGTCCTCCTATAGTAGATCAGGGCACATCTGAATGCATGCCAGGCACTGGATGTGTCGCTAGGCGCTATCTGATGGTGGGGACAGTGTAGTGCTGTACTGCCCCAGGCAGGAGCTGCAGGAAGCTTTGGGGTCAGGTAGGCCCAGTACCCCTCAGAGCTCCCTGGCACGCAGAGGAAACACCGTCACTAGGTCACTCTTTAACATGGTATAGCATGCCCCTCGCCCCACACTCGCACCTTTGCAGCTGGCCAGCTCTTTGATAGGGAGGGGATGGCGGAACGAGGAAAGCACATGGCTGCACCTGGCTTGCACCTGGCTGAGCCCAAAGGTGGGTACTGTGTGGACGCATGACAAGTGCTGTGGGCTGCGTTGCTGTACCCTGCACACCCATGTAGAGTTAAAGCCTCCTTTGTATAACCCTCCTCTGGAAAGCAGCAGTGTTCATCAGGAAAACAGTGCACCTGGAAATGAGTGGCACTCCAGTCCCCACTTCAATGCAGACTAAAACTGTTTCTCTTGATACCACCTTTTCTCACGCTTTCAAAGCTGCTGTCGCCATAGGTGCTGGAACTAGAGATGCTGCTGCACCCCCTGGCTTGAAGCGGTTTCCATCCTATCCAGGGTTTATAGTTTGGTTCAATGGCTTTCAGCGCCCCCACGATAAAATTGTTCCAGCTCCCCTGGCTGCCTCCACAAACTCTGCTATTGCTTCTGATTCCCCTTCACACCCTTGGGTAGATTCAACAAAGTCCACACTCTGGATCTTCCCTTGCCAAGGGAGCTATTATTAGGGTGACCAGATGTCCTCTTTTTAAAGGGACAGTCCCATTTTCTGGGACTTTTTCTTATATAGGCGCCTATTACCCCCCCACCCCTACCCCATTTTTTCACAGTTGCTATCTGGTCACCCTAGCTATTATTGATCTCAGTCACCCCATAGCAGATCTATTGCTGAAGAAGGAAAGTGAACATGCCCAATTGCTTGGTCACACTGTTGCTTTGAATGAGAACCTCCTAAACAATGGCATTTGCCCAGAACAAGATGCTTTACTCTAGTGTACCCCAGTGTTCTGCCCTGCGCACAGAAAGGAACATGGCCCCTCATGAAAGAAAGAAACATTCAAGGCAAAGACCACAATCAATCAGAAGGTTGAGGAAAGAAAATAGCTTGGTGGAGGGAGGGAGGGAGACTATGTAGGTCTGAATTTAGTACTCTAGTGAAACAAGTTAAGAAGACAAGCCTCCTGCTGCAAGACAAGCCCAAGAAGGAAACCAACAGAACTCTACTGGCCATCACATACAGTCCTCAGCTAAAACCTCTCCAGCACATCACCAGTGATCTACAACCCATCCTGGACAACGATCCCGCACTTTCACAGGCCTTGGGAGGCAGGCCAGTTCTCGCCCACAGACAACCTGCCAACCTGAAGCATATTCTCACCAGCAACTACACACCGCACCATAGTAACTCTAACTCAGGAACCAATCCATGCAACAAACCTCGATGCCAGCTCTGCCCACATATCTACACCAGCGACACCATCACAGGACCAAACCAGATCAGCCACACCATCACCGGTTCATTCACCTGCACGTCCACCAATGTAATATACACTGTCATGTGCCAGCAATGCCCCTCTGCTACGTACATCGGCCAAACTGGACAGTCCCTACGTAAAAGGATAAATGGACACTAATCAGATATTAGGAATGGCAATATACAAAAACCTGTAGGAGAACACTTCAACCTCCCTGGACACACAACAGCAGATTTAAAGGTATCCGTCCTGCAGCAAACCACTTCAGGACCAGACTTCAAAGAGAAACTGCTGAGCTCCAGTTCATTTGCAAATTTGACACCATCAGCTCAGGATTAAACAAAGACTATGAATGGCTCACCAACTACAAAAGCAGTTTCTCCTCCCTTGGTGTTCACACCTCAACTGCTAGAAGAGGGCCTCATCCTCCCTGATTGAACTAACCTCCTTATCCCTAGCCTGATTCTTGCTTGCATATTTATACCTGCCTCTGGAAATTTCTGCTACATTCATCTGACAAAGTGGGTATTCACCCACGAAAGCTTATGCTCCAATATGTCTGTTAGTCTAGAAGGTACCACAGGACTCTTTGCCAAGTTAAGAAGAGGCCATTTCTTAGCCCTTACCTAACCTTTTAGGGAAATCCCCCACTGGTGCTAGCAATGGCAGGAATGCTAGCCTGGCTAGCATCATACCAGAGCACTGGCTCTACTTACTGAGGTAAAAAACAAGATTCAAAAGGACTGGACATTGATACAGATAACAAGAACATCTACAGCTGCATTAGCTAGGATTGTAAGGGCTAGTCTGTGCTAGAAGTGCTGCATCGGCATAGCTGTAGCACATCTGGTGAAGATGTTCTATGCTGACAGGAAAGAGCTCTCCTGTTGGCATAATAAATCCACCTCCATGAGAAGCAGTAGCTATGTCAGTGGAAGAAGCCCTCCTGCTGACATAGCGCTCTCCACAGAGGTGTTTAAGCTTGGTGTAACTTATGTCGCTCAGGGGGCTGGTTTATTCACACTCCTATGTGAGTGGTAGCATAGACCTGGCCCAACTTTTTAAAGAAGTTTGGACGGGATGCAAACTCTCATGCTTCAGGGCATGAGCCCACCTCTGACAAAGTTTCTTTTATGAGCAGATTATTCCTTAATTCATTTTCCACTTTGGGATACTCGTGCCTTCCTCTGAAGCATTTGGTACTGACCACTGTCAGAGAAAAGCAACCAGACTCGGCTGATCACTGGTCTGATCCGGCAATTACTGTTATTTGGAAAGCTGGCTATAATGGACATGAGTACATATCCCTCAGTTCCACTCATCGTCAATATTTTCTCTCTCAATTGCTCTAGCACAAAACACGAAATCCACAATTTTGTCACCCTCGTTGAAACAGCTATAAGCACCAGTCAGTAACAAGTCCATCGATGAGAACAAAAGAAGATTTGAGACTCACTTTTTTCTTTTCTTGCTGTTAGAAATTGAATTACCCTGCACAGGTTACAATTCTCTGACCCTGCTAAACTCCTGGGTGTCTTGTGTTGCTCTGATTTGGCAGAAGGCCCCACTCCTCACAGCAGGATTCTGCAATGATGCAACTCGAGAAGGAATTCTGTTAAACCCTTCCCTTCCCCCACCCCTTTTGGAGCGCAGAGGTGGAAACAGCTTTCCAATTATTGCGTCTTATGGTGCTTCCTAGCAAGCAAAATGGAGGAGGTATAGTTAATGAGCAAAACAAAAAAAGTGGAGCCTAGAAAACATAGAAAAAATTAGCTGGATCCAAGATAGACAAGTGCATTGAAGAGGAACTGTGTTTCCATTAAACTCTGTCAAAGATACTCTGGCTCAGATTATCTCCTTGAATCCTATTTTCACTGGGCACAGCAGAGAGGGGACCAATTCATCAAGGAGCTGACTGCAGCTCCCTCTTTCTCAGGATAGATTTGAGGCAGCCTGATCCCTAGTGGAATTTAGTGCAGTACTTTACAATCACAATATCCCAAATTGGTTGGACATTTTCACATAGCTCAGGGCCACTAGGCAGTGTGGGGGCAAAAGTATTGTTTGTGGCCCCTCCCCACAAAAAACCCCTAAACCCTATATCTGCATGTTTCATGTTTCTCATGCACATCTTTAGGCTACATTGATTTAGGAGAAATCCCTTTCTTCCATAGACAGGACTGATTTTCCACAGCCTTGCACCTTGTGTAGTCATTTAAATTGGTGCAAACTGAATGTGAAGTGGGTGTAAAAAGCTATCATTCTAACTGAGTCATGTTTCACATCCACTTTACACAGAAATGCATCCGATGAAGTGAGCTGTAGCTCACGAAAGCTTATGCTCAAATAAATTTGTTAGTCTCTAAGGTGCCACAAGTACTCCTTTTCTATTTACAGAAGTGAATGACTACACAAGGTGCGGGGGTTGGGGGGAAAGCAGGAAATCACACTCATCAGATTCAGACTAGAGGATAATAGTTCCTGGAGTTCCCCTACTTTTTAAACCATTAATGCAGGCTATTTCCCCCCTCATCATTATACTTCTTACTGTCTGGTGAACTGGACACCTGTCAAATTCCATCACCTTCCTATGGAAGGGATAAATAATTGAATACTATCCATGTGTCTGTATTGTCACTTTCTTTTTTCTTCCCCTTGGCAGCAGCTCACTTATTTGTGCTTCTGCCAACCTCCTGGTACTGCCAGCACAATGCTACATTTTAGTTAGATTGAAAAATTAATAGAAAACCACTCGGACTGAAAATTGCATTGTAATGATATTAAGGACATCTAATTGATTTGTTAATTAATGCCTCCAGAAACTAAAATGTTTTTTGTTTCAGGCTCTTAATGTGCAACTCCAGATAATTAAACTTCTTAAAGTGTCATTCTTTTTTTTTTTAAGTACAGTGTTCAAGTGACAGGCAATAGAAAATTAAGCAGCTATTTAAATAAAAGTTGTGCCAAACCAGTGTCACCAAGTATTTCTGTCATACAAGTACTTCTAAACCCAGGGGATTTAGCACTCCAGAGGTATATGGTACACTGGTGTCATAAATATAAAGGGAAGGGTCACCACCTTTCTGTATACAGTGCTGTAAAATCCCTCCTGGCCAGAGGCAAAACCCTTTCACCTGTAAAGAGTTAAGAAGCTAGGATAACCTCGCTGGCACCTAACCAAAATGACCAATGAGGAGACAAGATACTTTCAAAGCTGGGGGGGGGAGGGGACAAAGGGTCTGTCTGTCTGTCTGTCTGTGTGATGCTTTTGCCAGGAACAGATCAGGAATGCTCTTCAGAACTTCTGTTAAGTTAGTAAGTAATCTAGCTAGAAATGCGTTAGATTTCCTTTTGTTATATGGCTGGTAAAATAGGTTGTGCCGAATGGAATGTATATTCCTGTTTTTGTGTCTTTTTGTAAGTTAAGGTTTTGCCTAGAGGGATTCTCTATGTTTTGAATCCGATTACCCTGTAAGGTATTTACCATCCTGATTTTACAGAGGTGATTCTTTTACCTTTTCTTTAATTAAAATTCTTCTTTTAAGAACCTGATTGATTTTTCATTGTTCTTAAGATCCAAGGGTTTGGGTCTGTGTTTACCTGTACCAGTTGGTGAGGATTCTTATCAAGCCTTCCCCAGGAAAGCAGGTGTAGGGCTTGGGGGGATATTCTGGGGGGAAGACGTCTCCAAGGGGCTCTTTCCCTGTTCTTTTTTTGGTTGGTGGTGGCAGCATAGGGTCCAAGGACAAGGCAAAGTTTGTACCTTGGGGAAGTTTTTAACCTAAGCTGTTAAGAATAAGCTTAGGGGGTCTTTCATGCAGGTCCCCACATCTGTACCCTAGAGTTCAGAGTGGGGAAGGAACCTTGACAACTGGTATTCCGGAACCCTCTTCTGCCTCAGTTCTCCACAGACACTAGAGGCTTTTATTTCGTTCTAGGAAATACTGCTCTCAGACAGGGTACTCCTAGAAATGACTTTGAAGCAGCGGAAGAAGCGGATAGGTCTGATATTCCCCCATCTGTCGGTTTGTTGTCTTGTCTTATACTTAGATCATAAGCTCTTTGAGGCAGGGACTTTCCTTTTGTTCTGTGTTTGTGCAGCACCTAACACAATGGGTCCTGCCCCATGACTGGGGCTCCTGGACGCTACCCCAATATACATAACAAATAACAAAATGAGTTAATGACTTCCTCTGTGGCATAAACTATCTTGATGAATTATGTACCAGATGCATCCTACAAAGAACTATTTCAGACCCCACCTACCTCGAATGTGAATCAGCAGTAGATGAGTATTTTGAAGGCAGACTGTACAGTATTGTCTATTTTCATCAGATCTCATTAATGACGACTCAAGTACATTTCACTCCAAGATCCCCCAAAATGCAACACAGACAAGACATGGCTCACTGAAGTGCCCCTAATTCTTTAGGAAACACTGCAGCCACGTAACACTGCGTAGCCACACTGCACAACACTTCAGGGCAAAATGTAACAAAACCATCTTCAGCTAAACCTGCAGAGGAGCACGGAGGTAGGTAATAGAATTTCCAGAAAGGAACTATGCAAGGATATCTGAGTTCGGATCTTTAATGCCCAAAGTTTTCTGAACCATAGGTGACCCTTCCAGAAGCACAGTGCCTCCTAATGCTATGATGGGCCAACATTTCAGAATTGATTCAGAAAGAAGAGTATTGCTTACTGAAGACCACGCAATGCTTCTTGCAACACTCTGGTTTTCCATGGAGATGCTACAGGCCAGTCCTGACCAGGCTGAACGCTGCTTACCTTCTGAGGAGATCAGACAAGTGTACAACCTAAGGTAGCATAACTGCTGGCACCAATTGTTTAAATGCATACCTCATTATTTCCTGATCAATGAACGCTACAGCTAAAATCAAAATCCTTATAACCAGATCATAAGTCACCTTGTAATTCTTTTCGTTTTTGTAATAGGAAGACCCCAACCATGTGGATGAATGTTAAACCCCTTCTCCACTAGGTGCCAACACATTTGTAAACGCCACTTAAAATGCATCAGCTAATACATTGTTTAAAAAAAATCTCCCCCTCCCCCACGCTATAGACATGCCCCGTGGATGAAATTCAGTTCTGTGCAGAGCCAGAAAAAGCCCTACCCACAACTTAAGCCCTAATTTGAGGGTTCAAGTAGGAGTTATGGGATGCACAGGCCTCATGCTGCCCTCTGCACGGGGGTGAATTTCATTCAGAAAGAACAGCTTCTAGGACTGGTGAAAGTCCTTCTTTACACAAAGCTTTTTAGACCAGCAGGTGACCTGTGTTTTATGGTCTTGGAGGCTCCTGCTTCCCACTAACTGAGGGAGGGGTGACAAGACAGAGAATATCATCACTTCTTACTTGGCAGAATGAGGCCCACATACTCAGCGCTTCCAGGTTTTCAGAGGGGATGATACTCTCAGGGGAAACCAGTACCCAGGTTCTGGGCCGCTTGTGCAGGGGCTTTAGTACAGCAAAGGAATGGATGTGATAGAGCAGTCTACTGCAAAAGTCTTTTGATATGGACCTCTCTGCCCACACTGCTTTGTTAATATATTCTTTTTGATTAAGTAGATTTTCCAGTATTTGTTTAGCATGCACATCACTGAGAGAATTTTTTAATAAAGTCACGGTAAATGAGATTCAGGCCCCCTGCTGCATTTCCTGGCATATTCAACACATTTCTACTGACATGGTTCCAAGAATACAAAGTTTGAGTGTGAGAACATTGCAAAGAGCCAGTAGCGAGTGATTGTGGCAATTAACAATTAAAAGGGGGAGAGGGAAGGAAATCAAAGGGTTTTTTAAAAAAAAACAATGTCCAAAAGGGTATTATTCTGAGACTGAAAATGTGGCATGCACAGTTCTTCATGAACATAATCAGATCACTTCCAGTCTATCAGCATATGCAATACACACAGATCAAAGCTTCAGTTTTAGCCTTGAAACCAGCTGTCAGCATTACTCCACAGGTGTCATGGCTTAAATTGGCTGCTAAATTTGAACTAACCTATTATTTGTATTACAGGAGCAGTGTCACCGGGGCCCACCCCCAGCCTCTGTCACGGAGGTTTATTCCTATAACAAAGGTTAACAAACAGAGCACAGTCTTAACTCAATACCTGGCCCTCAGGGCCACCCCTCCCAGGCGTCTCTGGCACTCCAGCTCCACTCCCTTGTTGGAGCTGCAGCCACAGGGTTGCTTCCCTGGCCCTCTTACTCCAGGGACCCACCGCGGGAGTTAGCTCCGCTCCAACCCAGTGTAGTCTTTGCTACCCACGATTCAGCCTGTCCCAGTCCTTCCTCCCTCCAGCTGCCCACTAGTAACCCTTTGTAGGCCCAGGTGGAGCCCAGCCCTCTTTAATTAGCTGGGTTAGACTCACCTGCTCCAGTCCGGGGGGCTGAACTTAGTCCAGCCACAGAGACCACCTACCCTGTGACAAGCACCCAGGGCTGGTGGGATCTTTAACCAGCAGCGGAGGGTGGGGGACCCCAGTGGGCCAGCTTATATTCCATCTTAGTCCTGTGGCCTGCCGGCAATATCAGCCGGCGGCTCCTACATGGTGCTGTGAGCATGGGCATGTACATGGCGCGGTTCACCTCTGTCCCTGAAGCCTGTCCCTTCTGTGGCATGAGGGAGACCCTGGCACGTGCGTACCTTCAGTACGCAGGGCTGCAGCCCCTCTTCCAGCTCCTCCAGAACCTCTTACAAGGTTCTGGCTGCACTTTTCCCCACACTTGTTTATTTATGCACACCCGGTCTGAGGCCCCATGAAGTTGCAGGACCACCTCATCAACCTCCTCCTGGCCATGGCCAAGGTGGCCATTCATAACAGCAGGGAGAGGAGGTTGGCAGAAGGGGGGGCCCTGCGACTATGGGGCCATCTTTCATTTTTTATCCGCTCACGTAGCTGGGCAGAGTTCCTCTAGGCAGTGTCCGTCATCTCTCTTGATGCCTTTGAGGAGCAGTGGGTGCTGTCCGGAGTTCTATGCTCGGTGTCCCCTTCTGGTTCCCTAATTTTGGCCCTATGACCCCCATGCCTGCTCCCCTTATTGCCTTTGTTTCCCCCTGAATTTGGTTGGGTTCTGGATCCAGTAGCTCCTCCCTAGGCTGGGGGGAGGGGCTTTTAGAGGTGGGCGAACTCACACCTGCCTATGTCCTGGCACTCAAAAGGACAGTCACCCAGGGTACAGTTACACAGTCCACAGCAGCCAGCCTGGGCCTGTAGACTGGGACTTGTGGGGCTCTTGCTAATACTCTAAAACTAGCCGGGTAGACAGCGCTTTGAAGTTGCAGCTCAGGCTGGAGCTCAAGCTCTGAAACCTGGGGAGAGGGATGGGCTTTAGAGCCCAAGCCAACAGCAAGGTGCTTTCTGCACAGCTATTTTTAGAGCACTAGTGCAAGCCCACGACCGTTGCCCCGGTTGGGAAGGCTCGCTGCCATGGGCTCTGTAGACGTACCCCTAGAGTTACTAACTGAGATCACATCCACGCTGTGCTAGGCGCTGTACAAACGCCTTGTAAGAGACAATCCTTTCTCCCACCTCAAAGAGCTTCCAAACTAAACACGACAGACAAAGGGAAGGAGAGGAAGCAGGTGAAGGGACTTGCCCAAGGTCACGCATCAGGTTAGGGGCCAATCTAGGAATTGAATCCCTGTCCAAGTCCCAGTCCAGTGGCCTAACCACTAGACCATCCTGCTTTTCATCTTGTCGAGGATCATTTAACACATGAACGATGAAGAAACGAGTGAAGTCCTCTGAGCTGTTCGGAGCTATTCATTGATTTCAGAAAAACAGCAACGTAGTGCAGCCAAGCGGGGAACACAAACAAACAAAAAAAGCTCCCTAAAAGCCCAAGGATAACTCATAAGCATTGAGCTCACGAAAGCTTATGCTCAAATAAATTTGTTAGTCTCTAAGGTGCCACAAGTCCTCCTTTTCATAAGCAATCATTTCCTCTTCTGATGAATCTGCTTTTGAAATGTTGAACTAGATGAAGAACCACTTAGCATAAAACCTCTTCCTCTAGCTTCCATTTATGCAGTAAATGGGTTTTCTAACTCAATGAAAGAATCAGTAAAGTACTCTCTGGTTTGGTTTTCCTTAAAACTACTGAGACCACATTGCCTTGCTCAGTGCAGCGGTCTGGCAATTTGCCATTTATTCTTATGATAATACCTGACAAAGTGGTAGCCTGTTAAGAAACTTAAAAAAAATAAATAAATCCCACCATCTGTGCTGCTTGGCTTGGCTCGTGTTGATAAAAGATGCATGCAGTTAACTTTCAACAGGAGTATTTCTTCTGAGTACAAATAAGAAGGGTCACTATAGATGGCAGTGATCATAACTAACGGAAGAGAAAACAAACTACTTACCTAACAGAGTTTCCAATCAGTTCTCAATATTCAGTACTTATTTTAAATCTGAAAGTGTTGGTTCAAAGTTTATCCTGAAGAAAAAAAATACTTTAATTCTGTGATTTTAAATGAAAATATCTCCATGGGGCCATCTTAAGAAAAAATAAGATTGTTGCTAGGATTACAGATCAAATTGGAGAAGAGGACCAAGTCTAGGATGTTCATTTATCTGCAGAACACTTTCTATCTGTAACACTTTTTATCAATCTTCCTTCCCAGCATCACCAATTGTGAGTACTGTAAGCAATCTCTAAATCCTTGGGTATTCTCTCCGTTCACAGAGACATAACAGATGCTGTTAGGAGGAAACTGCCTCTGTTTGATCAGTGACTTGAAAGAACAATAATGGGCCACCTTCCCTTTACAAATGGTGGTGAAATAAAATGAGGAGTGACTCAGGGGAATCAACGTTTTTTACATTTATCTCCTATTTATCAGTCTAGAAAGATACCTGGAAGTGTGATTCTGCTCTGACAAGTGACTGTAATAATGGCATTGCGGAGTTCCGTAGCTGATAATTCTCATTGATTTCTATAACAAATGCCCTCAGTTTACAGCTAAAGATGTTTTTCTAACTGCTAACCTCACTAACTCACAATCTACACTGTGGGAGTCAAGTGGAAGTTTAGCGATTCATAAGTTCTTTCCAAAAATAAAGATTCCATAGGCCAAATTAGACCCCAGATTGCACCCATTGTCTACAAAAATAACTGCCTAAATCCTGCTGCCTTCGAAGCGTTTGCACAGATTGGGAGCTAGTAAATAGTTCCGTTGCTGAGCTAGGAGTAGAATCCAATTCGCTCTCCCCCAGCAATGATGGCTCTGTAATGCTAAGAGGGAACAGGAGCAAAAGCAATAAACTCTTATTTTAGTAACTGAAGCTGCGAGATATAGCTCTGAGCACACACCAAAAGCAGATTTGTCAAGAAAGAAGGTGCCATTTTTACACAGTCTTTCTTCAGAGAAGAGCTCCACTCCAAAGAAAGGGGGGAAATGAGAAAGAATCAGGAGTTCTAGTGTTTCCTCTCAGATTTGCGTCCTTGACAATATCAGCTGAGTCACTGAAAGGTGTCAAATGGGAAATGGGTTAATTCAATGGTTCATGAAGTTCAATTTATCTCATATTCTAGATATGAAGGTATCATTTCCACTCCAGTTCAACCCTGAAATAGGAATAGCGGTTAATTCAGGGGAAAGAGACTGGCCCAGTGTTTTCTCAGAAATGTAATTTGGGATACTGGGTGTGAATGGACGTGAAGGATCACATAGCACCTCTAAGTCACTACAAGTGCTTCCTTTCCACTGCTCAAAGACACCGGCAGACATGAATTCATTGCTAGTCTCTGCTTTCCCTGGATTTGCAAATGACACCTGCCCCAGACATTGATTTAGAAGCTGCAAGCTTCTCTGGCATCTAATTACAATACTTCCCACTGCAGCTTGTGTGGCAAAGGGTTGGCTACCCAGGGCTCAATCCTACAAACCTTTACTCACACGAGTAGTGCTGTACTTGCCCAAGTAATACTAGGGATATCAGTAGAAATACTTACATGAGTAAGAGTTTGCAAGACTGGGACCAGTTACAGATGAAGGTCTGCTTTTACCTGACAATACTCAGTATGCAAATACATTACAGGAGATAGAAATGAGTGCTTAGGGGAGTGATAGCTATGGACGCACACTCTAGACTCTGTTAATAACTGGACAGAGTCTACCTTGTTTGGTCCTACTATGCAGTGGCTATACCCTTATGATAAAGGTCCGGAACAAACAAACTGCTCTCCCCAGAAGGAGATGTTTACTCACCTGCCTGGATGAAAATATTCATCCCATTTCTCTTTATGAAAGCGTATAATACCTGTGGAGTGAGGACCATTTCTATGAGCAAGCAATTCTGCCTTCATTTTGCACTGCTCTGGGTTACAGGGGGAAAAGCTTGCAGGGTGGGATGTGAAGATTTAACAAGGCATTTTATGCCTCAATTGTTCAGTATAGAAAAGTCTCTTTTCTGCTAGTAAAGCAGGTTCTGTGACAAGCAGAGCAAAGCTTAGGGAATGCTAGGTAAGTCACTACTTGGGCAGACACACTGTGCCAGAGTGGGCGTAGAAAACAATGGTAGCAGATGCAGACTATTCCTTGTTGCCATAGAGTAGAGACATAGGAGCATACATCTAACTGGAGTAAGGCCCACGTGTCACGTACCAACAGGTTTTGCAAGAAGAAAATAAAGGCGATTTGGAGCATCGAGGGGTAGAGAGGATTTTCTGTTTTGTTCTCACCCACCCCAGTCCTCCAATACTGAGCCATCCATTCCCCACTCTTAGCATGCTAACACGTGGCAAAAATCCAGCATCAAAACATCTAAAAGATAGATCCAAGAACTCAAAAAATGCAGCCCTCCCATTTTTGCAGATACAATTGAAAAAACTCAGAACCCTAACCCCACAGCAACTCAGCCCTCAGCTAAATGCCCCTACTGCCTACCTTCACAGAGGCCCTTTGGAGTGGGAACGGCTGAGAAGGGGATGAGGAGGGGAGGGACCCTGGGGATGTGAATGAGTAATCTTCACTCTTTCCTCTGCTGGGTAGCCAGCAGGGATAGGACTTTCTCTTTCTCTTCAAGGGTCAGGAAGAAGCAGCATAAACTGAGGGGGAACCTTCCCTTGCCTTTCCTGCCGGCCTGGAAGGAAGAGGGGTAGCCAAAGGAAGCTTCACTCATCTCTTTCTCCTCACCAGCCCCACCACAGAGGGTGAGAGAAAAGGAGACAGCAGACAGAAAGGGGTAAAATGTCTCTCCCCTCTTTTCTGGAGGCCATAGGGAGGAGAGATTCTGCTCTGCACTATGCTTGTGAGAGAAGCTGACTGGTGCTGTCCTAGGGACTTCGTTAGCCAGGCATGATCTCCCAAAGCATCAGAGCTGCAGGAACAGCTCTGCAGAGTCTGGCCTTCCACATGGAAGTTCCAGAAGCAGAAACCAAACAAGTGAATAGGAGTGGTGGGGTAGACACAGCCCATGTGTCTGGGTGAGCTGATGTGCCTGGACCATAGTGTGCACATTTCCTTTTCAGCCAACCCTTCATGAGTAATGGCAAAGGAGATTCTTCTCACACATCTCAAAAGAAGGGCTCTGTTCCAGACAAGCTGATTGCTGCCCCCTCACACCATTGTGGGCAGGGAGGTCACAGGAGAGAGATGCCTTGAAATCCTCTAAAGCAGTGCTACTCAAAGTGGTGGTCCGCGGACCGGTGCCGGTCTGCGAGCCATTGGCTGCCAGTCTGAGAGCACATTGATAAAAAAAATTGCCAGTCCCCCCCATCAGATAGCTTCAGAAGCACTGCTCTAAAGGCCTCCTCTTGGCCCCTGGAAGAGAGGTTGGCCTCAAGCCTGGCACACTTGTGAAGCTGCAAGCATGAGCATGAAACGGTCAATGTTCTGGCTTGTTCCCTTTGAATGAACCATTGCCTGGAGACATAATATTTAGTTATAATGGGGGCGACTCCAATTCCACACTGGGAACAACGCTGCACAACAGGATACCTTAAGTAGCGCTTTCAAGTACAACAAGGAGGTAGAGATTTGACACGAATCATTTCCCTGGGTGTTTCTCGGTCTGGCTGACCCACTTTCATTTAGGAAAGAACTGGCATTATCATTCAAACAGACCCTTGAAAACAAGCAGCTAATCTGAGAACTGACAATGAGGTGCTGAAATATTTATTTTAGCACTGCAGAGAATTAAAATTAGATATCAAGAAAATCAATAAAAATATGTTGAAGAACTGTATGGAAAGGCAACAGATTTATTGGGCAAATCACAGGTTTTCTGGACATTTTAGTCTCAGACTAGAGATATTTATATATTTTGTAAAGGTAATATTAATTCATACGCTAGTACAATTTTTCCCTTCTAATCTCATACTGTACCTGTGTTTATTCATTGCAGGAGACAGACCTTCCAAGACATGTTATAAAATAAGACAGTATTCTCTAAAAGATGCAAGACCCTCACTTGAGTCCTTTTGATGCCAGGTCCTTGAACCCTACACACAGCTGCAGGGTAGTTATTACTGTTTCATAGTAGCGGCTGTATCTTTTAAACTCTAACCAAGATGAGAGTAGGTTGACGTGCCATTCAGAGAGGCAGAGGTGACTAGGGGCTGAGCCAAGAACAGCCAAGTGTTAAGTTATTTTGTTTGAATTACCAATAAATCCAAACCCCAGAAGCAGGATACGTCTGTACGATTTACAGTGTTCAGAGCAGTGTGTAAACTCCAGCTGTATACACAGAAGAGAAACTTTAATAGTGGAAATTACATGTGCAGCTTAGGTGCAGCCTAAAACTGAGTTCATTTCAGTATAGAGCACAGAAGTCACTATAGGAACATGCAGAATTCATCAGGAACATTTGCAACATTCTTATTCCATACACAGATGTTCCAGGCATTCAGCTGTGCTCACCCTCTACGGTTGGCTAGAGGCTCCAAATGGCTGGAAAAATGGGGCACAGTTAGAGGAAACTGGGAAAAAACCTCATTCTTCCTTTTTAAAAAACTTTTCTTCCAATAAACTTTTTTTTTTCCGGGTGGGGATTTTTTTTAAAAAGTGGAATTTTCCCATCAGAACAAAGGGAATGAAAAAAATGGTTTCAAAAATTTTCATTAAAAATACTCCTATGTTAAATAAAACAAGTTTTTGAGGTTTTACATTTTCCATATAACATGCTTCCCTTTTATTCAACTGTTACTAATTGTAAATCAGAAATCTCCTCCTAACCTGCCCTTCTCGAACACAGGAAGTTCACATGAAGTCCATGATGAACCCCCTGATAAACGCAGAGCACTGCACTTGACATTCGAAAGCCCATTTGTTGGGGGCACATGGGGT
The DNA here is from genome assembly GCF_965140295.1 of Lepidochelys olivacea. Lineage (NCBI taxonomy): Eukaryota > Metazoa > Chordata > Testudines > Cheloniidae > Lepidochelys > Lepidochelys olivacea. The sequence continues at coordinate 29,276,736 of NC_140417.1, read as the reverse complement.
GTAAACAAATACACTGGAAGACTTGAATGGAGTCTTTAGCTTTTGGGTTGTTTTAGGGTTTAGTGCTACAATCTACTGCGCGCTCTGCACCAGCAAACTCTAAAGCATGTGCTTTACTTTAAGCATGTGAATAGTATCATTGACTTTAGGGACTACTCATACCTAAAGCTAAGCGTGTGCTTAAATGATTTACTGGACTGGGATATTCAAGTATGAGAAGCTACAATGAACAACCTACAAAGAGTCAGCTTATAAATTTTGGGGTAAACTATTCCAAGACACTCACCAGAATAAAGAAACCTATATTCAACAGAGGACAAATGAAGTCAATGGGAGTTTTAACACTGGACTTTGATGTGGTCAGGGCTTGGCCCAAATCATGAAACCAAAACTAAGAGAAACATGTTTTAATTTGCTTGTAGTCCAGAAAAGTAAAACATGATTTTAACCTGAATCACAAGCTTCATCATGACTACAGTATAACCTCAGAGTTACGAACACCAGAGTTATGAACTGACCAGTTAATCGCACACCTCCTTTGGAACTGGAAGTATACAGTCAGGCAGCATCCGAGACTTCCCGCCCCGCCCCCCCCCCCCCAATAAAGCAAATACAGTACAGTACTGCGTTAAACAAACTACTAAAAACATAAAGGGAAATCGGCATTTTTCTTCTTCATAGTAAAGTTTCAAAGCTGTATTAAGTCAGTGTTCAGTTATAAACTTTTGAAAGAACAACCATAATGTTTTGTTCAGAGTTACTAACATTTCAGAGTTACAAACAACCTCCATTCCTGAGGTGTTCGTAACTCTGAGGTTCTACAGTATTTCTCCATGTAGTTTGATCTGCTCGCAATGAATGCAGGCTATACAATTCATTGCATTCCATATTAATCGAATGCAGTACTATATTGATGTATTCCTTGGGAACAAAGAATCGGGTCTATTAAAATACTGTATTATTAAATAGATTGTCTGCAGCATTCTCAGGAGGGATACATATGCTAGCAGATTGTTTGTGATTGCAACAGGGTTTTATAGATCTTATTCTAATTTTACTGGAGCTGTGCAACATTTTGCCTAAACTGAAAAGCTTACAGCAACAACCTTGAAGCACAAAGAGACATTTGAACACAGATCTTTGACTATAGAATTCAAGGACTCAGTATCTGTAGAATTAGCATGTTCCTTGCATAAATCCAGAAGCTTCATAAAACGGGTGAGACTAAACTACAGATGTATCTTAGCTCTGTTTATAAGATGTGTTTCATGTATTCATTTATTCTAGCCTACTGAAATATACTCAAAGTAAGTTGCATTTGAAATTAGCATTCATTACACAGTATACAGAACACACCCTTAGAAAGATAATGTAAAATAAAGCTTAACTCTTTTTAATTCTAGCTATTTTCTTTCCTAGTGCCCCCTCCTCTTCTTCTTGGTCATTTATATTTTATCATGTGCAGCTCTCTGGTGCCTATGAAGAGCTCTTTATTAAATCTGTCATCAGGGAAAGTGTCAATGGAGATAATTAAACCTAAAGATTGTTGGCAGTTACCAGAAATTGCCATTTGGATTATTTGGTAGTTCTAGTTCCTTGATGTAGTTTTTACGATGTATTTTGCTGCCTTATGAACACAGGAGCACAGTCATTCATTAGATGGGAAACATACCATTACCTGAAGCAACCTTATGACTAATTTATGAGTAATAAGTCAGAATCTTACACTTGTCATTTGCTATAGTATCTCCTTTTGTGAAGGGTTCCCCCCACCTGCCAAAACAGCATTTGGAAAAGGGGGGCGGGATGAAGATCCCAAGTGAAATGGTGAAGCTGCTCCATGAGACTCACCAACCTACAGAAGACAACACTGGAACGAAAAGACAACAGCAGCATGTATTTGCAGCTTGCTTATTCTAGGCTTTCCTAGAATGCTTTTAGCTCCCAGCTCTCAAATGACTTGCTGGGCCCAAGGCTACCTAGGCTCTCGTGCAAGTCAGTGGACCCAATTCAGTGGAGATGTAAATGACGGCATCAATGGCACACTGGGGATTAGCTAGCATTGGTGGGTGTAAACTGCAAGCATTGGCATTCAGTATCAGTGTGCAAAGCTAGGGTGTTTGTACACCCAGGGATGGGAGGGAGGTTGTAGTAGGAAAAGCAGCTATCATAAGGGTGTAAGGTAAAGATGATGTGCATCACACCCATGCGCAATTTACTGTATGTTGTACCATCCCCAATCACACCCTGGGTCAAATTCTGCCCCTGGTATTAGAGGGAACAACTCTCTTTGATCTCACTGGGAGTTATGCAAATTGAGTCCAGCTCTGAATTTGGTCCTCACAGAATACCACAGCACCATCAGTTAAACCACACTAGTGTTCACTTGGGTATGCAAACCAAATGTCAGCTAAACTACTTTTCTGCTTACACCCAGCATACCACTAAAGTGGTAACCCCTGGCAGATACCCTTTCAGTGCGCACAACGGCTTGAGCTCAAAGAGCAGCTCCTGTACTCAGAAACTGTAACAAGCTCACATCTTCTATGGACTGGACACAGAGCAGGGGTGGGGAACACACATGACCAGTGGGTTACCCTAACACCACCATCTATTCCACTGCTGGATTTGTCCCATGGTTTTAGTCACATTAGCCTTAAACTCATGTAATAACCAAAGTTCCAGGAAGGCATTTGTGAGTCCTACCGTCATGCAGCTACTTTCAATTTTACTATTCAAACTGACACTGCTACTACCTATTTTTAGAGACACCAGTGATTGAAACATAAAAATAAAAGAGATGGATCTTAAACCATCTGGTATAATTTATCTAGTGCGGACAGGTGTGATTAATACACAAGCATAATGTTGTTAGCTTTCACTAGCTCAGACGAGGGTAAGTTCATGCATTTGAACAAGTAAATTTATTAGCATGATAACCCCATTCCCTGTCTCCCCCTCCCCCACTGAATTGTTCACTTCTCTGGAAAGACACTGCTGACTCTTGAACAGAGACACCCTGTTATTCCATTATGAGGCCTTTCATATAAACCGACACTGCAGAACAGAGCCAGATTCTAGAGTGGGTTTAGGCTGTGTGCATCAACTGGGTGAAGACACAGTAGATGTCTGAACTAAACAAGCGTTGAATTCAAGTCTCTGGAGGCTTATACATGAAAACATTACACAGCTCTATCAAGCACTCTTCATTCCCTCCCTCAGGGCACGTGTTTTTTAAAAGCAGAAATATTCTTGGTGGCAGAAATATTCATCACTGAATCGAAGAGCTTGTCTCCATGGGCAATGGACCAGCATGGCTACAATGGAATAACTGTTGTGTTATAGCTATTCCAGCATAACTGCCCGATGTGGACAACACTGTACTCTGGAATAAAAATGACTATTTCAGAACAATTACTCTGTTCTGCAGCATCTCTTTATACCTGTGTAGACAAGTCCTAAACAATGGATTTTGTCAGATATGAAGGATCAGTGCTTAATTTGTAATGAAAAGGTGCCGGGGCCCAAACATTTTTTTTACATTCAGAATTGATGCAGCAAGCCCAGAGAGGCCGGGGCTATGCACTGCCAAGCTGAGAGATGCCGGGGCTCAGCCCTGGCAAGCCCTGGCACAAATTAAGCACCGTAAGGGATATGATGTTGCATGCTTAACCCACAAGGCTTTATTTATGATCAAAGAATCTAAAAAGAGTAGCACGTGGTCTATTATCATTTAAACCAATCACCCCATAAGAGTGGATCACATTACCACATAAGGGACCTTTTGAGGACATATGTGAAGCTGCTAACATGATGGCAGGATCAGAAGTGAGCAATCACTTGCATTGTAAAAAAGTTTGGAAGACACAGAGGAGATATAAATTGTAGGTATCTAAGCTACTATCTTCTCTGGACTTTTAGGAAGCACCCCGGACCCCTTCCTCCCTGTAGTAATTGAACTGGACAAACCAAAAGAGGATTCTTGTCCCTTTCTCATATCAACAGCAACTGAAAGGCAAACACTGTCTAGTACATTAAGCATGAGTTTGGGAGTCAGAAGAACGGGGTTCAAGTCCTGGTTCTGCCGGTGGTGTCTAGGATACATCTCTATCTATCCACCCATTTCTAAGATTGGTGCCTGCCATAAATATAAAGGGAAGGGTAACTACCTTTCTGTATACAGTGCTATAAAATCCCTCCTGGTTAGAGGCAAAACCCTTTTACCTGTAAAGGGTTAAGAAGCTACGGTAACCTCGCTGGCACCTGACCAAAATGACCAATGAGGGGACAAGATACTTTCAAATTTGGAGGGGGGGCGGGGAGGAGTGAACAAAAGGTTCTGTCTGTCTGTGTGATGCTTTTGCCAGGAACAGATCAGGAATGCAGCCTTACAACTCCTGTAATGTTAGTAAGTAATCTAGCTAGAACATGCGTTAGATTTTCTTTTGTTTAATGGCTGGTAAAATAAACTGTGTCTTTTTGTAACTTAAGGTTTTGCCTAGAGGGATTCTCTATGTTTCAAATCTGATTACCCTGTAAGGTATTTACCATCCTGATTTTACAGAGGTGATTCTTTTACCTTTTCTTTAATTAAAATTCTTCTTTTAAGAACCTGATTGATTTTTTCATTGTTGTTAAGATCCAAAGGTTTGGGTCTGTGTTCACCTGTACCAGTTGGTGAGGATTCTTATCAAGCCTTCCCCAGGAAAGGGGGTGTAAGGCTTGGGGGGATATTTTAGGGGAAGATGTCTCCAAGTGGGCTCTTTCCCTTTTCTTTGTTTAAAACGCTTGGTGGGGGCAGCATACGGTTCAAGGATAAAGCAAAGTTTGTACCTTGGGGAAGTTTTTAACCTAAGCTGGTAAGAATAAGCTTAGGGGGTCTTTCATGCAGGTCCCCACATCTGTACCCTAGAGTTCAGAGTGGGGAAGGAACCTTGACAGTGCCCATCACCACGACATCCCTGCTCAGAGGACAGTGAAATGCCAGATAAAATATTCTTGCAAACAGGCACGCTTAGGGATTTGCTGCCTGTTTGGGGCCTGATCAGGCAGGGCACAATGCTTTGGCCACCCCACCCACAGCATGTCTGCTGGAGCTACTCCATCAGCTCTTACCTTTGCAGCATTTGGAGTTTTGATTAAACCATGAAGGGAGAAGGGAACAATCTTCTTGGTTAAACACACGTACTTTTTTAAAAAAAACATAAGCTCTTGTCCTCAGGATTGCTGTTTCCATTAAACTTGGCTCCATTCTCTTCTAACCATTTGTATCCATGTGCATTACTTATTTACATTCCTCTTACATTCCTCTTACATCCCTTTGGACTTGTCTGTTTAAAAGTCATGCATGCTTCTAGTAATTGCGGATAATTTCCAGACTGCAGGAAACCAATATTTTCTGTTGTGGTTTCTTAACCTGTAATTCATCACCTCCTGTATTTCTAATATGTCTGTGGATTTGAAGTCATTTGTTATGATCAGCTCTGAAATTCTCCCTCACAGGGCTCCCTCACATCCTGGCCAAGGAAGCAGCAGATCCATCATGTCCCTTTGTATCAAGCATCTGAGATTCCCAAATCTGTGCAACAGCTATTGGCACAGCATGACACAACGAGTGAAATTAAGCAACGAGATACAACAGGGTGGGATGCTATTGAGCAATTAACGTAGCAACCCTACTTTCTGCTTCTTGTCCCCGCGTGCTCTGGCTGTGGCCCTGTACCAGTGTCAGGTTGATATTAACGTATAACAAAAGCTCTGTTTTCACCAGACTACTTTGGCAATCACTCTACCAATCCAGGCATCTAGCTATCCATAGGGACATACTCCTAAGGGGTCACACTAGGAGAGTGGCACCAGTTCTCACCCCAGTTTAGTTCAAGCCTTTGAAGTACTAGTGTAGACAGGAAGCACAGACCGTGAAGCTTTTCCTTTTTCAATTGGTGCTCCCAGCACATTCCTGCACTGCTCCTGGCCACCCATCAGTGGCAGCTCTGAGAACACAGAGCAGCGACTATCACCTGTCAACTCCCTTCCACACAAACACAAAATAATTATTAGGAAGCATGCACACAACATCCCTTGGGGATAGGGGTTGCTGTGGCAACGATGCAGCTGCCTCAGCCTCCACCCCCAAGTTCCTGAGACCTGAAATATAGAATACAGCTAAAGGGACATGAGTAAAAGAAGATCCACAACAGGGCTACTCTCCATGACTGAGATAAGAATTAGCTCCTTACTTACCACTCCCTGGAGCTCCAGCACCCACTCATTGCTTGCTCTTTCCCTGCAGTCCTATATGTACAAGGGTACAGGACACAGGAAAGAGATGGACAAACTGGCTGGCCCTCAGGGAGACTCCAATAGAGATAAGGACATAAGAACGGCCACACTGGGTCAGACCAAGGGTCCAGCTAGCTCAGTACCCAGTCTTCTTAGAGGGAATGAACAGAACAGGGCAATTATCAAGTGATCCATCTAGTCCCAGCTTCCGAGACTCTTCTTCAGAGCAACCTCATGCCCATCTCTGGCTCCTAGTGGGAAACACGAGACAGAGACTGTTAGTTCAGCAACAAAACAAAGCACAAAATCATCATCATTAGCTGTAAGAGCTTTATACCACTATAAGCAGCAAGCTCCTCATCTCCTCTGTCATCCAAGCTCTACCAAGGCACTATCAAGCAGTGGTGATGAGGGCAGCTTTTGGCCATCCAGCATGACACCTGCAGGCATTTGTGTGAGGCACAACTCCTGCCCCTCATGATGTATAAGCACATCCATGGGATGGACTGAACCATTGGAGAAAATCAGTGAAACAAACAAAATACAACATAAGGCAAACCATTGAATATTTACAAGCTCGCTCGCTCTTTACATGCTACAGTACACAATACTATAGGAAGAGCTGGTAGCACCACTTACAGTTAAGGTTACATAACTATATTCATTACAAGTCTCTGTTTTCAGGACTAAAATATTTCAATGTTATACACTCTAGCTGTTTGTTCCTGACGTGCTCCTCATTACATTAACCAGGCTGTTCCAGCCATTTCAGCATGCCTCCACATAGCCTCCTTCCAGCCTCTGCTGTTCCTGTGCTTTGTGGCACCCATCCCATAAATCCAGTCACAGCTCCCCAGGCCAGGTGCATACACGGCAGTATATGTACGAAAATAGAGCAATGGAACTCTGCAGTCCCATTGTCTAGATGGGCTTTGGGTACAGGGCAGGTCAATCCTGAAGGAGGAACATACAGTCTGGAAATAGTGTGTTCCAGGTGCACAAACGCTAGAGCAGGGAGGCAATCGTGCGGAGGCACTTCCTACTAAGTTAAGGTGTATGGTAGCTGGAGAGGCCCATATTTTGGAATAGGGTGGTGTGGGAGCTATAAGCAGTGGGGTGCTGGACCAGGAATCTCTCATGCAGATTGGGAAACTCCTGAGTAGAGCTGGGTGATTTTTTTTCAGTGAATAGACACTGAGCCCAAAAACATAGTGTTGGGGCACGTAAAAATTCACAAATCTGGGGCTAATTGCTTGAACAGTTTCAGCCAAAAAACGAAAACAAACCGGGATTATTTCACATTGCATTGACAATTTCAGAATGAACTGCTTCACCTTTTTTGTTGCAAAACAGTGTTTCATTAAGAAATTTAGCTCATTTTTTTTTAAAGTGAAAAAATCCCAAAGTGAAAGACTGAAAAAAAATTGTTTTGGGTGAAACAAAATGTTTTGTTTGACTTGAAAATAAATTCTCATTTAGTCTTTTGTTTTGGGGAGGAAAACCGAAAAAGTTCCATTTTGGTTTGGTCTGAACCCTTTTTTTTTTGGTTCAGCACCCAAACCAAAATATCCACAATTCACTCAGTTCTACTTCTTAGTCCTGAAACCAAGGTCACAAATCCTGGGTGTGAAGTAGTAAGTGTCACTTTTCTTTATTGACATCTGCCATTGAGCGGGGGGGGGGGGACACCTTTTCCCCACCCTTCTTTATTCTTGATCAGGGCTTCAGAACGCTCAAAGAATCCAACCCAATTTTTACAACAAGCCCAATCCATGCTGGGACAGGACTTTGACAAGTGTCACCTAAATACTGAGACAGTGTAGATTGGAAGCATAGTAGTAATAATAAGGTGTATAGATATCTATCTCACTATAGACCTTCAATGTCTTAAACGTAAGGCACTCTCAGGAACCGGGACCACAACCTGGGGGATACAACCTGTGGCCAGAATAGTCTCAGATCGGTCACTTCCATACAAACTTGTAGGTCTATCCTGCGATCAGAGGTGTAATGAGAGTACACACCCAGGGTTCCTGTCTGGGTTTGTAGAACCTGTGCTGCTGTGTCTTCATTACTATTTTTTGCCATGCTAACTAGTGTGCAGCTAGGGGAGGTTATGCCCCTGTTAGCTTTAATCACGCTTCTGACTGCAGTGTACACATACACTCACATACACATACAGCTGCTCCCCAAGTCCTACGATCCTCCTCCATAAATGACATGTACTAACTTGCCATCAAGTATATTTGTTATAAAACAAGTAAGGAAATTACAAAACAACACATTTAGCAAAAGATTACAGTGCACTATCAAAGCTAAAGAATTGAAAGTCAAAGCTGACACCTCAGGCCAGATCCCCAGCTTGTGTAAATAATCACCACTCCATTGAGGTCAGCGGAGTTACGCCAGCTACCACCATCTGAGGATCTGGCCTTTCACCATTTACTTACAAGATTATCAGTCTATCACACACAGCACTGAATGGTAGGTCACCAGAGCCCTTACAAAGCCCAGGAACAATGGGTTGATTTAAGGACGGAATGTCAGCCTTTCTAGTTATTTAGCTTTTTTTTCTTTTGTGCCTGTTATTGTCACACCCTTGTTATTTCATTAAATTTAATGCACCATTTGTAGGTAAGGATCCTCTCCCTTTCAATAGCAGCTTGGGTTTTGGTTTCAGGTTTTGGTTTCTTTTTAAGTCAACAGAGATAATCCAGACTGATTTATTGCTCTTCCCAGAAGCAGTTATTTGCAATTCCTACAGCCTCTAAACTTTTGCTGAAAAAAAGGCAGCTACTGTCCTCCCTACTTTGAATTTTGTCTTATAGAACGTCCCACTGAAGATTTCAGCTCAGCCGCCCCCACAGATCAACATAAGGTAGCATGCCGTTGTGAGCCCGGCTAAACCTGGTTACAAGCTGAGTTAAAACCAGATTGAAAAAATATGCGTCACCGTGCCCTTATTTTAAGATAGCTGAAAGAGACAGTTAAGGGGACACACCTCAGATGAGGCCCAGGAAGGAACACCCTGTGGGCAAAGGGCTCTACTGGGTATTGTTCTTACTATGCGTGGGGGTGTGTGTGGTAAGGCCGAACACACCAAAACTGAGAACAGACAGAACAGAGAGAGGCAGAGGCAAAAAGCAAGAAAGCCAAGCGGCCACCTGTAGGCACCTTGTGACCCTGGAAAAGTTAGAGCGTGCATTTTTGGGCCTGGTGTTAGCTTATAGCCTCATGCCTCATTAGCCAAGAAACTGTTCTTTTGGTTTTGGTTCCTCCTGTGTTCGGAGAAGCAAGACTTTGTATGTTTTTTGTAAACAAACACAGCTGCATCAAAGAAAATACCAGGCTCTTTCATCAATTGCTACTGCAAATGGAACAACCCCAGCACACTTAACTTTGACCAGCTGCTCAAGTCAAAAAGAGGCAACACAAATCCTCAACAAACTCAGTTTCAATTCCGCCAATCTAAATCTCTTAGTAGGTTTAAACATGATTTCTGCTTACATCCAGCACCATATCACTCAATATAGCTCAAAAGAAACCACTTCCCCCATTTGACTCCAAGACTTCTACAGTTTCATGCCACTCTGATTAGTAGTAGAGATGTGGAATGTTCCTCTCTCTTATCTCCAATAAGTCAGACCACTAAATGAACCTGGCCCAATTGCTGTACCCCACATGCTCCTAAGGCAAGCAGGTCTGGGCAGAGTCAGGTCACAGTTCTTAGCTGAGTCTCTAAGGCACATTTCCAGGTGCAGACCTCATGTCTGCACCCCTTCCATGGGATGTGGGGATCCACAGTGCAGCCGCCTTAAACAATGGTACTAGTGCATCAGCTCTCTTGAGCCCCCAGTTGCTTATACGTGTTCCCTTAGAGCCCTACCTTGTGGGCACGCTGAGTTTCTCGATTAACCCTTTCGGGACAAAGTAACAGGCAAACATGAACACAGAGTTAGCAAAGGATTTTCTGAACCACAGGAACTTTACTCTTAAGAAAGCATTAGAGAGTTACAGATCTTTGCAAAATAACAAACAGTCCTGACACATTCCTTCTTCTAGTTTGATCTTGTGCCTTCCACAAATCTGAGTTCTGGCCTAGATTTCAGACTAGACAGAGTCCCACCTACTTTCTCTCTGTTTCCAGCCCAGACTTCTGGCATGTGGACAGCCCTCCTGGTCAGAGAAACCGCTCCCCCACAGATAGAGTCTCTTTCCCTTTTTGCCCAGGTGCTCCAACCGGAAAATTCCGGATCCTTCCCCCATGAGGCGTCTTTATAGACTGTCCACTGCCCCATGGTGCTGGGTCAGTAGTTGAGAGACGGTCAGAATTGGTTTCAGAGTAGCAGCCATGTTAGTCTGTATTCGCAAAAATGAGTACTTGAGACTAACAAAGTCTCTAAGGTGCCACAAGTACTCCTCTTCATTCAAACTGGACATTCTAATCCAATATGAAGGTTACATAATGAAAGTCAGGATGAAGGTTAGCTAAGGTAGAGGTTGCAATACAAAACAGAGTTCACGATTAGGTCCTGTCACAGAAGCACCCTGGCAGAACACAAATGGAAGCTGCAGGTGATGACAGGCACCATTAATGGGTTCCAAATATAAATTGAAACAACAAAGATCAGGTTCGTTCTTCCCACCTCTGAAAGCCAGCGGTCTGATTCTTCTCTCACATACTCCAGTGTTGTTCCATTGGTCTCAAGGGGGTTACTCAGGAATGACTCCTGCCAGCCCCAAACATTTTTAATTTAAAAAGGAAAAACTTGACTTTTCCCCATACAAGAACAGCTGTTTTTGCATTATTTTCACCTTTCCCAACAAAAAATACTCTCCACAACCACAAACCTCTTCTGCCGAAAACCTAGAGGAATGGGAAATATACTTGGGAAACTCAGAGCTGATACTTGTGGAGTTTCCAAGGAACCACGAATCAGAGCATGGGTTGGGTTTTGCCCTACTATGTAAATAGGGGCCATGGTCCTCCAAACTGCAGATTTTCGAAGTCTCTCTTCTAGCGTATCTTGTGGGGCTAAGATATTTGTGCACAGTGCTGGCTTGTGTTATTCCTTGGGCTTCCATGTACTCCTTGACACCATTTGCCTACAACCTGCAGAATGCCTGGTGACTACGCGAGGGTAGGTTGACAGTACAGAGTAGGAACTTGCAGGAATGAACATTGACCAGGCCAGCATTCTTTGCGGTGCATATTTCCCTGCTGGTTTGTTGAGGTATGATGCTGTGCAGCATCACCTTTGGAGACATGCCGCCGCATTCAGCCACGTAACACGGGACATGCAGATTAACAACACCCACAGAACTAATTTGGAGGGTCTGAAAGTGATGGAGCTGATGCCACTTTTCTCTAATTAGAGAGAGTAATCTGCAGAGTCCACACATAAGGACACTACTCTTCTATTATACATTTTTAGTACTGAGTTCCAAGTTGTTTCTTCTGCTGCTTTTAATTAAATCCCTGATTTATCCCCTTTCTAGACACAAAGAATTCACCTGGCTTTTACTTTCTTTAACTAGAAAAAGAATGTCACAAATCCAACATACTTTTTTCCCTAGTGGACAAATTAAATCCATTGTTAAATTTGATAAAGCGAATGAGGTGAGCTGGGATGCTCCTGGAATTAGTGCAGAAAGAGCCCATGGACTCATGTCTGTAGGAATATGCCAATACTTCAGAACAGATGTGCTGAGAACAAAGAATATCACACGTCTATACAAATGGCAACTAAGAGTTGCAAATCAGTGTTTAATTAGATGAACTCTTAGCCCCTGTGTCGTGTGAGTCAATAGTAGGCTTTTTACCAAAGGGGAAAGTAGGTTAAAGTGACGTGAGCATGAGATTAATAACGAGTGACTAAAGCCATCATAGGGATTCTGTTGGTGAAAGAGACAAGCTTTTGGGCTCCAGAGAGCTCTTCTTTCAGCCTGTGTAGCTCAAAAGCTTGTCTCTCTCCCCCACAGAAAATGGTGCAATAAAAGATATTACCTCATCCATCTTGTCTCTCTAATATCCTGGGACCAAGATGACTACGACACTGCAGACAAACCCGTCATGCAATGTTGCCCTTATCCACGCGAGGTCTGACAGTCAGTGGGCACTTACCATCACTTGTCTTGCACCCAGCTGCACCACCTCAGACTGAGATTTTCCATATGTCTCTTCCAGTAACAGAAATGAACACACTACAGCATGCATTCTAGTTCCCAGTCATTACGGCCCTCGTTTTAGGATCTGGCGGCACAAGATATCACAGAGCAACTATTTTGGGAATGTGTGTGACATAGTGTAAAAGCATTACCAGTTTTCTGCCTTCCACCACGCTGATCTGGGTGGGATTATTAAAGAAAAGGGAAAACTGGTGCAAAGGAGGCTGTCATGAGGGAAGGTTATGTTCTCTTCTTCTCCACATGGCTAGGCCTCAGGCGGTTGTTACCCAGAAGTTTGAGTTTGTTGTGCTGGCTGTAAGCTGTGTTTTTGGAAATGAGGGGCAAGCCCTGAGGAAAAGGATGTTAGGATTTTTGAATTTTCCTTCCCTGGCTTGTGAGTCTGCACACTAGTTTTTAAGCAGTTACTTTGGACTGCAGTGAAATCCTCTCCAACTGGACAGTGAACTAAGGAGAAATATAGAGAAATTACAGGATTTACACAAGGAACCCATCCCCTTCCTGCACAGAGATGTTATCCTAAGCCTGGGTTAGAACTCAGAACTTCCTAATCCAGTGCTGTGTTCACCACTCTCCACCACGCTGCCTCTGACTAGAACGTTTGCATAGGCATGTGCTTCCTGTTCAGCCATGTGGTTTTGAATTACCGTCGGCCATTATACATCACACTCTTATCTCGTCCCTGTTTTAACTAAGTCACTTTGATAGTATGATGTATTCAATGTTAGTGGAATGGGTGCACTTTCTTACATTTTACTCTCAATCAAAATAAAACAAACTAAATAATATTCCTACAATTTATTTTAGCACTCACAACATGCAATAGGGGAAAACGTATTTAAATGCATTCTCTTTTGACAGAGATTGGAGCAAGTCCTCTACGTAAGGGATGACACCAAAGAACTTGACATTCCTCCTGTTCTAATCTTCTGTGATTATTGATCACACAGCATCTGTGGATGGCCAGTGACTGCTTTCTGAAGAGTTTATTTTATGATCCTTACATTTTACAGCAAAATGTAATCACTCAACTCAGTCAAGCTTCCTCAGGCCCTGCAGACTGCTCAGCCAAGTGAAACAGACAAGAGCTCCAGGCAAACAAAAAGCCACATATGGGTTGAAGAACAGAAAAAGAGAAAGGTTAGATAAGTTTTTTTTTTAAAAAGCAACATACTAGCATAAGTAGGTTTACAAGATACACAGACGTTTATATTTAGCAGTTAACACTCAGTATTACAAGTGAAAGACAGCACAGGAAGTGAAATATGCATCACATAGGTTAACCACAAACTTTAATCTACATTTTCAGTACCTGTTGTGCACCTGTTTCTGGGAAACTGTAATAGGATACAAATATGGAAAAGACTACAAGAAACAGACTCAGGAAACAAATGTTTTGGTATCATTGTCTCAGATTTTAATAAAGGCAAAATGATATCTTGCACTTTGGTGCTGATGTGGAGGGCTGATAATTGCCTGCTCATTTAATGGTTATTCTCATTTATCTTTCTTTGAACCAGCATGTAAATAAAGGAAAGATTTGAATTACTATTAGTATGTAATGCAGACAGTTTCTTACTTGTATTATATCCATACCACACAATGTAAAAAAAAAAGTTGTTTTCCTAGTTTATCACTCAGCATTAAAAAAAAATATGCTCGCCTCATTACCATTATACCTAGCAAGTCTTAGCACACCGTTGACATAGGTCATACAACCAAATGGAGGATGCTAATTCTGAGAATTAGTGAACTCTGCTTGACTTAGCTGATGGCAATCTTGGTATACATATCATCATGCAAAGCTAGATACTGGAGTGATTTGTTTTTAATAAAGTCCTCATTTGCACAAGTGTGTAAGACAGACGAGTCTGGTTTCCTGACACAGCAGGGTATGTGGATTAACCAAGATGACAGGAAACACGGAATAATGTGCGTCTACAACTCTTAACGAGGTACACATTATTAGAGTCAAACCTTTCCCAGTCTCAACCCTTTTAATCACTGGACCACTTCCCAGACCATCCAGCTTGCAACTCACCAAGAGGACCTGAGAAGAGGAAAGAAGGACCCAAGGCCTGCATAACACTGGATTTAGGATGAAGCTAACTCACCAAATGTGTGTCTACACTGCAAGGTAAGCCCAGGGTTAGTGGGACTTGAGTCAGCTGACTCATGTTAGGAAATCCTGGGTTTGAGCATCTACATTGTATTTTAACCCTACAATAGGAATTTTCTGACCTGTGCTCAAACCTAGGGCTCAGTGCGCAGACCTGAGTCAAAGTAACCATGCAACAGAGTCCCTAGCCCCGCCCCCCTGAAATTTGGCCACTCTAGCTCTAGGACCATGGTACACTGTGGGAAAACTTTTACTGCCTCTCCTGCACGTTACCAGGAAGCAGCTTGCTTCGCAAAAGTCTTGATCAGTTTGCTCTCTATTTCAAACCCAGGAGGCTCTCTGACAGTGTGCTTGCAGATTGGTGATGAGAACAGAATGGGTTAACGCTGACCTGAGCTGCTGCTGTCTGCAAAGGGGGCAGGGGGCTTCCGTTTTCAATAGAGGGCACATCAGATTGTTGGGATAAAGAGGAATAAGGAAGTTGTTCCATGGAATTGTGGGATACTTCCGAATGATTTCCAGGACCTGAGTCAAGTGGGGTTGCAGCTACGCTGTAAAACAACAGGGCTTGGACCCAGCTTGACTCGAGCTCGGACTTTCAGCCCTGCGGGTCCTGGGACCCTGGGTTCAAGCCTTGGGTTAGCGTAATTGCAGTGTAGATTCAAGGGGTTTAACCTTAAGCACAGGCTTACATTGCAGTGTAGACATACCCTAAGGGTCTTGTGCAACCCTGCCTGTGGTCAGCGGAGAGAGTCCCATTGACTCCCGTGGAAACGGGATCAGGCTCTAACATTCAGTCCAGACAAGATAAGGAACACTGTAGACTGAGGAAAGGAACTGCGGGTACATCTACATGGGGTGGGGAATAAACCCATGGCAACAAGTCTCAGAGCCCGGCTCAGCTGACTTGGGCATGTGCTACAGGGCTACAATAGCAGTTTAAACATTGCCACTTGGGCTGCAGCCCAGGCTCTGAGACTCTCCCCGCTCGCTGGGTTCAGAGACCAGACTCCAGCCTGAGCAGGAACGCCTACACGGCTATTAGCCTCATAGCATGAGCCAGCTGACCCAGGCTCTGAGACTTGCTGCTGCAGGGGTTTTTTTTTTTATTGTTCTTGCATTGTAGACATACCCTGGCAGACTTATGACAGGTTATCTTGGCAGCCCTGACTGATGGAATGAGGCCCCAGTGTAACACAAGTCTGCGATTTCAGGGTCTTGTTAGATTCTAGGCTGTTTCTGGAGGGAAAGGATTTTTATGCAGAGGTCAAATTGTACCAGAGCTCTGGAATCTGCACTGGCCTCCTGTTGATTTTCAGGTGGAATTTAAGTTTTTGGCTTCAATCTATAAAGCCCTACATTGTTTGGGGCCTGGTTACATGAAACACCACCTCTCTCTGCAGAGAGTCATGATCGGCTGAGATGCTCCAGGCAAAAACCTGCCCAATCTCATTTTAAATGGGAATAGTTGCTGGTAGGGCATTCTCTGCGAGGGATCCTTGACTCTGGGCCACATTTCCCCTTTGGGCCTGCCAGTACACTCATATGCTGACCTCCCAGATTCGCCAGAAAATGCTTTCAGAGCATTTGAGGAGGTGCTGAGCTGAGGAATTTAGGATGATTAGACATGGATTTTGTCAAATGTGGACCAGCTCTAAATAAAAAAAATTTTCATGGGGGGGTTGGGTTTTTTCTTCTTCTTTTTTTTTTTAAGATTGTTTTCTTGATAAAGCTGGAAAAAAATCACCTTTTCTCTCTTTTGGTTTGTCACCTGTCTTTTTCTCTTCCTTCCCTTTTTTGATGGCAAAAAAAGGGGCGAGCAACGACATATTGCAAAACAAAAAAATTTTCATTAAAAAATTAATTAAATAAAAAAATAATGTCTTTTCAAAACCTGCACAGCAAAAATAACTTTGAGAACATTTGAAAAAAAAGATTTTCCATTTTCTGACCAGCTCTGATCACAGTAATGTGATGGTGGGCACAACTGCATGAAGCTGTACGGGCAGCTCATTACGTGTATGGGTTTGATTTTTTACTACTGTAGGTCTTGATTACCATTAAAGCTACGGACAGGGATTCATTCATTCAAAGTAGAAAACAACTGAATCCTTTGTCAGCAGAGTGGCTTTTTTTATAAGGGAAATACTCACTGGTGCAGAACCTTAATTTTTGACACTGTTAACAAACTCTGGCTACGTGGACCAGCTTTCCTCTTTTACAAATGTCAGTTAGAAAATGTAGAAGTCTGAAGAGGAAACAAATGTTAAATGAAACCGTTTAAAATTACAGTAATGTGACACTTTATTCATTTTTCTCCTTGCATATCAGCACTACACGATTGCTATCACTAGAAATAGACATTACTCTCATACTATACCTATGTTAAATGTTGATCTAAAGCTTTCAGTATCTTGGAGATCTGGCTCAGGTGTTAACTGCATGGATTTTATTTAAATAGATAAGCACTTAAGTGTGAAAATAACAAATACAGGTAAACAGGAAAATTAAATTACAAATTGAATTAATACAAATCTCTTATTCTATGAACTAAATCCGGTTATTAGCGCAAAACCTTTAAAACGTTTTAAAATACTTATGTAACATTATTTACAAATTATATAAATAAATCCCAGATTACTTTAAAGTTAACCAATACAACAACAAAAAAGTCACCTTTTTGTACGGTGTATACTAAAAATGTTCTTGTTTATTGGTCACATCCCAGTTTGCAGTATAAAATGTTTGTTCACTTACATTAAAATGGGCTCATAAAATGAAATAAGGAAGGTGTTTTCAAAAGAGAAAAAATTATACATAAGTGATTAATATTAATCCGGCTTCTCAATGTTCTTTTCTGCATGGTTTGCAGTAGTTATTAGAAGTCTCTTCTACAGTATTCATTTTGTGAACATGTCATCTCAAAATAGCAGAGACAAACACTTTTAGCAAAAGAAAAAATTCAGTACATTGCTTGCATTTCACAAAGACCATTTTATCAGAAGGGAAAGGACAGAGAACGGAATGTCAGTGGCCAGCCACAAGCCTTTACAACATTTACCTTAAAGGCAGCATTTATATAACTAATCACAGACTATACACATCCTGCACTGAACAGCAATTGAAAGGATTGAAAAAATATACATTTAGGAAAACAAGAGACTGATGGTTTTCTGATACCTTTGATAAAATTAATGCTTTTCTCCTTGTCTTTTTATGTAAAACCAGCATAAACACTTTCAACAACTACAATTACTTTTTCCTTTAACATAATATATGCCAGACAGCTAGCACTGTACGTGATAAATGTACAATGAAAGCAGAGAAAACACTGAAATTCTTATGCGGACTCATGAAAATATAAAGCCATACAGATTCAAAGTGCTATGAATACTGAATTCAAGTGATGGTTTATAGCATGTACTAAAGAAACTAAATGGAGCTTGCTCTACAGGTGACCAATTCCTTCAGCTATATCTTCAGTCTCCCCTTTAGCTGCTTTGGTGAGAATTTCCATCCATTTTGTTTGCTGTTCTTCATCCTCTGCACTGAAATATATAGTTTGCTGGGATTGGCAAAGCTTAAAAACGTGCTTCACTTCAAACTTCTCACCAGAACTTGGTAAACTGACTGCGTATCCAGGCAGAGGTATAGCACGTGGAGTCTGCCCATCCTAAGACACAGGGGGGAAAGGCAAAGGTGAAACCCCTCCAAAATATAGCATTTGAAATAGAGGGGAAAAAAAGGCAATGCACAGAATATAAAGGCTTCCTCTCACCAACATGTAAGAATGATCTGAGGGAACTCATTTTCCAATGGTTTTCTAATTAAGATCTACCTGGAGCAACAGGTAGGGGGACACTTCAGCTCAAAACACCAAGAAAATACCATCGGTCACAACCTACAGCTAGGGTGCCATATGGCAATTCAAAACACAGTTTTATAAGCGTGTTAGAGTACGTTTGCACGTCAAGTGGGGTGGGGGGGGAAAAAGAGTGATTCTCAGCTCGTGGAGACATGCTTGCACCAGCCCTCATTGAGCTGGTGTGCTAAAAACAAAATGCAGCTATGGAGGTGGGAGGGGCCAGCCACCCCAACCCAAGTACATAGCTAGGGTCTTGGACGGATAAGTAGCCCCTCCCAGTGCTGCAGCTGCATTCTATTTTTAGTGTGCTTGCTCCCTGAGAGGTAGCATGGGCATGTCTCCTCCAGCGGGAATTACACCTTCACTCAAAGTGCAGACATACCCTTATTGTATCTAATTAGGTGACAAACCTTTCTTATATTGTTTTATAACAAATAATTACATGTATTATATACACACACGGGTGCACACCGTATGTCACCCCAGGCCACGTTCTACGCTGACTTGCGTTGAGTTCAGTGCAACAGCTGACTTGCACTGAGCTCAGTGCAATAGCTCAGGGTACAAGCTGACACAGAATTTGACCTGTACAGCAAAAATGGTTTTAAATCTAGATTTTATTTTTTAAATGATTCAGTGGTTCTTATTTTCATTTAACAGACTCTCCCTGTTCAGGCAGTGGCTAGGGATTTCTGTAGCATTTCAACTATGACTACACTCCTTTGGAAACCTGGTATTTTCCGCCTTTAGTCCCTCTTCAAACATTATATTAGCTCAGTCTATGCTTCCAACCAAGGATGACCAAATGCGATTCTCCTAGATCCCAACAAGATATCCCTATGGCTAACTGGAGGTCATGTACGCAGAGCTGGCTTTTGCAAGCAACAAAGAATAACTGTAGTTCTCCTCTAGTTTGTGGGGGGATCCTAGAAGTACACAGAAGAATCCCAGCTTTCATTCACCAATCACTGGGGTTGAAAGCTTTATTCACACTTCCACAGCTTTGGAGTCCAGAAAAATCAGACCCAGAGATTCTTGGATTTCTGAGAAGACCCTGGAGACGAGTTCAGAGATTGAAGGAATAGCACTGATGTTACCAGGGCTGCCATAAGCTCACTACCATCCATGTGCTTGAGGATGAACCAACTCCTCTGCTGAGCCACAAGGGGAGGCACCTCAATAGCATGAGAGCACCATGATCTAGTGGACCTAGCAGGAGACAGTGCAAGAGTCTAATCTCAGCTGACCCTGACCGTATTTGTGGCCTTTGTCCAGTGACATAGGCCAGGAGTTTCAAAAGTGGGATCCTAAAGCCAAATGACTAAATCCACAGATGTTGAGCAGCCCCAGGAGCTCAATCTACAGGAGTTCAGCAGGAGCTGCAGATACTCCACACCTCTGGAAATCAGAACATTTTACTTAGCAGCCTAAATGTTACACACCAAAGTTGGGGCTTGAGCTCTCTCTGTGCCATAGCATCTGTGAAATGGGGAGAATGTTAGAGCAGGTTATCCTGCCAAAAGCATGTTTATAAGGGAATTCCATCCCTGGTACCAAGGGATGATTATATGATTTGGGGTGATCTTAAAAGTTTAACACCTGAATTCAAATTCGTGTAGCATCTCATGCAGTCAATGTATGTGAGCATACATAGTTATGGAGATAAAACTCATTTTATTAAATTAGCATGTGAAGCCTGATTTGCATACCAATAGTATTATACGAGCAAGATTTACTTCAACTCGAGTTTGGTTTTGTAAAGCTGAAGTTAACCTCTTCATTGAACATGCTGGCTCAATCCTCTAGGCCAGCTAAGAGGGGGTGGAGAGAAGGACAAAGCGGCTTTGCAGCTTCCAGGTCTCAAATGGCTCAGCACAAGGCTGGTCTTCTAAAGCTGATTAGAACAGTGTGAATGCTACTGTAAACTGCACCAACAGCAAAAGGCCCCAAGGAACTATTCAAGCAGCAGGGAAATATCAGAACATTGGGGCACCCCAGCCATGGCTATAACTGGGGAGTGGCAACAAAAAAGCTGTTACGATGGCTCTATGCCACCTAGAACTCATCTTCATAGGGAGTATCCTTCAATGGGCAGGTCCATGTGCATTAGGGTAGCACTGCACTGGGAGACTGCTGTGAAATGGCCGTAAAAGATCGAAGTATCTGGTTCTGATTTTAGATGCACCGTTATTGTGAAATATCAATCCAGGGAAAATTTCTAGACACTGACACCTAAGCTGTAGCTACAAAACAATGCACCCGTTGTATTTGCATGCACAGACTGAGCGTTACCTAGGGAGGTGGTGATATCTCCTTCCTTAGAAGTTTCTAAGGTCAGGCTTGACAAAGCCCTGGCTGGGATGGTTTAGTTGGGGATTGGTCCTGCTTTGAGCAGGGGGTTGGACTAGATGTCCTCCTGAGGTCCCTTCCAACCCTGATGTTCTCTGATTCTGTGATATACATTGGTGGCATGGGCCTAGTTGAAGCAAGCAAATACAGGGTTTGTGGGTGTAATACAAGCACATTCATTTCCGCAGCAGTGAAGACGTGCCAGACTCAGGCCCCAGGTCTGCTTCATTGATCTCGTAGTTAACATTTAAGAAAATAAGGATTAAATATTTATCATGATTAAACTGAAGGTCACTGACAGCACTGGAAAATTCTTCTCTTTTGCAGTCCGGAAGTACAGTGTAAGAATAAATTGATGTTTGGGCTGTATCTGCTATTCCTGCACAATACTAACAGACACATTTAAAGTTAACAATGCATGTATCTTTTTTTTTTTCTTTTAATTTGACCAGTTTGTTTCTTCTCTAAGTAGATTTACTTTGTGTGTGTGTATTTTTGTATATAAACTTCTGGGTGGCCCAAGGTTGTGGACACTATTGAAACAAAAGGAAGGGAATCTGGGTTACCTTTGTGCAGCTGCAACACTAATCTATAAGGGGCTAGTCCTGCCCGTTGACTGCTGGAATGGAAGTCAGTGGAAATAGAGGGCACTCAGCACCTTGTAGAATCAGGCCCTTACTTGAGGGCACATATATACAGTTCTCTTTAAGGGTTCAGGAGCTTTTTTAGAATTCTTGCACTTCGTATTATCCCATCATTTCTAGGTGTGCACCACTTGCATCCTTCCTGTTTAAGTTTTAAATTGAGCGTTATGCGGAGCCTAGGCCTCGCCATGCTGGTCATCTGCATAGCGGTGCATTTCACATGCCATTTGTAAACATCTACTGGATGTGGCCTGCTGTGTATTGTGACATTTATGAAAGGAATACTTTGGATTACATGGTAGCAAGAAATTATCAAATCGAACTCAAGAGAATTCTCTCTCTCTCTCCTAGCAAAATGATAGATAAAACTGTGTTAAACTAAAATCAAACGGGTATCGAGCGTTGTCACTAATCACACGCAGCATGCACCATTTTGGTGTTACTGTCTATCATCTGTAGGATTCTAGTAATTTGAACATTAACCGTAGGTTTATTTGTTGTTTTTAACATTATGGCGTTGGTAATTACAACATGCAGGACTTGGGATTTCATGCAAATAACTCAAGTCCACTTCCTAACGGGGCTCTCTCAGTCAGTGAGCACCATTTTAGCTCCTCTGAATACACTAGCATAGCTCCCATTAATGCTAAGAGGAGTTACATATAAATAGAGGGAAAATAAGCCATTGGCCGCAATAATGAATAATAATAGATATAAAGATTCCTAATGATGGGTTTTCTTTATTGGGTCTCCCACACACACACCTTTGTGGAGTCTCAATGCCTTGAAGAATTCCTTACCTTTCCCCCTACTAGCTCCCTGTGCACCTAGGGACTGATCCCAAACCCACGGAAGTGAATGAAAAGACTCCTGTAGGCCTCAGAGGGAGGGCTATATATCTTATTCAGCAGCTAGGGTCAAGGATCCTATATATCAGGAATTAGAGGAGGTGCCTCCTATAGTCCTAAATGTTTAAAAGGCACTTACAAACTATGAAAATTTGGGGGGCACCACTGCTAATCTCATGCCTTGTTATTTCTGTATACCATAAGTAGCAATACCACAAAGGAGATTTATGAGGGATGGGATGGGAGTGTTATACAAAATGGATTGCCATCTAAAACACTAGTGATGTCCAGGAAAATAACATTTAAGAATTGTTGTGGAATCTATTAATCTGAATTGGAGAGCTTTTATTTATTTATTATTATCAGATAATGTAAGTACATTGTATAATATATCATTTGGAATTATACTGAACATTTGGATTATATGAGGGAATGCGGAATAGATTGCTCTGTAATTGTTTCCCTTCAGTTTGCCAAACGTGCTGGGAAGCACATGAGGGGGTGGGGGGATGCTATCTTGAAATAAGGGCTCATTTTCATTGTTATGGTTCCAGCCAGCAATTGTTGATTTCTGATAGGAAATCTATGGTTCTTGTTACTGAATGTGAGCTGGATTAACCTTGCCCTGTATGGGATTTTTTGGGGGGTGATTTATCCTATATTTGGAATAGTCAGAAGTACTCACCTTTGGATTTAATGAATGTTCTATACAGTCATCAAACTAATGCCTAGTGTGAAAGGTACCCGCTTCCCCAGAATAGCTCAAGATTAAGTGTGGCAGGGCAAGGAGGAAAGAATATGGTGCCTTTGATTATGTAAAAAGAAAAGGAGTACTTGTGGCACCTTAGAGACTAACCAATTTATTTGAGCATAAGCTTTCGTGAGCTACAGCTCACTTCATCAGATGCACGCAGTATGCATGCGATGAAGTGAGCTGTAGCTCACGAAAGCTTATGCTCAAATAAATTGGTTAGTCTCTAAGGTGCCACAATTACTCCTTTTCTTTTTGCGAATACAGACTAACACGGCTGTTACTCTGAAACCTTTGATTATGTAGAAATTCCCCCAGTCTCCAGGCATTAGTTTCATTTCCCCAACCCACATATGTTGAAAAGTTTTGCATGTTATAGCTGTTTCTCTTCTGCTGTGCATCCAATGGAACTGATTTGTCTGATATGAATTATTAGTGCGGTGCTGAGACACTGGATTGTGTGATAAGAGACAGAAATCCTCTTCCCAAGTCACATTGTGGGAGTGGAGCTGCTCTGCAGCAAATACTGCAGCCTCCTGTTTGCAGTATGCTCTGGAAATGATGTACTCTGCCTCTGAGCAGAAAAGGTCAATAGATCTGGGGCTCTTCCCCCAAGCCCCTCTGTGCACTGGGGTACATGTAGAAACTGAAGACAACAGAGTTGTGCAGCACACAGGGACTTCTGGTGGGAGGTCCCTACATCCCACTCAGTCTTGCAGAGGGGAAATACATCCATTCTGCTGCGTTCAGGGCACCCTACGCCTGCAAAGGGAAGGGGGCAACACTTGTCCCAAACAGAGGATTTAGTTCATATTGAACCCTATAACATATAATGTCCCCTGAAGGTGAAATTGCAGAGAAATTCATCACGTAAGGCCTATGTTCCACTTAACCTGAGTTTAAATGAGACTCAAGTGATACACAGAAATCATGCTGGAACTCTGCACTGGATGAATTTCACTTCAATTGTCTAATTTTTATGGGAAACAATATTTTCTGCACTATTTTAAAAACTTCTTCTACCCAAAACAGACTCCAGGTGAGATCTAAAGGTTAGGTTTTGCTGTATTCATTTAAGTCTCATGTCCAAGGTGATTTCTTTTTTCAAACTGACAATTTCAGCTATGCAGGCCCTGGTGCTAGAATGGAAATATGGCAGCTGAGTGCCTGTAAAATGGTTTGGAAGGCTACCCTGTTCCACAGTTTGAGTTCCAGCTGAAGCAAAGCCAATATCATATACACATATCCTTCAGTTGAAGTTTCCAGCTTCCTAAATATTACACATAAAAACACTACAAAAAGTGAGCTTAAAAATCCATTCCAATAGGACATGAATAGAATGCATGTCTTTGAGGGTGAGCTACACATATTTACACGTGTTATATGGAAGCTTTATTTTCCTACAGTTCTACAACACATGGATAACACACAGTCACAATAACTAAGGAAAATAAAGCACTCACAGTACATCACCCATAGAAGATACGTTTTCATTTACTATTAGATAAATTGGTGCCAACCAAAAGTAAATCCACTGACATCTCTGGAGTTGCACAGTGGAAACAAGGAGCTGAATTTGGCCCAAATGCTCCCCCCAAACACAGATTAAAACAAGACCACTGGCACATAACAATAAATGAGATGTGGAGCTGTGCTACTACAGCTAAATCTGAAGGACTTCTACTTTCAGCATGGTCGTTCTACTTTTCCAGCAATAATGGAGGGTTTGATTTCATCATCTTACATTTAGTCTGAGTACCTTTGCAAAAAAATTTAACTTTTGTTTTAAAAAACGTACATTGCATAAGTAAGCACCTAACTTACCACAGTGTATTCCCCCAATCATTTTCAAAGAAACAATTAAAAAAAAATAACATCAGCCCTAGAGCAGATGCTGTTAAGACATATGGCTTTCATTTCACAGAGTTCACTTCACCCATCCTTCAGAACATCTGAATTTGTGTAAATCCATCTAACATCAACCCAGAATTGGAATAGCATTAATCAAAAAAGGATTAAAGCAACACCATCCTATCAGAAACACTTTGCTGTCCTATGTATTTTCTAAGTCCTATGTATTTTCCATATAACAGGTCATTAACCCTTTTAGTATCTATTTTGAAAATACGCCTTTCTGAAACCTTAGGAATATAAATCTTAACTGAAATAATTATCATTGATTTATCCTTCTTTTCTGCTATATTTTTTAGAAAGAGATGTGAGCCTAGACATTTGCTTAAAATCTCATAAGCTCCATCTCCAGATAAGAAGGAAATTTGAAATCTCTGAGGCTTTGTGCTAAATTCAGACTGCCAAATTAATTTCTGTTGTTGAAAGTAAGCCAAATCCTTTGTCCTATTTCGCAGATTGACATACTTAAACTTATGCTTCTAGCTTCGGATGTCACTCAGCGCTAATATCACTTTTACCTGACTTCCTCCATGTAGATACAAGACAAGAGGTTCAGTCTTGGGGATGGTGACACACATTTTGCACCAAGTCTTCCCTTTGTCTAGGAACAGGAGGCGGCTGCTGAAAAGGCTGTTTTCAGCTGCCAAAAAGTTTGGTTTCTGTAAAAAGAAAACAGGAGCTGCTTATACGGATGCTTATGTGGTCCGGATACTTACAATTATACATTAAGTACAATATTTAGTCATACACAGCCAAGTGATTCAGAAGGGCAAATGCTGAGTAGTTCATACCTGTACAAGAGTTTAATTAGCATAATGTATCATCAAGATATAGTATGTTCCTAGGTACTCAGAGTTAGGTGCTGAACTATTGTTCTCAATGACTGGGGAGTTAAAATTCCACCGTGTAATTTGAGAAAAGCAATTAAGATGATACAGCTTGTTTCTTGCTTAGCACCAGTAGGCTGGGAGGAGATTTAAAATTAATGAAAAAGGTGTCTCAGCACAAGTGAACTCCATCAGAAAGGCACAGAGCAGCTGCAAGGATGTGTAAGAGCTCTGGGTTCACCATCAAGTAGTTCCTTTTACACCAATGTTAAGAGAGTACGAGAGTATGACTGAGGCATATGTGGGCCAGGGACCTCTTAATGGCAGAGGGCATAAGGGATACACACTATAGTTTACAGCAATCATCTGGGTCAGGTATCTACATACTAGTTTGCCAAAGGATGGCACATAAGGTCTCTTCCAAGAGGCAGAAGTTTACTGGTCATCATAATCATAGTGAAATGTATGGATGGATGATATTTAAGGAGTTATGTACCTGCACTGAAAACTATGTTCTTAAGGTACAAGAATTAAGACAGGTCACCAAAAGGTGGTAACACATTCCATTCAGGCAGGGGCTGGTAGATGCTTCTTTCTCTGGCTGGTCATTGTAAGTCTATTTGCATTACTGAGCAATGAAGAGAATTGAATTCACGTGAGAGAACTGCAGAAAAAAACAGCAGGGGGTGGCATCCTGTTTATGAATGAAGAGAATTGATTTGAAGGGTATAACTGGGGGTCCTGATGTACACCCGGGATCCTTCATCAAGGAGATGAACTATCAGCATATTCTGTCTTATGAAAGGAGGGTCACAGCCAACCTGCCTGGAAAACACTGCGGAGACTTTTGGTGAGCTACATTTCATTCAGCAAGACAGTATTTTGTTAATTAAGATTAGGTTATAAAAGGCATGTGACAATTTTATTTTACATGTAACCATTTGTTTCAAATACTTTTACTTGATATCACTTGAATCTCTATTCTCTGGTACTTGTTTCCACTATAAACATATCTAAGTGCTGTGTGTCAAGTGGACCAGTGATCCTGAGCTGACATTGGTAAGCTGGTGTGTACTGTTCCTTTGGGAGCAGCAAGTCTGTATTCTGCGAGTGTTTAGTGGACCAGGGGCTGGACATTCCAGCAGGACGCTAGGAAGGCTCGAGGGTTGGAACACACCCGTATCACCAACCTGTAGACAGATTGAGGCCTGCCCAGGCCAGGAGGCGTGTGCTTGTGATGCCTGTGGAGCTGGGGAGCTGACCCCTGGTAGGCACAGAAAAAACTTCCCTCATGTTAAGGGCAAGTGGTAGCAAGGTGCCTCACAGCCCTGGGTACCCTCCAAGGAGTGTCAAAGCATATTGATCATTAATACACAAACATTCTGCCCCCCTACCCCCACCCCACCCCGGGCAAAATGGCTTTCCAGTACCTGTACCTCAGGATACCATCCTTCCATACTCCTCAAACTCAGAAATCCATCAGCCTTCCCTTCTGCACCAGCCTTGTTCATCACACTATTAGTTGTGGTTCTTTTTCGAGTGATGGTCCCTATGTATATTCCACATGTGAGTGCACATGTGACCATGTGCCTGAGTCCAGAAGCATTTCTTAGCAGTGTCCGTTGACCCACACTTGTGTAGTGCACCCCTTCATGCTCCTGGCTGAGGGTATAATAGGTTGTGTGGGTCAATGCCTCCCCAGTTCCCTCTTACCGTCGCATGGCCTGAATCAGAACTCCTATTCCTTCCTTAGTTGTCTAAGAGCGTGATCTACCTTTCATTCAGTGTAGATAGTTGTAGATAGTCTTTCTAGTGTAGGTAGATGAGTTAGTTTAGTTAGTGTAGTTTCTTTCCCTGTTTGGGGACTGTCCAACCTCCCTGGGGGACTATGCCTGAGATTCTGGGATTTAAAAACTGCGTTTCCTGCCCATGTTCATTCTTTGTGAGAGACAATCACCAATGGTGCCTCTACTGCCTGGACCAGGCACACATCACAGTGCGCTGCTCCATCTGCATGTCCTTCCTGTCCTGAACCCAGGAAGCTCAAGAGCTCTGCTTCCTTAAGAACTTGATGGAGGAAGCTCTGAGACTAAGGCACTCAGATCTGGGACCGGCGGACCACCCTGTACAGTGACTGTAACCGACGCTGAGTGCCCCTCACTGCACCTTGCACGCCCCGGAACCATCAGTATCGAAAGCCAAGGACAAGTCCCGGCATGAGAGTAAAAACACTTTCACAGGCACAAAAGCAGATCCCTGCTGCGGACTGCTCCCAAGCATTTCTTCCCCAAGCTGGGCCGGGTCAGGTGAGATGTCACGTACGGATCTGGCTGAACCAGTGCCCAAGCTTCCCTGTGAGGAGGGTAAGGCCAGGCGCAAACATGATCCAATGGTACCAACGACAACCCCTGTACCCAGACATCCAGAACACTCACTGGCACGTGCTCCACCCACTCCACTGGTACCTCTGCACCTCCCAGATGCTGCCAGGACCCTCTGGCATCTTCATGGGCACACTGCGGACTCTTTGATGCTCAGAACCTTTCTTATCAGCAGAGGAGCCGCTCGTACCCTATCAGCAGTCTCCACTCCTCTCCACCACTCGCAACATCCCTACTCCAGAGGGCAAAACTCTTCTGCTACTGCCACAGAAACCCGTTCTGTTGTCACACCGCAGCCCTCCGGTACCAGTGGTTCCACTTTTGCCGGAACCAGCTTCAGAGTCAGAGGAGTTCTTGGAGCCGGAACCCTCGTTCTCCCTGATGTCATGCCAAAGCCCGGCTGATAGCACAGACTGCCTTACTCCCTGGCATATGATCCAGCAACAGAGGATCACTATCCATGGGGCACACCACATCTGACGGACCCTTTTTTTGGCTCCGCTGGGGACACTGGGATCCTTACTGCAAACGCCAGCCACCATCTTAGGGATCCTATCAACCGTCCCCCATTCGCCCATCAGCGCCATCGGTTTATGAGGAAGAGGCAGACATCAAACCAGTAAAGCTGGCTCTGCCAGGTCCCACTGCTGCATCCTCACTGCCTGACAAGGCTCTCTCTGCCAGACGACCATCGCCAGTACCAGGACTTGCTCTAGGGGTAGAAGCAGACCTGGATATCCCATTGGAGGAGGTTCAGGACCCGCAACACCAGCTCCTGGACATCCTCCTACCCAGGGGCCCTCTTGGGGTAGCTCTACCCATTAACAATGGCTTCCTCCAACCAACATGGGCAGGATGGCCCAGCCCCGCTTCCTGTGCCCCCACACTGAAGAGGGCAGAGAAGAGGCATTTCGTACCTGCTAAAGGGCGGATTTTCTTTTTACACTTCCACCCCCCAGCTCTCTGGTTGTCCACACGGCAGCGCCAGAGGCATGCCAGCACTCACAGAAGTCTACTCCTCTGGACAGGGCGGCAACGAGGAGGGACCTGCTAGGCAGAAAGGTATATTCTTTGGCGGGAGTACAGTTCCAGACTGCAAACTACCAGACTCTGATAGCCAAGTATGATTTTAACTACACCAGGCTAGCAGAATTCAAGGACAAGATGCTGCCTGAGAAACAGCAACAATTCCAGGCACTGCTAGACAAAAGGATGACTGGTCGCCAAGGTGGGCCTCCAGGCAGCTGTGGACATGGTTGACACGTCCTCTCACTCTCTATCATGTGGGGTTGTTATGCGCTGGGACTTGTGGCTACACAATCGTCTGGCTTCCCCAGGCATGTCCAAATCGAGGGTCTGCCCTTTGACGAGAACAAATTGTTCCACGAGAAGATGGATGAATCCCTCCACTGAAGGTCTCCAGAGCCATGCTACGGTCCCTCGGTATATATACCCCGTCCCCAAGATGCAGACATCAGAGGCAACCATTCTGCCTGTGCCCATATGCTCCTTATCTGGCTAACTACAAACGTCAGCAGGAACCCCCATGTCAGCGACCCCGATCTCAACAGCCATGCTTCCCTGCCTCCACCACAACCATCTCCTCAACCCTCTCCCAGCAACAGGCAAAACATCAGTTTTGACATGCAGGTTGAGACCCACAAACCTCCCCCGATGCCACCTGTGCCGCCCCACATTGTTTTGGGGGGCCACCTTCCCTATTTGTCCATAATTGAGGCCTGACCACCACGGATACCCCCATGGGACCTTAATATCGTTCTCTCTGCCCTCACGAAGCCACCCTTTGAATTGCTGGCAACACGCTTCCTCTCCCATCTCTCAATGAAAGTGACATTCTTGGCAGTCATTATCTCAGCCAGACTGGGCAGCAAATAGCAGCCATAATGATGGACCGCACCCCCACTCCCATATCCCACAAGCACAAAGTATCCTTGTGGCTCCACCCCAAATTCATCCCAAAAGTGGTGTCGGAATTCCACCTAAATCAGAGCATCGACCTGCTGGTTTTCCAACCCAAACCACATGCTTCCCTCACTAAGAGAGGCTTGCATGCCCCTCGACATCTGCCATGCACTGGCATGCTGCCTACACAGGACTCCACCCTTTTGCACATTGCCTTCATTATTTGCGACCATTGCCAAATGGCCCTTTTGTCCAAATGGGTATCGGGGTGCAGCTATGAATGCTACAACCAATCCAACACACCCCCACCTGATAAAGTCATGGCGCACTCTATGCGAGCACAAGCTGTCACACTGGCCTAACGGATGTGTCCTGGCAAGACATCCGCCGTGCGGCAATGTGGTGCTCCATCCGCACGTTCACAATGCACTATGCCATTGCACAAGTGGCTACAGAAGCCACAGTAGGCCAAGCTATATTGCAGATTGCACTTCCATTGGTATTCTCGCACCCACCTCCACACTAACCACTGCTTGCGAGTCACCCACCCACGTGTGGAATACACACAGCAGCCATCACTCAAAGAAGAAGAGGTTACTTACCTGTAACTGGAGATTCTTCGAGATGTATTCAACTACCCGCCCTCCATCCCCTCTGCTTCAGACTGGATTCCATGATGGTAAGAGGGAGACTAGAGAGGTATCGACCTGCACTACTTATTATACCCTCAGCTGGAGTACGAGGGGAAGCATTACACACGTGCAGGTCAACGGACACTGCTAAGAAACACTTCTGGACTCAGACGCATGGCGCACATGCACACCCATATGTAGAACACAGATAGGGACCACAGATCTCAAAGACTCTCCAGTTACAGGTAAGTAACTTTCTCCTATTTGGTTTGTTTGTAGGCGGTCATTTGGTAAAGGAGGGCCTGGAAAACTGGCACCATTCCATGGTTCACCACTTAGCCTGCTTCACCATAGGCTGGCACCAAGATGCACAATCTTCTCTCCTGTAGGAAATGCACAAGATATTCTGTGCACCGCATACCTCCTTTAGGAGGATAATTACCCTAGTGTGGACTAGGCAAATGTCTTGATTTGAATGGAAAAAAAAATCAACGAACAAGAACATCGAGAAGGATAGAGTTAAGAAAATGCAGTATTTTTACTGATGCTCTTTGGACTGCATTATAGCCTGTGTTTAGAAACCCAGTTTTTTTCCAACATTATAATTAGCAGAGACTCTGGTATATGAATGGGAGGAAGTATGATGAACCATATCCTAAGGCTATGTGACAAAAGGAAAAAAAAAGCTTTTTGTGACTGAAAAAATGTCTGTACTGTATTGGCCTTTCCAGCGGAAAAAAGCTCTAGAGGATTTTTGGCATCTGTAATAGCACTTGTGAAGTGGCAAGCTCTCAAGTTGTTATTAAGCTCATTAACAAAGTTTTATGTAAAAAAGGAAGGGAAGAAACAGACTTGCTCAAATATTTCTCTTTTGTGTAGTTACCACCTTTATTGCATTTTACCTGATTCTTTGAAGACTTAGCACAGAGCTAAAAGTCTGAGCATGTGAATGAAAACTACTCCATTTCTTGGATTTTTACAGTAAGTAATCTGTTCTCTGAAGTAAAGCCTTGGGTCACATTTCACTGGCTTTTAAATAGCTTTCTGACTTTTAGGATTAGCAGAGTTCTCTGCTGTTTAGGTGCAGGCTTTAACTTTCTTGGCAGATACTTCTGCTGAAATGGCATTGATAGGTTATTGTGACATACTGCATGAAATACTGGGGCATACTCAATTTTATTCTTGGGCTGTAATCACAGGTGCATGGTATAACAGAGACTTTGCAGCTTGACGATATCAAGCCACAGAGCCAAATACTTCATTGTGCCTTGCAGAAGACACAGTTCAGGAAGGGAGCGTGCACCTATGGCCTTACCCCACTTTGCACCTCTAGGATTTGGGACCAAGATGAAGCTACAAAGTTGAGGTAGAGCACCTAGGCAACAGAGAATTCCATTAATCAGAAACGTCAAGAAACTGCTCTCACTTCTGGCAGCTGCCCACAACAGTCAAAGGGCTGCTCTGCAGCCAGAATAGCCAAAGCTCAAAGCACTGTAGTCAGGTCTCCTCCCACCCCCATCACACACCTAAGCACACCTCTGTGCCAGGGCATATGGTAGGGCAGGCAGTATTCCTTGAGGGACAGTTAAACACATATGACACCTCCACTCCCAGCACCAGGCCTTAAGCACACGATCATCCTTATTTCTTGGTGGAGCATGGAGCAGAGCACAGCTCACTCCGTCTGCCCCAAAGAGAAAAGTTGCAAAGACAGTGGCCATCCCACTCTACTACTGCTTGATGTTTCACACACAGGATTTTTCATTTAAAAATGGCTTGGCATGCCTTTGCATGAATCACTGAGAAAAATGGTCAATTGCACTGGCATTTTGTAGGAAAGTGAAATGTCAAGAGCACAAAGCTTTCCAGAACAGGAACAAGAGAAGTTGCATGGAAACAGATCTGATGTCTGTACAGCTACACCTAGAGCAAGCTGGGAAAGGTGCCACTCATTTGAACAGAATCGAATGTCCCAGCAGGCCAATTATTTAAAACCTGGGGGTTGAAATTTCCCTGCAAAACCGGTGTATCCCTGCATGAAAAGTACAAAACTCATGTTTGAAAATAAGATTCACAATGTATGTCCATACAGCTTGACAAGTGCCAGTTTGTCAGGTGTACGTTGTGAGTGATAGCCTACTAAAAGGGTGTAAGATCAAGGAGAAAAGCACACTCCAAGGGATTTAATAACGTATAAAATAACTAGCCTCTTCAGGCACCTAGCATGTTAAAAGCTTATTAGCAAGATAACTGTACCTCGACTGCAGTTTTTTTCTTTTGTTCTCCCATAGATTCAGCTCCTGCGTTGCACGGGACTGCTGATGACAGCAGAAAACAGTCTTTACACACTCGATTGTGACGGCTGTTATCTGCAAGTGGCTTAAATTCAGAGCATTTTGCACAAATAACCTGTATCAGAAAGATAATACTTCATTCTTCAGCAACTATGAAAATATAATCCCTGTTATTACAATCACTTTGCTGCAGATAAATTGCTGAAATAAAATCCTGCAAACTAATGCAAGGATGAGACAGATTGACAGATGTTCAGTATCTTACGTAGGTCAAGGTCTGAGATGGGACACCCCACTTCCCTCAATCAGAGATAAAGGATTTTTTTGTCCTGCATTGTGTTTCTAATCGTTCAGAAAGTGACTGATAGGTATCTGCTTTTCTGTTCCCGTATAAAAGGTCTGAGTTATAATAATCTTAAGTTTTCAGTGCCTAATGATCGTGAGTGCCCAGCTTGAGATACCTTAAAGAGGCCTGATTTTCACAGTGGGTGGGAGGTGGTGCTTGGTGCTTAGCACTGTCTGAGAAATCAGGCCCCTTTGAGCTGTCTGGAGCTCAGCATCCAAAAATTGAGTCACTTTTGAGAATTTTGAGAACTATCCACTGCATATAATGATCTGCCTGATGCCACATTGGGCTGGGAGGCAGTGATTTTATGGCTTTCCATTCTTTTTTCTGGTTTGGCCCAAACAAGCAATTAAACTTGACATGAAATCAGTGCTTGGGAAAAGTGCTGGATTTACAGTGCTGGAGACTCAACTCGTCTGTTTATCTGCACAGCTCCCCTGTATGACCCCAAGCAATGAACCTAACTACTCAACTCAAGGTACCATCCTCCTCGAGAGGAAGAGGGTAGTTCAGTCTATTGGAACTATGCACAGGAATGCAGTGAGCACAGTTGTGTTTATGTGCCCATCTCTCCAGCAGGAGCAAAAAGCACCAACTTAATTCACGTAGCCCACTGAACAGCTGCCAAAATGGCAGCAACTGTCATTCACTACTAATCTTGGCTGGGTTTGAATTCATGAGCTGGGACCACCACTGTCCCAAGCTCCCAGGGAGGCCAATGAGGGGGTCTCTCAATTGCTTGGCCATGGAGGGCAGCTTTAATTACGCTGCTGGCATAAGGTCCCGTAGAGACCGAACACCAGTGGTGAATGGAGCAGAATGGAGCCTTGCTCCATCATACTGCCTCTCCTTTTCTTTCCTCCTAACATAATTTCTTCCCTCCCCCCACCCAATATGTCCCCTGCCTCCCCTCACACTGGGCAGTGGAATTTCCAGCACAGGCGATGATGGAGTTGGGCAACAGGGCTGGTAAAGGAGGGGCAACACAGCTGATAAAGGAGATGCTACAGCCAGCTTTGTGTCAGCAGAGATTCCCCCTGCAGAGTAAGTATACTTGTACAAACCTCTAGCTGCTTTAAGTTTTGGTGCAAGGTGAACCTGGCAAAGTGGAGGATATGGCCCCTTGACTCCATATCCCACTACGGAGCAGTGAAGTCGGTTTTCAAATTTGCAGTCTCATGGTACTAACTGCAGTAGCAGAAGGCGATCCACCACTTATGTGCATTACAAGAGCAGTCAGCAGGATTTAACTTCAAATCCCATTTTATTACACAACAACAGAGTCTGAATGCTCTTCAGTCGCAATAGTATGCTCTCTTATGTATGCCTACAAGATATGTATTACTACACAAAGCATTGCATTGCTCCAGTTCAGTGCACCATATGCAAGTGTTGAATGCAGCATCATTCTGCTGAAATGCACAAACAAAAGCAAACTAACATTTTTTAAATAGTCTTTGCTAGAGGCAAATTAACTCCTTTCATTTGCATTCTACTACCCACACCAGAAAACACTGCATAACCAACAATTGTTTATTTAACATTAAATTATTAATAACTTAATTCTCATTATTTTTTTGTCCACGGGGAGGTTTTTGTTTGATTTCTTTTAAAACTGAGCTTTGATGTAACAGTTTAAATACCAAAGAAAGTGTATTTATTTTAATAATTATTTTTAAAAACTCCAAAGATTCAAGATAGCTGACTCCAGAATAATAATGTCTCTTCCACTGTAACAGTATTTGGATTCCTGAGATGAATGTTTTAGAACGAATGGCTTTTAATATTCTTAGTTACACATTTTACCTGTCTGTTCAGACCCAAATTTATCTCCATTCTACAAAAACTTGATATTATTTCACTAACTATTCTAAACTAGTTAAACCAGGAACATGGAACCATGAAACTGATGTCATAGAAGGAAGGTTTCAAGCCACAATAAGGCAGTCAACCTCATGTAATTTTGGGCTGGGATTTTTGGAAGAGCTTCAGAGAATCAGGTATCCACTGAGATTCAATTGGAGATAGGCACCTAACTCCCTTTGGCTCCTTTAAAATCCAGGCCTTATGCTTCTAGCACCTGGATTTTTCATGTGCTGGATTCTCCAGGCCTTTCAAGCACAGAAGGACACCCTCTTTGGCCAAAAGCACCCTGATTTAGTTTTGCCACTGAGGGAAATGCAACCCCATCACCTTAGCACTGAATATTGAGGGCCCCTGTAGCCTTCTAACAGCTGGAACTCATTACCCTAGCCAAAAAATGGCTGGTTTCCTCTCAGAAAAGGAGAAAGAAGAAGGCACTTGGAAGCCTGCAGCAAAAGGCTGCTGACAAAGATCTAGAAGAGCTGTGTTCCAGGCTATTTATTCTGCTGTTGGTCAGTGGCTAAGGGATGCTAGTTATGTGAAGGAAACCCTGGTCAACAAGGTTGTTTTTTGGGACACTTGATACAAAACACACCTAGGTGCAGAGGCAGCTTTCCTTTCAGCCACAGACGTGTGACATTTGTCTCCTCAACCACTCACTCATGGCCTTTTACACCACCATTGTTTTGTTTTGCCGGATCCCCAATGGACAAAGCAAGTTGAAAGGTCTATTCTACCACAGCCCTGCTGCGAACTCCAGTGTCTATCCTACTGGAAACTGAAAAGCTCCCTCAGAATGAAACAAACTCAGAATTTGATTTAAAAAGTCGTTTGTTACAGATAGACTAATTAAATGGACATAAAATGAAACACTGCTACAATTTCATTCTGATACTCACTGCTCCACATTGTTTGCAATGGTGCCGCCTTTTAGTGATGGAATTAAAGCTTTCGTTGCAGCTTTTGCAAGTTTGCTTTTCCTTGTCTCGCTTGGTTTTAGAAGATGATTTTCTGCAGGAATCAGGCTGAAATGAAACATACAGATAGGTGACATTATACAACATAACTATTGCAAAACAATTTTCTGCCACTCAATTTCTACCATGCTTATGAAGCTCTTTCCCAGATTTATTCCCCACCCAGACAATTTTAGGGAAAATTTCCTCTTACCAAGCCTGTTGGGGTTGAGGCTGCTGTGGGGATGTGCTGATTTTTAATTATAAGGCTCTCAGCTGTTTGGGCCCTACTCCTCAGAGTCCACCTCTTCCATTGTGCATCACCGGAACCAGAAAGTCACTCCATCTGATAGCCTATTGGTTTAAAGGGGATGGGTCTGGAGGAAGGGCATTTTCAGTGAGGGGGCTTCACTCTGGAACTCACTCTTTCTCTGGTTATCCAACAAAGCCTGAATTTGATTATCCTTCAGGACATGGGTTCAAACTATAGCATAGTGGCTGGATAGCCAAATGTCTTGGATGGTTTAGACACAACAAATTCTTCATCTTGGCAGGTGGTTGGACTAGATGACCCTTGTGGTCCTTTCTAACCCTATAGTTCTATGATTTCATGTTGCAAAACTTATATTCTCTGAGGGGTGAGGGAGAGGGAGATTTGTGCAAGGGTGGCTTGGATGGGAAGAGCAGTCTTGTACTCTGATGTGCCGATTAGTTTTGAAGTGGGCATTGTTTGGAACTGCCTTCCAAAGGGAGTAATGGGAGCTAACTTGCTTTAAGACTGAGCTTGCTAATTGTATGGAGGGGTGGCATGATAAGATTGCCTATTATGACATATGGCCCATCTGCAACTGCTATCAGGAAACATCTCCAATGGCCAGAGATGGGTCACTAGATGGGGGCGGGCTCTGAGTTACTACAGAGAATTCTTTCCTGGATATCTGGATGGTGGGTCTCACCCACATGCTTAGGGGGTAACTGATCACCATACTTGGGGTTGCCAAGGAATTTTCTCCCAGATCAGACTGACAGAGATACTAGGTTTTTTCCCCCTTCCTTTGCAGCATGGGGCATGGATTGTTTGTGGGTTTGAACTAGAGTAAATGATGGATTCGCTGTAACTTGCAGTCTTTAAATCAAGATTTGAGGACTTCAGTAACTCAGGCAGAGGTTATGGGCCTATTACAGGAGTGGGTGGGTGAGGTTCTGTTGCCTGCAATGTGCAGGAGGTCCAACTAGATGATCATGATTGGTTCCTTCTGGCCTTAAAGTCTACGAGGAGCTTGTAAAACTATGGTCCTGAGCTCAGAGCTCTGGATGGACACATGCATCTCCTTATAAATTTGGATAAATAAATCCCTGTGCCTTCTCCCTGGTCGGCACAGCTCCCTTTGGGGACTCTACTGGCTGCCGCTGGGTCCTATAGTAGGAGGGAAGATTGTAGTAGGCACTTTGTACTACTCCCACCATGGCAGACTTTCCACACACTTTCTGTGCAAAAATTTATAACCAAATTACTCTGGCACCATCCCTGCCGTGAATTTCACTTATGTCTATGCAGAGGAAATACATCACACTATGGGAATGTAAGATGGTTTCACTAGCGAAATAATGTCAAACTGCAGCGTGCAAGACAAAAGCCTTAATAATTCATTCGCTATTTCTGTGCTTCAGATAATCCACTCACAATCTATTGAGAGAAAAACCTTTCCCTCGTAAATTTTTATCACGTGCCCATAACTAAAGCAGGAGCTTTGTATAAAATAAAAAAGATATTTTACTTTTGTTATGGAGTTTATATTGGCGCTCCAGCAATCAATTTAAGGGGAACGTGTAAGCAGTAATTTCACAATAATGCAGCTCTGTTTCCAGCTTTCATTATGCCCAGAGCAGTCTGAAGGAACCTATATTACCAGATAAAGAACAAACAACCTACAGATTACATTTAGAAAGGGATGCGATTGTACATTGAGAAAAACACACACACCCTTCTTCCTCAGAGAGCTGTGCACCATAAGAAGAGGTAAGTCACAAGACTTATGTGAGAGAGCCATCTACCCAAATAATTGCATCTTCAGAAAGCTGAAGTCTTTCATAAGAGGAGAGGGATTCCAGAGGCTTGGGAATTCAGAGATGGGAGCCAGTATATAAAATCAGAGGTGGCGGCCCTCTCATTGCCATGTTAGAGATACCAGCCTGAAGGGAAGCCTGTAGCCTTCTAAAGAACCCTCTCTCCTCAGCACAGTGAAAGCCAACC
Source organism: Lepidochelys olivacea (assembly GCF_965140295.1). Taxonomy (NCBI): domain Eukaryota; kingdom Metazoa; phylum Chordata; order Testudines; family Cheloniidae; genus Lepidochelys; species Lepidochelys olivacea. The sequence continues at coordinate 29,238,305 of NC_140417.1, read as the reverse complement.
CAGTGAGTGAGGTCTCTCTAGTAAGTCAACATGTTGTAGCTGCCCCTGTGAAAGCCACTAAAGCAACCATTTCTAAGACTTGATTCTGAGATGCGCTGAATGTTTGTAACTCTCACTGATTTCAATGCAACCTGTGAAAAGGCCATGAGCAGCCAGCAGTTTGAACCCTGAGCACTCAATCTCAGCAAAATCAAAGGGGCGAAGGAGGGAGCTGTGTTCCATTTCTCAGTAGCAATTCCTGGAGCAAATACTCACCAGCAACTACACACCACATGACAAAAACACTAACCCAGGAACCTATCCTTGCAACAAACCCCATTGCCAACTCTGTCCACATATCTATTCAAAGGACATCATCATACGATATAACCACATGAGCCACACCATCAGGGGCTCGTTCACCTGCACATCTACCAATGTGATATATGCCATCATGTGCCAGCAATGCCCTTCTGCCATGTACATTGGCCAAACTGGACAGTCTCTACGCAAAAGAATAAATGGACACAAATCAGACGTCAAGAATTATATCTTGTTTCTTGACTTTAGCAAAGCTTTTGACACGGTCTCCCACAGTATTCTTGTCAGCAAGTTAAGGAAGTATGGGCTGGATGAATGCACTATAAGGTGGGTAGAAAGCTGGCTAGATTGTCGGGCTCAACGGGTAGTGATCAATGGCTCCATGTCTAGTTGGCAGCCGGTATCAAGTGGAGTACCCCAAGGGTCGGTCCTGGGGCCGGTTTTGTTCAATATCTTCATAAATGATCTGGAGGATGGTGTGGATTGCACTCTCAGCAAATTTGCGGATGATACTAAACTGGGAGGAGTGGTAGATACGCTGGAGGGGAGGGATAGGATACAGAAGGACCTAGACAAATTGGAGGATTGGGCCAAAAGAAATCTGATGAGGTTCAATAAGGATAAGTGCAGGGTCCTGCACTTAGGACGGAAGAACCCAATGCACAGCTACAGACTAGGGACCGAATGGCTAGGCAGCAGTTCTGCGGAAAAGGACCTAGGGGTGACAGTGGACGAGAAGCTGGATATGAGTCAGCAGTGTGCCCTTGTTGCCAAGAAGGCCAATGGCATTTTGGGATGTATAAGTAGGGGCATAGCGAGCAGATCGAGGGACGTGATCGTTCCCCTCTATTCGACATTGGTGAGGCCTCATCTGGAGTACTGTGTCCAGTTTTGGGCCCCACATTCAAGAAGGATGTGGATAAATTGGAGAGAGTCCAGCGAAGGGCAACAAAAATGATTAGGGGACTGGAACACATGAGTTATGAGGAGAGGCTGAGGGAGCTGGGATTGTTTAGCCTGCAGAAGAGAAGAATGAGGGGGGATTTGATAGCTGCTTTCAACTACCTGAAAGGGGGTTCCAAAGAGGATGGCTCTAGACTGTTCTCAATGGTAGCAGATGACAGAACGAGGAGTAATGGTCTCAAGTTGCAGTGGGGGAGGTTTAGATTGGATATTAGGAAAAACTTTTTCACTAAGAGGGTGGTGAAACACTGGAATGCGTTACCTAGGGAGGTGGTAGAATCTCCTTCCTTAGAGGTTTTTAAGGTCAGGCTTGACAAAGCCCTGGCTGGGATGATTTAACTGGGAATTGGTCCTGCTTCGAGCAGGGGGTTGGACTAGATGACCTTCTGGGGTCCCTTCCAACCCTGATATTCTATGATTCTATGATTCTATGATCATTCAAAAACCATTCAAAAACCACTTCAATCTCCCTGGACACTCAATAACAGACTTAAAAGTGGCAATTCTTCAACAAAAAAACTTCAAAAACAGACTCCAATGAGAAACTGCAGAACTGGAATTAATTTGCAAACTGGACACCATCAAATTAGGCCTGAATAAAGACTGGGAGTGGATGGGTCACTACAAGAACTAAAAACTAATTTCCCTATGCTCATTTCCCCCTACTGTTACTCACACCTTCTTGTCAACCGTTTGAAATGGGCCACCCTGATTACCACTACAAAATTGATTTTTCCTCCTGTTGATAATAGCCCACTTTAATTGAATTGTCTTGTTAGAATTGGTAAGGCAACTCCCACCTTTTCATGTACTATGTATATATATTTTCCTACTGTATTTTCCACTCCATGCATCTGATGAAGTGGGTTTTAGCCCATGAAAGCTTATGCCCAAATAAATTTGTTAGTCTCTAAGGTGCCACAAGTACTCCTCATTGTTTTTTAGAAAGAAGATTTGCTACATTTAATATTTTTATCCCACAGGAAAATCTGCATGTCAGAAAGCAACATCACATGATATAGTTCGTGGCTATACCAGCTGACTTCCGCATCATCTTCCTTGTGACCTTGTTTACTATCTGTCCCATCTGCTATCACCTTCTTACATGCTCCAGGCCACAACCTCCCCTCCCCAACCAGCCACTGTCCCTCTTCCTTTTTCCCTTTGCTCTGGGCCCTCTTGCTTTCTCCTGCTCTTCTTAGCCTTTACCTATCTCTCGGTCTCACAGAATGTCTCCAGCACACACACTTGGTTCCCCTCACTTGCCCTAACTGCACCCTTCACCCTGCTCCTCCGAGGCCCTACTCCTTTTCCTGGAGCAGGACAGGGTGATGCAAAGGGGCCAAGCTGCTACATTGCTGACTACATTGCTACTCCTAAGTTTTCTAACGCCTCTAACTGACCCTCTGTTCTGATATTCTCTGGGGACAATGGAAAGCAGAATGCCAGTCAACAGTGCTACAGGAACGACCCTGACTGCAACCAGTCCCTCAGTTTTAAATGAATTTGTTCTTTTCGATTTTGTTTGCTTCCTTCCTGCTGCAAGGGCAAACCTTTACATAGGGACAGATGATGTTTTGCGTTAAACTTTATGGAGTGCAGTGACACAGATTTGCTCATTCAAGGAACATGACTAGAGCTCTCTTTATGTGCACATTTACAGCTGCCCAGAACAGAAAGAGTTCCTACGGATCCATGTCCTCTCACACACACAGCTCAAATGTGGTGCTGCACTTCACTTGTAAAGAGTTTGCTGCAGCTAACCTGACATTATCACAACTAAATCATTTACAGATGTCTTAGATGACGCACTACCACTGAGTTTCATTTCAGACTATATCGACCTTCTCAAAGTAAGGCATACAATTAAGGAGACTTGGAATACTTTCCCTAATCAGCATGAGTCTAAAGAGCATCCATTTTTCCCAGCATTTCTACAGGCTAAAGTCATTCATTTCTGATGGATTTGTTTTACAGCTTTAATTCTGGTGTTAATGCTAATTAAATGTTTAGGAGACTGCATTTCCTTTCAACTGTAGAGGAATGAACCCTTCTTAAATCATTACAGCAAAGCACTTCATCACTGGCTAATTAAACTTTGAAAAGTTTTATATTGTTAGAATTTGCACTACAAGATTTTAGTGCTCATACATACCCACATAGCTTCATTGCTGTTAACAGGATTGCATGGGTGTAACTGAGGGCAAAATTTGGCCTTGTGAGTTAAGTTACTGGAAGGTAATCTTAAAGAATAGTATAAGACCAACACTATGTCTACCTGATGCACAATATCCATTCCTGTTGATACATACTAACAACTGCAGTGAGGAGAAACAACTGCTTAAAATTCCTCACTGTACACTGGCTTTCTTTAGCGAGAAGTCAGCTGATTGATTTGGAATGCACTGGGTAGCTCCCAAATAAATGAGATGATAATAATAATGTGCATTTCCATAGCATAAAAGAGAGGAAGCTGCCAGTAAGGTATTTTCCATGAGAGACCTCAGCTTTGAAACCTACTTTCCTCTTCATCTAAAATAGCAAGAATTAGGTGACCTTCATGACTGCAAGGCCCATGTATTTACCACAGTGGAGGTGGGGGATAGTGAGGGACAGAAGAGTAAAATAAAGGCTGGGGTTGTGGTTAGGGAGATATTGACTGGGTTTCGGGTGAGCTGATTTTTTTTATGATTGTATTTTAATGTATGGCAAAGGGGCCTAGAGCCCACGACAAGAACTTTACTTTGTATTATTTTTAATAAACAAACAAAAAAGACCCCAAAAAGTTAAAATGTCTTTAATTCAAAGATCTAAACACTTGACAAACATTAATTAAGCTGCAGAATGCCCCTCTGAGGTCCATATTTAAAATGGAAAACCTGAGGTACAGAAATGTCAAGTGACTTAATGTCATACAGTTATTCAGTGGCAGTAATGGGGACAGAACCAAAGAGACTTTGCTTTCAGATCTCTGTTTTAAGCACTGAATTACATTAAACAAGACAGTCTACCCATTCAAAGGAGCATAGGTCACATAGTAAGCGGTTCCATCTACTGCTAATTACACATCGCCTGAAGAGAGTTCCTTGCAAGTCAAGAGAGTGCTTTGAATAACGCACGTGTTCTGGAGGCCAGATCAGATCCTAACTGTCATAGCTCCATTGACCAGCTGAGCATCTGTCTCTTTTGTTTGACCAACTGAATTAATTATATATGTTCAAAAAGGACCTACCAAAAAGAGGGCCTGACCCCACCTGAGGCCTTTTGATCTTACTGCAAGTAAACAATAAAAAATAATAATATTAATGCTCAACTTTCCTCATACAACTAATCCTATTGAGGTTAGTGAGACTACTTACAGATAAAGTTAACTGCATGTGGAACTCTTTGCAGGATCAGGGCCTAAGAGTTGCTTTCTCAAACAGGGAAGTTTTGACCATTAATCTGCTTTTATTCTACAGTTATCTCACATTTTTCAAAATTTTGATTTCCGGTTAAACTTTTCATTGAAGTTTTGAATTTTGATCAAAAAATTGGAAGAGCATTTCAATGACTACACTTTGGAACTACTCATGCCTTAAATCTAAGCATATGCATAAGTGTTTGCTAGATCAGCGCTTCGGCCAGGGAAAAATGAGAAAACCAGGCATCGTTAGCAAACTGTTATAGCCTCCTTCACTTCAGAGGGAGGAAGGAAAGCCAAGAAAGTTCACCATAACATTAAGGAATGAAAAGGGTTTGGGGGATTGTCTGTTTTTATAATTTCATTGTTTTCTTGTTATTTTTTTCCTCATTTTTCTCTTTCATCTTATGTCTAGTCCAGTATTTAAGATTAGGGCTTTCAAGCGATTAAAAAAATTAATCATGATTAATTACACTGTTAAACAATAACAGAATGCCATTTATTTAAATATTTTTGGATGTTTTCTACATTTTCAAATATATTGATTTCAATTACAACACAGAATACAAAGTGTACAGTGCTCACTTTATATTTGTTTTTTATTACAAGTGTTTGCACTATAAAAAAACAAAAGAAATTGTATTTTTCAATTCACCTAATCTTTATCATGAAAGTTGAATTTACAAATACAGAATTATGTACAAAAAAATTGCATTAAAAATAAAACAATGTACCATTTTAGAGCTTGCAAGTCCACTCAGTCCTACTTCTTGTTCAGCCAATCACTCAGACAAACAAGTTTGTTTACATTTGCAGGAGATAATACTGCCTGCTTCTTGTTTACAAAGTGAGAACAAGTGTTCTCAGGGCTCTGTTGTAGCTGGCGTCGCAAGATATTTATATGCCAGATGCACTAAAGATTCATATGTCCCTTCATTCTTCAACCATCATTCCAGAGGACATGCGTCCATGCTGATGACGGGTTCTGCTCAATAACAATCCAAAGCAGTGTAGACCAATGCATGTTCATTTTCATTATCTGAGTCAGATGGCACCAGCAGAAGTTGATTTTCTTTTTTTGTGGTTTGGGTTCTGTAGTTTCTGCATCAGAGTGTTGCTCTTTTAAGACTTCTAAAAGCATGTTCCACACCTCGTCCCTCTGAGATTTTGGAAGACACTTCAGATTCTTAAATCTCGGGTCGAGTGCTGTAGCCAACTTTACAAATCTCACATTGGTACCTTCTTTGCGTTTTGTTAAATCTGCAGTGCAAGTGTTCTTAAAACGAAGAACAACATGTGCTGGGTCATCATCCGAAACTGCTGTAACATGAATTATATGGCAGAATGCAGGTAAAACAGAGCAGGGGATGTACAATTCTCCCCCCAAGGCATTCTGTCACAAATTTAATTAATCCATTATTTTTTTAATGAGCACCATCAGCATGGAAGCATGACCTCTGGAATGGTGACTGAAGCATGAAGGGTCATAAGAATGTTTGGCATATCTGGCATGTAAATACCCTGCAATGCTGGCTACAAAAGTGCCATGCAAATAAGAGCAGGACAGCATTATCTCCTGTAAATGTAAACAAACTTGTTTGTCTTGGCGATTGGCTGAACAAGAAGTAGGACTGAGTGGACTTGTAGGTTCTGAAGTTTTACATTGTTTTGTTTTTGAGTGCAGTTATGTAACAACAACAAAAATCTACATTTGTAAGTTGCATTTTCAGGACAAAGAGATTGCACTACAGTACTTGTATGAGGTGAGTTGAAAAATACTATTTCTTCTGTTCATCATTTTTGCAGTGCAAATATTTGGAATCAAAATATACGCTTTGATTTCAATTACAACACAGAATGGAAGATATATATGAAAAAGTAGAAAAACATCCAAAATATTTAATAAATTTCAATTGGTATTCTCTTGTTTAACAATGAGAGTTATACTGCGATTAATTGTGATTAATTTTTTTAATCGCGATTAATTGTTTTGAGTTAATTGCATGTTAACTGTGATTAATTGACAGCCCTATTTAAAATATAAGCACCTAAATTGCACATGCCTGTTATATGCAAGAGTTCAAACTGATAATCAGGTGCTCACATAGACAGGTGCATGAACAACAGAGGTATTTCCAAGCTCATTTACCCATTTTATGGAGTTACATATTTTCCATGTGAAAACTACCTGTTCATCAACATACACACAAACACACACACACCCCTTCAGCATGAGTCTTTGAAAATGTGTTGAATTAAGTGAAATGGAGTTAACTCATATTAAAAATAGTATGTTTTACACTTCGTAATATTGCAGGGTTTTTTTTTAGTTACATGGCTCAGAATTCTTGACCATATACCAATTTCTGTATGTGTAAGACATTTATACTGAATATTAGGAACTGTAGGTTGGGTTTGAATTTATGTATACAAAAGTATAATGAGCACTGTATGTTGGCTGTAAGCAGTTACCATAATGCAGCGTTTGTACACTTGTTGCATTTCTTCTATTATTTCTTTATTGTCTGGCTATGCTAACACGTAATAATCTTCAAATAAGTCTTATTCTTCTTCATATTTCTTCATTAAGCTGAGCCAAACATAGAAGGGAGATACTAGTTTGCTGACCACCACTACCACCAAGTGGTTTACATGAATAAGATTAAAGTAGAATCAGTGCAATTCCTCTTGCACGAATACTGGGATGGTTCTTAATAGGTGTGACAATTAAAATCAAATACGACTTAAGGCTGTGACCTGCAACACAGTTCACGCTGATGTTACTGTTCCGTCACACAACTGTGTTAAAATATAGCACAATGAAAAACAATCATTGTTAGGTAGGCAGAGGAACATAAGTCTTATTAGCCTGAGGAACAATGAATTATTTTTTAATCAACTAAAATATGTTATTTAAATTCAGGGGTATTTAAAAGTTATTTTTCTTTAAAATATAATTTTATGGAAGATTATTAAATAAACCAAGACATACCATTCAAATCCATTGTTACACAAATATGTATTAAAAGTAATTGGACTCAAGTTAACTTTGAACAAAATTTAGATCTAGTTAAAACATTTTATGAAACACGAGACCCAGATAAATGTTTCCATTTTTTAAAAATTGAAATTGAAACAATTTTTTAAAAACAAATATTTTTCTGTAATATTTGCAACCCAAACATTGCAGCACTGAATGTATGACTGACTTAAAGAAAAACAGAAGTGACGTGATTTTCACGGTTTATCAGGGAAATGCAAAATATTAACAAACATAAATAATGAGAACTATGCCAGTTTTCAAAAAGTCTTTCATTTTTAATAGATTACATGCTGTTAGTGGTACAGGTAAGGAATTGTACACTTAAATTAAAAACTTAATTGAATCATAACTGTCTATATCAACTCCCTTATCTGGTGTTATACGTCAACACACGGACTTATACAAAACTGTTAACCCTCTGCTTACTGGTTTCTGAAATAGGATGTGTCTCCTGGGCAGAGCTCTAACAATGTGCCAATCCCAACAAAGATACTTGGGGAATCATCCTATTAAATGCATTTCTGGGCTGATTCTGTACATATGTGGTAGCTGGACCACAGAAGGCCACCTACTAGTGAGAGGGAGTAAATGGGGGTAAGGAGGAGGAGAGCTGCCATGCAGCATCTCTCATCTGCTTCCAGAAAGGGACAACGAAGACACTTAAGGTATCTACTATTACACAAGTGGATGGGAGGAGATGGGGGCACAATGTGAGGCTGCCTGGAGACAACAGTCCATGCATTGGGCAAATAATGCTATTAAAGACTACTTCTGACCGTTCCACAATAAACTAGGATAACTTTTGGCGAGGACGCTTGCTGTTGAAGGCGGTCATGCAGTATCTAAGACCCTTCCTGAAGACCTGGGATTCTGGTAGGCTGTCTTAGATGGGAGGGAAGAGTGTACTAAAGATATAAGATAATGAGCGCACAAACCCTCTTAGAGTAGGAGTGCTGAAATGACTCAACAGCTGACATCACAGGGCTATGAGGACTGTGTTGAAATTGTTATGAAAAATATTTGGCTTGCACAGTATCCAATCTTTCACGGTGTTAAAGAACCAACCTTTTCACCACCCAACACCCTCAGCAGAAATAAATGAGAAACATACTATAGACTAATTATTTCTCAAATTCTACTTCTGAGCTGACGTTCAATTATACAATTGCAAACACATACACCTGAAACCAGTCAATGACTGGATAACAACACTGAATGGGGAAAATAACCAGAGTTCTAAAAAAACTGAGAAAAGTCTGCCTAAACAAAAATGTTAATCTCATAATTACTTACCCCTCCAGATGCACTGATGCCATCTGCTCCTGGCATAGATTCTACGGAGCTGGTGCTTACTATCTGAAGGAAAAGTAAATCACAAAGAACATTTCAATGTGGAGATTGCTCTTAAATTATGTTAATCATTAAAATCAAAACATGGAATAATATACTTCTAACCCCTCATTTGTTCTGGTTATGAATATAAGTAATTGCACATGTATTCAACTACTCTGGAATATTCAGCTGGCAATAAAGTGGGTGACTTTACAGACGGTACTGAATTACAAAGGTCTGTTTACATATTCAGAAATGTGCATGCACACAATAAATACCTAATACAGACACCTTAAACAGAAGAAAAGTTTTGGGTTTCACATATAAAACAAAAAGGGGCAGATTTTCAATTTCACAGCTACATTGATTCTTATAATAGAAACCAAAAAAGCAAAGTAGTTTGTGTAGTCATCAGTGTGACGTTGCACCCCATAAGGCTTTATGGAAACATGCTTATGAATGTATATATGACATAACTGGAATATGTTTTATGCTACATATACCATGTAACATATCTCTGTAAAGGTTATGATTTACTGAATATATTCATCCTATTTGTATGCATGTATCATTTTTGTATTCAAAGTTATGAATATTGGCTGTGTACTTGGTTGATTTTAAGTAGCCTTAGTAAGGCATTTGGTCAACTTCTTTCAAAAGGAATTTGCAAGTTAAGTGCCCAATCAAGAAACACTTAAGCTAACAATGAACGTTGAGACACCAAACCACATCTGAGCTTTCCTGGGAATGTGGCCTGGCTTGGCCACTGAGTCATGCATGGACATGTGACTTGCCCATGTGACTACAAAACTCCATCTTGGAGTTGGATTTTGCAAAGAGAAGAGAAGAGGGGGTCTCCACCCACAAGAGAAAGTCTATTTAAGCCCCTGGGAGACCCCTCCATTTTGTCTTCATCTGGCTCAAGAGATAGCCTCTCCACCCCCAAAAGGATACCTGAAAGAAACTGGAACAAAGGACAGTAACCACAGGGGTGTTTGTTGGACCCAGACTAGAAGGAGGCTAGTTTGTAAAAGAAACTTACTGGAACATCTCTGAGGGTGAGATTTAATCTGTAATCATTTTCTTACCGCATTAGGTTTAGACTTGCGCGTTTTGTTTTATTTTGCCTCGTAATTCACTTTGTTCTGTCTGTTATTACTTGGAACCACTTCAATCCTACCTTTTGTATTTAATAAAATAATTTTTACTTATTAATTAACCCAGAGTATGTATTAATACCTGGGGGTATACAGCTGTGCATATCTCTCTATCCGTGTTATACAGGGAGAAAAATTTATGAGTTTAAACTGTATAAACTGTATACAGGGTAAAACGGATTTATTTGGGGTTTGGACCCCACTGGGAGCTAGGCATCTGAGTATTGGAGACAGGAACACTTCTTAAGCTGTTTTCAGTTAAGCCTGCAGCTTTTACGGGATGTGGTTCAGACTTGGGTCTGTGTTTGCAACAGGCAAATGTGTCTGGCTCAAACAAGGCAAGGTTCTGGAGTCCCAAGCTGGCAGGGAAAACAGGCTCAGAGGTAGTCTCGGAACATCAGTTGGCAGCCCCACGGGGTTTTCTGTGATCCAACCCATCACAATCAGAACCCTAGGATGGAAGTGTAGCTCCTTGATACAGATTTCACCCATTTAAGTGTTTGTATAACTCATTCATGTTAAGACAGACCAAGAATGTGAACATATGTACACAGTTTATTTAATTAAGCTAAAATAGCAAATCAAAAACACCAAGGACATAACTTGTAGGAACACTCCATAATACTCCAGTTTGTAGCAAAGGAGATTTGGTTAGATATTAGATGGAAAAAGACAAAAACAAAACAATAAACCTAACTATAAGCGTAGTTAAGCTCTGGAATAGGCTTCCAGGGGAGGCTCTGGAATCCCTATCATGGGAAATTTAAGAACAGGTTAGACAAATACCTGCCAAGGATTGTCTAGGTATACCTACTCCTACTTCAGGGTGGGTGGATGGACGGACCAGAGATGACCTACTGAGGTCCCTTTCCAGCTCTACATTTCTATAAACACAGGCCTGATGCTGAGAGATGCAGAGTACCTGTATCTGTTGTTACCTTAAACTGCAGTTGAAGATGCTCTGCACCTCTAAGGATTAGGCCCTCTTTATCATTAAGTGCCCTACTTATCACACCCATATGCCATCTGCATTACCCACTTTAACACATGTAATATAATGAATAGATCTGGGACCAAATCTATAGGCTCGGAGAAATCCGTTAGTTACACTACATCTTCCAACTTTAATTAGAAGCAGTAAGTTTTTATTTTTGTTGTAAAAACAATTTGTGCTGTAGAACTGTTGACTCAGCTAGTGGACTAAAATACTAACACTGAAAGAGCTGCTAAATTTGAAGTCTAGGTGTAACCCTTTATATGCTAACACAATCGAACAACGGCGCAGAAAAAACACTGTAAGGCAAATAGGAGCCAAATACGTACAAATGTGGTTTAAATCAATGCAAACCCAGAATGGTAGATTAGCACTACCCCAAAAGGAGCTGAGAGTGGGATTACACCTATTTAGGACGATGCAACGTATGCGGACCTCTCTGTACTCAACCAGCTGCACTGTCTTCTGCAAAGCGGGCAACAATACTGTCTTTGGAGACAACATACTTACTTAGTACTGCAAGAAGGGAAAGCAGCAAAACCGGGTCTTACAGGAACTCTATCAAATCAGTTAAGGTGCCGCACTGATGAGTCTCAGTTAATCCTTGATGGCAAGGAGGATGAAGCCTGTGACACAAGGCCTTGAGAGAGTATATATATCGTGGGGTGGGAGGGATCTAAGCTTTGATAGAGATGTGGAGAATGCCCTCCAGGTGGGGGGAAATCATCTTAGTTGTCCTAAAGCACTTCAGTGGCCTCAAGCAAAAATTTGTATATGTAAAACATACACTAAGAAACTGATGCCTTCCACAGGCACTCTCTAGCTTTAAGCTACAGAAGATCTCAAAAGAGCTTTACCAACATTAATACACTAAGTCCTAAATCCCCTTGGAGCTAGGTACAGTATCCATGCAGTTTCCGGTACAATGTCGTTTGGCAGCTGATATTTGCTGGTCACATAGGTTCCCCATCAGTATTTTAACTGCAACTTCTAACATTCTATCGCAGCATGCATCTCACATTTGCTCTGGAGAAAAGCCTCTATGGAAAAAATGTTCTCTCTCCAGAGAAAAATATTTTTATCTCCCTTCCTACTGGAAAATGTACATGTACTCCTGCCAATTTGGAATCCCTAGTTATGGCCCTTAAGTTACTTTTTAAATGTTACTTTCAACATTTGTAAAATGTGTCCTATGGGGATGATAATTTTTCATTCATTTGTCCAAATGACTCCACCAGAGAATCATTATTTTAACAGGATCCAGAAGGTACTAAGTAATTGCAGTACATAGCCAGTGCTGGAATTCAGCTTCTAGACCTCGGGAGTCCCACGTGTATGGAATTTAGCCTCTTAGCGTAAGAGGAACCAAGGCTCTTCCTTAGCTTACTTCCACTATTGTGTTCTGTCCACGCATTGTGGGTCACTAGCCTTTTGTGAATTAATGGGAAAAATATTTTTTCTTGGGAACATTTTTATAGTATTTAATAAAAGGAGACATTTACATAGCCTTAACCATGGCAAATGGGGACTGAAAAAAACCCATGTATATCCTCTATCTAAAGGAGTGGTGCTGCAATGGAATCTCAAGTGACTCAAAAGAGACTCCTTCGAAACTGATGCTGCTCTTATCCTTGGGTTGATAGGGAGGAGGAAAAACAACCGGCCAATAACCAGGCTCAATTTTTGCCCACTCAACAAATCTTTTTTAAGGTGTGAATTAATGATTACTCTGTTATTTGTATTGCAGCAGTGCCCGGGGTCATGGCCCCACTGTGCTAGGTGCTATGCAAACATACTAAGAGACACAAGTGGGTGTTAAAATCAATGGCAATACCCAGTTAAGAGAGAGGCTCAGGAACTGGTTTTCAGGTTTGGAGCCCTTTTTTTTAGTTTATATCAGAAATTGCTAAGTAAGCAATACCTATAAGCCTGGCGGCAGAACTAGGCCAAGGTTACAATAGCACCCTCCCCCTGAGCCCATTTACTTACCCCACAATCCTCCCAGAACCACCCATGCCCCTGCCTTTCTGATACAGTGGTCAGGATTCGTTAATGGGAAGGGGAAGGAAGTTGGAGCAGACATGCAAATTTTCAGAACTGTTTTGAAACAGTGACACCTACAGTTCCTTACACACAACATTCTCTCCGGCCTGGTCGGGGCTAGATCCTGCAAAGGGATGCCAACAACCCATAGACTGAGTTTTGCTATGTCCTACTCAGAATTTCTAATTCTTGGTCACAAAAATGTGCATTCATCTCTTTCGTGGTAGAAAAGAGGCACTTGGAGCTCCTGGAGGTTGATGCCCACACTGTCTGATTTGAACGTGTGAATGCCTTTTTGCATCTGCAGAAACACTAGCATACAGATTCTTGTCAGTGCACAATCACAGACTCAGGGTGACATATTGGCCTGATTTTTAAAATTAGTAAAAAGAATATATATTTTATAATCAAGTCTTTCAACCTCAGTTTAAAAATACTAGTACAGTCAGTGGGGAACTCAATGCACTGCCATGCTGGGATCCAACTTCAGGATTGAACTTGGTCTCTCTCTCCTGAAAGTAGAAGGGGCTAGACACTTTACTAGATATACAGGTTGGGAGCACTTCAGTCACTCCTTAGAAGCCCTCCAAGCTGGCAACTGAAGGGCACTGACAAGCTCTGGTGGAAGCTGCATTCAGTCCTAGTTCAGTTATTCCTCAGCATCCCTATTGCATAACTGAAATGTTCAGCCTAATGTATATGATAGTAAGTAAAAACCTACACTTGAGTCACATCGTTGACCTTTGCAAACCACAGGATTATGGGAATTCAGTTAACAAAAGTGTTAGGAGTCATCTATAAATTTACACCAAAGACTGACTCTTGTGCCTTGCAGCAGCCACTAATGACTGCCAATTCAGCACAAATACTGGATGCCAAGAGCATAGTGTGGAGAGTCTCAACATACTTCAGATCTTCCCCTGAGCTTGCTAGATCCAGGGCCCATTCTGCCCTGACAGATGAGCAAACGACTTGCTCCAATGTACTGCACTGAACATGGATCTCAACAGAAGTCACATCATTTGTAGGAGCCAATATAAACGTAAATTATAGCCAGTCAGAATGCAGTCATTCTTGTCATACAAGAGAAAGTGAGGAGAATACATCATCTATTTTTCACTCTAATGTGTCCTGATCTGTCTAATATCTCATGATGATGGCAAACTTACTTGATATACCTACAATGTGATAAAATTGCTGCTCTGAGATTGCTCTTGGTATTTGTCCAGTTTTCCATATTTACAGTATCAATTTCAGCTCTTTTTTACTGATAGCAATTTATTGCACATTCGGCTTGACATCAAATCTCAAAGTCAATCATACTGATAATTTACTCTTCTGAAAATACAGATGAGCAACCTGGTACAGAGGAAATTAACGTGTATATTGCATTCACATCACAGCGGAGAAATTAATCCTTTATTCCCTGCTTGTCTTTTTACGAACTACTAGTGTGTGAGCACTTGGCTACCTCGTGTTCACAGTCTCAAAGTAAACTGGAGGTTAAGAAGCAAGGTATAATTATGAAGAAATCAGACAGTCAGTCCTATGAGGATAGGGAAAGTCTGCTAGTTAATTTGGCCATTAACAAGAGGATGCTCTGTCTGAACACTTCTGCTTTGAAAGCAGCCCATGGAACCTATTTATTAGCTTATGGGGTTCAGGTTTTTCCCCCGAGTTAATTCTGATTTTAAATAGGGTATTACTTAAGTGATGAATAATTTGGGGCTACTTTGTGTCTCTTGACTGCACGTGAAAGGAACTCTCTGCAAAAGGATCCTCCCTGTTCCTCAAGGAACGGAGGGCTCACTCACTCCCACTGCATCATCCACCCACCTCTGGAGCTTGTGTAGCCCTCTCCCTGCAGCCCAGGGGCCATGCTGGGATGAGATGCATACATAAGATACCTCACTCAGGCTCTGGGGAAGTTACCCCCAGAAGTAATGCTGCATGGAGCTGCACCGTCTCTTCTGCAGAGTGCCCCTCAGGGGCATCAGGGCAACCTAGGAAAGGTGAGTCCCTGAAAAAGGAGGCTCCAACAGATCTGCACTTCAAGGGAATTGGGAGGGACAGAACCTAGACTCCCTGCTCTGAGATCTGCCAGTCCTAAGGGCAGGTCACATGACCCCAGGGGGTCAGTTCTAATTGCAATACACATGGACATTTCCCTTCCTCAGAGGCCCCTTCTATTGTTTTTTTTTTCCAGTGACCCTGGCCTTGGTCTTTATCATCAATTTCAAGTGACTGCCTGAAACTAAGTACCAGAGAGACCACATCCCTTATGGAAAAGTCCTGCAGAATTTTAAAGTGATGAACCCTTTTAAAAATTAATATAGACACTGCTCTTAAAATGTACAGAATTTAATAAAGGTGGCTCTCTACAGGTGTTTTTGAACAATCGTGTAGAACTCTATTGCTAGGATCTACATATCATTCTCTATTAAATTTTTTAAGATGGTACCATTAAAAACCTCTGCAAAAGTTATCTTTTTCTATTCATTTCCATAGGACTATTCTGTAAGAGGTATGCAGCTGGGAAGAAACTCCCAACAAAAAGCATCTCTCAAAAAAGTAGTGTGCAAAACCACCCAGTTGCACAAACTTCATTCCAGACAGCCAACCACGGAGAACATTGAAGAATTACACCTGTTATGCCAAGTGAGCTACTAGTCTGGAAAACATGACTGATAGGTCCCTGCACTGAATTACCCTGGGTAATTTTATTCCATACCTGCATGGCTAGATAACAATGACTGACATAAATTTGAGAGTCAGAAAAATGGGTCTGCATTGCATAACAATATAATATAAAAATCAAGACCAGGACGATAGTGTTAAAAAAGAAAGTTAGCTGTATATGAGTTCACGAAAAAGTCTGGAAAATACTTAGGAAAAATAAGGACAGGTAGAATTTTCATTCATGCTTACCGAAGAGTCTGGAAGATGCTCATCTTCTTGAGAAAAAGAGCTATTAAAAGCCCTAAATGTTTCACTGTTCTGTTTATGTTTTTCAATTGTTGCTTGAATTACCTGAAAAAAAAAAAGCCAGGGGCAGACAAAAGTGTGGGTCACAAAGCGTGTCCTGGAAAAATTCCGGTTTAGGAAAACTGGCAGAATCTTTGCTCTAGTGGAAAACTGAGAGGCGGATAAACTATCTGTCACAATTCTTTGTTCTTACAAGATTTTTAGTCTTCTATCAGTCTTCCACTTGCAAGGTACGTACTAACTAATCTCAGAAACCAGGGTCTTCTCTTGCGGCTGGTGGAGCTGACCTCTCCTCCTAACTGCACTTAGGGATTGCTGTCCTCATTTTAGAGATGGGGTGACTGTGGCAGAGAGACAAAGTGGATTACACAAAGACAGACAGCAAAGTCAGTGGCAGAGCCATGATTAGAATGCAGGACTTCCTACTCCATACTAAGCCCTTCAGGTCACCCTGCCTTATTTCTTACATACAACTTCCATTTGTTCATAATCCAAATGTGAGAATGTTATCAATGAAATGAGCTGGATACATGGGGATTTCCGTCAGTATAACAATGTTTTTTTATTAACCTGAATCCATTCTCTCTTCTCCTCTTCTGTCCTGTAAAAATAAAAGACAAGACACATTTGCTCTACATTTAGTATTTTCAGTAAATCAAAATATTGATATTCTCACAGTTTTATTTCCAGAAACAATTTTAACTTGTACACCAGCTACCTTATAAACATTCATAATGTTGACCTTAAATAATAATTACCAAAATTCATGACATGGTGCTGGAATTCGATTTACCAGCCCATTATAAGCTGTTTGTTTAATAATGAATGCAAATCAATGTTGCACTTTAATATGCTTTGACTTAACAGCAGAAAATTACCTGTAGTATAATTAATCATGTTTGTTATTGATCTCAGGGTCTGAAACGAGGTCATTCTAGCATAGTCATGTCCCTATCTCAGAAATAAAAAGTGTTTCTATTCCCAGACTTTGGAATTCAGAGGAAACACTGTACCTAGCTTGGAGTTCCAAGGATCTCTTTTTTCCAGTTATCGAAAATGTATGAGTCACATTTTGCTTGACAATTTCCTGGACCTGGAAAAAGCAAGTTGATAGTTTATATTCTTCATTATAACTATTCCCAAACACTACATTCAATCCTCTAAATATCCAAGCTGGGGTGACTACCAAAAATAATACAGCATAAAGCTTAAAATGATGAAGGGATTCTTTTCATTATTATTATATATTATCTGTATTGTAGTAGTGCCTAGAGGAGACAGAATCATGGAACCAGACCCCATTGTGTGAGGCGCAGTACAAACACAGGACAGGATCTGGTCCCATACCTCAAACAAAGGGTGACCAGACAGCAAATGTGAAAAATCGGGACGGGGGTGGGAGGTAATAGGAGCCTACATAAGAAAAAGACCCAAAAATCGGAACTGTCCCTATAAAATCGGGAAATCTGGTCACCCTACTCAAAAATTTTAAATTGTAAGTTGGGTGCAGTCAAGATTTCGCATATTCCTTGCCCCTTCCCATTCATCCCACAGCAATCTGTGCAGGAGGGGACCTTACTTACCTACCTATGCTCAAAGTCATACATCTGAGAAAGAGTTTCCAATTTAGGTATGTGTAATGAGCTGCTAAAGGAGTCGTAGCCCACATTTTACAATGATGTATAATTGAGAGAGATGCCCATGTTCCCACTTTATACTAGCCACAGTTATTGGCAATTCTACTGTATGCAAATCTCACACTCAGAACTTTTGACCACTTGATGAAGTATGTCAAGAGGTCAGCATAGAAAATATGCAGCACAATATTTCTATTTATGAGATAACAGAGGAAATATACCTGAGTGTTCAATTCCATAGTACATCTGACAGGAGTGTAGGAAACTAGTGCATTAGCTCACAGATGTCTGAACCAGTCCATGGACACCAGTGTTTATTGGTACATCTCTTGAGGATACTGAACTAATTTTGGCTTCCTGACAACATTCTACCAGCCCTTAGGCCTCGAAGTTTTGAGCTCATTTCCAAACCAAACCCCAAGCTGAAGAGTGAAAAAGCTGACTGCTGTGACACCATCAACTTAATCGGAGTGGCACTGTTACTGACATTCCAGCTCCCCAGGGTGACAGAATTAGCTAATGGACTAGCACAGGCAGATAATTCTGTGATGAAGTCTAGCTGCCTTATAGTCAGGAGTATTATCAACTTCCAGCCACAAACTGGCATCAGCCTCAAAGCCAATGCATCACTGCCCTTTTGGCTATAGAGAAGAACTGTGATTAAGCACAAAAAGTAGATACCAACCTGCAAGCCTGCAATGTCCATCTTTTCTCGAACACTGAACTTCTGGCCTATCAGCCTCAGTTTTGGCACACAGTATAACACCATGCTGTTAAACTGTAGTGGAGAAAAGATATGTACTAGATAATACAGGTAGGAAGGGATCCACATTTTGATTGCAAAGCATCATGGCTCAGGGTCCAGGCTCTGGTGTCTCATAACAAAACGCCGCTATTGTAAATAATCTAATATAGTTCATTTTTACACAACATGTTTCAGAGAGTTAACCACAAATCAAAGGAAAGAAAAGTCTAAGGAGAAGAGAGGGGCATCTGGGCAGAGTAGGCCATTGCATTTTGGACTGTGATCAGAGAGAGGAAAGAAGAGAATGTTTCATAGCAGTAACTCTGAATATATGAGTGTGAAAAAATTGGCAAGAAACTCACCAGATACAAGTACCTATCCTGAGCTGTGCCGTTCTTAGCTGAGAGTTTCTGGATATGGCCTTCTTTAATGAGTTCATTGGCGGGGTTAACAATGTCCTCTTCACCCCCAAGTCGCTCATATACTTCTAACAGCTTGTGCATCTTTTCCTGTAAGCGCAGAACATAATGTCTATCCAAGCAGCGATTTTTTTTAAAGTTACTTCACTTGTCTGTTACCCAAAATACCATTTTTTGTGAGTATGACCCAAATAAGCCTGGAAACAAATATATTATGGAGGAGGGTGAAAGATCTACCTCAAAAATATATTGCAGTTCCCTACCCTTCAACAGTTTCACTTCTCTACTGTGGTCACTTTTGTCTCACTCTTTGCTTGAAATAGAACAACTGCATGTTTTGGTCAGTCTGCTTGAAATTATCTGGATGGTTTTGGATCTTTCCTATCCATTAAACACACATCTTTCATATCCATACATTAAACACATATCAATGAAAGCAATGAGGTTAAGTCCAGTATAGCCAATGAATGAGCCAGTAGCACACTGTGAACAGCTAGAGTTCCTACCCTGCTCCAAACAGAGCTCACACACACTGAGTGTAGTTTACACGTAACTCTTCCTTGGAGTTTGGCTTTAATGGTAACCCAACAGCAACACAATATAAATCTCAGCCTAAGCTTTCTCCCAAAGTTTGGCGATTTCTGTGTTTCCATGCATAATCTCTTGTATTCCAGCCCTCAGTCTCAGATCAATACTCCAGCCTCTCTTGTATTCTCATCCGTGCTAACGAGATCCAACTGCCAGCACCATGCACATAATTACTCTGCAAGTAATTCTAGTTGCAAGGTTCTAGTACCTGAGCTTATGGCAGTAGTATACGGGCCTTACCGTCAATCAAACCCTAACCCCGCCCCTTGACACCTTGACACCACCCCTTGACCGGAAGTCCTGCCCCCATCTGGGGTATTACTTCCAGGGTCAAGGCTGCCACGTGACCGGAAGCGATCAAACCCTAACCCCGCCCCTTGACACCTTGACACCGCCCCTTGACCGGAAGTCCTGCCCCCATCTGGGGTATTACTTCCAGGGTCAAGGCTGCCACGTGACCGGAAGCAAGGTATGTCATGTGACCCCTCTAACAACTCCTCCCACTGCCCTCTACCAATCAGGAGAGGTTTTGTCCCTGTAGGACTTCCCCTCAAGAGGAGATTTGACCAATCAGGGTGAGTTCCGGGGCAGGGTGTCCTCTACGGAAGTGGGTCTTGTGACCCCTCTAACGACTCCACCCCCAACCCTCTACCAATCAAGAGGGGTTTCGCCCCTGTAGGACCTCCCCAAGAGGAGATTTGACCAATCAGGATGAGTTCCGGGGTGGGGTGACCCGACCGGAAACGATTAGCGTGTGACCCCTCTAACGACTCCTCCCACTGACCTCTACCAATCAGGCCACCCGGAGACCAGATTTGACCAAAATAGGGCACATTCGGGATGGGGTGAACCGCCCAGAAGAGTGGCGTGTGACCCCTCTGCCAATCAGAATGCAGCTCCATCACCCCATAAGTCCCAGCGTCGGGCGGAAGAGGCTGTCTTTTACAAATCGTGGAAACATGGACTCCTTCACCACCCCCGTGAGAACTTCGGACTTTGTTTTAGCCCTGAGGACCTTTGGACTTGTATGGAGAAAGCGCTACATCAGCGAGAGTTCCGAGGAGGACCCTTTGGCCCAGCCGTTGATGGACACACCGGAGTCTGACCCTGAAACCCAGCTGCTTGTGAGGCATCGCGATGAGCGTGATGGCCTCTTGTTGTCCACCCCCCGAGAGGTGGAAGGTGATCGCAGCTCGGGGAAGTCATTAGTGGACAAGATGAACGGAAGAGACAACGCTCAGGTAAATGAATGCGTAAGAGGTGACGGTCGAGGTTGGGGGTGTAACGGGGCTAGGAACCAGGGATTGTGTAAATCAAAAACCAAGCAGGGGGGTGCTTGCGCTGTTTCTTTTCTAAAAAAAAAAAATCTCTCGACAGTTCGACGATGCCTTTCTAGAGGACCCGGAGACCCTGGACAGCATTGCGCCAAGCAGCGAAGATGAACCGGGCCCACCTTGTTTTGCTCAACGCCGACACAAAATGTTGAAGAGGACTCCGAGGATGACGGCTATGAGGAGTTTAGGAGGAGGCTTGCCATGGAACTGACTGAGCCAGTGCCACGTCGTGAGCGTAAAAAAGTCATGCAGACTATTGTACGCGTTGCTGTTTATTCTGTTCTTAATCACTGTCTTAGGGAAAAGCTTTTTGAAGACTGTGAGGGCTGTGTCATAGATGCACCAGGCCAGCGGCACCATGACTGTGTGACTTGGACTTCAGTGGATATAAACTGCAAGCTCCGGGGCCTGTGTGCTGAGCTGTGCTTGGAAAGCTTATTAAACACTATTATTGCCATAGGTTATGCTATGCAATGTCTGTGCCTAACCCAAGAACATTTAGCACAAGGGGTGACCTTGATAAATGCTGTGCAATTCAGTGGAGACCCTGACCATGTTTTAAAGAAAATGACCAAACCGGAAGATGCCTGCTTAGAGCGTTATATTGACCGTCTGGTCCGCACAAAAAGTTACAGAACCCTGCTTAAGAAAAAGGCTATTTGTAAGAAATCTAAAAGGATTAAGTTAGAAAATGGTGAGGGGCCAAACATGCGATATAAAACTTGGTACCTGTAAATTTAAAAAAAAATCTATTGAAAAGGGCTTTGTGATTATCTGTATTTCTGTTAAAAGGTCTCTGGCCCTTAAGGTAGCTTAAAGTTTTTTTTCATTTTCTTTTTTTAATGGAGCATCTTGGTTTGTTTTCAAGGAGCTGTATGTCTTTTAAATAAAAAAAAATGTTTGTGAGAACCTAGCTCTTGTGTCTTTTGTGTAAGAGAGAACCATTTACAGCAAAAAAAAAAAAAAAGCTGAAATGTATGTTGTGGGAAGGGGAAAAACAATAAAACAAACAGGGATGGTTCAGACATGTGGTTGAGTACAATACAGCTGACTTATTCTGTTGAACTGAACGGGTTTAACCACTCCCCCGCCCCCTCCTCACTGAATAGTCAGGGTGGCTGTGATTACTCACCCTTGTTGTCATAGGGTTAATTTTGAATGGGGGTGCACCCATAGTAAGGGAGGTGGGTGGGTGAGGATGGTGAGTTCTGATTAATATGAAATGAAATAAAACCTCAGGAGTTCGCAGATGCTATTGGACAGTTTAAATATAACCCCTGGAGTTGGTGGAACACTATAGGCCAGTTTAAATATGGCCCAGGAGTTGGTTGAAGGCCACGGGTCACTTTTTCTAGAAAGCACCCCTGCCCCACCAAACTTTAAGCATGAAAGAAACATGTTTTTAAAAACAAAAACAAGCCCCAAGACATTCATTGATATCTGCAAAGGGCCCCTCACATGAAATGGTTACTGTAAGAAGGCCCTACAGGGGGGAAAAAAACAAAGAAGTATTTGAACTTAAAAAAGAAAAAAAGAAAAGCAGCCCAATTGTGCAGAAAACTTATTCCCCATCCTCAATCACAAAAGGGAATGCTAGGGAGGGGTGATCCAATCAACCTGCTAACTATTTTGAAACAAAAGAGTTAGGATGGTGTAAAAAAAAAAAAAACCTCAGGTAGCTTGGAGACTGTCTCTTTCAACAGAAACTCTCTTGAATTGCTGCTGGACTGCAAGTGGAGGTATGTTCCCTGGTTTTTTTTTTAACTCTGAATATATATATATATATATATATATATATATATATATATATATATATATATATATATTATATATAATGCCATTCTTTGGCCATGCTGTCTTAGTAAATAATGGTGCATATCTTTATTGCAGTGTGATCTGTTTAGCATGGAGCCAGTAACTTTAAGTTGCACTTCATCACCAGGCAAAGGTAAAAACCATTTTTAACTGTAGTTGTGCTTAATAACTTCAGGTATTACATAGGTTGAATAGGGATTTGGGAGCTAATACGAACTAACATTTTGGCTTGTTTTTTTACCCCAAAGACCCCAAGCACACATGGCTGAGGCCGGGCTGGGGACAGAACAACCAGGGGTCTTTTTAAAAGCATGTGGGTTTATTGAAAAGTATTTTGTTGTGTGTGTGTAAAACATAGGTGGTTTTTAAAAAGTATATGTCTACAAACTGATGGTGATGGTGTGTTTCCAATTAACAGGGTTTTTACTTTGCAAAATGAGACGTATTTTTTAAAAAAAATATTTGTGGGGGTTGTTTTCAAAGTGGTAGAAATAAACTCAAAACCTGTGTTTGTTGTACAGCCTGAAATGGATTATTTTGTTTTAAAGCTATGACTTTTTTAAATAGAAAAAACACCCTAATGGATATTTTTTATTTTATTTTAAAGTTTACTAGACAGTTTCATGTGTTTTATTAGAATGTTGTTTGCTTTACAGCACGGTCAAAACATGAGCGGGTAAAAATGCTCAAAAGAAAAAGGAAAGAGACAACTGAAAAGAAAAATTCACAAGTATCAGTGACAGATGGATGGATGAAGCCGGGTAAATATATTTTGCTTATTAGTCTGGTTAATTTATGAGGTTTTGTATTTTAAGTACATACATAGGTGTGGGTGAGAAAGCTGGCAAAGTTACGTTTTTGTAAAATGCTTTTTTTTCCCGCCCTGCCCCAATCAGGCATATGCAGCCCTTCTGACAAGGCTGTAGTGGGAGCTACAAGGACCCCTCCCCGAGAACCACCAAAGAACCAGGAATCTGCTTTGAGACCTTTAACAACGCAAAACAGCACAAGAGTGCAGATGAAGCATCAGCCCAGTCCAAACCTCATTTACGTCAAACCCAAAGACAAAACAAAACACTCTGGTAAAAAACATCCATGCAAACACAACTCCAGTTCCTCAGCGTCCACCGCCACGCCAAGCCCTGAGAAAACTGTGAGCAAAAACGCCCACATTCACAAACCCGGAGCAGGCGCTCTAGGGGTTGTGAATAAAAAACCAAGGATTGAAAACACCTGCAATGCCAAGGTATTGCAACCATGCAAACACAACTCCAGTTCCTCAGTGGCCACCGCCGCACCAAGCCCTGAGAAAACTGTGAGCGAAAACGTCCACATTCACAAACCCGGAGTAGGCACTCTAGGGGCTCTGAATGTGTGCAGAAACACACACTTTCACAAACCCAGAGCAGGCGCTCTAGGGGTTGTGAATAAAAAACTAAGGACTGACAAGCCATTCTCCCAAAACCATAAGCTTGTCACAGATCCCCCATATTCTAGTATTTGGGAAGAGTTTGATGCTTCATTCAGAAAACTGATGGACGCTGTATCCTCGGGGGGTCTAAAACTACGGCATTCTAAAAAGATTTGGAAAAAATACGACGCTGTGTTCAGAAAACTGATGGACGCTGAATCCTCAGGGGGCCTAAAAGAAAGGGGAGCTGGAAAGGGTGGCTCTGATCAGGCATGACTAGGTGTGGAAAGAGGTACCCTCAAGGGTGCACATCAGCTCATGTGTAAACAAAAGGGCGGATGGCGCTTGGGGGATAAACAGATGGCTGCCAAAAAATTCCAGGCCAGGGTCGCTGTAAAAATTTTAAAAAGGGCTAAAGAGGTAATGAGGGAAAAAAACCAAAAAGAGATGCCCCCTACCAGAGGCTCTCAAACTGGCATGTCTCAAACTCCCCTCAAAATGGGGACGCGAAATCAGACTCTGGTTTAGAAAATTCCCCAGAGGGCTCTCTAGATGGGGTCCCATCTACTCCCAATGACCCTCAAGGGGGCGTCTCAGAGTCTGACTCTCAATTAGTATCTGATGTAGAAGATGCCATTGATGGTTCCGTAGAGGAACCCCCAAGTAACCCTGAAAATGCAGAGGTGTATATGGAGAGAGTGAGAAGTTGGCAACGTAAATTACCTAGATTTGGGGGATCGGTGTATTGTGAGGAGTTTCATTTTGTCCATCTTGAGCAAATAAATTCAGCTCAACAGGCTGTTGAAGCCATACACAGAGGGATACAGCTAATTCTTGATGACGTTAATGGTAGGGTAGGCCCTGATGATTACGTACAGTTACGTTTAGAGAGCCGTCGTTTAACTAATCCTTTGTTTTCGGTCAGAAGAACTAGGGATGAGCTATCCGCTGAGGATTTCTTAAATCAGACCTCAAAGCTGCTTCAGAGCAATAGAGAATTGCATCTCGATGGTACGTTGTGCCTCGTTGTGACAGTTGTAAAAAATAGGGGTGGGGTGCTCAAAGAGTTTTAAATTCTATCCTTAGTAGTCAGATTATTCATAAAAAGAGACAATGTTTAGTAGACCTGACTTACACCGGTACCAATCTATGTTTTGCGGGAGGGCTCTTGGCCGTCATGGCCGGTCATAAACCTACGGATGCGGAATTGTTAGCAGAGGCGAGAAAGTTGCACGAGAAACTGGGGTGGTCAGATCAAAAAAAGGTTATGCTCAGTGACGTGGCAAAGTTTCAACAGCATTTAGGAGTTAACATACAGGTGGTGTTGTATGCGGTGAAAGGTGGCTGGGTTTTTTTTAAAACGGGGGGCCCCGTGTACCCTAAGACTTATTTTATCCTGTTGCACGATGAACATTACTATGGGGTTTTGGATGTGAAAAAGTTGTTCAGAGCAAAAAATTACTGTGAGTTTTGCCACACAGTGTACAGTCACGACCATTCTTGCAGGTAT
Organism: Lepidochelys olivacea; assembly: GCF_965140295.1. NCBI lineage: Eukaryota > Metazoa > Chordata > Testudines > Cheloniidae > Lepidochelys > Lepidochelys olivacea. The sequence goes on along the minus strand of NC_140417.1, from coordinate 29,212,626 downwards.
CGTTGCCGCCTCTGCTTGAGCGCAACATGCTCTGACAACGTGGGTGTGCAGCGGAGGTGTCCTAGCTGTAAACTGTATTATCTGTCCAAAGAGTGTTTAGACAGACATGTCAAAAAACCAAGTTGAATGCCTGTCTAAAACTTTGTGCGATAAATGTCAGGCGTACGTGGACAAGCGGCACAGGTGTAAAGGGAGGCGCTGTAAGCAGTGTCAGGGTTTGATCGTTGGAGATGTAAACGTTCACCTCTGTTTTATGGGTAGCCTTAGAAAGCCCGAATCATCAGAAAAGTATATTTTTTATGATTTTGAATGCATGCAAGAGACTGGGTTGCACACTCCCAATTACATTTTTGCCATGTCCCTAAAGCCGGAAAAATCCTGGGAATTTAAGGGTGACGAATGTCTTTCTATGTTTGTTAAGACCTTTATTGGCAAAGAGTTCCGGGTCTACACGTTCCTAGCGCATAATTCCAAAGGTTATGATGCGTATTTCTGCGTTAGACAGTTACTGAAGGAAAAGATGTGCATAGAATTGATCGCTCAGGGTAGTAAATTAATGTGTGTGAAAGTTAAGGCCCTTGGCATTCATTTTATAGACTCTTTAAACTTCTTGCCCATGAAGCTTAGCAAGCTCCCATAGGCGATGGGGTTTGAAGGTTGCAAAGCGTATTTTCCACATTTTTTTAACACTTTAGAAAATCAAAATTATGTGGGGCCTATGCCTCGTGTGGAGCACTACGGTGTAGAAAGCATGATGCCCGGTGAAAAAGCAGAGTTTCTCGACTGGTATCAAGACCACAGCTCTGAGACTTTTGACCTGCAGAAAGAGCTTGCGTATTACTGCCAGCAGGATGTAAAAATTTTGAGACAGGCTTGTATCCTATACAGAAAAGAAATTATGAATATGACGGAGAAGGTCGATCTAGCAGAGAGAGAACCCGGTAAATTCACTGAGATAAAACTGTGTATAGATCCGTTCCGGTACATAACGCTGGCATCTGTCTGCATGGCTATGTACAGGTTTATGTTTTTGGAGCCTAACACAGTAGCTCTTCTCCCTCCAGACAACTATCACAGACAGAAAAAGAGATATTCGACACCATCTACCCAGTGGCTGTTGTATATCTCTCAAAAAGAAAATATACAAATACAGCACACTTTACAGGGTGGGGAACTACAGGTAGGCCCCTACTTTTTAGACGGTTATGCCAATATTGACGGGGTACACACAGCCTTTGAGTTTAATGGGTGTTTTTTTCACGGCTGTGTCGCCTGTCATTGTGAAAAAGCACAAAACCCTATGATGGGTACAACTTTTGGATTTCTTTATTACAAGACTCAGCTCAAGACCGACTATCTAAAACGGCTTGGTTTTGTAGTGAGGACTCTTTGGGAGCACGAGTGGGTGGTGATGAAAGAAACAGACAGGGAGCTTGCGAGCTTTTTAAACCGAGCCCAGTTACCCCAGCCTCTCATGCTTAGGGATGCTCTTTTTGGGGGGAGGACGAACGCCATCTGTCTATATTATAAACCTAAGCCCGGCGAAGAAATCCACGATTATGATTTTACCAGCTTGTACCCTTTTGTAAACAAAACCAAAGACTACCCTATTGGGCACCCCGATATAGTTTATGACAAATTTGGACCCCTTGCAAATTATTTTGGAATTGCAAAAGTTAAAGTGTACCCCCCATGAGGCCTCTTTTTTCCCATTGTTACCTGTCAGAGTGGGCGGCAAGCTTATGTTCCCGCTATGCCGAACCTGTGCGGAAACCGAGCAGCGGGAGACGTGCACCCACACTGACGAGGAGAGGGCCATCCTGGGGACTTGGTGCACGGTGGAATTGAACGCAGCCATAGCGAAGGTAGCTAAAATCTATGAAATCTGGCATTTTAATGAAAAATCTGATGAACTCTTTTCGGAGTACATAAAATTACACCTCCACCAGAAACAAGAGGCTTCAGGGTATCCCAGCTGGCGCACAGACGAAGACAAACAAAATAAGTATGTTAACAATTTCTACCAGAAAGAAGGCGTGCTTTTACGCCGACACGAGATCAGGCTAAACCCCGCTAAACGCCAAATTGCTAAACTGTTTTTAAATTCTCTGTGGGGTAAATTCGGCCAAAGAACCAACCTACCCAATATCAGCATCGTGAGAGACCCCGACGAACTCTTTCAATACCTATTTTCCCCCAACTACGAGGTTTCATCCTGTGAGTTTATCGACGATGAAACAGCGTGTGTATCTTGGAAGCATGCAAAAGACCGTTATTCTGTCTCTGGCAATACCAATGTTTTCATAGCCTGTTTCACCACCGCTTATGCCCGCTTAGAACTATACAGCCTCCTAGACGGATTGCAAGAGCGGTGCCTGTACCACGACACTGACTCGGTGATATTTGCGAAAAGAGAGGGGGCCTGGAATCCCCCTCTGGGGGATTATTTAGGGGACCTCACGAGCAAGATCCCACCAGATCAACACATCACCGAGTTTGTCTCGGCAGGCCCAAAAACATACGGGTATAAACTGTCGGGAGGAAAGGCCTGTATGAAGGTCAAAGGTATTACCCTGAACGTAGCAAACTGTAAAAAGATCAACTTTGACAGTTTGAAAGATCTAGTCCTGGACTATTGCATGGGTCTGCGAGAGAACCCTTCAAAAAAGATAGAGGTACAGCAACCCTCTATTGTAAGAAACAAAAATCAGTGGCAAATAGAGACAAAAACCCTTAAAAAAACACAGAAAATTGTTTACAACAAGAGGGTCGTAGGAGAAGGGTTTAAAACCCTGCCCTACGGCTTTTGAAAAATGGATATGAGGTGGAAACACCCCTTTTCTGCAATTCTCACGGAGCCTAGCAACTGCGGGAAAAGTTACTTTATAAAAAATGTATTGGATAATGCCAAACAAACATTGTCTGTTACGCCTGAGAATATTGTGTGGTGATACAGTTGTTGGCAACCTCTGTATAAAGAACTGCTCTGTAAATACCCCTTTATCAATTTTGTGGAGGGTCTGCCTGATGCTTTTGATGATGACCGTTTGTTTCCTACCAGTAAAGTGAACATGATTATCATAGACGATCTGATGAACTCCACTTGTGAAAGCGATGAAATCGAGAAAGCCTTTACTAAGTACGTGCATCACAGGAACCTGAGCATTATGTATATAGTTCAGAACGTATTTTGCCAGGGAAAAAAGAGTCGCACTATTAACCTAAACACAAAGTACATAGTTCTGTTCAAAAACCCCAGGGACAGATTACAAATTGCTATACTCGCTCGGCAAATGTACCCTGGCAAAGCTCAGTTCTTTCTAGAAGCTTTTGAGGATGCTACCAAAAGGCCTTATGGCTACCTGGTGGTGGATTTAAATGCTTCCACCCCAGAAGCTTATAGGCTAAGAACTGGTCTTTTCCCTCCAGACTGGCTGGCAGTTTATACTTTAAAAAGAACAACAGCCCGGTATAAAAAGAGATGAATTATTGGCAGGCCCCTTTTTTACAGCCGGGGTTGCTGACTACTATGTCTAGCTGCGTGAAAAGAAACCTGGGCCTTTTAAAATTACTTAGCAAATCGTCCCTGCAGCAAAGGAGGGCTATACTGTGCTCAGCCTCTGACGATCTAGTAGCAGCCATCTCAGAAATAGCGCTCAACGCCTTAAAAGGAAACGTACCTTTAACACAGAAGCAAGTGCGTGTGCTGAAAAAGAAACGCACGCTTATAAAAACTTTGTGTAATAAAAGGGTTTCACTTAAAAGAAAGAAGCATCTGGTGAAGCAGTCTGGGGGGTTTATCGGACCCCTGTTAAGTTTTGCTATCCCTCTGATAACGGGGCTTTTAACTAATCGATAATGGAGTATGCAGAAAAAATGTACCTGGTGCCCAGCCGGCAGTTGGAGCAATTAAGCGCTCCCCCTCAGACAGAGGAAAATATCAGAACAACCGCAACATGCTTACTGGATGCTGAAATGAAATCTGTTCTTCAAAGAACTGACTTAGGTGAATATGAAAAGGCTAAACTTTACAGCACCGTGCTTCAAAGATATCTAATGTACGTGAAGCAGAGCGATGTGGACAAAGGAAAACTAAGTCTGTTTCTACCAGAACAGGAACAGAGTGTGACTGCCAAACCCTCCGAAACACCAAAGACCTCAGACTCTGTTGCTCAGGAGGTATTGGATAACGTGAATAAGTGTTATAAGAAAAATGCATCAGTATTGCTAAATAAGCTGGGCCAAGATAAAAACATTTCTTCATAGACCAATAAAGGGTCTTTTGTGTACAAAGGCTCTGTGGTTAATGGCTCTAACATGCTCGACTGAGTCAGGGCCGTCACCCAGACGCGCTCTGTTCCTAGCAGACATGTACCTAAGGGATAGGATGTGTTTATGAATGCCATGGCGGAACTGAACTGAATGCGATGGAGCTGGGGTCTTGTAATTGTCTGTTGTGAAACACAATGTCTGTGGCATTTTTGTTTAAAAATTTCATAATGCTTTTAGGAAAGAACACACTGTTTGCGGGGTGCCCGTATGAGTCAAAAAAAACTCTCCAAGGTTACGCTCCACCAGATACACGGCAAGCCAGTGTTCACCCGGTCGGTTGTGTGGATGCGTGTTGACCACCAAACCTAGGGGTTTCTGAGACAGCTTGCCGCCAGGGAACGAATCGCAGGGAAACACGTCTAAGAAATTCTTTTTTGTGTAAGGGTCCGTTGATAAGACACGTGAGAGCTGCACCGTGTCCATGTTCACATGTAGCGAAACAGAACATTTCTCCTCTGATTTATCTCTATGACGTTGTCAAAAACCCCTTACACAATCATATTGACGGTAATGGTTAAAGCCTTCCCAAAACGAATTTCTGCTCTTAGGTTCCCGGTTTTAATCAGGGAATAGTGATCAGCGCATTCCTGGTCGGGGGACAGGTCAAAGGCAAACATGATGTAACCCTGTGCAAACTCCTCACGGTCGATTAACAGAGAACGATCTTTCATGTGTTTACCGGCCGTCTGTACCAAATTCATGTATTCTTTCACGCAGCGTCCTGCCTCGAAGTCTGGTTGCAGAGGCTTGGTCGGTATCTGCTCACCGTCCACATACAAGGCCACAAAATTAATATCGTAATGCTTAAAATGAAAGGGATTTTTAGCGTAACTTCCGCTAAAGGCTTCGTTATCCACGAACCCCAGGACAAGCATTTTGGGTAACTGTCCAAAGAACAGGTTCTTCTGCCTGCAGGGATGCTAAACACTTTCATTCCCACACGGTCCACGGGGTATTTGTCATTAGCGGTAAGCAGGGCCTCGGCATGCCCCAGACGAACGCTCGGGGCCACCCGTACTTTCTTCACAAAAAGGGATGCTGATAGAATGCGCAGTTTAAAGCCTTCGGTACCGCTGCCCATTAAACAGAAAGGATCTTTACTGCGTGTCAGTTTAACTTTCACATCCACTCCGTTCAACAATAGTTTTTCTTGAAAAAACAGGTCGCTGTGTAGATGACCTAGAAGCTCTACTGTTCTGCTTTGAGCGGTCAGCTTTGCATGCCTCACAAACCCTAGATTCTCGCCATCCAAGTCTGTGTCTTCCTGTTGTCCGGCAGTGTCTTTGTAAAAGAGGCCAGCGGAAAATTGCGTGGTGAGGGTGTCGTTGCTGTAATTGAGCACCGATTCTATAAAGGCCCTGTAAGGGTAACAGTTGTTGCTTTGGCTTACAAGGCGGTCTCCGAGCGTGACATCCAGCTGACTAAAAATAGAGGCCACTGGGTAATTCACCAGGCCCACCTCGGCATCCGCGTCGAGTTCAGTTCCATCTCCTTTTACAATCTTGCAACACAGTTACAGCAGTATGTTGTTTAAATCCATATAATCTACGCCATTCCCTGCTATAAAAAAGTCAATGGGGGCAGACTCCGTAATGGCCGACAGAGGTGGCACCTCGATGTAGATGCTTTTCTCAATGCTGGTCTGCATAGGGGCTATTTGGAACAAGTCTAGTTCGGATTTGGTGCATTCTTCAGACCCACAATGAACGAAAGCCATGTTGATTAAAAGATATCTCTCGTATCAGCCGGAGAGTGTTTCCTCTTTCGCCCAGGCTTCCTCTTGGACTTTCGCTTATGGCCGACCCTGCGGATCAAAGCCCTTCTTTTAAAGGGTTTCGGGGGACCTGTGCGTCGCGGGTATGACGCATTTCTCTTTCTCTTCTTCCTCCTTTTAATGTACATCAGCCCCGATCCTTCCTGTGAAGCTGTGTTCCCCACCTTCTCCAGAACAGCGCGGGAGACGTGACCTACTACGTCTTTAGCTATGTTTTGAGTGGTGGTTTTTACGTGGGGTTTAATAATCTCTAGCCCCCTCCTCAAAAGCGGTACGGCTTTTCGAAAGAGGCTACGGAATATTCCACCCACGCCTGCCCCATACATCTCGGGGGCCCCATGATATCCACGAAGGGCGTATCCCGCCTGGGCTTTGTAATAGTTTCTGTAGACGTTGGGCTTGCCGTAATTTTTTAGGATCGCCATAATACTGTTTTGCTTTTTTAGAAAACTCGTTCTCTCCGGGGGCGCAGGTGTAGCTTGATGATCACCTTGCCAAAGCGAAATGAGACGCTTTTGTTCTGATCTGTCTTTATTTCAGTGGTAATGGAGTCGATGTGGTGTTTACTGATAGGGACGTAATGAGGTTTATCGTAGGTGATGGTGACAAACTCATTGTTCCTTCCTTGGACGAGGACACAACGTAACAGGGGAACAGGAAAGTCCCCCACAAACTGATGTTCTACGATATCCGTGTACAGATACAAGGAATTAAAACCCCCTGTAATGTCTGCCGAGAAAGGGAATTTTTGGATGCTGTGTTTGGGGCCCAAGCCCAGAATGTTAGCTAGCTCCCTGCTGGTAGAAAACATATAAGTAAAAGCGGCGGATTTAAGTCTAATTTTTCTACCCACAGGGTCGTAGTTCATGATCATCTCAGGCGGTCCGGGGTGACGAGCTATGATACTGTTCATATGATCCAGTAATTCGGGTATGGACGCGTAATAACCTCATCGTAGGATGAAACTCCATGCCATATCTCCAAAGGTGACTTCAAAAGGGGTGTCTTCGTTGATAGTGTTCCAGCTGTGTGGGTATTGTATTTCCACTAACCCCACCTCCCAGGCACCCTGGAGATCCAAGGGCTTAATTAGCCATATTGTAAAGTTCAAGCTGGTGTTTTGGGGAAAAACTGCAGAGCTGGCGTTGCTGGGCAAAGTAATGTAAAACCCGCCGTCGCTCATCTTCTCTGTCTTTGCGGGGAGGAATAACTTTTGTTTGTTTGTGTCTAAATGTCACAGAGTTGAGAATCTTTCACCCAGCTGTTAAACTTATCAGGCCACCCCAACCATTTCACCAGTAGTTGCTTTTTTCTCCCTTTTCCTTTCTCCGCTAGAACTTTTTCAATCCTGTAAATCCTGTCTCGTTTGGGGTTTACTTTTTGTAATTCTTCAGGGTAAAAAGATCCAGTAACTGTCTCACCCTCGTAGTCTTTTAATCGGTATACAGGTCTCTGACCCCTGGTTAAGGCTTCATCCACTATGAATATCTCATCGGTAAATGTCTGTTCATAACCTTTTTCAAAAGCTCCTTTGGTTTTAGATAGTCTCACGTGGTCGCCTTTTCTAAAAGGGGCAACAACCAGTTTTATTTTAAAACCATCGCCATAAACCATTTTCCATACCTTCAGAGAATTTGAAGGGTTAACATCAGCGGGTCTGGTATGTATAGTTCTGTGAAAGCTCTGGTTGTAACTCTTTATAAAGCCAGGTAACACATCGATGTAGCGAAAGGTGTTATTGGCTGTAAAATATCTCCACATCCTAGTTTTTAAAGTTCTGTTAAATCACTCCACAATCCCTGCTTTGACTTCATTATTAGTAACAAAATGGTGAACGCCGTGCCGCTTTAACAATCTGCTTAAGGTTTGTTTAAAAATTCTTTCCCCCGATCGGTTTGTAATTTTTGAGGCACGCGCCCCTCACTAAAAATAGCTTTAAAGGCCTTGGTTACCTCCCCGCTCATCTTGTCCCTTAGGCCTAAGGCCCAGGCATGTTTGGATAGAATGTCTACCACTGTTAAGATGTACTTAAAATTGCTGTTGTGTTTGGAGAACCAATGCATATCCACCAATCTGCCTGCCTTTGCGCATGCACATCCGAAACAATGGTCTTGTTTCTTTTAAAACGTATTCAAGCTGGTTTGTGTAAAGTATAAGCATCCTGGTCTGAAAGCAAAGCTGTTAGTTCTCTTCTATTTAAAGTTTTACTATGCTTTTTGGCCACTTGAAAAAGAGGGTTCACCCCGCCAAAGCTCCCAACTTCCCCAGGGGTGTAATATATTTTCTTTAACAGAGACGCCTGTGGAGACGTGACTGTTACTGGTACCATCTTTTACTAACACAAGTGAGGGTGGGGGACAACATTCACATGAACACATTTAAATAAGTTTTATTAATCGCCTGGTTTAACACAACCTTTTACAACCGCCTGTAAAAATGGAAGCCATGAGTCCTAACATGAGGGTGTCTGTGCTGGTTCATTCTTCCATTTTGTCCTTTTCCTCTTGAGAGCTGTGTCTCAGACATGAGCAAAAACAGCTGATGCATGATACATTTACTCCCACAGGGCTACCAATGTGTAAGTTCTCAAAGGCCTCCAGAAAGGCATCATTGAGCTGTCGAGAGATTTTTTTCAAAAAAAGAAACAGTGTAAGCACTACACTGCTTGGTTTTTGATTTACACAATCCCTGGTTCCTAACCCCCCCCCCATTACACACCCCCACCCCAGACCGTCACTTCTTAAACATTCATTTACCTGAGCCACGTCTTTTTCATTCACCTTGTCCGCCCGTAACGCCCCCAAGCCATGATCACCTTCCACCTCTCGGGGGGTGGACAACAAGAGGCCATCACGCTCATCGCGGTGCCTCACAAGCAGCTGGGTTTCGGGGTCAGACTCCGGTGTGTCCATCAACGGCTGGGCCAAAGGGTCCTCCTCGGAACTCTCGCTGATGTAGCGCTTTCTCCATACAAGTCCAAAGGTCCTCGGGGCTAAAACAAAGTCCGAAGTTCTCACGGGGGTGGTGAAGGAGTCCATGTTTCCACGATTTGTAAAACACGCGCTCTTGGTAAAAGACAGCCTCTTCCGCCCGACGCTGGGACTTATGGGGTGATGGAGCTGCATTCTGATTGGCAGAGGGGTCACACGCCCCTCTTCTGGGTGGTTCACCCCATCCCCGAACGTGCCCTATTTTGGTCAAATCTGGTCTCCGGGTGGCCTGATTGGTAGAGGTCAGTGGGAGGAGTCGTTAGAGGGGTCACACGCGAATCGTTTCCGGTCGGGTCACCCCACCCCGGAACTCATCCTGATTGGTCAAATCTCCTCTTGGGGAGGTCCTACGGGGCGAAACCCCTCTTGATTGGTAGAGGGTTGGGGTCGGAGTCATTAGAGGGGTCACAAGACCCACTTCCGTAGAGGACACCCCCGCCCCGGAACTCACCCTGATTGGTCAAATCTCCTCTTGAGGGGAAGTCCTACAGGGACAAAACCTCTCCTGATTGGTAGAGGGCAGTGGGAGGAGTTGTTAGAGGGGTCACATGACTTCCTTGCTTCCGGTCACGTGGCAGCCTTGACCCTGGAAGTAATACCCCAGATGGGGGCAGGACTTCTAGTCAAGGGGGTGGGGTCAAGGGGCGGGGTTAGAGTTTGATTGATGGTAGGGCCCCCTTGAGCTGGGGGCGGGGCTAAGGGGTCAAGGGGCTGGGTCAAGGGGCGGGGTTGGGGTTTGATTGACGGTAGGGCCCTTATACTACTTATGGCAGCTCAGTAGAGGAACTCTGCATTCCTATGCAGAGTCTGAAGAACTGCCCCCTTAGGGTAAAACTTACCTTATGAGGGCCAGCACAAAGCCTATGCAGCACTAAAGTCCTACGTAAGTTCTCAAAATATGGTTTGAGGGTAACTTAACTGTTGCATAAACACTGGTCAGGATCTTTGCACAGGAGTGAATTTCAACTCTGTAGCACAACCACCACCACATGCCTGCTTTATTTTCAACCCTGTAAACATCTTAGCTTCCCTGCTCATTGACTAGTCTTGTAAAGTTGTGTAATTCATCCACCGGCATTTACTACTACCAGTTTTTCAACAGCTTTAACAAATTGAAACAGGAAGGATTCTTAAATCTCCAAGCAGCTGCAAAATCAGCTAAACAATCATGTTTGGGGAGTTTCAGTTAATTTAAACTGCAAGCTGGTAGATATGCTCCATCAAAGTCTTTTACGGATGAGTTTAAAAAAAAAGGTCACATACAAGCCCCCTGTGCACTGAACATCCGAATTTGCTCATGCATATGAAACGGGTTTTGGAAGTGCTTAATAAAGTTTGCATACAGTATTCTCTCATTCAATTAAGACACTCTGCCATAGATGGCAGATATCCCACCCCCACTCCCGCATCCAAAAATAAATCGCATTTATTAACAGCAAAGCAAAAACAAAACCAGTAAGACCTGAAACAAACAAGACAACCAAACAAACAAAAGGCCATAGTCCAAGCAGAGTTTTTATGTTCCAAAAAGAGAGACGAGCCCAACACCCCTTGAAATCCACACTATTACCAATCCATTTTGTGTAGGAGGAGCTCAGACTCACTGGTGGTAGATGGCAGTACAACATCCTAAGAGATATCTGTACGCTAGGCAAGATACATTATTTTAATAAAATTTTGAAGCAACTGTTATAATTTCTTCCATTGCTACAAAAGTTGTGAACCTATGGAAGGGAAACTGGTGGGATTTTTTTAATCCAGGTCTAGGAATTAGAGCATTTTGCTACAGTTCTTGCCTTCCTTTTGGTTGTATTATGTTTAAGGTCTGATCTTGTCTGCTGATCCATACATTAGCAGCAGGCTTGCATGCTACTTCCAGTGCACATATAGGATACAGCCTTTAGCAGTGGGTATTTCACCATATGCTACACTGCCCTGTATGACCCCTATCTTCCCCCTTTGCATTCCAAAAGCACTTCTTAGTGTCTCAATTCCTGCAGAGCAGTAAAAGAGGGCATGCTGGAGATAACAAGTTTATGTGTTAGGGGACAAAGCAAATTCATGAGCCACTGGGCCAAACGCTGAGCTCCTCATTCAGTTTTTCCAAAGTGTTAGCTTGGGCAAATCCCGTTAACTGTAGAGGAACTCACTATTTACAGTGGGAATTTGCTGGGTTAAAACTGAGTAAAGACCTTAGGGTCTCGCCAGCTGTAGTTAGGTGGAATAAAGTAAATGACCTTCACCCCAGAACTCTTTGCAGACAACTCAGAGTTGAGAATAGTTGCTTGGAAAGCTTGATTTCTATACATCCCCTGATAGTTGTATTATTCCTTTATATCTCTATACAGTACCCACCACTGTGGTGATGGGGTGGTTGCTCCATATATGGGATGTAATGAAGGTCTATAAAATATGCCACTCCACTATAAGCACAGGTACCTGGTGTTTGCGGCCCTAGAGCCTAGTAAAATAATTGCTACCCACAGTGGAGAAGTTAAAGACACAAAGTTGAAAACATTTATACCAAAAAGCTATAGGAGAGAAAAGCTAGGAGAGAACAGAATTCAAACAGAAATAGATGGTTCCTAAATCCTTTTATATGTGAAAGGACTCAGACATCAGCTGGTTACCAGCAAGAGGAAAAGTGGCCAGATGATGTCTCGGGGATGAAGGAAGTGGGGATCTGATAATGTGTCTGCCAGCCATGCTGACAAGAGGAAGCTACAATTCCTCTAGTTTGCACAGAGTGAGGTACAAGTGTGTTATTCAACACATTGTCTAGAATTATTTTACTCAAAGTAATAAGAGCATGGGAAAAATGTAGAGAATGCCCGATATATAGATGGGGGGAAATAGAAACCATATTAGAAGGCAATCTGAAATGAAAAATGTAATACAAATTATGTAGGGTGAAAATGTATGGCGGTAATTTTGAGTGTTTTTCCAAACATTTTTGTGCAGAAACAATCTTTAAAAGAGAGGATAGTATGCTTTTTATAGAATAAAGGGTATTTTCTTGAGATCATCTTACTGCTACGTAGAATACTACAGGCCTGATTTTGAAAACAACTATGGTGCTGCATCCACAAATAATCCATGGGCACAAACAGTAGCATTTTGTATTTTAGACCTCTTATACATCCCCGTGCACACACACAAGTGACACGATCTGCAAGCACGAACCACCCCCCTCCCTTATTTTAACTGTGTGCAGAATTGTTAGTGCACAAACAGGTCTGTGGAGGCCAGCTTGAGGTCTCACTGAAAATGTGACCCTATGTTTTAAGAGGTAGATTTTACAGTCATCTCTAATTCTGGCTGCCCAACTTTAGATACATAGGACTAAATTTTCAAAAGTGATGTCTGCAACTTTGAACATGCACACTAGAAGTTGTTACACATATGAAGACTAGGCACAAATAAAGAGTCTTTGTATGCCCAAAAAATTACATGTGAAAAATTGCAAGCAAACTTTGAGCAGAACTGGTCAAGGAGATTTCTAGTTTCAAAAATTTTCAGTGCAAAACAAAGACCTTTTTTTGCAAATATTTCTTCCTCATCTCTCTCACATTCCTCAGCCGCCTCTGTTTTGAGACTGGTGTGAGGTATTTGAAATCTTGGCACACAAAAACTTCAGTGTGTGGTAACAATGGCAGGAGCATTTATGGAACACAGGTATAAGGCTCCTCAATTTCTATTTAAGTCTGATATAACGTATTTGAAAAATTTTCCCAGAACTAAAGCCTTTCTTTAATGGAAGATGTGGCAATAAGAGAATAATTGACTGAACCAAGGATCTCAGTTAATGGGTCACATCATGATTCCATTACACAATTTCTACTCACCATCTTTCGGATGGCTGCATTTGAATGGTTTGCTGCTGTAGAAATAAGCTCCAGCGATTCTGTAATAAAGGTAGCAGCAGTTATACATTCTTAAGCCTATCAGTTAATAGCACGATTTTTATCTTCCTGATACGTATGTTTCCACTGCAAAAGACTTGCTGAATTCTGCATTTCCCTGAAGTAAATGGAACATTTGTAAGCCTTGACACATAGAATCGCATTTGCATGCTTAGCAGGCATGTAAATGATACTTCATTTTATCCTGTTCTATTTACAAGTCCAGACAAGAAGCAAAACAGCACATAAGGTGCAAAATTGACAATTTAGGAACCATTTCCCTTTCATAAAACTGTAATTTAAGTCCCAATTAAGACGTTTTACACATGTGCTGAAGTGCTTTGCTGAATCAGCGCCTACATGCGTTGCCATGGTTCACACCATACTCTAGGCATTTCTTGAGACAATTCCAAGCTGTTGTAAATCAATAAAGGAATATGCTTCTTCCCTCCCCGTCTTGATGTCATGTGGCCCGACTCCCTAGAAAATACTCACATTTCAGACAATTTCTGTTTTCCTCCACCAAGCCATCATAAAGGTAACTGAATGTCCTGTGTCTCTGGTATAGACTACAGTATTCTGTCATTGCTTATTTGGTAAAGTTGTCCTAACTTCTAGAACTGTGATTTCCATCTGGCATAGCTTCTCTGCCACTGTTCAAATAGTTAATTCAGTTCTATGCATCTACAATCATCTCATCTACTGTTTACAACATTTGAACTTTGAAGTCAAGATTACACAAGAACATGACTCTTCCCAACAACATGGTTCACATTCATGATGCAGATCATGGAAGCTACACTTACTTTCAGCATCCTTCCTGTCTGGAGACTCTTCTGGAAGTTTCTTTAGATAATCCTTTAGAAGAAGCTCATAGCGAGGAATTCTCTGCACAGGCTCAAGCATGTGATGCTGCAACGTCAGGTTCCCACACACATCCTGTTTCTGTAACTCAGAGAAAACAATTATGCAAGGATTATGTTGTTTCTTTGTATGATTTTTTTTCCAGCTCAAACTGTAATTAAAAAAAATCACATTTGCAGCCACACAAATAGAGAGACACTGTCAATCTAAAATTTAGTCAGTTTTTAAAAAGTGTTTAATGTAGACAGTTGGCCCTTACTTCTCTACCAATTGTTATAAATTTACAGTCATTCTCCTGTTTTTTATTAAACATTTCTCCTGTGTTGGTGTGTGCAAGACTTTGTGTGAGTCCCTTGTTAGAACTTTGCCCTAGGAGACCAAGTGGAATCAGAAATCATATGACTGATGCAATAAACACAGGGGCACAAAAATACTTCTCCCTTATTAGTATTTATTGTACAAACAGCACAGAGACTGAAAATATAAGTCATTTGTATAAGCTTCTAAAGCATGACACTGCATCCCTGTTTCACTTGACCAATCAGTGGTTGGTTCAAAGACTGAGCATGCATATTACTTTATTAAATGCTTACCTATCAAGGCACTCATCGGGCCCCAATCATCTTATACTATTCCAAGTATTTATATTCACGATATTCATGCTAAGGAAGTAATATGCCTGTTTTACAGGTGGGGAAAGTGAGGCAGAGAAAGATTAAGTAATTTGTTCCAGGGCACATGGGAAGGCTCTGGAAGAGCCATGAACTGAACCCACAACTCCTCAATCCCAGTTCAGTGTCTTAACCACAAACACATCCTTCCTCTATGGAATTAATACTTCAGCCTATCTATAAAATAAATCCTTTGGACCAAGTTTTGGTCCAGTCATATATTTCTGTTTGAATACTAGCATCCCCTCAACCACCTGATAACCTGATAACACCATCCTGGCCACTATGGATGTAGAAGCCCTCTACACCAACATTCCACACAAAGATGGACTACAAGCCGTCAAGAACACTATCCCCGATAATGTCACGGCTAACCTGGTGGCTGAACTTTGTGACTTTGTCCTTACCCATAACTACTTCACATTTGGGGACAATGTATACCTTCAGATCAGCGGCACTGCTATGGGTACCCGCATGGCCCCACAGTATGCCAACATTTTTATGGCTGATTTAGAACAACGCTTCCTCAGCTCTCGTCCCCTAAAGCCCCTACTCTACTTGCGCTATATTGATGACATCTTCATCATCTGGACCCATGGAAAAGAAGCCCTTGAGGAATTCCACCATGATTTCAACAATTTCCATCCCACCATCAACCTCAGCCTGGTCCAGTCCACACAAGAGATCCACTTCCTGGACACTACAGTGCTAATAAACAATGGTCACATAAACACCACCCTATACCGGAAACCTACTGACCGCTATTCCTACCTGCATGCCTCCAGCTTTCACCCTGACCACACCACACAATCCATCGTCTACAGCCAAGCTCTGCGATACAACCGCATTTGCTCCAACCCCTCAGACAGAGACAAACACCTACAAGATCTCTGTCAAGCTTTCTTACAACTACAATACCCACCTGCAGAAGTAAAGAAACAGATTGATAGAGCCAGAAGAGTTCCCAGAAGTTACCTACTACAGGACAGGCCTAACAAAGAAAATAACAGAACGCCACTAGCCGTCACCTTCAGCCCCCAACTAAAACCCCTCCAACGCATTATTAAGGATCTACAACCTATCCTAAAGGATGACCCAACACTCTCACAAATCTTGGGAGACAGGCCAGTCCTTGCCTACAGACAGCCCCGCAACCTGAAGCAAATACTCACCAACAACCACATACCACACAACAGAACCACTAACCCAGGAACTTATCCTTGCAACAAAGCCCGTTGCCAACTGTGCCCACATATCTATTCAGGGGACACCATCACAGGGCCTAATAACATCAGCCACACTATCAGAGGCTCGTTCACCTGCACATCCACCAATGTGATATATGCCATCATGTGCCAGCAATGCCCCTCTGCCATGTACATTGGTCAAACTGGACAGTCTCTACGTAAAAGAATAAATGGACACAAATCAGATGTCAAGAATTGTAACATTCATAAACCAGTCGGAGAACACTTCAATCTCTCTGGTCACGCGATCACAGACATGAAGGTCGCTATCTTAAAACAAAAAAACTTCAAATCCAGACTCCAGCGAGAAACTGCTGAATTGGAATTCATTTGCAAATTGGATACTATTAATTTAGGCTTAAATAGAGACTTGGAGTGGCTAAGTCATTATGCAAGGTAGCCTGTTTCCTCTTGTTTTTTCCTACCCCCCCCCCCCCAGATGTTCTGGTTTAACTTGGATTTTAACTTGAAGAGTGGTCAGTTTGGATGAGCTATTACCAGCAGGAGAGTGAGTTTGTGTGTGTATGGGGGTGGGGGGATGTGAGAACCTGGATTTATGCAGGAAATAGCCCAGCTTGATTGTCATGCACATTGTGTAAAGAGTTGTCACTTTGGATGGGCTATCACCAGCAGGAGAGTGAATTTGTGTGGGGGGGTGGAGGGTGAGAAAACCTGGATTTGTGCTGGAAATCACTTTAGATAAGCTATTACCAGCAGGACAGTGGGGTGGGAATAGGTATTGTTTCATATTCTCTGTGTATATATAAAGCCTGCTGCAGTTTCCACGATATGCATCTGAGGAAGTGAGCTGTAGCTCACGAAAGCTTATGCTCTAATAAATTGGTTAGTCTCTAAGGTGCCACAAGTCCTCCTTTTCTTCTTTCAACCACCACGTTAATTTCTGTATTCTATTCCTCAGTCAAAAGATGTTTGTGTCAAGTATTTCCAATATTTCTCATAAATATTACAGCTGAAGACATAATGCTGACTTGCCTGATTCTGGGAGATAATGAGGCAAATACCTGACAGAAAAATATTAGCCATCTTTCCAGTAATTCAAAGATGTAAATTTACTTTAAAAATAATCTGTCACCATGTACTGAACACTACTGCTGTTTATGGTAGCTGAGGTGAATTTATTATCTTTCAGAGATCTACAGCATAACATTTCTCAGATGCCACAATTGGGAGGGAAAGAATTAAAGATTCCAGGAAGAGAAAAGTAAAATGGAGAATTATACTACTCCCTTATTCGCTTTTGTATCTTACTGCATCATGCATCCCCCCACAAGGATGACATCCTCTGTTGCCCTTTTGCCCAATTCCCCAACAAGCATCTTCACACCTTCTTCTATCATGCCTCCAGTGGCATCTTCAAACTAGCCCTCAAAGCCGATACCCGGTCATCCTTCTAATCCTTCACTAAAATTCACTTCTACTAGGACGCCCGCAGGGAACTGACAAATGATCAGGGCTAAACAGGGGGGTATTTTATATAACTGTTTTATTTATGCAAGTGTATGTGTGACAGTACATGTACACACACATGGTTTGCTAACTCCCGTAAGCTCAAGCACAGCTGATGGAATCTGCCGTCACAAAAACCCAATTGCTTCCATTGCATGTAGACTCATTAGTGCACCAAAATGAGCATATACATGTCTCAGTATATAAGAGGAAATCTACATGTCTCAGTATATAAGAGGAAATCAACTTAGACCCCAGTGAAAATCAGGTGCTTTGTTTTCTCTTAATGCATATGCAAATAATTAATCCATACAACCACTTCTTATACAGTCACTTTTCCTTCTCACTGATACCCACACACACCATTTCTTCCATGTGTTTGTTGCACCAAGCGAGTGATTTGTATCTTGTTTTAATTAGATTGTAAACTCTTAAGGGCAGGGATCATTTCTTACGATATATTTGTATGACCCCTATTCGGGGTCAATGGCCATTACTTTTAGACAAATCAATAATTAGTGTTGATGTGAAAATTTGAAAAATTCAAAATTTGGACAAAGAATGGGGTGGGGAAGAAATTGGTGAGATTTTACATGGAAATGTTTTGCCCAGCTTTACCGCTACAACTAAGAATAAAGCACCATGTCTCTCATCTTCAGAATCCATTTAATCTAAAAAGAAGCAACAGGCATTTCAAACTTTGGCATTAAACAAGTTCAAGTGAGAGCCGGGCTGCAGAATGGTGTGAAACCTATAAATACAAAAAACCTTGGCGAGGGTACCAGATGTGCATGAAAAGCAAGTTCTCACAAAGCAAACAGTCTTTCTGTTAAGACAGGAGATTGTACAAGTCTCCTATGACTTCAGAAAAATCAATGTGTCATTTTGGTCAGGAATGTAAGGTTTGAGCCTGTAATAAGCGTTGGGGGCACTCACCACCTAGCAGGATTGAGCCCCAGAAGTTGGATATAATGGTAACACATAGGGATGTATTTCCCTTTAAGGTTGCCTAAAGAAAACAATCAATAGCTTGTGATCAGTTATGGCTTTTTGCAGTAAAAAATGTCAGGTGTTTATGAGCTCAATTTAATTATTGCTAATTCCTCAACCTGAAAAACTATGCCATTCAACAATCCCTAGAGTGTTATTAACAACCTGCATGGAATTTTATAATTAAGCAATAAAACATGAGTGACAGTGCATTTCTGAAGGATTACAACACATTTCAAGTGGTGTTTTGCAAAGCAAGGGCAAAGGTCAAAGGACCAACCAACAGAAATCACATTAAACTACTGGACATTCTCTATCTGTAATTGAAGGCTCCCCCATGACCTCCATGGAAAGGGGGAGCTAAATCTCTGTAGCAAGGTTCCTGGGTTCTTTGATGTGCTGGCATCAGAGACAGGAAATCCTATGGCAGCTTCATTTAAAATGAAAATGTCCGGTTTGAAATTAATTAAATATGAAAATAAATACAATCAGTTCAGTAGCCCATATGCTGACATTAAATCCAATTTGTTTTAAGTGGGCTGCATCTTCCATTTTTGAGAGCTACAGGCTTTTGTATTGACCATGACAATGCGTGTCACAACAGCTATAGGGGCAAAAATAAAGGAAAAGCTGGTAAGAGGGCACCAGAGAGGCCACTGAGATTTGCAGAACACATGCTGGGTAAATCCTCAGGCAATAGATTAGGGCCTATTGACACACCAGCTGGAGATCTAGCCACCAAGCTGCACATCTCTGCTAAAATAATCAGCAGTGAAATAGTTAACAGTGTTGCCATTTTAGATTACCACCACTGGGCTTCAGAACTGAAGCTCCAGGTATAACCCCTGTGTTAAACTTACTTGTCAAGAACTCTTTTCATGGGGCAGCAGAGGACACTCATGATCGCAGATAGCTGCAGGCATGTTTTGTGGCTCTGACAGCTAATGTGAACCATTTGTGTGATTAGCCTGTTTGGTGATGTGACAGAGGAGACATAGCAGAATTTTAGGGAAATATACATCTCCTTGCTGCAGGAAGTAAGACATATAATGAGTTACAGTGAGGCTCCCATATTCTTGAGAAAGCAACCTTCACCAAGGAGCCTGATACAAACTGAAGTCAGTGGGACTGTGTCTTGGACAAGAGTGAATTATAACAACACTGCTCTATTTTAAAGGGACAACAGATTTTTAGATCAAAATGTAAAGACCAGTTGTGTGTTGTTCTGGAGAACTGGGCTGGGAAGGTTTGGAGCGTGAGGACCAAAGTGGAAGTGAGCCGAGACAGTCTGCTGGCACAAGCAGAAAGAAGCAGGGAGCCCTGCAGAGAGTACACTCCAGAGCTCTCAGACAAATCACACAAGCAATGCTCCATTTGGGGCCCATGTGCCAGGGTCTCAAATTTCAACCAAAAGGAGCACTCAGTTTTTCAGACCCCAGTCAGAATAATCAAAACCTTGCTTAGTCCAAGATTAGACAGATGATTGAGGTAGAAAAGGGCATTTGTAGTACAAGTCTGGTAGAAGGACAACTTTCCCAATTAATATTCTCCCCTCTACCAGCTCCAGGAAGGAGCTTCTGACTCACATGGGTAACCAGCCCTGGCACACTTCTTCTCTTGCGGTGCGGGGTTGGGGGAGAGGGAGGGAAAAAGAATCATGACAGCTGGCCCAGCCCTACCACCAGGACAATCCCTGCATTTCGGGCATGCCGCTGTGGTCTTTCCTCTGTGCACAGAGAGAAAGCATTAACCCTTTCCCTGCTGGTCACTGTTATTTGCAAAGAACAGTGGATGCTCTCCCTGCACCTGCTGGGCCTTAACTACATTCCTAACTTGGCTGGCTCTGGACTCATGCAAAGAAAGAAGGAAGGAAGAAACAAGAAACATTTTTACAAAGCATATTGATGTGAGCAGAAAGGCTTTCATTGTTTATTTTTCATTACAATTGAAAGTTTTAGGTAAATCATTCTCCTGAAAAATCATTAGCCCAAACAAGAGCTCTGTGTTGCAGCATAAGCACCAGAAAATTAAACTGACTAGAAATAAAAATGAAACTGAATGCTCTACTTTCATCGTCCAAAGAGAATGAGGTGCCCACTGCAAACAAGCTAAGAAAATCAAGATATGTATTATGCTTTTAATTTTTCACTTTAAAATTAACATTTTATTAGTAAGAAGGGAAAGGAATTTTAAAAAGATTAATATACAATGTGTATAGCTACAGTATCCCTATCCTATTCCTTTTTTGCCTTAGGGACAAACTCAGTGTTAAGTTTTTAGAATAATAAAGGAGACAAGTTCAGTGTTTTTAAAATCTCTGTAAACAAAGGGAATAAAGCCAACCAAAATTAGAGTAACTTGGCATTATTGTCATAGCTTACAGAGAGTCCCCAAATCACGTTGGAGAAATACTCCACCTGTGTAGTGAGGTTTGTCACATGCAGAAGGAGAAGAAAGGATTTTTACTATAATTATATTTCAGCACTCTACGAACATTATCCTGCAACCCATTGTGCAGTGCTAGAACTGGAAAGGCAAGAAGAATTAAAATCCCATCAAGCTGGAGATGTACTGAAAGGAATGGCTTTATACCTGTACATTTTGAACGACATCTTTAAATGGAGATGATCGCTGCATCCATGAGTTCACCATGTCCATCGCTCTGTCAAAGTTCTTTACATATTCTCCATACATCTTCAGAAAGGGAGCCAGTTTTTGAAGGATGTCTCCCAGCCGTGGGTTTGCATTCCTATTGCAAAGAAGGCAGATAAACATGTCTTGAAACCCACACTATTGTACACACACACACACTTACTTCGACCCAATTTTAGCCCTGGTGTAGAAAGGGGCAATTCCTTTTTGACATCACTAGGGGCTCACCCAGACTTACATTAAGGCTGAATTCAGCTCTGTGAAATTTTATTAAGAGAATAATCTAGATTTTTGTCCAATAAGAAAAGTAATTTACTGAAAAGAGTCTGTGATTTTTCACAATTATTTTTTTTTCCATATAGCAAAAGAACTGAAGATGCAAAGAGGCCATGTAGTTACATCTAGGCACTCCACCTGAGGGTTACATGTTAGCATATAGGGAGGACACAGAAACTCAGTAATACATGAAGAACTTCCCACAAATTCACTTTCACAATATAGGAAACAGAATAGCCTGAATAAATGCTCCCTCCATATTTTGGGCCCCTCAGGAGGCAGAGCCCAGGAAGTGGGGGCTGGGAGCAAAGTTGGATCTAGACCTTCATATCTCCTAAATTTAAGGCTTGATTGGGGGTCTGCCCAGCCCACAAAAAGAGTCAGAGCCGCCATAGGGTTACTCTAATTTCCAAAAGCTTTCCATACTCATTTATGGGCTGCTCTGCAGCCCAGAATAGCTTGAGCACAGAGAGCTGCCAGCCTGGTCACACTCCCTTCATCCTACGACATGTCTTTTCAACTGGGATCACAAAGGAACAGAGCATTTCTCAGGATCCCTCCTGGGCTGGGGAAGTTTTCAGCTACTTTCTATCCCCGTTATGCCATTGGAGCAGCATGAGAGGGCCAGAAATCAGATAAGAATGGAGGCCTAGGAGAGACAAGACCTCAGTATGTACATAGGGTTTATTAGAAAAGATTTTATTCAGGAGCCAGGAGATGGTGTTATCCCTTATCTGCGCATTTGCATTCCTATTTCTGACTTCACACACAAGGGAAGGAATAACTACAATAATGGTTAACTGGCCCAACCATCACAATGTTGGAATAAGGCTGGATTGGAAACCGGCAGATTTGGGTTCTGTTTCAGTCCTATGTGACCAGGACAAGTCACACTTCCTGAGCTTTAAGTATCAGAGGGGTAGCTGTGTTAGTCTGGATCTGTAAAAGTGGCAAAAAGTCCTGTGGCACCTTATAGACTAACAGAAGTATTGGAGCGTAAGCTTTCGTGGGTGAATACCCACTTCGTCGGAGGCATGTAGTGGAAATTTCCAGAGGCAGGTTTAAATATGCAAGGAAGAATCAGGCTAGGGATAACGAGGTTAGTTCAATCAGGAAGGATGAGTCCCTCTTCTAGCATTTGGTGCTCTCAACTGCTAGAAGAGGGCCTCATCCTCCCTGATTGAACTAACCTCGTTATCTCTAGCCTGATTCTTGCTTGCATATTTATACCTGCCTCTGGAAATTTCCACTACATGCCTCCGACGAAGTGGGTATTCACCCACGAAAGCCTATGCTCCGATACGTCTGTTAGTCTATAAGGTGCCACAGGACTCCTTGCCGCTTTTCCTGAGCTTTAGTTTTCCTGTCTATAACAACCCTCACTAACCTCATACGGGTATTGTAAGGCTTAAGCACAGTGACATCTTTAGATAGCTATGTGCTAATATTAGAAATCCTAGGTGGCAATTCTAGAACTGATAGACGTAGGCTGGGATTTTCCAAGGAGCCCAAAGGAAGTTCAGTGCACAAGTTTCTATGGAGATGGGTGTCTCACTCTCTTAGACTTTTTGCAAATGCCAGCTCTAAGTTTCTATTCACTCTCAAAGCCGGACCTTTCTCCCAGTGGCTGTCTTGCAGGTCATGACAATTAGGAGACAATGCCTTCTTGTCATTTCACCCCAATACTAAGCTTATAACTTTAATTTTAATCTACGTTAAACTGCACTAGTCATTTAATAGCCCATGCATGCGTTTGACTTCCCAGCACCCTTCTGGTGTCTAGTCTTCCTCATCTTAAGTAATGGCTGTCCCCATAGTTTCCAGTAATGTTCAAATGTGGCAATCTTTTTGCTTATTTCCTCTGGTCACTGATGTACAATTTGAAAAAGAGTGGACTCAGCAGAGTAAGATGTGAACTCTGATCTTGTCTCCATCATTTCAGAGTAGATGAGCAGGTTAACTTTTGGTTGACTTTATAGTTTAATATAAAAACACTGTGTCAGAGCACACTATGCTTTCTATAGGAAGAAAAGTCTTTACAGCCAACTTGTCATCTCAAATTTAATTTTCTAGGTCTATCTTACAAATAGCCTGTCTTTCTTGCATTCCAGAGCTTCTGTATTTACAACTTGGTGCAATTTTCAGGGCCTAACTGGAGCATAAACATTATTAAACATTCAACAAAAACATCTGCTTATGCTTAAAGAAATACTTGTGTGTGTACAATGTGGATGTTAATATAATTATGATTATAGCAGTTTATCTTGCAGGAGACAATGAATTTGGATTTCAGAGTCAAATAGAATTTGATGTAAGGTGTAAAACACTATTGGAACAGACTTGACAATAGACTAACAGATTTGCAGATCTTCGTAACTTGTCTAGATGCTTCATACATTGTGTGAAACTATTTCTATTAAAAAATTAGATTTACAGTTAATCTTAACATAATCACAACTTAGTTCTTAAAGAAATGGACTGATCAAATCAAGCCTTAGATATAGCACACAAAAAGCTATTCCATTATAGGAGCGTTCTAGCATCCTTGTATAAGTATATATGTTGATGTTTGCCACTGCCTTTCTGATTGCCTCACAGAACCACTTGTAGGGCCAAAGTAATAAAAAACAGTAAGTGATCTGGCTGTCTTATGGCATTGTAACACTGGAATGGTGGAAATACTGACAAGGAGGACAGCTCTTGCAATGTTTTGGACCCACAAAGCACTCTGAGACAATATTTTTTTTATTTAGGTTTGCCTTAGTATCTTGGCATGTATTAAAAAACGTATGATGACCTTCTGTATTATAT
Organism: Lepidochelys olivacea; assembly: GCF_965140295.1. NCBI lineage: Eukaryota > Metazoa > Chordata > Testudines > Cheloniidae > Lepidochelys > Lepidochelys olivacea. The sequence continues at coordinate 29,188,650 of NC_140417.1, read as the reverse complement.
GGGAAATAGTATGTTCTTGTGTAATTAAAACCTATGTTGTAAGACTAGGCTTTCTGACTGCTAGAACACCTGCAAACTGAATGTTTATTTGTAATACATTGGTTTACCCACCACTCTTGTGTAATTCTTGTTTGGAGCTCAGGCAGGAGAAATTGTCCATGGAAGCAATAGATGGAGGAAATATTTGAAAAGATGCCAGTTATCACTTCGGTTGGAACACCTGCTTCTGACAATTTAGTGCAAAAAACCTGCATGGGAAAAAACAAGATATTACCAGTTACTTAATATAAATCTAAAACCTGGCATTATGTTATGAACCAATTTATTTAAAAGATGACTAATGTGCTTTAGTATAGGATCACACATTCTGTATTTTGGAGTGTGTATTTTTCTGTTTTTTTCTTTGAAGCTACATTGTATGTCATACAGAATAATCTGTTAAACAAGACTGATTCTCATTCAGATGGGGAGGTTAAACCCATTTAGGTTTAAAACTAGTTTAGTTGTTTTTTGATGTGAAAACTAGTTGAAGAAAAGCAGATTTTTTTTCCTACCTGTCTTTACTCGGTCCAGGACAAAAGTACTCTGTACATGAATGAAAGTGAAAAGCACTCCTCAGATTTTCCTAAAGCCCCTGGAAATAGACCTCTGCTCATCCAAACCCAACCTACCCCAAATTTCCACAGAAATCTTTAGTCCAAGGGGCAGAGTGTAAAGGGCTTATACAAATAATGACTTCCCTAACTGCATTCATAGCAAGAGGACAGATTCCATTGTTAAGAAATCCAGCGCACCTGACTTACCAAAGTGATTCACCATTTTTATTCCTTCTTTCTCCCACATTCATAAATTGCACAATTGCCTGGGTGACAATCATGGTCCAGACCTCCGCAGTGGAAGAAGAGGTTTAAATCCCCAAAATGAGCAGTTGAACCAATTGACTGCATCCTGTATTAGTGTGGTATTAAAAAAAAAAATCGAGCCTGGTCTTTTATGAAAGCTTGTAGTGTTCAGAAATTGCTGCTCATTACGACACATGTATACAGATTGTGGTTAGGAATTTGTGTATATAGGAAACTGTGCTCATAACCTGTGGTGCAGTTTCACCTCCACTTCACAATGGGTTGATGGGCAGCCAGGCAGGGAGGGGCTGCTTCCCCAATCAGATGGGACTCACTCCACGCACCAAGCAATCGTTCAGCCCAGGAAAAAAACATTGAGGAAAAATCAAAGTAAATGGGAACAACTTGAAACTGAAAAGAAAACCCCAGGCTTTGAAAACTAAGAAAGGAGGGAGTTTCCCCCACTTTGAATATCTATAGTGACTGAAGGGGGGGGAGGGGAAGAGAGACCCACAGAACTGAACCTGCAAGCCCTTTTAAAATGGAAGGGGGCTAAAGTGAAATCTGTTCAGAAACAGAGGGACAGCTTCTAAGTGGGAAGCTGTCTGTGAAATGCTGGATTCCCCCCAGAGTTAGGGGATAGCCTGGAAAACTGTTCAAATGCAATAGGTAATTTGTATTCAAAAAGGGACTTTATCTAATATAGAAGTTTTACACCTGAATTGGTGCCTTTATGTTTATTTTCTGTGTCACTTGTGTATGTTGGCTTCCCTTACTATTTCATCTTGAGTCTGTGGTTTTTCTACTAAACAACCCTTTTGTTTATTTTTATCCTACGCAGGTCTCTGTTGTGCAAACTGTGTGGAGGGGGGGGGGGGGGAACTGGTTTCACGCCTTTGGGGGTGACAGATAGGAAGAGAAAAGTCAGAGTTAAGAACTTGTGAAAGACGGGGAGACTCAGAACTGGAAGGACTCCTGAAATCAGCCTGCAAGGAGTAACTAGGCTGGTGGAAGCCAGGATGAGACCTTGGGCAGGCGACTGGCATCAGGGATCTGAGCCATAGCAGCACACTAAGGTGACAGAGCTGGAGGTGACAGACATCTTCCTGATCTGGGTGATCCCCAAAATATCACAGTACTACAGACAGAGGAGTCAACTTTTCTAAACAATTCTAACCGCTAACCATTTTAAACACACCACTGAAGTTAAAAACTGCAGTATCGTTGCACCAGTTTTACTTTTACCCACAACATGAAGGAGGTAAATTAAAGAGTGTGGCCAGGTGAAGAATCCAGAGACATAAAGGGCCTGATTCTGCTGAGCTGATGCAGGCCCAACTCCTACTGACAAAAGCCTGTCAGGGGTCACAAAGCTGTCACAGATCCTATCGTATCACAAAGCATTTTACTGTGCCCATGATTTCCTTTCAGTATCTGTTCAGTAACTGCTTCCTCTTTGTGGTCCCTACAGTGCTGGTAGTTGAGTTAATTCTTTCCTGCTCCTTACGGCCTGTTTTAATGGTACTCAGCACAGATCAAGGGATTTAAAAAAAAAATAGGTGGTAGCTGTTTAGAGCCCTTCTCCACCACCACTGTCTTCAACCAACTTCTACTGTCTTGTCTCTAGTAAGCTGAACTCCTCCTTCCACCAGCAAAACCAGTTTTGGCTTTTGCAACCAGCTTCTCTACCATGTGCACTTAACATACTTTGTGCACAATAACTCTAATGGGAACCAAAGCATGTGCAATACCTGTAGGCTGAGTTGTAAATGGTATAAGAGCTGTTCATCTGGAGCCTGAGCTGGAAATGCCAGCCAGTGTAGGAATACTGGAAGCCAGAGAAAAAGGAAGTAGAAATAGGACTGTGGGCTGGAGGATGGAGAGGAAGAAATGTCTTGCAGTGAGTAACCTATTAAGAAATGGCAAGATCATGACTGCATTTTAGTAACACTTTCTATGACTCATCCATGATTTTAAGGGGAAATTACCAAGCCAACTCTCAAACCTACCTATAATGTTTACCTAAATTTTACTTGTCCTTACTAATAATCTGATGTCACAGAAAAAGTCTTAAACTATGTACAAAGTAATCACAACATCCACATTTATCTGAAGAAATCTGTTTTGTGTATTGAAAATGAAGCACAATTTGATCTAAGCAGAATTACCTGGTCCAGTAGATGCAGTCTTTTAACATAAGCCTCTTCTGTATGAAGCAGTTCATTGGCAATGTTGAACAGCTTTTGCGGCTCTGTACACTGAAAAAAATATTACAAATGAAGTTATCCAAGAATTAATATAAACCCTATTTTCATCAAACATTCTATTTCCCAAGACTCACTAGTATTAAGTCATCCCATGGGAGAAACTGCCCCAGCATTTCTAATCAAAGGATCTGTTTGCTGCTAGTGCATTTTCAAAGTTATTGTCTAAAACCTAATTAACATGTGATGGCTGGCTGTGATAGCACTTCCGTTCTCTTTATTTTGCTACAAATGATAGAATACCCCAAACCAGAAAAATCTTTAAATTCGGTTTTCAGGCCTTTACAAATATTAGCACACTAATCTGGTGACTAACATGCTAGACACCACTTTACCTGATGTCCATTTTTAAATTCACGAGCTATGACTACAAACCAGAGTACACTACAGTATATTTCTAATGCATGGTGTAGTTTTAAATGCATAAGGATGCAGCTTCCACTACCTCCCTTTAGAGGTTCTTACACTTGCTATTAGGAAGTTTTTTCTGATATTCAGGCTAAATTCACCTTGTCTTATTTTCATCCCATTATTCTTAGTGCTATTCCTTCTACCAAACTATTTCTCCCCAGTCCTGGTTTTTACATAATTCAATCACTTGACATTAATTATAACGTCCCCACTTCAGTCTTAGTTTAGCCTTAGACTGTATATAAATTCAGTCCTTTCAATTCTTAAAATTCATTGAGTCAGCATGTTGCTGACTGAAATACATTTATCCTCTTGACAAATTCTTTAATATCCATCAACAATTTGTAGTATCCGAGATTTTAAATGCAAACTGTGTGCTTATGATGAAACAATATCTCCTCTCTCTCTAGTGGTCCCATTAGAAAATATACAGGTTTTTAAATTAGCAGATGATTACCGTGTAAAGATAGGGAAACTTGAGAAGTCTCTGTACTAGCATCAGTATTTAGTATTAAAATGATTACACCTTTAATAATCTGGAAAAATGGATGAGCAGAAAGAGGGCAAAATATGCACATATAAATTATTTAGGTTAGTCAAGACTAGAAGACTGAGAAACTCCAGAGACCTCAATGATTGGGCAATGGCACAGAGATGAGAAATTCAAGGGAATCTAACATATTTTGAAGGAATAATCTGAACTACTTATACAGAGTGCTGGATTCTAAGTTAATTGTACCCACTGAAGGGAAAAACATGGATTTCACTGTCAGCAGCTCAATGAAAACATCTGCTCAATGTGCAGTGGTGATCAAAAAAGCAAAATAATGGGGTGATTACAAGTGAGAGAGAAAATAATACTGAAAATATTAGAATGTCATTAATATAAATGGATGGTATAGCCTTACAGGAAATACTTCATCCACTTCTGATCATCCAATCCCCAAAACACATGAAAAACAGAAGGGACCAGAGACAAGTTACAAAAATAATTAAAAGCATGAAAAGATTTCCGTTAGAGGAGATATTGAAAAGACTGGACTGTTTAGAGAGGAGATAAACAAAAGGGGACTTGATGGGGTACTTTTTGCATAGAGAAGGTAAATCGAGTGTTCCTATTAATTCCTGTTTATAATCAAAACCAGGGAACATTCAGTGAAACTTAAAGCCAACAAATTTAAATTAATAAAAGGAAAACACTTAAATTTATCCTGTGGACCTCAGTGTCGCAAAACAGAATTGAGATCAAGAACTTGGCAGAATTCAGAAATTAGACATTTATATGGATAAATGAGAACTCTACAGTTACATTAGCTAGGATAAAACATGCATGATTCAGAACTTAAGTCAACCACTAACTGACAGAGGATAGGAATCCATTTCCCTGATTGTTCTGTAAAGATATTTCTTTCATCTTACTCTGATGCAATTCCTCAGTTCCGATGTACTGTGCATTGCAGCTTGCTGTGGGCAATGGGATAATTTATGATATAGCTGTCCTGTGAAATAAGCTCTTATTGCAACCCTCCCAATATTAAAATCATAGCGTGTAAAGTAAACTGAAATAACGTATCATTTTAAACGTATTGCATTGTGTCCTACCTGACTCTACACAGAATAAGTACTGATCTTTGTGCCTATTATTTATAGTAAATGATGGGACACCACTGCTTTCATAAACTTTGAACTTGCAAAAGGGAAATAAAAAAAACATATTACTTTATACCAAGATATCTCTTTGGTCGTTCAAGTTGTTAGCAATGGATGGATCTCTTCATGGGGAGAAAGTTAGTTACTTGCCAATTTTGCTGAAAATGAAGGAGTTTCTAAGTGAAAGGCATGAAGTTCAACCTGCTTTAACTTGACCACCATGCCAGCCACTAAAGCTATCTTTTCAGTTGTTTGAATTCAGAACTTGAAAAGAATTAGTTTTAACCAAATACATTACTTCTCAAAAGTAAAGCTTTATATAGCACACAGTTACTTTTAATGTCCTGGGCCTCACAGTCTGTAACTCAGTTTACATTTCCAAAAAACATGTTGACATCTGTTTAAATACCAAACAATGGCTAAAGATAATTTTAGCTCAAGCTGGACCTAATTCTTTAAAGTGATATTACACTACAGCAGCAACTGCTGGTGGTGGCAGAGATATGGGCATTTAAGTTGCTGTATTTTTCAATCATTTCCCTGTATAGTCACCTTGAACGTCTTAAATGAATGCTTGGTTGCTAATTTTCTCACTGGCATAACCTTTAACAAAGTGAATTAATTGTTATAGACAGTCCTACTCTTGCAGCCTTCTGTTGTTTGAATAATTAAGGGTCTGATTCGACCAAGATTGAGCCATACTTAACTCTGCAATTAGTATTCTTTGAGTAAAATACTGATCAATGTGAGTAAGATTACAGAATCTGGCCTTAAAGATACTAGGGTAAAAAAAAAGCATGAAACTTCCAGGCTCTACATTTTATAAAGGTAAAATTAACACAAAGCAAATTGCCATATAGATGAAGACATTATATGCTAATTCTTGCTCAGTTTACTCATGTATGTAAATAATCCAACTGAAGGCAATAAGCCTCTTTACTTGAGTAAAGCAAGCAGGTTTTAACCCAATATGAGTTAGACAACAAAAGTTGGTGAAAAAGAGTGAGCTAGAAAACACATGCTTGGGAGGCAGCATGTGTAATGGTTAGAACACAGTCCTGTTGATCAGGAAACCCAGGTTCTCTTCCAAACCATACCACTGATTTGCTATATACTGCAGCAGCGCTCCTTCTCCACTTTGGTGGGTTCCGTGCTTCCTCTTAGCAGTGGGCTGGGGGATTCCTCTCTCCCTGGGAATTTCCCCACACCCCTGGGTTTACTGCCCCCACATTGTCTGGGCAGGGGTTCCTCCCAGCCTTCCTCTTAGCCTCTGGTAACTCCTCCGGATTTTGTGGTGGCAGGCCAGGCAGCCAGTTCAGTCTCTCCCCTCTGGCGGAGTCTCTTCTCCGCAAACCTCTGGGGCCTGGAAGGGCTGTACGCCCTGTTGGGCAGGGTTTCCCCTGCTCTTCACCTCTGTACCTGTGAGGTCTGTCTCTAGCATTTGTCAGTGTCTGCACTGTCTGGCTCTCCAGTAGCACGCCTGCTCCCCACAACTCCTATTGTGCACACCTATCTGACTGGAGGGGAGGCTTTTAACAGGTTCTGGCAGGCCCTTGACTGGCCCCAGCTATCCTAATTAACCTGGAGTAACCCCTGTTCAATTACCAGGGGAAAAGTGACTTGCTTATCCTGGGGCTAATATACCTGCCTTCTATTGGCTAGGTTGGCGCATGGGGCTCTCCACCCTTTGGACCTCGCGGTGCGTACTTCAGGAGGTTGAGGCCGCCTTACTAACCGCTTCTCGGGTCGACCTCGAGCGGGTCCTGCGAGAGGACACTCCCCACCCACTCCTCACCCCAGGCCTTCTGGACCTTTCCAATGGGCCGCTGCCCCGTGAGCCCTCCCGACCCCGTCCTCCTCTTACCCCAAGCCAGCTGTGTACTCTGCAGCCGGTTTGTTTCTGAACCACGCCGAGAGAACAGCTGTACAGGTTCATGGTCCACATGCTTCATTTCCCCACCCTCACGTCCCACCTGGACACCAAGTAGCGGGATCTATTACCAGCTATGGAGGGTGGGAAACCCCGGTGGGCCAGCTTGTATTCTACCCTAGTTTTGCAGCCCGCCGGGGATATCAGCTGGCAGCTCCACCATGGAGTTGTGAGCACAGGCGTGTACCTGGAGCGGTTCACTCCCATCCCTGAAGCCTGTCCTTTCTGTGGCATGAGGGAAATGTGTATCTTCAGTGCACCAGGTTGCAGCCCCTCTTCCGGCTCCTCCAGAACCTCTTATAGAGGTTCTGGCTGCACTTTTCCCCCACCTGTTTGTTTATGCATACCCCATCTGTGGCCCCACGAAGTCAAGGGACCTCCTCGTCAACCTCCTCCTAGCTATGGCCAAGGTGGCCATTTATAACACTAGGGAGAGGAGGTTGGCTGAGGGGAGGCTCTGTGACTGTGGAGCCTGTTTTTGTTCCTTTATCCACTCACACATCCGGGCAGAGTTCCTCTGGGCTGTGTCTGCTGGCTTCTTGGATACTTTTGAGGAGTAGTGGACATTGTCTGGGGTTCTCTGCTCGGTGTCCCCTTCAGGTTCCCTAGTCTTCACAGTTTGAACCCTACGCCTGTTCTTGTTCTTTCCTCTGTTGTCCCCCAAACTTGGTTGAGTTCTGGGCTCAGTAGCTCGTCCCCCGGCTGGGAGAGGGGCTTTTAGCTGTGTGCGGCTTGTACCTACCCACTTCCAAGCACCCAATAGGATCACTCTCCTATAGCCGTCCAGCCTGACCCCATCACATCACTCATGGGCAAGTTACTTAATCTCTCATTGCCTACCTGTAAAATGGAGAAAGTGATGTTTGCCCATTTCTGGAAGGTGCTTTGAGATTTTCTGGATGAAAAGAGCTGTATAAGTGCCTCTATTGATGTGTGGAACGAAATCACTAGCTGATTATAATGTTGTCATCCAGCCATTGAGTTCAGCTTTATGTCAAAAAGATTAAGGCTCCAAGGCTTTACCAAGCATAAACTCAGCACTGAAACATAAACTTTTACTCTTGGGAGTAATGGTCAGAGCGATTATTTTATTTATTTAGCATAAATGACTAAAGATACCTGTAAACTTAAACTCCAGACTATGCATAAATAAATTCTTGATATTATACAATGGGCACCAGTGAAGCTAGCTTTACTAATAAGCACATATTATACCGATAACACGAGTGTAATTTTCAGGAAGTTGTAAAATATGTTCCTCTACTGCGTATACACATGCGTTATAAATATACTCAACTTCTGTTCTTCCTAATAGTCTTGCTGGATGATTAGTCAGTATGACCATGTTGTATATTACAGCTGTTAAAAATATTCTGAAGTAGTTTAAGTATTATGCTGGCTGAATGAGCAGAAGGACAAGAAAAAGGGAAGCAGTAGGCATTTATTTTGCAGACATGGGAAGCTTATTACAGCGTGTTGAAAGTAATGATTGCACTATGGTCATTCATTCCTTTTCAAATAGTCCAATTACTTCTTCCCAACCACAACGCATACGTGGCTATAGTTATTCTCCAACACTAAAAAATGGGGGCAAATCCTACTTTAGCAAAAACACTGGACCACATGTTCCTAAAGCAGAGGCCCAGGTTCACGCATATGCAGAGGGATCTCTGAAACTGTGTGTGCAGTTATCACAGTCACAGAGGCAAATGGGTAATTACACACACAAAGCCTAGTTGGACAGCTTGCTTGCTGTAAGTGTGCACTGCACTTCCTCAGAGCTCAATCACATGTCCTGCTATGTAACCACTCAGGAGAGTGAAGAGCTCCCTTGTTCCCTGGGATAAGCTATCCACATTGCTCACCCCCACACATTAGGAAAAGCAGCCACTGCTGGGACTGCTACTCCTCCTGCAGAAGTGGGTGGAGTGGGGGAAACAGGAGAGGGTTAGTGGGCACAGCCAAGGCTCTGCAAAACCCCGCCTCCCCTCCAATGCAAGAGACAGTGCAGCTGAGCCAGAGCCAAAAGGGAAGTAAGCTGTACCAACAAATGGGAGAGTGCAGATTGCTTCTGCCCTAGACCAAGAGGGAAGCAGGTGAGTGGCGAGTAATTCTTTCCTGCTGGAATGGAGCCAAGAGAGGCTAGATATGGCCCCCACTCCAGGTTAAATCCTGGGAGCTGGGGAATGCTGGCCAATCAGCACCTCTTCCTCCCAGCTGGCCAGTGGGTCCCAGACACTTGGGGCCAGGGGGGAAAGCGGGGGGAGGTTTGGGAAAGGGAGAGCTACTTTGTGTCCTTCATCGAGTGTCCCCTTCCTCACTACTGGGACTGTCCCCCTTCACAGACAGCCCCATCAAGCTCCCCCACCCATAGAGGCAAATGGGGGGCATTCTGCCTCATATGCGTATTGTGTAGAAGTGGGAGGGGACACAAGAAGAGTTGGGTCAAATGAACAATCACCCATAATTCCACATGGGTTCTCTCCCATAGAAAGCACACGCACTTGTGGAGGAGCTCATTAGAGCAGTGATTATGTTAAGAACATACATCACAGCGAAATAACAGGTCAAATCCAAGCCCTGACTTTAAATCTGGGGAAAATTACTGTTCAAGTGACACATGACACTAACTCCTCATAGACTAGGCAGAGCTGTAGGTTAAGTCAACAGGAATACGCAGCTAGTATCTCCAGTTTATTATAAGATGGGTGTGTCTTGAATCTTGCCAAACAGACAGACTAGCAACATATATCTTATGTGAAAAGTAATCCAAAGTCAAATATGATCAAGCTCTTTTTAAAATCACAAAAGTTTCTGGCAAATAATTGTTATGGAAAAAATTCCTACTCAAAAAAAAAATGTTGAAAACAGTAGTGAAAGGTAATCTATTTCCTAGGCTATTAAATCCACTTCCTTATAGCCTGGATGCCTCACTATCCTAGGGGTTGCCAATAAATTGATTGTGATTAGATAGCAAATCCATTGTTTCTTAACCACCATTAAGACAAAAAGACTGACAAAGCAGCTGCGCACTTTAGGGAAAACTAGGTGAATCTATTTGTGGTCTTTAAATGTCACTGACTTAGGAAAGAAAGAGGCAACACTCCATTGCACATAAGCCACTAAAGAAATAAATTAAGAAACGTGTTTCAACCTTTAGAATGGTGCGACTTTAAAGGTTGAATCAGGAAGCAAACATAATGATTTCACATCCTCTTTAAGGCAAAGAAAGTTATTCTGAACACACAGAGATAATCTGACCAATAGTTTGACCCAGAAATCCAGGTGAAGTTTCCCAACAGATAAATTATGCCACAAAATTGGAACTGAAACTCCGCTTATAGTTCTTCAACCTTGAGACAGGCTGAACTTTCAATTAACTATATAGACAACAAATATGCAGAGTTCTATTCAGATACTTGTCACAGTCAGCAGCAGAATACTGGACTTGATGGAGTAACGAGATCCAATATGGCCAAATCCCATGAATAAACCCATCTTGGTCAGCCCATAATCCAGGATGATATAGAAGCCAACCCACACACATAGTTACAGCCTATACTTCTGCATCTTTCCTCACCAAGAGGTATTATTGGCCCTAGGTGGTAGTGGGAATAGAAAATAGCAAGAGAACAGGAAGATCTTTCTTTGAGATTGAGGTGTGGGGTTTTTGGCCTCTTTGTAAGAAATAATCTATTGTATAGTTACATAGTCACAGCAGGACCTATATCTTGTTTCTAATTTTCAATGGAATAAATAGATCAATCTCCAATTACATTATAGACCTAATTACGATTTATGAACTACCAAGACAGTTGTGCTCCCCTGAGACAGTGCAGATCACACAGCCCAGGATGAAGTACATGAGAGCTAGGGACAATGAGGGGATCCAGCTATGGAATGAACGTCCAGAGAAATTTAGATGACTCCAGAGCCTAAGCATCTTTAGGAAACATTGCAAAACCTTCCTACTTGATGACATCTTTCCACCACTGTAATGACAAACTGGGTGAGGTAATATCTTTTATTAGACCAACTTCTGTTGGTGAAGGAGACAAGCTTGTGTCTCATATTCTGGGAACAACACTGCAAATACCATAGAAATAACACAACATCGACACCCCTTTCTATCCAAAGACACCCTCCAACAAAAACTGAAAAACAGGTAATGAAAAAACAAAAAACAAAAAACCCCAAATCCCTACACCAATCAGAGTTTTCAGCCACAAAAGGAGATAAGCCAGAGACTCCATGAAGTCCCCTATAGGCTTTGCTATTGCCATCGTTGTTATGTGAAAGGCACTCAAATAATATAGTGATGGACAACCGGGGGGGGGGGAGTTTGTCTGCTGAGGAGTTTCTCTACTTATTTTTCCTTTTACTGCAAACATTTAAATAAAAAGACATGAAAAAGTGTTCTCACTTTCAAAAGTTTTACTCAGTCCATGCGAAACCGTAGTTCCACCAAAAACGCTGACATTAATAGTCTACAGAACATGATAGTGGCTCCAATCCCACTTTCATTTCATTCACTCTCTTGTAAGTATATCAAGGCTAACATGTCTCAGTTTCTGCACTGATGACGTTTTCTCAGACATTATCAAAACTGATAAGCTCCCCTTGTCCATTTTCATTTTGACAAAACACAGATAAAAATCCCAATTACTTTAAAAATATATTCCAGTAATTGTGTGCTGATAGTGAGATGTGTTAGACTCCAAAGAGAAGCTACATGACATAGGATATTTAAAGCTAGTCTAAAGAGAAAAATGCAAGCTTCACAGTAGGGAATAGTACTTCACCAGCAAAGGTTTATTGATTCAAAAGGTTGTTGTTTTTGGCTGTGTGTGTGTGTGTGTGTGTGTGTGTGTGTGTGTGTGTGTGTGTGTGTGTGTGTGTGTGTGTGTGTGTGTGTGAAAAATACAGTGTGGGGGGAAGAAAGATCAGCAATTTTTCATGATCTCCATTTAGATTGGTGGACTGGGAATCATCAAGTCATTATTAAACCGACCTGCAGCTGTAATTACTATGTACCCTGTTCGGACTACAAGATACAAAGCTTTCCAGAGACATGGATGTTACTACAGTTACTAGTTACCCCTGCTGAGTGGCTGCAACGTCTGGGGCACTTGTATGGGTCTGAGTGTGTGTGTAGAAAAAAAGCAGGAAGAAACAGGTCCAACCCCGGGCATGTTTTTTTTCTAAAAAGTCCTTTTCAGACAGGGAGGAGGCACTCTCTCTGCCCCCAATCTCAAGAGCTGATGGTGATTGATGTTTCTTCGTTCCCTTATAACTGGGCAGGAGCTTTTTAATTTTAAGGGAAACCTCCCTTCCACACAATAACTGGTTTTGGGAAGAGTGAAATAAACTTTCAGCCTGATTGGGCCCTACCTTTCTCCAGCTGACAGTTCCAGAATGAGCAGTAATGGAACAGTCAATCGGGACAGGGCAGCCTAAAAAACCTTCCCAGCTTTCCTCCGCACAAGGCTGTCAGATAAGGCAATACGCATGCTCTGGGCTTTCCCCAGTTCATTCCATAGCACCAAACAACCATAACAGTCAAAGTGAGCCGAATCAAGGAGGCGGAAGGGAGGACAACGTGGCAATGTAATATTGAAATCCTGGCGATAGGGATAATTCCTTCCCCTCAAGAGTTTCTCATTTAAATTGCAAAGTTAAGTCTCTATTTACAGATTCCCTAACCTACTCAAAGCACCAAGCAAAGTAACAATTAGCTTTACTTCAAACACATGGTTTATGTTATTTAAAACTCCCAATGAAAACTTTATATATATATTTAATTACATAAATTATCTCAGAGGAGCAAGGAGTATTATTATAAATGCTGCACCCTGGAACTCAAATATCTTATAAAATGTTGGTGTGTCAGTAAAGCACATCTTTAAAATGAACCAAATCCATCCCATTGCATTTACACAAGGAATAAATCTGGTTTGAGCCTGCATTCCTTACAAAAACAAATCTTCCTCGGAGCCCAGTTTGACTTGAATACATACGGTTGGACTCTAGATTGGGTCCATTATTAGCTTTGTAACATTTTACATCTGGTGAGCCTTCGGTCCACAACAGAAACAGTAAATGCATAGATCTCCCTTTTCTGTTTGGCAACCTGAGGTTCAACTAGCTGAATTTAGTCTTCAAAGAAACGTTAAACTGGAAAACAAAATGTGTTTTGGTGACTGCAGGGCTAGTGAGAAAAGTGCCTTATTCACATCTCCTGGTGTTGTCGGGATTTTGCAAAAGTGACACACATCCACTGGGAAATGGACTGAACAATCATGACAGTTCACAAAGACCACTGAACAGCACTCAGATTGTAACACCTTTCTGTTACTACCAATTCGATTTGAACCAGTGGACTGCAGGGGAAGGCTTCAATCCCCAAGCCATCCAAGCCCTTCTACAATCTGACTCTGTAGCATTTTTAGTTCTGGTGTTGGAATTAAGTGACAGACCTATGAAGGTTTATCACAGGAGACCAAAGAAATACAATATTTCCAAAATTGAGTCTTAGTAAAGGATCACCTATGTGAAAACCAGAAATTATTGGAGCACAGTGATACAGTTAGTACAAAGGTATCTTGTCTAGATTCTTATACTACACACATCATCATCGTATCTACCAGCCTGCTGCTGCTATCACCAATAGATTAGACTGCAAGCTCCTTGGGACAAGGACCCTTTTTCTGTTCTGTGTGGACCTAGCAAAAGGGGTCCTGGTCCATGGCTGGGGCTCCTAAGAACTACACCTCAGTACAAATAAACAGCAAGCAGCTGCACATGTTTGATTCAGAAAGCCCTGCTCGTAGGGTTAGAGTCCAGAGTGTTCGACATAAGCAAGGACATTTGCAGCACAACGGAGATGTTTGTGTGCTCAAGAACTCTTTCACTTTTCTTGTTGATGCTGTCCAGATTCCCAGGCCCTTCCCATACCCAGACAATTTTTCTTATTTGATCTTGCATGGTCTTTTGGCCTAGTGTATAGCAATTCAGGCCAGCCATTTCTGAGATTGAGACTTAGGAAAAAAAAATCTGTGTAATTTAGAAAACATGAGTAAGTCTTTTTTAGCCGTGGTTTATCTCAGAAAAAGTTTGATCTAGAAACTCCACAGGAGATTTAAGGCACAGGACCAATTATGAGGGAGATAAAGGCATACTTTTGAAGTAAGTCAACAGCAAATGGCCAACCAGGATTCTGCAGACTTTGTGGTGTGCCAAGGGAGTCAGGTAGGTTCCCTGGATGTATGACAAACAACCCCAGCTCAAGTGACCCATCCATAGCTCAAATTCCCCATAGAATTCCACCTGTCATTCCAGAAGCTCTCATTAGATCCCCAGCTTCTCAGCTGGCTTTCCCACAGTATCTCCCCTCCACTCCCAGCCTTCCCGTGCTTCCTTAGGCTCTATACCAGGGTTTCTCAACCTTTCTATTTCTGAGACACCCCTCCACCCCCAACATGCTATAACAACTCCACGGCCCACCTGTACCACAATGTTTTTTCTCCATGTAAAAGCCAGGGCCGGCGTTAAGGAGTAGGAAGCAGGGCAACTGCATAGGACCCCATGCCACAAGGGGCACCATGAAGCTAAGTTGCTCAAGCTACAGTTTCAGCCCTGGGCGCTGGAGCTCAGGGCCCTGGGCTTCAGTCCTGAGCGGCGGGGCTTCAGCTTTCTGCTCTGGGCCCTAGCGAGTGAAACACCGGCCGAGCTTGGCTGACCCCCTGAAACCTGCTCATGGCCCCCCAGGGTGCCCTGCACCCCAGGTTGATAACCACTGCTCTATACCTTGCCCCCCCCCCCCGTTCCTCTTCCCAGCTTTGCCATAGCGCAGCTCTCCTGAAGTCCCCAAGACTTGCTGTAAATCCTGATCAGAACCTGGGCCTAATGAAGATTTTATAAAGTCTACATGGACTAGTGTGAACTTTTTATAAAGCTTACAGAAGCCCACAGTACTGGAAGACTTGAATGCGGACTTTATAAATGAATGGTTCCTGAAGACCTACTAAAACCTGCAGCCAGTTTTATGAGGTTTAGAAGGCCTGCCTGGAAGCAAGCTAGGAAAATTAGTAGAAATCACGGCCTGGGGGAGCCAGAGAGGAAAGGGGAGCTCACTTCTATAGGTCAGGGGACCCACAGTCCTGAAGAGCTTCACTATGTTCCTTTCTCTGAATCCTCCCCCAGCAGTTTCTGATGAATCCTGCACCACTATGTTCCAAAGGGCTTTCCCTCTAGTCCGCACTCAGAGTCCATGCAGAGAGTCTTGTGCAGATTTCCTTTGGCCTTAAGCAGATCCTGCAGCCTTCCTGGGTGCCCAGATAGCCCCCTGATTCAGCTTCTCAAGCCTCCATACCCTGATTCCTGCACGACTCCATTTTTATCTCCCTGCAAATGTTTAAGTCCACAGCACCTACATCAGACCATAGCAGGTTCACAGTAGCTGTGGACCTGATATAAACTTTATAAAGTCTTCATTGTCCAGTGCAGATGGTATAAAATCTGTATCGGGTTCATGGTTCTCAGTGTCTGCAGTTTTTGTGAACTACAAAAAATGCACAGGGAAGCAAATCCAAATATATCTCCTCTGCTGCTTTACCCTCATTGACCGATGGTGTCGTTTTGTCAAAAGAGCAATCAGGTTTTTCCAAGTAGCTGTAGTTTATCAAACCCACATTAGTTATTGCTCAGGCTTCCGCTATCTGCCAGACAGTGATTCTTTTATCTCAGTATTTGTTCTAAAATTGGAGCATTGCCATGCTGCGTATACTCTTGAATGGTTGCGGCTGTCCAGCTCAGGGTTGGTGGACTTATACAGTTGGTGAAGTCATCTTCTCAACAGTGAGTTGGTTAAGCCTACAATGCACTTTGGGATCCCCCAGATGAAAAATTCTAGCTACATAAATATAAACTATTACAATTATGCTGGAAAGTTTTGTTTGACACTAGAATGGACTGTGTATTCATTCATCTCGCTGTTTGGAAAATGTAAACAACCTTCACTTTGAGAAGCCGCATTTGCCAGAATAAACTTGCAAGTTTTGCCTTAACGTCAGCTCTTTCTCTGAAGTTAATGGTCTCAGTGACACCAAAATCAATGTTTTTGTCCTTCCTTCTGACTTGGCTCAGACTACTAACTGATGGTGCTACAGGAAGAACACTGTGTTTGATGCATGTGGATTTACAATTATTAACAAGTTCTGAGCCCATCAAGATTCACAAGATTCACTTGGGTTTCTACATTTCCATTTGCAAGTGGAGGGTTGTAAATGTTCCTGGATCCAGGAATTTGATTCTCCTCTCATTCACACTGGTATTACAGCTTTGTCTTCAAGTAAATTGCTCCCAATTTACACTAGGGTACTTTGGAGGAGAATCAGGCCTTATATTCTTGCTACATAACAGTGACTTTATAATAAGGTCTACACCATGGGCCAGACCTGCTCATATGAGATGGTGTAAGTTGGTCAAGGAAATAGGCACAATAGCATTTTATCTTTTGCTGGAAAAATTTCCAACCAATTCTACTACTAAGTGGTAAATACTAGGGCTGCCAATTAATCGCAGTTAACTCACATGATTAACTCAAAAAAATTAATTGTGATTTAAAAAATTAATCATGATTAATCTCAGTTTTAATCACACTGTTAAACAATAGAATACCAATTGAAATTTATTAAATATTTTGGATGTTTTTCTACATTTTCAAATATATTGATTTAAATAACAACACAGAATACAAAGTATACAGTGCTCACTTGATATTATTTTTATTCCAAATATTTGCACTGTAAAAATGATAAAAGAAATAGTATTTTTCAATTCACCTCATACAAGTATCGTAGTGCAATCTCTTTATCATGAAAGCACAACTTACAAACGCAAATATCTTGCAATACCATCTACAACAGTGCCATGCAAATGCCTGTTCTCACGTTCAGGTGACATTGTGAACAAGAAGTGGGCAGAATTATCTCCTGCAAATGTAAACAAACCTATCTGTCTGAGCGATTGGCTGAACAAGAAGTAAGTCTGAGTGGAATTGTAGGCTCTAAAGTTTTACATTGTTTTATTTTTGAATGCAGTTATTTTTTGTACATAATTCTACATTTGTAAGTGCAACTTTCATGATAAAGAGATTGCACTCCAGTACTTGTATTAAGTGAATTGAAAAATACTATTTCTTGTATTTTTACAGTGCAAATATTTATAATAAAAATAAATATAAAGTGAGCACTGTACACTTTGTATTCTGTGTTGTAATTGAAATCAATATATTTGAAAATGTGGAAAACATTCACAAATATTTATATAAATGGCATTCTATTCTTCTTCAGCAGCGCGATTAATCGCCACTAATTTTTTTATCGCGCAATTAATCGCCATTAATATTTTTAATCGCTTGACAGCCCAAGTAAATACAGTTAATTACATATTCCTTTAATATAAAATTACAGACTGTTGTGTACATTGCTGCAGCTGTGAGCTATAGTACTCTGTATTCCAGGATGTTGTCTTTTAGCTGCAAAGATTTGTTTGAACAGTGAACCAGTATTGCTCCTTGCTTGTCATAAGTTACGTAATACTGCTCTAGGACTGGACCCTTTGCACACTGTATTCAGATGTATTACTGCCTGGAAACAATGTAATTTACAGAGACTCCAGCCTTAATAAGAAACATTTCCACCCACAATATATAAAAGAGAAAGAGGCATGAGCGCCTTTATGAAAAATACAACAAAGGCTTCAAATGACGTGCAAGTACTTCCATGGCTATGATTTTAAATATGACTATGTGAGGCCCTGATCCTTCCAGGAGCTCCACACTGGTAGACACCTGCACCTAGGGATCCAACAGCTGAAGCTAGACAAATTCAAACTGGAACTAAGGTGCACTTTTTTAGCTTTGAGAGCAATTTGAGCATAATTGGAACAACTTACCAAAAGATGGGGTGGATTCTCCATCACTTGAAGTCAAGTGATAATCAAGACTGAAGGTCTTTCTAAAAGAGATACTCTAACTCTGTGTATAACCTGTGGTATACACAGCAACAGATGACATGATCATAATGATCCTTCTGGCTTTAAAATCCATGAATGTGGATGCAAGCGTCTCTCCCCAGCACAAGGCCAGTTGCAGAATCAGGGCTTAAGGTTTGAAAGCGATGAAGAAATAAGTATCTTACCTTGTTTACATCTAAATCTTCTAACTTCGGCACTTCTGCTGTCTCTTGTTCCTCGCTACTTCCCTCATCTAGGTCACTGTCTTCATCCTGGGTTGAGTCTCTCTTCTGCTCTACAGGTGAAGACTTGCTACCCTTGCTGTCAGTTTCCATCTCTGTTGGATTCCCAGAGGCAGTAGACTTCTTCTGGTCTGTGCCTTCTTCATTTGGGAAAGTCTCTCCCGCCACACTACAAGAAGGGCTGTCAATTCCACTGTCTCTGTTGGGAATTTTACCGTTACCATTCAGCTCTGAGGTTGAGTCCTTACTCTCCAGCTCTCCAGAGGGCTCTTTGCTCACATTCACAGCAGTACAGGCTTCAGAGCTTTTGTTTTCCCCGATGCTTAGCTCTTTAATTTTCATTTTGTCTGCATTGGACAGTTCTGCACTGCACAGGACGTCTGGCTCATTTTCATCGGGCTCACTTTTTTCGTTTGTAGAACTGCCACAGGAAGCTACCATTTCACAGTCACTTGAGCTTGGCTGTTTGGAAGAGTCCAATCCAGGTTCCATCTTAAAAGTTAAATTTAATTGGTTTCTTTGAAGAACGTGGGTAGGTTGCCTACAAATGAAGAGGAAGCACCTTGGTCATTTGAATTGGAGGCTGGGATTTTCAAAGGTGTTTACGGGAGTTAGGAGCCCAATTTCCATTCAGTTGCAATGGCAGTGGGGTCCTAACTCCCTTAAGAACCTTTGAAAATTCCAGTCAGAATGACTGAAACAAATACTCATTCAAAAGTTGCACACAAAGCCATGCCACTTGCTATCCCTTTAAAATTCCTCCTGTCCTGCAGGGAGGAAGTGCCTTTTCTCCCACTTAAAGACAGGAACTCATTGTTCTTCAATGGAATTATCCCTTCAGGGCAGGGGATCTCCTACAAGAGAGATGAAATTTTAAAGGGACAGCAGTGTACTATTTTCCTATATCAAAGCATAACTTTCAAAATTCATGTCATCTGTTTAAATATCATAACTAGCGGAAAGAACTTTTTTTTTAAACTCCACACCCTGTCCTGCAGGCTTGGCCTTCAATGGGAATTTCCTCTGAATAGGGTTTGCAAGATCAGCCAATTTTACAGTAAAACTGACCAAACAAATTTCAACAAATGCAGTTTCTGTAGAAACTAGCTTGTACATTAGCCTGATCTAGAATATGCTGTGATCTGTTCTCCTTCCCTATAAACTGTAAGCAGTTTGCCTGACATTTATTGAATGTTATAAAGTTTTCAATCAATAAAATCAAAAGCCACACAATAATCAAGATCTTGTAATAGCTAAACAATTCCAACCCAAACTTTGCCAACTAAAAGCAGACACTGAGTTATGTCTAGGCACAACTCTTCACTGATTTCAGTGGAAACTCCTATTTGGGGATTCATGGCATGATATAGATCAATACATTTTTTAGCAACATTGCTTTTTGTATCAAGTCCCCCTATGCACTCAGTTAAGCTTAGGGTTTATGATTAGACAAATTGCTCTATGTCAATTTGTACACAATAGTTATAATAAATATTTCTTGATTTTATACACTTGTATTTTCCTCCCATTGAAACAAAGTTTCAAACCGAATGCAAAAAATGACACAGGTAGAAATAGACAAATATAAATATTTACCTAATACTTTCAAACTTTTCAATGAGGATGTTGACTCCTGCTGATGTCTGTGTTTCTTCCTCGTCAGGCACTAAGCTTCTTGATGACTTGGGATCAGCTGGCAAAGGCCGAGAAGGTGCTGGAGGAATTCTTTCCTGCCCAGGTTTGAGATGGACAGGTTTAGGAGGTACTAATAAAATTAAGGGGAAAAAGAGAGGATAAAGTTCTGGCTTCTTTATAACAACAAAGACAACAGATCCTCACTCTGAAGAAAGAGCGAGAAGCACCCATTGTTTTACTGCTGTTTATTAATTACATCGGAACCACTGCAGTCACAAGATATTTTTCACACAAAAACACTTTGATATGTTCTAAAGAAATAGCCTAGCTTCTCTTTTGCATTTCTACAGTTTTGTCAGATCTGTCAAAGCAGAGTAGCTGACAGAACATCACCGCTTCCTTGTTGCCAAACAGGATGCACAGTGCACACACCAAGACTTGGTTGTGCAAGCACTCTCTTCATCTCCACCATAGTGCTCAATTTCCCTTACTGTGACTTTTCAAAACTTCGAATTCTTATTGCTCTAATACACTTAACTAGATCCCATAAGAAAAATATGGATTTGGACAGCTCACCCATTCTACTGGAAGCACTGCAAGAAAATGTAAAAAACTTTATTTCCTTCTCCCTCCCCCAGCTTCTCTGTGGTATATTCTTCACAAATTTCCTTCCTCTTTTGGTACCGCACTGAACAAGATACTGTATAAATAAGTGCTTACGTTAAACATGTCTCCAATCTGTTGAAAAAGAAAGTCAACATTGTACCTTAACCTCTTAATTAGTCCTTTGCAGTTCCTTCTAATTAATGTAATTTAGCAAAACATATGCAGTCAGTTCTTCATTTTTTGCAGAGTAAATGGTTTTATAAATACGTAAGCAGTAACCCATGGCAACAGTTTCACATGCTTTTACTGTTTTATGCAGTGAAAGCAACTTCACATAAGTTGACCTTAAACTAGAAGCTAAGAAAAACTTGACAGTGAAATTAATCCAGAAGTGTGCATTTCTTTGAACAGAGCTGCCAAATATTCACTCAGCCCTAAATTGTCTAATAGGAAATATACTAAAAGTTCGACACACAAGTTATAAAGTGTTTTCCTAAATAACTTTTCAAGAACAGCAGCTGAATTCAAGTTTTTCATGTTAGTCAGAGCAACTATGCTGAAATGGTCCATTTGGAACATGTTTGCATGATGTGCTTAATGTTGTAAAATGTCTTTAATTATCAACAGTTCTGAATGAGTAATTTTAGAGCTTTGTTTTCTTTTTTAAATTATATGATAACGAACTTAGAGTGCCAATTCCTGAAGTCTTTACTCAGGCAAAGCTCTGGATGAGAGTTTCAGACTCTAGATCTGAACGAGCCTAACTGTCCTTTCTTCTTGGAGCAGATCTTTAGCTGCTGTCAGTTGTCACAGCTCCACTGAAGTTGATGACTAAGGATGATTTAATGTGTTTGAGTACAACATGCAGGAGCATTTATAACCATTTAAACTGCACAGCTTGTTTGAGCAATACTGGTTAAACACAAAGTACATCTTGTGAAGGATTTGGGCTTTACTGTACATTTAGAGCAGTAGGATTAAACTCCTGGATTGGTCTACTGTCCAAAGCCACCTTGAATTCCCTTTCAAAAATAAGAGGGTTGCTATTGGGGTTTTTTCTAGAAAACTGAAAGTGCACAGGAAGAGTGGGGAGATGGTAAAGGAAATGTTCTTGCATGTGAAAGGGTGGCTGTGTCACTGGCAGACCAGATGCCAGCTCTGGCCAGGCTGTTGGCATCAGCTCACCACTGACAAATTCATAGCGGGAAGCCAGACCAGCTCGCCTATATATTAGTATTGTTCAGATAGGTGTTAGACTTGTAAGAATGTGTTTAGATTCTATAAAATGTTTGTAAATTGTTGCAGGCATTAATCCAGGGGTTCTCAAACTGGGGGTCAAAAGGTTATTATCGGGGGGGTCACAAGCCCTCCTCTTACTTGTGGAAGAGAGAAAAGAGGAGTGTGAAACTACATCTTCAGTTCAGCCAATTCTGAGCAAACTTGGATTGATTTAGCAATCCAATTTCCATTAATGATATTGGTGGTTGCACATTTAAATCTCCTCAGACTTAGCTGAAGATTTATCACTGTAGGCCTTGATGAGTAACCTTCAAACAGAACGTTTTATACAGTGAGGAAGTGTGGACACACACGTGTTTGCAAAAGAATGTGCAGGCCTTTTCCAAGGGAAACCAAACCAGCAACGGAAATTTGGAATGATCTAGAGGCTTCATTTGGTTCTTACAGAAGAAGAGTAGATCTGAGTCCAGAAGGGGAAGCAGCTGCAAGTCACAGATCACTACTCCAAAATGTAATGACTCCATGGCTGCATGCACACAGACATGTTTGTCAACTAATACACACACGGAGCAATAGGGTTAGAAAACCAGACCTCTACAACTTAAGCTAAAGGATAACCAGAATTAGGTGTAGCAATATTTTTAAAGTATGGCAGTAATTATGAAGTAAAGAATTGAACCTCTTCTGATATTCCCACTGGGTGACTATCAGGAGTGGTGGGGCTGTCAGGAAACGGAGATTGATTTGCTGAAGGTGGCTACTTGGCAACAGCTACTTTTGAAAATCTTGGCTTACTTTCTTATTTTTCCTATTTGAATATATGTCATCTACTTTTGGGGATTGGTGTCAAATTGGTTTGCAACAGGAGTGTAGGGAGTACTAGCAAGATAAACTTTTCAAAATTACGCCTTCCTTTATGTGTGTTTGTCCATTTTATCTCAATAACTTTTTATTACTCAGGGTGTTAAACTGAATCTCAGCCAGATAGAAAGAGAGTTACTCCTTTTAGTCTAAATTTCTTGCTCCATGTGGGGGAGAGAGGGAAGGCTTGGATATACCATTTCAGGAATGTTGATATTTGAGTAATGGAGATGAGGCTGACCAATGTTAATGCAATTTGGAGCACTTTTAAACATGATCTGAATCAAATGGAGCAAGCTGATGCAGATACAGATAATGGGCCAGATCAGCTGTTTTAAATGTGTACAGTTCCACTAAATCCAGAGCAGTTTCACTGATATACACCAGCTGATGATCTAGTTTTAGCTATTCCTATTTATCAGAATACCTTATAGCATTATTAATAATGTTAATGGACTGTTCAATAATGAAATCTGAAAGAGAAAGAATTCTAGATGAAAACTAATTAAGTGTGTGTATACTTAACTGGATGGTTGACAAAGGTCATGAACCTCAGTATTCATTTGTCCAAGCAACTAGTAATTTCTTACTTAATTAGTATACACACTTAATTAGTATATATATACACACACACACACACATACACAGAGAACATCACCTACAGGGAGGGAAGTATTGACTAATATACCAATATTACACTTTAAGACTGGCCTTTCAGTTTCAGAAATGTCAACAGTTTTTCTTTATGGATAACAGTGGTTAAAGGTAAGGCAGAAAGTTGTTTTTTCTACAGGCATTCAGGATGATAAGATAGGAGTCTCATTTTGTACAGTATATTTAAATATTTTTGATTGTGACCAAAATGGTTGTTTCCTGTTGTCATGTAATGATGATACCTACCTACTTATGCGACTGCTTTTTATAAGCTTTGTTTAAATCAAGATCTTTGGGATATTCTCACCTGCACTTGCCAAAAAAAAAGGCCTTCCAAATTAAGCATATCTCTTAGCTGAGAAGACAAACATCTAGTACGCACAGTATTCTAAGTAATTTCTAAAGAGCTAGTAAGAAAAACAATAATTGGTACTACAAAGAGACTAACACTTCACTGTACAGACTGCAACATGTGGAAATAATTTCTCCCCATACAAGGGACTGGGCCTTTAGTCTCCTCAAGCAGTTAGCACTTCAATGGATATGGGGGGAAAAACAGCCTGGGGATTTTAAATGCTCAAACTCTGCACTTTTGGGGCCCACTCCTCACCTGGTGTCAATCAGCATAGCTACACTGGCTTCAACAGAACTACATATATTTACACCAGCTGAGGAGCTAGCTCTTTGTGTCTTGAAGTAAGGTGTCCGGAAGTAAGGTGGAGGCGTTTGTTTCACTGTGATTATTCTTGAATTAGATGGGGTTGCACAGTTATTACATCTAATAATGGTATGCTTGGCTGTGCACATTGGTTTGGTTAATGTTTCCTTTTTAAAAAATATATTTGTAATTTTTCAGGCATTTCTTTTTGCTAGGTGAAGTGCAGCTGTTTTCAATATAGCACAAAGGAGCTCTAGACTTGAGTGCTAAGCTGTTCTTATAATAAAAATGAATAAAGAATTTAAACAATATTTTTAATTAACTCCTAATGTTTACTACTACATGTGATATACACACTGAAAATGTATACGGTCACATTTTTGAAAAGTTAATTTATCTGTGTCATTCATGAGTCCATTTTTCCCCCCCAAAGCTTTTTCAATTGAATTTTTAACACTGGAAAAATGAATACAAAGTCACGCTAATTGTACTTTCCCTGTATCAAATGAGACAACAGCTCTAATTTTCAAATTAAAACAATCTTTTTAAAAACATTAGACTTCCAGCACAATAAAAAATTGCATGAATATTGGAGGAACAAAACCACTTGCCTTGGGGTTTCTGCAGAAGATGTGTTTTGGCCAATGGAGATTTGGTTTTGGGTTTCCTTCCAGTTTGATGGATACATTGTACAGGGCCGATGTGCTGCAGCTCGCCACATGCTTCCAATGTCGGATTTGAGTCAATATGACATTTGATTTGAAAAGGAGCACAAGGGCAACCTGGAAAAAGAAATGGGTCAATGTTTATTTCCTCCTTTTTTCCCTTGAAAAGCAGCTTGTCCTGGCTCTGGTAGCTTAGCTTGCATCAGTTATTTGAAGGAAAGAAAAGTCATTAACTTAGAAGTTATCACTTCAGAAACATCCATCTTGACAATCACTTTAAACTGGATGGTTGACAGAGGTCATGAAACTCGGTATTAATTTGTCCAAGCAACTAGTAACTTCTTCACTAAAAAGCTAAATAGATCTAACAGTGAATGGTTATGGGAGTATGTATATATAAAATCCTTTTTGATAGGCTTCCTCTAAGTCGGTGGTTCCCAAACTGGGGTTCGTGAACCCCTGGGGGTTTGCAAAATGTTACAGGTGGTTCTCGGAAAAAAATTCCCTAATTGCGGACAGAGCTGTCCCTAGGGACCCCAGGCAGCACAGGGCCAGCGGCCCGGAGCCCCTGGACTTCCAAGAGCTAAGCAGATCAAAGCGAGCATATCTATCACACTGAGGAGATTTAAAGTTCAAGGCTCCTTATAAGAAATGGAAAGGGAGGTGGATATTTTTTTACTGTTTTGCCTGGACTGCTCAAGACCTGAATGCTTGTGGAGGAGAAACTCTTTGGGTTTCCTTCTTAAATACCTTCATGCTGTTTCACATCTGATACTCCTTGATGAAATATAGGAGCCTTGTCTTATAACTGGCTTATTCAAAGTGATACAAGCTACGTAAGTGAGATCTTGGAAGAGTGTTGCTGTTTTCATAATGTAATATAAATACTGTAATGATAAATAATAATAAATAGTGTGTAATAAGCATGTCATAAAAACAAATGTTATATTTCCAAGATCGCTGCTTTTATAATTTATACTCAGGTAAAGGAGAAAATCCCTGGAAATATTCATTTTTAGGAGGGGGTTTGCGAGACTTGACATTTTAGTGAAAGGGGTTCACGGGTTATTAAAGTTTGGGAACTACTGCTCTAAGTAGAGATACAGGTGCACAGGCACTGCATTCTACTTGGTAAATCAGCACCTAGATTCAAGAATGGCTGAATCACAAATGCCTGTGATAGACGAGGCAGATGATGAACATGCTTCAATCCTTTGCAAGAATTAGATTAACAATTTAAATGACATAATATTGCTGTTTATTATTTATTAAATGCCTATACACCAAGACAATATACAAACAGGGTCTTCCCCAGAGGGCTGATAGTCTGAAAGACAGATTAGACATGATGCATTGAGAAATCCAGAGAAGGAATGCCTAAGATGTTTTGTTTCTTTTAAAAAATTTATTATTTACTCATTTCCTACGGGTTTTAAAGAAATAAAACAACCCACCCAATTTAATATATTGGGAGGTAGGTTTCTGTTTGCTTTTTGTTTTGGCTTTCACTGATGCAGTCTCAACAGGTACCAAAGAAAGTTGATACTGTATGTGGGTGTGATGTCATCAAAAATGGCCCAACCAGCCAAACAGAATGTGCTTTTGGACAATCAGTGTCCAGTGTCCCAATCTAATACTGATTCTGATTAAAACTGCTGCAGATAAACACATTGGGCCAAGTTCAGACCTGATGCATATGCATTGAAGTTAATCGAGTTGCACCTATTCACAACAGGTCTTAATTTGGTCCTTACATGGTCGTTGTCAACTTAAGTCATACTTTCTGACATTTTTCAGCCTACTATTGACCCTGATTCAGGAAAGCATTGCTGTTCAGGAAAGGCAATTAAGCATTAAGTTCCATTGGGTGAAATCCTGGCCCCATTGAAGTCAATAGGAGTTTTGCCATTGACTTCAAAGGGATCAGAATTTAAGCCATGAAACATGTTTAAGTGCCCTTCCTGAACAAGGGATGCTTTCCTGAATCAAGCCCATTGTTACAAGTAACATCCCTAACTAGTATAAATGGGAGATGAGAGAGAGAGTCTCTTTTTTCAGTTTGTTTGGGGAATTTAACAGTATTTGTGGGTATTTCTTCTCTATTGTCAGTCTGTGTGGATGTTAACATGGTAACTGGGGAGTTTTTTCTTTGAATGAAATACTGTAATGTGACTGTAAATGTATAAAAATTGGCAGGGGACTCTGGAGCAGAGGTAGTCCCTGAAACTATTATTAATTTCATGTTTTAAAATGGACTAGTTTAATTGTCTCTACCCCTTTAAAATGATAAGATGATCTCAAACACTTGAGAAGGAGGATCTGTCTAAACATTAAAGTAATCTTCAGACTTTTTTGTGAATTATTCAGAAACATGAGCTGAGCTGCACAAATGCAATCTACTCACGACTAGCTTTACACTGAGATCAGACTCTGAAGTCAGTGGAGTTACACTGGATTTACATGTGTTACCGACCTCAGAACACTGCCCTTTGGATCTAGATTGAGTTTGAGTGGGTTAAAGGTATACAGTATTGCAAATATTTCACAGGGCTGTTCTTAAAAGTTAGATGGTTACACGGGAGCATTAAGGATTTTTTCAAATTGATGTGGAATATTCCAAAGTTATAACTGTTTGCTGACAAAAATCAATTCAAAGCCATCAAATAAATATGAATTAGCATAAGTCTGTCCACTTCTGTCACCCTAATGCATAATCTCTGAATTCTTCAACACTGCTTCCTATTACTGCTGTTTAAAAGTTCATTAGTGCATCTGCTATCAAATCTACTTTTCAGGGGATTTATTTGATCTCAGCTACTCAGAATTGCTTCAAACTTAAACGCAGGACTTTATAAGCACTGAATTTTAATCATTTGAAGAAACAAAGGGATTTCGCATAACTGGGTGACTGGGCAACAAAATGGTAATGAAATTCAATGTTGATAAATGCAAAGTAATGCACATTGGAAAACATAATCCCAACTATACATATAAAATGATGGGGTCTAAATTAGCCCTTACCGCTCAAGAAAGAGATCTTGGAGTCATTGTGGATAGTTCTCTGAAAACATCCATGCAATGTGCAGCCAAGAACGTTGGGAATCAGTATGAAAGGGACAGAAAATAAGACAAAATATCGTACTGCCCACATCTTGAATACTGCATGCAGATGTGGTTGCCCCTTCTCAAAAAAGATAAATTGGAATTGGAAAAGGTACAGAAAAGGGCAACAAAAATTATTAGTGGTATGTAACAGCTTCCATATGAGGAGAGATTAATAAGACTGGGACTTTTCAGCTTGGAAAAGAGATGATTAAGAAGGGATATGATAGAGGTCTATACAATTATCACTGGTGTGGAGAAAGTAAATGAAATAAGTAAAGTAAATAAGGAAGTGTTATTTACTCCTCCTCATAACACAAGAACTGGGAGGTCACCCAATTAAATTAATAGGCAGCATATTTAAAACAAACAAAAGGAAGTATTTCTTCACACTACACACAGTCAACCTGTGGAACTCTTTGCCAGATGTTGTTGTCAAGGCCAAGATTACAACAGTGTTCAAAAAAGGGTTAATGGAGGACAGGTCATTCAATAGCTATTAGCCAGGATGGACAGGGATGCAAACCATGCTCTGAAATGTCCCTAGCCTCTGTTTGCCAGAAGCTGGGAATGGGTGACAAGGGATGGATTACTTGATGATTACCAGTTCTGTTCATTCCCTCTGAATTTGGCTGAAAGCGTCTAATGATTTGTTCCCTGATATGTCTGAGCACCAAACACTTAGATAAGTCTTAAACCACTTCCTTTTAAAAGCCGCTGCCTAGCTCAAAAGAACAAATAAAAAAAGTCAACTGCCTTAGAACAAAATTTGACATCTTGTGCCTTGCACACTATATACGTGTTATTGTTGACAATATTACTCACCAACTCTCTGCACTTCACATGCAAACACTTATTAACATCGTATCAAAAGAGCAAGCAGGCACAGAAAAGAATTGATAAGCAGTTACAACCAATGCTAATCTCTGAATCCATAAGAGCTTTAAACAGCAAATGCAGATTCTTGGCCATGTAACAAGAAAAATATGCTTATGTGAAACCACACAAGTGGTGGGGTTCATTTTTTTTTAAATTTAAGCCATTCCCTGTGCATTTGTGAATGTGACCCTAAACGTTACTTCTCACATGTAGTACACCTAACTACAACTTTTTTTACTTTCTTACTTATTTTTCCAACACTATAAAATACCTTGATAAAAAGAGTTACTAATTACTAGATTATTATATGTTGAATTCTTCTCAAAGTAAGACACTTATAGGCTGCTGTGAGTGCTATACTGTGCTTCTAGGGACAGAACTGAGAAAGAGGTGGTGTAAACTGCACCACCCAGGAAGTTGTCCCAGTAAGAGATAGCCCCTCTGAGACACACCCATGAAGTACAATTCCCCGGCCAAAGCTCCTCCTACTCCAGGCCTTGCCCGACTCCACTGCTTCAGAAGAGGAGCAGACTTCCCCTAACTCCTCTGTGCAGGGGCAACCCCCTAGTCACAAGCTAGCTCCGAATGGAGTGGTCATAACTATCCCTACTAATTGAAATCAGTAAAATGTAGAAAGCAAAGTTGTTTTGTAGTAACTGCATACAAACATTTCTAACACATTGCCATTTCCAGGGTCTGGCTGTCTCTTGTAATGTGCTTTACACCTATTCACAGAGTAGCTGGAAGAATATTATGGTGTGAATAAGCTGTGAAATATGCAGGTAATGCCAAAAGGAAATCTGAGACGAATGCTTCTCTTTCAGACTCTGAGGTTAATTTGCATGAACACTGGTTCTATTTGCAAAGACCAATTCAATTCAAATTTTAAAAAATAATCTGCAAAAAAGAGTCAGTGCATTTTACCGTCCAAGCCTGATTACCATATACATGGTTAGCTCACGAAAGCTTGTGCTCAAATACATCTGTTAGTCTCTAAGGTGCCACAAGTACTCCTTTTCTTTTTGCGGATACAGACTAACACAGCTGCTACTCTGAAACTAGTCAAAGACAAACGCCACATAACTGAAGCTCAGCTTCATTACATCCAACTTTGCAGTCACTGATTCACTCCTATAGGCCATGCATATGAGTAAAATTACTCACAAGAGTAGTTTCAATGACTTCCCTGGAACTAACATATTCACATGAGTAAAATTACTCATAAGCATAAAAGTTTGCAAGACCAGCCCACAGCGAGCACAGGTCACTGCTGTCCATAACTTTTCACATACTAGTCACATAGTACAATTGGTGTTTAAGGTTTCCTGTAATATTTATTTAACTTTAACTGAATACAGGATAAACTAGACTCCTAAAGAAGCCTAAAACCTGCAACAACTTTTGCAAAAATACCCACTTTAATCTTTGCTGAAGACTTCAGAATTTTATCAGGAAGACTATTTTTCACAGAACAGAGCAATTTCTCAAGAGCATCATTCGTCCTCTGAATCATACCCATGCCAGATGGTTTCCTCACTGAGCTGGCTAAGTTTAAGATAAAAACATTTTTGTAGAAGCTGTTTCAGGTTTGAGATTCTTGAAGCCTATAATGTATTTCTATTAAATTAAGATAAACAGAATATAAAGGGCCAAATATTACAGCTATTGTAAATCATAGTAGCACCAGCTTCAAAGGAGCCACGTGAATTTACATCAGCTGAGGCTCTATCCCAGTAACACAGTGGCAGTTCTATCACTGACCCATATTAAATTCCCAAGCCCAGTCTCTCATTCATCCAGGAACACTGTTGGGCTGACGTGCTGAGCACCTAGGAGGAGTCTCTCGCACCGTAGCACACTACCAGGAATATTAGGGCCAAATGATTTTCCCAGCTTCTGATTTTGTATGCTCATATTTGCAGACCCCCCTGTTTGTGCCACAACAAAACTGGGGTTTTGCACCTCTTTTGCATGCAAAAGTCACCACCTATGCACTCAGATTGGTCAGTTGGGATCCTAGACCTGCATGTTCAAATGTGGATGTGTAACTTTTTTTTTTTTATGAGAACCATCAGTCAGGCATGCAAAAGTGGATGTACCCAAAAAAAAAAAAAAAAAATCAGAAGAGGGCTGAAAACTTACTCCTAATAGGCACTGACTGCTCTGAAGGATTTTCATCCAATCCTTTTGACTAGAAGGATGGTGTTTGCGAGGTGTGTCCTGAAAGCTGGGGTGGAGTAAAGTGGATGAAAATGAAGCTAGCTGGATTGGCAGCAGAGATATGGAGGACACACCTGGATGCCAAGTGGAGAAACTGGTTCTTAATAAGCTTTTAAGGAGCACTCTCTCTTCTGTTCTCAGTTAGCAGCATCATATGCCTAGCCAGAAGAGATCACTTGCAAGATTGGTGTTTTGAGCTTAAAATGCCAGTGGCCAAAGTTTGTGCTGATTTAAGCCCTGTGCAACCTCAGTGTAATCAATGGGACTGAACAGCATGTCCATTTGCATGGAATAGGTCACTGTGGATGTCTGCAAGGACAGAGAGAGATCATGATTCTCACTCCTTGAACCAGTCTTTTAAAAAATAAAATAACCTAACACTCAGCTAGCTTTTAACATCAAGAGATGGACCTTGTTGTGGCTTCTCTATTCCTGGCCTCATTTTATTACAACATGCAGCATGTGCCCTGTTCCCTAAATACAGGCAATACATCAAAGCATAAGCAGAGGAAAACACTCCCTGTTTCTGATCAGCAGACCAAGATATCAACACAAGCAAAGTACTTTTATTGTGGTTGCTTGACTCCGCCTTTTGATTTCTATTGTGCACTGAAAGTGGATACACAGTGACGGATACATGTTTTGTGCACTTATCTGGGGGTAAACACTGAAAACGTAAGACAAGATGCTTGGTGGAAAGCTATAAACAGATTTGTGGTACTGATAGATATTAAGACTCTTCATGTGTGGGTTTTTACAAGTTGTTTGTGAGCAGACAACACTTGCAGCTGCTGAACTTGACATTTTGTAGCTAGCTTGGAGCGAGAGAAGTACAATATATGGAAGCTCTCTGTATGCACACTATTAGGCAGCTTTTCTAGAGAGTTCTACCTCTAACATGTCGAGCTATTTTGAAAAGCTGGTCCCTATTTACGTGCCTGAATGGAAGCTGAGGTCTTGAAAATCTGGCTCCAAATTTTTTGATGATACACCTCCAACAGGTTGTAAGAAGTAACTGCACATTTTCAGCTAAAACATCCATTTGATGCATTGTGTAACAGTACTGTCCAATAAATATCATATAGCCAAGAGCTAGGGACGAGTCCTTCCCTGAGATATATACAACTTTACTCAGCCCTTGGTTACAACTTCCATGTCACTCAGGCCTGCAGGTCCCCATAGACAGGAAATCATCCAGGAAGAGCGAATTGTGCTAGTGTTATCCTCATGCACAAGTCCATGGGGTGCCCACAGCTGAACAGTACAACACCAAGAAGGGCAGAGCTGGGTAAGGGGAAGGACATAGCCAGCACATTGGAAGATGTGTCGATTCAGTACGTTCACAGGCAAAAAGCTCTTGCGAGAGACCCAGTCACAGAGTAAAGGTGCTGTCCCTTGGTAGAACCCCCTCTCCTGAAACTGACTCTTCTTTGGGAGAGCAAGTCACACCCCCTGTGCCAGCAGGGGTGAAACACGTGCACAATGTGGCATACTATTGTGAAAAATGCCTATGCTCTATACAACTGCACAAAAACCTCTATGTGTAGCGAAAAGCATTCAGTTGGCAGACAATCCTAGTGTCACAGGGGTTAAGGACCAAGCACAATACACTGTGATTAAATGAATCCTGATGCTTTTAATTTACTTGCAGATTTTATAGCTGCATATCATCATCCTGCCCGTTACCGAACCTGCTACAATATAACCCTATACTAGCTTCAAATGTTTCATGGACTTGTAATGCCCTGAATCTCACATCTTTTCTGTTCTCTCCCATTCCATGTGCTCCTCACTCACCAGAATTTTTTTGTCCCTCCCCTTTCTTGTCCAGCCAGCGTAAGCAACAGATCTCCAGTGCCATCTGAAACCTCCTTCTCCCTCTACTTCTGGTGCCTAATTGACTCCAGGAGTGTTTTAAAACTCCATTTAAAAACACCTCTTCTTTCTGACCTGTGACCCCTAAACATCTCTAATAAAACAATCAAGTCCCACTTTCTATGTTTCCCTCTGCTCAAATCATTGCCCCTAAAACTTGACCACAGCACTCTTCTTACCTTGCTTTAATGTAGCTGCAGATGGTGCTGGTATGCAACAGACTTTGAATCTACCTGCATGTCAAGCGGCATGTGAGTGCCTTTTTACTAAGCTGAATTACGTTAGTAACAGATGTTTAAAACTGCATCTTCTCTTTTGGCATTGAAGCAGTTACAGAAGACAATTTCAGTAACACTAGCATTCTCTTTAGAAAGTAAGCTAGAATCCAGCATTGATTGCATTTGAAGTTTTATATCAAAAGTATTACTTACTTGTGCTTTGGCGGACAGACCCACATTTTTCTTATTTTTTCTAACAATTAGATATCCAAAAATAAAAAGCACAAGTTCCGGCTTCCGACTCTCAGAGCACTGGTCCTAAAATGACAGTGCATTTACATTTCTGGCTTATTACGTGTAAAGCCTCACATTCACAGGAACTGAATTTTTTTCTAAAACAATGTGGTTGTTTGAGCAGCAGATGATAAAACCTACCAAACTTGATCTCTGAAGAATGTTGCTAGATAGCTGTTAGTGGATATTACTTCAAGTGAGCAAAAAGGGCTGTTTGGTTTTACAAAGATCAAGTTTAATGGTCCTTTGAGATGTGCTAAATAGGAAGGAGAGGTTTCTGTAAGGCAATTTACTGCAAGTTTCAAAACTAGCAAGAGGGTGATAAAAACAGATCTTTACGTCTGTAAAAACCAAAAACCAAAAACCAGATTTCTCCTTAGTTCCAATTCCATACTGCAGAACAAAGGTTTTCCCATAATTATAGTGTATGGTTGAAAAATGACCACCAGCAGCAGAGGCACAAAACTGACAATCTCAGTTTTGGCCACCTTGAAACTTCCTGGGGGATACCATGTCACCACAGGAGTGGCACCGGGTCATGGCCCATGTGCTAATGCGCCTATCACATGATTCCCAGCTGAGCGTGGAAATCCCTTTTGATCTCAGCAGAAGGAAAAGGAGTGAGGGGACTGTACAGGGAGCTCCCGAAAGCCAGAATAAGGGCACACATAAATGCTGCTGTGATACTGTCCCTCACAAGAGGCTATTTGGGAAATTAAGTCATCATGTGGTACAGCTTGTCAGAAAAATTTCCAACAAGACAAACTTTCTACAAAAAAACAGGAAGTGATTTTTCACAGAGAGTTTTCCCCATTTACAAGCCAGGTCTAGTCAGACATGAATTAGGAACTGGTAAAAGCATAAAACTTAGGAACTGATAAAAGCGTAGAACTAAATGGACAATTTTCAGCACAAGATCTGACTAGTGGGAGTCCCCAATGTCCCATAAGAGAACCATTATTTTCAATAGTGTGGGGGTTCCAGAGAGCTCTGTCCCTCTTCTCCCTCTGTACTTTATCCCAACTAACTCTCATCAGCAACCACACATTCAACTACCCTCTCTATGCTGATGACTCACAGATCTCTCTCTCTGCTCCAGACTAGTCTCGTCCTGTCCAAACTAAAGTCTCGCCCTGTCTCTTTAACATCTCCTTGTGGATGTCTAGCCATCAGCTCAACTATGCACGGTCAAAACAAAGCTCCTTCTCTTCCACCCTCACCCTGCCACACCCTTCCCGCTATCTCCTTTCTCAATCACCATGGGCAGGACAACCATTCATCCTGTCACTCAGGCATCATCTTTGACTTGGACCACCCTAGGTCCTCACATCCAGGCTAAGTCTAAATCCCATAAATTCCTTCTGCATAACATCTCTAACATGCAGCCTTTCATACCCATACACACAGCTAAAATTCTCATCCAGGCCCCATCATCTCATGGCTGGGTTACTGCAACAACCTTTTCTCTGACTTTGAGACCCTCAGAACCCCTCAATGCCAGCTGGCAAAGGGTTCACTGTTCTGGAACAGCAACTCCTATCAGGCCTGACAAACTCACTGCACCTAACAAACCACTTTCATGGTATTTATCCACAAACTTTGCCATGTAAAATATCAAATAAAAGCCAGTAACACACTGGTCATCATAGGCATTGCGAAATGTTTGTATGAATGGCATGAAAGGAGTTACGCATACCTACTAAAAATATATGTGAAACTATGTAACCAGGCAGCGTTAACAAACAGGCTTTCTGCCAGACAAAGCATGTCTAATCTGAAAGAATCCCCTGCAGTGTTGAGCCCTTGTCACTGGACACTCACAGAAATAACTAGGCTTGCTGTCCCCAAAGGGCAGGCACAGTATACACATTCGCTTGTTTGATTCAACTGGGGAAAACAACACAGCACTGAGATGTATTTATAACACAAATGAAAATAAGTTTATTAACAAACAACAGAGATGCAAAGATTCAAATGAGTAGCAAGTAAGAACATTGGAAACAGAATGGTTACATATGAAACAAAAGTATAACAATACTTAGAGCAGAGGTGGGCAAACTACGGCCTGTGGGCCACATCCAGCCCGCAGGCCCCTCCTGCCCGGCTCCTGACCCAGGAGGCTAGCCCCCGGCCCCACCCCTGCTATTCTCCCTCCCCCGCAGCCTCAGCTCACTGTGCCGCTGTGGCTGGCTCCGGCCGGGCGGCGCGGCTGTTGCACCGCCAGCCACCGGTGCTCCAGGCAGCGCGGTAAGGGGGCACAGCGCAGGGGGTTGGATAGAGGGCAGGGGAGTTCGGGGGGGGTGGATAGTGGTTGGGGCAGTCAGAGGGCGGAGAACGGGTTGGGGGGGGTTGAATGGGGGCCAAGGGTCCCAGCGGGGCAGTCAGGAAGGAGGGAGGAGGGGTTGGATGGGGCAGCAGGGGACAGTTAGGGGCAGGGGTTCTGGGGCCATTCAGGGGACAGGGAGAAGGGATGGTTGGATGGGGCAGGAGTCCCGGGGGGGCCGTCAGGAATGAGAGGAGGGGTTGGATGGGGCAGCAGGGGGCAGTCAGGGGCGGGGATTCTGGGGGCAGTCAGGGGCCAGGGGAGGTGGATGGGGCAGGGGTCCTGGGAGGGCCGTCAGGGAACAGGGGAGTTGGATGGGGCAGGAGTCCTGAGGGGGGGGTGGCATCAGGGGACGAGAAGGGGGGGCATATAGGGGGTGAGGGCTGGGCCACACCTGGCTGTTTGGGGAGGCACAGCATCCCCAACCAGCCCTCCATACAATTTCCGAAACCCGATGCGGCCCTCAGGCCAAAAAGTTTGCCCGCCCGTCTTAGAGTCTAAAAACTTAACTTTAACAAGCTAACATCATTGTCTAAACTTTATAATGGCTCTCAACCTTTCCAGACTACTGTACCCCTTTCAGGAGTCTGTTTTGTTTTGTGTACCCGCAAGTTTCACCTCACTTAAAAACTGCTTGCTTACGAAATCAGACATAAAAATACAAAAGTGTCACAGCACACTATTACTGACAAATAGCTTAATTTCTCATTTTGTCTGTATGAAATTTTAGTTTGTACTGACTTAGCTAGTGCTTTTTATGCAGCCTGTTGTAAAACTAGGCAAATATCTAGATTAGTTTATGTGCTCCCTGGAAGACCCTTGTGTACCCCCAGGTATACACGTACCCCTGGCTGAGAACCACTGGTCTAAAATAAGTTCTCACCTAAAGCAACCTTGCAGCATCACCAGCCAGCATGGCTGGGATCCACCATTCCTGGATGCGAATGATAGCTAAAGGGATGGTTCATCACTATTAATTTGGTTTTTGATTTAAAAAACAACATTGTCTCCTTTGACATTTTTTCTCCAGAGTGGTGCAACTCTTTCTTCATAGTCCATGTAGCAGGCAGACTATTGTAGCATTATTTGGCACACTGCATAGTGAAATACAGCACACTCTGTTCACAGTTCTAAAACACCATGACCACTACCTAGATTCAGAAAATTAGTGCAATCAAATATTGATTGCTCAGCGTTTCAGGTATGGACTCAGCCCACATCCCCCTTTTGCGGTGGTGGTGGCTGGCTGCAGCAGCATGGCAGAGAGGAAGATAAATGAGTTAGCAGCAGCAACGAACTTATCATTAGCAGCACACATGATATGAAGCTCCTTTGGGACATTTGGTAGACTTGTATATCTTACCATAGAGCGGGGATAATCAATTACTTTTTGTCAAGTTCCAAATTTCTGGTCAAGGTATAGTCAAGGTCCAGACCCCAGAGAAAAATAATAAAAAATAACAATGATGATGATATTGAGTAAATAAAAAGATTTCGGGGTCTGTTCAAAAGCATTTGTGGTCTGAATTTGGTCCACAGTCCACCTATTGACTATGCCTGCCCGAGATCTTGAGGAACACACAGAGCTTTGAGCTGCACAGATGGGGCAATGTTATCTTCAAAATTTCTCTTGTCTGCCAATGGAGTCCCTACTGCTGCTCAGGAGGGATCTGTGGCCTGTGCTATCTAAGTAAGTGTACCCTATGTAAGCTGCTCTCCTTCCAGTGTTTTTTCTGAGTCAGTGTTTAGTACAGGCACACTTGTGTCAGATGTGTAAACTCACCTTTTGACAGGGACCAGAGAAGTAACTCCCCTATATAAAATGAACATGTACCTGCTGCCACAAGGTGATTGTGCAGGATAGCGTGGCCTGTAGCAAGGACAGGGAGGATGAGGCGTCTTCACTCAAGTCACTCTCCACAGTGCACCCCAAGCTGTACACAAGGCCCTTACTGTATACTGCTACATCTGTTATGGTGTACGCTGCCCTTTTGTGTTCTTTGCTCATTATTGCAACTGTTAGTTATCAGAGGCTACAGAGAGAGGAAGAGTAACTTCGGTCTTTAGCTGACAGCACATTTACTAGTTATAGTGCAAATTACTACACCAGGTTTGTCTGGCTGTCGAACATATCTGTTTTATTACCCTCTGGCACTTGCAACACAGACTTGGGCAGCTGGGCACAGGGCACTCCTGTGAAGGCTTTTGGGGCTCCAACCACAAAATCCAGAGCTCCTAAGGCCTTGTTTACCTGGAGATTATCCTCAGTTGACCTAACCAGTTGCCCCCACTCCCCATCAACAGGCAGTGCATCCACAGCTGCTTCTTCCCCATCACCTCTTTCTCTATCCTGCTTCTTCACTGTGATAAAGAAAGCACCTGTGTAGAGACTTAAATTCTCTCTCTCCCCCTTGCCTATCAATCCTCAAAAAAAAAAAATTAAAAAAAGGGGGGGGATTTTTTTTTAAAGTCATGATCCCATAGCCACTAACAAAACAAACAGCACATCGCTCCTTTGAGTTAACTTTAGTTGAAACTGATGAAAAAGTTGACTTGAAAACCAAGGGACCACAAACACACACTCAATGTTTCCAGTGATAAATTTTGTGGAAGTCTCACAGCAAGAAGTTGGAAGTTTTCATGCAGCCCCTATTCTTTGTTTCCTCTTTTTTCCCCTTAAAGTGTCATCATGCATTGCTATTGTGCGGTATAAATAGCAAATAATGCTAATAGTACACCTCTCAGCACTGGTATTTCAGCTATGTCTATTAGAGGAGGGGAAAAAGACTTATTTTATTGGACTCTGGAGCCTTAGGTTTACATCTATATTAAACAGAAACAAGTCATGCTATATATCATCTTCTGCAAGGGGTTAT
This sequence comes from Lepidochelys olivacea, assembly GCF_965140295.1. Classification (NCBI taxonomy): domain Eukaryota; kingdom Metazoa; phylum Chordata; order Testudines; family Cheloniidae; genus Lepidochelys; species Lepidochelys olivacea. Next base: position 29,150,190 of record NC_140417.1, on the reverse strand, counting down.
AAATTATTAATAGAAAACCTACAAAGCAGTTGTAACTCATGAAAAGTGTATAGCATTCTTACTGCTTTAATCATTTTTGTGAAACAGTTGAGATACATATTAGTGGAGCGGTGCTACCTTTTCTTTGTATGCAACTTTATCATCGGAATAGCTTTCCCCTTTTAAAAAATACACGTTATGATAAAGTGATAAAGTTTAAAATGATAAAAGTTGTGTTTGCTACCTTCCATGGTGTGGAGTAGTGGCATGTGTTTATAAAACAGAAAAGCTGGATCTCCACTGAAGATGTAGCTGCACCTACAGTGCAAAGTGGACGGATACCAGCTGGTGCTGATAGAAAAGTGGAAAAGTGCCTCTTGTGTAAGGGAAATTGCCATTATGTAAGGCTAGCAGAGGTGGCTCCTATCCCAATCTCCCTACTCCCCTTTTCGTCCCACCTCTGCTATAGCTATTCTTTTGGGTGTGGGGGGCAATGTCAGAGAAGAAGTGCACTTTGCCTGCCCTCCACTGGCAAGGGTCCCTTAGGGCACTGCTCCCAGCTGCTCTAACATCCTCTGGGTCACAGGGTCAGGTAGATGCAACCCCCCACCTCCACTGCAATCCAGGAGAGCCGGGTTGCAGAGGAGAAGTGAACTCAGAATCTGTATTTTATGTAGTACTTAAGTATGTTATTTAACAGGCAGTGGCTAATATATTGGCGTAATAAAACTAAATTAACATTTTGAGCTTTTAAAACATCCTGCTAATTGGGCAAGCCTCATGAGATATAACACTGCATTTTCATTAAATCTTAAGCAATGGATAATTTATACTATGTACATTTGCTAAATGAGAGTTTACTAATACTAATACATGTCATTAAAAGCTTCAGATGTAGATCACCTATACGTGAAGGATTAATTGAGGGCTGTATGTTATTAGCAAAAAATGATAAAGCAATAGTAAAATGGTAAATTATGAAGTTACCAAAGTATCTGAAACATTTTTGGTGTCACTTAGTTTGTGGTGTTTCTAGTCATATTCATTAGTAGCTGGTAACTTTGTAACCTTCACATTAATCTTGTAAATAACTAGAGGGTGGTCAACATGATGCTCACATTAACAAAGAAAGCAGGGTAATCCTGGGAATTACAGATCCGTGAGTTTCGTCTCAGTTCCAGGAACAGCAGCCCAGAGTGCAATAAATCATCCAGACAGATATAATCTGATGGGGCAATTCAAAATAGCTTTGATAAACTTTGTGTGTTTCTAACCCGTATATAATTTTAATGACTTAAAGCTAATGGAGTGGTCTGGTATTGCAATTCTTATGTTGTTAAAACAGTACAGATACATAGTCTCAAGGGAACTGTTAACTTGAAATATGTTCTTTGGTTAGCATAATCAGTGTAAAATAAATCAGGACTCATTCATCATAATAAAACCCTGCTACCTGTCAAGAAAATATATTCTGTGTTCATCTGTGAAAGGACTTACAAGAGAGTGCTCTGTGACTAGTTTGCCCATTCTCCTGGAGTTTAGTCAATTATCTTCCTGGGAAAGGAAGGGCTCATGTTTTGGATGTTGAGGTGCACAGACAGAAGGCTCAAACGGTAAGACAGGCTAAATTATAGCTTTAAATTAAACACAAAACCCAGCAATTCTCCCACTGAAAGAAGTTTACAGTTATAAACCCACATACTGCCATGCGTCCTTGGTGGAGTTTCAGCGGACAGAGGGAGCTGTGGTCATGAATCCAGGGCATCTGATGAGGTATATTACCTGGGGCTTCCAGAAAGAGATCTTAGGTTACCCCATGGTTCCATGTTAGATGAATTCCATGTAGGTGAATTAGTGTTGATGGGAGGGGATCAAAATAAATGGAATCCATTAGCTTCTGAGGAAACCAGTGTGGAACTTAGAAGAGGAGGAAGAAGCGGAAACCAAAGATCCTGGCTGGAGATAACAAAGCAGCTACTTTGGGGAAAGATAACCCTAGAAAAAACCTGTCACTGCTGTGACTCATAATAAGGTTACTGACTAGAAAAAGGCTACATCCTAATACTGCCCTGGTAATGGGCCAGTTAACATACTGAATTCTAGACTACAGAAACTAGAGAAATAGTTCACAAAAGAACTACTAAACTAATGAAAGTGACAGAATGTCTTAGCTAGGAGGATAAGAACAACAACTTAAGCCTATGCAGTCTGAAGCAGATGCAGCTATCTGCATGCATGTATGAATATTTAAAGAGAGATCACTAACTTGGGTACAGTTTGGTCATATAACAGTGTATGACTCGACAGTTTCAGATTGGCATGTGGGAAATACAGAAACATCAGTTACACAAAAAACTTTAATTTTGGCATCAGTCTGAAGTCACTGACTATCTAGTGACTGACTATCTAATAGTTCCATATTGCTATTAGAGATATAGAAACATAACTTAAAGGTAAAATTTCTAATATTTGAACTAAGTACCAACAGGACAAATACATGTATATTCTTGGAAATTAAAAATAAAAAAAGAAGCTAAGTTTAGTTTTAAAGACACTTAAGAGCTCATTACCCAAGAGATAATCTTTGTAACATGAATGTTAGTAGCAGAATCTACCTTGTAAGAATTTGGGTAATTATTTGGATATCAATGATGTCTCGAGGTAAAGGAGTGGTTAGTAGCTATTTTAACCCTTATGATTCTTGCTCACTTGGGCCTGGTCTACACTACGAGTTTATGTTGGATTTAGCAGCATTAAATCCGAATTAACCCGTCCACACAACGAAGCCATTTTTTCAACATAAAGGGCTCTTAAAACCAATTTCTGTACTCCTCCCCAACGAGGGGATTAGCGCTGAAATCGACATCGCTGTTTCAAATTAGGGTTATTGTGGACTCAATTCGAAGGTATTGGCCTCCAGAAGCTATCCCACAGTGCACCACTGTGACCGCTCTGGACAGCACTCTGAACTCTGATGCACTGCCCAGGTGTACAGGAAAAACCCCAGGAACTTTTGAATCTCATTTCCTGTTGGCCAGGCGAGCTCATCAGCACAGGTAACCATTCAGTCCCAGAATCAAAAAAAAGCTCCAGCATGGACCAAACGGGAGGTACTGGATCTGATCGCTGTATGGGGAGAGGAATCCGTGCTATCAGAACTACGTTCGAAAAGACGAAATGCCAAAACATTTCAAAAAATCTCAGAGGCCATGAGGGACAGAGGCTACATCAGGGATGCAACACAGTACCACTTGAAACTTGAGCTCAGACAAGCGTACCAGAAAACCAAAGAATCAAATGGACGATCCGGGACAGAGCCCCAGACATGCTGCTTGTACGCTGAGCTGCATGCAATTCTAGGGGGGGCCGCCACCACTACCCCACCCCTGTCCGTGGACTCCCATGATGGGGTACTCTCCGCCATGCCTGAGGATTTTGCAGACGGGGAAGATGAGGAGGAGGAGGGTGAGGTTGGGAAGAGCATACAGCCAGGATCTTTTCAGCACCCTGACTGAAATACCCTCCTAACCCAATGAAGCCAGAGAAGGGACCTCTGGTGAGTGTACCTTTTTAAATATAATACACGTTATAAAAGCAAGCATTTTTTAATGATTAAGTAGCCCTGAGGACTTGGGATGCATTAATGGCCAGTACTGCTTCTGGAAAAGTCTGTTAACGTGTCTGGGGATGGAGCGGAAATTCTCCAGTGACATCTCCATGAAGCTCTCCTGGAGGTACTCTAAAAGCCTTTACAGAAGGTTTCTGGGGAGAGCAGCCTTATTCCATCCTCCACGGTAGGACACTTTATCATGCCATGCTAATAGCAAGTAATCTGGTATCATTACATGACAAAGCCTGGCAGCGTTTGGTCCCGGTGTTTGCTGGCATTCAAGCAACATCCGTTCTTTATCTCTCCATGTTATCCTCAGGAGAGTGATATCGTTCATGGTAACCTGGTTGAAATAGGGGAATTTAATTAAGGGGACATTCAGAGGTGCCCGTTCCTACTGGGCTGTTTGTCTGTGGCTGAAAAGAAATCCTCCCCGCAGTTAGCCACGCGGTGGGGGCGGGGGGGCATTGGCACTGAACTGCTCACGTTTGGCTAGCAGGGATCTTCCCTGATACCAGCCAGGCGGTGGAGGGAGGGGAAAAACAATCATCCCAGAGAATTGGGTGGGGGGAGGGGGTTAGTTTGGTTTCTGCTGCTGCCCGTTAACAGGAAAACCGCAGCACTAAATGGCCAACTCAACGGGCTTTGCTTGGTATGGGAAAGGAGGGCGCTGCTGTTATGAAGGTTGCAGAAGCCGAAAGACTATGGCTTACCATGGTTGCTTGCTAGCTGAATTCTGTTGCCCGGCCCTGTGTGTGTGATCTCTAACACCAAAGCCGCAGGCACTCAATATAAGATGCAAAATGCGACCTTGTACCAAAATCATATGTGCTATCTAATGTGAATAATGTTGTTCACTGTGAAAGAGTATAACCATTGTTCTGTATAATGTATCTTTTTAAATACTTCACTCCCTTTTTTTCCTCCAGCAGATGTTTCAAGCTTCTCTCCTCCGTCCCGAAGGCTATCTCAGAGAAGATGGTGAAAAAAAACCACACGTGCGATGACATGTTCTCTGAGCTCATGCAGTCGTCCGGCACTGACAGAGCTGTGTGGAGGGACACAATAGCAGAGTACAGGACAGTGGCCGACGAACGTGAGGAAAGGTGGTGGCAGGAAGATCAGAGGAGGCATGAGGCAATGCTGGGGCTACTGCAGGATCTAACGGACATGCTCCAGCGTCTGGTGGAGTTTCATGAACGGCAGCAGGATCACAAACTGCTGCTGCAGCCCCTGCTTAACAGCCCTCCCTCCTCCCCTAGTTCCATAGCCTCCTCACCCAGACGCCCAAGAACGTGGGGGGAGGCTCCGGGCACCCAACCACTCCACCCCAGTGGCCAGCCCAAACAACGTAAGTTTTAAAGTGGCCTTTTCCTTCCCGCCTACCCTCCTCCCACACCCCACCCGGGCTACCTTGTGAGTTATCTCCCTATTTTTATAATCAATTAATAAAGAATACATGTTTTTTAAATGATAGTGACTTTATTTCCTTTGCAAGCAAGCTGTGATTGAAGGGGGGAGGGCGGGTGGCTTACAGGGAATTTAGAGGCAACCAAGGGGGCAGGTTTTCATCAAGGAGAAACAAACAGAAGTGTCACACAGTACCCTGGCCAGTCATGAAACTGGTTTTCAAAGCTTCTCTGATGCGCAGTGCTTCCTGCTGTTCTCTTCTAACCGCCCTGGTGTCTGGCTGTGCATATTCAGCGGCCATGCGGTTTGCATCAACCTCCCACCCCGCCATAAACATCTCCCCCTTACTCTCATAGAGATTGTGGAGCACACAACAAGCAGCAATAACAATGGGAATATTGGTTTCGGTGAGGTCTGAGCAAGTCAGTAAACTGCGCCAGCGACCCTTTAAACGTCCAAATCTATACTCTACCACAACTCTGCACTTGCTCAGCCTATAGTTGAACAGCTCCTGACTACTGTCCAGGGTGCCTGTGTACTGCTTCATGAGCCATGGTATTAAGGGGTAGGCTGGGTCCCCAAGGATAACTATAGGCCTTTCAACATCCCCAACAGTTATTTCAGGTCTGGGAAGTAAATCCCTTCCTGCAGCTGTTTAAAGAGACCAGAGTTCCTGAAGACGCGAGTGTCATGAACCTTTCCCGGACATCCCACATTGATGTTGGTGAAACATCCCTTGTGATCCACCAGTGCTTGCAGCACCACTGAAAAGTACCCCTTGCGGTTTATGTACTGGCTGCCCTGGTGGGCTGGTCCCAAGATAGGGATATGCGTTCTGTCTATGGCCCCACTACAATTAGGGAATCCCATTGCAGCAAAGCCATCTAGTATCACCTGCACATTTCCCAGAGTCACTACCTTTGATAGCAGCAGCTCAATGATTGCATTGGCTACTTGCATCACAGCAACCCCCACAGTAGATTTGCCCACTCCAAATTGATTACTGACTGACCGGTAGCTGTCTGGCATTGCAAGCTTCCACAGGGCCATTGCCACTCGCTTGTGAACTGTGAGGGCTGCGCTCATCCTGCTATTCTTGTGCTTCAGGGCAGGGGAAAGCAAGTCACAAAGTTCCATGAAAGTGCCCTTATGCATGCAAAAGTTTCGCAGCCACTGGGCACCATCCCAGACCTGCAACACTATGCAGTCCCACCACTCTGTGCTTTTTCCTGGGCCCAGAATCAGCGTTCCATGGCATGAGCCTGCCCTATTAACACCATGATCTCCAAATTGCAGGGGAACGCGGTTTTAGAGAAAAGTGTGTTCATGTCATCACCACGCCTCCGTTGCCTCCTCGCCTGGTTTTTCAGGTGCTGGTTCTGCATAAATTGCATGATAATGCGCAAGGTGTTTACAATGGTCATAACTGCTGCAGTGAGCTGAATGGGCTACACGCCTGCTGTGCTATGGCGTCTGCTCCTGCTCGGGCAATCCAGGGAAAAGGGCGCAAAACGACTGTTTGCCATTGCTCTGACGGAGGGAAGGGCGATCAGCAACATGGCTTACAGAGTTGGCTTACAGGGAATTAAAATCAAAAAAGGGGGTGACTTTGCGAGAAACAGAATGGCCCCCTCAAGGATAGAACTCAAAACTGGGTTTAGCAGGCCATTGATTTCACGGAGGGAGAGAGGAGAAAATGAATACAAACAAATCTGGTCTATTTCTTGTTTTGATCTACTTCATCTATCTTTATACATCTTGCTGGCAGCAGACTGTGCAGTATGACTGCTAGCCATCGTCATCTCCTGGGTGCTCGGCAGAAGACGGTCCAGTATGACTGCTGGCCATCGTCGTCTCCCAGCTGCTCATTAAAAGACGGTGCAGTAGGACTGAATCGCCATGAGATGAAATTTAAAAGGGTAATGACCTGGCTGAGTCACTCCCATGTTTGCCCAGGCGTCCCTGACCTCATCAAGGTCGGTTAAAAGAGCACCCTGGACTATGTCGACGACGGCTACCAGTCATACTGCACTGTCTGCTGCCAAAAGGCAATAAGCTGCTGCTGTGTAGCAATGCAGTACTGCGTCTGCCAGCACCCAGGAGACATATGGTGACCATTAGCTGAACGGGCTCCATGCTTACCGTGGTATGGCGTCTACATGGGTAACCCAGGAAAAAAGGCGCAAAATGATTGTCTGTCGTTGCTTTCACAGAGGGAGGGAGGGAAGAGGGGCCTGACGATATGTACCCAGAAACCACCCGCGACAATGTTTTAGCCCCATCAGGCATTGGAATTTCTACCCAGAATTCAAATGGGCGACAGAGACTGCGGGAACTGTGGGATAGCTACCCACAGTGCAACGCTCCGGAAGTCGACGGTTGCCTCAGTACTGTGGACGCACTCCGCCGACAACATGCACTTAGAGCATTTGTGTGGGGGGACACACGATCGACTATATCAAAATGCTTTCTACAAAACCGACTTCTATAAATTCGACCTATTTTCGTAGCGTAGACAAGGCCTTAGAGAAATGACTGCCAGCTTGGGATCCAGGTAAGAATGTCTCTTTGTGGAATGTGGACAAGGGGGCCTTAGGAAAGATAGGTTGCCTTCCTTTGGAGAATGGAGCCTTCTCAAGGAATAAGCATGTGGGCCTCACATTTGAGACAGCAGGGATGTTGGCACTAGTGGAACACAGCCACTTTTGTCTTGAGCAAACTATGTATTAACAGAAGCTCAGGAAGTCAAGTATTGCAATGGCTTTGTGTGTTCTTGTCACTTATCTACTGAACAGAACTGTATGTGGCCTCCTCTTGATCAAGGAAAAGGTAACTAGTGACTAGCTATGATACCACATCCTGATTTATAAATGAAGTGAAAGTATTTCTGCTCTCTGGCCTTGTATAAGTCTGTCGCTAGTTTGACCTGAGAACACACTGGTTTTTTTTCCCATTTTATCTCTCCTGTTTCCTTCTAATTTCCCTTTTAAGTGAGGCTTCTTTTTTCTATGTAGGCCTAATAATCCCTGTTGCATGTGGCACTGTACACAGTTTAACATGCCTATAGCATCTTTCTAATCTTCTCTTGTATCATGAATGTAGTCTTGGCTCTCTTCTACTCCAATAGCTTCCTGCCTTAACCTTCAGCTTCAGTTAGTGTGTGCTTACCAGCATAATTTCCTTTTTGTGGAGCAAAGCTTCTATTTCTTTTTTCAAAGAAAAATGACCTTCTACAAAACCAACCGTAAATTATGTTTTTTGTTGTGAAGTGTAGTTTAAAGATTCTCTGTAGATAATGAATTGGTTTGATCCTCTATTTCACCCAGAAAAATACTGATACGTTTCTCTTTTTGGTGTGTAGGTGGAGTGCAGTGCCAGGGACCTATAACCTTTATTAGTTTGTATGTGTGTCATGACTGCCTATGGTAGCTAGCTGGAGCAATATAGATAGCTATCCACGCCTTCGTGGTTTTTACAATGACCTTCTTATGTTCCTATGTTCTCTCGCAGCTGGTCATCTCTCAAGATGTGAATATTTTTCTGTCTTGTTTTTCCCCTGTAACTTAATGTATACATCAGTAAAGAATGAAAGTTGGTATTGCAAAATTGTTTAGAGTAGTGCTGTCATAAAGTTATATGTATAGCTCAGATTTTCCATCAATCATACAACTGTTTCTTCAGTTATCTAAATATAGCATACAGCAAATATCTCTGAAGGAAACCCTCATAATAAATGTTTAAATAGTAGTTTGTTCAGCTAATCACAGTTATTTGAGAAAACTCTTTTTCATTTTTTTAACCACTTTGTTCCCTCAGAACATGGTTGCTATTTGGCAACAGGGGCAAATCAGTCTATGCAAGATATTTCTTGATCGTTTCTTTATTTAGTCTCTGCTTCTATACAGAACAATAAACAGCATGTATTTATAGAGACTATATCTTGCTAGACAAGTGTGGTTTGTTGTGTTTGGTTTTTTGTTAGTTATAGAATATTAAAAATGAGAACACTATAATTCTATAAAAGAACAACACAGGGAACATAGTACAAATGTTGTTGTTGTGAAGCATTTGATAGAGGATGTCAGGAAATGTTTGCTGAAAACTTAATTCCGGTTGATTTGCATTAGGAAAACTTGCCATGTGGATAGAAAACTGGGTGAATGTCTGTAAAGTAAAGGTAACAATAAACCATGTGTCAAAGGAAGGAGTGTGTAGGGGAGTTCTAGTGGTGATCTACAGTTGTTTGTTAGGTCTGTTCCTATTTAATATTTTAGTTAATAATCGGGAAGTAGACCTGAATAGCACTTCAGTGAAATTTCAGATATGATACTGAAATGAGAGAAGCTGTAAATAATTGTGAAGAGAGAGAAACAAAACAAAAGGCTCTAAAGAGATTAGAGGTAAAATCATGACCCTATTAAGTCAATGGCAAAACTCCTGTTGACATCAGTAGGGCAAGGATTTCACCCTAGAAACATAAGCAGAGAAAAGGAGGTTACCCACCTTGTGCAGTAACTCATGTTCGAGAGGAGCGTCCCTTTATGTGCTCCACTCCAGGTTAAGGTGCATTCCTGTGCCTTTGCTCAGAGAGTTTTACAGCAGTGCCCGGGCAGGCCTCGCACGCCGCTGGTGTCTCAATAGCACATGTGCGGCACATACCCCTCAGTTCCTTCTCTACAATGGAACCTGCTCCAAACTCCGAAGTACAGGGGAGGAGGTGGGTAGTGGAGCACCCACAGAGACACTCATCTCGAAGAATGTCAGTTACTACACGTGGTGAGTAACCTCCTCTTCTTTGAAGAGAGATGTACCTGTAGGTGTTCCACTCCAGGTGACTTAAAACCAGTATCTCTTATGATGGTAGGGACTTCAGATCTGTTAAGAAAGCCATTGACAGCACAGCTCGCCCCACTCGAGTATCTATTAATGGTCCCTGTATAAGAGTGTAATGTTTGGCAGACGTGTGCTCCGAAGCCCAGGTGGCAGCCTTGTAGATGTCTGTGAGTGGAATGTTACGTAGAAATGCAACAGAAGTTGACACGGATACAGTAGAGTGTGCTTTGATTGAAGTTGGAGGTTGTATTTGCTTTAATTGGTAGCATAAGTGGATGCAGTCTGATATCCATTTAGATATTCTTTGAGTTGATATCGATTTGCCCTTAGATCGTTCCGCTATTGAAATAAAAAGTTTAGGGGAAGCCCTAAATCAGCAGTTCTCAACTGGGGGTCCGCGGCCCCCTGGGGGTCTGCGAGCCATTTCAGGGGGACTGCAGAGCCCTGCGGCTGAAACCCGATGCCCTGAGCCCCAGTGCTGAAGCTGGGAGCGGCACAGGGCTGAAACTGGCAGGTCCCCCCCACCAGCCGGGAGCGGCATGGGGCTGAAGCTGATGCCCTCCCCACCTTCCCGTTGAAGGAGGGAGCTGCGCTGGGAGCATCCCCTAACCCTGCCTGTACACAGCCACTAGCTACCCCCTGCCCGCACCCTGAGCTACCGCCCTGCCCGCACACAGCCCCCAACTACCCCCTCCCTGCACCGTGAGCAGTTTTCAAACTTTTTGAACTGAGCCCCCCCTTTGAGTTATATTTTTTGGTTGTGTCCCCCACAAAGCCTGGGTGGCCTCCTTAGTGAGTGGGGGTGGAGTTGGCACTCCCTCCCTGTACCCTGCTGTGCCCTTGCCCCTGCAAAATAGAAGTAAAACTGCCTATGCCCAAGGGTCTGTCCCCCCTGGCCCAGAACCCCATGTTCCCCCCCACACACCCCACTGGGCCCTGGCGTTTTTATAGCATGTTGAGGGGGGCCTCAGAAAGAAAAAAGTTGAGAATCCCTGCCCTAAACGGCTTAGTCCTATGCAAATAAAAGGATAACGCCCTGTGAACTTCAAGGGTGTGCACTGTCGCTTCAAATGTGTTCGCATGTAGTTTAGGAAAGAATGTTGGTAGATGAACAGGTTTCGTTGAGATGGCAGGACGAATGCACCTTAGGGCGAAATTTAGGATGTGTTCGAACTGTGAGTTTATTTTTTAAAAAGGTAGTGTACGGAGGAGGTTCAGCCATGAGCGCTCCAAATTCTCCCATGCGTCTGGCAGATGTAATTGCCACTAAAAACACAATTTTCATGGATAGGTGCAGGAGGGAGCAGGTCACAAACAGTTCAAAAGGTTTGTGCATCAAGGCTGTGAGGACCAAGTGTAGGTCCCATGGTTGAGTGGGTGGTCTAATGTCTGGGTACAGCGTTTGGATGCCCTTGAGGAATCTTTGTGACAGGGTGGGCAAAAATAGTAGTGTTATTGATCTTTTGGTGAAATGCTGTGATTGCCGTTGATGTACTTTTATTGAGCTAAAAGAAAGCCCAGATAATGTAAGTTCTAGAAGATAATCTAGTATAAGTGGAAGAGGGGCAGAAGTAGGAGAGGTGTGTCTGGCAGAACATCACGTGGTGAACCTACTGATAGGTATCGGAGTAACAGCTGTGTTAGTCTGTATTCTCAAAAAGAAAAGGAGTAATTGTGGCACCTTGGAGACTAACCAATTTATCTGAGCATAAGCTTTCGTGAGCTACAGCTCACTTCATCGGATGTGATAGGTAGTACGTGTAGAACATATCCTGCTGTGTAACAGTACTGTTGAGACCTGTTTGGAACAGCCTAGTTCTTCATTAGAGAACCATTGAGGAGCCATGCTTTGAGGTGGAGCATCGCTATGTTGGGATGGTGTAACTGGCCCCTGCGTTGAGATGATAGATCTGGAAGGGGGGATGCCCGTGCCTCTCTGGGACACATAGGAGCTATTAGGATGATCCTGGCCCTGTCTGTCCATATCTTCTGTACCATCCTGTGTAGAAGTGGTATTGGTGGGAATCCATATAACAGATTGTTGTACATGTGATCATGAACGCATCTCCCATGGAGTGTTTTCCCAGACCCTCTCTGGAGCAGAATCTTCGGCATTTCTTTTTGGTCACAGTTGCGAAAAGATCTATTTGTGGATAACCCCAACTGTGGAAGATGCCTTGTAAGATGGTATTGTTTAGCTCCCACTCATGATCGAGGGGGAAAGATCAACTGAGCTTGTCTGCCGTGGTGTTCTGTGACCCGGACAGGTATGAGGCTGAGATGTGGATATTGTGTTGGAGGCACCAATTCCAAAGTTTCATAGCCTCAGTGCATCGTGAATGGGATCAAGCTCTCCCTTGACTCTTTATGTAAAACATACATGCGATGTTGTTGGTCATGACCCTGATCATGTGGTTCTTGATGAGTGGGAGAATGTGGAGCTCTAGAAGATGTATATGAAGCATGGTTTCTGTAGGGGACCACAGGCCCTGAGTCATATGATGTCCCATGTGTGCCCCCCAGCCAATGAGGGATGCTTCTGTCATGATTATAAGCAAGGGAGGATCCTGCAGAAATGGGACTCCGGAGCACAGGTTGTGTGGTAGAGTCCATCATATTAGGGAGTCCTTGACCTTGGGAGGCATAGTTAGTAGTCTGTTTAGTCTGTGCACATTTGGTTTGTAGAGAGTGGCCAACCAGCCTCATAGGCATCGCATGTACAGGCATGCATTGTTGACTACAAAAGTGCATGCGGCCATGTGGCCTACAAGTTGCAGGCACTCATGTGCGGTGACCTGTGGGATGTTCCGCATCCTGGCAACAAGAGTCTTTATGGTGTGGCATCTGTCCTTTGGGAGTGATGCAAGCCCCTTTGTCAAATCAAGGAGGGTGCCTAGGAACTCTAGTTGCTGGGTAGGATATAGTGTAGATTTGTTTATGTTTATTTGTAGGCCAAGACTCTGGAAGCAATCTATGGTCGTCTGAGCGGTTCAAATGGCTTCTGAACGGGTAGGAGACTTCAGAAGATAATCGTCCAGGTAAGGAAAAATTATTATTCCCTTTTTTATGAGGTGTGCGATTACTATCACGAGAATTTTTGAGAAAACGTGGGGTGCTGTTGAAAGGCCAAAGGGCAAAACCTCGCACTGGTAATGATCTGTGCCCAAAGCAAATCTAAGAAAATGTCTGTGGGCACGGTGTTTAGTGACATGAAAATAAGCATCCTGGAGCTCAAAGGCTGAAAACCAATCTCCCTGCTCCAGCGCCAGAATTATTGTTGTTAGGGTGACCATCCTGAATTTCTGTTTCTTGACTAACTTGTTTAGTAGTCGGAGATCGAGAATGGGTCATCACCCCCCACTTTTCTTTTGTGTTAAAAAATTGTGCGAGTAAAACTTCTTCCCTCTGTGTTGAGTGGGTACTGTCTCCACTGCTCCTAGTTGTAGAAGATGTTGTACCTCTTGATGGAGCAAGTGTTTGTGAGAGGGGTCCCTGAAGAAGGCCATGGGAGGGAGATATGGACAGGAACAGGATGGCATAGCCCGATCAGATGACTTCTAGGGCCCATCTGTCCACAGTGAAAGCTACCCAGTTGGTAAGGAATGGGAGCTGACAGTGTCCAAAAGGGTGGATGGTTGAAGTGAGCGCTGTAGTGAGTGGGAGGTCTTCTATACACTCGACCAAGGCTTCAAAATCTGCTCGTTACATGGAGGAGGTTGAGACGCTGCTGGTGGTGGGTGGCGGTGCTGTTGAGGTCTATTTCTCTGGGGTTGGTGCTGCTGCTGGTCATAAGGTCTTTGATGATGTGTACATCCAGATATCTAGGATGTTGGTAAGGGTGATATCTGTATTGTCTTCTTCTTGTGGCAGGTGTGTGGATGCCTGAGCGTAGCCCATGAGTCTTTCATGGTGTGCAGCACCTCATTAGTTTTTGCTGCAAACAGCTTCTCCCTTTCTATGGCGAGATCTTCTACAGTGTTCTGTATCTCCCGTGGGAATGAGGAGGAGATGAACCATTTGGCTCGGAGCATGACCGCAGCCATAGCGTTGGACCTGGTGGCTGTGTCAGCAACATCAAGGATGGCCTGAAGAGCTGTGTGAGATATCATCTGCCCATCAGAGATCACGGCTTTGAACTGTTGTCATTTATCTTCAGGAATGTCATTAATAAATTCCATGAATTTACCGTAGTTCCTGTGGTCGTACTTTGCTAATAGGGCCACATAGTTTGCCAATCTAAATTGTAAAGTAAGGGGAGAGTAAACTTTGTAGCCAAGTCAGTCTGTCCTCTTACTCTCCCTGTCGGATAGAGTGGACCGAAAGTGTTGCTGTTTGTTTCTTTGATTGGCCATTTCAACTACCAGCAAGTTGGGTGCTGGGTGAGTAAAGAGGAATTCAGAACCCTTGGAAGGGACATAATATTTGCTGTCCGCTCTCTTGCAGGTTGGGGGTATCGTGGCAGGGATCTGCCATATGGTCTTAGCGGGTTCCAGGATAGCCCCATTGATAGGCAGTGCAATCTTGGAAGAAGCAGAGGTTTGTAAAATCAGCTCATGCTGATTCTCCGACACCTCCTCAAAAGGAATCTTTAGCTTGTCAGCAACCCTTTTAAACAAAGTCTGAAAGTGTGTGAAATCATCTGCCGCTGTTGGTGGCAGAGGCATAATAGCCTCATCTTGTGACGAAGATGAGTCGTTATTCGTTGGAGAGGTGTTGGGTGCAACATCCACTGCCCGTTGAACTGGTGGCTCCTCCTGTAGCTCAACAGCAGTGTCTGAGGGTGGAGGAGGAGAATCTGATGTCCTCCCTGCGTGGGTTAGGACGAGTGCTGTAATGTCTTCTGTAAGACCCCCAGGGATTCCAATAGGGCTACTGACCCAGGAAGGGCATAGGAGGCCCCATCCAAGGTTGGCCATACCAAGGTGGTAAGTCTCTGGAATATGAGGACCATGATCTAAACGGTCCAGCATTAATAGGCGTCTTGACTGGGGAAGAAAGGTGTGGGGGGAAAAAACCCTTCAATATCATCATCTCCATCACTGGAAAAGTGTGAAGGGATCAGGGATAGCTGTCGGTATGGTGCCGACGGTTCCGGTGAAACATCAGTGCCCAGTACAGGAGATTCTGGGGTAGGAGAAACAGCCAGATCTCTCTGGTGGAGAAACTGCGGGTGGGGTGGGGTGGAGATTGACGATGCTGACTGGTGAGGCACTACATGTGTCAGAGGCACCATATGCTGGGTCAGTGCCGATGGGTGAGGCACAAAGTGCACGCGCAGTGCCGCATGCTGGGTCGGTGCTGGAGTAATCTACGTCGGCAACTCAGGACCAGTCACGGGCAGCTGCAGCACAGGTGCGGGAGTAGTTGCCAGCACCGCGTCCTTTGCGGTGACTGGCGGTGCCGCAGTGGAGGCAGGCAACTTAAGAGCCATCAGCCTCGGCACTGGCATAAGATGCTACTCAATGTAAATGAGAACAACCGATGCATGGACTGTGCCGGAGATGCCAGGAGCATCGCATGTGCTGAGCTGTGGAGCGGCCAGCACCAATGAGACTGACCTGGTCGGCGACTGTTTTGAGGCTATGTGCTCCCTCTGAGCGATGAAACCAGGTACTTTTTTCTCAGTTTCTTATGTTTTGAAGATTTTGGCAGTGGACTCTGCTGCAAGGAGGACTGATGGCCTGGGTCAGAGGTGGGCCTGAGGGACTTTTCCATGAGGATGAGCTTCAGCCTCAGGTCTCTGTCCTTGTGTGCCTTGGCCTTCAATTTATTAAAGTGGACACATCTGTGGGGTACATGGGATTCCCCTAAACACCGAACACATGGAGAATGGCCGTCCAAGATGGGGATGCCCTCTCTGCACATTGTGCATCTCTTGAAACCTGGTGAACCAGGCATTTTATGGGGTCAGTAAATCTGAGATAAAAAGGGGGGACTTTTTTTCTTTTTTAAACAGAGAAGGTAAGTCTAAGAACTAAACCTTACCTAACTAAGAAAACTAAGCTAAATATTACAAATTTGCCTAAACTAACTATGAAGAAGCGAAAAACGAGCAGGACCACTGAGCTCTGTCTCAGAGAAGGAACTGAGGAATCTGGGCCGCGCACGTGCTATTGAGACTAGGGTGACCAGATGGCAAATGTGAAAAATCAGGACAGGGGGTGGGGGGTAATTGGTGCCTATATAAGAAAAAGCCCCAATATTGGGACTGTCCCTATAAAATCGGGACATCTGGCCACCCTAATTGAGACACTGCACAGACACTGCTGTAAAACTCTCCAAGCGAAGGCACAGGGACATCTCTCGAGGAACAACAAAATGAGATTCATCTAGGAAAAATGCAAGTGAATATGTCTTGGGAAAAGAATAATCCAAAACACAAGTTAAATGGGGGGGGGGCAGAATCCTTGGAAAGCAGAGATACCAAAGGAGACCAAGATGTGATGGTAAAACATACTTGACACTTGGCAGTTTCAAAATATATGTAGAGTCCTGCATGGATACAAAATTTGTATCCGCATCTGATCTGCAAACATGGTCCGTGGATACAAAGCATATCTGCAGATTTGCAGGTCTACAAATATATGAACAGATAATATTTCTTCAACAGGACACATCTGAAGACTTGTAATTAAAACTGTATTGAATAAATCATTGGCTGAACAGCCCTCACAGCTCTACCAATAACTAATTTCCATGAATTATTCCATATTGTCCTTTTATTGATGGAAAATACTTAATATGTAAGATGTCATGCATATCGGCAAAGCTGTATCATCAAGGAGAAAGGACAACCGGAAATAATGGCAGGAGATAAGAATAAAAGTGATTATAACAAATTTAGAGGCTATTAAGAAAAATACAAAACACATTCACTGCAAAAGAAAAAGGGGGGGAGGTTATTTTTGATTCTGAATGCCTCTTGTAATTCAGATTTTTGGATCTTTTAAATTAATCTGCAATTAAAGTTAAAACATTATTTCTACGAGCACAATTGTAGATGATAAAAGAAAATGGTAAAAATCAAATGAATTAAATTTTAATTATAAAAGAATTTAATGATGAAATTTAATTTTTATGATGGCCAGTCCCTCAAAATGTTTAAAGAGTAAGTGTTAGATTAAATTTACCATACAATGAAGTCAATTAGCCCTAACGGATATCTTCCCACTGATTTAAAAAAAATTCAAGAACAAAAATGAAAGAGAGGCTCTTTAAAATTGAAAGTGTACAAATGAGAGTAAATCAAGAAACGTTATAAAAATAACTAGTAAGTCTGTCACTCTCTTAGTAGAATAATATTAAATCTTAGAGTCTTCATATGTCCACTGAAGCCCAACAGAAGCCTTTCAAGAAAAACAAGGATTGCACTGAATTTTGATTATGTTGTCTGTAAGCCATATCCAATTTTCAGGGTGAAACAATGTAATAAAAAGAGCTTAACCTGCAGCCATTCTATAACATCCATTCATGAACAGCTGCCTGCATACATTATACTTTACAAAAGCCACTATAACACAAGAACAGCAACAGTATTTCACATTAGGCAAGCCAGTCCCTCTTTTCCTCCTCACCTCTCTAAAAAATCAGAGCAAATGGAAGGTACATTGCACAAGTCTGTCTTGCTCACCAAACACTTTTCAGATGATTGACATGCATAAAAACGTAGCACTGTTGCAGCTCCTCAGGACTACACTGGAGTACTGGGGGCGTTTTCTAATCTTGAAATTTTTAGGATGATCACCAAACAAGCTGGGACTCAGAACAGCCTTAGTCTAAATTATCCTGCTCATAAATGAACTGGAACAAATTAGGGAAAATCCACAGCTCAGCCCTGGGTCCAAACTGACACCCATAAATAAATTCAAAGTCTATGTATTAGTTATGCCATTGTGCCTCCCACTTTAGGCAAAGCTGACAAAGCAGCAAACTTGGAAAAGGACCTACAGCTCTTGGCAACTTTTATTGATGAAGCTAAGGCTCTGATGCTCTATGTGGTCAATCTACTTTCTTTCTCCAGCTATACATCCATAGAGACATCAGAATAATAGTACCCACCTACTGGTATATCTTCTGCAGTTATGCCCAAGCCCAGAGACAGACCGGCAGCCAGCATAAACAATAGTGAGTAACAGTGATCTCTGGGTTCGTTAAACTGAAACTGAAGTCTCAAAAAGAGACAACTTTGCTGCTGCTGCTCTTCAGCTATTGTGGTGGCCTGCTACAGAGCAGAAACTAACAGCATAAAAAGAAAATGTTTTTTAGTTTTAATTTTTTTTAAAATATCGTTTGCCCAACACTTATGCTGTAGTCATTAAATATCTTAATTGTCCACCTTCTGATATCTGGTTCAGTAGGAGATATGAAGCCAGTGACAAAGCAACTAAAGTGACACTAGAAATTACAAAAGACTCCCTCATCACCTATCTTGTTGTGCATATATTTGCCTATTACACCTTCATTTTTGGCTTTTCTGCTGCTGTTACAGAGACCAGGGAAGGGGGGGCATGATCAACAAAGGAGTACAACTGACTAGTCACAAGCTGCAGTTGAATGCGCAAAGAAAAACTGAAAATATAGGGAATTATTTTTCTCTGATATTTCTCAGTTACAGTAATCTTAAATTTCAGAGTAGCAGCCGTGGGTTGCTTATAACAATAAGTACAGAATTCTCCAATGGAAATCTGGTTTATTATTCATGTTTATTACAGTACTGCCTACAGATCGACCATGAGCCGGGTTCTATTGTGCTGGGCACTGTGCACAGAAGTAGATGGTCCCTGCCCCAGAGAGCCTACAAGCTAAATAGAGATGTGGGAGAGGGGCAGGGAGTCCCAGGAGGGGGCGGTCAGGGGACAAGGAGCAGGGGAGGTAGGATAGGTCGGGGTTTTTGAGGGGGGCATTAGGGGGGCGGGAAGTGGGAGGGGGTTGAATGGGGGGGGTGAGGGCCAAGTTGTTTGGGGAAGCACAGCCTTCCCTACCCGGCCCTCCATACAGTTTTGCAACCCCGATGTGGCCTTCAGGCCAAAAAGTTTGCCCACCCCTGAACTAAAAGGAAAGAAAAGTGAAGAGAGAGGGGACACTGAAGGGAAGGGGTGTCCCTTTAAATATCGCTCCTGATGGTGGGGTCAATGCATCACTTTCTTCTCCTTTCTCTTCCCAGCAATAGCAGAGTGCTGAGGAGGAAAAAAGTTCAAGTGGGACTCTGACAGCTTTACTGCAGGGATTAAGCCCCTTCTCAGAACTGGGGAGACCAACAGAAGCCCATTGTTACCGGTACTTTGACACTTAATCTCTTGGTCCTTTTGTCAACACCAATGGGCAAAAATCCAATTAATTGAAAATAAAATATCTTCAAATTCTGTAGCCAAAATGTTTTCAAGTTGTCACTAAAAAGTTCATCTGAAAGATGATGAAGGTATAAATTGGTTCTTATTTATCCCAGCGACCACTACTTAACACACTACTATAAAGTATAGATTGGTAGCATCTAGCATAATGGCAATTTGACATTTTCAAATAGCACCATTTTGTTTCAAACTAAATTCAGCATCTGGAAGATTCAGTAGAAGCATAACTCCAAGACTGTGTGAAATTCTGGACCTACTGAAGTTAATGGGAGTTTTGCAATTTATTTCAATGGGGAAAGGATTTAACCCTACACTTGCCAAACAGCTTGGTCATAAAAACTTCTTCTGCATCCAACAACAGAACTTTCTTCCTTCTCATGGTCAAGCCAAAGCCTTTGGATATCTCTTCCCACGTTTTGGGAAGTCGAATGGAACCAAAACGTCTAGAGACATCTACTATACGTGAATCTGGTAGTGCCACCTATACTTGAGGTTGCCTAAAACTTTCCCCCATAAGACCTCAGTTGTATATAACTTCAGCCACGACAATCTTAAGCTTATCATGCCAGGCTAAAGGGTTTTCTGTTTTGTTTTGTTTTAAATTTACTCTAAAATGGTGACTCCTTTGGCTTTTCTCCCTGCCTCTCAGTTTCTAATCTTTAGGATGGGGATATCACCACTTAAATTCATTAATGTTTGTGAAGCACTCAATTGTTATGGTGATAGCATCACAGAAGTGCCACTAAGGAAATTAATAATTTTGTATTCAGTGAGGTGTTTAGATGGCATGCATTAAACAAGATCTGGGATCACACACTGAATGTGGAGGATAAAGAGAAATATTCAGCAACTACTCATTCACTGAACGAGACAGGAGTCCCAGGAAAAATATTATTATGTGATCATATAATTAAACACTATTTTAATGCATAGGCAACCTCAATTCTGAAATTCTTAACTTTTGAGTGTTAATTGTGCAACCTTAGCATTCTTTTAATGTAGTTTTTGGAACACAACTGTATATACTTAAGTCCCGAATACAAAATATGAGCACTGCTCATGCAATTTGTAAAGAATGACCCAATCAGAAATATTCCAAAACTGTATATGTACAGTTATATGAAATGTTAATGGAATCATATGTAGATTCAATTAAGTTTAAATGATACAATTCATTCTAGCTATGAAAACTATATGAAATAATCTCAGCATTAACTTCTCAAGCAACAATTATAATTCAAGGCACCAAATAATGTCTTAAATTACCCTATAATAAGTGCTTCTGACTCTTATGGAGCAGTGGAAGTAAAGCGTGTTTTATTTCAGAGTTACAATTATAAAAAGACAATTGGCTGTAACAATGCCTTGATCTCTATGAACACAGATTTTAAACAAACATAACTACACTTATGTTTAATATAAAAACATAACCTTCTGGGCACAACAGTGAAGCATGTCAGGAACATAAAGACTAATATTTACCTGTTGTATAGTTTCCACACAACCCTCACCAAAAAAGGTATTCATTTGCAGTATTTGAAAGACTCACTTTCAAAAAAAAGTGAAAGAAAGAAAAAGAAAAGAAAAGAAAAAACATTTTTTTATTTAGAGTATAGCTTAGGACCAGAACCTGATGTTCTCATTTACATTGAGTAGCATCTTATTCCTCCAAGAGTCCCAGTGACATCTTATGGAGTATAGTTTTACTCAATGCAAGCAACAGTATCAGAATCCAGCCCTTTATACTTCCCATATATCGCACCATTCACTGGGGTTCTTTGGTAAGGACACCCATCAGTTGTGCTGTTGAAGCCACTGCAGAATAGAGACCTAGCACACACAGCCCTTCTAATGCCAAGATATGACTTATCACCAATTTCAGGGAGCGTTCCTTGCTCTGCACTGACTGTACAGGTAATTTGTACTTGCTCTGTCCCTCTGCTCTCTATGGAAAAAGGAAATGGTGGACCACAAAGATAGACAATAGAGATAAAGGAAAGGTGATTCTTGTGCTCAGCCATATACAGTAATGACAGAAAATTTAGCTTTATTCCCAGTAAAAAACATTAAAAGACCTGAGTGGTATAAATGAGAATCAGATCCTAATTTTTGAAGAACAAGGTTATTTGTAGATTTGCTAAGCTATTACCTTGTTGGCTAATAATGAACCAACCTTTTTCTTTGCGCTGTAAAAATCTGATACTGACATCATTTGCTTGGGCAGCAGGAAAAAGATGTACCGGAGGCCTTGGTTCCAGGGTTTCATAAGTGCGTCCACATGAGCTGCTTAGGGCTGCAAAAGCAAATGACTATGGTGTTCAAATAGGACGAAAACAAGTCTATTAAGAGTCACCACCATCTGGGTATCAGGAACCAGAATAGCGAAGGAAGGAATCTCTGCTCTCTCAGGAAAACTAATGTATCATGAGATTATCACGGTCATTAATACAGCATCATAGATGTTTATAGCATTTTATGGATAGCTACAAGACAGCATTATTACCCTGGGGAGTTTACAATCTATTAAGTCAGACAAGGAATACTGAATGTCCAGAACCAGCATAAATATTTTGGATAGGCCCTACAAAACAAAATAGAACCGATTCCTGTAAAGCATGATCTAACAGGAGGCACGTGGCCAACATAATGATATGAGAACAGTCTCCCCAAACCCAACTGACTCATTTTGCAGTACATAAGAAATGTGTGCTGTGCAGAAGTGGGGGAACTTCTGACCCACACTCAGCTTGCTGCTGCAGAATTGGAGCCCAGCCACATTCTCCCTTCAACCCGAGCTACCAGTGCACCCGAGGAAGGTTTTTGTTCACAAGGAAGAGAGTCATGGAAAACAAAAAGTAGGTTTCTAGCAAAGCCATAGTTTTCCTTTACATTTGTAGCTATCCAAGATCTGGTTGGCGAAGGAAGGGGTCTGCAGCAGGGAGTTTTGGGGAAAAAATAGGTAACAACCACACTGTACTGACTTATTAGCAGTACGAGTTCATGTTCACTCTCCCCTCCCGCCATGTTCATCAGATATCAAGTAACGGCAATCAGTAGCCATCCAACACTGCATCATGACTCGCATACAGATAATACTCAAGAAGGCAACAGACAGTGGGAGAGCAGGTGCAGGGAGCTATGGCAATCTGTTATAGCTACATATATTGCTTTATCTTGGGGAGAAACAGCCACCTTTATAAACTGATCTGAACAGGTACAAACCCTTATCTCAGTTTAAGAGTGGTTTATCTTGACTTAGTTTAAACCTGTTCCCAGTCAACTTCAGCTAAATTGAAAAATGCCATTCAAACTGAAACAAGTGTGTCCACACAAGGGTTTGCACTGGTTTAACTAAGGGCATGCCTATACTGCAGTTATGGGGTGTGACTGCAGCTCAAGTAGACAAACCCGAGCTCACTTTAAATTTCGCTAGCTCAGGTACCAGAGCAACAAAACTGTGGCAGTACTTCAGCAGGGACTGTACAAGCTCACCCAGAACCCTGGGTAATTACTCACGGGGCTACCACATACTGAAGTACACACTGCCATGACTTCCCTGCTCCAGTACGTAAGTTAGCTAGATTAAAGCTCGTTCAGATATGTTCACTCAAGCCGCAAATCACATCCCAGGATTCCAGACATACCTAAGGTGGGAATTCTACTGAGTTAGGGTTAAACCACTAAGCTTTCTCATGTAGACAATTCAGAAAGGTACCACATCCAGCTTTACTGAAGCATCTTGTTCCTTTTCATGGATTGCTGCTTTACTCTGAAATTAATTAAAACTAATTTAAATGAGAGAATTCCCATTTCCAGAACAAATTTTCCACTTTACACTCAAAAGGAGAGCTACAAAAGAACTAAACTGAAAACAAAGACAAAATACAACTTTTGGATAGGGTTTTTATACCCAAAAAAGAGAAGAGTGCCAGAATCTCCATGAAGTCCACTAGAGACCTTGCTACTGCTAACAATTTTACATGGAAAGTAGTGGGACACAGTGGTGACGGATGGCAGGATAAAATGAAAAGAGTGAAAGATTGATAATTCTAGTAGCAAAAAGGTTGGATGGAAAAACATTCTTAAATTATTGGGGCCCTAACCCTGATCTTCATGTCCAGCCAAGCTGCGCTTACCAAGTTAACTACTACAAAGGATGGGGTTAGAATGTATTTTTAAAACCCTAACATATCAATACTGTTTCTTTGCATCGGTCTTCACAGCTGAGAATGTGAGGGAGATTCCCAAACCCAAGCCATTCTTTTTAGGTGACAGATCTGAGGAACTGTCCCAGATTGAGGTATCATTAGAGGAGGTTTTGGAACAAAGTGATAAATTAAACAGCAATAAGTCACCAGGACCAGATGGTATTCACCCAAGAGTTCTGAAGGAACTCAAATGTGAAATTGCAGAACTGCTAACTGTAGTCTGTAACCTATCATTTAAATCAGCTTCTGTACCAGATGACTGGAGGATAGCTAATGTGATGCCAATTTTTAAAAAGGGCTCCAGAGATGATCCTGGCAATTACAGGCCTGTAAGCCTGACTTCAGTACTGGGCAAACTGGTTGAAACTGTAATAAAGAACAATATTGTCGGACATAGATAAACATAATTTGTTGAGGACGAGTCAACATGGTTTTAGTAAAGGGAAATCATGCCTCACTAATCTACTAGAATACTTTGAGGGGGCCAACAAGCATGTGGACCAAGGGGATCCAGTGGATATAGTGTACTTAGATTTTCAGAAAGCCTTTGACAAGGTCCCTCACCAAAGGCTCTTATGCAAAGTAAGCTGCCACGGGATAAGAGGGAAGGTGCTCTCACGGATTGGTAATTAGTTAAAAGATAGGAAACAAAGGGTAGGTATAAATGGTCAATTTTCAGAGCAGAGAGAGGTAAATTGTGGTGTCTCCTGGGGGTCTGCTCTGGGACCAGTCCTATTCAACATATTCATAAATGATCTGGAACAGGAGGTAAACAGTGAGGTGGCAAAATTTGCAGATGATATAAAATTACTCAAGATAGTTAAGTCCCAGGCAGACTGCAAAGAGCTACAAAAGGATCTCTCAAAACTGGGTGATTGGGCAACAAAATGGCAGATGAAATTTAATGTTGATAAATGCAAAGTAATGCACATTGGAAAGCATAATCCAACTATACATATAAAATGATGGGGTCTAAATTTGCTGTTACCACTCAAGAAAGAGATCTTGGAGTCATTGTAGATAGTTCTCTGAAAACATCCACTCAATGTGCAGCAGCAGTCAAAAAAGCGAACAGAATGCTGGGAATAATTAAGAAAGGGATAGATAATAGGACAGAAAATACCATATTGCCTCTATATAAATCCATGGTACGCTCACATCTTGAATACTGTTTGCAGATGTGGTCACCCCATCTCAAAAAAGATATATTGGAATTGGAAAAGGTTCAGAAAAGGGCAACAAAAATGGTTAGGAGTATGGAACAGCTTCCATATGAGGAGAGATTAATAATCCTGGGACTTTTCAGATTGGAAAAGGGATGGCTAAGGGGAGATATGATTGAGGTCTATAAAATCATGACTGGTATAGTAGATAAGGAAGTGTTGTTTACTCCTTCTCATAACACAAGAACTAGGGGTCACCAAATTAAATTAATAGGTAGCAGGTTTAAACAAATAAAAGGAAGTATTTCTTCCCACAACACACAATCAACTTGTGGAACTCCTTGCCAGAGGATGTTGTGAAGGCCAAGACTATAACAGGGTTCAAAAAAGAACTAGATAAATTCACAGAGGATAGGTCCATCAATGGCTATTAGCCAGGATGGGCAGGAATGATGTCCCTAGCCTCTGTTTGCCAGAAGCTGGGAATGAGCAACAGAGGATGGATCACTTGATGATTACCTGGTCTGTTCATTCCTTCTGGGGCACCTGGCACTGGCCACTGTTGGAAGACAGGATACTGGGCTAGATGGACCATTGGTCTGACCCGGTAGGGCCATTCTTATGTTCACATTTATTTCTTAGACAAGCTTCAAATCCTATCATGTTAAGGAGAAATCTTAAACAAGAACTGGGCATAGAATCTCCCCATTCTCTAGAAAGCTGAACTATCTGGATACTGGAACACTAAAATCTACTGTCCCATTAATTTATTCTGCCACCCAGAACTCATCTTCCAGTGGAGAATGAATTTATACTTTTTATGAAGCTGCGTTTCATCACTACAGTGCAAATACAGCATGACAAAAGATACAACTATGTGTAGAGTAACCAGACATCCCGTTTTAACGGGACAGTCCTATATTTAAGCCTTTTTCCAGGTGACCCAACTTTTTGTTAGATACAGGCAAACTGTCCTGTATTTTCTGGGATTGCAGCACAGAGCCGGGGGGGGGGGGAGGGGGCAGCAAGCAGCCATGCCCCACCCCCTTTGCTCTCTCCAGCGCACGTCCACACCAGAGTCTCCCTTACTGCCGCCTCCTCCAGCAGCACTGGCGGTGGCAGTAGTGCCAGGGATGGGCCAACCAGAGCACACCCAAGAGCTGCCCAGGCTTCGCCACTTCCCCCCGCTCCTGCTACTGCTCCAGCCCCACCGCCCCTCCATAACTCCCAGGAAGCACCCCCACAGTGCCACCATCAGCTCCCGCCTTACACGGGTGAGTAGCTGGGGCAGGGTGTGTCCCCCCCCTCCTCCGTGCACCTGCTGTGCCTCCTGCCTGGCGCTTGGGGAAGCCCGCGGGGATGGGGGTCCCTGCTCAGCCCTGGTGGGAGGATCCCTTCTCTCCTGGGGAGAGGGGCTCCACTGGCTCCCTGGCAGGGGGAGCAGGCTGCGAACAGTGTTTCACCTCACTGCCAACCCACTCCGCACCCCCACACGTGGGACCCGTAGTGGGGCATGGAGGGATGTGGGCGGGGGGAGAAGTAACACCTGCCCTGCGCTGGAGGGAAGGCTAGGGAGAGCAGCTCAGGCTGGCCAGCCCGCCTCACATGCAGGAGGGCAACGGGAGTCTCGGGCAGCCCAGTGCGTGGTGGTGGTGGGGGCTTGGACCACCAGCCCTGCAGACAGGCAGGCAGCAGGGTGGTTCAGGCCAATCCCAGGCGCCAATAGGGACGGGGACCTCAGGCTGGCTCTACAAGTTCAGGAAGAAGGGCTTGGGCTGGCCCAAGTGCAGGGGCGCAAGGGTGGCCTTGGGCAACCCTATGCGCAAGGAGGTTGGGTGATCCCAGAGCGGGCTCAGGACAGTCCAGAAATGTCCAGTTTTCCATTTGGGAAAATATGGTCACCCTAACTATGCAATGAAAATCAACTCCCAAATTTATTCTAACATCCTGTTTACTTACATGCAATTCCAAAAAATGACTCTGGATCAAACACTTAACATTATGCATGTGAGTAAAGAAATCAATTGGACTACTCAAGCACGTAGCTGTTTGCAGGATTGGGGCCAATATCAATTGATTTGCTTCTCCGTCCGCCTGCAAGTGGGGGGAGTAATTTTCTTTTGTCTTTTAATTTCCAAGAAGAAATAAGTTAGTATCCACAGTGGATGGTTATCTCAAAGAGCTGAGCTCATCTTTGTGCATAATGCTTTCAAACGGTAGACAGACAAATTACAGCAGATAAATAGTAAGAGTAGCTTCCACACGACCAGGTTTTGTAAAAGCTATTTATTCTCCTTAACAATACTTTAAACCAATTGCTGATGTGTAGGGTAATTAACATGCAAAATCAAATTCTTCACAGATGAATTGGAGCAAGTTGGAATAGTTCAGAATGCAGCTACTCATCAATAGACAGTCCTCAGCCTTGGACAATGATTTACATTTTACTGCATACTGAAGACTGTAATTAAAAACCTGAAAAGAATGTAATCCATTCACCAAAGAAAGGGTTATTAGTTGTCTAGTGAAGGATAAACAAGGCAGTAATATTTTATCAAGAAAATAATTAGTAACTTCAAAACTAAATGCTATAACTTTTCCAAAACCACATGCTCATCAGATTTTCACATTCAAATGTTATGCACAGTTATACTGAGAAACAATATACATAAATTAAGTGAAAAAATTATTTAAGACAAAGAGAGATAGTATACCTAGTGCTTAGAGAAAATATTGGGAGGCAGGACTGTCACTGACTCACCACATTGCCTTGAATTCTCTGTGCCTCTCATTTAATATAATACTACTACTTCTACTTCCCTAACTTAAAAAAGTATTTGTAAGGCTTAATTAAATGTTTTCCAATGTGCTATGAGATCCTTGGATGAAAATTCTCCTTCCCCATATAAAGCCTGAGTAAACAGGCTTTGCACTTGGCATCAACATGAGGGTTAGAAGGATGAAATACCATTTCCTCAGCCAGCACTCAGGAGACAGACACCCATGCCACTGACCTACAACCAATATTACATCCCTTGAAAGTTCAAAAGGAAAATGGAAAGAAGAGGAAGAAGCTCCTTAACGTCTAGGCCAGATTGTGGTTGGGGACAGGTATAGAATAGAGAGTTCACTGTAAACTACACAAAGTAGATTATTGGAAAATTTTCAAAAGCACCTAAGTCCCTCTTTAAAAAGTGATTTTCCAAGGTATTTAGGAGCTTAAAATACATAGGTTATAGACTTAACTTTCATTGAAACTAACCTGCGTAGGTGCTTCTGAAAATCCAGGTACTTTTTCTAGCCCTTAGGCACTTACGAGCCTAAGTCCCACTAGCATTCAGTGAAATGTAGGCTCCTACATCACTTTTGGTAAAATTTTTGAAGAGTGCCTATGTTTTGCAACTCTACAAGAATTAGCATAATTATTCTAAATGAAAAACATGACTACTACTACTACGTTTATTATGTTATTTTTCAAAATTTCTTATTTGCTAAGAGAAAATCATTTTATGGAGATTTGGAAATATTAAAGCCACAACTGGTTAACATTTGTATGTAGTCCTACACAGATGTTTGCATCAGTCTCGGAAAAGTAAGTTACAGACACTAGGCAGTTTACAAAACGTTGCTTTTAATATGTGCCATTATCTAAAAAAATATATTTGTATAAATAGTAGAGAGTTAATAGTCCCTTTTCCAGTCATTTATGGTTCAGACATCATTTATTCACATTTACTAGGTTACACAGTGAATGTTTAGATAGGTTTCTTGGCAAAAATGTGAACGAAAACTAAAACATTTTACCATATATTTTGCTAAGAAATCTATTACTCTCACTGAGCTCAACAAACAAGATGTTTGTGGTTAAAAATCTTCAGCTGCATTAATCTATTTGAGATGGTTTTAGAAAGGAAATTGATTTTGCTATGCAATCCCATTTTCAATAGTTCAATTTTATTCACAAATATGCTCACCTACATTTACTCATATAACCATCCTTAATTTTTCTTAATGCAGATAGTTAGCTGGAAAAAGAAGGAAAAAAACCACTACAAGTAGCAAATAGCCATTCAGTTATGGACCTGAAGACAATATATCTGACAAAAAAAATTCCCCCAAATATTTGAACATATATAAAAAAGACCCACAGCATGTTGGGAATTGCAGTACCTTATTGTGATGCAAAAATCAGGATGATTGCTCCCCTTCAACTTATCACTATGTTGCAGTTAAATTGGCCACAAAGCACACCCTATATATTTTATGGCATAAGTACAACAGCATAATTATCAACTACATTTATGACAAAAGAAACAAGAACAGAAAACATCACAAGTAAAAATAGCTGCATTTCTTGACTTTTTAATTTTTAACTGTGCAACCAGCAATATAGGGGGTTTTTGCAGCTACCATTCACCCTAGAAAATACTAGTAAACACTGCACAGATGGAACAACTTTAAATAAAACCAACTGAAAAGAATAATTCATGGTCACATTTTTAGGGATGGATAATCCTTCCTCTTGATAGAAATAAGAAGTTAAACAGAAACATGAAGTCCAGTCAGGAAGAAATAACCTAATTTATTGCCAAAGGATTATTTTCACTGAATAATAAATTTAACGATTTTGACACAAGCAATAAGAGATGTGGAAATAAATCTACTTCAAGGTGAATCTTACCAGCTCAGAACCACGGCCACCTGGGATTATCTCACTAGTGTACAATTTGTTTAACTGTCCTTATTACCATTTTGAAATAGATTCTCCCTCCCCCACCCCCACCCCCCAAGTTAATCATGAGCTCTTATTTAAAACAAAAGGCGGCCTATTAACATAGGGTTCTAAATAATTCTATTCAGAGGATTCTGCTGGTTCTCCCCCCTGAAACTGTAGTTACACATGCTATTATTATGTATTACAACACTGCACAGAGGCTGGGATTATGACCAGCATACCATTGTACCAGGCACTGTACAGATAGAAAGTCTGTGCCCTTGGTGTGGTGGGAAAGTAAAAGTAAAAACAATTTTAGGTCCCAGTCCTGCAAATGGTTACACATGAGCAGTCTCATAGATTTCAATGGGAATATTCACACGCAAAAGTATGTATGTGACTTCAGGATCATTTTAAGTATTTTGGGGCAAGGACTATGGGTAGGATTTTCTCAGGTGACTTAGCAGCCATATATCCATAGAAAGTCAATGAGACTTTAGCTCCTAAATCCCTTAGGCACTTTCAAAGATTGTACCCTATAATTTTGTATTTATAGCACTTAGCACAATTGGACCCTGACTAGGGCCACAGGACACCACAGTGAATAATAAGTTTAGGACACTCATATTTAGACACTTAGTTCACCTCTTGTAAGTTCATAGTTGGATACTGGAGATCAGAAAAAAAATATCCATTTTGGTAATGTGACTGCAGGATTCAAGTTTCACTCTGCAAGCAGTGAGATTGATGGACATTATTTTAATTTATGCACCTGTAATAACCCATGCCAGAAAGACCACTGCATTTGAGAACACGGTAACAAACCCTAAACCTAAAACATGAGTTGATACACGAATATGCAAGATACTTTCAAATGCTATATTGTCCAAGTAAAAGCCACATAGTTGTCAGTGCTGTTCACAGTCGCTCGCCAGACTCAACATTCCATGACCTAAATATTCACTGAGTAGCGGTCTTATACATGTTAACTCTTCAAAGGCCTGTTCCTACAAGGTGCTGAACACCTCTTCATGCAAAGTGCTGAGCTCCCCTTGCTCAAACAGTTTAAAAAGGAGTGGAGAGAGCTCAACTCCTTGCTGGGAGACCCTCAGCAGCTTGCACGACTGGGCTATGAAGAAATTTAGTCCTCTAAAGTATAATCGTTTTACACAAAGGAAAAGCCATATTTAATGGCAAATGCAAATCCCTTTTTAAATTAGCACTTCTGATAAAAGAGTCACTAGAATATTAGAAGGTAAAAAGTACGCGGGCTAGACTCTGCCCCCTAACACAGCTGCACAGCGAGCTGGGGTAGGGGTTAAGAAGATTCCTGCTCTTGTATAGCCCATAAAGGCATGGATCATAATAATGGCCTTGGCAGCCTGCAGAGTGTAGGGACTGAAAATGAATTGCTCAAAACAGAGGAGAGAGAAATGGGAAGTGAGAATAGTCACAGAAGTGGAGTTGGCTATCACAGAGGGGATTACTATCTAACAGAGCTGATTGGAAAATTCCATGATTTCAATGTTTGTTTTCAACCTGAATTAGCACTAACCATCCAAATTTTATACCCTTCCCCCCCCAACACACACACACAAAATGAAAATTTCTTTAAAATATCTGTTTGGAAATTTGGTTTGACACTGAACTGGATCCACCTGAGCTGCTATGGTGCACCATGGGAGCTGTAGTTTGAGTACCTTATGCTCCCATTCTCTGCTAGGGATGGGGTTCCCTGGGTAGTCTACATCTTGCATGATGCACCACAGTCACAGGACTGCCATGATGGACAACAGCAGTTCAGCCAGAGGTGAGATCACAGTGCATTTTGAGAGATGTAGTCCAGCCAGGAAGCCCACAGGGGAGAATGGAGCCATGAAGAAAGCAAACTACAACTCCCATGTGGCAGCAAGACAGCTCAGGTAGATAGATTAATGCTGAAGTGACCTAAAACAAAAGAAGTTTGGATTCAGTTCAAGACAATGAAATGTTTAGATTCAGGCTGACACCACCCAAAATAAAATATATGGTTTTGTTTGTCCTGACTGAAAAATATAAAAATTGCCCCAAAATTGAAATTTTCACTTGTCTACAACAGTGATTTTTAAACTTTTTTTCTGGTGACCCAGTTGAAGAAAATTGTTGATGCCCATGACTGGAGCTGGGGATGAGGATTTTGGGGCGTGGGAGGAGGCTCTGGGCTGGGGCAGGGGTGCGGAAGTGGGTCAGGGCTCTGGGCTGGGCCAGGGATGAGGAGTAGGGTTGCAGGAGGGGGCTCCGGGTTTCGGGAGGCTCAGGGCTGGGGCAGGAGATTGGGGCACAGTCTTACCTCAGTCGGCTCCCGGTCAATGGCACAGCGGGGGTGCTAAGGCAGGCTTCCTGCCTCTTCTGGCACCAGGGACCGCGCTGCACCCCGGAAGCGACCAGCAGCAGGTCCGGCTCCCAGGAGGAGGTGGGCAAGCGGCTCCATGTGGCTCTCGCCCGCAGGCACCACCACCCCCAGCTCCCATTGGCTGGTTCCTGGCCAATGGGAGTATGGAGCCAGTGCTCGGGGCGGGGGCAGCACACGGAACCCCATGGCCTCCCCCCTAGAAGGCAGACCTGCTGCTGGCTGCTTCTGGGGCACAGCGCAGAGCCAGGACAGGTAGGGAGGGACTAGCCTGTCTTAGCCGGGCAGCACCACCAACAGGACTTTTAATGGCCCGGTCAGCAGTGCTGACCAGAGCCACCACGACCCAGTACTGGGTCGCGACCTGCAGTTTGAAAACCACTGGTCTACAAGACATAGCAAGATCTAATGGTTGGAAGCAGAAGCTACATAAATTCAGACTAGAAATAAGACTCAATTTTAGCTGTGTGGGTAATTACCATTCGGAGAGTTTACCAAGGGATATGATAGATTCTCCATCACTTGAAGTCTTTAAATCAAGAAGATATGCTATAGCTCATACATAAGTTACAGGCTTGATACAGAGATTACTTGGCAAGATTTTTGAATATTTAGTGCAGAAAGTAGGTCTAAATTATCATAATGGTCCCTCCTGGAATCTATTTTGTAGGAATCTCAATTTCCTTAAAAAACACCCAATATTTTGACCAGCCGATGTATTTGGTTTATACGTTTCCTTATTTTTCTTTTAAATAAACTCTAAAATGTTGAAACTAAATTGGGGTATGAAGCCAGCAGGAGAGGAGCCCCTCCCTAAAAGATCTGGGGCCAGATCCTCACGTGCCATAAACCAAAATCGCTCAATTGACTTAACAGAAGAGCATGCAGGGACCTGGAAGAATAGAGGGTGCGCTGGAAGAAGTCAATGAAGCTACATTGATCTAAACCAGCTGATGGTCTGGCCCCGTATGAAGCTTACCAAAGCAGGGATTCCCTCTGCCAAATGTTAGCATGTCCTTAGGTGTGTGGTGGGAGTTTTACTTGCATGAAATATGGGGATAGTGGAGGCAAACGGTGGAAGGGAAAGGACAGCTTTTATTCACCTGGAAAACTGGTTGTATTCTGTTCACCTTTATTTCTCCACAGGTTCCTTGCACTCTATTCCTCTTCCAGTTCCCTGCATCCTGTTCCACGTCCTTTCCCCCCTGAGATCTGTGTCCTCCTCCTTTATGCTTCTGAAGTCACTTGAGTCACATGTATGAGTCCATTCATCCTTTGTCTGTACCCAACAAGTGTCCTGCCCCTACCTTCTATGTGCTACCTTCTCCTGACTCAGAGCTCCTTCATTCCAAGACAGGGAAGAACAACATCAATCACCCCTCGATATGCCCTGCAATGCCCTACCACAAGTCTATACTCATTCCTGATTACCTGATTCTCCCCCGCAACACACACACTGGTCCCACCATCTTTGGCTCAACTCAAGTCAGAAGAAGGTAAGTTTATATTGATAAAGAATATTCTTTATACGCTTAAGAACTCTTAATATATTTTCTGATACTATTTCACCTTGCTCCTGCTCCCAATCCCAGAAAACACTAAAGGTATGTCTACACTGCAGTTAGAGACTTGCTGATGGCCTGTGCCAGTTGACTTGGGCTAGCAGGGCTTGGGCTAAGGGGCTGTTTAATTGAGAAACAGACATTCGAGCTCGAGCTGTGGGACCCTTGCACAGGATCTTAGAGCCCAGGCTCCAGTCCAAACCCAAACACCTATACCACAATTAAACAGCCCCTTAGCCCAAGCCCCACGAGCCAGAGTCACTGATTCGGGCCAGACACGGGTGTCTAATTAGAGCATAGACTACCCTAAAAGACTAACAAAACAAATTTTGAGTTTATAAGCCCAGACACTTTGAAAGTTGTTCTCCCCCCATACAAGTAAAAACATTCTAAAGTAAAATTACAGATACCTTTTCAGAAACACCATATCTCTTTGCCTGCATTTGATCAAATTTCCCAGCTGCGATGAGATGTATAATATCATATTTTTAAATTCTTTCTGCATATCCTATGGGAGATTGAAAAAATCAGGATTACACTGGGGAACTAGCTCCACCCTGAGCTGTGGAGTAAGTATTGGTGCTCCATAATAGAACACTGCCAAGAAACATTAAAGCACCATTAAACATTAAAGCTTACCCATCCCCAGACCAATACCCTTACAAAAAACCTCCCCGGAGAGAAGACAAATCCCTTATACACATGACTAAAAGTTTACAAAACGGGCTCTCACCGCAGCACCACAACCAAACTGAAGTGAGGAGGGAATTTAAATCTCCATGGTAGCCAAGTACAATGTGTCTTGCATGATATTCATGCCTTTAAGGAGCCCAGACACCCCTGCTCCAGCCCAAGGGAATCCCCATGAATCCATCAGAGATTCCTTCCACCACCAGAGCCGACTGTGATACCTCTTCTGCCACCAGCTCAACATGGAGCAAGAGTTATGGACAGCAGGGAGGTGGTGGCAGGATTCACTTCCTCCAAGTATCCCAACCACACTCACTCCCTCTCACATGCATTTCCATCCCTCCAGCTTCCCAGGCACCTCTCCATCATTAACCTCCCACTCACTAATCTGCCCAACAGGGACCTCCCATCAGCTACTACTTATTAGTGGATACTGGACACAGAACCCTCCTGGAACTCATACTGCCGGTGGTGTTGGGGGATTGGTTTGTGCTCCCCTACAGTAGCCACACTGGCTCCACTCCCGGGGAGGGGAATCAATAGCCAGTTCCCACATGCAAAGAGTGTCATATAGCTCAAGAGCTCTGTAGCATGGATCCTGACATTTCCAGGTCCAGAAAGTGGACAGATCAATCTCTGGGGCTCCTAAAGGCAGTGGTGACAGCAGCAAGTCTCAGAAGGAGGAATGAACCCATCTTCTGGTCTTTCAATTCCACGCCCCCCACACAAATTCACTCTCCCAACTTGATTATCATGCACACTGTGTAAAGAGTTGTCACTTTGGATGGGCTATCACCAGCAGGAGAGTGAATTTGTGTGGGGGGGTGGAGGGTGAGAAAACCTGGATTTGTGCTGGAAATGGCCCAACCTGATGATCACTTTAGATAAGCTATTACCAGCAGGACAGTGGGGTGGGAGGAAGTATTGTTTCATATTCTCTGTGTGTATATAAAGTCTGCTGCAGTTTCCACGGTATGCATCCGATGAAGTGAGCTGTAGCTCACGAAAGCTCACGCTCAAATAAATTGGTTAGTCTCTAAGGTGCCACAAGTACTCCTTTTCTTTTTGCGAATACAGACTAACACGGCAGTTACTCTGAAAAAAATCTTAGGATTTCCAGCCATGCCATGGACAAGGCAGCAGCAGGTGCAATAGTTGCCACAACCATGAAGGTGACAGTGAATAAGACAGGAAGATGAGGGAGATGGTCATGTGGAGGTAACCATGCCACAGTTGTCTGGATTCATTTAAGAGCAGGGCCCAATCCTGCAAAACTTAAGCAGAACTGTTGTTGAAGTCACTGGGAATTTTGCTTGAGTATTGATAGGGCACTATATTGTTTTCCTGATTTAGAAATAATTTTGAAAAAAGAAAACATACTGATGTCAGGATTTTTCCCAGAAACCAGTGAGAAAACTTGGACAGCTGAGATGAAGTCTTCACTTTCTCATGTCAAGCAGGTATAGAAATAACTCAAAGACAAAACTGTCTCTTCTACACTTGCCTTTTAAATTATTTTACTTCAGCCTGATAAATGCATTTGCAACTGTATTTCTTTGCTGTCACAATGACTACCAGATAAAGCCCATATTTTTGTTCTTAAAAGATATCACAGAAGCAGGATTCTTTTACTCACATTTTTTTTTATTGTAAAGGTTACAGTTACAAGAATTTGGGGATCAGTTTGTAAAAAACATAATATAGGATAAACTAACACCAGAAACATATGGTGAACCAGAAAAATGTATGCTGGTATTTTAAAATTTATCAGTACACCTTCCCTTCCCAACTGGAAAGGTTTCATATACAGTCCATACAAATACATCTATTATATACACATTACACACCTGCTTTTTACTGTAAGGTACACAAACAAGTATAAAATCACTATCCCTTCCAGAAGCTATGCTGACAGGGAGCCTGAGGAGACCTTCAAGGAAACAGTAGAGGTACAAGGCCTCAAGGTCGATGGCCATATGTCTAGAGGGGCTCTCCCAAGATGTAGGAGGATCTGGGAGATCCCAAGGGTATGGAAACCAGTCCTCTTGTTTCTTCCATAGGGGAAAAACCCATACCAGCCAACAGACAAATTTGGAGGAAATTCTGCAAGGGAACACTGGAGAGTTTTTCTCATCCTTCACCCCCTCAGGTAGCATTTCTCCCATCGGGGTAGGATCTGGCCCAATAAGATATCCAAGTGATATTTTGTCTTTTGATAAGACAGCACCTTGGCTGGTGAATCTCCATAAAAGCTCAGTAAGATATACAAGATAAAATCCATACACAATTTAAGTGTCCTCCTCAAATGATAAAACCTATGGCTACTATGGGTTAGAAAGAAACTGCACCATAAATAGAAAAATTAAGAAGCTGTGTTCTCTTTTAAGAAGACAGACTAAGTCTGTACAGAATGATGGGTAGTATAGGCTTTCCAGCAATGAACCCTTAAGGACATAATTCAAGTCATATCCATAACTGCTGCACATAACTATTTCTTTGTCCATAAGAGGAAATGTATTAATGAATGATTCAGTGACACCGTAACAAAAAACAAACAAATAATATGGGGGGGGGGGGAATTTCAGAGGGTCCATGTTGTCATGGTGACTTCACAGTCATTATGTACTTCAGACCACATTTTAAAGAAAACTACATCTTCACCCCTATCAAAACAACAAACACAAAATCCTGCTAGTTCGTCACAAACCAAGCAAAATATCAACAGATGTATTTGATCATTCATCACCATTAGAAGCATTCAATCAATGCTATAATATTGTCTGATTCAGATATTTAACAAACATAACAGATAGAGCCAGAGTTTTAAAAAAATCTTAACTGTCAAATCAGTTTACATATATGAAGATGGTAATTCTTATAACTCTTCTGACAAGGATTATAGTAGGACTAAGTTTATGCTTTCACCAGATTTTATAAATGACTGGTTACAATACCCTTTTCATTCTTCCAGTTTTGCAGATACTGTTTGCAAACCATTTGTTTTCTTTGCAAAATACTATCAATCTCACATACTGCTTGAGTCACATATAGTAAACAAATACCCTTAACCTGCTGAAATACAATAAAAACCCACATGTAACTACATGTGAATCTTCCAGAAAAGCAGGTTTTAAAAAGCATGCATTGTAAAGATCGTAAAATCAATCCAGCTCATTAAAGCAGGCAACACAGCTAAAAGGTATACTACCAAAATTCTAAATTGCTCACACCCATTGATAAGTGCTTCTAAGTACACCTGCTTGTATACCAATGAATGACAAATGCATAACAAATGCCCAAAGATCTAGCATCTGTTAAGACACCATTTTCTTTATCATATCTGAAAAGACATGAAAGAATCCATGAAAAAGCGAGGTTTGCAACCGATCAGAGAGCTTACCAGCAGTTCACCAGCAGAGCCTGGACAGCCATCTGCCCATTTTTCTTCCTGGAAGCTGTTTCAGGGAGTCACCACATTCACTTCACAGAATGATAATTCTGATAAACCCCACCCCTCAAGT
The DNA here is from genome assembly GCF_965140295.1 of Lepidochelys olivacea. Taxonomy (NCBI): domain Eukaryota; kingdom Metazoa; phylum Chordata; order Testudines; family Cheloniidae; genus Lepidochelys; species Lepidochelys olivacea. The sequence continues at coordinate 29,112,761 of NC_140417.1, read as the reverse complement.
TAATCAATTAATGAAACAAGACTGTTTTCCTTACTAAGCAATGCGTAGACACTAGGTCATTTGAAGGTTGCCCATTCCTTCCTGCTTTAGGGCCTCCCTCCCAAATAACAACTGTCCATCCGAATTCTGCTTTATTATTATTATTATTATTATTCATTCAAAAGCTATAGGAATACGCTGAGCCCTCGACAATACCAGCTTGCATGATGAAAGAGCAAAAGTAGTTTTCAGCCTGCAGAATGCCTTAGAAGGGTTACCATGGAAATGAATGTGGAAAGGGGAGGGGGCTTGTCTGATGACAAGTGCTGCTACTAAATGGAGCAGAGCTTTAAAGGAAGGCTGAATGGGGGCTGTGCAGAAGAGACTGGGGGAGAGAATGTGTTTTACTACTACTACTACTACCACCAACAAAATGACACCTGTGCTGGCTTTCATTTTCTATTAGTGTGATATGTCTAAAGCAAGGAGGCTCTAAGAAATAAAGTCCTCTGGGAAGCAAAGGGCAATGCTGTTTGAAACACCTGCTGGCATAAGAGCTTTCCCAGAGACATTAGCAAGAACTGATGACCTGAAAAGAGTTTATTTGCATATTTGCATTTCCACAAAGAGGAATCTGTGTTTAAATTAAACAAAACAGGTTGGAGAGTATGAACCTGTTGCAGAGTTAAGGCAATTGTAATGAGGATGAATGGTGACAGGAAGGCTTGGAAAGGGGCATCTTCTCATCATTAAAATGCAGAGTAGCATTTCTGTTACTGACAATTGTCATGTATATTTTGAGACCATTCTGGAAACAGATTAGATTAATGATTACAATTCTATTAATAGGATCTAGACAGAACACAAATGCAAAGGCCAGAGATGCAGGAGTCAACATTGTGTCACACGCCTAACCCGACTGTTAATACTGGATGAGATTCCTACTTGAAATACTACAGCAGCGCTCACCCATGCTAGGTCTTGTCAGAACTCCCATTCATAATCAACCGGAATAATTCATGATAGACTGAAACCTGGCTTGAAAGTCTCAGCACAGGGGCCTAACACAATTTAAATTTTCAAAAAAAGAAAAGGAGTACTTGTGGCACCTTAGAGACTAACAAATTTATTTGAGCATAAGCTTTTGTGAGCTACAGCTCACTTCTGCTCAAATAAATCTGTTAGTCTCTAGCCACAAGTACTCCTTTTCTTTTTGCGAATACAGACTAACACGGCTGCTACTCTGAAATTTAAATTTTGTGGCTTTCAGGCACTGCCTGCACTCCAAAAATAGGTCAGACATTATTCGGAGTCAATTAATCCAGACTGCTTTGGATCAGACCATGCCGTCAGATACATGCATGCAACCTCCACTGACTTCAGTTTTAAGTACTGTTATATTATGAAAATGCTTCAAATATTGAAGAAAGAGAAAAAGTGAATTACAGGATATATTATACAGACAGGGTGTTTAAAAGAATGCTTATATTTCCAGTTTTCAGAGTAGCAGCCGTGCTAGTCTGTATTTGCAAAAAGAAAAGGAGGACTTGTGGCACCTTAGAGACTAACCAATTTATTTGAGCATGAGCTTTCGTGAGCTACAGCTCACTTCAGTGTTTGCCAGGAGCCGTCAGCAACTTTAAGTCATCCATTTCACCATTAACTATCATTTTTAAAATCCATTTTCTTTCAGTTTAGCACAATTAAAAGTGCTCACACACTAGCTTAGAGCACGCTGAAAATTATTTAAAATTAGAAAAATAAATCAAAATTCCAATCAGCTCAATCCTGCTATAAACACACCACCACCAGCACCTTGTCCAGGTCTCCAGTCTCCCTTAACTATCCTCTAAGGCCAGGCAAAACAAAACATGCCTGGAAAGTCAGTGAGCTGAAATTATTTTGGACCAAAAGTAGGAGGGGCAACATATTACCTGAGGGACCTTACAGAGAACACCTTACTAGCAGTCTCCTTTTGAGGGCAATCTAGTATCAGCACTTCCGCTGCCGTAATTGTGGTAGTGGGTCACAGGGAGAGCAGCAGCCTCTCCGGCCATTAGGGTACCCTGATGCTGTAATACATACAGGACATGATATCATGCCCTGAGCTCCACAACTCAGAATGCATATGAACAGGGTAAGTTAAGGACTGGAGACCATGTCTGAAGTCCTATAGTGTTTCTAAGAAGAGGCGCACTTGTGCCATGAAATGTGTGTGATTGTTCACCTAGCATTTCTCACTTCTCATGCCAATCAGATTTACACACACAGTCATTTAGATTCATTGATTCCAAGTCCAGAAGGAATTATTGTGATCATCTAGTCTGGCCTCCTGTATAACAGGCCATAGAACTTCCCCAAAATAAATGTAGATACCATTTTCACTTATAAACATCTTATTCATAGTAGCTGCACGTACATTTTTGCATGTTGGACTTAGGCCTCCAGTTTAAAAAGAACATGGTCCTAAGTGTCTGAGATTTTATGGGCTGAAGTCAATTCTTTGCAGTAATGTTTTCAAGTCATACAGCTATCAGTGATGTAAACTGGCATCTCAAACCTGGTATCCTGCATTGCCATTTCTGCTACTTTAACTTTAGCTTACATAAACTGAGCCTTTATTTAAAAGGTCTTTTGAAGAATGCTGGCAGGAAAACATTTCAGCCAGGAGATGAACACTAACCATTTGGAGTCAAATTCTATCTGGAGCTATATACAGATATATACCAGAAAATATACTACTGTTCTGGTCATGCAGAAAAACCACAGAATGGGTGCCCTATGCCCCTCTGCCATAGGAACTGCAGGTACACATATGGCACATGGCCCATGAGATCAGAAAGCATGATTTACGTATTTGCACATGTATACTCCCTGAGCTATCCATGGCCCCGAGACACACACTTCTGGTCGGATTCTTCCCTCTCTACCCTGGAGAGATATACCAGGTGAAGAAACTGGGGGGCAGGGGAGGCAGCACAGGGACTGGTTTTGGCCAGAAGACAGGCACACTAAACACTACTCTTATAATACGTTCACCCATTGAGAGAGGGTGAGGTCTGTAACAGCTTTCTATTTAGCCTTCAGAGTGCAATACTTCATCCACTGTACTAAGCACATGCAAATCAACAAGATTAGGAATATTTACTTCCTTTTTGTATGTATTATGACTGCCATAGAAATAACTGTTTAACCAGACCTGTTAGATTAATCGTACAGTACCTGGTTACACAGATAATGGTTCCCAATGCTCCTATATCTGCCTACCCATTTCATCTTTATAACCACTAATATTAAACTGCCACTCCCTGAGCAAATTCAAGGAAGATTCCACAGCAGAGCCAGAACTGCCTACATAAATGCAAACCTGATGAACTGCTAATATTAACAGATGTACACGTATATTCTAAAACTGTCTCATGACTTAACTGGGCAATACAATCCTACTCTAGGAAAGTATTATACAAATCACATTGTTTCCTAGTAACAAGGTAAGATAGCTCAGAGCAATTTTCACACTTCCTTTCTTTCCTCTAGAAATGAAATGTGACCAAATATTGCAAATTGCTGGCTATTTATCACCAAATGACCTTTTGGTAATCCTTCTGGGACTTCCTATCAGAAATGGTCACATTCAAAGAAATGAAGAATTAATCCCTCACCTGCTAATAGCTGACAAATTGATAGCCTCTCACTGGAAAAGTTTAAAAAATAGTCCAAAACTAGAAGAATGATTTTTAAAAAGTGGGAAAGGCTGTTCTTATGGAAACTTAATGCATCAGTTACATATCCTGCAAACCAAACAGACACTTAGATATTTCACTATCATTTATTCAATATTCATAGTACATTCACCTGAAAAAAAGCCAGCACATCTGTCCCATTTTTTTAATGTTAACATGAGATAGACACCTGGGTGGATAAATAAAAGTAGAGTCAGTAGTTTCACTCAATTTAATAAAATCCCCAGAACCAACATACCCTGGATGGTGTCAAAAGACTCACCCTGTAATATGGCTGAGAGAGCTGATGAGTATATTACTGCATAAAGGGACTCTAAACAAACAAACAAAAGCTTACCCTTGCACTGTTATCATTTTGTTTCTGATATTTATATGGCAATGATTTGTAAACCTCTTCAACTCCCCAAATAAATAAACGGTGAGAAAAGACTTGATAAACTGGGTTGTGAAAAAGGGGAGAGTATGTAAATATCCATTATCCACATGATTAACCTATGCTTTGAAGCTTTCTTTTTGTTTAATTTTTCTCTAAATTACATTTAAACCATGCTCTGAGGGCAGCTCAAGACATCTGTTAATGAGCTGTGCAGCTTCTCCTCTCCCTCCCCCCACCCCCCATGACACATATTTTACTCCAGCCCAGGTCACAACACCTGTGATAGAGCTGGTTGGAATTTTTTTTTTTTAAAAACTGAAGCTTCACCCCCCCCCAAAAAAAATCCTCCAAAATTTTCAACATTTTTTAAACAAGCTCTGCTATCGATCAGCAATCCCTGTCTGATGGCAGCGAAGTGGCTAATGGGAAACTAATGCCAACATTTCAGACCAGATCCTAGAGACTACAGCTGAGATTGTTGTTGTTGTTGTTTAATTTTGGAAATATCAGCAAAAACAATGGAGGAGTCCTTGTGGCACCTTAGAGACTAACAAATTTATTTGGGCATAAGCTTTCGTGGGCTTTAACCCACTTCATCAGATGCATGGAGTGAAAAATACGGTAGGCAGGTATAAATATACAGCACATGAAAAGATGGGAGTTCCCTTACCAAGTGGGGATCAGTGCTAACGAGGCCAAATCAATCAGGGTGGATGTGGCCCATTCCCAACAGTAGACAAGAATGGGTGAATATGGGCCACATCCGCCCTGATTGATTTGGCCTCGTTAGCACTGACCCCCACTTGGTAAGGGAACTCCCATCTTTTCATGTGCTGTATATTTATACCTGCCTACCGTATTTTTCACTCCATGCATCTGATGAAGTGGGTTATTGCCCACGAAAGCTTATGCCCAAATAAATTTGTTAGTCTCTAAGGTGCCACAAGGACTCCTCATTGTTTTTGCTGATACAGTCTAACACAGCTACCCCTCTGAAACCTGTCACTGGTGATGGAGCAGCATCACTGTGCCACCTCAAGAGACATTCTCTGATTGGGAAATGGAGCATAGCATTAGCCAACTCTGCTTCCAGAGTCCATTCCTGTGAATGTCTTGCTCTTTGCAGGTTATGTTACTAGTTTTAGGTGTATTTCAAGATGGAGATTGAATATGGGTTTTCTTCAGATTTTTGAGCTCTTGAGTTTGGCAACACAGCTATTTGTATGGTTTTTCTGCTTCTGGGTCCATTCCAGCAAGCCTCCAAGTGAGCTAGTATGCTGCTTCCTGACTGCTACAGTTGAACCAGTGCTCTCTGAGGGGAAAATTCAAATTACTGAGGCCTTCAAATCGCATGAGACCAGGGAGCTGCAACCTATTCACCCTGTATTAGGACAGGTCAGACGTGGTATGGTTAGAACCAAGATGCTAGCACTTCGTGCTTGTATCATTGCCCCTAACTTGAAGGGAGGCATCGCCTTTTACATTGATCATTTATGCCAGCTACCACCTATGGTTGTAAAACTCCTATAGCATATGCCCTGAGATCCGAATTTCCCAAATAATCTTCCCAGGCCAAGTTTGTCACCGGTGTAAATCTGATCAAGTCAATGTCAGGCCAAATTCATCAGCATTCTAACACCCGCCTGGCATGTTTAGATTTCTGCAGTCCACCTGAAAAGCTTCTATGTAAGATAAACTGACTAAAAATTAAACTTGGAAGGCACTCATATCATGGACATGGTATAAAAGCAGATAAAGATTCTGTAACAATTAGCCAAATAACTTTCATGTTTATGAATCTGCTAGATAAATACTCAGTAGAAAACTACCCTAGAACATTTCCTCTTCAGCAAATCCGTATGAATGAGTCTTCATTGGACATGTTTGGAACACACATTTTACACCATGATATGACCATAAGATGGCCTAAAGTGGCATCTGGCCCATCCGTGATCACTATTAGAAAATATCTCCAACAGCCAGAGATGGGACATCAGAAGGAGAGGGCTCTGAGTTACTAGCGAAAATTTCTTCCCAGATGTGTGTGGCTGGTAGATCTTGCCCATATGCTCAGGATCTAACTGATCACCATATCTGGGGTCAGGAAGAATTTTCCCCTAGGTCAGACTGGCAGAGACCCTAGGGGTTTTTTGCATTCCTTTTCAGCATGGGTCACTTGCAGGTTTGAACTAGAGTAAATGGTGGATTCTCTGTAACTGGAAGTCTTTAAATCATGATTTGAGGACATCAGTAACTCAGTCAGAGGTTATGGGTGTATTACAGTAGTGGGTGGGTGAGGTTCTGTGGCCTGCAATGTGCAAAAGGTCAGACTAGATTATCATGACGGTAACAAATATCTCCTTTGTACCATAGGAAACCAGTTGTGTATCTTAAAAGGTTCATAACAACAAAGAGCTTTGATAAGCATAGCAGGCTGATTAAAAAAAAGTGGATCTACTGTGATAATTACCCCCTCTAATAAGTATGTGAGTTTAACAGAATATTTTGCTGTAAATCTAACATTTCATGTTACATTTTACACGCATTCCCGCTCGTTTTTGGAGAAGTATTTATTTACGAAGAAATTACTGAATGAACCATTCTCCCCATCCAGAATCTGTCACAGACTGCACAGTAAACCCTGCAAGAAAAGTCTGTTCTGTAACCAAAATGTGTAAAATTCCCAAATCTCTGGCCTATTAAAAGCAACTGCTGGAATACAGCACTATTGAAAAATCTTTGACATTTATTCTATCGCATTTTTGCATATTTCTACAATACAAGAGCACTTTACATCTAGCAGGCTGTTCAAAAGCAGCTGGGTGGAGAACAGAGATAGAAAACTATTACTACACTTGAGGCTGTAAAACTACTTTGCTATTGGTTCTCCAACCAAGACACAGTGACATGCTTGAGGGCCTTTCAGGAGACCTTTGTTACAATTCCACCCCCACCCCCACCTAGAGGGAAGTGGAGAGCATTTCCTTGCCCCCCACTGGAATCACTTCCTGCAAACACTCCTCATTCTTCCTGACCACAGGTGATTTCTCTCTCTAGGGCTCAAACAAATATTTCTGAAAAGAAACATTTGGCAATGTGCGGAGCCCCCTGGCTGCCCCTATGCATAGGAGGAAAAGGGGAGACATGCTGCTGCTTCTGGGAGCCACGCAAAGCCCCGGCATGTGCAGAGTGGGGCAAGCCCCAGACCCCGCTTGCCGGCTGGAGTGGGGCAAGCCCCAGACCCCACTCCCTGGCTGGAGCTTGAGGGCAGATTAAAATGTCTGAAGGGCCTGATGCAGCCCCCGGGCCATAGTTTGCCCACCCCTGGCTTAGAGATTCCCCCTTTTGCTAGGTGCTGTACAAACACATCATAAGACAGTCCACATCCTGAAGAGTTTACAGCCTAAGCAGGTGAAAGGGGAAACAGAGAAATAGAGTGACCTGCTCAAGGTCACACAGCAAGTCAGTGGCAGAGCTAGGAATGGAACCAGATCTCCAGTGTCACAGTCTAGTACACTATCCACTAGAGAGCAAATAGTGGTGCTGCCGCCTCCTTAGGTCATGGTTATTGAGAAAGCAGTTTGGCTTCACAAATGAAGTGAAGAGATGATCCATACCTTCCTCTCTTTCTACAAAGATATACCAGTATACAGGGTTCATTACAGGCCAAAGGCAGAAATTCTTGTGGGCGTCCTTGTTAAAATATTAACAGTACATCACTAGCACTGTAAGTTCACTTCCTACATCAGTCATGGTCTGATAAAAATATAATATGTAATTTTGCAGAAAGGACCAGGTATTATGCACACAGTAGACATTATGCAAACAGCTTAGTAACTATAATGGCATTTCATGCAAGAAGAATCAAAGGAACACCGCATTCTGCCATACAGATTCATTTGTACTGAGCTACAAATACTGCAAAGAAACTGTTCCATTCGAAGGGTTAAATTACGATGTTTCAAAGCAAAAACTTCAGGTCTTCCATAGAATTTATTTGCTCTTCATGCAACAATGGAGCAGAGACTAATTTGTAATGCTAGCTTTGGAGTTTAACAATATGGTGAGATTTTAAGAACAAAGGCCTTATCCTCTTCCACTAGAGAAGTGTTTGAGTTGCATTCTCCTCTCTTATTTCTCAAAACAGTTAAAGTTTTACTAAGTGATACACTGGCACATGGAAAGGGGCTAGCCAGGCGCACATGAGTCAAGGGACTCACACAGATAGGTTTACTTTTTAAAGCTTTATATATTAGTATTCTACATTTATATACATTACCAGCACATTTCAAAAATTGGTGAGTGTGTAATCCCTCTGAACACAGCTTGATTGTGACATTCATCTAAGTGGGCCAGATTGTGGCACTCTTACTCATGTAGAGTACTAATTTACTACTCAAATAGTCTCATGGGAATTAATGGAGCCGTTCAGGAAGTATGCAAAGTAATATCTAAGTAAACATGGCAGAATCAGACCCCGAAATAGGGGAATCTTTCTGCTTGTGATAATTTGGGATTGAGTGCAAATACATGTTAAAATGTGCTGTGTTAGAAGGAATAATAGAACCTACTTTGTGTTCTAATGTGTTATCTGATTTTAGCTACCTACAGAAAAAGATTTTCTTGCTTCTGTCCTGTTGTTGCAGTTCTAGATTGCTCAATACCATTTTGTTTTAAATCAACAATCAATTTATCCAAGAGGAAAAAATTATATAGTAATGGATATTCAGTTTAAATTCATTGTAGCATTGACTACGCTGCTATTTTTCCATGAAAAATAGTTTGCATTCAAACTCTTGTTCAGCAGCCTTTTTCAATTACCTCAACATAGGTATGCCTTCATGTAAATTTCAAAGCTCTTTTGCTCTACAATTAAGAGAAAGGTTACACTTCACTGATCATTTCTCTTTCCAATCATAAGAGCTCATACTGGCTGAATTTCCTTTCCACAAACAAGTAACGATGGACTTCCTTGGCATAGCAAACCAGAGTATCTACCTACACCAAGAAGATAAAAGTTATAACTATCACTACAAAGAAAAATTTTAGTAGTTCCCATTAATCTCTGTATTACATTAATTAAAGCTCATGCTTGCACAAAGAACTGTAAAAGTCAAGCCAAATTTATCTCAAATTTGTAATTTCCAGAGACTTTCCATTTTGGATTTCAGAATAGAATAAGTTATCGTTAAATCTTTTCTATTATATGTTAATCATATTTATAAAAGGCCTTTTATCCAAAAAAGAAACCCAAAGCACCTCACCTACTTAAAACACTATACACTGGGATCAATTCATCTTCCAGTGAAACATGACCACCCATGCAATTAAATTTGGCAGTTCTTTAAGTGTGTTTAATTTCAAACCTCGCTTGACCACTGAGTTTGAAAGCTTGCCATGAACTTTAACATGACTGAGTTTGTGTTCTGACGAGGAAATACTGAAAAAAGAGCAAACAAAAAAAGTGCAGTAAAAAAGTGAAAGAAAATATGAAGGGAGTGACAACAGGAGCAGAGAGGGGGAAGAGAAAAGTCTATCTAATAGTCTATTTTTTCGTTAAATACACATGCACACCATACACAGAGCACCAAATAGTCCTAGACTAGCTTTTTTCATGGTAGTTGACTCCTTCCATTCTGAATACACAACTACAGGCATCCCTTGAGCAGTGGGGGAAAGTCTGCTTTTGTTTCTAACTTTTGCAGGTATGGAGGGGGGAAATCAATATAAATTACAAGGGTGAGTTTGTAAACCAGGAATAGTTTTGCAAACCCAAAAATCATTTGAATAGTTTGCAAAACTTCAAATCCATGAGGTTCATCCAGACCTAATCAAACCCATCCAGACATTGCATGAACCTGTTGTTCTTCCCTCTAATTCATCTGTTTTGGCAGTCAGAGCCTCCAACTTCTCATCCAGAGACATCACAGAGCTTTACAAGCGATCCATTTTTTAATACAGGCTTACCAGGAGTTCCCAAATTGACCTCAAGCTAAAAATTTGGCTGAATAAGGCAACACTTGGGCCAAAGCAAGCATACAAGTAGCCAGAAAAATTTGGATCTCTCTAATCTATTGTCTTTTGCAGGCATTGCAAATTGAGGCCCAAATCCCGCAATCATCAATGCAGGTAAGTAACTTTAATCAAGTGAGCAAACTCCTTGAACTCAAGTGTTTGAAAAATCAGGGCTTCACCTACTACTGCTTTAAGATTAAAAAAAAAAAAAATCAAACAAAGAGCTTTTACTCACTTGTGATCTCTCTTAGACAGATCTGTATTTTGGCTCTGCATAGGACATCTGGTTTGCTGCTCAGGTATGTTCCCCTTTGCATTAATACAGTTTTTGGAGTGGGAGGCTCAGGAATGCTTTCAGAACGGAGCCTGCAGCTTCATGCCTCCAACCCTGAAACAGCTATTTTAAATACCATATATAGAGCCTGTTATTAAATACGGGTTGTCTATCAGCGGCATCTAAAATTATCTAAAATTGTTTTTAAATTATTGCTGCAAACATTTATAAAGGCACCCATCACCACAGTATCCAAGTGCATTTAGATTAAGATCAAGAACATTTTTCAAGCAAAGGGAGAAAAAAAAATCAATCATGAGCCCTTCCGCCACCCCCCTATAACTTTAAAAGGCAGATCGAGACAAGCGAGGGAGTAGGCCATATCCCATATGTTTGCAAAGCAGGAAGTTAACTGAAAGACTGAACAAAGAGATAAGCAATACAATGGTTTCTAAGGCTATATCTACACTACAGCCTATGTCGGCATAACTTATGTCGCTCAGGGGCGTGAATAAATCACCCCCTGAGCGACACAGTTCCACCGACATAAGCGCTCATGTGCACAGCTTCTCCCGCCAACTCAAAACCACCTCCATGAATGGCAGAATCTATTATGCTGATGGGAGAGCTCTCTCCCGTCAGCACAGAGCCTCTTCACCAGATGCACTGCAGCAGTGCAGCTGCATTGGTACAGCTGCCCCACTGCAGCTCTATCATATAGACATGCCCTAAACTGGCAGGCTCAAGCTTACATGAGTTTCTGGCTGGAGTGAAATCCATAGTGGAGAGCCCATAACCAAGAGTGCCTTGCTTCTAATTCCCCAAAGCTTTATACTGGGACAGGTTTCCAACAAATACAGGTGGGCCTGACAGTCAACATATTGCAATATAATAAATTGATAATGTACCTCACCTGAAGAATTTCAGTAAAATGTGCAAATGTGTACGCCCAGGTAAAAGTCATGGAAATGTAAAAAATCCATGCGCTGCAAAATGATATCATGGATGTCAGATGTATCATACACATGTAAGGTGGGTGAGTAGAATCCCAGTACTTTAGTTATAAAAGCTCAAGAGTCCACACTTGTCACTGGTGGCAACTTTTATAGTCTCTTTGTATCAGCCAGTAGAGGGCAATATGTTTATACACTTAACCAGTTCATTACAATACCAAATATTGTTGCCATAGTGAGAGAGTGCTGTTAAATACATGCCAGGTAATCAGAACCTGAGAAAATGCAGCTGTTCTGTTTTTCCATAAACAAAGACACCATATTCTTTCAGTCTTACAGAGTTATGTTAGGTGAAAGAAAACAAGAATGTAAAGTCTCCACGAGAAAGAAGCGTGTGTCTCTGCAGCACGTTACATCCACCTGAAGTGAAAGTGCTTTCAAAACAGAGGGCCTCAAAGCAGATAGGTTCTGTACTTAGAAACGTAAATGAGTAGTTCAAAAAACAAAACATAAATACAAATCATGTCAGTATGAGAACAAATTAGGTACAACCAGCAATTTGTGCTGACCACAAGAGCTACTGCTAGGAAGCAAAGAAATATCCCATACTCTACTTAGGGTGAATTATTTGAAATGTACAGGACAGGCCCAACAAAGAAAATAACAGAACACCACTAGCTGTCACCTTCAGCCCCCAACTAAAACTTCTCCAGCGCATCATCAAAGATTTACAACCTATCCTGAAAAATGATCCCTCACTCTCACAGATCTTGGGAGACAGACCAGTCCTCGCTTACGGACAGCCCAAACCTGAAGCAAATACTCTCCAGTAACCACACACCACACAACAAAAACACTAACCCAGGAACCTATCCTTGCAACAAAGCTCGATGCCAACTCTGTCCACATATTTATTCAAGTGACACCATCATAGGATTTAATCACATTAGCCACGCTATCAGGGGCTCGTTCACCTGCACATCTACCAATGTGATATATGCCATCATGTGCCAGCAATGCCCCTCTGCCATGTACATTAGCCAAACTGGACAGTCTCTACGCAAAAGAATAAATGGACACAAATCTGACATCAGGAATCATAACATTCAAAAACCAGTAGGAGAACACTTCAATCTCTCTGGCCATTCAGTAAAAGACTTAAGGGTGGCAATTTTGCAACAGAAAAGCTTCAAAAACAGACTTCAACAAGAAACTGCTGAGCTTAAATTAATATGCAAACTACATACCATTAACTTGGGTTTAAATAGAGACTGGGAGTGGCTGGGTCATTACACATATTGAATCTATTTCCCTGCGTTAAGTATCCTCACACCTTCTTGTCAACTGTCTAAATGGGCCATCTTGATTATCACTTCAAAAGTTTTTTTCTCCTGCTTATAATAGCTCATCTTAATTAATTAACCTCTTACAGTTTGTATGACAACTTCCACCTTCTCTCTCTCTCTATGTATAAATACAAACTGTAAGAGGCTAATTAATTAAGATGAGCTATTATAAGCAGGAGAAAAAAGCTTTTGTAGTGATAATCAAGATGGCCCATTTAGACAGTTGACAAGAAGGTGTGAGGATACTTAACGTAGGGAAATAGATTCAATATGTGTAATGACCCAGCCACTCCCAGTCTCTATTTAAACCCAAATTAATGGTATCTAGTTTGCATATTAATGTTCCATTCTATATGTTCCATTCTATGCCTCCGATGAAGTGGGCTGTCACCCACGAAAGCTTATGCTCTAATAAATTTGTTAGTCTCTAAGGCGCCACAAGTACTCCTGTTCTTTTTGCAGATACAGACTAACACGGCTTCTACTCTGAAACTAAAATACCAGATTATCAAAAACTTTCGATTAAAGAACCTAGCTAGGCATTCTATTTCTGTTAACTACTTAACAGGAACACCACTTTGCAATTGATCATACCAATTAGGCACAATAATTTAATAACATGTTCAGTGGAGAGTAAAGAAAAGACATGGGGAGAAAAAAGTAGCGGTAATAGAGGAATAACTGATCATTTTACAGGGTGAGCCTAGGAAAGGACTGAAGGATGATTAGTGTACTGTTATGCCTCTAAGATGTACTTCAAGAGCCAAATTCTGGTCTTGTTTACCCCTCTGAATTCCCACCAAATTCAATACAGGGAGAGGCCTGACCAGAAGATCTAAATAGTCTTTTCCATTTAGGATTCTCTCTTTAGGAAGAGTAGTGGTGAGAAACTCTGTTAGACCTAGGGAAAAAATTAGTAAAATAAATACATTTGTAATATTGAGGTCAAGGGCTTGCATGATTAGCAGGGGGCTGTGGTATAAAGGAATTGGGTAGTTTGCCCTTAAATTGTTGTGAGCCTCCTAGTGACAGTCACTGTGTTTACGTCTGAGAAACCAGTTAGAGCGGTAGTCTGTGCATATATAGCTAAGCTTTGCATGTTTGTATATATTTATTGGAACCCCACTGTGCCTCTGAGGCTTCTACATATTTTATTGTGTAAAAAGCAAAAAAGACAACAGGGATAGGTATATTATGCAATGAGCCAGATTCTAAGTACACAAAGAGGAAAGGTAGGGGTCTTGGTTTTAATTTCCATCTTAATCATGTAGAATTGCAGCATGATAAATACTACAGGTCAAACTCTGCTCTCATATACACAGTACAACCCTCCTTTGCCTTCACATGAAAACCACCTGGTGATTTGGCTCTCTTGGAAGTCTGTTTAGGAGATGCCCTTATCAGGGATAATAATTCAAGACTGGGTTTTACTGGTAGAGCTGTGAAAGAAGTTTTTTTAGTTATGTGTATTGTGGCAGTACCTAGGGGCCCCCAGATCAGAACCCCACTGGGCTAAGCGCTGTACAAACAGAACAAAAAGACGGTCCCTGACCCAGAGAGCTTTACAGTTTAAGAGTACAATCTATAGTGTCTGTCTGTTCTAGTTAATTCTGTTAGTCTCACTTTCGATTTGTACTCACCACCAATTCAGCAAGAAATCAGCATGGTGTTTAAACTTGTGCAATTGAGTATTCTTATTAAACAGCTTTAACAGATAAATACATCCTGATTGTTTTCTTATTGATGTGGAGAAATATAAAGATTATGCCGAACATCTATATTTTTATGCACACATCTAAATATAATTACACAAGTAATACAAAAAACATTCTGGGACAGCTGTCAAATCAAGCAAAACAACTGGAGAAATACATAATTTTTCAGTGGAAGAAATAAATTGTTTGCTTTTCATAAGCATCAAGTGTCATCTGGTGGATTGACACAGAATTGCACTGAAAGCAACGTTTTACAGCAGTGGACAGATTATAGTCAGATATTTGGTCTTTGCTTTTTTACATACATCCTTAGATATGCAAATAATCAACGTTTTAATTAACCTACATCAATAGGAGTTATTTATAATGTGCCCAGTAGTGGGGTTCTCTCATAACACTTCTACTTCTTATAGAACTGTTTAACTGTACCTTCCAATTTAAATGATCTTTGAAAAGGACAATTTCCCAGTATTGTCAACCAAAAGTGCTCAACTGTTATGAGTGTGGCCTCATGAAATCATGAGATCAGTTTAAAAACTATGAGATGGTTATTTTTTAAAAAAATAACCAATTTGGGAAGGGGGTTTTCTTTCTTGTTTCTGAGCTTGTAGAATGCACTCTGGTCACATTATTTCTGCAACCCTGAGAGATAGAAACTTACTCTATTTTTTTTTTTAATGAAATCTCACATAATTACTTGACTCCAGTAGCTTTAAGAAAAACCACCAAATATCATAAGACTCAAGAAAAAATTGTAAAAGGAGTTCACATCCTCCACCCCCACAAATCCTGAGTGTGTGGGGTACTGTCTTTTTAAAAAAAAGTATGAACATTTAGCACAAAACCGAACATGACCCTTCTCCCCGCTCCTTTTTAGCTTTTCAACATGGATTTTGGTCTCCTGTCTACACAGAGATCCAACAGATCTTCTCCAATATCTCTGCCAAAGAGCACACAGAAAGGACAGAGCTGTAACTGTCCTACAAGAAGAGGGAAGGCGTTTAGGTCAGTTACAGTTAACTAGATTTTTAAGTCAGTGCCCAAAGGTACAATCACAAAAAAAGAGGGTACCTAATTTAATCAGCCAGATTGGTGGTGATCATGATGAGCAAGTTGGCAAACATGAATCCTGCCCATCAGGTTCAGTGTTATGATTTTTAAAGTCAACTTTTTAGAAGTCTAAGAGGTACCTTTATACATGGAAGATACCTTCAAGCATAAACATTTCACGATTTTTCAAGTAGTCCAGTATACCTGATGGTGGGAAGAACCTACATTATTATGTACATTATTTACTGGAGACAGTAGGTGAGCCCTATGGATGGAAACTCTTAGGCTGTCATACAGAGCTACCTCCATATCTTTAGGCTAAAGCAGAGGTAGCAGTGCTGGTGGTAATAAGCACATCAGCTAGAAGGTGATCGGCTATCTCTACATGAGAGCTTTTAAACAAGTCTGTAACTCCACCAGCAAGGTGACATTCCATATAATTTGTGTTATTCCTTAAACCATACAGATAATTGTTTTTTTTCCCCTGGACAGACAGACATTCCAGGCACATTAACAATCCACCCTCTTCAACTCCATTCCCCTGAAGTCCAATCCAACGTCTGCGTCAAGAATGCCAGGTAAAACAATCAAATTGGGCTTTGCCCAATAAGACTCTCTGAGCCAGCTGTCATTGAATCCCATTGTGCAAAACTTCTGTAGGTGCTGACTGTATGTGCAATGCTTTTCTTTGTTTGGTATTTTCTATATAAAACCAAACCACTTAAATGGATGTTACATGTAACAGTTAAGGATAAATATAGTTTCAACAAAAAGACTTTACTGACCAGAGCTGCTTCTGAACATATCAGTAAGATAAATATTTGAGGAGCTCTTCATTAATATGAAAATCAATATTCCCCGATCAGCCAACCCAATTCAGTGAACCCATTCTCCTGGAAAACTAAAAAAATAGGTGAGTCAAGTCCTTAAGATCAAAATATCCAGGTTCTTTTGGATGAAGGGAGAAAGCAAGTTCCAAGGTCAAGGACTCCTCCTAGAGAGAACCTTGCTGGAAATACAATCACTAGGGTCTGCCAGCCAGAGCACCCTTCATTCCCACGTGCACAGAACTGATCCGTCAAATTGCCAGCGTACAAGCCATTTACAGCTTCCTAGGTCAAAGCCAACACCTCAAACCCCATCCAAAAACTCATTGGCAGCCCGTGTAGAATTTCAGGGACTGGTGGTGTAATCTGCTTTCTGTGCAAAGTGTTACTTTGCAGGAGAGCACGTAAAGTCAGTAAGTTTCTGACTGATTTTAAGGTGTATCCCCATGTAGATCCAGCGAGCACAAATTTAACCCCTAATTTCATTCAGATATTGAGTAAATTACCAAACTGCCCCAGCCAGGGCAGATGGAACGGAGACACAGAGCTTCAGCACACAGAAGGCGCTACAGCCAACAACTCCTTACTAACCCTCAACAGCCACAAGAGGCCCATCAGACTAGACAAGCAAACACCTCAAAACATTACCCGCAGGATCTCCCTGCTAAAAAGGGAGTGAAACCAGGGCCACATTAAGTCATTGGCACTATATGATGATGCCTAAGGCCCCAGCTCCTGGAGTCACAGGGTGAGAGCAAAAACTCAGCTGACATTTAAAAAAAAAAAAAGTAGTATTTTGTCACCAATGCAGTGATGTCTGCCTGAGTCTGCAGACAGCCTGAAACAATAGTAAGGAGTGGCGTGAACTGCCTCATGCATCTCAATGGGGAGTTAACACTGAGCCCCACTGTCTTGGGGGCCCTGCCAACACCACCTCAGCAGAGAACTCCGTCTGGCAAGAGGAGAAGAGTGCAGCGGATTTGCACCACTCACCTACGCAGATATACTTGGCTGCTAGGATAAGTACAGGGGTGCTCCCCTGTTGCTCCTAATAGGAGCAGAGGCCCTGATCCTGGTAAGATAACAAGGACCAGGCCACTAGCTCTGCCTCTGGAATGGGTGGGGCCCCCTGCCTCTTCAAATTTGGAGCAGTATCACAACATGGGGTGTAGCTACAGGATGTTGTCATGGTGTGCCCGGGGCCCCAGATTGCTTTAATCCAGACCTGAGAGAAGCCACTCCAACATGGCATCTCATACCCTGCTAGAGACTGCAAACCCTGCTTGTCATGGTACAGAAGGAACTTGACAGATCTAAGAGAATTAGCATGGGTATTCCCCGACTTGTCCTACAAGAACTATCTCAGCCACCTGTTCCAGTACAGGAGGTTTTTATCTTAACAGGAGGGATCAATTACATGCCAATTTATACATTACAAGTAAGCAGAACTCTGATTACGTAAACCAATGCCACAGTTTCCAGTAGGAAAAAAAATTGTTACTGCATGAATCTTAGGGATTCCTTAAATCTACAGGTTTCAGAGTAACAGCCGTGTTAGTCTGTATTCGCAAAAAGAAAAGGAGTACTTGTGGCACCTTAGAGACTAACCAATTTATCTGAGCATAAGCTTTCGTGAGCTACAGCTCTCTTCATCGGATGCAGCCCGTAAATCTACAGCCCTTTAGGAGTGCCTTTAATGTCTGTACCAAGCATGCAGTCTGCCAGCACTGTAGTAACTCAGGCTGGCAGTGAGAAAAAAATCATTCCTAACAAAATTAACAATTAGGAATTTCCAGTAGAGTATTGGCAGGCAGCAGCCAGAAAGTGACGACATCAGGAATGACAGAAATGTTTTTCTTTTAGCAGGCTTGCCTGACCATTACATAGAGGTGCTGGAACGACTTGTATAGTGGTGGTGCTGAGAGCCATTGAACCAAACTCTAAACCCTATATATCATAGAAACCACTTCAAGCCAGGGGGTGTGACAGCACCCTTAGTTCCAGCACCTATGCCATTACAAAGGCCAAAGCAAACTTTACCACCACCTTGGCTCCCTGCAAGACTGTAGATACGGAGTGCAAAGAAGTCCCACAATGTTTAAAAATGTTTCACACTGAATAAGATCATTTGCAAGCTTCCTCCTGCAAAAGAACAGGAATTTTCCTATTCTTTCTGCATGATGCTCACTCCCACCATTCCCAGTTTTACAGGCTCAGTTCTTCTAATAACTGATCACCAGTGGAAACACCATATGTATACACACACCACAAGTTGACCTGATACCTGGAACAGTTGTAGTCCTCCCTCATGAGTCCATGTGCTGGCGGGGGGGAAATCCTTCCAAAGGTCATTGAAATTTGGTCCTTCTAGACCCAACTGTGTTATTTGTTAGCAGAAGTGCAAATTAGTCTTTTCTACAGTGCTCACAGTAACTCACTTCTGTGGCAGTGAAGTCCCACCCATCTCTTAGTCAAAGAATGCATTCAAAAAATAAAGTTGGTGCCTATCTTTATTTTTTTCCAAGTGGAACACTGGGGTGGAGACAGACAAAACGTGTTTCTCTTTATCACTTCCTGCTTTTTTTGACCAAAGCCCACTATGCCACCTAACAGTGAAGTCCATATCAAGCCTATAATTTAAAAAAAGAATGGAAAAGGGAAGAGAAAAGCAGTTTGTAATAGCCTGTTTTTCCCAGGGGGATAGATATGCTGTTGAAGAAAATCATTAACTATTAAGTACTCTTGATTTTAAACATATGGTGCTTTGCAGTCCACTCTGCATGCGAAAGCCCTAGCAAAAAAAATCTAAGTTATTCTATATTCAAACACAAAGGAAAACCAGGCACATGAAATCACTAGAAATTGTGAGCCTAACTTCATATGCAATGATCAACAGCTCCATGTATAGTGAAGACTTATCCTATATAATAGAAATGTAATTCTATACTAATGCAGAATACTGCACAAGACTGATCCACAGATTCAGGAAAAACATCCGTTTTTAAAAAGCACTAATTCTTTACACCTTGTTATTTATTATTTATCTGTTTAGCACTGACTGGGTTTGTCTTCACTAGAAAATTAAGTATTGTTAGTTAACAAGACTCCAAGATCATGCTCTAACTAACATGATGATAAACATTATTTTGCAGGGAGAATAGACAGGGACAGACAATGTTTGAACTTGCATCAGCTAATTCAAGCAGCCATGACCAGCTAATGGGATGTTAAACATGACCTGTCCCTCTTTACACAGACTGCAAAGTCATATTTAACATCATGTTTGTTAACCTGGCTCCACAAGATCCCATTCTAACACTAGTTAGTTTTCTAGTGAAGACAAGCCTACCAAGTGCTTGGCAACGTACAACACCAAAAATGAGACATGAAGACAGATTAACTCCTATTAGCGTAAGGAGGTGTGATTTTCACCTTCCTGTATCAGTGAGACCCACCATGACCCACTGGCATGGGCTGCCAGTGAGTCACGGCATGGGCTGCTTAAAGATATATCTGGCATGGGCTGCTTAAAGATCTTCACTAGTGAAGAATCCAAAGTTAATGCATCCTCAGCCACCATGACGGTGCATCTTATTGGTCTGCACTTTCAATCTCAAATGCTGGCCTGACTGCCAGGAGGTCTCCTTTGCAAAAGGAAGAGTGCCCCGAGCTGGCACTGCTGCAAACTCCCCCACCCATCAAATTTATCACCACTGGGTGCTTTGTACCCTGGATTATGCCAAGAAGAGTAAACCAGAAGTGAATTTAGCCCAATTGTTTGTGCCACAGAGTGTATATCTTCTGAAACAAAGAACTAACAAATAAGATGTATAATTCAACCTCATGTTCAAAAATAACAGCAATTACTCAGAGCATCCTACATTTCTGGGTTTGAAGGAAGGAAATCATTATTCAAAGTTAAAATACTTTTAAAGTTAAATTACTTTTGAAAGTAACAAGGTAGAGCAGGGGAAGGGGATGCACACCTCTCTCTCCCTCTAATACTTTTCCTTGTAAGTCATTGCAACTTGATTGTTCCATCATACAATACTCATGTTTCATAAAAACAACCCTTTTCCAGAATCCAAATATTAAGATCAGGATTGTCACTATTGCCCTAAAACTCAAAGTATTATAAACCTGTCAGACATTTTCATTGGAAGAATGTTATATGCAAGGTTGCTCTCAGGAACGGATCATATTGTACCTCAGAAAGCAAGTGGATTTTAACTTTGGTAGTCAACATAAACTGATATAAGCAAGGACATACAAACTTGACCCTAGCAATCCATCTTTAAGACTAGAGTAAACTAGACACGAGATGCAGTAGGTAATGGCTGGGCCTAAACAGAGAGCAGGGCTCAGGTGCTAATCTGACGTCCTGCTTAGTTCAGGCTCACTCGGAATGCAATACCATAATTCCCAGGATTTTTCCTTTGTCTTCCCCATCCACGTATATGGTCCAAGGAATTACAGCAGACCTTGTGATCACCCAACTCCAACAAATTCTGATCTTGGCCTCTGTACAAATATGTAGAAACATTTACAGCTTATGGTGTAATGCAATGGTCACCAACCGGTAGATTTCAATCGACTGGTCAATCTTGGAGCCTCTGACAGTCGATCTCAGTCTCAGTCTCTGAGACTGAGATCGACTGTCAGAGGCTCCATGAATCATGATCAACCAGCTGATTGCAATAAGGTTGCCAACCCTCCTGTAGCCGAACAGGGAGATCAGCCGCTAACAGTCCTGCGGCGCAGTGGGGCTAAGGCAGGCTCTGTGCCTGTCCTGGCCTCGTGCCGCTCCTGGAAGTGGCTGGCATGTCTGGCAGCGGCTCCAGGGAGGGTGGCGGGGAGTCTCCTCACGCTGCCCTCGGCTGCAATGCAACTCCCATTGGCCAGGAACAGGGAACCACAGCCAATGGGAGCAGCAGGGGTGGTGCCTGCGGATTGGGGTAGTGTGCGGAGCGACCTGTCCCTTCCTCCCCTGACAGGAGCCGCTGCTAGACATGCTGGCCACTTCCGGGAGCGGCGCAGGGCCAGGGCAGGCAGGGAACCTGCTTTAGCCCCACTGAGCCGCCGCCTGAGGTAAGCAGCACCCAGCCAGAGCACACACCCCAATCCCCCTCTAGGGTTGCCAACTGTCTAATCATCCACAAACCCAAAGACCCTTGCTCTGCCCTGCCCCTTCCCCGAGGCCCTTCCCCCACTCACTCCATCCCCGCTCTCTCTGTTCCTCGCTCTTCCCCACCCTCACTCACCTTCACCAGGCTGGGTCAGGGGATTGGGGGGATAATGTTTATCATCATGTTAGTTAGAGCATGATCTTGGAGTCATGTTAACTAACAATACTTAAATTGGGGTGCGGGAACAGGTGTGGGCTCTGGGAAGGAGTTTGGGTGTGAGAGAGGGTGTGGGGTCGGGCTCTGGGAGGTAGTCTGAGTGCAGGCTCTGGGCTGGGGCAGGGGGTTGGGGTGCACAATAGGGTCAGTGCTTACCTCAGGCAGCTCCCGAAAGCGACTGGCACACTCCTCTGGCAGAAGCTCCGAGGCAGGTGGCCAGGGGGTCTTCACGCACTGTCCCTGCCAGCAGGCTCTGCCCCCGCAGCTCCCACTGGCCACAGTTCTTGGCCAATGGGAGCTGCAGAGTCGGCACTCGGGGTGGGAGCAGTGCACAGAGATCCCCTGTCCCCTACCCCCACCAGGGGCCACACGGACAGTGCTGGCTGCTTCCAGAAGTAGCACAGAGCCAAGTCACATAAAGGAGCCTGTCTTAGCCCTGTTGCCGCACTGGACTGTTAGCACCCAAAATCTCCCGGTTTGGTTGAAGTAGCCTCCAGGAGATTGGGCGTGATACCAGGAGACTCCCTTCTGCACCCCAACCTCCTGCCCCAGCCTTGAGCCCCCTCACACACCCAAACTCCCTCCGAGAGCCCAGATCCCTCCTGCACCTAAAACCCAGGCCCCAGCCCTGGGCCACACTCCCTCCTGCACCCTAATCCCCTGCCCCAGCCCTCTCCCAGAGCCTGCACCCCAACCCGCTGCCCAAGCCATCAGGCCACTCCCAGGGCCAGCACCTCACACCCCCTCCTGTACCCCAACCCCCTCCCCCAGCTCTGAGCCCCCTCCTGCACCCAAACTCCCACCCAGATCCTGCACCCCCTCCTGCACCCCAAAGCCCTGCCCCAAGCTCAGCCCAGAGCCCTCCCACACTCCAAACCCCTCAGCCCCAGCCCAGAGCCCGCATGCCCTCCTGCGCCCCAACCCCCTGTCCCAGCCCGGTGAAAGTGTGTGAGGGAGAGCGAGCAACGGAGGGAGGAGGGATGCAGTGAGCGGGCTGGGGCTTTGGGGGAAGGGGCAGGGCAGAGGCCAGGCAAGGGTGTTTGGGTTTGCGTGATTACTGTTATTTCTACATTTTCTTTGAGGTAGATCGTGGGTTGCATTTAAATGCAAAAAGTGATCTGGTGCTTGAAAAGGTTAGAGACTGCTGGTGTAAGGCCTACTTAAGTCTCACTTCACAATGGCTGCCACTAAGTATGTGGAAAAATGAAAATGCAAAACCATGGTAAACATTTTTCTTTACAAACTGTGGCCCCAGTCCTGCAATTGAAAGCTCTAGCAAGGACCTCCGAGGTAAATGCATTTGCCATTTGATCTGAGTTTTAAGCACAGAGGTCTGGTCTTAAGGGTTCATGCTAGCAGGTTTAGTTGTAGGATTGAGACCTATATATTTAATAGTCCATTGAAAAAAAGTACTCAAAGGCACCAGTTTGAAGTATGGACTAATAACATGGCAAAAAGTCTATTTTTCACTTACAGAAAAATGAAATGAAGTCTGAAATCATCCATTTTCTGTACATTCCTAATATAAAAGTCAAATGTATCAACAAGAATAATCTTGTTCAAAACTAATTTTTCCCATTTACACAATTTACCTATCAAATTATAGGTGCATGAACAATTCATATTTAAAACTGCATAATTGAGATATCTAGAACCAGTTTCAAACCCAAAGGCAAGATTAAATGGAATTCTACATACAAACTATTACAGTACCACAAACACTGGTACTGTTTCCATTAAAACATTTCCCTTTCTATACATTTTTAAAACAAATGTGCTTTCATTATAGGCATGCACTATGAACAGATCAATTTCAGCCTCATTCTACTATATTGGCATTAAAGAGATACAAAAAGAATCAATGCCAACCATAATACACTAAATGACATCCCTCCCCTACCCCTTGATCAACACAGCAAGTGCATCATGGAAAGTATTGTCTACTCTGGTTGTTAAGACAAGGGTTTATCTTACTCAGTCCTCTGCTAATCTCTTTAAGTGTGACCTCCCCTTGATATCTGGCACCAGGATAGCAGGCAGCGAAGACAAAAGGAAAAGCTTATTCCTTCAGGCAATATCTTTTAATACTCAACTTACTGAAACACTGAAGGTGGAATTTGCAAAAGTCCTGCAAAAAGAAGAGTTTCAAAACTGACTTCAAAACTGACAAAAATGGGACTGGTGCCTGAGTCACTTATGTGACTCTAATTTTAATGTGGGATGGGATTTTCAAACTACTTAAAAAGGTACCTACTTTAAAATTAACACCCCACAAAATTAAGCAGTTTTAAAAGTGTCATTGTAAACCATTTGCTAAGGCATTATCATTAGTTTGAGAAATTTAATTTGAGGGATAATTTGACATTTGAAAAAAAGTCTATTCATGCACTTTTAAAAGTAACCCACAAGCTCGATTACTAGTAATGAAATACTGACTTAGTTATGTAATATAAGGAATAAATATTCATGCATGTGTAATGGACTAGATCCTTTGGTTCCTACATGCTTTGATGAAATCAAAATTATTTTTGCCTAAGGGCAGACTCCAGAATAAAGCCTCTAAAGCTTTTAACAATGATGGGCAGTGCTATGTAACCACAGCGAGAGTTGGCTTTGTTATTTTACCACACCCAGAATTGCCATTGCACCCTGTCTGAAAGAGCTTACAGTCTGATTTAATACATAATGTAACAAAAAGGCAACAAAATACAGGAGTGGGGATGCAGGAAGAAAAGACAGTGGTCACAGCTATCAGATTATGTGCATGTTATTTTGCTGAATAACCACATGTAATGATGCCCTTGGTCGAGACGTATGCCAGGCCTTAACCCAGATTTATGGATCCAGAAGCATAAGGCCAGGTCTACACTAAAATGTTAGGTCGACCCAGCTACATCACTCAAGGGGGTAAAAAATCTACATGCCTGAGCAACACAGTTAAGCCAAACTAACCCCCAGTGTAGACAGCGCTAGGTTAATGATGGAAAGTGGGGAGGTGGATTAACTACCGTGACAGGAGAACCCCTCCCGTTGCTGTAATGAGTGTCTATACTTAAACTGCTACAGTGCCACCACTGCAGCTAGGCTGCTATAGCAGCTGAAGTGTAGACACAGCCTAAGCCTCAACTATCTGACCTACAGGGCCATTAACTGAGAGGGAGTGGACACTCATAAACCTCTATAAAAAGAGATCTGGCCACTACAAAGAGAGACAAAGCTACCCTAAGTTAACACAGGTTACACAAGGGTCTGTATATGCAGTTTTATAGCTTTTTAGTTTTTACTTTTAGGCCAGGTATACCCTACAGACCTATATCGGGGTAACTACATCGCTCAGGGGTGTGAAAAATCCATGTAGTTATACCAACCTAACCCCCTGGGTAGACAGCTTCTCCCGCCAACATAGCTACTGCCTCCGGAGGTGGGAACGTTAACTACACCGATGGGAGATGCTCTCCCATTGGCATAGGAGTGTCTTCACTAAAGCGCGATAGCTGTATATGAAGATAAGCCCTTGGTCATTCTAGGTGGGTGTCATGATAAAATGGGTCTTAAGGAAGGATTTGAACAAGGGGGCTCCAATGTCTTGGTACACCCATTCACAAAGAGTATTTCACACTAAAAGCAATGTTATGGGAAGAGGGATGATGGCAATTGTGGAAGCAGAGCAGTGTGATCTGAAGGCAAAATGATAAGACCCAAAAGTCAGGTGTGGCTGAGTGCCATTTAGTGGCCTGTGGTATGCAGGAGGTCAGAATACATTTTGAATACTGTGTGCAGATCTGGTCGCCCCATCTCAAAAAAAGATATATTAGAATTGGGAAAGGTACACAGAAGGGCAACAAAAATGATTAGGGGTATGGAACAGCTTCTGTATGAGGAGAGATTAAAAAGACTGGGACTTTTCAGCTTGGGAAAGAGATGACCTATATGGGTGGGATAGGATAGAGATCTATAAATCATGAATAGGGTGGAGAAAGTGAATAAGGACATGTTATTTACCCCTTTGCATAACACAAGAACCAGGGGTCACCTAATGAAATTAATAGGCATCAGGTTTCAAACAAACAAAAAGAAGTACTTCTTCACACGAAACACGATCAATCTGTGGAACTCGTTGCCAGGGGATGTTGTGAAAGTCAAAAGTATAACAGGGTTCAAAAAAGAACTAAATATCATCAGGGAGGATAGGTCCATCAATGGCTATTAGCCAGGTGGGTCACAGATGCAACACCATGGTCTGAGTGTCCCTAGCCTCTGTTGCCAGATGCTGTAAGTGGACCACAGGGGATGGATCACTTGATGATTGCCTGATCTGTTCATTCCCTCTGAAGCAACTGGCATTGGCCACTGCTGAAATGCAGGATACTGGGCTAGATGGACCATTGGACTGTCCCAGTACGGCCATTCTTATGTACTAGGTGATCTGGTGATCCTTTCTGGCCTTCAACCTGATGAGTTAACTCAGCAGAAGCAGAATTATGAGGGACTTCATCACATCCAGTGGGGGCTTCCTGGAGAAATTCAAAGGAGGTAACAGTCAATTCTGTAGATTAGGAGGATGATTTTAGCAGCTACTTTCTGTATGGATTGGAGTGATGCAAGATAGATAGATGCTGGAAAAACCACAGAGGGAAAACTTTTCAATAGTCAAGATAAGAGCTGATCCAGACCTGGAAGGAGTCCTTGCCATCTAGTCGGAGAGAAAAGGTTGGATCTAGAACAGGGGGTCCCGGGCCCCCTGGGGAGCCGCGAGCAGATTTCAGGGGGTCCACCAAGCAGGGCCAGCATGAGACTCACTGGGGTCCAGGTCAGGAAGCTGGGGATTGCAGCGAGCAGCCCAAGGGGCGGAGGAGTCTGCAGCTCGACCCTGGCAAAGAGGTGGTGACCTTGAGAAGGCTGGCACACGAGGGGTTCTCCCTGGAAACCATGGGGAGCTGAGAGCACACAGGCCTGTGAGTCCACAACAAGTTGGGAAAAGCGGAGTGTTGGCCTATCACCATCTCCTTAAGAAGGACATTGTAACCCTGTGCAAGAAGAGAGGGTTAAGCATTGGAAAGTTCACCAAAGCACAGTTAATCGTGCAGCTGGAGGAGGATGACCGCTCTAAGGAACAGATTCCTGACCCAAATGGGGCTATAGCAGGATCTGGGAGCAGCTGGAGTAGTAGCCAGGCATCCCCAAGACTCCTGTCCACGACCAGACGGGGGTCTTCATGATCGGGTTCCCCATCCGGGGATCGCAGATGGACAGGATTAGAGCTGAGTCCAAGAGAGCAAGAGGACCGTGAGAGACAGCGAGAGTCCGAAAAGAGCTGCAGAAGCAGCAGCAGCATGAACTGGCAATGGTGGAGCGGAGAGGCATAGGGGACCTCCCAGGGGTGAGTGGGGATAGACCCCGGGGTGCCAGTTCCGCAGGGAACCTCAATACTAAATTGCTGCCCCTGGGACAGGGAGGATGTGGATGCCCACCTCACTGCCTTTGAGCAGGCTGGTTATTTGAACCAGGGGGACCCTGCAGAAAAGCCCCGGTGTCTAGCTCCCTTGCTGGGTCCCAAGGCCATAGACTCCGTCAGCCAGATGGGTGGGGAGATGGACAGGCTCCCACTCCTGGTCCCAACCTATATGTCTGTGTGGAGTTTCCTGGGCTCAGGCCCCTTGGACCTCCAGCGGGAGCGGAAGGTGATGGTCAATGGGGAGACATTCCTGGGGTGGCAAGATCCTTGGACAGAGAGAACTGTTTTCAGGCCCTTGGTGGTGCAGCCTCAGATACTGAGGGGCTGTGTGAGCTGGGTGAGGGTCTCAGGGATGAAGCTCCTCGCCCTGCCTATGGCCCAGATCCCTGTGCAGACCCAGGAGGGGTGGGGCTGGCTGGTCGTTGAGGTTCTCCAGGATATCAGCTGTGAGACCCTGTTGGGGAGTGACTGTGTCTCTTTGGGACAGGATCCAGGCCCTGCTCCTGTAATGGCCAAGGGTTTGAATTTGAATGCAGGGAACCAATCGGCGGAGAGGGAAATGGTCAGTGAAAATGCAGATGACCTGGCTGGCAGCGGGGAGGAGCTGCTAGGCTTAGGCTACCTACCTGCCTGCCTGTAACCAGAGCCCTGGGGCTGGGTGGGACAGAGAGATGCTCCCCGCCCCCTTGCACACCGGAGAGGGGGCTCATGCTGGCTCTGATGCAGTGAGGAAAGCAGCGAGCTCGCTGCCTACTCCCACTGGGACAGCAAGGGCAGTGCTGACAACAGTGGGAGCTGAGACCCCAGCTGGGTGGGGGGAGACACAGGCAGGGCAGGGTATCTGTTGGGAGTGGCAAGGTGCTTGGTAAGGAAAGTTTGGATGAGCCTAGGCAGCCTTGTGAGCTGATGGCTTTGTCTAGTCAGCAGTTTGAGAAGGTGAGGAGAGTGGAAGATGAGTGTCCCTGTACCTTACCTGTTACCTGGGTAGAGAATTGGGACAGTGAAGGAAATGTGCCTGTGTCTGTCAGGGGTATTGACTTGCCTATGGAGCGAGCTACCCCGGTCTCCAAGCAGTTGTCTGTGAACAGCCCTGTGTGCTGGGACAAGGGGAATGAGATCCCAAGCTGTGTGTCTGGTAAAGGAGAAAGTGTGTCCGGCTCTTCTTTGTCTGTGGAGCAGACAGAAGGGGCCTTTCAGCCTGTGACAGTTGAGAATAGTGCAGTTGTCTCAGAGTTGGTTCTGGATTCAACTAAAGCCCAGGAAGGGAATGGTCCTAAGTTTGTGTCTGCTACGGAGAATGGCACTGTAACTAGGTCACATCCAGTTACTGTCTATGCAAAATCCCAGAGCCCAGACAGTTCTGGTGCTTGTATTTTGCCTGTTGCTAGTGTGTTGTTGGGAAAGGGTGTAGCAACTCTGTCTAATCCTAGCCAGGGCACAAGGAGTCCAGAAAGGTGATTTGATTGTGTTACCTACTGAGGGTGTGGAAACCTGTAGCAAGAAGGAAAAGATTCCTGAACTTGTGTGTGGCAAAGGGAAGAAGAATGCTTCTAACCTTTCATCTAGGAAGTCTGTAAGTTTGCCTGAAAGGGGATTGTGTAGGAATCCACCTGATGGGCCAGAGGTGATTCTGGATGTAAGTGAGACCCAGAAAGAGTCCGTTGTTGCTCAGGAAAGTGTTCCTCTAGAGCAAGCCCTAGGTAAAGCGGGTAAGGGCAGAATTTCTGTGAACGGTGAATTGTTGCATAGAAAAGCCCCTAGGGAAAGGAATCCTCATGGAGTCTTTGCAAGCAGTTTACTGCAACTGAAGGGTGTAAAAGTGATTTAATCAAGAAAGTTTCAGTTCCTAACAGCCAGAAACTTTCTGTTGTGAATGGATCCACTGACTTTCCTGTTGAAAGATCCAGTGTGGATAGCTTTGAGAAGGTCTCAGATGAAGTGAAAGCTGTTAAGAAAGGTAAACCGTCCAATAACCAAGTGGCTGTGTTTGGCCAGCTTGTTGGGGAGACAAGGTTGTTGAGAAAGGAATGTCTCCATGCTAGTTCTGTAAGTGAACAGTAGGTGGCCCAGGTCAAGATGGGGGCTCTTAACCAAGAGAGCCCGAATTGCAGCCCTCCAAACTGGAGCGCTGGGAGAAGACCCGATCCCAGTTTGACCCCCGGGGGTTTTGGGGTGGCAAAAGGGCACGGGCCGCATAAAGCTTCCCACATGCGGCATGCAAGTGCTATCGACCACCCCCTATCTGAGGGAGGGTGTGAAACTGGAAGGGCCTGGTGTAACTCTCACCAAGGAACGGGAGAGATGCTGGGGCATCCATGAGAACGTTGGTGGGTTCGAACTTCCCCAGGTCACCGGCTAAAGTGACCCCGCTCAGTTCGGTCTCATAGGGGGGAGAGATGTGACGAAGTGGGACTGTTGTTAATGTTTCCTCTGAATATTGTGGCGATGCCTCAGTTTCCCCTATGCAGTTCTTAAGTATCTAGGTGGTGGGATAAGAGTGTATGATCATTGCAGAGCCCTAGAGGGCAGGTGTTTGCAGGGGTCTATACACAGAGAACGGCCAACACCCTGTTTCCTGGCAACTGATAGCCTGGGCCCTTCCCCCCCGCAAGGTGATAGCGAAAGGGTTGGAGAACAAAGGAATCCGGTGACCTCCTGGCCCAGGAAACGGACAAAGCCCAGAGGAGGAGGGGCTGGAGATAGTTTCAGTTTGGGACTGGCTGGGGACATGGAGTGAAATGCAGATGGGGCTGTCTGGCTCACTGCCCCCCAAAATGGACCCAGCTGAGGGGTCCTGTTCTCTGTACCTACAAGCTCTGTTTTAGACCATGTTCCTGTCGTCTAATAAACCTTCTGTGTTACTGGCTGGCTGGGAGTCATGTCTTACTGCGAAGTTGGGGTGCAGGACCCTCTGGCTTCCCCAGGACCCCGCCTGGGTAGACTCGCTGTGGGAAGCGCACAGAGGGGCAGAGGATGCTGAATGCTCCAAGGTCAGACCCAAGAAGGTGGAAGTTGTGTGAGCTGTGTGTCCTGAAGACAGTCTGCTCACAGAAAGGAGACTCCCCCAGAGTCCTGATTGGCTTCGTAGGGAGCAGTTCCAGAGCATCGCCCGGGGACTCCGTGACAAGGACTGCTAGCCATCCTCATCTCCTGCCTGCTCACCATAAGATGGTACAATAGGACTGCCTGCAGGATTAAAGAGAATGACCTGGTCGAGTCACTCCTAATTAGTCCCTGTGCCCATATCTGCCCAGGCGCTCCTGACCAACCTTACCAAGGTGGCCAGGAGCACCTCGGACATGATGAGGATGGTTTTCAGGCCTATTGCACCGTCTGCTGCCACAAGGCAATGAGTTGCTGCTGCTGTGTAGCAATGCAGTACCGCGTCTGCCAGCACCCAGGAGATATACGGTGACAGTGAGCTGAGCGGGCTCCATGCTTGCCGTGGTGTGGCGTCTGGACAGGTAACTCAGGAAAAAAGGAAACGATGGACTGCCGTTGCTTTCACAGAGGGGGGAGGGCCTGATGACATGTACCCAGAACCACCCGCAACAATGTTTTTTGCCCCATCAGGCATGGGGATCTCAACCCAGAATTCCAATGGGCAGCGGAGACTGCGGGAACTGTGGGATAGCTACCCACAGTGCAACGCTCTGGAAGTCGACGCTAGCTTCGGTACTGTGGAAGCACTCTGCCAAGTTAATGCACTTTAAGTCCATTAACTTAATGCACATAGTATTTTGTGTGGGGACACACACAATCAACTATATAAAAACGATTTCTAAAAAAACTATTTCTATAAATTCGACCTAATTTCGTAGTGTAGACATACACTTAGGTTCCTGGTTCTCTCAGATTCCTAAGCCACAGAACAGAAGCATCAGTCATCTCTCCAGCAGCAGTGCTGCTGCAAACTTAAGTGCGGCATTACTTATTGACCAATACCTGAGTTCAGTTCCAGCAATTTAATGGAGGCTTTGTGTGGAACTCCATTTTTCTCCCTAGCACATAGTACCCCAGCCCTATGTGCACTTCCAACAGAAACATCCCCTCTTCATAGCAACAAAACCTAAGTACAGCTGTTGTCCATCCTTCTGAGTAGACAAGGCCCCCTCCACAGCCTGCCAACTTTGCTAATAGCAGCTGTTACTAAAGGCCCAGATCCTGCAAACATATGCTTAACTTTAAGCATGCAAGTAGTTCCATTCCCTTCATAGTTAAGGATGTGCATGTTCACAGAATCAGGGCCAAAGTGAGCAAAAACAGAATTCTAGGCAAACTTACAGCAGTGCTTTACAAAAGAATAAACTAGCATATTGAATTGTATCACAAATCCATTGCTTGGCAGAGGAGAAAATGGTGCTTTCAAAGGCAATTTTAGATGCCAGCAAAACAGGTTACATTTCAACAGGTGTTTGAGAAATGAGCAGGGATAGGATTACTCAGTATGTCACAAACTACGTAGAGAAAAAAGCCACTAACAATGCCCCCTATAGTACAGTCAGAAGCAATTTGTCTGTGGGTTTCCCTTAATGAACTCAAGTTCAACTTGCTAGAATTCTGCCAAGCTGTGTGGCAGCGGGGGAAAAAAAAACATGAAGTTCAATGTCAAAACAGATAGATCAAATTTTGGAGTGCACAAAGAAATAAAATTATGTAGCCACCATTTAATCTACACATTTCTACAAGTCTAAATCAACAGGACTGGTAACAAGAAAGGAATTGTTTCTTTTCCCCCTCCTCACCTCCTCAAATCACACACAGGGCACACACTTAGCCAGGGGAATTAACTGCCAGAAGATATTATTGAGGCCAAGAAGTTTGCAGCATTCAAAAGAGAACTGGACATTTATATGGGTGACAGGAATATCCAGAATTATAATAGTAAAGTCTTTAAAACTGTGGTTTCACTTAAGTTAATAGTAAAACTCCCATTGACTTCAGTAAAACCAGAATTTCAGCATAAGAGTTTTGGACATAAATCCTCATGCTTCAGGATATAAGCCAATCTAGAATGATTGTCAGGAAGAAATTTCCATTGGGACAAGTTGTCCCATAACTGCCTCACACTTGTTTCCTGTACCTTCCTTTGAAGTAGTTGGTACTGGTCACTGTCAGAAACAAGACACCAGAACAGACCGATCACCGGTATGACAGTTCCCATGATCCTTACAACACACATGCACTGGGTCTTTGGTACTTGCACAACTTTTAATTAGTTGTAAAAATTAATAGTAAAAAAATTTAGATTAGGTTATAATTGTGTAGCACTTGCACAAATGAGTTCTGCTTACAAACGAGTAAGAAGTATCTTGTGGTAGGAGCCCTCCCCACTCTGCAACACAGAAAGTAGCTGCTTTGGCAGCTCACTCATCATCACTATCAAGCTGCAATAGTTGGACCTTGCTGATTTAAGCAACTCCAGACACTGGGGTGTCTGTATTTTAGAGTGTTGTTACTAGCCATCCACTGCTCAGTTGGTGAACCTTTGGGGCTTGTTGGCATCACAGGTGCTTGCCAGGTAGGAAACTCCCAAACTCTAAACTGGTCTTGCCACTTCTCATGCAGACTCACTCCTCATGTGGTAAAAAATTAATGCCTGGGCCCTGATCCTGCAAAAAGACTTACACATGGGCCTAACTGTGTAGTCTTGGTGACTTTGATGGAACTACTCACATGCATGAAGTTAAGCATATGTGTAATTCTTCAAAGATCAGGACTAAGGGCAGGGGACCTTCTGTTTTCTGTACTTAAAAGTTTACCCAATAGTTAAAAGTTTAAAACAACTAGACATTTGCTAAACAAGTATGCCATTTATTTATTCAGGTTAGAAACAAAAGGAATAAAAAAATTCTACCTTTATTTCTTTCATGAATCCAGCCCTTAGAATCCTTTTATTTTCCACAATTGGCTCTGTGCCTTTCTGCTGTTCAGAAACAGGCTAAGAATTTCAATTGCGATTAGAAATACAGAGCTACAGAATGGCTCAGCAGGTAGCACCATTAGTTACTCCATGGGAAGCTTCAGTTCAAGTCACCAATTACTTGAATCAGTAGGGTGTGTTCCATAAAGGTGGCATACCTGCCTACCACAGGAAACTGGAAAGGTTGAGATTTTCCTATCTGCAAACCCATCTATCCCATAACTCTGGTTTCTCTGACATCTGGCAGGAGGGGAAGAGAAACATTCGATACATTTCTTTGTTGATTAGGAAAACATGTTCCCTACTTGCAAACAATAATGGAGCTCAATCATTCAAATACTGACTTGTTTTGCAGCCTGTCTCAGTGGAGTGGGCCGGATCTTCAAACAGTATAAATCAGTGTAGTTCCATTGACTTCACTCACACACGTGGCGTGAAATCCTGGCCCTACTGAAGTCAATGGCTAAACTCCAATTGATTTAACAGGGCCAAGATTTCATACATTGGGTTCAAGTCAGCTACACTGGTTTATACCAGCTGAGGATTTGATCCTCTGTTCTACTCTATTAGTCAGTTTCATGGTTGCTATGCTCTGGAACCTGAGCCCAATGGCATCATCAAGATGGCTGAGATTCTGAAGATGCTCTAGGGCAAGGTGCTGCTCAGTGCACTGTTGTTTGACCAGGTGTAAGAGGTCTCTGTAGAGGAGTTTCATGGGATACCTGTCAATTTTTCCCAAAAGGGTCTCGATATGGGATGCTGCTGTTCTTTCTATACATCCAAAGCCCCATCCCAAGAAATCACCAAGCCACCATTGAGGATGCTATATAGTAAAGCAGACTTTCTATGAAATAAAGACTAGATTTGTTTTCCCATTTATTTTCCTTTTCTCTTCCCATTCTGCACTTCTCTTTCTATGTCCAGAAGTATCTTTTTTTCCTGTGTTTTCCAGTGTCCATGGTTTAGCCCAGACTATTCGTTCTGTAATTGTTAATTCTTTTTAAAATGTTTCATATTTATTGGTACATCTTTACTTGGAAACCCTCTTTCTCCAAGACATTTCTCTCTTCTCATTCACCTTTCTCCTCCTTTTTATACCTTCTGTATTTTCTCTCTATTCCCCCTACTGTCTCAATGTCTCACCTCCACGCTCTCTCTCTCAGCAATTCTCTCCCTTTCATTTCTCCAAACTCCCACCCCCCAGCCTTCTTAGGATGTGGCTGTAGTAAAGGTCCTACTTGTTCTTCAAAACACAAATGGGAAACTTCCAGAGGATGAGAGATAACACAGAGGATGGCAACAGATAGTTTGACTGCATCAGGAGACTTCTTTCTTATTGCTCCCATCAGTGATTTTGCAGTGATGCGTCAACAGATGACCAGCACAGGTTGAAAAAGTGAGCTCTGCTAAAGGTGGCACACCCACATCTGGAAACTTCTGCAGGAACCTCCTTCTACGAGAATGCTACAGCAGATCTTGTACCGTGACAGAACTAGCAAACAGTGATCAGTACAATAATGTCCACCCCATTCCAGCCTCAATGCTCCAAATCCTTGCTGAAGTAGCTGAAACCTCATTGATGTTAATATTTGTTCAGGGTTAAGTTTCCAAGACAGAATTTGTGCTCAGACGACCTTGCAAGCACCAAAAAAGGTAGGCCAAGATTTTCAAAAATAGGAGCCTGAAGCAAGTTTATACATCCATATTTAGATACCTGCCTGATTTTCAGAAGTCCCGAATACCAGCAGCTCCCACTGGCCTAGCATCCATACGTAGGTACCTGCCTGGTTTTCAAAAACTCAAGCACCCAGTGGGAGCTGTTGTATGTTCAGCACTTTTGAAATCAGGCAGGTCCTCAATATGGAGTTTAGCAGTCTTCAAAGATCTTGGTTTTGGTTCCCAATATGACTTGTAAAGGTCTGTGTATTGCTGTGCACATAATGGTTCCTAAAAACTTTTGCCTCCAGGACACACGTTAGATTTCTGTTTGGGACTCCTGTTAGAAATGAATTCTTTAGGTCTGTCTCCTAAATCAATAGATTTTTCACCCTTTCCTTTACCCAGATTACATGTAATGACTATCATAAAATGGCAGTGACAGAAGAGGTTACCTTTCAGTGATGGCACTGCACTGACGTCAGTTCAAGCACTTTACAAGTAGTCCAGAGCTGGAGAGAGGAAAATGGCAAGTGCTCTATAAATGCTATATTCACTCAGCAATTCTACAAAAAATACACTCTCAAAACTGAATATTCATCCATCCAAGAGATTTGTAAGAGGATGCATCAAAGCAATCTGTGAAGAAATCCCAGAACTTAATTACTTAAAAAGAGAAAATAAAACATGTCTTGAAATACAATTTAAAGTATCTAATTATTCATTTTCATATTCATGTTCACGAGGCACTAAGATGTTTAATAGTTCCTTGTCTCTTACAATAAAGCTTCCTGTAGTCTGTTCCAGCCCATCTGTTGACGCCTTGAAGATTCTGTCATCAAAAGGAATGCCTTTTCCTACTAGTAACAGATTTGAAGAGTATGAATTGTATATTATTCCATTCACTGTTTGATGCCAGCTTTTTCGTCAATATACAGAGCTTGCTTCAAAACAGCAATTGATGCTCCTAACACTTTAAAACATACTGTAGAAGCCTTTGAAAAATAAGTTTTTTATAAAATGTTTCCAATTCTTGCAATTAAGAACACTGCACATGTCTCTACTATCTGGGGAACAACTGGGGGGGACGGGACGATTAATGTTTGATGCTAGTTTTTCCTCAACACTGACAACTATCTTCCC
This sequence comes from Lepidochelys olivacea, assembly GCF_965140295.1. Classification (NCBI taxonomy): domain Eukaryota; kingdom Metazoa; phylum Chordata; order Testudines; family Cheloniidae; genus Lepidochelys; species Lepidochelys olivacea. The sequence goes on along the minus strand of NC_140417.1, from coordinate 29,076,964 downwards.
CATGCTACTACGGCCTAATAAGACTACCACAGAATAGACCCCAATGAGTCACAGCCGTTAAGCTTTCCACAACCACTGCCTCAGGGATTTCATTCCACACTGAGGGCCAGATTCACAGTTACAATATAGCCCCTTGACACCACTCTGGCAGTGTAAAAGGCTTTAAAGGAGTTGATTACCTTATAAATCACCCCTTTAAAGCGCCTTTACACCACCAGAATGGTATAAAGGGGGATTGGTGTAAATGAATAAGGTTATAATAAAGTTGGGATTTTTTGGTTCAAACGTTGCAGCCACAGTTTGTTAAAGCTCCAGTTTTGGTGCAGTCAGCTCAAGTAACACAACAAACCACCACCACCCATGCTTCAGAGAGTGGCATTGTAACCTGGCACACAAGGCTGCAGTGCTACTCAAGTGTGGCTCAGCCAACCCTCCGTCACGATGGGCAGATGCATGCAGAGGTGCCGTCAGGGTAGAGATGTGGTGGAGTTACAGAGCAGGCCACGTCCTCGCAGTCGAGGAGAAGCTACTGGTGGTCAGTTGGCCCAGCCCCACACCTCCTGGCAAAGGCAGAACTGTCCCTGGGCAAAGTGTGAGGCCAGTGCCAGCAGGACAGAGTGCAGGCAGCAAGTGGGACAACCATCTCTGGGAGTTTAGCCCTGACCTGCACAGGTCCCCAGCCTCTTCCTCATCCATCTCCGCCACTGCCTCCACCAGGTCATGGGGGTAGGGGTGGCCAAGCCAAATTTGAGTGAGTGGCTTTGCAACACCATGAGCGAGAGGCTTTGCGACATGAGGGATGGGGTCACGACACCACTCCAATTTGCGTCAACTGTCAGAAGTTGTGGTGAGTGCTGAAAATTGCAGTTTCCACACCAAAAATCACAACCTGCAATTTTCTTACAGCCTTATAAATGAAAATCTGGCTCAGAGCGTGTAACAAAAAGCAAAGCAGAGAGCATAGTGTTGTCGGACAGATACTAAAATCATACTCATGCAGCGTTTAAGTACATGTAGTTGGGTCACTATTTTTTACTCCTAATCCTTTCATGCCGGTTGCTGAGTTCTAGATCGCCTTTTCACTGTCTGAGGTCACCACAACACAGCCCAAGGGACATTACAGTCTCCCTGAGATTAAATGACAGTGAAAAACTACTTATGAAAAAGAAGAGCTGTGCACAGCAAATGCAGGTGAGTGGAGAGACACACATTAAGTACCACTTCATGCCCCTATTAAGTCACTGGGAGTTTTGCCATCAATTTCTTTCACGGCAGGGTCAGTCTCTAAGTCTGGACATAAAATGAAGAGACTTCAACCCAGCATCCATAGAGGGTGGACAGCACTGATAACTTCCACAAAAGTATGGTTTTTATTTACATGAGGACCAAATAGCAACAGAAGTCAGTTTTTGACACCAAAAAAAAAAAAAAGAGGAGGAAGAAAGCAGTGGTGCAAGTAGAATTTATTTCTTACTGGTACGCTGTGCATAGGCGACTCGTGGGAGGGACACAAAGGAGGGGGCACCAGCAAAGGGGGAAACATGACCCCACACGTGACTCCTCCCTGCCCTGCCCCACCCCGCCCCCAGCTCTGTCCTCCCACTGTGCCGGATACTGACTTCTGAAAGGCAGGGTTCTCCAGAATTGCAGCGGCAAAGGGAGCAGAACGTGGGGCCGTGGGGCAGCTCCTGCGGCGCAGTGGTACTGCCCCCAGCCCTTCCACGCAGCTACGTCTCCTGTCTGGGGTCTGTACAGCGCGCCCAAGGACAGGGCTCGGGGTGGTACAGCCACGCCAGAGGAGCTGCTGGCAGGGGGCCACCCAGCGGCGCCAAGTTCTGCTCCTTTCACCGCTGCAGTTCCCAAGAGAGCCCTGACCAGCAGGGCTCTCCAAGAAACTGCAACGGCGAAAGGAGCAGGGAACCAGTGGCAAAAGGAGCAGAATGTGAGGCCGCCGGGTGGCCCCATACCAGCAGCTCCTCTGGCGCAGCAGCTGCTGTATCACCCCCAGTCCTGTCCGCCTGCAGGGCTCTACAGACCCCAGACAGGAGACGCAGCTGCGTGGACGGGCTGGGGGCGGTATAGCCATGCCAGGGGAGCTACTGGCCACATTCTACTCCTGTGTCTTTCCGGTACGGCGTATCGGCCATAAATATCTTAATGGTGTACCGGACCGCCCTACTTGCACCACTGGAAAAAAGGCAATTTGAAGCACTAGTGGTCTGAGGCCACAATAGCAATGCACTTTAATGGTGCTATTAATGGGAAACCATTAACAGCCATCACTGGTATTTCTCACAGTACTGTAGTTAGAGTCAGAAAGACTAGTGCGTACAGTTTGGGAGTGTTTGCAGAAACTTAAGTCTTCCATTCATTTTAATCTCATTTTGCCACTGGCCTTCATCCCCTAGTCATGCACAATCAAAAAGGAATAAAAGGAGAATGGGCAGTGAGACTTATTCCACTTAGTGCTGCAGACAGGTGCACCAGGTGCTCACATTTCTGCACCCTCCCTACTAGCTGGTTTCCTAGTGCTTTCATAGTATTAAGATAAAGTAGTGATGCAGCACCTTAGTACAAGGGGGACCTGCTGATAGTGAGCTTGGATACAGGGAAGGCCCATTAGAGGTGAAGGTTTTTTTGTTTTGTTTTTTTAAAACAACACTCCATAAGGTTTTTAGACCCTGAAATGCACAAATTACAATTCTAGTTATACTGAACCTCTGGATCCTACTGCCAGATTTGCCACGGACTTGACGCATAGCATCAGGTTAGTCACTTACCCTCTCTATGCCTCATTGACAATGGGGCTAAGATCCGCACTGACCTCTGATACTTATGCACGAAAAGCGCTAGTCACAAAATGTGCTAAATATTAGTAACAACCACAGAGAGGGGTATAGGCTAGTGGAACAAGCATTATATTGGAAGACAAGAGATCTCATCGCAACTCTAATGCTGACTCTCCATATGACCTTGGGAAAGTGTCTTGAACCTATGTCTCAGTTTACATCTGAGAAACAGAAAATACTCCCTCTTTTTCTTTTTTGGCTTTGCAGCACTACTAGAAATCTTTTAGATTATCTGAAAAATGAAAACCGTATGAAAGTGGTGTCATTATTAATCACTTTGCAATCAATGTAAACAAACAAAAAAGATATCTTTAATGACACATGGATTTTCATATGAAAGTTAAATAAGCCAACAAAAGGGAAAAAAAAGTTTCAGGCTTCCTGAAATCCTTCAAAACGAAATACAGCAATAGTTGCTACTGCTTTTTCTCAACTATACAGTTTAGTCCTCTCAATAAAAAACTAATGCTTTTTTGTTTGTAACACAGTGCTGCAAACTGCAAACACACTGAGCACTGAATAGATGTTAACACTTTGAAAAGAACAAGCAACTCCTTTTTTATACAAACATTTTGTCAGAACATAAGATCTGTTGTATCTTGGCTACACCATATATAGAGAGCATTTACTGCAGACATAACACTGTCTTACACATGACATATATGTAACTCACTCTTTGTTCAAGGGTCCATCTATTTTAAGCATCTTAAAACCTGCTTGTTTTTCACAGTAGAAATCTTTATTAAAGACTCAGTTTTTGATGGCAGGCTATTGTAAATAGCTTCAAATGTTTTTAATGAGTTTTCTGGATATGGCAAATCATGAATAATAGTTTAAGAGTTATTTACAAGCCAGTCTGGAGGACTAAATTCATCTTAAAGTTCACAGTTGCTTCAGTTGGATAAAGTTTATGCTCAGATGAAAAACAGAACATTAGTGCTCACATTTTGACTTTCACATTCCCGTCCTTTTAATCCTCAAATGGACTAACTCAGATCAAGCCACACTGACAGACAAATTAGAGTGGCACCATTTGCACCACTATTGCTTAGGATCTGTTAGTATTGCTATTATAAAACTTTATTTTAGGGGTTTGTAACTGGGCTGTAAAAAAAGCACTCCAAGTGGAAACTTGACATAGAAAGTCTCTGCCCTAGAGAAAGTTTTCTTGCCAGTTTGGAGAAGTAAAAATATATTTGTAAGTTGCTAACAATTTTATAAAAAAGTAAATATCCTATTATTACTAAGGATATATTTGGCCAGTAGCACCAGAGGTCTCAGTCAAGAAGAAGACAGCTTGCATAGTGCCCATTGTTCCGGACACTGTACAAATAAAGGAAGGAATTAAAGAGTCTGATGCTCAAATCCTATTGAAATTCAATGTGAATTAGGATCCTAAATACCTTAGGTTCCTTTGAAAATCCTAGCCACAGAGCCTGCAATGTAAATAAACAAGACCAACAGCATATATCCAGAATGTTACTGACAGGGAAACTCTTATTTTGGATTTTGATTTCCCAAGCCATTCCTCCCTCTGTCCAGGTGCTCAGACAACCTGCTTCCACAACCTGCCCTGCTTCCACCCTGATCACCTCACAGATGTTTGCATTTCACATTAAGCTTTCTTGTCCTGTTTTATTACCACCATTCTTTGTTGGATTTTAATGCCTGCTGTCTCACTCTTCGCTGAATTTGCATCTCTGGGGCATTTCAAGCCCTAAACAACACCAAAACCCTGACCTCCTTGGACACTGTCAGTTCAGTTAGTGCTTCCACAGCCAGCAGGGAGATTTCAAAACTGCTTCAAGTCTCTGAGAGAGTGTTCTCTCGCCACTGCTGCTCCAATGTGTGCCTCAAGCAGGGGCCTCTGAGCCATGCCCTGGGGAAGAAAGCCAGTGGGCTCCTGCTTGCATGTTCAGAGAGACAAAAGGGGAGGCCTCAGGAAGCTCAGTGCCCCAGATCCGGTTTGAGCATTGTGCCTAAGCATGTGCCTAATTTTAAATATGAACAGCTGAACTGAAGTCAAATGGGACAAATTCTAGTATTGCCAACCCCCCGCAATTCAGAAGTTATGAGTCCAGCCCCTAAAAGTTATGAGATTGGTTTAAATATTCTGAGATCTTTAAAGTAATACTTTTTTTTAGCCTTTTTATAGCTTCTCTGTAACTATGAGCGCTAGAAATGTAATTGCCATTTTAAAAAAAAAAAGTGAGATTCTCAGGTAATCATCTGACTCTAGAAATTGGGGCTTTAAGAAAAACACCAAATAGCTCATAATATAATGTGAGAGGTGACAGAACTGTTTAAGCATCTGACTAACTTTAAGCACATGAATAAAATACCTTAGTGAATCAGGACTCCAGTGTTTAGAGGAGATGAGGAGTCCAGCAGGCCTGATCACCTTGCTAATGCGCCTGTGCTGACTAAATCTGCACCTACTGCCAGGAAGAATGGGCCTCGTGAATTTGTATTTATAAAATGAATACTCAAAATAGATGACATCATCCCTAGTGGAACTTCTTTGTATTCAGTTAGATTTGTAACATGCCTTTTCCCCACCTATATTAATCTAAGGATTATGAGTAATAAAGATAAAAAAACTTGTTGACAATAGATTTCAGAGTAGCAGCCATGTTAGTCTGTATCCGCAAAAAGAAAAGGAGGACTTGTGGCACCTTAGAGACTAAGGTGCCACAAGTACTCCTTTTCTTTTTGTTGACAATAGAGTTACACCAAGAATGAATTTGGCCCACCTTATTTTGAATGGCAGTTTATAAATGCAACTGTGCTAGTTTGAGATATGTTCTGAAAACATCATTATCTCTGTTACAATGCTCAAGATTACCCAGGTGAAAGAATGTTTTGTGTTTATTTTAGAACAGATATTTTATGTTAATACAATATTTTAAATTTCTAATATGTTGCCACTATGCTCCATTTACATTTTGCATTCCTCCATTCGGACACTGAAAGTCAATAAAGTCACTATCACTTTTGTTTATAGTCAACTTTCAAATGCTTTAGTACTGTAGTGTTTGGGTTTCAGATGCTACTGGGAATGTTTGACAAAGTAAATGCTTTCATTGGAACTTTTTTTAACTGTAGAAACATTTCTATTGTGTTAGATTCTATACAAGTTTCCTTTCACAAAACTTCAAAGTTGGGGGGGGGCTTTTAAATGGAGTGTATCTCTTTAATATAGTTTAACTACTCTTAGTATTTCAAATGGAAAATGTGACTTAAGTATTGAGGTTTAAAAAGCAGCTACAACGTATGCAGCCAATTTTCTAAACATGAATCTCATAAGCGTTTTTTTTTGGTTTGTGTTTTTTTTCTTTTCTTTGCTATGAGAATGTATGGCTTTCAAGAGGCAGTCAGCTAGCTGCAATAGACCATAATGGCCCAGAGGTTTTCAATTTGCAGACTGAAAGTGGTTTATGTTAAGTAGTAACAGCTCCAATAGGTATTAAAAAATAGAAAAAAAAGACTCGGGGTTTTCAAAAGTGCCTAAATATGGATTTTCTTGGTCAGTCATAACAGTGCTGAGGAAATAAATAGCCATTCCAAAATAAGTGTTTAACTAGATAGGTTTTATGTGGTTTTTGAAGGATCTAAAAATATATTACACAGCTCAGTACTGTATTTACAGACAAGACTAATCTCTCAGTCAATACTAACAGACTTCAGGTGCTAGATTCTGATAGCTGCTACACAAGGTGAGCCAAGGTTGTACAGTAAAGGCTGATGCTCCATCTGCAACTCATACTCTTTTCATCTTACCCTAACAACAGTGCAAGACCACAGCATAGGCATGTACTTTTGAGTCAATAGTTTGGGTCTTTTTCAAGAGGGCTACTCTTCCTTTGTGTAAATGGATTTATGCTACAAACTGCCAAATCAGTTCACAAAGAAAAAAATTATCAGCCCAGACTTTAATTCAAGTGGTGAACATGAACCGTTGATAAAGAGTCTGATAAGTCCTTTGTCTGCTCAAACACAACTCTTAACTCTGCTGACATCCCACAAAATCATGCTAAGGTCTCACTCAGCAGGGCCGGCAGTCTCTTCTGAGCTGGCAGTTGTCCTCATGCCTCAAGCACTCCCAGGATTCTCTGGAGCAAAAGGTGCAAAATGCATTCAGAGCGGCCTGTCTGTCTGCACAATAATTGAATACAGCAGCTGGGCCGGTCTGCCAAACGTGCAGAGACCATGCAATGGAGCTGGCAGGAATCAGCAAAGATCAGGGGTTGCCCGTTGTAGAAGAGCCCTAGTTAATAAGTCAACAGCAGTGAAGCAGGAGGAAATATTATTAGTATTATGATGTTGTTTATGGTAGCGTCCAAGGTGAGCTAGTTGCTTGTTTCCAGGCATGCAAAAGGGGTCCGTCCCTGCCCCCAATCTCCTTTCAGTCCAAGGAAAAGTAATGAATGGGCTCAAAGGGAGCCAGACGACTGGAGATCAGGAAGAATACTGAGCTAAATAAATCTTACCTCAACTTCCAAACTCACTTGTTGCTAATGTACATGTCAATCCAAGCAATCCCAGTCCCCCCTAAACCCCAGCCCGCTCAAGGGAGACTCGACGTGGGGCTTCGGTGCCAAACGTTTGGGAAGAGCCCATCGCCGCTTTGCAAACATCCCGAGTCAGGGTGAGAGCTGCGGGGACTCGGGGTGCGGGGCGGGCTGCTGCTGCACCCCGGCTGGAAGCGGTTTCCATCATATCCCGGGTTTACAGTGGGGTGCAATAGCTCTCAGCGCCCCCAGTGTACACATGGTTCCAGCGCCCCTGCTCGTGGTTTTATTTTAATAAGGACCCTCCCTCTCTCCCAGGCCGGAGCAAGCCTCTGGGCGTCCGTCCCAGCGACTGCCGGGCTCGGTGAGGTTCTTCGCCCAGGAGCCGCTGCGGTTTCTGTTGAGCTCGGTCCCGGGTTCGCAGCTGGGCGCTCCCTGAACCCGAACCGGTCCCCGCCCAGGCCGCCCCCCCGCAGGCGGCGAGTGCCAAGGCCACGACCAAGTCCGCTCCCGGGCGCCCAAAGCCGTAACCTCCCTCCCGCGGCGCCGCCAGCACAGGCGCCCTCGGGCTCCCCTGCAGGCGCCCCGCTTCCCGCCGGCCGGAGCGGAGCCTGCAGGGAAACTTCTCCCGGGACAACTCCCCGCCCGCCGGCGCGGGGCCGGGGCCGGGGCCGGGGCCGGCTCCGACTCACCCTCCGGCAGCTCCATCGGCTCCAGCGCTGCCTGCAGCCCTCGGACGCTCCCCGGCGCGGCTGCAGCTCGGGCAGGGCGGCGCGTCAGGGCCGAGCCCTCACAAAGGAGGCTGCTTGGCGAGGGGGGTGGGTTTCCTCCCCCTCCCACCCGGCCGCCGCATCGCGCCCGCCAAGGCTGCGAGCGGGACAAGGGAGCCTCCCGCAGCCACGGAGGGAGGGAGGGAGAGAGGGAGGGAGTGGCGGACCCTGCAGTCCCTGGGGCCAGGTGCAGCTTCCCCGCTGGAGGGGGAGGGGCTGCACCAGTGACTTCGGGATGCGGGGTGGGGTGGCCTTCCACTCTCTGATACCCCAGACTCCCCCATCCCGCTCAAGTCAATAGCAGCTCTGCCCCACCCCTTCAGTGGAGCAAGGGCAAGGGGTAAAAACTGGATCCTGCCACATCCTGTTCCGTGTGGGACCGACCCCCCGCCCCTCCACTGTCTGGACAGAGAAGGTGGAGGGGGTACACCCAAAAAATCCTGTCCCTCTCACAACCCAGTGCAGCAGAGCTGTCCAGGCTGGCATCTGCCACAGGCACAGCCACCCCTTCGGCCCAGCTTCCCCCAAAGGCCAGCAGAGCCCTTCCTACTGCATCTTAAAATCTGATGTGCCCTAGTGCAGCAGACACTGCAGCCTCCAAAGCCATGCACATGCTCCAGACACCTTCAGCTGCCCAGCTCAGTTGTTGTGCAAGCAGATCAGAACATACACACTGGAGTAAGAGACAGCAGGCACCTAACTTAGGGTAGAAACCCCCCCTGGAGTTTAGTACAAGATACCCCATGGAGGCCAGGAACCCCAGTAGATTCTAGGGCCTACTTTAAAGGAGGCATGATATTTACACACAAAATTTTAAAAGACAATTTCCAAAAGCGCCTCTGTGCATACCAAAGTTGTTTAGTGCACTATTCTGGGCATCTCAAAACCTAGACATGTAAGACACACATCTACAGGGCTGACAAAAACTAAAATGCAGCTTGGTTACATGGCAAGTTCTCAAGGACAAAAACCATGGACTTAAAATTTTGATCCATGCAAGGTCATTACTCCTTGTTCCCCACCTGATTATACAGTCTACCTCCACTTCAGTCCCTTGGTTTGTTCTGTAACAGAAACGTGCTGTTGGATAGGTGTCATGTGTTGGTAGAGTAGATGGATGTTTTAATTAATGGGATTAGAAAGACTGATGTTTGGTGTGATGAGATGTGTTTGTGTAAAGTATATGTAGACCTTGTAAATTTGTATTTTAACTGTACCATGTGGCAACTAACTTTTTTTGTAAAAAGGAACAGTGTATGTTTGCAAAAAGAAAAGGAGTACTTGTGGCACCTTAGACACGAAAGCTTATGCTCAAATAAATTGGTTAGTCTCTAAGGTGCCACAAGTACTCCTTTTCTTTTTGCGAACACAGACTAACACGGCTGCTACTCTGAAACCTGAGTGTATGTTTGCTTTACAGTACAATGCTTTAGTATATAATATTCCCTTAGATGGGAAGTGGGATTTTGCAATAATTTAATCTGTTATTTTGACTTTTCCATATATTGTGTCTCCCTTAAAAATTTTATTGAGGTAATGTTGAAATAAGGAACGGTACTGAGTTCAAGCATAGAAGTTTCTGGTTGTCAGGGGATAAGGTACAGATTATCAAGGGGTGCAAAATTCGATTTAGGAGCTGGTGGAGCAAGGATCACATAATAATCTGCAATCTCCCCGACTGGGGGAAAAGTTTAACCGGTCAGAGTACAGACATCGAGATATGGGGTAAGTTATCCACACAACAGCTATGTTCAGTATGCTGGGTATAGTGAGTGAATACGGGGGTGGGGATGGGTCTACCCTCATTTGGTGGGGTTTAATGTTCAGCGGGTTTACGGTTCCAGTTCATACGATCCGATGGGGAAGGCCTCTCAGTCTCTTTCCCACAGTGTGTGCACAATGTCGTACCGGCTCACTCCTCCTGGTACTGTCGGTGGCCGGTGATGTGCTCGATATAGATGTCCCTGGACCATCGGATGGTGTCCAAGACCATGAGGCGCCGCATGAGCCGTGCGTAGCGTCTACCGATCCCGCATTTCCGCAGCATTCTACTTCATAACAGCCTCCTTGGGCAAAGAAGGCCGAAAAGGCCTCTTTGTAACAGGAAGCCAGCTAAGGGAGTCCCCTTGTATCCAAATGTGGCCATGCTGCTATCAGCTACTTCTTCTAAGTCTTGTAAGACCTCACTCCCAGATAAGAATACTTTAAGATTTCCCCATCTCCCCCTTTGTGGGGTCTCCTCATTTATTAAATATCATACAGCAAATCAAACTTCTTCACCCCTTAAGTCCAGCTCTTGTTCCCCAGAATTCAGCCCTGCAACCCTCTTTCCTTGGGTCTGCACTGCTAACTCACTTAGGCTTTCCCTTCTTAAGTCAGGAGTCCCACAGGCCTGTTTCTGGGGTCTGTACTGCTAATTAAGGCCAGCTGCAGCCTCACTCCAATTCTCCAAGCTGGTCCCTTTCAACTCTGTCCCCCCTGAGGGCATTAAGAGATCAGTAGGCAGGCTGGCAAACAGTCATACTCCTCCTCTCCCTAGGCAAGCACTAACCAGGCTTCTTTCAAGCCATCTGCTCACTCTCTCCACCTTCGGTTCCCTGAAGGCTTCTCTTTTATCACTAGTCCTGGGACTCATTTAGCTACATGAGCTACCTATCATGTGACTGCAATAACTTCCCCATCTGGGGAGGAGATCTGAGCAAGGCACAGGTGGAATTGGACCCATTACCTCTTAAAGGGCCAGTCATCCTGTGACCCACATCGGTGCCACTTCTGGCTTGGGCACAGTCCCAACGATCAAACTCAACTTTCATCATACACCAGTGAAGAGCACTAACCATTCGGGGCCTGATTTTGCCATTTTTACTCACTAGGTCTATTGATCCTTTTTACACACAAACACACTCTCAGGGTCAGACTCCCATTACAGGGTGCAAAAAACCTCTTTGCTTTATTACTATGTATAAAAAAAATGATGTATTATGCATCAAAGCTGAGAATTTTCAAGAGCACCTATGGGAGTTAAGGGTTCAGTTCCCATTGAAATTCAATGAGACTCAGGGACCTTCTTCTCTTAAGCTCCTTTGAAAATCCCACCTTCAAGTATTGTCCTGCACATGTGTTTTCCTAACATGCATTTAACATATAAATAACTATGCAAGAGAATAAGGCATTTAATTCTATAGAAGACAGCCATAGCATCCTGCAATGCTGCCATATAGGACAACGAGGCAAATTAGGTTTTAAGCTTATTTCTGTTTTATAGCACTCCTTAACAGTTATCATTAAGTGGCTACCACATATAATGACTGTTCAGAAGCAGAAACAAAGAAATAAGTGAAAATAGATACAACCGGTTTTTTTGAGGAAAGTACTCAGCTTCCTTGTAGTCTTAAGTGGGGTCAATGCTATTTTAAAGTACTTGGTATCTCAACAAAAATGCATTTATAAGGAGCCCATCATACTAATACTTGGCTGCCATAAAAGCCAACATTCCTTTTAAAGGATAACTATTTCTTCTCAGTTTTGCTCCTTTCCAACATTGTATCTTCCATTGGTTTGGAGAAATAAGACTGTGCAATGTGGTGTTACCATTAATGCAAAAAGTGCACACAGGCAAGGATTCCTTTGTGCTAATTCCAATTTCATGTGTCAAGCAAGGAGTTACATTGCCAGGCAGCCACCTCCGGAAATACTCAGATTTTCATTCTGGGATTTCTCAGACTTAGGGCCCTGGTTAGTTGCAACTCACATAGTGGGTCTCTGTCGAATCTGAACATAAGAACAGCCATCCTGGGTCAGACCTAAGGTCCATCTAGCCCAGTATCCTGTCTTCTGACAGTGGACAATGCCAGGTGCCCCAGAGGGAATGAACAGAACAGGTAATCATCAAGTGATCCATTCCCTGTCACTCATTCCCAGCTTCTGGCAAACAGAGGCTAGGGACACCATCCCTGCCCATCCTGGCTAAAAGCCATTGATGGACCTATCCTCCATGAATTTATCTAGTTCTTTCTTGAACCCTGTTAGTGTTTTGGCCTTCACGACATGCTCTGGCAAAGAGTTCCACAGGTTGACTGTGCATTGTGTGGAAAAAAAAAAAACTACCTTTTGTTTGTTTTAAACCTGCCTATTAATTTAATTTGGTGACCCCTAGTTCTTGTGTTATGAGAAGGAGTAAGTAACACTTCCTTATTTGGTCTAATCAAAGAGCAACTCTATGGAGACAGTTTACAATCTAAGAGTCTGTCTATACTTGACATGCTGCAGTGACACCGCTGTAGCATTTGAAGTATAGACACTGCCTATCCCAACAGGAGAACCTCTCCCATCAGCGTAGATAATTCACCTCCAAGAGGCAGCAGCTAGGTCAACAGGAATTCTTCCATCCACCTAACACGGTCTACATGGGGACTTAGGTCAGCTTAACTACATCATTCAGAGGTGTGGATTTTTAAACACCCCTGAGCAACATAGCTGGGTCATCTTATGTGTAGGCCAGGCCTAAACAACTATTCAGGTGTAGCCATTATTACTGGCCAACCAGTACTATAATCAAATGCCAATAAGTGTCTCTCTAGAAATAGGCTATTTTCAAATCAAGATAACTGAAGTAGGTTTAGGAAGTATTTGCACTAGATAAACAGTAAGGAGAAGAAAAGGAAATAAAGTGTGGGGTTTTTTTACACTGTTAGGGAACTTAAAGAATTGCAAATATTTTTAGAAGTATGTTGGACAAAATCCACGATGATGCTTTCTAAGGCATGATTAAGAAAGCAAAACCCAACCTTTTATCAATACACAGATTGCAGAATTGTCTATTAATTTACTTTAGCGAGAGTGCTTCCTTCTCAGCTATGGCTGCATTTCCTACCCATCAGCCAGTCTCCTGCAGTTTTTCACAAAGGAAGTCATAGTAGGAACAAGTCCAGAGAGTCATCATTTTTTTCCACTTCTCCAGCACGGTGTGGCTTGCTCTCACCATGGCTACAGACCCAAAGTTGTAATATTGACTATAACAGAAACTGACCTGCAGTCTCACAGGATGAGTTTCCACACTGAAAATGCAGTTTGCATAGCAAATGAGGGCAACAGTTTTAATTAAAGTTTATTTTCAAATATACATTACAGTTTGTACATGGTACAAAAGTACTGCATACCTTATGAGCTTTGGAGCACTGCTCTGCACAAAGCGAACGTGTCATTTATCATGAGACTTTTCCTATAATTCCGAAGCCCCCCAGATGACTATCACACATACACAAGAGTAGGAGAGAAGGGTCAATAAATGCAATGTAAGCAGTTCCCAAAATTCACACAATTATTCATTCATTCTTCTCCCGCTACCCATAAAAATTGCCTGTCATAATTCATTAAAAATCTTTCAGCAGAAGAGAATTTTCCACATGATTTAGTTCTCCCCAGTGTTACGCGTTGCAGTTAAGTAAAGATTGCCACTGAATGTCCAGGAAAGATAAATCTAAGAGAGGAAAAATAACCTCTTATACATTTTATGAGACATTAGAGACCAAAAAGCTAAGATTTGCAAATACAGTTTTGCCTGATGCGCCTTTCATATAAGAGATGCATGTTTTATTCTTTTCTGGATGATGTAATACTCAGGGTGACTTGCATGTGCTTTTGCCATCATAGGACATTCTACTGAATATACAAAGTTCCTTTGTGCACTGCTTCCTTATTTATAATTCTCAGGATTAGAGCAGAGCAATTTTTTTAAGCACTTCTCATTTGAAGATGAATACAGATTAATGTAACATGTCTTTTGACCATTTATGCAATTTAGTTTGATGTATTTTGGATTGAGCTCTTTCAACTGCGGGAAAAGAAACAGTGCTTTATTTCTCAGTCACAAAGAAATTAAATCAGTGACCATGACAACAAGAGAAATATAACTGTGCCAACACTGAGCCTGGTAGTTTTACTTGGATTCACAAAGAAAAGTGAAATAAAACTGATGTATCATAAGTGGCTTTATATAGGCTCATAACAACTCAAGCAAAAGCAGGTTAATGCCACATCAGTCAGCTACAGTTATCAAAACAGCTGGTAACCCAAAGAAAAGACAAAGCTGGAATAAAACAGTGAAGGAGAGACAGAAACACACACTAAGATACTGTGACTAAAAAAAGAAAGAAGGCCTGATTCTCCACTCATTACACCAGTTTTTCCTACAGCTATTCTGGTGTAAAGTTCATGTAATATAGCAGAGCAGGCCCAATATCTGGAGAATGACATTTTAACCTCACTCCACAAAGAATTTGAATTTAAACTATATACTAGGCACTGTAAATTGAACCAGTGTTAATTCCCCATGATATTAAGGCAGTTCACATCCAGGACCTTATAATTGTGGCAGGATTCTTTGAACATTAACTTAATATGATTTTTCATATTAGTTTGCTTTAATTATTTTTAACATAATAGCATAGAATCATAGGACAGGAAGGGACCTCGAGAGGTCATCTAGTCCAGTCCCCTGCACTCATGGCAAGGACTAAGTATTATCTAGATCATTCCTGAGGGGTGTTTGTCTAACCTGCTCTTAATCTCCAGTAATGGAGATTCCACCACCTCCTTAGGCAATTTATTCCAGTGCTTAACCACATCAGTTTAGTTATCTGATCTCTGTAGAAGCAATTGAAACATATGTGACTTTTACACATAACTCAAAAAATTATGTATACATTATAACCCAAATCCTCTTCCCAGAGCCCAGCACCCATAACTGAGGATCTGCACAGCAAGGAATGCCCCCCTTACCAGAGTCCACAGAGTGGCAACAGAGCCACTCTTCAGTGAGTATATTCTAGGCTGGAGTGGGTAGCATTGCCCTAGAGCAGAGGTGGGCAAACTATGGCCCGCGGGACCGTCCTGCCCGGCCCTTGAGCTCCTGGCAGGGGAGGCTAGCCCCTGGCCCCTCCCCCGCTGGCAGCGGGGCTGCGAGCTCCTGCCACTCTGAGCGGCATGGTAAGGGGGTAGCGGCGGGGGGGGGGGGTTGGGTAGGGGGTCCCGGGGACAGGGGGCAGTTGAATGGGCAGAGGTTCTGAGGCGGTTGGAGAACGGTTGGGGGGGGTTGGATAGGGCGTGGGAGTCCCGGAGGGCCTGTCAGGGGGCAGGGGTGGGAGTCCCGGGGGACCTGTCAAGGGGCAAGCAGTGGGGGGGGGTTGGATGGGTCAGAGGTTCTGAGGGGAGCAGTCAGGGGGTGGGAAGTGGGAGGGGACGGATAGGGGGCAGGGGCCAGACTGTTTGGGGGTCACAGCCTTCCCTACCCTGCCCTCCATACAGTTTCACACCCCGATGTGGCCCTCTGCCCACCCCTTCCCTAGACCCTCTACCCCATGGGGCAGTGGGGAGGAAAGGAGGGAGAACAACTGAAGGATGTGTGCAATGGCAGGGCCACTTGTCTTGTCCCCATCCTTTTCCCTCCCAACACTTAATTCTCGGGGCGGGGTGGGGGGGGGATTGCTGTCAGCGTGGAGGGTCATGCACCCTAGAGTGACCTCCTAATATCTCGCATAGATGAACTTCACTAGTTCTGGGACCATCCACTGTTGTTCACCCCTCAATCTCTTTGATTTTAGCTCAGGCTTATAAGTGTTTTAATGGGCATCGATATCTACAGAAATCAGTGCACCCTCTTCCTTTCTTAACTAATGTAAGTATAATATATATGGACTAGTTATAACCAGATTACCAAAAGTAAACTCTTTAGAAGAGCTAATGCAGTAATGTTGCTATATCCTTTGTCTGTGGATTGGACTCCATTTGTTAAAGGTTTTGCATAATTATATATATTATACACACACAGTATTTAAGATAGTCTTAATTTGTTTTAAATGATGCATGTTACTTAGCAAGATCAAGTGTGTAATTAAAACTTAGCACTATTTTTTTTTAAAAGAACGTTTCCAAGTAGCATTGGTTATAGTGAGCCCTTTGACACCAACTTGTACGTCTGAACTGACAAGTCTTATATGTAACAAATAGATTTAGGGTAAAATTTTCAGAAGCACTTGAGTGATTTTGAAGCCTAAATCTCATTTTCAAAAATGACAAGGACATAGGTGTCTAAGTCCCATTCACTTTCAACGAATGGCAGGTTCTTAAGTCCCCAAGTCTTTTGAAAATTGGACTTGGGCATTTCAGAACATTTTACCCAAAGGCTACAAATCCCTAAGTAGCCTGTAACCTGTCTTCCTGAGAGCCTGTCACCTACTGTCATTATGATCAGTGCAAGTGCTTGAGCTAGAATCCTCAGTATAAAAGAAAGGGAGCTCCTGGCAGCACAGTTGCCACAAGAGCCTTCAGCTTGGGAATTCATTCCCACCTGGGACTGAAATAACCGTATTTTGATGACTTTCAAGGCATGTTACAAGGCCTATTTACTCAGGCTTTTCAGGAGGGAGAAATACAATAGGGTCTATCTTTTACATGGAGAGGGAAGAATTGTTAAGATTGATTTTTTGCTGTCCTGGTTATTGCTGGTGTGGGTGCAAAGTAATTTGTTTGCATTTTAAGTTTTTGTAAAGGTGCTTTGGTGTCTTTTTTCCTGTGTTATTGTGAATCTAAACAAATCAATATACGGCAGTGTCAGTATGAAGTACTAGTTAGCCCCACAAACTAGTCTGAGGCCCAAACCTTTCTGTGCAAGCTTCTTTACTGTGAGCATAAATACATACATATATACACACACACACATGCATGCAGGAACGGTCAGCACACATTCATGGGCTCCATTACTAAAAACAGCCAAACTACAGACATATCTCCTTTAAAAATAGGTTCTCCTCTAACTCTTCTCAGGGCTACTAAAAAGTTCACAAACAACAAAATTCCCAAGTTATTTGCAAAAGGTTCAAACAAGCTCTCTTGTCTGTCCTCCCACCTGGAGTTACCAAAGTCTCCCTAAATTGAAAACTCTTCTTTATCACCAGACTTCCTCCTGTAACCCCCAAAAGGGCATTTGTAACTTAGGGAAGGTCCTAAGCCCCTCACAGCTGGAATCAGCTCTCTAGTTTTGTCCTGTGCCTAATTAGGCACAACAGGAACCATGTGCAGTAGTGTTGCTTAAGAGAACCGAGAGAACACTTACAGCACTCCGAGTTCCCAAGCTGGAATACTGCAGTTGTTCGTCTGTTCTTTACCCACAGAAGGGTTCTCCCAGGACCTGTTTCTAGGATGGCATGTGAATAAGGCTGTATTATCAAAACTCAGCCTATTTGTATCATCTGAAAATATCACTTATCCCCACTAGGTCAGACTGTGTTTCAATCCTCATAGATTCACAGATTTTAGGGCTAGAATAGACCATTATGATAATCTAGTCTGACAACCTTCATAACCAAAGAAATAGATTTTTCATTCAGTAATTTCTGCATCAGGCCCAAAACTTCTTGGGTGAGCTAGGACAGTGGCTCTCAACTTTTCCAGACAACTGTACCCCTTTCAGGAGTCTGATTTCTCTTGTGTACCCTCAAGTTTCACCTCACTTAAAAACTACTAGTTTACAAAAATCACACACAAAAGTGTGTCAGCACATTATTGCTGAAAAATTGCTTACTTTCTCATTTTTACACATAATTATAAAAAAACCAATTGGAATATAAATATTGTACTTACAATTCAGGGTATAGTATGTAGAGCAGTATAAAAAACTCATTGTCTGTATGAAATTTTAGTTTGTACTGTAAGCCTGTGCTTTTTATGTAGCCTGTTGTAAAACTAGACAAATATCTAGATGAGTTGATGTAGCTTCTGGAAGACCTTTGCCTACCCCCAGTGGTACACATATTCCTGGTTGAGAGCCACTGAGCTAGGACATATTAGTGGCTAATTGGCCAAAAGCCTTTTCTTCTTAAACCTGAGGCTACTGAAATACTAGCCTCAGACAAACCATATAGTGAACTTTAATCACTACTTCATGCAGCTCTTTGACTATTACTTAATAGGTCTGAGCTTTTCTTTGTATCTAGGTTCTCATACTCATCAGTATGGTATCTCAGATCTTGTTTTTTCTTGTCACATGGCTCTGTCCTCTTGTCAGGAATCAGTGATATGAGAATTGGGTATAATAAAATGCCCTAGTACTTGACTTCATTTGCAGAATTTTTTTTCTTGTCTCTACATCCAAACTAGAATCTGAAACAAAACAGTATGTCCGAGTGCTTTCTTTTTATTCTTGGTAAGAAATGAATCATTCCTGGATAGCCATGTACCCTCTATTGTTGATTAAACACCAGAGCACAACTTTTTGCTACTGTCGATCCACATACATAAGCATAACTCCTGTTGATATGTGACCCTAATGCTGAGATGTTTGCTACCAGGACAAATTACTATACTTATACTTCAAACACTCTGTGCTGATGTTTCAGAAAGTATAAAACATGGCTTTTAACTCTCAAAACACCTCACCTAGAAATTACTGGTACTTTGATTTATGAGCTTTAAGAAACCACCTTGGATTATTTTTCAGACTAGTATGAACAAAACATATATGTCTTTTAAATTAATGATTAAGCCAATTTCTCTAACTTTTTGTGTTAACTGAACCATTACAACTGTATTATAAAGGGAAAGGCTGGGCCAGTTCAAGCCACTAATTTTATAATATAGCCTTCCTGTATATTCATCTGTCTTCTCTGAAAGATATCTGGGGCCAAATTTTGCCCACAAATCCATGTGCACATCTCCCATTGATGTCTATGCCTTACCTGGGTCTCCTAAAACAACGCAGTCCCCAGGAACATCGGTCTATCCCAGTCTATTTTTCCTTCATCCTCATCTCAGTGTTTTTGTTTGTTTTGGGGGGGCATCCTCATCTCAGTGTTTTTGTTTGTTTGTCTGATAGCGTCCTCCCACATGCAAAGTGACAGTAACATCAGGTCCTGTGGAGAAGACAGCAGTCAGTGCCTCCAGCAGAGCTACTGAGATCCAGGGGAAAATCCAGAGGGAGACCATCTTTCTTGACCAGTAGATCACACTGTGACCAGACACCGGACTTCCCTGCAATCGTTGAGAGGAGGAAAAAGTCAGTGACTAAAAAGATTAAGCGGTGGAATGAAAGGAATAAGGGAGTAAGAGGTGAGACCCAAGCCAAAGCAGCAGGACATATGACAAGAAATAAGCAAAGCAGCATCCTAGCTCTTAATAGCTCATTGTATAGGATACCCTTGAGTCTATGATCATCTCTTCCCCAAAATGCATGCAACCATGAAAGCAATGTGGAACAGAAGGAGTTTAAAACCAGAGATACAGACATTTACTATTACTTCCATCTGGGAAGCAGCCAAGCGTGGCTGGAAGACCAACATTCTTTCTCCCATCAGTCTTGCAACAGTACACAGGGGCAAAGAGACGAAGTATGGGCAGAGTCATGGTTCCAGGACTCCTGAGAAGACCGTGAGATCCCAAACAATGATTGTATTACAGGCTACAAAGCTAAAACATAATAGCGTCTATGAAACTCTGCATCAGCCAAAAGGTCAATGTGCCTATGCCTCACCGGAAAGCTAAGACGAATGTATACAGTCCTGTGCTGTGTTCCTTCAGGTGCTGAGGACTATGAAGTATTTCAACAAGCTCAGTATTGTCAAGGTGAGAGTCAGTGTCCTCTAGCATCTCCCCAAATATATCCACTTACCAAGGAAAGAGAATGCTTTTGAAATGCAATTCCTTTTGATCGGGTTAAGTACAGGAAGGAGGAGCAACCTCCCAACTGCAACAGGTGTGCTGAATTCACTGCACCACCCAAGACATAGTTTACCCAATAACAGGCAGCAAACATGGAATGGCTCTCTGAGCCAAACAACTCAATTTCTGCCCTAGGAACCTCAGCCACCAAACCTGTTACCTTTCCCAAATCCTGCACGAACTACCATTGTAGGTCTCTGCTGAGCTGAAGAGGCCTAGGAGTCTCCTTTTAGTCATCCCAACACATGAACACCCACTCAGGGTCCGCTTCCCTATCCTCATTGCTTCAATGGTAACTTCACCTATGGCGGTCAGTATGAAAAGAGGTTGGTAAAAGCATGGCTTGGACGGACTACTTCATGGTGGGTGCGTATAGGTGCCTATCCCAGCTGCTGACTGAAGTGCCCAGGATGAATGGGCTTTGCCTAGTCACTGCTCTCGCAGCTTCCAGTTCTACCCTAGCCCAGCGGCCCTGACACAGGTCCCTGCCGGCAACCCCACAGAGGCTAAGCCCACCTCTCCTGCTTTGGCTCAGACTGTGCCCAAGTTCAGTCAGCCATCCGCTTTTCACACTGGCCACCAGAGGTGAAGTTGCCGTTGAAGCAATGCTCTGAAAGGCTGACTGAACTCGGGCAAAGTCTGAGCCAAAGCAGGAGAGGTGGGCTTAGCCTCTGTGGGGCTGCCGGCAGGGACCTGTGTCAGGGCCGCTGGGCTAGGGTAGAACTGGAAGCTGCGAGAGCAGTGACTAGGCAAAGCCCATTCATCCTGGCACTTCACTCAGCAGCTGGGGTAGGTTCCCAATCACTGCAAGTCCAGAACCACCTCAGGACAGTTGACTATATGGCTTAATGGAGACAAAATGGCTGCCACTCAGGCACAAAGGTGTGTTACCTGCTCAAAAATATAGTAAAGGATTCTCCCCTGCACCTGTGGTGTCATTAATTGACTGTCATGTGGCCCTTGAGGCACTCAGTCACAGGCATGCTAGCTGGCCATATGGCCCGTTCACAGAAAGCTTTACGCTAAAACCCTCCAAGCTAATATCTTCCCCAAGTACTAGGAAGTTATTTAGTATTAAGTGTGCAAGGCTAAAGGAAACCCTGATCAGGCAAAATGGATTGAAATGTAAATCCACTACAAGACAGGATTTACAGGGGGGGAGAAGGGGATCAAATATAAAACCCTTTAATATGAAACTAAACAAACTGATAATTTAACCTTGTTCCCAGCATCATAGGAATTTTCTCAGTAGTTTCCCAAGGATCTTGTTTGCAGCTTGACATCTGTAACTGTGCTGAGGCCACTCTGTACTGTATTGCCATCTAGTGGCTGCTGTATAGAATCTCTCCAGGCCATGGTCCAACAAGGAAACTGAATTGCAAGCAATGGTGTTGCATGTTCGAGCACAGCAAGCTTCTCCCTCTATCCCTTTCATACTGTATGCCATTTAGTTATGAATGAAAGCATAATTGCCAATTGTGGGCACATTAATGAATTTGCTAACATGCACTATAAGAACATGCCCTGAATCTCAAAAGACAAAAGTTAACTAACATTTCTGCTGTATTTCTTAATGTATCCTCCATAAAGCTGCGGAAAGCATTAGAAATGGGAACAGAATTATTGAGGCATCCAGTTTGTTCCTGTCCATGTTTACAAGTGTTTTAATGAGTTGCCTTTTAAAATATTGCTGTGTTGTATAGTCATGGTCCTAAACACGCTAGTAACACCGCTTTTAACCTTCAGTGTTTGCATTTGTATAATGCAGAATCCTGTGGTGCGTTATATCAGGAAGTGATAGAAGTATTGACTTCAACAGCACAGATGCTGCGTGCAAGAGTGGTCCAGATCCTCAGCTATGGCCAAACTACTCAGAGCAGGATTTTGTACTGTCCTGCTCCGCCAGCTGTGCTGTGCAGGCTGCAACCATCTTAAAGCAGTGGGAAGCCTGCTTTAATTGATGCCCTGGTTAATGGCTGCAGGGGACTGGTATTTGAGTTTGTTTTGGGAGAGCAGCAATCCTTTTCTATTCATCCTTTCATACCAGGGCTTACTATCACTGTATCCCAAAATACTTCCCTTGCTTTTAGTTAATCAGCATTAACATGGAGAAGGATTGTCATAGCTCAGAGCAATCCCAGCCAAGCCTCCTGTTTCCCTGCTATGCTGGTAGCAGGGATGGGGAGCCCCCACGTCAGCTCTACTCCACTACTCACCTTTACCCTGGGATGATCCACTCTAGGCCAAGTAAACCAGTTTCAGGTTCAGATGATGCCAGCACAAAGCAGTTGCACTCTGCAGATACTTGGATTTGGGCCAGATCCTCCAGTCCTTTACAAATTGCACAGGATTAGAAAAACAAACTCGGATCATATTCTTTCTTCTGTACAAAACTCTGGGCTTTACAATGGTACGTGTGTCTACAGGGAACATCTTAACCTGCCTGAGGTCAGAATTCTGCATTTCAGCGCAAGGAACTGGATGCGTGTATTGTAGATGGATCTGATGGGGGAATTTCCAGTGAGTTTGTTATAGAAATTTGGAAATAGAGTGTGCATTGGGCATCCAGCTGTTTGGCCTTTCTGGCATGTAGATTGGGGCTAGTGTGCATATGAACACGGGCCTAACTGGTGACTTCCCTGAGTTTGCATAAGTAAGAAGGGTACTTGAGCAACCTTAGCTATCAGTTCATTAAATTTGTCTTTGTGGGATTTGTTTAAACTAATTGAGGATCTCCAGCCTGGTCTGTTTACCCTTACATTAGTGGTGACTCTGGAGCAATTCAAGAATCTTGATTCAGAAAAGTACAGCTGTAGCTGAGCTGATGTTAATGCTGATTAACTCAAAGCAAGGGAAGTGTTTTGAGATACGATGGTAGCAAACCGTGATATAAAAGGACTAATGGACAGGATTGCTGCTCTCCCAAGCCAAACTCAAATGTCATCCCAAACCAATCAAAACCGAGGGGCTGTGTCTTTGTTGTCAGGAGATGTGATAGAGGTACCCAAGGTAGACTTAATCTAGCCAACTTGGGTATTGCAGCAGTGAAGCTGCAGCAGGCTAGCCCTCTGAGTAATAACCCAGGGCTCCAGGTGGGGTTGTACAGCCCACAGCAAAGAGTGCTCCGCTTTGGCTTCCCTGCTGCAATGCTCAGGACACAGCTATCAGAGCAGATGGCTCTTTGTTAGTCTGGTACAGGAGAGCTTTTGCATTCTGTTTGCAGTCTGGGAAGCCCATTCAGAAAGCAGACCACACTTAAACCCGCCCCCTCTATGCTAGCTAGCCTTGCTCCTTTGTCCTGTACAACATTCTGGGAGAGTTTGAGGGAAGTATTAGGCTCATGCAAGGTCTAGAAAGGCATTAAATGCACAGGGCATAAAGCACCAGTAGAACTGCATGTCAAGATCTAGCTCAAGTCCTCAGCAGAGGCCACTATGTTAAATTAAGGAAACATGTTAGAGCTGCAGTGAAGAGATGGAATGCAGAATTATCCTGAAATGCCACTAGATGTTGGACATACCAAGCCTCCAAAGATTTTTATGGTCAGCTGTGGTGTAAGTGGTTGGCAAAGGAAAGATCCGAGTAATTAGAGTGATTTTAATATATGTTAGAGGTAGTTTAATGCATGACATAATGCTTTGGACAGCGTGGCCGATTCTCATAAAGCGTACTAAGGAGGAGTATACTCCAAGCCACATCTCTCTCTACCCCTCCTCCCCTCACAAAGCCCATCCCCTCTCCTTGCACAGTTCCATCTCTGTTCTACCATGCTAGCCTTTTCCTAGCCCCTGTTATGGCTGCCAAGAGAGTCTCCCATCCTTGCAGATGGAGAAACATGCACTCATCACCAGCCTGCATTAGACAGCCAGCTGTCTTTTCTACATGGAGCGGTCCTAGACTTTATGCCAAAAAGCCCCTGCACAGAGCAACTGCAGCTGCTCTGAGTTGCTCAAACTGTCCCTCCTAGCCCATGCTATCTTTTTCCCCAGGTGCCTCCTTCATATCCTCAACTCTGCTTGCACTCCCCTGTCTCAGCTTATCAACCCCCATGCTCACACCTCTCCTTCCTTCATTCCCATGCTACCATCACGCCCAGCAGCCCTGTTGTATTCTCCCTCCCTCAAGGATGAGACTGGGAGTTTTGTGCTGTTGTTCTCCCCACCCTCTGGTTACGCACCAGTTTTCTCTATGCCCAGCTGGAAGATTATAAAACTGAACATAGGAGCTATTGCTGCTAGTGCTCTTGTTGACTTGTGTGGTGGTTCGATGTTGCTTGTAATTATTAGAATTGGGAGCACTGGCTGTTGGGAGTCTGAAAGGACAGGAAGGAGGGGAGAGGAGTTGAGAGGCTGGAAAAAAGCTACAGAGGGTGCAGCAGCAGCTTGGTAAAGAGGTTTCCACTTTGAAAATAAAGTCCTGTTGAAGCCTGTTAGCACCTTGCTTGGTTGATACAACATTCTGGCGAGGAGGATGGATCTTCTGCCTCTGAACCCACCTGCACCCTTTCTGCAAAGCCCAGGTGAGCTTCCAATTGCTTTTACTGCTTGGATCCATATGCTTGAGACTTATCTGCTTGCAATCGGTGCTACACAGATTTCTGAAGGAAGAAAGCGTGCTCTGCTAATCCACTGCCTAGGAGCAGAAGGGCAACGTGTATTTTACACATTTTCCCCTTGCAGATGATAAATATGAGACTGCACTCACAGCATTAAAAAAATTTTTGTGCCAAAAGTGAATGTAGTAGCTAATTGTTACAGATTTCTCCAGCATGAGCAGAAACCAGGGGAAACTATAATGCCAGTATATTGCTTCCCTGAGGAGTCTGATTGTAATTTGTGACTTTGGGAATATGGCAGATGAGATGATTAGAGACCAGTTCATTGAGAAAACAACGCTTCATGTAAGAGAACGCTTAATTCTAGAACCACAACTTACACTAGAAAAAGCAATAACCATTGCTACTCAGATTGAGTCAGCTACAGCTGAAGCCAAAATAATGAGCATGGATACAGGAGGCACAGTCCAGGCTGTGACTCCTTTTTAGAAAAGTTCGCTACCACTGCAGACACACAATTGCAAGAGGAAAACTAATGAAAAATCACCGAATCAGCAAATTCAAAATACAGTAAAAGCATGTTTTTGCTGTGGATCCCCACAACACCTTGCAAGATACACAGGATGTCCAGAAAAAGTAGCTCAGTGCAATCATTGCAAAAAGATTGGACATTTTGCTAAAGTATGTCGCAGTAGCCAGTTCAATCAACAGGTGCATGCAGTTACAATACCAGCTGTTACTGTGCTGAGCGTGGACAAAATCACTATTGCACATATTCCAGAATAAACAAAGTGCACTGTAAACATTCCCACCATACCCTCAGGCAAACCACACTCTATTCAGCTAACGTTGGACACGGGCTCAGCAGTATCTATACTACCTGATTCCATCTATTTGCATTACTTTAAAGATGTGCCTCTTACTGAACCCAAACTTCACTTGGTGTGCTATTTGAAAAAAACATATTTCAGTACATGGCTGCCTGCCAGCAATAGTTACTTTTGGTGATTGCTGTGTAACTGCAGAGTTCTACATTGTCCACAAAGGCACTCCTACTTGGCAGAGATTTATTGGCTGCTTTAAATGTCAGGGTAGTTAATGGATGAATTGATCTTCCTCAGCAAAGCACTCTTGCAGTACACACACCAGTTTGAGCTGGGACTCAAAGCCAAGTTGAGGAGAAACTCAGCTGTGCTTATGGGTTTCTGCATAAAGTTAAAATGAGAATAATGTGATGCCTGTACGACAGAAGTTACGGCGCTTACCATTTTCAGTCAGGGAAGCTGCTTCAGAGGAACTTAGAAAACTAGTTCAAAAGGACATTATTGAAGAGATCGACGCCTCAGAATGGGTTTCACCTATAGTAGTGATGCAGAAGAAGGGTGCAGGCATTCACCTTTGTGAGGACTTAAGGGAGCCAAATAAAACTATTGTGATTGACAGCCATCCTCTTCCTCACATACAAGAAGTATTTGCAGAACTCCGTGGAGCAAAGATGTTTTCAACTCTTGATTTGCAGAGAGAATGCCACCAGATTATGTTGCATGAAGATAGCAGACACGCACGAGGGGCTATTACACGAGGAACTATTTTGTTTTAAACGTGTTCCATACGGTCTCGTATCTGCCCCAAGTGCCTTTCAAAAAATGTCATTGATTCTGAAGAATCAACATGGAGTTCAGTGCTAATTGGATGATATTATCGTGTTTGGAAATACTTCTGAGGAGCATGACAATAACCTGAAGTCTGTACTAAACTGCATCAGCACAGCAGGCCTCCAGCTCAATGGATCCAAATGCAAATTTAGACAAACTGAACTCTCCTTTCTGGGGCACACAATTTCACAGGCTGGACTAAAACCTGATCCAGATCATATCCTGGCAATTTCAAATGCTCCTCCTCCAATAGATTTGCAAACCTTACGTTCCTTCTTGGCTCTTACCTCCTGGTATGCAAAATTCATTCCCAATTATGGTTCTGTCATTGAACCATTATGGGAATTACTACAGAGAAGTTCAACCTTAGTGTGGACAACGGATGCACAAGCTAGTTTCGAAACGGTGAAAGACCTTGATTGTACATAGTCCAGTACTTGCATTATTCAGTCCTGCATTGCCCACAATTGTAACTACTGATGCTACTGATTATGGACTTGGGGCTGTTCTCACAAAACTGCATGAGGACAACACAGAGAGGACTGTTGCATTTGCTTCAAGGACACTAAGTAATGCTGAGAGAAAATATTCTACAGTCGAAAAAGAAGCACTTGCTTGTGCCTGGGCTACTGAAAAATGGAGAACTTACCTGTGGGGGCCGCACATTCAAGTTGCGCACAGACCACAGCCTTTGACGATGTTGCTCACCATGAAAGGACAAGAAGAGCAGGATACCGTATTGCTCAATAGTCTGCAAGACTACTCTCTTTCAATTATGAACTGGAAGATAAGCCTGAAAACCAAAATGTGGTCGCTGATTGCCTTTCTCGCCTGCCTTTGCCTTCACCAGATGGTGCACCGGAGGATGAGGATGTAGTGGTTGTGCTTATTACAAGCACTCTCACTGCAGTTACAAGAGAACAATTTCAAGCTGTTTTTGTTGAATTGGACACGCTGAACAAACTATGGGAATTTCTGACAAAGAGATGGCCCAGTCACCCTAAAAACCGCAACCCAGTTTTGCTGCCTTATTTTAGAGATTGGGATGAACTTACTTTGTTCGATGGCTGCGTGCTACAAGGTACACACCAGCTCCTTGTGCCAGAAGAATTACAGTCAAAACTCATACACCTGGCACACGATACTCATCAAGGAATTGTCCAAACCAAACAATGACTACGGGATTTGTATTGGTGGCCAGGGATGGACTCTCAAACTGAAGCACTCGTAAAATCCTGTGTCACTTGTCAAATGCATGATAAGACAGCAGTGACATGTACCCCTCCATTACTGCCTGTTCCTCTTCCTGAATCTGCATGGGAAAAAGTGGTGATTGACATTGTAGGACCCTTTGATACTGCTCCACCTGACTGCCGTTATGCCATCACTTTAATAGACTATTTCAGTAAATGGCCTGAGGTAGTGTTTACATCACAAATCTCTTCTGCTACAGTAATTAAGTTCCTCTCTTCAGTTTTTAACAGGGAAGGTAACCCCTAAGAACTGGTTTCAGATAATGGTAGTCAATTTACTTCCCTGAGGTTTGAAGCTTTTCTAGCACAGAGGAACATTTTACACAGAAGGTCATCCCTATATTACCCTCAAGCCAATGGGGAAATCGAACGATTTAGCAGAAGTTTAAAAGAGAGTTTGCAAACTGCTAAACTGGAAGGGCAATTGTGGATACGCTTCACTACTGATTTCTGTAAGCATACCAGGCTACATGACATGCCACAATGCAAAGATCACCCACAGTTACTGCATGGGAAACAGATGAATACTAAACTGAACATTGCGGGATTGTTAAAGGCACGACCTGATGCCCCAAATTAGGATGATATGAGAAAAACAGTTGAACAGAACCAAGCAAAGTCTAAGGCTTTCACAGACAAGCGGCGGGGTGCTAAGGAACCAAAGTTTGAGTGTGGTACCTTCGTTAGAATACGAAAACCTGGAATTTTACGTAAAGGGGACCATAAATTCACAGCTCCTCTTAAAATCATAGAGAAGAAGGGACCTTACACCTATTGACTTTCTGATGGGCAGGTATGGAATGCTTCTTATCTTGCACCTGCCTATGTACCAAGAGGAGATTATGCCAACACCCAGTCTGCACTGGATGACTTCACCACAGTACCAACACAACAAGACATTGCACTGGAACCGGGGCTTGAGAGACGGCCTGTCAGACCCAGACAACCACCTGTCTGGACTAGAGACTGTTATGTAGTATCTACAGTGTTTTCAGTATAATATTTCTGCCAACAGTGTTGTGTCTTGTTTCATATTTGTTCCTGTGGTTAGAACAACAGTGTTTATTTTAATTGGGAGAGTTTCTTAAGAGAGGAGCGAATGTGGTGTTTAGATGTTGCTTGTAATTATTAGAATTGGGAGAACTGGCTGTTGGGAGTCTGAAAGGACAGAAAACAGGAAGGAGGGGGGAGGAGTTGAGAGGCTGGAAAATAGCTACAGAGGGTGCAGCAGCCGCTTGGTAAAGAGGTTTCCACTTTGAAAATAAAGTCCTGTTGAAGCTTGTTAGTACCTTGCCTGGTTGATACAACAGCTTGCTGAAGCCTCCAGGAATGGAAGACCTTCCCTTCTGATTCAGTGCAGTGTTTAGAGGCAGCCAGAAGAGGAATGGGAGAAGACGATGGGGTAGCAGCACCACCTGGAGGCAGTAGGAGAGGTAGCCTCAAGAATAGCAACCGCTTCCTGCAGGGTGTCCCAGAGCCGGGAGCTGGCCCAAGCAGAAGCAACAGTCATACCCCTGCACTCCAGGAGGAAGCCTTCCAGAGGGAAAAGGATGAAGTTGCATAAATAGTTTATTTGCTGAAAAATGCAGTTTTGGTTGACCCGAAACTATTTGACCCGATTAATGAATTTGACCCGATTAATTTTGGCTCAGGAAATGTTTTTCAGGGCTAGCTTCAGGCAAGTGAGCCTATGTGCCCCGATACTCTTCAGCCTACTGGTCAGAGCTCTTGCCTGGGATGTGGGAGACCCAGGTTTGAATCCCCATTCTGGAGCACTTGACCTTCACCCTCCTCATCTCTCAACAGAGCATCTTAACCACTGGCTATAAGCTCTTCTGGAGTGAGTTGCTTTCACTCTCTCCTGTTGCAAAGCTGTGACCCTTTGAATAAATTATTAATCTGGTCCAAAGAGAGAGAAGGACTCTCTAGCCTGGTGATTAAGGCGTCCCACCTGAGAGGTAGGAAATGGAGATTCAACTCTCTCCTTAGACTCAGGCTGATGACTGAGATCCACATCTCTTACCCCTCAGGTGAGCCTTAATCGCCAGGCTAGGGTCATTCTCTCTGTGGCACAATGAATAGTTAAGTATTTATACCAAACAGAACAGCTTCAACAGGAAAGACCAAGAGCCGCCTAGTGACAAGGTGCTCACTTGGGAGTGGGGAGAGCTGACTTCAAGCCCCTGTTCCAGAGCCAGTGTTAAACCTGGATCTCCCACAGCCCAGGTAAGTGCACTAACCACTGGGCTAAAGCTTACAAGGATGGATGGACACATACCTGGCTCTTTACAAATGACTGGAATAAAACTTCTCATTTGCTGACAAATTCAGAGCATTTGGGGAACCAAACCAAGTATTTTTTTTCCGATTTGCTGGCCAAATTGCGGGGGGGAGGGGGAATCAATTAGTCACCCAGCTCTAGTGAAGACACTATTCAAATGGGAAACAGGACCAGAGGAAGCTGTTACTGTGGTAATCCCTGGACACAAGGAAGTGATAAGATTAAAGGGGAAGGAAAAAGGATGGAAAGGGAGGCTTATGGCCATTTGAGCTTCCTTCTGATCAAAAACCTGTTTAATCAAGGTCTTGTCTAGGGTGCAACTGAAACTATGCTGTGGACAACTGGCAAACTAAGAGTGTATTGGATGTCCTTCCAGGGCAGTGAACCTGGTACAGTGGTGTGGTTATTTTTACTGAGTCTATTTAAGACTCCTTGGCTTCACAACTGCATAATTAAAACACATAGGAGACAAGTTCTCTTTACCGCCCCCCTTCAGTTAGGGTTGAGCACTCTTGTGTGTTGCCCAATAAATCCTCCGGAGAGGGTGGGGGAGAAGAGACAGGCAAAAGACAAGACTTGACAATTGGGATATTTTTAGGGAAGATATAGAGAGAGTAAAATAACCCATTCATGGGTCTTCCATATACCATAAAGGTTTTTTAAAAAATGTGTAGGGGATGACACACAAACCTATTTCTCTCTGCCCTTATCTTTACTGGTACTTTTTAATTCTGTGCCTAAAAATGCTATGTGAAGAGAAACACTTGCACCAGAATCACTAGCAGGCAAGGCCAGACAGCCTTAGTGACAGCCTACAGGGAGGGGGACTTTAGGAGGAGGCCCACAATGTGTCACAGTCCCTGCGAAGACAAACCTCAGTGCCATTCCCTCTGACAGATCCACCATGGTAACAAGTAGCACTGCCAAATTACCCAGAACAGCCAGTAAACTGTACAATGTGAGATTTTCTTCTGTACCTAACAGAAATCAACTGCTTATCTCCGTAGTACCTGAAAGCTAGACTCATTTACATTCTCTCTGGTTCATAAGGTAAAGTAAACAGAGACCGGAAGATGTTACCCGGTGTCTCTTTGGTGGCCTGTGTGAAATGAAGTTTGTGGTCCCCTTCCTAGTCATGCATGATAAAAGTACACACATTAGTGTCTGCAATGTGCATGTGAGCACTGCTACAACAGGGATTGAACTGGGGGACCTCCAGAGCTAAGAGTATGAGCCACCTCAACTTGAACTAAAGAGCTATGGTGCTATAACAACTCATGTCCCCGGTGGATCAGCAGAGGAGGAGGATCCATAACACCCATTCACCAGTGGGCTATAGCCTATACATGTTGCTGGGACGTCACAGGACAGAGGCCAAGGAGTGAATGGGCATGGAGAATGAACAATCCCCAGTGTATCTCATGGTCAGGATCAAGACCAACCCTTGGAGTAATCCACTCTTTCTGTAAGAGACCTTATTTATCTTCTCTCTTAAGGAAGTAAAGTTTGAGCCTTTTGCTGTGAGACTCAAGTAATTGCACTGACTAAAAAAACCAAAACATCCTCCCAAGCAGTGGTATGTATGTATAGATTGCATCAAGATTCCCAGAAAGTATCCATCCACAATCTATGCATACATACCACTTCAGTAAAGATAGATAACTCACTTCTATAAGAGGCAAGAAAATCATCCATCAGCTGGAGAAGTTACCCAGTAACCATCCAACTGCAGCCAGATAAATACCAACTTTTTGCACAGTAAAGGAGAATGCATTCTATTCTCCACCTCAATACGGCTGGCCTCAAAAGCTGTTCTCTGAGCCTGTGTTGGATCATGCTTTAAAGATTGCTATAGTCACTCGGGAATTGAGAGTCTGGTTTGGCTTGTTCTTCCAAAACATTATATATCAGATTTCCTTGTTCGTTTTTAAAGGAGAGGTACTAAAGCAAGGATTCCATAATTGGTTTAATAAAGACTCATTGTTAATTTGGAGGTAACAGGAAGCTGGTGATCCATTGTTGGATCAAATACTTTGCTCTTATCCCCTTGAGCTGTATTAAGGTAAACTCCAAAGTATACCGCATGCTATAAAATAAGTGACAATATATTGAAGATTAGTAGAAATAGATTGTGTGCCTAATTCTGAAACTAGGTGCATGTCAGAATCTCAGTGCAAACTATCCTAATTAGAAACAAAGTCTCATGACCAGAGATCAGGTGAAACTATTTGTGATTCTAGAATTGCTGGTCTGGATTTTGCCTTTGCTTGAGTAAGCAGGTCTGCTTTAAAAACAATAAATGACTAAACATACTGCAATAGCTGAGCAATAGACTTTAAAAAAAAAACAACCCCCACTCAACTGCTGGTAGAAAACAAAGATTTAGCCTTTTATATGGAAGATGAGGGATAATTTACCTTAATTATAATTGTGTGGTCAAGTAATAGGCAGCTGGTTCAACAAAACCCAGGCAGCATCTGATAAACTGCTCACTAAGGATACTATTATACTAGAATATTAAAATCAGGTATGTGTACTGAAGAATTTCCAGAGCTGTTTTAAGTTCACGGGGTTCTTTATCTCCATTTCTTTTAGTTAGGAGATGGAGTAATGTTGGCAATGTTTCATTTATGAGACCACTTTTGTCCTTTAGAAGAGAAAGAAAATCAGTTTGGCAAGGAGGTAATGGCTAGTACTTAGGAGCAGGATTAAGTATAAGAAGATCTGTGACTTGAACAGGAGCTGCTAGAGGAAAAGAAGTCTCTGAAAATTCAGAGACACCACAACCCAGACAATTATTGGAAACATCCTCAGGTGCACTTGCTATGTTTCCAATGTACAAAGTCCACTTCTCTCGAGAGGACACTGAAATTCAAATTTCATCATTGAATGGGTGTGTTTCTAGTGAGGTTCCACAGGGATCGCTTCTTGGCTCTGTGTGCTATTTAACATTTTTATTAATGGCCTGGAAGACAACATACAATCATCAGTGATAAAATTTGCAGATGACACACAAACTGGGAGAGGGGTAAATCATAAAGAGAATGGATCACTGATTCAGCGCAATGTGGATTGCTTGGTAAACTGGACTCAAGCAAACAATGCGTTTTAATATGGCTAAACGTATACATCTATCAAAGAATGTAGACCATATTTACAAGGCAGGGGACTCTATCCTGGGAAGCTGTGACTCTGAAAAAGATTTGGGGGTTATGGTGGATAATGAGCTGGACATGGGGAATCTTGAGCAAGAGTAGAGAGGTTATTTTACTCCTGTAAATTGTATTTGGCAATGGTGTGACTGCTGCTGGAATACTGTGTCCAGTTCTGGTGTCTACAATTCAGGAAGGATATTGATGAACTGGTAGAGAGGGTTCAGAGAAGAACTACAAGAATGATTAAAGGATTCAGAAACATATCTTGCAGTGATACAGGAGTTCAGTCTATTTAACTTAACAAAGAGAAGATTAAGGTGTGATGTGATTACAGTCTAAGTATCTACATGGGGAACAAATATTTAATAACGGGCTCTTCAATCTAGCAAAGTATAAAACAATCCAATGGCTGGAAATTGAAGCTAGACAAATTCAGACTGGAAATGAGGTGTGAAATTTTTAACAGTGAGAATAATTAACCATTGGAGCAACTTAGCTAGCATCATGGTGAACTCTCCATCAATGACAATTTTTACATCGTTTTAATGTTTTCTAAAAGAAGATCTGCTCTAGGAATTATTTTGAGGAAGTTCCATGGGCTGTGTTATATAGGAGATCAGACCAGATGGTCACAATGGTCTTTTCTGACCTTGGAATCTATGAAAGTGAACTCACTCTACAAATTCCTTGCTGATTTGGAGTGCTCGAGAGAGTGTGGTCTAGTGCTCAGAGCAGGGGGCACCTGGATTCTATTCTCACCTCTTTCACAGTCTTGTTGTTTTACTTGGGCAAGTTAGGAATTTTGTTCCACACTTTACCTATTTGAAAAATAGTATACTGTATAAAAGGAAAAGGGGAAGTTACATTTTGGGCCTCCATACCTTGACTCTTTCAAACCAGTGTTTGCAAAATCAAACAGCTCTGTTATTTGCAGGCCTTGTCTACTCACACAGTTGCATCAGTTTAACTAAATTTGGTGTTTAAATGGATGTATTTACACTGGTGAAAACTCCTGTGTGGGCACTCAAATTGATTTAATCCCAGTTTATCAATTAAGGATATGTCTACACTACAGCCTATGTCAGCATGAGAATTTGGCACTGACAGGCTTCTGAAACCTGTCCTCTCTGGGGCAAGTTGCTGACTCCCTTACACATGGGGCCTGGGGATAGAAAGGAAGGGAGAAAATGGGTTAATCTTATTCACCAACTCACATGCTGTTCCAACAGCTGCCTGTTATTTACTATGGGTAGCTAGGAAAGTTTGTCTGCAATGATACTTGGATGCATTCCTTCAGATCTACTGGAAATGATAGTGTTTGTAGAGCTGCTGTTTTGAAACCTTCTTCTAGGCTATAGAACTGATTTGTCTTTGGCTTTTCATCTTTATTACTAGAAACACGATTTAGAGAAGAGCCTTGCCTCTCTCTTAGAGCCTGATCCTACAAGGAGGCTGAGTGACTTCAACACCCATCAAAGTCAAGGAGAGTTGAGGGTATGCAGCAGATTGGAGGACTGAGCACTCAGCCAGATTTTTAAAGGTATTTAGGCCTCTCAAGATGAGACAGGCACATATTGAGATTTTCAAAAGCACTGAGGGGCCTCCCATTGAAATACCTTTAAAAATCTCACCCTTAGTCTCTCTTGGTGTAGTTCTGCTTTTGTTATAAGAGATTATAAAATAATACAATCTTTGTTTTTGTTTTTTTACCATCTTTACTGCCAAGCAACAAGTACTCAGCTCTAAATTGCTGATTTTCCAGGACAGGTAAGGGTATTATGTTAGTTGGTAGATTCCTTTACCTGAGACTAAATACAGCAACATCTGTCAGTCTGGCATTTCAGCTCTGGACTAAGTCTCTGAAGTCAGTATGTGCCAACATGCCACCAGACGGGCCCAATTTTCACACCGCAAAAGACTGGCATAAGAAATTAATATTGTATTAAAACATACGACAAATAAAGATAAATGTTTTCCTTGTATTATTTTGCTATTTTCCCAGTACACAGATGTTTACTTAAGCTTTCATCTTTTGAACTGCTCTGTTCTATATGTGTGCTTATTTGCATATATATTATATAAAATCTATTCTCCAGGCACAGCAATCCTGCAGGGAAAACTCCAATTAAAGCTAAGGGAAGTTTTGAATGAATAAGCACTAAAGGATCAGGCCAAGAGCCTTGTCAGACATGAGTTCTGAGTATTTCGCAAGCAGACCAACACAGTTTGTGAACACTTGCTAAACAGAAATGGGCCATTGTCTTCCTTGAGTTACAATGTACATTAAGTTGATTAGCTTTTCTAATGGAATTGAATACCAGGTTACATAAACTACAGTGAGTTGCGTTAGTTTAGGACAATCCCCATTTTGGGGGGATGGTGGTATTATAAACCTTAAAAATCCCATAGACCTGTATTTCATGTCCCTAGAGGTCAAGACCAACTCATAGTAACCTACATCCTGAAAAGGCTTCGTGTGTTGTTTGGATTGATCAAAAGTCTTATCTACTTACAGCTGACTTTGTACCTATATTTAAGCTGGTTTTAGGTCAGCTGTATATATAACTTCCTTCTGAGTTCTGAAGGGTCCATCAGAAATTACTGTTAAACATATGAACGACAGTTAATAGATGTAGGAGTTCCTTTTTCTATTCAAACTATATGCAAATGTAAATCATCTTTTAGGTTTCTCCCAGGTAAAACCTATGACAAAAATACAAATATTCATTTAACCTTGTATTAAGATTCTTAATGACCTAGGAATATTTCAACAAATTAAAGTGGCAGACATTGCAAAAACAAACAAACAAAAAACCCACACACACACAGTAAACAGATCTCCTTTTCTCTTTTATTGATATTGCCAATGCGACTACCTTTACACAGGCAGATTGCTTTCCTACGTTACACACATTTTTTGTATTAATTTGGAAGTAACATTTTGCCCCCTATGCCTCCTAAAGTTATCAAATTAACACACAGTTATACTTACGAATCAGTTTTCCACAATTTTCTTTTAACCAATGACATTTACTTTTTCAGATCTGTGTAAAGGTTACTTGGCAAGAGTACATGCATGACATTAAATGGAGACCAATCCACCACTAAAAGGTAATGCACATAAAACATAATACAGTACTTTGACATCATTTCAAATAAATACCCACGTACAAATGTAGTAATTTTTAAATGTAACAATATTTCTTATGAATCAATACTGTAACAGAAGATGAAAATATAAGAAGTCCCCACATCTAGGAATAATAATGCTTCTTCCAGCAAACAGAAATCTTTTCCCCACTGACAATATTATTACAATTTGTACTTTTTTTTTTTTTTTGAGGGAGGGAAGTCCTCCCCTCTCTCCCCCCGAAGTACCAATTTAATGATTCACACTAGCCTCAACAAACAGCACCAAGGCAGGTGGGTACAGCTTGTTGATGCACTTTTCACTTTCTGTTTCCTGAAATTACAATGATTAGATACAACATGCAAGAGTAGGTATTAATGTCTTGTCTTTCACATTTCCAAACAATACTATGGTTAAACTGTATCCACCACCATACACAGCTAACAGAACATTAATGTTCCCAATACATCCTCTGTACTGCAGCCACAAATGCGTTAATACATCTTGCTCATTTGTTCAATAAAAGTCCATTTTGGTTCCCAAAGTGTATTCGGGTTCGTTTTTTTTTTCCTATACCCCTGAATTTGCAAGGATCTGCATGATGAAGTATCATTGACTAACCGTATTTTTTACAATTTCTTGTGTATATATAATCTCTATATTAAGACGACCATTAAAAATGTGCGAAAGGGGAGTTCGCTTTGCACTTATTGCTCCACATCTTTACTAAGTTTCAAAACAACTGTTCATTTCTTCTTGTATAGACTAAGCTATTCTAGGAGTCTCACTTAAATTATTAAAGGCACTACTGGCAGTAATTAATGACAAAAAGGCGCTGAAATAGAACACCCTATTCATTGACAACTTTAGAATTTTTCTTTCTAAATGTACCATAATTTGGCACAATAAAATGAAGAAGTAACAAAACAATTCCAATTTGGAATTTAAGCCATACAGTTGTATAAAATTCTGTTAATCAATAATACTTCATACCTTCCTAAAACCCAGAAATTCTGGAATTTATAGGTAACACTACTTTAATATTTTTCAAATGCCTATTACTGTTTTAACTAGAGCAAAGTCAAGTTTTCTTCTTGTTACATTGAACTATTCCTAAGAATAATAATACAATATGAAAAAAACCCCAGAATTTGAATACCCTGGATTTCTTAATGAACATGGCAGTTAAAAATCAGTAATTTTAACACATAAAGCTTAACATTTTATAATAATAAAAAAAGTTGCTGAAGCACAGCACATACATAGTTTAGCAGAGCTCCTGGTTTTTGTGTTGAAACTCTTTTTCTAAACGCCGTCTAGAGCAAAATCAGAAATAGTCCAAATCTCTGCCACATGCTGATGTCGAAAATCAACAAGCACAAGCCCAAAATAGGGAGAGAGACTGTGAGCACAAACCACTGCATTTTATATAAACTCTTCTACATAAGGAATTAAAAGAAGCTAAAGTAAAATATCAAAAGTGCACAGGTTTAACAATCAGATAAAAAAATTAATATCTGCAATGAAATAAGAAAAATTCCCCCATCTGAACATTTCTAGTAGATCATAAACTAATATGGTGATCGTTACGTTCAAAGTAGGTTTCTTCAGCACTTGTAAGTTTTCTTCCTGCAGCAGCACTTATAGGTAAAACTTGTTTGTTTTATAACTTGAGACATAAAAGTAAAATTGCAGGTAGTATACTGGAAAAAGGTGGGTTTTTAAAAAAAAAAAAAAAAAAAACAATCTAGGATCAGGTCAGTGGTTTCCATTCTTTGTGCAACAGGCTACCACTGTTAACCAGAACGAGGCAGGCTAAGAAATACTGTTGCACTGTTGGAAAGGCCATCTCCAGGAACTACTCTAAAGCTGAAAAATGGAAAACAGAATAACATTAGAAAAATTGGTACTCATTCATCAGTTAAAGAACTGACTTAATACAGAGTGCACTGCAAGATCTCCATAGCAGGTTAGTCGGTTGAGGAGCATCTGTTAGTTTCCCAAGTTAGAGGCAGTCACTTTAGTTGGCATGTGCTTTCCAAGCTAATGAACAATGCTTTACATGAGTACTGTTCAGAAGCAACAGCTTTGCAGGAAGGTTTCTTACAAGTACTGAATAAAGCTATGCTGTTCGAGCAAAAGATACAGCAGTGAGTATGCGAAAGCCATTATCAATGAAGATTTAGGTTCTCCCAAGACATGCAGGTCAGTATATCATGCAGGCCAATGCAGAGAACAGTAATCATTCAAAAGAAGAGCCTGCTTGCAGAGGTAGGTGATGGCTTAATAAGTTTTCCAAACTAAATCCCAACCCATTGAAAGGGAAATGAAAGACTTAACATAGCATAGGTAAGTTTCAAGAGATTTGTTTCACAAAAGTACAAGCCCCCATAATCTTAAATATATTAATCTAAACATACACACAGCAGGAACAGGTCACTTTTATGTACCGTTGCTCATTTCTCTTTAGATCAGGTTTTAAAACATACACTTGACAAGCTTAAATGGTCTGGCTGTTTTTTATTTTAAGAGCCATAGAGATGAATAAAAATGGAAAGGATTACTAAGCTGGTTGTGATGTAGCAAAACTATTCATATTTTGTACTGATAATGTGAGCCAATATCGATAGTAATAGTCACCTTCTGATAATACTGAAAACTTCCTATAAAATTTCAATTGACTTTAAAACTAATCAATGCATGTAGTTTCTTAAATTTACCTTTTCTATCGTTCGTATGTTGTGACAATACTACCACTAGAGACAGGGAAGCAATAAGAATTGTATTAACAGCTTCCTACTAAAGTTAAAACAAAATGATAGCTGCTTCTAATGGAGCAAAATGAGTTCGTAATCTAAATGCCTACTTTTACAAGGCATTCTTTATAATTACCCACAATGCAAAAATGAGAAGAATAAAGGCCTTTTGGAGGATTGTGCAGCAAAGAAGAGGAAAAGCAGGACTGAAAATTGTTAAAAGGTATTTTGCTTCTAAAAATATCAAACCTGCTACATAGCAATATTAAAGCTCAAATTCAGGAGAATACAGTGTTTTCTAAAAATGAAGTAATAACTGATGCACAGGGGCCTGCTTTTGGGGCCACAATTACTGTCTTTTTAAACGTCTCATGTACACAGGTAATTGGGCAATACAGAAGACTTGGAAAATCCACTCTTTTTTTAAAAAAAAAAAAAATAGATATTGGCAAATGTGATTCTGGCACCAAATTTAAGGATGCCACATTCAAATATTTATTTTAAAACAAGATTTTTCATAACTCTGATGTCAGATTTCTGCACAATTTACTTGGGTGGATTTTAGAAGCATTTTTTTAAAATCTCTCAGAAGCCAAAGACTATATTTTCCCTCCACTGGGAAAGCAGGCTGCGCTCCTTATTACTTTATATTTATATTGTGATATCTCCTGACTACTTATAGGCAGAGCGGCGATACACAGGAAGCAAGCTGCTGACCATCTACAAGAAATGGTAGTGAAATGAGGCAGTACTACACCAGGATCATTAGAATGGCTCTAGAAAACATCACTATCAGCAGACAACTGTGCAGTCTTGGATTACTTTTAGTTAATACTACAAGCATACAAAATTATTTGAAAAAGTACAAAATGAACAGGGCTTTACATTAAAATAAAGTTTGAGGCTAGGCACTTTAAAAACTTTTGTTTTTAAAAAAATGTGCCTTATTGTGCTCCACAAATTTTCCACAATTTTAAAAGCAACATTTTTTAATCTTGTATATTTATCACTTGTATAGGCACCAATTATGAAGTACACTTTTTTTATGTTATCAAACATATTGAAATTAAGTGGCTAAAAAGGCCCCTTAAAAGTCCAATAGCAGACAAAGTATTTTTTTTTTTTTTACGATTAATACATATGCTAACCTACTTCATTAATATTTATTAACAAGATGAACAGGTTAAATTTCCTGTGCCTATAATGTAGAGCCCTGCGAAAGGTGTGCTTGCATAAGGAATGCAATTTTTTTTATATTAAAAAAACCCACAAACAGAGCTCTGAAACATTATCCCATTAAGATTAATACTGAGAGCTGAGAAGAACTGTATTGTGACTTAAAAATAGTAGAACACAGTCATATAAATTCTGTACAGATATGGTGTGGATAGAGTAATATGTAAAACACCTTTTTCCAAACTGTTATGCTGCAAAAAGCAACATGAGACCACAAACATCCTTTCTGTACATGACACTTTTTCACAGCATAACTTTAATGTGAAACTGCATATCAGTTAGGATCCTAATATTTTTAATTTTCAATTTTATTCTAGATGGGGTAATATTGCATATTTTTAATAGACTATAAATGTGCAAGTTTCTTTAGGTTAACCCTCTGAAGTAGAGAAGAAAGAGTTTAAGAATGTATCCTATATTTCTCCAACTTTTATAGCTTATAAAAGCCTTTTGGGACTTTGGTCAGTGGTGATATGGCAGAAAATTTCTGATGACTGCCACAGCAGCCAAATCTAGTTTTGGTACTGGTTTTGAAATGTTCTGCATTTCCACGTTACACATCTAATTTCCAGTGTTGCATTTCACCACTTTTCAAACCAGATTAACAAGGAGATTTTAGGTTTGCTTTTTCCTGTGAACGCTTTTTTTATTTGAAGGATGCTGTAACCCTGGGGAAAGGATCATATTTGTGCTAATCAAACTACAGTTAGTAACACCAGATGTAGTATAGCAGGTATACACTTTTAACACTTACCCATAAACAGCAAAACCATACATGTTAACTGTGGAAACAAAAAGTTCCTTTCCACTATTAACTTGTTAATAAGATCTCCATACGTATGAATTAGTTACAGTTAAGACCACCATAATACCATTTGTATTACATGGTTTAACAACATACTAGTACAAGCAAACTCACCGCAACATTAGATAGTGGGGATTTATGCTGACAATTACAGCATAAAAATTAGATGCATAATATGATTTCCTACATGCCTCTTCTAGTCACAATAGATCTTATACTTCTCACAAAACACCTGGTTGTTAAGGACAGACCCCTCAGCTCTGTCTCCACAGGACCGGATATGACTTACACTTGGGTTACTGGTCTTGGCTTTGGAAGCAGATTTAGTGCGCACCCTTTTGGACTGCTCGTGGTCAAGCTCCAGATGCTCCAGGCGCTGGGTCAGTGCCAGTTTTTGCTGGATTGCCATACGCAGCAAGGAGTTCAGCGTCTTCTTCTCATCTTCAGCTGCTGCAAGCTGGCGTTGCATTTCATCCAGCTGTGTGACGTATTCGTCACATCTGCAATGAAATATATCAAGAATCTTTAGCAACCCTATTTTCCATTACAAAGCATGAACCCTTTGTGCTCAGCAGACATGGCCACTGGCTGACAGGAAGGAGTTTTGTAATCTGTTATGTGCATATTTATTTAGGAACTTCAGCAAAACCACCGTGCAGCCCAATTATTTTCTTCTGTGGATCTCCAAATCCCACATTTAGTGCTCAGGTTCTCCCACTTCATTATAAGCCTCTCTGACTCCCCAAGTATGGGACCTGGAAGCTCTTTGAGGGGGCTCTGTCTGAAAATTGAGCACCCCGCACTTGACCTGATAGTGATGAATTACATCTCATGAGTCATTCTTCACATAAATGGGGCATTATATTACAGAAAGTTAGGACTTTAGTTCTAAAGTGTAGTTTAGAACAAAAGGGTCCTATAACTTTTAATGAAATGGCCATTAATGCCATTTTACCACTGATTCAGATGAATTCATTTCCCTATTTTCCATGTGAAAGACATTTAATAAATTCCCCTTGTATCTTCCAATGCACATCCAACCCCATACTGAACTCAGTCACTCTCCCTGTCCCAAACAAAAGGCCTACAAGCTGCCCAATACAGTTCAGTTCAATTTATTTATTTATTTTTTAAAAGAGGAGCAGATGTAGATTCCAAAACTCCAATTTTGCCTACCCTGTTTGCTGGTGTAAGATACCAGATATTAGTGTTTTATTGCTGTTTTGTTTTGAGCAAGTATGTCTTTTTATGCAAAAATAATGATTTGCAATATAATGGTTTGGAAATGAATTTCTAACAAGGAAAAGGCAGGCCCTTCCAGTGTTACCTGGCATCTTGCAGGGCACGCTCCACAAATGCCTGTGACCTGTTCAATCTGTAATCACTTCCACTGAGCTTGGGAGCTATTAAAACTGCATCATGCACCATAAGCAATTCTAAATGAAGCCCCTCACGTGTAGGTGTGTGGTATGTAGATGAGATAATGAGTGTGGGTGTAAAAATAAATATGTCTATACACCAGCAGAAATTTCTCACAGCCACATCTGTAAAACTGAGCATCTTCATAAAATCAAAGCCAAACCTCCACCAGGAAGATCCTTCTTGTGAGATGTATTGAAAAGTCTGTCAAGCTACTAGCAACGTATAATCTAAAGCAGAGAGGAAAAAAAAATAATCTGCATTCAAATGCAGATTCACACACTGTGCCTTATAAAGGGCCTGATTATTTTCCCATTGACTTCAAAAGCAGCAGAGGCCAGCTTGCCTTCTAACTGAGTTTGCCGGAGAAAAGTTTTTATTTTGAAGTACACATTGAAGAAAGTATCCAACAGTGGCCCCTAAATGCTCATGTCAAACATCAGTGCACTCAGACTGCACTGTAGGTTAGCGTACCAGGGACAACTGGACTCAGTGCTATAGATGGGAGTCTACCCTTTTTCTCATGGAGGAGCTGTATCGAGAGTAAAGACCTACGGTGGTAACAATACATGGAATTCTTGGAGAATTTTGAGATGATGGTGGAATTGAGACAAGGCAGTGTGCTGACTTCTCATCTCTTCAGCCTACTTATGGAGGTAATTAGTAGGAGAATCAAGCCAGCGGGGAGACAGAGAAACCTATGTATGCTGACGATCTGGCTCTTTTGGCTGACAGCAAAGAGAAATTAGCTAATACGGTATCAGAGTGGGCATCTGTGTTTGAAGACCATGGTTTGAAGGTAAACACAAAGAAAACTGAAGCTGTGCAAGTAGGGAACGTGTAAGAAGGGTGGGTGGTTGACACTTCAGGAGAGAAGCTACTGCAGAACGACTAACTGTGGAATGTAACCTATCATTTAAATGAGCTTCTGTACCAAATGACTGGAGGATAGCTAACATGATGCCAATTTTTAAAAAATGCTCCAGTGGTGATCCTGGCAATTATAAGCCGGAAAGCCTAACTTCAGTACCAGGCAAATGGGTTGAAACTATAGTTTAAAACAAAAAACACCCCAGAATCAGACACATAGATGTACACCATTTGTTAGGGGAAGAGTCAAACATGATTTTTGTAAAGGGAAATTGTTCCTCACCAATTTATTAGAATTCTTTGAGGGGGTCAACAGACATGGACAAGGGTGATCCAGTGAATATTGTGTACTTGGACTTTCAGAAAGCCTCTGACAAGGTCCCTCACCAAAGGCTCTTATGCAAAGTAAGCAGTCATGGAATAAGAAAGAAGGTCCTCTCATGGATCCGTAACTGGTTACATGGTCACTGTTTTCAGAATGGAGAGAGGTAAATTGTGGTGTCCCCCAAGGATCTGTACTGGGACCTGTGCTGTTCAACATATTCATAAATGATCTGGAAAAAGGGGTAAAGAATGAGGTGGCAAAATTTGTAGACAATACAAAATTACTGAAGATAGTTAAGTCCAAAGCAAAGAGTTACAAAGGGATCTTTCAAAACTGAGTGACTGAACAACAAAATGGCAGATGAAATTCAAGGTTGATAAATGCAAAGTAACGCACATTGGAAAACATAATCCCAACTATACATACAAAATGATGGGGTCTAAATTAGCTGTTACCACTCAAGAAAGATCTTGGAGTCATTCTGGATACTGCTCTGAAAACATCTGCTCAATGTGCAGCGGCAGTCCTAAAAACTAACCATGTTAGGAAACATTAGGAAAGAGATAGATAATAAGACATAAGATATCATAATGCCACTCTATAAATCCATGGTACGCCACCATCTTGAATACTGCTTGCAAATGTGGTCATGCCATCTCAAAAAAGACATATTAGAATTGGAAAAGAGCAACCAAAATGAGTAAGAGTATGGAATACTGTCCATATGAGGA
Source organism: Lepidochelys olivacea (assembly GCF_965140295.1). Lineage (NCBI taxonomy): Eukaryota > Metazoa > Chordata > Testudines > Cheloniidae > Lepidochelys > Lepidochelys olivacea. The sequence continues at coordinate 29,032,951 of NC_140417.1, read as the reverse complement.
GAAATGAAAAAGACCGGGACTTTTCAGCTTGGAAAAGAGACAGCTAAGAGGGGATATGATAGAGTTCTATAAAATGATATGACTGGTGTGGAGAAAATTAATAAGGAAGTATTATTTATTCCTTCCCATAACATAAGAACCAGGAGTCACTCAATGAAATTAATAGGCAGCAGTTTTAAAACAAACAGAAGGAAGTACTTCTTCATACAACACAAGGTCAACCTGTGCAACTCATTGCTAGGGGATACTGTGAAGGCCAAAAGTATAACTTTGAGACCAAAAAAGAACTAGGTAAGTTCATGGAGGATAGGTCCATCAATGGCTATTAGCTAAGATGCTCAGGAATGCAACCCCATGGGTATCCCCAACCTTCTGATTGCCAGAAGCTGGGAGTGAACGACAGGGGATGGATCACTCGATGATTGCCTGTTCTGTTCATTCCCCCAGAAGCACCTGGCATTGGTCACTGTTGGAAGACAGGTTACTGGGATATATGGACCATTGGTCTGATGCAGTAGGGCCGTTCTTAAGCTGATTTGGAAAAAGAATTTGTGTACTTAGGGAGTACACTTAGCGCTATTGGAAAGAATCCAGAGAATTGAAAAGAAGAACCCAAGTATGCTGGGGCAGCACTGAAAAAGGCGGCAGATCTGTAATTAAGTAACAAATTGAAAGGTAAAGTGCATGCTGCATGTGTTTGTCCCTGCTTGCTCTGTGGTTTGGAAAAGATGAATCTTACAGAGATGGAAGAAAAAAAGATACAGATAGTAGAAAATAATAGACTGGGATGAATGGCAGGTAAGTGGAGAGTTGACAGTGTGTGTCTGGAATTCATTAGGAGGAAGAAACCTGGGACTCTCAGTGACAGATAGGCTAGAGAGAGTATGCTTGAGGTGGTCTGGACTTGTGAAAAGAATGGGAGAAAGAGGAGAGCAAGAAAGGATGTGGAAGACTGAGGAAAGATGGAAAGACTCTGTCAAAAGAAGCTTGAAGAGAAAAGGACTACAACTGTAAGACTTAAAAATCCATGCCATGGACAGGAAGGTGTGGTGAAGAACTGTGGGTACCTCAGACCCTATGTAAATAGGGAAAGGAGTTTAATACAACAGATACATTTCCAAGGCAAAATTGAAAAAACACTCCAAAACTAGAGGAACCAGACTTGATACTTCCTAAACTATGGGCCAAGTCATCCCCTCTGATCTGTCACTGGTATTGAGGAAGGAAGGAAGCAACAGGAAACAAGTTTAAGTGTCCCTAAATATGCTGGATGGAGGAGAAATTAAACTTTAGGACCATCATTTCCCTTCCCCTCCCAGTAAGCTTCCCTGCAGTCCCATGTAAACTTCCCTGCAGAACTTCCCCACCTTTGGAACGAGGACAGTGGGGTGGGTGTGGCTGGGGATAGCTGCCTTATGCAGCATGTCCCAGCAATCCTGCAGAGAAATGTTCACAGGAATGAATCATTTGGACCCCATCAGCACTAACTGCTGCACCATCCCCTCTATGCTGGCAGATGGAGATGGATTTTGTTGCCAAAAGGTGAAGGGGGAGGCTGAAAGGACAAGGAATAGCCCAAAGGGATTAAAGATCTCAGGATGGCCAGAGATCTGTGGGATTTCCCTTCAGTTCTTGGGACATCCATGATGTTTGGAAGAGGGAGCACACACTGGGTGGACACCATGAGGAGGCAAATCTACCACCTCCTTCCTCCAACCTGACTCTTTGGAAACTTGGCTACCATAAGCCATGGAGTTTTCATAGTATCTTGTGACCTCTTGGTTTTTTCCCCTGCAGCAGAATGTGATCTGGCCCTAAAACATGACTATTAATTAGGTGAAATTTGGTCCCAGTTTACACCACTTGCGTTTAGTGCAGGACTGCTGGAAGCTGATCCTGCACAGAGCGGCTACCCTCAGCTACATCTACCCCTCAGTCCTCACTGAGGTAACAGGATCACACAGGATGAACATCAGAGCAAAATTTCTCTGCTTTTCTAACCGTTTACAGATAGAACCAAACTATCAATTTCTTTTCAATCTGAACTGCACACTTCAGCTCCCAACCTCACTACAGTGAGGCTGATTTATAACTGCTGCAGCCATTCATTTGATTTCCATTGCAAAATTTGTATTAAAAGACTTTGAGGAGGTGAGGGGGAGCGGATTTCAGTTTTAGTCCTGAAAGCGAAAGGCTGGCTAGGAACAAGAACACTGCAGAAAAACAGAGTACAGCTTCCCACACAGCTTTGCTAATGTACCTTAATAGCAGGAACATTGCAAGCTGAGGATTATCTAGGCGTCTCCTGATCAAAGGCTGTCAGTTGTGCCAAACTGGGTGGTAGTTTGGTAACATGGACAAATGCCTGTAGGGGACTAGAATAAGGTCAACAAACTCAGTCCATAGTTGTAATTAAATCCCAAGATTTCACCTGTGAAAGGCTACTATTGCACCATCAAGCTTTTTGCTAATGCAATGTTTAAACATCAAATGAATGCCATTATAAACTTGACAATGGAAAATGATTTACGGTTTTTAAAAATGTGATGAGTTGTTTTTTTTAACCCGTCCTATTCTCACACTATTTCATTAATATAGGTGGTGCTTTCTTGCTAGCAGCAGCAGCAGAAACATAGTTGGGATTCTTACTGTCCTGAATTACTGATCTCACGTGTGGGTTAGAATGTCTTGGAGTTTTACTAACATATGAGACATTTCATGGCTCTCCTTCTTGAATCCATTCTCCTGAATGGTTCTTTCAGCTAAAGTATTTTGTAAGTGAAATAAATGAGTATCTTAACCAGTTCTGTGCCTGATATTATTCAGGATTCCTTTGTAAAGCCAGAGAAGTGATACTTTGCATGTAAGAATAGTAGTCCATTTAAACAGGTTGAAAAGGATCCAGGTTTTACTAGAAGTGGATGCAGACTTTACACAATTGGTCTTCTGGGACCACTGACCTGCTTTCCTCCCCCAGGCTGTTCATTAATGCCGTTTTCATTTGTTTCAACTGAGTATAGTTTCCTAACTATACTTAGAAACCATGGTCTCCAGCACTGCCTTATATCAATGCAGTATAACAATTCACACTAACATCATGACTGGTTTTTTGTGTTTTTTTTTTTACATAAACTGATATCGATTTGTAGCTTTGCAGGTGTAAAAGCAAAATATCTTCTCTTTATAAATTTATCTTTTGTGCAAAGCAACATTTCAGACTATGTATTCAATGTAGATGGGTTGAACTGAAGATTCCTTTGTTCCAAACACACTTTTGAAACTAAAATAATTGAGCTTTCATGCTTACAAAGGAAAATAAGATTAGCATAATTCAAGTCTATTGTGCACGTACTGTTATTTATATAACAGACTGGAATGATGCTATTTATTTATATATATATATATATAATGATGCAGACCTTGAACATAAGGCTTTGATGTTGCTTACTTTATCACTGATGATTAACCAGGAAAACAAGAATTTAAGGAAACCACCAACTTGTAACATTTTAAATAAGCAATACCATAAAAAAATCTCAAACTCAAGATGATACAGAGAGAGGAAAATCCCTGAAGGGCTCCATAAAACTAAAAGTTAAAAACATTTAAAATGCCCATGTCTAAAGCTAAATTATTCTTTAAAAACAAAAATCAAAAACATGCCGAATATCAATGTCTCTAGGGTTAAAGATCTCATTTTCCAAAGCAGTTTAACATTAGCATTACTTACTGCACATGCCAATCTCTCCTTATTTCTGGATATATTTTTAATCATCTTGAACTTCAGCGTGTTCAAAATGGTTAATTAATCCTGATATATTTTTAATCATGTGTTTCGCCATGTTCTTCTACTGTGCTAAGATCTGTATTTGCAAATGCAAACCATGTAGTTATTGGCACCTGCACTTACTTACATCCATTTACCTTTTCCCATTTTCAGTTGTGATCAGTACAATGCCAATTTATAAGCAAGCAGTATAGCATAACAAGCAGAAAGAGCTAACTGAAGAAGCCTCTTTGGGAACATTGTCAGCTACTTTAGCCTCTACCACAATAGATTAAACTGTCACCTACATTAGAAATTAAGAGCAGAGAGGATTAAAGTCTCACAATTTTTCCTCTTTATTAAAAGATGGAAAATATATCCAAGCAGAGGCTAAAAGACATTTAAATGAACATGGTCCCTAACAGAGACTAACAGCAGCATGGCTATAAGAGGTATTAGCTTCTACCTGCCATATTAACTCTGTCTTTACATTTGAAATAAATTTGATGAGAAAATTCCTAACAACCCACCATCACCAGCAGGAATGAAGAGGCCCTTACCTGCAGAGGAAACACTGTGTGCTTATACTGCTAGAGGGGTGGGCATGTGGAGGAAGAGAGGGGTCAGGGAAAAGAAGGCGAATCTGTCATCATGTAGCTCCATTACCCTTCCACCCAAGGCGACAGTAGAAAATGCACAGTAGTTCCACGGCTGCTTTGTAGGTTAGAGGGCAGAAGTAAAGATTCTTCGTTTTTCCCCTACCTCAAAACGATCCCTGGTTTGGACTGGGCACTGAAGGCAAGATGTAGAGCCAAGCGAAACACCTTTTGAATTTATTTAATTAGAACACCAAGTTTTAAATGGCTTATATTTTGCATCAGCTCACCATGCAATGTAGAGAGAAAAACACGAGTTACAGTGGTTCATTTTAGATGGACAACCTCTAATTTACAAATTTTCTTTCACATAAGACCAAATTTTGTGATTCTTTCTCAAGCCAAACTCCCACTGGATTTCATGGAATTTTGCTTGACTAAGGGCTATAGAAGTTAGCCTTCATTTACTAACGTCTCAATCCTGGAAGGTGTTGAACTCCCAACTCACTTCATTTAGATTAATACACACACATACACAGACAAAGATAAGTATCCGTATGCCCTCGGCTGACTTGACATAAAAGTGCATAGCAAGGAAAACAAACAGAAAAAGAAAAAGAAAAACACAACCTAACTGAAATGCAGTTATCCCATCCACTTGGACTTCAGTGGAGGAGCTCACACAGGACTGGACTCTAAATTGTCAATGAGTTATTGACCTTCATTAAAGACAAAGTGAATAAACAAGTTGAGGCCCAATCCTGAGTGGTGTCAGTATGGCTCTGCACATGAATTCGTGTGGATCCAACTGCAGGATCAAGGTCCTAGTCCTAATCCAGTGTCTGAAATATTTTATGAAGTCACTTCATAATCTTGACCTGTCTGCCTGTGTGGGATCATGCATCTGTAGCACATATGCTTAGCAGATCCATGTAAACTAAGGCATTCTTTCAAATGTATTTTTAAAAAAATACCTGAATCCAAAAATCAGATAAAAAGGAAAAGACCACAGATTTATATGTTTGGGCTTAGAGATCAAACCAATTCAAATATCTATTGGAAATCTTGACTCTGACTTTTCTTATTTTTTCCCTAATCTCCTGGACATCTTGCATTGAAAACTCATCTGAACTGCACATTAAAGAAAGTTATTTATGGGCTAGGTGTCATTTGGCGAAGAATCAAGTACAGATTACAACCAATATATAGTTTCCTAGATCATTTATCTCAGCCATATGGAACAAATACTTTTGCAAATTATTTGTATTAACGGTTTAAAAAGTAAATCACATGGAGAATCTCCTCTGCAGCTTGATATTTCCCAGGAGAATTATCTCCATAATACAAAGGCCAAGGTCAGATCCACACAGCTGGACCCTTCAATCCTTCCGCACTTCCAAGGAATGCAATGGAACTCTGCCACAAGGATCTGCCTACTTCCATCCTATTGAAGGGTCATGACCAGACTTGAAAAAAATTGAATTTACCATTAAATGAAATACACAGGAAACCCCATTTCTGTATCAGGGGAGAAATTAACCCTGGTGAACCATTTAATTTTCATCTAGGCCACGTATACAGAACAGAGGGCCTCTGCAGCTGCTCTCCACCACTAGCTACCTTTTAGTTACTGGGTGACACTTGAGGTTTTGATTTTAACCAATGAAGGCCCTTCTTATTTCAGAAGCTGCCATTTTGACAAGCTGTTGGCAAGGCACTCACCATGAAAGGGGCTTTAGAATTTACTATTAAGTTCAAAACCGCTCCAAGCTTTTGAAAAAGAGCATGGGATAAGGGCTGGTATTTGCTCTAATCTATGGGTACTTTCATGGCCCTCATTACCACACAATAGGACCATTTGCCAAGTATTTACAACATTCCTGTGAGGTGAGGAAGTCTCATTACCCAAGTGTTGCAGATGCGGAACTGGGGCACACAGCGATTATGTGACTTGCCCAGAATCACACAGGAAAGCCGAGGCAGAGCTGGGATCTGAACCCAGATCTCCCCGGTCCCAGTCATGAACCTATTCATAAAGCTATCCTCACGGGGATAGCAGAACATTATTGATTTTCAAGCTCCCGTCATATTTTGGTTTGAGGGAAGCTGTTAGCCATTTTCATTGCATTTTTCAATCTTATTGTCAGCAGTGCCTAGACCCTAGGATAGGTGCATTTTTGTTATACATATAAATATATAAATCAGTACAAGAAGCCACGAGTGTCATTTTACACCATTTCTACCAAACACATTTTGAATTCTTTTTTCTGCCACTGTGTCTTGTTCCTTGCATATAGGACATTGGCAGTGCACAGTACTGGACCTGGAAAACGTGTTACACATAGGCTCATTCACTGCCCCTGAGCTACACCGTACCACTGACTGTAGAAACTGGGAGAGAAATGCCTGTTAGTCAGGCCTTATGAGACTCCACTCTAGCCAGTTTTCAAGATCAAAGTTCTCCATCTGGCTTCCCTGAACTGAGCATTGTAGATGTAGAAATATTCTACCAATGTAGAAATATTCTACAACTTGTTCCAAAACTGTCCCAGTCCAATATGAAGCCCACTTAGTTATGTATGTCTCTTACATGTAAGTTTAACTGTGCTCTGGTTCAGTTTACAGCTTCCATTGTTAAGCTCTTCTTTCATGTTCTGTAGGCCCTATGATATCTGAACAAGAGGATAGCCTCCAAATTAGCTTTGCTATTTTAACTATTCTGCCAGTGTTTAGATTTGTTTACTTCATTTCATTTTCACACCGCCAGTTAGATGCCTTCTCTGTGATGGTGAACAGTAATCATTCATTAATTGCTGTTTGGGTGGTAGAAGTCACAGCCTGGTTCCCTTATTCTGATAGCCTTCTTGGACTAGTCTCCTCCAATTCTAATACTAGTCTCATACTATGCACTATCCTCGCATTACTAGCATTTTCTAATACATGTCATCTTCCCTCCTGCTGACTAGCTGCAGAGTTTGTCTTCTTCTTCACCTCCTATTGATGAAATACTGGAGTGTCAGGATACTTGTTAATTACATCTAGGTGCACTTGCACATTGCTTGTCAAAGTCATCTACTCTCTGCAGGATGCCATTTCTTAATTACTGTTCCATCTTTATTCTGGAGGGAAAACATCTATTCTCATCTCATTCTCACTTGTTCTTAGTTTCTGGGAAGATGGTTTCCCTCTCGAGATTCACTGTAAGGTTCTGTTTGCTGATGTTCTATAAAACCATTTTCCTCAGGCTCTTGCTCAGTGGATTTAGCAACCTTCACTCTGAAGCAGGGAATCTGCAATTTGCTGTGGCAAGTTCTTTTTTCTGCAAGTGTTCATTTTGTCCTCCTTGCAGAACTAAAGTACTTTTCTTTTGTTAGAAGAAGAGGCAAAATATTTCTGCAGAATGGTCTGAATGGATTTATTTGATCTGAGGTTTCAGATTCTAACATAAAACACACGAACACCATGTTTGAAAATGTTTTGTCTTTGGAATGGATAAGTGTCTCATTTTGCTTTTCTGTCTGCGGTTGAATTTGCACCCTTTTACAGGGATATTTGCTTCTCATCCTGAAATAATATCTTGCTTGTATCCTTAGCTGCTTTGATCTTCGCATGCATTATTTCCTGACACGGTAAGTCTTAATGCTATGGTCTTTTTGCTGAATCTTGGCATATTGTTCTTATTCTTGTATTCTTAGTGCTGTAAGGTGACCAAGTGTCAGAGTCAGGTCCTTGTGGGGCAGAATGATGACTGTTCTACTGAGTCACACTGACTTGAAGACCAGGTTGGTCTCTTTGGCCCAGATTTTCAAAGGTTCTTGGGCATTGCTACATTCACTCAGCGATGCAATGCCTATATGATTTAGGACCCTAAATCTCACTTTCAAAAGGGATTTAGGAGTCTAAAATCCATCAATAGTCAATGGGATTGAAGCACTTATAATCCCTTTTGAAAGTGAGATTTAGGCTCCTAACTGAGTTAGGCGTTACAACGCTGAGCAAGGGCAGCAATGCCCAAGTGCCTTTGAAAATCTGGGCCCTTTGCTCCAACTCATGGATATAAATAGAGGGGTAGTAAAGAGAGAGAGGCAGTGCAGCACAGAAAATTCTGGAGACTAGCCTGCCTGAAAAGTAGCAGGGTCTGAATGTTTGTAGGTAGGGTCCTGGCCAATTCTGTGTTCAGTTATGAAGAGAGAAAAATCATGATAAGATAGGAATTTTGTGCAAGCTAAAGAAACAAATCTCTCCCCTGAGGGGCTTGCAATAGGTTACTCACAGGGCAGTCAATTATGTCCTGGGAATAATAAGGGTCACACTAAAAAAATCATTATGTACTTTTCATATGTACACATCCTGGGTTCAGTGGGTTTTTTAGAAGGGTGCAGGTGTGTTCACTAATACCTTAAAGTGTTATTTTTAGGACCTGGACAAGCTAAGTCAGACAAGAGGAAGGAGTAAAACAATGGAATCAGTGACAGCCAGTCTTCAAATTGAAACCAAAGTATCTTCCTTTCTTTCAGCTTTTCTTTGCTCGTGATTAATTAATACCTGCTTGATCAGGGTTTGGGTTTTTCCTGAATATCTGAAGCTTCTCTCCCAAACCTGCAGTAATGCCCTGTGTTTAGTCTGCCATAGTACAATAGCTTCTTAAATAATGACTTGTGGGCCAGTTATTTTCTGTCCTTCACCAAGTCAACTTCTTATAACCACACTTTCATTCTAGCATGTGTTCTTGATCTTTACCCTCAGATGCTGTAAATCCCTGCACCTCTGCTGAATCACCATTCCCATGTATTAGGGACTGCTGGAGAATTACAATCATGGTGTTTTGATTTATTCCCAGTTGGGTGCAGATGGCTCAAAGCAACTGCCAGGAAGGCTGCAGTCTCCTTCCTCCACATTTCCTTACTGAATTAATAAAAAAATACTAACTTCTGTTTAAATTACAAGGTTGGTATATTTCTTATTTATTCTAATATTGTGTTTTGTTCCATAATGAGCCTTAGGAAATGAAGCCCTTTGGAACTTTTTCTGTAAAAAATTGTCAGTCTAGAAACATATTTTGACCTCTTCTACCTTTAAATTTTAGCCAAGTTAATTTCAATCTCATCAGAATTTTACAGGAAAACTGTCTCATAGAAAAGAAATCTTATTTTCAAGCTTCTAAACAAATAAATTACAAAACCACAGTTTAAATAACCTGATTTGATCATTGTAAAAAGAATCAACTACTGTATGTGCTTTTAAATATCTGCCTCAGATCTGATGACTTTTAAAACTAGCTACTTGGAAGTGTAAATTTGATAAGATTCCTGTATAAAAATTCCTTCCAGAATAATTAATCCTCTAAATTCATTATTGAGGTTTCCTTATTTGGTGCTGCTAATATAGGCCCTTAACCACAGGAACCCTCACTGACAGCTTTATAGCTCTTTGGAAGTAGCCTCTTGATTAAAATATTTTTCTGGAAATGTATGAAACAAGATCTCTTGTTTCACTTGAGTTCTCTGTACATGTGTGCTATTTTACCAGCTTCTTTGTGGATAAAATAAACAAACAGCTAAACAATGTGTGTATACTACATTTCAAGAACTTTTCCTGTTTTTGATAAATTAATCACAGAGATATGCATTAAAACCCTGAATTTACTTTAAAACAACTATTATTAATCAAGTTAGCTACCAATTTACAACATGCTAAATAGCACTGGGTAGATTTTTAATAAATAAGAGTGGTTTGTAGGGCATTTAGTTTTTCTTTTCAATTTGCAACGATTTACTAGTTTTCAAAAAATAAAATTTATATCAAGGTGTGCAACTATACTTCCATGTTATGAGTATATTTTAAGAACAAACCATTTATGTTAGATTGAATCTCTTCACAGCACACAGATTTTCTTGATTTGCTTTTTTAGAATTCTAGGTGCAGATGTTCCTAAGATATATACCAAATTCCAAAATGTTAACTTGGGCAGTGTATTTTTATATGAAGAACTTTTCAGAGATTCATGATTTTGAAATATACACTTTCAACAGCTGCTTCAGATGACAGACAGCTAAACTATAAGAGTGGATGGTACCTTTAAAAGGTCAAAAAAGAAAAGCACCACTTCATATTAGTGATAAAACTGGAGACAGTGACTAGTTAACATTTACCGCAGTCAGGAAAATAAACAGACGTTCAAGTCTTTGTTGCATGGCAACAATTAGAACCATCCAAGCTTCCAATTAGCAACTGTAAAGCTGAAAGAAAACTCAGTTTACTTTTCTCTTGGCATTTTAAATGGAAAACCTATTGCATCTTTCTTCTCATGGGGAGAGTTTGCTAATTAACAACAAAATATTTGACTGTTATGAATTGATTCATGAATAAATACTAGAGTCCTAATTAAGTGGAAAAATTCCGTTTTCAGATCAATATGGCAGATTTTGACTATCCCTCAATATTCTGATCCCTATTTGCATGGATAGTAATTGTGTGCACATTTTTGTGTGCACAATTATTAAAACATGGGCCTTAAATAGTTTTCTGCTTGCTCTTTTATGTTCTATTACTCAACTATTTTAAGACTGCTTGATAAATGAGTGTATGTCTATCTATTTACTTATTTAGGTGAGGGTAGGGTGACTAGATGTCCCGATTTTATAGGGACAGTCCCACTATTTGGAGCTTTTTCTTATATAGACACCTATTCCCCCCTCACCCCCCACCACTCCCTGTCCCAATTTTTCACACTTGTTATCTGGTCACCCTAGGTGAGGGGAGATATTCCAGCATTTATATGAGTCTACTACCCTAAAATTAAACTATTGAGGGTATATCTAATGGAAAAAGCTATTTTTCAAACTCTGATTTGCATGGCTTCCCCTGTCCACATCTCAAGTCCTGTTGTGTTTTCATTATTTATTGAAAATAGTTGATAGTACTGTCAAATTAGTAGGATTAACCTACTTTAAAGGAAATTAGACCCTTATTTTCATGCCCAGATCATTAACACCTATTTATGATTTCAGCTTCCCTCATATGCTACAAAATGGCCAGTTCCCTGTGGATAATATAGATCCATGCTTATCTCAGCCGCTGTAGCATCCAATGTAGGACTACAAGCCACTACTAGAAGCCAACATACTGGATGAGATGAAGCTTTGAACCTGGATAGCTATCCCAGTGATTAAACTCTGCACAAAGATGTGTTTCTCCTTCCCCTCCCCGCCCCTGCCCAGTATCTTTAACTCTTCACAGTGTGTGTGTGAATTTAGCAGTTATAGAAGTGAGGAACATATTTGGGGGAAGAGAAGAATTTTGCAAGCTCCATGTGAGTCTGCCACTTAGCCTCAGTTGTGCAAATCTCTGAATTTCTCAGATGGGTGGATTATTGCTCTCATATATGGGTGACTTAAGATACAGTATGAATTCAGGTGTTCAAATGTGAAAGGCTATTGCACTGAATTACCATCCATGCAGTCCTCTGCTTTCTATGGGTCACTCTGTGCTCTTACTGACAGCTCATTGCTCTTTCATTGCAATGCCTAGGTAAAATGGGATCTCAGAAATGTTACCTATTCATTTGTGCAAGCAGGTCTGTAGTGCATTAAGCACACAAAGTCATTCCTGAGTTCTTTATTCATGCAAATTCCCCACTGACCTCACTGGGCATCAAGGATGCAGGCTCAAGCTCATAGTCTATATCTCCCAGCAGAGCTTTTGCTCTGCGCCCCCGCCCCCGCTCGCATCCACCTTCTCACCTGTAAAAGATCAGGGTTGAGTTTTCAATGACAATAAGCTGGGAAGCAGGAAAACAGAAAAGAAAATTCTCCCTGCAGGATCTCACTCTATGACTTGGAGGAAAAAAATTTCCTTTAGGGCAACCAAAAGAGGATTTTCAAAAGTGGGAGAGGGAAATTACTATCAAAGGAAAAATACACTGTGCTTACGTATAAATCTTAATAAAAACTTAAGCGCCAACTACCTTTACCTAACAAATTTTTTTTTTTTAAAGGAAAGGTAAAAAGGAATAGGCTGTTTGTTTTCCCTTCCCACCCCCTCCACTTCCTGCTTCCAGCCATTTTCTCACTGATCTAAAACTAGCCATGGGAACATTTGGTCCAGGACTGTGCAAATGTAACGCCAACAGACCCCGGTCGTCGGCGGGCAGGATCGAACCTGGAGCCTCTGGAACTTAGTGCATGAGCCTCTACCATATGAGCTAAAAGCCAACTGGGCTGTTAGCTAAGGCTGTAGAGCAGACTCATTATTTCTCTCTCTCTCTCAGGGCTGGTCTTCACTACCTGCCAGACCAGCATGTAGTGATCGATTTATCGGGGATTGATTTATCGTATTTTGTCTAGATGCGATAAACCGATCCCCGAACGTGATTTATCAATAAACCGATCCCCGAACGTGAGAGGCAGAAGCGGAGTCAATCGGGGAGCGGTAGCGGTCGTCTTGCCTCTGTCCTCACAGCCAGTTAAGTCGACCTAAGATATGCCAACTTCAGCTATGCTATTCATGTAGCTGAAGTTGCATATCTTAGGTCGACCACCCTTAGTGTAGACCAGGGCTATGTGCTCTCTAAGTGCTACTAGATGGGACAGAACACCACACCTGGGGGGATGGGCGGTGTTAAATAAGGATAAACAAGGGAAGGACAATACAAGGGGAAAAAAAGTCTGTATTGGGCATTACATTGTGTTGGAAAATGATCTGCCAATTCATCCTTAAAGCATCTCCATATCCGGTTTCTCTTTCTGAGCCAAGCCCAAATGCAAAGGTTTGCAGGGAAATAGAGTATTGCTGTCGATCCAACATTGCACTTTGCCTGAACTCCATCATCACTTGAGTGATGTACTTCTGCGAGTGCTGCTCTAGAGCCATCCTTTCAAGTGCACTGAAGATGAAGCCACAGAGTCCTCACAAATGTTCCCATTATTCCTCACCGTGGTACTTTTTGACATGGCACAGAAAATCCTTTCAGCGTAAAAATTGCTCACAGCAGACAAGAAAAAGGTATAAGAAGTACCTAGCGTAAAGACGCACAAAGATCTGTCCTCCCCTGTGGTTAGCTTAAATAAATAGAACAAGACTTCCAAACTATCGAGTTACATTAATTGGTGGTCTTTATGACACCTGCCCTGGCCATCTTGCATTGTTTAGATAGCCCTGCATAGCCTTCTGTTATTCCAAGAGGTGTGTGGGTTTTTTTTAAAACTACCTACATGGAACTGCCTACTTTAGATAAAGATTTTTTCAGACTAGTTTCCCCCAACATTCCTCCAGCTCTAAGATTTGTAGGTTTGAGAGAGGAAGTCAGTGACGGGCAGCTCCAAGTAACATGCAGATCAACAATGGAATGCTCACACCTTTTACAACATGTAATGTATCAGCAAGTTCTCCAGGAACACCACGAAGTACAGCTAAGCAGGGCACAAACAAGTTCCACACTGAAGTAGTGCAGCGACCCTGATAAGGTTAACTTTGTAAATGGCATGAGAGATGGGTGCCAAATGCAGCATCTACAGCTCTAAGAATATTTTTTCTTTAGTTTATTAATATATAGACATATACTTTTCAGTGCTTGCTAGCACCTTCCATATTACTCTATGTACCAGCAGGATTCAATTATAGCTGTATCTTCATTATGTAATGTTCATTTTATGTTTTTAAACATAATTCCCTCTCAACCTGAGTTTAAGTCATTGAAGCTAGTTACTCCCTCCCCTGATTTTCACATTATGAACACCCCCCCAACTCCATAATCAATATAATTTGTTACAGCAGAGTGCTATATCCCTATATCCCTGTCATTATCCTAAGCAATAGGAAAACATAATTGCAGGTCACTTTAATGAAACATTTCAAACAGCAGAAATGTGAAGGAAAAAAGGCATCCCTCTTTTGTTTTTCCTCTCAAATATGATGGCATCCTTGCATAGTTAATACTGCTGCTTGTAACTAATACATTCTATTTATTCCACATACAAACAAGCAGTGTTTGGGGGTTTCAAAAAGAGTTCATGTGTTCTTTACCTTGTAGCAAACATTGCTCTCAGAGAAGAGAAGGTAGCAGCATCTTCTTTTAAAGCCTTCAGCTCATTACGCAGCTTCATCATTGTCTCCGTAACCATAGCTTTCTCATTTTCATACTTGCTTTTTAAGTTGGCAAGGGCTACCTCTGCAGTCTATTGTTTACCAAGAAGAACAAAAATGTACCAGTTAATGAAACTCTTCATAAAGTGGTTAGCCAAGAGGTTTTTAATCTCCATTCATACAATGGAGCATTTACTTAGTACTGAAATTTTAAACTTCTAGTCACCTTTTCCTGGACAGATTAAATGAATTGCATATTAGGATATTGGAGCACAAAAAGAGTTTGTTTCTAACCATAAAGCACCATCTCAAGGAGGTCAGCCTGAGGATATTTAGTTAGTTATATATATATTCCCAACACTACTTTGTTGAGTCAAATGCTACTATAAGTCATATCAACACCAACAAAGATACAAAAAGTTAAACAGTATAATTTGAGGACTTAATCTCGATTTGCAAGTTATTGGGACTACAACTACATATAGCTTCTAAACTGCACCAGTTTTCAGAATGGATTACATTTCTCAAACAGTAATATTACAAACAAGATGAGTACAAGTCTATTTCTGAAATAATGTACTATAAAATTATTATTTATCTTAACATCTATGCTTTGAGATAAATTTGAATTTACATCACCTTAATTTTAGATTAATTATTGAAGCATTTGTCATTGTAAACCCTGGAAACAGCTCATCACAATTATTCTAATCCAGCTGTGCTACTATGGTTATCAAAATGACATAATCCAGTCTCCAAAATTTAAAAATCTCTATTTCTACTTGTTTTGACTTCCTTTATTCTGGGGTGGGGTTGTTGTTTTTTTGTTTTGTTTTTTAAGTTCTTATACCATTCTCCATGGAGTGTTTGAATTGTGAGTTTGTGTGTGTGGGTGAAATCTTAGAAAGGACATACTTTTTACAATCCCTTTAAAAGACCAGCAAACATAATTCTTTCAATAGGAAAATAATTTTTACCTTTTATTTTCAGTGAATTCATTGATTATTGATCCATTACACTACATATAACCTAATAAGTTTTAGGCGGTCACTAATGAAGCTTGCCCAGAACGCTTTGTCAGTGTACTTACTCCTGATCTTCAACAGCCCACTATTCCAGTTCAGAGAAGATGCCAATAGCGTTACATTATGTAGGAACGTATTCATATATTCCCTGGGCACTAGACAGAAGCCACTTTCCATTTCTCTTGTCATCTCAGCTAAACTGGAACTCATGAAATGCAAAAGTATGTCAAGGTTTTGACTCTCTAGACTGCTCGGCATCACAAAACTTCAGCCCTTAGACTATGTACATGGAGTGAAATCCAGGCCTCACAGATGAATGGGAGTTTTGTCACTGACTTGAATGGAGCCAGGATCTCACCCATGACTGCAACGTCTAATGCATGTGGCAAATGGCAACAAGGGTCATTCTAGCCAAATTTTCTTTAAAGCTTTTGCTTATGATGTAGGTGTGTAAAACCTGGGTTTCATCCCTGCAAAACCTGCTCACCTGTTTGTTGGCCTTTAGTACAGTTCTCAGGGTTGCTATCTGTTCTCTCTTGGTGCTTAGCAGGGACTTCAGCTTCAGGATTTCCTCCATGAAAGCTTCCTTGTCTTTGTCCACTACCGGCCCAAGTTCTTGGGTGGCAACGCGCTGCCTGGACAACTCGGTTGTTCTGTCCACAGCAGCTTGTAGGTGTTTGATCTGATCACGAA
Organism: Lepidochelys olivacea; assembly: GCF_965140295.1. NCBI lineage: Eukaryota > Metazoa > Chordata > Testudines > Cheloniidae > Lepidochelys > Lepidochelys olivacea. Next base: position 29,016,788 of record NC_140417.1, on the reverse strand, counting down.
TTATAGCGATCAAGTTGTAAATGTTCATGGGTTCCTTCCGAGGATCTGACACAGGAGATGGGAGGGATGACACTGGAGATGGACTGCTGTCACCACTTCCATTCTCGGCCTTTCCTAGGTCTATAGATAGCAGCCCTTTAGAGAGCAGGATTGGAGACCTTCGACCTTTGCCCTCTGGACTGCTGCGTCCTCCTTTACCCTCTTTGTAATAATCCAGCATCACCCTGTTTGGAGTTTCATTGTTGCACATGCAGACGTGGTGATACAAATTGGCCAGCTCCTCACTGAATGTGACTAGTTCATCTTGGGCTACACTGAGACTGCCCTGTGTTTCTCCAGCAACGTCGCTTACTTTCTTCAGCTCCTTCTCCAGTCTGGCTACCTGTTCTCTATCTTGCCTATTAGATTTTTCTAACAAGGTGATCTTTTCAGTAAGAGCTTGGCTTTCAGTCTCATACCTGCTCTTCTCCTCCTCGTATTTAGACTCACACTCTTCATATTTGCCCTTAAGGACTTTAAGCTCTTCCTTTAGGTCACCGATCTCTGCCACGGCCACTTTGTACTTGCATTCTAGGATCTCTGGCCCATTGATGTCAACTTCGTAATAATCTCCATCTTCGTGGCTGTCACGCTCCTTCTCATTGTCAAGAGCAGACTGACGTTCCTTGCTGACTTGGAGTTTTTTCATCGCATTAAGGTTCTCTGTGAGCCTGCCAACTTTCTCATGCTGCTCTGAAAGGGCTCCCCGGGTGTTCTCCAGCTGCTTCTGAGACTCTTGGAGTGTAGATAACAAATTAACTTTTTCTCTTTCCATCTGAAATACATAAAGTCAGACGTTAATTTTCTGGAAGCAAATACTTGTGCAGCTTTATTCTGTACAATCATATGAGAAAATGGTAAATAGTCAATAAAAGATCATACAACTGCAGAAACTTGGTCCCTTACACTCTGTGGAAAAGGTAACTCAATTTACACTAAACTCAGTCTTAAAACCTACTGGCACCATTACTAATTTGCATCATAGGGTGGTTCTTCCATCCATTAAGGAATTTCAAACAAACACACTCTTTCCTGTTTTACCTTCCCCTTCCACAGTTTGGGCCTCTTAGTAAAACCATTATCCTTTCAATTAAAGCTAAGCTGAAACCAGTGTTGTCCCATAAAGTGCCTAGGAAATGATTGGGCACTGTAAAAATAATAAATAACAATAAAAATGTGAAGCCAGTCAATAGTGGCAGTTTGGCATAGCACTACCAACCCCAGATTAGCCCTGTTAGCAACAAAAAAAGACAAGACATCAAACTATTGTCACCCTACTTTGCAGCACAGGGCACTAAACCTTCAGAGAACTCTTGAACTGGTCAAAACTAGTTTTGTGTTTTTCTATAAAAAAATTCTTAATAAAGTTTTTTGAATTTTGTTTATTTTGGTGCGGGGGGGAATCCTACTCTCACTTTATAAAGTTCTCCCCTTTTTCCACTGGGGCAGGGGGGAAGAAAGCATGGGAGGGGAAGTAAAATGAGACACAGTGGTGATACCCCCCGCTGTCTCCCTTAATCTTCTTTTCCGGCGAAGTACAAAAGTGCTACTTTCTTCCATTTAAGTTAAAAATGAAAATTTAACTTCCCCTCAAATGTTTATATATTTTCTTTCCCCCACTTTTTGGGGTATTACTATTTTTTTAAGTGGGCATTTTCTCACAATTCTGAAAACAATTTAGGGATTTGCCCCCGATATTTCTCACTTTGAAAAAATGAAAATTTTTGTCAAAACCAACATTCCCCCAACCCCTACCGTCCATGTTTTTATTAAATCCCATTTATTACATCAGAAAATTTTCAGCAAGCTCTAGGCAACTCATGTGTGCCTTGTTTTATATTCTTCAGTACTGGGTGTCTTGCTTATAATATAGAAAATGCAAATGACAATTCACGGCAGACTCTTAAGCAAATTAAAATGGATTTCATTTTCATCAGACTATGAATTGCATTAGACAGAAATTATAGTACATTTAAATGTAAATTCACATTAAGTACATTATGACAGGTGAAAAAGCTCCACTTTTAGTATTTGCAGGAGACCCATCAGACTGTGGGTAACTGAATGAAAAAGATCTTTTGAGAAGACTGGGTTACCCCACGGTAATCTCAGACTGCTAGTGTAACACAGATTTATTATCTAGGATCTTAACATTTACCTGCACAAGCTGTTGTTTCAACTTCTGGATTTCTGATATATTTAGCTCGCTCAGAAGATCTGATACCAGGCTTGGGGCTGGAGGAAAGCTGTCATTTTTCTTGGGGGTGGACGTATTATTCTTGCCATTGCTAATTTTGCTGAGGCAGTTCTGTTCAAAGCCATTCATGATTTCATCATTATTGGGCTCTGTGGTTTCATCGCTGAATTTGAGTCCATCCAAAGAGATGTTCAGGTGGCTGGTGTACATAGAGTCATTGATGTTCATGTAATGAGAGAGCTCCTTACGAAGGTTGTTCTTCTGCTCACGCTCAGTCTTCAGGGTCTCTAAGGCCTCCTCAAGTTGGCGTTCTGAGATCTCTTTCAACCGTATAGCATCTTCTAATTGGCTGTTGAGGAATTCTGTTTCCTCTTCAAGCCTTTTGATTTCATGTTTTAGGCCTTCAAACTCCACCTAGAGAACATATGATAAAACACTATCAGTAAAATGCCTGACTGTAAGAGGTCACAAAGCAATCTCAGAACACTTCACTGATGTACATTTTATTTAGTTAACTATGGTGGAAGGGGAATAATTTTTAGATTCTGGACTCTAGTTCCTGCACCATGACTACAGACATCGTTCATTTAATCTACCTCTGAGAGTACATTCAACAAACATTTTCTGAGGAAACTGTTAAATGATGTTGATCTACTCCCGATTAATTAGAATAATTATGATTTGCATCATGTTGAAAAGAGGCAGCACCCAACAGGTTTCCCTAGCATATAATGCCAGCTACCTGCTCGACCAGTAAATCTGTGTGCCAAACTTCACACAAACTCAACCCTCAACATATTTAAAACCAAAGATTTAAACGCTGTGAGCCTGATTCACTATGTGTAACTCCATTGAAATGGCCTGTTGAAAACTGTTGAGATGTCGTGATGAAGGGTCCTATAATTATAAAGGTACACAAAATGCCTTATTACTAAGCACAGACTAGGACATCTTCAAATCAAACCTATATTGACAATACGATATGAAATCTGACGACTACCATAGTTTTCTCATCTGTACAATGATGAGAAAACTCTCTGTTGTGCATTGGTGTTGTAATCTTAATTAATGTTTGTACAGTTCTTTGGATTCCTTGGAAGAGAAGAGAGTAGCAGAAGTGCAAAGTACTGTATTATCGGATTTATTTTTCCTCTGACTCATAACTTAGGACATGCACCCTTTGTGTTAATTCTGCTTTGCAAATGAAGGTCTGGAAAAGCTGAGGGTTTCGTTTGGTTGTCTCAATGGATTAATTAAAAACTAGTAACATTCAGTGGATGGGATTATGGGATGGAGAAAAGCAAAAAAAAAAAAATCAAAAATGTCATGAAGAGAAAAATTACTTACTTTGGTTCTAAATATACCCACCAAACAGGTATATTTAGGATGTAATTCACATTATCAAAGGATCCAGGACACAAAATGATAACCAGCGACTGCTGGAAACCACCGCCATCTACCAAACACCGCCTGACAAAGTTGGCTGAGGCTCAAAGTCAGCATTAGTGAGTTTAATTGGCTTTGGGTGCAAAGACTTAAATAGCTAGGCAATTTCGCTTGCTTCCCTTTACAGGGCCAAAGTGAAATCCTGTTGGCTAGAGGGGAAAAAGAAAAACAAGAAAGGAGGATAACATTGTTTGTTCTGTTTCCCAGTAATTTTCTTGAGGACCTACTATGGCTGCCAATGCAGTATGTACAAATAAGCCAGTTCCCCAGCTGAAGACCTAGACCAATGTATTCAGTGAGGGGGAAACTCATAAGTGAGAGTGCTTTGTATGAGTTGGAATTCATTTGCCTCAACCAAACCGTGTTTCCTCAACGTGTGATGTTCGGGCCACTAGATCCACATAGTCCTGGCCCACCCTCAACTCACCCTACGTGCTGGCCTATTTGGGGCTGACACGGAGCCCTCTTCTGAGCACACAGGTGGTGTGGAGGCCCAGTTGTACGGCCAGTCCACCCCAAAGAGCTTGTGCGGACCCCTCGGCAGGTTTGGAGGTGCACCTAATATATTGGAACACCTCACAACAGCTAGTTGAAAAAACGCCTTCTGCTCAACAGCCCCTTTAATTCTTCGGGGGGGGTGAGGAGGTGGGGGGGGGTAGAAATTAAAATGAAGGTTAAAAACAAATCCCAATAAGTTTGTTTCATGTTTTCTATATTCTAAGGCAGGCACAGCTACACTTTTTTCTCCCAAGTGCTTCTTGACTCAGCAACGTGACAGTATTTTCTGAAGCCTCCCAAACTACGATGCTGTATGCGGGTTTATAAAATGAAATTGACAAGATCTCGGGGGGGTGAGGGGAGAATAACTAGACATCAGTAGATTTTCATCTGTATACAGCTCAGAGACAGAATAGAAATAATTCCGATCTAACGACTGTCTGAAACAGTAACACGAGAAAATTCTAAACTCATTACAAATACATAATTACCTTTCCTGAGAATCTGCAGATGATTAGGACTGTACAATAAAATATTACTTAGTTTTCCAGCATGTGCATCACACGTGTATCTGACAATGCAGAGCAATTATAGCAGTGTTTAAAATATTACACTAGGGAGTCAGAGAAGACAGAACATTAGGAGAGCAACAGAAGTAGCAAGCACCAACATGAAGAGCTGTCCAAAAAATATATTAGTCACAGGTGAGACTGGCTGATGTATTTTAAAAGGGGATGAAGAATCAAGTGCAGCAAGGAAACCCAACTCCTAATAGCTGATGTAGCAGGGGATCAGCCTCCAACAGAGGAAAGGAGGGAGTGGAAGGACTTAGATGAGCAACAAAGAACTAGTAGAAGGGAATGACCAAGTGGGGGTATAGGCGGAGAAGAGATGAAGGTACCGTAATGAAGAACTTTCAGTCCAAGAGGATTGATTTTGTAGTGGACAGAAAGCCAGCAGCGACCTTTTGAGGGTGGGGAGACGTGGCTGCACATGCGCTAATGGGCATGGAGGCGTGTTGTAGCATGTTGAGCACACAGGAGCAGCCTGGAGCCATGCTGATTATTTCAATACTTGCCTGGTTTTGCTTGAGGACAGACACTTGTTTCTGAAGGCAGATGTTCTCCTCCTCGAGCTCAGTGTAGTCTTGCAGCAAACGAGCTTCTCTGAATTTATATTCCTTGATGTCATCTCGCAAGCGGGCTCTCTGGGTCTCCACATTCTGATTGATCTGTGAAAGTACCACCAAAAATATAAGCGTCTATATTAACTATCTAAAGCTATCACTATATGAACAATACTTCAATTTTATATTAAACTGTGCATACATCCTCGTTATTTAATGAGACTAACCTGAACCTATCTTTTTTTTCATTCTGAGCTGAAGCCTCAGGGAATTAAGTACTTTACACAAGAATTAATGATGACCTACTTGCTTATCTTACGGGGCGACTACCCCTCCCTCATGTGAAGTAACGTAACAGAGAAAGCAACACTATGGGCTTGTCTACACTACCATGCAAGGTCGATCTAATATATGCAACTTCAGCTACATGAATAGTGTAGCTGAAGTTGATGTACTTAGATCTACTTACCGCGGTGTCTTCACTGTGGTAAGTCGACAGCTGATGCTCTCCCGTCGACTCCACTTGCGCTCCTCGTTCTGGTGGAGTCGATGGGAGAGCGCTCAGCCGTCGATTTATCACGTCTATACTCGACACAATAAATCGACTGCCACTCGATCGATCGCTGCCCACCGATCCGGCGGGTAGTGTAGACAAGCTCTAATAGAAGAGCTCTCACTCACAGGCTGTAAGCAACAGGACAAGAACGTTACTCACCTCAATCCATCTTTAGGCATTTAAACAAAAAGGCCTTTTTAAGAGGGTAAATACAGACTGAGGTGTTTAGCTTTAGGCAACCCATATTTGAATACTAGGTCTCATTGCTTATGCCCCTCACCAGAACTTCAGCCCATCCCCAGGGCTGACAATGCAGCTCCGTAATTTGGGGATACTGCACAGTTAGAATTAAGAGAGGTCTCTCCTTTGGATGAGACATGAAACTGAAGATCCGCACAGCTCTGATGAAAGCCAAGATGTAAATCAGGAAAACTAGGCCAGCCTGGTGAGTTGGCCAATATTCCCTCTTTTGGTAATAGCCCAAGATTTGTACAAGACATTGCTGAGCAAATCCTATGTCTTCGTACACAGTCACCACAACCATCCAGCTTATCCCTGGAAAGCACTTAGGGATATGCGAGTACAAAAACCAATATAATGAACCAAGTTATAGTCACATGACATATATATGCGGACACAAATAAATATTGAGCTAGCACAAATTCCATTTGTTCGGATGCCTCACTGTACTTCGCCAGACTTTTTCACACAATATTTTTTCCTTCAAGCTACACTGAACTATAACAGTGAAAAATATATTTTAAAAGTTAGCAAAAATATTTTCAGAGGAAAAAATGTTTAAAATATTCAGCCATAGAAGAGCAGCCAAATATTTTGCAGCTGTACACTTGATAGAGTGAAGATAATATCTTTTCAAACAATTAACGAAAAAGCTAAAAATAAAAGGAGAGGGGTTGTCTATTATTAATTCAGCAATTAAGGCTATCACATCTTGTTTCTGCTATCCTCAACCCAGCAGTCTAGCCAAAATACAACAAAAGTGCCTCACACTTTTCCAGTGCTGGTATGCAAACTAGTAAAGAGAGCTACTTTGGATTCTTTTAGCATAATGTTATTACTACTGGTCGCTGGAAACCAGAACATCAACACTGCTTGCAAATTCATCAAAACACTGTGTACAAATCAGCAGCCTCTTCAACTGTGATACATAGTACAGATGTCAGATAGGCATTTACCGAAAGACACAACACAAAGAAAATAGACGTATTGCAGGAGGGATGCCAGGAGCAGAGTGTTGTGTTTTCAGGACATATGTGGAGCTGAGTCACCTAGAACTACAAATCCAGTGAAGTTAACACTAGCTCCCTCCCTCCTCAGGTAGAGAGTCAACTGTGTAAATTAGTCTATTTACTTTTAGCAGACAAGAAAAGAGTATCCCTAGCACAGTGGGAGGCTAAATTAAAATAGCCCGTTTTAGCTAATGGCTAAAACAGACACTAAAATGCAGTCAACAATGCAAATGAGAGGTCATTGCATCCCATATTCCAGGGCATGCATCACAGCTCTACAACAGAACCACTAACACCTTGCATATGACGTTTCAAGAGATCATTTGTACTTTAACTACAGCATTGAAGGAATCAGGGATTTTGAGTCACAGAGGTTTGTGGGATCTTTTTTTCCTTTCAATTCATATGCATTTTTCTCCGAGTTTATGGTTTTGGTGCAAAAATGAAATTTGGGCTTAGGCTCAACCGATAGATTCATGAAATGTCTAACAAACCTTAGCTGAGTAAAATTCATAGCTTGTAATGGAAGGCCCAAACCAGGCAAACCTGCACAGTTTTGAATCTAAAGTTGCAAATAGCCCAGCTAATATTTTGTGCCTCTGTAATGCCTTTTGTAAGAGATTCTAACAGCATTTTGCAAACGTTAATGAATCAAGCTTCACAACACTTTTGCAAGTAATATTTCCCTCCATTTTACAAAGGAGTACTGGTTAGAACAGACAGACACCCGAGCCGTTGTGAAGCAGAGGGGCATTTTAAATAAATATAGTATTCTAAAGAGCCGAAAGTTATAGGCAGGCACGAATGCATGTCAGAACTCCCTCCCCTGTTCAAGTGCCAGATCCCAGCAGGAAAGAAGACTCTGCAGCCAAATAATTCAAGCTAAAATCGTAAAAGGTTCCTAGGTCAAACTCATCTCTAGGTCAGATTCATCTCCAAGTTTTATACCTAATTATAAGCCTGTTCTTTACCCACGTGAAGTCCCAGTGAAGTCAACGGTACCCCACATGTGAGTGAACAACTCTCCCCACACCATCAAGTTAGTCTCAAAATGAGATACTCTGAGGTGTGTTCTTTAAATCCTTAATCATTTTATTTGAAAAACAAGGTTACACTCCTCTTCAGTACTCTAATTATCCCATCTCTCACATAAGTTTAAGCCAAGTTGTGTGTGTGGAATAGAGGTGGACTTCAGATTCGCAGTTAGTAATCGGACAAATTTAGTTTCTTTTGCTGTGAGAGTTTTTCTGTGAAAGGCTATGATTTTTTTAAACTAACATGCTACTTGCAATGGTTCAGCGAATCATCCAGGTGAACAAAATTTCAGCAAACTTTATGGATTGTTCATGAGGCCCACTAATAGCATTCACAGTGTTTGGTCACCATAGTCACACAGCATTGCTTCTGTTCCTTGGTTGGATGACCTAAACTTTGCAAATAGGAGGGCCTGGAGAAAGCATTGGAGTGGTTATTTAAGATTGGGGCAGAGAGCATTTTAAGGAGATTCAGACAGAGCAGCAGATGTAAGCAGGTCTAAAATCATTTTAAAATCTTTTCCTGTCCTGTTCTTCACAAGAAAGAGCATTGTCTGTAGATATGTACAAGAAGCCCAGATTTTAAAATAGCTGACTTCCTTCCTGAGCACGGAAGGAAGATCTATAACCCTGATTTATTGGCTGTCTACAGACTGTACATTCCGTTTACTCCTATCACATGTACACCAAGCATCTATGAATGTTGCTAGTTGCAGACATTATAGCTAGGTCCCTGGCTGTCTCATATAGTTGCCCAACTGCCAAAGCTTGGAAATCTGGGGACTGCTGTTTATTTCTCCCATTCCATATATAAAACACTGTTATTATATCCACCAAGTGCATGGATTGAATCCACTGGTCTACATACCAAAGGAAATTACACTGCACTCGTTCACACAATTAATGGCTGTGGCAAACGACTGTTGACAGTATAGAAGACAACCTAGTGTTAGTGCCTATCAGCATGCCAGAGCTCCTTCTCCTACTAAACTAAGGAATATTCTCTGCTACACAAAAATCTTCTCTCTCGTTCTACACAGCAAAGGATATTCATCCAATTGACTATATCCTAAAATGGTTCTGCTCATTCAAAAGCACACAGACCTTTTCTCTGACCTGTGTATCAACCCTCCTGTTAGGATATTTATCAGTGGAATTTCTTCCTCTTATTTTCCCCCAGATGAGTTGTTGCAGGGATCCCCATTTTACAGCACAGATATTAGTTAGAGCTATTAGAAACAGTAGACATTTTCTTGGCAACAAGCCAGGCAGGCCAATTCCACATTATCCCTTATATGCCACGGTGCAATTGTTTTACTTGGTGAGGCCTATTCCCTATCACTGACACCAATTTCTCGATCTGCATACAAGATAAACTGGAAAAATATCAAATTCAAAGAGACGTTTACTTTTATTTTCCTTTATGTGGGAGACAAATGGCACTAAACACTTGGGAATAACCTCTCTAATTTAGAGGAAAACAGCCACACAGAGAGGGCGAAATTGTGGCCCTACTGAAGTCAATGGAATTAGAACCAGAGAAAATGTAATTCAGAAGTCTACAAACAGGTGACTCTCTCTTCAGTTTCTCTTAGGGTATGTCTTCACTCCAGAGTTAACTTGGGTGATTGGCACCTGGGTCTGAGCACTCAGGTTAGCCTAGTCTGGGAATGAGTCACTGCAAAGCCATACCCCAGTTACCGAGTCATCACTGGTGCTGCGCTCACCCGTATGTGTGACTAGGACTTCTGGAGAAATCTCCCATGGTTCTTTGGGACGCAGTAAGCGAAGCTGCTCTATGATTCTTTCCTAGTGAATTGAGGGAGAACTAGTCTGTCCTTGCGGGCACATGGGTGGAATTGTGGGAAGGTACTGTAGAACTATCAGTTCTCAAGTGATTTAGTCTGTATCCTTCCTACAAAGAGAGAGTGATTACCAACCTGAGTGAAAGTGGTACCCAGGGTTTAGCTTACAGCCCAGCCGGGCCAGCTAAACTGGATTGAAATGCCACTAAATTTGGCTGAGATGGTTTTGTGTGTGGATGAAAAGGGGATTAGAGGCAACAAACAGGAGCCTGAGTTAACTCTATAATGAAGACACATCCTCAGTGGGTCTGACTAGGGCTCCTAGGTGCTTTGATAATGTCAATAGAGTCAAAAGGTATTCAGCATACAAGGTCAGTTATTTTACAGATATAACCTCAAATTCACCTACTGATCAGCTTCAACCCAGTTTCTTACATGTCACCTTTCAAAAATACAGCCCTCCTGCATGACAGCACAGGACACAAAGAAAGCAAGGTTTGGTAGATTAATATTTAAGATGGGGTCAATCAGGCCAGCCTGGAGCTCTTAATTATAGGTTATACTTAAAACAAGGTAGGAAATAGATCATTTGAAATTATAATCACATCCAGCTGGGATGGGTTAATGAAACAGGATGGCTTGCCACTTAAGGGCTGGAGGCCTGGGGTCAGCCAACCCTGATGACTGTGGGAGCCATCTGTGCCACATTAAATCACTTTGATGGGGCCTGAAGGAAGGCAGCTGATTCCCCTATAAAGGGGGGAAGGGGGTAGAGAACAACTGATTGTCTCCTGGGGGGAGAGCAAAGAGCACCATTGAAGGGGGGGTATTTATATAAAAACTTAGAGGCCTTAAAATATCAAAGCTTTTGCTGCAACGCATACTAAGAGCATTAGGAAAACAGGTCCCTATTATTTTTTTTAAAACCAATATTGCAATTCTTTAAGACTACTGGGAAAGATGAAAGACTTCAATTTTTTAATGATCTATGGTGCCCTGTGTTTGGCAATGATAGACTCAGGAACGGAGTCTGCTTTGCCCTTAAACAGAAGAAGAAAAAGAAGAGAGAGGGGGGAAGCTCGAGAAGCTGTGGCAGAGACTGAAGAGAGTGAAGAACTGTGCAGAGAACATGCTGCAGGAAAGGCCGTGAGACCAGGGGAATCACCCCCATTTAGAAGGCTGGGAGTACCCTGCTCAGACAGAAGGAAGAACCTGGCACCAGCGGAGTTTGGAAGTCAGAGCCTGAAGGCTGAGCTCCAGCCAGGTAAAGCCTGGAAGAGGTAACTGACTTGGGAACCAGCTCAGGGAAGGAAGCACAGGTGATGGGAGTAGAGGGGACAGGCACATGGGTCTCATACCTCCCCCAGATTTCTGCCAGACTGGGAATCGGGCTGAAGAGACGTGCCTGGGAAAGGCACCAGCAGCTAGCGCTCCCACTGAGCCCCACTAGGTGGCATCAAGAGCAGGGAAGCGAGACCAGGTTAAAGCAGGTAAAATATAACAAGTGAGTCAAAGTTTGTAAATTCAAAATGATAGCAGAGATGTAATAATCTGCCAGTTTCCCAAAAGTCTTTTCAGGGTTACCCAGAATAACTCTGGTAATCTCTGTCTTCTCGTTCAGTTATTTTACCCTGTTGGAATCCAAACAGTCCAGAGATGAAAGATTTTCCTTTGAATCAGTACTTAAAGCTTCTTCTTCGGACAACAATCTGCTAAATGCATTTACACACACAATGGCCACTAGCTTTGAAATTAGTATTTCCTGTTACAGACCTTAAATCCCTCATTAGCATTTCACAAGATTCCTTTGAGTAATTTAGTTACAGGGTTATGCACAAATGCAAAATGTTTGTAATAGCAAACAATAGGGTATTTAACTAGTTTTCATTAATTGAACACCTGAATACATTCTCATACTAGCACACATTTTAATGTAGGGTTATCTAAACAAATTATAGGGGTATACACAATGTAAGTGCAATGTAATAGCAGACCATCGGTTACAGATAATACAAGAACATTAGCATCTCTTTTGATCTCTACTAGCATAAGAGTGAATTAGTATGAATACATACTAATACACTTAACACTTCTTTGATAATCACAGACAAGTAAATTGGTCTATAGCTCTGGCCTGAGCTAGTCTGTCAGCATCACAGCCTGTTACAGTTGATTATTGAAAAGAAAGCTTTGCTTTCCCATTGTCTTTATACAATCTTCTCTTTGTGTCACTCCAAGACTATCAACAAACCCAGTGTTTAAATCTACTTGGAAAACTCACTCTCTCTCTATTAGATAAGTTGTATCACAAGCCATGCCATCATGCTGTAAAAAATACAACAACAAAAAAAACACAGCGTGGCTCAGCTCTCTAATCACGATTGGCATTACATCCATTTTTGGCTGGTGAAAGCACAAAAAGGAGTTAACAAAATCAGTGACCTAGAAGGTAAAAAAAAATCATCTTTTTATCACTCCCAGGGCTATCAGTATATAACAGTCTACCTAGCAGGCAAGTTTATAAAAATATGCACTGTGTAGCTGCCTGAGAATCCTAATTAGCAGTAACACCACTACCCTAAAGGCAGGTATCTTTGAAATATAACACAACAATTTACTTAAACTAGTTGCATCCACCTATAGATGTACATTAAAAAAAACCCCACAATAAGATGCCTAGGTTTGAAAGTCTGGGCAATGGATCTTAGCGCTGACATCCCCCAAAAGCATTGTCCAAAATATGAAAGTCATTTAATCAGACAGCAAGAATTCAATCTGTGTTCTTTGGGTTCATTGAGCTGTCTTAACCACTGTTAGATATGGCTGGTATTGCAGATGAAGCCCATGTGAATACACATTCTGTCATGTCAACATTGTAGGCTCCTTAGGGCAGGATCTGCTTCTTTATTTTTGGGTCAGATTCAGTTCTCCCACTGTGGTAAACTGGCTCAGAGCAAACCTTACATGTCACACTTATAAGTTTGCTCTCTCACTTTCAGATAGCCCCAGTTGCCATAGCAGATGAATAGCCTGAAAAAAAATATTCCAGTTGTATATTTGGTATTTCATGTAAGAAAAATATTTTTGGGACATAACCAGTAATTTTCTCATTCTCAAGTCTTCAGCCTTTCCCAGTTTCACAGCATCACTAGTGGAAAGATGCATAAAGAGATTGCAAGGGACTGTGCCTTTCTTTATCATTGTACAGCAGCTAGTATACTGAGGTCTCAACTGGAAATAATCTCCTAACCATTGCACTAAAAATCAGCATGAAACCTGGGAAGACCATTCTACCTGGCTCAGTGCAGTAGGCCTTGTCATAAATTTCAAAAAGCTGATGAGGTGGTAAATACAGATTAATGTTTCTATCTGTTTCAGCAACTAGCATCCCACAGCAATGTCCCTGCAACCTCACGCTAAAACTCATTTGTGGCTCAGATTACATAGACTACCCATCTGTTTCTGGGTGCAATTCCAGGGGTTAATTTTGAGCCATACAGCTCTTTCATATCCAAAAAACCCACTACTTAGGCTACAAAGCCAACGTTAGAAGATGCCAGATTTACAGCAGCCCATGCAACTTCAATTCTGTCTCCCTGTGCATCTATTCTGGGCACTAAATAAGGTAGGAGTCCCATGGCAAATAAATAAAGGTAGGAGTCCCATGGCAAAATAGCGTGTGATCATGCAGTTAAAGACCATCATCATACAAAAGGGGCAAAATTAAGGTTGCACAAGAAACCATAAATTTGGCTTTTCCTAACTTTTGAGTGCTTGACTTAGCCACCTAAACATTATTTTAATTAAGATTTTTAATGTAATTTACTATGATTTTTTTTTAAGTGGAAAAAGGTAAAAACAAATTCTGCTTTGTGCCTCTATAAAAATCCGTTCACACCATGCACGATCAGGCAGGCTTGAAGCCTGAACCTTCAGCACTGCTGCAGCACAGATGGCTTGAGCGACAGGACTAACTACATAGCTGCAAGCAGAAGGCTTTTATCCCAAATGTGGGAGATGGGCTGCTAAGCCCATGGACTGTGTCCAAGGTGGCTGAGGGGATTCTGGCCATTTCTCCCCCCTCTCTCCAGAGGTTGGAGGAACATTCTGAATTTTTAAATTTTTGTTCTGTTTTGCTAGCACTTTCCATCACAAAGTGTCCAAAATGATTTCCAGCTATAATAGGTAGATATTTAGATACTCTACTTGCATATTAGGGAGGCATGGGAGAAGTGCAAAGATAACTTAGTCACCTTTGCCCCACCCTTCCCCCCTTACTTGCACAAATCTTACCTCAGACAGAGGTGAAGATCTAGCCATGTTTTATTATATTATATACACATTACACACACACACAAAATATGTTATTTTGGTGGCGAAGTCAAGCACTCCAAAGTTAGGAAAACCCAGGTTTATGGTTTCCTGTGCAACCTTATTTTGGCTCTCTTGTGTGTATGCATTCTGACACCATGTATACAAAATATATACAATATAAAGACCTCAGAAATGGAAGCATCTCTGGGATGAAGGCTGGCAAGCAAATGACACATTGTACAGCAATCACTTGTACTCCTCCAGGTCCACAGAAATCAGGATGGCAATTTAGATTTTATATATACTACAAAGTGACCATCCCCCTGTTATAAATGTATTCTGGATATTTCTAGCTATAACTAATTTATGGATCCATTACTAATCCCATTTAGCTATTCAGGCTACTATACCTGTAACATACGCTATTCGTGATCTCCTGTGTTTTGTTTACATTCTGTTCATTATTTCTTTTCTTGTGCTATAGGATTCAAACTAATCAAGTGTTTTCACCACTGTTTTCTTACCACATTCCCTTCCCCAGATACTCCATATAGATATTATGTAAATGTAATGCAGAAACAGAAATTAATACCAAAAATATTGAAAAAAAAATCTGTGTGCACAAACTGTCTTACCATTGATCTAGGAAATTTGTTCAACTATTTTCCTTGAAATTTTGCAGGGAGCATTATTCATAAATGTTTAGTAAATGTCAAATATTTATTCATGTGCCTTTATTTAAGAACACACATCAGTCTATCTTGCAACCCACAAAAGTGAGGCCATGAAATAACTGAAATGGACATTCTACAAGAACAGGATGTTCCACTTATTGTAAAGGCACTAAGTAAAAATCTACAGAGAACCCACAATCTATAGATTCCAGCAGATACAAAGAAAATTATTAAAAAGTAGCCTGGTTGAGCCATAGACATATTAGCACAAACGCACTCAAAAGTACTGTACAATTTAAAAAGTTTAATTTTCAGGAAATATAGCAAAAGTCATGTCCAAATAATAGCAGCAGAAAGTGTTATGTCATACCTGATGAGAATAATGATCGTAGTACATTTTACAATGTTTTTATCAGTGTGTGTTTGCAGTCTGAACAAGTTAACTGGAGAAGAAATATAAAGTGGACATTATGCCAACTGGATAATTAAAAACCAGGCATGTGCTCCTGTTGAAGTCAGGGACTGCAAGGGGGACTTGGTCAGTCTTCTCGGAAGCGGCTAGGTTTTTAAAACCAGGTATGATAGGAAACAGAAGGTAGTCAAACATATTAAAGGGGGTTGCAGATCACAGGTTTTAAGCACAGAGTGTCACTAGCACCCAATACACGAGAGAGGAGCAGAGTTCTTAGTACTCCCTAATTCTCCCGCACACCATTAGGCAGGACTCAAGCTGTTTAAGTGGAAAGACTGCTACTTTTAAAAAGAAAATAAAAAATGTCACTTGTAGGAAGGCAGAGGTCGCTTGGGGAATTACATTACACCACCCCTTTTTGATCCTGCATTTGGTACAACCCTTCATGTGTTAATGCTGCTCTCTCTTACTAGCACTATGTTCACTTCAACAATGAGTTTAGTGCTATTAGAAACACAGTGGGTCCTAAACTACATGTTAAGTGTCCATTCAAACTTTAACCTGATTTCATTTAGGGGGAAAAAATTTTGAGCAAAAAAAAAAAAAGATATATTATATCCAGGTCAAAGCCTCGCTTCCAAGCCATCTCATTAAAACTTCACCTCTTTAAAGAAAGTATTATCTGTTCCTTTAACAATGAAATAGGCATAAGGTGCCTGGCTCAGCAGTTAGTATTTAGCACAACAGGCTCCCATGCAGGAGTCTGAACCAAGGGCAGATTCCACCAAAAGTGTCTCACCCTTCTGGACTATCAAAGGCTGGGAGTTCTACAAAAACACCTCCCGCAGCCTCTAACAGAAGAAGCAGCACCTACTGTGATATCCTGTGGATATTCTGTAAGCGCTGTTAAAAGAAGACCTAAGTGAAAGTTTCATGATGCAACCCAAATCTCACCTGTCTTTAGGTTTTGCTACAAATCCTAAAGTCATGCCAGATTTGCTAAGATTCATGAACCTGGAGCCAACTTCTGAGTGACCCTGGATCAATTTCTGGTTTCTAATGGAAACCACACCAAAAGGTTTGCACAATACCACTACAAACCAAAGACCTAAAATAAATGAATTCTGGCAGTCTTCCTGGGACAGACAGGATGGGTTCTAAGACACAAGAACCCTACAGGAGGGAAATAAAAGATGGGAAGGGGGAGGAAGAGAGAGAAGGTCCTCTGGGTTCCAAGAGGGATGGTGTGCATTATCTTTCTTTCCCCTGCGGAACCCCCCAGAAAGCAGGGGACAGAGTTAGGGATAACCATTCCTCCTACCTTTTACCATGTCTAATATATAGCTCCTGTTACCTTTAAAATATTTTAACAGCAGCCAACTTTACGGGTGAATGTGAATGACTGGCTTCTTCCCTGTCCCCCTTGTGTCCAAACATCTAATTCCATGGAGAATAACAAATACCTTCATCATCATAGCTGCTACTTTCTCAAATAATTCTGTTATTTCCAAGGTTTACCTGCGTAGCTCCAAAGTTTAGTCACAGCTTATAAACTCTTTAAATAAATAGCTTTTGTGACACTGTAACATTAAAGAGAGGTTTATTGCAACAGTGGAGAACAAAAATATATACCATCATGGATTTCTGTTCCATGCAACATTATAGCTTCACTTAATTAAAAAGTGCCAAGAGCAGTAACCCCATAGGCATTTACATCTTCTATAATTTCTTAATCAGCACAAAGCCTTGCTATAATACAGATATTTGATTAGCAACTATTGCTTAATACATAGTTAATACATAATTAACACATCAGATTTTTTAACCCAATCAAAGAGCCAAGTTTCAAAGCACAACCCCAAACCCTTTATTTGTCAGGGCTAATAAGGAGAGTTGACATCTGTGCACATGCAGCTGGGACTACAGAGACATCACTGTCTGTTTTCTGTCCGCTTTTATTTGTTTGTATTCCTTGTTTGACGATCTTGCCTTCATCAAATAATCTATGCTGTCTTCAGTCACAAGCCTAAATCAAAAATGTCTGCTGTGGCATTCTTCCCACCTCACTGGTTACCACCACCCACTGGACTCCATCCTGGGTCAGTAATCTGCAGGTTTGTTTACTATGGGGTTTTTGGTAGGTGGTTTAGGGGTGGGGTGTTTGGCACTGGTGTCTCTACACTAATACAGCTGCACCAATGCAAACCCTAGTATAACTGCAGTGCACTGGTGTAAAAAATGACTTGCACCAGTGCAGTTACATAGGTGTAACTACAGTGGTGCAAACAAGCCCTCATTGCAGGTAAGTCCTAGAAGCAAAGGGTTCCACATATCTGAGGAAAACCAAGCACCAGTGGTTTTCTGATTTGCTGATAATGTGGGCTTGTCACCTGCAAAATCTCATGCTATAAACGAAAAGCACAAAATTTCATCCAGTCACTGTTTACACATTTTCACACTTTATTAAAAGAAATGACCTCATGATTTCAAATGCAGCTTTTGGGGTGTATACGTGTGTCCAAATTCTATACTGCCCTTCCCCCCAAGAGTGGGTGTACACAAGCAAAATGCTGACCCAAACATAATGACAGTGGTGTGAATGGCACAGTGTGGCACAGTTATAATAATCTCTCCCTCCCCTGCACTGTACTGCTTGCTAACAACAGCTAAACTCCAGCTGCTTTTCAAATCTGACATTTAAATGATTGGCAGCATTCCATGTCCTTCGTTTTAATCAGGAAGGGGTTTAACCCTTCTTAGGCATGCTAAGGGAACCAACGGTCTATTTGAACATTAAGGGTGTTAATTCAAAGGATTTTTTTGAAGAT
This sequence comes from Lepidochelys olivacea, assembly GCF_965140295.1. Taxonomy (NCBI): domain Eukaryota; kingdom Metazoa; phylum Chordata; order Testudines; family Cheloniidae; genus Lepidochelys; species Lepidochelys olivacea. The sequence goes on along the minus strand of NC_140417.1, from coordinate 28,998,609 downwards.
CTTGTTTTGAGAGAGATTATATGTCTCTGCCAACTTGGCAATGAGGGAAGGGATGACTGTGCTGTGGGAGCTTTATAAGAAAGGCACACCTGCCTAAAAACATGTCTTTGGAAGATCTTTATTTGCCAAAAGACAGGCATCTGCTTGCTTCTCAGTTTGTGGTAATCAGCAATAGAAAATAATAAAGTTAGTCAATCATGGAAGCAACACACAGTAGCATAGCAAGAGAACCAAAATGAAGCACAGTGCCCGGAAGATATCAGAGCAATACCTTAACTATTACGCACTGTAGTCCAATTTGCCTCACAGCAATGTTATCTTCTGCACTTATCAAAAGATATCAACACCTTATTATGAAACGAACACCAGCATGACTTCACACGTTAAAAAATAAAAAAAAATCTTTGCCCTAGTCTAATCTCTTACCAACAGGGTGCGTGTGAGAATCAATGACACTGTAAACTCCATCAGCACTAGATTATGGGCCAAATCTTTAAAGTTACTTCAGCACCTCCCTCCCATTGAAATCAAGATGAAGTAAGCACCTAAACAGCGTTAAAAAATCAGGCCCTTTGATTTTAAAAGATGCTGGACAAATCAAAGAATGTAAGCTAACACAGAACACTGAGTCCAAACCACCAAACCAAAACCCCAATACAGCTGTGAACAAAAGGGAAACAGGTATGACTTCAACTTTTGTTAGAAGCTTCAAGCTAAACCCTGGTCATTTAAACCCCGTTTTGCCAGTCCACTAACCCACACATCCCAATCCCTTACCTTTAAAAGGGCTTCCATGTGTCCTACTGTCACCCAGTCCCTCTCCTGTGAAGTGTCTTCTAGCTAGCCAACCCATTCACTGGGATCTTCAAGCAGTGCCAGATGGCCACTACCATACATCAATCAGGGGCCGGGGTTTCCCTAGCTACAGCACAATGGATTGTGGGGTGCCTCATCCTTCCCAGGCTCTTTCATCTGGCAGAAGCAGGACTGTTTCTTCTGCCATTGCTCCTCAATGAGTGTACTGAAAAGACCAGGACAGATACCCGAGGATTCAGTGGATAGAAAGGAAGGCATCACCAGTTTTCTTACTAAAGGCTTCACTCTCAAGTTACTCCAAAAATCTTCTAAGTGCAGGGGCGCTCTCAGCCCTGAAAATCCCAGGACACGAGACGCAAGCCACCAGGGCTGAAGATGGGGGGTGGGGGGGAGGAGGGAAGGGAATGAGGAAATTGCAATGTTCCTATTCAGTCCTGTCTCTCCCTGCAGAGGAGCTGAGTTATTAGAGGCTGGTAGGGCTAATCCCAGCAGTCAGCCACACTATTAGACAGTTCCAGCTTGCAACACCACCTGCTGCCACAGGGGGACTCCTGATGGGGCTGAAGTATTTGGGCAGCAAGCAGAGGGACTGTGTATAAAACAGAGTAGAAAGTTCTTAGGGGCTAATTCAGATTAGCCCCTCCAGAGACAGGGTATGGGGTCTATGCTCCTACTTCTTGAGGTCAAGTAAGGACAGAGGGGGGTGGAATAAAGGAAGGTGGTCTTAAGCCAGAGGAATTGGTTCTCACTCAGCTTGATGGTACTAGGCAAGTCTCTGACTCAAGGAGGATTCTGAGCCTGAGTGGGGAGTCAGGTGGAAACAGGAAGGGTTTGAGGGCTAATTTTTGAGTCAAGGGAAAAGAAGGGATTCAGACTCCGGGGGGAATTCAATAGAAGGGAGAGCTATCAAGCAGAAGAAAGTTTCAGGGCAGAGAGGGGTTGGTCAAAGAAATTTGGGGATGAGGTTCTGGACTTGCAGAGGGATGGGCTGGCTTGGTAGGGCTGAGTGTGGAAAAATGAAGGAGGGAGAGAGAGAAAGTGTTAAAGCAGTAGGGGAAGACAGAATAAGATCCGAGGGGCAGAAGTCTATGGAAAGGAGAGAGAAAAAAGAAAAGGTCAGGAAGGGGAGAATAGGGAGGGGGTCACATTGCTCCTTAATATAGTACTTCTCCATTTTTTATTCTGAAAGGGGCCTCTCTTTCTTTCACACCTCCCCACCAACATCCTTCACCCCCCACCTACGTATTCTCCTGTGACACCCACTCTCCCACTGTCCATATTTCAGTTTGGAAAATGTGGTCCCCCTTTGGGAAGGGGGGGATGGTCTGATGTATGGAGGTGGTAGGAAAGAAAGCAGTGGAGGGGTCTCTGCTACCTGAAGTTCCACCACTTATTTTGGTCACCAGCTACCACCACCTCCCCCTTTACACTTAATAGAGAGAGGGTTTCCAGGGACCGTTCAGAGGAGTCACTTTTAGGCTTTGCATATATACCGTTCAAAGTGACCTAAGTCTCCACAGGACTCAGCAGCTTTCCTGAAATCTACAAACATTTAAAAGAGCTTTGAAGCACAAAAACACACAGCATGATTCACAGCTGATCAGAGGTGAAATTCGGGCCTGATTGAACTCCCACTGATGAAAGCTGGGTCCAGGATTGCACCCCAGGTGTCTATAGTGAGCATAACGTAACAAAACAGATTGCTAAGCCACTCTGATGCCTAAAATTTCCTGAATGACCTAAGTTTAGGGACATATATCCAGATAACCCTCAAACAGTCTGACACCTCATATCACATCGATAGAGAAACTTTTGCTTTTAGATCAAGTGATGGGAAACCTCATTTCCACTCATGAATAGAGATCTTAAGTAACTTTTTTTTTTTATTCTGGTTTTGAAGCTCCTGGATTCACATATTTTAGATGTTACATTCCCATCTTACGCAGTTCATTGTTTAGACAAAAGTGCTGGCGAGAGATTAAGAAGGGAAACTGATAATTGGAAAACAAATTTGTAAGAACACTCAGCATTCAGAAGACTTGCCTGCCATTTCCCAAGATGCACTTTTGTTCCAGAAATAATGGTTAGCTGATAGATCAGGGCAAAATCGCACCCTACGAAAGCATTCAGGGAGGATATGGACACATCATTTTATGGTCAAAGAGTAACAGTCAACAAATTGATGTTTTGTAGAAGGTCAAAGACTTTCTTTTTTAGGAGACAGGAAACAAAGAGAGATAAGACTAAAGCACACATACAGAAAAATAGAATGAGCAATAAGCAAGACAATGGGAATTGACAGCCAGAAAGATATAGAGGGTGTATAGAAATTGGCAATGCCACATCTGTACATCCAGATCTAGCATCTCATACTGCCCACACAAAGAATGTGTCTATATAAAATAAGTGCCACGGCAGGTTACAAATTATATTTTAACTACACAAGAAGTCAGATTTTAACTCAGCCAAAGACATCTGATTCTGTGCCTATTATAAAAGATAATTTCCTTATTTTAGTTCAGGGACATTCTCCTCCCTGTGCCCTTCCCCATTAGAAAATGGTAGTAAAAAGCCCAGGAATGTGGTATTGTTCTACCCAGAATAAAAATATATCTGGTGACTTTCAAAGACAAAGGGATGCCAAGCAAATGTTGAAGTAGCACTAGTTAGGGTTCTGAAATAAGACAGCACTAAAGTTCCAGTTTCCTGACTGAAGTGTACGACGTAGACCAGTGACTCTCAACATTTCCAGACAACTGTACCTCTTTCAGGAGTCTGATTTGTCTTGCGTACCCCCAAGTTACAACTCACTTAAAAAGCGCTTGCATACAAAAATCAGACAAAAATACAAAATTTACTGAAAAATTTGCTTACTTTCTCATTTTTACCATATAATTATAAAATAAATCCACTAGAATATAAATACTATACTTACATTTCAGTCTATAGTACATAGAGCAGTATAAACATGTTACTGTCTGTGTGAAATTCTACTTTGTACTGACTTTGCCAGTGCTTTTTATGTAGCCTGTTGTAAAACTAGGCAAATATCTAGATGAGCTGATGAACCCTTTGGAAGACCTCTGCGTACCCTCAGGGTCCATGTACCCCTAGTTGAGAACGACTGACCTATTTATTACATTGTATTCTCTAACCGCAAAGTGTGTGTAATCTGATGTGATAGCTTGAACAATAAACTGAAGAAAGGCAGTTTCTCTTTCCAGAAATTGGCCTACAGCCTTATATTTAGAAACAGAGTCTTTCCTTTGGTTATTGCCAGACTGCTGCATATAGCATGGCCCTATTCACATACTCAAATCAATTAGCATTTTTCTCCATGAGCAGATCAAGGATTATTCTTCTGATTCTGTGCATGATGGCTCTCCCAGCAAATCACAATCAACATGACTGTCAATGATCTCCAAACTGTTCACTGGAAGTGGAGTGAAGATGGATTAGTCTAAATAATAATAAAGCAACACTCAAGATGGGAACAGAAGATTGGATTGTCCAGTCTAGCTCCCTGCCAACGCAGGATTTTACCCTACAGTGTTTTGCCCAGTCTAGTTTCAAATGTCTCAGGTGTCACCATTGCTCTAAAAAGGCTGTTTTTTTCTTCAGGCTAACAAATCTCAACATCAGGAAGTTCTTCCCAATATTCAGTGTGAGTTTTCTCTGACTTAATTTCAACCCATTTTCCTAGCTATGTCCCTCCTTCCCTCACCCAAGCCCTACATATTGAATTCTATAACCTTTCCTCAAAGCATTCTTTTGAGCCCACTGATAATTTTGGGCCTGGTCTACACTTAAAATTTCACTCAGAGGTATGACAAATCCACATCCCTGACCAACGTGGCTAGACCAACCTAACCCCCAGTGTAGACACAGCTAGATCAACAGAAGAACATGTCTGTTGACCCAGCTACTGTCACTCAGGAGGTGGCGTTCCTACAGCGGTGGAAAAACCCCTTCCAGAGCTGTGGGCTGCATCTACAGTATAAGGTTATGCTGGCAAAACTACAGCACCACAGCTATGCTGCTGTAGTCCCAGTAGCACAGATGTAGCCTCTGTTGCTCTTCTCTGCACTCTCTCAAATTTGTCAACTCTGAATGGAAAATCCCATGTGCAGTTTTATTATATCCCTATAGAAAGCAACTACTATCTCACTACTCCATGGTACGATCCCTCTGTAGCCCAACACAGCATTGCCTATTTGATTTTGCTGTCATATCCCATTGTAAACGTGTGTCTAATTTGTCTCCTCATATCTGTAAAACATATATTCCACTTTAACTGTCTGAAGCTTTGCTGGTTAATTAATGCCTGGCCTTCCTCTACTCTGAGATCCTAAAGAGTCTACCCTATTTTCTCTTCTACTCTAATATTAAAGACCTATTTTAATGTCCATTAATCATTGACAACAACATTCTTGTCAAGCAGATTTGAAGTTAACTCCATCTTCTGCAGCAGTCTGGGAGAAGATTCTCAGGAATTTAGTGCCAGACTACACAAATTAAGAGAGATTTGGGGAAAGTCTTTACAACTAACAATGTTAACAGGGCAGGAAGTTATGAACTGAAGAAAGATGTCACAGGGTACATCTGACCTATCAGTGTAATTTTGTCATAACTGATATATGTAAACAGTTGAAGTTTTGGCTAGGTGTAAACTCACAACATCATTGTATTTGCCTTAAAAGAAAAAAATCTACCAATGTAGTAAGAAGCATAGTTTTTGCAAGCTACCATATCTCTGGGATGTAATATGGGCTTAGCTTATTCTATTTAATTCTGTTGAGATCTTAACTCACAACTACCTGACCTGGACTACATCACTGTTTAAAATTACTTATAATGAGTAAATACCAAAACAACCCATTAGGCTGAACTGTATTCGTGACACTCCAAGGTGTTGTTATAATCAGGGGAGTTATGTTCAGGGATGTGTATAATGTTCTGATGGAGGGAGTTTCGGAGTGAGAGGAGTGTTGGAGCTCTATACTGTGTGCTCTATACAACAGGGAAAAAACAGTTACCGACCTTTGTAACGGTTGTTGTTCGAAATCTGTGCTCATGTCCATTCCATTCTAAGTGTGTGTGCACCAACGTACACAGTTGTCAGAGACTTTTGCCTTGGCAGTATCTGTAGGGTTGACTGTGGTGCCCCCTGAAGAGCCGTGCTCATGCGTCAGTATATTAGGCACCGCTGACCCTACGCCCTCTCAGTTCCTTCTTGCCAGCAACTCCGAAAGAGGGGCAGGAAGGTGGGTAATGGAATGGATATGAGCAACACATCTTGAAGAACAACAGTTACAAAAGGCAGGTAACCATTTTTTTCTTCTTCGAGTGCTTTCTATGCTAGGTGACTCACAAGCAGTATCCTTGGAGGTGGGCTTGGACTTCACATTTTGGCAGTTTGTAGTACTGCTCTACAGAAGCCAGCATCGTCCCGGGAGCGCAGCCTCCATGAGGAGGGCCCTCAAGCAGATATCTGGGTCCTTTTGGGTTCTAGGTTGAAAGTTTTTACAGATTTGACACTTGTCCTTTCTATGGGATTCCCCCAATACTTCAAGCAACTGTCGTGGGGGGTCACTGATAGGCATTGGCCTGCTGTATGTCAAACATGGTTTGAAGCTGGTAGAGCAGGGCATGCCCTACTCTGGAGAGGGAAGCCCAACCAACCGGGCCTCCAACTACCAGCTAACCTAACACTTAACTTAATGGCTAACTATGTACCTACAAACTATGTACAAAGAAGATAAAGGCTGTAAAGAACCGCTAATGCTCTTGTGATCTGCAAGACAAAGTGCTTCAAGCAACCATCACCGGTGATAAGAAGGAACTGAGAGGGCTTGGGGTTGGCAGCGCCTAATATACCGATGCATGAACATGGCACTCAAGGGGTCACCACAGCCGACCCTACGGATACCACTAAGGCAAAAGTCTCCGACAACTGTGCCCATGGTCACGCACACACCAGAATGGAATCAACATGAGCAAGCACTCAAAGACCAACAAAAACTTAAGATATTAAACAGTGTCATATGAAACCAGAAGAATACGGTCAAACCCAGGCTATGCTAATGGGTGCTCAGAGCTGGGTGGTGAGCACACAAATTAGCTCTGCAGTGAAAACATACTATTAGAAAAAGTTATATTGGGTTACTGGATTAAATCCTTTCTTTATCCTCCTTTTTACAGAGACCAAAGTAGTGGCATTCGCTTAAAGCCTAAACGTGCAGCCTTACTCATGCTGCACAGCCTCTCTGACTTCAGTCGAACTCTTCACCTCAGCTACAGCTGAAGCTGTACTCCAATTTCTGATGAGATTAACGGTTCCAAAACTGGAGTCACCTAGCGTTCTAGTTTCAATAGCCAGCACCATTTTTCTGGCTTCACAGATACTGCAAGTTTCCTTGTGAATAATCATCCAACCCCGAAGACTGCCTGTAGTCCAGTGTTTTTGGGAGCCAGTGAATAAAAAGGAAGTGACTAACATGTTTTTTGTCTCTCTAGCCACTTCTATAAACTGTTCAGCAGGAGATAGCCCTTAAAAACATGCTGATGATTCACTAAAATAACTTCAGGTTTATTATAATCAAACCAACTGCAGATAAAGTCTGCTGCCCACTTTTCCCAGTTAAGCTCCAAACAATGTCTCACAGCTCTTTGTAATTTACAGAAACAGATGTGGAGATGTAGCAATTTGGACACTTGTCAAACAGTGACTAAATGTTGTTTCTAGAGATTTCCTTTGCCTTCCTCTCTTTTTTTTTTTTTTTGGGGGGGGGTGATCTACCAAATAACAAAGACCTCAGAAAGAATCAATACATTCAAATCCATGGACTTTCGCTTCACTGGATAGGTGTTGGGTGGATCTGTAAAATGTTAGTGTAATGCACTCTAAGGCCTTGTCTACACACAAGAGTTGTACCACTAATTGTCCCAATATCTAGTTCTACACTGCTTTAACTATATTAGTAGCACAACCCCCCTAGTGTGGACACTGTTATACCGGTCTAGAAGTTCTTATGCCAATGTAGTTGATTCCCATGAGGAAATAAACTGTGCCAGTACAAGGCATCTTTATAATGATTTACCTGTATTCACACTAGAGGTTGTACTGGGTAACTAGTTTGTTTTACCCAAACAAATCACACCCCTAACTGAAATAGTTGTACTGGAACAAAATTGGTGTATAGTTTAGGTATATGCTGGCAATGCAGACACTGCTCTCGGTCGTGTCCAAATCCACTTTCACTGAATGGATGATAGAAAAAAGCTGCTTTTTTCTAAATAGCACAGAAATCAGAAGCCTGGCTGGAAACAACAGAGAAAGGTGTGACGTTAAAGAAGCTCTGTTACAGTGGTTATCAAAATGTAAGGAGTCAAGTTAAAGGCACTAAAGATTGACGTCCTCAATCTGCTTCACCAGATGTCCTCAATTCTTTTGTGGAAGTCGAGTGCTGCATCTATACCTTGGCTTCAGTGACTGACTGGCCGCTCTCCTGAAACTGGCAGTTGCAGCGCTAGTTACTCTCAGATGCGGGGATGTTTTTTATGTTGTAGACAACTGTTCGTTAGACCCCAGACTGACACCACCAACTCTTTTCACAGAGGTCATTAAGTTAGTTGTCACGTGATGGCAACTTTCAGCCACTTTTGAAAACGACTAGATTCAACCAATTATCCAAAAGATGACAGGCTTATTATTCCCATTACCATTCCCCTGACCTGGCCTCTGTTTAATGGAAAGGGGAGCAGAAAAACCAGAACCACCACACACAGCAGGAAGCAGCCATTTCCTTAACTTGCCTTACCACATGCTTTCCCCTTCAGCCATGCCTGTTTGGACAATGGATAACAAATTAAAGAGATCAACTTCTGACACATGAACGAATGATAGCTTTGACTCAGTGCAGTGCAAACTATCCCAAAACTTCAGCAAATCCTTCATTCTGGATTGACAACACTAGTCACGACAGCAACGGACCTCTCTCGTGAGCAATAAAAAGACAAAACATGGTAGGATTTCATGAGTTAGCCCCATATTCATTTGTGACTGAAAGAGAGAATAAAAATTAAACAAACTTGTGAAGAACACGGATTTCAATCCCTTTCATCTAGGAAGAGAACATCTGACCTGCATTTACAGACCGGATCCCCATGTTCAGCCACCAACCCAAAATATTATCTTACATGCAAGAGAGTTGAGAGGAATCTATCTGGCTTTAAGATTAAACTCGATAAGTTTATGGAGGAGATGGTATGATGGGATAACATGGTTTTGGTAATTAAATATTCACGGTAAATAGGCCTAATGGACTGTGATGGGATATTAGATGGGGTGGGATCTGAGTTACCCAGGAAAGAATGTTCTGTAGTATCTGGCTGGTGAATCTTGCCCATATGCTTAGGGTTTAGCTGATCGCCATATTTGGGGTCGGGAAGGAATTTTCCTCCAGGGCAGATTGGAAGAGGCCCTGGAGGTTTTTCACCTTCCTCTGTAGCATGGGGCACAGGTCACTTGCTGGAGGATTCTCTGCTCCTTGAAGTCTTTAAACCACGATTTGAGGACTTCAATAGCTCAGACATAGGTGAGAGGTTTTTCACAGGAGTGGGTGGGTGAGATTCTGTGGCCTGCGTTGTGCAGGAGGTCAGACTAGATGATCATAATGGTCCCTTCTGACCTAAATATCTATGAATCTATGACATATTAGTAAGGTAGCAAAACTAGGGTATTTTGTGGAATTTCTTTTTCAACCTGACTTACAAAATTGCTGTGAATGGCATAGGCACAGAAAAATATAGGCAGTAAGAAGACAGAGAAATTAACAATAATAATTAGTATAAGAGCTGGTGCAGTGAAAGCACAAGTCAGTACTCCGGTGACCATTCACTAACAGAGTATTTGTGCTTCCTATTTGGACTATTTTTTGTCACGTTCCTCCCTCATCCCTAACACCAACCTAAAATGGCTTGAAAAAATATCTTAGAAGCAGTTCTGGGTCAGTTTGCTAGCTGCCAAGATACTAAATACAACTGTTTTTCTTCAAGTACATTACAATTACGCTTTAGAATGTACTACACATGCTCTTTCCTATTTTCAAACCTTTGCCTCTCAAACACACGCCAAACAAATCTTACTTGGAAATACTGCCAGAGGCCACTGTCCCATAATGGAGGTAGCAAACCCAGAGCCACGAACCCAAAACAGTGCCCCTATTTTCTGTGGCCTATAAACTGTAATACTGCTGGAGTTTGAGAAGAAGATTTCATCCAGCAGCAAAAGAACACTTTTAATAATGGTTTGCCAGGTTATTTCAAGCCACAGTCATGCCGGTTAGAATGTTCTCAGTCACACTACATTGTGTATGTAGTTTTCAGATCAGATAAAAGATTACCTCACAGGGGATTGTTTTACTTTTCCAGAGCTTATGCTGGTCAGAAAACCCTGAGCAGACAAAGGTCAAAATGAAGGTCATAAGAAGCCATCATTAAAAAAAAAAAAAAAAAAAAAAGCGTTATGTTCCTTGCAGTGCAGCACCACCAATGGTCACATACCAGCTTATTTAAAAGGGGCGCAATTCCCAATTCACCTTGGAATCTTACCACTAACTGAACCTTTGAGACTCTTATTACATAAAAAACAATAGATTAATAAATATCATGGCAAAAATTTCTGCACTGACGAGTTACTTTAAACCTGGAATTTGAAAATATACAGTACAGTTAAAGAGTAACACGTGCATCTCTTTGAATTTCCAGCATCAATTTATTTTTCAAAATTCTGACTCTTTGGGATGCAGCCATTACAGGAAGAGAAATGCTGTTGTTAACATCTTTCCCCTGAATATATCAGTGCACAACAACAATGGAGAAATCAGGAGCAGATGCCTCTTGAAATACATGCAAAGCAAATCAATTGAATTTCCATGACAATTCATCTTCTTTGAAATGGATTTTATATTATTTCTCAAAGGGCTACAAATGATATATGCTACTTCCCCATTGTAAAAATAAAAAATTCTCATCGTTATCAAAAAAAGGGGAAGTTGTCAGTGTAAAATCAACTCCAATGAAGATAAAAGGTGGGAAAAAAACAGCTGCCATCTGTAACCATATGCAATATGCTGAGACAGTACCCAGCAGCGTGCCTGTATCATACGGTTATCACCATATTTGAACTTCCTGTAATGAACAAAAGACAGGCAATTACTCTGCCCATTTACCCAGACATCCCTTCCAGTGCTCTAGAGTCAATGGAGGGTGGGGGAAGAGAGAGAGAGAGAAAAAAAAGAAAGAAAAAATTCACACTGTGACTCTTCTAATTCTTTCAATATGTTGGGGTGATAAGGAATCCAGTCTTGCAGATCACATTTGATAGGCTTGGTTCCTTTGGGAAATCGACCTGTCTTTGGTATGCTTTTATGAAAGAGTCTTGTTAGTCCACAAACAAAAGCTTTCAGCCAAATAGAGCTTTGAATAGTCAGTTTCAAGCTCCATTAATGATTTAAAAAACTGCATCGTCTCAATAGGCTTTCTTCTAAACCATAAATAAATAATGCTTTCTTCAATAAATTGAAAAAAAATTTCACATTAAAATACTATGTGTCCACTTGCTAGAGTATTTTGTTTGAATTTTTAGGCCCTCTCTAGTCCCACAGGTATGAATTCCAGAGGGAATCAAGTCTATTTTGTGAGGGTATTAAGGATCCAAATGTGTTTTTCCTGAAATTGGTGTTTGCCATGGCATCTTCTCTACCTCCCCAAACTGTTGTGCAAAGTGCTGTGTGTCAGATGTATGCTGCCCCTCCCCTTCAGAGGGTGCATTTCACAGTGGTGAGATACATGCATGCTTTCTAACACATTTTGGAAACTTTTGGAATGAAAAGCAATATATAAATGTAACTTCTTTAAAAGCGTTTTCTCCCCCTAGGAAGCATGAAAATGGAAATGAGTGATGTGAGATATCAAACCCTCCCCACAAGGAGGAAAACAAAAAAAAAAAAAAGAAGAAGAAGAGGGGAAACTGAATTCAACCCTGAAAAATAATCAGAGCCTCTAAGAGCAAAGTTACTTGAGAAACTGTAACTTTGTGCTTTCACACGTCATATTCAGCTCAGGACAGCAATCTAAAGAAAATAAAGACAGCTACATCTGCTGACTCTGCCAAACAAATTTTTCAAATTTGGCTATTTCATTAATATATCAGGAAGAGGGTCGGGAGCTGCCCAGCTGTGGAGAGGGTTGAGATTTTTTTGTTTGTTTATTTTCAAGAAATAGTATCTAAAAACCACAAAATTTTCAAAACGTTTAAATAAATGAATTATGAAGTGTTTTACTGTATTTTTGACCAGCTCTATAATATACTTAGTCCACTCTCTCCTTCACTTTCTCCATTATTGCTTCTGCTAACCTTTACTCTCCTGATTTTCATCTCCCTCTGGCTGTGTCTGGACTACCCATTTTTGAGCCCTGGTATAAGTTTTAGTGTGGCTCAGGCACTGTATAAAAGACAAAGAATATAAAGAAAATAAAGGCATAAATAACACTTGAGCCTTGTTTATACCAACAGTCAAAAAACCAAAAACAAACAACAAGCACCACACTAAATTTGGTAGTGAAGAGACAGCCTCTGACTGCTCCTTTAGCATCTCTGTAATGGTCTTTTTTCCCCCTCTCTTTTCCACCCTTCATCCCCTCCTCTTATTCATCTACATTCCCTCTTTAGGTGGCTACCTCTGCTCCCACAGCCTCAGCCTCTACGCCAATGACAAATTTACCTCTCAGCTCACACCCTTTTCCCTCTTGTACCTTCAACTGTTTCTGGTCTCCTAGGTGTCTTGCTAGAATCTTCAACTCACTCTCTCCAAACCTGTTTTCTACTTGACCCATTTACTACATTTCTGTATCAAACTTAACTATGCAGGTCAGTCCTTTTGTTCCACAACCAACACTGACAACTCCACTGTTCTTCACCTCTTATCCACCTGCAACCTCTTCCCACACACATTTCTCCAAAATGCTGTTGCTAAAGCTGTCTCTGTTTCCCACTGCTCTGATCACGTCACCTTCCTTCATGAAATCCTTCACTGGTCTCCTGTATGTCAGGAGCTCAGAAACAGATGCCTCATTCTCACTCTCATTTACATCTCTGATACGATCTCTCTCTTTTGCTCTTCATGCACCACTATTTCCTTTCTCCTTTTTTGCTTCTTTCAACCTTTTCTAAAACTTAGGCCATGTCTACATTACAACGGCCCAGCTACAGCGCTGCAGCTATGCCGCTGTTGTGCTACATCGATGGCAAGGGTTTTTCCGTCACCAGACTTAATCCACCTCTCCAAGACATGGTAGCTCGTGGTATCTACAGTGGGGGTTAGGTTGACCTAACTATGTTGCACAGGGCAGGAAATTTTTCACAGCCTGCAGTGACGTAGCTAGATCGATCAAATTTTTAGGTATAGACCAGGCCCCAGCTTCACACCTACTCTTCTATATTCTATTTATCATTAAGCAACCCCTCTTTCCTCCTATAAGTCTCTTCCAGGACTTTCTACTTTGTTCTCATAAATCTTTCTTCCCCACCCCTTACATGAACTGTTTTCCCACGTCCTGTCTTGTCTATTTTATTTTGATTATAAAATCTTCAGGCTAGGGAATGAGGCTTACTCCATCTGCCTGACTGCAGTGTGTGCACGCAAATTTATGATGCTATATGACTAACAATATCTTCATCCTTACCTCACCTCATTGTGTTGCAAATTGGCAAGTTGAGGCCTTTATTTTCAGTTTCCTGGCAGGTGCATCTGAATAGAAGTACTATCTCAACTTGGATTTTTTGTGTATTTTTTTTAAAAAAGAAAAAAACCTCAAACAATACTAAATTAAAGAGACCTAGCTGAATTAGGTAAATAGTTTACCAGTTTATTTGAGAGGGGAAAAACAGAGGATAACAATACACAAAGGACTAATCAGCATTTTAGCTATAAATCCTACTGGGAAAGAGAAGTGCACCCATGACTTTGGGAATACTCTTCCCATTACTTATGATGCTACGGCAAGTGCTTATGGGAACTTGGAGGACTTGAACAATTGCCCTACTGTGTACTTAGAGAAGAGCACCAGACAGTGCTGCTATAGGCAGACGGGCGCTTTGAGTCTAATAGCCAGCTTAATGAGCTACCATGGTGACAGTGTTGGCACCTAAAAATACACACTTGCTAGAAATCAAAACACAGACAAACTGCTATGAACACAGCAGGCTCTGTGCTTTTCAGCAACATCTTTCCCATCTCCAGTTCTGTATTTTAATGTCAAGACTCAAAACCCAGGAAACTGATCTTGAATGGGTGATGCTGTCACCTCTAGGGCTCAAGTAACTAAAGAACCCAAGACCACTGCCAGGCACCTATGTGAGCTGGGCCTATTGGGAGCCTTATGTGGGGAGTGGGGCCAGGATATCGCACTTCTATGAGGGCCCAGGGCAAACCTGAAGCTTCTGACCCTGAGGGGTTGCCTGACTTAGTCTGGGGTATCTGGGCTAGGTGAAAGAGCCAGTGCTGCCCACAGGAAGCAAACCCTTGGCTGATCCCTTAGGGCAGTGGTTCTCAAAGCCGGTCTGTCACTTGTTCAGGGTAAGCCCCTGGCGGGCCGGGCCAGTTTGTTAACCTGCCTCGTCCGCAGGTTCGGCCGATCACAGCTCCCGCTGGCTGCGGTTCGCCGCTCCAGGCCAATGGAGGCTGCGGGAAGGGCGGCCAGCACATCCCTCAGCCCATGCCGCTTTCTGCAGCCCCCATTGGCCTAGAGTGGCGAACCGCGGCCAGTGGGAACCGTGATCGGCCGAACTGGCTGACGCGACAGGTTAACAAACCGGCCAGCCCCGCCAGGAGCTTACCCTGAACAAGCAGCGGACTGGCTTTGAGAACCACTGCCTAAGGGGAGAGTGATCAAGAGAGGCAACATTTTGAGAAACCCAAGCACAGGGGCTTTTGCCCTCCCTGTTGAGATGTTTTGCCACAGCAGCTGTCTGGGAGGGTTCCCCAACCTTGGGCATTCCCTTTCCTCTGACTGCCCCAGGCCTTTGTGCCTGAAGCCATGCTCCAGTTCAAATGGTAAAAGCAACAGGAGGAAAAATCCTGCTTCAGCACACTGACCTGAAAGCCCTCTACATGACTTTTTCTAGCTCCGCTGTTGGCTGGGGAAGACGCTGCAGACTCCTGCTGCTAAAAAGGAGAGGATCCGAGTGCTGGATCACACTGCAAATGCTGCTGGCACTGAGCAAATGCTGCTCCTGCCTTAGGCTAGTGCCCTCTCCCTGTTGGAAATGCTGCTTAGAAAGAGGGAGAAAAAAAAAATCCTGCCTGGTAAGCAGGCCCAGAGAGAGCGCCTTCAGAACATCTCTCTACCCTTAAAAAAGGCAGACGTCTAGGCTGCAGACAGTACATAAATACTGTCAACAGGAGGAGTTAGTGTGCAGCCTAGCTGGGCATGGCAGAAGTCACCAAAGGGAATTGCTTCCTCGAGTGTGAGTTGAAGTCAGAAAGCTTGCCCATCAGTACAGGGCTGATGTAGCACTGGATACTTATGTGGAAGAGAAAAGGGCACTAAGTGCAGTGAATGGGCTAATTCCTTAATACAACATTAACCTGCTACCCTACTTCGCCTCCTCGGTTTCTTTGTCCCCATAGGAGAAAGGGTTGGTCTTAGGAAATAAACAAAACTGTCATGTACAAAATGTTGCCCCTCTGCAAATATACTTTTATAAAACTCTGTGACTCCTCCCACAGGACAATACTTTTGGGAGGGGGGAAAAAAAAAACTGTCAGCATTAACCATGCAAAAAAAAAAAAAAAAGTAAACAAAAACTAGGTGGGATTGGGGAAGCAAAGGGAGAAATCCCTGCAGGTAACAGAATCAGGAAACTGCATTTTGTAAATTATCCTGCGGTTTGACATGCATTTTCTCTACATAGCGCAGCCAAGCGAAGATGACTGATAATACAGAACAAAGCAACACAAAAAGCTTCCTTAGGAAAATAACTGCCACTTTATGGTTTTAGAGGAATGACGCTTGTCCATACCTTCCTGATAACCATGAATAAGAGAGTTTTGTTTTTCAATCATAATTTTCTGCAGATTATATAGAGCCATGTCATTTTAGCCTGCCTAGTACTTAAATAGTTTGATTTTTTTTTTTAAACCCAGATACTGAAACAATACAGACAATTGTTCTGAGATATATTTTCTTCTTCGGTTTATATAACGGAGGCATCTTTCCACTTTCCATGCTCTTCTGGGAAAGCACCGCTCAATTATTTTTTGGCTCCTATCTACTGTACGTGGCTAACATTGAGGGTTGGAATAATCCGCTTTGCAATCCTACTGCTAAAATGCAGAAGAGATGAAAGAAGAGAAAAGGGAGTGGTAATTACTAATTGTTCAGGAGGGGTCCCTTCAATGACTCCTCCAGGGCACAAGAGCTGCTGAGCTAGCTAATGGCAGCACTTGAACTCACATCTGGTAACCACCCTGTCAACCTGTCTCAACAGGACTGAACTAGATGATTCAACGGAAAACGGTCAAAAGCACTTGGATCTACTCCAGCAACTTCAGGTGTACCAGAGGTCATTTTTTCCTTAGCAAAACACTGATCACCTCCACATGAGTGCTTATGAGAAGACAGTTTTATTGCACATCCCCTTTCGGACACAGTTTCTGATGGTGACAACAGCATGAGGTAGATGTTTGTTCTAGCTCTTTAGACTGAAAATAAAGTATACATTTTTAACAATGAAAGGAATTAACCATTGGAACAACTTACCACAGTCATGATGGATTCTCCATTGCTGACAATTTTAAAATCAATATTGGATGTTTTTCTTAAAGATATGTTTTGCGAATTATTTTGGTGAAGTTCTATGGCCTGTGTTACACAGGAGGTCAGACTAGATGATCACAATGGTCTATTCTTGCCTTGGAATCTATTAATTATTTTAGGCATCCAATGTCAACCACATCCTGCTACATTACATGACCACTAATATTGTCCAATATAACTCCAGATGAGCTGCTAATCAGTCTCAGTACAACCACTTCCCTGTTCTATTATTGAGGATAGACTGATCTTTCTTTTATGTTGAGATTAAAAAAAAAAAGGATACCAGGTTGACAAGCATGGAAACTGAAGGCCTATATCCACACAATAGGTCACTGCATGGGTAGTGCTAGCTTCCCACACCAACCATGCCAAATATATCACTTCTAAAAATGAGACTGGGATTCAGTCTCCTCATCCATCAAATTCTCGACTTCGGGACAGTTTTGCTATACGCCACTAGGAAATGGACTGAAGCCACCTCAGATCTCGTTGACAAAACACCCTCCTTCATCAGGTGACAAGTCACTACCAGCCTGGACCGGATCTGAAATGAACAGAGAGGAGGCGAACAGCGCTCTGTTCCATTAGAGATCTCAGGAGCCAGCCCGTACCTTTTGAAGAAATCTGTCTAATAGTAGTAAAACAGAACTTCCCAAACATACACACTGAATGGGCCAAATCCTGCACAGGGACTCTGACAGGTGATAGGGGGAGAGGGGCAAATTGCAGTAGTGTCTGTGACCTGGATAGTTCTCCTCCACAGTGGATGTTAGCCAATGGATCTGTCTGTACAGTCATTGACCAGTTAGCCATACCCCATGCCATCTATGTTGCTGTTGAGAGGATAATTCACAGGGAATGGAGTCTTTTTTTGGACTATGGTCTGGTGTCTGTCTTTCTACGCAAATCTAGGGCTGTCCATGCCTGCATGGTGAATGGAGTGGGGAGACTTTCCTCACCAATCAACAACTGCTGTTGCATAATCTCCTCCAATTCTCCCCTATAATGGCTTTGAATAAACTCACTTATATGTACTGTATCCATAAATCTTTATAGAAAGAGAAGCCTGTATGTCTCTTCCCAGTTACACTCAACCAAGTAGCTAAACGATTTAGCTATTCAACCCACTGAAGATGATGATGACGAAACAGGAATTGTTTGAAGTTTTGCCACTTCTTGACCCACTGCTTTGGAAAATGGTGAGTCTAGGTTAGATATTTGCTGCATTTTGACTTGGCTCCAAATAGACTGGAGAACTTGTGATAGCTACAACAACATTGTTAACGCTGCCGCAACATTAGAGCTATTAATGGTAATTACAGGATAGTTTAAATTTAAATGTGGTGCAGAAGCAAGCACCTTCACAGGGGTGGGGGGTGGATGGATCCTAAAATATATTAGCCAGCTGACCCAGATGTTTTCACTTTAACATTAAAGGCCTTCTGTTATTTTTTTCCTAGCAGAAGAAACAGCTGGGACTTAAATGGGAAAAAGAGAAAAGCAATGAGATGACAGAGAGGAAATGACATACAACCACTCTTTCTAAAGCAGCATTATTCTTAAGTACTCAAACTCATCAGCAGGAGTCTAAATTTTAGAATACACACACACACACACACACACACACACACACTATAGCAAAATACATGGTTTCTCAAACTTCGAACATTTTTTTAAATGCAGGATTCCTCGGAGTTTAATAGATCCATTTAAAATTTATAGTCAAACATGAAATTAAATTCTTTACATTATTCTCACAGCTGATTTCTAGTCAGATGTAGAAGGTGAAGAAATTCAGCAGATTTTCCCCACTCCAAAACACAGAAAACTTCAAACTTCCAACTTCCTTTTTTAAACAGAGGAAGAATCTCCCTGAGTTCCCATGAGTGATCTGATGTCACTGTTTCCCTCTTTACAGCTGCTCAGCTCTCTCAGCACAAATCTACAAAAAAAAGTTTCCATCTCATGCAAACAGCATGTGTGTACTGGGGGAGGGATGGACCTGAATCAAGCTAAACAGCCTGTCCTAATGCAAGCATGACAACATTTTATTAATCAACATGATGCCTCCAAGCAAATCAGGCAGAGTTGTTTCAGCATGACAGCACAAAAAACATCAACTGCAGCTGGTGACTCGTTGATTTTGGATTGTAATCTGCCTATCAGCACATTTTAAGGAACATTTGGAATTTCATTAAGTGCACAAAGCCCTGGCGGTGGGAGTGGGGGATATGACAGGGGAAAGAGAAAGGAACGGGAAAGAATTTAAACTGTTCTTAATAGTAGTAAATAAATACATGATAGCTTTGCATGTGCTTGCAGAGACTGGTTCATATGCTCATGTTGCCTGAGCATATTAGCATGGCTGGACTCCAGCTTTATAGTCCTGCGATCATGGCACAGGATCAGCGATAGAAGAGAGTTAGATTATTCCTACTCAATAACTTGTAGTAATTCATGCTGCAAATCCCCATGCTGTTATACTTAAAAGGCTAGGTATTGACTGATTCTATTCTACTGTGCTGAAATAATTGAATTTTCCAGAAGGACTCAATTTAAGATTTCCCACTTCTGCAGAATTTCTCCTACCATGTATTTTCCATGTATATGCCATTCAATTACAGAGAAGAGAAAGAAAACTAAACCAGGCGCCTCTGTAAGTCACTTAGCAATGTGAAATATATACCAGTGGTATCAGATAATTAACCTATAGAGAACTACCCCAACAGTCCAGTATCCAAGGATTCAAAGGCAGGTGCAAGAAGTCTCATAATAAACAATTATGAAATAACTTCCCTGCAATTTATCGCTTTTAGACTTTTTTTATCCTATCTAAATTTAAGGAATTGTTTGACGTCTGTGAACTTTATACTCAAAATGTTACCGGTTTCACCTCCCTCCATACCTGTATGATTTTGTTTTTATTTGAAGTATAAGAGTTCATAAATAATGGAATTGTTTGTTTAATCAGTTATACGTCTCTATTTTCTCTCTCCAGATAGCCCAGCACTATTAATATTGTGCAGCCATAACACTAAAGGAATATTATGATCAGCACTGAAATAAAAGGGTCAGATCTCTTGCAACAGCAATTTAACTGACCTTTGAAAAGCAGTCTGTTACCATGAGATAAATACAAACTTATAACTATAACACAAAGAAATCATATTAGGACCTTGACAGTAACTAAGTTCAAGGTTTTTATCCCATGCATGTGTGTCTTTTCAAGTTAGGCTGCAGGAAGTTCTAAGTTTACTATATAAATAAAAGGGCCAAATTCTATCCCATCTCACATATTGATCCAACCCCATTGATTTCACTGTAGAAGTTGCTACCAGGGTGCAAGCCAAGACAGAACTGAGTCAGGATATTCTTTCTGCCTGAGCTAAGCAATTTTCCTGTTTCTTAGCTGATACAGTGCTTTCTTACACTCCCAAGAGCAACACCCTGTCCTACTGGCTGCGGGGTAAATACACGGAATACTGACCCAGGATGACTTCACAGGTATGAAGTAGAACACTGATTTCACAATGGGAGAAACAAAGTGTTCTCACAATTCATGCTATGATGCACAGCATCCATTCGCCCTTACCTCTTTCAGTTCCTGTGCAACAGAATTAAGGCGTTCGTTTTCAGACTGGGTATTGGCAAGGACATTCCTCAGCTGCTTTAGCTCAGTCTGCAGCTCCATTACTTTTTTCATGTAGTACTCTTCTTTGGTAGCAGACTCCTGAATCAAGGTCTCCTCCCTGCTCTCTCCATCTGCTGCTACCTTCTTGTGGTTGGTATGAGCCTGCCCAAAAGCCTAGGATGGTCAGAAAAAAATGATATCTTTGATTAATAAACACATCGACCTTTGCATAAAAATTACTTCCATTTCAATAGTTCCCAAACAAACTTTTCCACATTTCAGAACTTCAAAATAAACAATTAAATAATCTTTTCTTGCACTTCAATCTATCCATTACAGCGCAGATCGTTAACTGGGGCAAACCAGCTTAGCTGCATTGACTTCAAAGGAGCTACACTAATGTACACCAGCTGAGGCTCTGGCTGTATGCGGATAATGACCTGACTCTGTAATTAGAAGCCATTTTGCCCAAGCAAGGCCCCTGAAAATAGCAGGATAGGGCCCCAGTGGTGTTCCGAGTGACTTATTCATGATGCATAAACAAATACACATATAGAACCTTGGATACATTCACATACCTGAGAGACTATCTACTATATTTCATACTGTTTGAAATTCCAGTGTTGATAGCTTACTCATCATTTTTGTGACCGCCGTTTTAGTCTACATGCTAGGCCAATAAATAAACTTTGTACACAAGGGAAAACAACCAATGTTCCTTTAAAATCTGGATGGGATAACTGTTAAAATGGGCAATATCAAACAATGGCTCACGATACTAATGAAGGACCTCCTTTTGAATGCCATATATATTAGTAAAATCTACTGTCTTCATACAGCATGAGCACAGGTACTCAAAACAGGGAGATAGTGGACCAGTTCTTAATTTGCTGTTGCCACAACAAAGTGATTTTATTTCCTGGTTCAACTTCTAGCTCTGAAGATGGATCTTTAAAACAAACATTGCAGTGTATCCAGCTTTTATGTCAAATCCTCTTGCCAACGCTACCCATATTTGTGATGTGGATCAGGACTCAGGGTCCCAATTCAGCAAAACACTTGATAGGATTATGCACATGCTTAAAATTAAGCACATGCTTACATCTCATTGACTAATGGCACTTAATCATGTTTTCAAGTGCTTTCCTGAATCAAGACCTTAGTCTCCAACTGGACAAGATATCTCTGTGTGATGATCAGATACAGTACTTTTATCCCCCCTCCCTTGCCTTTCCCCCCAAGGCATGGTATACAGTGTAAGTGGTCAGGTCCAGGGCTGTGAAGATTGAATGAATAGTGGAAAACAGATTTTATGCTAACAGGCTGTTCTGTTTCCTGGTTTTCATTTGTGATGAGAAAAGCATCTCGCAGCAAAATTCTCCTTTGAGATGTAAGCATATAGGTCTTATAGACTCAATGAGCATCAGATGGCAGAACCTGTTTTTAGAACCCAGGCAATTGCTTTCACTAAAACACATTATAAAGCAAAGGGTTTCTTAATAATTTAAGTAGGTATATACTGGTAACAATCTGCCTGACAGATGGACTGGAGTCAATGAGATTAATGAATGCTATCTTTAAACAACTGTACGTGTTTCTGCCCCAGTCCATTCCGAGACGAATTTGGGTCTTCCAGGTGTCAGCAGTTTTCAGGGTGCCTGTCTCCGTATGGCAGGTTTTTCACAGCTAATATTATTATGATGCTTTAAGCCAAATCAATGACAAACTAACATCTCCTTTCCAAAGGAAACTCCTTGTCTAGTCAACTGTAAATTTTTTCCATTTTTTTCCTCCGCTCTTCGAATGTATCCCATCATCACAAAAGGAAATTTGCTTCCAATATATATAAGTAAGTTTCAGCATTTCATTCTTCTGCATATTAGAGAGGAAGCATTTACTGATATAGTACTTATTGAATACATCAGGGCTGAAACAGATGCTTGATAATGTCTGCCCTGTCCAGTGTTAAAGGCACCCACTTACTGCTCTTATCAGAGTGAATTCGATTTCAGATAAGCAAATCAGAGAACACCTGACATATATCCAGGGAGGAAATACTGGCCAAATTCACTCAGCCAACCCGAGGGAAATTAAAAAGCGTCACATTTCTGACAGAAAGTAAAGCACCATCTGTGCAAGTCCTTGTCAAATGAGTTTCAACTGTACAAAGCAGCTTAAAAGCCTAATACCTCAGATCTCCATAAGTGTCAAAGGGATGACAAAAAAAAAATATATATATAAGCTGCTTCTCCTCCACACACTGACATTTTTTCCCCAAGAATTAAAATCAGTCTGTTATGGACCTGCATTTATTTGAAGTCTATAATATAGAGACAGAGGATCTGACATCCACTTATACAGTAAAATCAACTGTTTTCAATATGGTAGGCTTTTCTTACCGGTAGACTGCTAACACTGAGCAGGTTACAACAAATTAAGCCCTTTTTTTTACTATGTGATCAGAAAAGTCTAAGCAAAATTAAAACAAGTCATTTAGTAAATTACCTACAGAGAAATTCTTGAGAGCAATGGCTAGTTTACATTTAATCCTTTGGTCACAGGTGTCAAGTTGAGGATTTCTTGTAGGAGTTAATGACTCTCACATATCAGCAATCAAGTATTTCATCATCACATCACTGGTGCAAATACAACCTATGGCCAAGATCATAGGAACATAGCAATTGCCATACTGGATCAGACCAGTGGTCCTTTTAGTCCAGTAGTCTGTCTCCAACAGTTGCCAGGACCAGATACTTCAGAGGAAGGTGGAAGAAAACCTCCTAATCTCTAGTAGTTGGGAGATTGGTTTAAACCCTGAAGCATGAGGCTTAATAGCTCTTCCAAAATGTATATTGTCATTCATGATTATAACTCTGGATATTCTTGTTATCCACATAACATATACCATCTCTTTTAGAATCTTGATTTGTTTATGATGGTGTCCTGTGGCAATGAGTTCCACAGTTTAATCGCACATTGTGTGAAAATATCTTTCCATTTAATAAGTTCAAATTTGCCATTTTTTTAATGTCATTGACTGTCCCTTTGTTCTTGTGTTATAAGATAGAGAGAACAGAAGCTCCTGATCTATCTTCTTGGAACCTTTGTTATTTTATATACCTCTCATTTTTACTCTTGTTCATCTCCTTTCCAAGGTAAACTATCCCAATCTTTTCAATCTCTCTTCATATAAGTTTTCCCATTCCCCTGATTATTCTGAGAGCGCTCTCTGAGCCTTCCCTTAATTCCGCAGCATCATGAAATATGTTGTTATAAATTGCGACAAATAAATAAAATCTGCTCACATGGACTGACTGCAGAATTGTGACTGAAGTCAACAGTGACTAAGGTCCCAGTCCCACAATTTATCCTGTGCCAAGTCCCAGTGAAGACCCACATGCATCACATTGCAAGATAAAGGCCTAAAAGACTTAACAGTCCATACTATCCAATGGATGTGGGATGTCCTGTTTGAAGGAGGTTACTGGTTTCCATACAGTGAATAGATAACCCCATCACAAAGCCAACCATCACAACAGAGCCCCTTATTGGTGATTTGAGCAGGAATCAAAGGTTATATGGGTAAGGAGACCTAACTACTTTCTAAACTCCAGTGTGTGGTCCACCCAAATAAGGCTGAGGCAGGGCACTGTGGTAAACACACACTGATACTATCCAAGATACACTAATTACATACACTTACTATATACCAGAAGCCTTTACTCACAAAGCTGTCAGCCTGGTAACTTTCTCTAATACTAAAAATGCCAAAAGAAAAAAAAACACAGAGTTCTCCCATTTTTAATCATGTCTCACTATGCCTCTCTTCTACTTAAGAGTGGGGATCCCATATGTTCATGTTACAACTAACTGCAATAGGCTGTGTGGAATGGGAAAA
Organism: Lepidochelys olivacea; assembly: GCF_965140295.1. Taxonomy (NCBI): domain Eukaryota; kingdom Metazoa; phylum Chordata; order Testudines; family Cheloniidae; genus Lepidochelys; species Lepidochelys olivacea. Next base: position 28,974,382 of record NC_140417.1, on the reverse strand, counting down.
TTTTATTTTAACCCAGATGTCCATAAAATGTAATTACCATCCATGGCTACGGGCCAGGTCTGTCTTAAAAATCCTACGTTATGAGAAAAACAGGTTTTAGTAACGTGCATGAAACCCATGAACATTAAAGCATCATTAAAACCAGTGGTGTTCACGGCCTCCTTTTACTTTCTTTGCTATTTAGATGCAAGAACCATTGGGGGGGATGGGGAGAATTCAGAGTTGATTAAGTAATGCTTCTCTTACTCCTCTACCGAACGCTCATTTTTCTTTCACCTACTAAATGACCTGGTTATTGTGCTGTGATTAACAAGCTTCAAATACCAGCATTTCCCGAGGCTTTTAAGAAAAAGTGGAGGCAAACATCTAAGTGCTCACTGCACAAAGAAATATCATCAGGCATAGCTACGCTACAGCTTATGTTGCTCGGGGGGCTGAATAAATCACCTCCTCCCACCCCCGAGCGACATCAGTTACATTGATATAAGTGCCGGTGTGGATACTGCTATGTATATCTAGGCTACAGCTACCGCCGCTCGCGGGGGCTGGAGCAGTTAAGCCGAAGGGAGAGCGCTCTCCCATCGGCTTAGAGTGGCTACATTAGCAGAGCTTGCAGCTGCGCCGCTGTAAAACTCTCTAGTGTGGCAGTAGCCAAGAAGAAGAAGGAGGCCAGTTATAAAGGGATCGTTGTAGAAGAGCGTTTTTAAGTGTCACTAAAATGCAACCCTGACTGGATAATTCGCAATCGAAGGTCTGTGACTACTATGTGGTCATGCAATTAAAGAGATCATAATGCATACACACAAGTTAAGGTTGCCCCAGCCAACTTTAATACTGCTGTTGCCTAACTTTTGTGTGCTTGAGTTTGCAACCTTAATAATGTTCTTTTCACTCAGTTTGTGTGTGTGAGATATGTATTAATTTATACACAGAGAAAGAGACACACACTTTTTCCTGCATGTTAGTCTAGGAAGCTACCAAAATCCATACAGGTTTTGGTGGATGGTGACTTTGTAAATTCTGGAAGATACCAACATTAAAAGGACTACCAGAGCTCTCTCTGGCCTGTCCTCCCCCTGTCCTATTCACCATACTGGTCTTCTTTTCCAGGATGAAGTCATCAGTAGGAGTCAAAAGTGTTCTTTACTTATTTAGCCAGATGTAGGTGTTGCTAGCTACATAAGCAAAGCACTTCCATACAGTACAGTGCTACTATTTGTTGCCATCTGTAAGCCTCTGAACTGTTCCTCATTATGGAAGGATATTTTACTGTAGATCCACATATACTTCTGTCCCAGACAAATCTGTTTGTTTCCTCCTAGCTTACATTACAAATAAGGAACATTTTACTCATGAAACTGAGGTTGTGGATAATATCACATGAAACAAAACTCCTTCTGCACATATGATTGCAAACTTCCTGAATTATTACAGTTCTGCACCCTTCGGATTGCATCTTTGAATGCATATTTGAACTCCAGGAGGTTGAATGCTATTGTCCTGCCGGCTCAAGGAGAAAATCATCAACCAGCTGCAGTCTAGGAAAGCAGCACACTACCAATCAGTAAGCGTGGTGGGTATTTAGTCCCACTAGGCTTTTCGAGTCTCCCACCATGACCACCATACACTAGCTGTATTTCAAGGATAAAACACTGAAGGCACACACGGAATTTTATATGAAGTGATTGAAAAAATAATAGATCAAATTACAGTTACCAATGTTACCATCCTTTCTCCTAATAGTTGAAAGCATAATACTAAAAATTAGCTAAACTCATTTTGAAAGATTAACCATTGCCATTTTACTGCACCCAATAATACAGAAGTTCAGAAGGGAAAAAGGACTTTGATATTTTAATTTGCTTAATAACAGCTGATGTTTGATCTCACTGCTGGTGGCAGCTATTTTGTTGAAATGAGCAACACAGGATTTACCGTACAGGTGCATCTATTCCAGTATCATTTGTGGCACTAATATTACGGGAGGCAGCCCAGAACAAGAGAGACAGTAAAAATGGCTTCTTGTTTTAACACTGAGCAACCCGGGGTGGGGGGCAGGAGTTCTCCTCTACGGCCCAGCCCCAGGCTTTGGGTTACCATTTCTTTACACCAGTACAAGGAATGTAAAATTCTACCACAGTCAGAATTCTCCAGGCATGGCAGTGTTGGCATTTTACACCCACATTTTGTTGGTGAAAAATGACTACGCTAGATGCCAGGCAGTGGAGAAACAGGTGCCCAATGCTTTAAAAATATGAAGTGTTGTTTAAGTGTGAGCAAAGTAGGCTTGAAAGCGAATCACACAGCCAGCCAGTCTCCCATGATGCCTCTTTTCAACACCATGATCAGCAGCATGTATTGCTACAAACAAAAAATCTCTCAGGCATATAGCTTCTCCTTTTCAACTCCCCCAACCTTTAAAAAAAATAATAATAATCTTGTGATTTGTTCTGAGATGGATCCAAGTCACAAAATTCAGATCCACACCTCCTACAAGTTTAGGGTGTTCAGAGCCTTTTCATGCTTTCATCTTAATAATAATGGACCATAAAGGTGAATTACTTTATCAGATTTGATAAACATAAGTACAACACAAATCAATGGAATACAATAGATCTGAACACAGCAACTGGTAACAGCACAAGAAAGAAAATCCTATCATCTGCAGTCTAAACCTACATCATAATAAAGAAACACTTTTAGTGAAAACATTATATTGTGTCTTTCATCCAAGAATCTTAAGTACTTTAAAGCCATTAATGAAGTCAGCCTCACAACACCCAGTTGAGGTAGGTAAGTAATACTGTTATCCTTATTCTGCAGATAAGGAAGCAGAGGATGAGACTTCAGACAGGTTACCCAAAGTCTGCAGCAGGCAGGAACAGAGAATGACCTGTCCCCCTCTTTCTCAACTTCCTCTTTTCCCACTTGAGAGAAAGTCTGTGAAACAGGGGAGGAATTCCCACAAGGGACTATTAGGACAGTTATCTTCCTCTAGCACATTTCATAGTTCATTCATGGTAGTAAGAACATCCTACCTTCTGAAATCTCAGATAGCTGGCAGGGCTAGGTGAAAGCAGAGCTGTTCTTTAAGGAAGGACTTTCATGTGGCCGGAGGAGTGGAAATCAAAACTTTCAAACTTATTATTAAACTTATTGCTTGAATCTATTTATCTCAGAGATGGGCCTGAGCCAGAACATTCATATCTAGATGTCAGACGAACCAAGATTCAAGCGTATTCAGAGCTAGAGTTTTGATTTGAGCCCTGTCTCTAATTTGCAATTCACATTTTCTTCCTATAATTTTCCTTGCAATATTTGCTAATTAGAGATATTTCTGTTTAAACTAAGGGCTCTTTCATTCCCTTCCCAGCCCATCTTCCCTTTCTGCTCATTCTGCAGTAAAGTCATAATGCTTAATTTGCAACCGACAGTTCATTTGCATGGCCACAGATTGATACATAATTAGTACCTCACTGCAGCGTCAAACTGAAAAAGAGAAATGGCGTTAAGGGCCCAATCCAGTTCCTGATGAAAGCCATGGACATTAACAGAAATTGGAGAAGACGAACCGTACAAGTACGATTTAATTCCCACTGTAGACAACAACACCAGTTTTTCCATGCACTTCAGTAGGAATTAGACCAAGCCCTAAATAAATAAGCTCTTCTCCAAGTCTACATGTCTGAAACAATAGCAAATACAATACAGAAAGTGACTGTCCAGTTGAAATAACATCTTCTATAAAATTGTCTCTCTTCTTTAAATGTTTGCTCATGTCAATGCTGCTCTTTTTACACCAAGCAAAAATATATACATATATATTCCCACCTCCCCCCCAATATATGCGTCTGGTTGATCCAGCTTGCATTAGGGTGTTCCTGTTATAGGGCCAGATTGTGGTCCCATTGAATTCAAGAGCAGTTTTGCCATTGATGGCAAGGGGAGCAGATGCAGGTTCAAAGCAAATGCCTTTTATATTGTCATCATTAAGTGAAGATGATTTGAGAAGGAGAGGCAGTAGTTCATATAGTGTGTGAGGATTAGAAACTTTCAGTTAAACAAAATTTCACTTTGGCTACATTACTTATATAGGTAGATTCAAAGAGCTTTTTTTTATCTCCCCCCCCCCCCCCAAACACCACTATTATACTTTAAAATGCTCCAGAAACTTCACTGATGAAAAGAAGGAGAGACATCTATTAGTTTAAAACTTTAAAGATAAAATGCAACAATATTATCCAGATTTAGGTTGTCACTGGGCCAATTCAAAGCTCTCCACAGTAGATTAGAACGGAAAAAGGAATTAGTACAGTAATGGGATGAAGTGGACCCATGCCAAGAATGACATGTTATACAAATCGCACACAATTTCCAAAATACGAACTCATACAAAGTGAACTTTCATTCGTATTTTAATCAACAAAGATCTAAAATCATCTGGGTATTTACAAGAAAGGATCAAACCTTAAGTCTCTTGGCAAAGGTGAAGTTTTTTTTGTACCTGACAGCGCAGTGTGACAGGAAGGTGACTCAATACTAAGGATGATTCTCATACACAAACATCATAGGAAGCAGCTATTCCCCCTTTGAAGGTTAGTGTCAAGATTATCAAGCTGGTTTTTTAACAAAAAGCAGTTTCTGCATGTCAGTGACATATCCATTCAGCATAAGCATAGAACAACATGAAGAGTCATGGAAACTCAAACCAATTTGTCCATCTCATGCGCTGAACCTCACATCTATTAAAACAGCCAGTGCAATAGGCCAGAACTGACCCTAAAATGCTCAAAACTCAAAGCAAAGCCCAAGGCTTTTCTGGGATTTGAAAAGGTGTACAGTGGTTTTGATTGCTGTTTAAAAATCAAACCCAGCACTCTGCTATCGTTTTACTGTGTCTACATGATCAGAAGCAGAAGTACAGAAAGAGAAAGAGCCTCAGGTCCTCAGTTCTCCAATGAATATTCCATCGTGATTCTGAAAAGGCTAGCGTCAGCAAAACACTGCAAAACTATTTTGAGGCACTAAAAAATGAGGGGACAAACACCTTTGAAGTGACTTACAAAGGTAGTAACTAATCACTACAATATAGTAAACTTTGATTATTGCAGATTACCATTTTGGAAAACACAAGAACCACCTGGGTTTGTCTTCCGGTACTTTGTCTCACCTAAACTGTTCATTCAACAATAATCTAAGGGATAGCACAAGGAACATCTAATACACAACATGATGTGGGTGTGGGGAGCACTAAAGAACTTTTGGGCACTAAAAGTTGCTCTTTTTTCATTAAAAAAAAACACAGGCAGGAACGTTTGTGATTTCATTAGATGTATTACTGGGAATTCTTCTTTTTATAAAAAGAAAAGGAGGACTTGTGGCACCTTAGAGACTAACAAATTTATTTGAGCATGAGCTTTCGTGAGCTACAGCTCACTTCATCGGATGCAGTTTCCACGGCATGCATCCGATGAAGTGAGCTGTAGCTCACGAAAGCTCATGCTCAAATAAATTGGTTAGTCTCTAAGGTGCCACAAGTACTCCTTTCCTTTTGTAGTGATAATCTGATGAGGTGAAATCCAGCTCACGAAAGCTTATGCTCAAATAAATTGGTTAGTCTCTAAGGTGCCACAAGTACTCCTTTTACTTCTGCGAATACAGACTAACACAGCTGCTATTCTGAAACCCTTCTTTTTATAAAGGCTTTAAAAGCTTCCATCTCAGCAAAGTACACAAATTTTCTATGTGCAAACAGTAACAATGGCTGCCTCTTGCGTATGTCTTCACTTGTAGAGCTAGCCTGGTTTCTTACATGAGTGTTGCTCCCAATCCGTCTCCTGTCTACACACAAACCCTCTTACCCAAATTCTGTGGTGCTTTCAAACCAAACTAACTGGCATGGCTGGGGTTTGGGGTTAGAGCCCGGGTTTCACTTTTACTTGGGCTGGTAACTCACCCCTTTCTAAGTGAGAACACAGGCTAAATCGTTTGAATGCTGATAGTCCTCCACTGCCCTCTCCAATTCCTCCCATGTGCCTAGGAGGACAGACCAGTTCTCCCATAATTCATTGATAAAGAATCAGAGTAAGCAGAAAGAACCATGGGACGTGCCCCCAGAAATCCTAGCAACACACAGATAAGTGCAGCACCAGAGAGGACACAGTAACTTTGAGGTAGGGCTTTGCAGAGGGGCTGCTCACAGTCAAGCTAGGCTAACCTGGGTGCTGATCTCCCAAGCTAGCTCTGTGGTGCAAACATCCCCTTAGCTTACGGGATGAGAAGCAAAGGACAAGCCACTGGGCTTGTTAAAATTAGGCACACTGAATGGAAGAAAAATATCACAGAAAGCTGAAGATGTTACAAGAGCCAGTAATTCAGTTAATCAACAAAAGAAATAACAGCTCTATCTTACACAGAAGAAATTATGGGGGTTTCCTGCACAATAAACATACCAGTTAGAAAAGAAAAACCAAACTACCTTTATTAAAATGTTTTAATGGAAATTACGAGGAAATTCACTTGCCATAGCTACACTCATTGGTAAATTACAGTGACACACTTCAAAGGATTGAAGGAAAAAGGGAGGAAAGCAAACTGCTTATGAAAAATGTATGATATATGAGGATTAAAAGAAAGGTAAGGAAATAAACAGAATGACAACTTGAAGATTAAGAGGCATCTGGTGCCAAAAGTACAAAGCAACCTCAAGACAGTAGGTATCAATGTTAGCACACACACAGCTAGGCACCTTCCGATAAAAGGGGCAGCTGAAGTTCTTTGTCACACCAAAGAACCTCAAAAATATGAACTCAACTGAAAAATAAAAAAGGCGAAGCAACTAATGGGGCATTCCATGTAAAATACTTCGCTAGGCTCTTTGTGCAATTATCTGAAATTTCTCAGCCTGAATACATCAAAGTGGCAAAGAATGTTTTTATGTCCTATAATTTGTCTTTGGTCCATATATACTGAGCCTTTTACGTTTTAGAGTATGAGCTTAGAAGCAGCCTTTTTTAATTAAAAAAGCTTTTAAAAAGTCAAACATGAAGAATAACGTTAAGAGCCATATTTTCTAAAGCATGAGCACACACAAAAAATGTACATGTAATTGCATGCCTAGTTTATAGATTTATGTAGCTACGTTTGCACAGAAGATAGCATGATCATGCATACAGATATATCCATATAATAAAGGACAGCTGGGCATCTGGTCATTTGTGCGTGCAAATATCCAGTGTATAACAACTAAAGTAACTGTCTACCTGAATTAGACATGTAGTTGTATGCAATTTTTTTTTTAAACACACAATAAAAAGACCCTGCACCTCTGGGGGAGGGATAGCTCAGTGGTTTGAGCATTGGTCTGCTAAACCCAGGGTTGTGAGTTGAATCTTTGAGGGGGCCATTTAGGAATGGGGGCAAAAATTGGGGATTGGTCCTGCTTTGAGCAGGGGGTTGGACTAGATGACCTCCTGAGGTCCCTTCCAACCCTGATATTCTATGATTCTATACTTGTCTGCTATCTCAGCCATGAACGAATTACTACATAGCTAGCTCATCACCAACAGGAAAAAAAGGTTAAATCGGTTAATGACTTAAACGTTGAGCCTGCAATTGCACAGCTATGTTCTTACATTTATTCATATGGAAGTAAAGTTATGCAAATTTAGGTGCATGGTTCTTAGCCTGTGAAGAACTCATAATAGTATGGAGGAAACAAGCAATGTGTATTTTTAATAATTTTAAAAGTAATACTATCAAAGCATACTCTTGGCCTTCAGTCATTTTCCAGTTGTGCTTGCCTCCTATTAGCTTATTCATATAAGATCTCTAACTGGGAAATTAGAACCTAATTAAGAAGGTATTATGCACCCTCATGTGATCTTGTGCACTAAAGAACATGTTTCTTGACAGGTGACTAGTGCATATGTGGAGCTTGTAAGATGCAAATACTTTTTTCTCTCTTCATGTCTCAGATATTAGGGGTGGTCAGTGCATGTCTTCTCTTCCTCTCTGCCCCCAAAACAGCAGTTACTTATACAAGATGTTTGATTTAATTTTTTATGAGGATCTCCCGAATTTTTCCTACCACAGTTTATCATCCAGGAAAGACAGACAGTGAGGGAGGGGCGTTGGAGGAGGGGAGAAGCACAAAAGAAAGATGCTTTGAAGGCAAATGACAGAAGCAAACCTTTGAATTGAACTTTTCTCTTTTTCTACTTATGCCATCAAGCTTTCTACTTTACTCTCCTTTCAATCTGTGCATTAGTTTTTCCTCTTTAAATGAAAACAGCTGGGGATTTTTAAATTCAGGGGAAGTGCAAACACTTCTGCTCCAGAGGGTAGAAGCTGCCAGAGCTCAGTTCCTCCTTTCTTAGACCACTTGGTGTCCAGCTTTATAAACCAACAACAGGGCTCTTCAGTGATAAATTACAAAGCCAGAGCAGAGCAGTTAAGCATTATCATCTGTATCAGGGCAATGTCTACAAAGGTGCAAGGTGCTGTACTCAGACATGCGCAGCTCCAGAGAGAATAGGATTGTCGCTGAGGAAAACAGCAAACTTCCTCTTGCAGTGCTGTGTACGTACATGCCATTTTTAGAAAACAGTGAAACAAAATGAACGCACACTTGTTCATCTTGTCACTCCACAGAGCTAAATTTAGCTGTTGATTCAAGCACCAAGACCACATTAAGGATCCCAGAGCAGCTCAGTGCTGAATGTATCAACTGAAAGCAGTGCAAAAAAAAAAAAAAAAGAGAATCAGGATGAAGGCGTGAAACAAAACAGGGCAACACTGAAACTTTGTGATTTTCTCAAATCAGGTATTTGAACAGTGAGCAGAGGCAGGAGTTACTGAGTTGAAAGACACCACATCAGATGTTCCTTAGATTCCCAACATGAAGATTTGCACAGACCAAGTTCAAGTTTCTGAGCCAGAGGCAGATTAAGGTTTCCTAGGGCCCTGGGCCAGAGCAAGTGGGGGCCTCTCCCCACCAGTTCTGCCCCTTCTGCCTGTGGTCCCGCCTACAGCCCCCCCACCATTCTACCCCTTCCCCGCCCCCCTCTTCCACCCAGGGTCGTACCCCCCGCCACTGCAGCCCCGCAGCCTGTTTGCTCCTTTCTGCCCCAGACCAGAGAAAGTCTATCCTATGCCATAGCCCCACGCTGCTGTGGGGAGTGAGAGCTCCTCCAGTCCCAGAACTGCAGCAGGGATCCAGGTGCTGGGGCTTCCCCCACAACCCCAGTAGTTTGGGAGGGGGGAAGGGACCAGGATTGGGGCGCTGGAGCTTCTCCCATCCTGCACGGAGCTTCTGCCAGACAGTGGGGTCCAGGGGGGCTTTGCGTGCCCTGCCTACCCAGCGGCCTGGGCTCTGGGCTTCTGCTGTCTGGCGGCCGATATTTCCCGAGGCCCCCCATTTGGCTGGGCCCCATCAGCCCGGTGGCTAATCCGCCACTGTTCTGAGCTATAGTCAGTTGCAAAGGGCTAATAAGCAGCAATAGAAGAGCATAATGGTGGGAGTGGGTCTTTTGGCCAATTATTTTACATTAATGTAATAATAAGTAATAAAATCTGACATTTATGCAAAGTCATTCCAAAGGATTTCACATTGCTTTACAAACATGGGCTTCAGTAGGGCTCTGCAGGGGAGCAGGGATCGGATTGCACAGGTCTGATTGCAGTCTTATGCACTAGAGATGGTCTAACAGCATTCAGAACAGGACATGGAGAACTTTTAGACTACAGTTGGGGTCAGATTACGGTTACATTCCAGGATCTCTGATGGTAAACACAAACTTATTCTCAAGGGATTTTGACCCAAAGTTGTTTGAAGTCACGCAAGGTAGTCATTCATTACTTTTCTGCTATCTCAGGACACATCAGAACCAGGATCCGACCGGCTAGAAAGGCTCCTTCCTCTTTGTGGGACACACCGCCCAAAGCTGTGTCAGATGGGTTCGGTTCTTGGGTTTAGATTATACAAAAATATGTTCAAACGAAAGAAGTAAGAGTTAAAAAGTAAATTTGTAAAAAACTGGAAAGGGTAGGGTGAAATACATCACAAGGGGAAATGCCAAGGGCTAAAAATATAAAACAGTGAAAAAAAAGAAGAGACTGGGGTCTGAGACAAATATAAAGAAATAAAGGTAAGATTTAAGATTAATTTTAAAAAATTAGGCGAGGATTAAACATAAAAAAAAAAAAGCTCAAACCATGTGCCACGCATCTGACATCACCCTGACCACTTTACAAGGCTGTTGTATTCTGGTTCCCCTTGCCTTCTGACCACTCATATTATTCATTTATTTATTTTAAGTTAGGAAGAAACAGTCCCCAACCCAAAGAGTTTACAATGGGTTTGTACAGCTTTCAACAATATGGAGTCCTGATCCTTATAGGGGTCTTCACAATAATTCAATTGAAGTATAAGGGCTTCCTACATGGGGAGTTATTCTGAAATAGTTAGTCCTGATTAACTCCCTGTGTGAATGCTCTTATTCTGGAGTAAGAGTGCCTTATTCCGTATTAGCATAATCCATTTTGGAAGTGGATTAAACTAATTCAGAATAAGGCACTCTTATTCTGGCATGACAGCCCACACGTGGAATTAATTAGGAATAGATAATCACTTTAAATTCATATCCTACCTTATTCCAGATTAATTTTCAAGGCCTGATAAAATTGTGTGTTAAAAACACCCACATATATACCACCCCCAAACACACAAAATTATTGCACCCACCACTAAGACACAGTCACCTCTGTGATGATACAACAGTACAGGACAGGAATGTCGAATAGTACTGTATCAAATACAAACTGTGGGAGAGGAATGGGGGAAAGTTAAATAGACAGCAGGGTTCATATGATTATGAAAAGTGGAATTTGGCCAAGATGCCATGGCTACCTCACTATCTCTAATATCTCTTATAAAATCTTTAACAGGAACAAGTGAATACAGCTTAGGTTTTATCTCACATCTAAAGCACAAGGTCATATTATACAAAGACAACGTCTACACAGCAAAAAGGTGAGGTTGTTCCCAAATTAGTTAGTTGAATTCTAGTGAAAACTCCTCTTACTGCTATGTTAAACAGTTTAAAACTTTCAGATCCTTTGGAGTTGGCCATGTTGTAACCCAGGTGGGAGTTTAGGCCTTTGTGTAAGCAAACACACCTTTTAATCCTAAACTAGAGGACACTTTATATCAACAATACTTCAGTGTAGTTATGCCAGTTTATACTTGCTGAAGGTCTATCCCAGTGAACGCTCTTCACAGATGGATAGCATACTGGTGGCAGCATACCTGCTTTTTCAAGGAGCCATACAAATTATATATCTATATATCCATCACACATACCTTCCAGGTACTACAAATTCAACCTGCCTCAGATGTCAAAATTCTCCCCAAAGGCTAGAACTGCATTTTTTCCAATTATAGGCTATTCATAATCCAAAGATTTACTTCTTTGCTTTCGCGCTCACAGTACAGGACCACGTTCACAGATCCACAATTGCTCTTTGTTCTCGAAATCGCTGTATACCATAGATAAATGATATAGGCTCTCTACTCTAGATTGGTTTCCTACCTCAAGAAATCAGATTGCTTTGTCTGAATTTGCTTTGTCAGCTAAGCATTTATGACCATTACATGCTCTTTACATATCATAGATTTCCAAGGAATTCAAATACTATGCTATTTGGCTCTGGTTACATGACCTAAAATCAATACTGTACAGAATCACATGTACCCTACCAACATTTCCAAGTATTAATAGTGAAACTCTTAGGGGCATTGTCTCTGTTTATTCCATGAGGATAGCTTCCGTTACCAACAAAGGGAGAATGGACTTTTATAATGTATGTCAACTGAACCACAGTCTTGAATCTTAAAGCCTTGCCAGTTACAACTACCTGAAACTGGGATCATGGAAAATATAGAAGAGCTGTCACTGGAAAATTAAATGGAATTCCAGCTGCAAGTTAATGCTTAACCACAACTCCTTAAAATGAGGAAGACCATGATGCAAGCAGGTTTAATAACATATTTGTATGCAAGAAATAAGCCTGCTAAATGTAATTTGGGGTGTTAGATTGTGCAGGTTTCTGGAGAGTCTTTGAGACTTGTTATCTTCTTTGAATAGTAACTGATCAAAGGAAATCTCTTTTCACACAATGTGCAATTCAATTGTGCAACCTATTGCCAGAGGAGATCACTGAGGCCAAAAATTTAGCAAGATCCAAAAAAAGGATTTGACATTTTAATGGTAATACTTAATACTGACTATCAGAAGGAGATCTTATGTTGGGGGCAGGTTATCCCACATCTGCCTAATACAAGGATTCATATGTGGGCCACTGTTAGAGACACGATACAGGTCTAAATGGACCACGTCTGATTCGGTATGGCAATTCCTTTGTTCCCAACTGGAATAGACTCGGGAGACAATAATTCTGTGTTATGAGTATCAGCACCCCTCCCCACAATCAAATTTACAGGATGGTACAGTGGTAGGAGCTTCTTACAGGACACCAAGCACCAGTATAATACGCCTGCTTCTCACACACGAATTGCAAAGATCCCATGCCACATCACAGTGACAACCACAGAGGTCTGGAACACACTGTAGTGATTCCCAATACAGTTGGTGTTTCAGTATGTCATGAAACACACTCTTCTCCTCTATACACCATTAGAATCTTCAAGAACAGGAGCTAAACATTTATCGTTTGAGGGACCAGCTTCTGGTAAGGTCTAGTGCAGAACTGCAAAGTAAAAAACAGCCAGAGAAGAGGAGCGTGTGGCAGATGTTTCCTACCACAGCCTGCTGAGGCTTCCCTACAGTCCCATGATGGTAGAAGCCACAGAGAGGTTTGCTTGTAAACCTCCTGCTCAGCAATGGTCCCTGTTCGCTCTCTCACACACGCAGCTTTAAGCAGGAATAGCCTGTGTAGAGCAGCTTTTCCTTGAGAGAACATGGATGCAAACGAAGGTTTTTCTTTGAAATCCGAGTGTAAACACGCCTGCGCTTTGAGCATGAATGTGGCTCCTAATTTTGTTTGGAAAAACCCCCTTTCTTCATTGCTAACCCAGTTGCTCACAGCAACTTTGCTGCACTTCACTTCTCAGTAGATCTCATCAGCATTATACTAATCAGGATGTGCTAATATGCTTCGGAAGATTAATTAGCACTAAAAGCCACAGGGATTTTTGTTCACGCTTTCACATTTCAGCCTCTGAACTTAATTACAAAATTTTATCACAATATCAGCTCCTAATTTTTTCTGGTCATGAAATTCAAAATAAAATAAGAGCGTTGTTTTCTAGGGTTTTCCTGAGTGCTGCACGTTTTCCTACACTAACATTCATTATGCTATAATGAACTAATGATTAGCGAAACAAAAGTAAGCAACATAGATCTCCAGGGAGTCAAGTCACTTGCCAGAGTGGAGCATTAACAACAAACAAACTTTGCATTAATTCCTCTTGCATCATATTTGTCTGTATTTTTCCCCCCTGAGCCTTCATGTAAAATGTGTATGTCCCTGTTTCTCAGTTAATAGACTCAGCACTTTGGGTAGACTTCCCAATAAAGTTCTTAAAATGATACATTAAACATGTGTCGGAACATAAGTCCCTTATAGAAATCTGATCCTTATGTGATCCTGCTGGATTTTTGCTACTTATTTTTAGAAACTTTTAAATTAAGACCTGTCTACACTAGCAAATATCAACACCATTGTTCACCTCAATACAGCTGTTCCTGGTAACAACCAAAAAAGCTGTAGCATAAACAGGGCACAGAATATTTTTTGTCACTGTGCCATTAGAATGATGGCTGCTTACTTTACAAGGAAAATTAATCTAAGAAAGGAAAGGTAAAGATTTTGAAGCACAAAATATTAACTTTAAAATTACTGGGCTATAACAAAATTTGTGAGTGGTCCCCTGTGTTCACTGACATGGCTAGTTGTCATATAGGTATCTACTCATTCTCCTGTCTCGGGGTCTGGATGCAGAGCTCATTCCAATGCCAAAAGAAGAATCAGGGTGTACCGCCTCCCCTACCTGCAACTACAAGATCCCCTGTGATTTGTGCAGATTGCTGGGCATCCGACAGAGGCATGAGCCAAAGGAGCTGCGTGCTCAGCTCTGTAATTTATTTCCCTCCTTTGATCCAGTATAGCCAGAATTTGATGGCAGACTCAGGACATTTTACAAGACTTACTAGGTTTCCAATCCACAATTGCCTTATAAGATCATAAATAATCTTATTCTGCTAAGGTGATCACAGAGGGACATTCGGCACAGAGACAGTTTAGAATGACTGTTATTAATATTTATGTTACAGTGCGCCTAAGACCCTGCATTCAGCACATGCTGTTGCAGTGCACTGAATTTGGGGCAGGGAGGTTGTTTCGAGTGTTATTGAAACCTGTTTGTTTTTATCTCAACAGTTTACAAAAAAAATTATTTGAAAAACATGGACCCACAAGAAAGGAAAAAAAAAAGCGAGAAGCAAATCCTGATCTTACTGAAGTAAGTGGCACATGTTGCACCAGGTAACACCATTTCACCTTTATGAAGCAGGGGAGTTTGTTTCGCAGGCCGGCTGCTCTGTATCTAGTTGACTTTTGTGACTTTGTATCTATTATTGTAAGAAGTGTTACTGTAGTTCATGAGCCGAACAGTCTGGCACCGCCAATGGGGTTCTACCTGGGTTTGGAAACTGCTGAGCCAGTGAAAATAGAATTCAGTACATGTGAAAAGGTGCCAGATTGACAGCTCTGGAAACAGAAGGTTTACTCTCACACACAAACACAAGGTTTACTTACACTCTCTCTCTCTCTCTCACACACACACACACACACACACACACACACACACACACACGAGAAGCATCAGTAGCACAAGTCCTCTCCTCCCCTCACCCCCATCAGTGTCTCTTCCTTCACTAACCACGAGGATCACCTTTAAGAATGATCCTGGCTCCAGTCCTTTTTACTCCATGGTTTCACTAGCAGTGTAGTCATCAGTGCCATTTGTTACAATGGTGAACTGCTGTGATTTCAATCACTAACCCAGCACCAGTGCTTAGGCAAGACCACATTAGTGCCAAATTTTACATCACACGACTAGAATCAGAACCACTTCCTTTCTTTAAAAAAAATAAATGAAAAGTGGCTATATCCAAGTGATGTGACTAAAGAGGCCTGATGCACACACACAAATTGAGGTTACAGACACACAAAAGTGCACAGGCACTTTTGGGTGTTTCATGCATGTGACTTGGCCACTAAGTGAGCACAGACCTTTTTTCTAAATGTGGGTCTAAATGTGTCATGTCATTTGTAAGCTTTTCATCAAACACTTAATTCCAACGCAAATTAGCAGCTACTAAAAATCATCTCACAGTTAAAACAAAGCGGGTCATATGAATGATGCGATTGTGGAGTCCAAATATTTGCAACCTGCCACGGCTAGAAGCAAATGCTTTAGGATTGGGAAAATGGGATTCCTCGATCTTTCAGTTGTATAGGGCAATAACAGAGGACCTCAAAATATCATTAGGTCACTTGGGTTGCCTGTGCTTTTTTTGGCACCAGGCTGAACACAGGAAGACCCAGACATTCAGATTGGTGTTATTCTTAATCCCTTCTTTCTGTGATGTAGACATCTGTCCACTGGGACCATTGATTTATTTCACGTAGGCCACCAAGCAGCCATCAGCTGGTAATTACTTCTGGTCACTACTAACCTAAAGGTGAAAGGCTCTGTACAGCATTAACAATCCCTTGCTACCTAGTCCCCCCATTACTAATAATATAATTTGAGGCATTTCCCCTCCATTAGTGGTATATGGATAAACACATTGACCTGAAAGAGCTCTTCGTAGCTGGAAAGCTTGTCTCTTTCACCAACAGAGATTGGTCCAATAAAAGATATTACCTCACCCACCTTGTCTCTCAAGCACATTACCGATAGTCTGAACAAAATGAAAGAACGACTCTCTGACAATTTGTAACATTCACTTGAGAGGTTACCATACAAAATTGGCTCATTAGTATTATAGTATAGAACAAGATGCCTGGCTTTTAAGCGCTAAAATCAGCACCAGGTAATTATAAACACCATTGGACTAAGGGATTCTTCCTTGCACAAACAGTACATTCAAACTAACCAGGATTTCTACATCTGAATATTTCCAGAACCTTTCCCCCATTATTTCCTAAACAAATGAAGAATAGACATACTATTAAGACAAATCATATAAGACCACCACTGTGAGCACTTCTGCAGTTAGGAGCCTTAATCACAAACGCAATCTCACAGACAGCACGTGACCTGTTTTACACCACAAACAGATTTGCTTGCAAATGGGTCAGACTGACATGCATAATTCATAGGATCTTCCACATGATTTATTAAAATTAAACCAGACACTGCTGCCACAGCCGCACTGTGCTAGGACAAAGCATAAGATCAAAAATTGGTGGTCACTGTGACCATCTATCTTCCTACCCACAATAAGAGATACCCATATGTAGTATAATCCAGTGCAGCCAGCATATAAAGTTAGGCCAAACTGAATGGTAAGTAATAAAGTGCATTTTTATCAAGTGTTTATGGTTTCTATATAAGCCACAAAAGACATTAGGAGTTAGTTTTAACATCAAATTAAAGAGATAAAAATGCATTTCAGGGGGTTAAACCATATTACAGATTTTTAGTACATCATTTCATCTTCTGTAGCAAGGTACTGCCTTATTACTGTTCATATCAGGACCTCAGAGATGTATGTGACACACACATATGGTAACTATTCAGGCTTCGCAAACACATCTGAGATTTCTAACTAACACAAAAGCAACAGGTAAATTAAATAAGTGATTTACAATGCTTTGCTCTTCATAGTTAACAGTTATATTCCACTTCTCATCCCAGAGATTCCCCCACTCTCACAAAGGCAAGTAAGCATTACAATCCCCATTCCGCTCATGGGGAAGTCAGTGGCACAGAGAAGGTTAAAATTATTTGCCCAAGGTCAATATAAGAGCAAGAATAAGACTAAAGTCTTCAGACTCTGACCTTCACTGTACTATGCTGCCTCCCTATTACCTAGGTTCTCTGAAACGTGAGAATCAATAGTTCTCTTATTCACAGTTCTTCCACTATTATTATTAATCATTTATAATCACAGAGGTACCCGATCACAATTTGGTGACAGTATGCTGAACACTGTGCAAACACAAACAATGACAGTCTCCGTTCCAGACAGCTTATGTTTCAGTGAGGCCTTAAATTCAGTGACCTTAAAAATATATGAAATATGAGATTTTTTTTCCAATGGAACATTTTAAATGAAAACTCATGAATTTCTTAGAAAACTTAGGAAGGAAAAATAGTGAAAAAAACCTCACACAAGTTGAAATAATGCTGTTTTGTTTTGTTTTAAGCGTACAGTTTGATCTCGTGACAGTTAAACAATGGGTTGATTAAATGATATCAGAAGCAAAAATCAATACATCATTACACAAGAGCCTTTCAAATTTGTTTACATTTTGCAATCATATTAATTAAGACATTGGTTAGGGATCAATGGGACTGCTTACTTACATAAGTAAAAGTTAAGCACATGTATTAAGTGTTTGTAGGATCAGAATCATGCACACACACGCCAGGGTAAGATTAGAAATCAACCTGAGCCACTAATGTCTAATCCAGGCCCCAAATTCTCCAAAATTAAATAGTGTTCTTATCCAGGCATTTGATTCAGGTTCTCTTCTAATCAAATGCAACACAACACAATTCAAATTTGAAAACAACCCAATAATTATAAAGCCTGGTTTTCATATGAGCTTCGATAACAGAACCACTGGGGGGGGGGGTGGGGGGAGATTTTTGCCTCAAACACTCCACACACACAGCACACACATATCACTGCATGGCCTAGTTTATTACTATCTTTTTAATTGTTTTTTGGTTTTCTTAATCTTACTTGACCATAAAATCTTGTTACAACATGCTGAAGAGCACAGAGGGAATTAGGCTCATACACTGAGAGGATGAAAGAGCTACAGAGGTCAAAGACTGGTCAACAGTATGACAACATGCATCTGCAGAAAATGAAATTCTCCAACACTGCTCTAATCCAAGGCTCCACCAGTACAAAACATGAAATAGGAGGGCAGGGAGGGGGAAACCAAAAATCCTTCCATGCTGTTAAATCTGTCTTTATGTACTCCCTGTGTATTTCCAAGCTGGTCAGTACTTCCGGTTAAAGGCGATCTACCTGTTTCCACTAGCCCATAAAATATAACGTTTCCCTCCCTCTCTCGATTGCCCTGCACTGCCCCCTCCCCCCCACCTTCCAAATTTAAAGGGAAAATAGTTCCTCCTAAAAAACAGAACTCGTAAATCCTTGGATTAATATTAAATGCAGTAAACATTTTATTTTAAATGGTTTGCCTTGTTTTTATTCAAACAATGCACTCAAGAAAAGAGCTAAGCATTTAAGCCATAAATGACTGGGCTTCAGGAGATCTTGGTTTAATTCTCTGCCACAGATTCCTCATGTGATTTCAGGGAAGTCACTTACACCCAGATTTTTAAAGGCTTTAGGTTTTGCTCCAGTGGTTGCATTTAGGTGTGGAGAGACTAAGGCCCAGATTTCTAAAGGTATTAGGCATTGCAAGGTCTATGTGACTTAGATGACTAAATCACATTTTGAAAAGTGATTTAGGCACTTAAATCACTTTTGAAAAATGCAATGCATTATACCTCTAGGCATCTGGGCCTCAGTCCCTCCACACTTCTGGTTCCCCATCTGTAAAGAGGGGACAGTAATATTTCTCTGCCACAAGCAGGTGTTGTGAGCAGTGCAGAGACACAGTGATGGGAACTATAAGCACCAGAATAACCAGCTAAAAACCCCCAAAGTTGCAAGTTTTTGTTTTTGTATTTACCAACTCATCTCTTCTGTCATATAAAGAAAAAAAGAGACCACCAACTCTGAGGTGCAAATACAATACGTAAATCAGCCCACCAAAGAGAAGAGGCATATAGTAGAACAGGTAAATAAATAGAAAGCACTGAAGTTGTCATTCTAATGCAGAATGAAGGAGTTTGTATATACTAGAGTGGCTTTCAGAGTTATCTTAGTTAGCAGGTTTTACTTATCTAGCCTTTGCTCTGTATTTAACTATATTTACAGAAAGTACATTTATTTGTGGTTTAATGATGTTTAAAAGGAAACTACATAACATATCATTAAACTTGACAGGAACTATTTGCTCTAAAATATACATCATAGCATCTCTGGTTCAATTTTTCATGTCTAGAGGAAAAAATGCCTGTGTAATTACCAACAAAACCTCTCTCTGACATCTGTTTCAGAAACACTATTCCTGATAATAATCAGGAATACATCTAATGCACCATAGGTCCTACATCTGCTCTTAGATTTTCATTCTTCTTTTCTGACATTCAACTTATCATACAGGGGGACAAAAAAAATAATGTTGCCATTTGATTCACTTTGTTGTTGCAAATGGGCAGAAGTGACAGGCTTACACAGCTGGAAACCTAATGCCTCACTGATATTTGCCAGCTGTCCACCCACTCTTCCACAATGAGATTATTTCACTAACCAATTTTGAGAAGTGAAAAATTATCTTCAAAATATGAGTGACTTTAAAAGAAATATAATAGAAACAGAATCAATCTGCTGCCATACACTAAGCTAACAGCAAACGATGCAACCTTTGTCCCTCTGCGAACACCCTGCAGTCAGAACACCCTCTGCACAGCAGGCTCTAATTAAACCCTGTATGTTGGAAGTGTGAGATGGAGCATCACTAACAGCCCAAGGACTGTGCACCTAAGCGTGTCTGTGTGCTTGTTTGTGCTTTAACTTGTCCCTGGACTCCAATCTTTACCCAAGCATGTTTGTCATGCTGGCTTCTTTAACGCAACCCTACATTTGTTTCTGCATCTCCAGCGATTGCATTGATCCAACCAAGTTCTTTTCTCTGCCCTCCCCCCACATTTCGTCTGGCTGAGCATCGAGTGACATGTGGTGTTGAAATGTCAAGCAACATGGAGCAGGCTTTAATAAATGCCACACTGCCCTTTCCTCTGAAGTGAAAGGCTGATACAGGAAGGTAATTGTACTCAACAGATGAACCAACATGAGGCATTAACTGTTGCCTTCACTCATTCATAGAGAAGTTGAGGGTTGGGTTCTCCAATTACATTCACATTACCATGTACAGCACACCCTCACAATACAGCAGTGTTTGGAAGCAAAGGAATGCACATGTGTTCCAACAAGACACGTGTTAAAAAAGGAACCCAACTGTAATTCTTTCAGTAGAAAGGCGCAGCTGAGGGCTTGTCTGCACAAACAGCACTGCAAAGGTGCAGCTGCGCCACTGTAGTGCTTAGTGAAGATGCTATCTATGAGCGCTTCGCCCATCCGGGTAGGTACTCCCTCTCCCTGAGAAGCAGTAGCTATGTCGACAGGAAAAGCCAGGGGTAAGTTGATATGACTCTGTCGCTCAGGGGTGTGGATTTTCTACACCCCTGAGCGACGTAGTTTTACCACCATAAGTTCCTAGGGTAAACCAGGCCTGAGTGTGAAAGAAGATAAGTGGTATAAGAATGGTAGACTTGTTGAAAATAATCCGCTGCCTGGTTTATTGAGCTAAAAGGGCTTGTGGAGTGGCGGTGCTCTGCATGTACTTAAATTGGAGCCTGATAGGCCAATAGGGTGACCCACTCCTTATATTTTAGGCAGTGGGCACTTGCCTGCATGTGATTCAGGAGCATTAGTGCATGTAACTTTCCCCTGCTGTGTCTTTGCTTAGTTTTTGCCTGCTGGAAATCAAGGAAAATGTGTACAAATCCCACCTTTGGATTCAGTGCCTTAGCTGTTCTTTCATTAAAATAAGCAGTTTGTGGATAAATAACTAAACAAAAAAAAAATACGAGCACCGCTAATCAAGAACTCCCATGAGGAATACTATGCATTCTGCCTTTTACCCTCAGTAAGAGGAGACCAGGACTATCCAAACCAGCTGTTCCCCTTCAAACTGTTCTTTATTCAAAGAGATTCAAAGTCTTTGTTTCTTTCAGCTGGCATTGTACTAAGTAATATACCATAAGAGCAGGAGCACACACATTCTACCCTCCCCCGACAACAATCGCTGTAAAGTATTCAGGGTGTATGTATTCCTTTTTGGGTGTTAATACATAAAGTCAGAGCTGCTAAGTAAGCATTACTGGTTGCCTTCCCTTCACATGACTTCCCAGTCATGAGTAAATATGTAGTTGGGTTATGTGGACTTAAGTACCAAGCAATATTAGTCATAAGGTATTTAATTCATTAGCATTCCTCCCCCCCGCAATTTAAATGAATGTGGGATCTTTTGATAAGAAAATATGAAGCCAGCTGCCATTGGCTACACTAAAGGTATCTAGTTCCATTACGCAGCTGGTGCTAAAAATGGCCATCAGTGTAAAATCTTGGGGGGGAGGGAACTGCACACACCAAAACACATTTAATGATGCATTCCCTCAATTCTCCTTCAGAGAGTTCCCCTTCTGGTGTTCTGTCCTTGGGACACTCAGCATGATACTGCTCCAACAACCAAAATGTGTCCTGCTGCTCCTAAGCTCATTAGCTACCATGGAACAGCTTCATTGGTGAGCCATTGCTTGGGAGGAAACTGCAAACCAGCAGCTGCTTTAGTTGTTTTAAGTGGCTGAATTTGGGCATCCATGAAAGATTTTCAAAGAAAATTACAGTGTGACTGCAGTGGAGGAGGAAAATTAGAAGCTCCAAATACACTTTGCTGAGTTTAAAAATTCAATTACAGTTTTATATTCAAACAAAAAAAAAAAAGAGTAGCTGTGTGCACACGTGCGTGTGCAGAGGAGAGTCTAAAAAGACTGCATCAAGCAATAATTTCTAGGTCTGATAGATTTGGGACAAAGATTTTCCTTCCTGGGGCATCATAATAGATCAATGAACTAATGGTCTTGTCTGCTTGTAGCAGGCATCCGCTCTTACAGACCACAGGTTCAACACTGGGTCTTGGGGGAGGAGCCCTCCCAGCCTCCAAACAAGACTTTACCACACATAGAACTTTGCAGCTAATGCTTCTGCTTAACACTGGCACTATTTATTAATTTGAGGAGAGAAGTTAATTATGGAATTCTATCCACCAGTACTGTGGGTGCCCTTTACTGTCCACAGGGGGAGCTGTGGAAGGTGGTCTCATAGTGTATGTCTACATTGCAGCTGGGAGGTGTGGTTCCTAGCCCAGTAGACAGACTGCTACTAGCTTCACTCAAGCTAGCCCACTAAAATTAGCAGTGTGGATGTGCAGGATGGGCGGTGGCTCAGGCTACCCACCCAAGCTCAGACCCAGGGAGTTGGCTGGCTTGGACTTAAGTGGCGAGGCCAAGCCACCACACACAGAACTCCACACACGTGCCTGCCCCCACCAGATGCACCCACCAGTTTGATGCAGTATGATCATTACTACCTTCTACAATGTTTGTGGGACAGATCCCCAGCTGATGTAAACTGACACTGCTTTGTTGAAATCATTGGATCTAAGCCGATTTGCACCAGCTTAAGTTCTGTCCCTGTATGTCGTTTTTATCATAGAAAACGGCTACCCATCTATGCCACTTCGTACAACAAAAACTGCAAGACAATGGATTAGCATACTGCTTATATCCTGCCATTAAAAATCTCTTCCAGAGATGAACATTTGAGGCCTGGATAATGTACAAATGTGGACCTAAAAGTGTGAGGTCCCACCACATAGTATTAGTCACTATTATTCCTGTGCTGAACTACAGGCAGGGTAGCTTTAGGCTGGAATATCATTTTAAAGACCTGGCTTATTTTCAGTTCTCTGAATCCCAAGTCTGCAGCTAGCAAAGACGTGCTCAGATTCCTAAAGCCATCCTCTCCTCCAATAGCTATCCCACTCCCCCTGAACTGGCACAGTTCCCACACACTGACTGGCATAGCGCCGGCTCTGCAAGGCGCTGCTGGTGTGACAAATCATGTGGGCAATGTGACAACAGCAGAAACTGCGAAGATGATAAAAACTGCATATCAAGCCATTTATTTAAAGAGGCTGGATTCCACAAAGGTGGTAAGAGTAAGTGAAAACAGCCAGCTTCCTACAGACTAATGGGGAGGGTAATCACTGGCATTTAGGCAAGGCCAACCCCACCCAGGCTGAAGGACTCGGCTTAACACAGCCTGCAAAAGTGTAACTGTCCCCCATTGAGCAGCCCATTGGTTTATGACCAGGCTTGCTTATTTCAGCCCTCATTTGAAATCAGTTTCCAATGGCATGCAAAGCCATTCTAGGTACAGAGCCTCCAGTAGCTCAAAGGCAGCCTACAACGAGGCTGAAGTGGCACAAGTCATCCCCTAGCAGGGGACTGGCAGAAGAGCAGAAGTGGCTGGGAAGGAGACATAGCCAGGGCAGCCATAGGATGAAAGAATTCAGCAGATCCTCTGGAGAGTGCACAACCTCCAGCGGTGGAGCCCTAACCTTTCAAGAGGTCTTACCTAGCACAATCTTTTGGGGGACCCCACAGAGGGTAGCGGAAGTGCAGACACTGCCTGTCATCTCCAGTGGTCATGAATCAAGCCCAATAGCTACTTATGTTCATATTTTACATAAGATGTAAATATTTTGATCTTCCCCTCCCAATTCCAATACCGAAGGCAGTGAATGGACAGGCCACCTATGACATTAGAGGGAAACAAGAAAACCTGAACCTTCCCAACAACTTAGGCTGTATATACTACAGCCTATGTTGGCAAAACTTAGTCAGGGGTGTGACTATTCGACCCCCGACTGACATAAGCGTTTGTGTGCACAGCGCTATGTTGGCGGGACAGCTTCTCCTGACAACAATCGCTTATGCCACTCACAGAGGTGGTTTTATTATGCCGATGGAGAGCTCTCTCCCAATTTCAGATTTTTGTACCAGGGGGTGGGGAGAAGGGCACGGCACAACTTTAACCATGATTCCAGGGGCTATTAAGGCTCCTGAGAACTCTAATTGTTTTTCTAGATAATAACTTAGAACTTAGCTGACAAAACCACCGTATCTAATTCCTGTATAAAGAAAGAAAATGAAATAAATATTAGACCCACTCAGTTCTAATACTAACATGTTCTAACATCTTGTGTCAAGTCACTTAAGGGACACTGGTTACATTTAAAATTTTAATGTATATTTTTACTCTGTTACTAACTCTGGAACAAAGAGCAATTGAAACAACTGTAGAAAAATCTAGATTACTATCAATTTTTTGCAGTTCACCGATTCACTTGGAATAGATCATTTAAATTTTGGAAACCTCCTTCTGCACCTGCTAGCGGTGTTACCCCACTACAAATAATAGACTTGAAACTGGCTTTAAACAGGAGTCAAAACTGATACTTTCAAGTCACTTTCACAGTATTGCCAACCCCAAATGTTCAAAAATCATGAATCAGGCTCACCAAAAATCATGAGATTGGCTTTAATAATAATATATTTGGCGTTCTTTTAATTTGCCTTCTACTTTTTGAGCCTTTAGAGTGCACTGGGGTCACATTTTGAAGCTTTCTCCACAGCCACAAGGGCTAGAAATTTCATTTTTCAGTTAAAAATGAAGGCTGAAATCATCACATATCCACTTGACTCCAGGAGCTGGGGATTTAAGGAAAACAATAATCATCATGAGACTCATGACAAAATCATGAGCGTTGGCAACACTACTCTCACTTCTGTTTAAAGGCCAGTTACTTTCCAGAAGGCTCTTAAACACAACACTACAGCGACAGAGTTGCAGTTTTCACAGGAGAATATTTAAAACCAAACACCAAGAAAATTCACATTTTAAAGATGAGTAAACAATTGAGACTTCTGAGTTATATCCAAGCCACTCTAGGCAGGAAAGGAAAATAAACAGGCACAGGCACTATTGGCAGCTCTTCCTCTTGAAAGAATGTTGGAGGGTCAAATCTTCTAGTCCTTAATCAAGTAAAACTTCAATTGCCATCAGCACCTCCACTCATAGATATTAACAAGTGCTCAATAACTATACATTTCATACTTAAATAGTCCCTGAGCCATCTTATCCAGGGTCACACATCTTATATGCATTGGCTCAGGGACTACATTTTCTGGCATATTCTAAACAATGCTGAGCACACACATAGTGCCCAGTGAATAATAGAAAACATGACTATAATCGTCAACTTTATGGACTCTGTGGGTGTAATTTCTGTCCTTTGTTCTGGAATTGGCCTGAATACAGCTGAAACCTTAAGAATCTGAGGCACAAACACATCTGATACTCATACGACGCTCTTATTCCTTCCTTTTCTCAAACTCAGAACAAACAAATGACAAAACAAAATGGTTTTCAGTTAAAATGTAAAACTGAACAGCAGCCATTGCTCTACCATCCAACATGGGGCAGAACCTGCCACCCTTTGGCGGTTAAGTGATTTCCTCTCATCTGACTCTCATTCTCTCTCTTTCTTTATCCTTCCTACCTCTGTGCTGCTTTTCATGCTGTTAACCACGACATCCTTCCTAATTGCCTGGGACCGTTCGCTGGAGTCTCAGAACTGGCCTTCCTGGTTTTGCTCCCATCTATCAGTGTCCTCTTTCTTGCATCATGCCACAGAGAGATAGGCTGGTTCAGCAGATAGAGAACTAGCCCTCAGAGACCTGGGTTCTACTTCGCCCATGGACTTCCTGTATGACCTCAGGCTAGTGCCTCAGGGACAGAGTTTCAAAGGTTTTTAGGCACCCAAAGATGCAGCTAGGCATCTAGTGGGGTTTACAAAGCACTGAACCTTCTAAGCACTTCTGAAAAATCTCACCAGGTGCCTAAATAGCTTTGAAAATCTGGCCTTTAGTCTGTGTGTCCCTCAGTGCCCCATCTGTACAATGGGGATACCAGCACTGCTCCACCTCAGTGAGGGACTGTGAAGAGAAACAGGTGAGACATTGTGAAGCGCTAAGATACTACGGTAATGGGGGCCACACATAAGTACCACAGGTAGAGTGGGAACTTTCCTATGCCACTGCTATTATTTTTCCTCATTCCTGGCCCCTTCTTTTCACCTCTCCCCTCAAATCTCCCTCTTTTCTGAATGTAACCTCGGCTCAGAGGGCTTGGCTGCATTTGAGTCCCCTGCAGTCTCTCTTCAAACACTCCCCACCCCCAGCAAAGGTAATTATATTAAGGATCTGGAAGTTATTAAATGAGCCCGAAAAACTGGAATCCCTTTTTCGGGCTCATCTAATAACTTCCAGATCCTTAATATAATTACCAGCCCTTTCTTGTGTTAATTACCCTGCCTCTGTCTATAAACAAGATACTGACTCCCTGCCCCAGGAGCACAAGCTGGGAGCAGCACCCCTCCCCTGCAGAACTCACAGTCCACACACATGCTGTGCAGCAGTTAAGAGCTCTGCCTGGGAGCCCCCTGGCCCTCCCCAGATGGCACCCTGAACCGGAAATAATATAGGATATATATGTACAAATGTGGATCTCTGTAGACAGTTACTGATAGAGTATTAGTTTGAACGTGTGTGGCCTCCTTTGAGTTATGTTTGGTCTGAGCACTGCTATGGCAGCCTGCAAATTCCCAATTGGAAAACCCAACTGACTTCCTCTGTAGCCTTGAGCAAGTTATTTAAGGCCAGATTGTGGCCAGCAACTGGAGAAGTGCTGGTGGGGAGCCAAGGGGGCCACAAGATCCCGACCCCCATAGGTGGCTGGGTGAGGCTAGCCCCCACGCCTGCCCTTTCTGCCTGAAGCACCACCCCCCTCCTCTCCTTCTGCCTCCCACCCCCGCAGGAGCCCACAGCACTCCTGCCCCAGCCCTGGCATGCTGGGTGGTGCGGCTGCAAGGCCGAGCGGGCAGCGCGGCCCCAGCCCCAGCCACCCTAGTGCCCACAGCAGGCTGGCCAGCCCCAGCCAGCCTGGGCCAGGGCAGAGTGCCGGGAACTGCAGGAGGGAGCCTGGGGATGGAGCGTAGCCAAGGCCCCACCAGGTTGTTTGGGGAGGCTCAGCCTCGCTCAGTCTCCCCTAGCCTATGATACCCACCACCCATGCCAACCGCCACCTTCGGGAGGTCACACCTGGAGCCCTTGTATTCCCACAAGCTCAAAGGCTGCTCAGGGCTACTGCCTCCACACGTGAGCCAGTACAGAGACCTGATCCAAAAAATTTTTATGTCAGTGGGAGTTGGCCCATTAACTTCAATGAACTTTTGATCAGGCCCGAAAGAGAAGTGAGCCATGTAACACCCCATTCCTTTCCCTATCAGCCAGCCCCAGAGGACAGCACACACCACACCTTCCTAAGGGGTCAGGCAATAGCTGTGCTCCCCATAAGCTCTGCGAAGTGTTGAGTGCAGCTGCCGGATCTTCCCCTGGAGTGAGGTGTCTCCACATTAGCCCATACTTGAGGCTGTGCCTTAGCGACCCAATCTGACCCTTCACTCTCTGCCTTCATCTCCCTGTCTAGAAAACCGAAGTAACAATACTTACACAGGATATCCTTTTGGAACTCAACACACAATGTTACATAGGAAGGAGGTCCAGGAGAGACTCACTATCATGCTTCTCACTGAAATAATTTTCAAACACCGTTTTAATAAAATGAAAGACAAAGCCAAAAACTCTGAGGACCATTCACCTTCCCAAGGCATACAGTCACCTCTCCCGGAACTTTCTTATTGTAATATATACTGTATGGAAAGCAAATACTGTCAAGCAACAGAACAGTGTAATATTGTAAACAGAAGACACTATGCCAGAAACTCAAAAAGCTCATGCATCTCTGGGGGTTCTCTTTCCTAACAAAATATCCCTCTGTGTAATCATGCAAGATCACTAACAATACTAAGAATATTTTTACATTCCTGTAAAAATACATAAGAGAAATACAGGAGATCTATAATGGCTCATTACAAGAACGAGAAGGATTAGCTATTAAGCACGAATACCACACTGTCTTCGCTCTCACTACTTATGTGATCAGGGTTAAACTGGAGAGTATTATAAGGTCAGCCAGGAATCTAAGTCGACAGTTAGGGGACTCTCTAGTTCAGCAACTGCTTCTAAGAAATGAGACCTAACTCTTAGCCTCTCTTTCACCTAGTCCTCACCAGCTTTTGGGCCCAATCCTGCACTCGTAATTAAATTACTGGCAAAATTAAATGGGGGCAGGTTTTGACACTTAGGAGGGGCCAAAAATTCTGCTCCCTCCTTAATTATACATTAATTGGTGACTACCAAGGTGCGTATTGTTCAGTTATTTAAGAGCCCTGTCCTGTTCTTTTCAGTACCAAGGCTCAATACACTGGTGAATGTTTTACTCAGATAAACGGCCTTTTGTCTATTAGGCCAGCAAAGATATACTCAAGCATGCAGCTCTGCAGTTATGCACCCCCAACCACACTTTTCTCTTACTGATTCAACAAGTCCGTTTACTGTTTCTCTCCCCACCTTATTTGCAATACTAAAATGACACTGATGTTCCTTACATGTAGCTGTGATTGGAATTTTGCACCATAGGTAAGCATAGAACTTTGGGTACTTTCATTGTTCTTCATGTTAAGATTCCCCAGTGTGCCTCCTCTGTGTTGTTGGGATCATCTTCCCAGAGTGCTTCTCTGTGGCTTCTACTATATGAAGTTTTCATAAAAAATAAAATTTTTCAGTTTGTACAGGGTGTTTAACATGATACACAAAGGTTTTTCCTTATGCTTACTTGGTTAGTCCTCCATTTCAAAGTATATATTTAAACAGTATTTCGAATTGCAACAGAAGAAGTCTGGAATAGAATGTAAGAAATATTAAACCAAATCTCTTATTCAAGAAAGTGCTATTTTGCTAATTTACTAAAATAGCTCTAACAGAGATGCTGTCAATTTGGGGCCAGATTTTCAAAAGTATTTTAGTATCAGAGGGGGTAGCCGTGTTAGTCTGTAACCACAAAAACAATGAGGAGTCTGGTGGCACCTTAAAGACTAAACAAACTTATTTGGGTATAAGCTTTCGTGGGTAAAAACAACTTCTTCAGATGCATGCAGTGAAAGTTACAGATACAGGCATAAATATACTAAAGCACATAAAGAGAAGGAAGTTACCTTACAAGTGGAGAATCAGTGATGACGAGGCCAATTCAGTTAGGGTGGATGTGGTTCACTCCCAATAATTGATGAGGAGGCATCAATACCAAGAGAGGGGAAATTGTTTTTGTAGTGAGCCAGCCACTCCCAGTCCATCTGGATTTCAACAATTTCCACCCCACCATCAACCTGAGCCTGGACCAGTCCACACAAGAGATCCAGTTCCTGGACACTACAGTGCAAAGAATGCTACAAAAGCATTCTTACAACTACAATACCCAACTGGGGAAGTGAGGAAACAGACTGACAGAGCGGGACATGTACCCAGAAGTCAGGTACCCACTACAGGACAGGCCCAACAAAGAAAATAACAGAACGCCGCTAGCCATCACGTACAATCCCCAGCTAAAACCACTCCAGCACATCAACGATCTACAACCTATCCTGGAAAACGACCCCTCATTCTCACAGACCTTGGGAGGCAGGCCAGTCCTAGCTTACAGCCAGCCCAACCGGAAGCAAATACTCACCAGCAATTACACACCACAACACAGAAACACTAACCCGGGAACCAAGCCCTGTAACAACCCTGATGCCTACTCCATCCCCATATCTACTCTAGCGACACCATCATAGGACCCAATCGCACCAAACCACACCATCAGGGGCCCACTCACCTGCACATCCACTAATGTGATATGTGCCATCATGTGCCAGCAATGCCCCTCTGCCATGTACATTGGCCAAACCAGACAGTCTCTATGTAGAAGAATAAATGGACACAAATCAGACATTAGGAATGGTAACATACAAAAGCCAGTAGGAGAACACTTCAATCTCCCTGGACATTCAATAACAGATTTAAAAGTAGCCATTCTTCAACAAAAAAACCTTCAAAAACAGACTTCAAAGAGAAACTGCAGAGCTACAATTCATTTGCAAACTTACCACCATTAATTTGGGCTTGAATAGGGACTGGTAGTGTCTGGCTCACTACAAAAGCAATTTTCCCTCTCTTGGTATTGACACCTCCTCATTAATTATTGGGCATGGACCACATCCACCCTGACTGAATTGACCCTGTCATCACTGATTCTCCACTTGTATGGTAACTCCCTTCTCTTTACGTGCCAGTATATTTATCCCTGTATCTGTAACTTTCACTGCATGCATCTGAAGAAGTGCGTTTTTACCCACGAAAGCTTATGCCCAAATAAATCTGTTTAGTCTTTAAGGTGCCACTGGACTCCTCGTTTTTTTAAAAAAAGTATTTTAGGTGTCAAAAAATGCCTAATCTGATTATGAACTTTTGAAAATTCAACTAGGTAACTACCTGTACCTTTTTATACCAATGCCTTTGAAAATCTGGCCTTTGGCTCTTAATTTTAAGTTTTGTTTAACAATAATAATGCATGAGGGGAAGTAGGTCTTAACAAAACCTAATGCGAATTGCACTGTTTTTGTGTTTGTTTGGACTTAACAGATTCGGCAAATGAATAAAATATAACATTTTAACTCTTCTCCAGTGTGGTGAGCCCAACCACAGCAGCATGGTGGTGCAGTTTAGAGTCAGAAAGTAAAATGGGCTGTATGTTCAAGTGAAAGTGCCTAGCCCAGTTTCACAATCTGAGGTAAGTGCACAGTAAGCCAACCTCATGAGGAGTGAAAGGAAACAAAGAGTGTTGAAAACAACAACAATAATACAGTTACAGGTTTGGATTTTAATACGTGTGGCCTGGTTTTCAGAGCTGATGAGCACCAGTAACACTGAGGGTTTGGGGGTGGGAGAGAAAGAAAATCAGGCCAATGATTTTAAGCCTTACATAAAATGCCTTTAAATACAATCCCCAAAATGACTCTCAGTCCTGCACCACTACAGAAGTCCAATTCCAATTCAGCAGTCTCTCGCTAGAGTCGGTTTTTGAAGTCTTTTTGTGGTAATATTGCACTGAATGCATCCTATGAAGTGAGCTGTAGCTCACGAAAGCTTATGCTCAAATAAATTGGTTAGTCTCTAAGGTGCTACAAGTACTCCTTTTCTTTTTGCGAATACAGACTAACACGGCTGCTACTCTGAAACCTGTCACTACAGAAGTGCCAGTCATAATTTACTATTTTTTCAACCAGTTTCTTCTTTACATGGATAACAGAAAGGGGCGTTTTGTCATGCCAGGCATCATCACTCCTATTAAAAGTAATCTCTGTCCATTAAGTAAGCACCATCTACTCATCAAAGAACTCCAGTGGGGAACTCATCACATGCTAAACAGATTGAGCCTAAGGCTCCTTACCTCCACTGCTTGTTAAATAGAATAGCAGTGTCCACCAGTATGGCTATAATTAAGCAGTTGTGAATGAACCCAGTTTTGCAAGGCATTAAAAACCCATTTGCACAAACACACTCCAGGAGATAACAAGGAATGAGGTGTCAAATTTGGGAGGACCTTTTATTAGGATTCTCTCATTTTTAAGTGTCACAAAGGCAAATAATTTGAGAAGGCAGTATATGCGGATATAATCCGAAATCCTACTTTGTAGTTTTTTTGTGGGCGTTGGGTTGTTGGTATTTTGTTTGTTTTTAAATGTTGAGAGAGAAATCACAGATACATGCTCATTTGTTCTGGAAATACTAAAATCAATCTAAAATCAGCTAAGATATTAAAAGGTTGGAAGAAGTGGGTCAAGAATTTGCCTTTTCTCAATCATCCACATGCTTATGATGTTACAACCATGTAACTATGAGTATTAAAAGTTAAACAAAAAGAAAAGGAGTATTAGTGGCATCTTAGAGACTAACCAATTTATTTGAGCATAAGCTTTCGTGAGCTACAGCTCACTTCATCAGATGCATTCAGTGGAAAAATAAAGTGGGGGGATTTATATACACAGAACATGAAAAAATGGGTGTTATCATACACACTGTAAGGAGAGTGATCACTTAAGAGGAGCTATGACCAGCAGGAGAGCCGGGGGGGCGGGTGGGGGTACCTTTTGTAGCGATAATCAAGTTGGGCCATTTCCAGCAGTTAACAGGAATGTCTGAGGAACTCGGGGGGGGGGGGATAGTTTTACTTTATGTAATGACACATCCACTCCCAGTCTCTATTCAAGCCTAAGTTAATTGTATCCAGTTTGCAAATTAATTCCAATTCAGCAGTCTCTCCTTGGAGTCTGTTTTTGAAGTCCTTTTGTTGTAATAGTGCAACCTTTAGGTCTGTAATCAAGTGACCAGAGAGATTGAAGTGTTCTCCGACTGGTTTTTGAATGTTATAATTCTTGACATCTGATTTGTGTCCATTTATTCTTTTACATAGAGACTGTCCAGTTTGACCAATGTACATGGCAGAGGGGCATTGCTGGCACATGATGACATATATCACATTGGTAGATGTGTAGGTGAATGAGCCTCTGATAGTGTGGCTGATGTGATTTTTTTCATGTTCTGTGTGTATATAAATCTCCTCACTGTATTTTCCACTGAATGCATCTGATGAAGTGAGCTGTAGCTCACGAAAGCTTATGGTCATATAAATTGGTTAGTCTCTAAGGTGCGAGAAGTACTCCTTTTCTTTTTGTGAATACAGACCAACACGGCTGCTACTCTGAAACCTGTCAAAAGTTAAACAGAAATGAATTAACCAAATACTATTTAACAGTGATCAATAAATGTTATAAGTCTCAACGGTTTAAATTTGGAAAAGTACCTGAGACTTCAGGAAGGTGAGGAGCAGAGAGCTCACTAGAAAGTCACAAGCTGAGAAGGATCCAAGGCAAAAAGGATCAAATTATTCAGCACAATAAGAGTCACTGATAAAAAACTAATCATTCTGAGACTAAATATATCAGTTAATGTCAGTTTCACCATACACTTACAAACCAAAAGAAGTATTTCCATTGATAATAATCTACATTTACAGATGGGCAAAGTAAGGAAAAATGCTGCTTGAGAATTTATTAGAGTTTGATTTAAGGATATTTACTTCATTATATATTGATGCGATGTTGACAATTTGTTTTAATGGTTATAAAGCTTCAAGTTTTTGAATATCAGCATTCACTGTCATTAAATAATTATTGTCTGACTCTTCCCAATAATTTCTCGCAACTGAAAATTTAAATTGATTAAAAAAAAGGAAAAAATGCTTAAAAATGAACACTGGTAGTATCCATCAAAATTATAAAAAAACTAAAACTCATTTCTGCCCTTCCTAGATATATTTACCCCTTTTTTGGTTCATGAACCAATCTGGATTTCTGCAAAGGTTTTCTTCATTCCACAAATTTCAGCTCATGGGATGTTCTTGAGCTATTTGGGTATACATCAGCTATTTGCTATCCATTGTTTTTAGTAGTTGATCGGTCACCCAAGTGCAAAAATGCCCTTGTACACTGGGTATTTGTATAAAGAACAGCCATTCCCCACACATGCAAACAAAAACCCATTTGAGCAAAGTTCACATGTAAGAGGGGGCACAAATGCACATAAAAATGTTATCAGCTCTAACCAAAGAAGGTGGGTACCAGCAGAAGAGGAGTACTTTTTAACCTCAATGAAGATTCAAGTTAGGTTGATGGGTGATGCTACATACCAGTTTTAATTTTTCCCAGTGCCAATTTGCTCATCCCTAGACAATAGCATATGTAGGCTCAGATTTTCAAAACCACCTATGGGGTTTGAATGCCCAATTTCCACTAACCTTAACCAGGGTTTGGGCATCCTCTAGGCAGCTTTGGAAAAAAAAACAAAAAACAAAACTCAGGCTAAAAATATAAAATACCTACCTGTGCTTCCACAAATACTAATAATGTGCACTTAATGAAACTGAGGATGATGAATGACTGAACATTTAATAAAGTCAGCATTTATTACATGTTCTAATATTGCACGATTCTGAGTCAGTGAGTTCTTCACTTGCATCATATACAGAGTGGTTTTGAAAATGAAGGTGCAAACAACATAGACCTTTCCAACCTTGCAGTTTTCTGCAATCTCAAAGATGCACATAGATTGCTCAGATTGCCCTATCTTTTCACCAACCTTTACAAGAATCAAAACTTACTGTGTGACCATTATACTGCAAAAGGGATTTCTGTTTAACTGATTCATGTCCCCCTTTTTATCCACCTCTTTACTTAAAAGCTTTAATAAACTGCGAATGAACTGATTTTTAATCTGAGCAAGGGCTGTACAGTTCATCCCAACAATACCCAATTACAATCTCATAAGATTTTCTATCAAGTGTGTACTGTATTTACAACAGTCTAAAATCTTTTGATTTCCTTCCTTTTTAATTGCAGCCTATGCCGAAAAAGTCTAGGCTCTGCATCAAACCAAGGTACATCAGTTTACTACTGCCTGTCATGTTAGCATCTGTCATTTTAATAAATTATGCTCTGCTTCTTTATGTTTAAATTTCCAGCTAAAAAGGAAGGATGGCAGGGGGGACCAACAATAAAAAAGAGAGAGAGAAATTGTACTTCAAGGAAAGAGCTATGATCAAACAGGGTAATCTAGAGTGACTGCACTATTCAGACAGCAGACACACACACACACACACACAGCGCTAAATCACGGGTGTGCACCATTTAACCTAGAGCACAGAGCTGAATCAATGTTAGATAAAGTTAGAGTGCCGCTGTTCAGGGTGCTTGCAACTGCGTTGCATAGCCTAGCCACTGGTAATGTCACAGTCACCAGTGATTCAAGAAGCTACAAAAAAATTAGACAAAGACATGAGCAAGTCTGCTTAACATAGGAGCCCCAAAGAAAGATTTTTTTTTTTTTTGGTTTGAAATCTCTGAGGAATATGCAGTTCCAGTGATTTACTTACACGCTGGAAAACAGGAAGCACAGGCTTCCTTTGTATTCACGTGCCCGCATGTGAATTTTCAAATAGAACTCATGCAAGTGAGGAGGAAACAGCAGGGTCATGTGATATTACAGAATAACTGATAACTATTTTTACATCTCCTAGTCAAGAATGCTTTTCCAACTCTCCGGTTACAGCAGTCACCTCCTATTTAATAGCTCAAAGACTGAAAAAATAAAAACCAATATAACACGTCGTTTCCACCAAAAAGTTTTTGCTGTATTTAATGACACACTTGAAAGAGATACACCAGTTTGCAATAAAAGTTGTGACACCCTATGCCTCATGTTAACCACTGTTATATGGTTATGATATATTTTGCACATAAAGAAAAGGAGGACTTGTGGCACCTTAGAGAGTAACAAATTTATTTGAGCATAAGCTTTTGTGAGCTACAGCTCACTTCATCGGATGCATTCAGTAGAAAAAAAAAAAGTGGAAAAAATTCCACTGAATGCATCCGATGAAGTGAGCTGTAGCTCACGAAAACTTATGCTCAAATAAATTTGTTACTCTCTAAGATGCCACAAGTCCTCCTTTTCTTTTTGCGGATACAGACTAACACGGCTGCTACTCTGAAACCTGTCATTTTGTACATAGTATGCCTTGTGAGGCACAATTTGAAAACTCATAATTGGCTGAATATTATCATCCTGTTGAAATGTGTGTAACATCATTGCATGTAAAATTCTAAGATTTTGCTATATGGGGAATAAGGTTGGGACTGAAGAAAATGCAGATGTCATCCGGTATGTAATTCATGAATGGCTGAGGCAACATACCTGGGAGTGATTTTACATGCTAGGGGCCGTATGCGAGCAGGCCAGGTGTGGCTGTTCTGGCATGAAAGCGATGTAAAAGGCACCCCAGGCTATAGAGTTACGGGGACACTGTTGTTCAATCGTCCACATTGTACCCTGGGGAATGTCACAACAGTATCCACTGAAGCAACTGTAAATGGGACCTGTACATTCAGACCTACTGTAAACAACATTCCACAATAGCCAAAAGGACCTCACTTTAGATTGCTTGTATTGAAGGTTGCCATGTTCCCTCTTCTATACAGGGTTTCAACTGTCACATTGTTTTAATCATTAGGGACTACTGATATCAATGGAAAGACATCCAGTTGCCTTCAATGAAAGTAAGATTAAGCCCTAGAAAATCTAAATTACATGTCTGTCTCTGCACATAAGCTAAACATAGGAATTTCACTGTCCTACAGGTTCATATCCTTTTAATTTTCTCAGTTTTATAGCTAAATAGTTACTTCATTTCCAGCTGGCAAATAACTATCCAAGGAATAGTAATAAAATGCCCACTCACTTTGTATGCTGATATACTGGACTTGATCATCCTTTGACCGAAGTCAACAACAAAACTCCTTCTTTGACTCGAGACTTGGTACCACGGTAAAATGTTACATTATTCTTATTGTCAAAAGCAAATAAAATCTGAAGTGACAATGGACTTCAGAATGACTGTGATCATGAAAATAAATAAATTGTAACTTCACAAAACTCCACAAAATTGTCTAGGAAAACCAAGAATCTTTTCATACTCAGCATTACCCTCAAACCATTCTGCTGCTTTATTTGCTTGACACCAAAACTGCAGCACCTTGACATCCAACTCACAAAAATGTACTGTGGTTTTACAGTCAGCCAGCAAACCCCTCATGAAGTCGGAACAAAATGCTTATCTAAAAAGTGCTAGCAATCTTAGTTCCAATATTTCAGATTTTGCTAATGAAAGCTAAAGCATGAATGTGCTTTACTTTTTGTATAATATTTAATGGCTGTCAAAAGCCACACACTGACTGTGTCATTGTATGAGAGAACTGCATTTTTTACTTCTACTGAGCACATCCAGAGATCGACTGGAACCACTTAAGCTCTTCACAACTCAGCTATTAACAAACGCCAGTCCTGCCAACTGCAGCCATAATCTTGCCTAAGATATTGTGCTTTAGAATCAGCTCTATCCAGCTGCCATTAGCCATATTAAATTTTCTACATATAGTACTAAATTTTGCTCAGCTACACTAGTGTAAAGAGTGGGAGTTGCAAGGGATTTAGACGTAAATGAGAACAGAAGTTGGCCTACAACAGATGAACACCAGGGAAGGAACCCAATCTGCAGAGGTGCTGAGCACAGCTGTTCCTGTTGACTTGTGTTCAGATGGGAGTTGTAGATGCTCAGTGCTTTTGAAAAGTAAGCTCCAGGTTTGCAGATGTTCCACTCTGGCGATACAAAGCCGCAAGCACGTAAACACCATGTAACGCTGTTAAGCAAGATATTCTGTGCAACAGGGCTCCGTTGCACCCACAAAGACTACCATGTGTCCAGCCCATACATTTATTCCTGGTGACAATAAGCAAAATCTTTTTTTTAATCAAAACAAAGCAACAGCTTCATTCTTCCCTTCCTTTTCATTTTAGAAGTCTCACATGCTGTTAAGGTATTAGAATTACAAAAAAAAATTATTATTCACATGCTGTGGAGGCAGAGATGCTGCTGCTATTAAAATACTAATTTGTTCTGAATTGCAGATCAATATTAAAAGCACCACTGACACTTCATGTTGTTTTTTTTTAAAATATGCAAGTCAGCAGCATTTAAATGGCAGTTACCTTAAACTGAGACTTTCCAGATTACTCAGGCCACTGAATGCATCCGATGAAGTGAGCTGTAGCTCACGAAAGCTTATGCTCAAATAAATTGGTTAGTCTCTAAGGTGCCACAAGTCCTCCTTTTCTTTTTGTCAGATCATCTTGTTTCCTGTAACACTGCAGACACTTTGCCCAACAGAGTTTTCCCTAGCCAGCTCTGAATTTAAAAAATAAGATCTATACTTTTCTTATGAGCTCCCTGTATACTAATTATCCATAAAAAGTGGAGCTATTCTCTCAATGCCTTAATTTGATGCAATCTATTTTGCTACTGTAAACACAAAGGAGCAATTGCCAGGACAATATTGGTTGTAAAGGCAAAACTGATGCAATGTGAGGTCATCTGCCACAGATAATGTCCAGACTGTGCTCTCTGCACACAGGAAGCCTGTAATAGAAGTCTAGATTGTCTGCAGTGAGCTCAATATCCTGATTTAGCCTAGAGGCAGCCCCTCTGCTGTTCCACATCCTCCTCCTGACAATGCAGTGAAATGGCAGGGATCCAAATGGATTACATCAAGACATTAAAGCTTACTGTTGTCTTACATATTCTACCTCTACATATTCTAAGGGAATAAGGTTGCCGGCAATGAAAATAGGTTAGAGTAGGAAGGAGAATGTAAATTGAGAGTAAGTAGGTGAGGAGTGGGTAGAACTGCCAAGGTAGGTGGCAAAAAATAAATACATTTTAAAAGCACAGGTGGGTGAGGGGGCCACAAAGGACCAAATCAGAGGGAACTTGTTAGTAAGTACTGAATTTCTGTTTGGAAGGATAATAAAAGAGATGAGTATCACAGTCATAGGAGACTAGTAGCAATGACCAAATGTTAGAATATAAGGATCTTCATGTTATCACTGCAATCTTAAAGCCCAGTGGCGGAGCTGGAAAGGGATGACAGCCACCAATTGGAGGAGAAAGAAAGAGATGATTACAAATACCAGTCACTGACATATGGCAATTCCTTGCTACAGACTATAAGGTTAGATGCCTTGTCTTCACTGTGTTTTTACCTCAGGAAAACTCCCATTCACTAGTTACCCCAAGCATGCCACGCCTACTACTCAAAGGTCATTCTAGGTTAGAAGGACTTAAGCATGGAGGTGACTCTCTAGACTTAAGTATTATAAAACAAAGAATGGTTGGGCTAATGAAAGAGCAGCACACTCTTTGCCCTTGTCTTCACTGCTAAAAAAAGAAATGCTCTTTACCTTGGGGTAACTAGTGAATGGGAGTTTTCCTGAGGTAAAAACACAGTGAAGACAAGGCACTTCACTTTCAGTGTGAGGTAAACTTGCCAAGATCAGCACTGATCTAGCACTGATCTCAGCAAGTTGACCACACAATAAAGACGAGGCCTTTGTACTCATCTCCACAGCAGAAGACAATGGGGAAATTGTTATTTCACTGGGGGTCTCAAAGGAAGTTGGTGTGGCCGTAACAGAGATTCGAACTCAACAGGCCTCATCCTGAGTTCGCTTATCCTGGTTTTACACAGATGCGACTCTATTGATTATACTGGAGTCACTCGGGATTTAAACTAAAGAGATTCAGGCCCTGTAAGTCAGTATACACTACCAAGATGGCTGGTTGCTGACAACAGTTTTCAGCAGTAGTTCCAATGGATGCGTTGTGGACAACAGCTTAGCTACCAGCCATTTCCATCATGACTGCTGCTAGCTAGAGGTGGGAAACTCTGGGTCCTCCCTCACTTCAGCATGCCCAGAAATGCAATGTAGCTTCTGCAGTCTGGGAAGAAGGGACAGGGCTCAGATGGTAGCCAGCAGAGTTCTGAAAGAATAAGGTGTGATATAGCAAATCCTGATGAGGCTGTGCAGTATATCTAGGAGCAGCTGCTGCTTTAAGAAGATTGAAGAATTACAAATGTAGTACAGGTTTCAGAGTAGCAGCCGTGTTAGTCTGTATTCGCAAAAAGAAAAGGAGGACTTGGGGCGCCTTAGAGACTAACCAATTTATCTGAGCATAAGCTTTCGTGAGCTATAGCTCACTTCATCGGATGTACAAGCTCTGCCAAAGAATAAGCCATGGAAGACACCAGAGAGATCCTCTCCTCAACTCCAGGAAAATTGTTTTAAGCTTTGCCCCTCTTGGAGCAATGCCGAGCTGCTGGACCTTGTCAGCATTTGGGGAGAGGAGGCTGTCCATTCCCAGCTGCGCTTCAGCCGTAGGAATTGATACCTATGGACAGATTTCACGATGCATGACAGAAAGGGGCCATGACCAGGACACAGTGCAGTGCAGGGTGAAAGTGAAGGATCAGCGGAACGCCTACCACACGAGCTGCCAGTTCTACAAAGAGCTGGACGCGATACTCGGTGGTGACCCCACCTCCACTGCAAAGGCCCCTGTGGATACTTCGCTGGCTTGCATGCCAGTGGACTGAGCCAGGAGGAGGAAATCTTGAATGAGGATGTGGAGGGGGACCCAGAGGCAGAACGACTCGGAGCTCAGAGATGCATGCAACCAGGAGCTCTTCTCTACCCCCAAGGAGGCTAGCCAGTCACAGCTGTCAGAGCTTGGCGAAGTGCAAACAGGAGAGGAGGCCCCGGTAAGTGACTTTGATTTTGGGAATCACTGAAGCCAATTGTTGGGGGCAGGAGGGTTGCAGAAAGCAGTCTTGTGTCTGTATGATGCACATGCTACCACATGCTTAATCTGAGCATGGAACAGGGTGTTGATTGACTCCCTCATTTCATGGGAATCTGCCTCAGAGATCTCCACAAAACTCTCATGGAGATACTGGGCAATCCGCTGCCGCAGGTTCTTTGGCAGAGCTGTTTTGTTTCTTGCCCCATTAAAAGGTAACTTTTCTGCACCACTCTGCCGTCACTGGGGGAGGGGGACCCTTGCTGCACACAGGCGAGCCACATAAGGGCCAGGGCGGAAGCCGAGGTCTTGGAGAAGACCTTCCCTTGATTCCCTGGTCACTCTCAGCAGCGAGATATCTTCCATAATGAACAGAGCCCATGGAAAATGTGGGGACAGTAATGATTATAAGGCCCCCCATGCACTGCTGGCTCTCCCCAAGAGCCACGTGCCCAGTGTACAGTACAGTTCTGGAACACGGATTTCCCCTGCGGTTACTCACCATTTTGGGGGACTTGTGGCTCATGTGTGCTTGCCTGGGGTCAGCCAGTTAGTGACAAGTATGTGAATAGTGGCTGTGTTTTAAATCACTGAATCAGTGGTCTGTGTGTTGCTGCTTCTGTAAAATGTTGCATTTTCGCTTCACAGATATGACCTTGGGAGCCCAACCTCCCTCTTTGCCTGAACGGCTGCGCGAATTAGAAAGCAGCCACAAAGAACTAAGGAGGACTTTCTGCGTGATGTCATGATGCACTCCGCAGCTGAAAAAGAAGAATTGAAGGAGTGGCGGACAGCGAGAAGAGGGACCGAAAGGAGAATGCGGCACACCAGAACGAAGCCATGGAGTGGCTCTTAAACATTATGGAGCGCCAAGAGGACACGCTCCAGGTACTACTAGGACTACAAACCGAGCAGCTCTGCGCCCAACCTCCCCTGCAGCTGCTGTCACAAAACTCTTTCCCATTCGCCCCCCCAGATACCGCCAACACACTCTTATCAACCACCTGGCTCCAGTCTGTACCCTCTGTATTCCACTCCTGCCCCATCACAGTCCAGTCCTGCCGACTCCCAGTACCTATGTGACCTAGTGGGGTTCTAGTGGGGACCAGCTGTGGTCACTCAATTAGGGTGAACTGCAAAGAATGGGCAGACAATACCCAAAAAGCTGTTGGATATTCCAATACTTAGATTTACCAAGTCAGCATAAAACAGCTTCTTTATTACCTTACTGGTTACTCAGAAGTCCAAACAACACAGTTCCCTTAAAGTGATCCACCCTCAGTCCTCCATCCAGGTACCTAGGTCAAATACTGTATGATGATTTCTGAGAATCTTATTTCATCATAAAAAGGAAAAGGTTCTATCAATCCCAAAGGATCAGACACAACCTCCCAGGTTAATGAATGTTTCAGATCTTACCCAAATACACGCTACAGCCAATTTTTATTAACTAAACTAAAATTCATTAAAACACACAGAGAGAGAGAGAGTATAGTTAAAAGATCATTATACATACAGACATGAGTTCAATCCATTGAGGTTCACATTCATAGCAGAAATGGTGAGCTTCGTAGTTGCAAAGAGTTCCTTTAGAATTCAGTTCATAGGTTATAGCCCAATGTCCAAATATCATATTCTGGGCGTACCAGCATAACTGGGACCTCAGTCTTGCAATTCAAACTTCCCCTGATGAAGATTAAACAGATCTGAGATGACACAATCAGGACCCAAGGGTCTTTTTATACACTGTTCTAGCATCCACTTGACCATGCAGTCCTGGATAGTAAATAATGGGATTTTGATGCAGCCTTTTGCTTAACCACCACCAGTAATTAGTTACACAAATTAACATAGGGCAATTTATCCGTTAGGCAGTCTATCACAAAATTCAAAAGAGACGTATAGACAACGACATTATTTTACCAAAGAGTCAGCTAAATGTTAATATTCCATTTTGAGCTCTGAATCAATAGTTATAGTGACAGACAGGAATTGTCCAATTACATGGGTAGCATCTAAGATGCACACAATCATAGGCACCCATGGGGAAAAAGTAGCAGGTGCTTAGCACCTACCAGCAACCAAGCTCCCGCCGCCCCCTCCTCCACCTACCTCCCAGTGCTACCTGCCCGACAGCCGCCAAACAGCTGTTTGGCAGCGCTTTGGACTTTCCAGGAGGGGGGCGGGAGGAGTGGGGATGCGGCACACTCAGGGGAGGAGGTGAAGAAGAGGTGGGGCAGGGGCGGTATGGGGGAGGGACGAGGGCAGTGCAGGGGTAGGAAGAGGCGGGTCGAGCACCAACTGGGCAAAGGGGAAGTCAGCGCCTATGCACACAAATAATATTACCTCTAACTTCTAACAACATAGGTTTGCATTTCAAAGTTCTAGCCTATTTAGCACGCAATGGCCCTAATTAAATTTCTAACATGTCTTTAAAGGTTGGCATTGGGTCATTCAGCCTGCAAACTGTTTAACCCTTTCTGGCCATGAGTTATATTTTGTATAAGATTTGCTGCAATTATATAGCAGTGGTAGCAACAATGGTTTCCAGAGTTATATTTTAATTCATTAGACATCACACCCACTGCATTCAACAACACCTGTCCCTCTGCAGTTTAGCCCTGCTGAAGTTCAGTACCCACTGCACTGTACACTAAAGGACAAGGTTGCATATGATACCCGGACATACACAAATCTTTAACCAGCCCG
This sequence comes from Lepidochelys olivacea, assembly GCF_965140295.1. Taxonomy (NCBI): domain Eukaryota; kingdom Metazoa; phylum Chordata; order Testudines; family Cheloniidae; genus Lepidochelys; species Lepidochelys olivacea. The sequence goes on along the minus strand of NC_140417.1, from coordinate 28,931,339 downwards.
GGACCCCACCTCCTCCTAGGACTCTCCCTTCCCCCATAGCGCTGATGTGTTTTTTTGTTTGTCTGTCTCCTCTGGTGGTTGTTTTTTAATAAAAGAATTGTTTTTGTTCGAAAGCTATCTTTATTCTGTTAATTGAAAGCAAACAGAGCCCTGCAAAGTAACAGGCAATTTTCTTAAACCTTCATAGTGCATCCTCTTCACCAATCACAATCACCACCTAGCATTACAAGCACTGCACTCCCGAGCATAGCAACAAATATTAGAGGATTTCAGCTTCAAATTGCTGCCTCAAGGCATCCCTGATCCTTATGACCTGCACTGCACCCCTCTAATAGCTCTGGCCTCTGGCTGTTCAAATTCAGCCTCCAGGCACTGAGCCTCAGCAGTCCAGCTCTGAGTGAAGCTTTCACCCTTCCCTTCCCAAATATTATGGAGCATACAGCATGTGGCTATAAGCACAGAAATATCGTCATCGGCCAGGTCCAACTTCTCATATAGGCAGCACCAGCGGGCCTTTAAATGGCCAAAAGCACACTCAGTCATTCTACACTTGCTCAGCCTGTTGTTGAACCACTCCTTGCTGGGTCAAGGTGCCCCATGTATGGCTTCATAAGCCACAGCATTAAGGGGTACGCGGGGTCTCCCAGGATCACAACGGGCATTTTGACTTCCCCTACGGTGATCTTCTGGTACAGGAAGAAAGTCCCGGCTTCTAGCTTCCTGAACAGGCCAGTGTTCCAAAAGACCGTTCCGGACCAGCCTGCGTTAATGTCTGTAAAAGCCCATGGTGATCCACAAACACCCGGAGAACCATAGAGAAATACCCCTTCCGCATAATATACTTGGTGGCTAGGTGGTCTGGTGCCAGACTTGGAATACGCGTGCCATCTATCGGCCCTCCACAGTTAGGGAAGCCCATTTGCGCAAAGCCACCTACAATGTCACGCACGTTGCCCAGAGTCATGGTCTTTCAGAGCAGGATGCGATTAATGGCCCTGCATGCTTCGGTCAACACGACTCCAACAGTCAACTTTCCCACTTCGAACTGGTTAGCGAGTGATCGGTAGCAGTCTGAAGTAGCCAGCTTCCACAGTGCAATCACCACGCTTCTCCAATGACAGGGCAGCTCTCATTCTTGTGCCCTTGCGCCGCATGGCTGGGGCGAGCTCATCACACAGTCCCATGAATGTGGCTTTCCCCATCTGAAAGTTCTGCAGCCACTGCTCATCATCCCAGATGATGATGTGCATGATGATGTGATCCCACCACTCAGTGCTCGTTTCCCAAGCCTAAAAGCGGCGTTCCACTGTGGTCAGCACCTCCCTGAATGCCACAAGCAATCTTGTGTTGTAGCTACTATGCATGATGAGATCAATGTCACACTCCTCTTACCTTTGTAGTTTAAGGAACAACTCCACTGCAGACCGAAGAGGCAAAGTGTGCAGTACGCAAACCGTTAATAGATGGCGCCAAATGCGGGCACAAGCACAGGGATTGCTGGAATGCGAAGCAATGCATCACAGGGCATTAAGACAGGACCCAGGATGCCTCGCAAACCCCTCCGCCTTCCCATAAGTTTTAACGGCAGAAGAGAAAGAGATGCTCTGTGGGATAGCTTCCCAGAGCACACTGCTCCAAATACCGCTGCAAGTATGAACACACTATTGTGCAGGCAGCTGACAGCGTGAACTCACAACAGTGGCTTCCCTTCAGCATTTTCTGAGTGATGTTGAAACTTGCCAGCGATGTAACTCTGCCACTGTAGACATACCCTAAGAAAACAACAAAGGTGGCCTACAGAACATAGTTTACCTCAATTTTCAAACAGCTCTAGATAAGGTCACATTAAAAGAAACAAAAACTCTTCAGAAAGATAAACCACAAGGAGTTAGCAGCAAATTCTTGTCACGGATTAAATACTGGCTGAGCAACAGGAAATGGATTTAGTGCATAGCTGCTCCTCAGAGTAGAGATAACTTAGTTGTAGGTTATCTCAGGGGCTGAACAGGGAATGGAGTTCTTTAAAATGAAGGATTTAGAGCAGGACCAGGACAGCAATCTACTGATTATTGTTGATGATGCCAAGTTGGTTTGGTTAGTAAAAATGTATTAGGAAATAAGAGAAACTCCAGATGGATTTTAAATACACTGGTGGACTGGGCAGCATGCTGGCAGATAAAGTTTAGACTGGATAATCATAAGTTAATAAACATTAGCAAAAGGAATCTGAATTTCAGATACATGCTGAAAAGCTGGAACCTTGCAGGATCTTCTGCAAAAAGACTTTGGAATCTGTGCAAATAGCCCCAAGAGGAGTGCTGTTCAGAATGCAGTCACAGTTATTAGAAGCTAATGCGATGTTTAGTTGCATTTAAGAATGGCTGAGAATACAGAATGTCATGATGACGTTTTATCAATTTTTTTTTTTGGCAAGTTCTCTCTCCTACTGCCCCAATTCTGGTGGCCTGATCTTGAAATCATAGCATAGGGTAAATGGATCCAGAATCATTTAACAGAATGATGGGATTCAAATAAAATGAAAGTAAAAATTAGGATTCCACAGAAATGAATGGACTGAACATGAGTGAGGTATTCAGAATTCTGAAAGGCATAATAAAACCCAATAGGTCCTTTAGAGACTTTGTTCCATAACAACATGACACTAAATAAATCTAAAGGAATGTGAATGTAGACCATAAAAAGTAAATACCGCTTTATTGCGGCTTATAGTAAATCCGGAATCTACAGCTGTAGTAGGTGATAAAGTCAAATACCATGGACAGGTCTTTAAAAAGGCTGGATAATTTCAGTACTAACAACAATTGTAGATATACAAGCCCAAGATAATAAGGGTAATCAAATCTCAAACAGAGTCCACCTATAGGAAATCAATGGAATAAGAGAACAAACAGATTCCACCTATAAGGAATCAATGGGATCAAACACACACAATTCACAAGGTGTGGTGTGAAATTTTTGACCTAGTTTGAAAGATCCTGTATACTACTTTCGGAGGCAAGGGGCCTGATTCTCTATTGCCCGGGGATCATGTATAATCCCTTGCCTCTTGTGCTAAGTGTCTGTAGAATGCTATTATCCAGATTTGGTAGCATTTTACACCCACTAAGCACAGGTATAAATGACTCCATGGGTTACAGGGCAGCAGACAATCAAGTCCGAAGTGCTCAACTCAGAATCCTGATCTCATGTAGCAGGCCTTTGGTAAACCTTTAAACAGTACTAATTAAAGTCATAGTGCCAGACTACAAGCATCTTAAAAATACACTGAGCATTTTCATACCTGTGTAATTAATACAAGGAAGTTCTAAATAATCAAATTTACATTTCAGTATTTATGGTTTGTTTACTTTCTGCATTTCACCAATTTTGACAAAGAAAGTAGACTGGCCAGTTTCACTTTGGTTTCTGGTCATCTTCAATATCGCCTAGATGGAACTACTATAAGGTTGGTGCATAACTGGTTGGAAAACCATTCCCAGAGAGTAGTTATTAGTGGTTCACAATCAAGCTGGAAGGGCATATCTAGTGAGGTCCCACAAGGATCAGTCCTGGGTCCAATTCTGTTCAATACCTTCATAAATATTTAGATAATGGTGTGACAGTGCCCCCCATAAGGCTTTATGGAAATATGCTTATGAATATATATGACATAACTGGAATATGTTCTATGCTACATATGCTATGTAAAGGTTATGATCTACTGAATCTATTAATCCTATTTGTATGCATGTATCATTTTTGTATTTGAAGCTATGAATATTGACCGTGTGATGGCTTGATTTCTAAATAACCTTAGTAGAGCATTTGGTCAGTTTCTGGAGAAAGGAATTTGCAAAGTTACGTGCCCAATCAAGACACACTTAAGGAACAATGACAGGTTTCAGAGTAGCAGCCGTGTTAGTCTGTATTCGCAAAAAGAACAGGAGGACTTGTGGCACCTTAGAGACTAACAAATTTATTTGAGCATAACCTTTCACGAGCTACAGCATCCAATGAAGTGAGCTGTAGCTCACGAAAGCTTATGCTCAAATAAATTTGTTAGTCTCTAAGGTGCCACAAGTACTCCCTTTCTTTTTAAGGAACAATGCATCTTGGAATGCTCCAATCCACATAAGAAGTCTTGCTGGAGACATTCAAGATACCATGTGGGCAATGGCTTCTGCCTGTAAAAACTGTGAGTCATGCATGGACATGTGACTTGCCCAAGTGACTCGCCCAAGTGACTCCAGAACTCCATCTTGGAGCTGGACTTTGCGGAGGAGAGCGTCTTCATCCACAAGAGAAAGTCTATTTAAGCCTGTGGGATACCCCTCCATTTGGTCTTCAGCTGGCTAAGGAGATAGCCTCTCCACCCCCAAGGATATCTGAAAGAAACTGGAACAAAGGACAGTGACTACAGGGGGTGTAAAAAGAAAAGGAGTACTTGTGGCACCTTAGAGGTTAACAAATTTATTTGAGCATAAGCTTTCGTGAGCTACAGCTCACTTCATCGGATGCATGCAGTGGAAAATACAGTGGGGAGATTTTATATACACAGAGAACATGAAACAATGGGTGTTACCATACACACTGTAATGAGAGTAATCAAGTAAGGTGAGCTATTACCAGCAGGAGAAAAAAACCTTTTGTAGTGATAATCAAGGTGGGCCATTTCCAGCAGTTGACAAGTATGTGTGAGGAACAGTGGTGGGAGGGGGTGGGGGGAATAAACATGGGGAAATAGTTTTACTTGTGTAATGACCCATCCAGTCCCAGTCTTTATTCAAGCCTAATGTAATGGTGTGCAGTTTGCAAATTAATTCCAATTCAGCAGTCTCTCGTTGGAGTCTGTTTTTGAAGTTTTTTTGTTGAAGAATTGCCACTTTTAGGTCTGTATTCGAGTGACCAGAGAGATTGAAGTGTTCTCCGACTGGTTTTTGAATGTTATAATTCCTAACGTCTGATTTGCATCAGGGGGTGAGAGTACTTTCCAGTCTGTAAAAGAGAGCTTACTGGAACCGGTGAGATTTTTATCTGTATTCAGTTTGATTAGACATAGACTTGCATATTTTATTTTATTTTGCTTGGTAATTCACTTTGTTCTGTCAGTTACTACTTGAAACCACTTAAATCCTACTTTCTGTATTTAATACTTTTCTGTATTTAATAAAATCACTTTTTACTTATTAATTAACCCAGAGTATGTATTAATACTTGGGGGAGGGGGGGAGAACAGCTGTGCATCTCTCGCTATCAGTGTTATAGAGGACAGACAATTTATGAGTTTACCCTGTATAAGCTGTATATACAGGGTGAAACGGATTCATTTAGGGCTTGGACCCCATTGGGAGTTGGGCATCTGAGTGTTAAAGACAGGAACACTTCTGTAACCTGCTTTCAGTTAAGCCTACAGCTTTTAGGGGACATGGTTCAGACCTGGGTCTGGGTTTGCAGCAGGCTAGCGGGTCTCACTCAAACCAGGCAGGGCACTGAAGTCCTAAGCTGCCAGGGCAGGAAAGCAGGGTCAGAAGTAGTCTTGGCACATCAGTTGGCAGTTCCCAAGGGGGTTTCTGTGATCCAACCCGTCACAAATGGCATACACAGTACACTTGATACCAAGCTAGAAGGAGATGCAATTGCTTTGTAGGATAGTATTAAAATTCAAAATGTTCTGGACAAATGGGAGAAACAGTCAAATAAACAGGATGAAATTCAGTAAGGACAAATGCAAAGTACTCCACTTAGGAAGGAACTATCAGTTGCACACGTACAAAATGGGAAATGACTATCTAGGAAGGAGTACTGTGGAAAGGAAACTGAGGGGTCATAGCGGATCACAAGCTAAATATGAGTAAAGAGTGTAACACAGTTGCAAAAAAAGCAAACATCATTCTGGGATGTATCAGGAGTGTTGTAAGCAAGACATGAGAAATAATTATTCCGCTCCACTCCATGCCGGATCAGAGCTGCAGAATTGTGTCCAGTTCTAGGCGCCACATTTCAGAAAAGATATGGCCAAATTTGAGAAAGTCCAGAAGAGAGCAACAAAAATGATTAAAGGTCTAGAAAACATGACCTATGAGGGAAGATTGAAAAAATTGGTTTTGTTTAGTCTGGAGGAGAAGACTGAGCGGGGACATAACCTTTTATGTACTTGAAAATTGTACAACAAGAAGGGTGGAAAATTGTTCTCTTTAACCCCTGAGGATAGGACAAGAAGCAATGAGCTTAAATTGCAGCAAGAGCAGTTTAGGTTGGACATCAGGAAAAACTTCCCCACTGTCAGGGTAGTTAAGCACTGGAATAAATTGCCTAGGGAGGTTGTGGAATCTCCATCATTAGAGATTTTTAAGAACAGGTTAGACAAACACCTGTCAAGAAGGATCTTCTTATTACTTAGTCCTGCTTTGAGTGCAGGGGACTGGACTGGATGATCTACTGAGGTCCCTTTCAGGGCTATACTTCTCTTATTCATTTCCTTTCCTATTTTGATTTTAAAGCACTAGCACAATGCAGCAGCATTTGATTTGCAAGCAGGTCAGGAGAATGTTTAATCTCCAGAACAGTGTTGTCACCAAACTTCACACCTAACAACATTAACAGAAGCACCATTATCAACATTTTAAAACAAACTTCTAACTTTTAGCCTAAGCTTCTTGAATATATGTGGGGCTGCTGGGTTTCCTAAATTCCTGTAGTGACCTGATTTGATGTCTACTTTTCAGCAAAACAGTTTTTAGTCAGCTGTTGTGGGGTTTTTTTAATTTAAGGATATTTGCTGGAGATTGTTAATGTATTATCTCATACTACAGGCTGTTCATGCAGGCACTGACTGCTTTCTGAACACTTGCCACAGATGGCAGCTGCTAATTGAAAACTTCTTATAATTAAATTCACCCATGACTTCAGAATTCTACTAAAGATGTGTTTGTTTGCTGAATTACATGTTTAATAAGAACTGAATGCAGATTTTTAGAGCCATTAATTATCTTCCTAGGGTCTCTTTAAGGCTCAACAGCCTAAGGGTCACAGGTTCAAGCCCATCTGTCACCATCCCAGCATGCACCAAGCAGTTTTTTATACTGTGGTGGGGGCGGTTCATCTGATAAGGCATATGATCTTGGAGACTATATGTACATTAAAAAAAATGCAATTCTGACCTCTGTGTGGCAGCATTTGAGAGGTATATAATCTCAGCATAATAGTGACTAAAAATGTATATATGCATTCACTCATGTTATTCTGGAGCAGAAAGCAGCACAGAACCTCAAACACCCTTTATAGGGCCTACCCTTTATCACCGAAAGGATTTTTCTGAGATACTTCTAAAATAAAATCAGAAGCTACTGTTTTGATTTATACTACAGTAATTTTATGTTAAGTAAAAAAAAGAAGTCATTGGCCTCTAATCCTAAATTTTTGAGATAAGAGATTTTCTTAATTAAAAACCCTGGCACAAGGTCTATTATCCCCAAAATAAATTTGTGGCAGCTGCTCGAATCATGCTAGCATACGCATACCAGCCCCTGATTATCCCCCTAATGTTCATTTGAACATTAACACAGGAAAAGTTTAGATACATGTTACAATGAAACTGGCCTACTTAATGAAGCAAAGTACTTCAGACTAGGAGTCTGAGCCAATGTTATCCAAGGTAACCAAGATAATGGGCTTCAGACATTATACAATTTTTCCAAGTTCCAAACCAAAACAGAAAGCAATGAAAGGAGACAGAAAAGATTTCTTCTGTTTTTCTTCCCTTTATTTAGAGTTTTTGGGCTGCCATATATATTTTCAACTAAATAAAAAAAGTTTAGAGCTCCATCACCAGTCAGATTATCCAGACCATTGTTGTACTACTAGATTGGACAGTGTCCCAAACAATAAGCTGTTTTTAGAAAACCAGGGATTCATCCTCTTATGTGGCATGAGGGAGGGATTTAGACTTAATTTAGCACCATTTAGAAAAGATTACCCCTTAATTGCAACAGGAGCTGGCAGACATGGGCAGCAATGAAAAGCTTTTATCCAGTAAATCTTCCAATGACTAGACACAACTACATAGTCAGAAGCAAAGAGGCACCAGAAGCAAAGAGGCATCAAACTTAACTAGCCACAAACTTGTCTGTCAGCTGAACCTGGACTCCTAGCTCTGGCCTAGTGGAGAGGCCTCCTCATGTGTAAGGAAAGGTGGGGGAGGGAGGGAGAGCAGAGGAAAACCCCCCACAATTCTTTAGGCACAGCTGCTGGCTCTTTTGCATATTCAACATAACCCCCAGGAAGGACACAAACCCTTCATTCATCATCATGCAAATCAGAGAGGTGGCTGAGGGCCAGAGACGCTGCCACCATGCACAGGGAAAGTCCACTCTTAAATTTTTTTTAAAATAAAACACAGACCCCTTAATGGTCAATAGAGATATTATATATGGACAAATGCGGATTATTCAGTTTTAATATCAATAGGCTAGGTAATTAGTTTGCAAACTGGCAAACAGCCTGGTGTAAAACAGAGATCTGATCATTCACCTTTATGATGCAATAGCCTTTGTACAGTACACTACATGTGGAGGGTTCTGAGTTACTACACAGAATTATTTCCCAGGTGTCTGGCAGGTGGGTTTTGCCCACATGCTCACAGTCTAACTGATCACCATATTTGGGGTCGGGAAGGAAATTTCCCCTGGGTCAGATTGACAGAGACTGGGGGATTTTTGCCTTCTGCAACGAGTCACTTGCAGGTTTAAACTAGTGTAAATATGGTTGATTCTCTGTAACTTGAAGTCTTTAAACCACAATTTGAGGTCTTCAGTAACTCAGCCAGAGGTTAAGGGGTTTATTACAGGAGTGAATCTGGGACGTTCTGTGGCCAGCAAAGTGCAAAAGGTCAGACTAGATTATCACGATGGGTCCTTCTGGCCTTAAAGTCCATGAGTCTAGACTGCAAAGGCCTAAACTCAGGGTGATGTCTCTTTCTCAAACCGGATGATATGCAGTGTCATGCTCCATGAATTCTATGGCACTATCTGCGCTGCTCTGGTGACAGGCAGAGGCCATAAGGCTACCCTAAATGGGCAGCAAGGAATTCGCTCAGCCTGATCTTTTCCACCCCCACCAGATACAGGGTGTGTCATCAAAGCGCTGCTGGGCTCCAGTGGTCCCCAACTGCCTAGGAGGCCTTTACAAGTCTGTATAATTTGGAGAAACCCAGAGGCTGTTCTAAGGCCTCGTCTATACACCAGTTTAATTTAAATTGTTGGGTTTTTTAAACATATTTAATTAAACCTGTGTAAACCCCAGTGTGGTTTACCTGTTCCCAGGCAACAAGCTAAAGTCAAAATAAGCCTGATCTAAACTGAATTTAGAGTGTCCCACAGATTGTTGTACTGATTTAATTAATCAAATAGTTAAAGCCGTTTAACTTCTGTGTTTAGACAAAGCCTTACATCAGGGGCTGAACTACCTTCTCTTCCACCTGCACCCCGCTGGCAGCTTCGGGGATTGGGGGAGTGCAAAGATGGTGTGACAGATTACCTTGGTTGGTCAAGGTGACTAGGAGCTGAATGAGGGGGAACTGGGACCGTTTGGGCAAGGAGACTGGAACCAGCGGGGCAGAAAGAGGTGGGAGGAGGGGAGACAGATCTGATGAGGAGACTGAGTGTGGAGGGGACAGGACTGGTACTGGCAAGGCAAGGAGACTGGAACAAGGAGGAGTTAGGGAAGAGGAGAGATAGATACATGCAGAGATGGGATGAGGAGCCTGGGGTGAAGATGGGAAGGCTGGGCCTGGGAGCCATTGGGATGGGGAATGCGGGCAGAGATGACTTGAGAGTGGACGAGTGGGGGAGAGACAGATCAGAGAATGAGCTGGGAGGGGGTGACTGGGAATGGCTGAGTAAGGCGAAAGGGACTGGGACAAGAAGCACGAGAAGGAGAGAGACTAGGATTGGTTAGTTGAGAAGAAAGACACTGGAGTGAGGAAACATGGGTGGGGAAAAGAGAAAGGACTAGAAGAGGGACAGATTGGAGGGCGATGAGGCAGAAGAGTCTGCGCCCACTCAAGCACACTCACCTCTAGAGCCTGGAGTGGAACCCAACATTCCTGAATCTCACAATTTCTCTACTGTCACCAAATATCTGTGCTACTTCCTGGCACAGTCTCTCTCTCATCCCCCTCTAGTGCTGGTCTACATAAAATCTAATCTAGTGCTGCTATTTGCTCCTAGGATGGTCCCTAGGGTAAAGAACAAACATTTATAGCCTGGACTAAACGGGTGGCAAGCGTCCACACCAGCCTTTACAAACATATTAAATGTTTTGAGTTAGTTAGCAATCAACTCGAGGTACAAAAGTCTAGTGAAGACGTACCCTCAACCCTTCTCTTCACTAGGAAAAAAAAAAATGTTAAAATCCTTGTGTAGAGGCGGCAAGTGGTAGTTTTAACAAATACTAGTTAGACAAGATTAACCCTGGACTCCCCTCGACGTTAAAACAACTTGCCTTATCTACACTAGGATTTTAATACATTAAAATACCCATTTTTTTAACCCTAGTGTAGACACACATGCGCATGTGCACACTCACACACACACACACACACACACACACAGAGGCCACGTCTACATTCACTGGTAGTGGTTAAACTATTTTCCTAATTAACTTTTCGTACAAAGAGTTTGTAGAATGCATTATTTGAATAAGACATTTGTGTTTTGTTTTGTATAGGGATAGTAATAATACTTTGTGTATTTACATATTCAGATTGTTTTACAAACAAACATATCAATGCACAGTACCTCTTTGTTGGTATATTAATGCAAAGAGGCTGTCTTTTTGCTCTCTCCCCCCAGGCCTGAGTGTGTAGGAATTGCTTGTATGCAGGTGGTAGGGCTATCATGACACAGCCAAGCCGTGCAGACACGCCTAATGGTGCCATGGCCAGCTAATGCTGGATGAAAGGTCTAGACAAAATTCAGAGGTTGTGTGTAAGGTGGTGAAAGTTGTGTGTCCATATCCAGGCACCAGAGTTTGAGACTAAAGGGAGTCTAGTGCCCTGTCCACACTAAGGAAATCTGATCCCCTCATGCAACCACACTGCAATGGCACAGACCAAGGCTTACAATGGGTGCGATTTACTTTGGCAAGATAGTGGATTAAGATATACCCCTGTAAGCCTTGCATTGTACTAGTGCTGTGTGTCTACATTAGGGTTTGTCCTGCTTTGACTACAACAGTGTAACAACACCAGTGCGACATTTCCTTAATGTTGACAGTCTGTTGGCTGGTGTAACTCACATCGAGGGGCCAGAAGAATGTGCAGTAAGGTGCACAGAGTTGGGCTCCATTTCAAATTACACTCTCCAACCAGTTGCTTTTCTTCTGACACCTCTCTCTTTCAGCCTCTCAGAGTCAAACTTAGACTCACTTAGAGACATTCACTGATGTGCAACCTACACTGTGTATCGCCTCTGATTTTGCTCCACTCCCTCTGCATCCACTATCATTGCTACTGTCCAGATACATTCTTGATCATTTTTATGAGTACAAATAAAAATAACCCAGCTCAGATGGCTGCTATAGAGCTATGTTTGGAGAAGAGAGATGAAGCTTTAACCACTTTTCTATAGCTCTGGAGTCAGGAAGGGAAACTTATCCATGTAGTTTCCACAGGAGTAAGATGCATAACTCCACTCTTGCCATTCAAACACAAAAATGAGATATAAATGCTATAAGCAAGAGCAGAACAGAGCCCTAAATTAACTCAAAGGACATATATGAGCAGATTTAAAAAAAAAAAAAAAGGTATGAGGAAGCAATACTTTTTGCCTATATAAGGGCTGATCTCATATTCACAGCTGGAATCTGAGAAAAGCTTTGGGCACTGCTGTATCTATTACACTGCTAGTGGATGCCATTTTCATGCCCTTCGCAGCATTGTGTGAGGTTCTCTGGTGCAGTAAAGACAGACTTGGGAAAGGGGGAGAGAGGAATTTCTAGCTGTCCCTATATCCATTGCTCATGTGTTCCCTTGCTGTAACACTTCCACCATTAAATCGTTTTTTCAGCCTGATAACATCTTTGTAAGAAACAAAAATCCATGAGATTTATCTCCAGTCCTGAAATTTCACAAACCTCAACACTACAGCAGGATAAGTGGTATATAATATCATCATGCTATACTGCAGTACCAGAGAGAGCAGGATCAAGATCTAAGCTATTTTTAAAGCAGTCTGTTAAAAGACAATGGGAAGAGTTAAACAATTTGATCATGAAAGCCTTCCAGTTTGCAGTAACAGACAAACAATAAGCTTTGGCCTCTTTTGGTGAGCTCTGGCAATCTTTTACAAATAAACTGATTTAAAGTCCCATTTAAACGGAGACATAATGGAACAAAATCCAAAATCTGGATGGTCTCCATGTCTTCTGGAGGTAGTATTCCTTTTACAGCCAGTGCCAGCTGAAGCACAAGGCTACATATTCTTCATACAAAGCCCAACATTATGTACAGTTCCATAAAGCTCATATGCAACTAACACAGCATGGCATTGTGCAGCAAGTGAAGGAACTTAGGGCAAGCAAAATAAACCAGTCAGAATTGTCACATTCCTACGTAGTTGACCTTGCTACAGAAAAGAACAATGAAAATAAAATTAGAAAAAATACATTCTTTATGAAGCGTACTTAAAAACACAATGTCAACCTTAATAGAATCCCAGGCCTACTGTGAGAAAATACAGGACGGGACTCGTTTGAAAAGAGAGGAATAAAGGACTATACTGAAGTAGAAGAGGCACAGTAGACCACAGGGTCAATAAATGTTCTTTGCGACTGGTTCTCACAATTCCAGTATCTAAGAACCTTGCAATCTATTAAAGTATTGTCATAGCTTTGCCAAGGAGAAAGCCACACTGGATCCGTGAAATTCCAAGACACATTCTCCAGCTGCAGTCCAACACACTGACAGGAACGAAAGGAATGAATGCCTTACTATGTTCCCTGCAAACCATAACAATAGGAAGGTCAGAGGGAACATCAGACCAATTTTTATGGTAACAGGCTTTGTGTCACAGCTAAAAAGTCCATTTGCTTGAGCCCCCAATAACTCATTTATATTTTAGAGCATCTGGCCTCTCAGGCTAAGTGAAAACAACAAACGACCTCAAAAGGCACACAGTTTATAATGTAAATCCACAGCAGCTATTATGGAAACTATATGTACTTCCATTATAAGGTGGCTTGGCACCACAAAAACCTATTCTTTAAAGGCATTACACTTCATGTTCTACTCCCACAAGTCTGTCTTGGGAGAAATATATAAACCAAACAAGGTCAGGATTTTGGTTTAGCAGGAAAAACTGGGAAGTTTTAAAGAGATATTGCCGGTCTCCCTTTCCATAAAGTAATAGATCAACTTACTTGCTCTTGAGTGTGGGGGGGCCACCCTGGAACAGCGATCTATCTGGATAGCTGCTACCTCTTCAAATCCATGTCAGCTCCTCCCTGTGCCCCAGCAAGTACCCTTGGGACATTAACTCACTAGATGAGTGGAGAATTTCAACAACAGAAAACCAGAAGTTAACTTGATAAAGATCCCTCACCCCTCCCAAACCAGCTCTCACAATTCAACTCCCCCTTCCCAGGAGCCTCTATACAAGAACCATGCATTTGCCCTTGTGTTCCCTCTGTGTCTTAAAAAAAAAAAAGCTCCCCAATCTCCAAGCGTTTGAAGAATGCCACCCAAGTGGACATAAAGATTCACACTCTAGGCCTGCCTTCGCTCATTGCTGGCAAACCCCTGAGCACAATACAGCTGCGCCCCACCAGCCAACATGCCGCTCCTCAGTCTGAGGTAGAGAGCGGAACCTAGCAGCGGGAGCCAAAGGGGCACGGCCAGTCCAGGTTCACTGCAGTCCCAGTCAAGCCCTGCCTCACAATGTCCATACATCCTCTTGCCCACTGCAGCACTGTCTAGTGGCGTCTTTATCCCTGGCAGAATTAGCCAGTACCCAGACAACAGGCAATATCATCTCTAAGGAAAACTGTGAAGCGCACATGGTTTTATCGACTTACAGCTCTTCTGGAGTCCGTTTAAGGATCGCTGTTGTTGCTGCAAATAATCAGTCTTATGCATGTGGGGAAGGTACTACAAAGATATACCGGAAGGATTTCAAAACTGATAAGACTATAACAGAAAACTGGAGACCCCTACATGAAACACAAGAGACCCAAGCTGGGAGTAACACAGAACTTTAGTGAACGAGCAGGCATTCCTGATCACTTGAGACCCCCCACAGATTCCCTTCATAACAGGCAATGCTAAAAGGGTCACAGCAGTCAACATACATGAGGTCTGCACTCCATTGCTCATTCTGAAGTCATGCTGAAAAGCTACATAAAACTTACTTTTTTTTTAAATCTAGAACCCAGATACTCCATCCTTCAGCAAATATTCACTCTGCTAAACAAATAAATCAAAGACGACTTACCACTATATCCAACAACAGCTATGGAGCACAATATAAGGCGGAGTGAGCAAACTTTTTGGCCCGAGGGCCACATCAGTGTGTGAAACTGTATGGAGGGCTGGGTAGGGAAGGCTGTGCCTCCCCAAACAGCCTGGCCCCTGCCCCCTATCCGGCCCCTCCCACTTCCCATCCCCTAACTGCCCCCCTCAGAACCCTCAACCCATCCAACCCCCCCGCTCCTTGTCCTGACCGCCCCCTCCCAGGACCTCCTGCCCCTAGCCGCCCCCCCCCGGAAACCCACCTCCTATCCAACCCCCCCCGACCCCTGACTGCCCCAACCCCTATCCTCACTCCCACCCCCTAACCACCCCCTCCCACTTCCCATCCCCTGACTGCCCCCCTCAGAACCCTCGAGCCATTCAACCCCCCCGCTCCCTGTCCCTTGCCTGCCCCGCTCTCTACACACACCCCTGCCCCCTGACAGGCCCCCTGGGATTCCAACGCCTACCCAACCCCCTGTTCCCCATCCCCTGACCACCCCCACCCAACCCCCCCTTCTCCTTGTCCCCTGCTTGCCCCCTCCCAGAACCCCCTGGCCCCTAACCCCCCCCGGGACCCAATCCCCCTACTCCCTGTCCCCCAGACCTCCTGCCCCTTATCCAACCCCCCCCCCCCGCTCCTCTCCCCCTTACCATGCCGGAGCCAGCCATGCTGCCGTGCTGCCCAGGAAGAGCAGCAGGCCAGAGCGATCGTAGTGCAGTGAGCTGAGGCTGTGGAGTGGGAGGACAGCAGGGGAGGGGCCAGGGGCTAGCCTCCCCGGCCGGGAGCTCAAGGGCCTGGCAGGACTGTCCTACGGGCCGTAGTTTGCCCATCTATGGTATAAGGCATATTTATAATGGCTGTCACCTGTATTCAAGTATGACTTTGAACAGAAATCAGTTTCCACATGTAAGGTTCAGGAAATGTGCCAGAGCACGTCGGTGTCTACATTCTCTCCTGCTGTCAGCCAAAGTATCACGACAATATTCCGTTGCAGGTTCTGCTTCCTTCATGGCAGAGAGTGTCAAGTTTGCCTCTCATGGGCCATACCCTCCTAGGTCATTAAGTCCAGCCTGGGAGACTGTGTGTGTCACTTGATGCACCCCTTAAGGCAGAGTTTGGGACAGCTAGCCTTCCCACTGCCTTTCTTCAAATTCACTGTACAGAACTTTGTTAGGCAGTCGATTGTTATCCATACGTATGACATGGCCTACCCAAGTAATTTGCCTCCGCACTAGGATGGCTTCCATGCTCAGCCTGGCTACCAGCCATACAACTTCACTGTTGGTGATTGTCAGAATTTTGTCAGATTTTTGTCAATATATGTTGGATCATATTAAAGAAGTTCTGTATTAAAATCACAAATGAGTTTGATTCCCCATAGTTTAAATTCCAGGGTATTACTAATTAAGAGGTCTCTTGGTTTTTGGTACTGTTTCTCTCCCTCTAGGAGTGAAACTTGCAAGCTGCTAATTGCGTTAGTACATTCTAAGACAGAGTCTGTTCTCAAAGCAATTCACACAGAGAAAGACTCAAAGCAATACTCTGTAACAACAGAAACAGCATCCAGAGACTCCCCGCCCTTTTGTTGTATTAACAATTGTGATTAAAATAGAGATAGAGGATGTATGTGGATGGATGCTTGGTGTGGATAATAACTGAATGATCAGGGAGGTGCCAGCCTAAGAATCCAGTGTCCATCGGCTGAAGAAGGCGTCAAGTGGAAATAACCAGAGGACCCCCCCACCCCCACCCCCCCGGAGGGCAGACTGGAATCCACCCAACAGCCTCAAGAATGGGAGAACCAAAGAACAAGATAACATCTCCATCTGGCAGCACAGAGCCATCAGGAATGTGCCATCTGCTGATTGATTCAGCAACAGCATGATGAAGCAATTCCCATAGACTGACATAGGAAGAAATTCCTATAAAATGGACTCTGGAAAGTGAGAATTTTGGGGTCTGATTCTGCAAACCAACTTCCAGGAGCATCAGATGTGCATCTGATGAGGCCCTGCTCCCTCCTCATGTCCAGGCCACCTGGCCAGTGGCTTGGCATGAGCAACTCTAAGGCTGGTAACTATGATAACAACCTTGCAGAACCTGTGTGTGTGTGTTTGTATGAATGAATGTGTGAATAAATATGAGATTGAATGGAATGTTATAGCTATAACTAACTGCTTACTATGATTCTTTCTGTATTCACAATAAATGTGGTATTTTGCCTTTTCCCCTTTAATAAGATCCTGCTGGTTTTTATTTTATTGGTATAACACATATAGGCATACTATATTAACAATGTAATACAAGTTGAACACAGCATTAAGACTTCATAGTGTACATATTTTGTCCTTTCTGACAATAACTTGGGTGCCCTTGAAGATCATCTGTCTGGATAATAACTAGCAGCTGAAAGTCAGTGCTGTCACGTGGGTGTGGTAGTTGGGCCAAGAAAGCCCCCATTTGTGCAGTCTCCTTCACTCAACCAATGAAATTGCTGCATGCAAGTTAGCTGTAGAGTAAGAACAATAATGGGTGGAGTTACCTCTGTTACCGCAATGGTCAAGGTAGGCCTCTTGGTTTGGCATGGCATAAATACAAGCCATATGGCAGCTCTACACTGAACAGAGGTAATTCAGAAAGTCAAAATGGCTGAGAACTTAAAAATTGGATGCTAACAGACAGTAAATCCCAGTATGATTGAAGCTGGTGATATTCTAAGCAGAGAGAGCTTTCAGCCATGCTAAAAGCTGTTTCTATCACTTCACTCTGACTCAGACCTTCTAGGCTTCAGAGTGACAATCCTGGAAGCTTATATAGACTATCAGTGGTTTCCATATCACAAAGGATATTGATACAAGACTTCAGAATAAATTTATTTTTATACTCACTTATTATAGACTGGTTTCAGAGTAACAGCCGTGTTAGTCTGTATTCGCAAACAGAAAAGGAGTACTTGTGGCAGTCTCTAAGGTGCCACAAGTACTCATTTTCTTATTATAGACTCCAGTTCAGCCAGGTATTTAAGCATGTACCTAAATTTAAGCACATGAGTAGTCTCATTTCATTGGGACTACCCAGATGCTTAAAGCTAGGTATGAGATAAAGCCTCTTGCTGAATCAGAGCCATGATGAAGAACAATAAGACGTGTTAATAAAGCAAAGCAACAATTCCTAAGAAACTATGGGAATAGTTGCTCTCCCCAAGTGTACTCTGTGGGAAAGTTTAAGATGTCTACACCGAGGCCAATTAAAAATTCACTAAGAATAGACTTTAATGGGGAGTTACCAGCACTACTTCTCTCTATGCCCTTCCAGAACGAAGTTCAAGACCTCAAGCAACATTAGATAACCAGGAGATGCCCTGTTAAAGTAATGCTTTCCACACAGTACACACCTAGACAACATTAACTTTGCCCCTCCGCTGTGAGTGTGACTCAGTGACCCCACCTTTCTGAGCTACCCTCCTGTGGAAAGGGAGGGAAGGATCACACAATCTAAAACCCAGCTCTGTGTAGTTAATGTATAATTAGTTGGAACACACCCCCAGCAACACAAGAGGGACTTAACCTTATGGTTAAATAAAACTTCCCGCTTAATCAAGCAAAGGGTACACCAATAACCTCAAGTGATCAAAATTTGACACTGCTGTAGTATCTCCACCAATAAAGTCTGTGCTCTACCACTGACAAACTGATCTCTGCTCTTCACTTCTATCCAAATTCAATGCATTGATTAGCTTTCCTTTGAACTTTTGCAGGATGCTTTTAAAGATAATTGCTTTCATTGTCTCATGATTATGTTGTTTCACACAGCGATAAATGATGTCTAGAAAGATACCACTCCTTATCTGCTATCTATACTTTGGCGGGAAGCACTTTGATGCTGATTTTTCATTTCTTTTCCTATTTTACATTTTTCATCAACTGTGAAGTGCTTGGTGGTACATCTGCATTGCTACAATATAATGGATCCAGTAAAACATCATTTAACAGCTACGATATAATCATAAATGTAAGACAGAGATTAATTTTTAGTTGTGTGTGCAGCAAAATTTATATATGGAAGCTCCCAAAACTATAAGGTAAACCAGGTGAAGTTCAGACAAGAGTATTCAGTGATGCCAAACGTCATATTTTTATTGAAAGTCTCACAACATTGGATATTTTACTTCAAGCTGCAGCGCTTGGAGACAATTTTACAAAAAAACGTTTCTAGCGGTCATGGCTGAGGAGAAAAAACTTTGAAAACATGATCAAAGGTCACGCTGAAGGTTCAAAAACTAGGAGGCAAATAAAGCAACAATTTAAAAAAAAATCTCATGAATTAAGGGTCTGTCTCATGCTTTTTTGAATCTTTTGAGCTGCCAATACTAAGTATTGCTGATAACAGTAAACACAGTGAAGAAGAGAGAAGAAGAAACTGTGTTCTAGTTCCTTACGAAACAAACAATCCTCAAAACTCCCCTTGGTATCACTATTCCAATATTAATAATAATAATAAAAAAGATCTACTCAGGCTATAAAACGTTCTGTTTCCCAACTCCTGTGTTATCTCACAACAAGAAAAACTTTGGGTTTAAAATGAAGTGTTCTAAATAACAGATCTGATAGAAGTTGATTACATGTTTTTATGAGTGTGAAATAAAATCGCAATGTTTATAATTCCATTAGAGCATCAACTCACACAAGATACAGGGCAAGAAGTATAAATGCTTCCCAGATCTATGGCTTTTTATGGTCACAGATGGAGACTTCAACCAAGTGCCAAAAAGACAGTTTCCAGCTCTGTCCATTGAAACCATGCAAAGGCCAACTAACAGCTCAACATCTTCCCAAATGGCCACAGGCAGGAGGACCATGACCCAAAGCCTGTGTGTATCTAGGTGTTATGCTGAACTGTACCATGACTTTCAAGGAACACCTTACCAAGACCTTGCTGAAAATAAAGACAAGAAACAATCTGATCAGCAAACTAGCCGATTCATCCTGGGGAGCCAATGCGCGGACAATAAGAAGCTCCAGACTTGCCTTGTGTTTTCTGCAGCAGAACAGTGCTCCCAGTGTTTCACAGCTCCTCTCTCACAGAACTAGTGGACACTCGGCTGAATTCAATTGTGTAAAACATCTAGAACCATGAGATCAACCAACCTGGCTTGGCCACCAATCCTGCCCGGCACTGTCCCTTCTGACATCAAGCAACAAGTCACCTTGCAGAATCTGCTCCTTAAAGTGCAAGACTTGCCACATCTACCCCTGTTTCAAGATAAATCTAATCCCTGATCTACGGTTTTAATGCAAGGCATCCTATTTGGACTCTTTCTTTCAAGAACTTCTGTGTCACCTCCAGATCGTGTACTAAATCGTGTACAAGAACAAGCTTCAAAACATAGCCAATGCCTATCTTGTGACGGATCCAACAATCCAGCCCCGGGGCTCTGACCTTCCACGCCACCTGTTGGCAAAGCTTCTCATAAGATTTGGCGCCTTCATGACTCTCCCCTTTGCCGCAGTGGCCAGTTTGAAGATGTCAATCATATACTTGAAGGCTGCATCCCTTGGCAAGGGCTGCTGGTTCCTCATGGACATGCACAATGCCCTTTCCTCGGCTACTGAATGGTTAAGATATTTAGACTAACACGCTTGACTTGAATGTCTATGTAAATGCAATCGCAATAAGAAGTGCCCTTCTCTGTATGGGAAAAAATGTGCCCTTTTTTTTTTTTTTTTACCATCTATCAGTTACCTCATGATAAAATCTTCATGTAGACAAAGCAGTTGTAGTTTTCACACTTGCGGGCAGGTGAGGTAAAACCTAAGCTCCCCCCAAACTCCAAACAAACATCTCGGTGAGAAGAGATAGCTCAGTGGTTTGAGCATTGGCCTGCTAAATCCAGGGCTGTGAGTTCAATCCTTGAGGGGGCCTTTTAGGGATCTGGGCCAAAAACTGGGGATTGGTCCTGCTTTAAGCAGGGGGCTGGACTAGATGACCTCCTGAGGTCCCTTCCAACCCTGATATTCTATGATTCTATGATCTCCAATTGACCTCTTTGCCAGCCCACATTACCTAAGAACCCCACAGAAGACCACCTATCTCCTTGGAGTTAGTAGAGACTGGTGCGCTTTGGGTAGGCAGGTCTGAAAAGACATGAGACTCTCCAGGTAAACTACAAGAGGTCTCTTTTTCAAATGTTTCCTCATACATTTTACACCAAGAAAATAGAAAATTCAACTGGTCTAGGAAATGGAAGTGTGTTAAATTTGGAGACTAAATTCTGCTATTACAACGTGGAACTGTTCTGCTCAAAGGGCAAAATCTTCACGCAATCTTAACTACAGAGCCAATGGAGACACCTCTACAACCTTCAACAGAAGGTCATGACATGACTCCAGAATTGCACTAATTTCTCACAGGAAAGATGCATTAGAAAACATACAATAACTCTCAGGAAGAATTTTCGTTCAGAAAATTCGCCAGGAAATAGGATTAATTTAAATCGCTGTTTAAAAGTCTCCAGAAGACAGGCTGTAACTCTAAGCTTTGTCTGAACCACCACCCACCATTACAACTCCAGTGGAGCGTCCCAGAGCAGGCAAAGTACGCAGCTCCCCTAGTGCCAGCATAGACTGACAGCAATGAGGAGAGATTATGAATAGTTGCTCACATTGAGCATTATCACAGTGAAGAGGGCCAGCGTAGACAAGTATTTATGTATAGTGAAAAGATCTGTCTGTAGTCAGTATCTCATCCTTCCTCTATTCCCCGGATTGGGAGCAGAAAACCTCTACATTAGGAGATTGTAAATCAAACTATTAAAAAATGAACTTTTTTAAAAAAAATATAAACAAAACTTTCAAAAGCTACATTTTTAAAGTGTGCATTGTATTGATTAAAGTATTTTTTGTTCTTTTTATAAACAATTGGTATAGAAAATATAAAAAAGGACAAAGTCTAGCAGGTTTTCTCACAATATGGGGCACATTGCCAAAAATACATACAACAAGTAGGTAAACATCTGAAAAACAAACAGCTATGTCCAGCTGAGAGATATTCAATACATTTTTAAATTATGTATTATGTTAGTTGTGTGTTACTTACAGTGAGATTTGCATTTAAAATGATCGGGTTTGATGTGTTCAGAGAGATTTTGTAATGCAGTTCACCAAGGTTACATTAAATTAGCTAAACCCAGCCACTCAGTGCTTAATTGCCTGCACTGTTTCACAAATGGGAAAACAACAGAGGTGATCTAATGGACTCTATTTCCGGGAGCTAGAGTGCTACTTATGCAATTCTGGATTAAAATTTTCCTTTGAATGTGGATTTTTAGAATTGCCAAGTGCACTGCTCTTCTTGTGAATTCACAATTCTGAACTCACATAATCTCTAAACAGAGCTAAATGGATGAGTTTCAATCAAGGATTAACCTCCAGTAGCAAATCATACACACTATTTCCCTCAATTTACATTCTTGCAAATGTAATGAGGGAAAGAGCCTTAAGACACCCACAGAAATAACAGTACAACTCTGCTGTAATGCTGTATATTACAGAACCAACAACTTTAAAAATTAGGTGTTTTGGGATTTGGTTTTTGTTCTGTTCTTTTAAAGCATCAAACGATTCACCAGAGTCCTGTAATCATCTGATCTTGACTGAGATCTTTTGGCCCTGGACAAAATAAGGGAGTTCCACACACCCGCCCTAGTTTAGAATTTTATTTAAACCAGCTGTGTTCACAAACCAGCTATCCCCATTTCCTGCACATAAAATGTCCCTAACTCATTTGAAATGGACGGAGGGGGCCGGGGAGGGAGAAGAGAAACGGAACAAAAGAAAGAAAGAAAGAATTGTTGCTGCAATTGCAAAATAAAACCCGAACATCAGTAACAGCACCTCACTAAACATCCAAACTACAACCTGCTCACTCTCCCACTGAACGCCAAGGCACTATTCAAAGGAAGTGCTAGAGCAGAGAGTCTTGCATTGCCAATGGAAAAACGGTCACTTCGATCCAAGTCATTAGATTTCAGGGTCTGTGTTCCCATTAAGTCTCCCATTTTGTAAGTAATTAGTGCACAATGTAGACTGCACTTTTTGTTTCTTGCTGTTTTTAGAAAAGTCATAACAAAGGCTCTTTGACAACTTGGCCCTTAACTCACCCTGCACTCAAAAGGGCCTCATGATCAAGGACGTGATTTTGTATATACACTTGTTTATATGCAGGTTTTAGGAGTACAAACAGCACCTGCAAAGGGTTAGGTGTTCAGCTATTGCCGGTGTTGCCAATTCATGATTTTAATTGCAAATCTTGTGCGGTTTTCCTAAAAAGATTCAGCTCCTGGAGTCATGGAATTACAGGAGAATCTCAGGTTTAATTATTTTTTTTAATTAGTTTCTAGCATTCATGGTTGCAGAAAAAAACTTGGAAACATAAAACCAGAAGGCAAACACAAAGAACTGCAAATTTATCGGTTTTTAAAATCTCAAGTTTTTTTGTGGCCTGATTCATGATTTCTGACACATGGCATTCATTGGCAATAATGCTAATGCACTTGGCATGAATGAAGCAAAGGTTTTGCTTGCGCAAAACTGTGTCCCCTAGTTGGAGGGGCAGCTTTTGAAAATGTTGCCCCACAGAAAACTACCCCAAAACTATAATGAATTAGCCCATAGATTGCACTCATATGGATCCAATATACTGATGTAAACTGCATGACTAGAAAGGAATCATGACACATGTATCGAGTCCCACTGACTTCATTTAATATTTTGCAGGGTTGAGCCCTTCTTGATCCATGAACTAAAATCTCATTGAGCCCAGTTCTGTTCCTACTGAAAACCACGATCATATAATAAGAATACTATTATAAAAATTATGCATAATTTTAAATGTTTGTAAATAATACAGAAACAACAATATTTGAGAGATAAGGCTAACAAAAATAGTCCAGCCTGATACTTTAGCCTTAATGTATTCTATTGTAGAAAAACAACAACAAAAACCTGACATATCAAACAACACATGAAAACCAGAAGATTTAGTTAACTTCTTAACATTATTTATATGCAGGATTTGTGTGGCTATACAGCATGCTAAAGTTCTCACTTTGGCAATAAGTTTACCTTTACATGACTGGATCTCATTCACCTTGAAAACCAACCACCCATTCAAATGAAACACTCATATTGTTATCAGAGACCAAAAAGATGGCTGACAAAAGCTAGAGTAGAGTAGTCAGATTTGTTTAAGATCACAAAGCTTATTCTACTATAATGGAAAAATCAACAGCATATTTTCGCAGAGAACAAGGACAATATAAAGCTTTCCCCAAGGGTACAGACATCTCACAAGGTAGACAAAAGCTATGCATTCACTGATACAATTTCATTACACTAACTATGTTGTTCTATTTAAAGAGCAAATACTTATGCAACCCCCTATGTCTACATCTGCAGCTATAATGTGGGTGGGAATATACCATTCAGTTGACTGACAGCGTGTAACCTGACTTTTATAATGAGACCAAAACCTAAAATTGGCTCCACCAAGTTTAAAAAGGTAAGAATGAATTCCTTCCTGTGAAGTTTCCATCTATATTTAATTTTTCTCTCAACCTCACTGTCTTAATTCAGCATCTGCAATGTTAATATTGTAATGATATCGCACTTATTACAGTAATTTTGAATAGAATCGAAGAAATTTGCACTTGAAATGAAGGATGAACTTTGTAATGGAGTATAGTTAAGACAGAGATAAATCAATCCCTACTAGTCATTTTGTAACAGATGACTTAGTCTCCGGTTACATTTGCAAGAGAAATGGTTATTTGGGTTTAACCATTTAATGTTTAATACTACTTTATAAACTACCAATAAATTGATCAGAATAAATTTGTTTGCACAGCTGTTGAACACGGTGAACTAAGATATGTAT
Organism: Lepidochelys olivacea; assembly: GCF_965140295.1. NCBI lineage: Eukaryota > Metazoa > Chordata > Testudines > Cheloniidae > Lepidochelys > Lepidochelys olivacea. The sequence goes on along the minus strand of NC_140417.1, from coordinate 28,906,899 downwards.
CAGAACCTGAGGTCTTGCAGAGATACAGTTACTAGAGCAGAATTACCAGATTTGACTATGCCACAGAGTGCTGCAGGTGGGGAGGGAAAATCAAATCAGGCTCAAATAAATGTGTTAGTCTCTAAGGTGCCACAAGTACTCCTTTTCTTTCTACCAAGTATGTTAATTCAATTCTACAAGCTGCATCAGTGACAAATTGACCGTTTAGGGAAGAAAATTCTGGGAGAATGATAACCCCTCTTCCTTACATGTTATGTAATGAAATTGGTGAACCCAACAGGGTTTCTGCTCGCTTTCTCTTGAGGGGGGTAGCACTCCGCTTTGAAGAGTCGCATTTCTGCTAACGAATGCATAACTCTCTCACCAGATGAAATCACAAAGAGCCACAAAATAACCATATAGCAATATCTTGATACTGCATGGTGCTGTTTTCTTCTACACATCACACTTCAGTGTGATCGTGTCCACGCTCAATACCATGATGCAAATTTGGAAACCAACATAGGATAACTATTATTTTGGGATGCTCAGCCAAACCCTTCAACACAGTCTGTTTTCTACTGCCTTCCCCCATCAGCTGTTTGGAGGAACCCACAGCAATACAGTCTATTAGTTCAACTCCACATGGGCCACGTCAGACATCAGGCAGGGAAAAAAAAAATTCCAAAAAAAACTAACATAGGTCCCCAAAGAGCCACATGTGACCACTGAGCCACATGTCCAGTACCAGTGTTCTCAAGCTATGCTAACAAGGAATCTCGACTCCAACAACTCCCCGGTTTTTCCTACTAAGGGCTAGCCTACACTGGCAAAGGTAAAGGACTGCCATGGCAGCGCTTTAACATGGCTCGTGTAGTCGCGGCAGAGCGCTGGGCGAGAGCTCCCCCAGCACTCTAGAAAAACCACCTCCACGAGGAACGTAGCTCCCAGCGCTGGGGCACCGTCTACACTGGCGCGTTACAGTGCTGATACTTGCTGCGCTCAGGGGGGTGTTTTTTCACATCCCTGAGTGAGAAAGTTGCAGCGGCTGTAAAGTACGAGTGTAGACAAGCCCTAAGACTTTCCTCACTGCAAGCTTTCAGCAAGTTCTAAGATTTATTATGGGAACCTGGATAGAACATAAATGTCCCTTTATAAACCATAACCTTCACAACAACTCAAGAGAGTCTGGATTCTAAATACATTCACTCATTTTAAAAACAGGGCTAAGCGAGGAACAGAATGCATAAATTACTTGCCCAGGATCACAAATCAAGTCATTGGTGGAGCCGAGAAAATCTAGGAGCCTCGACTCAGTTGCTACTCCAGACACAAGGCCTGCTGTCTCCCTTTCCCAAATGAGGAACAGACAGTAAAGACAAAAGTGGATCTATGTTTGGACAAAAGGAAGCAAGGACTCATGCTTGGCCTACACTGAAAAGCTATAATCTGCTTAGCCAGGTCGGTCAGGGGCATGAAAAAACATGCTCCTAACAATGTAGCTATGCAGACAAAGTCCTCAGTGTAGATACAGCTATGTTGACAGAAAAGAGCTTCCATCAACACAAAACTTCGTCAAGGGAGACTGCGTCCCTACACTGACAGAATAACTCCTTCTGGTGGCGTTGGCTGCATCTCCACTACGGTGCTATGCCAGCATAGCTACGCCAACATAGTCTCCATAGTGTAGCACACCCTCTGTCTACAGGAACTTTATTACAGGGCTTGGGTTATTTTTCAGAACCTCACTGAAAATATGAACATTCAGTAACAGTCCCCCATTTAAAATCCACTCATTTAAACAGCATACTTAAACTCGGCAATGCAGAACACTACAGGCTTCTTCAGAGACAAATTGAGACACAGGCCTCAGAACCCAAGACTGGTTATTTGAGGGACCCACAACATGAAATCAAATCTATTCAGGGATGGCAGATTGGAGAACATCAGAATGGAGGTGCAGTTTGGGGAAGGAGCAAATGTGGTGTGTTTGCTGGCCCCCCATGTTATAACAACATAACCTGACTATTTTATAAACAAAGTGCTTGTTTGTTTTAATAGGAGAATTTGTCAGTAGTTGTGGTTAAGATTTCCAAAACTGACTTGGCAATTTAGTCTCAGAACCCCCACTAATTTCAGTGGTGTTTGTGTGGCTAAATTGCCTAGTCAGCTTTAGAAATCTTAACCTGGATGTTCACACTGTATGAAGAAAAAGGTTTGTGACCTTGGACATGGACTATCAACTGTAACAAACTCCTCACGCGCCTAGGAAGTAATAAAACTTTGGTGCTAGCAAACCATGGGGCCCTATAAACATATCTGTTTGGTTTGTGGGATTACTCCTCCATCCTCTCAATCAACAGACTCTTTGCCTAGGAAAGCTCTGCAGAATCATAGCCAAACCACAACAGCGATTACCTTCTGCAATGTCAGGGTACAGAAGGGGAAACCCCTTCGCAAAGATTAGAAATACCATATAATTTGTATGTAGTGCAGTTCTGTTACACCACTTAAACTTGCTAAAAGCAAGGCCATGGGTAGATGAAAACTAATGTGAAGTATGGGATTTCAGGGAGAGAGGTATGAATAACGGATCAAAGACTAAAGTACTGTGGAGGAGTAAAGATTGAATCCTGCCTGCAGTGCATGTTCACTGCATACCCAAGCTGTTCTATTCATTTCAATACAAGTTGCACAGGCCCAAGGGCTGCAGGATTGGGCCCCCTGCATAGAGTACCCTAGTAACATGCAAATCCAAAAGTGACTAAGCATTAGAGATTAGACTGAAGTGCAACAGGACAGAACCTGAGCAGTCCTGAGCTCTGGCTGTGTTTGGTTCCAGAACTAAAATCTCCCAAATTAGATACTGAAGCCAGAATATCTCCATTTCCACTCTGAAGGTTCAAAGTGGAATTTAGACATGACCAAACTCCCTTCCCAAGACTCTGACATTTCTGTTTTCTGCAAAAGGTAGCCCACAGCCCTGTCGCTGGCTCTTTGGTTGGTGGCTCCCACTCCAAACCCTGATTTCTAATCACAGGTCAGCCAGTCTCTACTAAGGATGCAGACAAATAATCTGCAGCATAGTATACATTGCCGCCTGAGAGGGAAAACCAAAGTACCTGTGTAGGGAGGAGGGCATGTGGAAGGAGAAATGGAGGCCGGAAAGATATCAAAGCAGTTATATATTTCCCAGTTATTACGTTTGAAACTGACTTTTTTCCTATCTGGATCATATGAGGCTCTGACATTCATTTGGATGGCAAAGTTTATTTATATATGTCACTTCCCTCTGTTAAGGATTTATGGATCATATTTCAAATACATGTTATATTCCACTGTTGCTCAGTTACCAACTCTGAACAAACAATTCTCTGCACACTGAGAAAGAAAAAGCAAATGAAATGCCTGGCGCATGAATCACCCACTGGAAGTCGTCTTATGGCCCCGCAGTGCTACAGATTAGTCATAACCTCACATACAGTAGAGTGGGAAAGGAAATGGTGAACCTATTAACTCCAGTGCATTGAACAGCTCCCCCGCCTTCTCCCACTCACCACTGTTCTTAAAAAAGGGACACTTTCCAAATCACTAGAATTTACTTAAAGATTAAAATTAAAGGCTCATATTTTCATTAGTACAAATTTAACCTGGTGCAAAACCCCTGAAATCAATGGAGTCACACAAGCAGTGAATTTGGCCCAGCAGCTGCTTTTCAAGCAGTAATTAAAAGCTGTGACTCAGAGGGAAGAAGCTGAAGGCTCACTCATATCCCCCGCCACAGAGAAATCCACACAAGGATCGGGAGAGCAGTTCTGCACTAGTCTGTTTCCAGACATTCCAGCATTAAGAACGGCCAGGGTTTGACTGATCACAGAGGGAGTGCAAGCCACAAAATAGGTGGATATCCAAAACTCCACAACAAAAATCTTGTACATCAGGGAGGCATCCACCAGCCCCTTGCTGTTTCCCCCTGGTTTATCCAGCCCCTCCAGTGGAGCTGCTTGTAAAAGAACACCCATACCTACACCAAGCTTTCCCCAACAACCCTCCCTCACCAAGGAAGAGTAAGGTGAGGAGCACTTAATGCTGACAGTATTAATTCCCATGGGCCCTGTCAAATCTGGATTCTGTGGTGCTGCATAGGGAGTATTTGCCCTCTCCTCTTTCCTCACCCCCATCCTCAATCAGCCATGAAGTGTCCCCATGTGGGGCTTGGGGATGCCATGTTAGATTCCACTCCCCCTTACGGCAGCTATTTTGGGCTCATATCTGCACCATTGTGTTACCTCTTTGCTTGAAGAGAAGAGCATAATTTGACCCTTTGTAGACTGCAAACTCTTTGGGGGCAGGGACTGTGAGTTCCCACAGCACCTAGCATAATGGAAACCCAGTACTGTTCGGAGCTTCTGGCTGCTCTATTACACGGAGAATAATAAATTATTGCTCATCTGACGAGCGTGTTAAACCAAAGCAAAGAACATATCTACCTGGACAATGATCCCACCAGAAGATTCAACAATTCAGTGCAACTCTTTCATAAGAGAGTGGGACAAATTCTACTCATATACAAATATTCCCACTGAAGTAAGGGTGAGCAGGATTTGGAGCAGCCCTGCACACTTTTACCCTGACATAACACGTAGGCACCTATATTGCTGGGCTGACAAGTTTTGTTTTTCTTTTTTAGACTTTGTTTTGGGTCGGAGCGTGGATCCGTTTTACAATACATCATTGAAGTGCAGAAAGTCAAACCTTTCAGATGGGACTGCTGACCAGGTAGGCCAACAAAAATCAAAACCAACCCAACAGCCCCTAAAACAATAATCTGCACTTTTCCCTCACATCCATCCCCTCCAAACTGTTGTTGTTTTTTTTTTAAATTAACAGTCTGACTCCTCCCAAAGGTCCGCCCTACTCAGCTAGACATTTTCAACAATTACTAAGGGCTTGTCCACACTGGAACTTTACAGCGCTGCAACTTTCTCGCTCAGAAAAACACCCCCCCGAGAGCAGCAAGTTGCAGTGCTGTAAAGCACCAGTGCAGACAGTCCCCCAGCGCTGGGAGCTACGCCCCTCGTGGAGGTGGGTTTTTTAAGAGCGCTGGAGAGCGCACAAGACACCACAAGACCACACAAGACACGTTAAAGCACTGCCGCGAAAGCATTTTAACATTGCCAGTGTAGACTAGCCCTAAGGCCTGGTCTACACTTAACATTTAGATCACTCCAGCTACATTGCTCAGGGGTGTGAAAAATTCACATACTTGAGTGTCAGAGTTAAGTCAGCCAAACCCCTGGTGTAGACATGGCTAGGCCAATGGAGGAATTCTTCCATTAACCTAGCTACCGCTGCTCAGAGGGGAAGGGTACCTACATCAACATAAAAACCCCTTCCGTCGATGTAGGACGGATCTACTCTGCAACAGCGGTACCCATCCTGTGGACATGGCTTATGTGGTAGTGAATTATGTTCTGGAAAAATTGCTCAGAAAGAGGAAAATGATGATCCTTCATATAACAGTGACAAGGTGGGCAAGGTAATAACTTTTATTGGACCATCTTCTGTTGGGGAGAGAGAGAGAAAGCAGCTTTGGAGCTACACAGACCTGAAGAAGAGCTCTGTGTAACTCGAAAGCTTGTCTCTTTCGCCAGCAGATGACGATCCAATATAAGATACTAACCTCACCCACCTTGTCTCTCTAATATCCTGGGACGCACAGGGCTACAGCAACACTGCAAACAAGAACGTATGTAAGTGTAGATGAAGGATCTTCCAGTTTACCAGAGGGAAGAGAACTGTTTCTGACTTTAAAAGCTTAATCCAAAGAATGTGAGTGGTTTATTGAAACTGAAGGCTTCTGCAACAGGCAGCTTAACTGGTTACCACCTGAAGCACAGCAAGAATTGGCATGCATAACTTTAAGGGACCTTTTTTTTTCTGGGCGTCTCCTTAAATAAGGACGTGCAAGAGAAGTTGTTTTTCCAGAACTATCATGACAATGGCAGGTGTCCCTTCAGCTAGACCAGGGCTGGGCAAACTTTTTGGGCCAAGGGCCACATCTTGGTGAGGAAATTGTATGCAGGGCTGGGGCTGGGGTGCGGGAGGGAGTGCAGGGTGTGGGAGAAGGTGTGGTGTACAGGAACGGGCTCAGGGCAAGGGATTGGGGCAGAGGAGGGGTGCAGAGTGTATGAGGGGGCTCAGGGCAGGGAGTTGAGGTGCAGAAGAGGTGCAGGAGAGGTGCGGGATGTGGCAGAGGGCTCAGGGCAGGGAGTTAGGGTGCAGGAGAGGTGCGGGATGTGGCAGGGGGCTCAGGGCAGGGAGTTAGGGTGCAGGAGAGGTGCAGGGTGCAGGAGAGGTGCAGGATGTGGCAGGGGGCTCAGGGCAGGGAGTTGGGGTGCAGGAGAGGTGCGAGGTTCAGACAGGGGGTTTATGGCAGGGAGTTGGGGGGGGCGGGGTGCAGGAGGGGTTCAGGCTCCGGCCCGGCACCACTTACCTAAAACGACTCCGGGGTGGCAGCGGCGCACACCAGGGCCAGGGCAGGCCATGGTGTTCACACCATGTCCCTACGTGGTCTCTGGAGGTGCGGGGCACTGGTCTCCACACGCTGTCCTTGCCACGCGTCCAAGTACCTGCCCCAAAGCTCCCACTGGCTGCAGTTCCCCATTCCCGGCCAATGGGAGCTGCGGGGGGTGGCGCCTGGAGGCAAGGGCAACACACGGAGCCCCCGTCCCTCCCCTCCCCGGGCCCCAGGGACATGGTGCCAGCCGCTTCTGAGAGTGGTACAGGGGCTGCAGCACCACGGGGGGCAATCCCAGGGGCCGGATCCAAAGCCCTGATGGGCTGGATCCGGCCCGCAGGCCGTAGTTTGCCCACCCCTGAGCTAGACTGTGCCATGTCAAAAACAGAGAAGCAGCCAATTTCCTTGGAGTCAGCTGGTCTTAGTGTAATAAGTATGAGAAAAGATTTTAGTCTCCTCAAAATGAGTTTTCAATCTCACGATTCTATTCTCTCCCTATATTCCAAATACACCACTGTGATGCACGGCCAGAAAGGGTAAAACATCCTGCAAAATAAATAACCCTCAAAAGAAATGTGGGGAGATAATGTTTGTGTTTTTGTGTATTTAAATTATATATATACACATACATATATACACACACACACACACACACAGAGGAGTAGGGTCAACAATGTAATCAACAAAAAGAAAAGGAGGACTTGTGGCACCTTAGAGACTAACCAATTTATTTGATGCATCGATGAAGTGAGCTGTAGCTCACGAAAGCTTATGCTTAAATAAATTGGTTAGTCTCTAAAGTGTCACAAGTACTCCTTTTCTTTTTGCGAATACAGACTAACAGGGCTGCTACTCTGAAACCTGTCAATGTAATCAACAGTCCCTATCTATGCTGAATTCTGATAGTTCAGAGATCAAAAGAACATCCTAGCATTTGAATGAATTGTAAACACAAGATATCTTGGTATTCATCTCTCTTTGAAATGTACTGTGACTGGTGGAGGAACAAGCAAATTGCCTTATGTTAATTCATATAGCTAACTCCTGGTGATGGACCTCCTTCCAAATCATCTTAATTACCTTTTGTTCCTGGAGGAACTCCCAACTTGTCAAAGACGACATGAAATTGTATAAAAGATCTTTGGGTCCTGATTCTGTCATCTCAGATCTGCTTAGACTTCATCAGGAGAAGTTTGAGTTACAAGCCTGAGGTCCCAGTTATACTGGTACATCCTGAATATGAGATTTGGACATTGGACTATAACTTATGTGCTATTTCTGAAAGAACTCTTTGCAACTACAAAGCTCACCATCTCTCCAATGAATCTGAACCTCAATGAATTGAGCTCATGTCTGTATGTATATTGATCTTTTAACCATACTCTCTCTCTTTTGTTTTTTAATAAATTTTAGTTTAGTTAACAAGAATTGGCTGTAGCGTGTATTTGGGTAACATCTGGAACATTCAATAACTTGGGACATAACATGTCCTATCCTTTGGAATTGGTAGAACCTGTTCTTTTATAGGATGAAATAAGATTTTCGGAAATCATATTTGACTTAGGTACCTGGATGGAGGCCTGAGGCTGGATCACTAAGGGAACGGTGTTGTTTGGACTTCTGAGGAACCAGTAAGGTAATAAAGAAGCTGTTTTATGCTGGTTTGGTAAATCTAAGTACTGGAATATCCACCAGCTTTTTGGGGTTTGGCTGCCCCATTCTTTGCAGTTCACCCTAATTGAGTGACCACAGCTGACTCCCACTGGGACCCCGGTCACAACAGCTCCTTAGCCTATAACCAGCTCACTAGATCTATGAAGAGAATATGTACAAAAATATAAACTTTTTTACTAGTAGATGAAGTGCCAGACTCTGATCTTAGCTACACAGTGTAAATCTGTAGAGTTGAATTGATTCTGGATTTATGACAGCATAACCAAGATCTGACTCTGACCAACACTGAGTCTTCATTTCAAAACAAAAGGTCAACTATTTAAGTAATCAGTAGAAAGAATTCCTTTTATTTACATACAATTCCTGAGGTTTTAACAGCATTATACAGCTGAATGTAATCCTGTGAGTGGCTTTTTTTCCTTTAATCTTCTTAAAACAAAGTTACATCTTTGTGTTTTTGGCACTCGATCAGTATTAGTTTAAACATTTTGTGGGAGGACAGGAGGAAGTCACCCAGAACCTTAAGATAAATAGATGGAGAAGCTCATAATTCTATTAAAGGGTGGCCTAGTGGCTAGAGACCTGGACAGGGACTTCAGAGTCCTGAGTTCTACTCCTGGCTTTGCCACTGGCCTACTGTGTAACCTTGGGCAAGTCACATCACCTCCTTGTACCTCAGTTTCCTTTCCCCATGTATAAAATAGAGATAATGATAATGACATCCTCTCTTAAGTGCTTTGAGAACTCCTGAGGAAAAACACTAGGTATTATTATTTCAGCAGTCACTTTATTCCAATTCAAACAAGTGTATTTGAGTCAGTAAACAGAAAGGTCTCTCCTGCTCTTCTGAACTTATATTTAATCAAAATGTTAAAACAGGTCTGGATTAGTTTTCATGTACCCAAATCAATATTTTATAGCTAACTGTATTAAAATACACAATGCAAAACTTACATCAATAATCATATTGAGCCAGGGCAAGATGTGTTTCAGTGGTACATTAACACACACTTCGGCTGTGTTTCGCAGCATGAAGCAGATAGTCTGATCTTCAGATACTCAAGGCACATATTAACCAAGTACTAGCACCTGCCCGGCATTATCTTGATGCTAATATATTATGTCTGCTTAGGTTTATATTTGATTTAAACAAGAAAGCTTCTAAATATATCTGAGAGCACACTTTTGGATTATGTACCTCCACTTATCCAGAAAGTTCATAACAGAGAAAGAGAAAGAAAGAACATAAAACAAAATGCAGAAAACCCTCATAAAAGAAATAAACTCCTTGGTTATTTTCAAACAGGTCTTCAAATTAAACGACAGGGATTTATTTCTCAATTTTTCCTTGTTTCCTGCCTCCCTCTCTCCCCCACCCTGCACAGCCAGAATATTAAAACTGAGATAGGATCTATCTAGTTCCTTGGTGCCCGTGCCTGGCTACTACACACATTACTACTTCCAACAGAGATGAACCCCTTTCACCTTATGTTTGAATTGTATAAGCTAAGCTAAAATTTTTCCAGGTGCACCTAATGCACTATTGAGAAGGCAATTGCAAGTTGCTAGATAAAGGAAAAAAGACTTAGGGAAAACCAATGCAGGCTTTATATTATTATGACATGTATAGCATAATCTAGAAAATATCAAATAGAAAATAAAAGACAATGCCTGTTTTTCTTTCCCCCTTTGCCCCAACACTTTTTTTTTTTCTTAAAACCACCTCACATATTTAGTACGGTGCAGATCAATTGTGCTGTATCTGCACATGCTTTTAGACTGCAAGGTTTTTAGGACAGCCACACTATTCCATATGTATTTTTTTTACTACTGCACATCTACATTGTATTATGATTTCTATAATCATGCCCATGTTTGCTGAGAGATTTAAACATGGATCTAACCCCCCTGAAGTGGCCTTGCCAGCCAATCAAAAAGCAGCTTTGGACGGCATCTAGTTTCATATTTGAATTTATAGCTAGCTGTAAATCTAACGGACATCTCAAACACGGCTCAAAGTACCGTACAGAGCAGATATCAGCTTTTCACGTCAACATTCCAAGCCACATTCTCCCACAAATCACCCAGACTGCCAATAATCAGACTCTCCAGACAGCCACTTTTGTAACCAGGGTTGATCCTGCAAACATTTAGTTGTATGAGTACTCCCCGCTCATGTAGGGACCCCGTGTTACTTATGCAATTAGCTTTGTTGCAGACAACAGTTTGCAGGATCAAATCCCAATGTAGTAAAAAGTCTATGAAAGTGCCCTTTCATTACTTCACCTTGTGTTGCATTAAAATGTGATGCAACGCTTAACTGCAAGAGATCTAGTTACCTTTTTTCCCACCCTCATGAGATCCCTGAGGAAATAAATCACATTCTGTGCTATAACTGCATAATGAAAGTTTGAAATGGATTCCACTTTACAGAATCTAGGTCATAGGTTACCTCCACCCTCACTAATCATTACATTCATCAGTGAAGATGACCTGTACCTAATTCCCTTCCTGTACCTAATTCCCTTAGGTGACAGTAAATGCAAATGAAACAATGGATCAGTGGGAAATGCAGCACAAATTAACATAAAGACGTGTGAGATAAAGATAGATCTCACCACTCTCACAAAACTGGCATGCATGAGAGGAATTCCATGCTTCACCAAGGGCCCTCAGCTCAAAGCAGCTGCTCTACAAGGGGCAGAGAGAGCTGAGAGAAGGCTTGAGGTCCAAATGTTGGAGGTCATCCCTTGCATAATCTGGAGCACGGATCTGTGGGTATAACCAGCACTCTGTTGTAGAGGAGCTTGGGGAATAGAACTGATGGAGAAGTAACTATGGCACTCCAGTCATATTAGCACCCTGCGACGACGGTGGTGGGGCGTGCTGGCCCACCAGTGCTACTGAAGCTCTGATGCTACAGGAGCTGCAACGGAGAAGCTTGTAGCTTGGGCAGGGCCAGTGAAGACTCCCTTCCTCCCTGAACTCCCCTGCACACAGCCAATTTACAGGGATAGTTCTGTCTTCTTAAATTATAGTCTACTGAAGGCATGGATCTTGCCTTATGTGTTTGCACAGCACCTATTACAATGGGGTCCCAGATCTCTCGGCGCAACTATAACATAATTAACACTAACACATGGTGGAATAAATCATTGGTTTGATGCGTTTTAAAAGCAGCATGGGGCTGTGGTTAGAGCAGGAGACTAGAAGGCAGGACTCCCGAGTTTCATTCCCAGTTTGTTAAACGGCCACCCCTGACAGATCACTCCCACTCTGAGCAAACTGTCTGCCACCAAGGTCCCTGCTTTACTCTAGCACAAGCTTCAGAGCTTGATATGTGGCAGATCTTGTGTGTGAACGTTTCTTGGCTAAGTTTGGAAAAACAATTTTTTAAAATAAAAGTTACATAAACGGATAAGGGGGAAAGTCCCTTCTGAGAATGCTCAGTGTGCATCTGCTAAGGTTTAAGACGGCTCAATCAGTACTCCTTTTCTTTTTGCTAAGGTTTAGTAGATCCTAATGAAGCCCAGACTCCTTCATAATGTCTTGAGGGAGCTAGAAGAACTACGTATTGTCCCCGCTTGGTCTGACTAGGGCAGTGGTTCTCAACTCTGGTCCATCACTTGTTGAGGGAAAGCCCCTGGCACGCCGGGCCGGTTTGTTTACCTGCCGCGTCCACAGGTTCAGCCGATCGCAACTCCCACTGGCCGCGGTTCGCCACTCCAGGCCAATGGGGGTTGCAGAAAGCAGCGTGGGCCGAGGGACATGCTGGCCGCCCTTCCCGCAGCCCCCATTGACCTGGAGCGGCAAACCGCAACCAGTGGGAGCCGTGATTGGCCGAACCTGCGGACGTGGCAGGTAAACAAGTCGGCCCGGCGTGCCAAGGACTTTCTCTGAACAAGCGGTGGACCAGAGTTGAGAACCACTGGATTAGGGGATTCAGCAGGGTACTTGAGCTGCTCCTAGGATTGTTTACATGGAAGGGTAGGAGTACCCAATGTGGACACAAGAACAAATGGATATAAACTGGTCATTGGGAAGTTTAGACTTAAATTAGACGAAGGTTTCTAACCATCAGAGGAGTGAAGTTTTGGAATAGCCTTCCAAGGGAAGCAGTGGGGCTAAAAGACCTATCTGGCTTCAAGATTCAACTCGATAAGTTTATGGAGGAGATGGTATGATGGGATAAAATGATTTTGGCAATTAACTGATCTTTAAATATTCATGGTAAATAGGCCCAATGGCCTGTGATGGGATGTTAGATGGGGTGGGATCTGAGTTACTACAGAGAATTCTTTCCTGGGTATCTGGCTGGTGAATCTCGCCCATATGCTCAGGGTTTAGCTGATCACCATATTTGGGGTCGGGAAGGAATTTTCCCCCAGGGCAGACTGGAAGTGGAGGTTTTTTGCCTTCCTCTGTAGCATGGGGCACGGGTCACTTGCTGGAGGATTCTCTGCTCCCTGAAGTCTTTAAACCACAATTTGAGGACTTCAATAGCTCAGACATAGGCAAGAGGTTTTTCGCAGGAGTGGGTGGGTGAGATTCTGTGGCCTGCGTTGTGCAGGAGGTCAGACTAGATGATCATAATGGTCCCTTCTGACCTTAATATCTATGAATCTATGAGATACTTAGAACAGGACACACACACAGCAAAATCCTGCTGAATATCAAAGGCAGGAGAAAATCCATGGGAGTGAATAATTGCTGACCTGTGACTTTAAGTTGTCTTCATTTTTGAGGCACTCTACAACATTCAGCAATCTTCTAGCTTTAGGGGGAGAAAAAGGTTAATTTCCTATCTTTTTCCATTTTGAAGACAGCATCCCATAGTCATAGGCAGTGTGTCCTAGTGGCTAGAGCACTGCACTGGGACTCAGGAGTTTGTCAAGTGCTTTGATGTCTACTGATGAAAAGCAATACAGAAGAGCTAGGGATTATTATTATTTTTATTATTCCCTGGGGATGAGGGAGGCCACAAGGGTGGAAGTGTTTGTTCCACACACTACTCCATATGGCTCCATCCTCTTCACAAGGCCTCACAGTGGCATCTTGATCTACACCTAGAATTTATGTTTTTGAGGGCTGAGCAATACTAGAAAACTTGCAGCAGTGTAAGTAAATCAGTTTAAAAGTGACTTGGTTACACCGGTACAACCCCCCGTTTGACACATAGACACATTTACATCAGTTTAAACTGCACTTCCTTAATCAGCTTATTTCTAGTTATCTTAAAATGATTCCAAATCAACCAAAATGAGGCTTTGTCTGTCTAAAAGGGAAAAGTGCATCTGTTCAAATTAAATAGTTTTTCAAATTATTTAGTCAGACTGGTGCAAACCCCTATGTGAACACTTTTTTCAGTGCAAGAGTGGCTTATTTTGGTTTAGCTTTTAAACCCATTTCCAAATGACACAACCATTAAAAAAAAAAAAAAAAAAAAGATTAAACCTGAAATAAAAAAGTGGCCACACAGGGATTTGCGCTGGTTTAACTAAAACAGTTTAACTTCACACCTTAGGTTAAAGCTGTGTAACTTTCTTGGGTATGCAAAGTCTAAATCAGGAAGAATCCTTCCATCAACCTAGCCACATCTAAACGGGCAGGCTAGGCTGTCCTAACTACAGCGGTCAGGATGGGAAATTTTTCACAGCCCTGAGCGATGTAGCCACATTGACCTGTTTTAGGTGTAGACCAGGCCTAAGTATAAGACAAGCGATAACAAACAAACACAGACAGACTGACAGGGGAGCACAAGGAAATAAAGACGCCTGGTCATGGGATTTTTGCCAGAGATGCTCTGCAGCATTAGAGCAGGAGTGAAGCAAGCAGATATTAAGGGTGAGCCAGGGGATTGGAAGGACAGATCTTGCAATGGGAAAGGGGGCAAAAGAGTCAAGGGTGGACAAGATTGAGATATGGAGAGAATCGGCAACCATATTGTTGGGAGAAAGCTTAAGCTGGGGTTTGTTTTAAACACACTCAGACCTGCACTGAAACAAAGGGCACGTCTACACTACAGTGAAAAACCCACAGCTGGCCCATGCCAGCTAACTCTGGCTCATGGGGCTTGGGCTGCCCGGTCGTTTCACTGCTGTGTAGACTTCCAGGCTGGGGCTGGGCTCTACGTCCCTGCGAGGTGGGAGGGTCCCACAGCCTGGACTCCAGCCAGGGCCCAGAAGTCTACACTGCAGTGAATCAGCCCCACAGCCTGAGACCAAGTCAGAGGGCTCACGTGTCTAGTTGCAATGTAAGTATACCCAAAAGGTGTGAATTAACACCAGTCTGGTTATTGTGGATGCAGTTTTTGTGTAGACAAGCCCTCAGTTACATCAATGTAAGTTTTCTAAAGCCTGATCTACATTTCAAATTTAGATCAACATAACTACATTGTTGTTTCAGCAATGTCTGGGGGGGGAAAGGGGGAGAATATTCTCTGCTGCCCCCACCCCTGGTTGAGTGGTAGGGGAGAAGTAGTAAATCCTCAATGTAATTACCCTATAATCCCAATGTAAAGTTAAGCTATCCTGCCAATCTACTATTGCAGAAAATTATCTCCACCCGAACAATTAGCAGGGAAAGGTGGGGTGAGGAAGGGGATCTCCCCTTCCCCAGCCCATTCACTTGTGAGGTGAGGGTCTTCAAAGCTTAGGGGCCTGCATTTGGTACTAAGAGTTTGACAAGTCAGCAATAACAAGGCTGACACTCCGCTGCTTTACACTTTGATGCTCACTCAGAAGGCCAATTATTTGATTTCTGTACTTTGCTTCCAGGAAGCTCCATGTCACGTCAAAGTTCTGACATGGATGGCCGACATAGTGTGTCAAATGGCTCAGTAGTACATGGATCTTTGGCACCGGGTATGGCATTTCTACACATATTGTGCAGCCATTCATTCATTTGCTGGTCTTTACAGAGTATTTATTATAAGGCTAATTTACTAGAGAAACATCAGCTCTGTACAGAAAGGATCCTGTGAATGCTCTGTAGCCAGTATTTAAATATCAGCAATTCAGCCTTTTATAAGCAGGCCTACTCCTAATAAATATTATCTACCAACAATTTTTCCATTTTAAAATAGCAATAACCTTTGTACTTAGGTGGAGAAACCTAATTAATATTAAGGAACTCGTAGTTCACTACCACATATATCCCTTTTATAAGCAACCAGATTAAATAATGTAATTCAAAAATCTGTTTCTATTTGGAGGGACAGGAAAGGCAAGAGAGATATAAAACTTGATCCCAATATCAAATTGCAGCCTTAAAATTCAGGGAACTGAGTTTTATATTAGAAATGCTATCTGGACAGACCTGAACTGTGTACCATTATACAGCAAACAACAGAATTATGGTCTAAGGCTTCCATTATTCCCTTCCGCCTGCAATGACCACCACAGGACAGCCTGGCACTTGATCTCCAGTATATTAATCGCAAGGATCCTCTTTCCTGTGCACCTCGCCCAGCTGAGAGAAGACACAGCAGATGTCATTGGAAGGGCACAGGGTCTTAGAGGAATTGCTGAGCTGCCCCTTTAAAGGGCTGCACAGCATGACGCCAGCAACGATGAGCATGAGGATGCCGGATCTTGCCGTGACACTGCGCTGCATTAGAGACGATGGTGGTGATGATGCTCTTCATTTGAGCTGGAAGAAGCCAAGATGCAGCCAGCATCAGCTGCTTTCCAGAGAGGCTGAAGCCAGACTTCCCGGGGAGGGTGAATTACATCGCTACTGCCCCGCACAGACACAGACCAGACAGAAACATGCCTGCCCAGAACATCCATCGGTAGCAATGCATCCTGCGCGCTCCCGGGCCACCTCCCCACTGCAGAGGTCAGGGTGCTCTGCAGCAATGAATCAGTCCTTGCTGCAGCCCCAGGATATATCACCGGCCTCCCCTTACACATGGGCCAAATTCCTCCCAGGAGTAACTCCAGCCTTTGCAGCGGAGTTACCCCAGAGATTAGCGTGGCCCCCCGAAGTTTCAGGGGGCCTTGCCCAAGGTCAGACAGCGGCTGAGGCACCCCGCGTCTCCAGATCCCCCTTCACGGGCCGCAGGCCCTCGCCCGCGCTCCCTGCCTTGCCCTCTCCCCCTCCAACAGACGGGCACAGGGCAGTCAGTCCCGGCGGGCCCCCCCCGCCCGGGGCCGCCGGCTCACCTCCTTCAGCTGCTCCATCTCCGTGCGGATGGTCTCGTACTCCGCCTCCAGCTCCTCGTACTGCTGCTTGAGCTGCTGCTTCTCCTCCAGCACGGCCAGCCCGTACTCCGCCGCCTGGATCTTCTCCCGGGTGGTCTCGCCCAGCTCCTGGGAGAGCCGCTTGAGCTCGCTCCGCAGCCACTCGGGCTCCGACTCCATCACCAGCTTGGCGTAGTCCTCCTCCTCCATGGCCAGAGCCGTCGCGGCCGGCCGGGAGCGGCGCCGCCCGTCCCCGTCCGGCGGGGCAACACAGCGAGGGGGGCTGCGGGGCGAGCCGGGCAGCGGGACGGACGCAGCGCCCTTAACACCCCCGCAGCCGCTGGGCTGCCATGGGCCGCCCTGGGCGAGCACAACCTGGCCCCGCCGCTGCTGCTGCTGCTGCTGCGCTGCCCGCTCCCCCGGCTGCCATGAAACGGGCAGGGCGCTCGGTTCGCTCTGGCCCCTGGCTGCACCCCCGCCCCAGCCGGCCCCTTACACCGTGACTCCTGCCGCGGGCTGCGGCTGCGAAACTCGCTGGGCAGGCAGAGCGCAGTGAAATCATTCAAAAGGAACGGCCAGCCAGCTGCCCGCCGGGCCTTGTGGGACGTGTAGTCCCGCCTCCCGCCCAGCTCCAGGCACACGCGGGCCTCCGAGGACTACGAGTCCCACAATGCACAGGGAGGGCAGCCCAGCTGGAAGGCAGCCCCAGCCCTCTTGGAGGAATTCTTGCTTCAGGGAAGAAGCTGGCAGCGGGCTGAGTTATTATCATCATCGGCGTCCGGGCAACTTTCCCTTGTAACAGTGACGCCTACAGGCCGCGTCCAAGCTGGGTGGCTACATTATTGCGGGCGGGGAGTCGGAGTTGTGACAGTTTCTGGGATATGTGGCTTTCAGAGGCTGTATTCATTGCAAACAGGGGGTCACTAAGTAAAACCAGTGGAAGCTGGGCACCTAAATACCTTTGGGAATCGGACTCATTGTCTGTGATGGAAGTGAACTTAATACAGCAGGCAGCCTTCTGGCTTTTAAACAACACAGGACAATGTTTCCCCCCCAAAGTTGTTATCATCAGCATCATTGTCATAGAATCATAGAATCATAGAATATCAGAGTTGGAAGGGACCTCAGGAGGTCATCTAGTCCAACCCCCTGCTCAAAGCAGGACCAGTCCCCAATTTTTGCCCCAGATCCCTAAATGGCCACCTCAAGCATTGAACTCCCAACCCTGGGTTTAGCAGGCCAATGCTCAAGTTCTATAATTATTTATTTATTCACTGATGCACTATTGTTGTGCATGGTACCTTACAAACAAAAATATTTTGTTTGTTTTGATTTCCTCAGCTGAAAGATTACATAAATCTTTGCAGAACCAGGGATATGGATTTAGGCATGTGCTTCATTTTGTGCACATGAATGGTACACATCCTGTAAAGTTAATTATGTGTGCTCACATGTGTAAAGTTAATTATGTGTGCATAGGCCTTCTCAGCATCAGGGCCTTCTTACATGATCCTGTAAACCCTTGCTCACATGCATAGCTGCAGTGAAATCAAAGCTAATGCTTGCCTGAGTGAATACTCAGCACATAAGAAAGGGTTTAAATACCCAACCAGGGAGATTGCAGATTATGTATTCCTTATGCCACCCATTCCTAAACCGAATTTTGCACACCTTGATAATCTGGACCTTATTCCCTGATAACCAGAAACTTCTATGCTTAAACTCTGTACCGTTTTCTTTTTACTTCAACATCATCTTAATTCAATTATTAAACCTGGCTAGAAGCTAAGATGTAACAAAGAGTGAGGGCCACAAAGAATGGGAGGGGAGGAAAGGGAAGGGAGAACAAAGGTTGCAACAATAGAAGCATGTGTTTACTTCTGCATGTTATGCATGCTTCTTGAGGGTGCTGCTTTTGTTAGTTGTCTTCATTGTTCAAAAACTAAAACTGATATATAGCATTTTGGTAGAATTAACCGATTAAATTAAATAGTTACAGCTATTGTACTGTAAAGCTGTACCATTGCTCTAGCTTTCACTCAAGGGGGTACATTTAATGCTGCTATAGATTCCTCCCTACATTTCTAACTGAAGTACAATGGTTGCTAAATAATGCAGTTATTTGAAATTTAAAAAAACACCTTAAGTTATTGATTATGATTTGTATTGGGGGTGCTTGTTTATGGGGTGGTTATTATATTATTACTTTTGGGGTCTTTATGTAATTCTTCTTTCACTCAGCTTGTTTATTTCTCCATATAGTGCGACTGATGTGCATGGCACTGGGCAGATAAGTAAGAAGATGAGGTTCTGGTTTCCAGGAGTTTACAGTCTGAACAGATAAGCGCAAAAGGGGAACAGAGTGGTAGTCGTGTTAGTCTGTATCAGCAAAAACGAGGAGTCCTTGTGGCACCTTAGAGACTAACAAATTTATTTGGGCATAAGGTTACTGTATTTTTCACTCCATGCATCTGATGAAGTTTTAGTCCACGAAAGCTTATGCCCAAATAAATTTGTTAGTCCCTAAGGTGCCAGAAGGATTCCTTGTTGTTTTTACAAAAGCAGAAATTACTACAGACCATGGAGTGGAGTAGGGCTGGGCGGAAATACCAGAAAACAAGGGGAAAGATAAGCAGGTTGTGCAAGAACATAATTTAATGTATTTTATTACAGGTTTGTCTTAATTTTTTATTAGTTTACTATAATTTTTAGGGTTTTGCAGAAGCAGGTACAGGCATAAGGGGGAAAGGAGTGGGTGCTGGAGTTAAGATTAATTATAGACAGTGAAGCTAAAGTAATGCTCTCTCAAAAGCACGTGGTAAAGCTTTATATTCCTTTAAGACACGGATCCAGCAAAGCACATAAGCACATACATAACTTTAATCATATGACAGGTTTCAGAGTAGCAGCCGTGTTAGTCTGTATCCACAAAAAGAAAAGGAGGACTTGTGGCACCTCAGAGACTAACAAATTTATTTGAGCATAAGCTTTCGTGAGCTACAGCTCACTTCATCGGACGCTCACAAAAGCTTATGCTCAAATAAATTTGTTAGTCTCTAAAGTACCACAAGTCCTCCTTTTTTTAATCACATGAGTCATTCCACTGAATTCAATAGGACTCCTCACATTTAAAGTTATGCACGTGCTTAAATAATTTGCTGAACTGGGGCCTAAATGAGCATTCTATGTAAACTATATACGACATATAATTGAGAAGAGGCTTGCAACTGACGAGAATTCAGAGGAAAATAATTTGATAAGCAATAGAAATTTGCAGAAGTTACAAAATCTTACTTGCCAGTAAGATTATTGGTTAAATAATTTGTACAGTGTTAGTTCATTATTAGTATTTCACCACAGCAGTAGTATATTTAGACCTATGCAGCTGTGAATATGGCCCAGGATTTTCAAGGACTACTCACCACATTTGCACACCCAACCTTCCAACCAGAGTTTCAGACTCAATGCCCATCAGTTATTTCATCTAACTTTAGCACCAGCTAGCAATGGCAGAGAATAAATTCCTTAGCAGGAACATTCCTTCCTTGTTACCAGCTTTATCTCCTGGCTTCTTGGTTCTTTTAGGCTGGAGCACCAGAAATCAGAGAGCCTCACAACCAGCTGTATGGAGGAAGAAGCAGCAACAGCAGCTGATGTGGACAGTGTCGTGGGTACACAGGAGTGGGTCCCAGTCACACTGGGCAGTGTGCTGGATGGGGCACGTTTCATTTTATACAAGGATGGCCCTAAGAATGAAGCAGCAAGTAAATTTCTGTGTGAAAGTAAACATCTTGCCATAATTTTCCCCATCAGGAGTAATGTGGTATTTGTCCCTGTAAATCCTCCATATGTCTATTGGAGTTCTGAAGATCCCTTCCTTTTCCATGGTTTCACATCTCCCAACTCAGTGGCTCCATCTAACAGTCCCCCATCCCTCAACTGGGAATAATGTCATTTCACAGGGTTAATGTGAGGATAAATGCACTAAAACCTGTGGGGTGCTCAGGTACTCTTGTACTTAAAGTACTGCGCAGGATCTTTTCAGGGGGGATAAGGCAAAGCACCAAATTTATTGGTAATACATGCATCAGTCAATGCTGTATCCTATGCATATGATATATATTACACTCATGCACTCACATACACACACCAGCACACTCCATCTTGTTGTTGTTACCAACTAGTTGCTCCCCTTAACTTCACTGGTGAGTTAGATGGGGGAGGGGTGGAGCCAGGCTTCTGTCGATCTGGATCGATGCTCCGATGTTGACAAGACGAGACCTGGGGTCCTCTGCAAGACACCTCACATTTATAGCAGTTTCCCTCTCATGCAAATGCAAAATCTGTGTCTGTGTGAGCTGGTCATCTGTGACGTTTCCTTCTGGGTGTTGTCTTAATGCTGCCACATTTATTTTCAAAAAGTGTGTTTTCAAAAGAGGGCTCTCACTTCTAACTCCCAAGGCCATCAATATGTCTGATCTTCTTTAATGAGCCCACTTGACAAGTTTTATTGTTCGTGGGTCCAGCTTCCATCCCCTCTCCAACTGGAGGTGCTTGCCTTCCATGCCTTACTCATTCAACAGGGCAATTGATTAAAAGGGGGGAGATTTTGTTCTACTCCTAGCGAAAAGACATTTTTCTTCTACCTTAACTATCCTTAGGGGCTATAACATTATACCAAGGCTCAGTACAAAGTTTCTAGACAAGGATTTGATACAAAGTTCCTATATCAAAGGACTTGATATAAAGTTATATGAAAATAAAGGTTATATATGAAAAGACTTAATACAAGGTTATATGAAGAGGCATAATACAAAGTCATATGAAAATGGTACACAGTTATGCAAAGATGCTTAATGCAGAGATTTATCTACAGCACTACAGGAATGGGGGTGAGGGTGGGGGAGCTGTATAAGTATCTAAGGTAGATAGATTTTGCAACTGTCTTGGTTGGCTTGTGTAGCTCTCTACACAATAATACATGAGCATCCTCCAACCTATCTCCATCCCACTTGAAAAAGATGCAGCTCTTTTGATGGGGAAATGTAATCAGCTATTGTTGCCAGTTACCCTTTAATAAAAGAATGATGGTTAGCAAAGAAGAGTAAACAGGACACAGTGAATGATGTAATTACTTCTCCACCATGGATAGAATTAATTTATAAGCCATGACATAGGACTAAGTACCCTGGGTCAAATTCTGCTCTGAGGCCTGGTCTCGACCTAGAACTGAGGTCGAGCTAGCTACATTGCTCAGGCTGTGAAAAATTTCACACCCTGTGCAACCTAGATAGGCAACGTAACCCGCATTGTAGATGCCACTAGGTCAGCAGAAGAATTCTTCCATCGATCTATCTACCACCTCGCAAGGGGGTGGATTTACTACAGTGATGGAAAAACCCCTTCCGTCATGATAGTAGGTGTCTACAGTACGGGGCTACAGCAGCACAGCTGCAACGCTCATTGTAAATCCTGAGTAACTCCACTGAAGTCTGTGAATGTACTCCAGATTCACACCAGTGGAACTGAGAGCACTATTTGGCCCTCTACATGTCCAACTTGCCCAACTTGTTCAAAGCTTGTTTCTCTTTTATTGCAGCAGGCACAGCCCAGAATTTCACCTAATGTCAAAAATAATTGGTACTGAATTGGTGGGCAAGTGCCAAACACAATAAAAAACAATTACCTGTCCGAGCAGACATGAGGATTAGAACATAGTATATAACACGGGCTGTGTCTATAGCTCCAGGGCTTTTTCAGGCTGCTTTAATCTTCCACCTACCTATGTTCATCCAGATCCACCTTGGTACATATAAAAACATTCCCCTTTAATAAAGTGTTTTAATGTCTGAGTTTAACCTCATAGTCATGAAGCCACCCAGCTAATATTTTATTTTGAGGAACTTGTGCCAACTCAAACCTCCACATGGTTCATCTAGAGAGGCTGCATTTGACATGTGAATATTGAGGTAATGCCCTAATTCTCTTCCCTGTAACAAACTTGCCTTGAGCTGAAAAACAAAAGTTTGATGTAAACAGTCTGCTGCAGCTAACAAAAATTCCTTCTCTTTTCAGTTTCAAAATGCCTTGGAGTCCTGTGTTAATAGCAAACCTGTATGTATGGGGCCTGATTCCAAAAACCTCACACACCCCTGACAGCTAACACCCAGCTTTTATACACGCTCAATTATTTCTTCTCTAAATTCACATCCATTCCACATCCCCTACACTCATTTAAACCCCCAATGCACTATATGCAACCAAACTGGCTGGGCCTGCTTCTGATCTCACACCAGTGTTATAAGATGATGTAACTAACTCCTTTGACTTCAATAGATGCATTCCAGATTTACACCACAGTGAGATCAGAATTTGGCCCACTGAACATGAAAGTCCTGGAGTAGCCCTGCCACACTTGACTTGCAACTGTTTTCATATCCTGCTACCATTGTTGTTCTGCCAATTTCCATTCCCTCCCAAACTATACAAGCCGGCAAGGGCAGAAGCAGCCGCTCTTGTCTACAACTGGCAAGTAGCTCTGCTTCCCAGCTGCCCAACAGGGAGAATCAAGGAGGAAAATGGCCAGGGTGGTGAGACTGCACACAATGCACTCAGGAGCAATTTTCTTCCCTGTATTCAGGGACAAAGACAACTGGGGGCTTAACGGGAGCTTTATCCCCCTCTCCCCCCTCAAAAAAATTTAAGGATTGTATTAATAAATAAAGGAAATGCTGAGTTTGAAAGAGAAACTTGCTTATCTCATTTGATTAAAAGTAGACAAATTTAGTCATGGTACAAAACTATTCATTAAAACTATATTCAACAGCTATTATTCTATTATTTCTTTAACTGTAGTCCCCTCCTCCACCACCACTTCCCCATAAAGAAAGTTGTCTGTGCCCCTGGTACTTTCCAACTTTCATGGGAGATCTGGGATCTGGACTGGACCTTAAGGAAATGAACCATATTGGTGGCCCTAGTCCAGGGTTCCTCAAACTTCATTGCACCATGACCCCCTTCTGACAACAAAAATTACTACATGACCCTGGGAAGGGGGATGGAAGCCCAAACCCCACCACCCCAGGCTGGGGAGCCAAAGCCCAAGCCCTGCCAGCCTGGGGGGCCCCGAAGCTTGAGGGCTTCAGCCCTGGGTAGTGGGGCTCAGATTTTGGATTCAGCCCCGAGCCTCAGCAAGTCTAATGCCAGCTGTGGTGATCCCATTAAAACGGGGTTGCAACCCACTCTGGGGTCCCAACCCACAGTTTGAGAACTGCTGCCCTAGTCTTACACTTCAAAGGGAGTTCATTAAAATTGGGAACATCATTTTGTTGAGAAAGGGAGACACAGGGCCTGGTTCTCCACTCTGTTTTTTGTACTATCAGTGAAGTCAGTGGAGTAAACTGGTCAAAACTTTATGAATTTTGAAATCTTGAAAGCCAAAATTATATGGGGAATTTTTTGAAATATTTTGTTGACCCCTCCGCCCCCTTTTTCTTGACCAGTTATATTGCCAACCCTAAGCATTCAAAAACCATGAGTCAGATGCAAAACAAAATCAGGAGGCTGACTTTAAAACCATGAGATTTTGGAGAAATAATAAATTTGGGATGCTTTGTCATTTGTCTTGGTTTCTGAGCTTTTAGGGTGTACTCGGATCATCTTTTCAGGTTTTCTTTTCAACCACAAGGACTAGGGACTTAGTTTCTCTTTTTAAATGGAAGCTGAGATTTTTACATAAATCACTTGCCTATCTGAGCTGGGGTTTTAAGAAAACACTGAATATTGCAAGAGGTATGGTAAAATCATGAGCGACGGCAACACAGCTTAACAAAGTGGGCTAATTGTTCTGTCATAGACCAGATTTGAGTAATTAACCATTTGTGTTCTGGATGGCTCATAAAACTACTGGAGTCTCATTACCAGATCCCATTCTGCAATGTTTTGCGAAATAGTCTTGTTGAAAATGTGAAGGAAAATGTTCAGCAGCAATTGTTAACATGGGAACCGCTATTTCAGAGGCATCTGTGGGCATTTTTGGAAAAGAGCAGATTGCCAAAGATAGAGCTTGCCTGATGCTTTGAGATGATGGAGTTAGCATAATAAAAGCTTGTGATGGCTTCAATGTGTATGTGCTGGCATGTGTCCACAACCTGCACATCTGCTTCAAGAAGTTTCTGTGGGGAACTTGATCATAGTTAGCCAGAAGGTGACGGTCATTTCAATCACCTCGCTTCTGCTGTCTCCAACCATACAAACCCCCGACTGATACCAGCTGATTCAAGGTTCATGGCCAAGTGTAACTCCATTTATAGTACAACATGCTTAAGCTTGAAAAACAAGACATTGTCACTCCCTATTGTTCAGAAGATTTCAATTTTAACCCACTTGCTATATCCCAGTGGAATCTCCCAGACACTGTAATGTGAGGCCTCAAACCATTCAAGGAGCTAACAACAAAAGTCAACTCCAACCAAGCCTGAATTACCACGGTGTTTCCTGCTGTGTGAACATGGACAGCCCAAAAAGTGAAGTATCAGATGAAGACATCAGAGCCATAAATGCTAAGAATTTCATACCTCATTTCAGACCAGTTCAACTGCATCAAAATAGGGCAAGGATATACAGTTGCCTGTTTAAGATGTATCTGTATAGAGTTCAGATATTATAAATGATGACACAGAAAACATCCATCTTGAAACTGGGTCCCCAAAACAGGCATCTATATATATATACAGATTTACAGGAGTTTTACTTCTTGCAGTGTGTGTTGTGTGTGTGTATCTATCTATATCTATACACACACTGCAAGAAGTAAAACTCCTGTAAATCTGTATTCTGGCAGACAGCCAGACCTCCACTCACAGACCCTTTGGGCAAATTATTCCTGGAAGGGAATTAATGATCTGTGAACAGGTGGGTGCAAGATCATTGCAAGATCAGGGCTATGGCTACAGCTATAAAAAAGCAGCTCATACTACCTGACCCTCCAAATGCCCTCTGCATCACTGTCATCTGTCATGGTGGGCCCGGGGAATGGGCTCATTATGAAGATTTAAAGGAAGGACTATAGGTGAGGCCAACTTCCAACACCAGGTTCCTGCTGCTAGCAGAGATTTTTTCTAGTAGATGTCTGTGTGCACGGCCTGTCAGAATTTGGCCCACTGTATTTGGGTTTGTAAGTGTCATGCATGTCTATGTTACATTTCCCTGATCCTAGCTTTCTACTTTACTGTTTTTTAATAGAAAAATAAAACGGAAGGGCTGAAAATACATTCCAAACATTTTGCTACAGATTCACAGATCAAGCTGGACACTACATGCATGACCGATCTGTGTTGATGACTGGTCCTTAAACAAAAAAACAGGAAAGTAATAGGTGCTTTGAAGTGCAGTGACAGAGTACTCTGTATATGCATCATTTACTACTATACATAGGAAAGTTTGGTGAGTTTACGTCTTTACTGGCTGAAATCTGCCCGTAGCAGAGTTTGCATCCTATTCATTTATGTAGGAAAAATAGCTTTTTGTCAAAAAATTAAATTCTTAAAGTGTCCATGAGCAGGAGAAGAATGTGATTTAACTCCTAAGACTAGTGAGGAAGTTTTGGCTGATCTTTGGGAGCATATATGGAAGAGGGGGTTACCCATTGAGTGGATATCCAGCCTAATAATTGCTTGGCTTATCGCCAGAGGTAGAGAAGTAGGAATGAATGAAGGGCCCAATAACAGTATGTCTGACACGCCATCTGCCAGGCATATCAGGCAGCAGATGCTTGGCATGGTTACTCAGTAAAAAACACACTCCCTGTTCTGCCAGCATGGAATGAGTGTGGAGGGCAATGTTCCCTCTCATTTTTGACAGGCCGTGTGCTCAAAAAATTTCTTCTGTGCAAATTTTTGTGCTTCTGTGCAAATTTTTGTGTGTGCGGTGTTTCACCATGTGCGCGGGGTTTAGGATCTGTGTGCGTGTGCACACGTGCACAGATTAGAGGGAACAGTGGTGGAGGGAGTAGGCATTTTTATTAAATATTTCCTCATTTTAATTTGTTGTCTTTGTATTAAAAACAGCCTCTCACATAAAGCCAGCTAATGCTGCTAATGACTACTTTTAGTCATTTATTCTTCCTCGGCCTTGACTATATGAGAGAGTTGCACTGGGTTTAACTAAAGTTGTGTCTTTGAAACTGATTTAGCTAAATTAGTCCCACACTGTGTGGACACTCTTAGTTTGGTTTAAATCAGGCTTATTTCAGTTTAGCTTTAGTCAATTAGCTAAACCAAAGTAAGTGTCTCTTAAAGTGAAATATTTCAGAGTAGCAGACGTGTTAGTCTGTATCTGCAAAAAGAACAGGAGTACTTGTGGCGCATATGCATATATGTTCCATTCTATGCATCCGATGAAGTGGGTTTTAGCCCACAAAAGCTTATGCGCTAATAAATTTGTTAGTCTCAAAGGTGCACAAGTACTCCTGTTCTTTTTTAAAGTGAAATGAGCGTCCACACAAAAGTTTGCACTACTTTAACAAAATGGGTTTAAAAAACAATTTAAGGCAAACTGGCGCAACGTTTAAATGCAGTGCTCTCCCACATGCTGTACCTGAGCTCGCCAGTATCCTTGCCAGGTTGTGAGCAGAGATCCTGGTGCAGTTTCTTCAATTCTACTGCTGTAGTGAGTCTAAGGCTTTGTCTACACTTCCAATTGAATGAAAAAACTTTTGTCATTCACAGGTGCTTAAAAAAGCTCCTCCTCCCCCCAAAGACAAAAGTTTTGTGGGGCAAGTGGCAGTATAAACGGCTCCTTGTCGGCAGGAGCGCTCTCCTGTTGACAATGCGAACCTTGTTCATAGGAGATAGAAGTATTCTGTCGACAAAAGTGCTGACAAACAGCGTTTACACTGCCCGAACGTCGCTAAAAGCTGTATAGTGTACACAAAGCCTAAATGTAACCTTACTGAACCCACTAGCCAGTTAAAAGTCATACAGTGGGTAGGGCCATGAATTTAGAATTTATGGGATTCCTTTTCCTTTCCATACCCCTCACACACACCCATCTTTTTAGGTGGGGCAGAGCAGTTCCTCTTCCCCATTGTTTTAACTATTGTGAAGTAACCAATATCTGGTGTTAGGTGCTATAAAAACTGGTACATAAAAAGATTTCAGGTTGCGAGGTATGGCTTTGTTTTCTATATTTATCTATGGCTAATCAAGAGTTTGTAAGTAAATACACACACAAACACATCTCAAATTTGCATAATTATTTAAGCTAATATAAATATCGTCAACCTATGTATCTTCCCTCCTCCAGTCCAACTTTTTCACAGGAATTTAGCCTTTAGGACACAATGACTATTGCAAGTTTTTGCCTTGCCTTTTCCCCCCACTTGGTAAAAAGTGTCTCATCTGCAAAACATCATTTTTATGGGAGCAGGTAGCAAACTATACAGAACTACATGGAATGTAGCATATACATAGATAGGGCTTGATTTTTCTCTTACAGTGGTGTAAATAAGATCAAAGATTTCTGGCCCTATTAAAGATACTTTGCACCACGTCCGCAGTGCAAAGCAGCTTTAACTCAGTTAAAGGGACACTGGAGGATTACCTCCTACATTATCTTCCTTCCAGCAATTGCTATGGGGCAAGGCTGGGGGCTGTTTCTACACCCTGGTGGTCCCTGCCTGCCAGAACAGCCCTTTGGGACTGCAGGTAACTGTAAAGTAAAATAGGCCTAAAGTTTTAGGCACTTTGCACTGGGGACTGGATCTGTCCCAGCTAGACACAGGATTACGATGGCATAAAAGGTAGCTTTAAGCCACCTTTGTCACACCCCTCCAACTTGACTGAATGTAGCTGGGACACAGCCCAGAATCTGGCCCATTCCAAGTGAATTAATGTCACTCAGTGGATGAGAACACAGCCTTCAGCCAGGTAGGCACTAAAAAGTGATATCAGCATTGCTATGTGTGTCAGGGGTCTGAAAACACCACACCCCTGACCGATGTGGCTATTCTGACATAACCCCCAGTGTAGACACAGTTAGGTTGACAGAAGAAAGCTCTCCTGACACAGCTAACTTTGTCTGTGGACGTGGAGTTCCTACATACCAACAAAAAGTTGGGTCAGGCGGCATTTATGCTACAGGGCTCTGCTGGCAGCCTGGCATAATTATACCAGCATAGCTAGTATGTCTCTGGCTCATGAACTCCGAAGTCCAATACGTTGTTAGGCAGTTTGATGAGGTGTGAAATGGCTGCTCTCCCTTCTCTATGGTTTTTGTTGCACCCTAACAATGTTTCCCATTGCCAGCTTTCTTGATCAGATTAAGGAAGAATTAGTGGAATTAATTAAAAGGCTATTCCACTAACCACCACACAGCAGGTCTGATTTCATTTTTATTCCCCACAAACTATGTCAAAGAAAAATATAAGGAACCTTAGTTACAACAGCCTCAGGTTTATGAAAAGGAAAATGGAAAGGATAGTGCAGCAGCATGGGCTGCAAATGAAGCAACCTGATTATTTCAGATCATTATGGGAAGAGAAAAGGAAGTGAACAATGGTGTTTTAAACCTCAAGTCCTTCTTCTGGAGTGATCTGTAATAAAGAAAGATACAAGTTTTTTCTTCTATATGTTATTCTTCAGTAAAGATGTACTGGGTTGGCTGGAATTGAAATGCACATGGACAAAGGTACCTATATTTGAACCGCTTAAATATCAAACTCACTGCTAGCAGAAATATAAAAGCAAATAGAGCCCATTAAAGTTGATGAGAGTCTTTCCATTTACCTTAGTGGGCTTTGGACCAGGCTCATAGTCTTTTATGGCACACATTACATCCAACCACATATTTCGGGAATGTATGGATTTTTATGTCATATACCATGTAATAAATGTAATAATTTGCGCTTGTACAGCACCTTTGATCATAGGATTTCAAAGTGCCTTACTGAAGTAGGGATTTATCAACTCAGTTTTTATAGGTGAGGAAACTGAGGCACAGAAATAACCTCTCAACTATCGTGTCTGTAAATCAGTGTCATAATCTGCAGTAGAATGCATAACCAAGATTTTCAAATATGGTTGCCTAAAGTTAGGCTTCTGAATCCATGTCTAGGCTCCTAAATAAGTGACCAGGTTTTTAAAATTGTATGAATCCAAAGTCAGTGGGAGCTGCTGGGTGCTTAGTACTTATGAAAATCTGGCCACTTATGGAGGAGCCCAAACATCAATCTAGGATCCTAACTTCAGGCTCCCTTGTTAAAAAAGAAATCTGGGCCCATGTTTTATGAAGTCTGTTTCTCTGCTCCAGTTCCCAGGTAGAGCTGCCTCCATATATCTGATTAAAAACATCTGACATGCAAAAAATCCAAAGCTGTGTAAGTAAAAAAGGACAGGGGTAGTGGGGAGAGAAATCAGGTATATAAAAAGAGCTATATTAGAAAAGGATTCACCATTTAAATGCTTGTGTTGCAAAGGTCACAATTAGGGGTAATTGGATCCCCGATGGCTGCATTTAGAAAGCCTAGGAAGTGGGGCAACAAGTTAATTGTATCTGGTTAAACCTGGCCATTTAAACAGCTAACATTTGTCTAATGGGGCATTTGAGCAGCTATCACAGTTTTATGTGTCTGAATTATTATCCAACCTGGCTTCTATATATTTGGCTCAGATTATACCATGGGACCAATTCTGATCTCACTTAGGGTATGCCTTCAATGCAACAGCAAAGTGTGTTTTTTGGATTAGCTAATTTGGGTTAAAATAGCAGTAAAGACATTGGCAACTAGGATTTTAGCTCAGGTTAGTAGCTTGAGTTAATGTCTATGGGGGGACCCTGGGATTGAACTCAAGCTACTAACCAGAGTTAAAAGTCAAGTTGCTATGTGACCACTGCAGTTTCAAGCTGAGTTAGCTACCCCACTTTAAGAACATACTTTGTTTTTACAGTGAAAACACACACTTACACTGGTTGTTTGCTAGTTTAACACTATTGTCTTCACTTGTGTAAATCAGGAGTAACTCCAGTGTACATGCAATGAGAACCAGGCCCAATGTTTCTGCATTTGTTCCCTTTAAATAAGTAGTGAGAATTAATCTATATTCATAATGATGAAAAAAATAAAGAGAAACCGTATTAAAACCATAACCTTAAAAAGACAAACATACAGAATGAAATCCTGGTCCCAGCAAAGTCAATGGGAGTTTTACCATTGACATCAATGGGGCCAGGATGTCACTCCCCAGACTTTGAAATCTGACATGTGTACACTTTTGAAGTCAATGAAAAGACTCCTACAGACATCAGTGGGCTTTGGACGAAGCCCATAATGTACTGCACCTCAAAGTCATTGGTGGAAACACAGTTTAAAAGCTTCAAATTTCAAAACAAAAACTATTTACCAGAGGGCTCCTGTTTTATCTCCTAAAATGCAACAGACTTACAAGTCAAAATTTAATTAAAAATGACATGAGGGTCTACAGATTTCATACAGTGTATTCCTTACCTCAAATCTTAAATTTATGTACATGCAAACTTTAGTTTAAATCAGATTTATTCTACTGTGTTTTGCTACTTCATTCAAAAGAGTTTAAATGCAAAATATTTGGGAGATGATAAAGATAATTATACAGGGATTCATCTGACACTGAGAAAATAAAAGATGAATAAATTCTAAGACAATGAAATCCTACCGCTTAGGGTTTATCCAATGGGCATACTAGACCAAAATCCTCCCTGGGGTAATTGCAGTGACTTCAATGGAGTTGCATCAGAGAGGAATTTGGTTAGAAGTCACGGGGGTTTCATTTAACAGTCTATGTGGTGTAAGAAATCTACAGCTAAAGGTCACAGCCTCTCAGACTGATCACTGAAATATTTCAAGAGAGGAGGTGCCCATTTTTAGTTGCAAGTTGCACATTCCTCCTGGCAGCTGATTTAGGCTCTTCATATGCTGCCTGGCTGTCAATGGGACATAAAAGATGCACCTGTCGACAGTCCATCTGTTATATTTGGAGGGTTTCATTTCTAGTGAAAGGTGTATTTCTAGGACTGCTGTCTTGGAAAAGAATGGGAAAGTGGGAGAAGGGAAGAAGGAAGGACTGGGAAGAAAAAAGGGAAGCAGAGGAAAGGAAAAGTAAGAGCAGAAGAGTCTAGTCCAGGCTTTCTCAGCCCATGGCTTGCCAGAATGCTTCAAAGGGTCACGTGGCAGCTCCTGCGGCTCATGTCCACAGGGCTGGGTGGGCTCTCCCTGCTCTAGGCATTATGACCTCTGGGGTCACAGTGCTGCTCAGGTTTGGCTCAGCTGTCCCTTCACCCCTCAGTCATGATGATGACCCATGTGCTGGTCACAGTGCCACTCACACAAATTTGACCCGGCCATGAGTGACAATGAAACTTTGGAGGTCGCAGCACCTGGAGTGGGGAGGCAACCCAGCCAGACTCACAGGATCAGAGCTACAGGAGTTGCTCCTGTGGGGTGAGTGCAGGACAGTCTCTGCTACCCCTGGCCCGGGCCTCCCACCCCTTCCGGGGGCAGGACCTAATATCCCCCTAGTCTATTTACCATGTCGGGACAGACCATCAACATTTACAAATGGGTCCTGAGCCCAGAAAGGTTGAGAAACACTGGTCGAGTCCTTCATTTATATCCAAATCTGTTGTCTTCTTTTTCCTTTACTCCCATCTTTTAAATCTTATTCTCTTCCAATTCTCCCTTCCCATTCCTTTCTTTTCTGTCCTCATCTTCCCTCTTCTCCTTTTCCTGTGACTCCCATCGCTTTATAATTTCAGAATTAATGACGTCCATTGACTTCACTGGCAGCAGGATCAAGTCCCTGCAGTGCAAATGGCTCTGTCCGTAGCTGAAGGCATGTCTACCCTGCATCTGGGAGTGCGCCACCCAAATTGGGTCCACAGACTCATACTCGTGCTCTAAAAATAGCTGTGTAGATGGTGCTTTGTTATTGTGGCTTTGGTTGGAGCTTGTTGTCTCAAGTCCACCACCCTGCCCCTTTCCAGGCACCTGAGCCACAATGTCTACACAATTCTGGACCCAGGCTGCAAGGTGTGGTCCCAGATGCAGGTTAGACATGCTCTAATAGGCTAATCTCCCTGGCACATGATCACTGAGGTGTTTTTTTGTCTTTGTCCTTGTTAATGTTGGGTTTCTCCTTCCCATCTTAAATAAACTTAAATATTTACTTTAATTATAGTTCAAGTTAGGATGCAGTTTATCCTGTACAGTAGAACCTCAGAGTTTCGAACACCACCGTTATGACTGACTGGTCAACCACGCATCTCATTTGGAACTGGAAGTACGCAATCAGTCAGCAGCAGAGACACACACACACAAAAAGCAAATACAGTACAATACTGTGCTAAACTACTAAAAATATAAAGGAAAAACAGAATTTTTCTTGTGCATAGTAAAGTTTCAAAGCTCTGTTAAGTCAGTGTTCAGTTGTAAACTTTTGAAAGAACAACCATAATGTTTTGTTCAGGGTTGAGAGCATTTCAGAGTTACAAGCAACCTCCATTCCTGAGGCGTTCGTATCGCTGAGGTTCTGCTGTAGTTTATCCAGAAATTAGTTGTCAGGTACAAAAAGGCAGTAGAGCTATTACTTGAGGCAAACAATACAAAAGATTATTGTGGTCAGTCTCACGATAGCTGTGTTTTTTCTTACTCTGTCCTGAAACCATGTCAGTTAGTGAGCCTTAATAAAAGTTCCCAGCCAAATGCAGACCTTTTTTCCCCGTCATCCTGGCTCTGTCACTGACTTTGGCAAGTCCCTTAACTTATGCAGGCCTCAGCCTCCCCAGCTGCATGGTGAGGGATAATAAGCTCACCCATCATTGTAGATGAAAAATGCTAATCGTTTTTAACTGTATCATAGGAAGTGAAGATGACTCAGATGTCACAAGGGATGACTTGTGCACAAATGACTGTGCTGCATCAGGTGTTTTGCAGTGTACGCTATCATTTGGTTTGCCCAGGATTGCTGGTCACAGCTTGGGGGGGTGGGTGTTTTAGTATCTGTGTCACTTCCTGTTGGGGAGAGCACATGTAGACCATATCTGTGTTCTTTGTAAGTGAAGATCCTCATTGTGGTGCTGACAAGTGCTATAAAAAAATAAAAAAGTAAATTAACAAAAAGGGAATTAAAAAAGTTACATGGCAGGAGAGTTCAGCTTCATTTGGAACATTAGATGCAGGTCACTGCTGGAGGTGGGATCCTGTTCTTCATGTTGGCCTGTTCTGCTATGAAAAGTCATATGTATGTGCTCAGAAGGATACAACCAGTGAGAGGACACTGGACACAGCTTCTCAGTTCAGTACAGCAATCTTTAATACCTTGAGGCACTCTAACTTTACTGGATAAACTCTTAGACAGTCAGAGGAGCCCCTCCAAAGGGATTCAGGACAAATCAATGTTCAGAAGGGCTTTGCACATCCCAGGAAGATTGAGGGGCAACAGGAGAGGTCACTGTAGGCTCATCTACATGAGAAAATGCATCAGTATAATTTATGGTGTGAATTTAATGATCTCGTTAAACTGGTGCAAAAGGCTGGTGGACATTGGTATATCTGAATTTATTCTGTGGTTTTTTGCCAGCATAGCTATGCCATTTTGGGATGTGGTTGTTTTCATACTCCTAACCAATATAGCTATGCAGGCAAAAAATTTAAGTTTAGGCCAGACCTTATTACAAAATCAGAATATCCTCACACCCTTTTGCACTGGTTTAACGATGTCAATCAAGAAGCTGATTTAAGTTTTATATCCATGCAACTTTCTCACGTAGACAATCCTTGTGAGTGACTGTTTCAGTATTATTGTAATCAGCTTCAGTTCAGCTTCTCAGTGAGTCTTCCTGCATATACCTCTCAAGCCTCCCTTCTGTTCATGGTGCAACACTGGCAAGTCATAATCTGGGCCTGGAAACAGCATAAAAGCAGCAGTGCATCTCCACTAGATCGTCACTGAGCCAAGTCATGGACCTTTTTTCCTCCACTGCAGAGGATAGGGGGTGCTTAGTTGGCCTACAATTGCTTGTTGCATTATCTGCAGTATAATAAAAGCTTGTCTAGCCAATTAGTCAACTTTGGCCTTAAAAAAAGGAATAGAATGTTTTAAAATCTTATTTAATAGCCATATAAAATGATAGGGTCTTGGAAATATATTCAGTGTCAACTGAAAAGAGAATGGAACACCATTAGAGCTGTATTCCCAGCACTGTGTGGAAAAATGTTTTCAATACAAGCAGCACTGCTTAGGCGTGCAATTTACCAAGCAATTAGACTAAAATGTGAATGTCTTATAAGAGAAAATTGCCAATCTATGCAAAGAAAGGATGCAGTAGTTAAAGCTTCAGTAGAGTGGAAGGTATAGAAATATTACAAGTGTACTCATTGTTCAACCTGAGCACAATGTATATCGTTAGTGGTGTTCAAATAGAATAGCCACAGGGTAAGAGGCATATGAAAGTGGAATGAGACTTTTCCCGTCTTTCAGTGGCAGGACATATAATGGGCTGTCAAAACGATAGGCGACATCTAGCATTTTATCTGAAGAGGCGTGTTTTTGTTTTTGCAGGGCATGGGCTGGAAGGCAGCAACTGGCAGTCATGTTATTGCCATCATCTTCTATAGCTATCATGGATTCCTTCACCCCCATAAGTCCAACACACCACATCACCCTGCCCAGCTGTCATGAGCCAAACACGCATTATTATATGGCTACTGTCATTCCATATATGACACATGCAAAAAGAAATGTTAAAAGGTTCTTATCCTGGAATGTCTAATGTACTTACAGCAGCTAATGATTGCACATTACATGGAAATTATAGCCCATTACTACAATAAAGGCACACAGACAAAAAGCAATACCATAAGCGACAGCCTGCAAGTCACGTGTGACGCCAAGAATATAATCATCAGCATACTCCCTAATTATTTCCAAATGCACCTATGATCCAAATATTCTATACATGCCCCAGCTCAGCCAGATAATTACATTTGACAAAGGCACACGGAGTGCATGTTAGTTTATTGCATCTAATTTTGTTGTTGTCTTTCCTCAAAGCCGTTCTGAGTGTTAATTTTTAGAGCAAAGTATTTAGCATTTATTAATGCTTCACTAAAAGCCATGTGCTTTGCTGTTCCACTTTAATTTCTTCCCGTCTCCATAAGATCTTTTCCATACTGTGTCTTCTCTTGCGGCATGCTAGAATTCCGCAATAAACACAACAAATCGGTGCTACTGCTGTCA
The DNA here is from genome assembly GCF_965140295.1 of Lepidochelys olivacea. NCBI lineage: Eukaryota > Metazoa > Chordata > Testudines > Cheloniidae > Lepidochelys > Lepidochelys olivacea. The sequence goes on along the minus strand of NC_140417.1, from coordinate 28,871,272 downwards.
CACTGTAAATTCCTTGGGGGTCTTTTTGTTCTGTGTTTGTACAGCGTCTAGCACACTGGGGTTCTGGTGCATGACTGGAGCTCCTAGGTACAACAGTAATACAAACCATAAATAATAACAATGGCTCAAGCGTGCCATTGAGGAGCAAGATGAGTGCAGCTTCTATCACTATTCCATAAAGACACTCAAAAAACAAAAATAAAATTAGGCCACAGGGAAAGGATCATTTGTTCTAAATAATCTGGAGTGAATCTGCTCTCTCTCTCTAAGGTGCCCATCACAGTGGTATCTAAGCACCAACATCAGCATGTTAATCAGTACAAAGACTCCAGATGCAGATTTTTTTTTAAATGATCTGTGATTTGGGGTGCCTAACTAACTTGGTCACCTCAAAGGAACCTGGTTTTCAGAAGGTAGCTGTTTGGTTGTGCACCCAAAATCACTAGTCACTTTGAAATCTTGGCTTTGGTCTGTTTTCTCTTCTTACTGGTTTACTGTCCAATCTACAGTCATGTTCTTTCCCTCTGCTCCATGCAAATGACCCCTCCCTCTCTTTATCTAATCAATGCAAAGGAGCATTGAAACTCCCATGCGCATGTAAAATTGAGCATAATAACAGTCAATATTCATGTTCCATCTTGTGGGGCAGTGCCTAAAGACAGTTCTTTTTGTTCACACCCCAACTCATATGTTCATGACTCACTGCAAGGGTTCATACATCCTCAGATTGTTGTGGGCCGGTCAGCTTTGTTTCTATCTGTTACAGGTGGTTATGAAAGTGCTACTGCTGTAGAACAGCTGTAGCATTGCAAGAAGTTGCATGCTGGCGCCTGAAGAGAACAAGCTGTAACCCTGGTGCCTGCTGTTGGAAGATGTAGCCTCTGGTAACCTTGGTGTTAATCAGAACATTGCTGTCTATTTATCATTTTCACACTTACGCCACATTAGCATAACAGTCCGGGTCATTAGTTATTTGTCCCATGGGGACAGAGTCAGTCTGCCTGTTGCCATAAGGGCAGATGTGCTTTCACCATGTGTTTTATTCATCCATCTGACCAAGTAACTCCTTTATAAGAGCTGCAAGAATGCAATGGATTTTTGTTTTTGATGTAATTATAGTGCAAGAGAAATCAACATTTAAAAAAGAAATAAACCAGTTTCTAACAATTTGGGAGGGCAAATCATTATTTAAAATCTGTTCTAGCCTCAGTAGGGAAGACAGTAGATAGCTGGGACTAGACAGAGTGAAATTTAGACTAGAAGCATCGACCTAAAACTGCTCGGCCATACCCATGCAGGCTAGCCAAACCATTGGCCAGTTCCTGCAACCCTTATGCAGTTTAATAACTTCAAAGGGACTTCACATGAGTAAAATTACTCACCTAAGTATCTGCAGCATCAAGATTCCTATTGCAATTCAGATTAGCTGGAACTGTCTTTGCACAGGGATCCTTAATGCTTCTCCTGACCCAGTGAAGATGCTTTCCACTCTGACTCTTCTCAGAAAAAAACACGCTCATTCTAGCTATATTGGCTTTTAATTTAAAGGCACACCATCAACTTAAAAAGTACTGTCTGTCTGAAAATGTAACTTCTACTATTATAAGGGGCAAATAAAATTAAAGTAAGTGAAAGATTAGAGAATGTTTTCTTTTCAGTATATTTATTTTGTGCGGTTGACAGCACTTGATATATATTTTGCTTCACTGTATAGTCCATTTTGTCTGGTCACAAGGGTCTTTCTCCATTAAAAAGTGTGGAGGATTCCTTTTCCATTGTATAAGGAATCTATTTTTGTGAATTGTAATTAAGTATATTTTCCAATGCTGCCTGCTTTGGAAAAGATGAGTCAGAATTTTGTGGAGCTGCTTTCTGGTGTATAACTCCAGGAATGCTGGTCGTTGAAAGAAAAAAGGCTTTGAAAAGAAATGACTTAATAAAAAGAATGCTTTGCATTTGTGTAACATCTTCTAGCTAAGGCTCTCAAAGCCACACAACACCCATTTGAGGCTAAGTTTTATTATACCTATTTTGCCTATATAGAGGAAGTTTTCAGGAACGGTGTGGTAAATGAGAGGAGGGATAGCTCCCTTTTGTGGACACCCAGCCAGCCCGTTAGTTATAGAATCCCTCTTGGTAGTTGTTCTCTACTTGCTTTACCTGAAAGGGTTAACAAGCCCACAGGTAAAGGGAAAGGAGTGGGCACCTGACCAAAAGAGCCAATGGGAGGGCTAGAATTTTTTAAATTGGGAAAAAACTTCCCTTTGTCTGTGTGTTGTGGTTCTCCGGGGAAGAGGGGAACAAGGCAGCAGTTATGCTGGGAGAAGCTTTAAGCCAGGTATGAAATTCTATAAGACCATACCTAGAGATTGCTTATCTGAAACCCTAGATATGTAAGTAAATTAGGGAATGCCTAGGAAGACACAATTTGGTCTTGGACGGCCAATTCCGTCTTGCTGGCCGCCCTTCCCACAGCCCCCATTGGCCTGGAGCGGTGAACCACGGCCAGCGGGAGCCACGATCGGCCAAACCTGCGGACACGGCAGGTAAACAAACCAGTCTGGCCCGCCAGGGGCTTTCCCTGAATAAGCAGCGGACCAGCTTTGAGAACCACTGCTATAGACCACTAGGATCTGATTTGGATATGGATAGAGACCTCTTTAATGTTTTTAATGAAGTAAATACTAATGGGAATTGTGTGATCATGGGAGACATTAACTTCCCAGATATAGACTGGAGGACAAGTGCTAGTAATAATAATAGGGCTCAGATTTTCCTGGATGCGATAGCTGATGGATTCCTTCACCAAGTAGTTGCTGAACCAACAAGAGGGGATGCCATTATAGATTTGGTTTTGGTGAGCAGTGAGGACCTCATAGAAGAAATGGTTGTAGGGACAACCTTGGTTCGAGCTATCATGAGCTAATTCAGTTCAAACTAAATGGAAGGATAAACAAATATAGATCTGTGACTAGGGTTTTTGATTTCAAAAGGGCTAACTTTAAAAAATTAAGGAAATTAGTTAGGGAAGTGGATTGAACTGAAGAACTTGTGGATCTAAAGGTGGAGGAGGCCTGGAATTACTTCAGGTCAAAGTTGCAGAAACTATCAGAAGCCTGCATCCCAAAAAAGGGGAAAAAATTCACAGGCAGGAGTTGTTGAGCAAACATCTCAGAGAGGTGATTAAGAAAAAGCAGAAAGCCTATAAGGAATGGAAGATGGGAGGGATCAGCAAGGAAAGCTACCTTACTGAGGTCAGAACATGTAGGGATAAAGTGAGAAAGGCCAAAAGTCATGTGGAGTTGGACCTTGCAAAGGGAATTAAAACCAATAGTAACAGGTTTTATAGCCACATAAATGAGAATAAAACAAAGAAGGAAGAAGTGTGACTGCTAAACACTGAGAATGGAGTGGAGGTTAAGGATAATCTAGGCATGGCCCAATATCTAAACAAATACTTTGCCTCAGTCTTTAATGAGGCTAATGAGGAGCTCAGGAATAATGGCAGGATGACAAATGGGAATGGAAATATGGAGGTAGATATTACCACATCTGAGGTAGAAGCGAAACTCGAACAGCTTAATGGGACTAAATCGGGGGGGCCCAGATAATCTTCATCCAAGAATATTAAAGGAACTGGCACATGAAATTGCAAGTCCATTTGCAAGAGTGTTTTATGAATCTGAAAACTCAGGGGTTCTACTGTATGACTGGAGAATTGCTAACATAGTTCCTATTTTTCAGAAAGGAAAAAAAAGTGATCCAGGTAACCACAGGCCTGTTAGTTTGACATCTGTAGTATGCAAGGTCTTGGAAAAAATTTTGAAGGAGGAAGTAGTTAAGGACATTGAGGTCAATGGTAATTGGGACAAAATACAACATGGTTTTACAAAACGTAGATCATGCCAAATCAACCTGATCTCCTTCTTTGAGAAGGTAACGGATTTTTTAGACAAAGGAAATGCAGCGGATCTAATTTACCTCAATTTCAGTAAGGCATTTGATATGGTTCCACATGGGGAATTATTAAATTGGAAAAGATGGGGATCCATATGAAAATTTAAAGGTAGATAAGGAACTGGTTAAAGGGGAGACTATAATGGCTCATACTGAAAGGTGATCTCTCAGGCTGGAGGGAGGTTACTAGTGGTGTTCCTCAAGGATCGGTTTTGGGACCAATCTTATTTAATCTTTTTATTACTGACGTTGGCACAAATAGTGGGATTTTGTTAATAAAGTTTGTGGATGACACAAAGCTGGGAATTGCCAATACAGAGAAGGACCGGGATATCATACAGGAAGATCTGGATGACCTTGTAAACTGGAGTAATAGTAATAGGATGAAATTTAATAGTGAAAAGTGCAAGGTCATGCATTTAGGGATTAATAACAAGAATTTCTGTTATGGGCTGGGGACTCATCAGTTGGAAGTAACACAGGAGGAGAAGGATCTCGGAGTATTGGTTGATCACAGGATGACTATGAGCTGCCAATGTGATATGGCTGTGAAAAAAGCTAATGCAGTCTTGGGATGCATCAGGCGAGGTATTTCCAGTAGAGATAAGGAGGTGTTAGTACCGTTATATAAGGCATTGGTGAGACCTCATCTGGAATATTGTGTGCAGTTTTGGTCTCCCATGTTTAAGAAGGATGAATTCAAACTGGAACAGATACAGAGAAGGGCTAGTAGGATAATCCGAGGAATGGAAAACCTGTCTTATGAAAGGAGACTCAAAGAGCTTGGTTTAGCCTAACCAAAGGAAGGCTGAGGGGAGATATGATTGCTCTCTATAAAATATCAGAGGGATAAATACCAGGGAGGGAGAGGAATTATTTAAGCTCAGTACCAATGTGGACACAAGAACAAATGGATATAAACTGGCCATCAGGAAGCTGACTTGAAATTAGATGAAGGTTTCTAAATATCAGAAGAGTGAAATTCTGAAACAGCCTTCCAAGAGGAGCAGTGGGGGCAAAAGACATATCTGGCTTCAAGACTAAGCTTGATAAATTTATGGAGGGGATGGTATGATGGGATAGCCTCATTTTGGCAATTAATTGATCTTTGACTATTAGTAGTAAATATGCTCAGTGGTCTATGATGGGATGTTAGATGGGGTGGGAGAGTTACTACAGAGAATTCTTTCCTGGGTGTCTGGCCTGTGAGTTTTGCCCACATGCTCAGGGTTTAGCTGACTGCTATATTTGCGGTTGGGAAGGAATTTTCCTCCAGGGCCGATTGGCAGAGGCCCTGGGAGGTTTTCGCCTTCCTCTGCAGCGTGGGACACGGGTCACTTGCTGGAGGATTCTCTGTACCTTGAAGTCTTTAAACCAATTTCACAAACTAGGTCAGAACTTGGTTTCATAGCAGCTCTCAAATAATGCATCCCAAAATACTTGACATTAGCTAGGTACTCAATGCGTGTCAGCGCTTTGGGGCAGAGACCATACCAACCTTCCTTTCTGTACAGGACAAGGCATTTCTTGGAGGGAAAGATTTTGTATCTAGCACCATGGCTCTATATAAATAATTGTACATTAACTCTGAGGAAAGAGGTCACTATCTGCTCACCAATAGCTCACTCGCAAACATCAGATCCTGTTCAATAGTGAGGAATGTTGATAAAGGCTCAGCAGTTTCCACCTATTATTATTTATATTGTGGTACTCCTAGTGACCCCAGACAAAAATCAGAGCCCTTTCCGTTCACCACTGTAAACACATATTGCTGAAAACTACCATGGGACCTTTAATTTCCACCAGAGCTAGATAGACAGGACAATGATTTAAATGTCTCATCTGAAAAACTGCAGCTGTAATGTCACATTCACAATGGGGGCAAGGAGTGGGAATCCATGCCAGTGCTAGTGTACACCTCTCTCCATTATTGTACTGTACTATCTGCAGGTAACTCTTTAGGCAATGAGCCCAAGTCCTCATAAGAAAAGGTACATAGGACCAAATTCTCAGCTGCTGTAAATCAACATAGCTCCCCTGAAGAGTGCTAAGGGGAAGATTTTCAAAGGTACAAAAAAGGATTTGAAAATCTCCCCCTCAAGCCATTAACGGGGTAGAGAGTTTTCATTATTTGAAGTGTGTTTATTTTGTGATTCTACCCCTGGAGGAAAATAGCACCCAACTGTGAAATAGAAGGAAGTTAATGGATTTCAGCAGCAGCAAAATATGCTTCCTTCTGGATAGTAAGTACAAAGGCGAGAAGAAAGGTATTAGCACAGTCATCTCCTATGTGGGTTAACTGCTTGGATTCAGTGAACAAGCTGATCAGTTTTGCAGGGTCTTACATAGCTTTTTGTTTAAACACAGATGCCCCAGGACTGAGAGACGGTCCATATTCACTCTCCATAAAGCAGTATGGGACACACAAGCCAGGGCATAAGGACATTAGAATGACTGGGGAAGGGGAACAATGGTCTTTGGGTTGAGGGGTTCGAGGGCAGTGCCTGTGTGAAGGCTCAGGGAGGAGCTGCACCTGTGATCATCCGCTGAATAAAGTGACTCAGAATGTCTCCTTCCAAAAAGACATATTGCCCATTCACCCAAAAGCACACAGCAAGCACGGGGAAAGGGTTAAACCCACAACAGGCCCGCAGGCCTGGGGCTTGCATGCTGCTCATCACCTCTCCCAATGCTTAGGCAAGTCCAGCTGTATCAGGTACATCCTGGAGACCCCCTGCCTGAGTTCCATGGCCCTGCCACAGGCTCTGCCTATAATATATCTGAGTAGGCAGAGAAAGAGTCCGCTCTTGCAATTTCTCTCTCCCCCTCCCCCGCACTCTGTGTCTCTCCCACCAGCATCTCTCCCAAAGCCACTGCTGCCAGCTCATGCTCCTTTTCCTTTCTGTCTCTAGGCCAGGGTTTAACGGCATAGTAGTTTTTTTTAATCTTAGGCTCTCTCTGGCCTTCAGAAAATACGCCTGTTAACCTGGCTGGCAATAGGCAAGTAGTGATTTCCCTCGGACTAGCTCACCCATTGTTCTCTTAAGAATTCTGAAATTCTGCCTGGAGAGACCTTCTATTATTGTTTCATTTCCTGCTTGTTCCTGCCTTATGTCCTCCATTGATTTAACTCCGTGCAATCAGCCAGAATAATAATAAGCAGGTAAACTGAGATACATACAATTTTCATACAAAATAACTGATATCTCTTTCCTTCTCCACAGCTTCTTTCAGGGAGGTAGAAGGGCCCCTTGACACAAATTAAATCATGCACATTGTAGCTAAATCCCCCACGCCCCCATCATCCACAGTGCATTAAAGAGGAAATTTTAGAGCTATTGGAATGCAAGTGTGAGGGAGGGCACTATAAAGGTCATAAATCACTGTGACAGGTTTTCCGTGCCAGCAATCAGTTTGCACTTTGAGTAAGACTGGATGAGATTTTTTAATTTTTCAAAAATTTGATGAAAAACCAGCAACATTTTGGACAAGTTGTTATTGTTTCTGGCATTCATGCTCTGATTTAAAGTGAAAAGAAAAGGACTAGGAGGGGAAAAAAAAGAGAACTGAGATTTGTGAGGTATCCCTTGAAGAAATCTTAATGAGAGATTACACCTCTACCCCACAACCACCTCTGGTTCAAGAGCTCATGCACTAACAAATGATTTACAGTCCTGGTAAACTAACAATGAATGGCAAAATATTCTTAGTAGAACCAGTGTGATGTGGGGAGCAAACGCTGATCAAATGTTGCATTCTTTTCCTTTTGACAGACACATTGTGCTCTTGATGAAATTTTGGCAAACCTCAGCTAGACTTAAGGGTGTTGGAGTTTGTTACCTACCATTTCCTTTATTCTGTTCCTTTATACAAGAGGTGGGCAAACTATGGCCCGTGGGCCACATCCAGCCTGCGGGACTGTCCTGCCCAGCTCCTGAGCTCCTGGCCAGGGAGGCTTGCCCCCTACCCCGCTCCCGCTGTACCCCCTCCCCCACAGCCACACCGCCACGTGCGGAGTGCGGCTTACGCCCGCCCACCTCCCAGGCTTTCCAACAAGCCTGTCCTGCTGCTCTGAGTGGCATGGTAAGGGAGCAGGGGGAGTGGGGAGCAGGAGGTCCCAGGCGGTAGTCAGAGGACAAGCGGCTATCGGATGGGGGGCGGTCAGGAGACAGGGAGTGGGGGGGGGTTGGATGGGGGGGGTCCCGGGGGGCCTGTCAGGGGGCAGGGGTGTAGATAGGGGTTGGGGTGGTCAGGGGACAAGGAGCAGGGGGGCTTAGATAGGGGGTGGGGTCCTGGGGGGTGGTTGGGGCAGGGGGTCTCAGGAGGGGGTGGTCAGGAGCAGGGGGGTTGGATGGGTGGGGGGTTTTGAGGGGGGCAGTCAGGGGTTGCGAAGTGGAAGGGGATGGATGGGGGGCGGCAGCCAGGCTGTTTGGGGAGGCACAGCCTTCCCTACCTGGCCCTCCATAATGTTTTGCAATCCCGATGTGGCCCTTGGGCCAAAAAGTTTGCCCACCTCTGCTTTATACCCTTTCCTCTTTTCACCTAATAGTCTGTCAGGCAAACTTCTCTTCTAATTACTCTATGTTCGCCTGACCTTAAGTACTAGTATCTAGCCCCTATCTCCCCATTGCAGCTTTGTCAACAAAACTTGTCTTGATTAGATTCCTATTGTGATATCTTCTCCTATATGTTTACATTCCTTATATCCCACTGCATGCTATGGCCTTGTCCATACTTTGTAACCTTAAATAGGATATACAAAAGTCCTTTATTAGCTCCTGTACTTAAAAAAGCACTGGGTAACATTTTCAGCCTATTACTGGAATCTCCTCTATAGTAAATTTAGGCTTTCTTAACATGTAACTGATCTGCCTCTAACTACAGAAAAGGCAGCAGTAAAAGCAAGGTTACCTTTGGTAGACAGCAGTGTCAGTGACAAAGGTAGTAGATGTCTTGAGCTTGCTACTCTCTTGCTATCTCACTTGGATTATGCTTTCTATCAACTATATTATTTTAGCAGCAGTCAAATTATTTTATGATAATGAACCTGATGTAGCATCTTGCCTGCACAACCATAGTTTTCTTTCCTAGAAGAAATCCAGCCTGAAATGTCACAGTTGTTAGGGGGCTTATTTTCATTGAAGGTTTTGAACAAAAATAACCTTTATTAAAACGTGTTACTAAAGGTAAAATTGTCAAATAATTCTTTTTTTTAGGTCATTAATTTTTTTTAGGTCATCATTAATTCAACAGTCTTTTGGCTGACGTATCAAAGATGTGATTAAAAACCATTTATAAAGTGCAGTGTTAATTTAATCATCTCTCATACATAAAATAAGACACAGTCCCTGGAATCCCTGGCAGCAAAGCATTTAGGAATGAAGTTAGACAAGACCAGACACCTTTGAGGGAAGAGAGGCTGTGGAGATGACTAATGAAGAGACAAAGTGAAGAGGGATTGTTCAAAGAGATGTGGGTTTAGGAGCGATTATAAGGGTGGGGGAAGGAATTGAAGTATAGGAACACAGATTGTTCAGAAGAGGTCAGGGCAGCATGACAGAAAGTATAATTCTGAGTAGGAGGCAGAGATGGACTGAAGCCAGTGGTTCTCAATGTATTTACCATTGCAGGCCACATATGCTGCTCTCTTGTGCATCTATCTACACAATATATATTACCTGTATGGCCCTGAGGATGTCACATGGGCAGCAGCTGTGTGCTGATTGGGTCGCAAGAGGCCCACGGGCTGAGAACCACTGGCTGAAGCTCTAAAGCCAAAGGATAGGGAAGAGAAGGGGAAAGGGGAGCAGAAAACAAAGGTGGGAGAAAGATTATGTAGGGCCTTGTGAGCCATTTTGCATGTTCCTGTTCTAAGAATCTATATGTTGCTCACCCACAAACCTGTGATGCAAACACTGAAATGCTGTGAAGTGTGAGCATGACGTTCACACCATTATGCGCGTTCTATCCTTTTTCTTAAACTCAAACTTTCTTATGGTCATTAGAGATGCTGCTACAAGGTTGCTGGCATCCTGCTGTGTTTGAGAAGCAGCCTCTCCTGTCATTTGCTGAAAAGAACTGCCTCCCTACTCAGCAGAATGGGGACCAAGGGCCTGGGAGCATCATCAAGAACCAGAAGAAGAAAGTGTTTACACACTATTTAATTATTTTCAATATGGGGAAAGAGGAAGGAAGGAATGAAGAGGAGATAATTGGACAGAGGAGGGGAGAAAGATGGAGACAATGGAAAGGTAGCCAGTGCTCAGATATTATAGTGATGAGTGTGGCATAAGAACCTGATTAGAATAGCAAAGGTAGAGTCCCGATAATCTTCTATTCGGTTTCCATTGATCTATCTCCCTCCTTGTCTTTCCCCATCCAACATGTCATGTGCATGACCACTTTTCTCTTGAGACCCTCAGCATCTACTTCCCATGACAAAATGTCACAACAAAAACTTAATAGCAGGTTGAAATCTGTTAAGTGGGGGCCACCTTCTTAGTTACGTTCCTCTTCAGTACACTTGTGTGCTGCTCCCTTCTGACTGGACATGTTCCTACAGGCTGGCAGAGAAAGTGAAGAAGGCAGGTAACATGGCACCTGAAGAAGGAACCTTTCTAGCCAGAGGCTTGTGTAACATTTCCCTTTTGCTCCAAAGGATGGTATTGCATAATGTACTTAACTCAGATTGAATAAGAGTTCCCTCTAGTGGACAGTCAGTTTGATATTAATTAAAAAATTAATCATGATTAATCCACTGTTAAACAATAATAGAATACCATTTATTTAAATATTTTTGGATGTTTTCTACATTTTCAAATAGATTGATTTCAATTACAACACAGAATACAAAGTGTGCAGTGCTCACTTTCTATTAATTTTTAATTACAAATATTTGCATTGTAACAAACAAAAGAAATAGTATTTTCAATTCACCTAATACAAGTACTGTAGTCCAATCTCTTTATCATGAAAGTTGAACTTACAAATGTTGAATTATGAACAAACAATAACTGCATTCAAAAATAAAACAATGTAAAACTTTAGAGCCTACAAGTCCACTCAGTCCCACTACAGCCAATCGCTCAGACAAACAAGTTTGGTTACATTTTCAGGAAATAATGGTGCCCGCTTTTTGTTTACAAGTGAGAACAGGCATTTGCATGGCACTGTTGTAACCGGCGTTGCAAGATATTTACGTGTCAGATGCGCTAAAGATTCATATGTCCCTTCATGCTTCAACCACCATTCCAGAGGATATGCATCCAAACTGATGATGGGTTCTGCTCAATAATGATCCAAAGCAGAGCGGACCAATGTATGTTCATTTTCATCATCTGAGTCAGATGCCACCAGCAGAAGTTGATTTTCTTTTTTGGTGGTTTGGGTTCTGTAGCTTCCGCATCTGAGTGTTGCTTTTTTAAGACTTTTGAAAGCATGCTCCACACCTCATCCCTCTCAGATTTTGGACAGCCCTTCAGATTCTTAAACCTTGGGTTGAGTGCTGTAGCTGTTTTTAGAAATTGCACATTGGTACCTTCTTTGCATTTTGTCAGATCTGCAGTGAAAGCGTTCTTAAAATGAACAACATGTGCTAGGTCATCACCTGAGACTGCTATAACATGAAATATATGGCAGAATGCGGGTAAAACAGAGCAGGGGACGTACAATTCTCCCCCAAGGAATTCAGTCACAAGTTTAATTCACGCACTATTTTTTTAACGAACATCATCAGCATGGAAGCAGGTCCTCTGGAACGGTGGCTGAAGCATGAAGGGGCATATGAATGTTTAGTATATCTGGCACGTAAATACCTTGCAACACCAGCTACCAAAGTGCCATGCGAACTCCTGTTCTCACTTTCACGTGACAGTGTAAGTAAGAAGCAGGCAGCACTATCTCCTGTAAATGTAAACAAACTTGTTTCTCTTAGCGATTGGCTGAACAAGAAATAGGACTGAGTGGACTTGTAGGCTCTAAAGTTTTACATTATTTTGTTTTTGAGAGCAGTTATGTAACAAAAAAAATCTACATTTGTAACTTACACTTTCATGATAGAGATTGCACTACAGTACTTGTATGAGGTGAATTGAAAAATACTATTTCTTTTGTTGATCATTTTTACAGTGCAAATATGTGTAATAAAAACATTATAAAGTGAGCACTGTACACTTTGTATTCTATGTTGTAATAGAAATCAATATATTTGAAAATGTAGAAAAACTTCCAAAATATTTAATAAACAATAGAATACCAATTGAAATTTAACAGTGCGATTAATAGCGATTAATTTTTTTAATCGCAGTTAATTTTTTTGAGTTAATCGCTTGAGTTAACGCCGATTAATCGACAGCCCTGATTATCTGTAAAGTACAGAGGGTTCTTTTGCTTCCTTTTCACCACGTTATAAAGGGTAGTTTGAACACTTGCAGTCTGATTTTTCTCTCTTTTACACCAGTGTAACTCTACTGATTTCCATAGAGAGAGTCCAATTTACAGTGGTGTAAGTAATAAAAGAATCACTCCCCTGAAGTGTGTGTGTGTGTGAGATTAAACTGGATCTGGATTTGTGAATTGTTCCTAAGTATTCTGTGTTGGGAGCTGCAGGAGTGCAGCATGTCTGAAAAACTGACCTCCAGTTGGGCACCTAGTGACACAAAATTAATAAACCCTTTTGGAAATACTGGCCTCAACTAATATACTATCATAGTTTTTCTCCCACACAAATACCCGCATAGAGAACTCAGCATGGTGTTTTAGGCACAGAGTTAAAATTAACGTCTTTTAAACTACAACCTGTTTATTTGCTGAACATCCAAACCAATTTAAACTTAAGCTAAAGCAATACATTTAAGCAAATTAGTCACTTATACACCAATAAAATGTACATTTAAAACAATTTTTAAAAACTATTCTGCATTTTTAAGCCCTGAGCCTAAAGACAATGTTCCGTGGAAAAAAAAATATTTTTCAGAATGTCTAATATCTCTTGATGTACAAAATTTAGAACTTAAGTTGGAATGATTGTGGAAAAGGCCAAGCTTTCAGGTGGAATGGAAGTTTCTCCTAGCTCTCTGCTAACGCTCAGCAAAAAAGACTGTCAATTTCATTACGCTTATTGTGGCTTGTGAGAGCAGAACAGATTGGCACAGCTGTAGATGCTCTTGCTGTAAGGGTAAGTATAGGGTTGCAACTAATCACAGACTTTCTTTATCCCCCTACCAAATAAAAAATCTGATTTATGAGGTGTCATTTTTAACAGTTTGTTGCTCGTATAACATGCATTTCTAAAGTGCTCCTCATTGAAGTATTCTGGGTGTCTTTACACAGATTTTCAAGAAGACCTCCTATAGCTCTATCTTCCTTGAAGCTGCCAGTTGACTGAGAGTGGTGCCCCAATCATCTCTTAGGCAAACTGCTGCACAAAGAGTTGAGTCAGGTCATCATGAATTAGCACCAATGGCTCCCATTACTGTGGTTTTAAAAACCAGTTTGGAGTTTAGCTGCACCACCCTTAACAGACAATCCTTTAGGGTAGCCTGTGAAGTTAAGCCTGATGTCTGCATGGCCTTCTTTGAATACTGCCACTTAAATCCTGATCCTTCTTTCCTTGAGAGACAGTCGATTTACTACCTTTCAGCAGTACCAGCAGCCAAACCCTGAGTTTAAAGGGGAGAAAAGGCAACCTCTTTGCAACAAGATGCACCGAATGCTTGCTGTGAAACTAGACTCCAGTCTCGGGTTCTTAGTGATCTCAGTCTAGGCAATGATCACAATTCTTTACCCCCCACTCTTGTGTCAATCCTTTAGCCTCACTCTCTTATGTGATCTATAGAAAGGGTCCTGTAAGACCACACCATTCTAAATTGCAGGGGGAGCAACAGAGTGAGCAACTGCATAGCAGTCTTGAGACAATACAGATGTTTTCAAATTATTGCACAAATTCAGATAGTGCAAGCGGTTAGAAGAGCTGATACAGACACAGTTAGGATTGCTCATGTGTTTTGGGAGTGACCCGTATCGCAAATTACTGGCATGAGGTGGGTCAAGGACCAATTTGATATTGGATGTTGGAGCCCTCCCACTTAAGTTACATTCTTGAGGGAGATTACACGGTAATAAAGCAGCATGGTTCCAATGTGCAACTTTGGTCACTAAAAAAATGAATCCTGCAAAAATGGAAATGTCGATCCACAGCAAATATTGATGCCTGGCCCAGAGATATGGCTGACCTCAGAGCTAACAAACAACAGGCATTCTGCAGGGAAAAAAATGCCTGAAAAATTCAAAGTTATTTGGGCTGACTTTTTAGAGGTCTACAATTAACATAGACCCTGCAGATAGATATGGTGCTCCCCCTCCCTTTATCCTAACCCTCTTAATTTACTTTGGGTATTATGAAGACTCTAGTAGTTTGGTATATTTGTTGTATCTGGAAAAAAATATAATATATATATTAAAAATAGGTTGTTTGCAAAAATCAAGCTGAAAACAAAGAGTTTTAAATCTGGCTATAAATTGCCCACCCCTCTTAACATTTCAGTTGCTTATTTTTCACTCTTCTGGGCCCTGAACCTGCAACTCTATACAGGTGCAGGGGTCTGCCTGTAGGGAGCTCGCTTCTGGATGGGAGTCTTGGCTCCCGTCAGGTCATTTCTCTGGTTCCCCAGTTTTGCAAGCTTAAATGGGACCTGACATTTTAATGTTAAATACAAACAGACAAACCTTTAAAATAAAATACCTTTCAGGCCTTCTTTATATGTCTCATACAGAGGTAACACATGCTCTTAATTCCTGATCCTGGCAATTGATTTGTATCCGCCTCAGGGTCCACCTGCATGAATTAGCTTCTAAAACTGGGGCCTAGATTTCAAATTGACTGTGTTCTTATAATTTTCCAGGGTAGAGTAGAAGCCAAGATAGTCCCTCCACCTCCTCTAAGTATGTTCACAGGCTCTTAACATTCAATAGCTTCCCAGCCTATAGAAATGATTTATCCCCCTCACCATATGTTATAGCCAGCGTGGGTAGCACTGCCTATTATTAGGATTCCTCAATATTTCCCATTATAACGGTTGCTTGTAACTTTTTCAAACTTCTAACTGGTCAGGCTGAAATTTTCCATATTGTGTGTCTGCCTCTGCTCAAAATGGTTTGGAAAATTTCAGTCAAAATGGTTCTCCCGTTTCTGAGATCAAAGCTAATGGAAAGTATTGTTTTGCCCATGTTAAATTCTGGCAACCTTTTATTTGAAAAGCTCTGTGGCTCCCATGATTTGGAGCAGGGACTTGAGATTTGGCAGCGGGTGGCTTTGTGTCAGGGATGGACCTTTTCCTGCCCCTGTAGAAATCCACACAAATCTGGCCAAGTTATAAGCTTTTGAAAAAGTGCAGTTCACACATGCCTAGTAGACACTTGCAACTAAATTCCCCAAATGTTTCATCCGCAGGGGGCATGCTCCAGCCAGGGACTGAGCAGGACTTTCCCAGCAACTACAGCTCTGGGCAACTACAGGCTGTGCCAGGTGCAGACACCAAAACTCAGAGCCGGTGCAACCTTTATTTGGTCTCCTTGTGTATGGGCCCACTGATAGAGTTTTTAAGTACATGATCACATACTATTTTGTCCACAGACCTGCTGCTGCATACATTGCACCAGCTGGTCCTGCTCTGGGGATGAATCAGGGTTGCGTAGTACAGGAGGCTGTTGTCTGTGGAACCCCTGCTTTGTTTGGGGCAGAAAGTGGAAAGTGTGTGCTGACTACAGCATTCACGATTCCCAGGTGGTCTCCCTTCTAAGTACTCACCAGGCTGGGACTTTTTAGCTTCTGATATCAGGTGCCTTCAGGCCGGTATGGCTGTAGGTTTGGAAGATGTGTGCTATGGGACTGAGACAAGTGTGTCTAGACCTGCCCCAAACTAAAGGCCCACTCCCTCAACTAAGGGGCAGGAACCACTAAGTGCAGGCTGCAATTTAGTAAGTGATTGGAAGTGTGGTGAATGAGGCAGCAGATTTCAGAAAAAGAAAGGGTATTCTTATGGGTAGATTGAATGCTGCTCTGGAGAACTAGATTCTATCCCTTCCTCTGTGATACTAGTCCAGAAATGTAAATCAGATTTTCCACAGGTGGCCACTAACTCTGTATTCCTGATTTTCTGGGTGTGTGCCTTGAGACCTTGGGGCCTGTTTTGCAGAAATGCTAAGCACTCACAACTGCAACTGAAGTCAATGAGAGATGTGCTTTGAATATATGATGTGCTGTATAATGCTAAGTACTCAGAAAAATCAGGTCCTAAGTGTCTCAAATTGCGCACCTAAAAATAGTGGATACTTTTGACTTTAATCTCTCCTTGCCTCATTAAGTGAGCTCCATCCATCCTGTACACTGAATGAGGAAAGGGTCATGTGGAAAAAATAGTATGATCATGTCATTAAAGACTATCATAATGCATACGCACAAGGGGGGGCAAATTAAGGTTGCATGGGCAACCTAACTGTGGCATTTCCTAACTTCTGAGTGCTTGACTGTGCGATCTTAATATTTTTAATGTATATTTGTATCATAATATATAATTTCTGTGGTTTGCATTTTCACTTGCTAACGTATTATGACAAGCTATTTCCCTCCCTTTGCACCTATAGATGTTTCCCTTCATTCACTAGGGGTTTCAGAAAAAATTCTGTTCCAGACTTTCTTTTGTTTGCAGTCTCTATCTGAGGATGGTTGAGATCCGCAAAGTCTCAATGTTGTGGGCACATGAAGGTCAAATACTCTCAAACATTCAGCAAACCAGGGCTGGCACCCAAAGGGAGCCTTCACAAGAGACATTTTGAAAGCTGGTACTTTCTTAGTATAATCATGGATTCCTAGGGAGTTTTTTAAGAGGAACTGGAGTACCAATACAAATCAAAGCTCTGTCATTTTAAAAATGGTTACTGCACTGTCCTCTGCTGAATAGAATTTCATTTTACATATTTATACTATACAGGGGTCTTGTTTCCAGTAATTGGGATGTAATTGGTAGATTATAATCTGCTGTGCCTCTTGGAAAATAAGCCCTGTTGCAGAATCAGATAGTTTATAATAGAGCTAACAGGGGGTAAGAATAAAAGCTGTAGCTATAACAAGTGTAGCCATTATAGGGTTAATTAAGCAGTAACAACTGAGATGCAATACACTTCTGGGGATTAATGACCATCTGGGAGGACTCAATGGGCCAAGAAAGCCTGCTGGGCATTAGTCTACAGGAGATGCCCTGCACCAAGGTCATTACTGCTGTTATAACCTACAGATGAATCAGCATAAAACCCCAGTGCAAACATGCACCCATCCCCACAAATTCTGGGGAAGTTCACATCTGGCTCTGAAGTTTGTGGTTCCAGCCACTGTTATAAACTGATCAGAAGAGAAACATAGAGGCCCATTAATTTTAATGGGTGATTCAGTCTCCCTTGGTGTTTACAGAGATTTTGTAGAGAATTTATCTTTTACTTAAGCAATTGGATATATCTGAAAAATATCTCAACAGTCTGTTCCATTTATAATTGTCAATGTTAATTACTATAATAAATACAAGTTCTCTGTTAAAGGCCATAGCTAGGGCATCTGTAGGTTTCATTTCCAATGAAATACCATCAGGCCATTGTGGTCTACCTAATCCAGTATTCATTCTCCTACAATAGACAATATAATGCACTTTCCTCTGAAGTATAACAACTATGGAAGAACCTGCCCGGAGCAAAAGATTTTCCTTGCCCCCCTCGCTCGGAGGCATATGACCTGAAGCATGAAGGTTTGTATATCTGATATAGTTTTAGCATAGTTAATACAATTGTGGATAAATTCTCATTGTCTAATCATTCTGAATCCTGCAAAGCTCTTAGGGTACATCTACATTGTGATAAAAGACCTGCTGCATGGCTGTGGCTGGCCCGGGTCAGCTGACTCGGGCTCATGGGGCTCAGGCTGTGGGGCAATAAAACTTCAGTGTAGATATTCAAGCTCAAACAGGAGCCCCACCTTGGAGACCCCAGGAGTGGGGAGGGTCTCAGAGCCCAGGCTCCAGCCCGAGCCCTAATGTCTACACTGCAATTTTTAGCCCCGCATCCCAAGCCCCGCAAGCCTGAGTCAGCTAACACAGGCTCTGTGGCTCGGTACTGTGGGGTTTTTTAATCACAGTGTAGATATACACTTAGAGTCTGATATCTCACAGCAATGAGTGCCACAGGTTGATAATGTGAGATGTAAAATAAATAAGTCCCTACTGTGAGTTTTAAATTTAGCTTTCAATTTCTTTGACTGTTCCCTTGTTCTTGTTTTCTGAGTAAAGGCAAAGAAAAGCACCTGACAAATTTTATGGTATACTAGTCAATATTTTATACATTTCTATCATGTTCCCCCTTCTTTATCTCTTATCTGAAGTTAAATTAATTGTGACAATCAGAGTCTAGACACTCCAAGGTTTAAATCCCCTAAATGAGCAGTTGAACCAACTGATTGCATACTGTATTATTGTACTGTAAAAGTGTGCTTAGTAAGATCTTTTATGAAAGCTTGTAATGTTCTGAACTTGATGGTCATTATGAAATATGTATATACACTGTGGTTATGAATCTATGTATTTATGTGTATATAGAAAACTGTGCCCATAACCTGTACTACAATTTCTACTATACCTCACAGTACAGAGGGATACCTCCCAAGCCAGGTGTTTACCCGAAACCAGCTCTAAGTAATGATCCATTGTCCAGCCAGGAAGAGGCAATGGCTCACCATTAGAGTTAATGGAATGATATTGAGACATCCTAGTTCTCAGTTTATGAGGGGACTTCCACATGAGCCACCATAGACTGAGAGGAAAAAAAACCTTTTAAAAGCACATTGGTGTGTGAGGGTTTTTTATCCAGAAACAGAGCCTCTAAGTGGGAGGCTGTCTGTGAAACGCTAGATCCCCCCTAAGCTAGGGGGTAGGTTGTGAAACTGTTCGAAGACAGTAGGTAACCTGTATTAAAAGGGATTTTACCTAATATGGACGTGTAAAGCCCAAGGATACCTCTTCGTGTTTCTTTTCTGTGTAACTTGCTCTTCCTTACTATTTTATCTTT
Organism: Lepidochelys olivacea; assembly: GCF_965140295.1. NCBI lineage: Eukaryota > Metazoa > Chordata > Testudines > Cheloniidae > Lepidochelys > Lepidochelys olivacea. Next base: position 28,852,210 of record NC_140417.1, on the reverse strand, counting down.
GAATCTGTGGCTTTTCTATTAAACAAGCTTTTTATTTATTTTCATCCCAAGCAGATCTCTGTTGTGCAAACTGTGTGGAGTGTGTGTGTGCCAAAGTAAGCTGGTGTCTGGAGGGCAGGTTTCATGCTTTCAGGGGTGATGAACCAGAGGAGAAAAGTCAGAATGCCTGATAGTTCAGGGAGGACTGATTTGGGGAGACTGGATTGGAAGGGCTGTTGGTGTCACCCTGGAACGAGTAACTAGGATGGTAGAAGCCTGGGTGAGACATTGTGCTTGTGGTCTAGCCACTGGTGTCAATGGTCTGAACCAAAGTTGCACAGCATAAAGGCACCTAAGATTACAGGGCATGTGGTGATGGACCCCTTACTGGTCTGGGTGATCCCCAAAACGTCACATTAATCTTTTCATGTGGAAGTCTTTCTAGACCTAAAGTCATTTCCCTCATCTGTGTTTGGATCTCTTCTATTTTTGCTATATTTTTCTTTTTTGGGGATGGGGAGTGGTGACTGGAACACAGTAGTCCAGGCAAGAGCATCTCGTCCATTTATATAATGGTATTACAATATGTTCAGTATTATTTTCTATTCCATTTTTATACATCCCAAAGTCTCGTTTGCTTTTTTGACTGCTGCTGAACACTGAGCATTGTTGAGCTGTAAACAATGAATCCCAGGTCTTTTCCTGAGTGGTTACTGCTAATTTATAACCTATCAACATGTGCAAGTAGTTCATATTATTCCTTCCAATAAGAATTACTGTACATTTCTAAACAATGAAATTCATAAGCCATCATTTCATATAGTTTTGGTAAGCCCCTCTAAAGTGCCTCTCAGTCTTCTCTAATTTTGACTCACCAAAATTTTGCCAATTCACTGTTTGCTCTCTCTTTCAGTTTGTGACTGAGTATATTAAACAGCACCTGCTCTAGTATGGAAACTTGGGGCACCCAACTGTTAACCTTTAGCCAGGCTGAAAATAGAACATTTATTCTCACTCTTGCATTTTTTGTATTTTAGCCAGTCTCTAATCCATGTCAGAACTTTGCCTTTCTCTCCATGACTCCCTAGTTTCTTCAGTAGCCTCTTGTGAAAGACTTTTGACAAAGGCTTTTTAAAAATCCAAATATGCTCTGCCTATACATTCTCCTTTATCCACTGTTTTGCCCCCTAGAAGTTTTTCCAAAAGTCCTCCCTGATGGTTACCCATCATTCAGCAGCCTACTCAGGATTCAAGACATGTGCTAGGCAGTTCTCCCAGGAAACCCTGTCAGCTGTCAACACTCTAATTCGCACTTGTGTCACATGGTGAAATCTAAATGCTTTCTAAATATTCCCGCAACCTTCTGACTTGATTTCCTGTTTCTTTACCTTGGTGAGAGAGACAAGCTCTCGAGCAACACAGAAGCTGGTCCAATAAAAGATTCTACCTTAACCACCTTCTCTCTCTAATGTCCTGGGACAGACACAGCTACAACTACACTGCATGCAATGGCTAATGTCAGTCACAGGTATGGAAAGTTCATGATTTTGGCAAGATTAGAAATTTAACCTACTCATTTCCACCAGAGCTATAAACAGCTGAGAAGCCTCAAATACATTTTTAAAGTCAGTTTGTAGACCGCTAGCAATAGAAGTTTAATATTGTAAATGATCAGACCATGAGAATTTTTAATTTACTACCAAGGAAAAGTGACTGGTTCCTTGAAATTGCCCATAATGACAGATCATACATGTTATATCCTTGGGGGAAACAGTTTTAGGAAGAAATCACTGGAGACAGAGAGAGCTGTAAACCCTGAAAGCAGCCATTTATTGCCACACACTGAACTAACCAAAAACCAGCCAAAACTGGCTGGGCTATCCCCCAATAATCTAACTCAGTTGCCATAGCAACACAAGATTCTATTACCACGACAACCAAATACACAACATATTCCTCCCCCCTTAATAAGAATATCCCCTAAATAAAATAAACACTAAACAAGAGACGGAGGGTAGACTGCCTCCGTTCCCGGCTAAACCCTGGGGATTATTGTGCCCCGTAACCGTGAATTCGCCCTAGCTAAAGATCCAGCCATTGAGGAGGCCTTCTGTCTCGAGGTGGATTATGGCAGACTTCTGGTGTTGTTGCACCTGAAAGTGTCTTGGGCGCGGGCCTGACACTGGGCTCAGGGCTATTCCCTCATAATCAAACTCAGTTGCCATAGCAACACAAGATTCTATTACCATGACAACCAAATACACAACAATACAGACAAGAAATCATCTTCTAAGCAGAGCTGTCCTACACCAAAAGCACAGTTCCAAACAGCCCCAAACTTCGAGAAAGTTTGTATCTGTTCATGATCTGATTCATTCCTTGGCTTCCAGGCAAGGCTGGGCTTAAGCCACTGCAACCTATGTAGTCATACAAGGCCTTGTACTATATGCACACCCCAATTCCCTGTCTGTCTTCAGCGCCAACCTGCTATAGCACAGAATGGATCCCTCACTGTTTGCATGATGATGAGTACAGGATGTACAGTGGTTAGGAAGTCGGGATCAGTAACTGTATCCTGTCTACTAACACAGTGTGGGACAATTTCTACTCTTACACTGGTGTAAATCCAGACTCATTCCATTGTGTGAAGTCTAGGCATGATGAACCAGAGCAGAATTTGACCCACTGTCTGATGAGCCTACAACACCTGATTCCCTCCATGTCAGCAACTTAAAGGCAGCTAGATTCCGATGATCAGGGAGCAGCAAATTTCACTACTCCAGACTGCCCTGCCTGTAAGCCAGAGATGGCAGCTGGGAGTTCCCTATGCTTCCCTCAGCACTTCATCCTTTTTCTAAATTCCTTCCTTCTGCTCAGATCCTTTCTGCCTCTAATCCACCTCCTGTTCAGCCTCTGCCCCCACATCCCTTCCTTCATTGTGTGCAGTGCCCTTTCCTGCACACTGGGAATTGACAGTCACTCAAGATGATAGATGGGAAAAGAAAGCCACCTCTACAGCCAATGTGGCACCCCTGCCATCTCCCAGTGCATTCCCAGAAGGGAAATGCTTGTGTGTCCTCATCCACACTATCACCATTCTATTAGTTTGAGCAGAACTCACTCTGTAGCAGGAAGTTGCCAGGTGAGTTCCCTCCCTCATCCTGGTGCCACTTGATAGTGGGGACCTAGAGCTGTCAGTCACTGCTGGTCCCCCTGTGTAGGAGCAGCAAATATTGAGGCTTTGTCTGCACTGCAAAAATGGCACTAGTAACTCAGCATGGATACAAGCCACTATGGGTAGCTATGGTGGAAGGTGTAGTATAGACAGGGTTCAAATGTGTTTATTGCCCTATTTCCTAACTCCACTGGGAGTAAAAACAATGAAGCCCATGTGAACCCTGCTTCCACAGGTGGAGCTGCACCCATGGTGAATGACAGGTCCCATATTTGCCAACACAGATGCAGCCTAATTCTCAGAGAAAATAAATTTACAAGTAAGGAAAAACTTTGCTCTCTCAGACTGTCCAGGATAAAATAAGAAATATTTGTGCTTTTCTATAGTCAGCTAGTCCCCTGAATAAAAGTCAGGCTTATTTTCATATTTAAAATAGATAAGTTTTAAATCAGTTCTAAGAATTCCCCTCCCCCAATTGCTCTACTTTCCAAGAAAATCCCAGGGCCATGCTCTTGATAATCCGGGTGTTTGGCATATGTCCATAGGGCCATTTAATTATTGTCTTCTTGGACATACAATGTATGTCCTAAAACCCTTAAGGGCTTACACAAACCTCTTTGTAGTTATGCTTTGTCCCCCTGAGAGGACATTGAACACAATAGTGTCTATGTCCATTGTCATCACGTATGGTGAATCTGTGATCATAGCAAATTTCTTGTTAATATTCCAAATATGTCTCCCCCTGCCACCAATTGTACATAGTTAATTGTGTCAAATTTGGTAAATTCTGCATCAGGTTCATGAAAATCTTTGCAATCTTTTAAATCGTGTGTTCACTTCAAACCTAATATAGGGAATACAACACAAAGGCAGGAAAGATATTAAGAGAATATATAAATGTAGACAATAAATAAGATAAAATTGGAGAAAAATGGAAGCAGGGAAGGAATTGTTGGGGGGATTTCCAAAAGCACCTCAGTGACTTAGGAGCACAAGTCTCCCTGACTTCCAGTAGGACTCATGCTCCTAATTCACTTAGGTACCTCTGAAAATCCCATCCTGTCTCTCAGTCTTATTTGGCTCCTTCTTGTTGCCTGCAATATCCATCTTAGCCATGGCATATTTTCATGATATCACAACACACTTGCCTTCTTAGTTTATTGCGCATACATGCATCTTTAATACACTCTTAATATTTGCACATGTAAAGCTTTCTGTTACTTTATTTTTTACCCTCCACCCCCCCACACAAATTCACTCTCCTGCTGGTGATAGAGGGTGAGAAAACCTGGATTTGTGCTGGAAATGGCCCACCTGATGATCACTTTAGATAAGCTATTACCAGCTGGACAATGGGGTGGGAGGAGGTATTTTTTCATATTCTCTGTGTATATATAAAGTCTGCTGCAGTTTCCACGGCATGCATCTGATGAAGTGAGCTGTAGCTCACGAAAGCTCATGCTCAAATAAATTGGTTAGTCTCTAAGGTGCCACAAGTACTCCTTTTCTTTTTGCGAATACAGACTAACATGGCTGTTACTCTGAAACCTGTCTAAAGTCCGAATTGTGTCTTAAATGGTTGATGTGTAGTCTCACACTGGCCCAATCTAGACTAAGGAAATAGGTCTTGTCTAAAAACATATTAGCTAACCCAGTGGTTCTCAACCAGGGATCTGGGGCCCCTAGGAGACCTTGAGCAGGTTTCAGGGGGGCCTCCAAGCAGGGCCAGCATTAGACTCGCTGGACGCCCCAGGGCAGAAAGCCAGGGCCCCCGGCAGAAAGCTGAAGCCCCACTGCATGGGGCTGAAGCCCAGGTCCCTGAGCACCGGCACCCGAGGCTGATGCTGAAGCCTGAGCAATATAGCTTGGGGGGGAGGAGTGGGACCTGTAGCATGGGGCCTCAGGCAACTGCCCTGTTTGCTACCCTCTAATGCCAGCCCTGGCTTTTATATGCAGAAAACCAGTTGTTGTGGCACAGGTGGGCCGTGGAGTTTTTATCGCCTGTTGCGGGGGGTGGGCCTCAGAAAGAAAAAGGCTGAGACCCTCTGAGCTAACCCATTCTAGCATGATTTAAATGCTCGTGTAGACAAGGTTTAACACCTCTGAGATAATTTCAGCCGGTCAAAGTCCATCTGAGGGTCAACCACATCCAGCCAACATGTTTTTCAACAGGATCGCATTTGTCTACCCAAGGTACTAAATTGTGCCTAAAACATATTACATTAAGCTCATTAACACGTTTTCAAACACCATTCATTTCCCCCGTGCAGTCAAACCCATTTGTGACAAATGTGGATACTGCCTGCGAAAGGGATTTGATCTGCAAAAGCCTTTTCAAGCCCTCCCTTTCTCTTTTGTACATTGGTGATACTCAGTAAATAGTAAACGCCTAGGCACTACTGTAATACAAATATTAGTGAATAATCTTTTCCTCCCTTCTGACTCCTTTGTCCCTTGTTCTGTAACCTTGTGTGCTACATCCATCTGAGGGAACAGACATCTAGTATGTATAACACATTGGACCTGATCCCGCTGTCACTAATCAATGGCATTTTGCCATTGACTGAAATGGGAGAGGAACTGGGCCGATCATTATAGTGCTATACATAGATCAGTCACGTTATTATGTAAGTGCAAGTCAGCTGATACCATGTAACAAACTATTATTTGGCTTTGTCTATTGGATTATTTAGTCTGAAAATGTAAATAAAATTAATAATAAAAGATCCCTTTAGAACATGACTATGTGGGTGTGGAGGAAGCTTGGATTCCCACTGCTCATGCACTGCCTGTTCTGCGGATAAATAGGGCCTTAGTCTCCATCGCTGTCAGGCCAGCACCTTTCACAACTCTTATGTTTATTTCTATTCTAATAGATCAGGGGTGATCAGGTAGTAACAAACTACAGCCCAGGGGCCACATCCGGCCCTTCAGAGGTTTTAATCCGGCCCTCAAACTCTCACCGGGGAGCAGGGTCTGGGCCTTGCCCCACTCTGGCGCTCCAGCCAGGGAGCAGGGTCAGGATTTGGCCCTGCTCTGCATGGCTCCTGGAAGCAGCGGCATGTCCCCACTCTGGCTGCTATGCGAGGGGGCAGCCAGGGGGCTCTGCATGCTACGCCAGCCCCAAGTGCAGCCCCCGCATCTCCCATTGCTTTCAGTTTCAGAATGTCAGAGAAGTTACTCTGGATTTACACCAATGCAACGGAGTCAGAATCTGGCCCAAGCCCTGTAGGTATGTCACTTTATCTTAGTGCATAGACTGAAGGTAGGGTTACTTGCATTCAAGGTAGAGAAAATGGAGTCAATGCTCTGAAATATTGTATTCAAGTGCATCATTTAATTATGTAACAGCTTGGAACTACACACTTTTCAGCTCAGCTCTTTTCAAGGCCAGACTTCTGTTGGCTCATCAGCTGAAATTTGATCAAGTGATCATTGACCTTTTTCAGCCTTTAAAATGCATTGGTGCACAAAAACATAACGTAAAACCACAATAGGCTTAGAAAATAAAATAAGGCAATGGATTGTTTGAACACGCAGAACTTCCACATGGAATTTGTGGCAACTTCCAGTCCCACTGTTGTTCAGATCTTCATTATATTAATTAAAGAAATAAAATGGAAACCTGTGTCGAAGCAAAGATAGCTTTCCAGAACACCTGCTTGACTTATCGTTTTAATAAATAATCTCTGGCTGCTGCATAAGAATCAATAGCTGTGTTCAGTGTTTTGACAGACCAGTGATCCTGAGCTCTGTTCTGAGAGAGTTACTTCAGGTCTCTGGTAACTAATTGAATCACAAACAGTGGTATGATTTTACGGTACAGCGCCCACTCATATGATGGCTGCCACACTGTGATCTCTAGTTCTAAAAGCATGAGTCTACACAGCTTGAAAGAAAGAGACAGTAGGGTAGGACGGGAGGCGGGGAAGCACTAGGAGATGTAACCATCTTACAATCTCTGTGCTTGTTTACTCTTAAAATGCCACAGTGGCACAGTTGCACCTGCTTTAGTGCAGACACTACCTACACCAACGGGTTCTCCTGTCGGCGTAGGTAATCCCACTCCCCGAGAGGTGGTAGCTAGGTCAGTGGAAGAATTATTCCATTGACCTCGAGCTGTCTACACAGGGACTTAGGGCAGTTTAACAGTGCCACTTAGGGTGGTTGATTTTTCACACCCCTGACCAGCACAGTTAAACTGACCTAATTTCCTAGTGTAGACCATGCTTCTGTGAACTGGAGACACATAACACACACTGACATGTGGGTTACATCATAACTACACTCATACCTTTTACTTTGTGGATATTAAAAGCATCTTATTCACTAGTTCTTAAAACACACCTGTTAGAAAAGTAAGTACTACTAGACCTATTTTAAAAATGAGTAAACTGAGGCACGGAGGATGACACAGCAAGTCAGTGGCAGATGAGCTTTAAAACCCTGAGTCCTGACGGCCGGTCTCCTGCTCTAATGCATGGGATCACACTACACCTCTCTCATGTATGGAAAAACATATGGCATAGATTAACCACTGCATACAAGAAAGGGTTGTTTGTTCCCAATGCAAGGTCTCAACAGGTATTCCAGAGGATTCTCACCAAAGCTGGTTAAACCGAGATACTTCACACAGAGAATTGATCATGACACAGCATTGCCAGGGAAAAAAATAAAACAACTGATAATATCAGCTGCTCTTCTTTGGTTTCCACAGACTAGGTAATTAGGGTGCTTGCTGTAATTTCACCTAGCACAGACTAATCAAAGTAACTGGACCTTCAAGATGGTTTGATGAATGGTCGTGAACACACAACACATTAAATATAATCTGCTGATTCTTCTGCTGCATGTCGATTTCTATCAGCCCAGAGAGCTGCTTGCAGTAAGACATTACCAAGAGGACCAAAAAATAAAAAAAAGATAATTGATGAGACAAAACTGTGAAAAATGAGCTGTGATATATACATGGTGACACCACAGACAACTGGATGAAAATAAGGCTCCCATTACCGTGTTCTTTTACTTCAGTGCACTGGGGAACCCATACGATTAGAACCTGGCTCAGGGAAAACTTGGCAAGTTACAATCTTTAAATCATGTTAACTTGTCTTCTATGATACATATAGAGCAGGAATGCAGCAGAGAGACCTCCTGTAACAGGTTTGCATATCTTGCTAATGAATTCCTGTAAGGGAAGAAATTGCCCAGGAAGGGGATGTTTTGTCAAGACTTCTTTGCAGCAAATTTCACCTCTACACAGAAATTAGATTCAAGCTCTCAGGATGGTGCAGTGTATCCTATTTCCTGCTCAAGGATACCTCCTCATTTCTATGGCAGACAGATGTGAGATTTGTTGTTCCTTGCAGTCAGTGATACAAATGTATATTCTATCTGTTTCAAAAGGGAAGGAAATTAAGAGAAATAACTTACAACTTTCTGGAACATCTAAACAGAGGTTATTGGAGCATCACATTGATTATGAAGACTTGGCCTTCACAACATCCACTGGCAAAGAGTTCCACAGGTTAACTGTGCATTGTGTTAACTTCCTTTTGTTTGCTTTAAACCTGCTGCCTACTAATTTCATTTGGGTGACCCTGAGTTCTTGTGTTATGAGAAGTAAATAACACTTCCTTATTTACTTTCTCCGCACCAGCCATGATTTTATAGACCTCAATCTTATCCCCCCTTCGTCGTCTCTTTTCCAAGATGAAAAGTTCCAGGATTATTAATCTCTCCACATACGGAAGCCATTCCATAACCCTAATAATTTTTGTTGCCATTTTCTGAACTTTTCCAATTCCAATATTTTTTTTTGAGATGGGTCGACCACATCTGCACATAGTATTCAAGATGCAGGTGCACCATGGATTTATATAGAGGCACTATGGTATTTTCTGTCTTGTTATATATCCCTTTCTTAAGGATTCCCAACATTCTGTTCACTTTTTGACTGCCACTGTACATTGAGTGGACGTTTTCAGAGAACTCTCCACAATGACTCCAAGATCTCTTTCTTGAGTGGTAAGAGCTAATTTAGACCCCATCATTTTATATATATAGTTGGGATTATGTTTTCCAATGTGTATTACTTTGCATCTATCAACACTGAATTTCGTCTGCCATTTTGTTGCCCAGACACCTAGTTTTGAGAGATCCTTTTGTAGCTTTTCGCAGGCTGCTTTGGACTTAACTATCTTGAGTAGTTTTGACTGAAATAATGTGTGTGTCCAGCCTGAGAAGGGTGAGAGACAGAAGTTGTTCAGAAGCCATTTTATAAAGCTTTAAAAATACTGCACTGGCTGCACATGCCTGACTCCCCCCTGGCTTCAGTGACAGCCATGCATAAGCAGCTAATAACAGAACTGGGCCTTCATTTCTCAGGAAAGCAAACACTTTTGTCGATGGGAATACCAGCAACTGAGTCCCACTGTTGCTGTTAATTCTCTAACTTGAAGGATTTTGCCCAACTGCCAAATCATTAACCTGCCAGCCAGTACCATTTCTGACTGAACTAGCATTTCAGGAAACAGCGCTTGCTGGTCTTGTTTGTCTCTGTTGGGCTTTCCCCAAAGCTTTCCCTAGTGCTGCAGAACCAGGATGGCTGCACTAGTGCTCAAATCCACGGGAGCTTTACTGGAGACCAGCTGTTGGCCTTTTAACCACCATAGGCAGTTAAACCTCCATTGGTAGGTCTCCTCTGAGCAGGGCTAGATGACGTGGGGGTAAATATTCCCACAGTCCGTTACACTTGCTAGCTCTGGTGGAGTTCTCAGAGTACAATGCCTGAGAGAGATTTTTCAGAGAAAGCTCAGTGGAGATGTAGATCTTGCAAGAGGAAAAGGAGATTTTTGCTTCAGGCTGCTCCAGTTCAGTTCTGTGAATGACAGTTCTGTGAATGTGGGGTTGGCAATGGACTAGGGAGCTTTGTAATGCTGTACCGGTGTTCTGAATAGATGGCTTCATTTTCCAGGGCTGTCAATCCAAGATCTCTTACAAGCACTACAATTACTTGTAATGTCATTTAGTGTCCATTTAAGTTATGTCCTACTTTGGGGCTTTTTCACTGCTGCTTTTTGATAAATTTTGGCACTTGCCTGTTCCAAGCAATAGAGAAAATGTGAAAAAGAAATTTAAGTGACCACAAGAAAGAACAATTTGGCTCAAAACGGGGTCACAGAACGGGCTCACGATTCTATTTATTTCTTATGGGTGTATACGTACGTACATATACACACACAGGGGCAGCAGGTTTGTATAAATTTTTGGTGGTGCCCAGAATGAGTCCAAGTCCCATCCCCCGCCCACCTGCCTAAGGCTCTGGGACGAAGTTTGGGTATGGGAGGGATGTGGGCTTTGGGACGGAGTTTGGGTGCAGGCTCTGGGCTGGGGCAGGAGGTTGGGGTTCAGGAGAGGGTGTGGGATGCAGGCTCTGGGAGAGAATTTGGGTGCTGGGTGTGGGCTCTGGGATGGGACAGGGGTTGGGGTACAGGAGGGGGTGCAGGAGGGGGTTTGGGTTGCTGGGTGCGGGCTCTGGGCTGGGAGACAGGGTTGGGGTGCAGAAGAGAGTGTGGGGCATTGGGCTGGGCTGGGGATGAGGAGTTTGGAATGCAGCAGGCAGGCTGCCCCAGGGCTGGGGTGTGGGACCAGAGAGGAGGACTCCCCTCAGCCCTCTTCCCGCTGGCAGCCCCTCCCGGCCCCCCTGGCATGACACTCATTGAAGCCTCCCCAGGCTGCTGCTCAGGAGGTCCAGCCAGGATAAGCCCCTCCTCACCTCCCAGAGTCACCTGCTGGGTTGGGGTGAGGGGGTGGCCTCCTCCCCTCCTCCCTCCTCAGGTGTAACAGCCACCTCAGCCTGCCCCCGGCGCTGCTCCCTTGTAGCCAGCAGCAGCAGTGACCAGCAAGGGAGCGCAGCACGAAGCTGGAGGTGGCAGCTGCCCACTGCCCAGGGCAGGCAGGGATGCTTGTGGGAGGCACGCGGGGGCAGCAGATGGGGCCGGGGGACACTCTGGGAGAGGCGAGAGGTGGGGCTCGGTGGGAGACCCAGCTCCAAACATTGGTGGATCCAATTTGCTGGAGCCCAGGCATCACAGGCCCATATAACTCACTGCCCCTGTACACACACATACACAACAGTGTCTCTCTCTGAGACAATGATGTCAAATGAGTAGAACAGGGAACTAGGCAGCCAGGGCTTTCAAGTTTCCTTTTTTAGATTTCCACTTGAGTCAGGGTAAGCACAGCCATCACCAGGCCTTTCTTCATTTGTAAGCTATGGACAACTAATACTAGCCACCCACCTTACATAAGGTAGGCAATTAATGTGTGGAAGTGCTTTGTGATCTTCTGTGCCCAGATCAACACGCACAACAACCCCCATTACAAGTCAGGCATGCAAGACAGAACTGAACTCTCTTACTAATATGCTGGCAAATCTCAGAGATTCTGACTGCCATAAATCTAGCCTTTGAAGTGTTTCCCACTTGAAAAGGCAAAAAGAATATCACCAAAACTAATGGCTTGTTAGTGGCAGGCCTAGAGATCAAGGCTCATCTGATATGACTGTAGCAACATCGTAATGCAGTAGGTCAGCTGCTCACTGCTTGGTAGCATGTGTCAAGTTTCCTTTTCTACCCCTGTTGTGTTTATTAAAGCTCAACTTCAAAAATCTATGACTAGGAATAAGAAAGGATACAAAAATCACAAGAGTATGCCAGATATTTTATAGCTGACCCAGAAAAGAAATGTCAGTACCAGTTCTATATTTAACCATGACTACAGCAAACAGACCAGAATAACCCACTCCTCCTCCTCTCCCCTGGCACACATTAGTGCAGGGGCTCTCAAACTTCATTGCACTGTGAACCCCTTCTGACAACAAAAATTATTACTCAACCCCGGGGGACAGGGAGGAACGAAACCTGAGCCTGCCCGAGCCCTGTCGCCTTGGGTGGGGGTCCAAAGCCCGAGGGCAGAAGGGGCAAAGCCAAAGCCCAAGGGCTTCAGCCCCAGGCAGGGGGCCTGTAATCTGAGCCCTATTACCCAGGGCTGAAATTCTCTGGCTTCGGCCCCAGGCAATGAGGTTTGGGCTTTGGCCCCAGGCCCCAGCACGTCCAAGCCAGCCCTGGTGACCCCATTAAAACAGTGTTGCAACCCACTTTGGGGGTCCCGACGCACAGTCTGAGAACTGCTGCATTAGTGTAATCTGATCTTCAGTTCAGTCCTGAGAATACAAGATGCAGATCACCCCACCACACTGCCACTCAATAGACCACAGTTAACTATGAATCCTTTGCATTTGGGTTTGGTTGGGGATTCCTGAACCTGCCTCGGAAGCATCTGGTCCTGGCCACTGTGATAGACTGGGCAATAGATTAGGTGGTCATCCGGGGTCTGATCTGTTATGGCAATTTCTACATTCCTATATAACCAGGAGTAAGTACAGCCATAAAAAGAACAGATGAGGAGAGGGTACTAATCCAAACAACCAAGCCCATAAATCCACATCTCATTCATTAATATTTTTGGACTCGCCCACAATGTATATTTAATAGTTATATAGATGGGCTGAGACCATGAGGTTTTGATTTTGCAAATCCAGAATCAGGTAGGTTCAGCTTGGGTTGCCTCTTAGCCAAACCAACAAAGTGCATATATGTGGAGGAAGGTTTGAACTGAAGATAAAATGTCATTTCTAGAATGGGTGGAGATGGGCCCAAATGAAAATCCCCCAGCCTGTCTCTCTAGGGCCACACTGGCTGGCCTGGCTGAACTGCATTTACCATTGGACTGCAGCAGGGAGTGTGAGTACAAAGATGATGTCATATTCTCCTGCTCCTGGGGCAGGTAGAGATTGGCCCTCTGGCTGTTGCAACTTAAAGCTAGAGCTGGTAGAAAATTCAGAAACATTTTCGGGAAAAATGTTAATCTTCCAGGAAGTTTCTGTTTTGCAGGGCCCTGTTTGCTTTTTTCATTAAATGTTTTAATTGAAAAATTTCATTTCCAGAAAACTGATGACTGAGGCTATCATTTGACAATACGCAGCATAATATAAATAAGAACTCTAAATACCACCACATAGTCTAAGGGATGGGCCAAAACCTGAATTCAATTCAGTCAGTTCATGCACTTTCAAGGACTCCCGGGGGGGGGGGAGGGATAGCTCAGTGGTTTGAGCATTGGCCTGTTAAACCCAGGGTTGTGAGTTCAATCCTTGAGGGGGCCATTTGGGGCAAAAATTGGGGATTGGTCCTGCTTTGAGGAGGGGGTTGGACTAGATGACCTCCTGAGGTCCCTTCCAACCCTGATATTCTATGATTCTATGACTCTAGTGTCCTGCCAATTGCTGTGCTTCTGAAAGGGGATGGTGTGACATTATAGTTCCTGAATCTCCCCCAGAACTATACAATAGCATAGTGTAACAGGCACTGGAAATCTAGATTTCAGAGTAACAGCCGTGTTAGTCTGTATTCGCAAAAAGAAAAGGAGTACTAGTGGCACCTTAGAGACTAACCAATTTATTTGAGCATAAGCTTTCATGAAGTGATGCTGTAGCCCATCTGATGAAGTGAGCTATAGCTCACGAAAGCTTATGCTCAAATAAATTGGTTAGTCTCTAAGGTGCCACTAGTCCTCCTTTTCTTTTTGGAAATCTAGAGACACTCTTCCCTTCTCTCCACATACTGTACTTAAAAGTTTGTCATCTATTTAAAAGTATGAATCTAATACCAGAAGTTATCACATTTAATGATACTGTATCTACTATGTATAAATTTACTATAAAAACAACTTGAATTCATCTGGACTCAATTCGGGGTGATGGGAGCAAAACAGTTCTAAAATACTTAAGGTTTTCATTGACACCACATTCTGCTTATCCGGAGTCATGAATGCAGGGAGCACATAAAATACTAAGCCACAAGATGGCAGTAGTTCTTCATAAATGATGATGCTAGCCACTCTCACACAGCAGAAATACAATATAAAGCACCACCTGGGCACATCTTACCAATTTCCTCATCTCACACATCTACAGGTGGCCCTATACTTTTCTACAGAAACATGAAACAACATTAAAAACCTTCTACTAAGGAGACTTGTATGTATGTATGAGTCCCCTGGTATTTGCCTACCAGTACCAGAGATAATGAAGGAGCTCTGACAGAGAAACGCATTGCTGTATTGCTCTGCTCCGTAGGTCTCCCTTCAGATACTCTTACTCATGGTGAGTATTACCTGGCTAAATGAGTAATCATTTTGAAATGAATGGAACTACTTGAGGATTAAGGTACTTCTAAGCATGAGTAAGCTGTGATGGCTCAAAGCAGCCAGAAACTGGTACTCCCTAGTGTAAGAAGAGTTCCCAGAAGATCAGTGATCCCTCCAGTGTATGGGGAGCGTTGGGGGCATTGCTGATGGAAAGAGGTGTGGCCAGAGTGCCATTGTGGTCTGGTGATTCCTGGTTGCTGGAATGCCCCTTATGGGGGCTGCTGCAGAAGACACAACTTGCAGCAGTCTCAGCAGCCATCCTTGTCCCCAGCTGCCCTAGTACTGTGGAGCTGCAAAAATGGCAAAAAAAGCTACCTTTGCCTTCCTTCTTCCCTGAGCTGCATTAGGCACAGCTGAGGATAAGGCCTTATAGGTCTGTATGGTGCCTAGCACGACACTGGGTGATGAATAAGTAACAATGATTAATAGGTATCACATAGTTTACTGATCACAGAATTAATACACCCTGATGCTGCAAATTCTTCTGTGTGTTTTCACTGAGACCTGTAAGCCCTTTACTGAGCTCCGTAGGCACGTGAGAGCTATTTAGCATCACTGTGACACATGCCCAAAAGGATGGAAAATGTGAGACATGACAGCCAACACTGTAGCTGGTGATAGCTACAGCAATAACAGTGCTATTGATGATGAAAAACAGAATGGGTAGAAGAGAGTGGATATTTCGGGGTCTGTCCTTAGGACAAATCAAATAATTGCAACTGACTCTGTACATTTTACAATCCCCAAGCAGAGAGTTTCCTATAATGCAACCTCAGAAATAATCTTAAATCTTAGATTTCAACCTCTCACCCAAGCAATAGCCTGTTTATAGCTCTATCAGTTGATTTAAAAAACATCATTACCAAAATGGATATTGTAAACATTGCCATTTTCACTGCGATGTCTGATATAGTATAGCTGGAGGGGACGGATGTCAATCATCAGTAAAATGTCAGTAGAGTGCTGAGAGATATAACAGACACACATAAGAGCCAAGCACACTAAGTATGTCTACACTGCAGTTAAAAACAGGCTGGCCTGTGCCAGCTGACTCAGGCTCACGGGGCTCGGGCTGTGGGGCTGTTTAACTGCAGTGTAGACGTCTGTGCTCAGGCTGGGGCCCGGGCTCTAGGTCCCTGTGAGGTGGCGGGTCCTAGAGCTCAGGCTGCAGCCTGAGCCCCACCACAATTGAACAGCCCTGAAACCAGGTCACAGGAGCCTGAGTCAGCTGGGTGTCTAACTGCAGTGGAGACATACCCAGAGAGGCAGACTGTGTGGGAAGAAATTTCAGCAGGAATGAACAGTGAATTTGGGAACTGGCTACCCATAGAAGCTGAGTGTGGCAGCACAAAACAATTTTTGAAGCCATACTGAAAAATAGAAAGGCAGCCCTTTCTCTAGGCCAAGCTCTGCCCACACATTCTGAGATCCAACAGATTATTTTTTTTAACATCTGTGAACCTTTTCCCAGAATTGGACTCTGCATGTTTGTTTTTGCACACTCTGGAGCAGAGTTAGTCACATGGTTGAAGTTGCATGATCCTATAGCTACACAAAAGACATACGCTCTCTGCCGCTGGTTCTACTCAGGACTCGCAGCAATGCCAAATTGCTTGCTTCAGCATGTCTCCTCTGCCTCTTCAGGTAGTATCAAGGGGGGAGGGATAGCTCAGTGGTTGGAGCATTGGCCTCTTAAACCCAGGGTTGTGGGCTCAATCTTTGAGGGGGCCATTTAGGGATCTAGGGCAAAAATTGGGGATTGGTCCTGCTTTGAGCAGGGGGGTTGACTAGATGACTTCCTGAGGTCCCTTCCCAACCCTAATATTCTAGGAAGGTCATAGCCAAGTTTAGTGTCACCAAGCTAGTTTTTTATATAATTACAATTCCTCCCAAGGGTATTGAATTTATCATGGTCACTATTACTTAGGGTACTTCTACACTGCAAAAAAACCCCACAGCAGTGTGTCTCAGATTCCAGGTCAACTGATTTGACCTCCTGCTTCCAGGCTAAAAATAGCAGCACAGACATTCCCATTTGTGCTGGAGTCTGGGCTCTGAGGCACCCCTCTCCCCGTCCCCACTGGGTTTCAGAGCCTGCGCTCCAGCCCAAGGACGAACATCTACACTGCTGTTTTTAGCCCCATAGTGAGAAGACTCACTTCTGCAGGGTTTTTCTGACAGTGTAGACATACCTAAGTGACTCAGCTATAGTTACTTCTTGAACCGACAACCCGTGTGTTCCTCAGGACTGAGACAAGAAGATGCTCTCCTCCTGTATGCTCCAGAACTAGCTTTTACATAAAGTAGTTGTTTAAAGTGTCAAAAAATTGCGTCTCAAAACTTAGCTGGATACAGCGTTATTTTGGTATGACACATCCCTAGAAGGGGTCTTTCTCCAGCCTGAGTGCTCCTCAGCCCCTGCCAGCTTTCTGCCAGTTCCTAGGTTAATCAATCCCCTCCAACCGTATCAATTTTCTGTGCCAGCAGCAGTTTGATTTCACTTTGATTAAGAAGCCTATACTTTCTGAAGAGCTTCTCTCAAAGGTTTCCTAGTGCCTAATAAGTGAAAATCCCTTCTCTTACACCATATTCACATCAACAGATGTAGAGCCAGATTCTCAGCTGGTGATATCGGTGCAGCTATGCTGATTTACAACAGATGTGGATCAGGCCCCAAGTCTCTGAAAATCCCCCATCTACCTTGCCCTGTGTGTATAACAAGAAGCATTTCAAGACAAAGCAACCACAGGTGCCCTGGACCCACTAATTTTTCCTAATAACTTACATTTATGTGACTGATACCAAAATGTACCTCAACGCAGCTCCTCCTTGGCACTAGGGTGGCGAGATGCTCAGTTTTTGACCTGAAAATCAGGTCGAAAAGGGGACCTGAGAGCGTCTGATCAGATCTACTGACTGGACACACAAAGTCCGGTTACTGTGGGCAGGGGAGGTGGGGAGGCACGAGATCATCACCTGTGCCAGCCCCTACTCAGCTAGGGCCGCCTCCTACCTGTGTCAGATGGCTGTAGCTCCCAGCTGCAGCTCCGCAGGAAAGTCCCTCCCTACCTGGGCAGGTGAGAGAGGGGAATAGCAGAGAGTGAGGGGGAAGACGAGTGAACAGGGGATGGGGTCTGAGGGGGATGAGGAGCAAATGGGGGGCGGGTCTGGGGGAGAATTGGGGGGGCGGGGCCTCAGGGGGAAGAGGGAGGCTGGGGGAGGTTCTGGTACTCCTGTTGGAGTGTCCGGTTTTGAAATATTATGAAGTTGGAAACCCTACTTGGCACTCACTAGAAGTTTTTCTAGTTGCCTCATGCAGTCTATCACCTCTGTACTTATCAGGCAAATCACTGGACATGCTGTACCCAATTATCAGTATTTCTAATGATAAATTTGATACTTCCATCCATACTCTATGTATCAGACCTCCTGGAGTGACTTCAGTGCTTGAGGAATGATCAGCATCTTCTACCTCTCTCAGAAGAAAGGTCCCAGCTAAGGATACAATAAACACACATTTTAATTAATTATAATTAGTTAGTTAATGCTCACTTAGGGCTTTGAAGATGCAAAGTTCTGCATACTGTAAGTGCTAAGTGTTATAACTAGGGTTGGCAGAATTCAATTTTGATTTTTTGATAATTTTGATGGATAATCTTAATGTTTATTTTTAAGCTTTTATAGATTTTTATCAATTTACATTTTCACAGTTGCGCAAAATTACGGGTTTTAAATTTTGTTTTCTATTTTTATCCATTTAAATTTGCAAAGTTATGGGAAATTCTGAGACATTCAGACAATAATTATTTAATGACAGTAGATGTTGAGATTCAAAAGATTAAAGCTTTAGAATTGTTAAAACACAAATTGACAACATCATATGTCAAAATATACAAAGTAAATAACCCTAAATCAATGTCTAATAATTTCTCAAGCAGCATTTCTTTCTTACTACATTGTACATTTCAATGATCATCAGTGGAACCTTTTTTTGATGGATTTGTGTGTGAAATTGATGTTTATCAACGTTTACTGATAAAAATAGAATCTGTCTAAGCCTAATTATAACTAATTAAAATGTGTCATGCTAGGTAAAATAAGGGATGGGGAATAGGAACAGAGGGGCTAATGCAGCCATCAGTTTAACCCAGCCTCTCCGTACATGTAATATACTCATGGAGAAGTGGGTTCACGGTCTAAATATAGATCTGGTACTACATGCTCCCCAAGAGCTCAATCCCGCTTGCATTCAAGTTAATGGGAAAACTCCTATTGACTTCAATGGATGTAGGATATATCTTAAATATTAGTCTTACCTTCTACACAAAATTTCTTGCTCACAATAGTGAGCCTCAGCCTAATCGTATCCTGAATAGGGCTGGCTAGAAAAAAACATTTCTGTTTCATGAAGTTTCAAATGTGTTTTCGTGCCACTTTGGAATGAAAATGAAACTGCTAGAAAAGCCAAAAGAGATTGAGAGAGAGCAATCCACCCCAGAATAGCCAACAGGCTGGTAGTTAGGCCATGTGTCAGGTTTGTGTCCCCATTCTGAATCCTTCCCCGACCTTGGATTGCAAACTTCCTGAGGAAATTTGCATCAAAACCATTTTGTTTCTGCAAAACATTTAAGTTTTAACAAAACAGCAATTTTTGATGGAAAGAAGTTTTTGATTATCTGATCCTGAACATAAATACTCCAAGCAACTATGCAAATATCTGGCTTGCGACTGCGTTGTTCGACAGAGGTTGATGTGCATCTTAGTGCACAGTAAAACCTTGCTTCTAACTGGGTCTGAATTTCCATGCATCCAAGGGGCAAAACACCAAAAAGAATGCTTAGCCTTGCAGAGGACACACACAAGCTCACAGATGCCAGGGCTATCCCATTAGCCTCTTGCCCTCAGGTGCTAGCAGCTGGGCATGGGGAAGCAGCCAGGGCCGGCTCTAGGTTCTTTGCCGCCCCAAGAAAAAAATTTGCCGCCCCAAGCTCTGAGAGCACAACTGCCCAAGCCAAAAAAAAAAAAAAAAAGATGGCCGAATGCCGCCCCTGGAATTGTGCCGCCCCAAGTATGTGCTTGATTTGCCTAGAGCCGGTCCTGGAAGCAGCACCAACTTGCATAAATACAAGCAGCCTGCAATACACAGAGTGCAGACAGGAAATGGTTACTTTTCTTGCATATATCAGAGACATGTTTCAACATCTGAGTCCAATTTAAATTAGTATTAATGATTTGCATACATTACTTGCAATCAGAGATTTATCCTAGTGATAAACTAGACCTGACAAAAAGAAGCTTTATTTATCTGGCGAAACAAACTAGAAATTCTTGTTTCTGAGAACGTCTGCAAAAGCATTGTCTCCATTAAATTAAAATTGCCGTATGATACATTTTCACTGAGACTTTAGGTGTACTGTCGATATGATTTTGATCAGACTTTGGTGTGTTACTCTGGAGTGCTTATCTGAAAATTAAGTGCTGGTAGATAACTTTGTTTAAGGTTATACTTAATTAAAACTGTAAATGTTTGAAAACTGAACTTTTCTTCACAATTGCAGCCTTTGATTTCCTTTGTTCGATGTAAGTTGTTTTTGTCTTTGGACTGTGTTTTATTGCAGATTCCTTGAAAGTCAGAAGAAATTTCAGTTGGAGAAAGGTTTTCAGTTTTGTTTATGCCACCTGCCAATTTTTTATTTTCAACAAGCTGTAGAATTTTGTACTGACAACACAGAACTGCATTACAGAAATTGTCAGATGGAGAAATAATTGTTGGTCTGATTTCCCCATAGCCCCTAGTATTTCCACATGCCTCCTGGGGAACACTTAACCCTTGCAATTCCTCTTTAAGTGAACACGTAGTCTACATGTTTCATTTTGCACAGGCAAATTGTTTTGCAAAGGGCTTCTGTGTTCTAATCTTTTTTGTACTGATAGTATGGACAAAATAACCCAGTTCTATAATGGTTTTAGGAGCCCAAGTTATAGCCTAAGTCTTGTGCACAAAACAGCATATACTATTTCCTCAAGTATAGAAATAATGGGTGCAGGGGGCATTTGACACATACTGCCAACAGAACAAGAAAACAAGGCTGATGGTTAATCAGTTGAGGTGTCTCTGTCCAGCTGAGACCACAGTTGCCAACTTTCATGCGGTAAATAAGCACCCCGACTTTCACAATAAACCCAAAATCAAGTTAATCCCATTTCAACACAAGCCAATCCCTAAGAACCCCAACACTCTATGTGACTAGATCCCCCCCGGCGTGCCGTCTGGGACTGTGGTGGGCCTGCTGTGCACCCCGACTCTCTCCCCCGCTTGCCCCTGCTTGCTGGGACCCGATGGAAAAAGAAAAGAAGCAACAAGCCAAAAACTAGCCAACAAACAACTCACAACTCAATTAAGCCAAAAACAAGCCCAATTTCTGCATTTTTTTTTGCAGGTTTGGCATGTCTGGCTGAGACACCTCAAAGGGGCCTAATTTTCAGATAGTGCTGAGCCCCTGTCCTGTAAACATCATGGCTAGGACCCTACCAAATTCACAGCCATGAAAAATGTGTGATGGACCATAAAATCTGGTCTCCCCCCGTGAAATCTGGTCTTTTGTTTGCTTTTATACTATTCTACACAGATTTCACGGGGGGAGACCAGCGTTTCTCAAATTCGGGGTCCTGACCCAAAAGGGAGTTGCAGGGGGGTCGCAAGGTTATTTTAGGTGGGTTGTGGTATTTCCACCCTTCCTTCTGCGCTGCCTTCAGAGCTGGGCGGCTAGTCAGCGGTAGCTGTTGGCTGGGCACCCAGCTCTGAAGGCAGCGACCCGCCAACAGCAGCGCAGAAGTAAGAGTAGCAGTACTGCAACCCGCCCTATAATAACCTTGCGACTCCCCCACCATTCCTTGTTGGGTCAGGACCCCTACGATTACAACACCATGAAATTTCACATTTAAATAGCTGAATAATGACATTTACGATTTTTAAAACCCTATGACCATGAAATTAACAAGCATGGCCCATTAAGGTGTCTGAGGCATTTAAATGTAGGTCTCCTTTTGCAGATGGCTCACATACACATTCTATAACAAGCTCCTCAGCAGTGGCCCAGAACACAGTGTGAAGACAGCAGATCAAGAAAAACATTTCTCTGTTCACTGTCCAAGCTGCTGAAGCACATGCAGCTCCCCTTCTCTCCTCTGTCCTTGCCCCCCTCTCTGTTCTTCCTAGGGCAGAAGATATAATTGCCCTCTCTCCTGGTGCTCTACACTGCCCTGAAGCACGAAGTGTACCTATTGAGGATCTGGGGAATCTGGGGAAGGGTGGGTGGCCACATCTAAAGGCTCCTCCCCCGACCTAAGGGGAGAAGCCACTGGACCCAGGTCTCAACTGAATTCAGGGGACAATAAATGAAAAACAGGAACAGGAGTGAGAGTTACAGGGTCAAAATCAGGTCTGCATGAGAAGCAACAGCAAAGAGTGTATCTGCACGGCACACCCTCTCCTCGGGCAGCTATAAAACTAACAAGTTCTAATTCTTAATGAATATCTAGGCACTGCCAGACTGTATATATCAGACTGATGTACAGCATCTATGCTGAGCTGTACACCCCATGTACATCATTATGGCCAGGCCCTTGTCTCCCCCACCCTCCAGAACCTTATCGATTTTAGGGAAAAATCAGAAAAATGGGGCCTGACTAGAGTGGGCATATGAGATCCCACTGGTGGGGCCAGGCTGGAGTGTGTGGGGGGACTGGCCAGACTAGGATGAGGGGACCACTAACCCTAATCCTGAGATCATTGGCTCACCCCTCTTCTCCTCTCACACAGGCCTCTGTGGGTCACTGCCTCACCCTATATGCTAAGTGACCAAGTGGTGATTTTAGTGGAAATCAAGCTTTTCTGATTTTCACCAAAATCAGCCACTGATGTCTAGAATCTTCCTAGGAATTTTGAAATTGATCAGATGAGGTTTTCAAGTGATCACATTAGACAGCCTAACAGAAAAATGCCATTTGAGTGGAGTGTAAGGCCTCACTGGGGTAGGCCAAAACCAGGATGCGCATGTGGAAAGAGCAGACTCCCAAACCAGGCTCATAATGAGATTCCCACTGAAGCAGAGCTGTTAGACACAGTATTACATTTTAGTCCAGTGACTAAAGGGTTAATTACCTCAGCGCAGGCCCATGAGTGAAGGTGGAGTTCATGGGAGATGCTGTGCTTCCCTTGGCTAGAAGTACCTGGGTACAGACGAAGACCATGCCCTATTAGAATTAATGTTCCAACTTGCACCTGTGCTTAAAAAATTACACTGGGGCCAGCTATGGTGGGAAGTTCAGAGACAGAGGCTCCTAGAAACTGGTGGTGATACTTTCCTTCAGTCCCTAGAAAGCTTTTCTTTATTTAATAAAAGTTAAGCAATGGGGCAAATCTAGTCCCTGCCTCTGAGGTTGTAGAACCAGGCAGTGCACGGGGTGGTTGCCAAGGGGCTGGAGAAGAGTGGCAAACACCTGTGGTGCAGAGTGCAGCTCACTGGGCACTTCCTGCAGAGTAGTATGCAGGGGACAGGTGGAGGTGAGTCCTGACAAGCCAGGACATGGATGGAATGGGTGAGGGACGTAAAAGAGCCTGCCAAAGCTATTTCAGCCATGGGGTTAGAGCAGCCTCCATGGAGTAGCTCTACAGTTACTCTACAGCCTGGCAAGGAGGCAGAAGTGTACAAGAAAAGATCAGAACAGATCACCTGCAATCCTACTGCAGATGTAGGAAAAACAAAGCTAAACAGAGGGACCATTAATTCAGTGCTATGCTCTTCAGAGAGACAGTATGGGGTTCAAGGAGACAGTTTGTGTCCCTTGCCTCCTGCTAAAACAGAGAGGAGTAAAAATTCACAATATAGATAAATAATTCCTTACGAATTAACAAAAACTGAGGAAATATCTCAAATTTCAATGGCTATCCAGGCAGCTAGGATGATAAAGAAAGTGAATTAATAACAAACAGAGAAGCATAGAAACTACAGGACAAGGGACATATGGTGTCAGTCTCACCAACAGCAGGCTGGACAGCCAAATACAGGATCAGCTTCCTTAGCAGTCACTAACTTACAGCTGCTAGTAAACCAGTGTCAGCATGAGCATCTTCACTACTAAACAAAAAATTGTGTTTTTTTTTACCTCAGGGTAACCAACGTGTCTGAGTTTTCCTGAGGTAAAAACACAGTGAAGAAAAAGAATGTTAGTTTTATTGTGAGGTAAACTTGAGGAGGTCAGCCCTATACTCCCTTATGGAGTTGACCTCTGCAAGTTTACCTTATGGTAAAACTAAAGTGACTTGTCTTCACCTTGGAATACCTCATGTGCGTTAGTTACCCTGGGGTAAAAAATGCATCATCTTAAGCAGTAAAGACCAGGCCTAAGCGTGTGATGCCAAGGTGGGAGAACAGCAGACTTTCCTCCTAAAATGAGCCAGTGCTTAATTTGCAGTGAAAGAGATACCCAGGCTCAAGGAATTAGGTACCGGGGCTTCGCACCCACCCACTTAAATTATATGCCTAGCTGGGAAAACTCGCCTAATGTGATAAAATCTAATTCCCAGCTAAGAAACCCAGAAAGTATCTGCCATGAGTGAAAGTACAGTTTGAAATTTGAGGTACAGTGCAGAGAGAGTTGATGTAGTCCATTTATAGTTGCTGAAATGGCTGCTAGGCTGTTTGGGTAAAAGTGAATTTATATTAAAATGTTTTCGTTTTTGTCTAAACTGAGTCTGATGCCCTATTTCTTTGCTGCGACTGAGATCCTCTTGGCACAGCAGATATGGGAGCTGTCAGGGAGTGGGTTTGATTCCCATATTCTCTACCTGGCCCCAGGACAGGTTAAGCAGCCTGGGGACATCTAGCAATAGCCCCAAGGGACTGTCTGCTACCTGTGAATAACCAGTGTCCTCAGTACAACCTTCCCAACACTTGCACCAGGGCTGTATGGGTAGGGTGGCTAAGTCGGCTGTATTCCTGTTGGGGACTCTCCTATGCTGGGGAAATCCACAGCAGGGAAGATCAGGCGAGAGAATCTGGCCCTGAATATCTCTTTGACTGATGGACAGGTCTGCTATTATACAATCTAGCGCAGTGGCCCCCAACCCTTTTGTGGCCAATCGCACATTCATGTTTTCAGAAGAGTGTGGTGGGCACCAACAATTTTTCAAGGCTTATTTTGTATTTGTACATTAAATAATACAAAAAACATCATATTTAATATTATATAATATATGAATCCATAAGTTAAAAAAGGTAATTTTACATGTAAAAGGTATTAATTACGTTATTTGGCAATTACTCTTTCACCTTACCATGTGAATTTGCTCTTTTTATCTACCTGTAAGAAAAATTAAGGAGATTTTACAAAATAAATATCATAAACAGTTTTCATCTTATTTATTTAAAAAAAGTAAAATTATTTTTTGATTGGACAGTTTTTTGGAAAAATGTAGACTAGCTGTAGCAGAAAGTAAAGCTAGTAATATTTCAGTCCTATGTATAAAACACTGTTGAACTGCTGGTCCAAATATATTTATTATTCTTTAACATAGATAGCCAGTTATGGTTAAAAAAAATATTCTTTGTATTGTTACTTGTATCTGGATTTCAATAACCAAACAAACAAATATGAAAAAAAGTTAAACACAAGTTAATCATACGTGCTCATCAGCACTTAATGGAAAATAAGTATTAATTCATGTGGTTTTTCTAATAAAGTCAGCCAATTTTTCGTAGTTGAGAGAGTAGGATGATATTCCCGTTTGTAAGCAATCGTCAAGATGGGCATCTGTAAGCCGAGATCTGTATTTTGATTTTATGATGTTCATTGTTCAAAACAGAACTTCGCATAGATAAGTGGAACCAAAATAAGATTTTATTTTGTATGCTTCATTTTTTAAGGCAGAAAACTTTTTTAGGTCAACCAGATTCCAAAAGTTTTCATGTGTTGCGCAGGATTTTAGAACAATATCATTTTGAAGGTTCACAATCTCCAGTTCCATGTCTTCTGTTCTTACTTGAATGAGACTCGCAATTGATGTAGCCATTTCTGTTACCTCTATTTGGCAAGTAAAAGGATTCACAAGAAAGGCAACTACAGGCTCAATGATGGTGAACTGTTGACATCTCTTTTCAAATTGTTCGAGAAGTGTTTGAATGTGGATAACAAATGGTGATGGGTTAAAATCACTGTCACATACCATTTTCTTGATACTTGGGAAATGTACGAGAGACTTTGTCTTCACATGTGACATCCACAAGATCAGTTTTGCTTTGAATGATTTTAGAGAA
Organism: Lepidochelys olivacea; assembly: GCF_965140295.1. Taxonomy (NCBI): domain Eukaryota; kingdom Metazoa; phylum Chordata; order Testudines; family Cheloniidae; genus Lepidochelys; species Lepidochelys olivacea. The sequence continues at coordinate 28,826,467 of NC_140417.1, read as the reverse complement.
CCTATCATTTGAGCCACATGTTTGCCTTTTCCCTGGAGCTCAAGATTTAAAATGTTCAATTTGTCAGTGATGTCGGTAAGAAAAGCCAAGTCCATTAACCAGCTGGAGTCTTCTAGTTGCTCGAAGTTCTGATTTGTGGACTTCAGAAATTCTTTGATCTCTTCAATTAGGCTTAAAAAACATGCAAGAACTTTACCTTTGCTCAGCCATTGTACTTGTGTGTGCAAGATAAGATCAGATTGTTTATCATCAACATCTTCCAACAGGGCCTTAAAAAGTTGGTGTTGCAAAGGTTTCTCTCGAATAGAGTTAATTATTTTAATAACGACATTCATGACGTGTTGAAAAGAAAGAACTTTGACGTACAAAGCTTCTTGGTGGATAATGCAATGATAAGACATAAAGTTCGGAAAGAATTCATTCTTCTTGCAGAGTGCAATGAACCCATTAGTGCTGCCCATCATTGCTGGTGCCCCATCAGTGGTGATCACAGACAGCTTGTGTAGTGGCATACTAATTGATGTTGCATATGATTTGAATTAATTATAGATGTCCTCACCCTTTGTTCACCCTTTCATAGGCAATACTTTTAATAACTCTTCTTTTACGGTGAAGTCACTAAATACCATGCTCACCAACTGCGCTGTATCCAATATATCTGTCGACTCATTGAACTGCAGTGAAAACCAGTCCCATATTTCCAAGTCATCCTTTAGCTGAGTTTGCATGTGGCTTGAAATTGCATGTATCCTCCTCGTAACTGTGTTCTCTGATAACTGCAAGTCTTGTATTGCTGACAAAATCTCACGCTTGTGAGGAAATCCTTGAAACAGGCAATCAGCACCAGTCAAAAATGCTTTCTTCAACAATTCACCATCTTGAAAGGGTTTTTTCTTCTTTTAGGCATCTAGGGCCAGACTGTAACTTACAAGCTGTCACACATAGGGTGTTGGGGGTGTGGAGCTGTCTGGCACCAGTGGCAGCTTGGAGTGGTTTCACCTCCTCATTGTGAGAAATCTTTTAGCTATCTGGACATACAGAGCAAATGCACAGGATGCACCATGCTTTTTAGGATGGTGTAGCTCATTCTGCCCAGCACATCTGGCCAGCAGTATGGGATGATGCAGCCAGGCAATGGCCTTGTCTTTTCAATATCCCCATATGGGTGACTTCCGCAAATGGAAAGTAGTCTCTGGGTATGTCTGCACTGCAGTCAGAGGGGTGATTACAGCACACATAGGCATATCTGAATTAGCTTTCATCTAGCTAGCTCAACCAACAGCAGCAGCCGGGAAGCTGCAGCAGCATGTGGCTTCCTCCTCCTCCCCTCCCTTTTCCCACAAATAAGCCAATCCCCTTATAACTGAACTTGCAAAACAGAAGTGGAATGAATTTAGATGTAATTTCCTCTCTGCTCTTTATGAGGCAATCAGAAAACTGAAGCTGCTGCTGCTCCACCCAGACTCATCAGGCAAGTTGGTCTGCATTTGTGCCTGGTTGATTCAGGGGCCTGAGGCCCTACCACCTCCTTCCCTTGGAATCAGGAGGCTCCCGGACGTCATGGAAGTTAAAGTTCCAGCCTCACTGCTTTGTGTTTGGGGTAAAATTTTCATGTAAGGAGCTCACAGCTTAGAGGAGGAAATGAAACCATTCCTGCTTCTGAGTCAGGCAATCTAAGGGAGCAGCACCACATGTAATTGCCTTTGGGACTGTGACTTCACAGCACCTCTGTGCTCCATCCAATCTGGGGCACGTGATTAATACACTCAGACATCTAGTTGTGATCACTCTGCCAGGCCCAGGCTCCTACCACACACATCCCTCTCTGCCTTTCAGACAGGACGGTTCACCTTTGAAGCAGCAGTGCCGGCAGAAGAGCAGGTAAGTGCCAAGCACATAGAGAACATGGCTACATCATAGGGTTTTGGTCATTTCTTACATTGTAATGGGCTGTTTCTCTAACTGTGATGTAGAAACTATGGGGTTATTTATTTTCCTCTAGGAACTGAATTGACATGGCAGGAATCTTTGTGGTTTAAAGGACAATGTTCAATAGACTGGGCCCCAAAGCCCCTCACCTAAAAAGTTGGTTCTTATTGTCTGCCTCCCTCTGATGTGTTTTTTTAAATTAATGAAGAGACAACGTTTTAAATAAGTGAGACTAGTTCTCCGCCTTAACTTTTCTCAAGTTGTAAATGTGAGCTCTGTGGGACTGTGTTAAATCTACCAAAGTTAAAAAAAAACCCAGTCTTTAGCTTTTTGAAAACAGTACAGCCAAATACTACACAAGGGAATAGATACATAAATGTAGACTGTTAAAGGAGTGCTCTACATCAGTGGTTCTCAACCTTTCCAGACTACTGTACCCCTTTTAGGTGTCTGATTTGGCTTGCATATCGCCAACTTTCAAACTCATTTAAAAACTACTTGATTATAAAATAAGACAAAAATACAGAAGTGTCAGAGCTCACTATTACTGAAAAATGGCTGACTTTCTCATTTTAACCATATAATTATAAAATAAATCAATCGGAATATAGTTATTGTACTTGGATTTCAGTGTATAATATATAGAGCAGTATAAACAAGTCCCATCTGTATGAAATTTTAGTTTGTACTGACTTTGCTAGTGCTTTTTATGCAGCCTGTTGTAAAACTAGGAAAATATTTAGATAAACTGATGTACCCCCTGGAAGACCTCTGCATACCCTCAGAGGTACAGGAACTCCTCACTTCAAGTCCTCCTGGTTAACATTGTTTCATTGCTGATCAATTAGGGAACATGCTTGTTGAAAGTTGTGCAATACTCCCTTCTAACGGCGTTTGGCAGCCGCCTGCTTTGTCCACTGCTTGCAGGAAAAGCAGCCCGTTGCAAGTAGCTGGTGGGTGGTTGGAACCAGGGTGGACTGGGAGCCCCCCTATCAGATCCCCGCTCCCCTAAATTCCCTGTGCAGCAGCTGCTCAGCAAGCTATCAGTTGCTGGCAGTTCAATGGTCCCTCCCCCCACTGCCATGTGCTGCTCCTGCCCTCTGCCTTGGAGCTGCTCCCCAAGACTCCTGCTTGCTGTGTGTGGGGGGAGAGGAAGAAGAGGGGCTAATGTCAGGGTGTCCTCCTCCCCCCTGCTCCTGCAGCCCACTTACCCCATCTTCCATAGAGCTGGGGGGATACACGGAGGGAGGGAGCTGCGGTAAGATCTCAGCTTGCTGATCTAATTAACAAGGCAGTGTACTTCTGACCCCACTCTTCATACTTAAAGCGGAAATGCACATCTCTATCTCTCAAACACACACAGGGTGTGTATCTCTGTCTGCCCTCCCTCCTTTCCTGCTGCCTTGTAGAGTGTGAGAGTTAACCCTTGAGGACTCAGCCAATTGCTAGTTCATCATTTAGCAGTAAGGCATTCCCTGGGAAATATCCTACCCTCTGACTCCTCCACCTCAACCAAGCTTCACAATCATCATCACTGTGTACCAGTATTAAATTGCTTGTTTAAAACTTATACTGTGTGTGTGTATATATATATATATATATACACACACACACACACACACACACACACTAGACTATAGTATATAATATAGTCTTTTGTCTGGTGAAAAAAATTTCCCTGGAACCTAACCCCCTCATTTACATTAAGTCTTACGGGGAAATTAGATTCGCTTAACATCGTTTCGTTTAAAGTCGCATTTTTCAGGAACATAACTACAACGTTAAGTGAGGAGTTCCTGTACGTGTACTTCTGGTTGAGAATCACTGCTCTATATCTTTGAATGTGTAAATGGACAGTTAATAGAGAAGGTGCCAGTAGATGGCACTTAGGAACAGAAAGCATAGTTCTTGGGTTTTGTAGGCTCAATGAAACTTGTTGTGAGCTGCAAATGGCTTCCTCTTGTAGCTGTTTACATCATTTCTTAACACAGACCAAAAAGGCATCAGAGGCCTGCTTCTGATCTCACACAAGTTTTACTCTAGTATAATTCTAAAAAGACTTCAGTGGCATTAAGTTCTGATTTACACCATGGTAAATTAGATCAGGCTTATGACAAGTCTCATCATTCCCCCTCAACTAATGTCACACTTGAAATGCCAATATATTATCATCATTTTGTCATTACTGTATATAATCTACTAAAACAGTTTTCAGAGATTTATAGTTACAGAGGATGTACTTTCTTAAGGAATAATAATTAATAATAAACACTACCACATGATTATTATTTATGTGTTTAGATTGTTATTTTCAAAGGAACCCAAGGGGACTTTGTTGCCCAAATCCCATTGACATTAAATGGGAGTTCAGTCCCTGACTCCTTTCTGCTTCTTTGAAAATCCCAGCGTTAAAGCACAAGGTTTGGTTAGGCCTTATCAGGGGCACATCTGAGGAACCCGCAGCATATTTATTCCTCTTTCCAGTCCTTTGCAGAAGGACATATAGTGCAGTGGCACAGAACAGTGTTCTTTTCAAGCTCCAGTATTCTAATAAATCTAAGGAATGTTGTCATATACCTGGAGTAGGGAGTGGCACCAGAAGTGCATTTTGTCTAATGTACCCAATATATTAGACACAATGAAGGCATTAACTCATTAAAGCATATAAATGAGTAAAGTTTTAAGATAAATCAATTCTGATGGCTCATGATGTTGACACTGTCAACATCTGCCTTTAACATTCCATCTGTTGTGAGACTGTGTCAGATTCACTGATGCATGGTGGCTCACTTGGGCCTCTTTGAAGCTGCTGCAGCGAAAAACCAGAAGTAAGAGCTTATTAGACAAAGCAGTACAGAGCATACTGGCTAAACTCCCCTCCCCATACCCCAAGTTTCATTTCAGGCTGAAACATGCCTGTAATATTTTTACAAAATACAAACATTCACTGAATTAACTGTGTTATTAAACACTCAAAAACCCAGACTCGCAAGAAGGGAAAAACTTATTTGAAGTAATTTTATTCCATTCTCCCTTAGTATTTCATTCAATTTGACAGAATTCAATACTCTGAATTATACATATATCAGCATAAAAATGCCATTATTTAAAGTGAAAAATATTCCACTCAGAATGTTAAAAGCATTATTTCATCAAAATATCAGTTCTGCCTCTCCTCTTACTAGTTTTAGTCCATTCACTCCTGATTTACACTACTGTGAGTTGGAATCAGGCCCACTGTAGTTGAAAATTATTTTAATTCAAGAATTAATGGTTTCATGTGTAAGTATTTAGTTCTTTTCTAATCTGCACACAAAGAACTATATTAAAGTAACATCAAGTTGTAAAGTCAAGTTCTTAGAAGTTAGGAAATACCAGAACTAAGATTGCCTGTGCAACCTTAATGCTGCCCCCCTGTGTAGATACACTCTTAAATGACTTGATCACATACTCTTTTTCCCCACAAGACCCTTGCCTCATTTCCTTCCCTCCCTCCAGCTTCCAGTTGCAGACCCCTTGCCCAGCCAGTTCCAATTTCTTTCCCCTCTCCATTCCCAGTCTCACGAGACTTCTTGTTGCTGTCCATTTCTCTCCCTCCCCTGGGTCCAGCTCTTATCCATTCCAATCAGACTGCTTCCTCCTCCATGCTGCCTGCATTTCTGGTTAAGTGACATGCTGAAACCCTTATAGTGAATAAGTAGCTAAGCAGGAATTCAAACTGAGGCCTTCACAACTCACAGCAACTTGCACATTACTCTAGGAAAACACATAGAACTCTGAATCTGGGGAAAAATCTGGCAAATTAAAGATATGTTTTATTTCAAGACTTAAATCATTTCAGTTCACCTCCACAGCATTAACCTCCTGAATACATTAAACAGAGTTTCCCATATCCTCCCTGATCTACCTATTTCCAGTTTAAGGAATGATGGCTCTCAAGTGAAGATTGATCACTCTGTTTAACTAGTAAGGAATTATCATTCAGTTACTGACATCTATAGCAAATAATTAAATATTTTTATAATAGCAACAAAAAATTATATGATTGAGTCAGGAGTTCCTATATTTTTACTCATGATAACAATAACTAGTTCTTCCGGGCATAATCCTGCTGTGCTCACTCAGGTGAATTCCCAGTGACTCAAAGGGAGTTTTGCCTAAATGATGGCTGCAGGAATGCAACGTATGAGTGAGTTCAGAATTCTAAGTGCTGTAATGAGACGCTCTGTGTCCGCGTGGAAGCGCATTGGGGAAAGCACAAAGAAGCTCATGCTCATTTTAAAATTCTGTTTTTACAGACACAGCAATGGACAACTTTAACTTCTCACTTCCAGTTCTCACCGGAAAACAAGAAGGTAACGTAAAGGGAAACATGGAGGCCAAGGCCTGCAGCACCGTCACACCACAACCTATGTCCCAGTTTGTGCTGTGCTGGCCCCTGAAAGCTCAGAACTTGGCCCTTCTGAAAATGTGCCTTGAGCCATCTTCTCCCCGCTTGTAAAAGACTTATGGAAACCCTCCTAAGGCGCATGTGTCACACAGCAGGGGGGCACCACATCAGTCTGAGTCACTTGCATTTATTCTGGTTTCTCTTCTAATTTTTTTAACTCTTTTGTTTGGCATTAACACAGTTGAGGGGATGGGATTCTCCCGCACATCCAGGCCTCTGTACACTGCAGCAGGATGAACTCCTCTGTCAGACAAATGGCATTGCACAGGCCCAGAGCCACCCGCAAGCCCCACTGTAGGAGTCATGCTGTGACTCTGGGTGCTCTGGTTAGGTCTGGGACACGGAGCTCCTCACAGACAGCCTCCTGAGTTGCCTACATTACCCTGGGGGTGTTTTTGGCCCCAATCAGCCCAGAATCCCCAGACCTCAAAGATGGCTTACGGCCACCTCTGCCCTCCATCCTGCGGTGCTGTGCTGTGTGTCTTGCGCCACCAAGAGGCATAGCCCAGGAACTCACCCATTATGTTTGCCAACCTACAAAGACATTAAGGAAGAGAACAAACAATGAAAGAATAACATTAGATTTCCGTGAGAGAATCCTGGAAGAACGTCCATCTGGGATCCTCTAGCCACCATTCCCCCTTAGAGATAGGCTGGAACATTTTTACATTTGAGGGTTCAGTATCCAGAAATCAGAATCACACCTACTATATACACTGGACCCTCGCTAGAATGCAGGATTTGGGATCCATGTGCCGTACCGCATTAATGCGGGGACCGCGTTAAAATGAATTCCAATTTAAGTAATCCAATTTGGGATCCGTGGCCGCGACTGCGTGATATGTGAATTTGTGCTATAAAGACTCACGTTCTAGCGAGGGTCCAGTGTATGTCACAAATGCAGCTCAACAGTCAGGGCCTAGCTTTAATCAGATTTTGCTCCCTTGCGATTCTGAGCTCAACCGCTCTTACTCTAAGGGTATGTCTACACTGCAATTAAAAGCCTGTGGCTGGCACGTGCCAGCTGAATCAGGCTCATGGGGCTCAGGCTGCGGGGCTGTTTAACTGCAGCGTCGGCGTCCAGGCTCAAGCTGGAGATCGGGTTCTAGGATCCTGGGAGGTGAGAGGATGCCATAGCTCATGCTGCAGCCAGTGCCAGAATGTGTACATCACAATTAAGCAGCCTTGCAACCTGACCCTTGCGAGCCCAAAGCAGCTAGCACAGGCCACCTGAGGGTGTCTAACTGCAGTGTAGACATACTGTAAGTCGGCTGATGCAGCCCACATGCTCAGGGTTTAGCTGATCACCATATTTGGGGTCGGGAAGGAATTTTCCTCCAGGGCAGATTGGCAGAGGCCATAGGGGTTTTTCGCCTTCCTCTGCAGTGGGGGGCACGGGTCACTTGCTGGAGGATTCTCTGCACCTCGAAGTCTTTAAACCACAATTTGAGGACTTCAATAGCTCAGACATAGGTGAGAGGTTTGTTACAGGAGTAGGTGGGTGAGATTCTGTGGCCTGCGTTGTGCAGGAGGTCAGACTAGACGATCATGGTGGTCCCTTCTGACCTTAAAGTCTATGATTCTATGAATACTCCCTGATGAGCAGATTCACACCAGTACCTTTTGGTACCCACTCTGTTTTGGCCACAACCTCTAGCATTAAAAATATTTCCCCTTCTTCCTCCACTGAAACAGTAGCATTGCAAAGGTACCAGGACTGTGTTGTCAACTTATGAGATTCTCTTGTTGAGTAAAAACAACGAGGAGTCCTTGTGTTACCTTAGAGACCAACAAATTTATTTGGGCATAACCTTTCGTGGGCTAAAACCCACTTCATCAGATGCATGGAGTGGAAAATACAGCAGAGAGGTATAAATACACAGCATAGGAAAAGATGGGAGTTGCCTTACCAAGTGGGGGGTCAGTGCTAATGAGCCAATTCAGTTAAGGGGAAATGGGCTATTCTCAACAGTTGACAAGAAGGGAAGAAAAAAAAAATCACTTTTGTAGTGCTAATGAGTTCAGTGTAATCAAGGTGGCCCATTTCAAACAGTTGACAAGAAGGTGTGAGTATCAGTAGGGGGAAAATTTGTTTTTGTAGTGACCCATCCACTCCCAGTCTTTATTCAGGCCTAATTTGATGGTGTCCAGTTTGCAAATTAATTCCAGTTCTGCAGTTTCTCATTGGAGTCTGTTTTGGAAGTTTTTTTGTTGAAGAATCGCCACTTTTAAGTCTGTTATTGAGTGTCCAGGGAGATTAGTTGAGTAGTGGCAGACCATACATTTCTCTATGCCATTGTTGTTTTTCATACAAATTGGTCAAATGTTACTCCTTTTCCTAGAAGCCAAACATGCTACAGGACCCAGGCCCATTACCAGAGCTATGTAAGAGCATGACAGTAACTCCTCATCACAAGACCATGCTGTAATGCACCTTCTTTAATTGTATAAATATCTTTTTCCCAGACATTTTTCAGAAAGCTTTTGCTGCTGATGCTGATTATTTGGAAATGTCTGAGAAAATGAACCAGTCCTTCTGGAAATTGTTAATAAAATGTTTAGCCACTGTTAACCCAGCCAGCCTGACCGCTGAAGAAACACACAATGTAAGTTACTAAGGAATCCTCATTTTCTTTTGCTCTTTGTAAAATATTAAGTATTTCCTTATTGGCTGCATGGTTTTGCTTGTCCACTGACCTATGGAAACCCTTTGGGAGAATAAAATGTAGAGCCTAATCCTCGTTTATGCTAAAGTTCCTTTATGCTTGCCAGAGCTGCATAAAAGGGCCTTAGTGTTAAAGAGAATCATGGACAAAATTTTCCTGCAGATGTGAAGAAATTAACTTCAAAAAAATGTCAGCTCCCTAGTGTATTCCTCTGTATCTATTCACCTGCTTTCTTTGAAGAAAGGACACTAATGCTGAAGTTATAAAATGGCGTTGCAAGCTATTCAAATGATCACATGTCCATTCAAGAACCTTGTACGCTATTTCTCCAGTCCTGGGACTCAGCCACAGAGTAGGATGAAAAGTTTAATGCTATTGCACCATGCCATAGTGATGGCTTGTGGGGTAGTTCAGTGAAAGTAGCATGGGCTAGGGGTGTGAGTAAAAGACTGGAAGCCAAGATTCTCATCCCAACTTTGGTCTTGGGCAGAACACATTTTCCCTTCTGTAAAGTAGGGGTATTGTTGTGCCTTTCCCAGATGGGTTGTGTGATGCTTATAAAGCACTTTAATAATAAGTGCTTGGTTTTATTAGTAGGCCTGTTGGATGTGTACTTACCTTTCTTTCAGCTCCTTAACAGAGACATAAATTCATCTGATGAGCGTGCAGCCTCCTTGAAGACCATAGGAAAAAAAGGAGTTAATGCAATGGTTGTGCTTTACCTGCTGCTAAAGGTGAAAGATCTATCTGCCTACAGAGAGCTGCCCAGCTCCAAGAAAAATGGTGAGTATTAATTGGCTGCACATCCGTCCAGACCAAATCTGGGATGTAGACAAGGAGTAATAGCTGTTTTGTTAAAAATGGCTGTAGCCAGACTAGGGCGTTAGTTTTATTTCAAAACACTGAAGTGTGCTGGGAAGGGAACAGAAGTGAATTACAGTAAAGTGAACAGAGAAAGTGCTTAGAAAGATGTATTGCCCAGGTGATGATGGCAGCCAGATAGCTAGAAGCCATTTAGACAGATGGCGACTGTACTTATTCTAGTTTGCAGGGTTTCTCTGGAAAAAGTCGTTGATCATTTAGGGTTGAGATCCTCACTCAGTGGTAAAGTCAAAGGAGCTGTGCCAGTTTACATCAGACCTTCAATTTTCCCCTCTTCTGATGAGACTAATCATAGCAAAATTTTAATTCTCACGTAGACTGCAGCTGACCTATTGATCAAATGAGCAGTGCACAGAGCTGCCATACTGGGCAGACAGCTGTGCTGATCTTGTGGAAATATTTTAGCAAAATTTGCCATTGTGTGTCAGGTGATTCTGTGTGCCTCATCTGATTTCCCTGGGAAATTTGATAACATGGCTAATTTTGAATAGAAAGTGTACAGAATTTGGAGTTTTGATCTTTGAATCTGAAAGCCTGGTTTTGCTTTGCCTGCCTATTTTTGAGCCAAAAGCTTATAAAATATGGCAAGTTTGTGGGAGATGTGAGCCTACATTCAAGTCTGTAGTGAGTTATGAAAGAACACAAGTTGCCAGTGGCTTTGCCTTTTGCTGAACCTATTTCACCACCCTCTGTTAGGAACATGGAACTGTTCATCTCAGGGTGTATTTACACTTGGAAATTTTACCAAAATAGCTGTTCCAGAATAATTATATCCTGATTATTAAGATACATTCATAAAGGGTGAAATTCATCCTTGTGCAGAGGGCCTATGTCCCACCCTCCCCCAAAGCCTACTTCAGAACAGGATGGGACTCAGAGGGCAGGGACTGTCCTTTTGGTCTGTGTTTGTACAGTGCCTAGCACAATGGGGTCCTGGTCCATGACTGGGACTTCTTGGCATTACTGTAATACAAATAAATAATAAGATACATAGGCCTTGTTCAGATCTCTGTGCAGCATTACATTTAAACCCATAAAGAATTACCTAAAATATACCAGTGACTGCCAAGAATTCCCCCACTGCTGGGAGTGTCTGGAGATCCCAAGACCACCCGCTTCTTTGGAAAATTTTCTCTGGAAACATTTTTCAAATGTCTGCAACCCAATTCTCAGAGCCCAGAAGAGTTTAGTAAGCACAACGTTTAGAGCTCTGTCTTATGCCTACAAGAGGATGTTGGTGGTGCAGCACAATTCGAGAGAGGCAGTGAGAGATCAAGATTATAATGGGAAAATAGCAGCCCAGAAGTTGGTGAACAATCAAGTCCTCCAGCAAAACCACCCCTCTTGTTCTACTTTTGTCTGCTTCTGGGCAATGTGTATTTTCATGGGAGTTGGCAGCATGGACATGGTAAAGCCCATGCCAAGATGTCTTGGGCTCCCACCACAAGAGCATTTTAAACATTTTTTAAAATTGTGGCATTAAGCATTTGAACACTTGTTTATGTCATGCTTTCGCTTGTGTTAGTTGCGGTGCTGTATGTGCACTAGCAAGCAAAACAAAGTTAAGATTTGATTTTCCTGGAGGAGCTCCCTTGTTAATAATGCACAACCGTAAAGTAGGAAAACCTTAAATATTAGTTTCAAACAGACTATATTTTATGTCTGCATTTTAACAGATGAAAAATTGAAACTACTTCAGGAATTGGAAAAAAGTGTCACATTTTCACAAGAAGAAAGTGAGGTTGAAAGGTCGTCTCGGGAGCCTGCAGAGACACAACCACGAGGTACAGAGAGAGTTTGTCTTGCTTTTGCTTGCAATTTAATTGTAAAAAAATTTAAATTATTGGTAGTCTGACTAAAGGCTCAGATATTTATACAAGAGAATCATGTGCCAGTTACATAGGGATTAAAAAAAAAAAAAAACCCTCTGAAATCAGAAACTATGCAAAATGGAGATGTCAAAAGAGCAACATCTTTAGATTCACCAGGTGCCAAAGAGTAGCTATTGGTCTCTAGTGGAGAGATGGTATTTGGGTACTGATAGTCACTATGGACACAAGGAGCAGAGCGAAGTCTCTGGGACTAGGGATGGGAGGATGAAAGGCAGGCAAGCAGGAGAACAGAGGAGGTAAGAAGCTGGTGCTATGGTTGTGGAAAGTAATAGAGGCAAGCTGCTGAGGGAGGCAGTAATGAAGGACAGAGAGCACTGCAGATGGGAATGGTGGTAGGGGGGAGATGCAAGTAGAAGACACAGCACTGGGGTTAAGAAGAGTGATAGAAAGCAAACAGGCCACAGTAGGACAGAGCCAGTACACACCATACAGATGTCACGTGCCAAAGTCTGGCGTCCAGGTAGCCATTTAAATATTTGTATCTTTTTCCATTTTGGAATGACACAAACACAAATACCAGCAAAATTCCTGTCCATGCACAGATCAGTGCCAAAGAGAGTATTCCTCTAACCCCTTCTACAGAGAAAACAAACCTGAATCCATTATTCAATTCTTTCTAAAGATTTCTCACTTGAGGAGTGTGATGGGGTCCACTCACCACAGCAGCACCTCCAACTGGCCTTCATGGTGATTAGCTCTGCCAGCCAGTGCACCCTCTCCATCTGGAGACCCACCTCAGTCCAAGTACTGCAGCATCCTCTTCATGACTCAGTCCTCTGTCTGTATCACCCACTCTGTTTCCCCATTCCGGGGATGGGTACCACTGTTCAATAGTCAAGCCACTTCCACAGCAGTGGATGGGGGTATCCAGCCCTTCCCACTGCTCTGGGTCCCAACCCAGGGACTCTGTAGATAGCAGCCTATTGCTGCATCTCCTTAACTTCCTTCAATGCTGCTTCAATTCCCTATGACCCCACACCTTCTTCACCCTCTTCTCAGGGCATTCAGCCAGCAAGTCCCAGGAGCTAGCCAGAAGCTGCCTCTTGATCCCCCAGTCCCTGCCAGCAACTACTCTGTCTAAGGCGCTACCCTTGCTGCAGCCTGCTAGGAGCACAGTTCTCACCCCTTAGGCTCCCACAGCCACTGCCCTGCTCTGCCCTGCAGCTCCTTTTGTACTAGCCTGCTAGGCTCTGATTGGCAGCTCCGTGCAGCCTCCCTCTGAGTGGCTGCTTCCTGCCAAGCCTCCCTAGGCTGCCAGGGGGATGCACTTCCTCTGCTCCTTTCTGGGACCGGATGTGGCAGGTCCATGAGGCCACCATTAACCCCTTCCACTCTGATGTGGGGTGAGCACCCCATCACAAGTAGGTTAGAGGTTTTAGCAGCTTAAAAAGATATTGTAAAGAGAGTGCTTTAATGCTGTATCAACGCACGTCCCTTTCATAAAGATACATTTCAGTGCATAATAACATTGACTTTTCCCGGATTTCTTGCCAAGTGAATGCTCATATGTCTGCACTCTCCAAGGTGTTCCTCATGTGTGCTGAAACCTGTGCTAAGGCAGCTCATAAAGTAGTTTAAAGAACATACAGAATTAGCTTCTAATAGCTGTAGTACTTCACTATCATTTCTTTCATTATTAGCAACCAGCGCTGGCAAGAAAAACGTCTCTGTGGCAACAGTTAAACCAATTTCTCACAAACAAAGTCAGGAAGACCAAGACCATGAAAATCAAGATGGAAGTGGTATGCAAATAAGCCTTTCTTTCCCATAGGGGCCCCCTATTATCATTAACTTTCTAGCACCCAGGACCAAGTAATTTGTATTTTAGAGGTGAAAAAGAAAAATAACTAGGTGGCTCTTTTTACAGCTGTGTGAAAAAACATGGACTCTGTTACTGCAACTTTCTGGCCTCCCTGTAGCTGCACTTCTTGGGCCACATGCATAAGCACAAACACCAGCCAGCGCTTAGCTGTAGAAAGGGACGATAATTATGATAAGCATATGTGCTATAGTTATTAGTATTTTATCTCTTAACTTTTTGAGATGTTTGCATAGTAAATCATTAATATTAGAGCTGGGCCTGGAATGCAGTACCAACTTTAAAGCCTTTCCCCTCCAGAAACATGGGAGAGCTCCCATCTGGCTCTCAACTTTTTGTTGATTTCAGTTCATACCTAGGGTAATGGTTGGGCAGAGACAGCTATTGAAATTCATCTAAAGAGTTCAAATGCAAATGTGTCATTTACAGTGTCCACAGTCAGCCCCTCAATTGATTTGAGGAATATAACTAAAGTCAATGCATTGTTTTTTGTTCTCAGGACTTTTCCTTCCCTGTGAAAGAAACCACAAAGCAAGTGCAGTCCAGATACAGAAAATGTGTGTGATAGCCACAAACAGATAGTAACATCCATCAGCCCATAGTAGTGGCCCATAACATGTAAAAAGTTAAAGCTTTTGACATTTAACTAACCATTCTAAATGTCTCTTGAGTCTGATTCAATAGCAACATGTTTAGAGTGACATCATGAGCTATAGTTTGTCACATAGGAGTCTCAAAGTAAAATAGTACTCCATCATCTAGTGCAGGGACTAGGATACAGTAAAAATTATTTACTTTCAGTTGCTGAGTAATGTTGTGTATAAATTACTTTCCTTTAGAAGCTAAACTGCATAACCCACAACCAATACCCATTTTAAAGACTAGGGGCTCAATTCTGCCTTTAGACACACTTGTGCAAGTGTACTGATTTCAGTGGGATTGCATGCATGTGACTGAAGGCAGAATTGGGCCCTCAAGGCTTGCTAATTGGCTAAATATTAATCTACTGTATATTTGTGCATTATTTTAGGTGCACCAGGAGAGGTTGTCCCCTATAACAAATCAGGTAAATTCTCACCGGTTACCACCCTCAGCAACTTCACATGGATGGAAACAGACTTGTGTAAAAGAATAACTGCATGCTTATAAATGTGCTGTGTCAATGCACCTCTTTTCCTGGAGTGCCATTAGTCTGGCTTTAGCTCTGGATATAGCATGGAGACTATATTCATAGCTTTGTTTGCTCTCTTCCTGGTATTTGACAGGTGTTGATGCTGATTTTTATTACATCTTTCAGCTGCCTTTTGCACAGCTGACGAGGGGACAGCGACTCATTGGTTAGAACAGCTAGGAATGGATAGGATCCATATACAACAGTTTTGGTCATTCCTTTTAAGGAGGGGCCTAGTGATTATGATGAGCAGTTGTTCATTCTTCCTCAGGAAGCTCACATGTGCCATGCTGTTATTCGACCCCTTGTTCAATGTGGCTATGAGACTGAGCTGTTTGGAGTTGTTTTCAGTAAGGTGATGATGCTCAGCTCAGGTTTCCTTCTAACCTTACCGAGATCCTGCAGTATTCATGCATTCCAAAACCTTGGCTGAAATAGGATCGTGGATGAAAGCCAAATGAAAATCCAGGTAGAGGCATTGCTAGGCAGAGGGAGCTTGGAGCCTCTCCCTAAATTCCATTCTCCATGTACTGCAAGGTGGCAGCAAGAGATGCGTCCTTACTAAAGACCCGTGTGCACCCTGCTGCCACACTGGGGATGCTGCAGCGGCTGAGCTGATAGCCCTCTTGTGTTCTCCACTTCATCCCTCCTGCTCCCTGGGCAGATGTCACATTAGTCAGCAATCAGGTTCTGAGAGCAGAAATGCTGGAGGAGAAGTACCCATTTTGGGAGAATGCCTGCTCAACCACTCCCCTCTACTGCAATAATTGGCAGGGGTTGGGGGGGATAGGCATTACTGCCGCCTTGGAGGTAAGTAGAGAAGGGAGTGGTTCTAGGAGGGACTCCCTAAAGAGTGATCTATTGTTAACAGGATTGGGTAAGATGCCTGGGAGGTCTGGATAGTAAGGAGGAAATGAGCACATCTGAACACGCTCCCTGAATTCCCAGGTGAGGGCGGAGTCCTACCGTGCCTTTTCTACGGTACCTTTGGTGGGCCTGGAGATGCCGCCTTTTTTCACGGATGTGGACTTCACCACAGTTACCCACACCTTTGCTACTTCCAGGCTAGACTACTTCAGTGCAGTCTACTGTGCGTGGGGCTAGCGAGACATATCTGACTAGAACTGAACACTGCTGCCAATTTCATGTGTAAGTTAGATTGATACATACACATAACACCTGTGCTCCATGCTGGGCTGCGCTCACTTCCAATGGCAATTGTGGGGATTGGGTATGAATTATAAATCCCTGAATCATCTGTGACCCAGCTACCTCAAAGAAAGTAGTAGTCATAGCAATTGTGAGCAGCCAAAATGTTTTTGCTACCTGCTCCTCATGTTGAATTCCTAGGGTGCTGGAGGACCCCCGTCTCTCGCTTACTCCCTCCTCTAGTCTGGACAGCCCAATCTGGTGCCCTTTTTGATGTCTTTTTCCTGTTTTGAGTCTCTAGATGGATTGTGATTTGTCCTTGGTAGAGTTGACAACAGTGGGGAATAATCTCTTGTGTGATCAGCTGTTGACAAAAGGCACATTGTTTTTAATTGTAAATATGCATGTGTGTTGTAATGAAGGGAATGGCATGAATTGATTTTTGTTTTAAACTACAAGGGACTAAGTCCTAATATTTTGTTGCTTTTCAGAGATTGCAAGACGAGAAAATGCAGCTGCTGCTGGTAAATATAAAAAAGCAAACAGAGAAGTTCTGTTTTCCCTAGAGTGTGTGTGCCTTTTCTTTCATGCATATTGTATTTCAGTAATTAACTTTGGGTATTGGAGAACTATTTGATCTCCAAATCCATGGTGAAATTCAGGGTTCATACAAAACCCACATGAACCAAAATTGCTGTATTTTACACAACTGTTCTATTATTAATAATTTGTATAACTATGGGTAAAATGAAATTCACCCCATGCAATCATTTGTATGGTGACTTCAGCTGAACATAGGCAGAAATAGCAGAGGTATAGCTTGTGATGATTTAGCCATGAAGGTGTGTTACGAGGGGGTTGCTTTAGGCCTTGTCAAATGAACAGTGAATAAGAAAAGTCTTCTCATCAAAACTGTTTGGTTTCAAAATTTGGCTAGAAATATGGTAAAATTTCCATCCCTTTCTGATTTCTTTCAGTCCATCCCTAGCACAAGAACGGTATCTCACAGTAGATTTTGGTAATTCTGCCTTCAGTCCTGGTCAAATTTCTAGTTAACATGTTCAAAAACTTCTTTTAAGTCTCAAGAGATTTGGGTCAGTTTTTATTTTATCCAAACAGATTCCTCTCCCCCCCACCCCAGATAGAGCTCTTAATTTTGGGGCTATTATAGAAACCCTTTGTCACAGGTCAGGGCAACTGCACCTATATTCCCCCTCCATGATCCAGCATGGACATCCTCCTTTAGGCTTCTAGCTCCCCAGCGGTCACCTCTCATGGGCGAGAGTCATGTCTCTCTTCCCCCTGACCAGGGTATTTCCAGGCTGCACAGTTCCCTGTCTCCATTGTGAATTCTCTAGTTCGTCAGACTGCCTCAGCAGGCCAACTGTGCCTGCCTTCCTCAGAGGCTGCAAACAGCATGTTTTTTTTTCTGAGCAAGCATGTTTATTCTTAAGGTGAAAGAATTGCAGAGGAAAACATTAAAACAATAAAAATCTACACATCTGCTAATAAAGCTTTCTAGAGATCACCCCAACTCAAAGCGTTCAGGCAGGTGAACAATCCTTCAAATCCTGCCCAGGGGTTTGCCTCTGGTTTCAAGTTCATAACTGCTTTGGCTCAGAACAAGCTTCCCCCCCCACGAATCTGAGTGTCACTCCTTTATTCAGTTGAGCCTCTGATTGTGTCCTCATGTAAAAGGTGATCAGCAGTCAAAAAGGGCCCCTCAGGAAGCTTCAGAAGGAATACCTGCAAAACCAGAGGGGTTACATTTTCATGCACTTCCCTGTAGCGATTTCCTGGGAAGCCCACTTAACTTTAAAAGTTCACATCGTTCCAAATAGTCCCTTGAAGCACAAAACACTTTCCTCCCTTGAGACGTTACTTATAATCCCACACTAATGCATGAACATTTGCAGTTTTCATACCAGGAACTCTTGAAGTTAAGTCAATAGGATTTAACTTCATTCAATAGGGTTTGTCCAGGTTATTGCAGGAAGTTGCCATATCTGTCATACACTTAATCAGCCGATTACAGCAGATTCAATCCCCATAGTCATAATGATGAGTAATTTTCATTTATTCCGTGGTAGTAGCTGCAGCCCTAGAAAACAGATTTAAGACCTTAGGGCTCAATCTGAAATGCCTTGTTAGACAAAACTCAGGTTATCTGGGTCTCAGTAGGGTCCTGAGATACTGCTACTGCTTCAAGCTCGGTAGGCTGGAGAGTTGAGGGCCAGAGAAATGTCTGCTTTTAAGAGAATTATGTTTTGCTAATTCATGTGGTGTAATAGTACAGCTCCTTCTAAATCATCACTATCAGTTAAAAGTTCTGTTTTGGGGTTTTGTTACATCTTCCTACAATCACTAATTTGATCTTTTTTGAAAGGCCATCGTTAGTCTTTCCTGGGATCAATATTACAATGATTTTCAAAGCAAAATTCATTTCAGATGCTGAAAGTAAAACAACCCATCAAAAGTTATCTATTTTAGAATTACTGTTGCACTAACGGTGGTGTCACTTTCCTCTAGCAGGTGAAAACGTTACTTACCTTCAGAGATGTCAAAGACAGTGGATAAGAATACGGAAAAATGGTAAGAATCTTCTTTTATTTAGCTGATCCCAAGCCTAGAGAATCTTGGGCCAAAGAACCTGACCTGAGGGCTTTGGCTTCAGTTCAGCAAGGGACTTAAGCAGGTGTGTAACTTTAAGCATGTGATTAATCATTTTGAAATTAATGGGACTACTCATGCTTCAAGTTATGCACATGCTTCACACTTCAGTCTAGTAGAACTACATAAGGCAGCTGAGGTGGAAGTAGAAATGATTTATTATAACTGCTGTAGCTGAACATGTATGATCAAGGGCCATGATTTTAGTGATATAATTTCCTTTCTCTCTTATTTCAGATGTATTCTTTCATTTTGTCATTCTTTGCTTTGGCATTGGAACCGCACTAATTAGCTATTACCACTACAAAGGTAAGACAGGACTTTAGCGTAAGGATGAATTATTGTATTTTGGAAGACAGAACAAAACCAAATACTTGTATTTCTTTTATTCTCTTTAGACTGGATCATTTCTCTTGGTTTTGGTTTAATCACCTTTGCTTCCCTAGAGACCACCGGAATATATTTTGGTCTTGGTAAGTGTATTTCACAGTACCTGAGAAAACAAGCAGCTTTATATCAGTACCTGGAAAATGCAGAGTTTAAGTGATCATGTAAAACACACAGATGTAGAAAAATGCTAAAGACTGAGATTATGTAAAATATCACATCACATAATCCTCCCCCACATTCAGAATTACATGCCGCACCTGGCGACACACTGGCCTCTGACATTTGAAACAAGACGCTGACTCATTTTCCCCTGCTTACCAATCACAAGTTCTCTGAAGATACAGAGACACATTCTCCAGCAGTGGTTAAATAATACTATCCTCACAACATCTGGCAAGGTGGGAGTACTCGGAGTTTGATTCTGTGAGGTGCTGGACAACCTCAACTCGTATTGAGAGGAAAGGCAGTTGAAGATGCTCAGCACACCTTGCAGGAATGGCTCTCCAATCAGAAAACACTCAAATATTGCTACTTGGAATTAAAAAAAAAAAAATCTTCAAGTGATTTCATTGGGGGAAAATGCAGTTCACAAACTTAAGGTTTCCCGTTACATCACAGAGTAGTAGAAAGCTCCTTTCCTTATTTAATATTAAGGCACTTGACAATTTGTGGAACTGTTTTGTTGGCAAGCAACTTTGTTCATAGTCAGTATTTTGTTAGCAATAGAACTGCAGAAGGACCTAGTTTAAACAGTCAAACTGAAACACTTTGATATTTGTCCCCAACAAACATATAATCACCTCTTACCTTTTGCTATTTCACTTCTTCTATGTTGAAATCTCGCTGGTCCTGAACAACTCCTGTATTTTGTTTTTAAATAGTGCATCGAATTCACAGTGTCCTTGACAGATTCATTCCTCTGATTCAGAGATTCAAAATACCAGGTAACACCACATTGTTGCTCAGTCTTATTCTCTGTAGATATATTTCTGAGCTATCTCAGAGCACCCCATTTCTACTGGGGCCAGAGAACTAGCTCTGTTTTTAAAAAAAGATTGTACTGTAGGCTATCATTCATTCCTTGAGCCTATTTTATTTAGAAATTCATTTCTCTCAATTGAGAGTGGCAGAGCATTTTCACATTCTTAATATACTGTGGAGAACTTTCGTTACTTCTTGGCAATGTTTGAATGAGAAATGTGACTGAACTGGGAAAAATCCCTACTTTTTGGTCTTCATACAACTATCAGCTAATGTATGAAATGTATGAAAATTGTATGAAAATCCAGACATTTGGCATGGAGGGAGGGAGTTTAATAATCAACCCAGTGGAGTTCATTTGAACAGAATTCTCCTGACAGTCCTGTTTTTTTTGAATCATCACGTAGGTATTAGAAAAGTTGACTGAACAGAAGATCTGAGAATTCAACAATTTTCTGGATTGATTGTACTAAAGTGAATAAAGCTGTTGTATGGTGCAGTCATAAAATCTAATGGCTATTATAAAATATTGAAGCATTAACCATAAAATTTGTTATTCTCTCCACTGTGGAATAAAAACTGCGGTACAGTAGGCCTGTCCTTTCCTTTGACATGTTTTGTGGCTCAGTGCAGCCAGTAAAATAGGCTGTGTTTGTTATAAATTCATTCTAAGCTATGCAGGTAATACATCATGTTATTTTCCCCACCCATATAATTGTGTCGGTCCTACTTGCGAAGTCTGATCCAAAGCCCATTGAAGTCAAGAAATGACTTGCATAGACTTCATTGAGCTCTGGATCAGGCCCTTGATGGTTTAAAAAGTCTTCGGAAACCCTTGTGGGGTTCTTTCCCTCCCCCACGTTCCGGGTCAGGTTTACTTTTCATGTTGCACCCACCTAAACCTCCCCGCTAGCACCAGTGCTGATTGGAGCTATTCCCTTTTGGCTGGAGCCCTGCATTATAAGAGTGCTATCTGAGCATGTGGACTAGTCAAGGCTGTTTTTCAAAGCACTTTGTTAGCACCTTTCCTCAAAGAGGCAACCTTGGCACTCAGAAGCTCTGCTTTCTTCACACCTTGTGAAACCATGAGCCAGGCAAACCTCAGCTGCTTGCTTGAACACCAATAGAACAATTACTTTGGATTAGCTAATTTATTGTAGCAGACCTCGATAAACTGTGCTTAGAACATAATGACTTGCAATGAAAGCCAGGTGAGATGTTACACACAGTGTATAGCAAAAGGCAAAAATGTTATTAGTGACAGCAAATTTAATTTCTCTTCCTGTGACAGCAGTCTGAGGAAAAAAACAAGTGGTTCAAAAAAGAATAAAACTAAATAATGAACTGCAGATTTGGAAAACCTGTCATTTTATAGGGTTGGGTTTTTTTTTGCAAATTTGTAGAACTATAAACAGTGGAAAGTGCTGAAGACAGCAAAAAAAGTGATTAAAAAAACTAAATGTTATACATTACAGTATATGAAGGCATAAAAATGCATGGGGAGGGATAAGAGAAAGAAACTGAAAAAAGACATCTTAAGATATTAACCCAACACAGCCTATTTTAAGGGCAAAGGAACTATATTTTCAGTCTTGCTCAGCAGACTAGAGAAAATAAATTGTAAGCATTTATTTTTAACCACTCTGACCTTTTTTGCTTAATTTAGCTCAATTTGTTTATTCAGGAATAACATTAATTGTGAGGTGGTCTGCATGAAAACAGTGGATCACTGAAATAGATGTTTACATGAAGAATTAATGTATTAAGAGTATTAATAGTAGCATTATTGAAATGCTCATGGTCACAGCTAACTGATTATATGCATTGTTTCTATGCCTTTGTTGAACAATCCTTTGTCATACATAATGTAACTTCACTTTGAAAACAAAAGTCAAGTTCAGACAAAGTTAGAACTGCTCAAGCAGACTGTGTTTGCATATTTTGTAATAGAACATTATGAACGTTTTCATCCTGCGCTCGTAACAAAGGCTAAGAAACATCTTCCTTTTCTTCTGCTGTAGAATATGTCTTGTTCTAGAAGGGGGTGACTCAGCTTGCTTAAGCTGTCTTCGGCAGGGTTGAAGAGAAGGGGAACAGTATATCCTCCCTCTTTGTTGAATATACTGAAATTAATGTTCTGCCAGAGTACTAACCTACTATATTGTGCTTAATCAAACTCAGGGCAGAGAGGTGAGGTAAACTGGAATTCATAAGAGGAGATACTGCCCATGGACAAGTTATCACAGCTCCTGTATGTGGGTCCTTGAATACTGCATATGGATAATCTAGCTCATCACTAACATGTTTTCCAAAGAACCAGGAGTGAGATCCTCACCTCTGCTCTAACCCCTTTATGCTGGGTAAAATGGATGGGGTGATGAAAAGGAGCCCTAAAAGCCCTAGTTCTGTCTGGGAGAGAATGTCCTTCGCACAGGCAGACACTAGACACTCAAGAGGACAGGCAGCAGGCTGACTTACAAGGACACTCTTACAAACCCTGTCATAGGGGACATGCCAGGGGTAGGAGGGTGTGTTAGGGGCAGGGCCACAGCATCACTGCAGAGATTCTGGGAAGTGCTGTGGCCCATAGTATATCCCCAGGAGGTGGCCATAACTTAGAGGTGTCTAATTATGCTGCGGGCCTCTCCTGTTCCTTGAAAAGCTCAGAATCAGGAGGTCGGAAAAGTAACTTAAAGCACCTTAGCGCACCATCTCTCCAGGCTACAAAATCTGTGCTGCACCTCGTCAAAGCTGAAGCATAGAATCTCATCCTAAAGTTTTTTAATGGGTGTGACCCAAGGACCTCTTGATGCCAACTGACAGAGAGCACTGGACCATAGAAGGGTTACAGGGATCCTCTGGGTCTGGTATCTACATCTACATTCTAGCCTGTCAAAGTAAGTCATGTCATGTAAGGTCTCTAGTGAAAACCTGTGTCACATTGGTCATAACAATCACTGTAAGATGTATGTATGGAAAATGTGAGGAGTTATGGGGGGGAGGAGAATCTTAGCCAAACTGGTTGAAAATGTTAAGAAAAGGACTTGGGGTAAGCTAAATTGTAGCAGCTAGGGGTATATCTTGAGAGTTAAGTTTAGGCTCTAGAAAGCATGTTATGATTTTGTTTTATATTGGAAACAAATGGTTATGTACTCATACTTTCTACCACTGGAATCTGTTCTTTGATAATAAACTTATTCTTGTTTTCACTATCTGTGTATCTAAGTGCTGTGTGTTAAGTGATCCCGAGTTGGACCTTGCAAACAGGTGTGTACTATTCCTTTGGGAATAGTGAAATCAGAGTTCTGTGAGCGTCCAGTGGATTGGGGCTGAGCACTCCAGAGGAATGCTGGGCGTGATCGGCGGTCACTGTGTGCCTATCACTGTAGCGAGAGTGTGAGACCTGTGAGGGTAAAGCTTGTGGTGCCAGAGACTGGTGGATTAAGGGAGCTGATCCACAACAGGCACAGACAAGACCCCCCCATGCTGAAGTGGTGGTAGCAGGGTGCCTCACAACCCTGGATACCGCTGGGAAGCATCACAATGGTGATATATATAGAAATATAAAGACCCAGGAGAAGAACTTAAAGAAGGTGTTTCAAACTGGAGTATGCTGGGGAGGGAGGGGGAATTATACAGTGTATACACCTGTTTCAGGGGTTTCTTTGAATGGAAGTTCACAATCCAATCGAGCTTCTCCTCTGACTTGATATATTCCTGCATTTGAGAATTCCCTGCTTCTTATAACAGAAATGGACACAGTCACAAATTCAGCATTCAGACCTAATTACAGAATTGAGCAGAGAGAGCTGCTAGCCTGGGAGGGAAATAAACCCTTACAAATACATTATGTAACTAAGAAACATGGCAATTAAAATTGTGAAAAACAGGTGAGAGATAAATGGAGGCATGTTCCATGCCCCAAAAGACTGACATTCCAGAACAGTATGAAGTGACCTAAAAAGACACTAGGATGTTTATATTCAGACACCACCACACTGCATAAAAGCCCCTGTAAGTAAAATGATTTAACACACTATTTTGTTTAAATCTTGTATTTTTATTAGACCTTCTCTGCATATATTTTAAGCACCTTCTCCTCCAAGTCACAGTATAGTTTTGAACACTGGTCTAATGTAACACAACGTGCGATGCTTCAAACTACTCTGCATTCCTTGATTTGGAAACTGCCACTTTAACAGCCTGCACGATGGCATCTTTATCAATGCCAAACATCTTAAGGAGCTCAGCTGGTTTCCCACTTCTTGGCACATGGGATACAGCCAAGCGAGTAACTGTGATACCAGGCTCTCCAACTAGAGCACCTGACACTGCTTCTCCAATGCCACCTAGGAAAAAGACAGTAACATTCATAAAATTCAGAGTGTCTAGACTAACAGGCTATTTCTGCATAAGCAACTTGCTGCAGCTATTAAAATAAAGACAATTTGGAAGATCTAAAGGTTACAAATTTGTTTTGTTCCCATGATAAGGCTGCAGTATCAGCACTGTCACCTCCCACAGGCTAGACTTAGGCAAGCCAGGTTCAATTCCCCACTTCACCACAGACAGAGAGAGACCCAGGCAAGTCACTTCAGGTAAAATTTTCAAAAGATCTTAAGTGATTTATAAGCACTTAGGAGCTTAACTCTTACTGAAAGTCAATGGGACTGAGGCACCTAAGTCAGTTCAATGATTTTGAAAATTTTACCTTTAGTCTCTCTGTGCCTCAGCTCCCCATTTGCAAAATGGGAATAAACTTTCCTATCTCACAAGGATATTGTCAGGTGCTCAGATACTATGGTAATGGGGAGCTATATAAATATATTTAAGATAGAGAGAACTCTCAAGAGGTCAGCAGCATTTTTCAGAATCTGGCACTGAAAGACAGATTTACTGTAACTTTGAGTGACAAGACCATCACCTCAGCAGTGTGAAATTAAACTATTGATTTACACTGGCCCAGCAGCCACCTACATATGGTGCAACCCAAGAGAACGTTGAATTTATAAAAGCACCTGAGTTAGGTTCCTAACCCCCACTGAATTCAAGGGGATTTAGGCACCCTGGTTTAGGCATTTTGTAAATCCTACTAGATGTCTATAAATCTTTAGGTGCCTAAATATCTTCATAAATCGGAGGCTGAGTCATTGCACAATGCTGGGAGAGAGGTAGAAAGAGGAGTCATCTACCAACAACAGCTGCCGGAAGCTGTCTTGCAGAGGCAGACACAGTGGGCTGGATTCTCTTGGGCTACACCATGTGTAGGTGGCTGAACCAGTGTAACTGTATCAATAAGTGAATTTCACCCTGCCAAGGCAATTGTCTAGTCATGCAAAGTTACAGTAAAAACATCTATGTAGAGCGGAGAATAGGTGCAAAAAAGCACGTGCTCAGTCAAACTACCAGCATTGGTGTTCTGGAACAGTGGCATGTCTAGACCAGTATTTACAATGATGCTATCTCACGCAGGCTGAAACACTGACCACAAACCCCAGTCCAGGACAAACCCACAGTGACAATATATAATGATGCCGTACTTCATGTTTGTTCCTCTAATGACGTCCCTTTTAATGCTTCCCTCCCACGCAGAACAAGGCTGACACGTAGATCATGGAAACAACAATCTGTTCCCCTTTGTGTAATGTAAAGTCTTGCCCTCACAGGACACTTTTACACAGGGAAGCCACTGAAGACTTGTGCAGGCAGAAGATATTTTGCCATAGGCCCTACACATGACTTTTTACCCCTCTGGTGCTCTCCAGGTACCCCACAGCAACAACAGGGAATATAACAGGCCTGGCAAGCCGCTGCTGCACAGATTATGGAATGAAGAGAGGACACTGGGAATGTATGCCAAGCAATCCAGCATTAAGCCCAGTGACTCAGGGAATGCCAAGGAAGTGCACATAGCAGTGGCATCTATTACATCTTTTAACACACTGGCTGCTGTATATGCTCTCTGCTGGCCAGTATGGAGAGGCAATCGCTATAGTCCCACAATCACCCTACCACCTCTGGAGTTTATAGCATTAGCAGGAACAGAAGGATCAAGATTTCACCGGATCCATGTTTAAGGAAAGACCCTAACGGAAACGGTAACTACAGGGGGCCTCTAATTAACCCAGTACCTTAAGGAAAAAACAGAGACTTTCACCCCTCACGATCAGTTTCCATTGTTAAGGATAACTTTGCAAGGAAGATGGCTGGAAACTTTTTTTGAAAGAAATAAAGCCATGAGATCAGCCATGATATTTCTGAGTCTCAAAAGTCAAGAAGAGACTGTAGGCTTGACAGGCCAGCTCTGTGGGCTATCACTAAGGTTGCAGGTCTGTCATGGATTCAGTGAATTTCCGTGACCTCCGTAACTTCTGCAGCAGCAGCAGTTTGGGTGTCTGGGAGGGGGCTCAGAGCTAGGGGTTAGGAGGGTGCGGGGGGAAGGCGCTTACCTGGGGTGGGGGTCCCCCTGCAGCTCCTAGGCAGAGGAAGGGGGGGGGGTCTTGGCACCAGGCCCCAGCCCTGTAGCTCCCAGTGCTTGTGGTGGGAACAGCAGAGGCACTCCTGCTCTGGCCCCTGCCTCCACTGCCTAGGAGCTGCAGGGACGTGGAGCCAGGTAGGAAGCCCTGCCAACCTGCCCCACCAGCACAGGTCCCGGGTCACCTCCCCCAGCAGCCCCGGACTCCCCTCCTGCCCCGACTTGTAGCACCCTTGCCCCCCTGAGCACTCCTGCCCATTTTAGTCAGGGTGGGTATTTTTAGTAAAAGTCATGGACAGGTCATGGGCCCGTGAATTTTTGTTTACGGCCCGAGACCTGTCCATGACTTTTACTAAAAATACAGGTAACCAAAAGATAGCCTTAGCTATCACCACCTGAAATCAGCTTACCTTCAGGGTAATGGTCTTCCACAGTGATAATTCTGCCTTTGGTTGCTCTTGCATTTTCAAGTATAGTTATCTTATCCAGGGGTTTTATAGTGAATGGATCAATCACTCGGATGTAGATTTTTTCTGTAGAAGTGGAATTGTAAAGTTATTGTACAATATGGTATGTGCCTTTGAAGAATGTGAGTTAAAAACTTCTGTGAGAAATGCAGTGCGAAACCTTGAGAGGCTCTTGCATAATTACTGAAAAAATGGCTCTAATCATTTCCAGAATATGATTTGCAATTTTTTTATTCTGAACTCATGAGTCATGAATGCTCCCTCTCCATTCCCTCAGTCCCTGGAGATGGCTCCAGCTCTCAGCACAGAGACCTTTGCCTCACAGTAAATGCAGTATGGTAGCTGGACCCAGACTGAAGGCTTTTCACACACAGTTTTTATTGCAGGTCATCTGCTACTTGCAAACTGTTTGAATTTCACAAACCACAATCGCTACTTCTCCTCTAGCCAGCAACGCAATCTGAGTTTACTCTGCCATCAGCTCAGAGTCTGAGGCCCATGTTTTCTGCTAAGGCACAGCACAACTCAAGGACATGTACAAAATGGCTTTAAGCTACCTTAGCTTCCCCCTGTTCTTGGGCTTGCTGCATGTTGAGCCAGCTCTCACATATGTCAGAGGAGCCTGAGGCCTGGTCTAACTTGTACCAGCTACCAACCACTGCAAGGGGCCAATACAACAGCCAGGGATCGCTGAGGCACAAGAAAACCTCTGCCATGTTATGCTGACAGTTAGAGGATGGCTTAGGAGCTGCTATGTCAGCTCTATGCCATCAGAGGATGCCTGTACAATGGGATGATCCCTGTGTGGCTGGTTATACTGACTTTAGGGCTTGCGGTGAAGTACAAAGCAGTTACAGTGTAAAGGAGAATCTGGCCCTAAGAATCAAACTTACAAAATGCCGCAAGCAGCACAAGGTCATGGTAGAACCTCTATCTACCCAGGCACAGTGTGCAGAGCTACCCACTAAAGCCATTTGAAGCATTAATTGTATCACATTCCGAATGTCTTGTAATCTATTTTTGGGCATAGGTTATTGAATTAAGAGGTGGATTTTGTTGGTCACATTCTCCTATTATTCCACTGAGGGATTTTTGTTTACTCCAAGAGATGTCAGTGGACTAGACCATTGTAAAGGATAAGGGCTTCCTGCTTCTATTTAAATGCTGAGGCACTGATAGAAAATCAAGATAGCAATGAAACAGACCTACAGCAAGAAGCATCGTGTACCAAAGTCCTATTTCAATTATCTTATTCCTATTATAGCAAATAATTTATGCAAAACATTTTAAATAAACAGTCAGATTTGTTATTCAGTATGCCTGTTAACTGAAACAGAGCTAAGTGTGCCAACACAATTAATCCCTTCCTTATATAGTGTTTAGCACATTCTGAGCACAATAAAAAAAATAAAAGTTAGTACTCAGCCAACTGGTTCAGATATCCTAGAAAAGCTTTGGCTTACTGCAGTGTATTAATCCATCTTCAAACAAACAATATACAAGGCATAATCAAAAACTAATGTGATAAAATAATGCAGGACTTAAAGAGTAAGTGTAAATGATAATTTTAAAAAAATTTCAGAGACAGGTGGTACTTGTAACCCAAGGCAGATTTTATCATTCTGAGTCCTGGTTGTTGGTGTAGTTCAATGGCATCCAGCCTGTGTGCCACTGTATGCCGTACTAGAGTATTCTGACTGGTTAAAGAGAACAGAGAAGCAACAGTTACTCTTGCTAGCAGCCCCACTAAAGTAAACAGGATTACTCACAGGAGTGCATATTTACGGGATGAGATGCATATTGTGTATTTCAATTAACAGGAGATCAGCTGTTCTAGAACAGGTTTTTATATTTAAATGAGTTTACATTTATCTGTACAGAAGACTCAGCTATCCACCAATCAGGTTGGCTGGTACTGATTACTTATCTGTAACTAGACCTAAAGAAACCTCCATTCACCTTTCTTCAGCTGCTCTGCTGCAGCTAGTGCCTCATGCAGAGTCACTCCTGCTCCAACAACAGTGACCTGGTCATCCTTACTCTTGACCACCACCTGAGAGGAAAAAGCAAATGAGAATTATATATTTTTTTAGTTTCCTCTTTATGATAAATATTGTTGATGGCTATTTGACTAAGATTCCTTTAGTTTTCTTTACGTATTGACTAGGTGGAGACAGAATACCCTGGAGAAGAAGGGTTTTTTAAGAAGGAACCTGGTATGTTATTTCAGATGGCACAGTTCTCTAGACAGTACTTACCTTGGCCTGTCCAATCTGGAAGTCCTCGTTGCTGCTATAGATAACTTCATTTTCAGGACGACTGGTCCTTATGAAACAAACGCCCTGTTTCCAAAAGGAACACAGCCTGAGTTACAAAAACAGCTGTGGCTAAGGCATTCTAATTTTTACACACATAAAACAAACTTTCCAGAAATTGATTTTTTTCATTCCACTTAGCTCTGGGTTTCATCCCTTCGATATTATCAGTGGTTTTATTGAGCGAACTTTCCCTGCCCCACAATTCTCCCTAAATCCATCACTAGTGCTTTTCAATTACCACTACTCTCAGTCATCGCTGCACAGTTAACCTCTTTGTCATGGTACACAAGCAATTTAATATCTTACTTCTCTTCCAAAGGTCATCCAGTTTTTGCTTCTGGAAATGAAAATCCTACCTGACCTAACTGGGATTTAAAATCGTACCACACTGCTAGAAAAGCCAAAGATAAAAAAAAACTAGGCAAAAGAGGAAAGCCTCAACTAAAAGCAAGGAAGTTTATATTTTTTCTGTTCATTTTCAAACGCTCTTCCAAAGGAAAGTATCAATTCTTTTAACAAACCACTACGTGTATTCCTTCCCTCTTTTCCCTTGCTCTTGCTCTCCTGCTCTATGTTTTGCATCTCTCTTACGATTGGCCATATTTGACACACCAACATCTCAACCCTGCTTTGCTTAAGGCAGCATTAGGAGAGGCACAGGAGCAGCAACTCAGGTTATTCAATCTTGGTTTCGGCAAAAACTCTTATTTTAGTCAATAGGAGTTTCACACAAGCAGGGACTGCAGCACCTGACGTTTTGTTGCCAGCAATCTTTGGAGACAATGGATCAAATTCAGTCAAAGACAGCCTGGAGTAAGCAGGAACATAAATGGTTTTATCCTCAGATCCCCATTGTGAGATGGGCAATGAAATCCCAGAGAAGTTAAGGGATTGGCCCACAGTGACACAGGAAGTCTGTGGCAGCACCAACAGAATTTAGATCTCTTGAATCATAGCCCAATCTCTTAACCAAAAGTGTTATGATCTCTTGAATGATAGCCCAATCTCTTAACTCATTAACAGGAGACTGGAAGAAAAAGTGCCAGATCCTCAGGTAGGGTAAGTCAGCATAGGTCCAATGGCGCTACAGTGACTTACACCAGCGGAGGAACTCCCGCACATGCTTTAATTTTTGTCCACTCCATCCCCAATGCCTTCAAGTTACACTCAGCTGGGCTGAATGTGTACCCCACAGAACACCACACTGGGGTATGTTATGCTTTTTGCCCACCCACTGAATACCAAAACAGAGCTAGTTACGCCATACCATTCCCCACATTTTTGAACCAGTTTAGATCCAGGGTGTGACCACTGTTCAACCATTTATGTGAACGTGCCCTAGAGTAAAACACATCTCCCATTTGTGCACTCAGCACGAGTCAGGGCAGAGTTTGTCTATACCGGAGTTGGAGCTCTAATTTCCAGCTCAGGCAGATATACGCATGCTAGCTCTGATGAAAAATGAAGCGCAGATGCAGAAGGGCGAGCAGCAGGACAGGCTAGCCTCCCCGAGTACAATCCCATCTGAAATCCTAGGCATGTACTCGGCTGACTAACCCATCCTGCTTCTTACACCACTGTGGCTATGCTTCTATTTTTAGCGTATTAGCTCAATCAGAGCTAGCAGATACAGCCGTGACACTGGCAGACCAGGTGGCAGCATATGTCAAGGCCCCAGGCCTCACTGAACACTTACAAATGCATAGCTGGAAATCAGTTTTGTTTGCCTGTATATTAGCATTATCAAAATAGATATTAGATGTTAAGTTGACAGGAACGTGTTTAGACTTTTTAAAATGCTTGTAGGGTGCTGCATGTACTGATGTCACTTATAACCGCTATAGCCCATGTTATAAAAAAGGGGTCTCATACATGCGGCCGCGGGGTTATTTTCTGTGGCCCGCCAACTCCCCACAGCCCCCCCCCCAGCATTTACCTAGAGCGGCTCCGGCCTGGAGTACACCGGGGGCAGGGCAGGCTCCCTCCCTGCCTGCCCTGCCCCGCTCTGGGAAATGGCCGGGATGGGGGGGACGGGGGGGACGGGCACAGGGGTCTGTGTGTTGCCCTGGTCACTCCGCCAGGTACCTCCCCCAAAGCTCTGGCTGCAGTTCCCCATTTCCGGCCAATGGGAGCTTCGGGGGAGGTACCTGGAGGAGCAGCCAGGGCAACACACAGACACCTGTGGCTCCCCCCACCAGGTCCCGGCCGCTTTCCGGAGTGGCGCGGGGGCAGGGCAAGGTGCACACCAGGCCAGACCCGCCCCTCCCACCCCGACCCCCTGCCCTGAGCCCCCTTCTGCACCCCACACCCCTCCTGCACCCCGAACACCTGCCCTAAGCCCCCTGCTGCATACCTCCTGCACCCCAACCCCTGTCCTGATCCCCCTGCCGCACCCCACACACTTCCTGCACCCCCTGGGGGCAGGAAAGGGGTGGGAAGAGGCGGGGCAGCAGGGGGATGGGTGGTCAGTGGTGCGGCCCTCGGGCCAATGTACTAGTCCTCGTGTGACCCTCGTGATCATTTGAATTTGAGACTCCTGGTATAAATTATACTGAGCATTTGCATTCTAAACCTCTGTAAGTGTGTAACTCACCAAACCTGTCCTGCCTACAAGATGGCCCACTGAAGGCAAATGGGTATTGTGTAGCATCAAAGGAGAGAGGCCTTGTTGATTGCATTCCTAACTCCCTCCAGGAAGGAGAGACCTATGCGTGAACTCATCCCATCAGTTTGGACTCTGGAGTAGAGGGGAAATCTAATTATAGAACATACCACCAGTCTGGGGTGTCTGCCCTGCCTTTTGATAGTCTGACAGTGCCTTTAGACACTCCACACAGCATGACATCATCTATCCAAGCTGGAAATCACACCTGCAACTCCAGTATAGACATATCATCAGACTTCTCTAACTGAAGGAGATGTGTTGCCACAATGCCAGTGCCTTTGAAACTGAGGCATACAAAAGATGGGCTAGTAACAAACAAAATTTCCATCACTTATTAAAAATACATTTAAAACAAATACATATTTTCCAGTTCAGAAATGCTATGGCATAAACCTTAGTGTTAGCAGCTATTTCTACTGCTTTTTCAGCAGATACAGCATCGCTAGGATAAAAGACAGTTGAATTGGGAACAGCACGGAACATGCACAGATCTTCCAGCCCCATCTGAGAAGGTCCATCCTCACCTAAAAGAAGAAAAAAAACAGGCACAAAATGGAATGACTGTCTGCTCTGGGGACTCATTACAGCAGAGAAGGTCAAAATAATATATATCAGGCACACAGAGGACATGCAAGTCTACCTGCTTCAGAAAAGAATCATCTTCTCTTTAAACTTGGAACCATCTAAATAGTAAATAAGAAGACAGAAGGAAACTAAAAAGAAAGAGAACTAGGGTTATAAAGAAAAAAAACAAAAATAAAATGCAAAAACAAAACAATAGGAAAGAAAGAAGCAACTAAAACAGGAAGTGTACGTAAGTAAGAGGAGGAGCTATAAGACATCATAGCACCTTCAGATTTACAGTTCAGCACGGAAGTTTTGTAAGCAAAAGTTACGCTCAAGTAAATGGTGTCACTCTGGATTTAGACTGCTGGAAATGTGAAAGGAAAATCACTTCTACTTCATCAACAGTTAATAGCCCATTTGATATGATTATTTTCAGATTTTTATGTTTGTTTAAAAGACTAAATGAGGATCCATATATTGTAGTAAATAGTCTCATGAAAGAGCAGTAGAAAG
Source organism: Lepidochelys olivacea (assembly GCF_965140295.1). NCBI lineage: Eukaryota > Metazoa > Chordata > Testudines > Cheloniidae > Lepidochelys > Lepidochelys olivacea. The sequence continues at coordinate 28,793,463 of NC_140417.1, read as the reverse complement.
TACAGATATTATTCATTTAACTGTTCAAGTATCTTGTGGCATAAATTGAAGGTCTATAAAAAGACTCGACACAGAAAAGCGTTCTGTAAGCCATGAGTCGCCATAGTTAAAAACAAAAAAACAAAAACCCAACAGAATGCCCTTACGTAATAGGGCTCTGGAGATGGCACTATTCCAGACTAACCCTGCAAAGACTCCTGAATCCAGTCATGTCACTGCCTGCAATGGCAAAGGACAAGCAGGAGCAAAGCCTATCTGTTACAAAAGAGGTTACAAAAGAGTTGACGAGAAAGGAGAAGAAGAGTGTGTTTTCATAAGAGAAGCCCCCCCTCCCCCAAAAAAACCACAACTGAGGAATTTTCAAACAGTACCAAAAAAAAAGAAGTACCAAATCCTGGCTCCTATGTAAGTTCAATGAAAATAATGTTGGAACCAGGGCAAAAGTGAACAAGGAGTCTTAACCCACAGTCATGACATGGGAAAAACCTCCCACTGACATGCATGTACATACAAGCACTTGCACTGAATGGGACTTCAATAGGAGTTTTCCCATCATTAGGTCTGCACAGTGGTTATGCTTCCCATTGAAAGTGGCAAGCAGAAAGGCCACAACAACTAATGGACAAAGCAAAAAACCCTGAAATTCAATACTACTAACAGGCAATTGAATCAAAACCCAAGATAAAGATTCTAGTGTTAGTTCCACTTCCAATTATATTTCAGGCTTTTACAATCCACCTTCAATATTATCCATTATTGTTTAGCACCAACAATGTTCAAGGTGCTTTACAGATAAGTATTAAGAGACAGTTCTGCCAAAAAATTACTATTTAAGTAAAAATCCTGTTAAAGCAGAAATCTGGCATACAAGGGCAACTAAGAATAGAAAATTATTCAAGTTTTTATGTAACAACCCCCCTGGCTCCAACAAAACCCAAGAAAGTTGGGGTTTTGAACTCCCCACAAAATGGCTTGAATGACAAAATGTCACGTGATTTGCCAACATGTTATAATCACTAATATTGTACATTAAAAACAATCATTAAGATGGCAGAGATATTAAAGCTCATGCTCAAATAAATTGGTTAGTCTCTAAGGTGCCACAAGTACTCCTTTTCTTCATGTACACACTGTAATTTCTGTTCATACACATTTATACTGTCCACTTATTGGCTTCTATAACAGACTGTAATGGCTCATAAACCACTTTGATCTAATCAGGTGACTAGCTATTTTGTTGTTGTTGTTGTGTAAAGTACATATTTACAAATCTGACTCTGACCCTTCATTTATTTTATTGGCCCAATTTTCAAAACCACAGAAGCCCAGGATCACACACAATTGTGTGCCCAATCTTCACGTCAATTTCCACCACTGGCCAGTTCAGGTTCTGAACTCAGTGTGAGCCAGGGGTTTCTATAAAAAGATTTTTTTTTCCCAAACAATGTAAACAACAATTCTTTTTGAGCCTTTCTATCTCAAAAGGACTCTTACCAATTTTTCCCAAATATTCTCCTTTGCAAGACTGTTGGTAGACATACAAAATTTTAGGTGCAAAGAAGTTTTTTTCAAAAAGGTTAGAAGTGGGGACAAAATCCAACTTATAATGGAAACGGTCTTATAACCATAACTATGGAGTCCCCACTGTAGCTCCACAGTAAAACAGTCCAAATGACAAAGGCCATGAAGCAGATCAGAAATCACTGCTCTCACATCAGATGAAGTGAGCTGTAGCTCACGAAAGCTTATGCTCAAATAAATTGGTTAGTCTCAAAGGTGCCACTAGTCCTCCTTTTCTTTTTGCTCTCACAAAGGCAGTTCAGCTAATTATTGGAGTCTCATTCTCCCCAGCCAGTGAAAGCTAAAGATAGACACTGATTTCTCTGATGGGGAAGAGGCTCTTGTTCCTTTGGATTTTGCTGCTGGTTAAACACATTAGTGTTAGATTGTGGGAGCTACAGACTATGAAAGGGAGGACTGGTCTTTACATAACAAGCTTTGTAAAGAAAAAAACTCTTAATGATACACCCATGCCATAACCCTATATGCTACAGGGGGCGTGGAGACACTCAGCTATAGCTACATTATGAGGCTTTTAGCGACACGGCTGTGCCGCTACATCCATGTTGCTAAAAGGCACGCAGTGGAGGTGCTGTTTGTCGGGAGGAGAGCACTCGCGCTGACAAAGCACTGGTCACTCCCGTGCTTTTTGTCAGTTAAACTTTGGTCGTTTGTGGGGAATTTATTTTAACACCCCTGAATGACAAAAGTTTTGCCGATGAAGTGCCAGCGTAGATAATCCCTAAGTGTTTGATATGAAGACATATAGTACACAACCATCCACTGAGCTGGGACAAGGCTCCATCTTCCAGCTTGTCTACAGGATGTTTTTGTACTGCTTTATATTGGCTTGTGGTAAAGTTAAAGTGGTACAAATCCCTAGTGTGGATGTCATTATACTGTATAATTTATATATTAGCATAGCTTATTCATGTACATTTAGGAATACACACACAATATGAAAATCTGCTCCTGCTTTCATTTTGCAATCTTTATGCTTTTCGCTCAGTCCATCCCCCAGAATAAACAGACATGCATTGAGCAGTTGTGGAGGTAAGCAAAAACCGGAAGGGGTACTGCAAATTCCTTAACTGTGCACCTACTTCACAGATCCTAGTTTTCTAAGCTATCTGTAAGGTTAAGAAATTTAGCTGTTAATAAGTTTATTAATGACTGCAGTAAGTAAGAAACACTGTGATAAGTCAAAATAATTATATCAAATGGGTAAGTTTAAACAGCAAGTCCTATCTCCCATAACAATAATAAAAATCGACTAATATCTAAGACCAACGTTGTATCTTTCATAGATCTCATGGTGCTGAACAAAAGTGGGTATCATTATTCTCCCATTTCAGGGATAGGGAAAATGAGGCAGAGAGAGCAAGTGACTATCAAAGTCACACAGCTAGTCAATAGCAGAGATGTGAATGGTCATCACTGAAGCCACTGAAAATTTCTGGTCAATAACTCCAGGTTGCACTTACCAATAGAAACGCCACAGTGAGAGCCACAGAGATTGATGTTACTCTCAGAAATGGCAGCCATACGGATCTGATCAAAAGCTCTGGTGAAAAAGGTGGCAAAGGCACTCGCAAAAGCAACAGTCCTGTCACGAGTGGCACAGCCAACTGCAATGCTCACCTGGGAGGAGCAAGAAGAGGGAAGTCAATTAACAAGGAAAATTGGTTAGTCTCTAAGGTGCCACAAGTACTCCTTTTCTTTTTGCGAATACAGATTAACACGGCTGCTACTCTGAAACCTGTCATGATGGTCTGTGGGAGTTTTCACTGTGAAACCTCTTTATCTCTTGTGACAAGTACCTCCAGAAATTCCTACTTAAAATCTCTCTCTTTCACTAACTTCAAATCTTGTCCCTATTAATTGGATCTTCACCTAAGGAAAGCAAAGGCAATTTCTCCCACCCAATCCTTCTGCTGTGGAAACCCCAGTAGCATCCATTCTATTTATTTAATTGTAATTGATTGTTTGTATAGCATCAACATCTTTTCTTCACTTATTTCCAGCCAGCCATTTTGAGGATTCTCAGACTTGACTTCCTCTTATCTTTTCTTTTTCTGTAAATGAAGGCTGTGCATTTTCAATCTGGAGATTTTACTACCTCCAATTTGCAGAGAGAGTGATGATGTAAACAGCTATGGATGGGTTTGTCCACCTTTGCTTCGGACTGATGTCTACCACAAAGGTGCTTCACCAATGTAGATGAGAGCAGAACATAGCCCTATGTCAGGTTATCTTTAGAATCCCTTGATACATTTACACAGTACCTTTTATTTCATTATCACAGAGATATTACTCTGCTCTTGGGGCTGATTTTCTCTCACTGACATGAATGTAAACTAGGAGCAACTTCACGGAAGTCACTGGAAGTATACTGAAACAAAACATGCGAGAGGAGATCCTGTGGTCCTTAGGCTACAAGTTATTAAAAACCAATGGCCAAATTCTGCTCTCAGTTACACCCAGGCAGTTTCATTTGCTTCAATGAGGTTGCACAAGTGTCAGACAGAATTTGGCTGAAAGAACATTGTATTATTCTATGACATAATAGATTTTTTAACCCTGTCATTATAAAAACCATAAGGACAATATTGCCTAATTTTCTCCCTCTGTCCTCAACTTTTTACACTCACTCTTGTGTTACAAATTGTCAAGCTGTGCCATTCTATATTTCCAGTCAGAAGAGAGAGTTAACAAGTCTCTTGAACTGACTCTCCACAGATCATGTTGTGGGATATGTTGTTGTTACATACACTCCATTTGCCTCTTTGCAAGTTCTGCTAAGAAGCCAAATGTTGTGATTTTTTTTTAAGTTGTCTGTTAAAGATGCATTTCCATTGTGTTATTATTCCTGCCATGTAGTTTTTTCCTAAGCAGAAGGCAAATCAAATTACAATGCCTGGATAAACACCTAAAATCAAATGCTAAAACATTTATCACCAGGACAAAATTATCTAAAGTCTCATCTTCTGCTGCAGGATACACAGTATTTCATAGAGCAAAGGAAATAATTACCATGTTCTGTTCAGCAATATAGCATTCAATGAAGCGGCTGGGATGTTCTTTCCTAAACAGGTCAGAGAAGGTGGAATTCTTTGTGTCTCCATCTAAAGCAATTACTCGGTCATTGGCATGGCCCAATTTTGCAAGTGCGAGGCCATAAGCTTTGCGGGTAGCCATCTTTGAAGACGAAAATAAAGCAGTACTGTTACTAGGTTGTGAATGGGATTTTTTGTTTGTTTGAGGTATGTTAAAATATTTTATTAAAGTGTAAACTCTATCAAGATTTTAAATGTAAACTATCAAGACACATACAAGAAATGTAATAAACCCAAAACAGAAGTCAGAAGAGAAAACGATAGGGAAAATGCAATACAATACAGTGTCAGGTCTATTTAGTCTGAATAGAACACATATATACTTGCTTTTCTTTAAATCCAGATATGATGTCTATAATCTACTATCTGCACAGTCAAAACTGTATGCCTGTTCAGACATTAAAAAAAATATGTAGAACAAAATTCCGTATGGTATAAACATTCAACAAACAACTTTGTTCTTCACTCTGATTTATTTTTGGCTGAGCACTTCAACAAGAAGATGAAAATATTAACAACTCTATGGAAACTGAACACTTATATTCAGCCAAAGAAGTGACTTCAATGATGTTTGAGAACATCAGTGTGTGGAAGAGCTGCTATAGGTGACTCACCCACAGTTCTTTGCCCTTTAAGCTTCAACTTGAATGCAGGATACATGGCAACTAACTAGTGTGGACAACTAACAACTTAAACTCACACCAATATTAAAGGGTTTGAGGCAATCAGTGAATCCCTCCCAACTACCATGTTGGAAATTTGGAGTCAAACCCTTGTCATCATATTCACGCAGCTAGTCTCTTTTAAGTCAATGGTTTCAATTCTTCTCTCATTCGCCCCATCATGTAACTCCACAGGTGTACATGAGAGGAGAATCTCGACATCTGAATAAGGGGAACATGATTTAGCCCTTTCTTCATAAAAACCCTGCCCATTTAAACACACTATCCCCCAGCATCAGGCAGGTCACATGGCAGAGGAGCAGAGTTAAAAAAGGAAATGAATGGGGAACACCTATGGTAGACAGGTGAAGGACACCGCACAAAAAGAGAACTGTTTTTATTTATACAGGGTCTAGTGTAAGACCCAGAATTCATTGCCATTCATTTGGTAAATAATTCACCCAACAGAATGGAAAGTACAAGGAAGCACTTTCCTAGACAGCATTTTTTACCTCCCTCTCATCCCTAAAACAGGTACATGTTAGTAGACAGTGTGGTACCTTTTCTCCTAGTTTGTAATCTGGTGCAGATGACATCTTAATGTTTCTAATATTTATGACTGGTGCATCCTCTTCTGGGAGGGCTGGGGAAAGCTTTTTCTTGCTCTGGATTTTGCCATCAATTTCCTGAATGACTTGTTCAGCCATGTTTTTTGGAAGGGGCTTACCATGCCAGTTTTCCTTATCTTCAATACCTGCATTTAAAATATATAATAAAATGGAATACGTAATAAAAGGAATTAAAGCCCTTAGTCTCACAGTCCTTACCAAGGTGAAAGTGCTGAAATCAATGGTTGCTCTAACTGAAGGACTTCACTATTATGCCCATCGTGAACAGTAACTACATCATCCATTCGCATCAAGCAAATAAAAAAACATTAATGCATAACAGAATAGAAAAGATCAAATCCTCGGTATTCTACATCTCTGGGCCTGGAGGAGCAGCCATTCCATGCATGGAACTCCCAGTGGTTCCACCTGGAATTGTGCACTGAGCACCTATAAGACACGGCCCCATAATAGTAACAGAACTTAATTACCAAACACATACACGAATTTCATATGAAGGGCATGTCTTCACTGCAATCGCAGATGTGACTGCAGCTCGGGTTGGCATACATGCACTAGCTGCAATCTAGCATGGATAAAAATAGCAGTGAAGACACAGCGCACAGTCTCTAGTACAGGCTAGCAAGGTAAACACGCACCCAGGGTCCCCGGCAGGCTTCAACATCCCACGCTGAAGCCCATGCCGCCATGGTTTCACTGATATTTTTAGCCATGCTAGCTAAATTAAAGCTAGTGCAGGTATGCCAATCTATGCTGCAAACACACCTTTGACTGTAGTGCAAACATAGCTACAGTGTCAGGAAATACCAGTTAAGTATGTCAAACAGCATTCACGCCCCAAAAACTACATGAACGTCCCATCGTTTAGCTACCTATTCAATCTAAGAAAGACCTATAATTTTACAATATGAATTAAATAGTTTCATACAGTTTTAACCTTGTGTGCCTAACAGTACTGGGAGAAGAACTTAAGCCTTGGCAAAACTCCAGTACTCTTGCTTGCTTAGGTCACGAAAAGATGAGCATTATGCATTCCAATTTCTACTGATCCTTTAGGTGATCAGAAAGAGGAATTCACATCCTCCCACTTAAAATTTGTATTCAAATTCAGCAATGGCAAAGTCCTTAGTGCATTCTGGAGTATAGTTGGCATTTTTATTATAGGCTCAGTGTCATGTAGCCAGCATGCCTTTCTTGCCATGCGAGAACCAATATAAAGCTTTCTGTCAGCCAATACCACCTGAGAAGTACAACCAGTTTGGACAGATTTTTTTTTGTCGTTTACAAGCATTGGGCAGAAATGAGAGGAAACATTAGTTTCCTATACACCGACAAGTGTTAGATATGTTTATTTGTCAGTATCAAAGTGGGAAAAGTACTTTTCAAGGCTAATGAAGTGTTTAAAATAGGGTCTTCAGTGCCACCGTAAATTCCAAGTTAATTCAATAAAGACTCAAGTGGCTTTAGCTACTACAACAGCTTCCTAATGTAACGCATCTTAATGAGAATTACAGATTATGTAAAGTAAGCATGGTATATGATCAAGTCTTGGTGCACTGAGCACTGCACATCTAACATGGATTTAGTGTCATATTTGTGCACACTATCACTCCTTCTGAGCCACAAGAGGTCAGCTGACTCTGCAGCAATGCTACTCCCATCCCCTGCTCAAATGGAGGATTCTCTCTGGATCAGTGTACGGGCAGGGAAGGCCAGGAAGCGAGGTAATTGACCTAAGGGGGATGTGTATTGTCCCCATGGAAATTTTAAAGATGGAGTAATATTGCCTGAGGCTGATTTTCCATGGCATTCTTCCAGATGAGGGAAACCCCTTTAAGGAGAGTCTTAAGGGCAGTCATTAGTGGGCAAAGTTCTGCTATGGTACTGGGGGTGCTCTAAGCACCCAGAGCTCCCACAGAGGCATGAGGCTTCTGCACAGACGGCCTGGTGTTATGTATAGATCTCAAACAACCACCGGGTGAGTAGGCCAGACTCTCTCTTTCCTCTGCAGGGGGGCAAACACTGATGCCTTCCCAAAGGGAGGAATGCAGGAGGAATTCAATGGCAGAAAAACATCATGGAGTCTCCTCCTGCCTCAGGTTTCACCATACAGGAGCATGATCAGACCCACAGTTCGTATCAAATTCCCATCTAGTCCACCAAGCAAAGACCTGATCAGCCTGGGACAGCATCCTCTGTTTTAAGTTGATTAAATAAATATCTAAGATTTAGCTAATAATTTTTTGTAAACTTAAGTTTTACTCAGAAATTTGAAAAGCACTTCAGATAAAGAAAATCAATAGTTTATACATTTCATGAAATTGTTATCGAGGAACTGAGTTTCATATATCAAATGTAGAGATGGAATAAAGAGAGGTTTCATTATCTAGATTAGTCTAAGGTCAGGGTTCAGTGCAAGACCAAATTCTGCCTAGAGTTCAGGTTCATGTTCAACAGCACTGAAATCTCACCAGCTCTTTTTATGAAATTTCAGTCCCAAGTGATAAAGATCCTCAAGAGATCTGGGTAGATTTCAGCCATCTTGCAATTCTGGTTGCATACAACACAGAACTGCAGAAAACTTTAGAGAGGGTTTCAAATTCAAGAAATCCTCTCAAATTCAAAAGGTTGCTGATCTGAGGGTCTGACTTTGGCCTGTTTCTAACCAATCAAATGTTAACTTTACTTACCTTATGTGCTCTTAAATGATCATACCTTTATGAATGCTGTTTGAAACATTCCTCACATATAAATCATACAGACATGTGCCATTAAATTGTCATGTTATTACCTGATATTCCTTTGCCTTTTAAAGTCCTTGCGATAATGGCAGTTGGTTGATTTTTGGTCTGGCCAAAGGCTTTGCAAAGCTCCTCCACACTGTGTCCATCCACTATGAGAGCATGCCAGCTAGGAATGCAAACATACAGATGGTTTCTAAAGGGTTCATACAAATGAATCTCTGCAAGAGTTAGTAATAATTAATAATACTTCCTTATGATACAAGGGGCTCTCAAAGCACTTTAAAAATATTAATTAACACTCATGAAATCAGTAACAATCACACATATTTCAGATGAGTGAAATAAGACAGAGATTAGGTAATTGCCCATGGTCAAACAGCATAACAGTGGCAGGGTGGGGAACAGAACCTAGAACTTTCATCTCGTAGGTCCCTATTCTAACCCACTTTACCACACTTTTTGCCATATAACAGCTACCTTTCATTACAAGAGCAAGTGCCCCAAATTAAAAAAAAAAAAAAAAATGAATAAGAACAGACATCTTAAACTGTAAAATAGTGTAATATGGATCAAACTATAATTTGCCTGTGTAACTTCTATAAGGTCCTGTAAATACTTGTGAACACATGTAAAAAGTATTATAGATCTTTAAGCTAGCTGATGACCTTCCAGGAAGCAGTAAAAATATAAAAATATTTATTTTAACAATAATGTTTTCCATGCCCATAAGAGAAAAAGGACATTTTATCCCTTCTTCCTGCCCCCTGTACATCTGAGGCTCCCCCGTTTCTCAAGAGATATAGTACACATCGCCGGATACAGAATTCTTGCATATTTTTTAAAAACAATGTAAGGTCCCTAAAGTACAAGGTAAGCTCCTCTAATAAATCTGCATGAATAAAAGAGCTTTATTAAAAAAAACAAAGATTAAAAAAAAAGTTCAGCTTTGTATTGTTCTTTCAATACAGAAACAAGGATCTGATCCTGACAAGCAGTGAGAATATCCTGCATGGTGCTCTGAGCAGTTATCTGAATTCAACTCACATTTTAATATGCATATTTGAAAATACCTGGAAAACAGACACAACACATGGTTTCAAGAAAAGAGGAAACTGAACTTCTTCCAACCACATACCCAAAGGCTTCACAGCGTTTTTGGTAGATCTCAACATGATGCTGCAGAGGTGTAGGGTCACTTTGTCCAAGACGGTTAATGTCAAGTATAGCAACCAGATTGTCCAGCTTGTAGAACCCAGCAAAGGCCATTGCCTCCCAAACGGAGCCTTCAGATAGTTCCCCATCCCCAAGCAGACAATAGACACGATAGCTAGAAAAGGGTGGGTTTTTTTAAAGTTAGTCAGTATGTCAAGTTACATAAAAAACAGGACACAATATTCAATTAGGATTATACAAAACTAGTATGAATCTCATTAAATAGAATTGACTAAAAATATTATAGTCTTTCTCTGTTTAAGTGTATGGTCTTTTTCCTTAGATTTTTTCCCCCACGCTGGTTAATACAATCTGTGACTGATTTAAACTCCCACATTGGTACAGTGTTGTACACTTGTAGAAATGATTGAGGTTTGTAGTATCTGGTACTGAAACTGTTGGAGTGAGAATATTGGAATATATGGATCATTGGGTCTGTTAAATACTCCTGGGGGAATTCTGTGCCACTGCGCCATGCAGAATTTTACAGAAATTACCGATGTGCGTGCAGAATTCTTGACACCACTAGGGGCCATTATATCTGGCAGAGCCCAGCTCACAAATAGAAGACAAAGCCGGGGAGAGGGGGACGGAACTGGAGGGTTCCCAGCTGTTGCAGTTCCCAGCACCCCCTGAAGGAAGGAGGTGGCATGCAGGAAACTCTGTGCAAGCCCAGGACCCAGCATCAGGCTGTTTCTCCCTCTGGATCCCTGGGCTCTAGGAAGGTAGGGGATATAAGTGTCTGAGCTGGGGGTGGGGATGTCTGGGCGGCGGGGGACGGCTGGGCTCTGGAAGGGGGGAGGAAAAGAGAGGGGCAGAGATAAAAAAACTGGGCTGTCATAGGGGTTTCTTTAACTCTCTACTCCTGTGGGAATTTTTGTGTGTCTGTATTGTTACAGACATATTTGCTGACAGTATTTTGAAATAAATTACCAAAATAATTGAAACTGGTGTGATTATATAGTGTTATTTTGACTATGTAAAATAAATTAAAAATTATGATAGGGAATAATTAAACTCCAGAGAAAAAACTTTTACAACAGGTTTCTCTCATATGTATAGAAAACCATGTATAGTAAATTAATTTTTTTTCCAGAATACCATTTATCATATTTCAACATTTTGATTCTTTGAATCTTTTGGTTTACATGAAAAAAAGTTTGTTCTCACCATAGGTCTTTGTGAAATTTTACAGTTTTCCTATTGATTTCAATGGGAGTAAGATTGTGCCCAAATACTATTCTGTATTATGCCACTAGTTATTTAAAATCAAATTCAAAATCTCTTTAATAGTTCACAAGATCTTCCACTATTTTAGTCCAAATACCACTCCAGTTCTAAATGTGCAACCCTCACAGGTAAGTTTACAAAATACTTGGCAATGTGTGTCCCTGTATAAGAATGCTGTTGAGCACAAATACTAAAAAAAAAATATTAAAAATGGTAAATATAATGTGAAATGTATTGTATTCTTACACCCCTTGCCTCCAGACCCAAGTCTATTGTGTGATATATTGATAGGGAGGAAATGCTCCATTAATGGCAATTATAATGGTGATAGAATGCAGTTGCAAGCTAAGATACACGTAACCTTGGGAAAGGAGTTGTAAAAATGAATCTTATTATAATTAAAGCTGGAGTGAACATGCCTGTTAAACACTGTCACTGTGACTAGGCAAGATCATTGACAATGCAGGAAACTATTTGAGGATTGCTTTTTGCTTCCTCATTTTATTTCCTCATTTCAGCAGTTCCATTTAGTATACGCCTTAGAAAAAACACCTACATTTTCATTTCAGAGAAACCATAAGTCAGACTGGGCTAAACTATATAGTAAGAATATGCATGATCATCCATAGCAAATATAAAAGAATTATATAGTTTTGCAGACTATTTCCACATATACTGAACTCATTCTTAGGCAAAACTCACAGTGACAGGAGTATTACCTGAGCATGGACTGCTGGATTCAGCCCTTTATGCTTTATCTTTTGTCACCATTTCTTTTTTGGATGGCCACATAGGACTCCATGTAAAACAAATACTGCCTGTTGACTATCACAACAGAAATATATTTACCTTCAAATATATAATTTTAAAACAAAATTGAGTAAAAGGCTATTAAAATTAAGTATTAGAAGAGCTACTAAACTATTCCATATTATCATAGTAACGGTCATCTACTAAAGCACACTTCATAAGATGCTGGCCTAAACTTGATAATTCACTCAGACAAATTACAATTCCACACGTATTGGCTGCTTTCCAACACTACATGTAGTACCACTATTTGCTGCCAGTAATCACAGGGTAAATTATTCCTACAACTACCACCTGTTCAACTGTATTAAAATCAGAAAATTATCTTTCACAGAAATGATTTCAAGCTAATGAAGTGTAGGGTTTATTACTATATTAACTTAGCAAGCTGCATTTGAATGTGCTAAAACTGTCATATAATATACATCAACTGTATTAGATTGCTTTCTTCCTCAAACCATGTGTCTTTTGACATCTACTTTCCTTGTCCTCCACCCCGACAAATGGAAGAAATGGTCATTCCTGTTCCACTGGAGTTGCACGGATTTCCGTTGACATTTTGGACCCCTATTTACAGCCCAGCAGTGCTCCCATTGATTTTAATAGGTGCACAACCAGGTCCTTGTGCTTCATATTTTCTTCACCACCTGTCTTTACCCTGTAACAACTATATTCAGCGAGGTTCTTCCCCGTGGGCATAACCGCTTTGAAAGAACAGTAGTTCTCCATATGCTGAAGGCTTGTGGCTACTCCAAATAGCATGCCACCTTCCCTCTTCAGGAATAGTAATATCACCCTTGTAACTTTGTCTGGTTACACAGGAACAGCATACATCAATTTTTGCCAGTCCTTGAATCTGTGCAATTTTATTAGCTAGGCCTCTCAATTGGCCAAACTGAATTTGGAGTTGGGGAAAGGAGTGGAAAATAATGGAATAAATCATTTTTGATCAGAGTAAGAATACAATCGGTTTTCTCAGCATTTTTTTTTTCTCCCCTACACATCTACAAACACTAAACACTGAAAAGGATTACCTGGCTTTATCAAAGTATTTGCCAGTATAGGCCATACCGCAGGCAGCACCAAGTCCCTGACCAAGGGATCCAGTAGCTACATCAGTGAATGGTTGTTTCTGAAAATAAAAAAGCAAGTTACTTTGCAGTTAAGAACTTCAGAGACTAAATTCACAGGACTAAATCCTGTCTTGATGAGAAAGCCCATTCCCACTCCAGTAGACTCTCACAGCAGCAGGACAGGATTCCAATCTGGCACTAAGAAGAGATTAAAGAGATGGGCCCAGGCCAAGATCCACTCTAAATCAAGCTTGTAGATTTCGGCACATTTGAATGGAGTCAAAGTCCCTAAGCATGCTGCCCTGTCCCCTTTCTCCACTGGCAGTACAGCTGGCTTAGCAGCCACAGTGCCGCTGGCTAACTGCCCTGCAGCTATAAATTGATCCCATCAGAGAGAGGGTGGAAGTGGTAGATTAGGAGTTGACACTGAAAAGAACATTAGCTTCCAACAAATAATCTGAGGTGCCTTGCTTGAAAAAACCTTCTCTTACTCTTCTCCCTGGGGTAGCGTTAGTGACAGCAAAGAGCTAATGGCTCTGGAGGGGAGGCTCCATCAGGAGTGGGGGTGAAAAGCCACTGAGGCAATCGATAAGCTTCCTTCGAAACCAGGAGATGTTACATCAGAGTTTCCCCATAGGGAAAGAAGATGAACCATGCTGGAACTCCATAAAAGTGGTTTGCATGGGGACATCGTTGGTGCTTATAACTTTACCAAAATGTTAAGATTCATATTCTTGGGCATCCACTTCTATTGGGACATCCAGTTCTCTATTTTGCTAACCACCATCTTCTTAAAAAAATAAATAAATAAATAAATAAAAAATCTTTGACTTTACTGTGCAGTAGTTAGCAAACAGAACTTGTTGCATAAAATGCACAGACTTCCTGATTCACATGAAGCTCCAATTTTAAATAATTATTAAGCTTATTCCTCAAATACTTACTGGTACAGGGTGTCCTTCCAAAATGGAATCAATTTTCCGCAAGTTTAATAATTCTGCTTCTGGTAGGAAGCCTGCCTCAGCCCAGGCAGCGTACAGAATTGGTGCCGCATGGCCCTAGAAAGAAAAACAAATTCTAAACAAAGAGCAACTTTTCACAGTATCTCGATAACAAAACAAAACAAAACAAAAATGGGTAAATAAGATAAATTTAGCTCTGTGGACCCTTTATGTCCACCAAAAGTTTCTTTTTAATGTGAGGGACCAAGTTCTAAAATGCTTGCAAACAAATCACTGCTTCATATTGCCTCTAAGCCCTTTGAGTTCCTTTCAGAGACCTGGGATTTCCACAGATTCTTGCTTTTACTTTCTCCATGGTCCAGGCCTGCACTACAATAATTAGACTTCTAGCCAAGAAAGACTGAATGTGACTTCCTTCATACCTATTTTAAAACTCTTATAGGAGGTCATACTTGAGAAGGGATAGGTTCTCTCTCAGGTAGGTACGTCTAATCTCATGGAAGACTTCAAGTATCAAGACAGACACCTTAACATGGACTCTGTATTCGATGAGGAGCCAGTGCAAAGAATGAAGTACTGGGTGATATACCCATGGCGACCAGTGTTTCTGAATAGATGGGATGTTGAGTTTTGTTCCACCTGGATCTTTTTGAGGGTGTATGGATTTAAGATTAGATACAGTGATAACAATCAAGATTAGAGGTCTTGAATTCACAGGTCACTGTGGCCAGGTCTGAATCGGATATGAATGGGTATAATCTTCTGGTCAACTGCAGATGAAGTGGTCATTTTTTGGTAACCGTAGCTACTTTGGCACCCAATAGCTCTAGGAATCCAAAAGGAACCCAAAGCTGTTGAGCAGTTTAGCAATTCAAGGGCAGGAGCCTTCAACATTGCGGGGGTGGGGCTGGGGGTATCTAAGCAGAATCAATTACTTTGAAGTGATTCCCTCTTTCTATCAGCAGCATCTCAAAATTTGTCTGGTTTCTTTAGCTACCTTATCCTCGTCCAGGATTCATATAGGCATCAAGGAAGCTGAGAGACAGCACTGTTTCTGTTTTACGCAAAGGATATACAGAGATGGCTAGAGAAATTGCTATAGACATTTCCTCTGCAGCGGGTGACTACCTTTGTAATGTCCCAGACTTCAGCCTGGTCATATGAAAACTCAAGATTTCCTATTTGCAGCCCATTCTGCAGCCTGCTGGGATGCTCCCTAGTTTCAAACAACATCCGGTACAGAGCTCCACAACTACTTTTGCCACTTTTACTTAACAATACCTGACATTTGAAATGCCACTCATCATAACGTCTTCCAAAGAGCTTTGTAAACTTAAATATATACTAAGGGATCACTGCATCTGCCACTGAAGACGCTAGCAATATGCCAGCGGTTTAACAGAATTAAACACTACAGAACAGTTCAGAATAGAAAATAGAGGACATCAGACAGACACTAAATAACAAGGATGTAATTACCTGAGCTGAAATTTAGCCAGAATTCCAAGCTATCATCCAACTCCGGCTAAAAGTGCCAAGGAAACTTTGATGACCTCAAGCAGTCAGGACATTTGTTTTATGTCTTAGCTGAATACACCTTCAGGAGCACTGTTCTCTTTAGTACTTTACTAGTGCATAGGGGAAGAATGTCATCCACTGAACTACCAACGCTGCTGCCTACCATGCTCCTTGTAAGGCTCCCGACAAATTACTAAACTGACAAAGCTTAACATCAGAGCTCTGAAAGGATCACAGTAAAGGCAGCATGGCCACAGAGAGAAGAGATGTCACAGAAAGCTTAACCATAACTTATGCGTGAAAAATATACATAATGGCATAATTTCTTGGAACATTAAAAAATAACCTTTGCCTTAAGATGACTTTGCTTCTGGATATATTTCACGGACAGTACCGGGAAAGAATATATAATTTGTAATTAAACAACTTAACTGCTTAAATAGGTTGTATGTTACACCAACACACCGATGCTTAGAAATCTGGCAATTCCTTTCAGGCACTACGCTTACCCTTTCCCATGTTCAGCAAGATTTTATTTGGCATTTTCCTCTTTTGTTGCATATAATAATCTTAAAAGTCTTTTGAAAAGATTTGTATTGTCATTACTAGAGCTGTGTACTGACAAGGACCCGAAAGTATGACAGTGAATAGTAGTCAAGAAAACAGGTATGTTTATTTAACAAACAACTAATCTATGAATCAGATTGAGAAGGTATAGCACAGCTAGTTCTGGTTCTTACCTTTGAGAGTACAAACCGGTCATTGCTGGAGTTTCGGGGATCTTTCGCTTTGTACCTCATGGTATGAAAAAAGAGCACGGACATGATCTCTGCTGCACTGCAACATGATGTCGGGTGGCTACAAGACAAAGCCAATACAAGATTATTGCTGCTGCCCACTGTCAACTTGCTTTCATATCATTAGAATACCACCGTGCCAGTACTCTAAGCCTCATCATTAAAATACACAACTAAGTGTTTTTGATAACCCCTATCATTTGGTATTATCCTACTGCTGATTAGCTATACTTTGAGAGCGTCCCATGTCTGTTATCTAAACCAAAGTGGATGTTAAAATGCAGGTCTTAGTGATAAGGCACTGGCTTATCTGTTTGTGCACTCCATTCTTGAAACCAAGGAATGTCATCACAATCAGCAATTCTAAGGTGTAAGAGAGAATATGCAATACGGTGCTTGAAATTTATCAGTAAGAGTGAAATTCATCCTGAAGCAGAGGGCATGAGCAGAGGTCTCCATGCCACTCAGAACTCACATTAAGTGAGCAGAGTTAAGTGTGGTATAGTGTCTTGTGCAGACCCTTTGCACAGGGGAGAATTTCACCCTCGAAATGCTGCGTGTTTTATTTTTGCAAAGAGTTCTGGGACATTTAGAACTGTACTACATAAATCCCAATTATATTCTATCTTATATCATAAGAGCAGCTAACATAAAGGGACTTTGAGAGAATGTGTCTTATAAGACAGTATTAAATAATAGACACATTCCTCCATTTTATTTTCATGTCAATAAAACGCATTTTTAGGTAGTGAAAATTGGAAGGATAATTTAATGATAATCAGTTTATTTGCAGTAATTTTAAAAACATGATCAGTTCTGTAACTGAAAAATGATGGATTTGTTTGATTTTTAACAAATGGAAAGATGAGTATTTTCTATATTTACAGTCTGAAATATTGAGCCAGTGAATACATTTCAGTAGTTGATACATTTTGGGGGCAATCTTGCTTCCATTAATGTCAGGAGCACTTTTGCCATAGACTTCAAAGAGAGCACAAAGGAATACTTCAACCATAATTTACTACAGAAGCTCAGAGAAGTGTGCACTCCCATTTCAGAAGTACTCATGCCACAGCATATCAACCAGAAATGGGTAAACATGAAAAATGTTGTTTCCAGCTCTGGATGGCAAACTATTGGGCTGTAGTGTTTCAAATGTCACAGAAAGGTACTCTCACACTGTTACTTGTGTTCACTATAACTTAAATAATTTCCATCTGAAATTACTATCCACCCTTGTATAGTCAGTCTATGGTACCACTGCCCAACAAACGAACACAAAAAATTGTATACCTGGCTGTGATTTATAAACGTCTCTGTAGATACACATGAAAAAACAGTCTTAACATTAAATGCATTCCTAATAGAAGGCATTTTTAGCCACCTTTTAACAGGGCCTCTGGTTTTCACCATTTATTTGCAAACCACCTAGCAGGTATTTTTGGGATCTTTACTAGACCCCAAAGTAGCAATTTTCAGGCATTTATTGATATGAAACAGGACTATTCTTGATCTCAGCACTCACAGTGTGATGATTTAATTTAGGCTGTAGACATCAACACTGGGCTTGGAAGGAAACTCCAGTGTTCAAATTATAGAGTGGTTTTCTTGTCTACAGATATTTACCATTAAGTTTTTAATGATATTCATTTAAAACCTGAAGCCCTATTTGTAAAGCAAGAACAGTTTAGTCAAGAAGTCACACAGCAAAACTTTTATTTTCCATTTCTACATTTCCCATGCATGTTAGGATTCATAAGACAGTTTACAGTAGAACTTACATCAGAATACACTTTTGCTAGCGACACTTTTCTCCCGCCCCTGTAATACTCTCTTATTTCAATTTGAAGTAAGTTAGACACATGCAAACACACTAGCAAAATGCAAAGTAAAGATTAGTGTCCATCCCTTAAGTAAGTACTCACAAACAGGGAACCAAAATAATTAGGTTTAAACCATGATTCAAACATATATTAGTAAATATTTATACATGAGTTAATCATTAAACCTTACATGCTCGTTTAAAGTTTTCATTCTTTTAATTGTATTAACTTTATACTTAACCATATTTCTATGAACTCTCGGTCTTGGGAAAAAAGGTTTTAAGCAACCTAGAATGGTGAGCATGTGAAAAAAAATAAAAAATGTATAAAAATATAAGAAGTCAACTCCAAAAATATGCTTGTAGAACTACTGGTTAATTAAATGCTTTTTTAATTATAGAAAATAATCCAAGATGAGATTGATTTCCAGTATCCGATGTACAGTCTCAAACCAGCGTACAGAATTTTGTTTAATCAGATGAAATATGATGGTCTATTATTGTAGTCATTTTTAATTTTATTAGAATACAGAGAGCTCCACCAGTGCTAAATTACATTAAAACCCAAGGCACTGTTTATTAGGTCTGAGTCTTTAGAAAAGAAGTTATTTAAATTACTATTAAGAGAAAAATATGGCAAATAATATCTTTACTTTATTCATCAGAATACACTTCCAGATTCCATTCAGAATGGACATCCAATTTTGAATTTTAAAAACACAGTGTGGTTTGTAAACTTCATTGCCAGCTGGCTTTTATAGAAGGGCCACCACACTTTTGAACCTGTTTCCATTAAACAAGAGATTACAAGGAATTAGGTTCTGTATCTTGGGCTTTTGGGGTGAAATCCTGGCTCTGTTGATGGGATCAGGTTTTCAGTCTTGATATGTATGTAAATTGCTACACACTTCAGCTAAAAAGGGCTTAATTAAAAAGAACAATAATGCCAAAAAAGAAAGAATGAATGCCAAAACTAAAAAAGGATAATTCTAATGTAGCAAGATCTGTTCATATCCCAAGTTGTGAAACGTAACAGCTTCTAAAGAAATCCCTGCAGCTTCCACTTTTAAGAGTCTTATCAAATCTCACAAGGAAACCATTGTTTCAAGAACTGCAGAAGTTCACCCTTTAGTTTTTTCCTCAAACACCGTATCTCCTAACAGTTAAGATTCTATAAGCTTTGGCCAATCAACTGCTGGCATTAATAAAAGGACCATCTTCTTCTCTGTGCAAAACCAACGAAGATGCAGCGCCAAATATGGCAGCTCGGCCTTCACAATTAGCTAAGCCAAATGCACCAGCTGGAAAAAAAAAATTCATGCAGAAGCTCACCTGACCAAAATAAAATAAAATAAAATAATAAAAAAAGAGAGTCACCTTCATCATTATGTGTGATTGGCTTAGAGTCCCATATTAACGAGGCTCAATTTTAAGGAAGCTGGCAGGATTCATTTGCAAGCATTGCACTCTTATCACTGTGGGTATGTCTACACTACGGAATAAGGTCGAATTTATAGAAGTCGGTTTTTTAGAAATCGGTTTTATATATTCGAGTGTGTGTGTCCCCACAGAAAATGCTCTAAGTGCATTAACTCGGCGGAGCGCTTCCACAGTACCGAGGC
This sequence comes from Lepidochelys olivacea, assembly GCF_965140295.1. NCBI lineage: Eukaryota > Metazoa > Chordata > Testudines > Cheloniidae > Lepidochelys > Lepidochelys olivacea. The sequence continues at coordinate 28,773,706 of NC_140417.1, read as the reverse complement.
TAGAGTCGACTTCCAGAGCGTTGCACTGTGGATAGCTATCCCACAGTTCCCGCAGTCTCCGCTGCCCATTGGAATTCTGGGTTGAGATCCCAATGCCTGATGGGGCTAAACATTGTCGCGGGTGGTTCTGGGTACATATCGTCAGGCCCCTGTTCCCTCCCTCCCTCTGTGAAAGCAAGGGCAGACAATCGTTTCGCGCCTTTTTTCCTGAGTTACCTGTGCAGACGCCATACCACGGCAAGCATGCAGCCCGCTCAGGTAACCGTCACCGTATGTCTCCTGGGTGCTGGCAGACGCGCTACGGCTTTGCTACACAGTAGCAGCAACCCCTTGCCTTGTGGCAGCAGACGGTACAGTACGACTGGTAGCCGTCATCGTCATGTCCGAGGTGCTCCTGGCCACGTTGGACAGACATGGGCGCAGGGATTTAATTTAGAGTGACTTGACCAGGTCATTCTCTTTAGTCCTGCAGTCAGTCCTATTGAACCGTCTTATGGTGAGCAGGCAGGCGATACGGATTGCTAGCAGTCGTACTGTACCATCTTCTGCCGGGCAGGCAAGAGATGAGGATTGCTAGCAGTCGTATTGTACCATCTTCTGCCAGGCAGGCAAGAGATGAGGATGGCTAGCAGTCGTACTGTACCATCTTCTGCCGAGCAGCCATGAGATGTGGATGGCATGCAGTCCTTCTGCACCGTCTGCTGCCAGCCAAAGATGTAAAAGATAGATGGAGTGGATCAAAACAAGAAATAGACCAGATTTGTTCTGTATTCATTTGCTTCCCCTCCTCCCCCGTCTAGGGGACTCATTCTTCTAGATCACACTGCAGTCACTCACAGAGGTGCAGCGAGGTAAATCTAGCCATGTATCAATCAGAGGCCAGGCTAACCTCCTGGTTCCAATAAGAACAATAACTTAGGTGCACCATTTCTTATTGGAACCCTCCGTGAAGTCCTGCCTGAAATACTCCTTGATGTAAAGACACCCCCTTTGTTGATTTTAGCTCTCTGAAGCCAACCCTGTAAGCCGTGTCATCAGTCGCCACTCCCTCCGTCAGAGCAACGGCAGACAATCGTTCCGCGCCTTTTTTCTGTGCGGACGCCATACCAAGGCAAGCATGGAGGCCGCTCAGCTCACTTTGGCAATTAGGAGCACATTAAACACCACACGCATTATCCAGCAGTATATGCAGCACCAGAACCTGGCAAAGCGATACCGGGCGAGGAGGCGACGTCAGCGCAGTCACGTGAGTGATCAGGACATGGACACAGATTTCTCTGAAAGCATGGGCCCTGCCAATGCATGCATCATGGTGCTAATGGGGCAGGTTCATGCTGTGGAACGCCGATTCTGGGCTCGGGAAACAAGCACAGACTGGTGGGACCGCATAGTGTTGCAGGTCTGGGATGATTCCCAGTGGCTGCGAAACTTTCGCATGCGTAGGGGCACTTTCATGGAACTTTGTGACTTGCTTTCCCCTGCCCTGAAGCGCATGAATACCAAGATGAGAGCAGCCCTCACAGTTGAGAAGCGAGTGGCGATAGCCCTGTGGAAGCTTGCAATGCCAGACAGCTACCGGTCAGTTGGGAATCAATTTGGAGTGGGCAAATCTACTGTGGGGGCTGCTGTGATGCAAGTAGCCCATGCAATCAAATATCTGCTAATATCAAGGGTAGTGACCCTAGGAAACGTGCAGGTCATAGTGGATGGCTTTGCTGCAATGGGATTCCCTAACTGTGGTGGGGCCATAGACGGAACCCATATCGCTATCTTGGCACCGGAGCACCAAGCCGCCGAGTACATAAACCACAAGGGGTACTTTTCGATAGTGCTGCAAGCACTGGTGGATCACAAGGGACGTTTCACCAACATCAACGTGGGATGGCTGGGAAAGGTGCATGACGCTCGCATCTTCAGGAACTCTGGTCTGTTTCAAAAGCTGCAGGAAGGGACTTTATTTCCAGACCAGAAAATAACTGTTGGGGATGTTGCAATGCCTATATGTATCCTTGGGGACTCAGCCTACCCCTTAATGCCATGGCTCATGAAGCCGTAAACAGGCAGCCTGGACAGTAGTCAGGAGCTGTTCAACTACAGGCTGAGCAAGTGCAGAATGGTGGTAGAATGTGCATTTGGACGTTTAAAGGCGCGCTGGCGCAGTTTACTGACTCGCTTAGACCTCAGCGAAACCAATATTCCCACTGTTATTACTGCTTGCTGTGTGCTCCACAATATCTGTGAGAATAAGGGGGAGACGTTTATGGCGGGGTGGGAGGTTGAGGCAAATCGCCTGGCTGCTGGTTACGCGCAGCCAGACACCAGGGCGGTTAGAAGAGCACAGGAGGGCGTGGTACGCATCAGAGAAGCTTTGAAAACCAGTTTCATGACTGGCCAGGCTACGGTGTGAAAGTTCTGTTTGTTTCTCCTTGATGAAACCCCCCGCCCCTTGGTTCACTCTACTTCCCTGTAAGCTAACCACCCGCCCCTCCTCCCTTCAATCACCGCTTGCAGAGGCAATAAAGTCATTGTTGCTTCACATTCATGCATTCTTTATTCATTCATCACACAAATAGGGGGATGACTACCAAGGTAGCCCAGGAGGGGTGGTGGAGGAGGGAAGGAAAATGCCACACAGCATTTTAAGCACAGCACATTAAAAGTTTACAACTTTAAAATTTATTGAATGACAGCCTTCTTTTTTTGGGGCAATCCTCTGTGGTGGAGTGGCTGGTTGGCCGGAGGCCCCCCCCCCCGCATTCTTGGGCGTCTGGGTGTGGAGGCTATGGAATTTGGGGAGGAGGGCGGTTGGTTACAGAGGGGCTGCAGTGGCAGTCTGTGCTCCAGCTGCCTTTGCTGCAGCTCAGCCATACACTGGAGCATACTGGTTTGGTCCGCCAGCAGCCTCAGGATTGAATCCTGCCTCCTCTCATCACGCTGCCGCCACATTTGAGCTTCAGCCCTCTCTTCAGCCTGCCACCTCTCCTCCCGGTCATTTTGTGGTTTCCTGCACTCTGACATTATTTGCCTCCACACATTTGTCTGTGCTCTGTCTGTGTGGGAGGACAGCATAAGCTCGGAGAAAATTTCATCGCGAGTGCGTTTTTTTTTCTTTCTAAGCTTCACTAGGCTCTGGGAAGGAGAAGATCCTGTGATCATTGAAACACATGCAGCTGGTGGAGAAAAAAAAAGGGACAGCGGTATTTAAAAAGACACATTTTATAAAACAGTGGCTACACTCTTTCACGGTAAACCTTGCTGTTAACATTACATACATAGCACATGTGCTTTCGTTACAAGGTCGCATTTTGCCTCCCCCCACCGTGTGGCTACCCCCTCAACCTTCCCCCCTCCCTGTGGCTAACAGCGGGGAACATTTCTGTTTAGCCACAGGCAAACAGCCCAGCAGGAATGGGCTCCTCTGAGTGTCCCCTGAAGAAAAGCACTCTATTTCAACCAGGTGACCATGAATTATATCTCACTCTCCTGAGGATAACACAGAGAGATAAAGAACGGATGTTGTTTGAATGCCAGCAAACATACACTGCAATGCTTTGTTCTACAATGATTCCCGAGTACGTGTTACTGGCCTGGAGTGGTAAAGTGTCCTACCATGAAGGACGCAATAAGGCTGCCCTCCCCGGAAACCTTTTGCAAAGGCTTTAGGTGTACAGCTAGGAGAACCGCGAATGCCAGGGCAAAGTAATCCTTTCACATGCTTGCTTTTAAACCATGTATAGTATTTTAAAAGGTACACTCACCAGAGGTCCCTTCTCCGCCTGCTGGGTCCAGGAGACAGCCTTGGGTAGGTTCGGGGGGTACTGGCTCCAGGTCCAGGGTGAGAAACAGTTTCTGGCTGTCGGGAAAACCGGTTTCTCCGCTTGCTTGCTGTGAGCTATCTTCTTCGTCCCCAAAACCTGCTTCCGTATTGCCTCCATCTCCATTGAAGGAGTCAAATACGGCTAGGGTAGTGGTGGCTGAACCCCCTAAAATGGCATGCAGCTCATCATAGAAGCGGCATGTTTGGGGCACTGCTTCGGGTCCCTGTTATGGCCTCTGTCCTTCATGCCCTGGGAGATTTTGACAAAGGTTTTGGCATTTCGAAAACTGGAACAGAGTTCTGATAGCACGGATTCCTCTCCCCAAACAGTGATCAGATCCCGTACCTCCCGTTCGGTCCATGCTGGAGCTCTTTTGCGATTCTGGGACTCCATCATGGTCACCTGTGCTGATGAGCTCTGCATGGTCACCTGCAGCTTGCCACGCTGGCCAAACAGGAAATGAGATTTAAAAGTTCGCGGTTCTTTTCCTGTCTACCTGGCCAGTGTATCTGAGTTGAGAGTGCTGTCCAGAGCGGTCACAATGGAGCACTCTGGGCTAGCTCCCGGAGGCCAATACCATTGAATTGTGTCCACAGTACCCTAAATTCGAGCCAGCAACGTCGATTTAAGCGCTAATCCACTTGTCAGGGGTGGAGTAAGGAAATTGATTTTAAGAGCCCTTTAAGTCGAAATAAAGGGCTTCATTGTGTGGACGGGTGCAGGTTTACATCGATTTAACGCTGCTAAATTCGACCTAAAGTCCTAGTGTAGACCAGGGCTGTGAAGCAACAAGACTGCCATCAACACAGTTGTGCAAGACGATTTATTAAAACAAGGAATAGAAACACATAATCCCAGACATCTGTAACTATGGACACTCTTGGGTGATGAACAGGAGCAACAATCTTAATTCTGAATTACCTAAATTTTGTAGTTTTTGTTAACTGAAATACTGATTTTATATTTATTAATCTATTTTGATTCCCAAATATAATTGCAGTGGATTAACAGGAGAATTAAAACAAAACCACTCTTTGCCCATAAACTTCATTTTTTCACTGGAACAGCCTTAGCACCTCTAAATTTCACATACAATCATCTTGCAGGATCAGGTTTCCAGATCCTTTAGTCCTCATTCAGACAAAGCTCCCATTGTCTTCAATGAGAGTTTTATATGAGAAAACACTACAGTAACTAGTTAATATAGCTACCACCTCACAACACTGCTTGCAACACAGGTCATAGTTCACAAAGTCACTTCCTTCAAGGAAGTCCACAAGTTCTCTTTTGTTCTTAACTGCTTTAATTTCAAGCATTTCCTGCATTTTTTCTTAATCCTATTGCTCACAAATCATCTTTTAAAACCAAATATTAACATCCTTAAAAGAGTTAAATGTAAAATGTGACTCAGACATACAGTCTTTCTTTGCAATAAGAATGTAATCAAAAGTATTTGTATGCAGTGTTGTTGTAGCCTTGTGGGTCCTAGGATATTAGAGAGACAAGGTGGGTGAGGTAGTATCTTTTATTGGACCAACTTCTGTTGGTGAGAGAAAGCTTGTGTCTCTCACCAACAGAAGTTGGTCCCATAATAGATTCTACCTCACCCACCTTGTCTTTCAAATGTAGTTGACAATCATGCCACTAAAGGCCATTCTGTTCTATTTACTTTCTCACCCTGAGAGCCATATCCTTACTTGCCTTCTTCAGGTAATCAAGATTTCAATAGATGTGTGCAGATACTTGGCTGTGTGAGTTTGATTTGACTCCCTAACGCTATCAGAGTGTTCTTGAAACTTTGCTCTCTTTCTTTCTATTAAATGCATTGTTCTGTCACCATCCTGGTAATCAAGTCTCAATGATTATGTATAAATAAAATCTCAAGGAAATCTTTCTACAGTTACTCTTATATTTAAAAATAAGTAAACAATAGTAAACCATTCCATTCCCACTTCTAAGGATAATAATCAGATATTGTTTCAAAACTGTGAGGGGCCCGGATCCTCCTGCACTTAAAGTCAATGGGAGTTTTACCACTGAATTGAAGGGGAGCAGAAGAGACTTGCGGTATTATATACCTACACATAACACGGAAATAATTACATCTGTGGGAAAGCGATGACACTTATTATGCTTACTAACATGAAATACAGAATGAAACCCCATATATTTAGTGGGTCTTCTGCCACTTTTGCTAAGCATACTTTTGTGTAGTTGTCTAACACAATCCCAAATGTTGTAGCTTAAAAACAAATTAATAATTAAAGAGGAACTGGTGAGCATTCTGCACTCAAAACTCACTACCCAGACTGGACCAGACCAAACCAAACATCTGAAATTAAGGATCTATTCCGGTAACAGACAGAGTCCTCAACTTCCATTGACTTGGCAGCTAAAAGGAAAAAGCCAAAAAGTATCTTCTCGGTGTGTATCTGGAGTGATAGAAAGCAACCCTACACTTGCAATTTTTAATACAACTCTCTCAGAAACAAAAGGTAAAAAACTGCTTATGTCAGAAACACAGTGAAAGATGTTCGCAAATTGAGAGACAGCTTTAAAATATTTTGTAGCAGAGTAGCCTTTCCCATTAAAGCCTTAGTATGCAGTGATTATTTGTCCAATTCTTCTTTTTGAAAAGATGCATTTGCAGCCACATTTCAAAAAAAGAGTAAACAAAATTTAAATAGCAAAAAGATGGAATACAAAAAGGCAGCGTTCCACAATGAAAAGCTTACGTGATGACTGGCAAAAACTCTGGCTTTAATTTTATATAAATAAATATGGATAGTATTTTTGCATACATACAGCACAATCAAAGCAAGGCCAAATCTGGAACCGGCAAACTTCAGAGCCTGAACTAAATCCTGTCCAGAGGCCTAAATTAACTGCCCATTTGAGACTGCAGGCATTTTGCAGATAATCCCATTTGGGCTAACTTGAAATTCTGTGGAGAATTAGTTCCAACAGACAGGCACAAAATGAAAAAGAAAAGATTTGGCCCTAGGCATAAATTCTTTGGTTTTTAGTTCTGTATTAACTTAACATTCCTGGTATTTCTTTCCAGTCATAGTATATTTACTAGTACAGTGAACCTATACACACTTTGTTAACAATCAGATTTCCCCCAAAGGGTCATAATTAAACTGTCAAAATGTTAAGTGCACGCTTTCTCAATGTGAATCCTGTCCAATCTTGCATCATCAAAGCTGAATCCATGACTAAAAGAGGCAGCACTCCATAGAGACAAAGTGTAAATCACTCCCTCCCTCAAAACAAACAGAAATACCGCCCCACCCCTTCCTGGACCCACTACATCCACTCACACCCCATGGCGATACAAGTAGCACATTCAGAAGCAAGGGAACATACTTCCCTGATATTTAAGTTATCTACCTGGGTGATCAATAAACTGCCAAGTTTTTGAAGCAACATCCCCAACATGAAAGGTTTTTTATCGCTATCTTCATCACACACATGCACTCCCTATATACCCATCTCCCATCAACATCCATTCTCCCCACAGCTTGCCTCTAAACCTTTGCATATACCCCAATACCGTACAACCTTCCACCCAAAACTGCACATCCACAACCCTGCATGAACCTCTAATCCACATGTAAACACAGTGCTTAATTTGTAATGAAGGAAATCCGGGGGTTCAAGCAATTCATTTACATTCATAACTGATGCAGTAAGCCCAGAGGTGCCAGGGCTATGAATCGCCAAGCTGAGATTGCCAGGGTTCAGCCCTGGCACAAATTAAGCACCATGTAAACATATATCCCCACCCACACATAAACATATATCCCCACCCACACATACATACTACAGAACTTAATACAAGCAGAAGAACTAACGTGAATTAGGTTTTGCACTGGGTCTTTTGATATGTGCTAAAAATGGTCCCATACAAATTCTCAAATGCTACATTTTGCACCTACAGAAAGGGCTTCACTGAGCTGAACCAACGAGTTCACTTGATACTCACAGTGATTCTAATATAATAAGCTTTGCTCATGGCAAGCTTGGGAAATACAACTGCTTCAAAACTCCAGATCTCCTGATGATGAAAATTCTCTCAGTTCTGCCCACCCCATATTGTGTATTTGCTCCCAGGACAGGAGCATGCTGCTCTCAGAAATAGCATGCAGCACTGCATGGCTTACACATGGCTCAGCAGTCACCTGCTGCAGATTTTGTAATTCAGTCAAGTGGCAAATCAAGGGGCAAATTCTGCTTTCAGCTACTCCAGTGAGACCGTACTGAACTCAAATCCAGAAACTGTAATGGCCAGTGCACAGATATACCAGAGGGCAGAATCTGGCCTGCTTCATTTCACTGGCCAGGTGACCTGCAGATTGGGAAAGTGGGAGAACAGAGGAAGAGAGAAGCGAGGTGCTAGGATGACTGACGCAAGGGGCAGAAGGAGGGGGCCAGGGAAAAATTACACACAAGGCCTGAGACTGGGGGCAGTGATAGAGGCTGAGTAGGGGGCAGTCTGCACGAGGAGACAGAGGTAGGGGGACTGCAGAGGGGCAGTCTGCACGAAGAGGTCAGCAGGGGGGCAGTTTGCACGAGGTCGCGGAGCTGAGGGTTGGTAAGGGGTCAGTTTGCACGAGGTCGCGGAGCGGAAGGGTTGGTAAGGGGGCAGGTTGCACGAGGTCGCGGAGCGGAAGGGTTGGTAAGGGGGCAGGTTGCACGAGGTCGCGGAGTGGAAGGGTTGGTAAGGGGGCAGGTTGCACGAGGTCGCGGAGCTGAGGGTCGGTAAGGGGTCAGTTTGCACGAGGTCGTGGAGCGGAAGGGTTGGTAAGGGGTCAGTCTGCACGAGGTCGCAGAGCGGAAGGGTCGGTAAGGGGGCAGTTTGCACGAGGGGGCAGCGGGCGGGGCGCCAGGCTGCACGAGGTCGCAGAGCGGAAGGGTCGGTAAGGGGGCAGGTTGCACGAGGTCGCGGAGCGGAAGGGTCGGTAAGGGGGCAGGTTGCACGAGGTCGTGGAGCGGAAGGGTCGGTAAGGGGGCAGGTTGCACGAGGGGGCAGCGGGCGGGGCGCCAGGCTGCACGAGGTCGCAGAGCGGAAGGGTCGGTAAGGGGGCAGGTTGCACGAGTTCGCAGAGCGGAAGGGTCGGTAAGGGGGCAGGTTGCACGAGTTCGCAGAGCGGAAGGGTCGGTAAGGGGGCAGGTTGCACGAGGGGGCAGCGGGCGCCAGGCTGCACGAGGTCGCGGAGCGGAAGGGTCGGTAAGGGGGCGGTTTGCACGAGGTCGCAGAGCTGAGGGTCGGTAAGGGGGCAGGTTGCACGAGGGAGCAGAGCGGAAGGGTCGGTAAGGGGGCAGGTTGCACGAGGGGGCAGCGGGGGGGGGCGCCAGGCTGCACGAGGGAGCAGAGCTGGGGGTCGGGGCACGGCAGGGGGTCGGGACGGGGCAGCGTGTAGGGGTGGGAGGAGCGGGGTGCGCGGGGATGTGTGGGGCGGCAGCGTGTAGGGGCGGGGTGCGCGGGGATGTGTGGGGCGGCAGCCAGGCCCCAGTTCCGGACTCACCCGGAGCCGGCGGCGGTGGTGGCCCGGATGGAGCTGATGCGCAGCCGGTTGGCCGCGTCCTTCAGGGCCTGCAGCGCCTGTTGGTCGGGCTTGTGATAAGCCTCCATGGAGCAGCGGCAGGGCGCGGCGGGTCGGGCCTGGGCTCGGAGCAGAGTGAGGGACAAGCCGCGCCGCCTGCCGACTCGGAGCGAGGCAGACCCAGCCCGCCGCGGGGCCTCCCACAGGCGGGGCCAGCCCGCCCGGAACCGCCCCCGCCCGCCGAGGGGGTGAGCTGGGCGGCGGCGGCGGGGCGGGTGGTTGCCATGGGGATGAGGGGGCTGGGGATGGTGCACAGCGGGGGGTGTAGCCGCGGGGTTGTGGGGCTGGGGGGGGCAGGGTCCGGTTCCGGGGAACTGCCAGGCCAGCAGAGGATCTCATCCCGCTTAGCTTCCCCCTTCGCGGGAGAAGTGGCTGCTTTCTGCCCGTGCAGCGTGACACAGCGGCTTTCCTCGGGGCAGCGGCGCCGCCCCTCTGGCTGCCTCTCCGCTCTCTGGGCCAGGCTCTGCGGCAAGCGCGGGCGAGGCACGCTCGCCATGGCGCGTGTAGCGCACCCCGGCAGGGATGGCGGCGCGGATCCTGCAGCCTCCCCTGCGGGGAGGAGCCCTTGGGGAAGGGGGTCGAATGGCAGGATCCGCCCGGTCCCCCACTAGGACGGGCCCAGCTTCGATCTCCTCTAACCACCAGGTAAAATAAAACGGATCTATAATCCACTCAATGAATACAAAAGCATCCTTGGGAATCTTAGATCTAACAAGGGGACTGGGTCCAAGCTCCCCCACTATTTTTGAAGATAAAAAAAATGGAGGAATTTATTTATATTTTTTGGATAAAAGATTAGCTGAATTAATTCTTTTCTGCGTAGTAACTTCAAAGCTCTTATTTATTAGACTTAGCTAAGGGAATACACGTTTTTACAGACACCCACCCACCCAGCACTGCTGCCTATCACATGGCATTGCAATTTGTCATACACCACAGTTGCCAACTTTCATGCCATAAATGAGCACCCCAACTTTCACGATAAGCCAAAAAATCAAGCTAATCCCATTTCAAAACAAGCCAATCCCTAAGAACTCCAACACTCTATGTGTAACTAGATCCCCTGGCCTGCAGTCTGGGACTGTGGTGCGCCCGCTATGCACCCCCTTACTCTCCCCCCCCCCCGTGCCCTCTGCTTGCTGGGAGCTGATCAAAAAAAAAAAGTAGTAAAAAGCTACAACAAGCAACTAGCTACATGCCAAATACTAGCCAAAAAGCAACTCAGAAGCCAATTAAGCCAAAAACAAGCCCAATTTCTGCTTCTTTTTTTTTTCACTGGTTTGGCATGTGTGTCATACACTTCACTGTCCCACCTGTGGTCCACCACCAGTGCATTTCAACAGACTTCCCAAATTGTTCACCAGCCAGTGGCAGGTTTAAGATTTGAGATAAGAGAGAGATGTTTTAGGTACCTATATGACTACATGCATGTCACAGGAAATCAGCCTGTGGATCTCTCTAGAAGATAGAGATGGGCCTGATTCGCAAAGTTTTCAGACCTGGGTCCAAATTTCTCCCAAGTTTTGTGGGTTGATTTTCTGCTTGCTAATGTTGTGGCTGGTCTGTATCTCAAACATCTGACGTTCCACAACTATTTGGTTAGCAGGAGTTGATGTAGGCCTAAATATAGTAGAAAGACAAGTTATATTAATATTAACATGCATCTTTGGTATTTACAATATATGGGCTCCATTACCATAGCATCTGGATATATCAGTCTTTCATATATTTATCTCCACAACACCCCTGTGACGCTGGGCAGTGATATTCCCATTTGACAGATGAGGGGAATGGAGGCACCGAGAAATTAAGTGACTTGCTCAAGGTCACAAAGGTAATCAGTGGTGGAGGAGGGAATTGAACTCTGGTCATCTGACAGACTAGCACTCTAACCATTGGGCCATATTAAAATCTATTTTCATTTGTTTAATGGATAAATAAATAAAAGACATTGAATAAGTCCTCTGCATAATTTCAACTGATACTGCCTCATTCCTGAATTTGGTTTAGACATGGATGTATAGGAATTTCAGAATATAACCAGAGTGGGAAAAATATTGAGGAGCAATTCTTCAGCTTGTACAAATTGTCAGATCTCCATTGAAGTGCCTGTAAGTTTACTTTAAAACTTAGTTTTAACCCAAACATCTTTTGTTAGTTTATATTAGGATCAAATTCTTTCACTGGTTTTCTTGGGCCAAACTTATACTTCTGTCTTCTTAGCTTTAGCTTATTCTTTTGACTCTCTGTATTCATTACAAAAGTTAACCATCCTACTACAAAACTAAATGCCCCCGAATAATAGTTTTGCAGCTCTAAAAGGCCCAGCCCAACATCAGCACAAAATAAAGCTATTGTAGGATTTTTCTTACTCCAGACTATTCAAATTACATCCCCTAGATTTTAAAAAAGCTACCATAAGTTCTTGACAAATACTGGACATCATTGCCAGAAGTCCATCTTCACTAAATAGATTTTCTCTAAGAATTGCAAGGATGAAGGGAATGTTTGCAGTGTTCTTGTGGCTGAGTTGGTCCCAGGATATCAGAGACACAACGTGCATAAGATAATATCTTTTAATGGATCAACTTCTGTTGGTGAAAGAGACAAGCTTTTGAGCTACACAGAGCTCTTCTTGTGGTCATAGGGGAAGTCTCATAAATTTATCAAAACTATGGACTTTGTTGAACAGTGCCATAACTGTATTTAAATCAATGATAAAGCAAACCGTAGAAAAAGAGAGAGAGAACAGAAAAATATATAGAAGAAAAATGCATTCTTCTGGGGATGGGAAGTTTAAGGTCAGAGAAGAGAGTTTAGACTGAAGATGGACAGAATTTAACCAGCTTCTCACTTACAAATAAGTCAATAGTTACCACAGTCACAGTTCTGGGCAACTGCACCTGTATTCCTCCTCTGTGGTTCAGCAGGGGCACCCACTTTTAGGCTCATGGCTCCCCCGCCATCACCTCTCTCTCGGTCACAGATCTGTATCTCTGTCCGTCATGACTAGGGATTTTTCAGGCAGATTTATTCTTAAGGTGAAAGCATTGCACAAAATAAAGTATTGAAACAATAAAGGAGCCTACGTCCGTGCTAATAAGCTTATCACCCCACCACCAAAAAAAGCTGTGGTAGGAGTCAGTCCATCAGTCCCCACACGGGTTTTTCTATGGTTACAAGTTCATTACACCTTTTGCTTAGAACAAGAACACCTATGCATAGGTTAGCCTTTCCTTTACATAGCCTGGGTCTTTGATATGCAGAGACTGTGAATAGGTAATCAGCCAGATAATGGCTCTGTCTTCAGGACATAGCTTCCAAAATGTGGGTCCAAAGGTGGGAATTTGCATTCCCCCTCCCTTTCTCCTAGGAAACTCACTTTACTTTGTTAGACCTGAAAGTGTCTTCTTGTCTGGCACATTGTTTAAAATTCTTTGAAGCATCAGGTTATGCAAGAACTCAGCCTTTTGAGGCATTGCTCTGAAGAAGGGACCTTTGATCTGGCTGATTACCTACTCACAGACGTTTCAAAGACCCAAAGTGGATAAAGGAGCGACTAAGCCCTGGTCTACACTAGGAGTTGAGGTTGAATTTAGCTGCATTAAATCGATTTAACCCTGCACCCGTCCACACGATGAAGCCCTTTTTTTTGACTTAAAGGGCTCTTAAAATCTATTTCCTTACTCCACCCCGACAAGAAGATTAGCGTTTAAAATCAGCCTTGCCGGGTCGAATTTGGGGTACTGTGGATGCAATTAGACGGTATTGGCCTCTGGGAGCTATCCCAGAGTGCTCCATTGTGACCGCTCTGGACAGCGCTTTCAACTCAGATGCACTGGCCAGGTAGACAAGAAAAGGCCCGCACACTTTTGAATTTCAATTTCCTATTAGCATGGTCACCTTCAGCTTGCCACGCTGGCCAGAGCTCATCAGCAGAGGTGACCATGATGGAGTCCCAGAATCGCAAAAGAGCTCCAGCATGGACCAAACGGGAGGTACGGGATCTGATTGCTGTACGGAGAGAGGAATCTGTGCTATCAGAACTCTGTTCCAGTTTTCGAAATGCCAAAACATTTGTCAAAATCTCCCTGGGCATGAAGGACAGAGGCCATAACAGACACCCAAAGCAGTGCCGCGTGAAACTTAAGGAGCTGAGGCAAGCCTACCAGAAAACCAGTGAGGCAAATGGCCGCTCTAGGTCAGAGCCCCAAACATGCTGCTTCTATGATGAGCTGCATGCCATTTTAGGGGGTTCAGCCACCACTACCCCAGCCGTGTTGTTTGACTCCTTCAATGGAAATGGAGGCAACACAGAAGCAGTTTTTGGGGATGAGGAAGATAATGATGATGAAGTTGTAGATAGCTCACAGCAAGCAAGCGGAGAAACTGGGTTTCCCGACAGCCAGGGACTGTTTCTCACCCTGGACCTGGAGCCAGTACCCCCCAAATCCACCCACGACTGCCTCCCCGACCCGCCAGGCGGAGAAGGGACCTCTGGTGAGTGTACCTGTTAAAATACTATACCTGGTTTAAAAGCAAGCATGTTTAATGATTAATTTGCCCTGGCATTTGTGGCTCTCCTGGATGTACTCCCAAAGCCTTTTCAAAAGGTTTCTGGGGAGGGCAGCCTTATTCCATCCACCATGGTAGGACACTTTACCACACCAGGCCAGTAGCACGTACTCGGGAATCATTGTAGAACAAAGCATCGCAGTGTATGTTTGCTGGCATTCAAACAACTTCTGTTCTTTATCTCTCTGTGTTATCCTCAGGAGAGTGATATCATTCATGGTCACCTGGTTGAAATAGGGTGCTCTTCTTAAGGGGACATTCAGAGGTATCCGTTCCTGCTGGGCTGTTTGCCTGTGGCTGAACAGGAAGTGTTCCCCACTGTTAGCCACGGGGAGGGGGAGGGGCTAGCCACATGGTGGGGGGAGGCAAAATGCGACCTTGGAATGAAAGCACATGTGCGGTGTATGTAATGTTAACAGCAAGGTTTACCGTAAAAGAGTGTACCCATTGTTCTATAAAATGTGTCTTTTTAAATACTACTGTCCCTTTTTTTTTCCCTCCACCAGCTGCATGTGTTTCAAGGATCACAGGATCTTCTCCTTCCCAGAGGCTAGTGAAGATTAGAAGGCAAAAAAAAACACACTTGTGATGAAATGTTCTCTGAGCTCATGGTGTCCTCCCACACTGACAGAGCACAGACGAATGCGTGGAGGCAGACAATGTCAGAGTGCAGGAAAACACAAAATGACCGGGAGAAGAGGTGGTAGGCTGAGGAGAGTAAGTGGCGGGCTGAAGAGAGAGCTGAAGCTGAAAGGTGGCGGCAGCGTGATGAGAGGAGGTAGGATTCAATGCTGAGGCTGCTGGAGGATCAAACTAATGCGCTCCAGCGTATGGTTGAGTTGCAGGAAAGGCAGCAGGAGCACAGACCACCGCTACAGCCCCTGTGTAACCAACCACCTTCCTCACCAAGTTCCAGAGCCTCCTCACCCAGATGCCCAAGAACGCGTTAGGGGGGCATCCGGCCACCCAGCAACTCCACCACAGAGGATTGCCCAAGCAACAAAAGGCTGGCATTCAATAAGTTTTAAACTTTTAAAGTGCTGTGTGGCCTTGTCCTTCCCTCCTCCACCACCCCTCCTGGTGCTTCCCTCCTCCACCACCCCTCCTGGGCTACCTTGGTAGTCATCCCCCTATTTGTGTGATGAATGAATAAAGAATGCATGAATGTGAAGCAACAATGACTTTATTGCCTCTGCAAGCGGTGATTGAAGGGAGGAGGGGCGGGTGGTTAGCTTACAGGGAAGTAGAGTGAACCAAGGGGCGGGGGGTTTCATCAAGGAGAAACAAACAGAACTTTCACACCATAGCCTGGCCCGTCATGAAACTGGTCTTCAAAGCTTCTCTGATGTGCACCGCGCCCTCTTGTGCTCTTCTAACCGCCCTAGTGTCGGGCTGCGCGTAACCAGCAGCCAGGCGATTTGCCTCAACCTCCTACCCCCCCATAAACGTCTCCCCCTTACTCTCACAGATATTGTGGAGCACACAGCAAGCAGTAATAACAGTGGGAATATTGGTTTTGCTGAGGTCTAACCGAGTCAGTAAACTGCGCCAGCGCGCCTTTAAACGTCCAAATGCACATTCTATCACCATTCTGCACTTGCTCAGCCTGTAGTTGAACAGCTCCTGACTACTGTTCAGGCTGCTTGTGTACGGCTTCATGAGCCATGGCATTAAGGGGTAGGCTGGGTCCCCAAGGATACATATAGGCATTTCAACATCCCCAACGGTTATTTTCTGGTCTGGGAATAAAGTCCCTTCCTGCAGCTTTTGAAACAGACCAGAGTTCCTGAAGATGCGAGCGTCATGCACCTTTCCTGGCCATCCCACGCTGATGTTGGTGAAACGTCCCTTGTGATCCACCAGTGCTTGCAGCACTATCGAAAAGTACCCCTTGTGGTTTATGTACTCGGCGGCTTGGTGCTCCGGTGCCAAGATAGGGATATGGGTTCCGTCTATGGCCCCACCACAGTTAGGGAATCCCATTGCAGCAAAGCCATCCACTATGACCTGCACATTTCCCAGGGTCACTACCCTTGATATCAGCAGATCTTTGATTGTGTTGGCTACTTGCATCACAGCAGCCCCCACAGTAGATTTGCCCACTCCAAATTGATTCCCGACTGACCGGTAGCTGTCTGGCGTTGCAAGCTTCCACAGGGCTATCACCACTCGCTTCTCAACTGTGAGGGCTGCTCTCATCTTGGTATTCATGCGCTTCACGGCAGGAGAATGCAAGTCACAAAGTTCCATGAAAGTGCCCTTACGCATGCGAAAGTTTCGCAGCCACTGGGAATCGTCCCAGACCTGCAACACTATTCGGTCCCACCAGTCTGTGCTTGTTTCCCGGGCCCAGAATCGGCGTTCCACGGCATGAACCTGCCCCATTAGCACCATGATGCCTGCATTGCCAGGGCCCGTGCTTTGAGAGAAGTCCGTGTCCATGTCCTCATCACTCTCGTCACTGCGCTGACATCGCCTACTCGCCTGGTTTCTCTTTGCCAGGTTCTGGTGCTGCATATACTGCTGAATAATGCATGTGGTGTTTAATGTGCTCCTGATTCCCAAAGTGATCTGAGCGGGCTCCATGCTTGCCGTAGTATGGCGTCTGCACAGGTAACTCCGGAAAAAAGGCGCGAAACAATGGTCTGCCGTTGCTTTCACATAGGGAGGGAGGGAAGGAGGGCCTGATGACATGTACCTAGAACCACCCGCGACAATGTTTTTTGCCCCATCAGGCATTGGGATCTCAACCCAGAATTCCAATGGGCAGCAGAGACTGCGGGAACTGTGAGATAGCTACCCACAGTGCAACACTCCGGAAGTCAACGCTAGCCTCGGTACTGTGGAAGCACTCCGCCGAGTTAATGCACTTAGAGCATTTTGTGTGGGACACACACAATCGACTATTTAAAAACGATTTCTAAAAAACTGACTTCTATAATTTCGACCTAATTTCGTAGTGTAGACATACAGATTCGCAAGAGTGCTTGCTCTGAGGGAAACCTGTTATTAACTTGTGACCACAGAAAATCCCCTGGTTGTGGCTTCGAGGACTGTTTACCAGCCAGAACCTTAATTAGAGTGAGGGAATGATCTCTGGTAAGTTTATTAGCATGCATGTAGATTCTTTTATTGCTTTCAATATGTTTTCTCTCAAAGACTTTTACCTTAAGAATAAATGTGATTGTTTATAGAGTGATGCAGTAACTTAACTGTGTAGCGGGCAATTATGCCGTTTACTATCCTTGAGGAGAAAAGCAAAGCTGGCCTGCTTAGACATTCTTACTTGCTGTGGGATTCAGTGTGTAGGCAGGGAAATGTGTAGCGTTGAAATACTCCATTCAGGAGGGGGAAGAGATGCAGGTCTCTACTCAGGAGAGGTGAGAACTAAAGGAGCCTGGAGCCTCTAGTAGGTGCCCTTGCTGGAACCACCGAGGTGGACTACAGGTGCAGTTGTCCTGAACTTTGACAACTGCTTTATAGTTTAGATTATAGAGCACAACCCAATCCACTGAAATTGTTGCATTCAGTGTTAAACAACGTCTTTTCTGAAGTGTGCCCATTTGCTACATCTTATCGCTTAATTGTGAGATACATGAAACTTTTACTGAAGCATCTGTCTATAAGGTGTATAAAAAACCCCATAACCCTACGTTATCATGGGATACGTCTATCTACATACGCTAGCGGTCTCATGTTGCCAGTACTAAAAGGTCATTGGACTTTCTGAAAATTGTAGATAATTTCCTAACTCAAAAAGTGTTGCATCCAACATGGGCAAATTCTATATTATAACTTATTTTGACAGATGATCACATAACTAAGAATTAGTGGTTACTTAGGTGCAGGTGATCATGATTTACATTTGTTATGTGCTAGTATAATAAAGTCCAACCCAGTAATACATACACACACACACACACACACACACACACACACACACACACGGAGAGTACAATATATATACACTTTTGCTTTAAAATGGCCAATTTCATAAAGTTGAAAACAGCTATGAGCCAAATCATCTGAAAGAAGTAATTTAAACAGAAAATGTGAATTATAATTGGGAATTTCTTAAGAAATTTTTTTTGTCTCTAGTAAGAAGAAAAAGGAGGCTACGCTGGTTAAATATATAACAAATGGAGGAAAGGGGAAGTTGATAAACAATGAATATTAATTAGAAACTAGGAATTGTAAAAATTGATAAGGGAAGTAGAAGGACAAAGGGAAAAATCTATGGACTGCATAGTTAAGGACAATAAGGATTTTTTAAAAAAAGTATATTAGGAACAAAAGGCAGGTTAGCAGTTCATTACTAGATGGAAATGATAGATTTGTCAACAATGATCTAGGAAAGGCTGCACAAAGGCACTGGTCTTCCACCAATCATGAGAGACCTACTGATTTGAGACAATCCGCTCATTTTCATTCTGGATGTGACTGTGTCCAAAAGGAGATAAATCCCACCACGTGCTGCACCTCTGAGCTTGCTTAAGAACGTTGAGTCATCCCCTGCGTGACCTCTGAGCTTGAGCCTGTTTAGTCAGATGAAACATCATAGGCAATTAACTGCAGGTTTTGTGATACGCCCCATGCCATTCAACCAGGGTCCTGCCAAACCACAGGTGAGGTCCCACCCAGGTATATCAGGAAGCAGTCTCTCTAGTCTGCTCAATGTCACTACCTGGTTGCGAACACTCCCATTGCCAGTAGTTTTGACAGGCTGCCCTTGATTCTGCTTCTAGCCAGCCTGTGTTGCAGCCTGCATCTGCTCCTGCCTCAGAGGGCAGCCTAGGGATTCTGACAACTATTGTAGCCATGAGCTAGAAACTCAAAATGAAAACTCATGAAGTTTCCTGCTTCCTGCATAAGAAAAATTGTTGTGCTCATATTAGCATCTTTTAGAGACCCCCCAACCTAAACTCTGTTCTTGCTATAATTGTGCAAAACAACCCAGCAATGAATGTGGCTATGTGACATAAATAGAGGCAACTCCACTGACTTCAGTGGGAACTGCAGATGCTCCGCACCACCAAAAGTCAGGCCACTCATTTAGATATCTACATATGGAGTTAGGTGTTTAACATTTTCACCTTAAATCAAATTCCAAAACCAAAAAATAATCATAGAATATCAGGGTTGGAAGAGACCTCAGGAGGTCATCTAGACCAACCCCCTGCTCAAAGCAGGACCAATCCCCAATTTTTGCCCCAGATCCCAAATGGCCCTCTCAAGGATTGAACTCACAACCCTGCCTTTAGCAGGCCAATGCTCAAACCACTGAACTCTCCCTCCCCTGCAAGGGTGCTGACTGGCAAATATGTCCTTACCTAGCACATCATCTACAAAACCTAAGCACTTAAGAGCAAGGACATTACACACCTCATATATAAACAAATTATTCACATCAAGTATAAAGTAATGTACAAAAGCTCTGGGTGGGACCCTCACCTCCACTCCAGCCCCTCTACACCAAGCAAGAGGGCCAAAGTGGTGTAAAGGACCTCCAAAAGTTCAGTGTCAGGCCATGGGAAGGATTCCCTCATTAGAGGCACTGCAGAGGACAGTTGTAAGGCTCTCCTCCAAGGACCCCCTTGCAAGCCCTGATTGTCAGGAGGCATGCCAAGGGCAGGGAGGGAGTGTTTGGGGTGGGGCTGCAATTTGGAACAACTGTAGAGATTCTGGACTGTGGCTCATAGGGCTAGGGCTAAGCTTAGAGAGCCTGTGTAAATTATGCGGGGGGGGAGGGGACCTGTCCCATGCTTGTAGCAGCTGAGGATCAAGAGGGCACAAAAAGAACTTAAAGCCACACCACAGCCACACGCCCTGCCCCCAGGCTGCACTGCAGCTTCACGCTCTGCCTGAGAGTGAATACTGTTCTTTCACCAGTGGATCTCAACATACAAAACAAAATCCATTTAAAAAAGTAGTGTTTGTTCAAATAGATGACACATTCTGTAAGAGGAAACTCCAAGATCTAGCAAAACAATTACTCCTGCCTCTCCCACTAAAAGGCTCCCTTGACCTATGGAGAACACGTACAAGTCATTTTTCCAGATCAGGTAACCCGTGAATGTAGTTTAAGTGATTTGCTAAAGATTACATAGAAAATTTGTCACAGAGTTGAGAAAAGAGCCTTATCTCTGAGATAGAGCAGGAGGGTCCAGTAGGGGTCTGCTAACAGGCACAGGACTTGAGTGCAAGAGCTAAAGGAAGATATCTACATAAACACTCTTATGCTCTTTCTAAGGAGCAACCAACAGCCCATAGAATATAACATGCTCATGCAGTGCCTGAACCTGCTCCCGAAGGCAGCAATGGTAAATAAACTCCCACTGAAGTCACTGGGAACAGGACAGAGCCCAAGGATAGCCACAAAAAACCTAGTCATATTTTTGCTTAAACTTCAACCTGTTTTCTTTCTGTTATAGCTGCCCAGGAGCTTAAGGAGATTTTCTAGAAAGCTTGGAGGATAACTAACCAGCTGTTTTTGAGTTAGAGGGACTGAAACGGATGTTAGACAAAAAATAAAATTTCCAGTCAAGGTATATTTAAATGGCCTCTCACTCAAAAATAATGTGATTTTTTTTTTTAAAAAAAACTTTGCAGAAAACAAGCCAACAAGAATAATTATTTGTTTTCAGGGTAAATCTGGCATTTTCCAGACCAAACCTATTTTCCAAGCCAAAATATTACGGGGCAAAACAGCTTTATATTTGAAGCTTGTTGCAGCCTTTACACAGGGAGTTTACCACCTTTCCCTAATGAATGGATAGTCCATTGAAAACTACTGCAGAGACACATACACAGTGTTCCATCTCCCCATAGTGTTGCAGGAATCCCATTAATGAATTACTTTGGATAACAGATGCAATCCAATACTTAAGTACAATGAGGGTAATTTACAGGAGCATTTCAGCTAGAGACTGATCCAAGTTGCAAAATTTAGAACCAGATCTAGATTTCAATGCTGCAAAGTTTGGGGCTATTTGGATCGAGAGTTTTGATTCAGCCACTCTGATTTCAGCCTTAGTTACGAAGATCTTTGCTTGTGCTTGTTTAAGCCAAGCCTTTAACTCTATCTGATCACAGTTTTAGTTAGATAAATGTTCTTTAGCAAATCTCTACAGCACACACACTTTTAAAAGGTTTCAGAGTAGCAGCCGTGTTAGTCTGTATTCACAAAAAGAAAAGGAGGACTTGTGGCACCTTAGAGACTAACAAATTTATTTGAGCATAAGCTTTCGTGAGCTACAGCTCACTTCATGTGATGCATTCAGTGGAAAATACAGTGGGGAGATTATTACATAGAGAACATGAAACAATGGGTGTTACCATACACACTGTAAGGAGAGTGATCACTTAAGATGAGCTATTACCAGTAGGAGAGCGGGGGGGGGGGGGGATGAGGGTGGGGAAGAGAACCTTTTGTAGTGATAATCAAGGTGGGCCATTTCCAGCAGTTGACAAGAATGTCTGAGGAACGGTGGGGGTGGGGGATAAACATGGGGAAATAGTTTTACTCTGTGTAATGACCCATCCCCTCCCAGTCTCTATTCAAGCCTAAGTTAATTGTATCCAGTTTGCAAATTACTTCCAATTCAGCACTATCTCGTTGGAGTCTGTTTTTGAAGTTTTTTTGTTGAAGAATTGCCACTTTTAGGTCTGTAATGGAGTGACCAGAGAGATTGAAGTGTTCTCCGACTGGTTTTTGAATGTTATAAGACGTCTGATTTGTGTCCATTTATTCTTTTACGTAGAGATTGACCAGTTTGACCAATGTACATGGCAGAGGGGCATTGCTAGCACATGACGGCATATATCCCATTGGTAGATGTGCAGGTGAACAAGCCTCTGATAGTGTGGCTGATGTGATTAGGCTCTATCATGGTGTCCCCTGAATAGATATGTGGGCACAGTTGGAATGGGCTTTATTGCAAGGATAGGTTCCTGGGTTAGTGGTTCTGTCGTGTGGTATGTGGTTGCTGGCGAGTATTTGCTTCAAGTTGGGGGGCTGTCCGTAAGCAAGGACTGGCCTGTCTCCCAAGATCTGTGAGAGTGATGGGTCGTCCTTCAGGATAGGTTGTAGATCCTTGATGATGCGTTGGAGAGGTTTTAGTTGGGGGCTGAAGGTGATAGCTAGTGGCGTTCTGTTATTTTCTTTGTTGGGCCTGTCCTGTAGTAGGTGACTTCTGGGTACTCTTCTGGCTCTGTCAATCTGTTTCTTCACTTCAGCAGGTGGGTATTGTAGTTGTAAGAATGCTTGATTGAGATCTTGTAGGTGTTTGTCTCTGTCTGAAGGGTTGGAGCAAATGCGGTTGTATCGTAGAGCTTGGCTGTAGACAATGGATCGTGTGGTGTGGTCTGGATGAAAGCTGGAGGCATGTAGGTAGGAATAGCGGTCAGTAGGTTTCCGGTATAGGGTGGTGTTTATGTGACCATTGCTTATTAGCACCGTAGTGTCCAAGAAGTGGATCTCTTATGTGGACTGGTCCAGGCTGAGGTGGATGGTGGGATGGAAATTGTTGAAATCATGGTGGAATTCCTCAAGGACTTCTTTTCCATGGGTCCAGATGATGAAGATGTCATCAATGTAGCACAAATAGAGTAGGGGCATTAGGGGACAAGAGCTGAGGAAGCGTTGTTCTAAGTCAGCCATAAAAATGTTGGCATACTGTAGGGCCATGCGGGTACCCATAGCAGTGCCGCTGATTTGAAGGTATACATTGTCCCCAAATGTGAAATAGTTATGGGTGAGGACAAAGCCACAAAGTTCAGCCACCAGGTTTGCCGTGACATTATCGGGGATACTGTTCCTGATGGCCTGTAGTCCATCTTTGTGTGGAATGTTGGTGTAGAGGGCTTCTGTATCCATAGTGGCAAGGATGGTGTTTTCAGGAAGATCACCGATGGATTGTAGTTTCTTCAGGAAGTCAGTGGTGTCTCGAAGATAGCTGGGAGTGCTGGTAGCGTAGGGCCTGAGGAGGGAGTCTACATAGCCAGACAATCTGCTGTCAGGGTGCCAATGCCTGAGATGATGGGGCGTCCAGGATTTCCAGGTTTATGGATCTTGGGTAGCAGATAGAATACCCCTGGTGGGGGTTCTAGGGGTGTGTCTGTGCGGATTTGTTCTTGTGCTTTTTTTCAGGGAGTTTCTTGAGCAAATGCTGTAGTTTCTTTTGGTAACCCTCAGTGAGATCAGAGGGTAACGGCTTGTAGAAAGTGGTGTTGGAGAGCTGCCTAGCAGCTTCTTGTTCAAATGCCAACCTATTCATGAGGACGACAGCACCTCCTTTAAGAGGTTTCAGAGTGGTAGCGGTGTTAGTCTGTATCAGCAAAAAAACCCAAAACCGAGTACTAAATTTGTTAGTCTCTAGGGTGCCACAAGTACTCCTCGTTTTTTTTTACACTTTTAAAAGTAACTTCATTACATCTACAGAGTAGCTGTCTGACATTTGAATCATGATAAGTAAACAAACTAGTTTCCCCCCCTCCATTCAACAGACTAGGAATTTGCTTTGTCATTATAGGTTGGCATATCTGATCAGGACTCACTGTTTAAAGGAACAACTACATTCAAATGACTGAACTTCTTCGTTAAAGATCTTATTACCAAAAATGGAATAACTTACTTTGTGTAAATAAGAAGACATTTATATTATTTTAACAACCAACTGTTTCGTGTTTACAGTATAACTAGAAAGGAGAAGGGGAACAGGAGAGGCATCTAGAACAGTCAAATTAAGACTTTTTTGTTCAATGTTTGTACAGTACCTAGCACAGTGATGTCCTGGTTTATGAATGGTGCTCATAGGCAACTCCTGCTATACTACTAATAAATAATAAAAACAGACTTCCCATTTACATTATGTCATACTCTAAAACTACAGTGGGAGAAATCCAGGCCCCATTGAAATAAATGGGGGTTTGGCATTGACTTCAGTGGGGCCAAGATTTCATGCATTGTGTTTTTCTGGAAAAGGGATTTCAGTTTCTTTCCTACAACATAACAGATTTTGGGATTATTATTCCGTTTGGAAAGAGCAGCAGGAGAGGCCGCCTTTTGGGAGTAGGACTGGCTAGGGCCCAAATTCTTGCCCCAATTATGCAAGCTGTTGTGCACTGCCAAACCACTGCACCGGTGCAAAGATCCATTGATTTTAGCCTTGGATGGAACAGCCTGCAAAAATAGGGCCTAAGCAGTTTAATAAGTATTGCAGGGGTCGGCAACCTTTCAGAAGTGGTGTGCTGAGTCTTCATGTATTCACTCTAATTTAAGGTTTTGCCTGCCAGTAATACATGTTAACATTTTTAAGACGGTCTCTTTCTATGTCTATAATATAATAACTAAACTATTGCATGTAAAATAAATAAGCTTTTAAAAAATGTTTAAGAAGCTTCATTTAAAATTAAATTAAAATGCAGAGCCCCCCGGACCGGTGGCCAGGACCCGGGCAGCGTGAGTGCCACTGAAAATCAGCTCGCATGCCGCCTTTGGCGCACGTGCCATAGGCTGCCTAACCCTGATGTATTGTTTAGCTAAGCAACAAATAAAGGGGTAATTGGGGCAAAACTATCTCCAAATATTGAACAGCATCGACATCAATGATGGAGGAAAAAAATTAGAGGCAAGGGAACACTGTAATGAGAGAAAGATGTGGAAAGGAAAGTTTTTCTAACACCCCAAACTTTCCTTACAGTGAAATCTATCAGATTGGAGATTAGTCTCCCCAGAGGAGGAGTAGAAGCCTTGTTGCTTGGCATTTTAGAAGGAAACTGGACAATACACTAGAAAAATATACTGTGGATCACAATCCCACATTGGCAAGGGGATGGAATAGAAAGTCTTGTAGGCCTTCCTCCACCCTTCTCCGATTTCTACAAAGTGGGGCAGGATGTGAGACTATATGCTCTCTAGAGTAAGAGCACATAAGGACTCTGCTAGCATCACACTAGATCTTCTCTCTCGTGGTTACGCTGAGTCTCTTGATTTATGTAAGCAATAAACACCAGCTGTACATTCACATCGCATACCTGCATGTTTTAAGTGAGGCCCAAGGACAAGTGCCTTCAGTCAACCTGAAAAGGAAGCATATTCCTTATGCCCTTGAGATTAGGCTTCCTGCAATGCATTTTATAAAATTGTACTACTTGCATTTTAAATAGGAAAAAAACCCTCCAGATTTATTCATGAAAAATGAGAGACTGAGCCAATTCACTGGGAACAACTTCTTTCTTAGCAAGAGCTACAGATTTTGGGCTCTAATGTAAGAGCCATCAGCAAAGAAATAGGACTTGGATATGCCATTAGTCTGGCAACTCCATTATCCTGCTTCAGGATATCTGAAGGCTAAAAAAAAAAAATAATAATAATCCATAATGGACCTGGCAAATAGTTGTGCACTATCACAGCACAGACTGGGGAAGGGAGGTCATGCCCAACTCAGGTTGGTTATCAGTGTATGGATTGAAATATTCTGGATTCCTAGAAGTGAACCTCATTTCATCCTCAGCCACTAAGCCCTGGTAAATCATCCAAAGGAGGCATGCAGCAGCCCAGGAATTAAATGGTAACTCACAGCAAAGCAAGTGATTTCTTCTGTGTTCCATGTAACATCTCTGTGTGTCTCATTTATCCCTGATCACCTCACTGCTAGTCACCTCTCTCCACATTTGCCCTCTACATTTTGCTTCAACTCTTTTCTGTTGACAGGTTTCAGAGTGGTAGCCATGTTAGCCTGAATCAGCAAAAACAACGTATTTTCCACTCCATGCATCTGATGAAGTGGGTTCTAGCCCACAAAAGCTTATGGCCAAATAAATGTTAGTCTCTAAGGTGCCACAAGGACGCATCGTTGTCTTTTCTGTTGTTTACCCGCACTTCTATTTCCTGTTTGCTCTCCTTTTATTCTACCTCACTCCTAAAGTTCTTCTTTAAAATGTGCTAATGATGGACAGAAGAGCCTCCTCTCTTTCTCAGTGCTTAACTGGCCCTTCCAGGAGTCCTGCACACAGAAGGAAAGCACAAAAAATTGGAAGACATGTACAAACATTTTACAAACAAATGTATTAGTGCACTAATTCACAGTGATTGAGCTTTTGACACAATGGTCAATAGCCCGATTTAGATAATATAAAGGTATAAAACTAGAGTAACAGATCAGAATATGACCGCTCATATCAATTCTATACTTTAGTGAAAATTCACATCTGTGGGGAGACCTTCAAACAAACATATATATAGACACACACACACATTTAATGTTTATCTGCCAGATAAAATAAATCCTTAATAGAAATTAACTTTGATAGGGTAAGATTGTTTAATGTAGCTAGTTACATTAGCCTATCAGCCTTCTCCTAGAGATGGACAAACAGCTTGTATTAACTAGTTTTAATCTTTGCCCATCCCACAAATCTTTGATAAGGGGTTTGAAGGTTCAATTGAGCAAAGAAAAATGGACTCAAAATTTCCCAGTTTCAGTCTGGATGGAAGTAGAGAGCGCACATAGGAGTGCTATTCTCATGAGATTTCCAAGTTGGCCTAGATTAGTAACCTGTCAGGTCAGAGAAATGATAGTAATAAATTAATAACAATACTTACACCTTAAGAAAGACAAGAGAGTTCATCTCTGTGGAACAGTTTAGGTTGCTCATCTTTACAGGAAAACAGCAGAGTAGCATAAATGTGATTCTAATCTTGATGTCTACTTACAAAGACGAGAAAGCTACTTAAAAAAAAAACATTTACCTGAAATATAACAACATATTTAAAGCAACAAGGAAGAAGCAACCATCTTCACTCTTGGAAAGTAGAATTTCATGAAACAGAATGAAGACAGACAAATCAAGTTCCACTAGCAAGTGTTGAAAACAGTTTAAAAGTTATTTTAGGGTGTATTTTGTAATGTTTGGGTTAATTTAAGAACTGCTTAAATGCATTAATAAACTTTTTAAAATAAAAACACACAATTCATTTTCAACTTTTAAATGAAAGGGAGAAAAATCCACCTCAGTTTCATGAAACGACATTTTTAACTGGGAGAAAGGATGGTAGCAGTTTTCCTATCCTCTGATCCAGTAATAGGATATTGGTCGGCCCATGGCAATCCAGTCATTTTGTATGGCGTGAGGCACAACTGAGCTTTAATAAGTATATTGTTGCACAATGGATCACATCCAAAGTGGTGTAAATGAGCATGGCTTTGCTGAAGTCAGTAAAGATGTTCCTATTTACACAAGCTGAGGATCTGTCAAAATGTTTTCTTTAGCATGTGCTGTTATTTGTATGTGCCACAGCGTATATGTATTTCATCCTCTAACTCCATAAGAATTTACCCAAAAACTCAATTGGAAGAGTCAGATTTCAGTGGGTGAATTTTCTATGCCCTAATTCTATTTCATGAAACTCTGCCTCCTGCTGGGAAGTACAATGCAGCATCACTAAGAGGTCAGACATCAGAGTCACATAGTCCAGTTCACTGGAGGGAGGTATAAAAACAGTGACAGGTATTTCAAAACACACTGGGAAATTCATTTTCATATATTTAGTTTTGGTAAATATTTCATTCTCTAAGAGGCATTGGAGAAAAGTATAGTTTTCCTTTCAGCTACTTTGATAGCCTGGAAAGGAGCCAGCTAGCCCCAGCATTTGAAACATTACCAATGCAGATGAGGATACACTGCATTGCTGGACAGTACCTGCTGAAGGAAGACCAGAAAGCAGAGCCCCAAATTCCCAGCCTCCCACCTGTTTCTTCATGATTAATACTGTAACCACCTTTCTTTTATAAAATTTGATTTTTGACACATGCTTCCACCCAAACTCAGAAGATACTCTTGTCCATTGCAGAGTCCAAACTGACATGTGAGATGGGAGCCCAGAGAAAAAAGGTTTGGCCCAAATTTGAGAGGAATTTTATTTACGCAGTGGATGATGTAGTTTAGATACAGGAAAATATAATTCTTCACTGAATCTCTATAAAGAGACAGTGCCCACAGTACTCAATCCTCCTCTGTGTTGACCGTTGTACGCAACAAATTCGACAAGGCAAGCAAAGCCACAATTCAGGCCATTATGGCTGTTATTTTGTTTTCATGACTATTCCATAAAAGTGATCACTCTCCTACTGGAAGGCTGCCATGCAAGGCAATTAGAGAGGACCTGCTTGCATATATAGTACAGTTCCCAGCCCACTAATAGCTACAAAGATAGCACCATCCTGTTTTAACATCCAGGTCTGCCTCTTCACTGTGTAAGTTACATCCTCTTAGACATTTAGACTTGCTAATTTGTTGGGAGACTGGGTGTAAGTAGAGTCAAGAAAGACTGAATTTATGGGAGTTTAATGCAAGGGCATCTAGCTTACTCCATCTGACATACAACTTCTGAATTTGTCCCCTTGTCTGTCTCAATTTCCCTATCTGATTTATCTTACAACAATTAAATAATGTTTGTAAGGAATATGTGAAGAATTTTATAATATTATTTATATTCTATTTCAGCTGAAAATAAGTTTCAAAGTCAAGATCGCAAACAAACAAAGGAGAACCCAGAAAAAAACATCTTCATAAAAGGGAAAAAAGTTAGTGTTATAGTGAAATTGTGCTACAAGACTTTGTTGCAAATAAATTAAGATTACCAAAACCATAATACTCACCAGTGGTTTGGGCAGCAAAAACAACAATAGCTCAGTATTACCATCATCAATTCGTATAGAGTGACAGTTGCTGAATTAATCCAGACCACCACCAAGTCTAAATCTAAACAGTTTCAGATTAATATTTGGTTTATCAAGTGTCACACATTTGCTAGAATGGAAGAGAAGGGTACTACAAAAATTAAATATTAGGATGAAAGCCAATGGAAGCGACTGCAGTAGTATTAGCAACGCACATCTTACAGATTTACTTCTTAGAAGAAGGATGACGATTGATTGGTTTGCCAAATTCAAAATCTAAAATTTAAGGTACCAGGATGGATGACCCCAATGAACCTTTTGAGTTTACACTCATAGCTAGTTTCTATCTCTGCAAGTGAAATAAAACACTGGAAGATTGTAAGACGTGCTGAAATATTTGTTTTTGAAATTTTATTACAAAAATATATTTGCAAACATACAAAATTTTGGATGAAAAATGCTAATTCTTAAACATTTATGCAATAACTTAATATTTGCAAACATACATAGATGGTATAAAGAAGTCCATACCATAATGTTAGTGATGCAGTATCTACATTTACTGACTTGAAAAAAACCTGTTTGCATACCATGTTTCCAGAAATCATTACTAAAAATCCCAGTGTCTTGAGCATCTTCATACTGTAAGAACATGCAAGTAAATAACAACTGGTGCAGCCAAAAAAAAGTGGTAAAAAAATGACAGTTAAAAATGCATACTTTACATTTTAAACCCTCCCCCCCACCAATGTGCCCATACACAGAATAGATAAAAATAAATAGACCATCAGGGAAAGATATTGCAATTTTTTCCAATTTAAAGTGGAAGGAAGATATTGCATCTTAACATTTTCACAACAATGTCAGGCTAAACTGAGGTGAAATATATTGCACACATTCCTCCTGTAAAGATATGCTGTAAGCAAGAAGCAATTCAAATAGTTGAAAAAAGTGTCTGATTTCTCACATACTTTTAAAGATAACTTTCCAAAGTAATCACTCTCTTTTAAAAGTTTCCCAGTAATTGCATACTTGACTAGATGGGGCATTATAGGTTCAAGGAATGTACCAAAAATGAAGCAAAACAAAAATGTAGGCAAAATGAAACATGTCCAGCAGCAAATGTTCAAACATGTTGAATATCAATACCTGGCAAGTCAAACATCTGTTATATGAAACTAAAATTAATAATCACTCTTGCAGTTTCACACTTTGCCTCAATTCTTTTGCAAATATTTTCTTCTTTTACAAGATATACGTCTTCCAAATTAATAGCCGTTCAGCACCTTTCATACAACTTTGCGATATTAACAGCTACAAAACTGAGAAACAATTTTAATTTTGTGAATAATAATAATAATAAAGCTGTAAATCTTAAAACCATCTTTGATTAGAAGGTTATAATTTTTAAAGTGACTTAACATTGACCACAGAAAACACGTGCTTAGACAATTAATTAATTTTGGGAATATAGTCTAAACTAATTGTTTTCACTCTCAGAACTAATGGGTACAATCACATTAAGTAGTAGTTTTACCAAAACAAAAAGCCACTTTAAATGATCATGTTAAGTTGCTGTGATGACCCATGGTAACGAGCTATGCATTAACTATCAGTACATGCAGCTAACATGAATCAAGCAATGAAACGAACTTGACCAGTTTAGAATACAAAAGTTCAAAATAACCAGAATGAAGCTGTCAAACAACTTCCACATTATAAAACATCTCCAGTTTTATGTTGCAGCAGAGCTTGTTTTACAATGCAGTTCTTCATTAAAGAGGTTTATCTGTTAAATTTTGTCATATTACAAAAAGCACTGTCATGGCACTCTGCATCTGCAGGATACTCCTGTTCTCCCAGTGTGCGTCTGTTTATACATACAGCAGGTGGAGTAAATGTGAGTAAGAATTCAATGTGAACAGAAATCAGTTGTACTCATTAGAAAGCTTGCTTAGTCACGGTGATTTAAATTCATTCTGCAAGCTGGGAAGATGACACTTTTTCAGATTAGCAGAATATAAAAATTAAGAGAACTTGGATCTACCAACATCGTGTTGAGGTTCCTGGACAGTTATAACACAAGCACATTAAACAAAAATGTAAAATGTTGGGGTTTAAATCATAATCAAACTCTTGTAATGTTGTTGCTACTTAAAATAACATTCCCTTTATTATCAACTGTTCATGACTTAGACTTAAAATGAAAGTACAATCCATATGAGGGAAATCTTAGTGTCCCATAATTTATATAAATCTTTGGATATGACATTTTAAACATGAGTCTGTATTTAACCGAAAGTTAACAGAAGTGTTTGTAATTGGTATCATCTCAGTAGCTCCTTTTCTCATTTCTATACTTGGGAACTCCTCCTTCCATCCATCCATCCTCCTTTTCAAGCTAGTAGAAATGCTCATAAAAGTCAAGAAAATTACTGCTTCAGTCTTTGCTGAAGCCAGAGAAAGACACCTACTTGAGGGTCTTGGTTATTGTCCACTAGGACTATAGCCAAAAGCACCTCTCTCTAGTTTGGCATTTTTTCCTATTCTTTCTCCTCCAAAAAGGCCCTCACAAGTTTGATTTGGATCAGGTGTACGGGTTTAGATAAACTAATCAAATTTACATTGCTTTGTGCATGCACATGCTATTAGAATTCTAGTATGTGACTAGGTCGCCTTCTTCCTTACGAAGTCCAGAAAGTCTTTGTTGCTGAATTCAAATGCTACCATTAATGCTAATATATTTCTTGGTAAATACACATGATCACTAGTATGTTTCCCTGAATTCTGCATACTAACATAAAAATACTAAATATTTTTAATTAAAAACACTGAGTTCAAAGGCTGAAAAACTCTTCAGAAGGCAAATTTTGCTAAACAAAAATCTTTTCTATTCAAAAACAAAGTTCAAACTAAAACAATTATTAGACATGAAAAATGCAAACATACATTTTGTTATAACTAGAAGAAACCCACTGCTTTGTGATGGAGTCACAATTAAAGCTTATTTGATCATTTCCAATGAAGTGACCCTGAACCCTTGACTATGTCAACATTATTATAACTAATCCCTAGGATATTCTATTTTGTAGAGCCAAACAAACTCGTTTCTTCTTCATTGCAATAGTGCTTGGAAAAAATAAGCAAAGCATCCTAACTGGTTAAATTTACTACAAATTATCCATTAGCAAATATGCCAAGACCTCTCTACTCAAAAACCATTCCTTAAAATTAGTATTACTGGAATCAACTGAGAGCTACTTTAAAGTATTACTAAGTACCTTTTCATGCCATATAGAAATAAATATAAGTCACAGATAGACCAATAGCAGCATAGTAAAATATCATTAAGGATTCTTTTCTGACTTCAAATGGGGAGACATGAAGTCGTCGGATTCTTACACTGGTAAATACTGAAATGATAAACCATATGTAAGAAGCATTCACTTTTCAACTAAACACAACGCAGTACTACACAACGTGAAAAAAATTTTGGAGGCAAGGGGTCAGTTTGCAATTTTTCCGCATCTGTATAGTTTTCAACACTACAGTGCCAACACAAGTGAATAATGAAACTCAATTCTGGCATTGGCTCATCCTTAGCTGAACAGAAACAATGTATTTCAAATATTATATATAGTTCCAGGGAATAGGAAAATAATAGTC
The DNA here is from genome assembly GCF_965140295.1 of Lepidochelys olivacea. Taxonomy (NCBI): domain Eukaryota; kingdom Metazoa; phylum Chordata; order Testudines; family Cheloniidae; genus Lepidochelys; species Lepidochelys olivacea. The sequence goes on along the minus strand of NC_140417.1, from coordinate 28,741,357 downwards.
TTAGAGTGATGTTCTTCCCCAGATCTGATTTTAAAAATTTACAGAAATCAGGCTGTTACTTAAAGAGCACATGATTGCCCTAGCCTAGGATCGTGCACACTTTGGATTCAATCTTTTTAGAGAAACCAAGCATACTTCAATGGACACCAAAGATGCAAAGCCAAAAACTAACAGAACAGTTACAGGGTAAAGGCTGTTTGTTGCTCAGGAATGGGCAAAAGTATTTTTAACCCCTACCTCAAACATCTAGCTCTGAGGGCACCCAGCTCCAAGCCTGACTGCAGTATCTTTTACTATATGCACATCTGCCATCAACCAGTTTATTACGATAAATAAGCCTCCCCAGCCTCTACAAAGCCCTCAGAACTGGAAGTGGGTTTTACAACTGAGTTTTGTTCTGATCTGTGTAGTGTACTGTACACCTGATAGGTTAAAAACAGCACTGTTCCCCTTAACTCTTCAGTACTGAAGATAGCTAGAAAAAAAAGTCAGAGAAAACATTTGCACATTCACTTAATGCTAATGAAAGCTCATATGCAACTAAATTTTTCCTTAGAAACAAAGGTTTGCTGGTGATGATCACAGTGAAACCTAGATCACTTCTGAGAAGATTACTTTTTAGAAGCATTTTTAAGGAATAGTCTTTCCCAACAGGTTCAAAATTCAAGACACTGAAAACTAAATATTCTTTTTAAAAAAATATTACAGCTTTATAGATGAGGCATAATTGTTTCAGAAGCAGACATATTGTCAGTTGAACTGAATTAACTTCAATTATAGTTTGATGTCTGTATTCTTGGTCAGGACTTGCAAGTAGACTTCATGAACAGTACTGAGAAAACTGGAATCATTCTGCAGGAGGGGAAAAGAGCATATGCAGAACATTAACTGAAAACATACACTTAAGTGCTGATTTTTGCTACTTAATTGTGAATAAGTTAAGCCTCAAGATGGGGTGGGTGTCTCTTCACAGTGGGGAATACAGGGAGGACTGGCTGCACGAAGGCACTGCTGCACAGGCATCAGAGACTGGGGGAGCATGAGGCTGGGGGCCAGGACTGTAAGATCCGTGATTATACATTTCAAGCCAGAGGTGGGCAAACTACAGCCTGCGGGCCACATCCAGCCAGCGGGACCCTCCTGCCCGGCCCCTGAGCTTTTGGCCCTGGAGGCTAGCCCCCGGCCCCAGTTCTGGGCGGCTGGGCAGTGCAGTTGTCGAGCCGCGGCCTGACCCGGTGCTCTGGGCGGTGCGGCTGTAGCGCCGCCAGCCACCGGTGCTCCAGGCAGCGCGGTAAGGGGGCGGGGGGGTTGGATAGAGGGCAGGGGATTTCGGGGTGGTTGTCAGGGGGCAGGGGTGTGGATAGTGGCTGGGGCGGTCAGAAGGTGGGGAACAGGGGGGTTGGATGGGGCAGGGGTCCCAGGGTGGCAGTCAGTGGACAGGGGGTGGTGGATGGGGCAGGAGTCCTGGGGGAGCCATTAGGGCACGAGAAGCAGGGTAGAGGTGGGGTATTGGATAGAAGGTGGGGGCTGGGCCACTCCTGGCTGTTTGGGGAGACACAGCCTCCCCTAACCAGCCCTCAGGTTAGAAACCTGATGTGGCCCTCAGGCCAAAAAGTTTGCCCGCCCCTGTTTCAAGCAGTCCTAACATCCAGCACAAGTAACACTGCAGGACAACAGCCACCATTATTCCAGCCCCCGCAATGTGCTAGTAATTTTAAGTGGGTGGAAAAGAATGTGCACTGCAGTCCTGGCCCTGAGTTGGAAGGTACTGTCCCCCAGAACTCCTGCTCACTTCAACCACATCAAGTCCCATTACCCAAGAGTCACAGGGGTGCGGTGAATTTTGCTTTTTGTGCATTTCTGAACAGTACTGACTCCCAAATCCATCTCCAAGCAGTGCCACCAATTATATGAAAAGACTTTCTGCAATTACTTACACTTCTAATCTAAGACCAATTTGGAAACCAATGCACAGTGTATTCCTGGTCTAAAATCCTTGATCAGTATATTACCAGGAAACTCAGTATGCTAATTTATATGCAATATTTAAAGCTATTCTAGTTTTCTTGGGTTCTAACCATTCAAATGAGATATACTGGTAAACCCTACAACAGACACCTAATCAATCAGCATGAAGATGAATATTCTTCTCCTTCAGCATTATTTTCACTTCAGCCCCTTGTATTCTACTGCAGTCACTATTTATAGTAATCCCCCACTTCTGGGGAGGATAATTTTGATCAGCATTCAGGTTCCTGTCTAAATACGGCCTATACAGAGTGCACATAAAAAGTACTGCTCCCTTTGGAACTGGAACAGCACAAATAGTGTCCTCAAGATTGCACAGATTTCTGCCTGTAATCTGCCTCCGACAATAAATAAAAATAATAATAAAAGACTGGCTCAGTTTGCAGGTTTTTCCTGGGTCAGCAAGTGTTTTTTGTTACAGCTGCAGGTCCTGCAAAAAAAGGCAGGTCATGCAAAAGAACAAAAACAGCCACCAAACTGATCATATGACTTATTATGGGCCCCTTCCAGACCTACCAATTCTATCGCTAGGAGCTAGGTTTCTGTAGTCTTATTTTTAGAGCTGCATTTTGTGTGCAAGACCTGTCGAGATCAGTGTGGAAAGAGTAAGAGAGCCCTAATGTCGCACAAAGTTTTGTGACACTGATGGTAATTTTACAACAGAAAGAGGCTAAATAATCCTCTTGCTATATGGCTCTATAGGAGCAATAGCTCTGTTGTGATTTACTGAGGCCAGGTCTGCATTATATTGGTATAACTTCAACACCAAGGGGCAGGAAAAATCTACATCCCTGAACAATGTAGTTATACTGACCTTGCCCCCAGCATAGACAGTGCTACGTTGACGGGAAGACTTCTCCCGTCGACACAGCTACCACTTCTTGTGGAGATGGATTAACTATGCCGACAGGAGAAGCTCTCCTGTTGGCACAGTAGCGTCTTCACTGAAGTGCTACAGTGCTGCAATTGCATCAGTGCAGCTGGGCAGCTACAGCATTCTAAGTGTAGACCTGGCCTGAGGAACGTTGCAGTAGAAGTTACAAAACAGAATTGCAGCAGAAATATTAATTGAAGCATTAAAACACACTCATTAAAGCTTTCTAATTCATTAATCAGAATGCTTGCAGTTTCCATTTCAAGGTGAGTTCATGCCCCTAAAAAAGGAACAAAGAAAAAACTCATCTGTAACTGGAATACTTTGTTAAATAAAAATGTAATGGTCAAGTTACTTCCAGGTTGAGCTATTAATGAAATATATTTTGATTTTACATACACATATTTTTAACTTCTTGCGGGCAAAATCCTGCATCAAATCACCCCTTTCAGCATAAAAACCTACAGAATGGCATAGAAACTCTGCAACTTTTCTCTTAACCCACAAATTCTGCACATCCTGTGAGATTTGCAAGAGGCTAGATTTGCAATACTATAGAGAGGCCTCTGCACAAATCCCCGAGCTCCTTTCTGCACCATGCAGATCCATTGGAGCTGTGCTGCCAAAGACTGCAGGCATGAAGTCCACCCCTGGAATGCCCTTTAAGAGGGAGTTAAGCAGCAGGAGGGGCTCCACAGGAATGTTAAAACATCCTGAAGCTGCATTAACTTTTCTGCAGAGTTTCACAGAGATGTATGTGGATGGAGAAGGAAGAGGTCCAATGCATGTCCCTCGTGGCTTACCCTCAGCTGTTCCCCACCTCATCACTAAACCTGGATCCCAGAGAGGAAGTAAATTGTGCCATCCTGGGAAGGAAGACACCTTGAGTCAAGGGACCATCTCTACACATGGGACCTGTGTGGAATCATCAGGCTCTCAAAAGTGCTGAGCTCTTGTAACGTCTATTGAATCCAATGGGAGTTGCCAGTGCACGGAGTCTCATTACTTGCCTCTGTATTCAGAAAAAACCCAAAGTGGTTTAATCTGATACTGACAGTACCTTTATTAGATGTATTAAGGTTTCCTGGAGCTGAGACCTACTGAGAACAGTAGGAGGCATTGTCTGAATTTCTGTTGCTCCAAGTGTTAGAGGAGAAGAGGAACTGGCTTTATTCTCCATTTCAGTGGATTTTGTAGCTGACTGCTGGAAAACACTAGGAGACAAGAGGATTGAAGGAGTCACTGTAGTTGTGGCTGTAACAAACTGTGGAGGTGCGACCTGCAAAAGAAAGGAAAATAATTAAGCACCATGTACACTGTGGAGAGAAGTGCCTTTATAAGAACCTGGATGAATTAACCATTGTTGCGATATATGTTATCTAAATAGAAATTTAGAGACTGTTTTTATATCAAACTCTGATCAGACAAATACCTATTTGTAAAGACTAATACCTATATCTGTAGATTATGGAAGAGCCTTTACTGCCTTCATAGATAAGACTGCTGCATTTTACCATTTCAACCTATGAGAGGGATGAGAAAAGTGTCCGAAGTTTTCTCTTTACTCTTAGGATGCAGATTAAATGTTTGTTAAGGTCAAATAAATCAGTTAATTAGATTAAGAACTGGGAGGATTTAAAATGGCTCCATTTGAAATCTCACTGCTGGTGTCTGTCTATGCTGCGGATCTTTTGATCATAAATTATTTTTTTTAAACACTTGGCACTTTCGGTAGTTGTACACCTGAAAAAAAATCTCATGCAAAGACAAACTAACATAAATAGAACCATATACAACATGATTTCAAAGATGACAGGATGGAGAAAATAGATTCATCAACTACTGGGAAGCATTAGGAACCTCAGGAACCCTAGGGAATTTAGCAGCTCTTCAGGGCACTGCTCCTAGGCATGATCATTATCATACTGAGTTCCTTAAAATGTATACTTCTAACAAGCTGGCTTTTGTAGCATATAAAACACAAAATACCAGTATAGAACATTAAAGCTATACATGCATAAAAGGAAATGCATTGGAGCTTAATTAGTTGAGTCATATCTGTTTGCTTTACAAATATCAAACTTTTAGGAGCTGAACAAGATACAGATTTATCCTCTTTGTAGGCACAATTCTTCTCTGCAATCACTACCCTCTTGTGTTCTTAACTCCGTATAAAGTAAATCAGAGTAGCAAGAACTGAGGGTTTGTCTACACTTACAGCGCTGCAGCTGTGCCACTGTAGCACTTACTGAAGATGCTACTTATACTTACAGGAGAGCGTTTCCTGTTGACATAGTGCTGTCTACGCCAGGAGTTTGGTCAGTATGACTGCATACCTTCTCCTCAAGTTTGAGAGCCCCCAAAATGTCAGAAGGCTAGATCTGTGTGAGGAGGGTAGGGAAAGCTCACTCTCTCCAGTGATTAATCTGAAGACTCCCTGTCACCTCAGTTTTATATTGAATATACTGATCTACCTGCTTCTTTTGCTTAGGCTTTCTGGATGACCAAAATGTTTGGGATTCATTTTGGCAACATCAGCAGTTTTACCAAAGAAGGAAAGCAGAAATAAATGGCGAAACTCAAATAAGCTTTATACACAAACAAAAAGCTTCCCTTGGAAATTCAAAATCTTCCATTATAAAAAGAAATAGGGCAAAACTATTCACCCTGAATGTTTACATAGAGAGTCACATCAAAAAGGTTAAACCTTGCAAAATATATATATTAAATTCAACATAGTAGGGAAATACCACAGTAAGATTTAATTTAAAATCATCACAGCACATTTAAACTTGCACATTTAGTCAGTGGCACACCACCACAGCACACTAAATTGTCTTTTGAGTCCAAAAGTGATGCTTTTTTTTTTTTTTTTTTTTTTTAAAAACTGTGGGCACACTGCTTAACTGATCATTGACTACTGGCCAATTTACAGACTCCACTGAACTGTGAACAAAGTCATTTTGTTGCCCTCCCGATTAGAGATGAACATGCAACTAAAGCAGCTTTTATATAATGCAAGAGGAATTAGAATGGCATGATTTAGTAATAGTGTTTAAAAGCCTTACCATTCATGATTTTTGTAAAGCCACTAATCAGTTTAGATGCTGCAGGCCACCACTAAGGACTACATTTCACTGTGCATTTTATTTAGACATAAATAATTAAATAAAAATCATTGGAGGTCAAGTATATTTTAAAAGATATGATCTTGCTTTTAGGCTACTGCTAATTATTTTCTGACTAGATTCTAAAAGTTCCTTTTGATAATATATTGACCTGGATGTTCAAAGGTTATTCTTTTGTGGTTCTAACAATCTGAAAACTGAATCTATAAAAACAGCAAGTGGTGATTACAATGATTACTGCTACCAACTGGCAACAAAACTGTGCTCACAACTAGTTTGTGCTAGAGCACAATATTTTTTGGGACACCGTCCTTCCCTTTTCCTCACACCTATTTGTCCCATCTACCTGTTATGTCTGCCTTGTCTTTCAGGCTGTACGCTTTTTGGGGGTAGGGACTATCATTTACCATGTTTGAACAGTGCCCAGCATCCAGAATAGATTGAGGCCCTTAGGTATTACCCCAACATAAACATTAAGTAAAAATAATGATGGAAATATGGAGTTCTCTAGTTACTGCTTCTCAGTTACCACCATCTACAAATGAAAATGCATTTAAAAACTGCTACTGGTTCAAACAGCACCTAGGATTGGAGAGTCAAGATATATTCTTTCTAGTTCCTGCAACAACACCAGCAATAAAAGATGCTGCAGTCTGCTGCTATTCCTATTCATATTTCACAAAGCAGAAGAGACTAGTTCACTTTCCCATATCACTGCACAGCTAACATGCAGGGAAGAGATCCCCTACTAAAGAGGGGCCATTTTTAGTATATAGTCTCTCTTCTAACCAGAATAGCATTTTTCAAACTTTCAGAGGTGGAAACAGGACTAATGGGCATGTTAATGACTACAGTCTTGTACTTTAGTCTTCAAGATACATGAAATTATTTGCTGTAAAATAGAAAACTTTGACATCAGAAATATTTAATTTGCTGGAGAAAAGTTTATATGCTTACTTGGCTGGCTTTTGGCAAAGCCTTGGGTTGTGAAAATACATCTGGCTCCTTGTTTTGCTGTATGGTCTGCAATTAAAAAAAAAAAAAAGTGTGGTACACGTTATTGTCAGCGTCTGAATTTCTAGTAGTGTTATCTTCTGTTTTTCCTCCAACTAAATTATATATTTTCTTGGATATTACAAGTCAAGGTCTACAATAAGACAGACATGATATCCAATTCTATGCAGTTTTTTATATTTATATATTTCATAAATGGAGCAAAATAATAGATGAAAACATGTAAAGGCAAGTTGAAAAGATTACAAGATTGAAGTTTACATTTGAAGACTGCAGAATCAGCAATCCTTCAACCATAGTTAAAGAATTCCAAGGACAGGGACTATAGAAGTTAAAGAAGAGAAAAAAAAAGAAAAAGAAAAAGAAAAAGAAAAAAGAACTTAAATCTCAGAACCCAGATTTTAAGGTACACTGGAAAATGATGGCAAACCAATCTCAATGAAATGAAGTGCTCAATAAATTTTAGTAGACAAGATAATCAAGTTCACAAAAAAATTCTATTCTATGTTTTGCTAAAAGCAGATGTAAAAATCTCAATATAGAATTGAAATCTGAGAATACTGGAGCTTGCTAGAATTTCAGAAAAAGTATTTTAAATCAGATCTCTGTTTTAGTGATCTGTCTTCCTCACATTTACCACTTGCCTAATTTTTGTGTCATCTACAAACTTTATCAGTGAAGATTTTAGGTTTTCTTCCAGTTCACGAATAAAAATGTTAAAAAGCGCATCCATTAGTTCTTGGTCCTACAGGACCCCACTAGAAACACATTTGCGTGATAATGATTCCCCGTTTACAGTCACATCTTGATGAAGTGCATCAGTAAAGTAAAACCAAGAGAACACCATAAATGTTTTGTAAATATATCTGCTTAATCTACATAAATGCTAAAAACACAAGACTAAAATTCTGGATGACTCCATAAGTAGGTACAAGAGAAAATCCATCTGTTTAGAAGGAAGATCAACTATACCTTGTTCAGTTTAATTCACACGACCATATCAGTAGCTAACAGCATGCAATAGCACTCACAAGTGGAAAAAATGGTGAGTTTGCACCAAACTAAAAGAAAACCAAACCAAACCACAGCTACACACAACAGCATTGCACATCCAAGCTGTCTCTCAAAACCTTTTGTGCTTATATTTATATCTGGGTATCAGCCTCCATACACGGAAAAGGCTCACTACTCTTAATTGGGTCTCAGAAAAAAAGTTTAGCAATAAAATTCTGGAAATAAGGCTAAGAGGAAACATCAGTGACCTCAAGGTCGTTTACATAAGATGTAGATAAAAAATGATTGCCCATTCAACTGGACAACCAATAGCCTCTCAGCGGTATTACCATAGATTCACAAACAAGGAATTACATCCAAAACAGGAATGGTGAAGCACTTCGAAGGAATGACAAAAGGGGAAACTGAAGACAGGACAATCATATTAAGTTCTATACCTTCATAAACCCTTGACTGGAACTTGTTATTGACTTCTGCAGCACTACTACAGAACTATCTAGGAAGGAAATCTGTGACAACACACCTTTTATTCCACATATCAGGAATGCACACCATCAACATTCAGTAGCATTTTCGCAATTATAGACACTGGTGGACTAATTGCAGCGTACTTGTCCATGGTGATAGCAGCCTGATTAACTGTTCTTCTACAAACAGCTCTATCATTTATGATAGCTGAAAATTATAGGGGGAGAATAGCGCCTATTGGCAGAATTTAACTGTCAAATGTACTCTGCCTGTCAACTCTCACCTACAAATAGTTGAAATCCAGTGCAACTTTTTGGCCATTTAGCAAGCCACTAATATATCCACATATCCTGAGAAGTGCGATGGAGAATTAAGAATCTCCCTCAACACAGAAGAGAATTCTGCAGAAGGAATACTTTCAAATTCAGTTGGAAACTTTACAAATGGTATGTGATTAAAAACAAAACTAGAATATTTCAGAAGTCCATGCCACGTCAAAGTTATAAATTCTATTGGCATGACAGAGAGCTACACTGACATGGCTCTGAGAAAGCTGCCACCTAAGTCAGTTAGAAAAATTTCAAATTATTAACCAACATTTTAATGAGAAAGCAGAAGAGAGCAGATTTCTCATCTAGAAGTATTGTAACAAATCATCTAATGCTTACAATAAAACCCTTAGAGTTAAAAGCTAATTTCTAAGGAAGTTCAAATTTAAAGGACAAAGCATTTGTTGCCTGGCAATATTTTAAAAGAAATACAAACATATATAAAACCATAGAATACCTGAAGTGGTGTGATTATTTTGCTACTCAGTGATGCTGGTTTGGTGTGGGATTCTTTGAAGCTTTCTGGTGTTGCAAGCTGGCTAACTGTGGATGAAATGCTAGGTGCCATGGTAGTTTTACTAAGAGACTGTTGTATTTGGTCCTGCTGTGGGGTCAACCTGAGTTTCTGGAGAAGGTCAACATTTGGAAGGTGTGTATTTGAAGCATTTCCTGTATTAGTTGCTGCCAAAGGTGCTATGAACTGGTTTTGGCCAGCAATTAGGTTTTGTGGCGTGTGATTCACATCAGATGGTGTCTGATTCATAAGTGGGGACATCTGTTTAGCAGCTTGATGCATAACTTGCATTATATTACTGTTTGAGTTTAGGTTGGGAAGTATCTGAGCAGAAGAAGCTTCTGTTGTTGAGGCTGAATTAAGAATAGGGCTTAACTGAACTGTATAGTTTGAAACATTCTTTACGTCAGGCTGCAAAACTGAAGCTGGAGCAATCAGCATGGGTGTTACACGCTCTTGCTGATTCAAAGTACTGCCATTGTTTTTGACACTTGTACTCTCTGGTTTCCGCAATGGTTGGTGTGTCACTGCTGATTGCTCAAGTGAAAAAGGTAAGAATAAGTTGTGCTCTCTGCCTGTAGTGTCAGCTTGCAACTTCTCCATTCTGTCTGGATTGGGATATGAAACTGTTGGTTGTTCCCTTGGCAAGGAGGTTCCAAATAATTCTTCCACTGTCAGATGTTTGTGCGTTGACTGGAATGGCTAGAAAAAGGGAGAAAAGAAAGTGTTCAGAGAACTGGTGAAAAAATAAAATACATCCCCTGTCCCCCACACAGAAGCTGTTACAGCATTCAGAACAACACAGTTGGGAAGAATACTTTCTGAAACAGAAAGTCAAGGTGAGCGAGGTAACATCTTTTATTGGACTAACTTATGTTGGTGAGAGACACAAGCTTTTGAGCTTACACAGAAAGCAGTAGTTTACTATGTGTGCAAGAATTTCAGAGCTTGCTATCTCACCCACCTGAATATACCAACTGTAAATTAATCACAAAGCCATTATATGGATCCAGGTTGTAGGTACTGTTGTACTGCCACAGAGCTAATAACTCAGTGACTCCCTTAGGCTATACACTACAGCATAAACTCAACAAAAAGACAATCACTCTATCGACATACAATGTGTTAATCAGTTGACAGCATCATAGCTGCCTTGAATGGCAGAGTATTCAAGATCTGTCAGATACTGCATACTTAGACTTGCATGCCAAAACAGGTGGTAAATGGAATATAAAAATCAGTGCACAACAACATGGCTCATAATCAGTCTTTTTGGGTATAATAATTTATACCAGATATTCAATTAGTTGAATGACACCAACTTTCACCACATGATCTTGAAGCATTTTAAGTAGGTGGCAGTATAAGAACAAAGGTAGTTTCAGGAACCCATGATCCATGTAAGGAAAGAAGAACAGGAGTGAGAGGTGCAAGCTCTGGGAGGCAGTTTGAGTGTAGGAGGGGGCTCTGGGCTGGGACACGGGTTTGGGGTCTGTAAGGGGGTGTGAGGTCTGGGAGGGAGCTCTGGGCTGGGGTGCAGAAGAGAGTGTGTGGTGCAGGCTCCGGCTGGTAAGCGCTTACCACAGGCGGCTCCCGGCTGGCGGAATAGCAGGGCTCAGGCAAGCTACCTGCCTGCTATGGCCCCATACTGCTCCCGGAAATCTCTGCATGCAGCCCCTGTGGGTGGGAGCAGCAGGTCTCCGTGCACTGCTCGCGCCTGCAAGTGGGAACCAGCCAACGGGGACAGTGCTGGGGGAGGGGGCAGTGTGCGGAGCCGCCTCACCTCTCCCCTACTTCCCAGGGCCACAGAGATGTGCCAGCAGCTAGCCTCTGAGCCCCAATGTGCTGCCAGACTTTTAGCAGCCTGGAGATCACGATCGACTGGCCGAGACTCCAGGATTGGCCAGTCGATCACGATTGATGGGTTGGTGACCACTCATCTACTTTCACATGACATTACCTGCAGCAACAAAATTGACAGTGTAACAACTTAAAAGGTTTCTGTATTAAATAAACAAACCTTTTTTGGTAAACAAAAAAAGATATGAATGGCCTAAATATGCAAGCTGTATCCATTCCAAAGGGACCTTCTGTGTGTACATTTAATAAGTTTTCCTATCTCTTTTATTATTTTTAAATAAAACAAGCCAATTATACAAACTAAAAACACACCACCATTAGTGTTAGCATTACATATTACTTTGATCACTTATAATTGTGCAATGCACTTTGGAGGAAACAGACTGCATTGGTTCAGATGAGTTTCACGATTGAAATTTCAGACACCACAAAAAGTGAAGGTCATCAATAAATAAATGGATTAAAAGGTGGGAGGGGAAGATGGAGGAAGCAGAAGGGTTACAACAATAAGATTAAGCAGTTAGACAGTAAGGCATATACACATCTTGATGGTTCTGTTATATTAGATTTTTAATTTTTTTTTAAAAACCTTTCTTGTAGGCAACATGACAGATATTGTGACAAGTGAACTCCAGGAATTTCCAAGTATAGCCTGATACTTAAACCAGATTTTTTTTTTTTAAATGTACCTCTGAGTTATGACCTGAGTGCTATTAACTTCAGTTTTTTTCCTATATAAAAGAATGTTCACTGAAGAACAAAATACTCTGAAGGTAATTAAATATCTTATACAAAATTAATGTGACAAGCATCTTCTTGTTTAAATCAAAGAACCCTGGAACAGCAAGCTTAGGCCCACCTATATTATGCTGCATGACTGGGCTGTCATAATACTTTTTACTATCTTAAGGGATTTCCTATATTTAAAATTTTGCTTTGTTACTTTTAAACATAATAATGTTAAATACAAGTTGTTTAATATTAGCAAAAAAGGAAGAGCATGGTCAATTACCAGTTATAGTATAATTTGTTTTCATTCCCCAGTGCAACACACATGGAAAATATTGTACTCTATTGACTTTATTTTCCATTTGGCAAATGTTTTAACTTTGTGTGCTTCTAATAGAAAATGGCTGCCTTTTAATTAGTTTAAAAGCAACTGAAAAGCTAAGAATTCTTTACACTGGAGTAGTAGTAGCAGGGACATTAGCAAGGCATTCAAAGTGATGAAGGTTATAGGGAAAATAAATCAAGTCACACATTCTCAGCTGTCCTATAAAAGGAACCCAAAATTAAAGTGCAGATTAGTTAGAACAAAGAAAAGGATGGATGTGATAGTGTCTTCTAAAAGCTGTATCCACAATAGGGCAAAGAGTACAGAGCATTTGGGAATTAGGTCCCAACTATGCAGTCCGTCTATCAGCCTAGTCAGTGTTACTTTTAATAAATGTAAGTAAAAATTACAAAAGAATCATATTACCATTGTCACTTGGCCCAAGTGCATCATTTAGGGGAAAAAAAAAAAGACTACATTGCCTAAATCAACAGAAAGATCGATACAAGCATTTTTTCCTCTGGCTAACTGAGGAAACGCATAAGGAATTCATACTTCCACCAGACAGTGCCCTGCCAGCAGCACCCAGAAATTCAAATCTAGGACTGTTAGCAAGAATATGCAAGCTGACGTCACATATTTCTTTGACAGGGTAACAAGCCTTGTGAATGGGGGGGAAGCAGTAGACATGGTGTATCTTGACTTCAGCGAGGCTTTTGATGCTGTCTCACATGACCTTCTCATAAACAAACTAAGGAAATGTAACCTAGATGGAGCTACTATAAGGTGGGTGCATAACTGGTTGGAAAATCATTTCCAGAGAGTAGTTATCAGTGGCTCACAGTAATGGTGGAAGGGCATAATGCGTGGAGTCCCACAGGGATCAGTTCTCGGTCCGCTTCTGTTCAAGATCTTCATTAATTATTTAGATAATGGCATAGAGAGTACACCTATAAAGTTTGCGCATGATACCACGCTGGGAGGGGTTGCAAGTGCTTTGAAGGATAGGATTATAATTCAAAATGATCTAGACAAACTGAAGAAATGGTCTGAAGTAAATAGGATGAAATTCAATAAGGACAAATGCAAAGTACTCCACTTAGGAAGGAATAATCAGTTGCACACATACATAATGGGAAATGACTGCCTAGGCAGGAGTACTGCAAAAAGTGACCTGGGGGTTATAGTGGACCACAAGCTAAATATGAGTCAACAGTGTAACACTGTTGCAAAATAAGCGAACATCATTCTGGATGTATTAGCAGGAGTGTTGTAAGCAAGACACGAGAAGTAATTTTTCCACTCTATTCAGCACTGATTAGGCCTCAACTGGAGTATTCTGTCCAGTTCTGGGTGCCACATTTCAGGAAGGATGTGGACAAATTGGCGAAAGTCCAGAGAAGAGCAACAAAAATGAATAAAGGTCTAGAAAACATGACCTATGAGGGAAGGTCGAAAAAACTGAGTTTGTTTAGTCTGGTAAAGAGAAGACTGAGAGGGGACATGATAACAGTTTTCAAGTACACAAAAGGTTGTTACAAGGAGGAGGGAGAAAAAATGTTCTTCTTAACCTCGGAGGATAGGACAAGAAGCAATGGGCTTAAATTGTAGCAAGGAAGGGTTAGGTTGGACATTAGGAAAAACTTCCTAACTGTCAGGGTGGTTAAGCACTGGAATAAACTGCCTAGGGAGGCTGTGGAATCTCCATCATTGGAGGTTTTTAAGAGCAGGTTAGACAAACACCTGTCAGGGATGATCCAGATAATACTTAGTCCTGCCATGAGTACAGGGGGCTGGACCAGATGACCTCTCGAGGTCCCTTTCTGTCCTATGATTCTATGAAGTGGCACCCAGGTTCCAAACCATACAGGGCTTTAGAAATCAATGTCCACAGCCTGAAATATATCAGTTATTTCCCGGCTTCTGGGTGCAATATTCAGAATGTGCAATGATTACCATTGCCACCCAAGCAGACATACAAGAGACAATAATTGAGAGCCCTATCTATCTTTGGGTTTACTCTGGCTTCTAGACTGCAGGAGTCCCAAGATGATGAGAATGAGGGCTGGGCAGTCGGCCATTCTGTTCAGGATACCACTTGGTCTCCAGCACTATCCCACTGCATGGCTCAGAGTTGAAGAGCTGCTCATTGGGCAAGGAATTCCTCCTGTAAGTGAGCTCCCCACCTCTTGTGTATTTCTCTCTCTAGTCTGAGGCCTGTTCTCTGTGCTGGGACCAGGAAGGGTTTAATTAAGAGAAGGATAAGATCAGTCCCTTTAAATATGAAAAGTTCACAAATCTTTTCTGAGCGATCCTCTACAGTCCTCAAATACTGGGTCATTGCAAAGGAAGGAGCTCCTGTCTAAGCGTAGGTGACCATAACCTTCTCCATCCACATCCATCACCTCAAATGCTGTTGGAGAAGACTCTCACCTCCACTTTGGGGTTGTGAACAATTCCCTGGCTGAGATGGGTTTCAGAGTTGTCAACAAGATAGTAGGTTCTCTCACTGGGCTATATCATCCCTTTGCACTCTTTCCCCTTGGCTCGACAACAAGCCAATCTGGTCACCAAATTTATTAGGGGCTGAGTCCTCTCCATAGTAGCATGTTCAGTGCATCTCCTAAAGCCACTTCAAAGAGCCCAACTGCCATACATGGCAGGGGGATGGGAGGGCAGGTTTAATAAAATGCAAGAGACCAAAACTGACATTATGGAGAGAATGAAAGAGATCCTTGAAAGGGACAGGACTCTTCAATGGCACAGAGCTAAACTCCTGTGGGCCAATAGCTGCAGAACTAAATCCAAACTGTACAGAATTCCAATTGAGCAAAGGCTTTTTAGAGTGCTTCGATCAATGAATCTGAAACCTTTGTTTTGATAGTCATTTATTTTAGAAGTTACTAGTTCTGTTGATTTGTTGGAACACTCCACATAACTGATTTCCTTGCTTAATTGCTGAGATACAGAGCTTTTGAGGAACTTCAAAGTACTTTAGGGCAGCTAGATTTTTTTTAAACCACGTCAGAAGTATTTCTTTGTTGTGGATTAATAAATGTTATACAGATAAATTACACAAGTTTGGATTTTTTGTTTTGGGGTGGGGTTTTTATTGGAGGGGGTGTAGTATGAATTTTGTAAATAGCTAATATTTTGAACGCAGTTTTAAAGATTTTTTTATCTTACCCTTTACAGCAGGGGTGGGGAACCTTTTTTCTATCAGGGGCCACTGACCCAAAGAAAAAAATCAGTCACAGGCCACACACAGCCCTGCGGGGGGTGTGGAGGCTCAGGGCTTCCCCTAGGCTCTGGGGTGGGGCCAGAAATGAGGGGTTTAGGGTGTGGGCTCAGGGCTGGGGGTTAGGGTGCGGGTTCCAGCTGGGCGTCGCTTACCTCAGGTGGTTCACAGTTGGCAGCAGGGCTAAGGCAGACTCTCCCCCTGCCCTGGCCCCACTCCACTCCTGGAAGCTGCCACGATGTGGCCAGGCAGCGCTGCACAGCGCGCCTGTGGGCGGAGGTAGGCGCACATGGACTAGGAGCTTTCTTGATCGCCCCTGCATTTAGGGGCTGCAGCCAACTGACTGGCCTGGCACCCTAGCTTCCCCCTGCAGTGGGTCAAGCCGGCAAGCCTGTGGGGGTGAGGGGGGGCCAGGCACCGAGGCTCAGGGCTTCTGGCCCGCACTTCAGAGACTTGCCATGGGCCAGATGAAATTAAGCAGGGGGCCGGAATTTCCCCACCCCTGCTTTAAAGTATGAAAAACCTGGCCCTTCTGAATTTTTCATTTCATTTAAAATTATTTTACTCATTGGAGATGGAACTGTTCCTTACTCTCCCTTCATTTGTGCAGATGCGTCTCTAGATTAATAAAAATAAAAAAAATCAAGGTTTCTCATGTATTGTTGATTGCATCTGTACCTCTATTTAGCTGCTTTTAGTCATTTCCACCACCAACACTAGAACTGGTTGCAATCTTTTATGTAATAACTAGACTAAAGGTTTCTAAAATCTCTGATCTATAAATCTTTCAATATTCAGTTTAAAAGGTTTTATTAAAGTGAGTCTAATAAAATATATCTAGTCTCAACTGCTCTATAAAAAAACTCCTTCCCCACCTCCCCCAAGAATTACTGTTACAAAGCAATTTGCATACGTGTTTGTTTTTGGATTTATTTTGTAAATATTAAGCTGCCTTCCTAATTACAGTCATTCCTCCAAAGATGTCAAACTACAGAAACTGTAAAGCAATCTATATATTTCATTTACAAATTTAAAAGTACAAAAAAAGAATACTTGGGTTTTTGTTTTTTTTTGTATAAAGATATGACAGAATACAGACATACCAGGGAATTAAAACTAGCCAATTACTAAGCCAAATTGCTAAAGGACATTTTTTTGAAGTTAAGTATTACTTAATGCTTAAGAATTACTTTTTTGCCTCCACTAGGTGGCATTATTAGTAGGCACAACTTATTGATATATTGTGTGGCATCTAATTACAGCATTAGAATTGTTTTAACTGAATCTTCTCTGAAGTAGGAAGCTATATGACTTCATTGTGGGTGAATGCCTATGAGCAAATTCAGTCAGTTATTTATCTTCTGACAATAGCCATGCTACAAAATGTCCAGTGATGCTGCAGAAAGTAATCAGAAAGAAGTTTCCCATGGTTCAAAACCGGTTTCCTGACAGAGAGAAACTGCAAATTAAGAAATGCGTTTAAATTAGGATATTTTGCTAAAGTTTCCCATCACTGTTGACACAGTTTAAAACTCTATTGGTAGGAGCAACAGTGGATCATTCACATAGAAAAAAATCTCTGGCCAGCTGTTGTTTTTTAAGCATGTCTTCTAACCCTGTTCAGAGCAGGTCTAGTAGACACATTACTTAAAATACTTGTAGCCACTAATCCCTGGGGTCAGATCCTTAGCTTGTGTAAACTATCATAACTCCACTGATTTCAAGGGAGTTGTGATCATTTATACCAGTTCAGGATCTCGCCCTTTGTCCATACTAGCGCTATTACCAATGGAAATAAACAGCAGTAATAATGTTGGGGAATTTTTAGAAAAAGTTTCCGAATATAGAAAAGAGGTTGTATTTTTCAAAAGGACACAGATCTCTAACAGTCATTAGGTTTAGGAGCGCACACATCTTGGCATTTTTAGATTTTTTTTTAAACTGAAGTGTAAACATCCCTTTTGTGCTGCAGAAGTCCTGGAAAAAAATCTCACTTGTGTAGAACATGCTGTATTTCTATTACTGATGATAAAATATTAGTAAAGGATTGTTACTTTATTTAGGTTTGGATTGAACATACCTGGTCTTGCATTTGTAACGTTGAAGATGTTTGTTCTGAAGTTTCCATGCTTTCTGTCTTCGTGGGATTTTCATTTTGCTGCATTCCAGAACTTGATATAATACTTAAGTCACTGATCTGAGTCTAAAAAAGAAAATATTTACATAAATACATCTGTTTTCTATCCTTACCCCAGCAGCACAATTGCTGTAATTCCGTCTGCACTTCCTTTTCCACTCTTATATATACAGAATGTAGATCTTGTTGATTTTTATAAGTTCATAAGTTTTAAATAAAATGAGACAGTGACATTCACCATATTAAATCTACGAGCTGTGCTCACTATTATTTTCTTGTTCTCTTACTGGGAAATTTACAGGACTTCAGTTTCATATTTTTTCCCCACTTAATAGAAACATGTTCAATTTATAAAAAGGTGCCAATCATGTAAACTACGGACACTAGCTGTAAACAATAAAATCTGCTACACTTCATTACTGCAAGAATTTACACCACATACAAATTACGCTTCAAGGATTTGTACACGTTCATTCACTGGAAAAAGGACTAGTTATCTATGTTATCTCTATTGTAGTTATTTAAATGTGCAAGCGCATTAATGGAGGAACAAATTAACACTTGTAAAATACAAGGCAAGGAGAGCATAGAAAATAAGGAAATTAGCTGAGGCTACGGATCCCATGTTGTTTAGAGATGTTAGTTAAATGTCCCAACTGTAATACAGTAAGATAATAGTCAACTTCATGATTCAAGTGGCTTTTCACTTGAGTATTGTTTATGATGCATTTATTTCAAAAGCTGAAATTGATGCAACTTACTATAAGAACTTCAGCCTATATAGCACCTTATCCTAAGATATCTCTAAACACCAGCATCATCAAGTGATATCAGCATAAAACAGGGGAATGTTCTCGTTACTTAACTGCTGAAGCTGCAAGGCCAGCAAATGGCATCTTACAGTTCATTTTGGGGGGTTTCTGAAAGGGCTATGAGGCTGTGATTTTTTGTTTTTAAAATTTCTCAGTAACTGAGCAAAACAAAACAAAGACTACATATTTAGATTCCAGGACATTTCTCCCCGACTCCAATCAGCTTCTAACATTTAAGTAGTAACATACATTAGACCTAAAGTCCTTGACTGTTTTGTGGCTTATAAATGAGATTTAGAAGTGTGGCTTTTTTTCACTGTCATCAAAGGATTGGCTATAATACACTTCATTATCTCCCAGAAAGGGGAAGGAAGGAACAAACCAAACCAAACCAAACCCCAACCAACAGAAAGCATCCACCCACTTGATACAAAAATCTCAGAATTCATTCATTTTCACATATGGACTTGATGTAGAGCGTACTTGGAGGATTAAACTGATTTAGAATCCTAGATTAAATCACTCGGGCCTTTATAAATCTCTTTTTCGCTCTCCCTCTGTCCCCTTCTCATACTGACTCTCTGCCAATCTCATGTGAGCTGCACACAAGGATTACTGTATGATCCATCTGGAACGTACTAGGCAGATAATTACACATGAACTTGTGTTTCAGTATTTAAGAGCAGAAAGTACTTATCAACTTGAGTGCCCCAGAAGAATTGGTAAAGAAATAAGACTGCATATTCTCCCAAGAAACACTCTTCTTTACAGCAAATATGTTTACTTAAATTACACAGCATCAGTGTGGAAATACATGGACAAAAGAATAAAGAGAAAGACTCTATAATTAAATAATTGCAGACATGTCAATCTATGCCACAAGAGGTTTCCTTCTAAAACTAATGTGGTCATTCTTTTATTAATCCCACATCTTGAACTAGCTCAATTTTGCTTATCTGGGAAAATTTGACACAAATACACAAGAGTGGAAAACCATGGGATTATCCTTGGCTCTGATTCACTTTATAGCTTGACACAAAATCAAAGAAAGCAATGAAACTAAACACTAATTACTATTTTAAAAGATTTTTTTTTAAATAGTAGTCACAACTAATATGAGAGAATGTCACTTAGCAAATTAAATAAAACATAACAGCCATAAGTGTTTAAAATCATATGTATTTTTATAGAGAAGTTTATAAAAAATTGCAAACATGCAATTGGCAAAAGCAAATTTGATATCAGATTGGCTGAAAATTGTAAAAGGAGAGACTGGTTTCATGCATATAGCATCAAACATGTCAAACCCTATATTATTCGGAAATGCTTTGTTTTTAAATACATCAGAGGTTTTTAGTTTTAATTTAATTTAATTGCAGCAAGTCATTTCAGGCTATACAACATGCCTAAATCACAGTTCAGGGGTCGGTGAAGGCCCTTGGTCTTTTGCCTCATGATTCAACACCACTTACACTATTTAAATTTGGACCTGCAATGCACATCCTATCATGATTCATGTCTCAATCAATCCATCTCTTCCCGTGAATTTGAGTACGGGGAAAAAAATGCAGACTGAAATACAGTGCAGAACATGTACAATTAACATAATCTCTTGAGAATGTTTAATTTTTTGTAATACACATCTCATTTATCTCAATTTCAAAAAAGAACAGAATCAGAATATTACAAATTTAATTTTTATTTTCTAATGTCCAGTTTTAAAATTATATGTGAAATACTAGATCTTAAAAAAATATAGTGTACTCCTCCGGTGGGCACCTCAATCTACAATTTAATACAAGTGTTACTTAAGCATCTCACTTTAGTAAGTATCTTGCTATTGTAAGAAAAAAGGAACCTCAAGAAGTGAATGCAATTAATTTGAACTATACAGTATTACTGAAGAAGTCTGATACAGGTTATAATACTTATGTATAAAATTGCCCGACTACACTTTGCTCCAACTCTCACTGAAGTCAAAGGCAAAGCTCCATTTGATTTCAGTGAGATCTACATTAGGTCCTTAAATCAAAAGGAGTACTTGGACTAGTTTTACATTACTAATATAGATAATCCTCTAATGCATCGCCCCCCCCCCCCCCCCCAACAAAAAAGTTTCCTTACTCGTTCATATTCGTCCTTGGCTTTGCTAAGCATTTCTAGGATATCAATGGGTTTGTTTTCACTGCAACCATTAGTTCTGCTGGGACTCTTTCTGTCATGTGAAACTTGCTGAGATCTTTGAGCTTCTTGTTGTACCACTCTATAACGGGGAAGAGAAGAGGGAAAAGAAACTGGATTTCAAAAAAATGTTATTTGGAATGAATCTGTCATACAGAATGCAGCAGTAAATGGATACACTACTATTTATGAATAAATTTTGTACTGTGTGAATAAAAAAAACAAATAAGTCATTGATCAGAGCTATGCATTTGCGAACAAATCTCTATAGTCCATCTGACAGTTTGACTATTTTATGATTAACATCCAACCCAGACTGCCCTGGTCTGTGTCCCACAAAATTTTTCTGCAATATGAACTGCCTCTGCATAACTATCACATTTAGAAGTTTTTTTACAATAAAATAAATTTGTAGATACCTAAACATGGATTATACAAAGAACACATGTATTACATTGTAAACTGAGTAGCATGGTTTCTCTGTCTTCACTGACTAATGTACAGCCTCTCCATTTCTGGCCACATCACCAATAAAATGTGTGCCCGGCTACACTTAGGATATGTCTACACTGCAATTAAAAACCTGAAGCTGTCCTATGCAAACTGATTTGGACTCGCGGGGCTTGGACTAAGGGGCTGTTTAATAGCAGTATACATGTTCAGGTTTGGTCTGGAGCCAAGGCTGTAAGACCCTAAGAGGTGGGAGGGTCTAAAAGCTCAGGCTTGTGCACACCGCAACTAAACCACCACACAGACGGAGTCCGAGTCAGTTAGCATGGGCCAGACATGGGTGTCTAACTGCAGCATAGACATACCCTTAAGGATCTGGTCTGCTGTGAAAACACATACACTGGGGAAGGCAGCTGGCTGCCACTGGATGGCGTCATTATAAAGACTCTTCAGTGCCTGTCATAAATATAAAGGGAAGGGTAAACACCTTTAAAATCCCTCCTGGCCAGAGGAAAAACCCTTTCACCTGTAAAGGAAGAAAGAAACCCTTTCACCTGTAAGAAGCTAGGATAACCTTGCTGGCACCTGATCAAAATGACCAATGAAGATACAAGATACTTTCAAAGCTGGAGGGGGGGAGAAACAAAGGCTCTGTCTGTCTGTGTGATGCTTTTGCAGGGAACAGAAAAGGAATGGAGTCTTAGAACTTAGTAAGTAATCTAGCTAGATATGCGTTAGATTCTGTTTTGTTTAAATGGCTGATAAAATAAGCTGTGCAGAATGGAATGTATATTCCTGTTTTGTGTCTTTTTGTAACTTAAGGTTTTGCCTAGAGGGATTCTCTATGTTTTGAATCTGATTACCCTGTAAGGTATTTACCATCCTGATTTTACAGAGGTGATTCTTTTACTTTTTTTTCTTCAATTAAAATTCTTCTTCTAAGAACATGATTGCTTTTTTCATTGTTCTTAAGATCCAAGGGTTTGGGTCTGTGTTCACCTATGCAAATTGGTGAGGATTTTTATCAAGCCTTCCCCAGGAAAGGGGGTGTAGGGTTTGGGGAGGATTTTTGGGGGAAAAGACGTTTCCAAGCGGGCTCTTTCCCTGTTATATATTTGTTAGACGCTTGGTGGTGGCAGCAATAAAGTCCAAGGGCAAAAAAGTTAAAATAGTTTGTACCTCGGGGAAGTTTTAACCTAAGCTGGTAAAACTAAGCTTAGGGGGTTTTCATGCAGGTCCCCACATCTGTACCCTACAGTTCAGAGTGGGGAAGGAACCTTGACAGTGCCAGAGATGTAAGAGCAGGCTGCCACCAACTTCCCGTCTAGGCTCTGGAGAGAAGAGTGAGCTCCTAGTTTCCTTCATCCTCCTTGCAGTTCTCCCACTCACTGCTTCTTGTAGCTGTAGAGGACCTCTCCTCCTATGACCCCATTACTTCTCACTTCCCTGCTAGCCTTGCAAACATTTGCAAACTTCAATTTTAAAAAACAGTATGTATGCGACTGAGGGGCACGATATGCAATCATGAAGTGTGACTCCACTAAAATATTATCCTAGTAATTTTATAACAGAAATATTATTCAAGAGACAAGGTGGGTGAGATAATATTGTTTGTTGGACCAACTTCTGTTGGGGAGAGAGAGAGACGCGGAGCTCTGTGTAAGCTCGAAAGCTTGTCTCTCTCCCCAAACAGAAGTTGGTCCAATAAAAGATATTACCTCACCCACTTTGTCTCTCTAACGTCCTGGGACCAACAAAGCTACACCACCACTGCACTCAGCAATATTATTAACATAATACTATAAAATCTTCATATCAATTTTCAGCAGCAGTAACTACTTCAGTGCATGACACTGACTGGGCATAATGGCCTTGAGCCCTCAAGGCTTCCTAGCCAGTCAATAATCCCCAGTAAACCTACCCCTCAACCCTTTTTTGCTTGAACACAGGAGAAAAAAAAGAAGTGTTAAGGGTCAGACATAAAGGCAAGTGAGCTACTGAAGTTAAGGCTATCATAGATCAATATTTTTTTAAAAAGATATGACACTAGTCCGTTCACTAGGTGATGTATTTTTAGACAGAGATGTGATAACTGCCTTGGCCTGAACAGCCCTCTTAGGAGGATTACAAAGATATATG
This sequence comes from Lepidochelys olivacea, assembly GCF_965140295.1. Classification (NCBI taxonomy): domain Eukaryota; kingdom Metazoa; phylum Chordata; order Testudines; family Cheloniidae; genus Lepidochelys; species Lepidochelys olivacea. The sequence goes on along the minus strand of NC_140417.1, from coordinate 28,718,117 downwards.
TAACAAGGGAAAGTTGAAGGAAATCTGCTCGGTCTGAAACAGTTTTCCCTTGATTATAGCAGGCATATTCAAACAGTTATTTTTCTGTGTTATTGAGGATAACAACTAGTGTGTTTCATTGACCAACCAGCTCCTTTAAAGACCTCCTGTTGTTCTCAAAAATAATTTAGGATTTATAATTTAAAAGGTTGTACAACTGGTATAAGGCTGTGAAAGGCTATACCAAGAAAATGTGTTTACTGCATGTAGGAATGGAAGCAAATGTGATGTCAAACACAGAGCTGGGGCATTACTGACTACCAGGAGGAAAAGCAGGCCTATTAGAAGAAAGATTCGTCTACATATATTTTGGTAATCATCAACAATTATAACGGAAATCTAGTCTATAGCATTAAACTGTTAAAAAAAACCAAAAAAAAAAAAAAAAACCAAAAAAAAACAAACCCCAAACACCCTCCTCCCCCGCCACAACCCAAAACTTTCATCTCATACATTTTCAGCATCCAAGATTCACTAGAGCTGTATTTACATAATGAAATCTTTAGTGGGAAGGCTGAATTCAAGCAATGAATGCATCCGATGAAGTGAGCTGTAGCTCATGAAAGCTTATGCTCAAATAAATTTGTTAGTCTCTAAGGTGCCGCAAGTACTCCTTTTCTTTTTGCGAATACAGACTAACACGGCTGCTACTCTGAAACCAACATAATACTGTAACTCTGCAACCACTGCCATCAAGCAGCCCTGTACAGGCATGAGGAATCCCTGGCTGCATTAGTGCTGGTATAGCTGGTTCTTCATCACACCATTAGTCCTTGCACCTGCACTCCCTTAGATGGGGAGATAGGAGAACGGGCAGTGAAAGAGGAGAAGGCACATGGCCAACACATTTCAGTGATGGGAGGAGAGTAAACGTAACATACATTTTCACTCTCTTAATAGTTCATAAGATATATCTATACAAATACATTACTTCGGAAGATAAATTTTAAACACAACACCTTTTAAAAGCCTTTTTAAAACCTGCATTTATCAAGTATTTCAAGAAAAACAAGCATTGTAGACAGGGTAGAGCTTAGGAGCTGGCATGTCATTTCAGAAATCTCATGCTGTGTAACTAATGGCTGATGGGAAAGCCAAAAGGTGCCATCATAACAATCACAGAAAATGTCAATCATTCAACCCTTCATTTTTTTTTCAGGTCATGAAGGGTTCCAGGATGAGTTAACTCGTTCTGCTGATTTTACAGAGTGGCCAGTAAGTATGCTATTTATGGATACCTTTTTAATTCTTATTTTTAAAAAGAAAGCTTAAAAATCTTACAAGTTTTCCCTGGAAGATTTATCAGTTAAGCTAATTTGTTTCACTGGGTTTTGGAAAAGCTGTGCTCTTCAAAGTAAGGTTAGACATTACAGCTGGCTGTACAGTTCAAGGAAAGAGGCAGAAGAACACAGCTTCTTTCCCAGTTTTGTTACCCAAGGCAGCTTTATACACATTTAATTGTACAGCTACACAAAAACTGCCCACTTAATTGCTGGATTGCCTTACATTTCATTTTTATTAGTTATATTGCATTTAAATTTCTCTCCATTAGCAGACATACATTCACTAACAGGCATAATATGGATGCCAACCCATAGTTTTATATATTTGCTCTGCCAGATATTTTCTAAGTGTTATAACATTTGCTGATTTGGATGATAGAATTTCTATGGCTAAGATAGCATATTGAGTTCTAGAACCCTACATGGAGATACAGGGCTAGTCAGCTGACTTCTCTGGCAACCAAAGCAGGTGGATTTCTGTAGCTCCAACTCAGGAGGAAATGTAGAGGTCAGACAAAAGGAGAGCTAGGTAATGAATCAACATGTCTGGCACGAAAAAGGAATAAGAACAGCCAAGTCATACAAGTTAATAAAAGGAGACCTCCGGGTGCACCTTGGACAGTAACACTGCATAAGCACACTGTGTTGAGGGCAAAGAGAAGACTCAGATCATCTGATTTCATACTGGCAGCTAGAGCTGGTTGGGAGTTTTCAGACTGAACATTTTTCTATCAGAAAAAGCCCATTGGTCAAAAGCTAAACATGTTGTAGAAACATGTCAATTTCAACTAATTTTCAATTTTGAAAAACACCACATGGAACATTTTAAGAATATGGAAGCATTCCGTTGTGAAATGTTTGGAATGTTGTTTCAATTGGTTTGTTTTGAAACTTCTTTATAATTATAAAAAATAAAACCCATTAAAATCAGAATATAATATTTTCAGCAAAAAACTCAAAACAATTTTGGGGAGGGAATTTCATTTCACAGGAAATTTTGAAGCTTTTGTTCCATTTGAGAACATATGGAATTTCCCAATGGAAATCTGGTTCCCACCCAGCTCTGCTCACATCTTTCTGAACAAAAGTTTCCTTTAGGGCAGTTACTTCCCGAGCTTAGCCTTAGCCCAAACCAATTAGTTCTCCCCAGAGTTTTGAGAAAATTTTGGTCAGTCTTTGTTGGGTTTCGTGAGAAGGGGCCACTTTTTCCATCTTGTAAAACTCTAAATACGTGTTTTTTAGTCAGGGCTACCAAAGACAAACACAAACCCATCCACCTTTAGTTGTAAACTTTGCCGGTACACAATCCTTGACAATAGCAAAGGCCTTTGCTAGGTTGGGGAAAATATTTTACATATAAAGTTGACTGAAAAAGAATAGTTTCTGAGCATGCTCGAAGGGCAAATCTCCCTGACACCATTTACCTCAGCGAGGAAGGAGCTTCAGAAGCACAGCTGAACTATAAAAGCAGTAATTAAAACGCAGCCTTCCCCCACCCTATATTATTTCTACACACACACACACACAAACTGAAGACAAAAGTGCATGTTAATGCAAAATAAGTTTGTACACCTAAAAACTAAGAATAAAGGAATGCCAAAGTAAAATTTCCTGCAGCAACATTTACTCCTGGGGGAATTCTGCACCACTGTGCACGCACAGAATTCATGCCCCTCTCAGATTTATTTGCTTCCCCACAGAAAAATGACTTTCTGACAGGTAAGCAAAGAGAAGCTGCAAGAGCAGTCACACATTACTCCCTAGCAGCGCAGGTACATCCTTTCAGGCACCCAGAGCAGCTGGCGGAGAGGGTCTGAGGACACCCAGCCAGTGGCTCCTACCTGAGCCGAGATCAGCTGCTAGTCCCGGCTGGGCTGGAGAGGACAGGACTTCCTCTATCCCCGCAAGGAGCAGTGGGGTTGTGTCAGACCCACCCCCGGAAACCTCCCCCAGCTGCAGAAAGCTCAGCATCCTCCCCTGCTTCCTGCCCCCATCGCTCCTCAGCTGTGGAGGGAGGGAGTGGGGGGTGTCGCCGTACCAGGAGCTGCTCCCCCATCCACTCAACCCCCGTGCATCCAGACCTCCCATACCCAGACACCCCTGCCAAGCCTCAGCCGGTATATCCAGAAACCCCCCAAGCCCTACATATACAAACCCCACCCACTGAACCTCAACCCCTACATCTGGAGTCACCCTGCACCCAGATCCCCGCCTCCAGACCCGCACCCCTACTGAGCTGCCTGCACTCAAACCCCCACCCTGATGCCTCACCCTCTGCATCACCCTGAGCCCCCACATCCAGACCCCCATGCCACTGACCCCCCAACTACCTGCATGAAGACCCCCCACCCCATTAAGCCCCGCTCCTTCAGTACTCAGATGCTTCCCACCTGCTGAGCCCCCCAGACTCCTCTGCTGAGCCCCAACCATCTTCATCTGGAAGCCCCTGCAGAGTCCCATTGACCCTGCACCTGGAACCCCCAACGAACCTCTGTGCATCCAGATCCCCCCACACCTAGACTCTTCACTGAGCTGCCTGCACTCAGATTGTCCCATGCAGAATCCTCTCACCTCACACCTGGATCCCCTCCACACTGAGCCCCTCAACACTTGGATCCTGCCTGCCCCACACCTGGCGCAGAGCAGTAGGGCCCCAGAGTGTTGTTGGGGCAGGCCCAGGCCTTGTGCTATGTCAATGATGAGGCTGCACCTGACCGTGTTCTGGGGGGTGGGAAGGGGGGCTGCGGGGTGATCTCCCACCTTTGTGTAGCCAGTGGCCTGAGCTCCACACTACCATGCTGGAGCCTCTGCATTTATTTATTGACAAATAACACTTGCAGATTTTTAAAAATATTGTGTGCAGAATTTTTAATTTTTTGGTGCAGAATACCTTAATGTTTATTCCTGAGGGCATCCATGTTGAACATCCTGTATATATTAGAAACGCACTTAAAAATAAACCAAACCCGTCTGTGGGTTCACCTCCACATAAGTTGCCCGGTCTACAATACATTTTTTAACATCTATTGTATCTTAAAAACATGATAATATGTTTAAAAAAAATACATCTTTTATCCTAATATGGATTAGGAGTCTCTTGAAGTCTCTGCCTCCATCACCAGTTATTCTTGTGCAGAAAAGATTCAGGCCACTTGGGGGAGGTGGGGTGGCAAGAAAACTTAAAGTCTGCAGAAATTCACAAGGTCACTAGAGAGGTGAACATATTGGTTCAATCCAACCTCCAGAAAGAACAAACATCATCATCTTCACCCACAAAATGAATCTTTCCTACTTTCATAGCAGTGGACAGTTACAGTTCCTTAATTTTCTTTAATATTTCAGGTTTTTCAATGCTCTAAATATATCAGACGTGCATACCAAATGTGTATTTTATACATATCAAAAAAGTTATTCAAAAATCAGAAATGTATTTTCAACACCATATTATACATAATACATACATATACATTAAAAACAAAAAAGACTGATGCAAACTGTTGCAAAAACACAAATTTTGAAGGTCATCTAAAGCTAGAAGTCTTTAGTAGCTGTTTTTTTAATAGTTACAGACAATCAGAAGAGATGCTTTAGAAAAAATAGAGGTGGAAAGAATATTTTTGGATGAAGTAAATTCCACTCTATTTAAAAATTAGCTGTATTACTGTAACTTTCCAAACGTTCGTGACTTGGATCTTAAAAGCTGGTGTGTGACAGCTCTATTACTCACCCCTCTCACCCTCCATTTGAAAACAGAGAGGCAAAGGGCAGTAATTTCTCCCTCTGTTTTGTGTCTTTAAGAAAAGAAGATAGAAGTTTCAATAAAATATTGGACAGGTATCCAAAATCTCACCAATAATATCTTTTTCCTCTTTCTACTTCCTTCAATGGGCTTTCAATCAGATCTTTAGTTTTACTCTAACTCAAATCAGGGTTGTGATTTTCCACAGCTCCAAAAAATTTCATTGGAGGTTTTATTAAATGAAAAAAATAGGGCTGTCGAATAATCACACAGTTAACTCACGTGATTAACTCAAAAAAATTAATTGCACTGTTAAACAATAGAATACCACTTCAAATTTATTAATTATTTGTGGATGTTTTTCTACATTTTAATATATATTGATTTCTAGTACGACACAGGATACAAAGTATACAGTACTCACCTTATATTATTTTTATTACAAATATTTGCACTGTAAAAATGGTAAACAAAAGAAATAGTATTTTTCAATTCACCTCATAAAAGTACTGTAGTGCAATCTCTTTACTGTGAAAGTGTAACTTACAAATGTAGATTTTTTTTGTTCCATAACTGCTCTCAAAAACAAAACAATGTAAAACTTTAGAGCCTACAAGTCCACTCAGTCCTACTTCTTGTTCAGCCAATTGCTAAGATAAACAAGTTTGTTTACATTTACAGGAGATAATGCTGACTGCGTCTAATTTACAATGTCACCTGAAAGCGAGAACAGGCGTTTGCATGGCATTTTTGTAGCTGGTGTTGCAAGTTATTTACTTGCTAGATATACTAAACATTCATATGCCCCTTCATGCTTTGGCCACCATTCCAGAGGACATGCTTCCATGCTGATGGTGCTTGTTAAAAAAAATGTGTTAATGTGTAATGTGTTAATTACATTTGTGATGTGATGTAATGTGTAATGTGTTAATTACATTTGTGATTGAACTCCTTGGGGAAAAATTGTATATCTCCTGTTCTGTTTTACCTACATTCTGCCATATATTTCATGTTATAGCAGTCTCGGCTGATGACCTAGTACATGTTCGTTTTAAGAACACTTTCACAGCAGATTTGACAAAACGCAAAGAATGTACCAGTGTGAGATTTCTAAGGATAGCTACAGCACTCGACCCAAGGTTTAAGAATCTGAAGTGCCTTCCAAAATCTGAGTGTGACAAGGTGTGGAGAATGCTTTCAGATGTCTTCAAAGAGCAACACTCCGATGCGGAAACTACAAAACCCAAACCACCAAAAAAGAAAATCAACCTTCTGTTGGTGGCATCTGACTCAGATGATGAAAATGAACACGTGTCAGTCCACTCTTCTTTGGATCATTATCGAGCAGAACCCATCATAAGCATGGACACATGTATTCTGGAATGGTGGTTGAGGCATGAAGGGACATATGACTCTTTAGCACATCTAGCAGGTAAATATTTTGCGATGCCAGTTACAACGGTGCCATGAAAATGCCTGTTCTCACTTTCAGGTGACATTGTAAACAAGACGTGGGCAGCATTATCTCCTGCAAATGGTAACCAAATTTATTCGAGCGATTGGCTGAAGTAGGACTGAGTGGACTTATTGATGCTAAAGTTTTACATTGGTTTAGTTTTGAACGCAGTTATTTTTTGTACATAATTCTACATTTGTAAGTTCAACTTTCATTATAAAGAGATTGCACTCTAGTACTTGTATTAGGTGAACTGAAATATACTTTGTTTTTTTACATTGCAAATATTTGTAATAAATATAAAGCGAGTGCTGTACACTTTGTATTCTGTGTTGTAATTGAAATATATTTGAAAATGTAGAAAACATCCAAAAGTATTTAAATAAATGGCATTCTATTATTGTTTAACAGTGCAATTAATAGCAATTAATTTTTTTAATCGCTTGACAACCCTAGAAATAACAAAATTCATATTATGTGGTTCACTGAAGCATATTTATTCTTCAAATATAAAAAGGCATATATATTCTCCAAAATGAAAAGCTTGCAGTTCTGTAAGATAAGACCACAGCTATCAAGACCCTCAATCAACTAACTTATTAGGCCTAACAATCTCTTGACTCTGTCCTTCTATTAATAAAAGTTGGTATCTGTATTGTTTTACCAATTTATTTGCTTTTTCAGCACCTAACTGGTTACAAATTTTTGATCAAACCAATACAAATGTGATAAAAAACACTCTTTTGATCTAAGCTGGCTGGACAAGTTTTTTAAATTTTATTTTGCTATTTTACTCTGCACAATGTTTACATCTGGCTTTAGAGGAGGAACGGTTTTTGTTACTTTGTTCCATTCTAATTGCTTACCACCACTTTCTTCAACTTTAGACAAATTGTGTCAAGATTAGTAATTACCAACTTCAGTACAATATACAAGTTTAACACTAGTCACCTGTTTGCAGTATTGTTCTGCAGTTTTCACATTTATTCTAGTTAGAATACAAAAACATATTAGTAAATTGAACAAAGATTAAAAATTGTAGAACAAGATGAGATAGCCAGCTTTACATGGGCCTTCCTGCCCATCTTCCAGCAAATTTCTGGACTCTGACAAAGAAGCCCTCTTAACAGTTCATAATTCCACTCACTCTCACCAGTCAGCCCCACACCTTTTTCCAATCACCAGTGATTACAACCACTTCTCCCATCCCTTGGCTTCTAGATAGGAAATAATTAAACAAACTCAAAAACTACAGAACTAACAGGCAACATAAAAATCTTCACTTTTTTGGTCTGGTAATTAAATGCATTCATCATTCAAGTTTTTAATCATTTCAACTTATTTGTTGGACTCCTTTTTATCTGTGCTGATATTCTGCCATCTAGGTTACCTTGATATTTTATTTCAGCCAGTGTTGTATAAAAATATATAACCACCGAGAACGCATGTGCACATGTTTTTGGGGAGATGGGCATTGGGAAGGGTGGCAAATTATTGATTTTTGTCTTGTTTTAGCTCAAGTATTTATAAGAACATTTTCGAAAGCCTTCTGATGCTCTAAGTTCTAACGTGAATTAAAGATTTAGCTATTACAAGAAGTTAAAGAGCAGTACTGAGAATATCAAAGTTTTGATTTTAAATATAAAAAGCATGTTTCACAGTAAAAATTGAGAGAACATTACATAAGTGACACTGGAGGGCAGAATTTTTGGAGGAAAAATAAAAAACCAGGTACTTACTTTGCCATGAGTTTTGCTATTCGATGACAGTCATTCTTGTCATAAAACCAGATACTGTAAATAGACACTTGAAAACATAAAAAGAAAACAAGACAAAACTGTCAAAAATCATTTGGTAATAAAACAGCTCAGAGCAGCAGCCCACTAGCACTAAAATACACAGACTACAATCAATCTCCACTCATCTATCCTATGTATGAATGAGTATTATTTACCACGTAATTAGGAATACTACTGAGTGCAGAAGACGCATGAAAAACAATAAAATTAGTTAGGTTAGGAACTTACATTTCGTTGGGCACTTTAAAATGTACAAAAAAATAAAATAAATTTTCATTTGCAAAACTAAAGTCATTTTGTAAGTACTATACACCTTCCAAATGTTACAGCTTAATGATCATGAAAGCATCAAGAGTATCTAGAACTTATGTAGTTCTACTCTAGTTAATATTTGTAGATAAAACCATGAACTATTTCAGTTTGTTGCTTAGAGGTCAGTAATAGTTTAAGTCATACATAAAACTGCCTTAATGAGACTTCAACTCCAGTGTGGTAATTAAGCCTTAGGGGTTTTTTTGGCACCTTCACTCACCTAAAACTCTCCACTGGAAATCTGTGTGCAAGGGAGGCAGCCCTGAAATTGCAATCATACCAGTCTTATGTTTACAGATCTACTTAATGCTAGGTACATGGTAGACTCTACTCCTAACATTTAGTAAGCATAGATCAGTTGAGGTCATGAAGGCTCTGATTCAGCAAGGCACTAAGTATATGCTTAATTTTTATCATGAGATTAGTTCAACTAAAACTTGGCTGAATCAGGTTCTAAAAATCACACTGAGTTGAAAGATACACCAAGTGAAATGGAGTAATTTTCAAAAATAATATTTCATTCCAACCTCAATGGAAGTCAGAAAGAAACCCATGCCTTTGGAAAGATGGTCTTTCCAAGAGATGGCTCAAAGCATCTGCCAAGTGTGTGAACTACAGTAATATTTAGCTACAGTGCACTGCAACTGAATTATGGTTAAACAGAAAAATATCAGTTCACAGGGCCATTGTAAAGTTCAGTAACACAAACACTGAGGGATTCTTCAAAACAGATCAAGATCTTTTTCATGATTCTGGACAGAGTCATTTCAGTAACCCATTAAAATCTTTCAAGATTAGAAATATTTCTGTGTTCTATTGAAATAAGCTATTTCTCTGAAGGACATCCTTGCCAAGTTTTTAGATATTGTAATTTGCAAATGGAACACACCTAGTGGAGATTTGGTTTATTAGAAGAATTGTATTTGGATTTCCTAGTTCTGCTTAATGTGTTTGTTTACCAGATACTCATAGCCAACAAATGGAATGCAAACAGGTAGTGAACAGATTCCTGAGTTGGCAGATTCTTTTATTGGGTTTGTCAATAACATTTATCTCTAGCCTTAATTAGAAGCAGTGCCATACTGAAAGCAACAAAAATGTTTCCATTTATTTATTGTATGTCAAAGAAAGGATACTAGCTTCTAACATTTCCACATCATAAAGAGGCACTTGACCTCACGCATGTGAGTAAAAGATTCCACCTATCAAAGGTGGAAATTCAGTTTGTCGCTTTATAAAAATAACATTAAAAAAAAAATCCACCACCTTTCGACTGCAGTTCTTGTTAAGATTTTTACGACGTCTGAGCCACTATTTGGTTAAACTATCCTTCAAATTCAAAGAAAAAAAATTCTTAAAACTGAAGTTCATATTAAGATAGGCCAAAATAATTTCATATCAGGGCTCAATGGGGATCCAGAAAACTTGATTTACCAACCGTAACTTACTAAGCCTCTGTAAGGACTTGTCTACACTGTCCTGCAGTTCAGACTATGGGAATGTGAATAGCAGTGCACACCAAAGTGCTGTGCTGTAACTCCCAGTGTGGATGCTGCTGGCGTGAACTAAAAGCTTCCTAGTTTGTGTCACGCAACCAAGGTAGATTGACCTACGGCACTCGCATTCTTACACATACAGTTTAAGGCAAATTGAAATATAATTTTCTAGGTCTAATCTTTGGAATTTATTAAAAAGCATGCAAGAGGCCCAACATTTAGGATCTGCAGCATGGATGACAGGCAACAACCTTCTTCAATCATAAAATCAAGATGACTGAATTGAAGAAATATACTATTGCCAGAAACTGAGCCAATAAAGAGAGTCTTCATACGTGCAAAAATTAAAAATGTTTTATGGAAATAATATGATTGAGAGAGAATTAAAAAACCCAAACAACTATTTGAGCTGCCAACTTAACATTATGAAAGCTTGGTTTCATTTTAAACCATTTCTCCCTTAGCAGGAACACATTCTGTAGCATAATTGAGCATTATAAAAAGAGCATCTTCTCCTTCCCCACTCCATTAACAGAACTGCCAACAGGAAAAAAAAAATTCTTCAAAAGCATATTTGCTGAAGAAATAAAGATAAGAAACCTATAATGATAGCTTAATGGGGGAAAACGATAACAGTCACACTCAATTCTGCCAGAAACAGACCAGCACAAGACCAGAAATGCATCCCAAATCTGCTCTGTCTACCAACATACCATAATGTTTCATTCTGTGCTGCTGGCAAGGAGTCATAGGGAGTTATCATGAAAGGCTGTCAGTGTCGTTTATGATGGAAAACAGATTACCAAACTATTTACAAGGTTTATTAACAAGATACCTATTCAGTGTGGATTTCAGACACTTTCAAAGATTATGGTACTCACTTTTCCTCCCTCTTTTTAACAGCACAACAAAAAATTTATGTATAAAACATCTGATAATATTAAAATTTGATTTTTGAAAATGTTTCTAATTATATGTTCATGTTTGATATGCAAACTACTGCATTTTATTGTTGCACATTTAAGACATTGCTTAACAATCCTTTTTACAAGATGCAGCAAAATTATTAAGTGTTTACTAATTCCTTTTAAATTGATGTCCTTTCAGCTGGTTATATTAAAATCCTGCTAAATGTGCCCTTGTATGCAAGGAAAACAGTAAAAGATCCTTTCCATTACAGCACTGATTACATCTAGCCTAATTGAACACAACATTATTTGCTTGTGATTAGTGGGATTTATTGTAAAGACTATGTATCTCTTTAAAAACGCTGTGTGAGATATTACTTAGTTTCACTATTTCAACAGTATCAGTGTCATCTGTTGATGCATCAAGTGTACAGTCGCTTTTCTTCCTGTTGCAACAAGAAAATACTTGATTTCATTTTCACTCAGAATGGACAATTGCTGAATTAGTTTAAATGGTGTTGAACATAAAATAGTAAATTATGGTCTAATCCATTATTGTGTTGCTCCAGTTTTTCCACTGATGTCACTCTACTAATGCTTTTCCTCTATTTTTATTTTAAATTTACTGAAAGCGAAGCAACATTTTTAGTGGTAAGACAGAAATGCTGTTATTGTTTCACACCAGCCACCAGTATCTTCTGTTAGATTTGTATTTTGCATATTCACGCTGTCTTTAACATAATTAGTGTCATTCCTGGGCCACATCATAATTTATTCCTGGTTTGTCAACTCAGATTTGGTTATCTTTAATGTAATTCTGATGTGAGATTAAAATGCCAGCTAAAATTCCTATGCAGTATTTTTTGTTCCATGGCTATTTTGTTACATTCTTTCTGAACCATTATTACTTAGCAAAATATGTTTAAAAAGAAAAAATTCATAGAAATTTCTAAGGGAGCACAATACTAGTTACTATAGTTCCAGGATGAAGGCTTTGAGAAATACAAATGTATCATATTCCATTGTTTTTAAATCAGGAAAAATTGCAGAACAACAATGTCACATAAAACAAGACCTAACAACAGCTGCCGGAAAACATTCTATAGGTCACATGAAAGCAAAAAAGAAAGATCATCTCAGTGAAGTGTGGAACCTCAGAACACAGCACTCTAGGACAGTAAAGGAAACCATGCACTTTTCTTCTTGGCAGGTGGTTAGAACAAACTGAGGATAATCAAGGAAACAAAACTCCTAGCAATTAAAACTAAACCACAACCCAATTATTTAACCTGTTGTCCCAGAGAAAAATTAAATGAATTAACTTGATCAGAGAAGATATTCTCTAGTCTAAATAGTATTCCAGATTTACTAGTAGTGTGTGCTAAATCCTTTACCCAACGTACTTGTAAAAGCCAAATGCTAATGGATTTGCTCTGAGACAAATCAAGTTGCCTCACGCAGCCACAACATAGATTACTACTTTGTAACAGTGACCCAAAATAGGAAAGTCACTGCTGTTAAAACACTGTCTCCAAGACCATACTATTCACTCTTCTTAGTATCCTTAACCTGAACGTTATCTCCCCTCTCAAAAAACCAAACCAAACCACAACAACCACAAAAAAACCCACACTTGTATTTTACCTCTTCTCTCTATAAAAGAAGCAACAAGCTACCTCCTTATCTTGGACCAGAAGGTTGAGCTAATGCAGTTGCTATAGAGCCATTCTCCTTCAGCAATCATGGAGACATGTCATGCTGGCAACATTGCTGATAAAAATGATAATGGGACAGTATCTTAAGGCTAAGACACACAGCACTAAAAGCAATTATGCAACTTATTTTTTTACATTTTGTTCGTAAATCTTGGGAAATGAAACAACTACTTTGTTTTTTAGTGTTCTGGATACAGAATGTACTTTTAAAGCTTTAAAAAGTCATTAAATGACAACCAAAGAAGACAGCAGCTTGTAGTTCAGATTTCATTTTGAATATCAGAGCACTCCCCTCCCCCCTCAAGGATCTACCTTCTCTGTTGCATTAGCTCTCCTACCCTTGAACTGGGAAAGGGCAAGCAGAGAACTAAGGCAAGGAAACACCAGAGTACCATATTTCTTCTCTTCTTAATATTAAAAGTTTATGTTTAGAATCTATCTTTTCAGCACCATGGAAATTAATTCTCCTGACCTATCTAGTGAACTAGCTTTGATTAAAAAACCTCTACATCAAGAAAGAGACTTCAGATACAAAGGGAAAATTATAAATGAAACAGAATTAGAAGCATACTTCTTGCAAACTTTTAGAGGTAAGTTTATTACTGTTTAATATGTTCGACATTTTCTTTCACTGTAAAGCAGACTAAACTTGTTGAGAATATTACTGCAGAGCAATCATAATCTGGCACATATTTTAAATGAAGTTAAGATTTGATTTCAACTACACAATGAACATTTCAAACTACAAATGCATAATGTTGTTGCTATATGTACTTCCACCAGTAAAAATGAAGGGACGAGAAATCATGGGATGTGGAATTCTACGAAAAGCTCACAATGCATGATTTAAACAAGATTCTGGGACAACAGTAAACATACATTTAAAAGGTTGTTTTTGATGCTATCACTGTGATTCAAATGCTTCTTGAGGGGAAAAAAATGTAAACTTCTCAAACAGCATGAACTATAAGAGTCACCTTATGTATGAAAAGATTAAGGGAAATTGACAAGTGACCACAGTCCAAGCAGCAACTCTGTATTAAACAATACTGGGAGTGGGGAAATGTGAACAGTTTTGCCACATATTATATATTTTACGATCCACATGTATTCAGTCCCATACATACATAGACTGTACTATGAGACAGTATGATGTGCACACTGGCAGAGAAAACAAAGATTTTTTTCCCTAGGAAAAATCTTAAAATAAATTCAAAATGTGTCAAAGACTAAAAGAAATCAGCTAACTCCAAGAAATCTCACACTTGGAATCATTCTCATGCTTTCTCCATTGAATTTACTACTACCTAACACAGAGATTGAATATTTCTTCTTGTTATCCAGTCTAGTAATAACTCCACTCTACCAGAATATCACCTTAATTGGTATAATGTCAAATAAGATCTTAAGTCATCATAAATTGTCATTTCTGCAGCAGAGAGATCTGATACATAATGGATAAAGGATTAGAATTTCAAAGCAGTATTATATACAATTTTTGAAGCTGACATGACCTGCCTCACTAATGATTAAAGAGTTTTTGGTACTGTTCTAGGATGCAAATAATCTGTCTTAATCCTACTGATGTTTTGAGAAAACAAACATATTAGAAATAGGAAAAAGTTTTTCTGTTTATATTCTTGAGTTTGGAAGATACATGTAAATTTTATTCTTTAAAGTTATTTGTTTACAAACTCTATTTCTCTTTGTAACACACTACTCAGAGACAGATACAATGGATAAATGATCTCATTAGAGACTTAAATTCAATGAGAGGAAAAAATAAAAAAACGTATTAGGTCACTTAGTCCATCCTCGTGACAGTACAACCCATGAAAGAGAATATAACTGTTAAATTAATAAATGCGTGTACCAAACAAAAATGTTTTTCAGACACATGCAGAGTACTCAATAATACTGCTGAAGAAACAAACAGAATAGTATTCAATTCTAACGGCAAAACTAAACGACCTAATAGGAAACATTTTTATTAGTCCAATACTAAAAACATTAAAGGCCATTTGTACCATCAGATGAATACTGCAATATATCTGAGGTTTTTGTTGTGCAGTAGCTACAAATCAGCTCTAATGCACGATAAACTAGTCATAGCAATTCTGCCATAGCAAAAATGCGCATGCAAGTCATAACCCATGGGGGCCTTTATGAAATGTGTGGACTACAAAAAAAAAACAAACAAACAAAACAAACGCCTGACAAGCAAATCATTCTTACTCTCCCCTCCAGCCAGGCAAGTTACCTGTCAAAAGCAGCCAGCACTAAAATAATCATCTGAGGGCTACTTTGTGGCTGACATGAGACCAATCCAGTTCACAGTCGATAGATATTTGTATCACTCAAGGATTTCCCATGCTGTTAGTCTCAGCAGAGGTGTCACGGACTGAACCGGTACCTCTTTTCCCCAATGATCCTTTCAGGTCAAGGCATAACGGCAGGGCATGGTGAAGAACTTTGCAATGCCATTGCCTTCACAGTTCTGATATGTTTTAAAAGTGTTATTGATATGGCACTTTTTTAAATCAACATTTAACCTGGCAAAATAATTTCCCTTCACCATCTTTTACCCCTTGCTGTATGTCCCTAGGGAAGCGCAAATCTTAGTTCACAGCAGGACCACAATTCTTATGATAAATGAAACAGATTAACTCCTTTCAGGATCTGAAATGTGGAGCAGCTTTGGTGGCCATGATAATGGGCTGATGTTTTACGAGTTCTTGAGAAATGCAAGGCATTCCCAGCCCACCAGCTCAGGAAGCAGAATAATCAGTACAAGTTTTCCTCATCACATTGAGCACAAAGTTATCATTAACTTAGACTACCACAGTGGGTTTCATAAATGAGCCTGCTTCCTTGCCTATTTTGAAATGTTCCTTTCTTTAGCTTAGAAATGCTCATTGTATGGACCTCATCAAATTCAGTGAAAAAATAACTAAAACAAAGGGAGTATGTAATTAGGCCAGTTCAGGATTTTAAAAGTGAATCGCTGAAAAGGCAGAAATACTAAATTATTTCTAAAAAAGAAAAGGAGTACTTGTGGCACCTTAGAGACTAACAAATTTATTTGAGCATAAGCATCTGATGAAGTGAGCTGTAGCTCACGAAAGCTTATGCTCAAATAAATTGCTTAGTCTCTAAGGTGCCACAAGTACTCCTTTTCTTTTTGCGAATACGGACTAACAAGGCTGCTACTCTGAAACCTAAATTATTTCTAGTGACCTTGCTTGGTTGACTTGGTAAAAACGCACAGATGTTTAAATATCCTCTCTCTGGAACTGTTAAATGTTACTAATATGAAGGGCAGAACAAAAGGCTGATTTTCCATAAAGTAATCCATTAGTATGAGAGTGGGGTGGAGAAATTTGCATATATAGAGAGACCAGAATTTTCCCCACCCACTCCCCTAAACCCTGTAATCCTCAATTTCTCTCCTAAATGCAGTAAACAAATATATTTATAAGTTCTATACTATTCTGTTGCCCCACAACTTGTAATTAGGGGCTAACAAAACTGTATTATACTGGAAATAATGCTTTCTTTTCCAAATGACTTTGAAATTGCACAGGAGTTTCTCAAAGCAACCAACTGTAAGAAAAAGGGCAGACTCTCTTTTCAGAGCAGTATTATTCCCATGATTTTTTGACCTTAAGTAAGAGAAAAAGCCTATCATAAAGATAAGATAATGGGCTATTGCATAGTTGCACCTTGAAAGGAGGAAAAGAATTTAAGGCAACATTCATGAATTATCTCCCTCTAAAATACAACTTACTAACCGGAGGGTAAGTGCTCTTCAGATACAGCCCACTCATTTTATTTCTCTGAGAAAGGGGTTATCTGGTTTACTCTGTCTATGAAACAGTATTCTTTTAAAACTGGACATCTCCATAAATTATGTTTTCTTTGAAGTTTGCATGTCAGGGAAATTCTAGAAGTTCAGAAATCTCAACAGGACAATTTACTCATACAATTCCTAATTAACTATCATAATGGATTCTTTGTGCAAAATCTAAAGCTACTGTACTGCTCATGTACAATAGGCTGCTAACAATGCAATTTTTACACAGTACAAGAGGTAATTTTTCTCTCCCAAACTAGCAGTTCTTTCTCTGAATAGGATCACAATATGGTTTAACCTTGACAAAGGCTTTCTTGGCACCATTTCTACTGAAATCTTTACAGAATGGGCATTAAGAGCTGGCTCTAAATGCTTTCTGTTGTTAATTGAATGCACTATGGGTATAACACCTGAAACAGAAATACACTGATGCTGAGGCAAGGAGGAGGAGGAGAAATACACTCCTCTTTTGTTTCCCAGACCCCTAACCAAAAATTATGGCTTAACTACCCATGCACCGAATTTATACAAGCTGAAGGATTGTGTTCCAGAAAGCGCTGCCACTGACTGTTTTTAATTGGAAAGACACAATACAGACAGAGGAGCCCAGATCTGATACTCAAGATTGTGTCAGCTACATTTGCCTCTCTTATAGGAGGGGAGAAGCTAAACATTAAGAAATTTACATATGTGAGGAAAAAGTGAGGAAGCAAGTCCAAAACTCAAAAATTGAAATGGGGAGGGAGAAGAAAGGGGAGTAGGAGAAGAAACTAGAATCATATGTAATATAAAGCCAAGATGTAGCTCTCTATGCTCTAGTATTGAGACTTAAAAATTGATTTGGATGGAGCTAAGCAAATACTGATGGACTCGGAGAGAGGTAGTTAAAGGGGGTCAGCTGTCTGTGGCTCAAAGGAAAAGGACTGAATTCAGAATTATAAAACTTCACCTAATAATACTGCATATTGTTACACAGGCTCAAGCTCAATGTTTTTCTTGCATGGTTAAAGGGTACAAAATATTTCTGTACATGTGTGTGGAGAGGGAATGCATAAACATGAGTCCACTGTATCCTAATGTAAAGAAAAGAAGCTCCCTCCCCTGAGTTGAGCAGTCCCCTCCACTCCACAATAGCCTCATTTCCAGGAAACAGCTGACTATATTCTCACCTTCCACTTGCAAAATAAGACACTGAAAAAAACTAAAACCATATGAAATCATAAGCCACAGTCACAAAAAAAAAAAATTTTTTTTCAAGTTTAAAGTTACACATAAGACGTAACCGGATGCAGCAGAATTGTTCTACAAAGTTTCAGAAAACTTTAATTCCATTTTGCATACAACATACCACCCTGTATACTTGATTACTTTTCTAAAAGAAAAAGTTGACTTATGACCTAACAGGATGAATATCAAACTATGTATAGCGCCCCTACATTGATAAAAATGGTTAAAATAAACAGCAACTTCAAGGTAATGTGCAGCTACACATAACTGTATTAAATCAAGTAGCATAGACAAGGAAATAGCCGCAGACATTTCATTAGCATCTGACATATTGCATTGTGCTTGAAACAGACCATTAGATCACAGAACCTGAAAGTGGCCTACATCAGAAGACAGAGTTTGAACTTCTATATAACAGATTTTTAAAACATCTATACTCACAGCTAGCGTTTCTGTAAAGAAGAAAAGGTTCATGCAGTTGAAATTCCAAGTCTTTATTTACTGGCTCAACTAGGTTGTGCATATTCAGTCGATTCACAATCGTAAAACCATAGTAGGGAGAAGCTGACCTGTTGTTTCATTGAGAATAGAGTAATTTGTTAAATGTATATCAAGTTTTTACTTAACAAAAATATTATCACGTCTATGCTTTCAAATGCCAAAACAAAGCCTGGATTAAACGTATAATTTGTAATGCCATATATGCTTAGTTAAAATAGCCACCTTCACAATATATTTTTATGACAAACTGTTATGCAGTTCAACCAAGCATTACTAATATTCTGTTCCTTACCTTCACATGAAACTTTACCAAGATAGACAGATATATTTACTGGTTTCTGCATTTATAAACATATCTAGTTTATACTAAACTAGTTACTAGTTATATAATCATGTTTACATGTAAATACCCCAAACCAAATATATCATGCAATATAAAACCAAGCCTATGCACATAAGAAAACATTTTATAGGTTCAAATGAATTTCTACAGCATAACAAATAGTCAAAGATGAGTAAAAGACAAAAGTTACTTTAATAGAAGTACTTTACATGATCTATCTAGAGTGATCTACGTGGAAAAACTTTCTAGTTTTAATAAGTAATGGCAAGAATGGATAAAACTGACACTTTCGGTGAGCAAAACAGTGAAAATTCAAAGCAGTAACAGATTTAAAAATATTCCTCATATTATTAGAAGAGAACACTCAATGAAATTTTAAAAAAATCAGCAAAATTAAAACTGATTGAAGGAAATACTTCAGTTTAAATTTTGCTTTTTAAAATGTTATAGTTTATAATTGACTTGTTGAACTTGGCACTTCAAGATATTATTGAGGCCAACGGATTTAATACGGATTCAGAACAGGATTTAACTACAGATGACATCCATTATGAAAAATTACAATCCTGAAAAGACTTAAGCAAATACTGAATCTTATGCACTGCGAAAAAGTACCTTAGAAGTCAATGCAATTGCTCAGAGTGTGTAAAGGTAAGAATGGGCAATGAGTCATTGTAAGATCAGGGTCTTGTGGGTTTAGACCCCTTGTGGGTTTCATGGCATAGGACAGTTACTAAGGGCCTCATCCATAGATAACTGAAGTAAATGGAAACACATTGATTTAACTGGGCTTTGGGATCAGACCCTTTCTGCCTGGAATTAGGAAGAAGCTTCTCTCATATGTTTCTTGTACAAGGTGATTCAGTGGAATTGGGCACTACCAGACAGGATATTGGACTAGATAGTCTTATTGGTTAAACTGGTATTGCAAATGCTAGTTTCCTAAAGTCTTCTGGAAAGACCTTTGCTGGCTTATGAGATTTTATCAGCTTGAAAAGAATGTTTATATTTCCTCATAAAAACTCTCTTGGCAAAATTTACCTCTACCTTAAATAGACACAATTTCATTAGAATCAAAAATATTAAGAGAGTTGAGCATGATTAAAAGAGTAGGGAATATATTCCGAGGATGCAAAAGCACCCCAACTTGCCTCACAAAGGGGGAGTCCCCCCCATGACCTCAAAATAGTTCCAAAAAGAAAATGAATATATAGAAAAATTGCTTTGACAAGCATAACAACATTTAACTTCTAAATATTCTGTGTAAGACTTGCTTTAGAGTCTAGTTTTAGAAAAAGGCAAGCAAACACTTTAAGGTCAAAACAAAACAATTTCATATTTGTTTCCTCTTAAATTATTAGATTATAATATATTCTTATGCTCAGCTATGCCTTTTAACACTTATGTGAACATAGCAGCAAGATGACTTTTTTCTGGTCATATTGTGAGGATACTCTGAGGAAAAATACACAACCACAAACAAAAATCTGCTACATTATATTCAGATGTGATTAGCTGTACAGATTTCATCAACATCACGGCTACATTCACTAAGGACCCAATAAGGAAAGGTGCTGAGAGCCTCCTGAGAGGCGCTGAACATACTTGATTACAAGATTTATGCACATGCTTAATTTTACTACTGCAAGCAGATCCCATTGAAATCAACAGGACTACTCACGTAGTAAAATTAAGCACTTGCTTAAGTGATTACAGGAATGGAGCCCAATGGACATTCAGAACCTCACAGTGCCACTGACAAAAGAAATACTAGTAATATTAAATGGGTTGTTGCCTGTCTCAGGATGGATAAATTAATTCTCCATTCACATTTCTTGCATCTAACGGAGCAGTAATTCATTGTTAAATTAGTTATTTGCCTTTGGTTTAACATGAAATATTTACATGTTATTTCTCATTAAGGAAATATTGGGACATTTCTCTCAAAGTCACCTGTTGAACAAATCAAAAATCCCAAATCTGCACACATACAGACTGTTAGTTTTTAAGTGACATAATCTGTATCACAACCAGTGGAAAATGGCAAACCCATTCACTGGAAACTATTTTAAGAGAGATTTGGAAAAGAATATAAATGATATAATCCATAATTTCTGGAATATGGAAGGTAGAGGAAACACCATCACTTGGGTCATTTAAATCACTCAGGAATATATTAGGGAATGATGCCTTATTACCAAAATTATTAACAAAACAACCTAATTACGACTTACATTTCTATGATTCTCTCTTTGTTTTATTCATTTATTTTCTTCACGATTGTTACTGAAAAGTTGTGTATGTGCTTTTTGAAGAGTTATATGCCGAGGTGCTAAATTTCTTTTTAAAAACAGGCAGTTGGAGGTGAATTTCTGGTCAAATATCAGAATTAACTGGAAAGCCTACTATGACAAAATCTAAACTTAATAAATAGTTACATACTACACTAAAGGATTTTTGTGTAACTTACCTTCTGTACACAAATAAGGTACCTTCTATGTCAGTCTTCTCCTACAACAGATAGCAATTATAGTTATTTTAGTGATATGCTTATTCACACAGTTATGCAGCATTCTAACAAACGAGTTTTTAGTATCTTCTCACAAAGAGGTTTGACATCATAGGCCTCAGATTTAATCTCTTATCTTTTCAGTGAATTGCTAACCCTTTAAGGCAAATATGTAGTTATACATGTCACCTTGTTGATAAAAACAACTATTCAATTTTGAAAGTAATGATAAATTTCTGATTACTTTCCCTTCCTAACCAGCTTCACTAGAAAAGTTAAAATTAAGTATTTTCTTTATATTAACCCCATATTCATGCATACTAATACATGTTTTACTTTGCAAATTAAAAAAAAGTTATATCTTGTAACAAGAAGTTACAATGAGACTTTTTTGGACATATCTTGTATTATAATTTTATGCTACGCACCATGACTTTGTTCTATACATTAAAACTTAGCTAAAAAGAAAAAAACCCTTATGGTTTACCACCTGCAAAATAACATCTGACTCCTGCAGATAACTCTGAGTTCAACTGGACTACTCATGTGGAAAGTTACGCACATGCTTACGTTTTTGCAGGACTGAGATCTCAGAGGCTGCTCAGTTACAACCATGTAACTGGAAGCCTATGTGTCTTTGACAAGATTTTTTAAAAAGTAATCCCAAACCTCTTTACACTCATGCTACCTTCTTTTTTAGCAATGTAGTGTATATTGATGGCCTTTATTTTCAAAACTGAAAAACATTCTTGAAATTAAACAGAAATTTTATTTAAGCAAAACAGTCATTTTCAACATTTCTCAAATCCCATACTTTGTGAACATCAACATTACCAGCTAGTGGAAAGTGACAATTAAAAAAGGTGTACACACACACAAAAATTAAAAAAAGAAAAAATCTACAAAAACAAAAAAGAGTGAGAGTATAAAGGGTGACAGGCTAAACTACAATACATACTACAATTATAATAGCATACATTCAAGCAATGTCACAAGGAAAGTCTGTTCTTTCCTATCAGACATTGCATTTCACTCTGTCTGGTGTTTCCTCTGATTTAAATGGTCTCCACAGCCTAAGAAGAGTCCGAGCTGCTGGGGGGGAGGGAAGGTGTGAAGATCCCAAACTTCTCAGAGTCACAGCCCCTACCCCGCAAATCACAGTCCCACAATCTGAACGGCCCTGACCCCTGTGGCCGCCAGTCCCGGTGGGGGAGAGGAAGGGCGGGTCTGGGGCTGCCACTCCGCACTGGTGGGGGGTGTTTCGGTTTCTCCCGGGAAAGGGGCAGGGTGGGTCAGTGGCTACATCCGCGCGCTGATGATAGGGAACGAGTGTGTGTGTCGGTGTCCGCTCCCCGGGAGTAGGGGCAGGGCCTGTGCCCAGCTCTCCTCCGCGGGGAACGCGGGGTTGGTGTCTCGCCACACGGTTAAGGGGAGGGATCTGTAGCTCTCGTAGGGGGCGGGCGGAAGGCAGGCTCCAGCTCCCCACTTACCCACTCGTTGGCTTTGGGGCTGAAGCTGTAGAGCGCGACCTGGCCGGTCACGTCGGCGATGCTGGTGATGTAGGGATCGTGCCGCTTTAAGGCCGCCAGGCTCATCTCCTGTCCCGCTTTACTCAGCGACTCCATCTTGGATCCCGGGAGGAAGCGGAGGCGGAGAGAGCGAGCAGCGCGGAGTCACGTGTGCAGCCTTCCCTGCTTTCGCCCGGGCACGGCGGCCTCGGCGTCGCCCGTTCCGCCCTGCAGCCGCTGCGCTTTGGTTCCGCTTGCTGGGCACAGGGCTAAGGCCCGCCGGCCGCCCGGGAAGCTGTCAGGGAGCCAGCGCCCTTCCCCGTACCCCCGCAGAGCTCCTAACGGGCACTTTTGTCCGGGAACCCCAGCTCCTCGGCAAGGCACTGCTCGGAGTACAGAGCCCCCAGGCACCCCGGCGGGCTCAGGCCTCCCTAGTAAGGATCTGCCCCGAGCTGGGCAGTCGGAGAGTTTGCCTGCCCTGGAAAACGAGGTGGTGTTAGCTAGCCTGGCGCTGAACACGATTTTGCGGTCAGTGCAGAACGGACCTGTGGATGGCGCCTGACAGGCTGAACACACTAATCCCTGTCTGCACTTGCTGCAAAATCGTGTTTAGCATCATATTAGGTAACAGAGCTTAATCTTCTATTGAAGACAATCCGGACGGACTGACACCCCTGCCTGCATCCCCAGGCACCTCTGCAAAAACCAGTAACACTCCCACCATGGACCTCTCCCAGGAGCTCTGCAGGACCTTCTCCTCCTTCCCCGCCATCTGGAGCCCCAGGGGTTCCACCGCTCTGGGCCCAGCAGATTCCTGTCCTTGGCTTGAATCCCTGAGGTTGTACTCTCCATTCCAGTAGAGATGTGTCCCCAGAGCCCTGAGGGGCCTCCCATGGACCTGGCTATCCCACACCCTTGTACGCACTCCTAGCAGGGTGATTGACCCCTGAGTCCTGTGGGATTTACCAACCCTGAACAAGGAACTGTTGACAGCACGGTGGGATTCAAAAGCAAATGGCCTTATGGGGTTTTATTTCAGATTTCCTGTGTGCTAGCTTCAGCTCCACCTAAAGTCTCTCACAAACAGCTAAGAGGCCTGCAGGACTTACCAGGTCCTTACCCCTGCTTACCAGGGGGGCTTTCCCACTCCGTAATGGTGCCCAGTTAATATGAAGCTGCTGGGGTGAAGAAGAAGGAGGAGGAGCAGGTGGTTGCCTCAGGGCTTTGTTGGCAATTATGTGAGAGGACAAAATAAGGGAACAGGCACTTATGGGGTGAGGCTTTCCCTCGTGCCCTGCCTTCTTATTCTGGCCCTGAGCTTGTTTCCCTTGAGCTACTGGTCTAGTGGGGAGATTCACAGGTCACTCTCCATTTGGTCAGTTTTTCCACATCTGGATAAGCCATGTGCACAGAAACAAGCTCGTCTGACCCTCTGCAACATGTTAAGGTAAAGGCTGTTGTATTATAAATACTTTAGCATCCTAATATGTTACATTAATCGTTAGAGAGACAAGGTTGGTGAGGTAATGTCTTCTCTTGGACCAACTTCTGTTGGTGAGAGGAACAAGATTATGAGCTACACAGTGCTCTTTTTCAGGTCTGGAGAAAGTATTCCAAAGAGCTCGAAAGCTTGACTCTCTAGTCTCTCACCAATGGAATTTGGTCCAGTAAAAGATATTACCTCACCCACCTTGTCTCTAATATCCTGGAACCAACAGGGCTACAGCATTAATCATTGACATATATGGGTAATGCCTCTAGCACACATGGATGTGGAGCCTCAGTTTATTTGCTTTGATTAAAATTGGGCCTGATGGATACTACTGGTTTATAGAAAGAGCCTTACTGAATCAGACCAGTGGTTCAACTAGTCCAATATTATGTCTCTGACAGTAGCCAGAACTCCAAGTTTATCTATCTTAGGTATTTACATGGCCTCCATTACCAGAGTATCTTGCGATCTTTAATGTATTCAGCCTCACAACGCTCCTATGAGGCAAGGAAGCACTCTTATCCCCATTTTACAGATGGGGTTCTGAGGCTGAGTGACTTGCCCAAAGTCACACTGGAGATCTGTGCTAAAGGAGGGACTTGAAACCATGTCTCCCAAGGCCTATGTTATTGCCCTAAACACTGGACCATCCTTCCTCCCTGAAGTACAGCAAATATAGTTGACAGTTATGGAAAAAACATGGAATAACCTGCCTATAGGCAATATTTTTTTTCTAAGCCCTTGTATTTAGAAGTTTGTTGCTGCACTGAAACATGTGGGTTTATGTCCCATCCAAAGCCTATTTAATGTAACTGTATATGTGTAGTAGGGGACTGAGCAAAATATTCATAAAATGGTTTGAAAACCTCACATTTATGGGTTTTTTGCATTTAATTTGCTCTTAGGGGAACTGGTTTTATTTTGTGAAAAGCCTTCATAATGCTACCTCTTTAGACCATGTAGCTAGTCAAAGTCTGGGGCCCTGCAGGTTGTTCCAGTTGGGAGTAGAAATTGAGAGTGGAGTCTGGTATTTGTTTTGATGAAATCCTGTTTATTTACAAGGAATGTACAAAGTCCTGCCTCCTCCCTGATCCCCAAATCTTATGAGGGGTGCAACAGTTGAAAAGTTCACAAGGTAAACCTTATGGTGTTCCTAGGTTCTCTATCTCCCTTCCAGGGGTTTTGCAGCCGGAAGGCCTGATATAACCCGTATAGTTTTGTATTCTATGGGCTCTGCAGTAGTAGTAAACTAGCAAACACTATTGTCAGAATGCCATTGATATAATTTGTGATGCAGGTGTACAAAGCTAGGACCAAATTCTGCTTTTCAGCATTCTTGCATAATTTCCATGAAGGGCCAGACTGTAAAGTGCACATGTACTGATACATAGAGTGGAGGAACCTTCTCACCTTGTGCATACCCCTGACAAGAATGAAGAACTTTTCTTGTCAGGTGCCCTGGGAGTCTTGCATTGCTCAAAAAGGTCAGGGAGGAGTCCAGGGCTTGTTGAGTGGGCTGGCTGCACCAGAAGAACAGGCTCCCCCATCCTAAAGGATTAACATTTTAAAGGTTCAAGGAGGGTGCAGTCTGCACACCCACTGTGCATCCAGAAGCTCAAGACAGGATTGTGCCTCCCTGTGACACAATCTCACCTCAAGCAATCCCAGGGGCAGTATCACTCCACATTGTCCTTTACTCAGGCCTCCCTTTTATCTGGTACAATCTAACCCCAAGTCTGTTAACTTTAATGGGGGCTTACAAGGGCACAAAATGGCATCTATGATGAGGTAAAATGCTGTATATTGTGAGTTAAACTGGTTGAGTACTATTCTTTTCTGTATTAAATGGAGGGAAAACAGTTACGAAAAGGAGAAAACAAAAAATTTATTTGAAAGTTATTTTAAACAAAAAGGGTGTCTAACATTCTAGAGAATGAAGGAAATATGTACAAAAATTTAAAAATCCTTTTGAACTTTGGATCTCAGTAATGTTTCTAATGGTTGCAACAAAGAGGATGATCCTCATCTTCATGTCAGGCTCAGACAAGCCTGCTCTAAAGCAAAGATAGCTTTCAAATTAATGTAATGAGAAAATCTTGACAAAGGGCAGCTTTCTGCAATGCCAGATCTTCTTTACTGCATCTTGAATTAAAAGTGAAACATGAAGAGCACTGATAACAGAATCAAGTGGGAGTTTTGGTTAATGGATTGTTTTCCTCCTTCATCCTCTAACCCTAGTTCCGCATTCTAGCCGGTTTGTTCTCCTTTCTCTTCTTCTCTGCTGGTGCCTCATTGTGTGATATTTTATATCAGAAATGAATGAATAGTGTGGGCTCCCATCTGCTTCCTCCGCCTTGAAGTACACTGAAGTATGTGCTTAGCCTCAAACTTAGATCTCTGTGTAAATGTTGCATCCTGGTCGGATTGTTCAGTAGCTATTGTATATTGTGAATCTCTTTGTCCTCCTTTGAGTTATGCAGCAGTTAGTGGTGGGAATATGTTCACCTATTATTCTATACTTTCATTTCATGTACTGACATGGACAGAAGTGGGGTGATGTTCAGAACAATCTTTTGGTGTTTTCTGTTTGTGTAGGATGTTTTCCATTTGTTGTGCTTCAACAAATTAAAAGTACTTTATGTTCTATATTTCAATTATTCAATCAAGGTTTCACAGGCTGGAAAAATACAAAGTTATATCCTACTACATAATGTAAAATTAAAACAAACTAAAGGATAGCGATTCTCCTTCTCCTCTACCAATGGTCTGCTTCTGCCAGGACAAGCTATCTCCATTGATGGTCAGGTCCCTGGTCTGGAGCTCTGTTTATGGGATCTTCCTTTCTGCCTCTCCCCATTTTACTATCTTTTGCAGAGCAGATGATAATGAAAATTTCCCCAGAGGTTCTGATAACTCTTCTTCAGACCTTAGGTAGAAAAAGTCTTCAATTTGAAATCACCTTCTATTTCTTCCCTGGCTGACTGAATGTCACCAGAAAACAGTTTGCTGCTTTGGTTAAGATGCTGGAAGAATTCATTGAACATGCCCAGTCTGTGCATCTCATATCGTTCTCAAAAGCCCAGCCGCTGTACATGGGATATGAAAAGTCTCCTTGGGAGTAGACTGTGGTCCAGCAGTCACAGAGGTAAATTTGCATGACATCCATGAAGGTAGTGTTCTTTGCTTCCCCATGTGAAACTATGGTCACAAGTATTGTCATTCTCCAATTTTCTGCAGTTAGCATACTCCCTTTCTTGAGGCTGCTTAGCTATGTTTCTTCTTGAACCATAACAGTGGTTTCGTAACTTGGACTACTCATTTACTATATCGTTTTCAGTTCAATTACTTTTAATTTTAGCAATACTGTGTTGCTGGTTCTGCAAAGAGAACTATTAAGCAGGCTCCTGCTACTCAGGCTCTGTCCTGAGCTAGCTGCCCTGATTATCACTTCCATGATTTATGCCTTATTGTAGATTTTTATTTTACTTTTCCTTCCATGAGCCAGACTGCTAAAGCTTAACTTGTCCTTTTAGTAAGGGCTGCCCATTTCTCCCATTTTTTAAAATTGGTTTCTCTTAAACTGGTTTCAACAAGTGAGAATGACAGCTTTTTGCTAGGGTTCAACTTTAAAATTTTTTTGTTTTAATTGTAATTTCAGCAAGTAATTAGCATTTTTAAAGTTGCTTATTTTTTTAAAAGAATATTTCAATTGTATTCTTTTGCGTACTGTGGGTTGTAGATTTTGATCTTTTAGCTTCAGCAGCCTTGATGTTCCCCAATAATCTGACTCTTCCTACTCTTTGCTATTCAAGTAACTCTTTATATTCTTAATTAAAGCAAAATGACTTTTCCTTGAAGTTTTACTGCACTCTGTCCCAGGAATCACAATGTCTCATAGGCCCCGAATCTGCAATGTGCTCAGCATGGACAGATGCTGAACCCTCACAGAGATTCAGGATGATAGATGCTTATTTTTGACTGAGATAAATATTTTTCCACCTTTATATGAACGTTTTCCTAAATCTTATTACCAGCCACAGTAGTTACAAGCAACAACATTTTCTATTGTTTTTTCCTGAGAGCTTTGGAAAGGTACTGTAGGTATTCAGCTGTGCTATTTGGTCACCACTTCTGTCTCCTAATGTCCTTCCTTCCTTGGTTACCAGGGTTAATTTTTTTGTTTTGAAATCACTTTTCTGTTATCACTACAATGAGGCTGCTCGACATGTACATCTAAGATCTTTTTTGGGGCACTCAACAACAAATTCTATGGTTTTTCGCAGTTCATCATGTCCTACCTGGCTCACAAGATGTTAGGCCCTCAGACCAGGGTCTTATCTAATGATACACTTTATTAGGACCTCTGCAAATTCATTATGGAGTATTACAGCAAAGCAATAATTTGTATAACTAAATTTATCAGGGACTACTCAGATATGCAAAGTTACTCATGTGTTTGTGGAATTGTCACTTTACAGAGACAGGGAGTGGAAAAATAGAGTCCTGGGATTTCATCCAGCTTTGTGCACACAAATAGGCTACATTTACTCTGAAAGAATGTTGCAGTGTATGGTATTATTCATGTGTGCTACACATGCACTGTATTGGTTTCTTTCAGGGAGGCAGCGTGGTCTAATAATTAGAACAGAGACTTGAGAGTTAGGAAACGAGTTGTCTGCCTGGTTCCACCAACGACTGACTTACAGAGACTTTGAGCTAGTTGATTTACTATTGTGCTTTGGTTTCGTCACTTAAAACTGAGTGAAGTATTTTGAGCTCCTTGGATGAGAGGTGCAATAACAGTAAAATATATTATTTATATATTTATTCACTACAAATGACTTTGGTGTAGTTTTCACTTGTAAGAATTTAAATTGTGATTAGGGCTGTCAAGCGATTAAAAAAATTAATTGTGATTAATTGCGCTGTTAAACAAGAATAGAATGCCATTTACTTAAATATTTTTGGATGTTTTCCACATTTTCAAATATATTGATTTTAATTTCAACACAGAAAACAAAGTGCACAGTGCTCACTTTATATTTTTTTATTATAAATATTTGCACTGTAAAAATAAAAGAAATAGTGTTTTCCAATTCACCTCATACAAGTACTGTAATGCAATCTCTTTATCATGAAAGTTGAACTTACAAATATAGAATTATGCACATAAAATAATTGCATTCAAAACTAAAACAAAGTAAAACTTTAGCGCCTACAAGTCCGCTCAGTCCTACTTCTTGTTCATCCAATCGCTCAAACAAGTTTGTTTTGTTTACATGTGCAGGAGATAATGCTGCCCACTTCTTGTTTACCATGTCACCTGACAGTGAGAACTGATCTTCACATGGCACTGTTGTAGCAGGTGTTGCAAGATATTTACGTGCCAGATGCACTAAAGATTCATATGTCCCTTCATATTTCAACCACCATTCCATAGGACATGCGTCCATGCTGATGGCAGGTTCTGCTCAGTAACAATCCAAAGCAGTCAGACCGATGCATGTTCAATTTCATCATCTGAGTCAGATGCCACCAGCAGAAGGTTGATTTTCTCTTTTTGTGGTTCGGATGCTGTAGATTCTGCATCGGAGTGTTGCTCTTTTAAGATTTCTGAAAGCATGCTCCACACCTTATCCCTCTCAGGTATTGGAAGTCACTTCAGATTCTTAAACCTTGGGTTGAATGCTGTAGCTATCTTTAGAAATCTGACATTGGTACCTTCTTCGCGTTTTGTCAGATCTGTAGTGAAAGTGTTCTTAAAACAGACAACATGCTGGGTCATCATCCGAGACTGCTATAACATGAAATATATGGAAGAATGTAGGTAAAACACAGAGCAGGAGACATACAACTCTCCCCCAAAGAGGTCAGTCACAAATTTAATTAACGCATTATTTTTTAGCAAGTGTCATCAGCACGGAAGCATGTCCTCTGGAACGAAGCATGAAGGGGCATATGAATGTTCAGCATATCTGGAACATAAATACTTGCAATGTTGGCTACAAAAGTGCCATGGGAATGCCTGTTCACACTTTCAGGTGGCATTGTAAATAAGAAGCGGGTAGCATTATCTCCCCTAAATGTAAACAAAGTCTTAGCGATTGGCTGAACAAGAAGTAGAACTGAGTGGACTTGTAGGCTCTAAAGTTTTACATTGTTTTGTTTTTGAGTGCAGTTATGTAACAAAAAAAATCTACATTTATAAGTTGCACTTTTACATTAAAGAGATTGCACTATCGTACTTCTATGAGGTGAATTGCAAAATACTATTTCTTTCGTTTAAAATTTTTATAGTGCAAATATTTGTAATAAAAATAATATAAAGTGAGCACTGTACACTTTATATTATGTGTTGCAATTGAAATCAATATATTTGAAAATGTAGAAAAATATCCAAAAATATTTATTACATTTAATTTGGTATTCTATTGTTTCACAATGTGATTAAAACTGCAATTAATCCCGACTAATTTTTTTGAGTTAATCACATGAGTTAACTGTGATTAATCAACAGCCCTAATTGTGATGTTTTATAGAGCAGAGTGGATGGACTTTCTTCTTCTTCATTTACTATTATAAAGGTGAAGAATTCACCTTTTTAAATGTTTATGCCTAAATAAATAATTTTATATAAACTTCAAGCAGTATTTGTTCCAACCTCTGTTTCAGATTAGCTGGACGGCTTGAATTAACTCACCTTTGGGCCTCACATGATGAGAAAGAGAGAGCAACCTAATGTGATTTGATGTGCTATCTGTTTTTTCCCATGCAGCTGGTAAAATCTTGTAGGAACTGATGGGAAGCAGGAAGCATTAGAAAAAAACTGCATTACTGAAACCATGTAATTTAATAAAGTAGAAGTATAATGACAAAAAAGAACATTTATTTCCCTGCAGTTTGGGATTTAAGTATTATCAAGAGTTGTGATTCTTCTAACAGATGCTAACTAATCATTATCTAAAGAAAAGGCAATAAATTACATTTATAATTAAATAAAACTAAGGGCCACTGAAAATAACCAATTTCACTTGTGCAATAAAGTTGTTCCCACAGCAGTGGTACAAGAGGTTGAAATAGGTCACACACAGCCCTCCTTACATTGCTCAAGAACATTAGAAGGATTAATAATTTACAGATTATCTCCTAGAAACAATGATCTGGTGCAGACAGGTAATCCAATCTCCTGTATCCTTCTAACCTGCAATGCCATTTCATTTGGGGATTGTGCAAGTGTGGCAACTTTTCTAGGAAGACACTGTCTGCCTGCCAGTTTGAAACACGTAAATCGCTGGAATTTGCATCAAAAATATGACAGCTCTTATCTGAGGAAGGTAAGTGGTGAAATCAGACAAGTAAAAGTGTAAAATTTTCAGCTGTGGCACCTAGGTTTGGTTCAGAAATTGTATCCTTTTCACTATTAGGTATGAACTATCAGTGAAAACAATACATGGTAAAAACAGCATTTTATCATAAATGCAAATCATAACTAGAGAGATATTATTTCTGTTTTTTTATTTTCTGTACATTTTGCATAAATATTTAGCGAAATACCAGTCTTTCTGACTGAATTTATCCAAAAATTCAGTACAATTTGTTTTCGGATATCATCCTTCCAATGATGGCAGGTTAAAAGTACAGTAGAAATAAGCATGGCACACTGTTTTTTATTGCTATTACATATTTAATTTAAGAAATATATGGATATTTCCTGTGTCTTTGTCTAGGTTTTCTCTTATTTTACACAATATCTAAATATAAGTGTGGATGATGCGGATACAGATGCTGTATATGTCAGAACCTCGCTAATTTGACTACTGACAGGGATACCTATTGCAAATCCCCAATTTTTTGCAAATTAGCAAGGGAATTAAATACAGTACAAAAGCAAGGAGGCAGTATAACAGATTGTCCATTGTTCATTTAGTCTGACAAGTTGGGTATATTTTGTGAATATAATGATTTTATAAAAACAGTGATCTCTCAGAAACATGAGAGCTTACTGCAGCCTGTGCTATTAGACCTGTTGTTGAGAGACCCGGAGAGCCTGCCAATTTTCTTTTGTGGATTATAAATTTTGCAAATTAGCAAATTGAGGATTAGCTAGATTCTACTGTGTACAGGACTGACAAAATATACCACAAATTATATAGTGGCAGCAGATTGTTTAAATTACACATGACAATTTTGAGATAATTACCTTGGTAGAAGATAATAGTGGAATAATTTCAGGTTTCTAATTTTATCAAAGATTTTATTATGCAGATATTAAGTAGAACTTTTGGAGCATTATTGTTTGCTTACATTATTACTTTCCTGCAAAGATCTTTTTGTATTATGTAATGGTCCCTTAGCTATTTTTAATTTTCGTTGATATGTCTGTAGCCCTTTGGAATTTGAGCTCATCCTTTAAGTTTCAGAATTTGTGTTTGCATGCTTCTTAATTAAACTGAGAAGCGGCAATTACTAAGTTGTAAAAAGAAAAGGAGTACTTGTGGCACTTTAGAGACTAACAAATTTATTTGAGCATAAGCTTTCGTGAGCTACAGCTCACTTCATCGGATGCCTTCAGTGGAAAATACAGAGATTTATAAACATAGAGAACATGAAACAATGGGTGTTACCATACACACTGTAAGGAGAGTGATCACTTAAGATGAGCTATTACCAGTAGGAGAGCGGGAGGATGAGGGGGAGAAGAGAACCTTTTGTAGTGATAATCAAGGTGGGCCATTTCCAGCAGTTGACAAGAATGTCTGAGGAGCGGTGGGGGTGGGGGATAAACATGGGGAAATAGTTTTACTTTCTGTAATGACCCATCCCCTTCCAGTCTCTATTCAAGCCTAAGTTAATTGTATCCAGTTTGCAAATTAATTCCAATTCAACAGTCTCTCGTTGGAGTCTGTTTTTGAAGTTTTTTTGTTGAAGTATTGCCACGTTTAGGTCTGTAATTGAGTGACCAGAGAGATTGAAGTGTTCTCCAACTGGTTTTTGAATGTTATAATTCTTGACGTCTGATTTGTGTCCATTTATTCTTTTACGTAGAGACTGACCAGTTTGACCAATGTACATGGCAGAGGGGCATTGCTGGCACGTGATGGCATATATCTCATTGGTAGATGTGCAGGTGAACGAGCCTCTGATAGTGTGGCTGATGTGATTAGGCTCTATCATGGTGTCCCCTGAATAGATATGTGGGCACATTTGGCAACGGGCTTTGTTGCAAGGATAGGTTCCTGGGTTAGTGGTTCTGTTGTGTGGTATGTGGTTGCTGGTGAGTATTTGCTTCAGGTTGGGGGGCTGTCTGTAAGCAAGGACTGGCCTGTCTCCCAAGATCTGTGAGAGTGATGGGTCGTCCTTCAGGATAGGTTGTAGATCCTTGATGATGCATTGGAGAGGTTTTAGTTGGGGGCTGAAGGTGATGGCTAGTGGCATTCTGTTATTTTCTTTGTTGGGCCTGCCCTGTAGTAGGTGACTTCTGGGTACTCTTCTGGCTCTGTCAATCTGTTTCTTCACTTCAGCAGGTGGGTATTGTAGTTGTAAGAATGCTTGATAGAGATCTTGTAGGTGTTTGTCTCTGTCTGAGGGGTTGGAGCAAATGCGGTTGTATCGCAGAGCTTGGCTGTAGACGATGGATCGTGTGGTGTGGTCAGGGTGAAAGCTGGAGGCATGTAGGTAGGAATAGCGGTCAGTAGGTTTCCGGTACAGGGTGGTGTTTATGTGACCATCGCTTATTAGCACCGTAGCGTCCAAGAAGTGGATCTCTTATGTGGACTGGTCCAGGCTGAGGTGGATGGTGGGATGGAAATTGTTGAAATCATGGTGGAATTCCTCAAGGGCTTCTTTTCCATGGGTCCAGATGATGAAGATGTCATGAATGTAGCACAAGTAGAGTAGGGGCATTAGGGGACGAGAGCTGAGGAAGCGTTGTTCTAAGTCAGCCATAAAAATGTTGGCATACTGTGGGGCCATGCGGGTACCCATAGCAGTGCTGCTGATTTGAAGGTATACATTGTCCCCAAATGTGAAATAGTTATGAGTGAGGACAAAGTCACAAAGTTCAGCCACGAGGTTTGCCGTGACGTTATCGGGGATAGTGTTCTTGACGGCTTGTAGTCCATCTTTGTGTGGAATGTTGGTGTAGAGGGCTTCTACATCCATAGTGGCCAGGATGGTGTTTTCAGGAAGATCACCGATGGATTGTAGTTTCCTCAGGAAGTCAGTGGTGTCTCGAAGATAGCTGGGAGTGCTGGTAGCGTAGGGCCTGAGGAGAGAGTCTACATAGCCAGAAAATCCCTGTCAGGGTGCCAATGCCTGAGGTGATGGGGCGTCCAGGACTTCCAAGTTTACGTATCTTGGGTAGCAGATAGAATGCCCCAGGTTGGGGTTCCAGGGGTGTGTCTGTGCAGATTTGTTTTTGTGCTTTTTCAGGGAGTTTCTTGAGCAAATGCTGTAGTTTCTTTTGGTAACCCTCAGTGAGATCAGAGGGTAATGGCTTGTAGAAAGTGGTGTTGGAGAGCTGCCTAGCAGCCTCTTGTTCGTATTCCGACCTATTCATGATGATGACAGCACCTCCTTTGTTAGCCTTTTTGATTATGGTGTCAGAGTTGTTTCTGAGGCTGTGGATGACATTGTGTTCTGCATGGCTGAGGTTATGGGGCAAGTGATGCTGCTTTTCCACAATTTCAGCCCGTGTACGTCGGCAGAAGCAGTCTAAGTCCAGTCTGTTGTTTCGAACTTCAGGAGGAGTCCACCCAGAATCCTTCTTTTTGTATAACATTCAAAAACCAGTTGGAGAACACTTCAGTCTCTCTGGTCACTCGATTACAGATCTAAAAGTGGCAATACTTCAACAAAAAACCTTCAAAAACAGACTCCAATGAGAGACTGCTGAATTGGAATTAATTTGCAAACTGGGTACAATTAACTTAGGCTTGAATAGAGACTGGGAGTGGATGGGTCATTTCCAGCAGTTGACAAGAACGTCTGAGGAGCAGTGGGGGGTTGGGGAGGGTTAACATGGGGAAATAGTTTTACTTTGTGTAATGACCCATCCACTCCCAATCTCTATTCTTCCCCCCTCACTCACCCACCCCCCCACTCTCCTGCTGGTAATAGCTCACCTTAAGTGATCACTCTGGTTACAGTGTGTATGGTAACACCCATTGTTTCATGTTCTCTATGTATAGAAATCTCCCCACTGTATTTTCCACTGAATGCATCCGATGAAGTGAGCTGTAGCTCACGAAAGCTTATGCTCAGATAAATTGGTTAGTCTCTAAGGTGCCACAAGTACTCCTTTTCTTTTTGCGAATACAGACTAACACGGCTGCTACTCTGAAACTAAGTTGTAAGTGGGACATACGACGTAATGAATTTATCTAAGGGCACTGCAGCATGTGGCATTTCTTGCATTCCAGAGGTGTCTGCCTTAAAAAATAAGCTAGTAAAGGATGACTCAAGAAGTAATGTGTATTTTTAGTAGTTTATCTTGGTATAGTACAGTACCTATATATAGGATGCACCCCATTATGAGACTAAATAACTTCTAGAACTTTTCAGACATTCATAGCATGGATAGGAAGGAATGTACTGTAGAGAGGCATGATGTCTCTTTGGTAACTTTTTTATTACTCAGAAACATCAAGTGTAGAAGGCACAGGAGTGGGAGTCAGGAAACCTTGGTTCTGTTCTGGGCACTGCCATTTTGTGTGTTACTGACTAAGTCACTTCATCGCTCTGTGCTTCAGTTTCCCCACGTGTAAAATGAAGATAATGACACCCATCACTGTAGTCATTATGTGTAAAGCACTAAAGCTTTAAAGTTCAAGGTATTATTCTTAAGTCTGACCAGAGAATTGGCCTCTCATGATTTGGGATCTTTCCACTCGGCCAGGGATGGTATTGGTGGTAAACTGCATGAGGGGTTGGTGGATTGAACATTATGCTGATCTAACAACAAAATTCCTTGTAGGGTAGAGGCACCAGTTGCAGATGTGCCTATAGTCCTTAGGCTGCAAAAGTGACCAAGAAGCAGCTCTTCTGTAGCTCTAGAAAGGTAGATTCCACTACCACCCATTGACATAAAACATCTCCCATTCCTTTTCCAGTCTGTTTACTTGGGCTTGGCACAAAGACAAGGTTTGTGCTATTAACTAGAAGAGATATATATATATTCAGACATCAAAGACATAAAGCTAATTTAATCCTGGGTGTAACTCACTGTCAGCCTTCTCCAGTACTTACTTTGTCTCACAGAATCCAATGCCATAGCCACACAGGATACAGTGTCTTCTTATCGGGATAAATTCCACCCCTGATAGTTACACCCAAAAGCACAATAAGCTTCCCACCACAATTGCCTAGTTTGGGAAGGGCTTGCTGGGAAATATGCTGGAAGGAAGGACGGGCGACTTGAGGGTAGAGAAGGCATTACACTGGGAAAGGGGAAACTTCACACTTTGCCCTCAAATTAAGAACTATCACAACATAATAGAGCAGATATGTCAGGTGAGATCCTTATCCCTGCTGTGTCCCCTTTATGCCAAAATGGCGTAAAGTCACCCAAAAGCTCTGATTCCCCACAGGGGAGGATTCCTTTTGTGTAGGCACTGCAGAAGACAGCCGTGTAGGTATGTGTCTTGTGAGTATCCCCTTGCAAGTTCTGGTCTAGGGGTGTGCTTGGAGCAGGGCGGGAGAGGTGTTTTAGTTTGTGTGTGTGTGTGTAGGCTGCTATAACTTAGACAGGCCCACAGGGCTGTCTTTATGCTGGGGGCCTTTCCAGGCCCAGAGCAGTCCAGGATTGGAAGATGTGCAAAGGTGGCTTAAAGCCACCATAGCTCCCCTCCCCCAAGCTAAATTCTGTGCCATGCCTCTTAGATGCTTAGCACAGAATCTTACCTGTTGTTTTATGAGAGGTTTTTGCCTGCAGGTTGGACTATCTATATTCCTCTCAGAAATGAGTAGTCATTTTAATACCCACAGTCTTTTCAGCCAATGCTCTTCCTTCAGGCAAGGACAAGTGAGTTGGGGAATCCCTTCAGCCTGTCACAACCATTCCTCAATGGGAACCTAATCCAAAGTCTATTTCTGTAACAACCTTCTGTGCTATCACTCATCTTGTCTTTGAGAATTCACAGCCTAGTAAATAAGTTTTCAGAATGGGAGTGAATAGATTTTTCTGATTTTTTTTAAAATCACTTTGACCTATTTGAAATTATACCTGTGTAAAACAAAATGGCAGTCAGCCAGTAAAATATTAAAAAATTGTTTTATAAGCCAGTAAGTGTGAAAATCAATTTTATTTTAAAAATGAAAACTTGGTAAATGATTACTCCACACTTTGGGTGGTCTAATTAGTTTGGTGTGTTTTGAAAAGAAAAGAAAACTAGCCAAGACACTGAGCTTTATAACCATCTACCACATGTACATAGTAACTTTTTCCAAGTAGTTTTTCATACTGAAATGACTTTACCATGTGCACTTAATGCACTGAAATGTTGCACCTGAAGAGCTTGTACAGAGGTAATGCATTGCGTCAGGTCAGTGGTTGGTGAGCTAATAAGAATTTGCTCAACTGACTGTAATAATCAGAAATGACTATTTAAAAACTGTCTGAGTATCAATTTCCATGAGAGGCTGTAATGTGTCTTTCCAAGCCCTCATGATCAATAGGATGAATAAAGCTGATTTTCAAAATTTGTACACATATTTAAACTTATATTTAATTGCATGATGATAAGCTCTGATATTTCTGAAGTGCTTATATTTAACATATATTTGAGAACTGCAGTGTAAATAATGTACATATGGAAAAATAGCCTAAAGACCAAATCTTGGCCGTATCTCCCTCTCTGGCATGGTGCCTTTCAGAGCTGGGTAGCTCAGCTGAGTGCCACAGCCATGGTGGTCTAAGCTTAGTGCTCACACAGCTACCCAATTCCTCGCCTGCCCAAGAGTGCAATATAAGGTTGACAACAGCTGGGCATGGAGGCTGGTGATGGGTAGGCCCTGATTGTAAACTTTGTTTTCCCTATTTCGTGTGTGTGTGCGCGCTTAGAGGTATGGGGAGATTTCTCTTTGACTGATGGTCAGACAGAAAAGGGGATCCTTCAAGGGCCCACATGCTGCTATTCCAGAACAGAGCTGTCAGCCAGAGAGAAAATCAGTTCCCATAATACTGAAGGACACCCACACTACCAGCAAGTCAGGAAAATTTTGCACTCCAAGGAGTTAGTCATCTTATTTTTGCAGCAGAGGTTTTTAGCCCTTTTCCCTCACACTGCAGGTGCACAATTCAGGAGAAACTAGAATCTTAATCTATGGAGGGCTGCTAAGAATGAGGCGGTGGGGAAATGAGGGAGGAGCTTATTTGCATGAACTCCTCACTTGTCTCAAGATGGGTCTTCACTGTATATGCAAAGAACAGCTACAGATCGCCTGTGTCCACATACCATGCTGGGCCCAGCCATCCTCATGGTTGGTTGTCTCTGTGCAGACTACTCTAGCACACGAGGTTACCACACTATTTATGACCGTGTACACGGAGCTCAGAATTTGCCTTAAATTGGGCTATTGCAACCTGTGTTGTAATGTCAGATACATGTTTACTTCTTTTCTTTTATCCACTGTTAAAATAAGAAGATAACATCTTCCTTTCATAACATACAATGTAATGGCTTTGACTTTGCAGTGTGTACTATCTGGATTGTATTATTGCACACTTATTTTATACCTTTTAGTACCTTGGTCAGAGTGGAGAGTTAAGGGTAAAATTTCAGCTTTACAATTTATTTTTTGTTCTTTATGGGTGTTACATTATCTAAAGATTTAAAATATTAAGAACCAGATCCTGATCCACACTGAGGCCTGTTCCACTTTGGTGCTGGAAAGGGGCCTTAAATCTACACTGAAGAGGCAGCTGAAGATTTCTTTGGATTCTGCTGAAATCCTCAGCAGAGTAGAGATAGCACAGCTGATTCTATGCCACCCCTTTCTAGCTCTGATAGCAAAGGCATTCTCAGAGCATGCTGTATTCTGGCAATCTCCAGCTGGCGTCACCAAGGGACCACTACAAACTGGTGCAATTTAAAGTAGTTCTAAATTGCCCTGTGGATTTGAGAACCAGAGGTGATCTAAGGCTATGTATTTCCCCCATCTTCTCAGCTACATTCAACAATACTCAAAATCACCTGAGGATCAGGGCCTAAATATTTAGGACTCAATTTTGCTGGTGCTCCCTGCTTTAAATTCCAATTTAAGTCACGGGGGCTTTCACATGTGGTGGTGTTGTAAACATTTTTTTGTCCATGGATTTTGCATAAAGTCCTGGCTCTCTCAAAGTCAATGGTCAATTGAGAGAGTATAATGTTGTAGTTCCTTGCACAGGCAAGGCTGTAGACATAGACAGATGCAATCAGGAAGAAGGGTGTCCCGTCCCCCCCATCCCTCCACCCCTCACATTTTTTGGTATATTGTTGATGTCCCTTGAAACATTGCTGCAAAACAAATGCATTCCCACTAGTCAAAAGATTTTTACTGAAACTTTTTTCTGGTGACAGTTGCTTTTTGGATTAACAAATATTTTTGTGGGGGGAAAAAAATCTGTTTTTGGCAGAAATTTTTGTTTTTTTTCACTAACGCTTCCTCCTAATTTCCTCCCTAATTTTTTTCAGTTTTCAACCAAAACATGGTTTAAAACTAAGTGGTTTAAGTTTTCATTGCCAAAATTTTTTTAAAAAAAGGTTTTTGATATTTTGATGAAAACCAGAAATATTTCAAAGAAAATTTTTGTTAAAAATGTTCATTGAAATTTTTCATCAGGGAAAAAAAAGTCATTTCCTGTCCAGCTCTAAATCTCACCCAGTGCCCTTACTCCCTAACTTTTTAATATGATTGTACCCATTGGTTAAACAAGATTGAAACAGGAGAGGGTCCTCTCAGTGCACCAGCTATGTATGAAGGGGAGCTGAGACACACCGCTACTGTCCCAAGCCAGGCTGAAGAGGGGCAGCTACACTCCTTTCCTTCCATTTACTTTAATTCTTGATAGCAACCCTGCCTCTACAAGAGAAACTGGGAGACTCAGTTTTAGGGAGGTGCTGAATGGATGAAGAGAGTTTTCTTTTCATAGTGCTGTGGAGGATACAAAGTGCCCTCTTTTGATATAGAAAGGGGCCCCATATGACTTTGTGTTCATACATTTTTTGTTGGATTCCCTGTTATAAATAGTCTGGTTTTTTTTATGGACTCACTTAATCAAAAATTCTAGCTGTAATGGGTGCTGGCCAAGTAGGCTGTGTAAACTTCTGAAACTTAACATTCCATCATCTGAAGTGTGATTCATGAGCCCTAATGTTCAAGACATCACAGCCAGCCAGTGCTGAAAGGTTGGGGAGTAAACACTGCAGGAGAATGTTTAAGTTAAATTAAAAGAGCCCAAATAACTATTTTCATTTCATTTTTAGAAAATCATGAAAATATTTTTGTTAATATCAGGTATTGTAAATTTATTTGTGTTAGAGTAACCCTTCAACTTGGGGGCCTAATCTACGTAACAGTGTCAGTTTAATGCACACACGAGTGCAGAGTGCTCTCCATGGCTCACTGGCAGCATGCCAGCTGCTGAGATGTTTGAAGGGCAATGTCATTTACATTTTATTTTGAGTGATCAAAGGCATATTGCCTAAAATCCAATACAAATGAAGACTAGTTATTAAAATATAGGTTTTACCATCTAAGGAAAAGTTGCAGATGGTTGGTAATCTGAGGGCATCAATTAATTATTTCAGCACATGTACAACTGTTTTTTAAAAAGACAATATTTTTCTTGCACTGCCACAGAAGGGCCTGTTGAAGCAAAGCAGACAGGATTAGAGACACTCGTTTAACTATGCTCCACTCCCTATGATCTCTTCACAACCCAAAACAAATGCACAGAGCGGGGAGATAAAAGTTTCTGTAGTCTGTCTCTTTCAGAGTTGTGTGAAATATTCGCAGCAAACAATTTATTTGAGCAATTTCTCTCTCTTTTTTTTTTTTTTTGTTCAGAATTTTCTGCGTACAAGTGTGGATTTTTGCTAATTTGATTAATTCATTTGTAAACTATTCATAATGAATATTACTTCAGGTTTTTGCTAGTGATAATTCACTTTTTATGCTGTGTGATTGGTTATCTGAATCACAAGGTATTGTTTCTTGAATGGCTCCTGAGAGAAGCAAGAGTTTTCAAGATGGATGCACGCATTTCTGGAGCAGAAGTCTTGCAAATATACATTTATAGAAGCATTAAGGCACTTTCTCTTTCTGAGAACCTGTTTATGAATAAAAATTCTCTCTTGTCATTGTTCTTGGAAAATGAATACAGGGGGCCATGAATACTGTTAAGATGAATGGATGTTTGTGAATATTTTATAGGAATGAATGTTTTTGAATTCTTTATTTCCTTCTCTCCCTATCCTCCTCTCCTAGCATTGGTTTTTAATGAAAAATGTGACCTGGTACAATTATTAAAAATACTATCTCATTTCCAATGGTATTGTGGACCAAAAAGGAGATTGAAACAGCAATATTTAGCTACAAAGTTATAAGAAGTAAAGTAATAAGACATTATAAACAATAGCCAATATTAAAATGTAGAAGTCAGCTAGATTCTTTGATTCTTTGGGCTTCTGCAGAATGATAAAAAATATTTAGTGCTTTTGTACCTGTATTTTCATTCTGTTCTTAATGGGATTTTCTTTGTATTTGCACCCACAACTTTAGTAGCACAAATAAATATGGACATAATTTATAACATTTAGATGTCTAATGAAAATATTTTCAAAGGCACAAAGGACAGTTAGGCACCTAACTGGCATTTAAAGGCAGTGGGAGTAGGGCGCCTAACTCCGATTTGTGGCTTTGGAAATCTCCCCCTAAAATAACTCATTGTACTGGCGCCTCTCTGTGCTTCCTCTGCATCACTTCATATAAATGGGCCAAAATTCTCCTTATGTCACTATGGAAGCTACTTTTTATTTATTGCTGAAAGTTAATCCAGCTCTGAGCTGGATTAATTATGGCACATCCCCTTACTCATAGGTCCCTAAGTTTAGGATGCACAGCTGTTTGGACATTCCTGGCTAGGAATCCTTGCCCTCCAGACTCACACAATGCATGTACAGTACATAGTCTTTTGGCTGCGTACACTCATGCCCATCTGTTAGGATGGCATTCTTTCTACATGGAGGTGGGAACTTTTCATTAAGGT
The DNA here is from genome assembly GCF_965140295.1 of Lepidochelys olivacea. Taxonomy (NCBI): domain Eukaryota; kingdom Metazoa; phylum Chordata; order Testudines; family Cheloniidae; genus Lepidochelys; species Lepidochelys olivacea. The sequence goes on along the minus strand of NC_140417.1, from coordinate 28,675,687 downwards.
CTAAGTTCCAAGCAGTGATTGGATGTCTATTTTAGGGTTGGACATTCTGCAAAATGTATGGATGCCTAGTCAATTTCCGGCATACCATATATGTATCTGTCACTGAAAGAGATACCGACCTGTTAACTGGCTCATTTAATTTAATTTCCCAGAAAGAAAAATTTTGAATGGATTCAAAATGTAACCAGTTCATATACTCAAACATTTGGATATGATGTAACAACAAAATCATGTTTAGGAGAAGACAGTAATGAAAAAGTGATGCAAAACTAGGAGAATTCAGAAGGCCTGTTTGCAGACTTGTTATTCACATTGATGAGCACCTACTCACATGAGTAGACCCACTTCTTTGGAGCTCATTCATTCCCTTAACAGTGCACAGAGCCTTAATTTTGTTATGCTCTTCTGTAAAATAGGGGTAACAATATGTACCCATCTTCGGAATGTTCTGTAATACATCATTTTTCACCTAAAGATCTGACTTATTACATTTGTGCCCTTTAGGCTGGGTAGTAGCATGTTACTGTGTGGGAGGTTTACATTTCAGAGGCCTTAATTCTTTGGGTGGATGGAGATTAGACACATATTGGAAGGGATGTACTTGTTGCCGGGGACGATTAATAGTCATCTACTTTTGCAATGTTATAATACCTATCATCCAAGATGACAAAGCACTTTCCAAAGGTGGATACATTTTCTTTTAGTCCTCATTTTACAGGTGTGGAAACTGAGGCACACCGCTGATAAGAGGCTGGTCCACAGTGCAAAGAAATTGCTGTGTATCTTGGAGAAGACCCTCTATTTTGCTCTCCCAAAATTATTGCAATCTGAGACTACTCAGAAATGCAAAAAAACATTTCATGTTGGAGTTATTATTATACCCTAATGAGACTATTTATGATAGTACAACTCAGCTCCAATAAATGCTGGTGTCTGTGTAGAAACAAGGAGAGTGTATATCGTAGAAATGCACGATAACTCTTTCACTGCTGCTCCCCTGTCACATCTGCTGGGCTGCTGTTACCCATTAACATGCCATTGGTTTCAGTAAAATGATCATGGAACACTGAGCAGCAATCAAGTGGATAATACTAGCTTTCTGGAGAATATACTAAGATACTTAAAGAGGGTGAATTGATGTGTATGCTGCACTGACTACTCTGAGCAAGGGGGTCTTAATTCTGAGATACACTGAAGTCTGTAGGGCTGCCTGAGTGTAACTGAGCAGAATTTGCTATGGATTATCTTTTAAAACGGAATCAACACCTCATATTGTCAGTTTAACAATTGATCACATCAGGTGCTGATGCTATTCCCCTTCCTCCCCCCACACTGTTAATCTGGTTTAGTAAAGTATAGAACATTTTATAAACAGAAAACCTGGTGAATATGAAGAGGCATATGTTAGAGCAGAATTTTGAAACTTGCCTGCTGAGTGTCTTATTTGCTCAAACCACCTTAGAGACTAAAAAGCCCAGTACTCTTCTTTCCTTTCTCCCATGGTAGATGCAGCTGTTAATTTAAAAAGAGAAATTAAGTGGAATAGACTGATAATTGTTCTGCCTCTTGAGGTTACCAAAAACTGCCTGTGTCTGCACAAGCTCCCCTTGCTCTCGTTCCTTAAACAAATTATTTGTTACATTGTTACATTTCTGTTTAATGTGGTAAAAGGGGAAAGCTAGTGGTTTCCGTGTTTGGGCCTGATCCTGCATTCCCAGAGCACCCAAATCTCCCATTACATTGTAGACTTGGGAGTTTTCAGTGCACAAGGGATACATGATCAAGCCTTCATAAGCACTACAGGAGTTGCTTTGTGGTACCATTTCTCTCGTCGTGCATTTAAGTAAGTATTCCTGACTATAAGGCATAGGTTTAATAAGCCAGTGTGGTGTTAGCTTTATAATTCAATGTTAATAATCAGTTTGGATGTTGGAATTTACCAAATGTGGAAAAAAGTCTTAAGTTTTTCAGTCGCTTCTTTGCAGATAGTAAATGAAATAGGTTTTTGGCTTAATTCTGTGAGGTGCTGAATGCCTCCACTCCCACTGATTACCTTGGAACCATACAACCAGGGCTTCCTTTGCGAGGGGCCACTCCTGCAACCCCCCGTGAAGGGACATGCTACAACAGAGATGGGCAGCCTTTTTCACGGCTTCCCAGCAGAGCTTGAGAGTTGACAATGAGCATTCCCCAACCTAAACCCAACTCATGCCCTTCTGCCCCAGACCATTCCCTGACTAGCCGTGCACTCCTGATCCATGGAGAACTCATCATGGAGTCTTGGAACATGGGGGAAGAGTGCTGTGGAAGCAGTTGGCTTCTGCTTGTACAAGGGAGGCGAGAGATCTGTGTGTAGAGGGTTCCCTCTATGCACATGGACCCAAAGAACACTGTCTTGCCCCAAAGTGACCTTAGACCTTAGTCCATCCCGTGCTTTGCTGTACATTGGGCTACCTACATTTGCCATCCTTGCCTGTCAATTGCCCTTCTCTCCAAATCTTCCCATTTAATGTTGAAGTGCTTGATGTTGTTCAGAACTGTTCATTTCCATGTTATTCATGGTCTTCCTCTCTTCTTGCGTTTTCTGGCTTCCATTCAAGGGCAGTATTTGGTAAGTGTTCTTTTTCCATTCTTAGCACATGTCCCAGCCACTGATGTCTTCTTTTATAGATTATTTGAGAGTGTGCCCCAAAATAAAGGAACAATTAAATGTTATATAGCATGTTATCTTACATAGCCTTATTGTAGTCCTGCTCCTGCAGCCTTTGTACAGGGAAAATTATTGAGTCAACAGGAATTTTGTCTGAATAGGAACTGAAGCACTAGCTCTTGTATCTAGGTATTGGATAATTTCACTAATGCCTGGAAGACCCATTATAAATGATTGATCATTGCAAATTAGCATGTAAACCAATAAACATGATAAAATCAAAGTACTTGGTTCTATAATTGTAGTTTAATTTTGATTATTTATGCTAGTACTTCTCTGAATAGCACTAAATATGCTGTAGTATGCAAAATTAATGAAGTTTTAGTAAAATACAGCCTCACAATCAGCACAGCCGCAATTAGCAAAGTTCCGCTGTGTATTCTTAATCATTATTACTATGTGTTTAGCTCTTTGTATTTTGTGGTTGCGTATATAACATAGGCGTATTGTTGGGGGAAGTTTTTAAGGGAAGGCGGTGGTGTCTGGAGTTTTGCTGTAATGTTTGGCTGTAAGACTGGAGTTTTGTTTGGCTGTAACATTGTACAATAGCAAAGCTGTAAAGTGTTCAGGAAGGAATTTCTTTACAACGTAGGCAGGCTAGCTCATGCCAAACAAAAATAGATAAAGGAAACAAAAATAAATATTATATATTGCCTTTTTGCTGTAGAAGGGAGAACATTTTTGTCGTCAGTAGAAGGAGGGGGAGTTGCCTTGGGTTTTGTCTCAGTGACTGAAACTATGCCTGCTTATAGCACCAAACGTATAAATGGTAAAGTAGAAATATGATCTCCTTGTTGTTTGGAGGATTTTTGTTGCTGAAAGAATGTTAGGTCTTTCTGTGGTCCTTTCATCGGTCTTTCAGGGGTGGCTTAATGAAGGTATAGCAAAACTAAGGTGCAAAATGTTACCTAGTTCTTATTTCCTTTCTCTTTCTAAAATCTCTCCCCTCTGAAATAAGCTACTGTAGGGGGTTTTGTTTTGTTCTGTTATTTGTTTGTAATTAAAAACAGTCAAATACAATTAAACACAGAATTAAAATGAATTACATTATGAAATGGAAAGACATCCGTGTCTAAGGAGAATTCCCCACCCCCAGTTATTCAAGTCGTTTTGTCATGACCCCCAGTTAGCTAGCAGGGCAGCTACTATTACATTATATATATCTTTGGTACAGCTAATGCTGCCAGCTTTTGTTTCTGTGGAACTCTTTGGAATTCTGTTTCATCTAAGTTTGTTTATGTTAACTTGATATACACTTTGATGTGTTTCAACAGAATATACTAAGCTTATTATTTTTGCAAGAGAAGTTTCCATGGTTTCCTTATATTTGATGTCACATAAAACTTGTCTCTTGCTATGTGAGCTCTAACTCATTTTTATTTCTGATGTTTTAGAAAATGCACCTATAACTTGTATGATAAAGATTAATCAAAGCTGTCATTATTCATTGCATTCAGATTTGACTTTGACTTTCTGTTTTTCATTAGTCATTAATAATGGCATTCAGATGTACCTTTTCACTTTTTTATTTTATGATGCACACATGCTGTGTACGTATGATAAAGACTAGCCAAAGGCAGATTTTTTTTCTACATTGAACTGATTTTGGTACCTTTGAGTAGTTCAATGTTCAAAGTCTTCTTTTACCTACCTCTACTGTATCTAATTCTTTGGGCCAGACTCTCCATCTGGCCAAGCTGTGCTTGGTGCAAGACCAGAATGTGGAGGCATCAAAGGTGGTTTTAAGCCATTTTTATACTCCCCCAATCCTGGGACTGGCATAAAGGAGGCTTTATCTTTTGTCTTTTTTCCTAAGGGGCAGTTCTGACAACTGGAGATGCTTATGGGGCAGATCTGGCTTCATACTGCCAGAGCAGAGCCAAGGATCTGGCCCTGTATTTTAAGTTCAGTATGGTTTTTCCTTACATTAGAGTTTCTCTGTTATAGACTTCTGTCTCCTGCAGCATTGTTCTTTCTGGTACTTCCTACACATTACTTTTTATTTATATTTCATCTTAATTACCAGCTGTTATATCACTCTTACAGTTAAACACTGAACCCCGGGTGAGGAACTTTGTTGAGGCTGCTTAACATAAGGTGCTGTAACAGAAAAATTGCAGTGATATTCTGAAAAGTTTCTCATCCTAATCACCTGTTGGGAGCAGGAGCTTCTCTTTCACACTGAATCACATTCCTTAATTTCCTTCTCTTAGCACAGCTGTGGTAACCAGTAATTGGCAATTGGCTCAGTACTACATTCTAGGTGAAATTCATCACTTCTCTTTCCTTGGTACACAGCCTGCCTAAATAGACTTTGTTAGGGAACTAACTAACAGAGGACTAAGGGGTCAGAATCCACCCTATCAGCCTGGGGACAGGCTGTCCAGCTGCTGCATATCCCCTCCCTGATCATTACTCTGGCCTAGTGGCTAGAGAAGCTGCTGTTGGCTTCCAAAAACCGTACGTGGGGTTTCTTGGCCACCAAATCCATGTAAGTGTAGATTTAGTGGCCTCTCTTCCAGTCTACCCCCAATACTCCGCACAGCACCCACGTCCTGGGCTTGGGTGGAAGTCTCCCATGCATATTTGCTCCAGCCTCACCCTGTGCAGGGGTACCACAGCGTGGAGGACCTTGCATAGGTCCAGTACTAATACATTAATTTCACCTTCTTTGTACACCCAGAACTCTCAGTGTAAAGGGTGTTTTGGCTACTCAAGGAACACAAATGAGGCCTGATAATATGCAATACCTTAAGAGGTGAGAAGTTATATGTTTGAGTTAAAAGCAGGTGTTAGTGTTCATCATGTTTAGTGAAGAAAATATTTGCAAGAAAAACAGTATTTGTTCATTGCATTTCAGGAGTGACATTGTGATTTCCTTTTCTGTACATTAAAACATTACTTTATAAATATGTTCTGTGCATCAACTTTAACACCTTTACCGTATACATTTCTGTTAAATTGTTCCAGGCATCAATCTGTTTCTAGTGTTTCCTCCCACCTCATTGAGTACCTGACACTAACAAAGGATGTATTACTCATAGAACATATAAGGATGGTCATATTTCTAGAAATCAAGACAGCTTTAGGTAGTAATTGTGGAATCTTGTCAGCTTTATAAGAAATATTAAATTTAGGGTTGGTCAAAAACTTTTGTACTCAACATTTTTGTTTGGAAAAATCTGTTTTGTTGAACTTAAAATGTTCTGCAAGAACCTGTCAATGTCAGTGATATTTTTGACAGACAAATTTTGAAACAATTCAAAATCAAAATGGAGTATTTAATTTCAACGCTCATTTTGTTTAAACTTTGTGTTTTGTTCCAACTTTATTTCATTTAGACTATTATCTTTTCTTATAAAGTTTTGTGTGATGGGGTGTCTACCCTACACAAGGCCTGACCAGGTGAAATAGGCCAATTAACCTTATAGGCTGCAGCTGGAGGACAACCAGTGACTGATGAGAGCTAATGGCTGATTGTTCCAGGCATTAATCTGGTAGCCAGTGTGGGGAGGAGCTGGGATAGGTTTATAAAGAGAGGAAGTTGGTGGTAGGAGAAAGTGCAGGGAAGAGCTCTGCAGTCACTCCCTAGAGAGGAGGGGAGTTGGTTAGGTACAAGGTAGAGTTCTAGGTGGAAAGGAAGCCCTAGAATCCTGCCTTGGACTACGGATTCTGGCAAGAAGCTGAGTGGGGTGAAGTAGCCACAGGGAATGGAGGAAGCTTCAGTGGTAAATCCAGAGACGGTAAAGGAGAGAGATAGAAAAGAGCCCAGGGAAACAGCAACAGGGTCGGAGCTTGAAAGACCATATTGCTGGGCACAGGGTACCTGGGCTAGAGTCTGGAGTAGTGGGTGGGCTTGGGTTCCCCTACCAGTCACTGAGAAAGTAGCACAGTCTTGGAAGTGAATCAGAAGACTGCTTGAGACTGTAGATTGACTGTTTGTCCAGTGGGACTTTGAAACCCCAGAAGGGGAGGACTACAGTGACCTGGCCAAAGGGCCAAGTCAAAAGAAAGAGCACCCTGAATCCAGAGAGAGAGACTATGGGGCAAGCAACTGAAGGAGGAGGTACCAGACTGGACAAGACTAATTGCCAGTGTGACAGGGTTCATCTTAGCATTGCGGCGCCTCCTGCTGGCTGTACTGGGAATTAGGTTAGTCCGCCCCTGCACCCTTGTCTAGTGATGTCTCGCTGCCGTCACTTATGCTCCAAGATGTGCGTCGTCCCAAAAGATACAGCGTCCTCTTCAGGACACAGCCCTCTGGCTGTGTCACACTCTGTTCTCCCCTCCCCCGCCCCTTCCACGCGAACGGCAGTCCACTGTTCAGACACTTCCTCGATGGCGAGGGGTGGAGTGGTAGGGGGGGAACCTGGGCCCACCCACTACTCTGGGTCCCGGCCCAGGGACCCTGTAGATGGCAGCCGCGTGCTGTATCCCCTCCAACCCAGCAGTCTACTTCTCTGGCCACTTCCCCACAGCCCCAGCATCACCTTTACCCTTGTGTCAAGGTTCCTCCCCCCCTCTGAACTCTAGGGTACAGATGTGGGGACCTGCATGAAAAACCTCCTAAGCTTATCTTTACCAGCTTAGGTCAAAACTTCCCCAAGGTACAAAATATTACACCTTGGACAGGCCGCTACCACCACCAAACTAATACTGGTTACTGGGGAAGAGCTGTTTGGACGCGTCCTTCCCCCCAAAATACTTCCCAAAACCTTGCACCCCACTTCCTGGACAAGGTTTGGTAAAAAGCCTCACCAATTTGCCTAGGTGACTACAGACCCAGACCCTTGGATCTTAAGAACAATGAACAATCCTCCCAACACTTGCACCCCCCCTTTCCTGGGAAATGTTGGATAAAAAGCCTCACCAATTTGCATAGGTGACCACAAACCCAAACCCTTGGATCTGAGAACAATGAAAAAGCATTCAGTGTTTTACAAGAAGACTTTTAATAAAAAATAGAAGTAAATAGAAATAAAGAAATCCCCCCTGTAAAATCAGGATGGTATATATCTTACAGGGTAATTAGATTCAAAAACATAGAGAACCCCTCTAGGCAAAACCTTAAGTTACAAAAAAGATACACAGACAGAAATAGTTATTCTATTCAGCACAATTCTTTTCTCAGCCATTTAAAGAAATCATAATCTAACACATACCTAGCTAGATTACTTACTAAAAGTTCTAAGACTCCATTCCTGTTCTGTCCCCGGCCAAGACGACTACAGACAGACACACAAACCCTCTGTTTCTCTCCCTCCTCCCAGCTTTTGAAAGTATCTTGTCTCCTCATTGGTCATTTTGGTCAGGTGCCAGCGAGGTTACCTTTAGCTTCTTAACCCTTTACAGGTGAGAGGAGCTTTCCCCTGGCCAGGAGGGATTTCAAAGGGGTTTACCCTTCCCTTTATATTTATGACACGCCCCCCAAATCTCAGCTAGGGTGAAACACTGGCTGGGATTTCTTCCTGGAGCTCTAGGAAAACAGAGTTAATAAGACACATGCATCTCTAAATATACTACCAAGTACATAAAGACTAACAATATTTTCCACATCTCAAGGACGATTTTAACCAGTTGATTCTGGGAAACTTTCACGGGAGAGTGCATCAGCCACTTTGTTAGAAGCTCCTGAGATGTGTTGGATGTCGAAATCAAAATCTTGGAGAGCTAAACTCCACCGAAGAAGTTTTCTGTTAGTTTCTTTGACGGTGTGAAGCCACTTTAGTGCAGCATGGTCGGTTTGCAGGTGGAAACGCCGTCCCCAAACATATGGGCGTAGCTTTTCCAGAGCGTAGACAATGGCATAACATTCTTTTTCAGTGACTGACCAGTTGCTTTCCCTCTCAGACAGTTTTTTGCTGAGAAACACTACAGGGTGGAATTCTTGATCAGGTCCTTTCTGCATTAAAACTGCTCCCACACCACGCTCGGATGCATCTGTGGTTACTAGGAACGGTTTGTCAAAGTCTGGGGCCCTTAGTACAGGGTCAGACATGAGTGTCGCTTTAAGCTTGTTAAAGGCCTTCTGACACTTTCCGGTCCACTGAACAGCATTTGGCTGTTTCTTTTTGGTTAGGTCTGTCAGTGGGGCAGCGATTTGGCTGTAGTGCGGTACAAATCGTCTGTAATAACTGGCCAAGCCTAAGAAGGATTGAACCTGTTTCTTTGACCTTGGGACAGGCCACTTTTGGATAGCATCCACTTTGGCCTGTAGGGGGCTGATAGTTCCTTGACCCACCTGGTGTCCAAGGTAAGTCACTCTGTTTAGGCCTATTTGACACTTCTTAGCCTTAACAGTTAGTCCTGCCTCCCTTATGCGCTCAAGGACTTTTTGTAGATGTTCCAGGTGGTCTGCCCAGGAATCCGAAAATATGGCCACATCGTCAAGGTAGGCGACTGCATATTCTCCTAATCCCGCTAGGAGACCATCTACAAGTCTTTGGAAAGTGGCGGGTGCATTTCGCAGCCCGAAAGGGAGTACATTAAATTCATACAGCCCGAGATGTGTGATGAAGGCTGACCTTTCCTTGGCAGATTCATCTAGCGGTACCTGCCAGTACCCCTTGGTTAAGTCCAAGGTAGAGATGAACTGGGCCTGTCCCAGTTTCTCTAATAGTTCATCTGTGCGTGGCATGGGATAGTTGTCTGGGCGAGTTACAGCATTTAGCTTACGGTAGTCCACGCAAAAACGTATTTCCCCATCTGGTTTGGGAACTAGAACCACTGGAGATGCCCATGCACTTTCAGAGGGGCGGATTACACCCATCTGTAACATATCCTGGATCTCCCGTTCTATAGCAGTTTTAGCTTGAGGAGACACCCGGTAAGGTTGGACCCTAATTGGGTGAGCATTACCTGTGTCAATGGAGTGGTATGCCCGTTCAGTCAGTCCTGGGGCGGCTGAGAACGTTGGCGCGTAGCTAGTGCACAGCTCCTGGATCTGCTGTCGCTGCATACGCCCAAGGGTCATGGAGAGGTTCACCTCTTCCACACCACCAGCACATTTCCCTTCGTAGTAGACACCTTCAGGCCACTCAGCGTCGTCTCCTCCCTGGGCTGTAAACTGACAAACCTTTAATTCTCTGGAATAAAAGGGCTTTAGAGAATTAATATGGTACACCTTAGGCTTCCGGTTGGAGGTGGGGAATGCTATGAGATAATTAACAGCTCCCAGGCGCTCCTGGACCACGAATGGCCCTTCCCACGATGCTTCCATTTTATGGGCCTGGAGCGCCTTTAAGACCATGACCTGGTCTCCTACTTTGAAGGAACGCTCTCTGGCATGTTTATCATACCAGGCTTTTTGCTCTTTTTGAGCATCCTGTAAGTTTTCTCTAGCAAGGGCTAAAGAGGTTCGGAGGGTGTTTTGTAGGTTGGTTACAAAGTCCAGAATGTTAGTTCCTGGAGAAGGTGTAAATCCCTCCCATTGCTGCTTCACCAACTGCAATGGCCCCTTAACCTCACAGCCATATACAAGTTCAAATGGGGAAAACCCTAAACTGGGATGTGGTACAGCTCTGTAGGCAAAGAGCAACTGCTGCAATACTAGGTCCCAATCATTGGAGTGCTCATTTACGAATTTACGTATCATGGCCCCCAAAGTTCCATTAAACTTCTCCACCATGCCATTTGTTTGATGATGGTAAGGAGTGGCAACCAAGTGATTTACCCCATGAGCTTCCCAAAGGTTTTTCATAGTTCCTGCCAGGAAATTAGTCCCTGCATCTGTGAGGATGTCGGAGGGCCAACCTACCCTGGCAAAAATGTCTGCTAGTGCCTGGCACACACTTTTAGCCCTGGTGTTGCTTAGAGCTACTGCTTCCGGCCATCGGGTGGCAAAATCCATGAAAGTCAGTATGTACTGCTTTCCTCTGGGTGTCTTTTTCGGAAAAGGACCCAGAATATCCACAGCTACTCGCTGAAATGGAACTTCAATGATGGGGAGTGGCTGGAGAGGAGCTTTGACCTGGTCTTGGGGTTTTCCCACTCTTTGGCACACCTCACAAGACTGGACATAGGTAGAAACATCCTTGCCCATTCCCTCCCAGTGGAATGACCCCCCCAAACGGTCTTTGGTCCTGTTCACCCCAGCATGGCCACTAGGGTGATCATGGGCTAAGCTCAAGAGCTTGGCCCGGTATTTAGTTGGAACTACCAACTGTCTCGGAGGATGCCAGTCTTCCTGGTGTCCCCCAGAAAGAGTTTCCTTGTATAAAAGTCCTCTTTCTACAACAAACCTGGATCGATTAGAAGAGCTGAGAGGCGGTGGGTTGCTCCGTGCCGCCGTCCAAGCTCTCTGGAGGCTTTCATCTGCTTCCTGTTCGGTCTGGAACTGTTCCCTTGATGCTGGAGACATCAGTTCCTCATGGGATTGTGGACCTAGGCTTGGTCCCTCTGGAAGCGATATAGAGGATGGAGCTGTTTCTGTTGACTGTGAACCGCTCTCCGCTGGTGCACTATGTTGGGATTCAGGCTCCGGCTGAGCCTCTTGTGTAGGGTTATCGGCTGCTGCCAGTTCAGGTTCGGTGGGGCCCTCTGGTGTTGAGGTTGCAAGTACTGGATTCAGTGCTGACACGGGGTCTGGTGTTGGTTGTTTGGCTGGTTCCGGTTCTGGGACTGGTTCCGTCTGGGTCTCTGGGACTGGATCCACTACTGCTGTTGCAGACATTGGCCTGGGGTCCAGGTCCATCACCTCTGACTGGGTCCTGATAGAAGTTTCCGGAACAGAGCTAGGCCTCACGGCTTGTTTAGCCTGGTTGCGGGTGACCATTCCCACCCTCTTGGCCTGCTTCACATGATTGGCCAAGTCTTCCCCCAACAGCATGGGGATGGGATAATCATCATAGACTGCAAAAGTCCACATTCCTGACCAGCCCTTGTACTGGACAGGCAACTTGGCTGTAGGCAAATCGAAAGAGTTGGACTTGAAGGGTTGAATCGTCACTTGGATCTCTGGGTTGATTAAATTGGGGTCCACTAAGGAAGCATGGATAGCTGACACTTGTGCTCCGGTGTCCCTCCACGCGGTGACCTTCTTCCCACCCACACTCACAGTTTCCCTCCGCTCCAAGGGTATCTGGGAGGTATCTGGGCCTGTGGACCTCTGGTGTGATTCCGGTGCAATGAACTGTAATCTGTTGGGGTTCTTGGGGCAGTTGGCCTTTACATGCCCCAGCTCGTTACACTTAAAACATCGTCCAGCTGACGGGTCACCGGGGCGAGGTGGGTTGCTGGAGAACGGGGTGGTGGGACGATAAGGGGTCTGGAGGGTTCTTTGGGAGGTAGGTGGGGCTTTGGGCGGCCCCCGGTAATAGGGTGTGGTCTGGGGTGGTCCCTTCTGGTCTCCGCTCCAACTGCGACCAGTTTTCTTCTTCTCTGCCACCTCCACCCATCTGGCTCCAATCTCTCCTGCCTCAATTACAGTTTTGGGTTTCCCATCTAGGATGTATCTTTCTATTTCCTCAGGAACACCCTCTAAGAATTGTTCCATTTGCATTAGGAAGGGCAAATTTACTGGAGATTCAACACTTGCTCCTGGTATCCAGGCATCCCAATGTTTTACAATGTGGTAGGCATGTCGGGTAAATGACATGTCTGGTTTCCACCTTAGGGCTCTGAACCTCCGACGAGACTGCTCGGGTGTTATCCCCATTCTGACTCTCGCCTTGGATTTAAACAGTTCATACTTGTTCATGTGTTCTTTAGGCATTTCAGCTGCCACCTCAGCTAAGGGTCCACTGAGCTGCGGCCTCAGCTCTACCATGTATTGGTCAGTAGAGATGTTGTACCCAAGGCAGGCCCTTTCGAAGTTTTCTAAGAAGGCCTCAGTATCATCACCTGCCTTGTAGGTGGGGAACTTTCTGGGATGGGAAGTGGTACCTGGAGAAGGATTGCTAGGGTTTGTTGGTATATTCTGCTGGGCCTTTATCCTCTCCATCTCCTCCACATGCTTCCTCTCTTTTTCCTTCTCCTCCTCCTTCAGCCGCATGAGTTCTATCTGTCTTTCATGTTCCCTTTGTTTTTCCTCAGCCTGAAATTTGGCTAATTCCAGCTGTAGTCGAGCTGAGGATTTGCCCATTCTAACCTCTCTGTTTTTAACTAACTTTACACCCGAGGTTTAGAAATAAACAAACAAAACTTGGCTGTAAACTTTTGCTGTGCTGGAATAGAGTACCTATTCTCTGATAGTGATTGTCAGCCTACAGAAAAAGACAATTCCCTTGTCTCTGCTCTGGGCCCAAATTAAAGCAAAAACCTCCAACTACTTGGAAAACTGCTTACCCAGCCCAAAGAAGAAAAAAAATTTCTTTTCAAACCTGTGCTCCTTGTAAAACAAAAAAAAAAATCAAAATCCTAAAAAAAAAAACCCTGCCACTTTTGTCTCCAGGCAAATGGGTAGAGCACACACCCCCTATTTACTTTTAGGAAGAAAAGAAAAAAAAAAAAAAACCTCTGGGTTGGAAGACTGTGAATTTCCCTGCAGGAGTTAAGTACCCTGCCTCCAGGCAAGAAAACCTGCAATTCACAAGATAATCCCCTTTTGTCTCTGCTTGGCCACAAAGCAGAGAGAAACCAAGCTGCTTTCAGTTTCAAAGCTGCCTTCTGGACTTCCTAAAAATTCCTTTTTAAAATCTGTATTTCTAGTTCAAAAAATCTCAACTGGATCTCAAAATGATTTCAGGTTAATCCCACCACTGTGCCACCATGTCAAGGTTCCTCCCCCCCTCTGAACTCTAGGGTACAGATGTGGGGACCTGCATGAAAAACCTCCTAAGCTTATCTTTACCAGCTTAGGTCAAAACTTCCCCAAGGTACAAAATATTACACCTTGGACAGGCCGCTACCACCACCAAACTAATACTGGTTACTGGGGAAGAGCTGTTTGGACGCGTCCTTCCCCCCAAAATACTTCCCAAAACCTTGCACCCCACTTCCTGGACAAGGTTTGGTAAAAAGCCTCACCAATTTGCCTAGGTGACTACAGACCCAGACCCTTGGATCTTAAGAACAATGAACAATCCTCCCAACACTTGCACCCCCCCTTTCCTGGGAAATGTTGGATAAAAAGCCTCACCAATTTGCATAGGTGACCACAAACCCAAACCCTTGGATCTGAGAACAATGAAAAAGCATTCAGTGTTTTACAAGAAGACTTTTAATAAAAAATAGAAGTAAATAGAAATAAAGAAATCCCCCCTGTAAAATCAGGATGGTATATATCTTACAGGGTAATTAGATTCAAAAACATAGAGAACCCCTCTAGGCAAAACCTTAAGTTACAAAAAAGATACACAGACAGAAATAGTTATTCTATTCAGCACAATTCTTTTCTCAGCCATTTAAAGAAATCATAATCTAACACATACCTAGCTAGATTACTTACTAAAAGTTCTAAGACTCCATTCCTGTTCTGTCCCCGGCCAAGACGACTACAGACAGACACACAAACCCTCTGTTTCTCTCCCTCCTCCCAGCTTTTGAAAGTATCTTGTCTCCTCATTGGTCATTTTGGTCAGGTGCCAGCGAGGTTACCTTTAGCTTCTTAACCCTTTACAGGTGAGAGGAGCTTTCCCCTGGCCAGGAGGGATTTCAAAGGGGTTTACCCTTCCCTTTATATTTATGACACCTTGTCTGAGGGCTCAGCAGTCAGCTGGGAGCTCACTCTTGCTCCCCTGATCCTGCCCAGCACTGTTCTGTTCAAGGTGCTAACTGCCGTCTGCTTGCAAGGCAGCCAGTCCTCCTCAAGCTCCAGGGAGTGATTGACCTTCTCTACCCTGCAGCTCTTCTTATACGGGCCTGCCTGACCCTGATTTGCTGCCTCTTATAGCACTCTCCAATTGGCTGACTCCTGCACAGCCTCCCTAGGATCCTCTTCCATTGGCTGTCTGTTGCACAGCCTCCTTAGGGTTCTATTAACCCTTTATGGGCTAGTGTGGGGCAGACGCCCCATCACACCCAGATATAGCTACAAGGAGGCACCCCAGTAATGAGTGAGTCCCCATTACCTTTTGACATTATCAAAACAAAACATTTCAATATGGCTGTTTTAATGCTTCCAAATTGAATTTTCAGTTTGCAAAGTATCTTTTCATCCGGACTTGCATCAAAAACAAATTTGGAATTTTCTACAGGATGGAAATTCCATTTTCTGATCTGCTCTTATTAAAATGTTTTTTCCCCCCTACAGTGCTCTAAAGCAGGACTAGTAATATTCTCCAGGCTGAGCAGCACATTCCCATTTGCTGTCTTGAACATCAAAACATTAGAGCTGCCAGATGACTACAAGCTGTATAATACACATACAAACTTCATGAGTGCATAATTGTTCAAAACCAGATGAAAAAAATTAACCTCCATCCCCAAACTAAAAAACCAAACCAACCTTCAGAAATAGTAATGATTTCTCCAGAAGATGGGTGACTTTCCCCCTGATTTTACAAAAGTAAAAAACAAGCACTATGTCTCTAGACGCTTAAGCAGAGCTGCTTTAACAGTGTTTGACAAATTGCTTCAGGACAAAGTTTGAAGTTACAGCGAGAGTTATTCTCACTGAAGTCGATGGGAGTAGGATCAGGTCCTCAGATTTCCTTCTGAAAATACTTCAGTACTATTTCTGAAGGTTAGTTTGTTTTTTTAGTTTGGGGATGGAGGTTGATTTATAAGCTTTAGTGTTTTTGTCCATTACTGTGGAATACTGTAGGACTTTCGCATGTCTCACTGTGTTAGCAGCTACACTTCAGGATCTTATAATTCACCCCCAAGAAATGTGCACTTCCATTCCACCTTCCCTGCTCTCCCCCCCCCACTTTTAAAACTATCTTCTATGCTCTTCTCATGCTTGTAGAAATATGCAAAACAGCTGACTGGGGTCATGCACACTGTATGAATACACGTTTCCATTTCACCTAAGTGATGCATGTAGACTCTGGTAAGGGGATGAGACAATTCAGAAGATTCTTCAGCTTTCTTCTGTCCCATCTAGTCTATTCTTTTTGAGGAAAGTTTACCCTTGTGCAGATGGCCAGCATGAGTCCCATGTACATCTTAACTCCAATTTAAGACCCCTTTTGAGGTGTTAGTTGGGAATTAAGTGGAGGATGCGTCCTGTGCTGGCCCTCTGCGCAGGATTGAGTTTCACATGCTCTCAGAGTTGCTCTGGAGGTCGTAGACTTTAACAAACATTTGCCGTGTTGGAATCAGAACACCTTAAGTCCAAAGCTGAGCTAAGTACAGTAATTGGTATTCCCTGATCCATCAGACAGATGATAACCTCAGTTGTCAAGATACAGTAAATGTTGTACTTCGTCACACCATTCACCTAACTGTGTATAAATAAGTGGATATAAACCTTGCACCGATTTTCTTTTACGTATTTTCTAAATTCATATCTCATTACAAACTAGATAGCATTAAAAAAAGAGAGCAAATTTATCAGAAAGACCCAACACTAGCTCTTTTGAATCGGTATTACTGAAAGCTCATATATTGACAGAACCCAAAGTGAGTCTCTCATTGTTCATTTATTCATTCATTTTCCATACATGTGCCATCTGTTACATTAGCACAATGACACACTAAATCATTGCATCTCTAAAGTATCAGTATTTTGCACAAAGGAAGCAGACTGAGAGTGCCAGGAAAATGGACTGGTATGTTTGATTTGTGTCTTTAGCAAACAGCATGCCATTCTCCAATCACACAATCACAAGGAGAGAAGCAGAGTTCTGCTCATTAGCCACTGTGCTCAACCTTAAATCAACAGAAAGAAGAGCAATTTTCTCCTCTGTGGTGCTGAATGCCAAAAAATTATTCAGCAGTCTTAACACACACAATTATTCCCAACAAGTTTATTATATGTAACCCTTCTGCCCATCAGAGTTGGCAGCAACAAGGGCCGGGTTCAATATCTAGGGGATCCATTCCAATAACACAATGCAAACCGGCTCGAGCCCCCACCCAGTGACCTGGGACAAATATATACCACCCCCGCTGGGCGCCTCCAAGAGGCAATACTTCCCCTCTCGCAAGCACATAGTCTGAGTGTAGCAAAAGCCTTTTAATAACAGAGAGAAACAATGTGGCATTATGTTGGGGAAACACCACCAACAGGATTCATAACACAACCCATGAGCAAAAAAACCCCACCCCAAGCAAATTGGGGCATGCCCTTTTTCCTTTGGTTCTTGAGTCCAGCAACCCCAAATCACCCAAAGTCCCAAAAGTCCAATGACCCAAAAGTCTCTGTCCCTGGTCAGGGCAGCCCCAGAGTTCGAAAGTTTATCTGCGGAGCTTTACCTCCCAACCTGGGTGGAGATGGGACAGGGGTAAGACGCATCTTACATGATCTGAAGCTGACCGCCCCATAGCAGCGCTCCGCTCCGCCAGCCGCCCCACGAACTCCTTCGCTCAGCTGCGCTCCGCTCCGTTCCGCCAGCCGCCCCACGAACTCCTTCTCTCAGCTCCGCTCTGCAGCCCGCAAGCAGCTCCTGCCATCCACAAACTGCTCCACATCAAACTGCTCCACCAGCCTGTCCACAAGGCTCTCTAGCCATCCCACAAACTTCTCCACAATATATCTTCAGGCTCCCCCACTACCTAACACAACACTCAGTGATTTCAGCTCTTAGGTGAATTCAGCTTGTAGTAGGGGAGCCCCAGTGCTGGTGCACTGTTAGCCCAAAGTGAGCTCAGCCTATAACTAGACTTCTAATGAAATCAAAATTAGCTCTGATATTCCACAGTGGAGAGAGGAGGAAGTGCAATTAGCATGTAAGGCCCTCACCAAGGGACCCATGCTACCAAGTATTAATACTTGTCCCCAGCCTCTCTCCATTCACAGAGTTTTTTTACCCATGACCCTTGCCTAGCGAGTGCTACTTAGTTGATGGTGAATCCCTCCATCATAACAAAAGGCCACGTACAGTTCCAAGCACAGTTCCCATAATCAGGGTAATAACAATTTATTCTTCCTGCCCCAATAACAGAGACACTGGGGATCCCACAGCAGCCAAAGTGACCATTTGGGCAGCTATGGTCTCATTCTAGGCGGGGTGGGTGTGCCTATGCAAATGAGATTGGCCCCTGAAGTTCTTTTCCACAACTTGCCACACCTCACCACCAGATGTCAGGGTGGAGCTCATCCTGACACAGCTTACATCTATAATAAAAATAGCAACATTAGCAACCATATTTTTAATAACTACAACAAAAATTACTCAGCTACCAACTCTAATCTGAGTGTAACTCATAATAACTCAGGGTGTGTGTGAATGTTTTTAATACTGCATTTATTTTGCATCCATCAGTGCAATCATGTGATGAGCAGAATACACATTTTTTCTTGACCAGCAAATCCACTGGTATCAGAATGATGCATGGCATCTCACTCAGACACCTTCAAAGATCTACCTGTGCTTCAAGAGCAAGGGGATAAGTATCACTGTCCCAAACCTGAAGTCTTTACTCAAATAATATTCCAACTGAAATCACTGGGAGTTTTACCCTAGTAAGGTTGACAGGATTGGGGTCTATATAATTATCAACTTAAGTTGTCCATCATAATTAATATTGAAAATGGGCCTCAAGTGTTACGCAATACTCATACTTTACATGTGTAGTACTTTTCATCCACGCATCTCAAAGTATGTATTATTCTCCTCCTTTTCATAGATGGGGAAACTGAGGCAGAGAGAAGTTAAATGATTTGTCCGAAATCACACAGCAATTAATGGTAGAGCTAGGAATAAATCTCAGGTGTCATAAAAATGGCCACAGTGGGTCAAATCAAAGGTCCATCTAGCCCAGTATCTTGTCTTCCAATAAGTGGAGTTTGATGCTTCAGAGGAAATGAACAGAAAAGGGCAATTATCAAGTCATCCATCCCCTGTCATCCAGTCCCAGCTTCTGGCAGTCAGAGGTTTAGGGACACCCCTATAATGGAGTTGCACCCCTGACCATCTTGGCTAATAGTCAATGATGCGCCTGTCCTCCATGGACTTAATTTAATTCTTTTTTTAACTCAATTATACTTCTGACTTTCAGAAAATCTCCTGGGAATGAGTTCCACAGGTTGACTGTGCGTTGTGTGAAGAAGTACTTCCTTATGTTTGTTTAAAACCTGCTGCCAATTAATTTCATTGGGAAATCCCTGGTTCTTGTGTTATGTGAAGGGGTAAATAACACTTCCTTATTCATTTTCTCCACACATTCATGATTTTATAGACCTCTATCATATTCCCTCCTTATTCTTTTCTTTTCTAAGCTGAACAGTTCCAGTCTTTTTAATCTCTCCTCAGCTGTTCCATACCCCTAATCATTTTTGTTGCCCTTCTCTGTACTTTTTCTGATTCTAACATATATTTATTGAGATGAGGCAACTACAACTGCATGCTGATTTCAAGGTGTGGGCAGACCATGGATTTATAGAGTGGTATTATGATATTTATTGTCTTATTATCTGTCTCTTTCCTAATGGTTCCTAACATTCTGTTAGCTTTTTTGGCTGCCGCTGCATGTTGAGTGGATGTTTTCAGAGAACTATCCACAATGACTCCAAGATCTCTTTCTTGAGTAGTAACAGCTAATTTAGAGCCCATCATTTTGTATGTACCATTGAGATTATGTTTTCCAATGTGCATTACTTTTCACTTATCAACATTGAATTTCATCTGCCATTGTGTTGCCCAGTCATCCAGTTTTGTGAGATCCCTTTGTAACTCTTTGCAGTCAGCTTTGGACTTAATTATCTGGTGTAATTTTGTATCGTCTGCAAACTTTGCCACCTCACTGTTTACCTTTTTTTCCAGATCATTTATGAATATGCTGAACAGCATTGGTCCCCATACAGATCCTTGGGGGACCCCACTGTTTACCTTTCTCCACTGTGAAAACTCACCATTTATTCCTACCCTTTACTTCTTACCTTTTAACCAGTTACTAAACTATGAGAGGACCTTCCCTTTTGTCCCATGACTGCTCACTTTGCTTAAGAGCCTTTGGTGTGGGACAGTGTCAAAGGCTTTCTGAAAATTTAAGTACACACTATTCACTGGGTCACCCTTGTCCACATGCTTGTTGGCACCCTCAAAGAATTCTAAGACATTGATGAGGCATGATTTTTCTTTACAAAAGCCGTGTTGACTCTTCCCCAACATATCGTGTTTTATCTGTGTGTCTGATAATTCTCTTTTTTACTATAGTTTCAGCCAATTTGCCTGGTACTGAAGTTAGGCTTCCTGGCCTGTAATTGCCAGGATCACCTCTGGAACCTTTTTAAAAATTGGCATTACATTACCAATCCTCCAGTCATCTGGTACAGAGGCTGATTTAAGCGATAGAATTAGTAGTTCTGCTGCTTCATATCTGAGTTCCTTCAGAACTCTTGGATGAATACATCTGGTCCTGGTGACTTGTTACTGTTTAATTTATCAATTCATTCCAAAAGCTCCTTTATTTGCATGTCAATCTGGGACAGTGCCTCAGATTTGTCACTTAAAAAGAATGGCTCAGGTGTAGGAATCTCCCTCCTATCCTCTGTAGTGAAGCTCTTTTTTGCTTGAGTGCTCATTTAGCACCTTGATTGTGCAGTGACTATTGGGCAGGCTTCCTGCTTCTGATGTACTTAAACATTTTTTGCTATTAGTTTTTGTGTCTTTTTCTAGTTACTCTTCTCATTCTTTTTTGGCCTGCCTAATTATACTTTTATACTTCACTTGCCAGAGTTTATGCTCCTTTCTGTTTTCCTCACTAGGATTGGACTTCCAATTTTTAAAGTATGTCTTTTTGCCATCCTAGTCAGGTGATCAGTAATATATTCCTACTGCTATACTCTTATTATTCAAGCATGAAATTTCTAGCTGTTGAGATTCTATGGTACAGTTTGATTCATTTCAGATTTTTACTATATTTGATTCAATGCTCTAGTGTCACTCCCCCGCCAGCACGACTGGCTCTGTTATTTCTGTATAGTATGTACCCTGGTATTCCCATGTTCCATTGATTATCATCATTCCAACAAGTTTCTGTGATGCCTATTATATCAATATCCTCATTTAAAACCAGGCGCTCAATTTTGCCCATCTTAGTGTTTAGACTTTTAGCATTTGTGTACAAGCACTTATAAAATTTGACAATATTTAGCTGTCTGCCTTCATGTGATATAATTGAATGGGACTCTTTTGTTTGACTGTTTCTCTTCAGTTCTAGCTGTACTCTGAGATTCTATCCTCTCCTCTTTATTAAGATATAAAGTATCCCCTTCAATAGCCCCCCCAAGAGATATTTCTGTCCGAACAGTATGCTCTTCCGCACCTGTCGGCTTCCCCCCAGCCCTTACTTTACTCTGTGACCTTTTTAATGTAACATGCCAGAAATCTGGTTCCATTTTGGTTTACGTGGAGCCCTCCGTTCCTGTATAGGATCCTTCTTTGTCAGAAGATTCCCCAATTCTGAATAAATCTAAATTCCTCCTCCAAACATCCTCATCTCATCCACGCTTTGAGACCCTGCAGTTCTGCCTGTCCAACTGGCCCTGTGTGTGGAACTGGCAGTATTGCTACCATGGAGGTCCTGGACTTTAATCTCTTACCTAGCAGCCTAAATTTGGCCTCCAGGTCCTTTCTCCTACATTTCCCTATGTCATTGGTACCTACATGTATGCTACCACCGGCTCCTCCCCAGCACTGCACATAAGCCTATCTAGATGTCATAAGAGGTCTGCAGCCTTCACACCGAGCAGGCAACTCACCATGTAGTTCTCCTGGTCATGACAAAACAAGCTATCTATATTTCTAATAATTGAATCCCCCATTACTATTACCTGTCCCTTCCTAATATCTGGGTTCCCCTCCACCAGAAAGGTATCATCAGTGTGAAAAGAACCATGACATCATCTGGAAAGAGTGTCCCAATTATGAGATCATTTCCCTCGGCTTCAGCTTGATCTTCTCCTTCTCCAAGACTTTCATCCTCTTCCACAGCACAGAAGCTGTCCGACTGGGGGTGGGACCACTGTACTGTGTCCCTGAAAGTCTCATCTGTGTGCCTCTCTGTCTCCCTTAGCTCCTCCAGTTCAGCCACTCAGATTACAAGAGCCATACTTGGTCTTTGAGTACCATGAGTTGCTTGCACCGAATGTACATATACCTGCAGACGAGGCAGGTAATCTTATCTTCTGCATTCAGTGCAATAAACTGGATAGCCCCCACTTTGCTGCTGGACTTCTGTCTGCATTATTTTTAGTGTTGCAAGGGTTTTTGTTTGTTCTTTGGGTATTTTTTTTGTTTTTGTTGGAGGTGGGGGCTTTACTGGTTTAAGATTAGAGTACACTTGTTTGGTGTATCTGGCTCTCATGTCCCCTCTCTGAACTCCCTCGCAGAACTCCCTTGTGTGCTGCTTCCTGTTCACTAGCTCCTCTAGTTGCTTAGGAGCTGTCCTTTTAAGCCCGGTTCTCCCTGAGTTAGCCCAATCCCCTTGTCACCGGATTCTAAAGGGGTTAGGGCTCAAAGGATAGAGCCTTGTTAGGAAGTTCTCAGCCTTGCCTAGCAGTCCGCTACGCTTAGCACACAGCCCCCAAAACAGACCACTCTATTAACTTCAGTCAAGGCACAGAGCAAGCAAGCACACAACCTAACGGACAACAAACTCGCTCCCTGGGGTTACATTGTCGCTCCTCCTTCGCCTGGAGAACTCCCTTGCTCCTGTTCACTGTCTTTACGTCCCATCCTGTTTTCTATTTACGGGCCACACTTGTTTCATATTAGCTGTATCATTTAAGTTCTTAAAATTTGTTAAAGGTATTTCTATAAATTAAATTGATCTTAAAGGCAATCAGACTAGTTTAAAATGGTCCTTGTTGCAATATGGGAGGTGTTTTGATTCTCAGCTCTGCTTTTTCATTCTGTGGACTGGGAATTTATGGTGCACACCTCTCAACTCTGAAGGGAAGGCAGATACCTTACTTTGCTGAATAGCAATCTCATGAGCCACTGGGACTCACCCATCAGTCCTTAGTGAGAAGTCTGATTCCAGGGCATTGAGAGTGTATGTGTGCGTAGTCAACCTTCTCTGTCCCCTAACCTCCTGACTTCCACTATACTGTTACTTAAATTGCCATAGTAATATTTTGCACTCTTTTGGTCTGTTACTCCTCCCTGACTAGTTTCACAGCATTATATCTCTGTTGTGTTCAGTGCAGTTACTTCTGACTTTTACCAGAGCAGGAAAGAGGAGAATCAGGCCCTTTTAGCTTCAAATGTACACAAAGAAAACTTCATTTCTTATTTTGTAAAATCTATTTGCTCTTGACATGTGATGGTATCGCTGGGTGCCATCCTTGGAGCTGTTGCTCCTTTTTTTCACCCTCTTGTTATTGTGTCTCTGTGCTTGGAGTTTTATGCTCTGCCAAATTTTAGCCTGGAGTGACAGCAGAGAAATGAGCATTATAATAAAAGTGCTGAAAAACCCTTAGCTCTAATGACGTGAATGGTGCTGCTCTCATTTTAGTCTGCAGTGTTCTTTACTTTAAATCTTTAATGCTATTTTCTGCCTTTATCTCTTGTCGAGCAGGAAGATCACTCAGGTGGTTTATGGCTTAAAACTTACGCAATTAAGCAAGTTGTGCTGTGGTGTGGAAGGGCTGCTCACTAGGGGCTACATGCTCCTCTCCACTTGAGCAGTGTGGAGACTTCAAGGGCAGCACAGAGGAGAAAGGCTGCTCATGAGGTGTTCCACACCCCATTGCAGAGCTGCCATTTCACTTGCCCCCTAGTGACCATTGTGACGGCACCTTGTTCTATATGACTCAGAAAAGGAAGGCCAGTGTCCTCTGAGGTAGGAGAAAGAGGACATTTGTCAGCATAATGAAAAGAGGGAGGAATTGAGGCATTAACTGGGAGAAAGTTTAGCTCACCATAAAGAAACAGCAGTTGGTATAGGATTTAACATCGTAGACTGTAAGCTCTTTAGAGCAGGGTCTGTATCTTTGTGTGTGTGTACAATGCTGATTGCACTCTGGGTACTACCATAAAATAAATAATAATGGAGCTGGATCAAGACTGAAATATCCATTGCACTGTGCTTGCCTGACAGTTGCAGTGGGTTTGCCTGACAGCACAGTAACAAAAGGCCTTATCCTGCTCCCATGGAGTTTTTCATTGGCTCCAGAGGAGCAGGAGCAGGTCCTAAGGTAGGAATTTGGGGCCAGATCCTCAGCTTTTGTAAAACTACAAAGCTCCAGGGATTTCACTTGTCCCTTGCCAGTTTACACCAGTTGAGGATTTGGCCTCTGGCCTTCAGGAAAATATCTGATTAAAGGGGAGACTACAGCGGGTCACACTGAGAGGTGAACTGTCAGGCTGGAAGGAGATTACTAGTGGAGTTCCTCAAAGATTGGTTTTGGGACCAATCTTATTTAATCTTTTTATTACTGACCTTGGTACAAAAAGCGGGAGTGTGCTAATAAAGTTTGCAGATGACACAAAGCTGGAAGGTATTGCCAATACAGAGAAGGACCGGGATATCATACAGGAAGATCTGGATGACCTTGTAAACTGGAGTAATAGTAATAGGATGAAATTTAATTGTGAAAAGTGCAAGGTCCTGCAATTAGGGATTAATAACAAGAATTTCTGTTACAAACTAGGGACGCATCACTTGAAAGTAACAGAGGAGGAGAAGGACCTCGGAGTATTGATTGATCACAGGATGACTATGAGCCACCAATGTGATATGGCTGTGAAAAAAGCTAATGTGGTCTTGGGATGCATCAGGCGAGGTATTTCCAGTAGAGATAAGGAGGTGTTAGTACCGTTATATAAGGCATTGGTGAGACCTCATCTGGAATATTGTGTGCAGTTTTGGTCTCCCATGTTTAAGAAAGATGAATTCAAACTGGAACAGGTACAGAGAAGGGCTAGTAGGATAATCTGAGGAATGGAAAACCTGTCTTATGAAAGGAGACTCAGAGCTTGGTTTAGCCTAACCAAAGGAAGGCTGAAGGGAGATATGATTGCTCTCTATAAAATATCAGAGGGATAAATACCAGGGAGGGAGAGGAATTATTTAAGCTCAGTACCAATGGGGACACAAGAACAAATGGATATAAACTGGGCATCAGGAAGTTTAGACTTGAAATTAGATGACTGTTTCTAACCATTAGAGGAGTGAAGTTCTGGAACAGCCTTCCAAGGGGAGCAGTGGGGGCAAAAGACGTATCTGGCTTCAAGACTAAGCTTGATAAGTTTATGGAGGAGATTATATGATTGGATTGCCTAATTTTGGCAATTAATTGATCTTTGACTATTAGCGATAGATATGCCCAATGGCCTGTGATGGGATGTTAGATGGAGTGGGATCTGAGTTACTACAGAGAATTCTTTCCTGGGTGTCTATCTGGTGAGTCTTGCCCACATGCTCAGGGTTTAGCTGATAGCCATATTTGGGATCGGGGAGGAATTTTCCTTCAGGGCAGATTGGCAGAGGCCATGGGGGTTTTTCGCCTTCCTCTGCAGTGTGGGGCACGGGTCACTTGCTGGAGGATTCTCTGCAACTTGAAGTCTTCAAACCACGATTTGAGGACTTCAGTAGCTCAGACATAAGTTAGGGGTTTGTTACAGGAGTTGGTGGGTGAGATTCTGTGTCCTGCATTGGGCAGGAGGTCAGA
The DNA here is from genome assembly GCF_965140295.1 of Lepidochelys olivacea. NCBI lineage: Eukaryota > Metazoa > Chordata > Testudines > Cheloniidae > Lepidochelys > Lepidochelys olivacea. The sequence continues at coordinate 28,650,314 of NC_140417.1, read as the reverse complement.
CTAGATGATCATAATGGTCCCGTCTGACCTTAAAATCATAAGGTTCTATGAAATGGTTTCTTGAACTGTCAGCTAATACTAGCACTGTGTTGTTCTTCAAGAGGTATTCTTCTGAGGGATAGGAATATACTGATACTGTTGAGAACAGCAGCAGCGGAGGTGGTAGCATGCTCCTGTAAGTCAGGTTTAATTAATGAAGTTAAAAGAATCTACAAAGCCTCTGAGAGAGGGAACCACAGAAGTGGCTGTAACCCGCTTTCTGTTTTTTTCATTATGTTTGACATTTTTGAGAAGCTTTGTTTCAGATTTCTGGGAACTGACTGAGGGGCTTAGTAGATAACATTTCACTGCGATATAAAAGGTACATGGACAAGAAAACTTGCGGAAAAAAAACAAAGTGGCTCATTTGTTAGATAGCTTTAAATTGATTTTGTGTTGCAGTACAATAGGTTACAGTAGATGAATGGAAGTCAGGACTCATGACTCAGCTCTGCCACTGTCCTGATGTGAGACCTTGGATAAATCATTTTGCCTGTCTGTGCCTCAGTGTCCATCGCTTTAAAGTGGGGATAATGCATCCCTATCTCACAGAGCGGTTGTGAAGCTTAATTCATTAATCTTTGTAAAGCACTTTGAAATCTTTAAAGGAAAGGCATGTATAATTCTGAGGTATTGTTCTCTGAGATAGTTTGGTGTGTTGTATAGCAATAGTAATTAAATCCATATACAATCCGAGTGTATGGTTTCTCCACTCTCCAGTGCTATTGGGATGGAACACATAACCCATAAAGGGACCATAACAGAAAAGCCATTATATAACATCTCCAAGACAGATAGGCCCAGACTTAGATGTCTCTCTGGTCATGCATGTTATCATAGTGGGGTTTATTTTTGCATATACAATTGTGGATAGGCAGTAATAGAAATTTGGACTCTAGGGTACATTTTAAAGGTCTTCATGATTTTGCCATTATTGCTATTTATGATGCGAATATGATTTGAGACACCTGGCTACCAATAGACAACAGTGATACTTTGTTGAGTGTCTGCTAAACTTGGAAAGAACTTTCAAAAACAAGATAAGTAATTGTTTATATGTGTGTGTATATACTGTGGCAAGTTGCCGGTATGATTATGATTGGTCCCGCGCTTCCTCTTCTTGGGGGCAGTTCAGGGCTCAGTTTTCTGCGTCTGAACTAGGGTATTTACTGTTCCACTAGTAACCCAGAGAAGGGTAGTGGAGAGAGAGGGACCTGGGCCTGCCGTCTACTCCGGGTCCCAGCCCAGGGGCCCTAGGGATAGTGGTAAACCACTTGAACTAGTGCTTCCTTCCCCTTGGCTACTTCCCTCTCCTGCTCTTCAGCTTGTGGGGCTTCCTGCCCTCTCTCTCTCTCTGCACAAACCAGGTGTCTCTTTACCTAGGGTCGTGGTCTTCTAGGCAGCCACGGCACTTCTCCACACTCTCCTCTACTTCAACTCCTCCAAACTGCACTCTGCTCCAACTCCTTCCCCCGACTGATTGAAGCATGGGGGTTTTATCAGGTGACTAGCTTCAGGTGCTTTTAATTAATCTATAGAAACCTTTCTTCTCTCTACAGGGAATAAGGCTTCTCCTCATCCTGGGGCTTACATAACTCTCCTATATCACTCTCCTGCTGCCTTCTGGCCACGCTGTATCACAATACATATGCATGTGTATATAAAATATGGCTTTCTCATAAAGCTTGTCACACTGCAGTGAAGAGGGAAGCTTAAAAAAACAATTGAATATATATATTTCTCTCTGCAGGAGGGATATATACTGATTTTTGTGTGATGACTGCAGCAAGCTGCAAATGATACATAACAAAAAAATTGCCATCCCGGCACACTGAGAGAATACCGACAGTTCTGTTGTGCTGGACCATATGTATCCGCACACATATACACGTAGTATTTGGGTCAGTCAGAGGCCTAGAAAAACCCGTAAGACGTATAGAAATGATAGTTTTTTACAAGAAAGCTTGTTGATATTTGTAGTGTTTTATAAATATCCCATGGCACTTTCTGTAAAAGTTGTTTTTCTCCCCAGAATCCTTGGCAAAAACTGTCCCATGCACACTTTTTCACATTAAACTGCATAGTTGGTTGCCTCCCTTCATCCCAGATGTAGCTGAGTTTCGGTGATGCTGTGTTTTTACAGTTGAAAATTGCTGTGGGATCCTTTGGGATGAAATGTACTAAATACATATAAATATTATTATTTATTCATCAAGATTCTGTCCTTGGTGCCCTCTGACAGACTGACAGTGCAGAGGGGCAGGTTTGCAGTTGGAGCCTCCAGGAGGAATTCTGGCTGTGTCAGCTAAAATTGCTTCTGGGAGCTTACAAGGCATGAATGCCAGAGTGGTAGCTCTGCCCGCCTAGGAGAGGGACCTAGTATGTTCTCTCCTCTGTGCCACCTCCAAGGGCAGAGAAGGACGGTGATGTGCTCCTGTTCTCAGCTGACCCCATTCAAACCCTTTTTCTGACAGCTAGTGTCCACAGGGGTGCTAATAGGGAACAAGGACTCTGCTTCTCAAAGGGACTCTGGCAAGGCCCTGTGCGGGGGTGCAAGTTTTGAGGGAGCAGTTAGCTGAGCCACCCCCGTATCTTGGGCACTCACTCAGTAGCTGGCCAGAATCTGGGTCCATTGTTTATTTATGTATTAATTAAGACTGACAAAACATTTCCAAAACAGTTTGGCTTATCTTCCTTCTTATCAGTTGAATGTCTATGGTATGTGATCAGCAAGTAACTACATTATGTTACAAGGATTACTTCTGTCTTGTGGAAAACTCATGTCTTTCTCTATAGGAGAGAGCGTAGAGGTCTGTCAAATTAAATTATCTTCTAGATTTGCCCTTCATTCAAATATGGTAAGAGGCTAAAAGTTGTCAAGGATATTTGGTGCTAGTCACACATGCATGGTCTTATGCAAAGACATGCATGCTTTGAATTTTAAAATACTAAGAAAAAGTTTTATTTCACTGTTTATCCTCTAGGTCCTGTACTCTTACTTTCCTTTTGATGCTGAAGAGAAGGAAGCTTATAAATGCACTGGCTTATTCAACAAGTTAAAAATTTCTTCTTTACTAAAAAAGAAAAAAAATCAGATTCCATCATTGACTCAATTTACGTCACTGATTTAGTGTTTATTTTCCCAATGACTAAGCATCTCATTTTTATACCGATTATGAGTTCTTGTCAGGAAAAATTGGTCACAGTTCAGATGTTTTCTAACAAGACATCAGCTGCATCATTAAGTGGTTTTTTCTCTTCTAAACTGAACATCAGCTCATATGTAAAAGGAATAATACACTGAGCTCCGTATTCCTGCCTCCTCCATGCTCCACAGATCACACTCCATTACAGCTGTACTGTAATTCACTTGTAGCTCAGCCATTCATAAATTAGCATTCTCATGATCACTAGTGGAGCTACGGAATCATAAACAGTAGAGAGGGAAAGCTCTGTTAGGTCATTCTAGTTCATCCCCCTGTCCGTTCAGGATTGTTCCCTAATAACTATGGCAAACATGTTCCTTTCTATTTATATGAGAAGAAGCCTGCAGAACTGGTTGTGGGCACAGAAGGGGGCAAGAAAGATGGGTTTGCGGAGGTATGGGGTCCAGAGGAAGCCAGTAGCAGTTTGTTTTCTGAGGGATCTAGCTGCCTTGGGGGAAAGGGGACTGGTCATCACCATGGAGACATCAGATCTCATTATATGGCTGCAGTATCCTCTCCCCAAAGAGTTTGGAGCCTGTACTTCTGCCTTGTCTGTGAACCCATGAAATCCTTTCCTAGTGAGACAGTCATTCCAAGAATGGGCCTTCTGCCTTCCTCCCACAGATTTTAGTGCAGGGGGACAAAATATGGCCCTCTATTCTACAGTGAGACACATTTAATTTCTATAAATGTTAATAGATTTAATGTGTGTGCAGCTAGTTGTGCTGTGGATCTGTGCTCTGCATAATGAATTGAAATAGTAAATACTCTCTCATATTCCCAAAGGTTAAAAATAGTTCTGAAGCAAATCCTGTTTTCAGAATCCTTCTTCATTACCTGCAGAGTCTAATATCAACTCGTTCGCTTAGGTGTTAGACCCAAAGCCATTGTTGTCTTTATACAAAGAGCATGTGGCATCATGGCACTTGGCATATTTGCAGGACCAATCCTGGAAGATGCAGTCAGTGAAGTTTATGGGAGTTGATCAGCCCCTGCCAAGATATGGCTCAGAGCCAAACCCTTATTTATTTGTTATGTCTGCTGAACTGTAATCTCCTGTAATTTCTCCTTCCCTTTTCATGTTTAGAAGGTTGTTTCATAAAGGATTAGTTAACATTGATTGGTCTTACTATAGCTAGGTCCTCAGTTGGCACTATATTGTAGGTTTCTGGAATACTGTTGTATTGCAGTTCACACGAATAGCATGTAAAGGCCTCAGCCAAGGTCATTTCCCCAACACTTTCGTTTAATGCAGAATATTTAACACTCCATGTGTGCATGTGACAGGATACCCATCCCATCACAGTTCAGGTTCCAAAGCCAACTCTTTGCCCACATCTATGAAGATATGTTTTTGTAAGTATATTAGAGCTACAAATCCAGCCAAGCAATGTGTATCCAGTCACATGCAGGGATTTCACTTCTGTTGCTGATTCTCTATGGAGCCTGTTTTTACTAGTCTGCACTCATGGGGTGGCCATAAGAACATATTCTATAAGTAGCATGTGACAAAGAAGATTATCTTACTTATCTATTCCCTGTGTCAAGGGTACTTGTGAGTGTCTTTGTTTAGAGTGATGTGTTAGTTATGGTCATACCACTGCTAGAGTGAAAGTCAATTAGCTTCCTGTAATTGGAGGTTTGTTAAACAACCAGCTTCCTCTGGATCATGGTGAGCGGCTATGTAATGTTTATGATGTATTTAAGAAAACCAACTGAAATCCATTGCATGGAACAGTCTGGGACATTTTTATGAGGCATGCCCTTTATCCAAGAAAGACTCACTGTTGAGAATACTGGTGCAGCTCCACAGTGGGAACACTAGTCTAGTGTAGGCTGGGCCAGGCTCTTGGTGCCTGATGGGGTTGTTAACACTTTGTTGTTTAATTCTGCTTAGACTCCATATTAAATGTTAAATATTAAATGACTCCATATTAAAAATGCTGGTGGCTGCAAGCACTCACCTTTGCTACTTCCACTGAAGTTGAACCAGTGTCAGCAACAGTGGTAATTTTGTGTATGTATAGCTATATAAACTTATTACAAACAAAGACTTAGGATGCAGCCTTAAAAACTTTAGTGACCTGAAAAATTCATTGGCCTCTCTTCATTATGGGCATGATCCAGTGTCTACAGAAGTAAATGAAAATATTCACACTAACTTTTGCTGCTTGTTGGATCAGGCCTTATGTTGCCTATGTGCCACTACTGTTGGTCACTCCTGGTGCTGAGTGAGCATCGATGCTTTCAACATAGTTTCATGAAGGTAGTTATGTGCAAGCTGCTCCGGCTCTTCTGAGTGCGGTTTGGTGCGAAATTTCATTTTTCCACAATTTGGAATAGTAGGAGCCACAATGAGTAAAGAGAAACTAAGGGAGATAGGGAGGGAAGATGAGAGAAAGAAAGCAACATTGAGAGGTTCCCAGGCTCTTGCACTGGTGACAAAGAGTCTAAGAGTCCCTGGTGTCCCTTAAGGGCAGACATTTTTCGGCTCACTGCTAAAATTACACAGTAACTCAAATTTTTCCTCCTTTACTGATTTTTAGAGTATGCCTACACTGTAGTCTGAGGTGTGATTGCAGCAGAGGTAGACATGCCCATGCTAGCTTTACCTCTGCAAGCATGGATAAAAACAGCAGTGGCACAGGCTTCAGCATGGGCTAGCAAGGTGAATATACACAAGGGGCAGGCAAACATTTTGGTCTGAGAGCCACACTGGGTTTCCAAAACTGTATGGAGGGCCGGTTAAGGGAGGCTGTGTCTCCCCAAACAGCCAGGCGTGGCCCGGCCCCTGCCTCCTATCCGACCCCCCCTGCTTCTCACCCCCTGACGGCTCCCCTGGGACTCCTGCCCCATCCAACCCTCCTGTCCCCTGACAGCCCGCCGGGACTCCTGCCCCATCCACCACCCCCTGCTCCCTGACCACCCCCAGACTCTTCACCCCTGACTGACCCCTGCCCCCCTGTTCAACCCCCCTGTTCCCCACCCTCTGACCACCTCCAACCCCTATCCACACCCCCGACCCCTGACCACAACCACCGAACTCCCCTGCCCTCTATCCAACGCCCCCTGCCCCCTTACCACACTGCCTGGAGCACCAGTGGCTGGCGGCGCTTACAGCTGCGCCACCCAGAGCACTGGGTCAGGTTGGGCTCTGCAGCCCCGCTGCCCAGAACATTGTGCCGGTGGCGTGGTGCGCTGAGGCTGCGGGGGAGGGGGGACAGCAGGGGAGGGACCGGGGACTAGCCTCCCGAGCCAGGAGCTCAGGGGCTGGGCAGGAGGGTCCCGCGGGATGCATGTGGCCCACGGGCTGTAGTTTGCCCACCTCTAGTATACACCCATGGCCCCAGCATGCTTGTACAGCCTGCACAGAAGCCTCTGCACATACACTACTGTTTTTAGCCATACTGTTTTTTCCTTGGGGGAAGATGACACAAGTATGGCTACCTGTGCTGCAGTCACACCTTGGATTACAGTTTAGGTATACCCTCAAAATCAATGGGATTAAGTGCATGCAAGTGAAGGAGGAATCGGGCTCAGTGGGAGAAGTGCCAAGAGAGGGAGGGAGCAAACCAACCAACAGGTAGCATCAACTTTAATAATACTGTTGGAAACCAAGTTTTACATAAAAATTCCTCAACATCCCCAGAAAACGAACTAATTATTGATGAAGATTCTCAGTTCTTTACAATTTTGTGTTAATCTGGATTAAAAGTACAGTAATTAATAAGAAGCAATTGACAGTATGCTCAGACTAACAAAATTGCATTATACAAGACTCCTATGACTTAATACAATGAAAAACACCTGGAATATTGGGGTTATATCAAAGGAAAAATTCAGTGATAATACTCTTCCCTGGTCTCCAATTCTGTAACCTTTTCCCACATGGATAGACTTCAGCTGGACTGTTCTCATGCCTGAGGACTACAAAATGTGAGTAAAGGGTACAGAATAAAGCTCTTAGGTAACCAAATGCATGGTGAATAAAAACGTATATATTGTATGTCTATCTGCCTGTCTGCCTAATATATTTCTGAGTCTCTCTGGTCTTATCATCAAAGCATTAAATAACATTTATGAAGAAATCATAGAAAGTCAAAACAGTTGTTTTCATCTCTTCTTTTTCCAAGTCCCATTGGTGTGTGTAAAGCTTTTTAAATGAATTTGTGCTGATGAAAGTCTTAATCTAAAAGTTGTCTGCAGAGAAATGTCTTCTACTTTCCCCACAAATGTAAAATCACCACTACCACTACATTACACTGCTCTGACATGCAGAACAAGTAATATTCAGGCTTGGACATGAGACAGGTTTAAGTTCTGATATCGTTTGAACCTTTGGGGCTAGAAATGAGAGAATTGTACCATTGCAACAGGACAATTCACAGCTTTCCAGCATACAACCTCTTCTTTTGCCCATGGTAGGTTCTAAGGTACTCAGTCTTACAATGGTTATGCATAGCAAAACAGGTAATATTTATACTTGAGTTAAATTTATCAGTTGTTTTCCTAAAATAGTTTTTGAGTAAAATATATGGCATATAAATAATACATATTGGGGTTGTGTAAAACTTTTAGTAGGATGAGTTTTCAGTGACCTGCATAGCTAATTTATATCTTCAGCATTTGTGAGTAATGTGGTTATCCAGAACATATGTTAATAGAGCCTTTATACCACACCATACATATCTTGGCCCTTTCTCTCTTGCAATATTTCTGTAGTAACAATGCTGGTGTCTCAAGCCCCAGTTCAGCAGTCAATCCCTATTCAGCAAAGTGCTTAACCATGTGTTTAACTTTAGGGATATGCTAAAGTGCCATTCACTTCATTAAGACAAAAGAATGTGCTTCATTGCTTTGCTGAACAGAGATAAACTTAAGCATATGCTTAAATTTGAGGGCTGACTTTTTACTACTACTTCCTAGGAGGAGCTCCAGTCTGCTGACACTGGGCTAGGTGTCACTCTCATTTGTTTTAAACACACTGAGCTCACCAGCTCAAGGCAATAGCGTTTTTGCATAAAAACATAGGGTAGAATATTATCCAAACATTGTGCTTTCTAGCGGAAGAATGCAACAAAAATGTTGCTTCTTTTTACCAGATCTGAAGTTGTTGTTGAAAGCTGGAAAGGTATTAATGTCAAGCAAATGGGAGGTTTGTGAATTTATGCAAAACTTTTACTCTAGTTACTTAGACTGGTTTATAACAAAATGCCCTGATCTTCCTGCTTGACTTCATGATATTTACTGGGGTTATTTCTCCTCTGGACTGCAAGAACACAAATGAGAGCAATTCATGCTCAGACTAATAACTTTACTTTATCTATTCTATAAAATCACAAATCCCACTCCCACCCACTAATAAGTCTTAGCACATGAAATATCCTGGCAACTTTTTCCTGCTTTCAATAATAACCTTACAGATCTGGGGGGAAATGCAACAATCAGATTGTATCCTGCCCAGATCTTAAAGGATGATCCTCACTAAGGGCGATGTTTTGCCTTCCTTTCAGGGGAGTTCTGCATGTAAAAATAGCAAGTACAGATTAATAGATTTTTAAGGCCAGCAGGGACCACTGTGATCAGACTGACCCCTGGAATAACACTTCTAATAACATAGCACTTCTATGAATTAATTCCTGCTTCATGTCCAATAACTGTGGTTAAACTAGAGCATATCTTTTAGGAAAACCATTCAATCTTGATTTAAAGACTTCCAAAGATGGAGAATCTCCCACAACAAATTGTTTCAGTGGTAAACTACCCTCACTGTTAAAAATTTGCAAACTATTTCTATTAAGAATTTATCTTAAACTTGTGGCCTATAACTTTGTATGCTACTTTGAAGAGCCCTTTATTTCTTTATTTATTCCTTTAGCCTCTCACAATAAAGAATGTTTTCTAATCTGCTGATCATTCTTGTGGTTCTTCTCTGAATGCTCTCCAACTTTTCAATATCCTTCTTGAAGTGTGGACCTCTGACCTGGACACAGTATTCCACTAGCAGTCACACAGGTACCAAATACAGATGTAATATAACTAGGGCTGTCAATTAATCACAGCTAACACATGCAATTAACTCAAAAAATGTATCATGATTAAAAAAATTAATCGCTATTAATCGCAGGTTTAATCACATTGTTAAACAATAGAATATCAACTGAAATTTATAAAATATTTTTGGATGTTTTTCTACATTTTCAAATATGTTGATTTCTATTACAACACTGCTTACTATTTACTATATATATATTACTATTTTTGATTACAAATATTTGCACTGTAAAAACAATGAACAAAAGAAACAGTATTTGTCAATTCACAGCATACAAGTACTATAGTGCAATCTTTTTATCACGAAAGTGCAATTTACAAATGTAGATTTTTTTTGTTACATAACTGGACTCAAAAACAAAACAATGCAAAACTTTCGAGCCTGCAAGTCCACTCAGTCCTACTTCTGGTTCAGCCAATCGCTAAGACAGACAAGTTTGTTTACATTTACAGAAGATAATTCTGCCCACTTCTTATTTACAGTGTCACCAGAAAGTGAGAACAGGCATTTCCATGGGACTTTTGTAGCTGGCATTGCAAAGTATTTACCTGCCAGATAGGCTAAACATTTGTTTGCCCCATCATGGTTTGGCCATCATTCCAGAGGACATGCTTCCATGCTGATGATGCTAGTTAAAAAAAACTAAATGTTAATTAAACTGAACTTGGTGGAGAATTGTATGTCTCCAGTTCTATTTTACCAGCATTCTGCCATATATATCATGTTATAGCAGTCTTGGATGATGACCCAGCACATGTTGTTTGTTTTAAGAACACTTTTGCTGCAAATTTGACAAAACGCAAAGGTACCAATGTGAGATTTCTAAAGATAGCTACAGTACTCGACCCAAGGTTTAAGAATCTGAAGTGCCTTCCAAAATCTGAGAGGGACGACATGTGGAGCATGCTTTCAGAAGTCCTAAAAGAGCAATACTCCTATGCAGAAACAACAGAACCTGAACCACCAAAAAAGAAAATCAGCCTTCTTCTGGTGGCATCTTACTCAGATGATGAAAATGAACATGCGTCAATCTGCACTGCTTTGGATTGTTATCAAGCAGAACCCGTCATCAGCATGAATGCATGTCCTGTGTAATGATGGTTGAAGCATGAAGGGACATGTGAATCTTTAGCGCACTGGTATTTAAATATCTTGCGACTCCGGCTACAACAGTGCCCTGAGAATGCCTGTTCTCACTTTCAGGTGACATTGTAAACAAGAAGTGGGCAGCATTATCTCCTACACATGTAAATTAACTTGTTTGTCTGAGTGATTGGCTGAAGTAGGATTGAGTGGACTTGTAGGCTCTAAAGTTTTACATTGTTTTATTTTTTAATGCAGTTTTTTTTTGTACATAATTTTACATTTGTAAGTTTAATGTTCATGATAAAGAGATTGCACTACAGTACTTGTATTAGATGAATTGAAAAATACTATTTCTTTTGTTTTTTACAGTGCAGATATTTGTAATAGAAAATAAATATGAAGTGAGCACTGTACACTTTGTATTCTGTGTTGTAATTGAAATCAGTATATTTGAAAATGTAGAAAACTTCCAAAATATTTAAATAAATTGTATTCTATTATGAACAGTGCGATTAATCACCTGATTAATTGCGATTAATTTTTTTAATTGCTTGACAGCCCTAAATATAACCTTTCCACTTCTGTTTGATGTTCCTATTCATACATCCAAGGATCATATTAGCCTTTTTGGCCACAGTGTCACACTAAGAGTGCATATTCAGCTACTTATCCGCCATGACCCCCAGATCTTTTTTGAAGTCACTGCTTCCCAGGATAGAGCTCCCTCCATTCTGTAAGTATGGCCTGCATTCTTTGTTCCTAGATGAATGTCATTACATTTGGCTGTATTCAAATATATATTGGTTGCTTATGCTCAGTTTACCAAGCGATTCAGATTGCTCTATATAAGTGACCTATCCTCTTATTTACCAATCTCCTAATCTTTGTGTGTCTTATGCATATTTTATCAGTAATGATTTTATGTTTTCTTCGGAGTCATTGTTACAAATATTAAATCAGGTAGGGACAAGAACTGATCCTTGTAGGATCCCACTAGAAACACACCTGCTCAGTGATGATTCTGAGAAGTTCGGGGCAAATTAGAGCAGGGAGATGACTTACTATTATTATCATTTTTAGCATAGCTTAATTGGAATTGAATATTTCTTCTGTTGAAAACATAAAGGAGCTACTCTTATTGACATCATTGGGAGTTCTGCATATGGAATGGCTATAGGATCAAATTATTAGGAATATCACTACTTCAGCATTAATAATAATAATGCATTTGGAGGTAAAGTAAAGATAAGGTAAAACAGTGGCAAAGCCAGTATATCTTAATACTCTTGCTAGTCATTAACTAATTAATGCACTATACCTGGTCAAAACTCAGTGTTCCTGGTTCATGGGAAATATGTGTGTGTGTGTGTATATGTATGTATGTATATAGCGCTTCTGCTATTTACATGTCATAACGTGACATAATACAATAGTTTATTTCATTTTTAAAATTATTAAGGGCAGCTGCTACTTAGTACTGATTGAAATGTATCTCCTGTTTGATTTGTGTTGTAATGAAACAACTTTGTATCAAAGTGTCAAACTGTTTCATTACAACACAGAGTCCTGATTCAAGAAAGGATGCTTATAGCTCATTGAAGTCAATAGACAACCATATGATTAAAGTTAAGCACATGCCTAAGTGTTTTCCTGTATCATGGCCCATGTTGAGTTAGACCTCGACGTATATACACAAATACTAGGCAGAAGATAACAGTTTAGTTTAAAGAAAAGGAGTACTAGTGGCACCTTAGAGACTTATTTATTTGAGCATAAGCTTTCGTGAGCTACAGCTCACTTCATCGGATGCTGTAGCTCACAAAAGCTTATGCGAATACAGACTAACATGGCTGCTACTCTGAAACGTGTCAGTTTAGTTTGAGCAGCCTGTTTAACCATCTACTTTAGTATAGCCAGAGACTCAGGTCCATGGGTTACTACAGCCCCTTAAAGGAGTAGGGTAAAATCCTAAGTGTTTAGGATATTTTTATATCCTTACATTGAATCTGCTCATTTTGTTTTGTGTGTGGCAGTCTCCTAGATTTACCATTTTGATTGTGTTTTTATACTGTGCTCTTCTTTGTGGTATCTGAGTGCCATCCTGTAGTGCATTAAACAAAGTGATTGCACATCTGATTTCTGTGAGGTCTTCAGTAGACTTACTGGTATTAATGTTTTGTGCCTCAGGGATTTAGAGTTTATGATAGTTAAGGATGTATGTTTTTCCTGGCTGTGACTTCTTGGACAAAACCGTGATACTACGGGCTTTTTTCCATAAAAGGTCCTGGTCTTTCTTATGCCATCCAGTGCATTATTGAGCAAGACTCCTCTATGTATCTTTACAAATTTAGTTCTGCCTATGTCCAGAGTAGTGGAGTCTATTTAAACAATCTTATTATAAAATAAAAGTATTTATTTGAATTTTTCTCATAACATTCCACAGGAAACATATGTTGTATTAATTAAGATATTGTGTGCCATGAATTTTTTGTCATAACTTATGTCATTTTTTTGGTTATAACTTACGTCATTTGACAACCTGTTTTACAGTAGTTTGGGCTCCTGAGGGCTATAATGCTTTGGTCTAATTCCAGTTGTTGACCTGGTATGGGGGTGGCTGCATGATGTTTAGAGGTCTATGATATAGAAGAGGTCAGACTATGATCTTGTGGTCCCTTCTGGCCTTCAACTCTGTGACTCTAATTACTGCAAACCATATAATCAACAGTCTAGTGTGATATGTATATTGGAATTGTGCTACATAGCATAAAATAATGAACAGAACTAGACTTTTACCAGTCCAGTATAGAGGAAATTTTAACCATCCAGAAAACAAGATTTTAACTTATTCGAGATCAAGTTTATAAATCCCATTATACATTTCTTTATGGATTCTTAGTTAGTTATTGTTAAAATACTTTAAAATAATATATATGATGTGAAATAGAACACTGATATTAGTAACTGTGCATCAGTTATCCAGATTGTTTCTGTAACAGCATGTATGGAAGCAAAATCAGGCACTATAGGCATGATTTGAGGGAATTAAATATTTTTTATTATGTAGCTGTTAAATCCCCTATAATGTCCGGCCATAGTTCATTGAAAGTAATGTATAATTCTGACCTAATTTATTTTTAGCTGTTTGATGTATACAGTTCAAATAAAAAATAACTAATGCAGATATGATCATCCTTTAGCTCTGAATAATTGATTTCTTTGTTAGAGGTATGAACCCATTATAATAATTTAAAGTATATTAGTAACACAAATTAGCAGCAATATATAGGTATAGGTGAGCCCACTGATAAAGATTTGCTTTCTGTGTTGTTGTCGTCCATAAAAGAATTAGAGATCTTCCTCTGGGCATATGGGATGGAAATGAATTTGACCTTCTCTGACTAGTTAATGAGGTTGCATACAATATCATAATTGTTTAAAAATATCTCTGAAATAAAAAGTAAGTACAACAGTACCTAGTAAAAAAAATAGACAGATCTAGCCCACACTTCATACTTGTGTGGGAAAATACAATATACCTCTCACTAGAAATTCCAAAGCATTTACCTTTCAATCTTGGAAATTAATAGATTGACAAAAAAGGAAGGGACATTAGTGATATATATTAATGGCACTGAGCCAAATTCTGCTGTCTCTTGTCCTGATGGAATTCCATTGACATTGAACTGATTTCTGACATCAGTGAGCTTATACTACTGTGACTGACTGCAGAATTTGTCCTCTTCTGTGAGAACATAACGTTTGATCTTCTATTACATTTCAGTCAGCTTTATAACAATCTAATGGTGTAATTGAAGTCAATGGCAAAATTCCCATTGGCTTTGATGGGTCCAGGATTTTCACCTTATGTGTTTAGTTTGTTCTGATGCTTGCTAAGAGGTTTGTAAAGCAGCAATGGCTACTATTTTTGAGTGCCCACAAAAGGTAACTGATCGTATTCAGCCCTGTGCAGTTGACCAGCACAAGGCCTATGCACCACATAAGCCTCATGTAAGCAGTGTTTTCAAGCATAGGCACTCTGCACAAGAGTGAATTGGGTGGAATGGAATAGATGCCTTCAGTGGCTTTTGCTTCCTCATGTTAGCAGTAAGTTTGGCTCAAAGCTTTGTGCTGCCTCTGATGGTTCTACAAAGCAATTATCTAACTGACATTGTTCTCCAAGCTGTGCTAACATCAGCAATGATGGCAGTGGCCAAAGATGTTTTGGCATAAGTCTCTATAAGCTGAAGTCATCAAATTAAACAGCCATAAGAATTTCAGCCCTACTTGAAACATAGGATAGAATTAGATTTCATGGAAGGAAAAGGTTGATGTAGGTCAGTAGGTAGGCAAGAAATTTTATTCCCAAGCATTAAAACTTAGCATTGTTCAAGTGAGAGGCCAGATGAGGAAATGGCACTACAGGGATGAGACACCCACAAGGTTGTTTTGATGTAAGTGGAGATGGATGGGTTAATTATGTACGGAGGATGAGTATGGGGGAACTGTTTGTGGTAGATCTTTATGTAATTTAGGAGGTTTGGGCAGAGGTATTTAGAATTTGGTGGGCTGGTTGTTTTAGATCTGTCAGCAGCTTTTGATATAATTAATTTTGAGATTTTGCTGAGTCTGTGAGGACACTGCAGGGTGGTGATGGATGAAGTTGCTCTTGAATGGCTCTGATGGGTGTGGCCCACTGTGTATAGGTCTAGTAATTGCTTGTGAGAAACTAAGGGTAGAAAGTCTGAGGGGGAGATTTTGGGCCATTGTTTCAGAGGTGATATCAACATTGAGGTTGAAGTTTCTCAGAACAACAAGTTTTTGGAACTTTATCACCATGTCAGACAACATCTCTGGCAGCTTCTCTAGAAAGCCTTTCCTTTTTGGGGAGCTATAGATTAGCAGGATAGATGTGGACTTGTCTCTGGGTTTACAAAGTAGTTACATGCTCTTGAAGTATTTTGTCTAAAGATGGCCTCTCTTGTACATGTGGCTGGACTGGAATCTGATGGTTCCTCCCCTTCCATCATTTTTTTCTGTGGATCTAGGTCTGTAGCATAATGAGTAGGGGTCAATTGATGCTAACAGTGTACCTGCAATGTCATCCAGACTGGTTGCATGCTGTGGCCAGGTTGCAAGTCTCTTTTGTGATGAGGTCATAGATAAAAAAGGACATTGTGACCCCTGATCTTGCATTATCAGGGGGAGTTTGAAGTCAAGTTTTTTTTCTTCTGTTGTAAGCTTATATACAGTGGCTATTGCATGATTAGCTGCAGCTACTTATTGAGCTATGTTCTAGTTGCTGGTTTGTATTTCCTGTGGGTGTTTCTTCTAGCTAACACTGGGAGAGGGGAAGAGAAATTTTGAATTTTAAATGTAGTTACTGTCAGTCAGCAAAAAGTTCTGGGGATACACTAGATGCTGAGGTTAAGACAAGAGTGTTCAACACTATTGGGCACAGTGCTGTGGCAAGGGGCAAAGCTGGTGAAGCTTCACTCCAGAGGGCTGGAAAGTGTGGTAAGTGCACAGTTGCTTGACTATTATTTAAATTTTAAGAGGCAGAAATATGTTTGGATGTTTTATTGCAGGGCCCTCCCTACTGGGGTGCAGGGCCTGTGACATAGGTGCTGAGTTTCTAAACTGCTGGGGGGTGCTCCCCCCTGACTCCACCCAGGCCTCACTCCCACTCCACCCCTTCCCCCAAGGCCCCACCCCGCCCTGCTTCTTCCCACCCCTGCCCTCCCCTGTCTCTTCCCCACCCAGTTCCGCCCTCTCCCCTAAGCACGCTGCACCCTCGCTCCTCTCCCGTCCCCTCAGCGCCTCTTAATGCTGCAAAACATCTGATCTACAGTAGGCACTGAGAGGGAGGGGGAGGCGCTGATTGGTGGGGCCCACCGGCAGGCAGGAGGCGCTGGCAGGGAGGAGAGGTTACTCATAGACTCATAGATATTAAGGTCAGAAGGGACCATTATGATCATCTAGTCTGACTCCTGCACAATGCAGGCCACAGAATCTCACCCACCCACTCCTGCAATAAACCTCTCACCTATGTCTGAGCTATTGAAGTCCTCAAATCATGGTTTAAAGACTTCAAGGTGCAGAGAATCCTCCAGCAAGTTACCTGTGCCCCATGCTACAGAGGAAGGTGAAAAACCCCCAGTGCCTCTTCCAATCTGCCCTGGAGGAAAATTCCTTCCCGATCCCAAATATGGCAGTCAGCTGAACCCTGAGCATGTGGGCAAGATTCACCAGCCAGATACCCAGGAAAGAATTCTCTGTAGTAACTCTGTAGCAACTCAGATCCCATCCCATCTAACATCCCATCACAGGCCATTGGGACTATTTACCATGAATAGTTAAAGATCAGTTAATTGCCAAAATCATGTTATCCCATCATACCATCTCCTCCATAAACTTACTGAGTTTAATCTTGAAGCCAGATAGGTCTTTTGGCCCCACTGCTTCCCTTGGAAGGCTATTCCAGAACTTCACTCCTCTGATGGTTAGAAACCTTCGTCTAATTTCAAGTCTAAATTTCCCGATGGCCAGTTTATCCATTTGTTCTTGTGTCCACATTGGTATTGAGCTTAAATAATTCCTCTCCCTCTTTGGTATTTGTCCCTCTGATATATTTATAGATAGCAATCATATCTCCCCTGTGCCTTCTTTTGGTTAGGCTAAACAAGCCAAGCTCCTTGAGTCTCCTTTCATAAGACAGGTTCTGGTAGGGGGTTCCTCCTCCTCCCTGCCGCCCGCCTACCTGCCTGCTGCTCACCTCCCTGTTTGCCTCCTCATCCCGCTTGCCCTCCCACCTCACCTTCCCACCTGCCTCTTGCAGGGCCCCCAAAGCGCGGGTCTGGGGAAGTCCCCCAGATTCGCTGTAGGCTAGGGACAGCTCTGTTTATTGGTATTGTAAAATACAAATATTATAAATAAAAGTTAGTGATTTTGTATCTGAGAGGCAGAGTAAATAACCCATATTTTGAAAATGATACCAATACACTTTTATTACAGATTATTGTTCTTTTTGTCCTTTTTCCTGCCAAAGTATGGATTCACTTAACATGGTAAAGACTCTGTTGAGCTGTTGTAGTCGTCCCTGGCCTGATGTCATCAATATTCCAAATCATTATAAACAGATGGAAAGTATCAAGTCCAATTCTAAATCCAACATCTTCCACTTCCCTGATCCACTTTCTTTTATTGTACCCTTGGCTTCCATTTCTTTATCCATTTCGTATTAACTAACTTGTTAACTTCATCTATTCTTCAAAGTGAATTTTTGAAATTCAAGTCCCCTGCTTTCCCTCCGGCTGCTTCTCTGTACTTTCTTCTTCAGAAATTGTACCAAATTTTTAAAGATTTGCTCTTTATGAAACCATATGATTAATTTGTATTCCTTTATATTTCTCTGAGTGCTTTGTGGTCTCATACTTCAATGTTGCTAGGATCATTACTGCCACTCAGCTTAGAATTATTCATCTCTGATTTCCTGGCTCTTCCCAATTCTTTTGCTGAAAGCTGGAGTTATATTCAATACTTTTGAGTCCATCAAATTGTTCTTGTGCTGTCTGTGCAAAATCACTATTATTGGGCCAATATGTATTTGGGTTTCTTTCTAGGGTCTGTGGTGCAAACAAGTTAACCCTACAACCTTATCTGGCTTTGGTGACTTCACTGAACAGAGGTTGTTTTTTTGTTATTGATAATGAAGCCCTATTTTTGTATTACCCGCCCCTGGAAAATGTATTTACGTTTCTGGCATTTTTCCTTTTTCTTTTCCCTGTGAATAGCTAACAGAAGATAGCATTTACATTTTCAGCAATATCCAGTTGATTTGTTATTAAGTCCTTCCTGTACTGATTAAGTTAGTGGCTCAGTGGTTAACTCCTTTTTGATCTTTTCCTCCTTAAATATTTTGAGATCCTTTTATTGACTTTCTTCACTTTATGGGCAATCCTTCTCTGTCTGTCAATTCTGGCTGCATTAATCAGGGTTGTTTTTTTTAACACCCTTTCGGCTTCAGTTCATAATCCTCTTTATCCTCTGTAGAGTTTGTGTTCTTATACATGTCATGTACCTTCTAGTTTTTCTTGAAAGCTTTTCTCACATTCTTAGTCATCAACATCAGTTTTATCCCTCTTCATTTATTATTACAGTATTGCTGATTATGTACACCATGTGATGTGGCATGCTTGGCAAACATCGTGTCGGCAAGCTGAACAGTAATGGCTTACATTTTCTGACAGCAGGTGTCGAGCACCAATTAATTATCAAAACACTATCTTTTGGCTCCCTTGCAAATATAAAATGACCTGGATGCACCCTCACTCACATCACTGGCATCTGATTGGCTATGTGTTGGTCCGACAGCGGGACCTGTGAGATGTGTGCATAACTCAGGTATTATGCAGAGCTGGTTGCTGAACTGACCACTGTCTTGTTTGATCAAAGTTTTCTTTTTTTATTGGACCAAAAATGCATAAAAACCAGCCAGTTAAGCATCTAAATGTTGCCCGGCTGAAAGATCCAACAACTGGTAAACAGTCCTCAACACTGCTAATTACCATTTCGGAATTTTTTCCAATGAGCCGTGATGATGTATCTGCTGAATGGGTATCCCTGTGTGATAGAATCTACACTACCGTTGTGGACTGTGTTGGATATACAGAATGCTGTCATGCAGACTGATTTGTTGATAATGATCCTGAAATATCAAATCATCTTGATGCCAAATGGCAAGTGCATGACACGCTCTTAACTGACCCATTCTCTGAGTAGAGAAAAACCAGATATAGAGTAGCTTGCAGCACTTTCCAACACAAACTCCACCAAATGCAAAATATTTGGTTTAACCACAAAGCAGATGAATTACAGGTCCTTGCTGTAAAACATGACTCCAAAGACTTCTCTGACGCAGTCAAAGCTATGTATGGCCCTATTCAATCTGCCTTGACATCAGTAACAAGAGCTGATGGTGAATTTCTCATTGCAGATTGCACTGCCATCCACCAACTGTGGTGTGAACACTTAGTGAATTACTTAATCGTCTATCAACGATCTCTGATGAGTCACTGGATAATGTCTGCAAACTGTCTACATCTAATGCACTGGCCGATCCACCCACATGAGCTGAGGTGCTGAAGGCTGTCCAAGCAATGAAAACTAAAAAATCTCCTGGTCCCAATGCCATTCCAGCTGAAGTTTTCAAACACAGAGGAAATCTTCTCACTGGCATGCTTTTGGAATTCTTCTGACATGTCTGGCTTCAAGAAATCATACTGTGACAACTGAAAGATGCCACCATTGTCACTATCTATAAGCACAAAGGTGTAAAAAGCAACTATGATAACTACAACGGCATCTCCTTGCTCTCAGTGGCTGGTAAGTTTCTTGTGTGGATCCTCTTGAACAGGCTCTTGGCCCAAATTATCAGCAAAGTTCTATCTGAGTTGAAGTGCAGCTTTTGCGCTCAGTGGAGCACTGTTGACATAATTTTCATCATCCAGCAGTTACAAGAAAATGTCACAAACAGCATCAACTTTTGTACATCTTGTTTCTTGATCTAACCAAAGCTTTGAACACGGTCAACTGCACTTCCCTCTGGAAATTGCTTGCTAAATTTGGATGTCCCGACAAATTTATTAATATTTTTTGGCAATTCCACAAAGGCATGATTGGAAGAGTTAGTGTTGATGGTGATTTAACAGACCAATTTCCAGGCACAAATGTGGTGAAGCAAGGATGTGTCCTTGCTCCTGGCCTTTTTGGTTTGTTCTTCACTACAACGCTTGAGGAAGTCTTCTGTGGCTCTTCAAATGGCATCTTTATATGCTTTCACAATGGCAAGCTCTTTAATCTCTCTTGTCTATGTGCAAATATCAAGGTGATCAAAGCATTGATCCAGGAGCTTTTCTATGCCAATGATTGCACCTTGGTGGCACACTCTGAAGCACAAACTTCTTTGCTGTGGTGGCTCCTAACTTTAGCCTTGCCATTAGCAGAACAAAATCTGAGGGTATGTATCAACCAGCTCCTCAACAACTTTACCAAAATTCATTGATAAGTTTGGAAGGCACCGTGCTCCAACCCATCAAACAGTTGACTTATCTCAGCAGTGTGTTAAATAATGAAGTGACTGTTGATCGCGAAGTGGATGTGCAAATTAAGAAAGCCAGCACTGCAGATGGTTGCCTTTATCACCAAATCTGGAAGAAACATTGAATCTGTCTATAGATAAAAATCAAAGTGTATAATGCTGTTGTCCTCACAACATTGATTTACAGATGTGAAACATGGGCCTGTTGTCAATGCCACATTAAATAGCTTGACGGTTTCCATTTGTGATACCTACAATGACTGGTGGGCATCAAATGGCATAACCAGGTGTCCAAACTGGAAGTTTTGACAAAAGCTGATTTACTTTGTATCAAGGGTCATTTGATTTGCGCCCAACTGCGATGGACTGGTCATGTAATTCATATGCCTGGGACTTGTCTAGTAAAACAAATTCTATATTCTGAATTAAGTTCTGGCAGCCGTAAGTGTGGAAGGCAAATGAAAAGATGCTCTGAAACAAAATCCCCACAAGACAAATATTTCTGATTTGACTTTTGAGCAACTGGCAACCAATCACATCATTTGGCACTATACCGTAAGGGTGGGTGTCCTCAACTTTGAGAACAACTGCGTTGTGCATCTGGAAGCATAGCACAGACATGGAAACAATGTGCAGCTCAGTTAACACAACCAGGCCAATGGCTCTGTGGTCAGTGCGGTAAATGCTGTTCTTCCCAAATTGGTCCGTGGAGCCATGCGAAGACCCAGTCGTACAAACTGTGATTATCCACATCATCCTCAAAATGTCGGTTTGAGTGGCAGTATTATTGCTGATCTCTCTATCTCCTCTCCTCCTCCTCCTCCCTGACTCCAACTCTTTTTTTGTTCATTTCTTTGAATCAGATGAGTCTGGATTGCAAGAAGTGCACAAGTCACTCGCTAAAGTCAATGATATTGAAGTGCCTGCCTATTTAGGGGAAGCATCAATGATTAGCTTCAGTGATTCTGAGTCAACCTTTGCCCCTAAGCCATTGCTGCATTGTAGACTATTTGAGCAGTGGAGGAGGTGGTGCCATTCATGCAGTAGGCAGATACAGGATAGATGTAAATTTTGACTGACAAGAGGCACAGCCGTATCTGAACAGTGTGCTTCAGGAGAGGAAGGAAGATACTTAAGAAAATATTAAATAACTGCATTTGCCTGATGGTGATTTGCTGCATTTTTGGAAACCCAAAAGAAAGACCTTTGGGAGCAGAACCCACTGTCCAGCACCTGGCTAATTAGTAGCATATTTTGTCAAATCAGCCTGCCATGCGTGTGCACACATATGGGAGCTGATCTTATGATAGGTTTCTGTGTATCAGGAGATGTGATAAAACCCTTCATCTCTACCACCCGCTCACCTGCTAGACAGCAAATGTCATAGCCCAGAGTCTTTGTTTTTGGACATAATTTTACAAGTGTTGCTTCTGAAGTTGAATAACACTGAAGTGGAATATCTGAAGATAGAGCTAGATGTAATCAAAAACTATAAAAAATGGGCAACATTTTACATGTGTTTGTGAGGTTGGTAAAACATGTAAAACTTCCTGATATTCCATAGGAGCACCAAAAAGCATACCTGTCTGTCTGTCTGTCTGCGTAATGCTCATTTAGCCCCAATTACCATGGTACCTAAGCGCTTCTCCCATGCATTTATGTTATCAAAAATGGGTTCATAAAGCTTCTTTTTCAAAATTCCTGTTATACTTGTTGTCTGCATAGTTCTAAAGCATCAGGAGGGACAACATCTGGTTAACATCCACCTTCCCTTTGATGTTCCAGGTAACAACCGTAAAAGTTGGGATCCTGCGCTCTTTTGTCAGTAAAAACTCCCAATGAAATCAATCAATGTTTTCTTTGAGTAAGAACTGGAGGATCAGGCCCCAAAGTTGTGATTGTTAGTTAATACTACTGCTGCTGACATCCATGTCTCTTCATCTTTAATTTCACTCTGATCTCTCACATTGCCATTGTCTTCCTCCTTTCCACAACCAAAAACAAAAAAAAGAAAAAAAATTAACTGAATTTCATATTCAAACTTGAATTAGTCAGCAGAGAGCCTGCATCTTCTGGTCTGGCTGACACCTGTTCCGTATAGGACCAGACATAGGTGGGTAAAAGTAGACTATTCCCTAGCATAAGTTAAAGCATGCATTAAGCTGTTCTAATTTATGCCTGGCCCTGGCTGCCCATGATCCTAAGCAATTGTTATGGGAGCCAAGAATCACTGTTGCCTAGGGATGACCTGACCACTCCCTCTTTTCCTTGGGATTGTCCGTTGCACTGAGGGCTAAACCAGCTTTGAGGCTGCGTTGTGTTACCAGAGCAGCACAAAACAGTCATAGTAGGGGCCAAGTTCTGGTCAAAGGTTTTTATTAATGGTACTAGCAGTGGAAGGAACTTCTCGGCTTTTTTGAGGCCTTGAATTTGTCCCATTTTGTCATCGGATCAGTGTATTTGAGTGGATGGGAGCTTCTAAAGTGCAGCATCTAAGGTACACCTGTAACACACTCTCTTTGGTCTGCTCTAGGATAGGACCAAATAGTTCTAACCAAAATAAGTGTTTTAGAAGTATATACTGGCTGGACATCAATGTTGCTCCTCAGTAAGATATATCCAGGTTGACTCATTTTTCATCGGTTGTTGTTGTTTGTACTACATAGTACATTAAATATGCTCTAACTTTGCAGAACTTCTGTATCCAAACCAAAATCAATTAACCTGAACTGAACTTTTAAATAAAACTCAACTATTAGTTTGTTTAGTAATCCTTATATTCAATATGAGACTAGAAGAGGCTAGTGGTTTCTCTTTAGAGTTAAAAAATCCAAATAAATAAGCTCCACTGTGGGTTTAGTATAGGATAAAGACAGAGAACATCAGAAAAAATGGACCAGAATTTGGACATAAATGTTGAGATCATGTACTATATCATAGTCTGATTTTTTTTAAAACTATATTTATATGGAACAGCAAACACAGATTATGGCTTTGTATTTTATATGGCTTCAGCATCTGGTCTCTTGCTGTAATTCACATATTTTCATAGCCATAATCTCTAGTTTCTTATTTGATGATGCAGACCTTTCTGATGCCGAAATGGAAGAATTTTGTCAAGTTTACTGAGAGTCATTTTGAAGAATAATCCCTTTAATTGCTGACAGTAAGAAAAGACCTCAGGCAAAAATGCAGCATGCATATTAAATGACTGAAGATATTAATGTCCAATGTTTTTCATGGCCAGGTCGCTACACAAAGAGGTGCTTTGAAAGAATCACTCCACAGTTGCAAACTGGAAAAGCCACAAGACATAATCCACCTAACTTTTACTTTGCATGCATAATGAAGAGCTTTATTGTAGTTGAAATTGAAGCATGTGTTGACAACCTGCCAGCTATATCAAGCAGATATCTATCTTGGTATGCACCCTTCTTTGGTAACTAGCACCTTATATTGGGATGTAAATTCCATGGTATACACATAGGTTCAAAGCTATAACTGATTTGCACTAAGTAGGCAGAGGTACGAGGCAGTTGATTTTAGAATATTGAGATTTGGCTTCACTCAGTGGTTTTCAGTTAGTTTCAAGGGCATGCTGTAGGAAGCAAAAGTGTAGCAGGACTTTGTTAGTTATTTCAGAAATATTAATATGATGCAGAATTGGAAATGTTTCAGTTATTTTATAGCATTTCATTTGTCACTGCTCAAGCACACCAAGATGAGGATGGATGCTCTGCATCTCTGATGGAGAAAGAAGGCATTAGATAGCTTCCAAGATAGCTTCATGGAAGGGCTGGAAATCATAAGGAGAAATGCAGCTGACTACTGGGAGATGACTGTTAGCAGCCAATATATCACTGGTGTATTGCCTGGAATTTTCTTCTCATTACCTCAATCTAATGCCACTATCCCTGAGTGCTCTTTTTAAGAGAATTGCTTCCCTACACCATCATGTTGGGGTTTGTGGTGCTGCCAGCTGCATAAATCATGTTCCATGGAGGGACCCTTGTGCATCTGTTTAGTAGTGTAACAATTTTGACTTCCTGCAGAATTCAGAAGTCAACAGAAAGAATCTCTGAAGTATACCCACATTGGGACAAGTGTGCCTGTGTTCAGTGGCCCACTCAGGCCATGGTTTAAGTGTGGATTTTGGAGATGGAGAATTTGTTTTAAACCAAATATGGGAACTATAAAAGTTTCTTACTGACTGACCATTTAATCTGAAAAGCAAAAGCAAAGACATTTTCTGAGAAGAACAGGTTGTAGTCTGCTCTTGCTGATATTCTTCATGTTGCCACTTCAGATATCTTAAAAGTTACTGTTTTCATATCTTTTACTCCTGATACTACATCACATTTTTAGCTTACATATTATACAGGGCCTGATCCGGCAATAATTCATATTCACATGAGTAATTCCATTGAAATCAATGGGACTAGTATGAGTAAGGAAAGTTAGTGTGAGTAAAGAGCCCATAGAGCATATCGTAGATATTCAGATGAAGGATATTCATTCTGATTTGGTAGCATTTTACACCTACTTTGCATTCACTAGTGCAAATACCTACACAAGGTGCAGGGCAAGAGAGAATCAGACCCAATGACTCCCAGTTGAGTCTTTTAGCCAACTTGTCTCCGTTGATAGATCTCCTGTTTATTGACTGTGTGGTTCAGTGATTGAGTCTTGGATGTCAACACCAAATATGTGACATGACTAATTGTTGTTTACATTCCAGTCACTGGACTCCAGTTAGCAGAGCCAACAAGCTCTCCTTTCCCAGAGATTGCTATACCCAGTTTAAGGAGATGTAAGATTTGTACCCATCCTTTTCTCTGTGTGCCAAATCCTACAATCCCTAGTATGGCAGTGGAGGAGCACTGCCTCCTATACAGTGTACAATTTGGATGGTATTCAGTGACTGAGGCACAGATTGATTAATTAAACACAGAAGATAAATATTAATATTGAATACCCACTGCATTTGCTGAGCATGCGCCATCCTGCACAATGAATGAAGCATGGTCCTGTAAAAGAAAAAAGTGATAATGTAACCAAAGGCTGTACACACACAAGAGGGCAGAGTTAAGGTTGTGCGTGAAACTTTAACTGTGGCATTTCTTGACCTTTGAGTGCTTAACCATGCAACAGTAATCTTATTTTAGTGTAGATTTTGGGATGGAATCTTTAATCTATTTGGGAACAACTCTGCAGGTAAATTTGATAAATATGTTAGACCTGTATATTGCAAAAGGTGAAAATTCTATCTGAGCCTCCTGATGAGTCCAGCATTGTTTTGTGGTTAGAGCTGGGAATTGTGAAACCTTGATTTTGTTCTTTACTCTGCTGTGTGATTTTTTTTTTTAAAAAAATCACCTAATCTCTCAGGATCAGTTTCTCCATATTTAAAATAGGACTGGTGATATTTACCTACATTTGTAAAATACTTTGAGGTACTGGAAAGAAAGATGGTTTAGATGTTCAAAGTATTGCTATTGTAATTAAGGACTTCAAATTATACCATTAATGTAGATTTAAAATGTCATAATATGTTTAAAACTTATAAGTTGATAATCATTTATATTTGATGAGACTTAAGAATAAATAGTTGGTAAGCATCAATAAATACATTTTTGATGATCTACTGGTATTTATTTAACATTCAAGTAGCTTGTTAAATCTAAAAGATTATATAAATACAGTGGGTTTTGTTGAAAAATTAATTTCTGTTTTAGAGATATTATCGATTCCAAAGATAATTGAGGAATACAGCTGGAACTGGTAATACCTCTAAAACCATAATGAACTTTTAAAGTGTGCCTGTTGTATATGTTGCTATACTGATACAGAAGAGAAGAATCTGCTGGCTGGGTGTTCATTTTAAGGGCATTTCATCTCTGGAATGCATTTCTCCCTTGGGTCTGCCACATGCTGGATTTGTTAACCTTACAGATATGCTGCATAGCTTTTTTTTTTTCCCAAAGATGTTGGGATGAAAGATGGATGTAGTTCTTCACAGATGTGGGATAATAAAACACGGAGGGCAGATCTGATTGTGATTATGGGGCAGCAGAACTGGATTTAAATGGTTTAATGTCTTATTTTTTTAAATAATGTTAATTTTAAGCTTTGTATAATATGGACCTAGAGTTTGGGATGGCATTCTTTTATCTGTTATTTATACATTTAAATAAATAAAGTATTATTTCTAAAGTAATTATTAATTGCTTTATTGCGGGTTATTATGTAACAGACAGATAAGTATTCTTTACTGTACAACATTGTTACCCTGCATAAATACGTTTAAAATAATCATTTGGGACAGCATCATCTGCAAAACCATTGTTCGAGGGAATTCTGTCTGTCTTGGATATATAGTTATTTCATGAACTATTTAGTCAATATTGGTGATTGTCAGACATTTATTAGAAAAAGTATTAATATTTGGTAGATGCCCAATCAGAATGTCCTCCATTATCTGACATGCAGCTTGTTTCCATAAAAGTTATTAGTTTGCACGAGGTATATGTGCCAATACTGTGAGTCATCTGCCTATTTTACTGTGACATTTCAAAGCTCAATTATCTATAGTATAATTTTTTTTGGTAGCTGGCTATGTTGCCCATCTGTGAAATCATCACTTTGAGTCCTAAAAATAGGAATTAAACTGTTTTAAGCAAATTTTGAACCTACTTGAATGCCAGTTTGAAATGTAGTCATGTAGACAAATATTTTTATACATTTTGCATTCTCTCAGTATAGATTCTCTAAAATTAAGGTGATGTAGTCCTGCTGGCACCACTTGACAATCATCTAAGTAGCATGGTGAAAATATCTGGAAATGCTTTCTGGCTCGGGGCCTGGTCCAATGCCCATTGAAGCCAGTGGAAGGACTTGCAGTGACTTCAATTGATTTGGGCCCCAAGTGAGTAGAAGTAACACATGAATATAATATAACCAGCATTAAGAGGTTGTGGGGAAATAAGGAAAAAAGAATAAGATTAGAACTAGTTATTTACTAGTAATGAAGGGATCACTGGAGCAAAATGTGAAGAAAGCTAAAGACAGTGGGTAAGAGGGTAACAGGGTGCCTGAAGAAGAAAAAGGAGTCTAGTAGGATATGGGAATCTGGGAGATAGAGAGTAAAATCTTTGCCCCATTGAAAGTCAATAGTAGAACTCCCTTTGACTTCAATGGGACCATGGTTTCATCCAAAGATTTAAGAACATGTTAGCAGAAAGTGATATAGAGAGCCTTGAAAGCAGATAGAGGGAGCAACATATGTAGGTAGAGGAATCCCTTAAAGAAGATAGAGTGTATTGTTGAGTGATTGAATCCTGGGAGATCCATCAAGCCAATTTTATTATGTATTTTCATATCACAAGACGCCAAATAATCTAATTAGTCAGGAAACCACAGTTTGTTACATTTTTAGTAATTTGCTGTGAATAAAATCATATTTTACATTTTAGGTTAAACAACAGACTTTTTGATGTGTTCAAAAGTATGTTATGTTCTCCACACTTACCTACAGAGACGATTAAAAATTAATCTAGTTTCAAAAATACAGTTACGGTAAAAATGTAATATGTGTTTGCAATCATTCATACTGCGTTAGGGTCTGATTGTCTCTCAGTGAAGTAACTAGCAAAACACCCACTGAATCCCATGGGAGCAGAATTCAGTTAGTGGTGATGAAGCTTGATACAAAATTGATAGGTAGATTTACAGATCATTATATATAGTAAAAACCTAAATAAAAACAACCCAGCCCAAAATAACATGAGAAACAGTTAAAGCACTATTTGTGTTAACAATATTGGTTTACATTATGGATGATACTTATGCTGAGTTTCTCATATGTTGCCAGTAAATATGCTGATTAGATAGATCATTGGTTTCGATGGGCAAATGTTCCTGCCCTAACAGGCAAATAAAAATGTCAGCGTGTTTGGCTTTGGTACTGTTCTTGGTTGTTTATTGGAATAAGAGCTCAATCTTGCATATGTTTTCTATTCAGAACTCCAGAAACCTTAGTGGAAGTTTTGGGTGCACAATTAATGTAAAATCAGACCATCCGTGACAAAGGCATCCATGTTATCCAATAGTCTCTATATTCATTCTTTTTGAGGCTGGCAACCACTTCCATTGTTGAAGTGTTCCTATTTCCATATACCAAACCCTCAAAATGAGAGAATTATTCCAATATACTCATGACAGATCCTTAGCTGGTGCTGTTTAGCATGGTGCTCTTCACTTCAATTTAAAATTTTTAAAATATATATTTTCTTGTAACCTTATTTCAAAATTACCAGGCTATAGAATCTAAGTTTTGTATGACACTGGAATTTTGCATGTTTTTGCCAAATGGTAAATAAGGAAAAGAAAAACAGAATTATGTTTGGTCCCATATTGAGTCACTGTGTTTAACCAAATTAGCAAAAGGCCATCTATGTCAGGCAAGAGAAGTCTATTTTTTTAATAATGTATTACATAGTTCTAGTGGAGAACAAATCAAAAATGTATTTATTTATGGAAGATTTCTTACATATTGCACATTGAGTCTATGATTTAAGTATGGTAAAAGCAATGCCAGAGCACAAAGCTGAAAGATCTATAAATTTTTATAGTGTGGCAAATTTATGCATTTTAAAACCCATTTAAATATATTCGTGATCTATTTTTAGAGCTTACTTACATAGATTTCAAAAATATGCAGTTTTCATAGCTGCCTTTATAAACTATATTGATAATGACAAGTGTTATTTTAGGTTCCTTAAAGAGTCATCATTAGTTGTACTGACATCAGAAAGTTATCTACTGATCTGACATAAGCACTACAGATTTTGGCTGTGCTTAAGCTTCAGTTGTTTCATTTTAGAAAAAAATTTGAAACAACTGCTCCCTATTGATAATAGTAGCATCACCTTCAGTCTAGGCAAATGGAAATAGGTCTTCAGACAACAACAAGCAAAATATGTAGCTGACATTCTATATGTTAGAATGAAATATGTGACATATACTAGCAAAAGACCGAGTCCTGAAAGCCCTTACTCACACAGTCCTTACTCATGCAAATATTCCCTACACACACAAGTAGCTATAATGGAAAGAGTGCCATTAACTTCAGCTGGCCTATTGCATGGGGAAGAATTATTTGATTTTGGAGGATTAGCTGCATTTTTTAACTCCATATAGGATAAAAAATTATATTAGGCCTGCATAGCTCCCAGACACATTTCAATTGGATGTGTTATTAGTCTGTTCTTTCTGCAGTAAATTATTGTGTAGTGTTGCTGTGCACTGTTAAACAAGTGCTGGGTATTACTGCAGAGGTGGCCGAAGTTTTGGTGAAGTGATATAAATGATTAAATCATCCTCTGTTGTGCACAATTGTGAAGAAAGGGGAAAATAAGTAAATATTTCGGAGGCTGTACAAGACTAGATACCACCCCACTGGAACAGATTTGTGTCCCTTCCATCTAACCAAATCCTGAGAAGGAAGGCAATCTAGTCAACTCAGTAGATCCCAGCTTGTTGCATGAATGGCCTGTATCTCTATGCTATGTATGCCATGCTCCCTCCATGGCTGCATGATTCTCTTACTAATGTTGTGCAATAGGTCCAAGGAGGGGAAGGGGAAACCTGGATGTAGAGTTACTTTTGAAACTCAATTTTAATTTTGAAAGGCATTTTTGCAGCAAATTCCATGGTGTACCGGGGGATGATTCTGAGTATATTGGTTGCCTGCCCTTCACCCCTTCAAAATATAAAAGGAAGTGCATTGCCTCCGCAGTACAAAGAGCAATGTTTAGTATTGCCAACATGAAGACACTGAAATTTAATTTGTTTTTCTCATTGTAGGCTGTTTTTATTCACAATCTGATCATTTACTACTTTAGCCAATAAACATTCTAAAACATCAATTTAATGCTGCACATTTCATTTATGAGTCAGTAAACAACGTTAAAATGATATAATAAAAATAAAGCAATGTTAGTGAAATAATTAAAGACACTACAGTCTACTAAAAAGGCAGGAAAATAACTCTTCAGCAGAATTCATGACTTCATCCAGTAACTATCGTATGTCAACCAATCCAGTATATGAACATATTTCATCTACAATACAAATAAGAGAAATAAAAATATTATTTCTTCTCAGAATAAACAGCATCAATGACATTAAACATCTCAAAACCGACTAAAACATTTCATTTCTGACTGTGTACACTACATTTCTTGAATAACATAAAGAGAATGGCAACAACACTTTCTTTGTTATTAAGAAGTATTTGGTAAAATTGACATTTTGATTTTCATACTTCATTGGACATTTTGGTCTAGTGCCTGGGGCCAAATCACCTTGATCAGTCCCACTGAAGTCAGGGAGACTATTTGCCTAAGGTTTGGGCAGTTTGTGAAAAGAACAGTTGTATATTAGAGGCAAGGGTGGATTATGTCAGGATCCATGGTGCCAGGACCTGAGATAGAGTGGCCCAAGGACCTGAAATATTTGATTTCAAGGATCCAAGTGGGGGTCCTCTGCTGGCGAGTGCTGGGGTCTATCATGAGGACCAAGCAAGTGGAGGTAGCATTGGCAGGACACAAAAGCTAGGAATTTAATGATCACTTGTGAAGTGGAAGGGTAAATGTGACATTGGTTTATTGTAGGCCCTTTGGGTTGGATCCAGGCCCCTTTTAGTTTTAGGGTACATTTTTCAAACATACTTAAGTGGTTGAGAAGCATAAGTCCCATTTTCAAAGGTAACATAGGCACATAGGGCTAGATTTGCAAAGATATTTAGGCACTGGTGGTATTTACAAAGGTACCCACACAAGTTAAGTACCTAACTCTTGGCCCCACCAGTGCCAAGTAAAGCTGGACAATTATCTCCTGTGTCTTATATCCAACACCCCTGTTAATACACTGCAGAATGATATCAGCCTTTTTCACAACTGCACCACACTGGTGACTCTCATTCAATTTGTGATCCACTATAACCCCCAGAACTTTTTCCGCAATACTACAACCTAGCCAGTTATTCCCCGTTGTAGTTGCACGTTGTAGTTGTATTGTAGTTGCACGCTGGATTTTTCCTTTCTAAGTGTAGTACTCTGCACTTGTCTTTATTGAATTTCATCATGTTGATTTCAGACCAATTCTCCAATTTGTCATGGTCATTTTGAATTCTAAGCCTGTTCTCCAAAGTGCTTGCAACCCCTCCCAGCATGGTGTCATCCTCAAATCTTATAAGCATAATCTCCACTCATTTATCTAAATCATGAATTAAAATTTTGAATAGTTCTGTATCCAGTGCTAATTGCCTCCACTAGCTACATCCTCCCAGTCTGACAGCAAACCTTTGACGACTAGTCTTTGAGTATGGTCTTAGCCATTCATAACAGGTTGAGAGGTGAAAGACACGGGAGTTACCAATGGTGAAGGGAAAGAGATTGGAAATGAATATAGCAATAAGGATGGAGGATGGATGTGGAGATGGCAAAAGGGCTAAAGTATTGTACAATAAGCATGGCAGATGGAAACGGGGGATAAATAATATAGGGATGGGGAATAAGAGAAGGAGCTGTAGATATAACTATGACTGTGAACAGGGAAAGAGAGAGTTCCAGTAATGGGTATGAGTGGCTGATGCTAAAACAGTAGAACCAGATTGGTTGCTAGGGAAAGGAAAGGGGATGAGTAGTGCCTGCTTCTCTGGCTGAGGCAGGTCATGGGTATGGTAAAGAGATGGGGAGAGGAGAGAGGATGATTAAGTGAAGCTAGGCAGGGATAGCGGGAGAAGTGGATGAGGGTGAAGGGTTGATTTGCATAGCCTGTAGCTGGGGCAAGTCGTGGGTATGGGTCATAGGAGGTGGGGATGAGTGTGGGAGGCAGGGCCTGGGTAGGGCCGAGGGGCTGAATGTGTGGGGCAGGACCTGGGTACGGCTAGAGGGTGGGGTGTGGCAGGGCCAGGGTAAGGCTGGGGTGTGTGTGAATGTGTGGGGCAGGGTGTGAGTTTAGCTGAAGGAGTGAGTGTGTGGGGCAGGGCCAGGGAATGGCTGGGGGTGTGAATGTGTGGGGCAGGGTGTGAGTTTAGCTGAGGGAGTGAGTGTGTGGGGCAGGGCCAGGGAATGGTTGGTGTGAATGTGTGGGGCAGGGCCCCAGGTTTAGCTGAGGGAGGGAGTGTGTGGGGCAGGCCTGGGGTATGGTTGGAGGGGTGGAGGGCAGGTCTCCGGTATGTGAGGGAAGTGAGAGGCTGTGGCTAGTAAATAGCAGGGACACGAGGGGCTGCAGTAAGCTCCCCCCCACACACACACCGGCGGTGCTGCACCGAGCCGGGCAGCGAAGGGTTAACGAGGCTGGCGGGGGGTTCCATTTGCGGAGGCTGCGGGGCGGCGGCAGCGAGGGAGTTAACCCTGTGGCGGCGGCGGGGGAGCGCAGCAGCGGGGCCGAGCCGCCGCCGGGTTGCTAGGGATGGAGAGATCCCGTGTCACCCGGATGTGAGTGTCATGTTGGCCCCAACTCCAAGGGATTTGGCAGCAGCGGCAGCGGCAGCGGCAGCAGCAGAGGAGCAGCCCCTCGCCTCTCATTAGTCGCTGCCATGGGGGTCGGATAGTGGGGGGCGCAGGGGGCAGCACACGCCTGGCGTGGGGGTGGGGTGGGAGCGTCTCTGCTTTTATTCCGTTTACACCGGGCAGAAAGTGATAATAATGCACCCCCACCCCCACCGCCAGCAGGAGCAGGAGCACCCAGAAGGTAAGAGCCCGGTGCAGCCGGCCAGGGCAGCAGCATGCCCCGGTGAGGGGGTGACTGCGGGCTGTGGGAGGGGGGATTAGGGGGTGGGGCGGTGTAGGGCATGGGGAAGGTTAGGGCCCCAGGGGGCTTTGGGAGGGAGAAGGGATGCGAGTGGGGGATTAAGGCTGGGAATAGGGCTAAAGATAGATATAGACGGAAGGGGATAGCAGGGATTTAGGAAGGGCACGGGGACAAAAGACAAGGAAGAGGGGTAGGGATGCTGCCCTCGGTGTGTGACCAACATGGGAGCGGGTTTAATTAATGTGTACACGCTTCTCTTTTGCCCTGAGGCCATTACAATCAGCTGGTGGGGCTGCGAGCGAGAGGTGTGTGTGTGTGTGTGTCGCTCCCCGCGTGTGGACAGACCTGGCTGGAAATGCAGCTTCCCAGGGCTGGCTGGGGGGCGGGTGTATTTGGTGCGTGGGCAGGGGCAGGTGAGGGGTTGTTGCCGGGCGGGCTTTCGGTGCGATGCGTTCAGCCCCCCCCCCGCCCCCGCCCCCCCAGGCGCCGCTGCTGGCCGCGCACGGAGAGAGACGGCACATGGGGTTCGTGTGTGCTAATCTCCCTTGCCGACAGGCTCAGGCGCTGCGGCTGCCCCCCGGGCTGGGTCGAAATGATTCGCCCCTCCTGAAATTAACAGTAAGTTTGGGCTTGTGTGGCCGTGCTGGAGGGCAGGAGCTCCCCCGGGGAACCCTGACGCTCGGGCTTTGTTTCATTGTCAAAGCTTGATTTAAAGGCAGATGGAGGGTGGCTGATCTGTGCCGAGTCCCGTCGCACGGCATCCCAGAAAGGGAGGCGGGGGGGGAGCACGTGGGGCCGTTGGAAAACGAAAGAATTATTTGGAAAATGAGTCAGGTGAAACGGCCAGTGTCAAACTGTGACCTGAGGCAGCAGGCGCTCTCTCTCTCGCTCTCTCTCTCTCTCTAGTGTAACCTAGCAATGGACCCAGCTGTTGATGTGCCGAGTGTCACATCTCTGTGGGAGATCCACGTGGGCAGCAGGAGATATTGTAGGCTACATCCAGGAGTGACCTCTTCCCAGCTGCCAGCCTAGGGAGCCATTTTAATATTACCCCTTCTCCTCCCCCTACACACACACACACACACACACACAAAGTTGGGCAAGGAGAGAAGCAGTAGCAGCTGAGGCCCGGTTCTATCCGCATCTCCATCGTACCCACACGCTCACAGGGCAGGTTTTTTACTGCCTCGTTGAGGTTGCGTGGGTGGGTGGGTAGGGGGTGGTGTTGGTTTTGCAAATGGAACTTATATCTGTTTTACCTCAGGTGAACGATCAGGGGATAATATTTCCATCTCCTGCCCTGGCAGATCTGCCTGAGTGTCATTCTCTCCCCTAATTTCCAGCACATATCCTGTCCTAACCCTCCATCTTTCCCCCCCTCAGATATCTTCAAGTTTTGAGTTTACTGGGGCCTTCTTACAGGTGCCATTGGTACTAGACTCTGCTGCTTCAGCTGGGAAGCTTGCAAGACAAATATCCCTGCTCTGTAGGGCTGTTTTGCCTTCTTTGTTGACCACCTAGATGAGATTATTTCAATGGTTTATTATTTTGAATTTATAGTTTATTTTCCCCTTAAAAGGTTTTGGAGGTTTTTCAGTATGGCAGTTTACAATGTGGGGGATACTGATGTTTTTGGAAGTGTTTATCATCAAAGGCTATTGAATTTTAATTGGAGGGAAGTGTCCAGGGAAGTTTCCTTTTTTAAGAATGCAGAAAGGTGAAGGATTTAACTTATTGACAAGAATATTTCTAATTTGATAAATAATTCACAATATTCTGAACTATTAGACTTTGTTTTGCCCAAAATGGGGGAGGGGGGAATAGTGAATACTGTGCTGTTTTAACAAACTCACACACACACACACACACAAGATAGGATTTGTTAGATATAAATATGATGGTGTGCAAGCTGTCATCCAATTTGGAAAACTCCAATACAGTGCTTCAAGTGGAGGAGTCAAGATGAACAGTGTTTCGGTGTCAGCACATATCTTGACAGTCCTATTTAACTGACATTTATAATACCGATTCCTGTATCTTTCTTATGGTGGAAGGAGCCTACTATTTAATATATATCTGTGTGTGTAAAGGAAACATCAGGAGTTATTTAAATAGCTCCATCCTTTTTATTTAGAATACTATGTTTATATTTGAATGTAAAAAAACCAAAACGAAATTACTTTTTTTTTTCTTCTGCAGAGGCAAACTATGCAAGTAGTACCAGAATTCCTCTCCCTGGTGACGGACCAACTATTCAGTCAAACAGTTCAGCACCGTCCAAGCAAACTGTTCTGTCTTGGCAAGCTGCAATTGATGCTGCTAGACAAGCCAAGGCTGCCCAAACTATGAGCACTACCACAGCCCAACCCGTAGGATCTCTGTCCCAAAGAAAACGCCAGCAATATGCCAAGAGCAAAAAACAGGGTAATACATCTAACAGTCGGCCACCCCGTGCCCTTTTCTGTTTATCCCTCAATAACCCAATACGAAGAGCCTGCATTAGTCTAGTAGAATGGAAGTATCCTTTTGATGCAATTTTGTTTTTACCATCTGTTCTTTCAATATTCCAGATATGTCAGAGAGATTGTCTAGGACAGGACAAAAAAGCAATGAGGCCTTGGAACAGGAGCAGAACAGTATTTAAGTTCTTCTGTTGTAAAGTTACATGGTATTGGATTTGGAGTTACATTTAGTATTTTATTTGTAATAAATAGCAATCTCACAGTCTACATTTTTAAAAATATGAAATTAATTTTCATATACATATGTGTGTAGGTAAAAAAAGTCACTGGTTTAAACAATGTTTTGTAATGTTTTATGTTTCAGGTTTTGTTTTACAGTTAATAAATTGTATATTAAAATAATAGCCTTCCTGGCAGTGGAAGCATTTTTAACTGTTGGGGAGATAACGCATGTTGATGCACTTATATGTACATGTGTAACCCATTGATGTTAATGGTGTTTACATACTTAAATCCCTGCTCATCAAAATGAGACTATATCCCTTAATCTGTCATCATTACACGCAATTTCATTTCCCTAATTAAAATAAATATATGAAACATAAATGTACAGAGAAAAGCAAGGTAGCAGGTGGTATGTTCCCCAGCTATTTTGCCCCAGGAAAAAACACTCTCAAATAATTTTCTCCCTAGAGAATATTCTGGACATGCTCTTGTAAAAGATAGTTATATGGTTACATATTTATATATTTTAAAATTAAATAAATTTCTTATTCACTTTGCCCCAGGCTGACTGATGCATCCAGTGATCCAGGTAGCCCCTTCCTTCCTCACCTGCCATGTGGAATTTTTACTTCTCTGTTGAAATCAAGATAACATCTCCTATTCCACCTCCTCCACCCCTCCACACACTTTCCTTTGCTTCACATCCCTTCATCAAATCCCCAGGTTGCAACCGTTATCATTCTGATGAAGGGAGACTTGATGGGACAAAACCTGTCAATGCTTCTTTCTAATTGGCAGATAAATAACTGCTTGAGTAATATGAAGTATTTCCTCCCCACAGGCTATTGCCCTATAGCTCTCCCAAACCTGTTTGCCCAAGGAACAAGAAGTCAAGTCTAGATCTTCCACATGGCAATTTCCTACATTACTGCTAGGCCCAGTGAGCCTGCTGCAGAAGTCCTTTCAAAATAATGCTTACCGAATGGAGAAGTAGGGAGACATTAGGAGCCAAGCTGCAGATTCACTCTGAGTACATACAAGTAGTCTGCAGTACATGATTCATCTGAACTTTTAAGACATATCGACAGCCAAAACACATATTTGGATATGTTCCCTATATAGTCATAGATGAGAGAGCAGAATTGCTAGCATATATTCCCAATGGCTTATATGTTTTGTTTTGTTTTGTTTTTTCTTGGTTCAGTGGTGATGGGTTTGGGCTGGGATTTAAAAACTTCTTTTGAAGAGTTGATAGTATGTATTTTCATAAATCTCAAGTAACATTTTGAAACAGACAATATCATTTTGGTGGGAGTCCTGGGAAGGGGATGTAAAATTTTGGCCTGTCAACCTAGATAATTTCCCTTTAATAGCAAATGACTGTGCTAGCAAGTAGATTGTTAAATGCCAAAATAAATGTGTTACTTCAAAGAGACCCTCCAGCATGAGAGCTGTTAATGTAAAGCATTTGGCAATGGCCAGTGCTACTCTCTTTTATAAAGATGTTCTTTTGAGTTATTTTTTAAACATAATTTAATTACAAGTTAGATTTAGTGGGCCAAATTCTTCTCTCATTTACACTGGTATAAAGTGAGAGAAACTCCAAAGAGTTGGTCTCTCTCAGGCTGTTAAATACTTCTGGATTCAGAATAGAATAACTGAGAGCAGAATTTGGGCGCAGTAGCACTACATCATAAAACAAAGTTGTAACTTACTAAAATGCAAATTGATATAATCTACTCATTTCAGCTAGCAGGAAAATGCAGATTTAGATAGATGTATGTTCCTACTTTGTATGTTGAGATCTATTGTACATAAAAGAGCAACCATTGATCTTAATGGGAGTTGCAAACATAAAGTCTGTTATTGAGGATGGATTAATTTTCTCCTGTGAAGAGAGCCAGCAAAATAGGGCTTAAGTGGTTTTAAGGTATGCCTAGTCCTTGTGCTGGCTCTCTCCATAGCATTGAATATCATCCGCTGAGATTATGCCTCCAAGGCAATTAAGACCATTTTCAGTATAGTGCCTGTGATGCACATACAAAATACCCATAGATAGAAATCAATGAGAGTTGTGCATGGAATTGAGGGTAGTATATGTCTCTAAATAAATATAAGTGAAATATCCTGCTTCTCTTCCCAAATTCAGTGCCCAGGCAGGGTAAATGAGCTGTGTGTGGATGAACTTCAAAAGCTTTTTTATTTCTGGGGGAAGAGGAATCATGTTCCCAGTGGGAATGGAATTGGCTACCTGTTATTGCTATTTCAGCCCTTGGACAAGGATAGTGGCTGCAATTCCTGCATATCCTCTACATGGTAGTTTATAGCCACTTGGTCTATGTAAATTCTAGAGCAAGTGACCATGTCCCTATTCCTGGCTCTGCTTATCTAAACCCTTATCTCCAGGCCCTGACTCTGGCAGACCTGATACAGAAGGCAGCAGTTACAGACGTGAGACAGGTGCAGAACCTTCCTGCATACTCACGCTGCAGCTTTCCAGCCCTCACGCTGCAAAACTGCTGAAGTTCTGTTTCACTGGGACCTTCCTTGTCCCCTACTACAATCTTCACTCTGTGTGGTTTGTTCTTCCTTTGATACACACATGTAATTTCCATTAAGGTTAATTGGAGGTGTGTGTGCATAGATTTGTAAGTATACCATATAATCCAATGGCCAACTTATTCATTTAATATTGTGTGATGAGATTTACGTCTCAGAATTTAACATAAAATACTGTGTGGCAGAAGGAATGTAGCTATGCTCCTTGTCATAAAAGAAAAGAGGGCATTTCAATGTCATTGTGATCGAAAACAATAGGGTATGGTGATATAATTGATGCTGAGGAGGAATTGGTTGTCAGTCATCACTCAAAAGATTGTAGTGAAAAAATCAGACTTATTTTAAAAATAAAATGTGAGTGCAAGATATAGAAATCAAAAGCAGAATGAGACTGGAGTAGTGTATACATTCAAAATCCATATATTCCTTAACAAGATTTTTCAGACCATTTGACATATTTATACTACTGGCTATTTTTGCCAATTGTGTGGCCTTAGCTGTTTACATCCCATTCCCAGAAGATGATTCTAATTCAACTAATCATAACTTGGTAAGTATTCTTTGATTTTCTTTCTATATTTATGTTGGTTTATTATATACTTTGACAATTAACTGCTAATATTAGGGAGCAGTTGTCAGTATGGATAGTAGCTTTAGTTAGAAAAAATGGCATTTAGTGATACTCTGAAACAAAATGTCTTTGAAATATTTCACTGCTTTGGTTGTCAATTTCAGTGTGTGTTCTGTAGTATCTGCTGTAAAAAGAATTGACAAAAATTATAAATTTTTGGGACAATATATGTTGACGATAATGTTGGATATAAAAGAATGTAATTTAATTTGTCTGTTACTGTTGTTTAGATTAAAATTACTTTGCTGTTTTTTTGCTCTTTAGTTTTCTGAAATCAGTCCTGTTGAAGTCATACTGTGCTTTCTGGTATATTAATCTCATGTGTTTTCAGATTTTAATGCTAAATTCTTAATCATATTTTAGGGTCTATATTAGTTGAGGTTTTTCTTTATATTAAACTAGTCCAAGACAAGAATTTATACAATGAGTGTTGTTGTATAGTTGTTATATAATTAGATCACTGCCTTCATGTAAAAGATGAAATGTTGTAAGGGGGAGGTGTTGCTTTAATGAAGACAAATCTAAAGGAAGGTTTATGTACTTTAAAGCTGAGTTTTAAAAAGAGACTGCTGTTGCTATAACAGAGATTTCTAACCTGGGTTGCAATGTGCAGAGTGTATCATGTACAGCAGAGCATATCTAGGATCAATTTTTTTTTACTACAGTTGTGTTTTATTGTTCGTCATAAATATATATCAATAATTTTTAAATTGCAATGTAATTGCAAGAATATATTTTATAATAGTATTTGTAATACATATTGTATCCAGTATTAATATTGGATTGCTTCCATTGTTTATATTGAATAATAACTTTAACACTAATGATACATTTAAAAAGCTGGAAGAGTTCATAGGCCTTGACTGTGCAGTCTTTGCACACTCAAAATCCTCATGGGAGATTTGGGTGTGTAAAAAAACCCAAACAAATGAACAAAAAAACCCCCAACCAAACAATAGAAACAACACAGGATTGGACCCAAACTAGTAAACAGATAATGTGGGATTATTTTTGTATGGAATATCTGGGTTAATGCGTAACCTTACATGAATGAAGACATTTGTTCAGGTTACAATTTGTAACCTTGTTTATTTTACTATAGATGATAATTCGTATACATTGACTCATTTTGTGCATTCTTTGTTTACCAAGAGTACAAGATTAAACAAATATAGACAATAAAAACACTGGCAAAAGGCAGACTAATTCAGGTCAATGTAAAGAACAATTTATGCAGCTGAATATCTGAGCCAATCAACAATCTGTTTTTTCTCTGAGAAATTCAGGGCAGAAATCTCCATAGTTGTCAATCCATCAGAAAGTCTCTGTTAATAACTAATTTCATAAAGCATCACATGAAAGCGTAAAATATTTGTGTGTCAGAGGCTAATAGTTTTATAAAATTTGGTGGGTTTTTAAGCAATAGTTCTTACAAAAGCTGAACTCATATCTTTCTGACCTAATTTTATAATGTGTTAACATTTAGGATTAAAGTGTGTGCTTATTCCTTTCTTGCTTTGTAGCTTTTTGAACTCATATAGCCATATTGTTTTAAGTAGAAATAAATTATAGTCTTTTATCCAGAGATTCATATTCATTTTTTAGCATTTTAGAGAGGCTTTTTTTGGACTCCTTTCATATACATCAACAAATTCTACATCTTGATCACTCTCCTATTCACATTCTGCTCTGTTATATTGGTGTAAATTCTGAGCAACTCTAGAGCAGAATTTAATCTAGTGTTTTCATTTTGGCAGCATTTTTTTTATACCAGGTCAGAGTAAGTCAGGTGAAAGGGAAGGCACATATTTTATCTGTATTATATATATGATCAAATAAAATAAATAGATTGGAATCAAACTGGATTGGCTGTTTCTATGGTGGTAGCTGTACATCATGAAATGGACGGACATGTCTTTTTCTGTGGAATCCTGCATCTATTGACTCGTCTGCCCAGTATAGCCCGATTTCTCCTCTAAATGTGGGTGGAGGCAAAGTACAGGAGCTGCACATAGGTATCTTCCTGAAAATCCTCTAGGCTCACATGAGAACCTGTCATGAAGGGTGGCTATTGCCTGGCAGCCCCTTGGAGCCTGGACTCATTGATGTGAGAGAGAGGGAGTTCTGTGGTATTATGGAAGAAGTAGAGCTTATGTTATAGAACTGTTATTGCCCCCTTCTTCCACTATGTCTGAGTTCCACCAGCTTCTGTTCCTCTTTACTCGTGTTAGTCTGATACTCCAGTAGAAACTGTGTTTGGTCAGTGGCTGTCCTAATATCTCATATGCTTTCAGATTATCTATAAACTTTAAATTTATAAATGCAGTTAAAAATAAAATAATTACATGCATCACTAAACAAAAAAAACATTCATTTAAAATGTAAGGAAATTGTAAAGGCGGAAATTTTATAGCTCTACATTAGTATAACATTTTAAAATAGAGAACTGGGTTGTCAGCTGGTGTAAGTCACTGTAGCTCTATTGAGTAAAATGCATTGACACCAGCTCAGAATTTGGGCCATAATTGTTACATTTGCAAAATTTATATACATAAAAATGTAAGCATATCAAACATATGCTTATGAAGTTGAAAACCTAGATAGGGCCCTGGAAAGAGGGAGCACTGGTCGAGGATGGGGGAAACAGAGGTGGGGCAGTGGTCAATGGGGAACTGGAAAAGGAGTCTGTCCCAGATGAACAGTTGGGCCTTGAGAGGATCTCCCATCCTGCACATCTTAGGAGGTACTCAGGAGAGGTGTTTTTCTCCTGCAAATGTTGGGAAATCTGCAGCAGAGCCTTCTATCCAGTTTAGACGTACAGAATAGACATTCTGTAATAGAAGAGCTCCCTTCCTGTGGCTTCCCAAGACCAGGTTGGGTGGTCCAGGAGACAAATTCTGAGAGTAAATGCTTGCTTATAGCTCAATCAGTGAAGTATTAGATCACATAACTGGCTGAGCCACTGGTGAATCCCTTTGAGGAAGAATACTTTTTCAGTCCTCTACTGCTGACTTAACTTGCAAAAATATATTGTGCAACTCATTCTCCAATGAAAACAGTCAACACAATCAATTATACATCACAATATTCATTATAAAATACATTTTATGACAAATTAATTTGATTACAAATATATGAAACATCACAGGGCAAATAGAAATGGATATGACTAACAGTATTAATGGCTCAAATATATGCACATTAATAAACTTAAAAAATAGCTCATGTCTTAGATTTTGAGACTCAAGTGAGTCAATTTTCAACTCTCAAACTTAAGGAAGTTATTTTCTAGAGGGATTTGCACCATTTTTATTGTAACAATGCAGTAATTTAAGAAAAATGTAATATGGACAAGGCCTAGGGATGAGAGGCCTAAGGTTGTTCATTATCTGTGCACGTTCAGTTACTTGCGTCTGTGGAGGCAGCCATCAAAGGTGTCCGTGGTAGTGGTTATGGTTTTTGTGATTATAGCCATCTGTCTACTGTGAAATAAATGGTAAAGAACTAAACACATTTAGTAAATCAAAAGGAAGAAGGGAAAGTTGTGTAGTGTTAGTGGCTCTAAGCCCAGCACACTCCCCTCCTTGCTGTTGGGAAAGGATAGCTCAGGTTTCTTCCTCCTTACACTGTGGGGGAGTCCAATCTTATGTATCTGCTTGGTTGATAGATGTCTAGTAAACATAAATTCCATTCCATAAATGGCTACTGTGATGAGTTCAGTGTGCTCCTCTGTGTGTATTGCTCTCTTTATCCTCTCTTTTTCTTGTCTCCTGAGTGAGAAAAAGGAGGCTTTTGTGCTCTCTTCTCTTTCCCTAGCTATAGGGATGGGGAAGGCAGTGTGACCATCTTCTTCCACTAGGGTTCTCTTGATGGAACTTCCTCTCCCTTTAGATATTGGTACTCCACTGCCTAGTAGGCTGGGAGGACATAGAAGAAAGAAACCCATTGCTCCCTTCAGGCAAAACAGGCAGTGGAAAATTAAATTGTCAGGTAGGGCTGTGCTTGGCTGCTCACCAATTTGACAGTCTTGCATTGAGCAGGTGCATGCATATTTGAGCCTTTTCGAAATTTTTTTCCTTTGATGTATGCCAGTGGGAGAAGTCTCCTCTACCTGAATGGAGCAATGTGCTCATGCTTGTCTGAACTGCCTGAAATGTATTGCAGACCATTCTTACAATGACAAATGATGTTCTTGAAAACTAGTTATTGAACCAAGTCATGAAGTCTTTGTTCTGTTTTCAAGTAATCCTAACTCAATGAAAACTCCCACTGACTGAGCAGAAACTGAAAACCTAACATTCAGTTTGGGCTCAGTTCTTCTTCCAGTTGATACAAGAAATCCCTATTGACTTCTGTGGGAATCATTACTATCCCGTAGCAGGAGCACTGGGATGGAATATTTGAGCATAACCTCACTACTTCATTCAGACTTTAAAGTGATTTCTTTCTCCTTCCCTCTGGTATTTCAGGTGCTTTGAGTCTTCCAAGTGCGTGAATCAGTTCTTCTTTTAGCACTGTCTCCTGTCAGTGTCTGCTATGAGGCACTGTTTCTGGCCAGATGGATTTCCTCCCTGTATCTTTCTTTTGTTTTTTCCTTTTCTCTTCTCTTTTCAGTTTTGCTGCCCTTCTGTTATGTTATTTCCCTTCATGTCTCTTTCTTTGTGCTTACCAGCTCAGTTCTTCTCTTCTTGATATCTGTTGTCTCTGCCCTTTCACTCTCCTCTATTTTTCCTCTTTTTCCCCTTTGTTTGCCTTCTCCTCCTGTCTTCCTTGCTCTACCTCATCCCTTCCCACTCAGTTTCTCTCCTTTTCTTTCCTCCTTCACACCACCCCACTGCATCATTTCCTTTTCTCCCTTCCTGCTTACTCCTGCTTTGTCTTCTCTCCCCATGTTGCATTCCCCTTGTGGTATGGGAACTTTCCTTATCTTGCTTGGGCAGTGCTTCTCTCTGATTAGTGTGCTCTGCTTCTCACTCTGAAATGTGCAGGCAGGCTGGTGTAAATAAGTCTGCATTTTTGCCACTATGCAGGGATTCCTATGAGGCTCTTATTGTTCTCTTTCCTAGGAATAAAATAGGAATAATAAACATGAACATGTACTGAACCAATCAATACTACGTACAAGGAATCTGGACTTTGCTTATGCTGGGCTGGATGGCCCTTCCTGTGTTTAAACCCCACACATAGTTTTATTGGTGGGATTGCTGTCTCCAGGGAATAGGCAGTGAGGCCCAGTCAAGAATCTCAAGGATTGTTAGGACTTCACATGGATTATAGCAGATAACCAGGTGGTAGAGCCATCTGCACAGAGGCCCCCGTACCAGTTCATTAACTCGGTGTCCCTGGCAGTTCTGGCTACAGTTGCCTTTGGGGATCCCCTTAAAAGGAAGGGGCTCTACAGGAAAGATCATGCCTCCCCAGTCTGTGTTGCTTTTTTGGGAGAATCCCCATTAGGATTGAAGAAAGGACAGCATACATGCCCTGTCTTGCAGTGCTCTTGGCACAGCCAGCCATACCCCCAGCCTGCTCATCCCTACCACCCTAACA
Organism: Lepidochelys olivacea; assembly: GCF_965140295.1. Classification (NCBI taxonomy): domain Eukaryota; kingdom Metazoa; phylum Chordata; order Testudines; family Cheloniidae; genus Lepidochelys; species Lepidochelys olivacea. The sequence continues at coordinate 28,605,586 of NC_140417.1, read as the reverse complement.
GGGCTGGAGGAGCCAGAGTGGATGATGCTGCCCATGGAAATGGCTCAGTCGCCTTCCTATTGTTTGTGTGAGAGGAAGGAGATCCCCTCCTTGGGCAGATCTAGGAAGCACAGTCAGTCCCCCATAGGCAAGCCCATTCCACTAGTGTGATGTAGAAATGTCAACTACACAGTACATTCCAGGGCATTGTTTTGGAATGCAAAAGACTACACTCTGTAGACCTAATCAGACTTGTGACAAAGAGGTGTCAGGCTCCATAGCCATATCTCATTAGTAATCTCACGAGTCATTCAATCACCAGGCCACATGATAAATTAATACACCCATTGAAAAATACATTTATCTTGAACCAGTTTATTGAAATCCTATATACACAATGAACTTCTAATAAAAGCCTGAAACTAATCAGTATATACCATTATTAATTTTTAAAGCATTCTTGTAAAAAAGGCCTATGAAGATGCATTTGTTTAATGGCTACAGTTTTCTCTGTTGTTTTTAAGAATTGTACACCACATATTTATTCTCTTTGCTATATTTGTCCTTTTGGTTGAAAGGTCTCTGTGCTCAACCCCATCCTCATCCGCTTGTGCTCCAGATCATATACATTTTAAATCTTTTTGTTTCAGGATGTCCTACATTCAGATTCTCAGTTCATTCACACTCTTTAGAGTTAGTGCAATCTATAGCATAAAAGCCAGACAACTAACTAGTATGCAGGAAAGGCAAGGATTGGATTCTACTGGAAATAATATCAGCTACTTAGCAAACAGATAAACATGTCAGAGAAATTAAAACTTTATTTATTGCATCTAATCCTTCAGTAACTTTTTAGCCAAAGTGTAAAATACAGGTAGTGTAGTTGTTCACTGATGCTCTTTTTAATAAAGAAAAATCTCAATATGTTTCAGTTGAAAAAGCATTCAAAATATAAGATATAATTGTACCTGATATGCCACCTGAATTTCAGGAGGCATATCAATGACAATTAAAGGAAGTGAAAATATATTTATAGCTTACTGAATGAGTACACAGAAGGGTCTGAGAGAAAGTCAGTAGTTTAATTTTGAAATCAAATGATGGGAAATGTCTTTTCTTCCCTTTCAAAACAAGCTTAACATCAAGTAGGCTTTGAAATCTCTCCTCCTTACTTTTCGTGTGTGTGCTCAAGATAGTTTTGTTAAGTTTTTTGTTGCAGTTGTCTTTTCAGTACAACGATTACTTTGTCATCTTTTCTGACATAAGCAAAACATGCAATAGCTGTTTGACTGCCAGAACAACCTGACTTCCTTTTCTAAAAGCAATGGGGAAAATGCCATTTGATAGCTATAAACGGGGACAATATGCATCAGCAAGTAACCTTTTGAAAAGCTGTAAGAACTCTTCAGTAGGAAGCATTTCTGCAAGGGGACTATTTTAAAAAAATGTAATTGTACTTGGGCCTATCTTTGTCTTTAAATTTCAGATATTATAACAAGGGCAGAGAGGGTTATTCAACAACATTTATATGCTTATTATTCTGAATTGCCTTCTCTTTTGTCTGTTTAGATCAAGGTTTATAAAATCCCACAAAAGCTGGTTCTCCACATCCCTGTACCTCTTGTAGTAATTTACACTGCCACAAAAAGATGAAAATTCTGAATTGGTAACATTTTACAGCCACTCTTGCAACTTTGCACCACTGTGGTTGCATAAAGCAAATGGAAGTCTAGCTTAACGGGCTCCTTGCTCCTTCTGTGAAAAGAGAATCCCCAGGTGACACGGAGTCAGCATAATGTCTCTATGCTATCTCCATCCTCAGCCTCTGGAAAAGGGAATGTGTGACTGGGATGCCTTTATCACCTGTCAATTTCCATCTGCTGGAATAGTCTCTTGGTCTTGTGGGCAGCTGGGATTAATTTAGATCATCCTCAGGGTTACTCTGTCAGGGACTAGACTTGCTCTCAGATAGGAAAAAGAGAAAGGGAGAAGAGGTTTAAAATCACTTTTACCATGGCTCTACTTCATCTGTGTCAAACATGTATTGATGACAGTTGAGGAACTAGCTCTCTTAGAATAGGTGTAAATGACTATGCAAGGTACAAGTCAGTGGATTATTGGGCCCACAAGCTACATTACAGGATGCAATATAAACACAACATCATCCTGTTTTTTGGGGAAAGCTTCTCTGTTATCCAGTTCATAGAGTACTACTTACTCCTTCTGTTTGAAAAGAAATGTATTTTCTTTATTCAAACTTGCAGCTTATTCCTCTGAGAAATCTCTGCTAATAAAAATAAATTCAAGTGTGGCTGACCTATTGAAGAAACATGTTAGCTACTTTTTCAGTGGCATGATCAGTGGGAAAGTATTGTAATGAACAATGTTGACATTAAGTTGTGATTAAGGTTCAAAGTGAAAACCTAAGAATAGTGGGGGAAATTCACACCTTTCTTATGCATTACTGAAACAGCAGGGGTGCAAAGTTTGATGTGCACATAGTTTAATGTAAAATATATGTAACCCAAGATTATCAAATCATTTTACAGAGCATATGCAAACAATGCAATTTGTCAATTTACCAGCCAATGTTAATGCAGGTAAACCTCACATAAACACTAGTTCATATCTGCTTTACTCCCTGAGAAAACAGTGATTTCAATTGCTGCATAAACAAAATGTTCTTAAACTGTGGTTCTGAAGCAATTTCCCACCCCACAAGTTTTTGTAAACTAGAGAATTCTACCACATTCCCATTTGCCTATGATTGGATTGCAATTTATTCAGTATGGGGCTACTCTGTAAAACCTCTCCAAAACTTCAGTTGGTGCCCAACTTGGCTATCTATTTGTTGAAGAATGTTTCTTGCAAGGAGCATGTTACACTTAAGTTCAGTGATCAGCACTAGATTGAAATATTTTCCAGGTGCAACAGAGAGTGCCATCTCTATTAAAGGCTTGTATAGTTGGTATTCAGGGTGGGATTTTCATAAGCATTCAGTATTGGTCTAACTCTGCTCCCACTGAATTCAATGGAAGTTTTTCCAATGACTTCTAGGAGATCAGAGTTAAGTGAGTGATGAGTTTTTCTGAAAATCCTACCCCATGTTACCTCAGAGATTCATTATATGATAATGACGTAGTTGAGGTTGCTTAATTTATTTAATGTCACATAGTGCCCACATCAACCGTGCTTAGGTCCTGTGCATTTATTATTAAAAATATAAAAATTGTCAGCTCAAAACTCACAAACAGTTCTACCCTTCACCTAATCTAAGGCAAACTAACCAAAACAAATTTTTAAAAAAATCAGAATAGAAACAAAAACACAGTAATATTGAACTCAAAGATGACTGAGCCTAAAAGCTTTGCAGCATCAGCTGAAATTCAGGCTGCTTGGGCTCCGATGGACAGTCAAGGAAAGCAAGTGTAACACTGACAGACCCTGGTTGTCATCGAACCTGGGGCCTCTGGAGCTTAGTGCATGAGCCTCTACCACATGAGCCAAAAGCAGACTGCCTTTTAGCTAATGCTGTAGAGCAGACTCATTTAGCTATCTCTGAGTGATCTCAGTGCCACTAGATGTGCCAGAACACAATACCTAGGAGGTGTGTGGGTTACACAAGCTCCAAATGTGAGTACTTTCAGCTGAGAATGCCTTGCCACTGACTTCCTAAACTAAAGCAATGTAGCTAGCTTCAGATACCAACAGTGGAAACGACCTCAACTCTTGGGGCATGAAATAAAAAAGGAAGAGGTTTCACAACAATTGAGGTTCAGGCCAGATAGTGTTTTAAAGATTGCCACTAATGCCTTGAATTGCACCTGGAACTGAATAGGAAGTCAGCTAGTGCATTGTACAGATCACAGGTGTCTTGTTTTCAGGGTAACTTATCCCACCCAGAAGACAGGTTCCTGGATTCTGCACCAGATAAGGCTTGAGGAGGCTTCCCAAGAGTAGAACCAAATAGAGTGTGTTGTAGTAATCTAGCCTGGATGATCTAATTGATGTGTAACCCTTCTGCCCATCAGATTTAGCAGCAACAAAGGTTCAGTATCTAGGGGTTCCATTCCAATAACACAATGCAAAACTGGCTCGAGCCCCCTCCCAGTGACCTGGGACAAATATACAGCACCCCCGCTAGGCGCCTCTAAGAGGCAATACTTCCCCTCTCACAAGCACAGAGTCTGAGTGTAGCAAAAGCCTTTTAATAACAGAGAGAAACAATGTGACATTATGTTGGGGAAACACCACCAGCAGGATTCATAACACAACCCATGAGCCAAAACCCACCCCAAGCAAATTGGGCCATGTCATTTCCCTTTGGTTCTTGAGTCCAGCAACACAAAAGTCACCCAAAGTCCCAAAAGTCCAACACCCAAAAGTCTCTGTCCCTAGTCACTGCAGCCCCAGAGTTTGAAAGTTTATCTGCAGAGTTTTACCTCCCAACCTGGGTGGAAATGCAGGGGGTTAAGGGGAACCTTACGTGGTCCGAAGCCAACTGCCCAACCTCTTCGTGCGGCTCCGCTCCACCCCACGAATTGCTAGCCACTCCACTTCTCCAGCTGTCCTGCAAACTGCTCCAGCCGTCCCATCAGCGCCCATTAGCCGCTTATTTAACTAGCTAAAGAAAGAGGGAAATATTTCCTCTATCCAATAGATAACTTTGAACAAGGGTAGTTAAAGAACACCATGGAGTAGTGCAATGGGAGAATGGCTGGTCCAGTGGGTATGGAGCTAGCTTGGGACTTGAGGGTTCAATTCCTTGCTTTTGCTATAGTCTTCCTATGTGACCTTGGGCAAGTCACTTAGCCTTTCCCCCATTTGTAATATGGGGATAATAGTATTTCCCTACCTCTGAGAGGTGGTGTGAGGATAAACACATTAAAGATCTTGATGTGCTCAGATACCACAGTAATGGGACCATGTAAGTATCTTAGATAGATGTACAGTATGAGCTCTTTAAACTTAACAGACTGCTTCTGATATTGCTCTTAGTAAGAAGGGTTTGGCTGGTTGGGTGCTGCACCCCACAAATTCAGCATTCAGTGCATTATCAGAGGCTTCATTTCAGCTTTTCAGGATGCAAAATGTTTTGGCAGCAAATTTTGGTGAAGTGAAAATGACTGGTAGTGGCAATATAAAAACAGAAGGAACAGCCACAGTTCCCATAGTGACCCAGCAACAACAGTGACATCTAGGTAAACAGCAGCAGGCAAGTAAATTTGAGGGGAATTAGTGTTAGAAGTCTCAGAAGACACAGTCAGCTTACATACGGTGTTTACTCTGTATTTGAAATGTTAATCCAGTACTTGCTACTCTGCAGGATGAAAGCCCCAGAATGTGTAGTGGGGAGTTTAACCACTTGCCTAGACAGGCGCTATGCCCAGGAAGCCAGAACAGACATCTTTGGACACTGGCAGTCAACATTCCATTCAGCAGAAACTGGCATTTCAGTTAACAAAAATAGCATGTTGTTTTGGGTGTTTGCAAATATGCTCAAGCGAACTATCCAGCTGGTTGGGAATGGTACCACAGAAGGCTGTTTCAGCAAGACCACATGACACACAGATGACAATGGGTATTTATAGAAGCCCTTGTGGCAATAATACTATTGATCTGACAAAATCATTTTACGTATGTATTAGGTTACTTTATTCTCATAACAAATACAATCTCAAACAGATGAGTGTGATTTCAAGTCATTGGTTCTTACTCATAGGAACATAAGAGTGGCCATACTGCGTCAGATCAATGGTCCATCTAGTCCAGAACCCTGTCTCTGAGAGTGGCCAGTGCCAGGTGCTTCAGAGGGAATGAACAGAACTGAGTAATATCGTGCAATCCATCCCTTGTCGTCTAGTCTCAGGTTCTGGGGGTCTCGGACAGCAGAACTCCCCACAAGCAGCAGTTTTGCTTGTTGAAGCTCTGTTAACAGTGTTTCTCTCCCCAGTGGGATTTTCAGAGGAGAGACTCCCCTTGAAAGCAACCAACTCTTCAGAACCTTGCCAGCCTTAGGAAATCATTTGAGAACTTGCTGAGTGGAGCTTTCTGACAGATCTTAGGTTGTGGCAGTAGTCCTGAAGATCACTGTACTGGATGGTCCATACAGTGGTGATGTAATTGTGTCTCCTTGCAGGAATTCATGGGATGGCTGAACAGGCCAAACCCTAGTTACCAGTGGAACTTCAGGGATTCCCAAAACAGGATTAGATCAGTCAGCCAAACATACACATGACTAACCAAAAGCACAGTCAGTTTTGCCTGAATAAGGCATTTGTCTTAGTAAAGACTGAATAATATCTTAGACCCTGATTTAGCATTTTGTGATGCATGGATCGTGGACTACTCCAGTCAGACTCAACATGGTTGTAGCAGTCTGTCTATGTACTACACAGTGCAGGTTCCAAACCTAAATAGCATTTGGACATGTGTGAATAGCTGGGGGAATGAAAGATTCATTATCATCTACTTTTTCCAAGATTAAGGGTAGGCCTGAGATTATGAGCAGATTCCATCCATGTCTGTTTTGAGCTGCCATTTGAGCCTGGTGAGGTGTCATCTGGGAAGTATTATATACTGTGTTATACCACTGTCTCCTTGGATGTCCACAGCTTCTCTCTTCAAGCACTCTTCCATAGAGAACAATTGTAGACAATCGGTGTAGGGTCATTGTATCAACATGGGCAAACCATTGCAGTTGACGCCTTTTGATGATTCTAGTCACATACTGCACTTTCAGTCTTCTATGGAAGTTGTCATTTCTTCGCCTTTTTAGCCTTGTCATACCTAGAATATGATGCAGGCACCTCAGTTCAAATGTTTGCAGCTTTTGCTCCAGATGCTTTGTCAGTCCCAAGTTTCAGAATCATAAAGTAATGTGAGTACAATGGGCATTATATATAATCTGATTTTAGCTCTCATGAACATTGATTTAAGGTTCCAAATACTGTATTTTTATTCAGACCTGCAAGCATTCTTTTGGCAGTACTTATTGATGTCATCGTAGATCACAGTGGAGCTCAATACTGACACATAAATGTCTAAGTCTAAGGGTTAGGTGCTGAAGTACCTTTGTGGATCTGGGCCATAGTCTCATATTTGTGTTCCTAATTGAAAAGGAGGTCAGCATACTACTATGAAGGCCATTCCTCTTCACATGCAAGTGTCCTGAGTCTCTGTTTCCCTGTATCTTCTCTCATCATATATACTTGTGCAAAATATGTGTAAAAACACTATTGCAGGCTGTGGGATGAGTGGAGAATTCACACTTAGGAATGTTTTACACCCACTTTGCACAGATGTTAATGACAGCACCCAATCTGCAAGACAATGGAGAATCAGTCCCCAGGTGTTCCAGTCATGGAATAAATAGGGTATTGTGTCTGCTGACTTCAGTTCATGTCCTTTATTAAGAATTTAATGCAAAAACTCTGCATACCCACTATATTTTAATCACTCAGATGCCTTGTTAGTCTAGTGTGGATCTGAATATTAAGGAGCATAGTACCTAGCATCTTTTTTGGCCAAATTTTTAAACATAAAATATATCTGATCCACACTGTTAATGAGGCAGTTTCAGAAGGCAACAGAAAGAGCACAACAGCTAGGAAGGCTAATAGAGACTGAGTTTGGAAGAGCAACTACAGAGAAACACTAGTTTTGATGTTCTTAAATGTATCTTGCTTTAAGAGATAATCACGGAAGGTCACTTGCAAATTAGCTGCCATGGGATGAACTTAATCCATTTTTGAAGCAAAGATATATCTGTCTTGGATTGTTCTGCCTTGAATGTACTTTGTTGAGTTCCAAGACAATATATTGCATAAAGATTAACAGGTGATTCGAACGGCCTGTCACTAGCTGGTGTGTTGTGAATGAAGCAGATCTTTTGTAGGGTTAAATAATATGTGATGCAGGCACTTTAGATTTGCTTTTTCTAGACTTTATGCAAGAGATGAGGAAACAAAATATGAATGTTAGTAGATGGCCTCTGGGCAGATTAGTCTCTAGGAACAAGTTAAGAAAATGATAGGTGTTAGGTTGGTCTGAGGAGATATGGGAGGACATGAATGATAAAGAGATGGATTAAGGCATCTCTATCTTCCCTTAAAGACTCCTATACAATAGTTGTTTTAATGGTTAAATAAGTGGCAGTTTCTGAAGGTTGCTAAGGATGCAGCAACTGTCTTCATAAAGCATCTGCAAATGCGTACAAATGTGTTTAATGCTAAGGAATACTATTACAAATGCAATAAACATAGTCTATTTTGTGTATGTGTGTCTGTGCACTTTGAAAAACTCTCTCTATTTAGCCTATATAGATGGTTTCTTGGGGCAAGGTGGTGATGCTGAAGAATTGGTCAGTGGCCCATGCATCAGAAGCCATTTGCATGACCAATGCAGCATACTTTATGGATGGCAAGATTTTGCTTTTACAAATGCTAATCTAAATTCCCTCTCTTTATTTTTTAAAAATACAGTAACTTTGTCTCTGTTTGCATGTTGTACCTTGCAAAAGTAGTAACTGTGAAAAGTGCTCTTGATTGTGTCTCCAATTTTGCTTTTACAGCAGAATAGGGCAGATTTAGTACTCAGAGTCAAAAGGAATTTGAATTCCCTTCAATAAGGAACAATTATGTTTTATATTTTGACAATTCATTGCTTGGATTTGGGTTTTTTATATATTTTCCAAGATTAATATTTAAAAATTTAAGCTGTAGCTATAAATTGAGGAGGAGTGAGAAACAGACAGTCATGTGTGTCCAAGTGCATGCTAGAGGATAATATGGATAAAACTGAGTTATTAGACTAGATAATCAGGGGTTATAGAGATGTATGGAACATTTTTCAGTATAAACTCTTTCCTTACACACCCAGAAAAAAAAGAAAGAAAAAAGAAAGGGAAAAAAAAAAGAAATGGTCTAAATCCATAAAAATATTTTTTAACTAAAGAGGTGAAGATAGTAAAAAAAATAAGTTGTGTGTGGCCATTTTACAGAACGTATATGAAAATATAAATTTCTGTATTTTTGTCTTGATTTTCTATCATTATGAAATTTCAAACAATTGATTGTTAAGGGACAAGGTCTGGCCCTTGATTATCCAGGAGTAAGGGTTATGTTAGCCATTAACTACTACATCAAGCAGCTCTGACAGGGTGTGTAATCTTCAACAGGTTGGTCCAGGTCCTCATTGAAATGTACTCTCCCCATTCTAGGTGTCACTTTGCTTCTTTCATCTCTCTGTCCTGTGCTAAGGTCAGGAAGGCTACCAAGCCCTAAGTCTTCTGTGACCTCCCTCACCTTTGGAGGTATCATGGAGGGATGGGGAGAGAGAGCCAGGAGTGGAGTTTTTGAACTGGAGTCCCCCTCCCTCCAAAATACCCCTGTTATCTGTTGAGGAGTGGTGAGGCGTGGCTTGCCTTGTTGGAGTGTGTGTGTGTGTATTTTTCTCTGTATGGGTTCTGTCCCTCACCCAATTGACTATCCTAAAATTTCCTAAGGTGAGTATGGCCTCTTGGTTGGCCCAGTCTGTTATCACTCAGTTAAGGAGATCTGTCTGGTCTCTCCACTGCAAAGTCAGGGAGGCAGTGTGCCTATTTCACATCTTTGCTAAGTCATTTCCCAGGGCCAGTGGAGAAGCTGTGTACTCCCTTTGGGTAGGAGTTAGCATGTTTTGGGCTCACATTTGCCTTGAGTAGGAGTTTCCTCCTCATTGAACAAATAGTGCTCAGTTTGTCAGACAGCTCCAGCTGGGATTAGCACTGAGTAGGGAGCAGGACTCAGGGTTGGCCCTAAAACTGCAGCTATACTTATGTTGTAAATGATATGAAACCTTCTGAATATGTGGAGAAGGAGCAACCAAAAGGGACACTTCAGGGTGCAAGACTTGCTTTCTTATCCTGCTTCCTCCAAAATCTGTGGGATTATATTCCATGGGTTTACTGTATGCAAACCACAGAGGTGAGTCATTCGGGGCAGAATTTAGGTGGCTGTAGGCCATGTGTTTAGGATAGACACTCTGTGGACCAGTAACACTGCAAAGCCGCTCTCAGTCTAATTTGCTCCTGTGCCTGACACATGTTATGTATTTTGGGGTGCAGTGAGTGGAAGAAACCCAATATTGAACATTAATTTGATCATATGCATTTTTAGGTTTATGTGAAATATTTTTTACTAAAAATGAAAAAGTGAGAGTCTTATGCATGCGTATTGATTTTTGGAGTGATGTAAAATGATTCAAAGGGCTTAATCTGTTTTGAAGCACATTCTCTTTTGAAGGGGTCAAGGTTCTGTATGTGTATTCACATTGCAGATGAAGATGCATTTGTCAAAAGAGGCTTTCAGAATCTTTAGCATTTTAACAATGTATCAGCTTATCAGTGATTTAAAATTTCTCAACGCTTCACAAGAAATGCGTTTTTACAGCCTTGTCAGCTCAGAAGTGAAGAGCAAATTCCATAAAATGTGTGAAGAAATATTAAAGAATGTCAAAGTGTGACGTACAAAAAATAGCTCTTGAACTGAAAATTGTGTCTGAAATTAAACAGATCGACCATCCTCACAGTAAAATGCTAATTAACCTTTACATATTTGTAGTGCCTTACATGTAAGCTCCTAACTCCCACACAGCTCCTGAAGAGTTTGACGAATCCTCATTAGTGTGGTCCAATGCTTTATAGATTGTAATGAAGTAAGTGTCACAACACCCTCCAAAATGGAGCAGGATATAGATGTCTGAAGAATTCTTACCCTTTTTAAGGCAGGCCAAAAATATGAATGTAGTATCTTGAACTTGGCTTTCTCAAAAATTAATTCTGTAATTCAACTGCTTTTCTTGTTTTCATATTCCTAAAATAAGCCTATTGGCATTTAATTTTTGACTTTGCCTTTTTGTAGAGTTGGTGACTAGCATACTTTGTTCCTTCCAGTTCTTTATTTCCATCTTCAGTATGAATCCATCTTAGCTTCTAGGACCTTATATTAACGGTATTAGTACATACATTAATTTAAAAACTTTTTTAAAAATATCAAGATTGACACAATGTCATCCAAAACTAAAGACTTACCCCCTTCCTCTTGAAAAACTTCATTCTTTCCTTTCTCACTCACTGCAAAAGGCTGGGAGAATAGATAAGCCTTGCAGCGTGCCCTAAATATCAACAAATTCAGCCTCTGGCAGATAAAAGGAGAAAAACTTTCTGTGTTGAGAGCTGCTTACCAAGAATGCCTGGCTGCAACTCCTAGAAAAACGGATTCAGGCACTGTCAAGCTGAACATTCTGGTTGATCTCAAGTGACTAGCTATAATACAAAGAGAGAGGGGTTTGGAATGGTACAGAGGAACTAATCCATAAATGGTTTAATAAATCAAAACCAACCCTTAATTTGCTCCTGGATCTGAATGGAAACCATTGCTCCCAGTGGAAAGCACTGCTAAGCAAGAATTAAATTCACCCTTGTGCAGAAGGCCACCACAAGGCCAACGCATTTCTTAAGTCCCAGATCAGCCTTTAAAATAGGGCTTAGGTGTTGCATTAGCTTTGTACTGGAGCTCTGCACAAAGATGAATTTAATCCTGTGTAAGTAGCGATATGATCAAGAGTTCATCAGTTGTATATTACTTTTTTGTAATATGCTAGTTAAATGTTTCATGTCTCCCTCTAGTGGTGATCTACACAGATAATTGAAGGTTACTACTGCTACCCACTAATCAAATTACTGCTTTAGTGTAAGTCATAGTGGTCTGTACTTTGGAAATAAAGGTCCCAAGGACTATCCGCATTGATAACAATGCATTATACTGACTATACCAAAAAAGTTGGGTTAGAAAATCTGAATGATTTCAGTTTTCTGGAGTACTACTGAACTCTAGTTTATTAAACTGAATCTTTTTGCTGCCATACTTGCTCTGGGGATCCCAACCTATTTATTATGACTTGGTTTTGATGATAAAGTTGTGTTCATACTTCAACTTGTAAAGTAGAGCCAAATGCTTGCTAAATGTGTTCTTAAACTGTCTGCCAAAATGGTTGAACGTTGAAACATTTTGTTCTTTTTGGATAACACATATTTTTCTTCTGCTATTAATAGAATTAGATTTTTAAAAGTTTTCAATCATGAAAACTATGGGCTTGATCTGAAACCCATTGAAGTCAATGGAAAGATTCCCACTGATTTCATCATTCAAAAAAGTTGGGTTACAAAATCTGTATGATTTCAGTCTTGGGGAGTACTATTGAACTCTAGTTTATTAAACTGAATCTTTTTGGTGCCATACTGGCTCTGGAGATCCCAACCTATTTATTATGACTTGGTTTTGATGATAAAGTTGTGTTCATACTTCAACTTGTAAAGTAGAGCCGAATGCTTGCTAAATGTGTTCTTAAACTGTCTGCCAAAATGGCTGAACTTTGAAACATTTTGTTCTTTTTGAATAACACATATTTTTCTTCTGATATTAATAGAATTAGATTTTTAAAAGTTTTCAGTCATGAAAACTTTGGGCTTGATCCAATACCCATTGAAGTCAATGGAAAGATTTCCATTGATTTCATTAGTAGTTGATTAAGATGTATAAGCCATCAGTAGGTGTGATAATGTAACACTGGGTTGAGAAATTGATACCTGCATCTTTTGAACCATGTACGTATCAAGTAGAGTATAAAGGATTAGTTCATTATTTTAGTTCAGAGCCATAACACATAATTTGATACATCTAGCAACCATAGTAAAGAAACCAAGACTACATATAGTTTGCAATGCATCACTTGAAATAATTGTAAGAAAATTAGAGGAGTGTTTTGGCATTCTCTGTTCAAAGGACTAAATCTGGTTTATGTTTTGCTGTCCTAATTGGACATAGTGACTTGAGACCTTTTCAGCTTGGACACACACACACTTTCAAAAGGGTAGAATCAAGTGCTAGATGTTAGTTATGTTATTTTAAACTGTTTACCTCAGCTTAAAAGAGAGCATTGTGTTTGTACTGAGCTGTTGCTTTGTAGTCTGCTTGCAACATTGTTTTTAGGGAAACTCTAAAAGTAGTCATGACTCTAAAAAGGGCAAAAAAGTTATTTTTAAAAATACTTTGAGAAATTTAAACTCTGTAATTAGTAGGTGAAGCTAAGTGTCAAGATTTTTCTTTTAATTCTGATGGTTTGCTAAAGTGAATTTGGTGTTGCTGGAAGCAATACAGGAATGATAAACTTCACTGTTAAATAAAAACCTTGCTTTATACAAATGTATTTTAACTATATATGAATAACCATACAAAATATTCGTCTACAGAAATTACATATAAAATGATGTTGTCAAGTACTTTAGGCCTAAAATGCAATGTCTAAAATCTTGTCAGTGGTTGTTGTTCTATTTTTATTATTTTGGAAATCATATAATTTAAAAGTGAACAGTTGACCAAACTATTTTTTCTAAGTTTTAGGGGTGGAGTGAAATCTAAATCCCAGATTGATTCACTGAGAAAAAACCTCATTAATGCAGAATTAAGGTTGCCTGACAGTATCTTGTGCCCTTCTATAATGTCAAGTTAAGTAAAACTCAAACCTCTGAAAACCAGGAGATAAAGACTTAAGGTGTTTCAAACTTAAACTTCAGAAAATCAGGAAACAGAGTTAAGGTACATAGCACTTCAGCCTTAATTTTGCTCCCCCCTGCTCCCATCCAGAGCCCCTTTATCTGCCCCTTCCCATGTGTATAATCAAAGGAAAGAGATGCATGTGTATTTTGAGATATCCAGCATGCCTCATTCCAGCTCTGTAGGAGTTCTGTAGGTTTTGTCACTGGTGTTGCACTGAGGTCTACATGCCATGTGGATTGTCTGCAGGGAGGTGAAATATGAGTGATCTATGGATTTAATGATGGGTAAGTGAAAGTACAGGGTTAGATGGCATCCTGTGTGCAAGTGTGAAGGCTTTGTAAAGGGGATGAAGAGGTTGTAAAATTAATCAGATATGGTGTTGTTTCTGTGGCTAGTGTTTGAGTGTAGGGCAGATATGGGTAATTGCTGTTCAGTACAGTTCCCATAAACATAAGTTTTGCATTAGCAAAGAGAAGGCATTAGCCTCTAAGCCTATAGTAGTCACCTGCCCTATTCCCTGAGTGTTCTGTACCATCTGCAAAGGCAGAGTGTATGTGTTTTATGGGTGTACTGGTATTGCTCAAGGAAGGCACAGTTAGGGTTGTGTTGGTATGTACCTTAACTTTGTATTCCCTAATTTTTCCCTAGTTTTCAGAGGTTTGAGTTTTGCTAAACTCAATATTCTGGAAGGACATGAAATACCACTAGGCAACTTTAATTCTGCATTGACAAAGTTTTTGTCAGTGAATTTTCTAGTGTTTTTAAAAGAAGAGAAATGTTTTTGTAGGTGTTAGTGTTCATTTAGGCAGTTGCAGTTATCTTGTAGAGATGCAGCTGATGGTCTACTGTGGCTACCTAAAGGCATAGGATATTATGTGATTCCTAAGTGATCCTTCCCCTTCCTGTACATTTTGTTATAGTGGAATGGTGATAATGGTCATTCTCTGAAATGTTTGGCACGTGGAGTTGCTGCAGGGTGAGAAATCAGACATGGTCTACAGCCCCAAATCTTGATAGTTTTATTCCATGTTGGTTACAGTAACTTTAAGATCGTGAGAGAAGACTGGTGTCTGTCTCTCTCCTTCTCCATCCCCATTCCCCGTTCCCCACAACAAATAGCCACCCTGCCAACATTTAAAGATAACTCTCCCCTTCCCATCCCATCCCATGAAGTCATTAGTTTGCAGCAAGTTTCCCTTTGCTGTCTGGTGCCTTCTGCTCTTCTGTATTTAAATCACAGGCAGCAGTTTACTGGAGGGTTGCATGCTTCCTTTGTTAGGTAGCCCAAGTTGTACACTGAGCTGGGCACTGCATCCCCACTATGCCTCCAGCCTCTGCTTCAGACAGGCCTCCTGAGCCATACCGCTGGTATGGCATACCAATTCCCTCCCCATACAAACCAATCCCCCTCATCCCACTCCAGCCTGCCCCCAACCCCACGTGTTGGTGGCATGTAACTTAACTTTTTCCACTGGTTTTCAGAGGTTGAAATTTGCATTACTTTCATGGTTCCTGAAATGCTAGCTCAGTCTGTCCCTCTCCTCATAATCCCCCCTCTCCTCACTGCAGTCTCTAATCCATTCTCCTCTATTCCTCCCCACTCCTCCACCTGACCTGTCCCCTCACTGCTCTGCACTTTCCAAACCTCACACCCTCAAGCACTGTGCAGCAAGCTTACACATATGTAAATAATTTTCTTTTTGAAAATAGTTTGAGCCCCTTTGAATTGTATTCTGTACTCGTATTACATTTTCCAGGAACAAACAAACAAAAAATCTTGACAGAGGCAGATAGTAACAACATGGATACAAAAGATCTTTTTCAGATTTCTGCCAATGGTAGGGTTACGCTGCCTGGATGTAGCTCAGGTTCAATGGCCATATCATGTCCCCTTGAGCCACCCAGGTCTCGTGAAACTAGGCTGGCTGGAAATCTTCTTACTGGTAATTCTGCACATGCACTTTCAATATGATTGGCTCCTGAGTGTTTATTATGTACTATTCAGGAGAGCTAAAGTCTTTCAATATTAAATATATTTTTATATATATTTCAATGTAAACATTTTCAATATTTCTCCCCCAAAGGGTCAGTGGGTGCCATGTACTAGCTGAGATAAATATCGAACATCTGAGATCAGTTGGGATATGATGAGAGTCATGGTTTGAACCCCAAGATGTGCAAAAAAAAAATAGCTTAATCTGTTGACTTCATGAAATGCTGTTTTTTGGGGGGATCTGTATCTCAGGAATCCCTTGCTCAAATAACCCCAAATTTCAAACACTCACCTTCTCCAGGCCCTACAAGATGCACAGCAAATTTCAAGACATTTCAAGTAAGCATGCATATTTTAGAGTACTTAGGGTATGCTGGAGCTGAAAGGTGTAACTTCCAGCTCAATTAGACATACCTGCTAAAGATAGAAGTGTA
Source organism: Lepidochelys olivacea (assembly GCF_965140295.1). Lineage (NCBI taxonomy): Eukaryota > Metazoa > Chordata > Testudines > Cheloniidae > Lepidochelys > Lepidochelys olivacea. The sequence goes on along the minus strand of NC_140417.1, from coordinate 28,589,582 downwards.
GCCATGGTGGCCTGAGTGGTGGGAGAGCTTAACCACCTGAGTATGTACATAGGGTCTCAGATGGCATTGTACGTGGGACAGGTATCCTGTCCTGTTGCTTTTGCCGCTGTGGCTACACTTCTATTTTTAGTGTGCTAGCTTGATCAGAACTAGCACAGACATACTATTTGAGCTGGAAATTATACCTCCCAGCTCCTGTATAGACATACCCTTAGATATGTCAGCCTTTAAACAGGAAGGCCTCCACCTTATTACAGTAGTGCTGGCACTCTGCTTTGACATGTATTTTGGTCTGACTCTTTCTGAAGCAAAAGTCCAATTGAAATCAATGTGATTTTTCTTGAGATATGCAGGATCAAACCCTTTTGTAGTCAGATTCCAACCAGGAGCAAACTGCATGGCAGAAGTAAGTCTGTGAAAATAGTATTTGAAGCGATATTCACAGATCCTGAATTATTGTTTAACCAAAAGTATGGCTATAACGTAAGACCTTATGCAACTGCAAGGGCCTGAAGTCATGAGAGTCTTGCCTGAGTAGGGACTATAGGACAAGGTCTTTAATCTGTATCTGAAGCATACAGATATAAGCATAGCATGTTAATAATCATCCTGTGTGCTCATTTCCAATATAGGCAGAAATCATATCTGATTAGTAAAAAATAGGATATTCTTTGGAGTGTGATAGGCATCTTATTGGCTATGCACGAAATACCAAATTTCCGCTTTATTTATTATGTAACTATGTGTATAATAATGAATATTCTGCAGAAGTTAAAGGAACACACTTTCTTCAAAACAAATGTCTAAGATAATGCTAAGCTTGAGAGAAGCCTTTTCCCTCCCCTTGTTTAAGCTAAATGAAGAGCAAGTCATTGGAAGAGTTAGGTAAGGCTTCACATTTTTGTTGCCTGGAGCTTTATGCCAGTGCTGTCATACCAGAGCAATAATTTACTTTATTTTGACAGCTTGAAAAGGTCATAGTGTTCTTCTTTATTTATACATGAAAAAAGGAAACTTTGGATACAGTGAGAAAAAATAAAAGACTTGCAAAGATTGACCTTAAAAGGCTAAACCCTTCATTATCATGACTATAAATCCTTTTAGTGCAAAAAGCCAATCAGTGTAACCCTCCTACTGAGAACGTCTTTTGTATAATAGCAACTCATACACATAGGGCAGCTTAAAAAGAATCTGAACTTAATCACTTTTTACATTTTAAAAAAATCTAAATTTAAATGATCTCTTAGTTCCTAGCTCCTGTGTTCAGATATGTCTCTCTTCAGGCATCCATGAGTGGCCATCTCTACTTAACATCTTATTCCTGTTCACTCAGCAAAAACGAAAACAAAAACAGAAAGACTAAGACCCAAGGGAAGATTTCTACAACCCATACCCGGTAATCATAGAATCATAGAATCATAGAATATCAGGGTTGGAAGGGACCTCAGGAGGTCATCTAGTCCAACCCCCCGCTCAAAGCAGGACCAATCCCCAATTTTTGCCCCGATCCCTAAATGGCCCCCTCAAGGATTGAACTCACTTCTTTACTTGTGAGTTGAAAAATAATTCTTAAGTTGATAATGAACATGTATTTATTCATAACCATCTAAAAAAAGCTAAACTAAATGTTTTACTACTTGGAGAAAAACATTTTCTTTCATACTGAGGTGAGGAGGGATGGTTAAGGCACAAGCTTGGAATCAGGAGATCTGGAATCTTTTCCCAGCTCTGCTACATTCTTATTGTGTGATCTTGGACAACTTAATTTTGCTGTCTGAAACTTACTTTCCAGAGCTGTAAAATGGGACAATACTTACCTACCTCACAGGAGTATTGTGAGGCTTAGTATAGTTATATTAGTTAAGTGGTTTTGGACTCTTTGGATTGAAGGTGATAAAGATTCTTTTAGATCTATCAACTACCTTCATACCATTCAGCATGAGATGATGCTGATGGTCCTTAAGGAATATTATTATTATTATTTCTACTGCCAGAATACTGAGGAGCCCCAGTCATGGATCAAGACTCCATTGTGTTAGGCGCTGGTCAAACACAGAACAAAAAGATGGTCCCTGTCCCAAAGGGCTTACATTAGATGGAGTCACTCGGAAGTGGCTCTGTTCCTCTGTTTTCTGAGGTCACAGTTTGGGGTTCCAAGTGTGTGACATGTATATGGGGCCATTCAGAGGTGTAAGTTACAGTGCATTCAGTATGCTGATGAAACCTAGTTTGCTATTTCCATCTCCTATTTCAGATCCTGCAGGTGTGGTGGGATGCTTTATTCAGTATCTAATGGAGACTGAGGTAGGGATTAGAGCTAGCTGGCTAAGACTCCGCCTAGGTAAGACTGAGCTGATGCTTGGAGAATGGGAGGAGTAACCAAAAGAAATCACAGATATTGTTTCAGCACCCCCAAAATGAGAATGTGTCCACTATTTGATCATGATCTGAGTGTCAGCTGCTTCTGAATTCTCCATTTGAAGTGGTTGCTGAGAGTTCTTCCTATCATTTGTATTTTTCTGGGAAGTTGCATCTTCTCCTTTTTGAGGTAGCCCTTGCCTTAGTTATTCATGCTTTTCTTTCCTCAAAATTGAACACTCTACTTGTGGGGTAACATCTTAAATTCATCTATAAATTGCACTAGTGCAGAATATGGCTATTTGCTTAATGAGCAATGTTTCACTCAGGAAGCTTATTACTATGTATTGGGATCTGCTTTGACTTCTGATTTATTTCCTGGCGAAGTTCTGACCTATTTGGGCTTTGACTGTTTTGAAATAACACCTCTTTCTTCATGTAATGTTGCAGCAGTTCAATTATATGAGGTGCTTGTGCTAGCAGCCCTCTGGATTAAAGGAGAGAGGGCTGGCAGTAGAACATTTTTGTTGGCTCTAGAACTTGCTACCCCACTTGGTTTTCCAGAACCCAGATATAGTTGACATTCAGGGTACACATAAAGAGCCTCCTGTTTACCGGAGAAAAGTGGTGGATGTGATAAGGTTCAACTCTGATCAAAGGGTGGATTTTACAAAAGGTCTTTTTTTGGATTTAAAATCCCCGAGGGAGCTCCTTTAGAAACAAACGAACCAACCTTTCTAGCTTGCTTGTTTCACAGGTGTACAAAGAGTTGGGAATAGAGATAATGAAGGCAGTGGAGTGGATAGCGGAGAAGGGCTTATTTTTTGGGATGGGGAAGCCTCTTGAGGGAAATCTTTTAAAATGTTTTGATAGGTTTGTTAATTGTTTGTATCTAAAGAATCAGTTAATTGGTATACTTACAGATCTAGAGTAATAAATATCATGGCACTGTCATGCCTCTGTACTACTGTCTAGGTTTTAAGTTTCCTTTTTCCTTTTAATGACAGTGGTGGTGGTAGGGGGAGTCAAGTACAACAATACTGACAGAGGGAAACTAAAATAGAAACAGCTGTTTTCTGGTGATTTGAATGTTGGTCTTGTAGGTTAGAAAATTGAGTTCTTTTCTCAGCTTTCCTACTGACTTACTGTGTGATCTTAGATAAGTCACTTGAGCCCAAATCCTCAAAAGTATTTATGTGCCAAACTCCCAATGAGGTTTAGGCGCATAAACACCCTTGATGATGTGGACCTTAGGCACAATTCAGCAAAAGAAAATAGCACATGTGTAAGTCCATCCCTGTCCAGGAATCTGGGCATTAACCTTTGTGTTCCTCAATTTCTTTTTCTGTATAATATTTTTGTAGCCCCTTAATAGTGCTTAGAGGTCTATGGATGAAAAACACTCAATACGGGTAAAATGGTGGTATTATTTATTAAAACAGGAGAATTAATCCTCCTGTTTAAGGATGTAGCCAAATGATATTAGGTTGTTATAATAAGCATTATTTCTAGATTTAGAGGGTTTCTAATGTGTGCCAACTCTATATTTTAAGGGGCATTTCTTAATTAGTTATGTTTGTAGAGTGCCTTTAAAAATGTAAAGCATCACTGGGTTTGAATAATATTATTAACTCTGATTCTTCCAAGTGTCACATTTATCAGTGAAGCTTAAGAACCTAACCTTTTCAAGCTATTATACTATTTATTGTAGCTATTTATTAGTTAAGATTGAGGTTATTTTATTAATTGCACCACATTCCATAGCATTTTTCCATCTATTGCTATTTAATTTTGTAGTGTGTTGCAAATATATGTTAATTAAATAATACAGAATGTAATATTTAAAATAGACAGATATAAGAATTGCTCCTACATTCCTTGTGCATTTGAAATGTCTACAGGCCTAAATGAGATGTATAGTGTGCAAAAAAAAATTAGATTGGGACCTTGGTGCAAGGGAGAATGTAGAAGAAAATATGTATTTTTACAACTGGAAGAGAGCTGAACTTGCTAATCTTATTCATTGTTTAAATGCAGAAACATTTACTAGTCGAAGTAATTACTTCATTATTGAGATGTAGTCTCATAATATCAAATAATGTAAAACAAAATATGCATCTGATCAAATTGATTGAAAATGCTATTCAGAATAATTTCTTGTACTTTGCAATAAATTTCTTTATTAGCGTGAAAGAGCTTAACTAGACCAAATGAATTTCAAAAACATGCCTTGTTTAATATTTGCCGAGCAGGAGCTGTATTTCTTCAAATACTTTTGAGATGAATTTGGGTTAGATCTTATTATTAAAGGAATACTTTTAATAGAAAAAAGGACTCGATTGCTTATCTTCCTTTTAGCTACTAAGATTCAGTCCATTTAGAGAAAAGAAATGAGATATTTCATTCTGTCACTGATATTACTCATAACATGTTCATGTGTGCCTGCTGGCTTCAGATGGTTTGTATTGTAGGAGAGCAGCAAATGATGTCTTTGCATGCAAACTTAGGACCATGTGCTCCTATAACCTCCATATGGTGGAGTCAAAGTATGATGTAAGAGAAAACTAAATCTTCTTCAAAATAAACTTCAGAATGTTATGATTCCTGAGTAGTATAATGTCATCACAGTTCCATTCTGCTATGGGCAGTGGGGGACACAATCCATAGTTCTTTGAATGAAGAGAGATATATGGACATAGTTAATGGAAGACAGGAGGAATAAAGTGAGACAGAGTTTGTTCCATATGATCCCCTCAAACACATGGAAGTTATGTCATTAAAACCCTCTCAAGCTAATGCTGCTTGAGGCAGTATTGCTTTGTGATGTGCTGGCAACTGAGACTGCAGATTATCACTACTGACACCTTCTGGCAGCTGACAACAACGGATGTTGAATGATGCCAATTGCCATCTGTTGTTTGCCCAAGAAGATATTGGTGCTTAGTGTTCTGCACTGTACAGTTTCTCTGCGATAGCATTTTCTATTGTATGAGGAAGGGTGGTGAGGAGAGCTGGTTTCAGTGGGATAGCAGTTGGGTCCACATCATATTGCTGCCTTTCTCACTACAAAGCACCAGTCTGGTGGAGTTTGCTACAGAGCTTATGGCCATGCCATAAGCTTCCAACACATAGTTATTTGTACTTGAATGATGTCATATTATGTCAAAAGTTACTCTCCTTGTTTCCTCATTGAAATTTCAGTGTGAGCAATAACCTTGAGCTCCTTTTACTACAGGAGGAGTGTGACAGGATCACTCCTGGGCTCATGACAACTCACTGCTATATCCCCGGTCAGGTGCAAAAGGGTTTTATTTGGTTATCACCCACTTAAGCCAGGGCACCAACTCTAGCAGTCTTACTCAGCACTCATAATCCAGTCACAGGTAGCAAATCAAAAGAATAATCTCACATCAGGCCTACCCTCGCTCAGAGAGGCTCTGGCAGGCAGCAATCTAGGCAATTCCTGGTCCCAGCCACACTCCCCTCACAGGATATAAGACATGAGGTATGTCTGCACTTTGAGCTGGGGGTGTAATTCTCAGTTTGAGGAGGAATACCCACGCTACCTTTGATCAAGCTAGTGCACTAAAAATAGGTTATGTCTACACTGTACACCATAGGCGTTGTTGTGTAGTGTACATGTAGCTAGACACTGGACTGAAAAGCAGGCTGTGTCCACACTGTGGTGTGTAGCTAAGCATGTCAGTGAAAGACTCTGGCAGAGCGGAGGCAGCACGGAAAAACTTCAGTGACTATTTCCCTGCAGCAGCTCCCACAATGGGGAACTGGCAGAGCCTTTCCCCTCTGCCTCCTTCCTGCCACAGCCTTTTCCCTGTGGTGGGGATGGGCTACAGCAGAGGGGAGCTCCCAGTGCCTTTTCCTGCTGCGTTCCCACCCCCAGAGCCTTTCACTGTTGCCAGAGTCTTTCCCTGCAGCTCAGAAGGGCTCCAGCAGCCGGGAGGCAGCAGGACCCCACCCCACTAGAAGTAGTGGTACGGGCATGACTTGGGTGAGTAGAGTTGTGTAGGGTTTGTATTTGGGTACATGCTGACACCCTTCAGGTGTGTCATGACTCTCTTGACCTGTGCCTCACTGTCTACACTGCTATTTATATACCCATGCTAGATGGGCTACATGTGTATGTATGCTACACACTGCTGAAAGATGCATGCATTGTAGACATATCCATAGAGTGTAGCTGCAGCAGTGTGAACAGCAGGAGTGGCTAGCTATCGCAAGTACATACCTGTCCAACATTAGGCCTGTACTTGGGGAGAGGGGTGAGCCCCTAGTGCTGCCATGGTTATGCTTGCATTTTAGTGCACTAGCTTGATCAGAGCTAGTGTGGGTGTGTCCCCTTGAGCCGGGAATCACACCCTCAGCTTGAAGTGCATGGTGAGAGTTGGAGGTCTACTCTTCCTCCCATCCAGCTCCCAACTGGGTTGGGCTCTCTCCTTTAAATCCCTTCCTCCAAGCCTGGCACCTATTGCAGGTGAAGCAGGCCAGGGCTCATTGAGCCCACAGCAGCTTGTAAACCCTTTCCCGGTCAGTGAGGGGTTTGTGTACCCCAATCACAAGGGGCTAGTCAATAAGCCCTGCTCAAATTCCAACTGAATTTGGCCAAACCAAATTCTTTTCAGATCTTATACTTGTATACTGCTTCTGCATCGCATTGCTAATAACATAAGCACCATGTACAATGCTGGTTCAAAACTCTTCAAATAATTATAGTATGAGATAGGTCCACAACATTTCTCACAAAAATGTGCATTAGGAAACAACGGAATGTCTTCATAACTCAGTCTTTACCAAATTAAAAACAGATTCAATATTGTACCAGCAGGATAAAGTGGTTAATATTTTCTTAAGGCTGATAATGACCAGATAGTTTATAAAGAGTTACGAGACATTATTGGAACACCAGGTAGAGTGGGGAATAGATTTAGTTTAACGACTCTTTCATTGCATTAATGTTTTAGTCTAATGTTATGCTGTATATCTGCATTGCTTGTTATTATACAGCTCTTCTCCCTTGAAGAAAAGAGATTTTCTGTTATCAGATTGCAATAAATAAATAATTTATGGAGTTTCTTACATACTATTTGCAAGTTTTAGAAAAAACTAAGAAAAGCTGGCAATGCCGACAAAAGAAAATTCTGTAAAGGAAAATTCAGTTGGATTGAAATTGATAAATAATTCCAGGCAGCAGATGCTGATAGGAAATAAACTTTTTGGTGTATTCACCCTACTAACATTATCTGTAGTACCTCGTGAATGGTTAAATTAGTTAATCAAGTAGTCAGTTTGCAAGCATCTAGAGGAAAATAAGACACTGTAATTAAACAGTAGGCAACACAACCTTGTCAAAATTAAATCATGCCAAATTATTTGTTTTGTTAAAAATTCCAGTCTTGCCCTTTGCCCTCTAAAAGTAAGATTCTCATGAAATCCTGAGTCCCTAAAGAGCTCTGCTCCAACATTGCCTCATTAAGCCATTCAGGCATTTTTTCCCGACAGTTCTTCAGCTGAGAAAGTGAGGACAATCTCTTTACTTCAGAGTTCTCAAATGAGACCTATCAAAACTTCCTTCTAGAGCTATCGTCACTGAACTTACTTGGTCTTCAAAAATCCATTTAGAAACCTTCAAGAACCATTATCTCAGAAATAACTTTCTATGGATTTTATGCTGCATGTATGTGTTTACAGTAATATTTCTCAGAAAGTTAGAATCATAGAATCATAGAATATCAGGGTTGGAAGGGACCCCAGAAGGTCATCTAGTCCAACCCCCTGCTCAAAGCAGGACCAATTCCCAGTTAAATCATCCCAGCCAGGGCTTTGTCAAGCCTGACCTTAAAAACCTCTAAGGAAGGTGATTCTACCACCTCCCTAAGTAACGCATTCCAGTGTTTCACCACCCTCTTAGTGAAAAAGTTTTTCCTCTTAGTGAAAAAGTTGGTAGGATTTATGATGAACAACCCTCATTTTCATGCTTTTAGCCTGTGCCATCTTGGAACTTTTCAGGAAAAACATGTTGGTTCCCCAGGAATGCCTTATAGAGATAGTGAATACATTTTGTTCCTCAAACTTTTACATTGTAAACATTGCTATAGTCCTTCAGCTGTTCTCGTCCCTAATTAAACTGTGTAGTAAGGAAAAATGTACTGTTCATTCATCACTTCAGAAACTCCTCCTTCATAGGAGATATTTTTATGACCACATTGGAGAAGGTGTTTACATCAAAGAAAAGGGGGCATGAAGACAATGACTGACACGATGATAACAATGTTCCCTTCTGGCCTTAAAACCTAAGAAATTGCCAACTTCAAGGTCACTTGAAGTACAAAACTAAAAATCTGAGATTCTGTTTATCTCTTCGGGCTATGAACTTATGTCTTCATACTGCCCTTATGACAAGAGTAGGTCTGCAATCCCCTTCTGCTGTTTTTCCTCTCATTGGTGGTTCATTCTTGACAAATCTAGAAGAACTTCTGTAAATTCCCCAGATAATGAAAACTTCCCTCAGACCGTGGTTGCTATAAAAATGGCTGGAAAGTCTTCACAACAAAAGTCAAGATTTTTCATGTGGATATCACACTTTGGCTTCAAGGCTTATCAGCCAGTACTTCATCAGACCTCTTGCCATGTCAAAATAGGAACTGAAGGTGAAAGGTTAAACAAACAATCCTAGAAATATCCCTATCCTGTTGCTGCTGTTTGTTTTATAGGATGGTTAAAGGCAAGCTTTTAGTATTTCTAAATTCTTATTTGCCAGATGGATCTCAGACTGTCTTTGGGAAGAATGAGTGGGTTCTGTGTACTGTTCAGGTTGTGGCTTATTCCACAAGGTCCTTGAGAGCATCATTAGATATGTGGGGAAGTCCTCAGTTGACAAGACCCGCAAGGCTGCTCTTTTGGAGGACTGCCACTTTCAGGCAGAGAGAGCTTATGGCTCTAATATATATGGATTAGTTTGCTTTTTATATCTAGTGTTGTGGTCCACATGAAGGGGAGGTAATGTTATACAGATGAGATCTCATCAATCCAGAATGGGTCTGCAGTCTGAGGCAACAGAAGGAGTAATATCTGAAAAACTGTTTCTTTGACACAAATAGACTAATCCAGACAGCCGCTCAGTGTCTTAATTTCTCTAAATGCTGGTAGGCTAGCTGAGATCTTTTTCTTATTTTCATCCGTCTTCTTACCCTTAACTATTAGAGTATCTCTCAGATTTTATTCAAGAGGAAGTTCTAACAGGCCTAAAAGAAAAAGAATCTCTTAATGGTGTCTACTGCCTAACTAAAGGATGTAATAATATAGTAATGATAATGCATAAGTCACAGAAATTTATTTTTCAGATAAGATATTCTAGTATAGTTAGCAGTGTCCTGCATGATTGCCTAGTCCATGCCAGGATTTAAGAAAATTCTGTATAATGACTCTAGTGCTTAAGTCATACAGACTGTTAATTAGTCAGCTGTGTTAGAGGCAAGGATAACTACAGAGTCTATCTAGGTTTCAGAGTAGCAGCCATGTTAGTCTGTATTCTCAAAAAGAAAAGCTGTACTTGTGGCACCTTAGAGACTAACAAATTTATTTGAGCATAAACTTTCATGAGCTACAGCTCACTTCATCGGATGCATTGAGTGGTGTCAGTAGCGAATTTCCTTTGTATGCATCCCAGCTAAGTCCTGTCTCTTTGTTTCCCAAGGAGACTATAGATGTTGCCATATTACGTACTGATCAACACAAAGCTGTGTTATTGTCACAGAGAAAAATAAATTGACAGATTTTGTAAAAATTTAAACTAGTATCATCAATGTGTGTGATAAAACTTCAATAGGATACAAGATGTACTGATTGCTACATTGTCTCAACCAGAAATTATAAAATTGCTTGATAATGGAAGTTTATATATAGGGTAAAGCACAAATATTGTTTGGTAGTTTTCTGTTTGTATATATTAGTTAAATGATATTCATTATTTACTAGTAGGTTTTCTAAAGGTCTACTTTTGCAAATTCTGTTTTCTCCAAAGAATATAGATCAATGTATCATTTGAAGATGTTACCATATTTTTTTATAGTACTGCAACTTACCATTTTTTTAAATTGAAAAGCAAATTATTCTGTCTTGAGGGCTGATCTCTCTCTAAAGCTTGTCTTCTCAAAATAACCTTTTCATTTATTTGAATCAGCCCTAACTTCTACCTTTATCTGAGATGTAGACAACAGCCGGGAAAGGAATGTAACAGGCTGTCCTCATTGCTGATAAATACTTCAGAATTATTGAAGAGATGGCTGTTTCATGCTGGAAGAAAAATAGTCCTACTCAGGTGGCTGGCTATTCTTTCATCAAAGCACAAGGGATTTTTGTTTTATTAATTGGCATTAACGTTACCTCCACCACACAGTGAAAGGATTATGAATCTTGTGTTATTTTCTGTTTCTTTTAGCTATCATAACGTTATTTTAGCCACCGCTAACAATTTAACAGCATATATTACTCTGCATTTGGCTTAAAATAATACAAACAAACATCTAACTGGATACTTTGCACTCTCACAGAAATTTGATTCAAATCAAAGGAATAGCTGTTAAAAAATGTAATATATCTAAGCAATAGCTTATTGGCTAACTAGCTAGATCGGATTTTTATTTCAGAACAAAATATTTTTAGAGTTAGTTTTTCTATCACAGGTTTGGCATATGTAGAGGTTTCCATATAGCTTCTAAATAAATGTCAATTTTGTATAGCCAGATGTCTATTTTGCAGTGTCAGAACCTATTAAATGCTAAGTCAAGATGGTTATGTTTATTCTGTGATCCTGCTTTTGGGTCATTTCCTTTTAGAATCAGTTCTTTGATAGCATCACAGTTAACTGAGTATAGCATTACAGAGTATGCCTGCTTTCTTAATTTATTCTGCAGATTTGTAACCACCTCTTTCTTTTGTTCAGAGAATCTAAAATGCTGTGGCACTTCAGGTTCAGAGAGCATGGGTTATATAGTCTCTCACAGAGGCCCCCATTGGAATTAAAGAAGTCACATTAAATACCTTATTTATTTGAGCATAAGCTCACGAAAGCTTATGCTCAAATAAATTGGTTTGTCTCTAAGGTGCCACAAGAACTCCTTTTCTTTTTGCGAATACAGACTAACACGGCTGTTACTCTGAAACCTGTCATTAAATATCTTGTGAATCCTTTGGAAAACATAATTCATTATCTGCATCTCAATTAGTGTATTAATAAATCTTCAGTTACTATTTATAATTTTGTACCTACAGTATAAAATCTCTTGTTGGAGTCTTTTACAGTTTCATGATCATAGAGTTGATCATAACTTGATCATAAATTGTAAATTGTTCAGTCCTGTGGCCCTAATCTGTTTCTTCACTTCCGCAGGTGGGTATTGTAGTTGTAAGAATGCTTGATAGAGATCTTGTAGGTGTTTGTCTCTGTCTGAGGGGTTGGAGCAAACACCTACAAGATCTCTATCAAGCATTCTTACAACTACAATACCCACCTGCGGAAGTGAAGAAATAGATTGATAGAGCCAGAAGAGTTCCCAGAAGTCACCTACTACAGGACAGGCCTAACAAAGAAAATAACAGAACGCCACTAGCCGTCACCTTCAGCCCCCGACTAAAACCCCTCCAACGCATTATTAAGGATCTACAACCTATCCTGAAGGATGACCCAACACTCTCACAAATCTTGGGAGACAGGCCAGTCCTTGCCTACAGACAGCCCCCCAACCTGAAGCAAATACTCACCAGCAACTACATACCACACAACAGAACCACTAACCGAGGAACCTATCCTTGCAACAAAGCCGGTTGCCAACTGTGCCCACATATCTATTCAGGGGACACCATCACAGGGTGTAATAACATCAGCCACACTATCAGAGGCTCGTTCACCCGCACATCCACCAATGTGATATATGTCATCATGTGCCAGCAATGCCCCTCTGCAATGTACATTGGTCAAACTGGACAGTCTCTACGTAAAAGAATAAATGGACACAAATCAGATGTCAAGAATTATAACATTCATAAACCAGTCGGAGAACACTTCAATCTCTCTGGTCACGCGATTACAGACATGAAAGTTGCGATATTACAACAAAAAAACTTTAAAACCAGACTCCAGTGAGAGACTGTTGAATTGGAATTCATTTGCAAATTGGATACAGTTAACTTAGGCTTGAATAGAGACTGGGAGTGGCTAAGTCATTATGCAAGGTAACCTATTTCCCCTTGTTTTTTCCTACCCCCCCCCCCTCAGACGTTCTTGTTAAACCCTGGATTTGTGCTGGAAATGGCCCACCTTGATTATCATACACATTGTAAGGAGAGTGGTCACTTTAGATAAGCTATTACCAGCAGGAGAGTGGGTTTGTGTGTGTGGGGGGGGGAGAGAAAACCTGGATTTGTGCTGGATAAGCTATTACCAGCAGAAGAGTGGGGTGGGGGGAGGTATTTTTTCATGCTTTGTGTGTATAAAAAGATCTTCTACACTTTCCACAGTATGCATCCAATGAAGTGAGCTGTAGCTCACGAAAGCTTATGCTCAAATAAATTGGTTAGTCTCTAAGGTGCCACAAGTACTCCTTTTCTTTTTATTAATCTTAGAAGCTCAGTTGTGCCATGTAAGGATGTATATGTCCTCCATTGTGGACATCAATAGATATTATTATCAGAAACATCCCTTAATTTTCCTTTTAATGTCTAACTGAAAATTTCTTCCCCCAACCCTCAATGACTTTTAATCAATTTGTAACTCTATGAGATGCACTGAGTTGTATTGCCAATACTATTGTGAAGTACCTTGAGATACCGCTACATAAGGTAGTATAAACATTTGCCTAACTCTGTCAGTAGATCTGGCTGTGTAACATATCATAAGTTTTAGAATAGTTTTGTTAGGAGAAACCTACCAAGGTACAGTTCAGGGTATGGTATGTAGCTGTGCATGGTAAACATTCTGCATTACAATATTTTTGAAATAATTATAATTTCCCAAAGAATGCAGCAAGCATATTAAGCACAGGGCATTGGCATTCGAATCAGTTCTAATATTAGATATCTGGGCACAATTCAGTGTGTTGACAATCTCATAGTTTGCAAGGATTCCTAAGATAGTAGCAGATTTTTCAAGATGTGCATAAGAGCACGCCACATATCTTAGTAAGAAATCAGCTGGGGGAAGGGCGGGGTAATGGGCCATGGAACCTAATAGCGTTGTGAGAAAATGGCTGTGTTTTGTGCAAGTTCTTGTTAACTTTCTGATCTCTTGTTGTTTCCTGTTTTACTTTAGATTGTTCTTTCTGATATTCAGAGTAAATCTGTTAATGGTGCTTAGAATCCTAAAACTGGGTAACTACAACAGTAACGAGCAAGAGTAATGAGGGTAATTGGGATTTTTAAAAATCCATGGGTGAGATACTTTTGCTCAGTATAGGCTACATCTTGTGGAACTCTTTATTTATTTCTCCTTTTAACTGTCTATTTCTACCACCTAACCAATTTCTTTCTATTTTCTGTTCCCCTTTTAGTCATTCTACTGCCTTAAATAAGCAGCATGGTTTAGCATCATGAACACTGTCAATCAATACTTCCTGTATTTTTATCCTGGATGTGACACTGATTCACTGTGTGACTTAGGGCAAGTCACTCCCTAGGCCAAATTCTCTGCTGGAAGAAATCACTGACATTAATGCAGTTATGCTGCCTGACAATCTGGTCCTGTATTTCCAGTCTATAAAATGCGGATGATAATTACCCACCTAACAAGGGGCCACTACTGGCACTGGTGACAGTTACTCTCAGTTACTGTCCGATTGATTTCATTGAAAATATTTGGTTGAGTCACTGCTCATCAGTATAATTTATGGGCTCCTAATGTGGCCCAAGGATATTGCGAACACCAATTAATGTTAGCCTAGCCATTTGAAAGATGTCAGTAATTATTTACACTGCAATAATGTCCAAAGGCCCCAGTCAGGATTGGGCCCCATTTTAATAGGCAGTGAACCAACTCATAGGTAGACATATCCCTCCCCTAATTATAAGTGTTTTATCTATATTTCTTTTGAGAGTCTTTATTTCTCCTTCAAGTCCTCATGTCACTGTCTCATTCCCCACTTTTTCTCTTCTCCTTTTGATCTTTTCATACCTTTTCCCTCTTTCTCCTTCATACCTCCTGTGGAGAGAGTGGTGCCATGTGGGCCTCACCTCCTCTCCGGCTGTCATCAATCATGGGAGTCACTCTTTTGCGGATCTGGAATACCACCTCTGTGGGATCTGTCATGGGATGTGTTTCTCCTCTGAGCAGTCTGACAGTTTGGATAACCTGCAGTATGTCTTTTAGGCACGAATGTGCCTTGGGCCACTGGGCGAGAAGGAAATACTCATTGTTCCCTTATTTTGCATCATGCTGAAGGCAACCTCTTGATATGGTGCACCATCATCCCGCAGCAATCTGATGATGTCCCTGATTGTTCCGGTGGGTAGATATTGTCTCCGGCGGATTCTGGAGTCTGGGAACCTGACAGGTTACACTGTTTCTTCTTTGGAGCTTTGATATGAGTTATAACCTTTGTAATGTGTGTGTCAGGTGGGTCTTTTGCCAAGAGGCAGAACAAAGATGAAAAGAATGGCACCTCCTGAGCTCTCATCTATCTTACTCTGGAGGGAGGCAGACATTTTTGGAGGAGAATTGGTGGTTAGGACCAGGCGGGCCTAGATGCAGAGCTCTAGATGCCTCCATCAATTCAGCAGGGGGAACCTATCCACAAATAGAGGCTCAGCACATGTTCCACTCAAGGATTGCTCATATGGTTAGTGTCTGCAGAATCTATCTTAAATTATAGATTCATAGATTCATAGATATGTAAACATGGTGTTTATAAGAAAGCCTCCAAAGAAATACTAATAATGATACCTAGCTCTTACAGAGCACCTTTAATCTGTAGGTCTCAAAGTGCTTTACAAAAGAGCTCAGTATCATTGTCCCCATTTTACAGATGAGGAGACTGAAACGCAGGAAGAAAAATTACTTACCCAAAGTCACCCAGCAAAGTGGTGGCAGAGCTGGGAATTGGAGCCAGATCTCTTGAGTCCCCTAATAAATAAAGTGGTATAGTAGAGGTAAAGCCACCAAGAAGGAATTATTTGGGGTGAACTCATAGCTAATGGAAGAAGTTTTAGAACTAAATTTCAAATACTATAAGTAATTAGGTAGCAGAATTAAATGTGCAGTGTGGGTGAGCAGTGAGTGGGCCTCAGACTATAGCTACTCTTCATTGTCCAAACTGTAAACTTAGAAAGTTTGCTTTGACATTACATAAACTATTATTCCCTTAAAAAGTAAAATGGCCTGCATTAGCTTCAGTTTATTGGTCACATAAAGTAGGTATTTGTTTATAAGAAGTAACGCATACAAAAGTACGTCCAACTTGTTGGGGATGATCTGGGTTGTTATTGGTCATATAAATCATTGCGATGCAAGTTAAAACGTCAGTGTATGTTAACTTGGAATTGGGTTATTGTATTAATATTACGTTCCATCTATAAAGCGTCTAAACTTCCTCAGACTCACATTTCTGATGACAGTGCAGTGGGTTTTCGGATCTGATTTGCTGGTAAAAGCATTCATCTATTTCATGACAAGGAGGGTGGCTGCCCCTGGGTGAATAAAGTGATGTTCTCCTGCACCATTTAAGTTTTCATACATTGCTGATTCAGGAACACAGATTGAGAAACTTCATAGTTCTAATGAGGGTGGATTTGATTTAAATCACTAGTCAGGAAGACTCGATTTAATCATGGATTTCTACATAAAAGTGAATTCTTGTTGGTTGTTATAACCTTAATACATATTCTTCACAACTCAGAGATACATGTAGGTTTCATTTTTAGAAGGTACACACTGTACATTTTTAAAGCGATTTATTTTGAAAACTTTTCAGTTTAGTTTTACAGCTGTATCAGAAAATGAATGATTGTTTGGTTATTTCATTTACCAAAAGTAATTGAAGCAGATATTTACGAAGTCATTGGGAAGTGACATTTAAATTGTTTTATTTAACTAAAACAACAACGTTATGTATTCTGGATTTTTTTCTTCAACAGCAAACATATAATATTTTAACAAAACAAGCATATGAATTTTTGAATTTCATTAAACATTTAAGTTTTTTAAAATCAGGTTTGTTTTTGATAAAATTGTTTTTAACTAAAATAGTTAAATGAAATATTTTAAAAAACAAAACAAAAATTAAATCAACTGTGTCAGTCAGGTCAACATGAGAAACTTAAAATATTGGCTTCTGCAGCTAACTCAGTCGTCTTCACCTTCATTTTCCTATTTGTTCATAATTTGGAAAAGAAAAACAAGCTTTCCTGCTTTTTCAGGTCCCAAACGATTTCTCAATTTGGAATGAATTAGTCCAAAAGAAGAAAATATTCTTTCTACACTGGCAGAAAAAGCCCCTGCTGTTAAAAGTGAGATTATCACTTCAACAGTCTCTGAATCCAAGTGCTTAAGTGACTTCCACCAGTTCACTGGTGTGACTTTCTTTAAAACATCATCACCAAACATATATTTCTTGAATGGCTCACCCTTAGCTCTGAAGTTTATTGTAGCTGGCATTAATGAGGGATGATTGCTGGACGTCCATGTCATAGCCAACTCCTCTTCTTCAGTAGTTAAGGTTTGACCCTGGTACAGAGTATTGAGAATATATGCAAGAAAATGAGCTGGAGATAGTGCTTGTCCCATTTGTTTATTTAATGCTTGTAATTTAACTCTGTCATTGCATATTTCTCTTTTTAAGATTTCACTCAGTTCCTTCCAAATTTCAACATCGTCAGCAATAAAACAGCTATTTCCCAGCATTTTGGTCAAGGCTACAGAAATAGGCTTCAGGGTACTCAGCATGTGTTCAGCATTTATCTTAAGCCCAATGTTGAGAACTTTGGCTGTGACACTGCCATCTATTTTTTCACGGTTTTGTTCACAAACTGTCATCAGATTAGGCCAGTTCTTGATATAGTGCTCAAAACAGTCCACTACTGAGTTCCATTGCACGTCTTGTAGGAGAGTTAGCTTGGTTCCTCCCACTTTTTTCAGAGCAGCTGCTCCAAAGTGGTTGTTACGGAAGTATTTTGCAATTTCAACAACATTAGCCTTTATTTTTGGAACACTGAAGTCTTTGGCTAGGAGGTGCATGAAATGAGCACTGCAAATGTATGTTATTAGCTTGGGACTCTCTTCACTCTCTTCTAAATAATTTCTTCTCATCTTGGATACATTTGCAGCATTGTCTGTGACCAAGCTGCATACTAGACATTTGAATTTTTTTCCCACAGTTTGTTATAGCTTTACTGCTACTTCTCATAAGTATTCTGCTGTGTGTGGATTTCCTGATGTATCAATTGTTTCTGTAAGGAATTCGTCCAAAACTCCCTTATTCTGTTGACACACAAGCACATACAACAGGATCATTGTGGACATTGCTCCACACATCAAGACTCAGGTTAACAATTTCACCCTCTAGATCTTTTGCACACTGCTCAATTTCTCTTTCATACACTTTATCCAGCAATTTGCCTGTGACATCTGCTCTGTTGGGTGGACTGTATCCTGGTCTTAATAATTGAACCATGTTAATGAAGTGTGGGTTCTCAATCATACGGAAAGAAGAGTTTGTTGCATAAACAAATTGGGCAATTTTTTCATCAATTACCTCTTTTTGTAATCTGCTGGTTCTTATCACAAACTTATCTATGGTTGTTTCTGGATGATGGAGTTTTTTTTTCTTTTTGCTACAGGTGATATACTGTGGCTATGTGACATACATGATGTGACTGAAACACTATCATTGGCAGATAACTCTGAAACTATAGAAAATGATGGTGATCTTGAAGGTGGATAGTCTTCAGAATCCTGTATGTTGAGGATGGATTCTCCTAAACAAAATAAGTCAATGCAGTTATTTAATTATTATTATCATACTGATCATTTAGTATTACTCATTGTTTTCACTGACACTCAGTACTACTTTAAAGGTGAAATTGTAAAAGGAAGATCTGTCTATTTCAGCTATTTATTTTTTATCACAACTGCATCTAAAATGATAGTACCATAGATTAACAACTATATTTTTTGCTCAAACATGAGAATTCAAGAATAGTTCCGAAGGAAGACAGGCAGTCCTTAAGAAAAGTATGAAATAAAACAGTTTACCAACCTGAAGATCCTGCATGTTCAGAAACGTTCCTTTCATCATCTTCAATGCAGCTTCCTCCTGAGAAGGAACACTTCTCATGATGTTGTTTCATTTGGGCAACCAGGCCTTGCATTTCTTTGTTGCACTGTTTGCATTTTCCACGCATGTCTGTCTTACCCACAGGTATAGGAACTTCATTAAAATATTCCCAAACTGGGTCTCTTTTACAGCCTGCTGCCATTATAGGTTTTCCCTTCTAGTGAGAGAATGGTTAGGTAGATTTTAAATCAATGAAGGGTACACTCAGAAAGCCCTCAAGACATCTGGAACATGCTGCTCTAACAGTTTCATTTTTGTTTCTGCTGCCTGTCCCTCCCTTCTCACATTTATCTCCAGACTTCTTGTCCAGATCTATTCCACCCCCAACAATCTTCCATTCATTGAACTTTTTGGAACGTTGCACTTTTAGAGAGAGGTAAGGGATTGACTCTGTGTACATAAATTTGCAGAGGGACAATAGGATTGAGGTCTGTTATTTCTCACCTCTGTATATTATTTATTTAAAACCATTTTTGCTGTTAACAAGCATGTTATCTCTGGAGATACAAATGCACAGTTGGAGAACTGCAAAACTAAGGATCTCTGATGGTATTTTCTAGACTGAACACTGAGTCCCATTGCGTAGATAGAAAGATTAACCTAAATAATCTATCCAGAAGCCCCTGGAACCCCATAGATTGGGTCCCCTAATCCATGAACTATTGGAACTCATTTACAAAACTTTTCTTAAACATTACATGAATATATTGTCTCATACTATAGAATTTATAATCCCTATTCCATGATAAGATATCTTTGAGCTATAATGTATCTTAATTAAAACTATCTTTAGATAGGTTTTTTCCTCCAGAAGCATTTTTATCAAAGAAATCCGATTTAAATAAAAAAATCTGATTTCTTTGATTTTTTAAAAAAATAATAATTGATTTTTATCCACCCTGGTTCTAATGTTTTCCAGCATATGATGATGATGATGGGTGATCACTCATTACCGAGTATGATCATCTTCCATGGGAGTTATGGATCCTCAGATGGCTAATAAGGCCAATCCTTGAACCACAAGTTCTATTGCAATGAGGGCAGATGATTTCAGGCTCAGCAGGAGGCTATTAACCATGACTGGAAGTCAGTCCCTCCTTCCTTCTGCGCCTCTTGTCCTCTTCAGCTTGTTGGTGAACAAGTTCAAAATGCAGGGGACCATCACGTAGGACTTCACTCCATTTTAAGTGATCCTGGGCAAGTGTCTCCCAAGTGTCAATGTCAATATTACACTTTTTTAGGTTGTCCTTCAGTAAGTCCTTATATCACTTCGTTGTCCATCCACGTTACGGTACCCTTCTTTCAGCTGAGAGATCAGGACCTGTTTTGGGAGGTGATGGTCTGGCATCCGGACAATGTGACCAGTCCAGCGGAATTGCTGATGGATGATCATTGCCTTGATACTGGTGGTCTTTGCCTCTTACAGGACGCTAATATTGGTGTGCCTGTCTTCCCATTTGATCTTCAGAATATTATGAGGGCAGCATTGATGGTGCCTCTCAAGTTGTGTCTATAGGCTATCCAAGTTTTGGACCCATACAATAGTGTTGGGAGAATAACGGCTTGATAAACATGTCTGTTCGAATGTCGTGA
Source organism: Lepidochelys olivacea (assembly GCF_965140295.1). Classification (NCBI taxonomy): domain Eukaryota; kingdom Metazoa; phylum Chordata; order Testudines; family Cheloniidae; genus Lepidochelys; species Lepidochelys olivacea. The sequence goes on along the minus strand of NC_140417.1, from coordinate 28,569,294 downwards.
TCTTCTAAAACCCTGTGCTGTAAATGAGAAAAAGCTACACTGGCACAGCTCAGGCGATGTTGAATTTCTGCATCAATACCTGCCTTGGATGAAAGATGACTTCCAAGGTAGAGGAAATGATCGACATTCTCAGTGCCACTCCATTGATTTTGATAGATGGGGCATGTAATACCTCATTTGGAGAGGGCTGATAGAGTAGTTTAGTCTTCTTGATATTAAGAGTGAGACCAAGACATGCATAAGCATCAGCAAACACATTCAGGATAGTTTGAAGATCTTCCTCAGAGTGGGCAAAGATTGCGTTGTCATCAGCATACTGAAGTTCCACAATAGATGTTGTGGAGATCTTTCTCTTGGCTTTCAGCCTGCTAAGCCTGAACAACTTTCCGTCCATTCTGTAAGTGATTTCAACGCCAGCTGTAAACTTCCCAGTAACTAGGTGAAGAATGACGGTGATAAAAACCACAAACATGGTTGGAGTGATGATACAACCTTGTTTTACTCCTGTTTGTACTTTGAAAGGTTTGCTCTGGGAGCCAGTGCTACTCAGAACAGTCACTTTCATATGATCATGTAGCAATTTTAGGACATAGATGTATTTATCGGGACATCCAATTTTAGAGAGTACAGTCCAGAGGGCATGGCGATTCACTGAATCAAAGGCTTTAGTTAAATCAATAAAAGCCATGTACAGTGGTTGGTTTTGCTCCCAACACTTTTCTTGCAGCTGCCGTGCTGTGAAGATCATATCCACAGTTCCACGACATGATTGGAAACCACTCTGTGACTCTGGTAAAATTTCTTCTGACAGGGGCAGAAGGTGAGTTGCAAGGATCCATGCAAGAACTTTGCCTGCAATGGCTAGGAGGGAGATACCACGATAATTTCCACAATCTGCTTTATCCCCTTTCTTGAAGAGGGTGACAATCAGGGTATCCCTCATTTCACTGGGTATCTCCTCCTTTATCCAGATTTTAAGGATAAACAGGTAAAGCTGCCGAATTAGCTCTAGTCCACCGTCTTTAAAGATTTCAGCGGGGATCCCATCTAGACCTGCTGTCTTGTTGTTCTTCATCTGCTTGGTGGCATTGTGTACCTCAGACAAATTAGGACCGTCTCCAAGCTCACCCCTAAATGGTCATTGAGGGATTTGCTCAAGGACTTCATCTGCAACCATAGAATTACGGTTAAGGAGATCTTCAAAATGTTCTTTCCAGCAAGAATTGATGGCTTTGTTGTTCTTCAGAAGTGTGGTTCCATCCTTAGAGAGAAGAGGATTCATACCATGGCAAATTGGCCCATAAACAGACTTGGTGGCACTAAAGAAATCACATGTATTGTGGATGTCCGCAAGATGTTGGAGTTCTTGTGCTTTCTCAGTCCACCATTTATTCTTGAGTTCTCTGGTTTTACGTTGGACTTCCGCCCTCGCCTTGGCATGGGCTTCTCTCTTTATATTACAATTTATGTAATTCTGCCAAGCACAAAATGCCATTCTCTTCTCGTTAATGAGTTGCTCAATTTCAGCATCATCCTCATCAAACCAGTCCTGATGTTTTCTGATTTGGTAGCCTATGGTTTCCTCACAGGCATTGATGATTACTGCTTTCAACTGGCTCCAGTGTTCCTCAATTTCTTCCGGAAACTCTGATGGGAGTTTTCCTTCTAAGACTGCTTGGAAGTGGTCACGCTTAATAGGGTCCTTCAAATCTTGAATCATCAACTTGCGCCTGACCTGCTTTTTTTGCAGCCTCTATTTGGGAGCAGTCTTAATTTTCATTGTGGATCAAATAAGGTAATGATCAGTCCAACAGTCATCAGCACTTGTCATTGCTCTTGTGAGAAGTACGTCGCTATGATCTTGGGCATGAACTATAACGTAGTTGAGGAAATGCTAGTGCTTTGACCGTGGATGTCTCCAAGATGTTTTGAACTTTTCCTTTTGTCGGAAGAGAGTATTCGTAATAATAAGTTCATGTTCAGCACACTTGGTCAGGAGCAGAATTCCATTTGAATTGCTTTTGCCAACTCCTTCTTTCCTGATTGTTCCCTTCCACAGGTCTGAATCTTGTCCCACTTGTGCATTGAAATCCCCAGAAAGATGATCTTGTCTTCTGTAGGGGTCTCTGATAAGATGGTTTCCAACTGAGAATAAAAATCTTACTTTACATTCTCATCAGCATCCAGTGTTGATGCATAGGCGCTCACAATAGTTGCCTGTTGATTTTTGGTGAGCCTTAATTGGAATGTCATAAACCACTCATTGATGCCAACTGGTACCTCAGAGATGCATCTTACGAGCTTGTTCTTTATAGTAAAGCCCACTCCATGCAATCGGGGTTCATCTATAGATTTTTCCATCCAGAAATAGGTGTATCCTCCTTTCTCCTCCCTCACCTATCCTTCATCGGCTCTTCTAGTTTCAGACAAAGCAGCAATATCAATGTTAAACAGACTCAATTCACGAGCAATAATGGCTGTACGTTGCTCTGGTCGGTCGCTGTTTGAGTTGTCCATCAGGGTACGTACGTTTCAAGTTCCAAAGTTGAAGAGTTTCTTGCATTTTCGACCGCTGAGGTGGTGATCCTGCTGGATGCGGCTATCCAGCCAGGAAAAACAGAGGCAAGACTATTTTTAGGGTACCTTTTCTAACCCTCTCCCCATGTGGGGTGAGCAGAGTGAATCCTAAAAAGGACTGCTCAGTCGTGGGTGCAGCTGCCAAGATGCTCGACCCTCCTCAATCCTCGAGCAAGACGACTGTATAACACACCCACCGCTTGTGTGTCGGTCTGTAACTAGGAACTTCCGGATTTCACTGTCCTGTTCCCGTCGCCCCTTGCCGATCGCCACTGGACTTTTGACTTGTGCAATATTATTTTTCCCAAAAACTGGAAGATGCCTGTGCAGGACTTCTTTTAAAGTGGGGAGATTGGTGCACAACAGTCACCACGCTATCCTTGACAGATAGAGAACTTGAAACCAATTGCCTGGGCACCATGATGATTGGAGATCCTCTGTTTGCTGCAGCCTTCATCCATCTTCACAGTCGTTGTAACATTACACAACAGTTTCACTTCCATTGTGCAGTTATCCTCCGTCTGGTTCTACTATTAGGGACTTCTTGGATCACACTTTTTCTGGAACCTCACCCTTGACCATTTTGCCATGGGTAGCCCTAACGGAGTACATGACTCTAGGCAGCATCGCTCTTGGGGTTATTGAGACACGCAAGCCTCTCCACTAGTACAAGGTGGTGATCCATGGAGAGGTTTCCAGCATATATAACCACAGGCATTCACAGTTTTAAGGATAAGAAGAGGATATCTTTTTATAGTGGGATTTAATGAAGCTGAAAACCAGATTATAACTCAGTTATCAGTAATATTATATTTACGTGATGAGCAGCTGTTACCAACAAAAGACCCTATGAACTGTACTCACCTGAGGAGGGCCTATGAGACCAATGGGACTGCTTGTGTGAGTAGGAACTACTTATGTGAGTAACATTTTGTAGGACTGGCTCGTAGACTTTTTTGCCTTTGTCTGCTGGAAAACCTGCTGCTTTCATCCCAGCAGGGAAAGGCAGCACAAGGTATTGGACTCAAAGGGATAAAATTAAAGGTTATGTTTAAAATGGATTAAATTAGATTGTATTTTTATGCTAATGTTGAGCAACATTGTTCTTGAGCTCTGTGTAGGTGCACGAAAGGTGTAAGGAGGTATTTTCTCTCCAGTCCCCCGCTTATACTGTGCAAGGGTCAGGGACAGTTGTGGTCTCTGCACTACCAGGGGTGTGACAGGAGTGCTCCATCCATGTGCCTGTGAACTAGGTCATCCTAAATGGATCTTGGGGAAAGATTGTGCCTCTCTGATCCAGTCAGGGGCTGGAGATGGTGAAGGTTACTTTAAATTACATCTTCTAACACACTTCTTTCTTATCTTCTGGACTCCTTGGCATGCACATTACACCAGATTAGACTCCTGTAAATGCACTGGGATGTGTAAGAGGTTTGTGTAAATTGCATGTTAGAAAAAGGTCTTGAATAAGACTAAAGATATCTAAGTAAATGTAGCAGGAATCTAAGCTGCTGTAACATACACACTGAGCAGGCTGGTAGAAGTCATGTTATAACAGCTGAGACTCACTTCTGAATTTGTGCAGATTTCCTTTCTGCACCGTGGACGTCCCCACCCTCTCTGAGGGGAACAAATGGGGAAGCAGAGGTTGGGGGACTGCCTTGCTGTTAAGGAGCTGCAGGGAGTTGAGGGGAGCAGTTGGCAGTGCTTGGGCAAGGAACTTCCATGCAGTTGCTTCTGTGGATTTCCCAAGAGATGTATGGATCTAAGAATATCAACAGATTGGGCGGAGGAGGGGGAGGGTCTGTCACTGCCATGGAATGTGGGGAGGGGGCACAAATCCCAACCTTTATAAAAGAATTAGGTGGAAATTCTGGAAGTAGAAACTTGAAGGAATTTTTGCTCCTCTATGTGGGTTATTCCTGCAAAGCAGAGCATTGGAACCTACATTAATGCAATGGTAAGGATAAGATCTTAATCACACCAAGTCAGGGAACTCAGAGTTAAGGTTTCTTATCCCAATGCATATTCATGAATGAATCATGAATCATCAGACTACTGCAGATATGTTGTCGTGTAACGGTGCTTCTGTTGTCATGCATACACACAACAGGACAGCATTAAACCTGCTGTTGGAACTTTAATTCTGTATTTCCTGATTTCTGCATGATTAAAAACATTGCCACCTTCGCTGTGGAACAACCTGGCTATTTAAATAAATTTTTGAAGTTATAATTGACAAATGACCATGTTAAAATAATGAAACCCTATATATAGGTATAATGTGTGTGTATGATTTTATTCAGAATACTTTGACAGTCTTTCACTAGCATAAGTAAAAGTGTACTTTGCCAATTAAGTATCTGAACATCTGTTCTTTGTTGACTTTAAGTCAGAGGTATAGAAGGTCACTAAATGGTATTATGGTCCACTGTATATCTAACAGAGAGAGGGTGAAGCTTTTCAGTAAAACATGCTCAGTGAATTATGCTTGTATGCATCATCACATATGCATCTGATTGTAAAAACAGTAATGTTTATAACCACCTTTCATGCACTTGGGGGCTGATTTACTACCCCCTTGGAGTAAAAATGACCTGGGTAGCTGCCACTATTCTCATGTAATTATGAAATATAGCAAAGTGCTGGCAAAGATACACAGCTCTAGTGAACCTGCCTTTGTTTGTCACCTGGACAATACAATAATGGCCTGATTTTTAATTATGCTGAACACCTGCAGCTCCCATTGACTTCAGGGGGATTTGTAGGTGCTTAACGTTTACGGAAAAAAAATCAGGCTTTAAGAACTCAACTACTGCTCAGAGAGCCTGAGCTGTTAGATAGGATGAGGATTGCGTCATGCCCTGAAAGCTGGCTGTTGTAAGTATTATGTCTCTGGAGGTGATGGGGGAGAACTGTAAGCTAGTGCCTGCTCCTATGTAACTGGTGTAACCTGTCCTCTGCCAGTGCTGTTCTACTGGTTCACAGCAGGTGAAGCCATGGCTAGACATGTACCCAGACCTGTCTTGTCTAGAATACTTGTTTTGTACTCTGGGGATGGGTGCTCGCTTGCATACCCATTCTGGCTGTGTCCTGTGGCAGTGCATATGTAGGGGGAAGAGGGTTCCCTACATCTTGTCTTCCCCCTCTATAGCACCCTGGCAAAGGGAGCCATAATGTAGCCACAATCTACCACTAAGCTATTGTATTAATATTGCATTAATCTCTTAAGGAAAGTATGGGAATTTGATTTCCCCCTCCCGAATACAAAATTTCTATTGCAGTCTATTTTGTTCCCCAAATACATCTGCCTTTAAAGTGGCTTTTGGTTGAGTCAGAGCAGCTCAGTTCTGAAAGAAGCAACTTCAGTGCCCTCAAGCTGATAGTATTTCAGATCTATTTCCAATTAAATATATTTAGGGGGGGAAAGTAGGACAAAAATTATTTTTTTAATTCAAATATTAATTTATAATCACTGGAGGTTCTTTAGGCCTTTAATAATTGTGTAATAATTCCCTTCTTGTCATATCTTATTTCTAGATTACATAATAGCATTAGTACTCCTAGTGATTTCAGTAGTCAAAAGCAGCCCCCGCACATGACAGTGCTCACTGGTCAGTAATACTTTTTGTTTGCTGAGCCTAAATGCATACTATAAATGTAATATGAATATGCTGCACTTATGTAATAATACTTAGCATTAGTATAGCACTTAACTCTTCAAAGCACTGTATAAACTAAAGTCCCAGTTCTGCAAGCCGATCTGTGTGAGCAGATCTATGCCAAGCCCCATTGATTTAAGCAGGGATCCACACAAACCAATTGTCTGCTTCGTGAATCTACTTGCAGGATTGGTGCCTTACTAAATACTGCTCCCAATACCATTCTTGAAACAGGTAAGTATTGATTCCATTTTAAAGAGACAAATAGGCAGAGAGTTTAAGGCCAAAATAATCATTTGTGGGTGCCCAATGTTAAACACCTAAATAAGTGACCTGATTTGTCCAGAGTGCTCAGGACAGACTGCTTCCATGGACTTGAAGTGCAGGGAGCTCATCACCCGCTCTGCAGTGTGCCAGCTCATACATTTTTAGGTGTGTAATCCGTAATGTTAGCTATCCAGATTTGAAAATGTTGGCCTAAGTGACTTTCCCAAGGCCACAGAAGGAGACAAGTGAGCCCAATCTTTCATCACTTATGCACAGTCTTCCATTCTGTGTGAGTGCTGGAATTATATAAAGCCTTTTATCTGAGGCTCTGAAAAGCACTTTACTGACATTCTTTAATTACTGTAAGGCTCACAGCATCTCTCTGAGGGACAGTAGGCAAAGCATACAGTACATGCTTAATGTGGCACTGAAATTCAGCCACTGCTGGGATCTGAGATGACACTGCTTACTGTAATAGCGTGCAGCAGCATTACACAATAGTTTAGGGATAATTTTATGAATAAGAACCATAAGTGTAAACAAATATCACATAAGAATTGAAGTTGATTGTCTGTGTTGACACTTGAGCTGCTATTTTTTGTTTAATTTATATACTTTATTGGGATTCCTTATTGAACACACACTCTAGATGCTCAGATCATTTTCACCTGTAGTTTGGTTCTGGATTTCAACTGTGATTCACCTAATAGCTGGTTGACTTTTGAACTTTGACTTTTAATGGAAAAAGTTAAGGGGTGCCTTCCTTTCATTAAACATACCCACACTTTACTAGATTAGTTCTTTGGGCCTGTTGTGATCTTGAAAGAGAATTTTTTATTGACTTTGGCCCTACAGGCAAGGCCTGCAAAAAAAAATTGTTCAGCCTTTTGTAATTAAAATACAGTTAAAATTGGCCTTCAGCATTTGAATCCCTTTTAGCATATGCGCAGCGTGCCTCTGGTGGCACGTGACCAGGATTCATCACTGAATTTGGTCCGCTGGTTGGAAGCCCAAGAAAGTCACACACAGAATGATGGGTGAATAGAAGGAATTGGGAGCTGGGTGAATGACAAGAAACTACAAATAACAAACAAAAACACCCAAAAATAGTTATATGAGCTATTATCTAGGCTGGCTCGAAACAAGAATCATGTTTTGCAGGAAGTGTTGATGTTTTGAACTTTTGTGTTTTGTTCTGAGCTGTGGGAGCAGCAGGTTCAAGACCCTGCTCTGTCTGTTTTGGAGAGAGATTTGGATCTTGGCCTTCCACATCCAAAGTGAGTGACCCAACCACCAGGCTATTCTGGGCTTTCTCTTACCTACACATAATGGAAATTCCATCCTGCAGCTGAAAAACCTTTCTGACAAATTTTTTATCAAAACTGATATGTTTCTCCAAAACACTTTGGTTTGAATGTAATGGTGTTTTCAACAGAAAAAAAGTTGCGCTGAAAATTTTTTGACCAGCTCTACTGCTGTCAGATTCTCTTGTGGATCCACAACTTCCAGCCACTGGACATTGTTTTGTTTTTTTTGTGGTGGTAAGTGAGAGGAAATAAAGGGAGGAAATTCTTCTAAGGTAGACTAACCTTTAATCTGAACGCATTAGCTTGTTACTGTAGAATTTATGGCTTGAACAATCAGGGATTAAAACTAAAATGATTAGGGGTTTGGAATTGGTCCCATATGAGGAGAGATTAAAGAGACTAGGATTTTTCAGCTTGGAAAAGAGGATATGGGGGGATATAAAGGGGATATGATAGAGGTATATAAAATCATGAGTGGTGTGGAGAAAGTGAATAAGGAAAAGTTATTTACTTGTTCCTATAATATAGGAACTAGGGCCCACCAAATGAAATTAATGGGCAGCAGGTTTAAAACAAATAAAAGGAAGTTCTTCTTCACTCAGCACACAGTCAATCTGTGGAACTCCTTGCCTGAGGAGGTTGTGAAGGCTAGGACTACAACAGGGTTTAAAAGGGAACTGGATAAATTTATGGAGGTTAAGTCCATTAATGGCTATTAGCCAGAATGGGTAAGGAATGGTGTCCCTAGCCTCTGTTTGTCAGAGGGTGGAGATGGATGGCAGGAGAGAGATCACTTGATCACGACCTGTTAGGTTCACTCCCTCTGGGGCACCTGGTATTGGCCACTGTCGGTAGACAGGATACTGGGCTGGATGGACCTTTGGTCTCACCCAGTATGGCCATTCTTATGTTCAGTGATATTTTGCACTGGCTTGGTATAGACCAAACAATCACCTCGAAACACAGCCAGACTTGAAGAGATTTGAAATCTGGCTCTGAATATTGAGGTTTGGGCCTCTAAATATTAAAAAATAAACCCTCACTTTATGGGGAGCTTCAGAGTCCCTGGAACCACAATTCTATTGAAAGAAGGGTATTCAGTGTTCCTCAGAGTCTGCTAAAAGCACAGAGCCACTGTGTAGGTGGCCTTGACCTTCAGTGGATTCTCCAAGATCTGCATATATCCTGGGAGATCCATAGGCCCTCAGTGTAGTCCTCTGCCTTCTTGCCCATGCTATGGTACAGGAATCTCCCTTACAATCCATCCTCCTGCAGAATGATCTTAGGGAAACTCCACTGAGGGAAACTCAAAGAGTTTTTTTTCTCTCTGACTCCCTCCCTTGAGTCTGTGTGCAGGAGAGGCAGATCTTGCCTACTACTTGGGCTTAAAACACATAAAATAAATGTCTCTTCCCTTAAATAATATGCTCCTCTTGGTAGTAAGATGCAGAAAAGCTAAGATCTGCAATAATTGACTCCAAAACAATCAAATCTTCTGGTGATGAGGAAAAATTTTTTGTACTAACAGGCTAGAAACATTGATGGAAAAGACAATAAACCATTGAAACTTAAAGTCAGTGAGGTATTGCTGGTATAAGAAAGCAGGATTCAGTCCCCTGTCTTAGGCTCTGTCTACACTTGAAGGTAGGTGTGTGATTCCCAGCTTGCATAGACATACTCAAGCTAGCTCTCATTGGGCTGGCGTGCTAAAAATAGTAATGTAACTGGGGTAGCATGGGCAGTGTGGGGTGGCAGCACAGACGAGCCATGCCAAGTACATCCTTGGGTACATACTCAGCTACCCTGTGCTACTGCTCCTCTTGCCCATGCTACCCAAGCTACGCTACTATTTTTTAGTGCACTAGCTTGGTTAGAGCTAGCGTGAATATGTCTACACCCCTAGCTCCACAGTGTAACCATTCTCTCGGGGAAGATGCAGACAACTTATGCTACTACACATATGACTACCTGAGTGTGAGGGTTAAGGCCATGGGCAAATCTGCAATGACGTTTCCTAAGACCCTTGCAATTGGAAATGAAGCCTACCCCTCTTTCCTTACCCCCCAACACCATTTCTAGTTGGGCCCTGTATGCCCAGACATTTACTTAAGAGTTTATTTATTGTTACATCATAGGGCAGATTTTTGCTGTATTATCTTGCATTCAGTTTTTAATAGTAATTTTCCTTCTTTCTCCAGGGCTAGGTAGTTTGCCTTTGCTGCAATCCCATCCCTGTTTCCTCAGACCACAACCCTAGTTTTGGAGTTCAAAGATCTTTTACGGATCTTCTTTGTGGGTCCATATTTGAGCATTGAGGAGGCAGTCTGGCTTTGTGTGTAGAACTCAGAGGCTGGCATGGTAGCGAGCTGTTACACTTTTCAGACTCTGGGCCAGGGGACCATACTGCCCTTTGCTTTTTTTATTCCTCAGATATTGTCTCTCAGGTAGATTGGATGTAATTAGGTCTGTGGTTATTTAAAATAATGAATCTGTGGGGGGGCGGGGGAAGGTCAGGTTTTAAATCTGCTGTAAGTCTTCACTATGGGGTTTCAGTATTTTGAGAATCATGTTTATTGTTGTTTTGGAATTAAACTATTGTAGTAATAACTCTTAGGAGCAGCAGACTTCCAATAATGAGCTGCATGTTGCTGCAGGAAAGATCTTTATTTTTAACTGATCTTTGAATAGTATGAATCCTGTTTTGATGTATTTTTAAACACTCAAAATCAATTGGATGGTAACTAAATTTAGTGTTAAGGATAGGTCAGAGTCATGGAGTGGAAGGGTAAGTCTACAGTAAGAAATTATTTCGAAATTATTCTATTCAAATTTTCAGAAGCGATTTTATACATTCGGTCTTGTATGCCCCACTAAAGCATGAAAATTCAGTGGTGTGTGTCCACAGTACCGAGGCTAGTATCAAATGTCAGAGCAGTGCACTGTGGGTAGCTCTCCCACAGTCCCCGCCACCCACTGGAATTCTGGGTTAAGCTCCCAGTGCGTGATGGGGCAAAAACATTCTCACAAGTGTTTCTGGGTGTGTGTCATCAGTTGCTCCTTCTGCCGTGAAAGCTACAGCAGAAAATCGTTTTGCACCTTTTTGGCATGCAGATGCCATACTGCTTTCATTAGAAGGTGCAGTATGGTGCACTGCTTCTCTCTTGGTACTATGAATCCACCTTGCATTTCCTCTCATCTTTCTATGTAATCTCTATAAGTATCTACTCTTTCTCTTTCTCATCGACCACTTCCGTTGTCAACTCTGCTCCGCCATCGTGAACCGAGCAGCACAGCTTCCACCGCCAACTCTGCTCTCCCGCTCTTGCCACGCTACTGAGCTTCTCCATGTTGTCTGTCCTGGGCTCCCGCCTCCATGAAAGCTACAGAAGACAACCATTTCCCACCTTTTTTCGACTGTCATGAATGGAACAGCACCTCTTCCGCTGCCACTCTGCTCTCCTACGTTTAGTGCCCTTTTTCCAGGATTACCCGTGCAGGCGCCATAGCGTGGCAAGCATGGAGCCCGCTCAGATCTCCGCTGCAGTTGTGACCATTGTAAATACCTCGCGCATTATCCAGCAGTATGTGCAGTACCTGCAAAACCGGGCGAGGAAGCGACAACAGCGTGATTATGATAGTGATGAGGACACGGACACAGACGTTCCTAGAAGCACGGCATGTGGCGATTGGGAGATGATGGTGGCATTGGGCCAGGTTTATGCTGTGGAATGCTGATTCTGGGCCTGGGAAACAAGCACAGACTGGTGGGACCGCATAGTGTTGCAGGTATGGGATGATTCCCAGTGGATGCGAAACTTTCGTATGCATAGGGCCACTTTCATGGAACTTTGTGACTTGCTATCCCCTTCCCTGAAGGGCAAAGACACCAAAATGAGAGCAGCCCTCACAGTTGAGAAGCGAGTAGCCATAGCCCTGTGGAAGCTTGCAACACCCGACAGCTACTGGTCAGTCAGGAATCAGTTTGGAGTGAGCAAATCTACTGTGGGGGCTGCTGTGCTGCAAGTAACCAACACAATTATTGACCAGCTGGCATCAAGGGTAGTGACTTTGGGAAATGTGCAGACCATTGTGGATGGCTTTAATGCGCTGGGGTTCCCTAACCGGGGCAGGGCAATAGACGGAACGCATATCCCTATCTTGGCCCTGAAACACCAGGGCGGCCAGTACGTAAACCGCAAGGGGTACTTTTCCATGGTGCTGCAAGCACTGGTGGATCACAAGGGATGTTTCACCGACATCAACGTGGGATGGCCGGGAAAGGTGCATGACACTCGCATCTTCAGGAACTCTGGTCTGTTTGAACAGCTATAGGAAGGGACTTACTTCCCAGACCAGAAGATTACTGTTGGGGATGTTGAAATACCTATAGTTATCCTTGGGAACCCAGCCTACCCCTTAATGCCATGGCTCATGAAGCTGAACAAAGGCACCCTGGACATTAGTAAGGAGCAGTTCAACTATAGGCTGAGCAAGTGCAGAATGGTGGTAGAATGTGCTTTTGGACGTTTGAGGCGCGCTGGCGCAGTTTACTGACTCAGTTAGGTCTCAGCACAACTAATATTCCAATTGTAATTGCTGCTTGTTGTGTGCTCCACAATATCTGTGAGAGTAAGGGGGAGACGTTTATGGCGGGGTGGAAGGTTGAGGCAACTCACCTGGCGGCCAATTTCACACAGCCAGACAACAGGGAGATTAGAAGAGTGCAGCAGAACGCGCTGCACATCAGAGAAGCTTTGAAAGCCAGTTTCATGACTGGCCAGGGTACGGTGTGACAGTTGTTTGTTTCTCTTTAAGTTACCCGCCCCCTATATATATATGAAAGGAAATAAAGTCACAATTGTTTGAAAAACATTCTTTATTATTTGTTGCACAACACATTGAGAGAAATCAGAAGGTAGACCAGGGGAGGGCAGGGGTATTGAGGGAGGGGGGTGGAGGAGGAGGGAAGGACAAGTCCAGGAACCAAATCAAAATTTCAGATATGTCAGCTTTCTGATGCTTGTGCAATCCTCTGGGGTGGAGTGTGTGGGTCCCCGTAGCCTCCCTGCCCCGTGTTCTTGGGCGTATGTGTGAGGAGGCTATGGAACTTGGGGAGGAGGGAGGGTGGTTATACAGGGGCTGCAGCGGCAGTCTGTGGTCTTGCTGCCTTTTCCGCATTAGATCCACCATACAGCAAAGCATGTCAGTTTGCTCCCCCATGAGCTTGACCATAGCATCCTGCCTGCTCTCATCGCGTGTGTCCCTCCTCTCTTCGTGTTCATTTAACACTTTGTGGGACTCTGCAATTGTTTGCCTCCATGCATTCAGCGGTACCTATCAGTGCAGGAGCACTGCAGGAGCACTGCATGAGCTCGGCGAACATGTTGTCCCGAGTTCGTTTTTTCTGCCTTCTAATCTGGACCAACCTCTGGCACGGAGTAGATGGGGCCGCGTTGACACATTTGCACCTGTGGGAGGAGAAAAAGGGAGGGTAGTATTTTAAAAGATACATTTTAGAGAACAAAGGGGACACTTTCTCAGTGAAACAGGCAATTCATACAGCACATGTTCTTTCTGTACAAAGTCGCATTTTGCCTCTTATACTGAAGTGCCTGCCGCTTTGATGTGAGTAAGCCAACACATGCGGCCGGGCAACAGAATTCAGCTTGCAGGCAGCCATGGTAAGCCCTAGGGGCACGTGGGGTTCTGCTTCTTCCGCATTCATTTCAATGCTTTCAAACTGCCAGGCCCCCTTTCCCATAGCAAGCAATGCCAGGTGGGTTTGCCATATAAAAGGAGGGCCTGCAGGCTCTCTGGGATGATAGCTTCACACAACACCCTCCCCTCCCCCACACCCACCATGTGGCTCTGATGAGGGTCTGAGCAGGGATGAGCCCTTTAAACTAAATGTGAACAGCCCAGCATGGCTGGGTTCCCCCCACTGCGTGGCTCCGATCAGGCTCTCACTCACCAGAAGTGCCTTCTCCAAGGTCATTGTCTGGGAGCCTGCACTGGGAGTGGGTGGAAGCTATTGGGTCCAGCGTTAAGAATAGTTCCTGGCTAGGGGGGAAAACGGATTCCCCACTTGCCGCCTGTGCACTGTCCTCCTCCTCCTCTTCGTCCTCCAATAACTCATCCTCCTTGCTCCGTGCAACTCCCCCCTTGCAGGTGTCCACAGACAGTGGTGAGGTAGTGGTCACTTCACCCCCCATAATTGCATGCAGCTCACGGTAGAAGCGGCACGTATGGGGCTGTGACCTAGAGCGCCCGTTCGCCTCCCTGGCTTTTTGGTATGTTTTCCTGAGCTCCTTGATTTTTGTACGACACTGCTCTGTGTCCCTGGAGTAGCCTCTTTCCATCGTGGTCCTGGAGACTTTAGTGTACTTATTTGCATTTCTTTTTTTGGAACGTAGTTCTGCCATAATAGATTCGTCTCCCGAACATGCAATGAGATCCAGGTAACTCCCATTCGGACCATGCTGGAGCTCATCTGCGAATCTGGGACTGAGTGGTCTCTTGTGATGGTGGACTCTGCATGGTCGCCTGTGAGGGTGGACTGTGCTGATGGTGACCAAACAGGAAATGAAATTCAAAAGTTCCCGGGGCTTTTACCGCCTACCTGGCTAGTGCATCAGAGTTGAGGGTGTTGTCCAGAGCGGTCACAAGGGAGCACTCTGGGATAGCTCCTGGAGGCCAATAATGTCAAATTGCGTCCACAGTACCTGTAACCCGGAACTGCGATCTCGATTTTAGCGCTACTCCACTTGCAGAGGTAGAGTACAGAAATCAGATTCAAGAGCCCTTTAAATCGAAAAAACCGGTTTGGTCATGTGGACGGAATCAGTTTTATTTCGAATTAATTTGGCTAATTCCAAAATAACCGTGTACTGTAGACCAGGCCTTAGATTGTTAAATATTCCCCCCTTTTGGATTAGAAGTGTTTGTTTGCTTGTTTTTAGATGCACTAAGATGACTGGCCAGTAGTTCAAGGAGTACTGTGGGAAACGTGAATAAGAGGGCTGGCCAGTACCTCTGGGGGCAGTCAGCAGAGGAAAAAGAAACAAAACAAGACAAAACACTAGCTGAAGTGGGGCCACTGGACCAATCAGTCACCCTGGGTCTCAGCCAATTGAACCTCTAGGGTGGAGCCTCACACTGGTGCACCTTGGGTTCACTCTCATAGAGAACAATGGGGATGAAGACCATTTTGAAGGGGAAAAATTCTTTGTGGAATTATCTGTAGAAGAACATTTTCCAGCCCCTTTGAAGAAGACACTTTCATTTATGAAGAATAATGGCAAAAATGACCATTAATACTAAACAAAATATTTTTGAAAGAACTACCTGTTACACCCTATCTACTCAACAAGGAGGACAGGAGAAGGGAAATTCAGAGGGTGTGTGAGCAGAGGATTGGGTGGGGGACAAGCCGGAGGGTAAATGTGAGGGACAGGACGGAAGGGGAAACTGGTGTGCGTGTGTTCAGGGAAATGTGGAGGTCAAGACTTGGAGGAAGCTACTCAATACACTCTGGCTGCTTTGCACTGCTGCGGAATGTGGTTAAAACAGCCAGAATATATGGGTAAATCTGGCACTAAAAGTTAAAATAATATTAAAAAGTTAATGTCATATCTCTAAGTGATTAGCAATTTCACAGCAGTTTTGACAAAATGCAAAGAAGATACCAATGTGAGATTTCTAAAAATAGCTACAGCACTCAACCCAAGGTTTAAGAACCTGAAGTGCCTTCCAAAATCTGAGAGGGACAAGTTATGGAGCATGCTTCCAGAAGTCGTAAAAAGAGCAACAATCTCAACAAGCGGAAACTATAGAACCCGACCCAAAAAAGAAAATCAACCTTCTGCTGGTGGCATCTGAGTCAGATGATGAAAATGAACTTGCATCAGTCTGCTCTGCTTTGGATCATTATCAAGCAGAACCCGCCATCAGCATGGATACATGTCCTATGGAATGATGTTTGAAGATGAAGGGACATATGAATCTTTAGCGCATCTGGCAAGTAAATATCTTGCGACGCTGGCTACAGCAGTGCCATGTGAACACTTGTTCTCATTTTCAGGTGACTTAAACAAGAAGCAGGCAGCATTATCTCCTATAAATTGTAACCAAATTTGGTTGTCTGAGCGATTGGCTGAAGTAGGACTGAATGGACTTTTAGGCTCTAAAGTTTTACATTGTTTTATTTTTCAGTGCAGTTATTTTTTGTACATAATTCTACATTTGTAAGTTCAACTTCCATGATAAAGAGACTGCAGTACAGCCAGGGCCAGATTAACCTTTTGTGGGCCCTGGCACCAAACATAATTTGTGGGCCCCAACGTAGTCACTGTGGGCTCCGAGTGTGGGTCTGGTGTGGCAGTGCCATTGGCGCCATAGTATTCCCGGTGCTGAATCTCAGAGACATTTTTCATTTTGATCACACACCTCTACATGAGTATATGCACTGCCATACCCAGCTCCCTCAGCCCCCAGTTTTTCTCATTGAGCTGTACACCCATGTGGGTATACCAGTGTCCACAGTGAGTAGAACTTTCATAGTATTCAGGGAAACTCCCCATAGATTTATCTCCTTCCTCATTCAGACCTTCTATAACCATGTCTCCAGTACCATCCTATGCACCAGTCACTGTATGTGGTCCTAGTCTCAGCTCAAAGTTCCAAAGCCGGTAGATACCTGATCGGTTCTGACAAATCCCTCCCTCAGCACCTGTCAAGGTTCCTTCCTCACTCTGAACTCTAGGGTACAGATGTGGGGACCTGCATGAAAACCTCCTAAGCTTACTTTTACTGGCTTAGGTTAAAACTTCCCCAAGGTACAAACTATTTTACCTTTTGCCCTTGGACTTTATCGCTGCCACCACCAAACATCTAACAGGTATATAATTGGGAAAGAGCCGTTTGGAAATGTCTTTCCCCCCAAAATCCTCCCAAACCTTACACCCCCTTTCCTGGGGAAGGTTTGATAAAAATCCTCACCAATTTGCATAGGTGAACACAGACCCAAACCCTTGGATCTTAAGAACAATGAAAAAGCATTCAGATTCTTAAAAGAAGAATTTTAGTAGAAGAAAAAGTAAAAAAAATCACCTCTGTAAAATCAGGGTGGTAAATACCTTACAGGGTAATCAGATTCAAAACATAGAGAATCCCTCTAGGCAAAACCTTAAGTTACAAAAAGACACAAAACAAGAATATACATTCCATTCTGCACAGCTTATTTTCTCAGCCATTTAAAGGAATCAAAATCTAACGCATGTCTAGCTAGATTACTTACTAAGTTCTAAGACTCCATTCCTTTTGTGTTCCCGGCAAAAGCATCACACAGACAGAGAGAGCCTTTGTTTCTCTCCCCCTCCAGCTTTTGAAAGTACCTTGTCTCCTCATTGGTCATTTTGGTCAGGTGCCAGTGAGGTTATCCTAGCTTCTTAACCCTTTACAGGTGAAAGGGTTTTTCCTCTGGCCAGGCGGGATTTTAAAGGTGTTTACCCTTCCCTTTATATTTATGACAGTACCCATCCTGCCATTTGAGCAAGCCACTTGCAAACACCATTTCCCCAAAGTGAGGACTTGGCCTTTGGGAATCTGAAGACACCAGCTTTTCTCCCTCGCTCCCTTCTACATGCTAGTCTAGTACCTGATCACCACTACCTCTCCCCATACTTGTTTCCTTTCTACTTTGGACATGCTCCCCAACCATCTGGGGCTATTCTCCCGCTGCAAGCCTGACCTGCTTCCTCTTTTGCTGCTCCCCTTGACATTCCTTTCCTACTGGTGACCTCTGTTCCTTGAGGTTAACTCCAGTTTATTTATCTGCTCTGGCTTAATGGCCCCCAGTAGTCACAAAGCCACCTGCAGCTTCTCTGGCTATAGCCATGGGGCCAATTGCCAGAGGCCAGCCCTAGATAGCTGCAGCTACTAGTCAAGGGAGGGGTGGCTGTTCCAAGGATGAGCATGCTTGAACCTTGCAACAGCAGCACTTGGGACTCTAAATCTTCAGCGCTGGCCCTAGGCAGCTGCAGACTCTGCAGTTATGAACTTCCTTCCTCTAGACCCTGGCTTTAAGTACCTGAGATGCCCATCACCTGCAGCAGAGGCCACCAGTTCCCACGCACCCCTCAGCTAGCACATAGTCATGCAGAAAGTGCAGCCTGAATGATTTTGGAGGCTGGGGTGCCAGGAGGTTCCTGTCCCTGAGCAGCAGCTCTGCAACAAGCTCACATGCCCCCACTCTGCTGTGGGACCAGGATCCTGTGAAGACAGTAGAGTTACGCAGTGTATAACCAGTTCTGTCCAAAGCCTCTTGAAGTGAGTGGGAGTCTTCTCATGGTCTTTAATGGGCTGTGCATAGAAGCAAAGGACCCTATTCTAGACTCCAGGAGCAAAGTGCATTCTATGGTGCACTGGTTTACTATTGTACTATTGTGTTATTTACTAACAGGAAGGTCTCACTTGACCTAGTGAATAAGCAACACCTCTTACAGCACCTAACTTTTTCTGCGAGGCTTCCCACCCAGTTACTAAACGTAAACCTGCTTCACTTACCAGGGCTGAAAATATCAGGATGTATGGTTACAAAAGCAAGCCACTTCTGAATTCAGTAAGAATTTTGGATATGCACAAAACACAGACAGGACTTGTTCCTGCATGGTTATGGAACTGCAGTAAAGTGGAACAATTTTCAGTTTGTGTGATTGGAGGATATCTGGATCCATATTATAAGACTGTCCTACATAAATGAGGAAAAGTTGACATGTCTTTATTATTATTTTGTTCCACTCTTCGTTTCTATGGGGAATTTGCCAATGCAATATTACTGTCTTCCTTTTAAACAAACGAAACTAACAAAAAAATAAAAATGGGAATGGCTGTTGAAAATAGCAAATCCAGTCCTAGCTAGCACTGGGAAGACCACAGCATTTGTTGCTCAATTTTATCCTACTTCTTCTACAGCAAAGTACAGTGGATCAGTATATTTGATTCGGGAGGAATGAAGTAACAGCTGCCCAAATTGAGCTTGAGCACTCCTGAATTTTGAGGGTGTTCAAATCTGGAAGGCAGGTGCTAGATTCCCTTTCTGAATATTAGGTAAATCTGGAAAGGAAAAGTCAATTTCTACTTTCATGGCTCAGAAGTGGAGATCCTCCTGTACTGTATCTGAAACTGCCCAGGTCCTCCTCCCCTCCCTTACTTTCCATTTTAACTTCTGGTGGGATCCACATACCTCCCTTGCTAGGCTTCAGATAGAGAAGTGCACTGTCCATTTAGTCCACCCAGTTCCTTCTTTGGGGGCTGCCAGGCAAGGTCACACCCACATCCCTAATCCAGCCTGGGGAAGTCTTGTGAGGGTGATATCTGGGCCAAAGCCTTCTACTCCTTGGGCATACATGTTCCCCGTTCACAGTTCCACCCACTTCTAACAGCTAGCTCTCCATTCATAGCAAGTTGCAGCACATGGGGTCTCACAGCTTCCCCATTCCCTCCCCCTCCCTTTCATGTTGATAGTGGCCAAGGGAATGCTGGGAAATGTAGTTCCTTCCCTGCTCCAGGGCCAGCACTATAGGCAGGGAGCTGGCCACAAAACTACAGTTCCCAGGGCCCTGTGGATACTCAGCTCCCATGCTGGATTCCTGCTGCTCTGAGGCTCCATTTCTGCAGTGCTGCGAGAGGGGAGGAAGTGAGCGTTATGGGCCCCCTTCTGAGCTTGGGCCCGGCGCTATGGCGCCACCATAGTAAATCAGGTACTGACTACAGTACTTGTGTGAGGTGAATTGAAAAATACTATTTCTTTTGTTTTTTACAGTGAAAATATTTGAAATCAAAATAAATATAAAGTGAGCAAATATAAATATAAATGAGTGAGTAAATATAAATCCACATTGTATTCTGTGTTGTAATTGAAATCAATATATTTGAAGATGTAGAAAACATCCAAAATATTTAAATAAATGGTATTCTATTATTGTTTAGAACGCGATTAATCGTGATTAATTTTTTTAATTGCTTGACAGCCCTAGCACAAACATTACAATAACATTGTAACTATCCCAAAACAAAGATTACAGACTCAGCTAAATGTATGTATAATATGAAAGATTTCTATATATTAAAAAGTGCCTTTGGTTCAGTATCTGGGGTCATCTCTGCTTAGGCAAATCCCTGACTATAGCCCGCGGGTGGGAAATTCATCTAAGCCTTCTCTATTGCCTGTATTGTGGAAAAGGACAGTCATGTAAAGCTGGTCACGATTTATATTGTCTAACATAATGGATTTCCTAGTGTAGAGTTGGCCTTGGAGAACAGAGGCACCATCTACCCACAAAGCCCTCTTCCACCACAAGCCATCACAGCCCTAGAAGTAGAAGAGATGAGCCCAGGATGAGGTAGGGCTAGGCCAGCTGGAGGAGAAATGGATTCAGTGCCCCTTCTGGCAGCAAAGATCCTATACAACCCTGATAGGATTTAAAAGCTCATACTTCTCAGAGGTTGAATTGCAGCTACCCCCAAACTGCACTCCCAGTAATCTGTCCCTGTGTGTACATGCAACACTGTGTAGTTTTATTCGAGTTGTACTATTTTGCTTCTTTCTGTCTTGACATTTTTCTCTTTTACATGTAATTATTGTGGTTTTCTTAAACTGTACTATTAACCATAAAATGGATCTATTTCTGTTTTTCTTACACCAGCTAGTTCTGTCAACTCCCTTTCTAATGTAGGTCATTTCATTTTGGTTCACGTTTCAAAACATGAACAATTAGTTTCTTTTCTCCTTCATAGAATTAAAAATAAATTAAAAACAAAAGCATGAAGAAGGAAGTGCTGTGTTGCATTTCTGCAGGGTACATAGGCATCTCTGCAGGAAAACGGCAGTTTAAAAGATAGCAGTTGTTACCATGCTTCAGTACAGATTCAGCTCAGTAAAATGAGTTTACTATTTTTACTGGTATATTTTGTTGATGGTGTTGCAAGCCAATTAACAGAAGCACAATTATATAATCATGATTTAATCACAGACTAGTGTAAATTGAAATAACATGTTATAGAAAACATCAAACTGATCCGGCTCAGTGGCATGCAGAGGCCTGGATTTGCAAGCAACCCTTGGGCTTCACATTCCCATCAATAGAGATGTGTACACTAGCATAGGTGACCCACTGTGGTCTCCCTGGAAAATGTGCCAGCTACACAGCTCATAAAGATTTGTTGGAAACTGTCATCCATGCTGCAATCATTTTTAATTATGTAATACTTTTCATTGGATGCCTTTATGATACTGAAAGCAACTGCAGTGTCTTATTGAAGAAGCGTGGATCTAGCGGCTATCCTGTGCTGGGAGTCAAATGTTTGAAGTTCCATTTCGGTCACAGTCTTACTGTATGCCTTTGGTGAAGTCAAACCCCTTCATTTTATCATCTGTTAAATGGGGATAATAGTTCCAGACAGTGGTGTTGTGAGCCTTAATGAATGTTTAAAGTACCCTGAGATTCTCATGATGAGGAAGGTGCTATAGAAGTGCAAAGTATTACTAATAATTATTAATTTGAGAATGAAATTGCAGTAAAGATCTCATGTAAAAAACTGTCCTTCACAACATACATAAGGTGCTTCTTTAAAGATCTGAATGTTCTATTTTATGTTGCATGTTAAAGGGATAGTCTCATCTCAGGTAGGCACATGCAATACCATTGATATTACAGGGGTGTGGCCTGTATCTACAAGAGACTGAATTTCTAATTGCATTTGAACACTGGATCTTTGAACACTTTAGAAATAGTCTCTTCTGGTGTCGTAACACTAAAGGTTAAGAAATTGTAAAAATTTACTTAAAGTTTTGACACTAAAATGTTTTTAGAGAAATTTGATTTACAAATATTTTTTAAAAAGTTATGTCTTAACTAGGTGGTTTAGTTCATTTATGCTGTACATCAAAGATTCAGAATATTTAAATATATTTCCGTCTAAACCTCCCAGAATTTCTGCTGAACTAGTGTATTTGATTACTCTAAAATATGTGCTTATAGGAAAGAAAAAGACAGCGGATAGCTCTATGTTCAAATTGGAATATATAGTATTTTCTGCATGCAAAGAAGTATTTCTCCATCCTGCAATGGGCTTTTTTCATAGGTGCAATTTTCACCTTGGTGGATCCTATTGTTAGGATCAAGGCCTATGTTAGTTAAATAACGAGGACTGATGTACAAATGTTTTCAAATTTACATTTGTTGCATTACAAGAGCCTGTCTCTGTTCTAGTAGGGTCTCCATATTTCGTAATATGCTGAAAAACTGAATCTTCTTTGTCAACAGTGTGTGGCATAGATCAGTCTTTGTTTCTCAGCAGCAGCTAGTTGCATTTGTCCCAGTTAGATTCATAGTGCTAGAATTGTTTTTATCATATAAAGCCTGATCATAGATTTTTTTCTAGACCTGTTGGTTCAGACCAGATTTGAATCTTTGAGCTGACCTGCTTATTAACCCTAAATTTTACAAAGCTGTCTTTATGCTTCCTCCTACACAAAGTGCTTTGAAATGAATTAAGCACCTGATTGAATCAGTAAAGATACTGAAAACTAAAGAATATTGTATGATGGATAATATTGGGGACTGTTTTTAACAGACGTGGGTAAACATTTACATGAAATCGTGCCTAATTAAAAGTTAAAACCACAATATTTACATTTAAATACATGTGCAATTGCAAATTTACCTTTATTCCCACACAAAATACTTTGTTAACTTAGAATTAAGGTTGTTTAAATGCATTTCCTATCAATGCACTAATTAAAAATGAGAGAAAACACTAGTTAAATGAACATTAACACCCACCCCAACTTCATTTGTCGTGCTTCTACATCGAGTCATCATGCTGCCTAAACACACAAATTCTGCAGATGTACAATTGTTATTTTCAGTTCCAGCACAGAACCAACAGTGCACACATACAGTTCCTTAAAACACACAAAATGTGACTTAATTCTGACCTCATACTTTTTCATGGAGAAATAGCATATTCTTCTTCGAGTGCTTGCTCATATCCATTGCATGCTAGGTGTGTGCACACCACGTGCACAGTTGCTGGAGACTTTTCCCTCAGTGGTATCTGTAGGCCCTACTCTGGCACGCTCTGGAGCCGTGCACTTATGCCCTGATATAAGGGTTGCTGCCGGCTCTGCACCCTCTTGTTTCTTTCTGCCCACCCGTGATGGCTGCTGGAATGATCCTTCTTGCTGTGTCAAGTTTTCTTTCCCAGTGGTTGGACTTTTTTGGTCATATTCTATATAGTTATCATAGTTAGTATATATAGTTCTTAGTTAGAGTTAGTGTATATAGTAGTGTTAATACTTGTCCCTGTTGTCGAGGGACTCTTTGCCCACAGGTTCCCGGGCTTCAAGCTGTGTGCTTCTTGCAGCAGACCGATGCCAGTTAGTGACTCACACTCTAGCTGTCTAAAGTGTCTGGGGGAATCTCATGTCAAGGAAAAGTGGCAGATCTGCAGGGACTTCAAACCCCATACGAGGAAAGGACAGGGACATTCAGCTGAAAACCATTCTTATGGAGATGGCCCTCAGACCAGCCTCGGAACTGAGCCGCTCTGAATCGCTGCAGCATATTTTGGAATCTGTGCAGAGCGCTTCCCCAGAACTGCTTTTTCCAGTACCATTCTCCATCCCTGATGCTGAGGAACTAACATAGCACACTGAGAGAGGGTGTTCTCCAGTGCCAAAGAGAGAAAAGTGGGGAGGGACTGGTATAGTGAGACCTGCATCGGCCACTCATTCTTTCCCGAGCCACTGATGCCTCCACAGACCACCTAGAGCACTAGTCTTGTACAGGACCCGCCACTGACCCTTGGGAGTAGCTGTGGGGCCAGACGGGTGCTGTCCCCTTGACACCGGAGGCCTTTTAGGCGGTGAAGGATCTGCTGTCACTCCTGATCCCAATGACCCCTCAAAGATCCCCATCGGCTAGGGTGATCAGGGTCAGAAGGGCACAAGGACCGACAAGCTCCATCCCTATACCGACCACCATGGCACCGTCCAGAGGAGGTGGAAGCGGGTACTGATCTCTGATCTCTTGCACTGCCCAATGGCAAAAGCAGGTACTATACCACCTTGGTCTCCAAGGGAAGGATCCTTTTTGGAGTCTGAAGGGGACTCCTTCTCTCTGGCTGAGACCTACCAGCACCCAGTCTACGGGCCTCTGGATTTCGGTACCGGCCCTTCCAGTGGCACCTGGCCACTGGGCCCCTGACCGACGCAGTGGCAGTACCAGGGCTCCCTTCCCACCTCTCAAACTTCATTGTGTCAGACAGGCGGACCACCGCCTCTTCCTGCCCGGCACCGGACCCAAACTCCAGCACTGATACTGGTGCTGACATCCAGGTGGTTGGGATGGATGTAGTGGAAGCAGAGGAAGAGGAGGGAGTCCCTCCTCCAGCACAGGCCTCCTCCTCATAGTCCTCAGATGAGGCAGTTGCAGTCCCTAGTAAGACGACTTCAGGGCCCAGCAGGACCTCCTGAAAAGGGTTGCAGCAAACTTGGGTCTGGAGGTGGAAGGGCTTAAGGAATCGGCACGCAGCCTATTCGACATGCTGGCTGCACCTAATGGCATGACTGATGCATGACTGAACCCTGAAGAGCAGGCTTGCTCAGAATAGGCTCGACAAATCTTGCTAGGTAACTGAAAACCTTCCACCAGGCCTATCTACTTGGCCAAGTGGAAACGTTTCACTTGTTGGGCCTCCAAACAGAATCTCTCTGCATCCTGGTCTTCTCTGCAGTCTATCTTGGACTAGCTGCTCCGCCTAAAACATCAAGGTCTGGCTCTCTCATCTGTTAAGGTTCACTTGGCAGCCATCTCAGCCTTCCAGCCTCCAGTGCATGGCAGATCAGTGTTCTCCCACGAGATGACAGTCAGGTTTCTCAAGGGGCTGGAACGACCCTGTCCTCAAGTTCATGATCCGATGCCTGAATGGGACTTAAACCTGTTCTGTCGAGATGCATGGGGCCTCCCTCACATGGTGTTCTTCAAGGACAAGATCCAGGTGCGCCCACATATGGTTTTCTGACCAAAGGTGGTGTTGCAGTTCCACAACAACCAGTACATTTTTCTTCTTGTCTTCTTTTCGAAACATCAGCTTCGTACATTAGATGTTAGGCAGGCCCTCACCTTCTATATTGAGAGAAGTAAGCCTTTCCGCAAGTCCAGGCAACTCTTTGCAGCAGTAGGAGAAAGGATGAGAGGGTTACCTGTGTCATCCCAAAGAATCTTGTTTTATACAACTGCCTGTATCTGAGCTATGAGCAGGCGAAGGCTCCGCCTCCAGCCATCATGACTGCTCATTACATGAGAGCCCAGGCTTCGTCAGCAGCATTACTCATGCAGGTACCAATCCAGGACGCAACTTGGTTGTCTGTTCATACCTTTGCGTCCCACCACGCCATCATTCAACAGGCCCATGGCAATTTCGGGAAAGCAGTGTTGTTGTCAGCATGTCCATGAACTCTGAGGCAACCTCTGGGGATACTGGTTGTGAGTTACCTAGCATGGAATGGATATGAGTGAGCCCTCAAAGAAGAAAAAATGGTTACTAACCTTTTGTAAATGTTCTTCGAGATATGTTTTGCCCATGTCCATTCTATAACCTACTCTCCTACCCCACTGTCAGAGTTACTGGCAAGAAGGAACTGAGAGGGCGCAGGGCCGGTGGCACTCCTTATACTGGCGCATACGTACGCGACTCTAGAGGGCAGTAGAGCCGGTCCTACAGATACCACTGAGGGAAAAATCTCTAGCAACTGTGCATGCAGCGCACCTACCATGGAATGGACATGAGCAACACATCTTGAAGAATAATAGTTATGAAAGGTTAGTAACTGGTTTTTTTATGTCTAGATTCCCAGCTGTAGCCAAGGACAAGGGATGCAAACATAGATCCTGAGGCTATGCCAGGCAGTGTCCCAGCATAAGTTAGAATAGCCTGAAGAAGCAACTACACAGAGTCTGCCAGCTGGAGCAAATGCTTCCAGATTACAGCTGCTAAATCCATGTTTTGGCCAATCTTGGCATCATGTCTCCACTCTCTCTGCCTCGTCCCACACTGTCCAAGCCCCAACCTCTTATCTGCCCTTACACCTTATTTCTAAGGAGTTTTCTTTAGAGCTTCCATTAAGTTTTCAGATTTAAAGGATTTCAAGAGATGTTTTCTGTTTAAATCAAAGGACTAAAATCACTCTCCACTTCAATCCCCACAAAATATTAAAACCTGTAACGATTTCTCTCATGAGCTATAAAGCTTTCATATGGGACTTTCATATTAAAGTTTAGGTAAGTATATTTTAAAGAGATTGATTCTTTTATACTGTACTTTCTCTCTGTATGCCTGATTCTGCTATCTTTACTCATGTTGGGCAATAACTTATACCCCGAATAGTTCCATTAAGTAAAGGTAGCTGAGTCTGAATTGTAACTTGGAGAAACCTCAGGGCTACTCTAAATTGCACAAGCTGCAATGAATCCCATGAGACTGTTCCAGCAGCTAGTGATCACGTGAATGCAATAGTGCCCTGACTATCCTCTCTTTCACCAGCCATGACCCCTATGTCAAGGGAGCTGGAAAGGGATGGCACACAAGGAAAAATCTCCAGGTAGCCAGGTATGACTTGAGATATGGTCCTAGAAGTGTATGTAACTATCACCTCCAGTTCTTGTTGGACTGATATAGGGCCACTATGTGAGGCCTTATCACTTAATCATTTCATGTACAGTAATAGGAGTTACATTCATGTATGGAGAGACTAGACATCTGTAATTTTGAACCAGTGAAGTGTATCTCACTATTTGTGGGTTAATAAAACAGCTTTAATAAATGAATGTATTCAAATATCAGAATAAGCATTGAGCTATAAAACACCCACAATTTATGTCTTCACATACAAGCTCTTCTGCCAGAAGGCTTTAGTGTGTGTGTATGCATACTTGACATGAGAATGAAGCCCAACCAGTTTTGCCCTGAACAGTCATTAGTTATAATGAGCCAGTTCCTCAGCTGGTATAAATCAGCATAGCTCCATTGAACTTAATGGAATTGGTTTATACCAGCTGAGGGTTTGGCCCAATATGTTTACTGATGGACTACTTTATTGTCTTCTGTTTATAGTTCTAGTTATTCTGAATCTTTAGTTAAAACTTTGACATTTAAATCATTTTAGGTTGCTAAAAACTTTTCTGACATGAATAATGAGGTAACATAATGATCAAGAGAAAAAGCGCTGGCTTTTTATTATATTGAGTTCATGATAACATAAACAGATCCTGACAGTTTGTGTTTTCATTGGCATAAGATGATAAAAAAAATGCTTTGTAGTAGGGATAATGTGATAAACAAGTTTATGGCTGATTTTTTCACATTTTTTTTGTCAACTCTGTATCTCATTCCTCAAATTGTTCCACAGGCATTTTCATTTTGTAGATTTTATAGTTCTGAAACTAGTGAAGTATTATGAATAACAGAAATTGTTAAGGAAAACACATAATATTAACATATAAAATTCACACACATTTATTATTATTTTTCTTCCTAATTAAAATGCTGGCTATCAATTGTGTACTTAGGTGAGCTCGCAATTTGATCCCTTCTTGGAATAGTTGTTAGAGAACAGATAAGCTAAGCTGATCTGTAAATAAACCCCCATGAGTGGTTCTTGAATCAAAATTTTCTGGAATGCAGCATGTTTCTTAAGAAAATGTGCCAGTGTTCTACGCAAGAAACTGGGTAAGAAGTAGACTTCTTGTGAAGATTAAAGTCAAATTTTTCAAAAGTGGTGGCAGAATTTGGGTGTGTGAAACTGAGGAATCCAAATTCAGCAGCTTCCTTTAAAAAATTGCCTGTAAATGGAAAGCCATGGAAAGCTTGCATTGTTCATGATAGAAGGTTAAACCTGTTCCAATCAAGTACAGAACATGAGACATTCCAGAAAGAGCAAGAAAGAGTCTCCAGAAAGAGCAAAACAGGCATTTTTTGAAACGTTAACTTTAGATCTCTGTGTCTATTGCCATCCTGAGAATGACTATTTGATTTCGTGAGTCAGGTTGTTCTGGCTGCTCCAAAAGAGTATGATCCTTTGAGGTACCAAGCAGTCTCAATGTCCTTTGCTTTCAGTGGAAATTGAAAGTGCTCAGCACCTCAAAGGACTGCTTGACTGTCTTCCTTATTTGTCTCAGACCAGATTAAAGACAATTTGGCTGTTGTTTTGGATCCTCACAAACACAGAAGATAGAACAGTTTCTCTTTAGATTTTAGCAGTCAAGTGTATGAAGTGTTCATTGCACTCATTCCCATTCCTCAAAGAAGCACCCTTTGTTGAATATTAATGTGTGTTCTTTACTCATCTTGTGAAACTCTCCCTTCAAGTATTGACTCTTATGAGCTGGAGGTTTCTATTACAGAAGTTTTTAATTCAGGCAGTTACTTTGGCTCTTAGTGTAAAATGAACATGTAGGCTCAGTAACTGATGGATCCTAAATAAAATTTCATTAGGACAAACTGATGTTCTATACTCATCCTAATTTACTTCCAAAGATAGGACCTGACCCTGCAAGCCTTACTAACAGAAGTAATCCTTATTCACACGCTTGGTTCCCTTGATATTAGAGAAATTATTCATGTGCAGAATTTGACCTTTTAAAATTTATAGTGTAATTCTGCCACCTTTACATTGGTTGAGTAGTACCTTACTCTGTGAATAGTACTACTGATTTTGATGGAATTGCTTGAAGAGTGAGGTAATACCCAACCAGTAGATGGGAAGAATCTATCTCTTAATTAGGCTCTGAGGGTGTGATTCTGACATCATTACTCAAATTGAGCTGTAATTATTAGAAATTATTTGTTATAGTAGTAACCATTTGGGGTCATGACCAACAAATTTGGGAATGGTTGATTGAGTAGATTGAGTAGCAATTTTTTTCATGAGTAGCCTCATTGAAATCAGCAGGACCATTCCTGGAGTTAGGTATTTCTCAATGTGAGTAAGGGTGGCAGAATTGGATTCTACATCATAGAATCATAGAAATGAAAGGCTGGAAGGGACCTCAGAAATTATCTAATCCATCTCCCCTATGCTGAGGCAGAACCAAGTATACCTAGACAATCCCTGACAGGTATGTGTCTAACCTGTTCTTAAAACCTCTAATGATGGGGATTCCACAACCTCCTTTGGTAACCTGTTCCAGTGCTTAGCTGTCCTTATAGTGAGAACGTTTTTCCTTATATCTAACCTAAATCTCCTTTGCTGCAGATTAAGCTGACAACTTCTTGTCTTACCTTCAGTGGATATGGAGAACATCACAGTCCTCTTTATAACAGACCTTAACATATTTGAAGACTGTTATCAGGTCTGTCCTCAGGCTTCTTTTCTCAAGACTAAACATTCCGAGGTTTTTTTTAAGTGTTCTTCATAAGCCAGATTTTCCAAGCCTTTTATAATTTTTATTGCTTTCCTCTGGACTCTCTCTAATTTGCCCACATATTTCTTAAAGTGTGGCACCCAAACAAGACATAAACTCTAGCTGAGGCTTCACCAGTGCCAAGTAGAGTGGAATAACTGTCTCCCATGTCTTACATCCAACACTCCTGCAAATAAACCCAGAAAATTAATCTATTTGCAACTGCATCACATTGTTGGCTCATATTCAAATTGTGACCCACTATAACAAGCAAATCCTTTTCTGCAATGCTAGAATCTAGCCACTTATTCCCCATTTTGTAGTTGTACATTTGATTTTTCCTTTCTAAGTGTAGTAGTTTGCACTTATTTTATTGTATTTAATCTTGTTGATTTCAGAACAATTCTCCAGTTTATCCAGGTCATGAATGAATGTTTTATTACCAGAATTTCCAAATCATTGGTCTGCTTCTGCTCCCATTGACTTTTCTGGTACAGATTTCTTCCTTACATACTCGTGTTGGATTCACTATCAGTGCTAGTAGATTGTTTCAAATAGTTTTTCTATGATCTTCCATATATTGGTGTTTATGTGATAAAATTGTGAAAGTTACTAAACAGTTCCAGTATGAGTATACAACAAGCAATTCAGGGATATAAAATCTAGTATTTAGATAACAAAGATGAGCACACTGGCTAACTCTGTATATGTCAAGTTGTTTTTAGTGAGTAGTGGTTTGACAGGCTATTGCTATGATTACAATTTGGTGATAGGAATATCTTTCCAAACATAGCCACCCTTTGGGAGCTGCGAAGCGCCGGCTGTGTGCCCTCACTTTCTAATTACAAGAGAAATACACTTATTCCCTGAAAGGCTTTTCTGAAGCACAAAGCTGTACTTATGTTCTTCAAAACATTGTTTCCTACTCTTTACTAGTCTGTCGTCATGCTGTGGATTAAAGATCGTATAATGGCAGGTGATGAAAAAAACATTCAAATTTTTTTCAGTGATTTTATGGGCTTTTTATATTTATTGATCTTAGTAGTATTCTAAAAACGTACTCTGAATTGAGAACCAGAGTAAGGTAATTCTGTGAAATATGGGTACTGTACTAGAAATACTGCTTGTGTCAAAGTTCCTCCCCCACTCTGAACTCTAGGGTACAGATGTGGGGACCTGCATGAAAAATCTCCTAAGCTTATCTTTACCAGCTTAGGTCAAAACTTCCCCAAGGCACAAAATATTCCACCCTTTGTCCTTGGATTGGCTGCTACTACCACCAAACTAATACTGGTTACTGGGGAAGAGCTGTCTGGACACGTCTTTCCTCCCAAAATACTTCCCAAAACCTTGCACCCCACTTCCTGGACAAGGTTTGGTAAAAAGCCTCACCAGTTTGCCTCGGTGACTACAGACCCAGACCCTTTGATCTTAAGAACAATGAACAATCCTCCCAACACTTGCACCCCCCCTTTCCTTGGAAATGTTGGATAAAAAGCCTCACCAATTTGCATAGGTGACCACAGACCCAAACCCTTGGATCTGAGAACAATGAAAAAGCATTCAGTTTTCTTACAAGGAGACTTTTAATAAAAATAGAAGTAAATAGAAATAAAGAAATCCCCCCTGTAAAATCAGGATGGGAGATACCTTACAGGGTAATTAGATTCAAAACATAGAGAATCCCTCTAGGCAAAACCTTAAGTTACAAAAAAGATACACAGACAGAAATAGTTATTCTATTCAGCACAGTTCTTTTCTCAGCCATTTAAAGGAATCATAATCTAACACATACCTAGCTAGATTACTTACTAAAAGTTCTAAGACTCCATTCCTGGTCTATCCCCAACAAAGACAGAATACAGACAGACACACAGACCCTTTGTTTCTCTCCCTCCTCCCAGCTTTTGAAAGTATCTTGTCTCCTCATTGGTCATTTTGGTCAGGTGCCAGCGAGGTTACCTTTAGCTTCTTAACCCTTTACAGGTGAGAGGAGCTTTCCCCTGGCCAGGAGGGATTTCAAAGGGGTTTACCCTTCCCTTTATATTTATGACAGCTTGTAATACACAATGACTTCTAAAATGCCTTCACATGAAGCATCTTAACATTTCTGTCATGTTATAAACTTCTCCCTGAGAGAAGCCTATGGTCACAATTGCAAACTTGGTACTTTTCTCTTTTCAAAACGACAGCACTATTTAGCAATAATATTTTGCAATTAATGACCTTGTAATGCTCTGCCAGCATCCTGAATAGAAAATCAGTTGTGTGGCTGCTGATATGGAATTAAGAATCCGGATGCATCAGGATTAGAGGTCTGTGGGAGGGGGAGAGATCATTTACGTGTGCGCTCCATTTCTCAGACAGCTCTGCCACTTTCGCAACTTCGTTTATAAAACACAACAAACACGAAACAGGAATCTCTGGGCCAGCTAATTTCTTGGTTAATCACCTGGCCGGGTAAAGGGCTCGTTTCTGTAGGTTTGTGCAAGCTTCAGTGCTGGACAAGTTCACAGATTTTTGTATTTTTTGTTATACCTGGGTTCAGACAGGTGGTTTGCAATAAATTTGAGTAACTTTACATGTTAGCATACCTTTCCTGATTATCTGTGACCTGCATTCCTGATGATAAGACAAAACAAAATTCAGAACTTAATATTACAAGAACATTTTTGTGTGGAGGTGAAAGTGAAGAAGGTAAGTTTGGAATCTCACATTTGCAATATTTAGATGTTCTCTCTAAGTGTAAGATCAGTTATGATTTACTGAAGACCAATTATGTTAATTTTGATGGAATAGAGAGAGAGTCAAAGGGGTTAACACGACTGTCATTATACAACACTAAAGAGTTAAATGGTTCAGGTTTTTGAGTAAAGAGGCCATGGTCTGCTTAGTGCCATGGCAAACACACTAGAAAATTCATGCAGAATTTTGGAAATTTATTGATCATGATGCACAAGAGAAAAAGAATCAGAATGAGACAAAGTATTTTGGAATTAAGATTGAGTGATTACATGGAACAAACTTAATCAAAGCCTATCAAAATCTCCTTTTCAGAGGGAGGACGTGGGTTAGAGGCAGGCAGTCTTTCTTGGTAGTGAAGACAGGATTAGTTCTGTTGTTGAATTCTGAGTTGTGAATCATAGTCACTTTCCCTGCTGTTGACAAAAAAGAGACACAAGGAGGAAAAAGAGATTAGCTAGTAAAGGTGGGGAAATATAGCCTTTCCTTGGTGTTCTAAGGTGGCTGGTCAATCACAGACATGGTCTGGGCTGGCAGGTCGGCCACAACAGCTGTTGCCCTGGACTCTGGCTAACCTTTTCTGTCTGGTATGTCATTTGTCTGGGCTGGTCATGTCCTTTTCCTTTGCTGGTCTTTCTCAGGCTGGGCAGATCTGGATGGATTGTCTCATCTGGTCAGGCTGCTGCTGTGCAAAACAGTTAGTCTAGGAATCAGGGGAAAAGCAGAGAGAGAGAGAGAGAGAAAGGGAAGAAAGTAACACACGAGGGAAGGGAAGACAGAGCAGGATATCACATGTATCGAGCTGGGGTCCTTGCTGATGCAGCAGTGATGGTCAGGCATCTCCACTGGTCCTTGAGGCTCACAAATGAAGGACAGAATCCCTGGAGCAAAGTGGAGGCCTGCTGGTCTTTCCCTCTCCTCTGGGAATTCTTCGGTCAATCTGTTCATGCTCCCCCCCTCCCCGAGTTTCCTTTATTAGGGACGCTAAAAAGGAGCGATGTATGGAATAGCCCATCCTCTCATTATTCTGCTCACAAGTATGCCTAATTTCTGACATAACAATTTTGATTCGTTGATTTCTGGTTAACAGACATGATCTCAAGACAGTCCTTCAGTTATATCATTAGGTCTTCTTGTTTGAACTAACCCAGTTTCTTGTCTCCCTTTTTCACCTTTTCCCATCAATATTTGTTATAGGTATTTGGAACACTTTATCAACTTTTATCCAGTTCCACGCAGCTGAACTCACAATTAGGGTAGGCTAGTTAGGCCCCAATTATTATAAGAGACTACTGGATTAAGAAGTTGCAAAAGAGCTTTTGAACAAGTGTTATAAATAGAAGAACTTCCAGAAACTTGTAGGCTAAAAAAGTTTCCATTTAGAATGGGTTACAGTTTTGGTTGAACAGGAAATTTGATTACAAATGAATGGTAGAACCTCAGAGTTACAAACACCTCAGGAATGGAAGTTGTTCGTAACTCTGAAATGTTCGTAACTCTGAACAAAGAGTTATTATTGTTCTTTCAAAAGTTTGCAGCTGAACATTGATTTAATACAGCTTTGAAACTTTACTATGGAGAAGAAAAATGCTGCTTTTAACCCTCTTAATTTAAATGAAACAGGCACAGAAACAGTTTCCTTACCTTGTCAAATCTTTTTTTTAACTTTCCCTTTATTTTTTTAGTAGTTTACTTTTAACATAGTACAGTACTGTATTTGCTTTTTCTTTTCTTTTTTTTTTTTGTCTCTGCTGCTGCCTGATTGCGTACTACTGGTTCCAAATGAGATGTGTGGTTGACTGGTCAGTTCATAACTCTGGTGTTCGTAACTCTAAGGTTTTACTGTAATTGTTGTCTGCCATTGGAAATAGTTCAACAGTTATCATGTGCAATTTCCAGGTAAATCAAAATAATGTATCAACTACACATTTAACTGCATAATATAATTTAGGATGGTACCTGTAATTGTCTTGGTGCCATTGCTTGTGAAAGTGTTTAGGGAAAAGGATGCCTAAGCAATTTAATGGACTGGTATTGTATGATGTAAGTGGAATACAACAGCATCTACATTACACAAATTTAAGAGCATAATCTCATCATGTACTAGAACGAACCTCCTGCAGTGCAGGAATGGGAGAGTCTTGAGTTATATATTTTCTAAATATTGACATGATGATTTTATGATTAATTTTGTAATGCTTTTTATATTGGTAAACTAAGATGAGAAAACCTGGATTTGTGCTGGAAATGGCCCACCTTGATTATCATGCACATTGTAAAGAGAGTGGTCACTTTGGATGGGCTATTACCAGCAGGAGAGTGAGTTTGTGTGTGAGGGGGGTGAGAAAACCTGGATTTGTGCTGGAAATGGCCCACCTTGATTTTCATACACATTGTAAGGAGAGTGGCACTTTGGATAAGCTATTACCAGCAG
This sequence comes from Lepidochelys olivacea, assembly GCF_965140295.1. NCBI lineage: Eukaryota > Metazoa > Chordata > Testudines > Cheloniidae > Lepidochelys > Lepidochelys olivacea. The sequence continues at coordinate 28,534,841 of NC_140417.1, read as the reverse complement.
GAGAGTGAGTTTGTGTGTGTGGTTTTTGGGAAAAAAAAAAAGGGTGGGGGGTGAGAAAACCTGGATTTGTGCTGGAAATGGTCCACCTTGATTATCTTACACATTGTAAAGAGAGTGGTCACTTTGGATGGGCTATTACCAGCAGGAGAGTGAGTTTGTGGGGGGGTGGGGGGCGGAGGGTGAGAAAACCTGGATTTGTGCTGGAAATGGCCCAACTTGATTATCATACACATTGTAAGGAGAGTGATCACTTTAGATAAGCTATTACCAGCAGGAGAGTGGGATGGGAGGAGGTATTGTTTCATGGTCTCTGAGTATATAATGTCTTCTGCAGTTTCCACAGTATGCATCCGATGAAGTGAGCTGTAGTTCACGGAAGCTTATGCTCAAATAAATTGGTTAGTCTCTAAGGTGCCACAAGTACTCCTTTTCTTTTTGCGAATACAGACTAACATGGCTGTTACTCTGAAACCTAAGATGAGTTAGTGCACAAACATTTCAGCACAGTTAAATATTTATATTGCATGTGTCGGTGTGTGATATGATAGGAATAAAAATTCCTTTGCAAGGTAACTTTGAATGCTAACCAACCCAAGAAACTTTCCTTCAGCAAACAAGAGACATCTTTTATAAACGGTCTGTGCCACAGATGCCTATCTTATCTATGTATCTATGTACCACATTCATCACAAGGGTATATAATTCACCTACCTTCTTTGTGGAAAGTTAATTCATTGCTTAAAGCAAATAGAAATCCTCAGTTCATAGAAAAATACTCTACGGCAATGAAAGCTCTCAGATTTTCCATCATGTGCCTCAAGTAGTTTAGTTTCAATACCCTCTGAATACATTGTGCTGAGAGTGCCACTGTCTATTGCACTGTGGACACATGTATGTTAGGAACTGCAGTAAGAATGCTCATACATGTAAACATACTTTAGGCCACTGAAGAACCTTCGAACGACTGCTTTCAATCATGACCAGCCTGGGCTAGATTTGAACAAGTGATCTACATGTGAAAGGCTTTATGGCCTGTTACCAATCCCTTGACCCATTAAGTCCTCTTCAGTTACATTTTTAGAAGATATTACTTCTCTAGGACATTTTCTTACATGGGTTTTCTATGCATGAATATATTCAGAAAAATCAAATTACTTTATTCAGAGAAGCAGATGTTTCAGACATTTTGCTGCTCTTCTAATTTAACTAACTAACTTTTAACTAACTTTTTCTGTCTGAGGGCAAATACTAACAGAGAGCCCTAAAATATAAAGTGCCATTGATGTAATTTTGATATTCACAATATTTAAAAGGTATTGCATCACAAAGGAAAAAACAAAGGCCTATCTTATATTTTGTCTCCTGCTTCTTTTCTGAAATGGACAGATAGGAGCAGTGGTAAGAGGCAAACAGTAAAGTAATTGTCTTTTTCTGTGTTTCTGGAATCGTGTATCTGCAATATACTGTGCATTTTAAAGTTATAATACCTGCTACAAGGGAGTATTTCTTTAAGATTTTTTTTTTGTTACCTCCTGCCAATGTGATATGGCAGAAAAGGCATTGCTTCTGTCAGAAAAGGGCAGCATTATTTGGATAGGGACAAGTAAAAACACCATTTTAAGTTTGCATTTTCTCATCTCTGATTTTTATATTGTAGAAAGTGAGATTAAAAATTATTTCTCAGAAATAAAGATTTACTGAAGAAACATATGTGGGCCATATCCTGAAAATTAGGTTGAGTATGACAATTATAATTTATTTAGAAAATACATGAAAAGACTTTTAGACAATTATTTACTTTTACCACCCCTTGATGGATATTTATTTATTATCCATTTATAGCTGCTGCAATAGTTGGTCTGTCCAAAAGTATGAGTAAGCCATGCTGACCTATTTTCTTTTCTGAGGAAAGAAAAAAAGCTTTTGCTCTCCTTGATCTGCCCTTTAGACACGTCACTGAAGAAACCCAAATGTTTGGGTTGGAACGTTTGGAAGGACAGAATTCTCCTCCCCTTTCCTCCATTGATCAGGACTTGCTTACAGAAAATCACTATTTATTGTTTATAAAATTTTAATTAATCTTCCATACCAAGCTTATCAGATATGTAAGGGTCCCCACAGGAAAAACATTTGCTACTTTCTGTTCTTTGAAATACTGATGGTCTTGTACAATTCAAATAATTTTATTTAAGATATCATTCAACAGCAAAGGAAATTAAATACAAATAATGTTATACTTAACACTCTTGTAAAAGTCACCAAATTCAGCACTATGGCCCTCTGAGTTAGATTCCTGACCCTTACAATTGCTGCTTTGCTCCACTGCCTCTGACTGTATTCCTGATGTGTGGTCAAGGCACTTCTATGCCCTAATAATTCCTAGCTGCCAGAATGGCCCCTTGGGGTCATAGGCAGCCAGGCTGCTGTAACTCATTCCAGGGGCCACACTGTTCCAAGTTTTAGGAAGCTACCTTTGCTCCCACACTAATCTGCAGTTAACACCACTCAGAAACACCTCAGTATCAGGTCATCTGACACCATCACTATCAGGAATGGTGTCCCTAGCCTCTGTTTGTCAGAGAATGGAGAAGGATGGCAGGAGAGAGATCACTTGATCATGACCTGTTAGGTTCACTCCCTCTGGGGCATCTGGCATTGGCCACTGTCGGTAGACAGGATACTGGGCTGGATGGACCTTTGGTCTCACCCAGTATGGCCATTCTTATGTTCTTATGCTTCTTATGTTCTTTTAGACCTCTCTGGAACATTCCAAATTGTAGATTGTTGGAATACTCACAGTGTCACAAGTGGAATGGAGAAGACCTCTAGGACTATAAATTCAGTGTCTTACATGTGTGCTAGTTTTCTCCCCTCAAAATTATAATTGAACAACCAAGTCAATCTTCAGTTTATTGCAAGGGCCTAGATTAGCCAAATCATTTAAAAATAAGATGAAAATATATGCAAAAATGCAGCACCATGTGATTAGCAGCTTACAAAGGTAGTAACTTATATGTGTATTGTACCTTCCAGCCTGAAGCAAGGCACTTTACAAACCATGGCCCTGATCATGCAAACACTCAAACTCAATGGAACAGCTCATGTGCATAAAGTTGCTCACATGCATATGTATGTGCAGGATTGTGCCCTGTAAATTGGGACCACTGCACATATCACGGAAACGCAGTTAAGAAATAAAGTAGGATTACGTGCAAACTTGAAGAGTTATCAAGCATATTAATAAGGAAAAGGGCCACAGAAACCACCAGTTCAATGTGCAGCTGCTAAGAAGAACCCTCCAAAACCTAACCGCGCTAGGCTGCATATCTGATATTTCTATGTGAACAATAGTATACAAAAATAAACAGTTGTAGTAACAAAAGGACAAAATACCAAATAGTTATGATGATACAGTTCATAAGGGCTTGTTTCTGCTCTCTCTGAAGTCCAATTGATATTTGTTAGGCTACACTGCATGCAGAATGTTGGGCCAGTTCCTCAACCATGTGTAAATGGACTTAGTTCCTTTGACTTCAATAGTTGTGCTTATCTTACCTCTGAAAGATGTTAGTACCTTGGAGATCATTTAGTACAGAGCAATAGAGGGCTAGATTCATAAAGAGACTTAAGCATTACAATGCTCAGTGTTTCAGTGCTTAACTTTTAGGTACTTAGCTTCCCAGTGGAATCCACAAACCCTGAGTTAGGCACAGAGGCTCCCTGTGCAATGCATGGGGAGAGACAGGTGTCTAAGAATGGAATCCACAAAAGCCACAAGATGAGTGGGAAGCTGCCTCAGCAGGAGAAGGATGTATTCTAAGCCCTGCCCCTTTCAGGAAGTTCAGTGACTAAGTCCAGGGTGGAGGGGAGGTGATTATGTTAATTTGGGATTCACAGTCGGGAACCTCTCCAGGAGTCAGGCCCCTAAGCTGCTTGTAGCAAGAAGGGTGGGGGCGCACACCTAATTCCACACAAAATATCCAGCGGAGGAGTATTTCCTTATCACCTTTAACCCCATGGTTAGGGTACCCATCCAGAATGTGGGAGACCCCCACTTTAATTCCTTCTATGACTGATACGCAGAAGTGATTTGAACATGGGTCTCCTACTTCTCTAGCACATTCCTTAGCCACTAGACTAGGGGATAATTTGTGCTGTTTGTTTCCTGTTGAAGCTGTTCCACTATGTATGAAATACTTAAATAACTTAATATGCATTGGGCTGGAGAGCAAATGAGAATGACTTTGTGGACCACTGGTTAGGGCATTTCCCAGAGGACTGGAAAATCTATGTTCAACTCCCTTCACCACATCAGCCAAGAGGGAAGAATTGAACTAGGCTCTTCCTCATCCTGGGTGAATGCCCTAAGCACTGAGCTAAACGTTATAAAGGAGGCTGCCTCCCTGACTACTGTGTGTGGTGTTAGGTGTGCTCCGAATATACCTAACAGATTGGGACCCATGTGCAAGAGAGACAGGTCAACACCTAGTTTGAGGATCCTGCTGGGGAGTAGGTGTCAGATAGGTGCCAAGCATCTGGGTGGGGTCAGGACTGAGACATGTCCAGGTGCCAAAACACATGCCTCTGCCTAGAGGCGTTTAACAACAGAAACCTAGGCAGACAGGGATTTTAGGTGCCTCCAGGGTTAGGTGGCAGCTGAGCAAGGTGTTTTTGTGAATGCTGTGGTGCCAGTTGGATGTAGTCACCTAAAGTGCAGTGAGGCACCTAAGTGCTTTTGCAAATCTCGCCCAGAGATGGCTCCAGTTTTCAGGACTTTAAGATGTGTAGAGGTGTATCTGAGCTGCAAAGCTGGGATCCAGATCCAGATGTTCTCAAAGTTTGGGAGCGTTTTGATCTGTCAGTTTCGTTTGGGCCCATCTTTTGATTTGCAGAAAGGATAAGGAATTTGAATTTTGCCTTATTTTAGTTTTTGTAAAGAGTAGGTGTCAAGGTTCCTTCCCCACTCTGAACTCTACGGTACAGATGTGGGGACCTGCATGAAAGACCCCCTAAGCTTATTCTTACCAGCTTAGGTTAAAAACTTCCTCAAGGTACAAACTTTTCCTTGTCCTTGAATGCTATGCTGCCACCACCAAGCGTCTTAAACAAAGAACAGGGAAAGAGCCCACTTATAGATTCATAGATTCATAGATATTTAGGTCAGAAGGGACCATTATGATCATCTAGTCTGACCTCCTGCACAATGCAGGCCACAGAATTTCACCCACCACTCCTAAAAAAGACCTCACACCTATATCTGTGCTATTGAAGTCCTCAAATTGTAGTTTGAAGACCTCAAGGAGCAGAGAATCCTCCAGCAAGTGACCCGTGCCCCATGCTACAGAGGAAGGCGAAAAACCTCCAGGGCCTTCCAATCTGCCCTGGAGGAAAATTCCTTCCCGACCCCAAATATGGCGATCAGCTAAACCCTGAGCATATGGGCAAGATTCATCAGCCAGATACTACAGAAAATTCTTTCCCGGGTAACTTGGATCTTACCCCATCTAAAAACCCATCACAGGCCATTGGGCCTATTTACCATGAATATTTAATTACCAAAACCATGTTATCCCATCATACCATCTCCTCCATAAACTTATCGAGTTTAATCTTAAAGCAAGATAGATCTTTTGCCCCCACTACTTCCCTCGGAAGGCTATTCCAAAACTTCACTCCTCTGATGGTTAGAAACCTTCGTCTAATTTCTAATCTAAATTTCCTAGTGGCCAGTTTATATCCATTTGTTCTTGTGTCCACATTGGTATTGAGTTTAAATAATTCCTCTCCCTCTCTGGTATTTATCCCTCTGATATATTTATAGAGAGCAATCATATCTCCCCTCAACCTTCTTTTAGTTAGGCTAAACAAGCCAAGCTCCCTGAGTCTCCTTTGGAGACGTTTTGGAGACGTCTTCCCCCAAAATATCCCCCCAAGCCCTACATCCCTTTTCCTGGGGAAGGCTTGATAATAATCCTCACCAATTGGTACAGGTGAATACCGACCCAAACGGTTGGATCTTAAGAACAATGAAAAATCAATCAGGTTCTTAAAAGAAGAATTTTAATTAAAGAAAAAGTAAAAGAATCACCTCTGTAAAATCAGGATGGTAAATACCTTCCAGGGTAATCAGATTCAAAACACAGAGAATCCCTCTAGGCAAAACCTTAACTTACAAAAAGTCACAAAAACAGGAATATACATTTCCTCCAGCACAGCTTATTTTACCAGCCATTAAACAAAAGAAAAACTAACGCATTTTCTAGCTAGATTACTTACTAACTTAACAGGAGTTGGAAGGCTCGCTTTTCTATTTGTTCTTGGCAAAAGCATCACACAGACAGACCGAACCCTTTGTTTTTGCCCCCCTCCAGATTTGAAAGAATCTTGTTCCCACATTGGCCATTTTGGGTCAGGTGCCAGCGAAGTTATCTTAGCTTCTTAACCCTTTACAGGTGAAAGGGTTTTGCCTCTGGCCAGGAGGGATTTTATAGCACTGCATACAGAAAGGTGGTTACCCTTCCCTTTATATTTATGACAGGAGGTCTTTTAAGTGGCTTAGAAAGGGCATTGATAAAGTTGAAGAGAAATGCTTTTTACACTGCTAAGGGGTTCAAAAACTAAGGACAAATTAAAAGTGTGAAAGTGTAAATAAATGGGATACTTGGGCAGAACTGTTTCACCCAAAGAGAAGGAAATCTATGGAATCACATTATTGGTGAAGATGTAATGAAAACTGTAAACTGGGGCAGGAACCATGTTTTTATTCTATATTTATACAGCACCTCGCAAAATGGGGTGCTGGCCCACTGCAATACAAATAATACATAATAATAATAAATAATTAATAAAGTGTATAAATGAGGTAAGATGGATCTACATTTGTTTCTGTGAACGACTGAGTGATGTTAAAAAATGTAAAGTCAGATTAATAGTAACCATAAATAACAGGCATGAATATGACCTTTTCTTGTTTTAGGAAATCATCTTTTTTTTTCTTTTTTCTTTTTTATGATGATGTACTTTTACTAAAGGAAAGGGGGACTAGTCCCATTCCTGCTCTTTTTCTGCTGGAGTCTTAAGGATTTTTGTGGTTGCTTTACAAAGGGTATAGCTGTAGGAAGTTAAAAATTGCACTTTCATCTGAGGAGTGTATAATCGCCACAGTGAAATTAGATGACGCTTCAATCCATTTTTTAAAGTGGTTGCAGTTTTCATTCCAGGGCAAGTGAAACAGTAATAAATACAGAGTAAAGAAAGTTAATCTGTAGCCAGAGCACTTTAATAAATGAAAAGTAATAATAATAAAAATATCCAATATTGCCAGCTCTTGCTTTTACCTATTATTGTTACTAATAATCCCTTGGATGCTTTACTTCAGTGGGATTTTTTTCCTAAGAGGAGCCAGCCAAAAGTATGTGGTATAAACCTATGGAAAATAGGTTTATAAACAAACTGCCAGGAGATCTATGACTTTTGTGTAGTGAATAGTGCTGCTGTTATTATGAAGTTGGAGTGTTTATAGAATTTTTTATCTTCTCACACCAATTTTACATCTGTCTAACTCATCTGACTTCAGTGGCATTACTCCTGATTTACACTAGCTTGAGAGGAGAATCAGGCCCCATAAGTTGTAAAAATAGTTATTATTCATTTAAATGGCCATTTTAAGTAAAACCCAATTAGAGATAATTTGACTATTTCCCCAAGGTTCGTTTAACCTACCTATGGTAGCTCTGAACTCGTCTCTGACTTTCTGTTCCCATATCCTTCCCTTGTTAGTACTTAGGCCCAGATCCATAAAGGGACTTCAGCATTGTGACACTCAGTGTCACAATGCCTAACTTTTAGGTGCCTAGAAAATCACGGGAAGAACATTACCGACCACCCAGTTCAAGTCCCCCTCTGCCTGATGATGATCTGTCACCTCTCAGATGAGCATCTTAACCATTGAACAATAGAGCCATTCTCATTCTTTCTATGACCCCATTATTATTTAATTAAAGTGGAACAACTTCTATAGGAGACACTGAGGAAGCCCCACATCAGAATATCCCGTAATCCAGGGGTTAGGGCACTCACCTGAAAGGTGGCAGATCCCTGTTGAAATCCCTTCTCCTCATCAGGCAGAGATGGGAATTGGTGGTGTCATAATCTAAGGCCATGTCATGATGACAATACAATCGATACAAGTGCTCCTGGTGAGAATGTGCACTGCCAACACAAGGAGCCAAGTGTGTGCACACAAAAACGATTTAATAACTGCCATGGCTGTATGCTGAAGTAAATTAGGTCGACATAATTTTCTAGAGTAGATAGGCCTTAGATTATGACATTCATAAATGAGCTTTTCCTTTGGATCTGGAATATGTTAAGTTTTTTGCTCCTCAGAAGAACTGAAAACTGATTTGCAGTCACTTAAAAGTCACTTAAAAGAAACATCTGCTAGAATCAAAAGCAGTTTGTTAAACTGATGAATTCAATAACAAGGATATCTGTGACTGAGCAATAACGCCATTACCAACTGTGTCTGATATAGTCAGTGGCATTTTCTACAGAGAAAAACCAGCCCTTTCCCCCAATCCGACAAAACTAAAATCATTAAAGAAAGCAATAAGAACTCTGTCGTCTTGTAGTAAACACTGAGAAGCGTATGCCTTCTCTAAAGCAGATCTTCATTTGACATTATTCTCTTTTGGGATCTTTCATACCTAAACTGTGTTTCCAGGGTACAGTAAGAATAAAAATTAAAAGCCTGTGAATTACTATCAAATGTGACACAATATGTATTAATTATATAAGGGGTACACATGTATTGAGTTATTTGGGGAATTTGATTTTGGCTTCATTAAGTGAATAGCCACATAACTGGATTCAAATTGTTAGGAAAGGAGATGTATTGTCCTATGCATTTTGTAATACCTACCCTTGTAGGGGTCACAGATTGAATTCTCAGGATGCTCAGTTCTTTGATATTTCTAAGTGTTACAACCAGGATATGGGCAGTCTGGTCTAGCAGGTAGGACCAGCAGTCAGGTCTAGTGGTCAGAGCCTAAGCCATGGATCAGAACCAGAGCCAGGAGTTAAGCGAAGTCTGGGAATCAGGAGTCAAGTGAAGTGTTGGAACCAGAGTCAGGAGTCAAATCAGGAATCAGAGCCAGGGTCAAGAGTCAAACCAGGGGTCAGAGCTGGAGCCCAAGAAGCCAATATTCAAGTCTGTCACTACAGCTGATGGGGATAACTGCCTTATTGTACTGACACTTCCTGGAGTCTTCATGGGCTTAAATAGTGTGCCTGGCAATCTCCGTGGGGTCTATGTGGTAATGCATGAGGCCTTACCATGGCTGCTGGGTAGTGACACAGAATCATCATCCACCCCCACAGAATCTCCTGCTAAGTAGATAAATTGAGTTCCAGGGAGTTTGCTTTGAGGCCCTGGTGAATGAAACTTCAAAAATGATGGTATATTTCATAAGAGTAGGGGATTATCCCCTGGCTTTCCCTCCCCTTGAGAGGTGTAGTGTGCTGTGTGCTGTTCTTGACAATGATGTAGAGGGCCTGATTCCTCTCCCAAAAAGCACAGTTTGGCCCACAGTTTGTAAAGAGGTTTGGGGCTCTTTGAGATAAATATTATTATTATGGCATAACACTACATAGAGACTGCTTTACTACATGTACCGCACATATTGTTGCTTTGTTATATTTTTTCCGATTTTTATCATTTCCCTTTAAAAAAAACAGAAGGAAGTGCAGTTGCTTAAAAAGAATGTGAACTAAGCCATGTAATATGGCTGAATTTCCCTGAAGGAGGAAGTAGGTGTCAGTTACGATTAATGTGAACAGCATTTATGGCCCTGGAGATGTGACCTCTCGTTACAGTAAATGTGACAGCATGAATTACTTTCAATTATGGTGAACTACATTCAGCTACATTAGTCCTGACACACCTCACTGGGAGATTGCTGCTTTGATAGTCTTAACCAAAGGGGAAAAAAGGCAAAACTTTTGAATGCAAAAGCCTACGTCACTTAAACAAAACCATTGGATTTCAAGTATGATGCATTATTGCCTCAGGTTTCACACAGTTTTATCACATCTTTTGTCTGATTTCCACTGGCATTTTTAGGCTTATGCCGTAAGCACTGGAAAATATCAGAACAACCTTTTCTATATGCCATGTATAACAAATGTGAATGCAGTGAAATTAAAAAGTAGATACTATAGATTAGAGGAATTATCCATTTTCATCTGATAATAACCTGCATCTTTATTGGAACTGTGATGAGAGTGATGTGTGTTCGAACATTTCACATTTAATGTAGCTTAGCTTCCTTAATTTCTTGTTTAACAATAGCATATCAACGTATTCTTATAAATTAAATGTATCACAACATAGGATACTTATTACTTGGAGGAAACAGTTGTTATAATGTCACTACTTTTCACTGCAGGTCCAATTATCATGCTTCAGTTTCTAGCTTGGAGCTCTCAATAGAAAATAAAAGATGCCCAAGGCAGAAGTCAACCTTTCACTTTTGCTACAAAGGAGATGCCATCTATTTCACGCTGTGCTAAGTATTCCATTGAAACATGAGTAAAACACTGCCTTTGGCATATCATAATTGAGAAATAGCAGTAAGCAAAAGTAGTAGCTTTAATTAAACATTTTGTTGCTCTTTAAGGACCTGATCCTGCAAAGTACTGAGCACCTTCTTTGCAAAGCTGATGCTCCTCAGTTCCCAGAGAAGCAAATGGGAGTTGAAACTGCTCAGCCCCACGCAACATCAGACATTAAGAAATTTGCAACATAAGATTTGTAGTTGGAAAAACAACAGAAAGCACTATCTCCTAGATGCAAAACATTATAATCTGTGGCCATTCTGGGTAAATCCCTTTAGGTTTTTAGCCCGTATTAAGAACTAAGGTTCAAATTTCAACCTTCCCAGTAATTACTTGGCCATTGGGTATTTGTATTGATGGATTATTTTATTTTTTTAATGTGTTAATAGCAGTTAACAAAGTTAATATACAATATAAACCTTATGTTTCCATAACATTTTAATGCACATGATGAAGATAAAAATCTTGGCGTTTGTATTATTTATTAATTAATTTATTGTGTGTTATACATATTTAAACCTGAAATTGTATCCAAAAATTTCAACAACTTTAGAAAATCATTGAAACTGCAGGGCTCTTTCATAAAAATAAAAGTAAAACTTGGAATTTTGGCACTCTGGCTGTGGATGATCCACTCAAGTCCTTGGAGACTAGTTTGGATTTAGGCAATCAGATTTTCTACTTGCATATGAAGATCTTGTCTTTGATTATATATTTAGCCACAGAGAAGTCATACAGAATAAGGACCAAATCCTAAACTCTTGTCCTACACAATCAATGGAGCAGCTTGTATGAATTTGGCCATTTGATTAAAAGGGTTGTAGGACTTGGCCCTAAACTTAGGCTGCATTAGGAGAAGAGGGATGGATAAACATGATGCATGTTGCAGGATAGCAGCATCAGTGTAGCCTTTTATGTCTGTAGAGAAGATACACTAGTATTAATAACTCTATACCTTTCCTCATTGTATTTTTAATGATTCTGTGCCAATTAAAAGACTATCTTAGATTGTACACCTCTCTTTTTTCCTGCCCCCCCTTTTTTTGCAGAGAGATGACCATATATGGCTCCAGAAGTCCTCCATAATTTTAGTAATTACCTTATTTGTTGTTTAATTTTGGACCTGGAATAAAATGTTACTCTTTCTACACACTTCTTATAGCATCTGTCTTTAAAAACTGGTAGAGAGCCCCAACAGTATTATCTACCTAACCTTTATTTCAGATGTTCCCATTCCACTTACTCAAAGTTAAGTATTCCTTTATAACTTTTATATTTATTTAATATTAACACCTATTCGTTTAAACTAAATAAGAGGTCTTGATGCAGTTGCAGGAAAATCTTCCAGAAAAAATGCTGTAAAATGTTGGAAGCAACTTCATAGATTCATTCATAGATGCTTAGATTCCAAGACCAGAAGGGACCATTGTGATCATCTACTCTGACCTCCTGTATGATTCAGGCCATAGAACTTCCCTGAAATAATTCTTAGATCATATCTTTTAGGAAAACATCCAATCTAGATTTAAAGATTGACAGTGATGGAGAATCAATCTTGACCCTTGGTCAATCTGTGAAATTGTTCTGATGGTTAATTACCCTCACTGTTAAAAATTTACACCACGTTTCCAGTCTGAATTTGCCTGCCTTTAAATTCCAGCTATTGGATCCTGTTATTCCTTTGTCTGCTAGACTGAAGAACCCATTATTAAATATATGTTCTCCATGTAGGTACTTATAGACCGTAATCAAGTCACCCGTTAACCTTCCCTTTGTTAAGCTAAATAAATTGAAGTTCTTGAGTCTATCACTATAAAGCATGTTTTCTAATTTTTTGATCATTCTTGTGGCTCTTCTCTGACCCCTCTCCAATTGATCAGCCTCCTTCTTAAATTGTGGACAGCAGAAGTGGACACAGTATTCCAGCAGCAGTCACACCAGTGTCAAATACAGAGATAAAATAACCTCTCCACTGCTATTCTCAATTCCCCTGTTTGTGCATCCAAGGATTGCATTAGATCTTGTGGCCACAGCATTGCACTGGGAGCTTATGTTCAACTGATTATCCACCATAACCCCCAAATGTTTTTCAGAATCACTTCTTCCCAGGATAGAGTCCCCCATCCTGCAAGTATTGCCTACATTCCGTGTTTGTAGATGTATACATTTGCATTAAGCTGTATTAAAATGCATAGTGTTTGCTTGCATCTAGTTTACCAAGTGGTCCAGATTGCTCTCTATCAGTGACCTGTCCTCTTCATTATTTACCACTCCCCCAGTTTTAGTCTTATCTGAAAACTTTATCAGTCATGATATTATATTTTCCTCCAGGTCATTGATAAAAATATTAAATAGCATAGGACCAAGAACTTATTCCTGTGGGACTCCATTAGAAACACATCCACTCAGTGATTCCCTTTGTAAAATTACATTTTGAGACCTATCAGTTAGCCAGTTTTTAATTCATTTAATGTATGTCATGTTAAATTTGTATCATTCTAGTTTTTAATCAAAATGTTATGCAGAACCAAATCAAATGCACATTATAGAAGTCTGTTACATCAACACTATTGCCTTTATCAATCAAATTTATAATCTCATAAAAAAGATATCAAGTTAGTTTCACAGGATCTATTTTCCATAAACCCATGTTGATTGGCATTAATTATATATATAAGAATGGCAGGACTATAACTACCCAGGTCATTGCATTTACTTTATTTAAATATTGGCATAACATGAGCTTTCTTCCAATCCTCTGGAACTTTTCCAGTATTTCAAGACTTATTGAAAATCAACATTAATGGTCCAACAAACTCCTCCACCAGTTCTTTTAAAACTCTTGGATGCAACTTGTAAATCACTAACTTTCGAAGCTTCATGTGCAGTCTTCACACACTTTTTCTTTCATTATTTAATTATCTTCAACAGATTACCCATCTGTTTTCCCTTTTCTCTGATCTTTTCTCTCCTTTTATTCTCTTCTCATATATATTACCCCTTTCTCTGTATTTGAGAAATTCTCTGTTTCTTCTTTTAGGCCCAACTCAGTAAAGCACATAAATACTTGAACAGTTCCTTTCATATTCAACAAAGCATTAAGCATGTGTGTCATTAAGCATGTGAGTAATCCCATTTAAGACTGCTTATGTGTTTAAGAACATGCTTTCATATTTTGGTGACTCAGGGCCTTAAAGACAAGAGCAGTGCCCTCTTTTTTCATGTCCTGTCAAACCTCCAACTCCTAATTCATTTGTTGTTCCTTTCCCCTACTTCCCTTCATATTCCAAACACACACACACACACACCTCCTACCTATAATCTTTCCCATGCTGCCTCATCTCTTTTGGTAGCTGTCTTGCACCACTCTTTCGTATATGTTGTTGCAGGTTGAAACTTTGCTTTCCTTTGAGGTTCATACAGAAGCACTTTTGTGGGGCAGTGACATTAGTACAAGTGTTGCATAATACAGACAACTGGATGTGAAGGGATTAGTCACTTACAGAAGAAGGGATGCAGAGACAGCAAACTGAGGGAGAAGCAGAAAAAAAGAGTAATCACAAATAGAGCTGGGGAGGAAATGGCTTTCTCATCCCATAAATATTTTTGAGATTTTGGAAATTTGTCCTGTTCTGCATTGGGATGAAACCAAAACCTTTAAAAGGTTTTTGGTGAAAACTCTCAGAGAGACATAGAGTGAACTCCAGAATATCAAGTAGTCTAATGGTTAGAACACTTAGGGTATGTCTACACTATGGAATAAGGTCGAATTTATAGAAGTCGGTTTTTTAGAAATCGGTTTTATATATTGGAGTGTGTGTGTCCCCACAGAAAATGCTCTAAGTGTATTAAGTGCATTAACTCGGCGGCGTGCTTCCACAGTACCGAGGCTAGAGTCGACTTCCAGAGCGTTGCACTGTGGATAGCTATCCCACAGTTCCCGCAGTCTCCGCTGCCCATTGGAATTCTGGGTTGAGATCCCAATGTCTGATGGGGCTAAAACATTGTTGCGGGTGGTTCTGGGTACATATCGTCAGGCCCCCGTTCCCTCTTTCCCTCCGTGAAAGCAAGGGCAGACAATCGTTTCGCGCCTTTTTTCCTGAGTTACCTGTGCAAACGCCATACCACGGCAAGCATGGAGCCCGCTCAGGTAACCGTCACCGTATGTCTCCTGGGTGCTGGCAGACGCGGTACGGCTTTGCTACACAGTAGCAGCAACCCCATGCCTTCTGGCAGCAGACGGTGCAGTACGACTGGTAGTCGTCCTCATCGTGTCTGAGGTGCTCCTGGCCACGTCAGCTGGGAGCGCCTGGGCAGACATGGGCGCAGGGACTAAATTTGGAGCGACTTGACCAGGTCATTCTCTTTAGTCCTGCAGTCAGTCCTATTGAACCGTCTTATGGTGAGCAGGCAGGCGATACGGATTGCTAGCAGTCGTACTGTACCATCTTCTGCCGGGCAGGCAAGAGATGAGGATTGCTAGCAGTCGTATTGTACCATCTTCTGCCGGGCAGGCAAGAGATGAGGATGGCTAGCAGTCGTACTGTACCATCTTCTGCCGAGCAGCCATGAGATGTGGATGGCATGCAGTCCTTCTGCACTGTCTGCTGCCAGCCAAAGATGTAAAAGATAGATGGAGTGGATCAAAACAAGAAATAGACCAGATTTGTTTTGTACTCATTTGCCTCCTCCCCTGTCTAGGGGACTCATTCCTCTAGGTCACACTGCAGTCACTCACAGAGAAGGTGCAGCGAGGTAAATCTAGCCATGTATCAATCAGAGGCCAGGCTAACCTCCTTGTTCCAATAAGAACAATAACTTAGGTGCACCATTTCTTATTGGAACCCTCTGTGAAGTCCTGCCTGAAATACTCCTTGATGTAAAGACACCCCCTTTGTTGATTTTAGCTCTCTGAAGCCAACCCTGTAAGCCGTGTCATCAGTCGCCACTCCCTCCGTCAGAGCAACGGCAGACAATTGTTCCGCGCCTTTTTTCTGTGCGGACGCCATACCAAGGCAAGCATGGAGGCCGCTCAGCTGACTTTGGCAATTAGGAGCACATTAAACACCACACGCATTATCCAGCAGTATATGCAGCACCAGAACCTGGCAAAGCGATACCGGGCGAGGAGGCGACGTCAGCGCGGTCACGTGAGTGATCAGGACATGGACACAGATTTCTCTGAAAGCATGGGCCCTGCCAATGCATGCATCATGGTGCTAATGGGGCAGGTTCATGCTGTGGAACGCCGATTCTGGGCTCGGGAAACAAGCACAGACTGGTGGGACCGCATAGTGTTGCAGGTCTGGGACGATTCCCAGTAGCTACGAAACTTTCGCATGCGTAAGGGCACTTTCATGGAACTTTGTGTCTTGCTTTCCCCTGCCCTGAAGCGCATGAATACCAAGATGAGAGCAGCCCTCACAGTTGAGAAGCGAGTGGCGATAGCCCTGTGGAAGCTTGCAACGCCAGACAGCTACCGGTCAGTTGGGAATCAATTTGGAGTGGGCAAATCTACTGTGGGGGCTGCTGTGATGCAAGTAGCCCACGCAATCAAAGATCTGCTGATATCAAGGGTAGTGACCCTGGGAAATGTGCAGGTCATAGTGGATGGTTTTGCTGCAATGGGATTCCCTAACTGTGGTGGGGCCATAGACGGAACCCATATCTCTATCTTGGCACCGGAGCACCAAGCTGCCGAGTACATAAACCGCAAGGGGTACTTTTCGATAGTGCTGCAAGCTCTGGTGGATCACAAGGGACGTTTCACCAACATCAACGTGGGATGGCCGGGAAAGGTACATGACGCTCGCATCTTCAGGAACTCTGGTCTGTTTCAAAAGCTGCAGGAAGGGACTTTATTTCCAGACCAGAAAATAACTGTTGGGGATGTTGAAATGCCTATATGTATCCTTGGGAACCCAGCCTACCCCTTAATGCCATGGCTCATGAAGCCGTACACAGGCAGCCTGGACAGTAGTCAGGAGCTGTTCAACTACAGGCTGAGCAAGTGCAGAATGGTGGTAGAATGTGCATTTGGACGTTTAAAGGCATGCTGGCGCAGTTTACTGACTCGCTTAGACCTCAGCGAAACCAATATTCCCACTGTTATTACTGCTTGCTGTGTGCTCCACAATATCTGTGAGAATAAGGGGGAGACGTTTATGGCGGGGTGGGAGGTTGAGGCAAATCGCCTGGCTGCTGGTTACGCGCAGCCAGACACCAGGGCAGTTAGAAGAGCACATGAGGGCGCGGTACGCATCAGAGAAGCTTTGAAAACCAGTTTCATGACTGGCCAGGCTACGGTGTGAAAGTTCTGTTTGTTTCTCCGTGATGAAACCCCCCACCCCTTGGTTCACTCTACTTCCCTGTAAGCTAACCACCCGCCCCTCCTCCCTTCAATCACCGCTTGCAGAGGCAATAAAGTCATTGTTGCTTCACATTCATGCATTCTTTATTCATTCATCACACAAATAGGGGGATGACTACCAAGGTAGCCCAGAAGGGGTGGTGGAGGAGGGAAGGAAAATGCCACACAGCACTTTAAGCACAGCACATTAAAAGTTTACAACTTTAAAATTTATTGAATGACAGCCTTCTTTTTTTTGGGCAATCCTCTGTGGTGGAGTGGCTGGTTGGCCAGAGGCCCCCCCACCGCGTTCTTGGGCGTCTGGGTGTGGAGGCTATAGAATTTGGGGAGGAGGGCGGTTGGTTACAGAGGGGCTGCAGTGGCAGTCTGTGCTCCAGCTGCCTTTGCTGCAGCTCAACCATACACTGGAGCATACTGGTTTGGTCCTGCAGCAGCCTCACCATTGAATCCTGCCTCCTCTCATCACGCTGCTGCCACATTTGAGCTTCAGCCCTCTCTTCAGCCCGCCACTTACTCTCTTCAGCCCGCTACTTACTCTCTTCAGCCCGCCACCTCTCCTCCCGGTCATTTTGTGCTTTCCTGCACTCTGACATTATTTGCCTCCACGCATTCGTCTGTGCTCTGTCAGTGTGGGAGGACAGCATGAGCTCGGAGAACATTTCATCGCGAGTGCGTTTTTTTTTCTTTCTAAGCTTCACTAGCCTCTGGGAAGGAGAAGATCCTGTGATCATTGAAACACATGCAGCTGGTGGAGAAAAAAAAAGGGACAGCGGTATTTAAAAAGACACATTTTATAAAACAGTGGCTACACTCTTTCAGGGTAAACCTTGCTGTTAACATTACATACATAGCACATATGCTTTCGTTACAAGGTCGCATTTTGCCTCCCCCCACCGCGTGGCTACCCCCTCAACCTTCCCCCCTCCCTGTGGCTAACAGTGGGGAACATTTCTGTTTAGCCACAGGCAAACAGCCCAGCAGGAATGGGCTCCTCTGAGTGTCCCCTGAAGAAAAGCACTCTATTTCAACCAGGTGACCATGAATTATATCTCACTCTCCTGAGGATAACACAGAGAGATAAAGAACGGATGTTGTTTGAATGCCAGCAAACATACACTGCAATGCTTTGTTCTACAATGATTCCTGAGTACGTGTTACTGGCCTGGAGTGGTAAAGTGTCCTACCATGAAGGACGCAATAAGGCTGCCCTCCCCAGAAACCTTTTGCAAAGGCTTTAGGAGTACATCTAGGAGAACCGCGAATGCCAGGGCAAAGTAATCCTTTCACATGCTTGCTTTTAAACCATGTATAGTATTTTAAAAGGTACACTCACCAGAGGTCCCTTCTCCGCCTGCTGGGTCCAGGAGGCAGCCTTGGGTGGGTTCGGGGGGTACTGGCTCCAGGTCCAGGGTGAGAAACAGTTCCTGGCTGTCGGGAAAACCAGTTTCTCCGCTTGCTTGCTGTGAGCTATCTACAACCTCCTCCTCCTCATCATCATCTTCTTCGTCCCCAAAACCTGCTTCCGTATTGCCTCCATCTCCATTGAAGGAGTCAAACAACATGGCTGGGGTAGTGGTGGCTGAACCCCCTAAAATGGCATGCAGCTCGTCATAGAAGCGGCATGTTTGGGGCTCTGACCCGAAACGGCCGTTCGCCTCTCTGGTTTTCTGGTAGGCTTGCCTCAGCTCCTTTAGTTTCACGCGGCACTGCTTCGGGTCCCTGTTATGGCCTCTGTCCTTCATGCCCTGGGAGATTTTGACAAAGGTTTTGGCATTTCGAAAACTGGAACAGAGTTCTGATAGCACGGATTCCTCTCCCCAAACAGCGATCAGATCCCGTACCTCCCGTTCAGTCCATGCTGGAGCTCTTTTGCGATTCTGGGACTCCATCATGGTCACCTGTGCTGATGAGCTCTGCATGGTCACCTGCAGCTTGCCACGCTGGCCAAACAGGAAATGAGATTTAAAAGTTCGTGGTTCTTTTCCTGTCTACCTGGCCAGTGCATCTGAGTTGAGAGTGCTGTCCAGAGCGGTCACAATGGAGCACTCTGGGATAGCTCCCGGAGGCCAATACCATCGAATTGTGTCCACAGTACCCCAAATTCGAGCCGGCAAGGTCGATTTAAGCGCTAATCCACTTGTCAGGGGTGGAGTAAGGAAATCGATTTTAAGAGCCCTTTAAGTCGAAATAAAGGGCTTCATTGTGTGGACGGGTGCAGGTTTACATCGATTTAACGCTGCTAAATTCGACCTAAAGTCCTAGTGTAGACCAGGGCTTAGCTGGGATGTGGGAGACCTGATTTTAAGTCCCTATTCCAAACCAGATAGAGCAGGGATTTCAACTTAGATCTCTGACACCCCAGATAAGTGCCCTAGCCATTAGGCTATTGGTGGATAGACCTCGTACCCCCTCAGTTACCCCTGTCCATGCCCCTCCACCCCTTGGAGACAGGCTGGGAGCGGGGCTCTGGTTCCAGGAGAGGGGACACAAACAGAGGTAAGGGGGCTGAGGCTGGGGCCACAGCTGCGGGCAGGCGCGGAGCCCCGGGGTGGGGCCAGCAGTTGGGTGCAGTGCCACAAGCAGAGCCCCAGGCATGGGGCTGCAGCCGGGACCGGGGCTAGGAGCAGGGCAGGATTGCGCTTCCTCCTCGCCCACTGTGGGGGCTGGTCTGGGCCTCAGCTGTGCCCCCCAAAACATTCCTTGGCACCCCCCTAGGGCAGTGCTCCCCATAGATTGGGGATGTGTGCTCTAAGGAGAAATTCCATTCTGATCCTAATAAACCTTTCTTGACCAAGCTTCCATTGAGCCTGGTATGGTCTCTCAAACAGGTTGGATTTTGACAAATCACCATTTTCAGATGAAAAACCATTTCATCAAAAAGAAAATGCCAACACTCAGATGCCCCATTAGGACTAAAATTATGTGTCCTGCTCAAACATTCTTGCCCTGAAGTAACTTGTTCACATTCTTTCATTTCCACTTCTGAAGTTCCACCTTCCTTATTCTGTGCCAGTGTCATTAAAGTAGATTCTTATGAAATATTTGTGTTAAAAGCTTTAATTCCTATCCATTTATATATGACAAACAGGAATTGTCAATATGAGTTTGCCATCCCATTGCCTAACAGTTTGTATAAATCACTCTTAGCCTTACAGACTGGTTCAGTATCATATAACTCATTGGTCAGAATTATGGCTTCTTCTTTACAACTACTGAAATGGCAAAGATAATGGGGGAGAATAGGACAGATTAGACAGAGTCTGTCTGAAATTCTGTTTAAGTAACTGAGTCAGGAAAAAAATAAATTTTTGCTTATAGCTTCAATGATTTGGAACTGACCAACCTAATAGGCCACTCCTGCCTAGTTGAAAGTTAGACCATACAACCCTGGCAAAAACTTAGGGCTATGACTTCTTCGACAGGGAACTATGAACTGAAGTTATATGGAAAAGCATCTGAGAAAGAAATCTGAAATTTCGCTGAGCAGAGGGGTCCATTTACCTGAATGTCTAGAAGGAGGTCAGTGAAGCTATGACAGTTTACACCAACTATGGATCTGCCCTGAATGGGGAATGTCAAAAAGTCAGGAGGCCCAAAGCACGGTGTATGGAAATTCCTTCAGTTGCCTAACTTAGATATGGATGTCTGTAGGACTAGAACCAATAAGAGAATAAAATAAGGTGACTATGATGAATGTGTTGCTTAAGACAATGAGCTCTCTGTTAGCTAAAACCTGTTCCCAGGATAGTGAATGTAGACAACTTTTGAAGAAAAAAGTCTTAGATGCTGTTCAGATGGTTCAAGAAATGTGTAGTAAAATTGAGTACAATAAGATAATTAATAGAAGAATCTTTCCAAGGGAATGTTGGGAGAGGTGGAAAAATGGAATAAAGAACCAAAAAAAAAAAAAAAAAAAAAAAGTGAGAGAGAATTCCAGGATTGCCATTTGGAACAGACAGTACTACATGAAAGGAGTACTTAATTTATAATTTATCCTCTAACTTGTGGTTATGAGTTTGTTCCCCTGGTGTGCACTTAGGAAATATTGCAGATTCTTGTGTGATGCTTGCTGGTGTCTAGTATTATGGCTATTCATGTCAACAAAAAGTACAAAGAACATGAAAGAAAATTAGAGGATGATCCTGTTGTTATTGGCTAGATCCTGAATACCTATACAATACTTGCATGAGTAGTTCATACTTACGTGAGAATTCCCATTGTCCTCAGTAGGATTCCTGTTGTGAGAAAGAAAACTATTCACACGAGTAGTGGTTTGCAGGATCTGGACCTAAACTTGCAATTGCAGTCACTACTGGAGGGGCACTAACTAACGTCAGTAACATTATATGGGATAGAAAGAGTTCTGATTCATCCACAGAGGAGAAAGAAATTCAGTTTTAGGGCAAAGAGATTCACATTTTCCTTTCCGTTAGAAGTTGCAGATTTACATCTCTAAGGTTTGATCTTCAGCTCAAAGGAACTGAAGTAGTTATTTTATATCCAGTTAAACTTAGAGTCTTATGTGAGGTTTCTAAATATATTTTCTTTGATTTAAATAATGTCAGTCAAGAAGGTTTTTTCCCCCATTTACATAAACTGGTGGAAGAATGTCTGAGTAGGATACCAACTTAGGGACCGAAGATAACAGAGTTAAACATTTTTTTCTATATTTTTACTATCTTTGTTATTTCTGTAGTGCCTATTAGCCTACTATATGAGGTGCTGATCTCATTCTAATTTCATTTACTTATTATCACTTTGTTGATTTCTGAAATGAATATCTGTGAATTATGATGAAAACAAGAGTAAAGCAATACTGTATAATGAATTTATCAGATGCACTCTTGCATTTTTTGTTCTTCTAATTTACCTCTTGTATCTGTTCCATTTTTTTATTAAGATGTTCAACACTAAAGAAATTACTCACACGATGACAGACTATTGAATTTTTATAATAGCGAATATCTGCTGATTTCTTATTGACATTACAATTAATTTCACTTACATAAACATACCTCTTCATCTTAGAGCTGTGGACTTGATAGAAGGGTCAAAAAAAGCCAGAGATGGGATTTGACTGTGCTCTGTGTTTTACTGAAATACATATTAATTTTGAGAGTGAAATGCAACGAGCGTGAACCATCTTTGGAGTGTTTTATCTGAATATAGGTGTCTTGTTTGTATAACTAAACTGTATGAATAAACCAAACATTTAAATCTACCAGCTACACTGAAATGAAATTGATGATAGTATTGGGTTAATATGGAAACGGATACAAATTTGTGGGTCAGTTATGCCATTTAGGTATGACCCCTTCTCAAATTCTTCCTGGAGCTCCCTGGCATGTAGAGGGAACCTGTCTGCAACTAGTCTCTCAGTTTAGGGCAAGAGCCTCACCATCTGTTTACCTCTCTCTGCCCCATTTGAGATGCAGACAGAGGAGGAACATAGAGGGAGCACTGTGCTTTGGGGAGCACAAGGCTTGTAGAGCTGTCCACTGCTGTACGGAAGTGGATTTCTTGTTGCGGCCTTGCTTCTATCTCTCTCTCTCTCACTCATTCTTGTCTTCTCACGAGGTAGCCAGGCACAATCTGATCTCTCATAATCTGATGTATGCAGTTGATGTAGTTTTCATGCTCAGATCAGTTCACCTACCAAAACTTGTTGAAAGAATCACAGTTGTCATCTCTTTGATCATTGTCTGAGTATAGTAAATGAAGCAGTGATGACATTTGGTGTCTTATCTTTGTGAAGTTGCAGAAATGTTAAAACATGAAGGAGGCATCATTTCAAGGATTTTCAACCTTGTTCTGAAATTGAACAGCTCCCTTTGCAAGCATATAAGAACAATGAACTTACCTTCTTAAATTGAAACAGAAAATATGTTTTCGTAGATATCTGTAAGGATCTCATCCTGCCTGGTTCAAAGTGATCACCTGGCTTTATTTTTCTTCTGATTAAAAGGATTTTTTCATTCAGAGCCATACAATTAAATCTTTTCTTTTACACACCTAATGCCAATCTTTGTCTTCTCACACAAAATTTTCATTGAAGGCCACAATTTTATGTTAATGAGCTAATATGATTTCACCCTTAGATGGCTCAGCTTCAGTCTTAACTTCTGGAGATCATTTTGTTCCTGACTGAACTCACAAAATAGAAGTCTTATTTACCCATGACAGAAGGCTGGAGTAATTCGTGCTGATGCTGGGAGGCGTAAACTAGTCTATAAAACCTAGACAAATGTGTGCATACTTGGGGTCTCCTAAGAGACATCATCACATAATGGCACACCACTATGAGAGGTTCTTGTTTACCATAGATACAAGGTAAACTAAGAAATAAACTCTTTGAGTAGACAGATCAACAGTTTGTTCAAGAAGCAAATGTAGAAGATAAAAAGGGCTAGGGATCGTGTGTGGAGCAAACCCTGATGGAGGAAAACAAAGTTGATTGTGCTCTCTATAACATTTACACTGACACTTGCAGACTTTTCCCTTGTCAGATTTGATATGCTCATTTCTTTTTTCTTTTTTTTTCATTTCTGTGTTTAATACACTGACTGCAATCAGTGTTCTGTGCTGCCTGCTCTGATAGTCTAAAGTTAATTTCATTAGCGTCATTGCTGTTGACGACATTTTTCTAGTTTGTGATTTTTTTATGCTCTGCCAAACTCTCCAGTCATAAGTACTGAAGTCATCCCAAACTTATGTTAAAAGTTATTTTTTTTTAATGTAGCAGTGTGTCATCATCTGTAAATAGAATACAGTAAGGAAAGAAGAAGTGACCCTCAAAAGAGAGCAGTGGTTTCTCTCACCCTCCTTGGTTTGATTCCTAATTTCTCTCACTTCCTGAGCCAGAAATGGGGTGGAAGCACTGCATAGGTGGTATGCTCATACTTGAAGAGGGAATGCTTTATGTTGCTTAACAGTGATGCGTCTAGTCAAAATGGGTCTCATTCAGTCTTCCTCAACTATTACCCTGAAGTGAGGACATGAATGTGTAAGAAAATTCTTAAGGCTACATTAAGGATACAAAATCAACCCATCAACTCAAGTTATTGTAAAATTAATTACTAAAAATAAATATTAGAGATGTAAGTTATATTAATGTCATGTCTTTGGATGATTGTGGCTTTGTTTAGGTTAGTTGTGGGGGCAAAGAAGTGTGGAAGCCAAGAGAGTAAGAGATTCTAACATGCTAACACTGTGATTTCCTATATGACCTAGGCCATATAAGTAACTTGCCCGTTTTGTTCCTCAATCACCCAGCTGTAAAATTGGGTAAGTCCAAGCAGAGATCCACAGTGTAAACACAAGTTGCATCTGAGCTGACAGGTGTTACATTTGAGGTTCTAATCTGACTTGAACAGCTGACTCATTAGGTCATCTTGGGCAAATAATTTGAACTCCTTGTGCCTCACTCAAAAATTGAGAGTGAAAGCAGAAATCACAGAGAAAGCTGATATGAAATTGTATATGGATCTACTTTGAGTTTGTGCAGATAAATTATAATACACAAATAATGATCCCTTTAGGTGTTGTTTATCCTAGTATCTCCTGTTCTCGAAATATATTCTTTTAATAAAACCCTTTTTCGAGGCGGAGAGATGGGAGGAAGGCAGAGGAGGAGAAGAGGAAGTAGTACAGTAACTTACAGTTCAGGAAACATAGCAATTAAACACAGTGTATTCCCACTCAACCCCTCCTGAGAACATTTAAAACCTACCAGAGTTCTTGTGAATAGTGGAAAGAACACTCAGCTTCCATTATAACTGGAAGCATAGCTTCTGAACAGTTTGAAAAAGTAATTACTGGAATTCAGTGTAGTTCAAAGAACCAAGATGTTGTAGATTTATATAAAGGTGAGGGTTAGATCACACAGTTTTATAGTGCATGCATTTCACGGTATGGGCCTGATCTTGTAATCCTGAAGGATCATGCCCCATGTCTTTTTTAAAAAGTTCTTGGAAGTCTCATATAATAAATAACATTGGATGTGGAAGTTATTAGAATGGATTTTAAAAAATTAAATATTGTTGCAATAACCTGTAACCTTTTGAATAACTTTAAAAGGTGCACTGTTAAGTGTTTCAAATATCAACCACACTTGTGTATTTGAAGGAAAAATTTAAATCACATTTGCTTTCATAAATAAAGCAGAGCAAAACTCTTTAAGTGTGGTTGTTCAGATATTTGTGTTCAAGCCTTTCCTCTGTTACAAGGGTGAGACAAGAGCAGGGCAAACTTTTTGGCCCGAGGGCCACAATTGGGGTTGCGAAGCTGTATGGAGGGCCAGGTAGGAAAGGCTGTGCCTCCCCAAACAGCCTGGCCCCCACCTCCTATCCACCCCTTCCCACTCCCTGACTGCCCCCCTCACAACCCCCAAACCATCCACCCCCTGCTCCTTGTCCCCTGACCGCCCCCTCCCAGGACCCCCACCCTAACTGCCCCCTGGGACCCCACCCCCTATCCAACCCCCCCCCGCTCCCTGTCCCCTGACTGCCCCGACCCCTATGCACACCCCTGTCCCCTGACAGGCCCCCCAGGACCCCACCCCCATCCAACCCCCCTGCTCCCTGTCCCCTGACTGCCCCCTGGATCCCCTGCCCCTTATCCAAGCCCCCTGCTCCCCACCCCCAGGAGCTCACAGCCCCACCACCTGCATGGAGCCAGCCGTGCTGCCCGCGCAGCGGCGTAACTGCGGGGAAAGGGGGACAGCAGGGGAAGGGCTGGGGGCTAGCCTCCCCAGCTGGGAGCTCAGGGGCTGGGCAGGATGGTCCCATGGGCCAGATGTGGCCTGTGGGCTGTAGTTTGCCCACCTTTGGACTAGAGCAATAAAACAGAGATGCTTCTTTCTGAGTCATCTGAAAGTAGCTAAGCTACATTTTCTGTAATAGAAATGTGATTAAAGTGAAATCAGAAATCGTATGTTTCAAGCGGCTCGGTAGGAAAGCAGCGGTGTATGACTATAGCTAGTCAAGGTTTTATAATTCAGGCATTTTGAAAAGGGAACTATGTGTTATAAAAACAATACTTTGCTAATAACAGATCTGATTAGGCAACCTTTACTCAGGTTGAAGAGCACTTACTCAGGGCATGTCTGTGTGAACACTTACTGCACGATAAGCTGAGGTTTAAATATACAGCACTGCAGCAAGCTGTATTCTAAGGACAGGTCTACACTGCAGGGTTAAGTTGACCTAAGTTACGCAACTCTAGCTACATGAATAATATAGCTGGAGTCGACGTAGCTTAGGTTGACTTACTGCGGTGTCTACGCCGCGCTGGGTCAATGGGAGAAACTCTCCTGTCGACTTACCTTATGCTTCTCGTTCCGGTGGAGTGCCGGAGTTGATGGGAGAGTGATCTGTGGTCAGTTTAGCACAGAGGTGGGCAAACTTTTTGGCTTGAGGGCCACATCAGGTTTCCAGAATTGTACGGAGGGCTGGTTAGGGGAGGCTATGTCTCCCCAAAGAGCCAGGCGTGGCCTGGCCCCCGCCTCCTATCCAACCCCCCCTGATGCTTCTCGCCCCCTGATGGCTCCCCTGGAACTCCTGCCCCATCCAACCCCTCCGTCTCCTGTCCTCTGACGGCCCTCTGGGACTCCTGCTCCATCCGCCACCCCCTGCTCCCTGACCATCCCCGGACCCCCTACTCCTGACTGCCCCCTGCTGCCCCATCCACCCCCCCCATTCCTGACTGCCCCCCCGAGACCCATGCCCCATCCAACCCCCCTGTTCCCTGCCCTCTGACCGCCCTGACCCCGGACCACAGCCCCCAAACTCCCCTGCCCTCTATCCAACACCCCTACCCCTTACCACGCTGCCTGGAGCACCGGTGGCTGGCGGCACTACAGCCGCACCGCCCAGAGCACTGGGTCAGGCTGGGCTCTGCAGCCCCGCTGCCCAGAACGTTACGCCGGTGGCATGGCACGCTGAGGCTGTGGGGGAGGAGGGGCCAGCAGGGAAGGGGCCATGGACTCGCCTCCTGGGCCAGGAGCTCAGGGGCCAGGCAGGAGGGTCCCGCAGGCCAGATGTGGCCTGCAGGCTGTAGCTTGCCCACCTCTGATTTATCAGGTCTTCACTAGACCAGCTAAATCGACCCCCGGTGCATTGATCGCCACAGCATCAATCCCCGGTAAGAGTAGACATACCCTACCTGTCTGTGTAGATCCTGACCCTGATGTACAGCATCCGATGAAGTGATCTGTAGCTCACGAAAGCTTATGCTCAAATAAATTGGTTAGTCTCTAAGGTGCCACAAGTCCTCCTTTTCTTTTTGTAGTACTTCAGTGCATGCTCGAGAACTACAGCATCAGGGTCCACATGGGACGTGC
This sequence comes from Lepidochelys olivacea, assembly GCF_965140295.1. Lineage (NCBI taxonomy): Eukaryota > Metazoa > Chordata > Testudines > Cheloniidae > Lepidochelys > Lepidochelys olivacea. Next base: position 28,507,515 of record NC_140417.1, on the reverse strand, counting down.
CATGCTGGAGTGCTGTAGAGTTATACTGCACCTTGCTGTGTAGTAAATGTTCATGTAGATATGCCTTCACACAAGTAGTTCCATTACAGTCATGGGAGAAGTAAGCCTAGTGTTATTCCCTTTCATCGCAAGCAACAGTAGTAAGGAGAACAGGAGGTGCATTCATGGTAAAATAAGTGGCCCTGTCTCAGGACTTAGCCAGCTGGGAGACTTGGTTCTCTCATGAGTGTGACATTACACCAAAGGCTCCACCCCATCATTCACCACAAGACATTGATGACTGCCACTTAACTAAACTGCGTACCTTGAAAAATACTTTCAGTGCAGATTTGTGGGCGTGCAATTTGCCAGTCTATGAATTAGTGAGGCTTTAATATAAAATCTTTATTTTCATAGTGTATGTTCTCCTAGACAGTTTGTACTTCTGCTGTTTCTATGATAAACAGAATATCCAAAGCAAAAGAAACCTATGTAAATTCCTCTTTATAGCACCTCCAATGGCTCATCCTTTCTCCTTACAACTGATTTTTTGTCAACCTTTTCATGTTAACTTTTTTCCTGCCTTGTGGTTAAAACAGTTAGCAAAACTGGGGTTACTGCTCTTATACAGCACAAATAATTATGACTAAACAATGGCTATGACAGTATAGAATATATTAAGAGGGACATTATTTTGTGGTATTGGGACTTTGACGGGATCATAGAGAACATCACAGGTACACAGTTGTAGCCCTCATTGAATTGGAATACATTGCACTTGATTCATGTAACAAAGGCACAAAATTAAAAACATATAGTTTAAGATAAACTAGAGAGAAATTATCTGAGTTAATACTTTGCATTTACAGACCATCTTTGCCCACCTTAACGAATTAAGTTTCAGAGCGCTTATGGTGTCCCCCGAGGATCTGTACTGAGATCATTGCTATTCAACATATTCATAAATGTTCTGGAAAAAGGGACAGAGTGAGATGGCAAAGTTTGCAGATGATAGAAAATTACTCAAGATAGTTAAGTTCAAAGCTGATTGAGAAGAGTTACAAAGGGATCTCATGAAACTGGATAGTTGGGCAACAAAATGGCAGATGAAATTCAATGTTGATACATGAATAACATTGGAAAACATAATCCCAAGCAAACATACAAAATGATGGGGCCTAAATTAGCTGTTATCACTCAAGAAAGAGATCTTGGAGTCATCGTGGATATTTCTCTGAAAACATCTGCTCTTATCTACAAATCTACAGAAAACATATGTGAGTTGAGTACATTTATGAAATAAAAAAAAAATTACTGGAAAAAAATACACCATCCATTCTTTGCCCCCTAAGGATGGCCAGACTAAGGCAACTGGAACTCAGATACAATATTCCCTCTACCCTATGATTGACTATAATAAGGCATGATATAAACCTATTGTACTTTGGATCTAAATCCTATTAAAGGCTACTGTAAACTTCCTGGCTCTTAAAAATAACCTTGCAGAATGGAAACAGTGTACTGTATGTACTTGGCTTGCATGTGAGTGCCTATATACCAAATTACAGGACCACCTAACCTAATTCTTAAGGATAAATGCTGTAACACTTAGTGTAAGCAACAGAAATGATTATTTTAACTCATTTTTCACAGCAGTGATACTTTCTTTTAAGTCTAGTAGAAATTAAGGGTAAATACAATGTACCAAGTGGGTTATGGTTAACTGATCCTTTAAATTTTGCAAATGCTCCTTCAGTGGCGGTTACCTTTGTTTCTGCAATTCATTTTTTTGACATGTGCTGTGTAAGTGTAACAAAGCTTAGTTCATGTTTTTTAACCAAACAATCTGCATAATTTGTCTGCCTGTGAGTTCGCACATGAAGGATTGTCAGGCTCTTTTTAATGTGCTGTATTTGTGTAAAGGTTTCCAGTAGTTTTTATATATCATACATGATTTCTTTTGTCTATCAAGCAGAATGTTCCTGGAAGTTTACTATAGCTGCCTTCTCTAGCTGAAAAATGCAAAGATTTACAAGTAATGCCCTTTTCTTTATTATTGGATTTAACTGTCACACAAATTAGAAAATGAGCCTCACCCCACACCCTACTTCCAGTGTAGATTTATGGGAGCAAAGGGAGGGCATTAGGGTAGGCGTAAAGGTTAACTTTTGAATTGTTGCCTTTGAAGATCCTCAAAGGATGCCATTGATTCAAAAGCCCTCCTATGTATCTAGAGCTGAACAGTGTCTATGGCCTCCCCCATTATCAATGGGTGTTGATATTTGGTATAGAAATTGCTATCAGATTGCTTTATGAAAAGACATTATTTTTATCTTTAGGGATCAAATACTTCCTTCTTGTGAAAATAAGCCAGAGAAAGGGGTAAAGTGCTGTAAAAATTGTGGTTGGTGTCCTTTCATTAGGAAGTGATGGCATGGAAGGAGCAGTGAACTTTCATGAGATCACTTGTGAGATGCTCAGTGCCTTGAATTCTCATTGGGCCTTATTCTCATTTACACCAAAGCCAGTTTACATCACTGACAATGTGAAAGGACTGTTTTATGTCCTATAGGTCCCTTTATACTGCTAGAGCATTGTAAAGCAGCTTTAGTGTAAATGAGAAAGCAGGCCCATTGACTTAGCTGAAAGTCGATTGTGCTTAGCATCTCAGAGTAAGAGAATTATATGTTGCAATGGACAGCATTAATTTAAGTGGCATTCAGTGTTTAACATGAAGTGAGCTGTAGCTCACGAAAGCTCATGCTCAAATAAATTGGTTAGTCTCTAAGGTGCCACAAGTACTCCTTTTCTTTTAGTGTAAAACGGTTGCTTCCTAGTACTAGCCTCTTTTTCTGGCAAGCAATTTCCACTAACAGTATGCACAGAATCATGACTGGTTGTGAAAGGAGATGGATTGACAGGCCTGGAGAATGAAATCATCCATTTCATCCCTCTACTGTGATCTAAAGGGATCACTACTAGGAACAAAAGGGTTGCTAAGTCTCTTTGACTCATTCATTCATTGCTTCTTTGCTGGGACTGCCAAGAAGAGAACAACTGTGATGGCAGTTTTCCTGATGTGATCACCTGTCTATTCCTTAGCTGAGATAAGTCATTCATTTAACCTTGGATGCCAAACATCTGCTTGATGGTAGTGATTTTCAGGCACTGCTCTCCTGGGCTCCAATCCTGCAAACTGCACCATATATGCTCATCCCTCTTCCCAGGCAGAGTCCTATTGACTTCAGTGGGTATCTATGCAAGGTCAGTGTCACACATGGAGGAACCTGCAGGATAAGGTTTTGGGTTTTATTTGAATTAGTGATCTGGTTTAAAACTCTTATTTTGAGTATCCTGAGCCAAACAGCACACTGGCCATTAACTTTCCCTGTTCATTGTGTTCTGATTTGTCACTATTTTTTCATTTTTGTCTGCTGCTCAGAATTGGACTTAAACTTTGGAGAACATGAAACCTTTAAATACTTTGTTAAAAAACAAAACAAAAAAACCTTGCTAGATAAAGAGTGTTAAGCGTAATGATGGTAAACACTGTCTCACAAATATTAATAAAATGTTAGTGATAAATATTTTCAGTCACATTAGCCTTCCTACTGAAAACATGTCTGAATTTAATTTCTTTCACACAGAACTCTCTTAAGATTTATATTTGATAAGTTTCCACCGGAAAAAGAAAATAGAAACTCAAAAAAAACTATAAAAGTAATTTTAAATGGTCTCCTTACTTTTAGCTTGTGTTTGCTTCTATTAAGATAATGATTGCAGCTTTCTTTGATGATTTACAGGACTTGTAAATTGATTACTCTCCCAGTTTGGACAATTATAGCAATAACAGCAAGGGACATCTAGAGAAATCATTAGAACAAGATTTTGCTTCCCTTTGGGTAACTGCAGTACACATGCGTTCAAGGATATGCAAAATCTTCTTTGTTAAGATGTAACTCTTGGCCATCTTTATGTTCAGAAGAGGGAGAGCACATCTTCTCCATCTTCAAAGGAGGATAGTTTAGGCAGGAAGATTAAAACAAAAGGGGCCAAACCCTCTGGAGATGTAAGCTGATGAATCTCCCTTGACTGCAGTGGAACTGCACCACTTCACAGCACCAGAGAATTTGACTCATGTATTGTTTTCTTTACTTGGCCTGCTTTGAGGGAGGAGCTATGGGATAGCACACAAATGATAAGTTGATAAATAGCTATTAATTTTATACCTGAGAACATTAGAAAGACTTTAACAACAGAAGTGTCCCTGTCCTTTCTTCAAATTGAAGGACAGGTCAGGTTGTAGACATGTACCTGATTTTTGTGGTTGAGATTTTGATAGCTCAAAGTTTGTCTTGAGAATTACCTTAAATTTCTTTAAGGTATTCAAAATCTTGAATTAGCCTTACATAATGAGTGTTTCTGCTCTACTAAAGGGATTTAGGAAAGCAAACAGTCCCATTGGGTGGGATTTTAACTAAGCATACCTTAGTGTTTAAATTGGTAAAGCCAAAAGAGGTACAGTAATTATATATCTGACAGCTTCTTGAATAAAGTGCTATTTTGAAACACCTCATCAGTTTCACACAATCCTTTTGTAATCAAAGCAAAAATTTGATTCACATGCAGATGGATAAATCTAGGAGAGAGGGAACACCTAGTCAATTAATATGCCCTTTGTTCTGCTACACAGCTGACACTACCCATAGAGAATATAGCTATAATATGTGCTCAGTATTAGCTTTCAGCCTTTTACATAAACAAACCATCAAAGGCCCCAGCTTTTGTGAGGCACAGCTCTGCACTGGGGGCAGTATGAAGTCACGTCACTGTCACAGAACTCACCAGTGCTATCTTTCAAGGGGTGCAGCATACTCCATTCCATGATCCTACCTCCTCTTCTTCTCTTCTTGCCTACTTTGGGGTTCTGTGTGCCTTCAGAGGGACATGGAGGGTGCAATCCTTATGGTTTGTGTTTATGATTGTGCTCCACCAAGCCTAGTCATGTAAGAGTTAAGTGTTAAATACTCTCTGACCCAGAGAATTATACATGAAAGCTACATTATTTCAATCATTTTAGGACTGTGATTTTTCCAAGATTGAAACAGGCTAACAATTTATGCACAAGTCAAGATACTGAGATGGGAGATGTTAATATGACAGACTGTGATGAGGATCATATTGGCATTGTTGCAGTGTTAATTAAACTAGGTTGACTAAAATTTTTATGAGGGTGCTCATCAAAATCAGTATGATTAGGGTGTGTCCATAGTTATAAGAAGAAATGCAAGGAAAACGCAAGTTTTTTCCCCACAGAAAATTTTGTGGGAAAAATCCACATCAGAAATTATTTATCCAAAATATGTTGGATTTTCTGTGTGAACTTTTATTTTGAAATGTCAAAATGAAATAATGTTTAATTTAGTTTTGATTTACTGTGTTATTTCATTTTGGTTTTAGGAAACAAAAATATTATATTTTTGGTTTTTCAGGATTTTTCCTCCTTGGTGTCCTTTTTTTCCAAACAGAAAACTGGAAAATTTAATTGATGTCCACATTTTCCAGTAATTGGCATAATTGTTACCAGCCTCGTAGTGAATGGTTTTACCAAATGCATTGTCATGTCTTCTGAGTCATCAGGAAATTATGTGCACTAGGCACAGGGTTATTCTCTTGTTTGGAGAGAAATGAATGGGTACAGACTCAGAATATCCTTTCTAGTTGACTTTTATTTACAGTATTCACATAGCTTGAGATTTTCAAAGCAGTCTAGGGCATTTGGAATGGTTTCCATTAATTGGTTTTAATGGAAAATAGGAGTGTAAACTCTACCATACTTCGTAATTCTCAGTTAAAGTTGCTATAGAAATTTTGTTCCTGTAAATTAGCATTGTTTGCATATCAGGCTCCATACAGGGGTAACTGGGTGGGTTTAGTGGGCTGTGATGTGCAGGTGGTCAGACAAGAGGATCTGGTGATCCCTTCTGGTGTTAAACTCTATGACTGCATATAATAACGTTCCAAATAAATGCTTCCCTTGAGGTGAACATAGTAAGAACTTAAATTATTTGAGCTGCTGCCATCTGGATTAGGGCTCCAATCTTCATTATTACATATGCAGATGCCCTTCTCCCTCCATTCCATGGTTGCTGATCACCTCTCACGCTTGAAAGCAGGCTGCAGTTACCAGAAGGCTTCAAGTTCTTCTTTGGAGTGTAAGGGGCAGCAGGACGTAGGGCAGGGGTGGCCAACCTGTGGCTCCGGAGCCCCATGCGGCTCTTCAGAAGTTAATATGCGGCTTCTTGTATAGGCAGAGACACCAGCGCTGGAGCTACAGGTGCCAACTTTCCAATGGGCCAGCGGGTGCTCACTGCTCAACCCCGGCTTTGCCACAGGCCTTGCCTCCACTCCACCCCTTCCCGCCCCCTCCCCTGAGCCTGCAGTGCCCTCGTTCCTTCCCCCCAGAACCTCCTTCATGCCACAAAACAGCTGATTGGGAGGTGCAGGGAGGGAGGGGGTGGTGCTGTGGCAGGGCTGCCGGTGGGTAGGAGGCCCTGGGAGCTGATGTGGGGCTTCTGACATATTACTGAGGCTCTTTGGCAATGTACATTGGTAAATTCTGGCTCCTTCTCAGGCTCGGGTTGGCCATCCCTTTCCTGATGATGTCTCTTCATCAGCTAGTAAACATTATTCCACAACTGGCTTAGTCACTTGTAAACAAACTTCCAAAATTATGCACCCTATACTGTGCCTTCAGAACAGTTCAAAACATAGAGAAACCAGTAATTTGTAGTGTATTTTTCAGCAGGGAGAGTGAGGATTTGGTACACAGAAATGTATACATAATTCTGCCATCCTCACTATGTTTCTACGTGGTCCTATTCATTAATTTAGATGGAATAAAGAGGCCAGAATCAAAGGTTCAGGGTTTGGTGTACAGAGACCTCATCCTGTTTAGTATCATGGTAAATACACCATTAAAAATCCTTTAAACTTTTTGTTACAGATACAGAAAAGAAGGAAAAACAGTTAAAGCATAGGCATGTGAAGTATTAAATAGGACTTTCATTTTAACAATATCACTTGTTCCCTTTCGCTTTGGCAGCAGAGAGTTTTTAGAAGGAACTCTCCCCTGGCCCCCCTTGTTTTACAGTCCTTTACATGGCATTCAAATGGTAATAACTGTCCTTTTTTGGGAAAAGAAAAGGTTAGTTGAAACAGGCTGGAACTGGTGTTATTAAAGTGTGATCCCATTTCCTAAGAATACAAAACAAATCAAACACACACAAAGGAGAGAGAAAAAAATAGCAAAGAAAGAAAATGCAGCTTCTCTCTCTGTTGTTGACTTTCACTTGTAACCTCACGCCTGGAAAAACACAGGCCCAGTATCCGGTCTTATCAGCCACTTTGGGACCTGGCAAATTTGACCTAGCATTGGGCTGTTTAGGGTTTTGGTTTTAATTGGCTCTCTGGTCACAGGTTCACAATAGTGTTGCAAAATATGCAGTTTTGGCTGGCTAAGTCAGGCTCTTATTAGAAGGCAAAAGGGGAAAAAAGACTAAGTAAGATGTGGAAGGAAAAGGACATGGCGGGGGACGGAGAGGAGAGAAACAAAGTCTCACATCCCAGATGGTGTTTGGAATTCAGCTGGAACCGGTGGAGGTGGTGGTGCCATCTGGGTCCCTCTCTCTAACCTGGTCTGGTCAGGGCATCTCTCAAGATTAGAACACAGGAAGTTTGGGATCCCAAGAGACATGGGAGTGGCAGCCATGATGATAACACTCTCTGCAAGAGTTTTTGGCAGACAGCTGCTTCTTCTACTAATTTTTCCTAAAAGTCTTTTCTTTTTAAGAACCCCAAAAGGGAGTGTTGGGTGGAATAGTCCATCCTCTCCTTATTTTGTCCACCAATAGGGCTAAATTTCTGACACATTAATTCTGGTTCATTGATTTCTGATCCTCTGGTCCTCTTGTTTATCTGTCATAATCTTAACACAGTCCTTGAGTGGTATCAGTAAAACTCTCACTGTTTAAATACATTGTCTCCTTACATCTTTTCTGAAGAAATTTTATGTAAACGTCATTGTGACTCACTTTTTACTTTTGAGCTTACAATTATGGTAAATGTATAGGCCCAGTTATCTATCACAACAGTCCTTGCTCAAAGCTCCCAATGACTTCAGGGAGAGTTTTGCTTAAGTAAGGAATGAGTGAACATTTATTTAGGACTTTGGGATTTTGCCTAATAATACTACAGATGGAAAACAGGGAGATGCATTTATAGCAAGTGATCCATTTGTGTGCACAAAACAGGCATAAACACATGCAAGTATCCATTTTGGTTATGTAAATGTAACAGATACAAAATGTACTTGTTTGCTTATTCAATGTTTATTTTACAGGTAGAATTTGGGTGCCTAATTATGTATTCATAAATGTGTTATTTTCAAAATATAATAATGTACAAAACACATTAAAGTGAAATAATTTAAAAAACATATAGACCCTTAGCTCTGTTCTTCACAAAGGTCTACAACTTACTTAGAGGTAGCTGCTACAGGGAATAATGAAGAAAAGCAATCACAGTGCTACAAGGTAATCTTATTCATCTTTCTCTGGCTATCATAGTTACATCCAGAGAGTGTGTCAGGATTTCTGTGAGATGAAAGCATAGAGACTTGTTACTGCATCTCAGTTAAATATCTAAAAACTGTCTTTGACAAATGAGATATTGTTTGAGTGACACAATAAGTTCTTCCAGATGCTAATTCAGACTGCTTTGGTCAGGAAGGGAATTTAGGGCCCAATCCAATTCTCACTGATTTTATTGGTGCAGGATCAGGCTTTAATTCCTGTTCAGTACTTAGCTTACACATCCATTGTTCATTTGCTATATCCAGTCTTTGTTTGACACATGTCCTACTGAGCAGCCTTTCCTTTGAAATGGACCTGATTGTTTGATTGTAAATTCATGGTTCATACCTGCTCAAATTAAACTTCTCATTTATGTTTAGTGTGCTACAGTGTGTTAATGACTTTTCTGTAATAATTTTTTCTGCACTACTGTAAGGAATGTGAATTCACTTCCTGTGAAATAATTTGGTATCATCCATGATACACATTTATTGAAAACTGTATTATGGAATGTTAGTGACATAAAATGTACAGCAAATTTAAAAGTAATTAGAGTCAAACTTGAGCTGCGATGTTTTGGACAAATCATGTGACAACACTAAAGAATTACAAGACTTACTTTCTGCTTCCACTAAACAAGGATCTTAGAATGAGGAAAAATTATTCTTCACATGATTGTTCATGTGGATTCCACTCTTGGTTTGCACGTGCCCCATGTGCACAAGATCAGATTCCTTTGGGCCAGCAGTGCATGTTAGGGTTATGCCTGCATTCGAAATGTCTTTGCACCGAACCATCTAATTTCTTTCTTGCCATCTGTGGCAGCAACACAGAACTCCTTCAGTGGCCACTGTCTTCTCTGAACAGTATGTTACTGTTAGTTAGATAGCTATTGCCCATTCGCTAAAAAGAAATATACAAGTTTTTTCTTACTTAAGTTTCAGTATGAGGCAAAATCAAGCCACTGTGAAGGGGCATTAGTAATGTGGCAGAAGCTAAATCTGCAGGGTTCAAAACCTGCCCCTCACGTGAAGCTTCAATGCTGATAAATGATGGGCACTGCTAGTGTCCAAAGAGATGGGCACTCCTCTGTTCTGCTGAGGAGAAGGACATATCCCAGAGCGATGTTCCTTGTCACTCCTTTTTCTAAGGAAAGTCATAAAGCTAAAGAAGGCTGCCTAAAGAAGTTCCTTCTTGACAGCTCAATGCAACCCTCCTTGGACACCAAAGGAAGGACTCTCTGGGTGAGGGTGAGCTGAGATCCTACCCTAAGCTCACAGGCCACCTCTGCTAAGAAGCCCTAGTCATCTGCCTATATTCCGGCATTGATGTCCTCTGACAGGAGCAGAAAGGAGCTCTGCTCCACAGATGAGTCAAGGTTCAGGTCACCTTCTCCAGTGTCCAGCAAGTGAACACAAAAGAGTCATCACATTTTTGACTCATCTCAGGCTCAGCCTCCAAAGGAGCAAAATCCCAAGAAGGCCCCTCAGGTGCCCCGGTACTGACTACTAAGAGAACACCAGCAGCACCCAGTAAGCCTTACAGACAGTGTTTGTGTTGATATTGAAACTTACATTACCTACCTCAGAACTGGGTGCCTTGGTACCTACCACCACCATGCCAGTCACTTCAGAGCTGTGTTCCTTAGTATACAGTACATTGGTACCAGCCGTTTTGGTACCCAGAGCGTACACTACTGAGTGATTTAACTGGAGCCTGGTACCAGAGTCACATCTCCTAGAGAGGTTGAGGGTGGTGATATCTAAGCCATCAACTATTGAAATGTTGGTGTGTCAAGTCAAGGAGCTATCTCCAGGGCCAATTTCATCTCCTGAGGGAATGCCCCTCTCTTGGAGGAAATGTATTGCTTCTCCTCATTCCCATCTAGGCACAGCAGGGAGTCATCTCCTACTCACCCTCCTTCCCCTCCTGGGGTAGCTCCTTGCGTGAATATGGCAGCACACCCCAGAGCATCCAGTAGGCCAAGGGTTATTTGGGATACAAGTCCTCAAGTAAGGAATACATAGGGGGTTCCAAGCTGGATGTTCCTTATAAGTTCCACAGTGGGAGCCTGAAAGAAGCTCTAAGTGGGATTCTAAAAGGGGTAGCAGGAAAAGACTTGGGACTTGTAAGGGATATCCCACCTGGAACCGCCAGGACTGTATCCCAAACAACCCTTGGCCTACTGGATGCTCTGGGGTGTGCTGCCATATTCATGCAAGCCTGCATCATCTGCTGCTTCCAGGACTAGGTCTCCCTCACCAAAGCAGCAGTATAGATCACCCTAGCCAGGTCAATTACTGCAGCCTCAGATCCTGAAAAGACAGGAGGAAAGAACAATCACAAGAGAAAGAACAGGTCACTGCTGCAATATCTTCATCCTGTCCTGGTGAGGCAGTAAGCCCCTCTACACTTGCCTCAGTGGATGATTTTAAGGCATTGCAGGGCCTGAGCAAATGCATGGTAGAAACTCTGGATATACCACTAGTGCAGTGGTGCAAGAGAAGTCCCACAAGCTCCTGGGTGTCTTGCATTCATCTTTGCCCAGTAGGTTTGCCATGCCATTAAATGAAGGACTGATGGAGTCTGCAAAGGAACTATGGGATACACCAATATTAATACTGGCCACATCCAACTGAGCAGACAGAAGGTACCAGCTCCCTTTCAAGGGATTTCAATATTTTTATTACCAGCCGGTACTGGGATCTCTTGTAGTGGTGCTGAGAGGTCAAAACAATGAACGATCTCCCAAAGCCACACCACTCCAAGAAAGAATGGTTACTTACCTTAGAGTAACTGTGGTTCTTCAAGATGTGTTGACCACATAGATCCTATGACCTATCCTTCTTTCCCAGTAGTGCAGAGTCCTACTGCTCTTGGATTCTGTATTGGTGAAGGAACTTAGTGGCAGTTGGGCCTGCTCAGCCCTTTCTGCCCTTGGGAGAGGGGTGATAAGGGAGACACTCATTGCAGGAGTGCGTCTTTGTGGCTAGGTGTGGTGTAGCAGCTCTCTCCAAGTCTGGGACCGCTTGCTGACAGTCTCTCCAGTGCCACAGTGGTCTGTCCCTTCAGTGACACAGCTCTCCAGCCAGGCCAATAATTGTGTCCACCCCCTCAGGTTATACAAAGAGTCCTACAAAAGATAGATTCACTGTCAAGCAAAGAGTTCCAGGCCCCGCCAGGCCAAGGTCCCAGAGTCCTGACCCTCTGGGTTATAAGGTCTTCCTGGTCCATATTCCCCTGTAACTGGGTAGGCTTTCAATTTCAGCCCCATCTGGGGGTTGACAGGGAAACCTGGGCCCACACTGTTCACCAGATTCCATTCAAGGACCATGTGGTGGGCTCCAAGTTTCTGCACCCACAACGGTGCTGTACCACTGCTTCCCTGGGTTGCTTCCTACCAGACTCCTTACACAAAAAGGCTATGCAAAGACATATAAACAAAATTAATAAAGGATAAATTCCAGACCTTGCAAGTCTCCAGAGTCTTTTTCCCCTTCTCAGGTCAGGTAGCTTCTCAACAGTCTGGGGCACCAGGCAGCTGGAACTCTCTTGGTGCTCCCTTTGAGACACTAACAGTATACATCTGTTCACCTCCACTAGCTGCCTGCTAACGAGCTGCTTTGCTCTCCTTTTAAGCTACTGCGCCAGCCCGCACATGCTTTATAGGTGTGGCTGTATGGGGCTGCCAGGGCCCAAAGTAGCTCTTTAACTCCTTCCTCTCCAGTGTGGGGTTTGTATACCCTGTCACACAGGTGCACAAGGACATTTAGTGTTCAGGCATGGCCCAACAGACACTGTGGGCTGAAAATAATTCAATCTCATGCACATGGGGTACATGCACATCAAGAATGGAATCCATGTCCATGGATTCATGTCCATATCAAAGAACCACTGTCACTGTAAAGTAAGTAACCATTCCATAAGTTTCTCTGCTTATCTCTGTTTCACTGAAGATCTTCTGTCATTTCCTACCTGGCTTCCTGCTACAGATCTAAAGAGACAGTACATACAGTATCTCACCAAAATTGTTGGGGAGGTACAGATATGGTGTTTTGGTTTAGAGCAATCTCTAAATAGAAATCAGGAAGTAAACAGTATTTAAACAGAATGAAAGGAACAAACAAAATAAAACTGTAATTCAGTTTTCTTTCTCACAAATGGAAAGCCCAGATTTTAGTGTTTTTAATTTAATTTTCTACATTGATCACCAACTGTTGAGAGAATTAGTTTTATCATCTTTTATCAATATAAAAAAATCATGTTCCAAGTGTGGAAATGGCTAGTTTCCCTTTCCTTTTCCCTTTCAGGTATTGCTCTGATGCAGCAATTAAATGGCTGGAGAGATCTGAAAGCACATATCAAAAAACTAATGACTTTATTACGTTTTGAACTTCAAAACATAATTGTCTCTTCTCTTAGAGTGAACAAAATAGAATTTGAAATGATGGACTGTATTCATCAAAAAGATGAGTGGCCTTATGCATTGTCAATGCAGTGGAAGGTCGCTGACTAGTTTAAAAGTATGTGATTGATTTATTAATCCAAAAATCAAGCATACCACAGCATCTGTTTTCCTTTGCAAATGTCTGCACTGCAGAAAGCTGAACCTGGTTACTTCACTTTAATGAGTCACTTCATCCCAAAATCAGTTCCCATTCTGCTTCATGGATATCAAAAAGTGTCACTGGATGAATTCAGAAGCAATTTTTTCCCCAATTCAGAACTAATTAAGCTCTAAGGTGCCCTGGGAGCAGAGAATCTGAGAAAACTCTTTGAGTGCAAACATGTTAAATCAAGATTTTCCAAACTAATTTTTTTTATTTTGAAACAATTTTCTTGTGAAACTTCTTAAGTTTAGTTTGAAACAATTTTCTTCTGAGTTTCAGTGTATTATTTTACTGCATATAGTAATAGCTTTGCATATTTTCTTCAGAGATTGTGAAAATTTAAAGATAATAAATGATGACTAATGTGCACCATCTGGCTGGGTTAAAAAAAAGATTTCTTCCTGCGCAACTGAGTTTCTACTAAGCTGATTTACTCAAAAGAAGAAAGCAAACACATTTCTCTACTAAGAAAATGAAGGTTTAATGTCTTCACTGAAATAATTAAATGCTAAAGATGTCTGAGGGTAACATTTGTTTTTGTAATACATGATCGATATAAATTAAGTTGATACTGAAATGGAGTTCATTAGTCTCTCCCATTCTCTGAAGGACCATGTTGTATCTAATCAATCCTGTTCAGCTGCTGCTTTTTTGTTGCTTGAAACTTCTGGGATACTGTTTGGTCACATGTATCCAACGAAGCGGGTATTCACCCACGAAAGCTATGCTCCAATACATCTGTTAGTCTATAAGGTGCCACAGGACTCTTTGCCGCTTTTACAGATCCAGACTAACAGGGCTACCCCTCTGATGTTTGGTTATGTTGTTTTTCCTCTTAAAACCTCCTAATTAATTCCATTGTGTTTCACAACATTTGTACATAGGATGCAGGGAAATTTTATATATATATTTGTCTTCAGTACAGCATCTGCAGTGTTTAATATGGAAAGAAATAAGATTCTTTTAAATCTCATTCTGTTGAGCAAATGGGTTCAAGGCACTGAGCAACACTGGCAAAGTGCTAGGCACCTTTGCAGGACTGGGCCATTGGTAAGGAGACTGGAACTAGTTTTGCTGTAACTATAGTCGGTAGCCTGACTCTCATTAACTTCAGTAGGAATAGATTGGGCCCCTAGATAACATGCGTTTATTTATGGCCCATATGTCCTTTAAATCTCTTTATGACCCAGTTGTTCTTTATATCTACAGTCATCAATTCTTTGTGATTCTAGATGTTAGGTAGAATGAGGACACTCATCTCAGTTCTTATTCAACATAGTTTCTCTTTCTCATGGCTTTTGGTGGCCCAGAGATTATGTATTCATTTATTTATCATATTTCTAAAATGTCACTTACATATCTCATGGCACAAGTATTCATTTGAAGACCTTTGTAATACCAGCAAGATAAGAAGATGGAGTTTTATACAAGTCTTTAGTGATCAGAGAGCAAAGCAGCTAAAACATTTATCTCATTGACACATTAATTCCTGTTGAGTGCCTTCTAAAGGGTAAGATCTACAGACTTCCTTTTTAATCTGTCATTATGCTCTGGGATGTTTGGGCTATAAAGATGGATGGGTTACAAAGTGTGGTTTAGATCTATGTCCACACTGGTTGGCAAAAGGCGGAGAGGTGTTCTGATGACTACCAGTGCCTCCTAGAGGGAGGGAGGGCTGGGTGTCAAGTTTCTCTTGTTAAAGTAATAACAGTGATTATACTAATAATAGTTAATGAAGCAATTGTTAGGTCTTTTGCTCAAGACACTATCTCTTGACATGGACAAGCTTTCCAACTATCACCATGTCTTAAATCTTCCATTTTTGAGGGGTGTTACAAAGAAGGATGTTACAAAGAAGGATTATCAAGTTTCCCTAGATTCGATTTTGGCTTTAAACCTGTGTCTAGTATGGAAGCTGTACAGGTGGTATTGTCTAATTTCCTCTTGATTAATGGATAAAGATAAGAAGCTGGATCCTCATGTGCAGTGTGTGTGTGTGTGAAAGCATGAGAAGAACATTAAGATACCCTCCCTCTTAGTCTTAGAGCAGCTGCAGGCTGCTTCATCCCTCAGTGCAAGTCAGAGCAGCGACATTCAAAGACCCAGTGTTAATGATAAATATGTTTTGAAAATTATTTCCTATTATATTTACCTTACAGGAACCAATTTCAGAAATTCTGAGTTTGTGTTGCAACCATTGTTGGCCTCATAAGGCTGTATAAGTAAAGCAGCTCCCTCTACTGTAGGTGTGTGATGTGGGGGTCCCCATGTTGGTGGCGCTCTAGCTCACCATACCCACTTGTGGCTCAAGTCTGTAGTTTGGCAGTACCACTTAGTGACTTGAGTCTGCAATCATCAGAAGTGCCTAGTGGCTCAAATCTGCAGGGTAATGATAGCACCAAGTAGCTTAAGTCCAAAATCAGTGGTAACACCAAGTAGCTTGAGTTGGCAGTAGGGGAACCTGGGCCCTCTGGCTCCACTTAGTTCCAACCCAGAGCCCTAAGGCTGATAGTTCAGGTGTGTAGCCTGAGCAGTCCCTGCTCCCTGGGTACTTCCTATTGTACCCCTGCTCCTGCAGAGGCCCAAAGGGGACCGGGCTATTGACTTGTAACATATACTCAAATGAAAGGGGTTTGGAGGTTCTTCCTCCTCACTCACAGGTTCTCTGCTGTCTCTTCTGTGGTGGCCTGCAGCTCTGTATTAAGATATGCTCCAGGCAGCATAGGACACCTGTTGTATCCCTGCAGGAGCTACCAGTGCAAGCCTGCTCCATTGCACCGACTGCCCTGACTGAACTGTACAGCTCCCTTTTAAGCTGCACCTCAGTTGCAAGCAGATGCAGCTGTGTGGAGTCTCCTGGGCCCAGACCTGCTTCTTAACTCTCTGTTTGAACACCCCCTCACCAGGTGCTGCAATGTCACTGGGCCAGATCATCCTTTCTGCCTTTGTAAATAGAGGGAACTAACACCGGGTAAATACAGGGTGGTGGCATGGAGAAGGGTGGAGTCGTGCCTCAGCTGCATCATCCTGCCCTGGGTCCTTCAGGAGTCCCTGTGCAGGTTCACCCTTTCCAAGATTCTCAGGGGCAATAAGGCTCTACATCAAATGGTTCCTGGATATCCCAATGACTGTCCCATTAGAAGCTAATTCTTTCTCAGTAGTATTGACTTAGTTCTTCAATAGTAAAAAAGTGAAGAGAAGGCATAACTGACTGAGAACGTAAATTTAAAGTGGGAAGAGTTAATAAAAACTGGGAATAGTTTAAGGATATCCTACTGGATTCCCCCAAAATACAATTCAACAAACATGAAAAAAGTTATGCTGGGCAAGATAAACATTAAAAAGAGAAGTGGAAGCAGCAATAAAACTAATATATAGGATGGAAAAGAAGGGAAGTAAATGTCAAAGAATATAAATTACAAGTTAAAAGATGTAGGTGACTGGTCAGGCAAGGTAAAGGAATCAATGAAATATCAGTGGCCAGTAGGTTAAAGACAACAAGAAGGCATTTTTTAAACATTAAGAACAAAAATAAAACTAACCTAGGTCAGGTAAAACTCCATTGATAGTTGCAGATGGTAACATTTTAAAAAGTGATGGAGAAAAAGCAGAAATGATTAATAGATATTTCTGTTCTGAATTTGGAATGTATCCATCCCATATAATAATAATAATTAATTATTCTAGTTCTTATATAGTGCATTTCATCCGTAAGCCTTTTCATATGATGTTGTGGATGGAATAGAAAGTTTACCATCTGTGAGAAAGTAGGATGGGAGGCAACATCTGCTAAAATTAAACATGTACAAATCCACATGTCCAGGTAATGTACACCCAAAGATCTTTAAGGAACTAGCTGAGGCACTCGCTGAACCACTAATATTAATTTTTCACAAATCTTGTAAAACAGGGGAAATTCCAAAGTATTGGAGGACTGCCAACCTAGATCCAATATTTGAAAAGCATAAAAGGGGTGACCTGGGGAACAATACACCAATTTGCCTGATGTTGATTCTGGGTAAAATAATGGCACTGTTAATTTGGGACTCTATCAATAAAGAATTAGAGGCTAAAAATACAATTAATGCCAGTCATCATGCTTCTGTGGGAGGTAGTCTTATTAAACAAACCTATTATCTTTTTTTAACAGGAGTACAGGTCTGGTTGATAAAGGCAGCTGTGCTGATATAGCATACTTCGCTTTCTCCAAGGCATTTCATTTAGTGCCACATGACATTTTGATTATAAAAATGGATATGGAACTAACAGAGAACAGATTATATTGATTAGTAACTGGCTCACTGACAGGTCTCAAAATGCAGTTGTTAATGGGCAGATATCACGAAGCAGGTGGTTTCCAGCGGGTTCCCCCAGGGATTGGTCCAGTGATATTTAATATTTTTATCAACGATCCAGATGATGATATAAAAATCTTTGCTGATAAAGTTTGCAGAGAACACAAAGATTGGAAGGATTACTGTTACAGAGTGAGCTAAATCACCTGGTTAAACGGTCACAATGCAACACCGTGCGTTTTGATACAGACAAATGTAAGGTAATACATCTGAGAACAAACAATGAAGGCTATTTCTACAGGATGGGAAACTGATTTGGAAATCAATGACTCAGAGAAGGACTTAGGGGTCATCCTAGTTAATCCCCTTAACATGAGCTCTTAGTGTAGTGCTGGGCAAAAAGGGCAAATGCAGTTCTTGGATTTATAAAAAGGAGAATGTCAACCAGAAGTAGGGAAGTGATCTGCCCTCTATACACAGCATTGGTAAGACCGCTACTAGAATTCTTGTGGCACCTTAGAGACTAACCAATTTATTAGAGCATAAGCTTTCGTGAGCTACAGCTCACTTCATCAGATGCATATCGTGGAAACTGCAGCAGACTTTATATATACAAAGTCTATAAAGTGTATATATAAACTCTGCTGCAGTTTCCACGATATGCATCTGATGAAGTGAGCTGTAGCTCACGAAAGCTTATGCTCTAATAAATTGGTTAGTCTCTAAGGTGCCACAAGTACTCCTTTTCTTTTTACGAATACAGACTAACACGGCTGTTACTCTGAAACCTACTAGAATTCTGTGTCCAATTTTGGTGTCCATGCTTCAAGGGGGTGGAAATACTAGAGAGAGTTCAAAGGATGGACACAAAATTGATCCAAGGGCTGGAAAAAAAGCCTTATGGTGTGAGACTTAAGGAGATCAACTTATTTAGCTTATCGAAAAGAAGGTTAAGAGGTGACTTGATAACCGTGTATAGGTACTTACACATGGCAAAGACATCTTATAGTGGGGGCTTTTCAATCTTGCTGACAGAGGAATAACAAGAGCCAGTGGCTGGAAACTGAAGTTAGACAAATTCAACTTTGAAATAAGATGCAATATCTTAGCAAGGATTGCAGTTAAACATTGGAACAGTTTATCAGGGGAAGTGATTGCTCAGAGTTTTTAAAAATGAGATTAGATATACCAAGAGATATGCTTTAATCAAGCTTCCAAGAGAAATTCTCCAGCCGTTGTGTATGGGGGTTGGGCTAGAAGATGGTTGTGGTGGATCCTTGTGGCCTTGGAATCTGTAACAGGGTGACTTGCCCCTTCAGGGCTGGAGGACCTGGGACTAGCCAACCCTGATTACTAAAGAGGCCCATCTGAGTTGGATCAGATAATTCTGTATAAAGGGCAGCAGGTGGCTGAAGAGAAGGGGGCAAGCTTAGGAAACTGCAGAAGTAAGAAAGTCTCCTCCAGGGATGATGTTGATATTGGGGGATTTGGAAGGCCTGGGAGAAGGGTGAATCAGAGGCTACTGGGAGTGAATGAGTGCCAGCAGAAAGACCTGGGATGTGGGGTTTCTCTACTGAGTCTACAGGTAGGAAAAGCCTGGGAGTGATGCAACAAGAGGATAAAACTGATGGACTGTGTTTGGGGTCTTTGAGTTTGAGCTTTGTTTATGTGAATAAAGTCAGTCCCCCACGAAGCGGTGGGGAATGCACAAGAGGAGATTCTGAGGAATGTAAGAAGCTCTTTGAGGGAGAAATTGTTAGCAGGGCATTGCAGAGCCACTCCTGGCCTTGGGGGAGTTCATGAAAGGTGGCTGACTCCACTACAACCCACATGTTCGTTTACTTCTCTCACAGGGTGCACCTCTCACTGCTGGATTGATGCCTCTTGCTGGTCACTCTGGGGATTACCTGGAGGCTGATGCCCCCATCTGTGGTTTAGACACCATCACTTTGACTGGTCTGCGGCCTCTCTCTCAGCCTCATGAACTGCCATGTCCTCTTCATGATGGTCTTCCGGCTAGGTTGCTCTGTATTTCCCGCTTCGGGGAAGTGGTGTGGGGGAAAGAGTATCACTGTCCAAAAGTCCAGCCACTTCATCAATGGCAAGAGGGGGGTACGCAGGCCTGCCTATGTCTCCAGATCCCGACCCAGGGACCCTATAGATAGCAGCCTCTTGCTGTGACTCTAACTTCTCCCAATGCTGCTACGTCTCCCTGGGCCACAGCCCCAGCACCTTCTTTGCCCCCTACCTCAGGGCATTCAACTACCCAGTCCCAGCAGCCAGCCAGGAGCTCCCTCTTGCCTCCTCCCACCCTGTCCCGTCCCTGCCAGCAGTTTCTCTGTCCAAGGTCCCGCAGGTCTCTCAGCCGACTAGAGACATAGTCCTCACTCCTTGAGCTTCCAGCAGTGACTGACTCTGTTCTGCACTGCAGCTCTTTTTATATGGGCCAGCTGGCCCCGGATTGGCTGCTTCCTACACTTATGATCTAGGGTTAAATAAGTACAGGGATATACATAATGTAAATCAAGGGCAATTGACAAGTTACAGATAAGTGAAGACAATATCTTTCACATTTCCTTTGAACTAAATTATTGCTTGAGTGAATTAGTACCCTTAACATTGCTTTGATATCCACACACAAATTAATTGGCCTCTTGCTCTGACCTGAGCTGGCCTGTCAGCATCACATTTCTTCATGGGCTATGGGGAGAGCAGGAAGTTCTGCATTGTCTTTAGTATGCTCATTACACTTGCAGCTCTACATTAAGACAATGACTATAATAAAATCTCATGATTCAGCCAGTAGTCTGCTGAGGTCAGGAAGGAATTTTTTCCCTGACACATAATTAGCCAGATGTATTCTGGGCTGATTTTTTCACTTGCCTCTGAAGCATCGGAGATTGGCCACAGATGGAGATGCAACAATGGATGGGGTAGACAAGTGCTCTGAGATGGTACAGAGAATCCTCTGTTTTAGACATCTGAGTGGAGTGTCTTGCTCATGTGCTCAGATTGAAACTGAGTGCCAGATTTGGGATCAGAAAGGAATTATTTCCCAGGTCAGGTTGGCAGGGACTATGGTTTTTTTTTCATTTTCCTCTGCATCATGGAGAATGGATCACTTGCTAGGATCACCTGAGCATAGCTCACCTAATCAATTCCTTGCCATTGCAAAGGTACTGGTGGCACCTCAGTCTCTCCAGTTCTTTGCATGTAACACACAACAGGTTTGTCTTCTGAGAATGGAAATGCTTTAGTCTAACTAAAACAAATGGGCTCAATATAGAGGTAACTGGGTGACATTTAATGGCCTGCGATATTCAGGATTATATCAGATTAGATGATAAAATGGTACCTTCTAACCTTAAATTCTGAAAATATAAAACTATGAAAAATGTCATGAATTTAGCATTTTTTGTCCACGTAAATGCTTTGAAAAACTAGTGAATAAACACACAGAAACTTAGAACTTGCATATCAACATTGCTTATGAAAATATAAAATGGATGAGCAGAAAAATATTTATGGTCTTTCTATAGTTTATGGTTTAAATAATATAACAATTCTGGTGTGAGAATAAATGTAGAATTAGGTACAACTGATTTTTATTTCAGTATGATTTATTTGTGAGTTTACAGTCAGATTATGAGTTCTGTTCATGTGGGTAAGGGTTCGTAGAATCCACTCCTTGATTTAATATAATTATTGATTCAAGTTTTCAAGTCCTTGTTTTCTTTTAAAACCTGTGAACCCAGCAGAGAAGAATCAATTTATTTTGTCTGATTGAAGACCTACTAGAAAAGCTTGCATTTAGATGTTCTACTCAAACATTACTAGATGACATTGTGGTAACAAATGGAGGTGGGGGCAGGGGTGCGGGGGGGGGAGAATAAACAAAATAAATACAATGGCTGAAGTTCTCTGCTACACTCAGCTTGTGCTGGATGCAGCAGAGTAGGGGAGCTCTAAGAGAGCTTGCTATCGCCCTGGCATGTGTTTAGAGCAGCCTGAGGACTGTTGTAACTTGAGCCATCTGACATTGGTACACAAGGACCATCTGCCAGCTGTGAATAGCTGGAGTGTAGCACACTCGGGCTACCCTTCTTCCTTGCCCCAACATGCCACTTGAACTAGGAAATGTGTGAAGGGAGGTGTGGAAGCTGCTTAAATTGACTCTATGCCTCCTACAGAGTCCCTCCAACAAGGGAATCTCCAGGAGAGGACTTGTGGGTGGTTTCTGCTTCCACTTACACTAGCCTAGATTGTAAGGAGTTCTTCTAGCTCCAATATATCGAACAGATTTTAGGTAAGCTAGAAACACTTCTAAAAACATAACCCTGAGACTATCATGGTCACTTAAGGGGTGAGGGGAGGGAGGAATATTTGCAAATCTGTAAGAATTTGTGAGGTTCATAAAAGCCCAAACTCCACAAAGTAGATCCTTGCTCAGATTTTGTTTCCCTTTACCTTGTGTCAAGGTTCCTTCCCCACTCTGAGCTCTAGGGTACGGATTTGGGGACCTGCATGAAAGACCCCCTAAGCTTATTCTTATCAGCTTAGGTTAAACACCGCCACCACCAAAGTGTCTAACAATAATAACAGGGGAAGTGCCCACTTGGAAACGTCTTCCCCTCCAAAATCCCCCCAAGCACTACACCCCCTTTCCTGAGGAAGGCTTGATAAAAATCCTCACCAATTTGCATAGGTGAACACAGACCCAAACCCTTGGATCTTAAGAACAATGAAAAGCAATCAGGTTCTTAAAAGAAAAATTTTAATTAAAGAAAAAGTAAAAGAATCACCTCTGTAAAATCAGGATGGTAAATACCTTCCAGGGTAATCAGATTCAAAACATAAAGAATCCCTCTAGGCAAAACCTTAAGTTACAAAAAGACACAAAAACAGGAATATACATTCCATTCAGCACAACATATTTTATCAGCCATTTAAACAAAACAGAATCTAACGCATATCTAACTAGATTGCTTACTAACTCTTTACAGGTTTCAGAGTAACAGCCATGTTAGTCTGTATTCGCAAAAAAAAAAGGACATCCGATGAAGTGAGCTGTAGCTCACGAAAGCTTATGCTCAAATAAATTGGTTAGTCTCTAAGGTGCCACAAGTACTCCTTTTCTTTTAACTCTTTACAGGAGTTCTAACCTGCATTCCTGCTCTGGTCCCGGCAAAAGCATCACACAGACAGAGAGACCCGTAGAGACTGTCCAGTTTGACCAATGTACATGGCAGAGGGGCATTGCTGGCACATGATGGCATATATCACATTGGTAGATGTGCAGGTGAATGAGCCTCTGATATTGTGGCTGATGTGATTAGGCCCTATGATGGTGTCACATCAGCCATATCAGAGGCTTGTTCACCTGCACATCTACCAGTGTGATATATGCCATCATGTGCCAGCAATGCCCCTCCGCCATGTACGTTGGTCAAACTGGACAGTCTCTACGTAAAAGAATAAATGGACACAAATCAGATGTCAAGAATTATAACATTGAAAAACCAGTTGGAGAACACTTCAATCTCTCTGGTCACTTGATTACAGACCTAAAAGTGGCAGTATTTCAACAAAAAAACTTCAAAAACAGACTCCAGCGAGCGACTGCTGAATTGGAATTAATTTGCAAACTGGATACAATTAACTTAGGCTTGAATAGAGACTGGGAGTGGATGTGTCATTACACAAAGTAAAACTATTTCCCCATGTTTATTCCCCCCCCACACACCCCACTGTTCGTCAGACGTTCTTGTCAACTGCTGGAAGTGGCCCACCTTGATTATCACTACAAAAGGTTCCCCCCCCACACCCCCCGCTCTCCTGCTGGTAATAGCTCACCTCAAGTGATCACTCTGGTTACTGTGTGTATGGTAACACCCATTATTTCGTATTGTCTATGTATATAAATCTCCCCACTGTATTTTCCACTGAATGCATCCGATGAAGTGAGCTGTAGCTCACAAAAGCTTGTGCTCAAATAAATTTGTTAGTCTCTAAGGTGCCATAAGTACTCCTTTTCTTTAAACTAACGTAGACTCCTTTATATTATGTTTAGGCCAACTTACATCCATTCTGCTGATGTGCTATGCTAATATGATGTGTAACTTGCTTGCTGTTGTAAGAAGGTATAAAATTAAAGTATGATAAGGGCCACCTTAACATATGCCATCCTGCTCCTTAGGTACAGCAACTCAGACTCCTTTACACATCAATAGAGTGGGACCAGTTAGGATTTATGGATTCTAATTGAGTTTAGGTGAATGTAAGGGAAACTAAGTTATACCTCTTTAATTAGCACTCTAAGGACCCAGTCCTGCAAACACTTAGGCATGTGCTTAACTTTATGTCTGTGAGTATTCCCACTGGCATTAATGGGACAACTCACATATGTAAAGTTAAGGATGTGCACAAGAATTTGCAGAATTGGGACATAAATTTGGACCTTTGTTTCCAAAGCAATGTCAGAACAAGGAAATTCCCATCTAATTATAGCCAGTGGTATTGACTGTTCTAAATATTATGTCAAATGCCATAAAAGGGCTGTTTAGATTCAAAGAGAGAGACTATCTTGAGCCAGTGTGTCTTCCTAATACTGATTGGGTGATAATAATAATAATAATGATGCAATTATTCAATTATCCATATTAAGCTTTAATTAAAGAAAGAACCTTTTACATTACTTCATATTTTATTCTAATACTTGTTTCTTTTCCTCTTTTACAGGAAAAAGTAGAATATGCCTTCCTGATTATTTTTACAATTGAAACATTTTTGAAGATTATAGCATATGGATTATTATTACACCCCAATGCATACGTTAGAAACGGATGGAATTTACTGGATTTTGTCATAGTAGTAGTAGGGTAAGTCATTCACACTTCATTTTAAACAAGGCTTTAAAAACATTGTTCTGAAAATGTGGTATTGTCTTTATGACGATGTAGCTGTATGCCTTATTCTGATGGGACTAAGGGCCAAAGCCTACTAACTTTTACTCACACATAATTTATTGGTCAGCTCACATGAGTGAAGATGCAGAATCAAGCCCTAAAAGGTTCCCAGTTCAGAATGGAGGAACTTGGGTCATATTGTACAATCAGCCTTAAAGCAGAAGACCACAATGCATTCAATGAGTTCTGCCTAAAAATGGATGGCATAACAAGGTCCAATATTAGAGCCCTGTCCTGCAAATTCTTATATGTATGAGTTGTCCCATTGCACCCACTGGGACTGTTCATATGAGTAGAGGTTGGGTCCATAATCCTTCAGGGCTCAGCTGTGCCTTTTAAGCAGAGCCCAGTGTTGAGGGTGCTGTAGAGTTGCACTGCCCCATACACATCACCAGAAAAGCGCTGCGTGCTTCAAAGAGACAGAGCACCTGCTACAGCTCCCTGGCATGAGAGGGAGACTGGACACTTCTATCCCCTTTCATGGGATGCAGCACATTGGCCCCTTCCCCACCACACAGCTGGACAGCATGATGCAGAGGGTAGGATGGAACCATGACTCTGTTTACATTCTGCCCTCCCTGTCCCCTGTGGGGTGCCAGAACCCCCAGGGGAGTAGTGAAGGAGCATTTCCTGCACGCCCCATTGTGCAGGAACTGCCCTTTTGCCTAGCCCACAAGTGTGGGAAAATTCCTTACTCCCTCCTCATTGTCACTGTGTAACTGTGTAAGGGCTTTGCAGCATCTGTCCCTTGTTGTGTCAGCAGGTTTTATATTATCAGCATTGATTCTCTTTGGGTTACATGCTGCATTAAGAGATCCTATGTTCAGGCATCAAAGAGTTAATCTTATAGCATATATTCTGTTTTCCCTAAATGTGCAAATATTGTCTGATTAGACTGAAATAAGGAATTTTTTCAATAGTAAAGATCCTGTTAAGTGTAAAAAAAGCGGGGTGGAGGGGTGGGAATCCTAGTGAAATGCTCTGCCATTTAACGTCACTTGAAATATTGCTGCTGACTTGCAAAGAAACCCTTGGCATGCAACGTCTCATAATGCATTTTTTAAAATAGTTTAAATGATACTCAGAGTTTGCTTTTAACTGAAATGAGCCAGGAAATTGATGGAGAGAGAGTTCCTAACTCACATCATTGAGATAATGAAGATAATGTGATTTAATGGGAAAGGCCAGCATTTGGGGGAAATAATTGTAATTACTAAATCTGCTATTGTTTTGTGTACATGTAAATACCCAATATTCAAATATTATTTTTAAATAATGAAAATTACTGAAATTATTGCCATAGTACCAATCTGCTGGCACATTCTGGCCCATGGTTAAAGTGGGAGTAAAGGGAGCAACAGTAAAAGATTCTTTAGCAATATAAAGAAAAAGAAAACAAGAAAAGAAGAGTGACTGCTGAACACTGAGGATGGGTGGAGATTAAAGATAATGTAGATATGGGTCAACATCTTATCAAATACTTTGTCTCAGTTTTTAATAAGGGTAATGAGGAGCTTGCGAACAGTAGGAGGGTGGCTAATGGGAACAAGGATATGGAAGTAGAAATTACCACATGTAAGCTGGAAGTCAAACTCAAACAGCTTAATGGGACCAAATCAGGGGGCCAGGATAATCACCATCCAAGAATATTAAAGGAACTTGCACATGAAATTGCAAGCCAAATAGCAAGGATTTTTAATGAATCTGTAAACTTGGGGGTTGTATCCTATGACTGGAGAATTGCAAATTATAATACTTATATTTAAGAAAAGGGAATAAAGTGATCCAAAAAACTACAAGCCCAGTAGTTTGACTTCAATTATATGCAAGATCTTAGAACAAATTCTGAAAGGGAGAGTAGTTAAAGCACACAGAGGTAAAGGATAACTGGGATAAAATACAACAATCAGTGGTTCTCAAACTTTTGTACTGGTGACCCCTTTCACACAGCAAGCCTCTGAGTGTGACTCCCCATTCTAAATTAAAAACACTTTTAAATATATTTAACACCATTATAAATGCTGGAGGCAAAATGGGGTTTGGGATGGATGCCGACAGCTCGCGACACCCCATGTAATAACCTCATGACCCCCTAAGGGGTCCCAATCCCCAGTTTGAGAACCCCTGTACAAAATGGTTTCAAAAAAGGTAGATCATGCCAAACCAACCTGATCTCTTTCTTTGAGAAGATAACCCATTTTCTATTTCTATTTCTAATAGACAAGGAAATACTGTAGATCTAATCTACCTAGATTTCAGTAAGGCATTTGATGCAATTCCACATAGGAAATTATTAGTTAAATTGGAGAAGATGGGGATTTTTATGAGGATTGAAAGGTGGGTAAATAACTAATTAAAAGGGAGACTACCACAGGTCATGCTGAAAAGTGAACTGTCAGGCTGGAAGAGAGGTTAATAGGTTACTAGGAGTTCCTCAAGCATTGATTTTGAAACTGATCTTATTTAACATGTTCATTAATGACCATGGCACAAAAAGTGGGAGTGGGCTAACAAAATTTGTGGATGAGGCAAAGTTGGGAGGTATTGCCCATACGGAGGAGGACTGGAATATCATACAAGAAGATTTGGAGGACGTTGAAAACTGAAGCAATAGAAATAGGATGAAATTTAATAGAGCAAAGTGCTAGGTCATGAATTTAGGGACTAATAAAAATATTTTTTTCTATAAGGTAGGTATGTATCAGTTAGATGTGACAGAGGATGAGAAAGATTAGGGTATTGGTTGATCAGAGGATAACTATGAGCCACCAATGTTATGCAGCCATGAAAAAGGTTAATGCAATTGTATGGTGCATCAGGTGAGGTATTTCCAGTAGAGATAGGCAAGTGTTATTACCATTAAACAAGGCACTGGTGAGATCTCATCTGGAATTCTGCGTGTGAGATTCTGGTCTCCCATGTTTAAGAAAGATGAATTCAAACTGGAACAGGTACAGGAAGGGCCACTAGGATGATCGGAGGAATGAAGAACCTACCTTACTAAAGGAGACTTACAGAGCTTAGCTTAACAAAACACCGGCTGAGGGGAGATATGTTTGCTGTCTATAAATACATCAGAGCAATAAACACCAGGGAGGGAGAGGAGTTATTTAAGTTAAGGGCCGGTGTTGGCACAAGTACATATGGATATAAACTGGCCATGAATAAGTTTAGGCTTGACATAAGTTGAAAGTTTCTAACCATTAAAGTAGTGAAGCTCTGGAACAGCTTTACAAGGGGAATAGTAGGCAGCAAAAAACCTAACTTGTTTTATGATTGAGCTTGATAAGTTTATGGAAGGAATGGCATGATGAGATTGCCAACAATGGCATATGGTCCATCTGGGTCTGCTTTTACTAACTATCTCCAATGGCCAGAGATGGGACACTAGATGGGGATGGCTCTAAGTTACTACAGAGAATTCTTTCCCGAGTGCCTGGCTGGTGGGTCTCACCCACATGTTCAGGGTCTAACAGAATACCATATTTGGGGTTTGGAAGGAATTTTCCTCCAGGTCAGATTGGCAGAGACCCTGTGGTTTTTTTCCTTCCTTTGCAGTGTGGAGCACAAGTCACTTGCTGTAAGTAAATGGTGGATTCTCTATAACTTGAAGTCTTTAAATGAAGATTTGAGGATGTCAGT
This sequence comes from Lepidochelys olivacea, assembly GCF_965140295.1. NCBI lineage: Eukaryota > Metazoa > Chordata > Testudines > Cheloniidae > Lepidochelys > Lepidochelys olivacea. Next base: position 28,479,391 of record NC_140417.1, on the reverse strand, counting down.
AACTCAGCCAGAGGTTATGGGTGGGTGAGTTTCTGTGGCCTGCGATGTGCAGGAGGTCCATGACTAAGGCTCTTAGGTTCTACAGTAATACAAATAATAGATAATCATCATGTAATCAGGCTCTGCATCAGGTCAAGTGATCCTCAACAGATTGGACGCAGAGCAAATGGTGCTTGGTGAGGCCTTTCTGTAGTGGAGTGCTTTGTGGTCAGGTGCTGTGGACTTCACACAAGGGAGCTCCTCTCTCAGACGAAGCAATCTTTGAAATAGTCTACCTCTTTGTCTCCTTTATCTGGTGACCATGTGATTATTGTAGCCCTGGGCAGTTGAGCAAATCCCTAAACTAGCACACTTCATCTAACCATGTTGCTCGTGGACATGGGTGTGTCTTACACCAAATTCTCGTACATCTCTGAGTGATGTGTGTGTAAGTGAGTGTAAGGGAGGATAAATTAGTGTATGGTATGTCACCTCTATATTTGGCCCTCTGTCTCCAAAACATCATGTGATAACAAGAAAATTACCACCTAGTTATAAAACAGTCACTACAACTGGCTAAGTTTAATTACATCAAATGCTAACCCTGAATCCACGGTATATAAGAAGAATTGGATTGTCTCCCATCAGATACTCAAAGCCTCATTCTATGACCCAAGTCCCTGCCCTTTCACCAGTCCAGAATAGGAAAGCTTGGTGTACGAGGTGCAAACCATGTAGTCAAAGATCAACCCACCATGACAGAGTAAAAGAAACCCTCAGAAAACTGGTCTGTGGCTCACAGGAAATGCAGCCCTCTTACCCAAGCACCCTAGTTTTAAAATAATCAGTTACAGAACATGATAAGCCAGTACAGGGCCAGTTATTTGATTAACTTGCACCCTTAAGAGAGAAGCCTACTGAAAAATTGATTTTTGTATTTGACCCTATGTAGAGATGGAATCATCTCTGGATGTGATTCCTTTTGAATGGATTTGTTATGGAATTTCATTAGACATTTTAATAGCTTCAAAGGAGCTGCCACTGGTGTCCAGCACCAGATACATTAAATTAAATGCTCTGACTGTGCATTGTCAGCAGAAAATGTAATGGCTCCAAAGGTAAAATCATGACAATGTTCCAAAATGCACATCTATAAGACAAGAAAGTATGGTGCGTATACAAAAGGCAGTTTTCTAACATAAATAATTTGGACATTTAATTAAAAGAATATTAAATGGCCTTAGTAAACCATATTGGATAGTAAATGTTATGTTTTAAAGAAAATCAAGGGCTTGATGGATTTGATAGGACTGATATATGCTGGCAGAGCTGAGGGCCAGCCCTGCACATTTTTCTCTGTCCCAACTCAGTCAAAACTCTCATTGAAATCAAGCAGTTTATGGATTGCTTAGAGAATAATCCACCCACTTGTTTAGTGCCTGGCCCTGCATTCTCTTTTCAGGCCAAATTTCCACGGTTTTCAGTTGGAGCTTCACCTGAGAAAAGAGTCCAGAATCGGGTCCCAAAGGAGATAGCTTGCACAGCAGTTTACTGTACCTGTGGATCTCTAATTTGAGGAATTACTTGTGCACTGAGTGCCTGACAGCACCCCTCTCCCCCAACTCAGGCCCTGATTTCAGCAACATGTACCTAACTTTAAGAACATGAATAGTTTCATTGAAGTCAATGCGATTACTCACATGCTTACAGTTAGGTCCGTATTTAATTACTCTGCTGAACTAAGCATAAATGGTTAAATGTCTGCATTCTGCCATCTCTTAAAATATGTGGATCTCTGATTTGTGTAAATTAAGTGGGTCAGATCATGACCCCAAGATCTAGGTGCTCCACAGATGGTGGAACAGACTGGGGAAGGGGAGTAGATGACCCAAGCTGGGTGTTTGTGGGTGTGATGGGTTGGGTCACAGAGACCCCCTTGGGACTGCCACCTGATGTGTTGAGACTACCTCTGAGCCCGTTTTCCCTGGCAGCTTGGGACTTCAGTACCCTGTCTTGTTGAGACAGACACACTAGCCTGCTGCAACACAGACCCAGGTCTGAACCACGTCCCCCACAAGCTGTATGCTTAACTGAACACAGCTTAAGAAGTGCTCCTGTCTCCAGCACCCAGACACCCAGCTCCCAATGGGGTCCAAATCCAAAATAAATCCGTTTTACTCTGTATAAAGCATATACAGGATGAACTCATAAATTGTCCACCCTCCATAACACTGATAGAGAGATATGCACAACTGTTTGCTCCCCCAGGAATTAATTACTTGCTCTGGGTCAATTAATAAGCAAAAAGTGATTTTATTAAGTAGAAAAAGTAGTATTTAAGTGGTTCCAAGTAATATCAGACAGAACAAAGTAAATTACCAAGCAAAATAAAACAAAAACACGCAAGTCTAAGCCTAAAACAGTAGGAAACTGATTACGGATGAAACCTCACCCTCAGAGATGTTCCAATAAGCTTCTTTCACAGACTAGATTCCTTTCTATTCTGGGCCCAATCCTTTCCCCTGGTACAGTCCTTGTTTCAGCTCAGGTGGTAGCTAGGGGATTTCTCATGACTGCAGCCCCTTTGTTCTGTTCCACCTCCTTATATACCTTTGGCATAAGACAGGAATCTTTTATCTCTTTGGGTCCCCACCCCTCCTTCTAAATGGAAAAGCATCAGGTTTAAGGTGGATTCCAGTATCAGGTGACATAGTCACATGTCCTGTGAGACCCCAAGCCTTCATTCTTCCTGGCCTGACTCACAGGAAGGCTTGCAAGTAAACAGAGCCATCTACAGTCAATTGTCCTAGTTGATGGGAGCCATCAAGATTCTAAACCACACTTGGCCCACACTTTGCATAACTACAGTAGGACCTCAGAGTTATATTTTATATTCCTAGTTTCAGATACAAGAATGATACATTCATACAAATAGGATGAACACACTCACTAGATTATAAGCTTTGTAATGATACCTTACAAGAGACCTTTTGCATGAAACATATTCCAGTTACGTTATATTCACACTCATAAGCATATTTCCGTAAGCATTATGGGGTGCAATGTCACAGTGGGGTCCAGGGGAAGCCTCCAGTATTCCATCTCTGGCAAGCTACTAAACATAACATCTGTTTCTTAGGTTTCAGAGTGGTAGCCGTGTTAGTCTGTGATTCTTGATGATTTATAACCAGAGCTGTGAAAAACTTTCCTGACAAAACTCAAAACTGGAGAAAATTTTCCTGCTTTCAGGTGTATTTTACAAATCTAAAACACAGGCCAAGTTTATTGAAATTTTTGCTGAGGTTCACAGACCTTCCAGTGGAACTAGGCTGAGTTCTGATCAGGCATTGCACGATAGTTCTGTGTGGAAAACTGGATGATGCTCACTATGGCTTGCATGGCTCACACCTGAAATCTAGCAAAACATGGAAGTTTTTACAATGCAAATTGAAATATAGCATGTAAAATGAAGCAAAACTTGAGACCACTGCTGATCTTAACCACCTGCTTCAGTTTTAACTATTATGATTACTGAACTTCCATTCTGACACTATTTTAGTAAATGGCTTCTGCCAGTTAAGAAACACTTTATGAAATGTCTGACTGTAAGAATATTTTTGTGGGTTTTTTTCTTTTGCTTACTATATTTAGAATGTTGAACTGTAGTGTCATAGGGAGTTCATATCATCTACACAATTTAAAACTGTGAGTTTTTTGTCATTATCTATTTAATGTTCTAATGGAAAAACTGATTTTGCAAACCTTACAATCTGAAATGTCTGAGCAAAAAGCCGTGATAAAGTAGCTTCATCTGTGTAAAACTGGCAGAGACTGTGTACTAACAGCATGTTAATTTAGTGGATACTGTGTGATCATCCCTCTCTTGGGGGATTAGGAGCTCTTGCACTTCATAACCCTTCTGTCATGATTTAATACATAAGTATATGTCATTTTGACAGCTGAACAGCTTTTCAGAACTATCCTCAGTTCAAGCAATCCCTAACACTTTTGATTACTTGGTAAATGGATGGTGATGCTGACCTTTCTTTTTTTTTATTTGGTAGATTGTTTAGTGTAATTTTGGAACAATTAACCAAAGAAACAGAAGGAGGTAGCCACTCAGGTGGCAAACCAGGTGGCTTTGATGTCAAAGCCCTAAGAGCCTTTCGTGTGTTGCGACCTCTCCGGCTTGTATCAGGAGTGCCCAGTAAGCTATTTTCTATTTAATTCTGTCGGAGTGAATAAAATAACCATTCCATTGTTGGTTTCAGAGTAGCAGCCATGTTAGTCTGTATCTGCAAAAAGAAAAGGAGTACTTGTGGCACCTTGGAGACTAACAAATTTATTTGAGCATAATCTTTTGTGAGCTACAGCTCACTTATCTTTTCAGATTATTTAACCTTCTTGCTCTAGAAAGTAGAATAAAAGTGACAGGGTAAAGTTGACTTCCGTTATCTGGTTATGTAGATAAAATGTGTTTGAAGATATACGATATCCTGTTTGAAGTAGAATAAGGGATTGTGAACTCATTCAGTGTATGATTGTCTTACACAGTTCACCAAGCAGACAGAAGAATACATTTAACTTTGAGAAGTTTTCTATGAAGTAATTTAAACATCAAAAGCAAAAACACCAGAAAATAAAGTTGAGATTTTTGATACCCAAATCCTGGGAAAACTATGTAGCTACTCCTAAAATTGCCCATATGCAGGTAAATGTATGCCAAAGCAAACAACATGTTTTCTGCCCTGAGTGGATGCAAATAACTCGTGTTGATCTTAATGGGATTTACTGACGCTTAGACTACAGGGAATAAAAGAGCAATTTCCAAAAGTAGGAAACTTGAAAAATAGAGCAATTATTTTAAAAAGACAGTTGAGTTTTATAATTATCCTTTCTATTTCCTTTTCATTCATTATTAATTATTGATGCTTTGAGTTGAATGAGGCCTCTCTGTTTAACAACCCAGTTTCTCACATTTGCTCCAGCAGCAAAGTAATAATGCTGTGTTTATTACATCATAATCTGTTACCATGGATATGATTGTGATGACACAGATTTAGGAAAATAACTTCAGTGGAGAATCAAGCAGAATGGGGGGAGGGGAAGGGTATGCTGTGATGGAGAAAGCCTTTGTTTAAATACAAGCAAGCGATATTCTGCTTCATTGATACCGGCCCAGCCCCCAGTCACTTGAAGCTTGAAGTGCTATCAGTGCAGAATTTAACCAATATACATTTAGGGAAAAGAAAAACTATAAAAACAATAAAAAGAAAAGGAGTACTTGCGGCACCTTAGAGACAAACAAATTTATTTGAGCATAAGCTTTCATGAGCTACAGCTCCCTTCATCGGATGCATTCTGTAGCTCATGAAAGCTTATGCTCAAATAAATTTGTTAGTCTCTAAGGTGCCACAAGTACTTCTTTTCTTTTTGCGAATACAGACTAACACGGCTGCTACTCTGAAACCTATAAAAACAATGTGAAAGGTAAATGAATGTGTCCAAGTATGTTTATATTTTAAAGTTGTATTCGGTGTATCTGTTTTAAAGATCTTTACCATACAGGTGCAGTGCTCTCTACCAGCACTATAGACCTTCCAGACCAAAAGTCCAATCCTGTAATGAGCTCTGTGCAGATGGATCCCCCTGCACCTGGCTGCCCTGAGCTCATTGCAAGATGACGGCTTGAGCACAGGATTTTTCAAGATTCTTCAGGTGATGTAAAATCCCAGCGACCACCTGGAATTCATATAATCTAAGGAGTATGGATTCTTGTTGCTGTCTTTCAAGCATTGCTTTCTGTTACAGATGATGTTCAGTTAGAATTTTTTCACAGAATACAAAGCTTTAAATTTTTTTAAAGCAGCCCTGTGCTTGGACATTTGCTTTTGAAACTGAGCAGCCTGAAAATTCTGGCTGTGAGCTGGTGCAGGAAGATTTTGGTGTGTCTTGTTCAGCGGAAACCATAGATTCACTACACTTTTAAAATTGATGGCATTTCTATGTGTTTCTAATTATGTGTAATTGCAAAAGATTTCATAATCAGGAAAAGTTAATGCCATATAAAGTCTAACTCACTATCTTTGTGCGTGATTTTTTTTTTTAGGTTTACAAGTTGTCCTGAACTCCATTATAAAAGCCATGGTTCCCCTGCTCCATATTGCCCTTTTGGTATTGTTTGTAATCATAATCTATGCTATTATAGGATTGGAACTTTTTATTGGAAAAATGCACAAATCATGTTTTCTTGTTGATTCAGGTAAGTAATGAAGCCACTAATTTACATAAGGGACCAATCCCACTCCCTTTCAAGTCAGTGGGACTTCAGTGGGAGCATGATAGGGTCCTAGATGTTAAAACTATTGTAAATCTTCGTTTCCATAAGGTTGCGTGATTGTAGGAAAAGCATATTAAATTTTAAAATGCTAACTAAACAATAGAGCCCTGCTACTTGCTATGAACTGATCTTGTTTTTAAAAAATGTAGCCAAAGGGTCAGCCCAATAAGATAGCGACAGCCTACAGTGGGAAACACAGTCATCGGACTTTGAATCCCAGGCTAGTGAAGAGCTAGTCATATCACGGAGCAGACTTCCCCTCCTGAGGCAGATAGCTGGCTGTCTCTCTGCTTCAGCACTTTGGGCAGCATGATTATAAGAGCAAGCACTGAGATGAGTAATAGAGGAATCCAGTCCTCCTACATTCAGATGTGGGTTTAAATGATACAGTGAAAATATTTGGTATGGGAGGTCTTCGGAGGAGTGAAAGATCATCACTAGAGAAATGAAGTTTAGTAAGTAGGGTACATTTCCACCAGTGAAGTCTGGAATGGAATAGACTAAATGCAGGATCTAGTCCTGGACTGCTTACCCGCTGAGAGGAAGGAAATTGTTAATATGGGATGGAAAAGCAAAGAAAGAGTAATGAGAAGAAAGCATATGTTAGATAAACTTCAGTAATTGAAAAATTCACTGTGTTACCTACAGCTGGCAAAATGCTTCGTTTCATTTGCACTGTTGTAGCCATACTGGCTCCAAGACATGAGAGAGATAAGGTGGGTGAGATAATACCTTTTAATGGGCCGTCTGCTGATGAAAGAGACAAGTTTTCGACCTGCACAGAACTCTTCTTCAGGTCTGGTAAAAGTAATCAGGCTGTCACAGCTAAATACGAGGTGGGACAGAATGTTAACTTCTTGTGTTTAACAATCTACCCTACCTTCTGTTTTGCTGTGACACTCTGATTACTTTTTCCAGATTGGAAGAAGAGCTCTGTATACATGTGTATGTATAAAAAGCTTGTCTCTTTCACCAACAGAAGTTGGTCCATTAAAAGATATTACCTCACCACCTTCTCTCTTTCATTTCATTGTTATTTTATTTGAACTGTTTTCTCTGTTAATTTTTGAGTATGGCAATTTTTACACATGTAGGACCTGATCCTGAGAGATGAATGCCCTGCCTTACCCTTAGACTCCCAGTATCTTTCAGGATCAAGCCTTGAATGAATAATCTTTCCATGTAATGCTGTCTGTAGTCCTTCAGTGTTGGAGTTTCTCCTCACAAGCAAGTTATTTCACAAAAATTTTGAGAATGCAGAATTCTGAAATGTTTTTTTCAATTTCAGATATATTAGTTGAGGATGATCCAGCACCTTGTGCATTCTCAGGGAATGGACGTCAGTGTGCCATGAATGGCACCGAATGTAGGGGAGGCTGGGTCGGACCAAATGGAGGCATAACCAACTTTGACAATTTTGCCTTTGCGATGTTAACTGTGTTCCAATGTATAACCATGGAAGGATGGACTGATGTGTTGTACTGGGTAAGTAGCTTGGTAGGAAATAGAAATCTCTGAACTTTTTGCTTACTCTTAAAACAAGCTTCAATATGCAGATGAGAAACTAACTATGTTTAACAACACTGTGAGCAAGAAATCTTGGCAAGATAGTTCTGCTGCAAAGGAGCACAGCTGCACTCTTCTTCCAGTCACAGCATCTTACTGGATTCCTCAGGCTAAAAAGCCCTTTCAGAAGCAGATTTCTGCACTGCTGGGTTTTTTTTAAGCCTATTCCATTTGGATAAATTTAATCTTATATTTGTGTCCCTTGGACTAGCATTCTTTTGCAAGCCTATAGTTTTTAAGGAGATCTTTTCTGATTTTGTTTAAAAGCTCTATTTTTCTTAGTATTATGGTAAATTAGACCCAAGCAGACTCTCAACCGTCTTCATTTGCCTTGAGGCCTACAAACCATTTTTTCAGACGTACCAAGCCTTGACTATTATGCTTCAAGAAAGGTTCAGGCCCAAGTACGTCTCCATAGAAACAACAAAAATATATATCAAAGGCCATCACTACTGCATAGGAACCAATCCTGAAAACACTTTTGTGTTACTAAGCACAGTCCTTATTTTTTGGCATTACAGTATCTCTTAGAGACCACAGCTAAGGTTATGGTCCCATTGTATCCAGCACTGCACTGTGGCATAGTGAGAAGCAAACCCTACTGCAAAGATCTTATGGTATAAATGGACAATCAGGAGATATTTTCATTCCCATTTTACAGATGGGGAACTAAGGCACAGGGTGAGTAAGGCACAGATTTTTAAAGGTATTTAGGTATCTAAATATGCAAATATATACCTAATTGGATTTGCAGAAGAGCCTAACTCTCATTGCAGTCAAGGGGAATTAAGCACTTATCTGTGTATTTAGGCCCCTCAGTACCTCTAAAAATCTGACCCTAAGTGACTTGTGCAAGGTCATACAGGAAGTCTGTGGCAGAGTTCTAATCTAATGCATTAACCACAAGACTAAGCTTCCTGCTTAAAGTCAATGGGACTTTTCATAATAATCACTCTCCTCAGTAATAAGTGTTTACAAAATCAGGATCTTAGTAAATGCAAGATAAAAAAAATTAGATTTTAAAGGACTGATGAAGCAAAAAATGATGAATTTTAAAAATTCTGAACAAAATGATGTTAAAATGCAGGGGGGAGGTAGCTAAACAAATTTGAACTTTTTTGTTGCTGGAACTGCAACCTATGAGTGAGTCTGTGGATCTGTTGCTCACAGTAACCCATAATTAGGTTGCTTTGTGGCTGAGTGTGGCCAAATGGGATTATTTGCTAATGTCAAAATTTTCTATGAAATAATTAGTGCAGTAAAGGATACGATATTATCCCAGTGAATGGGTACTTCTGTAGCCTGGGGTCATTTGCTGTGAATCAAGATGAAGCATATTGTAGCTAAAAATGAAATATAGTACCACATCAGCATGTATAGCCCTGGCATTTAATCCAACGTGATACACTGGGGTGCCTAGCTACACAGAGACATTTCTTCAGATGATATCACAATTACAAAATAATTAAAATGGCAAACCAACAATCTGTAAGATTGCAAGATACAAACTTGGCAAAATATTGAACTTTGCTTACCAGAAAATACTGTCAGAGCTCTGAAAGAGAGCCCAGTTCTGCACTTACTAGTACACTTAAAATGCAGGCTTGGGTCCAGATCAGACACTTATGACATAAGTGTTACTCATATAAGGTATATTTTTCCCCTTCTATAATTTGGTGCTGGTTTCTTGGAACAATCAGAACATGCACTTGTTCTGTCTTTCTCTTTCTCACTGTCTCGCTTGCTTGCTTGCTCTCCTTATCTTTTCCTAATTGTCTCAGGAGACTTTATGAATGTTCAGTTTGTGCATGTGATTATGTCATTTGTATTTGTGATGAAAAAAACCCAAATCTTCCATGCCCCATAAAAGTGAAGTCAGAGTAGAGGAGGGGTGCAGCAGAGAACACGTGCTGTTTTAATTTTTGGAAGCCAGAGCATACTCACATTTTGGTAGTTATGAGCCTATTATTTATTATTTCTTTCAATATATACAAAGATAACTTATCCTAAAAGCACTAGGAGATATAACACATTTTAAAATACATAATTCATACAAAATAAAATAAATAAATTAAGATGACTTTTTTCCTTTAATAATTAATCACCCAATTGGTTAATCAGATGCATAAAAAATTAAAATACCCCCCCCCCATTATAAAAGCAAGACCACCATCATAAAACTCCACCCTCCCCAAACATTAAAAGAACAGATGGGCCTTGCAATATGCCCCTGAAGTCATCAAACACAGGCTATTTGAGACCAAGAGAGGCAATAACAAGCAAAGTTGAGAATTAACTCAGAAAAACCCATTATTTAAGTATACAGTTTTTCCACATGGAGGATATTTGCACTACATAGATGTCAATTTTCATTTCATTCCAGAAGACACTGAGGTTGTTGACCAGAAACACGAAGAAGCATACCCACCTTGTAAAATATACCAGATATTTTGCTCTGAATTTGCTTTGAAGACACCATTTAAATAAAATTGGTTCTTGGTCCTCTCTCTCTGTAGACACCCAACTGGAATCTTTTTACCAGGATGGAAGAATGTCACTTTTCTCAATTTGGTTTTATCTATTGATGAAGCGGTGGCAGGTTCATCTGCTATTAGCTAATAAGTGAAAATTTTTAGTAATAATGATGAATAAAAGTGTAAAAGTCTTGTGCAGTCAGGAAAGCTCACATATTAGTTTTGAATAGGGTTGTTTACAGAACCCAAAGAAACCCCATTATCTCTGTATTTTAACTTGTGTTTATGTTATTGTGGGCTTTTTATAGTTTTAGGGAGCTATTGATGGGGGCAATATAACATGAGATCAACTCTCCTAATGGTATTTCAATAATCCAGAAGCTGAAATACAATAAGAACAGATCCTTTCTAAATGTGGCCCCATTTATAGTTACCTGAGGTGCTAAAAATACTGCAGCAAATAGAAACATAAATACAAATAGAATCTGCACACATTCCTAGTTTTCATTTGTTCACTGTGTGACCAGTAACAGTACCTATGTAGGGTTACCTTGTGGGCAAGTGTAAGTTGGGTTGGAGGGAGTACGTGCATCCTGATGTACATTGTCAAATGAGGTGTAGAGGAGGTTTTGGAATAAATTGATAGATCAAACAATAATAAGTCACCAGGATCTGATAGTATTCATGCAAGAGTTCTGAAGGAACTCAAGTATGAAATTGCAGAATGACTAAATGTGGTATGACAGTCAGATAGCTAATGTAATGCCAATATTTTTAAACAGTCCCAGAGGTGATCCTGCCAATTACAAACTGGTGAGCCTAACTTAAGTACCAGGCAAATGGGATGAAACTTCAGTACAGAATAGAATTATCAGATAGATAGATGAACACACTATGATGGGCGAAGAGTCAACACAGCTTTTGTAAAGGGAAATCATGCCTCACAATGTATTAGAATTCTTTGAGGGTGTCAACAAGCATGCGGACAAGGGTGATCCAGTGGATATAGTGTACTTGGATTTTCAGAAAGCCTTGGATGACGTCCCTCACCAATGGCTCTTAGCAAAGTAAGGAGTCCTGGGATAAGGGGGAAGGTCCTCTTGGATCAATAACTAATTAAAAGATAGGAGACAAAGATAAGAATATATCGTGAGTTTTCACAGTGGAGAGAGGTAAATAGCGGGTTCCCCCAAGGATCTATACTGGGACCAGTGCTATTCAACATATTCATAAATGATCTGGAAAAAGGGATAAACAGTGAGGTGGCAAAATTTTCAGCTAATACAAAATTAATCAAGATAGTTAAGTCCAAACTGACTTCAAAGAGTTATAAAGGGGTTTCATAGAACTTAGCAACAAAATGACAGATGAAATTTAATGTTGGTAAATGCGAAGTAATGCACATTGGAAAACATAATCCCAACTATACATACAAAATGATGGAGTCTAAAAAAGCTGTTACCCTGCAAGAAGGAGATTTTGGAGTCGTGGATAGTTCTCTGAAAACATCTGTTCAATGTGCAGAAGTAGTCAAAAAAGCGAACAGCGTGTTAGGAACCATTAGGAAGAAGATAGGTAATAAGACAGAAAATATCATAGTGCCACTATATAAATCCATAGTGTGCCCACACCTTGAATACTGTGTGCAGTTCTGATTGCCCCATCTTAGAAAAGATATATTACAATTGGAAAAAGTATAGAAAAGGGCAACAAAAATGAGGAGAGATTAAAAAGGCTGGGACTGTTCAGCTTAGAGAAGGGACGACTAAGGGGGGGATAGGATAGAGGGCTATAAAATCATGAATGGTTTCGAGAAAGTGAATAAGGAATTTATTTATTATTTGTTATTTATCCCTTCACGTAACACAAGAATCAGTGGCCACCCAAAAAAATTAACGGGCAGCATGTTTAAAACAAACATAAGGAAATACTTCACACAATGCCCAGTCAACCTGTGGAACTCATTGCCAAGGGATGCTGTGAAGGCCAAAAGCATAACTGGGTTCAAAAAAGAATTAGATAAGTTCCCTGCTCTGGGTGTCCCTAAACTTCTGACAGTAAGAAGCTTGGAGAGGACAACAAGATGGATCACTCTGTAATTGCCCTGTTCTGTTCATTCCCTCTGAACCATCTGGCATTGGCTACTGTTGACATTAGCATACAGGATACTGAGCTAGATGGACTATTGGTCTGACTCAGTGTGGCCATTCTTATATTTTCGTGTTCTTATGTTCTGTCAGCAGAAAATGACAGCTTCCAAAAACATTCACTAATACTGCTCACTATCACCTGGATAATGACAGTGAACTCCACTGCGAAATGATCCAAGTTTGAATAATAATATTCTCTTGTACACATCCAGAGTTGATTTCAGGCCTAATCCTGGTAGGTGCTGAGCACCATTCAATTACTATTGACTCGTATGGGTCCTGCTACTCACATACTTGCCTGTGATCGCTGCAAATAAGGTTATTGTATGTGTGTGCGCCCATGCTTGTATATTTCTCTAATTCTAAGTTGTGCATATACATGTAACCCACTGGTCAGTGTGTGTTATGTTATATGTTTGATAAACAGAGAATGTGAATCTGTGACAGCCCCAGCTGTAGAACCTTGCACTTTAGTTCAGTCTGGAGAAACTTATGCTTTCAGCTCTGGAGGTCTTTTTTGTCAGACAGGATGGCAGGTGTCACACACACTGGTTCTTAATGCTTTGAATCAGTCCTAAAGTTGAGTATGCCCACTTTCTTTGCCATGTTTCCTGTTTGCTTTAGCAAACACTCAAGAGTTCAGAACTCTGAACCTCGATTTTGCAAATGCAGACTTCTCACTGAAAATCTGGCCCTAGATGTGCTTTTATATCCTTGAAGATCAAATAAAACTTTCTAGGTTTATATGACATTTATGGCTAATGCTTAATTTATAAAGTAATGATGCATTATAATTTGCAATTTATTTTAATCAGTTTCATTTGATATACAGGGGTACATATAATAAATTATGGTGCCTGTCATTAAAAAGCCATCATTTGCCCTTAATACCGTTGATATCATAGCGATTTTTCTTCACTGCAACAGTTAACTTGAATTACTATATTTGAGTAACTATACTTGAGCTAGTATAGCTTGAGTGTCAGTGGCCATACCAAACTATACTCTCAGCCCAGCAGAAGCAGCTGTCTTATCTCGGGGCCTCTCCTTCTGCCCCTCCACCCCCACGAACATGATACAGTTCTGTGGTGACCTAGAATCCTATTTTCGACGTCTCCGACTCAATGAATATTTCCAAAATACCTCTGAACAACATACTAATCCACAGAGGCCTCCCTACCAACATTACAAAAAGAAGGATTCTAGGTGGACTCCTCCTGAAGGTCGAAACAGCAGACTGGACTTCTACATAGACTGCTTCCGCCGACATGCACGGGCTGAAATTGTGGAAAAGCAGCATCACTTGCCCCATAACCTCAGCCGTGCAGAACACAAGGCCATCCACAGCCTCAGAAACAACTCTGACATCATAATCAAAAAGGCTGACAAAGGAGGTGCTGTTGTCATCATGCATAGGTCAGAATATGAACAAGAGGCTGCTCGGCAGCTCTCCAGCACCACTTTCTATAAGCCATTACCCTATGATCCCACTGAGAGTTACCAAAAGCAACTACAGCATTTGCTCAAGAAACTTCCTGAAAAAGCACAAGATCAAATCCGCACAGACACACCCCTGGAACCCCGACCTGGGATATTCTATCTACTACCCAAGATCCATAAACCTGGAAATCCTGGGCGCCCCATCATCTCAGGCATTGGCACCCTGACAGCAGGATTGTCTGGCTATGTAGACTCCCTCCTCAGGCCCTACGCTACCAGCACTCCCAGCTACCTTCGAGACACCACTGACTTCCTGAGGAAACTACAATCCATCGGTGATCTTCCTGATAACACCATCTTAGCCACTATGGATGTAGAAGCCCTCTACACCAACATTCCACACAAAGATGGACTACAAGCCATCAAGAACACTATCCCCGATAATGTCACGGCTAACCTGGTGGCTGAACTTTGTGACTTTATCCTTACCCATAACTATTTTACATTTGGGGACAATGTATACCTTCAGATCAGCGGCACTGCTATGGGTACCCGCATGGCCCCACAGTATGCCAACAATTTTTTTGCTGACTTAGAACAACGCTTCCTCAGCTCTTGTCCCTTAACGCCCCTACTCTACTTGCGCTATATTGATGACATCTTCATCATCTGGACCCATGGAAAAGAAGCCCTTGAGGAATTCCACCATGATTTCAACAATTTCCATCCCACAATCAACCTCAGCCTGGTCCAGTCCACACAAGAGATCCACTTCCTGGACACTACAGGGCTAATAAACAATGGTCACATAAACACCACCCTATACCGGAAACCTACTGACCGCTATTCCTACCTACATGCCTCCAGCTTTCACCCTGACCACACCACACGATCCATCGTCTACAGCCAAGCTCTGCGATACAACCGCATTTGCTCCAACCCCTCAGACAGAGACAAACACCTACAAGATCTCTATCAAGCATTCTTACAACTACAATACCCACCTGCGGAAGTGAAGAAACAGATTGATAGAGCCAGAAGAGTTCCCAGAAGTCACCTACTACAGGACAGGCCTAACAAAGAAAATAACAGAACGCCACTAGCCGTCACCTTCAGCCCCCAACTAAAACCCCTCCAACGCATTATTAAGGATCTACAACCTATCCTGAAGGATGACCCAACACTCTCACAAATCTTGGGACAGCCCCCCAACCTGAAGCAAATACTCACCAACAACCACATACCACACAACAGAACCACTCACCCAGGAACCTATCCTTGCAACAAAGCCCGTTGCCAACTGTGCCCACATATCTAGTCAGGGGACACCATCAAAGGGCCTAATAACATCAGCCACACTATCAGAGGCTCGTTCACCTGCACATCCACCAATGTGATATATGCCATCATGTGCCAGCAATGCCCCTCTGCCATGTACATTGGTCAAACTGGACAATCTCTACATAAAAGAATAAATGGACACAAATCAGATGTCAAGAATTATAACATTCATAAACCAGTTGGAGAACACTTCAATCTCTCTGGTCACGCAATCACAGACATGAAGGTCGCTATCTTACAACAAAAAAACTTCAAATCCAGACTCCAGCGAGAAACTGCTGAATTGGAATTCATTTGCAAATTGGATACTATTAATTTAGGCTTAAATAGAGACTGGGAGTGGCTAAGTCATTATGCAAGGTAGCCTATTTCCCCTTGTTTTTTTCTACCCCCCCCCCCCCGATGTTCTGGTTAAACTTGGATTTATGCTGGAAATGGCCCACCTTGATTATCATGCACATTGTAAGGAGAGTGGTCAGTTTGGATGAGCTATTGCCAGCAGGAGAGTGAGTTTGTGTGTGTGGGGGTGTGTGAGAAAACCTGGATTTGTGCTGGAAATGGCCCACCTTGATTTTCATACACATTGTGAGGAGAGCGGTCACTTTGGATAAGCTATTACCAGCAGGAGAGTGAGTTTGTGTGTGTGGTTTTTGGAGGGGGGTGGGGGGAGTGAGAAAACCTGGATTTGTGCTGGAAATGGGCCACCTTGATTATCATACACATTTTAAAGAGAGTGGTCACTTTGGATGGGCTATTACCAGCAGGAGAGTGAGTTTGTGGGGGGGGGGGGGCGGCAGAGGTTGAGAAAACGTGGATTTGTGCTGGAAATGGCCCAACTTGATGATCACTTTAGATAAGCTATTACCAGCAGGAGAGTGGGGTGGGAGGAGGTATTGTTTCATGGTCTCTGTGTATATAATGTCTTCTGCAGTTTCCATGGTATGCATCCGATGAAGTGAGCTGTAGCTCACGAAAGCTCATGCTCAAATAAATTGGTTAGTCTCTAAGGTGCCACAAGTACTCCTTTTCTAGTGGCCATACTGTGAAAAAACCCTCAGCTACACAAAGTAATTTGATAGCAGAACTGAGGGACTGGATTAGCAGAATGATTAGCATTTGATGAGTTGTGCTAAATCAAATTTGTAGCCTGTACCTGGCTCCACATTGCATTGCTAGCTTGAGTGGCAACAGCGCTTAGACTTCACCACACACCTCCTGATGGGCCAGCTAGCTCAGGTTTAAACATCATTTAATTTGAGCTAGAGATTTTATGAGTGGACAGGTGTTGGATTAGGGGAAAGATTGAGTTATTCCTCAAGCTAACATAGCAGTGAAGACAAGCCATAAGTGTAAGGAAAAATGGTGGTATCTCAGATATGCCTGGCTGTCAACTGGAAAAATGCTGATTTTAATGGGTACCCCTGTATAACACACTGTATCAGGGATGCATGATTGGAGTCTTAAATTCTCTCATTGAAATATTCCCATGTAATCTGAGGTATTTTTAAGCCTTTTGCACTGGGTAGGTAGAGATGTTGTCTGCATGTGTCCCAGTGATCCTTTACTTAACATATTAACTTTTTAAAATTATATCATTTAACACCAATACTGTGATAATAACATATTCCAACATTAGAAAGAAACATCACACAACCTGTTGTCTGTCTCAAATATTAAGTCTTACCTGCAACACAAACTCATTGTAACATCTTAGAGTTTTCTGACTGAAATGATCATTTCTATAACATTGTCTGAGTGCAGTGAAACTTTAGGGGTATGGTGAACTTTTTGAACATCCCTTGTAAACATGTCCCTCCTATTAATGTTACTGGGACTAACACACCTATATCTAAGGGTGAAAAACCCTAATATTGTTTACTAACAAAGTCTCCAAACAGCATCAACACCTCTCTAAATTTACTCTCATAACAGACAACAAAAGCCATCATATTCTTATTAGCATTTTACAAGCACAAGGAAATCTTTCTTTCTTGTGCATAGAAAAACGTAATGCAATCATTAATTCTTTTAATAATAGAATGAAGATTTTAGAGAATGGCTATAGCTCCTGTTTAAATACAGCTGGACACAAGACACAATTAATACTTCAAAGAGAATCACTACAATAATAAAACAGGTCAGGCTTTTGGTTGTTCAGCCTGTCAATCAAACATTCAGGAAACCAACCAGATAATCAAATAATCACTTCATTTTATATAGTGTTCTTAGTGCAAGCATTGCAGAGAGCAACTAACCAAAAACATAATAAAAACGTGTATAAATTAGTTGAAAGAACAGCCAAATAAGTAAGTCTAGACCTTAGTCTGACAAGTAGCCAAACATTCTGCAGATCTAATTTACAAAAAATCCCACAGGTGAAGTACAAAATACACCACTGGGCCACACACAAAATGATGCAGCCCACAACTGAAGTATTATCAAGACTGAGCAGGAAGCTCAGCTGGAGACACAGGAGATATCTTGGTGAAAAACATACAGTCTTGTAAACGATCAAATATTAAAACTTCGAAGTCGGTATATTGATAAGCCAGAAACCAGTAGAGAGCATCCAGAGCTGGAGAGATAAAGTAAGACATTAGTCATTATTAGGAATTTAGCTTCCTAGCTCTACAGAAATGGAAGACACATTACAGAACCCAAACAAATACTAGTCAACCATGAATTGCAGCCTACGGTCTGAGGAAGACCAAAGCACATATGAGAGTCTTCAGATCTTTCTGAGTAAGTATGGGCCATAGACTAGAAATATTCCCCAGACAATGCCAGATTTTTTTTGATGGGATACCCTACAGAATCCCCTAATTGCTTCTTTCACTTGCTAAGGATGCTTGACAGTGCTCCCCTAGTGTCAATGAACACCACTCTTGAGGCATCCAACGGAAATGCTCAAGTGAAGCGAGGCCCTTCTTCCCCCAAAGGGGTTGATTGTTCAGTGTGCACAATTCTTCCAGCCTTTGATAACTTAGGCAGCAAGTAATCTAGCACAGGATCTCTGGCTACATATAGACTGGTAGGAATTTTGGATGACAGTATTAACATGCTTCATAGATGACATTTAAGAGCCAGAGATAGCATGTTGGGTTTTTATTCTTGAGTATTAATCAGTGGAACCTAATTTAATTTGAGAGTACAATAAAAGATTTCAGATGTTGATTTGGGCTAATTAAAACCTTTTTTTATTTAGATCTAAAAAGCTAAAAAACATCCAAGCTAAGATTGCAAAGAGGCTAGAAATAGACTGCTATACCAGCTCATTAGAAACTTCAGGAACAGAGAGAAGGGTAGAGATCTGCATAAATATGATAATCAAACCCAGGCCTGCAAATAGTACTGTAAAATGGGAAAATATAAATATTAAAAAGTCTAGAATACAAAGCCCTGAAGGATGGTGATTTAATGTAATAGTTTCAAATGAACAGTGTAACACACAGAGTCCACATGGAAAGAGATGATATTAAACTACTTACAGGAAGATACCAATTCCAGTGAACTCACCCAGGAATTGAAGATGTTTATTCTGACCTCATTTCTAGTATCTCAGGTTTATCTGACTGCTGACAGATAGTATATCAGAAGTAGTTCTTTGACAGATATCACTGTAAATCTTCAAAAGAGCATATTGCCCCCCAAAAGTATAAACTAGATTAGAAACTAGATTAGAAATAAATCAGACTCTGGGTATCTGCTAAAAGGTCCTGCAGTTGAATTACTACACCTTGCTCCAAAACCTTTACTGGAAGAAACAAATGGGAGACTGATCAATAACTTGAACAGTCTTTCTTAAGCAACCAAAATCTCTTAAGGCGATAACACAACTTATTGAATAGAGTTCAGACCTGCATATGGTACTTTTGTTTGATTTACAGCTTCTGTGTAAATTAAGATACCAGTCACACACTGTTTTTCAATCCAAATAATGTAGACCATTATACCATATTTGAATCCATGTCTTTCAGAAAACACTAAAAAAACAAAACAAAATAAAACAAAAAACCCCAAAAACCCCACAGCAGAATTAGCTGTCAAAACAGATTGTTTCAAAAGATATTATATACTTAGTATCATACTTGGTATTATTAGTCTCTGTATTATAGCCCTTTAATATTGCGCACAGTTAGATGGACCCATCTTTCACACTATTGTTCATTCACTTTACTAATTATAAATAGACAGTTTTGTTGAGCACATTGATTTAGATGACCAAACCTTTTCAATACTTTACAAGTTTCATGTGTGAAATAAACTGGGCAACACGCACTTCATCAGACCAATAGATGAAAAACACAGTGAATAGTATTAACCCCACCTTAACATGTGGAAACCAAATTAGTTGGTTCAAGGCAAAGATTCATCACCCTCAGGACACTTGGATGGTGCAGGATGCCCCCATTTGAAGTGCCCTCATTGGATTACCCAGCATGTGAGGCAGCACTCACTAGTTCATTTTCTTGGTGTTAAGAGAAAACCATGTCTGAGGACTTCCCAGTGCTCCCATCGTGGTGGTTTAGCTCTGGTCTGCCACCAAGGTAGGCCTCTGGCTGCAAGTTACAATGGGATCTTATGCTGGTTATTTAGAAATGGGAGAATCTTATTTTGTTTTCAAACAACTGCATTTGATATCCAGGCTTTCCTTGGAGAAATAACCTGAAAAAGTTTTATTTGCCAGGCCAAAGACACTAACCTAATAATGAGTCATCGCCAACAACACATAGATCCTGGGTACTAGAAAAGTATCTAAAATGCATTTAAGAACAGTAAGATTCCGCATACTAATTTACTTTGAGTCTTTATTCCAGGATTTTAAAATCATGATTATAAAAAGAAGAGGTTTAGCTTTAAGGAATAAATATGTAGATGGCTAATTTATGCACTTCTTTATTAGCATAAATAAAGAGAAACACACCAAAACCCTTTTGAAGTGAAAAGAGTTTGAAACATTATGGAAAAGAAGCCAGGATGGAAACAAATGTTAGAGATGTGATGACACTGCTTTATTAAAATCCCATAATTCAGATCCAGATTCATCAGTAGGTTCAAAGAAGCTTTCAACTCTTCAGCAAGCCAGTGCTACATTTTAAGAGAACTTAGGCCTGGATTTGCATGCAACTTTACCCAGATTTGGGATACCTCACCAGCAGTTACTACACAGTGGTATCTGAGATACAGTAACTATTTTTTAGTTTGTGTTGGGTTAAACTGGAGTATTTCAAATACCCCTGTATAACTCAGTAAATGTTGATTTGTTAATCGATGTGATTCCGCTGGGACTTATTGTAAAGTGTTACCATTTTGTTTGAAAATTATGCTACACTCTCAGTGCTACACCCGAGAGAATTGTATATTTGGAACAATTAGTCCAATATACAAACTGTACAGCAGGAGTCAAACTGTTGAGCAAAGACAATTCCCATTGACTTCAGTGGGAGCTGTTGATACCCAGCACTCCTGAAATCAGGTCCTAAATAGAAAAAGATTGTGGCAGGTACACAAGCTGGTGGTGGGGAGAGGGGAGAAAGGTGCCTGCACCACCTCTTGCAGCCTTATAAAGGACCTGTTCACAGTCTGATCCTGGTACTCCGTTCAGTGCAAGTGTAAGTTGATGAGTCACTCCTATGGTGGGCTCCAGTCAATGCACAAGCCAGGAACTGGTCTGGTGACTCCCAGAGCAAGTATGTAAGCCCCACAGGACGAATAGCAGCTCAGTCTGCTCTGCTCAATGTTACCCCAGGGTTTGGAATGCTCTCCTGCCTGTCTGTAGTAACAGACTCCCCAAGCCTTAGCCTGCTTCAGCCTTGCTCTTGCTCCAACCCAGTTCATACTCCTGCTCTCACTCTAGCCCTATTCCTAATCCACTGCAGCCTTGCTCTCACTCCAGCCTTGCTCCAACCCCACTCTGGACTCCTGATTCTGGCTCCAAACACTAAGCCAGACTGCCATGGGTCTAACTGACCATCCCCATCATGGTTTCTGACAGCAAGACTGCAGTGGTGGGGCTATAGCATAAAAGGGAGCACATTCTGTTCCCTGGGGAAAGATTTAGCAATGTCTCTTCTTTGAGACTCCTGGGTCCTATACGAAGCATAGTGCTCCCTAGAACTCCTACTAGGAGGTATGCCTCATTGGTTGACAGAGCTGTGCCTTATGGAAGTATAGTGCTCTTAGGTTTTTACCGGCCATGGTAGGCTATAGCATTTCAACAGAGTTGAGACAATGAGACATTCTTCTTGTACCCACCTCTGTATTATCTATATTGGTAAGGATATGGATACACAGATAAACGTTCTCTGTCTTCAGTGGGCAGATGTACCCTTGGGCTCTGATGGTATATTCAGATTGATATGCAAAGGAAATTGTTTCTTCCCTGCCAATTTTATTTCTCCAAAATAGCATGTTCCCTGATCCTGGACTGTAAGTTGTGTCCCTTCACTAGGAGCTCACAGGCAGCCAGATCTGTCAGTCACTGTGTCCCTCATGGAAGGGAGGGCAATCATTCTTCACTAGAACGAGTGTTTCAAGGCTGTTAAAATGTACCATGTAAACTGATTTAATGCCAATGCAAATGGCATAAAAATGACACAGCATAGTCAAGAAGTGGCAACAATGTAAGAATAAATGCTGACAAATACTGATGTAAATGAAGATTACATGCCTCTGTACTGGAGGACCTGCTATTACAGAGATATCAAACTGACTGGTATGAAAAGTATTCCTTTTGTCCTTCATCTTTCCTGGTCTAGTACTGTCAGAATATGAATGAGAGTGAGATTCATCAGGTTAAGTAAGAGAAAAAGAGTAAGGTTAGAGTGAGAGAAAAAGAAAGAAGGTGGGGTAACTGGCACATATAAAAAGTAGTCCACATGGCAGCTTTACAAACCTGTTTTGGCAATGTACAGGACTTTTTGGTCCAGAAAAAGGACATGGCAGGGATTTGACATGCAGTGGCATTCATGGGGAGGATTTAGGCCTTTGGTCTTTTATGCTTCTTAAATACAACTCCTGATTCATCTCACAGTTGAATCCTTGGCTAGAGCCAGGATTTGCTCTGCACTTTGGATGAGAGACCACAAATAATGCTTTGGGCTTGCAAATATACTTGTTTCTGGAGAGGGAGATTTTCTCTGCCTTGCTGATAGCTAAGCCATGTCTCAGTTTTTGTTTTGGATTATGGACAAAATGACATTCGGGTTGCCTCTTTTGACCTGTGGAAATTTGTCCTAAATTTTGGAATAAAGTTTTGAGACAGGCACAGTGCCATTTGTCTTTCATTAAATGAGCTGTCTCTGAATGAAAAAGGCTTCTGGCTCAGATATTCACCTTGCCAATGTTATTGCAATTAAAAATATAGCTTAATGTACAGGAAGTATAAAAATGGTTTGAATGGAGATTGAATAAGTGCCTGAAGAAATAGGTAGTAAAAAATCACGAGAGGAGGCGGGTTCAGACCTATGTTTTTAGAAATCTGTGAGTCAGAAAATGAGACAGGAGACCAAGCCTGAGATCTGTAAGACTGTCTTGAAATTGGACATTTGGTCCTCCAATATGTTCTCTCTGAGTCCAAGGGTGATACCAGTTTGCAGAAAATACAGGGTATTTCAAATAGAAAGGCCATAAGCACATTAAAGTCCTGATCTGCACACCAATTCTGGAATCTGTTCCAGATGTTGGAATGTAGACTAGAGGGAGATAATTTTTCAGTAGATAACAAGGTATGGATGGTACCTGAATATCCTTAATTATTTTGTCCTGTATTTCACAGTAACTGTGTTCTTTGGGATGACCTGATTTTACTTGCTTATTTTGAAAGATTCAAAGTAGATTGAAGAAAAGGCTTAAAGTTGGGATTTGGGACAAAACTGGGATAGGGCATTTGTGGCCTCTTCTTTTTAATCTTCCACCCTGTAATAGTGCAGTAATAGAATCCAAATTCTTAACCTTGTAAAATGGTAGAGCGGGTCTAACATTCCAGACCTCTATCTGATAGTCGGGCAAGAATCCAGTCCCTGTCATCTGGAGCATCCCGAGTGACATCTTGGCTTGCCTTTGAACGTACAGGGAATGGGACCCAACTAACATTACTGGACCAGGGGACATGCCTTTGAAGGAGACTGTAAATTGCATGGCTTTTTATGCTGGTCAGCGGTCCAGGATATGCTGAATTCAATCTTAGATCAGCACCAAAAGTGTACTAGTCCATCAAAGTACTGAGAACAGCTTTAATTTGAATAACTAACACCCACCAAGCCTAGCAAATTATTTATACCATCGAATAGCTGTGATTCCCAACTTCCTCATGCCAATGGTGTAAGCCCTGGATGGTAACATAATGTTGACCTTAAAATTGCATCACTGTAATGTAAAGTGATTTTTTCTTACATGAATTTTACGTTAGAAACTAGTGCTTATGGTAAAAAAAACATTAGGGCAAGGTTCAGGGAAGCAACCATAAGGATGTGCAAAGCACAAGTGCTAACATGGCCATTGTGACACAGAGAGGATGTTTCAAACTTAGTCCCCCCCCGTCCCCCCCGGTCTGGGTATCTGCAAGGAAGTGGGGAAAGCAGCTTTGGTTCATTCTGGGGGTACATAGTGCTAAACTAACACAAATTCTGGTGGCTCTGGGCATGCTCCCTTGCTGAGCAAATCAGCATCTTGTTGGCTTGCAATGATCATGGTGAGCTCCCCAGACTTGAACTTCACACAAGTGGGGCTGTAAATATCATCTGGGGTCTTCTCAGATGGTTTACACCAGCAAAAAGTTGTCATCAACACTGGGTGAGATTGACCTTTTCCTTCTGGTATCATGGGCCTTTCGACAAAGCAAATGAACGATATGATAGGGTGAGGATTGAATGTGAAGGGCCTTGATAGTGAATACAAGCAGGTTATGTTTGATGTGATAGAGGAGGGGGAGCCAGTGGAGGGACTCAGAGAGATGACATGGTGCAAGTGATGGGCTGGGAGAATGAATTTTACCCCAGCATTGTGAATGGATGTGAGTGGGACAAGTTTGCATTTGTCAAGACCAGAGAGAAGGATGTTGCTGTAATGGAGATGCAAGATGATGAGAGCCTGGGCAGGAGTTTTAGTTGTGTGGATGCATATAAAAGACTTTATTTTAGAGGTGTTATACAGAAAGAATCAGCAAGATTTAGATATAGCTTGGATATGAGGACCTGAGAGAGGTCTAAGTTGAAGAAGGCACGCCGGTTACGGGCCTGAATGACAGGCAGGATGGCGATGCTGTCTAGAAAAATCAAGAAGGCGGTAGTGGCGAAGAGAGAGATTAGGAGCTCCGT
This sequence comes from Lepidochelys olivacea, assembly GCF_965140295.1. Lineage (NCBI taxonomy): Eukaryota > Metazoa > Chordata > Testudines > Cheloniidae > Lepidochelys > Lepidochelys olivacea. Next base: position 28,454,784 of record NC_140417.1, on the reverse strand, counting down.
GTTAGCTATGTTTGCTTGAGCTGATGGCTAGACATCCACAAGTAAATGTCAGAGAGAGAGGCTGAGATTTTAATTTGGACAGAAAGAGACAGTCTGAAGCAGAGAGGTAGATCTGTGAGTCATCGGTATAGAGACGGTACTGTAGTTGAATCTGTGTTTGTGGATGAGATAACCTAGAGATGATGTGTAGAGGGGAAAGAGAATGGGACCAAGCCCTGTGGGACCCACACAGAAAGTTTGAGGTTGGAAGAGTCTGCTTTTTCCCTTCCTGTGAATTTTCAGAAGCAGGGGATGACTTGGTCCTTGCTATTTAGTTAGGGGTTTTTTTAGGGATAGATTTAATTTAACAAGAATATTGCTGTGTTGCGATACAGTGACAGTCTTCCCCCAATACCAAAATAAGACAAGACAAAACAAAACAAAAACCCTACCCAAAAAAAAAAAAAAACCCCACAAACCCTGTGCTGCTTAAAAGTTTTCCTGTATTTAATTTTTCTATGGAGTCCTGTAAAATTTGTCACTTATTTAAAACCTCTTCTGTTCTGTTACATAAAATATTTTAAATAGAAAAATGACCTGGGGTAGATTGTTTTAAAAAGACATTGAAGACCTTGGTGATAGATCTTCTCTTTTTAGTCATATTGGAAGTAAACGGAATTAGCCATTTTTTTTAAGTGAAACAAAAATTAATATACATTACCTCACTACAGCTAACTGAGTAACACTGAGAACTCTCCAAGGTCTTGATTCTGCAAAGATTTATGTATGTGTTTAACTGTGACCAAGTGTAGGGCATACCTTTACCTTGTGAAAATGGAGGCTTTGTAATAAGATTTTAAAATAAAATGAGAAATAAAACTTATCAAGGTTTTCTTTCTCTGTTTAAAAAAGACTCAGATCTCTTATAGTAGCAATGTTAATGACAGGATTCAAATCCTTTAGCAGGACTTTGAGTGGAAGTTACATGTCTTTAACCCCTATTTCATGCCTTCCCCCCCACACACACTTTTAAAGAAGGAGGAAAAGCGTTCCCTAATGTTTGTTTCACAAAAATGTGCCCAACCCTATAGTCCTTAAAAAATTCTAATTTTAGTCAGTTGGATTTTTCCTGGAAAGGGACTGTAGGATCAAACCCAAAATGTCAACATGTGAACATGACAACCTAGAAAGAAAAGCCAGCACAATTTAACCTATTTTCCTTTCTTGGAATATTGTCAGAAATGACATGTGAAAAATATCTTGGTAATTGCACCCGTATATTTTCTTTTTCTTCTAAATATGACATTTTGGATTTCAGTGGATATGTTTCTTGATTCCATCTTTTGAAATGGATGTGGTGAGGTTCTCCAAAAATAGAGAATGAAAAATAAGTTTACATAAAGGTTGTATGCATATAAATAGAATATTCATGTTCAGTTAATTTAACCTTAATTTTATAACAACCACAACAAAACTTTTTACCATGTATGTATAAACTTCAGCTTTTATATAATTTTGGTTCAAAATCCCTTTCTGGAATGTTTCCATGTTTTCGGTTTGCAACTAAATTGGCTTAAATGTTATAGACAGTAAAAGCTTTGTTATCCGGCATGTTGGAGGGATGGGGGTGCCAGTTAATCAAAAATTCTGGTTAACTAAGAGTTATACTTACCAATGGAATACCAATTTTCAAAGAATTAAAATACAATAAAATTAATGAAGTATAAAATAGTATAGAGGTACTCATCAATCCAGTAGTAGTACTGCACTGCAAAGTGGTTGGTTTCTTGAAGCACTTTAGGTATGCACAGGTTAAGTTTCTATACAGTAGGTTATCTTATGACACTACATATCACTATGGGCAGTGTATGATGTACACCCAGATCACTAAAAATACACTGAACACTAAAACTATACTGAACATAATTTAATCTTTCTTTGATGATTCAGAAGGCACTCCAGGATCTTGCAGTGCCTCAGAGTCATCATTATCAATATCAGTTATCATTGTAGATGTAGAAGATTGGGCTGACTCTGTAATGATCCTATGATATATCCTAAAAGAAAAGGAGTACTTGTGCCACCTTAGAGACTAACAAATTTATTTGAGCATAAGCTTTTGTGAGCTACAGCTCACTTCATCGGATGAGCTGTAGCTCACGAAAGCTTATGCTCAAATAAATTTGTTAGTCTCTGAGGTGCCACAAGTTCTCCTTTTCTTTTTGCAGATACAAACTAACATGGCTGCTACTCTGAAACCTATGATATACCCTGGAATCTGCTTTTTTGAATAAATCCCTGGTATCAGTTTGCTTACTTCTGCCTCTTTTCCATAAAAGTAAAGTGCAGAATGTGCAATTGCATAACCTTCCGGGCAATATACTAGTCCTGGTTACTAGATAGAAGATTTGTATTGGGAGAAATCAGAAATGCCGGTTAATAGAGCTTTCTGGTTGATCAAATGCTGGATAACACAGGTTTTACTTTATAAATAAAACTTTTGAGTTACACAAATATATTCCCACTATATTTCTTAACAAACTGATTAAGAATATCTTACTGCACCCAATTATATATTTATGGTAAGGAGTTTATTGAAATTATTTGCTACAGAAAAATAATAGGATATTTATATTATTGCAATGAATCTGTTTTACCTTTTAGTGTATGCTTTTTAAAAGAAAATCCAAGTAGGTATAGGTAAGAAATATGCTGATATTAAAAATGAAAAAGATCCCAAATGTCTTAAATATCATTTTATAAGTATTGTTTTATTTTATATACTGAAGAGAAACATTTTCTCAAATTGGGATTGTGTGCAAAGTATTAAGCACAGAACAAAATTCCTGCTTTGCTACCTTTATATGTTTGGCAAAATAATTTTCATTTGCAAAGCTATGCAAGTCATTCTTTTCTTTCAGTGTGTGTGCTAGGAATGTGAAGTGAATGTGGCCAGTGCTTTACTTTTCCTCAGATGGGCCTCCAATGAATGTTAAGGAAAATGCATAGAATATTGTCTCACTGCATTATAAAGCTCTCTTTTCCTTTTCTCTAATTCTTCCTTATTACATACTATAGGAAACTACTTCTATAAGATCATCTTATTTCTTACAGATGAATGATGCTATGGGATTTGAATTGCCATGGGTGTATTTTGTCAGTCTCGTCATCTTTGGGTCATTTTTCGTACTAAATCTTGTTCTTGGTGTATTGAGCGGGTAAGCATACACCTTTTTCATCATGAAAGCAGAGTCCTGAATTCAGTTGCTATGAACACACAGGTTATATTATACAGGTGAGCTTATGTGCAGTATTGATGTGGTTTAAAAAGATCTTCCTCTCTTCCTGCAGTTGTCCTGTATACCTAAAGCAGAAACAGTTTACCATAACCAAGACATAGTCCCTGAAAATAAAGTACAGATACCAAAACCAGAGATTTGTCTTGAAAAATTTAAAATGTTACCAGCATATAGGCTTTGTGTTCATACTTAACTTGAGGCTAAATTATAAAACAAAACAAAACACTATAAATACCTTTCATTTAAATGTGATGTTTTAAAACATGCCTTCTGTTACAGGGCATAACATCTACAAATTTATTTGGGTAAGTAAAGAAGTTAAATATGAGTCCACTTGTCTTAAAAATTAACTAACAGATTTAATGGATATATTCAACATTCAAAAGAGGAACCAATTTTTCTTTTCCTAATAATATACAATGGAAACAAATTAGAGGCTGACGTGTAACTAAGTGCTGGAGATGACAGATACTAAAAAGTAGGGCTTATTTTGGAAGAAGGAACACCTACGTGATCTGGCAGCTGCTAAAAGGACTCTGCTATTTAATGAATGGCTGAATCATAACTTATTTCCTCACATTTTACAGGTAAATGATGCAATAGGATGTGACTGGCCATGGATCTATTTTGTTAGTCTTATCATCCTTGGCTCATTTTTCGTACTTAACCTGGTTCTTGGTGTACTTAGTGGGTAAGCAGTTGAGTTAACATTGTATATTTTGCTGCAACTTGTAAGGTAGCCTTTGCATTTATTCAAGCTTCTCAGTGATGGCTTTTTGCATGTGTCTTAAATCTTATGTCATCCTACCAACGTTTGCTCTTTTGACTGAATTGTGTAATCCTTGTGCCTGTATCTATCTGCGACATCATGTGTGTTTACAGTGCTTGCCAAAAACTATTCATTAAATGAGGCACTAATTACCTCATTGTAAAATTACTTCCAGTAGTCAGATACATTATTTTGCACACAATGAGAGATGGATGACACCTGTACAAACATTTTTCCGCTAGGTAAGAACCATTGTCCCCTTCTGAAAGCCTTACTTGTGTTTTTGTTCAAATGTATATAAAGTAAATAGAGCCCTCTTTATAATTACCACTCATGCATAGCAAATATTTTTAACAGGTGCACCAGGTTCTTTAATATACAGAGAGGGTATATTTGGATTATAAAGTTCCCTATTCTGCAGTGTCCTATTCTGTACTATAGTGCTGGGTATTATTAGTTCCCATTGACTTAAATGAGAGTTGCGGGCAACCAGCACTGTGCAGGATTGACCTTATACATTTATCTGAACTCAGCTGTCCATGTAGCATATTATTCAGTGATAAATTTATATGCAGTTTGTTGTTCCATGTACATAGAACCAAACAGATGTTAGCCAAATACTAATGAACTGACTGGGTGTTTTTATCTGTGGAGTATAGTTATAAAACGTGGTTTATGTTAAAGATCTTTTATGTTTGTTTAAGAATAAAGGAAAAGATACTACAGGTATTTGAACCTAAACTGAAACATTAGATACTGGTGTGAATTATATTATCTATAGTTAACTATGAATTAACAATTGAGGTTTGGAACAATGGCTTCTTGGGAACTTTGGGCCAGATTGTACTGTCATTGAAGTAAATGGAAAAATCTCTTTAATTTCAATGGGAGTAGGACCAAGCCTTATGAGAAAAAGCTAGAGTAGTTTGTGGTGTCACCAGACCTCGATTGTGTGCATAGCCTTCTTCACTATTTCTCCATGGTGTGCTTTTGATATTCAAAAAATATCACAATATTTTAAAGAGAAAATATGTTTTTTTTAGAGAATCAAGCACAAAATGTCCCATTACCCTGCTAAATATCTATTCTGTAAGATTCTGTTTGTCAAAGAGTTGGTTTTAAAAATATAATTTAAAAAATTATATGCTATTTATAGGGTAGGATTTCATTATGCGGAGAATTTGAGGAAAATAGGGAAAGTGATGAATTACCTGAATGTCACAAGCTTTCTGTAAGGAGGAAGGGGAAGAAAGGAAAAGAGAGAGTGAATAAAGGCAGGTGATGATTGTCTGATTTAGGCCTCAATCCTACAAAGTCTTACACACATTCTTAGTTTATATATTGTGAACAGTCCCACTGATTTCATTATATTCAGTGACAAATGTGTAAGTCTTTGCAAGATTCAGGGGTTATTTTTTATGTCTCAATCTCACTGAAAAAGAGGAGTGAGAAGGAAGAGGAAGAGAGAGGAGGATGTTTGCTGCATGATTTACCTCTGATACTTTGATGCCAACATCTAACATTCCTTGTGACTCCAGAGCTCTCACTGAAGTAAATGCAGGACCAGGCTTTCAATGATCCCATCTCCTGAGCCTTGGAAGGGTCATTTTTAGCAATTATTTTCCTCCTATCCTGTGAAGCTGTGCTCTGGGAGCAATTAATTAAATATACCTCCTTTCTGCTGCCAGACTCAGATGTGTTGTTATTGGTTTAGTTCTTTTTTTTTTTTTAATTTGTAAGGAATAGGAATATCAGATCTGATATCATAATCCACACAAAGCCTAGGAAATTCAGATAGACAAACTTATAGCCAATTTTAATGTTGAGATAGTAAAATTTAAATGTTTTATAAAGCTCGCTAATATTTTAAATGCAGTGGGGCCAGTTAAATGTTTTCTTTTGCATTTTTACTACTAGGTAAAATTTTACTGGGTGGGCCAGATATTCCCTATATACTTAGAATGGGGACTCTGGCTAGAACTGGTGAAAAGGTAAAATGAAACTTTTTATCTGCTCCTGTATTGTATTTGCCAACCCAAACATTTGGGATAGAGATTCTAGAAGGCTAAATACAATTCCCTGCTGCTAGCCCAATTAGCCAAGTTTCGTAAAGGCAATTGTTGCAGCAGCAGGCATGCAGTATCTCCTGTTATGTGTGCCCATTCTGAGGTGAGTCAGTGGCCAGTGGATCCATGAAGTGGTTGATCCATTAGTCCAGAGATCTCATTCTTTCCCCAAGTCCCTGTCACCCACCTTCAATTGCAGCTGCACTGGGATGTCCACAGCACATAAGGTAAAGTCCTCTCAAATTTAGTTCCCTCCCCTGGGCTGCATAAGTGGACTGGCTCAGCAGCACTTTGAGCCTTTTGTGACCCTGGAGGAATGAACAGGGTTTGCCCCAAAGTAAGCAATCTAACACTCTCATCTCCAGATTGTATGTGACTTCCATGTTTAAGAAAAATGACGTAAATACATTGTAATACAAATTCCACTATATTTAAAACATATAATCTCCAGAGGTTTTCTTTAGGCCTGTAGGGATTTATGTGTAAAAAATCAATGTTAGCAAAATCCTCAGAACATACTAGTATTTATCGGTAGAAAACTAGTGTTTTTCACGAGTCAGGTGTAAAATGTGTAGCATAAGTGTTCTTTATTCTTATCAGAAAAGTTCTCAGCGTGCCTTTCAGATTTGTTTTTTACCTTCTCCAAAATGTCAAATGAAACTTAATTCATGATAAACCTAACAAATTGTTCTAAACTGACCAAACTCTAGTAGTACAAATATAACACCAACTGATTTAAAAAACAGGGCTCTGCACACAGATATTTGGATTTTAAAAGCTGAAATCTGATTTGTGTCTTAATATGCCTTTTTTCCTTATGATGGCATTTCTGTAGTGTCAGGTTATTCTGTGTACATTTAAATCTGTCTGCTGTTTTTATCTCTCTTTTCTGTTTTAAAATACTCATTCATTGTCTTTGCACTCCTGTCTTATTCTGTGGCCACCTACACCATCATATTCTGTACTGCCTCTCTCTTGTGCACTGCGTATTTGATATGTTGTTTAGATATTGTACATGTGGATGACACTGATGATTTGGGAGATCTTTTGTTTTACATCTAGCCCTTTCTGAAGGTGAGTATGTCCTGATCATCAATGTAAATTGTATCTCCTTAAGTCGTCATGCATTAAAATGAAATTAATAATTTTATTTTTAATGGCTGATATTTAAAATGAGAGAACTAACACAGAGAGGCCTCTATACCTAGTAAATATTTTAATTTTAAGACACAAGCTGACAAGAGAGGATTTGTTCTAAATATTCCCTCCAATAGTAAACTTCAGTGGGGATTCACAAATAAAAATTAGATCAGCATAAACCATTTTCCAGTAATTCACCTTATCAAAAGTCTTGCATTTGTTTTCTCTTTATTAACCACTGGTCCTGACTCTGTCTTTCTCACAGTGAAATTTCAATGGCAAAACTATTTTAGTTGCATGATATTACTACAAACAAAGGCTGGTTTGTCCTCATCCCTGTGCAGGTGCATAAGGGGTTGGTGGCAGAAGCATTTCCCATCTTACACCTCTGTGCGTGAATTAGGCATGACCTACTTGGGGAGAATGCAAAGGGTGGAAGAGCTGCCCCTCAAGTACAGTGCCTTGCAGCCCAGGAAAGAGTTATTGCTGAGTCAGTCAAAATTCTTCCCCTGGCTTTTACTGCAATGTGACCATTCTGCACTCTCTCCACCACTGGATGCAGATTAAGGCCACAATCTGCCCCTAAATATAAATACTGTCTGAGTAAGGTAATAGGATCAAACCTTCCAACCCCTGTTTTATCTTCCAGACAAGGTACTTTCTTGTCTTTCAGATACAGATAATACAAAGAAGAGTCATAAAAGTAAAGATCTGATGTTAAATGAAGTTTAAATAACTAACAGTACAGGTGAGACTAAGTCATACAAGGCCTGATCCTGCAGTCAGTTGGTGATTTGCTTGAGTAAAGACTGCTGGATAGGACTTATAGCCAAGCAGCTTTTGTGTATTTTACCTAAGAAAAGTTTGTGGCTCACTTCTTCATGTTCAGTATGTACTGCATGTATTAAATGTTCTCATAACACATCTGTTCAGCATATGAAGGTGCAACAACCATTAAGAAGGCAGTCAGATGATAATGGGTCATGTACTATACAGCTCTAATACATTGTTTGGGATAAAACTAACTAGTAAAAGATACATAGGTATGCAATAATTATTTTGCTGTGACTTTTGTGGGCCAAGTTCAGATGTGATTTGTAAAGCAGTGTAAATTAGACTCTCTTAGTTTCAGCTAGATTTCTTGAGACACAGAAGTTAGGATAGCAGCAAATGCAATGTTCAGCTTACATCTTTTTCTGATTCTTTGGGTAGAGATAGATTTAGTAAGTAGGTGCATAACTGTAAGGGAATCTAACCACTTAAGAGAGTTTTACACAACTCAGCAGGGCTCAGCTGGAAGCCACACCTGAAAGTAATTAACAAGTGAATTCTAACTCCGCTGTTGGCTGCAGGCTGCTGTTTCCATTGGAATTACTGTTTGTTAGTGAGAAAAAGAAAAGTGAAGTGTATGCTGGTGCTTGTTTAATTGTCATCAAAGCTAACATTTTTATCCATGGCAATGGGTGTGAACAGCAGTGCCAGTGCACCAGATGACATCATTTTTTGCTCTTTTATTTTAACTGCTTCTTTCATGAGACTGATCCAAAACATTCACATTCACTTATCTCCTTCAGAATAGCCTTCAGTAATCTGACAGGCAGGCAGGCAGGCACACATTAGCTGAGCATTTGCACCATGGGCCACATTTTCAAATTCACGTTGTTCTTGCAGTATTTGTCCACACAGATGCTTACCTGAAACCGAGGAGGGCTTAGCTGCTACAAAGCTGGTCTTTAGCCACCTTTGCATTCCCCTTATCATAGCCGTGGAGCCAGGGGAGCTACTCAGGCCAGGGGCTGACCACTTTTTGGTTGGGCTAAACCTGAGAGGTGCTGAGACCTCATGTGCCTGGTCGCAGTGCCATTCACTCATATTTGGAGAGGGTGTGGCGGGGATCAGACTGTTGTAGGGGAGTGGAGGGATGCCTAAGCAGGGAAGAGGAGATCAGTTCGGGGAGAGGGGACAAATCTGTGCTCCACAAAAACTTTAAATGGTGCTCTGAAGCCCCTGTCCTTATCCTAGTATGATCTGTCTTGGATCCCCTTGCATACCCTCTAGGGCTGCCTGTGGTCCTGACGGTACCCAGAATTTGCTATTGTACAGGGATCTGTGGTTATGCTTTCTTTTGCTAGCTGTGTCCACAGGGCCAAACACAGGGAGGTGGGTGTAAGGTAGCAGGCACTACAGTTGCTCTGATCCATTCAAGGATCTCCCTAGGCAGGTGGACTAGGCAAGGCAATTTTAGGGCAGCTTTACACTGATGGAGCAGCACAGAGTAGTCCTATCACAGCTGAGGAGCTGGCCTTAAAGATCCAATTCTGAGAGATACTGAAGGTCTCCAGAGAGGTGCTCAGCACCTCACAAGGTGGGGCCCATGCACTCTGAGCTCATAAATCCCATAAAGTACAAGGCACAGAAATTGATAGTGGGTCTTGTTTGTATTGATCTGCATTACAGCTTAAAATAAAATAGAATATTAGGTACATTACCCAAAAACAGAGTGTGGAGGGGAAATGCATAAACATACATGTACCTTTCAGATACCTTTTCAAGTAAAAATAATATCTCACTAATTCAATACACACGACTGTTTTTCTATGAACAAAGAAATAATAAATGACAAAACTTCATTATTTATTTATCAAGAGGCACAGCTTTTAATGATTTATGGTAATCTATTCCTCAAGACAGTCCTTATCATTGGAGGTTGTATTCTGTTGAAGACATTTTTTGCTGAAGGCATTAGTACTTCTTTGGGTAGCCATGGGAACAAATAAGAAGATCTTTCAAATACATTAATAAATCTCTGTAAGTTGCATTTTACTTCCTTCCTTAAGAACACCAAAGCATATGCTTTGACATGTCCTTATATATATCCTCCTACATGAAAGTCTTGCAGGTTACTAAAATAGTTTAAATATTTTTTTGCATCTCATTACTATGACACTATTTGCAATGCAGCAATATATGTGTAAAATAATTCTAGGAACTAAGAGCAAAGCACTCATACATGCAAATCTCACCTGCAATGATAATCAGTTTATGTAATGTAAAACATGCTAGCCAAGATAAGCATGTACACCTAAGAACCCTTATCTACAGGACACATGGAAAAATCATAGAAAAGGACATTTAAATAATGATACACAAAATAGAAAATGGCAGTGAACTGTCATCCATAGTCTCCTGGCTAAAGGAAAATGAACAGATTTTGACAGTGTTCCTTTTCTTGGCAGAGCAAAGGCTTAATAGAAAAAAAAGCAAAAGGAAAAGATAAAAAGTATATAAATAAACAAAGCATGCATGAGAAAGGAGAGGAAATGGTATTCAGCTCTAGAACTCTGCAGGTTATGAACTGAACTATGTTATTTTATTGTTGTGCGAGTGACCACATGGCTGACTGAAATAAAAGTCTGACTCTGCCATAACATTAAAAAAATAAAGGGAGGGGGAAATAAATTCTTGGTAAAAGAAAGGGCAGGCAGATCAAATGTACCAACAATAAATACTCATCAAATGGTTTTAGCCATCTGCAACCTCAACCCAAACTACAATCCAATTCCCATCAAAATCAGTGAAAGTGTTTCCATTGTCTTCAGTGGAAGCTGGATCAGGGTGAAATACAACAGGCTTTATTTTGGACTCACTTATCTGCTCAGGTTTCTTAGAGCTTGATCCTGTGCAGTGCTGATCACTTACTGGAAGGTGGTTAGCACTATCAACTCCAAAAATGTTATGGGTCTTGAGGGTGCTCATTACATTGGCAGATTGAGCCCATTAAGAGATGTAGTAACACACATAAAAAGCACCCTTCCACAATGTAAATTCCGCTAATAAATCCATCATGCCTTTGTTTAGTGCTGACTCAAAAAGGTCCCTTCCTTGGAGAAATGCAGCATGCCTTCAGGTTGCTCACACACATAACAGGACTCCACTTTTCAGTTATAACAATGAGGAGTCCTTATGGCACCTTAGAAACTAACAAATTTATTTGGGCATAAACTTTCGTCGGCTAAAACCCACTTCATCAGATGCATGGAGTGGAAAATACAGTAGGTAGGTATAAATACACAGCACATGAAAAGAAGGGAGTTGCCTTACCAAGTGGGGGGTCAGTGCTAATGAGCCAATTCAGTTAAGGTGGAAGTGGGCTATTCTCAACAGTTGACAAGAAGGGGTGAATACCAAGGGAGGAAAAATCACTTTTGTAGTGCTAATGAGGCCAATGTAGTCAGGGTGGCCCATTTCAAACAGTTGACAAGAAGGTGTGAGTATCAGCAGGGGGAAATTAGTTTTTGTAGTGACTCATCCACTCCCAGTCTTTATTCAAGCCTAATTTGATGGTGTCTTTCAGTCATGTGTGCTAACAAGCCAGCATCTTGCATGGAGCTGGCTCTATGCCATTCAATTAGTCCACTACCCCTGCATAAGTCTGTCACCTCTAGCTGCACTCCTTTGTGCAGCAGAACTGCACCAGGACTGCCATGGCCAGAATGCACTGTATATTTTGCTCAATTGCTAACTTTAACTGAATAAATTAACTAAATAAAGTAAGTGAATATTGTACATCATGTTTTCCTTATAAAGGACCAATCCTCCTTACTTGAGCTAAACTCCCATTGGGATCAATAGGAGTTCAGGATAAATAAAGACTGCAGGACCCAGCATACAGTTATTTTAGACTTGCAACAGAGCAAGTAACCATACTTTATATAAAAACCCAGTAATTAAGTATATAGTCTACATTATAGTTTGTTTATTTTATTTGTCTATCTGTTTCATGGTATGTGCGCAATCGGGTGTGAGTGCTTGCGTATATTTATTTGTACTGTTTAAAGTTTGAATTCTTTCCCTGAAACCCTCTCTGTGTACAATTCATCCACATTGTACATATGTGAATACAAAAAATTCCATTATTATGTGAGTCCTCTCTTCAGACAAATGGGAATTTGAGGAATCTGCATTGATGGCTGGGTAGATTATATCAGTGGTTCTCAGTGCTGTGTTCTGGCTCTTCTCATTTAGGAGACAGTCCTTTAAGGACTCTAAGGTTGGTCTAACCTGCCCTGAGTTAGGGCTGAACCAGGCAGAGAATCAGAGCTGTAACGAGCTCCCAGACTGCATGTCCCCCACCTCCACTCTGCTACGCTAAGCAATGCTCCCCCACAGCAGAAAATCTATCCCAATGTAAAGAGAGAACCTCTGTTTATGCATAGAAGCAGGAACCATTTGGCTTCTTTAGAAAGACCTGGCATGAAATAATTGCCCCAGAGTGTCAGAGCATGAATGTACACTGCTGCAATTTGTATGCTTCTGCCTCAGCATTGCTTGCTGCAGGTGGTACTGTACTTGCATAAAGAAAAGGAGTACTTGTGGCACCTTAGAGACTAACCAATTTATTTGAGCATAAGCTTTCGTGAGCTACAGCTCACTTCATCAGATGCATGCATCTGTACTTGCATAGATACACTGATCAGGGGCAGTCTCCAGATCCTCATTTGGCAAAGAGACAAGAGAGACATTTTCACTCAGCAAGGAGCAAAGCTGCCAGTCCAGTCACTAAATACACTGGATTCTTGAAGGGGAATCTGTAAGCAATTCTGTACTCAGTGATCTCACATCTGCACTGTGAACCCAACCAACTTTGACTCAGTTATAATAAGGCTGCCTTTTGTAGAGTAGACAGGACTTCAGAAAACTTTACTCTGGTTACAAAATATTATTTAAAAAAAAAGGAGTACTTGTGGCACCTTAGAGACTAACAAATTTATTTGAGCATAAGCTTTCGTGAGCTACAGCTCACTTAAGGACCTGTGTGTGCTACAAATTACGATCATGTTGAACTTGATCAATGGACAGTCACGTTACAGGCAGATTTTGTCTCCTGATTCAGTGGTGCTGTATTTGGGAAAAAGGGGAAATCGGAATTAAGTGGAGAATAGGTCACTAATCAAAAGGCAGGTTACTTTGAAGGAAGAAGATACTTTGAAGGAAAATAGAGAAGTTGATGAAAAGCATATTTGATTTTAAGATTTTGTAGAAGTGTTTCTCATTGGGCCAGACTTGCAAAAAGATATCCCTCGCAATGTTGGCATGCTGGCCTATAAAGTCTTAGCCTGGGAGCATGTTGTGTTTAAAAATATGAATCAGGAATCAGTTTGGCTGTTTTTAAACTGTAGGACTTAAAACAAAAATAGAAGTTTGTTGACTCATATGCTTGTTAAATGCTCATTAAAAGAGCTTTATTTTTAAACTGAGATTTTACAGGCAATAGGCCAGAGTTTGAGCTCATACATGCTAGTGTAACCCAAAGTAACTTTGCCAAAGTTTATAGTTTACACTGGTGTGAAAGCAGAGTCTGGCCCAATCAAATTTGGGGGAGGACACCTATGAAGACGATAGTGATAACAAGCTAATCCCATATGGCGAAATTCTACTCTCACACTTGCACACATGGTTTCTATTAACTTAAGAGAAGGCCAGGTGTGTATGTCTAAGGGATGATTTTTTCACCATTGTACTGTGACAGAAAACCTACCATACAGCCAAATTCTGCATTCAGTTAAACCTATTCAACTCCACTGAAGTTAACACATGGTTGTAAATGGAGACCCAGGAAGGAAATTACACTCCCTTACATGATCAGCTGTTTTTTTAAATAAAAGTGAAAAACATCATAATCTTGGAGATAGAATGCTGCTGCAACTCCCCCCACTGATAAATTGCAGTCATGCTTCACCATGACAATGCCTGACTTCTACGCTGTGTTTACAAAACCCCCCAAAACCTAACTGTGTATGTAGAGGACTGTGTTTAATTCCCCGCGTGCATTTATTTTAATAAAAAGTGAAAGTTAGTAGCTGGTTCAGCCCTGAGTGAAGTGCTGCTAGAAGTAGCAGCCGTGCCAATTGTTGCTTTTTTAAATGACTTATTTTACTTTGATCCTTTCAATAGCAGCAGCTTTCAATAGTGCTTCACCCAGAAACACCATATATCCATCACTCTTATGAAGCAAACCTGAACAACTTAATTGAGGAAATCAAGAAGTCGTAGTACCAGCCAACAAAAGTCCCTTGTCTTGATTCCATAGCACACCAGGGTATCTATTTTCTCAAGAGATACCACCCCTGGGATAGCAGACCCACAGCTAAGTTGGCAAATCACGGAAACAAGAACTGCCCCTTTTGTACCCTCTGTATCCAATATGAGCTTAAAACCAGCCTTCTGTGAAGAAAACAGGATTTTCTAAAGCAGTGGCTCTCAACCTTTCCAGACTACTGTACCCCAATCAGGATTCTGGTTTGTCTTGCGTAACCCAAGTTTCACCTCACTTAAAAACTACTTGCTTACAAAATCAGACATAAAAATACAGAAGTGTCAGAGCACACTATTACTTAAAAATTGCTTACTTTCTTATTTATACCATATAATTATAAAATAAATCAATTGGAATATAAATATTGTACTTACATTTCAGTGTATAGGGCAGTATAAACAAGTCATTGTCTCTATGAAATTTTAGATTGTACTGACTTCGCTAATGCTTTTTATGTAGCCTGTTGTAAAACTAGGCAAATATTTAGGTGAGTTGATGTGCCCCTGGAAGACCTCTACATACCCCCAGGGGTACATGTATCCCTGGTTGAGAACCACTGTTCTAAAGGACTTATGACCCTGTCTGCCGAAACAATTAAACTTTTTAAAATTTCTAATAAAGCACTTAATTCTCAGACAGATCTGCTGAGTGGCTTTTTTTTCATAAACATTTTTGTAAAAGGAGATGCCCTTTTAAAGTATCTCCTCTCAGGATGCTTGGTAGAGAGTAGTAAATGGAAAGTGCTTGCTGGTGTTCTCCAGCTTCATTAAAATACCATCTAATAAATCAGGATTATGTTCTGTGTATGCCAAATCTAATTTTTTTGAATTAAGTCCTAACTGGGAAGAGCTGTAGTAAATGCCTCCATATTTAGTTTCTGCAATATCAAGTGAAAGACAAAAGTGGAGTGCTTGCATGTGAAGAGCTTTTTAATTCTTGAATAAATTAAACAATTAATATATTTGCTTTGCGAAAAGACCCAAGGCAGTTCATGGAACACTTTTATGCCACTCTAGGAAGGTAATATACTGACACCAAACTTAGATGTAATATTTAAAAGTAAGAGGCTTTCTATTATTTCCATGTCATACAGTATTGGCAACACAATACCTTACCTATGGTTGCACATATCTTATTAAAAATATGTGGGCTAAATTCTGCAGTTCTTAGTTGATTAAAACTCACATCTATTTCCTAATATGTCGTTTCATGTGAAGAAAAGATACTAGCTTCAAAAGAAAAGGAGTACTTGTGGCACCTTAGAGACTAACCAATTTATTTGAGCTGTAGCTCACGAAAGCTTATGCTCAAATAAATTGGTTAGTCTCTAAGGTGCCACAAGTACTCCTTTTCTTTTTGCGAATACAGACTAACACGGCTGTTACTCTGATAGCTTCAAAAGAATAAGTTCTTCAACAATTGTCCCTGTGATATCATATTAACTGGGAAGTATTTTCTGATGAGGGCTGACAAAATTCAGTTCCTACACTAAATAAAAGTAGTACTTGTGGCACCTTAGAGACTAACATATTTACCTTCAGTCCTTTTGGAATGATGTCCATCTGTTTGCATTTGGAAAGGAAGATGATGTCTGTCTGTATCTGTACGAGTTTTTTCATGAAGTTGAAAGATTTCCACTCCATACGGCTAAATTCAGTGCCTTGCATAATGACTGGTTTCAGAGTTGCAGCTGTGTTAGTCTGTATCCGCAAAAAGAAAAGGAGTACTTGTGGCCTTAGGTACTCCGTTGCTAACACAGCTGCTACTCTGAAACCTACACTAAATAAAGAGACATAAAATTTATACTAAAATTGATCATTACAGCCTGTGTTTGAATTTCAGCCCTTAATGAACAACTGTACCAAACTGAGAAAGGATGGAGAGAACAGGTTTAATTTTAAGGAGGGGCTCATGAAAGCTTCTTAAACTGTCTATGGTCACTGAGTTTTGTATAAAAATTTAATGGGGAAGAACTTTTCAGATCTTGACATATCCCTAGGTAGTAGTTCCTTTAAGAAAAAAGAAATACTGAAAGGGGAAAATTTCTAAGGAAGTTTACACCAGTGTAGACTTTGTCGGTTGGCAAACTAAAATGTAGGATTGGCAGTGGAGGGCCTGCATTGGTAAATCTAGTGGTATTAACAATCCATACCTTTTAGAAATATGTGATGTGGAATGAAAAAATTTTCAGGGTGTAACAGTTGAAATTCAGAGTGTGAGGATATCATATTCTCCTATTTAGTTGGGGGCTCCCACTGCTTTCTCTATCAATGCGGCTGTAGCTCCCACTCCCACAAAGGTCAGCATAAATCCAGACTATCTTCTGTAAGGTGTGCCAGTCTGTGGACACTGGGGTTTACCAGGGACTATGGACAGTGTAGGGATTTTGTGGAAATGTTGTTGTAAATTCAAAGGGATCTTTTTCCACATTGGGTCTGCCACTGATGGTTTGTGTTATGCTTGAATATACATTTCCAGATTTCATGACAATTACAAGTACAGCTGCTTTACTGAGCTCACTGTTCAACCAAATATTAATGCCATTGCTCTTGAAATAATGGGTCAAATATATATAGTTTGGAGTTGAATCATGTGTGAATCCCAAGAAAATATCTTTTATTTACATGGAAAGCGACAGTGAATAAGAGCAGTATAAACTGGTCTCCTTCACGTGTAAATTATACAGAGAGAACAGCTAGGTGAGGTAATATCATTTATTGGACCAATTTCGGTTTGTGGAAGGGACAAGCTTTTGAGCTCCACAGAGCTCTTCCTCTTCCTGTGAAGTTCAAAAGCTTGTCCCTTCCATCAATAAAAGGTATTACCTCACCTACCTTATCTCTCTCATGACCAACACGGCAACAACAACGCTGCAAACTATAAATTATACAATCATTCAAAATGGGAGAAAACTAAATAGATTCTACTCTGCTATTTATTTTTTTAGATTTATTTACATATTCTCACAATTCTTTAAACAGTATTAAAATAATTGCAGCTCATATTTTGACAGGTTCTTCTTATCAATAAATTAGTGAAGGTTATAAGTAGGTTATGTCCCTGCACCATAATCATGCCTCTCCCTGGAATAGCAGTGTCAGGGGCCACCCATCCACACAAGATCCGTCTGCTGGGCTGGTGGTGGCTTGCCACTGCTCCTCTTTGGAGTACAGTTCCCTCACTGGACTACAGCGCCTTGTCTTCAGGAGGGCTGGGTTCTGTATGGGTGAGGGATAACTCAGCCTCCAGTCAACCGAGAAGATTCTGCAGGGGGAGGACTCAGAGAATGGAGCTGAATACTCTATTAAGATGAACAGGGCAGTTCATACCTCTCAGAACTATTGTTTCAGTCTGCATTATTTACACTCAGGTAATGTTTACAAGGTTTTCTTGGCAACCATGAGGTCTAGAAACAATTTATTTTTGAATGAAAGTTGCAATTTCAATGGCATAGCCAGGGCGGAAGCCTTAGGTATGTGCCCATACTTATTCCTTAATACAGCCCTGTGCCCAAGAGTACTCTGCACTATCTGTATATCAGGGAGCACGGCTCCCAGTTGGCACTCTCTGTAATAAAGTGGATGGAGGAATGTGGGTCATCAGACGCAGGGCTACACAAATTCACTGGCCAAAACTCTCCTAAGGAGACCACAGGGTGTGTCTCCCTGGCTGTCCCACTTTCTGTCTCTGGGTTGGGAGGGATTCTATCCATCCTGCCAAACTGGACATAGGTCCACTGTGCAAGAACCTGTGTGCATTGCCCAAGAGTTGGTCCCATCTCATAAGTCTGCAGTTTTCTTTCCAGAAAGTCATTAATTTTCTTAACTTTCAATAAATCTATCTCAACACAAATATCTAAATTAGTATTCTATTAAAAATACAGAAGGCCAAATTCTTCTCTTACTTGCACTGGTGTAAAATCTTAGTAACTTCATTGACTTCAATAGTGTTACTCTAGATTTACAGTGGTGTAACTGAGGGCAGAATCTAATTTGCAGAAGATACGTTGATGCCATTTGTATTTGCACTAGTTAAACGCAATGTTTCGATTCACTAATGGCTCTTCCACTTTTGAAGTGTGCTATCTTTTAAGGCCTGACCCTGGAAATGCTGGCTACTGGTATAGCATTTACTGCTGGTGTATGCCCAGATTGATTTTAGATATATACATGTGAATGTGTGTGTGTTTATAAATGCATACATCCGCCATGTTTTATCTTCTTCCTTATGACAATGTAAGGAACCTTCTCACGCTCCCCTAAAGCTGCTCCTGCTGCTACTTGTGTGTATTCCCAGTTATGTCTCCAGGCTTACCAAGAAAAATAAGTCATTGCTACTTGTTACTCCTCTTAGCACTGCAGAGCCAATACCACACTGGGACAGTGCGCTGCTCTCTTTTCTGGCGTGTACATTCATCATCAACAGCAATGTTAAGTATTTTCCACTCCCAAATCCTTATTTGTGATAATGCACAAGAGCAAAAAGAGCTCAATTTGACTTTCAGATTCCATGTTAAAATTTATAGGGCTGGTGGTTAGGGAAAACATCTTTTTGCTTGTAAACTGAGCAAATTTGACCTGGAAATCAAAGATTCAAGAAATTAGGAACCCCACAATGCCATTTCCCAGTCACTTTTCAGAGTATAACTGCACATGAAAAGCCAGATTTTAAGCAAAGCCTCAACCCAGCCTCCTTATTTTGTGAGCACAATTCTGGGCCTGCCTTTCATCTCCTGCAAGAACTGTGGATGGAAATATTAGTATTTAGCTAAGCGATAGGCAGGCAGAAATAGTTAATTAGCTAGCTAATATTATATATCTCTCTATTGCATTTTCCTTCTCTATGGATTATAAGTGGCAGCAAGATCAATTATGAAGTCCTTGCTCTGACTGAAATCCATGAAAGTTTTGTCTGAGCAATGGCTGAGTTGGGACCTGAGGACACGGCCTCCGTGTATTAATACATTGGCTTGGGTTCAAATCCCAGTTCTGAACAAAAATGAAAACGGGCTTACTTGTCTACTTGTCATTGTCAATAGACATTTGTCCATATAATAAAATTACTAAATAACGTAATCCTAAGGCTTATTTAGAGCTGTCAGAACTAGCATAATGGGAACGTTAAAATGCAGTAGTATAGCTGTGTGAGGAAGTTTGCATAGTGCCTGCCCTCACTCTCTGTAACTGTAGCCAGTCCAACTGTAGAGAAAGTCGAAATCACACAAAAATGTTAATAGAAGGACATTAAAAATTGGCCAATGTGGGATTATTGTGGGTGGACATTTCTTTTGCAATGTTCATTTGCTTGTGGTGTCTATTCTGTCATTTCCTGTGCAATGTATTGATCACTATTAGATTTTATAAATTAGATTAGAAGTGGAGTTGAACTACAAATATATGGTCTCCATACCTACATTTGATATAAACCTTTTTATTTAATTTCTAATACCTAGCAGTTGTAATATTTTTGTAAACGATTGAATTAAAAATTCAGTTAGTCGTTCCCCAAGCTGTAATGTCATTTCCTTAAAGTGAAACCTGAACACTGGGCATTTTCATTTGTAATAATCACCCATGTAAATGTGGGCCAGCCAAACAGGCACAATCTAGCCCGTGTTATTTCGGAGCTTCCTATTTTAATACCTCTTTGTTAAGCTTCTTTTGTGCCCTGTCACAAACTGGCTGGAAATTTTCCAATAGAGTATGCTTCACTTTCCAAATAATGGAACCAATTCCTTCCCCTGGTAGAAGGGCAAAACTCCTATTGAATCCAATGGAAGAGTTGCCAGCCTACCTGTGGATAAAATTAGGTCCAATGATAGGTTTAAGATGAGGACCCTTCAGATCTTTTGCAAGAAGTCCTATAGTGACAGTTCTATCACTTTTGACCTATTTGCAACCGATGGTTCTTATACACAAGTACCATATCTGTTGGTACGTAAGCACCTTAGAAAATGTTTGAACACTCTAGCAAAGGAAGACCTGGAGCTCACAGCCATGATATTGAATGATGTGTCTCAAAAACCTGTGTGGACCATGTGTCAAAGTACATGTTGCAAGAAAGTACTTCACTTGGAAGTCATTGTGGTAACACCCTGGCAAAAGTAAGGGCAGAGTATGAGCCACACACCATTTGAAGAGAATCTCATGATAAGCAGGTTTCAGAGTAGCAGCCGTGTTAGTCTGTATTCGCAAAAAGAAAAGGAGGACTTGTGGCACCTTAGAGACTAACCAATTTATTAGAGCATAAGCTTTCGTGAGCTATGTTTCATATTCTCTGTGTATATATAAAGCCTGCTGCAGTTTCCACGATATGCATCTGAGGAAGTGAGCTGTAGCTCACGAAAGCTTATGCTCTAATAAATTGGTTAGTCTCTAAGGTGCCACAAGTCCTCCTTTTCTTTTCATGATAAGCAGTGGCACAAGGGATGAACGGAATCACGACAGGCTGTACTGGATAGATTATATTTCCTAACAAATGGTCAACCAGTCAAAAGGGCATAATCCTGATTTATGAGTAACAGGATTTGGGAGGCCTTCTCACAGAGAATAAAGGGGAAAAAGGTTCAAAATCTTGAGCAACCTCTCTACTTGACCTAATGGAAAGTAAGACCACCTAAGGGAGATCCTTTCTCTGTGAAGCATAGTCAGGACATGTACTGACATAAATAGTTTTGGCAAAGCACCTAACTCAGAGTTAACAAAGGTGAGGGCAACTCTAAACCAGCATCTACTTTTTGTGTTGGAAGCAGCACTCTCTCCAAGTACCCTCAGTTCAGTTGGGGAGTGCACTGCTAAAACTGGGAATATAAATTGTGGTGGAGCCAGACAGAATAATGCTTAATTTTTTTAATTAGACTTAAACTTCACAATAGTTGAGGCTTCAAAGAGTGTAGAGGCCAAAATCATAGAAACTGTACTCTTTGATACATAGAATTCTTGATTTTTATAAACTGTATTTATTACCAGTTATGAAAAATGTAGCTTGAAAAAAATTTGTCATGAACTTTTAGTACCACAGTCTTGCTTTGAACGAATCTTTCAAATCTTCTGTATAGTATCTTTAGTTCTTTTGCTGTGTCAATATCTATTCTTCAATGTAGATTCCTGGTCAAAAATGCCATGCAGCCTTATAATCAATATTTGTTCTGTTTTATCTGAAATCAATAGGGAATTTTCCAAGGAAAGAGAAAAAGCCAAAGCCCGAGGGGACTTTCAGAAGCTGCGTGAAAAGCAGCAGCTTGAAGAGGATCTGAAGGGATATTTAGATTGGATTACACAGGCAGAAGACATTGACCCTGAGAATGAGGAGGAGGGTGATGAAGAAGGCAAACGGAACAGTACGTATTCTTTACATGTTATACTCCCACTGAAAGACAATTGGACTGCTTGGAGAAGAGTTAATATAAGGGAGAGGATATAGCATATCAACTATTACTATACTAATTTTGTGTTGTGTAAAAATATGCATTAGTTGAGCATCCACATCTTTATTACTACAATATTCAGTTACCTACTGCCATAAAAAAATGGACTGGAAACATATCCCCAGATTTTGCTCTGCTTTACTCCTGTACAAACCATGATCCACACTCTATTTTGATACCCACTATCAAGGTTTGAAAAGCATTGTTTTATAAAGGTTATCTATTTTATTTTTGGTTTCTAAAATAATAGTGGCTATACAAATTGCATGCATCTCAATGACATTTCAAATCTAGACTCTTGCTGGCATAGCCAAAAGGGATATATGATTGTCAGTGGCTGTGTGTATTAGAGTTAGAAGAAAATGGCTCAGAAAAAAGTACATTCTTAACTCCACATTCAAAGCCCAAGAAATAGGAGACATTGAGAAAAACCTAAAGATTAAATGTTAAAGCCTTCTATTGTGTTAAAAAAGATGGTTTCCACTAATTCTGTGAGGAAAGAAATTTCACCTCAGACATCCCCTCCTGTCTAGCAGTTAAGGCTAGGTCTAGGCAGTGGGTTACTGTACAGCAAGCCAGGGTGTGACTCCACAGTGCACCAATTTGCTGTGTAGTAATGAACTATGTAGACAAGCCCTAAGCATGGTATATGAAAATATCTTTATGAGGAGTGTTTACTTGAGGTGAAATACTTGAAATCTTTAGGGACTTTTAGTCAACATTAAAAAAAGATCACTGTTGCTTACTTTATATAGTTCACCTGTTATAAAGTGATGCACTAATGTCAGTGGTAACGATGAATGTTTTAACACATTCAGATTTATATCATGACAGTCCTCAAATGCTTCTACACCAAAAAGTCTTAGCAGAAATGTCTACAATGAAGATGTTAATTTTATGATTTTGCAACAATTGTACATGGTTTGTAGTTGTCAGCTAGAGTCTGTGTAACTCAGAAATTTCAAATATACCTCTAATGGAAAGGTTTTTATACTTTCTACTTTATTTGCAAAGTAGTGGTTAAAGTCTTAATATGAAATGTATGATGCTTTGGATGAATGATCATATGGAATTAAAATATTTCTGTTGTGGGGTTTCATAATGAAATGCAGTTACCCTTGGAGGTTGAGGGCCAGATTTTGACACCCTTATTTATGTTGAGTAGTACTCCTCAGATAGTTCTACTGGAACCAGTGGGAGCTATTTACCCAGCAAAATACTATTCAGTATAAATAGGGGGATCAGAATCTGGCAAGGAGTGATTTGTCGTAGACAGAAACTGAACAGTATTCCTTATCACGTTAATACATATTCATTATTATTGATATTGCTATTATAGTATTGTTATTTAATTACGAAAAACTGCATTCTTTTAAACATATTTATCATATGTTTAAAATATTTCAATAATACCTTAGCTTTTGAACATCAGTGTAATACTTCATTGATTTGCAAATCAGCGTTGTAGCTAGAAATGATTTCCAGGCATAACATTTGTCACAACTGGTAAATATTGCATGGTTTGTTCCTGAAAATTATTGAAATCGTTTTTTTGTTTTTGGAACTTATTGCCACATAAAAATAATATTTAATAATAATAATAATTAATAACTCCTGTCCCCAGAGTTCCAGATTCCAGAATTTTAGACTTTTTGGTTCACAGTGCCAATAAAGTCTGAACCCATGTTACTGTCTTAGGGGAAACAGAGTTTTATCCTTGATACTATGGGAGAGTGGGAGGCAAGCTTGGGCTGGTGCTGTTACCTAAAAGGGGTAATGTGTATGTATAAAAGACAGCCCATGCAGAGTTTTAATCCTTGAAAGGTAGAAGAGGCAGAGACAGTCTGGAGTTCACTAGGCATTGCTATTGCTATTGATCTTATGTGGAAAGCACTCATATACTGGCGTAATGGGTGTCAGTATAAAAGACTAAGATATAAAAGAAGTTTGTATGTTTTAGAGAGTACAGTTGGGGTCCACATGATGGCTGTGAGGGGTTCAGTCACAGAGACCCCCTTGGGACTGTCACCTGATGTGCTGAGACTACCTCTGAGCCCATTTTCTCTGCCAGTTTGGGCCTTGTTGAGCCAGACATGCTAGCCTGCTGCAAACACAGACCCACAGACCCCCCCAAAGCTTCAGACTTAACTGAAAACAGCTTAAGAAGTGCTCCTGTCTCCAGCACCCAGGCACTCAGTTCCCAATGGGATCCAAACCCCAAATAAATCCGTCTTACTCTGTATAAAGCTTATACAGGATAAACTCATAAATTGTCCACCCTCTGTAACACTGACAGAGAGAGATGCACAGCTGTTTGCTCCCCCAGGTACTAATCACTTACTCTGGGTTCAATAATAAACAAAAGTGATTTTATTAAGAATAAAAAGTAGGATTTAAGTGGTTCCAAGTGCACCGGACCCTCGCTAGAACACGCGTCTATATAGCGCGAATTTGCATATAATGCGGTCGCAGCCATGGATCCCAAATTTAATTACTTTAATTGGAATCCATTTTAACACGGTCCCCACGTTAATGCGGTACCGCGCATGGATCCCAAATCCTGCGTTCTAGCGAGGGTCTGGTGTAATAACAAACAGAACAAAGTAAGTCACCAAGTAAAATAAAGCCAAAACATGCAAGTCAGGTAAATCTCACCCTCAGAGATGTTTCAATAAGCTTCTTTCACAGATTAGACTCCTTCTTAGTCTGGGCCCAATCCTTTCCCCAGTACAGTTCTTGTTAGTTCCAGCAGGCATCTTAGGTGAAAAGCAGAGGATTCCAGATGACTGGGACCCCTTTGTTCTGTTCCACCTCCTTTTATAGCTTTGGAAAAGGTGGGAATCCTTTGTGTCTCTCTGGGTTCCCCCCCTCCTTCTAAATGGGAAAGCACCAGGTTAAAGATGGATTCCAGTATCATGTGACATGTTCACATGTCCTGTGAGACTTCATTACCCACTCGCTGGCACACAGTATACAGGAAGGCTTACAAGAAGACAGAGCCATCTACAACCAATTGTCCTAGTTAATGGGAGCCATCAAGATTCCAAACCACCATTAATGGCCCACACTTTGCATAATTACAATAGGACCTCAGAGTTATATGTCATATTCCTAGTTTCAGATACAAGAACGATACAGTCATACAAATAGGATGACCACACTCAGTAGATTATAAGCTTTGTAATGATACCTTACAAGAGATCTTTTGCATAAAGCATATTCCAGTTATATCATATCCACACTTATAAACATATTTTTATAAAAATGTGGAGTGCAACGTCACGGTGGTCACTGAACAAATCCTGAGAAAACAGACCATGTGCATGGGACCTATACAGGGTCACAGTCTTCTTGCCCAAATCAATGGCAGAGTGCTGTACATCCATGCAGCCACTAATGGGGTTATTGGCCAGGAAACCCATGCAGTATGCAGATGTAGTGGCCAGATCCCATCCCTTCTGCAGCCTGTCCTAATCTCAGACCTATCCTTTCACTGCCCTAGAGAGAGCTGCTCCAGAGCAGTGCTCCGTGGCTTGCAACAGGCTGTGGACATCTGGGAATGGGTTCCCTGTGGGTTAGGTTCCCCCATACAGCAGAACCATGTCTTTACTTAGCTGTGGAAAGAATGGGGCAGCCTTTGTCTGTACATTGTTAATGATTATGTTATTTTAGGTTATGTTAATTGTCAGAAGATACTTTCAGGGCAGGGAATTTGTGGAGGAAAGAAATTAAAACACATTTTTGAGGAAAACCTTGACATTGATGTTCAGACATGGGCAGCCTTTCAGGAGCAAGGATGGTTATTTATACTGTGTCAAAATGAAATTGATGACATGAGAAATATATGAGGAATGCCAGAGGAGAGTCACTTCAACCAATACAGTACAACTCTGCTGCTGAGCACTTAGCAGGTTACATTTTCAAAGCCCTGTACAAATGAACTAACTAATCACCACAGCACTCTCATTATTCCTATTGACTTCAGTGAGAGTTCTTTGAAAATCTGGACCCTAATGTATTTATCAGAACTCCATTGGTACTGCATTGTCTTTGATCTGATAATGTCTCCTTTGGATGCCTTCAGCTTTTAGACACTTAGGGACAGAGCTTCAGTTCCTCCTCTGGCTGTTTTGTACTGTTCCAGCTGTGGAAAGCAGCCAGATAGCTGGCAGATCTGGCCAGCTGAAGATTTCCCAAGCTGTAGTGGGACTTTGCAGCCAGATGTAATTTAGAGGAACCCCAAAATTGCCCTTCAGCAACCCTAGAAATCAGGGCGTGCAAAGGTAGCTTAAAGCCACTTTTCCCCCTCATGTTTCTTCAGCTGTTCCTAGTGGAGCTCTAGCACCACCAAAGATCTTTCCCCTAGTGCCTGCAAAGTAAATAAAAAAGTCCATGTATTTTAGCTACTAGCTGAGCTTGTTTGGGAGTTAAGGATGTTAGATTCTTGACAGTGGGTACAATTTTCAAAAGCTCTTTAAGTTACTTAGGTGCCTACACAGTTTTCATATCATTTTAACTCTATCAGTTTAAAAATTTGCCAGTGTTTAGATGCCAATTATAGCTAAATCAGTACAAAACTTGTGTTGACAAGCCTTATGTCCCAGTTTCAAAAGTGACATAGGCACATATGAGCCTAAATCTCATTGAAAGTCAAAAGGACCTAGGGTCCTTATTGCTAAAGCTGTGTTTGTTAATAGCACTGAAACTCCTAAGTCACTAAGTCCTATAGCATGCATCCAATGAAGTGAGCTGTAGCTTATGCTCAAATAAATTTGTTAGTCTCTAAGGTGCCACAAGTACTCCTTTTCTTTTTGCGGATACAGACAAACATGGCTGCTACTCTGAAACTAAGTCACTTAGGCACTTTTGGAAATTGTACCCATACTTTCCTCCTACTTTCACCTTGGCCTGCAGGAATGCCACCTGCTTTGAAATAAAGCAGAAGAAAATGTAAACAAAAATTAGGACCATGAAAGCACCAGTGGGTTAGATCCTCACGTGCAGCTGAGATATGGGTCATCCTCCTGTGGGCAGAGGCACAGGCTTTAAGTCTATTTCACCCCACAAAACAAACAAAGCACATGTAAGCATCTGAGG
The DNA here is from genome assembly GCF_965140295.1 of Lepidochelys olivacea. Classification (NCBI taxonomy): domain Eukaryota; kingdom Metazoa; phylum Chordata; order Testudines; family Cheloniidae; genus Lepidochelys; species Lepidochelys olivacea. Next base: position 28,427,912 of record NC_140417.1, on the reverse strand, counting down.
TCTCTGGGTTGTTGTGCCCTTTAGGATACTAAGTGAAAATGAGTTTTGATTTGACTTGAGTCATAAAAGTTTTATAATGTGCTGTGCAAAAGTGCACTGGTTTTTGTTATACAATAAACTAATAATATGCCAGTGTCATATTGGCACTAAGCAAGCCCACTTATGTATACTGAATGGAAATTTCCACTGAATAGGCAATCTCTTAGCCTATTTGTGCAAATGTGTTTAAAAAAGTAGAGCTGAATATAATTTTGTGCATGATCTGTGACAATGTGTGAAGAAGGTGTAAGGGCTGCAAAGTGGCCTCACTTCCTTCCATTTGACACTCAAAGATTATCTGAAGGTGCTCTGCTACATTTCAGATTACCTGTGAAGGTATGCCTAAAAGGAGGCAAGATTTCTATGTAGGTATTCAGCAGATCCCTTTGGTGAAGGAAGGAGCCCTCTTGTCTGCATTATGAAGTTGAATTTCTGGTTTGGGAGCTTAGTGAAGTTTAAATGACAAGCACCAGAATAATGAGCTTGAAGAAAAGGTCTGTAAAGACTTGTGAGATAAATTTGGTCACCTTCCGAATATACTCCTACAAATTACTAATTTCCGGAAAGGATTCTTTAGCATAAAGTGTAGACCTGCTAGCTCCATTCATGCCCCCTTTCCACATGGAATGTTCATGGTCACAGGTGTTTGTCAGATCTCTGCACATTCAGAAATAAGGGACTCAGTCCTGCAATCACTGCAAAATTAAACTGTGGATAAAATACTCAAAAGTGCCTGAGTCACTTAGGAGCCTAAATCAATGGGGGTTAGCCTAAGTGACCTACTTCTAAAGTGGGATTTAGGCTCCTAAGTCAGTTAATCATTTCTCAAAAAGAAAAGGAGTACTTGTGGCACCTTAGAGACTAACAAATTTATTTGAGCATAAGCTTTAGTGAGCTACAGCTCACTTCATCGGATGCATTCAGTGCATCATTTCTGAAATTTTAATCTATGCCTCTGTCTTCAGTAAATTAAACATTTTATATCGGTGGTTCTCAAACTTTTGTACTGGTGGTGACCCCTTTCAAATAGCAAGCCTCTGAGTGCGACCCCCCTTTATAAATTAAAAACATGTTTTTATATATTTAACATTATTATAAATGCTGGAGGCAAAGCAGGGTTTAGGGTGGATGCTGACAGTTCGCGACCCCACCCCCCATGTAATAACCTCATGACCTCCTGTGGGGTCTTGACCCCCCAGTTTGAAAACCCCTGTTTTATACGATACCCTTGTAATTCTGTAAAGATTTTTACTGTTAACCAGTGAGTGTTAGGTACTTTTGAATAATGGCACACATTCTAATTATTAAGATGAGAAATACATTGCTAAAATACTTCATAAACTGTTATTATGCACCAAATCCCCGTTCCTTCAAATTCAGTGAAACAACTCCCATTGACTTCAGAGGGACATTTTGGTCCAAAATGCAGAAATTAGTGTAAACTGTGAAAGATTTTAGGCTGTAATTAGTTGTGCTGCTGGTGATTTCATTCTGTGTTCTCTCTGACATTGCTTGTATTGTATATGTGGACACATTTTTATTTTTTTGCATTGCAACTGCTGCCATCTACTGCGTAAATGATGGGATTACATATACTTAACACGAAGGGGTTACATTGGACGACTTAATGGAAAAGAAGAAAGGCAGATTTAGCTGCTTTAGCAGTTCTTCCAATAAACATGGTAAAATGTGTTCTGTTTTGCAGCTGAGCATTCTTTTGTGCAGATGATGCATTTTATATGTTGGTTCTTGAAAACATATATGCCTTTTCTAAAATATAGAGATAAACAGCTTTTGCATGCAGACATGCATCATGCATGTAAATGATCTGCTATTTCAAATGCATGCTTCAAACAGGTTGGTGTTTGCAGTGCTTTAACTTTCTAAAGGCTCATTTTTATCCATTTAGATTTCCACTGAAGTGTGCCTTTGTTTGAGAGTGTTCTAGTTTAAGCGTAGGCTTACCTTTTCAAAAGGCAGGTGAGCCAGATATAAAAGCATCTCTTAAATTCAGATATGAAAAAACCTACCAAAACATTTCAGAAGCTGTATAACTGATTATAGTGTAACTTTAGAACAGCATGTTTTAGAATTGTAGACTGTACAATCATATTGTTTCGGTTGTTGTTCCCACCCTCAATTAATGCAAAATTTAACAAACTAAATACAATGTTCTTATGCTACTTTTTTCCTTTCATCTTGTTAATTTTTTTTCCAATGGAGAAACTTTTAGAATGTAGATAATTTCCGGTCTACACCCTTTAAATAATGGCAAACATAGCAACTTGTCAAAATCACAATGATAGCAATTAGGAAGATCTACTTTAAAATCCTACGTACAACAGAATTATCAGCGCAATGGCTTACTTGTTGTGGTGAGGCAATCACTTTTGTTAAATAGCAGCTAAGATCTGGAGTGCAGTTGACAAATCTGACCCAGTTACTTTATGATATGAAAAATATCAATCCAAACAGAAATTTGTAAATTGAAAGGATACAGGAGATGCATTTTAAGGAAAATACTAGAAAAAATAAACAAAATGTAAAATTCAAGTCAATTATTTTGATGTTAGATTATATCCTACAAGTAAGTGTATCTGCTAATTGAATAAAATATATGTAAAACATTTCAGGAAAATCCTTACTAGATATTTTAAACGGTCTTGTTGATTCAATTTGAAATTATTTATATGGCTTGAACTATTCAATCTACTTTTCTAGTGGCTTGGATAATTTTTACGAGCTGGAATACCTTTTAAAAACATGCTAAAAGACTGCAATAGTTTTTCATACATACTGGAAGTGAACCAGCTAAACCATTGAGACCATTCATGTGTAAAAGAGGGCTGTAGGATTGGGGCCTTTGACTTTGAGAGTTGGATTTTCAAAAACAGTCAGCATTGGACTAACTTTGCTCCTGTGTATGTCAAGGAGAATTTTACTATTGACTTCAATGGGATGAGAGTTAGGCTGCCACTGTGCACTTAAAAATCCCACCCTAACCCATTCTCTTCCAGCCATATGTATTTTTTCATGAACTTCCACCTCCATGGAAAAATTGCAGAAGGACTGCAAGATTAGGCCCTCTTTCCTCAGCTGATTCCAGATAAATCATGTTCTCCATCTGTTTTATTGAGTGTACCAGGTTCCCAAGATCCATGTAGTAATCCCTTAGATCTCTAGTAATCTGTGGAGGGTTAGTTCATTTGGTACATCTGCATGGAGAGCTGACGCATTTATACTATTACTGTCCAGAGCCAGGCTACCAAGCCTCCCCACCTGCACCAGACCTTCTATGGAGTTGCCAGCAGAGACTGAGAACCTGTGGGAATTAATACTGACAGGATCAACATTAAGGGCTTGTCTACATGGTGCATTAGTCTGCACTAAAGGAGTATAAATTCTAGTGCGCACTAGCATGTTGCACACAAACTGGCCTGTGTGGACCCTGCTGGCATGCACTAAAAATTCCCTAATGTGTGTTAATGTAGTTCTGTTTGAAAAATGTGCAGCAGGAAACTTTTAGTGCATGCCAGTAGGGTCCATACAAGCCAGTTTGTGTGCAATACACTAGTGTGCACTAGAATTTATACCCCCTTTAGTGCAGACAAGTCCTATCTCTGTAGGGGAAAAATAAATCCCATATCTACGGTGCAGCACAGAGCAGCTCCCTCCCAGTTAGGCTCTCTTAAGCACAAACACTGAGTGGCTTCAATGTCAGAGTGTATAGTGCCCCTATTCATTCTCTTTATGCCTTCCAATTTCTGCAACAAATGAGGCAGGGGTCTGGTGTATAAAAAAAATTATGTAATTGTATAATTAAAGACTGTATCATAATGCATACTTGCTGGGAGGCCAAATTAAGGTTGCACAAGCAATCTTAATTCTGGCATTTCCTAACTTTAGAGTGTTTGATTTTGCAACTATAATAATGTTCTTTTAATGTGCTTTATTGTTTGTAATATCCTAGGTTTAAAAAAAATGCAAACTGAAAAAAACCTCAGAAATTCCATCATGTGTGATTTGAGCACCAGTTCTACTCAGTTCTTTGGATTAGGAGATGTATGTGTTTATTGAAGATCTCCTGTAGAAATGAACCAAATTACAATTTAAGGATGCCTGGGAAATTTTCAATGATAAACTGTTTAACTTGCCCGTTCATCATCTGGTCAGTTTTTAAAATGCCAACCTTTAGAAAGTTCATGTACTTCCCAGATGTAGGCGGATAAACAAATAGATATGTGTCTGTTAAACAAATAAGCTTGGCTTAAAAAAATTATGCTGTGTATTTTTAGAAAATAACAGAAATAGCAACTTGTTCAAGTCACAATGATATTAATAAGGAATATATAGTTGCAAATCCCAGATATAACAAAATTATTGGAGCAGCCAGCTTTGTGGTAGAAAGGCACAATCATTTTAGTTGAATAATAGCTAAGAGTCTGGCAGTAGCTGATATATTTGACCTAAATACTGTATGCTTTGGAAAATATCACGTTACATGCGGTGTTTATATTGCTTAAAACAATCACATTACCTTTGAAATTGATTCATATAATTTGAATTCAGGTGATATTTTTAGTGCTCTTGAACTTTTTAGGGGAGCACCAAAAAAAGGGAGCAAATCTTAATAAAGCAGATAATCCCTGTATATTTCTGTGCATTCATATTTTCTAGGGAGGAAAAACATGTCTCTCGCTTAGCACACCTGAGCTCTAACAGAAGGCCAGTCTCATTAAGCTCATAAGGTTTCCCACTGATTCATCCTATCCACTGTTGTTTTCCCCCATAAACTCCTTCTCCTTAAAAGGCTGTGGTCATATAACTCAGCCTGTTTAGTGCAGACGGCAGTGCCAGTTTGGATTAGCTAGGGTGGGTGTGCTCGTGCAGTGTTGCTACTGAGCTCCACTTGGGATTGAAAGGCTTGTTACCACTCCTGAAGCTAGGTCTCTCTATACTGCTATTCATAGTACTACTACCAAGCCTCTCTCTTGGCCTATTATTAGAGTTTAATACATGTTGAGTTTCTAATTTCCCCTATATGGTCTATTATGCTGTGATTGCTCCCCACACTTTTCCCCAACACTACACTTACAATGTCACAAATTGAAATAGGATTGATTATGACCCTGTTAGAAACAGGGTGGAAACCTGGCCTCATTGTAATCAATGGCCAAACTCGTAATGACTTCAACAGGGCCTAGGATTTTACCTAGAACCTTTATTTTTCTTAAAACAGCTAAATTCAGGAAAAGTGGGGTGAAATTTCTGACTGTGTATTGACCAGTAATAGAATCTTGCTAGGATTGAACTCTAGCCTTGTCTTAAAATTATATTATTGTTATCCCTTATTTCCCTGTTTTATAAACAATCTGATATTTATTTATTGAGTGACACTTTATAAGAAACTGGATAGTAGCAGAAAGCCTCCATTTCGTGTTTTCTAACTGGAGGACAACCAATAGCCCTGTGCTACAGGACCTGAACTTCCCATTTTTGTTGGATGTATGTATACTACAGCCTAGAAACAGTGGGCCTAATTCCCCTTCCACTTGACATCTGTTTTATACCATTGCAGCTCCTCCGATCTCATTGGAGTCATTCATGATTTGCACTGGTGTATATGAGAGGGAAATAAGGGATTGTGCTAAAGTATGCATTTATTTCTATGAATTGCGTACCGATCTCACTGACTATTCAAGTGAATAAGAGTTGCAAGATCAGGCACTTGGTAAATCTTCCCCCCTCCCCCCTCATCTGCAAAGAAGCCATTCCCAGTTTTGGCAAGTAAAAAGACTGTAGAACTCCAACAGAAGACAGAGGGTCATATTCTGCTCTGTTACACCAGTGTAAATACAGAATAACTCCACTGGTGCATCTGAGAGGAAACTTTGTCCCAAGAAGCCTATCCTCCTCCCATTAAAATAAGAAGCATAATTCTCATTGATGACTGTTGCGTGGAATCAGGCTTAACATTATTCATAAAAGAGTTGGGGGAGGGAAGTGGAAGGGGTTCTGAACAAATGTGGAGAAAAATGTATCCATGCAAAAAATATGAGAAGAATTGTGAACAGGGAAATTGTCTAAGAAAAGGAGAATTAATGTATCCTCTGAATTAGGTAGTTTAAATATAACTGCTTTATTCTACTACACAGAAGAAAAAAATCCAGCAACCCACTAGTTACCATAGCAACTGCCACAACCCCGTAGTACAGTAGAGTGCTTCTGCTTTTCCAGTATCTTAAAGACACACAGCTACAATTATGTGTAAGCATCTGATTTAGTGCTGTCCTGAACAGGAATGGACTTAAATGTATACTTAAATGCTTTCTTGAACTGTGGCCTGAGGGTACTTGATGTCTTAATTTTTTTTTTAAAAAAGCACTGATAATAAACTAATATTTTCCCAATTTAAAATACTTTCTGTATCTTACACATTAATTCATCTTAATGTAATTTTAAACATAGTGGTTTTCTATTTCCCCTCCCCTATTTTAACATGTGAGAAGATTATTATAACGGACAGAAATAAAATAAAATATTGCTCTTGGGAGTAATATGAATAGTTAGTGCGAAACAAAGTTGTTTGGATGGTATACAGAGCTCACCTTCTGTGTGTTTATAGTTTGAAATTGATCTTCATAAATGACAAGCTTTTTCAACAAATGAGTATACGTATTTCTGTGCTCAGCTACAGAATAGTCTCACCAAACCCCTGTATTAATTCATCAGTGGAAATTCTGAGGTCTACTTTTTCATTCATACAATAATTCAGCTGTGTGTTAAAGATTCACAAACTTCTTTCCAAAATATTTTAATGTTTCATTACCCTTTGTATGGCAAGTGTGATGGTTTTCCAGTTGTTCAAAACAACCGAAACTTTGTTTCATGTTTAGTTCAATAATACTAATTTATGTTATAAAAGATAAACTGTATTTTTTCTTCTTTTGCCATGGCTAAAATGTTGATTTTTCTGCTTGCAAAATCATATGCCATAATATTTCAGAATTTACCAGACGAAGAAAACTTGGCAATTGTTTAAACTTCAGACATGAGACAGCATCCTAAGTAGGAAATCGTGACTGCCAGTGACGCTCTTGAACATTAAAAAAATAACTATAATTTTCATACAAGACTTATAATATTAATTGTTGATTTTTAAAAATGTTTTGTCTCATTTATAAAGAAAAACATGATATCATAAATGATGCACATGCACTAACTAGGCATATGTGTGATTTAAGTTCAGTATAAAGAAGCTGCTTATATTATGTTAAAAGAACTATCTGAGACAAAGGAACCTTGTGAAACAAAAATATATTTTGCAGTGTTTACTGACTGGACTGTCTTCTATTGTTTGAACAATTGCATGAGCATTTTAGATCTTGTTTCTTATCTCTGTAATGCAACACTGAGGAGGTGTGAAATTTCATGTAATGATGTATTTGTAGCACCAGATCCTCAGCTGTTGCAAATATTTGCTGAGAATCTGGCTAACATAGAGTTGGCAGTCTTACCATCAAGTCCAAGAATGACTGGGTATGCAAATTGAACTAACCCTTGCCACATAGAGATGGTCTGTCTAGGGTCAGGTTTGATGCAATTTTGCAGGTCAGTGTGGAGAAGCTTGTACTGCCTGTTCTGTACCTGACCTGTGGAGAATAAATACTAGAGGTCCTGATTCTTATTTACACTGAGGTGTGCATAATTTACACCCACTCTATAGCTTCTTTAAAATGCCAGAGTGGTGTAAAGGACCCTTAGTGTAAATGGAAATTTGGCCCTTCAGTCTTCAGGACTATCATTCCAGCAACGGTAACAAATACAAAAAATTCACAAAAACAAGGATAAAAAAACTTATTAGTTATCAGTTTGGTAAGAAAACCTTAGATAGGGAAACAGCCTACAATGGTCCCAACAACAGTTGCTAAGATACTAAAAGCAAAAGTCTAATTGGCCGTTGTTCTTGCTACTCCGCAGTGACTTCAATGCTACTTCTATACTCACTCTTGTTTTCTTACTTACAATGACATCCCCACTTCATAAATGGGCAAGAGTAAGCCTTTGTAGTCGCGTGCTAAGGTTTTCCTTTCATGTTGACAAGCAAAGCCAAAGAAATAATGTTCATTTCTGGAACTGCTGATAGTTATACTCATTCCTGCTTCCTTAACTCCTCTTGCAGCATGTGCTTATCTCCTTAGGCCTCTGTTGAATTGAGGATCAGTGGGTGTTACCAATATCGGCTGTTTTTGTCTAACAAACGATTAACTACGGTTGCTAATTATTCAATAGTGATTTCACCATATGTATCGTAAATCACTGGTGTGTAACAAATTTTATAATCCCCTTTTATCATTGGCAATCCTCCTTATCCTTTGTATTACCCATTTTACCATTCACCGTGCTCCTTCCTGTCTACTGTTGTCATATTTTCAGATCTAATTACCTCCCTAGCACTTCGCCTTCATGTTTTCCTTTTTTAATTTGGAAAATAAAAATAGAGAGTGCTCAACTTTGACAGATTGCTCAGAGTGTGATGGCTTCTCTTCTCTTGTGTCTTAAAGGACCTTTAGTGCACTTACTGGAATTTCCAGGCATGTTAGCTGGAACCTAACTATGACCATTCTTCTGGTATAGCTCTGAAAGAAACTCAAACATGATACTGAAACACATCACACAAAAGAGGTCTCACAAACTAGGTCAGGCATATTCCTTTTTCCATACAGCATCTTCTAAGTGCAACGTCTCTTCACTGAGCTCTGTGATACATTTTCAGTAGAAGTTTAAATTGCTGAAACAAGAGAAACATTCTCTAATCCATCCTAGAGTCCTGTGCATTTACCTTTGCCAAAACAAGGAGGGCTGGTAAAGAGTCTACTACAACGTGGCTTCCTTCTGCTATTCTTCCGCCTTTTGAATAAAACGCTTGGTAACCCTAAACAAGTAAGAGCGTAGGTGTTCTTTTAATAAGATATAAAAGCAAATCACTTGTAACTGGCTGGCTTTGGCTGTAAATCTAACACTTACTTTATCTCCTAACAGCAAGCATGCCGACAAGTGAAACTGAATCTGTGAACACTGAGAATGTCAGCGGAGAAGGAGAGAGCCCAGCATGCTGTGGCAGTCTGTGGTGAGTACATAGAGATCCAATTAAGATGTCAAAGTGTTTCCAACATCATAGGATTAAAAAGAGCAATTTTTTCTCTTTTGCCTATTCAAACGTATTTGCTTTGAAATATTCAAGCTTTGTGAGATGCTTATATTTTTGGCTTTTAGTCATTCATGGTAAAATCTAACCACAATTTTATCTAAAATTCTGAAGTCAGGACAAATATAGATTTATTTCATAAAGTATCAATTTGAGCCTTACATTTAGAAAGATTATAGAGCTTTTAATTTTGCTGCTTCAAAAGCACCAAGAAGAAAAGAAGAGATGTAACCTAAGAAATGCAACAGAGACTAATGTCTTTTAATAATCGAAACATGATCTGGTGTATGCATATTTTACAAGTAGCTAAAAATTGATAATTATTAGATTGATATATGAATATAGCACTAACATAATGATTGTGATAATGACTTTCATTCAAATAACATCATTCTTTCAGAAGGTTTCCAAAGCACATTGAAACAGCCATTTAAAATCCAGGATTTGTTTCTCTGCAAATACCTGTGCTTTATATATATATTTTGGTCCCCAGAGGATAAGATTTAATTTCCTTTCTTTCTCACGTAAAATCCATATGTTTGCAAAGAATAATATTAGAAAAATAGTGGTAAACAGATGACAATAGTATTTCAGCATTCATGCAGCGTTATGTTGAGAATACACTTTTATGCACAAACTTTGAGTAATTCCATTGTTTTGATTGCCAAGTACAGCATTCCGAGGAGAAGGGATTGTGTAAATTATTGTTTCTATATATACTTAAAATTGTGTTTTCCTTTTCTTTTAGTCAAACTATCTCAAAATCCAAGTTCAGGTCAGTATTTTCCTCTCTTTTCCATCACTTTTTTCTTTGCGATGGTTTACACATCATGACCATGTGATTCTGTATTTTCTGTATTAGAATTTGCTTGGATGAAAAATGTTACTGACAGAGATTAGGGAATACAGTTGAAGAGGATTCATGAACATTCTTGGGAATAAAGCACCCCAATTTGTTTTGCTGGTATTTGCAACTCTTTTTTCACTTATTCTCAAACATTCGGGCAAATGAGTTTTTATTCACAAGAATGCTCATGGAAAGCAAGTGCCGTGAGTACAAGCAAGGATATTTTAATCTTTTTATTTACTTAATTTTTTTCATTTTCATAGAATACGTATTGAGAAATTGCAAATAGCAAACAAATTTGCAAACAGAAAAGAGACTCCTTCTGTTTATAAAGGTCAGGTTGCTCAATCACGGAACAAAAACAATGCCATCTGACTTAGGTGACCAGTCATGTGGCACATATAGAAAATCACGGATAGCAAATACTCATAACGACCAGTTTGCAAACAATCCACAGGCTAACTATTGTTCACAGACATTCATTGAACAATAGAGATAATCAAGAAGATAATTGAGAAGATTCTAACAAAGCAATTCTGGAAGCTGGACTCCTCCAATTTCCTTGTCCCTGGCAAAACTCGTTTCAGGCTTGGATCTGTAGCAAAAATTGCACTGACAACACTGATGTATTGTGCTTTTAGCAGTTGACCTAGCTATTGTATGTATGCTTATTCTACTAGATCTAGCAGCTGCTTTGTTACCGCTAATCACAACATCTTTCTGATGTGCCTGGTATCTCCAATAGGAGTGGGTGGGTGTTGCTCTTGAGTAGTCCTCTTCCTTTTTAATGAGAGATCCCAAAAGGTAGTTGTAGATGGTGCTCTTCCACTTCGAAGGTCTTTTCATGTGAGATGTGTTATGGTTCCATCTTGTCACTTGTACAGTTCAACGTGTATGTGAGTTCACTGGTAGGTTAATTAAGAGAAGTTGATTTCAGTTTGCCAATGATCCCAAGTTCTGTGTTTCATTGCTTCTGACCCTGACAGTGCAATGGAACAAATGCATGAGATTGTGGCTTTTTTAAGAGTTAGGTGGTTGACTAATATACTGAAGGTGGTCAATATACTGAAGTAGCATAGATAGGTTGTGGAAAGCAACTGGAAGAGCTGGAGTGGATTACGTCTCACCCCCGATCAAGGTCAGGTGTCGCCATTTGTTAAGCAGCTTTACAATTTGGAGTTTTGTTTGAAATAGGATTACTTATGCATAATGAACAGGTGGGTGCTTTTTTATCTGCATTTGTGAAAAAATTGTGTCCATTTCTTTTGGACGCATACCTTGTTACACTTACCCATGCTCGTTTCATCTTGAGAATAGAAAACTGCAATGGACTGTACCTGGGACTATGCAATAAGACTATTTGGAAGCTGAAGCTAATGCAAAATCAAAGAGAAGAAAGCCAAGAGATTACTCTCTTCCGCCACCTTAGCAGCTTCTAAATCATGCCTGGCTGAAGTATTTTTGTTAATTTGTCTCCAGTTAATTCCACAAACCAATATCTACTCCTGCGAAGCCTATTTTAATCTACTCCTCAGAAAGGAACATCTGCTTCTGAGATGCCACCAGAGACTTAGTAACCATACACTCAAAACAGATTGATAACACACCTCCTTTCTGAATTTGGCCCATTTTCATGACAGCAAATCTTAGAAGCACTATAGGAAAAGCAAGCCAACACTGTACTCTGATATACACCCGTTCTAGTGAAAAAGAGCCATGAGCATCTAAGACCTCTACTAAATGACACTATAAACACTTCCTTTGAGGAGGGAAAGTTCCCACCAGACCTAAAGCTTGCCATAATCCAGCCAGTATGTAAGGAACCACTAATTGATGCAACCAACCTCTCCATCACTGCCCATTCCCAAGCAAGTTTACTGAGTAGATCACCAGCCAGTCTCCAGCTCTCCCTAGATTTGGCCAGTATCCCTGGATGTCTCCAAGACAGGCTTTAAGCTGAAACATGGAACAAGTCAGTGCTCATGGAGTAGAAGGATGAAATCCTCTTGGCCACAGACAAGGGCTGTACTTTCATACTTATATTGCGAGATACAGCATTTGATATTATCAACTATTGAATGTTGCTATCCCACTTCAGAAGTTCAGCAGGAGGTTTACTGGGATCACACTAAAAGGGGTTTAGATGTTCCAGAAAGTCATAATGGCCATCAGCTCCTCCACCTGTAGAGCTCTTACTTGTGGAGTCCTACAGGGATCTATCTGTTCTTCCGTCCTTTTCTCCTTCTACATGAATCTGCAGGGGAAGTTGTGAGACAGCATGAACTGAAGAGTCAATCATACCCAAGACTACATTACCATCATATCAGATGCAGCTTGCACCAAGGTCCTGGCTGCATTCAACAGCTGTTGAGAAGAGAAAGTGCTTTGAAGAACTGTCCACCTCTGCCCTTCTATCATTTGCAAACTAGCTGTTCTCCTAATCTTCTCACTGCTTCTGGATACCCAAATAACCATGACTGCAAAATTTCCTTTTTCACCTAAAAATGTCAAGAAAAAAGACTGCACCCCATTCTTTTGTATTTGGACCCAAACCCAGTAATCCACATATTTGTGGTCTTCAGGCTTGACTACTGTAATTCTCTGTATTTGGGAATGGAATCACTGATTCCTAAAAAACTAAATTTAGCTCAAAATACAGCAGCCTGTCTGCTCCGTAGCAGAGGCTACAAATTACACATTGCTCCCATGTTCAACTCTCATTGGTTTCCTGGTAAGTAGTGAGTCAAATTCAAGTTTTCAGTCATCATCTAGCTCCTCCATGAAACTAGTTTAAGTTTTCTGAAGGAACATCTTTCCCTACACAATCATGACATCCCACAACAGCTGTGTTCTTTTGGAACAGTGGTACAATTAGTCTCAAGAATTATAAACTCAAGAGTTTTCTTAGCAACTGGCTCCCTAATCTGGAAGTCACTTCCAGAAGACATCAGGTTGACCAGACTTCATTGCCTTCAGATCAAAATGCAAAACTCACTTGTCCAACCTAACCTACCCACAATAAGACAAGAAAGAAAGGAAGCCAAAGAGAGGCAGATCTTCATGTGTATCTTTCTGTAAATTCATAATGTGCTCAGATGCCATCATAATGGGTGTAGTATAAAAACCTAGCTACGGGTATAATGCAGCTGCCTACTTAGTAGGTGGATATTTATATCAAAACCATCTTACATTAATGTATCTATGACCTGCACTGTCCGCCTACCAGCTTCCAGGTGGCATTTAAGGCTTGGGAGTTCCACTATAAAAGCCCTAAATGGCTTGGACCCCAGTGTTTGGACAGACTCTCACACTGTACAAAACTGCCACAGTTGTAGTCAGTGGAAACACTTAAGCAGGAGTACTCATGTTTCAAATGGAAAGGAGCTTTTTGCAAGGTGTTCTATTGTGAAAGGCTGACAACTCTGGAATTTACTTCCCCAGCAGTTCAAAATACAGTAGCCTGAAATGTGTTGACCTTCAGGGCATGCTGAGAAGCTCCTCTTTTCTCTCTGACTTTCAGGGATGTGAGGTTTGAGGGGTGGAGAAATAGTTTGGAGGGGAGTCATTAGTGGGTGTACTTGACTGTACTCTCACTGGCTTATTTGGACTGTTCATTGGTTTACTTTACTATTTAGTACTATATTTTATGGATGGTAGGTTTTAAAGTTTTGTAACTGCCTACAGCCTTGGATACATGCACACAATCTAAAGCCCACATTTTCAGAAATGCTCTCTAATTTTGGGCATCCAACTTTACACCCTTGTGACCTGACAGAGATGCTGGTCACCCAGAGCTCTCATGAATGACTACGGTGCATATGGTTTTAATTTTGCAAAATTTCATATAATGCAGGATGTTGCTGATGCAAAATCATCTGGAAATTTTTAAAAAATTGTTAATTTTACACAACTTTATTAGCAAATCTGAGTAAATAGTCAAATGTAGAGAAGAGTTGTTATTGGTATCTGTTAATCAAAATAAGACTCACATTTTACAATAGGATCTATGCAATGTAGACCCCTGCACTGACTTTAGAGCATCCACCTGTGTGGATTCAATTACAGGATTGGGGCCCAAGGACCATTTGAAAATAAATGAATAAAAATAAAATTACCAACAAATTTGTAAACATCAAGACTTGTTCATAAATGTGAACAGAAAAAAAGCAGGTCAATTATTTAGATGAGAATGAACATAAAGAATAAGTGGCCCAGCTGCGGTACATTACATTAACGATGAGTGTCCCTTCTGATTTAAATACTTCTGCAGAATTGGCACTACAGCTGTGACAAACATTTTGGGAAAAATGCCTTGATAATTTCAGAACAGTGACGTTCCACTTTATTACAAATTTGTGAAAAATGGGGTTCACGTCAAATAAAAAAGAAACTTAAATTTCATTCTTCACTACAAAAATTTCAATGCTTCCCCTGAAAATTAGGAAGATATTGAATGAAAATGGTCTCAATTATTTTCAAGTTCAAATTTCCACAATTTTTTCTGAAGATGCATCACAGTGGGACAATCTCAGACTTTGATGCCTTCCTCCTCCCTTTTGTGTGTGTGTGCACAATTGTGAATATTTTAGGAAGGGAAAAAAATATGTGCTATACCCCTCAAATGAGACTTTGTTTTGTTTTATAACTGTAAGCTTAATTCACACTAAAGCCTGTCAACCCTTACATATGTGCCTAAAATTGCACACTCTTTGGGCTACATTTTCAGAAGGTTTCCTGGGTTTAGCTATACTGTTTCTGTCAGTGGTCTCTGGGTCAGGCCATAAATCCATAAACACTGAATATTTTGAAAAGAACTGTTGTCATTTCTTTACAAAACTTTTACTGTTTAAGGATTTAGGGCCTGATCCAATGACCATTGAAGTCAAATAGGAATCTTACCATTGACTTCATAGATCAGGTGCTTGGAGATGACCATGAGTCCCCCCAACTCTTATGAGTGATCAAGCTCTTGGGGCCTTAATCCTATTTTCATTGACTTCAGCAATGCAGAATTGTGCCCTAAGAGTAAAAAATACTGTTTTTTGCATATCCAGTCGGTGAATATACTGATGATGGCTAAGCACATAGTTGGCAGGACAAGAGTGTTCTTGAACACACTGTCAAGTTAGTTCAATGCAGAGATTTTTCTTCATATTATTATTATACTCTATAGGCGATGAAATTTTTCCATAACAGTAACCGAGCAATTACTATTTTCCATAATCACAAGCATGAGTTTTAGGTGGGTGAAAGAACCTCACACACTGCTTGAATGTTTATTTTGCTAAGTTCATTTATTTTTATGAAGACACCATTACATATTGGATCTACCATCTGAGGCAGATTAGAACGTTTCTAATTTTATATATACTAGGTGTGGTACCTCTGATTCAGGGCAGCAGAGGTACTAAGACTTTTTATCTAATTATCTGTAGCAATTTATTTAAATATTATAGAGTGTAAACAAAACAAAATAGAAAAGTTTAGGGTCAGAAATAGGATCAGCTTATGAACTTCAGTTGTAAAGTTGTAAAGTGCATTGACGGGCTGAACCCACAACCTTAAATCCAAACTCTTTCCATTTTGAAACTAGCTCCAGATCCCATTACAATCATAGGAGTCTTTCCACTGACTCCAGTGGGGTTTGGATCAGAGTGTTGGCATGGGAGACTCAGCTTTATTATCCAAATCCACTCCTGTAGTTTTGGTTCTATCTATCTATCCAATATGGCCCCCATTACTGTAGTATCTGAGCGCCTCACAACCTTTCGTGTATTTATCTATTCACACAACACCCCTGTGAGGTAAAGTACTTTTATCCCAGTTTCGTAAATAGAGAACTGAGGCACTAAAGATTAAGTGGCTTACCCAAGGTCACACTGGAAACTTTGGAGGAAACAGAGAACTCAGGTCTCCCAAGTCCTGTGGTAGCACCTTAACCATGGACAATCCTTCCTCTCTGAGTCAACTAAAACTAGATGTGGCCTAATTTCCAGCTCCAGTTTCTGTGCATCAAAAATCTCATGAATATGCCCACCACCATCATAGGATTTCAGCCCAAGTCAGTAGCCGTTCTTGGGAACAATTGATGTTGTGAGAGTTCCATCATTATGGGGTAGTTTCTCACGAGTTCATCTCATAAAATTTCTCCATTGTTTATTCCAAACCCAAATTGTATCCATGGTTCAACCTGAAACGCAAATTCTGAATCTTAAACTTAATCTGAATCTAGATCTGGTTTACTTAGATATATCTTGTTATGAAATGAAGTGCAATGCCATGTACTAGGTTATGCAATATTGAGTTGGCTTTGACAAATGCCCTAATATAGTGATGTCACAATCTGTTAAACAATATGAAGATTATATAGAAATGTTCAAGACTAATTTGTTAAAGTTTTCATTTTTTGTTTTTTATTTGGTTCTAAACTTGAACAAAATTATCATCTTTTTAGCTGCACTTGGTAGTAATGCACACAGCTGCCTCTCAGATTTCTTTCATAGTTTCATATATACACACACATGTACACCCACAAATCTCCAAGTTCAGATACTGTAATATTTTTCCATAGAATAATGCATTTGTTTTTGTTCTAAATTTCAGTCGACGCTGGCGTCGCTGGAACCGATTCAATAGAAGAAAATGTCGAGCTGCAGTAAAATCTGTCTCGTTTTATTGGCTGGTTATTGTCTTGGTCTTTCTGAACACATTAACTATCTCTTCTGAGCACTACAATCAACCTGACTGGCTGACACAGATCCAAGGTACAAGCAAAGACCATTTTTCCTGTTTTTAACCACAGAAAAATGAAAGCTCTCCTTGATTACTTCTGCATTGTGCCATTTTGAAGTTTATTTGTTATCCTTCAGTACATCCAGGTAAAAGAAATTGATATAGAGAATGATCAAATGTTTTCTATTTCCACATCTGCAACACAGCTTAATGACATAATGTACACGCAAAATCCTACGGTGCCAAATTGTAAGCATGTGCCATTATGCTTTAGACATATTACCATTGTCAACCCATGTGATTAAAGATAAGGAAGGACAAATGTTAACTTGCACATCAGAATAAGCTGTGAATCATTATGCCTTAATTCCAGTCTGGGTTTGAACTATGTTTTTAGCTGGGATAATTTACACAATAAATTGGAAGGATGTAGCATTTTTCGATCAAAGGGAGGGATTATATGCCTCATGCAAAAAATGGTGTCAAATGCAAAGAAAGCAGTTTGTATTTCCCTCCAAAGAGATAAGATAACTGGCATGGAAAATGGATAAAAATTAGTCAGAATATGAGATCTACAAAATAAATCAGAAATATCTAAAACATTATAATTTTCTGAATGTTTTGTTCCAGATATTGCAAACAAAGTACTTCTGGCGTTATTCACCTGTGAAATGTTAATAAAGATGTACAGCTTGGGCCTACAGGCTTATTTTGTATCCCTCTTTAACCGTTTTGATTGCTTCGTCGTTTGTGGTGGCATTGTTGAAACCATACTGGTGGAGTTGGAAATTATGTCACCCCTGGGAATCTCAGTATTTCGCTGTGTTCGTCTTCTACGTATTTTTAAAGTGACAAGGTAAGATTATGAAATGCATTTTCCTGCTGCTAATTTTAGGGGTACTTGTATGGTGATCCGCAACTCTTTTGTAATATTTCATCACGCACTGTTCTTTTACAGTTTTTTTTTGTGTTAACACACACATTTTAATTTATAGGCACTGGACATCCCTGAGCAACTTGGTAGCATCCTTGTTAAACTCAATGAAGTCCATTGCTTCACTGTTGCTTCTGCTTTTCCTCTTCATCATAATCTTCTCATTGCTTGGAATGCAGCTGTTTGGAGGCAAATTTAATTTTGATGAAACTCAAACAAAACGGAGCACCTTCGATAATTTTCCACAAGCTCTTTTAACTGTATTCCAGGTAACTTTCTTTCACCCCCTATGAAACGTTTTACCTTTGAACAACAAAAATGTTTAGGTAATCTTGTCTCCTGAAAAAAATCACAAATACTATTTATTCTGTTTACTTTAAGTAGCATTCTGCTTATCATATTCAGTACTCTGGTAATTTTGCACCATTTGTACCATTTGTTCCATATCTTATTTGATCTATCTATGCAACATAGCTTTCATGTTACTTCATTAAATTAAGTCTTCTTTGTCCATCAAAGACATGACTAGAAATAAAAACTGGAAGTTATTTAATTTGAATTAATGTTTTTCCTGTAAGCTTGTTAACCGTCTATTTTGTGGTAGATGTGTGTATTTCTAATGTTCAACGACTTCTTAGTAGGATAAATTGAGAAACATTGTAAAAGTGTATATCTGTGTGAATCATATCACTTCATATCATAAAAAACTAAATATGGATTTCTTTAAAGGGACACTATCAGTTTATTATTATATATATTTTAAAACATTCATATCTGTGTTACTACTAACTGATTATTAAAACTAAAAGAATTCTTACAGTTTAACTTCCTTTTCACTGTTTATGGTGTTTGTTTACTTTTTGTATTTCTCTCAGTTTGGGCAATGAAATTAGGCTAGTCTCTTTCATTTTTTATTCTAGTTATTTTTGCATTTAAGGTTATAGGCATTAACACAATAGTGCAGTGTTTGGTTTGGGTGAATATTTGGTTGTGTGTCACAATTTCCATTCACTCAAATAGAGATTCCGTAGAATGATGCTTGAAACAAACAAAGAAAAAGCTGTTTGGAATGAATTTAAAAATAAAGACATCCTAATGAGAAATGTTTCTGTAAGTCTTAAATTTCCTAAAAAAATATTAAAAATAATGGGTCACACTTAGCCTGACAGTGTTCCTTTGAAAACTTCAGTTAGTGTTTCCAAACTCAGGAGCTTAATGTCAGGCTGCTACATCCATATCCAGGCACCTAAATAAATGGCCTGATTTTCAAAGGTGCCAAGCTCCCACAGCTCCCAAGGAAGCTGCTGGTTACTGAACAGCTTTGAAAAATCAGAATTCTTAGTTAGGTGCCCAAATATGGACTTAGGAGAATTAAATAGTGGCCTTTGTGCATGTATGACTTTCTTGCACTGTCACTTAATTGTCTGGGGAGAGAGTCATGTAGCTCACAAAAGCTTATGCTCAAATAAATTGGTTAGTCTCTAAGGTGCCACAAATACTCCTTTTCTTTTTGCGAATACAGACTAACACGGCTGCTACTCTGAAAACTGTGATGGGGTTTTTTTGGGATAAAACTAACAGCTTCTAAATTGCTGAAAAATATATACAGTATCCCTATAATCTGTGTTCTAATAATCAGGCCTCCCACACTAATGCAAAATAAAGTGCTAAATGCATAATAGACCAGCTGTAAACTATCCTCCTCTGATCTAATCAACAAGTTCCTTTAGATTTCATCCGTTGATACAGCAGCAAAGTTGCAAGAAACAGTAGAAAGTAGGCAAATTATTCATTCTCCAATAGCATTAGAGCTCCAATTCAGTATAAACCCCCCTCCATTTAAAGCAATATCGTAATGACCCCAGTCTCCAGTTAGGACTCAGATTGGGACAATTTAATTTGAAGGGGTAACACGCTATGATGTATAGTTTTGGAAAGGGTTTGTGACCAACATTCTTTAAAAATGGGTGCCTAAAATTAGTCTCCTAAGCCATACTTAGGTTCCTAAATGAGAGTCCAGATTTTCAAAGGTGCTGAACATGGAGGCTTCAATAGGAGCTGCTGTATATGCAGCACCATTGAAAATCAGGACACTTAGGTGCCTACATAAGAATTTAGGAGCTTAATTTTAGGCACTCTTTTTTTTTCCTAGATCTTGGACCATAAGTGTAGACATACGGTTCATTGGCATAAATGCTTCATATAGATGGAAACTGGTAAAGCTAAACCAAGAGATTCTTATTTAAATGGAAATATTAAAATATTGCATAACAACAAACAGATTACTGCCATGTTTACTATATAAAGCATCCTATGCAGAGTGATCAGTTAACATTTTCATCTTATAGAAAATGGCTGTGTGTGTTGTGTACAGAGGAAACATAATCCTCTTTCAGTCTTTTGACTGTTGAGTCAGTAAAGATGAATTTGCTTGTTAGATTCTAACAGGTGAAGACTGGAATGCTGTGATGTATGATGGGATTATGGCATATGGTGGCCCATCGTCATCAGGAATGGTCGTCTGTATATACTTCATTATCCTCTTCATCTGTGGTAACTGTATCCTTTCATTTCTACAAGTGACACTGGCATTCACTGTAAGCATTTCTGAATAGAGCAGTGAATTTGTGTGTAAAGAGGACTGAACCATTATGACACTTAGGACACATATCTGCCCTCTGTGTAACTGAGTGAATTGCTGTGAACAGTATGCACATTTTCTGTACTGCATTTCTTCTAAACAGGAGCTCCCTCCAGCTCCCGTTCCCTTTCTCTGCTTTCCCTAAACAAATCAGACCCCTGCCAGCTCCCTAGGCATCGCCATCTCACCACTCTGACAAGAACCAGCACATTTGCCCCTTCCTCCTCAGTGGACAGACAACCTCATTCTGTCTGCTTGTCTTATTTTGGCCGCCATCCCCATCCTGATCCACAGAAGTGCTCTGAACTCCATGTCAGTAATGTCTCATCCTTCCCTGATTCCACCTCGTTAGTTCTGACACTTTCTGAACAAATGACAATGGATGGAAGTGGGTCACAGGGAATACAGGTTACATTGCAGGGGGATCCTAGCAGTAGGAATATGGAGCTGTTTGGCACTAGTTCCACCAAAGTGTTTGCCCTCCATGCCCCCGATCTTCCAAAAGCTCTCCTTTGTCCCCAGTATGGCATCTTTCAGTGGCTACCCAAAACTCCAGTAAGCTCTCATACACTTCTCCTAGACACAACTTAGTACTGGAAAGGTTAGGAGTCAATAGATATGGCAAAAATATTAGACTTCTTTTTACTATATTTTTATGCTGCTTCTATTGATATTCACACCTAATTGATATGGGCTGAAGTACAGAACTTGACATGGAATGTAGCACATATGGAAAATACTGCAGTGTAAAAATCAACTTGAAGTATCTGAATTAGTATCTAAAAACATTGTGTAGTAGGTGGAACTTGTCTATGCCCATGTAAACTTCAATTTTATTTCCTTTCTAAAATTAACATTATAAATGACTAGTCTTTTGCTCAGCAGTCCACTGTATATTCTTGTTGTGATAGAATCAATGGGCTTAAAGCATCACTAGCGTAACTCTGTTGTCTTAAATGCAGTTACAGCAGGCATTAATTTGGCCCAGGAAGTAAAGGTATTATAAGCACTACATCCAGCTCTGTAAAGTTATATACTTAGTTTGGGAGCATGGGTTTCATGTCTCTGACACTGTCATTATTTCATACTGATAAGGAATAGACCAACACAGTGTGGTAATGCATAATGTCCTTAAGATTATTTGAATCAGATATCTTGCTAAATGTCTTTTTGGCCATTGCTGTGGATAACTTGGCAGATGCGGAAAGCCTGAATACAGCTCAGAAAGAAGAAGCAGAAGAAAAGCAGAGGAAAAAGAATGCCAGGTAAAATAGCACTGGGGTGCTAGATGGGAGTTCAGTATTCACCCACTTACAAGTGTGTTGAATCCTTTATTTGAATATCTTGGCAGGGTTAATAGATTATTAATTTAAGAGAAAAGGAAAGAAGATGCCATACTGGGTATCTTGGGATGATGGAATGAATGGTGATAATCCATCTGAGGTTTAAACATTGGAATATAGGATTCATTGTGCAATTAAAATATGATTGTATCCCTAGATCTATATGTGCAACTTCTGTTTAGACCAATTCTGCAACCTTACATAGACAACAAGCAAATCTCCAGTTGAAGTCAGTGTAGTCCCATGGAAACCATAAGAGTTGTGTGTAAGAATCCAAGAGCACAGTATATCCATTAGTATTCCTATAAAGACAATGCATTGCATTTTTAAGGAATTAGTTTCTGGAGTTATATTTAAAAGGATAATCTGTTGAATGAATCTAGTGCCCTGGGATGAAACACACTTTATTACCTTTGTATGTGGTATGTCTTCTCTGTAAATGTCCCTTCAAATCAAGTACCTATATTTCCATAGGCATGACCTCTTCATTTTTAATAGAGTGGGTAGAATAAGTTAACAATCATTCTGTCATCAGTCTTTGCTCTTTACTTAATGGGGTTTGTTGTTTGGTTTTGTTTTTCTTTCTTTTTTTTTTTTTTTAGAAAAGAGAGTCTGGAAAATAAAAAAGGTGACAAATCAGAAGGTGACCAAAAGAAGGCCAAGGATAATAAGGTGTTTATTTCTATAAAAATATTTTATACTGTTAAAAAGTGTTCATGCCAATAAGTTCTTTTCAACACAGATGTGCACTATGTGATTTCTTTTTTAGGGCCACATTTTCTCCTAAGTGTTTTTCCCCCACATAAGGGACAGGAAGTTGTCATGGAACAGGGTTTTCATTCTCACAGAATGGGCAAAGGGTAGGGACCACAGAATCTGCTGTTCACATGAGATCCATGTAATTTCAGACCACCTCAAAGGCCCAAACCATTCCTACGGATGCATAGCTCCTGGCAGAATGACTGTACCTGCTCCTCCCGATCCCCTACAATTTCTCTGGGGAGAGGAGTTTTAGAGCATAGAGTAAGTTAACATTGTCAGGTTTAGCATAACCTATAGCTTTAGGCTCCTTGTAGATTTCTGCTGGAAAAGTCCTTTAGAAGGCAATACTGAATTATAAACTTCCTATGGAATTTTCAAACCACTCCATGTAATTTCCATAGAACCCTACCGGTTTTATCCCTATTACATTCCGCAGATCTTTTTGCCTAAGTGTAGAATCACAAAAATGTATATAGGGTTTAAAAAACCAGACTTTTAACAAAGATTACAGCTTTCCTCTCTTGCTCACTTCCAAAGTGATCAAACCATCATGGCTCTGTTGATACACTGAGAGAGTAAGCATGTACCTGGCTTCTTTGGTATTGAATAATTTATTTGTTTTGTTTTTTGGATCATCTACATGCATCAATTAAATGTTGAAGTTTAATTTTCTTCTGAAGTGTCTTTTTGCCATTGCCATAGGTTACAATTGCTGAATATCGAGAAGGAGAAGATGAGGACAAAGACCCCTATCCACCTTGCGACGTACCAGGTATGCCAGCAAGATTATAAACATGTTTAAGTCAGTACATTGAACTGTAAATGTACAGTCACATTTACCATTACCTTGTCTTGACTCAATTCCTTTGAAGTCAGTGGAGTTAGACCCTCTGATGTCAGCAGTTATATTGGCCTGTGGAATGCGGTGCTATTGCTTTTTCTACAGCCCATTTAGAGAATACACATAAAGTCTGATGGCTCATCTAATAATAGTTATCTGGATTTGGGGCAGAATCTGGAACTTCCTTGAAATGGGTAGATATCATCTTATGAGCTTCTGATGGCTTCCTGCTAACACACATTTCAGTCAAAAATCAGGTTGCTTCTGTCTCACCAGCTGTAGAGCTGTTATAGACATCCTACTACCTCCCACCCGCTCTGTGAACCCTTGATCTAGACACATTGGCAAGTGAGGACAGACGCAGGGATGTTAAGTGACAGGCTGCAATTTTATTAAACTTAACACAGGAGAGGGGCACTACCCACCTTGTTACCCATACTCTCATCTACCAGGCATTTTAGGTGGTTCCAGTGCAGGGGTTGGAGGGCTCCTACCATATAACCCACAGGTTGGGATAGATTCTTCTCAGCCTAGCCCTAGGACTCAGCCTGCTCTTCTGAATCATTTCACACACCCCAGGAAGGGGACAGATGGTATTAAAATGGGGGGAACCTTGACCTACGAAGGCAACAAGGTGTCCTCCTATCCCATGACTGCAAGGCCCATCAGCAAAATCCCAGGTCTTTTACTTCTGGGAACCGTCCCTTTTAGCCTTTTCACCAAGGCTAATGGTCCACTAGTTGCAACTAACTAATATCCTACTAAGTACTACCACTAATGACTGAATTCTATTCCTATTAAATCTAACTGTGCTTCGAGGATGCTGTGAGGAAGGTGAAAAAACCTACCAGGACTCTGCCAGTTTGGCCCCAACGGGAGAAAATATTCTTTCCTGACCCCCAAAACAGGCCCTTGGTCAGACCTGCAGCATCTGCAAACACATTCCCAAAACTACATCTACAGGAAGTGAGGATTGGGCTGCTGAAATAGAGCTCCACATGCCGCAGGGTAGGGTTTAAATTAATGAAATGAGAGAATGACAGACCAATCAGCTCCTTACCTCCCCCTACTGACCAATGAGTGGATAGAGTCTCTGGTGGGGGGAGGTGTCACTTCCAGAATGTGCTGTCCTTTTCCTTTCTAATGGGGCTGTGGCAATCACTGCCCATCTGGTTTTGCACCCACTGAGGCAGGTGAGTGGCATTAACATCCACCATTGTGCAGAGTCCAATTACTTGGACTTTATATACAGGAAAGTGAGAGGTTATGGGATGTGTGGAGGGAAAGCCACCAATCATTGCAAAAATTAACCTAAAGCCACTACCCCTCTCCATCTAAGATGTGGTAAGGACTTTGACTCACTGCACTAAATTTCAATAGGAATTAGGCACTAAATGACTATGAAAAGCTCCCTAAAGAGTCCCTTTGGTGTGTAAATTGATTAATGAAAGATATGTCTCTGACACCTATGGGAATGTTTTTGTATTAAGTAACAGATTTTTAATGCCATTTGTTGAATATATATTTTAATACAAGCAATAATTGTATATTGTTATGAACAAAAATTTAATCTTTTTTATTTTTAGTAAAAAAGTGTTTAATTTAAAGTAGGTGAAGATGAGGAAGATGAGGAAAATGAACCAGAGGTACCAGTTGGCCCACGTCCCCGAAGAATATCTGAACTAAATATGAAGGAGAAGATAACACCAATTCCTGAAGGGAGTGCCTTCTTCATTTTCAGCAGCACCAACCCGTAAATATCACCTTTCTAAATGTCACTTCTGTGCCTGGGGGCTTCATCACTGAAGAGCTAATTCTGCCCTCACTGAAGTCCAGGGCAGAACTCCCATTGACTTCAATGGGAGCAAGATTGGACCTTACATATTTCATTAAATAAATGAATTTGGTTCCTTATATCCCATTGGTATGGTAGTATTTTCCAAAATTCAGCATTGAAGATAACAATAAAAGCAAAGATAAATGAAAAAAATAAAAATAAAAACAATAAAACCTGGATGCTTTAGGGAATTGGGATTGGGATTGGGATATAGAGCCTTTCATCTCTAGGTATGATTCCAGACTTGGGCAGTGGTGAAGAAAGCTGTTTTGTTAGTCGATGGAAACTGCGACCATCTAAAAAAAGGAGGACTTGTGGCACCTTAGAGATTAACCAATTTATTTGAGCATAAGCTTTCGTGAGCTACAGCTCCACTGAATGCATCCAATGAAGTGAGCTGTAGCTCATGAAAGCTTATGCTCAAATAAATTGGTTAGTCTCTAAGGTGCCACAAGTCCTCCTTTTCTTTTTGCGGATACAGACTAACACGGCTGCTACTCTGAAACCTGTGACCATCTAGTAGCTGTTCAGTTGTGCATGTGAAGTGAGTAGAGTCCACGTCATAAAACCATCAACACAATTAGCAATCTCACTGGCAGTCTCAGCATACAAGTTAAAGAATGACTTGGCTTGGAAACAGAGTTACCATCTCACCACTAGAGGTCCTTCCAGGTCAGGTATGAGGAACATTTGTGGAGCAGTGTATGTGTGGGGCAGTTTATTCGACTGCTGTCCTTGTTATATTGATTCAGTTAATAAATGACTTCAGTCTCCAGACCTGTCAAGCAGCACTTTTCACAGAAAGACAAACTTCACTAAAAAAGTAAAAAGAAAAGGAGTACTTGTGACACCTTAGAGACTAACCAATTTATTTGAACATAAGCTTTCATGAGCTACAGCTCACTTCATCGGATACATCCGATAAAGTGAGCTGTAGCTCATGAAAGCTTATGCTCAAATAAATTGGTTAGTCTCTAAGGTGCCACAGTACTCCTTTTCTTTTTGCGAATACAGACTAACACGGCTGCTACTCTGAAACCTAGGTAGCTTCTGTTATCATGGAAGGTAATTAACAGTACCAGAACATACAGAAATCCTCTATTTACTAAGAGGAGAATAGATTCCTTAAGAACCCACTGACTTCTCATGGGAAGCTTTCAAAACTATTTCATTCTGCTGATTCTGCTTTTCCACTGATGTAAACGTGAAGTAACTCTATTGAAGTGTTCAGCTGGAATGAGACCCGAACTGGGTTCTATGACTCTAATCCTGTGTAAAGCTGAAATCAGCATTACGTGGTGGCTTCCTAGTAGCAAGCACAATCTTGGAACAACTGGTAGCCTCATTAGGAAATTCTGGTTTGAATAGAGCCCTGAAGTATCTAAATGAGATACTGAGCCCAGTCCAACTCCCACAAAGTCAATTTAGGAATACTTTCATTGGCTTTAATGAGAGTTGGTCCAGACTCATTGAGCCTGAAATTAAGCCTTTCTCACTGAGCCTGAAATTAAGGCTTTACTCCTTCATAGGAATATCTGCTAGCATGGACCCCTTTGCATATGCACAGTGTGGCCCAATACTGGGGTTTTAAAAGAAACCTAGAGGAGTTAGGCATCAAAATCCCATTGAAAATCAGTGGGAACTGGGAACCTAACTCCCTTAGACTCCTTTGACAATCCTAGCCTCAAAGTCTATGGGCCAGATTTTGAAATCCTTTACCAAAGTTTAAATCAAAGCAGTTGCTCTGGATTTACCTGGGTATATCTGAAAGCCGAATCCAGCCCTGCTCTTAGAATTGTTGCCATAAGCTTGGCAGAGAAGCTTAGAACACTTGCTCTTTGTGAGCCCTGCCTGCTGTAAATTATTTACACATGCGTATTTTTCTGCCTCTTTTTCAGAATTCGAGTGGGATGCCACAGGCTCATCAACCACCACATCTTTACAAACCTCATCCTTGTCTTCATCATGCTCAGCAGTGTTTCCCTAGCGGCAGAAGACCCAATTCGCAGTCACTCTTTTCGAAATAACGTAAGTAAAAATACATCGATGAGTCTACATAACAAATTTTTAACTTATTATGCCTTCCTCCTGACTAATAAGTAATCATTATGCTTGGAATATGCTTATTTTTATAGTGTAGACCTACATGATAGCACATTTTAACTAGTCTACATATATTTGATTTTTTTTCTCGCTACACATAGTAAAACGTTAAGTATTTTACAATTTTACAAAGAATAAAATACTATTTATACTACCTTTACTAACTAGCGTGGATCCCTTTGAAAAGTAATGCATGGAACAGAGAGAGCATATTTTAATTCTAAATGAATTTTACTTTTTATCTGTGTTGATGTTATGGGTCTGATCTTTTCTCATGCAAATTAGTTATTTCAATTACATGAGTAATTGGTGGCAGGATGAGGCCACATGTAAATAAAAAAATCAAATGAACAATTTAATTTTAAAAAATTATGACATGAAAAGCAGAACATTTTAATTCATTTTTTAAAAGTGTTATTATTTGAATCTGATTTTGAATATATTTTCAGCTTATAAATGTACATTATACACCCTGACAACGAAAGAAAAAGGTACTAGGTAGAAATGTATCTGTTTCTGGAGAGCCATGTGTTACATACATTGGTATGCAATTCATCTATGAATAGAAATCTCTTTTCTCCTGTTCTCCCATTTGCTTCTTTCATATATTCAAGAGTTATCTTATGATGAATCCACAGACATATGGACAGCCCTATCACTTCTGTGTATGAAGATATTCATACATTAACAAAGTAATACTGTTCAGCAGTTGCAGTCTGATTTTTAATGGTCAGCTTGAGAAATTGTCTTTTTCTTTCTTTCTTTCTTTCTTTCTTTCTTTCTTTCTTTCAAATTCAGAAATATAAAACTTCTGCTGTATTCATCTTAAATGTCTGAAATGACCACTACGAAGCGGTTAGGTTGGATGTGATTTATACATATGTTTTTCTACTTAAATAATTTTAAAACAGTAACCACAGAGTAAAAAAAAATCACTATAATTCTAGGCACCCTTAAGGTTCCCATGAAAAATGGGTGGGTGAGTTACAATCCAACAAAAGAGGAGCTCATTTGTTAAGTAGATAACCATGTTACCTGAAAATGGCTCCCTATAGCTGAAACAAGCACTGTACCCATCTAGAGTACTCTGTGCTCTTGAGTTCAACAGGAGCTTTGCTTGGCACTCATATACCATGGTGATGGGTGACCTTATACAAACTGAGTTAGATACAAGGAGTGCATACTCCGGCCCAATATCGTATCTCCTAACATTTCACCACTGCTGCATATCCAGCATTAGTGATGTAAAGAAGAAGCCCCTCAGCTTCCTATCAGCTTTATACACTTTATATAAGTATGAAATTGTTGTTACGAAGAAGAAATGTAAAGAAGCAACCCTATAGGGCAGGGATCGACAACCTTTGGCACGCGGCCCATCAAGGTAATCCCCTGGCGGGCTGGGATGGTTTGTTTATCTGCCACATCCGCAGGTTTGGCCGATTGCCGATTTCCATAGTTCACCGTCCCAGGCCAATGGGAGCTGTGGGAAGCGGCGCGGGCTGAGGAATGTGGTGGCCGCCGCTTCCCGCAGCCCTCATTGGCCTGGGACGACGAACCTCTGCCAGTGGGAGCTGCGATCGGCTGAACCTGCAGACACAGCAGGTAAACAAACCGTCCTGTCCCGTCAGGGGCCTACCCTGATGGTCCGTGTGCCAAAGGTTGCTGATCCCTGCTATAGGGAATACCATATAGGGAATGTTGGGTTGCTATGACTGAGCTTATATCACCAGGCCCCCTCTTTCTCTTGCCTGTAGTTTGATGTACGGAGGCTGCTCTGCGGCTCCAATAGCCTCTTCAGACCCTGCAGAAGGAAGATGGGGCAGGATCAGAGGGGGATTGAATAGAGGCCCTGACCTCTTCCAGGCCTCAGCAGGTGCATTTACACTGCAAATAAAGACTTGCAGCAATGAGCCTCAGAGCCCAGGTCAACTGACTTGGGCTTATGGGACCTGTGCTATGGGGCTAAAAATAGCAGTGTAGACATTCACGCTCGGGTGAGAGCCTGGGCTCTGAAACCTGGAGCGGGGGAGGGGTTGCTGTGTGGTCCACAGAACTTGGCGCTTGACAATAGAAGAAAAAAAATGTTTTAAAAAATCTTAACTTTGTTTAGAGGTAAAAAGAGGTCAGAGCACAGACACTTGTATTCCTTCATAAAATATTCAGTGGAAATATGTGCTTTTCCTATCTATACAATCTGGTTAAGTATATTCATATAAATAAGTCACACTAACAGATAAGGAAGAGACAGCAAGTAGCAAATCCTTGAGTTCCACCCACAGTATGAGACTTACTCTGGAAACAGTTTGAAGGGCTGAATACTGTCTTTTGCAGCTAGAAGAATGCTGAGCAGGTGTAGCTCCTGAATAGACAGGCTGTAAAGGATTATCCCTTTGCAGGGGGCACACAGGCAGAACGCCTGAGGGAAGTGGAGGTGGGGCCAGGTGTGCTCCTTGCCCTTCAGAGATGTGCAGTGTGTTGCGCCTATACTCCGGCATCTGGATTCTACATTGACCTAATACATACAACCATGTTTCCCACAGTGGCTGGCCCCAGTGAGTAAAAGAACCTTCTAATTAGTGACAGCAACTGGTGCTGTTCTGTTAGCTCAGGTGGTAGGGATTTGTGTTTTGAAAGCTGAAGTCCAGAAAGTTCTGAAAAGTTTGATCCTTGCTGCTGGAAATGATATCTCTACAAATAGGGCCCCATTCTAAATGACTCTCAAGTTGGGTCTTGAATTCCAGTAGGCCTCAGATCTGTTCAGTGCAAGCTTTGCTAATGGGGCTTCATGCACAGGACCACATCTTCTTTTAGAGGCTGACCCATGTGACTATGGGAGCCTTCTGCTCAAAGCTGAAGGAGTTACTTCTTTAACTCAGTAGTGTCCAGTGCTTTTGGTGTGAATGTCCTGGGTTTGATCCCCAGTGACAACCGGGCTGTCTTTACCTAGCTCATTATATTAGTAAGAATGCAGAAAGAGGGGCTGCCTGCCTTGGCTATAGCTCTGATCCAGTAGGTCATATTTTCTCTGTGTGCTAGCTGACAAGTTCAAAATGTGCTACCCCCAGTGTTTTGCCTAGCTCCAACACAGGTATAGTGAGGGGAAAAAGTGGTTCTTGGTGACCTCTTCCTTCCATTGCTAAAATTCAGAAGGCAAAATAAAACACTGTTTTCATGCTGCAGTGTAATGGTTTGCAGTACTTCCTCTGATATTCTAGAATAGGTCTCTTGCCAGTCTTTGCTGAAAGGCTTTGCTATTTATATTTTTTCAGCTATTGCAGGAACCAGAAGCATCTGAGCTTTGGCTGAAATGAAAAGTAGATTTCCCTGTGTCTAATCTAATATGGGCCCCTTTTCCCTGTTGTCCATTATTGAATTTTCCCTGCCATTTCATTAGCTGCTGATCACCGGCATCATGTTTCTGACCGGAAGAACAAATGCGTAGTTGGGTAATTCCCTTGAAAGGAAAACTAATGTTGGATTGCTTGTTAGTTGCCCTGGGTAGGTGCTAAAGATAAATGCACTGTTTCCTTACACAGGTGAAATCCTTGCTTTCTTGAAGTCTATGGCAAAGCTCCCATTGACTTCAGCGGAGTGAGGATTTCACCCAAGGTCATTCTGAAAGCTCTGCACATCACCTTTGACTCTACTGTTATTTTTATTTAATTTTCCATAAATTACTCACAGCTATATATGCCAAAATACAAGAGAAAAAGTAAATGTGTTAGTAGATTTTAGGTACTTTACTTATTCATTAATTTTGCTATGTGATCCTGTAGCCAGTACATACCGCCTACCACAGCAACAAAATACACATAGCAATATTTAGACTGATTTAGTAAATCTGACAAAGTATATGACAGTCTAATTTTTCGATTCAATACTGTGATGGAAAAAGTACATTATTAATAAGCTTTTGTTTGTGTGAGAGTCTGTAAGTATATTGGAATCAGAAGAAAGAACATCTGAAAGCTGATAGGTAGGTCCCTACCAAATTCACAGTCCATTTTGGTCAATTTCACAGTCATAGGATTTTAAAAATCATAAATCTCATGATTTCATATATTTAAATCTGAAATTCAATGGTGTTGTAACTATAGAGGTCCTGACCCAAAAGGATGTTGTGGGGGAGGCTCGCAAGGTTATTGTAGCGGAGTCTCAATATTGCCAGACTTACTTCTGCGCCGCCAGTGGCGAGGTGCTGCCTCCAGAGCATGGCCAGCAGCCACTGCTCTCCGGCCATCTAACTCTGAAGGCAGCGCAAAAGTAAAGGTGGCAATACCATGGACCCCCTACAGTAACCTTGCAACCCACCGTAGCCCCATTTTGGGTCAGGACCTCCTGTTTGAGAAACGCTGGTTTCCCATGTGAAATCTGTATACTATATACACAAAAGACCAGATTTCTTGGGGGAGACCAGGTTTCACGCGGGACACCAGATTTCATGGTCCGTGACGCATTTTTCATGGCCGTGAATTTGGTAGGGCCCTACTGATAGGAGAAAGGTCTAAATTGAAAGAAAATATTGCATATTTGGTCCTATCATTTTATGATAGAAGAAATCTCACTTTGAACTTAGTAACTTCTAATGAACTTTAAAATAGACAAAAAATAGTTATGCAGCAGCTAAAAGTTCAAATTACTTTGCCTACATTTCCCAACTAAATTCTTAGATTAAAGTAGGTATTTTTGTGCACGTGATCTAAATTGTAAATATTTATTTATAGATGGATTTCTTACTGTGGCACATATTATACCTTGCAGATACTTGGTTACTTTGACTATGCTTTCACAGCCATCTTTACTGTTGAAATCCTGTTAAAGGTAATGAATTGTTAATTGATCCTTGTTAGCTCAATAGCAGCTTTAGCAATAATGTTTGTAACTTTTTGTTTACCTTCCAGATCCTAGGGTATGCAGATTATGTCTTCACTAGTATGTTTACATTTGAGATCATTTTGAAGGTAACAGGTTTATAAAGAAGTTTGTTTAAAAGGATTTTCCTTGTGTGTCACCTTCCAAGAAAAGGCACTTGAAGTGTTCTCCACCTTTTCCCTAAACGATCAAAGCTAAACTCTTTTTAAACCAAAGGATTTTTTAATTTGACAATATTTTATAGTTTTGATTGGTTATCTTTGACCTTTGGGTGCATGTAGAAGCTACTTTTTATCATCACATCAATTTAATAATTCATTTTTTACCCTTTTTTACACTTACAGTTTGTCAGAAAAGGGAAAAATAATTCACTGCGCATGAGCTTTCCTCCTCCTTGTTCTGGCATTTCCAAAAAGATCATAAATCTTTTAAAGAGGGAGCATGGATTTTCTCATTTCTCTTGCTGAACTATATTCATAGAGCTAAAATAGTAGACAACTATTTTCTTGCAACAGGACTTGCAAGATATATTGTGTTTATATATAGTCTAAGATACTTTGCATTTTATCTTATCTTGGGCATACATTTAAATACTCAGAAAGGCATAAATATGCTTGCTTAAATGTATTACCCATGCATGAGTTCAGAACTGATATCTGAATGTACAGTTTGTGTACTGATTATTAAGACCATACACTGGGGCTACTCAACTTTTAGATATATGAAGATTACTCTGGCAAAGCAGCAGTAAAACTAGGGTTTATGTTTACCTGGTGCAGTCTAGGTGACAAATGGAGAATGAATCATGAAGAATAATTAGATATGTATAAAAGACTTCTTTAGAGCTATATACATTTTATAGCCATCACAAGATGCTTGAAAGCTTCACGCAATGAACAACAGCCATACGTCACTTGTTGACTAGCTTTGACATATACCAGTGAATTTTTGGTACAGTAAGAATCCGTACATAAACTTTGCATTTCCAGCTGAGGATTAAGCATAACAAAAACTCTTCTACCAGCTTTGTTCATATTGGTTTGTTCTTTTCACAGTGCATTTTGATTAATACCAGATAATGCAATATTTGGGCTGTTTACAAGATAACCTGTATTTTATATAGTAAACTATTTTTATGTTTGTAAATGTTCACCTACTCCTGCTTATATCCCATGATTTCTTATATTCAGTAGTGAGGAGCCTGCTAAGAAAATAATAAATTAGTTAATAGTTGTAAAGAGCTCTGAAGATGTAAAATGCTAGCATAAGTACTAAGTATTCTTATTATTTATTGTTTCATAGTTCCATAGAGTTTAAGGCAAGAAGGGACCATTAGATTATCTAGTCTGACCTCCTGTATAACACAGGCCATTAAATTTCACCCAGATAATCCTATATTGAACCCAATAACTTGGCAAAAAGAAAAGGAGTACTTGTGGCACCTTAGAGACTAACCAATTTATTAGAGCATAAGCTTTCGTGAGCTACAGCTCACTTCACCAATAACTTGGGTTAGACTAAAGCATTTCAGTCCCTAGGGGATGAAACTGCTGTGAGCCCCAGACAGAGGACAGGAAAGACTGAGGGGTCACCAATGTACTGAATGGCAGGGAACTGATCAGGTGAGACATGCCCAGATGAGCCCAGCAGAAGATCCAAGCTCCATGCTGCCAAGGAAAGTGAAAACCTCCTATGGTCCTTGCCATTGTTAAATCAAAGCAATGCTGAGAGATGAGCAGAGAGAATTATACACTTGACAAAACAAGTAAAAACAGTAAAGTTGCTGTACTAACATGTCTCAAACTTCGGCTATGCTTACTTATGATTAGAGCTCTCCATACTGTCCATGCTGGGTTTTGCACTGTGCTTTCTGCAACGCCAAGTCCTGTTGCTAAACACTCACAACAAGAGTTAATTCAGGGTTAAACATGTAGTGAACATTATGTGCACATCTCATTTAAATTACAGACCAAAAAAAAAAAGATGAAACTGGAGTTAATGTAACTTAAAGGTAAAATATATTACAAGAAAGTTATAATTATCCCCAAAACAAGCATCAAAACCAAAAAATTCAGAGTTAAGATTAAAACATAAAGAAATCCATAGTAAGATACAGAAATACGCAGTTAAGACACACATGAAACCTTAACTCTGCCCTGTAGTGACACCACAGGGGAGGGGCAGAATGAAAAACTCTTTAAAATGTAAGTATAATCTAATGTGGGATCATCAATGTTTAAAAAAGCCTCTATCATTATCATGTAGTGTCACTAGAAGTAAATTCTCAGAAAACTAATTCTGATCTCAAAGAGTAAGTGCAGTAAGTTGGGGGAGGATATGTAGTATTAATTTCATACATAGCAAAGACATTGAATGTCTGCTTAAATGCGAATACCCAATTCAACCTTAATTATGGGGGAACTGGGGCTAGGTTAGCTCCTGTTGCAAGTCAAAGTAGTTTCTGGGCTAGTCTAATTTTCATCAGCTGGAACAACACTTATGGTCCATTTCACTGGCGCCATGACCACTCCAACATGTCCCCATGTGGGGGTCAAGACTGAATACAGAAGCAACTATACAAACCTGTGCCAATCAACTGGTTTCTTTAAACCAGCTTTCCATCCTGTTTGCTCTCCTGGAGCAGTGCAGAGGGGACAGAGTGAGACTTCTGCCGCTGCCCCAGTTCTGCCCATGGCATACCTACGTAGGCCAGTCAGCACTCCTGTGGAATTTTGTACAGAAGAAAGAGACAGCAGCGCTAGCTGAGCACAGAGCAGTAGAAGCTCGCCCTGTTGAGTACATTCTGGGCAACTACTGAGCTTCCATTGCGTGAGAGCTGCAACAATGTTCAACTCTTCTCATCCACCTCCAAGCCTTGCCCTTGACCCTTTTAAAGAACAAGCTGTTTTTTTTGCATAATGGTTTTTGTCAAAGACTTCAAATGGGACTTATAATTATTAAAGGAGAGGGCAGCCATATAAATATGGTGAGACTTAGATCTGTCTTTTTATACAACTGTATCTTTCAGTGTGGGAGTGTCCCATGTTACACTAACTATGAAGGTGCCCACACACTATGGTGATGGGGATGGAATGAATAGACAGACAGATATATGGATAGGTAGAGGATGTGCTCTATATGATCATGTGAGAATACAGTTGTGAATATTATGTGGACTTTATTGTCTCCATACATCTCACTTCAGTAAGCTTCGGGCTTGTATTAAAAATAGGTTTTTGTTCTTCTACCTTTGGGGATATTTAGCAGGTGAGCAACATTTGGCTCACAAAGAGGGAAAGATTAACAGGAAGATGAGAACAGAAGGACATATAAAAGAAAGAACAGTCTCTGGATCCAGCAGCCCTTTTCAGACGTGTAATGCCCACTGAAGCTAACAAGAGCTCTTGTGTGAAAGGGCTGCAAGGATCAAGCCCATAAACAGTGATATATGTTGTAGGACACATATACTTATAACTTGTGGAATCTTTTTTTAAGGTGTTCACTGATGGAGCTGATCACCACTCTGGGACAAACAGCCACTCCTAGTTCAGTTTATAGCCTCTTTCCCCAGGGCTCTGTTTAGTCTCCAACACAAAACAAAAAGGAAATGTAGGACAATAACAAAATTAATAGTCTTGTTCTTGGCTGAGACCGTGGGGCATCTGGTCTCTGGTAACTGAAGGGTCTGGACCTTCCCAGCCTAGGACTTGGATCCATGGGGCCTTCCTGCAGCCTTCTGCTGCAACCACAGGAGAATGTGTGCCCCTCACCCGCTCTTGGAGCCGGGACCCTCATTTATAACCTCCAGCTGGGAATCAGACCCAATCATTGGGTGTTGTTCAGCAGGGTTTGCTGATTCCAAGGACCATGCCTGATGGGCTTTCCTCCAGAACAGAGCCAGCTGTTCCCACATACCCCTTGGTCCTTAAGGGTATGTCTACATAGCCAGTGATGGCCTGCGGAAGTGAGCCTCCAAGCCAGAGTCAAGACGCAGGACTCATGCTACAGTGCCAAAAATAGCTGTGCAGTCAGCGCTTGGACTGGAGCTCAGGGGCTATCCCCACCCCAAGGCTTCAGAGCCCGAGCTCCCATCAAAACTGCAATGTTTATACTGCTGTTTTTAACTTCAGCCCCGTGAACCCAAGTCTATCAACCTGGGCTTAGCGGCTTGTGGGCTGTGTAGAAATACCCTAAGGGGCCAGACCACCATGTTATAGGTTGGCAGCTTTTTCTTTCTAGCTAATGAATGGGATTATGGGCCCAGTACTATGAGATAATAACAAGCACTTCCTGAGAGATACTGAGTGCCTCTTAATTCTCCTTGAAATCAATGGTAGTTGAGGGTGCTCAGCAATTCCCAAGAGGTATTTAGAACCTTAGAAGATTAGATTCTGTATTCACATAGCAGATGAACTGGGTCTATCTGACAACCAGGTATTTTGACAGTACCGACAACTTTTGTTCAGATTTGGTGTGGTACAATCTATACCCATTAAAATCCATACATAAAAAGAAAATTCTATTTGAAATGCCTGTTTTATGTTTATAATTGGTTTAATAGGTTTCCATCTATCCATTTTTGAACCAATATATAACCTTAATTAAGTTAGAGATATCTGTAATAGACTTGAGTGTTTTGTACCACCCGAGAACATCTCTGTGCTTCCCAAATTCTGCCTGCACCCAAGGCCAGGACAGTCTCTAGCATAATATAGAACAGAGGCTGCTCTAATTAACTGCAATCTCTCGATAGCTACCTGTGGGCTACTTCGCAGATGGGAAGGGCTGTCACCCTCAACACTACAGCTACTCCCTCCCCTATCCCCTGATACACCCCTTTGTGAGCCAGCACATCCCCTACAGTGGGGGCAGTGAGGGGGGACAGCCTAAGGCCGCATATAACAGCCCTGCACTGCTTCTGCATGAGATTTTTCTCCCAGGCTTTTGCAGCCCCTTTACTGTGCTATGGTAAAGGCCTAATCAGTTCAGCTTTTGTACACACACAGAAGTGTAACATTTTGATATCCAGAACAACTACCACATCTCGTTCTGTTGCTTAAATGCAAATTGTTTAATTTGGAGGAATATATATTCAGACTGTTTTTTGTATATTAATTATTGTAACCAATAAAATATTTGATTATACATTTGCAGCCTCAACAGATGTCTTGTAAACAGCCTAAATTTCAGGTTAAATGAAGAAAAACAGAGAGTAAATGTGTAACCATTCTATTTTTAGATGACAGCTTTTGGAGCATTCCTTCACAAAGGGTCTTTCTGCAGGAATTACTTCAATTTGCTGGATTTGCTAGTTGTGGGTGTTTCTCTGGTGTCGTTTGGGATTCAGTAAGTATTACAGTTACATTTTAAGTGGCCTATATTTTTTCCTCGGGGGTTTTAAAGTAAAAGTGGCCCTTTGTAAGGGATTAGATTCTGCCACCTTTATTCATATCTTGAGTCTGGGTGTGCAGAATTAGCATTTAGTTACTCCCCCTCCACCTCCAGAGCAATAAAATGTGGCATAGAAAATGTTATAATTCAAGTATGGGCCAGCAGTAAATTACTACTTCCCTACCTTCACACCAGAGCAGGATAAGCTGAGGGCATTGTGCCTGAGAGGGGTAACTCACAGAGCTACTCCTTGGTATGTTGCAGCTTATGCATAAGGTTACGATTTTTTTGGATAAAATGTTAATACATTTCATGGCAGAGGTGCAGGAAAAGAAATATGTGTCATACAGGGTGGGGTGCTGTTGGAGAGTGAGCTCACCCCACGCTCCGTCTGCAGCAGTACCTCCTGTCCTGTGCGGCTGGGACCAGCTCCCTGTTCCAGGCATTGCAACCATACCCAGGTGGTCACAGTACCATTCGGGTTTGGTATATCTGCTCCTCTGTTTCCATCTATGGAAGGGCAGATACATCAAACCTGAGTGGTGCTGTGACCTTGTGGGTCAGGTTGCAACCTGGAGGGGAAAGGCACCGTCACTGGCCAGTGCAGGGATCGCAGACTTTATTCAAATTCACAATTAGTGAGAATACCATGATTTCCATGACAAAATAGTAGCCTTGTGCCATTTAGAACTATAATTGGTGGTGAAGCGGGATTTTTTTACCCTTGTGATCAGGCAAGCCACAGCCATCTAAGAATAGACTCCAGCTCCCACTACTTTGTCAAGGGCTCAATTCTGCTGCACTTGAAATCAACAGTAAAATTCCCATTGACTTAGAAATGAGCAAGAGTAGGGCATCATTAACTTGTTCCTCAATTTTTATTCCACTACTCTACCTATCACTGGTTGCTCTAGTATCTCATTAATTATGTTATTCAACGAGGCAGGTAGTACCACACCAGTCATAGACTTCATAGACTTCAAGGTCAGAAGGGACCACCATGATCATCCACTCTGACCCCCTGCACAACACAGGCCACAGAATCTCACCCACCCACTCCTGTAATAAACCCCTAACCTATGTCTGAGCTATTGAAGTCCTCCAATCGTGATTTAAAGACTTCAAAGTGCAGAGAATCCTCCAGCAAGTGACCTGTGCCCCACGCTGCAGAGGAAGGTGAAAAACCCCCAGGGCCTCTGCCAGTCTGCCCTGGAGGAAAATTCCTTCCCGACCCCAAATATTGTGATCAGCTAAACCCTGAGCATGTGGGCAAGACTCACCAGCCAGACACCCAGGAAAGAATTCTCTGTAGTAACTCAGATCCCACCCCATCTAACATCCCATCACAGTCCATTGGGCATATTTACTGCTAATAGTCAAAGATCAATTAATTGCCAAAATGAGGCTATCCCATCATACCATCCCCTCCATAAACTTATCAAGCTTAGTCCTGAAGCCAGATATGTCTTTTGCCTCCACTGATCCCCTTGGAAGGCTGTTCCAGAACTTCACTCCTCTGATGGTTAGAAACCTTCGTCCGTGCTACTCAGCACTGAGCAAAATGCTCTGTATTATCTCTCTCTGACAAATGAAGGGCCCAGTCATACGAGATGCTGAGCATCTTTTGTGGGGTACTGAAAATTTCCAGCTCCGCTTGATTGGAGCTGATGGTGCTCATCATCTTGCAGCAGGCTCTCAGCATCTCACAGGGTAGAGCCCAGGATAGTTTGTCAGAAATACCAAAGAATGCTTTGGCCAGTATCTTTCCCCAATGACAAAACATACCTGATCTACAGTGTATGAGCAGCCCATGTACTTCTAATTCCTAAGTTGTTCCTGAAACCAAGATACTCACATGATATGTTTGAGAAATTAAATAGGTGTTTTTGATAACAGTAAAGAAGCTGAGATGTATTTCAAAATGCTAACTTACAAAATATTTATTTACTCCAAGGAGTAAATAAGAATTTTTCCTTCTAGAAGGGAACTGCATGAACATAGATAATTTTAGTGAAAGAATAAGACAATTGAAAAATAATAAACTTAGGAAATAACAGGCTAATGCTTGCTTTTTTCCCCCCCACTAGATCAAGTGCTATCTCTGTTGTGAAGATTCTGAGAGTTTTAAGAGTCTTGAGGCCTCTAAGGGCAATAAACAGAGCAAAAGGACTTAAGGTTTTTATCTGTATTTTTTTCCA
This sequence comes from Lepidochelys olivacea, assembly GCF_965140295.1. Classification (NCBI taxonomy): domain Eukaryota; kingdom Metazoa; phylum Chordata; order Testudines; family Cheloniidae; genus Lepidochelys; species Lepidochelys olivacea. The sequence goes on along the minus strand of NC_140417.1, from coordinate 28,388,164 downwards.
AGTTATGTTTCTATTGCCCTGATATTCTGCAGTCCTACTGCAGGCAAAACCCCCACTGAAGCCAAAGGAAATTTCCCTGGATAAGGACACAGGTCTGGGGTGTAAATCAGTTTTTGATTCTTAAATATGCTAGTCCAAATCCCAGGGCCAGCTCTAGGATCTTTGCTGCCCCAAGCAAAACAATTTTTGGCCGCCCCGGCTTTTTTTTCGTGCCCCCACGCCGCCGGCTCCGCCTCAACTCCGCCCCTTCCCAACCTCTTCCCCAAATCCCGAGCCCCACCTCCTCCCCCGGGCGTGCCGCATTTCCCCCCCCCATTGCTTCCTGCCGCTCCCCCCCAACCTCCTGCCCTAACTCACCTCTGCTTTGCCTGCTCCCACTTCTCCCCTCTTCCTCTCAGGCGAGGGAGAGGCAGCGCATTTAGGGGAGCAGGTGGAGCAGAGGTGAGCCGGGGGGGGGGGGGGGGCAGCGCAGGAAGTAAAGGGGGGGTGGGTAGAGGAATCCTTCCCTGCCCCAGCTCACCTCCGCTCCACCACTGCCACCTCCCCCGAGTGCCCTGCCGCTCAGCTTTGCCTCCCTCCCTCCCAGGCTTGCTACGCGAAACAGCTGTTTCGCGCACAGCAAGCCTGGGAGGGAGGGGGGAGAAGCGGAGCGGCGGCGGCATGCTCAGGGGAGCAGGCGGAGGCGAGCTGGGGCACATTTCTAGGGGTGGCATGGCCGGCACCAAAATGCCGCCCCTAGAAATGTGCCGCCCCAAGCACCTCCTTGTTTTGCTGGTGCCTAGAGCCATCCCTGCCAAATCCTGCTCTAAGTCACAGCAGTTTAAATCTGGAGCATCACCAGCATCACTGAAGGCAGATTTTGACACATAATGAGTGCAGCAAGCCAAATATCATTGCAATTTATTCACTGTAATTCCACTGTGTATATGTACTGCCTGTCACTTTAAGATCTGAAGTAGCCTACTTTCAACAGACTGCTGATACATTCAGAAAATCATGCTAATTTCTGGTAGCAGCATTAAATTAATTCTGTGAACATCAAATGAATATTTTCTAACTGATTAATTTATAAAGTGAATATATAAATATATTTTATAAATATATATTTTTTCTTATAAATCTAAGAAAATGTGTGTGGCTAATGCAGTGTACATTTTTCTACAATAATGCCAAGTAACAAAATTAAATTATACTAAAATCCTTTTATTTTTCCTTTTTATTCACAGCATGTTGTTCAGTGTGTCTTTGTTGCTATTAGAACTATTGGTAATATCATGATTGTTACAACTCTGCTCCAGTTCATGTTCGCCTGTATTGGTGTACAGCTTTTTAAGGTAAATAAATGAATTCCTTCAAAACACATTCAGGCCTGATCCTGCACCAAGGCTTGCCAACTGACTTCAGTAGGGTTCTGTGTTGGAACTGGGTTGTACCCCTGCTGAGCCAATAACAGGATCAGATTCTAAGTTTAGTTGATTTTTATGCCCTACATTCCATCTACATCTTTTGTTTTATAAATAGGGAAAATTTTATCGGTGCACTGATGAAGCAAAACAGAATCCTGAGGATTGCCGGTGAGAACCCTTTCTTTTTATAAATCAGATATACACTATTTTTAATAATAATAATAATAATAATTAATATAATATGTTGATTTATAAGACAGTCATACCCTGAAGCCTCTGAGCACCTTAGCAGAATTATAAAGAAAACCAAACTCCAGCACATCAAACACAGGTAGGGAGGTTCCAAACCATTTAGTTTTTTATAGGTCAAAACCAACACCTTAAAATCCACCCAGAAACTAGCAGGCAGCCAATGCATGTCACAGAGCACATGAAGTCAGGAGCAGACAGTGCCAATAAACTGATTGAAATGAACATATATCTCAGGGAAGGGATGGCATCATTCTGTGACTAATTGAATACTTCCCAAGTGTTATACAATCAGTTTCTGTTTCTTTTTTTCTTCCACAGGGGAATATTCATTGTTTATAAAGATGGAGATGTTGATAATCCGATGGTCAGAGAAAGGGTTTGGCAAAACAGTGATTTCAACTTTGACAATGTTCTGTCTGCTATGATGGCCCTTTTTACTGTGTCTACCTTTGAAGGCTGGCCTGCGTAAGTGAACATTCAGTATTTCCATAATATCATTAACAGATGTTGCATTTCTCAAAACAGTTGAATAAAATTTCACTGACGCTTCCTGAGTGGCAAACAATCACCTGTGCTTTTTAGAGTCTTGAGATGATGGGCCTGATCCTGGGATGTGCTGTGGTCCCTTTACTTACACTAATGTCAAGGGGAATTGTGGCACTTGGCACCTTGAAAGATCAGATCTTCTCCAAGGATATAAAGCCTGATTTTCACTAATGAAGGGGGAATTTAGCCCTATAAACATTCTAAATAGTCTAAGGCTGTCAGGCAATAAAAAAAATTAATCACAATTAATTGCGCAATTAAAAAAATTAATTGTGATTAATCACATTGTGAAACAATAATAGAATGTAATTTATTTAAACATTTTTTGATGTTTTCTACATTTTCAAATATATTGATTTCAGTTACAACACAAAATTCTAAGTGTACAGTACTCACTTTATATTAATTTTTTATTAGAAATATTTGCTCTGTAAAAAACAAAATAAATAGTGTTTTTCATTTCCCCTAATACAAGTACTGTAGTGCAGTCTCTTTATCATGAAAGTTGAACTTACAAATGTAGAATTATGTAAAAAATAACTGCATTAAAAAATAAAACAACGTAAAACTTTAGAGCGTACAAGTCCACTCAGTCCTACTTCTTGTTCAGCCAATGGCTCAGACAAACAAGTTTGTTTACATTTTCAGGAGATAATGCTGTCCACTTCTTGTTTACAATGTCACCTGAAAGTAAGAACAGGTGTTCGCATAGCACTGTTGTAGCTGACATTGCAAGATATTTATGTGCCAGATGCACTAAAGATTCATATGTCCCTTCATGCTTCGGCCACCATTCCAGAGGGCATGCATCCATGCTGATGATGAGTTCTGCTCAATAATGATGCAAAGCAGTGTGGGACGCACATTCATTTTCATTAACTGAGTCAGATGCCACCAGCAGAACGTTGATTTTCTTTTTCAGTGGTTCGGGTTCTGTAGTTTCCGCATCAGAGTGTTACTCTTTTAAGACTTCTGAAAGCATGTTCCACACCTTGTCCCTCTCCAGAGGTTAAAGTAAGCCAGTCTGGTCCGGTCCAGCATACCGATAAGAGCTGGTACACAGCCAACCATATTGGCAGTGGCTGGGAACCCCGGGGCTCTGGTGGTAATTTAAAGGGCCTGGAGCTTCAGCCCTTGAAATCACTGCCGGATCCCCAGGGTAGTGGCCATAGCAGGGGGCTCTGGCAGCGATTTAAAGGCGATTTAAAGAGTTCAGTCACAAATTTAATTGACACATTATTTTTTTAACAAGCATCATCAGCATGGAAGCATGTCCTCTGGAATGGTGGCCGAAGCAAGAAGGGGCATAATGAATATTTAGCATATCTAGCACATAAATACCTTGCAATGCCGGCTACAAAAGTGCCATGCAAATCTCTGTTCTCACTTACAGGCGATATTGTAAATAAGAAGCGGGCAGCATTATCTCCTCTAAATGTAAACAAACTTGTTTCTCTTAGTGATTAGCTGAACAAGAAGTAGGACTCAGTGGACTTGTAGGCTCTAAAGTTTTACATTGTTTTGTTTTTGAGTGCTGCTATGTAACAAAAAAAATCTACATTTGTAAATTGCACTTTCACGATAAAGAGATTGCACTACAGTACTTCTGCGAGGTGAATTGAAAAATACTATTTCTTTTATCATTTTTACAGTGCAAATATTTGTAATAAAAATAATAATATAAAGTGAGTACTATACACTTTGTATTCTGTGTTGTAATTGAAATCAATATATTTGAAAATGTAGAAAAACATCCAAAAATATGTAATACATTTCAGTTGGTGTTTAACAGTGCAATTAAAACTGTGATTAATCATGATAAATTTTTTAAATTGCAGTAAATTTTTTTGAGTTAATTGAGTGAGTTAACTGTGATTAATGGGCAGCCCTAAAATAGTCTAGTCTTTATACTGCAGTTCTTATTGCACTTCTTTCCTCCCTGCCTCCATCTTTTGCATTTAGGCATGCAGTCAATGGCATGCGATCCTGTATTCTGTATTTCTTAATCTACCTGCTTCTGAAATAGACCAGGTTTGCCATTTATAAGTCAAGGAAGCAGAAATAATGAGGGAGGGTCTTAACTGTGCAAAGTGTTTAGTATATTCCTTAGATTGTGTATCCAGGTTATTCCAACAGGTGGTATTCACTATCTTTCTAGTCTATTGTGGACAATGGCTACATATTCAAGGACAGGCTTTCCATGATGGTCTTTGATTGTGTGACATCACTGTGGCAAGCACAGCTCAGTGTCTCAATCAGAGTGGCTGTGGACACATTTGTAATGCACATTAAGTCATTCGGGTCTACATTCAAGCTTCCCTTTGCAGGCTAACTCAATTCAATTTTAAAGCTGGGGGTGCACATTGGATATCAGTGTGAGGCTGCTCAAAAAATTGATCTTCAGAGCACCAAGTGACTCCTGACTACAGCATTTGTTTTCGGGGTTTTTTGGTTGTTGTTCTTGTTAAAATTAGAGGAATCTTATAATATTTAGGTCCTGATCTTGCAGCCAAATAGTCTCTTTAGTTACACTTCAACTAATCTTCTGAGATCTTTAGTCCTGCCCCTTTAAATAGTGAAACCATTGATAGCACATAAAGGTTTTGGCCTTTGGGTGAAACTTTTGCTAACAAACTTCAAATAATGTGGAATAGATTTCTAGTTACTATCCATTGACTCTAAGTGAAAATATAATCTACAGGTTTTGTCATTTTAACAACAGTTAAAACATATTTTTTTTCTTTTTTGTTTTTCAGGCTGCTATACAAAGCCATAGACTCAAATGCAGAGAATATAGGCCCTGTATACAACTACAGAGTGGAGATTTCCATCTTCTTCATCATCTATATCATCATCATTGCCTTCTTTATGATGAACATATTTGTCGGTTTTGTCATTGTTACATTCCAAGAACAGGGAGAACAAGAGTATAAGAACTGTGAGCTGGACAAAAATCAGGTTAAACTAAATAATGCCTTTTTTCATTTATAAATTATCTCTTTTGTATTCATACCATGCACAAAACCAGCATCCATTCTGCTGTGGTTTCAGAAGAGGGCACTAGACACCTACCTTACCTACACTGTACAAAAAAAGGCTTTTCAGTAAAAACTGGTTCTAAAAAGTCATCATATTTGGGGGGGGGGGAGAAAGAGCCCAACATTTTGGTCCTTTCATTGGGATATAGTACTTTTCTACTAGCACAGCAAGGAAAGGAGAACCATTTCAAATTTGCTTATGGACAGACAGAGGTAGATCTTGAAACAGGGAACAGGAATATGAAATGCAACATGTACATATAATATTCTGGAATAGCCATTCCACACCAAAGGGATTGTTCTATCTTCATTTCATGATCAGTAGGGAAATAATGATTTGCACCTTCAGAAAAAAATGGTCCTCTTTCTTGGGCTTAACTGTTTGACTAGAGAAAGCTGCAGTAATTTTTGTACAGTAGTAATGTTCTTTGAAGTACTAATATTCCATTGTAACATCTATTTTAGCAAGAACATACCTAGTACAGTGGGTAGCATCACTGATATATTATGCTCTATGAATTAGGTATATTAAGCACTCCTCAAACAGTTAAAAATCTGGTCAGTTTTAAGGCCTGGTCTGCAATAAGATTTCAGATCCCACTGTAGCTGCACTGATGCAGAACCCTTTGTGTGGACACAGTTTACACTTGTGCAGCATGAATTTGCTAGTGCAGCTTTACCCTGGTTTCAAAACTTCACTGTTGCTAATTACACTGTTGGTTTAATATTGGTGCAGCTGCATGGGTGGCTGAAAACCCAGTGTAGACAAGGGCTAGATTATAACCAGATAAATCATATTTATTAGTATTAATTAAGATTAAATAGGAAAATTTCATTAGTATTAATTAATGTTTGTTTAGCACTCTGAAGATGCAAATCACTAAATAAATGCTGAATATTTTAGGATTTTCCTTAGCATTATTTTATGTTTTTTTCTTATACAACTGAGCAAAGTGGTATATATTACTAACCCCAAATTTAAAGACGGAACAGGGCCTGCTAAACTACCAGATTAATGTGCTTAATAGTAAACATTCCATAATAAAAATATACACTGCCTATTTCTTAGGCTTCTATGTATTTTATAACTGTTGGCACTCACAGTAAATCATATTCAGTTGCTAAATACAATGCATGGATTTATAACAGAAGTAATCATACATGAAGTGCAAGATTTTCATAACTTCTCATTTTGAAGCCTAAACTGAAACTTTTGGTGTTTCTGCTTTTACAGCGTCAGTGTGTGGAATATGCCTTGAAGGCACGTCCCCTGCGTAGATACATCCCAAAAAATCCTTACCAGTACAAGTTCTGGTATATGGTGAACTCCACTGGGTTTGAGTACATCATGTTTGTCCTCATCATGCTGAACACGCTTTGCTTGGCCATGCAGGTAGGAACAAAACAAGCTGCCAATTTACTGTATAAAGCCTTTGATGATATGATGGTGCTTAATAGGACTTAAAAGGACACTGTCAACCTGTCATTTTTTATAAAGTGACACATTTTTTAAAATTCCATGTCAAGATAAAGCAGCTTTCTGTAGTGTGTCCTGCTGCCTTGCTGATGTTCATAAAGGCCTTTCCAGCAGGGCCGGCTCCAGGCACCAGCTTTCCAAGCAGGTGCTTGGGGCGGCATTCAGAATGGGGCGGCAGTCCGTGTCCCGCGGCGGCAATTCGGCAGCAGCAAAATTGGTAGAGCCGCTCCTGCTTTCCAGTAAGGGAGAGTGATTGACCTGAGAGAAACAACATAAAACATATTTTAGCTTTTTTTCCCCCTTCCTTCTCCCTCATGCTCACTCCTGCCAGCCTCTTCAGAAGCACTGAGGTAACTGGCCTCACAAGTAATAAGAGTTCTGGAAAGTAGAGATCCCTACCCTGGTCCCCCTTCATACACAACAGCCCCAGGCAGGGATCTAGAGAGGGAAAAAAGAGTTTCCCTGCCCTTTCCCATGGCACCCTTTACTCCTACACAAAGATAAGTATAAATTAGGTGCACAATTACATTTGTATTTTTGTGCATGCACTTGCACATCTAAATGTTTGAAAATGAGGCCCTATTGCCATCATTTTTCAGGGGAGAACAGAGTGAAAATAAGCAGTGAAGCCTTACCAAAAAAAAAACCCCTCTTAAATAACTCTCCCTAACGCCGTACAATCTTGGACACAGTGACGTGTTATTCTGAGTCACATTTTAGCGAGGGTAAGGATAAGAATATAGCACTGTCCTTAAACGTGCAGGACATATGTTTTGTTTTGTGTTGTGTTACACTTGTTTGCCACCATTCCATTATTGATACAAATTGCTCCCTTCTACCTGAAGGAGAGAAAGGTCTCAAATAACTGGTTAGACAACAGTAGGTAAGAGAGAAGAAGCATGGTAAGCAGTTAGAGCACAAGATTGGGAGGGGAGTCTGGAGATCTAGTTTCTTTTTTGTAGATATCACTGTATCAAAGGTCATCTTGCTGTACCGAAATTCCTCCTTCTGTACAATGGTGGAGAATAATGCATGCTTACTTGCCTGGGGAAAAATTACCATGGACGTCAAAATTTTTACCACAGACACGTTGCTGAAATAGCAGTAATTCAGAAAATTGTTAGACTGCTGTGGATCACAAACTCATCAGTTAGCGTAGTTTAAGCAATCAGTGCAGCAGCTGAATCCAAAATAACTAAATGCCAGATCCTGTATCCTTTCCCAGGCAAAACAAGTATTTAACACAGGGACCGCAGTATTGGACCCCAGGGCCCACATGCTCAGAAGACGTGGTAGTAGTCATGGTGGTAATATATCTTCCTGTAGGTACTTTTAATGCCCGCAGTAATCTTGCCATTTAGATGGTGAATATCTGATCTGCACTTGAGAGTGCCCTGCTGAAACTCAAATCCTCTGTGTGGTAACGTGTGCTCCTTTAGGGCTCTCGGTGTGCTAATTTGCACCTCAGCATAATTTCACTTAGGGTACATTTGTTCATTCCCAAAATTGTCCATGCAGAAGATTATGTAGAAAGAACAAAGAAGCCTGTTTATATGGATACATGTTTCCCTCAGCCAGCTAAACACTTTATTATGTTTCTGTTCTTTTGCCTAACACATGCCGGTATTACTTCAGCTCCTGTTAGTTACTTGTGTTTGTTCTGTGCTGATTTCATGCATGTGCTATGCCATTCTTTCTGTTTCTTGTGTTGATTTTTTCTGACATTCTCTCTCCAAATGTTTACGAAAAAATGTGTTTTTTGTGGCACAAGCAACATCTTTGGAAATGCAGGCGCTCTTGACCCACTAATAGAAGTAATGAGAGCCCAGTGAAGTGTATATATGAAAGCCACTAACCCCCAGTGCTCTGTGGGGCATGGAGAAGAGCTGTAGACTGTGACCACCATTGATTCAGAATGACATAGAGGAAGAGAAGATATTATGGGTGAAATCTAAATTGGGGGTGTTTTAGAATCTGAAATGTCAGAAGGGAGGGTGTATCTGGGCATCTCATCCATGAACATAATTGAAAAATTGATGTAGTCAGGAAACATTTACTGCCCTTTCATGTTTACTTTATCTTTCACTTTTCTTCCTGTACCTGGATTCAGCCCATCGCTACTGCTCCTGTGCTTCTGATGCATCATTCAACCTTTCCTTAGGCTGTGCCTACATTATGTAACTATAAACATGAGCTCTTCCTGGTAGAATAGATAATATTCTCCCTCTTTTTCATTTTGTCTTGATCTCCTTTTTTGTTTTTTCCTGTCATTCTTACTATTTTCTCTATATACATTGTCTCTTTTTCACCTGTCGCCTCTCTTCTGTGCTTCCTCCCTGAGTTATTTCTCACTTCTTCCCCAAAGCAACAGATTTTCAAAAGAGAAAGAATTGTTAAAATCCAGTTTACATGCCACTGTTTATGTTCTTTGCTTCCTTTTTGTATTTCACTCAGTTAGTGATCTCCATTTATGCTGGCAGTGCCCCGTTAAGATTACAGTCACCGTACAATAATGCATTATAGTCTGAATAAAATATGTCAGGCCATTTTAAATAGGTGTCTAAAAGGTGTGACACAAAGTTGTGTAATAAATCCTTAAAATTCATCATATACAGCCTGGGAAATTACTGTTGTTTATATAGTTATATAGTATTTACTATATATTACTACAGTATTATATTGATCATTTTAAAGCACAGTTTTCTATCTGAATCAATATTTCTTGTCCTTTGGATCATGGCTTCAGGAGAAGGTTATTCAAATTTATTTTTGCCTTGATTTCTGTTAAATGATTAATACACATAATTCAAGAACTACTCTATCCCACCTGTGTGTGTACCTGTCAGTTCCTCTTTCTGTGTGGCTTTAGCTGGAACATAGGGTTAGTACTTTCTTATATGCTATTGCTTACTGTCAGGTCTTTTTTTATTATTTGGCATCTAAAATTAATTGTATTATTCCAGTTGTTGATATGCTTGGCCTAGGTTATGGCTTGAAAAGTCTTTTAAGGTTTGTAAAATATCTATATTTATAATGCCTGTCATATCATCAAGAATATTTCAACCTAAAAACTGCATGTCATAAACATGTGAACTTAACTATTTTGAACACCAGGGGCACAAGAACTCTCGTAATAACTAGCGAACTCTAGTAATAACTAATGACTAAAAAACTCAGAGTAGAAAGCAGTATGGAGCTGTATTGTCCCAAGAGGCGCACTTGGGAGATTATGCCTGAGTCAAACACCATCCCCCAGGACCTGCTCCGTATACACAGAGGGGTGTGCAATCGGTTCCATCCAGTACCTGAACCAGAACCAATACCAGTCTGAGATGAATCCATTTTTAAACAGGAGCCATCAATTTATTCTTGTATCTGAGGTCCATTTATGCACTGAACAATCTTTTGCTAGTAATGGGCCTACACTTTACTGGGCTTCATTACTGACAACAGTTGGTTTATGTCAGCCTACTTTCAATTAATATTCCTTAATTCTTTACTTTTAAAAAGTGTCATATTTTTAATTCACAGCACTACGGACAGTCTAAGCTGTTTAATGATGCAATGGACATTCTGAATATGGTTTTCACAGGCGTGTTCACTGTTGAAATGGTTTTGAAACTCATTGCATTCAAACCCAAGGTAAGTGATTTGGCAGGATTTTGGTAGGTTATCACTAGATCAGTTATATAATCATAACATGAATTTCCCACTAGTTATATATTATTCAAATAAGAGAAGAACCTACATATTTTTCATGGTAAAATATCTGTGAAATCTTCATAGAAATGTTAATCTGATAGTGTGTGTGTATATATATATGCATCTACAGGAAATGAGATGTAGATATCAGAGAAAAAATATTACTGAGTAATTGATGAGATCTGGAATATTTTTGAAGTCATGAAAAGGTCACTGTCTAACCCAGACAAATACTTTCCTGTTACAAGCACTACCAAACATAATGTACACAGGTACTAAATTATGATCACGATTGTTTAAAAAATACTGATAAGCTTAAAAAAATAAAATCTAACTGACGATAAAGAACTACATATGATTTTATTTTTTTGTATAAAATGCAGATATAGGGCCTGATTCTGCAAATATGCACACAAGTACTCCTTTAGTTTTCTGGGGTCACTCAGATGTAAAAGTGTTTGTAGACTGAGTCCGGAGTAGACATTTTGGTTTCCTTGCCTTAAAGGGACACTGTCAAACTAAACATTATGGCCAGATTTTTGAAAGGAGTCATTAAGGTCCTGAACCCATAGGTGCTGGAACTCATGTTGCTGGGAGTGCTGCCCCACCCTCTAACTTGAAGAGTTTCCATCATATACAGGGTTTATAATTTGGTTCAGTGGCTCTCAAGATCGCCACTATACAAATTGTTCCAGCACCCCTGCCTGAACCTCCAAGGAGATACATGCAGATGTACCCTGAGCCCACATGAAGCCTCCTTGGCTTTAGTGGGGCTCCATGTGGAAGCAGAGGTCTACCTTCAGGCATCTCTGTGCTAGTCTGGGACCTAATTTGGATGCTTCCATTTTTTGGATGCCCCACTTGAGAAATTTTGGGCCTGGTTTTCAAACATTCTGAAAAATATCCCTTGCCTTCATTTGATGTTAGGCTCTGAATATCAGGCCCACTGTGTCAAGCTGAGCACGCAAAATTTTAGGCATCCAAAATTCTAGTTATCGCTTTTGAAAATGTTGGCCCATAAGTTCTTAAAAAGTTAATTCCCACTGATTCTAACAACACCTGGCAGGATTAAAACAGAAAGAAATGATAACAATCTAATTTGATTGTCATCATCTGTGTTGTTTCTTCACTTTTCACATTCCACCTGTGACAGTGAATGGGAACCAGAAAAAGAAATTAGACTAAATATTGCTGTCAGTTACAATGAAATCAGTATTTACTTTGATCCGTTTACACCAGCAGAAATAAGAGCAGAATTTGGCCCACTGACTATAAACAGAAAGTGAAACTGGCCAGTCTAGTTTTACTGACCTACCTCAACAGGATCTGGTATGTTTCATGTTCCATTTCCTGCTGGGGAATGTTTTTCATATTTTCAGTTCAAGCTAATGAAGCTAGAACCATCCCTAGTCTGATCATGGCTGATTAGGGTCCTGACTTTTTCTTGTGTAACCAAGACCTGGTATTCAGACCCAGAGTGTGAGGTTTTGGGTAACTGCTCATCTACACACCCACAGGGCTTTCTCTTGCAAGATTCTACAGGTTCTGCTTTAAATGTGTATGTATTTATTTATTTTAATTGTTATATCCCTAGTCTTATTCAAATACTAGCTGCTTCGCAACATTAAAATTAATATTATTGGAGGCCACAAGAGAGATAGTGAAGATATTTAGGCTGCAGTGCCATCATTATGCTGATTCTGTGTCCTGGCCCTCTTCTGTATGCTGATTGGCTACTGAGGTCTCTGCTAGTTTTAGTGGCCCAAAGTGCCTTTTACAATCTGTGCTTAGCGTGAAGATTGAGTCTTTCCCATGCTTTTGTGATATCAAGACTGAGATTACTATAAAAGGCTCTACATAGGACTATCCCTGAAGACAGGTCAGAAGTTTCAGCTAGTGCAAAATGCATTGGCCCTATGGTGGCAGTACATTACATCAGTGCTCTGTAGAGTGCATGAACTACCTGTTCACCTCTGGATACTATTCAAGATGTTGATACTGATCTGTAAGACCTGTGCTGTTTGGGTTCTAACTCTGTGAGACTCTGCCTCTCCCCAAATGAAGAGCTCTTGATGGTACATTATCACCATGGGTCTATATATTTGAATAGCCGGGGCTGGAAGCAGGGGCATCATTTGCTATAGGGTAAGAGGTGCAGTTGCTCCCCAACCCCGAACTTTTCTTTATAGGTTCTATATACTCCGTTATGTCTTCCACTTTTTGCCACCCCCCTACCTCTCCAGACTTTGGATATGATCATTAGGAAAGCAAACTTTGCCCTCCCCAGAATGTTTCTGAAATGATCCCCTGGATGGAGGGAAGGTATTTTCAGGAGAGGGTCCTTATTTCCAGAATTCAGTTCCCCCATTGGTCCAGCAGAGCCCAAATTTGTTTACCAGCAGGGCATGGTGAAAGGACCATGAGTTTAGTCAGAGGTTTGCTGAGATCAATTAGGAAGCAGGGAACCTAGGGGGCAAAGGCATTAAATATCTTTAAGATGGCTCTTGTTATCAATTGGAGATTTTACCTTTGCTTTTTATTGTGAAGTGTCCTTTTTAAAGCTACTTATATAGCAGTATAGTATTGACTGTGTTTTTAATTGCTGTAAATGATTTGACAGGCTAGGAAATGGGTCAATGCCATTTATAAATCTAAGTATAAAAAAGACATTTTTAAACTGGTAAAATCATGTTTATTAATATTTGGGTCTATAAATGCAAATTTTAAACCAAACCTACATTTTGGCTTGGGGTTGTTGTGTGGAGGTTGATTTCTGTTATGTTTATGTTGTAACTGGGTAATTTGACTTGATGTGGGGGAATTGACAGAACTGATTATGTATTTAGTCCCAGATTCTCAAAGTTATTTAGGCAACTAACTCCCACTGAGTTCAGTGAGAGTCACAGGTCCTTAAATACCTTTGAGTATCCATGCCTTAGTGCTTCTTTAAAAGTTTTCAGGGGCATCGGCTAGACACTCCATTACTGTAGTGTATATAAATCCACATTAGTTAATTAATTAATTAATTAAATGTTGGGCCTAAGCTATTTGACAGTGTCCCTTCAGCATTTTGAGTCAAATACTGTAAAAGATATGGTCACCTATTCTAAGGCCCATTCAAACCTAATGGCGATTAAAATACACTGATATTCTGGGTACAATATTGTGGCATGTAAAATCAAGGTACTGCAGGCTGACTTTCAGTTCTGAAATATAGAAAATCTTCAATGAGTGTCAGATATTAAGGGCTTGATCTGGCAATGAGGAGCTGAGTGCCCTATACTTTCATTGACTGATTTGGGAATTGAGGGTATGTCTACACTGCAATTAGACATCTGCGGCTGATCTGTGCCAGCCGACTTGAGCTCATGGGGCTCAGGCTAAGGGTCTGTTTAACTGCAGTGTAGACGTTCAGGCTCAGGCTGTAGCCCAACCTCTGGTATCCTCCCACCTTGCAGGTTCCTAGAACCCAGGCTCCAGCCCGAGCCCGAATGTCTGCACCGCAATTAAACAGCCACTTAGCCCAAACCTGAGTCATCTGGCACGGGCCAGCTATGGGCTTTTAACTGGAGTGTAGATGTACCCGGAGGGTGCTCAGTAGCTGGCAGAATTGGGCCCTAAGTTTTCAGTTGTGCATTGTAACTACCAAAATATTTAGATAATAGATCAAAATGAAAATGTATTTTGTATTTAATTCTGTAACCTAGGTACTCCCCAGGAGTTGTTTTTACTTTGCAGCATTTGCTGAATAAAAGTTTGCAATGTCAGTTGAAAGGGGAGACTTGATTAAATCAAGTTATTCTTCATAAATGCCAAACTCAATTTGTCTAGTGTGCCTAGCACATTACAAAATAAAATATTTTTGTGAAATCTAAAGTAATACATCAGTAAATACTGTTTACACAGTTTTATGAAAGCCAACCATTATTTGAATTTGTAATGATTTTCCATGCTGTTTTACGTCAGATTTTTGTAAGAAAAAAGGAAAGATGGCTAGTAAGTGAATTGATCCTGAGTGATTGCAGTGGTGAAAACTACTAATTTGTGTGTTAATATTTATTTGCTGTGACTTGTCCATTTATACATTTCTCCCTTCTCCAAAATCATCTTTATCTTTTAGTTTTTTGTTTGCTTTTGCTTTACATATTATTTTGAACAATATTTGTCTATACTGATGGAAAAGATTTGATACAATAAGCATGTCTTAAGGTATTTTAGCAATATGGAATCAAAATGTGAATGTGTTATTTATGTGGCTTACATTGTAGCAATGTCTAGTAAAATAATATTTTCTATAGTGAAATTTACCCTTCTACAGAGACCGACACACACCACTATTATACACCACTTATGTTTATACACCACTTATGTCCTACACTTTTGGGAGGTGTAGTAGGGACAGATGGCATAGCGCATCAGGATTTTGGTTTTGTAGAGCATCTAACTGTTGCTTGTCTCGAGTTTGTTCTTTTTATATATAATTTTGCATCATTGTTTAAAAATCAGTGAAGATATTGATTTAAAAAAATAAGTAGGAGAAATTAGGAAAATAAAAGGATGAAAATAATGTTGTTAGAGCAGCTTCCCTAGCCATGTCTACGCTTACAAGATTACAGCAGTACCGACACACCGCTCATGTAACCACATTATGCCGATGGGAGAGAGCTCTCCTAGCGAGGTAATAAAACGAGCTTAACAAGCAGCAGTAGCTATGTCAGTGGGACTCCCGCTGACATAGCGCTGTGCACAAAAGCACTTATGCCAGCAATATTAATGTCTCTAAGGGGGGTGTTTCTTCATATCCCTGGGTGGCAAAAGTTTTGCCAACATAAGTGCAAGTGTAGACATTACTCAGTATTGTCAAGGTAGTTTCCCACAATATCTAACAGAAACATTAGGAATGATTTGTTCATGGAAAGGGGTGGGGCAAGAGTGAACATAGGTTTGAGAACTGAATGTGATTGTTTGGGATGCTAAATACACCAATTTTCCTGTGTTGGAATTGATGGCCAACTACAGATAGCCAGTTAATGCAACACAAAGGGACAGGAGTGGTGACCAGAGTGACGCCCTTCCCCCACTTGCAATATGGAATAGCAATGATACTTATGTTCTTCCTTGGATGATTGATAGTTAAAAATAATATTTGTAAAGTGTTGTATAAGTGCAGATCATTGTTCAGCCAGACAATAGCAGAGATGGAAATAGAACTCCGCCTCTTGTGACTCCCAGCCCTGTGATCCTTGCCCTGCCTAGACCATTATACAGAGCTGTCTCCTTCCCGGGGAGCTCATTCAAAATTCTCAAGAGCAAACCTCCACATAAAAATAGATTTTTGTTTTCACATTTCAGAGTGAAAAATTTTCAACTGTAGAAGCTTGTCAAAAATATCTAAACTCCAGGAAGTGCCAAATTTTGAGAAACAAATTAGCAAAATTATATATAATTATATATCTCTCATTTTGCTTGGGTCTGCAATAAAGAAATATCTCTTATTATGTTATGATAGCAACTTAAATCTATTGATTTTTTTAAAAAAATCTTTACAGTAAATGGTGTGCTAATAAGAAAGGTGTATAGACATCAATTTTAGGTTAGCACTCTTGATTGCTTATCAATTTTGGTACATTTATTTTTTTAAAATTGCACTAAAACCAAAAAGCTAATGCTTTTTAAAAATGCACTGTTACTATGAAAGCAAAGTAGATGTTTTCCTAATATTTTAATTGACCCAGGATTCTATTTTATTGACATCAGTAGGAGATCCAGATTGTTTTAAGATTTCTCCAGAAGTGTATGTTGGTATCCACTCTAGATTCATTAGCAGAGATTAGCTAGTAAAACAGTCTTTGTATGAGAAAAATGAACACATATGGTCATCCCATAGGTTTAATTATATTGAAATCTGAGGAAATTGCAGTAGAGCATCTGGATTGCTTCAGTAACCAGATAAGACCCAAATATAATTATAAGAGAAAATTATAATACATCTGTATTTTCTGTAGAATCATATTCAACATCTGGATTTGTAATCAGTGTCTGGATTTAATCCCAGTTTAGCCAAGAGAAATACCTCAACAACATTTCTGTTAAACTCCTTCTTTGTGCCAGCCAACCTGGTGTGAAGGACCCATAGGGCAGTGATGAATTGGTCCCTAAGTCATTCCTATTTTATGACCATTTGGTGCATGAGTAACATATATAGGCTATATTAATGGGATATATTTAATGTCAGAAGGGGTCTGAGGAAGCAGAATTAAGTGATTTACATAAATCTACCTTTTTTGCTGTGTAGTATCTGCAGTTGCATCGTTAAGGATCTGCTCCTGTTCCTGTTGAAATCAAAAACAAACTCATTGATTTCAGTAGTGCAGGATCAGGCCCTAAATGCTAAGACATTTTGGGTAGGTCTACACAGCCGCTGGGAAGTTTGGTTCTGCTCGGGCATCTAGCCTATGCTGTCACCTGTGCCACCACAGCCATATTGCTATTTTTTAGCATGGTAGCTCAAAAAGAGCTAGCATGTGTATGTCTATCCAAGCTAGTAATCATACCTCCCAGCTGCAGTGTAGACATTTGAGTTACTAAGCCCTAACTCTTTGCACTAAATGATTACTTTACCTCTATAGGACCAAATTCTACCGGTGATCTTCATGCACAAACTCATTTATCTGAATGGGAATTGAGGATGTGTAGTTAAGGGAAGCGTCTGACCCTTGTCACAGACTTTCATGAAGTCACAACACAAAGGAGGTCCCAACATGGATGGACCTATATCTCCAACATCAAAGTTATTTTGTTAGCATTTGTCAGGATGTGTAAGTCAGAATTGTTACAACATTGCTGAGAGTCTAATAAACAGAGTTTTATATAATGCCTATTTGCCACGTCGGTGCTTATAAGATGTGTGTGTGTGTATGTATACACATGTGTATCTATATTTGCTATATATATACTTATATGTATGTGTGAGTGTGTATATATATACATAGAAATATACTTTTCCTTCAGGAGGCAATATTGTTTGTTTTGTTTTCTCATTAGACCCCAGGTTTTGTTTTAAGTAATTTCTGTTTATGCAAAACTAAACAGAAGTATGCAAATATTTGACATTTCATGTGTAATCACAAAACATTTGCACCCTGCCTGCTCTGTTCAGGGCTATTTTAGTGATGCCTGGAACGCGTTTGACTCCCTCATCGTTATTGGCAGCATAGTAGACGTCATTCTCAGTGAAGCCGATGTGAGTATACCTCAGCACAATTCCCACAGTCCCCACTTCTTTCTCTGTCTCCCCACTATTTCCATCATCTGGACAAGTCACAGATTTTGATCCAACATTTCTAAACTTTGAATTTAAAAACAGGCCAGTCACAGCTGAGTTGTGTTGATATGGGAAATAAATAGCCTTTTTCACTTCCAGTTATCTCAAACAGAAAGATTGTATGTTGGTACATCACAGAAGTCTAGAATGTTTTTGTGTTATAACACTGTCCTTTTCTTCTCTTTTTCTGTTTGTGTTTTTCTCTTGCTCTCTTTCTGCTGAATGCTTGTCCTAACAGCACTATTTCACTGATGCATGGAACACTTTTGATGCCTTAATTGTTGTTGGTAGCGTCGTTGATATTGCTATAACAGAAGTTAATGTAAGTAACAACTGTTCATGCACTAAATAGTAATTGCTGTCATCAATACAGAAAATGTAAACTTTTCCCTATAAATCCATTTTTTACATTCTGGAGTAAGAGACTAAAGTATTGATACAGATACAGATATAGCTATAGCTATAACTATAGATAGATACATATATATATATATATGTACTCACAGAGATAAAATAGTAAAACAATGAGTATTAATTTTTCTTTCTACATATATGCTGAATATATTTTAAATCATTTAATTTTTTTTTAATAAGGAAAAAAACAGGTCTTTGGTAACCCATTTCAGTTTGAAGCCCAGTAATTATTGTGAGTAATTTGACCTAATCCATCAGGCTTCTAATAGTGATCTTCAAGGCTCAGTGGTTCAATAAGCCATATACTTTCAGGTGGGAATCCTAGGGTTTGTGAATGATCTAGGAATTCATGTCTCCCAGGCTGGTGGAATTAGGGTACTCTCAGCCGCTGAGAAAAAGCATAGCACTTACTGGTTTTTTTTGCTGTTAGTTTTTCCTCTTTCCTTCCTCCAGGAAATTGTTCTGGAGTTTCAGTGCAGTTTGAAAAGTTTGTGAATTCCATAGACTGGCCAAAATTTTGAGCCACAGGCTCTTGACAAACATTCTGGATGAGACTATTCGGGCAAGAGTGAGAGCTCTTCCCAAGGTCATGCAGGGCAGCAGATATAGAAAGTAAATGCTTTCTGTTTAGTTTGTATCACACTTACTGGCATTACACCAAGCAAGATAAACTATGAGAAGAAATAAATTGAAAACTAACAAACTATGGCCCAGCTTCTAGCCAGCTCCTGAGGGGATGTGCAAGGGAAGGACAGGACACAAGGAGCTTCCACTACATACATACATCTCTTGTGCCTGTGTATCTCCTCCTTCCTAGTGTTTCAAGGGACATGAAGACGGGAGGGGAGAAGAGCGATGGAGGTTGCCCTAAATCAGAGTGGTTGTAGTTGAGAAACAATAATATGCAAAGCTTTAAGCTTCTTTGATTCTAGCCTATTTGGTAAACACAGTAATACACATTTAATAAAATGTATACATGTGTTGAAACCTGATATGGAAACAAATATGCTGCTTTATCAGGTTATAATATGATTTTTAAAATGTCCAAACCAGCACACAGTAAGTATCTGCTAATTTGCACTAAGAACTTGAAATTCCTATGTGGATTAGACATTTTTGAAAATTAACAAATAAGAGAATAAACATGATCAAAATAATTTCAAGTTACCGTAGAATAAAATTCCATTCTTATTTGGTTTTGACAAGTCTAGATTATTTTGAATTATATACAGTATAAAAGCTGCTCATTACCCTGCCTAGTGCTACACAGGGGGGTATGGGAACAATGGTGATGATGCAGAAGCCAGAAAGAACACAGTTTGACTTTCAGATTTCATGCAGAGTTTGCACAGCTGGCAGTTAAGGGAAAGAAATCTTTTTACTAGTGGACTGAGTAAATCTGAGTGGGATGGTCACATGGGACAGTGAACATGGAACCCCCATTATTCTGTTTTTACAGAGACACTTCTAAAAGGATAATTGCACTTCATTGGCTAGATTTTCAAAAGCAGCCTATACATTTGTGTGCCCAAAATTATCTGTCATGGTTTTTCGAGGCCCAAGTTTTTTGATGCCCCAAACTTGGACTTCCAAGTTCAGCTCAAGTAGTTATTCATTATCCAGCTTGCATGCACAAATGTTGTTTTGTATGGGGAAGTATGACTTTTGGGGCATACAGAAATGTGGCCACCTAAAATTGCTTTCCCCCAAAGCTACAAAATGTAGTCACATATGAAGGGGTAGTAAAAATAGTATACGGGATATAATTATGATAGTCTGCAGTTAACACTATGTTGACAGTGGTTTATCTGACAGCATTACTTGTTAGTATAACTGATTACTGCTAAGCTTTCATCTGTGATAAACTCTATGACTTTGTACTAATTCACATATTTGTCTGGAAAATTATCTAGAGATAAAGCTGGTGATCTCTAGTTCAGTGCATGTGCTGTATTTTGTGTTTAGATTTAAAGTGTGAGCACTTTCATTTCTGAGCATTTCATGCCTTCTCGCTATAGAAAAGGCTCATTGTTGGTGCCTTCTACTACTGCACAACAGACTCTTTTTTCATCTGTTTTTACTCTGTATCACCTTTAGTGTGCTTAATTTGTTTGTGAAAGTGTGGATATCTTGTAGTTGGTTTCTAGGTTTGATTTCCCATTTCCAACATGAAATATTAGTTACTGTAGACTCTCTCTAAAAATGCTCGGCTTTTATATGGCTACTGTTTGTGATTCTAGTGAGTATTCCTACTTTGTTAGTCTCTTATAACTGATGAAAACTTTTAAAATTAGAATCTTATATTTTCAAAATCCCTTTATTAACATTTTTCAATGGCATCTTCAAACGTGTTATGTACAACACTGTTTTTTCCCCCTAACAGTGATAGAAAATGGATTGATATTGGGATATCTGTAGCACCGCAAGGATGTTATTAAGGCCTTCTCTTTGAAATTTCAGGCACCATTGTAGCTGCACCCTCACAAATATCAAGTATAGACACTATTTACACCAGTGTAGTTTAAAATACTTGTAAATTGCACCAGTGCAAACTGTTTTGCAACAGTGTAAATCATATCTACGTAAAGGGTTTGCACTGGTGCAGCTACACTAGTGGGTTAAATCTCAGTGTCAAGAAGGTCTTCGAAGTCTCGCCAACACATAGGGATGTTCAGACCAACAGCTGAACATTTCTACATATTTCCACATAGAAATTGCCTCATTCTGTGAAAACAACAGGGCTATATTCTGATTTTACATGAGTGTAATCCAGAATAACTCCAAGGGTCAATGGGATTACTTCAGATTTACATTAGTGTGAGATCTGTACCTCACTCAACTTGTTCAAGTGAGTGGGTTGGACTTTTCATTAAAGTGTCATACTGATGGTAGTATGAGATCTAGTAAAATACATCTTATCTTTTTAATTTGTTATTTTATAAGATATGTTTATTTCAAAGTTTTATAATAATATATATGATGCCTGAAGATTGACTCTTGTGGTCCTGTAACCTCTCTTTCATAGTGGGTCCAGGAGAGGATTTTGCTATGTAGTCATATCAGATATTGAATGCCTTCGACTCCCATGCAAGTCAGGGTGAGTTCAGGGTGCTTAGAACCTCACAAGAGTGCTTAGCACTCTGCAGGATCAAGCCCATGACCAGGAACCACATGTGTTCCTTGACACATTTTATGATATAGATAACCTCAGAGCAAAATATATACACAGTTTGCGGTTGTTGTTTCTTTTAGTTAATCTGTTATTTAATCTCCCTAACCACTGCCAATATTTCTTTTCTGCCACCTAATTGGTTTTCATGTTCATTTTATTTTTAGAAATTTTTAGAGGCAAGTATATATTAATAAATATATATATACGGTATAGCAATTTAAATAATAAAAGCACTACTAAAACCATATAATATTTTTTATTTCTTTGTTCACATTTTGTTTTCCAGAGTTTCCAGTGACACACAAGATCTTGCTTGGTCATCTAAATTGTTCCTTCTAAATAAAAAAAAATTAAAAAATCAGAGTATGGTGACTGTGAGTCATGAAATGTGATTGCTGCAGTCTGGGATTTGAACATATGTAACTTAACCACAAGACAATCGAAGATAAATATGTCTGAAATGTAATTACAGAACACATTTGGAGCTTGTGGTTACAGAAAGGTTATTTTATATTTTGCATTTGTCACTTGAGAAACAGTTTGGATGACCATCAGTGGGTGACTCAGAACATGTTCACATTGTGTTGTACACTGGTAGATTGTCTACAAGAGCTTCACATTCACATGCTTTTTACTTTTTCATCATTAACATTTGATTGTTCATAAGCTGCTAAAATGTCAAAAAAATATGGACGGTTCGCTTTCCTGGTCTCAAGTGTCTCTCTTTTATTTAGTCCCAATGGTACTATTCCCATGCTTAAAGTTAAGCACATCTTTAGTGCTTTGCTGAAACAGGACCTAAGGTGACAGTACCAATAATCTTGGCTCTTGCTTCCCCAGTAAAACCATTCAAATTTGACTCACCTCGTCTAAAATATTGCAAGTCTTACTTATGTTTATTTATGGATTCATAGATTCTAAGGACAGCAGGGAGGGACCATTGTGATACTCTAGTCTGACCTCCTCTATAACACAGGCCATAGAACTTCCCCACAATAGTTCCAATTGGAATTATTTTGGGGAAGTCCTTTGGCTTATATTATACAGGAGGTCAGACTATATGATCACATTGGTCCCTGCTGGCCTTGGAATTTATGAGTCTGTAAATGAACATAGGTGAGACTTGTAAAATTTTCTAATCTACCATTGCATATCAGTGGGCCAGGGCGGTAGGACAGGACAGGAAGATCCCACATAGAAAAATAACTTGGCCAGTCTGTCCCATGGGCATAAAGAAATACCACTTTAGCATTCCAGGGCTATAAATAGTATAATATTGACTTACAAATAATTTTCAGTCTAAATTTATGGTTGCAAATCAAGCAAAACAAAGAAGGGATCTTTAGGTCCTCATTTGGGTTGTAGTTCACCTGCACTGATTTTTCACTGGTGGCAAAAGTTCCATTGACTTCAGTGAGGTCAGGATTTCACCTTTTGACTTCACCAGAGTTACTCTTCCTTTACACCAGTGTGAGATCAGAATCAGGCCTTTATTTTTTATTTACTCATTTTTACATATGCAGATGCAGGGGTAACTGTACTAAAAAAACATGTTAGCACATGCAGACTATGAGGCTAGATTGTGAACCGTTTGCTGACGCTGGGGAGCAGTTACTCATAGGAATAGTCTAACTGAACTAAATGAGACTGCCTGTGAAGTAAGCTACTACTTTGCATGACTAACAGTGGCAGAATCTGGCCCTAGAGAGTCACTGTCACAACCAGGTATTTGCATGTATTCATTTGCAGTTGGTTTTGTGAATGCATTTACTGTTTGTGCATATTTTGCCGGATCAGCTTAAGCCTTGTTTGCAAATTTATCTTTTTATGTCTAAGAATAGTTCAGAAAACTGTGCTTTTATATAGAGCTTTCCATCTAAGGACATCAAAGCACATTGCAATAATTAATCCACACACTACCCCTAAAATATTAGTTTTTTTCTGAGTTATCTTCATGGAGGTGTTAAGTTATAACAATTGAGTTACTTTAGCAGGATGACTCATGTCAAGGTTCCTCCCCCACTCTGAACTCTAGGGTACAGATGTGGGGACCTGCATGAAAAGCCTCCTAAGCTTATCTTTACCAGCTTAGGTCAAAACTTCCCCAAGGTACAAAATATTCCACCCGTTGTCCTTGGACTGGCCGCTACCACCACCAAACTAATACTGGTTACTGGGGAAGAGCTGTTTGGACGCGTCCTTCCCCCCAAAATACTTCTCAAAACCTTGCACCCCACTTCCTGGACAAGGTTTGGTAAAAAGCCTCACCAATTTGCCTAGGTGACTACAGACCCAAACCCTTGGATCTGAGAACAATGAAAAAGCATTCAGTTTTTTTACAAGAAGACTTTTAATAAAAAATAGAAGTAAATAGAAATAAAGAAATCCCCCCTGTAAAATCAGGATGGTAGATATCTTACAGGGTAATTAGATTCAAAAACATAGAGAACCCCTCTAGGCAAAACCTTAAGTTACAAAAAAGATACACAGACAGAAATAGTTATTCTATTCAGCACAATTCTTTTCTCAGCCATTTAAAGAAATCATAAACTAACACATACCTAGCTAGATTACTTACTAAAAGTTCTAAGGCTCCATTCCTGGTCTATCCCTGGCAGAAAACCAGCATACAGACAGACACAGACCCTTTGTTTCTCTCCCTCCTCCCAGCTTTTGAAAGTATCTTGTCTCCTCATTGGTCATTTTGGTCAGGTGCCAGCGAGGTTACCTTTAGCTTCTTAACCCTTTACAGGTGAGAGGAGCTTTCCCCTGGCCAGGAGGGATTTCAAAGGGGTTTACCCTTCCCTTTATATTTATGACAACTCATAATATAAGGTAACTCTGACCATGTGAACATAAGGGTCCACGGGGATGGATCCCTTTCCAAAATCAGGGCCTTAGTTAGTATTACTAAATAAGGGACAGTCATTTTGTAACCTGGTCAATTCACACTTATTTCAATGGGTACGATATAAATGCAACATTTAAAATATAATCTTATAGTACTAAATGCATGTATTTTAGAGGGAAAATAATTATTTCCCATGCCCATATTAGATTTCCCTCTACATAAATATATCCTTCCAAATGTTTACTGAGCAATATATATGTAAGCACTTCATTGGTTTTTTAATTAGGATCTTATGAAAAAAATCAACAGCCACATTTGAATCACTGCCTTTATGCTCTTAAAAAACATTATTGTGTCCTTCATGTTTTTAAAAATATTTTGACAACTTGGATACTTACCAGCAGGACAGTGGGGTGGGAATAGGTATTGTTTCATATTCTCTGTGTATATATAAAGCCTGCTGCAGTTTCCACGATATGCATCTGAGGAAGTGAGCTGTAGCTCACGAAAGCTCATGCTCTAATAAATTGGTTAGTCTCTAAGGTGCCACAAGTCCTCCTTTTCTTTTTGCGAATACAGACTAACACGGCTGTTACTCTGAAACCTTTTTTAAACTATGTTCTTGTCATCATATATTTGTATCTCAGATGTGTCCTGCTGCATCATATCAATAAATTACTGCATCACACCCTGGCATAATGTAGTGCCCTTTGGTACACTTCTATAACAGGAAGCATTTGATCTACACTGTCTATTCATATCTACTGTCTCATATCACATGTGTACATCTGTATATTTTAAATTTTTATCACAGAACTGCAGTTTGCTTCAAATGCATGATGCAATCAGTTTTGCATTGTTTACAGTTTGATATAGTGTATCTTAAAAGATATACATTTCTAAAGTCAGGAGGTTTATTTGTCACTTTACTTTCACTGCAGGGTGAGAGATGTCAGAGGAGTTATTATTGAGATAATAACTGAAGTAATTGAGAGATATATTTACCTCTTTGTATGCAACAACAAAAATATGGCTTTAGATTGTTAGCAGGTTGTGAATAGTTGGATCAGAAAGTGTAAGGGAAAGGTTTGTTCTCAGTTAATCTTAAAGAAAACTGCTAACTTGGCCTGTGAGTCACCAGAACATAAGAATGGCCAGGCAATTAAAACGCTATTAACCACATGTTATTAAAACACAATTAATAAGCATGGACTTTATCACGTGCTGAAAATTGAACATGTTGAAATGTTTTGATGAATTAGGCTTTTGGTGTAGTTGGAGCATGGCTGAGAGAAAAGATAGAAACGTTAGGCCAAACTCTGACCTTATGCATACCTGGCCACCCCGTTATGTGCAGTGAGGCAATCAAGGAAGGCAGAAGGCAGAATCTGGGTCAGTAATTGTGAGTGTGCCTTATCCCATAGCTTTATTCCCAAGACAAATATTGATAAATTGAGTGACAAACCAAATCTCAAATCACGTCATTGTAATCTGATACAAAAGGTGATTTCAAATACAAACCCCCACCAGATTGGGCAGACATACGCCAGTCAATGCTCAGTGTGGTTGGATGCCTGTAATATACCCTTTTCATCAGAGGAGTTGAGGCAGAAGGTTTCAACAGGCTGCCTACAGGAAGTAGTTCTTCAAACTCACACCTTTGTCAACATGCAAAGTCAAAAAGAGCCCTCTCTGCCCAACCCCAAAACCTTAATTATAACCTCATACTTGTACCACAAACACATAACATGCCACCTGCTTAGTCTGTTCACATATATAAACAGTGAGTATTAGTTAATGTTGCAGAGATTGTAATTAAGATTTTTTATTAGGGCGATTATCAGCAGGAGGTGGAAGGAAGTTCTTTTGGGAAGATGCACTGACTCATTGTCAGTAGAAACATGCTGTGTGGACATTTAGGCTACAGTTAAGAGATGTTCCACACCTTGACATTCCTTGCTTTTAAAGGTTTGCAATGGATGTATATTACCCTTAACCACATTCATCCCTTTTAAATGAAGTTTTTTCTTCTCAGTGTGTATGTGTGTACTCTATGAATTATCACACAGTTACATTCATTACAGTCATTCATTTTAGTAGACACCTAGATACTACCCTGACAGATGTGTTATAAATGCCACAGAGAGAGAGAGAGAGAGAGAGAGATTAGATAAAAAGAGTCTGATTTTAAAGCTTTGGTATTGAAAGTGCCTCTCCTGTAATGGACAAATGTTGAATGTTTTTGGCCTCTAGAGAAAAAAATAACACTACATCAGAAATATGTTTTCATTTTTGGTTTTTAATGCCAAGCCCTATACTAGTTATTATTTTACTGTATGTCATTTTAAGGAGGATGTTTTCTTTTCTTATTCCTGGCCTGCTCTCACCAGTATCTATAATTCATAATCCCTTGTCTATGACATCATAACCCTCTCCAGCAGTTGCAGATTAGCTGTCACAAATAAAGGATTAAGACTACTTAGACTAAGGAAGCTGGGGGAAGAGATGAATTATGAGAGGAGAATGTGCGTGTACACAAATGTCCTTTAGATAGGAAAACAAACAGAGGGATTTTACACTCGTCTTCTCTTGAGCACCCGCAGTGGTACTATTCACATACAAATTTGGTAATCTAGTCTTTGTCTTGCTGTTCGGGAATAGGAATTAAGTACTTATTAAATCATAACACATGGAAAAGATGGAGCTCAAGCCTGCTATCCAATACATTGGTCATCCTTGTCCTGGACAGTCTCTTTTATAATTACTATCTTAACTCCCACTCTTTAGATGTGTAAAGAGATCTTGTCACAGCTGGCAAACACAAAATATTACCCACTTTCTCTGATGTTGTTTTGAGCTTGCCTCCCACCAGCAGAAGTTTGTCCAGTAATAGATACTACCTGACCCACTTGGTGTCTCCAATATGCCAGGACCAACACAGCTACAACAACACTGTATACAAGGAAGATTTTCTAATTTTGGACCAGATCTTCAACTGGTGTAAATCTTCCTAGCTCCATGGCCCTTTATTTTTAAGAGGTTCAGAAAAAGAATTGTTATTTCTGTAGAAAATAACAAGTGCACCAATATTTTGACAAGCTGTGTGTCTGTATGTAGATCTGTGGCTGATCTAAGTAGGTCACTATGTAAATGATTTATCTTGAGGGTTCTTTTTTATATATATTCAGTGAGTTTCCTATGCAGCAATGATCTGATATCATTGTTCTTTCTTTTAACCTCTCTGTGTGTTTTGTACAAATGCTTACAGAGCACAGGCACTGTATCTGATTTACAAGGTGCTGTTCATGGTGTTGTCTGCTCATATTTCTGAGGACAGGACCTAGCCCTTAGTTAGCATTAGTGCAGTGCTTAGGAATTGGGTAGTATCCTTTTAAATAGCTTTTAATGCCTTTAGTATGCCTTACTGTTTTCTGTGTTTCAGAAACTACTAGAACCCAGCCACAGCAGCAATGTATATAGTTAGATAGGATTTGCAGGTTGTATATAGTTAGAAAACATGGTTATTTTGATTTCACGGTCCCCTTATGGTCCCTTCATAGTACCTATGTTGTCTAAAAAGCAAAAGACACAACATTTAGACTCTTAATATTACTAGTAATGATCTGGCTGTAATGGGCTCTCATATTTTGGTGTTTGTTTTGCACAGCTGCAGTGGAGTTGCACTGGCTAAGTGCTGGAGCGCGGGCAGTGTTTTCAGAATCAGCATGGAAGCCCAGAGCCTACACATGTATTATTCTGCCAGGGATCTGTAGGTTCCGAGTGTGAAACCCTATGTTCATTCCTAGGAAGTGCTAACTCTGCCTACTCTGTCCTCATCATCACTTCATTCTGATGGAACCATCTGGGGAAAACTCTTCAAGGAGAACCTTGGAGTGGTTTTCTACCTCCCTTTCCTCCTCCCATGAGTAGAGGAAGCCTAGAATTTGGGCCACAATTGTCAAATATGTATAAAATTCCAGGTGGGGTGTTGGGGGTGGGGGAAGCAATCTTCTCTATAGGATGGAGCATATGGTACACACAGACACACCTGTTGTGCAGAGATTCCCCAGAAGAGACTGTGTGCCTGAAGTACAGTCTCCCCAGTGTTCCTCCTGGGATGAAGCTGCTTGGGGCAGAGATGTAAATGCCACAGACTGGACCAACATACATTTATTATTTTAACCAAAATATTTTCATGAGTGAAGAGCTGCTTTTCTTTCCATGTTAAACTGATAAGGAGAGCCTTCTGTGGGCAGTGCAAACGGTCACCTTAGTAAGAATGACTCTATCAGGGAAAATGGTGTCAAACTGTTGTGCAATCATGTGGCAAAACAACAGGAGGAGCAGGTAGATATAAAGTCCTCTACATTTTGAGCTGGAGGTATAATGCCCAGCTCAGGAAGGCATATTTGTGCTAGCTCTGACCTAGCAGTGTGCTAGAAATAGTAGTGGAGCTGCAGTGGTGTGAGCGACAGGAGGGGCTAGCTGCCCCACATGTAAATTATTAGATCTATGATGGATAGTTTTTAGACTTTGAAATTCTAACAGACTTATTTAACAATCAAACTCAAAACATGCCTGGATAGGAATAAAAGAGAAATTGGCAATGACAAAGCTTGCAGCAAAGGCGTCTTCCTAACAATGTCAACTGCATTAAAAATGTTTGTTTCTCTCTCTAGCAAAGTAGTATCTGTTTCTGTTAAGCGCTGCAGAGAAGAATGTTGAGCAAAGAATAGTTAAGTTAAATAATTCAGTGAGTCACTTCACTTTAAGAAACTCCTGATGTGATATTATCAATACCCAGTGATTAGAACATGGTTGGACAACCAGTGAAGGATGAATTAAACCTAAAAAAATTGCTCATCAGCAAAGGCACTTTGAGATGATGTGTTAACACAGAAGTCTTTGTCTCCAGTTTCACTTATTGTTTATATCTACAATTTGAAACATCCTGTTCCCACTGAAGACAGTGGCAAAACTCACGCTGGCTTGCATGGAAGCAGAGTTAGGTCCTATTTTGTATTTAGTTTACAGTGACTCCATTTAGCTTTTTGATAGTAAGCTTGTAGTATTTGATTTTACTCAACCAGTAATGTCATAGGAAACGTTAAGAAGTATTTTGTAATAAGGATAACCATGTTTATCCAAGAAGTATGTACTTTACAAACAAAAATTGTTAATTTACATTTAGAAATTCAGAATGTCCTTCCTCCTATTTATGGTGAAGTTGAACTAATTTTTTTTATCTTTTGTTTGATTTTAATATATAATGTTCTTAATTTTTTAAAGCCAAAGCCAACTGAAACTGTCACCACTGATGAGTCTGGGGTAAGATTAGTAAACTGACCCCAGTGGTTGTACCTCTACTTGAGTTTATTCTTTTTACCATGCCTATTTTTCCCACCAATTTTTCTGTATTTTTCATAATTGTCCTACTAGCAAGGTGTATGCAGTGGTTTGCATTCGTTGTCAGTGTATTATTGAACTCTACTACAAATGAACCCAACATGGTCCTATTAACAAACTAGGAAACTTGGAAATGCATGTGATGTGTGAAGCATTTCTACAGATCCTGTGTTCTTCGCATGTATTTTTTCCTTTCATATCATGCTTATAAAGATGAAAAGACCCTAAAGTACATTTTCAAATCTTACCTCTTTCACCATTGCGTTTGTTGTTGTTTTTCTGAAAGTGTTGCATGTTCTGCTTTTTACTTGGTTTCACTTCTCCGTGATACCCTTCAGAACTCTGAAGACAGCGCTAGAATCTCCATCACTTTTTTCCGTCTCTTCCGGGTGATGCGATTGGTGAAGCTTCTCAGCAGGGGTGAAGGAATCAGAACATTGTTGTGGACATTTATTAAGTCATTTCAGGTGAGCATGATAATGTTAAATCTGCCTTTTAATTACAAATAAATCAAATTTAATTTTTATGGCTCAGGATGCAAGTAGCAAAATATTACTCTAGTAATTATATGTTACCTCTCATTACATGGAATTTAAAGTATATGGGATGAAATCCTGGCCCCACTGAAGTCAATAAAAGCTTTGCTATTGACTTCAGTGCAGCCAGGATTTTACCCTTAGTCTTGTAATCTTAGTTTTTACAATGAGATCTATAAGGATCAGAGTACTTATTCTAGAAGTGACTTTGTAATTCTAAAGATGGCTTTTCATACAATTGCACAATAGGTTATGTATGACATATTTATGTAGACTATGTTCACCTACAGCATACATAACTAAAGATAGATGCTTACCAGTGCTTGTTGGGATCAAAAATTCTCAGAGGGATATGAACATGTCTTCAAATGCTTTAATTTTGTGATTATGTAAATGAGGTATTTACCTCTTTAACAGATAGATGTCTAAGGTCCTGAAACTGCAAACACTTATGCACATGAAATCAGTCGAACTACTGGCATGTATAATATTAAGTGTTTATGTTTTTGGAGAATCTGGAGCTAACTGTAGTTAAAATAAAATAGAACTGATGTTTTGAAATAAAGAAATATCTTTCTGGCAGAAATCATCTGAAATATCTATTATTTGGTTGTAATATGCTGGTTCTGAAGAGTGGAATTGCCATCCATGCCACAGAAGTGCATATATTACATGTCAGTTCAGATTCTGCCCCCTCCTGTGGCTACTCTACATTGCTTAGACAGAGCAAAGTGGCCTAATCTGTCTCTAAGGAACTAGCTGAGAGTTCCCCTAGCATAGGGTAGCTCTCACCTGGACTAAACTCCCTCTTCCACCCCAGCATAGGGGTGTATCTTGGGGGAGGGCATGTTATGGTTGGGAGGGCTTTTGCCAGCAGGAGAGATTCTGGCAAAATCTCTATAAATGGGCTATAAACTCTAAAAATGTCCCCATTGTACATGGAAGAGTATTAAGTGATTTGAGCTCTTTTCCGACATTTTAATAATTTGTACAAAAACTAAAATCTTGGATAAATCTGTATAGAAGGGCTAAATTTTTTTTTTTAAAAAAAAGCTCCATAAATTAAAATTATTAAAAAATAATAAATTTATTTGGACATAAGCTTTCGTGGGCTAGAACCCACTATTGAAGTGGGTTCTAGCCCACGAAAGCTTATGCCCAATAAATTTGTTATTCTCTAAGGTGCCACAAGGACTCCTCATTGTTTTTGCTGATATAGACTAACACGGCTACCCCTCTGAAACCTAAAAATTAATAGAAGGCTTTTCCCATTGTTTTAGGCTCTGCCATATGTTGCTCTTCTGATAGCTATGCTGTTTTTCATCTATGCTGTTATTGGAATGCAGGTAATTATGAGTAATTTGCCCCTGAAAATGAGTATGTTGCCATATTCCTGCTGATGGACTGTTCTTTCCCATGACACTAGGGTTTTGCCCATGCTAATAAAGACATTAGGCTAGATCTGTGTGCTAGAATGATCCCCATGTAAATTCCTGTGTCCCCAAAGGGTATAAGAGTTTGGCACAGCCCAGGAAAGAGGGAAGTCTCCACAGTTAGGCTGGGGTGAGGAACATCCTATATGGAGTGGCTTTCCTTTCTAATTCTCCCCTTTTCCCCATCATTCACCAGAACGGGACAGATGCCCTTGTGATTTTTAATCTGACATTATGCATATATAGCATAATAATATTAATCTTCCTAAAATAGGTAGGATAATGGTCTCTAATATACTGTAATATCACATACATATATAATACAATATAATATAATATCTGAAATACTGTATTGGGAAAGGAAGGCTGGTCAAGTGGTCAAGCACTGGGCTTGAACTCAGGAGTTCTCGATTCAATTCCCTGTGCTGCCACTGACTGACTATATGACTTTGGGCAAATTTCTTAAACTCTCTGTGCCTCAGTTCCCTGCTCTGTGTCTGTCTTGTCTATTTAGATTGCACAGTCTTTAATAGAGGGATTATATTTTACTATGAGTATATGCAACACTAAGCACAAATGGGATCTTAATCTCAGTTGTGACCACTAGGTGCTAGTGTAATATAAATAATAAAGATAACATAATCTGACCCAGCACACAGGAGGATGCATAAAATGTGTAATAATAGATTCAATGATGTTGCACCAAATGTTTAAATATCTATTCATGCAATATTTACTGCATGTTGTCAGATTTGCATTATTACCATGGAAGAAGTGAAGAAATCAGACGAAGCAATTATCATATTTGTAAAACTAAAGGAGTACTTGTGGCACCTTAGAGACTAACCAATTTATTTGAGCATAAGCTTTCGTGAGCTACAGCTCACTTCATCGGATGCATACCGTGGAAACTGCAGCAGACTTTATATATACACAGAGAATATGAAACAATACCTCCTCCCACCCCACTGTCCTGCTGGTTCTCTGTGTATATATTCTCTGTGTATATATAAAGTCTGCTGCAGTTTCCACAGTATGCATCCGATGAAGTGAGCTGTAGCTCACGAAAGCTTATGCTCAAATAAATTGGTTAGTCTCTAAGGTGCCACAAGTACTCCTTTTCTTTTTGCGAATACAGACTAACACGGCTGCTACTCTGAAATTTGTAAAACTGTTTTTCACACATAGAGATGCTAATTTAAATTGCTGGATTATGGCCACTGTTCATTTAGACAAAATTATGTAGAATGGAATCAAAAATAATATTGGATCCCGACTTCTGCTTGCAGGTATTTGGTAAAGTTGCCATGAGGGACAATAACCAAATTAACAGAAACAACAATTTTCAGACTTTTCCCCAAGCAGTCCTGCTTTTGTTCAGGTAAATATATTTTAATCTTTGCTTTTATTAGCGCCTGCGGGTTCTTAAACTGACATTTGGAAGACTCTTCTAGCTTGTGTAATGTCAGTTTGCTTAAAATCTGTTTGAAAGTTACAAGTAATTTAGTGTGACGGTATGTAATCCTTTCTGCCATACTTTCTACTGTTCACTGGCACAGAATAGTCTTAAGAGTGTACAAGGTGTACAGAAGAATAACCTAAAGTCACTCAGTCTGTTAAGAGAGCTACCATGAATAATATCTAATGGGAAATGTATTGTAATTTTCTTGATGCATTAAGGGCTGGAATATACCTGTCCCAAGCCTGAATGTGCAAGGGATAGAGAGGGTGAAAGGAGACTTGGCCTCCATTGGGCCCCTCATACACAGGGGCCAAGCACAGTGGGGACATGATGACTTCACTTGCTGTGATCCACTGTTGTGACTAGCCTCTGCTAAGGGTAAGGGGACTGCGTGCTGAATCCTCTTTTACAGTGTCAATGCAGCTGTGTTTGACAGGAACACCAGGGGGATTGAGTATCCCTAAAACGGAATGCCTTCTGTGGGGATCCAGTTCTACACTACTCCAATGTAGGACTGTCGCTTCATGCCACAATTTCACCCTAAGGATTTTGATCACAAAAAAGTCAACAAAAGATTTTTCAATACGTTGGATGTACTCAAGTACTGATATTTCCATGGTGTTACCTAATTAACTTTGAACAATGAAGGTCCTTTGTTATCTTATCTTATCAAGAGATAAGGAACATCTAAATTATTAGATAAAAATGTCATGTGGCAGTAGTTCAGATACAATATCTAATGTGACATTTCCTGATCAAACGCTGTTTGCTAAAATGCTTCAGACAATAAGAGGAACCTTCTTTCTGTTTTAATTCAAATTGCTTAAAAAATTGAGGACCAAGTCAAGACCTCAAGTGAGGTGAAGGGTCCCAAGTTTATTTGTGCTAATCTACAATCTGCACTGGAAATCACCAGCCACAAGTCATGCCAATTAACTCAGTGAAGCCCAGAACCACACTTGCCAGGAGGGAAATGAAAAACACCACAAAGCAGTTTGGCAGTTCTGTATTGTGGGAAAAAATCCCTCAGAACCCATGTCAGGATTCCTTCCCCACTCTGAACTCTAGGGTACAGATGTGGGGACCCACATGAAAGACCCCCTAAGCTTATTTTTATCAGTTTAGGTTAAAAACTTCCCCAAGGTACAAACTTTGCCTTGGCCTTGAACAGTATGCTGCCACCACCAAGCATTTTAAACAAAGAACAGGGAAAGAGCCCACTTGGAGACATCTTTCCCCAAAATATCCCCCCAAGCCCTACACCCCCTTTCCTGGGGAAGGCTTGATAATAATCCTCACCAATTTGTACAGGTGAACACAGACCCAAACCCTTGGATCTTAAGAATAATGAAAAATCAATCAGGTTCTTAAAAGAAGAATTTTATTTAAAGAAAAGCTAAAAGAATCACCTCTGTAAAATCAGGATGGAAAATACTTCACAGGGTATTCAGATTCAAAACACAGAGGATTCCCCCTCTGGGCAAAACCTTAAAGTTACAGAAAACAGGAATAAACCTCCCTCTTAACACAGGCAAAATTCACATAAAACAAAAGATAAACTAATCTGCCTTGCCTGGTTTACCTATACTGGTTGCAATATTGGAGACTTGGATTAGGATGGGTTGGAGAAGATGGATTTCTGTCTGGCCTCTCTCAGTACCAAGAGAGAACAAACATGTAAACAAAGAGCACAAACAAAAGCCTTTCCCCCCCAAGATTTGAAAGTATCTTGTTCCCTTATTGGTCCTTTGGGTCAGGTGCCAGTCAGGTTAGCTGAGCTTCTTAACCTTTTACAGGTAACAGGATGTTGCCTCTGGGCAGGAGGGATTTTATAGCACTGTATACAGAAAGGTGGTTACCCTTCGCTTTATATTTATGACAACCCACAAGGGTGATTGGCCACCCCCGTGACAAATCATCTAAAGCAGAGGTTTACAAACTCTGGGACATCCCCCATAGGGGGCACTGAGGAACGTTCAAGGGGGCAAGAGGTGATGTTAGGCAGCTCGGGTTTCAGCTCTGCATGGTGGGGCTCAGGAGGGAGCACCACCTCCACCCGCGATTCACCTCAGTGGGGCACCCAGCCTATGGGTCAGTGTCAACATCCACCGCAGCTGTGCCGATTTACACTGCCAGCAGCCTCCATGCCCAGCGCTGGCTCTGCCCTCGGAGACTGTTGCATGTGCCTTCCCCCACCCTGAAAACCCAAGTTGCGTGGGGCAGGAGGTATTGTGTCTATTTTTCTCTGGGTTGTGGCGGTGCTCAGCTCAAAATCTGTAATTGTAATTCAAAGCGGGGGCTCAGCTCAAAAAGTTTGAAAACTGCTGATCTAAAGGGAGGTGAAAGGGAAGCTGGAAAAGGGTGTCTCACACTGGCAGCCCAAGCCTGCGAAGCCACTTCTGAACCCCAGCTAGGAGTGAGTGGATCCAGATTGATGTACTGCTTGAGGACTCTAATGGCAATGGGATGGGTAGGCACAAAAGTGTACCCCCTTGTCAGCGTGCAACTCCCCCCTCAACAAAGTGTGGCTCTGTCCTCACCTGAATAAATTGGGTGAAGACAAGAAGGATGTTCCCCTCACCTGCAAGCCCTTTAACCCAAAGGGGGTATCTCAGTTGCTGTCTGGCCCCATCAAAGCCACACTCAGGTTAGCAAATTTGGGCAAATAACAATAACAATTGTTAACACATTTATGTTACTCGAAATTCAACAGATCCATGGGATGGTGGTTTTAGTCTCCTTTTGCACTATTAAATAATAGAAAATCTTTGCTAATCTAATACATTTATCCAAATATTCTATTTTTCACCTTTCCATTTATATTGTAACACTTTTGACCTCTATGGGTTATTAACCAAGCTTTGGTCTCTGTTCTGACTTAATTTTTTCATCTCTTTTATTTACCCCATGTACTTTTGAGGTTACAGATGTGCTACAGCACGCTAAAAGGGAGCAGGGTGGCCTCAGTTACAGCCATGCAACCCCCCCCCCCCAAGTATTGATTGGGATTCCATTGGTATAAGTGAATGGAGAATATGATCCATCAAGAAAACAACATATTTTAAAGCAAATTACCAACAGATGGGCATTTTGGTAGGCCTGCCATAAATAAACCACGTTTACAGGCATAAATCAAAAAATGTACTCACAAACAAATTACTTGGCATGCAGGTACTTTAGGCACAGTCAGTTACCTTTATGCACTTTGCACACACAAATATGTGTTTGCCTCCTCCCCCTTTGGAAAATGTTAATCGGCTATAATAAGAGTATGTATAATGAACACTGTATATGGTGTCCTGCCAGAAAGAGCCAGCTTCTTCCAGCCTTATCCTCTGTCTCCTCATTCAGGGTGCTTCTCTTCTGCCAATCCTGAACACTAAAGTACAACAAACTCCTTCAGCACAGTAGTATGTATGGAGAGAAGCAAGTGACACATTAGAAACAAAAATAACCGAACGAGGGGTCCGCTCCTACAAACTCAGCTTGGCATAGTGCTTCCAACTATAAGTATGTCCCTTCAGACTTCAGTGAGACTACTCAAGGTAGTAAGCACTGTGTGAGGTGTATACAATTCATGGGTAACTGGTCAGCCTTTAGGTTGACCAGTTCCTATCCACCACACCAGTCCCTCAAAGGTTCTGGAACTCATGTTGCTTATAGAGAGAGATGATCAATTTTCCCTCAAAAACCAAGTGTTCTACTTCAGTCCTCCCATAACTGTCCCTGTAGGGGCAGTTCTATGGACCACTAGTAGGTGGGTCACACAGTTGCCTCTTGTTTACCCTAGGGACCTCTTGGGTTCAGAAACCTGACTTCTGGGGAGGAACAGCCAAACAGCACGGGCTTCCAAATTTGTATATAGTATTTCATTAACTAAACTAAATAACTAAGCAAAAGCATAAAATACATACGGAAAAAAAAGTGGGTTAGTATCAAATTAATCTAATTATCAGGTTGATTCAATTATAGCTAATAAACCAATAATTGCTCAGAAGCACTATGTAATGATTTGTAATGGCAGCAACGCTTAGCCTCAAAAGGAAGAGGATATTATAGAACTCAGTCCCAGCCTCATGAGCTATTTCAGTTCCAGCCAAAGAGGGTCGGATCCCTGCTGGATTGAAGCTAATGGGAAGACCACAGCTTTGATGTTGATTAAGACACCTGCCGACATTACCAGTGGTTAGGTGATAGCCAATCTCTTCTATCTCCTCCAACTCCAATACAGGGACACCATGAAACAGTCCAGTACAACTCAAGATGACACAGCTTATTTTTCAGGATTTAACATGCAACTCCTAACCCACAACATATATTTCTGTGTGATCTTTTAGGGTATTTTCAACTCTTTTAGCTGCAGGTGTGATTCCCAGCTCAAGCTAGCATGCTAAAAATAGACTGTAGCTGTGGCAGCATGAACAGTAGGGTGGGCTAGTTGCCCAGACAATGTTTGCAGAGTCTCAGATGGGTACACACTTGGAGCAGCTAGCCCATTCTACCGCCCACACTGCTGCGGCTACGTTCTGTTTTTTGTTTGCTAACTCATTGAGAGCTAGTGCAAGCACGTCTTCTCAAGCTGGAAATCACGTCCCCAGGTGGAACGCAGACATACTTTTAGACAGCAAGGTTTTTTCTGGATATTGAAACACTATCCCACAGGCACCATTCTCAAATAAATTCTGTGGGTTCTAGCTGCACACACAAACACACACACACACATCCCACACTATACACTACACTACCAGCCCTCTTCTGGAGTTAAAAACTAGTGCTAGAATGCTAATGGAGAGCTCATTTTGAAACAATAATTTTTGATGGATCTTGTCTTGTTTGTGCCCTAATAAAGGTGTGCGACTGGAGAAGCATGGCAGGAAATCATGCTGGCTTGTTTGCCTGGAAAACGCTGTGATCCAGAATCTGATTATAATCCAGGAGAAGAATTCACATGTGGAAGCAACTTTGCAATTATTTATTTCATCAGTTTTTACATGCTTTGTGCATTTTTGGTGAGTCCAGTTAGTGTCCACAAACACAAGTGAGTTTTAGCATTTTGATTGGACAATAAGCTAACAACAAAAACCCAGATCCACAATCCAGTTTGTAAAATATTTTTTTCAGCGTTATATGTTTCAAAAGGACACCCAAGTCCTTTAGTTCAAACTAAAGGCCCAATCCTACCAGCAGTTATAGTTACTCCAGCGTGAAGTCCCATTGACGTCAATCTTGCCACATGTGCAGGAGTAGCAGTTTGCAGGATTGGGTCCCAAGATATATGAAATATGCTATGATAATTTATCATTATTGTTGATTTGTACTATATCATACCATCTAGGAGCCCTGTTCACTTACCAGGACTCCATTGTGCTAGGTGCAGTACAAACACAGAACAAAGAGTCCCTGGCTCCAAGAGTTTATAGTCTAAGTATCAGACAAGAGACAACAGATACAGATAGACTGACGGGAGTATGAGGAGACACTGAGAGAATCTCTGCCGGGCAGCTAGGAGTGAACCTTCCAGCCCAGGTAGACAGAGTTCAGCTAGTGGTGCTTGAGCTAATCCTCTAAAAATCGCAGTATGGGCACTGCAGCCTGGGCTGGAGCGCAGCTCTCAAGCCCACCTGGCCTCCTAGACTTGAGGGCCCAAGCTCCAGCCTGAGCTGCAACATCTATAAGGCTATTTTTAATGTGCTAGCTACGGTCCCACTAGTGTGAGTCTGTCTGCCTAGGCTGGAATCCCAGCTGCAGTCTAGACTTAACCTGAGACAATATTGCCAGCATAATAGGCTGTGATATCAGCTCACAAGCAGGCTAACCATTGTCAAGATTTTTGTACCTCATGGCAAAGTAGATTTTTAAGGAGGGTTTTAAACAAGGATAATGAGATGGATTTCTAAGGGTTTATTAGAAGCTTCTCCCTGGCATGATGGTCAGCCTGGGATAAGGAACAAGGATGCTTGTTTGAAAATGTAACAGTTGGACGATAGAGGCTGACAAAATGGGCCAATCAGAGGCAGGAGTCGACCTTCAGTACTGAATGAGAGATGCTAAGCAGAGTGAGAATAGGTCATGAAGGGCCTTGAAAGTGATGCCAAATAGTTTTTGAGAAGATAGAGAAGAGAGAGCTGGTAGAAGGATTCAGAGAGAGAGGTGACATGGTCAAAGCAACTGGAAATGATAATTTAAAAATTATCTACGCAGCAGTATTCTGAATGGATAGCAGCAGGACAAGATTGCATATGTTATGTCAATATAAATAATAATAATATCATATTTGCTGGAGAAAGTTTAATATTTATCAAATCTTGTATCCACTGATACTATTTAACCAGCTTGAAGTCTAACTCTGCTGAAAGTTAAGTTATTTCATATAAACACATATGCCAGCAAAATGAAGGCAAATATAAATTTTGAATTGTTTTTAGATTATCAATCTGTTTGTGGCTGTCATCATGGACAACTTTGATTATTTGACACGTGACTGGTCTATTCTGGGTCCACATCATTTGGATGAATTCAAAAGAATATGGTCAGAATATGATCCTGAAGCAAAGTAAGTTTGATCATTTCTCTGCCCAAATATCCCTAATGAATATATAAAAGTAAAGTGTTAAAGACTTTCTTCAGAGGCACATATAAATGTGACAACTGGTACGTATTTTTTGTAGGGGAAGAATAAAGCATCTTGATGTAGTTACGTTGCTGCGACGCATTCAGCCTCCACTTGGTTTTGGCAAATTATGCCCCCACAGAGTGGCGTGCAAGGTAGGTCTTAAAATAAGTTCCCCTTGTTGTTTTTCTCCATAGTTCATAATTTTACTGCATTACCACGATAATGCTGTCCAGTTTCATGGGTGGGGGAAATGGTCCCTCTGATAAGCTCTCATTCACCACCGAATTACTCCAGTTTTGCACTGGGTTTATTCTGCCCACTCAAATCAGTTTGTTATTTCAGTGAATTGATTTCAGTGTAGTTATACCAACATAAAGCACTTTAGGATTAAAGAAGTGGCTGTATAAATGTATCATTATTCTATTTTCATTATCATAGTTTATGTGTATTTCCAAGAAACTGGCTAAAACATCATTTTACCAACGAAATACAAAACAATATGTTTTTTTTCTTCTTCAATAAACCTTCAGTCAAACGTCATTTGTGCTACTTAACTATGTACCTACAAGAGACCATAGCAGCTCTTATACTTGGCAGTGAATCTTGGGTTTTGCTATGGAGAAATAGTCTCTTTTAGAGGGCAAGCCAGCTTTTACTTAATGTTTACTTTTTTTTAACTTAGTGATTGCAAGTGGCCTTGCATGTATGACATAAGCTCATTTCCCCAGGATGCCTTTTTGCTACCTGCATTCAGAAGGAGAGAAGTCAGATTTACAAAACCCCTGCAGTTTTTCTGAACATGTTAAACATCTAATTGTGATAAAAATGGTTCTGTTTTCATTTTACATTCTTTAGGAATTATTTCACAGAGAAAAATTCTCAGAAATTCCATTTTCAGGCCTACACACAAGTGTAGGAGAGAGCACTCCATCCCTCAATTTGTTAATCAAGGGTTGGAGTTCTGCACGGGGGCCTGAAACTAGTGGGTATGTACTTGGCATGGCTAAGCTATGCTTCCACTGCCACTACTCATGCCACAGTGTCTCCGCTGCTATTTATACTCTGGCTAGCTTGAGGAAAGCTAGCGCAAGCATGTATGCGCGAGCAGAGGAATCGCATCCCCAGCTCGGAGTGTGGACATGGTACTACACTAGAACAGAGGAAATATCAATTGGATAGGAAAAAATTCTGATAGATCAAATAGCGTAATTTTATCAAGCTCACTGAGGCACTTCTGTGAGAGAGATTACTGCTTAAAATGCTGATGGTGATAGAGTAGATGACAATTCAAGTCTCATGCAGAGCCATTCCCTAGTTGAATCAGGAGGTCCTTTCCAGATTGATTCAACATAGTTATTACTGATTTTCCAATTACGCTGGCTTACTTAATTAAATGAGTCTGAGATGCGTGATACTGTGTAAAGCACTCCTGGAAAATGTAGTAGCGTTTGCAAGTCAGTTTTGATGATGTGGCTCTTGGGTGGGCATACACATGAATACGAACAACTGAGAAAAGCTAGCTGCTGACAACAGTGAGCCAAATTCTCTCATGCAGTGCAGCTGTTTTGTGCAGCACTACTGGCACAATCTGGCCCTAAAGTTGTCAAAACTGTCCCTGAGAGGATCTCCTCAATACAGGGTTATCCCCGGTGGCAAAGAGCCAGCGCAGAGGCTCTTGCACCACTGCACCAACCCCCACCCCATTGCTGGCCTAGCAGGGACCAGGAGGCATGGCCAGAGGGAAAGCTGTGTAACTAGAACTCCCCTGCACTACTCTGATCCCCAGCTGCTTTTATTGGTCTCCTGGGGCTGTTAGCAGCTGGCGTAAGCTAGAGCAGCCCTCAAATTCCTTTAGCTCAATGCCAGAGGTCTGGTGCTGCAGAGGCAGCAGGATCAGGAACATACGCTTTTGCATACACAAAGCTACATTTACACCACACTGCCCAACCTTTCTGCTGTGTGCAGTTCAGCCTTCACCAAGGTCCTGGCCCGATGTCTGCAAAGGGGCTTAGTGACTAAAATATGAAAACCACCGAACATTTTCAGCTCTTCTGGAAAAAATTGTGTTATTAATATCATCTATAAATTGTACACAGCTGAGATGGATCTTTGGAATGCCATGGTTCATTTCTGGTGTCAAGCAAAAATGCTCTCTTGCAGAGCTGTAGCCTGTTTATCAGCTAAGGGATATGATTTTTTTTTCTACATACCTTGTCAGGTGTTATTCTTTTCATATATGTCAGCTTTTTAGATAAATGAAGATAATTAAACATTGTTGTCCAAATATATTCCCTCAAGAATTCATTTTTTAAAAAGATTCATTTGTTTTCTTTTTTCCACGTACAGAGGTTAGTAGCCATGAACATGCCTCTGAACAGTGACGGAACAGTTATGTTTAATGCTACTTTATTTGCCTTGGTTAGAACTGCGCTGAAGATCAAAACAGAAGGTAAGATAATATCTGTGAAAATGACACTTTGTGTGTCAAAATATGTGGTGAAGAAAAGTTCAGGAGATGTGATATTCTGCATAATTCCTTCTTGCCGGACACCAGCAAGCCTGATACTGGTTTTGGATTGAGGGCTATATTCCCAAATGGCTGGAGTGTTCTTTTCTGGTTCTGCGGTTAGAAATTGCATGAGAGTGCTGAGGTACAGGGAGACCTTGGAAACCGTTACAGACCTATATTTGGTGAGATAAGGACACTGGCATATACTGTGGAGGCTGAATCTGAGTGGGTTTAGCAGACTTTTATTACTGTGCATTAAGAGAAAACATTACAAGTTTCAAGAAATGATTTGTGATAACTATACCCTTAAACAACTTCACTCTGTTCTGTCATTTACTGTCTCAGTCTCCTTTTTCCTTCTAATTTTTTATTTTTCTATGTATTTTATTACTTATTGCTCTCCATCCTCTGGTGGCTCCTCCATTCCCCAGAAGACTTCATGCTCCATTGCCCATAACAAGCTGCTTAGAATAAGCCTCTGTATGTAGCATTGTGTGGCAGATCCATATGCTGAGCTCAGAGAAGGGAATCCTACTACCCAAGCTAGTCAATGCTTCTGGCTGCAACCTGCATGCTAACCTGGAGAAGGTCCCTTTCACTGTGTATTTTAGTTAGAATTTGCATACATTTAAATGAATAACTCAATCTCCCTAATTTCTCCTGGATCTGAGTGTATTTTGCACCCTTGTGAGCCATTTTGTTTTTTTTTCTTTAAACTAAACAATTCAATGTAAAGACTAAAGAATCATTAATTCCAGCACTAACTGAAATGTAATTGTTTTCTAAGTTATGTGTAGCATAATCATTTTGTCTGTCTCTCTACAGGTAACCTAGAACAGGCAAATGAAGAACTTAGAGCAGTTATAAAGAAAATCTGGAAGAAAACCAGCATGAAGCTCCTTGATCAAGTTGTCCCTCCAGCTGGCGGTTAGTGGGATAAACTTTACAATAAACTATGAGCAAAATCAGAACTTTGTCATTAACCAACAGCAAACTATAATGCCAAAATAAATATATCAGATATTATATTTTGTTATGTTAGATAATATAATGGCAGGATGATCAAAAGAGGAAACAGAAAAGAGAGGTTTTCTGTTAATTTTCTTTCTTGCAAAAATATCTTTAATTAATTGAAATAAAATTGATTTCAGTGCATTCAGCAGAACATATATTTTGTACTAATTAAGCTTAACATTATATTTTTGTTTATATTCTTTTATATTTTGAATATTTCTGGGAGAAAACTGAAACCTTTCTATTTCCTGTTTAAAAAATAACATCTTGCTATATTTATTAAGCCAAAAGGCTCAAATCTTCACTCTGTTACACTCATTTAAATTCAGAGCAATTCCACTGTCTGCAGACAGTGGAGTTGGTCCACATTTACACAAGCATAACTGAGATTGGAATATGGGTCAAAATAAATAGATTTTTAAATTCCACTG
This sequence comes from Lepidochelys olivacea, assembly GCF_965140295.1. NCBI lineage: Eukaryota > Metazoa > Chordata > Testudines > Cheloniidae > Lepidochelys > Lepidochelys olivacea. The sequence continues at coordinate 28,344,578 of NC_140417.1, read as the reverse complement.
ATTTCAGTACGTTGGCAAGAACTACAAGGCATGTATGTTACTTGTTATTACGTACTGTAAAATGACACGTCAAATCTTTTGTTATATATTTATATATTATATATATATATATATATATAGCTTTTCTTTACAATATATACATGCATAGTAATATCCTGTAGGGTTAGGTGACTGTTTTTGACTTGCTTTTTCAAGTTTTAAAGGTGCAGGATCTGTTGCAGAGTATCATCCATACCAGTAATACATCCAGATATCCAAGATACAGATCCATTGTAATCATCTGGTATGTTTTGTAGCTTACTGTACTTTCAAGACTGATCAGACTCAGGTTTGGAAGCAGACTCAAGATCCCAGACCCGATGGTGGTGGAGGCTGATCTCTCTCTGAAGGTGACATTCTCAGTCTCTAGGGGAGAGAGAGCATGCTGGCTGCACTGCTCTTCGGCATGACTCAAGAAGCAGCATTAGCTTTAGCGCTGGAGGGAGCCACTTGCTACTGGTGTGGTGGCTGCCAGCTAAAAGTGGGGATGATGCCAAAAATGTAGACAATTTGGCTACCAAAAGGGGAACTGATACTGCACATTTAAAACAACTTTTTGTGTGTGTTCTACTCTATTCTTTTTAGCCTTACACCTGAGTGCTTGCATGGCATATATGAATTGCTTTGTTACTGTTGTAACTATGTGCTTGAGCTTTTTCTGCAGCCTCTGTTCCTTTCAACTATCAGTCTTTCAGAATATTCTGAAGCAATTCTGTTTTAGGGTGGTGGCATGGAATTAGTGTTGCCTCTTGCCTCTTTATTCCCCTACATTTTTATTGAAATATGGATGCATGCTTCAGAATAGCTAGCTGTGCCTGCATAAATTAATCTCGTAGATAATCTTTAAAGATTATATTCTTAGAATTAATCTTCTACAGTTGCACTATAGTTCACCATTTAAACTTTGGTTTCATTTCATTGCTGATTACAAGCTGTATATTAACTTTCGGTTATACTAAAATCCATTGCTAGTACCATAATACTTACTTCAAAAATGTAGTTCTTCAGTGTAGGTAGGACAGAAGATAAAAAATTCGGGCCATCATTAAAACTGTAGAAAACAGATTGTCTCCAAAGATTTACAACAGTATAGTACAAATATAAGACCATGTGGCCAAGTTCTTTTTCCAGTCACTTGACAAGATCAAATCTTTCTGTTTCAGTCCTGTTTTGTTTCCTTGCAGAGCCTAGTCAGTATGATTTAGATGAGTAAGTGAAATACAGAAATCAATGGTATCTTAGCCTACTGAAAGGAGAAAAGAGAAATACAGCTATTTTACATTCATATCTGTATGAATGTAAAATAGTTGGTATACAACATAAAATAGTTCTTACTGAAACAGTATTCAATAGAAAAATAAGAGATAGCAATACAAAAGTTGATGTTTAAGTAACAATCTGTAAGTGAATAAGTCTTTAATCAAATATGAGCAAAGTATCTCGGTTCAGTATCAAAATCTGTTACATCAATGGTATTTAAATTGGCCAATCTATTATTTTTTTCTGCAGTATTTTTTTGTTGTGTTGATGCAGGCTAGATCTTTTCAGATACTTACATATGCAGTATGCCTGCACAACAGGATCAGAACCAGTCAATTCCCTGATTGACAGAATGGAAAGAAATCAAATTACATTTTTTCTGAGCTATACATAGATGCAATATAAAAAAATTAAATAAATATTTACTAGCACAAATTAAATTACAAATTACTGTAAACAGATTTCATTAAATCATTAGTAATTAACAACTGATTTCAGCTCAAGAAAGTCCCTTGCAAAAGACAAAATATTAGATGTTTGCTGTGTTTAGCATGAATTAATGTTCTTAATGTAAGAGAATCTAGGGCGGAAGACATACCCAAGACCCACTAAGGTCCATCTCCTTTCTGGAAAAGGAATTTTCCTCTGATTTCCCCCATCCTTTGCCTCCAAGCCTATTCAATCTCATTTAACACTTTCTGCCTTCTTTAAAAATATGTTCCATGTAAATAATTTCTTTTGCTCTCCTTTTAGCTGTAATTAAAATCTCTCTGTGGTGTGATCACTTCTACTTAGCTGCTTCCCTGCCTATACATCTCTAGTCATGTGTGTTACTCAAAAACAAAGTCAAGAATTACTTCCTTTGGCCCAGTCTCAAATTTTCTGTACCCAGGTCTCCATATACAACTGACTGTGCCTGCAAAAGCATGTGTGCATCCCTTTTGCATGCACACACTAACATTTACATAAACAAATTAGGCAGCTGGGAACTCAGTCTGTCTAATTTGCACAGAAAAATGCAGAAAAATGATCTTACTGGGTGTATGCCAGTGCTGGTAGGCACACAAAGCTGCAGTGCAAAAGTGGCTGTGCAGCATCATGGACTGGCTTGAGGCATGCTGTCAGTGTGGCCCATAGTGTATGTGATACAATGTCTGATTTCTACTCATTTGTTCTTTTCACAAACCATTTCATATATTATTTCCTTAAGAGCTCTGTTCAAACACTGGAGAGGAAATAATATTAAAGATGGGGAAAGACTTATGTTGGGAGCCGGAGCAAGGACATATTTCAAGAAGTAATGGTCTTAATTAAACTAAAGAAGAAAGGTTGAGATTAGATGACTTTCAGGGAAATCTTCCTAACATTCAAAACAGAACAATGAGTCAGTTGAACAGCTGCCAAGAGTGATGACAGGTACAACAAAGGAAGTGTTCACACAGAGATTAACTAACTTCAGAGAGTCTAGGAAAAACATTCTGCCTTAGGACCTGATCCTGTGCAGTGATGAGCTCTTCCTGTGGGGCGCTGAGCCCCCTCCATTCCCACTGTAGCCAGTGGGAGTTTGGGAGGCTCAGTACCTTTAAGGAGGCATCAGCACTTGGCAAGAGCAGGCCCAATGATGCTACATTGAATGCTACGGTTGAACAGACTGGGCTCCCAACCCAAGCCACTTTAAACAAATTAGCAATAGTTTTTTCCTTACTGTCCTTTGATACTTTTAAAGGCACATAAAATAAAAAGCAGCTCCAAATATATCCTTACTGTATTTCCACTGAACTCAATGGTGTTCTGTCTGGGGTGAATTTGGCCCACATCAGACTTTACTGTCACCGATATTTATTGGTCTGAAAGGAGCTTATTTTGAACAGTAGATAATTAAAGAATTCAGTTTGAGAACGATGCTGCTATAAATATAAAAATGTCATCATAATGGATTTAATTCTGTACTGCTTTTTAAAAAGGACATTGTAGTTACTGAAACTAACTACAGAAACAGACCATCAAAATGAAATATTATGTGCACTTACAGTAGCATTATTAAAAGGAGTAAATTAATTAAACTTAAATTCTTAAAAGATGCCATATTATAGGTAGCAGTGGATCCAGTTAACCTGTTGGATCTCTCAGGACATGAGATAACATATAATGCAAAGTCAAAGGGAGACTCAATTTGAATCAAAGTGATACTGTATGACATGATACAAAAAAAGACAGAAGAGCATTTGAAATGTGTGTAATATACAATCCACAATATGTTTCCCAGCAAACGTATGTTACAGTGTGTCTAGACATAGTATTTAGTGTTCATATAGTCTTTCTAAATTCAGCCAATAGAAGTCACAGTTGTGTCTACTAACCCAGATCCTAAGAGGTATTAAGTACTTGTCTTTCACAATGAGGTCAATAGAAGTTACAGATACTTAGCACCCGTCAGGATTTGGCCTACTAACAGCAAAGTAGATATTCTAAAACACATCAGTTCCCCTTGAGGTATAATACTGTGTTAATTAGCAGCCGCATTGCAAACAGCTTTATCAGTATGTTAAAAATATCAAGAGAGAAGGCAACAAACAAATAAGGCAGCAAACTTCACTCTAAAAGTAAGTCCAGGAAAGTAAAGAATACCCAACATGGGATATTTTTAAGCAATAAGATGTCCATAGCTCTCTAATATGTATTCCTTACTAGGACATCAAAAGTCCATATTTAGGTGCTCAAACTGGCCTTTGGTCTCATAAAATAAGCATATACATAGTTAAGTGTGAGCTGAGAACTTGAATGTGGGATCTGGCTATCTTATTAAGGCACCTGCATTTGAAGACTGGGCTTTCCATATAAAAGTGTGGTATGGTTCACAAAACCGACTCTGTAAAAATTGCTCATTTTTATTCTGCTCACCAAATGACAGTATCTTCTGAATTATAGCTAGATAATTAACTGGCAAAACATACCTTTACTTTTATTAGCATTTCAGAGTCAATATGCTGCTATAGGAAACATTATGTTCTGCCTCATACATACTACTATTGTCATATGCTAGCCAATGAGCAAATTCTTACTCAAACAAGATTCTCAATTAATTAATTAATTTATTTATTAATTTTGAATTTATGAGAGCTGTGGGATTTGTCCCTAAATTCTCATTTCAGAATTTTTGTTGCTGGTTGGCAATAATAAGCAGATATAACGCTGCCTGAAAGGTGCTCAGATACTATGCTGATGGAGCATTAGTACAGGAACTACAAAGACAGTTAAATAGATTTGAGACCACTTTGATGGTGCAGTTCAAAAATTGTATTTTGATATGTTAACTGTGCAAATTTGGTTTGGTAGGAAGTAACTGAGCAAGAATAAATTAAAAACAGGACATTTCATTTTTATATAGTCAATCTTCTGAGCATATTCAGTTTCTGTAGCTCTGATTTTAATAAATTTGTTCAAAGTAATCAAAGCCAGTAATTCAACTCCTGTGCAGATACTAACGTGTTTATGATTTAATTAAAAAGTTACCTGCTAGAACTTAGTAAAATATTCTGTTTTCTTCTACATTAAGGACTACTTCACTTAATTCTAATATTGAGCTAGACTGTCTGCTAAAATATTGCTTTATGCTAGGTTTAGGTTATCTTATGAAAAGGGGAAAGCATAGTGCTTGTTGCACCCATCACATTTGTTTTCCTGAATCAGATCTGAGTGTTTAGGCTATTGGTGAAATGTGCTGACTTGGGAGAGATCTGTCTGGTCTGTTCATTTAGATGATGAGGTAACCGTGGGGAAGTTCTATGCCACCTTCCTGATACAGGACTACTTTAGGAAATTCAAGAAACGCAAAGAACAAGGACTGGTGGGGAAACATCCAGCGAAGAACACCACAATCGCTCTACAGGTGAATTTGTTTTTACATTTTAACTAACCATTTTGTAAGCTTATTTGAAATAGCAGGTAGATGACTGTTGATGATTGGGTAGTACCTCAAGGATTTTATTTAACTGACACTTTGGGTCCTTCGTTCATCAAAACATAAGAAGTAGGTTTTCTATCTATAACAAGGTAAGTGCAAAATGTCTTTCTTGGTGTGCTACTAAAACAGTAGCAAGCAGTTATATAAAAACTGCTTAAGTTTAATAGGTTCATTGCAGAAATATGAGACAAAGCTGATAATAAGTCAGCTGAAATGAAGTGTCACTTCTGAGCTGTCATTTTCCTTCTCTTCTTCATGCCACTTTCTTTTAAGCTACTGGTTTTTTTGCTTGTGTTTCTGTAATGTCCTAGGGCAGGAACTCTTAAATATTTTCATAGTATGCACCATCTCTTAATGGACAGATTATCTTAAGGAACAACCTTCTCTCCCATGACTTGTCCAATTCCTTTCCCACAGATAATCACATATACCATCTCCTCTCCTGTTTACAATTATATAACGTCACTTTGGCAATTGTGTATATGGAAAATAAATATTTGCAAAGTACTTTTGTCTGTCTTTTAATACAATTTAGCAAGCGAAAACAAGGAGAGACAGTTCCATTTGATCAGCCAGCTCTCCACAAACCACCAGCAAGTGGTCTATGGACTACTGGTCCACAGATTATAGTTTGTAAACTTCTGCCCTAGGAAGATGCCTTCTAGATTAGTGAACTGGGCTTTGAAACAAAAGGCTACCCTTGTAAGACCCCCAGTTGTTACACTTTTCCCAGTTTATGTTGGATCAGGACTTTTCTGACATTCAATTAATGCTATGTAAATCTCCATATAGTTTAAACAGGTTTAATAAGAGTGATAACTTCTTATTTTGATCTTGAATTTTAGTACACTAGCCTGAGAAGCAGTTGATAACAGTTTCCACCAGGGAGTATTTTAACATGGGTCACATATTGTTTTCTTGAGAACTAGATGCTGATTTCCAAGTTGACATACAGGTAGGAGGGGCAGCACAGACCGACATTCACTATAGCACCTGGGAAGTTGACATATGAAAATAGGACATGTCAGGGCAGCAAGATCTTGTATTTGCATATCAGAGGAGAGATGAAATACTGGGAGATTGAGAAGAGATAAAAACAAAAACAGTGGAGTTCGGGTTGGGAGAAAAATGAAAGGTATCAGAGAGGCCTGGGAGAGATCAAATAGGAAGGTGAGTGGAGGAGGAGAAACCTGGGAGATGGTGGGCCTAACTCTGAGCAATTTTATGCCATCTGCAGCCCCCCTAACTTCAGTGAGATTGTGTGGTTGTAAGTCTTATCAGAACGTCTCCCAGCACAAAGGAGAGGGGCTTAAACAAGATGAAAGACAGCAAGGGAGCAGGACCATCTCCCCAACCGTGGGCAGTCCTACCCACTGTCTAAATCTAACTATGTCAATATTAGCCAACCACAGTGTATTAGCTAACCACAGTGTATTATGATCAGTAAGAAAAGTAGAATGGAATAATAGATTCAAAATTATTCTTCTCTCATGGTTGCAACATACCCCTCTGTTTTTTCCTTTCTTTTATCTGGCAAACCACTGTGGAGAGAGACATACAGCATTCAGATTTCATGGAACTGCTCAGTACTGTACAGTTATCGAAATTCTGTAAATAACACATCTCCTGCCCTGCTTGTCAGCTTGGACATCCTGACACTAGCAAAATTCCTCTACTTCACTGTTGCAGTGACAAAATTATACATGTAAATTTTACATTTTCAGTTTACAAAATCTTTCTCTAAATCAAATGGACTTGAACATGTCAGTCTGTCCACGTTTGAGCTGTGGGTGCGACTTCCAGCTCCATAATCCCCTTACCTCTCATCAAGCTAGTACACTAAAAATAGGCTGTAACTGCAGAAACGTGAGCTGCAGGAGAGGTTAACCATCCTGAGTACATGCCTGTCTGACATCCTGTGCAGGTACTCAGGGCTTGCAGTACCACGGCTAAATTCTGGTTTTAGCATGGAAGGTTTATGAGAGTTAGTGTAAGTGTGTCTCCTTGAGCTGGGAATCACATCCACAGCTCCAAGTGTAGACATGCCCTCGGGTAGCATGGCTTATTTCTTATGGCCCTTACTTACTACTGGGGACCCTGTTACTGGTCTGACTACTGGAAATCTTTTAAAGTGGAAATCTTAATACCTACAGGCTCAGAAATTAGCTCACCTTACAAAAAAAAATGTTTATTTCCTCCTGATCCTAAAATATCTATCAGCCCTCCAGAGTGAGAGCTACCGCACCATTAAAATGGCAAATACTTGCAGGGCTCTGGGTTTACTACCTGGATTGGGTGTGCACATGTTCCACCCACATGCATGCGTCAGCTCTAGGTAGTCCCTCTATTATGCCTGCTTACTTTGACTATGAGAGGGTATTTCAGGATGACAGGATGGTGTTCCCCCTGCTGTGTGTTTGGACATGTGATAGCTGATAGCATAAAGCACTGAGTGAGTTTTCAAGCCACAGTACCAAATTCACAGGTGGCGCGTATAATAGGCCAATCTCCCCTGGCACAGCTGCTGCCAACCTGCTGCCGAATACCTGGGTTGTGGTGGTCACGCCTGCCCTCTGCCTCTTCCTGTCCCTTCCAGTTCCTCCTCTTCTCCACTCCACTGCCCCGTCTCCGGAGGTCCCTGCTGCTCACTGCATCCCTCCTCTCCTCCACCCCCTGCCCGCTGCTTGCCTGGTCCCTGTGGGTGGTGAGGGCCTCGCAGAGGAGTGGGGGGAGGAGTGAAGGGACACAGCAAGTGACAGGCGGTGGGGACCTTGCGGGAGGAGAGGAGGAATGTGGCGAGCAGCAGCAGGGGGAGCTGAGTGAGAAGGGTGCAGGGTCTGGGGCTGAGTGGGGGTGGATGTGGGCGGAAGAGGCGGACAGGGAGCTAGCGTCACCAAGGGGAAGCTTCACCCACTGCCCATGATCAAAATTCTCCATTCTAATTTAATAAGAGATCAAATAATTAGTAGAAAAAACACTGTTTCCAAGTAGGAATGGACTTTTCTGTTTATTGTTACTTTACTTGCAGCAAATTGCTCAAATGTGGGGATTAAAAAATGAGGAAATAGATAGGACAGAATTACTCTTTCTGTTGCCTTCATACCAGTGGGTCTCAGCACACAATAGCTGAAAAATCGGCCCATGATGCTTCTCCCCTCATATACCTGCAAATAATTGTGGGATTTGGGGCACGGCATGATTTTTTGGAACATTTTTGACCATTCTGTGATGAGGCAACTGGTGCTGCTGGATGGTAGGGGCCACTTCTATCTGTCTCTCCCTGCCCCATGTTTCCCCTCTGCCTGCCTCCAAATTCTATCTGCTTCCCCAGGCCCACCTCAGATCACCTCTCCCAAAATGGAAGCTTAAATATTATTAAGCATGCATATCAGTGTCTCTTAGACTGCATAATTTAGGGACACACCACTGCCATCAAACTTGTGTTTAAACTATCTAAAGAGATTTAGTTGAATGGTGTGTGTGTAGGGTTTATAATTCTAGGCCTGTGAGTTATACCTGAGAAACTATAATTATTACACAAAGAGGTGTTTTTATTTTTTCCCACAAGCCTCACATCTTATAAAAGAATTTTTGCAAGTTTCCCCAGTAAATAGATTAAAATAATGAAAGTAGCCAGCATACAATATCAATTTGACTCGACTCTAGTGCCCTTGGTGGCACTGTTTTTGCAACGTATACCACACTTCCATGATAAACTGTATATGTGCTTTATGTAATAATGATAATAGTCTTACATATGGAGAATCACTTGCAGCCGAATGGATTGCCAGATGATTTATGTATTTTTCTAAACCATACGAAAGGTACATATATTCCTTTACCTACTACTGCAATGCAATCACCCCTGTGCTGAAAGATGGCAAGTGGTTAGCAGTGCCATAAGGTAATACAGAATGGCTTGCAAGGGGGGGAGGGATAGCTCAGTGGTTTGAGCATTGGCCTGCTAAAGCCAGGGTTGTGAGTTCAATCGTTGAGGGGGCCATTTGGGATCTGGGGCAAAAATTGGGGATTGGTCCTGCTTTGAGCAGGGGGTTGGACTAGATGACCTCCTGAGGTCCCTTCCAACCCGGATATTCTATGATTCTATGACAGGAAGTGAAGAATACCACCGCCAGTCCAGTGCTGAATTTGTAGTGAAAGAGGTGCCGGGGCTCAAGCAATTAGATACTTTCATAACTAATGCAGCAAACCCAGAAGTGCCAGGGCTATGAACTATCAAGCCCATAGGTGCTGGGGCTATGAACTGCCAAATCTAGAGGGGCCGGGGCTATACACTGCCAAGCCCAGAGGAGCTGGGACAGCCCTGGCAAGCCCTGGCACAAATTAAGCACTGCTCTAGTCACTGAAGTAACTTTGAGAGGTGAGGTTGCTCACTAAAGTTGCGATGGAACAGAGTGTAAGAAAGCCTTTGAAGTACTCCCTTATTTTGATCAAGGCTTTCCTACAACTGCATCCTATTGTTCATGTAATGTAACCCTTCATTTTAGAACTCTGGTTAATTTACATGTACAGATACTCAGGGGAGGTATGTTGGTCATCTCCTGCATTTTTTGAAAAGACATGACTTTGTGGGAGACTGTGCCTGGCCTCTGCATGGGTGCACCAGGGAGAGAGGATGCAAGGAGCTTCCCCCTCCTGTTGCACACCTACACAGGGGCCGTTCTTTATGGCAATCTGTGTGCTCAGTGCTGCCATTGGTGCTGGTCTTTCCATACAGCAACTTCGTGGGCATGACTGAACTTCCACTATAGTCAGTGCTGGTCATTACATTGACTTCAGTGAGCTGTTGAGTGGGGAATACTCTCTTGGCATTCCTTGAACTTCCAGGAAGGACTGGCCTCTGTTCTTCGCTCAGTGCAGTATGTGCCTAAAAGGCAAAATATTAGCCAAATTCTGCACTTCATTACACCCAATCCAACTTATTGACGCCAGTAGGGTAGCAAGGTCTGCGGGTAGAATTTGGCTTACTAGTTGCTGGTAATCACCAGTAGGGCTGTTAGGGCATGTCTACACTTACTTCCGGAGTGATCGATCCAGCGGGACTCAGTTTATCGCGTCTAGTGAAGACCCAATAAATCAACCACCAAGCGCTCACCCATTGACGCTGGAGAGAGAAGCGTAGGCGACGTCGACAGGGGCGCCGCAGCAGTAGACCTACCACAGTGAAGACACCGTGGTAAGTAGTTCTAAGTACGTCGACTTCAGCTACGCTATTTTCGTAGCTGAAGTTGCGTAACTTAGACCGACTTAGCTCACCGCCCCACCCCCAAGTGTAGACCAGGCCTGAGTTGTACATATTTTCACAAAGAATGCCATAGACTTTTTAGTACGACTAGCAAAAGGAAAGCAAAATGTTCACATTGCATTTTTGAAATCACACATGCTGAAGTACTGTAGTAACTCCTGCTAAAAACATGCAAAATGCAACTTTTTTATTTCAAATGTCAAGTGTTAACCCAAGAGCAAAACCATCTATCACCAGTAGGGCTGCAGGCAACCAACAAAATATTATGGTGAACCTGTTCAAAGGCAGCTGACAGAGAAAATAAACAAGGACAGAGTTGATGACGTCCAGTTATCTCTAGGAGAAAATCATCAATTAAGTCAGTGAAATTTGTGTGTCAGATCTGGTCTTAAAACTCTTCTCCCATTGGAAAGCATTAACTTACCTTACCCCCTTCTGTTGCTTTTCTGCTACAACCCTTTTTACACTCTTTCAAATGTAAATTAACCTCATTTTACACATCTATTTAATGCCAAATTGATGCAAACATCTCTATTTTGCTATGACATCCATTTTATGACTCATTACACCCATTGTGTACGTCACACCACCCTCTCCTGAATTTAGCCTAGAGAAATCCAGGGAGTTGCTCCACCTCCCACCCTCATGCAGATGCACACACACTAAAGCTCTCATAGTAGGAGTGACAGTAATGCTTGGAAAGCACTCTTCTCCTCCTCCAGCATAAAAGCACTAAACTAGTTGGCCTCTCCCACCTTTCTGAATGAGAAATATCCTCAAGTACCCACGAATTCCTGCCACCGAGACCAGGGTGGCCAGACCAAGACAACTCTGTGGCCACTACTTTTAAGGCTCTTGCAGCCTTTTCAATCACTCTTCAGAAAGGCCAAAAGTTTAAGACACTTTTTAGTCCCCTCCAACTGTATACTCACTTGGAGCCTGAAAGATGCACCTGATGTACATATCATTTGCACGCTGTTTTTTAAATAAATCCCACACAACCCTAATATATTGTTGTACTTGTGTCTGCCTTGAAAGATGAATAAAATCAGCTTTTTTAAAAATTTACTAGAAATATGACAACCTATGGCTTATTAGGTTTTTGACTGCCCTCCAATTACAGTTACATTACAAATAAATATGATAAGTCACAGTTCTGTTTAAACCCAGGAGCTTAGTCATAGGCCACATATTAGGGCTCTTTGGGCAATATTTAACAGCCTCCATACTACACATAATACTCTTTAAGCTAAATGAAAGTCAACTCAGGAAGCCATTTTGCAACTTGCTTGATAAATCCATGCTATCTTGAGCTGTTTTTTCCTTATTGGGAAACTCAAATGTTGGTGAGATAATAAGTAGCACTCTTCTCAGCATTGTAGAAGAGGCAGTTTTGCTGTTGGTCCCCCCATCTTTTGGATGAGAAGTAAAACCAAGGCCCTAACCCCCAAGAGCATATTGGCTTTTTTATAGGTGACCCAAACAAAAGGTATCCTGGCTGAATTCCAGTTTGAGTAATTATATTCTGCCGGCTTATCAAATTTCCCTGCAGTTCCCCAAAGTTCCTTTCCTTAACTATTGTGTGCTATTAAAGAATTGTCACATTCTATTCAAGAAATTAATGCATTTCTGTTGTGGATGAAGTGAGTATTGAATATTTAAAGTTTTATAAGAATTTGGAGATCCTTTTTGTGAAAAAAAACCCACCATGCAACATAATATACTATTTGTTTTTATCATTATATTACACATATCTTTTTGCATATTATTCTGTGATAGAGGAAACTTTTTACGTGTGTCATCAGTCTCTACCTAAAATTTAAATCATTTGATGAAATTTAAAATACTACCAATCGAGTAATGATATCTGGAAATAGTCACATGATTCCATTTTAAATCATACTAGAGCCTTAATTATGCTAATACAACTAGAAAAATCAGTTATATAGCTAATAAAAAAAATTAAGATAAGGCATTCTGATTAGGAGCAAATGACAAATTAAAGAATTATCTCCCTAGATAAAATGTAAATCTCTCAAAATCTGATTAAATTTGCTGTTTCCATATGCTTTGGGATGCCTTTAGTAAGTTATTTGTTACTGATCATCTCATCAATATGTAGTTGCATTTCATTTATACTTTATGAAATCTTTGGCATGTTTTTCATTATATAGTGATTATAGGAGGTGGCTGAATGGATAACATCACAGCATAAATACACGTTTATTTTAAGAAAACCAATAGTTCTCTACTTTTTCACATAATGCACCACTTCTTAAGCAGCAGATCCTCTCATGGACTAACTCTTCTTCCCACACTGATTCCACATCTTCCCTGCAGCAAATATAGTATTAATTGAAAAGAATATTAGGTGAGTGCTAAGGAGCCAGCATGGAAATAAACTCATCTTAATACAGTGAGTGAAGTTTATTTGTTAATATTCCTCAGTGTTGTATCTGTGCTGCTCATATTCTCTTCCTGGGCATGGGGTTTACTTTTATTAGTATAAACTCCCCTGTATATTGTCAGGGCCCACTATTCTAATGTCTCCAGCTCACCATGCAGTTGCGTTATATCTTGCAAGGTGGTAGCAACCGCTACAGTTTTGGTGTCATCCACAAATTTGATTAGTTTAATTTACACCAGAAGAAGAACTGATGAAGGAACATGAAACAGCTGGGCAACGTGCGTAGAAGTGGCCTTCCAGGATTTTTTTGTTTTCGTTTGGAGTTTTTAAATTCCATTTAGAACTGTCTCTAGATATTCTAACAGTGTCCTTGATGGGGCTACACCTGGTACGTAGCATCACCCACCCATGTGTGCTCTGCAAAACAGCAGTGGTCTGCAGACCAATGTTTGAGAAACGCTTACATAAACTAACCTTGAACAGAAAAAAACAAAACAAAACAAAAAAAAAAATGAGGAGTTCTTGTGGCACCTTAGAGACTAACAAATTTATTTGGGTATAAGCATAAGCCCAAATAAATCTGTTAGTCTCTAAGGTGCCACAAGTATGCCTCGTTTTTTTTTATTTTGTTTTGTTTTGTTTTTTGCTGATAGAGACTAACACGGCTACCACTCTGAAACCTGTAATCTTGAACAGGTTATAGGAGAGTGAAACCATAAACAAAGAAGACCTGCCTTATCACATATTGTATTGCTGCCCATGATGGCTTATTTTACCATCCATCTTTGATTTTCGCTTAGTCTGGTATAACAACTACTTGGAAGTAAATGTTTTTCTGAGGACTTTATTAATTAAAATTAAAAAGACATACCAAGTATCCTATATACTTGAATTCTCTGCACATCTGGATGAGAATGTAGTTTGCACAACTTGCCTCATTCCAAAAATACCTGGCTACAAATTAAAATTTGTGGGGGGATTAGCTGAACATATTTTTGTCTGCCCATACTGGAAGAAAGACAGGAGGCAATGGACGTGGTTTAATGAGGCCACTTAAAAATCTGGGAGTGCCCAGCAATAAATTGTACAGTGCAGAAAGGAGGAGAATCGGCTCTCTGCTGTTCCAGATGTAGGAGCCTGAAACCCCCTTGCTCAACTCCCTTAAAGGGATGCTTTCCTTGAAATCCTTTTCTAATGCATTTTATCCAATAACTGTATACCTTCCATACTGAGTACTGCACTGAACATCCTTTTACATATTAAGTTGCAACATTATAACCTAAACCCCCATTTCACCACGCAGGGTCCCCAACCAGCTCTGGGAAAGGCAAAAGAAAGAAAACAATCCACCCTGCCTCTGCCCTCCAATCTGGTGGTGAGGGAAAAATTCCTTCCCAGCTCCCCAAGTTCATGAATTGGTGCTGCCAAGCCAAACCTTGTAAAGAGGGCCTTTTGGGGGCTACAAGGGTATTACCACCACCCCCTACACTCTTCCGATCAGCAAGAAGAGCAGTGCAGTGACCTTGTCCTGACCTGGCCCCAACTGCTTCCAGCCCTTCCTGTCCATTTCTGTAAACTTTCCCCCTTCTACCCAACTGTTGTAAGGGAGCCCTTAAAGGCAGTGGCCCTTTTCTTCCAGCTAGCCAGACAGAGACCCCTAACATAAAAGTTGCAGTGGGCACCTTATCGTGTGTTTTCTCTATAGATGTGCAAAAGCATCTTATAATACTAATACTGCATTTTATAACATAGAAACGTTTGCCTTGTTCATCAACAAAGATATATTCTTCCAACATAGAAATACAGGAACCAGGAATGGTTTTACCTGATAGAGTTGCGAAATAAACATATGTACCTCAGAGAGCTTCCTTCTGTGTAAAATGTACACAGAGGCACACAGCACTGTAACCTTATAAATATGGGTAATAATAATAATTGCCCCTGCCTTTACATAGAGGAACCCTTCAACCCAGTTGATACAGTCATTGCATGGGCCGTTGTAGTTTGGAAGGCAAAATAAATAACAGTACCAGAACCACTCCATCTAAGAACAGTCAGAAAGGGTCAGGGATTAAGCCGACAACTCAGCCACTTCTGTGGAAGAACAGTGAGTGACTAAATTCCATCCTAAGAACTCTCATCTCTCCGGCCCGATTCCAAGCCGATTAAAATGGTGATGTTTGAGTTACAGCTGTTCTTGTTTGTGAATGGTGAGGGCTTCCTGGAACTAATAGAAGCTCAGCTATCAAGTGTCCAGTCAGATGTTTTTCTCCATAAAGTTTGCCTCAGACAAATTCCAACTAGTGCATTTTGCCTTGGGAGGTTCTGAGGGCAAGACAGTTCACTTCAACATAGAACAAATGTCAGACCAGTGAATATTGTACCTACACGAGAATCTAGTCAGGGGTCTGCTGTGTGGGAAGAAATTCTGCTAGGGCAGGATATCTCACTTTGAGATATCTGCACTTTGAATGTGCAGTTGTAAGCCATCATATGCAGCACAAGTTGAGAGAGAAGGGATAATTGAGTAACTGGTCAGTTCATCTCCCTCCCCAGAGTTCATGGCACTGAACACTGGAGTTAGTGCAGTCCATACTGCAAATGGTGGGTTTTGTCCATTGCCTTGCATGCTATCCTATCTGAATTTAGTTGTGTAGGAGTTCCTTTAAAAAAAACAAAAAACAAATACTGAATAGGAAGCTGACACTGGCTTCTATAGCCTCCAGCCCTTGTTGATTGTACGTGTCACTTCACACCCCGAAAGAACTACAGGTTCAGAATGGTCTTCCCTGCTAACAGCTGAAGAAGCATGATGTGGTGAATTGTTGGAATCCAAAGAGACATCCCCATAAATACAGCAGAGCTACTCAACCATTGGACATACAGGCCACAGTGACTTGCAGAATCATTGCTGATGAAAAGTATGTCACATCTTGAGGTTTTTTGAGGGAGCTGCCTACTTGATGCAGAATGATAATTCTAGCACTAGCCAAGTGCTCCTTTTCACCCTGATTTCTGCCTGCTGGAGAGAAGCTTTTCACTAGGCTAGATCATTAAGTGAAGGATGAGTTGCCTAAGCCTGGATGTGAAGATTGCATAAGTGAAGCATGTCATGTTCAGTGCTGTATCCTGCCCACATTTTGCTATCCCCATTTCAAACGCACCGTATCTGCTTCCTAACCTCTAGATGATAACCTCTGAAAACAAAAGAAAGGTGATTTATTGCATCCAAATGAGGATGGGCCTTCCAATCCAGAGTTAAAATAAGGTGCAGATTCATCCAGCTATATCCCCTTGAATCATAGATTGTATTGTTATTGTTATTAATTTGTAGTGTCAGGATCCCATTGTGCGAGGTGCTGTTCAAGCACATAGATCCCTGCTCTCGAAGGTATACATTCTACTTTGAAGCCAGACACAGCAAGTGAGGATGACAAACAAAAGGAAGGAAGTGGGGTGGACAAGGGTAGGAAAGATAAGGTCACGGTGACATGGAAAGCTATTGCATAAATTGATGGTTCTAAGTCAACTAAAATATTAAAAATAAATTAATAAAATCATCTGTCACTGGCCACTTGTAGCCAGAGCACCATCCATCCTCAATTCCCTCTCTAAATCCTGAAGGCTTTCCAAAAGAAAGGGGGTCAGAAGAGGCAACAGAGACTCATAAACAAATGAGGGGGCACAATAGCCAGAGTAGGGATCACAGTCAGGCTCTAGAGGGAGTGGAGGAAATAGCCTAGCTACAAGTCAGCAGATAATGGGTTGCCACAGATGTTAGTTACAGAGCTTTCTGGCAAGCTTAGGGTTCTCAGTTGGCTTTATAATTAGGCCTATTATTTGTCCCTTAATTATAATCTTTAACACTATGAGTAACTCATGAGTCTTAAGCAATAAGGCCTACATCTGAGCCATTTGATTTCACCCAAGTTACAGGTATAGGCTGACAGGATTTACTTGAACAATCTGCCATTGATTTTCTTCTTAAGTGAAGCAGAAATTCTGCCTAACTGAATATTTTTAGACTGTTTCTTTTTAACCTTTTCAATAGGTAATCGTTCTAGCTAAAGAGAGCTCTCGTACTCCAGATTTTCTTAACAGCCCACCAATCTTTAAATTCCACCTTAATATTGTCCTGCAATTCTTTATTGGAAAGCCTCTTTACATTTTGAATTTGATTTCTTGATAGAGAATAATATACTGTTGTTTCCATTAATATCTCCTTCTCTCTCTCTCTCTCTCTCTCTATATATATATATATATATATATATATGTATATATATATATATATATATATCCGGTGTTGCAATCAGACAAACGACTCACCTTTTTCCCTAGAAACATTATTAAATGGCATTATGAGGCATGGAACCATGACAGAAATGGCCACACTGTTCTGAACCAGAAAGAATGCCAAACACCCTGTAGATAAAAACAGGGGATCCTCAAGACTAGATGTTTAAACTCTTGCCAAGCCAGCCATGCCCCACCCCCAACATACCCTTAAAGACAAAAAGTTATTTGATTTCTGATATATCTTTGAACACCATTTCCATTAACTTCCCAATAATCAAACAATGATTGCATCAAGATGCATGCTGTTGATAAACCTAGAGGAGGAGCAGTACTATTTCCCCATGCAGACTGAGGGGAACCAGACAATGTCAGGATAAATAGAAAAGGGAAGTTAGGCCACCTACAGTGACATGATCATGAAAGGGCAGTCCGGTCTTTAACTTGCAGGGAGCAGTACCTAATCCTTGTTTATTAGTGGGAGCCACATGTTCAACTGGAGAGCTCCAGTTTGGGGCCGGACAGGGCAAGTGTATGGCAATGATACTAGTAAATAAGAATGTCCATCAGATAAATCATCCTGCATAAGTCCTTGTCCCAAAAGTGGAGGAGTGGAAACTAGTGAACAGGGTCCTGTAAAAGTTCCAATAGAAGATATTGTCTGTATCTCTGCAGGGCCCCTTCACCAGGGGCAGGTTGGATTGTAAAGTCTGTGGTCTTGGTTCGGCCAGCAGTGGTAATGTAAGAACATACAGATGACTCCCAAGCAGTATCCAGGGTGGGGACCATATGGCCAGACGTTTTGGCTTGATATTGGGTAATAAGCATCCCTACTGGGGTCGGTCTTACTGGATATTGATCTCTATGAGGAACAGATATACTCAGTCCAGACCAGATATGAATCCTCACAGGGTCAGCCCCACTAAATCTCACAGGAAATGTATCCTTGCTGGGGTCATCCCACCTTGGTCCATCTTCCTCCTCTTCCTCCCATCAAGTCCACACAGTTGCTCACTCATGATGAAATCCAGGCAGCTCATGAGTGGTTCATGCACATAGTTCCTCATGTGATAGAAGTAGAACTACGTGTGTATAAAACTCACAAAGATCTCTTCCCTCACCATCACAGAACTGAATAAAGTACTTCTAAAATAAATACCATTAGAACACTGAAATAAACAAAATAACCTGCTGAATCATTAATATGAGATACCCCCAGTTCTTTGCAGGGTGTCTACACACTTTCACCAGTACACCTTTCCATGAACAGGTGAAGCTGCAATCAGTTGGGTCTGCTGTTCTTCAGGGTATAGGATGACCACTTCAGGATAGGGGGGTACTGCTTCCCTCTGGCATCCACACCTTTTGGAGCCCTGCCTGCACCAGCTTCCCAGTATCTCCTCTTCCACCAGAATCACAGTGGCACCACTGCTGGCCATGGCCTTTGGCACAAGTGCCTCTGGTTGGAAAGGATGATACTTCTGGCCCTCTCCGGGTACAGGGACCCCAGTTCTTTCAGATGCCACTGAAGAGCCAATTCTGGGCCTCCAGTTTCTTCTTTTGTCATACCATGCCCATCTACTGCTGGATTATGTTTCTTGCTGGATGAGGGCTTCAGACAGTACCCCCATCTCCACCACCATCGAGGACCATTTTGCCTTTATACCTAGGGTTTTCTGCTAGCAACTGTATAAGACTGTCACCACTAAGTCACCACTGTGCCCACCTGTGCCACCAACAGTCCCAAGTATAGTAACTAGTTGAGTCCAAAGACCAAAGCACCTTTGCATTTTTGAAAAATGTTTAAAATCTGGGAAATGATTGATCTTTAAATATTCATGGTAAATAGGCCTAATGGCCTGTGATGGGATGGTAGATGGAGTGGGATCTGAGTTACCCAGGAAACAATTTTCTGTAATATCTGGCTGGTGAATCTTGCCCATATGCTCAGGGTTTAGCTGATCGCCATATTTGGGGTTGGGAAGGAATTTTCCTCCAGGGCAGATTGGAAGAGGCCCTGGAGGTTTTTCGCCTTCCTCTGTAGCATGGGGCACGGGTCACTTGCTGGAGGATTCTCTGCTCCTTGAAGTCTTTAAACCACGATTTGAAGACTTCAATAGCTCAGACATAGGTGAGAGGTTTTTTGCAGGAGTGGGTGGGTGAGATTCTGTGGCCTGTGTTGTGCAGGAGGTCGGACTAGATGATCATAATGGTCCCTTCTGACCTTAGTATCTATGAATCTATGTGCAGCTTGCTCACTAGGACAACTTATATTCTTCTTTAGACTCTGTCTCTTGTCTGAGATCTGTACTTTTCTTATCTCACATAAGCTTATGTAAACTACAGAATTGGAAGGACAGAATATAAATGTTTTGTGATTCTTGTAACAAGGCAAGCATGTTTAAAAGGGAGATTGTGCATTCCTCAGTGGGGAAGAGAAGATGTTTTTCTCTGGGATTTAATTTTCATTGGAAATTAATGGTAGTCCCTTTAAAGAGGGGGATTATGGGAGTGTTTCTGGATATAAAAGCACCTGGGTTTCACTAGCAGCCTCTCTTAGTCTTAGACTGAACAATGAGATTACTTTGCTGTTTTGTGAGAGAAAACTTGTTTTGCTTTAATTATCTGAGTTTGTTACTTGGGGATAGGATTTGCATTCATTCTTAAACATTTTAATTGAATTATTTTGAAGCTTTCAAAAACTTTTTTGGAGTTGGGAACTTTCTGCAACCTGGGAAGAGCTAGTACCCCCTGCCTATGTTCTTTTACTGTTCTTTGTTTAAGTTGGTAGAGACTTTCATTACTTAAATGAGAGCCCTACCCTACAATTTCAAACAACTTCTCTTAAATAAGTAAAATTATAAACAGCTGCAAACAGGTAGATGCACAGGGAACTTGGAACCAAGAGCAAAACAATTTTCTGCAGAATGTTACATTGCTAGGTGTCTGTCATCAAGAGTCTTAATGTAACAACTTCTATCAACAGATTAACTAGAACCTAGAACAAACAAAACCCAAACTGGCTTTTTGGGAAATAGATCTTTTGTTAACTTAGTGTGACCGTCAGTCTGCCTTTTCCAAGGTATTTGCTAACTTCAGTGAGCACTGATTGCTTCAATGAGGAACCTAATCTTAGTCTTATCTTTTCTATCTGTATGGGCTGCTCCAGAGTTGAGGAGGAAGTTAGCTCCCGCTCTGCTAGATCTAGAGTGGGGTCTCTGCATATAATTCTGTGAAACTGAAAACTTATTATGTGGGTGAGGGAGTGTCTTCCAAATGTTTAGCATACAACATGAGCATGCTTGATCCAGCAGTATTGTGGGGTGCACTGTGTATGTATGTGCCTGCTATCAGATCCTCTTTCACTCCCACATGATATTTGATTAAACACAATTGTTTTAAAATAATTTTATAGGCAGTGGAGAACAAGACATAGCCTCTATCAGGAATTCTTTACTAAGGGGTCCTGTTTGTGTCAACAAGCCCTACATCCCAGCTAGGAAAGATGATAGTGTCTGTTCTATCATGATTATACTGGATCCATCTATTTTTCTTTTTATATACTGGTTAAGGTATAAAACAAACAAAAAATGGTGGGGACCAAACCAAAAAGAAACATCTGAACGTAAGGAATGTTGCATAATGAGCCATGAGAGAGAAGTGTAGTTAAAATCACCTCTGTTGGGAACAACAATAATGCTATATGTGAAGGTCTTTCTTGTACTTCTGCAGGGAGAAATATTTAGGTAAAAATTTTTCTTCGTGGCTATTGCCTCATTAGTTTTTATGTGTGTTTCTATGTCCCTAGATAAGGAAACAATTTCTGTAGCCCAAATCTGACTTCAGGAGTATAATTCAGAAGTAACTACATTTAAATCAGTGGAATTAAACAGACAATCTCAGTAATTTTTTTTCTCTTCCCCACTGTACCTCCTAATTTTTAGCCGGCAGTTAAAACATATATGGGAGGATCCACAATGGTTAGGAAAAGATATGGTATTTTATTAGTAGAGCCAAGTGAAAAATGAACACGCCATGGGGCAGAAAGGAAGTCCATTTCAAGGAAAGAGAACTCCTTTTTTAGTTCTGCAGAACCAACTGAAAAGTACTATATAGAGTCTAGGAGGAGGGATGAGTTCTGAGCCTATTTAAAGACAATTAAGGTTAAAAGAGCAATAAAGACCCTGATCCACAGTGGGTTAAAAAGTTCTCAGGGAAGTTTGTTCTGTGGGTTTAAGGAGGGAGGCTCTTATTGCTCAGTGTTAAATGTTTGAGTATGTGATTAAAGGAGAGTAGAAGCACCTGTGAGCAGCAGAAGGCTGGCCAGGCCGTCAGTATATAAAACAGAATAGAAAACACATGGTTCTTCATTTCTCCAGTGAGTTACACTGTTACATACTAAAGGATTTTTGTTTTTAAAGAGGCAGATAATCAGGAGAATAGAAGTATCTCTAAGAATCAGCTCTGGCTATCACTCCAGCACATTGTTTACCTAGAGCTATTTGAGAATAGCGCTGGGACTGAAGAGTATGGCAGGGCATAAAGGCCCAGCAGTTTTGTTTCACCTAAGAGGCAAACAGTTACTAAATAAGAAGAAAGAAGAAAAGGAGTACTTGTGGCACCTTAGAGACTAACCAAGGTGCCACAAGTACTCCTTTTCTTTTTGCGAATACAGACTAACACGGCTGTTACTCTGAAACCTGTCAGTTACTAAATACTGAGCTCTTATTAGCTATTTTATTTAACTTTTATTTGTTTAATTTTGCTAACAGAGCACCTTTCAGCTGAGGATTTTCACAGTGCTTTACAATTAATGAAGTCTCTGTGAGGCAGGTAAATAGTGCAGCAGAGCTTAAGTGACTTGCCCAGAATCATTCAGTAGGTCAGTGTCAGAGCTTGGAAATAGAAATCGGGTCTCCTGATTCCTAGTCCTGACCCATGTAACCACTAGACAGTCCTCCCCCCACCTGACAATCATGACAAAGACAATCACTGAGAAGAACTTCCATACATTTTCAAATGTCACTCTATTGAGGACTAATAGTCTAGTTGCAAAATCCTCAGCTAACATCCAGGTGACAGCACCATCACCTCCAATCTGTGCAGAAGAAATATGTGCAATAAATACTCTTATCCTACCCCTGACATCTGTAATTGTCTATTGAGGCAATTGTGGGTGTTAATGGTTGAGGACCTGCTTTTTTAGGAGTCCCATAACTCCATACAAACACCACACCTTCCTGGCTGGCTATATCTGCCCTCTCTAGCACAATGGGGAGGAAACAACACACCAGCAGACCCTAAAACTGATATCCAACAACTTGAGCGGAAGGGAAGGCAAATCATGCCCTGATTTTCCCTTTTTCTGCAGTCTAGCACTCTGACAAATCATAAGGCCAGTCAAGTCTACTGCAGCTTCTTTATCATATATGGCAAGCTTCCATTTCTTAGTGGTTATCTGTTCTAAGTGACAAGCTATCTTCCAGCATTTAATAGTTCGGACAAAGTAGCAGCTAGGAACTGAAGAGTCTCATTATCCCACTTAATTTACAGGAAAGTTAAAATATTTTTCCATGACTGCCCCTCTTCCTTGCCTCCCTCCTCTCTCTGGATCTCTGTTCCCCTTTTTAAAAGTAAGAGGCAGTTAAGCTTGGTATACTCCGGGGGTGGGGGGGGGGGAATTTTCCAACTAAGGCTCCTTTCTGCAGCATCAGCTGTTCCCTTCATATGCCCCCAGGTGACTGCTATTCAGTTCAAGGGAAATTAATGAAAAACAGGATGCAATTTCCTGAGCTCAGGGCCCTCCTGTTAGATTTTATATCAGTGCATGTGTTAGTCATTTAACCATGTGTCCTACTTGAACAAGTGCAGAGAAGTGTTCCTCAAGAAGTTAAACTGTTTGGTTAGATGAAGATCTATAAAGAATGTCATTTTTGAATGGCCATTAAGCACTGTAGGAAAGCTCAGATATTCTTTTCACGTCAGAGAATAAAGCAAAGACTTTTTTTTGTTCTTTCTCTGAGAAAGACATCAGACTGCTCTGGTGGTAGATGTGTTATCCAAAGACTAATGGAACTTTTATTTATTTTAGCATGTTCCCCAATGCCTCTGACTATATATTGCTCAGTAGATGAAAATGGAAGGGGTTGGTTCATGAGCATCAAACTTGTCTCTCAGACTTCGGTATTTTGAATGGGGAGGGCTGTCAGTGTGCCAGCTGATCAGATTTTTAAACAAGATTTACTGAAGCAGACCTAATAGCTCACTTAGTCCAGTCAAGTCTATACACTTGACAGTATAGTTACAGAGAGAAATATTCCATTAAACCAGATCATGGCATAAATCTTCTCATGTTTAATAACTGGAATAAGAGAAAACACATAAACCACAGAAAAGGCTTGGGATTGCTCCAGGAGAACCTACAACTGTAGGGCTGTGTGGTGTTAGCTCCTGAACTTCAAGTGACAACTTGAAGCAGTCGAATAAGATTATAGAGACCTCTGTCATCTAATCCCCATTTATAAAGAGCTGTGAATCTGATTTTAAAACTAGACAGATTAGGAAATCTCTAAACTGGAATCTGAATTTGGAATCTAAATCTCCATTTGAGTCCATATCTATGAAACTGCATTTGCTGTTGTCATAATTTTAAGCAAGGAAGATTACAAAGACCAGTACATTACTGGTAGAAAATTAACTGTATGCCTTTCACTAGGACAAAGAAGTATTAAGAATCTGACTGGCATTGAGCCCAGTCATTCATTGATCTCAAGAAACAGAAGGAGAGTATCTATCATCTATTCTAAGTTATTGGGGGTAGGAGGTGGAGAAGAACAACCACCTATGCTTTTTCTTATCCTTAAAGAATGTTTTTTGTGGGTTTTAATACAAAATAATCACAATATGTGAATACCAGCTTCACAGCTAAGGCTGATTCCATCGTTTGAAGAACCTTGAACCTAGTTTATATGATAGTTTTAATATCTTCTGAATTAAAGAACAAGTTAGGATTTATTAATCTTGCTTCCCTAAATACAACACAATTGTTACATCCTTGTGTCCTTTCTAGTTAGAGGAACAATACTAAATTCTCAAGGCTGAGAACAAGTACTAACCTGCTATCTGAAAAGTTTTTCTAACTGGTGGGGAATATCCTCTTTTCTCCAGGTCTATTCCTTTCCTTTTTTATTCCTCAATTATATTGTCAAGTGCTTAAAAACAAAAAACTCACCACCCCTTCAAATGCAAAGTGTGGGTGCCCCAGCTGCTATGCAACATGTAACTAACAAACACCAATCCTGGGGAGGTAGTGTTCACACTGCTGACATCAGTGATGCTAGTGCATAAACAGGGAGTGGACTACAAAAGATCCTCATTGGGTTCTGCTGCCCTAAATTTGCAGCAGAACTGTGTGTTTGCCATATACAGATAAAGGGAGAAGGCACACTTCTTATTTCAAAGTTATTGCAACCCACTATCACCTCATCACCAAAATGAAAAACACTGTTCTATAAGCAGTTGTATATCTATTAATTCTCCTATCACTTTGGTGAATATGTATTTAAGCAGTCGCGCTTCCTGTGCACTGGTCTTAGAAATCAGACCTCTGCTGAGGTTGGCAGTTTGGACTCGTCCAAAGATATCGTCAGTGTTACCGAGAATCAAATAGAGTGTTTTTTAAAAAAGAAAGGGAGGGGGCACGTATAATTCTGTGGCCCCTTGAAGCAAGTATTGCAGAAAGAAAATTGTTACACCTTGATTGTAATCATTTTTTTAACAGAACAATAAATATGATAAATGTTTGAACGAATTTTTCCATTGATTTAAACATTTAACTGAAAGTACTAACAGAACTTAGTGAAAGTTAAAAAAAAATAGAAACAGGTTTTTTTAAAGTGTGTCTGTCTCCCATTCCTGCTCTCTCCTTTAGCCAGCAAGGAATGCTTTTCTCTGTTGGCCTGCCATGCGCAGCCGTGTACCTTGACAGTGAGCGTGTCTCAGCAGTGCTTCCACTGGGTGCGTCCTATTTCTTTCACATTCATCCGCTTGCTTGCTGGTGTGGTGAGGAGTCAGTGCCACAGTCTGAACCAGTCTGTTGTTTTTAAAAGTTCTTAATCTTAGGAATGATTTAGGAAAGTGTCTTTGCATTCACTGGTATGGGAGGGAAGGCTATTGCTACACTCAGAGGGATAGGGCAGTGACCAGGGTATCAAAGATCACAACTGCCCCTGGCATAAACTAAAGCAGTGGATACATTTTTCATCATGAAGTCATGGGGAGATTTGCATACAAAGAGATGTGAGAATCTGACCCTTTGACTGAACTCCTCTTCTGGGTGTAATGAGGCTGGACCTTGTGCTGCTTTGTTAGTGAATGGAAAATGATGGATAGGTGCTTTTAGTTGCTTTGCACTCTCTGGGCTTCATCAGGTATGAATCTCATCACATCAGGAATTGAGGGAGAAAAGCTTTCTGCAGGGTTGGAATTAAGAAATGCTGAGGGAGGAAGAGACAAATTCTCAGGGAGCTCAGTTTGAGGCAGGGAATTAGGATTCTTTGCACCTTGGTTTGATAGTTCCTTAACTCCAAGAAATGGGTAGGCAGGAGCTCCTCCTTCCTTTTTCTCCACGTGAAAAACTTCTGGGAACACAGTCTCCAGGCAAAGGGCTATGTCTGGGTGCACTTTTGAATGCTAATTAGCCTGGCTGTTGTTGGATGGAACGTTTAGTGGGGAGGGAGGTCAGCTTGCTCTCTGGTCAAATTCTGGAGCAGAGGTCTCCTCTCCAGCATGCCCTGCTGTGTCAGTGAAGACGTCTGGTTTTTACATTTTATCAGCAGATTACTATTGGAATATTTTTCTTTATCTGTCATTAAATGGCCTTTTCTGCAACATGCAATGTCCTAGACTTTGAATTTATTTACAATAGAAGCAGGACAATTTGACTAGCTCAAACCTGCCATCAGCTTGTCATGTCTGGTTCATAGTCCCTAAAAGTTGCTTCAAGATTGAGCCAGCCATCAGCATTCTAACAATCTGAATGAACTCTGCAGGCCCAAGGTTTTCAGCTTGCTGTCAAAAAAGAGTGTAACAAAGTGTAGTGTGGCTCAGCTCCTTTTCTAGTTCACACTGTGTGTATGCTTTTATTCTGACATTATAAAAACTCCTAAGAAATAAATGAGACCAAAAAAATCCCTTAATTGATTTGCTTACAATGAAATTTTGTACTGATTACATTACTCCCTTACCTTTTCTGACAGTATGCTTCACGCTCAAATTTCCACAGATAAACAACAAATCTTTATATTGAAGTTGCACAAAATATGTTTGTGACAGTAGTTTGGGAGCTGCCGGACAGTTAGTCTTAACTATCTTTCTGTAATGATGGAAATTTGTATTGAGCCTAACACGAGTAATGGTGCTTGTAAAATAATGTTTAGTAGAGTGTAAATAATTTTAATTTATATCTAATACTTGGAGTTGGATTCATTCATTCATTCATTCCACTTTTGTCAGAGAAGATAATTATTACAGATAATATATATACACATCATACATATTTCAGTGTGTGTATGCATGTATGTATATGTTTGTGGGTATGTAAGAAAATATAATCTGTGTGTATCATACAACATATAACATATTGATATAGTGATCTGACAAGGATTTAATCTCAGGGACATCTTTCAGATTTAACTAACTATGCTACTTTGTATAAAAATTGTAGAGGCGCTATCCAATACGATGGTAAATTAAGAAAAAGCCCTAGTGGGCAACCGCTGAAGGGTTAATACACTGCTCAGCTTCAGTTTAATTGGGCTGCCATGTTCATATTGTGTTCACGGTAAGACTTAGCTGGAGAGAGCCTGGATTTGACAGAGAGCACAGAGCCTTTGTGTAGTTACAGTGCAGTGCACTGAGCTGGAGGGTTTTAAATAAGATGGGTCCTGTGAAGACAAAGAGATCTGGGGAATCAAGACTTGACTACTATGT
Source organism: Lepidochelys olivacea (assembly GCF_965140295.1). Classification (NCBI taxonomy): domain Eukaryota; kingdom Metazoa; phylum Chordata; order Testudines; family Cheloniidae; genus Lepidochelys; species Lepidochelys olivacea. Next base: position 28,317,359 of record NC_140417.1, on the reverse strand, counting down.
CTCTTATGTTAACTGCTATAGCGTAGGTCCATTCAGTTTTGTTGTTTTTGGTTTTTCGTGCATGATTTATATTCTTATTTGAATTGTTCTGGTATTGAATTTTGTTTAGTACTGACTTAGCTTAAGTAAAAGTGTAGGATTCCGAGTATGTTTTTTTCCAAGTTTGTTTGGGGTTTTTTTCATTTGCTTTGCTGTAAAACATGCAGGTTTGTGAAAATTCATGTCTGAGCTAAAAATAGATTATTCATTGTTCTTACAGTGTTTTGAGGATCTTCAGGTCTAGTAATTTACAATTAATATTTGTAATATATTTCAGATATATTTTTACTTAGGTAGAGATATATCCAAACCTCTAGCATTCTATTAAAATCTGAGCTGCAAAACTTAAAGGCATTTTAATACTTTATAATGCCTCTATAAAATATATCTTCAAAGGGAGTGGGGAGTGTGTGTGTTTTATATTTTAAATTAATAAAAATTTTATGATAAGTGTTGAACTAGAGAGTTATGAATGCAATTTGAAAAATAGGCTTAAATTATGTCTTTTTTAAAAGATAACTAGATTGCATTATAGCTCACATATAAAGTTTACTAACTTTACAGAGTGAAGATTTTTATTTGTTTTTAGTTGAAAGAATATACGTTATTAGGGAATAAAAATAAAGATTGAACAATTTACACAAATTATTAAAAGCAGTGTATGTGTTATATAACAGTGAAAGTTGTTTAAATATGGGTAGAGTTTTCAAGAAATTTCATTGACTCTGGATTTTTATAGATATATTGTCATCTTTATATGCAATATATAGTTAGATAGAATATGTAAAGCAATCATTTAAAATGCATTAATAAGTACGTGATCTTGAACCTTCATTTATTTGTCTCTGAACTTGGGTAAAAAGAACTATGAGTAGGATTTGTTAAAAGAATCCTTTTTAATTTCAGCGACTCATTGATTTCAGTTTTATGATGCATGGTGCTTAAGTTTTTTCAAGTATCTTTTTAAGCCTGCCTTTGTTTCTTATCAATGACCAGCCCAAATTAATATATTTGTTAGTTATATGACAATTTTTTCAATTGAGGGGTTTCCTGAGGTTAGATCATTTCACCATTTAAAAGAACACATGCTGTTTCAACTTAGTATCTTTTCAAAGAGAGGGGTATCGTTAGTTGTCTTTTGAGATGTTGTTTATCACACAGCATTGGGGTATTAATGACTTACGCTGTCTTGAAAAAATTGTAGGTGCTATTATGCCTCATAAAGCACAGCTGCACTGAATTATCATGTCAATTTGAAGTCATAATTTTGTGCACTACTGAAAAACCTATTGAAGAGACATCCTTGATTTTATTATGTGATTATGTCATTCATCACACAGTACATATGTCATTGATTTGCTAACAGACAAGCAGATCAATCCAGCAAGTTTTACTCATGCCCAGTGGGAAAAAGCTGCAGGATTCAATTTAGGGCAGAAATCATCTGAATAAAGTCCTTTATTTTTTGCAACTTTACAAGCATAACTGCTAAATAAAGGTGAGACAGTTGTTGCCATTTGAAATACAATAACATGGATCTCTACCTCCCCCAAAAATTCAGAACAACACATGCTGTCCTGTATCAGTGTATTCAGTGATGCAATTTGATTTATTAATTATAACATTTTATCCCTAGAGAGATGTGGTGGCAAGTGTCTAAAACCCTGTTGCACATGTTTTATTATCACATTTTAGCAGTTGGTTGTTGCATATATCACAGGACAAAACAAAATATTAAACATATGTGTTGGAAGTGTATAGCTTACTAAAAGGCATCAGGTGACTGTAGCATAAATATTAGAACATTCCATGGAATGTTTTTTTTTTCTTCAAGCTGCAGAGATCTCTGCATCTCTGGTATAACAGTTTTGCATCTAGCCAATGTTAATATTTACACTGTATTTTGAAGATAAATTGACCAGTATGTCCAAAGAACTTTGTATTCTTAAATATCCTTACATTTTTAACTTAGAAAAATCATGTAGCTGATGTCACTTAGAGTGGTTTAAGTCAGGAAGATTTACAGATCAAATGAGATTACTTGGATGTCAAACTGATATAAATGAGAGCAGAATGAGCCCCATTCTTTTGAAATCACTTGTATGGTACTATGGTTTAAAATGGGTATTTTGTAAAATACTACAGTACTTACATTAAAATTTACAGTCAATTGGAAAATCTGAGGACCAGATCCTGCCTTACATTAAGGCCAGTTTTGCTATTGGTGTGCCACAAAGTGATCTTAAAGCTTCCCTAAGGGGGATTTCCCCTGACATTGGAGAACCCGCAGGGGGTGTAACCTAGCATGGGGGGTGGAGACATATCAAGGGTTGGAAGGTGTGGGACCCCTCCAGCAATCTTTATTGGCAAGATGGTCTCTAGGGGAACATCACAGACTGCTACAAGTTAAAGAAGCCTTTAGCCTCCTCCAAGATTGAAAGTAGTGGAAAAGGGACTTTGAGCCACTTTTCCCTTTTCCCCTGAGACTCTGATGAACTATGCTCAAGGGCACTGGAGAACTGAGCCCTGAATACATTGATTGAACTTGCTGCTACAGGGCTAAATTTATTGGAATATGTGGTGCTTCAAGTCTGTGGCCCAGCCTTGTCAGTCATAACATTTAATTATAATAGCACTTACAGTAGTTCTTGTGCAGCTCTTATTTAAGAAGAAAATGGTTTCTGGCATGTGTGGCAAAAATTGTGTTACTCCTGGGGAATTCTGTGCATGTGAAAAATTCATGTCCCCCACAGATTTCTTTGCTTCCTCGCAGAAAAATGACTTTCTGACAGGGAAGCAATAGGAAGCTGCAAGAGCAGTCACACACCACTCCCTAGCAGCACAGACACTTCGTTCCACCCATGCTGTCTTCCACCCAGAGCAGCCAGTGGAGAGGTAAATCACCGTGGGGCTGGGGACACCCCAGCTAGTGGCACCTACTCTGAGCCATCATCAGCTGCTAGTCCCAGCTAGGCTGGAGGCAGGAGAGGTGTGTGGGGAGGGTTCACTGTACAGGGAGCTGCTCCCCCATCCATCCAATGCCTATGCATCCAGACCTCCCACACCCAGACACCCCTGCCAAGCCTCACCCAGTACATCCAGAACCCCCCTAGCACTGCATACCCAAACCCCACCCCACTGAACCTCAACCCCTGCATCTGAATCCCCCCTGCACCCAGACCTCTTGCCTCCAGACTCCCACCCCTGCACCCAGGCCACCCCACACTGAGCTCCCTGCACTCAAACCCTGATGCTTCCACCCCCTGCACCACCACACATCCAGACCCCCACACCGACCTCCAACTAGCTGCACCCAGACCCCCACCCCACCAAGTCCCACTCTCCCAGCACCCAGACCCCTCTGCTGAGACCCCCACACCCAGACCCCTCTGCTGAGCCCCAACCACCTTCACCTGGAAGCCCCTGCAGAGTCCCATTGCTCCTGCACCTGGAACCCTCCCCCACAATAAGCCTCTGTGCACAATAAGCCTCCAGATCCCCCCACACCTAGACCCCCCCCCACTGAGCTGCCTGCATCCAGATTGTCACACACAGAATCCTCTCACCCCACACCTGGATCCCTCCACACTGAGCCCCTCCACACTTGGATCCTGCCTGGTTGAGCCTGCCTGTTCCACACCTGGTGTGCCTGGCACAGAGGCAGGGCCCCACAGTGTTTCTGGGGCAGGCTCAGACCTTGTGCTGTGTCAGGTTCAGGTGCAGCCTCACTGCTAAGTCCGTGTCCCAGGGGTGAGGGGACTGCAGGGTGATCTCCCACCTTTGTGCAGCCAGTGATCTGTGTTCCCCACTGCCATGCTGGACCCTCTGCATTTATTTATTGACAAATAAAATTTGCAGAATTTTAAAATATTGTGTGCAGAATTTTTAATTTTTTGGCACAGAATGCCCCCAGGCGTAATTGTGTGAGCATCCCCCAGACTGGGAACCCACATATTCCAAAGGCACTGTCAAGGTTCCTTCCCCACTCTGAACTCTAGGGTACAGATGTGGGGACCTGCATGAAAGACCCCCTAAGTTTATTCTTTCCAGCTTAGGTTAAAAACTTCCTCAAGGTACAAACTTTGCCTTGTCCTTGAACCCTATGCTGCCACCACCAAATGTGTTAAACAAAGAACAGGAAAAGAGCCCATTTGGAGACGTCTTCCCCCTCAAAATATCCCCCCAAGCCCTTTGCTGGGGAAGGTTTGATAAAAATCCTCACCAGTTTGCATAGGTGAACGCAGACCCAAACCCTTGGATCTTAAGAACAATGAAAAAGCAATCGGGATCTTAAAGGAAGAATTTTAATTAAAGAAAAGGTAAAAGAATCACCTCTGTAAAATCAGGATAGTAAATACCTTACAGGGTAATCAGATTCAAAACACAGAGAGTCCCTCAAGGCAAAACCTTAACTTACAAAAAGACACAAAAACAGGAATATACATATAAAATAGCACAGCTATTTTTCCAGCCATTAAACAAAAGAAAATATAATGTGTTTCTAGCTAGATTGTTTGCTAACTTTTTACAGGAGTTCTGAAAAGCATTCCTGATCTGTGCCCGGCAAAAGCCTCACACAGACAGAGCCTTTGTCCCCTGCCACATGCAGGCTTCCAAAAGAGCAATTGAGAGGAACCTGAAATGGAATTTAGTAAAGTAATGGACTAAGCAGGAAAATCATCCATTTCTTCTGCAGTTTGACGGCATCTAGAAAGAAATTGAGATGAGGAAGCCACTGTTTCCTTTTCAACTTCAGATCCCAGCAATCACAACTCTTAAGTCAGGTTCTTGGGACTGCCCTCTAGACAATAAATAATCACATTTTACCTGCACAGACTGCATTTTGGTTGTTTTGGATGGCCAGACAATGATATTTTTCCTTGCATATACCAGCAAAGCCTTGATTAGCATAATTTTACTGTATGTTTATTAAATGGGGAAAAGCTCTCCTAAAAATCACGTTAAAAGGCCTGTCTGTACAAAGGCATTGCTTTCTTGGCATGGAGTGCGATGTCTGCTTATTTTGTGGCATGTAGGTCCACTTCTTCATTGGTTTTTAACATATTTTTTATGAAAGAAATTTGCCACTGCAAGACCTGGACACCATACTGGTTTAACTTCATCGGCATTTGCATCTGACCTTCCTCTCTCTTCCTCAGTCTCTTTCAGATCTTCTCTAATCCTGTTACTGTTATCTCCCTGTGCTTCCTGAAGGGAAGGCAAGGCTGCAAACAACTTTTGGGGCATGTCGTCCTTTGGAATGAAATGCTTTTCTTATTGAAATACCTTTTATTAAGAGCTTATTGATTTTTAATATGTATTGGCACTCTGCAGCAGGATGGATATTATGCCCATGAATAATGCACTGAGGGACTGATCAAATGCCCAGTATAGTCAATGGGAGTCTCTCCATTGACTTCAATGGCTTTGGGTTGGCCCTCATACCAGGATAAAAAGGAGATATATTGGACTCGGTGTTACGCTGGTGTAAGCATGCTGCTAATGACAGTGGACAAAGGCTATATAGGTTTAGTTCTGTAAAGTAGCACCTCGTAATTACATTTATAGCAAGATTTATAGACTTTACCTTGACAAATAGACTATCCTTTTAAAATAAGTTACCTGCTTGTGATTTAATTTCAAAAAGGAAACTATATTCCTAATGTATTATGATATTTTCATTGATTTAGGCAGGACTAAGAACTCTTCATGACATTGGCCCTGAAATTCGTCGAGCTATATCCTGTGACTTGCAAGATGATGAACCTGAGGAAAATAATCATGAGGAAGAGGAAGATATATATAAAGTAATTACTCAGAAAGTAGCCACATGGCAGAATGTTTTATTAGATGTTTTTATATTTCTAGAACTCATCAGACCACTTGGACTGCATCTACCAGAATATTTTAAAAGATATTTTAACCAAAAACAATTTTAACAAAGTACCTCAACTAGTCTCAGCTTTTACAATGGTAGATAGAGAAAGGTGGATTCTTAGGTTGCCAGATTCCAGACTAAGAGAGCATAGTTTAAAATCAGCACCTTGAATTGCACATAAAAGCCAGTTGGAAGACTTGGGATAATAAGTGTAAAATACTGACTATGGTGGCAGACACTTGTAATTAAGGGGGAATCTACTTTCTACATTAGATGCTCCTTCTGAGTTGTCTTCAGGGCACCCATGGAGAGCATGCTTCAGCTGTCTACTCTAGGAGGTACTAAAAGCAATAAAAGGGTGAGTTCCACATCCAAGAAACAAGGTCAAAGGTAGAGCTCGTCAAATAGTTAAAAAGCAGGTTTGTGAATGTTTCTTCAAAAAGGAATGCCAGGTTCTGTTTGTTAGTATTTGTGGGGTCATGTTATTAATTTCTCGTTAATATTTGGAAGGCTTTCATGTATTTGTTTAAATATATGCAAAATCAAAAATGTTCACAAATTTTAGCACAAATGTTTATTCATGCAAAAATGCATTCAAGAAGTGCATTTATTAATTATTAGCCCATTTAAAAATGTTCAGACATCCTTTTTTTTTTTTTAAAACAGAGGAATGGTGCCCTGTTTGGAAACAATATAAATCATGTTTGCAGTGATAGGAGAGATTCGTTTCAACAAATCAATACCACACACCGTCCCCTGCATGTCCAACGGCCTTCAATTCCATCTGCAAGTAATACTGAGAAAAATATGTACCACCAGGCCTCAAATTCTGTTTTCCATAACCATCATAATCACAACTCAATAGGAAAGCACGTTCCAAATTCAACAAATGCCAATCTCAATAATGCCAATATGTCCAAAGTTGCTAATGGAAGGCACCCAAACATTGGAAATCATGAGCATAGGTCCGAAAATGGATACCATTCATACTCCAGAGCTGATCATGAGAGGCATAGAAGATCAAACAGTAAGAGGTAAACTTTACGATATGTTTGTGTTCAGTAAATAAACATCCTATAGCATGTGCAATAATTTAGAATGGTGTAGTGCTACTCCAAAACTCATACTGTGCTACTTATTACCTAATATATCAAAAGCTATTTATTTTAAGGATGGTGGTAGAGGTAGTGGTTGCTTTCATTTTGCTTTTTTATTGTATTGACAAATGAAACTATGATTTAACATATAACTAATTTCTTACCCAATTAGAAACATATATTTAACACAATAGCCCATGTAATCTAGGAGTGCATTGTTTCAAAGAGTTAAAATATGTTGTTTTTTTTAAACAAATCCATTGGACAGTCACAGTATAGAAAGAGTGTAGTCACCATTAATAGTGAAGTTCTGAAAATTATTTTAATAGTCTGATTAAAAAAATTTCTCTCCACATTTTTATGGCTTTCCTGGATAGAACACGCTATTATGAAACTTACATTAGGTAAGTGCATATTGTTTAAGACATATGTTTAAATCATGAGACAACATAAAAGCTCTCAATGTTCTTACAGTGGAAAAACAATAATAAAGTAGCCCGAGTTAACCGGAAACAAACTTAGAATAACTAAAGTATGGAATTAAAAGATATAAAATGACTACAAATTTGTGATAATTTTATGGGACTAATTTCACCCCATGTCTGTGAGTGACTGACATGGGCTGATAAAGTTCAAGACTTTGATCTTGATTCTGCATTATTAAAATCAATGGTATGTTTGGCAACGACTTTAGTGGACACAGGAGCATGCCCAAAGGGTAGTTCCTGTTTAAAAAATGTCAAGTTTAATCCTACTTCACTTAGACTGGAGGAGATAAAAAGTATGTAATGTTAAAGGTATTACTGTAAAAATTACTTAATATTGGCTAATGATATTTATGGGCAAGGAAAAGATAACCTATTTAGTGTTTGTCAGAGTTGCTTGCGTTATGAATGTTAGAGGTCAGATAGAGGGCACCTCCTGAAAAGTACTTCTTAATCTAGTAGTTTTTATGTTTAGAATTTGCACAGCTGTTTTCACACTTTGCTTTGGAAGACTTTACTGAGTGCTCTTACATTTTTGCCCACTGACAAATTTTAGGTATTTGAGAAACTTTTTTCATACATGTACTGTAGACTTCCAGCTTGAAAGACTGATTTAAATGTGCTTGACTTTTCTAACTATTCACAGTAACTACAGAAACATAGTAAATCTACCATACTTCTATTAACGCTTTAAAACAGAAAAGCAAAGACAGAATACCCATGTACCCATCTGTAGTTCAATGGAAGTTACTATAAAGCATCAGTCCAGCTACGAGAGAACTTGTATGCCTGTCTTTATTTTTTTTAAAAAACTAAGCTAAAAGTGCAGGTTTAAATATAACCATTATGGATAAAGTATAGTGAAATCCCAAACCACTGTACCAATTGTAGGTCAGACTCCGGTGATGGGCATCTACCAACTATTTGCCGTGAAGACCATGAAGTTCAGGATTACTGCAATGATGATCATTATATGGGAGAGCAGGAATATTTTAGCGGAGAAGAGTATTACGAAGAAGACTATATGTTGTCAGGAAGCAGGTGAGATTATTAGTCTTAACTACAAAAAATGTCAAATTATGTACGTACAGCTAGCGTTACATTAAACACACTTTATACCTTAAAAATTTCACTATTCCTTTCTTAGGGAAATAGAACAGTGAATGAGAATGCAAAATATACTCAAGCACATCTCATGTTGGGGTATGAAATGAGACCCCAGCAAATCCCTAATACATAATTCCAGAGTAGTGAGAAAGGAAGTTAGTTCATTTGGACTGTGAGAAACTCTACAGTCCAAAATCAGAGAAGTTCCCACATTTACTGGGGAAAAATTGAATACCGTTTGAGATAAATGAAGATTTAAGGCCTGCCCCTGCTCCCAATGAAGTATATGACATAACTCCCGTTAACATCAATGGCAGCCGGATCAGCCTCACTTGGGGAAGCTTTTAATGATGGTTCATTTGATTCCATAATCTCAGCAGAAGGAAGGATGATAATGAGACAGATAAACTATATGATGGACCCTGTATAGTAAAACATGACCAAATAAACTACAGACACAACCTCCCTTTATCAGTTCTAGTCGCATCACCTTTTTCCATGTACCTGGTACAACCAGTTGATACTGTGATACCTGGCCTTTGGGCACCACTGCATTATAAATATTTAGTATTACACATTTGTTTCACCCATGTCACGTCTTTCACAAGAATTTCATGGACTGAATTTGCAGAATTGCTGAATTTGTATTTATTACACATTCATAACCCTGAATGAAATTCTAATTTACATTAATCTGAGTCCACACCCTTTTCCCTTTCCTTCCTGCCCCCTACTCTAATTCCTGAGGTCCAGTTTTCCCACCCAATTTCTCCCCATTTTTGGACTTGTTTGGATTTTCCCCAGCCAAAATTTCCATTTGAAATTCATTTCTTACAGTTTTAATATTTCTGTCCTGCAGCATCCTTAGAAGGCCTGTTCTAACAACTTTCTTTTTGATCCAGTGTCGACAATTCCTGTGACTTTCACATTCAACAGTTTAACTTCTTTTATTGCTGTCACTTGCTCAGATTTATTCAAAAAGTGTGTATCTATTCCATGTAGATCCAAGCTTTCCCACTTCAGCTTGGATTCATACAGTTCCCTGAACTGGGCGAGGGGCAGTCATTAGGTCATTAGTATGCCCTCTCCTGACTTTCCTTGCATTTAGAACAATCTGTCTTTTCATGGTCTGTCATTTTACTGTGCTAACATTTCATGGAACAGGTCTCCTACTTTTTGGGCAACAGTCAACATTCTCTGTTTTACAAACTGCTTGTAACCTTTTTTCAAACATGTCAAATGTTTCATACATCCTGTTAGAAACCCCTGCCTCATCATGAATTATACACAGATTTGTACTTACAGGACTAAAGGTAGATTGTTTCCACCTTCCTTACAAAAGGCTACTATCATCTCTCCTAAATTGCTATCTAGAAAGATTCCAGCTGTTCAACCAATCCCACAGCCTCATAAGTCTCCTCAGCCTCCACGTGTTGGTTTTAATTTGCAAGGGCAGATTCCCTGCTTCCATTCCCTGCTTGTCCTAGATGTACCTGTGCATATCCACATGTGCCAAACATAACAATCTTCTCTACTCCTAGTTCAGGTGGAGTCTCCACCTTCTTTTTTCTCTGTGCCCTACCTGCACTCCAAAACAACTCAGATTGGCAGCTGGCCCCAAATTGAATTGGTCCATCCAAGTTAGCAACTCAGAACCCCGTCCACTTCCATTTCATTAGGTATCCACTCATTTTGGATATAATATTAATTAGAGTCAAATAGGCCTTTGTAATACTCAAGCAGCAACAGTCTGAACTTTTTGCACTGAGCCCTGCAAATTACCCAGAAATCATAAGGAAAGATGTGGTGGGGGTGAGGAAAGGGTTTTGTTGTTTTTAACCAGAGGATAATATTGAGGCCTTGAGTTATAATCTTCAGTGATAATAGTAACACTGATGTCAAGGATTACAACCACATGGTTTTTTAACCAAGCATAATATTATTTAATTAAACCATGAAGGTTAATGTGCGACTTATTCTAAACAGACCAGCGTATGGCAATTTTCTCATAATCAGTGCACAATCAGAAACCAATATGTTAATGAGTCACGTTTTTCCGTATGTTTTGTTTAGTTCTCATGCTGCGGCAAGAATCAGTATAAGAACAATGCCTGGAGTCCTTTGGCCTGGTAAATGAAAAGATTATTGATCAGTTCATTGAAACTGCCCTTATTAACAGCATGTTTCTTTAATTCAGGCATACGTATGACTATCACAACAGATATCACTGCAATGACTTAGATTTTGAGCGGCCAAAAGGCTACCATCACCCACATGGATTTTTTGAGGACGACGATTCACAGATCTGTTACGATTCAAAAAGATCTCCTAGGAGACGGTTGCTACCTCCAACACCTACATGTGAGTACAGTAAAAATGTCCAAGTGCGTCAGATTTTTAACAGTGAATACATGGTCAGTTCTATATAGAAGCTTGGATGAAAAAAAGAGAACATTCCTGTGGACCTTGACATCGTTCTCACCATCACTCCTTGTGATTTTTTTAGAGTAAACCCCTCTGATTAGTATATTTACCAACTTTGCAGACAACAGGTGGAAATGTCTATCTTGAGGTACAGCCCACAGAATCTACAGGTCCCAGCATACAACTGCAATGTGTCTCTCATTCTCCCTTGCTTCCCTCATCCCTTCATCATTTCATTAACATGATGTGACTGTCCTGCATTTTCTCCAGCTAATATAGAAAACATTGCAAAGAAACAAAGTCCCTGGTCTCCGTTTCCTTTCTGAGGGCAGTGGAAAATGGTCAGGTAGGATGCGGCATACATAGAGATTTGCCCTACAAAGAGCTTGGATCAGGAAGTGTTTTGTGTGTGCGTGCATGCCCCTAAGGCAGACGAAGGGTTATTCATGTTCACAGGTTTCTGATGTTGATCTAAATCAAACCGAACAATTGTCACTCCAGTGACTCGCCCTCTGGCACTTTCCATGACTCTTTCAAACCAGACACACCACCTGCTAATACTATTATAGCTTTTATTTGATTTTTTTTTTCAGATGAAAGCAACACAAGCTTTCCCATTTATTTTTAATTTGGAAAAGGTGTTTTCTCAGTTAAGGGCATCTGCACCTGTATCTCCCCTCAGTGGGTAAGTGCACCCATGCTCAAGCCTCCACCTCCCCTGTCGTTGCCTTTCTTGGGTGGAGACACGTCTCCCTCCCTTCTCACTGGGGTATCTCCATGCTTATCAGTTCCCTGCCTTCACTATGTATTTCTCAGCAAAGGCAGTTTGCCTAAACAGACCTGCTTGCTTTCTCTTCAGAGATGGGTAACAGAGTGATTGCTGGAGATATAAGTTACCATGCAGCACTTCCTCTGCAAGTCTGCAGAGAAGGCATATTAAGAACAATAAAATAACTTGATTGTATGCTAACAATCTTACCAGGCATCATTCCAACCTAAGTGTTTCTTTGTGATTACAAGTTCATGGGTGCTTCAGCTCAGAACAAGCACACAGTCTTATAAGGCCTCAGTAGGCCATGTCCTTCTAATCCTTCCTTAAGGATTGGGGCCTTTCATGGACCAGGGGTCCTGCCCATCTGCTGGATCAGGAAGATGGCCCTGATTCAGGTTAGACGCCAGGCTTTTATCCAAAAGTATTTTCTTTGTCTGTTGGTCTCTGCAGAATCCAGTTTTAACTGGTATATGTGCATCTTTCCAGGGAGGTGGCTGCAAAGGCCGATAACAGAGAAAGTTCATTAGCATCCCCCCCACTCCCACTAGAGAAGGTCCATACAATGTAACAACAACATAAACACTATTGCATTTTTAATACAATGTATTACAAAGGTATTAGCTCTAATTCAGTGAGGTTTAACTTACCTCAGTAAAGTTTATCTTAATTTGATAAATTTTATTCAGAATATTCCACAATATTATCTGTCTGTTGCAGGTGTTTTGTCAGTAACAATACAAGTACTTCATAATGCTTCTCTTTTTGTGGCTATAACTGAGGCAGTCTCCATCCATATGGTTTTAGCAAACACCACAGATAAATGTAAACAAAACAGCAATAAGTCACCAGGACCAGATGGTATTTACCCAAGAGTTCTGAAGGAACTCAAATGTGAAATTGCAGAACTACTAACTGTAGTCTGTAACCTATCATTTAAATCAGCTTCTGTACCAGATGTCTGGAGGATAGCTAACATGACACCAATTTTTAAAAAGGGCTCCAGAGGTGACCCCGGCAATTACAAGCCTGTAAGCCTGACTTCAGTACAGGGCAAACTGGTTGAAACTATAGTAAATAACAAAATTGCCAGACTCATAGATGAACATAATTTGTTGGGAAAGAGTCAACATGGTTTTTGTAAAGGGAAATCATGCCTCACCAATCTACTAGAATTCTTTGCAGGGGTCAACAAGCATGTGGACAAGGGGGATCCAGTGGACATAGTGTATTTAGATTTTCAGATAGCCTTTTGACAGGGTCCCTCACCAAAGGCTCTTAAGCAAAGTAAGCTGTCATGGGATAACAGGAAAGGTCTTCATATGGATTGGTAACTGTTTAAAAGATAGGAAACAAAAGGTAGGAATAAATGGTCAGTTCTCAGAATGGAGAGATGTAAATAGTGGTGTCCCCCAGGGGTCTGTAATGGGCCCAGTCCTATTCAGCATATTCATAAATGATCTGGGAAAAGGGGTAAACAGTGAGGTGACAAAATTTGCAGATGATACAAAACTACTCAAGATAGTTAAGTCCCAAGCAGACTGTGAAGAGCTACAAAAGAATCTCTAAAAACTGGGTGACTGGGCAACAAAATAGCAGATGAAATTCAGTGTTATGAACTGTGAAAGTAATGCACATTGGAAAACATAATCCCAACTATACATAGAAAATGGTGGGGTTTAATTAGCTGTTCCCACTCAAGAAAGAGATTTTGGAGTCATTGTGGATAGTTCTCTGAAAACATCCACTCAATGTGCAGAGGCAGTCAAAAAAGCTAACAGAATGTTGGGAATCATTAAGAAAGGGATAGATAATAGAACAGAAAATATCATATTGCCTCTATATAAATCCATGGTATGCCCACATCTTGAATACTGTGTGCAGATGTGGTCATCCCATCTCCAAAAAGATATACTGGAATTGGAAAAGGTTCAGAAAAGGGCAATAAAAATTTTTAGGGGTATGGAATGGCTGCCATATGAGGAGAGATTAAGACTGGGACTTTTCAGCTCGCAAAAGAGACAATTAAGGTGGAGTATGATAGAGGTTTATAAAATCATGACGGGTGTGGAGAAAGTAAATAAGGAAGAGTTATTTACTCCTCATAATACAAGAATTAGGAGTCACCAAATGAAATAAATAGGCAATAGATTTAAAACAAACAAAAGGAAGTATTTTTTACACAACGCACAGTCAACCTGTGGAACTCCTTGCTGGAGCATGTTGTAAAGGCCAAAACTATAACAGGGTTAAAAAAAGAACTAGATAAGTTCATGGAGGATAGGTTCATCAATGGCTATTAGCTAGGATAGGCAGTGATGCTGTCCCTAGCCTCTGTTTGCCAGAAGCTGGGAATGGGTGACAGGGGATGGATCACTTAATGATTACCTGTTCTGTTCATTCCCTCTGGGGAAGCTGGCATTGGCCACTGTTGGAAGACCAGATACTGGGCTAGATGGACCTTTGGTCTGGCTCACTATGGCCGTTCTTATATTGTTATATAATTTCAGATTGAATACAGCTAAAATGGATTGATGGTGTTTTCCCCCCAGTACTTTTGGGGGGTAGCATTGCCCTTTCAATGGGCTTTTTTCATATCCTATTAAAATATCTTGGTAATATTCATCATCAAGATCTCTTATTTGAAATTCACACCAGATCTTCCATTTATTATCTCAGAAACATTACTAGAAGTTAGTCTGTGTTTTTTCTCATGCGTGCAGAAATGGTCATTTCTACTTTAGTTTCTATGTTGAAGTAGTGTGGTGTATTGCTACATAGACCAGACAATAAAACACTCTGTAGACTTCAAGTTCCACAGAACGCTGCCAGCACGTTTCTGACATGTACTCCTATTTTTCAGTCACTTTGTCCACTGCTCAAATCTTTACTTTGGCTTCCAACTAATTTTTGTATTACATCCAACATTGCTCCTCTCATCCTCCAAATCCCAGTGTAGTCCTGATTTACATACCAGTCAAGCATAAATAGATTAGCAATGCCAGTCTTCTGGTGCATTTTCGAGCCAAACAAAGTACTTGGATCTTGATCTTTGAACTGTGATACTTCATGGGTATAAACCATTTTTTTCCTTGTTTGTTTTGAGAAGCAAATAGTAACTCTGTTTTTAATGCTAGACATAAAACATATTTGATTTCTATTGCTTTTTTTCTTCAGTGGGGAAGGGTCATTAGAGTCTAAAATGCCCTGGGACTCATTATGTAAGAAATGCCAAATAAGAGCAGTTTTGATTTGTAAAATGTGAAAATGCATGAAGACCCCAAATCTGATTAAGATTCAGAAGTGTGTCAAGAATTAGTTTTTGTGTGGGAGGGAAGTGTAATGGGGTCACTGCCACCCTCCCCAGGGTAGGGTCAGCGGCTCTTTTAAGAAAAAGTAGAAAACCATAATGAAAAGCAACAAATACCTAAGCAGTTTTTGCAATAAGTTCTCTAATAATGCTATCTATGCAGGACTCTCACTTCTGAGCTTCATTAGCTTTTGCCTTTTGGACCCTTGGTGGTGGTAGTGAGATAAAGCACAAAATCCCTATAGGTCATCACACTGGAGAGTATAAATGTTGCTCTCCAGATGTTCCCACAATTTCCTTCAAATGAGTGAGAAGTGAAGCCACCAGAAAGTTACAAGCCTCCTGCTAAAGGCATCAAGGAAACACCAACTTAGAAAGGGACCCCTCCTCTGTCCTTCAGGGAAGCAGGCTCCTATATAGCGTTTCACCAGTCCCTCTGATAACAAAGATACTGGAAAATCTCAGGCTCTTCCCTTCAGCCCAGTTAAGGGGTTTGCCTCTATATGGTTCAGATGAGAGTGGAATATATATACCCTGTACATATAAGTGAGCGAGAAACCTTGAGCTAAAAAGTTCTCTATGGTCTCTTCTCTTCAGGAGCAGTGGAGTGGGAGGTTTCTCTATGGAAACAGCCTGTCAGCCTCATTCAGCTTTTCCTCATAAAATTTTGGTGGGCTAAAGTCCTCCCAGTTACAAACAATATTAATCTGATAAGTCTTTAAAGAAGATTTACCAGTGAAAGACTGTTCCATCTTATGTTCTTGCCAGAAAAGACATTTAGGGCCTGGTTCTGATCTAAGTTGCATCAAAGTAATGCAGGGATAATGCCAGTGAAATCAATCGACTTAAACCAGTGCATTTTGGCACTTTAATACCCCAGCATGGTTTAAAAGAAAAAAGATCCAACTAAGTCATATCAGTTAATGTTTGAGATGTTTGTGAAGGATACATTTATGTGTACATTCCAAAACTGATACATTACACTGGAGAATTTCTGTGAGCATCCAGATATGATCCAAGTTAATGTAACACACTGTGCCTTGGGTGAGTATTGCAGTTTGTTAGTAGATTCAGCTCTGGGAGCTCTGAGATTTGGGGCCGTACAGCAAAGATCAGGCCGTAAGGTATCCTCAAAGGTATTTAGCCACCTAACTGTCTTTGAAGTCAATATCTTTGAGGATCTGGATTTAAGTGCTTATTTCTTACTCACTATCTTCAAATTTCTGTACTTTTCAAAGAGATGCAAAGAATGGTTTCCATGGACAGATTGGTACCTCGCAGGTTTTTCATCATGAAATCCACATATGATGGAATTTACCTAGATTATGGAAGTTGAAGTTAGACAAATTCAGACTGGAAATAAAGAGTGTATATCGTAAAGAAATTAGGGTAATTAACTATTGGAATAGTTTATCAAGGGTCACAGCTGAGTTTCCATCACTGGAAATTTTTAAATCAAGATTCAATGTTTCTAAAAGTTCTGCTCTAGGAATAATTTTTGGGAAGTTCTGTAGCCTGTTTTATACAGGAGGTCAGACTAGATGATTACAGTTGTCTTTTCTAGCCTTCGAATATGTTTTTCCTAATAACACGGAATGGCTTCTTACTAGGGCTGTCAAGAGATTAAAAAAAATAATTGTGATTAATTGCATGATTAAAACAATTAATCACAATTAATTGTGTGATTAATCGCACTGTTAAACAATAATAGAATACCATTTACTTAAATATTTTTGGATGTTTTCTACATTTTCAAATACATTGATTTCAATTACAACACAGAATACAAAGTGTACAGTGCTCACTTTGTTTATTTTTGATAAGTATTTACATTGTAAAATACCCCAAAGAAATAGTATTTTTCAATTCAGCTAATATAAGTACATGCTGATAATGGGTTCTGCTCAATAACGATCCAAAGCAGAGTGGATTGACGCATGTTCATTTTCAACATCTGAGTCAGATGCCACCAGCAGAAGGTTGATTTTCTTTTTTGGTGATTCGGGTTCTGTAGTTTCTGTATCTAAGTGTTGTTCTTTTAAGTCTTCTGAAAGCATGCTCCACACCTCGTCCCTCTCAGATTTTGGACGGCACTTCAGATTCTTACACCTTGGGTCAAGTGCTGTAGCTATTTTTAGAAATTCACATTGGTACTTTCTTTGCGTTTTGTCAAATCCGCAGTGAAAGTGTTCTTAAAACGAACATGTGCTGGGTCATCATCCGAGACTGCTGTGACATGAAGTATATGGCAGAATGCAGGCAAAACAGAGCAGGGGACATACAATTCTCCCCCAAGGAGTTCAGTCAGAAATGTATTTAATTCATTATTTTTTTAACCAGCATCATCAGCATGGAAGCATGTCCTCTGGAATGGTGGCAAAGAATGAAGGGGCATACGAATGTTTAGCATATCTGACACGTAAATAACTTGCAACACCGGCTACGAAAGTGCCATTCGAATGCCTGTTCTCACTTCCAGGTGACGTAAACGAGAAGCGGACAGCATTATCTCCTGCAAATTTTAACCAAACTTGTTTGTCTGAGCAATTGGCTGAAGTAGGGTTGAGTGGACTTGTAGGCACTACAGTTTTACATTGTTTTATTTTTGAATGCAGTTATTTTTTGTACATAATTCTACATTTATAAGTTCAACTTTCATGATAAAGAGATTGCACTATAGTACTTGTGTTAGGTGAATAGAAAAGTACTATTTCTTTTGTTTTTTACAGTGCAAATACTTGTAATAAAAAATATAAAGTGAGCACTGTATTCTGTGTTGTAATTGAAATCAATATATTTGAAAATGTAGAAAACATCCAAAATATTTAATAAATTTCAATTGGTATTATATAGTTTAACAGTGCGATTAATCGCAATTAAACTTTTTAATCGCAATTAATTTTTTGAGTTAATTACGTGAGTTAACTGCAATTAATTGACAGCCCTACTTCTTATCTATCTCAATATTAAAAACATGGTTAGTACAAAAAACTACTACTTTAATTTACTTTGATTTGTGTAATTTTTCCAAAATTACACATTACATTGACCTGCAAAGAACCAAGGATTTGGTAGTTTCTCTTTGGAAGTGTGGTTCTTCAGCATGATGTAGCCTGATCTATAGGTTTTATATATATATCTATATACAGAGAGAGATCCCCAGATGCCACTTGGAGGGTCGACAGGTTTTTGTCCCAAGATCAGGCCCAGTATTATTCAAATTATTATACAGTTGGGAACCCCAATGTGCACAGTTGCAATATTCACACTATAGAAACTCCTCTGTATTTACAAATAGTTTATTAATACATTTAGCACAGTCTCAAACACCCCAGCTCAGTCAGGTAGATAGAGATACTACAAAATATACATCTGCACACTCATATACTCACACCATCCCTTGTAGAACAACCTGAAGTGTTAGCCATCATCTTCCTCATCACCATCACCTTCCCCCTCATCACCAGTGGCCATCATTCTGGCACCTCCCAAGGACTACATCTCCTTCTTCGTACCACCCCTAGGCTGGGATATCACTTTTATAATATGTTGTGCTGATGCCACTATGTTTGATGCATATTCAGTAGGGGATTTCCCTCTTTTCCTTATTTGTATTTCCTCAACTTACTAATGTTGAAGTATCTTTTTTCTATGGGTTAGTATATCAATGATCTTAACTTATTATTATATATGTTAATTTGTTACCATGGCCCTTCTGTGGTTAGGTATCTGTGGATGTAGCTCATGTACCTGTTATATGTCTGTTCATTGCCATAACACTCATGTGGTTGGATCATGTACCTGTGGCCAGAACTTCTCTTTAAACACTCTATTTTCAGCTTCCCAATACTTAGAGTTTCCATTGGCTGTTTATCTGTTCAAAGGTCATAGGCCTTAAGTCTTACGTTAACTTGCTGAAGCTAATGTCAGGCCTGTAGGTTCCTTGCATTACTGCTGAATATAATGCAAACCACTGAATATAATAAAGGCAAGCTAGCCCACTGGGCTACAATGAGGAACTTAAAGCTTCAGTGAAGAAATAAATAGTTAATTGTTATTTTAACTATACACAAGAAGCTTACAATATACAGCCAGAGTCAAGCGCCTTTCCCAGTCTGTTCTAAAGTGCTCACTTTGAACCCTTCCTGAATTTTAGCTCTATTAACAAATGCAACTTCCACCTCCTGTATATCCAGTTTGGGTATTGAGCTGCCTCCTTCAGTAAGTCAACAAAGCCCATTTAAATCTGTCCCAATACCTGCAGGGTTGTATTAGGTTGACCCATACTGGAATTTGGAAATATTTGACATTGAGAATGATCATAATCATTTTACTAATGAAACATTGTTACATTTTAGCAAATCGCCGCTCTTCCTTCAACTTTGAATGCCTCCGCAGACAAAGCAGTCAAGATGAGATACCTCTCTCTCCTACTTTTCACCATCGCACTGCTTTACCACTGCATTTAATGCAACAACAGGTAATTAAAAAATCTTTATAAACTGATGTTTAGTTAGACCAATTTAGCTTAGATCTTGTACCTCCTGGCTTCATGATTGTTTGAAAACCCATCGGTAAGCTCTGTACTTTGCCTGTGTACTTTGACCTACTTCCAAACAGTTGTGTACCTCACCATCTTTGCTGTAGTTGCCAGAAACAAGGCCTCCTAAAGCTGAATCTTCAGAAATGACAACTTCAGATATTGTAGATGATCTGACACCAACCAACAGAAATATTATTGGGGAATGCCATAAAAATATGATGTTCCCAACCATTCTAAATGCCCACAGATTAAGAAATATTGTCAGGTACTGGGTCTTTTAGCCGCTCTGTTAATAGTACTGCTGTTCCTGAGGCTTTTTAACACATGAGTATATTGGAACAACTGCTTCAGGTATATGGTTACCCTACAGCTGATGCCCTTGCAAAGTCTTCCTCTGCAGCAACACTACCGTCTATTTTACAGGCACTGCACTTTGTCGTGCACGGGTTTATTTTTAATCTTTTCTTTCAGAGAAGTTCGACTGGTCTTTTTTTTCATGCAGTCTGAGATCTTGACAGCTGTTTCATTTTTTAAATATATAAGCTTAGTCCCTTCAGGCCTATCAAATAAGGGATCAAGAGTAGTTAAAAATGACAAAACTGTACTGATGCCTAGACCCTTGAATATAGAGTAATAGGTGGTCACTGTAATGTATGACCATGGTGGAATCTGTGTTTGGAATAATGAAAACATTTAAAAATACTGGCAATACATACTAATAATCCTTCACCACAGCTCCCTCCTTATACCGTATCCCATCTGAATAAATCAACTATCACTTACTGCTTTCATTGGTGTTTACTTTCTCATATGCCATTTGGTTTAACCTACATACTATATTCTGTGACATGTTGAACTTCATGATGTTCTAGGATTTCTAGATCAAAGTTCAAATAGAATGAAATAGTTTGCTGTTGTATCATGGGACAAATTCTGAGCAGTGTTAGTCCCTTTTACACTGCTCTGATTGTATGGTGGATGGTCCACAGGGTTTGCTGCAGCCAGAGCAGCTCTTAAACTGAATTATATCATGCCATCTGGGAAAGACCCAGGCAGCCACAAAATACAAGGAGCTTAAAGCCAATTTAAAGATTAAAACCAGCTTCTTCCTCACCTGTTCCTGCAGGAAGGAAGGAGCAAAGATCAGGGACTATAGTCTGTTTGCCTTACTTGCTGAATATTAGGGTTGTCGATTAATTGCAGTTAACTCACACGATTAACTCAAAGAAATTAATTGCAATTAAAAATTAATTGTGATTAATCGCAGTTTTAATCGCACTGTTAAACAACAGAATGTCAATTGAAATTTATAAAATATTTTGGATGTTTTTCTACATTTTCATATATATTGTATTATATGTTGTATATTTTTATTATAAATATTTGCACTGTAAAAATGATAAAAGAAATAGTATTTTTCAATTCACCTCATACAAGTACTGTAGTGCAATCTCTGTCGTGAAAATGCAACTTACAAATGTAGATTTTTTTGTTTATATAACTGCACTCAAAAACTAAACAATGTAAAACTTTTAGAGCCTACAAGTCCATTTAGTCCTACTTCTTTTTCAGCCAATCACTAAGAGACAAACAAGGTTGTTTACATTTACAGGCGATAATGCTGCCGTCTTCTTGTTTACAATATCACCAGAAAGTGAGAACAGGCATTTGTCTGGCACTTTTGTAGCCACCATTATAAAGGTATTTATGTGCCAGATATACTAAACAGACGACTTAAAAGAGCAACACTCTAATGCTGAAATTACAGAATCTGAACCACCAAAAAAGAAAAACAACCTACTGCTGGTGGCATCTGACTCAGATGATGAAAATGAACATGTGTTGGTCCATTCTGCTTTGAATTGTTATCAAGCAGAACCTGTCATCAGCATGGATGCATGCCCTCTGGAATGGTGGTTGAAGCATGAAGGACATATGAATCTTTAGTGCATCTGGCACATAAATATCTTGCGACATCAGCTACAACAGTGCCATGTTCTCACTTTCAGGTGACATTGTAAACAAGAAGCAGGCAGCATTATCTCCTGCAAACGTAAACAAACTTGTTCATCTGAGCAATTGGCTGAACAAGAAGTAGGACTGAATGGACTTGCAGCCTCTAAAATTTTACATGGTTTTATTTTTGAATGCATTTTTTTTGTACATAGTTCTACATTTGCAAGTTCAACTTTCATGATAAAGTGATTGCACTACAGTACTTGTGTTAGGTGAATTGAAAAATACTATTTCTTTTGTTTTTTTACAGTGCAAATACTTGTAACCAAAAATAAATATAAAGTGAGCACTGTACACATTGTATTCTGTGTTGTAATTGAAATCAATATATTTGAAAATGTAGAAAATATCCAAAAATATTTAAACAAACAGTATTCTCTTAATGTTTAACAGTGCGATTAAGCGCGATTAATATTTTTAATTGCTTGACAGCCCTACTGAATATATTTTATTAAGCAAATATTCAGTCACAGTGTATCAAATAGGGTTTGGTCAATAAAAGATCCACTAGATAGATACTTGCCTATGTTGCCGATTAATTTATTTCCGTTCCTCCCCGTCTTTTATATTGTCAAGTATCAAACATATAATAATTAGATTGGATTTGAAATGAGGAATAAGCCTGACTACAGGATTGTTTGAGGTACGCTAACTCTTGTACTATTTTTACTTCCCTTTACAGGTCATGGCAGTTGCAGGTCTGGATTCCAGTAAAGCTCACAAACATTCACCAAGTCGTTCAACACGTTCCTGGGCCACCCCACCAGCTACCCCACCCAACCGGGACCGAACTCCATATTATACACCTCTAATCCAAGTTGACAGGGCTGAATCTACAGAGCAGATGAATGGCAGCCTACCGTCTTTGAACAGGAGCTCCTGGTATACAGATGACCCTGATATTTCCTACCGAACATTCACACCAGCCAATTTAACTGTACCTAATGACTTTAGGCATAAACATAGTGACAAACAGAGAAGTGCAGACAGTTTGGTAGAAGCGGTAAGTATTGAATAATCCCTGAAGTAGCCAAGTGTGTCTGTTCAGTTTTATGTTAATTTTACTATATATCTGGAACATACCACACTGGAGTGTACTTAATCCACATATTTCACTAGAAATACTGTATTTCAAATTCAAATTCCCAAAAAGTAAGGTGGGGAAAAGAAGGTATGGACCAGATCCTCAGCTACTGTAAATCAAAGTCCACTGACTCCCCACCTGAGGGCTTGGTCATAGCATGAGTGTCAGAGAGAGAACATGTTGACAACTTCATCCCAGGAACTAATGTATTAAAGTATAAAACAAAGAGAGGAATGAAAATTGGGAGCACTTCAAGAATATGACTTAAAACAAGGTTTCACTGTTGGCTAAATATTAAGAACTAGATACTGCGCTGCCCTTCCATAATGGCTTACTGAAAAGGAATGGCAGAAGGTGCCTGTCCTTCTGGTGCTTTTATGCAAGGTCCAAAGTCATCAAAGTCCTTGCTAACCTGAACACAAGGATTGTGCAAAGATATGGAAGGGGTGCGCTGATGGGGAATGCCCATTGCACTCCGAAGAAATGGCACAGTTGTTTCTTTGCATGTACTCTCAATAATATTATGAATTAGTAAGTGTTTTGTTTGTTTGTTTACAAAGCTTTAAAAACAAAGAATACTATGTAGGGTGCTGAGAATTATCATTATCATTACTCTCCCAATTGTAAAATGTTATTGAACATTCCTATCAGTCTAGCTAAGTAGCATGTGTCATGCTCAGGAATATAATTTTCAGTCTCCCCATCTCCAACATCAGTTCCTTCCCACAGCTGTGAACCAGATGTAACTTAATTGTCATCTACAGAAAACATTTTAGCTGAAGTTTTATTATACACTTGCTTGAAGTTTTATTGCCTAGTGTGGCTTCAAGCAGAATTCTTCCTTAAATTTTATTACAGTAAACCAGTTTTTAGTGTATGATGTTTATCAAGGGCTTGATTCATTTTAAACCTCCTATAAAAGAACTGAATGTCATGCATTGTCAGTGACATCCTTACTATGTTGATAAACCCTCTTTGGGGCCATTTGACTATTGTAAACGCAAGTTAATTACACGTAAGATTTTGTTCTGGTTGCTCTAGTGACTTCAGCGCATAGAATCTCTTGGGCTTTGCACCTAAGCTATCCAGGAGAAACGTGACGCTTGCTGTGTATTTATTTATAACCTGCTCTTCATTCTAAACATTGAATCCACATTTATCCTATTTCTTTTTCAGGTACTTATATCTGAAGGCCTAGGGCGGTATGCAAAGGACCCTAAATTTGTTTCAGCTACTAAACATGAGATTGCTGATGCTTGTGACATGACTATTGACGAGATGGAAAGTGCAGCAAGTAACCTTCTCAATGGAAATATTAGCAATGGGACCACTGGGGATATGTTCCCCATTTTAAGCAGGCAAGATTATGAACTTCAAGACTTTGGTCCTGGTGATAGTGATGAAGAACAAGACACTGGTAGATATGAAGAAGACTTAGCTGATGAAATGATATGCATTACAACCTTATAGTATTTAGCAAGAAACAAATAAATAATTTTTAATAACAGAAAAAGTGCCTCATAGTTCAAAGATGCTAGGCACTAGCTGGAATTAATAACTAATCAAGCTTTGTACAAGTGATGTCACACCTCAAGGAAGCCATAATTTATTTATCAGTAAGTGTCTCCAGGTTGTTGAAATGTGATCAATGCTGTAGTACGTCAAGTCCTTTACCACAGAATCTTCATTTCCTCAGTAGGAATAGAGTTATGTAAAACCAAGCCAATTCTGAAGATCCCATTTCCAGAGGTCTAGAGAAGAGTTCTGAGGTGTAATATCTTGCCTGTCTTTCAAACTTGTGCTACTGTCATTCATAGTGAAGCAGGAGTTTCTGAATGAAAAATGTGTGTAGGTCCAGCACAAAAATATGTGGGGAAGACTACTATGTGAGACAGGTGATGGCAATCAAAAGTGTAATTTCCTCAGCATTCAATAGCATATCAAATGTTCACTGCATTCAGCATATCCATTCTAATATTGTTTTCAAACTTGCCTCCTGATTTATTTTTCTTAACACTCTTCTAAAATATGTCAAACTCTACCTACCAGAAATCTTTGGAAAAAAGAACCTAAAAACATTTCTGTCATATGTAACATTAGTTTACATAGGAAAATATCATTCAGATAGTCTGTTTTATGACTATCATGTTAAGGGCAAAATATACTGGAATAATTGCATTCTTACTAATGCACTTGCAACCAGGTTAAAGTAGAATTAGTTAAGATAGTTTGTTAAAAATTATATAGTAGAAATTACTGTAAATGAATTGTAATATATAATAATTTGTATTTGTAAAGAGATGTTCTATATTTTGTAATTATTGTACCGTAATTGAACTGCAGCAATATTTATGAAACCTAATTATTGTAATTCTCCGCAGAATTCTAGATATAAGTATATTTACTTGGAATATATAGAGCTATAGGATAAATATTTAACTAGAGCCACCACTCAATGTAAATCTCTTTTTGGGGTAAAGTGTCAGGTTTAGAGAAACTTGACAATATTCAGATTTTATAAAATATTTTGAGTCAATAAGAATCTCTCTTTACATAAGGGATGCACAGATGTCTATTTTCAGCCCTATATTCAGAAAATTAAAAGAATGGAAATTATCTGCTAATTTTTTGACTGACAATAAGCTGTGATCTTTTTATTATAAATATCCTAAAATTATAGATAAATACTAAATTAATTGAAAAAATTGGCCAAGTCTTCATTGGTCTTGAGACATTTATAATTTTATCACAACTAAATTGACTAAATAGCCTAATTCTGTATTCAGAATATGGGGCAGAAATTTGTTTTGCAGGTGGATGAAAATGTCTTAATTCCAATCCTGTGTACTAATTATTCCGCTCATAATGAAAAACAAGATAAAAGGACTCTCCCCAGAACCAATCAGATTCCTGATGTAAAAATACTACTTTATTGCCTCTCCCCTTTTGCTGTTCTATGTGCAGATTATATACTTTAAAGGATTTATTTTTATGCAATTGAAAGAGGGATTAGGTTCTGTTCACGATGCAGTAAAACCCTGATCCAAATACAATTTTGGGGGGAAATGTCAAAATCTTCTATTTTATTAACACTGAATAAAATTGACTTGCTCTGCAAAGTTACCTTATCAGGGTTTACCTGTACTTAACAAGATAGGTAGCAATTCAGTTCACATTTTTAAAATGTGACATATAAAACATGTCAATAAACATTTTTGTACATAATGAAAGTTTGCTATGGATACCTTTCAGACCTCTTCTTGAATCATTCTTATGTCAAATGCCAGGATAATAACTTAAGGGTTTGTAAATTATTTCTTGACCTACATCATTTTGTATTAAAGCAAATGCAAAATGTTCTTCAGAATAAAACCGTGTAATAATTTTATTATACTTGGGGCTCCTTCATCTAACACTTTCAACCAGTGTAATCTCCAAAAGTTAAATGCTTATTGCAGCATTCGGCAAAATGGTGTCTTTCATTTGGAAAATGCACGCCTAAGGATTTACGCTATTCTAGCCTAAACTTTTTATGAATCGTTGATCTGAAGTATATAAAACATGCATTTAAAGCTGATAAGGCATTTTGTGTGTAAAAGGCCAGCAGTATCAGACTCCAAGCAAAGAATTTTGTAAAAAGTAACATGTAA
This sequence comes from Lepidochelys olivacea, assembly GCF_965140295.1. Lineage (NCBI taxonomy): Eukaryota > Metazoa > Chordata > Testudines > Cheloniidae > Lepidochelys > Lepidochelys olivacea. The sequence goes on along the minus strand of NC_140417.1, from coordinate 28,290,957 downwards.
CAAATAGGAAAATTTTCCTAACAGCCCCTACAAACTGTGTCAGACTGACTCATGCACACGTCACCTCTTAACATGCTTGGTTAGGTTGTTTAGCATTAGTAACTTCACATTTTTAGTTATACTTCCCTGGCTTACAAAAACAGAACACTTTGGAAGTCAAGAGTATAAAGTTTCTGTATCAGATGAGATTACTGTGGGTCAGATTCTTGGGGAGGGGGGTGGGGTGGGCCGAAGGTAATAATAGTGAAGCTTCACAGATTTCAGTGCACCCACCCTCTGAAAAATCAGCCCCGTTAAGGTGTCTGAAGTTGGATGCTGAAAATCACTAGTCACCTTAGAAACTCAAACTAAATTTCTTCACTACAGTGATTCCTACTAACATATTCCAAATTCTGTAGATACTGTACATGGCATTTTTATAACTATATAAAAGTTATATAAGGTCGCAGCCTTCTGACATAATCTCCCCAGGTGGAACCTCATGACTGCACAAAGTTACGCTGTCTTCACTGGGATGCTACACACATAAATCTTTTATATGATTAGTGTCTACCCTGAATATTCTTCTTAAGGCAGAGTTACTATTTTGCATGAAAATAGAGGGTTTTGAAAATCTGGCTACAATAGACCACGTATTCAATCTTTTAAAAAAAAAATCATGAGAATATATTATAAGGATACATAAAACATCCTTTCTGCTCAGTTATGGCACTGTAAGAGTGAAATAGTCTCCCTCTATATGTCTCTATATATTAAAATCTTGCTAATTCGATTAGATAACTCACTAATTTCTCTCATAAATATAGGAAATACTACAAATACTCAGGTAACCTTAACTATTCATTTAAGCAACTTGGCAGATTTTGGGCAGAGATCACTGTATCTGTCTATATAGGGCTCTAGAGATTAATAAAACATATAGTTTCCAGTCATCAACACATAGCCCAAACACAGGCAAGTATGCACAATGTCATCCAGTATTTCAATAATATCTTCTGGGAGCCTGGAGGACAGAGGCCTAGCATCCAAGAAAGTGGTTTGCATCATCATAATCTGAGAAAATTTTTCATTTTAAATTTATTTTTGAAATAAGATGAGTAAATGCATTGCTGTTTCTGAAATGAAGATAGGAACAATTAAATTAAGTCTTTTATAAATGTGTATTACAATCTGACCCATCAGGTTTGCTGTGTTTGACAGCTGCATGTTTCAATTATAGTTACATCACTTGTTAGCAGCTCAGCTGAAACCCAACCTTTGCAAACAGACTTTAGACTAAACAGCCTTTACATGAAAATTCAGGTTATAGAAACAACTAATTGATTTTTTTTCTCCCGAGACTAACAAAATACAGCTTTAGAAATATTGCTAATTTTCTTCTGTTTTTGAAAGCAATTTCCACACCGAAGGAAACATGAAATAAGAATATTGATACAAAATGATGTTTTTGACCAATTTTCATTTGTTTAGCCCTTTTTGTTATTCAGAGTATTTATGCGTGAATAATATGATCTGCCAGGGCCCTCGACCTGTGTCTGAGACACTTATTGCCATGGAAATGATGGTAATGTCTCTAGCAAGATTCAACAGACGGCTTAGGTGGGACAACAAAAAGAACGAAGAGCACCTACCACAGCACAGAGTAACAGTGAAAATGCTGGTATGTTTAATGACATCAAAGTTCCCAGCTCAACTAGTTTTTGGGTTGTAACTAACTGCCTTAGCACATGGAAGGCTCTTAAAGCAGGATTCATCTGCTTATTTGGGAGCATCCATAAATTATGTAACACATTTTTTTGGTGATTTTTCAAGATCCACCTACCTCTCCTTGTAACACTGAAACAAATACTGTCATACAAAATTAAGGCCCCACCCAGGCAACCCCTAATCTGCTAAATAATTTATGGAAAGGCCCTGTAACTAGATGGGGCTGACAACGTTACTCAAATGCACACCATAGCAAAGAGAGCATTTACCATATAAAAAGTCAGAGCCAGATTCTCTGGATCAGCCAAGCTGTGCTCTCAGATTAAACAAGACATGGAGGAGTAAAGTGGCCTTAATACATCCCAGTGCTGGCACTGCTAGGCACCAGCCCAGTCCCCAGAGCATGTTCAAGCATATTACACCAATAGCCCCAGAAGCCATTACAGCAGCCTGGGATCAGTTGGAGCTGAGGCCCACCTAACCAGGAATACAGCAGCAGCAGCCAGGGGGTAACACAGGAACCGCTTATTGTGACTCTGCACCAGCCTAAGGATTCCCATAGGTAGGCAAAATTCTCAATGGCTGATTCACTGCCTTTAAGGCTGCTTTGCATCAAAGGAGCGCTACAAAGCCGTCCTGCATTCTGGAGCACTGAGGCCTAAATCAATAAAGCAGCTAGAGTAGCATGACCATGAAAATACTGTAAGGATAAAGGAGTGAACAAATATTGCAATATGTGCGTGTATTTTTGGGTGCAGGGAAAATGTATTTGAGGACTTGTTTTTAACTGTGTGATTGAATATTATAGTAATGTGTATGTATAAAAAGTACAAATGCAGTAGTGCATGCAAAATTAACTTTGCCATTTCCTGACCCTTTAAATGCTCTATTATGATACCACAGCATTCACTTAATGCATTATGGGATGTGTGTATGATTATAAGTTATACCACACTGTAGCTAGGGAATGCGCTGCAATAGTATAAACAGGTTTCAGAGTAGCAGCCGTGTTAGTCTGTATTCGCAAAAAGAAAAGGAGTATTTGTGGCACCTTAGAGACTAACCAATTTATTTGAGCATAAGCTTTCGTGAGCTACAGCTCACTTCATCGGATGCATTCAGTGGAAAATACAGAAGATGTTTTTATACACACAGACCATGAAAAAAATGGGTGTTTATCACTACAAAAGGTTTTCTCTCCCCTCACCCCACTCTCCTGCTGGTAATAGCTTATCTAAAGTGATCACTTTCCTTACAATGTGTATGATAATAAAGGTGAGCCATTTCCAGCACAAATCCAGGTTTTCTCCCCACCTACTGACTGCTATTCCTACCTACATGCCTCCAGCTTTCACCCTGACCACACCACATGATCCATTGTCTACAGCCAAGCTCTGCGATACAACCGCATTTGCTCCAACCCCTCAGACAGAGACAAACACCTACAAGATCTCTATCAAGCATTCTAACAACTACAATACCCAACTGCGGAAGTGAAGAAACAGATTGATAGAGCCAGAAGAGTTCCCAGAAGTCACCTACTACAGGACAGGCCTAACAAAGAAAATAACAGAACGCCACTAGCCGTTACCTTCAGCCCCCAACTAAAACCCCTCCAACGCATTATCAAGGATCAACAACCTATCCTGAAGGATGACCCAACACTCTCACAAATCTTGGGAGACAGGCCAATCCTTGCCTACAGACAGCCCCCCAACCTGAAGCGAATACTCACCAGCAACCACATACCACACAACAGAACCACTAACCCAGGAACCTATCCTTGCAACAAAGCTCGTTGCCAACTGTGCCCACATATCTATTCAGGGGACACCATCACAGGGCCTAACAACATCAGCCACACTATCAGAGGCTCATTCACCTGCACATCTACCAATGTGATATATGCCATCATGTGCCAGCAATGCCCCCTGCCATGTACTTTGGGCAAACTGGACAGTCTCTACGTAAAAGAATAAATGGACACAAATCAGATGTCAAGAATTATAACATTCATAAACCAGTCGGTGAACACTTCAATCTCTCTGGTCACTCGATTTCTGATCTCAAAGTGACTATCCTTCAACAAAAAAACTTTGAAAACAGACTCCAACGAGAGACAGCTGAATTGGAATTAATTTGCAAATTGGATACAATTAACTTAGGCTTGAATAGAGACTGGGAATGGTTGATTCATTATAAAAAGTAACCTATTTCCCCTTGTTTATTCCTCCCCCCCCCCCCCGTTCCTCAGACGTTCTTGTTAAACCCTGAATTTGTGCTGGAAATGCCTCACCTTGATTATCATACACATTGTAAGGAGAGTGATCACTTTAGATAAGCTATTTCCAGGAGGAGCGTGGGGTGGGGGGAGAGAGAACCTTTTGTAGTGATAAACACCCATTTTTTCATGGTCTGTGTGTATAAAAACATCTTCTTTATTTTTCACAGCATGCATCCGATGAAGTGAGCTGTAGCTCACAAAAGCTTATGCTCAAATAAACTGGTTAGTCCCTAAGGTGCCACAAATACTCATTTTCTTTTTGCAAATAGTATAAACAACAATTCATATGCCAAAAATGTGACCCTGGTATACTATACTATTATTCATCATATACAAGGACTTCCACCACTACGTAGCCTTTCAAAACTGCTCCCCACGTCAGTTGCACACTGCTGTGGCAAGTGTGGCCGATACATATTATTATTTTTAATGGTGTGGTACCACTTACTCTAAATGCCAGAAAGAGCCTTAATACTGTGCATTTTTTATTTGAAAATCTTGAATGCAATAGTACCAAGTAAAATATTACACAATAAAAGGCACAACGTATATAAGTCTCATCCGACACTCAGCTGCCCGCCCCACAGGGTTGTATCAGATAGGCTGACTTATAAACACAGTAGATAGTCTAATATCTAACACATTGTTATTGCTCACCTCCTACCAACGACATGCATCAGACAGAAATGGTTTACCTGTCTCATTATGGAAGCGTGTTCAGTGCTGTCATCTTCTCTCTTCAGTTTCTTTGTTTTACGCAATTATTCTAACACAGCATGTCTTTTCCTCAGTTAATTATAGGGCTCCACCAGTGCTTTGCAGCAGCACCAGGTAGGAATATCTGCCTAGAACATCTGCAGTTGTTCCTTTAGTCAACTTTTGAGTCAGCAGGGCTTTTTTTATAACCTGCTTGAACTGTGTAAAATTCTATTTTTCTGGAGTAAATTATTCCGCTGTTCATTGGAAGGCTCAAGCAAGCTTTAAAGTTACATATTTACAGCTGCAAGACCTGTATTTACTGTACTTTCAGCAATTGCCAATGTATGCTAAGCTATTGTGAACATTTTCTCTTCCTGCATTTAATAATAATTTTTGTCCTTTACATGTTGGTAACAGTCCCTGACTTAAGATAATACTATCTTTCATAACATCTCAGCCATAGGAGTACTAGCTTTATTATTTGACATCTACTTGCTCAATAATTGAGTTATATTTGTAGGATTTCTTTTAGTTCACAGACTATTTAATAAATCCACATTCTTCTTGTACTAATTTTTCAGGTCTTTTTAAAAACCGGCACAGGAATCCGAGATATGACCTCACCGTACATGAAGCAGTAGAGGCTGTTGTCTGGCCTGTAGCAAAAGATGTGTGGTCCCTTTAAGGGCTAGGTAGCTAGAGAGCTGCAGCAGCTTCAGAGCAGATCAGTTTGAGGACATGAACCCATGTCTCCCTCTCCCTTAGGTGACTGGAAGAAAGGGGAGACTATTTAGATCCATGCTGGTGCTATAAAAGCCCTCTTTTACTTGGGACAGGCGGAGCAACATTCCCACCCCCACCCTTGCACGATAGCAACTAAACACCAGGTTTTGTCATAATACACTGTGGGCATTAATTGCTCCTTTCTCGCAACTGGGGGCTGGGAAGGAATTTTTTCCTTCATCTCCAGATTGGTCAGGGTGAGGGGTTTTTTTTGTTTTTGTTTTGCCTTCCGCACAGTGTGTTGGGGGCTCAGTTGTACCAAGTGAAAATGGGGGTTAGCTTATGATGATGCAGCTCAGTATGGAGCAGATGTCCAGTGCAGGTACTCCACAGATAAAGTCCATGGTGCTCCTTGGTAAAGGATTTAAAAGAGGTATTGTAAAAAGGAGCAGAAATGGGTGGAATAGGGGGTTTCAGGATTCTTATGACAGGTATGGCAGGGAGCCCTCATTCAAGAGGAAGGGGGGTCATGAGGTCCCAGGTGCAGATTAGCTGTGGACCAGGAGGAGTAAAGGGGAAGAGCTGAGAGCAACTCTCCCTCACCCCCAGCATATGTAAATGATTATGGAATTACCCGATGAAGTGAGCTGTACCTCACAAAAGCTTATGCTCAAATAAATTTGTTAGTCTCTAAGGTGCCACAAGTCCTCCTTTTCTTTTTGCAGATATAGACTAACACGACTGCTACTCTGAAACCTGTAGATCTACCTGCACTTTTACCTACCGGTACTCCCAGATGTTTGGGAATGAAGTTGCAGCCTAACTAAACCACCTCCAGTGTCTCCACTCCTCCTTCCGGCATATTCATATAACAGACAGTTTCTACATGGGAAACTTAATTATGGGAACTTAATTATGAATGCTAAACATTTTAGCCTTATTCTGAGGACTAATATTAATTGTGCTCTGCAGACATTCTAACATCTGATGTTTTTTTTTAGTTTTGACATGTTCCCATTTCTAAATAGCTTATTTTATGAAAACAGATAATGGAGAAATCTGCTACAGAAATTTGTCTGTTAAACCATGATGCTGATTAAGATGATTATGCAAGCTAAAACAGCACAATAGCAAAAACTTTCACAGGAGTTTAATTGTCATAATGACAGATTATGCAAGGATTATGCACATTTCCTCGTTTACATTAAACATCATGCAGATTTAAAAAGAATCAACGTATAAAACAGGATTTAAATGCCCTTTTTTTAAAAAAAAATGTACAAGCTATAGGGCTGAGGCTGCACCCCTTACCCAAGCAAAAATTCCCATTCAAATTTGTAGGAGTAAGGAGTGCAGGTGCAGGCTGGAATAAAGATCTTTTCCCTCCCTCCTCTGCTATTAGTGGTGGAGAAAAGAAGGATTGTAATTTCCATCCTGTTTCTACTCCATTCACTATTCCATTCTATGGGGATTTCCATACTACCTTGCAAGAACACATCACAATGCAGGGGCCTGTACCTCCTGTGATCTTTAATGATATCTGGAAAGCTATTAGAACACACTCAAGAAAGGGCCATTGATGGATATCTGTAAAGGATTTTTCTCAGCAAACATCCAGAAAAAAGTCTGGGCATTAGGCAAGCATTATCAAAATAGTAGAGCCAAGATGTATTTATTCTTTCTAAAAGTAAATGAGCCAAGATGTTCAAGTTAACTGAACAGGGGCAGACAAGCATCTATCTGATGTGGTAAAAGATCTCTCTAGACAGCAGGTAATTTTTTTTAAAAAGTGTTTACACTTTAGTAACAATCCAGACCTTAGAGTCTGTTTCATCATTTGCAGCTGGGCAGTCACCTTTCATGGCCCCCTTAAACATACAGTAGTGAAACAAGGTAAGTTTCCATATTGCATTACGCAACCAAAACAAATTAAGTTATTAACTGAATTTTATTAAGTTAAATACAAAGAACATGGAGAATTTATCATTATAGAAATTTTAAATAATCAGCTGTTTGTTTTTATAGAAGCTATTAAGGCAATCTGTATATCAAATATGGATATCTTTTTAACTTGACTATATCTAATACTATACGTATGCCTTTAAGTTTAAAACAACTCAACCTTAACAATGGAGCTGTGATCAGTACCTCCATAATACATTATCCATTTTAGTATAAATTATTACACAAGCACCAATAAATGAAGTTGACATTTATTGGTCCCTCAGTGCTGCCGAAGACCCAGAGTGACTGAAGGAACCAGTTCTTCAGATTTTGGCAGCTCATCACTGGTTTTAAGTGTCTTACTGTTCTATGCAAAGCAGCAAACATCCACTTCTACCATCCCACGCTCAGCCATACAGGTCCTGAACTCCTTGATAGCTCACATGATTGCCTCTTCTTTTTGTAAGGCAGAACTGACCCTCTTCAGCATAAACTTCAAACTACATTACAAAAACTGGTCATCACCCAAATGCTTGACTAAAATGACCAGTTACTGCAAATAACTTGATTTTTTTTAAATTACTGTTACAACCTTCTCAATATCAGAGAGGTAGTGAATTAATACCTACCTGTAATTTTTTGTAGCAATACATTTGTTCTCTTGGCAAAGTCCAATGTAAGATTTCCATGTGGGTAAAAACTCACCTGGAAAATAAGCGTGGGCATTTTGTTCATCGCTGAGTTTCCAAGGTTTGAGGTTTATATACAGGAACATTTTTCTCACTGAGTGATGGGAACCCCTTGATCATATCAGCAGCTTTTTCTGCTATCATAATGGTTGGGGCATTCAAATTCCCACTGACCACACTGGGCATTATTGAGGCATCTACAACTCTCAGGTTTTCAACCCCAATTACTTTGGTCTGAGGATCAACCACAGCAGTGGTGTCAGACGGCTGCCCCATTTTACAGGTACAAGAAGGATGATAAGCACTATCAGCCTTCTGTCTTATGAAAGCATCTATTTCTTTGTCAGACTGGATATGACTTCCTGGCTGAATTTCAGGACCACAGAATTTTTCAAAAGCTTTCTGAGCAAAAATTTCTCTGGATAACTTGACACACTGACGAAATTCCCACACATCTGTTTCTGTACAGAGAGGAAACAAAGAGACTATAAATACACACACTGGTTAGAAATACGTCCCTTTGCATAATTCAAACAAACAAACAGCAGCATCATAATGCTAGTACAGGACAGTGTGCTATACCAAGAAAAGGCGGCAAAATTAAAGTGGAAGGAGGCTTATATACAATTTAAAGGCTCTCAACTTGTTACTGAAAGAAAAAACAATGGGAACTTTTTTCCAAGATACATTCACCAGGGGCAAAATTGTCACTTGTCCTACACACTTGTACAGGAGAGTAGGATGAATAAAAATGATACACAGGAATAAAGAGGGTATGGGCTATGTGATCACCAGCTGAGTGGGGGGAGGCAACCAAGGTGTGTGGTGGCCTTTACTCCCCCTCTTGCACAGGTGGGTGTGGGGTGAACAGGAAGGGGCAGGGAACAGGCAGGAACTGTCTTTTTGCTCAGAGTTTGTACAGCACCTAGCAAAATAGCATTCTGGTCATTAACTGGGGCTCCTCTGAGCTATCACAACATAAATAGTAATAATAATACCAATGTGCCAACCAGCACAGTTGAGCCGGTGTCAAATGGGGAGTAATTTCCTACTGATATGGGCAGGTAGTTAGATCACTTCTCCTGGGAGCAAGGGGGAAGGAACTGAATGAGACCAACTCAATATAGATACCAGGCATTTACCCGTTGACAAGTAGTTTGGTTCAATCACAGGATGGTCCCTTGGATCTGTACTTTTCAGCTTTAGCCAGCCCACACTTGTGCTCCTCATGGGTCCAACATGAACCTGCAATAGCCCCAACACACCGCATGACAAAATTCCATCTAGACAGACTTCAGAGTCCAATGCAATTTTTAAAAACATGGAGTCTTCTTACAGATTATCCAAACAAAATATAAAAAAGGGAGAATAAAAGGGGAGGCCACAATATGAACATTTTTTCTTATGTTTTTTGGTTATATGCACAGCACAGGAAATAAACTATTTCTAATACAACAACAAGCAAATGTTATTTCAGTTTAGCAGTAGCTGACAGTTCGGATGACCAAATTACTATCATCGTGAAGTAAAAACCAGCCAAAGAAAACAGATGTACTGTATATAGTGACAGTTTCACAGTATGAACTACAGACTTTTGAATCTACATTATATATTGAGACAACAAAAAGACACACTACAAAGGAGTTAAAGGGAAAACAAAATATTATAATATAGAACTTGATTATGTACTACTGATGACAATGACACAGAATCAGGTTCATAGCCCCTAATAAACTTATTGCGTATTTTTCCAAAGATAAAGAGTAAAATTATTCTGGCACCAGCAACAAATACAATTTGTAAATATTTTTGCAATGTAGGCAATTAAGTCACATATTTTACACAATACTGAACAATCTGTAACTTGATCACTGTACTAGTATTAATGTTTCCAATAAACTGTAAATCTCCTTGCTAATTCAGGACATTGCTAATTTGTGTCCTTAAACCACTGACCTGGTAAGCTTCCAGCTTGGAAGCAACACGTCCATGATCAATCACCTGAGAAGGAAGAAAATGGAACTGAATGTCTGGATGAGGAACACCTGGCTGACTTCTAATAAATCCACCAGATTCTAAGTGAGCAGTAGCTCCATCTCCTAGAGATTGAAAAAGAAAGAAAGAAAAATTCTAAAATATTCAAAAGGCAAGAAAAATGTGTATTTTTAAAATCCTTGTTTCAGCACCATTTCTCCATGCCCCATACACCTTTCCACTTGTGCAATGCACACAATTATGTCAATCAAAGACAGTGAAACTGCGAGGGGTGCAAATCCATATGCAATTAACTTATAACTTGTGCAGTGTACATTACTTTCATCATGTTTATCACTAAATAAATGTAAAATGTGTTTGACTTTAAAAAAATCCCAAGGTGTCTCCAGCTTCCTAAATCTTTCCATTTACTTTGGGCTAGAATGGGGTATTACAGTTTGCTTAATATGAAGGGCAGTGCACTGTTGCAATGCTTCTGAAGCAGCTTAGATGGAAGATTGTCACTGGGAGTGTCCGCTGGTTGAGGGAGGGAATAAGCTGTGGCAGCTAGATATCCAGTGCAGTTAATGCTCCCAGATGCAACAGGGAGCTCTGCCCACTCCCTGCCCCCTGACACCATCTGCAGACCCTACTTCCCCTCCACACTGCTGTACAGCACGCCTTTAAATCTCTGTGCCACCCAACTAGATGAGTCATAATCCATCCTTTTAAAAATAGTTACTTGCAGTAATAAAAAGTCATATGTATGCAATAGCACATGATATATTGGGCCAAATGCTTTGCTGTGACACCACGCTAAGACAGTGAAACTGCATGGGGGGTAGTTTAGCACTGAAATTGTCTTATTTGTTTTACTTGCTAAGAAAAATCTTTACAATTTATCCTTGAAAATGTAATTTAGGGACTGGGCTACTATAAGACAGGAGAATGCATTATTTCTGGACAATACAAGTACAAGTAAGTTTTAAGAGTTCTGGACAATGCAATGAGATAACTACCTTTTATGGAGTTACACCAAGGATGAATTTAGTTCAGTGTATTTGTTTTCTAGACAGTGTCTTAATACATCATTTTCTGACTTCACTTTTTACAGTAGCTTTTCTCAGTGGCCCATAGATTTAAGTATGGAACATATCCCAAAATGGGAGTTAGGCACAAATGCAAACATTTAGCAACATGCAAAGATTCCCTGCCTGAATTTAAGGGTAGGGAACGAAATGCTACAAAAAAAGTGCATCTCAACCTCATTTGTTACAATAAACATTACATTTGTTAAAATAAATTCTAATTTGGAAAAAACTAAGCAAATTAAAGCTAAAGAAACTGCACAGTCTCCCCCCATTTGAACTCATTTTTTAAAATCTCCAGTTTCTGCAGAATTGGTAATAATAAAGCTTCATTGGGAAAGACACTCTGGGATTCTGACATATATAGTTCAGCTAAAAGCCAAATTTGGTAATCCTATAGAACTGAACAGTGGGACAGTTTCACATTTTTTACATACCTGTAAATTTCCAAAGCCATTCTAAACCAATCTTTGCCATGTTAATAAGCTTTTGTGCTTTGTAGAGAGTAATAGGTTTGGTGCACTTCTGCTGTATGTACACTTCTAAATGATCTTGAAGATTCTGGCCTACCCCTGGTACAAACAAACAAAAACCGCAAGAAATTATATACAGGCAAAATGTAAATGTTTATATACAAGCAGGTACATTTTCCTCTATAAACTACCCTGAATGGAAACTGAAATAACCTCTTACAAAGGCAGTGGTGTCAAACACCATGGACCCTGGGCCTAGTCCAGCCCATTTAGGCAAGCAGCAGACACCACCGATTTCATCAAGTTAATGTACCCTATCTACACACACTCACATCATTTTATTATGTCTACTTTAAGATGAGATATAATGTGGAGCTGTCAAGTGGTGCCATTACCACAGAAAGGGGCATAAACAATTATAGCATCAACACGTTAAAATGACCACTTTGAAATATGTGCATTTGTTTCTGTTTGTTTAATGGCTATGTGTTATTTCAAGACATAAAATTTAATTTCTTTGTGACCTCCATGCATCACAAGAACCATCTAAAGGGTAAAACAAAGTCTAATAATTTGTAGAGGTATCGTTAAATGTAGAACGCTGGTGACATTTCTAGTCAACATCATCATCATCTTGTTCATCATTATGTTCTCTGTTGAGTATGAGGGGGTTACCATGATCTTCATTGCCTTGGCAGGTACACAGTTCTGTGCAGGGAAGATTGTTCTAACTACAGACACAGTTGATTCTTCTGTGATCGAAACTGATACAGGCTCAAATAAGGTCTCCATTGGCCCTTGAAGAATCCAGGAAGTAGTTCATCCTCCACATTTTTCCATCCATGTCGCAATGGTGATCCAGTATCTGGTTTACCTATCTGCAAAGACATGCAAATCTTTGTTTGTCAAGTTGCTCTTTTGACATAATCTTCAAAACTGCCCTGACATGATGGTAGTTTGGCCATTTGTCCTTTTTGATGGCTAGATTGAGGTACAAGAAATTCAAGTCCTTGAGGGTATCCTTTTCTTTCTTGCTCTGGTCATACAGCAGTGCTACCAATTTCCTTGCTGCAGAAATTACAACTTGTCCATTACTCTATCCTAATTTGGCAAGATCTCTGAACCTCTGTTTTGACATTAAACACAGATTTTTTTCCCTCAATATCAAACAGGAATGACACTAGGTCACATCCTGTTAATGCGTATACAGCAGGAAGTATGTTGCAGAAGTCAGGAGTGAGTGCATCATAAACTGCACACATAGGTATGAAGCAACACTTGTCAGTTGTGTTGGTAATGTTGCCTATTTCAATCCACATTATCTATATGTTTCACTTTTGGAAAGTAGTGAACAGCAAGTTCCAAAACATCTATATCAAGTGACGTATTCCTATAGTTCCTTTGACACCAAGAGACCCAAAAGCTATATTGGCACATACAGCTTCCTCTTGAATACTGTACAAGTTCTTGGACTTCTTCAGCACCTTCACTTCTGCTGGTGATGATGGACTTTCCTACTTAGGCCTCAGCAAGAAGGAGTATTTGTGTTGGTGTGCTCCTACACCCTCAGGTTCACTTTGAACCATATATTTACAGAGGAATTTTACAAATGAATGCTTGTTGGATGCCACGTTTAGAAACTTCTTCCATGGAGGCACAGACATCCACCAATCACCTGACATTTCTTGCATCCTTGTTAGATCCTGTCTGGCGCTATTTTTCTGCAGTTTTCACAGAGTTACTGTTGTCATTATCTGTCAAAGACTACCCACGGCATCTCTGATATACCCTGTGGTTTCTTTGTCACATGCTCTTAGCTCATGGATCCTTTCAGCTTGAGCTTCCAGATGATGTCCTAATTCAGCTTTGTCTGTTCTTCTCATTGTTCCACAGCATGGAAGAGGAACATAGGCACAGGTCCTACTTGGTGACTAAGAACAGTTGCCATTGAAACAGCATCGTTGCATCTTACTAAGGACAGGGCTCTTCAGAAAACAATTTCTGGTCTGATAAATGCTGTGATAATCCCTCCCTGGGCAGGCTTAAATTTAGTTTTCTTGATCATGTCAGCAAATGTTTGATGCCAGATTTCTTGACTGGGCTGAAGATGTTACCTGTCCAATCAGAATCAAGTGCACCTCTCACAAATCTCTCCATTTGTTCTTCACCAACATCTGCTATTTTCAGTAGAGAGTCTTGTACATCTGATGTTACATGGTGTCCATTATATATGGTGATAAGCACCTCTAGATATGACTCAGGATCAAATGGGTTTGTCATATTGCTGATGACATGGTTGGTAACTGCTGTAAAATGCTTTTCATTCCTCTTCAGTGCAAAGGCAAGGACTTGTTTGTGAACTTAGTCTTCACTACTTCTTGTTAGGCCACTTCTTTCTCTCAGAGTTTTTGCATATTCACTCAGGACATGTCATGTGAGTGTCTATCTGACAAGGGCTGGCTTCTTTCTTGTCAGTACTACAATCCCACTACTGCCCTATGAGTCTTTGAGGACAGTTTTCCCTGTTCCCATGTCACTCCAAATTCCACTGAAAAAAACAGAAGTATGACATACAGCAAATTCCCCCCAGATTCAAAGGCAGTGAATACTACTTCAGGGAAATTTTAACATATCAAAAATGTAGATTGATATCCATCTGGCACAGTTGGCTCTGTTTGCAGTAAAGATGCATTGAAGCATGACCTGCTATGTCATGTGAAGTTTCCAATCACACACTCACTCTGCATGGACATTTAGATGCAGTGTCTACATAACCTGGAGAAAATGCTCCCAGACCTTGAATGTAGGAAACTGGGCATACCCACATATCTGAAAGTCCTTCAGTAGTGACCGCACATACTGAATTACAGCACAAACAAGCTCTTTAATGACGTTGTAAGGACTGTTGAGTCTTCAGACTCAGACACCTTTTGAGTGTGAGCCAACATTTGCCAGACAAATGCTGGAACTACATGAGTACCTCCTTCCTGCTCACACAATTTAACAAAAGAATAAAGTTTTGGAGCACTCCGGGCCTCTAATGCTAGAGCCAAGCCATAGGGGTATGTCTATACCCTATGCAATTAAACACCCACTGCTGGCCCACGTCACCTGACTGGGCTCAGGCTAAGGGGCTGTTTAATTGTGGTGTAGACATTTCTGGCTCGGGCTGGAGCCCGAGCTCTGGGTCCTGACAAGGGGGAGGGTGTCTGAGCTCGGCTCCAGCCTGATCCTGAATATCTACACTACAATTAAACAGCCCTTTAGACTGAGTCCGCTGATGCAGGCCTGCAGCAGGTTTTTTATTGCAGTGTAGACATACCTATAGAGCACAGCTGAATTGCTTAGCAGCAAGCATTTGATCTGCATTACAAGCAGCATACACATCAGTATCAACAAGAAGGTCTAGCAATCCTGCGTCTCATCAAAATTTCGTAACACATGCAATAAAACAGCACAGGGTGTGAAAAACATCCAGGTGAATCACATTGGTACCAAGTTCATTTGGAGAGTCCATTTCACTTGTTGAGTGACAGCACACAGCTGCTGATCCATGATCTGAACAAAAGGCACCTGTCCTACAGTTGCTGACATTTCAGCACAGTAGTATAGACTGTGGCCATGTCAGCTGGTCTGGCATCCGTAATAGGTGAATATGCAACTGCTGGGTAGGTTCTCTTCTTTGTTGCAAGCTTGTGGTTGAAACCAGCCCAAAATGGAATCACCTGAATGAGAACAATATTATGAGTCAACAGTGTGCCCTTGTTGCCAAGAAGCTAATGACATTTTGAGCTGTATAAGTAGGAGCATTGCCAGCAGATCAAGGTATGTGATCATTCCCCTCTATTCAGCACTGGTGAGGCCTCATCTGGAGTACTGTGTTCAATTTTGGGCCCAACACGACAAGAAGGATGTAGACAAATTGGAAAGAGCCCAGAAGAGGGCAACAAAAATTATTAGGAGGCTAGAGCACATGACTTATGAGGAGAGACTGAGGGAACTGGGATTATTTAGTCTGCGGAAGAGAAGAATGAGGAGGGATTTGATAGCTGCTTTCAACTACCTGAAAGGGGGTTCCAAAGACGATGGATCTAGACTGTTCTCAGTGGTACCAGATGATAGAACGAGGAGTAATGGTCTCAAGTTGCAGTGGGGGAGGTGTAGGTTGGATATTTGGAAAAACTTTTTCACCAGGAGGGTGGTGAATCACTGGAATGGGTTACCTAGAGAGGTGGTAGAATCTCCTTCCTTAGAGGTTTTTAAGGTCAGGCTTGACAAAGCCCTGGCTGGGATGATATAGTTGGGATTAGGTCCTGCTTTGAGCAGCAGGTTGGACTAGATAACCTCCTGAGGTCCCTTCCAACCCTGATATTCTATGATTAGCGTTATTTAGTATTGGTAGGACATCACAAGATAAAGTTTTAAAAGACACCAGGAGAGAATTCAGACAGTGTTCATTGTAGGTGACAGGCGTTTATTTTCCTAGGTACTTTTTCATAGTAAATCAGTTCTGGACTGTGATGAAGCAGAGAAACTACCCACCAGCACGGCAGGGGTTAAAGAGAGCCGTTGGGCCCAGCTAGCCCCGCCCCATTATACCTGCAGCCAATGCCAGGCCTGGAGAAAGGAGAAAAGGTGAGAGCCTGGCTCAGTTCAGTGCTGACTAGCAAAGAGGTAGGAGCCTGGGATTATGGCAGGGCACCACCCAAGGTCCACAAAAGGGTGCTATCGGAGGCAAGCCATCCCAGTGAATTGGACTACAAGGGCCATGCTCCAAACTGAAGGGATAGTGGTAGGAAGTAGCCAAGAGCAGTGGATTTAGACCCCCCGATTGGGAGGGCCCCTATTCAGAGGTTGTCATTTGGTAGCTTTGATCAATAAACACTATTAAGGTACTGAAGTTAATTTATCCAAAATGTTGTCATAGTCATGTTACAGTGTTTCTGGAACTATGCAAAAAATGACAATTTCTCATTGTGGGTAGCATTGTTTCACCTCACCTACAAACTTATGGCACCAGTTGGCAGCACCACATCATACTTCATCTAAACGTACATAAAATAAGCTTTCAAAGTACATATGACGTGGGTATGTGTAGCGTGGGCACATTACATTCCAAAAATATGGCCCTTTTTGGAGAATTGCCACATGCTTAATTTAAGGTATTTATTCAGGCCATATGCCAGTATTGCAGAATGCAAGGAAAAACTCTCCCATGTTATTCCTCATGGTGTGTTGACTCTTAGACCTAACAATGATCATTTGAGTAAGATTTTCAAATAATTTAGATATGCAATTGTTTGTTTAATTTTCTTGAGCACACATAGGAAAATGGAGCATGCAAGAAGCCATATAAACAAATAGCAGAAATAGTTCTGGTTCTAACAATGGTAGGCATAATTTCTAAATGCAACGATAACTTTTAGCTAGAAAAGTTCAGTTACTACATAAGGCCCATGTTCTACCCTCCATCCTTATATTAAACTCTGATTACTATCGGTAGGCAATCTGCTGTGGATCAAAGAGAATGTACAGCTCTAATTTAAAAATATCAGTGATACATACGGCTTCTTTGCTTTAAAATAAGTTATCTACTGCCATAGTTCAGAAAGGAATGAATATTGGACACCATTACATGGAGAGGTGCAATGTATAAAAGAGTTTTTTCTAACTTCCATTAAAGTCAACGGGAGTCTTTCCATTGACTGTAATGGTAGTTGGTTTGGGTCCACAGAGCCTGATCTAAAGGCCACTGAAGTTAATGGCAGTCATTCCAATGACTTCAATGGGCTCGGGATCAGACCATTAGGAAGGTGAAAGATAAAACCAATAAAAAGATTACCAGGAAGGTGACAAACAACAGGGATCCCTAATTTTTTGAGGTCATCTGCATTTCCAACCCCAGACAACATAAGCAGCTGTGGGGAATTTATGGCACCTCCACTTAAAATCACTTCCTTACTGGCAAGAGCCTGAAAATTAAAAATAAATTTTAAAGAAGATTATTACAGGTTTGATTTTAGACCACAACCAATATTTCCAAGAGCTTTTTTTTAAAAAAAAGATACTCTATTTCTTTAGAATCATACCAGCATCCATCTTTATTATTCCAAATGTTTTGCTCACCTTGGTATAAGTTTCTATGGACAGAAATAACTCAGATGTCACATTGGAACACAATGTGAACTGAACAAAGTTTTGTAATTTATTAAGACTGTAGGGTACACAAGCATTTAATTGATCAAATAACATGATTGGCAGTACACTTGCACACTTCTTTCCAGAACAGAGATCTACAGTAACTTCAAGCAAGGAAACAGCCAGAGCCTGTTCCATTTTCACTAGTGATTAATAGATTAAAAATCCTGAAAAAGATTTTACACTCTGAGGTATTCTGTAATATGTTAGCTCAACAAAGTCTCTCTTCAAGCATTGTCACATCCTCAGTCCAACTGAGGCGAATTTTTGGTTTCACAGCCCTTGTGGTCTCATGGATTCCACACTTCCATTGCCCCACATAGCTATGTGCTATAGCAGGGAGCCCTTATAAGTATGTATACATACATTGTTTTGTATGACAGTTTTTTCATTAAACAGCCTAAAGAATGTGCATCTCTCAGCTGGTTACTACTTATGCTGCTAACCATTAGCTGAGGACCTCAGAGGTTGACCTATTTATCTCATCGGTACCTAGTGAGTAGACATTCATTATCTAACATCTTCATCATCTCCTCTCTGACTCTTTCCACCCATAAGCTTCATGGTTCATATTCATTTGTTTTCTCTTGCTCTCAGTTGTCAGATCAGCACTGCAGATCTAGGGCAAAATCCTGCCCTGTCTCATGAGGGGTTGGAGAAAAGTGTGCAGGCTGCTCTTCCTCTCCTCATCCCCAACTCATCCAGTCAGCAGCTAGACAGAACTCTGATCTATCACTCTCTTCATTGTTAGACGGGGAGCAATGAATGTGTCCAACAGGAAACCATGTCTCCAAGGGGACTGATCTCCAGGCAAGGTTAGAAATTCTGTCTTTGGCAACAGGTGCTTTTGGGGAGCTCAGTCTGTTTAAAGGACCATTACAGTTTGCTACAGAGCACATTTCTCCCCTGCACCCCTGAAATCAACCTGCCTTATATTAACAAAATGGCTCAGGAACTCTCCACATGTCCAGCACTTTCCATTATAAGGTTCAGAATAGCAAGAGCAGAATTTTGCCCTTAGATATTTGAGATCTTAGGGTCAGAGAAAGTGCTATCAGCATTGGGGAAATAAATTCAAACTTTTGCATAGTGGGGAGGTTAGGAAAGAAATATTCAAGAAACTTAAAAGTGACTAGATTACATGAAATACATGTAAAGGGACAAATAGGAGTGTATTCACATAGGGAAGTAGAAACAAAGGCCATTTAAATCTGATACAAATCCTAAAGCTACTACTACTTTGAGCTATAGAATGTTGTAAAATTAACACTGCACTGGTGCTCAATGTCCTGTAATACATCTCATCTAGCATCACTGAGCATACATTGAGCAATCGGCATCTTTGAACATACTTTCATAACTTGCAAAGCAAATGCCATGGAGTGGGGGTACTGCCAGGGGGCAGCATCCATTCGTGAAAGGGGCACCGGGGTCCGGGAGGGACTTGGGGCCCACCAGCAAGCGGGACACCGGCCTGCAAAGGGCTCTCCAGAGGCTGGAAACGCTAATTCCTTGGATGACCAGCAGGAGGTGCTGCAGGGGTGAGTCCCGCCCCATCACACATACCCCTCACCCCATAATTTTCCACAACTGTGAAATTTAAATCAACAAAAATAAAAATACTTAAAAGTAAACATAGATATTATCCATCTAATACATGTAAATAGACTTCTGCTAAATGTGTATATAGAGATTTGCCTCAATTTAATAAAATCACTAGAAATGACAAAAAAAAGAGCTCAAGAAGGCAGCTCTTGTATTGCTCATCTGCAGACACTAGAATTTAAGCCCAGTGTTTACTTTTGTAGAATTTAAGACTCTACACTGTGTCTCCACTTTAATTTTAGCTGTGGTATTTTAGGCATGGTTCTGTAGTCTTCTAAAAATGACCAACTTGATTTTTCCTTTATGTATACAGGCAATACCAGTATGCGAAGTACCATTTACTTTTACTATTCCTATTTTCTTTCTGACTGATAGAACAGAACAAAACTTACAAAAAGTTTGATTTTTATTAATTGTTTTCACACTACTCATCTGATGTTACTGCTAGCACACCCAGTGGTGACATTTTGCTCCCCCTTGTATTTTTCTGCTCTGGACAATTGTCTAGTATGGTAGAACTAATACACAAAACATTCAGGTTTATTGAATTGGTTCATAAAACAACAGCTATGCAAAATCTCTACAGTACATTGCATAATGTATACAAAAATAGTTTCAGCGAATCATCAGAGAGTCACTGTGTAAATGAAGTATGTGTTCACATTTTTGTTTCCTAATAAAAATGTGGCTTGTTTCAAATCATACTATTTCCAAATGTGTACTCTTATCTCTGCTCTAGGTTATGGGTTTATACCCAGTGCAACCCTGCTGCATAGACATTCATAGCTTGTAATTCATGTTGTATATAGTCATGTAGTGCATTTAAAGGTGACCTCAGAGAAAAAACAATCAAATTGGTCCCTTATATATGTACACACACATATATAGTTTATGATACATAAAAAAAAGTCTGAAAGCATTCCCCAACCCCCATAAATATTCTTTTTTGCTTGATTTTTTTTACCTAAAACATACCAGGACTACCAAGGCCATTTTATTTGTTTTTTCTGAAGGACTTCTGAAATGACTGGGAGCTTTCTTAAGGCCGTATCCAATGTCCATTAAAATCTGTGGGGATCTTTCGGATTTTAATGTGCTTTGGATCAGGCCCTAAATCTTCACTTAAAAGGGAAGACTGAGAAAACTTCAACAATCAAATAGTTTTTCCTAACTGTTTGATTTCAATAGTTGTTAACTAAACAAATATAACACAGAATTTTAAATAAATAGTCTATAAAAATCATTTCTCTTCTCAATCAGGCTTCCTTGCATAGTTTCTCTGATGTCATAAAACTATTAGTTCTCCCGTCATCCTTAGAATCTTCCCAGAAAAAAAACAAGGGAGACGAGGCTTGAATTTCTAATATTAAAAAAGTGGGGGGAGGGGGAGAGAAGAAACTGTGGTATCTTTTTTATGTATCATAAAGCAAGAAAGGGTCACCTTTTTACTCTTGCAAGCTTTTACTTTTAATGAGATCAAGCTGAAAGTTAAATTTTGAAACTGTCATGCAGATCCCAATTTAGTTTTCCCAAATGCATGCATTTTTCTAAACCCCTTGCACTTGAATTAGAAATGGCAGAAAATAAAAACCAGACACTGTGGTAGAATGACAGAGGAATCAGAGCGCTCTTTTTCCAGGAACATATAAGAAAATATATTGAATAAGACTTGTGTAGCTGAAGTTTTAAAAAGCACATTTGGCCCTAATACATTAAAATATATAATAACTGGGCAGAGAGAGAGAAAAAACAATGTCCTGCACTTACTTAGATGGTGCACTGAGGCAGCGAGATTAAGTGATTTATCCAAGGTCACACAGGAAATCAGTGGCAGAGATGAGACTACCTTCTGGGTCTCCTGCTACCCATCATGTGGTCAACTAGCTCACCAAATCATATCAATATTTATACACAGTACACATGATGTTCCTGTATCTAGTACTTTATTTTTAGGGCCAAAACTAATAAAAGTACACTTGTCCTGTGCCATCGTTCTCAGCCAAACACCTTCTCTATAATAATGAAAGATTATTCATGTTCATGTAAGTAAATTGCTCAGTAAAGTGACAGGTGCTGTTTCTGGCCAACTTCTCCTCTCAGACATATGGGGCTCCCATTAAAGTCAATGAGAATTCTGCAACTTTTGCCCTGCATTATTAATGGAAAGCATCATTCTAATTGGCTTAGAAAAGAATAGACATGTTCTGTGCTTTAGCAGATCAAAGAATAGTTTATTTATATTATCTTTTAACATTTAGCAGGTGTTCAGTCACTCAACGCCCTCTACATATTGATTCCTGTGGGTATAATGTACTTCAGACAATCAGGATGCTGGGGGAGCACTCAGGGACAATAAGGCTGTTGTGGGGAAGCTGGATGAATTTGTTGCATTGGTCTTCACAGTTGAGAATGTGGGGGAGATTCCCGGGCCTGAGCCATTCTATTTGGGTGCGGGTCTGGGGAGCTGTCCCAGATTAAGGTGTCATTGGAGGGGGCTTTAGAACAGGTTGATAGACTGAAGAGTGGCGGGTTACTGGTGCCAGATGGTATTCACCTGGGAGTTCTGGGGGAACTCAGGTGTGACACTGCAGGACTACTCACTGTGGTCTGTCGCCTATCATTTGGATTGGCTTCTGTGCCAGGTGGCTGGAGGATAGCTAGTGTGATGCCAATTTTTGAAAGAGGTGACCCTGGCAGTTGCAGGCCGGTGGGCCTGACTTCAGTGCCGGGCAAGCTGGTTGAAGCTATGGTGGAGAGCGGGATTGTCGGACACATGGATGACAATGGCTTGTTGGGGAATAGTCAACATGGTTTTTGTGGGGGGAAATCATGCCTCACCAATCTACTAGAATTCTTTGAGGGGGGTCAACAGGAATGAAGACAAGGGGAATCCAGTGGATATAGTGTATTTGGATTTTCAGAGAACCTTTGACAAGGTCCCTTGGGCAAAGTGGGCAGTCATGGGATGGAAGGGAGAGTTCTCTCATGGATTGGTGACTGGTTGGAGGATGGGAAGCGAGGGGTAGGAATGGATGGTCATTTTCAGGATGGAGAGAGGTAAATAGTGGTGTCCTCCAGGGGTCTGTACTGGGCCCAGTCCTGTTTAACATGTTCATAAATGATCTGGGAGGAGTGGGCGGTGGGGTGGCGGAATTTGCAGATGATGCAGAACTACTCAAGATGGTTGAGTCTGGGGCTGATTGCGAAGGGCTACGGGGGATCTCTCAAAACTGGGTGACTGGGCAACAAAGTGGCAGATGAAGTTTGGTGTTGATAGGTGCAGGGTGATGTACATTGGAGAACGTGGTCCCAGCTGTCCATATAGAATGATGGGATCTGGGATGGCTGTTACCACTCAAGAAAGAGATCTTGGAGTCATTGTGGATACTTCTCTGAAAACACCCACTCAATGCACAGTGGCAGTCAAAAAAGCAAACAGAATGTTGGGAATCATTAAGAAAGGGATAGATAATAAGACAGAAAATATCATATTGCCTCTATATAAATCCATGGTATGCCCACATCTTGAATACTGCATGCAGATGTGGTCGCCCAGTCTCAAAGAAGATACATTGGAATTGGAAAAGGTTCAGAAAAGGACAACAAAAATGATTAAGCGTATGGAACGGCTTCCATATGACAAGAGATGAAGAAGACTGGGACTTTTCAGCTTGGAAGAGAGACAATTAAGGGGGGATATGATAGAGGTCTATAAAATCATGACTGGTGTGGAGAAAGTAAATAAGAAAGTGTTATTTACTCCTTCTTATAACACAAGAACTAGGGGCCACCAAATGAAATTAATAGGCAATAGATTTAAAACAAACAAAAGGAAGTATTTTTTCACACAATGCACGGCCAACCTGCGCAACTCCTTGCTACCATAAGACCATAACAGGGTTCAAAAAAGAACTAGATAAATTCATGGAGGATAGATCCATCAATGGCTTTTAGCCAGGATAGGCAGCGATGGTGTCCCTAGCCTCTGTTTGCCAGAAGCTGGGAATGGGCAACAGGGAATGGATCACTTGATGATTACCTGTTCTGTTCATTCCCTGTGGGGAACCTGGCATTGGCCACTGTCGGAAGACAGGACACTGGGCTAGATGGACCTTTGGTCTGATCCAGCATGGCCGTTCTTATGTTCAGTGAACTCAAACTGTCAAGATTTATGCTCTCCTCCCCTTTGGTGTATTATTATTCCAACATTTCACCCTTGTTATTAGAACTTTAAAATAATATGTGAATCCACCTTAGGCAGTTACCTAGTTACATATGTAATAATCAGGAGTAATATTCAAAAGGGAAGAGTAAGGGCTTGTCTACATGGTGGGGTAATGCGAGCTACAGGGGAGTGATTTCTAAAGTGCACTAATGTGTTGTGTATTAATTGGTCTGTGTAGACCTTGCTGGTGTGCTTTAACATAGTGCTATCTGAAACAGTACTACATTAAAGTGCACTAAGGAACCTTTAGTGTGCACCAGCAGGGTCTATCCAGACCAAATGATGCACAGTACATTAGTCCACTTTAGAAATCATACCTCCTAGAGCACATTACCTCACAATGTAGATAAGCCCTCACTGAATACTTCTTTTCTTATGAAAAGTACTGAATTGAAAGCCCCAGAAACTGAAGTCCTCCATTTATCCATAGAAAAGCTAAGAAGTAATGGCAGTTACTCATTGTTTTGCTAATATTCCTCGATCCTGACCGAATATCAAAGGCCATTTTAGTCCTGACTCCCATTCCATTCTTGGCTTATGTGCTGAGACTACCAGCGCATGTCCCCCTGGTTGTGACAATCTCTGTGATGTGGATGCCTGTTCAGTGGAAGTTGGAGTGAAATCACAAACCCATTTCATATAGGCTACCAAATAGCCATAAAATTGTTAGGGTATGTCTATTCTGCAGCTGGGAATGTGCCTTATAGTAGTTAGTCATTACTAGACTTAACTGGATTCAAAATGGCAACAAAGAATGACTCTATGTTCCATTATCTATCCCCTAAGCTATTCAGACTCCATAGGAGATACTCAGTTTTAACAGATTTTCCTAAATTGTTTTTCCAGCACATTAGTAATTCAGTACAATAGCCAACACACTGTAACTGTGCATGACTACAGAGTAGGTTCCAATTTCAAACCTCAAGCATAGCCTTTTCCTTTCTACACTCTCATCATTCCCTCTTTCAGCACAGAGAATATCCTGATGTCTGAAATGATAAAAAGGAAATATATTTTCTAACATAACTATCTAACAAAGAATCATATCCTTGAAACTGACTAGTGTTTCTGAGCTACAGTATTACATCTGAAAAGTGGAATTTTTGTACAGAAAGGATGTGTCAGTCTTAGTTTCTATTTGTTGTTAAATAAGGCTTATTTTTCTTTGACCCCATTCTTTCAGGAAGGGAAATAAAAATTCTTACCTTTTTCCTTTGCCCATTCTTGACATACTCAACCCCTATGGCTTTTGTTCCTTGAAACAAAATTTTCGTTACAAGCGTTCTATCTTCTGTGGACAAGTTTGGGCGTGTTATGGCAGGGTGAAGGTAAGCACTAGCTGTGCTCCATCTTTGACCTACAAAATACATGTTTTCATTTAACATCTGCAAGCATCAAAATAGTTCATGTGCCTTCATTTTCAAGGTATTTTCTTGTCTTTCTTCCTATACAGAAATTAGAGTGGGGTGCCACATTTATCATTCAGAAGAAAGAGCTTTAAATTTAAGGACTAAAGGAATGAATGCAAACAGCTGATAGCAGCATTATGAAATCCTCTCTCCTTTCTAAGGGAAGAAATGTTTTGAAGTCAATGAAAATACTCCCATTGAATTCAATGGAAAATAGATCGACCCTTAAATACCATTTATAGGTTAGATACATACACTCCCAAAGTAACTCTTTAAGGTTTACCTCTGTGTATAGTCATATCCATCCAGCCAAATCCTTCTTGTTGGTAACCATTCATATCATCTGTGAAAGAATAGCCAGCCTGCTGGGCTGCACCCAGGAATGCATGATGAAGAGGATGGTTCGTCTTTCCTCTTGACACATGCAACGGTCCATTCCCACCTCTGTACAGGTTAGGACCCAGCTCATGGGTCTGTGCCTTCTTAAAATAAGGCAAGCAAAATTCATAGTCCCATCCCACAGCACCTTCTCTATGCCATCGATTGTAGTCTTCTGCATGCCCCCGAATGTACACCATAGCATTGAGAGATGAGGAGCCACCCCACACTCTACCTCTGGGCCAGTACATAATTCGATTATCCATGTGCTTTTGTGGTGTTGTGTGGTAATACCAATTATATTTTTCATCACAAAGATTATAGGTTAATGCAGCAGGCATATGAATCTTCCACATTAATCTTTTACTACCTAGAAGGGTGTCTTTAGGGCCTGCTTCCAAAAGTAAAACAGTACTAAGGGGATCTTCAGTCAATCGGCTGCCTAATACACACCCTGCCGATCCAGCTCCAACTATGATGTAACTGTAAGAATCTGCATTTTCAGAACTAAGTTTAGAACATGTACGTGAAGTTTTTAATTTTTGCCCACTGTAGGCTAGTAAGCTTTTGAGTAGGGGTGGTTTAAATGGAAATCCTGTTACTTTGTGCATTTGACTGATAGAAGGACCATAACATTTTTTAACTCCTTTGATTAAATGAGACATCCTTTCTTATATGTGTCTTCTCTTTTTAAGAACTTCTTGTCCCATACAATGCAGCATCAAATATCTTGTCCTAGAACACAAAAAAGATCTTAAAAATGTATTATGATGCATCTAGTTCAATCATAAAGGACTGCAACATGTGGCCTAAAATTTTGATGCGTCATTTTAAAGCAAAGCTGGCATCCACATTAATTATACAGCTATCCAAATAGATAACTGCAGTGCCAGCATGACAATAAACATTTATTTTATTGCAACATGCTGCTTTGTTATTCTTTATATGCAAGCAGTTTAATGCCAGTTGATTAGCATTGTTTTTTGCATTATATGCAGTTCACCTAAATGTGTTAGTTTATTCAAAATGCTTATCTGTTTTTATTAACATTTTTAAGAGGTAGCTAAGCATAACTACTCCCAGTTTGCCTAAGGGGGAACTGAGGCACAGAGAAGTGATTTGCTAAAGGTCACACAGCTAGGTAATAGCTGACCCTAAGAATGGAATCCATGTGTCTTGATTCCCACCCTAATGCCCAGTCCATGTAGATATATATGGATATAATATAGCCCTTGTATTTAATAGGGGTCTGAAAACCATAGGAAGACAGGCCTGCTCTTGCAGATGTTACAAGACAGGGTGGAATAGCTACAGAGAACAGGTCGTTTGGCAAGAAACAGCAGGCCACAATCTCCTTCGTTCACACTAGTTTTAGATCAATGTAATTCCATTACTCCTGGTATTACTAATCCCAATTGTTCAAAAGTCATGAGAATAATAAAATTGTAGGTGTTCTTTCCTCCATCATCTGGGAATTTAAGAAAAACACGAAATATTGTGAGACTCATGATAAAGAGTGTGAGTCAGCAAACCTGTACATCAGATTTACACCAATGTAAAGGAGGAGAATCATGCCTATTATAGCTGCTGTTAGGTCAGCCATGGGTCTTGTGCTGTGTATAATTTACAGGTATAGAATCATAGAATATCAGGGTTGGAAGGGACCCCAGAAGGTCATCTAGTCCAACCCCCTGCTCAAAGCAGGACCAATTCCCAGTTAAATCATCCCAGCCAGGGCTTTGTCAAGCCTGACCTTAAAAACCTCTAAGGAAGGAGATTCTACCACCTCCCTAGGTAACGCATTCCAGTGTTTCACCACCCTCTTAGTGAAAAAGTTTTTCCTAATATCCAATCTAAACCTCCCCCACTGCAACTTGAGACCATTACTCCCCGTTCTGTCATCTGCTACCATTGAGAACAGTCTAGAGCCATCCTCTTTGGAACCCCCTTTCAGGTAGTTGAAAGCAGCTATCAAATCCCCCCTCATTCTTCTCTTCTGCAGGCTAAACAATCCCAGCTCCCTCAGCCTCTCCTCATAACTCATGTGTTCCAGTCCCCTAATCATTTTTGTTGCCCTTCGCTGGACTCTCTCCAATTTATCCACATCCTTCTTGAAGTGTGGGGCCCAAAACTGGACACAGTACTCCAGATGAGGCCTCACCAATGTCGAATAGAGGGGAACGATCACGTCCCTCGATCTGCTCGCTATGCCCCTACTTATACATCCCAAAATGCCATTGGCCTTCTTGGCAACAAGGGCACACTGCTGACTCATATCCAGCTTCTCGTCCACTGTCACCCCTAGGTCCTTTTCCGCAGAACTGCTGCCTAGCCATTCGGTCCCTAGTCTGTAGCTGTGCATTGGGTTCTTCCGTCCCAAGTGCAGGACCCTGCACTTATCCTTATTGAACCTCATCAGATTCCTTTTGGCCCAATCTTCCAATTGGTCTAGGTCCTTCTGTATCCTATCCCTCCCCTCCAGCGTATCTACCACTCCTCCCAGTTTAGTATCATCCGCAAATTTGCTGAGAGTGCAATCCACACCATCCTCCAGATCATTTATGAAGACATTGAACAAAACCGGCCCCAGGACCAACCCTTGGGGCACTCCACTTGATACCGGCTGCCAACTAGACATGGAGCCATTGATCACTACCCGTTGAGCCTGACAATCTAGCCAGCTTTCTACCCACCTTATAGGTATAACCGTGAATCTTTCAACTACCAAAGATACTGACAATCCATAGCTTTTCAAGATAGATTTTCTTATAGAGTTGGATTGGAACCGTGTGTAGCATATTTGAGGAGACTTTGTGTCAGTCTCTTATGGCAAGAGGTTTGTAACAGAATGCTTACATGTAATTACAGATATGGCCAGTACATGTTACAGGAGTAAATCCCTGGAGAATGGAAGATTCTGAGAGTTGTAGTCTCCAGGCAGGATACATGAGGGAGATAGGTCAGCTGATCAAGCATGTGACTGCCTGCTGGAGACTTTTAAAAGAATGCATGTGAGTCACTTTGAGAAAGAGGAGGATTGGGGGTAAGCTTGTTGAAGCAGGTGGCCTGGAGTAGCTGCAAGGGCTATGAAGGGGGAAAAGGGTATGTTTTGTCCCAGCCAAGCTTGTAGAAAGTGGAACAGGCCTTTGCTATCCAGTGTTTTCTATTACTCTGACCTCTTTTGCATCTTCTTTTTATTAATAAAACTGGCCTTGAGGAAAGAGGCATGAAACTGAAATTAAAAGGTTAGGCTTTATTTTGACTACCCTGGCTGGTGAATCTCCTCTCCAATCCCAGTTTATATATGTAATTAGGGTAGTCTCTAACACAGGTGTCATAAATATAAAGGGAAGGGTAAACCCCTTTGAAATCCCTCCTGGCCAGGGGAAAGCTCCTCTCACCTGTAAAGGGTTAAGAAGCTAAAGGTAACCTCGCTGGCACCTGACCAAAATGACCAATGAGGAGACAAGATACTTTCAAAAGCTGGGAGGAGGGAGAGAAACAAAGGGTCTGTGTCTGTCTGTATGCTGGTTTTCTGCCAGGGATAGACCAGGAATGGAGCCTTAGAACTTTTAGTAAGTAATCTAGCTAGGTATGTGTTAGATTATGATTTCTTTAAATGGCTGAGAAAAGAATTGTGCTGAATAGAATAACTATTTCTGTCTGTGTATCTTTTTTGTAACTTAAGGTTTTGCCTAGAGGGGTTCTCTATGTTTTTGAATCTAATTACCCTGTAAGGTATCTACCATCCTGATTTTACAGGGGGGATTTCTTTATTTCTATTTACTTCTATTTTTTATTAAAAGTCTTCTTGTAAAACACTGAATGCTTTTTCATTGTTCTCAGATCCAAGGGTTTGGGTCTGTGCTCACCTATGCAAATTGGTGAGGCTTTTTATCCAACATTTCCCAGGAAAGGGGGGGGGGTGCAAGTGTTGGGAGGATTGTGCATTGTTCTTAAGATCCAAGGGTCTGGGTCTGTAGTCACCTAGGCAAATTGGTGAGGCTTTTTACCAAACCTTGTCCAGGAAGTGGGGTGCAAGGTTTTGGGAAGTATTTTGGGGGGAAGGACGTGTCCAAACAGCTCTTCCCCAGTAACCAGTATTAGTTTGGTGGTGGTAGCGGCCAGTCCAAGGATAACGGGTGTAATATTTTGTACCTTGGGGAAGTTTTGACCTAAGCTGGTAAAGATAAGCTTAGGAGGTTTTTCATGCAGGTCCCCACATCTGTGCCCTAGAGTTCAGAGTGGGGGAGGAACCTTAACAGGTTTGTAAGGAGTCTCCAGTAATGGGTGACCAAAGAGAAGCCAGGGAATAATTAAACCTCTATTTCAAAACAGAGAATGCTACTTCCTGGGGAGGCTAGAACCAGATGCAATCTTCCAGAACCATTTAGTTGTAGATGATCACTCATGATTTCTCAGCAACAGTACAAAAAGTGGAGCTTGAAGTCTAACCCTAACCAGGGAGAATCCAGTTCAACACCTCAAAACCTGCGGAGAGTCTGGTTTCAGAGAATATAGTACCCACCTAAAAGGGCTAAACAAATACTTCCTAAGAAACTAACTGCAGCTGATAACATACTCATCCAAGAGCAGGTTATACAAGAATAGTAAGGGGTCAAATCATTTCCATACAATGAAGTTTCACTGTTATTCAAAACTCTAATATAAGCTATATGCCCTATTAGCTGTGGAGGTGTTTTGTAGTAGGATTAAACCTGTTTTAAATAATTGCTCAAGGAACCAATACATATTTGTTACTAAGAGGGGGAACAGAGGTGTACTACTTTTCTCAGGGGATGCGTTTGAGCAGAGACCTTTAGGGAAACCGTCTGAATACAGAGAGCGATCTCTGGTATAGGTTTCACCATTAGTTTAACAGAGTTTAAATTCTAATTTACATTTCATGGGTTTTTTGTTTGTTTGTTTTTGCTTTCTGTATTGAAACTAGACCTGTTTTATTTTAGATATTGCAACTTCAAGTTTCTTAAATAAGGTTAATCACTGTTGGAAATCCCTGACCAGAGAAAATGAACTATGACACCAGAAAGGTCAAGATGGAAGTGAGACAGCAGCTTACAGACGGAGACCAAGGCATTCAAATAAATCTGAATGCTAGTGTGGGCATGGAAAAGTCCCATGATTCTTAATCTAAATCCAATATACACAGTTCTCGTTGCTTTTATCTTGTTAATCCCTCAAATAGAATGCCATACAAATTCCTATTTCGGTTTGTGGGGAATGACCCAAATCTCCTTATACCTGTATTGGACTATATAGGAGAGGCATATTGAGATCTTTATTATTGTTGAAAATAAATTCCTTTCAGATTTTGTTAGTCAGAAGAAGGTTCTCAGTGGTAATTATGTAAAGTTCACCCACTTTCTCTGAGGATTTGTTAGAACATAGATACTGTTTTACTGTGACTCATCTCAAAAGTATCATGGTTTAGTTTTCCTGGATGTTTATCTTCACTCTTGCAATACTTCCATTAATAGTATTACCTAGTGGTTAACCCTCTGCAAGAAGTATGACTTGCCTTTCTTTTTCCATTCCAACCTAAGGGTGAGATATTAAACACAGCTAAATGAATGATATTAAACACAGCTAAATGAATGTCTATGGAAACATTTTAGATAATTTTCTCAGCAATTTTGCTAGTAGCTGAAGTTAATTTGTTTAAGGACATATGGCAGGATCCTTTCATTTAAAGTGTTTCTGCAGTATTTAAAAGTCACCCAGACGAGGGCCCATAAGCAAGTGACTCATGCACTAGAGAAACCTTTTAATATAAAGTAAACATGGGGGCCAGACTCCCAACAAGCTGCCGAAAATCGGCCTAGTTCCATTTGCTTTTGGGGAGCCTTAACCTTCAGCCAGCACAAACGACAAGACGGTCCGGTAAACCGCGTCGCTATCACACGAACGCCTGTAAGTTTCAGGGAGCTGCAGGGGGGCAGGAGAGGCCCAACGCAGGGGGGAGGGGGAAGCCCCCCCCGTAGGCCAGGGAAGGAGCAGGCAGAGCATGGCCACGCCGCTGCCACGAGGCAGGTTGAACCCCAGGAAGCGCCTCTGCCGGCGCTGCTCGGCCAAAGGCTGGGGGGGGCAGGGAATGAAGCTGAGGGAAGTTCCCCGCCCCCGCCCAGAGCCTTTCCAGCACCTGGCGCGAACCGAGCTCGCGGCTGAGGCTCGGCCCGGGTGGGGGGTGAGGCGAGCGCACTCCGGGGCTCCCCCCCCGCTCCCAGCCACCGCCCGCCTTCCCTGCCCCAGTCTCGCCCCCACCCGGCCCACGACTCTCCCTCCTCAGGCCCCAGCCGCACTCACGGGGCAGCGAGCCCGGCTCCTCAGCACCATCGGCCGCGGCCCCGCTCGACTCCGGAGCCTTCTAGCTCCGCGCCGAACTTTGGACAGCGGGAGTCCGCTGACTGGCCCTTGGACCATCCAAAGGGCAGCCAGAGCCGAGGGGGGCGGGCTCCTGCCCCGAGCCGCCTCCCCTTCCCCCCGTCCCTGTCCCGGTTGCAGGCTGGCGTCGGGGCTGGAGGGGCTTCCACGAGCCGCGGCGCACTTCGGGCTCCAGTTAACAGCTGAGCCCGGGGGCTGTCTCCCCCTCTGAGCAGCGAGTCTGCTGGGCCGGCCTGCACCTGCACGGAGCGTGGGGAGCTGTTCAAACGTTGACTTGCCTGGAAAACCAGTCTTGTCAGCACGTAGCTTTACTTCTTGGTGACTTTACAGCCGGTAAAAGCCACCGCTTTTCTGATTACTGTCCCTCCTCACATCTCCCTGTTTACACACGGAAGAGCGTCCCGCAGTTTAACCCCAGTTTTGTCTTTTGCCCTTGCCAGCTTGCTGCTGTTTCACTTTTCTGGCCGCAAAACGGCATAGAAATGCTGAATCGTAAAGTTTAAGGTAGGCAAAACTTTATACACGTCAGTCTGTGGTACTCACAAGGGTCATTGTGGTGTCTAAGTGCCTCAACTCTTTAATATGTTTAGCCTCAACATTCCTGTGAGGTAGGGAAATGCCATTATCTCCTTTTTATAGATAACCTCTCTGTGCCTCTGTTCCCTAGATCAGTGGTTTGGGGGTACACAGAGGCTTCCATCCAGTACATCAGCTCATCTAGATATTTGTCTGGTTTTACAACAGGCTCCAGAAAAAGCACTAGTGAAATCAGTACAAACTAAAATTTCATACAATGAGTTGTTTGATCTGTACACTGATCTGTACACTGAATATTCTATTCCAATTGATTTATTTCATAATTATATGGTAAAAATGAGAGCAATATTTCAGTAATAGTGTGCTGTGACACTTTTGTATTTTATGTCTGATTTTGTAAGCAAGTAGCAAGTTAAATGAGGTTAAACTTAAGATACGCAGGACAAATCAGACTCCTGAAAGGGGTACAGTAGTCTAGAAAGGTTGAGAATTACTGCCCTAAGTGACTTGCGCCTGGTCATCCAGCTAGTGTGTGGCAGAGAAGGGACTTGATGCTCACAAGTCCTAGGTTAGTGCTGTAATGATGCTCACAAGTCCTAGGTCAGTGCTCTAATCATTGAATCATCCATCTTCTCCACAACAAAGACATAGTACAATACAGCATATAGCACAATGAGGCCTTTAGATGCTACTGTAATACAGATAAATCATTTAAGTAAATCCCTCACCTCTATTATTTTTGGTGCATACTTCACCCTAGTACGAACTACTCTAAGGAAATGTTTAAAAAATGTCGTTCCATTACTAACACCGGTTTATCACCTTTCCTGTTAGCAACATTCGGAGCCCTAAGGCATCTGTACACTGGTGTTTTCTATTCAGTTTCGGTTTTCAGAGGAGTAGCCATCTTAATCTGTATCAGTAAAAACAACAAGGAGTCCTTGTGGCACTAACAAATTTATTTGGGCATAAGCTTTCATGGGATATAAGTGGAGTGGGTTATATCCCACGAAAGCTTATGCCCAGATAAATTTGTTAGTCTCTAAGGTGCCACAAGGACTCCTCGTTGTTTATTCAGTTTCAATTTTTCTATTGAGCTAAATAAAACGAGAAAGACCCATAGTGTAAATCTACTTTAAGGCATCCTAACTTGTTTTTACTCAAAAGTAGGGATGTTGGAAATTTGCAGAGAAATAATTATTAAAATGGTGGATGTATGCTGTTTTCTTTTAATGGAAAGTTTTCAGCAGTTTCCACCCTGTGAGTGATGGATGAAATTAATTAAAGAAATCTTCAGAAAAAATATTTGACAGTAATACCAACTAAGCTGGGATAGGGAATGTTAGAAGCTTCATTGCATGGAGCATTCAGAAATGGTCTGGAAAGGACAATAGGAAAATGTACTTGGAAATTTCCCATTGCGTTCACTGCTGGGCAGGGGAGAGAATAGGATCATTCTGTAATTATACCATTATTTTGCTGTTCGCTGTGGGGTACCTCACATACTATATGTTATTGTTTATTTAAATGTTTTACATGTTCTGCTTCAAGTTTATGGTTACTGGGCCAATACGTATTTGCAAATTCAGCTAGGATTTACATCTCAAATCTTTAGATATCACAAACTTCAAAGGACAGAACCTGTTTGTACAGACATAAGAATATATTACACTTGACAATAAAAATGTTATAACTATATCTAATTTATTTTTCCTTTAGCTTTAACATGTATTCTAAATTGACTTTGGTACTGTATATTAAAAAGGAAGAGTCATAAATCCATCACATTTTTGTATGAGTAAATATTGAAAAAAGAATGTGATTAAGACTTAGTTGGTTTACGGCTTCTTCAGTAGCTTAATTTATTCTGTAATATAAAGTCATATTTGTGTATAATGGTTCATGCTTATTACCATAAATATAGAACATATCAGCCTTATTGCTGCAAAATAAATAACGCTCAAAAGACATGTAGGGAGATAATGTTTGTGTTTTTGTGTATTTATATATGTATGAGTAGGGTTGACAATGTAATCAACAGTCCCTGTCTATGCTGTATTCTGATAATTCAGAGGTCAAAAGAAGATCCTATCGTTTAAATGAATTGTAAACTGGGATATCTCGGAATTCATCTCTCTTTGAAATGTACTGTGAATGGTGGAGGAACAAGCAAATGGCCTTATGCTAATTCGTATAGCTAAGTACCAGTGATGGACCTCCTTCAAAGTCATCCTAATTACCTTTTGTTGCTGGAGGAAATCCCAACTTTTCAAACATGAAATTGTATAAAAGATCCTTGGGTCCTGGTTCTGTCATCTCAGATCTGCTTAGACTTCATCAGGGGAAGTTTGAGTCACAAGACTGAGGTCCCAGTTATGCTGGTATGCCCTGAATATGAGCTTTGGACGTTGGACTATGATCTATGAACTGAATACTAAAGGAACTCTTTGCAACTACAAAGCTCACCATCTCTTCAATCAATCTGAACCCCAATGAATTGAACTCATGTCTGGATGTATAATGATCTTTTAACCATACTCTCTTTTGTTTTTTAATAAATTTTAGTTTAGTTAGTAAGAATTGGCTGTAGCGTGTATTTGGGTAAGATCTGAAACATTCATTATTAGCTTGGGAGGTAATGTGTCATATCCTTTGGGATTGGTAGAACCTGTTCTTTTATGTGATGAAATAAAGATTTGCAGAAATTTTCATCACGTTTGATGTGGGTACCTGGATGGAAGCCTGAGGCTGGATCACTCTAAGGATCACTGTGTTGTTTGGACTTCTGAGTAACCAGTAAGGTAATAAAGACAGGTTTCAGAGTAACAGCCGTGTTAGTCTGTATTCGCAAAAAGAAAAGGAGTACTTGTGGCACCTTAGAGACTAACCAATTTATTTGAGCATGAGCTTTCGTGAGCTACAGCTCACTTCATCGGATGCATACTGTGGAAACTGCAGAAGACATTATATACACAGAGACCATGAAACAATACCTCCTCCCACCCCACTCTCCTGCTGGTAATAGCTTATCTAAAGTGATGATAAGCTTATCTAAACTTGATGATCACTTTAGATAAGCTAAAAGAAAAGGAGTACTTGTGGCACCTTAGAGACTAACCAATTTATTTGAGCATGAGCTTTCGTGAGCTACAGCTCACTTCATCGGATGCATCCGATGAAGTGAGCTGTAGCTCACGAAAGCTCATGCTCAAATAAATTGGTTAGTCTCTAAGGTGCCACAAGTACTCCTTTTCTTTTTGCGAATACAGACTAACACGGCTGTTACTCTGAAACCTTTAGATAAGCTATTACCAGCAGGAGAGTGGGGTGGGAGGAGGTATTGTTTCATGGTCTCTGTGTATATAATGTCTTCTGCAGTTTCCACAGTATGCATCCGATGAAGTGAGCTGTAGCTCACGAAAGCTCATGCTCAAATAAATTGGTTAGTCTCTAAGGTGCCACAA
The DNA here is from genome assembly GCF_965140295.1 of Lepidochelys olivacea. Taxonomy (NCBI): domain Eukaryota; kingdom Metazoa; phylum Chordata; order Testudines; family Cheloniidae; genus Lepidochelys; species Lepidochelys olivacea. The sequence goes on along the minus strand of NC_140417.1, from coordinate 28,255,158 downwards.
GTACTCCTTTTCTTTTTAAGGTAATAAAGAAGCTGTTTTATGCTGGCTTGGTGAATCTAAGTATTGGAATATTCACCAGCTTTATGGGGATTGTCTACCCCATTCTTTGCAGTTCACCCTAATTGAGTGACCTCAGCTGGCTCCCCACTGGGACCCCGGTCACACTGAGTCAGTACATTGGGGATAATAAATTCCCTATAGGGTTGTTATAGAATAAATCCATTACCTATAATCTTTGTGAGGTGCTCAGATACCACTGTAATGGGCATATAAATACCAAGATAAATAAAGTAAAAACACCTTGGCATTTTCCATAAAAATACTGGTTTGCCGCAGTGTCCTTGGTAAAAATGGACATCACTTACTGTTGTGTAGTGTACTGAATCTTGTTGTTTTGTCACATGCCAAACCTCAAAGGTGGCTGCACTTCTCTGCTGTTGTATGTCATGTACATAATTGATGAAGGATTTTAGGTTCCTTTATGATGAAAGGTGCACCTAAGTGTAAAATATTATAAGACTATAGACATTTAGAAACAGACTCTTAAATAAGATCTAAAGTTATATTTTAGTATATTAAATGTATAAGTTAAGGATAAATTCTGCTTTCCAACATCCATGTCCAACCTTATAGATTTCTGTGAATAACTGAGAGCAGATTTTGGGCATTAAAGTTTTTCTTAAATACTTGTGATCACATCTGCATGTAAAAACAGGTGTGCCTGCCAATCTTTGTTCATTTCAAAGTATATATTAAAGCAAACAGTGGAATGGTGACATTTGCAATAGTACAGCTTCTGCCCTGCTATCTGTAGACACAGCTCTGGGAGAGAGTGGAATGAGGGAGGAGGTAAGGCTTGAGTGCTGAGGAGGGGCCAGCATAATAGTTTGGGTGTTGATATTTCTTAGCAGCTGGGTTGGATGAGTGCTGCTATTACTTCCCTGGCAAAGTATTGGTTTTCAGCTCAGATGGTTATATGTCTGAAATTTTGGTTGTTCTTTATGATAATGATACACCAGAAGACAGAGTTCCTGGAGCTACCACAGTATTAGGTGGCAAAATCCACCTGAACATGGAGTTTGAGGAAGAGAAACTTTATAATTTGTCTTTAGAATAGAATATCAGGGTTGGAAGAGACCTCAGGAGGTCATCTAGTCCAACTCCCTGCTCAAAGCAGGACCAATCGCCAACTAACATCCCAGCCAGGGCTTTGTCAAGCCTGACCTTAAAAACTTCTAAGGAAGGAGATTCCACCACCTCCCTAGGTAACACATTCCAGTGTTTCACCACTCTCCTAGTGAAAAAGTTTTTCCTAATATCCAACCTAAATCTCCCCCACTGCAACTTGAGACCATGACTCCTTGTTCTGTCATCTGCTACCACTGAGAACAGCGTAGCTCCATCTTCTTTGGAACCCCCCTTCAGGTAGCTGAAGGCTGCTATCAAATCCCCCCTCACTCTTCTCTTCTGTAGACTAAATAATTCCAGTTCCCTCAGCCTCTCCTCATAAGTCATGTGTTCCAGTCCCCTAATAATTTTTGTTGCTCTCCGCTGGACTCTTTCCAATTTTTCCACATCCTTCTTGTAATGTGGGGCCCAAAACTGGACCCAGTACTCCAGATGAGGCCTCACCAATGTCGAATAGAGGGGAATGATCATGTCCCTCGATCTGCTGGCAATGCCCCTACTTATACATCCCAAAATGCCATTGGCCTTCTTGGCAACAAGGGCACACTGTTGACTCATATCCAGCTTCTCGTCCACTGTAACCCCTAGGTCCTTTTCTGCAGAACTGCTGCCGAGCCATTCGGTCCCTAGTCTGTAGTGGTGCATGGGATTCTTCCGTCCTAAGTGCGGGACTCTGCTCTTGTCCTTGTTGAACCTCATCAGATTTCTTTTGGCCCAATCCTCTAATTTGTCTAGGTCCCTCTGTATCCTATCCCTACCCTCCAGCGAATCAACCTCTCCTCCCAGTTTTATGTCATCTGCAAACTTGCTGAGGGTGCAATCCACACCATCCTCCAGATCATTTATGAAGATATTGAACAAAACCGGCCTGAGGACCAACCTTTGGGGCACTCCACTTGATACCAGCTGCCAACTAGACATGGAGCCATTGATCACTACCTGTTGAGCCCGTCAATCTTTCCAACTTTCTATCCACCTTATAGTCCATTCATCCAGCCCATACTTCTTTAACTTGCTGGCAAGAATACTGTGGGAGACCGTGTCAAAAGCTTTGCTAAAGTCAAGGAACAACACGTCCACTGCTTTCCCCTCATCCACAGAGCTAGTTATCTCGACATAGAAAGCAATTAAATGAGAGTCAGGCATGACTTGCCCTTGGTGAATCCATGCTGACTGTTCCTGATCACTTTCCTCTCCTCTAAGTGCTTCAGAATTGATTCCTTGAGGACCTGCTCCATGATTTTTCCAGGGACTTGAGGTGAGGCTGACTGGCCTGTAGTTCCCAGGATCCTCCTCTTTCCCTTTTTAAAGTTGGGCACTACATTAGACTTTTTCTAGTCGTCCGGGACTTCCCCCGATCGCCATGAGTTTTCAAAGATAATGGCCAATGGCTCTGCAATCACATCCGACAACTCCTTTAGCACTCTCGGATGCAGCACATCCGGCCCCATGGACTTGTGCTCGTCCAGCTTTTCTAAATAGTCCCGAACCAGCCCTCTGTGGAGAAAGAAGTGGTCACTTCCTCCCCATGCTGTGCTGCCCAGTGCAGTAGTCTGGGAGCTGACCTTGTTCGTGAAAACAGAGGCAAAAAAAAGCATTGAGTACATTAGCTTTTTCCACATCCTCTGTCACTAGGTTGCCTCCCTCATTCAGTAAGGGGCCCACAGTTCCCTTGACTTTCTTCTTGTTGCTAACATACCTGAAGAAACCCTTCTTGTTACTCTTAACATCTCTTGCTAGCTGCAGGTGTGATTTGGCCTTCCTGATTTCACTCCTGCATGCCCGAGCAATATTTTTATACTCTTCCCTGGTCATTTGTCCAATCTTCTACTTCTTGTAAGCTTCTTTTTTGCGTTTAAGATCAGCAAGGATTTCACTGTGAAGCCAAGCTGGTTGCCTGCCATATTTACTATTTTTTCTACACATCAGGATGGTTTGTCCCTGTCACTTCAATAAGGATTCTTTAACATACAGCCAACTCTCCTGGACTCCTTTCCCCCTCATGTTATTCTCCCAGGGGATCCTGCCCATCAGTTCCCTGAGGGAGTCAGTCTGCTTTTCTGAAGTCCAGGGTCCAGGTATTCTGCTGCTTTCCTTTCTTCCCTGTGTCAGGATCCTGAACTGGACCATCTCATAGTCACTGCCTTCCAGGTTCCCATCCACTTTTGCTTCCCCTACTAATTCTTCCCGGTTTGTGAGCAGCAGGTCAAGAAGAGTTCTGCCTCTAGTTGGTTCCTCCAGCACTTGCACCAGGAAATTATCCCCTGCACTTTCCAAAAACTTCCTGGATTGTCTGTGCATTATTCTCTCAGCAGATATCAGGGTGATTGAAGTCTCCCATGAGAACCAGGGCCTGTGATCTAGTAACTTCCGTGAGTTGCTGGAAGAAAGCCTCATCCACCTCCTCCCCCTGGTCCGGTGGTCTATAGCAGACTCCCACCACGACATCACCCTTGTTGTTCACACTTCTGAACTTAATCCAGAGACTCTCAGGTTTTTCTGCAGTTTCATACTTGAGCTCTGAGCAGTCATACTGCTCCCTTACATACAGTGCAACTCCCCAACCTTTTCTGCCCTGCCTGTCCTTCCTGAACAGTTTATATCCATCCATGACAGTACTCCAGTCATGTGAGTTATGCCACCAAGTCTGTGTTATTCCAATCACATCATAATTCCTTGACTGTGCCAGGACATCCAGTTCTCCCTGCTTGTTTCTCAGGCTTCTTGCATTTGTGTATAGGCACTTAAGATAACTTGCTGATCATCCCTCTTTCTCAGTATGAGGCAGGAGCCCTCCCCTCTCGCATGCTCCTGCTCGTGCTTCCTCCCAGTATCCCACTTCCCCACTTAACTCCGGGCTTTGGTCTCCTTCCCCCGGTGAACCTAGTTTAAAGCCCTCCTCGCTAGGTTAGCCAGCCTGCTTGCAAAGATGCTCTTCCCTCTCTTCATTAGGTGGAGCCTGTCTCTGCCTAGCACTGCTCCTTCCTGGAACACCATCCTGTGGTCAAAGAATCCAAAGCCTTCTCTCCGACACCACCTGCATAGCCATTCGTTGACTTCCACAATTCGACAGTTTCTAACCAGGCCTTTTCCTTCCACGGGAAGGATGGACAAGAACACCACTTGCACATCAAACTCCTTTATCCTTCTTCCCAGAGGCACGTAGTCTGCAGTGATCCGCTCAAGGTCATTCTTGGCAGTATCATTGGTGCCCACGTGGAGAAGCAGGAAGGGGTAACAATCCGAGGGCTTGATGATTCTCGGCAGTCTCTCCGTCACATCGTGAATCCTAGCTCCTGGCAAGCAGCAGACTTCTTGGTTTTCCCTCTCCACTCCCCTGCAGCCCAGTCCGCATGACCTAGTAGTCATAAATGTTAGCAGATTTTGTATCATGGTGGTTGGGTGATCTCCTGTCACATAAAAGATATGAACACTGTTTATTTCTCAGCAGTGGTGATGGAGGGGCTGGTTTTTCTCATACATGGGTTTTATAATGGTATAACTGAGTTGACTTCAGTGGAGTTACCCCTGATTTTACTCCCATATGAAAAGAAAATCAGGACCTGAATGTATTATATAAACTAATTCCTCACTTTGGCCACTGATGAAGATGAGGGAAAAATCTAAGGGGAGGCTTAGTTTTAAGCAGTGCCGGAAAAATCATTTTTAAAATGTGCTCTAAAAATGTCAAGTGTATTGTAAAAGAAATACGTCCCTGATCACTGTGAGTTTGATGGTCTTCAGTTCTACAGTAACTGAAAATAACAGCTATGACTGGTGATGGTGAGAATGTAAAGCTGACCATTTATAGTAAGAGCAGGGAATAAGCCACTGATGATTCAGTCAGATGTTTCTGTTCTGTTGAAACTAATGGAGAAATGGATGGAACATTCCTTGTTTGACATAGACCAAGATGAATATGCTTTCTGTTCAGTGATATTTTTATTTTTAATGGAATGTTATAGGTGATTAGTTTCTTTTTTTGATGAACTACTTTTATGGTTCTGAAAAAAAAAAAACCCTACCAAGTATTTCCTTTAGAAATACAGACTCCTGCTGTGTACGTGTATTAATGTTTTCCATTAACATTTGGTAAGAAAGTTCAGGGCCAGAACTTGTGACTCTATTGACTTCAATATAGCTATGTCAATTTATGCCACCTCTGTACCTCTTTCAGAGTACACTTGGTTCTAATTTTCCATTACAACAAATGAATAATAGCTATTGATGGTAGTGAGAGTTGTTTATGTATAGCCCCTGCAGAACAGACCCTATTATCCTGATTCTGCAGGACATCATGAGTTGGTGAGTTGAACAATAAGTAACTTATCTCGTAAGCACTGACATATTCTGGTTTCAGAGTAACAGCTGTGTTAGTCTGTATTCGCAAAAAGAAAAGGAGTACTTGTGGCACCTTAGAGACTAACCAATTTATTTGAGCATAAGCTTTTGTGAGCTACAGCTCACTTCATCGGATGCATACTGTGGAAAGTTTAGAAGATCTTATTATATACACACAAAGCATGAAAAAATACCTCCTCCCACCCCCCTCTCCTGCTGGTAATAGCTTATCTAAAGTGACCACTCTCCTTACAATGTGTATGATAATCAAGTTGGGCCATTTCCAGCACAAATCCAGGTTTTCTCACCGCCCCCCTGCCCCACACACACAAACTCACTCTCCTGCTGGTAATAGCTTATCTAAAGTGACCACTCTCCTTACAATGTGTATGATAATCAAGGTGGGCCACTTCCAACACAAATCCAGGTTCACCCCCCCCAAACACACACACAGACTCACTCTCCCGCTGGCAATAGCCTATCCAAAGTGACCACTCTCCCTACATTGTGTATGATAATCAAGGTGGGCCATTTCCAGCACAAATCCAGGGTTTAACAAGAATGTCGGGGGGGAGAGGGCAGGAAAAAACAAGGGGAAACAGGCCACCCCGCACAACAACTAAGCCACTCCAAGTCTCCACCCAAGCCAACTGCATCCAATCTGCAAATGAATTCCAATCCAGCAGTCCCTCACTGGAGCCTGAACCCAAAGTTCCCTTGTTGTAAAACAGTGACCTCCATGTCTGCAACTGCGCGACCAGAGAGACTGAAGTGCCCTCCGACCAGTCCACGAATGCCATAATTCTTGACATCTGATTTGTGCCCATTTACTCTTTTACGTAGAGACTGTCCAGTTTGACCAATGTACAGAGAGTGAGTTTGTGTATGTGTGTGGGGTGGGGAACCTGGATTTGTGTTGGAAGTGGCCCACCTTGATTATCATACACATTGTAAGGAGAGTGGTCACTTTAGATAAGCTATTACCAGCAGGAGAGTGAGTTTGTGTGGGGGGGTGTGTGTGAGAAAACCTGGATTTTTGCTGGAAATGGCCCAACTTGATTATCATGCACATTGTAAGGAGAGTGATCACTTTAGATAAGCTATTACCAGCAGGAGAGGGGGTGGGAGGAGGTATTTTTTCATGCTTTGTGTGTATATAATAAGATCTTCTAAACTTTCCACAGTATGCATCCGATGAAGTGAGCTGTAGTTCCCGAAAGCTTATGCTCAAATAAACTGGTTAGTCTCTAAGGTGCCACAAATACTCCTTTTCTTTTTGACATATTCTGGCAACACAAGGATAAGTAGACTGAATTATTAATAGTTGATTGCCATGATTATGGAGCAAAAGCATAATGGACTGTAATGTCACAATAGGCTGACTGATGTTAGACTGATATTGAGCAGTTATGAAATTCCACAGATACTATATGTATGGTACACAATCAGGTCTGAAAGGCATATTCTAAAAATTTACTACAAAGTGTGAGTTTGGTCCATTCTTTTTTTATTAAAAATATCAAGTACAACAAGAAAAGACATTACAGAGGTATTATACAGGTAAAATAAATAAAAATAAAATACAAATGCCAGGGCTTTTCCCAAAGGTGTTTTAAAGCTTTTTTTTGTTTGTCTTTTTACATTAGAATTTTTTCACTTTGTGTGCCCTATTTTTGCTGGAAGCATGGACAGATACCTGAAGATTAGCAAGAGGATGACATGCAAAAGACAAGATTAAAATTTGAACAATTGTTAGGGGAAGGAAATGTCAGGCTGACTGTTACACTATTTAACTTAAAGTCCTGAAAAAGACTTGAAAGAAAAGCTCTGATAAAGATTCTCACACCTTTGTCCCTTCAGTTGAGGTCAGCAAATAGGTTTTTTAGTTACCTAATGAGTCAACTAGGGGGAAGAAAGTTAGATAAGACTTGATCTTTCTGATATTGCTAACATAAAAAAACAAGCAGGAAAAGAAACTTTACAAAAACTTTTATTATAGGTCGTAAAGGAGCAAATAAAATTTTAAACTTTGCAGGTCACCTTTAACAATAATTTATTTAATCTGCATAGCACAGTCAAGTCTAGTAGACTCTCCACAAGTGGGGGTCCCTCATGGATTTATAGAAGTAGCATACATTCTTACAAAGGATTAATACTTACTTGCAATGTTATCATATAGTTTATCTCTCAAAAAAGCTTCTCTTGTTTTGCATTGAAAAGGCAGTCATATTTAGAACTACTTCTACAACTCTTAAAATGCTTGCAGAATGTAACAAACTCACTTAACCAGAACTGCCTCCTTTTAGTTTTTGTAGTGGAAAACTTCTCCTGAAACCAGGGGGAACAAACTCTCTTCTTGGCAGGGTTTCCATTTCATTCACACAGCCTTTTTCACTTACTAGTAGAAAACTTATTTTCCAGCATCTGTCTGTAGCATACTCTAAGTCACACTCTCCCTTCCCCCACGCTCCCACATTCACACAAAAGAGTCTTTTATAAACTTCCCATGCAAAAGAGGAAGAAAAGAATGCTAACTCTTATTGGACCACAGTGCCTTCCCAAGCTAATATGGGGTCACATTGCAGAGAGACTTCTTGCTAAACTTTCACAAATATAGGAGTAACTATAAATAAGCCAAAGATACAGATAAAACATTCTAACACTGAACATAATATCCAGTATTAAATAAGTGCCTGTTTCTTCTAGTCCAGTTTCTCTTGGATACTTACTTACTTCAACTGAAGGGAAGAAATATGAGCATAAAATCTGCTGAGTTATTATGTAATTCACACTGTACTCTTTTGCTGGAGCGTGTTGCTGGCTGCCAGCAAGTGTGTTTTTGATCGATGGGTAATCATAGGCCTCTTTGAAGTTGAGGGGCATGGTAGCCACGTTTCATTCACACTAAATGAGGGATCAGAGTAACAGCCGTGTTAGTCTGTATTCGCAAAAAGAAAAGGAGTACTTGTGGCACTCCGATGGAGTGAGCTGTAGCTCACGAAAGCTTATGCTCAAATAAATTGGTTAGTCTCTAAGGTGCCACAAGTACTCCTTTTCTTTTTACTAAATGATGGAGTTATTAAATGGCCCGAAGTGATACCTTAAACAATGGAAGCCACTACCCAGCAGTGGGGTAATGTATACCCCAAATTAAAAAAACATAGTAAGAGAACCAAAAAAATGCCTCCGTGGCTAAACAACAAAATAAAAGAAGCAGTGAAGACACAAAGGCATCCTTTAAAAAGTGGAAGTTAAATCCTGGTGAGGAAAATAGACAGGAGCATAAACTCTGGCAAATGAAGTGTTAAAAAGTAATAGCTTTTTTTTTTTAAGTACCTCAGAGGCAGGAAGCCTGCTAAACAACCAGTGGGGCCACTGGCCGATCGAGATGCTAAAGGAGCACTCAGTGACAATAAGGCCATTGTGGAGAAACTAAATGAATTCGTTGCATCAGTCTTCATGGCTGAGGATGAGAGAAATTCTCAAACCAGAGCCATTCCTTTTAGGTGACAAATCTGAGGAACTGTCGCCGATTGAGGTGTTTTTAGAGGAGATTTTAGAACAAATTGATAAACTAAACAGTAATAAGTCACCAGGACTAGATGGTATTCACCCAAGAGTTCTAAAGGAACTCAAATGTGAAATTGAAGAACTGCTAACTGTAGTTTGTAACCTATCATTTAAATCAGCTTCTGTACCAAATGACTGGAGAATAGCTAATGTGACACCAATTTTTAAAAAGAACTCCAGAGATGATACCGGCAATTACAGGTCGGTGCAACTGACTTCAGTATAAGGCAAACTGGTTGAAACTATAGTAAAGAATAAAATTGTCAGACACATAGATAAACATGATTTGTTGGGGAAAAGTCAACACGGTTTTTGTGAAGGGAAATCATGCCTCACCAATCTACTAGAATTCTTTGAAGGGGTCAAAAAGCACGTGGACAAGGGGGATCCAGTGGATATAGTGTACTTAGATTTTCAGAAAGCCTTTGACAGGGTCCCTCACCAAAGGCTCTTAAGCAAAGCAAGCTGTCATGGGATAAGAGGGAAGGTCCTCTCATGGATTGGTAACTGCTTAAAAGATAGGAAACAAAGGGTAGGAATAAATGGTCAGTTTTCAGAATGGAGAGCGGTAAATTGTGGTGTCCCTCGGGTTTGTACTGGGACCAGTCCTATTCAGCATATTCATAAATTATCTGAAAAAAAGGGTAAACAGTGAAGTGGCAAAATTTGCTGATGATACAAAACTATTCAAGATAGCTAAGTCCCAAGCAGACTGCGAAGAGTTACAAAAGGCTTTCACAAAACTGGGTGACTGGGAAACAAAATAGCAGATGAAATTCACTGTTGATAAATGCAAAGTAATGCACATTGGAAAACATAATCCCAACTATACATATAAAATGATGGGGTTTAATTAACTGTTCCCACTCAAGAAAGAGATCTTGGAGTCATTGTGGATAGTTCTCTGAAAACATCCACTCAATGTGCAGCGGCCATCAAAAAAGGACATGATGGTGGAATCTGCTTGGTGCAACAAATTGTCAGTGATGACAGTCATTAATCACTCTCTCATCACTGACCCATCATCTGTCTACCTGGTTTTGATCTGCCAAGCCACCTGTGTTCATCTCTGAATCAGTTTGAACAGGACAGGGCAACTGTGCAGCTAGTCTCTTTAAATGGGGGCTTTCTAATGACTCGCAATGCAGCTGTGGTCAACTTCAGACAGTGTCCAGGGCCCACTTATTTATTTTGACAGCTGGCTACTGGCTCTCCACCTGGCTGATGATGACGCCATTAAATGGCTGGGCACATTGTGCATACACAAATGACTGTTCAGAGAAACAGAACTTTGTGTAAATTCTTTGTAAAACAGTATTGCACCAAAGAAATACTTGATTGGTATAATCAATTTATCCTGCTAACAGAAACAGCCCAGCATGGCGCTGAATATTGGCTAACTGCTCTAACCCCAGGGGCAAAAATGCTATTGACTTGAGACCATTATGGCCTATTCAAAAGACGACTACTCAAAGTTATTAAAAAGCATGTTTTGTACTGATTTTTTTTCTTTTATGTATTTAAACATATTGTTAAGCAGTCTACCCTCAAATGTGTAACCTACCTTAACATTCCTGTAAGTTAGGAACATAGGACATAGGAATTGCCTTACCAAATCAGATCAGTAATCAACTAGGCCAGTATCCTGGCTCTGACAATGGTTGCTGTTTGATTCAAAAGAAGGTGAGGGAAGGTGTATTGGAATAACCTGTTCCGTTTCTTCAGAAGCTCTGTCAGCTAGTGTATGCACAGAAACAATAAATTTTCTACCCATTTCATTATTTTATTCTATCCAATGTAAATGTGGATATTTTCCATATAAAATATTTAATCCTTTTTTGAATCCTGCTAAGTTACTAGCCACAATGGTATCTTGTGTTAAAAGTAAATCTTTGATCAGTGTTCAATTTGTTGGCTTTCAAATTGTTGAAAAATGTTCTAAAGATATTTGTTTTTAAATTACTGTTGCTACGTAATTTAGAAAGAACAGACCAAAGAGCCAACTAGCTAATGTTTTCGTTCCACCTATACATAGATCATTGAGGCCACTTACAGCAATATAGCTATTCCTGAAGTGTGTGTAGAGTGGTACTCAGTCCTTGTGTGATTACCAAAATCTACAGACCTGAGATGATAAAGTTGCCACAGTATATTTGTCTATAAATCAGAATTGTATGTTTGTATACCACATGCCCAGACCTGTATGTTTCTGAAATTATGCTGAACAGTTTGTCCTTGTCTATACTTGCAATTAAACCAAGTTTGGCACTTTTTTCTTTTGGGATTATTTTTTTCTCAGCATGTTCTTTTACCTTAAGAATGTCAAGTCTGATCTTCCCTGATTTGATGGAGGACCTTCTAAATGTTTTAGAAAGTTTACTGTGGGCTCTAAAACCAAACTGAAGAGGTGGGCAGAGAGGAGGTTAAATCTTTAACAAAGGCATCCTTGCTCCAAAATGTTTGTTGGTTATTATAGTTAAATATGGGTTAACAAAAACAAACAAAAACTATAGCTTTCAAGCAGCCAGACTTAAAAATCCTTCTCCACTCAATTGGTCAGTTTCAGTCTCTTGGTTCCTGTGATGTCGCTATTGTGTTAGTTCTCCAGATGTTAGTGCCCATCACACAAACAGGACCTGACTTTCTAACATAAAGAACAAAGAGGGGAAAAAACATATTCTTTATGCCTCACAAAAAAGCAACACCGAGTACCAGCCCATTCTTTCCCTGTAACACCAGGGATGGATTCAGTCCAAGGACTTGATCACTGTTTGTTGCTAAGCACTCCACTTCACTGCTGTCCATGGTGAGCAGCTCTAAAATCCAGAAAACGAGGCATGCAAAGAGTTAAAGCTGAAAATATAGCAAGATATTCTGTTTTATTAATTACATGACCTCAGCTATTGTATAGGCTTCCCCAGAATGGGAGGGATCTTGCAGCTTAGCTAGGCACAGAGGAAAGATTCCAGGAAGGGGATGTCAGGTTTTACTCTGAGCCTTGTTTTTGCTACTCCTTCCTTGTGTGTTGTAAAAGTGACTTCTCTAAGTTACAGTGAGTGTATTTCTTCTTCTGTTTATGTATTGGCTTTGAGCCAAAGCTCTTTAGGGGTTGGTTTGTATTGCGGTGTTTTCAGACTCGCTGACAGGCCAAATCTGGGGGAGTGGGAGGGGAAAGGCTTTGAGTAATACATTGGCTGTGAGGGAGGTGGAGGGGCCTCTACACCCTTGATACCGAGCTTAGGCTTTCAGTGATTTGTAGTGAGTAGAGTCCCAGGAAGAGCAGAGGGGAATCTCAGCCAAGATGCAAGTGGAGATGACTCTAGCAGCCAGTGTCCTGCTGAGCTTGGTGCTGAGTAGCTGTGGTTCCTGGGGACAAGGCTGGCCGGTAAGATACAAGGAGGGAGGATAACCCACCCCTCTTCTGCTTCTACCCATTCCCATCAAATGGAGTTGAAGAGGTTTTCACTCCAATCTGTGCAAAAGGTGGCTGATTCTTTGTGCACTAGAAAGGGATGGATGTCACAGAGTGGGTGGTGACAGCTATGTAACCGTCCTCCCTGTTTGAGTGGAACACTGCTTTAAATCTGCAGAGTCTGCTTCCAGCCCCTATTAGTCAGTTTATTTGTTTCCCTAAATTAATGGGGGTTAGTGAGGGAGTTGTCATTTGCTTTCCCAAGAATGCCTGTTGATAGGTTTCAGAGTGGTAGCGGTGTTAGTCCGTTTCAGCAAAAAAAAACCCCGAGGAGTATTTGTGGCATCTTAGAGACTAACAAATTTATTTGGGCATAAGCCCATGAAAGCTTATGTCCAAATAAATTTGTTAGTCTCTAAGGTGACACAAGCACTCCTCGTTTTTGTTTTTGTTTTTTTGTTGATAGTCATAAGGAAGGTAGAGGAGGCAGAATTATCAAAGAGAGGGTATAATATGTGTATGACAGGCATGAGAGCAGGCTGTGCTCCTGCTCAGTAACTTCTGACTGTCAAGTCGTTCCTCCCCCAAAAAACCAGTATCCTATCTCCAAAAATGGCCAGCATCAGACGTTTCAGTCAGGTGAAAGAAACCTAGCAGTAGGCAGATGTTGGATAATATACTTACTATGAAGGTCTCATCCTAACCCACAGCCTCATAAAGATTGGTTTAAACTCCAAAGCATGAGGATTTATATCCCTTCCAATATCTTTTTTTACAATAGCTGCTCCTATTGCACCAAAATCCCTAGACATCCAGGCACAACAGTACCTCAGAAACGTGGCTCCAGATAATTTTAGGCCTCACCATCCCCTAAATTCTGCTAGATAAATAGGTGGCAGGTTCTTTGGTTCTGGCTGGCTTTATGTGGGTTGGTTGTGTTTTCATTTGGACTCTGATGCTCTATTGCACAGTGCTTAGATGCCATTCAACCCCATGTTAAAAGGTGTCAATGTGAAGTGAAAACATTTTGCTAGCAGGCAACATTTCAGTCTTAGGTTCTTCTCTTCTGGGTCCATGCTGTTAAACTGGAACATAGTCTGTCATGTCCAAGTGTCATTAGTCACAAAATGTCATTGTGCACTACAACTTTGCTATGAAAAGGACATGTAAAATGCAGAATGAAAAAGAAAAAAAGTAAGAAGGCTATGTTGCTTTTTACATCAGTCCATCCTCATTCTGCAAACTAGCAAACACAGAGCAGCATATTTATAGAGTTAGAATCTTGTAGAAATGATTGAAACAACGACCTAAAGGTGCACTTCTGTCATTTTCTGAGGGAAATACATACAGTATGTATGGTAACACCCATTGTTTCATGTTCTCTGTGTATATAAATCTCTCCACTGTATTTTCCACTGAATGCATCCGATGAAGTGAGCTGTAGCTCATGAAAGCTTATGCTCAAATAAATTTGTTAGTCTCTAAGGTGCCACAAGTACTCCTTTTCTTCTTGCGAATACAGACTAACACTGCTGCTACTCTGAAACCATACATTACATAGTATGTCATGAATTTTTAAAAATTAATCTTTAAATATCATATATGGATTTTTCTTCTCCTCTGTTGATGTTTGAGTCTTTGCAGCAAGGAGAAGTTGACCAGCCTTCAAGGGAAACTGTTCACCTGATTATCCTTCTGGCAGGATATTTTTATTTAAAGTACAGCAACCTGTGTTTTAAAAAGAGCAATCATTTTATTCTCTAATTTATTTCAGTGTTAGAAATTTTAGACAGTGCTTGTAACTATAGTATGTACATAATTTTCAGGGAGAAGTTTGATTTTGTTTCAAGTTAATGCTGTCTCTTTAAAGTTGGGATTTTAATATGTTAAAAGTATAGGGAATTTCTATCTTTAGAGTAGATCTGTCTGCTTTTAGTTTGTTTTATTTTAATGCTGTTTTCTTTCTTACAGTCTATTAACTGTGGCTTTGAAACTGGTATGTATAAATAAAATGGATCTCTTTACACTGTTAAAAGAGGTACCTAATTAAAAATAGTTAATCTGTGATTATTCAGGTTTAGGCAGCAAGTAATATGGGCGTGGTGCCCCTGCACCATCAATATTCATGAAGGTGGGCCCGGCTCCACCAATGTTTGGGCCCCAGGCCCCGTGCTTTGGGAGGCCCCGCACCCTGGCTTGGTAACGGGAAGCACTCTCACCCCGGGAACCACCACCCTCCCTCCCCCCACATCCCTGCGTGCTGCGGAGAGTCGCTGAGCCAGCTCCCAGCCCAGAAAGGGACAGGCACACACAGCTGTGGGGACAGACAGATGGGGGGGGGGGAGGAGCAGTGATGGGCACCCAGGGGCTGGCATTAAGTACTGAGGTGGCTTCCTGGGGGGGCTATAGCAACCCTCCCCCGGCCGCAGACCAGACCCGGGCTGCAGCTGGCTCCGTCCATCACTCCCTCCCACCCCACAGAGATCCACACAACCGTTTGCCTCCCCCGAAAGACTCCCCCACCTGCCCCTGTGCCCCCATCACCCCCTCTCCAGAGAGCCCCCCCTTTGTGCCTCCAGAGACAGCTCCCCTCCCCGCTGCCTCCCCTGCTCACTACAGTCTTCCCCTCCCAAGCTCATTGGCCTGGAGGCTCCCAACCCGTTGGCCATCATGGCTAATGGGAACTGCACCTGAGGCAGCCTGCCTGACCGTGTCTCCACAGCACGGGGAGGGGGAAGCCACAGATGAGCAAGCCCCAGTCATCATCACAGGCACAGCAATTCTCTGGGTATGTAATTTCACAGAAGCAAGTGGTCCCTTCTGACCTAAATATCTATGAATCTAAGTAATTCAATCTAATTGTCCTTTCCAGGCAGTTTGTGGCTTTTCGTGTAAGGAAACTTACAATTTCTTTACAAAGAAGTCCATTTATAGTTTTTCACTTGAGAAGTATATTTTCTGGTTGTTCATAAGCTCATTTATTTTGTTAACTCAGTTTCATAGGCAATTTTCAAAGTCATTTATTGTACCTGGTTTTTCCATTGGCCCAAAAACACATTGAAGAGGTGCAGATTTTTATTTCTGTGTGCCAAACTACCCTATATAGAAACGTAAATGTTGTTGGAGCTAGAAAACCCCTGGAAGGGTAAGGGTCCCTTCAGGAAATTGTCCTCAAGTCATTCATTCTTCTGGGTATTCTATTCTATTGTTCCCTCCTATAGTGATCGTGATCAGTGTTTTCACCCACAGGGGAGAGGCACAAGATTGGGTCAATCCTGCAGCGACTCTGCTTCTACCCTTGTTTTCTGTCTGCTCCCTCTACCAGCCTCTTTGGTCTCCCTAGGATTCACCCTATCATTGCTTTCTCTGGAGCTTCTCATGAAGTAAAGTCTATCATTACAGGTTCTTATCTCTGTAATGTATTTAATTTTGATGTATTTATTAAGTGTTAATTAATGCACAATGGGAGTCCCCCTTCAGCCCTCTGTATAAATTGATCCCCTTCTTTCCATATGTTTTGCCCATAGGGTTTTCTGCAACCCTAGGGCAGCCAGCAATAACCCCTGTGCCTTTGCAATGGGGTGAGGGAAGGGGACCATGGGTTCCTTATTTATGTGATTTGCAAGAAGTGTTATCATTACGCAGGGTACCAAATGTGTTTAAATGATATAAGTGCCTTGTAAAATCCCAAAGCAAGCTCATTTTCATTTCTCATGTAATAATCTCATATTCAATATACACACATTTTTAATTAATTATGTGAGTTTAATTTATTATTATTATTATTTATTATTAGCTAGGTTACTGGTTTTTTTTTCAGTGTGGAAAATTCTGTGCTTTTTTTAGGGGTTGAATGACTGAATGACATAATAACCCCCACCCCCCAAAAAAATCACTAAGTCCGGTAATTTTGTCAAGTGTCCGTCATGCAACACAGTGGTGTCTACCCCTGCCCCGTGCTTCATGGAGGTGCGGGGTCCAGGGCGGCCTGGGGGGCTAGCAGGGGGCCTGGTGTCCCCCTGAAGCATGGGGCCACCCAAAGCGTGGGGCCCAGGGCAGTTGCCCCCAGTCCGTCATATGGACAGGATGGTTCTGCTTGGGCACAACCAAAAATTATACAAATGTGACATCCCTATGGCACGCTGCCTGATAAGGTGAGCCTTGCTCCTGCCACTTTGCTATTAGCGTTGACTTTTCTTTTTTTTAAAGCTTTCTGTCTCTGATAAGAGACAGTTTCCAGTTGGATAGATTTTCTCCATCTCTTTTCTCAGTCTCTATCAAGTACTTGACTCCCTTCCAAACTGTCTCCCACTTGACTGTTGGCCAGGTACACTGACATAGTATGGGTGGTTTCAGTCACTACCACAGTAGAGAAGGTAGTTCTGTATCTTTATTCATTCATTGCAGAAATTCTGATCTCTTACAGGAGACCCTGAGTACAGCTACATTGTCCCAGCTCACAATACTGTCTCAGGAGCAGTACTAGTTTAGATTACATTAGATTTACATTCCCCCCCTCCCACCTCCATATTTTAGATATTGCTCTATTTCTTGGTAAAAAAAACAACCCTGGTTTACATTAAATGCGGTTAAATGTGCTTATTAATACAGGAAAGACACTGCAAATGTCGTCAATGTACATGATTTCCAAACTTATGCTCAGACTGACTTTATAAGATATATCTGATTTGAAGTTTCTCAGCACATGAAAAGAATGTATCATTTAGTTACATAAGAACAAACAATCAGAGTTTTTGAAATGAACTGTTAGTGTCAGAAACAGAATCTGCTGGGTGCATGGGAGAGGAGTGGTTTTCCTAATGGTAAATTCTTGTTTCTGAGACACAAAAAGTGATTATTTTCATAAGTAGGTGAAAATACCAGTAGAATTCACAGACTGATTGACAATATGGAATGTGTTTAAATACTAGGTAGCTGCTCTACTTTTAACTCATGTCTACTCATCTTTGCAAGGTCCTGCTCATGAGTTGAGAAAATGGCACAATCTAACACCGGCAGATCTTCATAATCTCACTGCCCAGTTAATTGAAACAGAAGTGGAGACACACTTCAGGTCATATCTTATAAATATCAGCTGGAGCCTCAGCATGGATGGTAGGTGTGACATCCAAGTACATAAGACTATACAATATAACATTTCCTTTTGAATTTAGTGCTTGTGAAGCATGTTGCATTAACAGCCCTGAACACCAATATCCTCCAAGCACACAACAGGAATAGTGGCAGTGAAAGCTTCTTTATGCTGCTCTGCAATCTTTTCTCTGTCTTGAATGGAAGGAAATACTTTTAAGAGCAAGTCTGTCTGCATGGCCCATTTGACACTTGGCTTCTCCATAGAAACTACTAACCATGGTGTCAGTTGTTGACGACTGTGCTGGTGAGTTTTCTCATGTGGGACACTTGTCAAATGGGAAGTGGATTGAGACCATCAACTATCAATTATAGGTTTCAGAATAGTAGCCATGTTAGTCTGTGTCCGCAAAAAGAAAAGGAGGACTTGTGGCACCTTAGACACTAAAAAATTTATTTGAGCATAAGCTTTTGTGAGCTACAGCTCACGTCATCGGATGCATGCAGTGGAAAATACAGTGGGGAGATTTATATACACAGAGAACATGAAACAATGGGTGTTACCATCCACACTGTAACGAGAGTGATCAGGTAAGGTGAACTAGTACCAGCAGGAGAACGGGGGGGGGCGGAACCTTTTGTAGTGATAATCAAGGTGGGCCATTTCCAACAGTTGACAAGAAGGTGTGAATAACCGTGAGGGTGGGGGCCGGAATAAGCATAGGGAAATAGTTTTACTTTATGTAATGACCCATCCACTCCCAGTCTTTATTCAAGCCTAAGTTAATTGTGTCCAGTTTGCAAATTTAATTCCAATTCAGCACTATCTTGTTGGAGTCTGTTTCTGAAGTTTTTTTGTTGAAGAATTGCCACTTTTAGGTCTGTAATCAAGTGACCAAAGAGATTGAAGTGTTCTCTGACTGGTTTTTGAATGTTATAATTCTTGACATCTGATTTGTGTCCATTTATTCTTTTACGTACAGACTGCCTGCTTTGACCAATGTACATGGCAGAGGGGCATTGCTGGCACATGATGGCATATATCACATTGGTAGATGTGCAGATGAACGAGCCTCTGATAGTGTGGCTGATGTGATTAGGCCCTATGAAGGTGTCCCCTGAATAGATATGTGGACACAGTTGGCAACGGGCTTTGTTGCAAGGATAGGTTCCTGGGTTAGTGGTTCTGTTGTGTGGTGTGTGGTTGCTGGTGAGTATTTGCTTCAGGTTGGGGGGCTGTCTGTAAGCAAGGACTGGCCTGTCTCCCAAGATCTGTGAGAGTGATGGGTCCTCCTTCAGGATAGGTTGTAGATCCTTGATGAAGCATTGGAGAGGTTTTAGTTGGGGGCTGACGGTGATGGCTAGTGGCGTTCTGTTATTTTCTTTGTTGGGCCTGTCCTGTAGTAGGTAACTTACGGGTACTCTTCTGGCTCTGTCAATCTGTTTCTTCACTTCAGCAGGTGGGTATTGTAGTTGTAAGAACGCTTGATAGAGATCTTGTAGGTGTTTGTCTCTGTCTGAGGGGTTGGAGCAAATGCGGTTGTATCGTAGAGCTTGGCTATAGACAATGGATCGTGTGGTGTGGTCTGGATAAAAGCTGGAGGCATGTAGGTAGGCATAGCGGTCAGTAGGTTTCTGGTATAGGGTGGTGTTTATGTGACCATCGCTTATTAGCACCGTAGTGTCCAGGAAGTGGTCCAGGCTGAGGTTGATGGTGGGATGGAAATTGTTGAAATCATGGTGGAATTCCTCAAGGGCTTCTTTTCCATGGGTCCAGATGATGAAGATGTCATCAAAGTAGCACAAGTAGAGTAGGGGCATTAGGGGACGAGAGCTGAGGAAGCGTTGTTCTAAGTCAGCCATAAAAATGTTGGCATACTGTGGGGCCATGCGGGTACCCATAGCAGTGCCGCTGATTTGAAGGTATACATTGTCCCCAAATGTGAAATAGTTATGGGTGAGGACAAAGTCACAAAGTTCAGCCACCAGGTTTGCCGTGACATTATCGGGGATACTGTTCCTGACGGCTTGTAGTCCATCTTTGTGTGGAATGTTGGTGTAGAGGACTTCTACATCCATAGTGGCCAGGATGGTGTTTTCAAGAAGATCACCGATGGATTGTAGTTTCCTCAGGAAGTCAGTGGTGTCTCAAAGATAGCTGGGAGTGCTGGTAGCGTAGGGCCTGAATTACAGTTAATCTCTTGCAGGCATGCTTTCTAGCCAACAAACCACAACCTTAAAAGTCATTGTTTGTTCATTTTTCAGTTCCTCTCTACCTCTCACTCTCCCCATCCTCCACATATGATTTTTTCTTTTGTTAACAGTAGTAACTGAATCATTTAGTCAGGGGGTTCAGAGGATTGTGCAGTTTGCTCTAACAGAGCGGTTCTCAAACTGTGGGTCGGGACCCCAAAGTGGGTCGCAACCCCATTTTAATGGGGTTGCCAGAGCCAGCATTAGACTTGCTGGGGTCCCAGGGCTGAAGCCAAAGCCTAAGGGCTTCAGCCAGGGTGGCAGGGCTCATGCTCCACCCCGACTCTGCCCCCGGTCTGGAGTCATGTAGTAATTTTTGTTGTCAGAAGAGGGCCTTGGTACAATGAAGTTTGAAAACCACTGCTCTAACATTTAATCATCGTTACTGTGATCTTTGTCATGGCAATTCCTAGCACATACATGTGCATGCAAATCAAAGGATAGTCATGTTAGTACAAATGTAATGGAAATACAGTTTTAGAAATCA
Source organism: Lepidochelys olivacea (assembly GCF_965140295.1). Lineage (NCBI taxonomy): Eukaryota > Metazoa > Chordata > Testudines > Cheloniidae > Lepidochelys > Lepidochelys olivacea. The sequence continues at coordinate 28,234,816 of NC_140417.1, read as the reverse complement.
GGCATTGCTTTGTACTCAAAAAAATCTCAATATTTTAAGCATTTTTCATTTTTAGTACAAACCACTAGAACACTACATATGTTGTGGTAAGTGTCAATGTAGGAGTTGATGTGCCACTATCAAAGATTGTTTTTTTAAACTCAACTGGCTCCAGGCTTCATTTTAAGCCCCCTCTCCCCCCACCTCTCTTTTTTGTAACCTTGTAGAGGGAAAATCTCATGAATGAGCTTCGGGGCTGGGGGTGAAGTATTCACTGATTTCACAGTGCTGTATGCATCACTGAGGTGAATGTAGCTGGTATATTCCAGCAGCAAACTTTTAACTGAGTTTGTAACTTGTTAGTGACATAGTTGGCTCTAATCATACACACACAACATAGTTAATAAACAGTTAGTAAGCACAGCAGCTAATCATATGCCAGCCTAGCCATAATGGCTTATGCTGGTTTATAGTTGTTTTTCTTTAAACATAACATTCATAACATTGTTTCTTTGCTGTATATGGAGAACCCACCTAATAATACATGTGTATGGCCACTTTTCCTTCTTCACAGCTTTTTGGTAGAAGGACATCCCAGAGCATATTACCTCACGTATTGCTACTGGTGCTCTAACCTTGCTACGGCACTCTGGGATAGCTGCCAAGATTTTCCCAGAGTGCACTGCTACACATAAAAGTTAGTGTTGTGGTTATAGATGTACTGTATACATATGATTGAGCTGTGAAAAGAGATGTGTTATGGACTTAACTTAGTCAAGTTTGTTTTAACTTGGTCAGATGAGTTTGGCATGAACTAGTTATTACAAAAACATGGTGATAGCTAAGACCATGGTTTATACTGTAAATAGAGCCAGAGGGTTAAGAGTATCATGACAACCTTAAAATATCATTGCTCTCATTAGTTTATGCAAGGATCTATTGTATCACTATAGTTTTCTCTGTTTAATACTGCACACGGTTTATTTTATTTCTTTATGTATGAGCAGCAAAGATCTATGCAAATATTTATATCTATGAATACCATTTTTTCTTCTTTACTTCCAGCCAGCATCAAAGAACTCACAGCTACAAAGATCTGTGTGATGAGTAAAGGAACTAGAGAACATTTTGAGTGTGTTCGGTGCAATTACACAGAGAAGTTTCAAAGTCAAACCATGCTTGGGAATAGAAGAGTAAGAACATTTTTTAAAAAGTGATTATTTTGTCATTTGTTGTTCTTAGGGAGGAGAGAGTAGGGAGGTGTCATTTAAAAATTAAGGCCAGATCATTCCTCTGTGCCACAGTTAATGCACAGAGGGCTGGTAAAGAATGAGCTGTGGATTGGACTCCTTCAGAAAATTTAGTAAAACGGGTTTAGCTGTACAAACCTGCATTTTTTCAGACACTGGCAGAGGGGAAAGCTGTGTGGAGGACCTAGCTGCGCCTTTTCCCGTGGCAGCATGTCACCCCAATAAGTTCTGCTCCCATGCTGTCTCTGTGTTTTAGAGCTCACAGTACAGAGGGGCAGCCAATATGAGATAATACAGATTGGTTCAGTATTATCTTTCATTTCACGATCAGAGGGTAGGGGATGGTATCCTGAATGGCAGCCCTCCTCCCAAACTGCCCTCTCCAATCTTGTGGAACCCCAAGCCCATGATACACCAGTGGTGAATTTCTAAAAGACTGAGGAACTAGGACAGCTTGATGTGAAGCCATTGCTCCTTCTTTCTGCACTTCTACCTCCCCAACTATGCCTGATCTGGCTCCCGTGAATGCATGAAAATGACAGGGATGATTAGCTTTGTGGTATCTTTCAAATGTTAGTTGTTGTTTTTTAATTATTACTAAGATGAAGAGAAACCCTGGGTTTTCAAAGCTGGATTTGGATGTGTTATTCTGAATACAGTTCTTTCCAAGTATATAGGATTGGAAATGAAATTTGATATTCTACCAGGCATAAACTGATATTGGAAAAGTTTCTGAATGATTTTTGGTATCAGGATCTTAAGAACCAAACAAGTTTCACAGCAGTGTGTATCTCAGACATTCTATGTACCTCAAAATTATATTTTTCACTGTTTCAATGTACATCTCTCTCAGTATTTAATGATTTGAGAGGGCAATTCTTTTCTCAGTTATACCAGCACAGCTCACAGAGTTCACTGAAGTTGCCAAGCATAACTGAAAGAAGAATTTGGCCCTCAAAACTGCTGTTTTAATTGTTTTGTTTTAGTGGCAGTTCCACTACGTTGGATTCCCTGTAGAACCAGAAATGTCTTATTCTGTCAGTGCTTACAACCTTCCCCCAGCAAATATATATGAGGATTCTCCATCAAAATCCATCATGTTAACTTCACCAGGTAATTTACCAGTCTCTATTTAACCTGGTTCATATGAAAATCTTATTTATGATACTAAATTATTTCCAGACTTTATTGTATAGGATGTTTTGAAAAGCTAGGAATCAACAAAAACAAATGTATTTTTATATTTAAACAGATTGCATAATAAACATGTAGATGCAGAGATAATTAATTTAGCTTTGATTACACATCCTTAGTTACTTTTTCCTTCCAAGCTCTCCTTTCTCTTCCCTACTTTTTTTCTAACTTCTAGTAACAGGTAAAATCAGTTTTTTAAAGCAGAAAACTGTCGGCTTTGTAGATTTTTTTTTTTATGATGTCACACCTGTGGCTAACTTTATTCTCACTTTTAGTTCTTAATAAACTAATCAAGAATATTAAGCTTTCTCTAAAATTATAAGGCAGCTTGGTAATAGGCTAAGTGTTCAAAAAGTGGGGCCAGATGGCTCAGGTGATTCTGAGTGACCAATCCTTGTTTGGTGACTCTGTGAAGTGAGTATTTGTTCCGAGTGAACAAGGTTTCCATACCACAACAAGCACCATCACAAGTGATACTACAACTGGCATCCATCTTGGCACTCAGGAAGCTATATGGGTATCCACACTACCTTCACATCTAGATTTGGACCTCCCCCCACCAGGGTTAAGGTGCTGCCTGTGCTGTACTTGTTCTGTAGACAGATAGAGGATTGTCCTCTTCCAGGGCTGTCCATTTAGCATCTTTAAAAAGCACTATGTTCACTTTGTTTTTAAATCACTGTAAGCAGGCATGGCCTTGTGTTGTCTTTTCTTGTTTAGATTTTTAACTGCTGGGAATTAGATAATTAAAAAGCAGAGGAAGCAGTTCAGGGGCCTTTTTTTTTTTTTTAACTGTGGTAATATCATAGAATATAAGGATTGGAAGAGACCTCAGGAGGTCATCTAGTCCAACCCCCTGCTCAAAGCAGGACCAATCCCCAACTAAATCATCCCAGCCAGGGCTTTGTCAAGCCAGGCCTTAAAAACCTCTAAGGATAGAGATTCCACCACCTCCCTAGGTAACCCATTCCAGTGCTTCCCACCCTCCCAGTGAAATGGTTTTTCCTAATATCCAACCTAGACCTCCCCCACTGCAACTTGAGACCATTGCTTCTTGTTCTGTCATCTGCCACCACTGAGAACAGCTTAGCCTCATCCTCTTTGGCACCCGTCTTCAGGTAGTTGAAGGCTGCTATCAAATTCCCCCTCACTCTTCTCTTCTGCAGACTAAACAATCCCAGTTCCCTCAGCCTCTCCTCATAAGTCATGTGTCCCAGCCCCCTAACCATTTTCATTGTCCTCTGCTGGACTCTCTCCAATTTGTCCACATCCCTTCTGTAGTGGGGGGACCAACCTTCTTAGTGGGGGTAGATGCATGTATTACGTGTGAAGAGGCTTCTAATGCTATCAGAAAGGCCAAGTTTTTTTTGTTTGGGTTCATAAATTGCCACAAGAAGATTTTATCTGAAGAGAATCATGTGTCTGTAGCGTGGTTACCTGCATACATGAGCAGAGCTGCCCACATTTTTGTGCCTGAGACAGGGGAGAAGGATGTGACACTTCCAAAATGGGAGAACTAAATGAGGAGATGAGAATGCTGCTTGTGGAGCTCATTTCATAGGAGCTGCCCAGGAATGCAAATAACTCTAATTGTGATATCTACAGTTTGTTGGTGAGAAATGACTTCATATGCGCATGTGATAGGCTTCAATGAAAATATATAGCTGCAAAGAGATAATATATTTGCTAAAATATATAAAATCCATTTAAATCCACAGGTTGTAAAGATAATGTAATGAAATACAGCAAAAGTTGCATAGAAGTGGGTAAGTGCAATAGATGTATCTTTGGATTTATTTTCACAAATGTAGCAATATGGACAATCTTGATATTTATTTTCTACCTTATAAAGCCTTTAAAATACTGAAAAGGGGAGATGAACACGCTGGAGCCAATTTCAGTGCCAGGATATACATGCAGTCAATGATAAGAAAGAAAACTGCTCATAACTCTTCACAAGATTATATTTATCCAACTTTGAAAAGGCCCTTAAGGGACTATCTGCCCTTTGAGACTAATTAAATAAAAAAATCCCATGTAAATGTGTAAATATTGAAATCAAACTATCTTGTCCCCTGTAGTTTTGACAAACAGCCCTCCTTGTATCCTTTTGGACATTCTTTGTAATAAAGAATGTGATAGCATTATGCTGATATCTGGTGTCTTGTGTGTGATATCAGATCTGACCATGTGCCAACCGCAATCCCAGCTATGAAGGATGGAGTGAATGCTGCTGCTGTTAAATAGGAAGCAGAGACCTAAATCTGAATCTTGCTTCTGGTACCAAATTTGAATTCCCCTGAAATCAGAAGTTTGAGAATCCCGCACATTCCTAAAGTAGCAGTAGGCATAGTCTAAATTAGAGGATATTTCCATACTTCCTAATCTAATATATTGTGGGATCGAGAGATTAATTTGGCATGTGTTTATAAGATGGTAGAGTTAGTCCAGTTACCACTGGACAGATCCCAGATTGCAAAAGGCACCTGTGATGAGGCAAAGGAATTCCATACAGGATCTGGTAGGGAGGAGGCTAAAAAGCCTTTGTGAATTTGTTTGAGTCTTAAATATGCGGGACATGCTTGCCACTTTCATTTTAAAATATCAGTGCCTGAACTCAGCAGCAACATAGCTACTTTGACCAACCACTCTTCTGACTTGCCACTCTGAGACACACCCCCCTCTCTCCCCAGTAGGGCACTTCAGCAGAGAGGCCAACAAGTGTGGAATTTAGCCTGTTTTCTCACTTCTAAAGGTTGTCTCCGCTGGTCAGAATTAGGCCACTGTGGGGCAATTGTTTTCCCACTGCCCATGCTGTCCAAACAGGCAGCCACTCTCTTGGGCTGTCAGTCTGGCACCTTTTACGAGCACTACATTCAAATGGGAACAACTTTCAGCACGTAGGCAGTTATTAAGAATTTTAAACTGTATTCTTTACAACCCACAGGAAGTCTGTGGAATCCAAATATAACTGCATGTAAAACAGAGGCAGAAGTGGAAGTGAATTTTACAACAAGTAGCCTTGGGACCAAATATACCATACTTCTCTATGAGTGTGAGAAATGTGATGTACCTATTGAAAAGGATTTGATGACAAAGGTATTTTTCTTGTACATATAACAGCTAACATTAAAACATACACATGCTTTTTTAGATACCTAAAAATGGTAAATCCAATTTCTTTTATTTTTCCTCTCCTTTATCACAATCTACATTACAACACATTTTACCAAGTTAGCGGGGGGCATGCTTTTTTCAGACAAATTAGAGGAACTGGCCAGCAGTCCATGAGAAGTCTGTGTGCTGGGTTCTAGGAGAATGACAGCCAACTTTAGGAAGAGCTGTGCTCCAATAATTATGCTCCTTTTCTCCAAGAAGGCAGCAAGTTTTTCTTTGTGCTTCAGGTGGTAAGAGAACTGTGTAAAATCCCAGAGCTGAGTATTTGAGTTCTGCTAATTTGGAAGGTCTAGTCAATAATCTGCAGCACACACTGTCCACTGGCTCTGTGGATATGGGGAAAGCAGTGCATGTGATATATCTTGACTTTAGCAAAGCTTTTGATATGGTCTCCCACAGTATTCTTGTCAGTAAGTTAAAGAAGTATGGATTGGATGAATGGATGACAAGGTGGATAGAAAGCTTGCTAGATTGTCAGTCTCAACGGGTAGTGATCAATGGATCGATGTCTAGTTGGCAGCCGGTATCAAGTGGAGTGCCCCAGGGGTCAGTCCTGGGGCCGGTTTTGTTCAACATCTTTATTAATGATCTGGATGATGGGACGGATTGCACCCTCAGCAAATTTTCAGATGACACTAAGCTGTGGGGAGATGTAGATACGCTGGAGGGTAGGTATAGGGTCCAGAGTGACTTAGACAAATTGGAGGCTTGGGCCAAAAGAAATCTGATGAGGTTCAACAATTCTTGGAATGAAGAATCCCATGCACCGCTACAGGCTGGGGACCGACTGGCTAAGTGGCAGTTCTGCAGAAAAGGACCTGAGGATTACAGTGGATGAGAAGCTGGATAGGAGTCAGCAGTGTGCCCTTGTTGCCAAGAAGGCTAACGGCATATTAGACTGCATTAGTAGGAGCATTGCCAGCAGATCGAGGGAAGTGATTATTTCCCTCTATTTGACACTGGTGAAGCCACATCTGGAGCACTGCATCCAGTTTTGGACCCCCCACTACAGAAAGGATGTGGACAAATTGGAGAGAGTCCAGCAGAGGGCAACGAAAATGATTAGGGGGCTGGGGCACATGATTTATGAGGCGAGGCTGAGAGAATTGGAATTATTTAGTCTACAGAAGAGAAGAGTGAGGGGGGATTTGGTAGCAGCCTTCAACCACCTGAAGGGGGGTTCCAAAGAGGATGGAGCTAGGCTGTTCTCAGTGGTGGCAGATGACAGAAGAAGCAGCAGTGGTTTCAAATTGCAGTGCTGGAGGTCTAAGTTGGATATTAGGAAAAAACTATTTCACTAGGAGGGTGGTGAAGCACTGGAATGGGTTACCTAGGGAGGTGGTGGAATCTCCATCCTTAGAGGTTTTTAAGGCCTGGCTTGACAAAGCCCTGGCTGGGATGATTTAGTTGGGGTTGGTCCTGCTTTGAGCAGGGTGTTGGACTAGATGACATCCTGAGGTCTCTTCCAACCCTAATCTTCTTTGGTTCTACGATTCAAACATTTTACTCTCCATGGTGCTACCTCGTGGTTTACCCATTTATCTTTCAGATTTTAAAAATGCTTCGATTTGTAACATTTTCAAATTGGGAGTGTTCTACAGGGAAGGTGTAATAATAGACTGTAAAATGGTAATATGGTACTAGTTTAAATAAGCTTTACCTAAACTCAAACTTATTCTTAATGAAGGTTACGTGCTGAGATATTCTGAAATTTTTTCTTACCTAGCAAAGAGGTCAGATTTAAAAATGATATAATCATCACTTAAAACAACAAATGTATATTATATTTAATAGTGTCAACAAATCTGATCAATATTTTAAATATATTTCCCCTTATTATATATTATTTTTAAATTATTCCTTTGTGTAACACATTTGCTTCAACTTTTTTTTTCTTGTTGGTTTCTATCTGCATTAGATCAATGAAACCAGAACTTCTGTTAGAATACCAGTGAGTGATCAAAGCAACAATATTTCTGTACAGGTAAAGTTCAATTTTGATTGAATTTGCAATGGGAAAAGTAGCTTCTTTAAAATGAATGAATTGTATGCAAATACTACATTGTTTCTGGCTAATGTCTAGTAACCCTGTGTGCAATACCATGTAGCTCTTGATTTCGAGTTCACCTTTGTACTGCATTAAGTGAATGGACATGGATTACTGGACATAAGTTTTGTTTCTACTAATAGTGATTAAATAAATTGCACAGTATAAATCTCCTGTGCTACAACGCTTAAGACAAACGTGTTTAATATATTTACACTGAGGTCTTGGTATTACTGGGGTGTTTTTCAGATCCAGATTCTTGCCTTTTGGGGATATATGTGCGAACAACTAAGACAAACAGATGAATCTATAATCCTGTGGTTTCTATTTCCTTAAAATTGCTTCACTGCACAGAGCAGTTAAGCAGATAAGCTGGGAAATGTATTATCTGGAGTTTATATTTATTCTTAAAAACATCTACAAATGACTGTATTCTAAATTGGTCCATTTAAGGTTGGGATCACGTATTCTTGTTCTGTATACACAACCGTCTGGTTCATAATAAGTTGTAGGATAATAAGCTGTACCATAGAAATCAACAGGCGTTTTCCCATTAATTTCAGTGTGGGCCCAAAATGTGGTCACATATAAACTATTGGTACCCAAATTGAGGTTTATATAGGATGGTATAGCAGCCTATTTTCAATTATATACCTTACTCTGACCTCAACTCCAGTAAGTCTCAGATGCATTTCCCAGTTATAGAACCACCAGAGAATACAGAAAAGCCTTGACTCTTACTAAGTACAGCTTCATAAAGAGCATATACTAGTACTATATTTTGCCTTTTAGCCTGAGAAGACACACGTACTGGGCTCTTTATTCCTGTTATCAATGTGCGTCATTTAAATGGACACAGGCAGTTTGAGCCACAAATCTAGGTTTTATTGAAATTATGAAAATGAAAAGAGGTGGTTCAATGGAACTCTTTCTAAAACTATTTAATTTTAACAAATATATTGCTTAAATATTCCCAATTAGTGTTTGCAAACTAGGCATTGCAGTAGTATGGTCATGCACAAGATAAACCAGCAGAATAAACAGTGAAAAGGAAATTACTCTTTCGTTTTAGTCATATAAGTTATTAGTAAGGAAAGTACTTTTTAAGTTTCTATATTGTCACGCGATAAAGTCTCTTTAAGAAACTCAGTAATCAGAATAGGACACCAAAGGGCCAAACAGGATAAAAGAAACAGGAAGGAATAAAGCTGTCACTAAGTATTTATTTGTCTGCATATTAGAATTTTTCTTCTACTTTTCTTTTTTCTTTAGATAATTCCTTATTTTGCTAAATGTGAATATGATTGTCGAAGGCACAAAGGAACCCTAACAATGTGTGTTCAAAACCACAGTAATGGTTAGTTGAGTATTTATCAGCATTCAAAACAGATGAAGTAGGAATTATAGCTTGTTCTGTCTCTTACTATGTCCACTGACCTACCATTGTGTGTCTCTTACGCTTTCAAGTCTAGAGCAGTTACTCTTTGGTAAAGAAAAATTTGAATTTCAGATACTTCTTTAACGATCCTTCCCTAGGGACTGCAGCTTGATGTGGTAGAAAGGCTTCTGTGTTCCAATGCCCCTCAGAGCTGTGGTGGCAGCAGTTTTAACTCCTGGTAGGGCCACCTAAACTGGACAGGTCAAAGGGTAGTAGATGAGATGGACAGCAATCCACTGGTCCACAAGGTTGGGGGGTTGAGCAATAGGCCAACAACCTATCCTTGATTTAAAAAAAAAAAAAGGAAAGTTAAGTTATTAAAACACAAGATTGCCATTTTGCCAAACAGCATGATAGCCCAGGATGGGAAAGTCTTGTTTGTACCCTAGGCAACATCTGACAGCATGGGAAGGATTAACGTTGAGGCTAAGTAGATGATGAGCACTCTAGGATCATATACTGTACCTCTGGCAGTCCCTTTGAAGTCCTTGGTCTACTTTGTCTTTCATTATCCTTCCTCTTACAGCACTCCTTCCAAAATGTTTGTTTTCATGCTAAATACATTGCATATTTAAACTATATAAATTAAAGCCAGTTAACAGCTATCAGTGCTGACAAAACAGCAGAGGGAGGTCAGAATGACACATGGGATGTCAGTCTGCTGGGAGAAGGAAGTATTTGCCAGTCTCTGCAGGGACATGGAAGGAAACTTAAGGGAGTAGGATGGGAAGAAGATAGCACCTGCTGCAGTGTAGAGAACAGGGTTTCTCAAGTTCCTCAGCACATGTTAACATTTCTGCATAACCTTTGTGGGGAAAGTCATATTTTAGTGCAGTTTCTCTTTCATGTATACAGCCTGGAAATGCTTAGTTCAATTGTTAAGTAACCAAAAGCCTTTTTTTCTTTAAAGTCAATTATTCAAAAGGCTCCTCATTGAAGACTTATGGTTCTCTCTCTTTTAGGGACCATCACAATTGATTCATCTGGAAGATATGTGTGTCTCATCCTTGCTGCTTTATTTGTAATTGTGTGTGTGATTGCTGCTGTAGTATTTTTCAGGAACTGTGGTAAGACCTTTACTCATTCTTTTGAAAAAGCTGTACTTTAAGGTTCTTTGATCTTTGCCTCAGTTTCCTTTTAGTGAGGCAGTTCATATTAAAGGTGTTGCAGTGCACTTATATATCATATCTTTTAAATATCACAACAAGCAAGCATTACTATACCCTAATTTATTAAACTCTTAGCCCGCCCTTCACTTATATGTGAATTTCAGGGTAAATGTTCAATCCTATAATTATTTATATTAAAACCAACAACAAGAGTAGTTTAAAAATTACCTAAAACACAAATTGTGTCCAATTCTAGGGCTCACTAGATTCATTACTTGTTTTGTATGCATGTCTCTAGAGGAGATAAAAGAATGGCAAGGTGGGAAGAGAAGACTTATGTTTTAGGTGCAAACCAGAAGTAGAAAAGTCTCAAATGACATCATTTATAAGAAGCACTGCCTCAAGCAAAGTCCATATAGAACTAAGATAAACTTAGAGAAGCCACCATACTGGATCACACCAGTGATTTCTCCAGTTCGGTATCTCATCTATGACAACGCCTAGTACCAGATGCTTGAGAGGAAAGTACAAGAGACTTCACTTATAGAATAACCTGCACATAAGGGAACTTTCTTCCTAAACCCCCAAGATTAGTGGCTGGCTTGGTTTATGCCCTGAAACACAAGGGTTTTATACCTCTGATTTTCTGTGGATGTTCTCATCATCAACATAAAAATATAATCTTTTTTTAATGCTACTAGGCTCTCTCTTGCCTCAGTGGTAATGTGTGTCAATGAATTAAACAGGTTAATAATTCAGTGGGTTAAAAAAGTATTTCCTTTTGCCAGTTTTACAGGTCATCTTTCAGTTTCATTGACTGTCATATATCACAACAGAAGCCTGAGGTTTTTGTTTCAGAGTAGCAGCCGTGTTAGTCTGTATCCGCAAAAAGAACAGGAGTACTTGTGGCACCTTAGAGACTAACTAGGTGCCATAAGTACTCCTGTTCTTTTTGAGGTTTTTGTGGAGTTGTCCCAAGGACGCCCAAGTCTTTTTCCTTCCATCTTTTGGTGGTAGTTAATTGTACCCCACAATGCCTATTAAATTTTTTTCATTTCAGTGGGCATGACCTTGTAATTGTCAGCATGGCCTTTCAGTAGCTATTGTGCTGCCCATTCTCCTAGCTTTTTTAGCTCACTTTGATACTCATGACAGCTTTTGCCAGTCTTGACTAACCTAAATAAATGTCATCTGCAAGTTTTGTCCCCTACCCTCCCGATCATTTTCCACTTGAATAATAAATATAGTAAACACCAGTCCTATTAGGGAACATTGATATTCCCCAATTTTTTGCCATGTTTAAAACTGATAATTCATTCCTGCTCTTTGCTTTGATTTTTAACTAGTTTCTTTACTTCTTACCTACTTTCCTTAATTGCCTCTGGTGAGGGACTTTATTAGAAGCTCTTAGGAAGTCCAAATAAATTATATCAACTGGATGCTTTCCTTAATCCACTGGTTTTTTTAATGAAGAATTCTACTAACGTGCCATAATTTTTTCTGTACAGAAGCCAGGACTGTCTTATCCCTATACTATCACATTAATCTAGGTATTTTATAACCCTAAATATTTCAACCAGTTTAACTCACATTTAAGTAAAGGTCACTAGTCTGGAATTCCAAGGATAAGTCTTGAAACCTTTTTTTTTTAAATAGGCACATTTTACTACCCTCCAGTCTTCTGATATAGTACCTATTTTTTGTTAGCTCCATAATTCCTCACTCAGAACTATTTGCTTATCAGGTCCTGGTAATTTTTTGCTGCTCATCTCAGTTTGCTGAGCACCTTCTAACCCCTTAGTTTTAGACAGCATCTCATCTTTATTATCTGAAAAGAGTAGGTATCTCCCCAACATCCTCTGTAGTGAAGAATGAAGCAAAGAAACCATTTAACGTCTCTGCAATGGCCTTGTTCTCCTCAAATGCTCCCTCTTAGCTCTCTGGTAGTTCAGCAAACCCACCCATTTTCATGTAATCTTCCTGCTTCAGCTATACTGAGAGTTTCTTTAGCTAATTTCCCTCTTAGATCTCCTAGTTTCCATCCCACACTTCACCTACTAGAATTATGCTTCTAAAATACAGAGAAACAAAATTGGGGGTATAGTCCTTACTAAACTGAACATCTTTGGTCTTAGCTGGAGATTATACCACTTCACAAATACCTAGACTAGCTCTTGGATACACTATGTTTTATTACACTTCCTCTCACCTTTGCTTTAAAAGTTCAGCACACTATGTTTTATTACACTTCCTCTCACCTTTGCTTTAAAAGTCATGGCAATGAATTGGAAATAAAGACTCCACCCATTGTCAGGGAGAAGTTTAAACCACATCCTCAAAATGAGAAACTCCATTAGCCATAAAAATAGTTCTGTACCACTGAATTCTGAAACTAACATTGCAGTTTTCAGAGTGAGGACAGAGCTTTACATTAAATGGCACAAAACTGTTTACAGCACTGTTACAGAAAGGTGACTGAGACACAATGGAACGTGTACTGTCTTGTACTAGTAAAAACCAGACAAAACTAGTTTTGTCAATCTACTTTCAGCATTGGTTCATGGGGACACATTGACTTATTTGCCAACCAGTGTCAGCAGTTTCCTAGTAGACAGGGTTTGGAGTCAAAATGAGGGTTGATTTAGTGATTGACTTGCATAATCTAATCTTTTAAAAATGAACCTTCTGGAATAAATCTTTTTTTTACAAGTGCATAACTCCTCCATACCTAGTTTAGGAACTCATTCAAATGTTGATTTTATTTGCTGCTAAAAATGTTTAAATTCAATATAGTATATATATATATTTTATTGACAGATACAAAGAAAATGTTCTTCCATCATGCAGAGCTACAACAACCTGTCAAAGTACTGGTTATATATCCAAAAGAAGTGTGTTTTCAGCATACTGTCCTGGCTTTTGCTGAATTTCTGCACAAGCACTGTCAAAGTGATGTTATTATCGATATGTGGCAGAGAAGGAGAATTGCTGAACAAGGCCCAGTACAATGGCTTGCTATTCAGAAAGAAACTGCAGATAAGATAATTTTCCTCAGTTCAAGCTATATCATTACTGAATGTGATAGTGTTTGCTACAAAAGCATAGACAGCCACAAAGATAACTCTGAGTGTATGTTCACTCTTGCATTTAACCTCTTCTGCAGCGATATGAAAAATATGTCTTCTCTGCACAAATACATGGTGGTTTCTTTCAGTGAAATAAATTCAGAAGACACTCTCCCAAGTGCTCTGAACACCTGTCCAAAATATTGTCTCATGAAGGACATTGACATCTTTCGTAGAGATCTTTCTAGTTCACATAAGCAGGCCCATGGCACAAATACAAAATTAGTTTGTGGCTGGAGACCTAGCACCAAATGTATACAAACTGAGGAATACAATAGACAAGATCTCAGCAGCAGAAGAATATGATTTTGTAAGGCACTTGATGGATTTAAAATGAGTTTGCTTGGGTGAAATTAATTCTGGATAAAACATGCTTAACTGATTTTTGCCCTGATCCTGCAATTAAGAGGCTGAAAGTAAAGAGAAACCGAAGCTATAAAAGTCTACATAGGAGAGGTAACTACCCATTCATCAGTGTATTGTAAACTCCTTTATGTAAATTAGGAAGAAATATTTAAAGCTAGTCATTTAATTGTAAAGCTAGTTTTTAAAATTAAGGAAAAGAGTATAGAATGAAAAGCTAGGTATGGTCAGTTTGACATGGAATTGTCATTGTTACTATATTGTATTTGGAAAACAAAACAAACTTTTTAAAAATTAATGGTCCTATAGACTTTGGGGCATGATTTGGTCTTATGTTTAAAACACAGTCTAAAAAAGGAGAAAAATAGGTAAATTAAAACATGAGGGGAAAATATCTCGAATTACTTTCTGATGAGAGGAGAAAAATTACAATTTTCTATGTTTCATAAGATTATTTAAATTTATCTTGTGCATATGGTAGCGGGTTTTCCCTTTATCTACTTACTGGATTTAATTGGACTAAAATTTAATGTCCTCCTCTGGACTGTTAATGCTATGTTAATAATTCTATACGATAAATTTGTGTCTGAATAAGTTTTGTAGTGTAAATAAAGGACTTAATACATCTATATAATGGTTATAGCAGTTCTCTTCCTGGAGTTCCTGACGCTCAAATGCTAAGGAAATTAAGTATATTTAAGAAGCAACACTTGTTTCCCACCTGACCGCAAGAAGGAAACAACTGGATAGGCCATTAATACCCATGTTTGGTTCATGAAATCATCTGCCACATGTACAAGTCAAGCCCCATTGATGATACTGATAACCATGTGGAATTATGAAACGTTTATTGTACAGAACCCATTTGAAGTCTATCAAATCAAATATGATCTCTGTAAATATGTACATTTTCTGTAATACGGTTCAGCTACCACATTTTAAAAAATTAAATAATTGTTTTATACAGTTAGATTTGTGGACCCTTTTTGTTACAGCAAAACTAGCAACAATATTTAACTTGGACAGACAAAGATACCAGATTGGGTATTCGTTGGTTATGCTTCAAGTACCTTGGGATGAAAAAAAGTCAGAGACAGACTGTCTTCAGCTGCCTGCAACAAATATACAGGAATGGCACACTGATATAGCTCGCTGCTTTTAGTTTAAGATTGCACTAATGTTTTAACATAAATGCATTTTCCAAGAGAATTTTCAGTGACAGGAAAATTAGCTCTTAAAAAGAACAAATTTTCTTCTGTTTTTAAAAAAGTAGATGCCTCTTTGGTAGTCACTAAAATTCTGGAAGTATCCCTATGAGGTTTATATTTATAGTCTAGAGTAGATTGCTACAACAGACAGGGTGGGATAAGTCACAACAGACAAAGCGCTAGCAGTGCAGGAATGGTCTGGGCATACTCCCCCATAATGCTGAATGTTGCCATCAACTAGTTGTGGGGTGGGATTAACAGTAGCAGGGTGGTACCACTGTGGGTGAGCTGGAGATTTCAAAATTGTCACTTCAGATAACTTTTTACAGTTAGTGTATGGCTTTTTTGCCTATCTAATGCAGTGGACAGTAATGAGAAGGATTTCAGTTTCATGATTTTCTTCATCCTTGTGTGAATAAGGGCTACCTATCAAAGGTGAGCTCCTGCTGCCTGTACTGTGATAGCACTGAACATTGTTGTGCTGGCTCAGATGCAGTGTTTTGGGGATATTTTAAGGGGGTAGGAGCCAAAAACTGTGTCAGTGATTTTGGATGTTGACAAGTCTTCCTGACAGTGAAAACATGCAAGAAAATAGGTGAAACACAGTTCAATTGTTATAGAGAAATGGTCTCTCTCTTTGAAGTTAGCACTGATTCTGGAAGAAAACACACCACTAGGAAGAGTAGCTGTAAGCTGCTACTCATTTTAGTAGTTATTAAACATTTAACAGGGATGATGATATGTATATCTTGTATTTATTTTGTTCCATTTTTTTCATTAAACTTGTCCAATTAAAGTATTTGTAACCACCAGAAGTTTGTATATTTATATGACAAAAACTCTACATGGATTCTTTTCTAAAGAATAAAAGAAGTGTGAGAAGTAACATTGCATTAAATAAAATTCATGAAGATCATACAGAAGGAAAAAGCTGTGTTAAGATACTTACTTTGTTCCTCAACGGTACTTAATTTCACTTTTTCACAGGGTTCTGGTCTTAATGGTTTAAAATGTTTAAGAAGAGGAGTCATATCCATTACATTTTAAATCAATCCTATTAAGAGGCACTGCAATTTTCCTTTAAAAGCTTCCAGACTAGACTTACTGCTTCTAAAGTTAAGACCAAATCATTCAGTATAATGTTACTTATTTACAAATGCATGTCTGTCTGTATGCCACTTTAGTATTTTATACACTAAGTTTGACTTGTGCCCCAACTGTTTATAATTTATTTGGATAAAGCAGGAGCACCCATATGCACAGAAATCTGTATGTAAAAAGCCAAAAACTTGGGATTTTTAAAGGTGCCCATGCATTTTAGGCACTTACTTCCCTTTTGACTCAATAGGATTTTGGCACCTAATTCAGGCTCTTCTGAAAAACCTCAGCCAAAAACTAGCATATTTAAAAAAAAAAAGTCTCAAACCACAAGCAGGGGAAATGAGCTTTCTTCGGACAACAGGACAATTTTGAAAAGTAATATTCAGTTAATTGAGGTTCCACTATAATCTCGTTAGATTACCACACAAATGCAGCTCTCTCACGTAACATCCGGACACCAAAGCGTTGCCATTCTCGCTGATAGATCCATAGCTCCTGTGTTGTATCCAGGCAGGCCAAAACTGCACCTCCTTTCCATGCAATCAAGCGTGGATCCATATCCTAAAATTAAGAACAAGGATTGCACAAAAATTACGGATCTGATTTTCAGAGGTACTAAATACGGCCAGCTCCCATTTAATGTAATGGAAGTTCACTCAGCACCTTTGAAAAATCAGGCCAACAATTTCCCCAAATGTTTTTGTGTGATAAACCTAAATATTTTCACCATGTTTAATTTATTAAGGAACTTGGAAGTCACTGATTTTACAGGTGTCAACAAGGAAAATCAACCCTCGCTAGTAAAACTAATAAAAAAGGGAATACTTAGAGTTTGTTTTAGAAATTTAGCTGATTAATGCCAAATATTATTTACACACAATACTATGCATCCTCTTATATTTCTTACTCTTCCTTCTTTGCTAATGTTAACTTATGTTACTGACAAGCAGACAGGATTAGTTATCTTTTACCGTATTTCTCATGGCCACTCCAAGTCCCTTTTCCTAAAACTAACTGTACTAGCTGTTGGTTATGTTTCTTATTCTGAAAGAAGCAATTAGCACTAATCTATCAATTGTAAGGCTACTATAACTAACCATTCTACCTCCAGATACATATATCTGTAGTGGTAGCTCATAGTATAGTGATCTGAAAAACAATCTGATCTCAGGTCTCCCATAAGGAATGTAACTAAACTGTGATAGTTCTGAAATAATAGATTTTTAAACCTTTAGATTCCAAATAGTCTATGAATAGTTCATTAATTCAGCTTCATTAACATCATACCTTAGGTCTTGTAATGACTTCTACATTTTCAACAACTCTTCTGAAAGAAGGAGGCATTTTGTTGAGAATTCGGTGCTGAAGAAATTCCTGAGCTTTATGAAACATCAGACCTCCTCCCACTACTAGGATAGAACTATACATCTTCTTTTTGGTATCATCAGATGCTGGAATGATATGATATATAATTTTAAATAAAAATAAATGAATCGCTAATACTACCTAAACTTGGATTATGAAGAACTGCATAAAAGTCAAAGTAGTTAGGATGAGTGAAAGTTATTGCAGAAGCAGACATTTCTCAGTTATTAAAAGCATGAAGATATTTAACAAAAATGGGCTTTCATAAAGCACTGGAAATGAGAGACCGTACAGCACTTTATTTTCTAGAAGACATGACTAGACTAGATGGATGAATTCTTTATTTTCTAGACAACAGAGCTAAAGTAGAGAATTCTAGTTTCTGTAAGGTAATGAAAGATGTTGGAATTTGATATGAATCCTGACCAAGTGATTGGGCTCTAATGACAGTATTATGCAAATATAGTTCTTACCACAGCAGTCAATACTATGAAGAATGGCTTTGTCAAGGCCTAGTGCTTTGCCTTCAAACTGGGATATAGCGGTTTTCCTGGACATGTGTGCTGCTAGGAGTTCCTCAGATTCATTTCCAGCTATTATACAATCACTCTGAGAGGATCCCAGTTCCACTTCTTGTGGATACATCCTCTCTGAAATGTCTGAGGACTGGCCACGCAAGTCTCCCTCAAATCCACCAGGCTTGGACATGGACTTCCTATCAGCTGTAGCTTTTGCAGACTTAAAAACAAAATAATAAACTGGTAAGTTAATTTTATTAATTAAAAAAATTCATTTCAAATCCTCGCAGGTTGTTTTGGCATAGAACAGCGTTCTAATGACAAATAATATAGCACTAATTGTTCTTTTGATTCTCTTTAGCTTGCTGAAAAGAACTGTTGAATGTTGCATTTCCACCCCATACAAATATTATTCTAAACCACGACTTTTAAAAAAAATAATTTTCGAAGTCCATCAAACATTTCAAATGGGTATCATAGCATAAAGTCATAACGTAGTTTCCACAAATACAGAAGTTTTATCTATGGGCTTGTCTACACATAGTTAAAACAGTAATAACCCCTTAGTGTGGATACAGTTATACTTGTATAAGAGGTGCTTATATCAGTTTAATTTAGACCTGGTCTACACTAGAAAACTAGGTCGCTATGTGACATAGTTAAACAGACCTAAGGCCCCATGTAGACAGTGCCTGGTTGATGGATGAATTCTCCTGTTGACCTCGCTAACGCCTCTCAGGAAGGTGGATTACCTACACTGACAGGAGAACCCCTCCCGTTAGCGTAGATAGTGTCTATACTGCAGTGCTGCTGCTATGCCGCTGTAGCGTTTCAAGTGTAGACAAGCCATTATTCTCACTACATTTTCTAAACCCATATAGTTTTAACAGTACAAAAACTCTGTAGATTCGCCTTAAATTGAATCAAAATCCTATACATTTGCCTGTTACAAATCAGTTAATTTTTTTTAGCCCATAAGTTTTATAGTAGTTAAAGGATTTGTGTACATTTTTAATTATTCCCATTACTTAATATTTATGAAGTGCTCCAAGTGCTGTATAATTATTTAAAATTATTTATAATTCACTGTAAACAGGTTTTTTTAATAAGTCTTTGTGAAAAAAAAATGCTAATTATGAGAGATTTCATTTACTACAAAAACGTGCTGAATGTCTCCACTACTCAGGCCAAGAGTGACATTTAGCACATAATTACAAAATTAACCTTCTACAATTATTACAAAGCATGCTAAAGGTGCTGCCTTTCAGATGAGATGAGGCAGAGATCCTGACTAGGTGTAGTTGGTGAAAACTCCATGGCAATTTCTGCAAAACTGTGTTAGCTTCAGTGTTCTGGGTAAATTCTAAGATGGGCGATTACATTTTGGCCTATGTAAACTGCCTCTGTTGTTTCTAGTGGACAAGTTATTCTTCACTTCCCTGCCTAAAACCTGTTCTTTAATGCTTTGGACACAGAACAGCTGCCATCTCTCAGCTTAAGAGATGGCTGCTTTTCAATGGTGAGTGAAACACACACAGGTAGTAATTATGTTTATTCCCCTCTCTTCCTCCCCCCCCCCCACGCACTGTTCCTCAGATGTTCTTGTCAACTGCTGGAAATGGCCCACCTTGATTATCACTACAAAAGGTTTTTTCTCCCCAGCTCTCCTGCTGGTTATTGCTCACCTTACCTGATCACTCTCGTTACAGTGTGTATGGTAACACCCATTGTTTCATGTTCTCTATGTATATAAATCTCCCCACTGTATTTTCCACTGAATGCATCCAATGAAGTGAGCTGTAGCTCACGAAAGCTTATGCTCAAATAAGTTTGTTAGTCTCTAAGGTGCCACAAGTACTCCTTTTCTTTTTTCTAGGTAAACGGTAGTTTTCTGTGAAAACTAAACATTAACACACCTGCTCTTGTTTACTTTGGGTAGCTAATAGATAATGTTCATCATGAGGATCCTCTGGGTCACCTTGTGACCTGTGTTGCAAAGATGTCATTTTCTGCCCAACAATTCCAAAAGTTGCTGGATAAAACAGAGCCATCGGAGCCTGGGTAGTAAAAGATAAAAAAGTTTAATACAATCTTCTGTTTAAACAAATATTTTTGAAGTTCAATGTTTGTCCATTAACAGATATTCTTTTTAAAATAAAGCCTAATAATTTTTTACTGAATTTACAATTGTAAAGTGTCTCATGCCTCAGAATCAGATTACTACTTTGTTTCAAATAGCCTTTTAACAGGGAGAAGTAACTGAGTTTTCTTTAAAAAATGAAGTTGTAAACCATTAAAGAAAACCCCACGCACATTATATATATGTTAAATGGTATCAGACTGTCAACTAGTGTTCATCAGCATTACAAGTGTATTACAAAAAGTCATAGTAGTGAGAGAGAAAAAAAACGTATATATCAGCATTCATCAAGTATAGGATGCAGGACCACAGATAGGAGGCATGTCAGATACTTAATTGGTATTAGCCACAAGACAGAGAGGTAATGAGGTGGTCACCATGATGTATTAGAGATGCTCCTATCTACAGCAAATTGATTTTAACAGCTTTTAACAAAGTGCCCTTAAGTACGGGTAAAGCATACAACCTCTGTAGGGTACATCCACTAAAATGTGAGGCAGCTTAGTAAGGCATTCCATGGAGTACTGGGCAATGGGGCATATGCTGTGGGAGGGTAGTGACAGATATGCATCCTCCGTACATTTTTGCCAGAAGCTGGGTATGGGCATCAGGGGATGGATCGCTTGGTGATTACCTGTTCTGTTCATTCCCTCTGGGGCACCTGGCATTGGCCACTGTCAGAAGACAGCATGCTAGGTTAGATGGACCATTGGTCTGACCCAGTATGGCCATTCTTAAAGTGGCCTCTTAAACACGGCCTCTTAAACACCTCTTTTCTCTTGCAAGACTTAGTGTTTCCCCCTCTCGTGATGGTGGGCCTGGGGTAATCAGCCCCACTCAGCCAGGGTTTGTCATCCCCCTTCTACGCTCCCTTGATCATATTTTCAGGATAGGTCTGAGAGTCGGCCTAAGGGGTGATCCTCCACCAAACAAAAGGAAACAGTCTCCTGAACAAAAACCCCAGAGGGGTACCTTTCGCTGCCCCCCTCGCTGGGGCAAGGGATCATCTGGTTGGTTACCCTGGGGTGTCAGTCCTTCCCCTACCAGGCATTCAGGTTTGGCTGTTTCCCCTATGGGAAGGAACACAGCCTCTCACCCTGGAATAGCCTATTCCCCTGCTGCCACTGGGTGTGTGTGTATCCTCCTTTGCTCTCCCCAGAGGAGGGGTTTTTAAAGGCCTCAGACCGTGTTTAAGTGGATTCAGGTGTCCCTAATTTGACCTGAGGTAACCCATTCTCGGTTTATAGGAAAAAGGGCCTTTAACATTCTAGGGCTAATATAGCGACCTTTAAGTACCCTCTTGCAGCCATCCAGACTTTGACTTCATCACAAGGTTCTACTGTTGTGCACACACATTTTGAATTTACCTGTAGTTTTTCATCCCCTAAACGGAACTGGTATAATAAGGCTGGAGAGTCTGGATGACGAATCTGAAACTCATGGTCTTGCAATCCAGAAATATCCTATTTTTAATAGAATATGGCAAGAAGGTAATCAATTCTGTACAGTCTAAGATTCCTGTCTCAAAGCTTTTTACTTGTATTCATCAAGACAAACAAATAATGAAACTCACTTATGAATCTGAATTTTGTTTGTATTTCCTGTTTTCCAAAGCCTTTGTCCTGCAACAGGGTCTGCTAATGCAGCCTTTTCTGCATGCAGATTCCCACTGAAGTCAACATGGCTGTGCTTGGGTAGTGGAATACATGTTAGCAGATCCTGTTGTAGGACCGAGGCCTAAAATGGGAACTACGTGACTCAACAACCCAGAGGATTAACTGAACCACACGGAAGGAACTCAGCAAGAAGCTTGCTGTGGGGGGGAGACCTCAATACTGATGCAAAAATTGTATTAATAAAATTTTAACTTATTTTTAATTAGGACATTACAAACTTGTTTGCACCTTTACTGAAAATTAAGACATAGCTTCAAGTACGTCATAGCCAGGATGTTTGGAAACATAACAATGAATATGTTTAGTTAGTTATGTTACAAAATATTAAAGCTAATCAAAGACATTCCAAAAGGTTTCTGCTTCCATCTCTCAAGGACAAGCAAATATCAAAACGACAAACCATGTCAGACATGCATGTTTTAAGTACAGGCCAAAGTGTGAAAAAAGAATGTAGTGTGTGTTATCAGGGCCATAAATCTAAATTGTAAAGTGGCTATACCAACACCTTCTTTTCAAAGGAAAATCTCTGCTTGTGTTTTTGAACTCCAGGAAAAACATGTGGAGTTGGAAGTATTTTAAACTTTTGTTGATTTCTTAAATGTTGAAATGGCAAACACCTTTAGAGATGTATGTGCGCAAATATTTTGTATTTAAATGCAAGAGTTCATGTACTAACTGCCTGGTATCATGGTTATAGGAAAATGAAATGTTTTATGCACAAATATAGCAAGGTCATTTGATGCTACAACTGGATACTAACATTAGAAGCCTTTTAAGTATACTTTATACCAGAGGTCCCCAACTTGGTGCCCGTGGGTGCAATGGCACCCACCAGGGAAGTTGTGTGCGCCTGCAGGACACCATGCCACCGAAATGCCGCTGCTGAGCGCGGCCACCTGAGAACCGCCTGCCAAAATGCCGCCGAGAAGCGTTGCCATTTCTCGGTGGCATTTCAGCGGCAAGGCTTCTTTCCGTTGCCACTTCTTGGCGGCGGGGTGTTTGGTGCCCACCACAGTCTGTTGGGAATAGGAATGTGCTATTCCCACAGATAGGTTGGGGACCACTGCTTTATACTAACGGGGAATTAATTAATTAATTACTAATAATGCACAAGCAAATCCTCACCCAACTCAGGAAGACAAGATAATCATTGTTCCAAAAACTGTCATGTAGAATCAACAACTTAAGCTTAAGACTTTTTCCCCACCTGGTCTAAATGACAAAATGTCTCTTTTAAGTGCTGAAGGAGAAGGCAGTCCATTTTATTAGCTAACTGGCAATCCCTGTAAGGAAACCCAGCTCGCTGCATAAGCCAGTAAAAACACCTTGATACATCAGACCCACCATATGCAAGGCACAACCTAAAACAAAGAGAAAGTAACAGATGAACATTAGTTTATTCATCGAGCCCAGAGCTAACATTATGTATCAGCCTAAAAATGAACATGTACAATATTGTGCTCACGACTTCCACATAGTTTACATGGCACGTAGGGCCAGCTCCTGCTCTCTTTACAGGAACAAAAACTCTCCAATATGGATCATATAGTAGAACGGGATGTTCCTGTTGTGAAAGTCATAAGTATTAAACCAAAAAACAATTAACTACATTAATACAGTGTTGCCCTTATGTATATCTACTAATAAATCCTTCTTAAAAACAAGTAATGTAAGATAAATCATCTGCACCCCACCCTCATTAGTGGTTTTGAAGTAATTTTGCTCATAAAGAAAAAGTTACCGGGTGTTACGGTGTGAAACGCCATCCTCTACACAGCAAACGCTTGTCTTCTGATCCCCTACATCTACTATACACGCACTACCTAAGCCACTTCCAAAAGTAGCACAGACAGACTCCTGATGGACCACTATACCTAAAAATATGAGAGGAAGATTAAGTCTGGTTTTAAACCAAGCTCCAGACATTTAAAGTAAACTTAATTTCAGTAAGCTACAATCTTTGCCTAAGCAGTTTTCTCACCTACACTCAGATTCCAGAGACTTCAGCCCTCTTACCTGAAAGACCAAAGTTCTGTGATTTCACGAACTCTGGCCCCTTCACTCCCTCAAGTGATGGATGCTAAAATGGCTTTCTGTCCTTGCTTATATTTTCCAAAATTCAATGACCTTGCTTCAGGAGGAAAGAAGCTGTGCTGGGGACTCAGCTTGCTGTGTCCACCAGGGAGCTGTTCATTTTTGCAGTCTTTTCCTCTCATTGTGAGAGTTAAAAGGCTACCTAACCCACTTGCTAATTTGATGGCTATGTTTATCTTGTATGTAAACGTACCTTCCTTGTCCCTTCCTGAGGATCAGGCTGGTCAGACATACCTTTGTTTAAGACATACCAAATACGCATTCCTTTGTTTAAGACTGACAAGATTTATGCATTGCTTGCCAAACACATTTTAAGAACATAATTCTAGAGTGTATTTAACAACTCTTACAACCAGCATGTTACCAGTTTGCATACACCTCACATGAGGGGGGCAGGATAGCTCAGCAGTTTGAGCACTGGCCAGCTAAACCCAGGGTTGTGAGTTCAATCCTTGAGGGGGCCATGTAGGGATCTGGGACAAAAATTAGGGATTGGTCCTGCTTTGAGCAGGGGCTTGGACTAGATGACCTCCTGAGGTCCCTTCCAACTCTGATATTCTATGATTCTATGACACCTTTTAGACACAGATTATGATAACAGTGAGTTGGTATATACAGAGTATGTCAGACCTGACAAGAGTTGCTGACACAAAGTAAAAAGAAAAGGAGTACTTGTGGCACTTTAGAGACTAACCAATTTATTTGAGCATAAGCTTTCGTGACGAATACAGACTAACACGGCTGCTACTCTGAAACCTGACAAAGTAGTGAGCCACTAATGGGCCTCTTTGTCACACAGGGAAGACATTTTTCTTGCATTTTTGATTTTAATCTGATCATTTCCTTTTTAACTTTTGAGTAAGTTCTTTAAATGGATAGACAAGGTTTGATACCATGCTTCTGTGCATCCCCTTCAATGCACTTTCAACCCTCACAAATGCATTCTTCATGTTTACATCCCAGCCATACACTTTCACTTGAAGAGTACTAAACAAAGACTCCATTCAAATCCCCTTCTTCTGAACTCTGAAGGAAGAGAATTGCTCATTTTAGGCAAGTAGTTTGTAGAACAATAGGTAAGGACAAATTTTAAGGTTTCAGAGTAACAGCCGTGTTAGTCTGTATTCGCAAAAAGAAAAGGAGTACTTGTGGCACACAAGTACTCCTTTTCTTTTGACTAATTTTAAATGTAGGTCTTTTAAATAGAAGACACGGAGTTTAGTAGTTACATTCAGTAATTAGTTCATCTTAACACTGAATTAATGTTTAGGAAATGGCGCCCTCAAGTGGAGCTGATAATATTTTAACTTCTATAAATTTCCAGTATTTCATACTCATGCACCCTCATGTACACTGTGTAATCCGTCAGACTTAGCCAAACAAAAACTAAAAAGGAGGCTTTATTTTTTTTAAACTTTGTCATCAAACAGACTTAGAGGAACAGGAGGAAAGTTTAGAAGAATTGAATAAATGTCTTTCCCAGCCTCTTGTATGTTGTTACTTTTTCCTGTATGCACAGCAATGTAGACATAAGCCTTTATTGTCAAAGAACAAACATTTTTTCTTTCCACATACCATTAAACATGTAGTATTCTCCTCATTAGGGTATGCACCCCTAAGAGTAAGACCTTCCAACCAAAAACTACAGGTATGAGCTATAAAACAGCTATAAATTGAGGAAGGGACCTAATTGGCTATTTCATCTTAAAAAAAAGCAACAAATCAATTTCATTCATATACATGTATTAAGACGCTCTGTCTTTTGCAGGTTGTTTCCCTTCCACCTATTTAAATCCCTTCCTTTTATCTTATGAATTTTCTTTATCGGCTACAGAAAAGGCTAAGCAAGTTCATACTACTGGTGTCTAGCAAGGAAGAGGAAACTATTTGTTGCTGTGAGAATGCTCAACAATAAAGGATATTAAACATAAAAGGCTCACAAGGGTAGATATGCTCTAATGGCTTGCAATTAACCTCATGTTATCATTTAGTATGTAAATTATTGTAAATCTTATTTGTTTCCACTTTCTAAGCCTCTCTTTTGAGCTTTCAAATCTGTTTAAGAGCTTTAAGTGCCTAACACAGAAGTGGACTTTCTGGCTCCTGCAAGTACTGTTTGATAAGTTTAAACTTAAGCACTCTGTTCATACATCAAGTTACACTGCCAGTGCTATGGTGACTCTCTAAACAAAACACAATATGACACAAAGTCAGTCTTGGACTTTCAAAAAAAAAAAATCATTACATTACATGGAAAGTTTGTTAGCTTTATGAACTGGAAGGGAATTACATTTCCTTATTTCCTATAAAAAGAAGGGACTTTCAAACTAGGGGGAAAAAACATTGAACAGAAAACAATTCAACAGTTCAAAAATTAATGTACTTCACTCTGTAAGTATTTAAAAAAAAAATCTTCTCCTGCTTCGAGTGTAAATATTTAGGTCATCCAGATACTCCTTTTGTACGATCCATCAATGAAAAGGAGAATAACACCTTGCATTTATATAGACCCTTTTTTTCAAACCTTGAAGGATCTCAGCATTCTTTGCACGGACACTTAAACCCATCACTAAAATGCAACAGTAATAAGAAGGCAACGAGGCTTCAGACATCAGTCTGTTACCATGCAAGATACCGATGCTGCCTGGGTTACGCAAGACCCGATTTATGCAAATTTGCACTTACGGAAAAAGTTCCATAAGTGAGAAATAGGATTTTTGAGTTGCGGAAATTTTTGCGTAACGTACAGGTATACATTTCCGACTTACGCAAAATTCAAGTTATGCAAGGCTTTCCGGAATGGAACGATTGTGTAAGTTGGGGGGCGTCTGTATCCCATTTCAAGAGCTGCTTTATGATTTACTTTGTGTAAGTTGGTCGGGAGCAAGCCTCACCTGAAGTGATAAGTTTGGTCTTTTAACAAGTAAACGAAGAGCATGAGTAACTTGCCATAATGCTGGCTTACTAGTTAGCCCTGCCAAAAGAGACAAGAGTTGCAATAGTGACTGGCAAGAGGCAAGGGGTGCCAGTCTCAGAATAGAAAGTGGGTCTGGCTCAGAAATCAGATGCCTTTAAAAAAAATCTTTAAGCTATACAAATGAATATTAAATGCTCACTTATTCACTTTTACCTGAAAAGCCCATCTTCATTAGGATCATATGTACCAGTTCTTTCACATGCTGTTTATTATAGATGTCTGGTATTAGTAAAATGCATCTGTAATACTGAAGACAAAAGCAAATTACGGGCAGCTTTCAAATCAATGTAGAGTTCAGAACAATTCCTTTATATATGCTAGAATGCTAGATGCCCCATGGTACGCTACTGAAAAAATACAGATGTAAAGGCACTGAGAAGAAGCAGAACGACTGGAGAGAGCGTGGTAATGTAAAAAAACATTTATTTTCATCATTTAAAAATTCAGTTCAATGTGGTATCAAATGTCTGTATTTACAGGAGCTTAAGAAATGTTTAAAAACATTTCATGCAATAGACATGGCAGACACAAGAAAAGCTACCTGCTCAATAAGAAAAATTAAGCAGGTTTAGCCTGGGTGTGCTGTTAGTGGCCTGTGATATGCAGGTCAGGGTAGATGATCTGGTGTTTCCTTCTGGCCTTAGACTCTGATTCTAGACCTCAGTCCCTTAAAAACTCTAATCAGCCTATGAAGACAGAACAATGAAGTGAAATATTTTATGAATTTGAATGTTCAAAGACTATCCAACTTACTTTTAAAGTTTCAGTACCAAATGCTGCTCTCAGATAAGTGCACACAACTCCAAGTAAAATCCATGGGAGCAATGCATGCTGGGGGACAAAATTTACTGAAAGATTGAGAGGCAACACTGTCAGCGACAAGAGTAAGATAGGTGGCTCTTCAGTTGACACCCCCTGGAACCCTCCAGACAATGCAAGAGATGGAGCTAAAATAAGAGGCTTCAGATGTGGGTGTAGTACAAACTTACTCAGCTGAACTGAAAGTCACCACGAGCTCACCTTTAAGTCTTTCAGTGGTATTTCCAAATATTTTTGTATTACGTGCGACCAGATAACTTCAAGATCTGCTAGTACTGCAGTAAGGGAGCCGCCAGGCCCTAGGTGAAGGTTTAACTGTCCTCTTCGGATAGGCCAGTGAATATTATAACAATCTAAAGGATTAACATATAGTGCCTGAAGAGAAAAGAGAAAGAAAGGTTAATAATTAACGCTAACAATTTGTTCTGTTCATTAGCAGATACAACAGATTGCACACACAGAGTGCACAATGTGGCCCTGATCCAGGATTGGGGCCCCTGTACACTACTGCAATATTTTTAAAAGTAACTTCTTCTCAAATGGAAAGGCCTTTCCAACTACAGCAATGGGAGCATGATTGGACAATCCAATATAGAATAGGAAAAAAATGGGTAAGTAGTTAAAGATCTGAAACTAGAAATCTGAATACGAGTAACAATAAAAATAACCCCATGGAGTGGTTGGTAACAAATTTCAAGTATTAAACCAGACCAGAGAGAAAAAAAGAGTGCTTAAAGAAAACAAACACTCTGAAGCACTGAAGTAATCAATAAACAAATTATGCGGCATATGGTGCCTTGTGCTGATCCAGTCACCGATTTCTTGCCTTTTCTGCATAGTATACACAATGGGACAGTTTAATTTAGTCAATGAAGAAATGCTAATTTACACACTAGCTGAGGATTTGACCTATTGCTTTTATTAACATCTAACTAAAAAGTTTCTTGTGTTAATCATTGATGTTTTATTTGTATGAGGGAAAAACAATGGAGGAAAAGGATTCTTAAAAGAACTACAGTTTACTCTAATGAACAAATAAGCACTTTTTCCAGGTTAGGGAATTTTCATGTCATGCTAAATGACACTAAATGGTCATGTAGTCTCTTTGGGAGGATTTCCCCCCCCAGCTAGAGATTTCATCATTATCTACTGTTTGAATATTTAGGATAACTTGCCGTTTGATACATATTATATCAAATTGTGAATTTAAATATTTGCATTAAAGGACAATACCAGCACCTTGTTTCAAGGGGATAGTGAACTCCTACCTCTTCTCCTACCAGATACTCAGGATGATGGGATGTATTTGTCCATTTGTTCCCAGAGCTGTGATCTAGAATAGCCGGCCGCATCTGTCTATTGTATGATCGAGACTGTAATGTAAATTAAGTCATGCATTATTAGGAAATATTTTGCCAATCATCTTTTATGCATAAGTGGAAAAATATACTGAAGGCCCATTTTGAGAATGCACTTTCCTCTTCTGTATGGCCAAGGAACATCTGCTGCTTATTGTTGCATGAACTGCTCTTCTTTTACCCTTTAGAAGATATCAAATTGAACTACTGTATAACAGAACAATTTAACAAACTATTCTGAATGAGTTACCTGATCAGGTGACACTGGTATACGCCTTGCACCATTTGACATCTTTTTGGACCATATTGCTTGGTCCACCATTTTAAGGCCATTTTGTCTTTGCTCAGTACTTTCAGGTTTCTAAACAAAAAACAAACACATACAGCATAAAAAGCTCTCTTTCAAAATACAAGTAAAGTATACAACTCTGTATAATGAATACTAAAGCTGACAGTCAGTAAAATATGTGAGATCCCTACAGTGATTAAATGACAAGAGATGATGAGAATGCAAGTATGGTGAATGTACACTGACTTTTGGAAAACACACATTTGTTTCACGAGCCCTAACACACAACTTGAGTCAATTAGAGTCTTTCCATTAACTTTAATGGATACTGGACTGGGTCCAATTCCAGTGAGCTCGGTGACATTGTCTATTAAATGCCACAAATATAAAATGATAGGTGTAACATGTTTAAGTAATACTCTGTTCAGAAAATAAAATTTAAAAATATTTAAGATGCTAATTTGGTGAATTAATTTACATTAAAGACTCAAATTATAAACATTACTGTGTACATTTAAATTATTTAAACTAAATTTGCTTGTTCAATCATATTCTTAGAAAAGATTATACAGTGTAATGTATTAAATAAATTACAAACTTCATTTTGAATGAATATGCTGCAAATGAAGTCATCAGATTTTAACTTTATTCTACTCCAATCACCACTCCCAAAATATGAATGTAAAGTGTGATGGGAGCAAATAGGAAGATCTGTTAAAGAGCTTGTAATGTGTGCATATGATTCTTTCATTTAATGTGCTCAGAACAAGTAGAGGTGCTCAAACAGCATAAACTGTGCAATTCTGTTAACTTCAGTGGAATGGCACCTGCTTATACCAACAGTAACCTTGACCACCAGTAATAACAAGTTCACCTAAATGCCTATTAATATATTTTCTTTGTTGTTTAGTCACAATTTTTACTGAATTGTCTTTTCTTTCATTCTTTTTATATTAGTTTTAAACAACCATACTTTGGTGTTTCTTTGGAAAAGTATGTTTGAATTTAATGATATGGAAAATACGAAACCCACAATTCACAACCAAAAGTAAAATGAAAAAAATGGAAATAGTTTTAGCTGGCCTTGAATTGTTACAATTTCTAAAATTTAACATGGCACTTACATTGAGTCCATCTCTTAGGAGCCAACTATCTTTGTACACAGGCTGTCCTTGATGTTTCTGTCTTCTTGCAATGATATGGGGAGTACCAACAGGAAGTGTGTCAGTGGCTCTCCCAATTCTCAGAGTTGTTGATCCAGGATGTATCACAACAATGAAGTTGCTTTGTATTTGCTGGAAACATTGAAATACACAGTAGTATATTACATGCACGTCCATAAGTGTAGTCCACTTCTGCCTATAATTGCCTAATATCTTCTTGAGTTTACAGTCACTTCTCCCTGAGACGCCACCCTCTACAAACAAAGTGCTACTAAACGTACATTATAAAGTAGTGCCTTTTATCCCAAAGGATTTCAAAGTGCTATATATACATACAAAACCACTGAAATGCAAGTCTGGGGTGGAAACAGACAGCCAGCAGGGATACTGACAAAATGCTTCACACTAGGAAAATTTTGTCTCCGGATGCCAAAGACTGTGTAATGCAGGCAGATGCTAAACTTTTAATATCTCAAAACCACTCCACAACTGATGCTTATAACTGATGTTTGCTCCAGATTTAACCTGGATAAGTTCGGCAATGCCAACTGCACAGTTCTGAGGATGTCCCCAGCACATATTTTGAAGTACCCCATGTACCACAGAAAGAGAGAGGCCTGCCACGATCCCACAGGGGAGGGAAGTCTTTCTGAAGGGGAAAACAGTCAACTAGCGCAGCGTTCACCAGAGAGGGCAACAGGGCATCTCTTTGGATGCATAGGGCAGCCCTTTCCCTTCCCGTCTCAGGGGTCCTCCCTGCGGAGAAGGCGAGAGTGCAGCTGCCACGGGGAAGGAGGCACAAAGAGCCAGCACAAGGCGGAGCACCCGTGCGGCGGGGAAGGGGCAATGCGAGGAGGAAGGAGAGAGTTGCTCGTGCAGGAGGCGGGGGGCGCGCTGGGGGCAGCAAAGGCTCAGCAGCGAGAGCCGAGAGGAGAAAGGAACAGCCTGCCGGGGAGAGACGGAGGTGGCCAGACACCCGAGTGACGTGCAGTGTTGCAGTGACGTGCCTGAGAGAAGAAGGGGCTGGAGGGAACCCCGAGGGGAGATGGGGCGGGGGGAGGCGGCGACCTGCACCCCGAAAGAAGAGGGGGCTGGCAGACGAGGGGACCCGCGCCCCGAGGGGAGAGAGGGTTGGGGGGGAGGACCCGCGCCCCGAGGGCAGGGGGCTGGGGTGACCCGCGCTGGGGAAGTTGCCGCAGGGCGCTGGGCCGGGCGGTCTAAGCTGCCCGCCGGGGCTCACCTCCTGCAGGGACTCGGGCACGGCGGCGGGGACGATGGGCCGCTTGGCCCCGCGCTGCTCCCGCTCCTTGTCCCGCTCTTTGTCTTTCCCGTTCTCCGCTTCGCCTTTCTCGGCCTGGGTCATGGCCGCCCGCGCGGGTCCGGGTCCGGGTCCCCTCCCCGCCGGCCGCGCGACACCGAACGCGGAGACAGGCCGACCGGCAGCGCGCCCGGCGTGTCCCTGCGCCCGCTCCGGGGCCCGCGCGGCGCAGCGCTCCGCGTACGGCCCCTCCCCGCGTTCCCAGGGCAAAGTCAGGCCTGGCCCCTTGCTCCAGCCGCGGCTTAGGCCTCCCCTTCCCAGAGCACATACACCGCTGAGGGGCGGTACAGTCCCAAGGCAGCCACACCCTCCGACAAAGGCTCAGGTCCCTCCTGCAGCCCCAGGGGCCAGCGGTCACCGTCCCCCCTTTACTGAGTTGTCACAATAACAGCAATGATTATTCCCACCTTCATTCCCCCTTCCCCCAATTTACGATTTTGCAAGGGTCGAATATTTTGCAAGGGCGGATACTGTCACATTCCCACTGACCAGCCTGTCATCGCTTGGCATCTGTGTAAGCAGACTGTGCAATGCTTTACTGCAGCTTGAAGGCCAGAACAGCACTCTATGGGCAAGGGGGGGAGGTGGTGTTTATCTGGTAAAGCTGCATGTGTCACAGAAGTTAGAAAATGGTATCATTCCCTCCCCTTGGGAACATTTGAAACTGCACAGGCAAACCCTCAGCTCTTAACTGTTCAAGGTCTAATCCCTTCAGAAGTCAAGAGTACTCCACGCTATTTATTTAAGAAAACATGCAAGTCAGATTTGATGAGAAAACTCATCAAGCTAATGTAGAAAGCTACCTTTCTTAGAAACTGCATCCAGAATTCAGACAGGTTTTTTTTTTTTTAATATTATGCGTATTTCCCCCCAAAGCATAGTTATTCTGTGCACATTATGTAATATTAAAACATTAACTACCTATATGCTGTGTATCTCTCTGACTGTTTTCCATGGTGGGAAGGAAGCTCTTTTTACGGACCAATAACAGGATTTTTTTTTTAAAGGATAATCTCCATCTAACCACCAGATATGCTGGGAAATAGGTTTTTCTTGTTACAAGAGATGGGGTTTAAAAAGAAATCTAGAAAGAAAGTCCACTACAGGCAGCAACTTTGCTTTAAATGCCTACAAGTCAGAGTTCTGAACTACAGGAAGGGCTGGTTTTGCCATCTGGTGACTATGGCATAATCAAATAAACAAGGAATTTATACTACTCTAAGGTATAGCTTCAGTTGTTACAATAATTAACTGCCTCAGATGCTTAGAAAAAAGTTCAAATCAACAATCACACAATAATACATAAGGCATCTGATCCTGATTTGGCCAGGTACTTAAATGTGTTCCTAACTTTGAGCCCATGAGCAGTTCCTTTGAAGTCAACAGGAACACTCACATATTGAATCAGGGACTAAACAACAAGATGATCAGTATCTTCAGTCTGAGAATATAGGTGAAAGTAAACAAAATGTACACATAACTTGGGAGAAGTTCTTTTTCCTTCTCCTCTATGATGAAAGCGCATGGCAATAAATCTGTATTTATTCTTTACCTGTTTTCACTGTGAAGAAAAAACTTTTCACATATTTGAACAGCACCAAATACAACTGACAACTCTAAAGATGAGACAGGCAAGACTTTGGGTTTGTCTTGCCAAGACTTCCCCGAAGCATCGTGTCACAACCAACAGAACCCGGCTCCTCCCTACCGGTGATCAATCTAGCTGGCCACTAGGTTGATCCGGACTGGTAACTATAACATCAACTGGCGGGACAGTGTGCATATGTGTGACTAAGAAGCATATGCTAATTGTTGTATCTTCAATAAATGCGGCGTGTTGCCTTCCCCACTATAAAAAAAAATCTCGTGTGCTTTGTATAAGCATAACATTTTTGGTGGAGAATTGCGAAAGGGGGAAGAATATGCACTGTAATTGTTAACAATACTGCTAAGAAGGCATACCATACATTTAAAGGTGATAGATCATTCAGGTGTGCACACCCCCGCTCATAAAGATACCAGGCAGTAAAGAGGGAACGATTTGTGGTTAATAGTGTATTCACTGTTGGTATTTTATGAATTAAAATATTTTATGATTAAAAAGGTATACACACCCTCGGTCGTAGCAGGGCTGAGAAACAGAAGAAAGGTTTAGCATTCCTCTCTCCACCCCGGACTACTGGGGGAAAATAATTAAAGGTGGGTATACCCCAAATCGTAGCAGGATTGGGCAACAGGGGGAGGATTAAAGTCCTCTCTCTGACCCATCTGTTGGGAAAAACTATACAGATAAGATAGATAGATGGATAGATATACACACACAAACTGTCTAGGTATATACACCCCCAGTTGTCTCCAACATGGTTAAGCCTGAACTGCTACTAGGAGAAATTATTGTCAGAATTGCACATCAGCAATCTGTGGAGGCAGAGCTATGAAAAGTCAGTCCACTACCAAAACTGCCAATGGGATCTTTCTGATTACCTCACATTATGGGTCAGTGGGCTGGGGGGGCGGGGGGAAATAGTATTAAACACACAACAGTGTACAGAGTGGGACTCTCGCAAATGGGTATGCCTCTCCCTGTCTGCCACCACAAAACCATGCAGTACGGATATGTTGTTAGGCACATGAGTTTGGGATACATTTTTTAGTTTAACCCATATTTTATATATGGAACAATGTGTATGTATTGCATCCTGGAGAACAATATTTTCAAAAAATGCATTTTATACACCAATAACCACACTTATTGCCTCCCTAAACTAAAGAAAGCTCAAAGTACCGTGATCGCCCTCTTAGTTAATTTTTCCACATCTCCCTTGGTTTGGATTGGCAGGAATTAGCTGATCATTTGCTTCTAGAAGCAAAAGTAACTCCATTTTTGCAAGAAACCCAAAAGGATGTGGAAAAACAAATTGTCAAAACAACACATGCAAATGAAGATATACCAGTAATTAAAATCACTAATTCTAAAAAAGAACTCACTGCATATCATTGGTATGATGTTTTTACAGGCTGGTCACCCACTTCCAAAGGCATATTGTCAATTATGCTTCATCCATTGTTAATTGTATTGGTACTATCCTGTTCTTACCTAATTGGAATGTTTTGTAGGTGTTGCTGGATTAAAAAAAAAAGTTCATTAAGTTGCAACCACAAGCTCAAATTGCCTCCCAATACATTGCTATGAAACAATTATATAAAATATGACCCATTCAAGAATTGTTCTTGAGGGGTCAAAAGTGGGATTATGTTGTACCATAAGTACTGTGCTATATAATTGGTTATGTTTTAGCTATATACAGTATATGTTTTATAGTAAGAATTAAGGTAATAAAATAAATAGAATAGTGGCAACAAAAATGATTAGAGGACTGGAACACATTTATTTATGAGGAGAGGCTGAGGGAACTGGGATTGTTTAGTCTGCAGAAGAGAAGAATGAGAGGGGATTTGACAGCTGCTTTCAGCTACCTAAAAGGGGGTTCCAAAGAGACTAGACTGGATCTAGACTGTTCTCAGGGGTACCAGATGATAGAACAAGGAGTAATGGTCTCAAGTTGCAGTGGGGGAGGATTAGGTTGGATATTAGGAAACATTATTTCACTAGGAGGGTGGTGAAGCTCTCGAATGCATTACCTAGGGAGAGCTTCCTTTGAAGTTTTTAAGGTCAGGCTTGAGACAGCCCTGGCTGGGATGATTTAGTTGGGGATTGGGTCCTGCTTTGAGCAGGGGGTTGGACTAGATGACCTCCTGAGGTCTCTTCCAATCCTGATATTCTATGATACTAGTATTAGTCATTTTCTTTTTATTCATGCCTTGCAAGTAACAGACAGAATCTTGTCTGTGTCTATGTTAATTAGATTAGAGAAATTTTGAAGGCCTAGGCCCCAATGTAGAAAAAGATAGTTGCAAGATTTAGTAAGGCCTAATTTACAGTGCCTTTTTTGTTCAACATAAAACACTATTTGTTATCTTTTGAAGGTAACAAATTCTCTAAAGAAGGGTTTTGTGTGTAAATAAAAATTGTATGTGTTAAAAAATAAGTGTAAAGGCCATAGCTAAACCAGCTGTACAAGGAAGAAACCAGAAACAGACGCAAGGGTGCCAGAAGGCTGCAACACACCCCTATTAAAATGTCAGAGGACGGCAAATTGTCTACTCTAAAGATGAGACAGGCACCTATCAATGGGGACAAAATAGCTGTAATAAAAAACAAAAACAATTAAAAAAAACAAAAGCAAGCACTCGTCAAACAACAGTTAATTACAGCATAATGGAGCAAAACTCATTGGTCCCAATGAGGAAGAGTCACTATATAAACGGGTTGCCTTGCCATAAAACTTTGGGTTCGTCCTGCCAAGACTTCCTCGGAGCATCGTGTCATGACCGACGGAACCTGGCTCCTCCCTACTGGTGATCAACCTAGCTGGCAACTATAACATCAACTGGCGGGACAGTGTGCATAGTGTGCGTATGTGTAACGAAAAAGCATATGCTAATTGTTGTATCTTCAATAAATGCGGTATGTTGCCCTCTCCCCTATAAAAAAAAAAAATCTTGTGTGCTTTGTATAAGCATAACAAATGGAGCTCCTGCCCAAGAAGTATTTTAAAATGGGAGTATGCCAAAATGCACTCGAGCACTTTTGGTGCAAGTAGCAGGGTCCACACAGCTAGTTAGCGCCCTGTATATTCACATCCTGGCCGCTAACTAGCCCTATAGACAAGCCCTCAGTTGAAGTCTAGAAGTTGTTTAGCCCATCACAGACACAGATCTTAAAAGATAAAAATATGCTGCATATCCAGTTACTGGGCATGAACAGGATCTTTTTGATGTGTGAAAAGGAAACAGTATAAAACGTTGCATGACAAAAGGTCTCAAAAATAGTATAAGGTTGAAAAGGTAACATTGTTAGACTACATAATATATAGTCTAACAGAAATATAAGAAATGGAAAGGAAAATGCTGTCAGTTTCTGTTAAGATACAATATTAGATATGAAATGTGCCAAGAAATACCCCTTCTTAAAGCTTGTCCCTTGTGTGATCTTCTATACCAAATGCTAAAAAGTGGCATGTGAATGAATTTTCTTTGGTCATGAACATACTTACTGTATTATCAATAGAATTATTTTAATGGTTCTTACTAACCAAGGATGAAGAGAGTCAATGTTTTGCAAAGCCAAATATATTTGCTTATTACTCTGCCACTACAATAAAATATTCACAAACTATACAAAAAGGCTTTGAGACAGACAGTAAATAACATGTGCATTTAATAACACTGCACTTCAGTTACACTGGATCCCGGAAGAAGGAATTCCCAGCACAACTTCATTATCTGCTTAATTGCAGAGCAGTTTCCATTAGGCATACACATTCACAACATTCCCACTCGTTTGGTCCATCATCTAATGCTTCTTCCCTTTAGTCTTGCAAATGTGTAAGTCCAGTTGCCTGTCCTAAGAAGCAGGCATTTACCTACAAATAAATGGTAAAATAAGTTTTGTTTGCCCTACTATTTTACATTTATATTACATAAAGCACCCATTTTAAACAAAGGAAATAGCAATTCATAGATCTAAAGGCTAAGTACAGCGTGTGACATTCTGTGCCTTGCAGGAGTGCCCTGTAATCCTCATATTCCTCATTTCTATAGAACTGTGATCTTACATATAAAGTGGGCCATGTGAGGTATCAGGGGAAAGATTATGATCTGCTGAAAGTCATTTTTCTAATCATAATCATTAATGTATATGTAGTTATGAGAATTGCGTTGTACGGTTGTCACTAAAACATGATGTGAGTTGGGGAATCAGCCAGATATTAGCTCCCCAGAGACAACAGCAAGGAAAGTAATCAATGTCCGGGCGGGGTGTCAAACAACCCATCCACAGCCATTGTGCAGCAAGGGAGTTACAATTCAATGACTCCCCTGCATAAGGCCACACCAGGGGAATTGCTCAACCTTGCTTGGGGACTCAGGGCTTGTCTACACTGGCACTTTACAGCGCTGCGACTTTCTCGCTCAGGGGTGTGAAAAAACACCCCCGTGAGCACCGCTAGTTTCAGTGCTGTAAAGTGCCAGTGTAGACAGTGCACCAGCACTGGTAGCTATTCTCCTCGTGGAAGTGTTTTGTTTTGTTTTTTTAATAGCACTGGGAGAGCTCTCTCCGAGCGCTATGCCGCGACTACACAGCCACGTTAAAGCGCTGCCGCGGCCAGTGCTTTAACATTGCTAGTGAAGACATGCCCTTAGCAATGCCCACCAGAAATGCCTGGACTTGTGTTCTCCAAGCACATCGACTAAGGGTATAAAACAGAACACAGTGGCCACACGCTTGGCCTTTCTCCTGCCCCCACCTATGCTGCAAGCAATAAGGACATTGAGAAGACTTAAGAGTCCAAGAGAGGAGAGAGCAGCCCAGGTTTCAAGGGTGAATCCTGTGTACTATGAACTGCAATATCCAGTGGGGTGAGAAAAACTGCTTAACCTAGATGTTGTCCAGTCTAATAGGGTTGAGAGTTTAGACTGCATGCTTATATTTTCTTTTCTTTTGGTAACTAACTCTGACTTTTTGCCTATCACTTATAATCACTTAAAATCTATCTTTTATAGTCAATACATTTGTTTAACTGTTTATCTTTACCAGTGAATTTGTACAAAGTGTGTGGCAAAACTGCTCAGGTTTGCAAAGCCTGGTGTTTATCCACTTTCTGTTGATGAAGTGATGAACCAATAAATAAATGTACACAGTGCTGGGAGCTGGGGGGGATTTGGCTGGTGCCTTTCTCTGTGTGATCATGACTGGCTGTGGGAGTATTCATGCAATCTAGCTGGGTGTGGAGCTCCACATGCCGTTGTGCTGAGTGATGATAGCGCCTGTAGGGGTTTGCTGCTTGTCACTAGCAAAGCATTATGAGACACAGCGCAGGCTGGGAAATGAAAGTGGCACAGCGGTCCTATAGTCCCAGGTTGCACCTTGGGAATCCCGTCACACAGTGCTGTAGAATTTTTTTTTAAAATATAGCCACCATTTTTGAGGTATGCCAAAAAATGTTCAAGTTGTCTATGTCTGAGCATACCACACATTATTAATATAGTTCATGATGCTGTGGTACAAGAGAACTGTTTTTCACCTCTTCTCTAGTTGAAACAAAAAGAAATCCAAAAATTATATTTACCAAATGAAACAAGACAAAACTGAATAAACTTTATGTATCAAAGGGTCTAAAAAATGGAAATGCAGTTGTAAGAAAGACTTACATTTACTGTTTCTAGAACCAGAACTGTTTGCCATATTTAGTTTTTAAACAAGGAATTACTGGACATTTGGTTCATGTGTATCTATCTTCTCACGAAGAAAAAAATTTAAGATGATGTTCATTCATATTAAAAAATTGGCCATTAATAAATCCAACATAAATTGGCAAAATAAAGCCATTCAAAATATTACAGCTTAACTAGAAAAAACATTGTGTTGTATGTGTTAAATGGAAAAGAAACTTCTCACTCTTTAAAACCAATTACTTTTGAAAGTCTTCTATTAACCATGTACAGATTTGCTAATTACCAAATAAAAGCAGCACTACTCACAGGTCTTTACTTTTACGTAACATTCTACCATGGCTTTTTACAGTTGTGGTTGGTTTTTTTTTTTTTTTTTAAATATTTTATTTCTTGAGAAAAGTTTCATTGTCCAATTGTTTTAAAATACCATAATATAACTGTGTAAATACAGGATTAGATCAGACATACAACAGCAAGATTAAATTTGATTTGCAAGTGTTTGTAACAGTCATATTGAATTAAGGTACCATTTTTCGCTATAGGATCATACAACCGTAGGTGGTTTGGGATAAAATTATATTAAGCCTTTAAAGTACTTTTTCTAACTATTTTTGTTATGCTATATTATAATTATGTGTACAAACTTACATGGTAATGTAATTATAATAAAAATTATTACAGGGTACAGAGATCATGCAGGGTTTTTATTCATATTAGGGAACAGGGTTTTAACTACCCAGCCAGAATATATCTTTTAAACAAGACTGTCACATCGGGCGGCCACTGTGGACCATGCAAACTGTTAAAAACATTTTAGGTGGAAACTGATTAAATTAAGTTTATGCATGCCTTCCTAAAACCAGTAAAAGCCTGAGGTTCGACAGAATAGGTACTGCACAGGCAGGAGTGGAAGCGTCCCTCAGTGCCCCACCACTGTGCTTCAGCCCTGCTATGGGCAGGCAACTTTTAGTGATCAGAGGAGAGTTTAGTCTCTATTGCCCAATCAATCCTCCATCCCTTTGCTGAGACAGCCTATAAAGTTGGTAATCAGTGCTAACTGTTGGGGTGGTGATGTGAAGTGGA
The DNA here is from genome assembly GCF_965140295.1 of Lepidochelys olivacea. Lineage (NCBI taxonomy): Eukaryota > Metazoa > Chordata > Testudines > Cheloniidae > Lepidochelys > Lepidochelys olivacea. The sequence goes on along the minus strand of NC_140417.1, from coordinate 28,194,729 downwards.
TGCTTGGCTAAGGCGATACAGATGAAATGCATTTGATCTCTCACAGACCACCAGATATCCATTAGATAGTGGGAAGCTTCACTCCCTTGTTGATCTGCATGGGACTGAAATCATGAATCAAAAAGGTATAAAGCTCTATTTTACATTTCCAATCGCACCCCAGCAAATCTAATTATATTATGTATCTCTCTATCTCTCGTTGCCTAGAGAAAGATATATCAAAAATCTGTAAGGAATTCTTGTGGAAGTTTCTGAACCACAAGTATAATAAGAAGTCTATAAATATACTCCTTTTTGTTTATCATGTAGTTTTCTGATTCCCTTGACTTTTCTTTCATTTATTTTTAATAACTTTTGCAAGAGCAGGGTAAAATTACCCATTATTCTTTTATTATTATGAATTCTACCTGTAAGTTTAATTCTTATTAAGACTTCCATTGCTTTTGAAGTAAGTTCTAAGCATGATATAACAAACTGTAAGTTACCTTCCTCATCCTCCTCCAGCCATGGGTGGTGGACTGGGACCTCCACCGCCGTGATTTATCCGACCCATCCTACGACGAGGATTTCCTGGAGGCCTAATTAGAGAGTGGGGAAAACTTCGGTAAATATTGTCCATCACTATGCAACCATGACAATGGTCTCCATCAGGTGCAAATACACTGTTCCTAAGTTCCCATTACAACATCTTTCCCCTTTTTTGTACTGCAAGTGCCTGACTGCTAAAAACAAAGAGCCGAATTGACCCCTTCCATGTGAAAAGCCGCAGGAGGAAGCTTCTGACAAGAAAATCTCCATAAGGATTCCCTTGTGAAGACTGCTCCTAACTACCCCTTCCCCTCAGAAGTAAAGTTTCCCTCAAATTGGCAGATATCAGGGGATGCATAAGAGGCTAGGACCATTCATGAAGAGATCCTGACTCCTATCCTGTGACAGAGACTGCTTATTGGTCCAGACTCTTCACAGTCTGCAAAAACCAAACAAACAAACAAAAAAAAAAAAACAGACATAGGAAGGTATGTATCTTAGTATTATGGTCGCCTAAGCCCTCCATTCCACATGGAAGTGAGAAGTTATCTATGTGTAGGCTAAAGGTCTAACCCATGAATATATAATAAGAGAAAGATTTCAGCCAAATAAAACCAAGAAAAATGTAATACCTTCTACTACATACAATTGGAAAATGCTGTTAAATATGAATTAGGAGTTGTATTCTTGAATTTTAGGCTATGCAACAGATAAAGTAAAAGAAAATGATGATCTTGTATTATATAAAGTTACATATGTCTTAAATTTCTTGGTATGACTTCTCAATTTGTTCTTAGTTAAAGTAAAGCACCATGACTCTAAACAGTTTATGCTAAAACATTCTCCTAACATAAAAAAAATAAAATAATAATCTAAACATAGGAAGTTGAAGAAAAGCAATACCCTCTTCCATCATCATATCTTGAGTTTGAGGAAGATGTATAGCCTCTCCTTCTCAAATCTGGCTGAACAATGCTCTGGAAGCTAAAAATAAAGGAAACAAGAGTGATAGGAGTTGAATGCTAGAAATTAACAGTTTTTCAGCAATGCTGGAATATATGGCAAAACACTGGATGCAAAAGCAGTAACGGGTGTTCAATAATGGAAGTATTGTACATTAGCACCCGAAAGGATACTTGGTTTATACTATTTTTCAAGTTACTTGTTACTTCTGAATAAGAGGAGATCAGAAATTCTATTTCTAACTACTAGTTAATGGGTCAAAAATTGAGTAAAGAGTTTAAATAATTCTAAATTGATTTAAGATTGAAATAAACCTAAGTTGAATGCTAAGCATTATACAACATGTTCCATATGTACTTGCGTACATTCTAGCTTCTCTAACTGCAAGGTGTGCATAAAAGTCAAACCTGGAATTTAAACAGTGAAAAGCATAAGTGAAGTCTGCAGAAGTGTCATTCAGTCTTCTAATTTACCTGGAGTTGAGACAGAATCTAAACTTGATTTGCGCATGCATGAAGTAAATTGTGATTACCACTCTGCGGTTATTTTTATGCCAGCTAGAAGCTACTGACCTAGGCATTGCTGCCCCAAGGTTTGTTGATACACTTATTTGACTGAGTACTAGAAACAATTCCACCAAAACATACACCCTTCAATAACTATTTAGAGAATTAGAAGTAATCATGACTAAAATGATCAATATTTAGCTGACAGCAGCTACGATACATTAAAATCCAGCTGTAATGAGTTAGTATCAGTTTTCTCCCAGCTTTTTAGATTCATACAGAGTATTTTTTAAAGCCATCCATTCTGATGCATGAAATGGAACAGAAGAAAGACCTAACATGCTCAGGGAACTACTGTGGACATTTGCAACAAAGTAGTAGCTCTATAATATTGCTTTGCAAAATATGTATATTTGTGTGTTTGTTTCTCCAAGGCAAATTAATACTTGCTTCATTTAGTAACTTGACAATACTTAAGCATTATATGAATACTTACAATAAAACCACAAAATCTGCTATTCCCCAGAAGAAGTCGGTTATAAATGACAAACTCCAAGGAGCCCGACTCTGGGTATCCAACACTTGTCCTATAACATAAAGGATACAGTAAATACATTAAAATGCCATTCAGTGATACAAATCAATTCCATTGTATGGTACGTTAAATGAAAAAAAATATATTATTATTCATCAGCTACCAATGATATTTAAAAATATTACCAGCAAATATCACAAACAGTGAATCAGCAGATGTCAGAGAGAAAATACATTTTACAAATATTGCCACTGGCAAGTTTCTTTTCCTGTAGTTATATTACACCTTTGTAAAAATAAAACTGCACAAGCTGATTCACTTATATAAAATGAACCACCACCATCAAAATTTGCACTGCATACAAGGTAAATTAACCATGAAGAACAATTCTGTGTTTATGTTTCAGATGTGGCAATATTTTTACTTAGAAAACCATTATCTGCTATCAAAATATATTTACCAAAGTTTCTATTATTTTCCTGGTCTGAGTTAGAGATAAGCCTGAGCTACACAATTTAGTTCCAGTTCTTAGCTTCCTCAAGATTGGTGGGGTTTAGATATCATGTGCAAATCTGGCTCCACCAAATTAAATAGCAAAACTCTTACTGACTTCAATCGGGCCAGCATTTCACCCCTGGAGTTTTGGTCCAGGCCAGTCTTTAGTCTAGACTAATGATTAACTGGCTACAAATGTACTACATAGGGGCTAATACGGGGTGGGCAAAGTACTGCCCGGGGCCCACATCCAGCCCTCCAGCCAATTTAAACTGACCCTCAAGCTCCTGCTGGGGAGCGGGGTCTAGGGCTTGCCCTAGTCCCACACTCCAGCCAGGGAGCGGGGTCTGAGGCCACTCTGCATGTGCATGTTGAGGCTCCAGGAAGCAGCTGCATGTCCCCATTCTGGCTCCTACACTTAGGGGCAGCCAGGGGGCTACGCATGCTGCCCCCACCCCAACCGCCACCCCCGCAGCTCCCATTGGTCAGGAACTGCAGCTAATGGGAGCTGCAGGGGCAGTGCCTGCAGACAGGGCAGCGCACAGAGACGCCTGGCTGCACCTTTGCATAGGAGCCAGGACACACCGCTGCTTCCAGGAGCTGCTTGAGGTAAGCACCGGCCAGAACCTGCACCCCGACCCCCTCCCACACCCCAACCCAACCCCCTGCCCCAGCCTAGAGCCCCCTCCCACACCCTGAACTCCTCATTTCTAGTCCCACCCCAGAGCCCTAACCCCCAACCCGAGCCCTGATCCCCCTCCCGCTCTCTGAACCCCTTGGTCTCAGCTTGGAGCACCCTTCTACACCTGAAATCCCTCACCCCAGAGCCCACACCTCCAACCAGAGCCTCCCCCCCCTGCACCGCAATCCCCTGCTCCAGCCCAGAGCCTCCTCCTGCACCAGGAAGTCCTCATTTCTGGCCACACCCCCAGTCAGAGCCCTCACCCCCTCCTACAGCCCAACCCCAGTTTTGTGAGCATTCATGGCACACCATACAGTTTTCATACCAAGACATGGCCCTGGCCAAAAAGTTTGCCCACCCTTGGGCTAATAACAAGTCTATTCCGTGACAGGCTCATAAAGTCTAACAAAGCGGTTTACTAAACATTAACCATTATAGAACAAAGGCTAACAGAAAGTTAGAAATGAAGGGTTGAGGGCTAAGTTGAAAAGTTTCTAATACTTGATAGTGACTTTGCCATGTGACATTAGCAAGAAAAACGTTTATTATTGTCTCTAGACTTTGGGAGATTCGGATGCCTTTCAAATTAACATGGCTCAGGACAGGAAATACAGAATAGTAGGGCCAGATAAGTTTGTGAGAATCAGCTGAAGCAGGGTCTTGCCTATGGCCTCTGCTTCATAATTACGTGTGTCTACTTTAATAGTGACACAGTGAGGAAGAGACAGTGTCCCATCCAGGGCTTTGGAGCTGTGCTCCGGCTCCGCTCCAGGCAAAAACCTGCAGCGCCACTTGCTCCGCGCTCCAGCCCCGGGCTCCGCTCCAAAGCCCTGGCCGTCTGCAGGCACCTTTCCGTCTAGACAGAGAGCTAAGGTTGAGGTTTCACAGCCCATCGCTTTACACTCAATGGCAGGGAGATTTTTCAGGCAGGGGGCACAGCCGGGCACCAAACCTGAGGTGACTTGTGCTGCTGCTGGCAGCTCAGCCCCACTTCGATTCCCGGGCCCCCTTAGCCTGGTGTTCGCCTGCCGGCGGCCCCCGCGAGTGCGAGCCAGGCTCCGCCAGGCGGCAGCAGCCCAGGCCCCCCTGACAGCGCCGCACTTGGCACAGCAGCGGCGCCCGGGCTGTCCAGGCCCCCGAGGTGAGGAGAAGGCGCAGGGCTGCGGGCGGGTCCCGCTCCCGAGCGACCCGCCCTGCACCAGGGACCGAGGCCCTCCCCCCTACCCCACGCCGGCTTCCCGGCGCTTCAACCCCCGCCCCCGCGCCTCACCGTTCGAAATGTAAACCATGGCCGCCCCTCCGCGCGCCGCTGTCGTGTCGCAAGTCGCTTCTTCCGGGCAGGACGTCCTCCGGGGCGGCTACGGAGCATGCGCAGTAACTCTCGCCGAAGGCGCTGCTCTTTCTTGCCCTGACCCCTCCAAAAATAATAATCACAATAATAATAAGGGGGCGGGGGCGATTAAAGGGGGCAGAGGAGGAGGCCGGTCAAGGTGGGAGGTGGGTACAGTTGGCTCGGGCAGAGGAGGGGAAGGGGAGAGGCTAGAGGAGGAGAAGGGGAAACCCCAGGGTAGGGAAGGGCAGAAGGGATGAGAGTTTTTGCAAAAGGGGAGAGTGCTCCGTAGTGGTTGCCCAGACTGGGGGGGCAGAGACGGGTGTTTCTCTGTGGGCGGTCCACCTCAGCATCCCCTCCCCAGGGCTGTGAAAGGAACAGGGTGGTCCAAGACCTAGCCCAGGTATCTCCTCTTCATCTGAAAGGATGTACAGAGCGCCCAAGGGAGCCTTGATTCAGTGAAATCATTTACAAACACACTGTCCTAAACATTTTCATAATTATCATAGGTGTTTCTGGTGTTTAAAAGAATCCCTTGCCCGGGGGTGTTGGTGTAACTTGTCTGCGTATAGCCTCATAGCGGCTCTTATCTGCTGTTGAATGATGCTCCATTACCTGTACACCAGACTACATTATTTTCACTCCTAATGTATTTATTTTAACAACTGTATTTTTATTACTCTTATTGTCCTTGGCACATGATCATTTACTTTGGCTAACAATGCATATGGATGTCATTGTGTTATGTAATTTATGGTTTGAATAGGATAGTAAAAATTGATGCTGCCAGCTAAACAATCACATCGCAGTGTTTTTATTATAACACTTTCTATCTTTATATGATTTTGCAATTTACACTTTTCATTTAAAATTTATATTTTCTTTCTTCTATAGCATAAGTTTATTTTTTGTCATCACATGACTTCAATATTATCTAATTCCTTGGGCTGTTGTCATGGCCTTTTTCATTCCTATTGATCCAGCAGTGATGACTGCTTTTCCTCACCTTTATTTTTCCTCTCTCTCCAGCAGGTTAGTACTTTTTCACATGTCACCACTTGTGTGTACAACTTACTCCCCAAATATTCACTAAGGGCACTGTAAGAGAGTGGCTTGCCCTGTGGGCTGGAGAGCATGAGGCTAAGCCAACTTGATTACACAATGATTCCACCTGAGCAGAGTCAGGCACATTTCCCACAAAGGGCAGAAGGTGGATGTGGTAGTGTGAATGAGAGCTAGACCTAAGTAAGGATAAAGCTTATCTGAGGAAATGAGATGGAGAGTGAGAGAAGCAAGCAGAAAGCTCAGACAGTAAGAAGTTCTTTAGACTAGGAGGTCAGGGAAAGGCCCTACCCAAACAAGGAAGAGACTAGTCAAAACTCTGGAGGTAGGAAAGCCTGGGAGAGACACTGGTTAAGCAAAGACTCACATGAAAACTTAAGAGGCTAGGTAGGAAGTGGCAGGGACAATTGCAGCCTGGGTAAAGGAACAGACCTAGCTGTTTGGTACAGGGCCCTGGGCTGGAGTGCAGAGTATATAGTGGAACTGCTCCTAGCCCTAAGAAAGGGGGTATACAAGCTCACACCAAGGGTTATTGCCGCTAACAAGGAGGTTGTTGGCTGAGCTGACAACTGGCTGAGGAAGAGTCCCAGAGAGGTGCAAAGGATTTTTGTTTGTCTTTAAGAACACTTTTGGGGACTTTCAGTTTGGAGAGTTGTGATCCCAGAAGGGGTGGATTTAAGAGAGTGACTCTGTTGGTGGGCTAAGTTACTGGAAGAGGAAGAGTTACCATGGGCAGTGAAATAAGTGGGAAGCCAGCCTGGACATGAGTGGTGAGTGGACTTCATTACAGACACTATATTATCTTAAAAAGAAAAGGAGTACTTGTGGCACCTTAGAGACTAACAAATTTATTTATTTGTTATTTATTAGTCTCTAAGGTGCCACAAGTACTCCTTTTCTTTTTGCGAATACAGACTAACACAGCTGCTACTCTGAAACCTATATTATCTTGCTTGAATTTTTCCCCAATGGTGAACTTTGGTTGGTGTGTAACTGTGTAAAGTTAAGCACTTGAGTTTTGGTTTTTATTTGTTCTTTTTTTTCCTGGATAAAGACCTTACTTTACAAGCTGATTCTGAAACCAGTGTTACTTCTACTAAAGAATTCCTGTACCTTACATGTTACTACATACCTACTGCAAGCAATGTGCATTTGGTTTTCCAGTTAATATGTAACTTTGTTTTCCTTTTACTGAAAAAAATCCTTCTTAAAAATGAATTACCTGATCCTGCAAACTCTTAAGCATATGCTGCTTCACTTGCAAGCTTGAAAAAATGTTATAGTAATGTATATTTAAAGATAATAGTCTGCAATGTTTCAAGGAACTCACAATAGAACTGGATAATTAATCATAATTAAAAATGAAAGTATTTATATATTACAGTGATATAGCTATATTTTTACGCTTTTAATATCTCATATTAATGCATAGAGTAAGTGTGAATGGATCCCTTGTGTGCTAAGGAAACATAAAACAAGCTTCTTGAGGATTTGGATGTCTTTTATACTTTGCATATAGTTTCAGCATGAAGGCATTTTGGATACATTTGATATTACAGAACTGTTAAATAAGAGGAATAAAATCAGCAAGTAACTGTGCATGAGTATGTTAATAGTCAATACTGACCTCACAAGGACTCCTCATTTTCTAAGACTTAGGCCCATGTTTAGCAAAATGCTTAATCACATGCCCAAGACAGAGGTATGTAATAGGGTATGAAGTTGTATGTAATACAGGGCATTACAAATCCCATAATATCACATATGTCTCTGATATGTAGTACACGTGTGCCATAATATGCAAGTGTATCTATGACATAGATATAGCTGTACGATATGGCAGGAACCCTTTGCTCCAAACTCCATTCCCAGCCAGTTTATGGAAAAGTACAGGTGCCAAAATGGAGTTCAATATCATGCTCTTGTTGAGTCATAGCAGCCGTTACTTACAAGCTGGCTGAAACGTTTACAGGAAAGCTAAGCTTGTCCATTGTCTTTGCTGATAGACCATCAGCACTGTCTAGCTTCTTCATTGTTATACCTGAAAGGCTTGCTGTGGGTGTTTTCTAGAGTAGCACATTTGGAATACAGATATATAGTCAATATTCATAACTTCAGGTACAAAAATGATACATTCATACAAATAGGATAATCATATTCAGCAAATCATAACTTTTCCTTAGACACCTCATAAGACATAACCATACCACTGTGAAGAATATAGGGTGCAGTGTCACATTCACCTTCTATACCAGGGCGGGGTGTGTGTCAAACAGTACCTCTACAACTGGCTGCTTTTCTCCGCTGCTGGTGGTCAGTTGCTGCCACTTTTGGATGCTCACTGCTGCATCTGTGATCCCATGTTCTGAGGTTCCACCACTTAGAAATTCAGAAATGTCTAGATTTCAGCTCTTAGTGACTTCACGGGGTAGCAGAGAACCTCACTGTCAGTACAGCTTCTGCATTCTTTCACTTTAACACTGTTCCTAGACCAGAACTAAGGCATAACCTTAGACTTGCTTCTCAGTGATGTCAGCTCTAGTAATCACTGAACAGAAACAATGACTCTCAATTGACTCTAATAAGCTCTGTCTTTAAATACTGGAGAGGGGAAGGTTAAAGGGCTCCATCTCTGCCATCTACCCCAGTGGAAACTCTTCCCCCTTTACTTCACTTACATTATGCAGGACACAGCAGGCAGCTGCAACTGTGGGGATATTTTTCTCCTTGAGATCCAATCTTTTGAAGGGCCACTGGCAGTGTTTACTCACATGACCAAAAGCACATTCATCTACCATTCTGCAGCTGGTGAGCAGACAGTTGAATCATTCCTTGGTGTCATCAAGTTGGTAGGGGTATGGCTTCCTGAGCAAGGGGTAGGCTGGGCCCTCAAGGGTCACAACGGACACTTCAATATTCCCAGTGGTAATCTGCTTGTCGGGAAGCAGACAAGCTTGATCAGTCCTGTGTTCCTAAAGACGTGAACATCATGCACTTCCCTTAACAGCCCATACTGATATCTGTGAAGTGTCCCCTGGTGCTCCACAATGCTTGCATAACCATAGAAAAGTAGCCCTTTCTCTTGAGGCACTCAGTGGCAACGTGGTCTGGGGCCAAAACAGGGATGTGTGGGGTGGATCTATTGCTCCACCGCAGTTCGGGAACCCCACTGCTGCAGATCTGTCCACTATGTCCTGCACAGTGCCCGGAATCAAAGTGCAGTGTACAGGGGCGGCTCTACCACTTTTGCCGCCCCACGCAGTCACCGCCGAATTGCCGCCGCCGCATGAGCGGCAGAGCTGCCGCTGATTGGCCGCCACGCCCGGAAGAGCGGTGGAGCTGCTGCCCAAAAGCCGCTGCGGCTGGAAGAGCGGCGGAGCTGCCACTGAATTACCGCTGCGGGGCACGGCCGGCCGCCCCAGTCTCAATGCCGCCCCAAGCACCTGCTTGGAAAGCTGGTGCCTGGAGCCAGCCCTGGCAGTGTAGCAGGAAGCGATCAGTGGCCCTTCTGGTGAATCTCCCGACTCCAAATTGATTCCCAGCTGACTGGTAGGAATCTGGCACTGCAAGTTCTCAGAGTGAGATTGCCATTTGCGTCTCCACTGTCAGTGCATCTCTCATTTCGGTGTCCCCGCACTGGAGGGCTAGGTGATCTCAATGCACAATCCAGGGACGTGGCCTGGTGCATCAGAAAGTTCTGTAGCCACTTGTCCATCATCCCAAACCTGCATTAAGATGTGATCCCACCAGTCAGTGCTTGTTTCTCAGGGCCAGAAGTGACACTCCCTCTGCAGCTGCTTTGAGAATGACAGCAATAGCCTTGAGTGGGTTCTTCTGTCCCACAGCAGTCTGTCCTCCAAGGAATCAGGATGTTCCCTTCTCATTCATGGTTCTTGTAGCTCTGCAAATACTCCAGGATTGTGTTCTCTGTGCTTGCAATGTTCATGAAAATAGTGCAGATTTATCAGAGAGTGGTGGACAGCAAGGAGGGCTATGCAGGTTTGTGGGATTTTGGGGGGAAGGGGAAAGACCCAAATTATGGGACAGAGACAGTTACAACCTGGGAAATTGCCTCCCATGCTCCCAGTCACCCTGTGTGACTCTTTTCAGCTCCATTGTGCAGTGCCAAAACTTTCCTAAAGACAGCCTGCTGGCTGGTGAGGAGTTGCACAATGGGAAACCTATCTGTGGTGCACTGCACTCTGCATTGATAGAAGCACTCCTGGTGAGTACACACACTGCTGACGCAAGGAACCAAGTATGTACTCCCACAAGTGAAATACTAACTGAGGTGGCTGTATGCCGACTATCTTCAGTCAACATAAGTTTGTAGTGTAGATATGGCCTGAGTACCTTTCCTAGTCCCAGACCAGAAGAAGACGTCTGTGTAAGCTCAAAGTTTGTCTCTTCTACCAACAGAGGTTAGTCCAATAAAAGGTATAATCTCACCCGCCTTGTCTCTCTCATAATCTGGGCCTAACATGGCTACAACATTGCAGACATAGTTTTATATATGAACATGAGCCCATTGTAACACGTATTCCAAAAAGAAATAAACCATTAGTAATCACTGAGAGCAATGGTGAAAGAAGCTATAAGCATATTTATGAAGTGAAATATTTTATGGTTCTTGTAAATATCAGGTCTTCTTCCAACAAACCAGAAAACTCACAGTAGGAAAACAAAATATTTGCAACACAAGAGACAACTGGATGCTCACAACTGTAGGCAACTCATTTTAAAAAGTATTCAATGTCAAATTTTGATTAAGTGTATATATAATTAGTAGTCAGAATTATCACCTGGCCCAGCTATTGACAAAGTTTGGTGGGGTAGGAAATTTGGATGGGAAGTGGTTTCTGATACTTACAGCACCCCTCGTTCCTGTTTCCCCTGGCACCCTATCTCTCTGCCTTGTGTAGCTGCACCCATCCTCCCTCACAAAGGAAAGCAAAAACTGGGGAGATGCCATTGGCAGAGCACTCCCAGTATGTGTTGTGTCACCAAGCTGATGTAATTCCTGTGACCCCCAACCCTATGGATTTTTTTTTTTAGTCAGTTTCCTTTTCCTTGATGCGGAATATTCAGAGATCCAAAGTTGGAGGACACCTGGTGTAGTCGCAAAAAGAAAAGGAGTACTTGTGGCACCTTAGAGACTAACCAATTTATTTGAGCATGAGCTTTCGTGAGCTACAGCTCACTTCATCGGATGCATACCGTGGAAACTGCAGCAGACTTTATATACACACAGAGAATATGAAACAATACCTCCTCCCACCCCACTGTCCTGCTGGTAATAGCTTATCTAAAGTGATCATCAAGTTGGGCCATTTCCAGCACAAATCCAGGTTTTCTCACCCTCCACCCCCCCACACACAAATTCACTCTCCTGCTGGTAATAGCCCATCCAAAGTGACAACTCTCTACACAATGTGCATGATAACCAAGGTGGGCCATTTCCAGCACAAATTCAGGTTTTCTCACCCCCATACACTCCCCACACATATGAATTTGTGCTGGAAATGGCCCACCTTGATTATCATGCACATTGTAGGGAGAGTGGTCACTTTGGATGAGCTATTACCAGCAGGATAGTGAGTTTGTGTGTGTGTTTTTTGGAGGGGGGTGAGGGGGTGAGAGAACCTGGATTTGTGCAGGAAATGGCCCAACTTGATTATCATGCACACTGTGTAGAGAGTTGTCACTTTGGATGGCTATTACCAGCAGGAGAGTGAATTTGTGTGTGGGGGGGTGGAGGGTGAGAAAACCTGGATTTGTGCTGGAAATGGCCCAACTTGATGATCACTTTAGATAAGCTATTACCAGCAGGACAGTGGGGTGGGAGGAGGTATTGTTTCATATTCTCTGTGTGTATATAAAGTCTGCTGCAGTTTCCACGGTATGCATCCGATGAAGTGAGCTGTAGCTCACGAAAGCTCATGCTCAAATAAATTGGTTAGTCTCTAAGGTGCCACAAGTACTCCTTTTCTTTTTGCGAATACAGACTAACACGGCTGTTACTCTGAAACCTGGTGTAGTGACATGAGACAGTGGGAAGTTCCTTTGAAAGTAGGCACAGGAGGAAAGATTTGGCTGGGCAGCCATTTTGGCTAGGGATAAATAAGGCCTGAAGTGGCTCAATTGGCATTTTAAAATTAATCAGCTGTGCTGTGGTCATCTTGGCTGCAGGCTAATGGGAGATTTCTGATGCCAGTGAGAGCTGTGCAGGCAATAGATCAGTTCTGTGTTAACTTACAGAAGGCCCTAGAGACTGAGGCTTTTTCCTGGTGGCTTTGTGATTTTTATATCTATATAAAAATAACGTAAAGTCCCAAGCCATAGTGAGACTTTTCTTTCTTTCTCTGCCTTACAAATCCTTGTACAAAATGAATTGTTTAGTTCCCTATCAGATGGTAACTTGGACACCAGCACATGGCACCCCTGTCTAGGTGGTGAATTGATTTACTCTAAATTTAGCTTCTTTAAAAGTTAATAAGTAACTAAGTACATCTATTTCTGGGATTTTACATGCATCATAAAATGGACCTTCTACCAAGGTTTAATAAGGACAGAAAATTACACATGGTAATGCTGCATTGCTATCAGGGCCTCACTATAGGATATCATACGTAACAAGTTGAAACTACACAACTTTCCAATCAAGTATTCTTCAATGTGGTCTACATTGGAGCAACTCTGCCATGTCTTGAAGGGGAACTGGAAGCCACTGTGGATATTTAATCATCAGACACATCTCCTTTTCATAGAGCTGTGGATTTCTCCCATATAGAAGAGATAGCATGAGAGTCACAGGACTGAAATGACATCATAGAATCATAGAATATCAGGGTTGGAAGGGACCCCAGAAGGTCATCTAGTCCAACCCCCTGCTCGAAGCAGGACCAATTCCCAGTTAAATCATCCCAGCCAGGGCTTTGTCAAGCCTGACCTTAAAAACCTCTAAGGAAGGAGATTCTACCACCTCCCTAGGTAACGCATTCCAGTGTTTCACCACCCTCTTAGTGAAAAAGTTTTTCCTAATATCCAATCTAAACCTCCCCCACTGCAACTTGAGACCATTACTCCTCGTTCTGTCATCTGCTACCATTGAGAACAGTCTAGAGCCATCCTCTTTGGAACCCCCTTTCAGGTAGTTGAAAGCAGCTATCAAATTCCCCCCTCATTCTTCTCTTCTGCAGGCTAAACAATCCCAGCTCCCTCAGCCTCTCCTCATAAGTCATGTGTTCTAGACCCCTAATCATTTTTGTTGCCCTTCGCTGGACTCTCTCCAATTTTTCCACATCCTTCTTGTAGTGTGGGGCCCAAAACTGGACACAGTACTCCAGATGAGGCCTCACCAATGTCGAATAGAGGGGAACGATCACGTCCCTCGATCTGCTCGCTATGCCCCTACTTATACATCCCAAAATGCCATTGGCCTTCTTGGCAACAAGGGCACGCTGCTGACTCATATCCAGCTTCTCTTCCACTGTCACCCCTAGGTCCTTTTCCGCAGAACTGCTGCCTAGCCATTCGGTCCCTAGTCTGTAGCGGTGCATTGGATTCTTCCATCCTAAGTGCAGGACCCTGCACTTATCCTTATTGAACCTCATCAGATTTCTTTTGGCCCAATCCTCCAATTTGTCTAGGTCCTTCTGTATCCTATCCCTCCCCTCCAGCGTATCTACCACTCCTCCCAGTTTAGTATCATCCGCAAATTTGCTGAGAGTGCAATCCACACCATCCTCCAGATCATTTATGAAGACATTGAACAAAACCGGCCCCAGGACCGACCCTTGGGGCACTCCACTTGATACCGGCTGCCAACTAGACATGGAGCCATTGATCACTACCCGTTGAGCCCGACAATCTAGCCAGCTTTCTACCCACCTTATAGTGCATTCATCCAGCCCATACTTCCTTAACTTGCTGACAAGAATACTGTGGGAGACCATGTCAAAAGCTTTGCTAAAGTCAAGAAACAATACATCCACTGCTTTCCCTTCATCCACAGAACCAGTAATCTCATCATAAAAGGTGATTAGATTAGTCAGGCATGACCTTCCCTTGGTGAATCCATGCTGGCTGTTCCTGATCACTTTCCTCTCATGCAAGTGCTTCAGGATTGATTCTTTGAGGACCTGCTCCATGATTTTTCCAGGGACTGAGGTGAGGCTGACTGGCCTGTAGTTCCCAGGATCCTCCTTCTTCCTTTTTTTAAAGATTGGCACTACATTAGCCTTTTTCCAGTCATCCGGGACTTCCCCCGTTCGCCACGAGTTTTCAAAGATAATGGCCAATGGCTCTGCAATCACAGCCGCCAATTCCTTCAGCACTCTTGGATGCAACTCGTCCGGCCCCATGGACTTGTGCACGTCCAGCTTTTCTAAATAGTCCCTAACCACCTCTATGTCCACAGAGGGCTGGCCATCTCTTCCCCATTTTGTGATGCCCAGCGCAGCAGTCTGGGAGCTGACCTTGTTAGTGAAAACAGAGGCAAAAAAAGCATTGAGTACATTAGCTTTTTCCACATCCTCTGTCACTAGGTTGCCTCCCTCATTCAGTAAGGGGCCACACTTTCCTTGGCTTTCTTCTTGTTGCCAACATACCTGAAGAAACCCTTCTTGTTACTCTTGACATCTCTTGCTAGCTGCAGCTCCAGGTGCGATTTGGCCCTCCTGATATCATTCCTACATGCCCGAGCAATATTATGCCCGAACATCATACCCAGTTCAGTCTGGGTCTTGAACACACTCAAAAGAAAAATTGTTAGAATAAGTGTCAATATATGCCTCTTATGTACACACATTGTACTTTTGTATGTAGCATTTGGAGAAGGCCTTCTATCCCTGTGAAAATAATCAAAATAATAGAGGTTGGAATTTTTGCTAGCTGATCTTGTTAACTTTTTTTTTTTTTTTTTAAATTAAGTAAGCCTCAGTTTTAGGCAGTTCAGTGAAGTCCCATGGCTGTTTCTCCAGAGCCCAGTACTGAAATATTCTCACATGCACTGTATAGTCTAGGAATTGGAGAAGATTTCAGTCTTTCGACCAAAAAAAACCTATTCTGTTAAGACAACAGCTCTGGTTATTGTCTAGAATTAGGATGAAAGTGCTTTTTGCTCTGATTGATTTATTTTCTCATGTTTTCTGAGTGGCAGAGAGGCCCTGTGTCAAAATCTGTCACTGATTCTTATGTCTTTTAAGACCGTTTATTAATGTCTAGACTGCAGCCTAAATGCAGGATGGCACACAGAATAGGGACTCTACACTACTAAATTATTAGCAGTATCAATACCAATTTAATATGCAACATAACCTGGGGAGGGAGGTGCAAAGGGATGATATCTTCTGCTTACAGGGGATAGACTCCTATATCTAAGAAGTCTTTTTCAATTTCTAACCACTATGATCCTATATTGACAGAGTAGCTTTAGGTTTGTTTTTTTATTTCTGTTGGTATGACGAATTTCTTGTATGAAATGAAATCTCTTTCTGGGAAGAAAGGGCTAGATTCACAAAAAGACTTGGGTTTTGTGACGCTGAGCATCTCAATGCCTAACCTAGGTGCTTAGATCACAGAAACAGCACTGTAATTCACAAAACCTGAGTTAGGTGCCTGGGCTCTCTGTACAATGATTTGGGTAATGTCACAGGCACCTCTCTCCCCCAAGGTACAATCTGAACTGTTGAACAGCTGTCCCTCCTCAATTCTCCAACTTGGGGTGTCTTTTACACTGCTTCACTGTGAGAGCAACCACTTCTAGTCTGCTCCCATTCAGCTTGCAGCATGTAAATCACCCCCAGCTATACTGTATGAGTGCTACAGCTAGCCACCCACCCACCCATGAATTATATTACAGAGTAACACCAGCAAATTCCCAGTCCCAGAGAAATGTGAGTCTTGTACTGCCCTGTACCCTTCTGGACAATACAAGTTCAGAGAAAGTCTGCCATTTCATTAATAGGAAATGACGTGCACAAATCTTGTTATCCCAAATGAAGTTCCCAAACACGTTAGATTAAATAAAACAATAGAACAAGTTTATTAACTACGGAAATATTAAAAAGATTAAAAAGGAAAGGAGTACTTGTGGCTGTAGCTCACGAAAGCTTATGCTCAAATAAATTTGTTAGTCTCTACCACAAGTACTCCTTTTCTTTTTGCGAATACAGACTAACACGGCTGCTACTCTGAAAGAAAGATTAAGTGATTACAAGTAATAAGGCACAAGTCATAATTGGTTACAAAGAAATAAAAGGTAAATGTAAACTAATATCTAACTTAACAAGCTAAGTGAACTTAAAACAAAATGCAAATCATGTGGTGAGAGACAGTCTTAGTGGTTGGATGCCTTTCAGCCAGGACCTCTCCCCCAGTCCAATGCTTCTTCCTTGTCCTGCAGGCGTTGTGGATATTGTGGGCAGAGAGAAAGGGAGGAGGGATGATTTGTGTCCTCCGTTCTCACTTCTTATAGTTATTTTCCTCTTTGAAAATCATCTCCAGCTGAGGTTCAGGAGACAGTCTATTTGCACAGGAATCTCCAGCTGTTCCATTGCCAAAATGTAAATTTCTTGCTCACACCCTTTTTCCTGCCAAAGAATGGCCGCTTAACCAGATGATAGTCCTGGCTGAGATGTTGGCTAGCCTTTTCTCTCTGGGGAGCTAGTTTGAAGCTGTTTCCCCAGACTTGGAACATGCCTTATACAGTAGAATTTTATAATTTTACATAAAACGTTGCCACACATTTTAGCAGGGCAATCATCAGCAAATTGAGTTTTAAATGATACTTCATAAGGTACACTTTGTATGAAATTTATCGTGGTCTTGTAAAAGTAGTGAACATAGGGAACTGCAACTCACAAAAGCCAGCATGCAAGGTGGGGAGCTACCAAACTAGCCAATGGGAGATGCCAACCCTCTCCTGGAAATAGGTTCCTAAGTCCAGGCTCCAGGGACCTCTGGTAGCAATTCACAGCTTGGGAACCCTTCTCTTGAAGTCAGGCAACTTAAGTGCCTAAGGTGTTTCTTATGAGAATGAGTTAGGGGTCCTGCCTCACTCTACACAAAATGGCTGGGGGAGGAGGTGCCACCTGACTTACAGCTTTTAACTCAATGGTTGGGGTATTCATATGGGAGATCTGTGTTCAGTTCTCCCCCCTCCCCCCCACTATTTTTTTTCCTCCAGAGTGGGAGAAAAGAGTTGAACAGGGAGGTCTCTTATGTCTCAGGAGTGTGCTTTAACCCTGAGCAATAAGAGACTCTGATGTGGGGCTTCGTCAGTGTCTCTAGCTTGGAAACTGTTCCACTGTGTATAAGTACTTTCGTCACAGGACCAGGTGAACTCAGGGGTGAAAGTAAGTCGAGTGACTTACCGGTATGCTGGGGCCAGCTCTGGCTGCCGGAAGGAGTGGGGCTGAGGGGGTCAGAGCCAGCCCCAACCCACCCTGTAAGGTAAGTGTCCCCACCTTCTCCTACCCCCCCCACCGGGGTAGCAGCAGCAGCCCAGGGCTCCTGGGGCTATTTAAAGGGCCCGGGGCTCCACTGCTTCTACGGCCCTGGTCCTTTAATTAGCCGCCAGAGCCCTGGGGAAGCAGCTGGGCTCCAGCAGCTATTTAAAGGACTGGGGCGACAGAGGCAGCTGGAGCCCCCACTACCCCAGGGTTCTGGGGGCTATTTAAAGGGCCTGCGCCGTACCTGGGCATACCAGTTTACTTTCACCTCTGGGTGAACTGTACCTTGGATCTCCCACCTACCAGGTGGGTGCCCGAACACCCAGGCTACACAGTCATTCTCTTTCTCTATTTATTTATACATAGTGGAGAAGCTTCAAGAGGACAGATTGAGGGAGTCCCACATGTGAATATTCCATAGCTCAGTGGTTAGAGCACTCTTGAGAAGAGTGAGATCCCTGTTCACAGCCTTTCTCCTCTGCAGGCACAAGGGGAATTGATGCTGAGTCTCCCACATTCCAGGTGAATGCTCTAACCGCTAAGCTAAAAGTTATAAGTTAAGTGGCACCACTTCTGGCCAGATTTTTGGATGGGACCCCCTCCAGTAGCTGGCCTCCTCATCCATCCAGATTTTTGAATGGGACCCAATCTGGTAGACATCCTCTGAGCAAACCTACTAGATAAGCATTTGCCTGCTATTTTCCCCCAGCTTGTGACTCACTCAGGGATGTAGATAGGAGTAAGCATCCTGATGCCTAGAGTGAGGCAGCAATGTGTATGCCCAACAGAAGAAACTTTACCTATGGAACTCTTTAACTCTGAAAAATTAGGTGCCGAGTGAGTTTAGGACCCTACAGGGTTGGGTAGGAGCTTTGTGAATCAGTGGAGTCTACAGTTAGGGCTTAGATGCCTCAACCCAAACTTAGGTACCTAAGTATCTTTGTGAATCCACCCTAAATGATTTTTTGGGGGCTTATTGTATATTTTTATAAGGATAATGGACTTCTGCCTTTAGCAGCGGAAGTTCCTAGTCAATTATGCCTTCCAAATAATTCCAGTGTAATACATTTTTTGTAACTCCTACGTGCAGCGTAAAATAGTTTCTGGTGTTTAAACTGAATTTTCTCTTTATCCAGAGAAACAATTAGAAATAGCATGGTCTCTAGTGAGACAATATCTGAAGAAAGTAGAGAGATGTCCATGCTTCAGGTAGTTTAAAAATTGTACTTATGGTACTTTGAACAGCCACCAGGTGGCAGCATAAGTATGGAAACAATACAGTATGCTACTATCTACTTACCCTGCAAGCTACCAACAGGACAACCATAGTGGGGTTTTGGTTTTTTTTTGTTTGTTTGTTTTTTGTTTTTTGGGTTTTTTTGATCGATTGTTTATGAAAATCCTTTGACTTTACTGTGTCATTGTTTGTACTTCCTGGTATCTTTGTCTTGTTGTGCAATTAAAGAAAAATCTTAAACTGACAAGGCTTGGTGAAACTAATACTTGTTTTTAGTTTCAGAAGGCTGGATAGTGTACTTGGGTGACTGTGGTGTGTTGGACAAGAAACTGTGGAATAACTGGCGTATTTTGCATATGAGCTGAGGGTATAGACAGAGGGGAATAGCTGCTGGTGTTGCTGGTAGTTACCGGTGAGGTGCTCTGCTCTGATTCGATGATGAGAACAGTCGGCTGCGGGCGTGTTCCCTCTGTGTGCTGCCCCAGCTCTGCACAGATAGCTGACACAGCAGACCCCGAGAGAACCCGCCAAAGACCACAGACTCTAGTAAGGTACGAAGGCAGCTGGCTAGGTTTATTGTCAAATGAAGCACAGTAATAGTTTCCTCTAGACTCTACAGGACATACTACAAATATGTGTCCCCTGGCAATGGACACAGCTCAGTCAGTGGTGGGACACTCCACTGCCCCCTAGGCTGGACAAAGATATGCACTCTGGGACCTACTTTTATATAGTTGGAGGACAGATTACTCATCCCTACTGACGTATTGAGATACAGCCCCTTGACTCATTAGGCTGCTGTCTCCCCCTTTGATTGTGTTGGTTCAAACAAACAGATCTGTCCATCATGCTGTCCTTTTGACCCCGTCTTTGGGATGCACCTGGCTGTTCCTTGTTGTTTCTGTGAAGTGTCCTCGTATCGGGATGTCCAGGTTCCTTTTATTACTACTTATATCATTAGTGCATGCTTTCTAGGAGCCCTTTTCTTGCCAAGTTCTGCAATTCGGGCCTGCCTCTGGCTCACACCCCAGTTTTGCTAAGCAATGCCTGGAAGTACTTTGGTTCAGGCTTTAGGCCTCAGACCAGGCCTCTGATACAAGGGTTTATGTTTCAGGGCCCCTTACTACAGCTGGCTCTAGAAATGCCTTCTCAGTTGACATCTTGTACACTCTGGAATTTTTGAGTTGCAGATATCCCAACTGCTCCCCAAATAGTTATCTGCCAGTCTATGGAAAGACTTGTGGTTTAACTTTGTCATTGGTGCAGCTGGTGATCCTGCAATACAGGAAAGAAATGGAGGGGGAGAGTCCAACCAGAATATAGGTTGTCACAACCTATATTGAAGAAAAACAAGAGGCAACATTTGAAAAAAGTGGTCTCCAATATTAACTTATAAATGTGAATACCTGTGCTCAAAAATATTGTATTTGATTCTAAAAATTACTTAACTTTTAAAGAAAAGCCAACATTTATAGAAATTAAAAGGAATAGTCAGACATCAGAAGAACCGTGATGGTAAAGAAAAGTTGAAGAATGTGATGTAGATGTTTCTTTTGTGCCCTAGTGCGCTGCCAACAAATCAGAACTGTGCACCAGCTGCAGATGACAATGTGATTGGAAAGGATTTAATGACACTTCAACTATGGATTTAGTCTAATCTTCACATGTGCATCTGCTTAGGTTCTGGCTATTAAATATAGTGATAATTAAGCAGGTATCAGTACCTAAAGACTGTGAAAAGGTAAGCATACTGAAGGAGAATAGGTGGCAAAATGAAGGTATCTAAACTGATCTAACCTTTAAAAGGTTGGCAAAGTCTCTCCCTCTTGGAACGAATGTGTTCACTAAGGGCCTTACTAGGAAGATCGTGTATGCAGCTATCTATTAAAGCACCACAACGTGTTTTGTGTGGGCCAGGCTTTCCTCTATAGGCGATAAGCAGGTTGTGTGCAATTGGAGGGAAGAGGGACAAAAACCACCTACTCCATACTGAGGAGCTGTAAAACTGCTTGGTGGGGAAAACAGAGTAGCTTCTATAAATCCTGGGAAGGGGCCAGGTCTAGATGGTCGAGTAAATCTGAATCTGGTGCATGAGAGGAGCAGCTGGAAGCAGGGGTATTGCAACAGTGTGCTACATTTTGTCATTTACCTTTGTTTTGCTGCCTGAACTGAGTGCAATGCAGAAGATAGTCAATTAAAGGACTTTCATTGACTTCAGTGGGCTTTAGATCAGGCTCAGTGTGAGTAGTGCATTCTGGGACAGCTGGGACAGGTATATAAGGCCATAGTAAGGCGGGAGGTTTGGTTTCAATAGGAGACAGATATGGGAATGCCTGTTCTGAGGCATGTATGGAAGAATAAAATTTAAGGGTTGCTTTAAATTGCAACACTATCTTCTGTTTTCTCATTTTGACTAAGCTTATTCTTATTTTTGTCGTTAAATCTGGCTGCAGTTCGATTGCTGTCCTGTATGCTTCCATAAATGGTTTAGTGCAGATGCTTGTGAGCCTCACCCTGCCCAATGTGGAACTGTCTCTTCAGTCGTGATGCCCTGGAGGCTCATGGAGCCTCTGCTGGTTGGGTGAGATGTCATTCCTCTGTCAAATAGAAATATTTATAATTTTAAGTTTAGTCTTTCAATATAGCAAACACTCCACTAAGGAACAATAGCAAATTCTTCTTAAATCTCTATCCCCAATGCTACATTATTTGAAACTCAGCTGTTTCTTCATTAAAATGTAGCTAACTCTGTTGTAGACAGTGATGGGTTCCCTCATGTACTCTAGGGATAGCTATAACAGGATTAATGTGAATTTGAGGATTAGCCACTGCTGCCATAGCAAAGGCTGCAAGAGGAAGCCAGCAGTGCAAAAAAGCCACAATCATTACTAGGACCATCTGTGACATCTAGGCTTCAGCTTTAGTTGTTGAAGATCCTTTAGCTACTCCTAGCTTTGCAGCCTAGTTCAAAAATAGCATACAGGATACCTGTTAAAAACCAATGCATCAAGTCAATTGCATTTCACTTTTGGTGAGCAAAATAACGATGAGACAACTGGTTCATTCCGATGAGTTTATTTAAAAACTTATGAGTAAGTTGGTACAGTCTCCTGAAAAGTCATTATTTTGATCAAATTAGTTAATGTAGCTGAGACACAACTGCTGCATGTGACTTAGATTTTTCTGAAGAGGTATAATTCTGATTATAATCAACTTTATGTAAGAATTTGAAATCATGATCTTTGCATGATAATCTATAACATTTGTAATTGTGCAGGGGAAAAATGTAACTTATATATGCACAGATGGCATATCTGTCCATGCAAACTACACATGCACACTTTTGCACAGGAAATTGCATGCATGCATTCAGTTGGGCGGGTGAAGGGGGGGGGGGAATCTGGTTTTAGATGCCTGGATATAGCTACCAGTTATAGGCACTTCACAAGCAAGTAAACACAACTTTTCTGGTGGGATTTGCAAAAACTTTTGCTGAGCTTTGTTCTTTTTGAAATTAACGGGTGCTTTATCATTGATTTCAGTGGGAAAAGGATTATTTCAACATCATTTGCTTTTGGTAATCCCGCTCTCTGTTATCCCAAGATTTTTGCATAGAGACTCGCTTTTCTTAGTTTGCTATGTAACTACAAAGTATTGAAATCAATCAATGGCAGAAGTAGGAATGAGAACGAAGGGCTAGAGCCACAAAAGGATTTAGGTGCCTAACTGCCACTTTAGGTGCATAAGTCCAACACTTAAGAGCATCTGAGTTCCTGGATGAATAACCTCACCACCAGGCTATTGAGCAAATCTCACTCTGGCCTAATGGATATTCATTGAAGAAGCACTAAGTCATTATGAGTGACTGAGGTGCCACTATGAATGACACTCTACCCTAGTGGTTAGGGTACTCACTTATGAATTTGCATCTTCCACGTCATGTCCCTGCGCGAATGACTATTTAATTTACAAAAGATGGAATAGCTTCAACAGCAGAAATTGAGAGAGATCTTTACCAGACTCTCTTATAGCCCAGTAGTTTTAGCGTGCTTCTGAGAAATGGGAGACCTGTATTTAAATTCATTCTCTAATTCAGGAAGAATGGGGAATTAAACCTGGGTCTCTCACATCTTATATGAGTACTCTAACCACTGAGATAAAAGTTAGAGGGAAGGCTACATCTCCTCCACCCCCTGCCATTTTGTGAATCTAGGCCTGTAAAAAGAATAAAAAATCCACTTGGGGCCAAATGAAACACTTTCAATTTGATGAATTTATTTTTTTTGGGGGGAGGAATATTTGAGTTGATTGATTCAAAATGATTAGCTGTTCAGAGGCATTTTTGTGAAAGGCAAGAGAACAAAAAAAAAAAAAAAAACAACCAAACCCCAAAAAACAGTTATCCAACCTGTTCTAACTGTGAGCAGCAGCATGAGAGTAAAAGCAAATAGCACCATTGTTAATTTCCTCCTCGAATTCAGGTAGGTCGGAAGGGGCAGAATGCAACGGGGATGAGGGAAGCCTTGTCTCTACCCCGTAGGGTAGGTTTGCTACATGCTGTGTGCGCTGCTGTGCCAGGTATAGACCTGGCACCATTAACACTATCCCTGGAGCACTGGGGTTACTAGGAGGGTGACTGTGACTGTCTTGGTCTGTTACAGATGCAGCCCAAAAACACTCTGCCTGCTTCTTTCTCAGGGTAGATTATAATCTAATGCTCTAACTGCAGGTTTGTACACTTCAGTGCAAACAGTTCAGGCCCCAAAAGTCTGGGGGATGTAAAATCTTGCCAGAAGGTGAATGGTGTAATTTCAGGAAAAAATATTCACTAGTTTTTCCCAGCTGTAATTAGGTCTCTGGGTGCTCAGATGCCAAGGTGGTGAGCATGCTAGAGCAATACTTGCATAAAGATAGACCCATTATACTAAATCAAAACTTGTGAATTAAAAATACAGGACCAAATTCTCAGCTGGCATAAATCCGCATAACTCCTCTGAACTTAATGAAGCAATACTAGTTCAGAGCTGCTGAGAATCTAGCTTTTTTTTTTCCTCTTTGAGATACTCAACTATTTTAAAGTGAACTCTTATGAATCCAGTATGTTAAGAGAAATGGAATGTTGTTATGCAGCATAGAGTCCAAACTTGATTTCCCGTGGCTATTTAGATACTTTTCCTTCTGCTTTGGAATTCCAGTTAAAGATCATGTAGGAAACATTAACTGGGTCACTGTTGTACCAGTCTGCGGTGCAGGAGGACTTAATGCCTTCTAGCATTAAAGTGGAGGTGTAGTCCAAAGATCTGGGACACCACCAGTCCTATCAGAGCCACCTTTGTGGTGAAATTAAGGGTTCCCCTGGGCTTGGACACTGCTGTTACGTGATCCACAGCTATCACTGCAATGCACAAAGCTGTAATACCTGCAACAGTATTTCTGTCACAGAATCACATTTTCATAGTTTAAAAAACCCCAAATAATAAAAATCCTCAAACAAGTTAATAATAAAATAAAAATCTCAACTTCTAAACCAGAGCACTTAACCACCTACTATGGTGTTTTGTACAGTATTTTCTTAAATACAGTAAGTAACCTGCAAATAGTTACCTTTCTAGATTCTAGCTTTCTGCAAACATCCTACCCTCATGCAGGGTTTGGGTATCTGCCAAACTGTTTCTGAGAAGAAACTTTCACAAAGATATGTATATAGTGATGCAGGCTCCCATAAAGAATACTTTTTCTCTACTCAGTAGAAGGAATGTTTTAATTTCTTATTGCCCTGAGAGCATTAATTCTCTTCTGCACACAGAAAGGGATAGACTTTTTTGCTAACTACTACATATCATCTCATCTCACATCTCATCTACTACATCTCATCTAACATACTAGAAGTGAAATTCAACCTTGTGCAAAGACTCAGAACAAGACCTATACATCACGTTAGTCCTGTCTGAGCTGTCAAAATTAAGTGGTGCACAGGCCTTGTTCTGGCTCTCTACATAGGGCTGAATTTAATCCTAAAATACTACATAGGGACTGGCTTTCAATCCCAGCTCTACCACCGAGTCCCTTGGGGCAAGTCATTTAATTCTGTCTTCATTTCCCTATCTGTAAAATGGACATAGTAATTGAATAATGCTTACCTATTTGCTTCCCAGAAGTTCTGGGAGAAAACATTAATTAGCTTTTTATAAATATTAACTATACTCCTCTTCTGGAGGTCTCTAGTTCTTCTATAAAATGGACAACTATGGGAAAGCAAATTCCATATCCCACAGATCTCTGGTATCAGTCTGTAGCATCAAGGGTCCAAGGCTTTGCACTGGTAGCATAGATCTCTATGTTGTATGGCCGTTGGCTTACATCGTGATCTATCTACATTTGGGGGTGGGGTGGAACCGCACAGCAGGGACACTGAGGTATTTTAAAATGAGTTTTCCATAGCACAGAATATGTTGATCATAAGTTGGCAAGAGCAAACGGGACAAACGCCCAGTTTTGTCAAAAAAGTTGGGACGTCCAGGACAGCACTTAAAAAGGGGACTGTCCTAGCCAAAACAAGATGTATGGTCACCCTAAGAAGGTGCAATTTTGGGGTTCCTTGTCGAAAGCTTTATTCCTATAACACTTAAAATGAAAATATCTTCTTTTTTGCTGAGCTCTAGGAAATAACAAATGTCAGATTTTCAAAAGTGCCTGTCAAGGCTGAATCCCCACTTTGTCATTTTGAGTACAGATGGTTGGGGCCCACAAGGATTTTAAAAATTAACACTTGCCACTCCAGGCTTGTATTAAACTCCCAAGCTTACAGCTTTTCTCTGTCCTGGGCTTGGTAAACACTGCTACAACCCAAAAGCAAAAAATCCCCTTGCACCCAGGAAGGAGCACTTAGGAATTCCTCCCTCTGTGGTACCCTCAAGCCCTTTCACCCCCTCCATGGAAGAGCTGAGAAAGAAAACAAAGGAAATTAACTGTTGCTACCAGCTAATCAAAAAACATGCACAAGCCTCTTAGGACACCAAAAATCCAATCCTGTTCTTAAAGGTAAATTTTATTAAAAACAAAAAGGAAGAAAATACATCTGGAACTTAGGCTTTTGCTAGACTTTAAAAGAGCATTCCAAAAATTAAGCACCCAAAATAGCTTTCTTGGGGGTTAACTTAAAGGTTACAAACAAAAGCATCTGGGGTTAGCACAGAGGAGTCCACAAGCCTTAACAAAATAAACAGAAATAAACCTAATGGTATCTTTTTAGACATTCCCTAATTTTACTTACTTATCTGAAGCTTCAGATAAGTAGGCTCGAGGTATGAATTGATAATCTATAATCATACCTGGCTTAAATTGCTTATAGCATTGCTGCTCCGTGTCCCTGCAGCCCAGAGAGAACAACAGACAAAGGGAAAGTTTCTTTCGCAATTTAAAAAGTTCTACCTTCCCATTAAGAAAAGGAGTACTTGTGGCACCTTAGAGACTAACAAATTTATTTGAGCATAAGCTTTCGTGAGCTACAGCTCACTTCATTGGATGCAACAAATGCTCAAATAAATTTGTTAGTCTCTAAGGTGCCACAAGTACTCCTTTTCTTTTTGCGAATATAGACTAACACGGCTGCTACTCTGAAACCTACCTTCCCATTGGCTCTTTTGGTCAGGTGCCTACTACCTTTTCTTTACCTGGGGGACTTTTAACCCTTTACAGGTAAAGCAAGCAGAGAATAGCTACCAAGAGGGATTTTACAGCTAACTGGCTGGCTGGGTGTCCATCAAAGAGAGCCACCCCCCAATACTTCATTTATTAATTTCAGAGGTTAGGTACAATCCAAGTTTGTACATTTCAATACAATCATTAGATTAGGCTGTGTAAATGTAGGCTCTCCATGTACTAACGAAAGCACACACAGTTAAGGGATACCAATCTAGAGGGCCTTTCTGAAAATTTGTCTTAAGGTCAGACCCACTTCTTACTACTGATTATCTACAAAAACTGAAGGTATTTTTTTTCCCCGGGTAGAATTTTTAAGTACTTTAATTCCCTTCTCTCAAATAACAGCTAATGCTGAATGCATTGAGTAAACTGCTTTGTTTCAATAGATTTTGACTTATCTTTGAGAGACACACATTCAGTTCTGCGTTCTGTAAGGTGATTAGTTCCATTTTATCCTCCAGTGAGGATACAGACTTCAGTACAACCAGCATTGTTGTAGATCACTGGATTCTATGAACATAATACTTCTCAAGAGCCTCAAGTCCTCTTGTCTTGAAGATGTAGTAAAAGTTGAGATAGATTGCAAAGGTCAAGATGATACCAGAATGTCTGCTGGTGCACTAGATTTTTGAGGGGGGTGGGGGGTGGTTTGTGTTTTGCTTAAGTCACTTATCTTAGTCAGATCAAGTTACACCGTGTAGTTTCCAAGATCAGACTTTAAAGGGAATTAACATGCGGATAGGCACCTTGGCATTTTTGAAGATTGCACTAATGTCATTGAAATCAAAGGGAGTTTGGTGTCTTGATACTTCTGAAAATTTCACACAGTGCCTGTCTGCATCTTTGGGCAACTAAATACCTTAATCCAGGGGTAGTCAATTAATTTCTTGGTCAAGGTATAATCAAGGTCCAGATGCCAGAGAAAATAATAATAAAAGATAAGTAAATAAAAAGATTTTGGGGTCCATTCAAAAGCATGTGGTGGTCTGGATTTAGTCTGCAGTCTGCCTATTGACTACCCCTGCCTTAAACAGTCTGGCCCTGGGTCACTTCCTTGGGACTGAAATTAGGTTTTCTATACTACTGTAAACTGGATATCACTTCAGTGGAGCTATTCTAGATTTACACCTGTATAAATAAGAGCAAAAATGTATCCATAGCTCTGATTTAAAAACTATGTCCAGCAAAGTTAACGACAGCCAGCAAGTCAGATTTCAGCACCTCGTAAGTTTTTAAGTCTTTTGAGGCCCACTAACTGCCGTAGTTTCGAGGGGGTTTAATTCAAGTTTTCAGACCAATAATTCCTGAAGTCAATTCTTCACTCACTTACACCCTTGCAAGCCTACTGACTTCAATGGAACTTTTAGGGTGAGTAAATGATTATGTTGCTAATGTATGCCTGTTACGTGTGGGAGGAAATACAGTACTTTATACTCATAATATCAGAGTTATTTCTTTATTTTCTATGTTTGTATTTAATTTATATGGGATATAGGGGCCCAAAGAGTCAAAGGTGTAAACATAATCCAGTCACTGTACAACATTAAACAGTGTTAAACTAGGTTTGGCTTTTGGAATAGAGACCTCAGCCTATTTAGTACCATGGCAAACGCATTATTCAAATGTTTTATTAAAGATGGAGAAAAGAAAGTTAAAGCCTTTGAAATGTGAAGTATTAGGGCTTGCATTTTAACACATCCCTTGTTCTGTTCACCTGTAGAGTGTCTTTAGGAGGAAAAAACGCTTGACAGTCTTAGATGGCAATAACTGTCCTTTTTGGGGAAAAGAGAAAAGGTTACTTGCTCTGTGCTGTTGCTGCTGCTGTTGAAGTCCAATCCTGCTTCCTAGTGTTCAAAACAACACTAACTCCCACAAAAGTGGGAGAAAAAAGGACAGCAAAGACAGAAAATGCAGCTTCTGTCTCCGGTGTTGATTCTCACTTGCAACCTCAATGCTAAAAAAACAAAAAAAAACCACAGGCCCAGCACACAGTCTCATTAGCCACTCTGAGACTTGGCAAACTCATACCAGCATTGGGCTATTTCGGACATTATTTTTAGCTGTCTCCCTTATCACATGGGAGGCAGGGTAAAGAGGACCCAGAGGGGTGGTGTTTTGGATTTGGCTGACTTGGTGGAAGTGGTGATGTCATCAGCCTCCCTCTTTCTGGCCTGGTCAGGACACTTCTCCAGGATCAGATAAAAGAGGTCTGGGGACGAAGGAGATGGTGGGGGTGGCAGCCATGATGGCAAAATTTGCTGCAGTTTCCAATTTTTTTTTCTCATAAGCTCTTCCCATTGGGACCCCAAAAGGGGAGTAATGGGCAGAATAGTCCCCCTCCTTGTTGTTTTGTCAAACCCTCATGCCTAATGTGACAGATAAGTTTTGGTTCATCGATTTATTTATTTATTTTGTCTCTCGCTGTTTACCACAGATGATCTTAACACAGTCTTTGAATTTATTTATTTATATATATAAATAAAAATATAGGCCTTTTAGTTCGGAATAATTCAATCTTTGTCTCCCTTTTTATACTTTTCCCCCATCAATGTTTATTGTTATAGGTTACTGTGACATCTTATGAATTTACACTCCCTTCTTACAACTGAGCCTATAATTAAGTCAAATTTGTAGGCCTAATTATTAATGGCTATGCTAGAAAAGTAGAGTGGTTAGTTTAGTGTGTGTGTGAATATTTCTTGTTACTCTAAATATAAATATAAATATAGACTATATAAATTTGCCCAGGTTCTAAGGTTAAATATATTCTTGGATAAATTTCCTTACCACTTTGGAAAATTATCAGGAGAAGGCAGATGAAATGTGAATTTGAAGAAGAAAAAAGCAATAGAAGTTGCTATGTTTCTCATAAATACAATATTATAGAACCTCTTCTCTTAACAGGCTTATTCTTGCATCAGGCATAAGACAGGTAACATTATTCAAAGCTACTGACCAGCTACATGCTGGTTTGCTGCTTTCACTTTGAGGCACAGCACGGTGTGGAGGGCCAGATCCAACTCCCATTGAAATCCATGTGTGTCTTTCCATTGACTTCAATAGGTGTTGGATCAGGCCCAAAGAGAGCAATTAAGCTACAGAACATGAGTATCTTAGAGAAATCCATTTTTGATTCAGACCATATGTTGCAATAATAAAAACCAGATACAGGTGTCTAAAGCTTGCTGCTACAATCCATAGGCTTTTAAAATCTTTAAAAGATTGCCTTACTGGGTATATGGCCAGTGTTATCCTCATTTGGTTTAAAACAGCTGGGCTTATGCCTCCCTCTTCTTAAATGTAAAACATGAAATATGGCAAAGACAATCTTCTATCTGAAGAGCAATGCTGTCAGCTATGCTAGTAAAGGAAAGGTTATTGTGCCCACTATATGGTGACACAGACCTCCAAAATACACTTCACAATGGCAGTTTATAGCATCTTGCACTGGAATGTTCTAATGTGATTTATGACCTAATAGGTAGGTGTTGCATTCGGGGTCAGCCTTACTACTTACAGTTTCCGAACTGCCAAAGATGATAGAGCCTAGGTCAGTTCTCTTCTGCAGTCAGTGAAGAAAAGAGTGAATCTAGTGGAGAGTTTCATCCCATTTTTAAAAGGGAAGAGGGAAACTGGCAAACAGTTACCCTGTTTGGTGCTAGTTATTTAAGTGGCGTGGAGGAGGGATGGCTTCACCTGAGTATTGCTAAATTTGTGCAGGAGCGCATGGCCTGAAGCATTCCTGGACCATACCCATTTGATAGGCTAAGAGACGAAAACTTGCCTACTGGAGTTACACTCAGTATCAATGGCAGAGTCAGAAACAGACCCAGCTTCCAATTTCACTACTCTAACTATTAAACATGCTAATGTAGATTTATTTCATTTTGATAAAAAATATAAGATTTAGAAGTTGCTTGTATTCTAAAGTGTGAACATACATCAAGTTACTGTGATATGGAAAAGTTAACCCATATAAATGCAAAACTGAATTTTAGGACCAAATGCTAGATATAAGCAATAGCTCTGCTTTTCATTATATGTAACACATTCACTCAGATATGTAATACTTACCTCTTCCCCCGCCCCCCCCATGCCACTGCAAAGCCTTCAATGAAAAAGCAGCTTTACCCAGGTTAAAATACTCCATTTGTTTCTACAGTCAAATCTACTCCAAGATCAACTATGGCTGAATTTACTAGGGAATAGTTAGTGACTGTCAACTATAGACAGCTTTGTTAGCCTAACAATAACTGTTGTATACAGGATCATTGATATGGTGCAACATATTGCTATACCTGCCAACATGGTGTAGCCAATGCTGGGCATCAAGACTACGCCAGCATGTGTTTCCCCTCCCAAGTAATTCTCATTGTAGAAGTGCTTACGTGCCAATGATTTATTTGTTAGAAGAGTGAACTAAAGAGAGACCAGGAAGATCTGTTTCTCTTGAACCTTTCACTTAATGCTATATCTCTGCCTATCTTTCTCTAATTTTTTTTTCTCTTGATGTCTTTGAATCACCTCTTCTCACTTAATATTTTCACAGGCACAAGAAGTGATATTACAGAGATTATACAACATTTAAAGGAAATCCTTTAGATCTGCATTTCTTTGCTCATAATGCCCCTTTCTCATTAATTTTCTAATTAAACTAATATTGCACTCCTCAGAATTGCTATTAGTTGGATATTTTCATGCAACTGAAGCTACTTCTTTTAAAATTAAAATAAAAGATCTACCTTGCACAGAAAGTTGTACTTTTCCTACAGCTGCACAGCATATAATTCATTTTATGGATAAACTGAGTAACCTGGGTAAACTACATGCTTTTGGCAAAAGCAGTTTCCTTAATAAGACTAATCAATTACGTTTTCCTCTCTGCCACATAGTCAGAGATGAGAGCATATCTTTCCACTGGGATTCCTCATGTCATCTGAAAAGCCAGAATGAAAAGGGACAGGATGGGATTACAAACCTCCGTTTCCTCCCATAAACTCTTCCTGTCTCTGCAGATGGTACCCGTGACAATGTAACTCTCTAAATAGGCTCAATCATTATCTACTGTCAGAACAGAAACGTAACATTACAATGTAGTTTTGTCTTCGACAGTGACTTGGTAATAATGAGATTATCGGCCTCCAGAGTTACCGTCTAACTGATTCCATATCAAATGTGCTTCCATTTGTAAATGTTATATAAAAAATCTTGCTGGCCCTACTAACACTCCTTGTGCTCTACAGCCAAACTGGGTTCTTCTCCTGATAACTTACCATCACTAGAGCAGGGCAAACTTTTCCATAGAAAACTTGTTTTAGTGAAACATGCAGATTCAGTGATACCAAAACATTTTGCAAAATGTTTGTCAGTTTTGCCAAATTAATTTTTTTAAACCTAAACAAATAAAATTGAAACATTTTGTTTCAACGCTCTTCAAACAATGTTTTAATTTTTTGAGGGGAGAAGGTTCCAAATTTCTTCTGTTACGTTGAAAACAATCAAACATTTAAAAATGCTTGAAATCTAACCAAAATACTTTGTTTTGGGGGTCAAACAAAATGTTTTGGGTTTTTTTGTTCAAAACTATTTTTTAAAATATTTGGTTAGCTGAAAATTTTGTTTGACTGGAACAAATTTTTTTCTTTTTTTAATTCTTGGAACAGCAAGACAACAAATCAGTTTATCTGCACAACTTTAATCATCACTAGGACATAGAGGTTCTGCAAATTTATGCCCTTCGCTACACCTCTGCAAGCCCATTGCCTTCAGGCTTGTCAGTGACATCTGTGTAAAACTACTTAAACTGTTTCAGAGTAACAGCCATGTTAGTCTGTGTTCGCAAAAAGAAAAGGAGGACTCGTGGCACCTTAGAGACTAACCAATTTATTTGAGCATAAGCTTTTGTGAGCTACAGCTCACTTCATCGGATGCATACTGTGGAAAACACAGAAGATGTTTTTATACACACAGACCATGAAAAAATGGGTGTTTATCACTACAAAAGGTTTTCTCTCCCCCCACCCCACTCTCCTGCTGGTAATAGCTTATCTAAAGTGATCACTCTCCTTACAATGTGTATGATGATCAAGGTGGGCTATTTCCAGCACAAATCCAGGTTTTCTCCCCCCCCCCACAAACCCACTCTCCTGTTGGTAATAGCTTATCTAAAGTGATCACTTTAGATAAGCTATTACCAGCAGGAGAGTGGGGTGGGGGGAGAGAAAACCTTTTGTAGTGATAAACACCCATTTTTTCATGGTCTGTGTGTATAAAAACATCTTCTGTATTTTCCACAGTATGCATCCGATGAAGTGAGCTGTAGCTCACAAAAGCTTATGCTCAAATAAATTGGTTAGTCTCTAAGGTGCCACAAGTACTCCTTTTCTTTTTACTTAAACTGTGTATACACATTGTCAGAAATAAAATAAGGGAGAAATGGTAGGGGAAAAAGAGAAACAAGAAGAAAAGGGGGAGATGTGCAATGGGTTTTTTCTTTGCAAATGGTTATTTACATATAATAGGTTTAGGCTACCTCTGTCCTGCTAATGCTGTGGTTGGCTTGAAGGTCTCCTATTTATGCTAAATCATTTTATTTTGGGTCACCAGAGATCAACAAACTTTTGAGATAAATGTCTGGTCATATGGGCCTTCAGTTGGTGGAACTGTAGCTGTAAGAGTAAGCAACTGCAAACAAAGAGTAACTATAAATGGAATAATGTCAGACTGGAGGGAGGTCTCAAGTGGGGTTTCACAGGGATCTGTTCTGGGTCTGGTGATGTTTAACATCTTTTTTAATGACCTGGATCAAATTTGCAGATGACAGAGTTAGGGGGGTTTCCAACACTTTGGAGGATAGAGCTAAAATTCAGAGAGATCTTGATACATTGGAGACCAGGCATACAGACAACAAAATTAAATTGAACTAAGACAAATGTAAGGTGCTATGCTTAGGGAAGAAAAAACACATGCACAAATACAAAATGGCAGATAACTGGCTTGGCAGCCGCAGTGCTGAGAAGGATCTGGGAGAAGTGGTGGATCACAACCTCAACATCAGTCAGCAATGAGATGCTGTTGCAAAAAAAGCAAATGCAGTTTTAGGTTGCATTAACCACGTCATCGCATGCAAGTCACAGGAGGTGATAATACCACTCTACTCAGCACTGGTTAGGCCTCAGATGGAGTATTGTCTCCAATTTTGGTCACCGATGTCGAGAAACTGGAAAGGGTCCAAAGCAACGAAGATGATCAAAGGGATGGAATGCAAGCCATATGAGCAAAGGCTGAAGGAACTGGTTATGTTAAGTTTGGAAAAGAGGAAATTAAGGGAGAACATAATAGTGGTCTTCAAATACTTTAAAGGCTGCTATAAAAAAGATGGAGGAAAAATTGTTCTCTTGCCACAGAGGGCAGGACAAGAGGGAATGGGTTCAAACTACAGCACAGCAGATTTAGATAGGAAGTTTTCCCTGAAATTTGAAACTGTAAGAACGTTAGGACAATGGAACAGATGCCTAGGGAGGTTGTGGAAGCTTACAAAAGGGCATTTACAAAAGGGTGCTGGATAGCCATCTGTCTTGGGTGGTTTAGACACAACAAATTCTGCATCTTGGCAGGGGGTTAGACAAGATGATCCTTGTGGTTCCTTCTAACGCTATGATTCCAAGCAGTGGTCAGTGTATGCCATTTTCTCTGGCAGGGAGGAAAATCTAGTGAGATAATGCACCTGTTTGGACTAAGACTATAGCTGAGTATTGTACTTCAGGGATATTCTTAGTCCAAACTGACTGAGGGCCCATATGCCCACAGACATTTATCCCCATGGCCTGTCTAAATTAAAAATCACAAGCTCACTAATGAAACAGATAATGTAATTAACACTACAAGATCCTTCTGAGAATAAAGATGATATTCAAACCTTCCTAATCAATTTAGGTCTCCCAGGAAGACAGACGTGTGAATCTTTTCCTTTCATTTACCAGTTTAGCACTAGATGCAGCAGCATATACTAATATGAAAAGGTAAAATGTCTGCATGTGAGCAAAATTTGTTCTCATACTACACAATTTATATTATAAAATTACTTAATCTGTATTTATATTTTCCTCTGCCCAGGTAAAGGTATTCCCCCTCCAACAGGGGTGCCTACGCTGCAGAAGGAGGTATAATTGCAGAATGGTATATTTGCACTAGCTTTAATCTAGCTAGCATGGATATAAATAGCAGGACAAATGTGGTTACACAGGCATCACAAGCTGTAGAAGCCCCTGGGGGTCCTAAGGACATACCTGTGTTATTAGCCCATGCTGAAACCCATGCCACCCTACCTTCACTGCTATTTTTAGCCATGCTATCTAGATTAAGGCTAGAGCAGCTATGCCAGCCCCTGCTACAATCAGACCTCTGCAGCGTAGCCATACCCCGAGACACAGAAAGAAGCCTTTTCAGGCTGGGCTTCACATCCAAGGTCAGAGGACTGAGCTTGATCCTAAGGCAGGGACATGGTTTTCTTTTTCTGCATATGTTATCTCTTGAGGAAGCGAGCTTGCTGTCAGAAACTGTTTTCTGCTGAGTCATTCCACCAGTTTATAAAGACAATTCAAAATGTAGAAATGAATTACAGCAAACATTAATAATAGAATACTTTATGTAATCTCCTAGATTTTGTGTGTGTGTGTGTGTGTGTGTGTGTATGAGAGGCCCTGCAAAATGATTATCTGCAAGCAGCATGAGCTCCACAAGGTCAGGGCATGCCTGGAGATCGGGAAACCCTGTGATACTTCTAAAGTAGGCACTGACTGTGAAACTCATGAGCTCTGCAGAGACCCCAACAGAAGACCACATATGGGGAATATCAACTAGATTTTGCTTTGAGAATTAGTGAGTGCAAGAATTAAAACTGTGTTTATAATGATAGTTATAACTGAAACTATATTTCAACTATCTCTGCATATTTGAGCTTTAATGTTGTGCTGCATAACGTTAAAGCACCCTAGGGAACTTTTAGTGCACACCAGCAGGGTCTACACAGACCAATTAACCCACAACACATTAGTGCACTCTAGAAATCACCCCCCCGCCCCATAGTGCGTTACCCTGCCATGTAGACTATGGTTGCCAAGTGTCCAGTTTTTGACTGGAATGCCCAGTTGAAAAGGACCCTGGTGGCTCCAGTCAGCACTGCTGACAGGGCCATTAAAAGTTGAGTCAGTGGTACAGCGGGGCTAAGGCAGGCCCCCTGAAGGCCCCCCTGCCTTGGCTCCGCTCAGCTCCCAGAACCAGCAGCATGTCCTCCCTCTGCATGCTGCCTCTGCCCCAAGCACTGGCTCTGCAGCTCCCATTGGCTGGGAACCACAGCCAGTGGGAGCTGCAGGTGCGGCGCCTGTGGACAGGGCAGCACACAGAGCCACCTGGCCATGCCTCCATGTAGCAGCTGGAGGGGGGATATGCAGCTGCTTCTGGGAGCTGCCTGAGGTAAGCACCCC
Source organism: Lepidochelys olivacea (assembly GCF_965140295.1). Classification (NCBI taxonomy): domain Eukaryota; kingdom Metazoa; phylum Chordata; order Testudines; family Cheloniidae; genus Lepidochelys; species Lepidochelys olivacea. Next base: position 28,158,749 of record NC_140417.1, on the reverse strand, counting down.
TGAACCCCTCCCCAACCCCTTGCCCCAGCCTTGATCCACCTCCTGCCCTCCAAACCCTTCGGTCCCAGCCCAAAGCACTATCCTGCACCCCAAACCCCTCATCCCCAGCCCCACCCCAGAGCTCACACCCCCAGCCAGAGTCCTCACCTCCTTCCCTTGCCCCAACCACTACCACAGTCCTGAACCCTTTGGTCCCAGCCCAGAGCACCTTCCTATACCCCAAATCCCTCATCCCCAGCCCCACCCCAGAGTCTGCACCTCCAGCTAGAGCCCTCATCCCCCTCCTACACCCCAGTCCCCTGAGCCAGCCTGGTGAAAATGAGTGAGTGAGGGTGAGGAGAGCAAGCAACAGAGGGGAGCAATGGAGTGGGCAGGGGACAGGGCCTCAGAGGAGGGGCAGGGCAAGGATGTTGGGTTTTGCGCAAGTAGAAAATTGGCAACCCTAATGTAGACAGGTTTCAGACTAACAGCCGTGTTAGTCTGTATTCGCAAAAAGAAAAGGAGTACTTGTGGCACCTTAGAGACTAACCAATTTATTTGAGCATGAGCTTTCATGAGCTACAGCTCACTTCATCGGATGCATACCGTGGAAACTGCAGCAGACTTTATATACACACAGAGATCATAAAACAATACCTCCTCCCACCCCACTGTCCTGCTGGTAATAGCTTATCTAAAGTGATCATCAAGTTGAGCCATTTCCAGCACAAATCCAGGTTTTCTCACCCTCCACCCCCGCACACACAAACTCACTCTCCTGCTGGTAATAGCCCATCCAAAGTGACAACTCTCTACACAGTGTGCATGATAATCAAGGTGGGCCATTTCCTGCACAAATCCAGGTTCTCTCACCCCCTCACCCCCCTCCAAAAAACACACACACAAACTCACTATCCTGCTGGTAATAGCTCATCCAAAGTGACCACTCTCCCTACAATGTGCATGATAATCAAGGTGGGCCATTTCCAGCACAAATCCAGGTTTTCTCATCTCCCCACCCCCATACACACACAAACTCACTCTCCTGCTGGCAATAGCTCATCCAAACTGACCAATCTCCAAGTTTAAATCCAGGTTTAACCAGAACGTCCCGGTGGGGGGGGGGGGTTAGGAAAAAACAAGGGGAAATAGCATTATTAAGGATCTACAACCTATCCTAAAGGATGACCCAACACTCTCACAAATCTTGGGAGACAGGCCAGTCCTTGCCTACAGACAGCCCCGCAACCTGAAGCAAATACTCACCAACAACCACATACCACACAACAGAACCACTAGCCCAGGAACCTATCCTTGCAACAAAGCCCGTTGCCAACTGTGCCCACATATCTATTCAGAGGACACCATCACAGGGCCTAATAACATCAGCCACACTATCAGAGGCTCGTTCACCTGCACATCCACCAATGTGATATATGCCATCATGTGCCAGCAATGCCCCTCTGCCATTTACATTGGTCAAACTGGACAGTCTCTACATCAAAGAATAAATGGACACAAATCAGATGTCAAGAATTATAACATTCATAAACCAGTCGGAGAACACTTCAATCTCTCTGGTCACGCAATCACAGACATGAAGGTTGCTATCTTAAAACAAAAAAACTTCAAATCCAGACTCCAGCAAGAAACTGCTGAATTGGAATTCATTTGCAAATTGGATACTATTAATTTAGGCTTAAATAGAGACTGGGAGTGGCTAAGTCATTATGCAAGGTAGCCTATTTCCCCTTGTTTTTTCCTAACCCCCCCCCCCCAGACGTTCTGGTTAAACTTGGATTTAAACTTGGAGATTGGTCAGTTTGGATGAGCTATTGCCAGCAGGAGAGTGAGTTTGTGTGTGTATGGGGGTGGGGAGATGAGAAAACCTGGATTTGTGCAGGAAATGGCCCACCTTGATTATCATGCACATTGTGTAGAGAGTTGTCACTTTGGATGGGCTATCACCAGCAGGAGAGTGAGTTTGTGTGTGTGTGGGGGGGAGGGCGAGAAAACCTGGATTTGTGCTGGAAATGGCCCAACCTGATGATCACTTTAGATAAGCTATTACCAGCAGGACAGTGGGGTGGGAGGAGGTATTGTTTCATGATCTCTGTGTGTATATAAAGCCTGCTGCAGTTTCCACGGTATGCATCCGATGAAGTGAGCTGTAGCTCACGAAAGCTCATGCTCAAATAAATTGGTTAGTCTCTAAGGTGCCACAAGTCCTCCTTTTCTTTTTGCTAATGTAGACAAGCCCTCAAATGCAGTTTCTTGTGTGTGCCTTCCAGATGGATTTCATAGATTTTTTTGCATTGCAGTCTGAGCTATATTTGAGGCATTTTTTCCTATTGTATGTGTTGGAAATTTCAGCTTGCCATGCCCTTCAGTTTACTATACGACAAATTGTAAAGTTCAGTCCTTCAGCTCTTTCTTGGACCCAATATCCATAAACTTCAAGAAACTGTCGTCTGTACTGAGGTGAAATCTCTGTGTAGAAGTGGTTCCTGTTTGAATGGCTTTGCTTTGCTAGTTTAAAAATAAACTCCTGGGCATTTTGAGTCAGCAGGATATCAAACTTGAAAATGTTATCTAAGATTTGAGACCATGAATGTAATGGTCTTTCAATTTAGCTAAAAACAAATCAATGTAAGTGGCAATATGCAGGGGTTAACGTTCCTTTTTAATAAGTTTATCAGATCCCTGGTGTACACAGTATTTCCTGGCAGAAATGGCATACCACTCTCCTACAAATACCTCGACAGTTTCCTAATCTCCAAACTTTAAAAAATGTTTTTTTTTCGTCTGTGTCCCAATTGGTAGGTGCTTAACTTTAGACACCGTGGGCGTGACTTAGAAATGCTGAACATCCATGGCTCCTGCTGAAGTTAATGAGAACTGCATGTGCTTAGCATCTCTGACTATCAGGCCCCAAACCAAGAGGCACTGAAAATCAGTTACCACTTTTGAAAACTCTGGTCAAAGTGTGTAAGTCTCCATGAGCAATCTGTTAGTAGATTCGGGTAATCATACAGCAACTGGCTTTTCTCAGAGGCATTTCTAAACGGGGTAAGGAAATCTGCTTTCATGTTCAGTGAGGACCTGGAAGTACCCCACAGATCCTCTAATTCTGTGCAAGCCTTGCTGAATTTTTATGTGTGATGAAAATGATCCTGCTGTGCTGCTCGCTCCTTTGAACCCTCAAAGTTGTTGTTATGAAGAGACAGCAGAGAGAGAGATTCTGTCTGTGTCCACAATTGTGCAGGCAGATCACTTCCCTTGCTACTCTCCTTCCTGTTCCACTGGCCTACACCTTGTGTGCTCAGTGAATCTCTGTTCAGCAAGTAGAACTTAGAGGACAGTCACATAAACTTGAACAGTTAGCATAATGCACCTACAATGTTAACAGATGCGTTGCCTGCATCCATTTTGTCTGGGATTGTCATGAGATTTTTAAAGTTAGCTCTGAGTGCTGACAGTCCCGGTCCATGTACTTGGTAGTTGGCCCAGCTTTTTTTTTTTTTTAAGGGTCATGATATCCTGCCAATAGGGGCAAATAGCTAGCTGGCCAACAATTTTTCTTACCCTTGCTGGCTCAGCTGTTACTCTGGGCTCTCTTGGTAAGTGAGTATCCAGAGTGGAGCAGAACCAGGGGAAACACATCAGACCCCTTACCCTACAGGCAGTACATCCTGCACTTTGTTCACATCTTCTTCCTGGCAATATCATGAGTTAGCATCAATATTATCACCCACATAGCTGCCAAATCTTATGCAATTTGGTGCACACTTCCCCACACTACAAGCTATTTTATGGGGACAATCTCTCTCAAGATGTAATGTTTTCTATACCAAATACATGAATCAGGTTTCAGAGTAGCAGCTGTGTTAATCTGTATTAACATCTGTATTCGCAAAAAGAAAAGGAGTACTTGTGGCACCTTAGAGACCAACAAATTTATTTGAGCATAAGCTTTCGTGAGCTACAGCTCACTTCATCGGATGCATGCAGTGGAAGTGAGCTGCAGCTCATGAAAGCTTATGCTCAAATAAATTTGTTAGTCTCTAAGGTGCCATAAGTACTCCTTTTCTTTTTACAAATACATGAATGTTACACAAGAAACAGACACCCAACCTGTCTATCTTAATGCTGCCCTGAGGCTGATCAGGGGGAATGAGGGTGACCCACTGATCCCAGGTCCTTGAGAATATATATATAGAGAGAATCCCTATTCTCTACTCCATGGGGACAGGAAGAGGGAGAAAACTCAGGCTTGAATCAAGGGAGACTGGGCCTGCTGTCTTCCCCTAAAGATGCCGAAGTTGGGGAAACAGGCATACTGGATACCGTCTGCTTTATGAAGGTATCCGGTCACTTTTGTCTTCATCCCAAAGAAGCTGTTGCAGATATAGTGGGAATCTTTTGGGGTTGGTGGCATTGCGTGGAGGAGAAGATCGTGAGCTTCAGGGCATGGTGGTTTCCATAGGTTTGCCTAAGCATTTTTCTGCTGCATAGCTATCCAAATCCCAAATCTTATAAGACTTCAATAATCAAACTGAAAAAAAGTAAAGCTCACCAGAGCAAAAACAGAGCCCTTCTGTGGAGAGAAAACACTAGGACCCAGACCCCAGCTCTTGTGGAAAACTGTGTCTAGGAAAAAATTGACATCTTGGTGACTTGCAATGGACTGAAAACATGTTGGTAATGGAATATCTTTAGGCTCTAGTTTCCAAGAGAGTATTATGAAGAGATCAATAAGAAAAAGACTTCTGTAAATTCTGACTAATTCCTTGACCTTGTCTTTTTGACTTGATGCTCATTCTCTATTCATCAGAGTGATACTTGTAACACAGACTCTTGGGGAATGTTTTGTTTATTAAAAACTAACACTTTGGGACAGCAGTCAGCTTGGTTGAAGACATCCACTATAATATTACTAAAGTCACTGCAGCACGACAAAGGATTTGTGGGAGTCTCCTGGCTGATGTTCTAATGCTAACTCATTACTGATGCATTTGTTTCACTCATTGCACAAACACTAACAACCGCATCAACACCACCTTACATTAAAGAAAGTGTTCTTTGCCTCGGAGAGTTTTTAAAAATAATCATTAATACTCGGCCACTGTAATACTTAATTTTTCTTGGTGTAAACATTACCATTGCATCCAATTAAGTGTGACACTAATAAGCCAAAATCTGAACTTTACAGATTGAAGTGACTTGTAGTGCTTCAGTTCTTGTTTCTATGCATTGCTTTTTGTCATCTCTTAAACACAAGGAATTGCTGCCAGCTATATTCCGATTAAGGTGAAAAAAACTTATATCCAGAATAGAGCAGTCATAATGTTTGAGATGAATAAAAACCAAAGTAAGGCATACTCTGAAAAATGACTTAAAATATACCAAAACATCCATCATTACGTGGGATTCCATGTTTGCATATCAATTAATTCCTCTCAGTGGGTTCTCTCCATAGCGAATGTAAAGCTCTTCTTCTTGCCAGCATTGCAGATTTATACCTACAGTCTGAGAGTCAAGATGCATAGTTTCATGGATTTTCTAGTTTGTGTCCTATCACTCCAAATCAAAATTCTGTGGCTGATGCTGTGTGAGTGCTCTACACAGTAGATCATTTGCCAGGACAGGATGCTCACACATGCAGCGTTGTACATCAATTTTTCTAGGACCAGTACAAGGTGGTGTGCATTGCCAATGACTTTCTTTGTGCCATGCTTTATGTCAGCTCTTAACAGGGCGTGCGAAGTAAAATAATTTTTGCCATCTTTAATTCTTTGAGGCAGACTGTAGGTACCTAGATACTTTAGCAACGGCTGTGAGCAACACTGCACTCCTTGGTGTGATACAAATTTTGTGTAAATCTTTGAAAAATAGAGCTGCTCCAGGGCTTCACGGACGAACTATAAGTAGCTTCAAGAGTGGGTAATGAAAGCAGGATGATCAGAGTGGCCATACTGAATCCCACAATGGGTAAGGATTGCTTCCTAACTTGCAATCAGTTAGAGTTAGTGAGGGCCGGGGAGGAAGAGGACTATTTTGTGCCTAAAATAAGTGAAGTATATTTTTCAATATATCTGATCAAACTGAAGCTGTATACCAATAGGCAACTAGTATCAGCCAGATAGCCTCTTTATGCAAATTTTGCACACCTGCAAACAAACTTGGTAGAGAATTGTGTCATTTTAGGCACCAAAGATGATAAAGCCAGTGCTGTATCTTCAATAAATCCCTAGCTAATACGACACATGAAACATCTGTGCACCAATGGAATAAACTAGGTATGGACCCAAGTATATTAGGAGATCAAGTATACCTTCTGATGGCTGATAAGTATTCTGATTATTGAGAAATAAATCCCTCTCATGCAACAGCAGCAGCCTCTGTCATTGAATGTTGCAAAATTTGGTTTGACCTGCGTGGAAATCCAGCAACTGTGATTACATATAATAGACCTCAGTTTTGCCTGTTGGAAATTTTGAAATTTGCATCAGCAGAATTTGAATGTCACATCCTCTCAAATTCACAGCTAGCCTATGGGCAGAAACAGTTATCAAGATCGTCAACATAAGAACTGCCATACTGAGTCAGACCAAAGCTCCATCTAGCCCAGTATCCTGTCTTCCGAGAGTAGAGTCAAGAAATTGCTAACAAGGCATACCAGGATAATTAGACCAATGTACAGTAATGTTGGACTAGAGAACTACACCAACAGAAGACTTGGGCAGTAGCCCTGTACAGTGCTTCATGTCCTGTCACACATGGACTCTACTCTCGTCAGCAAATAAACTTTTGTAGCCAGAAGTAGTGGCAAAGATGTCAGAACAAATCAAACAGCAGTGACCGCAAGCCAAATAGCACTAGAAAAGAGGTATTAAAGAAGTGCCTGAACTCAGATAGAACAGCCAGTAAATGTACAAACAGCACCTGATGACAGACAGGACAGCAAGAACATATATGCCATGTAGCGCCAAGATTGTACATGATGGTAGTACAAGGACAGCTGTACTGCTGTAAAGGTGGTTTCTTAAGACCAAAGGAACCAAGGAACAATGATGTTGAAGGGAGAACCCAAATTAGTTACATCACAGAACTTCAGGTGAAACAGATTTCAGTGGATGCAGGATCAGGCCTCTTATTCTTGGTTTTAACAAGTGAAATACATTCCAAAACCACTTTTTGGGGAAAAAAGTATTTGAAGTGGATGCCAGCTACATTTCAGCCTAGGGCAAATTTTTTTATGGATTGGGTTAAACGTTCCTGTAAGAGGGGTTTTAATGGAAATGCTGACAGACCTTTTAACTGTGGAAACACTAATATACCATTTAATAAACCTTGATTAAAGAGAGAATTACTTACAAAGTATCCTTTGGCATGGAACATACATATGACACTAGAAATCAGTTTGCTGTGGCCACAAATACACTACCAACAATTTAAAATTTGCTCCCCATATTGAACCAAATCTGAATACATATATAAGTGAATGCTTTGGGTTTTTTGTTTTTTTTATCTCTAGGTAAAAATAAACTTCTGTAAGAATTCAAGTAAAGGTAGGTTCAGATCCCTTGCCAAGGAAATCAAAATAGTCCCAAATGCTGATCAAAATAAAGCCAGATGCATTCAAATTTTGTGAATGACTCACTGGCAAGGACACTGAATGAAGGCATTCATTTTAAACATGTGTTCTATCAAAGCAATCCTATCCTACTCCTCCAGTAAATGTGTTTTAAAGGAAGCTATAATATACCTCAACTAATATTTCAACCCTTTTATCTTTTTCGATAGCAGATAGTTTGTATTTTTACTTACAAAGTAGCATTGTCTAACCACAATTCTGCATATTGCTGAGGAAAATTCTGCTGTCCACAGCAGAATTCAAAAAGGCTTATTGAAGTCTAAATTTCTTCTTAGAATTTAAAGGGTGCAAAAAGAGATGTGCTGATAACTTAATCTTAAAACAAAAAAATCAGAATGGGTGATTTCCACTTACGGAAGCATTGCTGGAAATACCACCTAGAGAATCCAAACTGAAATTTAGAATGTTCTTTTAAAAATGAATTTGTGGAATGCATGGTCTGAACTGCTTTCTGATAACTGGATGAATGACTATAGCTCCACCTTTTTGCTTGGCCTTCAGTGACTATATCTGTCACAGGCTTTGAGGAGTGCACCTATATTGCATCAAAGTAATGGTTTGGGTCACATAGGTAGAAAAGTCCTATGAACTTCTAAATACTGTGGAGCAGATGTATTCAGGGAAGTGCTTTTAGTAATAAAGGGAGTGTTAAAACTAATGCCTTACATTTGAAAGCTTTTGAGGAAAGATGACTCAGATTCTCAGTTCTGGCCAAGCTGTATTCTGATTTACCCGCCATAAGACCCAATAGGTTATTTGGCCATACCTCTCTTGTCATACCTGCCCAATCTACTGTGGAGTAGAGTTGCTATAAATTGGTTCTTGATCTCTGCCCAAAAGTGAATATTCATTTTCCAAAAAACAAAATTCCTGGTTTTGATCTGGGGGAAAATATACTTCTCCCAACGTAAAGAAAATAAAATTAAAAAGTTACAGCCATTTTTTCCCCCAAAGGGACTCCCAAAAATAATGGCTGAAATATAGCAGACACTTGGTATGGACAAAAGGCTATGGTCCCAGTTGAGTAAAGCACTTAAACAAATGCCTAACCTTATGCACGTAAATAATCCTATCCCTATTCAAAGCATTTATGTGTTGATTCAGGAAAGTATCCCTATTCAGGAAGGACACTTAAACACATGCCTAACCTGAATCAGGTGCGTAGAAGGAAGGTAATATGGATGGGGAGTGTTCAGCTGTTGTGACCTGCACTGGATATGCCATGTTTGTCTTTCTTCCACAGGACAGAAGTGACTTTGTCTGTACAAAGTGCGAGCTGGTCTCCATATTGGAAGGGAAGGTTCAAGGTCTGTAGCAACAGGTATCGACCCTGTGTTGCATAAGAGAAACTGAAGATTTCCTGGACGGACGTCAGGATATGCTTCTACAGACACAACGTTCTGAAGATTCAGAGCAGGCTGCACTGTGAGGACAGGAGGACAGTGAAGAAATTTAACAGCATGTGACCTCCAGAAGAAGAAAGGGGAGCGTCCATGTACCAGCAACGCAGATACAGGTAAATAACCGTTTTCATGTTTTCGCCACACGTACTAATGCGGAGAGAGGACTAGATGATAAATCTGAGGGAAGGGAACAGAAGGAGACTCCGCCCATTGGAAGGCATGAGATGCACTGTCCTAAGGTTGGGGGTTTCACGACCACCGCTCCCAAGAGAAGGAGGCAGGTGGTGGTGGTCGGGGTCTCTCTCCTTAGGGGGACTGAGTTATCTATCTGCCGTCCTGACCAGGAAAACCGAGAAGTCTGCTGCTTGCCAGGAGCTAGGATTCACAATGTGACGGAGAGACTGCCGAGACGCATCAAGTCCTCAGATCGCTACCCCTTCCTGCTTCTCCACGTGGGCACCAATGATACTGCCAAGAATGACCTTGAGCAGATCACTGCAGACTACGTGGCTCTGGGAAGAAGGATAAAGGAGTTTGAGGTGCAAGTGGTCTTCTTGTCCATCCTTCCCGTGGAAGGAAAAGGCCTGGTTAGAAATCATCGAATCGTGGAAGTCAACGAATGGCTACGCAGGTGGTGTCGGAGAAAAGGCTTTGGATTCTTTGACCATGGGATGGTGTTCCAAGAAGGAGGAGTGCTAGGCAGAGATGGGCTCCACCTAATAAAGAGAGGGAAGAGCATCTTCACAAGCAGGTTGGCTAACATAGTGAGGAGGGCTTTAAACTAGGTTCACCGGGGGAAGGAGACCAAAGCCCTGAGTTAAGTGGGCAAGTGGGATACCGGAGGAAGCACGAGCAGGAACACACGAGAGGGCAGGGCTCCTGCCTCATACTGAGAAAGAGGGACAATCAGCGAGTTATCTCAAGTGCCTATACACAAATGCAAGAAGCCTGGGAAACAAGCAGGGAGAACTGGAAGTCCTGGCACAGTCAAGGAATTATGATGTGATTGGAATAACACAGACTTGGTGGGATAACTCACATGACTGGAGTACTGTCATGGATGGATATAAACTGTTCAGGAAGGACAGGCAGGGCAGAAAAGGCAGGGGAGTTGCATTGTATGTAAGGGAGCAGTATGACTGCTCAGAGCTCAAGTATGAAACTGCAGAAAAACCTGAGAGTCTCTGGATTAAGTTTAGAAGTGTGAGCAACAAGGGTGATGTCGTGGTGGAAGTCTGCTATAGACCACCAGCCCAGGGGGATGAGGTGGATGAGGCTTTCTTCTGGCAACTCACGGAAGTTACTAGATCTCAGGCCCTGGTTCTCATGGGAGACTTCAATCACCCTGATATCTGCTGAGAGAGTAATACAGCGGTGCACAGACAATCCAGGAAGTTTTTGGAAAGTGTAGGGGACAATTTCCTGGTGCAAGTGCTGGAGGAACCAACTAGAGGCAGAGCTCTTCTTGACCTGCTGCTCACAAACCGGGAAGAATTAGTAGGGGAAGCAAAAGTGGATGGGAACCTGGAAGGCAGTGACCATGAGATGGTCCAGTTCAGGATCCTGACACAGGGAAGAAAGGAGAGCAACAGAATACGGACCCTGCACTTCAGAAAAGCAGACTTTGACTCCCTCAGGGAACTGATGGGCAGGATCCCCTGGGAGAATAACGTGAGGGGGAAAGGAGTCCAGGAGAGTTGGCTGTATGTTAAAGAATCCTTATTGAGGTTACAGGGACAAACCATCCCGACGTGTAGAAAGAATAGTAAATATGGCAGGTGACCAGCTTGGCTTCACAGTGAAATCCTTGCTGATCTTAAACACAAAAAGGAAGCTTACAAGAAGTGGAAGATTGGACAAATGACCAGGGAAGAGTATAAAAATATTGCTTGGGCATGCAGGAGTGAAATCAGGAAGGCCAAATCACACCCGGAGTTGCAGCTAGCAAGAGATGTTAAGAGTAACAAGAAGGGTTTCTTCAGGTATGTTAGCAACAAGAAGAAAGTCAAGGAAAGTGTGGCCCCTTACTGAATGCGGGAGGCAACCTAGAGACAGAGGATGTGGAAAAAGCTAATATACTCAATGCTTTTTTTGCCTCTGTCTTCACGAACAAGGTCAGCTCCCAGACTCCTGCACTGGGCAGCACAGCATGGGGAGGAGGTGACCAGCTCTCTGTGGAGAAAGAAGTGGTTTGGGACTATTTAGAAAAGCTGGACGAGCACAAGTCCATGGGGCTAGATGCGCTGCATCCAAGAGTGCTAAAGGAGTTGTCGGATGTGATTGCAGAGCCATTGGCCATTATCTTTGAAAACTCATGGCGATCGGGGGAAGTCCCGGATGACTGGAAAAAGGCTAATGTAGTGCCCATCTTTTAAAAAGGGAAGAAGGAGGATCCTGGGAACTACAGGCCAGTCAGCCTCACCTCAAGTCCCTGGAAAAATCATGGAGCAGGTCCTCAAGGAATCAATTCTGAAGCACTTGGAGGAGAGGAAAGTGATCAGGAACAGTCAGCATGGATTCACCAAGGGAAAGTCATGCCTGACTAATCTAATTGCCTTCTATGACGAGATAACTGGCTCTGTGGATGAGGGGAAAGCAGTGGATGTGACTTTAGCAAAGCTTTTGACATGGTCTCCCACAGTATTCTTGCCAGCAAGTTAAGGAAGTATAGGCTGGATGAATGGACTATAAGGTGGATAGAAAGTTGGTTAGATTGTCGGGCTCAACGGGTAGTGATCAATGGCTCCATGTCTAGTTGGCAGCTGGTATCAAGTGGAGTGCCCCAAGGGTCAGTCCTCGGGCCGGTTTTGTTCAATATCTTCATAAATGATCTGGAGGATGGTTTGGATTGCACCCTCAGCAAGTTTGCAGATGACACTAAACTGGGAGGAGAGGTAGATACGCTGGAGGGTAGGGATAGGATACAGAGGGCCCTAGACAAATTAGAGGATTGGGCCAAAAGAAATCTGATGAGGTTCAACAAGGACAAGTGCAGAGTCCTGCACTTAGGATGGAAGAATCCCATGCACCGCTACAAACTAGGGACCGAACGGCTTGGCAGCAGTTCTGCAGAAAAGGACCTAGGGGTTACAGTGGATGAGAAGCTGGATATGAGTCAACAGTGTGCCCTTGTTGCCAAGAAGGCCAATGGCATTTTGGGATGTATAAGTAGGGGCATTGCCAGCAGATCGAGGGACGTAATCGTCCCCCTCTATTCGACATTGGTGAGGCCTCATCTGGAGTACTGTGTCCAGTTTTGGGCCCCACACTACAAGAAGGATGTGGAAAAATTGGAAAGAGTCCAGCTTAGGGCAACAAAAATGATTAGCGGTCTGGAACACATGACTTATGAGGAGAAGCTGAGAGAACTGGGATTGTTTAGTCTGCGGAAGAGAAGAATGAGGGGGGATTTGATAGCTGCTTTCAACTACCTGAAAGGGGATGGATCTAGACTGTTCTCAGTGGTAGCAGATGACAGAACAAGGAATAATGGTCTCAAGTTGCATTGGGGGAGGTTTAGGTTGGATAGTATGAAAAACTTTTTCACTAGGAGGGTGGTGAAAACTGGAATGCGTTACCTAGGGAGGTGGTGGAATCTCCTTCCTTAGAAGTTTTTAAGGTCTGGCTGGGATGATTTAATTGGGGATTAGTCCTGCTTTGAGCGGGGGTTGGACTAGATGACCTCCCTGAGGTCCCTTCCAACCCTGATATTCTATGATTCTAAGTCCATTGATTGAGCTGAACAGTAGTGGTTAAGCTTAGTTATCTGTCATGTTGTCAGAAAGGTTTGGTTGAGCCTGTGCATGGACAGGACTGAGCTAGAGTTAAAAGTTAAACAAAAATGAGCTATATTTAGATAGGGTAGAGAGGGTGGGTTTGGGTTTTTTGTTTTTTTTTTAAATTTTACTATTTTAGTGCTGATTTTAACATGGTGTGGCTGCATGCACAGACATTAGACTAAACCCTCTTATGATTGAGCAGCAATCACATTTAAACTCCTTACACAATTCTTTTTATAGTGTAGATAAGACCAAAAATAGCAGAAGAAATTTTTGCTGAAATTTAAACCAAACCCACACGTGCACGCACCCCCATCCCTCCCCAGCTCTTCGTACAGAGACCAAGCATACCATATTTCAGATTAAAGGTGAAAAGCTGAGTGAAAACAGCATGTAATAATGATAAGTGTTTTGTAACTTTAACTATAGTGTGCTGCCATTCACCTATCGTATTAAATGTGAGTGTTCAGATTTTGAGCAAGTCCTTAAAGTTGTAATAAAAAAGTCCACATGAAAAAAATTAATCTTGGCCAGACGTCTGTCTTGAAAAATATAAAACCATTGAGAAATGTTATAGAAGTCAGTTTTGTGGCTCATGACATCAAGATTTCCATAAATCCCCCTTGAAAGGGTTAGTTTCTGTTTTCAGCCTACAAGAACGTGAAATAATAGCGGTTTTAAAAAATATTTCTCTTTATCCTCTGCAGCCTAAATTCCAAGCTATGAACACAGCTTTTTTTCTCTGTTTCTGTCTGCTAGCTAAAATGAATTTTATGATGTGACACTGTCAGCTAGTTTTGCACTTTCATGTATTTGCTCAAAAGGCAGCGTACTTTTGATGTTGTTCTACTTATGTCTCATCAAAGGTTTTGTGGCAGCTGCATTTCATGGTTCTCTGCAAAACCACCTGCAAAACATCCGTCGTCTGAAAATGATATTCTTAAGAGTGTCTCGCAGACACTGATTTGCAGGTTGGTGAATGCTGCTAAATTGAAAACGGCCTTATTTGAAAGGAAATGGATGCCGTCAATCCTTTAAGAATATCAAAAGCTACAGTACAAACAGCTCACAAAATATAATGGGTGTCTAGAGAACCAGCTGTAAAGCTGCAGTGCTAGTGTAATCTGCTGAATTTTAGTCATGCACAATAAGACTTTGCATATTTCCTGTAAAATGATTTTATTCTGAATGCCTATTTCAACATTTTACTGGATGTGTGATTACCTGCACTGACTGAAGGAGAGGACCTGTATTTCATGGGATTGTGGTAAAATACTCCCCTTAAATCCTTTGTTCCGTCAGGCCAACAATGAGAAAAATAGATACATTAGGATTTAAATCTGTCTGGCTTTTACAGACTTGCATAAATGAAAATTTATACACCTGAAAACTTTTGGTGCTTTTGAGTAGAGCTCAGAAAATTCAGGAAGCCCTATATTTTTAAAAGATTGCTCCCATATAGAAAGTAACTTGAATATATTGGACTAGGTCCCTCAGCTGATTTAAATCAATATTTGAAATCAATGCACCTATGCCAATTCATAGAGACCTGCGAAATTCCTATTTATAACTTCGTTTCGTTTTTCAGGAATTTCTTGTTTTGTTTTTATGCATTTCCTACCCCGGGGTTGGTTCCCGCCCCTGGTGGGTGGGTGGAGCTGCAGAGAGAGAGATCCTCCCATGCACTTGCCCCATGTCAGCAACTCCTGTCCAGTTCTCTGCTCCCAGAATTGTGATCTGGCGCATGGGGTCACAATGCTGTTCAGGTTTGGCGAGGCCACCCCTCTGTGTCATGATGGCGGGGCAGGGGCTGCCAGAGCCAAATTTGAGTGAGTGGCTCTGCATCCCCATGTGCCAGGTCACAAACCCTGAACTAGGAAGCCAGGTTCAGTCCTGCAGGACAGGAATGGCTGTTCCTGTGGCGTGAGGGTTTTTTTTATTTTATGTTTTAATCTTCATGTGTTCTATTGTACGGTATTTTGCATTTGCAAAAACTTGAGGCTGTACTAAGTGACTTTAGTGGAGCAGCGCTGAGTTACACCAACTCAGGTTCTAGCCCTACCCCTTCACATTGTCGTGTGCATGACCCATCCATGAAAGGTTACTTGGGAAATGGTACAATAGTGTACAATTTGTGCTGAGTGCCATCACAAGACCTGTGCACCTCTTCAGTACCTCTGCACGAAGATGAATTTTACTCCATTTGAGGTATTACCTATATTTAGAACGGGAAATAACGTGTTAAACTTTAGCAACCACAGGGCATTATGTGTATTTTATTTAGTTTAATGGCACCCATTGTTAGAAGATTTTGTATGGTGCCATGCCATTGCCAGAGGCTGGGATCACATTCTTGAGTTCTCTTGACAGTTTGCTGGAGATCATTTGAGGTGGAGTTTGGTTCCTCTCCTACAGGTAATGCAGTTCAGTTAAGCTCTTATTTACTATTAAGCTTTTAACTTGCTTCCGGATTCCAAACATACAACTATGATCTCCCTCCTCCTGCAAGGATGTGATCTGTTGTCAGATCTTAGTCCCAGGATCTTAAGAAGTTTGCTGAAAACAACAATTTGGAGGTATTTCTGTTAGCAATTTACTATTTTAAAAAATCGATCATGAGGTACTTTCAATTTTGAAAATTTTCAGGGCTGTCTAAGAAACGTAACTGTTGAATGATGACTCTCACTTTATTAAATAGTGGTAAAGGCAGGTAAAGAGGTAATACTATTTACAGTATTTAAGACCTGCCTTTGTGAGTCCTCTGATGTTTCACCTTTGTTTGGGTTGAGGAAGCAAAAGAGAACTATGGAAATACGTCAAGTTTAGGAGCAGTCCTATTTCTGATTCTCTCTTGGAGACTGAATTGAAATGATCAGGTCAGGGAAATAAAGCATGTGTAGCTGGTTAGTCCACTTGTCCCTCCCTTACCAAAGACATCATGTTTTATTTTTAGGACAACCATTTTAACTTTTGACTGAGTGGACCTCCCAAAATGGGAACAATTTGACAGTCGACCGTTCTGTTGTTCAAAGTAGTAGTTTGTGTGAATGGAGTTGTCCAGATAATGATTCCAACCTTTTCAACGTGCTCTTCAAATATCTCTGCAAGGTCTGATGGCGACAATGAACTGTGTTTGTTCGAACATCCCTTTTGTCCTTACGCACTCAATTTATTTTTATTTTTATTTTTTTGAGCTGTAGGATGACATTTTACTGAAGTGTATAGAGAGGGTCTTCCTTAAATAGCAAGTATTGCAATAATCAGGAAAATAGTTAAGTAAAATGTAGTTTCAAGTTCAATCTTCCTGATATTCCCTAAAAAGTTACGAGGTTAATTAGGTCCCTAGCAGCACAAGCTAGGCTCATGACAAAGAAAAAGTAAACTAATATGAGCCTATGTGTTGGTTAGGTAACACTTACCATATGTGATGGAAGCACAGAACCAATAATGCTTTTTCAGCCTGGCCCGCTATAAAGAGTAGAATCTGCAAGAATTTCCATTGCTATTGCTGGGTATTGGGATTTGCTAATATTTTCAGTTTATGCACAAGTGTCTGTAAGAATAAGGAAAAAGCCCTATATATTTAAGAAGGGGGGCAGAGGAAATACAAATGTGAATGACGAGGTTTAGAAACACACTATGACGAGCAAGGCGTTTAAAATGGGAAAAAATGTTGCTGTCAAAATGTCTTTGACCAAAACTAACTTCCTGGCAGGAAATGTTCATTTTAGTTGAAATGTGTCACTTTTCACCAAAACTTCAAAAATTTCACTTTGCTGAGGGGAAGAACGCTATTCCCCTCTGTCCTTTTTCTAGTGGTTTGGTAAAACGTTAAGCAGCCAGTTTTTTCCCAGTGAAACAAAATGACATTTTTCCTGGAAAACCTCAAATAAATTTAGTAATTTTTTGAGATAAATACTTTTTCAGCCAGCTGTTTAACTTGTACATGCCCATCAATCATTTCCAAAGACACTCACTTTAATTTTAGAGCGACAAGGTAAGTAAGATAAATCTTTTATTGGACCAACTTAATTTTGTGATTAAGATCATTAATTTATTATAATAATTAGATATGTTTACAAGTAGCCATTATCTACCACCTTCTGTTTTCTTTTAATATTTACTAAGTAACCGATTATCACCTCTGACCTGGCTCTTCTGCATGGTTCAAGTGGTGCAAAGGAGCCAGATTCTGGCTGAAACAGGCCATCTGAGAATTTCCCTCATGGTAGGGAGCTCTCAGTGGCCTAAAGAAGGCAGAACTGGTTCCTACCCTGGACACTTCCACTGCCCTCACATGAGGGGTAAGGCAGAGCTCTGCTTCCCTGATTCTCAATGGTATATGTTCCTACATGTCTCTGTGTTGCCATGCCAAGGCTGGGGTTGCTGACCAGACCTCAGAAGCAGGAGAGCATATAGCACAGGAAAACTTGGGTTGTAATTTTCAGCTCATTTTTTGTGAATAGCAGTTGTTCGTTTAGAAACACTTTTAATTGTCAAAAGTCTCTTTTGGAGACATGCAAGTTTAAACATGTTTCTTACTATTGGTATTTTTGGGGGGGTTTTTTTGGGGGTGGTGTTTTTTATTTGTGTATCTGTACAAATCTTTGCACTCTGGAGGCCATCATTTGCAGGACGTATTTAAAAAAAGTTTGAAATTTTAAAATAAAAATGCCCCTTCTCTCCTCACCCACCTTTAAACCAAGCCTATGACTTTTGTACCTATTCAATGCTTTTTCTCTTAAAATGCCCCTCCCTCCAGTCCCTCAGGTTATACTATGCACATTTTTCTAGTTAAATCATTTTTTCTCTACCATACTGTAGATATTAAAGAAAGCAGGATAAAAGCAGAAGAGACAATCTAATTCAAAATGCTGCCTTTATCTCAAAATGTAGAACTGTTATGAGCTGTGAAGATTTTAAAAAATTAAAGTAGAATCATATGTCAAGTTTAAGTGTTGTTCAGTTGAATATGGTCTTCTGTCTATTTTTAGAGTAATAAAACATAAGAAATGTAGTGTGGCAAAGAGATTGCTTTGGAGAGGTTTAAATAGAAAGTCTTTAACCAGGGACTCTAGCTTTTTTTAAAGCATTAGTTGTAAAGATTCTCAAACAAGACTGTCTCAATCCCACAACCAGTAAAAAGGGGGAAATTAAATTCAGCAGTGCTCTATGCTGACTGAGATAAGTAGCAGTGGCAACACTAATGAAGATTTATACAACTCCTCTTACTAGCAGTTTGAGCTATCTTGTATTACCTTGTGTAAATTAGTTCCCAGCTTTTGTTCTACTTAATTTTTTTCCAGTAGGTGTCTCCACACTACATAGCACAGAAAAGCAGACCACTTTTTCAGAAAATGCATGTGGAAGCATATTGAGTGAGGAGGGAATGTGTGAATATTATACACTCCTAAATGCTATTTAGTACTAATTATACATAGTATACTCATCTAATAAAACCTGGCTTAAAGATCTGAGATCTTAGGAAACCTGACTGAGTTATCTCCATTCATTTTCTGGTTGGGTCGTGGTGAGCTTAGAATTATTTACATCAAGTCCAGGATGATATATTTATTTTTGAGGGATTCCTACTCCAGTGTTGTGTCAAAGTAGAAGTAGACACACTATGAAGTGACAAACTTGAAAAGTCCCACTGTCTTTTTTTCACCCTCAGTACCTCAACTACAGAGCCCTGATCCAGGGATCCTATAACTTTGCTCCATCAATATTCCTAGAAGAAAATGTAGCTTTCATCTTAGCACACTTCTTCCCATAGAGCACCCAGTACGTGCTTTAAACATATACTGACAGACACAAGAGACAGCAGTCAACGCACAATTGGTCGTGCCATTAGGGCTGCGTGGGAAACCTTCAATGACTGGATCACAAAACATTATTTTCTCTACATGCCATGAATTGGTATGTGAGAGCATAATTGTTAGTTCTTAGTAAAATATGCACCTGGGCCCTTTGTATGAGAGAGGCTGTAGTGTCTAATTGCTGTATAGATATATCCATATTGAGCTATGACCTACTGGGCATAACATTTTAGTACAAGCATCAAGTCTGCTTTCTTGCTGTTCCGCTGCTGTGCCTTTCCAGTTCAATTTTTAAAGGTGGTGGACATCACACTGTGCATATCTACCTGCAAATGACAAACCTCCCTATTTAATTCTTCATATTTTAAATTACACCTGACATTTGGAACAGCTGAAATGGCACAGTATTTAAAAATGTTTAAAGCAGATGGGCTTCACTCAGTGTATAGTCTCCCTGAAAACTCTATCCCTTCTCTTTATCATTGCCTCAGATGTACCTTTATATCTTTTTTTTTATTATTATTAATCTGTCTCACACACTTTTGTTCAGGGCATGAGCAGAAACAAGTGGACAGCTGAGTGAATTAACAAGAAAACAAAATCCTGCCATTCATCCATTTAGCATTTCCGGAAATATATGTATACATTTGCATCCAGCAATACAAATACTGTCCTAGGCATTCACACCCTCTTCTCCCAACCCCCAAATTCATTTGGGTTTCTTCTGAGGCAGAGTTTTTGAAAGCCAGCCATAGTTTGAAGAAACATAGCCATGAATACATGGGCAGCACAAAATTTAGCAGTTTTGAAGTATTTCCCCATATTAGCAGCACTATTTTTAAAAAGGTTAGTTATTTATATAACACCTCTTGCTCAAGAACTTCTGGTCACATGATTTTGTAAGACTTATACCTCACAGAGTTGTTACAAATTTCATTCCCATTTTAAAGATGGGTAAAATGAGTCCCAAAGCAATGAAATGATTTGCTCACAGTGAATCAGGGGAGAACCAGGAATAGAAAACAGGAATCCAGACTAAGTGCTAAATACTTATCCACACTAGCTCCCAGTTGAAGTTTTTTGACATTTAATATACTGAAATTGGAGAGAGAAGTTTGGATTTACTAATTTCCAGAACTTATTCTGATAGGTTAGAAAACATCAATAATATATGACCCTTTCTTGTAGTTAGAGAATCCTCATAACCTGTCCTTTTGTTTCAATTCAAATATTAGACTAATTTACTGAATATAAATATCCGTATAAAGACGCAGTTCTTTTAGCAAACTCTGCAGGTTCTTAGATGTGCTATTAAATTATACATCTTCTAACAAACATAAGTAAACATTCCATTTAAAAAATGGACAACCCGTTTTGCGAGGGAATGATTTTTTTTCAGCACTGATCGTGTTTTTGAGTCAGTGTAAAACACAGAATACGGAGTCCCTGGCCTTGTGGGGCTTGCAGTCTAAGAGACTGATTTGGGCAACGCACAAGGAACTTTGTGATCAGAAAATGTACCATGTTGTAAGAGAGGGTTTTATTTTATTTTTTTCTCCGTATACTATTGAATAAAGTTTCTGATGGTGTACCAACGTTGTATTCAGAAAGTATTCTCATGACTTTTGGAAGATAATGTTCATGGAACATTGTAGCTCAGCTGTCATAGAAACCAATCCTCATTCAGTAAGAGAAATTTCCCTTTCCTTACTTGCCTGTAGCTTCATATCCCTCTGGGTACTGCAGAACGAGAGATTTTTCACTTTAATGGCCGTCATCTCTAATGCCAAACATCTAAGGTGGCTAACAAAAATGATTACAAGATTGAAATGAATATGCTTGGAGAGATCAATGATATTCACATCAGAAGACAAGCTCTCAGAGATACACATGGCTTTATCTAAGGCCAGGTCTATACTACAGACTTGTATCCGTATAACTACATCATTCAGAAGTGTGAAAAATCTACCCCACTGAGCAACATAGTTATACCAATGGAACCCCTGGGGTAGACAGCGCTATTTCAACGGGAGAGCGTCTCCCGTCGACACAGATACCACCTCTTACAGAGATGGATTAACTGCACCAAAAGAAGAAGCTCTTCTGTTGGCATAGTAGCACCTTCACTCAGGTGCTATAGCGGCTCTGTAGGTGAAGACAAGCCCCACATTTTGCATTCGTCTCAAGGCAAATATATAATCTGGGTTTGAATTCCACCACCATGACTCTGAAGTCATGAAGTCACTTGTTTATATTGTCTTCCTTGGTCTTTGCTTATACCTAGGATCCTGTATCTAGCAAAAATATTTATATAGCATAGATAGAACATAAGCAGATGTTACCGAACACATTAAGTCAAATTGACTTTAATCTTCTCTCCTTTAAAACTGAGACAAATGATTTTTTTAAAATGTAACCAAGAACTTTCCACAAAAAAGGTGTAAAAACAGGGGTTGGGGTGATCCTTAAGTGGTGCAAACTGGCTTAACTCCATTGACTGGATCTGGCCCAGACTCTGGTGGTTGAGAGAGCAGGTGGGCCATGAGAAGGCGTTAGTCATTCAAATTGTGTTCCAAAATTTGAATAAGTTTCAGAAATCTAGAATGTGTTAAAAGTATGTTGTAAAGCAAACTTCTGCAACTTGATTTCATTGAATGCATGATTGACATTGACACAACTTTCTGAAATAACTGCAGCTGATGTAGAGCCTAAATTTATTCCTAATGAGGCCACATGTATTTTGTAGTACTTTATGATTTTTTTTGTACATGTACTGCAAGTCACTAGGCTTGTTCAAAATATTACCTTGCAAAAAGGGCTTTAGATGTATTAAAAGACTTTTCAGATGAAGAAGTTCTAAGTGATACTGAGATCCTATTAGAAGTTGTAGTTCTAATCTGTGTAAAATTATTGCATTACTATTTGAGTGGCTTCTCCCTTAGATGTGTCTAATGTACAGTACTTCCAAATTCTTAATGTTCCAATAGTGGTCTTGTTGTAAGAAATTGTGGCAGCAGATAGTGGGTTTTTTGGGGGAGGGGGGGTTTGGTTTTTTTAAATGCATTGATTGCTGAAAGCAGAGTAAATTTGGCTGCTAGTTTTTACTTATCTCCATTTGTTTCTTCCTCAATGTTTCAGCTTCATCAGCTTGTAGCATAAACTGTTGAGGAAGGTTGGATTGCAACAGCAGCAAGTTCCTGTACAATCGCTGCAGGTTAGTCAGCATTTTTATTCATGGTTGTCATTGCATAGCAGTAAAAGTGCTGCACTATTCATAATGTCCTACATATTGAATAATTGCACAAAATTTACCTGGAAGGTGTACACTGTAACATCTTCTAAAGTGAAGGCTTTCTGTTACCTCTTCATATAT
This sequence comes from Lepidochelys olivacea, assembly GCF_965140295.1. Classification (NCBI taxonomy): domain Eukaryota; kingdom Metazoa; phylum Chordata; order Testudines; family Cheloniidae; genus Lepidochelys; species Lepidochelys olivacea. The sequence goes on along the minus strand of NC_140417.1, from coordinate 28,136,739 downwards.
TGCTTAATACTTGGAAAAAGCCTACGTGCTCATTTTATCTTAGGAAATTTTATAGTCAACTCAATAGCCAGAATGGGTTCTACTCCTGCCTTTCTGAGTGTAGTTGCAAGTAGGTGTAGGTGAGAGTGCTCTATTAACTTCTCTCATTGTGGGAACATTATTTTGTAGTTGGCTTTTGGTTGGTTGGTTGGTTTTTTGCACTGGAGTCTGAAATTGATCAGACTGAAGCACATTCTGATTTTCTCCAGTAGGGTGTTCCCAGGCATAGGGACCATCACTGAAAATACCTTGGCCCTGACCCTCAGCTAAACTGTAGTCTCTCTGCACCATGCCATCAATGAAAAGTGACTCTAAAGCCAGTCTAATCGGCCACAGGAGAATCAGTCCAGCATTGGGAGGTCCTCTGGGGGTCCATAGCCAGTATAGAGGTTTTACACATGGGCTATCCCTGGCTACAAGTAGGACTTCTGGCGCTCCTCATATTGATCTGATTTATGCTGGGAGACCAGCCAAGTGCACAGCCTGCCCACAGACCTGCCAAGTTTCACATGGTAGGTAGGAATATTCAGTGTATGCACATAACGTTACACTAATTGATTCAGGATCTATGAAGACTTTTGTATGTGCACTTATGTTGTGTGGGGGGGGGCGGGAGGAAGAGGAGCTACTGAGACTTGGTGGGGTGGGTGGGACAGCTGGCTCCAGGCTGAGAAGGGAAGTCCTGGCAGTTCCTGCTTGATCCTGGGACCTGTGGTGACTGCTCTATCTCTGCATGTGTGTAAAAGTTCCCATAGAGTCAGACACCCCCCCCCCAATATTCCCATTGCAGTGACACTAGACCCCCCACTGCCACTCCAGTTCCACTGTCCCTGGCACTTATATTATGCACGGTATCTTCAGAGATTCCAAGGCCAGAAGGGACCGTTGTGACCATCTAGTCTGGGCTGTATAACATAGGCCATAGGACTTCCCTAAATCCCTTTTAAATTAAAGCATATCTTTTTTTAAAAAAAGAATCCAATATTGATTTAAAAATTACTAGTAATAAAGAATCCAGGCAAACCTTTGGTAAATTTTTCCAATAGTTAATTACCCTCACTGCTATAAATGTATGCCTTGTACATTGTTTTTAGTCAATATGTTAGGAAAAAAATATATTTATTGGCATGTTCTTGTTCCTTTACTTAATTTTGTATAGTTCTTCACCAATCAAATTGAACAGTTTTCACTGACATAAAAATTCCCCAATATTAACTTCAGTCATCTGTCTTTTTTTTTTTTTTTGGAGTAAAATACACCCCAATATGGAGTGCTCATTATTCCACTAGAAAAGATTGAAAGGGAATGGAGAATAATGGATATAAAGTAAAGATTTTGGCATGAAATTGGTAGGGGAGTTATAAAATTTAAAAGTTATGGGAAATGTTTTATAAATTATTCATTTTTAAATAACATCATAAACTTGAACACAGCTGAGAGTTACTGGGCTTTACAGCATATCATGGCTTTTACACTTACTGAGGAATAAATAAATATTCTTTCAAACTCTTAAGCTGTATTCATTCACTGCTCCAGTGAGGGAAAGACAGATTCAACTAAAGCAAAAAAAAGAATGACAGTCAGTGCGCTAAATATTGTGTAGAAATAGGAAGAGAAGGTTTTGTTTACAGCCTTTTAAACTTAAAAGATCTTATTTTTCAAAATTATTTTCTGATGGTTTAGGGCAGGAGTTCTCAACTTTTTTCTTTGAGGCCCTCCAACATGCTATAAAAACTCCACGGCCCACTTGTGCCACAACAACTGGTTTTCTGCATAACCAGTAGATTAAAAGCCAGGGCCAGCATTAAGGGGTAGCAAGCAGGGCAATTGCCCAGGGTCCCATGCGACGAGGCCTCAGCGAAGCTAAGTTGCTTGGAGTTCAGCTTCAGCTGGTGGAGGGGTTTAGAGGCTCGGACTACAGCTTCAGCCCTGGGGAGTGGGGCTCGGGCTTTGGCTTCAGCCACGGGTGGCAGGGCTCAGGCTTCAGCTTTCTGCTCTGGGCCCCAGCAAGTCTAACGCCAGCTCTCCTCTCTGGTTTAATTTGGAAGACCCCCTGAAACCTGCTCATGGCCCCCCATGGGGCCCCAGATCACTGGTTTTGGGGGCGGGCTGGAGTGTATATGTATATATAATATATATTAGACTGCTAACATTGCTTTTTATTGATAATTCAATACCATTTTGCCCCTCTTTGAGAAGAAAATGTTTGCTTTTCTAATTATTTACTTTGCTGCCAATCCTACCAATAACTAATTCTTTCACAATTTGTTAAATGCACATTGTATGCTATACTTTGCTTGAGTTAATTATTTTGCAATATTGCGTGTTAATAGTGTACAATGTTAGTACAGACATAATGCTACATGGATGTGTAAGAATTATTTTATCTATCTGAAAACCAAACATATATTGATTTGGACTGGAGTATTTATTAGTTTCTACTTGGATGTTAATCTTAGTGATACCACAATTTATAATATGAAGAGCAGGATGTTTGCTGTCATCCGGTTGTAAGATATGTTGAAAATCTGGGATCAAATGTGTCCATAAGAAGTAGGTTATACCAATGGACAGGAAACAAGCCAGCTTTTTCAAACTATACCTTCGGAGAATGTGGCGGGTGGTGTGGGGGGATATGAGGAAGAATATCTCTTGGGAAAAGTATAAAGATACATGTTGTTCTCTAAATATTCCACTTTATCATTTTGTGTCAGTCGATAGGTTGTACAGCAAAAAGGATAACAAAAATAGACACAACTTATTGTAATAGAATTTCAAATAGTATCAAAAGATCTACAGGTCTATTGTCAAAACTTTATAAAGCCTTTAAGGAGATCCGATTTTACAAAAGAAAGAAGGCTACATTGGAAAAAAAAAGAAGTTGGGCATGTTATAGGGTTGGAACAATACATGAAATAGCAGAAAAGAATGGATTGCCAGCTCCACTACTGTGTGTCAAAATAATAGAAAATTGAATAATTGGGATGGAGATAGAGCTTGTCACTACTTCAGTTAGTCTGACTCTAGCCCAGGGTAGTTACCTGTTTACTGGACTACCATATAAGAAGTGAGTTGGTGGTTTCAGCCCACCTCTTAGGAGGCAGGTGTCCAAACTGTCTACATTGCTAAGTCCCCTTCAGAATGGGCACAGTTACTGGGTCACCTTAGCAGAGATACTAAGAACTAATTAGGTGTGGAGATTGAATTACCCTACAATAGGCATATCCAGATGAGGACTAAGGCATGCTGGCAAAGTAATGTGGAAGCTTCCACTGCAGCATATCCCTGTCTAGTACCAGTTTTGTGACGGAAAAGAACTTTATCCTTACCATGAACAACAACTGTGTTGCTTTGATTTCCATATTTTATTTTTTGAGTTTTCCTTTTAAAAACATATTTAAAAATTCAGTTATCAGTATCTGTATTGTAATGCAAATTAGTATAATAAGTCAGACTGCAAAGTAGTTGTAAATCTCATAGACAAAGTAGCGTGGTCTGCATATATGCAAAGGTAGTAGCCCAAATGAAAGTGCATGGAAATGGATAAAAAGTCAGTCCACCTGACCTACAGAGAAATCAATATTTATTTATAAAGAACGATGTAGGAGATGATTATTTCAACAATTGTGGCTAGACCAGATGGAAGGATAGAGAGGCCAGTGCTAAATGGTTTGAGGGAGGAAGGTAAGATTTTGCTAACGAAACATTTATTTCCAGGGTCATAAAGCAATATGATGTAATAATTTGCTTTGTCACTTTAAGAGATCAATCAAGAACTTTGTTTCTGGATCATCATCACAGCTTTATATCCTAGCTGTGTGGTGGTTACAATTTTGTTCTGAGTTATGCACTTTTGGGGAAAAGAAGAAGCTTTTATTCTGAACACCTATATGCAGAATTGCCTTTACATTACTTTCTATTTGCCACCATGTTTTATTGCAAGCCAGGTTTCTATTTACTCTTGCATTTATGCCTTCATATGTATTTTTAAGTAGATGCATTTCAGTTCTTTTGTTGCTTGTTAACAGTGAGAGATGGGTTTATCCTGCACATATCAACTGCCCCTCTTTTGCAAAAGACCTACTTCTCACTCTGTTAGATTGCAAATCATTTGGTCTCTAATTAGTCCAGCTGTTAACTGTTCAAATTCACGCGAGTTAGCTTTAGTACATAATGATAAATGGCCTTACCTGGCAACTAATTTTTAAGTTATTTTCTTGAAAAAAAATTTCTCAAGTGACAGTATAGTGTGGATTGCAGCATCATTGCATTTTATTTAAATGAGTCTAGTACAGTGGTTCCCAAACCTGTTCCGCTGCTTGTGCAGCGAAAGCCCCTGGCGGGCTGGGCCGGTTTGTTTACCTGCTGCATCTGCCAGTTTGGCCGATCACGGCTCCTAGTGGCCCGGTTCGCTGCTCCAGGCCAATGGGCGCTGCTGGAAGTGGCGGCCAGTATGTCCCTTGGCCCACGATGCTTCCAGCAGCTCCCATTGGCCTGGAGCAGCGAACCACAGCCACTGGGAGCCGCGATCGGCAGGTAAACAAACCAGCCCAGCCCGCCAGGGGCTTTCCCTGCACAAGCGGTGGAGCAAAAGTTTGGGAACCACTGGTCTAGCAGTTTGTAGTTCTCGTTGTGCTCCTATTAGGGAATGGCTACACTTGCAGATGTAGAGCGCTTTAAGTTAAACTAGCCTTCGTAGAGCTCAGTAGGGAAGGAGCTGCAGTCTGTCCACACTGACAGCTTCAAGCACGTATGCAGCACTTGCAGTGGCATTGGGATCAGTGCATTATGGGCAGCTATCCCAGCATGCACGTGGCTGCAACGTGCTTTTCAAACGGGGGGTGGGTGGGGTGGAGTGTGACAGGGAGTGTGTTGTGTGTATGTGGGGGGAGAGAGAGTGGGTTTTGGGGGGGCTGAGAGTATGTCAGCATGCTGTCTTGTAAGTTCAGAAAGCAGCAGGCCCTCTCTCTCACACAGCATTCCACACTAATGGTTGCTTTGTCTCGGAGCAGATAAGCAGCCGGCTGTTAGAAACAGAGCTTTCAAAGGGCATATCCGCATTCCTGCAGCGATTCAAAAGCAAGGACAAGAGTGGCCACTTGACTTAAGGGGATTATGGGATGTTTCCGGAGGCTGATCAGAGCACAGTAATAAAACACCTCGCCCACACTGGCGCCGCGGCGCTCCAGCGGGGGCGCAGCAAACGTTATTCCACTCGCCGAGGTGGAGAACCAGCAGCTCTGTAGCCACGGAGTCAGAGCGCTCTACGTGCCTTGCCAGTGTGGACGGGTAGTGAGCTAGTGCGCCCGGGGCTCCTTTATTGCGCTGTAACTCGCAAGTGCAGCCAAGCCCTTAGAATATGTTCTTGAGTGGCTTTGTGCCTGCCACATGTAGCCTTGTGGAGGACTTCACCGTCTGATTTTTTCTTCCTCCAGTAAAACTGAAAGGACCCTAATTTCATGGCTAAATATAGTTGGCTATATTCACTTCTGATGGGTGAGCATTTCCAGTGACGGCAGCGGAGTTGTACCCTACTGTACCAGCAGTGAATTTTGCCCAATATGTTTTGACTTTGCAAAAAGAAAAGGAGTACTTGTGGCACCTTAGAGACTAACCAATTTATTTGAGCATGAGCTTTCATGAGCTACAGCTCACTTCATCGGATGCATACCGTGGAAACTGCAGTAGACATTATATACACACAGAGACCATGAAACAATACCCCCTCCCACCCCACTGTCCTGCTGGTAATAGCTTATCTAAAGTGATCATCAAGTTGGGCCATTTCCAGCACAAATCCAGGTTTTCTCACCCTCCGCCCCCACCCACACAAACTCACTCTCCTGCTGGTAATAGCCCATCCAAAGTGACCACTCTTTTCACAATGTGTATGATAATCAAGTTGGGCCATTTCCAGCACAAATCCAGGTTTTCTCACCCTCCGCCCCCCCCGCCCCCCCAACTCACTCTCCTGCTGGTAATAGCCCATCCAAAGTGACCACTCTTTTCACAATGTGTATGATAATCAAGGTGGGTCATTTCCAGCACAAATCCAGGTTCTCTTACTCCCTCACCCCCCTCCAAAAAAACACACACACAAACTCACTCTCCTGCTGGTAATAGCTTATCCAAAGTGACCACTCTCCCTACAATGTGCATGATAATCAAGGTGGGCCATTTCCAGCATAAATCCCGGTTTTCTCATCTCCCCACCCCCATACACACACAAACTCACTCTCCTGCTGGTAATAGCTCATCCAAAGTGACCACTCTCCCTACAATGTGCATGGTAATCAAGGTGGGTCATTTCCAGCACAGATCCAGGCTTTCTCACACACCCCCCCCCGTCCCCCGGGAACACACACACACACACATAAACTCACTCTCCTGCTGGCAATAGCTCATCCAAACTGACCACTCTCCAAATTTAGGAGAGTGGTCAGTTTGGATGATTAGACTACCTTGCATAATGACTTAGCCACTCCCAGTCTCTATTTAAGCCTAAATTAATAGTATCCAATTTGCAAATTAATTCCAATTCAGCAGTTTCTCGCTGGAGTCTGGATTTGAAGTTTTTTTGTTGTAAGATAGTGACCTTCATGTCGGTGATTGCGTGACCAGAGAGATTGAAGTGTTCTCCGACTGGTTTATGAATGTTATAATTCTTGACATCTGATTTGTGTCCATTTATTCTTTTACGTAGAGACTGTCCAGTTTGACCAATGTAAATGGCAGAGGGGCATTGCTGGCACATGATGGCATATATCACATTGGTGGATGTGCAGGTGAACGAGCCTCTGATAGTGTGGCTGATGTTATTAGGCCCTGTGATGGTGTCCCCTGAATAGATATGTGGGCACAGTTGGCAACGGGCTTTGTTGCAAGGATAGGTTCCTGGGCTAGTGGTTCTGTTGTGTGGTATGTGGTTGTTGGTGAGTATTTGCTTCAGGTTGCGGGGCTGTCTGTAGGCAAGGACTGGCCTGTCTCCCAAGATTTGTGAGAGTGTTGGGTCATCCTTCAGGATAGGTTGTAGATCCTTAATAATGCATTGAAGGGGTTTTAGTTGGGGGCTGAAGGTGACGGCTAGTGGCATTCTGTTATTTTCTTTGTTAGGCCTGTCCTGTAGTAGGTGACTTCTGGGAACGCTTCTGGCTCTATCAATCTGTTTCTTCACTTCCGTAGGTGGGTATTGTAGTTGTAAGAAAGTTTGATAGAGATCTTGTAGGTGTTTGTCTCTGTCTGAGCGGTTGGAGCAAATGCGGTTGTATCGCAGAGCTTGGCTGTAGACGATGGATCATGTGGTGTGGTCAGGGTGAAAGCTGGAGGCATGTAGGTAGGAATAGCAGTCAGTAGGTTTCCGGTATAGGGTGGTGTTTATGTGACCATTGTTTATTAGCACTGTAGTGTCCAGGAAGTGGATCTCTTGTGTGGACTGGACCAGGCTGAGGTTAATGGTGGGATGGAAATTGTTGAAATCATGGTGGAATTCCTCAAGGGCTTCTTTTCCATGGGTCCAGATGATGAAGATGTCATCAATATAGCACAAGTAGAGTAGGGGCTTTAGGGGACGAGAGCTGAGGAAGCGTTGTTCTAAATCAGCCATAAAAATGTTGGCATACTGTGGGGCCATATGGGTACCCATAGCAGTGCCGCTGATCTGAAGGTATACATTGTCCCCAAATGTAAAATAGTTATGGGTAAGGACAAAGTCACAAAGTTCAGCCACCAGGTTTGCCGTGACATTATCGGGGATAGTGTTCTTGATGGCTTGTAGTCCATCTTTGTGTGGAATGTTGGTGCAGAGGACTTCTACATCCATAGTGGCCAGGATGGTGTTATCAGGAAGCTCATGCTCATGCTCAAATAAATTGGTTAGTCTCTAAGGTGCCACAAGTACTCCTTTTCTTTTTGCAAAGACAGACTAACACGGCTGTTACTCTGAAACCACGTTTGACTTTATTACTTGAAAACTTTGACATTAGTTAAAACCAGCAAAGATCAGATTTCTATACCTAGCCTGAATAATTAAACTATCCCTCCATTTAAAGAGACCAAGGGGCCCAGTTTCAAGATTTTCTCCACAACCATGAGGGATAGAAATGGAGGCTATGACCACTGTAAGCTCTCTAGAGTAGCCACTCTAAGTCGAGGGTAGAGAGCTCTCCCATTGGCTTAACTACTCCAGACCCCGTGAGTGGTGGTAGCTGTGTTGGCAGGAGAAGATCTCCCACTGACATACTGCTGTCCACACAGGCGCTTAAGTCGGCATAAGTTACCTCACTCTGGGTGGCTAATTCACACCGCCGTGTGATATAACGTACGTTGACTTAGGCTATGGTTAACCTATAGCTTTACTCTTTTCTTTTAAAATGAAAGCTGAGATCTCATATAACTCATGTCTCCAGGAAGGTGGGGCTAACACTTCCCCCCCCCCCAAAAAAAATCCTAAGTATCTCAAGGCTCATAATAAAATCATGAGAAATAGCAACACTGAAGAGTTTCAAGACACTTGTAGTTATGGGCATATAAGGACTCCTGGGAAATCTGAACCCCTAATTGGAGTCCCTCTCATACCAGGTATGTCTACATTGCAGTTAGACACCCGCAGCTGGCCTGTGCCAGCTGACTTGGGCTAAGGCTGTTTAATTGTGGTGTAGATATTCGGGCTCGAGCTGCAGCCTGAGCTCAGGGACCCTCCTACCTTGCAGGGTCCCAGAGCACAGCTTCCAGCCTAATCCTGAACATCTATGCTGCAATTAAACGGCCCTTAGCCTGAGCCCCAGGAGCCTGATTTAGCTGCCACAGACCAGCTGCGGGTGTCTAACTACAGCGTAGACATACCCTAAGTTTATTTATCTATTTGTACATACTTGTGAGCATTAGAAAAATAGCATTAATGATTTGACTAAGAAGTTTGGCTAGATAGACTCTTTAACAGTGTTCATAGTATATTTACATAGTTCTTTATTTTGCTGCAAGTTTACATGGACAAGATTTTGCTTATGTGTGTTTAAAACTAATATATTTACATTTTGTGGCCCAGGTAGCTGTGAAACTGCGATGCCTTTAATAAGGTAAAGTTTGCTCCCCCAGTGCAGTCAGCCTGCTCTGTAAAGTGACGATCCTCACCATTTACTTTAGATGCCACTGGGAGTGCAGCAAGGAAGCAGTGTCTGACAGACCCTTGCACAAGAGAGAAGGAGGGGATCCTTGCTCATTCTCCCACCCCTCATCCCACACACGTGTGTAAGGGACATGCTCTCTGGCCTTGTAAATGTTGCTGTTTGTGTCTGGATACATAATGTTTGTGGCTAGAGGTGTTGAAAAACATGCTTAACTCAAAATACTTTGTTTCTGTCTGTGGAAAATATAGTGTATTCTGCCACTTTACTTCTGTTTCCTCACACTGCCAAACATGATCAGTGTTGTAGATGTAACTCCGACTATATCCGGGTCACTATGTATGTGTTTGAGTCTGCCATATGCCCTGTTCTGATGGTCCAAGCTAGCAAAAATATCATACCGATTTATCTACTGGACATAAATAGACCACTGTAGCAATGGTAAACTAGTATGCAAGGGGGAAAAATACAGCAACAAAGAATCCCCAGTTAAAACACAGCATCTGAACAGTTTGGCCAACACTTGTCTTCTAATGTCAAATGCTAATTATGACTTTTTAAATTGCAAAAGGACTATAGCCCAGCAGCATAATCTAATGTGACTTGAAAAATATACATTGCAACATTTCACAGGAGGGGTTGCATGTATGCATGGCACATGAAATGAAAGGCATGGCACACATTGGCATATCAGTAAATTTTCATCACTATCAGTGAATTGTCATGTCACCTAGACCAGGGGTTCTCAGACTTCATTGCACTGTGACTTCCTTCGGACAACAAAATTACTACATGACCCCAGGGAGAGGGCCCGAACCCTGCTGTCCCGGGGTCAGGGGATAGGAGGCCAGAGCCCAAGCCCCATTGCCCCGGGTGGGGGTGGAGCTTGGGCTTCAGCTTCAGCCCTGGGTCCCAGCAAGTCTTATGCTGTCCCTGGTGACCCCATTAAAATCTGGTCATGACCCACTTTGGGGTCCCAACCCACAGTTTGAGAACCCCTCACCTAGACCGTAGCATAGCAGAGCCTAGGTGGCATGCTACAACTGAAGGGCCAGCCCTGTACTTCACTGAGGGCATGCCAGATGCCAGGAAATACTGCAGTCCCTTCACATATTTTGTATAAGCAGTTTCCATGCTGTTGTGCTCTGTTAAATGAGATATTTTGAAACAGTTAGGCAAAATGATATAATATTCCTATTATATTTATGCTTCCTGGCTAAAAACCAAAAAACCTCTACATTTGTGAATCATTATAATCTAACCATTGATTTCAGGACCCTACATTTTCCAAGGAATGTCAGAAATCCACATGGTGTCCCGAGTGCCAGATTTTGTATTTGGATCTCTGATTTAGATGGATAATGAGCAAAAGTTCATGAGGTGTGAAACTGCATATAGATAGCTCCTCACTGGTTATGCACATGAGGAATGTAAATGATTCCTTCCAAGGTCAGTTCAAATTATATTCTCCAGATATGCTCTCAGATGTCACTATGTTTAGTGACTAAGCATTTTCTTAATCTTAATTTACTGCAAAACCATGCCCACTTTTGAAGAACCTCCATTAAAATGCTGTGGATATGAAGATTCATGCTACTTGAAAGATAGTATAATATTAGATTAATTTGAAAATGACTACTAGTTATCATGACAGTCTTACTCTCCTCCACATTGAGGAGTTATGTAGTAGGTATTTAAGGATATAATTAAGGATATAATTTGGCTCTAAAACTACTTACAATAAAATCATACATGTCTAAGGTATATGCCAATGTAGATTTTTTCAGTTCTCATAAATTTACTGGCCCAGGCATTAATTTTTTCATCTTCCTATTAACACAATAACAAATATAATGAAAAAAGTATATTTTATTCGACTGCCAAAAAAAAAAATTACTTGTCCTGGATGAATTGGCAAGTTGAATTTTGCAAGGCTGCACTAAAGGAATTGGAATAATTTCATTGTCAGTCTTTAAAACTCTGAATAGTAGAACACTGTAGATATTGCAAACACCACAGAGCCAAGTTTAAGCTTAAACTCAAAATCTTACCAAAAATATTAGATCAAGTTGATCTGTATGAAAACCTTGGCACCCAGATCAGAACTGCCTGAAGGAACATAAAGTGGAGTTGTGATGAACAACAATATCTCAGAATCGAGGGAGTGTATCCATTGGAGTGTTGCTGAATAGGTGAGCCTCTTTATTTTTATATAATATATTTAGTGACCATATAGCCTTTCTTCTGTAATTTACTGGTTCAAATCTAGTTCATTTTGGTAGTTACTAAAAATTATTCTCATATTTTTCGGATTGTGTGGCCCGTGTCACATAAGATCAGTTCCCAGTGGACAGATGTGAACATCACAATACCGACTTCTGCACGTGAGTAGCCCCTTACTGGTGATCTCAGTAGATAGAGCCAGGATTAAAAAGGGATGAAAGAGACTTGACTTCCCTCTTGCTTCTAGCATGCTCTTTCCTGAACAAGGATTAAACATTGTGCCAGTGTAACCTATCTGGGTATGTATTTCAATATATTTGAATGTTACCAGAATTTTAAAAACATACAATTAGTTTGTAGACTATGTTCTTTTCTTTGCCTGATGGTAGGTTGAGAAAGTGGATGTGGGTTTTTGATGTTTAGGAATTTTTCAGCTATCTTTGTGAACTTTTTAGTGTTAAGGCTAATGAGGCGAAGGATGGATCTTAAACTGTGATCTGGAGGTTGGAAATCCATTGTCAAAGTAACTGCTTGCAGATGAGTTCCATGGTTGAGCCTGCTGCTGAAAATCCCCTGCTCATACATGTTTCACCTTTTGGCACTGTCAAATCTGGAATGCCCAAGCAGTGCACTCTTGTCAGGTCACAGCCACAGAGAGGCAGGCTCTTAGGTAATTGAAACTCATCCTGTTTAGGGACTTGAAGATTAAGAATAAGACTTTACACTGGTCCAGCATTGCACCAGTAGTCAGTGTAATGCATAGAATTGAAAAATGAGGTATTTTCTATGCCTCATGTTGTCTAGATGATGAGCGGCTGCATGTTGTGCCATCTGGAATTTCTTCAAGGCAATCACTTTCAATCGTAGGTAGAGCACATTACACTAAGTTGAGCATGAAGGTGGTGAACATTGTCTGACCTTGTATTAGTCAGATATGCATCTGCTAGACTGTACCTGCTTCTGAGTTTGTACAGTCCCCAGCATAAAGGGATGTTGATGCTGAATGCAACCTCTTGACACTATCATGTGATAAATATTTTATAATAATAAAGGTGTGTCGCCACTTGGCTAACCAAACAGGGCAGAAGATTTTTCTGGCTGTCTATGGCATCTGGGTGTCCAGGAGGGGATACAGAAGGACCCCCCACTCCAGACTGCATACCTTGTTGATGATTAGAGGACAAATTCCTTCAACTGATAAGCTATGATTTTTCACAGTACTTCAAAATGCTCTCCTCCAGAATCCCCACCAAAGATTTTACGTTCTTTGTCCTTGCCTGGATTTCAGTTCTGGAACTAAACAGAGGACTAGATTAATAAGTGTTATTGATCTGGCATATTTCATGAGCACGAAATTCACTCAGCTGAAAACCTAAAACTCCATATATACTAATCCTGAATTTTCAGAAGTGCCTAAGTCCTATTTTCAAAAACCACTTATGTGCTTAAAAGTCAATGGGACTTAGGCTTTTAAATCAATTAGCTGCTTTAAAAATTTTTACCTTTAATCTTTTTCTCACTCTCTCCTCTATAAATGGGGATGTTATACTATTTACCTACTTCAAAAGTGTTGTCAAGCTAAATTCATAATTGTTTGTAAAGTGTGTTATAGTCATTTGGTAAACAGACCAAAATAAATACTTAGGTGATAATGGACAGGAAAACTAATGTTTGCAGTTCTAGATAGTGGCAAAAAACAAACTCCAAAACCCACTTGCAGAGAGGGGGAATCAGTCATGAAACTCTGGACAAGGGGCTGATAGAAAAGAACCTAAAGCATTGTTGAGAATCCTCCCTGCCTGCAGACAGCAAAATCAGCTCCACCTTGGCTCAACTGTGAGAAATCTCAGGTAAGGGAGACATACCCCAGCTGTTGTAGCTAATGAGGGTGAGCCCAAGTAGAAAGTGGGACAAACAGGAAGAAAGACAGCCGTAGAGCTTGGGACTTCAAAGAAAATCTTCTGCCATGTCTCAAAGCTACTTGGTGCCCGCTGGAATACAGGGAAGGAAGATGTTTATTGACCCTTCTTTTTGTTGATTTTAATTTAAGCCACCACTGTCCAGGTCAAGGACTGACCCAGGCCATTTGAACTAGAATTTTTGCCCATGGTGGTAACCTTGGCCACTGAGAGGACTATACCATATACTGAACTTGAAAACAAAGCATGTGGTCCAGGTTATCTTATTTGTAAAATCACTGTATATTTTGTACAAATCTCAGATGATGACCGTCAGAACTATATCTTTTATCACTGTGGCTTTATCAGCTACTGAATCTGATATTAAAGTCTTTTTTGTTGACAGTGATGGTGTATAGTGAGCATCACATGCACATATAATTGCTTGTGGTAGCTTGTTTTTATTTTATGAAACTAATTGGCTGTTTCTTGTAACTACAAGCCCACAATCTGATTAGTTTAAAGAGCCAATAATAAACACCTTTGAAAGATTGACATGCATGGAATACTCCATAAATATTCCAAATACTAAGGAATCAAGATAACTAGTTAATTATACAAATATGGTAATTTGAAAGCAATACTAGTCTTGTGGATACTTGCAGGTTTACATATACTTTAATATAAATCACTCTAGTTGTGTTTGAAATATTAGTAGATTAGGCACTAATATACACATTCACAGTGACTAGTTAAAGCATTTCTAAAGCACTGTTCATGGTAGTATTGATGTTTGTTCTAATTAGAACCTTGGCCAGCATTCTGTCCTCCAATCATCTTGTTGATTTCAGTGTGGTGCTATGTATGTAACTGAGAGCAGAATACGGACTCAAAACTGGAATTTGCACTTTGTTTTTCTGAGAACGTTTTGACTTTCCAGGCATAAAAATACTATATTTTTGACCATGTGGTTTAAAATGTAAATACATCTATCCTGAAACTTGATGCACAGGCTCATGTAACTTTATGAAGGACTCCACTGAGGCATACGAGAAAATGAAATGATTGGAGTATAGCTAGCAATGCAGGGAGAGATTATTCCTGCTTACAGTAGGCATTCTTAATAAAATCTCCCTTTAATTTAAGGTCTGCAAATCACTCTAGGAGACTAGGATGTACTGGTTTCCAATAAAGGTGAAAACATGTAATACTAGAATTACTCATTAAAACTCTCTACTCAATATGTGCTGTTGGTAAACAACAAACTGGAAAAATTCATTACAAATGAAATATCTATTCATTATTCCTTTGAATATAGAAAACATGATTCTATAAAGTATAACTGAAAAAACAATATCTTCAAATTATTGCATAAAACTAGAAAAAGCATATCCTATTTACTAGATTCATCTTGCATTTTGTTCATGAACTAATTGCTGACATTATATAATAAGGTGTTCATGCTCTAGCATATGGTGCAATCATATAATGTATTCTGTGTATTAAATTTATAAACTATTAGAATTTTCTTAAAAGGGGTGCATAGCTGCTCAGCCGCCTCTGACCATCTGAATAGTCCTTCAGTTATATTCCCTGCTATCCATATATAAACTTTTCCTGTTTGTCTTTTCAACCCTCTCAAATTATACAAGAGCAAGCTTCACATGGCTAATGAAGAACAGCTCCAAAGATTAGGAACAAAGCATTTTTGTAGAACTAACATGAACTTCAGATATGTGAGTGCAGAGACTGCTGCTTAGCCACAAATAGGTTCTGTCAGTTTCAGCTTTTATCTTGGATATTCATGAAGGAATCTGGATTTACATAATAAGAATGTTCATGAGCCATCTCATTATAATTTTAGACATTTTTGGAGCTGAATAATATACCTGCTTTATTTTCAAGCTGTACTACTTACACATATTTTACGTAATGAAATATTTTTGCTACATATGGAAGCTTTATTTGTATTAATTTTCCTATGTCAGTTTGTGTTTTCAGTAGAATTTGAAAAGAGGAATAAGACAAAATCACGATGAAACTCTGAGCATCATTATATCATGCAAAGTATCAGGCAACTGCAGCTTCCCTGAATATCTTCTAAAGTCCTTTCTAATTGGACACACATGAAGGGATGAGCATTGCACAGCACTGAATTCTATGTAATTGCAAATAATTCAGGATTAACCCAGACTTGAAAATAAAATAAAATCTCATGTGGATTGCATGGTGGAACTAACTGGAGTTACAAGTCACCTTTAAAACATGTTTGAAATTCATAAGCATAATAGCACAAGTACATATATTTTTCTTTACCAAATACACAAGTCTTAAATAATGAAAAGTGAGCAAAGTCAGATGGATGAAAATGAAGACTTCTGAAATGTAAAATGTGTGTAATAAAACAAGATAATTTGTAAGGGCTTTGCTTCAATATGTTTTTCCCTTCTGCCCCTTTCCAAAAAAAACAAAAAAAAAACAAGTTTAATGCAGCAGGTCAGCTCCATCAGAAGAGCTGTGGTTAATGCCTCTAAGGCAGTTTTCCATTTCAGTGAAATTCTCACAAAGGAAGGGCCAGCTTTTACTCGTGCCCCTCCCCCTCCTGGTGAGCTTGCTTCTGATATCCTCTTTTTTCTTCTTCTTCCTGCTATAATGACTTTCCTTTATCTCTTCAAGGAGAGTGGCCTATGCAGAATTTTGTGCATGCTGGATCACTTGGGTAACTTTCTAGAAAGTGGGAAGGAGGAATATTTTGAGGAACCTATGCTATGCTAATATATTTTGATCATGTCAGTATTCCACTATGCTGAAACATTTATATTTGAAATATGGTGTCTTACTTGCAAGTTATTTGGCTGATGAGGGAAGCAGAATTGCCTGTCCCAACACTCTCACAAATCTTGGGAGACAGGCCAGTCCTTGCCTACAGACAGCCTCCCAACCTGAAGCGAATACTCACCAGCAACCACATACCACACAACAGAACCACTAACCCAGGAACCTATCCTTGCAACAAAGCTCATTGCCAACTGTACCCACATATCTATTCAGGGGACACCATCACAGGGCCTAATAACATCAGCCACACTATCGGAGGCTCGTTCACCTGCACATCCACCAATGTGATATATGCCATCATGTGCCAGCAATGCCCCTCTGCCATGTACATTGGTCAAACTGGACAGTCTCTCCGTAAAAGAATAAATGGACACAAATCAGATGTCAAGAATTATAACATTCATAAACCAGTCGGAGAACACTTCAGTCTCTCTGGTCATGCGATTACAGACATGAAAGTTGCAATATTACAACAGAAAAACTTCAAAACCAGACTCCAGCGAGAGACTGTTGAATTGGAATTCATTTGCAAATTGGATACAATTAACTTAGGTTATCTTGCATAATGACTTAGCCACTCCCAGTCTCTATTCAAGCCTATTTCCCCTTGTTTTTTCCTACCTACACCCCCCCCCCCTCCTCAGACATTCTTGTTAAACCCTGGATTTGTGCTGGAAATGGCCCACCTTGATTATCATACACATTGTAAGGAGAGTGATCACTTTAGATAAGCTATTACCAACAGGAGAGCATGTGTGTGGGGAAAAAAAGGGGGGGGGGACCTGGATTTGTGCTGGAAATGGCCCACCTTGATTATCATACACATTGTAAGGAGAGTGATCACTTTAGATAAGCTATTACCAGCAGGAGAGTGGGGTGGGGGGAGAGAAAACCTTTTGTAGTGGTAAACACCCATTTTTTCATGGTTTGTATGTATAAGAACATCTTCTGTATTTTCCACATTATGCATCCGATGAAGTGAGCTGTAGCTTACGAAAGTTTATGCTCAAATAAATTGGTTAGTCTCTAAGGTGCCACAAGTACTCCTTTTCTTTTTGTCTTCAGGGAGACTCAGCATATAGTCTTTATTGCTTGCTTTGCTTCCATCTGCTGCTGTAGTATACAAGGATAGGAGATTTTTTTCCTCTGTGGATTTATAGGTGTTCTCATAACGACCAAAAGTTGCATACTCTAAATCAGATAAGGAAGTGCTTAGAACATGTACATGGTTAATACCAAAAGGGAAGTCATTGTTCTGCTATCTATAGAACTCATTCATCATGGCTCTATGTGAGAATTTTATGTATTTGTAAAATATTTAAAATATGTGCAGCATTGAGGTTTAAACTTAGGCTAGTTTTTATTAAGTGCTAAAAATATCTGTTGGGTTTCAGTACATATCTGGGCCAAGACTTTCAAAGCTGGATACATAAAGTCAAACTTCCAAATCCCATGTTTAAGTACCTAAATATAAGTGGCCTGACTTTCAGAAGTTCTGAACACCCATAAATCATACTGAAACAATGGGTCCTGCAGGTGTTCAGCACATTTGAAAACCAGGTTACTTATATTTAGGTGCCTAATATGGATGTAGAAGTTCGACTTTAGACACCCAGGCTTGCAAAATCTTGGTCCTTGTCCTTAAATCCAATAGCATACAGCAGCATCCCTTCCCCTCAATATGGGCATACCTGCAGCCATATCTTTTATAGAACTGCAGACACAGACTGATTTTTTTTTCTTAAAAAGACATTCAGAAGGAACAGCTGCTTAATTCTATGTGTCTCTTTGCTGAATATGTAGGGGGCACACAGAGTTAAACTGAGCTAAGTTACATAAAGGATATGTCAACTTGAAGTACCACTGAACATTGTAGATCATTTTCTACAGCAAACATTTATGTGATGGAGGCTTTAACTGTGGAAAAACATAGGGTAAATTTTTCAGAAGTGCTTAAGTGACTTAGAAACCTAAGTCCCATTAACTTCAACTATTGTTATTACAAATGTCTAAAGTGTTTGTCATTGTGGTGGTTCAGTGGTTTAGTTACAGAAATAAACTAACATTAAGTACTGGCTTGAGGATATACCCTCTAGATCTTGATGGATTTGGAAGTGAATGCTGGAATAGAACTTTGGGAGTTTAGTGAGTGTTCTATGAATATGAAATTTAAAAAATGACAATTGCAGTGGTAATTTTGGCCCTGAACATTAATGGATTTGTTATCCATGAATTTATCTAATTCTTATTTTTGAAACCAGTTACACTTTTGGCCTTCACAACATCCCAGGCAACAAGTTCCACAGGTTGGCTGTGCATTATGTGAAGTAGTACTTCCTTATGTATATTTTTACATCTGCTGCCTATTAATTTCATTGGGTGACCCCTAGTTCTTGTGTTATGGGAAGGGGTAAATTAACACTTCCTTATTCACTTTCTCCACACCAGTCATGATTTTATAGACCTCTGTCATATCCCCCCTTAGTTGGCTCTTTTCCAAGCTAATTAGATCTAATCTTTTTTGAATCTTTCTTGGTGTAGAAGCTGTTCTATACCTCTAATCACTTTTTTGCCCTTCTTTGTACCTTTTCCAATTCTAATATATCTTTTTTTGAGGTGGAGATACCAGAACTGCACATGGTATTCAAGAGGTTTATGTACTATGGATTTATATGATGATATTATGATATTTGCTGTTTTAGTGTCTATCCCTTTCCTAATGGTTCCCAACATTATTAACTTTTTTGACTGCTGCTTCACACTGAGCAGATGTTTTCAGAGAGCTATCCACGATGACTCCAAGAAGTCTCTTGAGTGATAAGAGCTAATTTAAACCACATCGTTTTGTATGTATAGCTTGGGTTATGTTTTCCACTGTGCCTTACTTTGCACTTATGAACACTGAATTTTCATCTATCATTTTTATTGCTCAGTCACCCAGTTTAGTGAGATCTCTTTGCAACTCTTCACAGTCCTCTTTTGGACTTAGTGGTTGTGAGGAATTTTGTATCATCTGCAATTTTGCCTCCTCACTGTTTGCCCTTTTTAACCAGATCATTTATGATTTAATTGAGCAGCACAGGTCCCAGTACAAATCCTTGGGGTGCCCCTACTATTTACCTTTTTCTTTTGTGAAAACTGACCATTTATTTCTACCCTTTGTTTTCTATCTTTTAACCAGCTGTTGAGGAGGACTTTCCCTCTTATCCCATGACTGCTTATTGGCCATAATTATTTCCTTAACTAATGAGTTTCAGTGCCACTATTTAAGGAGGTTCTTTTAATGGGGCACATGACGTTGAGGGCCAGATTATGAACTCCCTACTTCCACTGGTGAACAGTTACTTGCATAAGTAGTCCTGTTATCATCCCTGTCTTCGCTATTCCTGTGAGTATTTGCATACCAGTGCAAGAAAGGGATTCATAATCTGGTCCTCAGCAGGCATTTCTTAATCAAAGTACATGATTCTAGAATGATACACTCATCTCCTGGGCATACACAGGAGACTCCATTAGAAATTGGAACAGAATGGATACTTTCTGGAAGGAAACATCTCTTCTGTCACGTTCATATGTCAAACTATTTTTGGAGGACCTGTGAAGATGGAGGTATAAATTAATTAGTATTTTGAAAGGTGTACCCAACAAAGGAATATTTTCCTGTGTTCATCTCTGAAATGCTTTAATGTTCTATTAATCCATCCACTCTTCAATAGATGGCTGCACATTTCTGTCTGTAATTATAAAATACAGCACAGGCACTGAAATCTTGCCATGTGGCAGAGAGAACTTGTTAGAAAACCGAGGTCCTTCACATAAGTAACATATGCAGATGAATGTATAATGAAAATTAATTGTATGAGAGGCAGTTTCCTTTTGGTCGGTACTTATTTCCTTCTGTAAACCTACAGTATATGGACAAGTTTCTTTTGCCTTTTCACTAGCTATTTTATTACTGTAATAATCTTTGTGGTGTTTTTTTTTAATTGGGATATTTTTTCTTAAAACGTTGCACTTAAAATATTCAGGCTTTGTAAGGTGAGTTCAACTGTAGTGATGCCACCTGATCTGATTTGATGAAAAACTGTAGATGCAGCAGATTTAAAGAAAAAATGGCCAACTGCATGGAGAAAAGTGTCTGGGGAACGGAGGGGAGAACGAGTCAGTGGCAATTTTGCTTTACTGTTGTTGAGGCTAATTTTACAGTTATGGCAAATAATTATCCTTTCTGGATAAGCCCAGAATACAAATCAGGAAAAAAATGTCAAAAGATTGTTTGTTTGAAAAATAATAGGAAAACCAAGTATATAAGGTCTCAAACTCCTGGTATATTTACAATATCAAAATTACTCTAATACAATATTAACACTGATGGACTTGTCAAAAATCAGTCATGCAAGACCAGTTTCATTTCCTCTTTTGACACAGTTACTGACCTAGTAGACTGGGGGTGAGGGGGAAGGGAAACAGTAGATGTGATATATCTTGATTTTAGTAAAGCTTTTGACAGTGTCTGACATGACATTTTCATAGGATAGGTAAACTAGGCAAATGTGGTCTAGATGAAATTACTATAAAATGGGTGCACAACTGGTTGAAACATCATAATCAAAGAGTAGTTATCAATTGCTTGCTGTCAAACTGGGAGGGCATATCTAATGGGGTCTCGCAGTGGTCAGTTTTGGGTCTGGTACTAGTCAATATTTTCATTAATGACTTGGATAATGGAGTGGCCAGTATGCTTATAAAATTTGTGGATGACACCAAGCTGGGTGGGGCTGCAATCACTTGGGCGGAGAGAATTAGAATTCATAACAACCTTGACAAATTAGAGAATTGGTCTGATATAAGCAAGATAAAATTAAATAAAGACAAGAGTAAAGTACTTCACTTGGGAAGAAAAAAATCACATGCTCAACTACAAAATGGGGAAATAACCAGCAAGCTAGTAGCACTGTGAAAAGGATCTGGGGATTACAGTGGTTCACAAACTGAATGAGTTAACCGTGTGATTTAGTTCTGAAAATGGCTAATATCATTCTGGGATGTGTAACAGGAGCGTCATGTATAAGACATGGGAGGTAATTGTCCTGCTCTAATTAGCAGTGGTGAGGTCTCAGCTGCAGTACTGTGTCCAGTTCTAGGTACCACACTTTAGGAAAGATGTGGACAAATTGGAGAGAGTCCAGAGGAGATAAAGGGATTGGAAAACATGATCTATGAGGAAAGATTTAAAAAAAAATTGGGCATGTCTAGTCTTGAGAAAAGACTTGGCAGGGGAGAACCTGATAGGTCTTCAAATATGTTACGGGCTGTTACAAAGAGGACACAGCTCAATTGTCCTCCTGGGTTCCCCTGGAGGTAGGACAAGAAGTAATGGGCTTAATCTGCAGCAAGGGAAATTTTAGACATTTTTTCCTTATATCTAACCTAACAATAAAGGTAGTTAAGACCTGAAATAGGCTTCCAAAAGAGGTTGTGGAATCCTTATAATTGGAGGTTTTTAAAAGCAGGTTAGACAAACACTTGTTAGAGATGGTCTAGGTTTATTGGTTCTACCTCAGCACAGAGGGCAGGACTTGATGATGACCTCTTAAGGTCCCTTTCAGCCCTACATTTCTAAGATTCTGTGATATTTTGTAGTTTTGACTCCTGGAATCCGCAAATCACTCTTAGAAATGTTCGTTCTGAAGTGTTAATCCCAACATCCTCCACCACATTCTGCTCCTCCTCCCCTGTCACTCCATACATAGACAAGGAAAATAGGGAGGATGTCAAACACCTCAATCTGTCCCAGTAATCCCATCCTTTCTCATCTCATGACCTCCCTAACTTTCATTCTCAACTAGAACTGACTGAAGAACAACAATTCTATTTCGCGACAACTTTCAAAACTTGTTTTCATTGTGCATTGGCATGAAAATGCAAACTTCTCAACATTTTTGCAAAAATGGAATTGTGTTGCGATATCTGTGTTTTCAAATTGAAACCTGAAATTTTTGATTTGGGAAGGTGAGTAGATTGGTAAGTAGTCTGGTGCTTAAAGCCTGGCCTGGGATATGAAGGCACAGGTAAAAGTATATTTCTATCAAGTCTTAACCTCTTATCTTTGTGGTGAATTCACAAATGTACCTTTTGGCTTGGGCAGAAGGAAGAAAGTTCAGCCTTTTTATGACTTCTCCTCCTGCAGGTCCAGTCAGCCACTGAAGCTTAAAATGGCCAAAACATAGTTCCTAATCCTTCCTCACAGGCCCAACGCTTTTCATCCTTCCTCTGTCACAGCAGACAATACTACCATTCTTCCTGTTGCTGAGGCCCATAATCTTGGCTTCGTCTTTTGAGTTGGCCCTCTTTTGACTCACTTCCAGGCCATATCTAAATTCTGCTTCTTCCTCAACACCATCTCCAGTATCCAACGCTTACTGTCTGCCCACGCTGCCAAAACTCTTGTCCAATCCATGATCAGTTTATGCTTTGACGACTGTGATCTCCTCCTCTCTGGCCTTGATGGCTGAGTGCACACTCTGCTCAAGGCCATTCAAATGCTGCTGCTAGAATAATCTTTCTGGCTTGACACTCTATTATGCACAAACTTTTTGGACCATATCCTCAGTGGGTGTAAATTAGTGTAGCTCCATTGACTTTACTGACTTGCACCAGCTTTTTGTCCTTTGTCCTTACTTTCAAAGTTCTTCCAAAAGCTAGTCCATCCTACATATTCACCCTAATGTTATCACATGGTTGGCTCTCACCTCCACTTTGTCAATGATGCCAGGCTGATTGTCTGATTCTCTGCTTCACAGACAAGCATTCTCTCATGCTCCCCTTTGAGTGAGAATAATTACTAGTCAAAATCCATAAAGCCACCAACCTGTCCTCATTCCAGTCCCTCTTCAAAACTCACATCTCCTATACTGTCGATAGTGAATTACAGCCTGATAATGGGCAGGCAGGTGGAGAGCTATAATTACTGCACCTGTTTTGTCTTGTCTTCTAGACTGCAAGTTTTTTGTGATAGGGACTGTCAATTTCCATGTCTGCACAGTGCCCAGCACAATGGGGCCCAAGCTTGTTGAGGCATTGAGGTACTACTGCAAAATAAGCATTTAAGTAATTGTGAAAATTCCTTCATGATGTGCAGTTGTATCAAAATTAATCCTATTCAAAATCCCTCCTCCCCAGTGAAAACTGCAGAGTAATACATTTATAGTTCAATGTTCTTTGGTTCCCCTCCATGGGAAATTAAAATATTTAAGTTTTATAGGTTTAATTCTCTAGAAATATCACTGCTAATATTTTAGCAATGCTTGCTTTGGTAAATCTTAAATATAAATATTTAACATTAGACATACCTTAGAGAAGATATTTAATGGGAGGAAACTGGCATATAGAGAAAATTACATGACATCTGAGGGACTGGACAGCTCAAAATAGATTTATGAAGCCTTTCATGTCTCTCTCATTGCTTCAAATTCACTTCATCAGTAGAGGTCCATAGTAGCTGCTGTTTGTTCTTCAGTACAAGAACAAAGAGCAGGAGGGAGCTGCTGGAGCCCTTCCCTGTTGCCAGAGTCTTTCACTGAAGTGGGGAAAGGGTCTGGCAGCAGGGAGACAGCCAGATGCTACACGGCTAAAAGTAGCAGTGTAGACAGGGGAGGCACTACTTGGGCCCATAGAGCACTGTGTAGGGTATGTACCCACAGGCTTCAGGTATGTCTTACTTGCCTACGTAGTGCCTCACATCTATACACATGCTAGGAGAGCTTGCAGAGTATGTACCCGACATGCCGCCATAAGGAATGTGCAGTGTAAACATACTCTTGGTGTGTATGTACTGCAGTAGCGTGTGCTGTTAGAAATGGCTGAATTCCTTCTACATATCCCAAGCTGTTTTGCCTGGGTCTCTTGGCATAGATTTGTGTCTTGCTGCCTAGCAACGTCTTTGATCGTATGGATTACCGTCCTCAACTTTTTTTTTTTCTTTATCTTTTTGCAAAGATTCATCCGCTCCCCCTCTGTCCTTATATAGTGCAGTTGTCCACACCTCAACCATTCCTTCCACTTATTTCACGTATGCATCTCAGGGTGCATTGGTGGGGATGATAGAACTCTGTCTTTAAACAGCTCCATCATGTGGCTCCTTGACTGAAATATTGGGGATTGTGCTCCACTTTGTACCCAGGAAGCTGTTTGGGTGTCTGAGCTTTTAGACATTTATCCATGCAGACCTGAACTGCCAAAGCCCTTTGAGGTTTACATTTCATTAACTAGAAATGTTTTCTTTATATTTAGTCTAAGTGTACTATACCAGTCTTCACAGCCCAGATAAAATAGACAATTGACATTTCATAGTAAGACCGAACTGCCATTTCACATAATGGTACCCCTATGTGATGGGGCACGCAGGCCCCATGCTGTCAGGGAGGGAGTTAACAAGGGCCTGTGGACATAATTGGCCCCACCATGCTACACCTGCAGTTGTTGTTAGGAGTGGAGAGAGGAAGAGGCCTTAAAAGGAAGAGATCCAGCTCAGGAAGGGCTTGACCAGAAAGGAGGACAGAGCTCTTTGTCTTCCTTGAGGAGGGAAGTCTGATTCCAGCCAAGAGCCTGAGACCGCTTGCTACCTGGACAAGCTTTCTGGTGGATGGGATGACTGGAACCAGGAAGACTAACAAAAGGCACTGGCTACACAGAAAGAAACCCTGAGCAGAAGGGTGGGGTTCTGCTGATGAACCTTCCTGATTTTGAGTTCACTGGTTCCATTTTATTATGGACTCTAATGCCCTAGAGGGGTGGGACTCAAGAGTGCCATAGCTGAAGGGCTAAGGCATCATGGCACTGCACTTGTGAGGGGTGGCACCTGACCATCGCAGACCTGCAGCTGAGCGAGTTGTGCCCTGATGCACCACAAAGGGGTGTCTAGGCAATCCGGTTATATATTGTCTCTCTGCCTTAGACTATGGGGGGTGAAGAATGGGTAAATAACAATTCTGTGCATAGACTGTGGTGCAGTATAAAGTGTCTGGGTTATAAAATGTGAATACTGAATGCAGAGGATCAAATTTAACTCAGTGTCTGTGAGAGATGATGCAGATAGTGATACCAATAGATAGGGTTGCCTGATACTTTCTCAGTAGCTTGTAACTTTACCAAACTTGAAAAGTTCAGGCATGAAATTTTCCATGCTGATTGTTTGCTTCTGGCTAATGTTTTGTTGGGTGGGGGAGTTTTTCAGTTGAAATTGTTTAATTGTTTCTGAGAATAAGGTAAGAAAAATGTGTTATCCATGTTAAGAAGTTTTACAGCTTTTGTGTTGAAAAATTAGTGCTGTCATGCTTTGGAGCAGGGGCTTGAAATTTGCGAGGAATGTAGCTTTTGTATCGGGGATTTGGCTTTGGCAGGTTCTGTGGGGCTATTTATTTATTTATTTATTTTTAAAAGGCCTAAATCTGGCCATGTTATAAGCCTCTGAAAAATCGCAGTTCACATATGCTCGGTAGAGACTTGATATTGTCTGGCAACTAAATTCTCAGAAGAATCTCTCTGCCCTGAGCATGCTCCAGCCTCGAGGTGTGGGAACTGTGGAGGCTTCCCTGCAATTGGCTGCTGAGGCACCAGGTATGGGAACTGAGAACAGGGAGACTGTCTTATGGTCTAAGTGCTGCTGCTGCTGGCATCTAGTCAGCGGGTGCGAGGAAGGCTCCTGACTTGAATGCAGAGGGAACAAGAACTGGACCTTAGGGGGTGGTAGCAGAGGGAGTAGATTGGTACAAAATGCCCGGAGGTGAAGGGATGACTTGGAATGAGAGCTGACAGGAGAGATAAAGGGGAAAGATTGGAAGCTGAGTGGTGGGAGAGAGACTGGCTGGGCAAAGGGACTAGGAGGTGCAGGGAGGAAATCAGGGTTGGGTGGGAAGGCAAGACAGGACTAGGACAGGGACAGGCTGGAGGGGGATAGAAGTGGTGCCGGGTTTGGGGGGAATAGGGTGGTAACACAGCACTGTGGGTTCCCTAAGTTGTGCCACTGATATAACAACCCCCATCATGCTTTGCAAGTGTGCAGAACTGCTAGAAATCACAGTTATATGATTTTTCTTTAGAATTCTAGAGCACCGTTTTTTCACATGGCACTTTTCCCCCCTACTCTCACTCTCAGAAGCAGCTGGACCATTTATTTTTCTGAAACAGTGTGTGGCGGGGGGTGGGGTGGGGGGAAGAATCAGCTTGAGCCAGGCACCTGGCATGTGAAACTTCAGCCTGTGCTACAAAATTTTGGCAAAGTTATAAGCAACTGAAAACAGGGTCTGATGATAGGGAATGTCAGGCATCCTTAAGTACAGGGTTCAGTTTATTTTTCCAATCCAGGGAAACAGCTTGTGTTGCTCCAATCATTCCTCTTGTCTGCAGAGCTAATCTGGACTGTCTGACATCACAGCAAGGGTACTCATGCACTTCCTTTCCACCCCAATGCTTGTATATTCCAGTTCTGCTCCCTGACTGACATCTCTCCTGTGGGAAGATGTATTTTAAAAATTGATTGGCCCCATTTGGGGGTCTTTCTCTTTCAAACCCATCTTCCAGAATAGGAAAGGAAAGAACAGAAGGTGAGAAAAGGCAAATGCTGGAATAGGGTTTGCTGTGCTTTGTGTCAGAACTGTACTTGCTCAGGTTGGGAAAGAAAGCGAAGGGGAGAAGAGAGCATTTCAAACTCTTCCATTCACACCCCCATATACAGTAATACCTTTTAGGGAGTACAGGCTGTTTTGAGACCACTTCCTATCAAGTACAAATGCTTTTACTTCATCCCTGTGAAGAGGCCATAATGAAAAGACTAAAAGTTAGGAAAAATTTGATGTACTGACCATTTTTTTTTCCAGTAGCAGCCTTTTGCTCCCCCATCCATTAAAGAAAAGCATTATAGGAAATAGCTATGGTGAATAATAACATGGGAAAGGTAGAGGCTGATATTAGCAGTAATGCACTTTCTTCTTCCCCTTGCAGGTAATATCTGTGGAGACCAGAGAAGATGAAATTAAAAAAAAGAGAATATTAATAAAAATGTAAGTGCTGGATATCAGTCTGAAGCAAAATGTGTGCTTAAAAATATATTGATTGACAATGTGGAAAGACATTAATGGATGTTTTAAGCCTATCGGACACTGGTGGGATTTATATACTATAACTCAGAGATTTGGGAAAAATCAGACTGACTTAACTTTTATGACAGAATCATTTGAAACAAATGACATTTTGAATGTGATCAGAGAAAAGAGGAAAAACAGACGTCAGGGTAGCCACTGGTTGTATACACTGTCTGCAAGGGATTAAAAAATAATTTCTCCAAAATGTGTCTCAAACATGAGCAATGAAGTCTGTTGAATATAGAATCAGAAATTAAGCAGGTGAACCCATAGTTTCATATTCTATATTTTTATAAAGATTTGTAATCACTTTGCTGAGCTTGTGCTGTAGACCTTCATTGTTAAGCTAAATCTTGTAAAGACTGTAATAGAAGTGTTGATGCAAAATTAGTTATGGGGGCACCACATCTGACTAAACATTACAATTCAAATTATCTTTTGGCTGGAAACTGATTCTGTTTAAATATACTTGTGTTCTGGTAATGAAGACTAGATGCACTTTTCCCTCTCTGTTTTGGAAGGGTCTGGGTCTTGAGTTGATTGACTGCACCGGGAATAGAAAGATTTCTATGACAACAAACCACATAGGAAAAATTATGGAGATTCTTAAAAGCAATACTATTGGCTGATTTTTTTTTCTAATTACACTGTTTCTGACCAGCGTTTACCATTACAGTCTCTGAATAATATGCCCTTTGTGCTGCTAGTGTTTTTCAAAGCACTCTACTGGGGCAGGTTTCAGAGTAGCAGCCGTGTTAGTCTGTACCCGCAAAAAGAAAAGGAGGACTTGTGGCACCTTAGAGACTAACACATTTATCTGAGCATAAGCTCAAGGCATCCGATGAAGCGAGCTGTAGCTTACAAAAGCTTATGCTCAAATACATTTGTTAGTCTCTAAGGTGCCACAAGTCCTTCTTTTCTTTCTACTGGGATAGTCATTCCTTTTTCTTGTTTAATCAGTGCTATACTGGATGTGAAGGCATCTGTTATCTATGTATTGGTAGAGTTTCAATTTCCAAATGGTACACATTGAACAAATCCGATTGAGTTAACCAAAGAGCTCAACATGAAACTCTGCATTCTAATCTGAAAGTGTGATATAAATGCTGTGTGATCCAAAAATGTCTGAAACAGGAACGAGTTGTCCTTTTAAAACAATATTGCCATCGCAACATATCTGATTAGAATATTTGATGTAAACAGTTAATTAACTTCACTTGTTATATGGATAAATGAACTTTTAATTAGGTATCTGTGCAATAGTACAAGAAGTTGCTATAGTAACCAAATATTTTTTACTGAATTATAGAATGAATAAATGCGTATGTCCATAGAAATATGGATCAAAGGTAAACATGAGTTTGATGGTCACTTCCAAGCCCGCAGTTTGACACAATTCAGAATGAGCAGCATCCTGTATAGTAAGGAGGTCCGTAATTAGGACAGCAGGAGTCACTGCCCAGAATGAAGACACTTTAGATGAGAGATGGGGACCAGGACTGGAATTGTTGGAAATCTTACAAGTCAAGCTTGATGTGCATTGGCAAGGCTACCTGGCAGAAGTTTGCACACTTTTTGCTTACGCTAGGCCAGATTTAGGCAGCAACACAGGTATCTTGTACCTCCTCTATTAAGGTGCTGCTAGGATCAGTTGGGGCCCCCTTTGCAAGGCAAAGCAGCCTTGAGAATTTCCTAAATTATGCCACTTCTGTAATAGCCCTTATGGAGCTTTGCAAGGGCACAGAATTGCTTGAAATTACAGACATGATTTTTCTTGAGCATTCCACCTCATTGTCTCAAAGGAGCAACTCAGAAATATCATGATATTATATAGATACCAGTCTTAACTTAAAACTAAGTTAAGAGAATATTAAGGTTGCATAGTTACTGAGGATTCAAAGGTAGAAAATGATCAACCAAAATCTTAGCATCTGTTTTCTTCATGGGAGTAGCAAGTCAGTTTCTCAAAACTCATCCTAAGAACAGAGCTCCTGATAAAACTGCTAAAAATAGATGTAAACTCAACAAATACATTAGATCTTTCTAGTAGATTTGCTCTCATCATATTGATTTACAGGACAGTGGGCCAAATCGTGCTTGCCTTATCAGATTAAAAACATTATGCTTTGCTATCTAAGAGGTAAGTATTATTATCATCTCCACAAGAAATGCTCCATTATAGTCAAGGAAAGCAAGATTTGACTTGAAGTGTAAGTTCATATCACAGTCAAAGTTCTGACGTTTTTTAAAGATGAACTAACACACTATAAACATTTAATCTAAACATTTTGCAATGCTGATACAAAATGCATTCCCAGGCCTGCAATTGTATCTGAAGTTGAAGTCAGTGGGACTCACATGAGTGCAATTATCTGCAGTAGTTTAGATATCTGGTTGTCATTTGATGTTAAAGACCCATAGTGACACATTAATATAAATGTCAAATACTTCATGAATGTGACTGTAATCAAATACAACATAATTCTGGGCTTTAGTTATCACTTTTGAGAGTCCAGTAAAGTAAATTGTTAGATCTCCATTCTATTTCTTTGTTACAAAAGAACTTACTCTTTTGAAGTCCTGGTAAACATGAACAGTTGTAGGGTGTCTGGAACTGTTTGTCTGATAACTTCAAATTGTTGAGACTTTACTTTGGACACAGCGCTAACCTATCTGTTAAGGTCAGTGTGTTTTTCTTTCTTCAGGGAGGGTGGTTAGTATCAATTTGGTAACCAAAACTTGGTTCCAACTTTAACTATAGAGAGGCTACTACCATCCCACAATGTATAAGGCCATCAGGTTTGATGAAATGTGTGTAGCTTTAGTTACTAAACATTTTTTTGTATATGAGATCATAACAGGTTATATAATTACATTTAGGAACACTTTTAAACTGTGTTTTTTTTCAAATCCTACAAAAGAAAAGTTTTTGAAGATAAGCCTGTTTGTCTAAGCAGTCAGGCAAAAAATGCTTGTTTTTTAAATGGGATTATTACTTGACTGAGGAATGTGGGCATGAGCATGGTATTTGAAACTCATTTGCTATTTCCCCCTGTCCTCTAACGGTTTTGCAAAGGGCTTGTTGACTTCAGTCTTTTTGTTTTTTTGATTGTTTCCTTTTTGGACTGAAAAAAATCAGCTATTTGCAGTGAAATAGAAGAAGGTCAATTTTTAAATCTGGAAATCAGTCTTTTAACAGTCAAAAGGCTGAAAGAGAGGCTCTGGGTGTTGGCAGGACTTCAGATACCTTTTTCAGGGAAGGTTCAATAACTCCATAAGCCTAAATTTAGAAATATGTACTACTTTGAGAAATTAGCAGCAAGGAAACTAGGCAGTCTTGCTGAGTGCTCTAACAAAACTATAGTACAGTACTTTCTCAAGGTCAAATGTCTCCTTTTATTGCTGCCTAACTTGAAATATTTCTAAAATCCTGTTCACAGAAGCTGTGTGAAGAGTGAAATCACTTCAGTTCTACAGGGACCATCTTGCAGTGAAATTGAGAAAGATAAATCAGTGGGCAAAAACCTCACAAAGAATATCTATAGATCCTTATAATGGCTTTTTCAGTCTGGTTCAGCTAATAATTATCAGGACTAGATAAGACAGGAACTTGAAAACTGCAAACATTTATTGACAAGCTGGGTTTTTTAATAGCCCCACTTGCTACCAGTTTTCTGATAACTTCAAAAGGCCTGATGCCCTGAGATGTGCTGATGCAGCACTCATTGACTTCAGTGGTAGTTGTATATGAATTTAAATACAGAACTTAGCCAAAAGGCTGGCATCCACATTCGGTCTTTAGATCAGGGGCCATGTCTTCCTTTGTGTTTGTACAAACATCTAGTAAATTGGGGACTGGATCTTGATTGGGCCTCTGGGTTCTACTGTAATATAAAAATTAAATAGTAA
The DNA here is from genome assembly GCF_965140295.1 of Lepidochelys olivacea. Classification (NCBI taxonomy): domain Eukaryota; kingdom Metazoa; phylum Chordata; order Testudines; family Cheloniidae; genus Lepidochelys; species Lepidochelys olivacea. Next base: position 28,105,569 of record NC_140417.1, on the reverse strand, counting down.
AAATGATAATTTATTCTTTCATAGTATTTTTCTCCCAAGGACATGAAACTATGTAATAATTAAACTAAATAATGCTTAGAACCATTCTAGGAGGTAGGTTGTTATATCCACTTTACAGATATGTAAACGTAGGCATGAAGATCTCAGGAGCCTGAGTTTTCAGAAGGAATCACCTACACTGCCCATTGATTTCATTTGAGGTTATAAGTGCTCAGCTAAATCAGGCTGCACATGTAAATAACTCAAAAATGGATTCACCCCTGCATGTGCTGAACACCTACCTTCCCTTATTTGCGAATTGCTCTGGGGCTCAGGTGGGAGATAGGCACCGGATACCCAGAGTAAGGCTGCAGTATGCATGCCTGAGAGGCAAAAACTTAGTCACTGAATGAATTTAGGTGCATGGCTCGTACCCTAAGTGACTTGCCTAAGGTTGAACAACAGGATCCAAACCCCAGTCACTTTATTCAAGTACTCCCATTTTAATCAGATATAAGGCAGACAGGATTTGACTCAGTCAGTGACACAGTTGGAAACAGAACCTAGGATTCCCAAGACCCTCAAGACCCGGGTCAAACCACTAATCATCACTTTCTCCCAATACTTCTTCTTAAGATCAGAATTCTTTTAAAGGATTGGATTTAAATTACAATTCCTGATATTGCAGGTTGCCTGTGCTTAAGAAGCAGACCAGACTTACTGCTGTTCAATCAGTTTTTTTTTTCCTTCCTAGCATATTAGATTGCAGAAAGATGCTGTGTAGTCTCTTCTTCTTGCCTTCAGGAATTTAGCAGAAATATATATATATATATATACTTACATACATGATATCGACTGCCTTTTCCAATATATACTAAAGGTGTTTTGGAGAAAATATGCAAATGATTGAGTTGTGAGTAGAGTAGATATGGGTTCACTAGTGTTAAACCAGCGCGCGCGCACACACTATATAACATTCATTCTTGCTCTTACAAACTTGCCATTAGCTACAACCATATGGATAGTTTTCTGAGCCCAGTTGACACATAATAAACAATAATAATGCTTTGCACTTCTGTAGCAGCTTCCTTTTAAGGATATCAAAATATTTCACAAACATTAATTAATTTAGCCTCATGGCACTCTGTGATGAAGACACACACAGAAGCCAAAGATGGAAAATGCTAACCCAAAATGAAAAGCTTTTACAAATTTGTAAAATACAAACACCCCATTCAGAAAAAGGCTGAAACAGAGCAAAAATAACACAAATTGAACAACCCCTGAAAGCCTCTAAAATGGAAAAGGCATCACTAATAGATTTCTGGTCTCCTCCTCACACGCACTAATTTGTTTAAGAGTGATATGAGAGAGACATGGGACCAACTTCTGCTGGTGGAAGGTATAAGCTATTGAGCTTTCAAAGGTAAAGCTTGTTTCTTCCAGCAACAGAAGTTGGTCCCATAGAAGATCTATTCCCTCACCGACCTTATCTCTCTCTTATCCAGGGACCAGCATGGCTATCACAACACTGCAAATAAAGTAATACTCACTTTTTTGTAAATATATTAGCAATTATTACATATGTCACACACAAAGAAAAACAAAGGTGTGCTCAGCTTTGTAGGGTCATGCGGACTAAGGTCCAACCTACTTCCATTCAAGTCAGTGGTAAAACTCCTATTAACCTGAATGGGAGTAAGATCAAACCCTAATTATCTTTCCTCTCTGAATGGACTGCTAGGGTCTTCTTCCATGAACTGACATTAGTTGGAGGGAATTACAGCTGACAGTAGTTGGAGGGAATTATTTTGTCCTTAGGAGCAATTGAAGCCAATGGGAATTAAAGGGCCTATAAGAGGAGTAAATACAGAGATTCTTAAGATTGATCTACTGTAGGACTTAGACCTGAGGGTAAATGGCAATCTTAGTTGTGAGAAAATCCAGGATATGTGACTGTCTTTATTTGAACTTTGGGTGAGAGTGCCCCCTTCGATTTTTTTCTTTACAGGAATGATATCTGCATGAAGCCTTTTTGCTTTAGCTTTGTGGACTCCAGATCCTAGTTTTCTTAGGACTTGGATCACATGATCTGTCAGAGAGGTCAGTAATGGAATATAAAACTATTCCCCTTCCAAAACTCGAGAAAGGAGGACCATACACAAAAACATTTAGTTTGCACTTTAGTTTACAGGTATTGGGCCACTTTCAGCTCCAATGTAGACACGGTGACTTGTGTGGAGTTGGCCACTTCGGAGAATAGGTTCATCTTCTGTGTGCGTGTTTGTTAATCAAAGGGAGATTAATGGGTTGAATAACGACTTCAGGTATTGTGATTGCTTTCTTGTGTCTGAACGTCCTAAAAGAAATGATAGCGTCTCCTCACAATCACTGCCCCGTTTCTCAGTCAAAAGCACTCTTCAAAACAAATCTTCCATTTCAGATCTGTTGAGTCAAAAGGATGTCTTTTTATTATGGTCAGTTTTCAGAGTAGAACTACATTGTAAGCATTTGAGTACATAAAGCTTTCTACAGAAGAAGCTTTGGGTCTGATTTAAGCCTATTGAAGTTGATTTCAGTAAACTTTGAATCAAGCCTTTATTGCACTGAAATCAGAACTTCAGAAAATATCCCACCTTTAGCCAAGAGACTTTTGGTTAACCGAGGTTTCTCTGTAGTTACTTCCATGTTTTGGATATAGTGCTTGCTTGCTTACATAATGAGTTCTTTTTATTAAAAAAACGTGTTTAATGTAGTGCTAGTGAAAATGCTGCACTGCCCGTAGAGCACAATCAATGGCAGTGCAAGTTTCCCCACAAACTGTGTCATGATTTATGCATCCACTTAAAGGGACCACTTTGTTGTGTGGGCTCTTTGCTGAGGATGCCTACAAGGTTGCTAATGAGTATCAAATGTAGTAGAACTCTTTATGGTGTGGACACTTACCTCGAGGACTTGGACTGAGTTGTTGCATAGGCTACTGAAAAACCACCAGATGGGGACAACATTGAGTCACTGCTAATCTGGGCTCTGCCCACCATCACGCTGCCTAAAGCCGTGTCCTGTCTTGTATTGAACCTCCACAAAGCAGCATTGTCTTCCTTATGTCAACAGAGCTTGCATGACTCCACTGATCTTAACTCTGGTAGTATGGTGCTATGAAAGAGGCAGTGTCTCAGGTATGTGGATTGTTAGCCATTTAGGTCTTTAAAGGTCAAAACAAAAACTTTAACTTTACCCATAAATCCCCAGGCAGCTAGTGCAGATCATGAAGTACTGATTTAGTGTGCCAGTGGCAAGATACTCTAAAGCAGTTGTTCTCAAACTTTTGTACTGGTGACCGTGAGAGGCAGGCCAGTCCTCGCTTACAGACAGCCCCACAACCTGACGCAATTACTCATCAGCAGCTACACACCACACCACAGAAACACTAACCCAGGAACCAATCCCTGTAGCAAACCTCATTGCCTACTCTGTCCCCATATCGACTCTAGCGACACCATCAGAGGACCCAACCACATCAGCCACACCATCGGAGGCCCACTCACTTGCACATCTACTAATGTTATATATGCCAGCAATGCCCCTCTGCCATGTACATTGGCCAAACCGGAGAGTCCCTATGTAAAAGAATAAATGGAAAAATCGGACATCAGGAATGGTAACATACAAAAGTCAGTAGGAGAACACTTCAATCTCCCTGGACATTCTGTAACAGATTTTAAAGTAGCTACACTTGAACAAAAAAACTTCAGAAACACACTTCAAAGAGAAACAGCAGAACTAAAATTCATTTGCAAATTTAACACCATTAATTTGGGCTTGAATAGGGACTGGGAGTGGCTGTCTCATTACAAAAGCAGCTTTGCCTCTCCTGGAATTGACACTGCCTCATCAATTATTGGGAGTGGACTACATCCACCCTGATCGAATTGGCCCTGTCAACACCGGTTCTCCACTTGTGAGGTAACTCCCTTCTCTTTATGTGTCATTATCTAATGCCTGTATCTGTAATTTTCACTCCATGCATCTGAAGAAGTGTTTTTTTACCCACAAAAGCTTATGCACAGATAAATCTGTTAGTCTTTAAGGTGCAACCAGACTCCTTGTTGTCCTTTCACATAGAAACACTCTGAGTGCGTGTTCCCTCCCCACCCCTTAAAATTAAAAACACTTTTTAAAATGTATTTAACACCATTATAAATGCTGGCAGCAAAGCGGGGTTTGGGGTGGAGGCTGTCAACTCGTGACCCCCCATGTAAGAACTTCGTGACCCACTGAGGGGGTCCCAATCACCAGTTTGAGAACCCCTGCTCTAAATGGACTATCATATTCTACACTAGCTACAGTTTCTGGATGGTTTTAAAGTGAATAGACTGAGTACCATCTTTATAAATTTAAAGGGGCCATGAAATGGGTATGTCTGTAGAGTATGCAGTATGAAGGCAAGAATTATCTCCATTTTATAAATGGGAAAGAGAGAAGCTGTGACTTGCATACAAAGTACGGTACTACTATTACCTAGTACATTGGTAAAGACAGGTGAATCAGGAGGCCTGGCTTCTAATCCTGTTTCTAATGCTAATTTTTGATGGATTGCCTCAGGCAAGTCATTTTAACCTCTCACTTTATAGGAGTGATCAAAAACCTACCAAGTATTTGTGAAGTGATGCATACTGTAAGTGAAAAGTATTATGAGGTGAATCAGTGGTAGGAGTCCTAACAGAACAGTTTTGCTCCTGGTTTGTAGGCTTATGTTGACAGGTACATGCTTTCCTCCTGATCCCTCTAAAGTAGATATCAAGATAGTGAAAAATATTTTGTGCAAAAATTAATCAAAAGCTTTTGCAAATGTGAAAAACACTGCTAAAATGCTTGTTTCCAAACTCAAACGGGGAACTGTTAATGGAAAAACCTTCTGAATGAACATTTTACCCAACTTTAATCAGGTTTTTGTCAATGAGAAAGCAACAGTTGCCCAAAACATAATTCATTTGCACAGTTACTGTTTTCTTAAAACCAGAATGAATGGTTTCAAATTTTGTACCTTGAAGAAACTTCAAAACTTTGGTACAGTAGATATTAAACACTAGTTTTATATTTGCCAAACTAAAATATCTATTTTAATGACATTGCTGGGATTCTCGGATAGAGGAGGCAATCAGGGAAAGATTTGTAAGAAAAAGGGACCAGAGGAACCTCTCAAAAGAACTTATATAAAAATCCCTCTCACTTCTTTGGTCTGTTTCCATTCAATTTACTCCACCTTTTGTTCTTTCCTTTCCTTTCCTTTCCTTTCTTTTTTTCTCGTTTGAAAAACTTTTAAAAATGAATTTCATAGTTATAATCAGTTTTCATCCTGTTTTTAGTAGTGTTTTTTTAAAAAGTAGTTTAATATTCTTTGTGTTTATCATTGTCCATAGAACAAGGGCCTGCACATTCCTGAGAGAACTTGGTTTTGCTTCGTAAACCATAAAAAACATAAACCCAACCTCTTGTAAAACAACAAATATCCATGTTGTAATTTCTTATGGATACCCATCCATCCACTGTGTGGGGGTTTTTTGCTTTCTTTGTTTCAAATTCTGTCCAGGATAGAGTCTCCAATAACAAACAATAATCTGACATGTGACATAAGCTACAGTTATGACACTTTTTGGGTAGAGTCCTGGTTGTCTTTAGTGTAAAGGACAGCACATAACCTCTTTTCAGATGTCTCTTCTGTAATTCCTTTGGGTCCCAAGAGGAATATTGCATTTTCTTCTTCTGTGCCAAATGGTATCAGGAGATAGTGTGTTTGTTTTTGTTTGGATTTCAGTATTCTGGTTTTGGAGATACTAGCAGAAATATAACTCTTGTGTTGCAAACCTCATATTTTATGCCTGTATTTTCAGGTGTTAAAACTCTTGGAATATCTTTTCACTCTTGGTGGTGGTTTTCAATAAAAAAGATTATGTTAATCAATGCTATTTGGAATGGGCTACTGTTGTATCAAACACCTTGTCTAATAGAAACAGCCTTCTCTGTTTACTATCTAGTACCCGAAAAATATGCACTGTAGAAATGGTTTTTCATGAAGCTATGTGCAAAATGAGAAGCATTCTGGCTTTGCCATTATCTCACACAGCAGAAATCCCTCAGGTCCCTGTAGTCTATTCATTAGATTTAAGACTACTCATCACACAACGCGTGCAGTCAGTGCACACAATGGCGATGCACATGAGTATAACATGCGATTTGTATTATTCCTTTTTTTTAAAAAAAATACAACAGTGTTTTGCAGTAAAGGTTCCAAACCCTGCAATATAGCTATCCCATGACGTACTCCCTTGGAACATTTGTTGTAGTTTTTTAAAACCAATAAAAGGTACATGTCAAGTATTTTGATACTTCTGTCGAAATTGGACCAAACTTGAATTTTTTTATGTTTTAGTAAATTTAAAATTTTGCGTGATGCCTCTGCATGTCACGGTTTCAGCCAAATCCAGCCAGGAAGGTGTTTTCTTTGTATCGCTAACTTAGAGAGAAACTGGAGGACTAGAATGGTTGCAAGAATCATAGAAGATTAGAGTTGGAAGAGACCTCAGGAAGTCATCTAGTCCAACCCCCTGCTCAAAGCAGGCCCAATCCCAACTAAATCATCCCAGCCAAGGCTTTGTTAAGCCAGGCCTTAGAAACCTCTAAGGATGGAGATTCCACCACTTCCCTAGGTAACCCATTCCAGTGCTTCACCACCCTCCTAGTGAAATAGTTTTTCCTAATATCTAAACTAGATCTCCCTACTGCAACTTGAGACCATTGCTGCTTCTTCTGTCATCTGCCACCACTGAGAACAACCTAGCTCCATCCTCTTTGGAACCCCCCGTCGGGTAGTTGAAAGCAGCTATCAAATGCCCCCTCACTCTTCTCTTCTGCAGACTAAATAATCCCAGTTCCCTCAGCCTCTCCTCGTAAATCATGTGCCCCATCCCCCTAATAATTTCTGTTGCCCTCTGCTGGACTCTCTCTAATTTGTCCACATCCTTTCTGTAGTGGGGAGCCCAAAACTGGATGCAATACTCCAGATGTAGCCTCACCAGTGCCGAATAGAGGGGATTAATCACTTCCCTCGATCTGCTGGCAATGTTCCTACTAAAGCAGCCCAATATGCCATTAGCCTTCTTGGAAACAAGGGCACACTGTTGACTCCTATCCAGCTTCTCATCCACTGTAATCCCCAGGTCCTTTTCCACAGAACTGCCACTCGGCCAGTCGGTCCCCAGCCTGTAGCAGTGCATGGGATTCTTCCATCCTAAGTACAGGACTCTGCACTTGTCCTTTGTGAACCTTATCAGATTTCTTTTGGCCCAATCCTCCAATTTGTCTAGGTCACTCTGGATCCTATCCCTACCCTTCAGCATATCTACCTCTTCCCTGCAGCTTAGTGTCATCCGCGAACTTGCTGAGGGTGCAATCCACGCCATCCTCCAGATCATTAATGAAGATGTTGAACAAAACCATCCCCAGGACCGACCCCTGGGGCGCTCCACTTGATACTGGCTGCCAACTAGACATCGATCCATTGATCACTACACTAGCCCGACAGTCTAGCCAGCTTTCTATCCACCTTATAGTCCATTCAGCTAATCCATACTTTAACTTGCTGGCAAGAATACTGTGGGAGACCATATTGAAAGCTTTGCTAAAGTTAAGATATATCGTGTCCACCGCTTTCCCCATATCCACAGAGCCAGTTATCTCCTCATAGAAGGCAATCAGGTTGGTCAGGCATGACTTGCCCTTGGTGCATCCATGTTGACTGTTCCTGATCACCTTCCTCTCCTTCAAGTGCTACAAAATGGATTCCTTGAGGACCTGCTTCATGAATTTTCTAAGGACTGAGGTGAGGCTGACTAGTCTGTAGTTCCCCAGATTCTTCTTCTTCCCTTTTTTAAGGATGGGCACTAGATTTGCCTTTTTCCAATCGTCCAGGACCTCCCCCGATTGCCAGGAGTTTTCAAAGATAATGGCCAATGGCTCTGCAATCACATCAGCCAACTCCCTCAGTACCCTCGGATGCATTACATCTGAACCCATGGACTTGTGCATGTCCAGCTTTTCTAAATAGTCCTTAGCCTGTTCTTTCACCACTGAGGGCTGCTCACCTCCTGCCAGTGCAGCAGTCTGGGAGCTGACCTTGTCTGTGAAGACTGAGGCAAAAAAAAAGCATTGACTACTTCAGCTTTTTCCACATCATCTATCACTAGGTTGCCTGTCACATTCAGTAAGGGTCCCATACTTTCCCTGACCACCTTCTTGTTGCTAACATATCTATAGAAACCCCTCTTGTTACCCTTCACATCCCTTCCTAGCTGCAACTCCAGTTGTGCTTTGGCGTTCCTGATTATACCCCTGCGTGCTCGAGCAATATATTTATACTCTTCCCTAGTCCTCTGTCCAAGTTTCCACTTCTTTTTAAGCTTCCTTTTTGTGTTTAAGATTACCGAAGATTTCTCTGTTAAGCCAAGCTGGTCGCCTGCCATATTTGCTTTTCTTTCTGCACATTGCGATGGTTTGTTCCTGCACCCTCAATAAGGCTTCTTTAAAATACAGACAGCTCTCTTGGACTCCTTTCCCCCTCATATTAGCCTCCCAGGGGATCCTGCCCATCAGTTTCTTGAAGGAGCAAAGTCTGCTCTTCTGAAGTCCAGGGTCCATATTCTGCTGCTCTCCTTTCTTCCTTTTGTCAGGATCCTGAACTGGACCATCTCATGGTCACTACTGCCCAGGTTGCCACCCACTTCTACTTCCCCTGCCAATTCTTCCCTGTTTGAGCAGCAGGTCAAGAGGATCACAGCCCCTAGTTGGTTCCTCCAGCACTTGCACCAGGAAGTTGTCCCCAATGCTCTCCAAAAACTTTCTGGATTGGCTGTGCACTGCTGTATTGCTCTCCAAGCAGATGTCAGGATGATTGAAGTCCCTCATGAGAACCAGGGCCTGTGATCTGAAAACTTCTGTCCAATGAAAGCCTTGTCTACCTCATCCTCCTGGTCTTGTGATCTGTAGCAGACACCCACCATGACATCACCCTTGTTGATCTCACCTCTAAACTTAACCCAAAGACTCTCAACAGGCTTTTCTCCAGTTTCACACTGGAGCTCTGAGCAATCATACTGCTTTCTTACATACAGTGCAACTCCTCCACCTTTTCTCTCCAGCCTGTCCTTCTTGAACAGTTTATACCCATCCATGACAGTGCTCCAGTCATGTGAGTTACCTCACCAAGTTTCTGTTATTCCAATCACATCATAGTTCTTTGACTGTGCCAGGACTTCCAATTCTTTCTGCTTGTTTCCCAGATTTCTTGCATTCGTGTACAGGCACCTAAGATAACCAGCTGATTGCCCTACTTTCTCAGTATGAATAAGGAGGCCTTCCCTGTTGTACCACCCTCCTTGTGTTTCCTCCCGGTATCCTACTTCCCCACTTACCTCTGGGTTTAGGTCAGAAGTCTTTGCTTTCTCCTGAAATTGCAAATCTGAATTTTTTTCCCCTTCGTTTGTGCAGCAGCATCTCACCCTATCAAAAGTCGAGCAAAGGGGATATTGTTCACTAGGAGCTGTGTAGTTTCCAGAAGAGCTGTTTACAATGATAATACTTTGCACGTGAAAAGGTTATAAATAAAGGTTATAAATAAAATATGCAACCTTCACTATGGGGGTGCTACTTGGCATCTCTTACAATAGAGAAATAAATATTTCTCTAATTCACTCTGGTCTATAATTTCTGAATACTCTACAAGGGCCAACCATCACCTGTCTTTACCCATAGCATGAACTATCCTCAGAGAAGTCCCTTGAGATGTAGCAATTATTGACTATATCATGTGCTGTAATACCTGGAAGGACATTTTTTTTGATTCTGCCAAATGGACCATACTTGATCACCACTAAGATATTTTGAAATCTTTTGACTGTCATCAAGAAGTCTGTGAAGAGAGAGCATAATTTAAAGTGTGTTCTTGTTCAGTCTGGACAAGTCCAGACCACAGATAGACTCTGCATTTCAGTAGAGGTAGATCAGAATTAATTTATGACCCAATCCCATTTTTCTTTCTACACACATGGCATCTTAATCGGGAATATTAATTTTTTGTTGTTTTAATACCCAAAAATCTTTGAAGAAAAAATTAAGATCAGCTTGAGGTTGGAATTCAAATAACGCTTCTGAACTTTCAGAGGATCATTGATGACTAGTTTTTATTTGATTATCACAAAAAGGAGCCTTCACAACTTCATATGGTAGCTGCCTCTGGTACCAATAGTGTGTAGTAAGCCTACAGCCATGTTTGCATTCTCCGTTTCTTATGCAGTCTGAGAAAATTAGTATGCAGACCAGCTCTTTTCAGTATGCCTTATGTTCATTATTTGTGACACTGATTGCTACCTAAGTCTAAATATATCAGCTTCTGGTCTCTCAAATGACTCTTGCATGAATGTAAAGTTGCTTTCAGGAGCCAGTTTTCTACCAATCAAGTGACACTTCATTCCTCTTATGTTCGAAAAGAAGTTCTCTGTAGCTTGTCTAGTTCTGGTTGACAGCCTTGCATTTCTTTTTCTTTTAGCAAAGGGAAGAATGAGTTTTCCCTTTTTGTATGATTGTTTTATACCCTTTCATTTTTGTTTCTCTTCTGCAATCTGATGCATAACTCAATCTTCCTATAATAAGTACCCCTTTGTACTGAGAAAATGGTACTATATCCTTTGGCATACACTGTTTACTTTCATAATGGGTTTGAATCACACTTCTTCCTGTTTTCTTTTGTTGCACCATACATTGTTGACCATACTAATCCCTTACTGATACTGACCTCCTTTGTAAAGCACTTTGAGATTTTTATTATTATCAATGCTATTTTGTGGCTCCTCTGTTACTCCATTTGTTTTTATTTGCTGTAATCGATAAACACTCATAACTTTAAACTGACTCGTTAATTAGTCTTGGTTTTTACATAATTCAAGTTTTTAAACCATTTTTCTATAACATTACATAATTAACCTTACAACTTGCATGAATGCTGCATGGGATAATCAGGGTGCTGTATGTGACTAATGGGGCCTTGGATTATGGTTATCATTAAAACTCCATGAAGCTCAGTAACATTCTAATCTTAGTATCACATTAACAATTTTTGAATATATTTTAGTCTCTTTAAGGTTTTTTTTTAGTATAATTATGTTGCATTATCACAATTACAAGTACTTGGTTTAAGAAGTAGAACTAATTGGTAGTCGGGTAACCGTTTATTTAGAGCTTTGTCTTGAATTAACTCTTCCGTGTTGGGCATTAATGGTGCTTGCACATCTGATCCAAAATGATAAATATTGATGAGTATTCAGCCTCCAAAATACTGATGAATATTCATCAACTATCTTCCAGGACATAGGTATAGTTATTAATCTTCTAAAATTATTCTGCCATTCAAGATGCGTACAATGGTTCAGAATTAACTTGCTGGCAATATAAAAACGTCAAAAGATTCAGAAATCTAGAAAAGCACAGAAGTTTGGACACAAATCAATTTGAAAATCTTACACGAGCTGGGCAACTTTTTAAATTTCATATAGCTCCTTGTTTCATCTGGCTGAAATTATTAATACAACAGACTCTTATATTTTTGTATTTAATTATTTTGCTTCTAGTTTTGGCTCAGACTAAGGAGCAAAGAAGCTAGTGAATTTACAGAAGGAAACAAAAGTGAAGTAAATACTTTTTCAACCACAGAAGTGTTCCAGTTTTGCTTTGGTTTAGCTGGAAGTTCAAGTTAGCTTACCGTACCTGTCTGGAGCATTTATGAATGTGGATTTGCTTTCTTGTTAAAGGAAAAAATGGGTAATAAACTTACATCAACTGCCAGGGAGTAGACAGTGGCTAACTGGGTATAACTATTAAGCAAACTACAGTAGGAACAGCAGGAGGCTTTGAGAAAAGGAACATTCTTTGAGCAGGGGATTGGACTAGATGACCTCCTGAGGTCTCTTCCAACCCTAAACTTCTATGATTCTATGCTCTGAAACATTAACATTCCCCAGCTTCAGAAGTCATTTTATTTCATCAGCATCAAGATTATCCACTGGGGTCATACCAATACCTTGGACATATATGTGGAAGACTTTTGCTTCAGTCAGGTTTCTAGGGGAAGGGAGGACATGTACTATGGGGATCAGGACTCACTCCCCAAAATACAGTGATCCCAAATGAATGATTAAAACACACATTCCTATTCAGGTGGTTTGGCTGGTAAGTGCCTTGCTGCCTCTCATCTCCTTTTAATTCCTATTCTTCTGTTTTCATGCTTTTCTTCTGCAGCTGTCAAAACTGTTTAGTTTTCATTTTAACTTTTAATGTTAATTTATTTCATTTGCTAAGAAAGGGGATAAAGTGACCTAAAAAATCGGGTTCATGAGTCTGTGGAAAAGCCCACACAAATGAGTAAGCCTGTGCAAAATATTTCCAAGAAATAGAAATTCCCTTTTAATTAAGGATTGGTTTGAAGAAGCTTTTCAGCCTTGTATTAGTGAACATAAACTGTACTTAGGGAGTGAAAGTCCAGACTTATTCATCTACTTTGTTTCCCCCTTCTTCAGCATTGCAATATTTTCAACCATAAAGAGAAAAATGGATCTGTCTTACCATTTCATAGCCTCATAGATATTACAGATGGAAAAGACCTGTTCCAATATTTACTTTGTCTCTGGTTCCTTTTATCATATATTCACCAAAGCTTTTCAGTCCACTTGCAAATGGATTCAAAGCATGGGGGGGTGTGCTTCCTTTTCTGGGTGTTTTAGTCTTCCATTTATTACATCTCATATTGAGGAAATATTTACTGATGGTTACCCTAAATTTTCTTTTGATTTATTTCATCTCATTAATGCTATTTATGCCTGTCATGATCAATGGAACTGGAGTCAGAGGGTCCATGTTCCCTGCAGGAACTGTTACTGAGGGGACACCAGGAAAACTGGGAATGTGAAGAATTGGGCTGGAAGCAACTCAGCCACATGGACAGAGTGGCCCATAGGGTTTATTAATGTTCTACTTGTTCAACTTAACCTGCATTCAGCTTCACTCTTTGCTTAGGAAACATGGTGGCAGTATCTGAGCTGTGAATTCTCTGAAGTGCATTAGCGGGCAGACTATACTATGGAATTTGGCCTGAATCCTTTGGAGCTCTGGATTTTTCAGACACAAAACTAGACCAGTGAAGGACTGGTGGTAGGAGGAGTTTGAGCTGTGCACAGACCTGGCCATGCAGTAGAATTTCAATAAGAGGAAAGTAAAACTGTTGTTTTACCTGATTGGGGAACAGGGCAGAGAGCTCTGCACCACTCTGAAGCTTGCCATTGCCTTTAGTCTTCCAACAGCTCTGGGAGCCCTGGGAAAGTATTGCTTGCCAAAGCAGAACAGAATTGTACAGTGACAAATCTTTCACTAGAGACCAATCCAAAGTGGAGGGATAGACTCCTATGTTACTGCCTTATGCACGTTGGCAGCTATGTTCCATTTTGGGGACTGGAAACACTCAGCAATTCAGGACAGTTTGTGGCACTTGAGATCACCATTGCAGGAGCAGCTGATCCAGGAAGAAGGGAATCTTACATTAGCCAGATGTTTACTCATGGGACCTGCAGTGGAAACCTCAAGAGAAAGGATGGAAGCCCTAGGAGGCATAACACCCTCAGAAGTACATGCAGGGAGACAACTGCAAGGAGAGCAGGTGGCCAGGGTTCCATACCCACTGTGAGATGCATTTATTTTGGAAGACAGCATGAGCAGGTAATGGAGAAGTGCCCCACACTGGGATATCATTGCAAGGAATGAGCCAAGTTGAACCATTTTAGTAGTGTGTGCAAGAGTAGAAGCTGCTCTCTGGAAAATTCAGTCAAACTTTTACAAGAGGGGGATGGCACGTCAGCAGTGATGACATCCTGATACTCTCCTTGAGTCTGAGAGCATAGGTTCATGCCCAGTTGGGACAGGAAAGCAATCAGGGACAATACCAACCTCTGTGCATGCAACAGTAGTATTAGGGAAATACCATGTGTTTTGAGCTGGATAGCAGGGCCTCCTACAGTGAGATTCTTCAGGGTGAATTGGACTTGAACACACCTATTACAAAAAGCAGCTGCAATCTAATAATGTACAATGAGACCATAATGCAGTCTGTAAGAAAATGTGACCTCCTAGTAACTAATCCAGAAAAGAACAGATGTACTAATTGAAGTTTGGGGTGGTGGATGATAAGCCTGCAGTCATACAAGCCAAGGAGCTGATCAGGGTACCACATCAGAATTTTATAGCTGTAGTGCAAGAAGCTACAGAAGGAGTCCCGGGGACAACAGAGACTATTTTAATAGCATATGGGGATGTTTTCAAAGGCAATGTTTCCTCAAAGGAAAGCTGTGACTGGAAGTAAACCTCAGAGTGGAACCTGTGTGCTTATCACAAAGGAAAATTCCAGGGGCATTATGTAATCCAATATACAAGGAGCTCAAAAGTCTGCAGAATAAGGGTATAAATAGCAAGTGAAAAGGCCCATACAACCTGGGTGAGAAGCATGGCAGTGGCAAAGAAGCCATCAGACAAATTACATATCTGCATAGACTCAACCACTGAGCCAGGCATTGAAAGGATGCCACTATCCAGTGCTCACAATTGTTGACATCCTGCCAGAACTCTTCAAAGCCAGAATATTTACAGTCTGTGATGTGAGGAATGGGTTTTGGCATATTAGCCTGGATAAAGAGCCCAGATTATAACTTTGTAACACTATTTGGTTGCCACAGATGGCTGTGTATGCAGATGAGCATAAGCCCAGCACCAGAGGTGTTCCAGAGAAGACTCCCGCAAATGCTGGAAGGACTGCCTGGGGTAAAAATAATGCCAGGTATCCTCACTGTAATGAAGTAATGAAGGAAGGAAGTAATGAAAGGTGAAGGAAGTAATGAAACATAAGCTGAATTAAACTGTGACAGAAAACCCCAAGCTTTTCTACAGCATTGCAGGAAGAAGAACATATAACTCAACCCAGGAAAAATGTGACTCCACAGAGTGAGGTGATATGTGTTGTACATCTGTTTGCAGCAGAGGGCCTGAAAGCAGACCTCAATAAGATCAAGGCAGTCAGAGTTATGCTAACTCCAGGAGATGTAAAAGGGGCACAACAGTTCATGGCAATAATAAATTTTCAGTCCAAGTTCTGTCCACGCCTGACTGTAATCGCGGAACCCCTACATCAGCTCCCAAGGCAGGATCTGGAGTGTGACTGGGCAGGTCCCCAACAGTGAGCATTTGACGTGCTGAAACGAATCATAATGGATGCCCCTGTCCTGAAGTACTAGCAGCTAGGAAAGCCCCTGATACTCCAATGTGAGGCACTGGAGAAAGGATGAAGAAATACCCATGACAAAATGGGTACCCTGGGCAGCTGCAGGGGGCTTGGGGCTCCAGGGTCCCCCTCTACTGGTGGCTTCAAGCTGTGGGGGTCCCCCCTGCTCCCTGCAGGGGTTGGGAGCTGCCACGGTTCCCTCTACCGCCTGCAGTGAATGGGAGCAGTGAGGATCCCCCCCGCCACCTGTGGCGGCCGGGAGTGACAGGGATTCCCCCCTGCCACCAGGTCCTCCTTGCTGCCCGTGGTGGCCAGGAGCAGCAGGGATTCCTCCTGCTGCTGGGCTACCCCTGCTGCCAGTGGCACAGGGAGCTGTGGGGTACCTCCGCAGCTCCCAGCCACTGTAGGTGGCAGGGGACCCTGCAGCTCCCAGCCGGCACTGGCTAAAGTCATGGAGGTCTTTGGAAGTCACAGATTCCGTGACTTCTGTGACCTCTATGACTAAATTGCAACCTTAATCATGGCAAATCCCCTTCTTAGTCCTCCAAAGAGATTTTCAGCCCGTGTTGATGTGACTCTAGCTCTACTAAGT
Organism: Lepidochelys olivacea; assembly: GCF_965140295.1. NCBI lineage: Eukaryota > Metazoa > Chordata > Testudines > Cheloniidae > Lepidochelys > Lepidochelys olivacea. The sequence continues at coordinate 28,089,628 of NC_140417.1, read as the reverse complement.
AGAGACCAGATATTGTCCGGAACGATTACTGGTGTTAGCTGACACCCTGAGCGTGGTGTGGGGGGTGGGTGGGGGGAGAGCATATCCCCAGCATCAGCAAGTTGGGAGAGAGGCACTCAGGACATAGTGCAGCTTGTTAGTTAATTCTGTTTTCCAGTTTCAACAGTGAAGCTGATGGAGATGAAAGAAGTTAAGGAAAAGGACATCCAGCTACAGGCAGTCAAAGGGATAATAGAGGGATACTAACAAAAAGACAAAACCTAAGTACTGGCAGGAGCAGAACCATATTTTCAAACTACAGATGAGCTGAGTGTGCAGGATGGAATCCTGTTCTGAGGACAGAGTGTGTTGGCCCTGACTCCTTATGTAATGATGTCATGCAAAAAATGCATGCCTCACACCTGGGCATTGATAGCCCATCTAAGACAGCTAGAGTGTGTGTTTACTGGCTGGGAATGAATACACAACTCCGCCCCTTGATAGAAGGATGTGACATCTGCTAGTCATGTGATCACCAGCAGAATGAGACTGTTACCACATAAGCTGCCTACTTGACCGTGAGAAAAGATGGAAACAGACTTATTTACCTTAATGGCAAAGCAGTACTTGATTACAGTGGACTACTTTTCAAATTTCTGAGAGGCCAGTGCCCTGCCTGATGCAAGAAGCCAGTCAGTGATTGGCAAACCAAAGGCCCACTTTGCCAGATATGGCATTCCAAACACTCTGTTTACAGACCAGTGCACCCCACTTTGCCTTGGAAGAATTAAAGGAATTTGTACACAAATGGGATCTTGACCCCCAGACCCTCAGAGTAATGGTAAGGTGGAATCAGCCACGAAAACCACTTAGAAGCTGTTGCACAAGGCTGTTTCTTGTCGTTCACACCCCTTGTTAGCATTTTTGGCACAAAGGAGTACTCCATCACAGGAGTGCCAAAACAGTCCAGTACAGGCACTGATGGGTGGAAGGACCAAAACCCTAATACCATTGAGAGGAAGATCTTTTTCAGCCAAAAGGATGGAGATACCACTGAGAGGAGATCGCCAACAATCAGTGAAAGCAGTTATTCAAGTACAGAAGGTCAGCCAAGAACCTACTGGCAAGTTGACTTTTCAAATGATATCTCACAAGGCGTGCCTTATACAAAGATTATTACAATAGTGTGTAGCGTGTGACTACAGGGGGGCGTTCCGTCACAAAAGCGTATGGTGGTCAATTGTTCTCCATATCCACAAAAGGTAGGACAAGAAATAATTGGCTTAGTTTGCCATAAGTGAGACTCAGATTAAATATTAGAAAGTTTTTTTCCTAATGATGTAGACTGTACCAGTGCTTAGCTATCTTTGAGGAGGTTATGGAATCCCCGTCATTGAAGGTTTTTAAGAACAGGTTGGATGAACAGGGTATTCTAGGTATAATTAATCCTGTCTCAGTGTGGGGGGATGGTCTAGACAACCTTTTGACGTCCCTTCCAGCCCTACTTCTATGATTCCATTAATGTTCATTCAAAAACACTTGGTTGATTGCAGATGTCTAAAAATGTCTGACATGGCCACATCTTTTGTAGAGAATAACCATTTATTTCTACAGTTAGACTTCACTGTATGTTTCAGACTCCCGGATGTTGTTGTTTTTTTTTTTTTTTTTGACAAACTCCCTGAAACGTTTATCAGGTTCTCTTTTCTAAGGACAAACACCAGTGCTCATGATTCTGCAAATGCTAGTAAACCCCAGGTGTCATTGACCTGGCAATTATGAAACAGTGAGACACTGTGGGGCTTGAATAGCTGCCTGTTTGAAGTATAGTGAACCATGTTCTTACGGAAAGAATTTCGTATTTAAAAAAAATAATGATAAATTAAGGCACTCTGAATAGTGTGTTCTAACTTTTCAGACAGTACCCAATACCTTTTCAAATACCACAGTAAAATGGTGCCATTTTCTTGGCTTTTCCCTCCAGCACTTAATGTAATGGAAAAGGATAATGCTTTTCCAGGTGCAAAAACTACCTGCTTGCTTTATTCCATCACTTCCCATTTTCTGCTGCCTATAAAGCATCCCAGAATCTTGTAAGTGATTTTTTTTCTGGCTGTTAATTAAGCAGAGCTAAAAAAGATTTTTTTTTCAAATGAGCCAGGAAAATAAAAGGGGGCAAAAAGGAGGGTGTTAGACCACAGTGTTTCTGGAAAAAGACGGCAGATGAAAATAGGTTACAAAATGACTTTTTTATTTTTTTTTTTAAATTGAAGTGCCTGCAGATTAAGCAGTGACTGTGAATTATATGGAAAGCCATGTTTTAGTTTGGCAAACTGCATTATAAAATCATCTGGTTATCACAATCATAGTCATTTGGTTTTGTTTTTCCACACAGTAATTAATGTCCTGGAGAATTTAGACATCATTAGTTTTCCATTTATTTACACTGCATCCATATGTCTCTCTAAAAGAAGTTGTTCCTTTCCCAAATTATTGATGGCTTCAGAAGCTTTAAAAGACTTCTAAAAGTATTTTGAGCCACAATATACCAGTTTTGTTTTCTTAAATGTATGCACAGGGAAACATTTTTAACAGGGGTGGTTTAAAACAAATCTGAGGTTACATAAAGTGTGAATTCAAACCATTCTGAACAAACCTGGTGTGCTCAAGTTCTAGCAAATGTGTTCTCTCTAAGACTGACTGAAGGTAGGAACGGGGACAAACATTTGAAAAGTAGACGTGCCAACTGGCTACCCAAATGCTGTTGAATTGAGACTGTTGAGTTGCTGGACCCATGAAGAGTGAAGATGTAGGATGCAAGCTGATATTGGTACAGCTGAGAGCCAGCAACAGTGGCTGTGCTGCAGAGAGTCAAGTGGAGAAGCAGCTTGATCTACTATGGTTGGAGTCACTGGGCCAGAAAATGTATACTAAGTGTTTCAGTCAGCAGAAGCTAGCACAAGCATTTTGGTCACAAAAAAGGATGTGGTGTAAATCCCTGAATTGACTCCTTCACCCAGAGGCATCAGGAGAAGAGCTACTTTCTTAGAACTACTTCAGAGAAAACAAGTCTCATGTATTTGATAAGAGTTCAGACAGTCTTAATCATTCAGGCAAAACAATATGGTTTGAATTAAAAATCAAAGTGTCTCCAAATACATGTTGGAATTCTTAGAAGACAAACAGTGGAGGGTAAGAATAATTTTAAAATAAAAAAGATGGCTTCCATAAACTCTGCAAGGCTCAGTTATTCCTAGCAATGCAGTGTGGATATTTCCCCTTGTATGTTGGTGTTACTTTACCCATGCTCCCACAGACAAGAGCAAAAGGAGATGCAATTAATTGACCTGCCTGGAGTTTTGTAAAGTTTCTTGTCATTGGTTAATGTTAGAAAATACGCCAAATCTCCACATGCTCCATGAGTGCACAGCTGAAGGAAAAAAGCTCTTCAAATTTTTTTTACCATATATGATTAAGTAAGGAGACTGGAACTAGAAGATAAAGATGCTAAAGGACCAGTATAAGAACCAAGTATTGAAATGATGGCCATGCAAATAAGCTATCCAACTTTGCAGATGTTCCTGAATTGGAAGGAACAACAAATACTGAGCAATACAGATAGACACAGGGGAATTTTTAGTTCATAAGTACCATGTGTGAAGTGGACTGCTCATTTGGCACAAACACAATAGCAGCTGTTGAAAATGTCTGTGGTATTATGGCATCATCACAATTTACCCATAGTTTTTCTACTTAACATATGAAACTGTGATTTGCATTAACAAATTATAACCATAATTTACATAATTACTCACTATTACAATACACGATCCCCAAATTAATGCAATACCCATAAATTATTTTACTTTTGCTGATATTACCCTGCAGTAGTACTGCTTGAACTCTTACAGTAGAACAGTGAAACTCTTATTGTGGTGTTGGAAGGGACACTATTCTGCTCAGGCTGAATTGCAGTGTTTTAATGTGGGGGAGAGGGAAATGCTTCATATTTTTGTGAATAGCAAATACATAAGCAAATAATTGTAGAAGAAATGTCATGTGTTACATTTTCTAATTTGCATCTCTACCCTTTTCAGCTCCTTGAAGTACCATTCAGCATTCTGAGTCTCCCACTCCTTAAAAATCACACAATGGCCAATTAAAAGCAGAATGTTGCTGAAACAACCTTCAGTTGAGCTTATGAGAAACTTCTGCTGCTCACAATAAAGTTGGAGCATTTAAGACCATTAATTTTTTTCCCCAGTAACTTATAGGATAAATGGATTTAAACATTGTTACAATTTATTTCCCAGTTATGTCATTGCAAATTTTGGTGCTCCTATAGCTGCAATGCAATGTAATTGCAATGCTGAGATGACAAAATATTTTGGGTCAAATTTTCCTTTCAGTTATAATGGTTGGACTAAGGTAACAGAACAAAATGACACCCTTTGAGTTGAATGTTAGGGCAGCTCTTTTATGATTCAATTTCTTGACAAGATTGCATAGAAATTACTGTACTGAATCAGAACAGAGTTCTAACTAATTCAGTACCTTACCTGTGATAGTGGCTGAACACCAGATCTTTCAGAGGAACTCGTGAGGAACTTTATGGACAGTTACGTAATAGCATCTCCTGAGGATATGTTTCTTCCGACCACAGGCAATTAGCAGCTGGCTTATGACTTAGGATAAGAGGATAAAATCCTCATGCCTCATGTAATTGTCCAGGTTCCTATTATTTATTTAGATGTCTAATTACAGTGACATTAAACATATGTAAATTTCCTTGACCAGTTAAAGAGCATAATTCAGGTTCCTTAAGTGCACCCGGAAGAGGAAATATTTAAACCTTTTAAAAATAGTTTAATGTACAATAATGCTTCCACAAAGTTTTAAAGCAATAGCCAATATATCCATTTAGCCCAAGGGCGTCTCCACTTGGAAGATTTGGATAGCCTCTGTTTTCACTGAAATAAGGCGTTCAGTCTCCTACAAATATGGTGTATCCTTAGCATTCTAAAATTTAAGATTAAACGGACATATTTGTTTATCTAATCTTTCCCCTGTCAATGGAAAAATGTTCCCAAAGCACATTGTGTAAGTCCATTTGAGTTATTCAAATTATGGAAATTTTACCACTTCCTTGAGGAACCTGTTCCACAGTCCCTTGTCTACCCTTTATAGCAATTATCCTGATAATCAGCCTAAATTTTCCTTTGCTTAATTTCTTCCCATTGTTCCTAGTAATACCCACTGGAACACCTAAATGTTTCCTTTTGCTCAGTTTAATATTTACACCCTTCAAGTATCTGTAGGTGGCTCATATTTCCCCTTAGTCATCATTTAGCAATTCTAAGTATGTTAACTACTGTTGAACTTGCCTCATAAATCAGTCCCTCCAATTCCTTTAATCACTTTCATCGGCCTCTACATTCCTTCCAATTTGCTCATTTATTTCTGATATTGAGGTACCCTGAACTGAATCCTGTAGTCTATGTGCAGACGCACTGGTGCTATATTGCAAGGGATTATCTCCTCCCTGCTCCATTGTGTGATTGTTCTGCCTGTGCAGTTTAAAATCACCATATTGCACTGCAAACTCTTACCTAATTTGTTTTTCTACCATCACCTCCTAGATCTCTCTCAAAATTAAAATCTCAATTTAATTGTTTTTAAAATTCCTCACTTCTATTAAATAGTTGCACTTTTTAGATGATGTTCCTCCTGAACGGTTTCAGAGTAGCAGCCGTGTTAGTCTGTATTCGCAAAAAGAAAAGGAGTACTTGTGGCTAGAGACTAACAGATTTATTTGAGCATAAGCTTTCGTGAGCTACAGCTCACTTCATTGAGTGCATTCAGTTCCTCCTGAAGTAGCTTGTGTTTTTCCAAGTTATCACTTTGTCTTGCCCATATTTATTTCTGACTTTTCTAGGTTCCTTTATATTTCCATGTCTTCACTGGGGTATGCAATACCTTCCAGTTCACTGTCCCATGCAATTTTAGAGTATGGTTTTATTCTGAAAAGTGCTTATACTAAAATGGTACCTTCTTACTCTTCAAATCAGCCTCTGTAAATATCCTGTCACTTGTTAAGTTAGGTACTTGCCCTTTCAAATTAGACAGTAACCATGAAAGCCATCAACCTGGTCTGATAATATGAACATAGGAACTACCATATTGGGTCAGACCAGTGGTCAGTGCAGTATTGCAGACTGCCTCTGATGGTGAAGCATGCCATATGCTTTAGAGCAGCGTTTCCCAAACTGTGTTCCATGGAACACTGGTGTTCCACACGATGTGAATAGGCGTTCCGCGAAAGACTCTAGAATTTAATTTTGACTCTAGCAATTGATTTTTGTACTACTTTATATGCGCTTTCCAGTTAGAAATTGTTAGTTCAAGTTATTTTAAATTTGTACTTTTGCTTTGTTTTATAAAATAAAATATATATTTGAGCATAAATAACACAATTTTTTATTTGAAAACCAGATGACTACAAAATAATATTATAAGTGTTCCGTAATAGGCTAAAAAGTGTTCCGTGGCCAAAAAAGTTGGGGAAACGCTGCTTTAGAGGAAAGTGCAAGAAAAGCTACAGTATTTGGTTATGGGAAACAATCAATTTTTAGTGGAAGTTATTCCAGACTCCCCATTAGTTAGCAGTTGTTTTATGCAGTGAAGCATAAAGATACTAGTTCTTTATTTTCAGTTGTAATCCTTATTATTGTAACTCTGGATGTTCTCTACAATGTCCAAGACTTTCTTACCTTACCTTTAAGGCATCTGAATTCACTGCTTCACTTCAAAGATGAGACTGTACCACTAATCACTGTCTCTTCTCCATTAGGACTACTAGTATGAGATTACAGTGCTCGTCTTTACCCAATGACAGATGACCATGATTTTGAAAAATTAAACTTAATCCACCCATTGTGATGGAGATGACCAGGGTGAAATTCTGCAAAACTGCCATTGACTTCACTGGGGCCAGATTTCACTCCCAGCTTTTATCTGAAGATGCAGGGCTATGGAGATAGATCAGATAAATTTGGCTCATTGTGTATACAGAAAGTGAAGAATGAGGAATTGGATGCCTGCCTGGTTTTTTTGCACTAACTGTTTCCAATTTTCCTACTCCCCTTCCTTTATCTATCTGAAAATAAACTCTGCAAACTAGAAAAGACTTTTCCAGGATGCAGTGCGACCAAACTCTGAATTTGGTTTTCTTTCCTGTACAACAAGAGGATTATACTGATTGGGGATTTTGGTTAGTGCCCTCTTCTTAATTTGAACACCGAATTGACTGCACAATGGCATCCTGGTCCATACTGTTAGGTGCTACTGTAATACAAACAATACATAATAAACCATGATGCACAGCCTTATAGATCTGGCAGCTAGGAACATATGGAAACATTTGTTTGAATTTTCTCAGTTTTTCATTCTTAAATAGATTAGGAATTTAAAATTTTTTTTTGCTGCAAATAAAGCAAAAGTTTCATAAGTGTTTATAAAAATCACTACTTTCATTGTATCATTTTCATGTTATCCTTTGTCCAATACTGAAATATTACACAAAAGAAATCTGCACTGAAAAAGGCACAGTAACAGTACAATCGTGACTCACTTAGCTTTTCCGAATAGTACAGATTGTCAGTGATTATTGAGTTTCCCTGTCCCTACTGCTTTAGCTAGTGCCTGCTTTCTTTGCATTATCAGAGGTTGGGGGGAAAAAAAGAAGAATTTGAGGTGGGTGGAGTGGAGATGTTTTATTGCCCAATAACACACCATGTGTTTTCTTAATTCAAACCATTTTATACATTTATTCACCGTTTTTACACACTATTTTGAATTCCCACTAGAGACCAGAACCATAGTAACAAGCGTTTAGCTTCACAGTGCTTCTGAGGTTATCGTTAATGGAGTTATTTTGATCTGTTTCTTTTCATGACAGCCTTAAGCAGTAACCACAAATGCCTTTTCAGAGCTACCTGATTTTTCTACTTGAACTCTTTTCTTAGTTTTCCTACATTTTTGATGAGTAGATGTTACCTTTAGAGTTTCTAAATGTATCCCGGGCACATTAAAACCTATTCAGTGGTGTTTTTCAAGTGGGGGGCGGGGAAAGTGAAGTCCGTAAACAAGCCTCAAGAGTATTGTTTTCTGAGACCTGGTGTGGGATTAGAATTATGGAACCTTTGAATGTCAATCTGTATTTAGAAAGACTCTTCATTAAGAAGAGGAGGAAAAATCACTTCAAAGGGCTCCTTGCCTGATTGAGCTGGGGGTGGGGAGGAATGACTTAATACTTTGTTTTATTTGCTAAAAGGATCAACATGAAAAGGGGGGAAATACATGTGGGTTTGTAGAGTAACATACTTGCAGTAAGCTATATCACAATATACAATCATTGAACAAGATTTACACATATTCCACAAAAACTTCAGTGGAGACTATGTTAATAAATTAATAATGTTATTTATTTAATACTTATACCAGGTAAATAACTGCTTCCCTATTTAACTTTATTTTGCAAAGAACAAAGGCTATGTCTACTATACCACAATTTAGAGTTCAGTGAAGATTTTTTAAACTTACATGTCTACAAACAAAGAAATTCTCAGATGTATGTCTTACTGAAAATTTGAATTTTTTCAGCGAAAAGTTTTCCTGATGAAAATTTAAAATTCTTGCTGTTGTTCGTTATTTACATGACTGTCATGCTATTGTTTCTGTTCTCTAGCTGGATGACTTGGGTCATTGTGGGTTAAATAGATGATTATTGAATTGTTTATTTGAGTGTACAATTTGCAATTTCAGAATTCAAATAGTTGGTTTATGACAATTCAGAATTTCCTTTCAGATAATACTTGAGCATGAGAGCTTCAATTGTGTCTCTGAGCTTTCATATTACTAAAGATTTTCCCCTAGAATATTCCTGCAAGCTAACAGAAAAGGGGGTGGAACACCAGTGGGAGCAAGTGCATTTAAAAATCCAAATTAGTAATTATGGAAAATTATGTGCAGTGTTTATGCAGCTGTAGTCACATTTTAACTGTATTTTCTTCTTAGTAAACCTGTAGTAAGTAAATAATTTAGTTAGCTGCACTACTTCTCTGCAAGTATGTCTAATCCAAAAGCAGCTGCTGACTAGCAAATTTGGATTTCTGAATTTAATTGGTTCCATTTTGTGACCAAATAAAACCATGGTCATGGGAACTGTCCTGTTGGGCGCAGACCAGTGATCCATCTGGTCCACTTTTCTGTCTCTGACAGTGGCCAGTACCAACTGCTTCAGAGGACAGTGCTTAAAAAAATCCCATAGTAGACTCTTGTGGACTAACCTGCACATCCAGAAAGTTTCTTCCTAGGGCATATGATGGTGGGGTAAGAAATGACTGCTTCCCTTTTCCTAGGATACTTTCCTTGAGAGTTTGGAGTGAAATCTGTCTCACCAGACCTATGCTTTTCTCTGCTTATTGCATTCACCATTGAAGAAAGAGTGGGGTTTAGGTTCTAATATGAAATAATGGAATTCATAAGGTAGGCACTTCTCCAGTTACAATAAATACTTCCTTTTGTCATGGTGCAGGCTATTTTTAAATGCATGCCCTTCAAAAATCAGTAAAATTCAAATGAAAAATAACATATGAGATCGAGAGCCAGATCATTAACAGGCCCTTAGAGGAAGGTCATATTACCATTTAGCTGTGATTCACTGTAATTGATGTTGTTTTACTTTTTATTGGAATTCAGTCCACACATCATGCACCTGATTAATATAAGGATCTTTGTACACAAGTCAACAGCTAACTCATTTTATTGAACTCAATTGTATATTTATGTACCGAAAAGCCACTGAGTATTGGGACATAGATGTCACTTAGAGTGTAATACGTAACATAATTTGTTTGAATGTGTATTGCTGCCATTTACAACTCTGCTTCAGGTGCTCAGTGGTATTAGTGAAGGCAATTTGTATGGTTTTGGAAGCAAAACTGACTTTAGTGCATGTTACTGTTCTTACTTAATGTTGCTGTGGTGGATTGGATAGTGCTATATCTATTCAGTGGAAGATACTGACTGGTGTCTTTCACGTAACTCGTTGATGAGTTAGGTGCCTAATCTTCCCACTCGGTGCCAATCTTTAGGTACCTAAGTACATTTCAAAATGTTCCCAAGAAAGCTAGATAAACTGAAGGCACCATCCCATTTGCCCGGACTAATGTGAATGCAGTTCATATTGCATAACACTGCTTGATCATGCAGTTCATTTTCTGGGGCTGTTGCAAGGACTTCACAGGGTTTACAACATGTTACAATTTTAAGTTGCCTCTTTTTTTCTATCACAATTATCAAAAATTTGGTTTCAGCATGAGCAGCCATTCTTTTTCACATTTATTAATCACCTACCTAAAGTAAAAAGAAAAGGAGTACTTGTGGCACCTTAGAGACTAACCAATTTATTAGAGCATAAGCTTTCGTGAGCTACAGCTCACTTCATCAGATGAAGTGAGCTGTAGCTCACGAAAGCTTATGCTCTAATAAATTGGTTAGTCTCTAAGGTGCCACAAGTACTCCTTTTCTTTTTGCGAATACAGACTAACACGGCTGTTACTCTGAAACCTACCTAAAGTAACTCTCCCATTTCCCTATTACTTATGTCATTCAAAACTTGTGACCTTTGGGGCCACCTAAAACTCTTGCTCCTCTGTGGCCTTTTAGCATTTCACTGTGTGTTACCGACCTGAGCCATCTGCAATACATTTACCTGATTGAAGACCCAATCTTTGTACTTTGGACTATGACAAGAGTCGGTGCCTTAGGGCTTGTCTTCACTACCGGGGTAAGTCAACCTAAGTTACGCTCCTCCAGGTAAGTGAATAACATAGCTGGAGTCAACATAGCTAAGGTCGACTTACCCTGGTGTTTTCACTGCGCTGCATCAACAGGAGACACTCTCCGGTTGACTTACCTTACTCTTCTTGGAGTAGGGTGACCAGATGTCCAGATTTTATAGGGACAGTCCTGATATTCAGGGCTTTGTCTTAAATAGGTGCCTATTATCCTGCACCTGCATCCCGATTTTTCACACTTGCCATCTGGTCACCCTATCTCGGAAAGGTAGAGTACTGGGGTCGACCAGCGAGTGCTCTGCCATTGATTGGTCTTTGTTAGACCCGCTAAATCAACCCCTGCTGCATTGATTGCAGCAGCATCGATCTCCCCATAGTAAGACAAGCCCTTAGATTCACAGGTTTCTTTAGCCTTCAGTACTCCTTTGTGAGGTTACCTGTGTGCATTTCTCTTCAGAAATGGAAGATTGGGGTGATTCCTTCCAAATATATAGCAGATCTTAATACTACAGGTTTTATTTGAAACAAGATAGAGAGAAAGTTTAAACAAAAATAAAAAATTTCCTTAGATCTAAATTTTACATTTGCTGCAAGTTAACAATAGACAGGCTATTTTAGACAGATTACCTTTCTAACCATGTGTGTAGTTGTCCCAGAGAGCGCATGGTTGATTGTCTGATTCACAACCACCTGGCAGCACTTTCCCTCTTGTGGATTGTCTTCACTTCAGTATTAATTTAAGTTTTATAGGTTGAATGGTGCCCCTAACTCAAATCTTATCCACATATACAAACCCTTAACTTGAGTGTGGTGGTGTTTTTAACTCAAGTTGGCTGGCCCATCAGAGGAGATGTGCAAACTTGAGTTTTAGCCTAACTTGTCAGCAGCTAACATGACCATGTAGGAGTGTGGACTCAAGCAAGCTGTGTTTAAGTGCCAGTAGTCCTCCAGTGCCTTCTCACAATTCCCCTGTGAGCCTGGAAAGAACAGACAAGTTCTCCTACAATTAACAGGGAAATAATTCATTGAGCAGCTCAGCTTACTGCAGATCAAAGAACCATGGGATATGTCCACAGAACACTTATTGCCACACATGAGTGAGTGCAGTACCAGCCCAGTGTGGCTAGAGCAGCTCAACTGTTATTTCACTGTGTGGCTGCACTAACTCAAGAGGAATAATTAAAGTATAGAAAACTTGAGTTACTTCTGCAGTGAAGGCATTCCTGTGTCGAGTGTGCCCCTCTGTCACATACTATAGAGCATCATCTTTGGCCTGGTCTACATCTAAAACTTAGTTGAACCTAGCTATGTTGTTCAGAGGTGTGAAAAAGTCACACCCCTGAGAGATGTAGTTAAGTTGCCCTAAGCCCAGGTGTAGGACAACAGAAGACCCTACTGTCGACCTAGCTACCACCTCTCAAGGAGGTGGATTTACTGTTGTGACAGGAAAAACCCTTTCTGTTGCTGTAGCAAGAGTCTACACTAATGTGCCACAAAGGCATAGTACAGCTCCACAGCTGTGCTGCTGTAGTGCTTGTAGCATAGACATACTCTTTGTCTCTGCCTCTGTTTCTCTTTAAAGAGAATCTTACCTGATCCTATCTGGAAGGAGCAATCTATTTGCCCACAAAAGCCTTTGTGAATGTTATGTAGTTCTTTCCTGGAAAGACTGTCTACCCCACACAGAGACCCTCTTAACATGTTCGGTCTTAATGGCTACACACACCTATCTTGCTGAGTCCATCACACGGTCTCAATAGATTGTTTGTTAGTTAATATGCCTATCCCCTTGTGATGGGGTAGACTAGGCTCAGAGGCCCTGTGCTGGAGACCTCAGGGTCCTACCACACCCTGTCCCAGACAGGAGAAAAAGAGATGTCCTCCAAGTGGTCTAGAGTTGCTTTGGGGAAGCAGCCAATCAGGGCCCAGCAGACTCACATAAAAGGAGCTGCAGGGCCAGAGTCAGTCAGTTGCTGCCTGGAGCTGGAGGAGTGAGAACTATGTTTCTGGCTGCTTGACTGAAGGAGTAGCAGGACCACAGACAGAACGGTTGCTGGCAGGGACCAGGGGAGCAAGCGAGAGCTCCTGGCTGGCTGCTGAGTAAGGACGGAGCCCAAGGAGGGCTACAGGAAGACTTGAGTTACTCTGAAACCTACAGGAAGACTGCCTCTCCAGGGAGGAAGCTCTATGTGTGCAGCCTCATACCATGGCTGAGACTATTTAGAGACTGAGGCTGGGGAGGGCTATAGAGATACTAATGGAGGGGCACTGGGATAGGCCCTTGGTGGACTGTATACCCCAGAAAGGGTCTGTTCTGTTTCACATACAGACTGTGTGAGAGACTCGGCCAGAGAGCTGAGTCACTGAAAACCCACCTGACAAATCACCGACAAGGGTCACCATAAAGGAAGAGTGTAGGTACATGCACTTGACCAAGGGGTGCTCGTGAGAGGTGGGTGTCACCCCATTATACTCCTTTACTTTGGTTTCTAGGCAACAGGAAAATAGGCTCTGGAATGAGGGTTAGAAAGATGTCTGAGTCATACATCCAAAATTTGATCTGAAGAAATGGTTACATCTTTGGGGTTTGTCACAAAAGGCAACCATGTCCTTTAAGTCATTTTAGCTAATTTATTACCCTTGTATCTATTGAAAGAACCTATAAGGACAAAATTCTCACTTGAAATTCTCTTGAATTGCATCAAATATTCTTGTTGGAGGAAAGAGGGTCAGTTTTAGGTTGTAGCTCAGATTCTGTTAGTCTGATCCTGTTTCTTCTTAATGTAAAGAGATAGTGAAATTGAGTTTGGCTGGTGCGGTTCAATTTCCAGAAGGCTACAGGCACAGCACAAAGTCCATTTTAGCTACCCTTGCAAATCAGCTGACTCTCAAAAATGTTTAGCTACGTTGCTCTGATTTTTCTCTGGACAGTTCGTGGGAAGCAAATCTTTCACCACAGCCTGGGTAGCCCATCATCACTTTCAGCTTGCCAAACTATTTACAACAGTTGAGGAAGGTTAGATTTTGTTCAGATCAGCTAAACCAGACTTAGCCTAGAGAGAAGGCAAAAAGAGACGTATGTCAGAAGTAGGCACAATAAAGTGGCTGCTTGAAATTGACGCAGTAGGTGGCAAGAATAGAAGGGACCTTATATTACCATCTCAGGTTTTGCTTAGTGCACACTCATGGTGATTTTTGCCTGGTTCCTTCTCCACATCAGCCCTGGTCAGAATATCTTTCAGGACTGGAAAAGCCCAAATGTGTGATGGTAAATATGGTGAGTAGGATCACAATGTGATGTGGGGACGCAGCTGCCCACAGCTCTCTACTAAGCTGAGTAATTTGCCAAGTGCACTCCCAAAAAAGAAATGCCTTAAGGGATAGCAACCTCGTCCAATCAGAGCAACTGCCAATAGTCCATATATGGATGCTCCCTCTCATCTTAAAATTAATATGGTCTGTGTATGTATAACAATTCTATAGATCACCGAAGGCTCAAAAATCCCTAATATGCAATTTCTTTACCCCAAAACAAAATTAGTTCATGCAATTTCTTTGAATCCATGCTAATCTTTCCTTCTGCCTTTTACCCACATTGGACTGTTTAAGACTTCAGTCAAGGGAAGAGTAAAATGCAATAGAGCTATAGCCCCATACAATGGCCCTAGAACTGTTCTCTGACATTTTTGAAGGAGTACACTTCAATAATGAGACAGACTTATTGGTGGTTTGAAATAGGTGTCACAACTTCAATACCAAGACAGTGAAACTAAACACTTCAGCAGAAAGCCCAGGCAGTTCTAAAAAGGAGAGCATTCAGGTTATCTTCCTGCCGCTGATGCACCTTTTGGTAAAATCCAGCAGGATAATCTCTACCCAGTAGTGAGGTTGATTTCTCTTCTACTGGAGAGGACTTGTGCCCCTTAGCTGATAGTGATGCCTTTTTGCACTAGTTCTCCCAGTCCCCAAACCTGAAACTTGCAATTTGTTAAAACAAGGAATGGATGGGAGTGTGAAACCTACACACTCAGGATATAATCACCTGAGCATAAAAGGCACATGGTAAATTGCACACCTGTGTTGAATCAGAGAGAGCATGTTGGAAAACTGAATAGCAATAGCTATAACTACCAATATCTAAAACAAAAATAGAGTAAATTAACACATGCAGATAAAAACATGACAACATAATTTATATTTACACTGTCGCCATTGTGGGCCTTCAGCTTAGGCCTCTAAATGGCCAATAGTGGGGTGTCTTTTTTTTGTTTCTTTTAAATTCTTTGGCTGAGACAGGAAGAGGAAAAATCCTCAATCAAGCTAGACTTATAAATCAAGTAGCTGTTGGGGAATAATGCCTCCGGGGGGCTGCCATTAACCATCTGCTACCATTTTCTAAGTCCTACAACAGTTATTATCAGCTGTTCAATTGTTTTCCACTTATTTTTGGTAGCCATCCAGCTATTATACTGTCACCCTTTTTATTTTGCCATTTTTTTTCAAAGTTAGAAATAAAGTTGACCTGATGTAAGAGTTATATTTTAATTAATGAAAGTGAAACAATAGCCACTTACTAGTGGAACAAAGCTATAGTGAAAGCAGTAAAAATGCCTTAAAAATTGCTATGCCAGTAGTAAAAATTAGCCAGTTCCCAGAGTTTTAAAATCTGCTATTAATCTTTAAAAATATTTAATCTACTTTGTAAGTGGAATTGTTATCAAGACAAATTTTTATTTTTCATATTTATTTTATTTATATATGACAGCAGTGATCTGAAATAATTATGTGTATAGGTTTTGTTTCAAAGTGGAATATGAGAATGGAAATATTCCTTAATTTGTATCTCAGACGGTAATTCTCAATTACAGTGCTATGATATACCATTAGTAATACCTCATGCCAAGATAATGAAACAGTGGGCTCCCAAAAGAGGCTAGTGGACTAAAGAAGTGAATGCTTACGTCTCGCAGGAATCTGTAAGCTGGAAAGTGTAACAGTTTTATATATTGGGGCTTTAGAAAGGGAAATTGGTCTTAATCAGCATAATATTTTGTGCTAGCACAAAAGCAGCAGTATGTGATTATATGATCTGATGAAGTATACACACTATGGATTTTTGCACATCTCCATTATATTGTCTATCACCATCTTATAATGGCCTTACTTACTAGATTTTTCCCATCTCTGTAAAATTTTCAACAAAAGCAGTGTCTGTTTTTTGTCAGGGGGCTGCGGGGTGGGGGGAGGGGGTGAGGTAAGAGAAGTGGAGTAGGTGCTTTGTTTTTTACCAGCAAATATTCTAATAGCACATTGACAATAGAAGAAATTGTGTGGTGACTATATTTGACTGGGCAAGGATTAGAGTTGATAGGGTATCCGAGTTTTCATACTCTAATAAAGCAAGAATTTCGTGTTAGGACAAGAACCCCTTTGCAACAATATTTTTTTTAATAGGTTTGCTATGTACAATATTAAACACAGATATGGTCATTTTGAGAATGATTTCTTTGCATGCAAAGAAAATCACTCTTGGTCACACGATGAAGGTCCATGTTGTTGGCTCACCTTTAAACATTAGACTTAGAACTCGATCATTCAGAGAGCCCTGAGGAGTAAGTATAAATAAGACATGTCCTTTTCACACAGGGCAAAGCTATAATTTGCCAAGTACATTGTAATTATTTCTTGTTAATTATCTCTGTGCAGCAGTTTGCGCACCAAAGGTAGACTACTTTGCATTCACAATTGTAGAGAAAAATAAGACTAATTCCTTAGATGATACTAATTTCAAAGTTGAGATGTTGACAATTGCTAACCTGCTGCCCTTTTGATTCATAAAAAGGCATCTAGAGGTGAACTGAAAATTACATTACACAAAGTTCTGTGGTGCCAGGTCTAAAAAAGCCCCATTTGAACTGCTTAGAAAGCTCTTTGCTTCAATATTTTGAAAAAATCCTCTATTAAAAGTCATGTAGTTTCTCATTGTTTTTCACTTTTTTTTGTTTTAATTTCTTCTGGGTTTCTGTGCTCTGTTATATGTAGACTTGAGTGGTATGCAATGGGTGCTGTTTAACAGTTAAGCTGTATCTGGATTGTGTGAACTTAATACAGTGGAGGTAATTTAGCCCTGGTGTACGCATGAAGTCAATGAATTTATGCTTTCTTGCACCAACACTGCATTTGAAACAGTAATGAAGCTTTCCTATAAATATAAGTGTTAGGAAGGTGATGAGAATGATTAGTCAATCTTTGTGTGGGGGATTATGGGATATTGTGTGTGTCATAGACACAGGTCCTTTTTCGAGCAGAGTACCTGGTGCCTGCCAATATTTTGGAGGAGACAGTTTTCCATTCTGTAGTTTTTAACAGAAGCCACAGGACTTGTTTCCCCCTTTTTATGGCTTAGAAAAGAGGTTAAACCTTTTCTTCATGGTTTTTTTTTTAATCAAAAAGGTGCCACTTTTGGAACAGGCAAAGTGGGTATGGAGAACTACAGTGACTAGCTCCTAATTTTATTTCATTTTTTAAAAAATCCCTTCTGTCTGGGGAGAAATAGTGTATTCTTTGGGTATTTTCTGCATACTTCACATGAAATCATAACACCCCATTAGTTTGAAAATCCAGAGGGAAAATTTTTTGTATCAGTAGCTACAGTAGGCCAATAAATTAAACTAGAGTATGGTGGGGGACAGCTCACAAACAATAACAGAGAATTTAGAGAAAAGCTCAGAAGTGTTTTCAAAAATGTGAGACTCAGCTCTGAAAGGAGTAGATCAGCTTAGCCAAAGAAAGACAAATCTGTAGAATCAATACATCAGGAATAATGAACTGGGGTAAAAGTGAAGCAGCTAAATTGCAGATTAGACAATGAAGAATTTAAGCAGCGTGCAGGAAAGGCACAAAGGAATTTCAGGCTAAAAGAACAATTAGGGGATCAAAGGGTAAAATAACCTAATTCAGCAAAAGTGGTGACTATAGAGACAGTCAGAAAGGATCATCAGAACAAAGAGGTAAGAATAGTATGCACTGTATTAAGTGAAGTATGTAAAGAAACAAATGGGGCGGAGGGGGGAGGGGGAAGGACTGAGTGAAAGGACAGAGATAAACAAAAAAGAATACAGAAAACTAGGGGCTTAGAACAGCAAATTTGTCCTTGTTTACCATTGCTATTCTGGTTCTTGTAAGCGTCCTAGAAATCTGATGCAGATGGAGCTCCAGTTTTAGGCATTGTTCATCCATGCCTAAAGGGCTCACCATTTTTATTTGCAGTAAATGCACCTTGCTACCTTCATCTTGCCACCATATTCCGATATACCCAGTGTGAGCTTTTCCCTATTTGTAGTTACTTTGAAATGGTCACCGATTGTAAAATTTTTTTAAATTTCTCATGAAAAAATTACCAAAGGACCTAATCCTGCAACGTGTTGAGAGCATCCTGCCAATTTACTAAGGGAATTAATGCCACACTGTAAGACCAGCCTAACATGATTTTTCCATTGATATTCAGCATGGAACTGAGAGAGACTGGACTACAAGGTCTAATTTAGCTTGTATCTTACTTGAGGTGAGGAGCTGTCAGTGCTGTTTTTCTGTAAAGTTTCGTTCTTGCTTTTGGTGCTGTATAAATCATAATACGGAGGCAAGGGAAGGGTGGCAGTTTACCACTGGGGTGGGAGGGCAGAAATCCAAACAGATGAATATTTTAAAAGCATGAATGGACAAAACTGAGTTTAACAGTAATAATAAATATTGGGCAGGGTTCGCTAGAAGCAAAATTAGAAAACTCTTTTTTCACTGTAAACTAGTGAAAATGTCGGTCTGAGAAGACAAGCAGCAAATGGGGTGGGGCAGATAAAACAGAGACATAACTAAGAAAACATAACTAAGTATTTATTTAAAAGTAAAATATCTATGTTTAGAATGGCAGGTAGGAAAATATTCCCATGGCCAGTTGACCCTCTATTTATATTGGTTGACTTAGTGGACTTCTTTCTTGTAAGCATGACAGCAGAAACAGGCCTTGATGAAGGGGCTGAAAGAGGAGAGAGTGGTGGTTTTACTGATTACAAGTAGGGGATGCCAAGCATGGAGGAAGGCACTTCTTGCATGGAGTTATGCAAGAAGTAGGCTAATAGGAGGTGAAGGGGGGAAGGGTAATGAGGTCGAAAGGTCACTGTAAATCAGAGGAGGAAGAACCTGATAACTTTGTTTAGTTTGCTTTGTTGTATGCACTGGTACTATGATCTTGCAGGTTTCCCCAGAAGTGAATGTTTCTTCTATTAAAGTTTTTAGAGACAGGAAAACTTTAATTTAATATTTTCTCTTAATCTGTCCCGTTGTTGCTGTTATTCAGTGAAACAGTAAGTGTACACACTATCTTTGTGTAAATCTGGTGCCCTTCCTTTCCACCCACCCACCACCCTCCTCCTGGTTTGGCTGTTCCCTAGTTGAAGGTAGTAGGTTGTTTTTTAGGTTAATTTCATTCTAGAATTCCCTTGATTGTTGGACTAGAAGCATACTACATACTTGCCACCAATTTAAGTAATAGGTTTTTGTCAAAGTGAAGGTTTTCCAGCCTGCACCTCAGAGACAGACACATCTGATTCACCACCCTCAGTGTACGGTCATTACTAGTATTACTGTTTGCCACTTTACAATTTAATTAACACAGAGTCACCAAGTTTTTTTTAACTAGCCTAAGGCTTCAGCTTGGAAGAAACATGCTAAATATGCTCTCCCAATGCCACCTGCTGATGCTGAGACTACATATCCACCTGTAATTTCATTTTATGTGATGTTTACATGCAATCATGTGTCCACCCAGAAAGAACAACTTTACATGTGCCTGCTCCTCTTCATGGGGTGGGCAGCAGTGACTATGTGGCAGAAGTGTTAAAGTATACAATGTGATCCTTATGGAAAAGATTTATGGAATTTAATAGGGATGAAACCAACTAGGTTCTATAGAATTTACTCTTTAACAGAATTTAATAGAGAATTATATTGTTTGTAAACATTTCTTGAATCATCCTGTAGAAGTCAAAAACTGGGATATAATTCTTCATTAAATTACATGGGAATTTTCTATAAGGGACATTTCTACATCAGTTATCGTCTTCATAGAGGTACGGGACACTAACATTATCTAGACAGCCTGCAAAGGTCTTAGTATTGTTATTTACTGATCAATTTAAATTGCCTTTATGCAAATGTGTAGTAATAGGGGCAAATAGGTGAATGAAGGCATCAGCACAGTGATTGTTGGCATTCTTCCAGGCTGTCTTTACAGTTTGTTAATCTCCTCAAAATAATGTGACTGAACTGGCATTTCTGGAAGCTCTTCCTCCTCAAAGTCTGTTTGTCAATGATTAAATACAGCAAAGTCACTGAGTAATGGGATGGGGAGCAGTGCTCTTGCAGTGAGGCTCATAGGGAGAGGTGGGATGAGGCCCATGCAGTAACTGACCATACTAGTTGAGAGCAGAAGTTGCTAAATATATCCCACCTTGCTGGCTTTGTTCTCCAGATGGTAATAAATAAGACAGACACAGGGATGTCTAGTGGATTTGAGCATGGGTTGGTTGCCAAGAATGTCAGTGTTCTGCCCCGGCTCTATGTGCTATGTGTTTTTAGGGCAAGTTACCTAATCTCTGTGTCTGTGTCCACATCTGTAAAATGGGGATAATACGCACATCAAAGGATGTTCTGTGAGTTTTCATTATTTACACAATTTTATTGAAAATGCAAACTGCTGTGCAAGGGCAAAGTACTATTTTTATTTTACTGGGTGACTATCCCATTGTTTGAAGGTAATACCTTTACTTTTCAATAGTGCTTACATCCAAGGTTTATTGATATAGTCTAAAATACTGGGTAAAAAATTTTCACTGTGTGGAGTATGTGGAAGTAGTACAAAAAGAGAATAGGAAGTTTTACAAAAGATATTACAATGACAACTTATACTCTTTTTCTTTCTGATGTGACATGACATTAATGTCTATGTGCTGTATTGTACAGTTTTGCAGTAACCAGTAACTGAAAGATGTTGTTCATGGTGTTGAAGACAATAATGGCAATAAAGATCCATAATCCTTCATTTTTATGGGGATGGCTTTATATATTCTCCTGTGAATGTGGAAGCTATTACATGGATTATGTGAGACTTTCATTTTGCTTTAAGATCTATTAATATTGTACGTGGTTTTTAACTAAATAGAAGCAAGATATTTTGTTTGGATACAATGGATGGTGTCACTATCTTTGTTTCACATGTTGACTGAGAGTTTAGAGCTTGTCTCTACTTAGCCTTCACCCCATAGGACCACACCACTGCTGCCACGATAGCCTGGTGCTTGGCTCAGATGAAAATAGCTGGTTGACGCTCAACCTGGTGCAGGTCATGCTGGTGTGAAGAGGAAAACACTTGGAAGAGTTTTAACTGATTGTTCAGTATTTGCACAATTAAACTAGTCAAAAAACTTTAATTTGACTGCTCCTGAATTCCCCAGTGTTCTCACATAGCATTAGTCATGGGTGCTACTATTTCCAGGTGACTAGGAGACTTCATCCCATCCTGATGGACAGTGGCCTGGCTTCAGTTATACAATACCTTTGTCACTTCCCAGCTGGACTGTAGCAATGCAATATTTCTGATACTAATACAGAGTGCTTCAGCATGTCTTCTCACCAACAAGGGCTACCGTGGGTATGTGAAACTTGTCCTCCGCTTGCTATACTGGCTTCCCATAGAATACTGAGACAAGTTCAAAGTCTGGGTCCATATCTTCAAAGCACTCAATTGCCTGGGCCCAGCATATCTAAAAGAGTGGATAAAGCTGCAGAAAGAAGAGTAATTGTCAATAGAACTTTCTATCATAAAGGTAAAACGCATGTGTGCAGGAGGCAGAGCTTTCTGGGGGACAGACTGAGGCTATGGAATAAATGCCCTCAGGAACTAAGGACCATCACAGATCTAACTATCTTGCACTCCAAATGCACGCTGCACTTCTTCAGCCTTGCCATCCCTAACATAGACACATAGCAACAGGCACATTTAATAAAAGACCAAACCACACACTATATTGCATACTCAGTTTTCTCTCTGAGAAGAGGATGAGGGAGAGAATGAACCATAAGAGCTAATGTATTAAGTAACATGGCCAACAGGAAAATGCACAGATACTACAGGGATAAGTGTGACACAAGATCATGAAGAGAATAAAATTAGATTCTGCAGCTGGGTGTTAAAACACATCATCAGTTTTATATGACAAACTCACAGCTAACCCCTAAAGAGTGCTAATCGTCTAAACAAGATTGTGCTCCAATGTGTGTGTTAGGGGTAAGGAATCTGATGGTTATTCCCTTTCCACAGTCAGTCTTACTTTCCTCTAATTTTGAGCACTGAAATTAGCTATATTTTCAATTTTTTTTGGAGATGCCTCTGTTTCTGCCAGCTATTTTAAGTGTTAACTTCAAAAATATAAAATACACCTGAAATGTCTTATAAAACAATACAAACCACCCACACAAAGTACCAAACTGCTGTGCATATGTGTGCATTGTAAAGGATGAATGTGGCTTGTCCTAGCAGGCTTTGAAAATGTTCATTCTAAGCCTTGTGTGCACACAGGTGAAGTGTTTTTGCAGCTGCAAGGTACAGTTGTGTTGCACAGAAATGTTCTTTGAACTTCACGGTAAATGAACAGAAAATATGCATACAGAAGTTTAGGTTTTTTTACTCAAATGCTGATATGAAGAGAGCTGTTATCGGTGGTAAATCTTGAAGAACCATTCTTCTGTAGAACTGTATATAAAGTTTATACTTACATGCATGTTTACATGCACACGCCCACCGCCCAATCAGGGCAATTCCCTCTAATTACCACTTGTGAGCAGGAAGGTGCTAGTTTCTTTTATCTTAAAAAAAAAATCAACTTCAAAAGAGTGGCATGCATTCAGCAAATGGTGATGTTGGAAGGGTCTCAGGTCATCACACTCTATTCTCTTCATAAAAGATGGATCCAGCATAAACCTTAGCAGACAGTAGTTAAATTCTTGCCTTATATAGCTGGATGCCCTTGAATCAGTTGGTAGAGTTGTAAAAGGAAGGAAAGCCATGTGAAGCTTGGGCTGCTGCGATCCAGCAGCCAGCCTAAATAAAATGTGTGTGATGGGAATGATAACAAGCTTAATTGTAATTGGCATCAAGCATCTGGCTCACCAATGGTAGGGTGAGTTTAAACTAGCAGAGAAAAAGAGCAAGAGGTAGAAGCTGGGAATGGATGACAGGGATGGATCACTCCATAAATTGCCCATTTCTGCTAATTTCTTCTGAAGCATCTGGCACTGTCCACTGTTGGAAGAGGGGATACTGGGCTATATTGACCATTTGTCTGACTCAGTATGGCCATTGTTATGTAGACATTAACAAAGGGCTGGAGGTGTGAGCCTCCCTCGTCCCCTGTATCTCCTCTCCATTCCTCTGTCTGTGCACCCATTTCTCCTGGCTCCTGGGAGCCCTCCCCAATCCATTCTAAGACTGGTAACAAAGGTTGGAATAGGTAAAGTGGCAGTGACCTATTTGCTGATCAGTCCTACAAAAAAGAAGGCAGATCCTATCTAAGTTTCTACTTGGGTAAAGGCCTGGGTAACTCAAGCTCTGGTGGGGCAGCATGGGGAGCAAGATCCAAAGCTGCTTTGTCTGAGAAAGTCCTTGCCTTTTGAGTCGGGGACTATCATATCTAAGTTGAAAAAGGCCTTGTCTGTTTCGGAAACGTCTGAAGATTGAAAGTCGGGCCTTTTTCTTTTTCTGGTTTGGGAATAGACAAAAATGTGCTGTCCTAAGTGCTTGTGATAAAACATCCCACAGGACAATAGTGTAAATAGCTACCACAATGACCAAGCCATAACTGTAAAGGGAATTTTTAACCTAAAGCATGTCCATAAACAGGACAGTAAGTCCAGAGAGCTTTACACTAAACTGCATAGCTCTGCATGAAGCCACTGTGAGCTCACAAGCATTGTGTGGTGACTTGGAGTGCTATGACTTAGCAGCTTCCATTTTTATTTTCCATTCACTAACTGAGTGGGGAGGACCGTGAAATGAAGAAATGTCCTTTACTTACCCTCCTGGTAAACACCATGTCATAAATATAAAGGGAAGGGTAAACCCCTTTGAAATTCCTCCTGGCCAGGGGAAAGCTCCTCTCACCTGTAAAGGGTTAAGAAGCTAAAGGTAACCTCGCTGGCACCTGACCAAAATGACCAATGAGGAGACAAGATACTTTCAAAAGCTGGGAGGAGGGAGAGAAACAAAGGGTCTGTGTCTGTCTGTAGTCGTCTTGGCCAGGGACAGAACAGGAATGGAGTCTTAGAACTTTTAGTAAGTAATCTAGCTAGGTATGTGTTAGATTATGATTTCTTTAAATGGCTGAGAAAAGAATTGTGCTGAATAGAATAACTATTTCTGTCTGTGTATCTTTTTTGTAACTTAAGGTTTTGCCTAGAGGGGTTCTCTATGTTTTTGAATCTAATTACCCTGTAAGATATCTACCATCCTGATTTTACAGGGGGGATTTCTTTATTTCTATTTACTTCTATTTTTTATTAAAAGTCTTCTTGTAAAACACTGAATGCTTTTTCATTGTTCTCAGATCCAAGGGTTTGGGTCTGTGGTCACCTATGCAAATTGGTGAGGCTTTTTATCCAACATTTCCCAGGAAAGGGGGGGTGCAAGTGTTGGGAGGATTGTTCATTGTTCTTAAGATCCAAGGGTCTGGGTCTGTAGTCACCTAAGCAAATTGGTGAGGCTTTTTACCAAACCTTGTCCAGGAAGTGGGGTGCAAGGTTTTGGGAAGTATTTTGGGGGGAAGGACGCGTCCAAACAGCTCTTCCCCAGTAACCAGTATTAGTTTGGTGGTGGTAGCGGCCAGTCCAAGGATAACGGGAGTAATATTTTGTACCTTGGGGAAGTTTTGACCTAAGCTGGTAAAGATAAGCTTAGGAGGTTTTTTCATGCAGGTCCCCACATCTGTACCCTAGAGTTCAGAGTGGGGGAGGAACCGTGACACACCATCTGCACTGGTACAAGAAGTTAAGGAAGGACCTGTCATTCTGCCCATTTTAGAAGAGAAAGTGAGCCAAAGTCTGCTGACTTCCATCCTGTGCAATGCCAGTGACACAGTGGAGATTATGGAAGAATTTGGCCTACTGTGTGTACCCCATCAACCCCCTGTGGGCCTAATACTCCACTACTTTGCTCTTTTCTGTGATGATTTTCTTCTGAGCAAAGTGGGTGTCAAAACGCTTGTATGGGTGTGGGGGGAGATTCTAATTTGATGGGGTCTTACACCTATGCAGAGTGGGTGCAAATGATGACATAAGGTAGGCAGCAGCAGAGAATCAGGCTCTGTTTCTGGTACTAGCACCAACCCAGCTGCATCTCTGCATACCTGACAGACCTGCCTAAAAAGGCAGCCTCTGATTTTGGTATCTGAAAATAAAACTTTCTGTCTTCCACTTCCCCCGGTCTGTCACACCTACTGGTCTCAAGTAACCAGCAACATACTCTTCGCTATTAAAATTAAAGGTAGAGTAACCCAACCCGGGCTTCTGTCTCACTTCTCAACATTTATTACAAAACTTTATTGGCATTTTCATTGATCTCCCTTAAATGCTGAGCTCCACGCTCAGCTCTTCAACTCACTGAACCCACGTCTCCTGCCCATCAGTTAGCCCCAACAGCCTGCATTAAAACACTAAAAAGCCCCATGTTGCATTTCTTTATTCCAGTCTGTTTTTTCTCACCTTTCACTGGCGCTGTCATAACAACAAATCTGCAGATGGACAAAAATAACACTCATTTCCATTTGCACCATTAAGAAAGAAAACATTGGTGTGTCTAGCTCTTCCTAGTGGATGTCTGGTCAAACCTAATCTGTCTGCCCTTGGGTGCTGTGGATCAGCCTGGCACTAAAGCACACTTTATTTTTTCAGTGCATGATTCCTACCCTATTTCCAGTGGTGGTGATTTCTTTCTGTTTTGCAATATGGTATTACATCAGCTTTTTCAGTCTCTTTCCTGTCCTGAATGCATAGTTTACCAAATTTTATGGTTAAAGCCCAGAACTAGAAGTTGGGCTCTGGGTTCACTTCCTGGCTTGGCACACAATCCTGTGTCAAATCACCCTCTCAGTGCCTCAGTTTTGTTATGTGTAAAATGGGGAGGATGATGCACATTTCACAGGGATGTTGTGAGGCTTGTTCTATTATGCATGAAGTGCTTTGAGATCTGACAAAGAAAGCACAAAGTATCAGTCCTTAACAGTGAAAATATAGCCCATGGGCTATATGGGCGATGCTTGTTACTACTACGATGAAATCAGAAACTTTATGACTTCAAATTTCAGAGGGAAAAACAACAGGAATTATTTCATTCAATGCTGAGATGTTATGTGTATTAAAATGCAGTAAACTAACACTTTATTTAGGGGCAAGTAATTATTTATCTGTAAGCTAGTTTGAAAGTTGGGTTTGGACGAGGTTGACTTTTCTTTTCCAGAAGGTTCAAGTGCATTAGGCCAGTGGTTCTCAACCCGGGGTATGTGTACCCCTGGAGGTATGGAGAGGTCTTCCAGGGGGTACATCAATTCACCTAGATATTTGCCTCATTTTACAACAGGCTACATAAAATGCACTAGCGAAGTCAATACAAACTAAAATTTCATACAGACGGGACTTATATTTCAGTGTATAGTTTATACTGCTCTATATACACGTACAATATTTATATTATGATTAAAAATGAGAAAGTAAGCCATTTTTCAGTAATAGTGTGCTGTGACACTTGTATTTTTATGTCTGATTTTGTAAGAAAGTAGTTTTTAAGTGAGGTGAAACCCAGGGGTATGCAAGACAAATCAGACTCCTGAAAAGTGGTACAGTAGTCTGGAAAGGTTGAAAGCTACTGCATTAGGTGTTTAAATCAGTTTCCCCATGTTCAAATCTCACAAACCTTTAGGCAAAGTCTAGATTGATGCTTGTTTGCCAGAATTAGAAGTGGGACTAGTGGCCATACTGGACAATGTGTGGGGGTGGGGTGGGGGTGGGGGCTTTAGTTAGTCAACAGAGAAGACGTGATCATAGCAAGAAGACAAAAAATGTTTTAAAGTGAAAAATTTTCCCAGGGAAAAAAATGGTCATATTGTGAAAACACAGGACTGGGATAAGGACATCTGTCCTTGACTTCTTGTGCAACCTTCAGTAAGTCACATATTCATTCAGCACCCATGTTGATTCATCTGTAATTTGGGCATTACTCTTGACTATCACATACGGATGTTATGATGCTAATGTAATAAAAGGTTTTAAAATATGTTGAGATTCTCAAATGAAGGGAACTGAAGAGGTGCAAAACACGACGTAACTGCAGAGTAGGGCAGGTGGACTAACACTTTAAAATGCAGTTCCTGCCCTTGCTAGGTGCCAGGGTGGATTGCAGTCATATCCAGGAACCTACTTTGTGGCAGTGATGACAAATCTTAAGAGCACTAATCCAGCAAAAACAGTTGGGACTATGCTGAAGTATATTACAGGGTGAAAAAGTGGTTGACTTAAAAAGGGGAGGGTGACTGCAGCAATGGCATTGCAGTATGAAGACAATAGAACTACTATGAAGATGTGTGCATGCAGCCACAGCAGCATCTGGCTCTAGAGGTAGATTGTGCCTGGGTACTTTAAGGCTTAGAAACACTGACTGAGCGTGGCAGGTGGAGGAGAGAGAGAGTTCATGTGCCTGGAGAGTTGCTACACCACACACATACAGTCAGAGTAATGTTGCCATTTTAAAAGTATGAAAAATAATAGATCTAATGATGCTAAATAGCACACTTAGTTTCCAGTAAATGATGGAATTAAGAAAGTGTTAGGAGTAGGTCCAAATTTGACCCCCCGATCTAAACATTCTTGAGCATTGCAGCGCAGTCCTATCTCTAGCCTGCACTGGCTATTTCATTTTTCCTGGGGGGGTTCCTCTAGTTGGATCAAAATGCTCTGCCAAATACGGCCATATTGTGAGACACCAGTGAAATGGCTTCTGCTGAGCCTCCCTGTCTGTGTTGCTGAGTTTACCCCTCCCCCAACTCAGGGACACTGGAGAAATCTCATCTGATCTGCCCCATGTAGCCTGAATGCACCAGCAGTGGTCCCAAATAGAGCAAAAATGTGCATATCCAGCTTTGCAGACACTAACACAAATCTGAGCAAACCACTGCTGGCTCACAAACAGAGGTAAAAATTGCAGGCTGATTTTTGGGTGTTCTCTGAAGTTTGAGTTGAACATTGGAGGTATCCTAATAAGAGGTTCACACAGCTTTACTAAGACTGTACATTTTGACCTGAATAAGATGAGCAGATTTTTTTTCAGCTGTCAAGCTGTCATTAAAATTTAAAATACATATGCAGGTTTGTGCTGTCAGCAAGGAAAGAAATGTTTCCCCAAGTGGGATTCAAACTCAGGACCTGGTGATCTGAAATGGCAGGCCACTACCAACTGGCATTGGGATCCTTGTTACATAACACAGTGCCTATGATAGTTAAAAGTGTTGCTCAAATGGAAGGACATTTATGGTGCATGTGTGATGAAGTGGGAATTTTCTATAATACTTTTATGACTCCTAAGCATGTCTCAGTTTCCCTCTGCACATGGTATTGCTTACAGGTGGGTGCCAAAGGGTTAACACTGCTCCTGGAACAGTGCAGGAGACAGACAGCAAGGTGACACACACCTTCTGCAGGGGAATGAATAGGATCTTTAAAGAACTGGCTGACACTGGCCCAAATCTACAGGGGATCCAGCAAGACCAAGAGATGCCCCAGTTACCTAACTATTAAGACCTAACAGGAGGAATTCCCAGCAGGCAGGACTTGTGAACTGAGCTGAAGAGCGAGGTGTCAGGTGACTGAAAAAGGGGTCCTTTTTAAAAGGACTCAGGAACCCCGAGTGGTGGTGGAGAAAGGGGAAACAGAGAGCGAATAAGAGATGGAGTCCATCACTTTGGTTGGCCCATCAGGGCCTGGTTTGACCAGGATAGCCTATAGTGTAACTTGTGTTAACTTAAGGACTTGAAGATTCTGTAGCCTGGTGACTAATAAATGGTTATCTTCTTTTACAAAATGTGCCTATATCGCTGTGACTATTCACTGAGAGCACTGCACCCTGAAGGGGCACAGTATAAATCTCCCATAGGAATTTGGCTTGGCTGGGTTCACTGCAGGTAGCCACGGACATAGACGGGAAATGTTGATGCCATGGGCTGCCTCTGTGGAACTTTGTGGGTCTTTGGGGCCCAGCACACTAAAGGGGTCACTCCCAGGAGACTGGTGACAGGCTGGGGCATAGACCAGACCCTGTGACTTCATGACAGCACACGTAATCTGTCCAACATATGGTGATCATTGTCATTGCATTTTGAATAATCAAAGGTCTCCCTGCCCACAACAAATCTCTCCCTAACATCTTGCTGCACTATTGGCAGTTCTGGCAGAATTGTAGGTTCTGCAGCTGCTTTTCTTTAATGAACTGGAAATTTCATTATATGGGGGCAGGTTTAGTGCTAACATGTGATTGATGGGTTATTTCACTAGGTGACTTACTGTGTGTGTGTATTAGTGCAGACCAGACAGGTTTCATATACAACAATAGGCTCATTCTTCACAAGGTAAATATCATATGAGTAATTGCAATTTATTATATGCTGCTGTAGGTTAATACCTCAGTATGAGGATTTTACCTAATGTTAATACACTTTGCAGAATATAGTTTTCTCCTAAGTAGCACATTATTTTTAATCTATGCAAAAGAGGATATTTCTGGAAGTGTCCTTTGGAATCTGGAATGTAGAACTTTTTGGTGTAGCTAAGATTATTTATTCTGCTTTTCCCTGGACTAGGGAGAACATTCCCAAATTTTCAAGAGCTTTGCCACTTAATATCTGGGGGGCAGGGGGAGGGAATCCCCTCTTCAATAGCTCCTCCTATTTTACTCAAGCGGCTCAGCACTGCAGTAAAAAAAACTTACGAGTCATTGAAAGGAATTGGTGCACACAGAAATGCTGATTCAACAGTGGTGATAAACCAAAGGATGAAATGCAGAAGTATTTGATATGACAGATATGGTGTTAAAAAAAAAACAGAAAGAGAAGAGGGTCAAAATAAGGCAAAAATATAATCTAGGCAGAAGGAAACCAGCTGAAAGGAAAGAGGAGAGTTGAGGAGATGAGATGGAAGAGGGGGAAATAACAAAAGACCTTAGGCACACCAACTATCTATGGTAATACCAGAGAATGTCTGTCTGAAACCTAGGAGGCCTCCTATTATATCTTCAAGTCTAATTCAGTTTTTGTTTTACTCTGCTACCTCTGTGTATTTTATATATATTTTAGCACCCTTCCAGAGATCTAACAATGTAACTATAACAATAGAAGTGCACTGAGATGTCAAATATTTCAAGATGGTCCTATGTGGATAGAAAATTCTTAACATGGAAACACTGGAGAACTAGAAAAGAGATTACTGCTAAAGCCTAGTGTTGTTTTGTTTTTTTGTTTTTGTTTTTTTTATTGTTACTGTGTTTTTAAAATCTAAACTTCTTATGTGTAATTATTGCTTTTTAAATTCTACATGCCAAAAATTATTTTAAAAAAAGAAATGGCATATGCTAGAATTCTCTTCAGACTGCAGTCTTTTCATAAAGTCTTTCAGCCTGGTTAACAGTGAAGCACACTCTCACTGGGCAATAAAAAAAAATAAAATAAAAATAATGCATGAAAATGGATTTTCATTACTCCTGGCTTTTTTCTGCTGTACAAATATAGGGTAGTGTCTTTGTCCCTTATGTTTGATAATGCCAAGCTGAGCAAAAAAATGCTGAAGTCGTCTTTGTGAGTCCAGTGAAAAGAAAGGTTACTTGACATCTGCAAAGTCAGATTTTCTGTGGGGTCATCCTGAATTCTACTTAATGCAAACATGTCTAGAGAACCCAAAGAGGTTTCTTTTTCTATCTTTTTTTTTCTTTCTTTTTTTAAACTGAATGTAAAATACTGTTGTGTAAAGAAAGGAAGCTTTTGTGTTTACTGCTAAAGCTAAGTTCATGTAACAGCATTTGGAGAAAAGGAAAGCTGTAATGAGAACAATATTGAGAACTAAGTTTAAAAAAACGATTCAAGTCTATTAATGAAGGAGAGGAAAAGCCAAACACAGCTGCTTTATGTAACGGCCGGCCTGTCTTCAAACAACTCGGCTGTGAAATAATGCAAGCCTTGAGATTATTACCCTTCCCTGATGGCAATTCGTATTCTAGAAGAGTGTGAGTTTACTACTGTATCTCAGACTCAGGGGGGGCGGGAGGGGGGAACAAGGCGAGGTCAGGGGGCGGTATTGTGGGTGATTGTGAGCTATGACAGTGTGTGCTAAATGTTTCTTTAAATATAGGTTTAGGTCACTATGGCATTTTTTTTTTAAATCCCTGTGCACTTCATCAATCATTTTTAAAAAATGTAAAATACCAGTTACCTTGGTAATACAAGTGAGGTAAGATAGCCAGAAAGGTAAGTGTAGTCTTCAACAGCTGTAGTTTCCTGATCTTACAAATTTCTTGATGCAGCAACTGCTGCTCTAAGAATTGTTGCTGAGAAGGGTTTGCTGGTGTGGAATGCTGCTATTCTCGACATAGTGTTCTGTTAGCGGACAGAGTCCAGCATAATATGAAAGAGATGTGCAGTTTACAGACACAAATGGGCTGTATTGACTATATCCATTAGTAGTTTATATGCCGGATATACTTGACTTCATCCACTACTGGTTTAAATGCTGTCTCACTTATTAAATTGTTAATGGCTTTTTGCTCCCCATGGTACTGGAACATCAAAATAACTTTTTTCTTTCTTTAAGAGCTAGGAATGTTCAGTGATGGCCTGTGCCAAGATACCCAAATACACATTTCATAAGACGGACATTGTATTTTAGCTATCAAGTGGTAGATTGTCTCTGACCGGTACAGGTATCCAAAAGAAGCGGTAAAAGGGCCGAGGACATTTACAGTCCATGAGGTACAATCCTTCCCTGAGCTTTGTACTGATCCCTAGTCAGGACTGTGGCTAGATGACATAACCTAGCCCTAATGAGTTAAACATTAAATTAATTTATTAGCCCGTGGTGGTGGTGGTGTTGTTTAACAGGGAGCATCTCAATTATAATTATTTGTATTGAAATATGGTTTTCATCCTATGCTTTGATTGGCAACTATAAATCCCAGTGCTCTGATGGGCTGTTGCCCTCAGAACTCCTGACCTATATGCTCACAATACACATGGCCCTCTCACCTTTTGAATTCTTCCCCACATCCTTACCCCATTTAACCACAGTTCCATTCAATTTTTACTCTTCACCCTTCACCCCTGGAGGAACCCTTATTTTCCCCCTCTTCCCAGTAAGTATAGTTCTTTGGGGAAAAAAATGAAGTTGAATTTAGTGCCTGGAGTAGGTATTGTTAGGAGAGAGGGTCAGAAGTTGAGGTATCACATATTAGTGGGGTAGGTATGTGACTGCGGCATTATGAGGGGAGTAGCGAGTTATAATGCAAGGATTTGTTTAAACTCTATGTTGAGAAATAATAGTACATTTGATTATGCAAATAAGAGCTCCTAAACCAATCTGAGTGGCGGTATCTGTATACCTGAGCATTAACTGTAGTTAGGGATCAGTAACTGTAACAACGCCCTGCATGTTGACTAGGTGTG
Source organism: Lepidochelys olivacea (assembly GCF_965140295.1). Classification (NCBI taxonomy): domain Eukaryota; kingdom Metazoa; phylum Chordata; order Testudines; family Cheloniidae; genus Lepidochelys; species Lepidochelys olivacea. The sequence continues at coordinate 28,056,993 of NC_140417.1, read as the reverse complement.
ATAGTTCTGGATAAAATGAGGCAGAGATATGAGATGACTTCCCAAGACCATATAACAAGTCAGGCAGAAATGGGAATAGAAACAAAGTGGACTGGTACCCAGTCTTCTCCTCTAGCAAATGTAGCTCCTCCCCTGAGGTGTGGCTTATGCTGTCTCCTCCCTTTACTCTGAGATGCTTGGTGTCACCATGTCACAGGCCAGCTGGCTCTTAAAGGGAGTCAGGCTCAGTCTTGCCTGTGACCTAGCAGTTAATCCCCCACTGATCATGAGCTGGACTCAATTACAATTAATGACCCTAGCTGTGGAAAGGTATGGGAAACCTACATAGAGAGGGAGGAGAACTTAATGATGTGGGGAGCATGGGCAGTCCCCAATCTCTGATGAAGGCAGGCTGAAGAGAACCAGAGGGATAAGAGGGAAGATCCTTTCATGGATAGAGAACTGGTTAAAAGACAGGGAATAAAGGGTAGGAATAAATGGAGAGGGGTAACTAGTGGTATTCCCCAAGGGTCAGTCCTAGGACCAATCCTATTTAACCTATTCATAAATGATCTGGAGAAAGGGGTAAACAGTGGGGTGGCAAAGTTTTCAGATGATGCTAAACTGCTCAAGATAGTTAAGACCAAAGCAGACTGAAGAATTTCAAAAAGATCTCACAAAACTAAGTGATTAGGCAACAAAATGGCAAATGAAATTTAATGTGGATAAATGTAAAGTAATGCACATGGGGGGGGGGAAATAACCCCAACTATACATACAATATGATGAGGGCTAATTTAGCTACAACTAATCAAGAAAAAGATCTTGGAGTCATCGTGGATAGTTCTCTGAAGACGTCTACGCAGTGTGCAGCGGCAGTCAAAAAAGCAAATGGGATGGTAGGAATCCTTAAAAAAGGGATAGAGAATAAGATGGAGAATATCTTATTGCCCTTATATAAATCCATGGTATGCCCACATCTTGAATACTGCTTACAGATGCAGTCCCCTCAACTCAAAGACCTACTGGCATTAGAAAAGAGCAACTAAAATGATTAGGGGTTTGGAATGGGTCCCATATGAGGAGAGATTAAAGAGGCTAGGACTTTTCAGCTTGGAAAAGAGGAGACTAAGGGGGGATATGATAGAGGTGTATAAAATCATGAGTGGTGTGGAGAAATTGAATAAGGAAGATATTTACTTGTTCCCATAATATAAGAACTAAGGGCCACCAAATGAAATTAATGGGCAGCAGGTTTAAAATAAATAAAAGGACGTTGTTCTTCACTCAGCGCACAGTCAACCTGTAGAACTCCTTGCCTGAGGAGGGTTGTGAAGACTAGGACTATAACAGGGTTTAAAAGAGAACCTCCATGAATTTATCCGGTTAAGTCCCTTAATGGCTATGGGTAAGGAATGGTGTCCCTAGCCTCTGTTTGTCAGAGGGTGGAGATGGATGGCAGGAGAGAGATCACTTGATCATTACCTGTTAGGTTCACTCCCTCTGGGGCACCTGGCATTGGTCACTGTTGGCAGACAGGCAACTGGACTGGATGGACCTTTGGTCTGACCCAGTATGGTCATTCTTCTGTTTTTATGAGAAGGTCAGGCTTCTGTGGGGAACACTGAGATAGGATATGTAAGAAGCATGATGGTCCATGGGGAAATGCTGCTAGAGTCCCTGGGATGGAGAGGCAATGGGGAACCATGCTAGGAAGAAGAGTGTCCCAGGAGAAGGCCTTGAGAGGCAGTGCTCAGCTGATGGAGCAAAAAAGAAACTCTGCAGTCTCCAGGAGCACGGATGAAGAGCAGAGAACTTCACTGTTGCCCAATAGGGGCAGAAGCACCATTTGTTTAGATTTGTTTGGTTATTTGGATTTTCATTACCCTGGAAGGGGACTGAACCGAAAGGTGATCTGGCTGGGGAGCTAGGCTACTGATGACCAACTGAGATGGGTCATAACAGGGCCAAAGAAATAGTCTTCAGGGGCTGCCAAAAATGATCCCCTTCAGCACCATGCTCTGACAGTAGAGGGCACTACAGTAGTGAGTGCAGCTTGCTCACACACCAGTATTTGGAGCAGCTTCTCCTTTCTCCTCGTGTGAGTTGGGTCCTGGATTCTTGGTGCTTAGTATTTCCACTTAAAGTGACTCTTCTTTGTGCCCCATCCACAGAGATGCTATCCTTTGAGAAATCAATGATACTACTGCAAGCTGGAAAGGACTGTAAAGCCCAGTATGCAGGGGCAATAAAGTAAATAAACCCCAGCCAAGTAATGATACACCAAAAAAATAGCATAACAGAGGAGGGATCTTTATTGGGAACAGGAAAATAGGATCTGAGGAAGGAAGGGGTTGAGGTTATCTAAGAAGTAACCAACATTTAAAAATAAACCAATTCACCACTTCTGAACACTCAAACTGTTCCAGTCCCAGCTCCCTCCTTGCACTTTCCCGAGGTACATGGCATGGCTGATGCATGTCCTAAGATGGAGTGTTACATTTCTGTGGTGTTGGGTGGCAACGAATGGGAGTCTGGAGACTTGGGTGCTAGTCTTGTTCCGCTGTGCAGTCTTGGGCATATCAGTTCACCTCTGTTCCTCTTTACTCTCCTACCTCTAGTCTGTCCTGCCTGTTTAGATTATAAATTATTGGGGGAAGGGACTGCTTCTCATCATGTCTGTAAGGGACAATCCTAATGGGATCCAAATCTCAGTTGGGGCCTCTAGACACTCCTGTAATACAAATAATAATTGTTGATACTTGCTTAAATAAATAATTGTTGATTGCATTGTTGCACACCTCAATAAATATGTTTTTAAATTGGCTTACATTTTACCTGGTAACACCAAAATCCCCAGTCATGGACCAGGACCCTATTGTGCTAGGTGCTGTATAAACACAAACCAAAAAGACAGTCCCCCACAAAGAGCTAACAATAACTATTAAAGTATTTTAACCTGGAATTCAGTGTACTTTAATTATTACTGTGACTTCTTTGGTTGTCTTGGCCCAAGAATACTGGTGGCTGAAGCTATGTTTGTCAGTAAATACCAGTCTAGTACTTCACTAATGTTCTGCAGTTTGTTTGTGGAGGGACTGCTTGCTGAGGGGTCACACTGTGCATCATGTTTCATGTTTAATGTTGGATTTCTTTTCTGCTGAAATGTCCTGTAAGTGTGGTGGTGGTGGTGATGAAGTAATCCTTGATAACCATTTTCTCATCCATTTTACTGTAGACCTTTTAAATCCTGATCTTTGGTGTATTACAACCAACTTGCCTGGGTGGCAAGAAAGACTACAATGCCCACGGGCTCTATCTGTGACTCCATTGTATGACTGTTACAGTGCTTCAGGAGTTCTCATTTGTTACTGGGTTGGTGAAATCTAACCAGGTTGGGATGTCTGCCCTTCTTTTTGACAGTCTGCCCTGAGGCTGGCACCCATGGTTGTGAACCATTCCAGACAGCGTGACGATACCATCTACCTTCTGTATCAGATTACTACTACAAATTTGTTAACGAAGTTTTGAGGGCACTAGCTTTTTGAAATCATCCTACTCCAAAGTGATACTTCATTTTTAACCATTTTTCTTATTTAAACTAGCAATAACACAGTGTTGAGCTGGCAATTTACAGGATCTGTTTTTAGACCTTAAATTTCTTGAAAGAAAGCAGGTAGCTTCCTAGAGCTTCTGGTTAGGAGGAGAATTTTAAAACAGTGTAACTAGAATGAGAGTCCTTAGAATGGCAGCTCCCTGGATAGAAATAAACCCAGAGGGATTAGTGCTGCACTGATGAGCAGGTCAGTGCTGTTTGATCAATGGCTGATGTTAATGCGTACTCTGCTTGGTGACCTTGCAGCTTTGCCACTGCAGTACTACTAGTGAGTATCACATATGGGCATCTGTGCAGTCGCTATAAGAGGCCATTGTAAACCTGTGGTATTTCCCATTTTGGAATCTGGCTGGTTTCCAGAATAAAGAAACCAGAATAAAATGTGTTTTTTAGGTGAGTGCATGTGCAATAAAACAGGGAGGTGCAGATAGAGTTTACCAAGTGTTTGTAATTAACGGAAATTATCCACTTCATAGGGGTATCTTTTTTTTTTTTTTTTTTTTAAGTCTTGTTTTTTAACTTGGTGGTGTAATTTGGGAACTCTCTGCATGTGACTGAGGGTAGAATCTGGCCTGCAGTATATTAAAATATTAGTGATGTATACACAAGCCAAAACAAACTCGTCTTAACTCTCAGATTCCAGGCTGAGTTTGCAGGATTGGGACTAGACCTGGTCTACATGTAACCTGAACACTGATTTAACTAAATCAGTTTAGAAACCAGTTTTAGTTAAATCAGTGCAAACTCCTTTTGTGAAGATTCTTTCTAATTAAGTGTGCTCTATCTTGATTCAGCTTGTCAGTATTTGACTCAAGGGGTTTCACTGATTTAACTAAATTGGTTTCTAATTTAGTTAAATTGATGCAACTTTTGTATGTAATCAAGCCCTTAGGAAAAAAATCTTATTTGTAAAGTAAGAGAGAATCTGGGTGAGGTAATATCTTTTATTGGACCAGTTGCTGTTGGTGGCAGGGACAAACTTTCAAGCTTCACAGAGCTATGCCTCAGGTCTGGAGAAGATAATTTGTAAAGCATAAAAACTTGATGTGGCAATATTGTATTTTTCCAACCCCAAACATTCCAAAATCATGAGTCAGGCCTCAAAAAAAATTATGAACTTGGCTTAAAAATCATAAGTAAAGCTCTGCAAATCTGCAAATATCCACTTTATAACCTCAGACATCCACATACGTGGATATCCGTGGACATTTTTGCTGCTTATGTATGGATGCGGATCCAAATTTTATATGTAAAGCCCTGAAAATCTGCAGATATCCGATTTACATCTGTGTATCATTTTTGCAGATTGGATGTGGATATAAACTTTATATCAGTGCCGGGCTTTAATCATAAGCTTAAAAGTACACTTTGGGTTGGGGAGGGTTGTTTTTATTTCACATCTGGTTTTTGAGCCTGTGGCATACTCTCTTCACATTTTTGAGCCCTTGTACGCAATCATGAGGGCTAGAAACTTTCACTTAAAAATGAAAGCTGAGATCCTCATGCAATCTCTTGATTCCAGCAGCTGGGGCTTCAAGAAACATACCAAATTTTGTGAAACTCATTATAAAATCACAAGAGTGGGCAACACTGAGAATAGAGACACAATATATACATGGAACCCTTCAATACTGTTTTTAAAAAGTCTTTTTCCAGAGAAGAACAGATATTTAAATAAGAGCAGAGCAAAAACTGAGTTACTGTTAAGGGAGAAGAGATGTTTTCTGCTGAGATCTGAAAGTAAATGGAGAGCTTGTGAAGCAAAGGACAGGTGTTCCCTGTAATGGACTGTAAAACAGAAGGCTTTCATGTCAATGGTGGTGAGATTGTGGGCAGTGATAAAGAATTAGGCCAGTGCTAGATGAGGAGAAGGGAGATGTGAGGAGATTTAGAGAATCTAAGTCTGAAATAGGCTGGAGTGTGTCAATAAACAAGGAGGGCAATTTTGAAATGGATCCTGAAATGAAAGGAAGGCAATAGGATTGTTTGTGGAGTCTTGATGCAACTGTGTTTTGAGTGAGAAGATGGGGAGCAGCATTCTGCTCATACTGGACTCCGATGACCTGGGGCTCATATAGGGAGGGAGTTAGAGGCACAGATAAAGGTTTCAGTAGAGGTACGGTATTACCATTGAAAGGATGGATTTTCTAACACTTAAAACATAATTCTGGAGATTATCAGTGTGTTTCTTTATTCTTAGAATTAGGAGATGTGTGGTATCTGTTGTAGTAATTTAGCAAATATTTACTTTTAATGCCTTGTAGTAAAAAGTTGAGGCAGTGACAAATAAAACAAAATATTTAGGGACGGATGGTCACAGGTTTATAGACATGGAAGAAGCCGGTGGAAGAATAAGTCAGAGTTATGATTATGGACAACAGAGGAAAATGGCAAATTGGCAAAAGAAGATGAGGAAGATGAGGATTATGGACAACAGAGGAAAATGGCAAAAGAAGGTTTGAATTGTGTTTCAGTAAGAACACTCTTGCCCAAGAAGACCCACTTCTGTCTTTGACACATTTTCTTTTAAACTTTATTGTGCAACATTGACAGGATGCGCTTTTGATCTCTTTGTACTGTCACATGAATAAGTTCCAAACTGCTAACTGGGGATACCTTTAGAACTTGATTTTCTCCATGTCTATGGAGGGTGATCTCAATGTATCCTACTGGTCTGAGGCCTGAGAATTCTAGTTTTTAATGTGGATGTAAGACTTAACTTGTAATGCATGTGGTATTTTTAGTTAACAGAGCTTCATATTGACTTATGAGATCATACCACCTTACGTGGGTCATAACACCAGCATTTCATGTCTTATTCTAAAATATGACCATTTGGATCACATACCATATTGTACCCACCTTCCAAACATAAGGTATCAGCACCCTGTTTTTTGACTGATTGGAGATGGAATGAAAGTGTTTCCTGGGATTCATGATGAAACCGACATTATGATGGGTGTTTCCTGTATCATTCAGATGGTGGCAGGGGGTAGTAACCTGAAAATGCTTCATCCCTGGTTTTTTTTTATATTTACGGTCTATCACACACTGTAGGTTGCCTGTAACTAGACTTAACAGAAGATGACATTCATAATACCCTTGTGGTTTCATAGCCCTAGTGAGATGACTATTAAGGCCTGAATTTGTTAGCCCGCTTACTTTTTAATGGATCTCTCCATTTTAAGCAATGGGCATAGTGGTCTGACAAATGTTTCCTGCAACTTTAGTGTCACTGGGGTGGTTAATAGTGTATAACCTAGAAATGAGTGCTTTGACAAATATTTTACATACGCATAAATACTCTCAAATGGTATTTTTTTTATTTGAAATGTATCTTTAAACAAGCTTTATTTTCACACTCAAAATTTTGTGGGTTGTCATAAATATAAAGGGAAGGGTAACCACCTTTCTGTATACAGTGCTATAAAATCCGTCCTGGCCAGAGGCAACATCCTGTTACCTGTAAAGGGTTAAGATGCTTAGCTAACCTGGCTGGCACCTGACCCAAAGGATCAATAAGGGGACAAGATTCTTTCAAATCTTGGGGTGGATGGGAAGGCTTTCATTTGTGCTCTTTGTTTACGTGTGTGTTCTCTCTTCGGACTGAGAGAGGCCAGACAGAAATCCATCTTCTCCAACCCATCCTAATCCAAGTCTCCAATATTGCAACCAGTATAGGTAAGCCAGGCAAGGCGGATTGGTTTATCCTTTGTTTTATGTGAATTTTCCCTGTGTTAAGAGGGAGGTTTATTCCTGTTTTCTGTAACTTTAAGTTTTTGCCCAGAGGGGGATCCTCTGTGCTTTGAATCTGAATACCCTGTAAAGTAATTTCCATCCTGATTTAACAGAGGTGATTCTTTTACCTTTCTTTTTTTTAAATAAAATCCTTCTTTTAAGAACCTGACTGATTTTTCCATTGTTCCAAGATCCAGGGGTTTGGGTCTTTGATGATTTTGTAACCAATTGGTTAGTATATTATTCTCAAGCCTCCCCAGGAAAGGGTGTGTGTAGGGTTTGGAGGGATATTGTGGGGGCAGACGTCTCCAAGTGGTCTCTTTCCTTGTTCTTTGTTTAAAACGCTTGGTGGTGGCAGCATACGGTTCAAGGACAAAGCAAAGTTTGTACCTTGGGGAAGTTTTTAACCTAAGCTGGTAAGAATAAGCTTAGGGGGTCTTTCATGCGGGTCCCCACATCTGTACCCTAGAGTTCAGAGTGGGGAAGGAACCTTGACATATACCAATCCCCAACAAGCAAACCATGAATGTTTTACAATTCCATGTCATGCAAGCTGCCATTTATTGTGCAGGTTGTAGGGAACTGGACATATGGAATCACGGTATTGTATGCAACAGTCAGAATACTAAACTCCATGTTGTGGCTGTTTTCTACGTGTTGCAGTGTCAGGTATTCTGTGTGATGCCAAAGTTGCCCAATCATTTTGAGCAAATGCATCTTCAGCCAAGATTACTACTCCAGGGCCTCGCCATGTGAGATGCTGAATCCATCACTACCTCTGACCCAAAGAATGTTCTGTGTGAGGGGGTCCTGGGTAATAGATCAGTTCCTGCCTTCCAGGCAATAGCTCTCTTTATTGAACACCAGAACAAGTGGTGATCTAAGACTGCAAAATATTTGTACAAACAACCCCTGACGATGGGCTGGTAGGAGGGGAAATTTGCTGGTTTGCATGAGTCAAAATAATCTTTAATATTTTTGCTTGACAAAGATATTTAAATAGTTATTTTATTAGCCTTTCAAGACATGTAGTCAATTTGTCAACCCACCTATATTCAAGATAGGATTTACTTGGCTTCTATTGGCTGGATTTGAAAGATTCCATAATGTATCTAGTATTTCCTAACGTTATTAGAAGTCTTGTGTGGACATGTTTGCCACCCTTTGACTAACTTAATTTTACAGGCAGATGATGACTTATGACTGGATATGTGATAACGCTTGCAATAGTTCATCTACAAATAAAGTACTGCAGGGTCCTGTTTGTTGGGCATCACACTATTACTTCCAGTAGTGATACTGTAATGGTTTTGGGCTATTACTGTGTGATACTGTAGTTTTTCATTAGGTTGACATTGGACACCACTATGACTGAATACTTGAGACAATCTAATATCCTGAATTTAAAACACTGGCTTTTTTTTTTCTCAAGCTGATGCTAGTCTCTAATTTAGTGGAAAACATTACTCTTCTTTGCTTGTTTCTTTATATGCATCTTTTTCCTGTGTAATTCTGAGATAATTTCTCTGTGACTTTTAGGATCAGTCAGTGTTCATGATTAGGGCTGCTGGTTTGTCACAGTGAAGTCCCAGAATTGTGATTTCTTGGTTTTATCCACAAGTTCTGTTTGCTGTGACATGCTGCAGGAAGGCTCTAAGTGGGATGCCCTGCCAAACTAGTGCAGAGGGAAGGCCTGGAGTGGTGGTTGGAGAGCAAGCCTGCCCCACGCTCCGCAGCTTGGCTTCTGTGACCTGTGAGTTCAGCCTGGCTCCTCGCTCTGGGCATTGTGACCTGGTACACAGGGTTGCAGTGCCACTCACTCAAATCTGGTCTGGGGGCCCTCCCATCATGAGAGGGTCCAAACCTGAGCACTGCTGCAACCCCATGCTCTAGTTCACAACGTCTGGAATGGGAACCCAGGTTTAGCCCTGCAGGACACAGGAGCGACCGCTGCCCATGCCCAGGGTGAGTGTGGGGCCAGGCTTGCTGTCTGCCTCTCCCTTCCCACAGCCTTCCATGCTGGGCCAGGATTAGGGTTGCAGTTCTGTGGCAGATGGTAGGTGCCCCTCACTTCAAGTCAATGGGCTTTTTTGATTGTTGTCAGTGAGGCTTCCCCCCTGCTGAGGTTGTTTAGTGCCATTTTTTGCCTGTGACTCACTTCAGATTTGTAGTTGATCACAATCCCCATCGCTGAATTACCATGTGCTTGGTATCACAACTATTTTGTTGTAGTGCATCCCAAATCTGAAATGATTCAAATAATCTTTCAAGCTCATATCTAGGAGGATAGTCATTCAAGGGAGCTCAGTTAAAGGAATTTCCATGGTTCAGATTATGCAAGGTGAGCGATTTAATTTTTGTAATCTACAGACAATCCTAGATTCATCACTTAAATGCTTTATCACTTTTGCTCTTTATTTTTTATATCATCGGTGTCCCATTGTAGCTTTTTTCTTTTTTTGTCACAATATTTTGTCTGTTGTGTTATATTTCTCAGTTATGATTTCTTATTTTAGCCACTAGCTTCTGTGTTCAAATATTTTGAATGCAATGAAAACATTAACATATACGACGTAACACTAGCCTTAGGTGTAAAAGATAATTCATTTGCTGCTGGAAGAGTTCATTTTCCAGCCTGACACTCAAAAGAAACAAAAAGCAGTCTTCAATAGTTGAAAATTTAAAATAAATTAAGCCTATGTGAAATGGAACTAACAGACTGGAGCTACAGTGGACTGCTTAAATTGGATTTGGTTAGCTATAAACATCATTATCTTAAAGCATTCTAGCTTGCCCATGCAGCATGAGCTCTCATAGGCTGGGATGTGATAATGCTCTGCTCTTTTACATTTTTAACTCCATGCGGAGATGCTAAAGCCTGCTGAACACAGTCTTTGTGCAAGCTAAATTAACTATGCATTCCTTGTGGTTTTAGGGCACACTGTGCGAGGTTTATTTTGGGTTGAAATATGCCAAAGATAATGTGTAGTCAAAATATTGACCTGACAGTATATTTTGAGGGGGTTTTGCTCTTCTATGCAGCTTTTTATTTTAATGCCATTGTTCTCTAGCAATAGTTATAAACATAGCTTGTATTCTATCCTGTGAATATTCTTGTGAAGTAAAATTTTAATATTTTATCTATAATGAAGCACAAACAATAAATTATATATGGAAACGTAACATAGCTTTAGACATAACATGATTCATTTTTATAACTGAATTCTCTATAATATGCTATACATCTTTGGTTTTTTTTTGTTTTACTTAAAGTCTGAAAGGCACTAACTCACGCACATTATGTAGTATTGTATTCACTAAATCCTATGAGTAGTGTTACTTGACCTCAATCTTTGTCCTAAGTGGGTTGGGATCAGTCAATAATTAGCGTTCCCGTACCAATAAAACACTTAGTCTCATACACTAGGGACCTTCATAAAATTCCAACAATATGTTAGGTCTGCCAGAGAATAGTCTAATATGTAGACATATACACACATGCACTCAGACATTCAGTTCATTTGAAACAAATAAGAGCTGTGTTCTTATGCCAGATAAAACCAAGCCAAAGATTTTTTTAAAGCATTATTTTATCAATCCTTCTCCCATTGGTGTGTTTCCAAATAATATTACTTAGCATTTATATTGTGCCTTTCATGTGAGGGTCTTAAAGTGCTTTGTGAGGCTTAGATATGATCATATCATATCCCTCTTGTTCACTTCTTTCCATTTTACACGTGTAAACATATGTGAAAGAAAGAATGGAGAAATGAAAGTCACATGAAAGTTAAAGGCAAGAAAGATCAGTACAGTGCACCATATTATGTTTTATTGTATACAGAGACCATGTCCCTTCATGTTCTTCTGCTTCTCCCTTCTTTCCTCCCATTTCTTATTTGAGGGGTTGCTTTGGGGATAGATATATTTCAGAGAAGAAAAAAATCATGGTATCTTTTATTTTATAAAATGAAAGGATCATTACACAAAACACACCTATTTCAGAATTACAATCTCTGTGCCTTCAGCTTCCCAGAAGTATGCCTCAAAGTGTGAATGTTAGCAGCTGTGCACTCCAACTAGGACATATCTTTCCATTGCTTTGCAGCATATGCATCTTCTAACTCTTATGGAATACAGGCACATAAAATGAACTCTTGTGGGGTTTGTATTTTTTTAAATTTCAGGTAGCTGTAGCTTGCATTTTTCTGCACAGGTTTCTTTGGCCACTTTAGCTTTTTGCATTTATTTACTTATATGGGTAGGGCTTACTGAGAGGATGTGTCAGGAAAAAGAAATACAATAAACATTTGTATTAATTACTTCATTTCCTCCTACTCCCCACCCTTGTTCCATATGTTTCCTTAGTGCCTCTCTTAATTGCTTTCTCTAAGCTCAAAACCATGTCTTTCATCAAAGATCTCAAAGAATGTTGCAAAGCTGAGAATGACCCTTTTTTCTTTTCTCCACACCTCACCCTTTTACAATATATTTGAAAGGAGAGGGAAGGGCTTTGGAATTGCTCTGATGGTTCTTTACTCCACCTGTTTACCAAAATGGACCTTTAGTCTCCATCTTCTATTCTGGCCTACGTATCATCTGTCATGCCACCCTTATCCCTTGAACTATCTTCCATTTCTTTCTCACCATGTAAACTCCCTCAGTTGCTTCCTTAACATGCTGTTCTTTTGTGAAGGCTTCCAGCATTCATCTCCTCTCTGACCCTTTGAACAGCTATCTGGCATATCGTATATTCTAGTTAGATTTCAACCTCTGGGAGGTGGAGTAGGAACTCTTTCGTGTGTGTGTAAAGCACTGTGTACTCTTTTGCTTGATCATCTATGAATGAGAAAAAGATGAGATGACTTAACAACCTTGGAAAAGGAGGCAGGGGGGAACCCAAGTTATTAGACAACGTTTAGCTCAGTGTGGGAAATTATACTCCCTGAGACTACCATTTAGTGAAAGCAGACTGGCTTCAAGGTTCCATTTAGGTAGGGCCTTCATTCTTTAGGCAATAATGTACTAGTATTTGCTTCTGAGACTCCAAGGGGGTTAGTTACAGAATACTGAGACAAGTTTTGTCACCTAGCATCACTGCTTAACATATTGGTTTGTATGCATATTTTCTAGAGGCCTCTCTGAGATTCAGCAGTGATAAAGGCATGAGTGAGACATTTTGGGGTTCACTCAGGCCAGTAAGAGGTTCAGTCACCATCTGCCAGGGTGTCTCATGACTGTACAGCTCTGACCCCAACAGCCTGCCAGCATGTCACAAGTGTTCCCCTGGGTTTGCCCAACCTGGTTACACCTTGCAGGATGACCTTAACACTTCTTGCCCTGAATTCACCTCAAAATCATGCAACTTGCAGAGATCAGTCCCTCTCACAAGACCCTCACAGAGGAAGCGTTAGGTTTGCTGCCTTTGCAGAGACAGTAAAACACCGTAACCTGTTTGGCTTTCTAGAAGCACGCACTTTACTGAACTTACACTGCAGTGAAGATTTATAATGAAAGTAAAACAAGTTTGTATTAACAAAAGAACATGGATTCAATGATACCAAATAGAAGGGATAAAGGTAGAGATGGCTAAAGCAAATAAAAGTGAAAACATATCTCTAAGACTAAAACTTAATCTGCAAAACTTAATCTGCCTTTTGTTCAAGATGGTTTCTCTCACCTGCAGTCTCCTTTCCAGCTTTCACTGGGCAGTGTGGTCAGGCCCCATCACAGAGATCAACTCACTTGGTTCCTTTGTCTCCTAAGGTGAAGGATAAAGATGGAGTCTTTCTGTTCCTTATCCCTCAAGGGATGCCTGTCTTTCAAATCAAGAAGGTCTCCTGGGGATTCAATCTCCTGTGTGTCTATGGGGAGCAGGGGTCCTGTTATATCATTTTTTCTCTCTCTCATTCAGGATAACCCCTTCTGATTTAGCTCGATGGCATTGTTGACCACTAATATGTCAAGTGAGGTAAAGCCACATTCCTTTGTCTCGAGCGGACCTCTTTATCACCTTTACCTAGACGAGGCTGTCTAGTCTTAAACATGTCCTACTAACATCATACAGAGGGAATTCATAACTTCACATATGTTAACACATGCATTTTACAATAATATTAACAAGCAGCATGTTAGCTTTCATATGGTACTCACAACACAGATTTTGTACAAATACTATTGCAGTAGTGTATGAATATAGGGATGCCTAGGGTCACAGTGAGTAAACCAATATAGCTACAAAATCATTTTGAGGTTAAATGTTGATAACCATGTATCTTTTTAAATTGCAGGTGACTTCATCGCCTGTCTCACTCCAGATCATCACTAGGTTATGATAAATTGTGAACCACAACATAATATCATCCATTTCTGGCTATTTCCACCTCAGGATTTTTTTAAATGACTTGGTTAGCATAAAACTGGAATAAGATTCTTCCTTTCCATTTACCACCTACAGCTTTCATTTTACCTACAACAATCAATGTAAATAATTTAAAAATAAATCAACAACCCACAATACCTTCCATTAGACCACTTACTTTCCCTCTTCTCCCCCTACCCCCTCGCATGATCATTATGAGCCCTCAATGCAGAAAAAAGTATTTCTGCTTTGTGACACTTCCATTGCCACTATAGCTTCCCCATCATGGTATTATAATGTTGAAGCTGGATGTGTTGAATGTAGTGACCTCCATGAGTAGTCAGGCTAGGATACTTCACAGAATATCAGGGTTGGAAGGGACTTCAGGAGGTCATCTAGTCCAAGCCCCTGCTCAAAGCAGGACCATTCCCCAATTTTTGCCCCAGATCCCTAAATGGCCCCCTCAAGGATTGAACTCACAACCCTGGGTTTAGCAGGCCAATGCTCAAACCACTGATTTGTGCCCATTTGTGTAATATGTATTTACAGTGATTTATGATTATGTATGTGTTAAACCACAATTACAACACAGAATAATACAGGTTTACATTTGATTTAGTGGACAAAAAAGTTCCAAAAAGGTGCATGAACATTCTAGAGTACATAAATGAATAAGATATTGAAAATATTTTTCAATGTAGTAATGGAACATGGACATTTGATGACAAAAACAAACTGGCTATTGCTATATTTAAGTCTTTATTGTGTGTGGGCAAGGGGCAGAGTAGGTTTTTCCTGTATTATGACAATACAAATATTCAATTATGTGCACACGCACACGCGTGTGTGCGCGCACACTCAATTGTGAATAAGACCTAGTATAAAATATATAAGAAATGTTAAATAAAAAAATCCAGAGTCAAGACTTAAGTAATTCAGCCTCTAAGCTGAATTAAGCCTCTATCATATTAACCAGTTGGTCATTTTTCACATGTTTTAGGTTGCAATTTTAGAAATATCTATCAAACATCTGCAAATACATTATATACTTTAAAAATGTTTTCAAGGCTTCAGCTAACTGTTTTGAAGAACCAAGCCAGTTAATATTTAAACCACATTTGTAAACAGTGTACTTTGTTGGACTGAGCAACAAAAAATATGTTTGTGTTCTAGGAGTTAAAGCCATACCGATTACTTTCCTGACATAACATTTAAAAATTGCATAACAAACATGTATAGGAGAAGCATCTGTGCATGTCTACAGTCTGATATTGTACTGAAAAGGTCTTACTGTTTATAGGACATGTTCAAAAGGGTGTATAATTCATTATATATGTTTAGTCATCCATACATAGTTTTTACATTTTGCCTGTAGGTAGGCTGAGTGCCTGTATATTTAAAACCATTTCTTTTATAGTATATTTAAACCATTTCTTACCAAATGCTCATTGGATCACACAGATTTCAACATTTGCAGACCAAGGGGATTGTCAGTGCACAAAGTCATATGGGTAGCCCAAAAACACAAGATAAAAACATGCGTTTCCCTTCCAAACCAAGGTAAGACTGAAGATGAGGGCAATCTACTTCATATGGGGGAATGAGTAGTGTGTAATGAAAGCTAAACTCCAAGCTTTTCCAATAACTGTACAAATTGCTTTAGAACCTTTTACCTTTTTTCTTAAATCTTCAGTTTTTCCAGAGATTTGGTCATCTTACTAAACAGCAGTTACATTTTGGCCAGGACACATGTTCTATGGCAATCAGATAGTGAAAGGGGATGGTAATATTTACAGCAAGCTGTTCAGCACACGTGTAAAAGTTAATGTGAAAGCAAAGTACCGGTACTGTGTACCAAACCTCAAGGGAGGCAAGGCTAACAAGGAAAGTGTACTGCGTACAAAGGAATATGGTCTAATTATGGTCTAATTAGACATGACTAGGTAAACTAGAATTCTAGATATTGTGCATTAGTGTTTCAGTAGCTGATCTCTCCAGCACAGAGTAAGGATGACTCAGCCCATGCTCAGATCATCTTTAATTCCCGGTATGATTATTTATGTTGAAGTTCAAATGCTATTTTAAGTCTTTAGCTTTTGGAGGTAGAGGGTTAGAACAAGCAATTCCGGGGCAGGGAAGAGAGGTGAGAAACCAGGACAGGGGAGGTTAAAACACACCAAAAATACCTGGCTCAATCATTCCTGCTTCCCAGCTGCTCTCTCTGTGGAATAGCTTGTGAGCCTCTGCTCACTTCACTAAGGGGAATTCCTCCACAAGCACAAATTAATAATTCATTCATAGGCTCCAGTCCCTTAGCCTGCATTGATTCACTCATACTGCATCTCCTTTCATTCATAAGCCTTTCCCCGTCCTGATCTCTCGGAGAGCGACTCGCTGCAGCGCTCAGCCAGGGAGGACGCTGCAAACGTGCCTTCCTGCCCAAGGACATGCTACATCGGACTCCGTTCAGTGTGCGAACCTGACCTAAGCCCGGGGCCTGGGAATCCGCCGCTTCTGCGTCTCAACATGCCCCTTCGCCCAGGGTCCGCTCTGCCGGCTTTGCCTCCCGTCCTCTTCCCCCTCGCGGCGACTCTGCGGCCGGGATGCTCAGCTGTTTCCGGCGCGAGGGGCTGAGCTCCGGCCATCCATCTCCGCTGGAGGGCTGGGTGACAGATGCTTGTCATGCAGCAGTGCATGCTCTGAATTGGCCAGGGCTCCGGTGGGTGTACGCGGCCCCCCTCCTGCTCCTGCCAGCCCTGCCGAGCCCTTCCCAGCCCAGCCCCTAGGGCAATGTGCACTGCTCCCGTCAGCTCCCCCCCCCAACCCCGGGAAGGGCTGAGTCGCACTCTGAGCTCCTCCAGACTTTGCCAGACTCCGGCCCTTGGCCCTTGGCCCCTCTCCTCCTGTGCCTGCTTTGCGCGCTCTGGCTCTCCGCGCTATCCCACTAGGAGGCTGCTCCCACGGAACCAGTGCATTGCCTGACTTGATCTGGGATGAAGGCTGGAGTTTACCGGAGACCTCTCGGCAGCTTTCCGTTTGTAAAGTGAGCCGTAATTGCAAGGAGGCAGCCTCCCCGCTTGGAATCAATAGGGGCTGCTGCCTCGCTGCTAAGGGCACTTCGGAGCAGCGGCAGCGCACTGGAGTAACTCCAGCACACCGCTGACTGCGGAGTTGTAAAGAACTACGTGCAAAGTGGCTGCAGCAGGGCTGGAAAACGCTTCGCTGTTACCAAGGACACAATAGTTTTTTCAAGTCATTAGAGCTTTTTCTCTGGTCCTCTCCTTCCATTACCCAGAGAGGGCCATTCTGGGGAGGGATGAGGATGGAGCTGTGATAGATATATATTATTATTTTCCTCCCCAGCGCTGCTTTGGTGGGGGAAAGAGGCTTTAGCAATCAGCTCTGCTGCTGAGATCAGCACTGCTCGAATTTCCCTAAGTCTTCTCAGCCTCTGAGAGAAACCATGATTTTGAACCTACTCCGGGCGTTTTGGGGGGTCTTCTTTCTTTTCTGGACCGCTTTTAACACAGCCCTAGTGGATGTGGTCGGATCGGAGCAGCAGATCCCCTTGTCGGTGTAAGTGTTTTCATGTTTTTGCTCTCCGACCGCGCTCCAGGGGTGAGAACTTGGAATCCCGGTGCCCAAGTTTTTGTTGGTTTTGTTGTTTGTTGCAGATGTTTGACTGCTCAGAGCATTTTATTCCCTTGCCAGTTCTGTTTGAAGTCCAGTGCCAATGATTAACTCACTGATGCTTGAAATTTATTTTGGGGTGGGTGGGTGGAGGTAAACAGATATAGAAACTAAAGTTAAAAGCCTTTATGTTTGGAGGTGATGCATTTACTCACTCTAATATGCTGATTTCTCAGCTTCCAACGCTGTCCTGCCTGCTATTTCATCTTCTTTCTTGCAGCCAATTAGTATGTTAGAGATTATGCAAAAACCTGTCTCTTTACAAATCAGCTTGTTTGTTTTTAAGCGCAGCTTAAGCAGCTTGAAATCCCAAGCCTTACCTTGGTGTATGATGTGAACTACCTGCACCTTGGGGCTTGCACTTGTGAATAGCTCCTCTGTTCTTTTGGTGTGGTGTTATTTCCTAACCCCTGCTTTTTGAGGCAGTATTGCTTAGATTCTTTAAAGTGCAGTTGAGGCTGTAGCTGTGTGTGTGTGTGTGTGTGTGTTGCCTACTGTAACATATGTATTACATTTCTTCCTGTCTTTTTCCCCGTACTCCCCACAGTGTAAAGCTCTGGGCCTCTGCTTTTGGTGGGGAGATCAAATCCATCGCAGCTAAATACTCAGGTTCCCAGCTTCTGCAGAAGGTAAGGATCTCTCCAGTAGTAGTAGTAAGCAATGGTTTTAGCACAGAAAATGGAGGCAGATTTAGTTTTCTAAACAAACGGGAGAGCAGCACATCCTTTGGTCAGAGGGCTTTTTTTGCTCTGTATACAGTTCCTAGGCCCTGCTGTCTCCTTGCACTGCGCTGGCTGGAGACTTTCTGATTATCTGGTGATTTTTAATGGATTTCAGTTCCAAACAAAATTACTTACTTGTGAAGTGCACAGTGAAGCTTAGAACATAGCTATTTTGTCTCGTTACTCTAGTTTGATGTTTCAGCATGGAAAAATAGCTGCTTCTCTGTGGAAAAATGTTAACTTCATTCAAGGAGCAGAATTAGGGCATATTTTATCATTTGCATCCTGTGTTGTAAGCATGCAGTCCACTGTATTAGGGAAAGACGACTGCACCATTGTTTATCATCTCTGCTGTTTTTGCAATCCCATTATTTCCCAATCCTCTCTACCCGGTGCTGGGATGTATTACATCATTACAGATAAGGGGAATGAATGTGGTTATCTTCTTGCACAGCTGGGTAATAACCTAGTGAAGTAAAGCAAAAACTTGAGAAATTGGTTTAAGTCTACATAATTCTGAAGAGTAATGAGAACACAGAATCGATTATAAGACTTTAATATAAAGTTGCACAGTTCAGTTAGAATAGATGCATCTTCTGATAAAAGTTCCATATTGAGAACTTGTTTTTATAGTGGTTGATTAATTAAAAATTATGAGAGAGATGTTAAAAGACTTCGGTATTGCAGTTGTGCAACATTTAATATATGATCCTCAAAGCATGATATTGAAATCCAATAATTTCCCATATATGAATGCCAATTAATCAGGTAACTTTTTTCAAACAGGACTTTAGTCCAAAGTAACTTGTTATGTATGCTGTGTGGTAATTGTTTATGGTGCATATTTTGAAAGTATTTATATCCTTTGGAAATTTATGCAACAGACAGTATGTCTTACATTGGTGATTCAAAAAGTTTATGGTAAAATTAAAATTGCAGCAATATCTGATTTATTAAAGATATGTAAGAGTACTTACTGTATAAGGAATTGATGTTTTCAATATTGTTGTTTCCAGTATTGCAAAAATTGAGTTTAAGTTTATATAGATCTTAAGAACAGAAGTATTTGGTGTCTTAGTGCTTCTCAAGGTCATTATATTGTCTGAATGTAGCATTTTCGGTATACAGTTATTTTAATCTAACCTTTGGGACCCTCTACATTCATTGTAGTCCTACTTCATATTTTATACATACTTTAAACACTTCTTTGTGTAGTTTGTGCCATCATGCTTTCTGCATAAACTGTTTTGTAATCAGGAAACACAATAACATTACCTTTTTGAACTGCTGACCAGTATCTAATCAAAACATATTCCATGTTTTGGAAATGATTTAATATTGTTCAAATATGTTAATTTTAATTGAGCATTGCCAGATATGTCCTTTTAGTTAATATGGTCTTATTTAACTTTGTCCACAAGTGAAAACCTCTGTGCGCACACACATGATTTTCAAAGTTTATCTACTGAAGATAAACTGTCCAATGTTTGATTGCAAAATTCAGAACGCATTTTGATTCTCAAAGCTGTTAAGACCATAGTCAGTATAGATCCTTAATCATTCTTCTCTTCTTAGATACTGATATGACCACTTCTGTAATAATGTATTTTCCTTTGTTCCTCTCCCCCCCCCCCCCCGCCAGCAAAGTAGTAAGAATTCTTTCTGTTGGTGGTTATGCTTTAGGTGACTGGAAGCTACCTCAATGCTCATTTTACCTTTGCATCAGCATCCTTTCTAATTTACCAGCAAATCTGTTTCTGTTGTTTCACAGCCTGACCATTGTGGGCTTATTCCTTGATATTTGTTTTTAATTTCTTGCCTTTTTGCCTTATAATATAATAGGTATTTAGGGCTGTATTGCAGACAGTAGGATTTTATTTCCCACCAGCATCTTGGTCGCCATAATTGCATTTTAATTTTATTTTAAATTCCATTTGGGACCTGTTCTCTGAAACTTTGCATTTCTCTACATTGATGGTAGTGGATGAGCCAGGATGGTAGAATGCTTTTACAGGTATTCTTCTGTAACGTTTTATACTTCCGCTTTCTTCAATTTGTGCAAATCAACACATACCAACCTTGAAGATTTTAAAAGTATAAATGCAAATAATTTTCAGTGCACGTAAGTCAGTGGTGGAATAAATCACAACATTTGATGAAGTGCTAATACATCAGTGTCCCAAACATGAACATTTTTTCAAGTGTCCAACAACTTAAGGATCTGTTTAGAATTTATTCTGACAGAATTGGGTTTCTAGAGTTAGTACATTTTCAAATAAGGTTGTGAGTTTACATGAATTGTTGATCATATCTGTGGATGAAACAATACCTTCTGATTAGGAATATAAAATATTAGCAGATGGAGTTATAAAGTACCTATAAAGGCACTATAGCTGATTGGTATAGATTTCTAAGTTGCAAAGTATTCTGAAGTCTTTTTCATATTAATTTTTCACTTAAAGGTTATTCAGTTAATTTTGTCTTAATGTGGAATAAACAAAGTTATTTCACAGGAATAAATTTGAAATTGAGACTATATTTAGACATAGTGCTTCTCCACTATTTTATATATTGAGGCTCAAATGACAACTTGCTAAATTAAATTTGAATATGGAAGTTAAATAGGTTAATCTCTAAGGCCAAACTTCACAAAGATATTTACAATTAATAGTTAGTAATTATTCTGAAGTATTGTTACTTTAAGCATTACCGTTTTGAATTTTTGGTAGCAACTTGCATAGAAGTGATGGTTATTCATCATTCTGAAGCAATCTCTACGTAAATATACATTTGTGCTTACAACTATATAACCAAGTTGAAATATCTCTAGATGGGGCATTTCAGCATTCTGTTGTTGCTATTTCTATAGTCTGGTTATATTGTTATGCCCTTATAAAAATATGGGGCAGATGATGATGATTTCTTCCAGATTCTGCTCTAGATGAAATTCAGACTGTTCATATATGTTTAACTTGCAGAATTGAAAACTAGCCGCTTTTTAAACAAATTACCTTTTTTATGAATACAATTGATTTTTATACTGCATTATTTTATCTTTAAAGCAAATGAACACTACTGTGTATTCAGAACACCCAACTGAGAAAACAGAATATTGTTGCTTAGATGTTTCTAATTTAGGGACAGTTTGTCATGTTGATTTGGCATCATAAAAGAAACTGTCTGCATGCTGCTGCAGAGACACACATACTCTTCAACTAGTTAGCAGATACTGCTGGGTCCTAGGATTTGGTTCAAATTAATTAACTGTCCTGTGTGATATGTGCTGGTTGGGTTGGGGGGCAGGGGAGAAACGCTATTGTTTCCCTTATACTTTCAGAAAGCCTTAGCTTCACTTTTCATCTTGACATGCTTTTAAAAGGCCATATCTCTATAATATTGTGATTATGGCTAATTAGAACTGCAACAGATATGCTAGCATAGTCTGCTAGAATAGCCAGAATTTTTACCTACAGGATTCAAATCAGGATTTAAATGCAGTGGAGATGCTTATTTAACCTGCTGTAATAAGAATTCTGGAAGAGCTTTGTTTGGAAACACTGCTGTTCCCATTCTAAAGTTCACAGTAATAAAGGTTTCCAATTTAATACTGTTGCAGCAGAATGGTGGTAATGAAACACAGGTGATGCACCTTCCTTTAATGTTAAAAATAATTGGGCTTTACGCAGTAAAGCTCTTCAGGCTCCTATAGAGCTGCTGGTTCTTTAGCCTGGTTTATGCTTTCTCAGGTTTCTATTGGGGAGTCATTTTTTTCATACACAGCGCACTGACATTCCTTTCTTGAGGCCAGAATTGGCAATATTCCATTTAATCAGTTGATATAGGGGCAATATAAAAACATCCATTTATTTATCAGCACTTGCTATTTAGGTTTCTTGCTAAACACAAGTTTATCCAAAGCTTTCTTTTTCTTATAGAAGGTATTAAACTGAACCTTTACTGTTTACTTAACCACCTATTATCTTAAATTCTAACCGTGTGTATTGTATGAATATGTCAACTGCTTACTTCAAGTGCTTCCGTATAGTGGAGCCTCCCAAATCATTGCATTTTCTCAAAGCATTTTTTCCAGTCAACGTAACATTCCCTTTTTTAAAGTTTTAATTGCATTTTATTTTCCTGAATAGATTTGGTGCTCTATCTTCTTAGCTTCTTACAACTATGGAAATGTCAGTGCAACATTATTATAACAGGGTGATTTAGATCAATTAGTATTCAGCTGGTGCATCTGACTCATGCAGTACATCTATCTTTAGTTTTAAAACACATAATGGTGACAAAGTTCACTTTATTCAGAGAAATTTAGTCCAATCATCTTGACATTTAATTGCATTTCTTACTCCCCCTCCCCATGCAGCTCACTTTTTAAAAACCTTAATTTTATTATTTTAATTCAAGGTAATATGAATACTGTTGTCTGTATTGGGGTATGGGTCGGTAATATTGCTGATAGCGCAAATTAAAGCAAAGGCATAAATGATTGTCTTGTTGGACACTGGCTTTAAATTTTATGCCAGTTTTGATTATTAATTTTGACCTTGCAAAGAAGCAATACTGTATTGAGTCTTCTTAGTAAGAAATGAATAATATCAAAAATAATGTTAGGAGTAAATATACTTGTGATTTAAAAAAAGGTAAGTTTTATTAATCATATCGTACCAACATCACATTAAGTAAATTATAATTATATAGCTTCAAGTTTGTGCTCAGCAAAACTTCTGGGTGTCTCATACAATCAAATAAAAATTATCATTACAAAATGAAAGAGAGATACATGCAAGGATGTAAAAACACTTTAATCCTAGATTTTTGCTTGAGTCATTTTAAGAAATTGCCTTTTTTTTTGTATGCATCACTTGTTGTTCCATCTCCTTTTAATCTGTGCATTTATTTGAGCCACATACCCCAGAAAGCTACTCTCCACACCAAACTGATTACCAAGCATTTAATGAGCTTGAATATTACAAAGAGACATAAAAGTGAATTCCCTTGGAAGGATGCTTTTTGTTTCCCTTTCCTCAAGAAAAACCAAAACACAGAGATGCTTATGCAGTCTACTGCACTGAAGCTGTAGCACACCATAAAAATTTTCAGAAAAGGTCCTTATTTAATATCAGTTATGGATCTAGTTGTAATATATGGATACACTCTCACTTTCCATAGCTCGATGTATTCTCCTCAGTCAGACAGAGGATTCTCTTCCCTTTTTTGGGGTGAAAACCTGGTTCCACTGAAGTAAATACAAAACTCTCATTACCTTCAGCAGAGCCACAATTACACCCTGAGTGTTTAGCCTCCCTAACCGACAGCTCTGGAATGTGAACCATAGCTTAAGGTTTGTAATGATCTACCATATAGTCTATTTTTGCCTGAGTCTCGTAGTGATTTTTAACATCTTTTTTTAACTTAAAAGAAAATGTCATTTCAAGCCATACTGCATTCCCTGCTTATTCACATCAGTGCCGTCTGCATCTGTATAGGTTTTGCAAGCACAGAATGATTCCATTGCTTTTTATTATTAAAGGTGAAAGTGTTCTGCTGTTGATATACCATGGAAATATGAGATGGTTTCAGTAAGTTTACAGTACATGCATTGTACTTTGAACAGTGTCTTTTAATATGGAAATTTTTGAGTGGACAATCCAACTGGAAAACATTAGCTCTTGAAAGGAAATGAATGCTAATTTCCTCACTTAATGCATTTATGGTTGTTTTGTTTTCACATCCTGTATTGGAAAATGCTAACATTTCAAGGTTAAAAGAGCCAGTCTCCATGCAAATTACTTTGACAGTGACGGCAGGTAGAGCCATGAACAGATGCCGCATTGTAATAGTGATTCACTTTTAAGCAACTGCTAATCAATACTCTACACTTGCAAATGTCATTACCATTCTATAGGGTATGATACTTTAAAATAATAATAAATGATTAACATATTGTAGAACACAGACATTATGTACTGATGGGAAGAATTATACTCTAGGTTGCTATAGAAATTTCACCAAAAGGCCTGCATAAAATGTTATGATTGCTACTACATGCACTTACAAGGCCCCATCACCATAGTAGCTGTGAGCACTTTACATAGTTTAGATTATATATAATTTTTCCAAAATATAGTGGCTATTTTCTGTGACCCACTTTGGCATGTAGCCACCTACTCTGAAAATACCAAGCACGGTGAATTTCAGTCTAAATGCCAAGTCTGCAGTTGGTAGAAAGCCTGAGCAAAAAGATGTGTCTTACTTTGTTCTAAGAGCATCAGGGACCCAGATCGATTTCCAGAAGGAATGGACTCGGACGAGCCCCTCTGCAAACAGCCAACCCCCAGATCTCAGTGACCCATCTTTGGATGGACAGACAGTGCATTGCTTCTGAGTGCAGTCATGACACTGCATAAGGAAAGATACTTTTTAAGCCTACATCTAGACATATTGGTAGCAACTAGCATCTCAAATTTGCAGCCAGTTCAGTGAATTGACAGCCAGTGCAGGCTCTATAGAACACAGGTGTGATATGATCTCCTAAACTGTCCTGTTTAAGAGGCAGGTAACTGCATGCTGTACTAGGTGGAGCTCCTGCCTGGCCTTCAGTGGAAGCCCCAGTCAGAGCACAGTGTGGGAAGTCTAGGCTTGAGGTGACCAAAGGAATTGGTAATCATGGCAAGGTCCACACTTGAGAGGAAAATATGTAATCTCTTAGCTGGCCAAAAGGAAACTACTATAAATTTGTTCATAAGAGATTCCCCCTCCCCCTTTTTAATCATACTGTTGCTATTTGGGAATGCAGGAGCACAGATGAGCCTACAGTAAGGTCACATGACTGTGTCCCAAGAACCTCTGAATGCTTTCTGGCAAGAGAGTACAGAGGGGTTACAGGAAGCTTCCGAGTCTGGTATATACATTCTAGTTCACCAAAGAGTGTTTCCCAGTGGTCCTCAGTAGCACCATGAAGTGCATGTACAGATGTTGTGTAAGGAGCTGTGTACACTGAAAATGTTTTTCAAATCTGTGTCTGGGGGTTGGTCATCAGCAAAGATGAAAATCCAGTTAGTCAGAGAACAGGTCTTTACCCATCTATCTGTTTATATGTAAATTGAGTATTGTCTCGTTCACAGTGGGACTCCTGTCACCAGTCTGGATGGAACGCAACTGAAGGATTGTAAAAATTTCAGGAAGGAGTTTATAGGAAGAGAACAGCAGCTGGGGGAGAGAAACTTAACTTGAGGTGGACTTCAAAGGGTTTGCTTTGCTATATTTGGGGGGCAAAGAAGACACCTGGGCATCCCTGATGAAGGAAGTAAATGGACAGTGAATTTCATGAAAGTGGGATCTCAACCAGGCTTGAAAATGCTGGGAGAGAGAAGCTTCTTTAGACAGGAACTAGAGTGTTATGATTTTTTTATATGTAACCATTCGTTTCCAATATTTTTACTCGCTATCACTTGGTAGTAAACTTATTCTTGTTTTCACCATAAATATATCTAAGCACTGCTGTGGTAAGCAAAGTGATGGTCCTGAGTTGAATCTTACAAGTTGGGGCATACTGTTCCTTTGGGAACAGCAGGCATGGTAATTCTGTGAGTGTTCAGTGAGTTCAAGGGAATGCTCGGAGTATTCAAGGGTTGGTGTGTGCCTATTGTTACCTGTACAGAGAATAAAATGCCTACAACGGCTTGGAAGATTGTGCTGCCAGAAGCTCATGGCTTCAGGGAGCTGATCCACAGCCGGCACAGACAAGACTGTTTACACGCTAAGGGCAGGTGGTGGTGAAGTGCCTCACAATCCTGGTACTCCTGGGGAGTGTCACAACCACCCTTTGTTTGTATATTAGCAGAGGCCTTTAGTCAAGAAGGTAGTTGTCATAGTTACAGGGATGCTTGTACTGCTGTCACCTCTTTGGTCTCTGAGTGCACCCTGAACCTCCTGCCCCAGGTCAGAACCCCCTCCCGCACCCCAATCCCCTACCACAGCCCTGAGCCCCTTCCTGCATTCCAAACCCCTTGGCCCCAGCCTGGAGCTTCCTCCTGTATGCCAAACCCCTCATTTCTGGCCCCAGCCCAGAGCCCGCACCCCCAGCTGGAGCCTTCGCCCCTCCTGCACCGCAACCCCCTACCCGAGCCCACTGAAAGTGAGTGAGGGTGGGGAAGAGTGAGTGATGGGGGGGAGAGGGCGGCGGCTCAGAAGGTGTGCGTGGGGTCTGGGGGCAAGGGGCGGAGCAATGATGTTCAATTTTGTGCAATTAGAAAGTTGGCAACCCTATTTGTAGGGTTCTGGCTTGTCTCTACTCTACTTGCTTTAGTCGTGCCTCATCACCTACACTTCTGTTTTATATCTGTGCTAGCTCGGCATGCAGTGTCTGTACTCTACACCCGGGGTGGGTAAAATGTGGCCCATGGGCCAGATCTGGCTCATCTAATGTTTGTCAGCCCACCAGGCTCTTTGGCTGTCCCCTTGTGATTGGCAGGCCGCTAAAGGTCCCAGAGTGGGGCACTCAGGCAGGCTACCTGCCTGCCGTGGCCCCACGCTGCTCCTGGAACCGACCAGATGCTGCTGGCATGTCTCTGCGCACCCCTCCCTCAGCACCAGCCAATGGGAGCTGCAAGGGTGGTGCTTGTGGGCACGGAGACCCACTACACCCTCCCCATAAGGGCGCGCAGAGACGTGCCAGCAGCTGCCGGCCACAGCTGCTTCCAGGAGCAGCATGGGGCCACAGCATGCAGGCAGCCTGCCTGAGCCCTGCGCCACCGGCCGGGAGCCACCTGTGTGGTAAGTGCCCCCTGGCCAGAGCCTGCACCTCGCACCCCGTCCCACACTCCAACCCTCTGCCCCAGGTCAGAATCCCCTTCTGCACTCAATCTCCCTACCAAACCCTGCACCCCCTCCTGAACCCCAATCCCCTGCCCCAGCTTGGAGCCCCCTCCTGCACCAAACTCCCTCCTAGAGCCCTCACCCTCTCCTGCATCCCAACACTCTGTACCAGCCCGGAGCGCCCTCCTGCACCCAAACTCCCTCCCAGATCCCGCACCCCCCCCATTAATATAGTAGAAATGTGTGGCCCATGATGACTTACCAAAATTCGTGGAGTGGTCCCCCTGCAAAAATTATTGCCAACCCCTGCAAGTGTAGACCTATCCTGAAGTCCCACTATCTCATGTAGACCTAGGCAGATCTAGCTTCTCCGGGCATCTCCAACAGCTTCCCGTGTTGAAGTCTGTTTCCCCCTTAGTACTCCCTCCAGCTGAAAGAGTGCTCTTTTAAAACCCTATCAGAGTTCTTTATTCCGTGGTATTTGGTGGCTCCGGGCTGTTTCTGGTCAAACCAGCTTTGTAGGCTGGCAAGAATCATCAAACCGAATAGCCTGCATTGTCCCTTACCATCTCATAAGTGATTGCTGATAGGTGACTATCTTGAACCATTCTTTTCCTTCCTGCCTGTGTTCTAGACAGACCCATATTAAGTTGAACCAATATATTCATGCGGTGAAAGCTATCCCAATAACCAGACCAACACATAATATTGTTGAACATTGAGATGTCCTGGAGGCACTTAGAGTGAGTAGTCATCACCTTATTCCTTGGACGAGATTAATGACCCCTTTGTGATGCATCTTACTTCAGTAAAAGTCATAAGGGTAGGCTATTCCTGTGTCCCACAGCAGAGCACACAACACTGTTACTAATCTGAGCTAGCCTGGGCATATGATTTTGAAAAAGTCCATGTGGATAATTCCATCTTCCTACATGTGATGGCCCTAAAGCACTCTGAACCATATTATCTGCTCTTTGAGTTTATCTCAGAGGTGAACATGCTTATACATGTGGTTGTAAAAGATGTTTTTCCTTTTTGAATAAATTTTTAGTAGTTTCCTTTTTGGCAGAAGTTTTCTTAAAACCCCTCGTAAAAAGGGTTTCCCTTGATGGAGCTCTGGAAAGGTGAGTTTGGCAGACTCCCCTGAAGTGTATGTATATAGTGAAGTACACGCCATATTAGTACTATTCTTCTGTAATGTCTAAGTAGCTTCTACTCTTATTGTTCTTCAGATTATCCCGATGAATATGAAACTTGATTAGAATCTAAGTCATAATCAGGATTTGTGTGTGCTTTCAGTCAGGGTGGAAGTCTCGATTTAATCCTGAATTTCCTCATAAACATGTGGGTTGTTATAATCTTAAAACATATTCTTCACAACTCAGAAATAGATGTAGGTTTCATTTTTAGAAGGCACACACTATATGTTTTTAAAGTGATTTATTTTGAAAACTTTTCAGATTAGTTTTACAGCTATATCAGAAAATGAATGATTGTTTATTTCAATTACCAAAGGTAATTGAAGCAAATATTTATGAAGTCATAAATAAAGGTGAACTATCTCCAGTTCAACAGGTTAATCATTAATATTTGGAGGATTTTCTTGCCATGCTGTATTAGGAGGAGAACCTCACCAGACAGACATTTAAATTGTTTTATTTAACTAAAACAACGTTATGTATTCTGGATTTTTTTTCTTCAACAGCAAACATTATAATTTAACAAAACAAGCATAAATTTTTGAATTTAGTTAAACATTCAAGTTTTTTAAAATCAGATTTGTTTTAGTTAAAATTGTTAAATAAAATAGTTAATGAAATTTTTTTTTTAAAAAAAAACAACCCAAAATTAAATAGACTGTGTCAGCCAAGTCAACATGAGAAACTTAAAATATTAGCTTCTGCCGCTAACTCAGTTGTCTTCACCTTCATTTTCCTGTTTGTTCATAATCTGGAAAAGAAAAACAAGCTTTCCTGCTTTTTCAGGTCACAAACGATTTCTCAATTTGGAATGAATTAGTCCAAAGGAAGAAAATATTCTTTCTACACCGGCAGAAGAAGCTACTTAAAAGTGAGATCATCACTTCAGTAGTCTCCGAATCCAAGTGCTTAAGTGACTTCCACCAGTTCACTGGTGTGACTTTCTTTAAAACATCATCAGCAAACATATATTTCTTGAATGGTTCATATTCCCAGACTGGGTCTCTTTTACGGCCTGCTGCCATTGTAGGTTTTCTGTTCTAGAGAGAATGGTATGGTAGATCTCAAATCAATGAAGGCTAAACTCAGAAAGACCTCAAGACTTCTGGAATATGCTGCTCAAACAGTTTCAATTTTGTTTCTACTGCCTGTTCCTCCCTTCTCACATTTATCTCCTGACTTCTTCTTCTTGTCCAGATCTATTCTGCCCCCAACAATCTGCTATTCATTGAACTTTTTGAAACTTTGCACTTTTAGAGAAAGGTAAGGGATTGACTCGGTGTACACAAATTTGCAGAGGGACAGTAGGGTTGAGGTCTGTTGTTTCTCACCTCTTATTTATTTTATTTATTTCATTTATTTATTTATTTTTATTTTTATTTAAAACCATTTTTTCTGTTAACAAGCGTGTTGTCTCTGGAGACACAAATCCACAGTTTGAGAACTGCAAAACGAAGCATCTCTGATGGTATCTTCCAGTCTGAGCACTGAGTCCCATTGGGTAGATAGAAAGATTAACCTAAATCTATACAGAAGCCCTTCCAACCCCATAAGATTGGGTCCCTAATCCATGAACTATTGGAACTCATTTACAAAACTTTTCTTAAACATTACATGAATATATTGTGTCATAATTTATAATCCCTATTCCATGATGAAAAGGAGGACTTGTGGCACCTTAGAGACTAACCAATTTATTTGAGCATAAGCTTTCGTGAGCTACAGCTCACTTCATCAGATGCATTCAGTGGAAAGCTGTAGCTCATGAAAGCTTATGCTCAAATAAATTGGTTAGTCTCTAAGATGCCACAAGTACTCCTTTTCTTTTTGCGAATACAGACTAACACGGCTGCTGCTTGGAAACCTGTATTCCGTGATGAGATCTTTGAGCTATAATGTATCTTAATTAAAACTCTCTTTAGATGGGATTTTTTTTGATAAAATGCTTTTGGAGGAAAAAAACTATTTAAATAAACAATTTTAAATTAAAAACAAAACATTGACTTTTATCCATCCTGCTTTCGTTGCTAATAACTAGGCAGCCTAGTTATGAAAAAGTTGCATCTCATGCTTAGCTCCACTGATTCACTTTCATAACAAAACTGACTGAACCTTTCTTAAGATTTACAAACCTTGAGAGAGTTATTTTTTTCACTTGTTTTATAGCTGGAATTAGAACTGGAATTTCTGAAGTTACAAGAAAGCTTTTCTGCGGATATTTCCGTTGTGTTGCAAGGATGACAATACAGTATTTTCTCATTATATTTTAGACAGATTCAATTTGATTATA
This sequence comes from Lepidochelys olivacea, assembly GCF_965140295.1. NCBI lineage: Eukaryota > Metazoa > Chordata > Testudines > Cheloniidae > Lepidochelys > Lepidochelys olivacea. The sequence continues at coordinate 28,026,572 of NC_140417.1, read as the reverse complement.
CTTAGGAAAAGCAACCAAAATCTGAAATTCCAGTTTCTCAGCATTTTTCTACTCAACATCTTAGCCTTTTGGCAAAATTTTTGAAGTCCTAGTTATTTAGTGGCATTTGTAGCTCTAAATATAGAAAACTTGATGGTCTTTACTAATTTTGATTTGTCCTTTAATTTGTATTAAGCTCTCTGAACAGACATTTAATTTTTTAATACATTTGTCAAAGTATTAGCCAGATTTTAAATAAATTAAAAAAAGAATACAGATGCTGATTCAATTGCACATTAATATATTCTGCAGTTGTATCAGGTCACAAAGGAAAATGAGAACTCTTTCTTCTGCTATTCTGTTTCTTTTCCCTTGATACATTCTGTCCTTGTTTACCTTGCTACCTTTGTGTGTGCCTGCTGTCTTTACTCATTTTTTTAACAGTTTGCATTAGCTTTCTGTTACCGACTGCCCCATGCATGTTGTCTTGTTTTGTTAGAGCGGTGTTGTAAACTCATTTTCCCATTGGGGCAATGCTTTTTTAATAGTAACCTAGATGGTTTCAGTAGATTACTTTAGAAATCATTATGGGGTTGTAAAGATGGTGGTGAAAACCTCATGTTTTTACAGTTTCAGAATGATTGTACAATTTCTGGAATACAGAGCATGCCCTACCTTTCCATCACCCGTACTGTACTATACCAGGCATTTAATTGGTTCCAGGGTGGGTGTTACAGGGCTCCTACTGTATTTCCTGTAACTTGGGGTGGGCTTATCTTCAGCCTACCCTCTGGACTGCAGCTCACTCTCAGTCCTACCGCACTCCTACCACTCCTGTAAGGGGGACAGCAGTTACAGAAGGGTGGGGACCTCCCATGAGCCTAACGCAAAATCCCAGGTATTTTACCTGTATTAACTGTTCATTTTATCCTTTTAATCACACTGGAAACTGGCCACAAGTTGCAACTACGGTAATTAACAAATCCACCAAGTTACCTCTGTTAGCGGTACTAAGTGCATTTGTACTTAACCCACTGTGGCTTGAAGGTGCTGTGAGGAAGGGGAAGAATTCCCTTGTCCTCTGCTAATTGGCCCATGGGAGAGAGAAGTTCCTTCCTGTCTGTCAAATGGCTGATCAGCTAGCCACACAGCATCTGTCAGGCTGGATTCCTGTTCCAAGTTCAGAGTGGTTAGGGTGGGGCTGCTGGAACAGAGTGGAAAGAGGCTCCATGTGGCCCCTGTTCCGGGTGAAATCCTGGGAGCCAGGGAATACTGGCCTTCAGCCCCTCTCCCACCCAACTGGCCAAGGGGTGCCAGAGACTCCATGGCTGGGAAGGAGCTACCTGGTGTCCCTCAGCAAGTGCCTTCCTTGATGTGGGGACTGTCCCTTTTCACCACCAGCACTATCAAGTTCCCCCCATCTGAGGCAGGTGGATGGCATTTCTCTTACCACATCTACCATTGTTGTTCATAGTAGCAAAGTATCTATCACAACTACCTGAAGCCCACCGAGGTACAAGCAGATTTGCTCCAAAATCATAAATCAATAAAGTTTCAATTGAACCTGGGCCCAGATTATCCAAAAAGTTCATAAAGCTGGTTTGAATTCCATATTTTAATAACTTATTCAAAAACTATTAAACCCTTCTGGATTACCCTGGCACATTCTAATATATTTACCCCTAAAACTGTAACATAATTAAATGAAAAAGTATTTTAAAGATGGCTTCATATTTACTTAGTTTTTCCCCCTTGTATATTTTAAATATTTGAGAGATTATTGTTCTTCCCAGCTCTGCATAATTTAGTCTTTTCACCCTATGGGGATCCTATTTAGAGTGTTAGAATTATGTTTGTCTTTAAATATTTGGTTCAGTGAAAGTGAGGTCCACAAGGTAGCTGTGATAAATGAAGGTGGGGTGTAGCTTCCTTTTATGGAGCCAGCCAGCCAGTTAGCTATAAAATCTCTCTTAGTAGCTGTTCTCTACTTGCTTTACCAAAAAAGTGTTAAAAGTCTCACTGTGATACATAGGTAAAAGGAAGTGAGTGGGCACATGGCCAAAAGAGCCAATGGGAAGGCTAGAACTTTTTAAAACTGAAACAAGACTCTACTTTTGTCTGTCTTGTTGTTGTTCTTGGGGAGAGGCAGACAGGGCTGCAACTATGCTGTAAGAAGCTTGGGGCTAGGTATGAAAAATCATCAGTATCATACCTAGAAACTACTCATTTGAAATCCCAGATATGTAAGCAGGTCAGGAAATGTCTAGGACAGAGATCAGCAACCTTTGGCACGCGGCTTGTCAGGGAAATCCACTGGTGGGCCGGGCCAGTTCATTTATCTGCAGTGTCTGCAGGTTTGGCCGATCGCAGCTCCCACTGGCTGCGGTTTGCTGTTCCAGGCCAATGGGGGCTGCGGGAAGCGACGTCCAGCACATCGCTTGGCCCACGCCACTTCCCGCAGCCCCCATTGGCCTGGATCAGTGAGCCATGGTCAGTGGGAGCTGTGATCAACCAAACCTGCGGACCCTGCAGGCAAACAAACCGTCCTGGCTCACCAGCAGATTTCCCTGAGGGGCCGCGTGCCAAAGGATGCCGATCCCTGGCCTAGGAAGACACGATCTGGTTTCTTTTTTTATTTCTTTATGGCTTGTGGACTCCTCTGTGCTAACCCCAGATGCTTTTGTTTGCTTATAACCTTTTAAGCTGGACCTCAAGATGCTATTCTTGATGCTTAATCATTGTAGTTGCCCTTTTTAAATCTATCAATAGCCTAAGTTTCCCAGATGTATTTTCTTCCTTTTGTTTTTTTAATAAAGTTTACGTTTTTTAAAGAACAGAATTGGATTTTTGTGTTTGTGCACATGTTTAATTAGCTAGTGGCAACAGCTGATTTCCTTTGTTTTTCTTTCTCAGCTCTTCCCCGGAAGTGGGGGGTGAAAGGGCTTGAGGGTACCCCACAGGAAGGAATTCCCAAGTGCGCCTTCCTGGGTTCTCAAAGAGGTTTTGCACTTGGGTGTTGGCAGCATTTACCAATCCAACGTCAGAGAAAAGCTGTAACCTTGGGAGTTTAATACAAGCCTGGAGTGGCCAGTATTAATTTTTAGAGTCCTTGCGGGCCCCACCTTCTGCACTCAAAGTGCCAGAGAGGGGAATTAGCCTTGACAGTAGCATTCAGAAAAACATGATCTCAAAGTTTGACAGGTGCATGTGGGTGGGAGAGACTGAAGTTGTATACAGAAAATATTCTGTGTACAGTGGTCGCACAGTCAAGAGATAATTTATCTGTAATTAGGAATGAGTCAAGTTGGGTTGAAACTAGGCAAAACAAATTGAGAGTGTGAGTTTGTAAACTTAACTGAAAGTTGAATGTTATTGGGTTTGGGTCTTTCTGAGGGGGAAAGGAGGAAGCGGAAAGGAGCAGTGGAAAAATAGCTGGGAAGTAAAGCAGAGCAAAGAATGGGAAATGAAAAAGAAATGGAGAGATGGTGTAAAATAGAGCAGGGACAAGAAAAACAATTATTAAAAACATAGCATTCAATTGTGCTTAGAGGTCCTGATCAGAATGACGAGCCCATTGTGTTTAGCACTATACTCACACAGCAATTGACACACAGATTTCTAGAAAAGGATCTGTACATGGTGAGGGGAAAGAGGTAGAAAACCCATCTATGGAGAAAATATAGTCTAGAACAGTGGTTCCCAAACTAGGGATGCAGCTTGTTCAGGGAAAGACCCTGGTGGGCCAGGCCGGTTTGTTTACCTGCTGCGTCTGCAGGTCTGGTTGATCGCAGCTCCCAGTTGCTGCGGTTCACCATTCTCGGCCAATGGGAGCTGCGGGAAGTGGCACGGGCCGAGGGACGTGCTGGCTGCCACTTCCCGCAGCCCCCATTGGCCTGGAGCAGCGAACCGTGGCCACTGGGAGCTGCGGATGCTGCAAGTAAACAAACCGGCCTGGCCCACCAGGGGCTTTCCCTGAACAAGTGGTGCCCCTAGTTTGGGAACCACTGGTCTAGAAAGTAACCTCTTGTTCCAGCCAGCTTTTGTGAAATTGTTTCTTTTCCCAATAAATAAGACTTCACTTTAGCTAGAAAGGGGGGTGTGTGTGTGTGAGATTTGCAAACTTGAGGTAATTTTGCAAACCTAGAACTGGGTTCACCCATCCCTGCAGTCAGTTGTTTTACAAACAGGGTATAGTAGGAATTAAATCCCTAGGAAGAAAGGGGTGAAACACTCCTTGCAAACAAATTGCTCTAAGCACATTTAATACTAGTTAGAATTATTTTATAATACTATAAAGTAAAAACTCTATAAAGAGATTTAATTACTTTTCACTTATGGTTAATTGTTATATATATTTATTTTTCTCCAAGGCAGTGGGAAGCTTTATGTAAAATGCTAAATTCATGCTTTTGTGATTCTTGTAGCTGATAAGTTCTCTCTCTCTCCTTATACTTGCATATTTCTGGTAGTATGTTTTCTTTTTTAATGGGAGCTCCATTGTGTTAGGCACTGTTTAAGCATGTAATGAGAGAGTTCCTGACCTGGAGAGCTGGATATCTACATAGATAGCACAAACAAAGGGCAGGAGAAAGTAAGTATTGCTTCTCCATCTGTAAAATGGGATTAATAAGGCACGAAGACTTTGATTCAGCGAAGTACTTAAGCATGTGCTTAACCTTTAGTTTTCATCGATTCAGAGTCCAAAGCCATAAGGGACCATTGTGATCATCTAGTCCAGGGGTCGGCAACCTATGGCATGCTTGCCAAAGACGGCATGCGAGCCGATTTTTTTTTTTTGGCACGCTGCTGCCTGCCGGCTCCCAGCTGCCGGCCCTGCTCAGCCCACTGCCAAACCCAGGCCGGCAGCGGGCTGAGTGGGGCCGGGGCCAGGACCCCGGCAGGCAGCAGCGTGCCATTAAAAATCCTGCCTGCCCCGGCCTGCTCTTCTCCGCGCCTTCCGCAACCCTCTGCCCTGACCCCTCCACCCCCACGACCCCAGCCCTGACTCCAGCCCCCCCCCACATACCCAGACCCCCCCCACACCCCATGCCCTGACTCTTGCACCCCCCACATTCCCACCCCAACCCTGAGCACCAAACGGGAGCTCCTGCACCCCTCGCACCAAATGGGAGCTGCCCATGTAAGCACTCCACACCCAAACCTCCTGCCCCAACCCTGAGCCCCCTCCCTCATTCTAGCTCCTGGCCAGACCCTGCACCCCAACACGCAGCCTGCTCCTTTACCCCCCGCCCTGTGCTCAGTGCACTCCTACCCTCAGCTCAGTGCAGAGAGAAAGCTCAGCCTGCTGCCGGCCTAGGTGAACAGAACCCCAGGCTGGCAGCGGGCTGAGCGGGCCAGCGGCATAAGATCAGCATTTTAATTTAATTTTAAATGAAACTTCTTAAACACTTTGAAAACCTTGTTTACTTTACATACAACAATAGTTTAATTATATAATATATAGACTTATAGAGAGAGACCTTCTAAAAAATGTTAAAATGAATTACTGGCACGCAAAACCTTAAATTAAAGTGAATAAATGAAGACTCGGCACACCACTTCTGAAAGGTTGCCAACCCCTGATCTAGTCTGACGTCCCGTATAACACAGACCATAGGACTTCCCCAAAATAATTCCTGCAGCATATTTTTTTAGAAAAACATCCAATCTAGATTTTAAAATAGTCAGTGATGGAGAATCCACCACAACTCCTGTTAAATTGAACCATGGTTCATTAACCTCACCGTTAAAAATGTACGCTTTACTGCCAGTCTGAATTTGCCTTGCTGCAACTTTCAGCCATTTGTCTGCTAGATTGAAGCCTGTTTCTCCATGTAGATACTTATAGACTGTAATCAAGTCACCTCTTAACCTTTTTCTTTAGATACATAGATTGAGTTCCTTGAGTTTATCACAATAGGGCATGTTTTCTACTATTTCAATAATTTCTCGTGGCTCTTCTCTGAATCCTCTCCAGTTTATCAATATCCTTCCTGAATTATGGATGCCAGAACTGGACAGCGCTCCAGTAGTAGTTGTACCAGTGTTAAGTACAGAGCGTAAAATAACTTCTCTTCTCCTACCTAAGATTCCTGGTTTTGCATCCAAGGATTGTAGCAGCATTTATGGCCAAAACATCGCACTAGGAACTCAGTCTTTTTCAGAGTCACGGTGTGCCAAGATATTGTTCCCGATCCTGTAATATTCTGTGTTCCTAGATGTATACATTCACAATTGGCCATGTTAAGCCACATCTTGTTTGCTTGAGCCTAGTTTACCGAGTGATCCAGATAGCTCTGCATCAATGACCTGTCCCCTTCATTGTTTAACACTCCCCCAATTCTTGTCATCTGCAAACTTTGTCAGTGGTGGTTTTCTTTTCTTTCAGGTCATGGATAAAAATATTAAATAGCGTAGGGCCAAGAACCAGTCCCTGCAGTAGCCCATTAGAAATATGCCATCTTAATGAAGATTCCCCACCTATATTTTAAGACCTATCAGTTAGCCAGTTTTTAATCCATTTAACTTGTGCCATATTAATTTTATATTCTATTTTTTTAATCAAATGTCATGTGGTACCAAATTAAACATGCCTCACAGAAATCTAAGTATATCACATCAGCACTATTAATTTACTTAATGGGTCTTCAGTAAGTTGGGAGATCCTGATTCCATTGACTTATATAGGGACAGGATTTCACTTGTGGACTTTAGAATGTGTTTAAAGTGAGTCATATGCTTAAGTGCTTTGCTGAATCTGGGCCACAGAGGTTGTGACTTGAGCAAGGCCACACAAATTCTATTGCAGAGCCATAAATAGAACCCAGCTCTACTGAGTCCAAGTCAAGTACCTTCCTCTCAACAGGAGGTAAACAGTACTATACAGTATTGATGCACCTGGCTTCTGCAGCTCTCTGGTGTAACAGACTGGAAATTCTGCAGCAGCCTCAATTAAATAAAAGAAATGGTGATTTTAATTTAATTAAATGTGAAAATGAATATTATACTCTGTTCACCATTATTACTTATTTTGATATTAATTTAAACTTATTTTATGCTGTTGCCAGTTTTCAATATGCAAAGGCTTTCTGCATCAACAATATGTAACTCTACTATAAAAGTTGTAGCAAAGCTGGAGGTTGGGAGCATTTGGCACCTATCGAGGAGTGGGTGGTGGGATAAACATAAGCTGGATATGTCTACTAAGATGTTAAGAAGTAACATAAAGTCAACATTTTGTATTATTTTTAGCTTTCAGAGTAAACAATCAGTTGAGGTGAATGGGGAAGTTAATGCTCCTCAGAGCTGCTATTTCAGTCAGTCTGTAGACTCCGGATGAAAACAATGCATCAGTTTACACCTGATTGACATTTTCAATGTTATTTTACAACTATGAATGCTAACAGTTCAAAATTTTTAAAGTTGGGTACCTACAGTCCATATTTAGGTACCTGAATAAGTGGTCTGAATTTCAGAATAGTTGAGCTCCTCCAACAATCACACTTATACAAATTTAAGCACCTTTGAACATTTTAGGCTATGATTTTTCTTTTAAATGAAAGTTTAGCACAATTCTGTGGTGAAATGTGGAATGGACAGGGGTGGGGTGTGGATTCCTAGACAACTTCTGAATTGTTGCAGTCACTGATATACTTTATTATTTTACCAGTTTTTTTTATAAAATATTCTTGGAAAGTGAAATCCTCTTGAGGATTAATGTGTATATTCTTCTGTCCTATTTTTGCACAGAGAATTCAGGGAGATGCCATAACTCACCTATGCTTTTACTTTAAATTTGTACTGTAATTCATAAAGCTTGATGGAAATTTGAAATATGAAGTGAGTACTCTTTGTTACAGTGCCATGTATATAACATCTCTTGTATTGTGCTTTGTTGAGGCAGAGGCTGGAAATACTGTAAAAGGCACAATATAAGTAAGAGCTAATAAATCTGTTGGATGCCGACAGTCCATGGCTGCAAGTTCTAACATAAAGCTTTACTCCTAGCCTCCTCCTAGTTTCCATTATCAGTGAAAATGTCTATTAATGTAGTAATATAGCATCATGTACAAACAGTGGTCATAGATTTTTGAACAGCTGTCATAAAATGATAGTCATTTGGCTTCAGGGATGGTACAGCTGAAGTCTGAATATTCTTGCTTTTCATCTTTGGTGTCTGGTAGCTATAAAATCTAATCTGTCACAAACGTGAGCAGAGTGATCCACTACAAGCCAGGCTTTCATTCATATAGAATGTAGACTTTCTCTTTAAGAAAACTAACCACTAATTAAACCATATTAAGTGGCTTGACATGCAATCTAACAGTGTAGTCAATGACCCAATATGAAAATACTGGCTAGAGTCAATAGGGGAGGACATTCACACTGTAAGATCCTGACTAAAGTTTGAAAATATCTTTGGATGCCACTGTAAAAAGTACTTTCAGGTAGCGGACTGGAGAAATAATTAGTTGTATTCCTCTGCTTTAGGAGAGCAGACTGGATGTTTTCTCTTCCTTGTAGCAGTATATATAAACCTAGGTAGAAGCTCTTTACCAGTTTATATAGACAATTTAAACTGAAGAGAGCATGGAACAGCAGAGCAAGAAAGCAAACCCACAAATCATAACTGTACAGACTGAAGTTACTTAAACACTGCAGTTAACAAAGAAAATAAAATATATACTTAGGGTGAAATGAATGGGAAGCAACAGGGGCATAGAAAAGACAGATGAACTGCAAGGCAGAGAAAGGACCCCTACATTCCCATGACCCAAACTGAAAGGAGTTTTGTAGTCCAGGAAACCAGCATGCTGCTCTTGAGACCCGGGAACTCCTGCTGAGAAAACCATTTCTTTAGGGGAAAATCTATACTGAAGCAGTAAGTACGAGAGGCTTTGTTTGACTTAAAGCCTGTACTGTAAACGAGGAATTACTATTTTGGGGAAGCAAGTCTGTATCGGAGCAGGAAATAGTGAAATCTAATATGGCAACTAGAATGATGGCATAATGTAGACTAGTACATGTGAGATATGGCCTGATCCCTGAGAAAGTATTAGTAGTAATGAAGAGAGAGTGGTGCTGAACTAATGAAATCTAGACAACCAAAAAAAAAGAGCAATTGTGTTGGCAGTGGATATGGAAACCCAGAGACTGGCAAATCCTAAAGCAGAGGCTGTCTACTGACAGCACAGTAAACTTCCAACCCAAGTTGGAGATTAAAACACTGTTGCAACTTGTAACACCACAGCCTGTAAAAGACACCAGAAAAGCCCTGCTGACTTCAAATGGAGGTCTAAGTTTACTTTTATCTTGATGTAATTCCCAGGGAGAGCAAGGCCTTGTGTTTTGCAAAAGCATGCATACAGCTAAAAAGACTAAATAGCAAGGAGATATTTTTTTGTTTATTTGCAACTGTTTCTTACAGTTTTGCACAAGGTACTGAAATATTTGGGAGGTAAACATGGTGAGTGATAGGGCCTCAGAGTGAAAGAGTATCTGATGAATGTAGTCTTTTTGCATCTGAAAATGATTTCTGAACAAATTTAGATTTTTAATATACTTATTTATTTGTCCATATAAAATAATTGGTGAAAGAACTTTAGCCTAGAGAATTTTCACAAAATGTTAAATTCAGCTAATCCTTTATTTGTTCATTATTTATAGTGGTATGATGGTCACCTGAGATGCATTATATTGTTTCTGTTCCTTGACTGGAATGTCTAAAGCAGGAGAATACCAAATAATTACCCCAAAACACTTGTTTTTGAGGTGACTACAGCTATTTCCCAAACGTTCATGCAAAAAAAAAAAATTGTACGAATGCTCATGAATAGAGAATGAAAGGGGCACAGAGCGTACAGCTTTTTTGGAACCTGAGCAAAGCATTTCAAATGTCATTTGCAGCATCCCCCTAACTTGAGTAATTAACTGTCACCTAAAAATCAGCGCTGTCTCCTTTCATTCACCTGTATGCTTCCTGAATCATGAGTTTATTACACATGGTATTGGGTTTGAAAGTTGTTATATATTTTGGTGTGTTTTTTAAAAAGAAAAAAACATTTAAAAGAGGTAAAGTAGGGAGATAGTCTTCAAATTTATATGCAGCATGTAAGTGAAATTGTAGTCTCTCCAGACATCTAAAATTTAAAGGCCAAGATGGGTTTGTCAGGAAGTCTTTATTCTTTAAACTCCAGTGAACAGGCATGGGGATTAGCTGCAGCCATAATTTATGCTCTATTTCTGTCCAGTCTACAAAATGAACTCAGGGCTATGCTGTGTCAGTAGTTGGATAGGAGACTTCCAAGGAATATGTAGTTACTAGTTGAAGTAGTAATGTGTATTCACTAAGAGATCCTCTTCTCTCAAAGTTGGCATTCATTCAGACGATTCGGAATGGTGATGGGGTCACTGTGTCAGTGGAGAGGGGTATCAGGGAGTAGCTGTGTTAGTCTGTATCCACAAAAACAACAAGGAGTCCCGTGGCACCTTAAAGACTAACAGATGTATTTGAGCATAAGCTTTCATGGGTAAAAACCCCACTTCTTCAGATGCATGGAGTGAAAATTACAGATGCAGACATAAATATACTGACACATGAAGAGAAGGGAGTTATCTCACAAGTGGAGAACCGGTGTTGACGGGGCCAATTTGATCAGCGTGGATGTAGTCCACTCCCAACAATAGATGAGGAGGTGTCAATTCCAGAAGAGGCAAAGCTGCTTTTGTAATGAGCCAGCCACTCCCAGTCCCTATTCAAGCCCAAATTAATGGTGTTACATTTGCAAATGAATTTTAGTTCTGCTGTTTCTCTTTGAAGTCTGTTTCTGAAGTTTTTTTGTTCAAGTATAGCTACTTTCAAATCTGTTACAGAATGTCCAGGAAGATTAAAGTGTTCTCCCACTGGCTTTTGTATGTTACCATTCCTGATATTCAATTTGTGTCCATTTATTCTTTTACGTGGGGAGAGGGGGTCATCCTTTGGATAAGGGGTAAAATTGAGGTTTCTGACCACTTAGCAAAGATTTATTTATAGTCCTTTTCATAAGAGTAGGTGTGTTAACCACAGTGTCCTGAAACGTTTCCAGGTCACTTAGCTACATTCATTCTATCTGAATTTCCCCCGCAGTTTATACAGGATGCCATGTTAGTCTTGAATTCCCGCACTCTTCATTGTTTTGTTGAGTGCTGAGAAACAGGTACTGTATTATTCTCCAAAATTTGAATGTGTTTCCGTGGAAGGTGCAGATGTATCTATTTGTAGGAGCCAGCAATGCAATGTCATCCAGGCAAAACTCCCACAGTGCTAGTGGGCATCATGGAAGTTTAGCCTGTGCAAAAAATGCAGGAGTAGGCCCTAAGACCCGGCCTGCAAATACATACACATGTGAGTAGCCTGAGTTAGTTCCATGTGACTGCTTCTCTGTGTAAAGTTACTTTTATGTTTAAAAATTTGATTGGCCTATATATATATATAGATAGATAGATTAGATGTTTGTTTCAGTTTATAAACAAAATGAAAACCCTAGGAACTCCTTGTATAGATTAATAAGCTAACGCAGCACCCTCCAATAACCTCCAATAAAACACACATCCCAATAATACCCTTCAGAACTGTTAAAAATTACCACTCCACATGCAAACCCTCAGCTCTTACCTGATACTTCCTTCCTCAAAAACATAGGTAATAAGATAAGCCTTGTAGTGTGCCTAGAAGGCTGGCAAAACAGGGCTATTTTGGATTGGACTAAGAACTGGTTTCATAGCTGATGGCCCGTCCCAGAGTGCTGTTCCACAATGTGGCCCTATATAAGTGCAAGACATTTAAAATTGGGGGAAGAGTTCCAACTCAAACACCTCTACTGATCACAACTGTGATGGTATGGTACACGACAGAGGCTCTCCCTCAATTAGCCAGATCCCAAGAATTGAATAGGTCTCAAATCTGAACAATGTATTCAGTCTCCAAAAGGTTAGGGATTTGAATTAAAGTTTGACAAAAGTGGGACAATTCAAAATTAACACCACCACTTTATCCTTATTAAGGATAAATTCATTAACTCAACATTTGGAGTCTCATTATTACAGAAGAAATTGGGCCAGATGCTGCTCTCAGTTAAACTGGAGTAAATCTGCAAGACTTCTGATAAATTATTAAATCTGAAGTACTGAGACCTTTTGGATCAAATATCTAAGTTGTGACTGAAAAAAAGTATTTACTGATTAAAAATCTGCATTTAACAGTTTATAAGTTTTTTGTTTACCAATCTGAATTTATAAAGATAGCTGATTGTAGGAGTCAAGATTAGTTCTACATCACCAGCCGAAGTTTAAGGCCATGACTGTTAACATTAACAATAGGATGTAAAAGGAAGTGGAAATATTATTCCACAGAAAAGTAAGAGAATGTAAAATACAACAGGTATTTTATGTTCAAATAAAAATTGCTTGCAGATACATTAAAGACATGTGAGCAGATCTGTTGCTGTGTGCAGTATGACTTCCATACCTGTTTATAAATGTTAAACCAGTATGCATTCAACACCCTGGTAATTATATAAATTACAAAAGGAATGGATCTGCAGTCTATATATTTTCTTTTATGTATTGTGACAGGGTCGGGCCAGATGGCTACAGGAGAGTGATAGAAGGCAGATATATTAGCCCCAGGTTAAGTAGGTCCCTTTTCCCTGGGTAAGGTAACAGGGAAGGTTTCAGAATAATCAGGAACTTTCTGGAAACTATTAAGGCAGACAGGCTGATTAGAACACCTGCAGCCTATCAAGAAGCGGCCAGAACCAATTAAGGCAGGCTAATCAGGGCACCTAGGCTTAAAAAGGAGCTCACTTCAGTTTGTGGTTTGCATGTGAGGAGCTGGGAGCAAGAGGCACTAGGAGCTGAGAGTGAGAATGCATACCATTGGAGGACTGAGGAATACAAGAATTATCAGACACCAGGAGGAAGGTACTATGGTGAGGATAAAAGTATTGGGAGGAGGCCATGGGAAAGTAGCCCTGGGAGTTGTAGCTGTCGCACAGCTGTTCCAGGAGGCACTCTAGACAGCTGCATTTCACAGGGCCCTGGGCTGGAATCCGGAGTAGAGGGTGGGCCCGGGTTCCTCCCAAACCTCCCAACTCCTGATCAGACACAGGAGGAGTTGACCTGGACCGTTGGTTCACAAAAACGGCCAAACTGAGGGCTGCCATGAATTCTCCAAGGTGAGCAAATCCGCCAATAAGCGCAAGACCCACCAAGGTAGAGGAGGAAATTTGTCACAGTACACAAGCCTCATTGCTATGTATGTTTATTACCTTTAGTGAGGGTCATTCCTTTAGAAAAATAGGTGTTGTGTTAGAGGATGCAACATTCCTTCAGATGGAAAAATGATCAAATGCTATTGCTTATATACCAAAAGTAATTATAAATTTTGTTGAGTGCTGCACATTAAATCAAAATGTAACTTATTTTAATGGTACAAATGCTTGCACTATGTATGATTTGACCCTTTCTTCTTGGATCAGTGAGAAATCATCGGAAGACAGATTTTGTTCTATTTAATCACTTAAATGGAAGAATGAGCTGTATTTCTAGTCAAATGAGATGAACTGAAAAAGAAAACCAGACTCCTTTCCCTCACTTAGTGATTTTGACAAAAGTCTACCTACTTTCTTCTGCTCCCTCACTTCCAAAGGAACTGGCAATCCTTATTTCTTTTGTGAAATTGATGAGCTAAGGCCTGACCTACACTTATATTTTTAGATCAACCTAGCTACCTCTCTCGGACGTAAAAAATTCACACCCCAGAGTGTCACAGTTAAGTGGACCTAAACCTTGGCATAGACATGGCTAGATCAATGGAAGAATTTTTCAGTCGATGTAGCTACTGCTCATCAGAGAGGTGGATTACCTACATTAACAAGAAAAACCCCTTCCATTGATTTAGGAAGAGTCTACACCAGGAATTGGCAACCTTTGGCATGCGGCCCATCAGGGAAATCCGCTGGCAGGCTGGGACAGTTTGTTTACCTGCAGCGTCTGCAGGTTCGGCCGGTTGCAGCTCCCACTGGCCGCGGTTCACTGTTCCAGGTCAATGGGGGTTGCAGGAAGTGGCGCGGGCCGAACCTGACGGGCCACGTGCTAAAGGTTACTGATCCCTGGTCTACACTATGGTACTACAACAGTGTAGCTGTGGTGCTGCAACTGTGTCACTGTAGCGCTCGAAGTGTAGACAGCCTAAAACTTGAAAAGCTACTGAGAGGCAAAGTTACCAGTTTGCCACTCTTGTAATTTTTCCAGAGTTGGAGACATTTTGACAAATATGGGGAAAAGGAGAAGTGTATGTGAGAGAGGTGGTGGCGGAGGTGGGGGATGGGACAAAACCACACAAAAATCCTAACTCTACCCTTGCAGACGTAATTTGTTCTGTTGTTTTCAGAGACAAAAAAAAAATCAAAATCAAATTCAAACTTTATTTTCACCATTGAGGTGCTTACTATCATGCACCATTGAGGTGCAACTATCTGTTCTTTTGTCTTATCACATTTTGGTCAATGATGCCAGCTTTGATTGCTCACTTGCCTACTTCTCCATCAAGCATTCTTGCTGAATGGAATGCTCATCCTAAACCAGAGGTGGGCAAACTTTTTGGCCCGAGGGCCAGATCTGGGTTGTGAAACTGTATGGAGGGCCGGGTAGGGAAGGTTGTGCCTCCCCAAACAGCCTGGCCCCTGCCCCATATCCACCCCCTCAGAACCCTCCACCCCAACCACCCACCCTGGGACTCCACCCCGTATCCAACGCTTCCTGTCCCCTGACTGCCCCCAACCCCTGTCCACACCCCCGCCCCCTGACAGGCCCCCCGGGACTCCCACGCCATGCCTATCCAACCGACCCCTGCTCCCTCTCCCCTGACCGCCCCTCCCCCGAACCTCTGCCCTATCCAACTGCCCCCTGCCCCCCTTACCCCACTGCCCCCTTACCATGCCACTCAGAGCAGCAGGAGCTCACAGCCCCGCCGCCCACGTGCTCCCTTCCTTCTGTTTTACACTTACTTGCTAAGTCTAGTCCATTCAGTTTTTATGAAACTTCTTACTCTTTTTAGCAATTGCCCATGCACTATCACTGTACATCACTGAATCAGCTCATTCTCATGCTTTGATCTTCACTAATCATGACTATTACAACTCTCTCCTCAGTGGCCATATATCCTACTTCTTCAGACTCAAGTATGTCCAGAATGTGCTGCTACATATAGGCCCATGTAGCAAGGTGTGCAATCCCATCATACCACCCTCAAATTACTCCAGTTGTTTCAGGAGCCAGCTCAAAATGTTCCTGATTTATATTTAAAACTCTCGATGGCCTTGCCCATCAGCCTTCATGGGTCTTATCTTGCTTTACTTCTCTCCCTGATCTCTCTCTCTGCTTATTTAGGTGTCAGTCCTGCTAACAAGCCCATGCTTGACTTTAAGCACATTTACAGAAATGGAACTACTCCTAGAAATAAAATTAAACACAAGTGTTTGCAGGATTGAGACTGATTGCCTTTTTTCTGTTCCTTCCCATAATCACACTTTTTTTTTTTTTTTTTTTTTTTTTTTTAAAGAAAGCTTTCTCCTTTTCAGCTCCATCTGGAGTACTGTGACATTCGGGGTTGAGTGAAAGATTGTTGAAGCTGGTGAGTGCAACAGCTGCCTTTCATTCATGATGAATAAAAAAGGTAACTAAGTTCCTTTACGAAATAGCTGAAATAATAGGAGTTACTGTCCAAAACACAGGCTATATGCAAGGCCAGTCAGGAATCTGAGCTATGAGCATGGAGAGTTTTTATGGGGGCAGAAAGCAAAAGCTAGGGCGCTGTGTATTATTTGATGGAGTGGGCTGTGAGTGCAACAGTGAAGCAGACAGAAAAGGCCCCACCGGGAACGCCAGAGAAGCTAGGGAAGCACTTGTGTGATCTTGAGCAAAAAGCTGAGAGCTTTTGAGCAGAGTACTGGCTGGAAAAAGCCCTAGCATTCTGAGCAAAGAAACGGTCTCCTTGTGTTGATTCCTGCTGTGTTCAGGGAATCAGGACTTTCTGTATCAAAGAAATACCTGACTCCATGAAGAATTTCTCCTCCGAAAGGAAGCAACTTGCA
Organism: Lepidochelys olivacea; assembly: GCF_965140295.1. Lineage (NCBI taxonomy): Eukaryota > Metazoa > Chordata > Testudines > Cheloniidae > Lepidochelys > Lepidochelys olivacea. Next base: position 28,010,457 of record NC_140417.1, on the reverse strand, counting down.
AGACCCTGAATTTTGGCTAATGCTTGGGTCAAAAAGGGTATCAACACCCGTCATATACCTCCATGTCTCTGCTTCCACTCCATCTTTAACATCACATTTTAAAACTTCTTTAACCCTGGGACAAGGTGGGAAAGCCAGGACAGGGTTAAGGACTGCCTGCCTGTGTCACGATTCAGCAGGGCTTTAAAGGAAGGCCAGTGTCCCTTTTTCTGAGGACAGAGAAAAGGCAAAGGAAGAAGCCTCTGGGCACCTACAGCCTGTTTTGCTCTTGGAAATAGATTTTCTTTTTAAATTTGAATTAATACATTGTGCCCTGAGGGTATGGCCTGAATTTTTCCTGGGTTGCTGAGTGAGCCCATTAGCATACAAACCCTTGCCTATGTCTGTTAGAGAATGTCTACTCTAGAAAAAAAATAAATAAAAACAACTGGTGGCAGCAAGTCTGCTGGGTCAGCTGACTAAGGTTTTTACTGCGGGACTCCAAGCGGGATGTTCCCACTTGGGCTGCAGCCCCTGCTCTGAAGCCCATTGTGAGGAGAGGGTCTCAGATCCCAGGCACCAGCCTGAGCAGTAAGGTCTGTAATGCTATTTTTAGCCCTGTAGCTCAAGCCTGAGTCAGTTGACCCAGGCTCTGAGACTCACTGCCATGTTGTCGGTTTTTTTGCCGTGTGGACGTATCCTTAAACTTTCTTACTCTGTTACTGGCCTTTTGACTGAATGCTTTAATACAGTAATTGTGCAATATCGTTACTCCACATTTTTGGCAAGTTATGCTACATATTATTCATTGCCCTGTATTAGGCAATGGTATAAAGCATTTTGTGATATAGTTTGATGAAAGAAGCTATAAAAGTTATAATATAATCTTAATAGGATGAATTAATCAAAATGATGAATGAACTCACCTTATTGTATCTCGGAGAATGTGCACTTTATCATTGGTTTCAGAGTAGCAGCCGTGTTAGTCTGTATTCGCAAAAAGAAAAGGAGGACTTGTGGCACCTTAGAGACTAACCAATTTATTTGAGCATAAGCTTTCGTGAGCTACAGCTCACTTCATCGGATGCATGCAGTGGAAAATACAGTGGGGAGATTTATATACACAGAGAACATGAAACAATGGGTGTTACACACTGTAACCAGAGTGATCACTTAAGGTGAGCTATTACCAGCAGGAGAGTGGGGGGGAGGGGGGAAGAACCTTTTGTTGTGATCACTCTTGTTACAGGTGTATGGTAACACCCACTGGTTCATGTTCTCTGTGTATATAAATCTCCCCACTGTATTTTCCACTGCATGCATCCGATGAAGTGAGCTGTAGCTCACGAAAGCTTATGCTCAAATAAATGTGTTAGTCTCTAAGGTGCCACAAGTACTCCTTCTTTTTCTTTTCACTTTATCATTGTGGTGAGTTAAGGGACCTGGCTGTGTACAAACTTATGAATTCGGTTTGATATTGTGAATTCTTTGTATATACCTATATGAAACTTCATTTTGTTTTCTAAGCACCATTTTGATTATAGGAATGTTCTGTGCCTTCATCTTGGCTCTGCAGACTCCATATTGAACTGGAATACCCAGAAAGTGTCAAGAGAAATTCTTGCTCCTGGGAGAAGGTTAACAGTGGAGTGTTGTTACATCTTGATCATCATTCATTCAAATGGAAGCACCCCTTGGACTAAGAACTGGCTTCAGTCCAGGGCAAAACAGTTTTTCAGGTCTGGACTTCTGCTGGGTGGTGACTGAGCAACTGAGCACCAACCAGAGAGATAGGGGGTTGAGGCAGACCAGGGAGTCACCTAACAAAGGGGACTGGAAGTCTGTAAAAGTAAGGTTCTCTCAATGGCCATTTTAGAGAAGAGACCAGAAACAGAAGGCAAGACCTGTACAGGAGAAGAAGGGGGCTGGGGAGGAAAGATCCCCAACTGTGTCTATTTGCTTCAACTGCCACCTGACCCTGAAAGCTTAAAGTATAAACCAGAGTGCCCCCAAGGATGGAGCTCTGGGAAGGGTGTGTTTAAGCTACTGGGTGTTGGTGTGCAGAGTGGCTGGGCCACAGGGTCCCACTTTCAGAAGGGGTACCAGATAGTGTCTGTGCCTAGAAAATATGCCAGAGAGGCAGGAGACAGAGATGGTGGCTGGAGCCAACCTTGTGACTAAGTGGAGCTTAAAAGCACGGGGGCTCAGCATTTGGGTCCAAGCACATCGGTTTGGTTAGAGTCCAGCTGGGTGAGGTTGACCCGGGCTGTGACAATCACTAATACAGGTTCCTGATAAGTGATTACTATGGCTGTATTTTTACTTTACCACGATAGCCAACAGTCTCACAGCAGTTGGATTTTTCTAGTACTTTAATTTTAAAAGATGTCAATAGTACACATTTCTTTGTCGCTTATTTATTTTTGTAAATTGCATAGCCATATTTATTAAAGATTAGATAGCAGAAACTGAGGGAGATGTTCACACTATTTTTTTCCCTGCATATTCCTTGTATAAATTAAACAAATGCTGCAGCACTCCAGTGAAAACATTACTTAAGATGTTGTAATGCAGTCATTGCCCATCTGCGCATGAAGAGTGTCTCTGCTGCTATTCTCATCTTTCTAGAACTTGGGAAAGAAAGAGCTGCCCTGCTGTGCTAAACAAGTATTTGATATTCTTATTTAGTTTGCTGTTACGGAACTTAACAGCAAACTAAATAATTCAAGCAATAGCTGAAGTTGGATGTCGGGTCACTATAACAGTTACCTGTAATATATTTGTTTCTTAAAGGTGATTTAAATTTCTGTAGTAAGGATAAAGTTTGTCTGGCAGGAGACAGAGCTTTCTCAGGGACCAGCCCAAGATTGTGGAATCAACTTACACAGGAACTACCGACCATCACAAAGCTCACCACCTTCTGCTCTAATTGCAAGAGGCATTTCTTTGATCTTGCTTTCTCTAATGCATGTGCATGCTCTCTCTCTCTCTCTTTCTGTGCTAGATATATTAGTATTTTAAAAAATTGAAAACAAAACACACTACTGCACACACTTCTCCCTCGGGGGAGAGGATGAGAAGGCAAATGTGTGACAGATGGGTAGTCACATTGCTTAATGCACTCACATACTACAGTGATGAATGCGGTATAAGAACCTATATAGAACAGCCTTGAAAAACAACACAGTACTTAAAAATGCCTTTTAAATAAGAACATTTCACATTTAAACTGCAAATAAAATAATAGAGATTAGAACAAGTGGATTGAATGGATCTTCTTTAGTCCAGTCTGTGGTATGGTCCTTAAGTCTAGTGTCACAATTTTTTGATCTCTCTTTAAACTTCCTGAAGAAAAGCGCCTTTATACATAAAATTTTGCAGGTGTAACTCCCTTTCCAAACTCAGAAAAGTGATGATTATCCCACATTTTGAAAATTGTTCTTGTCAATTCAGGCCATTTTTCAGTCACAACATAAAAACTTCTGATTTGTCTTGCATACTAAACCTCAGTCAGAACTTGAGCACAGTAACATTTTTACTAAATTGGTGTGTAAACATTTTTAGTTGCCTCCAGTTTTAGTTACCTAAATAAAAATTTAAATTTATTAAGTTTTGATGCAAATCAGCCAACATATGGAAATTTCACAAAAGCAAAGATTCTGGGTCATGAAATGGCACAGAATAAACTGCACGTATTTTTCATTAGATGTCATATTTTTTTATCAATTGTGAAAACATTTAGACTACGTAAATAAATAAAATTCCAAATATTGTTGCAAAGCTGTCTTTCGAAATGTAAACTAACTGCTAAGGCCCTGATCCTACAATTTGATCTGCATAGATGGATCTTATTGCAGGATTGAGGTTCAGATTTGTGAATTTGTCTTGGTGATTTTTCCTAATCATGGGTTATTTAGCTTTCTTTTCTCTAAAGAGTCCCATTAGAGACAGGATAGAGTGGGTGAACCTAGGAGTAGGACCTAGGTCTGAGCTGCTTCTTCCATCTCCTATCAGGATTTCTATCCTAATGTGGGCTTAAAAACTAAAAAGAGAAACTTGGAGTTGAAGGAGAAAGATGAAAAATAGTAGAATATGTGACTTCTGTGAGCACAATGACACATGGACTTTCCCATTTCACAGTCCTACAAGGACAAGTGCAGAGTCCTGCACTTAGGATGGAAGAATCCCATGCACCGCTACAGACTAGGGACTGAATGGCTAGGCAGGAGTTCTGCAGAAAAAGACTTAGGGTTTACAGTGGACGAGAAGCTGGATATGAGTCAACAGTGTGTCCTTGTTGCCAAGAAGGCCAATGGCATTTTGGGCTGTATAAGTAGGGGCATTGCCAGCAGATCGAGGGACGTGATCGTTCCCCTCTATTCGACATTGAGGCCTCATCTGGAGTACTGTGTCCAGTTTTGGGCCCCACACTACAAGAAGGATGTGGAAAAATTGGAAAACATCCAGTGGAGGGCAACAAAAATGATTAAGGGTCTGGAACATGTGGCTTATGAGGAGAGGCTGAGGGAACTGGGATTGTTTAGTCTGCGGAAGAGAAGAATGAGGGGGGATTTGCTAGGTGCTTTCAACTACCTGAAAGGGGGTTCCAAAAAGGATGGCTCTAGACTGTTCTCAGTAGTAACAGGTGACAGAATGAGGAGTAATGGTCTCAAGTTGCAGTGGGGGAGGTTTAGGTTGGATATTAGGGAAAAACTTTTTCACTAGGAGGGTGGTGAAGCACTGGAATGGGTTACCTAGGGAGGTGGTGGCATCTCCTTCCTTTGAGGCTTTTAAGGTCAGGCCTGACAAAGCCCTGGCTGGGATGATTTAATTGGGGATTGGTCCTGCTTTGAGCAGGGGGTTGGACTAGATGACTTCCTGAGGTCCCTTCCAACCCTGATATTCTATGATTGATTAGAAAAGACTAAGGTATTTTGAAGTTTACTGTGTTTTAGCATGCCTATAATTGAATATGTAGAAGATGGTAGAAGCACATTATAATGCCCAGCTAAGGCTTTGTGGCTTCATCTTCCTTCAACACAGGAAAGGTATGCTGGTTTGCATTTGCACAAGGCCTGTCCAGTCATATATAAATTTTTATATAAACTTAAAGTTAAAACATGGCTAAGTGAACCATATTAAATCATAGAAAATTGCAAATGCTTCCCTGGGGAGCATTTCTCCTGAGCATGCCTTGGAGTGGTTGCTTTGTTGTTTTTATTTTTATCAGTTACTAGAGCGTTGCTTGCAATAGAAGCTAGGTGCTTAAAATAGAACACCACAAAGCCATTATTATGACATCAAGTAGCATTTAGGAGCCCTTAGCTGCTGTGTATAAGAATGTAATATTCATATTAGTATTACATAGTACCATATTAGTATTCGTAAATGATTTAGAAAAAAAATACTAAAATTCAAAAGTGAAAACAAAAGTTGACCCAAGTAAATATCTTTCATTGGGACATGGAACTAGTGAGTCTTGGGCTATGACAGACCTCGAGGGAAGCAATTTCTGAAAGAGGAAAAAACTATGAATATAAAGTGAAGAGTTGTTAAATTTCAGTGATTGTATTATAGCTAGACATCAGGACAGATGGCATCATGGATATCAACATCTCAGTCTTCATAATCCTACTTGGACAATTTCAGAAGAGTCTTTATTGTACCTCTTAACATCCTGTGGTTACCAAATCTAAGTTTAGGTAAATGATATAAGGTAAAAAAGAGGCTTGGGGGTTTTGTTTTTCAGTTAGACTTTGTACACCAATTGCTGACTTAATTCTGATGATCTCATTGGACAATTTGCTGTAGTTTCCCCATTGTTATATCCAAACTCCAGGTGAACATTTTGATAAAGTTTTTGAAATGTTTGGGTATTCTTTTCCTTCTAGCTTCTGTCTGGAACTGGAAATGACAGCACGCTGTGGGACAGGACGATCTTATAATATTTATGCCATGGATTGGGAGTGCAGTGTGATGAAAGTCTCATGGGGAAAGCCTTTTCTCATGAAATTTCCCACCTAATTCATGGTTTGGGTTGTTTGAATCGAATCAGATCAATACAAATCTTTGGCCACATCTAAAATTAACCCAAAGTCCACAACTTTTGAGATTCATCCATCACCAGCTAATGTTCTATGATACACTGGAAGCTGACTTGCTACAGTGGTCTGAAAATGTGTAAAAAGATACACCTCTGAAGTATACTGGTTCAGTTCTCCAAGTACTGGCAAGTCTATATGTAATAGCCACCTTTCCAGTAGTAGATATGAGACCTTCCAGTCTCAGCAGGCCTATGCCCTAAGATCTGCTTCTAGTGCCAGAATATTGTAAACAAAAATGACCACAAAATAAAGTCTGGAGAAAAAAATAAACCAAACCAAACCCCTTTAGACCTTTCAGCAACTCAGCATGTTTCAGAGGAGTGCAAACCAGGACATGTGTAAGTTTCAAAGGAATTAAAGAAGTTTCAATAGTTCATGCAAAAATGGTGTAAAATATTCTAGTGATCAGTTGTGCAAAGGAAAAAGAGAATGTTAGTAGCCTGAACTGTCCTTTGATATCTTCCCCACTCAGTCAAATGTTTGTCTATTCAACATATATACACATACCCATACCCACATACCCTGACCAGCTTTCATTGTATATTTGAAATTTATGGTCTCTAGAACACATTTCTATATTTGGAAAGTTATCTCTCTCTCCCCCTTTACATATCTGTCTATAAATGTCTGTTTATGTATGTGTCTGGCTGTGTTATGTGCTTTGCTTCTTCCACAGGAAAACGTGTTTATACTGCTGATTGCTGCATGTATCCTACTCAGCTAATACTATAAGGTAGATTGTTGAAGTGCCAGAGTCTGAGAGCATAGGGCTAGATTGGGAATCCCTTACTTGCATTGACATCAACAAGGCTAATTGTCTGGGCAACTGCTCATCAGTCTGAGTAAAGGGTTCTCAATCAGGCCCATAGTGAATTTGTAACTGTGAAGATGTCCTTTTGCCAATGTCTTTATAACAAAGCCCATCCAATGTGGAGTCAAAATTTGCCTTCTTCAAGGGGTTTAATTAGTAATGAAGAAATTAACAATAATGCAACTTAAACTTCAGCTCAAGTTTTCTCCCTGGGATTGGCTGCTGCTAAGGCTCCTATTTCTGGATTGCACAACCCATATGCCATATTCTTTCTCATGCCCACCTGAATGGGAGTAAGTGGTAGAGACGTTTTAAAAATGGTGGGTGTTTTTAGAAGTCATAGAAACTTAAAAAAGATCCAAAACCATTTTTTTTTACAAACTGACCAATATTTCAGCCAGTTCTCTAACAACAAGTGACCTCTCTTGGTGAATCAGCAGAACCCACTTAACCTTTCCTGAGCAGGAGGAAAACCTGCTAAATGGGTGGGAATTTTAGAACAAACACTGCCAGCCTGCTATATGATGCCTTCCTTACCAGAGCCTTGCACCGAGCATTCCGCCTAGTTTCCTTTCTCAGGTACAATCCCTTTAGGATTCAAATCTCAATGAGCCCTGTAGTTGGCTGAACACATGCCATCTGTGACTTTTATCCTGTTCTATGGCCTTGACTGTGACTCTCAATAATCTCCAGGTTTATCGAGTGACCAAAAATGTACCCAGGCTTTTATTGTAATGAGCAGGGCAATAAATGGTCTGTCCTTGGAGGTGCATCAGTGTCTGGGCTCACCATGACATCAGTCTTCCTTCTTTATGTATGCAAAAATTGTCATCATCTAGCTGTAGTGACACTTCCCCCCCACCCCCCCGCAAAACAAACTGCTGAATGTACTTTTTCTGTGTTCTCTCCATCTAGCCAAGGAAGTCAGGTTTGATGGCTTTATAGTAAGTAGAAGGGTATGATGTGAAGCTTTTGTGTCTCATCATAAAAAGAGTTAAACGGACAGCCCAGGAGAAGTCTTCCAACTGAAGAACAGTAGTTTACTGGTTGAAGGTAACCTCTCAATCATCGTCCAGTCCTGTTCTAGACAGAGAAGCACTGTGCAGAGATGAAAACTCTTCCCCTTCCCGTGCTTTGGCTTTTTTAAAAAAGGAATAGAAAAATAAGATAAAATTCAGTACAAACCTTGACTTGAGCTTGGCTGCTCATAGGTTTGTCTCTTGGGACTGCTCAATCCACAGCCTATATTCTCTCTACAGCACCACTTCCACCCGCCTTATGTCAACATAGGGTATGGAGTAACCTGCCTCAGTGATCTGCGGAAGCCTCTTGACTTTTTTTCCAGCAAGGCCTTTCTTTTTTTTTCTTCCCACACCCTTAAGTGAATTGGATGTCCACCAGTTTCTGCCATTTATTTCAGTCTTATGCTGGTCTGTTCTGAGTGTCATGTTGATGGATTTGGCTTCTTTCTCTATTTTGTGTAATATTTATTCTTTTTTTTTTCTCATTCTGTGTGGTGTCCATATTATTTCTTTTCATGGAAGTGTGTTGGTAGTCCTTAAAACATGTCGTAAATATGTTAATTGTCCTAATTCTACCATATTTGATGCTTTAGATTGGTTTGATCTATTTAGAATTTCTGATGTTGCAAGCAACTCTTTGCAATGGACTCTGAAGATCTTCTACAGGTATTTACCTTGGAATGAACTGATCTTCTTACCAATTTCTGCTGTAGATTTCCATGACTCTGCTCCATAAAGGATGACAGACATGAGGTTGGTGGTAAAAATTCATATTTTCATGTCAGTGCTAATCATATTACTTTTCCAAATCTTTTCAAGTTTGACAGTTGTTTGCTGCTTTTGATATTTGTTGCTTGACATTTTGCATGGTGTCATCTTTATTGCACATATCATTCCTTAGACGAAATAACTTACTTCATCTAGTGTTTATTCATTCACTCTGATGGTTACTTTTTGGACACTGATATCCATATATTTTGGCTTCCCCCTTGTTGATGAACAAACCAGCTTGTTTTGCTGTATCTGCCAAAAGCTGGGCCTTTTCTTCCTATTATGTGATGCGATGAATTAAGCAGGACAATGTCATCAGCAAAAATGAGGTCATCAGTTGTACTTTGTCATTTATCCATAAAATTCCTTGATTGCCTTCTGTGGTTCCTTTCTTCATGACATAGTCAATGACCAGTGTATACAATAGTGGGGACATCCTACATCTTTGTCTTACTCTTGTTGTCACTGCCAACCCAGCAGAGTCCACACTTGTTAACAGGATGGGTGTTTCAGGAAAATACAACCAGCTCATTATAATAATGTCTCAGAAAAAAACCCAAACCCTCATTGGATCCATAGTAGACCTCTATTAGCTTGACACATTTCCTACTCTTTCTTCATTTTATGCCAAGATCCTTCATAGAAGTTACGAGAAGTCCAAGCTTAACACTAATTAATACACTAAAAGAAAAGGAGTACTTGTGGCACCTTACGAGCTGTAGCTCACGAAAGCTTATGCTCAAATAAATTGATTAGTCTCTAAGGTGCCACAAGTACTCCTTTTCTTTTTGCGAATACAGACTAATACGGCTGTTACTCTGAAACCTGTCAATTAATACACTGTAATCCGTGTAAAACTACATTGCTCTTTAAGGTATTAATTTTTGTGAATTTTATTTTGAATAAGATTAATTCTAATTTTTTTTCCTGTGCTTCACAACAGAAAGGGATTTCTATAATATTTTGTAGTTTATGGTCTGGCTTTGCAATGGGATTTTATTCTTGCATTTACCATTTTTTGTCACAGGATGGCAGCATGAGTAAGACACTAAGAAAGAACCTGGCATCTTTGTTGACAAGTTCTAAAGATTTTTGCAGTGATAGCTTGTTGCACTTTCCAATGAGGGATCAGACATAATTTTATATCCTGAAGGCTGTGATTTTATGTTTCCAAGACACTTACATTGCTTATGGAATGGTGAAAGTCATGATGGGAACAAGTGAGGAAAAACCTCCTCCTTTCAACTGAAAGATAAGAGTTCTTGTTCATTCGGGATTTGTAGGCAGTGTAAGTCCAGTTTCCATATGTTGGTCTTTTAATTCCCAGATTTGAATAGTCAGTCACACAGATGTTCATTTTGAGCATACTCAGGTAGGAACTGAATATCCTCTTTTGAAATCTGCATTTGCAAAAAAGGTTGTGTCTTTCACAAAATTTATAGAAAAGCCTAGATCTCAACATCCCAGAATATTCAGAAAGCTTAGATCCAGATTGGAACCTCTCTCTCAGATTGTAATGTGTGCTTGTTGTCTGGGTCATATATTGCAAACTCTACTAAGGGAGAATTCCCAGAAAGGTCAGGGTAAGAACTGTAGGATTGGGGCCTCTGTAAGGAACCTGTAGCATACCAACGGCAGATGCAGTGACTGCATCTGCAAGATGCACCTGTTGGGGAAAACACAACCATTTGTTGCCAATAAATGGCACCTGACTTAAAAAGCACTGTTTGCTTTCATAAATTGCTCTTTTGCAGATGTAAATATATGTTTTTGTTGGTGCAAAGATAGCAGATTTATTTTGCTGGAATATAAGAACCATCTGTTACTCTCACCTTTGAAAACATAGAATACAAAAAGGCTGGAGAATAAACTCAGGAAGTAGATGACTCAGAAGCCTTTTCCATCTCATCAGCTATTACTCTCAGTAATGTTAAGGCAATTATTACCTAGAGATACTGTTCCCTGTTAAGCTTAACAGCCATCCTTCCATCTGAACTGTATTCTCTTCTGTAGTAACATTCTACCTGCCTGTTACTTTTAGGAACTACTGATGGAATCTTCTGCAGCAGGGAAGCAATTTTATGCAAAAAACTGCTGGGGAAATTGGTGCATTTATGAATCTTCTGTTAGCAACAAACTCCACACTTCTCCTGGAACAGGTATTCTTTCAAGATCACCATTCCAGTGTTAAGGAAGGTGTGAAGGAAATACTTTAATCAGTACAGCCTGTAGGGAATTTAACTTCTCCTTCCCCTCTGCCCCCCAAAGCTCTTCAAAATAAAAGTCCAGGTATCCAATAATTGAAACAAGTTCCCTATCTACTCCTAGCAGTAACCCCACCATTAGGTCCTTCAAGTGGGGGGTGGGGGCGGGGGGGAGAGGGAGAAAACAGGCTTATGTTTTCTCTGTGGGGTCATAGACATCTTTGAGAGAATGGCTTTTCCCTGTTACCTCTTTACAAGCAAGTGCTGCTATAAAGAAGACCGTTAAAGAGAAGGTCTGGATAATATACTCTGCCATAAAAAATAAACCACACAGCCACTGATGTCTTTGATCAGTTTCATGCCTCTGACCAGCTATTTATCTTTTGGGGATTTTCTGGGCCCTTCTCGGAGCACCAGTGTTCTTCTGTTTTTCTCTCCAACCCTGCAGCAAACCCAACCTCGTGCTGAAGAGGGATGCATGTTGCTTCCTCCAGGTCCTATCAGTGCTATTCTTGAGTCAGCTAGAGAAGTTACTAAAGAGCAATATGACACTGTTCTTGTCACCATTAAGGATCTGAGCATACTTCCTCTGCTATGCTTCCAGCTGCCAATAATTTTTAGAGGATTTAACTACAGATTTACATTTACAAACTCTATTACTTTGCCCATTTTATTCTTTGAGTAGTTCATGTCCTTCCTGTTCATTTTCTGTGTATTGAATGTTATTTCAGCTCTAATTAGTTTGATGTTCTGGTTAGTAGTATATTTGTATTCACAAAAAACATGGGGACAATTTCATCTATTGATGCTGTACAATATGCTTATTGGATGTGCAAGTAGCATTTGAATATATCTGCCAACCATTGTTAGGCCTCTTCAAATGATAATGTGGCCATCTTATTCTGTGAGGCTTTAGACAGCATGAAAATGAATCTAGGAACTTCAGAGACCTGTTCTTTGCACTAGCAGCAACCAGAATCAAAAATAGTTATTACGGCTTTGAACAATTTATTCCAGGGCGTGGTAGCTGAGCTTAAATGCCTTGATGGTGTTTTTATCACTCTTCACTTGCGTTCTACTGCAAGAATGGAGCTCCCTTTTGGCCTGGTTCTCTTTTCACATATTACTTCTGTTGCATTTATGTAGTAGCTTAGAGTTGTTAAGCTGATGTGTCGAGAGTAGGTCTGCTTTTCAAAGATGTCACCAAGTTCCTTTTTTTTTTAATATAGTGGAAGTCAGAAGTGAAGAGAAGTCAACATTGGCTTATGTTGTTGATAGAAATAGCAAAAATGCTTTAAAAATTCTTAAAAGGGGACAAAATTAGCTGAAATACAGTGTTCATAGTACAGTATCATTTGCTGGCATGTTTAATCTGTCAGTATTTAAAGGAAATAAGTACATGGGAAATTCTGTAATGCAGAGTTCTTGAAATGATTGTCAATAAGAATTTAGGACCAATAAGATCCATTTGAGTCTTACAGAAATCTTTTTTACTTTATAAAATGGAGCCAAAAGGAATTGGCATATAAATACAAAATAGAAGAGTGGACTTTATATGAAATGATGAAACAAGTGGATAAGTATTGCATCTTGTTATACAGCTTTTGATACAGGTGAAAAGTCAAACTGCTCTTGTCTAACTCTTAAATATATTGCATTTCACCTTTGAGCTAGCTGATGGCTGTGAAACTTGTTGCTCAAGTTGGTTAGTCTTTCAGTTACAGTGGGTGTTCAGTCATCTTACAGGCTTTGATGAAGGCAATGAAAACAGTAGTGTTCTACTTGAAAACAAACAAACAACCTTTGTCTTTCAGCCACCTGCTACTGGCAATTTCTGTACATACACACAGAGACATTGTAACGTTTGTTGGGTAGAACATGTAATTTTAAAAGTAACAACACAATTCCAAAGAAAATTACCAGCTTAAAACTGGGAGTGCAGCATTTCCATGTTGATGGATGTGGTGAATACTGTCCCTTTTCTTGTCTTCTCTATAATTTTGTGGCATCTGAGGAAAGTGTTGTTGTAGCCTTAGTGTGTACAGACTGCAGTGCTTGGATTCTAGGTTAGCAATGTAATTCTCTGGCTGGAGCACACCGATCTGAATTATCTGGTGTGACTTGGCTTGCTGTTCCTTTGGTCTTTTACTGCCATGTGCTTTGTGTGTCCTTGCAAAGTCAGCCCTCAGATAACAAATGCCAGAGGCTACGTTATTTTCACCTTTTTTTGTGAGAAACTTGCTCCTGGCTTATTTGAAATCCTATTCTATTGATTCTTCTCACAAGTGTAATGGAAAATGCACTGACAGTAAGAGGGTTCTTGGTGAACCTGAGTAAAAGTATGTCTCTGCTTGTATTTTATTCAGATGGTTGCAACCACAGGGGAGAATGGGAGATGTTTCTCCCCAACATTCAAGGAAGGAATGTATTGCTGAGTGGAGGACAGACATCTCTTATTGGACTCAAGAGGTGGTGTGGGAAACAGAGCACAGAGGGGTACGCTGAGGAGCGCACACCATAAGTAGAGGTAACAGAGAAAAGGGAAGAGTACAGAGTCCTGGGGTCAGAGGAGACAGAGTTGAGTTCCATGGAGAAACAGGGCTATGGACTGTACCGATATGAATGCCCATGTATGGTCATGCGCGTGCACACACAGACAGGTGCACACTTGCAAACACAATACTCTGAGATACGTCAGGCACAATAGCGGGGAGTGGCTTTTGGGAGGAGAGGAGCAGTAGAGCTTATCTGTGGAACCTCCTGACTTTGAGCCAAAGATGCCTCCCCTACCTACTCATCTCCTGAAGCAGTGTGTATGGTCTCAATGTCTTTTCACACCTATAAGCAATACAGCACCACTGGCTGTCAGAGAAGGCAGAGAGGTGTTATACACCTCAAGGCTGAGGATGGGGAGGGGAGTGTACTTCACCTTCTGAAAGGCTGTAGCAGTATCCAGGCTGTTGTGTGCTCTCCGTGCGCGGAGACATTCTGACTCTTCTTCTTCCGTCCCCCTTCCCCCCCAACACACTCTGTGACTTTAGAAGACTGTATCTGAAGTGAGCAGGATGCTTTCTTGTGTTTTAACTTGTCTGTGCTGTACAATTTTATTTATGTTTCAAATGGGAGAACAGAAAATGAATTACCTGAAGAACAAAGAATACTGATGCTCATAATTTTTTTAGTGGAATTTATGTACAGACTGACTTAAAAGAGAAAGTAAATCAAAACCATTGCAATGATGCCACCCCGTCTATTTTTCCAGTTATACTTGAACCAAGGAAGAGAGAGAAATTCCTTTTCTGTATCCTTAAATAAGTTACATGTTGCAATTAGAAATATCCAAAATATTTTCAATGAAATACAAATCTACTCAAAACTAAGTTTATTCACATTTTGTTACAAACTTGAATATGGGACCATTGCTGCAAAAAAAGGGCCCTTTTTGATCAGACATTTTTCACTGAAAACAACATGAACTCTGTGTGTGTGTGTGACACTTTGTGCTGTTGTGCCAAAAAGTATGCATACAGAAAAATATTAGAGGTGCAAAATCAGTCAAAAGTAAAATTTCCATATGAAATGCCACTGAGAATGAGTTGTTGAATTTTACTATTCTAATTGTAAATAAATGTGAAAATTGTTACCACAAGGTATTACTAATGTTCAGTTGTATGCCTGTATTCTCAAATAGGGGTTGATGGAAGAAAATAGTTCTGTAGTTGTTGTTGTTGTTGTTTTTTTTTTTTGTAATATCTGTTTTAAGATAGTCGTTACTATCTGACTTTTTTGTTTTGGTCTTCTGTAGAATACTGGATTTTGGATCAGTGTATTAAACTTAAATTACCATAACAAAAACAGTACTGGAAGAAGATAGGGATTTAAATGTAGCAGAAGATAGTGTCCAACACAAATCAGATGAATGCAGACACTAGGCCTAACACTCATGACAGGCATTTTGGACTTTTGTTTATAAAATGAGTTGGTGTATTTGAACATTAATGTTCACTTACAATTTTAAAAAATAAAATCCTAATATAAGAGAGAGTTCCTGCCTGAGATTATCTTCTTGTAATCACAGAAATGGCTAACAAATTCTGTTAATCTCTTCCATGATATGAAAAACTGCTTTAATAAATTTAGAAATGGAGAATCAGAATTCAGTTGATCCAGCTGAAACTGAAATATCATTTTTGTATATATGTTTGTTTAAATGAATTGAAAATTATCGCTTAGCAACATCAAAAAGAAAGATGATCATTCTACAATGTTTTCATCAATGCAAATTCTTTTTCTGTATTTTTCTACATCTAGTCTGCATGTACAGCTAACTTCCCAAAATCAAATAACCGCATACCTGTGCAATCTTTGTTTCATGTGACTAGGGTGCTGATATTGGTTTGGGATGTCCAGAAAAGATTGGTAGCTAGCTTTAATTATTTTCTTTCTTACTAAGAAGGTAAATTCCTTTCTAGACATCACTAGGCACCAGCCAGCGGAGCAGGTTGGATGTGAAAGGGGTAGTATGCTGCACCCTTTCAGGGCTGTACCAATTTATTTTCCCTCTCTCCACCCACAAAGCACAGTAGGGGTGCACTGAAGGCATTGTGCCTTAGGGGTACAGTGCTGCTTGCTAATGCCCATAGATGCAATGTGCCTTCACCAGAAAATCCCATACTCTGGGCTGTCCCTTAAGACATAATTTGGGGACATAATTTGTAGCACAACCTGCATGAACAGGGAAACCTTTTGCTCCTAGAGATTGTTTCTCTCCGGGTGCAATTTGAGACACACATGTAGGGCATTGTTGGGGATGGTTGTGATTGACTCTGCTGTACTACCAGAGCTGGCCTAAATAGAGGACTTCTGTATACAGAGTTGTCAGTCCCAAAGCCTGTCATTTTAGTGGTGAGAGGGAGACCCTGGGCACACCTGCCTGCAGGGTGCCAGGTTGTAGACCTTCCTCTGAGATTCTGGACCTCTCCCTGTATGTCTGCTCCAACTGTAGACCCATAAAGTCAGGAGACCCTTCATCAACCTCTTGGCACTTGCCAAGATAGCCACACATCAGTCCAGGTGGAGGAGGCTGAACGGGGGAGGTTTTCTGTGGCTCTCTGTGTATGCCTCTGGACTAAGTTCCTCTGGGCAGCGTCCATTGGCTTCTTGGACTCCTCAGAGTAGTGGGCATTGTTCAGGGTTCTCTGCTCAGCAACCCCCCCGTATCCCTTGTGTTGACCCTGTGACCTGCACCCTGTCCCTGTTTGTTCATTCTTAGCCTTACTCATGATTATGTGGAACTAAGATTTAGTCATGGGTATTCTTCGTAAAAGTCATGGACTGGTCACGGGCAATAAACAAAAAATCACGGCCCGTGACCAGTCCATGACTTTTACGAAGAATACCCCATGACTAAATCTTAGGTGCTCTGGGGGGCACTGAGGTGCTGCTCTGGAGGAAGAGCTCCAGGGCGCCGCCGCTGCTGCTGCTCGGGGGGTGGGGGGAAAGGGTGTCTCCAGGGCACCACGGTGGCTCCAGTACCGCTGCTTTGTGCCACCCCAGCAGCTCAGGTGGTCCTGGAGTCAACTGCCTGGGACACTGCAGAAGTCACGGAGGTCCCAGAAAGTCATGGAATCTGTGACTTTCATGACCTCCGTGACAGACTCGCAGCCTTAATCATGAGAGTTCTGGGATCTGTGGCTTCTCTGTCACCCGAGGAGGGTGGGCCTTTCGTTTTGGTGAGCTCCACCATCCGACCCAGGATCCACATAGGCTGGTGCCTTTTGTGAACACTAAATTCACCCAAAATGTTTTTTTATTTTGTTTTTTGTTTTAAAGAGGCCAATGAAATTACTTAGGGCTTGCTCCTGAAAGGGGCTGAGTACCCTCAGCTCCTATTGCAGTGCAGGAGGCAATCAACACTTGACAGAGTAAGCCCTACATGGGCCCGATCCAAACTCCATTGAAGTCAATGTAAAGACTTCCGATGACAACAGTAGACTTTGGATCAAGCCCTTAAGCCTTTAGTGGGTTGCAACAATTTGTTTGATTGTAATGTAAGCTGATGCGGAATACTGAAAATCTACTCTAAGTTGAAATAATGAAACGAAGTTTCAAATTTTTTTTTTAAAGAAGTATTTAGATAGGGTACCCCCCCACACTATATAGGGCCCCAGCCCTGAAACGATTGCTGGTATTAAGCCGTCTGTGGACTGACAAGTATCACATTTGCCAACTGCTGGATTGATGGGTTGCTATGCAGAAGGAAATGCAAATTCTATGAATAAATACATGCAGTGCTGACCATCTTTTATTTCATACTGTCACTATAATTCAAAGGGCAAGTGCAAGGTTGAAAATGTCACTTCTTCTTTGTTCGGTGTGTGCCTGGTGGTCTTGAAGACCATTGCCAGGATTTTTTTATTATGTTCATTCATCCATGCATCCTGCTAAGGACAACAGCACTAAATTATAGTACCCCACACTGAAAACCATTAATCTTAAGCAAGTAACTTATTACAGGTTATTAGCTGTTCACCTTGAAACCTGTGAATGGAAATGAAAATTATCCTAATGTCCAGCACTGTATATTAATCGAAAAAAAGCAGTTGCTAAGTTCAGAAAGTGTCCTATTTTTTCTGTTTTAGATGTTACTTGTGCGCTAACCCAGTTCAATAGTACACTGGTATTTTGTAGAAGTGATTTGAGGAAAGATGTTCTTGCTTTCTCTTTATTCTGTTATCCTCCAGTGCTCCAAATCACACTATTTATTGTGTGGTGGTGGTGGGGAGGGGGATGGGGAGGGAACCTGTCAGCTTCATTGCACTATTATGTATTGGAATCTGGAGTCTGAGAAGCTTACTGAATTTTCAGACTATTTTATGGAAAAAATAGTCGTTTGTGCATTGCTTTAGCATGTCTACAAGAAGAATTCAACATTATTTTTGATCTGCAAAAGTATTAAATACAATCGTCTGCAACTGGATAAATAAATTGGGTTGATGATGTACATCAACATGCTTCTGTTAATCCAAAGCATCAGGAGGGCTTTCTTGATAAACATGGACATTTATTAGTACATGGAGCTCACTGCAGGGGAACTCTCTTTCAAACAGGGCCTAATGCATCCTTCCACTGGAATAACTGCATAAAGGAGTGACAACTGTGAATTTGCAGTTTGATTCTGATTCTTCCATTGGGTGAGGGGAGGCAGGATTTGCTTCTAAGCCTGGGGGTCACTGAAGGTAACTGGCTTCCCCCTACAGCCTTTGCGCTACTGCGGTCCCCCTTCCTTGATTCCTTGCTCTGGCAGAGTAATCATCTGTGAGGCAGAGGAACTGAAAAATAGGTCTGCTTGGCTCCGGTGTAACAGTAGCCACTGGAGTTTGTGTATGCTGACTCCTGCCATATGACAGGTATATAACCTTTTGTAACAGTGACCTAAATTATGTCATGGGGGTCAGGAAATAAAGATACTTAAAATATTACTAAATAGTTGTTAAATGTTCACATTATTGAACAATTGTATAAGAGGCTCCCCTGATTGGACGTATAAAGGCAGAGGATGGTCTTTGTTGTTAAAACTTCAGCTGGAGGTTAGGATATCTCTTCCCTGCTCTGCAACCATCTGGGTCACTTTGGGCAAGCCATGTGAGACTGAATTTTCAAAAGCGCTCAGGGCTGGAGTTTCAAGTCCATGGCTGGGGCTAGATTTTCAAAGTTATGCTCCTGTTTAGGAACGTAACAAAATACTAGATTTTTCAGTAGTGCTCAGCAGCCATTGTGCACCCAAGGTAGTGAGTTATTTTGAAAAGCTGGCCTCTGTAAGTGTGTAAATGGGAGCTGAACTCTTGAAAAGCTGGCCTTTCATCTCTGTGTGCTTTGATTTCTGCATCTGTAAAATTGGGATATTTATCCATGGGATGTTGTGGAAAACACTTAAAGTCTTCCATGGAAGATGTTCTAGAAGTGCCAAGTATTATTATCCTTATACACAGTGTATCTTAGAATCAGAAAGGGATTCAGTTTAAAAATAGTCTGTCAGAGCCAGTTGCTGCTACTGAGACAGCAACATAAAGCTTCTGTTAATCCAGTGTGGTTTTCACAATTTGAAAATAGGTTTTTGACTTGCTTTTAGTTGCTAGAGCCGGAGGCAGGCTTATTAGCTTGTTGTTTTTTTTTAGAGAATCTGGTGGAATAAAGAACACACAACTTTCTCATTTTTAGAACCACACTTGCCTACAATCTATATTTCAGATATCACTTTTACTTTGCTACCTGGTCACTAGAAAGTCGGTAGGACTACGGCCTGGACTACACTATTGGGCGGGATCGATCTAAGATACATTGACTTCAGCTACGCTATTCTCATAGCTGAAGTTGCGTATCTTAGATGGAGTTAGAATCACTTACTTCGCGTCCTCGTGGCACGGGATCGACGGCCGCCTCTCGCCCTGGTGGAGTTCCGGAGTCGACAGCAGAGCGATCAGGGATTGATCACTACCTGCCGATGAATGTTGCTTTAAGGAATATCTTCTCGTTCTCTCCTCTGTAGGGCAATATATGCTATTGTGTGTTTTTGTGTTCCAGTATCCAGGGCATTCTAAAGAAAAACCACACAGACATCTTGCAGAATTTCTATAGAACATAGGTATAGAGAAAAATTGCTGCATGCTTCTGCTGAGTATGTAATAGGTTGGTACATGCGGAGTATGAACATTTCATTTTCTAATCTGTGGCTAGAACAGTTCTGGACTAATTGAATTTAAACATTTTCTTTAAAATTCAGCCCAGTTTTAGAGATTGAGAAAATATTTCTAAAGATGAGTCCAATGTCCAGTCATCTGCTTGTATGGGCAGATTTATATTTCATCAGTGCTGTCATTTATTTTAACTTGTGGTTTAACCATATCACAGCATTTTAAGACCTTTCTTACAGGACCTGTCCAGATCATTTACTTCCATAATGCAGGATAAATTGAATATTTTATTTTAAATCTTTGTGTCTCCATTATTGGTTTATTTGAAAGTACCATTTCTGAGCTTTGTAAATGATGTGAAAGACTAAATTTGAGCAGTTGAGAGAAAAATCTTGTAAATATAAAGTTTTTTTTAAAACAAGTAACAGTTGGAATATACTTAGGATTTTGGGGGTTCAGTGTTAAAAACCAACATAGCTGTCATAAAAATCAGTGCTTAACTATTCTCTCAAATGAACCAAATATTAGTTTTTATGATATATTTTTTCTACTGCAAGCTGAACATCACAGCAGCTGCATTTGAAATTAACCTCAAAAGTGACGTGTCTCTATCTTTCTGTTAAAAAAATGGTAGCTTTGTGATACTTGGTTATATTTGTCCTGATTTTCTGGCTCTTTTACAATTGAGAAAATGCTCTTTTAAAACCAAGTTCTTTTTAGTATTTAGATTTATTAAAATTTTTATCTGATTTTTGCTTCACTGGTGCTTCCAATAAGGATGCCCCAGATGGGTTGTACTGTTCAGAAAAATGATTCCTGGCTCATGATGTAATCATGTTTCTTCAGTTTTTGAAAGCATTATATAAAAGTAACATATAATATGTATGTCTGTGAGAAATGAATATTTCTCTGAGAGGTCCAGTAGCTCTTACCATTTGGAAATGACTTTTTCAGGGCCAGTACTTCTTTCTGTCTCTGTGCAATTTGAAGAGCAACAAAGTGATAAAAAAAATTGGACACAGAGGGTGATTCTACACTGGGAAAATCTGAACCTGCAATTATTTTGTAGTGGAAGTTGAAGTATAGAAAAGGCAGAAGTGTTTTAAATGTCAGGAAAGCACCTATGTCCTGTCTGCATTACAGCGTTCACCTTTGCTGTCTTTGTTGGAATTTTATGGGTCTGAATTTTCAATGCACTCTCCCAGAGAGCATAAAAATCAAGGAAAGTATTCGCTGTACAGCATATTGGCCCCTAGCACAGTAATAAAGCCTGGCTGGGAGTCAGAGGTGAGGTTGCCCATAGCAGGACCCAACCAAGGAGCAGTTAGTGCATATGATGTGTTCCCGTGGTATCTCATTAAAAATACTGATGCTAAATCCAGCAGAAATGAATGTTTGTTTCTCATCTCATTAACTGCTGCTTTGCACTCCACTGTCCACAGAGGGTGACATAGGATGCAGGCATGGTAGGAGCAACAGAATGGCTCCTGAGCAAGCCGTGAGTCCAGAGATAGATACGGAAGGAAGGGGAGGTGCTCAGGAATTAGCCTTGGAATGAGGATGGACTCCCTATGCAGATGCCCCTAGATCTGCTGGATTGGTTTTCGGCAGGAATCCAAGTTTCTCTGAGCTCCTTTGCCTATATAGGGTTTGCAGACAGAGCCCCAGCCCCCTGCATCTCTCCACACACCCACAAACTTCCCCCTTTTGGGAGAATACAGTGGTAACTTTGAGTTAAAACTCAGAATTCTTGGTGTATTGTTTCTTCTGTTCTGGCATTTCTGTGAGAGGGTTAGAGTTTGATTCATAAATATCAAGGGATGATCATCTGTCACCTTAAGGAATTAGGAATGGCATACATAGAAAAAGAATTCTTTCTCAGGTGTATGGCTGGTCAATCTTGCCCACAAGCTCAGGGTCTAACTGATTGCCATGTTTGGGGTCAGGATGGAATTTTCCCCCACGTCAGGTTGGCAGACCTTGGAGTTTTTTCATCTTCCTCTGCAGTGTGGGACACAGGTCACTTGCTGGTTGGAATTAGAGTAAATGGTGGGTTCTCTGTAACTTGACATCTTTAAATCAAGATTTGAGGACTTCAGTAACTCAGCCAAAGGTTATGGGGTCTGCTACAGGAATGGGTAGTTGAGGTTCTGTGGCCTGTGATGTGCCGGGAGTCATATTAGATCACAATGGTCTTTTCTGGTCTGAACGTCTGAGAACATACATTTCCTGGATAAGAAAAAATATTTTGTGCGGCAATTTCCATTGATCAAGATGGCTGGGAATTTATAGGCCGTATATTAAAAGAAAGACATCTATTTGTTTAGATGAGTGCTTGGATCCTCTTTGTAGGTCACCAGGTGTGGACTTTTGCCCAATAGTTATGCTTTGTCTGTGTAGCTGTGCCCTGTCTTAGAAACTCTTCTGATCTTTGCACATTTTAACTTAGAATCTAAATAAAATCTGAGGGAAACATTTATTTTCCGCCTCGTGTACAGTCATCAATGTATAAATTCCAGTCAAGACTCTGTATGGGTGCTGCTGCTTATGAGAATAAGCAGAATGTTAGGAAGGGACAGTGTTGGGACTCTATCTATAAAATCCAGAACACCTGCAATGTGTTGTCCAAGGTGTTTATTATGAAAGTTAGAAATGAAAAGGGCACTTGGTCTTTTGGAAAACCTAGATTAAAATGTTAAGACAATATGAGATATAAAAGCCATTAGAGGGTCACAGTTTGCCAACATTTTCCATGGTTATCTTCTATTTTAGGAAAACAAGCAGCTATAAATAGCTGCCATTCCTTTACTTTTTAAACAGGGGTGCTGGAACAATTTGTGTAATGGGGTGCTGGGAGCAATTTGAACCAAACTGTAAACCCTGTATATGATAGAAACCACTTCAAGACAGTGGGTGTGGCACCTGTGTTTTTTAAATCAACCTGCCAATGAAATGTTTCCCCCCTTTTGTCCCACAAATGTGGAGTTTCCTTTCCCTGAAAAGAGCACTGGGCTAAGGCACATGCTGAACAATTTTTAATTCTGCACCAGTGTAAGTTTCTGTTGACTTAGGGAGGTTTATGCTATTGGGTGAAGGGAGATTCTCCGTTTCCCAGTGCGTCCCAGAACTCTTAGTCCCTGAAAGATCCAAAATATCTGATTTCAAGTGGACACACTCTTATATTTAAAAGAGGTATTTCAGTTTGTTTTAGAGGGTTTAAAATGTATTAGTTTTATTTTTTCTCTCCTTCTGAGCCCTGCTCTTTTGAGACTCATAGTAACTAAGGAGCCTGGCTTTACCGGCAGATAAACAAAAATAGTCCCAATGAAATTTTAAAAACTTTTTAAAACATCCCCAAAATAGTAATGTTTTTAATGTACAGAATAGGGTAGCCTGGTATTTTTTGTGTGTGGAGTGTGTGCTTATGGGGGATTGTGTATATTTGGGAATGTCTGCACTTATTTTACCTCCTTGAAAAATAAAAACTTTTTTTATTTTTCAAGTTGTGTGCACTGAGATGTGTGGTGATGATGCTTTCTATAAGTCTCAACAAGGTATAAATTCATATATTACCTGTATTGATTTCTGATTTTCTGTTTTTGAAAATAACAGCAATAAGCAGCATTTGGGTATGTAATTTCTCTTTCTGTTTTATGTTTAAAACAAACAGAAAAGTGAGGCATATTAGTATCGATCCCATTGTGCAAGCAACTAAAAGCTGAGATGCTTATTAATGTTCAGGAATGGGCTCTGCATACACAGAAAACGTGAAAACTGGTATAAGTAGAGGCAGGAGCGTTCTACCTTAGGGCCAGGTTCTCATCTGGAGTATATTGTCATAGCTACAATGGCCGTGTCTACACTTATAGCAGAGTGTAGGGCATGCGTAACTGCATGCTGCAGTGAGAAGCAGGCCACGTCCACGCTGTGGCGTGTAGCTGCAACTGGCAGTGAAAGACTTGGTGGGGGGAGGCAGTAGAGAGAGGGTCTTGCAGCTGGGAAGTGCTAGGGCTTTTCTCTGCAAAAGGCTCTGGCAGCAGGACACTACACTGCAGTGTAGTGAGGGAGGCACTGTAGAGAGCGATGTAAGGTATATGCCCTAAGGGTCTGGCATGTCTGTATTCTACTTGCCTAAGCAGTGCCTCACTGTCTGTGCTCCTATTTATACAGGTGGTAGCTGGGCTTGGAGTGTCTACTCTACACGACACCATAGATGTCAACATAGCCAATGAATAACTTCAAATAGATGTATAAATATAGCGCTCTTCAACTGAAGGCGGGTGGTGGCCTTTTTAGTTTGAATATTTTCTCCCCTCTTTGGTGTATGAGTGGAAAGTACACTCACAAATGTCCATTTGACCTTTTGTCATGTGATTTCACTAGCTTGTTGGTACAGTGGGTGAAATCCAATGATCTGATGTTTTCAAACTAACAGATTTATTCTGAGATTAGTGTAAATGTGAATGTTACTTTGGAAATATGATAAAAATTGTTTATCTGCATACACTTTAAAGCTCAAAGTACTGTTTTATGTGCATAAAATATACTGCTTCTGGGGGGAGAGATATTATTATTTAATGCAGTTCTGATGAATTTAGAATTTGATAATATCCTTCTAGATAAATAGGTCTTCGTGTTTATCATGAGTGAAAAGGTTCGGTAGCTTATAGGAGTCTTACATTTTGTTGCTGTTTTGAATACATTATTTAGAGGTAGGGAAGGTCTGTTGGGTCTTGAGTATACAGAATTACAGTTTCTAAGTGCTTCTGTGTACTAACGTATCAAAGGCAGACATCTGGAAATGTAAATAAACGGTAGTTAATGCCCAGAAGCATGCAAGCATTTGTTTATTCAACTCTTTTCAGTAGGCAGGAGTCAAGCAGGAAGAAAAAAATTATGTCATATTTTCTTTAGCTAAGATGATGATTAATACCTTACAATAAATAGCCATCCTATTCAAAGAATATGGTCAACAGTTTGCGGGGGAGAAAGCAAATGATCATCACACATCACTTTGTGCTGAACTCTCCAGCTCATGCCCCAGACTTATCAGGGAAAGTAAGGATTACTTTGCATGCTTCCCCTTACCCCAGTGGGGTCCTTTGTCACAGCTGGATGCAAAAGATCTCTCTGTCACCCTTTTGCTATCTTCACAAATGCCCTAAACGAAAGTCTGCCCTCTCAGATCCATTGGCTGTCTCTTTTTCAGAGTGATAAATTACTAGTGACAGCATTCCCATAGCCATCATAATTTGTATTGCTTAGCAATACACTTAACAGTGTTTACCTTGCATTTTGCAATTTTCATTTGGTGGTTTACTTAAAGTATCTCTGTGTGTTCACTCTTCTTTCCAAAATCTGGTAACACAGTTTACTACAGTTTGGTTGCCAACATAAACCAGGGTTGAAAGACATGCATTTGAATTGGCAAAGTGTAAATTGTTTATATGGGAGATTTATGTTTGCTTTAAGTCAAAATTTTGACATGTCGTCTTATGTAAGCCTTGGATCTTGGGCACTCGTGCTTGTCCTTCAGAAATGGCATTAAGAGACCCCTTCTGTTTATCCCAGGAGGTTAGAGTGAGGGAGGAAGAGATCTTTCTTCTGAACTATTTTACATCTTCAAAAAGGTCCAGGTTTGATTTGAGGTGAAGATTTGGACCATTTCTTATTTTATCTGAATTACAGATGGAGTCATAATCAAGCCCTGGATCCTGACACAATTTCTTGGGGAATTTAATAATTGTACGTATTAAATAATAATTTACTGTGATCTGTACTTCGTGGAAGTTCAGATTTGGATGTAAGCTTTAAATCTTGGGTCTGTTTCTAATTTGTACCTATATTCCTACCCCTACTCCACACAATGTGTTATATCTCATTATAGGCCATGGTAATTCTTAAATTCTCCAAGGAACTGTGTATCAACATAGTAAGATTAAATTTATAGAATATACTATGTAATTGGAAAGACTGAATGTGCAGTTTAAAGTTCTGATCTTGCAAAGGAATCCACCCATTAGAATGGCTGTTTAGATCAATGTAAGGGGGGTCCCTTTGCAGAACAGAGAGTCCTAATGCTTTAACAGTTTTTCCAATCTATGGTATATGCATTTACTCTCTGATTTGAACCCTGCATTCTCATAATAGAATTACATTACAGAATGTAGAACATCATTCTTACCATTACATTCAGTGCAGAATCAAGGAAATTAAACTGAAGCTATTGGTAATAATGATGAATATTTAAAAAATATTATGATATGAAATTTGAAATCATAAGTCAAAATACACTATATTAGAAAGAATGTATTGTCATTTGTCAGTGTTCTATGATATGCCAATGAAATGGTAGGTTGGGAATGGGAGGATGCTTTCCAGACGGGTAGATACAATGCATATGCATACACATTTCCATAAGTGAGGTATGATTCAATGCCAAGTTGTTATGGCAACTGAAATAGGCTCAGACATCTGAGGGATAGTGTGCTTGTAATAATTAGAGATCACAGTTGAGCAAATTTCAGTGAAAACAATTAATCTTTTGTAAAGTACAGGTAATTTAGTCAGATGTGGCATAGTTTTAGAAATCTTATTTCCACATGCCAAGGATGTTTGAAGATGGAAGAAGCCCCAGGGGTTCATCTTATGTAGGGCTTGTTCCTTCCTAACTGTTACCTTATACTTAAGTTTTTTTTCCCTCCAAATATTAGTCTGTTTTTAAAATATATTTGCACTAATTTCTCCTATCCCTGCTCAGGATATAGTTTTTCATATACTGACAGAGCTTTCAGTGTTTGGCTAAAAATAATAGAGCTTCACCAAAGCAAACATCTATGAAGAGATTTTTATAAAACACACCCTTAGAATATCCCAAATTTGCACTTTTTTTTTAAAAGGATTGAAATTGCTTTCAGGTGGGGGCAGCAGACCCTAACTATTTCTTAGAGGTGCTGTGAGTTCATCTTTGGGACTTCGGGACAATTTCTTTATATAGTTCCAAAATAAAATAAAAATACACATTAAGCTGATTTGAAAAACTGACTTCAAGTAAACAATGAAAATAGTACTGTCTAGCACTGGTGAACCAGCCTCCATTTTTTCCTCAGAACTCCAACAAAACTGAACTTTCTGGTCAAGAAGGTTGGTTAATTTTTCCGTTCTGACTTTAGGTTTTTTTTCTATTACATCTTCACTTCCTGATTTAAGTTTCAAGAAAGCTAAGGGAATATACATATGGTAGAATATTTCCAATATAGTCTAAAGAAGGACATACCAGTCTGTTCTTACAAAACTTCCCACTTATTTCATGATGTCTATAACCTTTAGTTGAAGTAAATGCTTCAGCTTTTGCTCAACATGTCTGAACCCTGGAACCTGGATTGTAGTAAAATTTAGAGTCCGAATACCGTATGCACACTAGGCTGTTTATACATATAGGTATTCTTTACCCCACTGTTATCTCACTGTCCTCCTTCCTCCTGTTCTGATCATGGGTTATGATCGTCTCTTTTATGCTTTATATATTTTTTTATCCTTGTCTACACCACAAGTGGGAATTAATTCAATTGCTGGCTACCAGCATTTAAAACAAAACAAAAAAACCTACTGCCACCAAAAAACTTTTTCTAAGTTAAAGTTTTCAAACCCTTATTGCCTTTTCACATACCCTAGATATTTCCCCATGAAAATAGAAGATAGCTGAGTTGGAATCAGGTGCTGGGATTTGCTTTACTTCAGTTCCACAAATTAGTGAATATAAGATTTTTCAAATGTTAGCTTAAAGAAGTTTCCTGACTTTATTTCTGTCCTCTTTAGGGGATTTCTGGCAAGTTCATTCTGTTACATCATAACTGATACAAGAAGGAAAACTTGATGTCTCTGTCTCCTTGTCCATTCCCACCCCCAACCATGCTTGTGTTACTTACTGTCTGTGTCAAACCGCATGGAGAGAGTCCCTGGATTAATCTAACGAAAAAAATGCAACGTGCATCATCACATCTTCTATTTAAAACATGATGGTTTGATTTTCATTTTCGTAGGGTGTTCTTTAATGCAAAAGTTATTTGAGTTCCATGTCTCCTGCATTGCATAGTAAGTTATTCTAACAAACATTCTGGTGTGTATTGTATAGGACTAGTGTACACCTGGTTTTGAGGGATGATTTACTTTTATGCTGTTTCTTTCTTGTTGACATTTATACAGCATGTATGGAAAAGGAAATAAATCAGGCTTTGAACTTTCACTACAAATTACACTAGATTATTTATTTCTAATAGTTATGTTCTCAAGTAATTTTCCACAGATTTGTGGATTATGTTTACATTATTTGAATTAGGTTTGCATTTCACAATAAAACAATTTGCTAGAATCTACCTATTTGGAAAGGTGCAGGAAAAATAATTTATTAACAGAGAAATCAATTCACACATGAACTGTGTGAAAATAACATTGTGCTTGACTCAGACTTACAAAACCAATTCCCAAAACCAAGTCTTTCAAACCAATTCCCAGAATCTTTCATAGGGACTTATTTCTGAAGGATCTAGTTTTCTGTAGATCTCCAGCTCTCGCAGCTGTATGTTAGCACTGAATTTAAGTTTGAATTATTCTCAGTGCTGTATATCTTTTATTTGCATATGCTGTTGAGTTTTGTAAATGCTGTGGATGCCTTTCATATCCTTGACGTGTTTGGACTGTTAGTATAATTTACAGTATGTTTTGTAAATATGTTTCTATACAATGTTTAAAAGGTTATTTACCTAATTAGACTTGAGTTGCTTCCTCAGATTTTTCACCTGACCTGTAGCTAGAATGGCAAAACTGGGCACTGTTGAAATTAATAATTTCAAGAACTCTAATAATAGACATAGCTTTTCACCTTTTTCCTTTATTAATTGTGAACAGAACTAAACCTACTTGAAACTGGGCAGAACAACTGACATTTACAATACTTACACCATGCTTATTATGTGAGGGACTCTAACTGTAGTATCATTAATCAAGCTGTCCGGTACAACATGAACGTCCTATATTTTTTACATAAGGAGGAACTTTGTAAAGAAATGGAACCCCTGTGATGAATAGACACTGGACACCAATTACTCTGATGCTATTAATCATTATATCCATATTTAACAGGGACTGTGGGACCGTAAAGTTAAATAAACTTCTGTGGAAAGAAATGTACACACTTTATTCACTTTCACATGCAGCTCACAAAGTTGTTTACAAATCCCATAGGTTTTAATAAAAAAATCATTAAAAAAGACTACAATCAATGAGTACTGCAAAGTTAATTTAAGCAGAAATGTTTGTAACAGATTATTGTAATCTGCCTGCTAGTACTGATTTTGATTCAGTCCTAGCACTGAATTCCCAAATATATCTTATAGCAGAGAATAAAGGACTATAAGACACACGTTCCTCTTCCTACATTCCTACATTCTTTCATACTTTCCTTTCTTTTCTGGTTTGTGTTAGATGAAGGAGAAGAGTGTAGGTGAGAGCTGGGATATGTGTTAGTTGAGAAATGATCTATCTACACAAACCTTGAGCATATACATAGTGATGATTTTGTCTTTAATATCCTTTTATTGTTCAAATTCAATAAATACTCTATTTTTGAAAAGTTTTTAGTCTTGGTATATACCAAGCATATTTCTCCTTTGTAAAATTGTCTCCTGTTTTAGTGTGGGATATTTAGGATACATTTAATAGAGATTTGCAAACCATTCTATTTTTCTGGTTTGGAAGTTAGTGGTGTTGATTGCAATTGCCTACCTTAATTAGATATTTATTGAAAACTTGTATACAGTAGATCTGTGATGGTACAATTTTTATTCTTGTGTTCATGCTTTTTAAAATGTCTAATTTCAAACTGAAATTAGACAAGTCTGAACAGTTTAAAAATACGTTACATTAGCATCTTCTTCTCAAATGATCCCAGAATACTTTACAGATAGCACCACTGCAATGCAGTCACTCTTATAAAAGATGGCAGCTAACCTAAACAATAATAGAACCACAGAACTGTAGGGCTGGAAGGGACCTCAAGATGTTATTTTAGCCCACCCCCTCATGCTGAGGCAGTACCAAGTATACCTAGATCCCAGATAGGTATTTGTCTGACCTGTTCTTAAAAAGCTCTAGTGACGGGCAACTTCCCTTTTACCTATTCTAGTACTTAACTCTTCTTATACTTTGAATGTTTTTCCTACCATCTAACCTGAAACTTTCTTGCTGCAAACTAAGTCGATTACTTCTTATCCTACCCTTGGTGGACATGGAGAAAAATTGAGCAGCATCCCATTTATAACAGCCAATTACATAATTGAAGACTAGCATGTCCTCCCTCATTCATCTTCTCCAAAGACTAGATATATCCAATATTTTAAACTTTTCCTCATCGATCAGGTTTTCTAAATCTTTTATCATTTTTATGGATCTTCTCCGGACTCCTCCAATTTGTCCAAATCTTTTTTAAAGTATTGTACCCAAAACTGGAGGCAGTACTCCAGCTGAGGCCTCACCAGTGCCAAAGAGTGGAACAATTACCTCCCTTGTGGTACATACACCCCAGAATATTAGCTTTTTTTGCAACTGGATCACATTGTTGACTCATATTCAATTTGTGATCCACTATAATCCCCAGATCTCATCCTACAGTAGTACTGCCTAGCCAGTTATTCCTCATTTTGTATTTGTGCATTTAATTTTTCCTTCCTAATATAATATAAAGTATAATACTTTGCACTTGTCTTTATTGAATTTCATCTTGTTGATTTCAGACCAATTCTCCAATTTGTCAATGTCCTTTTGAATTCTGATCTTGTCCTGAAAAGTCCTTGCAACCCCTCCTATCTTAGTGTTATCCACAGATTTTTATAAGCATATTCTCCACTCCAAGTCGTTAATGAAAATATTGAATAGTACTGGATCCAGGACGGACCTCTGTGGGACACCATTAGATACATCCTCCCAGTCTGACAGCAAATTATTGATAAGTTGTCTTTGAGTACAGTTTCAACCAGTTGTGCACCCATTTCATAATAATTTCATCGAGATCACATTTCACAAGTTTGCTTATGAGAATGTCATGTAGGACAGTGTCAAAAGCTTTACTAAAATCAAGATTAATGCTTCCCAATATTCAGTAGGCAAGTAACCTTGCCAAAGAAGGAAATTTAAGTTGGCTGGGCATAACATGATCTTGACAAATGTTGGCTGTTACTTATCACCTTGCCTATTATCCTCTAGGTACTTACAAACTGATTATTTAATAATTTGTTCCAGTATCTTTCCAGGTATCAAAGTTAGGCTGAGTAGTGTATATTTCCCCAAGCCCTTTTTGTTCCCCTTTTAAAATATATGTACACTGTTTGCCCTTCTCCGGTCCTCTGGGACTTCACCCACTTCCATGAGTTCTCAGTGATAATTGCTAATGGTTCCAAAATTGCTTCAGTTAAGTACCTTCCTTAAGTACCCTTGGGTGAATTTTGTCAGAGCTTGCTGACATGAATACATCTAACTTACCTGAATATTTTAACCTGCTCTTTCCTTATTTCAGCTTGTGTTCCTTTCCCCTTGTTAATATTAATTGTCTTAAGCACCCAATCACAGTTAACTTTTTAGAGAAGACAGAAGCAAAATCGGCACTAAAATATCTCAGCCTTTTTGGTGTCCTGTGTTGTTAGTTCTCTTTCCCTGCTAAGTAATGGACCAATGCTTCCCTTCATTGTTTTCATGCTCCTAATGTATTTATAAAACCTCTTATAGCCTTTTATATCCTTTGTTAGGTGTAACTCACTTTGTACCTTAGCCTTTCTGATTTTATCCCTACGTGTTTGTTATTCTTTTGTATTCATCCTTAGCAATTTGTCTGTTTCCACTTTTTGTAAGACTCTTCTCTTGCTTTTCAGGTAATTAAAGGGCTTCCGATGCAGCCATTTTGGTGTCTTACTATTCTGCCTTTCTTTCCATTGCATTGGGATAGTTTGCTGTTGTCTCTTTCAGAAACTGCCAGTTCTCCTGAACTTTTTTCCTTTAGTTTTTCTTCCCATGGGACAGTATGTACTAGTTCTGAGTTTACTAAAGTCTGTTTTTTTAGAGTCCATTGTCCTTATTCTGCTGCTCTCACTCCTTTCCTTAAAATCATGATGCCTTCAGTTCATGATTACTTTCAACCATGTTATTTTCCACCTTCAAATTTGCAACTAATTCTGTTACTCAGAATCAAATCTAAAGTGGAGGCACCCTGGGAACATCCTTCACTTTTTGAAACCAGAAGTAGTCCTCCACACATGCCAAAAATCTGCTGGACATTTTGTGTTTTGCTGTATTGGTTGCTGTCACGGTTCCTTCCCCACTCTGAACTCTAGGGTACAGATGTGGGGACCTGTATGAAAGACCCCCTAAGCTTATTCTTACCAGCTTAGGTTAAAAACTTCCCAAGGTACAAACTTTGCCTTGTCCTTGAACAGTATGCTGCTACCACCAAGCGTTTTTAAACAAAGAACAGGGAAAAAGCCCATTTGGAGACATCTTCCCCCAAAATATCCCCCCAAGCCCTACACCCCCTTTCCTGGGGAAGGCTTGATAATAATCCTCACCAATTTGTACAGGTGAACACACACCCAAACCCTTGGATCTTAAGAACAATGAAAAATCAATCACGTTCTTAAAAGAAGAATTTTAATTAAAGAAAAGGTAAAAGAATCATCTCTGTAAAATCAGGATGGTAAATACTTTACAGGGTAATCACATTCAAAACATAGAGAATCCCTCTAGGCAAAATCTTAGGTTACAAAAAGCAGATAGCTCCTCTTCCCCAACAATGGGTTCTACTCTTCTTCTCTTGTTGCCAGTACTGCATACCCGTTCTTGGCCTCGAAGCACAGGGGACTTGGTGGGGGAGGTGGAGAACTGCCTGCTGTTTTGAGGTGGTCATCAGCAAGTCTCCTCCTTACATAGTAGCCAGTTCTCCTCCCACCTCTGGTGCTGCTGTAGTCTTTTCTAGTTAGCTGCACAATATGCAGTACATTCGGAATGAGTGTGACATTGCACTCTATATAATTTTGTGAAAATATGCTAATGAGTATGAATATAATGGAACTGGAATATGCTTCATGCAAAGGGTCTCCTGTAAGGTATCATTACAAAGCTTATAATCTGCTGAGTCTGATCATCCTGTTTGTATGAATGTATCACTCTTGTGTCTGAAACTAGAAATATGAAATATAGCTCTGAGAGCCTACTGTAATTATGCAAAGCATAGGTCATTAATGGTGGTTTGGAATCTTGATGGCTCTCATCAGCCAGGACAACTGACTGTGGATGGCTCTGTTTGCAGGCAGGTCTTCCTGTGAGTCAGGCTGGGAGTCTCACAGGAAATGTGACCATGTCACCTAGTACTAAAATCCATCTTAAACCTGGTGCTTTTCCATTTAGAGGGGGTGGGGTGGGGACCCAGAGAGATGAGAGATCCTGGCTTTGTGCCAAAGCCATATAAGGGGGTGGAACAGAACAAAGGAGGCGGCGGTCATGAGAAATCCCTTAGCTACCACCTGAGCTGGAACAAGGGCTGTACTAGGAGAAAGGGCTGTGCCCAGACGGGGAAGGCTTCCAGTCTGTGAAAAACTTACTGAAACACCCCTGAGGGTGAGATTTTATCCGTATTCAGTTTTATTACTGTATTAGGCTTAGACTTGCGTGTTTTGTTTTATTTTACTTGCTAATTCACTTTGTTCTGTCTGTTACTACTTGGAACCACTTAAATCCTACTTTCTGAATTTAATAAAATCACTTTTTATTTATTAATTAACCCAGAGTATGTATTAATACCTGGGGGGGGGGGCAAACAGCTGTGCATATCTCTCTATCAGTGTTATAGAGGGCAAACAATTTATGAGTTTACCCTGGGTAAAACGGATTTATTTGGGGTTTAAACCCCATTGGGAGTTGGGCATCTGAGTGTTAAAGACAGGAACACTTCTTAAGCTGCTTTTAATTAAGCTTGCAGTTTGTGGGATGTGGTTCAGACCTGGGTCAGTGTTTGTGGCTGGCACGCATGTCTGGCACAGCCAGGCAGGGTTCTGGAGTCCCAAGTTGGCAAGGAAGGCAGGGGCAGAAGTAGCCTTGGCACATCAGTTGGCAGCCCCAGAGGGGTTTCTGTGATCCAACCCCTCACAATGAGAAAGAGAACTCTAAAGAGAGAGGACACCAGAGCAACTCCATCTCTCACAGAAAGTGCCATGGCTGCAACAGCATGGCATACATCATGGGATCCTTATTGTTTGTGAAAAGGAAGCAGGCTATCAGTTCGGAAATAGGTCTGTACAAAACGTGTTAGTTCTTGTACCCACTTGAAATAAGATTTACTTGAGGTTCTCATGTGACCATAAATTCAACCTCCAAAATAATTCATTAATTTGTGTTTTCCCAGTGCCACCTGTGACCCACACAAACCAAATCTAAACAGTTAAAAATATGGGGAAATTAAGTTCTCTTCTGTTAATCTTATCCATCTCAGATTTCTTTTTATTATAATAGTGTAAGTATTTATTTGATTCAGGAGAAGCCTAAATCAAAAGTCTGGATCCCAACACCCTTGAGCTTTTCTCTGTTGTTGCAGAGAGAGGACTCTGTTCTGGATCTGAAACGCCAAGGTTTAATTTTACCCCGAAGAACAGTGAACTATAGTCAGATATCTTTTATTTATCCCCTGCTCAGTGCTTTTGCTGGTGCTTTACAAATGATCACTTAAGTCTTCAGGAGTTATTTTCCTTTCTTTTGCTGCAGTAAGCAAATGTTACCATCTGAATGTTAGTCTGCAGAAAAGAAACCAATCACAATAGGCCACTTTCCAACCAATCATCCACAGAACATTCAGCTACTGCTGAGCAAACCCCAGTCAAAATTAATTGCTAAAATTATATAATTGCAGGTGCTCTGACTGAGACTAGACCACAGCATCTGTTTCAGCCTCAATTGCCTCTATTCCTGCTTCAAAAATAAAATAAATTTAAAATAACCCAACTTCAGCACTGGTACCTAAGTGCAGTGATTCTTATCCAGGTATATGTCGGGTCACCAAGCCCACAAACAATTAGGGAGAATGGCTACTCATCTGTTTCCCAGTATTACCAGCCCCAAGCATTTAAAAATGAGTCAGGCCCTCCAATATCATGATGTTGGATGAAAAATCCTGAGATTTAAACCTAATTAATTTTGGGATTCTCTGTTCGCTATCTGGTTGCAGTCAGTAGGGTTAACGTTTTTCAAAGTTTACTCTGTAACGACGAAGGCTAGAAATTTAGATATGTATGTATTTTGAAATGAAAGCTGAAATTCTCATATAACAAGATGACTCCCAGGTCTGGGCCTTTAAGGAAAAACTTCAAATATTTCAAGACTTGCAGTAAAACTATGAGAGCTGGCAGCACTGCTCTCCTCTGGTGACTCCAGTGATTTCAGGGCATAGCACGTACTAAACCTAATTCACTGTCCAACAACACTTCATAAAACTCAGATACATCAAACTCATAAACAACCTGATTGGGAAAAGTTAAATGTTCCAAACTATAAGGTATCTGATCTATATATTTCACAAGTTTTTCTTTCCTAAGTTTCATTTTCTACAGTTGTTCTTTTTCTAGCATGTCTAGTAATTAACGGTCTAAAGCTCTAGTTATCCAACTTGTTACTGTAACACTACCACTGCATAGGAATTAAAATCTTGAATCTTTGTAGCTCTTGAATTCACAAACTTAATAAAGACATGCAATAATTCCCAAAGCCTGAATTAAGTACTGCCTTCTCCTAAAACAGCCGAAAAGAATGCAGGAAGTTCTCATTTAGTGCAAAATATCAACGAGGTCTCAGCATGTGATGTATAATTTCATTTACTGCTCTGTGCTCTGTGCCTTTGTTATATTTTCTTTTAAACTTAAAATGTTGACAATATTTATAACCCTTCTCTCCCTCCACATTGTGTGGAACAAAGATAAAATTAGATTTCAGAATAAGCTCAATCAAACAATCTCATTTAATACAGTTAGACTTCTTCAGTGTCAGTCTTCAGAGTTGTTAAATGCCAATGTCATACCACATGAATAAGGTATTTTACTGACTTCATCATAAATGGACTTTTTTCAGCAGTTTTTGCAAATGAGTGAAAATATATTGCAGATATTACTTCTGATGATTTTATGCACTCATTTTTTTTTATAAAATGAAGCTAAGCCTTAACAATTTTTCTTGCTCATGGTATCTTTCAAGAGGACTGTGCATACTCAACTGTTTTTAACTTCTATCTCTACAGTAAGTTGTAACATGTCACATTAATACAGCTAAGGCCAGCCTCCTAATTTAGGTATTATCCTTTTTACAATTAAAAATGCCAGAGAAATACTAAATGATTTTAATTTAGTACTTTTTTGGTTAAAAAAAAAAAGCACTCTCTAGTCCCAAGTTGAACAAGGGGTTATCTCGTCTGCCCCTCTCTTTGCACAGATGTTCAGGAGCAAGAAATGCACTAGGTTGCTCTAATCTGATGTCTCAATATACTGGCTCAGGTTTTTAGTGGGTCACTCTAATTCTTGCTGCAAAATTTGTGGGAACATGCATTTGTATGCATAAAGCCTCATAAAAATGCATGGCGGCTAAGAGACAAATAAGACGCTGTTCTTGTGCAGAAGAGCTTTGAAACTAACAGTCCAAACTTGCAAATGCTTTGTGAATTTAATACTTAATTTTTGTAACCTTCATGTTTGCATTACCAGACAAAGCAACCACATGATTTCAACTTGGTTCTTTTTCCTACCTCAATTAAATGGCCCCTTAGCCAGAGCCCTGTGAGCCTGAGTCAGCTGGCATGGGCCAGCCCTGGATGTCTAATTGCAGTGTAGACATAGCCTTAGTGACTATTATCAATACTCTGCAGATCGGGTTCTAAAACGTAACTTGGCATGTAATGATAAGAGGCATTAGGGCTAGGGGAAGAAAGGTGACAGCTTTTAAGACAGGTTGGAAATGCAAGTCTCAAAACTGTTCCAAAGGGGGGGCAGGGGTGTGTGTGTATATTTTTGTGTAACATGGTTTCTTTGAAGGGAAGACCTGAGTTCATATTTACAAAGCACTGCTTTTATACCCCTCTGTAAATTTGGACCATTAAGCTTGAATATATTCACCCACTTTTTAGCAGCAGCTATTTAAAGTAAAGTATTCAAATTACTTGTGGAGGATTTGGAGAGAATTTTTGAACAGATGTTGAAAAATTGTTTTAAAGCAGGTGAAGACAGCCAGGGGAATTAACTGGGAGTTCTGTGCAGGGAGGAAATAAGGGAGTTAGCCATGCTGCTGCTGGAGGAGCTGGCTCGGGAGAAGGAAGCCCATAGATATGTTAAAGATTTTGTTTGTGGCTTTGTGTTCATTTGAGATGTGTGCTGCTTGCTGAGGGAAGCTAGGCAGCTGTGAACTACACTGAAGGGAATGTGTGGTGTATGTATCGAGGCTCAAAGGCAACCAAATGAATTAGTTGAAGAGTAATGATGATAAATTTAATAACTGAAGCTGTGCGTTTTTGTCCATATATATTGTATGTTATAGGACACAGAAATTTATCATTTCACAGAATTTTAAGATAACTTTTCAAGTAATTTCTCTTCATATTGCCTTATTACTGTAGTTGTATCCCTGGTTTTTAAAATAATGGGTCCCTTTCTCTTTTTGAATGTACATTTGGCTGTATTTGGATCTATAGTTACTGTTAACTCCTTGTCATTGTGAAAATATACAATTATTTAACACCAAAATTAAGGTGTGCAGAGCAGGAAAAAAATTTATAAACTGGTTCTCTGCTTTTCTTTCTATTGTATGATTAAAAACTGGATTCAGTGGTGTTTCTGCTTCAGAGTTGCTTTTTCCCGCAGGATCAAAGTTTCCTCCTGAAATTATAAGAGAGAGAATTCAATTTAAAATTTAAAAGAAAAAAAAGCACTTCATAAATGAATAAAATGTAATGTAGGGATACATGGTCCCCATATAATATGAGGAAGTTTTTCTTGTTGTAGGAGCTTTGCAGTCCAAGGCCCTATTCTTGCAATGATCTCCAACCAAGTGCAGGAGTCTACCCATGCAGAGATCATTTCAGGATCAGGGCCCAGATTGAGGCAGAATGCCACAAGTGAATGAGACAAACAGGCAACAGGTGGGTTAATGCAGATTCTGTTACTGTGCATAAGTTAGCTGCCACGTAACCTGATGGTTCCAAATCTTCTGAAGCTTTTTTAAATTGCTCTGAAGATTGTAATACTGTCTAAGTCCTGTATAGTTCTTTATGCACTCAGGTGTTTGAAGGAAAGAGGATTTCAACTCACCTGCTCTGTTTTGAAAATTTATTTAGTCCTTGTTTGAATATGTGCAGGAACTTTCCTCCATTCCTATATATTTCTCCATTGTTTTGACCAGCTCTGAAATATGTAACAGAAGTGACTATTTGTATGGGATGGATGTCAGTGTTGCATGAACCTTATATGGCCAGGTATACTGCCATCTGGGCTGTCTGTTTCTTGAGAGTTTTTGGCACCTTTTCTTACTGTCTGACTTAGGTTTTTCTGCCAGGCCCATCCTTCATATTCTGTTGTATGATAAACCACATGTAGTTTCTTGACTCCCTCTTTTAAAGCTTGCATTTGCCATTTTGCCTGTTCTACTCCTCTGCAGAGTTGTATGGCTTTCTTTGCAGCTGTACCCCAAATCCTTGCATAACAAAGACTCGACACAGTCAGGGTGCTTTAATCTGCATTGGGAAGCTGACCAGTTGCTGAGCCATCTGAGGATTCTGGGGGCTGGAGGGAGTGTCACAAAGTTAGCCTAAAGCTGTTGAGTAATCATCAGACACCAGGCCATCTGAGAGATGATAGTTAATAATAGGGTGTTTGCTGCCTTGGGTTTTACTGGCAGAAGACCGCAGGGATGGAATGTCTGTTAGTGGAGTCCCCTCTAACCTTCATGGCTTGCTCAGACGCAACAGTAAATGGTCACTATTTTGCTATTTGTTGATAACTCTGGATTACTTCCATATTATCTGTCTCTACAGTATGAAGTTTCTGTGGAGAAGTTTATTTAACACTTGCTGTGCTGCTCTGCTCTGGGGACACAAAGAAAATGATTAACGTGGAATGCTACTGCTGTCTCTCCCAGTACAAACAGAGCAGGCAGGCAGGGGTGGATATGTGTGTGTGACCGCAAAAGGGACTGTGCTGTTCAGAGCCAGGGAGGGAGGTGGGGGCTGAGGTCGGGGTCTCCCCCTCCCCCTGCCGCAGGATTGGACAGCATGCTGACACACTCTCCCCCGACACACACTGTCTGTCTTCCCTCCCTCCACACCCACCATACACATGGTCCCTGTCACACACTTTCCCCCACACACTTGAGTTGAAAAGCTGCTGGCAATCTAGGATGCCCATGGAACTATGGGACTGAGAAACCTGCATCATGTGATGCTGTACCTGCCCCATGAGGCATTGCAAACCCTTCCCAAAGCACCCTGTGGCCAGTTGCATAGTGGGATAGCTACCACAATGCACTGCTCTGTCATTGCAAGAGCTGCTAGTGTGTGTGCTCCAGTGCCACAAGGAGCGAGCATGGACTGCAACAGCGGTTTTAACGAAAGCACTTTAATAAAAGTGGTATAACTTTTGGTACAAAAACTTGCCCGTGTAAACATAGTCTTAGTCTGTTAATATACGTTGGTGTTAGAAATCCATGTATAGTTCCTTTTCTCCACAAAGTAATGGAATTAGGATTTTTTCCTGGTTTTGACAAGCTGATAGGGTTTTTTCCTGTGCAAATATGATCCATTTTGGTTTAGAATGAGGGTCTGGAGCTTTAGATATGGATTCCAGTTTATTTTTGCTTATCAAAGCATTTTAAAAGTTAATCAGTAATATATTTTAATTGAAGCAATTTGCAGGTTATTTGTTGTGTTGTTATGTGGGCTTCACTGATAATACAGCTAGATGAAATATATTTTCTGTATCATCACTCTTTAGTGTTTGAGCTTCACATGGTAAATTCCCAGCCAGTGTTGATAGCCAAAGAGAAACTAAGCAAGTGAGGTTTTAGAAGCAGCCTGCAACTAATAGGGATTTTTGTGTTGGCTGAGATACAGGACCAAAAACCTCAAGAGGATGTTTTGTTCTTAGCTGTATCGCAGATTCTTCTGTGATTACATGCACTGAAAATGACAGCCAGACTCTTTCCCTAAATTTCCCTATAAAATTACCTCTATGCTTTGGCTCTGTAATGTGGATTCTGTTTTTAGAGCACTTATAATTATGCTGTTCTGCTTGTGCTCAAGAATACTCTTTTCATGATGGGAGAGTGCATCTCTCTTCGCATACATTTTAATGCGGATAAGATTCCCAACAAGATGGTCTATAGCAAAATGTTTAATTTTGTCCTGAGTTTACTCCATTGCTAAAAGATATTATTTGCAAATTTTTAAAAATTTTCATGGAGATCTAAAGATTTTGCTAGCTTTAGTTGAATTAGAGCTTTCTTCCTGGTGACAGAATGGGTCTTATTATTAAATATCCTCTGATATAAGATTTCATTTGACTCATGACTTCTAAGTGACGATTCCTGGACTTTCTTCACTCTGTCATTATTATTGCTTCATTTAACAATTGTATCTGCATCTGTTTTGGATTTAAATGTCATTGATCTGGTGTAGGGTGCTCTCAGTAGAGGAGGGGGCCAATGATTTGGGAATTTGCTTCTTCTTTTAATGTGGTAGAGCTTTTGTGCAAACATTTGCACATGTTGAAGTGAAGTTTGTGTGATACTCTTCATGGCACCAAAGTGAAGCATATGCATATGTGATTGCAGGATCAGTGCCTTAGTTTATTGACTAAAAGGGCACAGTGCAAAGCCCACCTCTATATCCCAATGTTTCCTGGAGACAGTAAGCACCGTAGAAGTCCTTAAGGAGCATCTTATGTTGTTTGTAGTCTCTTACAAATGTACAGCATTGTAATACCTTGGATTAAACACTTGGATGATCTGTAGCAAGTATATTCTGCTGTAGCTGTCTTCTACTGTAAAATGGGTTTGCCAGGGCGTAGAACAGTGGTTTTCTATAAGTATATCACTGTAGCATGAATATACTCTCAATGATACCTTCATAGGTAGGTTAAATTTTTTCATACACACTGAGCCTGATGCTGCAGCCATTCTACATGTAGAACCTCCACAAATACAGGCTCTGGGTGATGTGACTTACCTATGAATAGTATATACAGCATACTGTGTGATGGTTAACTTTTAACTAATGCTGACTTTAACTAATACTGAATTAATGTGCTGGCCAAGAAACATTTCACACAGGTCTGAGTGAATTTAACTCCGGTTTGGTCAATATGAAGCACAACTTGTATTTTTTGAATATATGTAGAATCCAAAACTCAGGGATGGCCAGCGGGATGCCTTCTCCTATCCATTCTTTTGTGGGGGGGATCCCGGGGTAGAAGCTAGGAAGGTCTTACTGAGCTGCCGTCTGGGTCATTGTTGCTTCTATCTTTTAATGAGTAGCAGGGTCACGCTACACTCCTCTGGCCCTGGTTTTACCAGCCCTTTACTGTTCTAGGGCTGAATTGCTTTAAAATACTCTGGAAACATTGTTCTCACATGAGCCTTCAAAAATCTCACAGGTGGTATAAAACCATGCATTTTTCATAATTTTTTGTTTTAGTTTTGTTTAGGCATTTTCTTAC
The DNA here is from genome assembly GCF_965140295.1 of Lepidochelys olivacea. Classification (NCBI taxonomy): domain Eukaryota; kingdom Metazoa; phylum Chordata; order Testudines; family Cheloniidae; genus Lepidochelys; species Lepidochelys olivacea. The sequence goes on along the minus strand of NC_140417.1, from coordinate 27,969,097 downwards.
AGCTCCTAAATCAGATGCTAGAAATATCGAAACAGATCTCCAAAAGTATAAGAAAATATGCTTTTAAAAATTAAGCTTCTGTCAATTTCCATTGGAATTTTAAACTATCCTCAATTATTTACTGAAGGGAAATATTGGGAGGGAAACAGGTGTTCATATTAAACTCTCCTGAGATGAAATTGTGTTTATTGAACTACAGCTCCCAAAATACCTTGCACATTATTCATGAACTGTTAATCACAAGCTGGCTACAGATAATTTTCTAGGAGATCTTGGAGAAAATGATACAGTTGTTGCCATTTAGGTGACAGGGCTTGACAAAAGGAACATGTGAGCATAGAATGTAGCTTGATTGAGAATTGAATTAGTTTAACAAGTAGTTAGAATCAAACCTGTTCTGAATCAAGAATGTAGTGTAATACTGGGAGGCAAGTGTACAGATCTATGCCTAATACATGCAGGCATGTCTAGTGTTACATAGCCATAAAGAATAGAGAAGGAATCTAAAAAAAAGTAAAATAAGTATATTGTAAAAAATAATGTAAAAAAATTCTATTGAATCTGGTACAATTGCATCCTTAAGTCTACTCCATGGTATAGTCAACATAATTCTCTCTGGAGTGCTCAAGGACAGCTTTTTGATAATTTGTGTGAATTTCTATTAGACCATTTAAATCAAGTAATGTAAAGTGAGATTATACAAGAAACCACGCTCTTGGTTTGACATAGTTAATTAAGTCCCAAGCAGACTGCGAAGAGCTACAAAAGGATCTCACAAAACTGGGTGACTGGGCAACAAAATGGCAGATGAAATTCAATGTTGATAAATGCAAACTAAGGCACACTGGAAAACATAATCCCAATGATGGATATAAAATGGTGAGGTCTAAATTAACTCTTACCACTCAAAAAAGAGATTTTGGAGTCCTTGTGGATTGTTCTCTGAAAACATATGCAGCAGCCGTCAAAAAAGAATGTTGGGAATCCTTAAGAAAGGGATAGGTAATAACAGTGTCTCTGTATAAACCCATGGTACGCCCACATCCTGAATTCTACGTGCAAATGTGGTCGCCCCATCTCAAGAAAGATACGTTGAATTGCAAAAGGTTCAGAAAAGGGCAACAAAAATGGTTAGGGGTATGGAACGGCTTCCATATGAGGAAAGATTAATAAGACTGGGACTTTTTAGCTTGGAAAATAGACAACTTGCGGGGGGGGGAGGGATATGATAGGTGTCTATAAAATCATGACTGATGTGGAGAAAGTAAATAAGGAAGTGTTCTTTATTCCTTCTCATAACACACGAACTAGGGGTCACCAAATGAAATCAATAGGCAGCAGGTTTAAAACAAACGGAAGTATTTTTTCACACAATGCGTGGTCAACCTCTGGAACTCCTTACCAGAGGATGTTGTGAAGACCGACTATAACAGGGTTAAAAAAAGAACTAGATAGGTCCATCAATGGCTATTAGCCAGGATGGGCAGGGATTGTGTCCCTAGCCTTTGTTTGCCAGAACCTGGGAATGGGCAACAGGTGATGGATCATTTGATTACCTGTTCTGTTCATTCCCTCTGGGGCACCTGTCATTGTCGGTAGACAGGATACCGGACTAGATGGACCTTTGGTCTGACCCAGTATGGCCGTTCTTATGTAAAATTTTACGTATTTTATTTGTTTCAGAAAATGATAATATTAACCAGATGCTATGCAAGTACACACTCATTTATAGCATTAAAATGTATTTTCACCACTAAAATTCATATATAAAGATAAACTAAATGGACTTCTAGAGGGCTCTGCTTAAGCTATTTTGATTATCAATCCAACAGATTAGATACGGTATCAAAAGCATTTTTGATAACTGTAAGGTTAGCTTTTGTTAGTACAGTAATCCTTTTTCTCACACATAGAAGGAATTTTCTGTTCTGGGATCTTACTGATGAGTCAGACCAGAGGATTCCTCTGCATCAGAAGACTTATTTGCAGTAAGTTTGAACAGTGTATTGTTGGAAAACCTGTAAATTATAACTACACTAAGCAAGCTCTTCGCTTAAAAAAATTAAAACAACTTCTTGTTGACTGTTACAGTAGCATTTTTTGGCGATAATAGTGGGAGCACTAGTGTAGGTGGGCTTAGATGAAACACTAGTAGTAAAACCATCTGAGCCTGGGCTATGTTCACACTTCCACCGTTGCTACAATCAGTGAAGCTGCACTGGTTGCACTGCCATGGTGAGCGATTTCTTGAAAAATGCTAGCAAAGACAAGGCTTTTGAAATGTTAATTTGCACTTATGCAAATTCACCTGTCAGTGGCACATTGAATGTGGAAGACCCAACTCTTTTCATAGAGTGGTTCCTATGGTTTCGGAGGTATGCTTTGTCGGTTTGCAAGTTATGAATATTTATGCTATTCAGAATCCTCATCTGTGTTGCACTTTATATAATTTTTACTTAATTTCACATTAAAAAAAGTCATTTCCATCCATTACCTAGGTAGATGTCTTCATTGGCAATCATTTTATGCATGCACACAAGAGTGTCCTGATTGACAAAACCATGAACACAGATGGCTTCCTGATACTCTTTAGTAGTTGCTGTAGAAAATAGCATACAGTATATGCCTGATACATTATTTACTGACACTAAATAGCAGACATGGTTATGGTAAATGAAACCTTTGAATTATTTATGAGAACTGGTGCTAAATGTTTTTTTTTTCTTTCTTTGCATTAGTCTAAAAGCTATTGTACAATTGTTGGTAAACACTTTTTAAAATATTCAAGATATATAAAATAAATTGTCTGGTTAAGTGGATCTGTTATTCACTTAAAACAATCTGGTCTTCAGAAAGCACTTCTGCATATTTTTACTTTCAGTCATTTGAAGTCACTATAGTAGTATTTTATCAAGTAGCATTCCCTGTGGTTGTCTTGCCATCAGCTGTGAGCTGTGTGTGTGTAAAGGGGACAGGAATAGACTTGCTTTTTTTACAGTGTGTGTTTTTTTTCTGATATTTTCCTCTATGTGGCAAGGCTACAAAAGGTGGAGAATGATACTGTGGCCAGGTACTTAACCTGTGGCCTAAGATACATGGTGCATAACATTTTTTATGAAGTGAGAAGTCCTCTCAACTTGCATCAAGTAATTAGAAGATGAAGGGAAACTCAGCATGGTGCAGGACTGCAGGAGTATGCTAGTCCTATTCATCGGTCACTTCACTAGTTCTCTGTTCACTGTCACAGTGACTATAAAACTACTCTCCTGGATTTAAAATCATTTTACTATGTTTCTCCTTCCTTCCTTCTGTTTTAATGGCTTTCGTTTTTGGGTGTTCCTGTTTGTATTTTGAGACTGGTGAGTTCTAAGGTGCCTCCATTCCCAAACATCAAATGAACAGAGTGTGGTTGAGCTTAGACTGACTTTTTCAATTATGAGCATGCTGAGCATTTGGACTTACAAACGCTTTGCATTTTATTTATCATTTTAACACAATTATTTTAAAATTGTGAGTGTGCTTAATGTGCTAATTTGTGATAAAAATCATATTAGTGTTTTTATTTCCTTTTTTACTGAGAATACAGCCACTTACATAATAAAACTAAAAGCATTTAAAAAACCTGATTCTGTATTCATCTTTTCATGTTCTCTTTGTTTCCATGTGAGTCAGGCTGGCAAGTGAAACTAGACTGATCTAGTTGTAGTCAGTTGGACATAACTTTTAGAATCTGGTGTGAATCCTTGCAATGGCTACTTCAATATTTGCTTAAAATATATGCTGTTTGGGGAAAATCCATTTAAGTAAGCCTGTTTGCAAACTCAGTTGCTAGAATATTCATGTAAAGCTCATACAAGAGTTGTTGTGAACACAGTTAAAGTAAACATATTCAAAAAAGTTATGAACAAACATTTATGGAATCTTTCTTGTAGCGTGTGTACAGTTTTAATACACAATTAGCACTTTTGGATGAACACTCCCATTACACGCTTTTGCTCTTTATATCAAGAGTCCATTTTGTTTAAAATAAAAAAGTTTTAGTTAGAAAATTCCTAGAATATTATACTACTGCCACCGATCCTTAAAATTAATTTATCTTATTAAACTAAGCACAAAGCCAGCTTTCTTTTGCACTGGGTTTTTCTGAATGCCTGCTTTTTCTTTCAAATTATTTGGTGTTCTCTCTCTCTCCCCTTCCCTCCCTTCAGAGAACAGTAAGGTGTAAAGTAAGAGTTCAAAAATGTTCTTGCATATACTTGCAATTTTGAAGTGTTTTTTCACACACGCGAATTTCTTAATATTACAGAACACTTACAGGAGCTGATGTACATTTTTTTCCCCCAGGGGTTGAGGCTTTTACAGTCCTGTGATATGGACAGAATTTACAGTGGAGTATTTGCATATGTTAGTTAGGAAAGATTAAGGAAATAGTTCCTCTTTGCTGTTTTATCAGGGAACAATTTCCCTTCACAATGTAGCTTATACACAAAGGGGGGAGTTATTAATTTTGGGACAAATCTTAACTATATTACTTCTGAAGAGCTTCTGTAAATGATCTTAGTGTTTGAAATTCATTCTAGTAAGGTAGTTGAAGAATTACATTTTGATCATTTGCATCTGTACTTACAAACAAAACAGCTAATGAGGATAAAGATATACCTCTTTCCATCCTTGACATTGAAACTGAAAAATGTAGTGATCCTTCCAATAAAAGGAATGGAATACCTTAGTCTCCGTGAGACGGTAGCGGCCTGGTTTCTCCGTGTGCACTTGTTGAGATGGCACTCTTCTGTTACTTCAAATCTGATGCAAGAAGAGCTGGTTGAGAAACTGCTGAGCAGTGAATTATGTTGCTTTTATACTCTGCCACTAGGTGAAACGGAAAAGAATGGACATTGACTCATCCATGTGTATTCACATCAGTTGGCTAGTCAGATTTGTTCACACTGTCATCTTTCCATAAACTAGAAATTGGAGGTGCTTGAACTTCAGCAGTTACTAAAGAGAATGGTTATGAAACCTGAACACATCTAAAATGGAGATTCACAGTAGCTACTCCTAGAAAGCAATTTTCATTGAATGAGCTAAAAACAAATTCTCCCATTGTCATCTTTTCACTACTCTGCTGAAAAACATTGCATTTCACTACTTTATTTGCAGTCACATGAAATCGGCAGTCTCTGGTGGTAGATATATTTAAATTTCAATCTCAAAAGATAGAATGGCGCAGCATCGTTCATTTATGCCATTTGTTCAGTTGTTTGAGTATAAAGAGTTTGTGTGAAACTTTAGTTTCTACTTTGTATTAATGCAAGTGATTGTAGGCTGATTATTGAGCATTCAACTGAGAAGCTAGACTGTGGGATGGGGTTTTTGTTGTTGTTTTTTTGGTTTACTAATGACCTCTGCCCATGGCCAATTTTTATAATCATGTGCAGTGCTGTTGTCCTAGTTGCCTAAGCAAAGCACAGATGCACTGAGCAGCCCTGCCCGCATGGTTCTAAAAAGATACTACCTGTATATGCATTTCCCCTACTGCTTCTGAAATAAACCTAGTAAAATGTTTTATATTCTGACCAATGTGCAAAAATGACATTGATGCTTCCTGTGTTTCACGACTTCCACATCAAATGTGCTCAATTTAAAATAAAAGATTATTTTCCTCACTCGACAGCCTTGCAAACTCCTCCTGGAGTCTGAAGGTCAGGCTGGGCTCTTTTTGGTTCATGCGTCATTATCACTAATGAAGACTCTTTATCTGGAATTTCATTAACAGTTCTGTTAATGATACATGAATCAGAGTGGAATCCAAATGTTTCTTTCATAACTAACTGAAAATAAAAAGCAGTCATCACTTTCTTTTGTAAATGAATGATCAAATATGACTCTGAATATAAAGAGGGTTAGGTTAGAAGGAGTTATATAGATGTGGTAATTTTGTGACAATAACCACATTTTATGGGGATAGTTCAACTGCTCACGCTTCTTTATAGTATTGGCATGCTGTCTGGAAAACATTTAAAAAAACAAACCCAAGAAATTGCTGTGTTTTGATCCTTGAGGGTCAAAACCCTAAATCTACTAGAAGGTATAGGTGACAAGTCTCTTTAGATTTTCTAGTAAACTATCAAATCAAATTAAATGTTTGTCTTCTGCAGATCATGTGACAGCCTGCAGCTCTCTGATAGATAATTAGGATAATAATTTATCCAGAAAAAACATTACAATATTCAAAATGTGCCTTAGTTGGAAAAGTATGTTCAAATTAACTGATGAAGTAATGGACCCAAAAGGCATGATGATTTAAACAACAACCACCACCTAGTAGTGAGTCGATTACAGTAGCTTTTGTGAACTAAACAGCCATCAATATCTCTGGTTCTAGACAAATTGTAATTTATCCTGCATGCTTAATTTGCACTTTAATAGCAGCATAGTGACAAAGGACAAAAAGCAAACTGAATAGGCCATTTGTTTGAGATCCTCAGGACAAATTACGGTTGCTGCAGAGGGGAAGGGGGGGTGAGATGGAAAAGGTCCATGTGTGGTGTGATATTTCTGCTGTTTATAAAAACAAAGTTAATCATTGGTTGGTTTGTCTCCTTGTTTTTCCACTTTTGAATAGGAGCTGCATCCTGAAAGATACTGAGCATCTCTTGCACAATGCTGAGCCCTTTCAGCTCCTATTTAATTGAGAGTTAAAGGCATACAATGCAATATAGGATTGGCCCATAGTAAAGAGTGCATGCAGTGTTAATGGATTGAGCTAGGAATATTAATATTTTCATGAAAAATATAATAAATTAGTGACATGCCTATTCACGTAACATTTACATTGATATTTACCAGCATGGGTTAAAGCTTTTCTTCAGCACTACATCAATAATGCAGTTAAAATTCAGTAAGTTTATCCTTGGTAGCAGTTTACTGTGCTTTAATGGATGTGTTGATAAGAGTCTGTCTGGAGAAGATAACAGCCTATTTCCTGTTCTGTTCCCATGGCCATAATCACAGATGTGTTTGTTTACTTGCATTGCTTAAGGAATCTTTGCTGAATTAAGGAGATGACTGTGACATGCTTCTAAAACTAAGAAGCATATTTTGTCTGTGTGCTGAATTTAGGGATTGGCTATTTAACTAACAGTCATATTCCTTATAACTTGACAAATGAAGAAACTGACACTAAATTGTCAGGTTTCAGAGTAGCAGGCGTGTTAGTCTGTATCTGCAAAAAGAAAAGGAGTACTTGTGGCACCTTAGAGACTAACCAATTTATTTGAGCATAAGCTTTCGTGAGCTACAGCTCACTTCATTGGATGCATGCAGTGGGGAGATTTATATACACAGTGAACATGAAGCAATGGGTGTTGCCATACACACTGTAACAAGAGTGATCAGTTAAGGTGAGTTATTACCAGCAGGACGGACCCTTTTGTAGTGATGATCAAGGTGGGCCATTTCCCAGTGAGGGAAGAGGAAAGGCATAATAACATAAGAACAGAAATAATGATGAGACTGTATGTACTTTTGAAAACTTTAGCACAGTCCCTTTATGGTTATCCATGTTTACATTTACTAGAAGTCAGTGTAACATCAAGGTTATGGGGGAAATTGCATTATTTCTCCATTGAAAAATTTTAGACCTTTCCGAGCAACTTGATTTGATCCATTTTGTAGGAGACAGGTGCAGGCAGGTGTAGTTCTCACAGTGGTCATCATATTACCTGACACCTTTCAGCCACCTTCCTAGCGGTTATTGTGATGGGCACTCTGTCTGTACAATAGAATTCCACTCTGTGTCACTTTGAAACCTAAAATGTCTGTAAAGTCACTGTGAAGCAATGGAAGCAGCTACAAGTATGGTTGGAGAAGCTTTTTATTCAGAATACGGTACATTCCTGTTTATTGAATAGCCAGGGGAGATCCAAAACTTCATATAGCTGGGCGTTGGAATACATGGAAGTGTATTGAGCTGCAGTTTCACTGTATGTAGTCCTATGTTAATCACCTGCTAATGACTTCTCAGTTAGCCTCTTAGCTCTTGTTAGCATTAATCAGCGTCTTTGTACTTAGAGTAAAAAACAGCTTAATTGAATTTATTAAGACACTAAAATTGTATTAAAATTATGTCCACAGTGGTTTTAAGAAACTTAATAAAGTTTGTTTTTACTCCTTAATAAAACGCAAAGCACAAGTAATGAAAGTACAAAGCTATTGATAAGTGCTAAAAGGTGCTAAGAGACTAATTGAGAAGTTTATCTTACAACAAAAAAACCTTCAAATCCAGACTCCAGCGAGAAACTGCTGAATTGGAATTCATTTGCAAATTGGATACTATTAATTTAGGCTTAAATAGAGACTGGGAGTGGCTAAGTCATTATGCAAGGTAGCCTATTTCCCCTTGTTTTTTCCTAACCCGCCCCCCCAAGACGTTCTGGTTAAACTTGGATTTAAACTTGGAGAGTGGTCAGTTTGGATGAGCTATTGCCAGCAGGAGAGTGAGTTTCTGTGTGTGTGTGTGTTTTTGTGTGTGTGTGTGTGTGTGTGTGAAAGCCTGGATTTGTGCTGGAAATGGCCCACCTTGATTACCATGCACATTGTAGGGAGATTTCAGAGTAACAGCCCTGTTAGTCTGTATTCGCAAAAAGAAAAGGAGTACTTGTGGCACCTTAGAGACTAACCAATTTATTTGAGCATGAGCTTTCGTGAGCTACAGCTCACTTCATCGGATGCATATCATGGAAACTGCAGCAGACATTATATACATACAGAGATCATGAAACAATACCTCCTCCGATGAAGTGAGCTGTAGCTCACGAAAGCTCATGCTCAAATAAATTGGTTAGTTTCTAAGGTGCCACAAGTACTCCTTTTCTTATTGTAGGGGGAGTGGTCACTTTGGATGAGCTATTACCAGCAGGAGAGTGAGTTTGTGGGGGGGGGGTGGGGAGGGTGAGAAAACCTGGATTTGTGCTGGAAATGGCCCAACTTGATGATCACTTTAGATAAGCTATTACCAGCAGGACAGTGGGGTGGGAGGAGGTATTGTTTCATGGTCTCTGTGTATATAATGTCTTCTGCAGTTTCCACGGTATGCATCCGATGAAGTGAGCTGTAGCTCACGAAAGCTCATGCTCAAATAAATCGGTTAGTCTCTAAGGTGCCACAAGTACTCCTTTTCTAATTGAGAAGTTATTAGTGTGTTACTGACTAACTGGTCTATATGGGGGATAACTAGGATTTTCTGGGAAAGGGAATTTGGGTAAATGGGAGTGTACTTAAGTCCAAAGCAGACTGTGAAGATCTACAAAGGGATCTCACAAAACTGGGCTACAAAATGGCAGATGAAATTCAATGTTGATAAATGCAAAGTAATGCACACTGAAAAACATAATTCCAATGATAGATATAAAATTACGGGGTCTAAATTAGCTGTTACCACTCAAGAAAGAGATCTTGGAGACATTGTGGATAGTTCTCGGAAAACATCAACTCAATGTGCAGCGGCAGTCAAAAAAGCAAACAGAATGTTTGGAATCCTCAAGAAAGGGATAGATGAAAAGACAGAATATATCATATTGCCTCTGTATAAACCCCTGGTACGCCCACATCCTGAATACTGCATGCAGATGTGCTCACCACATCTCAAAAAATATATACTGGAATTGGAAAAGGTATAGAGAAGGGCAACAAAAAAGGTTAGGGGTATGGAACAGCTTCTGTATGAGGAGAGATTAATAAGATTGGTTTCAGAGTAACAGCCGTGTTAGTCTGTATTCGCAAAAAGAAAAGGAGTACTTGTGGCACCTTAGAGACTAACCAATTTATTTGAGCATGAGCTTTCGTGAGCTACAGCTCACTTCATTGTATGCATACCGTGGAAACTGCAGCAGACTTTATATACACACAGAGATCATAAAACAATACCTCCTCCCACCCCACTGTCCTGCTGGTAATAGCTTATCTAAAGTGATCATCAAGTTGGGCCATTTCCAGCACAAATCCAGGTTCTCTCACCCCCTCACCCCCCTCCAAAAAACACACACACAAACTCACTATCCTGCTGGTAATAGCTCATCCAAAGTGACCACTCTCCCTACAATGTGCATGATAATCAAGGTGGGCCATTTCCTGCACAAATCCAGGTTCTCTCGCCCCCCCACCCCCATACACACACAAACTCCAGAGTGAGTTTGTGTGTGTATGGGGGTGGGGGGGGGTGAGAAAACCTGGATTTGTGCTGGAAATGGCCCACCTTGATTATCATGCACATTGTAGGGAGAGTGGTCACTTTGGATGAGCTATTACCAGCAGGATAGTGAGTTTGTGTGTGTGTTTTTTGGAGGGGGGTGAGAGAACCTGGATTTGTGCAGGAAATGGCCCACCTTGATTATCATTCACATTGTGTACAGAGTTGTCAATTTGGATGGGCTATTACCAGCAGGAGAGTGAGTTTTTGTGGGGGGGGGTGGAGGGTGAGAAAATCTGGATTTGTGCTGGAAATGGCCCAACTTGATGATCACTTTAGATAAGCTATTACCAGCAGGACAGTGGGGTGGGAGGAGGTATTGTTTTATGATCTCTGTGTGTATATAAAGTCTGCTGCAGTTTCCACGGTATGCATCCGATGAAGTGAGCTGTAGCTCACGAAAGCTCATGCTCAAATAAATTGGTTAGTCTCTAAGGTGCCACAAGTACTCCTTTTCTTTTTATTAATAAGATTGGGACTTTTCATCTTGGAAGATAGATGACTGGGGGGAGATATGATAGGTGTTTATAAAATCATGACTGATGTGGAGAAAGTAAATAAGGAAGTGTTCTTTACTCCTTCTCATAACACACGAACTAGGGGTCACCAAATTAAATTAATAGGCAGCAGGCTTAAAACCAAAGGAAGTACTTCTTCACACAGTGCACAGTCAACCTGTGGAACTATTTGCCAGAGGCTGTTGTGAAGGCCAAGACTCTAACAGGCTTCAAAAAAAGAGCTAGATAAGTTTATGGAGGATAGGTCCATCAATGGCTCTTAGCCAGGATGGGCAGGGATTGTGTCCCTAGCCTCTGTTTGCCAGAAGCTGGGAATGGGCAATAGGTGATGGATCACTTGATGATTACCTGTTCCGTTCATTCCCTCTTGGGCACCTGGCATTGGCCACTGTCGGAAGACAGGATACTGGGCTAGATGGACCCTTGGTCTGATCCAGAATGGCCGTTCTTATGTTCTTACTGTATCACCAAGTTGAATTATCACTGGGTATTGTGGTCTATTTCTGTCCACTTTTTAAGTTCTCAGCCCTTTTTACTTCACTGATGCTGAGTTTTGAATTTGTGCCATGCCAAAAGTCCTAGACCAGTGGTTCTCAACCTTCCAGACTACTGTACCCCTTTCAGGGGTCTGATTTGTCCTGCATATCCCAAGCTTCGTCTTACTTAAAAACAACTTGCTTATAAAATCAGACATAAGAACACAAGTGTCACAGCACACTATTACTGAAAACTTGCTTACTCTCTCATTTTTTACCATATAATTATAAAATCAATTGGAATATAAATATTATACTTACATTTCAGTGTATAGTATATAGAACAGTGTAAGCAAGTCATTGTCTGTATGAAATTTTAATTTGTACTGACTTCACTACTGTTTTTTATGTAGCCTGTTGTAAAACTAAGCAAGTATCTAGCTGAATTGATGTACCCCCCTGGAAGACCACTGCCTGCCCTGAGGGGTACGTATACACGTGGTTGAGAACCACGGCCCTAGGCGGTTGTGATATCAGCCATAACTCAACCAATCACTAGCGTACTTTACAGCTAATTTGCATGCACCCGTTTCATTGCTTATTAGGGAGACTGCACAGATGATGAATTATTTGACCCAGCTGCCACACCCAGCACAAACACTAACCCCAGTCACGCACAGCCACTCACTTAAATTTAGTGTTACTGAGGCAACAGTTTGTTTTAATGCAACCGTCTAGCAACATGTAATCATTACTTAATTCTCTGCTTTGTGCATTGTAAAAGTAATCTTGCCTCTGTCCCATGTAGATTATCAATTTTCAGAGCCACAGAATAAGCACTAGAAAGGCAAGCATTTATTTCCAAAGCTAGCTGAATGCTGACATTGGTCAGATGTTGCTCCTACTGTATTCAATAAGGGAATGCTCTTTGATTTCAATAGTTCAAATATGTGTTTCTTTTTATAATGAAAGTGAGGAAGTCAGTGGTTTGGCTAAGAAGTGTTATAGTCCAGCAAAATTTAAAAAATTTATATAATTTTCCTTTTTCTCATTTACATGTAATTCAATGAGTTCTTGTTTTTCATCAAAATAGTATTACAATGGCTAACAAGCTGCACAGTCTAATTAATTTTGATAATTATGTGTGTTAGGGTAATTCCAATATTTTACATTGTTTGGAATGTGATTTAGTTTATTTAACATGCAGTTGAGATTCAACCATTTTCTTTTAAAATAAAGGATATGGGGCTAGACTTTCATAATTAAATGCTGCCCTTTGGAATAATGTCAACAATTTAACTTAATTTATTGAGCAAAAGGGGTTTAGGATGAAACATAATAGATTTCTTTTTTATCCAACAGACCTGCAACACTGTAGTTGCCTAGTTTAAAATACCTTTATCCTTTTGTGATGTATCTGAGCAAATATGTAGGGAATGAAAGAATGCTGAATGAGATGTTTGGCACTAGTTCTGTGCATTGGACAGGAATAACAGCCAGAGATACATGTCAACCACGCCCACCTACTAGATGGCAGGAGGAAGAGGGGGAGGAAAGCTTCTTAAATCTTAGATTAAGTTCAAGCTTAAATGGTTGACCAAAAAAGAGTAGCCTAGCACCACAGGCTGAAAGTCAGCTAACAGATTCCAATAGACAACAAGAGGGAGGGAGTTCCACAGCTGAGGAAACTTCATGAGAATGATCAGCTTCTAGTTCTGAAGAGTTCACATCTTGGGGACTTTCATGAGGAACACTTTAGCTGATTCCAACCACTGTAATTACATTGGATGTAGTGCGCTTTGTATCCTTTTTCCTCAGATGCTGACCCTTTGTCCTTATTCTGTAACTGAAATGAACAACACTTGTTCGAAATGGTGGTTCTGTACCATGCAACTCTACTCTTATAGTTGTCTTTATTATTTCAGTGTGACAGATCATGCAGAATTATGGCGGCACAGAGTGGGTATTGCTCCTAGAATGATAGAATAGTATGCATTTACAATGTATTTGCTTTTTTACATTAATTTACCGTAACTGAGGTCAGGATAAAACCGCACTGTAATCAAAACCTTCATCCCCAGTTACTATAATCCCCGTTTTTTTGTAGGAACAGTCTGATGTGTAGCAGAGTAGCACACTATTGGGAACACTGAAACAACTCCAGCAAAAGCCTCTTCTTTTCAATCAAACCAATTAGTACAACCTACTTCTTGGGGTGAAAAAAGTCTCAAATAGTGAAAGTAGCTATAAACTGAATTTGAAGCAGCAAACTGACATAGAGGCAAAGATATGAATATGGACATTTCAGTGTTTTAAATCTGCTAAAACCCTATTATATACTACTCTTTTTGCCTACATATTGTGTTCATGGTTCCAAAAAGAACCAAAGAACCCTACTAAATTTCACACAGGCAATGGATTCCAGCTGCCCTGAGAAAAAATTTGTTGAGGATTTCTAAAATGTTAAAGAACTGATGAGATTGGCACTTACCTTATTTTACAGAAAGAATGAACCAGAAGAGTTAGAGAAAAAATACTTTTAAGGCAGATTGCATGCTGAGAAGTTTGTCTGTCTTTCCAAGAGTGCTGGAATAGTTACATACTTTTTGCTACACTTAGACATTGAAAAGGGTTACAATTTAATCTGAAATACTATTTCCCCCCCTAAATTTATCTCCTTTGGAAAGAAGACTAAATGGGTTGCTGTTTGTTTATTATCTTAAAGCTGCCACATGGATTCATACATGACAGATCAAAACCCAGTCATTTAAGAATCCAACCTGGCCCATGTCACATGAAGTAATAGTCTTCCCTTAACATAATACTGTGTACATTTGAAAGGATCATTTTTGAAGACAGTCAGTTCTGTGGTTGGTGGTCTGATTCTGGTAAAGATTAGTTTTATAGCATGTTTAAATAATTTCGCAGCCATGGCATTCCAGGAGTACTTTAAAACCTCTTCCAATCTGACTGTGTGAAAGCAGTTGCAAATGTTTAGCCTCATTAAGCTTGTTTTTCTTCGAGTACAGGAAACACAATAAAAGTGTTAGATACATGTGTGAGAGATTAACCTGGCATCATATTGCCTCAATATAATTCCCGTCTGAAATAAAGGGAGGAGTTCTGGGTTAGGAATGTGTATTAAAATAATTTTAGTTGTAAACATTTGTAAAAAGTATCAGAGGGGTAGCCGTGTTAGTCTGGATCTGTAAAAGCTGCAAAGAGTCCTGTGGCACCTTATATACTAACAGATGTATTGAGCATAAGCTTTCATGGGTGAATACCCACTTCGTCGGTTGCACGTAGTGGAAATTTCCAGAGGCAGGTATAAATATGCAAGGAAGAATCAGGCTAGGGATAACGAGGTTAGTTCAATCAGGGAGGATGAGGCCCTCTTCTAGCTGACGGTGTTAAATTTGCAAATGAACATCAGCAGCTCAGGATTAAACAAAAACTGTGAATGGCTTGCGAACTACAAAAGCAGTTTCTCCTCCCTTCGTTTCCACACCTCAACTGCTAGAAGAGAGAACCCTGAGAAAAAGACCCACTAACATGCAAATGAACTTCACACATTGGTCAGCATATGCAAAGAGGGCTCTGCTAATTTCCTATATTCTATAGGGCTGACCCCTATATAGGATCAAAGGAACTTTTATATTGTTGGGAGGGAGGGGGGAATATTTACAGTTTCAGAGAAAATAAGGGTTTTCTTTAAAGAAGATATAGGTTAATATTTTCAGAAGATCTTATTCCCCCCGACTGCTTTAATTGCATTGTTTAGAGGTTTAGAGGAACCTCCTTCCTTAGAGGTTTTTAAGGTCAGGCTTGACAAAGCTCTGGCTGGGATGATTTAACTGGGAATTGGTCCTGCTTCGAGCAGGGGGTTGGACTAGATGACCTTCAGGGGTCCCTTCCAACCCTGATATTCTATGATTCTATGTTTTGAAATGGTAGCGTTGAAATACTATAACACTCTAGTGTGGATATAGTTACATTACTTATATTACAGGACTAAGCTATACTGGTATAAGGCACCATTATAACTGTATAACTGCATCTACACTAGGGGCTTGTCTACACTGGCAATTTATAGCGCTGCACCTTTCTCGCTCAGGAGTGTGAAAAAACACCCTCCTGAGCGCAGCAAGTTTCAGAGTGGCAGCCACCTTAGTCTGTATCAGGAAAAATAATGAGGAGTCCTTGTGGCACTTTAGAGACTTTGGGCATAAGCTTTTGTGGGCTAGAACCCACTTCATCAGATGCATGGAGTGGAAAATACAGGAGCAGGTATAAATACATGAAAAGATGGGAGTTGCCTTACCAAGTGTGAGGTCAGTCTAACGAGACAATTCAATTAACAATAGGATGCCAAGGGAGGAAAAATAACTTTTGAAGTGGTAATGAGAGTGGCCCATTTCAAACAGTTGGCAAGAAGGTGTGAGTAACAGTAGCGGGAAATTAGGTTTAGGTTTTGTAATGACCCAACCACTCCCAGTTGCAGCAAATTTCAGTGCTGTAAAGTGCCGGTGTAGACAGTGCACCAGCACTGTTTTTTTTAGAGCGCTGGGAGAGCTCTTGCCCAGCGCTCTGCCACGACCACACTAGCCACGTTAAAACGCTGCCAGTGTAGACTAGCCCTAGAAGTTGCACCATTTTAATGCAATCAGTAAAAAGATCCAGTAAAATCACAACCCTACCCAAAATAGTTTAAATCAGCTCAAAATTACTTAGACTCTGAAATCCCATTGAAAGTAAATTATACTTTGGCACCTAAATCACTTACATGCTTTAAAGATGGGAATTAGATTCCTAAATCATGTAGGTACTCATATAAAATCCATACTGTACAATGATTGGTTTCAGAGTAGCAGCCATGTTAGTCTGTATTCGCAAAAAGAAAAGGAGTACTTGTGGCACCTTAGAGACTAACAAATTTATTTGAGCATAAGCTTTCGTGAGCTATAGCTCACTTCATCAGATGCATTCCAATGTACAATGACTGATATTACTGGGAAAGGGAAATGACCAGAAGTGGGTTATTGATTGAGAGATCGACTTCTGAGTATACAATGTGTAGACCGGCTTAGAATTATGCAACTGCAGTAGTGAACTAGATACTTCTAGTTCTCTACAGAATTGTTTAGAAAATATTCCAGGTTAGTTTAAGAAATACTAAGATTATTCCTTGTGTTATTGCCCAAAATAAAGTAATACGGCCAGATCCTCTTCTACACAGACAAGCCTTCAGGGACAGGCAGAAACTTTGATGGATGAACACAAAGACGGGACTCTAAAATTTAATTCACATTGGTCTCTGCATACAGTACATGGTCTTTCCAAAGAAGACTGCTCCTGGAGACATAGGTTTCCTGGAGCCACACTGGCTCACATGCTTTGGGACTGTCTTAAGATACAATCCTTTTGGCTAGAGATAGGTCGGAGGATTAATATGATGATGGATACTTCCATAAAAATTATTTTCTAGAACTGTTTTGGGATATAGCCCATCATCTTGGAAACTCTCCCTCTCACAGAGAGCTTTGATTCTCTAGAGAGGCGCTTGTAGTGAAATGACTCATGTTGTTTAGTTGGAAGAGCAGATGGCTCCAGGGATAGAAGCTTGCCTCAGTGACTTCGCTGACCTGGCAACTAAAGAGCAGGTAACATTTGGGAGAAGAGGGACGGTGGACAAATTTGAAAAGATGTGGTCTAGCATTTTAGAAACCTTTCATTAATTACTAGCAGATGGAAACCAAGACATTGCATTCCTTTCCTCACCCTGCCGCCCCTTCCCCCTCTCCTTTCCTCCCTTCCCATTCCCCTCCTCTTTTGTTGCTTTGTCTTTTTTTCCTGCTCTCCCCTTATTTTGTGGGGAAAAAACACAACTAAATGAAAAGGTGGAAGAGTGTTACTTGTCTGGTTTATCTGTACCAAATGCGCAGGTTTTGATCAAATTCGGAAAGTCTGGGTGTAGACTTAGACCTAGGTCTGGGTTTTGTACTGTAGATTTATTTAAGATAATTTTGTTCTTAATTTGTCTTGGCATAATTCACTGTGGTCCATTCTCAGACACAGGATCTATTTTTGACTCTGTGGTCTTGGGCAATTCATTTCACCTATTTATGCTTCTCCTTTCCTGGCTGTTAAAAGGGGATAATGAAACTTAAGTGCTTTGATATTTATGAATGAAAAATGTTTCCTGAGAACAAAATAAGAAGTGTTATTTATAATTAAAGAAAGTAGAGGGGTAAAGGGCATTAGTTGACTGCTGAGAAACATGAGGAGGTGTTAGATAAGTTTGTTAGATAAAGGGTGAGGCAGTAGATAAAAGGGTGAACCTCCATTCCCTGCTTTGATACAAAAGTTCTTTTCAAAGTGATACCAGAGCGTGAACTTCCCAATATCGTTGAAAAAACTTCTGGCATTTAGGCTGTTAGTATAAAATGTCAAGTGACTCTCTGAGATGGACTCATTTGATTGTGTGTTTAGATCAAGAAGGTATTTTTCCAGTCGGTTTGCTAATATTTTGGTGGACAGAAATTGCAATCTGTATTAAAGAGTGTGATATGGCATGAAGGGGGAAACAACCCACAGTTTGAAAGATCTTTTAATTTTTGAGTATCACAAAATTGAATCTTGATGGAGAATATCAGGAAGAGGCCAAGTGGAGAGAGGATATTCAAAATTAGTATTTGGTATTTGGCTAAGCTATTTTGTGAATCTTCTATAAATGAAACAGGAAGTCAATCTACACCTCAGGCTACACTAAAGACAGTAATCTAACATATTATATAAGCTTCCTAATGTTACTGGGCATTTGATTTGCATCTAAGAATTAGAAAAAGAATAAAGTTTATAAAATGGTGTTTTTTCTTCTCAAGTACTTTCCAACGAACCCTAGTTTTCAAAGCGACACACAGGATGATGATGATGATCATGATGATCATGAAGAGGTTGTGGGGTTTTTTGTCCCTTAAAGAATATCTTAGGTCTTTATGTTTTGTGCTTGTTCCCCTTGCCATACAAGAAGTAATTAAATATGTATAATGGCAAGTTTGCTGAATAATGTATCTGAATAGTATTCAACCACAATAGCTTGTTGAATATTTTGTATTTAAAGTATTATTTGATTAACATTGCCACCATATTATATTATATAGTGAAAGTTGAGGTATTTAATATACCAAACAGTAAAAGCATAAGAAGGAACAAAAAGTCATTTGAATTATAATGAAGTGGTGTATAATTCACAGTACATTAGTTTTTAGCCATGGGATCATATAATGAGTACTAAAAGTTAATGTTGTGAGCAGCTCCCCTCAAGTGCTTTGTGATTTGCATATTCTTTCTCCATGTTAATTGTTTTGAAGTTTGACCCTGACTACCCAAGTATCTCTCTTTTAAGAGGGGACTTTTGCCTTGGTCACTATCATGAGACATTTTCTTTGACGTACTTTTTATGCAGTAGCACCCCCCTCAGTTTGTAATTCTGGTGATCAGCTGCATTCTTCTAGCTCTGTACAGCATTGGGCTAATTCCCGTAATCAGATAAGGCCTGATTCTCATCTGCATAAGGGCAGCTTTTTGTGGTTCCACCAGTGCAAAGCTATCAAAAAGTCAGATTTGGTGCTTACAGGTGAATTCTCACCAGGCATAGGGCCAAGATAAAGGCTGCTGATAGCTGCACAATGAGATCATCCCTCAAGCTGCACAGTGACCACATGACTGTAGTGGAACAAAGCTACCTTTAAGTCACCTTTGCATGATCGTGAGTTTTGCCAAGCACTGCATGTATGGAGCCAAGGACTGAGCCGCTGAAGTCTAGTAATGGGAACAGTTAGCAACATACAGGTTGATTCTTTGCATACATAACTTCCAGAGACACACAATTCCCATACGAGTTGTGGAATAGTTAGGAGCAGGGCCATAAGAAATATTTGTTATGCAAAACAAATAAACAAGGATGAGGCTTCCTAGAGCAGTTTAATAGGGACTGCATATTTGCATTTGCTGGGGGTTAGGGTCTGTCTTCCTGAGGATTTTTAATGCCCTAGGGTGCTATCTGTAGGGCTGTAACAATACCATGATGTTGGTATGGCCTCATAACAGATTCCCTGAGGTACTACAGCAACATGAGAATATTAATATAAGTACAGATTACATGTAAAAAATCCCATTAAGAGCACATTATTTAGGTTACAAAGTCAGGTACTCGAAAGTTAGGAAATGCTTGATTTACAGAAGCCAGTGCAATGTTAATTGGGTCTCCTTGTATGCCCATCCTGTGTACTGAACGATGCAGGGATCCTGTGGGAAAACTAGCATGTGTTTATATAGTTCAGGGGTGGCCAATCTGAGCCTGAGAAGGACCCAGAATTTACCAGTGTACATTACCAAAGAGCCACAGTAATAAGTCGGCAGCCCCGCATCAGCCCCTGCCTCCTGCCCACAGGCAGCCTCATTGATCAGCTCCTCCCCCTCTCTCTCCGCACCTCCTGATCAGCTGTTTCGTGGCATGCAGGAGGCTCGGGGAGAGGGAGGGGAAAGAGCGAGGGCATGGCAGGTTCAGCGGAGGGGGCAGAAAGGGGTGGAGTGGGGACAGAGCCAGAGTTGAGCAGTGAGCACCCCCCTGGCACATTGGAAAGTTGGCGTCTGTAGCTCCAGCCCCAGAGTCGGTGCCTAGACAAAGAGCCGCCTATTAACTTCTGAAGAGCCGCATGTGGCTCCAGAGCCAAAGGTTGGCCACCCTGATATAGTTAAAGACCATATCATATGGCATACATTTAAAGGCCAAAATAAGTGTGCAACTGTAAATTTGGCTCTTTCTGGCATTTGAATGCTTGACTTTGCAACTTAAATAATGGTCTTTAATGTAGTTACTTGTAACTTATTTCTTAGTTTTGGTTAAAGGAAAAAGGCACAGACTGCTAGCACTTGAGCTACAGAGCTAACATTTGCTGCTAGCAGGAGAAGTGTGTTGTCCTGGAGGAGGATGGCCTGCTGGGTCCAGGTCATCGTACAGGGGTAGATGGAGAGGGGAAAGGAGAATGGGGAGAAAGGATCTGGCCCGCCCTCTTCCCTCCCCACTGTGGAGCTGGGGGAGCTCCCGCCCCATGTTGTACCCCTAAGGGTGGGGGGGCTGCTGATGTTGTTTGCTGGGTCTGGAGAATGGTTGGATGGGGGAGGCTGGACCATCTCTTTCCTTCCCCCAGCGCTGAGAGCTGAGAAAGTTCTATCCCATGTGCGGCCCACAGTGGATGGGTGAGGAATCGGTTGCTGTGGCCAGGTGGTTGAACTGGAGAGGGGGTGCTTTATGGGGTGAATGGAGCCCACTCAGGTTTGTTCTGTGCTCTCCTTTCTGAAGATTCCTGTCTCATGTGGTGCCCCCGAAGGGGACGTAGGCCACTGACACCATGAACTGGGTCCAGCAAGAAGAATCCAGGCTGGCTCTCTTCCTGCTTCTGACCCTGCTACAGCTGCTCTGGAAGCTCCCAGCTGTTCCCAGCCCAATGTGTTGTGTGGTGCGGTGGCGTTAGTGCCAGGTCAGCTTTAGGATTTTCATGTTATTGTTTTTTCCGTCTGCCAAAATGTTTCCGACAAATGCAAGTGAGAGAAGGGAAACTGTTTAAAAAGAAGAAGAAATCCACTCTATATATCTAAACAAAAGCTGAACAGAATTTCATGGGACAAAGAAAAATCACTTTTGTAGTCCGAGGGCACCCACCTGCCAAATATCAAAGGCCTGTTGCCAACAGCAGAGGTGTGAGAGGTTCTCAGAGGAAAAGGTCAGAATCTTTTATAAGGGAAGCTGTTAGACAGTCTGGGATTGCTGTCAGCTCCTATGATAGAAACACCACTACTAGAAACAAACAAAAGTAGTAATGCTTGATCCTATGCACAATGCTGTGAAGTTTATTATGTAATATTTGTGCATTGTGGTATCCCCTAGAGTTCCCAATCGGGGATTAGCACCCCCTTGTGCAAGGCACTGTACACACATACAACAAAAAGACAACCGGTGCCCCAAAAAGCTTGCAATCTAAGTATACGATGAGAGAGAACATCTGGATACCACAAAGAGGCATGGGAGTACTAGATAGCAATGAGACTATTCTGATTAGTGTAATAAGCAGTGGTCACAGCACACCAGCTGCTGAGCTAATTTGAAGCAAAGTTTGAAGTGGATTAGATATTCATGAGTGTGACAGGTGTCAGTCCTCTGAGCCCCTAGGGGCGATGGAGAGCTATGGTCTCCATGGCAGGCCTCAGCCACACCTTCCGGGCGTTGGGGAATTAGCAGGGAAGGTGTGCCAGCACGAGTCCGTAGCGCGCCCCTCAGGCAGGGGAGCGCCGGGGTAGGGGAACGCAGGCCCACTCAACTCCACTGCGTTCCAGCCCAGGGCCCTGGCAGTGGCGGGAGGCGAAAGTCCCGCCGCTGGGTCAGCAGGGCCGTCCACGCCCACTGACCAAACAGACCCACCCCACAGTGTAGTTCGGCCCCTGGGCTACTTCCTACCCAGTCTCTCAGGCGGGCCACTCCGGTCCCTCCATCTCCTCCAGGTATTCCGCTGCAGGCAGCTCCAGTCCCTCCATCTCATCTAAGTATTCCGCTGCGGGCCACTCCAGTCCCTCCATCTCCTCCGGGTATTCCGCTGCAGGCCACTCCAGTCCCTCCATCTCCTCCGGGTATTCCGCTGCAGGCCACTCCCGCTCCCCCTCGGTATCGGACTCACGCTGGCCCAGGCTGCCATCAGGCCCCTCCAGGTCCTCTGGGTATTGAGTGGCTGGCAGCCCTGGTTGCCACAGGCCTTCCTCCCAGTCAGGCTCCTCCTTGACCAGGGCTTCACCTGGGTCAGCAGCAGGATCACGAGGGAGCCACTAGCAGCCTATGTCTGTCTCCCTCCCTGGGGCTCTCCTCACTGGGCAGAGGGCCCCGCCCTTTGTACTTCCTGTCCCACCCTTCCCCTTCCAGGGATTGGCGGAAGCTTGGCCTGGCCCCGCCCAGTCAGGCTGCAAGGGTGGCTCTTTACCCTCTGGTTCGGAGGGGAGCCACCCTGGCTCTGTACAATGAGTTTATCTTCTCAGATTTGCTGTCCTATGGCTTACAAGTCAATTTATTACTTTTTTAGCTGGATAAATTAGAAAGGATTTGTTGGCTGAAGTGACATTAAATGTATCTTGGAAACTCGCTAGAGAAGACTCTGAGTTTAGGTTGGTGAGAATAAACCAAATTGCTTTTTCATCCATTCATTTTAAAATAGTGGAATTCTGTGCACTAGCAGATTTAATCTGCTAGTGTTTTGGGGGGTGGTTTTAGGGGTTTTTGGATGGTGAGGAGAATGGTGTAGAATACAACGAGAGTAACTTATTATGGAAATGTAGACTTAAATGTAATGAAACAGCCTATTCAAAAATAGGTTCTACATATTGAAGGGGGGGCAGAATATTAATTTATTGTTAACAAGCTTGGCTTTTGCAGTGTCTCTTGTGGCAGCTTCCAGTGGCTAGAGTGATTCTTGCAAATGTCTGTTGAGTAATACATGGTTGGTCAAATCTCACATCCCTCATTTAAGCGAAACTCACATTTGCCTGACCCAGGAGTGCTCATGCTGAGACTGATTTAACCCCCAATGTGCAGACATCCATATACAAGCTCATCCATATACAAGACACAAAAAGTGTCATTCAGATATTGATTATAGGTATATGGAGGCATATAATTCTGTCTCACTGTGGACTACTGTTAGGTCGAAAACTCCTTGCATTATGGACTCTAATGTCCACTGTTTGTAGAGCAGGAAGCATGGTAGCTAAACTCTAAAACAGTGGTCTCCAAACTTTTTCTGTCATGCCCCCCCCCTACCAGTAATGAAATCTGCTTGCACCCTGCTGGGGGCCACAGTTTGGGGAACCACTGCTCTAAATAATAGCAGTGGTGGCTAGTGAGTATATTGAGTCTATCTAGATGATTTTAAATGCAATAGAAGTTGATAGTTTGCTAATAACCTACAGGCTAAAATATTTTACATGGCTTCATTGGGCCTGCTTGCATTGAGTGTTTGCAGCAGCCAGCCCATAGCATGTAAACTTGTTGGGACAGGGTTTGTGTCATCTTCTATGTACATAAATAGCCATCCATCTAATACATGAATTTTTAGAATTTATACCTAATAATTATTCTTGCCTTTGTTTTGTCTATGGTACACAGATGAAAAAATTATTTAAATCATTTTTTATCATCTGATTCAATCTAGCTTAACTCAAGCTGCAGCAACCTCAAATTGTCCTTTGAATGTGTGTGTGATGACAGCTCCCTAACATGAAGTCGATGCATCAAAAATTGTGTGACAAATTAACCTGTAGTCTCTGTGTGCTGGAATTTTATATAAAAAGAAGTGTCAAAAGTAATATCAATATTATAATTTTTTTAAAAAAGAGAATCTGCTAAAAACATAGGTAGTATTTATAATTTCTCATTTCACTTTAAACAATCTAAATGTTGTTATACATATTTTACAGCTTATTGTGGATTGGAAGTACTGGAGCTGGGTGAAAAGTTCTCAGCAAGCAATTTATGCACTGAATTAGCATCTTTTTGTGTTAACAAATTAAATATGAACATGTTTTTTTTATTTGTTTATAATTGCTCAACATGAACATACTGTAGCTTATGGGTTGTTCACCAACTATGCACTTAGACTGTCTTTGACTATTTGTATTTATCATCATATTAGGACTGAGCATCAATCAGCTTGATTCTCATCCAAGGCCTGAATTCAGGAAAACACTTAAGCATGTGGTTAACTCTAAGCACATGCTTAAGTGCTTTACTGAATAGGAGTGCTCTTCTTAATGAGGCCCAAGTCCTTATATGAGCCAGGTTCTCAGAAAGGCAACACACCAACCTGCCTGGTATACTGCTAAAAAGGTGATCTAGAGTTGGCTATCATTCACACCCATCTTCCCCAGTAGCCTCGCATGCACCTAAAGCAGTGTTGATCAATAGAATGTGCTTAAGTCCACCCCTATTCAGGACTGCACTTTGAGCATGTTCTAATTTTAAGCATGTGCAGTGTTGTCCTGAATAAGGGATGTGTTCCTGAATTTGGGCTTCGGAAACAAATGGAGCCTCTGTCACATGCCATGGGCTAGAATGAAGCTGAGAGTGACCAAGGAGATCTGAGGACTCCAGTTTCCCCACAATTATCTTTCCCCAAAAAGTGAAGACTAGGGACACAGTGAAAATTTAGGTGGATCTTTCTATGGACATCCATCATGTGGTTCTGGGTAATTTTCCATAATTTCGTAAATGGTATTTTCCATAATTTTGTAAGTCATATTTTCATAAAGAGAGATTTTACCACTGGATGTAAGGAAGGCCAGGGCAATGTGCTAGTGGAGTAAGAATGCAGCTACTGCCACTCTCAGATCTCAGATGTGGTGCATACTGATGGGGTGGAAGAATAAAGAAAGAGAGGTTGATTTTGCCTTATAAAGTTTTATGTACGTATGCAGTGCCGTTGTAGCTATGTCAGTCCTAGGATATTAGAGAGTCAAGAGGGGGTGTGTGCCAATATCTTTTATTGGGCCAACTTCTCTCTCACCAAGAGAAGTTGGTCCAATAAAAGATACTACCTCATGCACCTTGTAGAGTTTTAAACATTTTCAGTTTTAGCTTCAGTCATTTTGCTACTGCACATTTTAAAAGGATTTCAGAATGCAAAGGATTCTCCATAAGACAAACTAAAATGATTTAAGGAGAAAAATAGATTGCCCTTTGGCGTGAGATATTAATTCTGAACTTTTGATTAGATTCACAGCTTTATGTCCACTTCTGAAAAAATTTAATGTATGCATTCAAAGGTCATCCATTACAAAACTGGTATTGCACAGTAAATAAAAGATTATTTAACTTGGAAAAAAAGTTTGGGGACTTTTTAAGGGGGAAGGTACATTGCAGAATTGGAATTTAACAAATGCACATTACATTACATGCCTTAGAAGTGTCGATAAATTTGGGGGAAGCTAATAGAATGAATATGATTCTCTGTTTCAGTCTAGAGACTTAATATTAGTTTTTGGTGGTATTTTGCTCAAATCCAGAATGTAGGAACCTCTTCCTTGCCCAGCAAACAGCAAAGACTGCCTTAGTAGCTGGAAGAATAATGGATAAAAGTGGCAGGTCCTCTTGATCTTTGAATACCTTCTGTTTATTTAAATGATACAGCAAACCTTGGTACTGAATTGTGATAAATTTGTGCCTGGGTAAATGTAATCCTTTCTAGATGTTTGACTGATTGAGGTAGTAATGTAGCAACAAAATGTACCAGGATGAACTTTCAGAGGCTATAAAAAAATCCCTCCCTGTAATTAGGTCTTGACACCATCATGGAAGTGGATGTTTTTCTTAAGAAGCCCCAGACCCTGTCTGAACCAGGTTCTCAGAAAGGCAACATGCCACCCTTCCTGGGTCTTAGGAAAAGGTGACCTAGAGCTGGGTGTCATTCATACCATCTCCCCCAGTAGCCTCACATGCACCTAAACCAGCATTCATCAATAGGCTTGGGTGTTCCAGCGATGTAAGAGCTATGGTAGTAGGAGTTTTAACTCCTGATGGAGCCACCCAAGCCAGACAGGCCAAAGAAAAGGAACTAGGTGAAAAGCAGTCCACTGGTCCTTCAGATTGAGGGTTCAGCAATAGATCAACACCGTCTTCTTAGGGGGAAAAGAAAAGCCATTCTGGCAAATAGTATATTAGACAGAGATGGCGAAATCTGATTAGTGCCCCAAGTAATATCTGATGATGCAGGAAGGATTCAGATTCAGAAAAACAAAACACCCGAAGAAACTAGGGAAATGCTACATGTGTGAAAACCATATGCAAGTATTCTACAGCTATCATCTGATTAAAAAATGAGAAACAGATCATGCCATCTGTGATTGGTGTATACGCGTTGTATACAAAGTGTTCTTATAAACTTTGGTCATGCCACTTTTAGAGAAATAAAGCAGGAAAACTTGCAGAAACAAGGTCCGCTGCACATTGTAGTCATACACATGCTTGTCTAGATGAACAGTTTGCATGCGGCAAACTGGAATGTAAATCTACAGTGCGCAAGTGTGCCATGCTCTGTCTGTGAATCCTGCTACTGTGCACTAGAGGTTCCCTGTGGCCGTTCAATGACAAGACAGCACAGAGCTTTTAGCAAGCAAGCGGCTGGTCTGCTAACAGGCTTCTGCCTGTCAGCTTTCCACCTTCCCCCTTTATTCTTTCTCTTCCCCCGCGCATTACATTCTCCAACAGATAAAAGGAATACACTGGCTTTGTTTAACATTCTTATTTACCAGTTTCTATCTACCGCATTCCTTGCTCTCGGGCCTTGAGCCCAGTCCTGGCAGGCTTCCCACGATTCACGATATCTGGGCGAGATTCCAAGGTTGATGCCCTTGAAAGGAGCTGTGTGTGCACAGGTCCAGAACAACACTCCGGGTGTACCCTGAATGTTGCCAAGCACATAAACCTTGTATGAATCCTACATCCCCTCCTTTTTTGTTTATTTGTGCTCGGCCATCTCATGGTAGCCATCAATTTGCTTTTGCAAGCCAATTAACTCCCGGACAGACAAGGTCATAACTCGTGGAGCCTGCCAGGGCGGGTCTTGACAAAGCCTTAACAAAAAGGAAATACATTGCACACAGCAACAGCAAAAAATGAGCTTAAGAAGGTAAAGTGTAATTGGCCGGGCCCCAATTAGCCATGCTAGAGTACTGGGAAGAGAGGTTCGCGTAAGCAGTGAGCATCATCTCATTTCCAATTTCCTCAGGGTGATGACATACTGGAATAAGGCATGTACCTAACAGTTCTTCAGCTGCTACAAAATCAGATAAACAAAAGTGAGTAACATTTGCTATTGAAGCCAATCTTTCCCATAGGTTATATGTCATTCGGGCTCGTAATGAAGAAAGCGCTCCCGAGCCAACCCCTATAGGAAATAGCAGGCACAAAGGGCATACAGTCAATACAGAATTAGCAGTAATTTGGGCAAGAATTGCCACAAACAAAGTCTCAGAAGTCTCTGGCTGTTGGTTTGCTGCCAGTCTTCGTTGAGCCGCGGCGACCAATGCTTTTACTGCTCCCCATGTCACGGGCTGGCTTGGGACGCTACGCCTCCTCCGTCTCCGTCCTACTGTTGTTGACCCGGGAGGCACCGCGTTCTCCTCCAAGGTCAGCTGAAACTCCGGTATGGGGTTCGACAGCCCCTGGTGCCACGCCATGCTGTTTCAGGGCCAGTCGCGCACACCGGGCCGGAACCCACAACGGTCCTGCAGGGGGAGACACAGCAGCATATCCCCGACCCCAAGTAATTAGAGGCACTGGGCCCAACCATTGCGGATCGGGCAGCTGACGGTAATAGACACGCGGTCTTTCCAGTACCTCGGATTTGTGAAAATGCCGATCCGTGGGGGTCTGCTGATCTGTGTTCAGCGTTAAATTATTTAAAGTGAACAAAAGGATATGCAATTGTTGCTGAATGTCTCCTAAGGTTCGGAGATGCAGCTCCCCTTGTTTTAATTGTTTGTTGAGCAAGGTTTTTAGCGTGCGATTTGCACGTTCAGCAATGGCTTGGCCAGTGGAATTATAAGGGATCCCGTGTGTGAGACGGACGTCCCATTGGACACAAAAGGTGGAAAGGGCTGTGGAGCAGTAGGCTGGGGCATTATCTGTTTTTATCTGGCTTGGGCGACCCATAACAGCAAAACAGGCTAGCAAATGGTGAATAACTTTAGGAGTGGCTTCCCCACGCTGTGGGGTTGCCCAAAGGAATCCCGAATAGGTATCAATGGAAACATATAAAAACGAATAGGGGTGGAATTGTGGCACATGAGTGACAGCCATTTGCCACAGCTGATTCGCCGCGGTACCTCTGGGGTTAACGGCATAAAAAAGGGTAGGGGCAGCAGCGGCACAGTGGGGGCAGGAACGAACAATAGAACCTGCATGATCAGCAGGAATGTAAAACTGCCGGACCAAAACAGAGGCAGACTGATGAAAAAAGGCATGGCTTTCAATGGGGTCAGAAAAAAGGGAATTTACCTCACCACGTAATGCGCGATTGGCGCGCGCATTGCCCTCAGTAAGCAGTCCAGGCAGAGGGGTATGACTGCGAATCTGAGCAACAAAATAAGGGAAATTACGAGTGGTGATGAGATACTGTAAGGACAAAAACAGGCGAAGAAGGTCCGCATCGACCTGAGGGGTAATAAGGGCAAGGGGTAAATGATCAATTACCTGATAAACATAATGCGTGTCCACGATCAAATTAAAGGGACAATCAGCAAAAAATTGAAAGGCCAAAATAACAGCAGCTAGTTCCAAGGACTAGTGAAGCTCTCCAAGCGCTGTGCATGCAAATATTGTTGTACAAGTGAATGAAGCACTTTCAGCTTTTCTAGAGGGAGGGGCCACTGGTCAATCCATACGGGCTCTAAGGATTGCCATACCAATGGTAATGCGGATGGCAAGGTGGGTGAGGGAGAGTTTCGGGCCATTATATATTAATATCGAGGGTGGTGTCCAGCTTTACAAGTAAGTCACGGCCCCAAATATTGAGGTGGACAGGGAGTACAAAAGGGCGGATTGTAGCAAGGGCACGGCCTCCTGGTTTAGAGACCGTGACCCAAGACAATCTTTGGCGCCCGGGTTTGCTACCCCCGATTCCCCACAACTCTTTAGAAGGAACTGTTGGCCAACCGACCGGCCACTCCGGATCACGAATCACCGTAACATCAGCTCCAGTGTCCACCAGCCCTGTAAAAGGAACATTATTTAAGAGAAGTGTTAACTGAGGTTTCGAGGGGCGGACCGAAATTGTTAGAGCAACAAGTGGAGAGGACGTGCTGTGAGATGGCGACTGAGCCAGCGTCGATCCAAAGCCGCCTCCGCCCCGGGCTCGATCCTCTGCAGCTGGCACCTGATAGGGGACTAAAATCAATTGCGCAATTGACCGTCCACACGGGAGCGACTGCGGAAGATGGGTCCACAACTGAACCTTAATAACGCCGGTGTAATCGGCGTCAATGACCCCTGGGATGACAAAAAAACCCTGTTTCCCAGCGTGTGAGCGAGGGAGAACCAGACCCACAAATCCGGCAGGGAGAGGTCCCATCACCTGGGTAGGTATGGCGCAAACCTCCCCCGGCAACTGAAAATCAGCGTCCTCCTGCATAATCAAATCAAGCCCTGCACTTCCGGCAGTCGCTGCCTTCATGGAGTCTATGGGTTTTAAAGCAGAGGAACAGTTGTCTGAGTGGGAAACACCCCCGTTTGGCCCTGGGTTCGGGGGGAACCCGTCGCGCAGTTTCCCAACCCGCTACAACACTGATTAGCCCAGTGATAGCCCTTCTGACACTTGGGGCACTTCTTTGAGGGGCGGGCGGGCGCCGCGGAGGAGCGGCACTCCCGCTGAAAGTGACCCTCCTTACCACAGCGGTAACAACGCTTCCCCTCCTTCCCGCTTTTCCGCAGGGTGGCAGCCAGAACTCCAGCCTTATGGGCTTGGATGCCGATGTTTTGGCACGCCCGCAGCATGTCTGACAGCTCTAGAATTCCAGAGGCTTGTGCCGCCTGGAGAGCACGGCGGCAATCCTTGTTCGCATTCTCAACTGCCATTTTTAACAGGATCTCCTGAGCTGCCGCAGGGCTATCCACCTGCCGGAGGATAGACTCCTGCAATCTGTTGGTAAAATCCATAAAGGACTCTGATGCACCCTGACGGATACTGGCAAAGCTTTTGGTAGGCTTGCCTGAATCCGGGATCTTCCGGAAAGCATGCTGGGCGCAGGTGGAAATAATGGGAAAGACGGCCTGAGGGAGTTGAGACTGCAGCTGGACAGTAGCAAATTGGCCCTCCCCTGCCAAGTGCTCATAAATGATACCTTGCTCTCTATACACCTGGGCCTGGCGTTCCGCCATTTGCCGAAATTCACTAAGCCAAATAACATACTGACTAGGTGTCAGCATCATGCGCAACAGCGCCTTCCAGTCTTCAGGGACCAGGGAATACCCAGAACCTAGCCCTTCAATGAGACCACGCACATACGTGCTGGTCAGACCGAACTCGCGAATCGCTTTCTTTACCTCTCTGATCACCGAGTAAGGCAAACTGACCCAGTTTGCAACCTGGTTGCCCTGGCCAGCATCCTGCCAGGTCACCAGACAAACTGAGACCAGCTCAGCCAGCTCCTCTGCTGTAAGATCTGAGCGAGTCTTTGCTGCATGGACCATTTGTTGCACCAGCGAAAGCCGCTGAGCAGACGCGGACTATCCTCTGGGGGGCCCCGGAACATGGGGCACCACGGTGGGAGGGTGATCACACACCGGCTCTGGTGGGGAAGGCCAGGGAGGCGGTGGTAATAGAGGCACTGGGGGCAAAGCAGCGGGAGAGATGGTTGCAGGAGCCGGACGGAGGTGGCGGGATCGGCAGCCTCTCTGTTGGCGCGGGAGAGGGCCTTTCCGAGGCGACACGCTGTGTCGCATCGCCAGGAGGGGGGATGGCTGCAGGAGCGGATGGGCATGGCAAGATCACCAGCCTCGCGAGGGAAGGCCTGTCCGAGGTGACACGCTGTATCGCGTCACGGCAGAGGTGCCAGGCATGTAAAGCCTGCACGGGCGCCCGAGGCTCTTTATGCAATGTCTGGCCCAACCGCTCCCAGTCCGCTAGCTTAAGGGTTCCAGCTTCAGGGTACCACAGGCATTGGGCACTCACCTCCTGTAGCAGGAGAGTGAGTTCTCAAGTGGGGCAATCATGGTGAGCCTTACGCAGCAAATACTGTAGCTCACTGCGGTGTTGCACTTGCAAAGCAGAGAGGGAGCTTCCCATACTTACCACAATGAAAAATACTCACCGGGATCCGTGAAGCGGATGAGTGACGCGTCTGAAACCCTTGCCGGGCAAGGTGAGTGCTGAGGGCCCCACGTTTGGGCGCCAGTTGTGACGGTTCAATGACAAGACAGCACAGAGCTTTTAGCAAGCAAGCGGCTGGTCTGCTAACAGGCTTCTGCCTGTCAGCTTTCCACCTTCCCCCTTTATTCTTTCTCTCCCCCCGCGCATTACATTCTCCAACAGATAAAAGGAATACACTGGCTTTGTTTAACATTCTTATTTACCAGTTTCTATCTACCGCATTCCTTGCTCTCGGGCCTTGAGCCCAGTCCTGGGAGGCTTCCCATGATTCCCGACATCTGGGCGAGATTCCAAGGTTGATGCCCTTGAAAGGAGCTGTGTGTGCACAGGTCCAGCACAACACTCCGGGTGTACCCTGAATGTTGCCAATCGCATAAACCTTGTATGAATCCTACAGTTCCCTACTGCACTTTAACCTACTCCGGTTTCAAAGAGTAGATTAAAGTTCACTAGGGATCTTTTAGGGTGCAGTATGAAGGTCCATACAGACAGTTAGTGCATGACATGCTAGTGTGCTGTAGCTTTGCACCCCAGCTTGCCATGCACAAACTGTTCATCTAGACAAGCTGACAATATATAATGAAACATCACAGGTCTTGATAACTTTTCTAGGTAATGGCTTTTCAAGGTCTTTTGTAACTTGGCAAAAACTGCTTTGTGTATTTCTTCCAGTGTATTTTGTGGGGCAAAATATCTGCATATCTTTCACGTGCATCTGTGTAGTTGAAACATGCATCATAACACAGCCTCCCTATGATACTAGAATTGTTAAAAGAACAAATTTACTGTTAATCTCGCTGCATATATTCTGTGCTTCAGTACAGATGACCTAGAATATTTTTCTTATATTGCACTCATTTTTAAGTACAGTGAAACAACTGATAGGTCTGACTAAAAACAATTAGTTTTATTTGGGGCTTAAGGGGGAGGGAAAGAGAAACATATAATGTAGATCCCTCTAGTGTTAGTTCCAATATTGGATGCTCAGCTGCAGCCCTTGTTTGAATAAACAAATGAGCTGAATCTTAGCTTTAAATTTCAAGCTCCAGTATGGTAGACATACATGAATGCAGATATATTCATATATGTAAATATATCCACATGCAACGCAGGGTGGGGCTGTTGAGAGTGTCTGACCTTACCACCAGCATCTATTTTTAAATGCAGAAAACCTTCTATCATAATTGAGACGTCCATTGGAGAACACGGTCATTTGTATTTTATTGTCATTTGTGCTGTCATTTTATGTCATTTTGTACTTACCATGGTATATCTTGGTTTTAATGATAGCTACGCTGAAAGATCCCAGTTGCCTTGCATGTTAGAATTTGTGGGTATTTGGATAACGTGTGAGTAGTTCTAATATTAATATGTTCATCTTTTTTTCTTAAGCTGGCCTCCTGAAAATATCCATTTTTCCATTCTGGGTTTTTCTAGTTTCTGGTCTGCCTTGGTGTAAGACATTTGAAACAAGAGCAGGAAAAAATATTCTTACACATGTTTGACAGTTTGATAGCCTGCTGTGCAAAGTCTTTAACCTTTTATCGCTGCTCACCCCTATATAAGTGCTACTAGTCCGTGCCCAGCTTACAGTACAGTAATTTGCTCTGCTTATTTGCAGAAGAGTGCAATCAAGTCTCCCTGAGTGTTGGCAGTTGTAGTGCCAGCAGGTTTCTCACCCCTCAGAATTACTTATTGTAGACCTCAGTAGGAACGTGTGAAGTTTAACTCTTGCTATTTCGCTGTAAGGATGTAACAGTTTTGTTACACTCAGAAATTTGTTGTACATGTGGAACACCAGAGGAGCATATACTT
Organism: Lepidochelys olivacea; assembly: GCF_965140295.1. Classification (NCBI taxonomy): domain Eukaryota; kingdom Metazoa; phylum Chordata; order Testudines; family Cheloniidae; genus Lepidochelys; species Lepidochelys olivacea. Next base: position 27,936,075 of record NC_140417.1, on the reverse strand, counting down.
CTAGTGATGTGTAGTCTTACGATGCTGTATAGATTTCTTCTGTAGATTATATGTTGTCCATTGGTCATCATTACAGCCAAATGGGCATGTGGCATAAATGGACATGATTCCGTTGGCTTTAGTGTAATTGTACTCTATTTAAATAGCACTGAATTAGATCAACTATGTATTTCATCAGAGGAGAAAAAACAGAACAATATTATCTGAATGTGACAATACAGGGTTATTTGCAGTGTTGTTCTAGCCATGTTTATCCCAAGATATGAGAGAGACCAGGTGGACCAACTTCTATTGGTTAAAGGTACAAGCACTTCACATAGCTCTTCTTCAGATCTGGGGAAAGAAACTAAGATTGTCTGGGATAAATACAAGACACAGCTCTGCTGCTATGATGATCAATACCCCCATAAGACACCTTTCAAAACTCCTGGGTCCCACATGTGCCTATCACAATTGTGGTGTATCTTATTCAGTGCAACAAATGCCCCAACAACTATGTGGGTAAAACCAATCAGTGCGCTCTTGAATGAACTCACACAGAAAAATAAGATGACAACCCAATATTCTCTGTGAGTGAACTCTTTTTTTGCGAAGTGATCACTCCATATCTGATTTCTCAGTTCCTGTCCTCATAGGAAACCTGCACAACACGTTCAGAAGACAAGCCCTGGGAACTTAAATTCATCATGGAGTCAACAGACATAGTATAACAACTTGTAACACGCCCTACTATCTGCTAACCCTTAATTGCCCACTTGAGTTTAAGTGATCTCCCACAATGCGTTAACCCATTAAGTTTAACAATCTGTCCCAAAATGTATTTAACTCAGATACTCTGGTTTCTTTCCCCAGACCTGAAGATGAGGCTCTGTGAAGCTTTTACTTTCCATCAACAGAAGTTGGTCCAATAAAAGATATTACCCCACCTTCCTTGTCTCTCCTGTACAGGGTTAGACAAGAACCTTCTGAGGTTAAACAATGTTTATTTCCTTTTTGGTGACATAGAATCATAGAAATGTAGGACTAGAAGGAACCTCAATAGATTATCTAGTCCAGTTCCCTGCACTGAGGCAGGACTAAGTATTATCTAGACCATCCCTGGAAGGTGATTGTCATGCTGCTCTTAAAAACCCCCAATGACAGAGATTCCACAACTTCTCTATGTAATTTATTCCAGTGTTTAACTATCCTTACAGTTAGGAAATTTTTCCTAATCTCTAACCTAAAATCTCTTTTGCTGCAACTTAAGCCTATTACTAATTGTCCTTTTCTCTGTGGATAAGAAGAACAATTTATCCCTCTCCTCTTTATAACAGTCTTTTACATACTTGAAAATTATCAAGTCCCTCATCAGTCTTCTCTTCTCCAGGCTAAACAAACCCAGTTTTTTCATTCTTTCCTCGTAGGTCATGTATTCTAGACCTTTAAATTGTCCTAACTGGTCGATAGGCATATTTCAGAGCTGTTACCGAACTCCAGTTCTGGGAACAGGATGCCACTTGACCTCCTCTTGTCTTTTCATCTGTCAGTCAAGCAGAGAGACCTCTGCATACAGAGTAGAGATCTTAAGGGACATGCAACAGAGACCCCATAGATGGCAGTGAAAGTGTAGTCTCAGATTGCACCTTCCGTGAAGGAATCAGGGTTTGGTGACCACAAAGCAACTACATGTTTGCTACTGAAATGAGGGTTGGGTGGGGAAATTTGATGATCAGGATTTGATTATTGCATCAAGGCCTGGAGCAGACAGCCCATGGAGCTATGGCCACCCCTTACTCCAAGCATCTCTGTTTAGCAGCGAGTCAGAGATTAGAAATGAAGTGGATGCTTTTGTGCTATTCCTACCGCATCGAGAACATGCTGTACCTATTGACTTTTGTCAGATCACCTCCTGAGAGAGTTAATTAAAGCTGCAGATGCATGTTGTGGAGTTTGTGTTCTATGAATAGGCAAATAGGCAGAGATATCTGTGAGCAGCTATTTGTTTGCAAAATCATGATTTTTTTGTGCATAGATAGAGTACGGATATGGCTTACATGTAGTTTGTAAACCTCAGACCCTCCCAGAGTATTTGTTGCAAAATTTAATAAAGTGAAACATAGTGACATTGAGATAATCTTTTAACATGGATTAGGTACAAGGAATTCTTTATACTTGGAATAGACAGAAATTAACAAAAAAGTGGTTGATGGAGGAGCTCATTTGGTTTAATTCAGTGGATTAAAATGTTTGTCTCTGAAGAGTAAATCCCTCTGCCACTTTTATATGTTGACAGGCGTGAGCTGATGCCGCAATAAAAGCTTGTGGTAATTCAGAATATCAAAAAAGACCTCAACTTGGTTAAAAACATATAGTTCATCCACCTAAAATGTCCCTGGGATTTCAGTGGAAAATAAATGTGGCTTCCTAGATATTAATTTTTAAAAACAATTTTTTAAAAATTACAGTTTATTACATTTTTTTTTCAAATGGTACAGGGTAAATTTCTCAGTCATGCCAGACAAACAGCATTTGTTATGTTTGAGTACACTTTTTCAATATATCTTATACTGAAATAAAGTAAATATTCATCAAGCGTCCTTACCCCCTCCTTCAAATACCTCCCCACAAAATGCACTATTCCTGCCACTTACTCTCCATCCTTGCTTTTTGTTACTCAGGATGCACACTGTGCTATGTACTTGAAAGACAGGAATTAAAATTTCCCCTTCTAAAGAGTTTAAAAATGTAATAAGCAACATACAAGTGAGGGATAGGGCATGCCATATTTAAGTTCTGATGTTTCCCAGAGGTACCCAAGGTTGTGAGGCATCTCACCTGCCCCTTAGTATGAGGAGGTCTTGTCTCTGTCTGCTGTGGCCCAGCTACCTGAAGCCCCAGCCCCTGGCAACACAAGCACTGCCTTCCAGGCCTGTGCAGGCTTCGCTTTCTCTGTCCAGGTTAGCGACAGGCACACACCAACCTCTGAGTGTTCCCTGGAGTGTCCTGCCCCTTAATCAGTGAATGTTCACAGAATTGCCAGGTCACTATTCCCAAAGTAACAGTATACCGCAAGATATTATTATACCAGCAGCCTGAAGTCCTGGCGACAGGCCAGCCCACCCCAGCCTGGGCCACGGAAGAATGGGAACTGGAAGCAGGCAGGAAGGGGGCTGGCAACTGAGTGTGGCCAGGGTCACACCAGGCAGTTTGGGGAGGCAGTTCTTCTAAGAGTATAATGTAAAAATGATGTAAAGTGGGAGTTCAGCAATTTGCCGAGGGCTATGGTTAAATGATATTGTAAGGTACTATACTAACCAAAATCTTCCCCAGGATGTCTTTGCCCATCTGTGAAGGGGTTTACCAGACTCTTTGATGCCCTCCAGAGGACCCTGTGGTCTTACTACACCCTGCTACAGAAAAAGACAGGAGAGTAGGGTCCTCCAAGTGGCCTAGAGAAGGTGCTGGGAGACAGCCAATCAGGGCCCAGTGGGCTAGTATAAAAAGACCTGCAGGGCCAAAGTGAGTTTAGTGCCTTTCTGGAGCTGGAGGAGTGTGGGTGGTTTGCCTGGCTGCTGAGGGAGCTACAGGACCTTGGACAGAGCCATGCTGGCAGAGACTGGGGGAGCGAGAAGGAGCTCCTGGCTTGCTGATGGGACTCAACCAGGACAAGACCATGAGGTAAGGGTGAATAATGTGCTAGGGCTGCAGGGAAGCGACCCAGGGAATTGTAGAAGCAACATAGTGTAGATAAAGGGACCTGGTGGACAGCTGCCATCTATGGGGTCCCTGGGCTGGGACCCAGAGTATTGGGTGGGCCCAGGTCCCCCGCATTGGCCACTGGGGAAGTGACTGGGACTTTGATATACCCCAGAAAGGGAACTGAACTTTTTTTAAGTGGCCCAGCAGGAGAGCTGGGGACAGAAAGGCCTTGAGAGGGTGAGAACATTGCTTCCTGGAGGATGGCTCGATACTATGGCCAAGACCATTTAAAGACTGTGGGACTAATTAAGGACCTGAGCCCAAGGAGGGCTACAGAAGCTGAAAGACCAGGCACATGCATTCTGCCAAGGGGCGCTCCTGAGAATTGTGCTTTCCCTCTATACCAGGTTGGGCAATCTTTTTGGCCTGAGGGCCACATCTGGGTGGGGAAATTGCATGCAGGGCCATGAATGTAGGGCTGGGTGCAGGGGTTGGAGTGTGGGAGGGGGTGTGGTGTGCAGGAAGGGGCACAGGGTAAGGGGTTGGGGCAGAGGAGAGGTGCGGGTCGTACAAGGGGGCTCAAGGAAGGGGACTGGGGTGCAGGAGGGGGTGCACAGTGTGGGAGGGGGCTCAGGGCAGTGGTGCAGGGAGGGGGGCAGAGTGCAGGAGGAGGCTCAGGGCAGGGGGTTGGGGTGAGAGGTGCAGCAGGGGGCTCAGGGCAGGGGGTTTGGGTGCAGGACAGGTGTGGGGTGCAGGAGGGGTTCGAGGTGCAGGCTCCGGCCCAGTGCTGCTTACCTGGAGTGGCTCTGGGGTGGCAGCGGAATGCACTGTTCCCAGGCCAGGGCAGGTTCCCTGCCTGCCCTGTCCCCGGCCCCTCGCAGCTCTACTCCCGGGAAATGGCTGGCACCACATTCCTGCGGCCCCTGAGGGAGTGGGGGCAGAGGGGTCCACATGCTGTCCTTGCCTATGGGTACCTCCCCTGAAGCTCCCATTGGCCATGGTTCCCCGTTCCTGGCCAATGGGAGCTTTGGGGAGGTACCCACAGGCAAGAGTAGCTCGCGGATCCCTCTGCCCCCGCTCCTCCAGGGGCCTCAGGTATGTGGTGCCGGCCGCTTCCTGGAGTGGAGCGGGGCCTCTGACGCCATGGGCTGGCAATCTCATGGGCCGGATTCAACGCCCTGAGGGGCCAGATCCGGCCCATGGGCAGTAGTTTGCCCACCCCTGGTCTATACCATCTGGCACTTGAATTGGTGGATGGTAAGTGCATGTGTGGGATGACTTTAACTGTATGTGTAGACTTTCAAGAATAATAGAAAGTACCTGATTTAAAAACCTAAATGTATTATAAATCATTCTTGGGAGCAATCAGTAAGTATTAAAATGGTCCCTTCTTCGAAGACTTTTGCCTTCAGAGGCTCCCAAACGTATACTCTTTTAATCTTTCTTGGTGAACCTGATGCTAAAGTTGTGTCCAACAGTGAAGTTTAACTTTTGTAGGGTGTAGTTTTGTCATAAGTACATTTTCATCCAAAGTGTCCTGCTGGGTTGTAAGTCGTTTTTGCAAGTTTTTTCCCACTTCTGTAGTGTTTTCTACAGATTCTAAATGCATATCACATATAACCAGGCTTAGCAGAATTCAGTTTTTAAAAAATAATTTAAATGGATAATATCAACATTTTTTGAAAGCATTTAATTTTTTTCACATTTGCACAGAATTAGGGGTTTTAAGTACTGTTATTTTTAGCTATTTAAATTTTCACAGTTGCAGGAAGTTATGGGGGGGAGGATCAGACAATTATTTAATTACAATAGGTGTTGAGATTCAGAAAGTTAAAGCTTTATAACTGTTAATGCACAAAAGTAAGTATCCTTAAATGAAACTCTAAGTTTTCAAGGAGCATTTTTCTTACTTTGTCTATCTGTAAATTTTGATTATGATCCATGAAAAAAAATCTTTTCATCAGCTTTTGTGTGTATAGAGTGAAATTGACATTTATTGACACACATCTAATCTTTCCAGCCTACTCCTAGCAGCCTGTTTCATAAATATTCTTTAGTGACATATTTTTGATGCTATTTTGTCATAGGATTTTTTGTCTGTTTCTTCACAAGAATATGTATTCTCACTAAAATAAGTCATTGTCATTTAGTATTGCCACTAAAATAAAACACAATCGTGACCATTAAAAAGTCAATATTTATCAATAGTTGCTACTCAGCAGTATTTGAAATGCCACATTTATTGCCTAATTTAAATCCTTGGTATTTACAATGATGTTGACAGTGATCTCTTATTGCTTATATACACGGTATTTCTAGCTTTTTAACATATAGTGGTTCCCATAATTTTCTAATAGGTAAAACTAGCAAATAACTGTGGTATCTCAGCTGCTACTATTTGGTATGTGTTGGTAGATATTAACTTCTTTATATCATAGTATGGGAAATACAATACCTCTGAGAGGGTGAGGATGTTGTTAGTAACATAGGGTTAATTGGTACATAGAATTGTAGAACTGGAAGGGATGGGACATAACCGTTTTATCTATGTGGCTGTAGTTGAGTAGTATAAATATCCAATACAAATTTTACATTACAATTTATACTGGTAGCATAATTTCTGGAAACTTATAAATTATGGGTCTGATCCAAAGCCGATTGAAGTCCAGTGAAAAGACTCCTATTGTCTCCCAAGAGGTTTAGAACATATCCTCTATTAGCTGATTCAGACTCATCATTTCCACCAGTGGTAGAACAGATGGGAGCTGTCATTTAAGACAGAAGTCTTACTAGTTTCTTTGCTCACTTAGCAAAATTTCTTTCATTTTACCTTAATCTTCCAATACAGCTGCAAAATCTTGAACGTTGATAATTGATGAAGTTTTAAAAACTTCATCAATCCCAAAAGCACCTTTCTGGGGGCAAATAAATAGAGGAACTGCTAGTTCTATTAAAACTGACCACACAGAAGCCAGAATTCACCTAGGCAATTTACAGTGGATACCTTTTTAAATTTAACATTTTTGATCTATTTAGCTATCAAGGCATTCATGCCACACTCATCAACAAAGTATCAAAGATTAATTTTGTCTTTGTGGTATTTCTTGGGAATGTTGCAAATGTTGAGTTAAACTTCTCTGTTTATCTAAGGCAAAATTGGCACATTTTTAAGGTCAACCACTACACGGGGTACTGGGAAATCTATTATAAAAGAGAACACTTAATGCTCTAGTAAACACCAAATTAATTACATCAATGGTACATGAATACCAAAAGAAAGTGAGCATAATTAATGCTACTTCAGCAAATACCAAAGGAAATATTGATGATAGTGCTAATGTATTATGCAAAAGTTTCTTTATGTAAAACAATATAATACCATCTCATTGAGCTTGTATAGTTTAATTTATTCTTTAATATAGATATAAACTTAAATTGCTGATAAAAAACATATCAGATTTCTGTTTTCCAAGTAAGATATGAAAACATGGCCTGAAATGGTTGTAGTTCAGTATTATAATTTAGGTCAGAAGAAAGGCAGGAAGGCACCAGGAAGATGTCTTCGAGAGTTTATAATGAAGCATTAAGAGCTGGAGCTGTCTCATCATTATCTGTAATCTAGTGAGTGACACTCATATGAAAATTTCACATTAGTGACATTATGCTTTCTCTTGTTTACAATCTCAACCGTAATGCATTCCACCCTGCCTGTCACAGAATACTGTAAGAGCAGCCACTGTAAAATGAGCTGTCTACACCAAGAATGCATTTTCTCACCCAGAAACAATGTAATAAGAAATATAATTAGATTTCTCTGATTTTTAGCTGAGCATAATAAAATTATTTAAGGAGTTTTTCACATTTTTTGCAGATGTTAGCACTTCATAAATTTGCATTGGAATCTTACTTCAACCACTAAGACTGACTTTCAAGCAACAGTAAGCAGGGTATAGTTAACTACTGAAGCAGAAATCTAGAGTCAATGAGTAATTATTAAGAGCTTTCCAGAATATTAGCTGTTTCAGTTCCTACAGTGATGGAATAGTCCATTAGACATTCCTGTTTCTGGCAACTCCTGAGAATTGATTCTGATACAAAACAGCAAGCCATTTTGATCAATACTGTAATTACTCTTATTGATGGATTGTTTTACAATGGTAGTCATCATAGCAATATGTCTGCTCAAGAGGTATCAAGAATGTCCACTGCATGCAGTAATGCACCACAAATATCTGATTCAAATCAACACACTATTGAGGCTGGGATGACAAGCGTGAAATTAATTGTTCCAGTTCATGTAAGACCTGCATTCTTCTTTTGAGAGAGTAATTTGTTGTGTGTAGCCTGAGAACAGTACAGCCTCAATGCTGTGTTAGGAGTGTGGTTTGGGGTTTTGTTTTGGGTTTTGTTTTGGTCTTTCTTATTCTTCACCACCAACTATTCTTTCATTCTCCTAGGAATCAGTGTTTTTTAATTTTTTTTTTATTTTTTAAGATGATCCAGCAAGATTCCATACTCTTTCCTTCTTGGGGGAAGTGTCTGTCTCAATAACAGGAAAAAAATGTATGATGCCAAGCAAATGAAAAGTTTAAAAATTCAGGATATTGAGGTGAGAAAATCCAAAATTCTAATATATACACACCCCTATATAATATATGCAACAGCAGGGTAGCCGCTGTCTGGAAGCAGAAGTGTAGTCCAAGCATCATTTGTAGTTCAGAAATACATGTTTCATGGATGTTTATACTAAAACTTGTAATCTGCAAATTGCTTGGTACTGACGGCAACTTTACGACTAGATCCAGTTAAAATATTTTTTCAGGAGCATAGAAATTGGCTTTTCAGGTCTAGTCTACACTGGGGGGGGTAGGAATCGATCTAAGTTATGCAACTTCACCTATGTGAATAACGTAGCTGAAGTCGACGTACTTAGATCTACTCACCATGGTGTCTTCACTGTGGTGAGTCGACTGACGCTCCCCCGTTGACTCCGCCTGTACCTCTCACTCTGTTGGAGTACCGGAGTCAACGGGAGAGTGCTCAGCGGTTGATTTCTCGCATCTATACTAGACGTGATAAATCAACCCCCGCTGGATCGATCGCTGCCCATTGGTCCAGTGGGTAATGTAGACAAGCCCTCAGACTACATCATTGGCCTGTTTGTTGGAAGCTTAAGTCATGTTGATATTGTAGTGATAACTATAGTAAGTTGCACAAAATCACATTATTCTTCACTTCTTTCATTTGTTTTTTTAGGTCAAACTCTGTTTCATACTTCAGATCTGATCAAATATGGAGATTGTTCCAAATACTAAGCAGTCTGTTTGAACTCAAAGGATTTAAACTTACCCAGTTCTTTTATATAATCATCTGCCGAGTGTCTACTTTATCAGAGCCTCTAGTTATAAAGTGGGCGGACTACTTAGATTTATTTATATAGTCTTTAGTAGCATGCTTAAAGCACCATTGTAAAAATAAAAATGGAGCCTTTCTATTTTTTTTTCCTGTTCCTTCAGAAAACCTTAAAGCAGAAACTTCAGTAACCTACAAAGTTTTAATAAATGCTACAGTACAGTTTTTTCTGTAAAGAAGATAGTATCACAATAATAACCAGGTATGAGTGACCTTGTTTGAATGCTGCAAGAACCAATTTGAATAGTCAGACTAAATCAAACAAATTGCCATAGCAGACTAGACTAGTAGTTCACTAGTCCAGTATCCTGGCTCTGATGCTGGCCAATACCAGATGCTGTAGACAAAGGTGCTAAAATCACCATGATGGTGAAAATCTATGGAAAAACCTGCCTATAAAGAGAGCTTCTTCCTACTGAGTTGGTTGGCTTATGCCCTTGGTGCATGAAGGTTTATCTCCCTTCTAATTTTTAAAAATCCTCTCTAAAGTAACTCTGTTCTCATTATCCATATTTTCAAATACTGCTGAGCTCTTGGCCTCAATGAGTTCCATAGTTTAGAGATATGGTGTTTAAACTATATTTGTAAACTGAAATGTTTTTCTGTTTCTAAGAATATCCTCCTTTTATTGCATCGACAAAGTATGAACAGGGGCTCCTGATTAGCTTTCTGTCAAATATGACAGACATATAGAGTACAATAATTAATTGTATACATCTCTTGTGTCCTCTCCAAGCTTAAGCAGTCCCAGTTTTTTCAGTCTTTCCTTGTACTGAAGTCTTCAGAGGTCTTGGAATTTTTTAAATAATCAATTTCTGAACTTCCACCTTATCCTCTTTGAAATAAGGTGACTATAACTGAGCAGAATATTCCAGGTGAAGGCATCCCATTAATTTAATAATGAAAATATTGTAACGTTAAAAAATAGAAATGTTAGAAAAAATATTTTTGTCTTTCCTTTTTTCTACAGCCTAGCAGTTTACTTTTTTGACTTAATATTAAAGAGAACTTTCAGTGAGCTGATCACAGTGACTTCCTAGACTTTTTTCCAGAGTTGGGTACATTAAAGTCCCTGTGTAGCAGCTGACCCCACCCATGCCACCAAGTCAACACCTCCGTCCATACAGTCAGCCGAGGCATTGGAGCCTTAATTTAGTGTCCAACAACATATACAAATAGTTGAGATTACAATATACTTTGTCAAGACTGAATTGCATCTGCCATTGTGTTGCCCAATTACCTATGTTATGTCCCTCTGCAGTTCTCTGTCCTTACTAGTCCTGATTAACACAAATAATTGTGATCTGCAGGTACAGGTAACTTTTTAGAACTTGCTTTTCAATTTCACTTGGTTCTGTACTGCTTTATCCTGGCTTTACTAGAAGAAAAGGTACGAGATACCAAAAGGGAGGTTGTTGGAGGCAGGGAGCTGTCGTTTGTTTTTTTTCTTTTTGTCCTGTGTTTGAACAACTTTTGGCACAAGGGATCTTGATCCATTACTGGGGCTTCTAGGCTTTACTGCAGTAGAAATAATGTTTTGTTTTTCCTTGTGATTTTCTTTCTGTCTGATAAGAAAAACCAAAACAGTTCTTGAGGCTGGAAATCTCATGGGATGTTTGGCTAAGATTTTGGATAAATGGCTAAATTTTGGATGCTTATCTGCCTCTCAAATTTTTGAAATTCACTTATGTTTTAATAACTGACCACAGCTTAAAAACCTTGCAATAGTGGCAGTCCTGCTCTTTTTCTCTTTTTACAGCTGTCTGACTCAGCCTTATATAACTAAAGCAGACAACAGCTAGAAAGTGCCTTTTAACCTTGCATTCGGGGGGGGGGGAGAAGTATTTAATATTTCTTTCCTACTATTTGCATAATATATCCATATTAAGTTTGCCTTTCCAGTTGTTGTTCGGTGCTTAGGCAGCATTCTCCCCCCCCTTTTTTTTTTTGCTGACCAGTGTTAGACTTCTGTAGTATAAAGGACTGATGCAAGAAAAATGATCTAACAAAGTGACTAGAAAGGTTGATACTTATAACTGACAATGCCTCCATTAGTACTGAAAAGACTTTCTGCCCAGCTGAGAAAGTGTTTGCAAAATATTGACTGAACACTTGCCTAATACCCTAGATGATGCCCTTGGTAGTTTATAATAAATCATGTGAGGAAAATATGAACTAGAGTGAAAGTGCATTGATGGGGTATGTATCATTGTAAAATGTATTGAATGTAAGGCCAGATTTTTCTCTGACCTACACTGTGTGCAGCTGCAATGACTAGTCTAAATTGGTTAGCTTTGTGATGAATTTACTGAAAGACATTTTGGGCCAAATATCAAGTTAACGATGGTTGTTACAGCTGCAATTGAGAGCAGAATTTGGGCCTTTTTGTTTTGAGAAAATTCCACCTTCTCTGCTGCCACAGCTCTCAGCCTTTGCAGTGGTAAGCAACGTTACTGAATTATCTCATTTGCATGAGTCCCATGGCACTAACAGTAATCTGTTCACAACAATAATCTCTCAGCAAAAGAGTTTCTTAAAGTGATTTTATGATGAGCATAATAAGCATACATCATAAAAGTGACGTGTAAGAAACGTACATAATTAAAAGTCCATTTAATTAAAACAAATTATTTCACTTTATTTTTGGAACTGCACTGAAGGATATTTTTTTAAGACAAGAATTTTTCAAGTTAACAGGAGCTATTCAGATCAAATACATTCTTCCAACCACTATTAAAATTCTTTATGCAAAGGCTTTAAGTTGTTGAGCATGTCAGCAGACTGTGGGGGGGAAAAAGCAAAAATTGGACGTATTTAGAGTTGGATGAAATAACTTTGTTAAATGAGCGCCACATCCAGAAATATGAGGGACATAGTGTTGTGTGAAATAATTGAAACAACCCTCAAAACCCATGTGAAACTCACTTACTCAAAACTCAGCCTATGTTGGTTGAAAGTTTTTGCTGGGTCGGTTTATTGTTCTGACATGATAACGTGATGAGACTGACACCTTTGTTTTGAGGTATGTTGGAAGCTGAAACTCTAAATGTAATACAGGCATGTGGCCATATGTGAATCAAAATCAAGCAAATTAGTTCTACAAACACTTGTAAAATTCCAGGGACATCCAGTTTTGGCCTCTATTCCATCTCCAGGGGTCTTGCTGTGGCAGGTCCTGGTGGATAATTGTTTGAATGAAACCTTTTGAGGTTTCACCCATCATTAAACACGTGCAAAGTGAATGAGTAGCCCATATAACAAAACCCACCATCATGATGGCCACTAATTTGGCATCTTTGTTATTGGCATACTCAGAGAGGGGCCAAAGTTTCAGTGAGCATGGAAATGCAACTAGCTACTCACCCCTACAGTTATTAAAACATGCAGGGATACTCTCCAGGTTCTGTACTTGTTTCTATAAATAACAGGACTTCAGTGTGCAAGCCTCTTAGTCTGGCATTTGACAACACTAAATGTGCTTACAGTTATTTTTCAATCAAAATCTACAGCATGTTTGCAGTTGCTGAATATTGCTGATGTCTGTCAGTGTTAAATGCATGGTATTAATTAAACTGAAGAGTTTTCATGTAATTTCTAACATCTATTTTAATAGAAGTGGAGTGAAGCTTACTATTAAACTTTCCAATATTTTACAACACCATATGCAGTTCCTGAGAGCCAGGGATTTTGACTGCCATAATGAGGTGACACAGAGGCAGGTATTAAATAGTACTAAAACAGTAAAACTTTATATTTTTGTGTAAAAATAGAGATGTTTATTATACAAATTCATGTATTCGCCCCCCCCCTTATAGTATGTAATAATTTGCTGTTACTTTTCCTGGGGGAAAGGGAAACGCCTGTTTTTATCCATTATTTCATGCCTACCTGTGACCAGTTCCTTTTATGGCACTCAGTATGACTCATTACCTGACATTTATCTTGAATTCATCAGTGGACAATAGATGCAAACAATTTTTTTTTTCTTAGCAATAGATCATGCCAAAGGTAACAGAAAATGATCAAACTGTCTCTTGCTCGGGTAATATACTGTACCACTATTTGCTGACTATCCAAAATATAGCAGATTTTCTATTGATCTGTCTACATCTTTATTACCATAATCTTATCAGCATTGTTGCTGTTACAGTATATGATCTGTGATCACACAGGTTTTATTTTTATTTGCTACATTACAGATAGTGCACCCTCAGTCACTTACGGTTCTAAGATTGTTTCTACATTTATTGATTTTTTTTTTTAAGCTTGCTTTATGGAATTCGAAGGAGTTGACATTCAAAGGTTTGCTTGTTTGATAAACGTCTTACAACTCCAGCGTCTCACAGTAAGGAAATATCACCCACATAAAGAAAATAAAGGGGGGAAATCTCAAAGTGCATTTTTATTTCTTTAGGAATCATTGCACCCTGGTTTACAGGGCAGAATAATAGGAATGTTGGACCTATGCTACATATGTTGTCGTTGCATTACAGATATAGATAATGGGCACTTATGTAGCCGGCTTTATTGCAGGCAAAAATTTTCTAAGTGGAGAACAAATACCCACTCCTTTAATTTCAATGAAAGCCTTTCTGTTTCTAAATGGCTAAAATAAAAAGTAAGCTTATGGAAGGAAATTGTCATTACTTGAAATTTCTTGGAGATGGTGGGGCTCATGGACTTCCTATTGATCTTGAAATGTTGAAAAACATTTTCACAACAAAATGTTTTTATTTTTTTTTCAACCCAGGGACTCTAGTAGTGGCCATTTTCAATTCAGTTTTCTATGCATCAGTGTCAGTCAGGGTGGCAGGAGACTACAAGACTGGTGCGCAGACAAACAGAATGAAAAGGAATAAATATTCCCCCCAGCCCTGGGAATAGGAATGGGAGGTGAGGAAGGTAGGAGTGAGTGTGGGAAGAGGGAGACAGAAGGTGCTCCCCTCTCCACATTAGAAACAGGAGGCTCTTGAACATTTTGCAGTGATGGCAGGGCAGCCTGCTATGGGCTGATTCTGGAGAACAATAAGGAGCCCTAAGGTAGTGTCTGTCTTCAGCAATGTCTTCCTGAGCCATGACCATATGATCTTCCACCAGGCTTCTTCTGGTCTCCTGCCACAGGATGTGTCCCTGGAGAAGCAGTGCTCTATTTAAATGGACAAATAATAGGCTCTCTACATTCTTTGAGCCTGTCGGAGACTGTATCACCAGCTATTTACACTAAAAAAGTGGTCTGAGTAGATGCTGCTTGATGGGTAGGAGAGGTGGGGGACAGCCAGTTGTTGCAATGCTTGGCCACACATCCCTTGTCAGCTGCTAGTAATGAAGGTCTGAGTTAATGGGCGCTTGCATGGGATCCTGGACATATCCATGAAACCTTTTCTATGCTGCTGCTGCTCTTGCAGCAGCACTCTCTTCCTTGAGGGGTGAAGAAGAAATGTGAACCAGTCCAAAGTCCTTCAAGCTATCCCCAAAAGGAACACTTGCTCTCTCCCTCAGTGCATATGGTGATACTCCCTTCCTGCTGTAGAATCTTCTTCACCTCTAGGTGGTGAAGACGCTGCTGCCTAAATCTTGGAGAGCACTGGACAGTACCTTCAGTTGCCTTATCTCTGTTTATTTTTCAAATGGAGCATGCTTGCCTCATTCCCATGAAACACTTAGACTTTGAAACACCATTTTCCAACTGAAAAGTGTTCTCTTGGAAAGTTATTGACCAGTTCTAATTGTGACACTTAAAATCAGTTTTCCCTGCGTTCATCTGGAGACCTTTTTTACTGGTGGACCTTGAGGAGAAGAGTGAGGGCTTGATCACTGACTAACAGTGGTTGAACTTGGATGGACTATGTAAAGACCTTGTATTGATATCCTAAATGAAGTTTCTCTGAATCTCTGTCAAGTATCCAATTATTTATGTATCGTATCTCCCCACTTGCTAGCTAGAACAATAACTAGGGAGCATATAGAGACGTATTTTATGCCTCCTTGTAACAGCTTCTCCTGCTAATGACAATATCATCCAGATCTCTGTGTATAATAGGCAGTTGAATTCACTGATTGCATCTGTAAGGGGACTGTTGCCACCTTACTAACATTCAGTGGGGGTGTTTTGGTTGGCTAGCTCCCAGTACTAAAAGGGGAAGGGTCTATGGGAAATCAGGACCCTGAGACTGATAGCCCCCAGGAACAATGGGGAGGGCCAGTGCTCCAGGTCAGCCTGAATGACAGGGCGTGCAGGCTAATCAGGGAGTCAGGAGGCCAGGGAGGTCCCGTCCTTCGTGTGAGCTGGAATTACCTGGGTCAGACAGAGTGGGGCTGAGCTAAGGAGAAAGCAGGGGCCCAAGCTGAGCTGGGGAGCAGAGCTGTGCCAGATCCAGAGAGAGCAGACCCTGTTCTGGGAGCTGAGCTGCAGCCCCAAAGCCAGAGGCACAGCCCTGAGAGAGCAGACTTGTCCTGGGAAGAAAGCTGCAGCAACCAGAGCCAGAGGGGCCAGAAAAGCAGCCCAGGAAGCAGGTCAGTGCTGGGAGCAGAATCACAGAAGCAGCCTGCAGAGCAGACCTGTCCTGGGAGCAGAGCTGTAGCAACCAAAGCCAGAGGGGCCAAAGAAGCAGCCCAGGGAACTGGAGGCAGAGCAGCAGTGGCGCTGAGACAGACTGGTGGAGCTGGGGCTGGAGCAGTCCGGAGCCAGGTGCGGTGAGCAGCTGGGGAGAGTGAGGGGGACCCTGGGCAGCAGGCCCAGCACAGGGAGGTACCTCAGCCAAGAGGCACTGCAGGCCAGGCTTGGATCGTAACCCCGACAGGGTGGAGGTGACACTGGGAAGAAGGGTCCTACCACTTAGAGACTGAGAGTGTGTGGCCACCACCAGAGCGAGTGTCCAACCCAAAGCATCCCTGCAGCACAGCCAGGGCCTGAGAAGAAGGCCTGAGACTTACAAGGAACAGACTGTGAACTGCCCTGACATTCCAGAGACACTGTTTGTGATGTTCCCTGCCACAGAGCGGGTTGATGTGTTTCCTTTAACCTTTCCCATTTTTCCTTATTTTTAAAATTAATTGTTGATTAAATAACTTGCATTTGCTTTAACTTGTATGTAATGGTCAGTGGGTCAGAGAAGTGCCCAGTGCAGAGAGTACCCCGGAGTGGGGACACCCTAGCCCCTGTCTTAGGTGACCACAGCAGGGTTGGGGGTCGAGCCCCCCAGGAATCCTGGGCCCAGCCTTGTTGGGGTTATGAGGACTCTGCCAGACAGGAGAATGGAAGGGGAGCCCTCAAGGGCAGGGAGGCTACTGGGTAAAGGAAGTGGGAGTGAGGGCTCAGGTCCTTTTGCTATTCCACTTCACGGGGGTAGTGCAGAAGCCAGGAAAGTTCCCCACAATAGCAGGACTGTTCCCCTTCTTAAACTCTTGTTTTTACCCTGGTTCATGCCTACAGCTATCTGCCTTTCTGCTGCATTGCTGCTGCTTATCTACTGTATTTCTTCACTGTTGCAGTATAGTCTCTTGGCAGCAGCTAGTCCTTGCCAATAACAGTTGGTATCTAGGGTAGGTAGGTGCCTTCTAATTTGGAGTACATAGTTGGAGTATAATTCCATTACAAATTGCAGGTTATGGTTCAAACATGTGCAGGAATGGTGAGCACACCTATGTATTGCTCCAGTTCTTGTTTTTTAATATGCCACTTTAGGAGTATTTGTATCCTAAAAGGTTGGTGGTCTGTGTTAGTGTTCTCACAGTATCTAGGGGAGTGGTACCAATATTTACGACAGCTATTCAGTTTAAGGAATTTATTGCTAATTTACTAGACAAACAAAGGGTAAATATATAGACCAGGAGTTGTTTTTAGACCTGGGCTTCTCTGTGCTCCTATCTTACCTCTAACAAAATCTAAACTGAAAGAGCTCACCTGTCCAACTCAGCCTTTTTTAGATTATCAATAATTCTTCCAAACAACCCTAAAATATTCCAGTTCATTTTTTAAAAAAATCCTAATTACCTCACATCTGCCTTCTGCAACAATTTGGCCACCTAGCTATTGTACTATGTTATCCAAAAGCCATATGCGTAGGTTCCAAATTCACAGCACCCTCCTGGGTACTGGATGCTCAAGCTTTTGAAGGTGTCCCCAATGTAGGGAGCTCCAAATGCAAGTAGTAGCTTTCCATTTAACTGGACATTATAATTGCAGAAACCTACAATTCACAAACAAGATATGGGACCTTAAACAATAAATGGATCATTATATTATACACCAGTCCTCTGGGAATGACATAATGTTAATTTTATCATCACATTTATTTATTCTCCCTAAGGAAAAATAAAGAATACACACATGCCTCCTAAGCTCAAACACACCTCTCAAAGATAGGAAATCATTGAAACATCCTTTTTGCACAATGAACTCCCTGTCTCATATATCTTCCTATGTTCCAAGATTATTTCAGGGCCTACCAAAAAGCAAAAGCCTGCTAATTAACAAAACTAAAAATCTCTCCATTCTTTCATATTTGCACAGCACACATACTGACAGAGACCTGCATTTTGTGTCACATGCATTTCCTACCCCTTACCTAGGAAATCCTAGGCTCCCGTGAGGACCTTGGGAGTTTTGCCATTAACTTCAGTGGATCCCGGACTACATCCAGTATTTTTAAAGTAACTGACTCAGACCACTGAGCTCATGAGGGTGCTCTTGAGTAGGTGTAACTTATCATAGCTCTGACTTGGGTGGAAGTTATGGCAACTTACACCAGCTGAGGATCTGCCCTGTAATACCTAACTGGTTAGAGGCTCACAATAAGTATGGTTGTGCCCTTATTTATCCCAAAGCATTTATTTATTGTTGGCAGTATGTCTTTGGCAGCTACATTATGTACCCAGTTCTGCTCTCAGTTACATGAGTGCAGCTCATGAGAGTACTAGCTAGTACAGTAACTACACTCTGTAGTCTAGAATTTTTGCATAGCAAATTTCATATCACCTACAGTGTGTCTTCCTATAAAACAATTCTGCCTTTTATTACATATCTGGGTACATCTCTCATGAGCTGTAGCAACTATTGAATAGGAAGGTGCCATTTTTACCATTTTTGTGACTATACCCACTCTTAAAAATTGATTTTTCCCAACCTGGAGATCTTACATGAATGTAGTACAGTTATGAAAGCTAAAATGTGTCTAATGTGATGGCCTGTACCTTTAAAGTTTGAGCATTCTCCCTCATCCCCATGAAAAGGCTCACTTTTGTTTTGGTTTCAGTTTTTGCTGTCAGAAGAACAATAAAAGCTTCACAGCAGACAGTTGTGTTTCTAGCTCCTTCTCTGCTAGGTCCAAATAGAACACCTAATGCTGACTTTAAAGATACTAATTTGTCTCCTGTCAAGACGTTGCAGGAAATTGCCACATCTGCATCTTCAAGAGGCATATTTGAAGCTGCATGAATATCTTGTATAACTGCTTTTTTTCAGATGTCACAGTTTGAAGATTTGAATGTTCTTAGCCACTTCTTGACTAGAAATAGCACGTTCTAGAAAGAGTGTAATACTTCACTTAGCTCCTTGTTTGTGCTTTTTAGTATTGTAGCTTGTTTCCTTAAATATGCTTTAAGCCAGGAAACATAGAAAATAAGAATGCTACAATGCAGGAGGAAATGCAGGTGTTTTAATGGTGTGGTGATTAAATAGAAGCTATTAAGTAGACTAATTATATCATTGTTCACTCTAAAGATCTGAGGCCAAATTCTACTCTCATTAATGCATTTTCAATCGCAGCCTCACCATCTAACTGGCCCACAGGACCACCAGGAAGTCTCCTGGAATGTCCACAAAATGGTCACAGGCAATTTTCAGTTGACAATCTCTACATTTATTTAGCCTAGAGACAGGATTTTTTCTAGGCTTTTTCCTCTTTCTTTAGTCTTTTCTCCTCAGAGTTTTGGAATAGGAATGGGATGTGAGAATAGGTTTGTTAGACACCTAACTTTGAAGTGCAGGCATCTGGAGTGCATCATAATACACAGGACAATTTAATGTGCCACTACTATAAAAGTGGTTAGCCACTAGCCCAGTGGTCTCCAACCTTTTTATGCACAAGATCACTTTTTGAATTTAACAGCAACCCAGAATCTATCCCTTCCCCTCCCTGAGGCCCCACCCCATTCACTCCATCCCCCCTCAATCCATTGCTCGCTCTCCCCCACTCTCACTCACTTTCACCAGGCTGGGGCAAGGTGTTGGGGTGTGGGAGGGACTGCGGGGTCTGGGCTGGGGCCGAGGGGTTCGGAGTGTGGGAGGGGGCTCTGAGCTGAGCCTGGAGCAGGGATTTGGGGTGCAGGAAGAGGTGAGGGGTGGAAGCTTTGGGAGGGAGTTTGGGTGCAGAAGGGGGCTCCAGGTTGAGGAAGAGTGTTGAGGTGCAGGAGGGGGTATGGGGTGCTGGCTCTGGGCAGGGGCTAAGCACTGGGGCAGGGGTTCAGGGTGCAGGAGGGAATATGGGGTGTTGGCTCTGGGAGGGGGCTCACGGCTGGGGCAGGGGGTTTGGAGTGCAGGAGGGGGTTTGGGGTGCTGGCTCTGGGAGGGGGCTCAGGGCTGGGGGTTGGGGTGTGGGAGAGGTGCAGGCTCCCACTGGGCGGCACTTACCTCAGGCAGCTTCCAGTTGGTGGCGCATCTCAGCCCCATGCCACTCCCCAAAGTGGCCAGCATGCCCCTGTGGCTCCTGGGGGGGCAGGGGTCTCCATGCACTGCCCCCACAGCTCCCATTGGCTACAGTTCCCCATTCCCGGCCAATGGGAGCTCTGGGGGCAATGCTTGCAGGCATGGGCAGTGCATGGAGACCCCTGCTCTCCCCTTCCCCCACGGGCCACAGGCCAGGGGCATGCTAGCTGCTTCCGGGAGCAGCGTGGGGCGAGGGCAGGCAGGGAGCCTGCCTTAGCCCACTGCACCACTGGACTTCTATGGGCCAGAGATCGCAATCAACTGTCAGCAGCTTCAGAATTGACCAATCTGTTGCGATCTACCGGTTGGTGGCCAGTGCACTGGCCTAAAGACATTTGAGGAGGGACAGAGAGACCTCTCTGTGAGTGAATGAGTGATGTAGCTCATAGCAGGCTCCTCCTAGGAACAAGCATCTCTTCCCCTGGGTGTGAAGATGAGCCCACTGAGCTGGGAAAGTTGCTGATGCAGCCACAGGTGCAAGAAACTGGTTTTTTCTTTTGTTTTTTTTTTAAAGAAGAGCCACCATCCGCTGCTAGTGGGGTTCAGTGTGACAAAAGGCTGTGTAAGTTATGTGGTTGTGGAATCTCTTATCTCTCACAAGGCTCTTTCTGACAAAGTTTGGCACTAAAATTCCGTTGACTTTGGTAGGGTGGTGCATGTGTGTAACTGAAGGAAGAATTTGATCCATTAGTCATTATCTGAGGACTAAAAAGGTTTAATGAGTTTTTGATTTATTAATGACCTCTGAGCTGAAAATAATGGCACAAGCGGTCCCAGCATAGCAACAGATGCTTCTGGTTGGTTTTTATAATATTTCAAAATAACCATTTTGGGTCATTTTTAGCTAAATGAACAAAACCTCACCCCCACCCCTTTGTCCTTTTGTAGTAGAAAATGTTGAGTCCTAATCCATTAACTTTGGAAATATGAGAAACATAAACAAAGAGCATGTAGAAATGAGCCTGGTTATTTTGTTTTGAAAAGTGGTCACCATTCATATGCAGCAACATTGATTCCAACAAAAAATTTCCTAGTGTATATTTATGGAGTGAGCATGAGAGCCAAATTGGCATGGTAAAATGTAATGGCTTTTCTCGGTCTGTTGGTGATTCACATATCAAATATAGAATAAACAATTGGCAACTGTGAATCATGTGGCTAGAATTACATCCAGGAGATGTCCATATCCTCAAAGATTTAGTGGGAAAATGACCCTGAAAAAGTCTACCTCTGGAGTCCTCACTCAGATCAAACTCCCAGTGGGAACAACAGGAGATTTGCCTGAATGAGGATTGCAGGATGAAGCCCTGAGCTGGAACATCTTGGTCACCAGCAATTTCTGTGATGGGGGTTCAGTATGCTACTCAGGAAAAATAACACTTCCAAAAAGGTAGGCTTAGTATTGTCTTATGACTTCAGCAATGTATAGCAGCAGTATCAGAAACATTGCATCATTCAGTTGAGTTCAGAACCGCTCAGGGCTATTAATTAGGTGCAAACCACAAATTTTAAGACATCTTCTGTTTATTATATTATTATATTTACAGTAAGTGAAAACTTTAAATATTGTTAGTGCACAGGAAATCAGTTCAATCTCTCAGTAAAGTATGAGAATACAGTGTTACTGCAGCAAGACAGTGCACATCTGAATATTTTTAGTCTTCACTTTGGCCACAGGAATGCTGAGAAGAGGTCTAAAACACTGTTACAAACTTTCCTTAATTTTATGTAAAACTGTTACGTGCTGTTTTGTAAATTCTAGATTTTTATCATCCAAATTATATTTACAATATTTTTAAATATTTATTTCATGCTACTTAGACATTCTCTGCAGTTTAAAAGACCATTCTTGGAGTTTTTACTCATGTGAAAAATCTTTACCTATGCAGGAGTCCCGGTGATGTCAGTATGACAACTCAGGTGGGGAAAGGGTTACAGAATTGGGCCCTGTGTTATTACTATGCTCTGTTTTTGTTTGTGTGGGTAACGTTGTAAAAGTGATTTATTGTACACACATATATACACCAGATTATGCCAGTCTTGCAAAACATCTACTCAACCATGTACATCCGATAAGTAATTTTTTTCTGGATGATTAAATAATCTTTTTTTATTATTAGCATCATAACAAAGGGTGAGATTTTGTGCCTGGGCTGATAAATTTTCATGACACCTTTTCAAGGCTACTGAATGCAACATATTAATACTTGATGTATACTTTTAATAGCACAATACACACTGCTGTACTTCACTTTGACACTTTGGTTAATACAGGAAATTCTTTACCCATCTGCTAATATTTATGGCATATGTGCAGCTTGTTTATGTACCTATCTTGTGTTTTGTTTAGTTTTTCTTACTTCCAAAAAATTTGATAAAATCAGGTGTGTGTTTCTAAGAGAAATCTTGTAGGAGTGCATAGTTTGTTTAGACTTCTTTCCATATTATTTTTGGATCAGAAGAATCTGACACACGAGAAAATTGCTTATGCAGTTAGATTTTGTTGTTTCCCATTGATGGATTCCACACTTGGCTCTTGAAGGAAAAACTGATTTATGCAGGCACATAAAGGTCCATGGCTAATGGGTATGTAAGTACATGCTATATACAAATGAAATGCAGGCAACCATAATACATAGACTAAATAGAGGCAGTTGTGAATTACAGACCCATAATTTCACCACGGAGTCCGGGTGACATAAACCTCAAGAATGAAGCTTTAGTGGTGTGTGTGATGTGGTGTCACCAGAATCCCGAAGTGGAATTACAGTTCCATAATTCCAAATTGTGATTTTTTTTTTCCCCTAAATTTGTTAAACACGTGGCTCTCAGCTCCTTTTTCACATCAAACTAGCCCATTCCTTTCCTCCATCTTCATTGTTAAAACTACACTATCTCATTCCCCTTTTCTTTTCCAGCTGTCTCTTTCCATATACTAGTAATCCCTTTTTGTTTCCAGCATTCAGACTATTGCAGGAGAAACTCAAGATCAGAGAAACTGCTATAACTAGGGCTTCTTAGTGGTGTGTGTTTGAAAATCAAGTGTGCGATGTCTCACCAGTCAGTGCACTGTCATAATTTATAAGCTTGATGTCACTTTTTAAGGCATGGTTTGTTTGATTCAGTGGAATCCAGGTAGAGAGACGAGGGAGTCTTGTGTGTCCCTCATTTATATGTATTGAATATTTGAAGGTTTTGTGGTTTTATACTACAGTATAATTAAGTTAAAAATTTGAAAATACTATATTGCTCACCTGTCTATCTTTTGGAGTTCTGTACCTTACTGGGGCATTGATTTAGTTATCTAAAACTAATACTGCTTCATTTGAAGACATTCCATTTTTTGATTCTCAAGTTTCATTGATCAAAATGGCATTAAGATAGGATATTTTTTTTCCTGAATCAGTCCCAAAGATATATTATGATAGTGACAGAAGCTTTGACTGAGTTTTGAGACACGTAGTCAGTTACTCTTTATTTGGGAAGTGGATAACTATTTTTACAACTGCATAATAGATTGTGTACACACATTTCATGGTAGATGAGCACAAAAAGGATTGTTTAATTTGTCTAAATATATCAAGGTATCCTGAAATCACTGTCATCGTATTTTCTTTGCTGCTACAAATCTTGGTTGTGTGCTGCATTTGCAAACTATGACTACAGGTGTTATATTTTACTTGGAATTCTTTGCTTGGAATATTTTACTTGGAATTCTTTAATTTTTTCATAAAGAAATATAAATATTTCTTTCATGTTTTTACAATTTTAAATGAGGCTTACACCATTGGCTAGCTAAATTGTTGAACACCTGAAATGATTAGCCAGTGCTCTTTACACATATAGAATATATGTGATGTACGTATTTGCAGAGGGAGAAGTAGTTAGGTTGGATTTGCTATTATGATTTACTACTTGTATTACCTATAGTCCCTAACTGAGATTGGGTGAGATTGGGATTGGAGGTCCTACTGCACAGACACATAAACATAGTAAAAGGTAGTCACTTTCCAAAGATCTTGTAGTCTAAGGCCTTAGTTCTGCAGTTGATAGCATGTGGACAGACCGCTGTGACACAGAGCCCCACTGAAGCAGAGTTAAAAGGGAAGAAGGCACAAGGGGGAGGAGTGGGCCTGAGGCTGACTGCCCCCCCAGCAGCCTTTAGGTGTTTGTGTGATGCCCTCTTGAGTCAACTGGTGTATTTGAAGGTGCCACCACCAATGACCCCCATTGCTCTCCAGCTCTGCCACTGCTGAAACCTGGCTTTGCTGATGCTCTGAAATCATAGGGCTTTGAACAGTTATTGCAGTCTGCCTGTGTAGTTGTAGGGCAAAACAGTTTATATAGGCAAAACAGTTGAAGATTAGGAGGAATAAGTGATCTCCATTTATAGATGGGGAAAGTGAAGTGCTGAGAGATTACCTGACTTGTTTGAAATCACACACTAGAAGTATATGGAAAAGCTGGGAATAAAGCCAAAATATCGTGAGTCCCAGTCCAGTGTCTTAACAACACCATTTTTCTTCTCCAAAATGCAGCTTTTATTTTAAACCTCAATTTCAGTTACATTAACTTTCCTAACTAAAAATCCTTTAAGTATGAATTTTTTCATGTTTGCTCTCAGCCCAGAGGTGTTTTTAATAGCTTCTGTAAACTTATTGCCAAATATATTATGAGTGAACTCTGCAGAACTCAACACACAATGTAACTTGTAAGTATCCTGAAAGTTTAAAGTTTGCCAATTAACACACAGCTGCCAATTAAAGGTGTTGGTGGAGAAATCATTTGCATTAAACTTGGTTTGTTTTGTAGCTCTCATTGTAGAGACTTTAGTCTCATTTAGAGACTTAAAAACCAAGCCTAGTACATATGTGTTGGCTATTCAGTAACAGCATATCCTGGAGCAGAATGGTGATTTGTCACTTTCCATCCAACTGGTGAAATGATACCTGAAATAATACATTCATTTCTAGGCACTTTAATACTAGTATGTGTAGGCAAACTGGAGGCAGTAGAGAGAAGAGGAACAAAATAAGGGTCTGGAAGTATTAATTTATAGAAAAAAAGATGAAGAAACAAAGTATTTTCTAATACACATACACACACGATAAGCAACAACTGGGAATACCTGATGAGTATTTACAAGTATATGAAGGCTGCAAACACAAAGGAGGGACAATAATGATTGGACAAGGTTGCATATACCCAGATGCAATGGGAAAAATCTAGGTAAAATATCAGGGAAAACTTCCTAAGAGTGAGAGCTGCTAGACTGTGGAATAATCTCCTAAAGGGAGAGAGGGAAGTCTCATTGCTTGAAGTGCACAAAAATTTTGAAAAGCAGTAAAGAATATTCTGTTGGAGACAACTCTTTGTTCCTCAGGGGATGAAATAGATGTCCTAATACAAATTATATTTGGAAAAAGTTCTGTGATTTAATAGGGAAATGGAAGCAGTGTGATCCTTGTGTTTCATGTAGGATGATTGGAGTCAAGATCTGGGCTGTTACTGTACCGCTGATTCACTATGTGGTTGTGATAAATAACTTCCTATCTGTAAAATGGATCACTGATTCTAGTGGATAGTGCTTTTGAGGTTATTAGAATAAATGTGCTATGTGCAAAGTATTCATGTGTATACATTTTAACCCCCTTCCCAGAAAAAATCTGCCTTTACTCACTAAAACATTTCAGGGGGTTAGATTGGAAGGAGCAGCATCAGAAGAATAGGAAGGCAGTTTCCCAAAGGGATCAAATTGAGGTGGAAATATGGTAACGAGACTTTTCATGCATTTCTTTTGTCCAAAGATCTCAAAGCATGATATGATATGATCTTCAAAACACTCCTATGAGATGAAGAGTTATTGTATCCATTGTTATAAGTGCAGAAATAAGGTTATAGACAAGTTAGATGAATTCAGTCACAGTAAGTCGTGACTAGGAAGACCAGAAGATGCAAGTTCTCTTCCCAGCCAAGTTTTCCTCTTTTGGCACTTTCTCATTGTACTTCTGATAGAAGAACCACAGAAGAAAAAACATCTTAAAATAGAGAATCTGAACTTCTTAAGGAGAACACCAACGCTGTATGTATATTATATGGAAGGTCTTTGAATGGAAAACATGTTATAAGAATACTTTGAACCAAAGAGTTGTCTTAAATGAATTCACTGATAACTTCAAAACATCATGTCCCCCCTGCCCAAATATGATATGCTGCAATATGTTAATATTTAGAAAGTTAGACTGGGGAGAGGATTCTAAAGAAAGCCAAAGATGACCAAAATTTAGAAATTGACTGCTTGTTCGTGAAATTATTATTTGGGAACAAAGGTTTTTCTCAGGGCGGGATTATAGATGGAATGTGCTAATTAAAGGAACAAAAAGATGGGCATTACAGAAGATATAACAGTAAAATATCCAGGAGAAGCCAAATAGGGACACTAGATTCCTGTCAGTTGTACTGTTTGATATGGCAGATCTCTTGTCATCCTGCAGTAATAAGAGGCTTTTCTGAGGGCAACACTTGAGCATGCCACAGGCTGTCCCTGTGGTTTTTCTTTTCCAGGGAGTGATCTTACCCATTGGATCACCTGAGCCAGATGGGAAAGAGAAAGTAGCCTATCTCTGGTCTCCTTTGTGGGATGTTAATGGATCACTAAAATGATAGAATATAGATGACCTCTTTAGTCACTAATTATGTAATAATAAACAACTTACATTTGAAATTAGTCACCTTTCAGAAATATACAGCCTGGGTAGGCTCAGTCTTTTCTGGCAAAAGATTATAGCTGGAGAGATCATCAGCCCAGATATCAGAAAGACTGAACAATCCCCAAATCGATAACTAGTGAATACATACTTAATGGAATACTTTAGTGTGCTATAGAAAAGTTACCTTGCGACCGTGTTTTTAAATATTGAGGACCAGAAGCTGAAAACCGTACACCCTGATCTTCTGCACTGTCCTTAATTTTTTACACTTGTATTGTTTTTGGTACTAATTCAATAGCAAACCGTTAGTATCTTGGCATGTTATAGTGGCATGTACTCTTCAGTATCAAAAAGGTGGACGCAAGCACCAACTATATTACTTGAAACTTAATCCAGTAAAAGTGGGTTTATTCAATTATCTGAACATGGGTAACGTCAGGAATGAACAGCACTTTTCTTCTAACACTATCCCTAAAAGCTCCTTTCTACAAGAAGAATGTAAATATGATGCAGTGTGATTAGGATATGTTCACATTTATCTCATAAGGATTTTTTTTAGATGCAGTATTGACAGCAAGCTGCAATGCTGACAGGAATCAAATTAACATTCTTTAATGTACACTGTTGTTGCAAAGTGATTTAATTCGCTGTTATAAACTCTCTCTCTCTCGTAAATGTATAATTTTATGTTTCTGACTTGCAAGGAACTAATGATGAAGAGATTGGCAGCATATTCCAACTTGGACTCTTCAAATCTTCAGTTGTAACAGCAAAATAATGAAGAATGAGCCAAGTGCTAATTGCTGATTTAGAATAATTTAAAACACTTAAAAAAATCAAACCCCAAATAAATCCCTATAAATATTCCAGATCGAACTGAGGCTCCTCAGTGCAGGCCTGTGGACAGTATTCCACAAATGTAACATGGCAACTTGAGTACCTTAAATAAGTGGTTTTCAACCCTTTTTTACTTACGGACCTCTAAAAGAATTTGAATGGTGGCGTGGATGCCTTTGGAAATCTTAGACAGTCTGCAGACCCACAGGGGTCTGTGGACTACAGGTTGAAAACCACTGGTCTTTGGTAACAACGACTTTTCACGGACCCCTTCGACCTCTGCAGACCACAGGTTGAAAACCACTGCCTTAAGTCCATACAAGATACTGAGTAATTAGCAAAACACTGGCAAGCTTTGACTGTTGCTTGTTGTACCTTTCCATTGTCAAAAATCACGTGTGATGGGTGTCTGTACTGGATACATAGAAAATGACTAGACTTCCATTGCATGTGTAAGGGGACTGTTGCCCCCTTACTAACATTCAGTGGGGGTGTTTTAGTTGCTAGCTCCCAGTACTAAAAGAGGGAAGGGTCGATGGGGAATCAGGACCCTGAGACTGTCAGTCCGTAGGAGCAATGGGGAGAGGCCAATGCTCCAGGTCAGCCTGAAGGACAGGGCGGGCAGGCTAATCAGGGAGTCAGGAGGCCAGGGAAGTCCCATCCTCCATGTGAGCTGGAATTGACTGGGTCAGACAGAGTGGGGCCAAGAGAGGGGCCAAGCTAAGGAGAAAGCAGGGGCCTGAGCTGAGCTGGGGAGCAGAGCTGGGCCAGATCCAGAGGGACCAGAAAAGCAGCCCAGAGAGCAGCCCCTGTCCTGGGAGCAGAGCAGCAGCCCCAAAGCCAGAGGCACAGCCCAGAGAGAGCAGTCTTGACCTGGGAGGAGAGCTGCAGCAACCAGAGTCAGAGGGGCCAGAAGAGCAGCCCAGGAAGCAGGTCAGTGCTGGGAGCAGAGTCACAGAAGCAGCCTGCAGAGCAGACCTGTCCTGGGAGCAGAGCTGCAGCAACCAGGGCCAGAGAAGCAGCCCAGGGAGCTGGAGGCAGAGCAGCAGCCACGCTGAGGCAGAGTGGAGCTAGAGCTAAGACAGAGTTGGGCTGGGGCTGGAGTAGTCCGGAGCCGGGTGTTATGAGTAGCTGGTGAGAGCGAGGGGGGACCCTGGGCAGCGGGCCCAGCACAGGGAGACGCCTCAACCAGGAGGCTCTGCAGGCCAGACTCAGAGGGGGATTGGTAACCCTGACAGGGCAGGGGCAAGGCTGGCAAGAAGGGTCCTACCACTTAGAGCCTGAGAGCATGTGGCCACCACCAGTGCGAGTGTCCGACCCACAGCATCCCTGCAGCACGGCCAGGGCCTGAGAAGGAGGCCTGGGCCTTACAAGGAACAGCCTGTGAGCTGCCCTGGCCTTCCAGAGTCACTGTTTGTGATGTTCCCTGCCACAGAGCGGGTTGATGTGTTTCCTTTAACCTTTCCCACTTTCCTTTATTCTTAAAATTAATTGTTGATTAAATAACTTGCATTTGCTTTAACTTGTATGTAATGGTCAGTGGGTCAGAGAAGTGCCCAGTGCAGAGAGTACCCCGGAGTGGGGACACCCTAGCCCCTGTCTTAGGTGACCACAGCAGGGTTGGGGGTCGAGCCCCCCAGGAATCCTGGGCCCAGCCTTGTTGGTGTTACAAGGACTCTGCCAGACAGGAGAGTGGAAGGGGAGCCCTCAAGGGCAGAGAGGCCACTGGGTAAAGGAAGTGGGAGCGAGGACTCAGATCTTTTGGCTAGTCCACTTCACTGGGGTAGTGCAGAAGCCAGGAAAGTTCCCCACAATAGCAGGACTATTCCCCTGCTTACACATGCCAAGGGGGAGTAAGGGAGTATGATGCATCCCATTTTCCCCCTGCCTGGCCTACCTGGGTAGCAGCACAAGGAGAGACACAGTCTCTGAACAACTGCTGCATACCTTTCTCTTTGCATATGTAGGCAGGCTTCATTTCCCCCAACATGTCAGTTAGCATACCTGTGCTAGCATCTCTAAAGATGTACGCTACACCAGCAACAGACCTTATAGAGAGCGCTTCCCCCTCTGAGCAAGGGGTGAAACTGGAAGGCAGAATGTGACTCTGAGGGTGAGAGTGCCTCCCAGTCTGCTCCTGGGAAACAGGGCCGGCTCCAGGAACCAGCTTTCCAAGCAGGCCGCAATTTGGCAGCAGCGCCACTTTTGGGCGGCAGCTCCGCCGCTCTTCTGGGTGCGGTGGCAATTTGGCAGCAGCCCTGGCGCTGTTGTGGTGGTGGCAATTCAGCGGCGACTGCTTGGGGTGGCAAAATTGGTAGAGCCGCCCCTGCTGGGAAAGCATATTGATGACACTCGGGGCAAAGCCATTTCATGCTTTTACAAGTCCTCAATTAACTTCTTTGCTGGTATGTGTTTGGAACTCAATACAGGGTTTTCTGAGTCTCACCCCTGAGGATGAATTTCACATAAGACATTCTTTCAAGGTGGGTTATGGTGTTAATAAAAAGCTGTAAAACCCCATCTTATTTTGGATGAATAAAGGGCATGTTGACCATATTACTATCTAACAGGCTCTCTGGTTATTTTAACCTGAAGGTTGACCCTTTTATTTTGGGACTGGGACCAGAGTTTTCAGTTGATGATCTATTTAGTTCATTCTCACAAACAGTTGAATGTGCCAATGGAAATTATCTTCAATGTGGCATAAAATCTAAAATTAAAAATAGTACTGAATCAAAAAAATCCCACCATAGTACCCTTCATATATAATAAATATACACTGTTTTAGAATCAGAAATTCCAACACAAACATTAAAAGGCTAACTCATTTAAATGTTTGAATAGTCTTATAATTATAATAGAGAATACAATGATAGCATAAAATAGATTTTTCAGTTGGGAGGGAAATGTATTTAGAGCAACCTACACAGAAAAGACTTGTGAATTGTTTTCATTTTGCTGTACAAGTCCTTTTTTTTTTTAAAAAAAAAAAGTGGATGCTCCTCTTTTGAAGCCTTGAAGATATCTTGTATCTTTCAGCATTGGCTATTATGCATTCAGGCACCTCAGGAACAAAGAAATGACAGAGTAATAGATGGCCTGGGTTTAACTAAGTAGGTGATGGTACAGATGAGGCCTGATAAGCTTAACACTTCATCTCTGTGCTGCCACTGTGGGTTGCAAGGAGATTAGAACTGTCTTACTGTGAGGAGGGCAAGCTCCACAAATTCACTCATACATGGCAGTTCTGTAATGAGGTGATACTTCATTCCTTAAACTACTGAACTAGAACCGCACAAACAGATGTATGCCTCTGGCAGTCTTGTGTATTCTGCACGTGCTCTGCAGTGCCTCCAAATGCAAACAGACTATCTGGTTGCCACAAGTACATTTTATTGAGGTACACGGTTCTCTGCAGATCTGCCTTAATAAGAAACAAATTATATTTTGTGGAATGAAAGCAAGCTTCCATATGAAGTCCAGGATGTTTACATTACAAGTGGGAATCTGAGAAGAATTTACAGATAACTAACTTCGGGATAAAATAACCAATCTAGTATTGGCACAGATTTTGTCCCGCCATTATCTTGTGCAGTGTTTACAGTCACAGTGACTGATTGACAAAAGCCCCACAAAATTAAGATTTGACTCCAGATTACAAATCTTTAATTCATTGCTCTGGAGAAGCACTAAAGCTCAAACTCTGTCTCCAAGTCATTAAATTTGTTGAGCTTGATGGCATTTTGGTTGGCAACATTAAAGCACATGTTTGTCAGAAGTAACCGCAGAGGCCCTGATTCACAGGGAACTCTAGCACTTAATTTGCACACTTAGTTATGTGTCTTGTTTACCACAGCTGGTACTACTCACGGTCTTGCTGATTTGAGGTCGGAGTTCAGTTCAGCTAAAACTGCTTTGTGTTCAGCAGAAAGGAGTTATTGATTGATCGACAGTAACTGGTGATTTAGTGTGGGTTTTTTGTTTTATGTTCTATGTTCAGAGATGATTAGCAAAATGGGGGTGGATATCTCAAAAGTGTCTTCATATAAATGTTTCTGAGCAAAGAAAAATAGTGGCTTATGATGTTTGCTGTACATTATATGTGGAAAATGCCCTTATTTAAAAATATAATTTAGAGCTACTCACTGAATATCATTATTGCAATGATATATTAGTTGTAGCAACTTCAATTCTTAAGCTTACTGTCTGCAGAAATTAATCTTTAAGAGTTCAAAAACTGTGAATATTAACAGATTCTGTTCTTAAAAAGTAATGGCTTTCTCTCTTGCTGAGCACCTTCTAGGAGATGTTAGGGCCATCAACGCTCATTTAATTTCAGCAGGAGATGGGTGTCTTCATCAGACCCGTTATAGTTAAGCCTGAATCTTTCCATTCAGTACAATAAAATATTTCATTAACTGCTGTAGATTTAAAAAATCAACACAGGAACATCATTTTTAAGAATTAATGTTCTGTATTATGCAACATTGAAATGTATGATTGTGTGTGCCTGCCTGCCTATACTCAGTTTTAAAACAGGGATAGTTGGGTTGCAAAAATGTGCTGCAGAAATTTTACTAACTGGGTGAAGCTGAAACAGGGTATTTTCTAAAAGCACGAATAA
The DNA here is from genome assembly GCF_965140295.1 of Lepidochelys olivacea. Taxonomy (NCBI): domain Eukaryota; kingdom Metazoa; phylum Chordata; order Testudines; family Cheloniidae; genus Lepidochelys; species Lepidochelys olivacea. Next base: position 27,904,106 of record NC_140417.1, on the reverse strand, counting down.
TTCCAAATGGTTATAATTCAAATATTATTGAGAACCTTTTGTTTCCGTTTCAATACCTCATGGCAAACACTTCTGCTCTGAGTACATGTGGTGTTTTGTGCATACATGTGTGCAATCCTGATAATATTTTTTAAAAAGTTCCATAAACAAAGAAGTGTACTGAACTACTTATCCAAATATATTCTCTTTCTAATGAAAGATCTTTTAGGTGATTAAACCACTCTTTCTCTAGATTCTTCTGGTATAAGGAGAAAAAAGGGAAATTAATTACTGTTTGCTGAAGGAGAGCAAACTACTCTCTTCAGGACTTTATAGTATTGATTTGGCTATTATTGGTGGTTTCTATTCTCTCTTCATGCAGATTGATACATCTTTAATTCATAATTACATTATCATTAGTAGTGGTTTATTGACTAAGCAAAATGAAGCTGTTTCCAGGTACTTTACAGTGCAAAGGCTCCATAATTTTTTTCTGAGAAATACACAGGTGTATAACTTCTCTTCATGTCTGTGAGTACTATAGACTGAAATGAAATAATTTGTTTCTGTACTGTATGCTGGCAGTCTAGCATGTTACTATGTTTTGCAGTTTATTTTTTGGTGAGGTGAAGTCTGGTGATCCTGGTGTAATCAGTTCTTGGGTTTCAAAAACACTTCCTAGGTCTGCGGAACAAAACAAAAGCTGCTTAAGAACCTCCATATTTATTTCAATAAACTATATACCAAAGTGTCTCTACAAATGTGTTAGAGAGAAATAATGTGGTTTACACTGTAGAACATAAAGCCAAATTTGATTTACATTTAATTTTAAAAAAAATCTGGTCAAAGGTTGTTTCAGTTAACAAAAGCCTTCCGAACATGAGCTGTACAGTACCCAACTGCTGAAATGTTTCTAGTCTAACCACATACCTACAAATAAACACAAAGACAATTATGCCCCAGCCAAGCAGTCAATTAATTTGTTTGTTAGGCACTTTTGTTGAGAGAAAAGCGGGGAAGATTGTTTAAATATATTTTGCAATGTAGGACCAGAGCTGGTGCTGCAAAAATGAGCAGAATTAGGGGATCTGTCTCCTAGTCTGCGGTTGACACATGTGCAAATCCTTGTGGCATGACTGGAGAGCTAGATGCATTTAGCAAGGTGTCAAGGTTCCTCCCCCACTCTGAACTCTAGGGTACAGATGTGGGGACCTGCATGAAAAACCTCCTAAGCTTATCTTTACCAGCTTAGGTCAAAACTTCCCCAAGGTACAAAATATTACCCCCGTTATCCTTGGAATGGCCGCTACCACCACCAAACTAATACTGGTTACTGGGGAAGAGCTGTTTGGACGCGTCCTTCCCCCCAAAATACTTTCCAAAACCTTGCACCCCACTTCCTGGACAAGGTTTGGTAAAAAGCCTCACCAATTTGCCTAGGTGACTACAGACCCAGACCCTTGGATCTTAAGAACAATGAACAATCCTCCCAACACTTGCACCCCCCCTTTCCTGGGAAATGTTGGATAAAAAGCCTCACCAATTTGCATAGGTGACCACAAACCCAAACCCTTGGATCTGAGAACAATGAAAAAGCATTCAGTGTTTTACAAGAAGACTTTTAATAAAAAATAGAAGTAAATAGAAATAAAGAAATCCCCCCTGTAAAATCAGGATGGTATATATCTTACAGGGTAATTAGATTCAAAAACATAGAGAACCCCTCTAGGCAAAACCTTAAGTTACAAAAAAGATACACAGACAGAAATAGTTATTCTATTCAGCACAATTCTTTTCTCAGCCATTTAAAGAAATCATAATCTAACACATACCTAGCTAGATTACTTACTAAAAGTTCTAAGACTCCATTCCTGTTCTGTCCCCGGCCAAGACGACTACAGACAGACACACAACCCTTTGTTTCTCTCCCTCCTCCCAGCTTTTGAAAGTATCTTGTCTCCTCATTGGTCATTTTGGTCAGGTGCCAGCGAGGTTACCTTTAGCTTCTTAACCCTTTACAGGTGAGAGGAGCTTTCCCCTGGCCAGGAGGGATTTCAAAGGGGTTTACCCTTCCCTTTATATTTATGACACGCCCCCCAAATCTCAGCTAGGGTGAAACACTGGCTGGGATTTCTTCCTGGAGCTCTAGGAAAACAGAGTTAATAAGACACATGCATCTCTAAATATACTACCAAGTACATAAAGACTAACAATATTTTCCACATCTCAAGGACGATTTTAACCAGTTGATTCTGGGAAACTTTCACGGGAGAGTGCATCAGCCACTTTGTTAGAAGCTCCTGAGATGTGTTGGATGTCGAAATCAAAATCTTGGAGAGCTAAACTCCACCGAAGAAGTTTTTTGTTAGTTTCTTTGACGGTGTGAAGCCACTTTAGTGCAGCATGGTCGGTTTGCAGGTGGAAACGCCGTCCCCAAACATATGGGCGTAGCTTTTCCAGAGTGTAGACAATGGCATAACATTCTTTTTCAGTGACTGACCAGTTGCTTTCCCTCTCAGACAGTTTTTTGCTGAGAAACACTACAGGGTGGAATTCTTGATCAGGTCCTTTCTGCATTAAAACTGCTCCCACACCACGCTCGGATGCATCTGTGGTTACTAGGAACGATTTGTCAAAGTCTGGGGCCCTTAGTACAGGGTCAGACATGAGTGTCGCTTTAAGCTTGTTAAAGGCCTTCTGACACTTTCCGGTCCACTGAACAGCATTTGGCTGTTTCTTTTTGGTTAGGTCTGTCAGTGGGGCAGCGATTTGGCTGTAGTGCGGTACAAATCGTCTGTAATAACCGGCCAAGCCTAAGAAGGATTGAACCTGTTTCTTTGACTTTGGGACAGGCCACTTTTGGATAGCATCCACTTTGGCCTGTAGGGGGCTGATAGTTCCTTGACCCACCTGGTGTCCAAGGTAAGTCACTCTGTTTAGGCCTATTTGACACTTCTTAGCCTTAACAGTTAGTCCTGCCTCCCTTATGCGCTCAAGGACTTTTTGTAGATGTTCCAGGTGGTCTGCCCAGGAATCCGAAAATATGGCCACATCGTCAAGGTAGGCGACTGCATATTCTCCTAATCCCGCTAGGAGACCATCTACAAGTCTTTGGAAAGTGGCGGGTGCATTTCGCAGCCCGAAAGGGAGTACATTAAATTCATACAGCCCGAGATGTGTGATGAAGGCTGACCTTTCCTTGGCAGATTCATCTAGCGGTACCTGCCAGTACCCCTTGGTTAAGTCCAAGGTAGAGATGAACTGGGCCCTTCCCAGTTTCTCTAATAGTTCATCTGTGCGTGGCATGGGATAGTTGTCTGGGCGAGTTACAGCATTTAGCTTACGGTAGTCCACGCAAAAACGTATTTCCCCATCTGGTTTGGGAACTAGAACCACTGGAGATGCCCATGCACTTTCAGAGGGGCGGATTACACCCATCTGTAACATATCCTGGATCTCCCGTTCTATAGCAGTTTTAGCTTGAGGAGACACCCGGTAAGGTTGGACCCTAATTGGGTGAGCATTACCTGTGTCAATGGAGTGGTATGCCCGTTCAGTCAGTCCTGGGGTGGCTGAGAACGTTGGCGCGTAGCTAGTGCACAGCTCCTGGATCTGCTGTCGCTGCATACGCCCAAGGGTCATGGAGAGGTTCACCTCTTCCACACCACCAGCACATTTCCCTTCGTAGTAGACACCTTCAGGCCACTCAGCGTCGTCTCCTCCCTGGGCTGTAAACTGACAAACCTTTAATTCTCTGGAATAAAAGGGCTTTAGAGAATTAATATGATACACCTTAGGCTTTTGGTTGTAGGTGGGGAATGCTATGAGATAATTAACAGCTCCCAGGCGCTCCTGGACCACGAATGGCCCTTCCCACGATGCTTCCATTTTATGGGCCTGGAGTGCCTTTAAGACCATGACCTGGTCTCCTACTTTGAAGGAACGCTCTCTGGCATGTTTATCATACCAGGCTTTTTGCTCTTTTTGAGCATCCTGTAAGTTTTCTCTAGCAAGGGCTAAAGAGGTTCGGAGGGTGTTTTGTAGGTTGGTTACAAAGTCCAGAATGTTAGTTCCTGGAGAAGGTGTAAATCCCTCCCATTGCTGCTTCACCAACTGCAATGGCCCCTTAACCTCACGGCCATATACAAGTTCAAATGGGGAAAACCCTAAACTGGGACGTGGTACAGCTCTGTAGGCAAAGAGCAACTGCTGCAATACTAGGTCCCAATCATTGGAGTGCTCATTTACGAATTTACGTATCATGGCCCCCAAAGTTCCATTAAACTTCTCCACCATGCCATTTGTTTGATGATGGTAAGAAGTGGCAACCAAGTGATTTACCCCATGAGCTTCCCAAAGGTTTTTCATAGTTCCTGCCAGGAAATTAGTCCCTGCATCTGTGAGGATGTCGGAGGGCCAACCTACCCTGGCAAAAATGTCTGCTAGTGCCTGGCACACACTTTTAGCCCTGGTGTTGCTCAGAGCTACTGCTTCCGGCCATCGGGTGGCAAAATCCATGAAAGTCAGTATGTACTGCTTTCCTCTGGGTGTCTTTTTCGGAAAAGGACCCAGAATATCCACAGCTACTCGCTGAAATGGAACTTCAATGATGGGGAGTGGCTGGAGAGGAGCTTTGACCTGGTCTTGGGGTTTTCCCACTCTTTGGCACACCTCACAAGACTGGACATAGGTAGAAACATCCTTGCCCATTTCCTCCCAGTGGAATGACCCCCCCAAACGGTCTTTGGTCCTGTTCACCCCAGCATGGCCACTAGGGTGATCATGGGCTAAGCTCAAGAGCTTGGCCCGGTATTTAGTTGGAACTACCAACTGTCTCTGAGGATGCCAGTCTTCCTGGTGTCCCCCAGAAAGAGTTTCCTTGTATAAAAGTCCTCTTTCTACAACAAACCTGGATCGATTAGAAGAGCTGAGAGGCGGTGGGTTGCTCCGTGCCGCCGTCCAAGCTCTCTGGAGGCTTTCATCTGCTTCCTGTTCGGTCTGGAACTGTTCCCTTGATGCTGGAGACATCAGTTCCTCATGGGATTGTGGACCTAGGCTTGGTCCCTCTGGAAGCGATATAGGGGATGGAGCTGTTTCTGTTGACTGTGAACCGCTCTCCGCTGGTGCACTATGTTGGGATTCAGGCTCCGGCTGAGCCTCTTGTGTAGGGTTATCGGCTGCTGCCAGTTCAGGTTCGGTGGGGCCCTCTGGTGTTGAGGTTGCAAGTACTGGATTCAGTGCTGACACGGGGTCTGGTGTTGGTTGTTTGGCTGGTTCCGGTTCTGGGACTGGTTCCGTCTGGGTCTCTGGGACTGGATCTACTACTGCTGTTGCAGACATTGGCCTGGGGTCCAGGTCCATCACCTCTGACTGGGTCCTGATAGAAGTTTCCGGAACAGAGCTAGGCCTCACGGCTTGTTTAGCCTGGTTGCGGGTGACCATTCCCACCCTCTTGGCCTGCTTCACATGATTGGCCAAGTCTTCCCCCAACAGCATGGGGATGGGATAATCATCATAGACTGCAAAAGTCCACATTCCTGACCAGCCCTTGTACTGGACAGGCAACTTGGCTGTAGGCAAATTGAAAGAGTTGGACTTGAAGGGTTGAATCGTCACTTGGATCTCTGGGTTGATTAAATTGGGGTCCACTAAGGAAGCATGGATAGCTGACACTTGTGCTCCGGTGTCCCTCCACGCGGTGACCTTCTTCCCACCCACACTCACAGTTTCCCTCCGCTCCAAGGGTATCTGGGAGGTATCTGGGCCTGTGGACCTCTGGTGGGATTCCGGTGCAATGAACTGTAATCTGTTGGGGTTCTTGGGGCAGTTGGCCTTTACATGCCCCAGCTCGTTACACTTAAAACATCGTCCAGCTGACGGGTCACTGGGGCGAGGAGGGTTGCTGGAGAACGGGGTGGTGGGACGATAAGGGGTCTGGAGGGTTCTTTGGGAGGTAGGTGGGGCTTTGGGCGGCCCCCGGTAATAGGGTGTGGTCTGGGGTGGTCCCTTCTGGTCTCCGCTCCAACTGCGACCAGTTTTCTTCTTCTCTGCCACCTCCACCCATCTGGCTCCAATCTCTCCTGCCTCAATTACAGTTTTGGGTTTCCCATCTAGGATGTATCTTTCTATTTCCTCAGGAACACCCTCTAAGAATTGTTCCATTTGCATTAGGAAGGGCAAATTTACTGGAGATTCAACACTTGCTCCTGATATCCAGGCATCCCAATGTTTTACAATGTGGTAGGCATGTCGGGTAAATGACATGTCTGGTTTCCACCTTAGGGCTCTGAACCTCCGACGAGACTGCTCGGGTGTTATCCCCATTCTGACTCTCGCCTTGGATTTAAACAGTTCATACTTGTTCATGTGTTCTTTAGGCATTTCAGCTGCCACCTCAGCTAAGGGTCCACTGAGCTGCGGCCTCAGCTCTACCATGTATTGGTCAGTAGAGATGTTGTACCCAAGGCAGGCCCTTTCGAAGTTTTCTAAGAAGGCCTCAGTATCATCACCTGCCTTGTAGGTGGGGAACTTTCTGGGATGGGAAGTGGTACCTGGAGAAGGATTGCTAGGGTTTGTTGGTATATTCTGCTGGGCCTTTATCCTCTCCATCTCCTCCACATGCTTCCTCTCTTTTTCCTTCTCCTCCTCCTTCAGCCGCATGAGTTCTATCTGTCTTTCATGTTCCCTTTGTTTTTCCTCAGCCTGAAATTTGGCTAATTCCAGCTGTAGTCGAGCTGAGGATTTGCCCATTCTAACCTCTCTGTTTTTAACTAACTTTACACCCGAGGTTCAGAAATAAACAAACAAAACTTGGCTGTAAAATTTTGCTGTGCTGGAATAGAATACCTATTCTCTGATAGTGATTGTCAGCCTACAGAAAAAGACAATTCCCTTGTCTCTGCTCTGGGCCCAAATTAAAGCAAAAAACCTCCAACTACTTGGAAAACTGCTTACCCAGCCCAAAGAAAAAAAAAATTTCTTTTCAAACCTGTGCTCCTTGTAAAACAAAAAAAAAATCAAAATCCTAAAAAAACCCTGCCACTTTTGTCTCCAGGCAAATGGGTAGAGCACACACCCCCTATTTACTTTTAGGAAGAAAAGAAAAAAAAACCTCTGGGTTGGAAGACTGTGAATTTCCCTGCAGGAGTTAAGTACCCTGCCTCTAGGCAAAGAAAACCTGCAATTCACAAGATAATCCCCTTTTGTCTCTGCTTGGCCACAAAGCAGAGAGAAACCAAGCTGCTTTCAGTTTCAAAGCTGCCTTCTGGACTTCCTAAAAATTCCTTTTTAAAATCTGTATTTCTAGTTCAAAAAATCTCAACTGGATCTCAAAATGATTTCAGGTTAATCCCACCACTGTGCCACCATGTCAAGGTTCCTCCCCCACTCTGAACTCTAGGGTACAGATGTGGGGACCTGCATGAAAAACCTCCTAAGCTTATCTTTACCAGCTTAGGTCAAAACTTCCCCAAGGTACAAAATATTACCCCCGTTATCCTTGGAATGGCCGCTACCACCACCAAACTAATACTGGTTACTGGGGAAGAGCTGTTTGGACGCGTCCTTCCCCCCAAAATACTTTCCAAAACCTTGCACCCCACTTCCTGGACAAGGTTTGGTAAAAAGCCTCACCAATTTGCCTAGGTGACTACAGACCCAGACCCTTGGATCTTAAGAACAATGAACAATCCTCCCAACACTTGCACCCCCCCTTTCCTGGGAAATGTTGGATAAAAAGCCTCACCAATTTGCATAGGTGACCACAAACCCAAACCCTTGGATCTGAGAACAATGAAAAAGCATTCAGTGTTTTACAAGAAGACTTTTAATAAAAAATAGAAGTAAATAGAAATAAAGAAATCCCCCCTGTAAAATCAGGATGGTATATATCTTACAGGGTAATTAGATTCAAAAACATAGAGAACCCCTCTAGGCAAAACCTTAAGTTACAAAAAAGATACACAGACAGAAATAGTTATTCTATTCAGCACAATTCTTTTCTCAGCCATTTAAAGAAATCATAATCTAACACATACCTAGCTAGATTACTTACTAAAAGTTCTAAGACTCCATTCCTGTTCTGTCCCCGGCCAAGACGACTACAGACAGACACACAACCCTTTGTTTCTCTCCCTCCTCCCAGCTTTTGAAAGTATCTTGTCTCCTCATTGGTCATTTTGGTCAGGTGCCAGCGAGGTTACCTTTAGCTTCTTAACCCTTTACAGGTGAGAGGAGCTTTCCCCTGGCCAGGAGGGATTTCAAAGGGGTTTACCCTTCCCTTTATATTTATGACACAAGGGGAGATTAAATCTCCTTGGAGTGTTTCCCATTAACAGATTTATTTGCATGTGTTGTAAGTCTCATAAACAGGTTGCGAAGAAGGTTTTTCCCAACTGCAAAGTTTTTGCCAAACAATGTGTTCACTGTTTATGTTGATGGATTGTAATACCTGCTGATAATATAGTGTATGTGTTGTGGTACAAAGGCCATCATGCTGTAGATTATTCATCAGATTTCCCCAGAAAACTAACAAGAGCTACAGTTTGAATAACAAGCTCTGGCTGTTTTCTTTGTGCATAGGTCATTTCCTTAATGAGGTTTCAAGCGTCATCTCCTTCATTTTTAACTAAAAGGGAGAGAGGAAAAAATAGTGTTGAAGGAGAAAAATGTGTTGAGAATCAACAATGGGCAAATACCACACTAACAAAAAGCACCATGTAGCTAAGTGGTGCAAACAGAAATATTTAATTAGATGTGTGATCTAACGTATTAACTAGTATCTTGCTCTTTAAGAGCATTTATTAAATATTGGATTGAATATAGCATTGCCAGTTGGATGACCTGGTTTCTATTCTTGACATGGCTAGCAGTTTGTGACTTTGGACATCTGATTCACAATTTTGAGAACAGTATGGGTTAAAATCTTCAAACCTCAGCTCCTCCTGCTAAATCCTAATTTAGGTATCTGAAAATGGCCTGATTTTTTTTTCCCCCCCAAAAGGTTTGTGAACCCATAGCTGCAATTTTCTTCAGTGGGATTTGTAGGTGCTTAGGTCTTCTGAACATAAGGTCACTTTGTATTCAGGTGTCTAAATTAGGAGGCTAAATCTAAGTACCCAAATTCAAGTATTCTCAGCATGTACTTTTGTTAATAGTTACAGGGGCCATCTTTTGGAAGCTTTTTCTTTTTCTTTTTTTTTTTTTTAAATAAATCAGTGGTGAATACTTTTATCTGGGGAAAAAAAAGGAGTACTTGTGGCACCTTAGAGACTAACCAATTTATTTGAGCATAAGCTTTCGTGAGCTACAGTTCACTATGAAGTGAGCTGTAGCTCACAAAAGCTTACGCTCAAATAAATTGGTTAGTCTCTAAGGTGCCACAAGTACTCCTTTTTCTTTTTGCAAATACAGACTAACACGACTGCTACTCTGAAACTTTTATCCGGGGTGGGGGAGGAGAAAGGCGCAACTATGTAGCGGAACAGTAGATGGTCAATACTATGTCCTTTAAGAAGTAAGCAGTGAAATAAGACTAACCGAGTGAGTGAGTGAAGGTCTGCACTATGTAGAGTGAAAATTCAGAAGAATATTATTCAAGCAGACAAATGTAAGTTATAGTAAATGTTACAGTTGTTAACATGGGTATGAATTAATGGAACAGGTCACTGCTTCTGATGGATAGTTACAGTTAACTATTATAAACTCGTGACTTTGACCCCACCTCAAAAAGAGGTTTTTGATGAGTGAATATTTGCCTTTGGAATGCTTCCGATTATAAAGATATATGTAGTGTTATAATTAATGGCAAAATTTATCCACCAAGAATACTCCTGAGCCCTTCCTTAGTCTGCCCCCCATACCCATGCCCCAGTTTCTTTATATTACTCAGTTTATTTTATCACTGGTTCTGACAGAGTTTTGAAATGTAGGAATGGAGTTCTGGCTGCTCCACGTAGGTGGGAATGAAAATAGGTATCATGTGATAATACTCGACTGAAGTACTGAGTCTCAAAGAGGCAGATAGAAAGCAGAACAGTTTGACAGGGAGCTGGAACAATAGTGAGGCAGACATAATGATAAGAGGGAGGGTAATGCAATAGACATAACAAAGAAAAGCTGTTGAAAGAATTAGTCTGTGGATGTACCCCAGGACCTTACAGCCCACAGCAAGTTATCACTTCTGGTCTTCGTTTCCTACTGACATAACGGTGTCTAGTTAGAGCAGGCAGATGTGATTTGCCATGGAAAATAAAACACTGCAGTACCTCACTCCAGCTGAGGAATTAATGAAGAAATAACTGTTCAGTTTCCTACTCATGACTCTCCTATGCAAAGCAAAAGCAGCATTCCAGGGAGGGGAAGAGCGAGCCATCTGGCAGACTTCTGTGGGAATTAAGTTGGACCTGCTACACCGTGAGAATGATGGAAGCTCCTAACATACATCCTATCCTTTGGAAATACCATTTACTAATGTTGTTGTTGAACAAAATACTGTTACGTACCCTTCTCCAGTTCTCCAAGAGCACCCCCTTTCAAGTGAGATCCTGCAATCCAATCACTCTGCCTGCGGCTCTGCAGTACATCCTCCCTGGCTGTCAGTGCTGTTCCCTAGCAAGTCCAGCTGGGCTTGGACCTTGCCAGAATTCTCTTTCAGGGGGTTGTGACCAGTGGTAACATGCAATGACATGGAAGCAGTATCTCCAAAAGCAGATATGATTTATTTGCCCAGATGGATAGAGGTTTATGACCTTTTCTTAAACACACTAGGGAAATACAACCTAGATGGAGCTACTATTGAGTGGGTGCATAACTGGTTGGAAAACTGTTCCCAGAGGAAAAAGAAAAGGAGGACTTGTGGCACTTTAGAGACTAACAAATTTATTTGAGCATAGTCTCTAAGGTGCCACAAGTCCTCCTTTTCTTTTTGCGGATACGGACTAACACGGCTGCTACTCTGTTCCCAGAGAGTAGTTTCAGTGGTTCACAGTCAAGCTGGAAGTGCATATCAAGTGGGGTCCCACAGGGATTGGTTCTGGGTCCAGTTCTGTTCTGTATCTTCATCAGTGATTTAGACAATGGCATAGAGAATGCACTTATAAAGTTTGTGGTCGATACCTAGCTGAGCGGAGGGAGTTGCAAGTGCTTTGGAGGATAGGATTAAAATTCAGAATGATTTGGACAAACTGGAGAAATGGTCTGAAGTACATAGGATGAAATCCATTAAGGACAAATGTAAAGTACTCCACTTAGGAAGGAACAATCAGTTGCAGACATGCAAAATGGGAAATGACTGCCTAGGAAGGAGTACTGCAGAAAGGGATCTGGGGGTCATAGAGGGTCAACACTGTAACACTGTTGCAAAAAAGCAAACATCATCCTGGGCTGCATTAGCAGGAGTGTTGTAAGCAAGACACAAGAAGTAATTCTCTTTCTGCTCTACTCTGTGCTGATTAGGCCTCAACTGGAGTATTGTGGTACCCAGAACTGGACATGTTTCAGGAAAGATGTGAACAACGTGGAGAAAGTCCAGAGAAGAACAACAAACATGAACTTAGTTTCTGCCTCTCGGGGAAGTGGATTGTCTACTCCAATGGGAGACCCCTTTCTATTGACTCAGGTAGTGTCTACACTAAAGCAGTACAGCAGTGCAGTGGGCATATGTCTTCATGTCCCTCTGGGATGCGATCCTGCAGTACAACCACTATCTCACTGGATCTCTGCATTATGACCTCCCGGGCTGTCAATGGTGTTCCCTAGCAAGGCCATCTGTAGTGTTTTAAATGTAGACAAGCCCTGGGTCTCAGTCAGCTTCTGGCTGAGCTGACCACTTTTCTGTTAGGGGCACCATTTTAACCCCTCAGAATCCTTGGATCTCAGCCCTAGGGCAGGTCTACACTATGTGGGGAGGGGGGGATCAATTTAAGTTCTGCAACTTCAGCTACGTGAATAACGTAGTTGAAGTTGACGTACTTAGATCTATTTACCGTGGTGTCTTCACTGTGGTGTGTTGATGGGAGACGCTCTGCCGTTGATTCCCTTTGCACTTTTCATTAAGTTGGAGTCAATGCTAAAGTGATTGGCGGTCGATTTATCACACCTATGATAGACAGGATAAATCGACCCCCCGCTGGATTGATCGCTGCCCATCGATCTGGCTGGTAGTGTAGACAAGCCCCTTGCCTTGGGAAGAGAAAAACAGCCTAATTGGTGGTGCCAGCTGAATAGCTTCTCCCAATTGGTGGCCTAGCCATTGTTATCTTTACTCCTTTTGAAGTGTCTTTGTTTACCCTTCCTGGATTCCGTAGAGAAACCTTTGATTTAACTCCGCATTTGGTCAGGTAATACTATAAAATTGAGCAGGGAAATTAAGTTGTATCTAATTTTCCTAAGAAATAATACAGACGTTTTCTCAATTTGTTACAGTCCTACTCATACATTTGTTCAATAAGTACTTTGTGTGAAATCCTGTAGTAAGTTTGCAAGAATAATAGATATTTCTTCATAGAAGAAGCGGTTTCTAAGGTAGTGCCAGCCCGATATTTGATAGTGCTAAATAGCAATTTAAAATTGCTTTTTAAATGTAAGCTGAGCTGCAAAATTGATATTGGCATATGTTTAAATATGTTTTAAAAATCTTTTCCTAACAGTTTTGGGTAATTAACCCTCAGAGAAGCCACTGCCAGCATCTTGGAAACATCTGATACTCCTAGCAGCTGTGGATTTGTTATATTGTCTCCTTGCTTCCCCCCCTGTTTTTTTTAATATAACTGAATTTATTATGGGTAGAAGGTGCCAGGCTGACGACCTCAGAAAACAAAGTCCTCTATTTATCTGCAGTGCAGGGACGTCACTGTCAGTTGCAGTGCAAGTTTTCTTGTATATTGTTGTCATTGTGTTTCAACCTTGGCCTGGAATGACCATGTTAAGTGGTGGGAAGGGTATCCTTTGGGAGTGATCCTTTGCTTCCCTTCTTTGACTATCAAGCTGCTTATGGTAGTGTTGTGATGTGATCTCCTGGGAGTGAAATGAGCCCCCCCACTTTTTTCTTAAAACTGTGTGGGGTCAACCATACTTTGAAGTGGTACAGTCCTTTATATATTTTGCAATGCATTTGCAAATATCCATGATCTATTATAAAACTGAAAAAAGATTCTGCATACCTTCCAGAATATTCGTTCCCAAGAATAATCCCATGCATTGTATCGCAGCTAGGAAGGGTGGATAATCCAAATTTGAAATTTCTAGGCCAAGCTATTTTGAGATCTGAATGGACAAAAACCTTCATAAGACTTTTCCATACATGATTTACACCAAATTTGTTTATATTGGTATCTCGGAAGCAGCTGCTCTGATTCATCTCAAAATTTGAATGGGGAAAAAAAATCTGATCCTAAACCACACTTGCTAAATTTGAGGTGGAAAAGACTTTATGAAGAATTTAAAGCAGTGTATGTCCAAAACCAGAATTGAAATGGAAAACTCTTCACAGCCTTAGAGAGAGGCAGCTGTCTCCTTATGTTGAAGATTTGCAGCAACAGATAATATAAAATCTGAATGCCAAGGGAAAAGAGGATTAATTTAAAAGTGATTATATTGAATGTGGGAAGAGTAAATTAACAAATCATTGCACTCTACATAAGGTTTAGAAACACAAGATTTATTTAGAAGATAGATACTGGAATTGAAATTTATAAATGGAGTATGATGCTCTTATTGGCTATGTACAGCACAGAGCTTTTGTGGTAATTTATTTAAAAAAAGAAGTAGAATGTACTTCATATTCCAGTCTCTGAACACTGTTTCTTTGAGATGCTTCCCTTTTTCTGTCTTCATTGTTAAAAGAGGGTACATGTTTTTACATTCATAAATTAAACTGTTAAAACAGTAGGATTGATATGTAATTGGGAGTGAAAATAAGTTTTATAGCCAATGTTCCTTTAAAAAGTTACTCCTATTAGATTTAGGTTTATGATAGAAGGTTTACTTAATTCTTTCTTTATACTCTGATTATGAAGTGTTTCTTCTGTTCAAAGAATGGTGTTTTTTTCTTTTTTTGTCTGCACGGTTGAAAACTGTCTGGTGTCTTCATTGCTGACTTTATTCTGAAAAAGTGGAGTAACTCTACCATCAAATTTAAACTCTGGCTCTGATTTTCAAAGGGGTCTCAGCTGTGCTTCTTGGTTTTTCTTTTGGTCCATGTTTTTGCTTTGGCAGGTAATTAGAGGAAAATTTTTGTGAGTAACACTGAGATCTAAATAGACCTGATCAGGTGATTAGGTCTCAGTACTATAAAATGTATCTGAAGATGTTTGTTTGCACAATTATGTGCAAGCCCAAAATCTGAGGCCATCTCTGGAAAGCAGAAGTCCACAGTTACATTAAAATGACTAATTCAGTTTGGCTTACAGCCTGAGGAGCAACCATTTACCAAATACCAGAATCTGACAATACATTAAGAGAGTGTGCATTATTCACTTGTGAGATCTGTGAGAATGTGAAAAACCCAGCTTGGTGAACTAGCTTTCTTTCTTTTTCTGCAGAAAGAATCTTAGATTCTAATGGCAACAAACATATTGTTATTATGAAGGTATCATGTTTAAGAAAATCACCTCACATTTCTTGCCCCCTCTTAGCAACAGGATACATACCACCCTTTACCCTACTTAAGGAACTGAGCCTAACATTTGCCATATCCGTTAGCACAGATCTAGACTTGTATGCTGCCTCTCTCGGTAGGTGTCAAGGTTCCTCCCCCACTCTGAACTCTAGGGTACAGATGTGGGGACCTGCATGGAAACCTCCTAAGCTTACTTTTTATCAGCTTAGGTTAAAACTTCCCCAAGGTACAAATTAATTTTATCCTTTGTCTTTGGAATAACCACTGCCACCACCAAACTCTAACTGGGTTTACTGGGAAACGTAGTTTGGACACGTCTTTCCCCCAAAATCCTCCCAACCCTTGCACCCCACTTCCTGGGAAAGGTTTGGTAAAAATTCTCACCAATTTGCATAGGTGACCACAGACCCAAACCCTTGGATCTGAGAACAATGAAAAAGCATTCAGTTTTCTTACAAGAAGACTTTTTAATAGAAATAGAAGTAAATAGGTGTAAAGGAATCACCACTGTAAAATCAGGATGGTAGGTACCTTACAGGGTAATTAGATTAAAAAACATAGAGAACCCCTCTAGGCAAAACCTTAAGTTACAAAAAAGACACTCAGACAGAAATAGTCATTCTATTCAGCACAATTCTTTTCTCAGCCATTTAAAGAAATCATAATCTAACGCATACCTAGCTAGATTACTTACTAAAAGTTCTAAGACTCCATTCCTGTTCTATCCCCATTAAAGCAGCATACCAACAGACCCTTTGTTTCTCTCCTTCCTCCCAGCTTTTGAAAGTATCTTGTCTCCTCATTGGTCATTTTGGTCAGGTGCCAGCGAGGTTACCTTTAGCTTCTTAACCCTTTACAGGTGAGAGGATTTTTCCTCTGGCCAGGAAGGATTTTAAAGGGGTTTACCCTTCCCTTTACATTTATGACAGTAGGCTATGACTGATGCTTCTGAGAGGGGAACGTACTCATAATACTACATACAAAGTTTTAGATGGTCCTTTCAGACATGGAGTGATCATCAGACACCCAAAAGCATGATTACCCTTATCTTAGCTTGTAGATGAATTGAGTTATTTTAAAACACAGTTCCTCTTTAGTTGTCCATATGCAGAAGCCCATCTCAATCTGTTTCTTGCTGATTGATTGAAGAATGAAAAACTGCAGTGAGATCATAAGCTTGGAAGGCCTTGTTTAGTATCTGATTGTCACTCTCTGCATATCTAGTCAAACTACAGTATAACACCTGACAAATCATCTAGCAATGCTGATAGCTAGAAGTGGGTTGGTTTCCTTCCTTCCCTCTTCAGTAGTCAAACCTCCATCGTTAAATGATCAGTTTCCTACTATTTCCAGTTGTCCGCAAAGGGCCTTACTCCTACTGAGTAGTTCCTCATATTAAATCAGTGGGAATCAGTTGTGGAGAGAGGTACTACTCAATGTGAGTAAGGTTTCCACAGTGTGGCCCTGAGTTTTAGAACAGAGCAATTGGACTATTGAACTACTGGTTCCAGAGTGAAATCAAGTCACCAGTTTAAAAAAAGAAAATGGAGACCAGATGAAGGATTCTAATGGAAGCTATTGAAATTTTGCTTAAGACTTTTTCTCCTCCTGCAGAACACATGAATTCACACCCTTTTTGAGACAGAATGGCATGCTTGTAAGCACCACAGACACAGGCTGAGAAGAGGTTAGGTGATATTCTGTCATAGCATTTTTCTCCTATGAGTTTGAAATCATAAACTCTGAGCAGGCAAGTGGATTTGTTGAGAGTTGTAGTATAACCAAACTCTGTTAAGTGCTAAAACCCTAGCAACCAACTGGGGGTGGGAGGGAGCAAGGGAGGCTACCAGCAAAATGTAATCATGAGTAGCAGCCCAGATCGCTGGCTCCTTCATGGAAAGAGAATCAAAATTGACTGTCCTTCCTTTTTTGGGGCCAGCCTTATTTAATAGTTGAAATATAGAAATAAGGTAAAAAGGAGGACAAGTTTCTGAGGCCTATGAACAGCTAGCATAATTCCTATTTGATTGTGTGGTGACTCAGGTATTCACAATATGGACTGTGGCTTCCCCTGTACTGCAGATGGGAAGTAATCAGTGCCACCTGGGGCAGGTTACTCCCCTTTCCACACTAACTCAGCTGCTCTGGCTCTAGGTCTGAATCAAGACTGTCCCTATTCTGCAACCCTTGATACTGCAGTCTGTGCAGAGGGCTAAAGGGAGACACCTTCTGCAAACATGGACTGCAGGTCACAGTTGTGTGCTGAGAGAAGTACCAGGTGCTTTCGTACTACAGTGATGAGTGCAGTATAATTATCTATACAGAATAGAGTACCAAATCACTAGCTTTTTGTTTCAGTCCCTTGATTGAAATTGTGGTCAAGATGATGATGCTTTATTGACTTAGTTTCGTAGCACTTAAAACACAGAAAATGAGAAGACTCGGTCAGATAAAAATATCTTTGAAGAAATTAAATGCATTGGGGACACAATGCACAAAATGGCAGAGACAGTGTAACATACTTAAATTATATGCAAATATTTTAAAAGAAGAGTAATAAGTATTTTGCCTCAGTCCACTCAGAGGTAGCTTCCAGGGAAAAATGGTCTGCAGAGTGCCAGGTAAAGCTATGCGTAATTAATAATCTAATGAACAACAAATACATCACTGTTCTGCATTGTAAAGGCAGATGACTCTTCTGAGGCAACTAAATGAGTAGGCTAGGAAATAATTGTGGTATCTCAGATACCCATGTCTTGTAACAGTTAAACATGAAATGCTAGCATAGAGAGTCCTGATGTCATTTGATGAAACAAATAAAATAACTCCTTTGAGGATAGGAAACAAGTGTACTATCATCAGAGGACAGTATTGATGGATTTCACCAACACCAAGAAGCCCAGCAAAGGCTTATAGGAATGTGTAATGTGCTGTAACATGAACTCTCAGTTATGAAGGAGTTTTTAATGTCAAGGAATGAGGCACATACATGTTCAGAAGAAAAAAAATTGACTCCTTTTTTCTTTGTGGATCTGATTAAAGTTAGTAATGTTTTATATGTGGTCTAGTAGACTGGACACTGGACTGGGAGCCAGGGGATCTGGGTTCTCTTTCCATTTCTGCCATGACCTGTTGTATGAAATTGGGCAGGTCACTGCACCTATCTATGCCTCATTTTCACTATCTGTAAATGGAGATAATGATAGTTAACTTCCTTTGTAAACTGCTTTAAGATATGTGCTGGAAAAACAGGATCATCATAATACTGAGAAAATGTTAAATGTCTTGCTAAGAACAGTTTCAAAAATTAAGCTTGTCATGGAAATAGACTGTCAATTTTTGTTCTCTTTCACAGTAGAGCCTTCTGACAAGGACTCAGCATAATGAAAATGTACTGAAGCCAACTTATATGCACACTTGATGCTGGACAGCCACTTTTCTTTCACCTCAAATTTGCTTTTACTCTAAGAATGTGTATTTAAACAATTGTAGTAGCTGTAGTTCATCTAGAAGCCCGGTTGTATTTTTACAGTTCCTCTACTGGGAATGGATCTGCCATCTCTCAAGTGCAATAAAATTGAGTTGGCCTCTAGCGTGATAGAACTATGTGTAATTTCCAGGGACACAAACTGTATCAGTTTGAACAATTTTTTTGTTTTAAAACAATACCATGTTTGCTAAATGTTATGATAGTTTTGCCATACCAAGAGATTTAGTACTACTGATATTTCACTCAAAATAGTATCTTATTTTGCATGTAGTACCCTGGATTTCAGTGGGACTACTTTTACTGCAGTCTATTCAGTGTGAGTAAAGGTAACGCAGTCTGGCCCATTGTAATTAAAGGATCATTTCTCACGCTATTCTCATTTTTAACCCCACCCTACCCTCAAAGCACTGAATAGTAAAACTGAACAGTAAAATTGTTGTACAGTTATCATAAATCAATGAAAGTTTTCAAAAATTATTTTAAATTTTTGTGTGATGGAGCCAAGTAATAGCATGGAAAACTTTTAAATATGAGAAGTATACAAAAATCAATGAAAGTTTTCTGTGTAGAATAGGTAGTGAATCATTCCCATGATCACCGGTGAAATGGGTCAGCAGGAAAAGAGATCAAATGTTTCCTAGTCTATGAAACTTATTGTATGTTCTCACCACAGTGTTTTCTGGATTCTGGAGGATCTCAAGTAGGTAACTTGGACCTAAAGGTAGCTCTTTCTGATCATTCCTGTGGCCAGGGGTTAAATATTAATTGAGAGCCTGCTCTCCGTTTTCTAACACTGACATAGCTTTTGGCTCTGTAACTGAAGAAACCACATTAACAGCTGCAAATTGTATTAGCTTTAAGCTCGTTACAATCTAGCAGACTCATTCATTGATTACATTCGATTGTCAGGACATCCCAAATATAGAATTTAAAAGACTTCAGATAAGCCAATTAACTTGTGTGGTACTTCAAACCTGTATCTCCGCACCAAAGGGCGCGGGTGTCACTGATAGTGCTTCCGTGGCAGATTATCTGAACTGAGTTTAAAGAAAAGGAGGACTTGTGGCACCTTAGACTAACCAATTTATTTGAGCATAAGCTTTCGTGAGCTACAGCTCACTTCAAAAATATACTGTGTATCTCACCTACTACAGGATACGCCCAACAAAGAAAATAACAGAACGCCACTAGCCGTCACCTTCAGCCCCCAACTAAAACCTCTCCAACGCATTTTCAAGGATCTACAACCTATCCTGAAGGACGACCCATCACTCTCACAAATCTTGGGAGACAGGCCAGTCCTTGCTTATAGACAGCACCCCAACCTGAAGCAAATACTCACCAGCAACCACACAACAGAACCACTAACCCAGGAACCTATCCTTGCAACAAAGCCCGTTGCCAACTGTGCCCACATATCTATTCAGGGGACACCATCATAGGGCCTAATCACATAGGGCCTAATATGGGGCCTAATCACATCAGCCACACTATCAGAGGCTTGTTCACCTGCACATCTACCAATGAGATATATGCCATCATTTGCCAGCAATGCCCCTCTGCCATGTACATTGGGCAAACTAGACAGTCTCTACATAAAAGAATAAATGGACACAAATCAGATGTCAAGAATTATAACATTCATAAACCAGTCGGAGAACACTTCAATCTCTCTGGTCACTCGATTTCTGATCTCAAAGTGAGTGTCCTTCAACAAAATAACTTTGAAAACAGACTCCAACTAGAGACTGCTGAATTGGAATTAATTTGCAAATTGGATACAATTAACTTAGGCTTGAATAGAGACTGGGAGTGGTTGAGTCATTATACTAAGTGAAACTATTTCCCCTTGTTTATTCCTCTCCCCCCCGCCCCCCACTGTTCCTCAGACGTTCTTGTTAACTCCTGGAAATGTGCTGGAAATGGCCCACCTTGATTATCACTTCAAAAGGTTTTCTCTCCCCCCACCCCACTCTCCTGCTGGTAATAGCTCCTCTTAAGTGATCACTCTCCTTTCAATGTATATTTTTTCATGGTCTGTGTGTATATATAAAATCTCCTCACTGTACTTTCCACTTTATGCATCCGATGAAGTGAGCTGTAGCTCACGAAAGCTTATGCTCAAATAAATTGATTAGTCTCTAAGGTGCCACAAGTACTCCTTTTCTTTTTGCGAATACAGACTAACACGGTTGCTACTCTGAAATCAGCCTGTTTAGTGAGTGATTCACTATTGAAGATTATAAGGCACCAATATCTCGACTTCTAGAGACAAAAGCCCGTTTAATTATACATATGAACATTTGGGTCAGATTCAGCTGTGAGGCCTGGTTGGAGTCTTACTTTGCTTTACATTACATTATTTAGTGCTTTATCCTACCTCATCAAAGGGTATTACAGATTATTTTTATTGGTGTACTGCTACAAAGGCTGAGTAATTTATAAGTAGCATTTTGCCATTTACTGCACTGAATTGTGAAGTTTTGTGAAATTTAGAGCATCCAATTCTATACTCTAATATATAATGGGGAAAGAGGATGTATGCCCATTTTAAATTAGCATCAAGTACTCCCCTAAATGCCAGAGGTGTAATGGGAACATGATGATGACCATGACTTTACTTACAGCAGAATCTTGCCAGAGAGCAAGGATGAGGATGTTCTAAACACATTTGGCCAAATTTCATTCCATGTATAACTTCACTTAAGACAATGAAGTTATGTTAGCTATTGAGTTTTGTATTTCAGTATTTCCCATAGCTTCAGATTTTGTGGGTGTACCATGGTTTTCATTGTTCCTAAAAGTTATTGGTTGCTTATGCCCTGAAGCCTATCCGTTTATATTGATGATTAATTTTAGCTGTCTACCTTTCATGTTAGCTACTGACAATTTCTAGATGTATTAAATTGCCATATGAAAAAATGGAATCTCATAAAGGTGTTTCTACAGTGTGAGGAAAGGTGTTCCCTCTTCTCAAATGTTCAGGTATAGTTCTGACATTCTGAGGTCATGAAATTCCTGACAGGTCATGCTGTCCTCTTGCTGAGTAATTTTGCAGTCCAATAGTATGTAACAAGTATTGACTAGATCTATGAAGCTGGCCCGGCTATGTCGTCTGTCCCAGCATGGGTTTCTGATTTATATCAGTTGCCAAAGAGGACGTAAGAGGAACCAGTGTTGTAATCAGTATCACTTTTGTTACTCCTTGTGGCTTCTCTGCTGCAATTCCAGGTATTGCATACAATATGAATTTGTGTGTGTGCATGTGTGCAATGAAATGGA
This sequence comes from Lepidochelys olivacea, assembly GCF_965140295.1. Taxonomy (NCBI): domain Eukaryota; kingdom Metazoa; phylum Chordata; order Testudines; family Cheloniidae; genus Lepidochelys; species Lepidochelys olivacea. The sequence goes on along the minus strand of NC_140417.1, from coordinate 27,882,738 downwards.
AAATGGAACTTTAATCTGAGATCCACACCTAGTTCAGGGCAAGTGGAGGCTTGTCCCTCCTCAAGGCTGCTAAAATTTTGTCACGCCCTTTTCATGAGTCTCCGCATCTGCCTTTCATTCCTAGTCTCTAGAAACACCATGTGTCACAAACTGTGTCAGCAAATCATTTAGGTGATGATTGTCTAATTTAGGTGATGACTGTATCATTTAGGTGATGACTGTCTAATTCCTCTTCACAGTAAATGTGCTGTTGCTGGTTTTTGAGTACTTGTGGCCCAATCTGAGGCTCCAACACATTCTTCTCTAATCATTGCTAATCTCAGTTAGGTTTCATAAATTAACGATGTAGGGTGAAATACTGCCCCCATTGAAGTCAATGGCAAAACTCTATAGGGCCAGGATTTCAACCAAGATTTTTAGCAGAAACTTTCAGAGACATGCAGATAAAAGTAGTTTAGCAAATTACTGTTGCAGATTAATATGTGTAGCTCCTACCCTTTGCTTGGTGCTTGCTGTTGAACTGCTGCCTCCTAGGGGAGAGACCTCTTCTGCTCATACTGATCCTCTGAACTTCTGATTTAAATCAGTTCCCTTATAGTAGTAACGGAGACAATTCCAAACAGTACAACTAAATCCTAGGGGAGTGTAGGTCTCTGGTAGGTCAAAAATGCACAAACAGCAGATTGTAGGCCTGTGTGTGGTACAGTATAACAGAACTCAAACCTCTGAGGGGTGGGGATGTGTTCCCTTGCAAAACTAAAATTTAAATATTATGAGGCTTAGTAATCTCAGCCTATAAATCAGTTCTGGGGTAGTAACAACTGACAAAATACAGATAATTAGAGAATTACCCTGTGGGCCTCTGGCAGAAACATGCATGTTTGGGGACGAGAGAGAAGGTCTTTGATCTTCATTTTAAATCGGCAGCAGTGTGAGGAAAAATATCAAACAATAATGCTATTCCTACTAATTGGAGGTATTTTAAGAATATTAAAGATTAGGAAGCCAACTCTTGCAGTCTGATAGACAGAGGACAGGGAAGAAGAATGTTTGAGGGTTTTAATTGTATTTTAAGAGTTCACAGGGAACCCAAAGCACACAATAATGCATGCTCTTACCCTGGGAAACTGAGTAGCATATTAATGCTCCTGAACACATGGGGGACTAGAGGAAATACAATGTGGCTTCAGCCATGGGAGTCCCTCTAGGACTGGTGACCTACCCAGTCTGAATCTTGAACTACATCATGAAAAGCTTCCTCAAATTTTCACTATTCCAATTGTGGATTTTCAGGATCAACTACATGGCAACCCTAAGAAGCTTAAATATATTGTTGAAAAGACACAATATTGTCTTGATTGTCCATAGACGTCAGAAACCGTATACAGAGCAATATACACATTAAAAAGTTTTTCCTATTATCCAATATATTCTTCTTGTAGCTTAGAAGTAGGTGAATTTTAAATGTACCGGAGTGATGGAGGATTTTCTGCATGGTATGTCATTTATTTGAGGTATATTCAACCTTTCAGCTAACAATGAGTTCCTGCTCTGGTGAGTTTTCATAATCAGAATTGACGTTCTAATGCATCTGGTACTAGATCAAAAAGTCTGACTGGTTCCCTCTTTTGAGAACGCATGGAATTTGGAGATCAGTGAAGTCATGCTAACCTCTTCCCTTCTTTCACAATATTTGAGGCTGGTATTAACTTGGTTTTGGCTTTCATTAATTTATGCCTGCATTTCTGTAATTTCATGTTAAACTTGCAAAAGTGCAGCAGTTCAGATTTGAATATTTCAAAGATTTAAGTCACTTTTTTATAAAGTGTATTGGATAAAAATATGCATGCTTGCTGCTCATGACTAGGGCTGTGTGAATAACAGATTTTTTGTTTGATGTCCAAACCAAAAAAATTGAAAGAAAAAAATAGTTTAGGATTGATTCAAAATGAAAACTTGTCAGTTTTTCACCAAAACAAAATAAAGAAAAAATATTTTGGGTCAAGCAAAACATTTTAAGCAACCTGGAACAAAAAGTGTTTCATTTTTGAGGATTTTTTACCTTTAATATTTTAAATAAAATTGAAGTAAAAATTTGAAACAAAAATAGTTTAGAATCAAGTAAAAATATTTCATTTTTGGAACTATGAGAACAAAATAATTTTATTTGTGTGGAAGGTGTTGGTTTTTTTCCATCCGCAATAATTTGGTGAACTCAACATGAATTTGCTAAATGACCCTAATCTGCATTTTTTTTGGTCGAACATGTTTTGCCCAAAAAATATCGCCCAGCTCTGCTATCCATCACTGCAGAGCTCTACAAAACTGTTAAGTACAGCTAGCATCCACACTAAATGGGAGTATGCAGTGTAAGGGAACAGAATGGTATCCTGTTAGATGGCTTGTGAGAACAACATAAGTGCCACAAGAGAGGTAAGTTTTAAAAGCTGACGGAAATCAGTCAGAGCAGAAGTAGGCATGTAGCTAGCCCTTGAGGTATTTGTTCATATTTCCTAAAATATTTTTTGTGACCCAGCTGCATGCTGCTGTCCTCATACATGTGTGCATGTATACACCCCTTCTATTTGCCTGATGCAGTCTATTGTCTTTTACTCTTCACACAACAAAAACAAAGTGAAGAAACCACATGGGAAAATTGGGTCACAAATAACCATTTTACAAAATATGCATACACCTGCAAGATCTAGCTACAGGCATACTTCTGCTCTGACTGGTTTCTGGCAGCTTTTAAAATGTCTCTCTCTTGTGGCACTTATGGTATTCTCACAAACGATTTAAAGGGATATCACTGTGTTCCTAGACACTGTATTCTCCCTTTTAGTGTGGATGGTAGTTGTACTTAACAGCTTTGTAGACTATACAAGGCTGTGGTAACTGAGGGAAGAGGACTCACCATAAAGGACATTATAGGCAGAGAGCTTAAAAGAGTGAAAGAATTTAAATATCTAGGATCAGTGGTTGTTGACGATGGTGCGCCCCCCCCGCCCGAGTGATGCCTGTCGTCATATTAAAGCTGATTTGAGTAAATGGAGGAGCTGACCCCAATTCTCTGTGATTCATAGATTCATAGATATTAAGGTCAGAAGGGACCATTATGATCATCTAGTCTGACCTCCTGCACAATGCAGGTCACAGAATCTCACCCGCCCACTCCTGCAATAAACCTCTCACCTATGTCTGTGCTATTGAAGTCCTCAAATCGTGGTTTAAAGACTTCAAGGAGCAGAGAATCCTCCAGCAAGTGACCCGTGCCCCATGCTACAGAGGAAGGCGAAAAACCTCCAGGGCCTCTTCCAATCTGCCCTGGAGGAAAATTCCTTCCTGACCCCAAATATGGCGATCAGCTGAACCCTGAGCATAGGGCAAGATTCACCAGCCAGATACCCAGGAAAGAATTCTCTATAGTAACTCAGATCCCACTTTGTAAGTATTGTAGCACCGGGCGGGGGGGGGGGGGGGCATAGGTGTAAGACTACAAGTACTATTCATTTTGGGTGCAGAACCATGATTCCAGCACTCCTGTACCTGCTAGTCCCCCTCCAAGTCAGTCCTACTCCTCCAAGCACCTCTAACATGTCACAATATCCCTCTCTTCATACATCAAGTCTGCAAACCATCTTTTGAACCTCTCAGCTCCTTCTCATCACCTCCCTACCCCACAGACTTTCTTCTCAGACACTCATCAACCTACAACTCTCAGGGTTACCCTCACCAGTATCAGTTATCCCCACTCTCCATCTTATTTCACCTAAGTCCAATCATCTGCCTTCATTTTATTCACTCCCCATTTTGGATCTCCTCAAATCACCTGGTTTCCTTCCCAGGACCAAGCAAGCCCCTTTCACACCCGCCCCCCTGGATTAGGACTCTCTTTCCTTCCATAAACTCCTGAAAATATCCTTCTCTCCCTCGGCTTGTGGTCTTATTATGATCTATACCAGGCGTGGGCAAACTTTTTGGCCCGAGGGCCAGATAGTGTATAAAACTGTAATTTGATTTTAATGTACAGAACGGAGACTTGGCGAGCCACAAGAAAGGAAATCTGTATGCTTTCCACCATGGAAATGAGGTGGTCAAATGGTTGGACACTCCATGAGAGGAAACAAAAATGAGGTTGTAAGGGGTCCAATGCAGGTTGTTCGAATTGAAGACATGTTGAGGAAGGCTAGGCTACCTTGGAATGATCGAACATATCCAGCAGATATCTGAAAGCTATATCAGTAGGATGGTTACTGTAATGATTGTGGATGGAAGACTACCATGGGAGATACCAAAGTCTTGGTACCTGGACTGGATATGACCAGTCCAGGTAGACCAATCTGCATGACAGCCTGGCATATGGTCATGAGTTTTGGAAGAAGGCTAATAAAAATCACCAATCCCAAATAGGGAAGTGGCAAAAAGAAGTAAGAGTTTTGCAGAGTATTAGATGGAGCCTTTAGATCAAATTCATTTAGTGCCCATAATATCTATGTAGCCAAGCTAAGGACAGTGTAGGTCTTAAAATATTCACCAAACATTTTTAATTTATTTATTTGCCTATTTAAACAAAGTTACTTCAGAGCAATTATCTTTCTTTCAATGAGAGATAATAGAGATAGAGATGAATGTGTGTATGCACAACAACCCCTGTTTCCCTATTGAAAAAATAACCTACCTTTGACTAATATACACCTTCTTTCCAGAGCTGTCTTGCTTCGAGAAGGTATTTTTCTGTTGCCCTGCCCACCCATGCTTCCTATTTATTGACACTCCACTGCCAATTATTTGGATTGCACAGACTACTTCCAACCTCAGCTTTGTGTGGGTTGATTTCTGGTACGTTATTTCTAGATGTTCAGTTATGCAAGTTTTAAAAAATGACCCAAATATATGAACAACATTAAAAGTTCTGACAGTGAAATAGTATTTTTCTTTTCCTTGTGCTTGTGTGAAATGATCTGGTTAAATAGAAGCTGCAGAAATAATGCATTTTTTGTGTCTGTTTTCTCAAATGATAAATGCTCTTGGCTCTGTGGAGGAGTTCTTGGCTGTGTGGAGGATTTCATACTAAAGGAGGATTTCACTAACAGAATCAGAGTTTTAAATATTTCTTGTAATGTAGTAAATCAAAAGTTGCTTGGACTATTTGTACTCTATCTTATTTAGAACTAGAAATCCACTTATCAGAGGAAGTGTTCAGCTGTGACCCTAAGCTTTCATGAAATTATGTGTTACCCCCTGGCATTTACTTACTGTTAAGTTATTGAGACTGTTTTCCTTCTTTAACAATGTAAATGTATCATTGCAGGCTTTGGAAAGAATACTGGTCCAAGCATTTCAATGTCTTATAAACTGAAGTAAAGTATAGAATATTGGAAAACCTATTTATTTAAAATATGTACAGTGCCACCAAATATATTCAGAGTGCAGAGAGCAGCTGAACAAGGTGTTGCTTTGAGAAACCATCCAGGGTTGTAGCACTAAGAGATGGGGTGGGGGGGGACTAAAATAGAAAGGACATAAGCCCTGCGTCCTGTCCCTAACCCTTGTAATCGTGGTGGTTTGCTTATTTGCAGTTTTGATGGGACAGCTGCTGTTTTTCTCAAGATTGCATCAGAGTGGAAGAAATAATCATATTTTATATGAAATTAATTTGAAATTAAATAAATCAGCCAATGCAACAGTACAGAAATTCATGGCTGCAAAGTTCCTGTTAAGAAATGATGGAAGTCTGTGGTTCAGACGGTCTCTAGTGCAGTGGTGGGCAACCTATAGCCCACCAGGGTAATCCGCTGGCGGGCTGTGAGGGAGTTTGTTTACAATGACCGTCCGCAGGCACGGCCGCCCGTGGCTCCCAGTGGCTGGGGTTCGCCATTCCTGGCCAATGGGAGCTGCGGGTAGTGGCAGGCAGCACGTCCCTGCAGCCCATGGGCTGCAGGTTGCCCCCACTTCTCTAGTGGAAGGAGGAAAATCTATTTAAAATTGTGGCTGTCACTTAAGTTTTATTGTTCTCCACATATTTTTAACAGTTTAAACTTTCTGTATTAATATTTACCATAAAGCCAACTTGCTTCTAGATCCAATCTACGTTCCCAGTCTCATGCATAGTGAACATGTAGAAAAATTGCATATACGTGCACAAATTAAACCCAGACTTCTTCCCATTAAACACAGTCACTAGGGTGCAAGGATACTAAAAACAGCTGGTGTTCTTTCCAACCACAAAATGTCTCCATTTTTGGAATCTTCTGCCTTCAGCAGCAAAAATAATATAAGAAGTACTTTTAAGGCAATGAAACTGCTGATGCAAAATACATATCAAATAAACTCCTTAGCTGCCAAGATCCTGCAAATGAAGTAAATACTCCTAGTTTCATGCAAATATTCATAGAGGCTTCCAACAGTCAGCTAGACATGTGTCATCATACATGTGTGGTCTTTTCAATGAGAGCTTAAATAATATCCACGATTTGCTCCAACTCTTTCTGTATGTTGAAATATATTCATGTGTAAGGGGATTTTATGGGTTGCCATACCCCTAAGAGCAGCTGACCATCCACAGGAGCCATTACCTTGTATCCCTCTGCTTTGGTTTCAGTGCATTTCAGTGGTCTGGGTTCTTAGTTATTAACTGGTGGTGCCTCCACCTGACTGTTTAAGGTAGTCAGGAACCCTTCTGTACCTCCCTTTGTAGTTTCAACCTGTCCCAGTACTTACTTTATGACTAACCTGATATGTCGTACATACGCTCTTCTGAACCAACAATCAATGTACCCTTTATTTACAAAGGGAAATATAGAGGACTCGTATAAGGGGAAGGAGAAGATGGTTTTGGAGTGGGTACACCAGTAACATTATATAACCCCCCAAGTAACAACTCCCAGGGTGAATTTCCCTGGATTCATGAATCTAGTTTATTTCACATCAGTGGGCTCCATAATATGGAGGAACCCTCATGTCTTCAGGCCTTTAATGCCTCAAGGTGCTTGTGTGTGGTGAGGTGATGAAGGTGTCCATTTGCCCAGGGTGCTAACCTCTATGCAGCAGCAATAAGTGTTACTCACAGTGGGGGAAAAAGGTGTAGGGGTCTCCTCAGTGTTTCCAAGATGGGTTTTCCTCCCCAAGAGTAGTTTGCCAACCCCCTTTCAGGGCAAATCGGCAACATCATTGCAAGGGGTGTCAGCAGGGGAGTGCCACTGTTTCCTCAGGCAGGGGGCACCTGCACTCAGGCAGAACTGTCTTCTTCTCATCCCCACCCTCCGACTGGCTTAGTCAGCCTTCTATCCCCCAAGGTTTGCCCAGTTACAGTTGGTGAGGTGAGCACACCTCTCATCTACCCACAACAAACTTGTCTCCCTTTTTCATCAGACCCACTAACCTGGGTTACAAATGTTAATTAAGACAAATGAAAGTAACATGTATGAACAGACATCATTGTAAAACTGTAGGCTTACGTTACACATGTAACCCTTCTGCCAGGCCAAGTTGATAGCAGCAAGGGCCGGGTTCAATACACAGGGGTTCCCTCTCATTAAAGCAAATGCAAAACTGGCTCGAGCCCCCACCCAGTGACCTGGGAAAATCTTACACACCCCCTGGGCGCCTCAAGGAGGCAATACTTCCCCTCTCGCAAGCACAGAGTCTTGGTGTAGTAGAGAATCTTTAATAACATGAGGCAAACAACATCAGCATTAAATTGGGGAAACACCACAACTAGTGTTCATTAACCAAACCATGAACACTGACCCACCCCAGAAAATTTGGGCCACCTCCTTTCCCTCAGGCTCTTGAGTCCCAGAACCCAAACGTCTCTTGAGTCCAGCAATCCACTAATCGCCCAAAGTCCAAAAAAAGTCCAGCCCCGGAGTTCAAAAGTTCACCTGCAGAGTGTTACTCCCCAATCTGGCTAAAATGTGCCTGGGTGTGGGGGAAAGAGGTAAGGGGCACCTTACGTGTCCTGAAGCTGACTGCCCCACAGGGCTCTGCTCCGCTCCACCACGACCGGCTCCGCTCCGCTCAGCTCGCCGTCTCACGAACACACCGCTGTCTCACGACCGGCTCCGCTCAGCTCGCCGTCTCACGAACACACCGCTGTCTCACGACCGGCTCCAGACAGCTCGCCGTCTCACGAACACACCGCTGTCTCACGACCGGCTCCGGACAGCTCGCCGTCTCACGAACACACCGCTGTCTCACGACCGGCTCCGCTCAGCTCGCCGTCTCACGAACACACTGCTGTCTCACGACCGGCTCCACTGCACACTAGAACTTCCAGCTCCCCCCTACTTGACACAGTGCTCAGTGATTTCAGCTCTCAGTGATTTCAGCTCATAGTAGTGGGAGCCTTAGTGCTGGTGCACTATAAGGCTGAAGTGAATTCAGCACAATACCTGTAACAAAACTCTTAATAGACCCAAAATTAGCTCTGACATTCCACAGTGGAGAGAGACAGAGGTGCAATTGGTGCTTCAGGCCCTCACAAAAGGGGCCTACACCACCAGGCACTAATACCTGTCTCAAGTCTCTCTCAATTCACAGAGTTTTGGAACCCATGTCCCTTGCCTAGTGAGTGCTACTCAGTTGATGGTGAGTCCTCCATCATAACAAAAAGGCCAAGTACAGTTCCAAGCACAGTTCCCATAATCAGGGTACTAACAATTTATTCTTCCCGCCCCAATAACAGAGACACTGGGGATCCCACAACAGCCAAAGTGACGATTTGGGCAGTTATGGCCTCATTCTAGGCAGGGTGGGTGTGCCTATGCAAATGAGATCAGCCCCTGAAGTTCTTTTCCACAACTTGCCACACCTCACCACCAGATGTCAGGGTGGAGCCCACCCTGTCTCTGCTTACACACATATTAGTTTGCATTTTCTCCATGTAAAGTAGAAGAGCGTCTAAACCATCCACTTTTATTTTAAGTCTGTAAATCAGTCTTTTTAAAAAGCACTAATCACTCGAAATAGAGATTTTTAGAAATAGTTTCTCACAGCAGACTGGTAGACTATATCGCATAATACCTGGAGTGACCAGAAAAAATTGATGTCTTAGAGCTGCATCAGTCAGTTTCCACAAACAATAATTTTCAGGTTTTCTTCACTTGATAGAACTCATTGATCTAACCTTGTTATGACCCGAAAACATTCTCTTCAGGCAGTGCATTTAAGATGACTTTCCAGGAACTCAAAGGTCAATTGTTAAGAAAACACTTTTATCAGAATCGGCTATGTTAAACACTGATCACGCAGCCTGGAAATAAGCATTTCAGGGAATTGCCTCTCTAGTGCTGACCTAGTGATATAATAAGCACAGCAGTTATTTAAGGCAGCCTCTTTAGCCCTGGACTTATCAAAAAAGATCACTGAGGAAAGCAGGCAGTTTTTAATGGAATCAGTTCACAGCAAAGCTTTTTCAGCATACTACTTTTTAGCACCATTGATATATTTTACAATATTGTATCACTGCCTACTGTGGACTCTGTTCTTCCACTTGCTCTGATCAGTGAAAATGAAGTAGTTGCTGTGCATGGATAACAAGCTACTTTATGCTCATTTGATCAAAGTGGGTAGAAAAACACAAAATTGGGATTAGTTAATTATGTAAAATGGCATAAATACCCTTGGGGGATAGTGACCTAAATTCTTGCTTGTTCTATTAACATGGCAGATTTAAAAAAAAAGAGGAAAAAAAAAAAGAGCAGCATCAAAAATCAGGTTGGTTTAAATGAAGCTTTTCAAAGGTAGTTAGAGTTTAATTAATAGACTCCTTTTGAAAAGTCTATTAGAACAAAATTGCACAATGGTAAGTCTTTAGTATGTAAGTACTGCTGATATGACGATGTTCTAGAAAATCAGAAGTTCATAGTGCACCTGGAAGTTAACTGAGAAATCTTATATTTCCATTGCTCTTTGTGATATTAATTCCATGGGCAAGTTTTAGTTACAAAACTTGTTAAACAGTAATTAATGTCATTGGCTCTGATATTTAGTTGTTTCCAGGAGAGTACTTCAGCTGCTTTCTCCCTTGGGTATTGATCAAAAAGATTATATAGTTCACAAAAGGTCCCATCTAAATAGGTCATTACAGACATGTAGTCAGGCTTAAGTGAGTATAGACCATTCTTTCTGAAAATTTTAGTATTGCAAAAGAGAACCCTTCTTGCTATGTGTCCTGAGCTTGTGCTTACTGTCCATCACTGGAATTTACTCCTGTCTTGAACTACCTGACTCCAAGTATTATCAACTTTTTTTTTTTGGTTGCACTTTCTCTGGGGTCTCAATATAGTATTAAAAATAGCTGTGGCATTCGGTCTTCCCTCAGGCTGACTGTGCTAACGCCAGTGGAGCTGAACTGATGTTACCAATGGTGGGAAACGTAAAAAACAAAAAAAACCCTCTTCTTAGAGTAGAAAGGTCTTCAGAGAATGATAAAAAGGTTGCCTTGGGGAGACAAAACAGTCGTACAATGATACTATATATTGTATTGTCCCCCAGCTTGCTTTTCTTTCAGGCATCCATTACTCTTTTTGCAAGAAGGTTGAAATTGGAAATGGAAAATTATTTTATATGATTGCAAACAAAAATAAATGCGACAAAAAAAACCTGCAGATACTGGTTTGAATGTTTCATTCACTTCAGCTGCGTTTACTTCTTTTTGTGTTTCTTTAGTATGAACACTTGTGCAGTTCACCTTTCCTAGCATGAATGGTCACACAATGATATTTTGGGCTCATAAACTCAAATGGTCTCAGAAACCAAATTCCAAGAAACTTGATTTTAAAGTGTTATGCTAATTGACTGAATTAGGGAATGAAAACAATTTTCATGTCACTTTTATGTGACTAGTGAAACTGATTAAAAAGCTTCAATTTGGGTTTTTGAATTTTGATCTAGTTATAGAATAAGAGGAAAATCACCAAAAATAAAATAAATAAAAAAACTGAATAAATAGGATTAAGCTGAATAAATTCAAGAAAATCTTGTTTTGTTTGTAGCATTCCATAAGTAGAAGGAGGCAAACACTTGTCAAATATTTTTGTAACAAATTAACTGTTTACTCACCTTTAGTATAAAACAAAGTCAAACTTATTTGCATCTGGGACAAGTTACAATATGTACATTATTTGTTTTAGTTTGTCTCTTTTCCATGAGGTTACTATGGAAATATTTAGAATTCTGTAGCATACAGTAGCTCAGTATGTCTCAGTATGCCAGCCTGATCCAGAGAAAAGAGGGCTTCTCTGGTGCTTCCTAGGGTATAAATACCCCCGTCTCTCTTGGTCAGCAGGCAGGGTAATGCTCCCTGCCCTCCTCCCAGCTCTTTCCTGCTCCCTGTAATCTTTCCCCCTGTACTATGACTGTAGGATGAAATCCTTAAAAGGGCAATAACCTTTTGCTTCTGGCCAGCTGGACAAGGATGTTGGATGCCATGTTGAGCTGTGGTGAGTGCATTGTCTTTAAGAAGATACTCTATCTTAGAGGATTGTCATCTTATGATGCAGTAACTGGGGAGTGCAATACTGAAAATATTTAAACATCTGGTTAAGGCCTTCATTCTGCAAAGCATTTAAGTGTCTATTTAAGTCAGTGGGACTTCAGCAAAGCTCTTAAGTGAATGCTTAATCAGCTTTTCAAGAAGCACGTGCCATATCTATTGTACATTTTATGGGTTGGTGGTCAAAATTGAAAATATCAAATTTGAGCTGCAATGCGTAGCTTTTAGTCACATGATAGTACTTCGATTTCCTGAACCAGTGAGCATAACTCTTACAATGAGATTTCCTGGAAGAATTTGCTTCCTGTGAGTGTGCGTGTGCCTGTCAAATGGGACTATTCATGTAAGTAAAGTTGTGCACATGCTTAAGTGTTTGCCGGATGAGGGCATTAATTTGCTAATTTTGAAAAATCTTACTGGCAGTGCCTGAGCTTAAGAATGGTGGATGGAGTATAGCATAGTGTAGAGATTTAAAAAAACCCCACTAATTTGTAGTGGAACATAACCACAAACCAAATAATATTGCCTTTCTTCACTTTGAATGTGAGCTCCTCAGAGGAGAGACTTTGTTTCATATTTGTCTCTATCGTATAATCTAGCATTAAAACAGTAATGTATTCAACAATAAGTATTTATATATTTCTCATATATAAACCTATTTCTCATTAGTATTTATTTTTTAAAGTGTCCCACCATGATGTTTGCATATCTTTGATAAATAGTTGTGTATCTTATTACTGTAACTCTTATGCATCCTCCTTGTATCTTAAATGAACTTTGATGGTAAACTCTTCAGAGCAGGAACCTCACATTACTTATCTGTTCGTGGAGGCATCTAATATTAATTTATTATTAAATGATTATTAATACACTTCTGTTCCTGATGAAGCTATGGATAATTCAATATAATTAATAATATGAAAAGGATATAATTCATGATATTAAATTGGATGGTTTCATCCCTAATTACATACTACAGTATTCCCCTTGCCATAATGGGAGTTTTGCCAATTACTTCATTCATAGCCAGCAAGAGTAAGCCCTAAAAGAGAGAGTCAGATTACAAAACCATAGCCTGATTATGAAAACCTTTATGGTTGAGTGTATTGACCATAATGGGATTATTCATGGTGGGAGGGAATACACTACTATCTTCAGGACTGATCCCAAAGAAAATACAGTTGTTTTATTGTAAACACCAATACAGAAATAAAATTCAAAATGTTGACATGCATAAAAGAACAAAAGGTGGCTAGAAATGAATGGCTGACCTGCTTTTGGGATGTATTTCTCTCCATACCTGTCTAATTCTTATTCATGATACCAAGAGTTACTTGTGCATATATGTGCATTGAAAAGAGAAGAGACCACAAAGTAGGATTCATCCTCATTTGTTCCTGTGAAAGGGCACTTTGCTGTTTAGTGGTAGCCATATGCATGTATATGAAGTTAAGCACATGCTTACATGGTTTTCTGAATCAGGGCCCAAGAAGAGCTATTTTATTCAAGTTCTGTTTGATCTTTGTTGAAGGAGGCTAGCTCTGGGGACCTAAAACTAGAGGGGACTATGGACATATCACCAGTTTAAAATAAGGTCTTTTTGTTTATACTGTTTGCTGTTATGTATGTTTGAGCAGATGTGGCTTTGTTTTGGTTCCTTTCCCCACAGTGGAAGGGATTAATACATTTTATTCTATTTTTCACTATTGGCATTCTGGATCTAACAGTAAAAGTGTTTTTGCGTTAAGTAGCCCTCCAGTACCCAACTGAATACCAAGGAAATGTACAGAAGCCAGAGAAAACGGAGTATGCATCGAGTTACAAGTTGTCAGAGTTTCAAGTAATTTCCTTTAAAATTCTACTTTCTTGCAGAAATACAAAGAATATGAGAAGGATGTTTCAGTAGAAGAAATTGATGGCCTTCAGCTTGTGAAAAAGCTAGCAAAAAGTATGGAAGAAATGTTTCATAAAAAGTCTGAAGCTGTACGGGTAAGTAGTAGATCATTTTGCTTTAATATTTTGTGCAGTTGTACAAAATGTGTCAGTAGCTTAGAATGTTGCATCCATGGGAATTGAAGGTGAAGATGTAGAAAGTACTGGAAGACTTCAGAAGTGCTTTTAAGGTCCAGCTCTCAGAAGTAGATGAAAGTTGATTATACCATCAGTAAGAAAAATTTGGCAGAGCATTTACCTATGATCAAGTAAAAGCTTTGTATATGTGGCAAGCTTGGAAGTACCAGTTCATTACAAATATTCTTGAAGTGTCATATTTGCTGATAAAATGATGGTGTGTGTGTGTGTATATATATATATCTGTGTTAAAATTTATACCAACCAAACCAGAATTAATTGCAGTACCCTGTAGAACAATAAAAATATTTGAAGGGATCTGCCTAGTCTAATCTCCCTTGATTGAACAATCTGAAACATTCTGATTGCCCTCCTCCCCACCCCCAATCTGTGGTAAATGTGTAACAAAGGCTGGCAAATGTGTCTATTGTACATAATTTTCTGCTTGCCTCTCATTGCTGAAACTCCTCTCCACAGCAATGTTTATAAAGGGCGGAGTGGCACTTTTTGTGTGTTCAGAGTCATATATGCTGATTTTAGTGACAAAAATAAATGTTTTTACCACTTTTGATTCCTTTTAGCTTTGCACAACCCACACACCTGAGAGGGTGAGCTGTATTCTGTTTCTTCTTTGGTATCATCAACAATTGTTTGTTAACTTCCATTCATTTATATATGAGCAAAATGCCACCCACCTGCATAAATGGGTAGGGGAAATTGATGGGGCTGGCGGTGAAAGGGGGACAGTACCAGAGGCAAGGGATGGAGACACTCACCAAGGGACAAAAGGTAGCTCCTCCTCTGGGAGTCTCTAGCACTCATTGGCTGGCTGGGGGAGAGGGGTGCCGATTGGCTAGCATTTCCCAGCTCCCAGGATTTAGCCCAGTGCCTGGGCCATGCGGAACCTCTTTTGGCTCTGTTCCAGCAGGGTTACTCACCAGATTGCAGCAGCAATCCTCGTCCTCCTCAGGATATAAAAGAAGATGGGTGAAAGTGAATAGACAGGTTACCAAGATATTCCTGGACATAGGGGGTTCAGTGATACAGCACAGGAACATCTGTTACAATCAGCCAGAAGTTTTCAGAGTTGATGGTGTACATTTGTTAAATGGAGGTGCTGACCTAGGAGAACACTCAGTCACTCTCAAACTGTGAGTCGGGACCCCAGAGTGGGTGAGGACTCCATTTTAATGGGGTTGCCAAGGCCAGCGTGAGACTGAAGCCTGGGGGCGGTGGGGCTCAGGTTCTGCCTTCCTGCCTGAGGTCATGTAGTAATTTTTGTTGTCAGAAGGGCATAATGGAGCAATGAAGTTTGAGAACCGTTCTGAGGCATCTATTGGGCAGGAATTGATAGCTGGAGGTGTGCGGTGTGATTGGGTCTGTGTGTTGGGGGGTGACCAAGGTAGTTGCTGGTGCCCCCTTTGGCTAGTTTCCTCTGTGGTTAAGAGAGGTAAAAGACCTGGAATTTTGGTAATGGGCCTTGGGCTCATGTGATAGGGTGAGACCTTGTGGCCATCTCGGGCTGAGGTCCTCGCCCTGCTGCACCCTTTGTCCCCTTCAGGGGCAGAGGGTGCAAGGACTCAGAGAGCTGAGTCATGTGGGTAAGCTAAGGAGAAACTACCCCCCTTTATGGGTAAGGTCCCCTGCACTGGAATCAATTAAATGGCTAGGATAGGAGAGTATCGGTGGTGGATAGCTCCCCTCCTTTGTGATAAAGTTTAATAAAAGTTGTGGCCTGCCACTAAATTCTGTGCATGTCTGTCCTCCATTTTGCTGCTGTGTCCACATCAATGCACTGAAAGTCCTGAGGTTCCAGAAGTGTCACTGAAAGCAGCAGTTGAAGACACTGGGGTTTCACTGGTGTGACTGAAGTAAAAATTTGACTTGCAGAACTATTTTTCTTGTGAATGATCAGAAAAAGTAAAGAATTCTGCTAGACTTCCAGATTAAAGGTTGAGTTTTCTGGGTTGACTGTAAAATAAAATGTCTATTAACCTATAAACTGAACACACTTGACAGGGAGGCTCTGACAGATTATATACACAGATAATATATTCAATGCTATTTTTACTGCCCCTTTTTAGAGCAGAACTGCACTTAAACATCTTCTGCAGGGAGTTGCACAATATTGACTGTGAAGGGATCAGTTTCCTTATTTCCTAGCAGAAGGAGTACTGCTTTGAGATCAGGAAATGTGGGGAAAAAAGCATCAAGAGAGCTCCACTAAAGCACTTCAGTGCAGCACTGCCATTTGTAGCTAACAGTGAGTCGCAAACTATGGGTAATGAAAGACCATGTCTGTTTACAGGAATGGGGAGTCAGTAGGAAAGAGCAGTTGGTGTCTGTCTCAGCACTGCAGTGCATGTTCTCTAATTTGAATTCATGTGGTGTTGTCAAGGTTCCTCCCCCACTCTGAACTCTAGGGTACAGATGTGGGGACCTGCATGAAAAACCTCCTAAGCTTATCTTTACCAGCTTAGGTCAAAACTTCCCCAAGGTACAAAATATTCCACCCGTTGTCCTTGGACTGGCCGCTACCACCACCAAGCTAATACTGGTTACTGGGGAAGAGCTGTTTGGATGCATCCTTCCCCCCAAAATACTTCCCAAAACCTTGCACCCCACTTCCTGGACAAGGTTTGGTAAAAAGCCTCACCAATTTGCCTAGGTGACCACAGACCCAGACCCTTGGATCTTAAGAACAATGAACAATCCTCCCAACACTTGCACCCCCCCTTTCCTGGGAAATGTTGGATAAAAAGCCTCACCAATTTGCATAGGTGACCACAGACCCAAACCCTTGGATCTGAGAACAATGAAAAAGCATTCAGTGTTTTACAAGAAGACTTTTAATAAAAATAGAAGTAAATAGAAATGAAGAAATCCCCCCTGTAAAATCAGGATGGTAGATATCTTACAGGGTAATTAGATTCAAAAACATAGAGAACCCCTCTAGGCAAAACCTTAAGTTACAAAAAAGATACACAGACAGAAATAGTTATTCTATTCAGCACAATTCTTTTCTCAGCCATTTAAAGAAATCATAATCTAACACATACCTAGCTAGATTACTTACTAAAAGTTCTAAGACTCCATTCCTGGTCTATCCCCGACAAAGACCAGCATATAAACAGACACACAGACCCTTTGTTTCTCTCCCTCCTCCCAGCTTTTGAAAGTATCTTGTCTCCTCATTGGTCATTTTGGTCAGGTGCCAGCGAGGTTACCTTTAGCTTCTTAACCCTTTACAGGTGAGAGGAGCTTTCCCCTGGCCAGGAAGGATTTCAAAGGGGTTTACCCTTCCCTTTATATTTATGACAGGTGTTTAGAAATGTTTTGGCTCCTGTTATAGACATGGTCTTGATATCTAAGAAATAATGTTTTATATGGACCATTATGCTTTGCTCTGAGTAACAGTCCGCCAGAATTCTGTGACATTAAAGCAGAAGAACATAAGAACTGCCACATTGGGTCAGACCAAAGGTCCATCAAGCCCAGTATCCTGTCCTCTCTGACAGTGGCCAATGGCAGGTGCCCCAGAGGGAATGAACAGACAGGTTATCATCAAGTGATTCATGCCCTATCACCCAATCCCAGCTTCTGGCAAACAGAATACAGTATGGTGCAGGGGTGGGCAAACTATGGCCTGGGGGCTGCGGCCCTCCAGACATTTTAATTCGGCCCTCGAGCTCCCGCTGGGGAGTGGGATCCAGGGCTTGCCCTGCTCCGCATGGCTTCCAGAAGCAGTGGCATGTTCTCCCCCCCGCCTCGGCACCTACGCGTAGGGGCAGCCAAGGGGCTCTGCATGCTCCCCCCGCAGCTTGCATTGGCTGGGAATTGTGGCCCATGGGAGCTGCAGGGGTGGCGCTTGCAGAGAGGGTGGCGCACAGAGCCGCCTGGCTGCGCCTCCGCGTAGAAGCCGGAGGGGGGACATTCCTCTGTTTCTGGGAGCCGCTTGAGATAAGCGCCACCTGGAGCCTGCACCCCTGGCCCCCTCCTGCACCCCGACCTGCTGCCCCAGCCCTGATCCCTCTCCCTCCCTCCAAACCCCTTGGTCCCAGCCTGGACAACCCTCCTGCACGCCAACCCCCCAGCCAGATCCCTCACCCCGCCCCCTGCACCTCAACCCCTAATTTCGTGAGCATTCATGGCCCACCATACTATTTCCATACCCAGATGTGGCCCTCGGGCCAAAAAGTTCACCCACCCCTGGTATGGTGAGAAGAGGCTTTGGTGCAATAAAAGGTGGCTAGAACCCAGAGCTCCCGATATATGTATGTCTTGTTTTCCTTAATCTGTAAGAAAAAAAAGTTTGCAAAACCAAATTTGGAAGTGGTTTTATTATTGAAAATCTTCTTAGTTCTGATAGCAAGATAATAGCTTTACTGGAAACAGTTACATAACATGTAGCCACCTTGGATATTTTGAGGTGACTGTTAGAGGGATGAATAAAATGCTTATTCCTGCTGAGGCTTAATGAGTGAGCGCTATAGTTTGAAGTTATAATAATACATTTATAATGTGAAGGACGGCAGTTTGCCAGTTGCACTTCTTGAAAAGCTCTGAAATCCTGTGATACAATGCTCGTTCTGTACAACTTATATCTTGTGCAGCAAATCTACAGTTAGCTCATCTTCTCTATGCTTCCACTTGAGACAAAAAGCATGCTGCATTTAACTGGCCCTGGAATAATTTTTTTTAATGTGTGTATATATTGCAGGATTCTGGTATTTATTGAGATTAATAAGAAACCGGCACAAGCAGACCTATGCCAAAGCTCAATGTTCATTCCAAAAGCCTAAATTTCAAAATTGCAACCAAAATATTATTTAAATTAACTTCTAGAGCTCAAACACTCGTAATCTGGTAAACTCCAAAATAATGGAAATACTGCAGAATTCCCCCCATACAACGTAATTGGGGCGTCCATCAACGGGGTTCAAAATCCAAATATTCATAAAATGTTGCTGCTCTAATGGTACCACAATTTGATACAGTCCTAAGTACTGGTTGAATGAACTGCAAGTAGTTGTCTCTGCCAAAAATCTACATTTTGATTGAAATAGTATTTCAAGTGACTGGCACATAATAATTATTTCAGACAGCATATTTTCAGCATTTAACAGAAATAGTGATCGGAGGTAGTCGTCATTCAGAAAACCCCAGTAATGTAGACTCTTTAATCTGTGGGAAATAGGTCCAGATAAAACTTGAAAATACAGAAATAGAGTAATGTAAAGTCCTTCAGATTTT
Organism: Lepidochelys olivacea; assembly: GCF_965140295.1. Classification (NCBI taxonomy): domain Eukaryota; kingdom Metazoa; phylum Chordata; order Testudines; family Cheloniidae; genus Lepidochelys; species Lepidochelys olivacea. The sequence continues at coordinate 27,863,918 of NC_140417.1, read as the reverse complement.
TTTTAAACATATCAACTTGTTCTCAGCTACTAATCAGTGTTGAACATTTTCCCTCCTTTTATATTCTGGCTTGATTTTCTTTCTTTCTCATCACTTTCCATAGTGATTAGTTGATTCAGTGTGATTTTTATCATACTCATCCACTACTTGAATTACTCTTCAGTATGCAATTATCCTGTCACAGAAAGTCCTATTTTCATGCTGTCAGATGTGTAAAGTAAATGGGAAACCAAAAGCGCTAAACCTTTTGTCATCTACTTGGTGATGTGCGGTTTTATAGGTAACTTTCTTTACTATGCTGAACATTTACAAATAATTCTAGATCTAGTTAACATTAATGTATGGTTGCTGTAGTTAAGGATGTTCTCATTAACTAATATATCCCAGATGATCAATGCAATAGTTGATAGTTGGGTTAAGATTTAGTAATTTTGTTGTAAAAATTGTTGTGCAATGCTGAAGTTCAAGTGATGCTAAGTGGGACTGATACAATGCTGCTAATTTTTAATTGTCTTTATAATAGTGAAGAACACATTCTAGTGCAGTGGTTCTCAGCCTTTCCAGACTGCTGTATCCCTTTCAGGAGTCTGATTTGTGTTGGGTACCCCCAAGTTTCACTTCACGTAAAAGCTACTTGCTTACAAAATCAGACCTCAAAATACAGAAGTGTCACAGCACACTATTAATGAAAAATGGCTGACTTTCTCCTTTTTACCATATAATTATATAATAAATCCATTGGAATATAAATACTGTACTTGCATTTCAGTGTATAGTATATAGAGCAGTATAAACAAGTCCTTGTCTGTATGAAATTTTAGTTTGTACTGATTTCAGTAGTGCTTTTTCTATAGCCTGTTGTAAAACTAGAAAAGAGCCTGATGCTGAGTCCCAGGCTTGTATGCACTGCATGCCACCTCTTTCCTTCTGGGCATGCCAGGAACTGCAGCTGTTGGGAACGCTCCAGCTCCCTCCTCCTCCTCCCCAGGGCAGTGTCTTCTATTTGCAAGCTGGGATCTGCTGGGTTCAGCACCCCCTAGTGGCAGCCAGTAGCTATGTAGTCCATTTTTGTGGTGGGGCAATGGTGGGAGGTAATTCTGCACATAACATGAATTTCTGCACAAATTCTGCATTGTCCAGTGGCACAGAATTCCCCCAGAGTAAAATTTAGCAGTAGCTGCTGCTGCAGCTGCAAGACACAATTGAATTCAATTGTAAGAGAGGGAATATGGGTAGCAAGCTATAAGCTGGCAGCAATGCAGAGGGAGACAGCAAATGCCTCAATCCTAGGCCCCTTTGATGGTTAAACTCCAAGCAGCTGACCAGGTACAACCAGCCCACTTCCTCCAAGAACTCCCATTCTTGCAATGTTAGGTTGCCGTTAGGCTATCTTATATTGATTTATCAAGTTATGGTAAAATTGCAGCCAGTTGGCCAAATTTAATGTTTGTCAGAAGTCCCCAAACTGTGGGGCCCGTCCCCCTACTGGGGCCTGTGCCAGCGCACACGGGGCAGGAAGGGAGCACCACCTAGCTGCTGGCCCCGTGGCCGAAGCTCTGTCCCCAGCCCCGGCCCAGCTGTGGCCCCAGTCTTAGCCCCCTCCCGGAGCTGGGACCACAGCTCCCATTGGCTGGGAACGGCGAACTGTGGCCACTGGGAACTGCAGGCGTCCATGCCTGCAGACAGTCAATGTAAACAAACTGTCTCGTGGCCCGCTAGCAGATTACCCTGATGGGCCGCAGGTTGCCCACCACTGTTATGGGAAGTAGAAAATAAACAAACCAAAGAGGATACAGAGAGTTTGTGAAGGGTAGTATATAAAGTGCTGTGAAGTCACCTTTATTGTTAGGGAACATTCCACCATCTTTTACTAAAACTTGGGATACATCATTAAATAGCTTATTAGTATTAAAGTTCCACTGTAAGTAAACAGAATCCTATCAAAATGATTCTTGCTTTACATTGATAAGATGAGAAATAACATATTGAGGAATGGAATACTTGTGGCACCTTAGAGACTAACCAATTTATTTGAGCATAAGCTTTCGTGAGCTACAGCTCACTACATCCGATGAAGTGAGCTGTAGCTCACGAAAGCTTATACTCAAATTGGTTAGTCTCTAAGGTGCCACAAGTACTCCTTTTCTTTTTGCGAATACAGACTAACACGGCTGTTACTCTGAAACCTGTCATATTGAGGAATGTTTTGCTTTAAAATAAATATCCTTGACTAGAAGAAAATGTGTTAAATAAAACAATTTTTATCAAGTTTTTTTTCCTCGTAGAGCTATGTGGTGTTCATTGCAGAGCTGATTCCCATTATAGTTGTACTGTGAAAAGTAATTGCTGTTGTACAGTAATTCAATTTTTGTGTATTCACGCATCAGTAAACCAGTGGGGTTTATCTAGAGAAACCTGGGACTTTAAAGCTTTCTATCATGAAATTTCACATGCATAGACACATTTTCCAAGGAGCAAAATATCAGCATTTGCATTTAATAAACATTTACAATAGAGTGTGGATTTTTCCACAGATTTTTACATCAATCTTCAAAACTGCTAAGAGATACTATTAGGATGATTTTGTTTTTATATGTACATAGCATATGAGGGGTGTGTGTGTGTGGGTGCATATGAATATAGTATACAAATATTGACTTGCTCCAAAGAAAATAAGAGTAAAATAGTGCCCAAGTTATAACTGGTTATTAAAAACAGGGACTTGAATATCTTGATGATGAATGTAGAATGAACATGGATGGATGGATGAATAGATGGACGGACGGATGGACAGACAGACTGTGGTAAATAGACCAAAGCTTAGGGCAATATTTCATAACTGAAGGAACTGTTTTTACCCATAGGCTGTATTTTACAGTGTGCACCCAGAGCCAATTTGTTTGATAAAGCTCAGGAAATAATTCACACTGAATAATTTATTCAGTGAGTGTAGCCTTTGTTTACATATTGTCCCCAAGCAGCTTACAATTTTCTTGAATGTATTTAGTATTTGAATAATTTTTGGTCTGTAAATTGTTGGCAAGCATTTTGAGAATATTCAGCATTCTAAATATAAATGTGTTTAATTTTGATTGGACACATAAGATGTGGTTTCTTTTTCCTGATTGGATGAGGGTAGCTTTTAGATCAGGCCCCTATGTACATGCTTGAATTTACAATTTTCCTTCTGCTATCTCTGTCAATTTGCGTTCTATGAATATTTTCTATTATTCACTTAAAGTTTGCTGTTTCTAAATAATGCCACTGAACTTGTTCACTAGAATATTCACAGAAAGCAAACTAAGACAAAGCTCAACAAATCCAAGGAAGATTTCATTTTTGATGTATTCATTGTGTGTCTTTTGCAAGATTAACTCGGCTCTATTAATTTACTGGGTTGCACTTTAGAGGTTGTCTTTCTCACCACTTTCACCTTCAGCAGCAATAGTTTTCAGAACCCACCCCTCATTGATTGTTAGAGATGGAGGCTTGTGAAAGATGTGTGGCAGTAGGGTTGTGGGTGAGAGAGGTTGCACCTCTCCAGTTGTCCTAGTGTGTCTATCTGTCTCTGAACCTATTGGAGTTGAAGAGAGATAAGAGGACATGATCCTACCTTGAGGTGGAAGTGGATGGTTACATCCACTCATGGGAGGAGATGGAGAGCCTGTGGAACCCAGTTAAAGGTTGGAGATGAGAGCAGACGGGAGCCTATTGTAAAAACAGATTTGGGGAGTGTGGTGAGGAAGCTGTAAGGGAGAGAATATTTTGGAGATACTGAATTTGTAGGGGAGATGGAAAAATGAAAGGGAAGAATAGCATGGCGATAGAGGGACAGAATATGTGAGAATAGTAGGAGAGAAAAGCATGTGGTAAATGAAAAAAAGGAAAACTGCTAAAAAATAAAACCCTCACCATACAACTTTTGGTGGTGAATTTAACTAACTTAATTCATTTAGATGGTATTTTATTATTTCCATGACAGATGTTATATATTTCTTTAAGTTTGACTGAAAGATGTTTTGTCTTAAAATAGCTGTCAATTTACTTTTGGTTCTGTAGATACATGACTGGAATTGTTTGTTTGTCTGCATTTTTATTAGTAATTCTACTTGGCGGTTTTCATTTGTTTTGTTTTTGTCCTTTTTCTTTCTCTGGGCAATTTAGACATCTCTTCAGAGTGGATGTTGTATGACTGTAATTTTGAAGTAGGATCAGTTTCTTTCTCTTGCTGCTAGATTAACTTGTTATGGACACCTAATTGAGTGCCAGTTCAGTTTCCTGAGTCTAGCAGTGCATTTCTGATCACATATATCCCATTGAGGAGTGCTGTGTCAACCCTCTTAAGTGCTACAGCAACATTCAAATTGGTTAGGGTTGATGATTTGCCTCGAATTCTACACTCCCTGAGTGCTGCAAAATCATCTCTGCCTGGGATTACTTTTGTCCCATAGCTCTCAATGGCAATTTTTAAATGAGCAAATCAAATGTCTTTGAAATGCACCAGGTTGCCCAAAAGAACATGTTTAAAAATAATATACAAGAGCTTTAACCTCCTCTCTGCAAATCATTCTGTTTTCTGCACTGTCGGTATAGATGCTCTTCATTTTGAAATAACAATTCTGGCTGTTGTGTATGATGGATTTTTTCCAGGTCTAATCAGGATCACCATTTTTTATTGACAGGTTTCAGAGTAGCACCTGTGTTAGTCTGTATTCGCAAAAAGAAAAGGAGTACTTGTGGCACCTTAGAGACTAACAAATTTATTTGAGCATAAGCTTTCATGAGCTACAGCTCACTTTCTCGGCTGTAGCTCATGAAAGCTTATGCTCAAATAAATTTGTTAGTCTCTAAGGTGCCACAAGTACTCATTTTTTTTATTGTGATGGTACTCTGAAAAGTGGCTGTGTAAAAATGCCTGCTGTTTCTTAAAGATGTTAGGATCAAATTTGCTCTGTAAGTAAATGGAAAAGTTGGTTTATGTAACTTCGAGCCCCTCAGGGCTCTGAAAGTCAAACCGAGTTCTTTCCTGCTGCTGCACGGACCATTGTAGAAAAGGATCTATGGGTAAGGCTAAGATTTTGTCACGGATATTTTTAGTAAAAGGTACGGACAGGACAAGGGCAATAATGAAAAATTCACGGACGCCTGTGACCTGTCCCTGACTTTTACTAAAAATATCCATGACAAAACGGGGAACCTGGGCAGCTGCGCCTGGGCTGGGAGCTCCAGGTGCCCACACCACCTGTGGGGAGCTCGGAGCTCCAGGGTCCCCCTCCACTGGCGGCTCTAAGCTGTGGGGGTCCTCCCTGCCTCCCGTGGGGGCTTGGAGCTGCAGGGGTTCCCCCTGCCACCAGCAGCTGCCAGGAGCTCTGGAGTCTCCCCTGCTGCCCAGGGCGGCTGGCAATGTCCGAGGATCTCCCCTGTTGCCCAGAGCGGCAGGGGGTCAGCCTGCCATCCAGAGTGGTGGGGAATTGCAGGGGGCTCCTGTCACCTGGGGCCGGCGGGGGTACCCCACAGCTCCCTGCTAGTGCTGGCTGAAGTCACGGCGGTCTTTGGAAGTCACAGATTCCATGACCTCTGACTAAATCCCAGCCTTATCTGTGGGTAAATTGCACAGATGTATATGAAGGCAGAATTTACTCCCCTTACTTACGTCTGTGAATCCCCATTGTCTTTGGTAGGCTTGCACAAAGATAGCCAAGGGCAGAATTTACTGCACTGTAAATCTTGTTAACAATTTTGTTGATGTGATACCAACTCCTTTCTCAACAGAAGTCTTGGCTTTATGTGGCAAGTAGACTAAAAAGTAATAAAAAATATTTTTAGTTGCTGAAGCAGATATGACTGAATATGTAAGGATTAGATCTGTTGAGTAAGAAGGTGCTATTTTAACATAGTTAGTTTTCTTACCAAAACCAAATTTAAGGTTTTAGCACGATGTGGTTGTGTTTTTTGGAATGTTCAGTATCACATAAATCCATTTTGAACATTGGGTACACTACGCGTTCTTAACCTTGGGAAGCAGTTAAAAAGCTTGATTTTATACATACTTCATATTATCATATTGAATATGTATTTGACTTATATGGGTAGGAGCATTTGGAGATGGAAGTGAATCTACCAGTCACCGCTCTTACATCTAGGATGGGATAGCTAGCCAGCTGTCTGCCTCCTGAAATACTGAAGGGGAATGTGAGGTAAGGACACCAGTCTTTCTGCCTAGGTAACAAGGCAGTGTGTGGGAAAAGGTCTGGTTTATCCCAACAGCCAGTCAGCCTTCTCTAGTGCAGACAGAGTTCTATATTAAATAACCAATTGAATATTGCATCCACTTAATTTTTTATCAGATGTGTGTGCATACATTATAAGCATTTGAGTCCATTTCAGCTGGGACTTCTTAAAACTACCGTGCATAATCTACGAAGTGGGAAATCTTCCAAAAGACTCTTTGAAACTAAATTATTTTGTACAAATGAGATCTTTTAAAATTTGTATTGTGAGGGAAGTGAGGAAGATTAAGCTCATGTCCAAAATGAAATGTCACTTCTAATCACGTTTTCCATGCCCAGTGTGTATTTTATTACACCCTATTTTTTATTCTGTTTAAAATGATTGCCTGTCTCTTTGGTCAAGGTTGGATTGGAAACAGTATCCTTGAGAAGAAAAGCAAATGATCATTCATGCTTCGTATCTGTCTAAAATTACAATACAAAAAGAATGCCCTGAACCTGAAAATTAATTACACCTTACCAAACTCACTATGTCCATGTGTATAATAAACACATGATCAGTGCATTAATTATATGCCCTAATTCAGGTAATTTGCACTTCCAGAATTAGAACAGGGGAATGTGAACATCAGCATGCATTATATAAGGTAGTGTTGCATTTGGATCATTAGCAAAGATAAAATGGTACAGTGCAACATGTGCTATTTTGATCTTATTTTAAAATATATTACAGTATTTTTAATCAGATTAGATGAATAAATAATGCTATTAAATTAATACAACTGCTGGAGGAAAGAATCGTAAATGGGTTGGAGGTGGAAGGAAATTATGGTGTATCAACCTAATGTCACTATAAATAGTTCCAAATGACAGAATAAATACATAATGAATAAAAGAGAGATGACTATAATTGTATTAATTAATGCCAACAAATTAAAGGTTTTCAGCAATATGTTTGTATGCACATTTAGTATTTTAACTCTAATTGTTCCTAGGTGGTTTGATATCATTGAATTTTTATTCACAATTTGCCCAATCTCCCATACAGAAGTGACAAATCTCTGTTCTGAAAAGAGTTTAGACCTTTATTTACATTTGGCAAATTAGGACATATTGGGGAAATGAAAAGGTGGCTAGTAATTTACTGACCATGTATGGTGCATTCAGCAGTTTACTACACAACCCTTGATAACCATATCTTAAACAGTATTTAAAAACACAGCAAATATTTTTCTTGTTTACTGCTACTGGGCTGCTTAATGCTTTTGCCAAATATGGAAAAATAAAAGCCTTGTTCATATGAAGTTCCGGACAGCGCCTTCAGTTGCAATGGTTTCTTAAATTACTTGGGACACATTTTTCTTCAGTGTTTGGATTTGCAGTTCATTTAGCTTCCCACTGAGTACATGCATGTGTGGACAGACACTTTTGAGTTATACATAAGAAGTGAACTCAAAGATGGAAAGGAATCAGTTGAAAAGGGATACTTTCACCTCTCGAGCTACTGTTGTAATTATAACATCCACAACAATAGAAATCAGGGGCTTTATAAGTTACTACAGTTCCAAGAAAATAATAGTTGGCATGTGAGTGCAGTCAACTCTTAATGATGCACAAACAATAACAAATTTATCGTGATACCTTAGAAAGAAATTTTGTCTGCCAGTCCAAAACGTTTGCAAATCATGAGTCAGGACCACAAAATAAAGAGAATTTTAAAAAAATAATAAATTTGGGTTTCTCTTTCTTTGACCTTGTTCAGAGCCTTTAGAGTGCACGTGGTTCATGTTTTCAGGCTTTTCTCTGTAACCTTCAGGGCCAGAAACATACCTTTTTAAAAGAAATTCAAAGGAGATTTTCACATAATCACCTAATTCTAGGATCTGAGGCTTTAAGAAAAATATCAAATATCAAATAAATATCAGATGCATCTGAGGAAGTGAGCTGTAGCTCACGAAAGCTTATGCTCTAATAAATTGGTTAGTCTCTAAGGTGCCACAAGTACTCCTTTTCTTTTTATCAAATATTGCAAGAGTCATGACAGAATCGTGAGAGTTAGCAACACTAATGGCCTGTCCTGTGTCTCAGAAGCTGATAGGCATGTTGGAGCCTGTCTGTGTCTGTCTGAAAGAGAATCCCTGTTCCCTAGCATTCTGTATCTGCTCCCATTTACGTTACTCGCTCTCTAGAGGAGATAGGTTTGTCTGAACCTTTGCTTGGCCACCCTGAAACCTCACCTTGGGCCAGATTTGTGTCATTTAGTCGCGGACGCACAGTGAGGCTGCTGCTAATTACCATTGCACAGGAATGTGGTGCTGCCACCTGCTCCGTGTGTGTGTGCGCTTTGAGAGTGAGATGGGCAGGTAGGGCCAAGGATCTGCCTCCTCCATGCACCCAATGGGATGAGTGTGAACTCCCTGGAGCACAGGGTGTGCTGCTACCTAGCCTTTGCTGAGGGAGCATGGGTGTGGGAATTGGTTTCTTGCACCCTTCCCCTTCATTCTTTCTGTACATCAAGGACTGTCTGTCTCTTTGCATATACAGTCTGAGCCTCATCTGTCAGCCCTTACTCACATGAGATCCTTACTCGTACTGGTAGCACCATACAAGTTGAGGAATTTTGTATGATGCACCTTCCTGAGTGACAGCTAGGTAACCTTGAGTTAGACAAAGATCCGATGAAGTGAGCTGTAGCTCATGAAAGCTTATGCTCAAATAAATTTATTTTCTAAGGTGCCACAAGTACTCCTTTTCTTTTTACAGATACAGACTAACACGACTGCTACTCTGAAACCTGTCAATACTCTTAAGTGTCTCAGGGAGCCCAATTATCATAGATCACAAAAGTCTGTTCTCTGGATAGGTAATATAAATAGACAATCTGTCCTTTCACTCTCACTCAGTGAATTTCAATTGTTTGATTTTTTTTTGTAAGATAGAAAGAGAAATAATACAAACTGCAGGAAGGTCATTCACATGCGTCAGTCATTTATCCATAATAGTTAAGAATTCATTCATCCTAAGCACTTTGAATCAGTAGAACTTTGCAAAATAACCTTTCCCCTTCACAGTGATCTTACACTTTGCAATTCCTGAGCACTGACCTATAATAGTGAAAATCTAATTCTGTATTTTTCAGTGTTGGAAACTGGATATTGTTTCCTATTGACAGTGTTAGGAAATTTGGGGTATGTACTTACCCGGCGTTTCTGAGTGATGTACATAATCCCTTATATTCAGTATCAAGATAGCAATATATTTGAAACTACACATGTTCATTACTGCAGGTATGTTATTCTCATTAATGCTAATGGGAGCTGCTTGAACACAGAGTGAATATTTACCTAAAACATAAACACCTGAATAACAGCCAGTATTTTGATTTTCCCAAATTAAAAAAAAAAGTCTAACCATTGTTAGAGAAATTCAAAAAGTTCCTTAGCATGTTCAAATATAGAAAAAAAAATTCACATAAGTAGGAGGGAAAAGAGAGCAGAGACTTGGAAGAGGAAAACTAAAAGCTTTTGCAGTTAGAAATGATTATTCAGGATTCATTTCCAATATTGTAAAAGATGTGAAAAATGCTTAAAGCTGCTGCACTAAAATATATAACACTTATCTCCACAAACAGGCAGAGGAAAAATCAAAGTAACCACCTCACAAAATACGTCATTTAGCAAACTTCACTGCAGAAATTTGTAACGTTAAGCCTTCATCATCAACAACATAAAAAAGCTCTGTGCACAGCAGGAGGGAAAACAATAAAGGAGTCACTTTTAAGAAGAATTAACAAGAAGAAATTAGCCCCATGTATCCTGCTTTTTTTTAATCACAGTTTAGGGTATTAGCATATTTTAATATTTGCCATTAGCATAACTAATGATTTTAACAAAAATGCCCATGTTGCCTCACTGGTGTTCATTTGTGTGATTTATACTAACTACTTGAAACGTTAGCATTTTTAAAGTTAATATTTAATCCCAGATTTATTATCCACAAAAAGCTTTTGCACGGTTTTTTCCTGAATGTTTTTCCAGTTTAGACTTTTATATCCTCTTTTAAATACACATTGTTTAAATCTACGTTTGGAATTAATTACAGTTATTCCTGATTTTTAAAAGTGTTGGCACGTAAATCAAATGGCAGCAGCATTTCCAGTATATCAAAGATGGATGAAACTAGGGATTGTTTTTGCAAAATCTCAACAGTTGGGTTTTGGTTTAGGAGGAAAAAACCAGGATTGACTTGGATGCTGATCCCATTTTATCTCAGCAGTAGTTTGTGCAGTTTGAATAAATAGTTTCAGTGTTTTAAGTTACTTTTAGGCTAATATAGACATGCATGAAAATGGATTTATTTCACAATGCCTTGAGAACTGGGGTTTTGTTTGCTGGACAAAAATCAGGAGTAGTTTGGATCCAGGACTACTAAATTTTAGTCTGAACCCCCAGAGTTCAAAGAGGTGAAAGACACCAGAGAAATGGCTGTAGATTTGGCTTTGTTCAATTTTAAATAACTTGGTTGTGGTCATTACTACTTTGCATATTTAAATACACCACTTGTATAGACCCACAAGAAATTGCATGTGTTGTCTAACACTGGTTTTGGAATAACAGAACTTTTGAAATTTGACACACATACAGTATAGTTTACATATATAATTAGAAATGATCATCTGAAAGAGAAAAGGTTGCCGAAAGGTGTTGTCCTTTAGGGCAATATTCCTTTTGAACTTACTCCCATCTTTCTTCTCCCCCCTCCCCCCACCCTTGCACCTTTGGTCCTTAACAGTCCAACTTTGTCCTTCAGGACATGTTTCAGGGCTCATCTCTTCTCCTTGGCTGTGGGGAGTTAGGTCCAGCTAGGGAGTGGTCATAGGGAGACTCTGGTGGTGGGTTTTTTAAATTACCTTTTAATGAGTTAGTGTTGATCTGTGTTGCTTATGGGGTAGGGTTATCTGTAGGTTATAGCTGGAGACTGTTAATTCTAGAATGTGCATGTATAAGTTTATCAAGGGTACCCAAAGTTTGGGATGGGTGCTCCTTGGTTTGCTGTAGTATAAATCAGTATAATAATTACGTTCTAGGGTAAGGTCTCTTTTGCATGTGTACCTTTTGTATCTAGAAGATTTGTAGATAATCATGTAGCGTGGCTCATCTGGAAACTGGAAACAAAGGGTCAAATGACGTGTTTGATTATAAAACAATTACTAATAACTACAATGAACTAGAAATAGACACAAGCTGCAGAATAGTTTGGGTGTGGTTAAAGCCAGAATTTCAGATCAGGCCCAGGTCTGTTTAAACCTGGACCAATTATTATATAAATATAAGTATTTATTATTAGTATAAAGCACTTCGGGGCACTTTTTGCATGAAACTTACTACAATTGTAACTCATCATTAATTCTCTTGTGGACTTTCACTCCCTAAGTGCACTCAAGCTACTAGCATGTGACATGTTGGGTCCGTTGTACTGACTTATACTGCCAGTGGGGCAGGACTATAAAAAGTTGATTTGACAACTCATAGAAGGGAAAACAACCCATTTATTATCTTCACTCCCATCCTTCTTTGCTCTATTTCACTGCAGTTTTATTACATGAGAAGACATATGCATAATCCAGAATAATTTCAACAATGGCTTTGTTCAACAGTTCTTTTTTCTGTCATAATGTCCCCAGCAGTACTGTATATGCACTCCGAATATTTCTAGTGGTAATCATTACAGTTTCTTCAATTTTCAGTAATAAGATGCTGATATATAACAAGCCATCCTTACATTTTTATGCACCTATTGATTCCAAAGAGTTTCATTTTCTCTCCAAACAGAAGTCTGTAGATGATGCATCCGATGAAGTGAGCTGTAGCTCACGAAAGCTCATGCTCAAATAAATTGGTTAGTCTCTAAGGTGCCACAAGTACTCCTTTTCTTTTATCTAATATGTAATGTTTATATTTGGGGGTATCTGCCTAATATATTTTTAGAAATAAACCCACTATAACATGGTTTTGAATGTTTTTCTCCCCTTCTGCCCGCCACAAATAGAGCAAATTTGTTAAGATTGGGAGGCCATATGGATTCTAGTAATGTGTCTTCATGTGCTCTGTCTAGCTAATCTTTCAAGGCAGCCTCACTTAGGAGTTGATGCAGCTTTCCACAGTGACATTGTGTTTGAGATATGCATGATTTTGAGTAAATCATAAGTTCAGGATTATGAAGACTGGCCTAGTGCCACATGAAACAGTCTTCTGGGCGACGAAAGCAGATTGAAGTGGAGGTGAACTGCTCCTTCATCCTAGAGAAATAGCAAAAGGGAAATCTTTTCAAATATTTGTCCCTGCTATATTTTATCTTTTTGCATTAACTCTTTCTTGTAGCAGAAAAATTCCCATTTTAAAACTTCTTTTAACACTTCCAAAAAAATTCTTTAAAAGATGTTACTGCAATAAAATAGTCCAGGTTGTATGCCGTAATGAGACATTAACAGATTGAGATTGTTTGTCTTATGGTGTCCTGTCTGGCAAATACATAGAAGGTCCACAGTTTATACTTGGGTACCTAATTTATGGTGTTCTATTTTCTCTTTGGGAGTTTATTGGGATTTTTTAGATGACTGCCTACCAGTATAAGGCAATTGCTAAATTAAGCACCCACATACAGAACTGGCTGCCCTAATGTAGGTGTCCAAGTATGTTACATACGCAATTTAGTTTGAGTCCTAATGCTGACTATTAAGATACCTCTTTGCTACTAAAGTAACCCACTAATCAGTGTGAGTCACATTTTTGCTGCTCCACAGAGGAGGTGAGTCACTTACAGCCCCCCAGCTACAGAGAGCATTTAAAAGCAGAAGTCTCTATAGCTTGAGCTCTGGAGGTAGAAACATGAATAGAGAGCTAACCTCAGTAGTTGGGGGCTGTAACAGACTCTCACTCTTTGTGGATCCAGCACAAACTGGGACACATAACACTTGCTTCTGCTGGACAGAGGAAGGCTCATCCCAAGCATATGAGGCCATGGCAGTCTGAATCCCAGACAAGCTTCAGCTTTTGAGAGAACCTCCATATTGGCAGACACCAGAGACTGAACCAAGGTTCTCCAGGGATAAAAGGATGAGTCTCTGCAGCTTGAGGTAAAGAATCTGGCTCCTCATAGCTGGAGGCTGTAGCAGACCCTCATCCTCTGTGGATCAGGCAGAGTGGGATGTGACACATACTGAGCAATGGGTTACCCTAAAGGAAACTTCCAGTGAGGCATTGTTTCCTCAGTTGTTCTATCAAGGATTCTTATTAAAATATTCTGTATGCAGTCTACATGGTGGCTTAATCTCTTAGTTAATATAATATCCTGTCTGCCATCCCCAATGAAGTTTATCTTTATTTTTTTTTTTATGATGAGTCATTGGTGGATACTGGGTTGGGCCAGCATGTGGATTACTTGGTGCAAGATGAGTTAGGTTCTATTAAGGCTTAATAAACAAATGGGAAAAAAGATGAATATCTTTATATAACATCCTCTGAAGAAGAAACTTGGGACTTCAACATTCTGGGCGACCCAGAAGCCTTTGCTGAAGCTGTGCTGCCTCCTAGAAGATGCTTTCTGAAATGAGTCAGACTGTCTGATTCCACTACGTAGCAGGTTCATAAAGAGGAATTTTTGAAAGGTTTTACAGCTCATAAATTTCAGTAATAGAAATGACCATGTCAACAATGTCATATTAAATTGTAACTTTGGGTGTAGAAGAAAAATGGTTTGCCGGGCTAACAAATTTAAAACAAAGCCCTTTTCCTTTGGCTGCCCTACTCCCTGCTGCATCCATAGCGGGGAAACTTTAAAAATTATTAACTTGGTTGCATTTTTGTAGCCATTCTAGGAAGTGTTTGGTGCAACCAAGAGCCTGAATATTTATTTGCCTATGCTACATTGGGAACAGATTATATATCATGGCTGTAACATGGGTTCTTAACTGGTGGTGGTGGTGGGGGGGGGTGGGTTCTGAATAGGTCCAGGGGAGTCTTTGTGTGGCAGTATGATGAGTGAGGGGATCCCCAATTTTTTCCTGTTGTAACGTGAGGATTACAGTATGGAAAAAGGCTGAGAAGCTTTTTGGTGAATTTTGTTTGAGTAATGGATTGCATGTGAAATGTATGTTTGGAATTTTTTTGCATATGTAGAAAAATTGCAGAGAAATGTAGAAAAATTGCAGAGTTTTGGTAAAATGATAAGTAGACATATATGATTTTCCCAGCTGTTAAAAAAAATCTAGATGCTTGTATTTTAAATAGTTTTGGAGCAGTAGATTGTATACGCACAAGGAGAGTATAACTCGCTTTTAAACTGATGCGATTCTTTTACTTTAAGATTTTATTTATTAGCTACTTTTAGTCTATAGCACTGTTTTCTACAGCAAACCAGTGAAATGAATTGGTTTATTTAAAGTAGCATCTTGCTGTCAGTAGCACGAAACATGATTATATAATGTCAACTGAAATGCATATTTTAAAAATAAATTACATTGAAGAGCGCAAACAGCTAAATTACAGAGAACATTTTATAGGTCATTTTACTGTCCATATGAATAGATAAAGCTACATATTCTTCCACAGGCATTAAGATATATTCTCCTGGATCAAACACATTTTCTGTGCTTTAAGTAGGTACAGCATATCTCGTATGATCTCTTTTAGCAATGCTGTGTAAGTACTCCCTGAGGACAAATAGTACCAGTAAATCGAAATCAAAATGGTGCTGGTGGGAAGAAGTAAACAGTTTCATACCTTTACTATAAACTGTAGTTTTAGTGATAATTCTGTGTTTTATTGTGAAGGTTGAATTACACTTATCACTGGAGTACAGCGCTTCAGTATGGTTATATTATTGTTCCTTCTGTTGCTGGGGTGGTCGTTTCAGAGGGATAAAATACTACAATAACAAAAAAGAAAATGAACTGCTGTATAGCTGTGCATATGTATTTACTACTTTAGTCCACGCTTCTTTTGAAACACAGTCATCACTAAGGAATCATACAAAGATTACACTTAAAAGAAATTTCATACTTTTTTTTACTTCATTCTTCCAACATTTATCTTCTTTATATTCACAACAGGCTAACTGGCACTCAGTTAGAAGATAATGCCAAGTTAATGGCAAGAATATCAACTTGCTAATGTCCCTCCATCTAAAGTTTTCTAATATCCTCAAAAAATAACTTGTAAAACATTTAATTTGTCAGACTTTGTCTGCTAATCTAATACTTTGCAGTTAACTGATGTTTGTTTGGCCTACTGTTGTAATAGTGAGAATTCACACGTTGAGATCAAAAAGTTACCCTTCTGAATGCATGAAAATACATGTGGCTTTTCAGATGCCATTGAGTCTCTGTTCTCTAAATGGGAAATATTCTGACGTCAAGGAAAACCAAAACCTCACAACAAAGGTTACAAAAGCATGTGGAAAGAAACAAATTGGGGGGGGGGGGGAGGAACTCCACAGCACTACTGAAACCACAATGAGCACAACCCAGCAGTGTAGAAAGGCTCCCCGTCCCAGCCATTGCAGAGTCAGTAGGAAGGGCTTTATAACTATTGGTTATTTTCTGTGGCTCCATAGAAGTGTGGGGATTACTTAACAGGAGATGCAGCATTAATTTCCTGCTTATTATGTAAGATGATCTGCCACAATGTTTTGTGCTATTTTTCTTCCTGGCTCCAACCGCTTTTTCTGTGACCCAAAAGCTGCCAGATATTTGGCTGCGGGAGAGAGGTGGCCTTAAGAGACCTATCTAATCACTTTATCCCCCTGTAGTATCCCAGAGTGACTTTCTCCCCAGTTTTACAATCGGGAATTTGTAGACAATAGTGTCTTTTTTAAATGATTTTCAGATTTTCACACTCAGTACAGTAGAATTAAGTCTTTAATCGTGAGTGGTAACTTGTTTGGTAATGATTAATATTTTGAAAGGAAACTGAATTTTGTCAGGGAATTCACATTTTTATCACTCTTACTTTCTGTGTTTTGTGGAGAGGTTCTAATTTAGCGCTTTAAATGTGCTAGCATGCTAGGATGATCCAAGGAATAGGAAAACCTAACTTATGAGAGGAGACTCAAAGAGCTTGGCATGTTTAGTTTAAACAAAACAAGGCTGAGGGGAGATATGATTGCTTTCTATAAATACATCGGAGGGATCAATATCAGGGAGGGAGAGGAGTTATTTACGTTAAGCACCAATGGGGACACAAGAACAAATGGATATCAATTGGCCTTCAACAAGTTTAGGCTTGAATTTAGACAAAGGTTTCTAACCATCAGAGGAGTGAAGCTCTGGAAGAGTTTTTCAAGAGAAGCAGTGGGGGTAAAATACCTAATTGGCTTCAAGACCGATATTGATAAGTTCATGGAGGGGATAGTATGATGAGACTGTCTACAATGGCATGTAGACTTCTTGTAGCAAATATCTCCAACAGTCGGTGACAGGATAGTGGGCTAGATGGACTTTGGCCTGACCCAGTATGACTGTTCTTATCGGACACTAGATGGGGAGAGCTCTGAGTTCTACAGAGAATTCTTTCCGAGGTGCCTGGCTGGTGGGTCTTGCCCACATGCTCAGGCTCTAACTGATCGCCATATTTGGGGTTGGGTCATATTGGCAGAGACCTTCAGGGTCTTTTGCCTTCCTCTGCAGCATGGGGCCTGGATCACTTGCAAGTTTAAACTAGTGTAAATGATGGATTCTCTGTAACTTGAAGTCTTTAAATCATGATTTCAGGACTTCAGTAACACAGCCAGAGGTTATGGGTCTATTTCAGGAAGGGGTGGGTGAGGTTCTGGGTCTGTGCAGGAGGTGAGGTTACATGATCATGATGGTCCCTTCAGGCCTTAAAGTCTATGAGTCATTAATGTTGAATTTATCTTGCTTGCTTTACATTTATAGATGTTTAGTGGCCTTTACTACTTTGATTTTTTTTTTTAACACTTGGGAAATATTACTACATTGTTACACTTTTTTAAGATTGATTAAGATGAATAAAAATGATTGTATTTTATGCTACAGTTACATGTATGTCACACTTAACGCCCTCATCATATAAGGTACCAATAAACAGAAAAATTATCTCAAGCCCCTAACCTTAACACTGGCTCTAGCAAAACGAAAAGACACTTCCAAAAAATGTAGAGATTTGGGGTCCAATTTTGCCACCCTTATATTGACTAATACTTTACTACAAACATAGTCCCATTGGTTTAAATGGAACTACTTGTGTAGCGTGTTATTGATCACCGTGACTGAGGGTGACACCACTGGGTCCTTTGTCAACCAACTTTAGCCCTGGTCTACACCTCAAATTTAGGTTGACCAAGGTAGGCCACTCGGGTGTGAAAAATTCACATTGCTGAGAGATATAGTTAAGCTGACTTAAGTCCCAGTGTAGACACCACTAGATCGATGGAAGAATTCTTCTGTCAACCTACCTACTGCCTCTCGAGAGGGTGGATTTACTACAGTCACAGTAGCTGTAGCAAGTGTCTACCCTACATTGGAGTAGCTGGAGCTGTGCTGCTGTAACACTTGTAATGGAGACGAACCCTTGCATTGAGAGTTTGATCATGTCTTTTGATACCTAAGAATGCACTGCAGGGTGTTGTGTAAATGAGTTACTCTGCTTCAGAGTGTACGTGGAATAGCACACTTTGCAAGTTGTGTGGCAGCGCACAGCCACACAGCATTGCCAAGCCCATGAACTCGGAATTCCTTCTCCCTTTTGTGTACCTATCCTGGAGTCTGCTCCCCTTCCCCTCTGTTCACTTTCTCCTATTTAGAATTGAATCTCCAGCTCTCCCTTCCATGCTCAGAAACAGAAGGGGTCCTGTGCTGATAACATCACATCGTCTCATTTGAGCAAACCCAAAGCTCTATGGAGAAGAAGCTCTGAGGCTGATAGACAAGTAAAGCAAAGCTCCTCAGAGTGAAAGAGTTTTGTGCCAAAGTTGTGAACATTATGAAAGGCACCCTACCCCCTCAGTCTAGGCATGCAAGGGAAGAAGGTACAAGACCCGTATGGGGTACAAATGGTTGTACAGGACAATATTCCCATCCAGGAACAGAACATATGTTTATATGTTTTATTGTCTTTCCTAGTTACATAGAAGCATCTTTAGCCCATGAGTAGGAGGTGGGATACTTACAAAGGTGAAAAAATGAAATGCAGTCAGTCTTCTTTCCTGCATAGCTTTTTTTTTTTTTTTTTTTTTTTTGGAGGGGGGTGGAGAATCTAGGGAACAGGCTAAAAATAGTACTAATACTACGTTGAACTTGTATGGAGCCTTCGGTACAAAGAGTTCAAAACATTTTACAAACATTGATGAATTAAGCCTCATAATACTACTGTGCAATAGGTAGATATTATCCCCATTTTACAGTTGGGGAAATTTAACACAGAGAATTTGACCAGGCCAAGATCACATAAGAAGACTGTCATGCCTAGTATAAAATTAAGGTAAACTGATTTATAGTTCTTTGCTTTAATCACAAGACCATCCTTACCCAAATTGTATTTCCATTGCTGGCACTGGCTAGGGAGATTTAGGTGGCCTGTTAGATGAGATACTTGCTCTACGAGCAAGAATTGTTCAGATATTATTTCTTGCGAAACCTACCCTAACATATAGCAGTGATGAAGAAATGCACAAAATGGCAGCAGTCATCCCATCATGGAGTAGTCTGATGATGGAAATGAATTTCTGTGGACAGCCAAACCTACACAGGACCCTCAATAGAGCATCATGATTGATAGAGTCAAAGGCCTTGGTTAGGTCAATGAATGCCATGAACAGTTCCTGGTATTGCTCTCTGCACTTCTCCTGAATCTGTCATGCCCCGAAGATCATGTTGGTTGTGCCTCAGGATGGCCTGAAGCCACACTGATTCAGGGAGGAGTTCCTCGGCAAGGGGGAGGAGGCTGTTGAGTAGGATCCGGAGAAGAATCTTCCCTGCGATGGAGAGGAGAGCAATACTTCTGCAGTTCCTGCACAAAGATTTGTCCCCTTTCTCGAATACTGAAATGGCTCAGAGACTGAACCATTCACACCGGTGTCAAGCAGTTGTGGAGTACAAACTATTCTTTTGTACTCCACAAATCACAATCAGTGGAGAACCCTTGTGTCAAGGTTCCTTCCCCACTCTGAACTCTAGGGCACAGATGTGGGGACCTGCATGAAAGACTCCCTAAGCTTATTCTTACCAGCTTAGGTTAAAAACTTCCCCAAGGTACAAACCTTGCCTTGTCCTTGAACCTTATGCTGCCACCACCAAGCGTTTTAAACAAAGAACAGGGAAAGAGACCACTTGGAGACGTCTTCCCCCCCCCCAAAATATCCCCCCAAGCCCTACACCCCCTTTTCTGGGGAAGGCTTGATAAGAATCCTCACCAATTTGTACAGGTGAACACAGACCCAAACTCTTGGATCTTAAGAACAATGAAAAATCAATCAGGTTCTTAGAAGAAGAATTTTAATTAAAGAAAAGGTAAAAGAATCACCTCTGTAAAATCAGGGTGGTAAATACCTTAAGGGTAATCAGATTCCAACCATAGAGAATCCCTCTAGGCAAAACCTTAAGTTACAAAAAGACACAAAAACAGGAATATACATTCCATCCAGCACAGTTTATTTTACCAGCCATTAAACACAAGAAAATCGAACGCATTTTCTAGCTAGGTTACTTATAGATTATTTACTAACTTTACAGGAGTTGTAAGGCTGTATTCCTGATCTGTTCCTGGCAAAAGCATCACACAGACAGCCCAAACTGCTTATCCCCCCCCCTCCAGATTTGAAAGAATCTTGTCCCCCTCATTGGCCATTTTGGGTCAGGTGCCAGCGGGGTTACCTTAGCTTCTTAACCCTTTACAGGTGAAAGGGTTTTGCCTGTGGCCGGGAGGTATTTTATAGCACTGTATACAGGAAGGTGGTTGCCCTTCCCTTTATATTTATCACACCCTGGAAAATGTGGACCATTTTCCATACCTTGGCAGCCACCTCTCCCAAACAGCCAACATTGACACAGAAATTGAATACAGGATCTGCTGTGCCAGCATATCTTTTGGAAGACTACTCAAACGAGTCTTCAATGATGGGGATCTACAAACAGGTACTTCGTTTACAAGGCAGTTATCTTACAGTTACAGATCTTCGTTTACAAGGCAGTTATCATCCCTACCCTTCTTTATGGGTGTGAGACCTGGGTAACCTACAGACGACATCTCAAGCGACTGGAGTGGTTCCAGCAGCGCTGCCTCAGGAGGATTGTCAGGATCAGCTGGGAAGATCAATGCAACATTAGCATTAGCATTAACATTAGCATTCTCTCTGCAGCCAACATCAGCAGTATAGAAGCGCAGGTCATGAAATACCAACTCTGTTGGGCTGGCCACTGTGTATGCATGCCTGACACTTGCCTCGCAAAGCAAGTACTCCTCTCTCAGTTAAGTCGGGGAAGAAGGGCTCGCAGAGGGCAGCGGAAGCGTTTCAAAGGCATACTGAAAGTACTCCCATCTTAAAAAGGGAGGCATCAACCCAACCAACTGGGAGGACTTGGCGCGGAACAGCACACAGTGGCATCACCCATACACCAAGCAACAGCTCACTTTGAGGAGAGCAGACATGCTCATGAGACAGAGAAGTGACAAAGGAGGAAAGAAAGGGCACAGCACTCCAGCGAACAACTGTCTCCTCCAAGATTACACCTGTCACTTCTGTGGGGAAATCTGCAGGGCAAGAACTGGGCTCCACAGTTACTTAAAAACTCACCAGTGAACCCCCTTGGCAGACATCATCCTCATATTGAGGGATAGCCAAAGAAAA
Source organism: Lepidochelys olivacea (assembly GCF_965140295.1). NCBI lineage: Eukaryota > Metazoa > Chordata > Testudines > Cheloniidae > Lepidochelys > Lepidochelys olivacea. The sequence continues at coordinate 27,842,826 of NC_140417.1, read as the reverse complement.
TGAAGAAATGGCTAATCTGTATTTAAAACTGTTTAAAATCTTTCATAATAGTTTACAATTTTAGTATCTCATTTTCCATATAGCCTTCCATTGTGTTTGGAACTCTCGTTGCTATGACTACAGATGAGTGTAGAAGATCCATTTTCCCCTAATTTATCCTTTGCTCTAAGAATTTTTTAAGATTTTATTTAAAAGCTACTTTATTTTTTTATTCACATGTTAATGAGAAGTATCTCAGAAGCAAGTCACCTATTTATAAATACTTTTCAATCCTTATACTCTAGTCTCTTTTGTTTAACGTGGAATCTGTGACCACTATGGTTATCATGCTGGACTTATGTTGCTGGTTCATCCGCTTTGGGAACCTTCCTCTTAAATAATGGCTAATAAATAACACATCAGAAAAAGATGAAATTCCTCCCATCACAAATGAACTAAAACACTTCTGTAATTGTGGATGGCATGTGAGAGGGCTGAGAAGTGGGGAAGTTCTTACTTGGACCCAGTCGGGGATCAGTTTATGGCCTGAAGCTTGATATTTAATCACTCTATTTATTGCAACTTGCATGTTCTTTCAGATATGACTTGCCATCACTACAAGTTACTACTGCAATCAGCATTGCCAATAAAAGCAAGAAAATCTACTGTTAAGGGTGAAATATAGGCGTGGCTGCACACATTAAGTTGTCTTCCTGCAGATGTGGCTCTTTAAAATATTGTCTTCTGTTTAAGAAAAAAGATCCCACTCACTTACTGTAGGGCAGGAAAAATTTAAAGGCCTGAGTCTACTTCACTAGATTACCTCTCTTGTAATGTTTTAGTGAGGTGAGATGTCTTCTTTCCTTGATGCATACACATAATTCCCACTAAGGATAACTGGATTTATACTGCTTTCAGAGTAACAGCCGTGTTAGTCTGTATTCGCAAAAAGAAAAGGAGTACTTGTGGCACCTTAGAGACTAACCAATTTATTTGAGCATGAGCTTTCGTGAGCTACAGCTCACTTCATCGGATGCATACCGTGGAAACTGCAGCAGACTTTATATACACACAGAGAATATGAAACAATACCTCCTCCCACCCCACTGTCCTGCTGGTAATAGCTTATCTAAAGTGATCATCAGGTTGGGCCATTTCCAGCACAAATCCAGGTTTTCTCATCCTCCACCCCCCCACACAAATTCACTCTCCTGCTGGTGATAGCCCATCCAAAGTGACAACTCTTCACACAATGTGCATGATAATCAAGTTGGGCCATTTCCTGCACAAATCCAGGTTCTCTCACCCCTCACCCCCCTCCCAAAAACCACACACACAAACTCACTATCCTGGTGGTAATAGCTCATCCAAAGTGACCACTCTCCCTACAATGTGCATGATAATCAAGGTGGGCCATTTCCAGCACAAATTCAGGTTTTCTCACACCCCCCCCCACCCCCATACACACACAAACTCACTCTCCTGCTGGTAATAGCTCATCCAAACTGACCACTCTCCAAGTTTAAATTGGATTTATACTGGAGCAGCTAGTGGAGAACAAGTTTTGTGTGAATTTCCTTATGCCTTTAACACCCCCCCCCACATAAAAAAGGGACTGCACAAGATGTCAGTTATAGGGCTACCTGCACCTCTGTTCCTTCCCTGGTGTCTGAGTAGACCCCCCTCTCCCCCCTGCCAAACACACACACTCTACATTCATGTCTATCTTACCTACAGGGTGTTTGGGGCACCATCAAAACGTACTAAAGATCAAGGTCCTAAAATTGAGGCACCCCTCAAAATGCAACACAGGAAAATTTCTAATCAAGTTTTTTTTAATGATTCACAAATGAAACTGGACTTTCAATGAAAAAGGCCTTTGAAAGCCAATATTTAAGGAAGATAAAGAAATGCTAACATTAAAGCAAGTTCTCCAGCCCTCCCCAGCCCCAAATAGATTAAGGGGTATGGTGATATACACATACTAAATATAATCAAATATAAACGATGAATTGCTAAATGGTAAGATTGAGCTTTGCTGTATTGTAGTGATTTATAATTATGGATACTGAATGAATATAGATAAGGTAACACTTGGGCCAAGACTTTGCTGGCATAAGCGTGGTTTTGCCAATTCTTCTTTTGCATAAAGTGCTGACAGAACAAAGGTAACATGTACGGGAAGTTTTGTTACAGTAAAACAAACCTGTACAACAAGAAGCCTTTTACTTCGAAGACCAGGGAACAGGGTGACATAAAATACATGACATAAAATCTTCATGGACAGCAAAAAAAAAAAATAGAGGGGAGGGTGGGTGGATGGGAGGAGATAAATTGAGTTTTATGTAACTTGTACATAATGCATAATGCAAGCTTCAAAGGGTTGCTGTGTGAAAATTTGATTGGAGAAAAATTACAAGTGAACGCAAATCAGAGAAACAGCTGACCAGAAACTGAAGAATGGGACTGAAGGACAGAGCAAAGGCTCAGAGGAGGCAGCCACCATCTGAAGTATAGAAAGCGAGCTCAGTGCTCTGGAACACGGTAACTTGCCGGTCTACCTATTCTCTGTTGTTATGGTCTGGCATAAATATTTGTTCAGACACTTTAAGTGACAATAATTCTATCTGAAATTGAATAAATAAAGGTGAAAATTGATTAAGCCAAAATGGGGTGGACTTATGACTCCATTTTCTAATGTAACCCCTGACAAGGTTTACCCTCCCCGATGGCAAGCGAGGCAGGCCTGACTTCTTCGAACACTCCAGCGGGTGCCTGTGTCTCAGCCTGCTTCCTTTGAACAACTGCCTCCTCTCTCTCCTGAGAGTGTTCTTTTCAAAGTGTCACCGTTCCTTTGATCTCCAGCGTGGGAAGCCTTTTCCTTTCCTAGCATTGTCTCTTAATAACCCTCAGTTGTTAATGGAGAAGTTTATCTCAAGCCATTCTCTTTCCTTCCTGCTTATTTTTCATTATAGACCCTTTTAAATTAAACTATTTATATAGTAAATATCCCATTAATCAGCTCAGCACCCCATATGCGTCAGGTACCACTAAACCTTTCCAGTTCCATCACACAAGCATTTATAAACGTAATATTACTACTGAAAAGCAGTTTTATAGTCTGTGAACCAGAGTTTGACTGAAGCCAGCAAGTAGTCTAATTTAAAATAGTCTAGATAATTTTTTCTGGTCATCAAAATGCAGATGATATGGTACATATAATACATTTAATATAGAAGATGGTTTGATTCCATAAGCAGGAGCTTATTTTTATATAGATCAAAATATTACTCTCACTTGATTCATTTAAGATGTTTCTGTACAAGAACATATCAACTATCTCATTCTTTCTGTTCCTCCTTGAGTATATGTAATCTGTTTTAGCAGTCTTCTCTGATGCTCTGTTCTGCTTTGACGGGATACTTGATTAATTGTCAGAAATATACCTCATTGTTCCATTTCTGTTCCAATAAATATGTTGCAGTTTACAAAACCTCTTGCTGTTTGTTCTCCCCCCTGTCCCCCACCCCACAGGTAAGCATGTAATGCATAGTGTTTGGAATGTTATAAACAGGTCTTGTATTTTGTTTAGCCAGCGATAGTAGCTCTACACCAAGGGATTGGGGGCTAATACGTATAGTACTTCTACCGGAGGGATTGCATTGTAGTTCTGTAATGGAAATGTTGACTTGGAACTCTGAAGCTGTTTTTGTTTTCTGAATGTCAGAACAATCTGCTTTTAGTTTGTTACAAAACCAGAGTGTTGGATGTAGGTCTGATTTTTATTGGATCCCTAGGAAGTTAGGAAATTCATAAGGGGGGGGGGGCTTTTTTTGCTTTTAACTCTCTGTGCTTTGAGCATTTGCATTCTCATCAGAAAAATGTGTCCTGTTCTCTGGGAGGGAGGTAGCTTCTTTACTGAATTCTGATGCAAAGAATTCATTCTTGCTGTTATAGCAATGCCATCTGTCACTCTTTCTTCTCACATCCCTTAATGGCCTAGTTGACTCCTTGCCAGACTGTTGGCTTCTTATCTTTTTAAAGAACTTCTTGCTGTTTATCTCTGTTTTATTGCACTCCTTTAATTTTGGACTAACTTTTTCTTTATCCTTCTTCCCTGATCTCTTGAATCTCTTCCCATAAACTATTCTTTTTTTTTCTTATCAGGTTTAAGTCTCTGCTTCATCCACAAGAGTATTTTTTTCTCTGACATTTCACCTTCCACTATATCTCTCCTTATGATTTCCCTCTGTTTGTCACACATTTTAATCAAAACATTTTGTTTTCTCTTGTCCAGACTGAGACATTTTTTGCATTTCCACCCTGTCAGACCATTTTCTTTGTCATCCAAACCTTATTGAGACTGTGAAGACTGCTTCCCTGATTTCTAAATTCTATTTTGTTCTTAGATTAGAATACATCTCTTTATTGTGGGTTTATGTGCTGTCAAGGTTCCTTCCCCACTCTGAACTCCAGGGTACAGATGTGGGGACCTGCATGAAAACCTCCTAAGCTTACTTTTACCAGCTTAGGTTAAAACTTCCCCCAAGGTACAAACTATTTTTACCCTTTGCCCTTGGACTTCCACTGCCACCACCAAACATTTATCTGGGTTTATTTTTATTAGGAAAGCGTTGTTTGGAAACGTCTTTCCCCCCAAAATCCTCCCAACCCTGGCACCCCACTTCCTGGGGAAGGTTTGGTAAAAATTCTCACCAATTTGCATAGGTGACCACAAACCCAAACCCTTGGATCTTAAGAACAATGAAAAAACATTCAGTTTCTGAAAAGAAGGATTTTAATAGAAGTAAAAAGTAAAAAAGAATCACCTGTGTAAAATCAGGATGGTAAATACTTTACAGGGTAATTAGATTCAAAACATAGAGAATCCCTCTAGGCAAAACCTTAAGTTACACAAAGACACACAGACAGGAATATCCTTTCTGTTTAGCACAGCTTAATTTCTCAGCCATTTAAAGAAATCATAATCTAACGCATATCTAGCTAGATTACTTACTAAGTTCTAAGACTCCATTCCTGTTCTGTCCCCAGCAAAAGCATCACACAGACAGACACAGACCCTTTGTTTTTCTCCCTCCTCCCAGCTTTTGAAAGTATCTTGTCTCCTCATTGGTCATTTTGGTCAGGTGCCAGCGAGGTTATCCTAGCTTCTTAACCCTTTACAGGTGAAAGGGTTTTTCCTCTGGCCAGGAGGGATTTCAAAGGTGTTTACCCTTCCCTTTATATTTATGACATGTTCCTATTCAGCCATATAGATCGATTGAGGGAAGACCTCCTGCTATCATTTCAAGATGTCTGCATATCTTTGAAGAACTGAAAATGAGGGCAGAATGAGAGAATGTTTCTGTAAGAAACAGGGTAATGTAGGAGACAGCATCAGCACAGAGGCATCTCTTCAATAGTAAATGCAGTAGTGAGGTAGTTATCATCTTAGCAGAAATGAGAAGTACAGAGTAGCTCTATTCAGTATCAATGAGAATTAACCCTTGTGCTGCCTCAGATGGCTGAAAAGTACCCTTATCAATTCATTGGACTGCGCAAGAAGGAATAATTTTAGTATGCAAAACTTTGATGGATATTTCCCAGTTCTTGACTAGATTTTTAAAGAAAAGAATGTTCAGTTTTCGTTTACTAATGGCAAGCTCTGAAAATCAGGGTTTATAATACAAGTGCTAGCCTAGTCTTACTGCTAATCCTCTGAATGTAATAAATAAAAACAAGTATTAAAGAACAGAAGGGGTAAAATTTCTGTATGATGCTGTCACACACTCACTTCTTGGTACCGCTGGATGAAGCGTAGGGGAGGAGGCTATTTTAAAGGCAGCGAAGAGACAGAACATCATTTCTGTTTTAAATAATGTAATGTAGCATACTGGGTGTAATATATTCCATCATATTAAAATGGTTTGTGTGTAAAACTGTAATTGGAGCATTCTGTTAGTTCCCAGTCTGAGGGTACGTACTAATAGTATTCTCTCCATGTGCAGTGCCGTTACTATAAAAATCCGTAGGAGGGATGTTATATACAGTGCCAGAAATTTAAAATCTTGCCTGTTCTGCATGCATGGTGAAAACTATTGAGTAAGATTGAGTCCCTGTATAAAAAGACCCTGCTTACCTGCAGGGCAAGTGGAATTATACAAGCCTGAGGCCTTAAAATGTGAACATCAGGACTGCATTCTCATACCCTCAAAATGACAGGGTCAAGTTACAACACTCCGTATTTTCCATTCTAAAAATAACTAGAAATCAGCAGTGCAGGGGCCTGGACTAGATGACCTCTGAAGGTCTCTTCTAGCCCTACGTGTCTGATTTTATGATGTGTAATGCGGTCCTAAAGGTTCATTCCACAGTGGAAAGGTTTAGAGTCTCATGACAACATACTAGATTTCTCCTCAGAAAACGAAAAGCTAAGATCATTATATTTGCTATAAAATATTTTTTTCTTTGATCCTATAACAGAACCTTTTATACTGTAGTTTACAAATAAAACACTGTGCAGCATCCCAGGATCTGAGCCTTAATATTGCAGTGTTCTCATAAAGGATCTGCATAAAGTTGGTACTTTATGAATACCTGTAGTTTCAGTGCATTTCTGATTGGAGACGTTGGGTCCCAACCCTGCAAGTGGGTCCACGGATCCCACTCAGCGTAATCTGTGATCAGAGGATATTTTCATGCCTTGGTTCTCTGTATACTGTGTAGAAACTTCTAGTGCACAGAGATAAAAATAAACTTTGCACTAATTTTAAACATTATCGGGTTTAAGTAGTGAATGAATTTTAACAGTGCTCTAGTAAAACTCTTGCAAGGCCATTACAACATTGGGTAAATTCACAGGCATTCATTGATTGTGACACTGCTGATTTAAATCATGAGCAAATCTTTACTGCAGTATAGAGTAAAATCACACAGCCACTTAAATCTCTTTTCTTTTCCTTATAATGTAATAGAAATATTACAAAAATGTTGGCTTCTGTTGAATCTTGTATCACTGTAGAATTGATATCTCTAGTGTAGAAATATTTTATACGGTCTATAAAACACCATCTGAATCAAACTATCAACACCTCAGAGAAATCATCTTATTTTTTCTAATTTTATAACGTTTTTATAATCTCATAAAATGTTAGTGTTCTTCATGAAAAAGGAAATTAATACCATACAAAAGCAAAAATATCTCGGACTGTATAAAGGCAAGACCACGTCTAGGGATGAGAGTAATTTCATATCAATGCCCAGTTAATCCTTGATATTTGAGCTGAGACTGTGAGCATTTGGTCTAAGTAATACTGGTTGTGATGTGGTCTTCTGTCCATTAGAAAATGAATTAAGAGCAGCAATTTATTTAACATAAGACACCAACCAACCTGCATATGCATAACCTGCAACCTGCATAACATCTTGTCACTTCTGGGCTGAACAGAATTGAAACCAGTGGTCCAGAAGGAAAAGACTTGGTAATCTATTACCAGTCCTTGTCATTCAGTTCCCTTATTCTGTAACTTCCTGTTTTGAAAGTATTGTAGACTGAGATCTGAATGATCTGCCAGGTAACTTATGAGGCAATTCTTGGGAACTTTCTACACCAAATACCTTGCAAGATTACTGATGACTGCCAGATGGTTGTATGTGATTGGTTGTTTACAAACACAATGTGAGTCTGTTGATTTTAGAATTAATGATGATGTAGGCCAAGATTTTTCAAAGATGTGCATGCCTAAAGTTAGGCTTTTAAGTCTTTATGTCATTTATTTCAGTGGCCAGTTTTCCCAAACTGTTGAACACCCAACAATTTCTATTGACTTCATTGGGAGTTGTGTGCTAAGAACTATTCTAAGTCAAGGCATTTACTTAGGCACTTAAATATGGATCTAAGAGCCTGGTTTAGGCATCAATTTGAAAATGTTGGCTGTAATGAAATGGTTATTGGGTACATTTACCACTGCCCTCTACTGGAAAGAATCAGTAGTTGCTTAATTGTGCCCCATTCTTTGACACACACAGGGAATTATTTTTCAGTTTGAGTAGGGCTTGTGCTTGAAAGATGGATCTGTTTCTGTGAAGTTGAGTAGTTATGCTTGCAGCAGTGATAACTGTAAAGGTCCTAGGTGGCCATCTATTTACGATATTTGCAATATGCATGCAACATTAATAGCTTACCAAGAGTATGGTATAGCTGATCTCAGTATCACAACGTTCTGAGTTGACTTTCTGATAGCAGTTAAAGTGGTCAAAGAATAATATAAGGATCTGAATGGTAGTGGGAAGGTTTCCACAAGATGAAAGTTGGCAAAATATTAACATGATTGAAGCTTATCCTGACCACATGTGACGACTCATTGAATGGGACAATGGCCGGTCAAAAAATTGTATAGAATAATAGGCACATAATTTATCACAATGGTGACCTCCGCCTACTGCCATCACGTCTGTTTTAGCTGGGTCCAGGTGTCAGTCAGGTTTCATGCATTACTTCAGCAATGTTCTCAAAGCAGCGTGACAGGCTGAATAGCTGGAGCCAAAAACAGTAAATGTTTTCTCAAAGGTCTCACAAGCATAATAAACAACATAAGAAAATAGGGAAAGTATGGAACCTTGATGCTGATAGCAGGACAAGGGCCTGGGAGTAGACTTAGATTGATCTTTCACTATTTTTTATTCTGTCTTTCAGTTGTAATATGGACCATTTAAATGATTCTGTATATTGCTCCAATGTCCTCAGCCACATTAAGACACTTGAGGAGTTACAGTTTGAAAAGCAGAAGATCATTAATCACTCATACAGTTTCTGTACCATTATTCAGTCTAAAGCTACATTTGCACTCATGCAAGTCTCCCATCCATCCACCCACCCATTCCATTCATTTAAATGGAAAGAAACCATGTTGAAAGAACATTAAGGTTGCAAAGTCAAGCACTCAAAATTTAAGAAACCTATACCTTTAATTCACCCCCTTGTGGATATGTATTTTTTTCATGAGGAACCATACTGATTCCCCATGTGGGTCATCAACAGGATTTGGATCTTTAGATGCACAGCACAGACAATTTACCACTTGATCTAATGGAGTAAATGGTAGCAGATGAGTCACCACACAGTTTCCCCAGTGGGTTTCATAGCAACTTGCTGACAGCAGAGGAATGTAGAGACTGAAGACTCCTGATTCAGTTCCAGGTTCTGTAGGGAAGTGTATTTTAGTGGTTATCAACATTTACCTCGTGCTGCTAGGCTGTCTCTGTCTCCATCCAATCCTAAATCCTCATCCCTGATACTACATCCTTTCCTCTTTGTTTCCATGCAACCCTCCATCTCCACTCTGGCTTCTGCTTTCCCTCTGCTCCTATCCAACACTCCCAGTCCCTGGCCCCTTTCCTTTCTGCTCTTCTCTAACTGCCCCTCTTCCCCCGTACTTTAATCCAGCCAGCCTCTCCACTCCTCCCACTTGTCCCATTCCTTCTCTGCTCCCTCGACCCCATTTCTCATTTCTGTTAATTCCATTGTGACTGCTTCCTCCTTCTCCATTCTTTCTCTGCATGTGCATCAGTAGGAGCACTGAGAGCACAGAAAAAACAATCTTCCTGCTCTCTGTTATATGTTCAGTGCTGCAATGCCCTCTGGCAGGAGCAATTCCTGGGAAAATCCTGCTTAGCTTCTACAACTGCAGGCTCTGGGGATGATGCATGCGCAGTGCAGTTAACTTGTAGAAGCTGTGAAGAGACGTAAGAGACGTAGTGTGCTTATTATTGATGGAATCTTCAGAGAATCTGCCAAACTGCAACAAGTCTCTACTGAGCATGTGTAAATTGAGGTTGGGTGGTTTTTTTATTATTTTTTTTAGGTTTATGATTTGATCAAATGTGGGTGGCTTTTAATGGGTTTGGGAAAAGGCACTTTCCTGACATGAGCAAACCCCTCCTCCAGTAAAATTTCAAATTCCTAAGCATGGAGACACTAAATATTTCTCAACAAAACTGTTGTAAGAATTTAAGATGGGACCAACATATTTTTATCTCACCTCGTTCTGAGAAATGCCTGAACCACTTTAGCTGAAACTTTCCAAAAATTGAGCTTGAGGCCAGCCCAAATGGTTAAAGTTCACTTAAGTGATAAGCAACTGAAAACAGGGTCTTATAACTGGAAATGTCACACAACTTCTACTCATACATGCACATGCTCTCAAGTAGCGTAAGAGTCCTGAGCCTTTACTCTGGTGTATTTGGATTACTTAAACAGAAGCAACCACAAAGATCTTAGATGTTAAAAGTCTTTCCCATTCGTTACAAAGTGGAAGTAAAACAATATTATGGTGAACTTTAATCCATAGAACAATTTCACTGTAAACAAAAGGTCACTAAAAATTGAACTCCAGTTTGTACTGAACCTATATGAAACTTCACTAAATGAAATGTTCACTGTATTTCCATTCACTGTCAGTCGTTTGCAAAACTCTTGTGCAAAAAAAGGCGCTAAAAATCTCATAAACACAGAAAACTATTAGTCTGTCAGCATCACCAGCCATGGTCTGTGAGTTTTTGCTCCAACTTTTATATATTTGTTTAATTTCAACTTTCTTCAGAAGAGGCCTGTCAACTTCCCTGCAACCTCCCACGCAGCTGTGGCTTCTGTTGAAAATATCCAACCTCCCCTTTGCACTAGTTAATTATTTCTGATGCTATTAATTTAAGCATAGCCTGGAATAGAAGATTTATGCGAGAATGTCACCCTATTCTCTAGGTGTCATTGTATTAGCTAAACATATTTCATTCTTTTTGTGTGGCATGGTATATGAATTAAATGATTCAAATTATTGTAAGATGTTGTTTTGGCACAGTAGTTGCACAATAGCAACAAAATAACTGAGATACTGAATCATTCTTTATGCTAGACTAAAATAAATAAAAATAACGACTCAAACACCCGTGGTTTGTATTTGTAAAATTGTTTAACGTTTTTTACTCTCTTCATTCATCTTTTATAGACCTTAGGGTCTCTTTTTGAGCATACATAGTATCAAATATCTGGTTAAAAGCTGTTAAGCCAGTGCTCTTTACCTTTCATGTTATTGAAAACTTTAAGAACTTTGAGCCAAAATTATTGCTTAGGTCAGTAGAAAGACACTGCTGATACTGTGTTTCATACTTAATGAATCTTTATGGGCATCAAGGTCTAACCTTGGCACTGCTTAGTGAATCATAACTTGGCAGTTTCTGAGTGCTCTGCTATTTTAGCAAAATCCAGTGGAAATAAAGTTCGCTGGTGATGGGTATGGTCAATTATATAAAATGGTGTTTGGGGAGTTTTTGGTGAAGAAAATATATTCACAGTCTATCAAGGCAGACAATACTAGCCCCAAATTGTGTTAAACTGGGCGCTCTCTATTGTGAGTTTTCATGCAATTCTAAGTCTTCCTGACATAAGTATATAATTCTATATATCCTTTCATCTAAGGCTCTTAAAGTCGTTTAAACCTTAATGTGAAAAGCAATATGTTCATTTTATAGATGGATAAACTGAGATGAAGTGACTTGTCAATGATCATGCAGTGCCAGGTCCTGAGATATCACCTTTGATGTTTCTATGCTTAGCCCAACAGCTCCCCATTCCTTTTGCTTGGCTCCTGTAGCCAGGAAGGTCCCTCCACAGCTCTCTTGTGTCTTAATAGAGTTCCAGGTATCCATTCTCCCTTCCCCTTCTGTCCTAAATGGGTTATTCTGCGGGAATTTACATCTGTTTAATTATGTCAGTGTCCTCAGATCACTTGGTGACAGCATTTGTTCTTTTAGATCTAAGGGTCAGGCATCTTTCTCTATTCTTCATCTATGTGAGGCTCTTGTGTGGTGATTGTCTGCATGGCTCACCATGAGACAGTTTTTCCCAGAAACCTGCAGCTGGCAATTGTAAGCTATGAGCCTGCAAATTGGCTGCCGGGCAACAGGTTAGATGTTTGCCCATTTTATGAGTGAATCCATATATTGTCATGGGAGAAGACCTAATATGCCTCCTATATAGACGGTGCCCACATCTCAGGACCTACTTGACATGAGTGTTAATTCTACAGCTGTGTAGAGTATTCTAGGAGAGGGAATCATTGTCAGCTATGTATTGTCTGTCTTTTTTGTGAAATGTATAGAATATTGCAAGCAAAAGAGGCTGTTTAAATTACAGGGAAAACTAGAAAGGCAGTGATACTTACTGTGTGAGGATATTGAGTCCTCTGTAAAGACTCTGTCTTCAAAGAGACATTTTGAAATAGTTGCAGCTAAAAAAATTATTGCAAAGCACCTTTGGCCCAACAACTGGAACTGCCACCTAATCATTCTTGGAACAAGTCAAAACTTAAGCAGGAACATATTCAGTAAACCGCTCTGGAAAATGTTTGAAAGCTAAGTCATCTCAAATTTTTGAGCCTCTTCACCACCATGTTAAAAATCTGTCTTCACTGGAGCAGCAGAACCATAAACGGATAATATGGTTTGGAGTAGCTTTTAATTTTGGTATTCCAAGCTTCTGACCTAGAGGTAACCTAACTTTAAAAAATTAAGAAATATAACATTGTAATATGAAATAACTTTTTACCAGAGCTCTGTGAAATCTCCAGTTTTAAATTTGCACTACCCTTTGAATTTAATTTTTGTCTTGGTTTGAAATAAACCTAAAATCTCTAGGAAAAAGGTTCCATCTCACCTGGTTTCATCATTTTAATAATAAAAATGATGAATCAGCCAATACAGCACTTACTCCCCATATACACCCAGCTTCTGAAAGTAGTACTTTCTGTACCAATACAGTTGGACGCAGTCATCTTCCATCATTTTCTCTCTCCTTTCTCCTATTGAAATTAGTTTTCCTATGCCCAGGAAGCAGTGGGTCTTTAGTGTGTTTTGCAGAACTAGTCCAGTTGGCCACTGGCAAATTTGGAGTAAACTAGCTGCCTGCCAGTTTGGGATTGGTTCCATAAGTACAGCTATAGAAGACATACTTAAGGTGATAATCTTTGTACATTTTAATGAATATAGTTTCATTCCTTCAACCTGCCCAGAGCATGGCATACATTCTTCTCCACCTGAAAGCTATCTGGTTTTTTCCCCCCAATGTCTACCATTCCAGATGGGAGAAGCCAAGCCAAGTGATCTTCTGTTTCTATAATTCTGAAGACAAACAGAAGGGATCAGAAAGTCCACTGGACTTCCCCAACCCTGAGTAAAGACTGCTATAAAGATCAACTGGGAAGAAGAGCCTTGGAGGAGTGGGGGAATCCATGCCTGAAACACATCTGAAACCAGTGATGCTCTAGAGAGGGTTCAGGATGGTTCTCTGGAGCCCCTTGTTAAAATTGTGCCCTCAAATTTAAGGGTAAACTGGGATGATTTCCTTGTTTCTGACAGAGCTCATTCCATTAAACACTGTTAAATTGTACATGGAGGTGATGACTTTTGTCTTCATAGCTCATAAAAATATTTCTGAAGAGAAATTCATTTTTTGCCTTTTCAGTGGACAAAATTACATTGAATATCGGATATTACATAAATTACTAGTAAAGATTACCAACGCGTGCACACACACACGACACAAATGAACATTGTGTTATCAACAAATTCTGTACAGATTTCAGAAACCAAGACTAAATATTTCCAGTAAGTGCAGCGTAACTGAAATTATCTACCATGTGGTGCTGCCTCCTTCCTTGGCTATGGCTATGATATGTTAATTTTGTTTGACTGGGTAAACTGATAGGTTCCTTGCCCCTCATTCTGGGAAACACGTGTACCCTGGAACGTGAGGTTTGTTAAAATATTGATAACACGTCCTTTTGGGGGTCTCTCTTGATGTTCTTTGAATCTCAGGGAGTTTCTTGTTCATAACAAAACCTGTTCTCCATTTTGCAGTTTTGTTACAAAATTACCATGCCATTTTGCTTGTGACAATATGATGTTCAACACTGTTCCATTGTTTCCTTGTACTCCTTCCTTTCCCTCCCAGTCCCTCCCCCAATCTTTATGTATCTATCTGTTGTCTCACATTTTATACTTGGATTGTAAACTCTTTGGCACAGGGACCGTCTTTGTGTTGGTACTGTGCCTGGCACAGTGGGGTCCTGGCTCATGACCAGGGCTCCTAGATGCTACAGTTATACAAATAATAAATAATACAATAGCGATCTTCTAATGAAAAGGAACTAGCACCCAGGTGCATTCCTTCCCTATTATTGAAGCTTCACAATCAATGCAAGTAAGTCAGTTTGCTCTGAGATAAGAAAAAACAGGTTCTGGCTCTTACACAATCCCAACCTTTTAGCACAATACTGTTTTCATTTTCAAGCACCTCTGCACTTCCTGATTCCAGCAGAGAGCAGAAGTGGCAAAATCCTGTAAAAGAGTGATAAGATATTCTCTCGTTACATAATGAACCAACTGGAACCAAAAGGTATAAGAAATCTCATCAGACTTTCTCTTCATGAAATTTTCAACCTGGATTTGCAGAACTGAGAATTTGTTTTTGGATGAGGTTCAGTTTACCTCTTGCATGTTGGGTTGAGATTTTCCCTTCACTTGTGAAATGCAGATAGGTTTATATAACAGAATATGTAATCCACAACACATAAATTGTAGGAGACAGTTATCATTTTATGGATTAAGTTTAGAATAATCACAAACATTAATACCAGATCAGTCACTTTCTTGTCATTCATCAACACTCTTCTCTGCTAGAAAGGTCAGCATTCACAGTTCCAAATATTTCATCCGTGCCAGGACACAAATGACAAGATATAAATAAAGACTTTTTGTCCTGCAATATGTGGCTCCTTTGCATTGCAAGTGTCATAAGCAATTCTGTTGATGACTTTAGAGTTACCTCTGGGTCTGTCATAAGTATGCGCCTGGCTGAACTCTATTGTTTTCCTGAACACAATTTCCTCTTTGCTAATTGTTGATTCTGGCAAGCTTGTACGCTTTAAGGGCTGGTTTGCAGGGAGAGTTAAGTTTCTGTGTAGATTTCTTAGAGCATATGTGGGTGTACAATATGGGATAAATGTACAAAGCTATAAGCAACAAAAACAAATACATGCATCAGCTGTGTACTTTAAAACCTACACCTATATGTATAAACTGGCATTAGCAGTAAGAAATCACACAGCTGTACAGTGAATCCAGGTAGGTCAGTTGGTAGAGGATCAGACTTTAATATGATTGTTCTGTATTCAAGACAATGCAGAAAAGGCAAAAATGTTCAGTAAATATTTCTGTTCTGTATTTGGGGAAAAAACAAATGTAATTTCATCATATGTTGTAACACTTTCCATTTCACTAGTGTCTTAGGATGTTAAACACAACTACTAGCATTAGGCATTTTTAAATCAGCAGATCTCAATATCTTTCATCCAAGAGTTTTAAAAGAGCTGGCTTGTCTCTGAATGTTGATTTTCAATAAGTCTTGGAACATTGGGGAAGTTCGAGACGACCTGAAGAAAGCTAATCTTGTGCCAATACTTAAAAAGCGTAAACGGGATACCCAGATAATTATAGGCCTTTTAGTTTGACATCAATCCCAGCCAAGATCATGGAGTGGTTGATATGGGACTTGATTAATAAAGAATTAAAGGAGGTTAATTCTGCATCACTGACCACTTTCAAGTCAAGACTGGATGTTTTTCTAAAATATATGCTCTAGGAATTATTTTGGGCAAGTTCGATGGTCTCTGTTACACAGGAGGTCAGACTAGATGATCATAGTGGTCCCTTCAGGCCTTGGAATCTGAGTCTATTCATCTGATTGGGTGAAGTCATCTTCTGTTGGCTGTTCAGGTGAACTGTGATCAGGGAATCATTTCTGTTTTGTGTGCATGCTTTCTCTTGCAGAGGCAGTGTGGTCTGGTTGATGCGGCACCACTCTCAGAAGCAGGAAAGCTGTGTTTATTCCCAGTTCTGGTGCTGCCTTGCTACGTGACCTTGGACATCACAATACAATGATTTGGTGGTGATGTGGAAAGGTTCCTGCTTGTTGTGTAAATGGTCATATGTTCAAATACTGCTGATTCTCTTGTACAACTTGTAGAATTGTCTCAAACAGAAGTTAGGGGCTTGATGTGTAAATTACTGGGTGAGGTTCTATGGCCTGTTTTATACAGGAGGTCAGATTAAATTATCTTAATGGTTCCATCTGGCTTTAAAATCAGTGACTTGCCTACTTGCAGATGCAACGACCTGCTTTTCGTGAACAAATGTTTAATTCCACAAATACCGAATGGTGTGCTTGTCCTTGGTGTGGCTTGCCTGTTGAAAGGGATTTTGAGAATTTTAGTCTCTATATAAGTTCCATACCAAAAGTCTGTGTTTAAAATAATTGTACTAGAGTTGCAAAGTCAAGCACTCAAAAGTTAGGAAGTAGAAGCAATTACTCAAGCAGGCCTGGATCGATAAGGGTTGAAAAGGCACAGAATTATTAATGGGTTTCAGTGTAGCAGCCGTGTTAGTTTGTATCCGCAAAAAGAACAGGAGTATTTGTGGCACCTTAGAGACTAACAAATTTATTAGCGCATAAGCTTTCATGAGCTACAGCTCACTTCAATGGATGCATAGAATGGAGCATATAGTAAGATATACATACAGATAAGTTGGAAGTTACCATACAAACTGTGAGAGGCTAATTAGTTAAAATGAGCTATTATCAGCAGGAGAAAAAAAACTTTTGTAGTGATGATCAAGATGGCCCATTTAGACAGTTGACAAGAAGGTTGAGAATACTTAGCTTAAGGAAATAGATTCAATATGTGTAATGACCCAGCCACTCCCAGTCTCTATTCAAACCCAAGTTAATGGTATCTAGTTTGTATATTAATTCAAGCTCAGCAGTTTCTCGTTGGAGCCTGTTTTTGAAGCTTTTCTGTTGCAAAATTGCCACCCTTAAATCTGAATTATTAATTATTAAGGATTAAGAATTATTAATACCACCTTTTAGAAAAGATGAGTCTATAACTCATGTTTCACAGCCCAGTGTACTAGGGTGTTTGGGTGTATTTTAACTGGAGAAAAGAGCAAGCGAAGGACATCTTTCTTGTGTCTATCTGGATTTTCAGGTCTGCATAGCATTTGAAGTGAGACTCTGGAGAGCTTGCTTAGGGTGGAGGGACTACTGAAGGTTTTAGCAGCAAGCCTCTAGCAAGCTCTCCTGAGAGTGACAGAGTACAAATAGAAATTTTTTGACAGCTGAAGAACTTGGCTAAATCTGAAAGGATTTTCAGGGAGATGGCAAAAGGCACCTCCTTGATCCCAGAGCTATTGCTTTCCTTCCAAATTTCATGCTGTAAACACATGATGAATTAAAAATCTTCAGAACATGTCTGAAAACAATTATATATGGGGATGTGTTAGCCAATGTACCACACCTCCTATAATTAAATACTTGAGATGGTGAAGTTGTGGTTCCTAAGAGCTTAGTAACTAGAGAGATACTTTAGTCAAATACCTCAAATCCTGAAGGTCTTTGAATTTCAGGGAACATCAGTAACCAAACTATGGGTGTGGTTTTCTTTGCAGGGTAGACCCATGGTGCTGAGTCTTAGAGCCCAAGCCCAATTGACTTGGGCTTACTGGGCTTGGGCTCCAGGCCTAAAAATAATAGTATAGACATATGGGTTTAGGCTGGAGTCTGGGCTCTGAAACCCAGCCATGGGGGAGGGTTTCAGTGCTCAGGCTCCAGCTCAAGCCCACATGTCTTCACTGCCACTTTCAGCCCTGCAGCCAAGCCTGAGTTAATATACTTGGGCTCTCAGATTCAGTTCCATGGTGTTTTCGTGGCAGCGTATACATACCCATGGATCTGTAATTTGCAAATTGCAACAAAAAGATAAATCTGAATTCTACCCAAATTTGAAGTATTTAATATCCAGGTCTGTTTCTGAAATTAGTTACAATTATTAATGATTCAACTGTTCTTCATCAAAATATTCTGGTAGTCTATTCAAGGATCACCAATTCTTGAATATAATTTCTCATCTGTCATTCACAAATAATGCATTTTTCTGTTTTAATATGTCCAGTGGTCCAGTAAGGTTAAGAAATATACATTGCAACTATAAGGCTCTTCTGTATTTCTAATTCTTAAACAAGAGCTCTCTAAAATATTTACATACTGTTATATGAAGATACAAAGTATACATAATCAAATAAAACAATTCCTAATTGTAAATATGGCAGAAAGCCAATGTATTGTAGTGTTTGGCATTACAATTTCATAGAATCATAGAATTATAGACTTTAAGGTCAGAAGGGACCATTATGATTGTCTAGTCTGACCTCCTGCACAACGCAGACCACAGAATCTCACCCACCCACTCCTGTAACAAACTGCTAATCTATGTCTGAGCTATTGAAGTTCTTAAATCATGGTTTAAAGACTTTGAGGTATAGAGAATCCTCCAGCAAGTGACCCCTGCCCCATGCTGCAGAGGAAGGCAAAAAAACCCCAGGGCCTCTGCCAATCTGCTCTGGAGGAAAATTCCTTCCCGACCCCAAATATGGTGATCAGCTAAACCCTGAGCATGTGGGCAAGACTCACCAGCCAGACACCCAGACACTCTGTAGTAACTCAGATCCCACCCTATCTAACATCCCATCACAGGCCATTGGGCATATCTACTGCTAATAGTTGAAGATCAATTAATTGCCAAAATTAGGCTATCCCATCATATCATCGCTTGCATAAACTTATCAAGCTCAGTCTTGAAGCCAGATAAGTCTTTTGCCCCCACTTAAAGAGGAAAGTTAGTTGGAAGTGGTACTAATATTAGTTCTCTCCCTGTTGGGCAATAATTTCACAGTTTATAAACCGTCATAGGTAGAAAAAATATATGTAAAATCTGTTAAGTGAACTGAAGAGTGGAAAAGATTCCTATAATGATTTCAAGCCAGGCTGGGGTTATAAAGGTTAGACATAGCATCAGAAAAACCTAGATACTAATTTGCAAAGTTTAATTTTGATACATGAACAAGATTTGAATGTTAACATTCAGATCAAAAGCATTTAATATTACAGTTTAAGGTTAACAAAGACATTTTTGTATACATCATTAGCAATGTAATTGCTGAAAGCAATTAACTATCTTATGGAACTAAAATACTTTTTATATCCATTCAGTTGTTCTTTTTAATGTTCTTGAACATAAAACACAATACTATTCATTCTGGAAAAGCAGCATCTCTGCATGTACTTTAGCTCATCTACATGTATAAAAATAAGACATTGAAGTTTAATTCCTTACATTCTACCGCTGAGTATCATTTTGTGAAGCAGAAAAGGTTGCTTTTTGGCTGTATTATATTCAGTGAAAGTGACTGTGCTACCAAGGTTACTAAAGAACACTGCATTTCTTCTTCAAAACGTTATCAGTCATTGTCATGACGGTTTATCATTAGCACAGACTTTGATGGGTTTCCATTGCATCATAATGAAATGGTGAACATAAGGCAAGGCAGAGAGGGAGGCTAAACAGACCTGTAGTGTATAATACATATGCTTGCTCACTCCTATGGCAATATTTATTTTTTATTTTTTGCTGTCTCTTTTCCTATGTCTAAACTGGCAAACTCTGGCTCGACCACTGAGTTCCATGTGAGCACAAGGATCCTGCATGAAATACAGGATTTGGGTCTTTTTTGCTGTCGGTAGGGGATGGGACTCAAGGAAATCAGGAGGAAAATTATGTATGAAGCAAACATGGAGATGATTAATAATTAGAACCGAGGCCACAGATAGTTTTGTGCTCCATTGGAAATTCTCTTTCTTTAGTTATGTTTCATGGCTAACTACTGCAGCTACACTTTAAAGGAAGAGCAAAGTGTATTTATTACAAGCAGAAAAATTAGCTTAAGCAGTTTTGAAGATTATCCTTGAGATGACCTGGTGGGATCTGGATCCAGATACTTGCAATATTAGCATGTGGGGGTCAGGTGTTTTTGTTCCATCACAACCATACAAGGGCCTCTGGGATTTGTAGTTCCAGCAGTGTTAGCTGCAGGGATTGAACTGTGCTGGTCCCTGCTGTCATTTAATCCCTGCTGTGGGGATGGGATTGGGTCAGCTACTACTTTACAGGAGATGCCCATTGGATTTGAAAGAACAGTAACCTCTTTCAGTTAGGCAATGAAGTGGAGGGAATCCTGAAATTTTAAAACGATCATTTTCTGGAATTTGGATCTTGAACTAAAACTTTGGAGATAGATCCAGACCTGTCAGTTGGGATCTGAGCATATTCAGGGGCATTCCTGTTTGGACTCTGTTCTTCTAGTTGTTTTTCTTATGAGCCCTGCCGTAAGATCATAGAATCATAGAATATCAGGGTTGGAAGGGACCCCAGAAGGTCATCTAGTCCAACCCCCTGCTTGAAGCAGGACCAATTCCCAGTTAAATCATCCCAGCCAGGGCTTTGTCAAGCCTGACCTTAAAAACCTCTAAGGAAGGAGATTCTACCACCTCCCTAGGTAACGCATTCCAGTGTTTCACCACCCTCTTAGTGAAAAAGTTTTTCCTAATATCCAATCTAAACCTCCCCCACTGCAACTTGAGACCATTACTCCTCGTTCTGTCATCTGCTACCATTGAGAACAGTCTAGAGCCATCCTCTTTGGAACCCCCTTTCAGGTAGTTGAAAGCAGCTATCAAATCCCCCCTCATTCTTCTCTTCTGCAGGCTAAACAATCCCAGCTCCCTCAGCCTCTCCTCATAACTCATGTGTTCCAGTCCCCTAATCATTTTTGTTGCCCTTCGCTGGACTCTCTCCAATTTATCCACATCCTTCTTGTAGTGTGGGGCCCAAAACTGGACACAGTACTCCAGATGAGGCCTCACCAATGTCGAATAGAGGGGAACGATCACGTCCCTCGATCTGCTCGCTATGCCCCTACTTATACATCCCAAAATGCCATTGGCCTTCTTGGCAACAAGGGCACACTGCTGACTCATATCCAGCTTCTCATCCACTGTCACCCCTAGGTCCTTTTCCGCAGAACTGCTGCCTAGCCATTCGGTCCCTAGTCTGTAGCGGTGCATGGGATTCTTCCGTCCTAAGTGCAGGACCCTGCACTTATCCTTATTGAACTTCATCAGATTTCTTTTGGCCCAATCCTCCAATTTGTCTAGGTCCTTCTGTATCCTATCCCTCCCCTCCAGCGTATCTACCACTCCTCCCAGTTTAGTATCATCCGCAACATGCGGATGCTGCAGGTAAAGATGTTGCATCATCTCTCTCTTAAGACTGATAAAGCAGAAGTAAGGGACAAGTGAGTGGAAAATAACCTTCTTGACTTAAGGATCTATTTGCTATTCAACCACTAAAATGATTACATGCGTAAATAGATACTAATGGGTATGTAGTTGGAGATATGATTGTTTTAATATGCTATGATTTTGACAGAAAATGTTATAATTTGATACTGTACATACAGCATGGCTATGAAGAGTTAGTTATGGGCCTAGGGACTCCTCTCCATCCACCATATCTCATTAGGTAGTATAGTATAATTGAGTTCAGTGCCACTTTTAGATCAAAATGTTATAATGAACTTAAGACCTGCAGAAAGAGCCGAGTTCCTATGCCATGTTGTTGCATCACTGCTGTTTTTGAGAGACTGTCATTGAGATGAGATGATTAGCTCTTTAGCTGGAGCCGCTGAAATAATACTGTTGAACTGGCAATGATGGGGACAGTGCTACCTGCAGACAAAATGTTGCTGAAATTGGCAGTAGTCCATGGGCTCCAGGGTGTTCCTCTGGAAACCCTTAGTGTTACAGGGATCGGCTGCCTTTGGCACGTGGCCCATCAGCGAAATCCACTGGTGGGCTGGGCCAGTTTGTTTACAGGCCGTGTCCGCAGGTTCGGTCGATCGCAGCTCCCACTGGCCACGATTCACCGTTCCAGGCCAATAGGGACTGCGGGACGTGGCAGCCAGCACATCTCTTGGGCCACACTGCTTCCCGCAGCCCCTTTTGGCCTGGACTGGCGAACTGTGGCCAGTGGGAGTTGTAATCGGCCGAACATGCGGATGCTGCAGGTAAACAAACCGTCCCGGTCTGCCAGTGGATTTCCCTGACAGGCCGTGTGCCAAAGGTTGCCGAGGAAGTTAGTATCTCCATAGTTTGAAAACAGATTGTGCTGAAACTTGGCCTGCAGGTTCTCATCTTGCAGGGGATATTTTTCTGTCAAAAATAATTCAACTGCATTAGGCTGCAATTATTGAACTGGCAAAAATAAGGAGGTTTAGCTTGGTTTCACAGGATTTTTGCCAAGTTGCAGAGAGAAACTGGCTTAATTTAAAAAAAAAATGTAGGCAGCTGTAAGCTGATTAAACTCTTTTGGTTTATTAATAAAGATATAAAGCACTCAGTATACTTCACTTTGAATAACAGTTACTGTATCTGATCAATGGGTGCATTGCTAAGGTTTTTTTAATCCATGTTTCTTAGCAATTTCTACAGTGGGCGGAATTTCCTTTGAAGTGAATGGCACACAAGTTTGATTTGTTTTAATGGAATTTGAACTAGCACAAATGTCTTATCAGTACAGTACATTTTGCTGCATTTACATCTCATACTTTTTAAGAGAGAAAGAAGTTTTACAACTCCTGGTGCAATAATGTTGAGACACAGAAGTAATGTAAAAGATGGAATAATAATACCCAGCTCTGATATAGTGCTTTTCATCAGTAGATCTCAAAGTGCTCTACAAATGAGTTAAATATCATTATCTCAATTTTACAGATGGGAGTGAAGAGAAATAAAATATTACAGGTTTAATAGCGTAGCCAACATTACTATCTTTGAAAGGCACTCTTTCAGTATATTTAATTGAGAAGATCTTCAGTGTATATTTTAATGGAAATACTACTTTCAAAAATAATCTAAACACCAGTTGAAAAAAAAATTACAATAACGTTGAGGAGCTGAACAAGCTGCAAAAATCACGAGGTAATTCAGTGTTCAGACTCCCAACAATAACTTTGCTTCATCCCCATATGTCTAAGCACTATACTTAAGAGTTGCAAGTAATATTTCCTTCACCTGGTTCACAATAGAAAGAAGGGAAGCCTCTTTCTATGGAGAAAAGAACAGGACAGGATATAAAGGTAATATACCCTGACTGGTCAACCATAGCACTGAAGAAAGTATACCAGGGAGCACACTGGCATACCCATCATTCCTACAAGGAACATGGCTCGTGGGCAACAAATGCTAGTGTAGTATGTACTATACCTCTGCTCAGAGCAGTAAGCAATATGATGTGGCAGCAGGGTGGATTGGTTCAAATCAGAGCAATTTAAATTATGATTTAAATCAGCAAGCTGGAAACTTTGTATTAAATAATAAATTTTAGTCATGCTTTGCATTTGTACTTTTTAGTTGTTTTCCTAAACAAAGGTTCATTCTCATTAGTTGGTAACCATTAAAACATGTTGATTTGAAACTAAAGGGGGTAGCCTTTACACTAAATTTGTTGTTTGTTTTTTACTAACTAGGACGATACGTTATATTTATACACATTTATTTAAGCAATTATGTAACTTAAATTGCTTCTTAATTTGTGCATTTTTATTATGATAGAAAATGGTGAATGATGCATTTCTTATTTTCCAGATGCTAATTAATTTCTTGTGATTTGCGTCAAGCTCTGTTGAGATAAAAATTTAAGTTAAATTAAAAATGCAGAAAAATATTTTAACATGACATTTTTATTGAACAAAACAACTTTAAAAGTGCTAGATACATAACTGACATAGTACACTAAGGAAGTATTAACTGCAGTTAGTGAATTAGACTGATTTTCTGGTTACCATGTCCTTCAAGATTTTAGAATTGGTAGATATTGTTCTCAGATCTAGATTTTATTCATAGATGGGAAGAAGAAAACAAGCTTTCCTGCTATTTCAAATCCCAGTAGATTATTTAAAAAATTGAATCAACTAATCATTGGACTGAATTAATTGAATACATTTGAAATGAAGAAAAGGTTCTCTCTGCACTTGCAGGCGAGGCTATTGCTGTCAGTCAAAAGCTGGTTTAATACTTTACTTTAATACTTTACCGTGGTTCCAGGTACTTAGTCAGTGACGTCCACCAGGACAGTGGATTGACTTTCTTTAAAATCTGGCAACAAACATGTATTGCTTAATATTATTTTTAAAATTATTTTGTGATTTTAATCGATTACAGTAAAATTGTGCCTTAACATAGGTTGTCATAATTTCACATTTAATTTTAAATAGGTTTATTTTTAAAAAATAAACGTGTATTTAATTTAAGTTAAAACAAATCTGATTGTTTTACTTTTATTAAATAATTGATTTTTATGCACTCTGTGTGGCAGCCTGCCCTACACACACAGGATGAGTTCTGTGCCAGATGGTAGCTGGCAGTGCCATGCTCTACCACCCCTCCTTTTCCTTCGTAGTTGCACAGGTAAAAGCAGGATAATGCCACTGAAGTTCATTAAAGCCAATAAAATTGTACATAGAATGAAATTGGTCCTTTGATTTTAACATGAAATATGGTAATAATTAAATGGGATAATTATTTATCTGAAGATTATCTAGATGCTCATAATCAGTGATGGAATTCCATTAATATCTTTGGTAGTTGTGGTCCTTGAGTGTATTTTTACAAAAATTAAGGATGTAAAATATGTACAACATATACAAATATTTACTTACGTTGCTGTAGCATAATTGATTTTAATTTCAAAGAAGTAATTTTAATAAAAACTTATCAAATATATTCAATTTCACTTATTTTGTGAACAAAGTGGGTTGTTTTCTCTTAAAACAGGACAGTAACCAACATGTTTCTTATAGGTTAGCATGTTAAAATAGATATTTTTATTTGAACTTTGAGATCAGAATTATGATTAGAATGTTTAGAAGTTCTATGACTACAGTGCAAAAGTAATTTATGGTTCCACTTCAGTCGGAGTGACTACAGTACCTTAGATTTGTTTCTAGGTAACATCATCCAGTGGACAGGGTAGGCATAGATCTGAGAATCCAGATACTTGGGTTCTATTCCCAGGACTGACACCGACTTGAGTATAATGTTGGGCAAACCTCTCAACCTTCCTGACCCTCAGTTCTCCCATCGGTGAAATGAAGAGGCTGAGACTTGGCAACCTATATAAAATGCATAGAGATCTACAAATGAAAAGAAGTGTGTGGATGGTTGGTTGTGTGTGTGTGTGTGTGTGTATATATATATATGTGTATATAGAAACAGATAGGAAATTAAATTGCTTGTGCCACCTTAATGTGGCCCCCTTGTGCATAGGCATTATGACACAGTCTTCATGTATGTAAGCACGCACCATTTTTTTTTCCATGGGGGAGACAGACTCTCTGTTCTCAGTTCTGGTGCCTGGACCTGGCATGGCCTGTAACAGCCTAGAGTTGCAATTGCAAAGAAAATCCTACTTAGCCTCAGGCTATAGCATGGTTAGTGCACACAGAATCTTAAGGAAGTTTAGTTGCTGAAATTTAAAAAGTCTCTAGTGAACACATGTGAACTCATTTTTCAAAGGCTTGTAACTTGCCCATATTTGGCAGATGTTCATAGAGATTTGCTTTTAGCCATCCCCGACACACAACCACCCCTACCCAATTTCAAGTTCCCTCTCCAAAGCATGGGGGGCACCAAACCTCTTCAAATAAAAGTTCAGCAGACATGGGCAAAACAAAATATTTTTCCCTAGCCTTGTTCTTGGAAAAGGCTGATGGATCTTGGCTGAAATTTTCCAAAACAATTCAGCCTGAGTCGGACACCTGGCATGTAAAAAAGCAGCCCCCATTGGTAAAGTTTGGCAAAGTTGTAAGCTGAAAGCAAGGTCTTATAATGAAGTGTCAGGCAACTTTTGTATTAAGCAGCGTTACCAGCCCCACCTATGATACAGTTAAAAATATAAACACTCTAAAAATCAATAAAGCCACATTTAACCCTTTTTTGTGAAGAATATTATTTTAGTAATATATGTTTGCACGCTACTCTTAAATAACCTGTTCTTCCACAATACCTAAGGCATGCATAAAGACTAAACTTTCCAATCCCTTGTTCTTATACATATTTTTCATCTTTAAACAAATCTAATTTCTTGGACAATGTTCACTGTAGGGGGAGGGGTAGCTCAGTGGTTTGAGCATTGACCTGCTAAACCCAGAGTTGTGAGTTCAATCCTTGAGGGGGCCATTTAGAGATCTGGGGCAAAAATTGGGGATTGGTCCTGCTTTGAGCAGGGGGTTGGACTAGATGACCTCCTGAGGTCCCTTCCAACCCTGATATTCTATGATTCTAGTGTAACACCACAGTCTAATCATAAATATGCAGTCAAATCAGGCGCTGAATTTTAAAATCTAAGCTGACAAACCCTGCAGAGTATATATATTATCATTTCACCTAACTTGCCTCTGCATTAGACTTATGTCTTTAGTTGAGTATTATGCCCCTAAATTGAGAAGGTTGCCTAAATATATCTACCAGAGCACTGTTGATCTACATAAGGAACCACACAGTGCTTGTTAAAGTATACAATCAAAAGGTGTCCCTATTTCCTCTGCAAATTATTTGCTACATAGTATCAAGCAAGTTGTTCTTGTTTGTGATATATTTTTTCTATCTAAACTAGATCTTAAAAACTAATTATTAAATAGACATAATAAAAATGTACATTTTAAACCTTTAAGAATTACGTGGTTGTAGCCATATTTTACTTTGATAGTACAATACTAAACAACACAAGGCTTGGAAAAGATATCAGTGATGAGGAAGGAACACTTCTCAAGTAGATTGCTAATGGGCAAGAACTACTCACATATCAAATTCAGTCAGCACTCCCACTTTGATCATTCATTATTATTAGGGGATGGTATTAGGAACTCAGCTTATAAAAGCAGTCAGTTGAAAGGTTCATGAAATAAGACCAATGAAATTAATAGAAATAGTTGGAATAAAAAAATGGTAATTAGCTCCCCTGTCCAAGTATAAAGATAAGGTGTGCTTTATCATGACTTACCTCCCCCAACAACTAGTGCAAAAATATATGTGAGGGTAATTAGCCTAAAACTCCATGTCTTTGCTAAATGTCTACAACAATTCAGATACTAAATGTTTTTTTTTTATTCTCAGTGGTTTGAGCATTGGCCTGCTAAACCCAGGGTTGTGAGTTCAATCCTTGAGGGGGCTGTTAAGTTGATCTGGGGCAAAAATTGGGGATTGGTCCTGCTTTGAGCAGGGGGTTGGACTAGATGATCTCCTGAGCTCCCTCAGGATGGGGGTAAGAGTAGTACAGTACTGCAAGTTCTGAACACGTGACCAAACTAATGCGTCATCTAACTCCACTGACGTCATTTTAAAACAGTCACTGAAGTTACAGAAGGTATTAATCTAAAATTAATTTAAACAGGCTTAATATTTAAATTTCCAGGATTGTTAATTGGAATCTTTGTGTTCTTTCCTTTAAATATTTTTTTATTTCGTTGCTCTTAAATTCCATACACATTATATAACTATGCATTTAAGTGATCGGCACCTGCAATTTTGGGGTGTGTGTGTTTGTATTTACAAATACATAGTATTTACTTGACTGAATAAACATTTTGTTATGCCTGTTACCATTAGCTGTGTTAACCACACTGTTTCGTCTAGTACACTGACATAGGTCCTTTGGAGTTATTTGGGAATTATGTATCTAGATGTATTATTCTGAATGTGTTGCCCCTGTTTAGGTGACAGTCTTCTTATCTCTTATCCCAAGCCCTTTAATGCTTTGTGCTCTGAAATAGGAAAAGGCACAACTACTGCTTGTGTCCACAGGTGGTCAACTTGTGAACTGAGTATGCATGAGAATAGTGATGACTTTGATACCTGGAGGAGGGCTGCGCGAGCTGATTGATAATACAACTGCCATTCACTACTCTAAAAGACAAATAGTAAAGTTGCCACCTCTAGGGCATCAGAGATGAACTTAAACCCATGAAACTGGACAGCTGTAACTTACAGATTTCCAGGGACAGCTACCTCAAAAAGGGTTGATCCTAGGGAAATCTAAACAGGAGGCAACCCTAAAAAATACATATTTCCTTGTAAGGCCCAACAGGACTCTAACACATTTCCAGTTTCCCTAGCTGGGTCTGTTTACTCCTAAAGGTGGCCAGAATATAAGAAGAAAGATGAACTACCTTGTTTTTCCCCTCTGTATTTCTACCTGACCACCTAGTCTGGCCTGTTAGCTGGTACAGTAGCTGTTCACTATCCCCTTCTTTAAACACAGCACTTCCACATTTGGTTATTGTCCAAAACTCATTTTCCTATCCAATATTTGTTAACAAGTAACAATGTATTTAAACTATTTTTGAGCACTCTGTGCTTGGCTGTTCATAGGATTTCTCCTCCTACTTCTCTCTTTTGCCTTAGAGAAGCTTTCATTTTTATATACTCTTGAGCTGGATTAACTGAGACCTACCTCATCTGTCTGCCATTGTGAAGCAGCAGAATAGCTTTACTCTATGCAGTATCCTATAGCTTGATATCTGGTTACAAGAAAACAGACAGGTAAAGTTCACACTCAAAACCTATGTATCATAGACTATGAATTTTATTCTAGTTGTACATGCATTAAATGCTAGTCAGTGTGGGAAATGGTAAATGACACCCTATTAATGTGAGGGTGCAATTTATATTTAAAGACTGTTATTTTGACTTTTGTGATTGTTGTTTATATTACTGTCGTGCTTAGAAGCCTTAGTGAGGAACTAGCTCCGCATTGTGCTAGGTACTGTGTACACACAGCAAAAAACTGAACTTGCATCTTGGTGCAGTTGTCTGCCATGGACTTGTATACATACAGAATTCTTTCAGGCTGTTATGTAATACAAGCTTGTAAACTACATGTGTTTCCCAAGGGTTTAATGCGATGCAATATGTCTCTTCATGATCACCAATGTGAAGGAACCTCATATCCAGGTCACTATTTAGATGTTCTGTTTTGACACACACATATAATCAGTTCTGATTAGGTTGTATTCTCGAATGTCTTAAGAGGTAAGAAATTAAGAGCAGGAAGAAGGTGCCAATACCTCAGCATGTCTCAAGGATTCCTATCAGGGTGTATGTTTGCTATATGAATGGTCTAGAAGGCTGTGGTAAATAGTGATGTGACAAAACTTGCTAATGAGACCGCATTCGTTCAGTTGAAAATAGGAAAGCTAGATAATTGAGCAAACATGATAAAGCAGATGGAGAACCATGTAACAGAAATAAATGCAAGATAGGGCACCTTGGAAGGAACAATTTAAACTATGTGTAAGCTGACTTAGAGTAACAGCTCACAAAAATGATCTAGACGTTTTTGTAAACACTTGAGGAAAGAAATCTGTTTGGGTGATGGCAGGGATAAAAAAAATAAGACATTAAACTGTATTAAGGTAGGGACAGAAAATAACATGGAAAATATTATAATGATACTATGCAGACAAACGGTACCATAAGTCAATATCCTGAAAACTGTAGTGTTCAATTTTGGTCACCACTTCTCCTTAGTACTTCAAGATCTAATAAAGGCTAAAAAGAAAGAGTATTAGATGCTTCTGGGAATAAGAAATGTGTAGTGTACCAGTCACACTAGTTAGCGTGAAAATTATGGGAGCTATAATTTCTCACAGTTTAGAGCATAAATTGGTTAGGTTCAAGAAGAATCTACCGCCCCAAATACACAAGGTAATGCAGCACAGTTGACCAGATTCATTATGAGTTGGTATGCATACTACTTTACAGCATCCAGGTATGGGAAGGATGCTGAACTTGATGGACCTTTGTTCTGTCATATTTCAGAGTAGCAGCCGTGTTAGTCTGTATTCGCAAAAAGAAAAGGAGTACTTGTGGCACCTTAGAGACTAACCAATTTATTTGAGCATAAGCTTTTGTGAGCTACAGCTCACTTCATCGGATGCATTCAGTGAAAAATACAGTGGGGAGATTTATATACATAGAGAATATGAAACAATGGGTGTTACCATACACACTGTAACCAGAGTGATCAGGTAAGGCCTTTCAGGTAAGGGTCTTTCATGCAGGTCCCCACATCTGTACCCTAGAGTTCTGAGTGGGGAAGGAACCTTCGCAGAAATAATAAGGGCTTTTATTTTAGAGATGGGCATGAGCCAGCATTTTTAGTTCGAACATCCCTAAAATGTGGGTGGGGCTTGAGGTGCTCAAAATCCAGCTCTGAATTTTGCAGCTCCATCTCATTTCTATTTGTCCTCTCATTCTCTTTCAAAATGCAGGAAGAACATATCCACTGTTTACATTGGAAGGCAAGTGTATGCTCTCTTCTTGGCAGCTTTGAAAGCTACTTCATAGTGGAGTGTCTGGATCCTGATTATCACAAAGGTTTAACTGAAATAGATGCTAGTACCCCCTTTTAATTAACGTGAATTTGAAGATGCTATCATAATAAAACTTCATCAGATTTCTGACAAAGACTTTCCTTAAGTTAGGATCCTCTAATTTTGGAATAGGTCTTTGTCTTTTTATAACCTACATAGATACTGGTTGCATCCTCACAATTTTCCAACTAGAACAGGGAGACATCACTTTTCATAGAAATTCTCATCTAGGGCCTAATCCAATGGAATCTGTCCATTGATTTCAGTGGGCTTTGGATCAAGCCCCTCATTTACTGACAAACACTGTATCATATTTATCTATTGCCAATCAAAGGGAAATGGGAACTCCTAGGTTCTAATACAGATTTTGATACTAACTCGCTGTATGGACTTGGGCAAGTCATTTTACCACTATGGCATACTCTCTCCATTTGTAAAATGGGGATAATTATGTTTACCTACCTCACAGGGCTGCAGTGAGGATTAGTTAGGTAATGTTTAAAGGTGTATTATTTTATAATGGTAAGTGATAGGTGATAAAGGTTTTTACTATGCTGAACACTATTCATAATGCTTTTTGGTACAATATTGTTCCCTGTGGATTCTGCAGTACAAATATTTTAGGTCTTTTGTTGTTTTTTACTAGAAAAAATGCTACATTGTTCTCCTCAAAAATCTCTGAAACTAGTGGTCATCAGTCTCTCCATTGCTTTATTGTGCCTTTTATTGTCATGAAAGATATAATTAATGCAGGTTGTTTTCTGTGTATTATATGTTGTACCATCTATAGATAACAGCTAATTGGTGAGAACTTATTGTGAACTCTTAAAAAATGCTATCTAAAACCATTCTTTTCCCCTTAATTTGGTGATTATTTTCCCAGGAGGCATGACGACTGCTTAATTAGTGTTGAATGTATTTAAGGTTTAGTTGTCTTAGAATCCAAATGCAATAAAAATAATCACTACATTCCTGCGGCAGAAATAAGAGTCAGTGGGAAAATAATATTGTTTGTTTAACTTATTTTTATTTCAATATTATTTATTTAGGTTTTTTCATGACATTCGTTGTAAATCACTTTGTAATTCAGCTAGTTAATCTGAAATGGGTAGTTGCTCCTTTAGCAGCATAAAAGATTCTAATTAAAAGCCAAGTCAAATAATAAGTCTTTAAGAGAGATTTAAATTGCCCAGCAGATTTACACATTCTAGTAGCCAATGGATGAAAATTTCACAATCTAGTGGCATGACACAAAAACACAAAGTCACAAGGTTTGGTCTAGTATAAAAAGAAGACTGGACTTAGGAAGGGTCTCATAAAAAGTTACTTGAATAGTTTTGCACAGGCATTATTGCCCCCTGGTGGTGTTAATGCTAAATTTGTAATACCATTTATTACATTTCTTTCTGGCGCATTGCTGATAGCCTTGTATAAAATCAACTTCAAAGAAAGAAAATATGCCAGATAGTGAGTGAATAAACTTCTTATTCATGCATCATAATCGCTTTGGATTCTATTATTTAAGCCTTTCTACAGGTTGAATTCAAGGTCTTAGGAATAAAAGGGAGCACACATAAAGGCATTTGCATTATACTGTCAAGACACTGAAATGCCCTTTCAAAGAATCCAAACCTAAACCAGACAACATTGTGTAAATCTATTTAATTAGGTGGATTTCTCAGTCTTTACAGCTAAATGGTGCTTAATTACTGGGACACATGTTTAATTAGGTTAATTTTCACAGAGCAATTTTTGGTTCCAGTGTTACTTAGTGAAGTTAAATAGAATATGTTTTTAAATTGGGTATATAGAGCAGGTGTATTTATTGATTGCTAGGTTTTATTGGGCAGCATGCAGAGGGATCACAATGGCAACTGTAGGTTAATAATATACGGCATGCCAGGTCTATTTTCTTAGAGGTTCGTTTACATGGGGACATCTAAATATGATTAGAGGGTGCACTGTAAGTCATTGTGAATATGGAATTAAATTGTTCTGGTCATGTGGAGTACAGAAGCAACACTCAAGTGGTGAATTGCAAATGGAATATGAGGGTTTGATCTTCAGCTCTGTTATGTCTCTTTAGGCTGATTGATGGCTCAAAAAGGAAGTAAAAATATCTGCACAGGTCTCCTGAGCCTTCTCCACCCTTGGGGTAATCTAATCCCTGGGTAGTTCAGAGCTGGTATAGTAATTATCTGCCACCTACCTCCCAGCTCCCCAAAGAGGAGGTTTTACTATGGAAGGGATCATGGCTGCACTCTGATGAAGCAGCTGTGCTGTAAGTTATGCCTGCAGTTAAATTGGTCCCTGGCTAGCCCCAGGAACAGGGAGCCAAAAGGTAGCATAAAACCACATGTAATGCAGTACCCCCTCTTGCCCTATGCTCAGTGTAGCCTGGCTGGACCTGATTTGGCCCACTGTGTTACGGATGTTTTGCGCAGCACTGAACACACAAGTACTCAATAAGAGACAAATCTGTTGTCTTTCCTTCTTCCTCTTCTCCCTTTCACCCCAAATTGGTCCTCAGACACAATACACTCAGTGGATATTGACCGAGTTAGGTCAAGAACACATCTAATTACACCATGATTATCTCAACTACTGTTATGCAATATGTAACTCATTACAATATCATCTTTTTATATTTCCCACTTGTTTGTTCAGCCTTTAGAAGTCCAAGTTCTTTATCCTTTTTTATAAGCGTCTGCCCTGCAACCAAGCTAAATCTGAAAAGCTGTCAATCATGAATCAATACAAGATGATAAAAGTTCATCATAATAATTCCATTTTCTAGGCATTTTAGCATTAGAGGATCATGCTCTTGCCTTTGCATCAGTGAGTATTACTGGGTACCATCTGCCTAACTAACACATTTTGGAAGCCGGATAGTACTAATGTTTGGTACCAGTCATAAGGAAATCAGTTGTACTATTCGCAAAAAGAAAAGGAGTACTTGTGGCACCTTAGAGACTAACCAATTTATTTGAGCATAAGCATTCGTGAGCTACAGCTCACTTCATCGGATGCATACCGTGGAAACTGCAGCAGACTTTATATATACACAGAGAATATGAAACAATACCTCCTCCCACCCCGCTGTCCTGCTGGTAATAGCTTATCTAAAGTGATCATCAGGTGGGCCATTTCCAGCACAAATCCAGGTTTTCTCACCCTCCACCCCCCCGCACAAATTCACTCTCCTGCTGGTGATAGCCCATCCAAAGTGACAACTCTTTACACAATGTGCATGACATGACATGATTGTCATGCACATTGTGTAAACATGTCATGCACATTGTGTAAAGAGTTGTCACTTTGGATGGGCTATCACCAGCAGGAGAGTGAATTTGTGCGGGGGGGTGGAGGGTGAGAAAACCTGGATTTGTGCTGGAAATGGCCCACCTGATGATCACTTTAGATAAGCTATTACCAGCAGGACAGCGGGGTGGGAGGAGGTATTGTTTCATATTCTCTGTGTATATATAAAGTCTGCTGCAGTTTCCACGGTATGCATCCGATGAAGTGAGCTGTAGCTCACGAAAGCTTATGCTCAAATAAATTGGTTAGTTTCTAAGGTGCCACAAGTACTCCTTTTCTTTTTGCGAATACAGACTAACACGGCTGTTACTCTGAAAGTTGTACTATTGTATGTCATAAATAGTACTACTGATGGCTCTCTTAGACTCTCATACTTTAAGGTCAGAAGGGGCCATCATGATCCTCTACTCTGACCTCCTGCACATTGCAGGCTACAGAACCTCTGAGTTACTGATGAACACAAATAATGATTTAGACTTCAAGTTACAGAGAATCCGCCATTTACACTAGTTTAAACCTGCAAGTGACCAGTGCCCCATGCTGCAGAGGATAGCGAACACTCCCCTCCCCTTCACCCCCGCCCCCAGATCTCTACCAATCTGATCTGGGGGGAAATTCCTTCCCAACCCTAAATACAGTGATCCGTTAGAGCCTGAGCATGTGAGCAAGACCCACCAGCCAGACACCTGGGAAAGAATTCTCTGTAGTAACTCTGGACCCTCCCCTAAATCAGCCAGAGATTATGGGTGTATTACAGGAGTGGGTGGGTGAGGTTCTGTGGTCTGCAATGTGCAGGAGGTCAGATTACCTGAAATCTGAACTGCTTCTAGTGTCCCCTCACCAGCCATTGGAGATATTTCCTGCAGCAGTCACAGATCAGCTACATGCCATTGTAGGCAGTCTCCTCATACCATCCCTTCCATAAACTTACCAAGCTCAGTCTTGAAACCAGTTAGGTTTTTTTCCCCCACTCCCCCCCTTGGAAGGCTGTTCCAGAACTTCATTCTGTGGTTAGAAATCTTCAGTGCTTAATTTGTGCCAGGGCTTGCCAGGATCCTACACATGCCTATCACAACATGTGGTCTACCTCATCTAGTGCACTAAATACCCCAATACAACTACGTGGGTGAAACCAGACAATCACTACTCCCTTGAATGAACTCACACAGGGTGCTTTTGTCTCATCATTTTCCTATCATCTGTGGGTGAACATTTTTCACAAAGCGATGACTCTGTATCTGACCTATCAGTCCTCATCCTCAAAGGAAGCCTGCACAACACTTTCAAAAGACAAGCCTGGAAGCTTAAATTTGTAACTTTGCCAGACACTAAAAATCACGGTCTTAATAAAGATACTGGATTTAGAGTTTATTACAACAATCTAACCCTCAGGGCGGTGGTGCCTTCTCAAAAGTGGGGGATCCAAGGGGCCCTGTGTCCTCCATGGCCCCATCCCCAGCCAAGCCAGAAGCCAAAGTGGGACTGGGGAGTCCGGGCCCCTCCACCTGCCCAAGGTGGGGGCTGAGAGTTGTCCCAGGCTTGTGTCCTTGCCCCTGGTTTGCCACTCAGCGCAGGTGGAGGGTCCATGGCTCCCCACAGCTGCCCGGGCAGCTCTTACCCTGACTCAGTTCTGGCCAGGAGGCAGGGCCTCGGAGCTGCAGTCCGGCCATAGTAAGAGCTGCCCGAGCAGCTGTGGGGAGCTGTAGACCTTCCATCTGCCTGAGGCAGGAGGCTCAGGGGACAGTGACATGATCTGGGGGCTTGGCCAGGGGGCAGGGCCTCAGGGGGAAGAGGAGGGGCAGGGGGAGAGGCCCATGGTGAAAAGTGGACCTCCACTTTCAAAAAGTGGGAGAGCCATGGGCCCATGGCCCTTGTTCTGGCGCCCCTTCTAACCCATTAATGCCCCCCCTCCTTTTTTGTCCTATGACTCAAGGGGTGTTAACAGGCCACTTCAACTTAAGTGGTCCCTTACAATATGTGCTAACTACTTATGCTAAACTATCTGTTCAACTTTGTATTTAGCTGTGAGACTGAGGCCATGGCTACACTACCCCTGAGCAACATAAGTTTTGCCAGCATAAATGATAGTGTGCACTGCGTTATGCTGGCAGGAGAGCTTCTCCTGCCGACGTAATTGTCGCTACTTATTGGGAGTGGTTTAATTATGTTGACGGGAGAGCCCTACATGAGAGGGGCTACACGAGATCTTATAGCAGCACAGCTGCATTGGTAAAAAAGATGTGCCGCTGTAAGGTCTCTAGTGTAGATATAGCCTGAGTGCCTTTCCCAGACCTGAGAAAGTGCTCTGTATGTCTCGAAAGCTTGTCTCTCTCTTCAACAGAAGTTGGTCCAATAAAAATATTACCTCACCCACCTTGTCTCTCTCATATCCTGGGACTGACATAGATATAACACTGCATACAAACTTCCTTTGGTTCGTCAGTGCTGGGGGAGGAGGGAGAGCTTTTCTTTGATAAACCATAGAAAGTTCATTGGTTCAAAACTGCTACTGACTATTATATTGAGGTTGTGGGGGACTTGAAGTGAAAAGAGAAATGGGGATTTGCATGCAGGGAGCCTTTAATGCTTAAATATTTTGAAAAATTAGGAAGTTAATACACACAAACTTAGCTGTGAAACAGTTAAGAGTGCTACCCATTCAATTTATCTGACTACAGCCTTCCAGCATCCCCTCCATCACACTTCCTACTCACCAACACATCAACGTAGTATACCAGTGGATACAACTAATAGTGTAGAGAAAAGTTAGTGTGGTTGTTAAGCTGAAATGAAGGCTGAGGAAAAGTCTGGTGTGTTTGGAAAGGATAATTTGGTAAAAGGGGGTGGTGGAAGGCTGCCATCCTTTGGTGGGATAGGGCAGAATTTTAAGGTTGTGGTGGATGAGAATTGTGGTAGTAGTAAGGTGTGTGCCTTTGAGTGGAGAAATAGAAGGTATTGCTATTAGATGGCTTAACTTTTCATTTCCTTGCTTCTGTGGCCTTTGCTACACATATAACCTATATAACACATCTTAGCTGTTTCATGACAAAATTTTGTGTTTAATTAGATCAGCAATTATGGAATACACTTGGTATTACTTAGATTGTTATGATGATCCCATTGGAGCCTTTTTTTGTGTGTTTCCTTTAAAATGTATAGCAATATAGTTTGTAGAAAAAGGTATTTCATAGCAACATGTCTGTCTTTGTGTTCCACAGCTGATTTGTTTCTTTTCTATTCTTCCTTTATGATTTGATAAGAAAGACATATAATTTCACTTAGCATTTAGAGGTAGAGGTGGCTGATCCCAGTATAGTTAAGGAGCTCAGAAATCCTCTCGAAGTAGTCTCTATGTTTAAAGGCTTTTTAAAATCTATTTTGTGAACTCACTTCATTTTAGTTAAATCTGTTTCCTGCCTCCCCACAAAGGCACGTCAGTTTAAAATAAACAGAATCCTTTTTCTAACCTATGGGAAGCCTGATTGAGGAGAGAGAGTGAAGAAGTCCCTCCCTCCCCCCTGCAAAAGCTATGTTGGCACAAGTGGGTGTTCTGTATTATATGTATTAATGTTTTCATTAGAACTGTTCTCTTCCCCTTTCTCTGTGTCTCCATTTATTTTTTCATGCGGTCCAGTCTCTGCTCCATTTGTCACCCAGTTTTCACATTGGATTTTTATTCTTTATCCCATTTCTGCTCCTATTTTTTCATTCTCCTACTTAGAAGACACCCACAAAGTTATTCAAATTCTGATTTAATTTTTAAACCCTTGACATTTGTGTGTTTAAAACTAGGGGAAATGACTTTGCCTCATCCCTAGTTCAAGTTAAAATATATATTGTAATTGCATCTACATAGATGATCAAGTCAAGCATGTCAGTCTAAGTGTCTTAACCATTCAATAGCTGAGGGAAGGGCATTATGCAAATCCATGAGGAACCAGCAACCCTTGCTGATAACTGCAGTCTGCAAGTTTGTGGCCTACATCTTCTAACTTGCCATAGCAGCAGAAGGGGGGATTCACAAAGGCCACTCTGATAATCATTATTAGCACTTGTCTGGCTACATGGAAATAAGGACTGGAGACATTTGACATGGATTTAATCGGCTGCCAGTTTATTATTAGATGTGTGGGACTACCCAGCGGATGGTGTACAGTGCTGGTAACCTCATGTTTATTCCATAATTACCCAGGGGGCTTTTACCAGCTTCCCTTCTTTTTCCATCCAGGTCCATCCAACAAATCCATTGCCGGGACCTTACCATCCACCCCACTCTTAGGAGGGTTAAAGTGGGCTATAAGAATAGGGTGTTGGCTCCCTGACATACCACTTATAGGAGTCCCCAACCACACCCCGTTCCTTCCTTTAATGAACATCTCTTTTTAAGTCCTTTCCCAGGCCATTTATCTGGTCACTGTATACCTTTCCTATGGACTACCCGCATTGGACATCTGCCCTACATTAAATAATGAGTTGCGACATATGGCCTACCGCCCGTCATGCCATGCATGAACAGAAATCCTTCCTGAAACCCGCTGTAGAGAAGGCAAAAAACCCCCAAATTGCATCCAAGCCAATATGGTGGTAAGAGAAAAATTCCTTCCCAGCCCCACTAAAAAAAGGGACAGCTAGGGTAATGCCCACAGCAGGTGTTGACCAAACCTGGTATTTTACCACCTAAAAAGGAGGGAGGGTGGGTCCTGCTTCAGCCTTGGTCCATGTAAAAAGAAAGGCTTTAGAGGCCGACCTACCCCTTTTGAACCCCGCAGTCCTAAGGGATGTCAGCAACCATGCTAACCTCTTTTTGCAGCAGTTTTCATTTCCCCCCCGCCCCACCAGCCACAGAGCACTGTTCCTTTCACTAAGCCAGCCAGCCAAACACACCCCCACTGCGTAAAGGTGCAGGACGGTCAATCTGATCGTGTCACATCTGAAGCAATTGAGCTTTAACTAATTAAAAATAAATCTGCCTCAGTAAATCGCTTAAATTCAGAAGTAGCTATTTAATATAATTGCTTTGTGCAAGGACCACACATATCAACAGGTTTATATCAGTAGATTCTATCAGATTATGGAATAAAAGGTATGGGTTTAATACATCATGGCTGTGATGGCACCTTCCTAGGAATTGTGGGGTGGGGAGGAAATTGAGGCGTTCTCTCTCTCTCACTCTCTTCTCTGTATGTGTCTGTGATAAATACGTAGTGTAGTTGTAGCCATGTCAGTCCCAGGATACTAGAGAGACCTTACCCACCATGACCCCTGGTGGTAAATAGTCTATAATTCTAATACTGTTCAGAAAACCAACACTAGAATTGCATTTTAGTGACCATGTTAGTCTTTGAGACTGATAGTGCCAGGACTCCTGGATTCTTATCCCAGCTCTGTAAGTGCTGTACCGTGGGATAGTAGACAAATAACTTTGTAACTTTTGAAGTGTTGAGGATTGATTAATTAACTGACTTCTTAAATTGAAGGGTACTATAAGAGGTGCAAATTGTTATTATCCATGGATTATGTACGGCCTTCAGTCTGTGTGCACGTTTTCATTTATATGTGTGCACACATATAGGATTAAACATGCAGTTAAAGTATATGTCCTTAAATATTTTACTTCCAAGTGTGTAATTCACTCAGTGCAAATCGATATAGATAACTAAAGATTTCCTTCAGAATAGCGAAGCGTTAGTAAGCATTTATTGGCTACAGCAATACATTTAGAGCATATTTACTCTAATGAAAATATATTGGTGTCTATATATATAGATATATAAGCATGTCATTATTAACCATTAGGTGAACATTACTAATCACTGAGTGCTCAGAAATCATTCTGAGATAAAGTATTTTGTCATGAAAATGTTTTAAAATGGGACATTGTCATAAAAATGTTGTAGTGTTACATATGGTTTTTATATTTTTGTCTCAGGTCCTCATTTCCTTAATGCTTCATTCCTTTGGAGACTTCTATGAAAAATGATTCATTTGTATAGAATTTGTTCATTATGATTTAATCTGCGTAGATCTAGTAACATGTTATTGTATGGTCTTACCTCATTACTAGTTTACCTTTTCCACATCTCTCCCCAGATTTCCTGGTCTCCTCTATGCTAGTACTGAGAAATATTACAATAAATGTATTGGGGAGTATTGTACTGAACATGCGGTGTATGTTTGTATTTATTACATTCTTTTTACAAAGCTTTTGTCATCTTGTTACCTCAGTGAGTGGTGGGGGTGGTGTGTGCAGTGCCTCCCTAACCATGTGAGAGGAGACCCTTTGTTTGTGGGAACTTCGGGAGGGGGAGTGCCAATATTTTTATATGGAGTAATAAAAAAAAACATATTTAAAAGTAGGAGGTACCAACCAATTAGTGCCCTTTATTTTGGTGCCTCCCTCTTTAGAAGATTGTCTCTACCATTACCACAGAAGCATGAGCTAGGTAATTTCTCATCTACAGTTTATTTCACTGAAGAGAAAAATGTAATTTAGGAACATTGGGGGTCAATACAAACTATATATATAAAAAACTATGAATTACAGTTTTATAGCCACTAAGTAATGTTTTTCAAGGATTGGATTCCTCATGATATACTAGAATAATTTCTGAATTAGTAAATGCGTCAGTGTGGAAGGAAAAAAAAAGCTTGATGTCTGCCCTTTGCCCCAAAATTCACTTGTATGAAGGTATCTGTTTGACCCCTTTTCTGCTCCACTGCCTGCGTTTTTAATTAAAAATACCCATCATAGTCATGGTCTTCTATACTGTACACTCAAAAAGAAGCTTCTAAACAAACATTTTTGTAGTCCAATTCTGGTTTTTAAAAGAGAGGGTGGAGGTGCACACTTACTTGAATTTATTGAGTTAAGCCTTTTATTTTGCTCACAATATTTTTCTTTCTTAATTGGTAAAAGAAGTCTAAAAAATTTAAACTGATTTTTAGCACATTGCTAATGCGACAGAGCAGATTGGGAGCAATAATTAATTTTTAAAACATGCTACAGTTGGTATGAGGTTTGCCCTTCGAAATGCATATTTATTCTTTGGTATTTTTAGTATAAATATAAATGCATCCGATAAAGTGAGCTGTAGCTCACGAAAGCTTAAGCTCAAATAAATTTGTTAGTCTCCAAGGTGCCACAAGTACTCCTTTTCTTTTTGCAAATACAGACTAAGACGGCTGCTACTCTGAAACCTATAAAAGATTTGTAGTCAAATTTATTTGTAGACTGAAATAGCCCCCATGAATTTCAAGATCAGCTTTTAATAGCATTATAATAGGTATCATTCTCCATATAATATAAAAGTATCTCAGCTAACTAAATGTATAGAAGAACCTCAGAGTTACAAACACCAGAGTTATGAACTGACCAGTCAACCACACACCTCATTTGGAACTGGAATTATGCAGTCAGGTCGCAGCAGAGAAAATAAATAAATAAATAAATAAATAAAACTTTAAAAAAGCAAATATAGTGTAGTACTGTTAAATATAAACTACTAAAAATAAGAACGTTTTAAAAAAAAGATTTGATAAGGTAAGGAAACCATTTTTGTGCTTGTTTCATTTAAATTAAGGTGGTTAAAAGCAGCATTTTTCTTCTGCATAGTAAAGTTTCAAAGTTGTATTAAGTCAATTTTCAGCTGTAAACTTTTGAAAGAACAACCAAAATGTTTTATTCAGAGTTACAAACATTTCAGAGTTATGAACAACCCCCATTCCGGGGTATTTGTAACTCTGAGGTTCTACTGTAGCCAAGTTTGTTACGCTTGGAGTAATTCTATATAATTGGTTATTTCAGTCTAAGTATTTATACTGTGTTTCTGTCTGTGATGGTAGATGGCTTTGCATTCAAAGATCCACTAGGGATCAGGAATACTTGTTATTTCATATGACACAGCTACCCTAGGGGGTACATTATTTTCAAAATCATGCATGGAAATTTAGCTTCATGACTCCTATTAAAGTTAGTAGGAGCTATGCAGCTAACTAATCTATTTTGAGTTTTTCTATAGCATCTACCATGAAAACATGAAAGTGCTGATACTTGATGTGTTAAAAGAAAGCAAAAACAAACAAACAAAAATATACACACCTGTATACCCTTCATCAAGGGGGTGATGGAATCCCTCCTAGGCCTTGATTGTGATAAATTTATTCCCTGTAGCATGATGTTCAATTACCTTTCTTGTTGCTTATATGACAAATGTTATTGTTGACCATGAACTTATCCAGCTCTTTATCTGGAAGGATTTAAAATAATAAAAAAAGCAGGCACTTGTCTGGATAACAAGAATAGTCAAATTTACAATAGTACAAAAAACTAAAATATAGTTTTGGAAGGAATATTATATCTTTTTGTGGAGCAAAATGTCTGGATTGAACCCATATTATGTCTTGCATTTTTTGAGTAAGAATAAAGAAACAGTGGTTACATTTGGTAAAAGTTTCTCCATTATTGAGGCATTACTCACAAGGAAGCCCAAAACAGGGAATTTTTAATTTTGTCATTAAGAGAGAAACATTTTACATTTTTTCTCCTTTTAATTATGGAGGCATTTGAGAAGATACTATGTACTGGGAGTATGGATTGAAATTAATTGTTTTAATAGGAAATCTTGTGATTATGCCCCTATTACAGTACAACACCGAATACATGCTAGGTAAATAAAATTCATCTCTAATTTTTTAATCCCTTATATTTTAACTGTTCTCCAGAATCCCATTTTAATTTCAGTTGTTTATAATCAAGGATTACTACTGCATCCCTGGTGGGGGTGGAAACCTTTCAATTTTATGTGTAGGACCAGATTTGAAAAGAACTCAGCTCTTCTGCATCAAAATATGCAGCCATATTTTCAAAACAGTTTAGCACACTGGATGTTGAGTCCTCTTAAAAATCTTGCTGTAAGTGTCATAATGGGAGCTACTGGATGCTAAATACTTGTGAAAATCTGGCTTTTGCTTGCACTTTAATGACAGATGAGCTCATTTAAAAATCAGGCTTGAATTGCTGGTGCTGAGCACTTGAAATATCTGGTCTTAAACTCTTTTAAGAATCTGACTCAGTGTCTTTTTATGTCAATGAAGCACCATAGCATATGGTGACAATGAGTTATCCAACTTGCTAATAATTGTTTTCTAATCATTCTGGAAGAACCACTGGGATTTAAAGATATCAGTTCATGCCAACAGTGTACTTACTGTTTTCTCCTTTTTCCAGCGTCTTGTTGAAGCTGCAGAGGATGCTCACTTGAAACATGAATTTGATGCTGATTTACAGGTAATTAGAAATTGATTTTTAAAAAAAAACATTTATCAGAACATATAAAGGCTTATAGAATAGCTTTGTATTTTTACTCCAAGGACTGCTGTGGAAAGCCAGGCATGTGAGTAATAAAGGGATGCTTACTACAGAAAATGGAATTAAGGGAGATTGGCTCAGTATTTTGGCAAGTTATGCACTTCGTGTTTGCATTTTGGGAGACCTAGCAGGTGGATTTTACTCTTTTAGAGATTTCATTTAAATTCCCTCTATGACTACTTATGTCAAGATTTTTTAAACACAGTAATTAGCAGCATATTGCATAATTGCACTGTACTGGGAAGGAATTGCTCTTTGGAGAGTTGAATTTGCAAATGGGGTGGTAACCCACAGTGATGGGATTAGAGTGACATTGGACTGTGCAAATGGTTTGTGTTTGGACCCATGGTTAGTGCAGACAAGGCTTTTTTACACAGAGGTTTTAGTGCTGTACCATCATTGTATCAAAATAGTGCCTTTTTGTGCGTACTGGTGCAGAATGCAAGGGAAGTGAGAAAACGAGAAAAATTGGGAAACAAGATAAAAAAAGATTGAAAAAGCTTTAAGAAAATAAGGCAAAGCATATAAGAATACAAATTCATCAGACAATAAAATAATAGAAGCTAACTTAATAATAAAATATGTATTGTACTTCAATATTTAAATTAATAAATATCTTCCTGGCTGTAATGAATTTCTGTTCCTTGGTCCACTGAATGCTGTGTTAGGCAAAGGTATTATTCAGTTTGGTTCTCGCTACGTAGATTGTCTTC
This sequence comes from Lepidochelys olivacea, assembly GCF_965140295.1. NCBI lineage: Eukaryota > Metazoa > Chordata > Testudines > Cheloniidae > Lepidochelys > Lepidochelys olivacea. Next base: position 27,799,011 of record NC_140417.1, on the reverse strand, counting down.
TAACATTTTCTATGGGTGTCCATTAAGAATCTGTCTGTCTTAATGCTGAGCAGTAAACATTAAGGAAAATAGGTTTAAGGAAAAGGGAGGAAGATTACATATTTCTCCATGCTTAAAATCTGTCTCAGTAGGTTCTGTTTTCAGAACTTGCCATGGTTACTTTATAGTCAAAACAAAGTACCTTTTCATAATAAAAAGCTGGAGTGGAATAAATGATTCCCTGTGAAAATAAATCTGTTATAGGAAGAGAATACCGAGAGTGACCTCTTCAGAGTTAAGGATAAGGAAGCTTTGAAATTAAGATAAAATGTTGACATTAGAAGTAGTGATGCTTCATAATTTTTTTGTGTTATATCTATCTGGATTCAAATGGCTGAGAACTCTACTGCGCTCCAGCCTTTGGAAGGCCTACTGCATTTCATTTTATGAACTTCACACCTGGAAGAAATTGAATCTATTGTCTAAATAAATCAGGAGCACATTTATAGAAGACTGTTTTAAATGTATACAGTAAATGCCTCTTCACTGAGGATGGTTCTAACTTTGACAAAGTCCTTCATTTGTTGAGGCTTTGAAGATATAAACACTTTTAGGAAGCCAGTTAAAAGCCATTTGTGTCAGCAGCATTAATAGGACAATCAAATCTCTGTGTAGCGCTCTGTTGTTTATTACTGCCATGGTCCATTAAAGCTAATCAATTGTTAATCTTGGTTTCGGTGACCCCGATGCAACCCTGCAATCTCTGGGAGATTATTGTTGTTTATCAAAATCTCATACCACCATCTGCTCAATATAAAAATAACGACCAGAATGATTTGGCAGTGTTCATTCAAGTTGAAGAGGATAGAAATCTTGCTGCAATTTTGCTGTGGAAGAGGAATTTGCCAAGCTTCTTATGCCTTGCCTAAATGGGGGAGACAGTGTGAAAGAAGTTTAAATGAGTTGTATGCTACACAACACGAGTCTAAGCTCTTTGTCTGATCCCCACTGCTCTTGAAAATGCAAAAGCAGATAAAATGTTTTTGTACTTTTTATTGGTCCAGAATCATTGTCTGTGGTTTGATGAGAGTATGAACAATCTTCTATCACTACATAAAAATGATGTAAAGGAAAAATAAAAGTATATTAATATTTTTATTTCTCTGGAAAAATACCAAGTTAAAAAACTACAGCTGGAAGAGCTCATCTTTTATATCTCTGGAATTCTTTGGTAATGCTGAAATTCTATCCTTCTGTTGGGTCAAATTCAGTTCCTTATGGGTTTTATTCTTAATAGCTTTATTGGTATCCTTAGTTATCTTATAAGAATTCTAATCAATATACTATTGTGCATTATAATGATCTAAGCATTCAGATGTTAACTTCGACAGATTCAGTGTCAGAGATAAACAACAAAAACATCTTCAGTAAGAGACATAAATAAAAATGTCCATTATTTGAAAGAAATAAATCAAACCGAGTGATATGATTGTCTAACTCACCAGCGTCAAATACTGCATGTTTGATTAATAACAGAGCTCTACCTCAGGCATATCTGAATTTAAAGCTTTAACTGGCTGTATTTGGCCTTGAGAAGTTCTTTGTTTCTACAGGAATGTGAACCAAGAGCTGCAGTTGTAGCAAGTTGGGGGTAGATGAACTTCTAAACATCTGGATTTCAAGTTCTAAGCCAAAACAGTACTTTTCCCACCAGTGTATAGGATTTCAAAGTTATGCTTATAATATGGTATCAAGGAGTGTTTGTCAAGTTTGCTTACATTTGAATAAATATTTCACATATTTCACACAACAGGAATATTTGTGTAAATAAAATCAATCCACATTCTTACCGTTAAGTGTAGTTGCTTTATGACAATATTTCTATAGACTTATGAGTTTGCTCATCATCTCTGGATGACTTATAAAGTAGGGGTAAGTATTTTTATTTATTGAACACTGACAGTGTGCTTGCCTCTGTATAAAACAACTCGAGCTTACTACTTAAAATGTCAGAGAAAGCAATATAGAGACAGGCTCTTCTGCATTTCCACAGGGAGGTTATCCCAGGATGCTGAGGGTTTTTAAGTACTGTAGATGTGAAACAGCTCTCTAACTTAGCTGCAGGAGACTTGTGCTTCTAAGGAGAGAGGGGAAAAAGAGAGGATAGTAGTTCACTCATGTAAGGAGATAATCTGTTGCAAAGAAATTGTAAATAACAATATAACAAAATCATTCCTCTTGACTGAAATCCAACATTCTAATGACTAAATTGCTTAGTACTCGTGCTTGGAGTATAAATTTCTTAAAATGCAGAACTCCTGGGAAAGAAAGATTGAAGCACCATTCTGGATTCTGCTGGTTCAAGCCTTACAACAGGGCCCTGAGCTGGGGAATGTCTGTCCAACTGGGGTCCCTCAACGGAGAATGGGGAAGGCCTGGCTGGGACTCATTTTCCCCAGGAGTCCAAACTTTTCCTCTCAGCCTACTTAGCGCAGATCCTCGCACCATCCTGCCCCATAGTAATCTCTCCAAACCTTTGGAAAATGGTCAGTTTGTACAATTTAAAACTTCCCAAAATTGACTTCTAAAATCTAACTTATGGCTCTATGTAATTACTACTGCAGTTGCATACAAATGATGGGCCACTTCAAACATTTAGCGATGTGATTAGTGGGTGCTTATCCAAACCACTCACTCAGCTGACAAAATTTTCTGCATCACAGTATTATATTGCAGCCACCATTTTAGTATGTGAGCATTTTTTCATGAGATTTATAGTACACTCTGATTTTCTTTATATCTTAACAATGTGAGCTCAAAAGCTTGTCTCTTTCACCAACAGAAGTTGGTCCAATAAAAGATATTACCTCACCCACCTTCGTTCTCTCTTCTTCAGCAGCTGTCAGATATGTAATATCCTGTATTTTTAATAAAGTCTTAAATACTTGTAGTGAACTCCTACATTCAGAGAATATCAGGGTTGGAAGGGACCTCAAGAGATCATCTAGTCCAACCCCCTGCTCAAAGCAGGACCAATCCCCAATTTTTGCCCCAGATCTCTAAATGGCCCCCTCAAGGATTGAACTCACAACCCTGGGTTTAGCAGGCCAATGCTCAAACCACTGAGCTATCCCTCACCCCTAAACAACTGAGCTGTCCGTCCCCCATACATTCTATGCTCAGAAAAAAAAATAGGGTGATAGGCTGAAGCTTTTCTAAGTCAGTGTTACATGGTTAGGGTACTTTTTACATTGTGACAAATTCTCAACCCTTGAAAGTTTGCAATATGTGATACATCCTTGAGAAAGAGGAATGGTGTTGGTACTCCTGTTTTCTTTCAGTGGGAATTGGGTGCCTAACTGCCCTTTGTGTCTTTGGAAAACTCTATCCATCATATGGGCACATATCTGAGGGTTTCCAAATTGTATAAATAAGTGAGCGACTTCAGTTATTTCTCTTTTTTACATTCTGCCACCATGTGAAATACCATATAAGATGGAACTTCCACAGATGCTGTACAAAGGTATGGCTGGAAATCAAAAATGGCAAGAGATGATTGGAGAATAGGAGGAACTTGGCCTAGTATGCAATTTCCTCCTGTTTTGCAATAGGAAGTCCTAGTATTGCTGCCACTGAAGTTGATGGGCATTTGCTATTGACTCCAGTGGAAGCTGCTGGGTCTTAAGGCAGGTCCACGCTACAGCCAGGATCGACACTCTGAGATCGATCCACTGGTGGGTGATTTAGCGGGTCTAGTGAAGACCTGCCAAATTGACAGCAGATTGCTCTGCAGTCGACCTCTGTACTCTACCCCCAACGAGAAGAGTAAGGTAAGTCGACGGGAGATATTCTCCCGTTGACCCCCCCCCCATGGTGTAGACCCCACAGTAACTCAACCTAAGGTACATTGATTCCAGCTACGTGAATAACGTAAACAGACTTTCAGACTGAAGACATTACATGAATAACGTAGCTGGAATTGCATAGCATAGGTCGACTTATCACGGTAGTGTAGACATAGCTCCAATATCTTTGAAAATCGAGCCACTAAATGTGGGGCATAAATGTGGATTTAGGAGCTTTACTTGAGGCTCTCTTTTGAAAATCTTAACCTAAATGTATGTCTGCCAGAGGTAAAAATAATTGGTTTTAGACCCAAAGAAAGAGTAGGAATTGTAGCAATAAAAGCAACTGAAGTAAAGTTTCTCAGTGGAACTGAAATTGATCCTCCTCCTCCAATTCCCTATCCCCTTTGGGAGTTTCCTGTACTTACAGAAAATACCTGTTTAATAGCACTGGAATGGTGATACAAACTTCTCCACAAACTGCCCCACCAGTGATCCTCCACTCTGACTGGAGGGACCATCTATAAGAAGTGAGAGTATAGTTTAGGCTTTGTCTACACTACTAAGTTTTGTCGACAAAACGAATGTCGACACCCAAAAGTCAACAAAACAAAAATCGCCAAAGGGTGTTCATACTTGCTCCCGCTGTCGACAGATCCTGTCCACATCGTGGGCACCATCATCGACAGTGTGAGCAATGCACTGTGGGCATGTATCCCTCAGTGCAGTGTTGTGGGAAGGGGGAGCTGATCGCTGCTCATCTTGGGAGGATTCCCTCCGAGTTCTCCCACAGCCTCCTCAGCTGCCGGGCATGGCATCATCAGTAGCTCTGTGAGCTCTCTGAGCTGAGGAATGTCAAAGCTGCGCAGCAGTCTCTCCTCCCACCCTCCCTGCGACAGCAGTCTGCCGGCTGCTGTGTTCCTAGTGCAGGGCAGAACAGGAGCATTCCAATGATTTGCTCTTTGTTCCCCAAAGGGAGCAGCACACTCAGTTGTCAGATACTTCCTGGAGCTTTGAAAGGGGAGGGGCGCATGCCTGCTGGGCAGCAGAGATCAAAACACTGAGCAGAGCAATCAAGGCAGGCATTGTGGGATACTGATGGAAGCCAGTTCTGTCGACAAAACAAATAGCAGTGTCTACACTGGCTCTTTGTTGACAATAAAGGAAGGGTCAAAAAAAAAAATGTCTCTTGCAGGGGTGGAAGCTTTTTGTCGCCAAAACCGGGCATTTTTCCCAACAAAAGTCGCATTGCCGTGTGTACGCTCTGTCTGTTTTGTCACCAAGAGGCAGTTTTTGGTGACAAAACTTGGTAGTGAAGACAAAACCTAAGTCTCAGTGGCCCCCTCAGTCTGTCTGCTGAGGCTGCCAACAAGGTCATCAATTTGTGATGTGGATGCTTGCCCATGAGAACCTGGACCGATACCACCGAATTCCCATTGCTCCCAGGGATTGATTTTAAAAAAATAGGCAAAATGGAATTTTCTACTATTTAACCCACATTAGAGAACAAAATTAATGTTCATGTTTGGTTAACTGACATCTGTGTATGTTTAAATAAATAAATAAATATTAGAATGTCCGTGCTACACTAGTGTCCGGTGACCACAGCTGAGATGGGGGCCTTGTTGGGCCCTACCTTATAGTACTGTACAAATACAGAGTAAAAGACAATTCCTACCCCAAAGAGCTTACAATCTAAATAGACAAAGGGATAGAGCATTCAAAAGAGTGAACAAAGTGATAATTTCCAAGAATCGTGTTAATTCCACAATTAAAAAAGAAATTAGGTTTCGTTAGGAGGGGATCAGCTACATGGAAAGATAAAGGAAGGGTAAGATGTAGAGAGGCTGGGGATGGGGAGGAGAGGAAGGAATGGAGTAGGGAGGACAAAATTTAGGTGAGCCTCGCTCTGTCATTCAGGGGTGTGAAAAGTTCACACTCCTCAGATATGTAGTTAAGTTGACCTAAGCCTGATATAGACACTGCTTGGTAAATGGAAGAATTCTTCTGTCGACCTAGTTACAGAGTCTTGAGGGGGTAGATTAACTACAGTAATGGCAAAACCCATTCCGTCGCTGTAGCAGGTGTCTAAACTATGGCACTGCAGTACCATAGCTGTGCTGTTGTAACGTCTGTAATGTAGACAAGCCCTGGGAGTGAAGTGATTGTGTGAGAGTGGCCAGAAGGGGTTTTGAGTAAACAGACTTTCAGACTGATGACATTACCAGTGTCCAAAGATTTTGTAGGTCCCTGCAGCATCTGCTTCTGCTGGCATGATTCTCTATTCGACATTGGTGAGGCCTCATCTGGAGTACTGTGTCCAGTTTTGGGCCCCACACTACAAGAAGGATGCGGATAAATTGGAGAGAGTCCAGCGAAGAGCAACAAAAATGATTAGGGGTCTAGAACACATGACTTATGAGCAGAGACTGAGGGAGCTGGGATTGTTTAGTCTGCAGAAGAGAAGAATGAGGGGGGATTTGATAGCTGCTTTCAACTACCTGAAAGGGGGTTCCAAAGAGGATGGCTCTAGACTGTTCTCAATGGTAGCAGATGACTGAACGAGGAGTAATGGTCTCAAGTTGCAGTGGGGGAGGTTTAGATTGGATATTAGGAAAAACTTTTTCACTATGAGGGTGGTGAAACACTGGAATGCGTTACCTAGGGAGGTGGTAGAATCTCCTTCCTTAGAGGTTTTTAAGGTCAGGCTTGACAAAGCCCTGGCTGGGATGATTTAACTGGGAATTGGTCCTGCTTCGAGCAGGGGGTTGGACTAGATGACCTTCTGGGGTCCCTTCCAACCCTGATATTCTATGATTCTAAGTTACTGGAAAATAATAGGATGAAAGATAATTGGGGATACCTACAGTATACCATCTTGTTAAATACTTATTCAAACCATGTGCATTATTTTAATATTAGTGTACTTGGAAAAGTCTATTCACACATTCATTATCTCAGTAATTTTGAAATGATGCACTTAGTGACTAGATTTTATAATCCATTAGTGTTAATATTTTATTAGATGTCAGTAATAAACCCACAACGTTAAAGTCTGACCTTGAGAAGTCCTGATCATCACAATTCACACAGGAGTTGCAAGTGCTCACCATTTCACAGGATAAACCATTTAAATGCCTTCATGAAAAAGTGGTTCTAAAAACAGCAAAATGGGGTCCAGTGTTTATTGTATCTCACTGATTCCTTATCAAATGTGCTTATTCTAAAAATCAGAAACATATTTTTCTAAATGCCAGCCCTCCATATCCAGCACTGGGGAAAAGATTCTGCAGGCCAGATTTCTCTCAGCTACATTTATATTGCACTGTTAACCTTCAGTGGGGTTCACTTGTGTTCAGATTATACCTTCAGTTATACACTGTGGCTGCAGAAGTATTACCATGGCCTGCAGAATTTTTATTATTGATGAATGATTGTAGAAAAAACCCAGGATAGGCTAGCAGGGCTTATCTAAATATTGAGCAAAACTGATAGGGAATCAGTGAGACACACTAAAAGTAGAACCCCACAACGTCACTTTTTAAAAAAAGCCACCTGCACTTTTAAGGATGGTGATGATAGAGGAGAAGTGACAATAATGGCTGCATTCCTATTTCCGTGTGCATAAGGCACACCTTCTCTGCTATCTTAAATGATCACAATGTTAAGCAAAATATTATTCTGTTTTAATTTTTTTCTGTTAAACTGTTTCACAAACCTGCCTTACTCGTAACGAAAGATCAAATTTTGCAGTCCTTAATTTAGTAAAACTCCTGTTGACTTCAAGCTCAAGGCTTCTTAGATTGACTCAAAATTGCTTTTATATTAGAGCTGCAGCAAACTGACATCCAGACTTAAGCTCTAAAGAACAAACCTTTCAATCATGTAGCTTATTCGCTGTTTCCTCTTTGCTTCTTGGGGCTGTAAGGAGGAATGAGAAAAAATAAATGGCTGTTAAGCTAGCAAGGAAGCAGTGAATTTCAAACTGCTACTAGTTGATAATTCTCCAGAGTTGCTCAACACATAAATAACCTTCAGAGTGAGATCCCTACATCACATTCACAGTGCATGCCTGAGAGGGCTTATGTATCAGAGAGAGCATGCTGAGAGATGGGACCATGGAACAATTTTGGATGCTTTTCCAAGATTTTATATCTGATTTTTATGTCTGCAGCAGCTGACTACAAAAAGAGATTTGTGTCGGGCAAACATAAATAAAGCACAATTAGTTATTTCCTAGGAGAAATTACTTTGTTTTCCATTCGCTTTTCAGCTGCTATCTTTTTTTTAAAGCAAGCTTGGTCATCAGTCAGACTTCCTTCTCCTCTCCTCTTTTAAATTTGTGTTCCTTTGAGTTTCTAACACTCAATTTCAGGAATACAAACAACCAACTTTAATCCAAAGCATCGTACCAGAGTGATTTTATTTATATTAACATTCATATTAATAATTTATTTCTCTTTCAGAAAATGTGGGTTGAACTTTATAGAGGGATACAGCAATGCAGATATTTCAATTCATTGTCTGACAGCCAGGGATGCAATGCAATATTTTTCAGAAACACAGCAACAGGTTCTCTGTCATTATGTTCTTTGTTCTTGACTTCCATGCAGTTTTGCTCTTTATGAGGGAAGACATCCAGGGAGCAGTACTTTCTGCACATTGGGTTCAAGTGCTGTCCCATCAACACAGGGCTACAACTACAATGTACTGACAGAAATAGTTTGCTTCTCTTTTGAAAAAGGGGAGGATGAACTCACTGCTAGCATGTGTAGTATATTCTGTATCCTCTGCCAGCTTCTGAGGCTGGATACACCCTCTACACAATAGGCCTTGTCTTCTTGGAACTATAGAATGCTTACAGGGTCCCCCTCCTAGTGCTTCCATGAGCACCAGTGAACAGTTTCTGGTGCCTGCACAGAATCAGGTCCAGGATACAGCAGCCGGAGAGGGACTTCATGTGCTCCTTCCTTTAACACATAGTGCAGTATCTAATCGTGTGTGTGTGTGTAGGGGTTGAACTCGATAACTAAGATAGATATCACAAATGATGGTTTGGTGTTCAGTAATTCTCTAACTTATCATTGATACAAAAAGAGGATGTGTTCAGTTATCTTTCGATTTTTGTTCCTGTCAGCTGAACCTTATAATGAGCTTATGCATTTCATTGTAAATCCAGTTTTACCTACATCTAATGCAAATATAGTGCTATTGCCTGGTGTATTTGCTGTAAACTATTCTGCAGAAATGCTGAATCATGGGATTGTTTATAGAATTGTACGATACAGCAATTAATTCAGTCATCCTAAAATGCTTCCTCCTCCTTTTGCTGTGTACCTCATTGTGAGTGCTGGCCACACCTCTTAAGGGCCTGTCTTTTGTATTTTTGTCTTGGAGGGTTGCCTGGGGAAGTTCTGTATTATTGCCAAACCCTAAACATTAAAATGTCATGAGTCAGTCCCCAAAAAATCATGAAATTTAAAATAAAATATTATATATTTGCCTTCTGGCATTTGAACCTCTAGGGTGCATTCAGGTCACATTTTCAAGCTGTTTCTCCACAGCCATAAGGATGAGAAATTTACTTTTTAAACATACACATGCTGAGATTCTCATGTGTTCACAGTACTCCAGCAGATAGTGCTATTAGTAAAATGCCAATTGTTGTTGTTAGACTCCTGATAAAATCGTGAGAGTTGGCAACACTGAATCCTCTCTTGAAAGAGATGTCTTGAGAAACTATATAATTTATTACAGGTCAGATGAACACTTACATATATGAACCAGCTGGCATTGTTGAGATACCAGGATAAAGCTGTACATAACAGGACTGCAGCTTAGTGTGAGCACCCACTCCTGACTGCAGGTCCCTTTGCAGGCATCCTGTCCCTGTTAGTCCTGTTTTGCAGGCCTCTTAAGAGCTCAGAGGTTTTCTCTGGTTAAGAGTCCCCCTACCTGGGACTAGTCTAATACCAGAACGGGTTTAAAACAACCCAGATTCCCAAACTAAAGTCCATTCCAACAACACAAAGAAAAAGTCCATACTTGGTCCGGCATTTTCTCTCACTCTTTCTTCTTCTATCCCAGTCTAATCTCCCAGCCAGTCCTCCGAGCTGTCGCTTGCTGGGACTCTGATGTCCAGTCCCAAATACAGTCAGGGTTTCCAGCCCCTTCCAGCAGCCTTCAACTCACTGGGCTTGTCATAAATATAAAGGGAAGGGTAAACCCCTTTGAAATCCCTCCTGGCCAGGGGAAAGCTCCTCTCATCTGTAAAGGGTTAAGAAGCTAAAGGTAACCTCGCTGGCACCTGACCAAAATGACCAATGAGGAGACAAGATACTTTCAAAAGCTGGGAGGAGGGAGAGAAACAAAGGGTCTGTGGTCTGTCTATATGCTGGTTTCTGCCGGGGATAGACCAGGAATGGAGTCTTAGAACTTTTAGTAAGTAATCTAGCTAGGTATGTGTTAGATTATGATTTCTTTAAATGGCTGAGAAAAGAATTGTGCTGAATAGAATAACTATTTCTGTCTGTGTATCTTTTTTGTAACTTAAGGTTTTGCCTAGAGGGGTTCTCTGTTTTTGAATCTAATTACCCTGTAAGATATCTACCATCCTGATTTTACAGGGGGGATTTCTTTATTTCTATTTACTTCTATTTTTATTAAAAGTCTTCTTGTAAGAAAACTGAATGCTTTTTCATTGTTCTCAGATTCAAGGGTTTGGGTCTGTGGTCACCTATGCAAATTGGTGAGGCTTTTTATCCAACATTTCCCAGGAAAGGGGGAGTGCAAGTGTTGGGAGGATTGTTCATTGTTCTTAAGATCCAAGGGTCTGGGTCTGTAGTCACCTAGGCAAATCGGTGAGGCTTTTTACCAAACCTTGTCCAGGAAGTGGGGTGCAAGGTTTTGGGAAGTATTTTGGGGGGAAAGACGCGTCCAAATAGCTCTTCCCCAGTAACCAGTATTAGTTTGGTGGTGGTAGCGGCCAATCCAAGGACAAAGGGTGGAATATTTTGTACCTTGGGGAAGTTTTGACCTAAGCTGGTAAAGATAAGCTTAGGAGGTTTTTCATGCAGATCCCCACATCTGTACCCTAGAGTTCAGAGTGGGGGAGGAACCTTGACAGGGCTTTACCTGAAAGTTCCCTGGTGTCATAGTATTGTCTCCATGCAGCGTTCACCAGCTTGGCTGGACCTACCTGGGTTTTCCCCCTTCTGCTCTCCACAGGGAATTGTCTCATTCCCCTCAGGTGGACCTCATTCCATAATCAGGGTTGGTTTAACCCCAGGCTCTCCAGTCCATGGGGCAAGCCACCCAGTTTCGCTGTACAAGAAGGAACTACTCAAATCAAGTTGAAAGGGCCATTTTTCATCAACAATACTGATTGGCACCAAGATCAAGTTTGCTTTAACAAAGTAATCACAGTTCTTTTAAAGTGCATCCCCAATATAATGATATGACCAATGCTAAAGTGAGGTTGAAATGTCTCCTACAGGATTGAGAGTTACAGTAATGACTCACATAATCTTAGATTGCAGATGTCAAAACTCATGAAATTTCCTTTATTCAAATGGCCAGTTACTTCCAGCAGTGCAGAATACCCTCAGCCAAGATGGCCACCATTCCTTACAATCTCTGCATATGGAAATGTGTGTCCCCAGTAGGGTTGCCAGGTGTCTGGTTTACGACCAGAACACCTGCTCATAAAGGAGCCCTGATGCCTCTGGTCAGCACCACTGACCGAGCTGTTCACAGTCTGGTCAGCAGGACAGCGGGGCTAAGGCAGGCTCCCTGAAGCTCCTGGAAGCAGTGGCATGCCCTTCTCTGGCTCCTATGCATAGGGGTAGTCAGGGGGCTCCACGTGCTGCCCCCACCCCAAGCACCAACTTTGCAGCTCCCATTGGCTGGGAACCATGGCCAATGGGAGCTGCGGGACCCGCAACCAGAGCTCTCACATCACCCGCGCCCCAGCCCCCTGCCCCGTCCTGATCCCTCTCCTACCCTCCGAACCCCTCAGTCCCAGCCCAGAGCAACCTCTTGTATCCCAAAGCCCATACCCTCAGCCCTACCCCAGGGCCCACACCCCCAGCCGGAGCTTTCACCCCACATGCACCCCAAACCCCTGCCCCAGCCCTGATCCCCCCCTCCCACCCTCCGAACCCCCAGTCCCAGCCCGGAGCACCCTCCTACACCCCAAACCCCTCAGCCCCACCCCAGAGCCTCCACCTGCCTCCACCCTGAGCCCCCCAGCCTGGAGCCCCCTCCTGTACCCCAAACCCCTGATTCCCAGTCCCACCCTGGAGCCTGCACCCCAACCTCCTGAGCTAGCCCGGTGAAAATGACAGAGTGAGTGAGGATGAGGAAAGCGAGTGATGGAGGGAGTGGGGGCGGGGCCTCAGAGAAGGGGTGGGGCAGGGGGCGGAGCAATGGTGTTCAGTTTTGTGTGAGTATAAAATTGGCAATCCTAGTCCCTAGTAAAAAGAGCCAGCACCTCACATGCTTTTCAATGAGACTAAAGCCAGACTGCCTTCTGGGGAGATGGCTATCCCCTGCCCATTAACCACACAATCAAGGAGAATGTGAGAAGCAGGACACAGCCTGCAGAATAGCAGCAGGGAGACAAAAAGATGGGGGTGCAGAAGAATATCAGTTGGGTGAAAGGAGCTATTGTGGATAGGCCACAGTAGGTAAGGATTCAGAGGAATGGGAGGGTTCAGGAAAAAGGCTGAAGAAGCAGCAGAAAGAAAGTAGCCAAAGAATTTGTAAAGGCACAAACATTGTTTTCCAAGGGCATTGACACTTCTCCAAAAGTTCCTTAATAAAGCTTTACTTTTGCTGATCATTCAGGGTGGCTAAAATGGATAAGCCATTTTGAGCTGCTTTGTGTTGCGCAAGGACTTGTCAGTAAGAGGTGAGCGAGCACCAAATAAATTCCCTCATGCACCTCACTGGAGATAAGCAGATGACATGAGGATTGACTCCAAATCAGAAGACTGTATATAAAACAGTGAACGAAACTGCCTGACATACGTTTAATTAGGAAACCCCAGAGAGATTAACAATGGGCAGCCTACAAATGCAAGTTAAAAAGAAATGAGATTTAAAAAAAGAAAAACAAAAAAGCACCACAGCTAGAAGGAAACAGTCTTAGCAACTCTGACAGAAAAAAAATGGGTTCAGGAAACAAAGAAGAAACTGTGGGGGGAAGATGTAATAAAGCACTGCAGCATTCCTGGGAAACGTACCAAGCTTGAAAATGTCATATGTGTCAGAAAAAGTAATTGTGCTGATTTTCAAAGCAAGTAGAGGTGAAATACACTGAAAAAGAACTAGAGAAGATGTGCACAATAGACATGGTTACAGGACAACCAATTTGTGATTATAGCAATGCTGTGATTGACAACATTAAAGAACTGGGGGGGGGGAGGGGAATGATCCTTGGTGAAATGGCCACACAAGATGCTGTTATAAAGCTACTGGTGTCAGATCATGGGAAGGTTGAAAATGGAAAACAATACTCAGGGAAAGAGAGCTCCACAAGTAAAACAGCTCAGGAAAAGCGGAACACCTTGGCTGTGGAAAGCCCTTTCTAACTATATTTGGCTTTCTGTCTTCAGTAAACCCTCACCTGCCCTTCAGTAATTTGATCCCACCCCAGAGAGTCATGTGTCCTTTGCCTGACCAATCACAGCAGCTCTGCACAGAATGTTGTGTGATTTCACATTGGGAGCCAGAAGTACAGATCAGACACTTTCAGACATGCCCTTTTACCCCGTCAAGATCACTCTGAATATTTCCATGAAACTATTCTCCTTGGCTTCAGCGATGTCAAAGGAAAATCATAATTCTGAGGATTTTGATTATATCCGTTTAGTTTTGAAAAAAAACACACTAGCTTAGCTTTCCTTATTCATAGGCATATCCGACAATGTGAGGTGGTAGTGGCGTACTGAGACTGTTGCTTTCTGATTTGTTAAGGCTTCTATAAAGAAGTATACAACATGTTCTATCATCAAAGTCCGATCTCCTCTACTACGTGCCTGCCTGCTCTACTTGCTATCTCAGCTGCCTGTCAGATATATTTAAAATTGATCTATTTAAAACATCTCTTTAGTTTATATTTTTGAATTCTGAAATATGTTGAGAGGACTATACATCCAGATGCTTAGGGGGTAGGCAGTGTAGGAGTTACCTACAAGGCTTATTGGTGCTCAGCTTCATTCCAGCAAAATAAATAAAAATCCTTAATTAGCCCCTGCAAAATTCAATATAATGTTCTCTGTTTTCCTCTGAGGAATAATATAATTTAGTGGAGCAGTTCACCCTATGTGGTGCCTATCTTTTGGGAGAGTGATACCTTTTGCATGATGTACACACTATTATCTTCAGACTCTTCCTGCTTGCTTTATGTGAAAGAGTTCACAAGCAGGAATATTTGTGCAGCCTGGTACCTGATTGGGCTGAGCTTGCTGTTTCCTGGTCTTCATAGAATATTAAACTTCATTGGCTCACACCTATCTGAAAAGCAAAGCATTTCAGAATGTTACCCTAGGGATTTCTGATTATCAAGCCGATAGCCCGTAACAAGCAATGATGTCTGATACTACAGTCAAGGCATGATTTTTTCTTCTCCCCACCCCCACACCTTTTTTGTATGATTTTTAAGTTTAATAAACTATAAATGGGAGAAATAAATGACAGGCCATCTGTGCTTCTCCTCTTGGGCTCTTTTTGGAGTTGCTTCATGGTTAAATTAAATACAAGACCGTTTTCCACTCTGATAATTAGGGCACGTCTACATGTACAGTGCTGCCGTGGCACAGCTGTACCAATACAGCTGAGCTGCTGCCGTGCTCTATGCTGACGGGAGAGAGCTCTCGCGTCAGCATAATAAAACGATCTCTGCGAATGGCAAAGCTATGCTGACGGAGAAACTCTCCCGCCAACATAGGACTGTGCACACAAGCGCTTATGTTCGTGTAACTTAGGTCACTCGAGGGGTGGTTTATTCACACTGATGTACAATATAAGTTATGTCGATATAGCCTGTAGTGTTATAAATAGCCTTAGAAACAGACAAAAGATTAAAAAGTTGATGTTCGCTCAGTAGGGAGAAAGTTACCTTGCATTATTCCTTTTTGTGGGAGAGCAATTTCTTTGCTACACAACTGTAATTTTCAAGGCAAAATAATATTGTACATAAAGATTTAATGAATGTATATAAGGGAGGAAAGTTAGAAGTCACCAAGTAACTCATTGCTTTGGTAATTCCCATCTCTGAATGGTGTGATGTAAAAGTGAGTACTTTTTAGAAATTTTTCATCTATGATCTTCTAAAGTATTGCACATACTAATTATTTTTCTTACCAGAATTTATAGGAAGATAATGGGTGAGCAACCAGCTATATCCATCGCTTCATATTTTTGTGCATTGTTTTTTGTTGTATTTGAATCTCACATAATTGCTTAACACACAATTAAAACACTGTGCTCATTATTTCAAATTTAAAATACAACCTGCTTTAGACTTGTGCTTTGTTTCTAATTGTATTGTCTGCATGGTGAGCTTCATTGCCTTGAGACAGAATGAGCCCGTTTTTGTACTGAAGTTAATTAAACCTGGTAATGATCATTGTTTGAAAATTTTCTGGGATCAAGTAGGTTATTTTGCCTCACCCTGTATTTTCACACATCATTTCATCAGTGATACACTGGGACAGTTAATAATAAAATTAAGGATTTGACTGAATTCAGTGGCTTGGGGGGTTTTTATTATTATTTTTAATCTGTGAACATATTTGCATACTTCATACGGCTGAAACGTTCTGCTTGTGGAATATATATTGGAGACTATTAAACGTTCAGATGTTGCTAAAATTATTCAGAACCCATAAAAATGAACTGTAATCTTAACTTGAATAGTAGATGCTAATATAAAACTGTAAAAGGCCATGATAATGCCTAAGGTGTACAATTAAGGGCTGTCAGGTTCCTTCTGTGTTTCAAATGAAATGTTCAATGTATAATAATTCTACAGTGAACTTGCAGAAATATTAGACTTGAAATATTCAACCTTCTAGGCTAATGTCTACAATCTAGCAAGGTTTGGAATGAGTGACAGTATGAAACAAATTATGTATGCATATTTATAGGCAGGTGTACTTTAATAATAATAATGCATTTTTTTAAAGTAACAGGCTGATATTTTGGATGTGCCAATCCTTCCAAGAATGAAATAATTTTGCTTTGCACTTGAACTCTTAAGTATTTAGAGCCTAATCCTGCAAACCCTTACTGCTAGTCTTGTAGTATTTACTGTTGTGAGTGGCCCTATTAGGAGTAATTCCCTGGTAAAAGGTATTTCTAGGATCAGGCCCATAGAAATTGCAGCAAAATGCCACATAATTGATTTACATGATGTGCTCTCCAGTGTACTCGAAAGAATGTGCTCATTGCAACTGTATGTGCGGGTCCTTGTATGGCTGGACTGTTTATAAAAAAAAAAGGGGGGGGGGAGGGAGGGTCTATTAAGGCTTCATCTGCAACTGGTAGCAGAGGGGTTAGGAAGGGGAAAATGTACCTGGTTGAAGTGGGGAAGATCAAGAAGCGCCTGGACCAGATCAGGAGGTAAAACGGATTGGAAAAGACTTAAAGGAAAGCATCCCTTAAGTGACCTGAAGAAACAGGGGTTGGAGCTCCTAAATCTGGTTCAGCAAGGAGCCAGGCCCCCTCCTTTTCTAGCCTCCTTAACCCTCGTACGAAGGGAAAGTGTTGGGGTCTCAGTAACTGGATGCCTGGGACCTGGTTGGGAAGCAGAAGGGCTGATGGCAGCCTTCCCAAAAATGTGGAAATTATTATGGAAATTATTATGACCTGCACTGTACAACTGATTGCTGGGTACTCTCTGATATTTTAAGTAAATAAAGTTGTGCTCTAATTAAATCATATCTATTGCCAGACAAATTGAAAATTTCATAATGGTCACTTGCCTCACAAAATTTTATTTGTTACATATTTATAACAAAAAAATAGAAACAAAATTACAATACAATTAATTTGATTTCATGTTTAAATTGAAAACTGAAATATAAAATGTACAAGACTAAATGATTTGTGGCTACAGTTCTACAAAATGTTCAACTCAGACATTTTAAAAAATATAGGAAATCTATTTTAGTTTGAGCTCAACCTGCGTGTCAAATCCACTGTGTTTGCATATGTCTCCAAATTGTGCATATCAGAGGTATTAGTGAACATTTCTGTGCATATCAGCAAATTTGAGAGGCTGCTGTTGGCTAATCATTCTTGTCAATTTATGTGATATTTTCCAACACAGCCACTTTCCACTTCCAGTTCTGGCAAACAGTATCCTAACCCAAGGGCCATGTCTTTCTATGTATTTGTACAGTGTCTAGCACAATAATCCATCTTTTGCTCTGTGGTCAGTGCTTAATTTGTGACACCTCTAGCCTTGGCAGTTCATAGCCCTGGCACCTCTGGGCTTGCTGTGATCAGTTATAAATCTAAAAAAATTGCTTGAGCCCTGGCACCTCTTTCATTACAAATTAAGTACTGTCTATGGCTCTAATCCTGCAAAATCCTGTAAACACATGGATAATCCCATTGTGTGCAATGATATTGATTGATGATTGAGGTAGAGATTTTCAAAAGCACAAAGGGGAGTTAGACTTTCAATAACTCCCCTTTGTGGCTTTGAAAATCTCTCCCCTGAGATTGTATTGTTTAATTTGTTGAAAGTGCCCTTGTTGTAAAAGTTCTTAGTAGTACAATGATTAATTTTCTCCTCTACAGATCCTAGTTTCCAGATCTTTAACCCCTTCTAATTATGTTGCAGATATGAAAAGATGGGGAGGGAGAGAGAGAGGAAAGGCAAAATAGTAGAACTTCACTCAGGGCCTGATTCTGAGTGGTGTTGAACTTCTACCTCTCTCACCAATTTTACCTTTCAGGGTCAGAACCTAATTAACACTGAAGACTAGGAGAATTATTGCATGTTTACCAAATTTAGAAAGTAAGGTAGTGCACATAATAATAAAGTGATCCAAGGGTCGTGTATCACAAAATGTTTCTCATTACACACTGTTACAAACCAATGGATGTCAGAATTTGGCCATTTTATAAGTACAGTTTAGCTTGTTTATAATAAATCTTCATGGTTTGGTAGTAAATGTGATGAAGTATATTTTGTATGTAGTGTTGTAGCTTTCTTGGTCCCAGAATAGTAGAGAAACAAGGTGGGTGAGGTAATATCTTTTATTGGACCAACTTCTGTTGGTGAGCTCTTTTTCAGGTTTGGGAAACCTGCTAAATGCAAGATTGAACATATTGTTTAGCAAAAGAACTGTCACTGCTAAATACAAGATTTGAACAGATTGTTTAGCAAAAGTAGTTAAAACATACATGTTTGAAGGTACCATTTAAGGTAAAGTGGCCTGTTAATACCCCTCCAGTCACAGAGAAGAAAGGAGGAAAGGGGAAAACAGCTGAGGTGGTTGTTAACGGGTTGCAGATTTTTGTAATAAGCCATAAATCCAGTGTCTCTATTAAATTCATGATTTTTAGTATCTAGCAAAGTTATGAATTTAAGCTCCCAGGTTTGTCTTTTGAAAGTGTTGTGCAGGTTTCCTTTGATGATGAGGACTGATAGGTCATCTACAGATGTGATAATGGGCCACTTCATGTTGAATGGTCCCTTGAAATATGTGTTAACTACTTAAGTAAGGTTTCAGAGTAACAGCCCTGTTAGTCTGTATTCGCAAAAAGAAAAGGAGTACTTGTGGCACCTTAGAGACTAACCAATTTATTAGAGCATAAGCTTTCGTGAGCTACAGCTCACTTCCTCAGATGCATCTGATGCATCTGAGGAAGTGAGCTGTAGCTCACGAAAGCTTATGCTCTAATAAATTGGTTAGTCTCTAAGGTGCCACAAGTACTCCTTTTCTTTTTACTTAAGTAAGCTAAATAATCTGTTCAGATCTTCAAAAAGAAAAGGAGTACTTGTGGCATTTCCAGCACCTTGATTATCATACACATTGTAAGGAGAGTGATCACTTTAGATAAGCTATTACCAACAGGACAGTGGGTTTTGTTTGGGGGGTGGGGAGGGGGGTGGAGAAAACCTGAATTTGTGCTGGAAATGGCCCACCTTGATTATCATATACATTGTAAGGAGAGTGATCGCTTTAGATAAGCTATTACCAGCAGGAGAGTGGGGTGGGGGGAGAGAACCATTTTTTCATGTTCTGTGTGTATAAAACCATCTTCTGTGTTTTCCACAGTATGCATCCGATGAAGTGAGCTGTAGCTCACGAAAGCTGATGCTCAAATAAATTGGTTAGTCTCTAAGGTGCCACAAGTACTCCTTTTCTTTTTGCGAATACAGACTAACACGGCTGTTATTCTGAAACCTCTCTTTACAGTGTGTATGGTAACACCCATTGTTTCATGTTCTCTGTGTATATAAATCTCCCCTCTGTATTTTCCACTGAATGCATCCGATGAAGTGAGCTGTAGCTCACAAAAGCTTATGCTCAAATAAATTTGTTAGTCTCTAAGGTGCCACAAGTACTCCTTTTTTTGGTGTAAGTGAGAATCAGGCACAGAGAGTTTAGATGATAGATCTTTTCTTCTGTGTCATTTTTGTACCTTCTCTTGTGGCAAGACTAAAGCTGCTTTCTTCTATTGACTGATTAAGGAGTCCTTCAGTGACCAATTCTTTTGTAGGCAAAGGAGATGTTTCTTAGGGTCTCACTGGCTTTTATATGCAACTACACGCTTGTCTGAACCCTGTCTATAAATCACTGCATTTCCAGATAAGCTTTGACATTTCCTTGTGAATTTGGCAGGCATTACACTACAGTTTGTGTGTAAATGAACTACAGCAGGACCACATAAAATTATACAGTACTTTGTGAACTGGGCTTATAATGTCATAAACAGTGACATCATTGTGTACACACACAAAATAATGATTATGGCAAATACGATCTTGGATGCTGTCTGGAAAATGCATATTCCAGGCCCAGATTTAGACGAATTTTCATATTCTACATGTGGAATATAAAAACAAAGTTTTTGTCTATTTTGACATCTAGGTTAATAAAATGAGGTCAGGAAATCTGTTAAAGTTTGTCTCATAAAAATGTTCTTAACCCAACCACCCTGTTAAAAGATCATTTCCTTTTGTTATCTTCATGTTTAAATAGATTGCGTTTCCTGATGGTTGTCTCTCTGAAGGAAAGCATTAACAGATTTCTGAAAATGATTATAATTTTATGATACATAATGGCAAGTTCTATTTTCCATTACTGTTACCTTAGATGCTGAGCTGCAACTCTGCCTTGATACTAGAATGTGTATTGATGTACTGATGTATATTGATTAAGTAACATTTTACCAACAGAACTGGCTTATGTTAACTAGAAACATGTCTCCATGACTTTAATCATTCATACTGTATCTTTAGCTACACAGAATCTTAGACAATTACAGTTGGGAATAAACGGTCTGTTTTTTGTTGTTGTTGTTGCATTTTAAACATTCCACTTTAATTGCATTGTTCTTCTAACCATCTTTCTAACAATGGTCTTTCAGCTAATTGCCTACAAGAGACTTAACAGTGGTTAGGCAGCTGGTGTGCTGAGACTGCTGCTTATCATGGTGACCGATATTGTCTCATTGTTTTTTTGTGCTCCCCATCTAGCTGTTTGTATTCACCTGTTGTCTCTTATCTTATACTTAGGACTTATTAAAAGAATCAGGTCAGTGTGCAGCAAGCTGGGGTGTAAATCTACTGCACGCCAGTGTGTTGCACACTAACTGCTGCTGTGCACCAAAAGTTCCCTCCTGCGCTCTGATGTTCTGCTATTTGAACCAGCAAGCCCTGTGTTTGTGTAGCTCCCAGAAAAATGATGTCTTGGTTAATGACTGGGGATCCTAGGCACTACCATAGAGCAAATAAATAAATAAATAAATAATGCTATTCAGCTAAACTACCCAGTTCAAAAAATCTTGGAAGTGATCTATCACAGCTCAGCAAGTATGTTTGAAAATGTACTGAGCACAAGTTAATTTGAATATATAAGGATTTGAAATTTGGTGGCTTATGTCTGGTAGGCCCAAATGAAAAATACGGCAGTCTTTGTTTTTTTAAATTTTGTAGATGAATCTGAAAGGCAATGCAGCTGTTTTTTTCCTGAATAGTCCTAGGACAAATATATGAAATGTAAAAGGACAATACAATGACATAAAAGAGATGACCTATATTTGAAGTCCTGTATTTTGACTTATGCTTCAAAATATTTTGGTTGTGGTTTTTCTTTATTAAGAATCAAATTAACTTTAAATCATACAAATATGACAAGTAATAGCAGATATATGAATTGTACAAATTGCGTAGTCATTTAGTAGTATTACTAAAATTATCTCACCTCTGGTGACTCAGAAAAGGATAACTTACAGATTAGTACATACACAACTTTCCTCTGGTTGCCTTTTACTTTCCTGCAACAACTTCCTGCACCTCATCTGTTCATGAGAATCTTTGTCTTCTCCTAACTCCTTGCTCCTACGTGGCCAATCAAGTCAGAAGGTGCAATTAAAGGAGAACTTTCCAAGCTGGGTAGTGGAGGTCAGGAATTCACACTATACCAGGCTTGCTAGAGGCAAATGGGTCAGCTTGTAGCATGTAATATGGGACTATGTGTGGCTACATAGGATGAATAGGCCTAAAATTGGCAGTCTGCAATCTCAGAGTGCAGAGGTACGTGGAAGACCTGTTTACATCTACACTGGATTCATTCAGTAACCATTTAAAATTTGGTTATGTTACACTAAAAATAGTAACATTATGGATTGTTTTGGTGCCAGTTGAGGCAGCTTCTTAAAACACACACAACAGGTCACACAAAACAGACTGAGTTTATGTGAAGTAAATACTGTAAAAT
Source organism: Lepidochelys olivacea (assembly GCF_965140295.1). Lineage (NCBI taxonomy): Eukaryota > Metazoa > Chordata > Testudines > Cheloniidae > Lepidochelys > Lepidochelys olivacea. Next base: position 27,777,221 of record NC_140417.1, on the reverse strand, counting down.
ACAAAATTACAATGAAATGAAATCATTGTAAAATGATTAATGTTATGAGACTGACATATGCCAACTTGTAGGGCCAGCTCCTGTTTCCATTGAAACTACTGTGAATTTTGCCTTTAACTTCAGTGGGAGCAGGATTGGGATCCAAACTGGTAATGGGGACTGGCATTTGAAGTTTGCAGGAGTGAAGTGGTGTCCAAGAATTTGTAATAAATTACATTTCAATTTGTCTGGAATAATGAAAAATCCTTACTTCCTAAAGGTTCAAACATTTCAGCAAATAGAACTTTACAATTGTATATTACTGCCTTGCCAAAATTTGCAAATATGTGTTGTCTATAATTGATGGGAGTTTTAAAATATTTTAAACAATGTCTTTGTTTATATATACATTAATATTAAACATTTCAGCCCTGCTTTTCAATATTTGAATATTAGTGTGATGATTTTGCCTGAGACATTGATTACAATTCACAGCTTCCTGTCACACTGTTCTTAACTGCTGATATAAATAACAGTGCTTTCAACATTCACTATCAATGTCATCATACAGTCATAAATACTAGCACCAATTAATATGTAGCTTATGATTATAGATATTTATGTGCAGTGACTGTAATAGAAATGATGTTACTGTCATGGGGAAGAGCAGCCTCAAATGAAAATGTGAATTGTAAACACAAAGTCAAATTATGTGATTTAATAACCTTGAGTGGCTTTTTCAGTATGAATGCACTATTATCATCCAAATTGCACTTGGAAAATACATGGCTCTGTGGATGAGGGGAAAGCAGTGGACATGTTATTCCTTGACTTTAGCAAAGCTTTTGACAAGGTCTCCCACAGTATTCTTGCCAGCAAGTTAAAGAAGTATGGGCTGGATGAATGGACTGTAAGGTGGATAGAAAGCTGGCTAGATTGTCGGGCTCAACGGGTAGTGATCAATGGCTCCATGTCTACTTGGCAGCCGGTATCAAGCGGAGTGCCCCAAAGGTTGGTCCTGGGGCCGGTTTTGTTCGATATCTTCATTAATGATCTGGAGGATGGCATGGATTGCACCCTTAGCAAGTTTGCAGATGATGCTAAATTGGAAGGAGAGGTAGATACACTGGAGGGTAGGGATAGGATACAGGGGGACCAAGACAAATTAGAGGATTGGGCCAAAAGAAATCTGATGAGGTTCAACAAAGACAAGTGCAGAGTCCTGCACTTAGGATGGCAGAATCTCATGCACTGCTACAAACTAGGGACCGAATGGCTCGGCAGCAGTTCTCCAGAAAAGGACCTAGGGGTTACAGTGGATGAGAATCTGGATATGAGTCAACAGTGTGCCTTTGTTGCCAAGAAGGCCAATGGCATTTTGGGGTGTATAAGTAGGGGCGTTGCCAGCAGATCGAGAGATGTGATCATTCCCCTCTATTCGACATTGGTGAGGCCTCATCTGCAGTACTGTGTCCAGTTTTGGGCCTCACATTACAAGAAAGATGTGAAAAAATTGGAGAGAGTCCAGCAGAGGGCAACAAAAATGATTAGGGGACTGGAACACATGACTTATGAGGAGAGACTGAGGGAACTGGGATTGCTTAGTCTGCGGAAGAGAAGAATGAGGGGGGATTTGATAGCTGCTTTCAACTACCTGAAAGGGGTTCCAAAGAGGATGAATCTAGACTGTTCTCAGTGGTAGCAGATGGCAGAACGTGGAGTAATGGTCTCAAGTTGCAGTCGGGGAGGTTCAGGTTGGATATTAGGAAAAACTTTTTCACTAGGAGGGTGGTTAATCACTGGAATGCGTTACCTAGGGAGGTGGTGGAACCTCCTTACTTTGAGGTTTTTAAGGCCTGGCTTAACAAAGCCCTGGCTGGGATAATTTAGTTGGGGATTGGTCCTGCTTAGAGCAGGGGGTTGGACTTGATGACCTCCTGAAGGCCCTTCCAACCCTGATATTCTATGATTTTTAAAAATAAAGATTGCCCCTCCCCCCCCAGATTGAAAAGAGAACATTTCACTTGGTGATGTATATTTTGCATCAGAGATTAGAAACTGGTCCTCTGAATTTGCATATACAAAAGAAGTCAAAGTAAACTGTGGTTTGTATTCTAATATTAGTGTTAAAATAATTTCCTCCTGTACTTAGTCAAATGTACACAATCATGGGTTTTTCTGGAGGTACGTTATTGATGTATATCTAAAATGCAACTTGCACCAATTACTCATCAGTTTCCTCTCTCTCCAAAATACGTGTGAATGCACAGCCCTTCTGTACCCTCCCTACAACATACAGAGAAGTGTTGCCCCGCAGGATCGGAGGCATTCTGCAGGAAATACAGGCTATCTCCATTCCAATAGATTATCTCCTGTCTTGAGGCATTTCCAAATGCCTTTTCAGTTGTTTTCACAGTAAAAAACCTAAACATACTGTACTACTCACAAAACATGTCCAGTGATTTTGAAAAGTGTCATGAAACATAATATACCTGATGGATGAAATAGCAATGGGCACAGTCAGATAATTATTACTTTAACTCAACAGGTAGATTTATATTGAACTAATATACATGTTAAAGATTTTCCCAGGCAACGTGTGCAATCTTTTCTTGCCAAATTTTTCTAAGCAAGTTAACAGTTTTTCTATCTATTCACATCTAAGTGAATACACTAACAAAACATAAATAAACAAAGGCTAAAATATTACCTCTCTATTTACTCTTTAGAAAGTTAACATTTTCTTCAGATTTTGCTAGCAAGGCAGCTGCCAAATACCCAATTATAATCCAGATGATTGTAAAGAAATACTGCAGAAAAACAGGTCTGGAACATATCCCAGCTGTTCAATGGGAAAAAGTACTGTAACATTACTAGCCACTAGATGCCACTCTTGTTTCACACCAGTACAACTGTCGGAGTATTTATGATTGTTTAAAAAAAAATACAAAAAACTAAAACTAAAACCTTTAAAGATTTCACTTTGAGAGATATGGTTATCAGGGGTTTATTTATTTATTTATTTATTGCATTTAAGTTACAACACTCCCAGTTCTTTAAGATATTTCCTCACTCCCGAAGAATTATTTTTTTCCACTTTGTTTATAAATATTTTAAAACTGGTCCAAGATAAGGTTTTGTTGCAGTATTTAAGCATAGCTACAACCCAGTGTGTTTCATTTTTATCTTTGGATGGAACTTCTACAACTTTAGCTTTCTGATTAATTTCATATGCATTTATATTGCAATAATCTCTCAGTGTAGTTGCACTCCATTTTCCTTAGTTCTATGAAGTATGCTGTCTTTTGTGTATTTATAGGGAAGACATTATGGGAAATTTCTAAGAGCTTTTCTATTTCCTTTAAAATTAGCGTTTTCCTATATGCTCATGTTTTACCAGTAGCAAACGTGTTTCCATTCTAATCTCCTATTTTCAGACACTTTATAACATCGGAAAACTCATGTTTTTCAGGCTGATGTTTTCAAGGCTCGGTCTCTGATAAAGGGCCAGTTTGTTTTGAAAGTTTATGCAAAAATAACTGAGCCATTTAAGACAAAGTAGAGAGTTAAAAAAATTCCCCATTATAAAAATTAATTGGAATGTTCAGATTTTGTTAATAGTTCTAGTGTGGATATGAATGGGTAAAATAGATTATAGCCCTTGTGAAGAAGTATCTTTATGTGTTTTGGTGAAAATTGCCTTGATTTGGCCAAATTCTAAGCCTTTGAATACAGGCTTATATGAAGGCCGAGATTCTTCGACCTGCCCTGGTTCTTCCTGTACGCTGTTCTGGCATACAGGGACTGTAAAGACACCACAGTTGGCCAGAGGAGAATTCCTCTGGCACAGCAGCAGTGTAGGGATACTGTAAGTGATCTTACCTTGACCAGTAGATGTGGTGTTCCTTGACTTTAGCAAAGCTTCTGACGCTGTCTCCCACAGTATTCTTGTCAGCAAGTTGAAGAGGTATGGGCTGGATGAATGCACTATAAGGTGGGTAGAAAATTGGCTAGATTGTCAGGCTCAACGGGTAGTGATCAATGGCTCCATGTCTACTTGGCAGCCAGTATCAAGCGGAGTGCCCCAAGGGTCAGTCCTGGGGCCGGTTTTGTTCAATATCTTCATTAATGATCTGGAGGATGGTGTGGATTGCACCCTCAGCAAGTTTGCAGACAACACTAAACTGGGAGGAGTGGTAGATACGCTGGAGGGTAGGGAAAGGAGACAGAGGGACCTAGACAAATTGGAGGATTGGGCCAAAAGAAATCTGATGAGGTTCAACAAAGACAAGTGCAGAGTCCTGCACTTAGGACGGAAGAATCCCATGCACCGCTACAGACTAGGGACCGAATGGCTCGGCAGAAAAGGACTAGGGGTTACAGAGGATGAGAATCTGGATATGAGTCAACAGTGTGCCCTTGTAGCCAAGAAGGCCAATGGCATTTTGGGGTGTATAAGTAGGGGCATTGCCAGCAGATCGAGGGATGTGATCGTTCCCCTCTGTTCGACATTGGTGAGGCCTCATCTAGAGTTCTGTGTCCAGTATTGGGCCTCACACTACAAGAAGGATGTGGAAAAATTGTAGAGAGTCCAGCAGAGGGCAACAAAAATTATTAGGGGACTGGAACACATGACTTATGAGGAGAGGCTGAGGGAACTGGGATTGTTTAGTCTACAGAAGAGAAGAATGAGGGGAGATTTGATAGCTGCTTTCAACTACCTGAAAGGGGGTTCCAAAGAGGATGAATCTAGACTATTCTCAGTGGTAGCGGATGACAGGACAAGGAGTAATGGTCTCAAGTTGCTGTGGGGGAGATTTAGGTTGGATATTAGGAAAAACTTTTTCACTAGGAGGGTGGTTAATCACTGGAATGCGTTACCTAGGGAGATGGTGGAATCTCCTTCCTTAGAAGTTTTTTTTAAGGTCAGGCTTGACAAAGCCCTGGCTGGGATGATTTAATTGGGGATCGGTCCTGCTTAGAGCAGGGGGTTGGACTAGATGACCGCCTGAGGTCCCTTCCAACCCTGATATTCTATGATTTTATGACCCTCTCACAATCCCTGAAGTAGGGCACTTGCTGGATACAGGAGGGGTGGTCTGTTCCACATACAAATGTAGAGGTTCTGGGCTGCTCTGCGGCCGAGAGGTAGCTCTTCTTGTTAAGAGAACATTAATGTTGAATAATTTAAGTACTCACAAATCCAGACATGCCAATGATAAGTCTAAGTCAGTCCCCTTTTGTCTAGCAATTGTGATGCAGTTGTACATGACCATATAGTCTTTCCTATATAATATAAATTTTTAATACAACCTTAAATGTACATGAATGATCTTCTAGTATTATGAACTATTGCTCATATGCCAGTCAGAGTCCATGAAATAATGTACATGAAAAAGGACACAGTAAACCATTCTTACACAACCTACTACAGGTGAAGTATAACAACCTTGAGTAATGATGAAAAAGTACAGACATAGCTGAATACAGGAGGCCCATATATGTTTACTTAATATTAAGTTGCCTCCTTTCTTGAATTGCCCAAAGTGCTGCTTGTTGAAAAGAAAATGTACAGTATGTGTCTGCTGACAAAGCCCCTGATCCTGTAATTGGGTCCTCAGAGGCAGTCCCCTGCATCCCTACAGGGCCACACTGAAGTCAATAGGGCTCCACACAGTGAAATGCGACTGAAGGATAAAAAATTGTCAGTAAAGATGATAGTGGATTATTATGAAAAGAATGAAAACTATTCTAAGATGCTACATGTGTTTATCTAAGGTTGTAGAAAAAAGTGAATTCTATTCTATTACATAAGGAATAATGATTATGTAATTAAAGAATGTAACATAATGTAGGCAGAGTTGAGGATGCACATGGATCCTTAACTTTATCATTCTCCTACCTCTGACTAATAATTGTGCAACCTTAAAAGTTCCCTTGTCATATTTTTTTTAATGGAGCGGTCTGTCTTATTTAAGTTTCTGTACCGAACATGTAATGTATTATACATGTAGGGAAGAGTCAAGTCAATGACTCAGCACTTGTTGTTTCGTGACTGTCCCTGTGTAGACAAGTCCTAAGCCATTTTTTGAAAACAGGAATGAGACTCCTAATCCATTTTTGAAAATTTTACCAGTTATCTTACCCCCCAAGTTGTGCATGTAATTTCTGGCATAGGCAGGAATAGGACCTAGTTTTTCCAGTTCCAATTCCCATGCTTTAACCAAAATATCATTAATCCACCTGCCTCCTTACTTTTATGAAGATTTAACACAATAAAATGCGTACGTAATATAACCCATACATACAGTGGGTGTTTGCATTATTCAAGCTTATTGTATTTAAGTAAGCACTATTAAAAGCATGTTCTTGCCAAAGTTTGCAAAACTTTTTTTTAAAGATTTCTGAAATTACACTAAACTTTGCTTGGTTTAGGTATCATTAAAAGTTTAAAACTCAGTGCAGTTCTATGGTAAGCTTTGCTAAGATTTAGAAATTTTTAAGCAAATCTAAGCTCAGTTGCACTAATGTAGGGATCAATGTATTTGTTCATATAAAACTTTGGAAAAACATGTAGTTTCACATGTTTTCAACATGAAACCGGGTGAACCATGGAACTTCTATATTTATTCTAACACAATACTCAAAGCAAAACTGGGGTGGTAAACCAGTGTGGATCAAAATCAAAACATGGTTTTCCTAAACCCATGTGGACCAAAACTGCAGGGTTCCCCACATTTCCAGTGATGAGTATTGTGCTTGTTTTATAACATTTCTTGCTTAATTGACAAACATAGGCAAATAAGAATGATAAAATAACCTTGTGAGAGAGAAATAAGAAAGTGAGCGAAGGTGGAAAGATGGAAGGAACCATGGAGAATGATATCAGGGGTGAGCTAGACAACCCAATAACCATGTTGCTAAATGATGTGACTAAAATAAAGGATGATCAAAATATGGATGGTAAATAGTGTGACAGTGAAAAATGGAACATACGTTACTTCAGCCAGAGGGGAAGAAAGCCAGCTCACATAATTGTGTTCTGGCTTTTTGTTCAAATTTCCAGAGAGACAGATATGCATATGCTTGATTGCAGTCTGGGTAGAGAGAGGGGAAGGAACTCCATGGTGCTCTATTTCAGTTCTTTCCGTGTTTTCCCACGGTATGCATTAATCACGTTTAATACTAATTATATATTTGCTACATACCAAATTCCTGTATAAATTGTGGAAAAATGTGAAGACATTTCCAAGCCTGGAGCAAGTTTGACAATGAGTCTGTATATGTGAATTTGTAATTGTTTGCCATTTGTCATATTCAAATCCAATTGTTCTCAGAAGATTTATTCATGTACTTTGATGGTGGTTTACACTTCCAGGAAAGTAGCTGGGCAAAAACTATGTCTTAGAAATGTTGATGTGTAATATAAATAAAATAAATTCAGGCCCATTGTTTAAGTGATTCACAGCCATTTCATGTTCATGTTTTCAAGAGGGTGTAGACACTGGTCAGTTAACCTCTGTGACTCACGATACTGCATGAGTTATCTGCTTAGTGGAAAATGTAAGAATTTACACAGTGATGATTTTTCCTTATTGCACTCAAGAATCCATACCACTTCTATAACTAGTTTATGAATAGAGTTCTCTAAATTTTCTTTTAAATAATTCTGAAGATATCTTAACTGTCGTTATTAAATAACCATAACAGCCAGGACATCTGCCTGGTCTTTAGTATATTGACTGCCAAATTAATCATCGGAGGAGCTGCTGTGTTGATCAGCTTGCCTATCACCTTGAGGTCAAATGGATGGATTTGTACAGATGTTGAGACAGAGCCATGCAATCATTTTGTTGCTGCTAAAACAAGGGCTATCTGCTGACCTTATGGGTAAGATGAGTATTTTGACAGATGATTCAGAAGAAGCATGCTATTTGCAGTCTGTTACAAGGCCGTGCATGAGGATTTCTTCTGCAGTGCAGTTCATTAGAAAGCCATTTTAATTAAAATCATAAGATACGGGCTATCTTTCTATATATTTGTACAGTCCCTCACACAATGGAACACTGATGCTGATTGAGTGCTCCAGGTGCTACTATAATACTAATATTAAATAATTGTTTTATATCTGCATATATATTTACTTTGCCCTACACTATATTACTGTCCACTGCTACCGTACTACACTATAGTATTGTCAAGTGTTACAGCATGATGGAATTTGTGTCACCTTTTCAATTCCGTGCAGCACTACTCCCGTGGAAGCTCCTCTCCAGAAAAGGTCTGTTTTCTCTTCCCGCTGAGAGCTGTCCTGGGCTAGAATCATTCTGGAGTAACATTGGTATTATGCAGTGATATAAGTGCTGTCAAGTTGAGGTCAGAGAGGATCAAAGTTGGCTAAAAGCCAAACTTTGAATTTAGCTACTCCCATTTTCCAGTGATTTTAATGTATTGCAGTATCTGATACACGCCATTGATGAAAATAGGAACCTGGACTACCCTAGATGGACCATTTGCTTTATCCTGTATGGCAGTTGTTATATTCTTATGAAAGATACTGTTAATATGTTCTTAGGACTGCTCGGAACCACAGACGGAAGAAAACTTAACATTTTGTGTGTGTACGTGGTCCATACCTGATTACTTTTGGCTATTGTGGCCTGTAGCAAAGTAAAAGCAGCCAGGAAGAGGTTAAAGGCTGCCTTCCTGTCACATCACCCTGTAGGCAATTTAAGGGATGGGTGTGGCCTCTTGGAGACCTCTACACTGGAATAAAAGACCCACTTAATGTTCGTGGCTGGCCCTGGTCAGTGGGACACGGGCTCGCGGGGCTCAGGTTGCAGAACTAATAAGTGCTGTGTAGAAGATCAGGCTCAGGCTGCAGCAATTTTACAGCCTGAGTCCCACGAGCCCAAGTCAGCTGACTTGGGCTGGCCGTGAGTGTTTATCTGCTGTGTAGACGTACTCTCGAGGGGCAGAGAGAGGCCAGGGGAAAGCCTCTGGGGATTGCAGCTTAGTGAATGTGATTTTTGCGTCACATCAGAGCAGATGGCAAAAAATTGGTCAGGTAAAATAGGTATTTCCACAGCTTTTATTGCCAACAGAAGTACACATTCTTATACTCTTCTATTTTATTTTTTAAAATACAAATTGTTTGATTGGAAATTTTGCTTTGAAAAGTGGCATTTTTGAGAAGGGCTTGTCTTGGAAGCCTCTGGAGTGCCTATTTATAGCATCTGGAATAGCGCTGTCTCTTATCTTGGCTGAACTTGTTGGACAGAGCTCACTGTTGATTGGCAATATATGGTATAGGTGTTGGATGATTAGAAAATTTGGTGGGAAAAGTAGGTGTGGCAGTCCATTGTGCCTGCATCATGAATTCAACAAGAGTGAGCTGGCCTGTACTGCGGAGCTGCCACTGCCTACATTATATGTTTAGGATTTTCCTTTCCTTCTGTTACAAACTGCTCACAAACTTGCCACGACTGTTTGTCATGTGCATGTGATGTGCGTCACCAAATTCTTATATCTACAGCTCAGTGCAATAATCTGTAACAAAGCTCTGAAACCTAATGAGAAAGTTAATGTACACCATATGCACTGTTCCCCAGCTTCTTCTGACACAGTAAAAGTAACCAAAGATGAATTAGAGAGTCTGCTGCTGTTGCCCATAGCGCTGTTGCTTCTGTTAATCCTCCCTCTTCTGTGCAAAAATTAAATAACCCTTGCCAGCATAAAAAAAAAAGTCGATACCCTTGAACAGTACAAAGCATCCATTGTCTCCTTCTGCTGTTCCTTTAAGCAAAACAGTGAAAGATCAAAACTATTGTGAAATCAAAATATTTTCAGCAAGTTTACCTCATGGCAATATTATACTTGTGCCTTCCTAATTCAAGCCCCAAGAAAACTTCCACCTCTTTTTTGAAGATGAGCAGAAAACTTGCTTGGGATTCAGAGGTGAAGGTTGAGAGTGATAGCAGTTGTATTTTAGCCTTGTGAACCTAGTAGTTGTAGTTAATAGCAGTGCCTCAAGCTCTGAGTCTATGGGGAGGTTAGTATAAAGTACAATTTATCTTATTTTATCCTGTTCTGTCAATTTCAACTGCTGACTACCTAGTGCCAGATCTGTTCAGTACACTGAGGATCCATCCATGTCAGTTTCTTGCATTAGGCTTGCGAAGATGATCCATTAGAAATAATCAGGGAGAGAGATTATATTTCTATTGTCTCTTCTTCTTATCCTTCAGCAGGGTTTGATTTGAATATCAAATTCAAGCTGTGATGGTGTATATGTACACTACAGCTGAATAGGCTGAGAAAGAGTTAACCTTAGAGGGAAAGATGATGGAGAACTGAGTTTTGAGAATTTGCCTGAGTAGGTACTGAGGGGGGGCAGAGCCCTCCACTTGGGGTTTACTAAGAGGGAGTCATAAAGATAAGGCAATCTTGGGCTGCTGGATTTGTCTCCTGTCTAGGGAAGAACTGGATGTAGAAAGGAGGGGTCCAGAAACACGGGACTCATCCAGGAAAAGAACTGGTGAACTAATCCCATTGATGCCTGTGTAGAGCAGTAGCAAGGTGGCTTTATTCTGCGAGTCAGAAACTTTACCTTCTGTTTGGATTTGGCTGATGAAGAAAGCTTCACCTTATAGAATTCCTATGAAACTTGCCTAGGAAACAGCCACACTATCCAGCTCTGTGTGGATGCTTTGAACTGGAGATGCAGGAAACTTTGTTGGTTGTGTTAGTCTGGAAGGGCCAGCACCTCTGTTTTCTCCTTTTAAAACATCCCTAATAAATAGGGCCCTACCAAATTCAGGGCCATGAAAAACGCATCACGGACCGTGAAATCTGGTCTCTCCCTGTGAAATCAGGTCTTTTGTGTGCTTTTACTCTATACTATACAGATTTCATGGGGGAGACCAGTGTTTCTCAAATTGGGGGTCCTGACCCAAAAGGGAGTTGAAGAGGGTCACAAAGTTATTTAAGGGGGGATTGAGGTATTGGCACCCTTACTTCTGCGCTGCCTTCAGAGCTGGGTGGACAGAGAGTGGCAGTTGTTGGCTGGGCACCCAGCTCTGCGGTGGCTGCTGACTGAGGGCCCAGCTTTGCAGGCAGCAGCGTAAAAGTAAGGGTAGCAGTACTGCAACCCCCCCTACAATAACCTTATAAGGCCCCCCCCTCCCCCACAACTCCTTTTTGGGTCAGGACCCCTTCAATTGCAACACCGTGACATTTCAGGTTTAAATTGCTGAAATAATGAAATTTACTATTTTAAAAATCCTATGACCATGAAATTGACCAAGATGGACAGTGAATTTGGTAGGGCCCTACCAATAAAGAAAAGGAAGATGTTTTGCACTTTGTCTGCGGCATATTTTATGAAAGCCCAGGAACTATTATATGCCACTGCAGCAGGGTAGCTAGGAGGTTGTTGGGCTTGACAAAGTCATACTACCTGGCCATGCATTCACACTGCCAATCGTATTTGAGCTAAAAATTGGATTCAGAACATCCAGTTAAACGTATTCCCTCCTCCCACCCTGTAAGTTTCAGGGCCTCTCTGTAGCAGGTGTTAACTCCTCAACCCTGCTATCTCATTCAGTTCAGTGGGTTTGCACTAGTGCTCAATGTATTCAGTGCTCATCACCAATTGAATCCAAGATGCTGACAAATATGCATATCAATTTACAAAGTAATTAGAATGCAGAATATACATAAATGGAGACATTTTTCTGGTCAGAAAATAATCTTACATAAATAATAAACCTTCAGGTAGTAAAAGTCTTTCTAAATAAAAGTCTGACTTAGAGAGATTATGGAGGTGCCGCTTCATTGCTCCCAATAAGCTTTACTGAAAACAAATTCCAGGAAATTTCAGCATCAAGATGTAACAGACAATTATGCTTGATCCCACATTATGGTTGAGCCACAGTAAGTGCCTGAATGTTTGTTGAGATATTAACATGATTCCTCATATATTTTTACTGTAAGTGGATGTATGTTATATTAGGATTTGAATGATATCCACTGGCATAATCCCTTCTTTATCTTTGAATATACTTTTTGTTACAAAAGTTCAAAAGGAAAGAGTCTGGTTTAAGTCTGTGTGTTTGTTTAAACAACAAATCATTAAACTGTAACAATGTTTATTATGTTTCAGGGCTTCTTCATGATATGATGGATGCGATGTTGTTAAGATCCCCTTATGGGCTAATCACGTCATATGTTATTATGGTGCAATTGCTAATGACAAGAGGTTGCTTTATAAAGTCCTTTCATGGTACCTTATTAGGAGGGAGGAGTTGCTTCCATCTTTTTTTGTGGCAGTCTTAAGGATAGCATAACCATACCTAGTGCAATTTTGCCTTTGGAATCTATATACAGTAAGTTGTCTGTGTAGCAAACTTATGTCTGGGAAGTCTGAATTAATGACCACTGGGCCAGCCTCATAGACTGTTCATTATTTTAAATACTCTCTCCTGTCGGATAAGCCCTGTATTCAAAGAGCACGTTGTTTCAGTGGTTAAATGGTTTACTGGGGTTTGCAGATGCCTTGTGTTTTCTAGGATAGGGTATTTGTACAATGAAATTATGATAGAGCCAATGGTATTGTAAGCCATTATCATCACACATTTGCATTAAAGTAATCACAGTAGAGAGATACATTAAATGTATTAATTAGCCATTAAAAGAGCCATTTAAAAACAGTCAAATAAGATGAATTTATTTTTTTAATGTATCTATGGTAACAAATTCAACAACAACAAATTCAAAACTCTATTGGGTGTTTTTTTTTTGGTCCGGGAGTATGTTTTATTAGAATGCTCTAGTGGTCTGTGTTTCTGCAATTAGTATTTAAAGATATTCAGAATCTTCTTGTAAATGTATTAGCACATTTACATAATGTCCTTTCATTTAGTTCTTTTCTCGTAATGAAATCCTGAGGAGTGAATAGTATGTCCCAATATGTTTAGAGAATGTGATGACCAGAGCATATATTAACAGTGAGAGAAGAACTGTGCATAAGTCTTCAAAATGTCATTGCCACTATCCCTGCTCTAGTAACTTGCGGAGCAGGATCACTGATACACATCTGGGAGAAATAAGGAGCTCTTTGTGTTTTACTAGATGAATACTTCCAGCTGATTTGTGACTGGATGATACTGCATTCCCTCTCTTGTCTTGTTATTTTCAGTGCATTCTTTGCCAGAGACGGGGAGGGAAACGTGAAATGGAAAATTGTTTGGAGTGTTTAACTAGGCAACTGCAAAATATTTTTTCAATCTGTTTTTAAATGTCGGAGAGCCCCAAAGCATCAGTGTGTGTGATCTTTCTTGTTGAGATGTCTGGGAAGAAAAAGTAAGGAAATCATTTACCCTATGAAGTTGGGCTGCCATTTGCCTTTTTCAGCTTCCCAGATTCCTTACGGGCTTCCTTATTGTTTCCCTTGCAAATAGTGAAGGTGAATGTAGGTTAATTTGAACAAGTGGAATTATATTAAACTCTGCGGATTGCTCTGTCCATGTGGCTAAGTTGCTTCCAGCCCAATTCCAACCATTCCTCTGCTGTCCTGTGAATAACAGCCCCGCCAGAAAACATGGGCCTTCTGACTCCAGTTCCACTGAACATGATACCTTTTCCATATATTACTAACATTTAATATAAACATTAAAAGCAAATAATTGATGTCCAGACCTTCAGCCTATATTCCTGTGACCAGAGATTGATAGCTTATAGCTGAGGTGAAGTCTCATCTTTACCACAGAATTAGATGGTTTGGTATCCTCAACAAACAACCACACCAGAAGTGACCTATCAGAGTCTTCTTGTCACCTGTCCGAGTCTAACACTCTATCTCTCTGTGAAGTCTCCTCCCTCCTGTAGGGTTGGCTTCCAGATGGTTCTCTGTTTCTGTGTTCTGCTCTCTGGGAGTAGTTGTGTGCTGGCTCATAAGTGTTTTCTGTTCTTTTAGACCACTTGTCCTTTTTGTGAAATCATCTTGATTGACCTTGTTACCACTGTTCCCCTCATGACTCCTTCTGGTGTCTCTCTAATGGCTGGATCCTCATACAAGTGGCTGTCTCCAGGGCCCAGAGGTTCTTGAGTAACCCGTCATACTATAGTGTCTGTACTCTCTGATGGTTGGCCGTGTCCTCTCGGCATTATCTACATCCTTCTGGCTGCAACAGGTGTCCTCTCATTGGTATCAGGGTTTTGGTCCTTTACCCCATTAGCGACTGCACTGGACTACTTTGGACCTCTCAGGTTATGGGGTATTCCTGTGCACCACAAATGCTAACAAGGAGTCTGAACCAGAAGAAATAGCTTTGTATACCAGTCTCTTAGCTGTTTTCACAGCTGATTCCACCTTACCATTACTTTACCGTTACCCTAGGGGTATGCTGGGGAGGAGGTGTGATGGTCAAACTCCTGTTTTTTGTGCAAATTTCCTTTAATTTTTCCAAGGCAAATTGGGGTCTGTTGTCAGTGAATACAATGTCCACAATGCAATATCTTGCAAAGTGGGCCTTCAGTTTGCCAATCACTGACTTGCCTCTTTGTACCTCCCAAAAATCAGAATAGTAGTCCACTGTAATTGAGTATGGCTTTTTCATTAAGGCAAATAATTCCACTTCCACCATTTCCTGTGGTTGGGTGGGCAGCTGATATGGTAACAGCATCCCTTTCTGCTGGCAGTTATCACATGACTGGCAGGTATTGCACCCTTCTATCAAGGAGCGGAATTGTGTATTCATTCCTGACCAGTAAATACACTCTGTAGCCTAAGACAGCTCTCAGTGCCCAGGTGTGTGGTATGTAATCGCATGACATCCTTATGCAATGAGGCAAGAACAACAGCTCTGTCCTCAAAATATGTTTCCATCCTACACACTCAGCTCATCTTTAATTTGAAAGTATTGCTCTGTTCCAGCCAGTACTTGGCTTTTCTCTTCTGCCACCCTGCTAGTATCCCTCTCTTGACTGGCTGTCTTTTCCTTTAGTCTCTTTGATTTCCATCAGCTTCATTGTTGAAACTAGAAGATTGAATCCATTAATATGCTGCACTATGTGCTGATCCCCTACCCCAACTTGCTGATGCTGGGCATATATGCCCTGCTCAGGGTGTCAGCTAACACTAGTAATCATTCTGGACAATATCTGATTTCTGTCTGGTAGTGTGGAGGTGCATCAATGTGCTCTGCAATCTCTTTGGAGCACTAAGAAGGGGCTTTGCCATGATTGTCTCTAGGGTTCTGTGATCTGACAGCACTATTACCGGGTGGCCATAGATGTGTTATTGGAATTGTTCCACTCCAAATACCACAGCCAGAAGCATTTTTTCTGTTTGGGCATACCCGTGTTCCGTCTCTGACAGGGCACTACTGACATAAGTGGCTGCCTGCTCCTTCAAAAGAGCTACACCCAATCCTATCCTCAGGGAATCACATTGATGAGTCAGTGGATTTCCTAGCTAGTAATACTTCAGGACAGTGACGTCATTATCATTGGTTTCAGAGTAGCAGCCGTGTTAGTCTGTATTCGCGAAAAGGAAAGGAGGACTAGTGGCACCTTAGAGACTAACCAATTTATCTGAGCATGAGCTTTCGTGAGCTACAGCTCACTTCATCGGATGCATTCAGTGGAAAATACAGTGGGGAGATTTATATTTCAGTAGTATTGAACACTTGCTGTTAGAGACCTGCCCAGTCCCACTCCACATCTTGCCTTGTGAGTTGACATATGGATTCCGCAATGCAGCCAGGTGTGAAGAGAACTTGGACAGAAAATGTATCATTTTATGAAGTGTTGTGCCCCTTTTACATCCCCTGGGGGCAGGCGTGTCTCTGACTGCCTTCATTTTATTGGGATCTGCGTTCAGTCCCTCTTCTGTTAGCAGATGTCCAGCGTATGTCACCTCAGACTGTTGGAGTCAGTTTTTCTAGGTTGAGGGTTTATGTTCTTGTCCCTGTATCACTGTAGAAAAGCTTGTGGTTTTCTGTCATGATCATTCAGCTTCTGTATCATTGTACAATTAGGATGTCACCTGTAATTATTTTCACCCTAGATCATCCCTCCAGTGTTTGGGTGAGTTTTCTCTGGAACACCTCTGGTGCTGGGCGTATGCTCATTTGCATGCACAGCCATCTGTAGCAACCAAATGGTGCTGCAAAGGTTGTCAGTATGCTGGGCTCTTTATCCAGATGTATGTGCCGAAACCCATTCCTCACACCACAGACCATAAAGATTCTGGCTCTGGAGAGCTCTGGCAAGATGTCAGTAATTGTGGATAGTCGGCAGTGGATAGTGGTATCCTTTCAATGCCTGGTATAGAGGCTTTGGGTATGTGCAGATATAGAATTGAATGATGGCTTCTTTGCCACCACCATGCTGCTTACCCAGGCTGGACTGGCCTTTACAGGTGCTGTTATACCCCTGCTCTGCAGACCTCTGAGCTCCTTGTGTACTGGATTACATAGTGCCACTGCAGTTTTCCTTGTGATACATACATACACACACACACTCCACTGTGGGGTTTACTTCCAGTCACAGCTTTCCTCGGAGGCACCCATTGCCTTTGAAAACATCCTGATTTACTGGTACAGATGTCTCCATTGTATCATCGACCATCCCAGACTTTGGTTAGTACCATCGTTCTTTTCCGGTTAGTTACTATGAGGTCACATTTTCTTGCAGGCTGCATTTTACTCTCATTGTACATTATTAGGTGAGCCTGTTCTTTGTAATAGTGTGTTTGAGGCGAATTCACCCCTAGGAATCACATTGCAATAGGCCCTGCTATCCAGCTGAAATCATACAGGGTATTTCCCTTTTACCATTGTTGCATGCATAGAGGTTGGTACTGTCTCTTGTTGCTTTCCTGCCTGACAGCCTGAACCTCATATGCTCTCAGACTGAAGGAGAGACTTATTAGGTCAACACCACTTTCTGATATGCCACCCCCACTCATGTAGAAGTCTGATTTAATCTTTCTGAGATTTTTCCTCTGTTTGTGCACATGCTGCTAAAATGGCTCCTCTTCCCACATTGCTTGTAATGCTGTCCTGGTGCGGGTCACTTCTCCATTACCTGTTCATGCTGTCTCCCACTGTATATGCATCTGACTCATGGGTATGGAACCCTGGTCACCTGATCTCCTTTGCTTTTGTCTCACTGCATGTATCTCTGTGGGTGTTGTGCCTCCTAGGGCTTCCATCTCTTGAGGCTGCCTCTGCACATCCTATGTCAAAGCACCTGGCTAATGTGAGATCGCCTTCTGAAAGGAGCCACTTCGGCAGGTGATGGTCCCAAAGTGCTGCAGTCTATCCCATCCTGAATTAGGGAGACAGTCAAGTTTTCAGAATTCCATGTAACAGTCACTATGCATAAGGCAGTAACCTAGGGGTCTGTCCCCTCCTTTTCAGACTGTCTGTTAGTGAAAAATCTGTTTCGCGCCGCAGATTTGTTTTGCTTTGTGGAGTACTGGTCCCCAGGGCTCCTAGGACTACTGTGAGGCATGAGGCAGTAGTGCGAATCTTTCTGCCTAATTCCCAATAAGGTAAACTAACAATTTTACTTTCCTGCTGTTGTCATCGTCCTCCTGCGTAGTTAGGACTGTATACAGCTTGTACGTCTCATTCCACCTGGTCCACTGCTGGGCTAGCTTTGAGTCTGCAATATTCAGGACTCTGAGGGGTGTCAGACCAAGTTGTATGGCTCAGTTTGCCAGCTGCTGCACTTCAGAGAATTCACAACTCAGATATTGCCGTCATGTTTCATTAGCAAAGAGTGAAGCCGAATGCAGGTTAAGTTGAACAAGTGAAACTTTATTAAACTCTGTGGCATGCTCTGTCCATGTGGCTGAGTTGCTTCCAGCCTAACTCTCCATGGTCTCTGTTCCACCGGTGACCCAACAGTAACAGTCCCTCCAGGGAACACGGGCACTCTGATTCCAGTTCTACTGATCATGATATACTTATGAAATCCTGCTTCTAGTTCTTCAGACTCATGCTCCTCAAACAACATCACCTTTTAGCTGCACACACCACACTTCCTACCTGTGCACTCTTAAATAGCATATAAACAAAATGAGAAACATGCTGGATAGTGGGGCTGACCATCAATACATCTACAAATTATTCAGTCAGATTTGTTTTCAGACTAGAACTTCATGCCTTCTGGAATATGAATAATGCTGATCTGTTCTGAAAACCTAAATTATGGCTTCAGTTGTATTGATAAAGTCTTAAACCCTGCTACGGTCTGACCATAATTCAGAAACTAAGATTAAAGTCATAATGAATGCTACCACTGAATAATCAAACCAGTAAATTGTTCAGTAAGTATTCTTATCTAGCAGGAATGGCTTGTTTAAATTCCACATAATAGAAGGGATAAAAGGCCAGAGTGTGGACTATTTTTATGACTTCATTCTGACAAATTAATTTTATACAAGCTACCCTTGTGTTGCTGCTGTTGTTTTTGTTGTTGTTGACCTGACTATTTGTTACATAAAATAGATCAGGCTTGGAGACATAAAGGTAACAGCCATTTTTATATGGTATGATGTTAGGCATTAGTATTCACTTATTTTAATGTAAGACTATCATTTACTTGTTTAAATCAGTGATTATTTATGCATATTACAACTACACTTTAAACCTATAAAATCTATACTAGCCTAGCTCAGCCAAATATACACCGGGATTTTGAGACAGCTCTGATCAATTGTCTTGTGCAGCTGTGTGCACGTTTCCATTTGGTGTGGCTCAGATTTGCTGATCAAGACACAAAAGATCACAAGGGTCTCTGTTCTATAAAACTGACAGTTATTAAAGTTAGTTTTCTATATTTCTGTATTTTAACAATGAAATTAACATAATTCAGTACAAGCATGGTGCAAGAAAAATCAACGATGATGTACTCAAAATTCTAAAATCCCGAGTGGGATATAATTAAAAAAGAAGAATGCATGCAGTGTTTTGAATAACTCTTCAGACCTGTAAATCATCCCTGATAATTAAAATGTCTTGGTAAGATTCTGGATTTGTATCTGAGGATGAAATATTTGCGAATTGCCTGGTATGTCTGCATGTATCTAAAAGTTGAAAAATCTAATGTTAGGTTTAATATTTTTGTTTTGCAACCATTATATGAATCCACATCTTTTTTAAATTATTATTGCTTTATTTTGTTATATAATCTTGAAACAATTTTTAAATGAATAGAGTTTTTATGAATAAAGTAGATGCAGTTGTTTTTTTTCTGCAGAACTCTGTGGCTCCAGAGATATGTGTTTCTTTTATTAAATTAACTCATCAACGTGGTGTTGTTATTCCAACTTCAGACTTAGCTGACCAGATTGCTATATTACACCAGAGAGTCATAAATCTTTTGAAGGGGATTTGTATATGTTCATTTGCTCAACATCTCATCTCTCATTTTATTTCCAAATAAACTCAATAATGTTGCATGCTCTCTCTCTTTATTTATTTATATTTTGGGTGTGGTTAATAATATTAATTTAACATGCTGTTTAAAAACAAAGAAACAACCCCAATCTCCAAAAAACAAAACATTGCAACTCATGTTGTTGTTTGAGTACCATGAAAAATACTGGCTTGTTCTCCTTGTTGTTCAGTATTTAATGACTTGTTGGAAAGAAGAAACTAGTGTAATGTTTGTTTGTTCAGAGTTGCAGTTTATATCTAGAGCGTTGCATATGGCTCACCTGTTTTCTGGAGAATAGTAATTAGCACCCCAGTTCTTCAATACACAACACATAGGTGGTCTGTTGTGCCAATGCATAGCCATGTGAAGTCATTGGGTATGTTTATACTGCAGTGTAAGCCAGAATTTGAATTTAGGCTCAAGCCTGACCCTCCTTTTGTCTACACACATATCCCGCTAACCAAGGACTTGGTACCATGGGGATGGAGTGTCCAAGCCTGACTCAAGCAGGGACTTAGGGTTCAAGTGTTGTTGCTTTTCAGTGTAGATGCATGCAGTCTCTCATGCTCTGGGAATCTGCCAAAAGTATATCATGGTCCCTCAAGCTGACTCTTGTTTTCCCACACTGCACCACGAACAAAGGACTAGAGTGGCCACATTTTGGGAGGGCAGTAGGAAGTCTGGGATATGGGTGATCGGACTTGGGCCTGTATAATGCAATGTAGATGCTGGAGTTCCAGGGTGGGACCCAGGGTTCAACAATTCCTAACCTGGGATTACAGATGAGTATAGATGCTCAAGCCCTAGGTTAACAAAGCCGGGGTCTGTTAACTTGAGTTCTACTTATCCTGGGCTTACACTGCAGTGTAGACATACCCATTGTGGCTCTGCATGGGTGCATCAGTCCATCTTTGCCTTGTATTTTGAACAATCGGGGTCCAAGTTGCTTTCCACCAGAGAGAGAGAGGAAAGCCAAATGGTAGAGCTGGTTGGAAAATATTGCCGTTCCACACCCATTTCAACCTGCATGGAAGCTGGAGGGAAGAGCATGAGTTGCACAAGGGAAGAGTTTGGAGGACGCACTAGGAAGTCAGTCTAGTATTGCTGCTTATTAGTTTTCCTGGGATTGCATTAGGATTGCTGCCGGTGTGATCCAGCTGGAATCGAACTGGTTATTGCTCTGATAGCATAGATGCAAATATGGCAGTTGAGTGGCTGGCAGGCATGGGCAGTGGGTACCATAGGCTGGGGGAGGCTGTGCCTGCACAAACAGCCAGGCATGGCTCAGCGCATGCTCCGCCCCCAGACCTCCTGCTTCTGCTGTATGGCTAAGGCCCGGCTCCAGGGCCTGGGAGGGCTGTAGCTGCCCACCTTCCCTCATGGTGCTCCAGGGCTAGCTTGGGGCCGGCGGCTGCAGTGCGGGAGCTCTGGGCTCTGGCAGGCCCTTGCGTGGAAGGGGCAGGGCAGGAGGCTAGCCTCCCCCACCCAGTGGTTCACGCGCTGCCCATGCTGGCAGTCATCTTCTGCGGTGCACATTCCATGCTGTGAGTCTTACTAGACCGACCACTGCCACTGCATTTCAGGTGTGAAGTCCTGGGCGATAACACTGAGGACTCTATTCTTATTACATAAATCTGTCTCTGTTAGAGCAGCTTATTTACAGAGTTGCTCCAACTGCAGTTTAGCATTTGTAGCCATCTATACACAAACTGACTTTCTGGTGCCTCTTTCAAGATCTTCCCTTCTGTAGACCCATGTTCCTTCCTCCAGCTTCCACGCAAGTCGCTACTTTCCTGAGGAAACATTTCACATTTCTGTGGAAAATGTTCATATTTTTGTAAAACTGAAAACTCATTTATTTTTTTATTTTCGGCAAGTTTTCATGGAAGTTTCATTAAACGAAATAGGGACTCTTGAACCTCTTCCTGTTCATGAATAGAGCTGGTTGGGAATTATTTTTTTACTATTTTTTTTAACATTTTTTTACAAATGCTGTTTTTGTTGAAATTGAAACATTTTGAAAAAGCCTGTTTCAATGAAAATTTCCACAAAAAGGCTTTTGAGACAAAAAAAAAAGTTTTGAAAAAATTAATTGCAGAATATTTTGAAAATTTGTTTCAGATTTTAATTTTAATGTTTGTATTTTTACACTGTTTCATGACACTTGAGTAGCGTCAGTGGAACGTATGCACTAATAGTATTGACATCATTTTATCACACATAATAGTTGAAATATTCTATTGATTGTATTTGATGGTGAAAACCACGAAGGGCAGCTGCTAATTAGTATTGATTGAACCATTTTACCTTTTTTTCTAGATTAGTATCACCTGTTGGTGGTGGTTGTTCAATACAACACGTTTCAGCTATTATGTCATAATATGACATCTATTATGCACTATTACAACTGACATGTCATGAAATAGTGTAAAAATAATATAAACATGTAATTCTAAATGAATTTCAAAATTCTGAAAGAAAATTGTCTGAAACTGATTTGTTTTGGAAATTCCGCTTCATGGGAGATTTCAGAAATATCTGTTGTGTGTTTGAATGAAATGAAATTTCAAAATGTCAAGATTTCCCACAAACCAGAAACTCAGGTTTTGACCAGTTTTATTCATGAATCACTGATCACAGCAAGGCTGTCCCGCTAGGCAGGATTCAGTTCAGCTGTGCTTTGTACTGCCATCTACTGTCTTAGTGCCTCATTCTAAAGCTCTTGTCTTAATCTACTTTGTGTTTATTCACGTGAACTTCAATAGCTGCTTCAGTTTTGTACAACTAAATTTTGGATATAATGTGAGCATACAGATTTTTAGCTGTAGCTAGATATGAGTTACACAGTGACAAACTAATATTATCTTACAGTGTCTGCTAACTTTATATGTATGGCTTTTATTCAAAAAGTCTTGTCCCATTCAAACGTTGAGATGGATGAGGCAGGGACAAATAGTGACAATCTGCCACAGGGCTCCTTGATGTTAAAACCTACATTATCTGCGTTTTATAACAGTAGGCCCATGTACTGCAATTTGCTATGTACAGGCGAATACCTGTGCAGTGCCACATTGATTTAATTTAAAAACTTTTCAATTTACCCACTTCAAAATCTTCTTTAACATTTTTTATTGTTGTATAACAGGTTACAAAAAAGCTATGGTTTAGAAATCTATCTGGCAGGTTAGTATCTGTTATCCAAGGAAAAGATGAAGAGACATTTAAGAAATAATACTACATTGATTTTGCTGCAGCTCTGCTTTCCCCCCACTTCTGTAGAAGCTGCTGATGCTGACTGCGTCCTCAGTTTCTAAGATGAAACTGACAGCAGATTCAAGGGAGGAGAAGCAGGCTTATAATTCTGGCTGGTAGTGTAAATTGAGATGGAGTAGTGCTAAATAATGAGTTTTGTGCATCTTCAAAGAGGGTTACAGAAAATGTAAAAGGTCATTCCCAGTGCAGGTCCCATTGATTTTGGATTTGTGCAAGATGGTGTCCCAAATCCTGTGATTCACAACCCAATAATCAATGAAAGTCCCGAGATCCCATGGGTCTCCTTTTGTGGAAGGTTAGGCTAAATGGATAAAATTTTCAAAAACATCTAAGTGACTTAGGGCCCTAAGTCCCATTCATTTTTCAAGGCTTGAAAGGCTACACCACAGAACTTTTGCCAGCATAGCTATCCCAGCAGAGCCCCCTCGTTGGAGGCTCATTGTAAGTTGACAGGCATTCTTCCGCCAACATAGCTACACCACTTCCCTGAATGACATTAGCTAAGCTGATGAAGCCCTCTTCTGTCACCATAGTTGTGTCTATGCCAGGGATTTTGCCAGCATAGCTATGTCTGCTGGGCAGTGTGATTATCTTTGGTATTGTAGACTAAGACTTAGGCTGCTAAGTCACTTAAATGCTTTTTGAAAAGTTTACCCATAATTACTATTAAAACTGGAATGTGAAACTAAAGCTGGAAAATGCTGAGACTTCTCAGAGCATGAGGGTAAGAGTGTATTAATGGGAATGCTTTAAATGGTACTTCATGCAGCTTTTACACATGAAAAGCAGTGATTTGGGTGCCAGTCCTGCAAAACCCAAAGCATATGCATCACCTTATGCACTGGGAGTAGCCCTATTGACTTCAGTGGGAGTACTCACAGTGCATAGAGTTAAGCGCACACAAAATCTTTGTCAACATCTAGGGCCTGAATCCTGCATTTTTGATCCTTTTTCATGCGGTTTATTGTGAATGAGCAATTCCCTGCAAAGTCTTTTTTTAATTAAATCATTTGCAAAAATTTAGATTTTTAAAAATGAAGAGTAACTGTTCAGTGCATATGTGTGGAACTCTTCTTGTCTGTCTGGACATTTCATATTCTATACATGTAGTTTAAAAAAAAAAGAGAAGTTGGGATTAGTCTCAAGCGAATGTCTTTTCGGTGATGTGGGTGCAGAATAAAGCTGTGTGGAATGTGGTAGTTTTCAGGGGGTTATGAATTCCTTTTTCTTCGGTTCACTTTGAGTGTTTGCATCTCTTTGTACTGGAGTCTTTTTGCTTAGACATTCAGGTTCAAATGAAAACTCATTGAATTTCACTTGATTTTTTAAGCCAAATCCATGAAACTCTGCATTTTCACATGGTTTCCATCAAATAATAATTGGCCTAAGTTTGCTCCAAACTGCGTCTAGATATTTTTGAAACTTGGCACAAGTTCTCAGACCCTGTGAATTTTGTGTAATAAACATTGTGCACATGTCTTCTGATCTACTCCATACTAATAGAATATTCATTTTAACGTGACAGTGAAATATGGTACAGTGGTTCTTTTCTTATGCTGTGAAAATAATATCTATAGTCTCTTGAGGAAAAATATGGTTCAGTATGGAGTCAGGGGATCTGGGTTCTACCTTAGACTTGCTTTACAATATTGTGCCTTTGTTTCTCTTGTCCGTAAAATGAAGAACACTGGTTCTTATTTCACGGGGGTAATATGAAGCTTGTATCAATAGCGTTTGCAGGATGCTTTGAGATCCTCTAATGGAAGATGCTATAGAAGCACTAAGTGTAAATATTTGTTTTCTTGCTTTTGCAGAAGGGTTCTTTTTAAATGAAAAGTTACAGGCTTGTGGCAGATTCTCCGAAACATTTGGTTTAAATAAAGGCCAATAAAGTTCTCATGTTTATTGAAAAGAAAAAAAAAACGAAACCCTCTTCTGTTAATGTTTCTGTACTGCATTTAAAGTAGACAGTAAGAGTGAAATTTGAGAGCACCTAAGTCCCATTTTCAAAAGAGATTTAGGAGCTTTCAGTTGATACCCTAAGTCCCACTGACTGTGTCTACTCTGCAATTACTGACTCGAGCTTGGGTTACTGCTTACTGTATTTTTCACTCCATGCATCTGATGAAGTGGGTTTTAGCCCATGAAAGCTTATGCCCAAATAAATTTGTTAGTCTAAGGTGCCACAAGCACTCCTCGTTGTTTTTGCTGATACAGACTAACACGGCCACCGCTCTGAAATCTGCTTACAGGGTGTCCTTCAGGAATAATGCATTCTCCATTTCAAGTATATTGGTAAAACAATCTTATAAACTCCTCACTTAGTGTTGTAGTTATGTTCCTGAAAAATGCTACTTTAAGCAAAATGATGTTAAGCGAATCCAATTTCCCCTTAAGAATTAATGTAAATGGCGGGGAGGGGGGGTGTTAGGTTCCAGGGAATTTTTTTCACCAGACAAAAGACATTGTATACATATACAGTATAATTTTAAACAAACTGTTTAATACTGTTCTTACCAATGATGATTGTGAAGCTTGGTTGAGGTGAGGCGTAGTGGGGTCGGAGCGTGGGGGCTTGCCCCACTCTCCCTGCCCAGTGCTCCTGCTGGGGAGTGGGGTCGGGGGCTTGCCCACTCCCCAGCTGAAATGCTGGGCAGGCGGAGTGGGATAAGCCCCCACACCCTGACTGTGCTCCCCAGCTGGAACACCAGTGGGCGGAACGGGGCAAGCCCCTGCGCCCCAATCCTGCTCCGTGGCAGGAGCACCAGACAGGCGGAATGGGGCAAGCCCCCGTACCCCAACCCTGCAGTGCCAGGTGGAGGGGGACAAGCCAAATGACCTTATAACGGAACGTTGTGTGACTTTAAACGAGTATGTTCTCTAATAGATCAGCAACCTAATAATGAAACAGTGTTAACTGGGGCGACTTTAAGTGAGGAGTTACTGTACATCTCTGTCTCCTGTAACTAACTGGAATCACTACTGTAATTTTTCCCCCTACGTGTGTTGTGTTTAGGTTTTCACAGTCCTGATAACCCGTGTGTGTATTTTTCTTGTACTTACTCAGAAAACCACTTTATGTATCTTCAGAAGAGCTGCCACATTAATTTAACAAGAAACAAGGTTATTCTCTTTCATTCAAATTGTTCTGCAATAATGTGATTTCACAATTTTAAAGTAAGACAGCAGCCAACTGAATTGTGTTTATTATTACAACTTAAGGGGGAGTACTTAGAATGTAAGTGAAAACTGGGTCAAAATGATTTAATACAATGTTTTTCCTTTTTAAATAAAAAGGAAATATTTGTATTTCAAAAAGTAAATATTGTTTTAAAATATTTATCAAATATTTTTATGATAAACCACTTAAAGCATCACAAGATTTGTTTACTCTGGAAAAAAAATGTCAGCAGTCAAAAGAATGGCATTCATCTCAAAATAATTGCATTCATTTGCAGTAGTTCTTGTAGAGAGCTAACAGTACTGCAGTATACTTAGAGCACTTTTTTATAGCTTAACTCACTCACTAGTATCTGGATTCAGCAAGGTTCCTACTGAAGTCGATGGAACTACTCAAGTGCTTGAATAGGGCACATCTCTAAGTACCTTGCTGAGTTGAGGCTTGTAGCCCAAAAGTTTCCCCATGGTCTTGGGTCAGTCCATGTCTCTGGTGGCGGGGGGGGAAGGAGAAATCTTTCTCTCGTGGCTTTAACATTCCACAAGCCTTGCATTTTTCCCAGGATGTTTTTCTACTATACCCTTTGCAAGAATCCAGTCTCCTGGCAGTTTATGGTTGGTCCTGGTAGCTGTCCAGAGACATCATTCAACACACATCAGCTACTGTGGCAGGAATTTGCCACAAACATTCGTATTTAAACAGGCTTTAAAATAAAGCAAATTACAGTTGAAGCTTTCCTGTCAGAATCAGTCTCTGCATATTGAATTAACCTACAAACAATTTTTAGCAACTTGCCACCCCACCCACCCAAACATAACAGGTTTGTTTTTACCACTGTTGCACCCACTGTGTACAGGCCCAGCCTAAAAATGTTGGGACTGTTAGTGATATAATTCTTTGAAATGCACCCCAAACTCAGTGGAGTCATTTTATAATCAATGTGCGTAGCTCATGAAGGATCTTTTGGCTCTTCTCTGCTCTTGCTGAAGTAGAGTGGTTCAGCTGCTTGTTCCTCTGAGCTCTACTGATCAGTTTGGCTTGGAAGGAAAAAAGATTTAAAAAAAAAGAAATGAAAGCAGAGATTTCTCTTTAAATTTTTAGTTCTCCCAAGTTGCTATGCATTTGCTCATTATAGAGTGAGTGGGCATCAAAATTCTAGGTAGTTTTCAGAAACCTGCCTATTACAAAGGTGGTGATGTATAATAGCGAATGTGTAAAATACAGTTTCACAATAGCAGACACAAATGCACTCTAGAATATTAATGTTCTTGTACAGGTTTTAAGTAATATCTCTGTAATAAATTATGTTAATGGCTTTCCTTGTAATGATTTTGCTTTAGTTTGTCACTCACTGTGCATGGCTCTTTACGCACAATATTAGAATAATCTCACTGTTTGGTCATATCACAATCAGTCTCACAGTACTCCTAACCCAAATTATCATTTTGCTATTTATCAGGCTAATATGTTTTTGGCATGTCATATTGCGCACTGTGGGAGCTCACCTTGTTAAGGTTGCATCCGAGGTTGACAAGATTAAACTGAAGTCATTTTCTCTTCGAGCTTAGCAGCTGGAGTATCTGTGTTGTCAGCAAATAAGAGTTTTTTCCCTTTCCCTAGGGCATTATCTCAAATGTAGTGTCAGAGTGCCCGATGGATTTACTTCACTATTTTTAATCCAATTTTTAATTTTCCTCCTACCACCTTTCAGCTGTCATAGGCAATATTTTCCTGGGAAGCAGTAGCAAATGTGCACAGAAGAAACCACTATACAACATTACTGCCTAGATGCCAATCTCTTCCTAACCGCAATGCTCACTGTTTCAGCTGCAGAGCTTACCTGATATTTGTTCTCTATGGCACAATTTTTAAGAAAAGAAAAAAACAAATAAATTATTTTTGTTCATTCAGCATGACAAAAAAAAGTTTAGGGGAGATGTTAATAAAATCGAATGTTTTTTGTTATGGACTTTAATGCCTTTAGAATAATTGATGGATGAACATACATTTCAATTTGGTTTTACTGTATAGTTTACATAATTGGATTATTCCGCAAACATCTCCACAATTGTAAAACACAAACCATAGACTCAGGCCTAAAAAGTTAATCAAACAAAGAAAAACCCTTTAATTGCAAAAGTAGTAGTGTCTTTTATTTCGAGCCTAACAAATTTTAATACCCAACTAGCCTGGCAATTTAACATTTACAATTGTAAATTACTTTTCCTTTCAACAGAACATAGTGAAGGAGGATGTCTACTGATTAATTCATTTGGGAAAGGAATAACCAAACTGATGAAGGAAAGCAAAGTATGCCAGCAGTGTGCTTTTGTTCGTGACTCGCATGCTTTTCATGGCCAAATTGCAATCTGACCAATTTCTTCACATACTGTGTGTACTTGACTATTTCCATACCATTTATGCCTTTCTTTTCAAGAACTTAGTATATTAACAGGATAAGCCGCATTCTGCTGTTAGTTTTATCAATGAAGACAATGGAATTGTACCAGAATTAGCAAGAGCAGAAATTCAGGGAATGAAGGCATTGCACCTTTCTTTTAAAAGCTGTAATATTTAAATATATTGTGGTTGAATTTTGATTTACATGTTTATGAAAATGTGTTTAAAAAAACAGAAAAGTTCCATTGTCAATGGCAGTGAAATCCAAGGCACGCACAACTTGCCATCATATGATTAGATGCATTAATATTTAGTAATGTAAAAAGTACTAATGTGCTCCCTGATCTTCTGCAGCCTTAGTGGTGGGAATGTGCTGTGTGTGGGCCAGCAAAGGAAAGAGAACGGTCGGTGACTTTAAGGAGTACTCCTCCCTTGTTTATTCTCTTCCTTTTTGAATACGCTGCCTCCTTGTGGGCGTGAGATGCAGGCTGTCACGGGGCAAGACTCGCCCCTGCTGCACCTCCTGCTGGTCTCTCAGGGAATTAGCTCTTCCAGCCTCTGGAGCACCCTCTGCAGGCCAATGTCCCACTTGCCATTGGCCCCCGGTGCCCCTTTTACCCAGTCTCTGGGTCTTCCCTCCCCAGGGAACCCCCACCCACTATCCCCACCTTGCCTCAGTCTTTGGTACTGCCAGTCACCATTGAGCCCCCACACTGGGTCAGACTGCAGTGTATAAGCCAATCATCACAGGCAAGGGGGGTTTGGACCTGCTGCCTCTGCCTACGCGGGGGCTGCCCCCTGCAACCCCAGGACCTATCTTAGGCTATCTGCCAGGCCTGCTGCCTGGGGCTTTTCCAGTCTGGAGCCTTCCAGCTCCTCTGGCCTTCCCCAGCCCTACTTCACCTCAGGTATTCCAGTACACTCCCCAGCAGCCAGGCCCATCTCTCTCAACAGCTAGAGGAGTGCTCCTGGCCCACTGTCCTCTTATAAGGGCCAGCTGAGCCCTGATAGGGGTGTGGCCACAGCTGAGCCTGCTTCCCCCAATCAGCCTGGGGCAATGCTTGCTCCCAGCAACAGCCCTCTCCTGGGCTGTTTTAAGCCCTTTAAGGCCTGAGCGGGTGACCACCCCCGCTACAAGGCTCTTTGGCACATTGGCACAACATAAGCCTGTTGACTCCCACTCCCTAAGGAGGTTTTATAAGCCCTCCCCCTTGTCCAGGGTGGCATTCTGAGTAGGGACCAGGTTTTGGGCCTTGCTGTTTCGCATCATGCTCGTCATCTTTTCCAGGCTGGGAAGGAATTTTTCCTCACCACTGGATTGGCCTGGGCAGGGCGTGTGTTTCCACTTTCCTCTCGGTAG
Organism: Lepidochelys olivacea; assembly: GCF_965140295.1. Classification (NCBI taxonomy): domain Eukaryota; kingdom Metazoa; phylum Chordata; order Testudines; family Cheloniidae; genus Lepidochelys; species Lepidochelys olivacea. The sequence continues at coordinate 27,747,579 of NC_140417.1, read as the reverse complement.
CCCAAATAAACAGTAGGTAAGATAGGCTGTAAAATTCATGTGGTTGGAACTTGGCAAGTAATTGTTCATCAGGGGTCTGGTTCCCTAATAAACTGCAGTCTGAGGTGGACTTATGGGGAAGCATCCCCTAAAGAAGCTGAGGAAAGATGGATTGGGACTCCTAACGTCTGGTACAGTGGGGAGAAAAACCCCTTTCCCCAGCTCCCTTAATCCTTGTACAAGGGGTGGGTGCTGGGGACCCAGCAACAGGTTGTGAGTGGGGAGAGCCAATGGGAGCCCTCTCAGATAGGTGGAAAGGATTAAGGAAAGACTGATGATCTGCTCTATATGATTTAATGCTGGGTAGTTCCCAGATGAGATAAAGTTGTGGCCTAATTAAACCACATCTCTTGTAGTCTGTCTTTCTTCCTGCATAGCCAGGACAATAACAGCTGAGAGAGTGACTGTGCTGTATAGGACTCTGCCTCAGGCACGTTGATTGTAAGGTGATGAATGTTTCAGTGGAAATACATGAACTACAAGGTATTAGTTGTTTGCATTAGCTCAGTAAAACTAGTTGCATGTAAAATTGAAAAATGACACTTTTCAAAGCATTTAAAGCTTTCAGGTACCAATCGTGTATCATTTATCTGTTTCTATGCTAAGTAGCTATCCTTTTGCCCTAATAAATATAAAGAAGAAATCCTATAAAGTTAATTTCCACAGGATTATGTATCTAGTCTCTGTGTCCTATTATTATTTATAATCGTGTACTTAGTTATAACAATGACTGGGATTCAACTTCATGGGCTTTGTCAAAGATATTATATTTGGATCTTTTACAGTTAGTAAACATTTGAAAAACTTTTTTGTTTTCAAAGGTTGAAAGATTAAAATGGGGTTATGTACTGCTGCTAGTTGCCTCCAAAGTTTGCTAGAATCCCTGTTTTTGAGCTAGGTCTCTCTCTCTTTTTTTTTTCTTTCTCACGTATACACCCACACTCTCATGCACCCCCCCATCAATAATTTTATCTAAATCACTTTTGCTTATCTTGTTATACTTTTTCCAGAAGAAGCCAAATACCATTTAGGAGTCTTTACACATACAGATGATGATTTCTTTCTCCAGAAAAAAGTCAAATCTAGATTTAAATTACTGTCAAAGTTGAAGTTGGATTGTATGAAACCTTTTGTAATATGTATTTGTGATGTTCAGCATGAAATGGATAACTCCTTTTCTTTAAGAGATGCCAGTCAATCCAAATTATGGTTGAAGTAGTATAAAAACCTAGGAGAAAAATGCTATAAAATTCTGCTGTCATAGGTTTTAGCCAATTCCTTTTAACATACTTGATGAAGTCAGAATGCTTTCAGTATATCACTAATAGCAGTTCTCGAATTAATGGAAAATATTAAGCTAAAAAGAGAGACTTTTGCCAGTACATAATTGTGCAACAAATGGTTTAGATTGAGAAAACTTTGTGTTAAAATAGTACTTCTTTTGTGTACAGTGGGGTTGGACTGCCCTTACCATTTAATGTTAAGAGGGATGTGCATTCACAGATATTAAATTGTTTTCAGAAAGAAGTGCACATGTACTAGTTTCCTAAAATGAATCTTTAAGCTCCTAAAAATATGTAGCTTTTTATATCATGTTCTTCTGGTTTAGACAAAAACATATGCTAATAAATATTAGATACATGAATGAATGGATTAAAATGTAAGAAAATTGTTCAGAGGGTGTAATAACTGAATGCAAATTTTTGTTGCAGTATGAATACTTCAACGCTGTTCTCATAAATGAACGAGATGAAGAAGGAAACTTTTTAGAACTTGGGAAGGAGTTCATTCTAGTGCCAAATGACCACTTCAATAACTTGCCTGTGAACATCAGCCTGAGTGACGTCCAAGTACCGACCAATATGTACAACAAAGGTTAGCTAATATCTTCTTTCTCTCTGCATTCCTCGAGTTAAAGGTATGAAGCAACATGTTGTTAATAAATGACTATATTTTATAAACTAATTCTGTGCTTTGTTAGAGTTAGTTTCTCTCAGTCTTCAGCTGAGGTAATGCCATAAGAGCTACAGCTCTGAATATAATTTCTTTTCTTCTATGGCAACATGTATGGTGACCTAATATAATCAACACATTGCATATGTATTTTGCAGCACATATTGTATCAGAGGAAAACTTATTTAGGGCAAATTGCTTTCCATAGTTTCCAGATCAGTTGAACAGGCTGTAAACCGTCATTCATTAGTTAGGCTCATGGCAAATAGAGAGCCTAAATGCACCTTTTAAACATGACGGAGAGTAAACCCATCAAGCAGGTAGGAAAACTCTCAACTGTTTATAACTACAGCTGCTGCTGACTCTTAGGTAACATGTACAGCAAGTTAATTTTAATAAGATATCACACTTGATACTGAATGGTATACTTGACATGTAGTACATAATATATATGCCTACTAAATGCCTGATCTAACAAACTCAGTGGATTGAGCCGGAATATAGGGAGTACAAACTGAACTCATAACAGCTTGTTTTCATTTTCCCATTGGAATTTCTTGTTGTCCAGTCATCAGAATTCAGTCTCTATGTCTGCTTATTGCAATTATAGAGCAACAATCAATTTAATTTTCTGGGCCATTCCAATGATGAAATGTATTAAGTTATAGCACACAAGTTTACAAACTGTGGTCCTTGGAGCCCTTGTCAGTGATCCATGGAGAGCTGGCTTCTCATTTAAACTGTGTTAAAAGACAGCTAAAAATGCATTCAGTACTTTCCAAATGCTACAATTCCATGTCAGCAATTGCGGTAATTGACGTAGGGATGTTGTGTAATTGCAAATGAAACGGGAGATAGTCCAAACAATTTAGACTGAGAGGAGAAGTGATTCATGAGGCAACCTTTCTTCTAAGATGTGATTCACACTACGGAGAAGCCTGACAACTCAGAAATTGTAGAGAAATGTTTAAAATTGGGATCACAAAATAACAAAGCTTCACAGAGAATATTTAAAGGTTTGTGAGATGACTGAAGTGGAATATTTTAAAGAGATTTAGAAAAAACTTTGAACACTATCAAATGATTTCTGTTTCACATTTAAAAAGTGCTAATATTTTTCTATTTGTACCTGTCTCTAAATGAGCTCATTCCAGACTTTCTATATTCATATTGAATCCTCATTAAAAGAAAAACAAAAAGGAAATATTATTGTGATGGTTGCAAAGGGATTTAGAAATGCTAAGTTAGTCATATTTTAGGGAGAAGTTAAATCGCTGAGCAATTGAGGTGATGGGGATTTTATTAAAATGTGAGGACCTTCTTCCTATTTAATATTATACAGTACTTTTCTGTGCAGAACTACTTTTCAGACCCTAATGAACTACACATTCAGGCCTAAGTCAACTGGGCTGTCAAATCATGTTTTGGCCACTCATACAGGATCTGCCTATAGAGAGAGATGAGGGAATCCATGATGGTGATTCCTGTCTCCACTTTGCCTAATTCAAACCAGCCAAAATAATCACTTTGTGCAGCTGCAGAAACATTATTTTTATCTTTCAAATTTTTTCCAACTGCTGAAATCTGGATTATTGCTGATATTTTCCTAAAACAGATACACAGACTCAGCTTGGATGTTCACGTTGACATTCCCTCAGCAAAGCGAGGTGATCCATATGCTTCGGCTTTTTGGCACACCATACTTGTGTTTATCCATTGCAGTGTATGGTCCTCGATAGCTTAATCAAACCGTTGGCTTAAGGCATAGGCACTGGATAGTTATGGATTGCCAGCAAAGCACCTGCATAACAGAGAATGTCCTTTGGTCAGCTGCGTCTTTTGTCTCATTTTGTTGGATTCGTAGGGAATTGGCAAAACCACACAGTATTGCCAACCAGGGTATTTGAAATCATGAGTCAAGCCTCAATAATAATGAGATTGGCTTAAAAAATCATAAGACTTTTAAAAATAATAATTTTGGGGGACTTTTTAAAATATTTGCCCTCTGTTGTTCGTGCCTAACTGGTATTTCTACACTGCAGTTAGACACCTGTGGCTGGCCCATGCCAACTGACTCAGGTTTGCGGAGCTTGGGCTAAGGGCCTTTTTAATTGTGGTGTAGACGTTTGGGCTTGTGTGCACTCTGAGTTCTGGGACCCTCCCACCTTGCAGGGCCCTAGAGCCTGGGCTCCAGCCTGAGCCTGAATGTTTACACCGCAGTTAAACAGTCCCTTAGCCCGAGCCCCGGAAGCCTGAGTCAGCTGGTCTGGGCCAGCCTGGGTATCTAACTGCAGTATAGACATACGCTTAGAATTCACATTTTCAAGCTTTTGTCTGCAACTATGAGGGCTAGAAATTTACTTGGGGTGGAAAACAATGAGATTTCACATAATTCCATGAATCCCAGAGCTGGGACTTAAAGCAACACAGCAAATATCGGGAGATTTGTGATAAAACCAGAAGAGTTGCCAACACTGAATGCCACAGATATTAGTACAGATTGTGAATTACTAGATACCATCAGAGATATTTGGGCAGTGCTCCCATCAGTGTCTGGTTGGGTGGGCACAAGTGGCAGAAGGCCGATAAGCACAGTAGAACTTATCACTTATTCAGCTATTACAGACTGCTCAAATGTAGCAGTCTAAATTTATACAGCACTTCACAGACCATAGGTAAGACCCATTACATTCCTGAGGAGCTCACAATCTAATATGCAAACTGTTCAAGGAAAAACAGCCAACCAGCTTAAAAAAAACCAGACAACCCAGCCTAGCATGGAAATATATATAAGTAAGTTTATATACAAGCTGTTTGACTGAGTGAAGAGCACTTATCCATACTGTAAAGGTACATTTAAACATGCAACAGGGGAATCACTTACTAAATAAGAGGATTTCTGTACAATCACTTACTAAATAAGAGGATTTGTGTATATTTTCTTTCTGGGATAATTTTCTGATCCTAAATTTTGCATTGGTGTGGGGGTTAGTCTGATTATTAGTGTGCCATTGCCAAGTGTGATCTTGGATGGTACCTGTCTCTCTTTCCCTGTGTCTCCTGTGTACTAGCCTATACGAAACTGAGTACATTAATTAACAAGATATGAATCTTCACCATTGTAATGCAAAGCTATTGATTTTTAGACTGTGAAGCTAGTACAAGTATTGGGTTGTCGTGAACACACTGATGTTTCTGAATTCCTATCATGAATATAACTGAAGGAGTTCTGAAGCTAAGTGGGATGTTAGTGTGCTTATTTATATGTCAAAACACACAACACTCTTCCAGCGCTCAGCTGTTTCACCAAGAGACTCATGTTCTGTTTCTGAGGTTATTTAAAATGCAAAAGTTTGAGGACATGGTGCTGGAAAGTATCTGTTTACAATAATGTTTTGTTTTTCAAGCAGTTTGAAAAGCATAGAAGTTCAACAGTCATTAGACATGAATTTAGAGAAGTTTTCGTAAGACTCAAGATAAGGTGCCATTTTAAACAATGAGTAAATTATGTAAAACCAGCATGAGATCAGAATCCTCCCTTGTGTATTTTAGAAACACTAATAGTCAGATACTTAGGTGTGTCAGAGCAGTGCTAAGCACACCTTGGAAAACGGTGCACAGGTGGCTTGTTGACACTGACCTTTCCACCCTCCATCTCTCCTTCCCCCATCCATAAAGACTACCTGAAGCCAAACTGTCAGTTAGAGCAGCTTCAGGGTTACTTTAACTTGCATGAGTTGATAATGACTCCCATGGAGCAGCTCTCCTGGCCAGGATTGTTGGAGTGCATTGTGCTCTGGCCCTGCATTCTCCCCAGTACACCTGCTTTGCCAGGTGGTGGGAAGCAGGTAGCTAACTGGGGAATCCTCAGTTGATATTTAATTACTGCTTCAAGGCCCATTTGTGCTACTGTTGAGGTACAAAACACATTTACCAGAGGCCAAATATATGGACCAACCTCTGCAACATCTCTCAGAAACCAGTTTCAGCAGCAGGAGTCTGATGTCCAGTTGGGGGAGACAGCAGACAGTAGTTTGAGTCCCAAGGTTGTCATTTAAGGTACTATGGGCCTGATCATGTTCTCATACCACATATACACCTGTTTCAGAGTAGCAGCCGTGTTAGTCTGTATTAGCAAAAAGAAAATGAGTAGTAGTGGCACTTTAGAGACTAACCAATTTATTTGAGCATAAGTTTTTGTGAGCTACAGCTCACTTCATCGGATGCATTCAGTGGAAAATACAGTGAGGAGATTTATATACACACAGAACATGAAAGAATGGGTGTTATCATACATGCTGTAAGGAGAGTGATCGCTTAAGATGACCTATTACGAGCGGGGGGGGGGAGAAAACTTTTTGTAGTGATAATCAAGGTGGGCCATTTCCAGCAGTTAACAGGAAAGTCCGAGGAGCAGTAGGGGGCGGGGAATAAACATGGGGAAATAGTTTTACTTTGTGTAATGACACATCCACTCCCAGTCTCTATTCAAACCTAAGTTAATTGTATCCAGTTTGCAAATTAATTTCAATTCAGCAGTCTCTCGTTGGAGTCTGTTTTTGAAGTCTTTTTGTTTTAATATTGCGACCTTTAGGTCTGAGATCGAGTGACCAGAGAGATTGAAGTGTTCTCTGACTGGTTTATGAATGTTATAATTCTTGACATCTGATTTGTGTCCATTTATTCTTTTACGTAGAGACTGTCCAGTTTGACCAATGTACATGGCAGAGGGGCATTGCTGGCACATGATGGCATATATCTCATTGGTAGATGTGCAGGTGAATGAGTCTCTGATAGTGTGGCTGATGTGATTAGGCCCTATGATGTGTCCCCTGAATAGATATGTGGGCAAAGTTGGCAACGGGCTTTGTTGCAAGGATAGGTTCCTGGGTTAGTGGTTCTGTTGTGTGGTATGTGGTTGCTGGTGAGTATTTGCTTCAGGTTGGGGGGCTGTCTGAAGGCAAGGACTGGCCTGTCTCCCAAGATTTGTGAGAGTGATGGGTCATCCTTCAGGATAGGTTGTAGATTCTTGATGATGCGTTGGAGAGGTTTTAGTTGGGGCAAGAAGGTGACGGCTAGTGGTGTTCTGTTATTATCTTTGTTGGGTCTGTCCTGTAGTAGGTGACTTCTGGGTACTCTCCTGGCTCTGTCAATCTGTTTCTTCGCTTCAGCAGGTGGGTATTGTAGTTATAAGAATGCTTGATGCCCACCTTGATTATCACTACAGAAAGTTTTCTCCACCCCTCACTCTCCTGTTCGTAATAGCTCATCTTAAGTGATCACTCTACTTATAGTGTGTATGATAACACCCATTTATGTGACCATCGCTTATTAGCACCGTAGTGTCATCATGATATCTTCATCATCTGGACCCATGGAAAAGAAGCCCTTGAGGAATTCCAGCATGATTTCAACAATTTCCATCCCAACATCAACCTCAGCCTGGACCAGTCCACACAAGAGATCCACTTCCTGGACATTACGGTGCTAATAAGTGATGGTCACATAAACACCACCCTATACTGGAAACCTACTGACCGTTATTCCTACCTACATGCCTCCAGCTTTCACCCAGACCACACCACATGATCCATTGTCTACAGCCAAGCTCTACGATGCAACCGCATTTGCTCCAACCCCTCAGACAGAGACAAACACCTACAAGATCTCTATCAAGCATTCTTACAACTACAACTACTCACGAAAGCTTATGTTCAAATAAATTGGTTAGTCTCTAATGTGCCACTAGTGCTCCTTTTCTTTTTGCAGATACACCTGTGTGACTTGTTGAATTAAATGGAATTGTTTAGCTTTACTGCAGGGCAAATGAGAGTGAACTCAGACATATAGCTACAGTCGAACACACTGATAGTGAACAGAGATGATAAAGTGCTTTTATGGTGAAATAAAATGACAGACCCAAATGGTTTCGGGTCACTGCAACATTCAGAATACAATCTGGCTTTATTAAATCTCTGCTTTAAGTAAATATGTTCAATATAAACACTGACTTCATTATAAAAATTCACTTTAAGGAATTCACTGTAATTTTAACCGTGGTCCAAACAGGGAAGCAAATCATCACAAGGACATTTTTAAAGCACGAACAGTTTGTTGTATAAAAAATTTAATACACTGTGTAGTGAGGTTGGCTTTTCCATCTGGTCATGTGTCTGCTACCTCAGTTTCCCCAACCCAGTTTCCTGAAGAATGCACGAAGACTTGCATGGTTCCAGGATACCCCCTTCTTTGGGTCTAGTTTATTAACAACAGTTCAGTGTCAACTCAAATAGAAATCTTTCCCACAGACTTTACAGTTCCTTCCCAAACCACAGTACTGATGTCTGGCCTTTGCTAAAACCTCTCCCAAGTGAGGCTTCTATTCCTGCTCCCTGCAGTGTCTCTCTCCAGGCTTTCTGCTTAATTGGTGTAGAGTGCCTCTGCTAGGTCCTAACCCTGGTTTTCCCTGCTTTATTTAAACGGGCTCCCTCTTAAAGGAAGTGCTGTCTCCAGGTTGCTATCATGTGGCACTTGGTCACCTGACCCAGCTGCCAGCCAAAGCTGTGAAGTAGGATCATAGATACATATATGTGCCTCTAGACTCCTACCACACTGTTTACTCCTGGGGGAATTTTGTGTCAGTGTGCAAGTTCAGAATTAATGTCCTCCACAAATTCCACCCCCCTCCCCCCTCCAGAATAATTGATTCTGAGGGGGAGGCAAAGGGAAGCCACAGGAGGGGCACACTGCAGTTACATCTTTCACCCACCAGGGGCTGATGTGGCACCAGAAGAGAGGGCAGCTGGTTTACTGGCCGGAACTAAAGTTACATACTTAGTTGCAAGAAGTTTGATGAAATAACTAAATAGACACTACAAGTGAAAAGTGTAATTTTTCTTGGCAACAGAAACCAAGTAGGCTTAGCTAAATTGATTTACGTTAATGGAAGATTTTCTTTTATACTCATTTCCAGTTGACTTTATGCAATCTTATCTCATTCACTGAGTTTTATAATGCAGAAATATTTCCTAAAGGATAAACTTTTCATCCAGTTAGCACAGTTGGCAATGGAATTAAATGTTCTCTATAGCGCTGCAAAACTTAGTTATCTATTGAGCTGTTTTGTTCTGTGTTAAATTTAGTTACAGTAAGAAATTGGGGTGGGGAGAGTCCAAACCTACTTAGTATCAGATAAAATACAGATTTCAAAAATCTGACTGCTCTGTTTGCCTATTTATTTTAAATGTGTTTCTATTCACATTTTGGAATGCATCTTTCTACAGCAAGTGTCAGGAGCGAAAACACTTTTATGCAATAATACTTTGAAGCACAGTATTTTTAATCTATAGCAGGGATGGGCAAACTTTGTGACCCAAGGGTCACATCAGGGAATAGAAATTGTATGGCGGGCCATGAATGCTCACAAAATTGGGATTGGAGTGTGGGAGGGGGTGCTGGCTCTGGGATGGGGCTGGGAATGAAGAGTTTGGGGTGTAGGAGGGTGCTCTGGGCTGGGACCGAGGGATTCAGAGGGTGGGAGGGGGGATCAGGGTTGGGGCAGGGTTATGGGAAGGGGTGCAGGTTCTGGCTGGGGGTGTTGGCTCTGGGGTGGGGCTGGGGATGAGAAGTTTGGGATGCAGGAGGGTGCTCCAGGCTGGGATCAAGGGTTTTGGAGAGTGGGAGGGGGATTAGGGCTGGGGCAGGGATTTTGGGGCGTGGGGAGAGGCTCAGGGGGTGCAGCCTCTGAGCAGCGCTTACCTCAAGCGGCTCCTGGAAGCAGTGACATGTCCCTTCTCCGGCTCCTACGCTGAGATGCGTCCAAGTGGTTCTGCACACTGCCCCGTCTGCAGGCACCACCCCTGCAGCTCCCATTGGAGCACGTAGGAGCCAGAGCTGGGCCATGCTGGCTTCCGGGAGCCATGTAGTGTGGCCCCCGACCCAGCTGGAGCAGGGCCAAGCCACGTGCTGCAGCCCTGAGACCCAGCACCCCACCTGGAACACTGGAGCGGGACCGAGCTGCTGGTGCAACTCGCAGGCCAGCTTAAAACGGCTCGTGGGCCAGAGTTTGCCCACCCTGATCTATAGTCATCACTCCACAATTAGTTTCAGCCAGGATTCCATTATATCACTTGACACAATTTTTCAAATAATGCACATGCAGCCCATTAGTTAGTGTGTGCTGTGTGTCAGTGCTCAATCCACAGAGGATGTAAGTCTAAGGCCTCTATTCAGCAAAGCACATCCGTTTTACTTTAAGCAAATTGACATTAAAGTTACACAAGTGCTGCTTAAGGGATGGACTTAAGCACGTGGTTGAGTGTTTTGTAAAAGTAGGGCCATATATCTTAAACTGAAACTGTAGAGGTTCATGCTTTAATGCTGTAGGTTCTGGGTTGAATCACTGATGATGACCAAGATGATAGACATTTCATATGTGACAGACATGGTGGGGGAGGTTATATCTTTTATTGGCCCAACTTCTGCTGGCGAAAGAGACAAGCTTTTGAGCTTTAAAAGGGTATGTCTACACTGCAATAAAAGACCTGCAGCTTGGCTGCAGCTGGCCCTGGTCAGCTGTATTGGGATCGGGCTGGGGGGATATAAAATTGCAGTGTAGACATTTGGACTCAGGCTGGAGCCTTGGCTCTGAGATCCCACGAGGGGGGCGAGGGGAAAGAGAGTCTCAGAGCCCAGGCTCTAGGCTGAGCCCAAACGTCTACACTGCTATTTTTAGCCCTGCAGTCCGAGTCCTACAGGTCTGAGTCAGCTGACCTGGGCTCTGAGACTCGGAGCTCTGGTTTTTTTAATCTCAGAGAGGTTCTTCAGGTTGTGTAAACTCTGTGTAAACTTGCAATCCTGTCTCTTTCTCTATCAGAAATTGGTCCAATAAACGACATTAGCTCACCTACCTTGTCTCTCTCCTAACCTGGGATCAACATGGCTACAGCAACACTGCAAACAATTTCACATGTGCACATTTGAAAATGGCATACTTGCAGCGATGAGGGAAAGACCCAGTGTTACATACACACATTCGATTTGCACATGCACGTTGACTCGTTTTTGGGGCTCTCTCCACAGCTCCCCTATAACTTTGGCTATTAACATTAATTTTCACTGTTGGCCCAGGTGAATTTTTCAATGAAGTTTAAAGAAAAGTGTCCAAACTGCTTCTGAGTTTCCATCAATAAAAGTGACCTGAATTGAAATTTTGATCAGTGTTGAGAGCAGAATTTATCACATAATACATAACAGCAACATTTAAAAGCCTTCACATACAGTGAAATTTTTCTAATGACTATCTCCAGTAAATGACTTTCTGATTTAAGTGGCCACTTTAAAGCATCCTCATACATTTTTACTTGTTGCTCAACACACATTAAATAACCAGCCTTTCAGTATGAGCTGAGATGTATTTACATGAGTCTGTCATTCTTTAGAAATCTGATGCTATTGACCTCCCGAACCAAATGTGATGCACTCCATTGCATTGGTGAAGTTTGCGCTACAGTAATGAAATGTAAACATGTTAGAAACAATTACTGTTTTTAATGGAACATTGTCAAAATACAGCACAGAATATCTTCACAATCTCTCAGTAAAGCTGGAAAGTTGCTGTCCAATTTGGCTTTATAACACAGAGCTGTGTTTTGATTTTCTCTTTTATAGATTATGAAAATTATGCAGGCTTTTAGCACGCTGTTTACAGAGATTTTTTTTAAAATGTTGAGACATCAGAATTATTCAGACTTAATAAATTTCTCCTCTTAGTTTTCTCTACAATTCTGTCTGACATTAACTTAAAGACTATCAGTACATGTGAGTGATATTGCTATCCCTTTTTTTAGATCACATAAGACAAGCTTCAGAGGATACTGTGTGATTTGAAAAAAAAAACCTTTTTGGACCACAAATCTGTTCATTTTTTTTAAAGTAACAGTTCTGTACTTAGGCAGATAATATAGTCGAAGCCATCTACTGGTAGCTTGATTCAGATAGCCTTATTTGCAAAGGCATCAGCAGTGTCAGCCAAGCATCAAGGGGAAAAAAACCCCAAACCAGCACCCATGCTAACACACCCAAAAAACAAGCCAAATTTTGCTTTACTTCAGTTTCTCAGAACTCTTGTACATTTAGATGTGCATTCAGTGCATCCACCACTGGAAGAAGAAATTGGGGAAAGTGGTTCACTAATGCTTCCTAATTTGAGTAGTAGTGTTTTATAATGTTGCTCTTTAATCAAGTACAACATGTTTATTTTGAAGATGGTCAGGGCCTTGTCTTACTATGTAATTGTAAAGTTACCTGGGTCTTTGTGGCCTACGTAAGTTCTGAATATTTGCCCTTCAGATTTAGCACTTTGTCATAGCTCTAATTTCAGCTGCTTCATAGTTTCTAAAATATGTGGTATCTACGTGCTAAAATGTTAAATGCATATAAATTTAATCGTTCATTTTCTCCCTTACACTTTTTTTGGGGGGGATTGGGTGGTACCTGGTAAGCTGCAAAACTCATTTGTGGTAGTTAATGTAATAAGGAAAATATAAATATAAATATAAAATTATATTAAATATAAATATAAAATATAAATAAATATAAATATAAATCTATATAAGAAAATATAAATATAAATTATTCTTGATTAATGCAGAAAAAGAAAATATTTTTATTTTTAAGCACAAACATTTTGCATGTTTTGAAAGTGGGCCTTGACAGTTCATAAGAAAATTTATTGAATGAATGGTCATCAAAATGTTCCTGTAAATTTGGAATTAAGTTCTGATCTCAGAAGAACTATGAATGTGGCACCTATGCAAAGTTGCCTGGGAGTATCACTGGTTACGATTCATCATCTTAGAGAAAATAATATGGTGGTACTATTGGGTTACAAAATGGTATTTCATTATAAATCCATTTACGGTAGGATTTTCAAATGTTTGGAAGTCAGTGAGAGTTGGGCACCTAACTCCTTTTGGAGCCTTTGAAAATCCCAAGCCTAGTATTTGTTAGGATAAAATAGTCTGTTTTCTAAATTTACTGGTAGTAAAAATAATCCTGGGGAATCCATTGACAAGTTGACAACAATCTTATTCTCACTGCAAAAATCAATATTAATGAATCTCATTGGAGAAGGTGCTCTATCCGAGTAACAATCAGATATGAATTGTGGAACAGTGCAACTCACCAAAATGATCAGATTATAGTGATAAAAAAGTAAAATAAAAGGTTATTTAAAACCCTGAATAATTATCAGGTAAAATCTAGCAACTCTCTGAATGCCAGGGTAACCATTTTTAATGAAAAAGAAATCTCTGAGTGCACAGGTACCACCACAACCCTCGCCGCTGCAGCCTCAGTGGTGAGTAGGCTTTGTCTGAGCCTGCAGTAAAGAGAGAACCCTTGGGCCCTTTTAGGGATTGTCCCCCCATCTTTCTCCTGTCTTCATGGTCACACAGCTTCTTGGTGGGTTTAGGGAGGGGAGGAGAGGGACTTCTTAGCTGACTGACTGGATAAAAGGGTGCAACGGAAGACCATTGGCTCTTGTACACCCAAAGGAAGGGGCCTTTCCCCTCCCTGGAGTACTGTCTGCACCAGAGAGCAATAGCTCCTTCCCTCTTCACAGCCTTGGGGTTAGAGTAGGACCAGATATTGAGCCTTGCTGGGGTCTTGTGCTGGCTGCCTTTTTGGGGCTGAGAAGGAATTTTTTCCTCACTGCCATCCTCTCTGCAATTCAGGGACCCAATGGGTAGCTTAGATTGTAAAAATCAAGTTGTTGCAACTTGACTCAAGTGCCCAGTGCAGAAAATCCTTCAGTAGGGAGTCTGGCTCCCTGATAATACCCAAAATGGAAGCAGAGAGGGAGAAGGTGCCTCCTAAGGAAGACAAGGAATGATGTGGGGGCTCCTAATGTCATGAACAGTGAGGAGACACCCCTTCCCCCATACGCTCAACTCTTGTATGAGGGAAAGGCGATGGCACCAAATAAGAGGTATAGAGGGGGTGGAGCTGAGGTAGACCACCTTCAGGTAGTATGGATTACAGAAGGAAGGAAGACCTGCATTGATCTAGCTATAGCCGGAAAGTTACCCAGATGTGATAAGTTAATAAAGTTGCTGGCTAGTTAAAACCACATTCTGGTGTCTTGTCTTTCTTCTAGTGGCATCCGGGACAATTCATAACACCGATCAAAAGAGGGAAAAATCTGGTTTGGTCTAATTAACCATCCAGCATTTACTGAATCCAGGGAATTGGTCCACTGCCTTGAGGATGCACAATAATGCCATACTGTAGCAATTTAGTGAGGTCCTAATTTTTCTTTAAATAAATCCCTCTTTGATGTAGAGGCTGGTTTGAGCTTTTACAGGGTATAGGAAGTGATTTTTAGCTATGCTTTCCATAGCTACAGAGTATTTTTCTATGATGGATGGTACAGTCCATGAATACTTTTAAGCATTTCTGTCAACAGGAGATATGGTTTATGTCGACTCAACTGACAAACATAAGGCAAACAATATGTTGCTGAGAGTCTGAAGCTGTGCTTACAGTTTTTTAACAACTATGTGGCTTGTGGATGTAGTATAAAATGTTCAATAGTGTGGAGAAAAAGATTCAGAAGTCCTGATTAATTACAGCTAATCAAACTGTAACCAATCAAACTGTACCAGCTAATATGGTAGTATTCTGCTGAGACTACTTACATACCATTGACTAGACACTTATTTAAATAGCAACAATCTTTCTGTTGTAAGTTTGACTCAATTACAGTAACCACTTCCTATAAACAATATATTTAGAGAAAAGCATTTGTGAAAATGATTTTAAAAAATCCATTTGCCAGACTCTAATCTAAACAAGTTACAGGAAAAAGTAAATTTAAAATGTTCTTCTATATTTTCTGGTATGGTAATTTAATTTAGTTTTTGTCCAGGTTTGCTGCTTTCCATGAGGAGATACCATATCTGATATTCTTTCAATATCATCAGCCAGTTTGGTCTGGCCATCAATATAAGCTTAAGATGCTCTTGTCCAGGAATGTGCTTTTATCTCTACCTTCCAGGTCGCTAGGCATGACATGATTGTCTATATAACATCCATATTGTCTCCCTTGCCACATCCTTGTCTCTGCCATCCTGTATCACTTGCAGGATGTTAAAAGTACACTATCATGTGACTTAAACCAGTTTGTATCTTCTGAACATTTTAATGAAATTGACAGTCAATTTTACATTCCCTTTCTTCAGTATTCTTTTCCAGGCTGTGTTATCTTTATCTCTTCATTTGTGGATGTTTCCTATCTTCACTCATGATCAACCACATCATTTAATACCATGAAAAAAGTGAAAATGGTGAGGATGCAATATGGCCAGGAGCAATTCTGAATGTGATTATTTTAGTAACAAAAATATCAAACAAGCTCTGCTTTCTTCTCCATATGCATGCACTCTTTCCATTAGCATCAGTGGGACTTATTTATATGTACTACATAAGGATACTGAAATAGAATACCAAAAGTTTTTACCTTGTGAACACTGAATGGTGGCATATGTGAAATGAACTGATAGTTCAATTCAGTTCCTATGCATCCACACCACAAATTTGGAAAAGGTATGTTACTGTGCAATGCATGAGATTAACCAATGGACCAGCATACAACATAAAATAAGTTGGATACTGAGGAATTACAATATATATATATATATATATATATATATATATATATATATATATATATATACATATATATATTTAGACAAATAGTCACTTATTTGAAGTTCAGCCCCTCAAAGTCTTAACTAACTTGGCTTCTGTTTGTTACAGGACATGCACATTTCGATTAGACCCATGACTTACCTGTTTGCTTCTTTCAGTACCAGAAACTTGGCAACTGTGGATTGCAAACTTGGACTTTACAGAATCACATTTAAGTTTTCCCTTGAACACTTTATAGCCAAGGAAGAGAATATCACCTATGTCAAATGGCATTTCCATAGCATGGTGTTCAATGGCATGCTAAAAGATGCGTTTATTCACTACAAATTGATAAATGCAGGCCGTAATCAAAAGTTCTGCTTGCATAGGAAAAAAAAAATCTGTAATAGAGCCTTCTCAAAAAGATATTGAAATGTGATGAACCACAGCCATTTTTTTGATTAAGTAGGTTTTTTCAATTTGGCACTTAAAAGAAGCTATGAATATCATTCAGTCATACTTCCCCATCAACTCCTTCCAAGTGGCTGTCAAACCAAAATTATCTATTTTCTAGAATATTAGAACCAAAAAAATTCATTCTCCAAGTGATGCACAAAGATTATAATATACAACTGGCAGATATGTAAAAACACTTTCCTGCCAGGTGTGAAATTGAGAAATAAAATCTCATCTGTCACTATCATATGTAATTTGTTAACTTCCATGCTTGATAATCTTTCCTGGACATGTTGTTGAAAATTTGACATGCTGGGCATTATTAAAAATAGATATAGCCACGTACAACCTTGATGACCACTGGGTTTATATGTTGAAATCCCTCCTCCTAAACTCTATTTTTAGATTGTAAACTCTTTTAGACAGGGTCTGTGCCTTCTTTCTGTTGGGACAATGCCTCACATGCTTTGGGTGTTACCAGGAACAAATTAATAGTAATACCTGAACTATACAAATAATGCAGATAGCCGCAGCAAAGTACAAAAAATAGAAATGTTGGTCTTTGTTCACTGATAGAAATACAAATTACAGACTTTATAAAGGGAATAATCTTTCAACTTCCTTCACTTTTCTTGCAAAATACCTGATACTTGGAGTTATATGTTGATGTAACCTTATGGGAATTGCAAAACATAATTACTATCTTATGAATAGCACCTCAATTTGATGATTTAACTAAAATGTATTCCGCGTCAGAACCCTTTTCCCGGTAGTGACTGGTACAACAATATTGTTCTTCTCCTTGTCTCTCTGAATATTATTAAGTCTCAGTCATCATCCCTCGTGTAGATGTAGGTAAACTGGAATCTCCATTGGCCAATCAGCAGTAAACTGTTGCTTGGCACATTCATGAGGCAGTTGGGCACTCCAGCCTTCAGCTAGTTACGCACTCGTGTGTCTGAAATCATCTCAACTAACCAGAGTGAATACGAAAGCAAAGGCACACCCTGATACCTCTGTATCCTGATGTTCCTTTGGTATATGCCCTACAGAAACAATAGTGGGAAGGGCACGATAGACTAAGGTAAATATTGGTCAAGAAGTTTTATGCAGCTTGGATGGGGAAGGCCAGGGTAGTTATTCTTGCTCTTCTGGATTTCTTTTCTGTTTGTTTTTTAGCTCCCTAGTTAGTTCTGATATTAGTATTGTTTTCAAAGTCCAGACTATTCAAAGCGTCTTGTTCTTCAGAGGTTCTGGTATCTACCCTGCTAACCCTATCTTACATTATTTTTCTTTGGATCTTTGCCAGTGTCTTTCTTGATTATTGCAGCCAGCCAAATAGGTCCCTCTGTCCAGTTTGCCTGTTTCTCCAAAATCCAAGCACAAGTCAGAACAGGAAGTACTGGTTGGTATGTTCACACTTTCAGATAAAAACTTTCTTTTTAAAGGCAGGTAACTTGGTTTTATCAGAAGTGCTGGCAGCTCTTCAGTCTGATTCAAGGGAACAGTGTTCTCTGTAGCACTGCTATTTCCAATCACTTTTACCCTGCTTTCAATCCTAATTCCCTGCAACTCTGGTCCATTGTGTCATGTAATGGTCTCCGTATCCACAGTTTCCCACCATTCTGGCTTTACCAACTGCAGTCTCTGCTCAGATAAAGACGTGTGCGATTGCTGATGGTGGAGTTCCCATGTTAAAGGACTTCCATTGTTCATCCCTTGAAAAGACCTTCCTTATTCATTCAGATTTAATAAATATTGCAGAGAGTTTCCCATCATTCCACATTTCTTTCTTTTAACTCTGACTGGCTGTTTTACAAAGATGCACAGAATTCTCTGCTGGTTGCATCTCGCTTTGCTCAAATTCCATGTGTCAGATAATTCCCAGTCTCTCTTAAGGTCACTGCTTTGTGCTTGCAAAAGGCATTAGCTTCCCAGTTGTTTGTTCTCTGTACTGAAGCAATGTCTACAGGACTTCGGAAATGTTGGCATCCTCACTCAAGATGTGTATTGTGCTTGACCTTTCCTATCTGGCTCTATCTAATCTATATGTTTTAATATATCCATATCACCACAGCAACTAGATGTCAAAGATGAGCTGAGTTGTCACATTTTTTTTTTCTGTAAGAGCCCCTACTCTTTAACACTTCTTGGTTCAGCTGCTCTTGTTTAGTTACTTAGGGCTAGAGTCTGACCTTTGGCACAGCCTTGTGGAAAGGATGGTGTGATAGCTACATTCACTACTTCAGGCATATCCCCTAGAGCAGGGATCTCAAACTCAAATCACCATGAGGGCCACATGAGGACTAGTACATTGGCCTGAGGGCTGCATCACTGACACCCCGCGCTGTCCCTGGCCCTGCCCCAATCCACTGCTTCCATGAGGCCCTGACCATGCCCCGCCCCCATTCCAAACCCTTCCCCAAAGTCCCCACCCCAACTCCACCTCCTCCCTGCCCCGTTCCAACCCCTTCCCCAAATCCCTGCCCCGCCTATTCTCCGCCTCCTCCCCTGAGTGTGTGGCTCCCTGCTCCTCCCTCCCCCCCGGAAAGCGCTAAGCACTGCCAAACAGCTGTTTGGCGGCGGGAAGTTCCTGGAGGTAGGCAGAGGAGTGGGGACACAGCGCGGTGGGGGGCGGGCGGGGGCGGTGGGTGAAGGGCGCTTGGCAGCCTGCAGGAAATAACTCGGGGTGTGGGGAGGTTGGCAGGCTGCAGCAAATAACTCTGTGGGCTGCGTGTTTGAGATCCCTGCCCTAGAGTCATTGTGACCTAGGGAGACATCTTAGTTGTAATTCTTCCCATACTTCCTCCTTGCTCCCAGGTGTTCAGGGGCAGTTACTCACCACTGGCCTATACCATCAGTGGATACCACCAACCTGCCTTGCTTCTTTAACTACTCTGTTTACTTAGTAGCTATTCTGGAACCAATGCTCCATCTGCTCTATGAAGGGAGTAAATGGCCGCTTTGCCTTGCTTACTCCTTTGTACCTGAACCTATTATCTGGGTAGCCCATATAACTGTGTAAAAGGGGCTGTTACATCCTAAGTCTCCTGCCCAGACACACATTCTGAGTAAGACTCTAGCTCTTAATGTATTTTTTTAAATCTCTCCATGGACAATGCTTCTGGGTAAGTAATACTAGGCCAAATGTTGCCCTCTATTACTCCCATGAAACCCCACCGTCTTACACTAGTGTAACTGATAGCAGAATTCGGCACTCTTTGGTCTTTCATTCAGTTCTGAAACTGCTCATTTTAAACGGTAGGTATATTCTACAGGAAAAACAAAGAAACAAAAAATGAGTAAGACAAATACCTGAAGAATAAAGTGAACAGTTGTAAGTGATCACTAGACAAGATTAAGAGTAGACGTAAAAATAAGGTAAAAGTCATGATCTAATCTCTTTTGGAGTTGGGGGGGAAGTGAGCTTAGTGAGCTCATACAGTTATCACTTCTAAATAATAAAACACTTGTGCAAGCCATCTGCACCTTTCTTGATTGCAGAATCAACAAAAATTAATATGATGATGTATACAGAAAATGGATTGTAGTTTAAATCCTGTTGGCCCTACTCATTTGAGTAGTTTAATTTGCTTCAGTCTGAATAAGCAAACTGGCTTTGGCCTATTATTGATTTAAATAAGAGGAGAAACAAATCAAACCCCCATGCCACCCACAGTAGAAGCAGACATACAATAGATTAATCAGAAACAAACGCATGACTATATATCTATACAAAAGTTTTTGACTGGATTGAAAAAAAAGGTTTTTCGAGGTACCATTTCCCCCTCTGAACTGTATATTTAGAAAGTAGCCGAAATATCCACGCTTAGGTGGTAAGTGTTGTAATATCTGTTTCTGACACCCACCAGGATTGGATATGCCCAGACGTTTGTTCAAATAGTTGTATGACAAATGTAACAATTGTAGCTTTTGTTTACAGGGAAGCAGAAGAGATCAACAGTCACAGAAAGATACATACACACTTGTTCTAAGATGCATTTTCTTCATTTTTTTTCTATTATTTTAGAATACAGTAATTGTTTACCTCTCCATCTTGCTACATAACACAGACCTCACTTTGATTTTTTTGGATCTGTATGGTGTGAAAGAACAACCTAGACAGGAGGGTGAGACAGAGAGAGAAAGCATGCTCTTGTGGTCTAGTATTAGTATACTTGGCTAGAACATAAAACATTTAGGAATTCTATTTGTCTGAAAACCTACAAAGGCATTTT
Organism: Lepidochelys olivacea; assembly: GCF_965140295.1. NCBI lineage: Eukaryota > Metazoa > Chordata > Testudines > Cheloniidae > Lepidochelys > Lepidochelys olivacea. Next base: position 27,727,204 of record NC_140417.1, on the reverse strand, counting down.
TACACTGTCTGCATTTTGTTTATCTGTGTTTCTTTCGTATGGTTTTTATTTGCCGTATTTCAAAAGGAGCAATTAGTGTTTTAGAATCCATAATTCTGAATTTATAATGTATTCATCCCAAGATGCACTTGTCCATCTGTATTATGGTTCCAGATGTTTTATTAGTCGTTGTAGAGGTTTTTAAGCAGCTGAACACTTTCATATCTGAAAAACTTGTTCTAACCACATTTCACTTAGGCAGAACCTCCATTGAAGGCAATGGGAGCTTTGCCTAGGTAAGGAGTGCTGAATAGAGCCTTTAAAGAAGCACCATAGCTGTTGGCAGGTTATGGGACAAGTGAATTGTAGAGATAACATAGATGATTTGTCACAGTCAACAGTCTGAGGTCAGACAACATTGTGTCTGCCTGATTTGTGTCTCACCCAGATTCAGACAACCACACTCGTGTTGATATATTCTCATGTGTATTGGTGGAGGCTTGGTATTTGACTATAGCCCTATATAATCCTAATACGTTTTAGCAAAAGGAACAAAAATTCTCTCTTTTCTTTTTTTAAGGCTCCAACATACCATAGAGTATATGGATAGTTCCCATTCATAGTACACATGATGTTTTTCTATTGAATAACTTAACAATAATGATCAGGCACTTACTTTACAGAGGGCTCAGGTTTTTTCTTATGGTGGTTACTTCTGCTTGCTTTTAAAACACTTACAGAAAAGATTTGTACACAGGTTTGTCCTTGAGCAGATTCTGTGAGCTTAGCTTTGGTTTCCAAGGCTGCGCCATATCCTTGTCATATATCATTTGGACAGCAGCTGAGTATAACTCTCTCTTTTGGTATGTTGTATGTTAAATATTTTATGGCATGGTTGATTTCATTTAGTAGCATTGACATTTCCTTTCTTTTACTATAATTTGAAATGTGTTCTACTGGCTTCCTGTATTGTCTGTCAAGCACCTTTTCCTCCCATGCCACCAGCATAGTTTTAGATTTCCTGGTCGATGATAGATGCAGTTCCATCCAGTTTGCTTGGAAACATGTTCAAGCATTTCCTGTGTGTCACAATTGACTCTTCATATTCTTTTAGTTTCTGAGTCTGGATTTGCTTCTGTGATGAACTTGCTACATTTATGTTGGGCTCCTATTCTTTCAGTTTGTTGGTTATTGTGAGTTGAGAGTTGTACTTTTCCTTTCCTTTTCTATCTGGAGAGCTGCGTTAGTTGTCGTCTTCTGCATTGTTCTTCACTTTTCCTCAATCAGACCTTGGCCTTCTAGAGCTCTGTGATGATGCATTTTCTTAGAAGCATGTACAGTACCTATCAGTATTGTTATCCTTCTGTTAGTATTCTTGCAATAATATAAACATCTGTTCTATATTTCTCCGAAAGTATGAAACTGGCCTGTTGCCTGAAGTAGTCTTACCTTGTGATGTGATCCTACTGCATCTCACAAGCTAAACAGGGTTAAAAGAGGTCAGCAGTTGGATTGGAGACTGCCAGGATACCTCCAAGTGTTGCAGAAAGTATTCTTTTAATTCATTAGATGGCAAGCTTTTCTCTGAGTCAGTGCCCCAGCATGGTGTTAGGAAGAACTTTACAGCTGGAAATGATGTCTTTTGAATGAAAAATAAAACTGAGATCCAGACCACCTTGGTAATTTAAAAATTCCATGAACTTTTCATAAAAATGAGCACACTATGGCTGTATTCCAACTTAGAATCATAGTATCATCGAATATCAGGGTTGGAAGGGACCTCAGGAGGTCATCTAGTCCAACCCCCTGCTCAAAGCAGGACCAATCCCCAATTAAATCATCCCAGCCAGGGCTTTGTCAAGCCTGATCTTAAAAACTTCTAAGGAAGGAGATTCTACCACCTCCCTAAGTAACGCATTCCAGTGTTTCACCACCCTCCTAGTGAAAAAGTTTTTCCTAATATCCAACCTAAACCTCCCCCACTGCAACTTGAGACCATTACTCCTTGTCCTGTCCTCTTCTACCACTGAGAATAGTCTAGAACCATCCTCTCTGGAACCACCTCTCAGGTAGTTGAAAGCAGCTATCAAATCCCCCCTCATTCTTCTCTTCTGCAGACTAAACAATCCCAGTTCCCTCAGCCTCTCCTCATAAGTCATGCGTTCCAGACCCCTAATCATTTTTGTTGCCCTTCACTGGACTCTCTCCAATTTATCCACATCCTTCTTGTAGTGTGGGGCCCAAAACTGGACACAGTACTCCAGATGAGGCCTCACCAATGTCGAATAGCGGGGGACGATCACGTCCCTCGATCTGCTCGCTATGCCCCTACTTATACATCCCAAAATGCCATTGGCCTTCTTGGCAACAAGGGCACACTGCTGACTCATATCCAGCTTCTCATCCACTGTCACCCCTAGGTCCTTTTCCGCAGAACTGCTGCCTAGCCATTCGGTCCCTAGTCTGTAGCTGTGCATTGGGTTCTTCCGTCCTAAGTGCAGGACCCTGCACTTATCCTTATTGAACCTCATCAGATTTCTTTTGGCCCAATCCTCCAATTTGTCTAGGTCCCTCTGTATTCTATCCCTGCCCTCCAGCGTATCTACCACTCCTCCCAGTTTAGTATCATCCGCAAATTTGCTGAGAGTGCAATCCACACCATCCTCCAGATCATTTATGAAGATATTGAACAAAACTGGCCCCAGGACCGACCCCTAGGGCACTCCACTTGACACCGGCTGCTAACTAGACATGGAGCCATTGATCACTACCCGTTGAGCCCGACAATCTAGCCAACTTTCTACCCACTTTATAGTGCATTCATCCAACCCATACTTCTTTAACTTGCTGACAAGAATACTGTGGGAGACCGTGTCAAAAACTTTGCTAAAGTCAAGAAACAATACATCCACTGCTTTCCCTTCATCCACAGAACCAGTAATCTCATCATAGAAGGTGATTAGATTAGTCAGGCATGACCTTCCCTTGGTGAATCCATGCTGACTTGTTCATGATCACTTTCCTCTCATGTAAGTGCTTCAGGATTGATTCTTTGAGGACCTGCTCCATGATTTTTCTGGGGACTGAGGTGAGGCTGAGTGGCCTGTAGTTCCCAGGATCCTCCTTCCCTTTTTTAAAGATTGGCACTACATTAGCCTTTTTCCAGTCATCCAGGACTTCCCCCGTTCGCCATGAGTTTTCGAAGATAATGGCCAATGGCTCTGCAATCACAGCCGCCAATTCCTTTAGTACTCTTGGATGCAACTCGTCCGGCCCCATGGACTTGTGCACGTCCAGCTTTTCTAAATAGTCCCTAACCACCTCTTTCTCCACAGAGGGCTGGCCATCTATTCCCCATGTTGTGATGCCCAGCGCAGCAGTCTGGGAGCTGACCTTGTTCGTGAACTTGGGTAATTCATTTGTAAATGTCTAAATATCTCCTCTACTTTCAATTAGATATAGTATTTACTACTTCCTGTCTTACAATGTTGTCTGTTACCACACACTATTAAATATCCACTGTGTTCCACCCCAGAGATAAGCTGCACCCCTATCTAGAGTGGAGTAATACCCTTTACCTATATTGCACGGGTATTGAGACTTCATATACATTTGTAAAGCACTTTGAGATCTTCAGATGAAAGGTGCATTGTATGTGCACACAATTACATAAGAATGTATTAATTTATCGTATTTCAGAATGTTTAGAGTAGTTCAAGATTTTCTGTGTTCAGGAGCAAATTCTATTTTAATGTCATTACAGGTTCTCAGGCTCCTGTGACACTGGGTGTTACTTAACTACATCACAGGGGCATTGTGAAGGATTTATTAGTTATTTTTTGGACAGTGCTCTGAAGATACAAAGCACTATTTTAAGTGCCAGCTAGAATAATAATTATACTGGTGGTCTGTGTGCCAGTGATGTGATTGATTTCTGTTATTTTTAAAACATCAGACTAAATATGTTGTCAGTGTCAGCATGGTTTAGCTGGCAATTCTATCACCTTTTGAGCTACAGGTGTGTTGGATTTTAAGTCTCGTATTAGCACTTGGTCTTATACACAATACTGACACTGAGCTACAGTACTAGGATGACCAGAAAGCAAGTGTAAAAAATCGGGACAGGGGGTGGGGGGTAATAGGAGCCTATATAAGAAAAAGACCCAAAAATCGGGACTGTCCCTGTAAAATTGAGATATCTGGTCACCCTATGCAGTACTGGTACTGTACTTTGCTCTGCAGCGTTAGAGTTGCTGTCCTTCAGGGCAGACATTACAGGGAGAAGACCTTTTGTATGTCCCTGGAAGCTGTTCAGGCAGAATTTAAAGATCACATCACTTATTGAATACAATAGGGGATAAACCTATTATCTTGATTAATACTTGCTCTCAGTAATGAGACAGATTGCCCAAAACATTGTGGGAACCACAGTATTGTATTTCCTTCAGAGTCATTGCACTTCACCATCAATATCAAATATATTATTTTGAAGCTTGCTGAAATAACTAGAATGCAAAATGCTATATATTAGCCTCTTATCATAGAATTATCTTACCTATTTCCCTGTGCATGTGAATTTCTTGTGAACCATGTCAATAAAATGTTTCTTATTCCAGTGCCAGTCTTCCTCTTCATTCTGTGCATTCCATTTTGGTGCATTCTGTCAGCTGGCACATCTTGCTTGTCTTTGCTGAGCCTTCAGCCCTACTTCTTGGGGTCAATAGTATCTGTGACACCTACTTAATTGCTACATGCAATTGTACTGTTCCTTGGCAATAATATTTCAGATTCCTGTCAATGTACCTGTTTGCCTTGGGGCTGTGTTTATATTAAATATCAATAAAAAAACCAGATAGCAGCTACACAAACGGTTATAGAACAGAATCATAAGTATCTGCAAGCCAGGCAGAGTAGGAGATGGGAGAATAAAAGAATGTTTTAATTTTATTTTAGAGGTTATTGCCAGGACGTGTCTTTGCAAAACAAAAATAGGATCTATGTTTAAAGTATTGTGTCAGAAGATTTACATTTATTGTTTTTGAGTTTGCCTGATAGCATCATGCTAATGAATTTTTGTTTACATACAGCTTTTCATCCCCCAAATATTCAAAAGAATCTCGTTAACCAATATTGAAATGTAGCTATTTTGAGGGATGCCCTCAGCACACGGCAGCAATACACAACAGGGCAGGCATGGAAAATACTGCTTCCAAATGAAACAGCGGAGGCAGTTTTGGCAGAATGTAGTTTCCAAAATTGGAATTTGGCTAGCACAACAGATCTAACATATGTACCATTAGAAGATGTGCCTTGAGATTTCGAATGGGTCTTAGTTGTAGTTTGGGTGGTACTCACACAAAGAGAAGCTGGTCCAAATACCAGTCAATTCACAACAACCAGGTTGAGACTTGGGTGCTTCTAGTTTATGAGTAAGAAGAAAAGGAGTACTTGTGGCACCTTAGAGACTAACCAATTTATTTGAGCATAAGCTTTCATGAGCTGCAGCTCACTTCATCGGATGCATACTGTGGAAAGTATAGAAGATCTTTTTACACACACAAAGCATGAAAAAATGGGTGTTTACCACTACAAAAGGTTTTCTCTCCCCCCACCCCACTCTCCTGCTGGTAATAGCTTATCTAAAGTGATCACTCTCCTTAAAATGTGTATGATAATCAAGTTGGTCCATTTCCAGCACAAATCCAGGTTCCCCCCCACCCAAACTCTCCTGTTGGTAATAGCTTGTCTAAAGTGATCACTCTCCTTACAATAAGAAAAGGAGGACTTGTGGCACCTTAGAGACTAACCAATTTATTAGAGCATAAGCTTTCGTGAGCTACAGCTCACTTCCTCAGATGCATATCGTGGAAACTGCAGCAGGCTTTATATATACACAGAGAATATGAAACAATACCTATTCCCACCCCACTGTCCTGCTGGTAATAGCTTATCTAAAGTGATTTCCAGCACAAATCCAGGTTTTCTCACCCTCCACCCCCCCACATACACCTCCTTACAATGTGTATGATAATCAAGGTGGGCCATTTCCAGCACAAATCCAGGGTTTAACAAGAACGTCTGGGGGGGGGGAGTAGGAAAAAACAAGGGGAAATAGGTTACCTTGCATAATGACTTAGCCACTCCCAGTCTCTATTCAAGCCTAAGTTAATTGTATCCAATTTGCAAATGAATTCCAATTGAACAGTCTCTCGCTGGAGTCTGGTTTTGAAGCTTTTTGTTGTAATATTGCAACTTTCATGTCTGTAATTGCGTGACAAGAGAGATTGAAGTGTTCTCCGACTGGTTTATGAATGTTATAATTCTTGACATCTGATTTGTGTCCATTTATTCTTTGACATAGAGACTGTCCAGTTTGACCAGAGTACATGGCAGAGGGGCATTGCTGGCACATGATGGCATATATCACATTGGTGGATGTGCAGGTGAACGAGCCTCTGATAGTGTGGCTGATGTTATTAGGCCCTGTGATGGTGTCCCCTGAATAGATATGTGGACACAGTTGGCAACGGGCTTTGTTGCAAGGATAGGTTCCTGGGTTAGTGGTTCTGTTGTGTGGTATGTGGTTGCTGGTGAGTATTTGCTTCAGGTTGTGGGGCTGTCTGTAGGCAAGGACTGGCCTGTCTCCCAAGATTTGTGAGAGTGTTGGGTCATCCTTCAGGATAGGTTGTAGATCCTTAATAATGCGTTGGAGGGGTTTTAGTTGGGAGCTGAAGGTGACGGCTAGTGGCGTTCTGTTATTTTCTTTGTTAGGCCTGTCCTGTAGTAGGTGACTTCTGGGAACTCTTCTGGCTCTATCAGTCTGTTTCTTCACTTCCGCACGTGGGTATTGTAGTTGTAAGAATGCTTGATAGAGATCTTGTAGGTGTTTGTCTCTGTCTGAGGGGTTGGAGCAAATGCAGTTGTATCGCAGAGCTGGCTGTAGACAATGGATCGTGTGATGTGGTCAGGGTGAAAGCTGGAGGCATGTAGGTAGGAATAGCGGTCAGTAGGTTTCCGGTATAGGGTGGTGTTTATGTGATCATCGTTTATTAGCACTGTAGTGTCCAGCAAGTGGATCTCTTGTGTGGACTGGACCAGGCTGAGGTTGATGTTGGGATGGAAATTGTTGAAATCATGGTGGAATTCCTCAAGGGCTTCTTTTCCATGGGTCCAAACGATGAAGATGTCCTCAATATAGCGCAAGTAGAGTAGGCGCGTTAGGGGACGAGAGCTGAGGAAGCGTTGTTCTAAGTCAGCCATAAAAATGTTGGCATACTGTGGGGCCATGCGGGTACCCATAGCAGTGCCGCTGATTTGAAGGTATACATTGTCCCCAAATGTGAAATAGTTATGGGTGAGGACAAAGCCACAAAGTTCAGCCACCAGGTTTGCCGTGATATTATCGGGGATAGTGTTCTTGACGGCTTATAGTCCATCTTTGTTTGGAATGTTGGTGTAGAGGGCTTCTACATCCATAGTGGCCAGGATGGTGTTATCAGGAAGATCACCGATGGATTGTAGTTTCCTCAGGAAGTCAATGGTGTCTCGAAGGTAGCTAGGAGTGCTGGTAGCATAGGGCCTGAGGAGGGAGTCTACATAGCCAGACAATCCTGCTGTCAGGGTGCCAATACCTGAGATGATGGGGCGCCCAGGATTTCCAGGTTTATGGATCTTGGGTAGTCGATAGAATATCCCAGGTCAGGGTTCCAGGGGTGTGTCTGTGCGGATTTGATCTTGTGCTTTTCTAGGGAGTTTCTTGAGCAAATGCTGTAGTTGCTTTTGGTAACTCTCAGTGGGATCAGAGGGTAATGGCTTGTAGAAAGTGGTGTTGGAGAGCTGCTGAGCAGCATCTTGTTCATATTCCGACCTATTCATGATGACGACAGCACCTTCTTTGTCAGCCTTTTTGATTATGATGTCAGAGTTGTTTCTGAGGCTGTGGGTGGCATTGTGTTCTCCACGGCTGAGGTTGTGGGGAAAGTGATGCTGCTTTTCCACAATTTCAGCCCGTGCACATCGGTGGACGCACTCTATGTAGAAGTGCAGTCTGCTGTCTTGACCTTCAGGAGGAGTCCACCTAGAATCCTTCTTTTTGTAGTGTTGGTAGGGAGGTCTCTGTGGATTAGTATGTTGTTCAGAGGTGTGTTGGAAATATTCCTTGAGTCGGAGATGTCAAAAATAGGATTCTAGGTCACCACGGAACTGTATCATGTTCGTGGGGGGAGAGGGGCAGAAGGAGAGGCCCCGAGATAGGACAGCTGCTTCTGCTGGGCTAAGAGTATAGTTGGGTAGGTTAACAATATTGCTGGGTGGGTTGAGGGAACTATTGCTGTGGCCCCTTGTGGCATGTAGTAGTTTAGAAAGTTTCGTGTCCTTTTTCTTTTGTAGACAAGCAAAGTGTGTGTTGTAAATGGCTTCCCTAGTTTTAGTAAAGTCCAGCCACGAGGAAGTTTGTGTGGAAGGTTGGTTTTTTATGAGAGTATCCATTTTTGAGAGCTCATTCTTTATCTTTCCCTGTTTGCTGTAGAGGATGTTGATCAGGTGGTTCCGCAGTTTCTTTGAGAGCCTGTGGCACACGCTGTCAGCATGGTCTGTGTGGTATGTATATTGTAATGGATTTTTTACCTTCAGTCCTTTTGGTACGATGTCCATCTGTTTGCATTTGGAAAGGAAGACGATGTCTGTCTGTCTCTGTACAAGTTTTTTCATGCAGTTGCTAGATTTCCACTCCATACGGCTAAATTCAGTGCCTTGCATAATGACAGGTTTCAGAGTAACAGCCGTATTAGTCTGTATCCGCAAAAAGAAAAGGAGTACTTGTGGCACCTTAGAGACTAACCAATTTATATGAGCATAAGCTTTTGTGAGCTACAGCTCACTTCATCGGATGCATACTGTGGAAAGTATAGAAGATCTTTTTACACACACAAACCATGAAAAAATGGGTGTTTACCACTACAAAAGGTTTTCTCTCCCCCCACCCCACTCTCCTGCTGGTAATAGCTTATCTAAAGTGATCACTCTCCTTACAATGTGTATGATAATCAAGTTGGCCCATTTCAAGCACAAATCCAGGTAAAATGCTCCTAGAAAAGGAAATAAACCCTAAAGAACCTGAAACTAAATTTTCTGATTCAAGTGAGATTTGAACTCCTGACCACCTTAGCTATACTACTGCTGCAATGAATCATTGAAACAGCTGTGCTGTTTAATAGTAATCTGGCTCCTCCAACAGAGCTAGCATGGTTTCAGTGGGACTAGAATCACAACATTCAAGATAGTGTTGGGCTACATGGTGGGGTGAGAACATGGCTGACATTTTAACACGTCATCTTTGTCATCTAATCACTAAATGCAGTATTAGGACTGAATGCAAGGTTTGCTTTCTTGTTAGATTAGGATCCTATTTCTCCAAATTGATGATTTATTTTTGTAGCTTAGGCAAGAATGATCCTGAATTTCAGGCCATGGTGTTTCAGGGAAATTTATTGGAGTAACTGTAAACTAGCGAATACCTGAGGTTTTCTGCTGTACAGAATAATGACCTTTAGGCAACACCAAAAATGTATAGTGACATGGGTTTACTTCCATATAGTAGATTTGTTTTTGAGAACTCAAAATTGTGTTTGGTATGTCTCTAGTTTGACAGGTTATATATATATATATATATATTCACATTTCTTGTTCTAGGACTAAATTTAACTGCACTAGACATGTTTTTAAAACAAAATCTGCTTTGTTGAGTTTGCTTTTTCAACGGCCCTTCTATGTAAACCTAAATATTTAGATGAATGCAGAGTTCAAAGATGTGTAGCTGAGACATTTCCCTTTTTCTCCTGGTGTTTTTCTTTGATGAATGTAAGGATAGAAAACAATTCACCTTTTTTCCACTCCATTAAAATCACATTCCAAGCAATCTTCTGAAATCAGTGCAGAGTGCCATTATTTTACAAGTCTGTGGGAGCATTATATGAAACACTTGGACAAGTGTGCAGTTGTATGTGCCTTTTTTTTTAATTAAAGATTACAGCTCTGATTTAAGTTTGCTTTGTTTTTCTAGTGGAAGTGTTATTTCAAATACTTGAACAAGTTGTGTGTATGTTCATACTTTTAAAAACAATACAGCTTTTAAGTTAGCTTTGTTTTTTCTTTTTGAAACCATTGCCTTTAGGTGCAGGTTGTATTAGGTATATAGAGCGTCTTTCTTTATCATGTCTCATTTCAAAACCACATTGTTATCTAGCTCAAAAACCTTGGCTTCCAAACATATTAATTCAATTTTGCTTTGTCACTTTTATGCCAAATAACCACTTTACATCATACAAAAATACGAGGGTGTTTTAGGATTTTAAGTGTCACTGGTTGAATATACCATGCTGTATTAAAAGAAAAAACAAATGTAATAGAAAAAATATCTTCTCACATAGAGAGTTTTAGTTTGCTTTCATGTACTATTCTGTTTATGGGAATAAAAGAATAGGTCAGTCAGTGCTGGGAAATCCAAGCTCCATGTTTTTTCACATCGTAGTTAGTGCTATGTTGTGTTTGCTATGCATTTGTTTGAATGCAGAGTAAATGACAATATGCATACATACTCCAACAGGAAATGAAAGGCACTTCACTTTCTAATGTGCATGCTGACCAGTATCTGGTTTTATAAAGTAAAACATACGTTAGACTCCACTGTACTAAAAAATGATACTACTATGCAGAGGGTCTCCCTCTAAAGATTTCAGCGAAGATAGGAGTGTTGGTGTGTAAGAGTACACATCATAGGTCACGAAGTGGTGAAATAGAATCTGTCTTTTGACAGGGATATTATGTATGTTATCCCCACAAATAAACTTTTAACGTACAGTTAAAGTGACCATACTAAGTACAAAACATTCATACAGAATACATAAATAACATTATCATGAAAAATCCTGAGTCTTAAAAAGTGTGTAAATTATGAGTTAAAGTAATTAATAATCTGTTACCCTTACAGTACATTTATTCAATAATAGTGATGTGACCCTTTCTGTTATATGTTCTAATTAACAAATTTAACTCTCACCTATAAAATATATCTTGGAACTCTTTCAATATATACATCACTAATCTGTGATCTTCTGCACCTATGTATATATTTCCACTAGGTAAAATACATAAATAGTGTTGAAAGTGTTTGTAAGTATGCCTGTAACTGCTTCAAAGCAACTTCATTAAGAAATGGAGTGTTAGAGAGACACAAAATAATCCCATCATGACTTCCTGCCACTTTATCCAATATTTGTGTTGTCATGTTGCATTAATACATGATAACATTGCATCATCATGACTCAACACCATTGTCCATTTGTGCAGTATCATGTTATAGTACAAGATAACATCATCACACCCATCTTTCCACACACTGCTAGCTGTTGGGAGGCTAGTTTGATTGGAAAGTGCATTTTCCCCTCACTCTTCTCTCTTGGCTACTGAAGAAAGTTTTCGCTGTCTTTGGAGTAGGTGTGTTTTGTGGGTCATCTCCTGAATGCTGGGAATGAAGGCTGGGGAAAATAGTTTCTAGGGACCTATACACACCAAGTTAATTGGTGGTGAGACCCAGAAAGTCCTGGAGAAATACTCACTGGACTTCATAGGAGCCACATATAGAGAGTGCACTTGACTTATGAGCTACAAATTACAGATCAATGACTTTAGATACTGAATCAGCCAAAGATGATATGGTGCAAGGGATTCTATCAACTGAGTGTCACTCTTCTTTATTTTTTCAGATCCAGCTATCGTAAATGGAGTCTTTTGGTCAGAATCCTTAAACAAGGTGTTTGTCGATAACTTTGACCGTGACCCTTCTCTCATATGGCAGTATTTTGGAAGTGCAAAGGGATTTTTTAGACAGTATCCAGGTATGCATATTAATTAAAATAAAATGAACAGGTGATATTGCTACAGGTTTCCATGAAAAAAATTAGTGTTGCAGGTCCTGAATTTTGCAAGCACCCACAGATTCCTTTGACTTAATTTAGAGTTCTGAAAAAAAACAAGGGCTATTAATATTTATCCCCTTCCCCCCATTAATATTTGGAATTGTGAAAAAAATGGGAATCGTCCCACAGCAAATATATTGTTCCTTGCTTTTGCACATTTACCCAATTTAGGTGTGACAAATACTGCAAATGCATGTAGTATCTTTGTGGGAACATATTGTATTAAATGTATGTATCACTCTGGGGCAGGGATTGAAAGTATGACTGTGTTCTGTTCTACGGGGTATGATTATCACAGCTCCACCAAGAACCAAAAACAGGGTGGGTGTGGAGGGGTGATTAAGGTGAATTATTAGGTTTTAAACACCTTTAAAGAGGTACAACCCTTGGGGAGGCTCACATAAACTAGTTCAAACTGGATTTTCCAGAGACCAACAGACAAAGAAAAGGCTTTTGACATAAAAAGCTTGTGGTTAAACTGACTTGGGGCCTTCTTTCTAATCCAACGTATGGGCAGAATCTTCAGTCCAACCCCTGCAGAAGGGTTGGAAAGACTTTGGCTTACTAGGGCCCCATAAAACGAATGGGCGACCTCTGGTACGCTTTTGGCATGTGTAGGGGAACTTTTATTGGTTTCTTACGTGTTTTTCTGTAATACTGTTACCTTAAGAATAAAGATGCTTGCTTAGAAGGGTTGGTGTGGTATGCTGTAACTGCTGGCAATATGCTGCTCATAACCCTTGCAGAGAAAGTAAAACACAGCTGGTGGCTTTTAGACATACTAGCTTGCTGGGGATATCATAGTGTAAGGCAGGGAGATGTGCAGCCTTAAAACCGTGGGAATGAGAGAGAGAGAGAAGCTGTTCTCTGCCCAAGAGAGATGGCATTTGGGAGCCAGGAACCTTAAGAGGGTGCCCTCGAGGGAGCACTGAGGGGGAATACGGGTGTTATTACCCTGAAACTGGAACACCATGTTTTGTACATTTACCCAATGTAGTGCATTTGGCTTACTGCTTACAAATTCCTTGTATTATGACAACTAGGAAATTAATACAACTGAATGTAAATTACAAAAGAAATTGAGCCCATACTTGCAATTTTGCCATTTCAAAACTCCAATCCTATTTGCAAGGCCTACATTTTCTCACTGTGCATCTTGTGTATGTAGAAATTCAGAGCGAGTTGGCATAATTTGAAGATGAGACATCACTGGTTCCAGCAAATGCTGTGCATGCATGCATGCTAGCACACACATGTAACAAAGTGGGGAAAAAAGTTTGCAGAATTATAGGTATACTCATAGGTTTTCAGGGTAGCCGTGTTAGTCTGTATTCGCAAAAAGAAAAGGAGTACTTGTGGCACCTTAGAGACTAACCAATTTATTTGAGCATAAGCTTTCGTGAGCTACAGCTCACTTCATCGGGTGCATGCAGTGGGGAGATTTATATACACAGAGAATATGAAACAATGTGTGTTACCATACACACTGTAACAAGAGTGATCAGGTAAGGTGAGCTATTACCAGCAGGAGAGGGGGAGTGGGGGTGGGGACCTTTTGAAGTGATAATCAAGGTGGGCCATTTCCAGCAGTTGACAAGAACGTGTGCGGAACAGTAGGGGCGGGGGGGGGAATAAACATGGGGAAATAGTTTTACTTTGTGTAATGACACATCCACTCCCAGTCTTTATTCAAGCCTAAGTTAATTGTATCCAGTTTGCAAATTAATTCCAATTCAGCAGTCTCTCGTTGGAGTCTGTTTTTAAAGTTTTTTGTTGTAACTACAATACCCACCTGCTGAAGTGAAGAAACAGATTGACAGAGCCAGAAAAGTACCCAGAAGTCACCTACTACAGGACAGGCCCAACAAAGAAAATAACAGAACGCCACTAGCCGTCACCTTCTTCCCCCAACTAAAACCTCTCCAACACATCATCAAGGATCTACAACCTATCCTGAAGGATGACCCATCACTCTCACAGATCTTGGGAGACAGGCCAGTCCTTACTTACAGACAGCCCCCCAACCTGAAGCAAATACTCACGAGCAACTACACACCACACAACAAAAACAGTAACCCAGGAACCTATCCTTGCAACAAAGCCTGTTGCCAACTGTGTCCACATATCTATTCAGGGGACACCATCATAGGGACTAATCACATCAGCCACACTATCATCTACCAGTGTGCTTTATGCCATTATGTGCCAGCAATGCCCCTCTGCCATGTACATTGGCCAAACTGGACAATCTCTACGTAAAAGAATAAATGGACACAAATCAAATGTCAAGAATTATAACATTCAAAAACCAGTCAGAGAGCACTTCAATCTCTTTGGTCACTCCATCACAGACCTAAAAGTGGCAATTCTCCACAAAAAAATTTCAAAGCAGACTCCAATGAGAGACTGCTGAATTGGAATTAATTTGCAAACTGGATACAATTAACTTAGGCTTGAATAAAGACTGGGAGTGGATGTGTCATTACACAAAGTAAAACTATTTCTCCAAGTTTATTTCCCCCTCCACTCCCCTACTGTTCCTCACACATTCTTGTCAACTGCTGAAAATGGCCCACCTTGATTATCGCTACACTGTATTTTCTACTGCATGCATCCGATGAAGTGAGCTGTAGCTCACAAAAGCTTATGCTCAAATAAATTGGTTAGTCTCTAAGGTGCCACAAGTACTCCTTTTCTTTTTAGGTGTACTCATGTTTCTTGGTGAGAACAGATAAGACCCATGGGGCATTTTTCTGCATAGTGCTGTATCATATGAGATATCGTGTAATTCTGCTGGATTTGAATTTTTAATAAAAAACGATGTTTTAATTTTGCTTGGGAATTATGAAAATGTGACTTCAGGCAGAAGTTATATCAACATTGCAACTGTAGAAATAGAACTCAGACAGCTAACAATAATGTAAAAAGCCTTATTTTGGAGTAGTAGAGCTGTTTCATATTGTGGTAAGTAAAAGTAATTACTACACATCTTTATTTCTATGCTAAATCAAATTAAATTAGCATTTTCCTTGCTAATAATTTCCTCATTCATATGGCTTAAAGGGAGCCTCTCCCTCGTGCTGTGGGACTCATCTCTCCCTGGGGTTAGATAACCATGGGACATAAAACAGAAAACCAGAAATCATGCCAAGTTCCACGTATAGGATGACATGGGTTCAAACACCTTCTCTGTAGGTTAATAGAGACGAGAATTGCCTTTGCTGTAAGGCATGAAAAATGTTCATATACGTTTCAAGGCATTAAAAAATGTTTAGGGACACACTTAGGATGTTTCTGTGTTTCTGGCTCTCTCTCTACTTGAAAAAATTACGAGGCACAAAAAGATAAGTAATTTCTTAACCTGAAATAGTGTGAGAAGATAAAAGAAGATAATTCACCTTTCAGATCATTCAGAGAGTTCTCCACTTGGGTATTCTGCTCTGTCTATAGATGCAATAATATTTCCTCTTCATTCATTCATTCATTCATTCCTTCTTTTATTTTGCACTTTCTTGGCATCTTCGGCCTGATGCCATCTGATTATCTCAAAGGATTATTTTAAGCATACATTGATTAACACCCATTAAACGCCAACAGAATACAGGCTGTTACATAACACTCTGCTCTTACATAGCACCAGACCCTGCTCCCATTAATTTCAATGACAACGCTCCCATTGACTTCCCTAATTCAAGATCAGGCCAGTAGTGAAAGAGTAAAAGTGCTCTTTTAGTTGGTTAGAGGCTGTTTTCTGGACCTTAAAGTCTTCAGTGTTTGTATATATGTATTTATGGTTGGCTGATGACTGACACATCTCTCTCTATAGGTTTTAGATTATAGTTCAGGTCTTCAGATCCTTGACATTTCGATAGTAGAAATTCTAGCATGGTTATTTTAAGAGGATCCTTTATTGTTCTAGGGATTGAATGCAAATCCAGAAATATCTTGATTTAAAAACAGGGGGGACTGGCCTGTTGATGTTCTTTATTTGAAAGCTAGTATTATATTTCCTCTGACCCACAGGTCAGAGACATTACCTCATCATAGTCAAGTGGTCTGTGGCAAAATGTCTGAAACACAACCTGTCAGTGATGCCATCAAGCATGACAGTCCCTGGCAAGTTGAGTCATGGTAGAAAGAGTAGTGGGGAAATTGACTTGATTAGCATCATCACGCTCTTGCCAACTACCATTGCTAAGCATAGCGAGGTCTCGAGCCACATTCTTTATTGTGATGAACAGAATAGTGGTGAAGCAGTCTTCACCCTGCAGTGGTCTGAAAGAAACATGATTGTATTTCCCATGGTCCTATTTTGTTAAAGTATTTTTCCTGCATTAGCTACTGCTGTGACCAGCAACTGCTATAGTTCTTTATATGTGATATTTAAGCATGTCTGCTCAATCAATAAAATATTAGAATCCTTTAAATGCTACTTTCACCACTAGCGAAGACACGTATAATGAACATTCTGATATATTGTAATCTAATCTTTTTTTTTAAACAGGAATTAAATGGGAACCAGATGAGAATGGAGTTATTGCATTTGACTGCAGAAATCGAAAATGGTAGGTAACAGTCAACCACCAATGTGTTTTTAAGAAATATAAAAAAATATAAGATCAGTCTGCATTTTGCTTCTTGGTCTAGGTACATACAGGCAGCTACTTCTCCAAAAGATGTGGTCATTTTAGTTGATGTCAGCGGCAGCATGAAAGGACTCCGTCTGACAATTGCTAAGCAAACTGTATCATCTATTTTGGATACCCTCGGAGATGATGACTTTTTCAACATAATTGCTGTGAGTTTCTCTGTATTTTTCTTCCCCTCTTTTTCTAATTAATTGTTTTGTGTTGTGTTCTTTGTCATATTCTACATCCTGCCATGTACATGAACAAACTGAATTTGGACGACACGTGTCGAGGACTGTGTAATGGCGTGCTACTTCACTGAACCTCAATAATTGGACAGACTCTTTGGATTTCTTCCAAAGCAACTTTATTCCTTGCTTTCACGTAACAGATTGAAAATTCTCTGGACCTATTCCCTCTTTGATCCCAACACATGACTACTTTCCGTGTCAGATGGCAGGGTTTTCTGTATGTCATTCTGGGAGTTGCAGTAATCACTGCCATAATAACCTAATGTGATTGCCTGAGTTGCAGCCAGCACAGCTCTGGTTTGTGACTTTATGCAACCTTTTAATGCAATCTGTATGTTCAGCTCCCTCCCCTGCCCCAACCTGTTGATGTGTTTTTCTCTGTTTTCCATGGTAGAGTGCAAGCTAAGAAGTGCTTTGCACATAAAAATAAGTTGAAATAGGCTGGTAGTGTCTGAGCCCCTTAATTAAAACTGCAACATACTCGCATCAAGTTTGCAAAGATACCCTCAAAGTTTTCAGTCTGAGATATGAGGGATGGTGTTTAGCCCCTAAGCTAATTGAGTTCCAGAAGTGCTGGATGCATAGGCAGAAAAGTCATGAAGCACGTAAAGCAACATGCAGAACTCACTGCACTGTGTCATCTTGATCTGCATATCATCTTTGTGGGTCTCGTTTCACTTTTATTCCTAATAGCCATTCTTTTTCTGTACTTTTAAAGCAACAACAAAATAATGGCAAATATGGCAATTCACATGTCACTCACCACCGACATTCTTTAATGCAGGGGTCTCAAACTGTGGGTCGGGACCCCTCAGGGGGTCACTAGGTTATTTCATGGGGGGTCGCGAGCTGTCAGCCTCCACCCCAAACCCCACTTTGCCTCCAGCACTCATAATGGTGTTAAATATGTAAAGAAGTGTTTTTAATTTAAGGGGGGGGTGGCGCACACGGAGGCATGCTATATGAAAAGGGTCACCAGTACAATAATTTGAGAATCACTGCTTTAATGGTCTGTAGAATTATTTATGAAAATTGGTATGTGATACTTATCCCGAGTTACCATAGTATACATACAAGAGGACATACATTTGCTGTATGCTCTATTCAAATTCTAGGTCAGTTTCCGATATGATCTTGTGATATGACATTGTTTTGCAAGGAATAGAATGGGTGCAGCAAAGCTGAGCTGATATGCATTATCGGTGCTACTAAAGATGATACATTAAATCATTAACAGCTGTCATTATTTCTGTGTGATTTGGCAGTTAATTTTCCACGGCACAGTAATTTTTTTAATTACAAGGTAAGAGCCTAATTCTGCAACCCTTAAAAATAAAGGGACTACTCACATGAGTAAGGGTGTCAGGAACAGGACCTAAAGTTGGCTGCCTTTTCAACTTCTATATTGTGGCTGCTCTTGGCTGGTAGCTTACACATGTTCCTTTGCTGATAGCTTTATAAATGCTTTATGTTTGTATCATAATATATCAAACCTAGGATTTTCTCCAAACTGTTTAATTCTATATATGTTGAAGAGGTTATTGAGGTACAAGCAAGTGCACTGTATGTAGTACAAAATCTCCCCAGTAAAATGAAGATCTTTTTTATGTAAAATGACTAAATAGGCCCTAAATATCCAAGTACTTACTCTATTTTAACAGATAACAGGCAAGTTAGTTCAGAATATCTTTCTTAGTAATCTTTAATTACTCATTACATAATTAACAGAAACTCACAGATGAGGAAGGCATAATTACATTCTGTACCAAGAAAGGTTTATTCTTCAACAAAACTGTGATCAACTTAAATAATCTAATTAAGGTTCTAAGTGGCAAAAATGTATCAACTAAAGAATTAAGATATTTAAAGAGCCATATTTAGTCGGTAATCATGATGCTTATCAGTAGTTGTGTCAATTATTATAAACAATTCAGGAAGAAAATTAAATGCTTTTCATGAAAAGAATTTTCTTAATGGAGTAACCCAATAGACCTATTTATCTAGGAAAATGTATAAAAGCTAGTGACTTTGCAATAAAGCTGTGGTAGAAACCTTACTTTAGTACAATAACCATATAGCTGCGAGTTGCTTAACTTATAATAGCAACTACATACTTATTCTTTTATAATTCTAGAATTACTGCATGCTTGGTTTATTATAGGAACCCCAAAGATATTTAGAGATTTTATTATTCTTGTAACTATAGAGTTACTAAATGATTCATTTAAGAGAGTGTAAATCACTTTTTAAACAGTTTTTATTTTAATTTGTAGGCATTTTATATGATTTAAGCATAATATTTTTATACTACATTCTATACGATAGCTTCTTAGACACTTCAAAATGGGCACAAACAGAGCGTTAGATATCAAACTGCTTCTGTTTGTGCTTGCAGATTTTGGATCCACATTTATTTGTAGACACAACTGAATCCGCTGCTGCTGCTGATGATTTGTGTTAATGCTCAAGAGCCCTAGCCATGGTCCATGACCCCTGGTATTAGGCACTGTGCAAACACAGAACCAAAAGAGCTTACAAGCTGTATAGAACAGGAAACAGCAGGTGGTACAGACAGACACATGGGGGAGTTCAAGGAAACAATGAGAGAATAGTAGCATGATTGGCAGTGGTATCTCCACACACCAGTAGCTTAACTGTGTTTTCAAGTTTTTTGTAGGCATCACAGAAAAGGAGAATTTTAAGGAGGGTTGTGAAGAAGGATAATAAGGTAGTTTTGCAGATTCCTATTGAGAGCTCCTCTCAAGCATGAGGGACAGCATGGGAGAATACACAGAGGTGCTTGTTTGAAAATGGAGGCTGGCATCCGGGGGTAAATGGACATGAGAGTCAATATCTCAGTGGTGAAAGAGAGAGATGTTGGGGGGATAGACTGTGAAGATCCTTGAAAGTGAAGAGAAGTAGCTTATATTTGGTGCAACTGAGAAAGGGGGAACCAGTGAAGGATGCAAAGAGAGGGATGACATTGTCAATGTGATGGGCTAGGGAAATGATCTTTGTAGCAGTAGTTTGAATGGATATGAGCGGGGTAAGATTACAGTGTCAAGCCCAGAGAAAAGGATGTTGCAGTAATTGAGACGGGAGATGATGCGAGCCTGGAGAAGATTTTTAACTGTATGGATGGCTAGGAGTGGCAAGATCTTAAAGATGTTGTTCAGAAGGAATCTGCAAGATTTATAGATTGTTGGGTATGGGCACCTAGAGAGAGATCCAATTGAAGATGATCCAGATAATGGGCCTGAGCAACAAGTGTCTGTAGTGATCCTAAAAGGATGTAGTGGGCAGAGCTTTTGGGGGAAGGATTAAGAGTACTGTTTAGCCATGTTGTACTTGACCTGATAGCTGGACTGCCACTAGGACATATCAGAGAGAGAGGCTGAGATTTTAGTTTGGGCAGAAGGAGATAGGTCTGCAGCAGAGTGGTAGATCAGTGAGTCACCAGCATAGAGTTGGTAGTTGAATTTGTGAACAAGATTACTCGGATGTAAGGTGTAGCAGGACAAGAGAAAGGGGAATTTAGAGATGTAAGGCAGAAGGGAGGCTGGGCAGTTTCTGGAGCGGCAAGTGGGCTCAAGCGTGTTTGGGGATTTTTTTTTAAGATGGGAGGGACTAATGTGCACTTGTAATATGAATGGAATGAGCTAGAGGAGAGTGAGAGGTTAAGGAGAAAAGTGAGAGGATGAGAATAGGCACAAGGATGATCAAGAGATGGGATGGAGTAATGGGAGCAAATGGAGAGGTTAGAGAGGGGAGCAGATGAGAAACATCTGTGTCTGTGACTGGAGAAGGAGAGAGTTGCAGGAGGGAAAGGAAGAAGGGAAGGAGAGGCAGTGGGAGGGGGAAGGTCATGTTGTATTTTATCAACTTTTCTTGGAAGCAATCAGCAAGAACCTGTGTTGAGAGAGAAGTGGAGACAGGAGGAGGGGAAGGTTTGAGGACTGAGTCAAAAGATGACAAAAATGTGTCTGGGATTAAGCATATGGGATTCAATTAAATTGAGGAAGTAGAATTGCTTAGTTAGGAAGGTGGAAGAACTGGAGGGGGAGAGCATGAATTCGTAGTAGAGGAAGTCAGCCTGGCCATAGGATTTCTACCAATAACATTGCAGCATAAGAGCAGGAAGGGAGGAAGCAGATATTGGGGGTGAGCCAGGAAACAGGGTTGGCAGGATGGATCTTGCAATGGGAGAGGGCCAAAAAAATCAAGTGGACGAGAGTAAACCATGTAGAGAATCAGCAACCATATCAGTGAAAGAAAGTAAGATATGGCAGGAAGGCAAGGGCTCAGAGCAGATGAAAGACTAAAGCCTGACTAAAAACGAGTTACAGTCACTATATGTGAACATCATTAAAAATTCAGTTAATTGAAGTATGCATAAAATAGGATAGTGAAAAATATTTTAATAGACAGGGTATATATATGATATCTATGGCCTGTTTCCTCCTTTACTAAATTATTTATTAAATATATCTGTATACATAGAACATAAAAAAATCCAATGTGGATCCTTCCAGAAAATAAACATAAAAAGATAATGTTAAAAATCATTTTTGCTTTCACGGGTAGGTTATTGCAAAACCTATCCAAAATTGATGGACTAGATGATTGAATTACAAAAGTATTGTTGAAATATGAGAGTAATTTTGTGCAGTCTAAGTTAAAATTTAAGGTTAGATCATCAGTGCATGAACAGAGATGTCTGCAACAACAAGAGAACAGACATATTTTTTTCAATTTGCTTTGAAGTATAACTCTAAGTCATGCATTAAATTAACAATATTATCATAAAAGCCAGAGTGCTAATTCTGTCCAATACTAAAATTTGAAAAATGCTTTTCAGAAGCATAAGCCATACATGAAATGAGCAAAATATTAACTGGGATGAGATTTGTTAAATCAATTTAAATGCCTCAGCCAAATGATTTTTAGCCAAGTTGATTAGAGGAGATCATTATTGGTGAGTTCAAGGCGCAGCAATAAGACCCCCAGTTTTTAATGTGCAGAATTTCCATTATAACCATATCAACAGAATTTGTTGTGGTGGTTCAGAATTGCATCATTTGAAGCCCTTCTATTCATTCAGAATAGATGAAGGGTGTAATTCGCTTCAGCCTGATTGAGTAAATCAGGTTTTGTGCCATTGAAGTGTAGATGGTTGGATTTCACCTCCTCAACCAAACCTGAGCCAGCATGTAGGGTTGTAATACGTTTTTCCTGCCTTTGGGCTGGTACAGTTGCTATAGATTCTGTGCTACTTGTACAGAGTGGTGGGATAAAGGACTCATATAAATACAAATATATAAATACAAATATAAATACCTCCCCTGGTTTGAGCCTGTTGTTATGCTCCATATCAGGCTGTCCAGGGATCTTTGTGCAGCCCTAATCTGGGTATAGAGTGGAAGGCCTCATCTTGGCTCAGTACAGCAGAGGTGAATTTCATTGTCTCTCTCTATGGATTTTGTTTAAGATCTCTTGAGGGAGGAATTTGGAAACTGAATGAATGGAAAAGCCATATTTTCAAACATTAATATTATGTGATCATACAGTATAACAATGTATACAGATTACAACAGACACATGTTTCTAGCCTCAATTTCCACAAAAAGGAGCAGCTGTTGCAGGGGGATATACCAAGTTACATGCCTCTCTCTAGGAGTAAATGTTTCTGGTTAGAGTCAGTTGTTGATCAGCTGCTCACCCATTTTACTTTACTCCAGCAATGTCAAAAATTTAATTTGGGTTTGAAATTTTTTTTCATTTTAAATTGCCAGGGAGATAAGATCAGATTGAGATTTTAAAGGCGAAATTGGGAAAGGATGGTGCAGGGGAAACTTTCTCTATTCTATCTAGGGCCCTACCGAATTCACGGCCATGCAAAATGTGTCTCGGACCATGAAATCTGGCCTCCCTCCGTGAAATCTGGTCTTTTGTGTGCTTTTACCTAATACTATGCAGATTTCACAGTGGGAGACCAGCATTTCTCAAATTGGGAGTCCTGACCAAAAAGGGAGTTGCAGGGGGGGGTCACAAGGTTATTTTAGGGGGGTTGCAATATTGCCATCCTTACTTCTGTGCTGCCTTCAGAGCTGGGTGGCAGGAGAGTGGCAGCAGTGCAGAAATAGGGGTGGCAATACCATACCAGGCCATCCTTACTTCTGCACTGCTGCTGGCAGCAGCTCTGCCTTTACAGCTGTTCTCCAGCTGCCCAGCTCTGAAGGCAGTGCCGCTGCCAGCAGCAGCACAGAAATAAGGGTAGCAATATCACAACCCCCCACTACAATAACCTTTTTGGACCCCTACAATTACAACACCCTGAAATTTCAGATTTAAATAGCTGAAATCATGAAATTTATTATTTTTAAAACTGCATGACCGTGAAGTTGACCGAAATTGACCATGAATTTGGTAAGGCCCTAATTATATCAAATGCCCATTTTAGGTGTGGTAGAGACAAGGAACACGAGTGGCTAGAGTATATGGATGTGGGAATATGTGACGGAAGAGAATACATTTAAAACATAATTGAAACTCAAGAATATTCAAAGCTTTCACCACAGAAGTTACTCTTTTTACTTTAGACAATTAATGTTGTGGTAGGGTATGTGAAAGTTAAGCGACAACTTTACGTTGAATGAGGGAAATGGATTTTCTATGTCCTTGCTCAGTTAAGCATGAAGCTGTGCAGTTCATCAGGCAAGGCAGGTAAAGCAGACAACAGTAAGTCAGTTGATATAGGATCATTAGTGTTATTGAGTGGTTTTGATGAATACCAAACTGTAGGTAACTAATTTTTTCTTGATACGGGGTTAAAGGGTTTGTATGGCTCTAACGATGGGAATTTGTGGCTTCTAGCACCTTTTGTAACTACACTTCTTTCTTACATGGGATTTTTGTAGATGTGATTTGGCTTATGCCCCAGTCACATGCAATTTTGTCTTTATTTACATGCACTATAAATATATTTATAAAAGCTGATTCTCAATCAGTAATACACAGTCCCATGATAGGCTTCCCCTTCTGAGACCCTTTTCCAGTCCCCCAGGTGAACCCCTTTCAAGTAGCAAGCCTGTGTCTGCACTTTTTTTGTCTGGGTCTCTGGATTGTATGTCCCTGATACCCAACTGTGATGCCTAGCAAGACCAGGGAGTTTGGTACCTGTCAGAGTTTCCCTTTGGGAGTGTAAGTAGTAACAGTATGCAGTAGCACAGAGGCAAGTTCTTCAAAACAAAGTGATTTATTTAGAAAAAAGTACACAGTGCTTAAAGAAAGGGATTTAAAATGCCAGAAACCTACATGCATGTTATCTTACCCACGCTTGGCATTGACCTTAGTAGACCTGAATTGGCCCTGGTGCCCCTATGTTTTTCCTGGGCACCACGTTGCATCTGTGTCTCTGTTAGCGTGCAGCCATTGACAGCTCTCCCCACCCTCATTGCCTCAAGGTCTCAGTAGGGTAGAGCTTTTAACAGATTGGTGTCTTTTGATCTCCAGATTCTCTGCTTTGGCAAGCAGTCCTGTCACTAGTGTTGGGTCTCGAGTCCATTTTCAGGGCTATAAACCTGGCTATTGTGTTTGAGGGGATGCTCCTTATCTAGGCTATTGTTTTACCTTTTCTGTCTGGTTTCTTTAACAACCCCTTTTTATCTAACTATTCATTCAGGCAGGGTAGTATTACAGGTCCTCAATTTTGGGCTATTTTGGACCAAGAGGGAGAGCAAGTTCCAGAGTCCTCAGGCCCTCCCTCTCTCTGATTTTGAGGAGAATTTAGCTCATGCACCTCTGCTGACTGTAATAGTGGAAATAGGGCGCAAAGGGAGAGGCAGGTTCTAAGCTGCCATTTAGGGCTCTATGTGTTCTAATCGACACCTGAAACTCCACCTGCAGTCCAATAGGCAGCCATGAGCCCTGGTGTCATGTACTCCAACGAGCAGCTGCCTTGAATAAGGAAGCGGCTGTACACTGCACCATTTTCAGTCTCTACATGGTTTTAAGATGTTCCCCATGTCTAATCTAATTGCAACAGTCTAATCTTGAGGTTATGAAGGCCTGGGTAACATTAACAAGTCCCACATCCAAAAGAAATGGTTACAGCTTCCTAGCTCAATGGTATAAAGATGACTTGGTTACTGCTGTAATATGATCAGTGCTGAGGATCGAAAATCAATCCTGAGCTGGGGTAGGAGGGGAGAGGGGGGAAGGTGGGGCAGGAGCCCCCGTGACCCCCACCCTACCCATCCGGCTCACAAGATGGGTCCTGAAGATGACCCAGAGGCATTTTTGGTTACATTTGAGTAGGCTGCCTCAGCTGCTGCGTGGGCCCCAGAACAATGGGCCATGCTCCTAGCCCCATATTTGATGGGGGCCTCTCAGGCCGCCTACCAAGGCCTTCCTAACGAGGAGGCCTGAGACTACCAATCAGTTAAGACTGCTATCTTGGACGCTCTGGACACAACAGCCGAAACCTTCTGGCGTAGGTTTCGGGAGGAGACTTATCCGCTTGGGACACGACCCTGCATTGTCACCCAGGAGCTTAAGGATGCCTGCTGGAGCTGGCTCCAACTGGAGTGACACACGACCATTGAACTGGCCGAACAAGTGATTATGGAACAATTTGTCCACATCCTCTTGTGGTGAAGAAGGGCGTGGGTCCTGCGGCATTGGCCTACAATTCTGAAGGCAGCAGTTGGGCTCATGGAGGACTACTTAGCAGCCGAGATCCCAGTGACCCACAGACTGCTGGGACTAGGGCGGATCCCCCTGCCAGATGGGGGAAAGTACTCCGGGTTTCCGGAGATAACCCGCCCACATCTAGGCCATGAAAACAGCCAACACGGTGGAGGACCCCTGGGTTTGATCCCGAAGACCCCCGCCCTCTGATGAGCCATGACAGCGAGCAAAGGACTCCTCCGAGAGAGAGCCTGGATCATCCTCTGCATTCAGAGGGTTGGCCGAGTCCCATCACTATCTGCCCCTGCTTCAGGTGTGGCCAGTTAGGATACCTCCAGAGGCAATGCCCCGCCCTGGACTGTCCCTTTGGCCAGGTCTATGCCGCGGATGTCTGGACCTGCCAATATTCCAGTCCCAAAGTGACCGTCCCAGCTATCCTTGGGGGAAGGCAGGGGAGGCCCTTGTGAATTCGGGGCATAGCCTGACGATGGTGCGGGAAAACTTTGTCCCAGCAGATCGCGTGACCCACAAGCCCATCCAACTCCGCTGTGTTCACGGGGATGTGAAGGTGTAGCCCTGTGCTCAACTGACCTTCACAATTCAGGGAGTAATCCGACAACTGACAGTGGGAGTTGCCCTGAACCTCCCCTATCCCATCATCTTTGGGAGAGATTGGCTGGAGTTCAGCTGGGTACTGCAGACAGCATCCCTCCAGACTGGGCCGGAGAGGCTGAGTTTGGAAGAAGACCCTCTCGAGGGTGACGAGGAAGAGCAACCCCCTGGGGTTCCTTTAGACCCACCCAAGGGAGGCCGAAGAACCCTCCAGATGAACCCCGAGTAGCACCCGAGGATGAGGGACCTCTCTGGGGCATAGAGGGGGACTTCTGTCGAGACCAAAAAGAGGACCTCACCTTAAGGCGGGCCTATAACCAGGTGGAATGTGTCACTATGGATCTAATTGGACCCCTTACGAGGAGCACCACAGGCTTTCAGTACATCCTAGTTGTCATGGACTATGCCACTTGCTTCCCCGAGGCCATCCCCATGAAGTCCATCACCGCCTAGTGTATCATGCCGGAACTTCAGAAAATCTTTGCTTAGGTAGGCTTACCAAGGGAAATACTAACTGATCACGGAATGATCTTCACTTCCCTCTACCAATTTACCTACATGCCTTTCGGACTTCATGGGGCCCCTGCGGCGTTCCAATGGTTAATGGACTGCCTTCTTCAACCACACCTCGAATATGCCGCTGCCTATTTGGACGATGTGGTGATTTACAGTCGACACTGGGAGGGACACCTAAACCGAGTGGCAGCCGTCTTGCGGTCTCTTCGGGCTGCAGGTTTGACGACTAACCCCAAGAAATGTCAAATCGGCTTCCAGGAGACCACCTACTTAGGGTATGTCCTGGGGCGGGGGAAGGTACGGCCTGTAGTTGGGAAGGTCCAGGCAATCCAGAACCAGCCTGCCGCAACTACAAAGAAGTAAGTAAGGCAGTTCTTGGGACTGGTAGGGTATTATCACCGCTTTATCCCCAAGTTTGCCTCCATTGCTGCCCCCTTGACTGAACTCTTAACAAAGAGCCACCCACAATGCGTCAACGGGTCCCCAGAGTGCGCCCAAGTCTTTCAGATGTTAAAAGACCACCTTTGCTGTGAACCAGTTTTATATAGCCTGGACTTCGACCGAAAGTTTGTGGTCCAGACCGATGCTTCGGCCGTGGGACTTGGGGCTGTCCTCTCCCAGACCTTTGATGGTGAGGAACATCCCATACTCTACATCAGTCAGAAACTTTTCCCCTGGGAACAGAACTACTCCACCTTTGAGAGGGAGACCAATAGGCTACTGGCGGTCAGTAGGCTGTCGAGGCCCTGCGGTCCTACTTCCTGGAGAATAGTTTTGTGGTAGTCATAGATCATGCCCCCCTTAAGTGGCTCCAGAACATGAGACACCAATGCGAGACTGATGAGGTGGTACCTTGCTCTGCAGCCGTTCCCATTTACCGTTCACCATAGGGCGGTTAAGGAGAATGCAAATGCGGATGGGCTTTCCCGGTTGGGGGAGGCAGAGCATGCCAGCCCCAAAGGTTGGGGGCTGGATTTGAAGGGGTGGAGGGGTGTAGCAAGGAGGTGTGGCCCCGCGCCTGTCAGAAGGGGAGAGACCCAAAATCGCCCCCCGGTGGGCAGAACCAGACCACCCGCGGCTGCCCCCCCGGAAGCAGAGGGGCGGGACAGGAAGCGGGACTATAAAAGGCCAGCCTCCTAGCTCAGTAGAGGGAGAGCTACCAGAGGAGCAGGATATCTCTTCCTTGCTGCAGGAGCCTGGAGCTGAAGGTGACGGCTGCCCGACCAGAAGAGTTACCTGAATTTCTGGAGACCAGCAACGCCAATGAACTGCCGGGGCTTCCGTTGGCTGTTTACACAGGGGAGACCGAGAATGACCCCAGAACCAAGGTACCCCAAGAGGGTAGGAAGGAGCCCAGGGACGCCGAATAGGGTTCGGCTGTGGAACTGTTGTGAACTGGCCAGCATGTTGTGGGCGGATCCCCACTAACCTAGTGGCGAACAACCCTGCCACTAATAGGGCCCTGGGCTGGGATGCAGTGGAGAGGGACATCCTGCATCCCCCTACCATGGGCACTCCACCTGTGAAGGGTGGCCATGTCCCCACTAATAGGCCAGGAGGCCTGAATTGGTCTGGCACCTGCTGGAGCTAGGGCACCTGACGCATTTGCTGTCGCTTCCGGTTGGGAGTTAATTCCCCACCCTAAACTGCTGGGCTGTATCACACAGACTCAGCCTGAGATATAACGGTGAACTTCACTGTCTGAGGGTTTGGGGTTGAAAGACTAGTTAAGGCCTGGGCTGAATGTCAGCCAGGCCTACTAACTGCTCACTGCCCTGACTGAGAGATTTGGCAGAAGAACTAATTGCTAATTGGCTAATCACCAGGTGGACTCACTAGCTGTGAGCTAAGCCCTGCTTGAGAAGCAGCGAGGAGGTGTGGCCTCCTGCCCTGTCAGAAGGAAAGAGATCCGCGCATCTCCGTACAAATCCAATTTCTCTTGTGATACCATACATATGATTGTGATAGCATACATATGCTAATGTAGTCAAGGTAAATTAGAAGCCACAAACTCAAATCGTACCCCTAACAATTTGGCTGGGATTCTAAAGAATAAATTTCTATGCCTTGTGCATATAATGATAATGAGAATGAGACTCTTCGTGCAACCTTGATGCCAGAGTGAACATTCTTAATCATATTCATACTCTTCTGGAAAGGAAGTCCCTTCTGTAAAATTATACTGCTAAGGGACTAAAAGTGTAATCTTTGTGATGATGTGGGCTTCCTTGGTACTGCACAACTGTGGAAAGTGCAGCCCTGGAGAGGTTATGAGGAGCCTGGCAAGCACACACAGAGCAATCTAACTAGTCCACAGGATTTCTGGTTATCTGTGATGATCTGATTCATCCAAAATAGTACTGAAAGGGGACCTCATAGATTTCTAACCGTCTGAACTTAGGCTGTTTAGATGTGACCTGTTATAAAGTAGGAAACTGATTCATTTGCCTTGTAGTGGTGAGAGGCATGGAAAGAAATCAGTGTTACTACTGCAGCAGTTGGATCTTCTCCTTTTGCTCACATGGATAAGATCCTGGAAACCAAGGTAATGATTAAAATATGATGGGGTGGATTCTATTTGTGACGGGTTTCGTCACAGGGACCCTTTTGGGACTGTCACCTGACATGCTGAATTTACCTCTGAGTCCATTTTCCCTGCCAGCTTGGGACTCCAGAACCCTGCCTTATTGAGCCAGACATGCTAGCCTGCTGCAATACAGACCCAGGTCTAGTCCACACCTGCAAGGCTGCAGACTTTAACCAAAAACTGTTCAGCAGGTCCCCTATCTCCAGCACCCCGATACCCAGTTCCCAATGGGATCCAAACCCCAAATAAATCTGTCTTACTCTGTATAAAGCTTATACAGGGTAATCTCATAAATTGTCCGCCGCCAATAACACTGATAGAGAGATATGCACAGCTGTTTGCTCCCCCAGGTATTAATCACTTATGGTTAAATAATAAACAAAAGTGATTTTATTAAGTATAAAAAGTAGGATTTAAGTGGTTTCAGGTAAGACAGAGCAAAGTAAGTCACCAAGCAAAATAAAGCAAAAACATGCAAGTCTAAGCATTAAGAAACTGTTTATAGGTAAAAAATGCATCCGATGAAGTGAGCTGTAGCTCACGAAAGCTTATGCTCAAATAAATTTGTTAGTCTCTAAGGTGCCACAAGTACTCCTTTTCCTTTTGCGAATACAGACTAACACGGGTGCTGCTCTGAAACCTGTTTACAGGTAAAATCTCATCCTCAGAGATGTTCCAAAAAGCTTCTTTCACAGACTAGACTCCTTCCTAGACTCCTTCCCTGGTACAGTGCTTGTTTGTTCCAGCAGATATCTTAGGTGAAACTAGGGGTGTTCTCATGACTGGCAGCCTCCCTTGTTCTGTTCCACTCCCTTTTATAGCTTTGGCACAAGATGGGAATCTTTTGTCTCTCTGGGTTCCCACCCCTCCTTCTAAATGGAAAAGTACCAGATTTAAGATGGATTCCAGTATCATGTGACATGCTCACATGTCACTGTAAAACCTCATTTTTCATTACCCACGGGTTGGCCCACACTTCCACAGGAAGGCTTGCAGGTAAATAAACCATCTACAACCAATTGTCCTAGTCAATGGGAGCCATCAAGATTCTGAACCACCATTAATGGCTCACACTTTACATAGTTACAATAGGACCTCAGAGTTATACTTCATATTTCTAGCTTCAGACACAAGGATGATACATGCATACAAATAGGATGAATATATTCAGTAGGTCATAACTTTGTAATGATACCTTACAAGAGATCTTTTTCATAAACCATATTCTAGTTACATCATATTCACACTCATAAGCATATTTCCATAAAACATTATGGAGTCACACTGTTGTTGTTGTTGTTGATTGGCTAAGTATAGACCATGTGCTTGGCGCTATGTAAGACACACACATAAAGGCAGGAGGTCGTCACGTTTTCTAAGGCCTTGAACTTGCAATGCCACCGGGGTTTGCCCACACAGATCAAACTGTAGAATCAGGCTTAAGTGGAACATATAGTGTGGAAAGGACATGCTGCAAAACCCAGAGGGGGAAATAGTTTAAATTTATTTTCTCAGTGTGGTAGTGTTTGACATAGATTTTGGGTTTTGTTGGTGGTAGCCATGGAAGAGAGTGGTGAGGATGTATTTAAACATGGATTGGGTGTGGATTTGGCATTGGTTTGGAAGGACATTCCATGTGTGGTGGCAGAATAGAAGAAATGGAGGTGAGCATTGCAGGAAAAAGTATAGTATTTATCAGAACAAGGAGCTTCTGTAATTCTGAGATATGTACAACACTTTCTCAAGAGGCCCTGATCTCCCATTGCTATTTTGGCTTTTTCATTTGACCCGTGGAGCTATCGGTGTTGTGACAGGGCCAGGCCAGATGGCTACAGGAGAGTGATAGAAGGTAGATACATTAGCCCCCAGATTCAGCGGGTCTCTTTTCCGTGGGTAAGATAACAGGTGCTTTGCCAGAATAATCAGGAACTTACTAGATCCAATTAAGGCAGGCAGACTAATTAGGACATCTGGAGCAAATTAGGAATCTACTAGAACCAATTGAGGCAGGTCAGCTAATCAGGGTATCTGGTGTAAAAAAGACCTCCCTTCAGTTGGTCTGGTCGTGCAAGGAGCTGGAAGTGAGAGGGCGTGCTGCTGGAGGACTGAGGAGTACAAATGCTATCTCTCATCAGGAGGGAAGGTACTGCAGTGGGGATAAAGAAGGTGCTTGGGGGAGACCATGGGGAAGTAGCCCAGGGAGTTGTAGCTGTCATGCAGCTGTTACAGGAGATGATGTAGACAGCTGCTGTCCACAGGGCCCTGGGCTGGAACCCGGAGTAGAGGGCGGGCTGGGTTCCCCCTTTCCCCCCAGACTTCTGATCTGACACAGGAGGAGTTGACCTGGTCTGTGAGACACACCAGAGGGAAAGGTCTAATTTGGAAAGGGATCTGGCCTGTCCCTGACCCACTAGGTGGGACAACAGAGACTACAGAGATTTTTTTCCCTTTCCCCCATGCTGGCCAGTGAATGGCAGGTTTGTGCCACTAACAAAAGAGGACTGCTGTGAACCTCTGAGGAGAACAAATCCGCCAGAACGCACAGGATCCACCAAGGCAGAGGAGGAACTTTGTCATAGTGTGCATAGGAATCCTCACAATGGATTGATATTGACTGCATTAAAATAATTAGAGATGTATACACACTAGCTGCAGAACAGAGAATCACTGACCAGATAACACATGCCATTGATACAATAATCCAATTATTCTGTTACTCAGTTTGAATACAGACTATAGCCGGTGCAGTCAGTGAGTGTAGTTATTTGAGAGTTATACCAGTGTATAACTAACAGAATTTGGCACAATGCCTCCAGAATAGTTTGGCACTGATCAAATTAAATATCCTGCCCCATGCACTAATGAGCATGTAATTAATTAATGAGTGTTGGAGAGCACTGCTGTCAGTGTCCACATGAATGATGATGACTGATGGTCCAAGAAGGAGAAGGCTGCAGGGGGTCTAGGGTTAGACAGAATATGAGAAAAGGAGCAGTGTGAAGTTGAAGAGAATGTAGAATAAATCCAGAGTCCCAGCCAGACATGGACCATGCAGACTTGTAATGTGGGAAGAACCTTATGTTAGCACACTTTTGCAATTAATCATTGTAAGACTCTTTTTATTCCCATTGAGATGGAGAGAGGCAGAGTGAGTTCTTACATTAATCATGTGAAATGTCTTCTCTGAATACTTTTGGCTGAACTTGCTGTCCTCTTTCGTTGGCTGTCATGGTTATTCCACTGATTCACTTGGTATCTGTTGAGAGGTGAAACCAAGCAGAAAGGCCTCCCCCTCCATATTTTGGCTTGTGATACTGCTGCAGAAGAATAGACAGAAAAGGAAGAATAAGGGTAACATTCATGCTGTAAGACTAATACCCAGTTTTTAAAAGGTATTTTGGCATTCTCTGCTCAGGGTTGCAAGCCTCGGATCAGTGGTGATTAGGACCCTAAACACTTTTGAGGCTTTCAGCCCAAGTGACTGAGACAACTAAGTCTCATTTTCAAAAGTTGAGGCACATACATCTCACCGGACATCCATGGGACTTACTATTCTCAATGCTTGATTCACTTTTGAAAGTGGGACTTAGGCCACGTTTACACTACAAAATTAAGTGTACCGAACTTACATTGGCATATAGCCACCACAGTAATTACATCACTTGTGCATGTCTCCTCTTTGCTCCTTGTATCAGCAGTACATGTCCTCCCCAGGAGCACTTGAACAGATTGTCACTGTGCTGACCTAACTACATCGACCTTGACTCTACGCCGCACGTAGAGGTGGAGTTCTTAAGTCAGCATAGCAGGGCAGTTATGTCAGTTGGAGCGAAATTTAAGTGTCTACACTTCCATAATTAGGTTGACATAAGCTGCCTTATGTTAACCTATGACATAACTGCCTTATGTCAACCTAGTGCTGTAGTGCAGACCAGACTGTAGCCATCTAAGTCACATAGGCCTTGCAGTAGTGAGTGGAGCAACACCTAATACCTTTTAAGACTCTGGACCCAAGTGATTGAAGCTAGTTTTACAAAGACTGCCAATCTCTGATTGATCACTTTCAAACATTTCCAGAATGGGTTCAAATTCATAGAGCTTTGGCTCAGTTCCTACAATACCATCCCCCCAAAATGTGTCATGCCTTGACTCAAATATTTGTCAGTGTTTGCTCAAAATGAAGCAGAGGATTGGGAATTAAGGCTGGAACTGTATCAGTATTGAATTCTTAATACTATCCAGATTCCAACCTGGGAGGTTTTTCGATCAGTCAGTCTTCCTAAGATTCAGAACATTTGTATCTGTTGCTGTAGTGTGGTTTATTTAACTATGTACTATGCACTAAACCTACCTGTATTCTGGCATTTGATCACGTAGGTCCTCTCTTTTTAAAATTCTAGCCTTTGAAATACTAAGAATGATATGAAGAAAAAAAATCCCAAGCCCAGTTTTTTTTAAATGAATTGAATTCTATTGTTTTTGTTTTATGTGGATTTTTTACTGTAGCTCTAAATCATTAAAATAAATTGTATCTTTCAAAGTCTTTAATTAAATTTTCCATCTTCCCACTCCCCCCCCCCACAGTATAATGAAGAACTTCACTATGTAGAACCGTGTCTGAATGGAACGTTAGTACAAGCAGACAGAGCCAACAAAGAGGTAAGGAATGAGAGTAACAAAGCAAAAAGGATATAGGATGCGATGCATATCACTGTGTTATAATGATATTTTTGAATAAACCAGATCCCATTATTAGAACTTATTACATTAATTGTTCTTGTCCTATTTAAAAATAGTCTGTTATGTGACTCCGCAGGTAAGAAAAAAATGTTCGTTTAGTTACTTTGAGCAAATAAGCTTACTGGAATAATATATAAATAATTTCAATAGAAATAGCTGGATATTAGTCAGATTTAGTCACTTTTTTTTTCAACTCACACCATACTGGTTTAAATTGCTTTAAATTATAACTGTCTCACTGTTCTCAAAAGTTACATAGAATCAGATTCCATATTTATGCACAAAGAGGAATGTTAAAACAAAAATCTTTAAACAAATGAAAGCAACTGTAGTTTCTCTATGTAACACTGAAGTTTCAGCTTTTCATACCAGACTGTCTAAAATTATAATAACAGTGTTCTTCTAGAAAGTTCTCAAAACACTGTGAAAATTTCAAACACAATCCTTCAGTCATTTCTCAGGGAACATTTATTTTGACTTCAGTAGGAGATTTATTTGAATAAAGACCGTGGGATCAAACACTGTATAGGATATTTTGTCTCCCATGTTAATGTGTTCATCCCACACCAGCAAAGCTACACAATAATTCTTGGTAAGTGAAGGTAAAAAGAATTACGCCAATTGAAATTGTGGGGTTTTTTTGTAGCCAGGGTGGTCAAAAGGAGCAAAACAATGGAAAATGGCCTGCAGCTAGTAAAGTGAAAAGTCAAGCTAAATAATGGAAAGAGTGGCGGGTGGGGCAGAGTCCAAACAGTGAAATCAGTCAGGCGATGGAACAGTCGACCTCAGAAGTGTTCACGTCTGTATCAATTTGTGTAATACGTGCTATCCACATGCAATAAAATTATTGCCCAAAACATTTTTTTTGTGAGCTAGACTATGACTTTTGTGTCTCATTAAGGCCATTTTGACATCCTCAAAACAACAGCTATGACTTCATTGATCATAATTTTTAATGAAAGAAAAGATTTAACATTCTAGCCAAATATTTTCAAACTTTCTTCTAGATTTAGTAATAAGTGATGGATTTAAAAGTGATATTAAACCTGTTAAAATCAAGGAATTAAGGCTTTGCTAAAGGAAATGACTCATTAACTGCTATATTTAGACACCCATTTATAACAGAGAAGGTACAACAAGTACAATTAACCCCTTAAATGAGCGTCAAAAAAAATTGCATAAATGAGTGTGAGACTTGATTTTCAGAAAGTACTGAACAGCCACCCTCTGAAAAATCAGATCCCTTTAAGGTATCTGATGTTGGGCATCCACTAATCACTTCTAAAAATCTTGGCCTATACCTCTTGGATTTTTGTTCCAAGTTGCTCACAAGATACAATGTGACTTATTCACAGTAGTCTTTCAGGTCAGTTGGTAAATACAACCTTATTGCTTACATACATTTTAGTGCAGATTAAAATGAGTTTATACAGTATGGTTTAACTACTTGGTATCACTAGTTTAGTGTATGCTTCTCACTATAAGTGTTGCACCAGGAAAATCCAACCCTAGTAAGATCATTTATATGATAATATAGAAGAGCAAAGATGGTAGAGTAAGCAATTTCAAATTAAATGTTTCCAATCATTACCCCGATATTTGACCCAGATATTTCCTGTCCCTTGGAGATCAGAAAATGGGAGAAAAAGTGAGAACTGCCAAAAGCCAAGCAGAGCTGAACCATGCAAAAGGAAATTAAAACCAATAGTAAAATATTCTTTAATCATATAAGTTAAAACAAAACAAGGAAAGAAGAAGGGGGGCCACTAAGTAGATAAGATGGGGTGGAGGTTAAAGATAATCTAGGTATGGGCCAACACATAAATGAATATGTTGCCTCAGTTTTTAACAAGAGTAATGAGAAGCTTGGGGACAGTGGCAGGGTGGCGAATGAGAATGAGGCTATGGAAGTAGAAATTACCAAATTTGAGGTGGAAGCCAAACTTAGACAGTTTAATGGAACCAGCTCAGGGGGTCTGGATAATCTCCATCCAATAATATTAAAGGAGCTTGCACATGAAATTGCGAGCCCAATAGCAAGGATTTTTAATGAATTCATAAACTCGAGGGTCACACCCTATGACTGGAGAATTGCAAAAATAGTACCTTTATTCAAGAAAGGAAGAAAAGTGATTCAGGAAATGACAAGCCTGTTAGTTTGACCTCAATTGTATGCAAAGTCTAAGAACAAACTTCGAAAGAGTGAGTGGTTAAGGGACATAGAGGTAAAGAATAATTGGGAATAAAATACAACATGGTTTTACAAAAGGTAGATCATACCAGACCAAATTGATCTCTGAGAAGATAACTGATTTTCTAGACAAAGGAAATGCAGCAGACCTAATCTATGTGGATTTCAGTAAAGCATTTGAAACAATTCTACATGGGAAATTATTGGTTAAATTGGAGAAGATGGGAATTAATATGAGAAATGAAAAGTGGGTAAAGAACTGGTTAAAGGGGAGACTATACCAGGTCATGCTAAAAGGTGAACTGTCAGACTGGAGCTAGGTTACTGGTGGAGTACTGATCTTGGGACCAATCTTATTTAACTCTTTCATTAATGATCTTGGCACAAAAAGTGAGACTGTACTATTAAAATCTGTGGATGGCACACAGTTAGGAGGTATTGCCAATATGGAGGAGGACCAGGATATCGTACAAGAGGATTTGGATGACATTGAAAACTGAAGTAATAGAAATGGGATAAATTTAATAATGCAAAGTCATCCTCTTAAGAACTAACAACAAGATTTTTCTTCTATAAGCTGGGGATATGCTAGTTGGAATCAATAGAGGAGGAAAAAGATCTGGGTGTATTGGTCAGTCACAGGGTGACTATAAACTGCCAATGTGGTGCAGCCATGAAAAAGACTAATGCATTCCTACGGCATCGGGTGAGGTATTTCCAGTAGAGACAGGAAGTATTATTACCATTATGCAAGGTGCTGGTGATACCTCATCAGGAATAGTGTGTGCAATTCTGGTCTCCCAAGTTTAAGGAAGATAAATTCAAACTGGAACAGGTGCAGTAAGGGGCTACTACCTTACAAGAGGAGACTTAAAGAGCTTGGCTTGTTTAGCTGAACAAAACGAAGGTTGAGGAGAGATATGATTGCTCTCTGTAAATACATCAGAGGGATAAACACCAGGGAATGACAGGAGTTCATAGAATCATAGAAGATTAGGGTTGGAAGAGACCTCGGGAGGTCATCTAGTCCAACCCCCTGCTCAACGCAGGACCAGCCTCCAACTAAATCGTCCCAGCCAGGGCTTTGTCTTTAAGTTCTTTAAGTTAGAGACTGATGCTGGCAGAAGAACAAATGGATATAAACTGGCCATTGATAAGTCTAGTATTGAAATTAGACACAGGTTTCTAACCATCAGAGAAGTGAAGTTTTGGAACAGCCTTCCAAGGGGAGTAGTGGGGCAAAACCCCTAACTTGTTTTAAGTCTCAGCTTGATAAGTTTATGGAGGGGACAGTATGATGAGATTTCCTACAATAACATGTGACCCGTCCATGACTGCTGTTAGCAAATATCTCCAGTGACTGGAAATGGGACACTAGACAGGGAGGTATCTGGCTGGTGTATCTCACCCACATGCTCTGAGTCTAACCGATCACCATATTTGGCATCAGGAAGGAATTTTTCCCCAGTCAGATCGACAGAAACCCTGGTTGGTTTTTGCCTTCCTCTGCAGCGTTTGGCATGGGTCACTTGCTGGCTTGAGCTCAAGTAAACAGTGGATTCTCTGTTACCTAAAGTCTTTAATCAAGATAGGACTTCAGTACCAGCCAGAGTTTATGGGCCCATTACAGGATTGGGTTTGTGGCCTGTGATGTGCAGGTCAGACTAGGTGACCATGATGGTCCCTTATGGCCTTAAAGTCTAAGAGTCCCTGTATAAGGGAAGAATGGTGGCAAAGTTACAAAAAAGTTACAAAAAGTTACAAAAAGACGCACAGACAGGAATATCCATTGTATTCAGCACAGCTTAATTTCTCAGCCATTTAAAGAAATCATCATCTAATGCATATCTAGCTAGATTACTTACTAAGTTCTAAGACTCCATTCCTGTTCTGTCCCCAGCAAAAGCATCACACAGACAGACACAGACCCTTTGTTTTTCTCCCTCCTCCCAGCTTTTGAAAGTATCTTGTCTCCTCATTGGTCATTTTGGTCAGGTGCCAGTGAGGTTATCCTAGCTTCTTAACCCTTTACAGGTGAAAGGATTTTTCCCTGGCCAGGAGGGATTTTAAAGGTGTTTACCCTTCCCTTTATATTTATGACAGAGACTAACAAATTTATTAGAGCATAATCTTTCATGAGCTACAGCTCACTTCATTGGATGCATAGAATGGAACATATAGTAAGATATATACATACAGATAAGTTGGAAGTTACCATATAAACTGAGAGGGGCTAATTAGTTAAGATCAGGTATTATCAGTAGGAGAAAAAAAAAACTTTTGTAGTGATAATCAAGATGGCCCATTTAGACAGTTGACAAGAAGGTGTGAGGATTCAATATGTGTAATGACCCAGCCGCTCCCAGTCTCTATTCAAACCCAAGTTAATGGTATCTAGTTTGCATATTAATTCAAGCTCAGCAGTTTCTCATTGGAGTCTGTTTTTGAAGCTTTTCTGTTGCAAAATTGCCACCCTTAAATCTTTTACTGAGTGGCCACAGAGGTTGAAGTGTTCTCCTACCGGTTTTTGAATGTTATGATTCCTGATGTCAGATTTGTGTCCATTTATTCTTTTGCGTAGAGGCTGTCCGGTTTTGCCAATGTACATGGCAGAGGGGCATTGCTGGCACATGATGGCATATATCACACTGGAGATGTGCAGGTGAACAAGCCCCTGATGGCGTGGCTAATGTGATTAGGTCCTATGATGGTGTCACTTGAATAAATATGTGGACAGTGTTTGCATCAGGCTTTGTTGCAAGGATAGGTTCCTGGGTTAGTGTTTTTCTTGTGTGGTTGCTCGTGAGTATTTGCTTCAGGGTGGGGGGCTGTCTGTAAGCGAGGACTGATCTGCCTCCCAAGATCTGTGAGAGTGAGGGATCATTTTTCAGGATAGATTGTAAATCTTTGATGATGCGCTGGAGAGGTTTTAGTTGGGGCTGAAGGTGACGGCTAGTGGTGTTCTGTTATTTTCTTTGTTGAGCTTGTCCTGTAGTAGGTGACTTCTGGGTACTCTTCTGGCTCTGTCAATCTGTTTTTTTCACTTCCGCAGGTGGGTATTTTAGTTTTAAGAATGCTTGATAGAGATCATGTAGGTGTTTGTCTCTGTCTGAGGGTTGGAGCAAATGCGGTTGTATCTTAGAGCTTGGCTGTAGACAATGGATCGTGTGGAGTGTCCTGGACGGAAGCTGGAGGCATGTAGGTAAGTATAGCAGTCAGTAGGTTTCCGGTATAGGGTGGTGTTTATGTGACCATTGTTTATTAGCACTGTAGTGTCCAGGAAGTGGATCTCTTGTGTGGACTGGACCAGGCTGAGGTTGGTGGTGGGATGGAAATTGTTGAAATCATGGTGGAATTCCTCAAGGGCTTCTTTTCCATGGGTCCAGATGATGAAGATGTCATCAATGTAGCACAAATAGAGTAGGAGTTGTTAGGGGACGAGAGCTGAGGAAGCGTTGTTCTAAGTCAGCAATAAAATGTGTGTATTGACTACTGAGTTAATTGCAACAACTGCATATAATCTACTGGGAAATAGAGATTGAGTTTCTCATTTGTACAGTACGATTTAGGTATTTTAAAGCTATTTTGTGTGTATTTTGGTACCTGTAGCTTTTGCAATTCAGTGGAAGAGGACACTTCCTTGAAGGAATACAATTGTTTCGTCAGAACTATGCTGCTTACACAGTACATCAAGTACTGTGTGTGTATGGTGGATATGCACTAAACTGTAACAAAATTATCTATCCAACAGAGACTGGCAAAAAAAATTGCCATTCGGTCTGCATCACCTATTCTGCTGTCTTGTTACAGTCACTGATGATGGTTGTTTAAAAGCACAAATTGTTTCACAGAAATGTCTGGTTGGGAAAATATATCAGGAAATTGGGCATGACTGCCCAGTGGGTTTGTTCTAATATTTCTGCTGTCCCTTCTTTGTCATGTAACCTAACTATGCAGTGGATCATATCACCAATGAAAGTGCAAAAAAATTGCCTGCTTTGTGACACGAGTTAATGTGTATTACATTACACATAATGGGTAAAATGTTCAAAAGTACTTAAATCACTTACGAGCCTAAATCTCATTCAAAAAGCATCAAAATCTCTTCGAAACCCAAGTTCCTACATCCCAAGCAATTAGGTGCTTTTGAAAATTTTACCCAATATTTAAATATGTGGTTCATCCCATCTGGTTTTGTATTTTGTAGTCTTTGTTCTATGCATGTCATTTCACTGTGCTCATTTTGATATTAGATTTGTTTAGAGCAATAATATAGTCTACAAAAAAAGTTCTAATGTACTCAATTACTGTTAGACTAATGGGCTAAATTCATCAGATAATTCATTTGCATAAAACATTTGGCCATTTCAGTTTGTGATTTGTTCATGAAGTGATCCTGATTTCTACTAATGTATTTTCTATTCAAAAGTTATTGCAAATAGTTTGAATGAACAGTTTTTCTTTTGAGTTATTCAGAAACTATTTACTTTATTTGATTGGTATGGGATTGCTTGTCAAATGTTCACAAACACTGTTTTTTCAACATTCAGTCAGCTCCAGTGTGGAATGAGGAGGTGCAGAGAAGTCTTTTTTTTTGCTATCATCTGAGATATCTTGCAGGCAGAGGAGAAATTTTCAAGATAGGAAGAAAAAAGCAACATATCAGCCAGATGTCCCTCTATAATTAGCAAATACTGAGGAAAAAAGCTGTACATCAAAATTTTCTAATATCTGACATATCTAAACTAGCAGATAATAAATGTGGTCAGAAAAATGCATAAACAGTGTTTGTTTGAATCAAAATTCCTTTGATTTTCAAATGGCTGTTTGGTTTGACCATGCTCACAACTTAGTTATTTACTTGCATTTGAAAAGCTATTCCCTCCTAAATTCAAACAAAATTGTATTTTTCAGTGGAGTCAAATAGTCAAATTGTAGCTTATTTTACTATAAATTCTCCTCTAGCTTTCTTAGCAAATACAACTAGCCCTTCCCTGTTTGACAAACTGCCTTTTTAATATTTGCCTAGAGCCAGTAGTTTACAAGCCTTATTTCCCCTTTAAAATCAAACTTTGCCTTGTTGCAGCTCTGCTACATTTGAAAGACTCTAAAAATAGTTACTAAGCCTACTCTGGTTTGGCTACTAAGCCTACTCTGCTTGTCTTTCTGCCAGATAGAACTGCCTTTTAAGTACTTGATTGCAGCTGAAAAGCCCAAACTGTCCCTTCCACAGACCTTGGAGGAGAGCACTGACAACACTTTTCAGTCTGAGGTTCAGCACCAGGCATATTCCTCTCCCTTCTCCCAAAGTGTTACTTGCCTGGCTCACATCCATTAGGCCCAACCTCACCCCTTTTACTGGCAGAAAAGTCTTGTGGAGAAGAGGTGTGAGTTTGTGCATGAGCACATTTGAGTTCTCGTGTGAGAGTGTGTGGATGTTAAACTCATGCACGCTAGCATTTAAAAGCTGTAATGGTACACTTCATGTTTGAAACATTAAATAGTTCCACCGTTGCTGAAAGTTTAACTGATACTGCATTTAGGAAATAATTTTAAGAAAGGACCATCACCACCATCTCTGCAGCTTTCACTGCTACGTATTCCAAAGTGTTTGTGGATCCTGATATCAAAAAGTAGGGCCATTGGCAAACTTATTCAACTTGAAACAGGACTGCCTAAACAAAAGAAGTTACATGATTACTATGTAAAATGTTAAATCATAATGTAGGTTTGCATGGTCCTTTACAGAGAAAATACAAACACATTCACTGCAACTAGGAATATATTCCAAAATATTTGAGGCTGGGATTTTCCCCAAAGGCCTAAGAGAATTAGGGGTCCAGTTCCCATTGAAAGTCAGTGTGAGGTGGGTGCCTGACTTCCTAAGCAACCTTTGAAAGTCAACCTGTATGAACATGTTTTGTCCTGAAGTTACAGCAATTATTCAAAAATAGCTAAAGTGGTAGGTAAGGTAGCTATGTTTTAAGGGTACTGTGTTAATTCCTGACCTAGCTTTTAAATGTGCAAGTAATGATGTTTTTAAATATTTCTTCTCAATGGACCTGACCCAAAATACATTGAAGTCAACAAGAGTCTTTCCGTTGATTTCAGTGGGCTTTGGATCAGGCCCTGTTTCTTGCGTGGATATATTGAAAATGTGCAGCATCAGGCCTTACTATGTCAGACAATTCACAAAGTGTTTGTAGGGGTGCATCACAATATAGGCACATGAACTAAATATATCGTGCTGAATTAAATAGCTGTCACAGCTCATTGGCTCTTTGTCTTCATCTAGTGTAAGCGTGTAAGCAGCATTATTGACAATGACATTTCTGTGCCTGAAAGTGTTTAGGCAGACATACTTTTAATGTGTCAGAGGTACTTAACTTAAAAATAATGCAATGACATTCAGTTCTTAGTTCCTATGAAGAATGAAAAGTGATTGACAATGTGCAGGCTAAATGAAAGTGCTGCCATGTATTATGTCCCACATATCTGAGCCTTATTCTTTAGTCTGGGTTTTCTGGAAGGTAAATAATAAATAAGGAGAATGTGGCTTTAGCTGGCAAAAGGTTGTGTAGTTACTCTCCCCAAACCTTTAACTTACTTACAGGATAAACCAGCCCAAATTGATTCTGGATGTGATTTCAAAATGGGTTTCAGCCAAATATAAATTATGTCGCAGTGTATTCCAGAGAGTAAAATATTAAATCATACTTAGCTATTTTGAATAGTAAAATACTGCTCATAATAATTGAGCATCATCTGGGTGGCATAAAAACGTTTTGATCAATTAAATTGAATCCGACATTAAGTAATATAGGGATATGTGGTAATCTGCATTTTGATCAGTTGCAGAATGACAGAAAGTGCAATAGTAGGATTAATTCCAGACATTACATCTGAGCAATACTTCTGAATCTTCAGTTCTTGGTCTAGGACTTCCACAACTTTCACATGGCTCATTAGATACACCCGCAATAAAATGATCATTTAAGAAACTCAGTCACAATTCACAAGTAAGAATCTTTAGTATCAACAGCAGCAACTGTATGTCTGTTCTCTGCATTTCACATAGTAAACAATGCCATTCTGCTACTCTACAATTCACAATCGGAAACATCGTATTTTTAGAGAAATATTATCCATATTGACAGGTTTCAGAGTAGCAGCTGTGTTAGTCTGTATTCGCAAAAAGAAAAGGAGGACTTGTGGCACCTTAGAGACTAACCAATTTATTGGAGCAAAAGCTTTTGTGAGCTACAGCTCACTTCATCAGATCCATATTGCTTCCCAGAGGAATAAAAAGCACACTGATATGTGGATGAATTGCTTATAGATACTGCAAAGATTTGATTTGAATAATGAAATATAAACTCACTCAAAATAGCCATAGCTTATTCATTTTGCCTTAGAATACTATGTAAAGACCTATGTTAGCCACTTACAAATATATTTTCAGAATAAATGTCATCAGTCCAGGTGACTACTTACAGGCTTCTCTGGCAGAGTTTTATTACTGAGCAGAGTTCAGTGGGTGTTGTAACCCACTGAGGCATACTGTTGCGGTTGCTTTTAAATTAATTTTAGAAGTAATGGACTATGGAGACAGTGGAATATGGGACACTGTTCTCCTCTCCTGCTATGAGCAAAAGCCAGGGGTAGTTGGGACTAGGATGGTAATGGGGAATGGTCACTCCAAGGGGAGGGAGGGAGGTGAAAATGACATCAGGGAAGTGGGCTATGCTGATAAACAGATTCAGCCTATTTTAACAGTCTTTAATTCTGCAAGAAATCAAACACATTGCAGTTGAGTGAGAGATTAATTTGACCCCTTATCTAGAAATTTCAATATCAGATTCTTATTTTTTCTTCATGGATTTTAAAACTACCTCTTTTCCCTGGAGACTTCTTTCACTATGTTTCAACTTTCCTTCATCAAAAGAATCACACAACTCCATTACATTGGAACCTTCTTTCAACACCAGAAGAATAGTTGTTGTCCTTACTATCTCTGCCTTCAAAGTACTGCACCTCACCTAAATACAAACCCCTTCTGCTGAAACTGTTAAATACATGCAGTTAGAAAATAATATTGAGAGACATAGCCAAAGCAGCAAAAAACCCTATGAACCAGAATATGTTCATACCAAAGTTG
This sequence comes from Lepidochelys olivacea, assembly GCF_965140295.1. Lineage (NCBI taxonomy): Eukaryota > Metazoa > Chordata > Testudines > Cheloniidae > Lepidochelys > Lepidochelys olivacea. The sequence goes on along the minus strand of NC_140417.1, from coordinate 27,682,879 downwards.
CCAGCTTTCATGCAGTAAATAAGCACCCCGATTTTCACAATAAGCCAAAAATGAAGCTATTCCCATTTCAAAACAAGCCAGTCCCTAAGAACCCCAACACTCTAGGTGACTAGATCCCCCCGGCGTGCTGTCTGGGACTGTGGTGGGCCCACTGTGCACTCCCGACTCTCTCCCCCATTGCCCCTGCTTGCTCCCCCTTGCCCCTGCTTGCCGGGAGCTGGTCAAAAAAAAAAAAAAAAGCAACAAGCCAAACAAGCTACAAGCCAAAAGTTAGCCAACAAGCAACTCGCAAGCCAATTAAGCCAAACACAAGCCCAATTTCTGTGTTTTTTTCGCAGGTTTGGCATGTCAGGTTCATACTGACACACGCGGGCCTATGCATGTTTATTAAGTGTGCTATTCCAATATATTTGTACTAAGATAGAATACTGTCCTGTCCATTAAAAGTGAGAGAACTAGAAGGAAAGTTTGTGGTAACTGAAGAAACGTTCAGTTTTCCCATTCCGTTTTTCACAAGCTCCGCACTTTTTCTGGAATGGATCACATCATCGCCATGAAAGCTCTGTGGACACTGCAATGAATTTTATAAGCTTGCAAGACAAAGTAGCAGCAGACACATCTTTGTGATATTAACTGTCTCTCCAGGGTCTCTCTATACTCAGATCATTGCTTAGTTAGAAATTAGGTTTAATTGCAAGCAATTTCTCATGAAGCAATTGTTTTTAAAGTTACAAAAGATTTTTCAAAATTCTAGGTTTTTTCTAGTATCATGCCAAATACTATCATTCATTAAGTTTCTTCCAGCTTTAGCCTTTCTTTCACTTTGCCCTAATAATTATGTAATCTTTAACAACTGCAGCTGTTCTGTCGTTTTGTATGAATTCAGAGCCAAATACACTTTGTTTATCAGAGTGTATATCATTAGACTAAAACAAGTGACAGTCTCCATAGCAGGCCACATTTTGTTTATGGAGATGCTTGTACAATTAATCTGCAGGCTATTCAGTGGCCTGATTACTTACTACAGCATCAAGTGCTAATTAATAAGTATGTTATGAAATAATGTAGCATTAAACCGTTTAGTATTTTGTCATTCCTTATTTTAACTACGTTTGGCAAAAGCCACAAGTTTAATCTCTCAAAAAATAATTAAAATCAACAAGCAAACTACAAAGATATGAATGGTTTCAGAGTAGCAGCCGTGTTAGTCTGTATTTGCAAAAAGAAAAGGAGTACTTGTGGCACCTTAGAGACTAATCAATTTATTTGAGCATAAGCTTTTGTGAGTTGCATCCGATGAAGTGAGCTGTAGCTCACGAAAGCTTATGCTCAAATAAATTGGTTAGTCTCTAAGGTGCCACAAGTACTCCTTTTCTTTTTAAAGATACGAATATAGACCGCTATTTTCCTGTGGTATCAAAACAGCAGTCTTGGACATGTTAGAAAAAAAGATGTCAGCAAAGGAAAAGATTTTAAAGCCATCTCATAAAGCTCTTGTCAATAAATACTAATAGTCATTTGACTTCTCCAGTACATTAAACACATTTAATGTTAAAACCTAGGGTTTTTTTTTTAATTACACAATTTTAAGTTACATTAGCTTCTACATTTGCAAACTATTGTATGGTTTTTATGCTGGCATAGAAAATACAGCACAGTGGTTGCCATCATAAAGACAATATTTACCAATCATTACCCATAGTTCTGTTCTTTTCTTTTGTATTCACATTCTTATAGTGCACCGGTCATCTTGGCATCTGAGATAACTAGTTATGTCCAAATCTAGATTTTGAGGAAAAGTGTGGTATGCTGGATACCAGTGTGAAAAATGTTTTAATAGCAATTACTAGAGAGAGTAAAGAATTAATATTGAAAAAAACATAGAGTATATAGTGCAACTATATATAGAGTACATTTACAAACAGAGAAAGCAGCGTTATGGTATGAATAATAATTACACTAATGCAAATATTTTTCAGTTAGTGTGTCATTATAGTTATTTCATATGTGCATACAAATTATAGTATATTGTAGGTGAAGTTTTTTATATATATGTGTGTGTGTGTGTGTATGTATAACCATAGACATCACCATGATATCTGAATGCCAATATTGAACATAACTCATAAACTGTCTTTTTATTAAGTAATTTTTTTCTGATTTTTCTAACTGCACCTTGCTAGCTTAATGTGCCTATATCACACATGGCACAAATAAGCAAGCTTAGCAGAAGCAGAAAGAAATAATTACTTCACATGTCTGAATGGGTTTTCATTGGATTTTTACAATAGTGGAGGAAAATAGCTATTTCAATAATTTAAGCATGAGTTGTTTTCACAGGATCAATAACCCAAACTACATCTGTCTTCAAGGTATTTGTTGTATTTTGCTCCCTATATTGAATGCTCAAATGGAGTCTTTCTACTGTAGAGAAGTCGCTTAAGTAAGTTACTAAATGTTGTTCATTCTCTTGCTGAAAGCTTGTTTTTAATCTCAGAACTTTAGAATGAATATGCCTACAAGAGGAACACGCCAACCATATTTATAGTATGCTTTGTTCATGGTAAGCATAAAGGGGCAAATACTGTTTCCATGGACAGCCTCAGTACGTGAGGTAAAAATGTTCAGGGATTGGAGTGCAAGGATTTACTTCTAGGCCGCCATTACTAGTATTAGGGCTGCTGTAACCCATGCAGCTAGTGTGCTGTCCCTCTATGGGGGGGCAGGGGTGAATGATCTGTAGAATCACAAAATCACATATGCACTGGCCATTTTCCTCTTTGTCTGTGGTGGTTTGCAAGGAATCTCCATCGTGCTGTGTGCCATGGTGCCCAAGAGGTTTTAATGTCTTATACCGACTTTCAGTGCCCTGCCCCTCATGGCAGAACTGGCCCAGACAGTGGCAGGGTTTAGCCCAAAGTACTTAAGTGATTCACCCTTCTCTCGCACTCAAATTTGTCCCTTTTGATTTACATTATGCTTTCTCAAGTAGCACAAGAGATTCTGGTCCTTTTGACCTCCAAGATTCCAAGGCCCTTCAGGCTCAATATCGATGATTTATATGAGTGTTAATAACATTGTTACAGATAAGCATGAGTAAATGCCTACTTTTCAGCTTAGAGATGAAACACTAATTAAATGTATAAGAGTCAGAATTAAAGCTTATGGACCTGCTTGTGAGTATATATTTGTGGGTTTTGGCCCTGAATTTCCTCTTTTCTACTTGCACTTGATCCTGCTCCTATTAAAGGCACTGCCAAGCTTCTGTGGACTTAATAGGGAGTAGGACCACAAACCGAATATAAATTGCCAGATCTAAATGTTAAGATTGAGTCTATACAGCAGTAATATAGGGTACACATTTTTAGTGAGGTTGTAATTATCCCCACAACAAGTATTACAAGCCAAGGAAATTCAGAGTTAGAGTTAAATCTAGAAGAAATCCAAACATGTTAAGGTATGGAAATGCAGTTAAGGCACTCAGATATGTACTTTAATGTTTGTGGTTGCAAATGAGAGGAAATTGATTTTTAAAGACTCGTGTATTCTTTTCTTTTCTTTTTTTCCTCCTTGTCAACTGGGACAATAAAAGGATGATCACAGATTGCTACATTTCTTAAGAGCCCATTTTAATATTAGCTTTAACTCAAACTAATTAAGATTTTCATTTAAATTCTCAGAAAAATAATTCTGTACTCAGTTTAAGTGCTGTAATTTTTTGTGGGGGAAGGATACATTGTATTCTTCATATATGACAAATCCCCGCTTTAAGTGCAAAACTCAACTCAGACTTAATAATGGAGCAGCAACCATTGTTTCCATAACTTACAGTGGATAGTCTGGTCGTATCTTATCTTTATGTAAATTCTGTAGCATTTTGCTATTTTTTCACTAGCCAAAGTCTGAGTTCTGTTCAGTCCTACCTCATCCCTTATTATTATTGTTGTGGTTCCTGATTCCCAGGTGCATTCATGATTAGGAAGAGCAGTCAGAACGAAGGGGGAAAATGGGCTGAGTTATCCTTCAACCCCACTGACAGCTCACCTCATTTATTTTGTTCTTAAATTCAAAGTTGTATTTGATTTATTAGTAATTAGTTTATTAGTAATGTTTTCAGCATGTTAACTGACATAGACTATGACTGAGACATAAATCATGCCTTTAAAATTCTCTTTATAAGTCCTAGTCTTTGGGTGTGTCCACACAGCAGATCTGTGAACGGGCTTGAATCCAGCTACTGAGAGTAGCAGGAGCAGAAAAACGGCAAAGTGTGGGTTTCAGAGCTGGCTAGGAAGCTGAGTACATAATTGAGGTCTGGGCTGGGCTGGTAGTACCTGCACTGTGGTGCCTTCACTGCTATGAATATCCAACCTAGCTGGAGTCAAGAGTTAGCTAGGGTAAATTACCCCATGCACATCCCATACTAAACTAGGCAGTTTCCTACTGAGCAACATTCCTCCATAAATGTTTTCTGTGTATATATACTAGAGTGATGGGCGCATACATTTATTCAGTGTCTTGTATGTCCAGTGTGTTGTAGTCTGGATTTTTAAATAGTTTTAAACTATTAGTGAAAGTTGTTAACAAATTTTTATTGTCAGGGAATGAGCTAACAGGAGTGGGCAATGAGCGGAGATTCGACCTCCATGTTCCCAGTATTCTAACCAGGACTTTCCCTCTGTCCACTGTGGAACCAGGAAGTCAGTTGTGATTCTGAAAATCACAGTGTGTTCCTGGCCTACTACAGGGATAGCAAAGGAATACAGTCCAGACCTGGTTGTAAAAATCTGACTAAATAAAAATAAAAGAAATACCTCTAACATTAAATCTCAAGGAAGAAACCTGGGTATGGCATATTGGTTTTAATGAAACATTTTTGCAGAAATTAATTTGCATGCAGCTGTATGGCTGGCTCTGTTGACCTAACTGGACCTTTGATTTCTGTCTGTGTATTATACAGCTGATGAAAAGCACTGTTGCTTTCAGAAACATGTTTGAATCAAATCAGAGATTTTATAAACTTACTTACTATTTTGGATATGACCGTGAAATGTAAAATATGTGAAATGTTTATGCACATGCCAGGTACTGTATTAAGGCACAAAGCAGGCATCTCAATCCAAGGTGATCTACCAAAGTCTGTTTGCAGTAGTGTTGTAACTGGGTGGGTCCCGGGTATTCAGAATGTCACAGCGAAATGTAAGGGTGAAACCAGTAAGGAGTTAATTCATGTTGCAAGAGACTATTCAAAGTGAAGTGGCAGTTACCACCCCTACAGTTGTAAGACAAAGGGGTACAGTGGGTTACAGATTGTTGTAATGAGCCATAAATCCAGTGTCTTTATTTAATCCTTGATTTTTGATGTCTCCAGGCTTGTCTTGTGAAGCTGTGCAGGTTTCATTTAAGGATGAGGACTGAGAGGTCAGATTTGGAGTTGATCATTGATCGCTTTGTGAAAAGTGTTTGTCCATGGGTGATGAGATGTTTTTGTTTTTTTTCTAATTTTTCTGTGCAAGTTCATTTGAAAGCATAACGATTGTTTCATTGCACCCATATAGTTTGTTGTTGGGGCACTTAGTGTGCTGTGTGAGGTACACCACATGTTGTGAAAGCGGGGGTGAAAGTAAGGTGGTACGCGCCAGTATGGCATACCGGTAAAAAGTGGCCACCGGTACTGGCCCATACCACCTTACCTTAAAGCACTGCCCCTTTTGTGCCCCCTGTCGGTGGCCCTGCTGGGACCCTAGCAGCAGGGCTGCCGATGAGGGAGCGCAAAAGGGGCAGCGACATCCCCCCCGACCCCCGTGGCCGGCTATTTAAAAGGGCCTGGGGCTCTGGTTGCTGCTGCTGGAGCGCCGGGTGGTGCGGACCAGGCAGCGTGGAAGGGCTGGCTGGGGGACGCTGAACCCCTCAGCCCCGCCCCTTCCACCCAAGGCCCTGCCCCTTGGGCGGGGAGAGCCAGCCCCCGTACCGGTAAGTTTTCAGTTTTACTTTTACTGTGTGAAAGGCATGAGTAGGAGCCATGGATCTTGAGAAGTGTGTTGTCTAGTATTCCTGCTTTGATTTTTAAGTACCTAGAGGGTTCACAGTGTACGATTTAGTTGTGGAATGTTCACAACTTACACATGATACAGCAAAAACGGAGATGAAGTAACGAAATGTAACAGCTAGCTAGCTTAACCCATTTTTCTAAATTCTGTCTTTTAGTCATATTGAAGGTGTTTCCCTTAAACCTCTTGTGCTGAGCTGTATTCATTTTCGGAAGTTTAGTATAGATTGGATTCAGAATATATACTTTCCATAATGTGCAAAATTGGATTTGCATCTAATTTATCACCAGGGTCAAACCTGTAATTGCTACAGGTGACATAAAAACAGGTTGAAATGAGTCTTAGTACCTAAATATGGTGTAGTAATATCAAATATATATAAAATTTGCATAATATCAAGATAATTTATAATTTGGGTTTGTCATTAAACAGCTGCTACCTTGAAATATATCAATTTGCTATATACAAATGAAAAAGAAGTGGGAAATAGTTCAGACACTATTCTGTCACTGTCTGCACTTTCTCCACAAAATTACAAACATGTGGGATTGCATATTTTAATACCAGTTTTCTTGGGCCAAGAGGTTTTTTCATCTTTGAGAAATTCCATATTGCAATTTACCTACCCCATAGGAATGAGATGACAATCTGATTTAATGTAACTCCAGATTTAAAGTTACAATATCACAATATACATTCTTCCTTTATAGACACTATATATGGATTGAGGACATTTCCCTATAAATGTTTCCAGATGATATGAAATTTATAGAACATCTTATAGATGCACAGATAGGGATAGTCAGTAGAACTAACTAGAGAGCTACCCTTGTGTAAATTAAAATGACAGAAATAGACAGGGCTTAGTGTGTGACTGCTTTCAGTGAGCTTTTATTTTCTTGATTTAATTACCTGAAATCAAACAAACAGAAAATAAAGCAGCAACTAAGTTGTTTGACATTGCCACTGAGAGGCTGGGAAACAAAAACTCTACATATATAATTTTGTTTCAGCAAATAGCTGTAACTTTTTAAAATTTTATGTAATTAAGGAAGATTGCAATGGGCACAAAGCAGCAGTACAATAAATAAATAAAAATATCCCACTGTGGTCACCTTTATTTCATTCAATAGCCACAACTAGACCCCAGCCCCTCCCAAACTACTGACATGCAGTTCAGTTTCTCTCAGCCTACTCCTTCCCCATGCAAATAATTTGGAGTAACAAGCAATGCCTTATGTCTGGACATATTTAAACCTCATCTCCTTTTTTGTATATCTTGGTTCTGGTGCCACAAACTGGGCCGGGGCGGTCAAGCCTAATTGTTGGAGCGGAAGCCAGTAAGCAGAGCCAAGGGGTCAGAGTCAAGAAGCCAGTAAGGGAACAGGACTGGAGTGAGGTTGGAAACAAGGCTGGCACAGGAGCAGTCACCGCTGTAGGCATAAATATGGAACAATCAGAGATCAGTTGTTGCTGGTGGGCTTCAGAGCAGGCTTGCTGACTTCCTCGGCCAGTCCGGCAATCAAGCAGCCCTGCTGTGGCTCAGATGTGCTCATAGGCTGCCCAGAGACTGAGCAGGTGCAGCTGCAAGTCCTCATTCCCCTGATACTAGGTTACTCATAGTCCAGTGTTGGGGTTATGGATAAACTGTAGCCTCCCTCCAAGAGCAGCACTACTGCAAATGTTGCCTGACCCCCCCCCCCCCCCCGGGAACACAAGTGATTAGATAGGATGATGTCCACCACTCTACCATACCATGATGTCCACCACTCTACATATATAACAAGTAACTGCTCTGACCAGGTCCAAGTGTCAGTAGGAAAATGTCCAAATCTGCACTGGAGAAGTGAATGCTATTGTGTCATAAAAATACATGGATAATCCTCCCTGTGACAAATTAATGAACCTCATGATTCCACTACATATAGGCTGGTCTTGGCTATTTTGCTGTTGGCTTTTTTCCTGGTGCAGTCATCCCAGCTGATCTGGCACCTCTCTGCCAGATATATCTTAGGAACATTTGGGGTCATATCAAAGCATGGGGAGAGTTGCAAAAGCAAGCTGCAGTCTCTCGTAACCCTGGCCCAGAGACCCAAGTTGGTCCCACTAACAAGATTGTTCTTCAGGTGACACAACCGAGCCCTGTAGGGGGCACAAAATGCCAGCTAGTGTAGCTGCACAAGCTCCATTGCAAAATTCAGCTATGATCCACTACTTTCACCTGGGGGCTCAGCGGACAGGGCTGTGTCCACTGATTCGTATGTTGTGATGTGAAACAATGGTCTTGCGAGCCAGTACAAAAAACCTTTAAGGTTTGGGTACCCTTACTCATGCTGAGTAGTAACTTACTTTTTGTGTAGTCCCATTAAAATCACTGTAATTAAAGGTATCACAGTCCAGCCCACAGTAAATGATAGAATAAAAAGGGTCCTGTTCCTCCCTGTTGCACAGAACTTCAGCTAGAGGGAATCCAACATGTGACAGAGAGTGAGAGCCGATTGGATTTTTTTTTAGCAAAACGTTTTTTATAAGCCCAGAAAAAACAACCATTTTAAAATAGAGTTTCTAGATGTGTTTGTGTGTTTGGTATTTTGCCCAGTGCTTGAGATGAAACTATCAATGAGCTATGGGTCAAAATGGTCTCAATCTGTTGAATTTTACCCAAGGTAGTTAGAATCATAGAATCATAGAATATCAGGGTTGGAAGGGACCTCAGGAGGTCATCTAGTCCAACCCCTGCCCAGAGCACTCACTAAATCTTTGGGGGACCCCAGCTGAGAATGGTATTTAAGAAAATGTACATTTTTACTCTGCATGTGCCAATACTGAAAAATGGCTAGAGGGTTTCTGTTCCTCCCATTTTATATGCTTTAAACTCAACTCTTGTAGAGGGTCTAAACTCTGAACAGTTAATCAGATTGCTTTGAAATTTGGTGTGGTTGGTGATGACGCTGGGTAGCGTAAGTGATGCAGATTTTGAATCATTTGCCTCTAGTTATAGGAGCCCCAAACCAGTTTCCTCCAGTTGCCTTGTATTGTTAAACTAATAAGTACTAATGAGTGGATGAATCACTGGCCTGTTGATTTCTGTGATTTAACCCTTCAATTAATGTGTCTGGATAAATTAATCTCCACCCAAGACAAAAGAAGTTTAGGACTAAGTGGTTTGAGGTTGTTACAATTTGTGAGTCACGGGTGGCCATTTTTTTGGGGTGGGGGAATGTAATCAAATCTTGGGGGGGGGAATATATGAGGGGATGCTTCCTGAGAGGGAAAGGGTACTAGGGGGTGGAGGAGTGAGGGAATAGGGTTGTGGGGGATTGAGGCTGCAGCCAGGGGAGGGGGATGGATGGTAGGGGAGGTGAAGAGACATGGCACCCCACCCCCCTCAGTTCTACCAATGCACCCAACCTGCCTTCATTCCACAGCTCTGCCAGGAAACTCCAGCCCCCTATACTCCATCCACCCTGCAGCCCCAGCTCTGCCATGTACCCCAACTCCTGTGCACTCCACAGCTCTGCCAGAATATTCCATCCTCACTATGCCCCCAGCTTTGCCAGTGAACCCCAACCTTCTAGCACCCCAACCACCCTGCAGCCTTAACCCTGCCAGTGCACCCCAACCCTCTACTCCCCCTGCTTTGCCAGTGCACCCCAATCTCTGTGCACTCCACAACTCTGCCAGTGCACCTCAACCACCTTGAACTCCAACCTTTCTGCACCCATAGCTCTGCCATTGCACCCCAACACTGCCTCCCAGTCTCCTGCACCCCAGTTCTGCCAGTGCAACCTAAATCCCTTGCACCCCAACCCCCTGCAATCCCAGGTGTGTCGGTACACCCCAACCCCATTGTACTTCCCAGCCCTGCTAGGGCACCACAACCACCCTATACCCCAACCTTCCTGCACCCCAGCATTATTCCCCGTAATATAGTTATCTTTGCTCCAGGCACTGGGTGTGATTTGAGTTATTGGGGGAGTGGGGGAAATAAGGAAAATAGAAACATTTCTATACCAGTGAGTGAAGACTTCAAGGCCATTCCCTGCTTGTGGTAGGGAGCCCAAGGTATGGTCGTGTGGAGGGCCCAGGTTGGAGGGGGACATGTTGAATGGGTCTGGGGCATGGCTAGGGAGATGTGCAAAAGCAGGGCTAGTGGGAGGCAGCTTGTGTGTGTGTGTGTTGGGGGGGACTCTGGCTCACTATGCTAATTGCAGGACATACATACAACTGCCTAAATAACTCCTACCAACAACATACATTTTCCTGGGAACCTAGGGAATTCAATGGCAAAAAGACTAAATTAACGCAGAGTTAAGGTTGCTTGGTGGCATGTCTTCTTCCTTGCAGAGCACTGAGCTTAGCAAAACTCATGTCAGAAAACCAGGAAATGCATCGTGACGGTTGCTTATGCAAACTTAACCCTGCCATGTTTCAGCAGTGCCCCAATAAGCCCCCTCAACAGACATACCTTTACTCTGTCCTCCCTACAGCTGTTGAAATGTACAAGCTCTTCACCTCCTTTTACAACCCATTCACTGCCACCCATAGGCTTCCATCTAACACTACTAAAGGACAAAACAGAACAAAAAGTGCTTGATCACTGACCCTTACAGAAAGGTGATACAAATATTTATTTAACTTAATTATTTTAAACAATTAAAACATAGTAAATCAAAAATGAAAGGGTGAGAAGAAAAGTGGCAGAAAGCTGACTTGCTAGCTCATTTTACCAAGAGATCCTTTCCCTGCAACCCCTAGACAATGAAAGCTAAGTAGACTCTTTCAGCCAAATACAGGCTGGGGTCTGTGCAATCAGTGATTGAGCTCCCAGTGGGCTAGAAAAAGATGGTTTATAAATCAGGATTCACACACAAACTTTTTCAGTAACTTCCCAAAGGAGAGATTCAAAATTCAGGCATGAGAAATAATCTGAAAAGGTTTACCACATTCTGCCCAATTGGATCTTCCTGTTTAATCTGTTGCTGACTCATGCAGCAATAGTGATTGTTAGTCTTCTGCAGGAACATGTGTACTGGGGCCCTAGTGTAGAATACTGAGACAACTGGAAAAGCTTTCCGTAAGGAAACCCCATCTACCTACTGGGGTAATCCAAAACCTGTTGCTGGGGTGCCATAATTTTAATCAGAAATGGGACTTTTCCTGCTTCAGTGTAGGGGAGCCCCCTTTCCTTATTGTGTTGTCCTTCTGGAAACAATAGCCACAGTATGCCCTATACTGCCCATTATTCTTCAGACACATATGCTTTGTACTTAGACATGAGACAAGAACATTTCCTCCGAATTTAAGGTGAGCAAATTATTTTCTTGATTTCTTTCTGACTTGAAGGCTAGTATGAAGCCAAGAGATCCACTGTCCACAGCTTGATTGACCTGTATAAAACCTTGTTTGCCAATCGTAAATCATTGTTGGGTCTGTTGGTTGGAAATTTGTCATCAAAATAAGATTTTTGACATCCGAGAGTATTTTTTTTAAACAGAGTCAGATATGTGCAGAGTTCAGCAGGGCTTCTGTACCAGGGAAGCTCTCTTTGAGTGATACATGGTCCTTGTCCTGCCCCTCTGAGCAGTGCTGAATTTCACCATTAAATTTTCCTGAAATTCCTCTTTTCACCCTACATTTTTCCAACCAGCTCTAAATTGAGACATGGATAGATCCTCAGCTGAATGCATCCACATCCACTTATTGTAATGAAGTCACAACTTCCCTTGTATATATTATTCACCTATAATTTTGTAATCAGACATCAAGGCCTGATTGTCATAATTGTGTGACTAATTTATATTCAGAATTGCCAAGGTTATGCATGCAAATTAGGTATCTGAGTCTGCTAGTAGACATTGCACATAGTGGTAATTGCATATGGAAATTAGGTTTATAATTACACACAAATGTCTGTGTACACAGTTGTACATCTGCAGATATCCCTTTCAACGTCTACACACTCTCATATTACTGTGCACAAGCTCCAATTCTAAGGTGATAGGTACTAAAAAAGCCCTGAGGAAGATGGCAGATAAGTGAGAGAGAAATTTTCACTGGTGTCTCTTGCTACTTACTATCAGAAGAACATCATATGTAAAAATAAGAAGGTGCAAGGGCCTTTTTAATGCTTAAGAGCAAAGGAATCCAAGATTCTATTCTGGGCTCTGTCTGACCTCGAATAAGTAATTTAAAGGGAGACTCTAAACTTGCAATCACGCTTCTAATTTAAAATGTGGTGTTTGCTGATATTATCACAGGAGACACTTACTTAGGTTCTCCTAACACTTTCATTATAAAAGATTTTTGCAACCTTTTTTGAGAAGCTGTAACATCTCGTAATTTGCATCGACTCTCTGAAATTTGGCGAAGAGCACGTTTTCAGTCGACAGATGTCTCCTCCCATCCCATCCCCAGTCACACCCCTCCTTAGACCCAGCACATGCCACCAGCAGCCAGTTTTTCACTTTGAGGGCAGTGCATGAGCCAGAAGTGTCTCACCTCAGTGCATGGATTGGTTCTCCCTGATTTCTCTCTCCTGCACCTACAACATGGCACCAGCGGCCCAGTCTTTCCCCTACAATAGTGGCCTATTTCTGCTGACACCTAATGTAGTTTAGTCCTATAGCTCAAGTGGTAGAAATCTATACTGTAGACTAGGAAATTCTGCTAGGAAATTACATTCAAAAATGTATGGTAAAAGAAAATGATTTAGGTTACAAAGTCAAGCAATTGAAAGTTAGGGAATGCCAGATTTACAGTTGCCAGTGCAACCTCAGTTCTGCTCCCTTGTGCATATGCATTATAATAAAGCCTAATTGCATGGTCACATACTGTTTTTTCAAGTCGGAGTCTTTAAACACACTGACCCTCAACTGTAAAATCAGTGTAATACTTATATGACTTTCAGGGAGCTGTCAGGTTTGCTTTTTTGGAATGCACTGAAATTGATTGTAAAATATGATATAGTTACAAAATATTGTTTACATGTGCAGCACTCCTGGTGTTATATATATACTTCCTGATGTGGATGCCGATTGGTGTTTGTAGACACCAATATAACGTACAAACACACAAGCAGAGGTATGCGAAGTTGAAATGCTGGCATTCTTGCATCCAAAATTAGATGTTTTTGTGAAAATGTAATGCCTGTAGTATTCCTTTACTAATGAAAGGAGTTGCAGAAGCGTGACTTACAATATGTTCTAGTCTAGCGCATAGCTGTAGATGACTGGAAATCTGAAAAGGGAGAAACTGAATGTCTGGAGCTTTGTTTTTTCCGCCTAGAAACAATAATCATCATGGGTCAGATTCACTGAACAATATCTTATGCCATCAGTAATCCCACTGAAGTAATTTGGACTGCTCATGGAATATAGTATCACTCATTGTCATTATGGGTATTGGAATCTGGCTTTTTATAAAGTGCAATAGGCACAATAATAAATTTTGATTGTTTTAAAACAAACCCACCCTCAACTAGACATAGACTAACAGCTTGAAAAATCTATTCTTTGTTCCACCATTGAAAAGACTTTTAACTTCCTTTGGCGTAACTCCAGTTAGTGCAGTGTATCCATGAAACCCAGTATGGTAAAGATGTGCACTGCACATTAAAGAAACAATCATTTAAATGTTGTTGACTAAATTTTCTGGTGGATGGATAAACATAGTGTTGAAGTGCTACTGGCATTCTCAAACAACAAAGAGCAGATTGAAAACCAATGAAAGATAGAGAATACAAAGCATAGTTTAAAAAAACAACAACCCTTAATTAATTCAGTCCCTTTGCAGAATCACCTACTAGCATCTGCTCACTATGAGGCCAAAGGCAGAAAACATGGATTCATTAAAATTCATAGTGCATGAAATCCATTGTCAACATTTTACTGTTTTGTATAGCAAACAAATGTCAACATTATATTTATACATACTTCAACAGTGTATTTTTCAGCTCATATATATCTAACTATGAGGAGAGAAAATATTTGTTATTCTGATAGATCATATGCATTGATTTCTAGGTTAGAAATTATACTATTTATTGGTAATTGTAAATAATCTGTTTCTTGATGTATATTCATATGTGATAGTGTACATACATTGTCAGAAAGTTTTTACAGTATCCAATAGGCTGTGAAACACTCTGAGTTTTTGTAAACTATTGTGAAGCATTATTTTATAGCAAAGTTCTTTTTTAATTTAATTACTGTTTGTGGAACAGTAATCTGCTTCCAAGGGCAAAAATTCAATTGGGATTCTTAATTGCTTATTTTAATCCAGTTGAATTTATTAAAAGATAAAAGCTCAGAACCTTGACCCTCCTGTACAAAGTTGGTATTGCCAGTTTCCAGGAGATTCCACCAGTCTGGGGCACAAGAGGCAGCTATGACAGCTGTGCGCTGCTCCATCACCACCTCTGCCAGGTCTGTGAGAGAGGGGATGTGGCTGCTACAGCTAGTTGAAATTTTCTTGTCAAAATAATTGTTTTGACAAAAGATGGATTTATGACTAAATCAAAAATGTTCACAGAAAATGTTAATTTAGCTTTAATTTTTCCATTTTTCAAGACAATCTGAAAAGCAGGTTTTTTTTAGTAATCCTTTTCATGACATTAGGCTGGGGACGATATCCATTGAACCTAATTGGAACCTTGACTTCACTGGGCTTTGAATCAGGGCTATAGACAGTTTAGAGTACGCAGGAGGGTGTTCTGAATTATGCTAGGAACAAAGAATCAGCCCCAGAATTGTGGTTGAAAAGCTGGCAATGTAGTTTGCTGTCAATATAAGCTTAAATTTCCAAGGATTTTAAAATTTGTATTTGGTTACAGTATAAAAAAGTTCAATGCATTTATTGAATGTTTGAGTATTTTATTCACATCATTTTATTATTACTTTAAAAATTTCAGTGCAATACAAATGTATTAAAGGTCAATGGTACTTTGCTTTATTTTAGAAACATAATTACTACTTTGTTTCATTTGGCTTTGTGTTTTTGAAAATGTCCAATTACAAACGTTGCTTGGCCATATAGAAATGTAGGTGTTCCCCTACTGGATCAGATATCCATTTATCCAGTTAATCTAGTTCTTTATCTAGTTCTAGAAATGCCATAAAGCCAAATGTACTGTCAAGGTTTCCCCCAAGACATGGCTTCCTTCTCCAGTCTTTCCCCACTCGCCCGAACTCGTGATTTTCTTTATTCAAATTATTAATTATATCTATGTAGCAAGTAGGAAAGAATTTCATTAAAATTATTATTACTATTATAATACAGATATTTATTGGTGTTAGTTTAAATTAATTATCTGGTATTGGAGGCAAAAGCACCATTTCACTAGCTAGGCTGTACTGGGTTTTATGCTGTCACTGCTTATTTAGATAAACAAGGCTTTGCCTTTTGGCTATTCAAAATATTGAAGTGTGTGAACCACATTTAGAAGAATGTAATTTAGTAAAACGTTTCCACTTTATGCATCCAATGAAGTGAGCTGTAGCTCACGAAAGCTCATGCTCAAATAAATTGGTTAGTCTCTAAGGTGCCACAAGTCCTCCTTTTCTTTTTGCGAATACAGACTAACACAGCTGCTACTCTGAAACCACATTTAGAAGGTCACTATTAACATTAAACTACACTCATTGTTTTGGAAAACTAGCCTCTTCTTGTGGCAAAAACGTATGCCTCAAAATTGGCTGGAGCGGAGATGTAAATTTTTTACCTCTAATTTACTAGAGTTTAACAAAATAGAAAGTATTCTGCTTCCAATAAACTACAATATACTTTTATTTTACAAAAAAAGTTGCATTATAGAGAATTGTTTAAGAGAGTGACTCGTACTATGTGATACTACATACAACTTCTTTTTATAGCAGCATGGTTCATGACACTGTTTGTGTCAGTTTGTATGTCAATCTTTTCATTATAAACCTAGAAGACTTAATTCCCTGATATGAAAACATTGTTTTTAGAGAGAAAAATCAAGTGAATTAGTTGTTTGGTTATAAAAATGGGATCATTCCATGTCTGGCAATTTACAGTTTCTCTCAAAAATTGCCAACCGTTTTTTTTAATGTCCAGTATGTCTGGAACGTATTCTGGCCTTATTATTATACCCTTGTTGTGGTGTTATACTATTGCTGAATGTAATATTTATGAAAGGGGACAGAATTTTGTCAGTTCCAGAAAATGAAGTGTGTTTAGTTAGTAAACCAATATTATAGCATGGGTAGTGGCAGTGCAAGCTTCCTGAATCGCTCTGTGGGAGTAATTTTACCCCAAGCTCTCTGCACGATTCAAGTCCCACTTAATGCCTCAAAACAGGGTTAAATGGGACATAGGCAATCCATAGGTTTGACGCTAACCCTCTGCACAGGGGTGAATTTGATGATGTAAGTATGTCTCATCCCTGGTGTAGAAGAATTGTTTTATCAGCCATAATATTGCATTGGAGTTCGTTTAAGAACCTTCAAAGCAGCTATGTTAAGGCTCAAGAAGTGATAGATACACCTAAACAGAAAACAAAGTGAAAATTGATTAAATGGCTGAGCATAAGAGTTTATTCCTGCCAAAAAAATATCCTCTGAAGCCTCTAGTACCGGCCACAGAATTACTGCCCCAATATCCCTGCTGTAACTCAGTGGAGTTACACCAAGAATGAATTTTGCTTATGAATTAGTGTGAATAGTCATTTTTGCTGAAACCACATAGAGGATTCTGGGGTATAAGGTCAAAGAGAAAACAAATTGGTAGTCTATGGTTCAGGATCAAGTCATACTTTAAATTCTCCCTAACATCTTCCTGCAGAAGTGAGGACCATCTATTGATTCCTTTCTCCCACAGTGATTGGTTTATACACTTTTATGTTTTAAATTCTGGAGACTTTCTTTTAAAACAAAATGAAATGGAAAGAAAGCTAAAATTCTTCTTCTTGGAGCCCAGAATCTGGCTCTGTTAACGTGAGGCTTTTGTGAGCTCGCACAAGCGCCCTTCAACTCATAAGCATCCTTTCCTAATTCTCCTTTCCCGCTATTATTGTCTATGGTACTTGCTCATTTCAATCCATGCCAGGTTTGGTGGACTCCATATAGCTTGAGAACTGGACAATTTTGCAGCTTCTTTTATAATGTAGCTTTTTATTGAAATCCCATCCAGATATCGACTTACACAAATCAGGTTAATAACACAAATTTCTAATTTGTGCATTAATCTTGGACTTCTAATTTCTCTTGTCATAACAGTCCCGTTTGCATTTGACTAACAGAACTAAGAATATCAAATAACAAAACATGTCTATCCGCCTCCTCATATATCCAATCCACAATACCCTTTACTCCTAAAGTTATTGCTAATATTTGTTTTTATTGAGGATAGATGGATCCTATTAGATGTGGTTTTTTTTCTTGGTTTCATTATTTTTGTTGGAACATCCACTGGGAATATGTTGAGGCTCCCTCTGCCTAAACAGGCTAGGAATTGTGTGCTATAAATTGTTGAGAACTGTCTCAGTGTTGACAGCTGGCTGTCCAGTGATTCAGGATTGTGATTTGGATATGTATGAGAAAAATAATTGAACAGGTAAGTAACAAAATTGTTCCCTTTTATCACAGATTTACTTTAATCTGTATTTTATCATTAATGTTATATAGGTATATTAAAATACCCTAAATCGTCAGTCAATGACCTCTATAAAATGTATTAACATGTATATTTAATTTCTTAGAATATTGCTTTTACAACCTGTTTTTTTCATGTTTCAGCACTTCAGGGAACACCTCAACAAACTTTTTGCAAAAGGAATTGGAATGCTGGATATAGCTTTAAATGAGGCTTTCAACATTCTCAGTGATGTAAGTTTGCACCTTTCTTTAAGCATTGGCATTGATGCTCCTCCCCCCCATTAAGTTAATTGCCAAAAATGAACTTTCATTTTAATACCTAGCTAATAAATCATGACCGGCTCCTGCTCAAAGTCCCCACCCCCCTTAGGATTATGATGATAAGAGAGGTGATTCATGAGCTAGCCTACAGTGTAATACTTGAAAATTGCCCATATCCAATAAACGTGGCAGATCTATCACACACACACACACACACACACACACACACATATTGTCAAGATTATTTAAGTGGCTGTTTATTCACATTAGACCAGCGATTTTCAAAGGTCGAGTCGCAACCCAATACTGGGTCGCAGCATGTAAGGCACTTGGTCACTGTGGTCAGCACCACCGACCGGAACGTTAAAAGTCCCGTCGGCAGTGCTGCCTAGCTAAGGCAGGCTAGTGCCTACTTGTTCTGATACCACGCTGCGTCCTGGAAGCAGCCAGCAGCAGGTCTGGCTTCTAGGCAGGGGGACCATGGGGCTCCACGCGCTGCCCCCGCCCTGAGCAGCAGCTCCACACTCCCATTGGCTGGTTCGCTAAGAAAACAAGTGTGAATATTCATGATTTTGAATTCAAAATTCCATTTGAGAATATTTTCAAATTTGTCAGAAAATATGCCTTACAGTGAATAATTTTAAGAAGTTTAATTCAATAGATTATCAAAAGAGCCTGTAAGAGATGAGCTGATCATGGTTCATAAATACTTCATAGCGAGCAGTAGAGGGCCCTTCAGTCTAGCGGACAAAGGTATATACAATGGTGGGAAGCTGAAGCAAATATATTCCACTGCCGCATTGTCCATTCAAACAGTATGGGATTAATTCTCTGATACAGAACATGCCAAACATGGTTATAGGAGAAGCTGCATGAAGAATGAGCAACTCTAGCCTGTTTGTAGAGTTTATTAAAAGCCCCAATGTGGACACAGAATATAATATCAGAAACCTGATGTGCCACGGTACATATCAGCTATTGTATGCACAAAACACATCCTAGATTAGCCCTCCAAATCCACATACACTGGAAAAAATATTGATTCCAGTGATCAAGATAACCTGAGGTCCTAGGTGTTTGTATTAAAATGTGTAAGGCACTTAGACAATACGGAACTGAGTGTAGTATAAAGCCTACTTAAAAACCTAGTTACGTAAATAGATAGCAGAGAGAATGAACTGAAATCATGTCCCAGTGAGCTGTAACCATGGTGAGTGAGAATCATTGGGAAGGCAGTGATGGAACATGCTACATGTACCTTCAGATCTGACTCTGAAGAGTAATGTCTTCCTCCATTTATAATATAAAAATGGAGGTAAAAGCTTCATATATTTTTACTTTACATATTTATAATATGATTTAGTTGGGGTTAGTCCTGCTTTGAGCAGGGGGTTGGACTAGATGACCTCCTGAGGTCTCTTCCAACCCTGATCTTCCAAGATTCTGTGAACACAGAAATATGTCTGTTATATACATATAAAGAAAAGGCGTACTTGTGGCACCTTAGAGACTAACCAATTTATTTGAGCGCAAGCTTTCATGAGCTACAGCTCACTTAAGTGAGCTGTAGCTCATGAAAGCTTGCGCTCAAATAAATTGGTTAGTCTCTAAGGTGCCACAAGTACGCCTTTTCTTTTTGCGAATACAGACTAACACGGCTGTTACTCTGAAACCTGTCTTTATACATATACTCACTTTATGCTCTCTTACAAGTGTGCTTTTAAACAGCTTTGTTCAGAAGGATGCTACTTAATCTCCCTTAGAAGGGGACTTTAAACTATTTTCTACTTCATCTACAGTATGTGACCTTTAAGGGGTAGAAATCTGTTCCTGTACATTACAGGTTAGTTAGGGGTGTCTCACTCTCACAAAAGCTATTTATCACACAAATAGGCTATTGAGATTCTGGCTGGGTTTTTAGGATGGTTCAGAGGTTACAGTAATTAAACTCAGTTAATTTTGTCTCACAATTACCTGCATTTCAGTTTCAGTATTTGCCTAGTTTGTTAATACTAATGTCTTTGAAGTTGAAGGTGTTGATAGTAGTGTCTTTGAAAACCACATTTAAATCCACTCCCAAGTTCTTTCCAACCATTGATTTATGCAGTATTCATTAGTTGCTGCAAGAATACCGATGTGCTTGGTACAGTAGTTAGCACCTACTATGTCATGTGACAACTGCAATTATCTCTTTTGGTGATGAATGCAATCTTTGCAGTGATTACCTCTTTAAAAAATCATAGCCAATTAAATAAAATTCTGTGACATTTCAAAGACTTAATCACAACTAAATGCTCTAAATGTCAGGATGCATTGAAATTTTCACTGCTAACTGATGAATCACTGAGTTAATTGTAGTTCATCATAAGGCCCTTGTCGTTGTTATTATTATGGAAAACACTTTCATCACTCTTGCTATTCAATAAAAATAAAGTTCTAGACAAATATGAGGAGATATTACTCATCAAAGCATTTGAATTTAATCGCATTCTTCAAAATATTCAAACAGCAGGATTACCACGTAGAATAATGTAGATGTAGACAGAGAATAGTAATGTTTTAAAATAAATATATGAAGACATCCCACCTTCACCATTCTTTAGATATTCTAATATACTTTGCCCTTTTTTTCCATAATTTAGTTAGGATAATTTAAAAAGAGTAGTCCATGTGATGAATCCTTCTTTTGACAAACTAATTTTATAGATATGGGAAAATGTTAGATCTAAGCATATTATAATGAAAGGAATGCCACTTTTCTCACTCATAGACTGGATGGGATTGGAAAAGTAGCACAAGTCAGAGACTTAAAATTGCAATGACAGAAGGACTGAACCACAAGATGCCAGAACTATTTACAGTAATTTTGAGAGAACTATCATAGAATATCAGGGTTGCAAGGGATCTCAGGACGTCATCTAGTCCAACCTCCTGCTCAAAGCAGGACCAATCCCCAATTTTTGCCCCAGATCCTCAAATGGCCCCCTCAAGGATTTAACTCACAACCCTGGGTTTAGCAGGCCAATGCTCAAACCACTGAACTGTCCCAACTATGATTTAATGTCAGTGCATCGGGGATCTTGTTCCTGATCCAAAACCTGCTGAAGTAAACAGAAAGATTTCCAAACAGAGACATTCCATTTTCTCAGTGCCTCTGGCTCTATTACTTCATCAGTAGATCTACTTACAAACAACTCATCTGTAAACATCTGATGGAAAAAGAAATTCCATCTGTTCAGTAGCTAAAACACAAGTGGGCTGAGCTCAAGATTAGACAAAGCCTTCAGCGGCTTCATGCTGGAGACCCAAAGTATCCTTCCTTTGAGTGTAAGGAAAAGGATAATGGAGATTCACTGCGGGAAAATGCAGTTGAAAATAGAGAATTATATCTGTGTTTATATTCAAAATCACTTTGGAAGATTGACTAAAGTGTCTGTGAGACCAGTTCATTCAGAGATTGTGTCGTGCATGTGATACTAACTCTGTGCTGTGTTAGAGGAGACGGCAAGAGTGACTGCTTCTTTATCCTGTGCTGGGAATACCACGTATTTCTGGCTGACTGTACAATACTAAATATATAATATCATGAAGCTTTAGTAGCGGGTGACACTCATGACTGCCTTCCAGTAACTGTGTCCCCAGATCACACCCATGGATTGCTACCATGATGTATGTGTCCCCTTGAGGTGAAGAATGTTTTTGAACATCAGCAAATTTATTTGTTGTTGTTGTTAATATTAGATCATCAGGATGTTTGGGTTTTTAAACAAATAGCCTTCACAACATGCGTGATCTTTAAGCATAAAAAGGAGAAAGCTACTGTCTAAAATTTACCCGCCAAGTCACCAGTAAATCTTGACCATGACGCGACTCCATAGGTTTGGGTAGTCAGGTGTTTTTTTTGAACCCTCAGTAGAATTTCTGCATTTTAGAAGTTCAGATACACTCGTTCTCCTTTGACTTTCCGTAAAATTCTCTCAGTGCCTATGAACGTTGTCTTCTGGAAGTCACTATCCATGATGTCTTGTGCTCCTACCATATTCTTGAGCTGCTCATTCACACTCTTAGGGATCACTCTAAGTCAGGGGTGGGCAAACTTTTTGGCCCCGAGGGCCGCATCGGGGTTGCAAAATGGTATGGAGGGCCGGGTAGGGAAGGCTGTGCCTCCGCAAACAGCTTGGCCCCTGCCCCCTATCCGCCCCCTCCCACTTCCCGCCCCCTCAGAACCTCCGACCCATCCAACCCCCCCTGCTTCTTGTCTCCTGACATCGCCCTCCCAGGACCCCCTGCCCCTAACCACCCCCCCAGGACCTCACCCTCTATCCAACACCCCCTGCTTCCTGTCCCCTGACTGTCCCAACCCCTATCCACACCCCCACCCCCTGACAGGCCCCCAGACCCATCCAACCCCCCCCCTACTCCTTGTCCCCTGACCGCCCCCTCCTGGGACCCCCATCCCTAACTGTCCCCCCCCGGACCCCACCCCATATCCAACCGTTCTGCTCTATGTCTCCTGACTGCCCCCACAAACCTCTGCCCCATCCAACAAGCCCCTGCCCCCGACTATGCCCCGGGACCTCCTGTCCCTTATCCAACTCCCCCTGCCCCCTTACCATGCCGCCCAGAGCAGCGGGAAAGGCTTATTGGAAAGCCTGGGAGGGGGTGCAAGCGGCGATGGCTGTGGGAGAAGGGAGACAGCTGGAGAGGGGCCGGGGGCTAGCCTCCCCGGCTGGAAGCTTAGGGGCTGGGCAGGATGGTCCTGCGGGCTGTAGTTTGCCCACCTCCGCTCTAAGTGCTCCAATAATCACTGGGCTTGTCTATGTTCTAGTTTTCCATAATCATTCCACTTTGTGGCAGAGTTCTTCATACTTCACAATCTTTTATGTTTGTTTTGCTGCTGGTATCTCAATATCAATTAACATTGTCTTGTTTGTCTTCTTTTCTGTAACAACTATGTCCTGTTTGCCTGCAGCATTCAGGCTGTGCCAGTTCGCATAAAATCTTAGCCTCTTCATTCTCTAGAGCGCTTTCGAATAAGTGGTTGTAATTCCACATGGTTCATTTAAATGAGACCTTGCCACAGAGGCTCCAATGCAGACACTTGGCAACCTCGTTGTGTCTGTTCATATATTCTTCTTCGAGTGCTTGCTCATATCAGTTCCAGTTAGGTGTGTGCATGCACTGCGTACACGGATGTTGGAAATGTTTCCCTAGCAGCTACCTGTGGGGCCGGCTGTGGAGCGGCGCTGATATGGCGCTCTATATATGGCCCTATCAGCCCGACCCCCCTTCAGTTCCTTCTTACGCCAGTGACGGTTATTGGAACAGTGGTCTCTTGTTCGCAAGTGCTCCACTACTCCCTAGCTTCTCTACTTATCTTTATTGTGAGTCAAGTGTTTATCTGTTATCTTTAGTATTAAGTGTTGTCGTTAACACTTGAAGGGATTTCCCCTTCAACGAGTGCCCTTCGGGGCCCCAGGCATGCCAGCCCAGGGCTTCAAACCTTGTGACTCCTGCAGCAAGTCCATGCCCATGGGTGATCTCATGACTCCTGCCTCCGGTGTCTGGGAGAATCCCATCAGGCGGATAAGTGCAAGATTTGCAAAGCCTTTAAACCTCGCACTAGAAAGGAGAGGGACATTAGAGTTAAACAACTCCTCATGGAGTCTGCTCTCCATCCGCCTCAATGCTTGATCCCGAGTGCCTCGGTGCGGAGCTCACCTGCAGCGGTGCCGTCTTCAGCGCCAAAGGACTCTGCATGCCTTTCTAGGGCTTGGCGGTCCCCAGGGCCCAAAAGCGCTCCCCCGGCACCATTCTCACTCTCTGGCTACTCACAAGAAGCAGGCCATGGAGAAGTTCCCGCGAAGGTCCAAGGCGGTAATCGCACCCCTGTCAGAACACAGTGCAGACCAGGGGAATAAGGCCGACAGTTCTCCCAGTAGGCCTCGTCCTCCACGGGCTCCCACCTCCCCGGGAAGCCCTGTACCGCTAGACTCCTTGTATCTCCAGGTTGAGGAGGTCACGCTGCCTTCCACACCTGACACCCTTGAGACTGCCAGAGGCCTCATTGATATTACAGTGCCTAAGTCTCCAGGCTTGAGGCCCACACTATCTTGAGTCCTGGCACCCGCAAGGGGCAAACTGGCAATCTTTGGGCTGCCTGCTCCCAGATCAGCTCCACCGCGCCGCTCTGAGTCCTGGCACTGCCATACTCCGCACTGGTCCAACTCGCAGCTCTGTTCTCACAGCCCCGATCCTCTGAGCCTCTCCAGCTCGAGGTGGTCATCGGCTGACAGGTCGATGTTTAAGGTTGATGAGGTTTAAGTCAAGGTCAGACCTCACGACACCGCTCGTACTGACACTGTTCCACGCAGCGGCACCGCTCCTAATCGCAGTACCGCTCCCCATCGTGGCACCGGTCCCCGGCACAGCACCGCTCTCCATTGTGGCACCATTCCCCAGCATGGCACCGTTCCCCAGCACAGCACTGGTCGCAGTCACACTCCTGTGGTCACTACCCACCAAGATGAAATCCAACATCTTGGCGCCAGTTGACCTCTCAGTACCACTCCCTACAACAGCACCGTAGATCACCGTCTGGGTCCTGCAACTCTGCACAGTACCCATCCCGCCCATCGGGGGATGCGGAACCCCCCCCCCAGTGCAGCGTACCGCTCTCCTTGGCCGTCCCACTCCCAGTCACCCTCTCCCAGGTCGGGCAGGGCATCGGGAGCATCAGAGGCACCCTGATCAGGTCCGGGCAGTCTCCAACAGGATGCTTTGGTGCCCCACTGCCAACCCAAAAAGTGGCAGTTCTGGACTCCCTTGGCGTACCACCAAGCCCAGGGTGCCCCTCCAGGTGTCTATCCACCATCATGTTCTGGTCCTGTGTTCCCGAGGCAACCATCAGTCATCCTCCTCCACACCCCGCACAAACCCTGGATCCATGCCCACCCCTGGTGGAGGCTACACCCAGTGCCCAGGAGGAACCGGAACCAGTGAACCAAGGGGCTGTCTCGGACCCAATCCTGCTGGTCGCTTCCTCCTTGTCTTCACTTGATAAGGTGGTGGTGGGCACATCCACATCTGGCCCCCCTCACCCACAGGAGAAGTAGATACACCAGGTGCAGACCATCGCACCCTCCGTCTGGACAGGGCCAGGGGCAGTCCAAGCCTCCCTCACCACTGAGGCCCTAAGCCCCCATTTTGAAGATGCGCATGAGGATGGACTACCAGTCCATATCCCAGCCGGTTATCCTGCCTTCCTGAACCGTTTATCCTGCTTCTACCATGTATGGTCCCTTATTACATCGGACCAGTGAGTCCTCCGCACAGTAGAGGTGGGCTATTCTATCCACTTCTGCTCCTTCCCACCCTCCCACCCCACTTGCTCATTCCTCTTCAGGGACCTCTCTCATGAGCAACTCCTTATCCAGGAGTTACAATCCTTCCTCGCTCTACGGGCTGTGGAGAAGGTGCCTCAGGAGCTCACGGGCAAGGGTTTTTACTCACTTACTTCCTCGTTCCCAAGACAAAAGGAGGTCTACAGCCCATTCTGGACCTCAGGGAGCTCAACAAGTACATCGTCAACTTGAAGTTCCGCATGGTCTCCTTGGGCATGATCATTCCCTCACTGTATCCGGGAGACTGGTATGCCGCCCTCAATATGAAGGACACTTATTTTCACAGCTCAATCACTCCATCTCACAGATGTTTTCTTTATTTCGTGGTGAACAAGATGCATTATCAGTTCACAGCCCTCCCGTTTGGCCTGTGCATGGCTCCCTGCATCTTCACCAAATGCATGGCGATCATCTCAGCCTTCCTTCGCCACCACTGCGTGCATGTCTACCCGTACCTAGACGACCGGCTCATATGAGGCCAGTCCCACCAGCTTGTGAAATCACAGGTGCAATTGGTCAAGGACACGTTCGACCGGTTGGGTATCATTCTCAATGTCAACAAGTCAGTTCTTGCCCCGACCCAAACAATAGAATTTATCGGAGCGGTTCTGGATGCAAATCAAGCGAGAGCTTTTCTCCCAGAGGCTCAACGTCTAGCCATTGCGCATATAATCACCAGTCTTCGCGACTTCCCCACTACCACTGCCTCAAGCTGTTGGGCCACATGATGTCCTGCACGTGGTGCAGCATGCCAGATTGCGGCTCAGGCCCCTACAGGCGTGGCTGGCGTATGTATGTCGCGTGGGTCGTGACAGTCTGGACATGGTGCTCACTGTCCCGGGGCACATCCTTGATTCCCTGCCTTCGTTGCTGGACCCCCTCATGGTGAGCGCTGGGGTCCCATTTGACCCTCCCCAGCCCATTCTGACCCTGGTAACTGATGCGTCCGTGCTGGGCTGGGGAACGCATCTCGGAAGCCTGACGACTCAAGGTCTATGGCAAGTAGAGGAACTGGCCCTACATATCAATATCAAAGAACTCAGGGCTATTTATCTCGCATGCTAAGCATTTCCGTCCCACTTGCAGGGCCATTGTGTAGTGGTGCTGACAGACAACACCATGGCCATGTTTTATTTAAACAAACAAGGCAGAGCCCGATTGTCTCCTCTGTCAGGAAGCCCTCCTACTATGGGAATTCTGTCTAACCCATTCCATCTTTCTCCAGGCTTCATACCTGCTGGGCATTCAGAACGTACTGGCAGACAGCTTGAGCAGACGCTTCCTTACTCATGAGTGGTTGATCCACCCGGACGTTATCCACTCTGTCTTTCACAGCTGGGGGTTCCCCCAATTGATCTGTTTGCCACACAGGTCAACAGGAAGTGCCCAACTTTCTGCTCCTTCTGGGGTCACGGTCTGGGATCAATCGCAGATACCTTCCTGATCTCATGGTCCGGTCAGTTACTATATACCTTCCTGCCATTCCCCCTGGTCCACAAGGTCCTTCTCAAGGTCCGCAGGGAGAAGGCAGACGTCATACTGGTGGCCCTGGCTTGGCCTCGCCAGTGCCAGTACCCATCTCTCTTGGATCTGTCAATCCGGGCCCCGCTGCATCTACCTCTCACTCCCGACCTCATCTCACAGAATCACGGTCGTCTCGTCCATCCGGACCTACAGTCTGTCCACCTCATGGCTTGGAGGATCCATGGTTGAACCAGGCTGAGCTCGCCTGTTCGGACTTGGTGAGACAGGTGCTCCTGGAAAGCCGCAAGCCTTCTACCAGGATGATGTACAAAGCAAAGTGGAAAAGGTTTTCCATTTGGTATGCCCAACAGAGGTGCTTCCACTTCAGGCTTCAATCCCGTGCATCCTAGATTACTTAATGCACTTGAAAGACCAACATCTGGTCTTCGACTCTCTTAAGGTCCACCTCATGGCTATCTTGGCAATCCACCCATGAGCTTCTGGGCATTCCGTGTTTGTACACCTCATCGTGGGACTTTTCCTAAAAGGGCTGGAAAGGATCCATCCCCCGATGAAGCCCCCGTGCCAGCCTGGGACTTTAATTTAGTCTTCTCCTGCCTCATGGGTCCCCCTTTCAAGCGGCTAGCTTCCTGTCCGCTCCTCTACCTCTCCTGGAAGGTTGCCTTCCTAGTGGCCATCACCTCAGCACGACGTGTTTCTGAGCTACGGGCTCTCACGTGTGAGCCACCATCTAGCATCTTCCACAAAGGTAAAGTTCAGTTTAGGTCTCATCCAGCTTTCCTGCCAAAAGTTTTAACCTGTTTCCATGTCAGCCAGGATATTTTCCTGCCAGTTTTCTATCCAAAGCCGCATGCCAATCTTTGAGAGCAGCAGCTGCATTCACTAGATGTCAGAAGGGCACTCTCCTCCTACATAGATAGGACAAAGCCCTTTCACAAGATGACCCAGTTGTTCGTTGCTATAGTGGAACGAATGAAAGGTGCTCCAGTTTCTTCCCAGCCGATATCTTCATGGATAACCATGTGTATTCATACCTGTTATAACTTGGCAAATGTCCCTCCGCCTGTTGTTATAGCTCATTCCATGAGAGCTCAAGCTTCCTCTGCAGCCTTCCTGGTGAATGTATCTCTTCAGGAAATCTGCAAGGCTGCCATGTGGGCTTTGGTGCACACCTTCACGTCACACTACGCCATTGTCCATCAATCTTGCGATGATGCGGCCTTCGGCAGGGCGATTCTTCAGTCTGCAATACCTTGATTCTGACCCCACCTCCGAGGTAAGGCTTGGGAGTCACCTAACTGGAATTGATATGAGCAAGCACTTAAAGAAGAAAAAACGGTTTCTCACCTCTTTTGTAACTGTTCTTTGAGATGTGTTGCTCATATCTATTCCATTCCCCTCCACCTTCCCCTCTGTCAGAGTTGCCAGCAAGAAGGAACTGAAGGGGCCAGCAGGATCGTATATAGAGCGTCATATTGGCGCCCCTCCAGGGGGCTCCACAGCTGGCCCGATGGGTAGTTGCTAGGGAAAAGTTTCTGACATCCGTGCACGCAGTGCGCGCACACACCTAAGTGGAATAGATGTGAGCAACCCATCTCAAAGAACAACAGTTACAAAATAGGTGAGTAACCTGTTTTTCTCTCCCAGCCAGACTCCTGCAGGGGTTCAGCACATGCTCCACCATGTCTTCCTTTTGGGAACACATTCTGCAGTTTGGGGAGGAGTTCTGGCGGTCAGTTTTGTTTCATTCATAACTAAGCCTTGAGGACTGCTCTAGTGCTCTCATAGTGAGGCTTTCTGATTCTCTTTAGAGGTATCCTTCTACAAGCCATGAGTTTGTTATCCTCTATAACTAAGGGGTACGATCCTTCACCACCGCTATCCCTTCATTAATTTCTGTATAAATCTTTCGAGGCTTTCTTTGGTGATTTGCTTTCTCTTTTCTTCTATGCTTTCCGGGCTGGGCTGCACACTTGGCCATTGCTTGTTACTGCAACCAGATGATCTGTTACTCTGACTCATTTATTTCAACATTATTCTTCATTGTCAATTGCTTGATTCACCAATAGCAGACCCTTTTCCTCTGTCATGTAGTTGGATGTACCTCCTCTCCATGTCTTGTCCTTTTCAGCCTGAGGTGGTCTTAGTGCCTTTTGTGTGTACTCTTCAGCTTTTTGTTCAGTAAGCAGCATCCATTGCATGCTAACACTATCCAGAATTGCCATAAGAACTTTCCACATAGTTGTTAAACTTGTGATTGGGATCACGGTGGCCTCCTTCCTTTTTTTTTTTCTTTTTTTTTTTTTTTAATATGGATGATTCTCCCTATCACCATCTTGGACGTCCATTCTGAAACATTTATTAAGCTGTTCAAGTAAACAATCATGGAGAGTTGTTAGGCATTTCAGGCAGACTCCATGCATCCTATCTGGTCTGGAGGCGTTCTGATTTTTCATTCTTAGTATCTCATCTATTTTTGTCTTTGACATTCCTGTATATTCCTCTGTTACGTGGCTTTTAAATTTTTCTCTCACTTTTTTAATACAACAAATGAGACAGCAGATTGTATGTCCTCAGACCAAATTTCCTTCCGTTAGCACTAATATTCTTCCCCATGTTGATCTGATCAAAGAATCTCTGAGGTTATCTTGTGAAGATTCTGTTCTCTTGATATTGAGAGC
Organism: Lepidochelys olivacea; assembly: GCF_965140295.1. Lineage (NCBI taxonomy): Eukaryota > Metazoa > Chordata > Testudines > Cheloniidae > Lepidochelys > Lepidochelys olivacea. The sequence continues at coordinate 27,653,381 of NC_140417.1, read as the reverse complement.
TTTGTGCTGAATATCTTCCACACCTATGACTCAGTGATCAGTTTCTATTTGCATTGTTCCTTCACAACTCTCAAATCTCTTTCATTGAGCTCATATTTCATCTCCAGGGCCATTCGCTTTTCTTTTCTCTTCAAATGATATTTTAAAATTCATTCAGTAGGCTGATATCCTGATGTAAAAGCTTAATCTTTTGGTTTAACCTTTGTTTTCATGGGAGTTCTTCAATATAGGGAGTTTTCCAGTGGTTCAAATCCTCAACTGGCTTGATGTGAAACCGTTGAGCTGCTACTGTTGCTGTAGCATAAGTTATATTGTTCAACTAACTAACATGTTTTAGTCTTACAGCTTCCTTGAGAGCTTCATCCAGTGCTTGTACTATATCCTACAGTCTTTGCTGGTCCTCATCCTTGGTAGCATTGGTCAGTGCTTAATGTCTTCTGTTTGTTCAATCAACAAATCTTTAATATTTCCAGTACTTTCTTCAGGTGTTGTTTCATTCATAATTGTCCTCTATATTTCTTCCATTTATGGCTGATCTTTATCCTGTATCATTGCATTTACCAATACATTTTGCATGTGGTTCATCACCACTAATTTCCCTTTTTGGGCTTTCAGTTTCCATTTGCATAAATGGAATAAAGGAAAGGAATATTCTATTTCCTCCTTGGAATAAAGCTTTTGGTTGTCCGGCAAGTCCATGCTTGGTAATTTCTTTCTCCATATTGTTGTTGTTTCTCTCCTTCCAGTGTTGGAGCACTCATTTCCTCCAGCCTCTCTCTTCTGGTTTTGCAAAATTCAGTATCAGATCACTTCTTGATTTTCACTAAGTCCATTTCACATTTTTGTCAACACTGATCTCCCGTTTTCTTGGATTCAGACTCAAGATATATTCCTGGATCAGGAACTGACTTCCTGTGTGACCTTGGAAAAATGACTTAATTTATCTGAGTTTGTGCCACATTTCCTCATCTGTAAAATTGGCATGATATTGCTTCTTAATATACCCCAATTGATACATGGAATAATATTTGCAAGTCACTTAGATACTATGGTCTTGTACTTTGGTATTTGTGTAATAGAAGAGGAAACAGTTGTTATGAGATATCCACTAGGAGTTGTATGACACCCTGGTATATTTGAAGATATGCATATATAAATACTAAAATTTCCCCCCAAATAAAAACTTTATGGGAAAGATTCCTTAAGGAATGCAATCTTCCCTTGAGTAGCTTATGTCTACTGTGATAACAAAAACAAAACAAACAAACAAAAACAAACAAAAAAAACCCCACCCCTCTGATATTCCACAGTACTCAACTGGAGGATTTGGTTCCATATGTGCTTTTCATTTAATGGGTTGTTTTTTGCGGGGATAGAGAAAATGCTAAGGATGCTGTATTTATGAATGTCTATCTTCTAATTGATCAGACTGTTTATACCACTCTGTGGAGACACAATAATAAATGGTACCTCTTTTATTATACAAAGTGTAGTGTAATAGATGAATACATATATAATAAAAGATTACAAAAATTATGTGAATGTTTCTTTAACCTACACACTGGGCTCAGTAGAGCTTCTCTATAGGACCTACGCACTTCTCTAAGGTGCCACAAGTACTCCTTTTCTTTTTGCGAATACAGACTAACACGGCTGCTACTCTGAAACCTGCACTTAAGTCTGTTACTCAAATGACTGTTTCCTTTCACAGTTCAATCACACAGGACAAGGGAGTATTTGCAGTCAAGCCATAATGCTGATCACTGATGGTGCTGTGGACACGTATGATACGATATTTGCAAAGTACAACTGGCCAGACAGGAAGGTAAGTACAGTATAGACACTGTTTGATGGAAAACCTGAATGTTCTTTATCCATGATAAATGTATGTCTAATGAAAAGTTTCTTAAACGTCTTTGTAATAATTTACTTAGATAGATGGATGTTTCTCTAATGACAAAAACAATACTTATATGATCTTGTCTAGGGATGGAGGTGGCCTTTCAATGTATAACCTTCTCAGGATAACAACGTGCTAAGGAAATCATTACCTCTGGGGTCTGTTTTTAGGATTATATGATGTTTCCTCAAAGAGAAATCATTAAAAATGGAAATGTTACCTTCATTTTCTCCTGAAACGTTTATAAAGAATGCAGTGATGGCATGCTGCTTTTAGGAGCCAGAGAAGATTGTGTTGTGTGTTGTGGCTCACGTTGGGCAAGTGACATACTATATGGGTAGAACAGGAGACAATATGGCACTTTCTTGTATTTTTGTGTATGGCAGAGTCGGGGACAGAGTTAGCAATTGACAGTAGATCTAGTTAAAATATCTATTTTGCTCTATATACCTTGATGAGGAAATTTGCCCAAACAAACATAACTAGCCTGTAAATTAATATGCTTTTGGTACTGGGCCCTCTTGCAGTTCCTAGCTGAAAAAGACTCTTATATACATTGTATTCCAATGTTAAGTAGTTTTCTTTTCTCTTGTAGTTTGTTTTTGAGCCTTGCTTTTCTATAGAACAACCATGTTTTAAGGAGGATTTTGTATGTCAAATTCGCTGTTGTGGTATATACCACATATATGCACACAGTCACATATTAGCTCTGAATACTGTTGATTAATATGAAAATGAAACCTGGGGTTTCAACAATGCATGGAATACCACCTAACATATCTGAATATGTTTTGACATGTGATTTTTAGTAAAGTTTCTTTTGCTTATTAAATTTCATTTATTTTCTATACTAATTTTCCCTTTTACCTGAACTAAACCTCATTTATTAACAATTGGGGAGTGAGAGAAAATGGAAGATTATGAGACTGTCTTACTGTTTCTGTTCTATGCATAGTCATAGAAATGTTATGCTGATTACTGTCATTTCATGTAGGGAAAAATGACACACATTTTTGCCATTTCCCACTGGTTAAGAGCTTTTGATTCAGAGAATATCCATTAGTGACTAAAAGCATCTGAAGTCCTATTCCCCTCTTCAGAAACCTTGCTAACTCCTTTTGTAACTCCCCTTCCCTAGAGAAAAAAGTTCATCACTTTTGTGCCTTTGCAAGTATCCATTGAGAGGCATGACATCTGTTCAAGAATGCAGACATGAGATTTTATTTGCATATTGTAGGGAGAGCAATAATATTCTTCTTGAGAAGAGGAGTTAGTCCTTGCTCAGTGGAAATAATAAAAAAGACAATATTTGTTGTTTGCTTCGGACTAATTTTTTGCCCTAGTCACCTTGTTGCTTCATATGGCAGTGTCCTTACCTGTGATTAGTCTAGACTAAAGGAATGTACTGTGTTAAAGAAATCTCTTTGGATGTCAACATTTGCATGTGTACTTCTCATAATTGGATGGGTCGCATCTCAATTGCCAACTAAGTTGAAATGTAACAGAAATGTTTTATATATCTAATAGCATGCTTCAAGAAACACCTTCATGCTTCATCCAGGAGAAATTATTTGCACTTCAGACATAGACATACTTGACCTTTGATTTTGTTTCCCTAATTTTCTTGAGGTGCATGTTGATCAAGCGAATTTTTTAATGTATTATGTCTAGTTATATAAAAATAAGGTTTTTTCCCCCCATTTGACCTCTGTTTTTATTGTTAAAGCATGGAAAAGAATTAATAATGAATAACTTATTCAATGGCAAGATTTTCAACTAAGTTTCTGTTCACAAATTAACTACAAGCAAATGGTGATTTTTCTTGAATGTATCTGTCAATTGAAATGATTCACCAAATAATTATGGGAATAATACAATATTTATATAGTAACTTGTTTGCCAGAAGTTTGAGTATTAAAAATTTTAGCTGTTTTTTATTAGATTTATCGTAGGATATGTTTTTTCCCTAACTGGCTCAGTGTTACTCTTAGAATTGGGCTTCTGTGGCAAATAATCTTGCTTATGAATTCTAAATTCACTTTCCATGTATTCTCTCTAACATTTGCTTAAAAATCTCTGTTTCCATAAACATTCCAGCCAGCAAACTTGTACAAATGTCTGTATTTAAATGTGTACCGAAATGCTTGTGTTTAAAATATGTAAACAAATATTTGTGGCTTCCCCAATATTCACCCAGCTGTAGTAGTGTTTTGAGATAAAGTAACAGACTATAACTTGGATGTGATTATGGTGAGTTAATCATTTTAAACAAATGATTTATTTTTCAGTTGTCATTTTTTCAAATTACAAAGTATATGTATGGGGAAAACAAAATCCTCCATTTTATTCTTATTCAGAATTATTCAAAGCTGTCAGTGTACAGTTTTCAACCTGTATTAATAGCCTGTGAAGAGTTAGTTGTGAATACTTGATCTATGAATTTCAACATTCGTGCTGTATTGTTTAGTTAATTAAATCATGTAGTGGTGTTTCTCTTCCCTGATTCGATGATTTATGAGACTAATCAACACAGCCCTACTTGCAAATATTACAATTATATATATAGTTTAAAATTTGCTTGCAGTGAATAGTTGCACATTTAAAATTAAATTTGCCTTTTTGCGAGTAACAACCCTAATAAAACTTAGCTGCTTGAGCAAATACAGAAGATGAGGGATATGGTTGGTGCTAAGTTATCTTTTGAATCTGAATTAGCATTTGTTGCATTTTTTCCCCAATCTTCTCATCTCCAGTTTGGATATAATAGATTGACGATACAAACTGAAAATAGCTCTAAGTTTTTAAAAAAGCCATGTCAGATGCTTAGAAATAATGAGGAAATATAATAGTGCCATTTTACCAAGTGTATCTTGTGATGAAAAGCTTTTCCTCCCAGAACTATGAACTTCAGTGCATCTCGACTTTCTTCTTGTGTTTTCTGATAGCTTTTAGATATACTAACAAATGCTAGTCTATATAGAAGATCTCAGGGCTCTGTTAGAAGCATGTGTTCTCCGTCCGCTGAGGCCTTATGTTTTCTTAAATCATAGGGTAGGACTAAATCTTGCTCTCCGTTGAACTTTTTCTTGTTAAATGGGAGAGGGCATCAGGAGCCTCTTTCCCACCTGTATGAGCAATATGGGAGGATCACTCCATAACAGTCAAGAAATCTGGTTAACCTTGCAAACCCTTGTGCTAAGTTCCCAAACAGCCATTGTGTGCAGAAGAAGGATTATATCTGGGACACTGATAACTAGCACAGATGCTGCACGTCAGGATGCACTTTACAAATGTGCTTTAGGGAACTTTCTTCTCCCTAATCCGCCATGAGGCCCAGTGTGGGTAGGAGTCCTATAGCAGAGAACACACTGCTCCAGGGCAGTATTTTTTCCTTAATATTAAATGAGGTACATTTTCAAAAGTGTTGTATGTTAACTAGAGTGGGGTGGAAATCTTCCGACGAAATTTCTGAAGGAAAAATATTCCAGTTTGTTGAAAGTGAAACGTTTAAAAATGTCTCCTTTGACAAAAATTCATTTCAAAGGGAAAATTGAAAAAAAGCAATGTCAAAGCATTCCATTTCAACCATTTTGAAACCGAACATTCTGATTTTCCATTTCAGTACAACTTTTCATTTCAATTTTTCAGACTTTTTATTATAAAATATAATATAAAATAAAAAAGTTGAGATCAGCTCTGAACATTTCAGTTTATCAAAGCAAAACATTTTGATTGACCAAAACTGCAATTTTGTAAAATTTGTTTTTTTGGGAAATTTTAAAAATGTTTTGATTTTCTGTGTTCCTGCATGGAAGAAATTTTGAAATTGTCAAATTCCCTCCAAACTAAAAAATCCAGTTTGCAGTGTTTGCTTAGGTTTTTCGTGTATGGAGCTTAGTACATGTTGCTTGAAAATTGTGCCCCAGCATGTTCAGTCATTGATATGAAAACCTTGTCTGTGCTGCTTTACAAGATCGCTAAAACAATCCTGATATTTGTAAGGTGTATGTTTAAAATGAGCTGTAATTTTTCTACCTCTTTCTTTTTGTTTACTTTCTACCCCATCTTCTCATCTTTCCTAGCACTTATGTCTTATTTGTCACTTAGATATTGTGGTAGATCATTTATCTTCATAAATGATCTGGAGGATGGTGTGGATTGCACTCTCAGCAAATTTGCGGATGATACTAAACTGGGAGGAGTGGTAGATACGCTGGAGGGGAGGGATAGGATACAGAAGGACCTAGACCAATTGGAAGATTGGGCCAAAAGGAATCTGATGAGGTTCAATAAGGATAAGTGCAGGGTCCTGCACTTAGGACGGAAGAACCCAATGCACAGCTACAGACTAGGGACCGAATGGCTAGGCAGCAGTTCTGCGGAAAAGGACCTAGGGGTGACAGTGGACGAGAAGCTGGATATGAGTCAGCAGTGTGCCCTTGTTGCCAAGAAGGCCAATGGCATTTTGGGATGTATAAGTAGGGGCATAGCGAGCAGATCGAGGGATGTGATCGTTCCCCTCTATTCGACATTGGTGAGGCCTCATCTGGAGTACTGTGTCCAGTTTTGGGCCCCACACTTCAAGAAGGATGTGGAAAAATTGGAGAGAGTCCAGCGAAGGGCAACAAAAATGATTAGGGGACTGGAACACATGAGTTATGAGGAGAGGCTGAGGGAGCTGGGATTGTTTAGTCTGCAGAAGAGAAGAATGAGGGGGGATTTGATAGCTGCTTTCAACTACCTGAAAGGGGGTTCCAAAGAGGATGGCTCTAGACTGTTCTCAATGGTAGCAGATGAGAGAACGAGGAGTAATGGTCTCAAGTTGCAGTGGGGGAGGTTTAGATTGGATATTAGGAAAAACTTTTTCACTAAGAGGGTGGTGAAACACTGGAATGCGTTACCTAGGGAGGTGGTAGAATCTCCTTCCTTAGAGGTTTTTAAGGTCAGGCTTGACAAAGCCCTGGCTGGGATGATTTAACTGGGAATTGGTCCTGCTTTGAGCAGGGGGTTGGACTAGATGACCTTCTGGGGTCCCTTCCAACCCTGATATTCTATGATTCTATGATTCTATGATTCTAGACAGGGATGGGCCCAAAGAAAATGTTTATGGCTCGAATTCAGAATGGGACTTAAGCATGTGTCTACCTTAATTACCTTGTTGAATAAGGATTTTTTTCCCCATACACTAATAATGTTAAATGATGATAATATGCCATATCTAGTGGCAGCTGCTACATCTTGTCACACACAGAGAGGGACAGATTCAATAAACATAACTGATAAACTTATTCGTAGGATCCTTTGCCAATTTTTTCTTGTCAATAAAAATCTTTTTTTTTAAAAATGATGAGAATGAAAACCCATTTTTGTCATATACATTTTCATTTTTACTCCTTTATTTTCAAACTATACATCTTCTTGCCTTAGGCAAATGGTAATTTTTCTTAGATCTGTATAATCATTGATAAGAGCACTGTATTAATAATCATCACAGAAATATTCCATTTGGTAATTGGTTGAAAATCTGCTTCTTACTGATAATACTTTTAAGTAAAAGTAAAGAAATTCTATTGGATAATATTCAGAACGGTTGAATGCTCTGTTTTCAACTAATCCATGAGAGCAGCTGGCCTGAAAGCAATATTGTTCATTTTGGGAGGCCAGACTAGTTTTGTGCATTATCTGAAGAATTATTACCTTGGAAAGGCTATTCTAAATGAGCTTTTGGACTGCTCCTACTTGTGAGAATATTTTTTTCCTTTTTTGTTTTATGCAAAATCTACAATGTCCCCCAAAAAGAAACCACCCAACCCACCCAAATATCTTTAGATACATTCTCATCCTTGATATGTATATCTGGTAGAGTTATTTAAATAACACAACATGTTTTGTTTGAATGACTCTGGTACTGGAGTTGTTAATGTCTTTCTTTATTTTCCTTTTTAATAGTTCTAAATAGAATCTTAACACTTTAAAAACCTGGACCTTCACACTATAAACGAGTTTTACATTGTTTCGTACTTTTCTCATATTCATACAAACTACCTCCACTGTTCTCAGGTTCAACCACTTAATTACAACAGATCTTAACATCACACTGGCCAAAAAAACAAAAAAAACCCAAGTGTATCCAGCTGCACTGAGTATTTAATATATTCATACAAAAGTACAGCTTTCCAACATGCAACCAAAATTATTCTTAACAAGGATAGTGTTTGTTATGCTTTCTTGCTGGAAGCAGCACCTTGAATGGTTCTGTTCCAAAACACATCCTGTTTGATTCCCAAGGATAACTTTTGTATATCAGCTGAAGCAGTAAGTGAATTAGACACATGCTTTTGTTATCTGTAGTTGCTCCCACTAATATATTAAAATGTACGGTAGGAAAATTTGTCAATTATTGATCAACTGTGTACATTAGGACAACTTAAAATGTATAAAAAGAAAATCATTGTATGGAAAACTGTTTTTCGAGAAAACAAAAACAAAATTCTTCAAGTTTGTCTCAATAAGCCACTGATGACAATAGTTCTCTGTCCATAAGTAATATGATCCCAGTGCCTTTCTTTTGGCAAGAATTCGAAGCAGCTTTCCCTGAGATGAAACATAGCACCTAGTTAATCTTGTTAAAGTGCCACAGCATTTCCAATGACCATGTACGGTCACTTCATCCCTCCTCTGAAAGTCAGAACTTCTTGCAGCATCATGCTCTCCACTGTCATGCTGGGTATTGATTGTATACTCATAACTCAGAGCAAAGAGGACTACCAGCTTAATGAATATTATACTTAAGAGATTTTGAAATGATAAAAGTTAACAAGAGGGTAACAAGTGAGTTCCTACATAGGAGTGGAAAACTTTGTAGAAGGCCAAGTTATCTAAATGTTTAATCTCACTTCTCCACATATCCCCCCTCCTGTCTGTCCATGTATCTATCTCTATCTAGGGACTTATATAGCCTTCCTCATCATTGTATCTGAGCATCTCAAAAAAGGTGGTGTTGGGTTTTTTTGCTTTTTTTTTACCGGTATGCATTTCAGTTTGTGTTCTCTGGCACCCTCTCCAAGAAAGCATTTAAACACATACTTAAAGTCCCACTGAAATCAATGGTATGCTTAAATGCTTTCCTGAGTCAGAGCCTGTGTTAGGTTTGGATATCATCTTTTTGGCTCAGTGTTTGCCAGCTTACTTATTTTCCACATGTATTGGGGCAGCACTCTCAAGAAGCCAGAAGGATCAAATAATTTTTATTTTCTGGACCATCTCTGTTTCAAAGCCTTCATTTGGTGATGTTTTGGCACATTCAGTCTCTGGAAAGGGAAAGGGAAGCATTAAATTCACTGAACTGCAGCACTCCCCATAGGCCTGTAATCTAATCTCTAACCCAGGGAAGGCTTCATGTTTATAATTGAAGGTACAGTTTTAAAGCATTGCACACTATGGTAGATGTGTTAATCCCATTGTTTCTTTATTTTTGTATATGTGTTCTCAGTTTCTTAAAACTTACCCAGTAAAGTTCAAGGACCATAGCCCACCCTGGCTGGTGCAGTTCGGGGAACCAAAACTCTGCCTAGAGTGTCTTCTCCTACAGGAATCCTGCTGGACAGGTTAGGATTCTTCCTATCAGGTTTGAGGAGGGTGAAAGGAGAGAAAGATGGAAATACTCTGGAGCATGTTTGCTGTTCGAAAGAAGCGTGGGAGCAGTTCTTTGATCTTCTGCTGGCCTACACTTGTGTCTAAGAGTAGCATTTGTGGTAGATAGCTTGTGGCCTAGGCACTCCTGTTGTTTTGTAGACTGCTATCTGTTGGAGATGTAGTACCTGGGTTGGCACATTGGCTGTCTATCTTGCTCCTCTTGTTCTTGAGTGTTCTGTGGAAATCCTGCTTTGCTGGGTTTTTTTGGAAGGGAAATATTTTCTCTATGCTCTTTCCTTCCTTGTGAACCATTGCAACTCTGGCTTTAGAAGACAGGCTTTGTCTGTGTTAGCAACCACTTAAGTAATACAAAAGTCAGGAAATACTGTAATGGAATCTTTACTCCTAGTTCCAAAGGACTGTCCATGATGCTGAAATCCTTATCAGCAATTACTGCCTGAAGTATTGTCTGGACAGAATTGTTGAAAAAACAAATCAAACTAATTATCACTTAGTTTTTACTTTGAAACTACAAGCATTTATGTACCAACTTTTGCAGCAGCTTCATGTGGCAAGCAACATTTCTACAGCTCTGTAGATATTCATGCAGTACTTAAAATTAACAAGCAACTCAAAGATTAATTACCTGAAACTTTCTGGGTTTTAGCTTTCACGATAATACCCCACATTAGCAGACAAAAGTAACCAGATAATTACTCCTTAATTATGTGGCACTTAAAAGTATATGTTATGGGATCAATAGTTATAGTGCAGTTACTGATATGAGGCGTTATGCTTTGTTTAAATAAAATGATTTGTCAGTGCTATAAATAAAGCTTTTTCCTTTAACATAAGAGCATAAGAATGGCCATACTGGGTCAGACCAATGGTTCATTTAGCCCAGTATCCTGTCTGCTGACAGTGGCTGGTGCCAGATGCTTCAGAGAGAATGAACAGAACATGGCAGTTATCAAGTGATCCATCCCCTGTCCTCCAGTCCCAGCTTCTGGCTTTAAATTAAACAGTTTAAAACGTTAGCTCTATCAAATGAATAAATATAATAATATCTGCTTTTAATAAAGCTATGTTTTGTTTTAGTAAAAAACCAATGCAGTAAGCAATACAGCTGACCAAAAAGCTACTGCATGTTAAATGCTGTGCATGAGATGAATATCTTTGTACTTTTAAACTTTTAGCCCCATAGAATACCTTTGGGGCTCTTTCATAAATAATGGATGAGCATGCTCTTCACTAACCCTCCTTTTCACAAGGGTAAACGAAACTATTAAACATATTTTCATTTGTTTTGTCTGTAAACATCCTTAAGGACAAAAGTGAAATAAAGTGGGCACTCTGACAACAGGCCAAGGGGAAATGGAGAGCTGCATCGTGGCAAAACAGTGATGACAATTTATCTATTTCTTCAGCTCTGTCATCTACGGGGATATGAAACATTTTCTAGAATTTTAACCAAGTCTCCTTAATTTAGGAACATGCTGATGTTGCAAACATGGAACATTAGTACAGCAAATCGAATGTCCTGACTACACTATTGTCTGGGTGTTATTAAATTGATTTTCTTTTTCTAAAAACGCTGAAGTACTTCAAAGGCAATTGTTATTACTATTGTGCGCACTGTGTATTTTATTGTTAGTTATCTCAAGAACAAAAGGAAAGACGCCATACATATTGTAGGTCTTTGTAAGCTACAACATAACTTAGGTTGATTATCTGTCTTTGGAGGCCCCTCTGCAGTGGGATAAAAGATTGTGTGCCAAACAAAAGCTCTTTGTGATTCTGGGATAAAGGAAAGTTACTGATCATAGAACTGTTAGAGTCCTTGATTCTGGGGTTTCTTTCCATCACCCCTTACAAGTTTTGCAATATTGCTTAAAAGCCACATTCAAGAAGTACGTTTATATGGGTGAAAGCTTTCACCCTATTTGTCCCCTACCTAGTAAAAAGAAGTGGAAGGTGGCTACTTTCCACAATATTATTTTTATTGCCATAGCAGCTAGAAGCTTTTGTCACAGACCAGGACCGCCCTGAACTAGGTCCTGAACAGACACAGAACAAAAAGACAGATTGTAAGCTCTTTGGGGCAGGGACTAAGTATAAGACAATAGATGGAGAAAGACAGTGGAGTACAAGGAAGCGGTGAGACAGTACTGGGCAGCAGGGTAGGCAGTAGTCTCAATAGACAGTTTTTTGTTTCAATTAGAAATAACACAGAGGTGTCTGAAAGTCAGCCATTTACAGCTGTGTTCCCTAATTCAGAATTCCTAGATGCTAGAGATTTCTGTTAGGAGACCCTGATCTTAATTTGCTACAAATAACTCCTCTTATCAGTTAAAAGCAAAAAAAAAAAAGAGAGAGAGAAAGAGAGAGAGAAAGGGGGGATTTTGTTAAAATAAGGGTAATCAAATCTCATCCTTTTATGATGTAAATGGATTGGCACAGGAAGGACTACTTTCCCTCATGGAAAGAATTATGCATTTGGCCGCAATCATGTATTGGCTGATGCTTCCTGAATGCTTCACAAATTTTAGTGTGAATAATCATTTATACCTATTAAAATTTCGACCCAACGTGCCTTTATCCTGTTTAAATGTTTATCAACCAATCAAGGAGCAGAAACAATATTATGTTTCTTAGGGGACCAATTCAACTTGGCTAATAATTAGTGAACAGTCAAAGCAAACAGACTTGTGGTTTGAAATGTATTTGTCCGAACTATTTGGCACTACTTATAAGTAACAAACACATATGAAGAAAATCAGGATAAATTTGCTAATAAAAATGGCTCCATTTATTGTATAGTACCCAGCACTGGGCTGTGGACAGTCAGGCCTAGCAGGTGGAGCAGGAATCAGAGACCAATGGTCAAATCTAAGTCCGAGCCAGGAGTCAGAGCTCAAGGGTCAGAACTGAAGTCAGAGCTCAAGGGTCAGAACTGAAGTCAGAGCCTGTAATCAGAGCTGAGAGTCAGAATCGGGGTATCTGCAGTCAGAGAAGGCAGGGGCAGAGCTGGGTGCAAGGCTTGGACAAGGCTGGAAGAAGGTGAGTATAGCGGGGCTGTGTTGTATCAACCAGGCAAGGTACTAACAAGCTTCAACAGTACTTTATTTTCAAAGTGGAAACCTCTTTACCTTGGATCTTAAGAACAATGAAATATCAATCAGGTTCTTAAAAGAAGAATTTTAATTAAAGAAAAGGTAAAAGGATTACCTCTGTAACATCAGGATGGAAAATACTTTACAGGGTATTCAGATTCAAAACAAAGAGGATCCCCCTCTGGGCAAAACCTTAAAGTTACAGAAAACAGGAATAAACCTCCCTCTTAACACAGGGAAAATTCACATAAAACAAAAGATAAACTAATCCGCCTTGCCTGGCTTACCTATACTGGTTGCAATATTGGAGACTTGGATTAGGATGTGTTGGAGAAGATGGATTTCTGTCTGGCCTCTCTCAGTCCCAAGAGAGAACAAACACGTAAACAAAGAGCACAAACAAAAGCCTTTCGCCCCCCAAGATTTGAAAGTATCTTGTTCCCTTATTGGTCCTTTGGGTCAGGTGCCAGCCAGGTTAGCTGAGCTTCTTAACCCTTTACAGGTAACAGGATGTTGCCTCTGGCCAGGAGGGATTTTATAGCACTTTATACAGAAAGGTGGTTACCCTTCCCTTTATATTTATGACAAAGACACTATACTGTTGGCAGAAATATTTCACTGAAAACACTGTAGATACTACATAAAATAGTGGTCATCTGGGTCTGACAGGCCGTCTCTCAAGCCCCGGTTCCAGTGCAATGTCTTGTTGTGTTGGTACTACGGTGAAGTCATCCAGTGCAGACTGGGTGTTGGCATAATCTGCTCTTGGTGCATAGGCAGGTGCAAGATAAGAAGCATTCCATACCTGCCCATCAGAAAGTCGATAGGTGTAAGATCCCTTCTTCTCTATGATTTTAAGAGGAGCTGTGAATTTATGGTCCCCTTTGCATAAAATTCCAGGTTTTCATATCCTAACAAAGGAACCACACTCAAACTTTGGTTCCTTAGCACCCAACCGCTTGTCTGTGAAAGCCTTAGACTTTGCTTGGTTCTGTTCAACTGTTCTTCTCATATCATCCAAATTTGGGGCATCAGGTCGTGCCTTTAACAATCCAGCAATGTTCAATTTAGTATTCATCTGTTTCCCATGCAGTAACTCTGCGGGTGATCTTTGCATTGTGACATGTCATGTAGCCTGGTATGCTTGCAAGAAATCAGTAGTGAAGGGTATCCACAATTGCCCTTCCAGTTTAGCAGTTTGTAAACTCTTTTTCAAACTTCTGTTAAACCGTTCGATTTTCCCATTGGCTTGAGGGTAATATAGGGATGACCTTCTGTGTTAAATGTTCCTCTGTGCTAGAAAAGTTTCAAACTCCAGGGAAGTAAATTGACTACCATTATCTGAAACCAGTTCTTTGGGGTTACCTTCCCTGCTAAAAACTGAAGAGAGGAACTTAATTACTGTAACAGAAGAGATTTGTGATGTAAACACTACCTCAGGCCATTTACTGAAATAGTCTATTAAAGTGATGGCATAACGGCAGTCAGGTGGAGCAGTATCAAAGGGTCCTACAATGTCAATCACCACTTTTTCCCATGCAGATTCAGGAAGAGGAACAGGCTGTAATGGAGGGGTACATGTCACTGCTGTCTTATCATGCATTTGGCAAGTGACACAGGATTTTATGAGTGCTTCAGTTTGAGAGCCCATCCCTGGCCACCAATACAGATCCCGTAGTCATTGTTTGGTTTGGACAATTACTTGATGAATATGAGTTTTGACTGTAATTCTTTTGGCACGAGGAGCCGGTGTGTACCTTATAGCACACAGCCATCAAACAAAGAAAGTGCATCCTGAACTCTAAAATAAGGCAGCAAAACTGGGTCAAGGCTTTTAGGGTGACTGGGCAATCTCTTTGTCAGAAATTCCCGTAGTTTTTGTTGAATTGGACACGCTGAACAAGCAGCTTGAAATTGTTCTCTTATAACTGCAGTGAGAATGCTTGTAATAAGCACAACCACTACATCCTCATCCTCCGGTGGACCATCTGGTGAAGGCAAAGGCAGGTGAGAAATGCAATCAGCGACCACATTTTGGTTTTCAGGCTTATATTCCAGTTCATAATTGAAAGAGATTAGTCTTGCAGACCATCGAGCAATACGGTATCCTGCTCTTCTCGTCCTTTCGTGGTGAGCAGCATCGTCAAAAGGCTGTCGTCTGTGCACAACTTGAACATGCAGCCCCAGAGGTAAGTTCTCCATTTTTCAGTAGCCCAGACACAAGCAAGTGCTTCTTTTTTTGACTGTAGAATATTTTCTCTCAGCATTACTTAGTGTCCTTGAAGCAAATGCAACAGTCCTCTCTGTGTTGTCCTCATGCAGTTGTGTGAGCACAGCCCCAAGTCCATAATCAGAAGCACCAGTAGTTACAATTGTGGGCAATGCAGGACTATGTACAGTCAAGGTCTTTCACCGTTTCGAAACTAGCTTGTGCATCCGTTGTCCACACTAAGGTTGAACTTCTCCGTAGTAATTCCCATAACGGTTCAATGACAGAACCATAATTGGGAATGAATTTTGCATACCAGGAGGTAAGAGCCAAGAAGGAACGTAAGGTTTGCCAATCTGTTGGAGGAGGAGCATTTGAAATTGCCAGAATATGATCTGGATCAGGTTTTAGTCCAACCTGTGAAATTGTATGCCCCCGAAAGGAGAGTTCAGTTTGTCTAAATTTGCCTTTGGACCTATTGAGCTGGAGACCTGCTGTGCTGATGCAGTTCAGTACAGACTGCAGGTTATTGTCATGCTCCTCAGAAGTATTTCCAAACACGATAATATCATCCAGATAGTACTGAACTCCATGTTGATTCTTCAGAATCAATGAGATCATTTTTTGAAAGGCACTTGGGGCAGATGCGAGACCGTATGGAACACGTTTAAAACGAAATAGTCCCTCACGTGTAATAAATGCTGTGGGGTGTCTGCTATCTTCATGCATCATAACCTGGTGGTATGCGCTCTGCAAATCAAGAGTAGAAAACAGCTTTGCTCCACGGAGTTCTGCAAATACTTCTTGTATGTGAGGAAGAGGATGGCTGTCAATCACAGTAGCTTTATTTGGCTCCCTTACGTCCACACAAAGGTGAATGCCTCCAACCTTCTTCTGCATCACTACTATTGGAGAAACCCATTCCAAGGAGTTGATCTCTTCAATAATGTCCTTTTGAACAACTTTTCTAAGTTCCTCTGAAGCAGTTTCCCTGACTGAAAATGGTAAGCGCCGTAACTTCTGTCGTACAGGCATCACATTATTCAGCATTTTAACTTTATGCAGAAACCCATAAGCACAGCCGAGTTTCTCCTCATCTTGGCGTTGGGTCCCAGCTGAAACTGGTGTGTGTACTGCAAGAGTGCTTTGCTGAGGAAGATCAATTCATCCCTTAACTACCCTGAGATTTAAAGCAGCCAATAAATCTCTGCCAAGGATAGGAGTGCCTTTGTGGACAATGTAGAACTCTGCAGTTAGACAGCAATCACCAAAAGTAACTGTTACTGGCAGGCAGCCATGTACTGGAATATGGTTTTTCAAATAGCACACCAAGTGAAGTTTGGGTTCAGTAAGAGGCACATCTTTAAAGTAATGCAGATAGATGGAATCAAGTAGTATAGACACTGCTGAGCCCGTGTCCAACGTTAGCTGAATAGAGTGTGGTTTGCCTGAGGGTATGGTGGGAACGTTTACAGTGCACTTTATCTGTTCTGGAATATGTGTAGTAGTGATTTTGTCCATGCTCAGCACAGTAACATCTGGTATTGTAACTGCATGCACCTGTTGATTAAACTGGCTACTGCGACATACTTTAGCAAAATGAGAGGGCTGGGACTGACAGCCAATAAGAAAAGGCTGGGAGGCAGCCAATCAGGGCCAGGCTGTGCCCTATAAAAGGACTGTGAGCCAGGTGCTGGGTCGGTCTCTCTCTAGCTTTGGAGAGAGATGGACCTAGCTGCCTGAAGGAGCAAAGGGTACTGTGGACAGAGCAGTGTTGGGGAAAGGGCAGGCAGAGCTGGGGAGCTCAGGCCTGGCAACCTCCCAGGCTGCAGCCTGACAGGAAGGCCGAGAGAGGTACTGGGCTGCAGGGAAAGGCAGCAGGGTCCAAACTCCCCTTGCCAGTGGTGAGTGGCCATTATACTGCAGTCTGCCCCAATGAACAGGAGCTAGATGATGACTGGCAGTAGCCACTGAGGTGAGGTGGACTTAGGAGGTTGGGTGTTCCCCTGGGAGGGGAGACCCAGAGAATGAGGGGACTGCTGGGGCAGAACCCCAGGGTAAGTGGCACTGGGGTCTGGGAGGGACACGGGGGCCTGAGGCAGGTGAGTCACCGGCCAGCAGAGGGTGCTCTGAGCTGGAATCGAGCTAATTTCCAGGGTAACCAGCAGGAGGCACTGCACCAGTGAGCGTCGCTTTGCTACAGTGAAGATCTAGGTGAAAAAAAAGAACAGCTTCCTGGAATTCCTTCCCTCGTAAATAGTGTGCCTGGACCAGTTGGAGGTCATGGAGGTGCTCACAGTCTGGTCTTCTGTGGATAGCACTTCCCCGGTGTTTAGTCTGCCAGCATTTATAGCACATCGATCATGGCAGCCAGGTGGTAGTGTGGGAGTGTCACTCATCTGGAGCCCTGCAGGCCAGGGTTCTACTTCACTGGATCCTTACACCAGCAATTCCTCTTTAAGGATGAGTGGTTCAGCAAATGTACCCATTTAATTTTGGAAAATGTGCCCAGACTAAGACCTCTGTTTTAGAAATAGTGGTTTTGTGATGAATTATGTCATCCATTTATGGAAATAGTGAGATCATTTATTTATTGTAATCCTTCAACAGCCTGATAAAATTGTTTTTTAGTCAGTGTGGTTAAAGCTGAACACTGCTGCAATTTATTGAAAGCCAGAACATAGTTCACTGTCTCCGTTTATTTTTAATTACTTTTGCTTATAGTGTATGTATCTTCTGACTTAAACAAGACAAGCATGAGAGAGAGATCTGAGGCATAGTCAGAACTGATATATTGTACAATAGTAACTTAAAAGTTCTGTGCAGTATCATGAGTGAAGAGAGCACACCATGCATACTGTTAATCGTTCACTGCCAAAAAAAAAAAAAAGAAACTATAAATTCATATTACCCATGCTTAGTCAACTAGGTCTTGCCGTATAACGTATTTAAAACAGTATTTCAGTGTATTAGATACAAAGTGAAATCAGTTGAACAGTTTGATGTTAGATTAAGCATCTTCATAAATCACCTATTTTAAAAATTGACTGCTAAAAACTTTCTGAAATTGTCTGAATTTATATTGGGCTAGCCTGTCACTTTACAGTCTGCCCTGATCAAAGGGCAGTCTCATTGTTCCCCTGGATGGGGAGGAAGCAAACTGCAGTGGCACTAACTGGTTTCTTGCATGTTCTTCTGATGGATCCTGGACTAGTTTGACTTCTGGTTTGATGTGGCATAGCAATTCTCATGTCCCACAAGTGACTTTAAAGTAATTAGTCAAAATACAGACAACCTAAAAGAGACGATTTTCCTTTTCCTGTTTTCTGTAAATTCAGTCTAGATGTTGGGAGTATATTGCAGCCTAATTTGGATAGTTCTGCAGTCCTTTCTCAGGCAGTTGGAACTTTTGCATGAGTGAAGATTGCAGTATTTGACACACGTGTTTATATATAGTCCTGGCAGAATTAATATGAAAAGTCTAAACACATTGCTTTCAAAGGCTTAAAGTTATATTTTGTTTAGATATAGTTAAATTGAATGTAGAAGTTGGCAGTTTGATGTCTTAAATACTAAATCAAGAGAAGCATGATGTGAGACATAAGAATTGCTATGTCACATCAGACCAGTGGGAAAAAGTTACAAGAAGAGAAAATTCAGGGTTTGGTATAGTATGTCTGAGATTCTGTCATCATCTCATTATGTATGCATTGCAAGGTATTTCTTGCTTATCTTGTTCATAGCTGGCAAATACTGCTGCTGGAAAGTATAAGAGTCAAATGAAGTTTATTTTTTACCCAGATTTTTACTATTATCCTGTGCAGAGCCTGACTATGTAGTAAACTCCACTGTCATACATTGAGGAGTCATCATTTGTGTACACGGGATCACACTGTACAGTACACTCCTTAAGGTGTCAATTCTGGAAAGCACTTAAACATGTGAGAAATCCCAGCCCAGCTAAATAAAGTATTAAAGCACAGGCGTAAATCCCACTGAAGTCATACATATAAAGTCAATGGGACTCAAGCATGCACTGGAGTGCTTTACTGAATTTGAGGACTGAGTGCTTATTATCTTAAGAGACCTCTCTTTGAAATTCTGCAGTAGGATCATCTTAAATGTGTATAAAATAGGTGCTTATAAATTACCTTTGTATTCTGTGTTTTATATAATTTGCACTTTTGTTTATTTCAGTTTATTAGTAGAGAAATTACCATTATGTCCTATAAACTGACATAAGAACCAGTTTCCTTTACTCTCACACTTTTGGAAAATTTGATCGTCTCTGTAGACTTAACTTTTGTGTCCCACTCTTGATGGGAAAAATCTGCTGAAAAACTGATAAAACCTGCAGTTCTCCATAAGTGTTCCGAATGAAAGAGTGATTTTTGCCATCATCATATAATCCTCTCTGATACCCTTACTTGAATCATTTCTATAAAAAGAAAATTGAAATGAAGAGATTTATACATCTGAGTGAATATGTTCTGTTTCTGTGGGATAACACTTGTGCATAGACTTCTGTTAGATTCTAAACTCAACATCAGAGGTTTCCCCTTAGGAGCTCTTGAAGCCTCTTCCTGGATTGTAACATACAAGTTGAGTTAATTTTATTGTTGGATGCTCCACAATGTAGTAGACTTTCTTCCATTGTCTTACTTCCTTAGGGATTCATATCTTGAAAAAACACATAAGGATCATGAATCACCTGGGACTCGTTGAAGAGTACATTGTACTTGTACAGTGTGTCCCCCTTGGGCTGCTGTTCAACATGCTATTATAAAAATAGAAGCAACCATGAATGCACAAATTTTATTGTGTTAGTTATAAAAACTAGATAATTCTTTCATTTTGGAAATGCGCTTTCAAGACTATGGCTTTTTGGAGTCAAAAGAATTTCATATGTAGTGTCTGAAATCTTACTTTACGTTAGACAATAACAACAATCAAGCAGGTGTCACAAGAGAAAACACCTGGATCAAATTGCATTCTAGAAGAGAACTATAAGACACTCACACTTCAAGGCACCTAATATGGCTCTTCTGGATTTATCTGGCAGCAAGAATCAGTGCCACAGGATGTCAAGGAGACCAACATTGCAAGCTCTGTAAATGTAAGGGTAATAGGGCAAACTGTCATAATCTCCACAGCATTTTCCTACTCTCTGTTGCTGGGAAAATTCTTGCATGGGTCACATGGAATAGACTTAACACCTATCGTGTGGAAACCGTCCTCCTAGAGACTGTGTGGATTTCAGTCCAGAAAGGGCCCAATAGACATGCTTTTCACAGCCTGCCAGCTTTAAGGAAAGTCTGGGAGCAAAACCATGGTCCTTTTAGAGGATCATAGGACTGGAAGGGACCTTGAGACATCTTCTAGTCCAGTCCCCCTCACTCAAGGCAAGACTAAGTATTATCCAGACCATCCCTGATAGGTGACTGCCTAACTTGCTCTTAAAAATCTCCAATGATGGAGGTTCCACAACCTCCCTAGGCAATTTATTCTAGTTAGGAAGTTTTTCCTAATGTCCAACCTACACTGCTTTTGCTGCGATTTAAGCCCATTGCTTCTTGTCCTATCCTCAGAGATTAACAAGAACAATTTTTCTCCCTCCTCCTTGTAACAACCTTTTATGTACTTGAAAACTGTTATCATGTTCCCCCCTAAGTCTTCTCTTTTCCAGACTAGACAAACCCAGTTTTTTCAGCCTTCCCTCATAGGTCATGTTTTCTAGACCTTTAATCATTTTTGTTGCTCTTCTCTGGAGTTTCTCCAATTTGTCCACATCTTTCCTGAAATGTGGCACCCCGAACTGGACACAATACTCCAGTTGAGGCCTAATCAGCTCGGAGTAGAGCAAACGAATTACTTCTCGCGTTATGCGTGCAACACTCTTGCTAATACATCCCAGAATGATGTTCGCTTTTTTTGCAACAGTGTTACATTGTTGACTCATATTTAGCTTGTGAATCTGCTATGATCCCCAGATACCTTTCTGCAATACTCCTTTATAAAATACTCGGTAGTCATTTTCCATTTTGTATGTGTGCAATTAATTGTTCCTTCCTAAGTGGGGTATTTTGCATTTGTCCTTATTGAATTTCATCCTATTTACTTTAGACCATATCTCCAGTTTGTCCAGATCATTTTGAATTTTAATCCTATCCTCCACAACACTTGCAAATCCTCCCAGCTTGTTATC
This sequence comes from Lepidochelys olivacea, assembly GCF_965140295.1. Taxonomy (NCBI): domain Eukaryota; kingdom Metazoa; phylum Chordata; order Testudines; family Cheloniidae; genus Lepidochelys; species Lepidochelys olivacea. Next base: position 27,632,319 of record NC_140417.1, on the reverse strand, counting down.
CTCCCCAAACTTTATAGTTGTACTCTTTATGTCATTATCTAGATCACTGATAAAGATATTCAACAGAATTGATCCCAGAACTGATCCCTGTGGTATCCCACTCAATATGCCCTTCCAGCTTGGCTGTGGACTGCTAATAACTACTCTCTCAGAATGGTTTTCCAACCAGTTATGCATCCAAATTATAGTAGTTCAATCTAGGTTTTATTTCCCTAGGTTTGTTTATGAGAAGGTCATGTGAGACACTTACTAAAATCAAGATATACCACAAGAGTTTAGTGAGCTTTAATCATATGGGAAGTTTTAAGAGCCTAAACTTTTAAGATTATTTAAGACAAATTATGTTCCAACACAGGATGCTAAATTTCTGAAAAGGACTTATTATTTAAAATTAATTTTAACTCATAACCTACATAAGATATACTTGTAAATTCACAAAAAAAAATCATTCTCTACTCCAAGAGAATATACTGTAATTCTGGGGAAGATATGCTAAATTCTTCACACCTAACAGAGTGGCTTAAGGGCAAAAGTCAAAAGAACTTTAATGATGGAATTGCAAGCAGCTCTTCCATGATGATTATGATTATTGGACATTTATAGTTCAGGGGATAGAAGCACTTTAGAAGTTAGCAGCTCCTGTGCTTATTCTTGTAGACTTTGCTTCTTCCCTGAAGTAATGAGAAGAAACTTAAAATGAGGAAAAAAAGAATAGGCACAGCTGTTAATCTTTCTTTGTTCTGGAGGATAATTTGAGGGTTAACCCCAGTCATTCTTTTTCATTTGATTGCTTAATAGAAATTCCAAGAGTTTAAAAGAAAATCTGAGCAAAAACATTGTGGGGGAGTGCAGGGAGAGAAGGAAGTAAGCCAGGGGGCTCAGCAAATTTTTCTGCTGCACAGAAGTAAGGCTGAAATGAAACTGCCTAGAATGCTGGCTATGAAAATCAAGTATACAGTGAATTACCCATCTGCACAGACTTGGAAGAAAACATTTCCAAGCCATTGACTGATGTTGCCATTTATAATGTGGTTTTCAACAAACTGATTATAAAATTAATGGCTGCAGCTGACCTCCCCTTACAGTATGCTTTATGCTTAGAGAGATGTGAAACACTGATCAAATAATCAATGCTATGTTAGGCACAGCACATCGCTTCAGTTTGCCAGTTTTGGCCTGCCCAGCTTCCACTGATCAAGCATTAACAACAAATAAGGACATAACCATCCTAAAAGTGACTGCATTGCAGTTAACAGGCTGCAAGAATGCAGTTATGTTCATCTCTCTGTTGCCATTTAAAAAAAGAACCAGAGAAATTCCCAGATAATCTATCTGCTCTATTAGCCTCATCCTCAGAGACTAAATTAACAGGATACAGAATAAAAACAACTAAACGCACTTATTACTATCATTCTTGCTGTGAAAAATCAGTGGCTGATTTCTTCTTAAAATAGGAGTGTTGTCTATATCCTGCCTGCTGGAACATCTGTGATAGAGATGGGTGAATACTAGCAACATTTGCCATTAGCAGTTGTGCAAATGTTGAAATGATTCTGCTTTGGTCAAGCTTACACTCATTTCCGTCAAATATTCATATAATCAAGATTTATTGGCACAAAAATTCATGGAAGGCAAATTTCATCATTATACATACAAGTACAGCCTTGGTTGAATAGTCTTTCCATTTATTCCCTTTATACTTCCACCTTGGAGAGCCTGTTTAAATGGGGTGCCAGGACAGCTACCAGTTGGTTCAAGCCCTGTGGGCATGGCTCTACAGCAGTCTACTAGAGAATTTCAATAGAGCGCACAACAGCACACAGCTGATGTGTGGAAAGCTTCTCATTGCTTCCCCCCATAGAATATGGGGCTGACCTCATGACCTATCCCGTGATGTTGGGACAAAATCCCCCCTTCCCAGAAAAGAATAATCTGGGACTCCACACCAAAAACCACCAGGCAGTTTCTTTCCCCGTTTTGCCACTGTCCTGTGGGTTTTTCTACGGAAACAGGCAATAGGGCCCTTATATCTCACTTTCCATCTGAGACTTTCAAGCACTTGAGAAATATCAATTAATACTGAGCTGTAAAGGCCAGATTCTGCCACAGTTATTAATGCTGAGTGGTACCTTTTTTCTCCAATAGTCCCAATGAGACTTCTCAGCAAGAATAAGGGTGGTAGAACTGGGACTAATAGATGGTACTAATAGAAGTTTAGCATGATTAGTTATAATTACTGGTATGATTGCTATTGTTGTTGTTTGTTCATGTTTTGATTCTTTTAGACAATCAAAAATAAATGTGTGTGATACAGTCAGATGTGTACATAAAGAGCATGTGAAAACTGTGTCTACAGCAATCTTAGCATCATGTTTGAGAATAGTGAGTTTTTGGCTAAAAAGACACTGGTTGGCTAAATGCATTTTAACGCAAGGTACTCCATTTTGCAGCTAGTTGTTTTAATTAGAGTGACCTAAATACTCCCTAAAAGGTAGACAAAGTGGAGATGAGCCAAACATTTGAGATTGCCTTTGTGAAATGACATCCTAGTATAACTTCAGCCAGAAAAGTGTGCTTGGCTCATATCTGGGGGAGGGGGTTAAGAGTGACAGCTAATAACCCACTTGATCAGTACGGTCAGTGGTCTTTTTCGTTGTTTTTTTTTTATATGGCTGTCCCAAGCTTATGCACAGTTCTCTTGAAAGGTGGGACTAAAAATGAATTCTCAGATCAGCGGTTTGCTCTGTTTGGCTTAATGAGAGAGGGACTCCTAAACATAATTAACTTGTGTAGTTTTAGTTTAGCCCTCGTGGCTGTCGAGAAGAGCTTGAAAACATGAAGTATTAACACACAAAAATGAGAAGGCAAATAAAAATAACCCACATTTATTGTCTGTTTTAACAAAAATCTTGATTATAGGGGTGTGGAGGAACCTGGGGTTGGTAATACTGTCCTGCTGCCACTGCCGCTTCAGGGGCAGGAGAGCAGGCAAAGGTGGCACCATGTCCTGGTGTGCTTCGGACTCTGAAATATCTATATACGGCTCTGCCCCCATCACCCTGTCTTGTGCAAAGGCTGGGTAGGATTGGTACAGGAACTGCTCCCTCTCAATTTCTGGGGGTTACACAGTTCCCCAAAGTATGTGGTTAGGGGTGGAATCAAGGGTTCTGAACTGGCTTTCCATGCAAGGGGTAGTAGGCTGTACCCTATGAAGGAGTGTAACAGTATGCATGCTGCCCCTGTGCACCCAAAGGCTTTGAAAAGCAGCAGAATGCACAGCAGAATGCCCACCAGTGTTGACTCTGGGGCACCGTGATTCCAATGGCCCCCAGTGCAGGGCACAATCTATCAGGTGAAAACCAGAACTGGTGCTGTTAAGACTTAGTTCTGCCTCATGAAGGAAAAATGATTTATCAAGTTTATTTTCAGCTCTAGAAAAGTGAACTGTTCCTTTTTATTTGTAGGGCAAATTGGTAATTTTCTCCATGGCTACACTAAACCCTTTGTTGACTCTGCATTGCATATCTAGGAAACCTATATTTTCATTTTTTTGGTATCAGTACATGACATTTTAAAAACAAAATTTCTCTTGTTTTCTTTTAACAGCCACTAAAAGTGCATGTAAAGTCATACAGAGAAGGAAAAGTAGTAACTACTTAAGTTTTCTAAGTTATTATCAATTTTCTTTCTTCTCATATCTATTTAAGGCCACTTGTTACAAGAAAATATGGAATCTTTAGCAATAAACTATGTAAAATGCATAAAATAAGCAACGTGGTAAACAGTCTAGATAACTCGTCATAATCCAGGAAGCCGGAGGTGAAATAACACTTGGCTTAGCTATATTTAAGTTCATGACATTTTAAATGAGCGAATGTTTAATAGGCATAAGTGAATAGTAATGTAAAGCAAGCCAAGTACGTATATGAAAAACACTCCTAATGAACTATTTTTTCCCGTCACATATGGGGCTAGATTTACCAAAAAGAAAGAGGCTCAACAAAACACACACGTCTTTGAGCTACATCTTCTCCTCCTCCAGAGTGATTTATTAATGGGTTGTTGAGTAGCAAAAGAACCTGGCCTTCGTTCCCACATTAATATTTAATCAAGTGCTAACAGCGCTACAATATCTACAAGACCCAGAACTGCCTACAGGAGCTCTGCTGGTACAAATTGTTCCTGCTCTCCGAGGGACAGAGGATTATGAAATTAAAGGTATAGGCAGGTTACAATGCCATCATAAGCAATATCCTCACACTTCTAATTTTCTTACTTGAGCTTACTGCTCTTTTCAGATGTAAAAGAAGGTGTTGCTCGCTTCGCCTGGGGATGGCTTGAGATGCGTTGTTTCCTTTTACATCGTTGCATGAGAGAAATTAGCTCAACTTTTTCAAAGACTAGGTATTTCTTTTCAGGTCTTCCAAAAACAAAATTCAGAATCTGCCCTTCTGTAAGAGAAAAACAACTTTGGTGAGTATTAGTCTGTAATGTGAACAAGGGCCTCTAACAATTTCAGAAAAAGTGTAAGGCTGCTACAGCACCTGACCAGTAATTTATTTAAACCAGATTTCAGTTGGGAGTTTTTGTACACTGTCTCTTTGTAGAAGTGCCAGTTACCTTTTCCAGTGCATTAAGGTGAGCATTAAGTTTACACTCTCTAGGATGCGTTAGTGTTAGGTACACAAGCATTGAATTTGGCATGTTCCTTTTGAAAGACTGTCTGTCACAGTGGGTGAGATTTGGCTCTCCTTGGTGAGGAACGTGGTTTCTATTTTCAGCTCTGCCTGAGGTGACCTTGTGCAAGCTCTCATTTATCTTATCTGCGAAATTAGCGAATGATAGCTACCCCTCAAGGTACGAAATGTTGTACGATAATAAGGATTGTGAAGGGCACTGAAATATTAACAGCAGTCAGTGGAAGAGCTGGGACTGGAACTCCTCATGCGGCTTGCAGTGTAGTGTATATTTCATTAGGCTACAGGGGATTGTTAGGGGAGAGGCTTGCTTTCCATCTTGCTTCCCCAGAATTGGGCGATGGCTGGAGCTTTTTGCATCATTACGAAACCATCTGCAGCAGGGGGTGAAAATGACATTATTCGTGATAGAATTCACAAAAGTGGCAATGCTGTACAGGACCAAATTTTATTTAATTTAGATTGGTATAAATCCAGAGTAACTACTCCAGTGGATTTACTCTAGATATAACATTGATGGACCTTCTTAACAACTCAAATGCAGAATGTGTAAGTCGACTGCTCTCTCTAAATATATCAGAGGGATAAATACCAGGGAGGGAGAGGAATTATTTAAACTCCGTACCAATGTGGACCACAAGAACAAATGGATATAAACTGGCCATCAGGAAGTTTAGACTTGAAATTAGACAAAGGTTTCTAACCATCAGAGGAATGAAGTTCTGGAATAGCCTTCCAAAGGGAGCAGTGGAGGCAAGAGACATATCTGGCTTCAAGACTAAGCTTGATAAGTTTATGGAACTAACTTTCCTCTAGCTAGTTCTACTGTGTGCCAACACAGTACATCATTTTCTATATTTTGTTTTAATGGGTAAACGGAACACACGTTTTACCTGATGCAATGGTATAAGGCACTGCAAAATTTTTGGCCCTCTGTTTTTCGTCTTGCTATGTATTTATTCCAATACATAAGTGTGACAAATGTTGGGGTGCTCTTTGATTATTCCTATTGTATCTTGATCTGTCACTGGTTTAGCATAAATGGGGGTGGATATTTCACCCTAAGGGTCTGTCCAGGTAGCAGCGCCTATTCACCTAAAGAAGGAAAAGTCCTTTCTAATAGTTGCTTAGCAGTTTACACTTAAGGGTCATTAAGAGACAAAGGCAGAGTGCAAAGCTGTAGGGTACATCTACACAGCATTAAACACCTGTGGCTGGCCTGGGTCAGATGACTCAGGCTCATGGGGTTTGGGCTGTGGAACTGTAAAATTGCAGTGTAGATGTTCTGGCTCAGGCTGGATCCCAAGCTCTGTGACCCCACAACCGGGGAGGGACCCAGAGCCTGGGCTCCAGCCAGAGTGTAAACGTCTACACTGCAATTCTTAGCCCTGCAGCCCCAGTCCCACGAGCCTGAGGCATCTGGCCCAGGGTAGCCAGGGCTGTGACGCAAGTCTTTCATTCCCGTGTAGATGTATCCTTAGTGGCTCAGGGTAGCTCTTGTGCAGAGCACTCAAACCAGTTGAAACAGTGGGAACCAGACTGAGGCCTTGTCTGCACTTTAAATTTGTAGTTGGAATAACTATTTTGGTTTGGGAGGGTTTTTTTACTGAAACAATTATGGTAGTACACGCCCTAGTGGGGACACAGTTATAATGATGTAAAGATGCTTTTACACCGGTATAACTTATTCACCTTTCTGTACAAGAATAAGCTGTACTGTTATAAGCAATCTTATACTGGAATAACTGCTAATATGCTTGGGACATCAGACCACTTTAACTGCACCAGTACAATTAAAGTGGTGTAATTTTTATGTGTATAGACTAACCCTGAGGGTATGTCTGCGCGGCTGCTGGGAGCAAGCCTCCCAGCTCAGGTGGACACATTTGTTAAAAATAGATGTGTGGATATTTCTGCACCAGCAGAGGCTCAGGCTAGCCACCCCAGCTCAAGCCCACCCTACCCCTGGGTCCAAGCTCAGGTGACTAGCCTGATCTTTCACCAGTGCCTCAATGTCCACAGAGCTATTTTGAGTGTGCTAGCATAAGCCCTTCTGGTACGAGTCTGTCTACCTGGGCTGGGAGGCTCGCCTCTTGCTGCAGTGTAGACGTAACAGAGACCAAAGACACACTGGAGGATTTGGGCTGGATACAAGGATGTAAGCACAAAAAACCAGAGTGATCTGAAATTCTTTAACAGTGTAGCATAACAAGAAGTGTTAGACAAAGCCTCTAATTTATTTTTCCATTTTTTTTCTCTTTGTCCTTTTGAGTTACAACCTTAAAACTAATTAAATGCCATTTTAAAGAATGTTACTATTTTAAGGGTAAAGAATTTACATATTGCAGTTCCGTTGCATCCCTCTCTAGCTCTCTCTAATGTGCAGTTCAGATGAAAATTACAGTCAACATTTTACATAAATGGCCATTGACCGCTTTGTCTCCTGATACTTGAGAAATTTTACTCTTTTTTCCCCAGGAGAACTACTACTGCAATACATGCTGATGGCATGATTTTTCTACAACAGCACTGGCACAAGCTGTTAATAAATTAGGCCCATAGCCTCTTGATGGCAGTGTATTTCCTTCTTGAGTTCATGGGCCTTACAGAACATTTATGTCTCATTACATCCAGTGCAGCAGTTTATGCCCTAATAAATCAGAGGGGGTTTGCAGAGATGGTCTTGACAGTAATGAATCGTTCTGTTGGCATTTCCACTTCACAGAAACAAATAATGAAGCAAAACTGCCCCATCTGGCCACTCAGTAAGAGTCAAATCGCAGTGGGACACTGTTTTCTCGAGCGTGACAAAGGTCATTGTGTATAGCAGGAGTGAGCGATAGCAGGTTGGGCTGTGAGTGGCAGTGTAGAATGAAGCCATTTATGAGCTTTTATCGTTACAATTACATTTATTAGCCATGCTGCCAGGGCCTCAGTCCCCTCAGGGTTTTGTGCTCTTGCATCCAAAGCTCCCTTATCTGATTTCTGTAGATTATTTTGAGACCTATTTGTTAGTAACTTTGCATAAGTTGATTTAATCGGCTCAATCAAATATTAAGACAGTATCATTAGAACCCCTTTTCCACCTATTTTTATTTTTGGTTATTTGGCATAAGGAGGGGGTTTGAGTGAATTTGTCTGGGTTATTTTAAAAGATGAAAAGCTAGCAGAAGAAGCTTTATCCTAGTTATAGATGAATGAGCTGAATAGGCTCATTCTGGTGTAGAAGCACTCTAGCAACATATGGTGAAAATACAGGATATGTCAGACTAGATTGGGCCAATGGTCCATCAAGCCTGGTATCTGGCCTCTGGCAGTATGTGAACACTTCCTGGAGTCTGACTGTGTTGTCATATTGTTCATTTGTTAATAAAGTCAGTCAAAGCCTTTTACCTACGATCAGCTGCTCCTGGGGTCTCTAGCTTATCTCTCCTCAGCCCACCTTGTAGGTCTTCCTTGCTGCACACTCAAGATCCTTCTGCCACAGCAGCCGCACTCTAAAGCCTATTTCTTTCCCTTTTTAGTCCAGATTTTATGTTGCTGGTTGGTGGTGTAGGGTGAGGCTGGCTTCAGCCCTAATAAGACTATTTACTGTTGCTTTGCTGGTATAGTGTGGGGTTTGTCCACCTCAGTGGCTTATACCTGATGCTGCCTCCTGAACCCTTCAGTGTTCAGTTGGTGCCCTAAAGTATCATGCTTGAAGAGCATGATGTCATGTTTTGGGGTGCATTTCAGACCAATGAGAGGTTGTGTCACTGTGTAAACGTGAGTGTCTGAAAACGTGAGTATCTGAAAAAATAACTCCCTGTCTGGATTCTCCCAGCCAACATACAAGCATGTATTGGGTTTCTGTGTGTTGTGCAGCCCTGGTTCAGCAACTCTTGACTCCAGCACCCTGGTTACAACAGCACAGCCGCCCTCAGGTCTCCACCAGCCTTGGTTTGCTACTAGCCAAATGACCCCATCATACTCCCAGTCTCGAATTTCCCCACTACCATCTGCCCTGAAATGTCCAGTCCCCTTCTGAACATTCCCAGGAGTAATAAGATCTGTTGCTCCTTTAAAGAGACAAAGGCACAGCAACGTTAATAATCACTTCAAGACAAACACAGTACTGCGCTGATTTAGAATTAAAATTAAACATGTTTATTAACAGAGAGAGGTTTTAAGTGAGTTCAAGTACTAGAGATAAAAACAAAATAGTTACAAGCAAATAAAAGTAAAATGCACTTTCCAGTGTCTAAGAGTTTACTTAACAAGCCACAGCCTTGGTCTAAGGTAGATTTCTTACAAACCTTTTTCTTTCCAGTGATGGCTGACTTTCTCTCAGTCAGGACCTTCCAGAGAAGTACAAGATGCTGGTTTCCCTTGTTTTCTGGGTGAAAGATCTTTGCTTAAGCGGGTTACTCACCTATGTTAGGTTCCCAAAGACTTCAGCCCTCTCAGGTGAAGGACCCATCTCTTTCAGCTTGTCAGAGCTCTGGCCCCTTGTGTCTGTCAAGTGATGGATGCCAAGTTGGCTTCTTCTTTCTCCTTATATCTTCCCAAACTCACTGTTTTGTTCCCCGATTCAGTATGACCTCAAGCTGTTTTGACCTTTCTGTGGTCTTCCCATCCTCCTGTTGATTTGTATGTAAACATGGCTTCCATTGTTTTTTGGTCACACCTGTCGTAATTTCATTGGAGAGAGGTAGATAACTGCCATTCCTCCTGTCTGGTAGGGAATCTGTTTATCAACTCCCCCGACCTGCCTGGTTTAAACCCCTTTTAGTCATAGATTTTAAAGCATAATATCATTAAGTATCCATAATTCCTCATATAGTGCCAATGCATACATTTTACAATGAAATTAATAACCAGTGTGTCATTAACTTTTTTAAAAAGGCTTCATTTGATACACTTTTATAATACAGTAGTACTGTATGTAATCAGTTGATTCAATTACTTATCATTAGAGGTTCAGACCACCTGTCTTTATAGTTAAGAGGCTATTTTCCCCCACTCACTATGTGACTGGCTTTGTTTACCTTTTATGTAAATGTGCCTTCATTGTCTTTTCCTGATGACCATGCTGGTCAGACAAACAAATACATATTTCTTTGTCCAAGGCACACTGTGCTTGTCTTTGCTTGCCAAACACATTTTAACAACATAATTCTAGCACATATGTATAACTTGCTATATACACCCCATACATATATCATACAATTATATTAATGATCAGTGAGTTATTAGTTTTCCAATGATAGCTTATATGCCAACTTTTAGATACAGATTATGTAAACAGTATGTTAGGGAGTATGTCAGGCCTAACAACAGGTGCTGACACAGAGTAGCGAACGACAGATGGGCCTCTGTGTCACACCTTATCCTAGCATGTATCCTTGCAAGGACTTTCTCACCTGCTGTGGATAGGTTCAGTGCTGTTGTTATTTCTTGTTTTATTTTATTTTGCCTATCTCACCTAGATTATCCACTTTTCTTTCCTTTTCAGAAGTATTGCCTTCCCTGAGAAGTGGAATTATAAGGATTTACTTTGTAACATTCAAAAACACTGACCAGCTAGCATTCCTAATTATGCCCCTTTATGTCACTGCTGGGAGTAATATCAAAGCAGTCCCTATTTCTTTTTTTGCCTGCTTACATTTAAAAGATGTCCATTTTGACTGTTTCTGTCTTGTCCTATCACTAATCCTGCAATGTTGCAATGGTTTTGTAATCATACCTCAACAGCAAGGTAAAAAAAAAAAATTTAGGGGAGAAAGATAACAAGTTACTGTTACATTTCTCAAATATGATGAGCTGTACATCGCATCTACCTCTATCGACAGTACTACCTTGTATTTACATAGTTCTTTTCATCTGGAAGAATTCCTGTGTGCTTTACAGGCTGTATATCCAGGGATCACTCCTCAATCTGAGCAATGCAGGTATTCATTCTGAGCCAACAACACTACACAACAGTTTTTAGGAGGGGAAGTGTAAAAATAATTTCTCCAGTTGCAACTTTACAAGGAGAGTTTCAGACAGGGAGAGTGCAGTTCTCAGACAGGGAGAGTGTAGGAATCTGGCTAGAACAAGGACACATTAACATTCTTGTGAAAAGTGGATCTTTAATGCCCATACATGGGCAGGGTCTCAGTTTTGTTTTTATTTTTAGCTGTTTTATTTTAACGTTAATATACATGAACTTTCTGTGGGCAAGTAGAACAAATATCTGGTACTTTGTTACCTGCAGAAGACTCATTGCTGTTAGGTCACCCTCTTGTCATCATCTGTGTATTTATTATGTTCAAATTCCAAATGGAACCATACATTATACAATCTATTGGATCCTGATTTAAGGTTGTTCTTATAATTGTTCCATTGAAAGGATTTCCCATACTTAATTTCTTCCCTCCACTAATAGTGGGGAATCTGTCCTTTTCAAAAACATGAGCTATTGCACATCTGGCAAGTAATAGTAATAGTCTGTCAATGGGTCCCAGTTTTATGCCTCATCAAAAATCAGGAGGAATTCATGAGCTAGTGAAGAGGAAATAAAATGCTCTCTAGTAATTAACTTTCCTGAGCAAAGTAGTCAAAAATAGCATGTAAAGTTTTAATTTTATAAAATAAAATGTCAAGAGTGAAGAAAATAGTATCTGGAAACTCATTGATTCATACAGAATTGGCACTACTGTAATACAATACTTAACTGTAGGCACCATACAACTCTGGCACTGGTGCCATAATTCACCTCATAAACGGATACTTAATATAGTGACTAGGGAAATGGAAATATAAAGTAATTACTTGTTACTAGAACTGGGTGGCATAGTTATTATACAATTTATTTGTCAGATTTTCCAGGGCTTTGAGGTAGCAAAGTGTGCACAAAAATGAAAGAATTTTATGAAATTAAATTTGTTTCCAAAATATCTTGTGAACTATTTCTCTCTATTTGGGTTTTTGTAAAAAGTTTGAAAGCTGTTTTCACGCACAATCCATGCTTGTGAATTTTGGTGGAAAAAGGTCGTGGTCATGATGGGTTTAAATTTAACCCATCTTTAATCCTAGAAAGTCCTGACTGGTATCAGTACCCACAAAAGCAATGTGGTGTCCTTGATTAAGGGCAGTTCTCATTTGTACTAGCACTTTTGCTGCTGACAGACCTCAATAATATTTTGTGCTTATATAGAACTCTACAAACATTTTTAAAAGGTATAATTATCTCCAGTAGTGAATATGCCTGTCTCCATTTAACAGATGAGGCAACTGAGGCTCAGAGGAGTTAGGTCACGCAACATAGAAAAGTTAGTGTCAGATTTTGGATTACAAACCAGCTTTTCGAATCCTTATCCTGTATGTCCAATATGTAAGGATACTACACACACAATTAAATAGTGCTATGCTGCAAGTGCAGCTTTGATCTCTGAGCAGTCACAAACTTCATTGAAGAGGCTAGGCTTCATAGGGGGGTTGTGAAATCCCCATCACTGAAGGATTTTTTTTTTTTTAAAGAACAGATTATACACACACCTGTCAGGGATGAGCAGGTATACTTGGTCCTGCCTCAGTGCAGGAGGCTGGAATAGATGACCTGTCAAGGTCCTGTCCAGCCCAACATTTCTGTGATTCTGTGGTGGTGGTGATAGCCATCTTGCATTCAGGCTAAATGAGGGGTCAGTTACATTCCACTTTATTTAGTGACAGTTAAAACAATACAAGCCACTGCCCAAATTGCAGACTCTTATGGCAAGGCTGGAGTATGAGTTGAGCCATGCAGTCTGATAGGTTTTCCCTGTAGACTGAATGCAAATGTAGGTAGGTATTGGGGGTGGGGTGGGGGTGTGAGTGAGTGTGTGTGAGAGAGAGAGCATGTCAGTCAGAAACCTGTGCCGTTTTAAGCTCCTTATGCTTACTTTCAAGGATTAGAACAGTTTTGCCCTTGCTTTCATTTCAGCTGTGGTTGCTCAATGTGCTCCTGTTTGGACCCTGCACTCTGCCAATTTCACCTCTGTCCATGCGCCCTTTATTTCCTTCTCCCATGCGATTCGCTATACCTGGAATGTCCTGTCTGATCTTGTTCACCACAGAAACCCTCTTTTGCTTTAAATCCCTCCTCAAAACCTACTGTTTCCCAGCGTCCCTCAATGATCCTCCCATCTTCAGAGCAAAATAAAAAAAATTTCAGGCCAAAAATGTTCAATAATTATTACACATTTTTAATGAAAAATAACAAATTTCCACAACTGGCAAACTCATGAAAATTCTTAATTTATCTGTGGTTTGAAAGCTGCACTAGTTTCCAAGAAGTGATTATTAGATTTGCCCTAAATGAAATTCACAAATCCTGACCCTTTTTATGTGGTTGACACAGAGAGAGGGAGAAGGAGAGGAACGACCTTTTTCACGTCGACAGCTGAAAAGATGAAACATTATAATTTTTAACTCTTATACAACATATTTTTATTTTAGTTTTTTATTCTGTCTCTCTTACGGCTGGATTCAGTACAATCGTTCTCTAACTTTGGTACCAGACCACAGAAAATTAAAAGAAAAAAACTGTCAGACTTTGTGTGTCCTGGCAATGCTTCATGATATAACAATGGCCAAGAAAGAAAGCAGTTTAAGATGATGTTTACTGTATGGATCTAGATTTCACATACTAAGCATCATAAATTACTGACTTGCCTGGCCATCATGTTATGTCAGGGGATCAGTACATAAGAACACAAGAACGGCGCTACTGGGTCAGACCAAAGATCTGTCTAGCCCAGTATCCTGTCTTCTGACAAGTGCCAGGTGCCCCAGAGGGAATGAACAGAACAGGTAATCATCAAATGATCCATCCCCAGTCGCTCATTCCCAGCTTCTGGCAAACAGAGGCTAGGGACACCATTCCTGCCCATCCTGGCTAAGAGCCATTGATGGACCTGTCCTCCATGAATTTATCTAGTTCTTTTTTGAACCCTGTTATGGTCTTGGCCTTCACAACATCCTTTGGCAAGGAGTTCCACAGGTTGACTGTGTGTTGTGTGAAGAAATACTTCCCTTTATTTGTTTTAAACCTGCTGCCTATTAATTTCATTTGGTGACCACTAGTTCTTGTGTTATGAGAAGGAGTAAACACTTCCTTATCTACTTTCTCTACACCAGTCGTGATTTTATAGACCTCAATCATATCTCCCCTTAGCCATCTCTTTTCCAAGCTGAAAAGTCCCAGTCTTATTAATCTCCCCCCGTATGGAAGCCATTCCATACTCCTAATCATTTTTGTTACCCTTTTCTGAAGCTTTTTCAATTCCAATATATCTTTTTTGAGATAGGGCGACCACATCTGCACACAGTATTCAAGATGTGGGTGTACCATGGATTTATATAGAGGCAACATGATATTTTCTGTCCTATTATCTATCCCTTTCTTAATTATTCACAGCATTCTGTTCGCTTTTTTGACACAGTAATGCAGTGTTGTCCTCTATGAAATTATTTCATTTCCATCATAGAGAAGAATGATCAGTATGGAATGGTTTGTGATTGTAGAGTATCTCTGTGAAGTCAATTAGCTTTCTTTTGGTTGTTTCGGTTATCAATTCAAAGCAAAGTGTAAAAGAGAGGAAGGAAAAACAACAACCTTACCACTTGCTGTGAGCTATTTGTTCTTCAGCTTTGACCAAAATGTCTCCCTTTATTGACTGCGGTCCTGAGAGTCATGTTTCTGTAGAAGCAGATATCTGTGCTCATTTACTCTGAAAAATGATGTTAGCTCGGTGGTTTGAGCATTGGTCTGCTAAACCCAGGGTTGTGAGCTCAATCCTTGAGGGGGCCATTTAGGGATCTGGGGCAAAAATTGGGGACTGGTCCTGCTTTGAGCAGGAGGTGAGGGTGGTGAAACACTGGAATGCGTTACCTAGGGAGGTGGTAGAATCTCCTTCCTTAGAGGTTTTTAAGGTCAGGCTTGACAAAGCCCTGGCTGGGATGATTTAACTGGGAATTGGTCCTGCTTCGAGCAGGGGGTTGGATTAGATGACCTTCTGGGGTCCCTTCCAACCGTGATATTCTATGATTCTATGATTCTATGTCCTCCTGAGGTCCCTTCCAACCCTGATATTCTATGAATATGATAATCCAGGTCAGCAAATTATTGTTTATACGTATTAACTCAATCATCTGCTTAGACATTGCTTTTTATGTAATGTGTGTGTGTGTGCATATTGTGCCCATTTCCGTAGAAATATCAGTTGAGGAAGCTTTCTGATATTTTTAGTTTTAAAGTGAGGTTTAAGGAAGGAAGAATGCTGACATTCAGAAGGGAAAATAGCAAACAAAGAAATGAGGGTGGTATAGATAGAGAAACTGGCTTCAGTATAAATGCTTGGCTCAATCCCAAGTATTTTAATCCTGTTTTTACTGTCTGTCTATGCTGATTACATCTTTTTATTATTTTTAGATTCTTGAATGAATTAAATGTATGACAAAAATATGGTTTGGCAACAAAGAAAAAGGGAAATTGAAGCCATGTCACCATATGGTGCTGTTAACAGGGTAGAGGTTCTTACAAGCAAAGGGATATAGACCAGTGGGCCTGATGCTGCTCCCACTTGAGTCAATAGTCAGACTCCCCTTCCTGCCAGTGTGACCTGCACTGTGCATGTCTTCTTCCTTTTTCCATTTACAAATTCAGATCAGTTAGAAGACTGAAGTTTAAAAAGAGAAGGAAAGCAAATTTTTTGAAACAAACTGTATCAGGTTTGAAAAAGGAATAGCAGTTGTAGAAGATGTTAGATTTCTTTTAGAGTATAATATTTAGTACAGAGTGCTTTTTAGGTGTAATTTATGCCTTTTAGCTTAGATGCAGCACGTTGTATTATTAAGTATGGCAGACAATAGTTTTGAAAGTGGTATTTATCAACTATTAAGGTTAATGCACTCCAAGTTTACTTAAGAAAGTTTCACATTCAGCTGTTGGATTGGGCTGTTGTACACTATACTTCTGAAAAACAAAATAGAATCCATAAGGGATTCTGTCTAGAAATATATTTTCAGTTAACCTTATGAGTGCAAAAGCATTGATGCTTTCTCTTCCAGCAGTGGCTACATATGCAGACTTACCTGGAAAAAAGAAAGCATAGCTATTTTAAAAGCTCTGGAAAAACCAGTCTCCCATTCTGTTTAGTGACGTAACAGTCTTGTTCCACTTAAGTGCAGTGAATATATTATTTTAAAGTTAGGGTATATATCTACTTTTTGGAAACTATGGCTGGAATCTAGGGTATGTCTTTTTGTTATATAATACATAATTAGTGTGGCTTCAGGTTAGTAATGAAATTGTGTTTGGCTGAAAAGTTACGCTGATACATCTAAATATGGTTTGCTCTTGTGAGATATGCCTTCTTGCATAGTAACAACCAGTAGGTTGTCCAGAGACTTAAGCACCATAAGTTTTATTTTGGTAAGATTTATAAAGTTCTGATCTTGCTAATTTAGATTTCATCCTAATGTCAGCTCTAGAGCTAGAGTTAGCATGATGAACGCAGATCAGGGGAGAGTCATTCCCAAACTGCTAGGATTACACATTCTTTGACACACAACTCTGACATAAACTCAGTACCTTCTTTGGTAGGCTATCTAGTTTTCTTACCTGTGCAGTTCAATTTTTAATCAAAATCCAAAATCTTTTAAAATCAGCACTAGGAAGACCTGAACTCCGTCTTATCAATATTAGAAGAAAATTGTCTCAGACACCTTAAAATCTAAAGTAGCCATATCTGGCTAAGACTTTCTCTTCCAAATCTTCTGTGAAGCACTTTGTGTTACTATAATAATAATATGCTGCACAAAGGGACCTTTTCTATTCAATAAAGTGTGTTGTATAGGAAGCATGTGCAAAACCTAATAGACTCACAACATTGAGAGCATCAGCAATAGCAATGTATTGTTCTTAATATTTCTCTTGATTATTGCATGTCTGCCAGTGGCAATGAACACGTTGAATACACTGATCAGCACTGGCTTCTCTGAATGGCTTTCTGCTGAGTTCTCAACTCCCCTGGGGTTGCAAACAGGTGCTTGGGGCTCACAACCAATATGCCACTCTCATATTGCTAACTTGGGTATGGGGTGTCAGGGTTAAAGGTGCAGGACTCCCAGCTGGTCTCAGGATAAAAATGATGGGGTCCCAGTGTGGAAAAATTCGAGAACCACTGTGCTAGAGCTCCTTCACAGAGTAAAATACTAAAACACAGTAATTTAAGGTCCAATCCTTGTGCGTTTAGAGCTCTCAATAAAGTTAAGTGATTGTGTTCTGTACAGCACAAAGTACAATATCGACAGTCAAATAATGGATAAAGGATGGGCCCTTGGGGATAAATCCTGTTGCCACTGCCATGGCAGTGGAACCAGTTCAGTGGCACTGTTCAGAGAGGCCAGAATTTGGGGAGGGACACGACGATGGAGTGTGCTGCTTTCAGTGCATGGAGTACACAGTGGTTCCCTGGCTGCACTTCAACATGCCTGGGTCAGGGGGCTATACAGATCCTCCCTACCCCACTTGAGTAGGAGACATATGAGGGCTAAAACTACTTTCTTAAGGATGCAGTGCCAGACAAGGAGCAATTCTACAGCCATTGTAGGACCTAGTGGCAGGATTCCTTCCCCCTATTTCCTTAAATCTCCCCAACACCCTGCTCAGCCACTTGGGTTGGATACTGGACTTGGTTAATTTTGTTTTTTGTTTTTTAAATAAAAAATATGCTTTTAGAAAATTGGTCACATGCAAAAAATCCTCCTTTATAAATATTGCCTTCAGTCCGTCACCCTGAGCAAAGAGCAAGAATGACATAATTATGGTTCTTTCCCGTCTGTTCATTTGTCATATAATTTTTGCCCATTTAGGGCGCCTAGAACTGTAAAAAGATCCATTTACCTCTAAAAGCAGAGGGCTTAAATGTGCTCAGTTTTTTACTAAATGTCATTTCAGAGGATATAACTTTATGCACGGCCAGGATGTGGCCCTTTGACAGTCAGCCAAAGTGTAGCATTTCACAAATATCAGCATCTCTGAAAGGACAAAGCAAAAAGATTATCCCCAAGGATTGCTAAAGTGGTTAAAAGTGCTGAATGAAAGTCTTACTGTTAGATGTGAGGTCATAATTCTAAACATATGAATATTAGCACGTGTATCAGAATATGAGCAAATACATTCCTTATTTGGCATAGAGTATTAAAACTTTAATTGTCTTTCATTTGTGCTCCATTCATGAACCATTTTACCACAAATTATGCACCTGCATGGGACGAATCCTGCTTAATTGCTTTTTTTCCTCTGCTTGCGTTGTAAAAACACTGTTTGAAATGAAAACTGGTCTGAACACTAGATTGATTTAATAAATTTATTAAAAATATATTACAACACTCACAGAACAACAGAAGAAAAATGTATTAAAAGATTGAAAACTTGCTCCTTTTTAGACTAATTGAGATCACTCAGCAGTTCAATTCCACCTCTGTTAACCCTCTGAATGCTGAAGGATTTGAATCTAAGCCTATGTCTGCTGGGTCTGCGAACTGCAGACAGGACTTTCAAATAGGTCTATGTTAATACAAAGTAGATGCCATTTAGTTCACACCAGCAGCGTTGATATAGGGCAGATAGTGTTCAATACTTCCGTGCACTCTGCAGTTAATACCCCTCTAGTCTCCACTGCAGCATAATGTAGACAAGCCCTAAGGATATGTCTTCACTGTAGATTTAACCCAGGTTCTTACCCTGGTTTAAGCCCAAACCCTTCCTATCATCCATATGCACAAATCTTTTACCCAGGTTTGGAGGTGCTTTACCTGGCTTGCTTGGCAAGGGTATAGGCTAGAGCAGTAGTTCTCAAACTTTAATTTTTCGCGGGCCACTTGAAAATTGCAGAGGGTCTCGGTATACCACTTGATCTTTCCAAATGTTGTTTGTACCATTAGCTAACTATTGTAAAGAGCTTTGGATAAAAGTGCTATATAAAAATAACTTAATTAACTTTTTTTGTTCTACAAATAAAAGCACACAACTCATATTTGAATATCAGTAGTCTTACCTTTCTAATGCGATGGATGTGCCCTCTCTCTCCCGCTGTGGCAGCCCACAAGCTGGGGCTGGGAAGGAGGAGGTTCTCTCCCTCACCACAGCAGCCACAGAGCTGGGGCTGGGATGGAGGACTGTCTCTCCACAGCACCTGCAGCCTTGGAACTGGGAAAAGTCGCCTCTTTCTCTGGCCGCCGCAGCCCTCCACATCCCAAATTCCCCACACCCCCTCTTCTCAATCCACTGCCCCCTCCCATCTACACTTTATTCCCCCCAAGGACACCACCTCACCTTACATGTGTGTCTTCTCCAGGTTCCATGCACTTAATTAGTGGTTCCACTAATTAGGTGGGTGGCCCTTCATTCTCTTGTGTGCGGCTGCCCAGGTGTGCACCTTAGAGGGAATGTCCGCGGACCACATGAATGGAGCTCCCGCGGACCACAGTTTGAGAACCTCTGGGCTAGAGCTTCAGCTTTGATTTAACCTAGGCTGGAACCCACTCACTTTGCAGTGAGGACTTGAGTGCTGATAGTCCTCTGATGCCTTTCCACAGTTCCTTCTGAAGGTCAGACAAATTCTGCCACAATTGACTGGGAGATAACTGTAGAGCTTCTCAGCACAAAGAACCATGTGATATATCCCTAGACCCACATGGGTGAGTGCAGACACAGTGAGGACACAGTAATGTGGGTGGGGATTTGCCATGGAGATGTTCACACCCGGGATAGGCTAACTTAGGGTGCGCAGACCCATGTGCCGACGACCAGGGCTAACTCTGCAGTGAAGATATGTACTAAAAGGTATGCTGAACATAACATGGAACCACTCTATATACCAATTTATATGGATTTTACAAACCAAATTTTGCACACAGCAACTATTGAAGTTAGTTGCTTACACCATGAGAAAAAGAGTGCAGAAATATTCTGATGCTGGTTCACATGTTAAACAAATTCAAATATAAACTAATGAGTGTAAAAAAGTTTTTTTTAATTTAAAAAATGTGATGGAAATATTGATCAACAATACCGCCATCAGGCCTCTAAGGAATGTACTTAAAATGGTTGGTAATTAAAATACCACTCCACTTCTCTTCACAGGATCATGGTTTCAGTATGCAATTAGGAGCAAAGACACACAAATTAACAAAAAAAATTTCAGAGGTGCCTTTTAAATGTGCAGTATTGAGCGTGTGGGCTGTGAATACAATCTGGGTACAGTAATTTATCATCAGTTACATCATGGAGAAGTTTGTGTGTACATAGTTGCCCACTGACCAGCACCCTTTGCATTTTAAAATAAACCTTTCTTCTTCTTTGTGATCTCCTTTGTACTATGGTAAACTTCCTGTAACAGCTCTCAAACAACCAGTAGTTTAAATGTACCATACTTAGTAACTGGCAAGGAAATTGGTAGCAGATGAGAAGATAATTTTAATAATGCTGAGACCAAATTGCTGTTAAATTGAACTACAATTGCAATTGAAGTCCTTGGTTGAAGGACGTAACTTTCTATCTTGCAAGAGCTCTGTTCCCTTGTGCCTGTCTAGTGATGGATGCCAAAGATGGCTTCAATCCTTGCTTATGTCTTCCAAAGTTCAATGTACTTGTTTCAAGAGGTAGGATGACCTCATGCTGTTTCCCCGTTCCTGTGGTCTTCCCATCCCCCAGCTGATTTCTGGGTAAATGGAGCTTCCATTGTTTCTAGTCACACCTTGCTTAATTTCAGGGGAGGCAGGTCCTGTCTGGGGAAAAGTCTTTTTCTCCCTTTGTTTGGTCACAAACTGGAAAGTCTAATTTTAATGAGTATGCATAATTCTTTATGTAGTGTTAATACATACAGCTCACAATGATCCTAATTACCTGTGTGTGATAGGCTTTCATAAAAGACCTCACTCTATATATTTTTATAAGACAGTAATATTATATACAATCAGCTGATTCAATTGCTTGTCATGTGCAGTTCAGCCCATGTCTTTATAGACCAGTAAACCTTTGCTGTGCATTCTTTGAAAAGTAAAACCGAGACCAACCTTCTCTCTCCTGCTGGGGCATAGATGCCATGCTGTCTCCTTCTCCATGTGTTAGCTTGATGGCCCTGTTTACTGCTTAAATGTAAACAGGTAAAGCCATATTCCTTTGTCGAAAGCAAACTGTGCTTATGCATTACTTGCCAAACCTATTTAAGAATATAATTCAAGTACATATTCATTATTTGTACACATGCTGTGTATACATCATTCAGGAATATTATCGATCAATGAGTTACTAGTGTTCCAGTGATATCTTACATGCCACCTTTTAGATACAGATTATGACAACTGTGTGTTGGGTGCATTGAGTATGTCAGGCCTGATAAGAGCTGCTGACATGGAGTAGTGAACCACCAATGACCCTCTGTCACGTGGCTCCTCTAAAACTGTTAAAAACTAATCTTTTGCTTCTATGCCTGCTAGCAAGATGAAACATCATCTTTCTTCTCTCTCTTGTTCAGTGCATGCTTGTATGATGAGAACCTAGGCAATCACAGGGATTTATGCAAGCAGATTTGGACAGCCTTTATATATTCGCTGGGACTGTGAAATATAAATTGAATTTGGGGCTTTGGCTCCAAAAATAAAATATTTATTATTTGATTGATTAGGTGCTAGTGGATCAAGCATAGATAAGATGCTTCTATTATAAATGCGTTGGTTAGATTTGGTTTATATTGTTTTATAATTTTCCCTGTTTTATTACGTAATTTCTTCCTGTTTTTGCTTTATGTATTTTGTCATGGTTGGTTGGGGAGAGGGTGGTTTCTGTTTGACTTTGAAGCATTTTAAGGCAAGGGAAATGTTAAAAGGCAATAATGGAAAGAGTCTTTAAATGTGTGCAAGGTCACATGTGTTCCTTTGGTAATTTAATTTCTACAGCGTCAAGAAGGGAGGCACTGCAAGCAGAGCGCCGCGCTGCAGCCCATTTTTGCTTCTCTGGTGGTAGAAATGAGTTGCAAAGGAGGTAAAAACAATTCTCTGCAGAATCGCTCTGCCACAGAGAAGTTTCCCTGCTTAGCACAAAGCCAAAGTTTATGTATTTGCTGTATGCCAGCCCATTCTTGCAGCTCCTGGTGTAGAAAATGTGTTGGGGGTGAGATGGGGAAGGCGTGAGTGGAGGGGTAGCTGGAGTGTAGTGTGCTCCCGTTTAGCATTGCAAAAAAGGGCTGTGACAAGGCAGGGGTATCCTAGGGCAGCTCTAGGTTGCATGGTGGTTTGAGGAGCCCCCCATATGGGCCAGAATTTGGAGGTTTACATTTAGCTTAAAGCTCAGAAAAGCAGCACTGCAGGATCTGGCCCAGAACAACTCAGTTTATTGCACTGAATGCATCATGTGTGATTATCTTCCTTGTGGGCAGATGGCATATGTGTGCATTCGGTGCAAGCAGCTCCTGGCTATCAGAGATCAAATACAGGCTCTTGAGATCGGAGTGGCTGAATTGGAGGAACAACGGGAGACAGATGATCAAGGTGGTAAAACAGCACTCAAGGAAGACAAGGCCGTTGCAGAGAAGCTAAATGAATCCTTTGTATCGGTCTTCACAGCTGAGGATGTGAGGGAGATTCCCACACAAAAGCCATTTTTTTTAGATGAAAAATCTGAGGAAGTGTCCCAGATTGAGGTATTGGAGGAGGTTTTGGAACAAACTGATAAATTAAGCAATAAGAAGTCACCAGGCCAGATGGTATTCACCCAAGAGTTCTGAAGGAACTCAGACATGAAATTGAAGAAATACTCTGTGGTATGTAACCTATTGCATAAATTGTCCTCTGTACCAGATGATTGGATAGTTAATGTAATGCCAGTTTTAAAGAGGCCCCAGAGGTGATCCTGGCAATTACAGGCCACTAAGCCAAACTTCAGTATTAGGCAAATTGGTTGAAACTATGGTAAAGAACAGATTACACATAGGTAAATATGATTTGTTGGAGAAGAATCAACATGCCTTTTGTAAAGAGAAATCAGGCCTCATTAATTTATTAGAATTCTTTGAGGGAATCAACAAATCTATGGACAAGAGTGATCCAGAGGATATAATATACTTGGACTTTCAGAAAGCTTTGACAAGGTCTCTCACCAAAGGCTCTTAAGCAAACTGAGGAGTCATGAGATAAGAGGGAAGGTCCTCTCATCAGTAACTGCTTAAAAGACAGGAAACAAAGGGTAGGAATAAGTGGTTAGTTTTCAGAATGGAGAGAGGTAAATTGTGTTGTCCCGCCAGGGGTCTGTACTGGGACCAGTCCTATTCAACATATTCATAAATGGTCTGGGAAAAGGAGTAAACAGTGAGGTGGCAAAGTTTGCAGATGACACAAAATTACTTAAGATAGGTAAGTCCAAAGCAGACTGTGAAGAGTTACGAAGGGGTCTCATAAAACTGGGTGACAGGGCAAGAAAATGGCAGATGAAATTCAGTGTTGATAAATGCAAAGTAATGCACATTGGAAAGCATAATCCCAGTTATACATACAAAAATGATGGGGTCTAAATTAGCTGTTACCTTTCAAGAAAGTGATCTTGGAGTCATTGTGGATATGTCTCTGAAAACATCTGCTCAATTTGCAGCGGTTGTCAAAAAGGCTAAGCGAATGTTAGGAGCCATTAGGAAAGGGATAGATAATAAGACAGAAATGTCATAATGCCACTATATAAATCCATGGCACACCCACACCTTGAAACTGCGTGCAGCTCTGATTGCTCCATTTCTTAAAAAAGACAGAATTGGAAGAAATAGAGAGAAGGGCAACAAAAATGATAGAGGTCTATAAAAGGATATGAATGCTGTGGAGGAAGTGAATAAGAAACTATTATTTATAGCCTTTATATAATTCAAGAACCCAGGTCACCCAATGACGCTAACAGGCAGTAGGTTTAAAAGAACTATAAGGAAGTACTTCTTCACACATCATACAGTCATCCTGTGGAACTCATTGCCAAAGGATGTTGTGAACCTCTGACTGCCAGAAGCTGGGACTGGATGACCAGGGCTGGATCACTCAGTACATTACTCTGTTCTGTTAATTCTTTCTCAATTATCTAGCACTGGGTACTGTAGAAGAAGAGCATACTAGGCTAGAAGGATCATTGGTCTGACGCAGTGTGGCTGTTATATTCTTATGAATACTTCTCAGACATTGAAAACTCCAGGTATATGCCGAGGTATCACCAAGGTTAGGAGCACAATATGCACTGCTGAGATGGTGGAAGTCCATCTAGAATGCAATCATGTCCACCCACTAATTTTTGTCCTCTTGTGTTAAGTACAATAGTTTTAGCCCTCTGGATAGCCTGCTGTTTTAACTTACAAGCTAAAGCTTGATCCAAGATCCTTTACTATATTCTACTTTCTAACTTTACTTGCTTTCAGTAACAATTGAGTGTATCACTGCCAGTTTAATGATACATGTATGTGATACATGTAAACAGTCTCTATTTGTCTAAAGAAAAGGAGTACTTGTGGCACCTTAGAGACTAACCAATTTATTTGAGCATGAGCTTTCGTGAGCTACAGCTCACTTCATCGGATGCATACCGTGGAAACAGTATGCATCCGATGAAGCTCATGCTCAAATAAATTGATTAGTCTCTAAGGTGCCACAAGTACTCCTTTTCTTTTTGTGAATACAGACTAACACGGCTGTTACTCTGAAACCTCTCTATTTGTCTACTTATCTAATGCGCGTATATATGGGAGGAGGTTGCACTTGATTAAATTCCCTAACTAGTACAGTAATCCTAGTAAAAGATCTGGAAAAAAGAATGAATTAGATATCTGATGTGTACTGTAGCATTTAGGAGATTACCTTTCTTGGCCAAAGAAGGCTATCATGGGACAAAGAGAGGAGGCTGGAAATATATTCCCATAAGAAATCTTAGGAAAAATAATTGTAGTAATCTCTAGCTCAGAAGACATTTTCAGTTAACAGTAAGATGGGAAAGTACTAAATTATAGCAGATTTAGGTCTTGCATAGAGATGGACTGACTAGGTACTGCTTGTATTTGTGAGAGATTCATCATAAAGTCAAGTATCAGAGGGGTAGCCATGTTAGTCTGGATCTGTAAAAGCGCATCCGACAAAGTGGGTATTCACCCACAAAAGCTTATGCTCCAATACATCTGTTAGTCTATAAGGTGCAACAGGACTCTTTGCCGCTCATCATAAAGTTTTACTTTAGTATATAAATAGATTATTTCACATTACACAGTCACAGTAAGATGTTCATGTTCAAAATTTGAATAGATTTCCTATTGGACAACACCCACAAAGTTTTTTTTAATTGATTGCAACCTGTAAATATCCTTAGCTCACCATTATTTAATTGTATATTGTGTCATTGACTTATCACTAGTTAAAACAAAAAGAAATCCCTCTTGTGTTCCGTACATGTGAACTTGAAGATATACGCTTTAAAAATTGGCGTAAGATGCGTAGTGCACTTGTGTCTGTTTGCTTGCTTACATGCTGTCCAGAGCAAGGCTCTCTTGAGTTCTTTGCATTTTTCCAAGGCCCCGATTAATTTATTTTAAATAGGTTTTGTTAGGCTTTGGTTTACAGATCCTGACCATCATGACTGAATGATGTATGCTAAAGTGAGAAATTAAATTAAACAAAAAACAAACTGCTATAAAAATCAAAAGAACATGTTGAGTTATAAATTAATCTGTTCTTCTTTCTCTTGGCCTTTGAATGGATAATGGTTCCCCAGAGACAGAAACTCAAGCACTATTGGAGCCAAGGCAATTCCTCCACATCTGTCGAGGCAAATGTACAAGATAGGTCAGTTTTCTCCTCCTGCTTTTAGAATCAGAAGATTGTCTCTATAGAAATCACTGTTGAATTAATTCATGTTAAAGGGGTGTTTCCTATTCCTTTTCCTAGTATCTCAGGTAAGTATTTGGTAGATATAGATATAGGATATTTTAACTCGTGCATATGCGTTTGCCTGCCATGTTTACCGCAGTAGGCTTGCAGGATCTTCCAGGGAGGCCAGCAGAATTTTCAGAAGACAAACCACTTTACTCAGTCTCCTAGTATTTCTTTATGTAAGTACCATGTGTACCTGTTTTGAGGAATTCTTTGTGCAAGTAAGTACCATATGTGTGCCTGTTTTGAGGAATTCTCAGTAGTTTATGAACTAAAGTCCAGTTTTGCTGTTAGTCACTCGACTCCTCATACGTGCCCATCGCATCGTCTCTGAGATACAGGCATTACTCTGATGCTGAGGGTAGCTGCAGTGATTAAAAACAAAACAACAAAAGGAAGCAGGGATCATGTAGACAACTTAATCACCAGAGCCTTCAAGTATAGTACGGTAGCTTTTATAAAACACATGACCACAATACGAGGAATCATATCAGATCTCTTCCAATATCAGTATTATTGTATTAATCTTATCTGCAAGAGTCCTTAGAAGTTGCCAGCTTTTGGAAGGGCTCAGACTTTTCCCATTGTATATGTCTTTCTTATCTTTTGGAATTCAAGATGCTCATAGTAGTGGGAATTAATTGGTAGACTTCAGCATGCTGAAGTAGCACCAAATTTACTGATCAGAAGTAGCAGGATTGTATACTGTGTAGACTTTAAAGATGGCTGCTTATCAACATTATCTAGTACAGTTGGTATCTAGTAAGTGTCCTGGAGATAGCACTGAAGTCACATAGCCTTTTTATTCATTTCCATTCATTTCAGTGAGAGCTTTTTCTGAGTAAAGAGTGCAGAATCAGGCCCATAAATGATGTTCCAAAATGTACAAAAATCTTGAGGCAACACAAATTATAACACTTTCTGCTATTTTCTATTTAGTTCACATCACTGATGTTTTGTTCTCCAGTTTTTGTTTGGTTAAACCACTAATCAGATGAGGTGAAATTTGACAGTAGAATTTAGAACTGTCTGTGGAGTTAGGGGTGGATTTTGAAAGGTCTTTAGGCTCCTAAAGATGCAGATAGACTGTACGTAGTGGTCTGAAATCACTGGGAGCTAGGCACCTAGACACTTTTGAAAATCCCACTTTCAGCATCTTTAGGCACCTTAATACTTTTAAAAATCTGGCCTTAGTCTGCCATACAGAACTGGGAATCATAATGTTCTTGTAACTTTCACATTTAATTGAATGGAAAAAAACAAAACCCCTTGCTATTTGTATCACAGGATTATGGGACTGTTCGGTAAATATACTTCGTCTCAGGTAAAATATATTAGTGTGCAAGACTTGCCACAGCATATTGCAGAATTGCTCTTATAATAATGGAATAATGTATTCATTGGCAACAGTTTATTATTACTCCCTTGGTAAGATGTCTTACATAATACCCCCCTCACTTGCAAATTAAACAACATTCATGTGTTTGAGTGCTCACCACTCTTTCAGGTAGTTGTCTTTATTTGACATAGCCTTTATTCCAGTCTACCACATTGGAATAGGAAGATAGGTATTGGAAAATTATTTGGATATATTATTATGAAATAAGTGCACTAAATTAAGCATGCCTGACACGTCAGTACTGGCAGAATTTGAGTGGACGAGAGGTATGAGAGATGGGAAGAGGAAAACGGAAAACTCAAAAAAGGGAAGGAGCTAGGGAAGAAGAGAGGAGAAACAGGAGCTAGGGAGACAGAAGAGAAAGGAAAGAACTGATGATACAAGACAAAAAGAGAAGTGAAGGTGGGTGAAAAAGAAATCTTGGGAGCAAAGAATAAAATGAAAGATGTGAATGCAGGAGCCTCTGAGAATTAAAATAAATAAATAAATACAGCTCCACATGTCTGTTGCTTTTTTTTTTTCTATTAATTGAGAATAAGGCCTACAAGACCTTCTGCTACCACTGTGTTTCCCAGACTTTTTTTTAAATAAGGAGTGTAGGCCAGCGAAGTAGCATGAAGTAAGTCTCCCAACCCTGACATCCTTCAAATCGATATACAGCAGTGTTTCGAGTGACTACTGTGGATTACTGTATTTTTACAAGGGCCCTGTAGGTAAAAGTGTGGGCATAAGGAAGAGAATAAAATAAATGAGAGGGCAAGAAAACGTGGGGGGTAGCTTTATCATCATAAGAGCATATTGTGATTGTAATGAGGATTGCTCTGAAACAGTAAGCCCGTGTGCTTGAAAGGCGCTCTTAAAAATGATGTATTAAACATTTTTTATGTAGAAAAATGTAATGTGAACCTGTTTAACATTTTTTACCTTGTGTAAATTCATCTACTCAATACTAAAATTAGGCAAAACGTTTTCCACATAAGGTGAACATACTTTAACAATAACTCCAGAAATGAAATTGTGGAAAGAAGAATTTGTGTCTGTATGAACCAGACAGTCCGAGTTCCAATCTCAGTTCTTCCAGGGACTTTGGACAACAGATGTAAATGGTCTGATCTTTTCCCCTTTTGAAGTCATTGTAAAAATGGCATGCTCAGGTTTTGTGTTTGTCTTTCAAGAATACCCACCTTAAATTTGTTAATTGTATGAGTTAAAAAAATTTTCTGTCAGCCTATGATAGGGTGTCCATCCCACACAAACCCTGAGTGGGTGAATGTGGGCCAGAAAGAGCCAATTAACCTTATATGTTGCACCTTGAGGGAAGCCAGGGATTGATAAGAACTAATGGAAGATGAAGCCCAGCAGGGGGAAGACCTGGGCTAGGATGATGAAGCCAGGAAGTGACAGCAGGAAGGAGGCTACAGGTGGAGGTCTGCAACCACTCCCTAGGGGGAAAGGGAGTTGGCCAGAGACAAGGAGGATGTCAGGAGGAGAGTAAACCCTGTGGTCCTGTCCTGGATTAGGGATTTTTTCTGGAGGCCTAAAGGGGTGGAGTACCCACAAGGAGGTGCTCCTGCGGTGAGTTGACCCCTTTACACAGGTCTGCAAACATGCCTTGTAATTTCAGTCCAGGAAGGTTTTTTCTCACATATGCTTCTCCACCAGTACTATAATCTGCAACTGGAATTTAGGGCCTTGACTAACTCCCATTGAAATCAATGGAAAGAATGTCATTGACTTCAATGGGGGTTGGAATAGACTCAGTCAAAAGTTCTGTTGATGATGCATAAGCAAGAATAGCATACAGCTCATGCTCCCATAGCTGTGTAGTACTAACAGGAGAAAACTTAATAAAAACTGAGAAAAAACAAAGGGAGAAGGTTTGCTGAGGAAGAAGCTATCATTTTTGCTTAGCCGTTTTTCTGACCATAACTGCATTTGATCCATTTTGGTCTGGGTTCTACAGTCCACCAAGTGACCAGAGATTTGTGCTGTGGACTCCACAAGCATAAAGTTCCTTAATGGAACCCCCGCTCCTGGGGCTGGGGATGTGTTGGGGACAGGGAAGGGCATGTCAGAAGAGGGCAGTGTGTTGTGAAGAGTGTATGGCATAGCATGGCTCCTCTGTATCTCATTCTTAACTAGTGTGGGACTTCATGTCAGTGTTATCAGTTAAAGCTGCCTCCCCAGCAGCTTTAACATATACTAAACCAACAGCTGAGAATCAGGGAGCTACTGTCCGCTCCCCAGCCCCTCACTACTGCTCCCAAGCTTCGTTCATGCATGGTGGAGAATCAAGCCCTTAATGTCTGTTTCCTGATCTGTAAAATGGAGATACTACTTATTTATCTCAAGGGACTCATTAGAGGATTAATTAGTTACTATTTGAGAAACACTTTGAACATGTCAAGTAAAGGATGTGTTCTCTGCTGTAGTGAAGTTGCTTTGCATCACGCTGCTAGCAGAATCTGTCCCTATAGTTGGCTTAATTTGCCTAGGGAAATTATCTCAGTGTCCTCTGGTGTCATACAGCTATAATAGTGGCTCTCCCTTCTTTCTGATGTAACAGAGAAAAGAGGGTCTAGTGAGGGTAGAGTGGTTGTGGACAGGGCAAATCTGTGTCATACCCATCATTGGCTTCAGTTTTAGACATTTGTGTCATTTGCAATTGGCGTAAGTTATGGCATCCCTTAGACCACTCTAACTTGGCATTGAGGGACCAGTCCTGCCCAGAGATGGAGCAGCAATTAAAGCCACCTTTGCACACACACTCTGACCTGCATTCTGTGAAGATCAGCTGCACCTCAAGATCTGACCTTATATATCTTCATATATTAACTTAAAATGAGATTTTAAAAGCCAATAAAAATAGACAATTTGGCAGATTTGAATGGTTTAACAACATTTGAAAAACATTTTCACCATTTTTGTGGTGTTCGTGTAAAATTTCACAAAATTTTCCAGTCCCACTGCAAAAATTTTACAAAGCAAATAGCGAACGTTTGCCAAAGGCCGCTTTAACCGATGAATAATAGCCATGCAACATACCACTTAAAGGCCCAGTATGTCAGCACAAGAAGTGCCTCTGGGCCATTGTCCTGAATACCTCTTTTAATATAAATTGTTTGGCATTAAAATAGGAACTCTTTCTGCTCTTTTTTTGTAGGTGACCTTACTCTTTTTGTCATGTTCACCTCTCAGTCCAAGAGTAGGAACAGCACAGACATTACTCATTTTTCATGCATTCCAAAGTGGGGGAGAGATTTGTGGCCAGTTGCTTCTCAGCATATATGAACTATCTTCAGAGCATTCAAATCACCCATTTTAATGGATACCAAAAATACTGCTGGAGGGGGAAAAGCAAGAAGGAAAGATATTTTAAGTTTTTTTAAGTTGTAGCAGCTGATTCTGTTGCAGAGCCAGATAACTTTATATTCTCATTCAGTATGTTTGTTAACTAGTAGACAAGAGTTAATTGTTGTTCTCTCACTCATTTGAATTCTACAGGTCATGTTGTTGAATTTGTTAATTAAACAACAATTTACTTAATATTAAGTATTATAGTATATTCTAATATACCATACTTTTACAACTTGTACTGTATTGTACCATCTGTTTTGGCATGATCATATTCCATTTGATTACCTTGTTTAGAAGCAATTACAATATACAAAATATCATGGTATATTTGACCTCTTAACTCTAAATGGGAGCTGATCTAATTCTTGATTCCATTGTGACAAGAGATAAGGGTAAATATAAATATAAGCTAAATGTTTCTTTGGTATCTGAAACTCAACAGATGCAGCAGTGCAGGGAATACTTAAATTATTTGGGATAGCTCATTCAAGCTGAGGTCTCTGAGGGGAGAGGTTACATTTTGACATACAGGATTTTTTGTTGTAAGGATGAGTCACAATTCCATTGTCCTTTGAAGTTTTTTAAGAGAACTGGCTATAAGACAAAAGGAAATAGAATGCAGCACAAGATGTCTGGTTTCATAAATTTTTCATTCACTTTGTGTGTTAGCAAAAAAAAAAAAAGTTGATTTTAAAAAAATATAGAGATGTTGAGGATTCTGATTAGAATGTTCTGATGTTCATTTTTATATATATATAGTTCCTTTAGACTTTGAAAATACACAAACAAAAGCATGACAAGCAGTAGAAAAGTGAGGAATTAAAAACAAAAACAACATCCTGCTTCTTACTTGTAGGTATTCATAAAGAGAAGAAAAAGTACTTCATTTGCAGAGAATTCCTAAAAAATCATCATAAAACATGATAGGAGGGGGAAATCTGAGGAAAAGATTAAATAGCCTCCAAAAAATTTTAACTTTACAAAAATACCAAAGTTCTTCCTTACAGGACAGATGCTACCCTCAGTTAACGCTAGTGAAAATTCAGAAAACCACCAATCGTCAGTAGGGATATTCTAGATTTGAGTAACTGAGAAAAGAATCTTGTCTTACATCAGCGGTCCCCGAACTGTGGGGCTCGCTCCCCTAGGGCGCATGAAGGAATGTTCGGGAGGCAGGGCGGGGCCCTGGCCAACCTCCACAGGGGGTAAGGAGGGAGCGCCAGCTCCACTCTGGCCCTGCCCACAGTCGCAGGTCCGGTCCAGCCCTTGGCCACGACTCCGCTCATGGCTGCAGCCGCCACCGCAACCCCAGCTGTAGGTAGTTCCAGTGTTAGTCGTGGTCCCCAGCTCCTGGCCTCAACTGCGGGTCCACTCCTGGCCACAGCCCCCGGCTTCAGTGTAGGCCTGCTCCTGACTGGCCCAAGCTGCAGTACTGGTGCTGGCCTCAACCGCGACCCTGCACCCAGTCCTGGCTCCCAAGGGTGGCTCCTGGGGGAGGGAGGGAGGTCTGTAACCAGAAAAGTTTGGGGACCACTGTCTTACAATAACAAACTTTCATAGATATCTGGGTACATGAGAGAGGTGGTTTAACTATAGTAGTCACTGTCAAAGCATAAGTGCTTGTCCATACTTATAGGTAGGAACCCCAAATCAATGGAGTTGCAATAGCATTTAACGGGAGTAATGTAGTGGCTAATCAGACCCTAAGCTTGTAATTTAGAAGGTTGTAACTTGTACTACTGTAACTTATATATACATTTGAAAGTAGCTTATATTTGGTCAATGCTCCCATTCCTAACTTTGTTAGCCTCTCCATAATGAAATCAAACACTAATTTGGAGCTCTGGCTTTTCCCAATTGTTCCTCATTTGGAGTCATGTTTGAGGTTCTTGAGAAATATCACCATAGGTGGCGATTAGTCTTCACTTGAAAGATTTGCTTATATTGTGATACCCAATAAAAGGATTCCACACGATTGCTGCTGATGTGTTCACCGGTTCTCCAAGGAAACCTGCTTCTAAGTAGTCTTGGCCAGCAATTTTATGTGACCGCTGTTTAGTGGGAGGTACCACCTCCGAGGACTCCCTGTGTTTGTTTAGGGTGGGATGCCCGCAACACTAATTTGAGCTAGCAGTGGTAGTGGTTGCTTATGGAGGGATAGGTTTTCTCATTTTTCCTACAGTAATATTAACAATTTTTTCACACAGCAGTTGGGATGCTGCTTACTATCAAAGAATTTTCGATTCATTTTCTTCTTCGTTAGTTCATAATGTTATAATCATATTCAGTATCAACATATGTTTCATTGGCTCACGATCATTCTTTGCCGTGCTTCCTACTTCGATATACACACATTCACTTAAAAAAGTGACAGATTTTAACATGCACATCCACATTAAAGTTTAAAGTTTAAAATTCAACTTTTAGTAGGAATGTTAAAACTTAAAAATAAAATGGTATTATTTGGTTCTCAGTGCCCTCCCAACCGGATTACGTATGTCCTTTTTGAAAGAATGTCAAAATGGACTAATTAAAATTACATGCTGAGCACAAGTGAGGGTTTGTATATCTTTTCTACAGTTGGCTTGAAGATGATAATAATTAATACCTTGTTCTTATGTAGTGCTTTTCATCAGTAGATCTTAGAGTGCTTAATAGAGAAGCACATAGCGTTATCCTTATTTTACAGATGCGGAAACTGAGGCACATACAAATGGAGTGATTTGCCCAAGGTCACCCAGCAGGCCAATAGCAGAGCCAGGAATAGAAACCAGCTCTCCTGAGTTCCAGTCCAGTGTGCTATCCACTGGGCCACATTGCTTCCCAGGATATATGTATCATATTAATACAGTCTGTCTGAAATCATGTGTGAGATAATGTAAAAATATACAATTTTAAAGTATATAACACAAAGGAAGATTGGTTCAGAATGCAGTACAATTATGTGAATAAATGTATTACTTGTATGTAACTTTGCATTTCCATGCACAATATATGGTCTCAGTCCTGCTGTTGACTGAGGGTGGATCCCTGCACCCTGGAGGATCCTTGTTGACTTTGGGGCTTTGTGCTTCTGATGTACTCTTCTATCTGAGAGTTCTAGGATTGGAGTCTAACTCTTCTTGTACTCTTTTGTGGGTTTGCACACACACACACACACACACTGATCAGGTGACTTACTGAACACCACCTGCTAGATGTTCAGTCAGTACTCCCAACTCCCATTGACTTCAATGTGTAACTTCAATTA
The DNA here is from genome assembly GCF_965140295.1 of Lepidochelys olivacea. NCBI lineage: Eukaryota > Metazoa > Chordata > Testudines > Cheloniidae > Lepidochelys > Lepidochelys olivacea. Next base: position 27,598,661 of record NC_140417.1, on the reverse strand, counting down.
GGAGTTATAAAATTTGGATTCAGAGAGCTGAACAACGCAGTCATTACTAACTCAGACATGTTGTTTGTAGTGCAATAGATTAGAAGAGTGTGAAATTAACATGTGTTTATTATAAATTTGTTTCCTTCATTAGGAAACTGGAAGCCACCGTATTTCTGATGAGCCCCCTTACTAGAGTCTCTCGAGGTGACAAAAACAACAGTTTTTTTCTTTTTTTAATCTTGTTTTATAAAAGGCTGGTATTTTTCACTTGTGCAAACTATTTTCTAGAAACATCACTTTTGGCAACTACAGTAATTGCGGCTTTGAAATGGCTACAATAGTAACACCAGTGCAAATGTAGGAAGAAAAGATTACTGGAGCAAATTCAAAGGGTGGGTATTCAGATTGCAGTTTTGAATTGAGCAGAGAGAAAAAGATTCTTTTCTGAGCAAAAGGTGTTTAGAGGAACTAGATAATTTTTAAAACTGTATCTTTTCCACATTAAATGTAGTGTGACAGCTGCAATTAAAATGCTGAGCTATAAATATGTTTCTTAAGCATTTATTAACTTGTACAGCATCTAAAGTTTCCTCTAAGAAAAATGATAGATGCTGGCTGAGATAACATTGTTTGCTTCATTGCTTGTTGGGGCCATGCAGTTGATATATTATTTGTTCAAAATAAAGCAATGAACCTTTATAATCTTTACTCTTTGGGACCAATTCTGCAAACTTTTACTCCCACGGGAATTTCTCATGAATGTTTCACTCACATGAAGTAGTCCAATGACTTGAAATCAATGGTTTGTTCACATAAGGACTATTCACAAAAAATGAGTTTGCGGGACTGGGTTAGGCTTCTTCTTTGTATGTCTTTGTGGTAATTGCAATAGAGGGAGGTTGTGTGTATGCATAATCAGATGTGTTGAATCGCCACCTCTTAATGCTGGGGAATGTCACAGAGTGTGGTCTGTCCTTTGAGAGGGAATTGCTCTAGCCAACCTGTGCTGTTTTAGCAGCTTTGATGGGACCTGATGGAGGACAGATGTCCCAAATAAGAGTTTCAGAGAGAGGAGAGAAGCTCCAGAAATGGCAGAAAATGAGAGAGGTTCTTGCAGGATAGACCCTGACAGCAGAGGAGTTTGGAAGCCCAAGCCAGAAGGCTGAGTAAAGTCTGGGAGTGGCAGTTGAATCAGAGGAGGGAAGACAGACTCCCTAGGAAGAAGGAGCTGATCATCAGGGCTAGTTTAGAACTGGTATAAAGACTTCCTCTTTGTTTTGGACTACCAGGGGAGAGACACCATTTAGTTCTGTCTGGGGCAAACTAAGTTGCCAGCCTGAGTGGAACTAGTGAAGGGTAAACCAAAGGGACCAGGGAGAAGAATAGCCCAGGCTCCAGAAGGAAGGCTGTGGGATTCCCTTAGTCAAGAGGGAAGCATTATGGGGTTAAAGAGGGGGAGACTGTGTGCTAGATTAAATAAACTAGGCTCCACTCAGAAGGCATAAACTTGTTTGAAATACTGTGGACCATGCTGTTCTTAAGGGACCTTGAAGGTGGGGAAACAGAGGAAGATTACTGCAAGTTACCTTTGGCCATACGTGAGCACATGGGAGGCCCAGGTATCGGTAGCTATCCTCATTAGCATTGCTAAAATGTATACTGACAAACACAGCAGCAGCTGACAGTTCCTAGCATCAAGAAATGTCAAAAAAAATAAATCCTATAATCTAGAATCCTATGAGTTAGATCACAACCTGACACATCTTGCGCTGGTTTCTTTTTTATTATTTATATCAACATTCAAATACTACAATTCCTTGGCATAATACACCTTCAGATCCTGTTCCAATCGTTAACTGATTTATTCTCACCCCATCCTTTGGAGGTAAACAGAAGAGTGAGTATTATTATCCCTATATTACTGAAAGAAACGAGTGCATTATTCTCTTGCGTGCCCGCATACCGCAGGAACACAGGGAGGATCCTAAACTGGACACAGAATCATAGAACTATAGGGTTAGAAGGGACTGCAAGGGTTTTCTAGTTTAACCCCCTGCCATGTTGCAGGTTTGTTGTGTCTAAACCAGCAGTGCAAGTAAGTCGATCCGGTCCAGTACGCCATACCAGCAAGCTTTTTATAGCCTGTATGGTGTACCGGAAAGACACCGTACCGCCCCCAGCCCCTCCACAGAGCTGCCTCTCAGGAGAACAGGGCAGCAGGGGGGGAGCTGGGAGCAGTACAGCAGCTGGAGGAGCTGCCGGCGTTCTGCTCCTTTCCCCACTGCCCCTCCCAGCAGGGAAAGGAGCAGAACGCCAGCCCCACCCGCTGCCCTTCCAGGCACGAAGCAGACACAGCTCTGTGGAAGGGCAGGGGGTAGAGCTGGGAGGGGCAACAGGGAAAGGGGCAGAACGCCCAGCCCCACCCCCTACACTTCTGCATCTCCTGCAGCTCTGTACAACAGCAGCCCCACATTTGGTTTTTCTTCACGAAGTGTAGCACCTTGCATTTATCTTTGTTGAATTTCATTTTGCTGTCCGTAGCCCAGTTCTCCAACTTATCAGGAGCCCTTTGAATTTTAGCTCTATCCTCCAGTATGTTTGCAAACCCCCCAGCTTTGTGTCGTATGCAAATTTGATCAGTGTGCTCTTCATTCCTACATCCAGATCATTAATAAAGATGTTAAATAACATCAGACCCAGAACAGATCCCTGTGGAACTCCACTCGAGACCTCCCTCCAATCTGACATCATTCCATTAATAGTTACTTGTTGTTTACAGTTGTTTAACCAATTATGTATCCACTTAATGGTAGTTCCACTGAGCCCACATTTCTCCAACTTACTTATATGAATGTCATGTGGGACTGTGTCAATAGCCTTGCTAAAGTCCAGGTATATTATGTCTACCACGTTCCTCCTATCCATCAAACTAGTTACTTGTCAAAGAAGGAAATCAAGCTGGTTGGCATGATTTGTCCTTAGTAAATGCAAGCTGGCTGCTAGTGATTATCCCTTCACCCTCCAGGTATTCTGAACCCTCAACATTTGTTTGGTTTATCAGACATGATGCAAGAAGGTTCAATTGAGAACTTAATTTAATTGAACTGGATCACTCATTTCTACAATAAGAGCACTTTAAAAATTGATGGTGTAAGCTGGTAAATTTAGGAGCTGAGTAAAATCACAGAATTGATACATTTATTGTGCTAATCACTTTGGACCCTATCTCAAAACTGATACGATCTTTTGGATGCTTAGAAGCAGCTTTCCTAACACCCTTCCTTTATACACCCTTATCTTGTGGTTTTCTGCCACTCTAGGTTTTAAGATAGATTTGGACTAGTGGTGGGCAACCTGTGGCCCATCAGGGTAATCAGTTGATGGGCTTCCAGTCAGTTGGTTTACATTTGCACTGCCGCCCGCAGCTCCCAGTGGCCGCGGCTCACCGTTCCCGGCCAATGGGAGCTGTGGGAAGTGGCGGCCAGCACATCCCTGCAGCCCGCGCCACTTCCCGCAGCTCCCATTGGCAGGGGACGGCGAGCCGTGGCCACTGGGAGCTATGGATGGCCGTGCAAATGTAAACAAACTGTCTGGTAGCCTGCCAGCAGATTACCCTGATGAGCTGCAGGTTGCCCACCACTGATGTGTTAGATTTTTCCAAAGAGCTCAACATGTTAGATGCTGAGCTCTTTTCAAATCTTGCCCCCTACTTAGTTGCCTAAATAGGAACTGAGGTCTTCTGAAAATCTGGTGCTACAGGGTTTCTAACACATATTAGGATGTTGAATCGGGTCTGTGATAGGGTTAATCTGTCCATGCAAAGATTTACTGGAAACAGAATGGACTTGGCCTATTCTGTTTAAGTTAATAGTTAAACGGTTATTTGCCTGCTTATGTATCCATGCTCTACCTTTAATGCAAATTTGAATAAAATGCTGTCTGGCTCTCTCAGTGATCAAGTCAGTTATTGGCTTTCCAAGCTCAGAACAATATCTTGAAAGGATATTCCACTTGATTGAAGTGAACAGCTGCAGTAGCCTGATAATAGTAGAGAAATCAGTGACTTACTAAATGGCATTTGTAACTACCATGGTGGCTCTGCTGAACAGTAGATGGTCTCTGAGGAATATGTTTATAGTAAGTAGTACAATTTAATAGTATAGCAGGGTGATGCTTTGAGTCTTGGCCATATGTCCTTGCTTTATACAGAATTCATAGATGGTTGTTTCAATTCCTGATACAAATTTACTTTCTAGTCTTGTAATTGATTTTTCTTTTTTGCTTGTTATGTTAATCTAGTGTTCAGAGTTACATTGTGAAACTTAAAAACATAAGAATGGCCATGCTGGGTCAGACCAGTGGTCTATCTGGCCCAGTATCCTGTCTGTGACAGTGGCTTGTGCCAAGTGCTTCAGAGGGAATGAACCGAACAGGGCAGTTCTGAGTGATCCATCTTCTTCTGTCCAGCCTCAGCTTCTGGCAGTTGAAGGTTTAGGGACACCTGGAGAATGGAACTGTGTCCCTGACCATCTTGGCAAATAGCCATCTATGGGCCTATCCTCCATGAATTTATCTAATTCTTTTATTTTAACCCAATTATACTTTTTAAACTGTGTTCTTGTGTCTGGGTCACAGTTGCTGGGCTCTGTGTTGGATGTGTTATGTAAAATGAGTTGATCATCAGATCAGTTCCCAGTGGACAGGTACCTGCATCATAGACAATTCCCTCATGATAAGCAATAATCAGTACCTTTGTTAGCATTCTCAGGCCTGGCCTATACTACAAAATTAGGTCAATATCCATCTCTTTGTATCAACCTGTTTGTGCACGTATCTACACTGAAAAAAATAGTCTCTGGCTGAAATAAGTGCCATGTTACGGAAACACAGTAAAACCATCTGCCCAAATGGCATGGAGCTCAGAATACGGGGATCAGCAGCACTGTCGTGTGAAAGTAAAGGAACTGCACCAGACATACCACAGGGCCAGGCGGTGCTACAGTTGACCTGGAAGTGAGCCACAGATTTTGCTTTACAACAAACAGCAAATCATACTTGGAGACTCCACTAGCACCCCGCAGACCGCTGTGGATATCTCTGAGGAGCCTGAGACAGAGATCCCTGCTATGAACAGTGTGAAGTTGGGAGACATGGCTCTCTCCGTGCTCCGAGCCAGGACCTAATCGAGCCTCCGGCATGGTCTAGCCAGTTCCTCCAGCAGAGTACGGATGAGCCTAATGAGGGGAAAGGCACCTCGGGTAAGCATGTGCATGCATTTTTCCGTTTTGTTTATGTACATAGGGATGTCCTTGTGTCATCCTGAGAGATCTTAATGAAACTTTCATGGAAATATTCTGCAATCCTCTCCCAAAGGTTTCTAGGAATGGCTGCCTTACTGCTTCCTAAATGGTAGAACACTTTCCCATATCACTCTGCGATGAGTTCGGTTGGCACCATTGTAGTAAACAGCCCAGGCAACTTTGGGATGCCAGTAGTAGCCATGCTCGCTGTGCCTTTGTTACCCTCAGGAGTGAGATATACACTGAAACCACCACTGGCTGTTGAAAACAGAGCCAGTATTCTATGCCATTGCCCTAGACTCATACCCATGGAATAGGGATAGAAATTATATAGTTTCATGCAACCGAAATTCCTTTCTTCCCCTGCCCCCAGCAGGCCATACGCACCATGGCTGGGGCTGGAGATCAGTGCTGTTTAGAGGCGCTCCAAAGTTGAAGTGTCAATAAGTACGTCTTATTAAAAGTTTTTATGGGAGCAAGGGGAAGGGAGTTTTGAAATTTATCTTTTCCTTTCTATTGCGACTGTAAATCCAATGATACATCTGTCTATTTTTATCAGCAGCTGCTGTCGTTGTGGCTGTGAGGGATGCCCCTCCATGCCCACAGACTGCCTGACCCTGAGGAGGAGAAAGACAAGGACTAGGGAGGACGCGTTCAGTGAGATCCTGCAAGCCAGTGCTGCATTGGACTGTGAACAAAGTGTCTGGAGGATCAGCATGGCAGATGGCATGGAGAAGGAAAGAGCGGTTGGGAGAAAGGTGCAGAAAAACAAGAGGGAAATGCATCAGGACATAATGGGTCTTCTCAGGCAGAAAACAGAAATGCTTCAGAGCTTGGTTGACCTACAGGTTCAAAAATCCCAGACTCTCCACCCTTTGCAGTTCTTGGAGAACTCCAGGCTAGCAGAACTCTAAACTCTCCCTCCCAACATTCCAGGGAGCATCACGGGCTGTGTCCTAAACCCTACCACTCTGTGCCACAGAACAGCAAGGAGAAACACAGTTTCACATTCACTGACTTGTGAGAACTACAGTTAGTGTATATGTAGCCTGTCAAGGTTCCTCCCCGACTCTGAACTCTAGGGTACAGATGTGGGGACCTGCATGAAAAACCTCCTAAGCTTATCTTTACCAGCTTAGGTCAAAACTTCCCCAAGGTACAAAATATTCCACCCTTTGTCCTTGGATTGGCCGCTACCACCACCAAACTAATACTGGTTACTGGGGAAGAGCTGTTTGGACACGTCTTTCCCCCCAAAATACTTCCCAAAACCTTGCACCCCACTTCCTGGACAAGGTTTGGTAAAAAGCCTCACCAATTTGCCTAGGTGACTACAGACGCAGACCCTTGGATCTTAAGAACAATGAACAATCCTCTCAACACTTGCACCCCCCCTTTCCTGGGAAATGTTGGATAAAAAGCCTCACCAATTTGCATAGGTGACCACAGACCCAAACCCTTGGATCTGAGAACAATGAAAAAGCATTCAGTTTTCTTACAAGAAGACTTTTAATAAAAATAGAAGTAAATAGAAATGAAGAAATCCCCCCTGTAAAATCAGGATGGTAGATACCTTACAGGGTAATTAGATTCAAAACATAGAGAATCCCTCTAGGCAAAACCTTAAGTTACAAAAAAGATACACAGACAGAAATAGTTATTCTATTCAGCACAGTTCTTTTCTCAGCCATTTAAAGAAATCATAATCTTACACGTACCTAGCTAGATTACTTACTAAAAGTTCTAAGACTCCATTCCTGGTCTATCCCCGACAAAGACAGAATATAGACAGACACACAGACCCTTTGTTTCTCTCCCTCCTCCCAGCTTTTGAAAGTATCTTGTCTCCTCATTGGTCATTTTGGTCAGGTGCCAGCGAGGTTACCTTTAGCTTCTTAACCCTTTACAGGTGAGAGGAGCTTTCCCTGACCAGGAGGGATTTCAAAGGGGTTTACCCTTCCCTTTATATTTATGACATAGCCACAATGGACTACATTTATGCACTGACATGAACAGAAATATTTGCTGCCTTTCCTATTTCAAAGTTTCATTTGGCTAATATAAGTTTAAAGTTTGCAGTGCATTGCCTGTTTAAAGTTTGTAGTGCATTGACTTTCTGTAGTTTTGCCACTCAGTAAATTTCTGTTGATGGAGAATACAATTATCTTTATTATTTCACAACACCTTGCAGAATACATAGTGGTACTCCAAGCATACTGTACTTGTAAATATATGATAAGCACCACATAGATTCAGAAAATTCCATGGCACGCTGGGATACTAACCCACTGTGCATTTCCCTTTGTGTTGGCATGAGTACTCCTGGTGAGTACACAGAGTGCTGACACAAGCAGCCAAGTATGTGGGGCCTCGGGGCAGGGGCGGTGTTAGGGTTTTTGGTTTTGTGTTATTAGAAAGTTGGCAACCCTACTTCAGCCTCTCACTATTAAAAAGGGATTCCCCAGTTGAGGCACACTGAGAAAGCTGGGGGTGGACATTTGCATCACTGCTAGACACGATTTATCTTTTGTCTTGAGACTTGCAAACCCAGTGCCTTTCTCAAGCCCTAAATGAATAAATATATATTTTACATAAAGCATGCTTCTGAACCATTCCCAGAATACAGACCCTGCAAGCATATGAATCATGGGCAGTGAGGCCCTCTATCTGCTCTATCTATTTCTCCTCTTGTCCGATAGGTAGAAGAGGCATATTACTTTCCCAACCAGGAAACGGGGAATACTACACAACACTTTTCTTAAGTTCTGAGATAATGGGGTACACTCTTCCCCACATCTCCTTGTTCTTCTTTCTACTTGGAGAGTTCTACTTCCCCTCCTGACATTGGGATGACTCCTGACTTCAGATAGAAGGTGCCAGTAGAGGTGCAAATCATTATTAGAGTGAGGTGTTTTTCTATATTTAATACTATAAGAGGCTCAGTGCCTCTCTCGGTTACACAGGTGTAAGTCCTAATGGACCCGAGGACTTTAAGCAGTAACTGCTATGAGTTTTCAAGAATTATTTTATATTCTGCACATTTGTGTATTTTTGCAGTCAATATTACAGATCACATCAGAGTAAGTACTTCCCACTACTAAAATTTGCATCTAAACACTAAGGAGGCCGAAGCACAGTCTTCTCTTCCGCAACCTGATGACACTTTTCCAGTTCTCCCCTCTAACTAATTTACAGTCCATCACCACATATCACCTCAGTTCAATTTGAGTTGGTATCAGTGAACTGTGAAAACTCTAGCAGGCAAGTATCAAGAGGAGGCAGTCATGTATTTGATGTTCAATGACGGAACACCTTTTAATGCTGTCTAGCTATTACTCACAAGCTCCCCAGTGAACATCCTGCATTTCATGAACAGCCCTGAGCACACCAACTGTCATTATATTGATTGGATAGTTTTCACCAGCTACTGTAAACCCTATAATGTTGTTCCATATCTGTTTTCTGCTTCTGTTTTTTTGGTCATGCTATAGAAAGCTGCAAACAATCCAGATTGGGATTTTATGGTCTGCTGTCCTGTTGTATAATTTATTTTTTTTCCAGTTGAGAGAACCTTTACAAATGGCTGTAATCTAAGAAATACAAATACTCTGTATGAAAATGAAGCCATCGTAAAAAGTGAAAATAGATAGGGGTCAGTGCACTCATCTGATAATGAATGTGGCTAACAAAGACTGCCGAGTAGAGCAGACAAAGCAAATTTCTCAAACCAAATGTAAGAGATCAGTCACTTTTCAGTTATTGCACTTCAGTTCTGCATATATTTGGCTCTTTGAAGGAGGAGGAAGACAGGGGTAAGTTCCCTGCTGTAGTTCTTGGCAGTCATTGATGGGCAGTTTTGTCCTAGTAGAGCTTTATCTAGAAACTCCTGTAAGCTTTAAGTTGTTAGTTAAACAAATAGTCTTTTTTTAAAAGTTGCTTTTTCCAGTCAACCCCTAAAGGAAGTTGTTTCCTTGCTATCTAAGAGCTTCAGTTGCAGATTTCTTACCATGAAAAACACCATAAGCAGTAAATTTTCTTAAAATAATGCCTTTGTACCTTGTGTGACAGGGTCAGGCCAGATGGCTACAGGAGAGTGATAGAAGGCAGATATATTAGCCCCAGGTTAAGTAGGTCCCTTTTCCCTGGGTAAGGTAACTGGGAAGGTTCCAGAACAATCAGGAACCTTCTGGAGACAATTAAGACTGACAGGCTGATTAGAACACCTGCAGCCAATCAAGAAGCTGCTAGAATCAATTAAGGCAGGCTAATCAGGGCACTTGGGTTTTAAAAAGGAGCTCACTTCAGTTTGTGGTGTGTGTGTGTGTGTATGAAGAGCTGGGAGCAAGAGGTTCTAGGAGCTGAGAGTGAGAACGCATACTGTTGGAGGACTGAGGAATACAAGCATCATCAGACACCAGAAGAGAGGTCCTATGGTGAGGATAAAGAAGGTGTTGGGAGGAGGCCATGGGGAAGTAGCCCAGGGAGTTGTAGCTGTTGCACAGCTGTTCCAGGAGGCACTCTAGACAGCTGCATTCCACAGGGCCCTGGGCTGGAACCCGGAGTAGAGGGCGGGCCTGGGTTCCCCCCAAACCTCCCAACTCCTGGTCAGACGCAGGAGGAGTTGTCCTGGACTGTGGGTTCATGAAAATGGCCAAACTGAGGGCTGCTGTGAAGCTGCAAGGTGAGCAAATCCGCCAATAAGCAAAAGACCCACCAAGGTAGAGGAGGAACTTTGTCACACTTGATACAAAGTGAATTTGTTGATTTTTAATCCCTAGATCATAGACATCATATATATACTTTCTGTGTAACAGGTAACAATTAGTCACGTCATTATATAATATAAGACAATGAAATGCAGGGGACGTACATGGTAGTGATGGGGAACTATAGTTTAAAGGCAAGTCACCTTTTATAGTTGGACATAACACTCATATTTCATGCTATTGGGTGCTATCTATGTAATAATCTCACCCGTTAGCAGGAAGTTGCCTTCTTTTCTAGGCTTGAGCGGACAAAATGTGAAACTTGCTTTTACTTTTTTTTTATCTTCCACATGAACTTATGCATCTATATAAGTAAACATTGGTCTTGTTTAGCAAATATTTTCTCTACATTTCCAGTAGTAACTTGCATTAATTATTCAGAATTTACATAGATATTTTTAAAAAGAAAAGGAGTACTTGTGGCACCTTAGAGACTAACAAATTTATTTGAGCATAAGCTTTCATGAGCTACAGCTCACTTCATCACTCCTTTTCTTTTTGCGAATACAGACTAACACGGCTGCTACTCTGAAACCTGTCATAGATAGTTTTGGCTTTTATACAAGAATAAGGGACACTTGGAATCTTCTGCAGTGGGCAACATTAAAAACTCAACATTCATCACCCCAAGTAACTGTGGTACTGGTGGTATCTTAGAAGATATTCTGTTACCCGAATCAATGCAGATTGACAGTTGCTGCGATATTATGGTGCCAACTCTAAATTCATTTAATTACCAACTACTTTTCAGGGATATGCAATTACTATTCATTAATTCCTCAAGTCAGTCAACAACCACCATGATTCATATATAAAACACTAAAATAATCACATAGTTATAATCTTCATCCTTGCTTCTCCCCCTTCCCCCTGTGTTTGCTATCACTGATCCTGCGAAGACTTAGGCATGCACCTAACTTTATGAACTGTGAATAGATTTTCTTGAGAGTACTGTCTGATGAGAAACTTTGGAACACAGTGGGCCCAGTTAAGCAGATCATGTGCTCAAGTCTTTGCAGGAATGAGGTCTTAGGTTATAAACTCACTGATAAAGACCATGAGTTATTGTCTGTAAAATGAGAAGCACTGTTTGGGAACATATAAGTAATAATAATAAGTAAACCTATATAGTTGTCACTTAGAGTGAGTGCCATCTTCTGAGAAGAGTGACAAGTTCATGCAAATTGTAGGAGTTTGTATTGTGGCCTCTGCAAAAGCTACTGTGTACATTTTCTTTTGAAATAAAACTCCCTCACTACACTTCAGATTTCCGTAAACTCAGTTGTGACCGAACGCACTTTTGTATTCACACCCTAATCACCATTGTAATAATCTTTGTTCAAAATATGCCTTGAAAACTAATAACTTGCTTGCCAATAATATCGTGGTAAAATTTGTGTAACAACATTATGTGTAAAGTTATGAGTTCCCCTTGAATGATGTTGGTGGCACATCTTCAAACCCACGTAGCCCTGATTAGGCAGGAGTGGTCAAGTAGGTCCTACACAAAGAAATATGTGTTTACCTCAATTTACATATAAGTTGTAAACTGGGTCATCACACAGCAAGAGGGGGAAGACAGGAGACCAAAAAAAATCTGCATTTCACCAAACACAGGTGAGAAAAAACAGCACGCATCCTCTTTCACCACCAGACACTATGTCACGTTCTTTACTGTTTGAATAAACTTTAACTAGGAGTAACTCTCAGGAAAATGCATTTCAAAGGGTAACTGAACTATAAAATTGAGGGGCAAAAGCACCCAAAGTTACCTCTCCCTGTCCATCTCTCTTTTCCATCTAAGATGTTAAAAGAAACAGCCTATGGACTTTGGGAGCAGATCCTGACCTTAAACTTGGTCAGCCCTGTTGCTGGAAGCATGTGGTAAGAACTTCACCTTGAAACAAGTCTAGTTTAAGTTTAGAAAGCATTTTATCTTTATTTCTCTTGTAACCATTTCTGACTTCCATGGCTTATACTTGTACTCACTCAAAACAACCTATCTCTTTATAGTTAAATAAACTTATTTTATTTTTGAATTAAAATGAATCCAGTGTTCTGAATTGTTTGGGTAACTTCAGTTAAGGTAGCAGACTGTTGTGTATGTTGATCCCCTTAGAGGGGCAATGAACCTCATATACCTGGACTGTCCAGGAGAAGGCAATGCAAAACACATGTTTTTAGGAGAAAATCTGGGATTGGGAGTGTGTTGCTTGCAAGTAGTAACCAAGGCTGCTGGAAGCCAGGGTATGGCTAGTGTTTGCTAACAGGCTGCTGGAATCAGAGTTGCTGGACCCAGGACTGTGGCTATACACAGACGCTCAGGGTGTGACCTGCACGTTGTTTGGCTGTTTGTGAGGAACCCAGGTTGGGAGTTGCAGCAGCAAAGCATTGTGAGGCACTCAGGGTTGCAGGGCAAGGGTGACACAGCCCCTTACTGGTCTGGATTGCACCCTGGAAAGTCATATATGTATAGTAGAAAAGATCCAAAATGTCTTACTGGACAGTAGTTTCTAAAGACTACCTGCAGCACATATGTACTGTGCATCTGTAGACTATGATAGAAAAGTTACCATAAATATAAATGAAAGTAAGATTTTGAGTGATCATTTGTTTTTATGATTAAATCCATTCTCTTTTCATATGCAATGTGTTTAAATTTGCTCTGCTCCCCTGCTTAAATCTCACACTGCTTATTGCCGTCCAAACTGTGGAGTATAGATGTCTCCATTGATGACCATCATGTGCATTTTACTCCTGAAATCTGTTTTAGGCTTAAAATACTGTACATATTTAAAAAAAATGACTAAGATCATGGTTCAAAAAGGGAATGATTAGAATTTAATTCCTGCCTTGTTTAAGGGCCAAGAGTCAGGGGGCTGCTTAGGTCCCCTGGAGTTTTGCATATCTTGGCTCCTTTAAACTGAGGAATAAATAAACCCACCACATTTCCATTTTTCAGAGTCATGTCTCAATAAGTCCATTCTGTTTAACTGATTTGTAATCTGCTTGGATAAGAAATATCTGGAGGGTCTGTCCTGTTATAAATTTAATGATATATTCTTTCTGATAGAGTAACCAATGTTTTCAATCTATGTGCTAATAAAATATGGAAATTTCAATTCAAAGATAGATAACTTTAAGGTTTAGATTAGTGGCTGCTTGGATCTGGGGTTTCTACAGCAACTAAAGACAAAAATGACAGAAAAATAGCAAAAAATAAACCTGACATTGAATGGATGAAACTGAACAAAAACCCTTTCATTGGAGCATTTGGGATGATTGCCAACGTGGACTTTGGGATGTTTATAATAGGTATGTGTTGATTGAGGAGAGGAGCATGAAAGTTAGAGTTTTAACACTGTTATACCTCCAACCTATGCCAAGATATGCAAAAAAGTGGGGGGTGCTATTTGGACTGGGGACAGATCAATTAAATCTTTTAGAGCAGGATGCTTTTAAATGCACATATGTAAGTTAAGACACAATTCAATCCCCTTATTTGCAGGAGGTTCTGGAGTTTTATCCACCCACTGCGTTCTTGGTGGGGGAGCTAAATTTTACAACTTTCATAGGCCTCAGCAGTTTGTTTATTTTCTGCAGTGGAGGTTTTGATTTCGCCCTTGAAAATTTGGTCGTCTTTCCTGCTAACTACAAAGTAGGTGTGCATGAAGAGGCAAAAGGTGGCTTTTCTTTCAGTTTCAGTTCAAACTCAGTTGAATTCTTATTCACTCGAACCCATTTTGAATCTTTTCAATGAAAATAAATAAGAGATTGTGGCAGAATTTCGCAGTTGGACCTTAATCTTAAGTAGAAAACACAGATATACCTTTAACATTCTAAACCCAGACCCCTAAAGAAAACTTAAACATCAAAAAGAAGTTGTAACCATTAAAAGAAAAAGACCTACCAGAGCCCCTGTTCTTTTCACACTCCTTCCTAGCCTTGACAAACAAAAGTATTCCCCTGTCTGAAGGTATTTCAGTAGTCATAGCTCAAGTCCCATATGCAAACCTGAAGTAAAAATTCAGTTTCCATTTCATGTGTGAAATCTGAACATGTTTCTACACTAAAAGTCAAAGCACTGCTGCTTACTGTGGTTTGGACCTTTACTCTAGCATGTAAACTGACTATTTTTAATAAGGGGAGATACAGTGCTCTAGATGGGAGCTGATTGTCTGGACTAGTAATCAGATTTTTACACACTCCAATCTAGAAGATTTAAAATAAAATTGGACATAGAAAAAATGCATGTAAAAATAGTCGGTTGTTTTTCTTTAGATGGCCAGCAGTGTTTGTCTCTTGACAGTTCTGATTTGTGTTATCTTTCTGGAGTCCAGAAAATTTTTTTAGAATTATAATATCTGTTTTGAATTATATTCTTAAAAGAGCTTGGTGGTAGAGAATTCAATGTGTTCCTGAATATTTGTCCATGCTGTTTCCCATTGAGAATTAGGCATATTATATTGCAGTAATTTTTCCCATTTAGGGCTTCATCTTGCAATGTGCAAATGTTGCCAAGTGCACTCTGATCTGATGCAGCCAAACAGTTAAGCATATGGATAGACCTACTGACTGTTTGCTGAGTGATGAATGCTGACATAGATGGGGAGAATCACCAGAGGGGATGCTGAAAGAGTGGGCAGCAACGTAAGAGGAGAACCAGGAAAGCGCAAAATCACAGAAGCCTAGGAGTGCATAGCAAGCATAGGTGAAGAGAATGGACAGATCAAGAAGAATAGAAAGACAGAAGTGCATCTTCAGTGGTCATCAGTGACTCTGGGGATGATGTCTTTCTGAGTGTGCAGAGGTAAGATTGAATGGGATAAGAAAGAGAATAGGTATAGATACCCTGCTCCTAGATTTTGGAGATTGAAAAGATGAGATCTGTGGAAAGGAGGCTAGGTCAACGGATGTTTTTCATGATACAAGGCAAGTATATTAAAATAGGAGACAATGGCCTAAATTCTGCTTTGTTCCACAGCTGAAATTCTAGAGTAACTTCTCTGACTTCAATTTTGCACAGTAACCCACGAGCTGGCAATGGCAGAAAGTTGCCATATGGAGGTAAAAATATGAATGAGTAAATCTTTACATTAAATGGTTCATAAAGCAAAAGGACATGGCAGGGAAAGAGTTATTCTGTAATAATTCACACTTATGTCAGTTGCTTAGTACAAAGCAAAAGACAGAGTGCTGTCACAGAATCTAGGCATAAATTATTATATAATAATTCAGGCCCTCAAGTGCTTTCCCCCCCTCTATTATCATTTAGAAAAATTGCTTCAAATATAATTACAACTTTACATTGTTGCCTGCAGAATCAGAGCAGCTTCATTTTAAAGTGACATTTATTTTAATATAACAATAATTATTATTTTGGATGAATTTACGGTGCATGAAAGTGCAGGGATAATAGGTTTGAACTAAGCATGATGTTGGCAGGTGCTATACAAAGTTGCTTACACTGTGATCTCAGCTAATGCACCTTTGTTCTGATAGCAACATCCTGTTATTTATAGCCATGGTCTTCTCTTGAGGAGAGACGGGTAAACTGTGTTGGTCTTTCATGACTCTTATTTATTTTACAGTTGCGTATTGGGGCCCCATTGTGCTAGGCATCATAAAAACACATAGTAAGAAAAGTCATCTGCCCCAAAGGGTTCATTTAAATATACAAGTCAGACTAACGATGGGAAGGTAAAAAAAGCACACACTGGTGCATTCACTTTCCAGAGATCACACCCCAGGTCAGTGGCAGAGCGAGGAATAGATTTCAGGTCTCCTGAGTCCCAGTCCAATTCCTTATTCACAGGACCATACTGCCAGTGATGTGGATGAGTATCCTCTAGCAATTATAATGAGGTCACAAATACTCAGTTTCATTGATAACTGAAATTAGGATTTGAACACGTCTCCAAAGGCATACTAATGAGTTTACCCACTATATATGCTACTTACTGTACCTCCTATTAACTCAATATTAGCTTTGTTATTTATTATTCTTATACAAATAATATAACAGTTGTCTATCCAAGGCTGGAAGCCATAGTTACTAAAACCTAATTAGAAATTAAATAACCTGCAGCCCACAACTTTTCCCTCTTACACGCACCTGATTTTTCTCAAAGGCCGACCTTCCCAGGAGCCTGCGTAAATGCATCTTGTAACATGCTCTGACTTGGGCTAGTTTGCAGAAGTGGTGAAGTCCTGTTCCAGAGCTGAGGCCCACTCACAGAGAGAGAGCTCCACTGCCAGCCCCCTCTCTTTGAAATTGAGGAGAAGGCAGCTTGAGTGTCCCCACGGGTGGCAGATATGCCAGCGTGGCACAAAGAGAGGAGACTTTCCATTAACATAATTCTAAACCATTTGGGATTTTTTAGATCAAAATCAGCCTCTTATATTTAAAATGGAAAATGATATATAGCCAGTGTATCTCATGGAACACCGAGGCTGGGTGCTGTCACCAAGAAGCATCACTGCATCCTGCACCAATTTAAATTTCTGAATTGACCTAGGCTGTAAGCCCTTATCACTTGGATTTCAGTAATCCAGTTGTGAGGTAACAAAGGCATGGATTATGGTAGCGTGCCTACATCTGAAAGAAGGGTCTCAATCTTCTAAGCAGGCATAGATGATAAAAAGAATTCCTGGGCACTGATGCTATATGATCATCCAACAACAGCTGGGGATCCAGTGTAATGTCCAGACTGTGAACACATGTAGCAAATGATAGGAACGCACTAAAACAAAGTGGGAGATATCTGCCTCACCATATCATCTGCTTGTTTCCCTGAGTCTACCAGCAACACCTCAGTTTTGGGCTGGATTGAGCTTCAGCCAGCCAGCTCTCATCCCTGTCCCAGTCTCCTGCAAACACTAGGCTAGATGATCAATAATACTGGCAGGATCAGGAGAGTCAGGGAGAAAGAGCAAAGTGTTATCAGCATACTGAAAATGCTGCTGCCCATATCTTCTCACAAACCCTTCCAGCAGCCTGTTAAACATAAGGGAAGACTAGATGGATCCCTGCAGAATTCCATGTGATAGTGTCCAGGTGTAATGTACTAAATC
The DNA here is from genome assembly GCF_965140295.1 of Lepidochelys olivacea. Taxonomy (NCBI): domain Eukaryota; kingdom Metazoa; phylum Chordata; order Testudines; family Cheloniidae; genus Lepidochelys; species Lepidochelys olivacea. Next base: position 27,581,539 of record NC_140417.1, on the reverse strand, counting down.
TTTCCAGGCACTCAGGAAAGTACAGTCACTTTCATGAGCAGCTCGCAGTTAAAGAAATGCCTTGAATTGCATTTTAATTTAGTATTTGTTTGCTTACTTTTAGCGCTTCTGTAAAATAACATCTTCTGAAACAACTTATCACTGAGAAATCTTTATTGAAGGGACATGTGCCATTATGGTGAATTATACCATTCAAAAAACCTGTCACAGCTTAAAAAATATTTTAAAAGATACCTTAAAAAGACACGGAAAAGTTGAGAAGAAATGCAATAGGAAAATGCATTTGAAAGGAAAGGCTAATAAATAGGACATGTTCCAAGAACAGGACAAGAGGAAAGCAAAGGAGTTTTGCTGCGAGTTGGTTTTTAGATTAGAGTAGGCATTGGTAGAATGAGGAAGTTAAGGTTCCTATCTGCTATAAACTATAACTGTGTAGATGTTGGGTTCTTCTATCTGATGATGGGAATATCCGAAGTGAAGTTGAAGACAGTGTCAAAGAAAGAAAAGACGATCTTATTTTTTTCTTGCAAATGATTCAGAAGGGAATTCCTTAAAATTAAAGCTATATGTATTTCGTTTATCATGTTTCTGCATATTGCACCTTATTCTATATAAACAGATGAAAGATAATGTCGTCTTGATGTGATAATTTTCAAGCTACCTACTTTAGCACGGTATTTCACTTTATAGTAAATGAATAAGACTTTTCCTGAAACGTACAACATAGGGTTTTGGGGGAATTAACAAAGTTCAGGCCACTTCTTTGTTCTCCTGACCCTAATTATTATACAAACTATGTGTTGTGCCTCAAAATAGTTGCTGGCAAAAGATCAAATAAACAGATAGGTAGTCAGTTTCAACAGACTGCAGGCTGTTTTTTTTCTACTCCCTGGCATCAGCCAGAGTCTGCTGCAACGAAGACAAAGACTTGGCAGCTTTCCTTGCCCTCTGCTGGTCATTTACTCTTTCCCCTAATGCCCCCTTCTGCTTCTTCCTCCCTCCTGATTTATTGGTCTGTAGGGAGAGGGATGATTTGTCCTTGGGACCTGACTGTACCTTACCTCTATGGCAGCTGCTAGGATAGCCGGGCCCGCTTCAATTGAATGGCCTCTTCCTCTGTCTCTCCTATCTAGGGTAGCCAACTTGGTAATATTTAAAAACCGGACACTCCAGCAGACGTGCCAGACCCTCCCCTGGTCCACCTCTTCCCCCGAGGCCCCACTCCTGCCCCTTCTCTTCCTCTGAGGCCCCACCTCCATCCACTTCTCTTCCCCTCTGCCCCCCTCACTCACTGCTTTTCCCCTCCCAGCCCCTGCTCCCAGGGTCAGGAGGGACTTGCCTGAGAACCAGGACTGGGAGCTGCAGCCACCCAATAAAGGTAGGAGGTGGCCTTGGCTGAATAGGGGCTGGAGCGGGTGATGACTGGATCCTGTCAGATCCCCTTTTCAACTGTACTTTCTGTTCGAAAAGGAGGCACCTGGCCACCTTACCCCATCTCATTTAAAGGCCCAGTAATTTCTCTATCTTAATATCTTACATATTGGACCTCCCTTTTAACTTTTTTCTGAGACCTATATCTACGCTGGTCTCATCACTTTTAAAACAAAAATCCACTTTTCTTCTCTGTTTATAACACATAAGTATAGAGAAATAGTGTAAGTTCATGTTCTCTCTCTCTCCTTCCCTCACTCTCGTTTCAGTAATTATTCATAAGTTTCCTTAGATCAAAAGCTTCAGTGATATCGGTCTTATATTTTGTCTAATACTTAATATCATAGTTTTTTTATTTGTCCTATTATAAATGGGGCTGGTTGTTTTTTCCTGTGCTAATTGATATAGCATGCTTGCCTATAGCACAATCTTTATTTGAGCTTCCAAAACAAAATTGTCACTGCAATTTGTTTGCTTTTGTTTGTACTCTGATTCACTGAAAACTCCTCTCTTCATTTCATTGCCCTAGTTTACTCATCTCAGCTCTCAGAAATGTCATTGTCTTCTCCTTTTTGTATTAAACTGGCTTTCCCCCATCTCTTTAATGGTCCCTTGCCTAGCTTTACCATATTTCAAGTTCCTAAATAGAGGACACTGCCAGAGGCAGTGGGAGGGGGCATTATTGCAGCCGCCATTCTCAAGCCAACCAGCTCTGAAGGCAGTGCTGCTGCCAGCAGCCGTGCTGAAGTAAGGGTGGCAATACCATACCATGTATAGCAGCACTGTCTTCAGAGCTGGGCGTCCTGCCAGCAGCTGCCACTTTCCAGGTCCAGCTCTGTCTTCAGAGTTGGGTGTCCGGCCAGAAGCTCAGAAGTAAGGGTGGCAATACCAAATCATGGACATTTGTTCATATTTCAAAAATCTGCCTGGACGGAGATTGGAGGACCAACAAACAGATCTTGTCCAGGAAAACCTGGACGTATGGTAACCCTACCCTTATCCTTTCCATTCTTCTACTGTTCTATTTCTGCTTTTCTCTCTTTTCTCACCCCATTACCTCTCATATTTCCTTCCTTTGTTGGTTTTAGTTTTTTACACTTCTGCTGTCTTCCCTTCCCCACCCATTGCTTTTTTTTCCTGCTTTCTGTGTCTTCTTCAACGTCCTTACTTTCTATTAAATTTGTTCCACTCTCTTTTCCACATTTCTGTTTTGCTTTCTTTGACAGGATGGCAGTGTTGTAGAGTTAATATTTTATGTAACCCCAGATAATTGTTTTGGGGTGATTAATTTGGGTGGCAAAGGCAAGTATCTCACCAAAAACATACTACTTCAGAGCCTCTGGAGACAAGTAGATTGTGTGGGTATTTTGGTTATGGCTCATCTGTAATGATCAGTTCAAATTCATTTTATTAAGGAAATCATGCAAGAGATGCTATGCCTGTAGTTTTGAGCCTCAGATATTGAACCTTTTCATTCAGATAGCATCTCCTTTATCATTAGTTTCATGTCATCCAGTATTGTAAAGAAATGTTTGTCCTATTTTGCATGTGGATTAAATATTTTGTAAGAAATGGTGGTAATATATTACTTCTCTGAGTGTTGATAAAGAGGAGGTCAGTGTTCTGCCATACCACAGGCAGCTAGACTAGCAGTAACTGTGTCTTTCTACTGGGTATATACCATTTCTTATCATTCCTGGAGCATAGATATGAATTCAGTCTGACTTTTGCTTTATTAGTCGGCTCATGAAATCTCATCGTTGACAGACTTACTACTGGTACTATGCAATGTGTATCATTATGGAATAAGGGGTCAGTGGCTTTCTGAAAATATTTTCTCTGCATAGTTTTTGTCATTCTAGTTGTGAATCTACAAAGATCTCCATTTTATTTGTACTTGGGCCCTGCAGGTAGAAATGAGCACCAGACATCTGTGATAAAACTCCTGAAGAGTCAGGAGTTTTTAGATGTTAAGAACAATGCTACCTATTAAAATGTCCTAGAGCTCTGATTCATTGACATTATTTTAAACCTTGTAACTGGTGTATTCATGTGGGCAGGAGAAAGTTAGAAAAGATGCTTTTGAATAGACTCAATTATTCTCTCAGAAATTGTGCCATAAGGAAGAATGTGTATGGCAATGTTGTCTGTCAGAAACATTTCAAAGTAATCGGAATTGCTCTGTGGCAAAGCTCCTTCTGCAAAAATACCTTACTTTTTCTTTTAACTTTTGAGTTCTGCATTTTCACCACTTTTCTTTTCCCTTACACTTTTTAATCATTGTCAAATGTAAGTGTGTTGATGCTCAAATGTCCTCATTTTGTTTTCCAGCTTTTGTTCTTCCCATCTTCTCCTAAAAGGAGGAGGAAGTGCTTTGTTTAGGCTACATGTTTTCGGACTGAAGAGTGTTTATAGAATACTCATCTGTTCCCCCTATGCATGGTACATTCAGTGACATCACTACATACTTCTATATAGTTTGGACAATCCAAAACTACATTGCAAATGAAGGGGCGAGCAAACAGAAGATGTTTTGATAATTAACCACAGAATATGGGTCATGTCTTGTAATTCCCATAAAGTTTATTATAATCCTGATCTTAGACAATGAACCTTGCCAAACTTCTTTCCCGTGTTTAGTGGCTGGAGATATTTTGCTTACAGTTTCTGCAAGTATCAGCCTTGGAACACATAGCCAAAAGTGTTCCTTCCATGTAGCTGAACCACTGATGTTGATGTTTAATAACTCTGAGAATACTGGGAAGATTCAAGAGGACTGATAAAATTGTGCCAGTATTTAAACAGAATAAATGGGATAGAACAGGTAATGATAGGCCAGGTAGCCTGGCATTGACCACATGAAGATCATCAAATGGTTGGTTCAGGATCCAGACAGTAAAGAGTTAAAGGATGAGCGTATAAGTAATGCCAACCAACATGGCTTAATGGACAACAAGTCTTGTCAAACAAACTTGGCATTTGTTTTTTTGAGATCACAGTCTTAGTTGATAAAGGTGTCTCTAACATAACATACGTAGACTTCTGTAAGGTATTTGATTCAGATTCAGATGATACGAAGATAGGCCTTAGGGTAAATAATGATGCTAGGTCAGTTATACAGCACAGTTTAGATTGCTTGGTAATGAAAGGAATGTTGGTCACACAGGATGCGGGAATGTATTCTGGAAAGCAGTGACTCTGAAAAGTACTTAGGAGTCATGGTGGCTAACCATCTGAACATGAATTCACAGTGTGATCTTGGGCTAAAGAGGTCAATATGATCCTAGGGTATATACATGGGGGGATATCAAGTAGAAGGTGTTATTACCTCTATGTCACTGTTACTGTGGAATTAAGTTTGCCTAATGCTGCCTTGTGCCCTTTTGAGATGTGGATTGTGGCTGAACTCAAACCTTTGATAGCCCGGGGACTATGGCATTAAGAAAAGACAAACATAACTTCTAAAAACCAGAAAATACAGAGTTACAATAGTGTATCCCACACCACATGAAGGAAATTCCTGAGTGCATCTTGCCACACTCAGCTGCCTGCTCTGCCCTTCTCCTGGCCATTCCAAGTCCCCAATAGGACTGGAGGGGATGTGAAAGGAGGGCATGTGGTAGCTGAGGAGCAGGAATAAGCAGTGCATCTCCCAGCTGGAGACAGCAAAGGGAAGGGTAAACCTAGTGTCTACCCTATGTTTGGACCTAGTGTAGAAAGAAGAGGCTCTGCATAATCCTCTGCAGCATATGAGACTTGCGGAGATATGAAGTGGTTTATTCATCTCCAGAGGATGTTTTCAACAGCCAGAAACAACAGCACTAAGAGATGTGAACTGTCCCATACATCTCAGTGGGAGTTCTCCCCCACCTCTTCACTTTAGGCGGCATTCACAAAGGTATTTAGACACCAGTGGGAGTTAGGCACCTAAATGCCTTTGTGAATCCCACCCTTCATGTCTCTAACATACACTGAGCATGTCCATTCTCAGGTTCTGACACTGGCCCTATCTGTCATGGTTAGTGCTGCATGGAATGAGTTCAGTGAGCCTCTCTCAGAACAGAACCAATATATCTTGGAGCAGACTTTTGTGCCATCCTCTCTGGTGTTACAGTGTGGCACCAAGTCCCTCCCGTATCAGCCTATGCCACATATCCTGGGCACAGTGCTGCCTGCCAAAGTGGGACTTTGATAGATGGGTGGATGACATTGAGGGTACAATTGTGGAATGCTCAACTTCCTCAAAATTGCCCATACAACTCAAACTTTCAAAAGGAGAACTGAACACTGAGAACTGTTTACAAAGAGTGGTGATAAAGCCTTTGCAGAGCAATAACTTTAGAAATACAGGTATCTATATTTGTTCTTGGTACTGTTGAATTAGCTGAGCTAAGTGGCAATCCAGTGATACAAGTTGTCACAGGGTGCGCACAGGTTCCCTGCCCGTGGCCCTGTGCTCTTGTGCTTAGGCGATCAAAGAAGGGGTCCCAAGCCTCTTTCAGTTGTTTCACCCTTGTCTCTTTATTTACAGTGTTTAGTGCAGCTCCAATTCCCCCCAACACCGATCCCCACACTGACCCTTCCCTGGGTCTTCTGGCCCCTGAGGCTTCCTGCAGTCGGTAGAGACAGAGCTGCAGTCCCCCTGTCTTCTCCCCTGGCTAGCCTCCTCTCTTCGCCTTTCCCTGAGCTTATATCTCCTCCCAGTGACCAGCCCAGCTGGCTCCACTTGGTTCAGCTGTTTCCCCTGAACCTGCCCTTGTTAGGGTCTGCAGCTGAGCTCCTTGCTGGGTGTCTGGACCCCTGCACCAGGCTGCTCTGCTGGGAAGCAGGGGAGGAGCCACCCCTTTAGCAGGGCATCAAAGGGGTTCACCCTATGCTCTGCCACACAAGTTTTATGAGGATAGTCGTATTTTTCCCCCCTCAATGAAAAATAAGATATAGGAGTCTGAAAATTTTAAGTTTCTCTTGAGGAAGGGGCATATCTGGGGAATCCCTGGACCCAAAGACCCTAACTTAATATCACAAAATCCTTCCTCAGCTCCTGAGCTGGCAAATGAAATTTTCAAGGCATTCTGACTGTTATGGAGTTGACTGCAGAACAATTCTGTTCCACAGCAACTTGAGGTTTTGAAGTTTTGTTTTCATTCTGTATTGGAACAGGGGATGTGGACTGGTAGCTATGGCACCACCCTGGTGTGTGGAAGACCTATGTTCAAGTCACGGCTCTGAGTGATTTAGAGTTCTTCATTCAAGATCACTGACTCAAGCAGAACAGGGCCTTGAACCTGGATGAATACAGAATTTCAGAGTGCTCTAAAACCCACACACACACAGAGAGAGAGAGAGCTGGTCAGTGAAATGAAAAGATATGTCAAACTCTACCAAGAAGTTATGGGCTTGATGTTATGCAAGAGGCCAGGCTAGGTAATCATAATAGTCCTTCTGGTCTTTAATTTATGAATGAATGTATGAGTCAGTGTGTCATGAAAGGTTTTGGAGAAGAGAGTTGGTATCTGAGGTAATATGGACTTTTACAGATAGTAACTAGTACCTTCAATTTTGTGAACGTGAAGCAGCAGCTAGTACAGGTTAAGGAATCACACATGTAATATGCTGTCTAGTTCATCTGCCTCTTCAAAAGTGTGTATAACTCCAGGAGGACTTCTGCTTCCTGGAAGATTGCACTTAACAATGGCACCTTCACACATGTTCAGAGAGCTGGGCAGAAAGCTTACTAGCTGTTTTTCCATATTATATTTTCAAGTACCTTAATTTTGACAATCAACTTTCTCCTTTGAAATGTGAATTGAAATACTGTGATTTCTCTAAATTTCCCACTTCTGTAAAAGAAAATTTGAGGATAGGATTAGACAAGTGACTTTTTTGACACTTTTAATAAATTAGCCAAATTTTCACATCCAGACTGTAAACTGTAACCTTCTGTGACCTGACCTAATGAAAGAGTTAAACAAAGTGTTACACACTGTTTTGCTGTCTTTAGGCATTTTTCTGTATTCATGGACTCAGTTATTTTAATGTAAATAGGCACCTCAACAGCTGTGTCCCCATAAGCATGTTTTATTTAGCAGCTGGGTTATACACGTCACTTGGCAGCCATGGATTTTCAATTTTTCCCTGTGCCAACGGGGCAGCTGGAATAATTTGAGCACTCATTAATTTGGGAGAAATATGAGCTGAGTAAATCAGACAACATGAGTCTTCTATATGGTGTTGTACAAGGATAAGCGGATCAGGATAGAAGCAATTTGCCCTGTCTCAAGGGGGGCTTACATTTTTAATAAGCTAGTTATGAAAATTCTATTTCTTTGCAGTTTGAAGAGTCTAATTAGTGCCTGTAATTTCTCTCATATAACCAGAGTGGGTGAAAGTTAACATTAGGCCTCCAGAGTCTTTTCACATTCATTTACAGACAGAAATCAGGTAACGGTTTGTAGCTAATTAGAACAGTGTATTAAATATTTAGTCTGTCTTAATTTAACTGTGAGAACACATGGATGGGCTACAGAAAATGATAAAGGAGACTTACATTTAATTTTTAATCAAAGATAAACTTAAAGGCAGTATAATAATTTTAGTGCTGACTGGTGTAGCCTGACAGTCTAAGCAGCAATTGCCTCTAGTTGGCTGAAATGTCAAGATAAAGAAAGATGATGCCTATTTAATTTCATCACTGTAATGCTTTCAGGGTTCAAACAATTCCTCATGTATATATACTTCATTTAAAGAACTGAATGAGCGTCAGCATAATAGTTGTTATTTCTGTATATTGTAAAGCATTAGTGATATTTAAAATCACATTTATTCTTCCATCCACTACTGCAATAATTTCCTAGAGATTTTATTAAACAGAAGTGGGGCTTCTAGGTTGAGAAGATTTTGATTACCCACAGTTAGGCATGTCTAACAGTAAGTAGACATTCCTAGCAGGCTTTGTCAAATAGTGGCTCCATTCCAATTAGCGATGTCCATTCCAATCAGTGAAGAATCTGTGTTTGCAAACTTATACTTTGGCTGAATCTCAGTGCTGGACCTTGGCAGTCTACTCTGCCAAGTATGCTAAAGAGAAGGCTACTGCTGGCCAAGCCAGTAAGAGATGTGCTAGGTTTCCAGCTGGAAATTACTCTTACATCCATCAAACACTAACGTTAGTAGCTCAATAAGTGTGAATTATTCTCTAGCAAGTACCAACAAATATGATGTTATATTCTCTCTTTGTTGTAACTGTTAATGGATTTTTGTTCATAATACAATTTTTAGAAAATGTTTGTACTGTATTAAAATGAGTAGGGACATTTTAGAGTTTCCTGAAAATATAATTTTCCTTTTTCCCCAAAAAGGGTTTCAATCTTATTCTGTTCTTACAGTTCTCATAATATTTTACCCTTGATGACCACACCTGTCTCGCCACACTTGTCATGTCACCACAGAGTCTTTTTGTGGTTGTTTTTTTCTCTTTGTAGGGCCTGCTCCTGCCCCAGTGAAGTATCTGGCACAATTTATTGGGTATGTCTATTCTGCAGCTGGGAGCAAACCCCCCAGCCCACATAGACAGACTGGCACTAATGGGGCTCAAACTAGTGTACTAAAAATAGCAGTGTGGATGTCATAGCATCAGCGAAAGTTTGGGCTAGCCACCCAAGCTCAGACCCAGGGGATCGGGTGGGTGTCAGCTTGGATGGCTAGCCTGAACCGCCACCGGTGCTGCAATGTCCACACTGCTATTTTTAATGGACTAGCTTGAGCTCAGCTAGCGTGAGTCTGTCTACACTGGTTGGGAGGCTTGGTCCCAGCTTCAGTGTAGACATACTGGTGTAGATTTCAATGGCCTATAAATCATTAGACACAGATGTTCACTTACTTAAATTTCACCACATGTAGAAAGTGTTGTAGATGCAGAGCCTTCATTCCCCAGTCACATTTTCACCAGCTTGTATGGTGTAAATGTATGGTTCTTTAGCGCAATACTTTTGACTTGGAGAGGAGGTGACTATGGTTTAAATCTAGCTTTCTGGTTTCACTCCAATGATATTTATTCCCCCTTCCCCACATGCCTCCCCCCTCCCCGCCTCCAGTGAGGTCTATACACTACGGAATAATAAATTCCATTAATTATATAAATGATATCTTTTAAACTTACATTATTACATTATAAATGTGCTACACAAATAGAGAAGCAGAGAAACTCAGGGATAACTCGCTTGACAAGTATGGAAGCACAGGAGGACCTTACAAGAAGTGTCCTTTGTAGTTGCCCTTTTGCAGTTCAGTGACCTCTCAACCGCTCCACTAATGAAGTGAATGTTTTGAAGGCTTCTGAATGCTATGAAGTTTGCAGAATGCTGGGGTGGTATTTTTCTAAGCTCTGAGGGGATTTGGAGGCCTGATTAACAAATATTTCAAATGGGGATCCCTTCGCTTTGAAAACCTCAACCTTTATCTATCTACATATATGCCAATGCCATTCCAATGCTGGAGTTTCATTGGTTATCTGCTTAGCCAAAGTTTTCCCCACTTTCAGTGCGCGGCCTCAGTTTTATCCAATAAACTCCATATTGCACCTCTTGTCCTGCCTTCATCCCACCTACTGTCCCCATCTGAGCTGAAAAGGTCCCAACAGAACCAGAGCCTCTTGCTCCAGTGGCAGCAAGGCCCTAAAGAAGGAAAACTAGCAGTAGTAAGTACTTCAAAATGGAAAAGAAATAAATGGTGTTAAAGACAAGGACTAAACTAAACAAAGAGGAGCAAATGGAATGGAAGATTAGTGGAGAACTATAGTCAAATAAAAAAAAGCAGCATTTACCTCAAGATAGCTCAAACTCTTACAGTCTCTGGGCTTAGTCAGTCCTCAGACTCCTGAGCCATGACACTGTGCCTTTAATCTCAAATTTCCTCTGAAGCATTATTTGGATGCTAGAAACTCCCTTGCAGATTGCTAGAAAATCAGTGATAAAATGTCCAAATATCACCTTATTTTGTTACATTGGTTTCCCAGTTGCCAATTTTTACAAAATGGTTTATGACTGCAATAATCTCCTCAAAATCAGCTATTATGGGAGATGATAACTGGTTGTCAGAGCATTAACCACCCTTGACTTAACTTTGGGCTATTACATAACAAAAGAATGAACTGGTGGTAAGGCTGCCAGGTGTATTAAATTATATGATGAATTATATAGAAATTCTGTGATGGGGATTAGTGTCTAAAAAAAGACTAAGCAGAGATTGCCAAACTCATTATCTGACAGGACTGTAGACTGGACAAAATCCTGTGGGGGAAAAGGCCAGTGTTTTATCCATTATGTCATCCCCTTAATCTGTGTCTGGACCACGCAGAGTGAAATGTACTGTGAATGTGTTACCATTGTTCTGTATTACATCCTGTAACTATGGAATATCGGGGGTAAGTGGGGAAGTTGATAGCATTGGGTTAGTCGGAATTCATCCTGATCTGTTCTTATGAACTAATGCAAAACCATTAGTCATTATACAAGAAAATAAAGTTGTGTTGTAGCAGGGTTTGTATGAGTCTGCCGCTGTTACAGCAGCTTCTCCTAGATTGACTGTTTTTATGTCATTGTTTCTGCTCTAATCCTTTATCCCCCCAAGTGATTTGTAATATAATTCAGACGTACTAATTTGTTTAGGCTGATACTTTGCACATAAGGAGCAAAATGTAAAGTAAGCTTGTGCTTACATTTCAGGAAATCTGTTGACTCTTTTCAAGTGATAGGAATGACAATAATTTGAGCTGGTTGAATTATTCATGGTTAATACTATTAATTGGAAATATAGCTCCTTTTCTTGTTTGCAGATCATTTGTGAAGTAGTCCTGATATTTGTTAGGTAGAAGAGTTCACCAAATAGTGTTTTACGAAAAAAATTCACTCTGGGGATTGTTCATAAACTTTCACTTCAACTCCCTGCTGTTTGCTATACATTATTTGTACTGTTGACTGGTCAGATAAGTCACATTGTATTGTTTCCACTACCTAGTTAGGTGAATGAAAATGGTTTAAACTGAGTGACAAAAAATGAATGACAAAAGCAGAGCAAATAATTAATAATTCTATCCTGGTGCAAATCTTCTGAAGAACAATAATTTCTAAAGGAGGCTCCCTTGGCTCAAGTGGTAGAGATCTACCGTTTTGGAGATGAAGGACAAAGTTCTGGTCTTGATTTACTAAATAAATCAAGCATTCTTCTTAATTGTCTATTCACAGTTCATGATGACAGATAACAGATTTAGGATCTAATATCTCACTTCCCATCAGGACTGGAAACAGGAGCTTTAGATCACTGAAGAGAGGAGTTTCCTAGTTTTCTAGTGGGGGATAGACCACTTGTTTCTGGCTCCAGTAAACTGTAAGGTTTTGGACTTTAAAATTGTGACATTGTCTACAGAAAACCTATTTTACATATTTGTGGCAGTTTTAAAAACCTATAATTTTCTTCTCTATCTGAACACTATAAAGTTGGATTCATTGTACTACAGCTGACATTACAAGTAGAAGGATATCAAAACTAGAATTAATAAAAAATATAAAACTCTGGAAAATATTTCCAAAATAGTTCTTCTGTAAAAATATATGGTGTATATTTTGCGTGATAGTGGGTGATAGTGTGGTATAAAGGTTTTATTGGCACTTGAGCTATAGATCTATCTAAAATATTTATAGCACTTTTAATCCAGTGGTCTCAAAGTAATTTATAAAGGTGGGAGAAACATTATAGTTTTTTGGCTGGAAGTGAAAGCTTTGTGAAGGTTCCAAATTGGTTTCTGTTATAATCTCTGGTTTTCAGATAATCATAACTTTGTGAAAAGTGGTCTCTTTGGAATGAAGCTTTCCAGGCTTGGTCTCAGCCCAAAGGTTTCATATTCGGAAAATTTGTTGGAAATTTCATTCAGCCAATTTTTTCAATTCGGCAATACTAAACCTAACAGTTGAACTGTTAAGATAAGAAATAGTCAGGAAATGCAAAATTATAGTTTTAGTGGTAATACCATGTTATGCCACGTTTTTTAGCCATGTTTTTCATTTGCTATGTTCTGTGCTATAGGTTTAGTGATACAAATGAAAATGCATAAAACTATACAGTGAACAAAAAAGACAGGAATAGAAAATACTGCATGTTGCTGTAGAAATCTTTTGTACTCTTTTCTTGAACTGTTCAACCTGAATGTGGTGGTGAGTTTTCTTTAATCATTGCACGTAGTTAAACAACAATCAGCTCTCTGTATGTCTTCAAAGTGGTCACTACAATAAGGAACTGTCCCCTCCCTGCACCCCCATGATCAACAAGGATTCAGGGCGCACAGTGGGAGATTAGGGTGCCAGAGATGTCTTTCCCCCTGCCATGCCAGACAAAGCCCCCAAACCACTGAGACAACAAGGGGCATTTGTCCATTTGGGTTATTTTTTGTTATCTAATATATCTTTCCATACTGTAAAATGATATAATGGCAGTGTGGGGTACTTTGGCAGTGGGAAATTATTCATCATAAATATAGGTTGCTGTGTAGTTTTTCAAAAATGTTGACAACTCTGAACTCAGTTATATGTTTTTTTTGTTAACTTTTGCCCATCTCTGTGAAGTACCTAGTTCATTGGAGTTTTCTGAACACTGCCCTCAATTATCTTAATGATTAGACCCAAACCCTTCCTCATGGAACAGCACATCAGGGTGTATGGTCTCCAGTACACAAAGGTTTGAGTCCAGCATCAGTTTTCCTTCTCCTTTCACATGGTTTCTGGGGAAGTGCTATATGAAGGCCTGCTGGGGAAAAAAGGGGGAGGTGCATATTTGTGGGAAAACAGAGCTCAGCACCTGGGCCCTGAAACTGGATGATCCCCAGGCTGAGGCAGTGTTGTGTTTTCCTACTGTTATTGTTTATAGTATCTTATTTTCTGATTAATCAAAACTATTGACTGCTGCTGGCTTATGTCTGTTGAGCCATCCCATCAGTTTAGGGTCCTCGGGATGTAAAGAAAAGAATGCCGCTGGAAAAATAGTTTCTGGATACAGGATGTAATTGCAGGAAACAGAAAATATGAGGCAATGTGTAAATGCAAACCTTTAAAAGAGGAGCACCTGAAAGCGGAGGGCAGAAAAAATGATAAAGCCGCAGGAGGCCAGAGAGTAGAAGCCATTTCCTCATACCTAAAGGTAGAAGAGTTAATGACAAAGATAAAAGCTGCTTTATAACTAACTTTTTAAAAATATTTCCACTTTAAATAGGAACTAGAGGGAATGGAACATGAATAAACATATATAGTAAATTGATGGATAAATCAGCAGAGACAGAAATTGTTTCTAAGAAGGAAGCAAATAACTTTATAGCATAAAAATATTACCAAAACAGTAGCATAAGAAGGGGTTAATCCTGATAAGCATAACTAATAAGAATGGAAGGGCAGTGGTGGGCAAACCTCAGCCACCGGGAGGTGTGGGGGGCTGTGCCTGCAGACGGTCAACGTCCGCAAAATGTCTCATCGCAAAAAGATTATCCTGATGGGCCGCAAGTTGCCCACCACTGAAGTAGAGTGTGGTACAGTTTTTCAAGTCTACAGCTACCCCTTCATAAACTTACTTCTGCTTTTATTTCAGTTGATTTCATATAGTTTGTCTCTGGCTTTTTGGCTATCTAGTCAGGCTTTCTAGGGAAGGGGAGATATATCCCTCAGGGAATAGTCAGGCTATATTCTGCATGGAAAATGATACTGATTTTCAGGGTGCACATGGCAATTTTGTTGTTGGCATATTCTGTTCCTTTCCTTTCCCCCTTATGCTTTGCCATTATTCCTTTTCCCTTCTGATTCCTCCCATATCCTCTGTCTCTCATGTTCAGAAAGGGTGAACGGACCCTAATTTTTGGCTTGCAAGGTATTTGTGAATGGATCTCTGCAGGTTGTGCTGGCAGGGGCTGGCAGTGGACCAGCTCCTGTAGGCAGATGATTAATCACTTAGCTCTAACTTTAATCGGAGATGAATGCACACAGGAATTTTTTTGTATACAAAATTCTGTGAGTGTAACGAGTGTTTTATACAACACAATGACCAAGTATGCTTTAAGCATTGTAGGAGAAGGCATATCAATGGGAAAAATGGTATTGCTTCTCAATGTCTGTCTTTACCTTTTAAGATGGGTACACGTTATGCCATGCAGGTTAAAATCTACTGGGTAGTACCAGTGATTTTATTTGCTTAGATTCACAATCCAAAATGTTGGTTCAGAAATATAAGTACTTCCAAAGAGGCTTGAAGAAAAAGCAGCCCCCATCCATGACTCGATTTCATGAAATTCAGACATTCATAGAAAATCCTTTACGAAACTTAGATTTCAGCAATATAAGTTAATTCTAGATGACCTCTAGTCCCAAGTTCTCTGGGTGTAGTTGAAAAGGAGCCTGCTAGTAACTTGAGTATTGTTTGTCCCTCTAATATTCTCTCAGCTGTTGATCCAATGAATATTGAAGCATCTTAATCAATTCAACATAGAGGCAACTGTCCTTTCTTGGCAAGTCAGAGAGGAAACTCTATTCTGCTGGAGATGTCCATGAAATAGCTTGCAGCTGCAAGAAAAGGTCTTCACTTCACTGTTAGCTGCAAGCAGAAGTTCCCTTTTCCCTCTGGCAGCATTAAATATCTGAAAATATTATTTTACCAGCTGTTCAGCATCAAGAAGAGCCTTCAGGGTTGCAGAATTATGAGCCTTGCAGAGTTTAGTTGTGGGACGAGCCTTTCATCAGCTCCCCTGACTAACAGTTGCAATTACCCTAGGTCAGCTCATCTTGTTTAGGATACAGAGGAGCAAGTCCCCATTCTTCATCCACGGCTCTCTCACCAGTATTCTGAGTGAAGTATTAAAGGTGAATACAGTTGAGTGGCTGTAGGTTGCACTCCACATGCCCAGTGGGTCCTTTCCATCTTTCGATTTCCATAATATTCACCAGCATTATATAAACCCATTAACTGGACATTTCACCGATACTGATTACTTATTCTCCAATAGTGAGCCACATGCGGACAATAGGTTGTGCAATCTAAGTTATGATCTATTTTAAGGCAAACTGAAAGAAGTGCATGTAGCAATCAAAAGGAAAGGGGACAGAAGAATGCGGGGCAAAGGAAAGAGGTTTTAAAAATAATAACAGAGTCAATTAAATATCTGTATTCTCTACTGGTCATCTAATTAACTATTCCTTAGTCACCTGGGTGCAAGATTTATATTCAATTTTGTGTGGACTACTTAACTTGGTAATTTAACACACAAACACTGGTTTCTTTGTCCAGGCACACCGATCAGGGTTACCAACACAAACATGTCATTGCAATAGTCCACATGTTGTGTTTTATCTCACAAGCCCACTACCAGAGGCTACTGTTCTGGAACACAATTATCAATCTCAATCATAAAAAAGCAAAATATCAAAAGAGAATCTGGCCTGTATAAAATGAATAGTTGGAATTAGTCCAATTCTTAGTAGGCATTTGATCACATCACATTTTGGGTTCATCAGAACCCATGTTAGCAATCTCATCAGATAGGATCGTAGCTGAATGGCGAGTGTTTGCCCCCTTCATCTACGTATGATCTGACACATAATAGTGGGGCAGTGTTAGGAAGTTTCTACAGCTGCTGTAGAAGGATAAAGGACATTAGTCTCCAATGCTGCTATCAGGCATCCAGCATCTAAAAACACTTAGAAAAGAAAGTTAGCCACAAGCTCTATTATAGATCCTACCCTTCAGGGTCTGTAACATTAATTTAGAGCTTTCTCTCCCAACATCTGTTACCACTGTAGCACTGCATAACAGAAATCGTAGTTCAGGGCATGCCTATAGGAGTTGCAGACAGCGCAGAAATAGCAAATGTAGTCCTAAAAGTGAAATATTTGGCTTTTTGGACAATATTTGCTTTGCAGCCAGTGATTCTGACATGGCTAAAATGTTCAAAGTTGCAAACAGCAGTTATAATAATTGAAAACTAATATTTCTGCCTGTGAATATTTCCTCTCCCCACAGAGGACAATCTATGTGAGGCCTAGGTCTGAAAATTAAAAATGTTTAATTTTTGGCTTCTCTCCCAAACATCTGAGTCCCATATCTATTTAGTACCAGACAATGTAATACTACTACACATGTGGAGCAGATTATGTAAGACAGACACCTTATTCAATCAGTCACTTTTCAGAGTGGTTCTACTGTTCAGTTATTCCACAAAAGACCCTAGAGAAGATATGGTGGTCACCATTACAAGTCTGTATTTTCCAGCATTTACTTTACAGTGGTATCTGAGATATCAAAATTCACTCCTATACTTAACATCTAACCCATACAGGGTCAAATTTTCTAAAGTGCCTAAATCCCATGTTCAGAACAGATTTAGGCACAATGAAATGTGTGTCTCACTGAAAGTCAATGGAACTTAGGTTTCTATGGGCCTCAGGGCTTGGCCAAATGTAAAAGTTATACTGCTTTAACTATATTTATACAGTTAACCCAATACACACCCCTTGTGTGTGCCATCATATAGATATAAAGTTGCTTTATATGGGTAGAGCTACTCCTGTATGGGAATGAGACTATGCTATGTCAGTTTAAGGCACCTTTATGCTGGTTTAACTATGTTCACAGTCGGGGCTGTATTGTACATGTAGAAGTATTAACTATTATTAAAATATCCTCCATAGCCCAACCAGAGTATTTATACCAGTATAAGAACTGTGTGAAAACCAGGCCTTAAGTCATTTTTGAAAATGGGACTTAGGCTCTTAAGTCACTTAGGCATTCTGGAAAGTTTTAGCCCTAATCTATTTATACCTCACTCATGACCATAGTATCTGAAAGCAGAAAACAACTGTGGCAAGCTGTTATTGCATTGAATAGTTAGTCATCAGCGATAACTTCCCACTGCAAGTTCATAGTAAATAAAATGTAAACCACTGGGTTCATTGACAGATCAGACAAACTTGTAGAAGTGGCAGATAATAAGAATTATTTATCCTCCTAGCTGAATTCTAAAGGTTGTCCTCAAAATCAAGGAGGAATATAGATATCTGTATGTATAAATCTAGTTTGGCACCTTTAAAACCAATATAAAATAGTTTCACTTGTAGTACAATTCATCTTTTTTTCTCATTATACTCTTGTTTTCTCTTAACTATGCTGAGCAGTAACCCATTGATACTGAATATGCAGCAGTACAGTACAGATATTTTAAATGATAGGTTATCTTATTTTTGATTTTTATAAAAGGTAGGTAGAAATTATATTTTTCTTTTGCTTTTATATTTCATGGCTAAGGTTAATAACATATTTGATATACTGTTATAATCCATAGCCCTAAGGGGGAAAATAATCTAGTCATTAAGTTAAGGAAAGTAGGCATTGTTTAAATGTGCTCTGGTCAGTCATTTTCAGGGCTGTGAGACTGTGGTCTTTTTTGTTTGTTTCAAGGTAGATGTCAAACAATTAGCACTGCCTATGCTGATGCTTAAAATATTTTCTAGAAACACTGCTTACATCATAGGAAATGTGTGTATAAAACACTTTCAGGGAAAAATCATTAACATCCTTGCAGCACCAGTATAATGGCAGTCCATTTCTCATGATGATCTATGATACCCATTTGTTGAAATTTTATTACTTGTAGCTTTAATTCAGTTTGGTTGCTGTTCTAGCATCTTCCCATATTTGCCTCTTTCTCCTTTAGATAAGGTTGGACTTCTTTTATTAGGAACACAGTTGCAGTTTGATTATTTGTAGATTAAAGGAGACCATTAAACATAAATCTCTAGATGGATTCAGTCTCCACATAGACTATAAGGCAGCACTGTTTTCAGGAAGATAAACAGAGACAGTGATTTATGTCGCATTTTTGGGGGTATACTTCTGATTGTATTGTTTCTCTTGTGATTAGAGATTAAAGGTTGTGTTTACTAATATTTTAGCTAGCCATCAACAAAGCATGGAAATAAAAAATTACACGTAATGGTATTTTCTTTACCGATTAAGAACATATTTAATTGCATCAAATTAATTCAATGCACTAAAATCAGTATATATTTTTTTTAAAAAATATATTTTTAACAAAATTACAAAAAAGTAAATGATTATACTTTCTGTGTTTGATTTTTAGAACAACTGGGAACATGTTTGGGACAAATTTTGCAATTGGGCATAGGTGACCCCCATTCAGTTAAATGGGAGCTACCTAAATGAACCTGGAAGCAAAATGTGGACCTTAAAAAGTATTTAAACTGACAGAAGGATTGGATTTAAAGAAAAGAGAAAGAACTTCCAAAAACTTCAGGAATCTGAAGTGAAAATCACCCTGTATGTGAACTTTTACCTACAGTGGTGGTATTGGTGGTATTCTACAAATCATTTTTGATTAACTGCAAATGAGCAGGAACAGCTAATTGAAAAATGGAAGGAATTGTATTGTTGAGTATTTGTTTAAATTGTAAATATATTAAATCAGAGGATTTTGAAAGTTCTTTATATCTGGTTATTCCTTTGATATTAATTTGTTTTCCAGATTATTTAAGATCATCCACATTGCGAGCTTGCAACCAAAATTAACTAATGAGTATTACAGGCTGAAGCAAAGGAAGCCTTTGTTTTTTCTTGCTTTTTTTAAGCCATGATTCTAACATGGTATCTGTGGGAAAGTTTGTTGGACAGTGATACTTCAATAAAGTTGTCTTGCCTTCTACTGATGAAAGCAGGATTTGGTTTTGTATTGAATTCAAACTCTTAATTATATAATATGCAGCTCAGAATTTTCTCTATTTTCACAAATATGGGAACTATAGTTGTTACTACAAAACATGTTATATTCCTGTGTTTAATTAAAATATCTTCCTTGCGGAGAGTCTGCAAGACACAGAAACAATTAAGGCCATTAGAAAATGAGACAAGTTTTGAATCTGTCATCAAGCTCAGCTACTTTTTGGCTTTTCCTCAATCCTTGTTGAACAGTTTTTCTGCTGGTCTAGAGAGGGCCAAAGAGTCTCTCTTTCTAGTTTCAGGTATTTGTTTGGTCATGCTTTGAGCAACATTCTTGTAATGAATAACTTTGGAGATGCAATATTTTGCTAGTGTTCAAGGCTTCTACTCTTGATTCTTTTAATTTAAGGGCATGTGTGTATGTATATGTCTGCCTGTCTATCCATCCACCCAGGAGAATGTAATATTATAAACAACATCACTACTACAGACTCCCATTGACTGGTCTACTCAGAGGGCAGAATATTATTGCTAGGTGTTTGAAGAAGCACCTGATTTTTAGAAATGTACTATTTCTTAAATATGTCTCCAATGATGCTCATTTAAATGGGATTAGCATACTCTATATCTGCACCGAAAAACTGGCATTTATTTGGATTCTAAAAGTGTGACTAAAATCTATGCACACTTTGGGTTCAAGAATAATTCTTTTTGCTAGAGTCTTGAAATAATTTTATTACACATTTCCTCATGGTTAAAATCTGAAAACACTGAACGTCTGCATTTCTACAGGAAACATATAACCTGTGTATTAAATTGGTTTTGAAACAGCAAAATCTTCCAAAGAAGCAGCTACCATTTTTTTTAAACTATAAAGGTCTGTTTCATCCTCTCACTACTTCTAGTACTGAAGGTCCTTTGAGCCTAGCAGGACTTAGTAACTTTTCGCAAAAAACAAATAGACGTATTCATTTCTTATCTTCCCACATAAATGTGTCACTGTATCCTCTACTCAGCATGTACTTCCCTCTCCTCTCTCACTGCGTACACCGTCTGATCCATCTAACCTCTTGGAATTCATGGCTTTATTGACTCAAATTTAACTTCCTCTCAAAATATGATCCACAACAAAAAGCCCCAGAAAAAAGATCTGCTAAGCGTTGTCTTTACCTGTTACTTTTCAAACCTTAAACATTTTTTAAAGTTGAGATGTGATGTTCTAAAGTACTGCATTCTATAGAAAAAGGAAAAAAAAAACCAGAAAAATGTACCGAAGTCTATGAAAGTACCTTCAGAGATTTAAGTATCAAATATGAAATCTGATTATCTTACTTTACTTAGAAGCTTTTTTTGTTTCAAAGATACCTTAAAAACACATCTTGGTGAAATACTTTTATTTTCAAAGTGTATGTGCTCGTCTGGCTTTGCTGGGTTACATCAGTAGGATCACAGAAGTTAGAGATAAAAAAGATATCTACTAATTAATCAAGTTCACTGGCCTGAAAGAGCAGAATATAGTTCTTCAATAGAAGTCACATCACGTATGGAACTGACACTGCATTTGATCTTAGTCAAAAAGCGAAGAAGCAGTAATAGTGCCAAAAAAAAAAGCAATATTATCTCTTAACGGCATGCCGTGTACTTTAATGTTGCGTGTCGGACAAACCTGACAAGTTTGAGGCTTTGACAAGAAACGAAAGCAGCATTCTCTAAACAGCTAAGAGGAGACTGGAAGTCATTGTGAGATGATGCATGATTTATTTTATTTTTTTTTTTACTTTTGGAAGACTGGGTTCAAAATACCAGAGTTTTTGATCTCACCTTAATTTCCTTTTGTTCACATCACAAAACAATCATGCAATTTGATACTGGTGGTTTCTGTTTAAGGAAGGAATGGAATAGCAGGGATACTGCTGGTCAGAATGGAACTACTATAGCAAAAGTTGTTGGAGATCATGCCCAGCTCCTGTCAGTGATATTATTTCCATAAGCAGAAAATTAAATCTGAAATGTTTGGGAGCATAATAAACAGCAGCTGAAGTGGAACTAAAAAGAAAAAAGCTTATCGGCAAAAGAAGTATTCTTAGATTTAAATATTTGTGATAGCTAATTAACTGGTGTGCTCTAAGATATGGTTTTCCTGATGTCTATGGGAGAACTCCTATTGACTACAAAGGTGTAGGACCAGGACCAGGGCTTCACTGTCCATTGTATATTCACCTCTGTGGGAATGCCCACAACGTAGCTCTGCTAAAGAGGTGGTTGAACTATTTGATTTGGAGTTTTTCTATAGTATATATCCACTAGAAGGGATGGTCTTTTGGGGACAAAGATTTTCAATATCTCTACGCTACTGTCTTATCAGTTTTACTGATTGAGATCCACTTAGTTGATTCTGTTTCTTTTTTTACAAAAGAACAATTTGCAATCAGAAAATGCTGGTGTGCTTGTCAAAAAGTGTGTTTAAAGAAAATACAACAACTCCTCATCCCTTGCAATATGTTTTACCTGACAATGATGACTTAAAATCTGTGGTGGTGTTTTCAGGTGATGGAAACCAGCATTTAGTATTGTTTTATGTTTCCAATTAAATGTCTATTTAATATGAATAAAAAGTATTATATGACATTGTGTTCTTACTCTACATTTTTAATAGATTATAAATCTGTTTAAGCCTGATTTTGATGGCTTGATAAGAGCTATGGCAAGCTGTTTGCAAGTGAGAGACTAACTGAAGCAGTTTGTGTAGAGTCTCTGTCAAGAAAAAGAACCAGGTGTTCTAATGTTCTCTTTCCAGTTGGGCTTTTGTCATGGTCCTAAGGGAAAAATGCACTAGTCATTAAGTTAAGGAAGGAAGGCATTGTTTAAGTGAGCTCTGATCAGTCGTTTTCAGATCTGTAACTCTGTGGTCTGGAAGTGGGCACATTTTCTGCTTCCCTGAAGATATTCTGTAAGTCTAGTGTGAAGCCAGGCCTGTCTTGCTGTCATCCCAAAGACACAAGATGAGGATGAATGGGTTACTGAAGAAACCGAGAGATTGATATAAGCATCCTGTGCTAATGGTGGGGAGAAAGTAGCAGTCCCTGTCTCTGGAAGACACAAAGAAAATGATAGTGGGTGGGAAAGAGAGCTGATTCCTTTTAAGGGATGGATTTGTGGAGATTATGGGTCCCTGGCCAGCCTTTGTCAGTTTGGGGGGTTTCATCAAAAATCCAAACAGATGAGTTTCAGAAAGTTTCACCCGTTTTGGTGTTTTAGTACAAAAGTTTCATCCCTCACTAATAATAATATACCTAACTTACTGGGCATTGTCAGATGTCATTAACATATGTAATACACTTGTATTATATTTGCAATTTGAAAGCCATTAGAGAAGTACAAAGAATTACAAAATAAAATACATCAGAGGATAGAAGTGGGAGTGAGTAAAATTGAGGGGAAAATATTGTTTCCAAAGGGGAAGTCTTTGGACTCTGGAGATCTGAGTTCAGTTCCCAGCTTTGGCACAGTTTTCCTGCATGACTGTGTTGAAATTACATAACCCTTCTCTATGTCAGTTCCCCGTCTGTAAAATAACGCTTCATGCTTTACTGGAGTATTGTGAGGATAAATTCATTAATGTTTGTGAGATACTCAGCTAGGAAGAAAATGGAAATAATTTAAGTATCTATATTAAATAAATAGTAATTTAGAGAGAAGAGTTTGAGTGAAGGTGTTTGAAGAGAGGGAATCATTTCACTGGGTTGGTTTTATTTTGTTTTATATTAAATGGCAGCTGTTTGAAGCTGCACAAAAATTGAAACTTTAGTAGTGTCAGTGAGATGGATAAGTGGGCAGAGTTCAGGAGGGCAGTCGAAGTAATTTGTCACATGGCTCTGCAATTTACCACCTGGATATCATCAGTGTCGCGTGTATATATACCACTGTGTATACATTATTTTTTGAAAGACAGAGAGGATTTGCCAGCAGGTTGTTTCAAGTTCCCACATCTATAGCAATGATGTATTTAATTATTAAAATACAACCCCAAGACCAGAGCAGCCTTCTAAATTCACAACTGCACAACAGACATCTCAAATATGTGACTTCATATTATGTACCAATAGTTTTAATTTGTTTTCTTTTATCTTTACTCATGGCTTTGGTTAAGTGCCAGATATTAAAAACATCCAGAGTGATAACCACTTGGTTAAAGAGAACAAAGAAACGCACTATGTCATAAATATTTTACTGGCATAGATTTTTAAACTAGCAATCCTTTAAACCTTTGTGATGTGTTTCTATACATGTGAACTGCCCATATGTAAAATAGCTAAACTGCATATGCTTTAAGCATGGAACTGAAGTATTAAGTGACTTAATCTGTTGTATTGTACTTTCAGGTTCGAATGTTTACCTATCTGATCGGAAGAGAAGCTGCTTTTGCTGACAACCTCAAATGGATGGCCTGTGCTAACAAAGGTTGGTTTACCTTCTTTAACTGGAAGGTATAATGTTAAGCTTTGTACAATCTTTCAGCCTTGCTACAAGAGTCATCTCATTGCCAGCAGTTTAAGGTGAACTGTTTAGAGGGGATCGGTTGGTTTTTCAGGAAGATAGATTTGTTTGTGAAAACATATCTAGAGTATGAAGACTTAAAAATATAACCAGTTTGATATACATTTATGGTTAATTAAAATGCACCTAAAATATTTCACAGATGTGATTTTCAATTTCTTCTTTGTTCTCAAAGGGTTAGCCTCAATTTAAAAGCCCCTTCACTGTTACTATTACTATTATTATACTAGTAATATTATTACTATTATTTTATTGGTATTAGGTAGTGCATAGGACTCCGACTGAGATTAGGGCTGCAATGTGCTAGGCACTGTACAAACCGTATAGTAAACCACATCCCTCCCCTGAAGAACTCACAATCTAAATAGGAAAAAGAGATTTGTATCTTGTGAGGAGAAATACATGAGGGTATGAGATGTTCGGGTACTATGGTAATGATGATCATAATAGAACATATGAGAGATGGACATTATATATATAATAGAGAGACAAGGTGTACACAGCTCTGTGTAAGCTCAAAATCTTGTTGCTTTCACCAACAGAAGTTGATCCAATAAAAGATATTACCTCACCCACTGTGTGTCTCTAATAACCTGGGATTGACATGGCTACAACATTGCATACTATAAATAGTAATAATTTAGAAATCACTGATTAAAGTCAATTTTTCTTTATCTTTATTCTTGAAAAATATTATCTGTCATTTTGTTTTTTCTTTGAGCCTCATTACATTATGATGACTCACATAAGGCACTATGCACATAGACATTATTGCTTTAACCACTGTTGTGTCCATCTGATGGGAATTACTCAGTTTGAAGTCTTGTCTTAATCAGCTAATGTTACACCATAATTTAGTTTTAGTCATTGTATAGGAATCCTTTGAAGCATCTTTTTGAAGACAATTTAATCAACCAAATGCTTTAGCTTTGTAGACAGTACAGTACTATAGCTTCATAAAGATCTAAGCACAGCAACTTAGAAATTATGGCCAGGCAATAGGAGCTGCCTGACTAGTTCATCTGGTACATGTCAGTCTCGTTCCTGATGAAGGGAAAGTGCACATCTTTGTTCTTCACCATTACTAGCAACAAACACAGTAGACTTCTCATCACTTTGCTTTTGTATACTCTGATGGAAGAATATTGTAGGTTTGCCTTTTTCTAAACAAGAGGGGGTCAAATCTGGTTCTCTCTCACACCCGGGTAAATCTGGATAAAATCTACTGAAGCTAAAGAAACTACTCCAGACTTAAATGAGTGTGTAAATGAGAGCAGAATCTGGCCATTAGGTGTCATCTGAATGGTTTATTTTAATTATCGTCTCCCTAGACTTTTGCCTCAGATTGCATCGGTTATATGACTTGCTCCCTGACACTAGGGTCTTCCATCTCTGATCTGTAATTCATTTATAGAGTCTAGGATCTGACACTGTAGGAAGCAGCACAACCATCTTCAGCTCAAGTTACATGAGATTCAGAACTTTCCCTTCGATTTTTTAGCTCTGGTTCAGCCAAGTTCTTTAGTGAAAAGACATATTACAGCTCAGGGAGAAGAGACCTAGTAAAGCCGATCTGCAGATTGGCTGAATGACTGCACTGCAGTTTACTTCTTGCATGGGTGGGCCAAAGCGTGTTGTTGTTACTGAGGTCAATGGCCCTAAAATCAATTTTCCTTGCAGTGATTTTCCCCTTGGAAGCACAGCATAGATGAAGGCTGTTTGCAAGGTTTCCAGCTGACTGCATTGTGGACAGCAAAATCCTTTCTTTCGAAAAGGATCACTAGGGAAATTCATACCACCTTGCAAAAGTTCTTTAACTTCTGGAATCTAATGGTTAAACCATGAGACACCCGTCCCCCTTCCCCCACATTTCTCTGCTATATTTTATGCTTAAGTAGGGCATATCTTGAGGGAGTATGGGCTTAATGAGGCTAAGCAGCAAACCATTTTAAATACATTAAAAGAATCAAGACCTCAAACCCCCGGTAGAATGGTTTATGAAATTTACAGTAATTTTCCCCATTTTTCTGTAAGCAAGTGCACATGAAGTTAAAAAAAAAAAAAAAAAAAAGTGGAGATTTACCAGGATCTTAAAGTGAACAAAGGTGTAAAGTTTCCCAATGCTCAACTTGCCAAGTTTTAAAGTATGCAGCCACTGCATCTCTCTCAACAGTCACTTTCAACAGAAAGTCGGCCAGCTGTAAAAATAAAGATAGGCCTTAAACTTTTGGTTACTTACAAAACAGAGGGTATGAAACAAATATTTATATGATAAAAGTATGTCAGTTTAATCATTTGAAAGTCCCTCTTTTGAATGTTTGTTATTAATTATGCACCCTCAGTGTGGTGGGCCCTTTACAAAACACAGAGGAGGACAAAAGAGGGGATTCATCTCCGCCACACCAGAGAGCCTGGTGAACGGACAAAGGAAGAGAGGCTTGTGCATCCCTTATCTTGGGGTTGATGGGAGCCTAGCAAAAAAGCTGTGCAGTCCTGAGGGTTTGCCCAACTTGTGCCTTAATGACAACAGCTCCATGGCCTGTTATATTATTAGGAAATAGCTGAGGTCTAGGAAGCACCAGCTACATCCCCTTGCACAAACAGCATCATCCCAACACCTCCAGCACTGTGGGCTCTTGCAGCAAGTGGCACAGAGACAGTTATGCATGTTGTTCACCTTGTTGGGAAAGCCCCTTTTGCTGGGGGTATTCTGCTGGGGAGCATTACAGCTCCAATGCAGTGATGAATACCCTCCTTAGTCCCTCTCCAAGGAGACTAGGTTCTAATCTTGTATTCCTTACAAGAACACTGCACCCATTTTGTTCCATGACCTGAAAGTGGGACACATTTCTTATCAAGTACACAGTGCACTGTTGAAAATAGTTTGTTGTTTTGAGCTGTTTGGGATCTAATGCTACTGGTGGACATTTGGCTGAAAATCACTATTATCTTAGGATAATGGGAGTATGGAAAGGAAGTCTAATTTCAGAGGATAATCATTTAACCAAATTATATTTAATGTTTAACCAAAAAATTTTATGAAACATCATGTTGAGTCTTATGAAATGGCCTATAGTTCCTGGAAGAACTTTTATTACCTAAAAAAATAGTAGTTGTTGTGTGTGAAAGTGAATCTTAGACGATATAACTTCTGTACCAAGCAGCCAGAGGAAGTTGTAAGAATGTGTAAGTTAAAGCAAAGGTTTATCTGGTATAACTCACATAGGCTTCGCAGCTGTGCTCAAGGATTTCAGTGCATAACTCTTTATTTCCTGATTAAACCTCAAAGTCTAAAGAAGGAGGAGCTGAAATCCCCTGGTTAACAGTTTCATATAATGGGTGAGTGTGTGATTCAGTTGAGGATTGGCTTTTGTGACATATGGTAGTATTACACACACAAATAATCAAACAGTCCAAATACTTGGTGGAAGTGCAATACAACAACGTTGCCTCCCCTTGGCCTTAACTCTAGTATAATAACTTACAAGGGAGAAAATGCAAAAATAAATATTTGAACAAGTATGCAAAAATTTTGGGGAGTTCCATCACTCAGGCTGTGGCAACTCATTACACTTTATTATAGTGGAAGTTAAAGTTCAGGGAAAACTACTATGTCTCGGAAGAAAGTAAATAAATCAATGCTACCTGGAAAGCATGAGCCAAAAGTTCACAATAGGCAGCTAATTCTAGTATTAATTATAATTTCATGGAAATTATAAACTGATTGCAGGCTTTTAACATGAGCCATGAAGTCTAAAAACACATTAAAAGGGAGACTAAACATTCAAAAGCCTACAGTGCAAACTCAAACCCAGCTTTGAGAAGAACACCACAAAGGAAAATAAAGAGAATGTATATGGTTACAGCTATGACTCCAGTCCTCACCTACTTCCTATTATCAATCAAAAATTAAATTTCTTAACAAAAACTCTTACAGAAAGACATTTTTAAAAAGGTCAATAATTTTAATAGGCTGAGCCTAGCTGATTAAATGCATTTGGTTAAGCCCTGTAACACACTTTTTTTTGTCTCAACTTTCCACCCCATATTCATCTACATCACTGGCTTATGTCATGAAAAGTTATTTTGGTTATACAGTTTTGTTCAGATCCTTTGGAGTATGATGCACTATTCCAAAAAGAAATGAAGCACTTCACATGTGTCATGGTGCCTAGAAATGTCAAATGTGTGCGTGTGTATGCTTCTTTGTGTATCTTTAAAAGAGAGTACTTTGTATTTATATAGGATATGGACAAGAATAACCTCCTTAAGTGGATATCTCTATTGCCATAAAAGGGATTTTGGCAATACCAAAACATATCCCTTCGTTATCTGCAAAATAAAGTTAGTAGGAAAATGTTTGTCATTCTCAGTATTTTGACGCTGTATCTTGCCATATGCACAAATTTAAAATGAAAAAAGCTGGTACAAAATACCACATGGTTCCCTGTTGATTGTTGTTTAAATTATCGTTGGGTTAGTGTGGGTCATGTCTGTTGTTCCATTCTGCACCGACCTCCAGGAGTTAGTGTCTTCTCTTTCTGCATAAAAAAGAAAGAGGGGGGAAAGACCATTTTATCTGAAACATAGTGACATAAAAACCTTGCATGGGGCACCCTAGCTTATGCTGACTTTCTGTGGAGGCAAGCTTTATTTCAAAGGTAGCATAAGGACTTGTGAATGAAGGATGCGCGAGTCTTAGAAATTCAGAAACTTGTTAAATGAATATTCAAAGTAGTAATTTTAATAGAAATTTAACATTAAAAATATCCTGTAATTCTGACTTGAAAATATGTGGAAAAGAAAAAATTGTTGGATAAGAATCTCTCCGTGGTCCTGGGCACATATACACATAAAGTTTTTTTTATGATACAGTAGAATCTCAGAATTACAAACCGAGTGGTCAACCACACGCCTCATTTGGAACCGGAAGTATGGAATCAGGCAGCAACAGAGATGGGAAAAAAAAATCAAATACAATACAGCACCGTCTTAATCGTAAACTACTAAAAAAATAAAGAGTAAACAGCATTTTTCTTCTGCATAGAAACTCTGAGGTGTTTGTAATTCTGAGGTTCTACTCTAGTTAGTAATCTGCTTCTATTTTTATTACTTGTTCAAGGATCTAATGTATAATGGCCTCTTAAAATTTGAACTCTGTGAAGGCAGGGCTGGTCATGTGTTGCTCAGTAGCGTGGTGCCTAGCACAACTGAGGCCCGATCCCTGATTGGGTCCTTAGGAACTATCTAGAAATAATACATAATAGTAATAAGCTCATATAAACTGTACACTATATAAAACAAAGCATTAAGAAACATACAAGGAAGTCGCAAAACATAATACATAATACATTTTGGAATAATAACTCAAGGTCATGTGGAAATATCTAAAAAAAACTCATGACTAAACCATGCTCTTTTAGGATTATTCAGAAAAACAATTACAAAATGTAAAAAGGGGCATATGTGTGGGGGGAAATACTCCCTATTTTAAGTCCCCTATCCAGAGGCTTTAGAAATAGCAGCACATTTTTAAAAGGGTTTGTGTGCTCCTTAGCATAGTTTAGTTTTGCTTTTGGTGGATTTTTCCTCAGCTGCAACTGACACACTGGCCTAAAAGAAGGAGATGGAGATAAAGTTAGTTAATTTCTTTGTGTGTCCGTCTCACCTGCCTAAATTTCCATGAGTAGCTAGTTATTTTGAGTGCTCAACCAGAGATCCCATAAAGATGCTGAGCATCTCCCTTTTTAAGATGTCTCAAGGTGAACACCCCAAAATTGAGGTGTTTCAAAATCACCTTTGAAAATGTATGCTATCGCTTATAAAATAAAAATAATACTTACCCACAACTGTGCAGTGCTCGGAGTCCTTGATGAAAGGTCTTAGAAACCAAAATGTTTTGGGGGTTTTATTTATTGAGTTCCATACATAAATAGTTTATATAGAAAAGTAATTAGATTTTAGGTATGTAGTGACCTTTACACAATATAAAAAGGGCTAGATAATGAAATGTGTGTTAGTGCTGACAGGAAGGGAAAGCCCACGTTTTGGCTACAGCTATCCTGCAGCCACAAAAATGGAGAGCTCAGCGTGTCAGAAAGGCTAATATACATATTACCTTTTCCCAAAAGTATTCTCAATCAATAACTCATGAAATAAAGGTAGACTTTTCTATCTTTCCACCATTTATACAGAATGTAGTTTTCCCAAGAACAGATTTCCCAGTTAAGATTGAGTCAGTCGTTAAGCTGCTAGGCTTCAAAAGCTCCAAAAAAAACCAGACCAAAAACAAATCATCTCCTTTAAAGTGAAATTTAAGGCTGAGAATATGTTTCAGTAAGTTAATATCCTTATAGAACATTCTAATTAGTAAATAAAATTTAACACAAACCAAACTCCCCAAACCATACAATGCCAGGAAATGCAGAGTTAAAAATTATAAAAGCTAAAATATTTGAAAGAATAAGAATTCACAGATAAGGCAACCAAATTTATCTGAACTTTGCCCTCAGAGAAATGTAAGTGTCCCATCTGTCTTTGCTGGTTGAGTATGAAGATATGCACCAAAGAAAATAGTTTTTTTAACTTATTTCATATCCACATATTTCCGATATGTAGAGTGAGCCACATCATCATACACCTTTGCACTGTTCATGTAAGTGCTATAATTTCATGTTCTGGAGACAAGAGGAATTCTATATATATGGAAACATGCCATATTTGTATCAAGTGACACATGGATTATTGGTTGGCACATGAGGACAAGCTTTAAAGAGGAGTGAGTTATGATTGGCTACAATGTTTGTCTAGCCAAGAATTTGTTGTTTTGTACTGTTTTATCATCTTTTCTGACTCTCTCTGACCGTAAAGATGGGTGGGCTAGATCAGTGTTACTCATCCTTTTTGATACCAGGGACCAGCTTGCTAAACTGTGTCAAGGAGGTCTCCGGGACCGGCACCGGTTCACGGATCAGTCGTTGAGAAATACTGGGCTAGATCATGCTAATAGCACTAAGTAAGTTGTGGTGCAGAGATACAGTGCCTCACAGAGGAGCAGTGGGTGAGATCTGCCTAAAAGAATCATGATCTCTCTTGGAGCTCCCTGTTCGGGGTTGGGGGAGGAAAGCACAATCTGCCACCTTCCCCCACTTAAAAGGGCAATGTATTTTTCCCATGCTTAGCAACTGGTGGAGTATCAAGCTCAGGCTGTGCCTGCTTCCAGATTCCTTTCTGATGAGCAGGTTCTGTGTGGGGGCAAGGGGGGCAGCCTCTGCACCTCTCCCTAGTGCAGGTTCTGCAATTCTGGTGAGCCACAGTCTAGGACTTTACGTTGAAGATTGAGGTATTTTTGTAGTCACCAATAAGGTGAAATGCTTTATTATGGATGGCTAAAGTAGTCTGAGTTACTGATTTTTCTCAGCACAAATATCTATGGCACTCTCTACCATGGTATCTGACTGCTTAACAACCTTTAATGTAGTCATCCTCACAACACACCTGTGAGGTACTATTCTCCCATTACACCTATGGGAACTGACACGGTCTTTCACTTCTGTGGACTATTTCATATCTGCAGGAGGGAGCCTCACATGCATTATATTTATAATGGCCAGAGAGTTATAAAATGTAACCCACAATGAAAGAGAAGTGGATCAAAAAACTTGTCGTAAATAATGTGATAAATTAATGATAGAAATGTATAAAAACCTTAAAAGGTGTGGAAGTTTGGGTTATGTCAAATGAGAATCCAAACTTTTGTACACTTAGTTGAAGAATACTGTAATTCCAAGGATCTGAAATTGCTTTATAAATGTTACTCAGTTTAGCTTCAGAACAAACCTGTGTGGTAGATAGCATAAATGAAACCATATTAAAGATGAAGAAAACTGTAAATGTCCTATCTACAATCACAGAGCAAGCTGAGATGTCTTAAGATCCAGACTCCCACTGTAACCGTGACGACATTACATATATCCAAAAACCTTTAGGTTTGGTAATTAACTAGACATCTCAGACTTTGTACTTTTGATGCTGGATGGAATTAGAAAATATTAAAGGTCACAAAAATGAGGAAGGAAAAAAAGTTAGTCAAGCTTTTTGAAAAGTCAAAAGTTCCACTTGGAACTTTGATAGAAGATTTTGGTCTGTTGTTTTATCCAATCTGGTTTTTCCCTCTCTACTAAATACAGCTCAACAGTTGTTGTTTCCAGCTGCCTATCACCATTTGAAGGCTGGTGCTCTAACCCTTCAAAGATCAGGAGTTGTGGTAATGCCTCTTTCCTGTCCATTAGGCATCCGTCCTCTGGTAGTAGAGAAGAGGGTTGGTGTTGAATGGAGATCCAGACACAGTAGTGTAGATGAGGTTAAATTTGGGTAAACGCATACAGTAGTCTGGGCAGGGCTGTGGCCTTGGAGTTGCTCCAAGCCTTTATCATATTTGGATTAAATGGGATTGGCAGGGCAAGGACATGTAAGGATACTTTGCATTTGAGGTCATTGAAAGAGAATAAAGCTGGTGACATTGTAGGTGGCTGTGGCCTTCCCTATTTCACTGCTGCCAGGATACTGCCTTTAGGAGGTGTCATGTTTCAAGGTTTATGATTCAAAGTTGTGATTATTTACCCAAGTGATTCTGATTCTATTCTCATTGGCCCCTGCCATTTGCAAAGAATGTATTACGGTATCAGGAGTTTATTCACATTCCATGCCACCCAGGATTGAGAGTGTGGACAGGTCTGAAATGGAGTACCACGACTATTTTTTCCCCATTTTGACCCCAATTCACTTCTGTAAACTGACACCTGAAACTAGATCAGTTTTGCATGGTTTGGTATAATGTTGTAAAGAGTTAATACAGTTCTAATTTTTATTAAGTATTTACCATGAAAAAAATCCCATAATTTCTACTTTACCATGAAACCACAAAACTGTCTTGGAACCAAAAACTTAGGATAAGCTATGCAATGGTGTAGAACAGTCTCAGGAACTGAGTCCTTCAAAGGCTGACACACTGTTTCACAGACTTCTGCTTTCACAAATTAATATTGGACAAGGCTGCTTCTCATCAAATATGGTCCTTTTGCATGTCTCCTTTGGAGACAGTTAAACAGAAAACACAGCAGACATAACATGCATCATATTTATTGTTGGAATCTTCCTTAATTCTTTTTGTTAGCCTCATAACTTGGAATCTCTGTGTTTTCACAGGGTTTTTTACTCAGATCTCTACATTAGCTGACGTGCAGGAGAACGTCATGGAATACCTCCATGTTCTTAGCCGACCAAAGGTTATTGATCAAGAGCATGATGTGGTATGGACTGAAGCATATATCGACAGCACTGTAAGTCTGCATGAGAAAGCATTTAAAACACATGCTTACAGAAGAAGATGAGGAATTAGATTTAAACCTGCTATTGTGGTTAACAATACTAGTTGTGCATCTTTCCACCCTTTGACTGTCACTAGGTGGGGGTTAAATTTTACAAGGTTTGAATGAACTAATTCCAGTTACAGCAGTTAGTAGGTGTTTATACATTTGTAAATAATGTAGGAATACATAGGTCAGACCCAAAAAGTAACAGTCACTGTTGCCTTTATGATCATCAAATGTTTAGTTTGGTTGTTAGACTTGACCAGTAATATAAAGATTAGTAACTTGTAGTAATCATCATTTTCCAAATGCCTTTAAATGAATGTAAATTTAACTATAAACTACATTAAATGAGACTTCTGCAATAGTTGTTAATATATTTAATCTACAGAGGTAGGCCAATGACTAGGTGACTACTAAGATGTTTTCAATTGAAGAATATTGAAAATGTTGTACGTGTT
Source organism: Lepidochelys olivacea (assembly GCF_965140295.1). NCBI lineage: Eukaryota > Metazoa > Chordata > Testudines > Cheloniidae > Lepidochelys > Lepidochelys olivacea. The sequence goes on along the minus strand of NC_140417.1, from coordinate 27,547,965 downwards.
ATATATTAAAATAGGACAAATCCTTTTTGTTCTGGTTGGTAGATGACTTGGTTACCTTACTGATGTATAATTTTCAGGTTCGGCACCTGGGAAGCATTAGATTTAATGCAGATTTTCTTTTTTGAAATGACAGTTAATTTACTGATCATATGTTTAGCAAGTTGTGTCTGACCCAGGTAAAGATTCATTTTATTTGGTTTCAGCAGCTTGGTTAAGCTTTTTTTCTTTCTTTTTCTCATTTACCTAATTGGGAGTAACATATTGTAGAAGCACTCCATAAAGCAAGAGTTGCAGCAAATGTTCTTAATTTAGTGTGAAATGGTTACAAATATTGGTTCGGAGGAGTAGAAATCACAGATCAGCAGCTGCAAAGCTGTTCATTTATTTTAACTGTTTTTAATCCTCATGAGAACTGGGCAAACTGAGAAAACCCCATCAGGTGAGCTCAAACCTTCCCTCCCTAGCCCCTCCCCCCCCCCCGCTTTTTTTTCTTTCTTTTTTTTTAAGGGAGTAGGGGGGGAAAGTTTTAAACTTTGCCAAGCTGTTGAGCCGCTAGCAAGCTTAAAATAAAATCATCATAAAAATGTCCCAGAAAAAACAATTGAAGATGCTGTTTTATTTCAGTTTTAGGTTGAGTTAAGTCTTCTTCTTTTGTCTGAATTGTGGTCTTGGACAGAATAATTTAAAACAAATATGAACATCTATAGTTACCAAAGAGGAAAAAAAAATAGTCCCATTTGGAAATGTTGTTTTGGATGTAATCCACTTATTTCCTATTTCCTGTTTTACCAATAAGTAGCACTTAAGAGCATGATTAATCTGCACTCCTCCTTTTCTTCATGGAAACGTTAGGGTGAGAAGGGTAAAAAGTACATAGAGCCTCAAAGTTCCCTGCTTCAAGACATTTTCTGAAATGGGGAGAGGGCTGGTAGAATCTAAAGTGTTTTGTTTTAATTCTCATAATGTTTCTCTCTCTCTCTCATATCTCCTATGCTTTAAGTAGTCAATACATCTTATTTTGCATCTCTGATAACACTCTTCTTTCATATCTGTATTTCTGATGCCTTTGGGTGAAAACTCCTTGTAAGTTATGTCTTAGAGGTCAATTCTCTTTCTTATCCTCTTTCTCTTTAACCTGGATAAAGAGTGTGTTTTGTTGCAACCCAAACAAGCCAGCAGCTGCTGCTCTCTATCCGCCCAGCTCTGAAGGCAGTGCTGAAGTAAGGGTGGCAATACTACGACCCGTCCTACAATAGGCTTGCCAACCTCCTTTTGGGTCAGGACACCTAGTATGAGAAATGCTGTATAGATTCATAGATACAAAGGTCAGAAGGGACCATTATGATCATCTAGTCTGACCTCCTGCACAACGCAGGCCACAGAATCTCACCCACCCGCTCCTGCGAAAAACCTCTCACCTATGTCTGAGCTATTGAAGTCCTCAAATCGTGGTTTACAGACTTCAAGGAGCAGAGAATCCTCCAGCAAGTGACCCGTGCCCCATGCTACAGAGGAAGGCGAAAAACCTCCAGGGCCTCTTCCAATCTGCCCTGGAGGAAAATTCCTTCCCAACCCCAAATATGGCGATCAGCTAAACCCTGAGCAAATGGGCAAGATTCACCAGCCAGATACTCAGAAAATTCTTTCCTGGGTAACTCAGATCCCACCCCATCTAACATCCCATCACAGGCCATTAGGCCTATTTACCATGAATATTTAAAGATCAATTAATTACCAAAATCATGTTATCCCATCATACCATCTCCTCCATAAACTTATCGAGTTTAATCTTAAAGCCAGAAAGATCTTTTGACCCCACTGCTTTCCCTGGAACGCTATTCCAAAACTTCACTCCTCTGATGGTTAGAAACCTTCGTCTAATTTCAAGTCTAAACTTCCCAATGACCAGTTTATATCCATTTGTTCTTGTGTCCACAGTGGTACTGAGCTTAAATAATTCCTCTCCCTCTCCGGTATTTATCCCTCTGATATATATATAGAGAGCAATCATATCTCCCCTCAACCTTCTTTTAGTTAGGCTAAACAAGCCAAGCTCCTTGAGTCTCCTTTCATAAGACAAGTTTTCCATTCCTTGGATCATCCTAGTAGCCCTTCTCTGTACCTGTTCCAGTTTGAATTCATCCTTCTTAAACATAGGAGACCAGAACTCTCACAGTATTCCAGGTGAGGTCTCACCAGTGCCTTGTATAATGGTACTAAAACCTCCTTATCTCTACTGGAAATACCTCCCAGCTTTGTATCATCTGCAAACTTTATTAGCACGCTTTTGTATACTTTTACCCTATTGTATTGTATGGGTTAAAAGTACACAAAAGACCAGTTTTCATGGGAGACCAGATTTAATGGCCCGCAACACAATTTTCATGGCCGCGAATTTGGTAGATTCTTATTTAGAACAGTTAAAGCACAAATTGTCAACATCATATATCAAAATTCAAAAGTAAATAGCCTTAAGTCAAATGCTAATATGTTCTCAAGCAGCATTTTTCTTTCTTTGCCTATGTGTAAATTAAGATTATTGGTGGAAATATTTTTTCATCGGTTTGTGTGTGTATGGAGAAATAGATGTTTATTGACACTTACAGATAAAAAGCTAATCCTTCCAAGTCCACTTACATTGTTTATAATCCTAACTAAATACAGCATGAGGGAGTAAATGCAATACCTACTTGAGAACAGCAGAGTGAGTTTAGAGAAGCAGTTTGGAGGAGAAAACAGGAAAAATAAAAACAGATGAGCTGTTACATTCTTGAATAAAGAATCTTAATCCAAATGAATGCTGATTTATTTCAATCAAAATAAAACACTTTAAATCTCTGCTTTCTGTGCTCTCCTCCCACCCCTAGACTCTGATTAATTTGATTAGTAGTTATTTATATTTTGGTAAGGCCTGAGGGCCCCATTATACCTGGTGCTCTAGGGTAAATCCCTTTTCTTTCCCAAATCAACAGTGAGACTATACAGGAAGAGGATAAATGGAAAGAACCGTAGTTCAAGCCCTGGGAAAATAGTGCAGAAGGAGCCTTGTAAAGAACATCCCCATTCTCAGATCTAGATCTATGTGAAAGTTCCAGCGCCAGGTCCTTAACCTTGCTATTGGTGCATCAACTTTCATGGGAGATGTGGGTGCTCAGCACTTCTGAAAATAGAGCCACTTACAGGTGACTCTCGGCATGTATGTGCCTAATTTTAGGCAATCAACTGTAATGTTATGCCTGAGTAGGGATTGATAAAAAGTATGGAACTACTTGAGAGTGGCGATTCATTTTGTGTGATATGGTGAATGAGTGGTTTTCAACCGAGGATATAGACTTCCTAAGGGGTCTGTAGAATCCCTGTCACTGGAGATTTTTAAGAACAGGAAAGACCAACACTTTTCAAGGGTGGTCTAGGGACACTTAATCTTGACTCAGTGTGGGGCCAGGGGATTGACCAGGTGGCTCTTAAGGTCCCTTCCAAATGTACATTTTGATCACTCTATGTCCAGCTACAACTTATCAATGCAAGTGAACATGGCTTGGGAAAGGGGATGTGGTGGCATCCTGACACCCCAGTGGTCCCTGGCTGAAGGAATGGCTCCTTGGGGCCATATGTAATTAGATGTAAAGAACAATCCTTAAATTGGGGATTAAACTAGGCACAAACTGGGCAGCACAAGAAACAGAGAGGCACAAATATGGCCTCAGTCACTAACTGTGGTACAAAAAAACTAGCCCAGGACTAGTGCCTCAGTTTTCACTTTGTGAATATTTGCAAGTGAAAGTTTGTGGATTTATCAGAGGGTGAAATTTGGCCAATTGAGGCCACTGTCAGTTTTCATGATGAAAATTTTCTCTCTCATATAAATATGAGAGAGGGCAATGTTTTGCCTGCAGTTTCCCCTACTGTAAAAGCTATGGTTCAGATAATTGTTTCGTACAGCTCAAATCATAATAGAAGCTGCTTCCCCATGGTAAACTTCTAAATAAGGCTAGGTTTTAGTCACAGGTATTTTTAGTAAAAGTCATGGACAGGTCACGGGCCGTAAACAAAATTCACTATTTTAACTCTGACTAAAACATGGGGGGGGCAGCTTGGGGGGATGGCCCAGGGGTGCCACGGGTGCTCACTGTGTGTGTGGGGGTGAACAGCGCAGCGGTGCTTGCGGGGTTGGCAGGGCTGGGACAGGCTCCCTACCCGGCTCCTGGGAAACAGTGACCTCCAGCTCCTAGCTCCACGTGCTGCCTCCCCTGGCCCCAAGCCCCAACTCTTCAGCTCCCATTGGTTGGGAACCACGGCCAGTGGGAGCTGCGAGGGCGGTTCCTGCAGATGGAGGCAGCACATGGAGCTAGGAGCCTAGTCCCCCAGGTAACCACCGCCGTGCACCCCAAACCCCATCCCTGAGCCCCCCCCCACACTCTTGCTGCTGTGGTCTCGGGGCAGGGGAGGGGGCTGAGTTGCTCAGGCACCCCCGGTTCAGGTGCACTGTCAGCTGCAGAAGTCATGGAGGTCACAGAAAGTCACAGAATCCATGACTTCCATGACCTCTGTGACAAAAACAAATCCTTACTGATGTCCCGCTGACACTGTTGACAACCATGGTTGTTCCTCGAATCTCTCTGCTAAGGAAAGGGCTCCCTGTACCAGAGATCCCACCTGGATGTAGAATGAGGCATATGGAGAAAATGTTTGAAAATATGTAAATAAATGTCCCACCTTCTTTCTGTTTGGACAGTGACTTGCGAGAGGTGGACTAGTCAGGCAGAGATTCGTAACACAACAGCAGTGATGTAATACTATATATATATAGCATAGTACATTTCCTCTGTGTAACTGAAGAGGGCTTTTCATTTTCATACACATTTACAATTTGCCTCACAGTTAATCACTTACTGGGCCTTTTCAGGCATGTGATAAGGGGCAAATGACTAGTAACTTGAAGCATCTTTTATCGGAGTTCTAGCAAGGTTTATTGACAATTCTAGCCATCAGGTCAGTGTAGCAAAGGAACATTGTTTTGAACAATGCATATCAGATCTTGAAATGGAGGGTGGGGAAGTGGAGTAGCAATATTCACCTGAGCTTTGCTCACAAAGTAGGCTCCATCTACAGATTAATGTTCATGAATTCTAGATGCCAAAATAAGACGCCACTCACAGGCGCTTAAGCAGCTGTTCATGATATGCTTCTCCCTCTTCTTTCATCAATAGAAAAGTCAACAGCATTAACATTTAGAATAACTACAGGGTTAAGACCACACTGAGATGAATGGGGCAGTTTAACTCTTGCAAGCTCAGGCAGACATTACCGCATTGATTGCAGTCAGTTCACATTCTTGTGGCTTTTGTATCCATAAAGGCAAAGGTTTTTTTTAATGACATTGTAGAGTCTGAAGCACAAGATGGCAGCCTTCAGAAAAAAAGTACTGACTTGAGTCATCACCAGCAGGCTTAATTTGACTCCTGTATGAGTCTCTAAATCCTTCTACAATGTTATCTTCTTTCACATCCTTCCTACTCCTTTCTAGTGGCACACAGAGCTATAATGCAGTGGTTCTCAAACTGTGGGTCAGGACCCCAAAGTGGGTCACACCCCCATTTTAATGGTTTGCCAAGGCTGGCTTAGATTTGCTGGGGCCCAGGGCCGAAGTCTGAGTGTTTCAGCCCTGCGTGTTGGGACTCAGGCTACAGGCCCCCCACCTGGGGCTGAAACCCTTGGGCTTCAGCTTTGCTCCCAACCCCACCCGGTCAGTGGGCCTCAGGCATGTTCAGGCTTCAGTCCCCGCTCCTGGGGTCATATAGTAATTCTTATTGTCAGAAGGGGTTTGTGGTGCAATGAAGTTTGAGAACCCCTGCTAACGTATAGTTCAAAATAATCACTGGCATAAAATTCATTTATGATTATTTTCAAGTAAATGCTTTTTCATTGTGTTTGCACTGCTGGTGGGGTCATATGATGACATTCGGGCAGCCTGGTTCAGCACCTCATTCCCCCCCATGAGTGGCAGGATTAAGGGGGGGAACTCAATTTGCTCTAGCCTAGGATTGAATATAACTAAGAACAAAAGCTTGTGTTTTGAAACAGATATTTCTGAAGTGTCTACTCTGACACTTGTTGTTTAACTAACATGTCTTAATTCATAATCAGTTGATTTGTGCTAGACCTTCACTGAAAATTCAAATCTAGTCAAACCCTCAGAACTATTGTTTCTGGCTCTCTGCAGAATCCAGCAGGCATTATAATCAGGTCACATTTTCAAGATTATCTCTGCAACCGTCAGGCTATTTGCTATTTATTTGTAAAAAAATAAAAATAAAATGGAAGCTGAGTTTCTGGAGTACAATTCTAAGGCAAAAAAATTAATTCTGTGGCAATTCCACAGCCCCAGAATTGCAAAATACATGAGGCCCTCTGTATAACACACATGGATGCAGCATAAGCTACATTAGGTCTTAAGCTTTTATTATCTCTTTTCTTTCCAAGAATTTAAGTTGAGGTAAACTACATAAACTACATACCATTCAATTTCCTTTGCACACATTGCATGTAGGAGCTTTTATGAAGGAATAAAAATGAAGTCTTACCCGATTTCAACTAGACTCTATTCCCAGAGATATCATCACATACCTTTTCTGGCATGAGTTAATTGTGCTATTATCATAAGTGGATGTAATTAGCATTTTTATCATGGTAAAAGGTGCCCAGGGCTGGAATTTTTTAGTAGATTATGTATTTCAGTACTGCATCCCACTAATATGTTTCATAGCAAGTATGGAAAGATCTTCTGTCACCACAGCAAGTAAATATTAGACATAACTATGTTAGTGAATATTAGTAAATACCATTTATAAACATCTATGAAAAGAGAATTTACACACCACCCATAAATGATTAAATTTGATTTCATGACATTTTTTTTTTGGTCCCACACTTTTTACGATGGCCCCTGCTATCATTGTGTTGTACTTACTTTTCCAGCTTTATCTTCCTTACATTGCCCTATCTTTTTCCTGCCCCTCATGATCCTGTGATTAAGACTAATTGTCAATGAAACTGTGCATGGCTGATTTTAGAGGATGGGTCTAAAGTCCCTGCAAGGTTTCTTGGAGATTAATGTCCTGTATAATCCAATCTTCCAGATAACAATCCTCTGGTACTCCCATACCCCACCTTCTCCCAGGCCCCTGGGACAATTTTTGCTAACTTTGTTATCATAAGGGGAGGGTCTCTATTACCTGTTCTCTATCTTCTGACTCTCTGAGTGTTTAGGGTGCACCGGATAGCCACTTCCCCATCTTGAACAATGGTTCTTGCTGCTCCAACACAAGTTATCTTGGGAGTGGCAGATGCTTCCTGTTTTCATCCCCTAATTAGGGTGGAAGGGCAAGAGAAACACACCCTCCCCTGCTTCCAGGTCAGTATCCCTTAGAATCAAGCAATTCATTGCCCTTCACAGGAGAGTGCTGTTATCCCAGATTATGGCTCAGAAATTCCCATGAGAGTTGCACCAGTTCACTGCCACTATGTACGTCTACACTACCCGCTGGATCGGCTGGTAGTGATCGATCCATCGGTGATAGATTTATCATCCCCGATCGCTCTGCCATCGACTCCTGTACTCCACTGCAGCGAGAGGCGGAAGCGGAGTTGACGGGGGAGTGGCAGCAGTCAACCCTGCGCTGTGTGGACACGAGGTAAGTCGACCTCAGATACGTCGACTTTATCTATGCTATTCTCGTAGCTGAAGTTGCGTAACTTAGGTCGATCTTCCCCCCGCTCCCAGTGTAGACCAGACCTAGTTTTACAGATGGAATTTTGTAGATTGAATTTGGTCGTGGATCCTAATTTTAATGAGAGCTTTTGGATTTATTTGGCAGGATTTGAATCCTTGGAGACTCTTCTCCCTTTTCTGATAAATAGCCTGGGTTTACCCACTTGATCTCAATGCGGAGCAAACTCCCCATGCATGGATCTCAGCCTTTCCATTAGGCGGATGGGGGCTCAGGCCCCTCCACAGCATCCTTGTCTCTTCCACTCCACAGCTCTGCAGAGTTCTCTCTGCAACTCAGGTGTCTCTGAGGAGATAGGATGGGGTTTGGAGAATGTCTATCGTCTACCCTCCAACCTGGATTAACTTACCTGGAAAAGATAATACAGCCCTAGCATGGATTACCTTTTCATTTTATCTCTGACAAATACAGCACACCTAGGAGGGGTCCCTGGTAGTGCTGTTCCACTGAAGTAACACTGCCAGGAGCCACAGCCTATTTGGAGCTACAGGCCTTCTTCTCAGATGACCAAGGCCTCCTGCAGTTAATTTGGGCTCTAACAGGTTTGGAGAAGGGTCCTGTGACTTTTACACTGGTAAGACAACACACACACACAAAAATAAAGAGGTGTGTGTCCACCTGCCCTCCTCCCCCGATGAGATGATGTGGGGGCACCTCTCAGGGAATCATCATGGAGATTTCTATGCAAAAAGCCTTCCCCAGAGGTTTTGAGAACTGTCTGGCCCAAAATTTCCAATCACTATAATTAAACATTCCAGTTTTCCACTCAACTGTTCTAATCCATTAGCTTTACTGCTGTATCAAGAGTAAACAAATTACTGCTAACAACATTAATTGTGTTAAATTCAGTAAGATCCTGTGTATCAATTGACAAAATATAATGAATGCTCAAGATTGTAAATGTATAAACCTCTCAAATGAATAGAATTCATGCACACTCATTATCTTTTAGGTGCAGCTCAAAATGTCATTAATAGAATGTGTTCCTTTTTGTAAGCTAATGCACAACTTGAAAAACTTATGCTTGGCAGTTGGGTGCTAATCAGTGCAAGGAATGTTGTGCCACTTAAATGAGAGCTTAGGGTCCCAGATCACACACAACAGGTATAAGAGCGGCATGGCCCAATAAACAGACAAATTGAGAACCCTGAAAAGAAAATGGGCATGTGAGAGAAAATAAAATCTGCTATGAACTAATGGGAATATGATCGTTTAAAATAAGAATTAATTTTGCAATTTCCCTGCTGGTGTGCACCAAATATACAATTTCGAAGGCATGTAGACAAATATATTATGGATAAATTGTGCTTTTCAGTGTACACACTCATACATAACCTTTCAGCGCTTAAAGTAAACCCTTGTATGCCCGATAAATTACATGTTTGTGTTTGCCCCACTGCTAGTGTTGGAATGTCTGCCATTAGGGGAATTTTCAGTGATTGCATTAGCCACAGAGTGTTACCGCACAGATCTAATTGCTGGTTGTCAGAGCTGCTAGAAAAAAGTTGTAAGAGATGGCAATATTTATTTTAATGAGTTAACACTTTTCATGTGCATCACTGTGTGTACAGTATGTGCACAATAAAATGCCACAGATCAAAAAGATGGTCCAAACATCAAACCAAACCAAACCAAAACTCTGCACTTAAAGAGGAGCATGAAATTTCCTGCTGGGGATGTGGAACATGGAATGCCATCTGTATTATATGGCACTGAGAAAACTGATTATGGTTGGACCTCTATTTCATAGCAGATGGGTTCATTAAATTTAATAGCCTCCAGAGCCTTAGAAACAGTGTTAAAAACATGTGGAACATGCTGTGACACTTCACTTCTCACCCCACAGTCATTATAACTCTGGCACAGACTATAAATATCACTGTACTTTATTTCCATTGAAACGGATTACTATTATAATTATTTTTGCTAGTGTACAGTTACTTAAAAAAAGGAGAATAGAAATCCTATTTGACAGCATGATAGGCAGTTGTCTCAGCATACCAGCAGCCTAATATGTCACTTTTTTTGTAGGCATCGTGGCAAAAAAGAGTTTAAGGAGGGATGTGGAGAAGGATAATGAGGTAGTTTTGCATACTTTTATGGGGAGTTCCTCCCAGGTGTGAGGGGCATTATGGGAGAAAAAGCACAAAAGTGCTTATTCAGATCTTTCAAATACTGGCATTCACTTGTATTGTGTTCCCACAGTAACATTGCTTGCCCAGGATTTGGGACTGATGGAGCCCATCCTTGTAGGATTAGCATACTATTATGAAAGTGTTTTGGCTGTCCCAGCATTGCTTAGCTGCGTTATCATTTCCCACTGGTACTACTGAAATTTCAAAGTGGATTCATTCACAAAACATACTGTGATTAAATTTAGTATCTAGGAAATTCAGTCAGGTACAAATGTTTGATGAACAGATTCTCTTTTACTAGCACTGTAGATCTAAAGAAAATGATCTTTAAAACCACTATGTTAGGACTTTGTCATGAGTTTCCAGGGTTTTCTCTTATTTTACACAGTTTTCTGGCCTGTAATATCATTACTTTTGTCAGGGTTCCCTCCCCACTCTGAACTCTAGGGTACAGATGTGGGGACCCACATGAAAGACCCCCTAATCTTATTTCTATCGGCTTAGGTTAAAAACTTCCCCAAGGCACAAATCCTTCCTTGTCCTTGGATGGGTACTGCTGCCACCACCACCAAGTGAGTTAGACAAAGATTCAGGGAAAGGACCACTTGGAGTTCCTGTTCCCTAAATATCCTCCCTTCACCCCCTTTCCTGGGGAGGCTTGAGAATTAATATACCAATCAAATAGATAAACCAGATTCTTAAAAAACAGAACTTTTATTATAAAGAAAAAAAAGTAAAAGAAGCATCTCTGTAAAATCAGGATGGAAGGTAACTTTACAGGGTAATCAGACTCAAAACACAGAGGATTCCCCTCTAGGCAAAACTTTAAAGTTACAAAAAACAGGGATAAACCTCCCTCTAAACATAGGGAAAATTCACAAGCTAAAAACAAAAGATAATCTAACACACCTTGCCTTATTTACTTACTCTTTTTGCAATATTGAGACTCATTTTAGGATGATTTTAGGAGAAGTAGTTTTCTGACCTGATGCTTCTCTGCTTCCCCAGAGAACACACACACAAAGAGCACAAACAAAGCCTCTCCCCCACCTCCCAGATTTGAAAGTATCTTCTTTCCGCATTGGTCCTTTTGATCAGGTGCCAGCCAGGTTATTTGAGCTTCTTAACCCCTTACAGGTAAGGAGGAATTCTAGGCTACCCTTAGCTGTATGTTTATGACAACATTATATAGGGAATTATTGTTACTCTCTATATGAGGCTTTAATAGGTTGTATCTTAAAAATAATTCAGTGAAGTACAAATGTCTGAAACTGTTCACCTGCTGGACTTTCTCCCACCAATTATTGTATATAAATTATAGAGAGTAGTTCTCATGTTGATTTTGATTTACTAGTATATCCATGCCAAAAGGGTTCCAGTCTTGCTCCCAGACACCTGCATGCTAGAGATACAGCAATTTGGGACCTTTTCCATCTGCAGCCTGCCACTGATGTGTAGTGCTTTTAGGTGAGGGGACATTCCATTTTGAGTTTCACACAGAATTGCTGTTCTTGTCATTTCACAGAATTGAAAATCAAAAGGTGAAAGATCACTAAGCAGAGGGAGAACTTGTTTCTAGATTTTCCCCCCCATTATGTTCGATCAAACACTCTGGAAAAACTTGTCCTTACCCAAAGAAAACTACTATTTAAATGCCTTTGCAATTAATATCTGTTTGAGACTAATAAGATCACAGACAAATGTTCTGAATGAAGCTGAGTTGATTATAAGGAAATTGCAGTTACTTGGTCGGATATATGACATTTTTCATGTTTCATTTTCTCATGAAGGATTATTTAGAGTAAAATGATAATGCAGGAAGGCAATGGATTTAATGTAATATACAAATTCCATCTTTTCATCGCATATGTCTCATTTTATGACATTTCAAAAGAAAGGGCAGTGAAGATGAAATATACTTTATCTGAACTACTTGAATAAAAGACTGAAATAAAGAATAAAGACTCATTAAATTATCGGTGCCATTTGAGTTATGCTGCAGTGACAGAATTAAATACAAAAAACGGGGAGAGAAAACAGAAGGAAAGACTATTTTTTGGGTAGGTGTTGAGGTTGGGTGAGTTAGTTGTTAATGGTTCTTTTCTCTCCAATTTGTCAGAGATTTTGTATAGTACCAACATACATAGGCAATACTATGTACATATGAAAATTAGCGTTGCTCAAATAACACTGTAAATAGTATTTATTGTGAAGTTTAGCAATTTATCAAGAAATAATTATTCACAAATAGATTTTTTTCATTATTCTGCAAGCTCTTAACTACGTATTGGTATATACGTATAAAGTGTGTGTAAGTGCAGTTAGATAGTCTGTACATGGAGAGGGGTTTTGGTTTGATTTGCGGGGGGGGGTGTTTGTGGAAAGCTTCCAGCTGATGCTGCTGCTGCTGCGAGTTGACCTACCTCCTCACCATTGTGTGGTGTCAAGTCAGGTCTTCCAGAGGAAACATTTCCTTTAATTGTCTGGCCAGAAGTGTTCCATCCAGTTGAGGAAATTCAGTGAGGCAGGTGCCCTACTAGTCTCTGAGTAAGTGTGGGGTGCTTAGAAAATTTTTAAAGTATTTGAAAATGTAGCTGATTTATTATGCATGTATTATTATTATTATTAATATTAGCTGATTTATATGCACGTATGTAACACTTTTCAGAAGAGAAAGTCCAGGAGTGCTTTTCTTTCATGTGTGATATTAAGCTATGGCTGAAAGAGGATTTGAGAATGGATGAGGTATTCCATTCTAGTGGAACTGGGGTGTTGTAGAAAAGGTGAGTGTGCATGATTGAATATTCTGTTGACACATGAACACTTCTGGCATATTGTTAATCAGGTTGGATGATTGCAGTGGTCTCTATGGCTAATTCCGTAATTGCACATCACTTGGAAGCTGGTGCAGAATGCAGCCGTCTACCTAGACGGTGTGTCAACATTATGGATTATATCGTGCCTGTTCCCACACACAGTACTAGCTTCCTGTCTAGTTCCAGGTGCAATTCAAGGTGTTGATGTACTATATAGTTTAGAACTGGACTGTTTAAGAGACTACCTTTCCCTCTTTAAACCACCATAGTAGTTAAGATCAGCTTAAATGCATCCCCATAATAATCCATAGATTTAAACTGCTGTTGCTTGATGCAGGGAGTTCCAAGCTGAGGACCCTTGGCTGTGAAACTCACTTCCACTTGCTGGTCCAACAGGAGGGCCATGGTTTACTCAGATCAAAAATTTCAAAGTTAGGTACCAAAATGTAGATACTTAAATACATGATTATGTACTTAATTAAATATTTTGATTTTTTTTTTTTTGAGGTTCTGAGCAACAGTAGCTGCAGTTGACTTTAATGGGAGCTGCAAGAGCTCAGCATCACTGGAAAACAGGCCATTTATAAGTAGGCTTGGTAGAATTCAATTTTTAGGTTTTTTTTGTAATTTTGACAGCTAAAATCAATGTTTATTTTTAAGCATTGTTTCTATTTTTAACAATTTAAATTGTCGCAGTTGTGTGAAATTGTGGAGGGGGGGAGGAATCAGACAATTTTGTAACCACAGCTCTATAACATATTTTATACACATTAAAATGGGATTCTATTAAGTTCTCAAACATCATTTTTCTTACTTTGCCTATCTGTACATTTCTGTTACTATCAATCAAAATATTTTTTTCTGTTCGGGAGGGACAGGTGTATGGCGAAGTTGATGTTTACTCACATTTACTGGTAAAAATTTAATCCTTCCAAGCCTATTTATAAGAACCTTAAGTATGGGCTTACATCCCTAATTCTAGCCAACCAACTTTGAAATTAACTGTTATCAACTCCTAGTCAAGCAAACCCGAAAGCAATTTATCGAGCTATTTGATGGAGGGAGTCCATTTAATTGATGTTGTAAATTAATTGTCTGTTTTAAATTTGAGATATGATTATAGGTTGTTTAATATTAAATAGCCTTCATGTAGTGGCAGAAAGATTTTACAGGGATAAACACATTAAAACACTATAATAATAGTAATAGCAAGGCAACACACCTAATCCTTATCCCTGTGAACTGTCCTTTGTCTTGCTGCTCTGTTGGGGGTCACAGTTTTTACTAAAATCTTCAGTTTTCTACAGTGCTAGATTTATTCAATCAAGAATTAACAATATAGAACTAGCTAGATCTAATATCTCCTTGCATTTCTTCATGTACAATACTGCATATGTTGGGTCTTACTCCTGATTTACACCAGTACAGAATATCTCCATTTAAGTCATTGGAGTTACACTGATGTAGAACCAGAGTGAAATTAGAAACAGGTCCCTCACATTTTAAATCTTAGTTTTCAGCTTTGAATTCTACTGCCGTTGATTGACACCACAATTTTAATGTTCTGTTTTCTGGGTTAAGGCCTTCACCTGAACTCAAAAGAGTAAGTATTAGAGTTAGCAGCAACTTGTCTTAATGTGACCCCTCTTCCTATGTTATAGTCCAGTTTGAGTCCCTGGCTTCAAGTGAAAACAGATGTACACTGACATTTAAAAAAATTGTGAAGTTGTTGAGCCTTGTTTAACCTATTTGTCATTAGCTAATGTAACTGATACATGTGATGACTATACTTCTCCATGATGGTCTGGGTACTTCTCAGGATAGCCATTAACATGAGCAACTAGTGGCAACTCTGTGACGGCCTCAGCATTTCACAGCCTGTTTCTTGTGAGATGTCAAGGTGAAAGAGGGAAGTTTCTAAGATAACATTTTTTAAACATCTGGGTAACACCATAAGGGAAGCAGCAGCAGATGAAGAAACTGTTCAGGCCTCAGGCCAAAATGGTTTCTATCACGTATTAGAGAACTGGAGAGCAGAAGCATTTCACTAAACTGTAATAAACCGAGCATTTGAAATTAATTTAGGTCATGCGTTCTAAAAAACATTAAAATTAACTTTCTTTCAGTATAGCTAAAGGTCATAAATGCTGTCAATCAAACCAGAAGGTTTCTTACTGTTAGGCAGCTTTGATTGAGTAGCCTCAAGTTGTGCAAAGTAAAAACAAAGTGTTTCTTCTAAAATAAAAAGTGTAATGAGAAATATAGCTCTTTCCACAAAGTGAATGGATTTTTATACAGCCTGCTGAATTTAGCTTGCAATGTGATGCACCCATAAAATGCTTCATGGCCTTTTGATAAATGTATACCTATAAAATTTGGGTGTAAAACTAGACTGGTGAGATGCATTAGCTACATACTTATTATGGCTGATAGGCACTCTCTATTCCTCACAACAAAAGCTAATGAACAATAAGAAGCATTGATGGCACCGTGTTGTCAGCTGATGATGTTGCCAGTAAGCTGTGTCATAACCTCAGTTTTCCTAAATTAGTTAAAAAAAAAGGGGTGGGGGGTGGAGGAAGGGGGGAAAAAAAGAGAAAATCTAATGTTAAATCAGAGGTTTGTTGAACCCAGAGAGATTTCAGGACAGTATAAGCTGTAGCCTCTTTAAGATTCATATTTTGAATTCTTGTATTTAAGTGCCTATCAAGTACTCTATGCATCTCTTACAAATACAATACACATTTAAAAAAATAATGCTTGTAACATGTATTGACTTAATCCTACCTTCTGCTGCTGTGCATCACTGTTAGCTGTTAAAATCAGGTGTTGTGCTGATGCACACAAGCCTGAAGCACACCTCTGCAGCTGCTGATTCCCCATCTCACCTAATGGCCACCGCTGTGTTAGAGAGCTCAGTCATATCACCAGGTTATTTCCAAAATATGCTTTTGATGTATTATTGATGACATTCTCAAATGCCTGTACAAATGAACAAGATTTGTGTGGAGGGGTTTTGCTAGGGGTGGATCTTTCCTGGCACCTTTACATCTACATCCCAATGCATGGTTCTCTGACTAGAGGAGCCACTGAATTTGTGTGCACGTGGCTTGCTCCTTCCCTACCTACAGACATCCTCTGACCTCCACTCAGTCCTTTATAAGAGAACCAAGGTGGTTCTTTTGTGTGTTTGCCCTTTCATGGTCACAATGGGATAGGAAGTACAAGATGTCTGCCTTTCTTAGGTGAGATAAAAGAAGAACTTGAGACTCAGTAAAGTCCAATTTATATATTACTATGGTTTAAAAGGTAAATTCTTATCAGTTGTTCAGCTGTCCCAGTGCTTTTTGTTTTGTTTTGATAGGGTAGGGTGCCTACATTGGAGGAAATGTCAGGTCAGAATAGCAAGGAAAGGTACCTAGAACTATTTATAGTTTTCTTTTAATTAGTAGTTGTGCCCAAACTGCCTTTACGGTCTGCTCTTAGTGCTGTTCTTGGTAGTTCATTATAATATATGTTAATTAGTTTTTGTATAATAAAATTCTACTAATAGTTATTTTGTTATCTTTTTTCTCTGAAGCTTCATCCCCATTATTTTAATATTTATTATCAGCTCAAATAGCCTTATGAGCATACGATAGCTACTTCATTCTCTCTCTGATATACTGTGCCATTCAGAGCAGTTCTGAGCTAGTGGCTTGCTGGTCTAACCTTCAGGGTACTTCAAAGTGGCAAAATATAATATCCGGAAAGAGTCTCTCACTCAGTAATGACAAACAGAAGGAAAAAAAATAACAAAACGCGATGCAGTGTCACAGAACTGGCGGAAAATCTCCAATAAAGTTTGAAGTTTGGGGTATAGAGTACATATGAGGAATGGCTTGATTTTAATATAAATATTATCAATACGTTCTCTCTATAATAAAGAAACAGAATGTTCACATGAAGTCAATACATGCTTTGTCTCCCCCCCCCCTTTTTGGATATTAAACTTTCCGTGGCACTTTTTGTAAAAATATGACTTTTCCCTGATATCCTTGGCCAAAATTTCCCCTCCACTCTGCTGCTCTGTGCCTCAGTTTCCCCATCTGTAAAATGGGAATAATGATACTGACCATCTTAGTTAAGTACTTTGAGATTTGTTGTTGAATAGTGCTGTTTAAGAGCTAGGTATTATTATTATTCAGGGTAAATTGTAAAGTAGGGGAAAAATTTAACCGACTAAGCTTATAGGGTTTTTTTTGTAGCCATGGTGCATCACTGTAACACCTACTATAGGCAATGTCCTGTTTATTTTGTGCATAAAATTGTCCTTGATAACAATGTACTTTATGTGTTTGGACTGATAAATGAACAGGAAGTGCCTATCAAGTACTCTATGCATCTCTTACAAATGATTAAAAAACACAATAAATCCATGAAATCTTTGTGAAAAGAAAAACAAGTGGCAACCCCATTTAACCAAATAAGATACAGCACAAATATATAAAGGAATTTGTGACAAAAGAAACCACTTGATGATTTCCTGATCCATAGGTTAAAAGAAAAAACAACCCTAAATTAAACCAAATTATTGAATGTTTTTTTCTTTCTTTCCTTCCCGGTATCTTTGATGTCCAGCTCTCTCTAAAGCCTCAGCTGCGGCTCCCGCAGACCGCAGAGGCAGGAACCCAACCTCCCGTACCAGGAAGGTTTCCGTGGCACCGAGTGCCTCAGGGCTAAAAATAGCCATGGTGCCAGCTGCGCACTCTGCCCCGGTGCCGACAAGGACGTCAGCACTGACCCCCTCCGTGCTAAAAATAGCCGCGATGCTGACTGCACGCTCTGCCCTGGTGCCGGGAAGAACGTCGGCACTGAGCCTGCCTCCTGTCCCGGCATCAGCAGTGGACCCCCTGCAGGGCACCTCCAACAGACCTGCGGGACCACTGACACTTTCACTTTCACTTGCTAACGCGCTCGAGCGCAGCCCAGGAAGTAGGAGCACCAGTTCCTCACTCATTGTGACCTCAGTGCCACCTGAGCCTAACTCTCCACTCCTGGATACACAGGGCTCAGTCTTCAAACAGCCGCTCTCACCACCTGAACTGGCTACCTTCACTGATAGCAAACCCAATATACAGCAGCAGGCGGAGTTCTCCCCACCTGCCTCTCCTCCTCCACTGGAACCTCTTCCACCTCAGGCTATGGTCCACAGCCACCAGCCTCAGTTTCCCTACTTTGCCCCTCCTCCGCCCCCCATGGATGGCACCTGGGTTCTCCTACCTTATGCCTTGGCCTCAGTGGTACCCTTGGCCACATCCTCCTACCACTCATCCTCAGACCTCTTCCACGAAACCACTACCTGCTTCTGTGCCTTGATCTCCAGCTCCGTCCACTTCTAGAGTACCTGAACCCCCTCTTGAGAACGTGAGCTACGAACTATATCCTGACTCATCAAACCCTAATTCTCCATCTGCTCCAGATGGAACCCCCCCCCGCCCACCTCCACAGAACATGGACAACTGTAAACAATTTCAAGAGCTTTTCAAGATGGTGGCACTCAGTCAAGACATCCCCCTAGAAGAGGTTCAGGAGACACAACACAAACTCCTCAGAATCCTGCAACCCTCTGCACCTATAAATGAAGCACTCCTGGAACCATCTGACACTCTCTGGCAAACTCCAACTTCTTTATTACCAACCTGCAGAAAGGCTGAACATAAATACTAAGTTCCTGCTAAGTATGCTGACTTCCTATTTTCTTCCCACAGCCAAACTCTCTTGTCATGGATGCAGTCACACAAAGGATGAAACAGCCACAATATTGGCCCACCCCACAAAACAAGGACCTTAAATACCTTGACGTCTTGGGTCACAAGATTTACACGTCCTCCACTCTACAATTCAGGATTGCAAACTACTCTGCACTCAGCGCCAGCTACGACTTTGATAACTACAATAAATTTTGTTGAATTTGCCTCCTACATTCCAGAGGATAGGAGAGTAGACTTCAAATCAATTCTGAGTGAGGGCCAATTGATTTCCAGAACGGCCCTACAAGCCTCTTTAGACATGGTGGACACAGCAGTCCATACTACTGCAACTGCTGTGGTTATGCACAGATCTTCATGGCTTTCTGCATCTGGCATCCCTAAAGATCTGCAGACCAAAGTGGAGGACCTCCCCTTTGATAAAGACAAACTGTTTTCCAAAAAAACCAATGAACTACTTCACACCATGAAAGATTCTAGAGTGACACTGCGCACCCTGGACATTCACTCATCCCTTCCCAGGAGACAATGATACCAACCCTACCAAAGACCGCTCGCACAAGAATATTATCGGCCTCAACTCAAACCATACACGTAAATAGGAATCATGCTAGACCCCCCCCTAAGCGCAGACAAAATCAAGCTCAAGCAACCACCTCCCACCCATCCGGGAATAAACAACAATTTTGAAACGTTGGTTGGTGCTTTGCATGACCATCCCTTGATTCCACAGCCTACTTGCCCATTTGGCCACCGCCTCCAGAGTTCCCAACATGCCTGGCAGCGTATTACACAGGACCGCTGGGTCCTTGAAATAGTTCAGTTTAGTTACTCTATCTCATTCATATCCTATCCACCTACCCTTCC
Source organism: Lepidochelys olivacea (assembly GCF_965140295.1). NCBI lineage: Eukaryota > Metazoa > Chordata > Testudines > Cheloniidae > Lepidochelys > Lepidochelys olivacea. The sequence goes on along the minus strand of NC_140417.1, from coordinate 27,528,607 downwards.
CTGTCCCTCTTCAGGGACCCCTCTCACGAGCACCTACTTCGCATAGAAGTGGCTCACCTTTTCCAGCTAGGCAGTGTGGTACCTGTGCCGACACAACATCAAGGGAAAGGGTTCTACTCCCATTACTTCCTGACCCAGAAAAAGACCGGGGGATGGAGGCCTATACTAGCTCTATGCCAACTGAACAAATTTGTAAGGATACAAAAATTCAAGATGGTCACACTGGGCACAATAATTCCTGTACTGGATCAAGTGGACTGGTTCACAGCCCTCGACTACAGGATGCTTATTTTCATATATCAATTCATCCAGCTCATAGACGCGTCCTGCGATTCACAATCGGTCGCGACCATTTTCAATACAGAGTTCTTCCTTTTGGCCTCTCCACAGCACCAAGAGGTTTTTCCAAAACTCTAGCTGTGGTCATAGCTCACCTCCACAAATATGGGATCACGCTTTTCCCCTACCTGGACGATTGCCTCATCAAGGGCAACTCCTATGGTGAGACACTTCAAGCTACCTGTTTTGCCATCTCCCTCTTTCACAGCCTAGGCCTCCAAATAAACATCCAAAAATCCACCCTGACACTTACACAACAGATCAAGTTCATCGGAACTCATCTCGACTCAATCCAGAGCAGAGCCTCACTCCCATATCACAGATTCCTCACTATCACACAGCTCATACACACACTCTCTGTTTGTCCCAGGACACAGGCAAGAATCTGTCTACAGCTCCTTGGTCATGTGGCAGCCACCACCTTCGTGGTCCAGTACACCAGGCTACACATGAGATGTCTTCAGGGCTGGCTCAATTCCAATTTCAAACCCAATAGACACACCTTAGGGACACTGCTAACGTCTGTCCAAGTGGATCTCTGACTGCATCAGATCCTCTTACCGTATTCAAAATATTCAACCACCCGAAGGCATTAGAACTCATTCCACTCGAGCTATGTCGACATCCGTTGCCTTCCTACATAACGTACCCATTTCTGTCATCTGTAAAGTGGCTACATGGTCATCTGAACGCACGTTTGCCAAACACTATGCTATCATGCAAGATACCACGGTAGACACCATAGTAGGCCATTCAGTAATCTCTACAGTACTCACTGCTGCATCTCCAAAGTCCCACTGACCATAGTGGGAACTGCTACACATTCATCTAGAGTGGAGCACCCACAGGGACAGCACTCGAAGAAGAAGGGGAAGTTACTCACCTTGCAGTAACTGAAGTTCTTCGAGATGTGTGTCCCTGCGGGTGCTCCACTCCCCGCCCTCCTCCCCTCTACTTTGGAGTACTAGTATAATCTCTCCACTGTAGAGAAGGAACTGAGGGGGGTGCGGGACGCAGGTGCTCAGGAAGATTCCAATGAGATGGGAGATACCAACTGAGCTCCTGCGTCCCGACCAGGCACTGCTACCGAAAATCTCCGATCAACGGTGCTGGGACGCACCAACACCTAGACTGGAACACCCACAGGGACACACATCTCGAGAACTTCAGTGACTGCAAGGTGAGTAACTTCCCCTTATTACCTCATAAAACAGCATGAAGCTGTTACCATTCTCTGACTGTAACACGATAATGTACTGTAATATACTTTATATATGTTAGTGCTTTTTTAATATAGTTTACAATTGAAATGCAATTACACTAATTCTCTCCATAACATGAAAGCTATCAGCATCAAAACTTAGAACCTCTTTTTCAACATCCCATCTTGGTAACATCCCTAAAAATTTGAAAAAGCTTTTCATAATTATTCTGTCTTTGATTATCACTCTCTAGATTGCTAGCCACAGTGCTGTTGACTTTCCTTTTAAGTAGTTTTGAACAGTATTGCTATAATGTATATAGTTTCCTCTTTTCAAATTCACCTGTGGTGCTGAGTTCGAGTGCAAAACCCTCTGAAACACCCACGCCAAAGAGAACCAGCATAAGGGGTCCACTGTTTGGGCAGTGATACAGAAGTGTCTGTTCACCATCTACACTGCTGAAGGAGACTTCTTTGGTTCCACCAATACTGACAGGAAAAGCCACAATGGAGACAGAGTGGAATAGGCCAGAGTGTGGCTATGGATCCACGTTTACACAGATCCAATATCCTCAGTAGTTTACCCAAGAAGTGTAGAGGAGCTACAATGGGTATTCAAGCCAAGATGTTAGGGTAGCCGCATGGGGAATCTACAAAGCCAATCGACGAATTGGCCCTGAGGGACGGGAGACTGGATTTCACCCTCACAATCCACCCACACAGAACCCAAATACCTTCAGTGTGCATGTAGAGTAAATTTCACCATCTAAATATTGACTATTATTAGAGTTTGTTACAGCTGTATTTTTTAAAAAAGTTTGTTCTAGTTCTAGTTGCTCCTTTTAAGGGAGGCTAGGAAGGATTTTTTCCCTCACCACCAGATCAGCCGAGGTGGAGTGGGTTTTTTTCACCATCCCCACATTGGGTTCAGGGAGGACTTTTTATGGTTAGGAGGAAGGGGGGTTAGACTATTATCACAACTCATTATGTAAGTGTGGGGCGGATGTCCAGTGCTGGTACTCCATAGGAAAGGCATCCAGTGACTGGATAAATGGCTTGGTAAAGAACTTAAAAAGAAGGTGTTGGTTAAAGGAATGGAATGAGGTGGAGGGGTTGGAGCTCCTATGAATAGTACAGCAGGGAGCCAACCCCCCTTTCTTATAGCCCACCTTAACCCCCCTATGATGGAGGGGTGGATGGTAAAGTTCCAGCAATGGGTTGGCTTGAGGACCTGATGGTAAATGAAGGGGGGCCAGCGACAGCCTTCGGGTAGTTATTGAATGAACATGGAGTTGCCTGTACTTTTCATTTTTATCTGCCAGCTAGTCCCGCCATCTAATAATAAAGTTGCAGCCTGATTAAACCATATCTGATGTCTCCTGTCCTCCTTCTGGTATAGCCGGACAATGTTTCTCCTCCAGGAATACCTTTACATGACACCACACTGTAATTATACCAACATGAACAGATGAGGGTTTTTTTTTAAATCTTATTTAGTAGTAACATATCAGCATGAATTTTCTTCTAATTAAATTTTTTCTACATACAGATAACAATAAAATATATAAAAACAAAAATTCTGTACATGAATGTAGCTTCTGCTTGTAAGAAAGGGACGCACCTGTGATAGAACAAGGAGTATAGGTGAGTAGTGATAGTGATAATTATAGAGTCTTGAGAAAAGAAGACTGGGATTGGGGGGAGAGGGGTGTGAAACCTGATAAATCTTCAAATGTGTTAAGGGCTCTTATAAAGAGGACATTGTTTAATTGTTCTCACATCCACTGAAGGTAGGACAAGAAGTAATTGGACTAATTGCATCAGCTAGATTTAGGTTAGATATTGGAAAAAACTTTCTAACTAGAAGGGTAGTTAAGCATTGGAATAGGGTTCCAAGGGAAGTTTTGGAATCCTCATCATTAGAGGTTTCTAAGATCAGGTTAGGTCTCACAAGGAATTTTTTGGTGGCCTCAGAATGCAGCGACCAACTCTGGGTGGTGGCTGCTCTTACAATTTTTCCTAAAATAATTAGGAAAAACAAATAAATGTGCACATATACATTGTAATTTACTTATGTAGGATTTTTTTTACAGGCTCAATAATAAAAATAATGTACAGTTCTCTCTATTCTTTACTGGACCTACACAGAATAGAGACGAGTAAGGTGCTTTGCACGTTCTTGTCTTTTGTTGTTGTTTCTTTTGCTTTATTTTTTTTTTTGGTTGCTTTTTTTTGTTTTAGACTTGCTAGTTAGTAAGTCTGTTTCTGTGAAAAGTGATTTTTGTATGTTTGTTAACACTGCTTTGCCTCCCCTCCCAGTCTCCGCCCAGGAGGTTGTGACTGCCCATGGTGGCCACGAAAAGCCCCTGGTGGCCACATGCGGCCACGGTGGCTGCATTTGAGAAACACCAATCCCTGACAGGTGTTTGTCTAGGTATACTTGGTCCATCCTCATCTCAGGAGGCTGGACTTAAATGACCTTGTGTGGTCCCTTCCAGGCCTACATTTTTATGATGCTATATAATGTAATGGAATATTGCATTAATGACCAGTAGCTACTATGGCAGTTTTCATTTAACTGGTGAAAATCCAAAGTTACTTGAATGAATTCAGTCTTGTTTTACACTGATGTAAAGGAGTATGGAATTTTGCTCTGTGGAAATACTGTGTGGAATTATTCTCATCAAATGAATCTGCTCTTTTCTTTCCTTATTTAGCCTTGTGGCTTCTTTGTAAAATTAACATAAGTCTTGTTAAAAAGGAAAATTAATTATTTATGACTATAGCTTTCCACCAAACTGTGCATTTAAAGTAATCACTCTGGGTAATTTAAATAAAATCTTTTATGTAAACAGTTTGCACTCATTAGAAAGAGAAAACTATTAGTCTATGTAATTAAAATGATGTTACAGCTATTTTAATTCCAGTTCAAGACAGAGGACAGTGATCAGATACAGACAGATGTGACTTAATTAACCAGTTTAAAATTTAGCATTATTTTGCCTTTTTCGGAATGATTCTGTTATTTAAAAATAAAACCCTGGATATTCCTTTATGTCCCTAATTTGTATATGTAAAATTCAGACATTATTTAATGCATTTATGTTATAAAACATTTATGTAGTCCAGAGTAGTGCAAGATTTTCAAATGGGCAAGCTATGCTTATTACAGATAAATTTGTGGTAAAACATGTTGTCTTCTTTTCTTTATTTCAGAATATTACTTTGGTACCTTTGTTCCTTTTGTTTTTCTTTTGTCTTTTTACTAGAGCTTCTCTTCTTTTAATTCTCACATACCTTGAGAGAATTATTTTTAAAGCTAGAAACTTAAATGTTGGCTTTCACATTTAAGTTATAACACTGTTCACCATAGCAACCTTTATGTTTCCTTCTGACAGGAACATTTTGCATGCAGTTCTAAAAATCTGTTCTCAGTCTAATGGATTCTTGACTGAGATACTTTGGTTACTGCAAAATATGTAGAAGCCCAGTAAAACAATTATATGAACAAAAGGAGATTTAGTATTTATCCCTGCAAAAAGCATGTGCAAATTTCTTCTGAGATGAGGCATATCATCACCCTCTTCATACTTGCATTGAAATATTAACATCAGGTGACTGGATTTATTTCCTCCTCTATGCACATAACTCTCCATAATGTCAATAGGAGTTACATGGGTCTAGGGAGAGGAGAATAAACTTCTATGTTGTAAAAGTAAGTTGTCAAGAGAAGCTTGAAGCAGCTGAATAAGTGGAATCCTAAGTAGGCAGACTAAAGAGAGTCTTAAAAAAAATCTGTGCTAAACCCTGACGGTGAGTTTGACATTTCTTTCTTTGTGTACCCAAACTTTCATGGACTTCAGTGGGAGCTGTGGCATGCATATTCAAGCAATGGAGAAACATCCCCATAGTTTGTACATAGGAAGAAGTAAACCCATATTTTGTACATATAGAGCACGAAACCCATTTTTCAAGCATTTGATTTTATTGTATTTTCTGCCCCCATAATCAGTTTACATAGCATTGTACATATCATGTGGTAAATATTGATTAGCTACTGTACAGTGGAGTATCTCTGCAAAATAGAACCCCCACAATCTCAGGAAAGATGGGTTTTAACTTTACTGGCAGAAAAAAGGGTTGTGGCTGCTTTAAGGCCCCCCCTCCTCTTGTCAGCTGGGGATTGGAAGCCATCACTTGAACTGTTGGGAAGGCTGGTGGGACTCAGGTAAGCCATTGTCCCCTGTGCACCTGAGAGAGGGTATATAACCCTATTTCTCCAGCCTGAGCCCTCTCTCCCAACCAGATTAGCAGCTCTCACCTTCCAGCACCTGGGACTGCCATTTTTGGTCTACTGTGGGCATTGAACTAGTTGTCTTTTTCAGGACTTGAAAGGAATTTTACCCTCACCACCAGATTGGCTAGGGTGGGATAGGTTTTCTCGCCTTCCCCATAGCAGCTCAGAGACCCTGTGGGATAGGTCAATAAGTAAGTTTCAAGATATCATAGTTTAGCAAGTGGCGTGTGTCCTGTGCAGGTATAATTCCATGGGGCATCTTCTTCCCTGATAAAACTGGAATTGGAAGTTGATTATGGGGAAGGTATCCTCTAAAGAAGCAAGGAAGTGGTGTTGGGGCTCCTAACATCTGATCGTGTGGAGAAAACGATGGGCAGTGGGGTCCCAGCAACATGCTAGGGACCAGCTGTGAAAGGGTGCGGGGCTGATGGCTGCCCTTCCCCAGGTGGAAACTATTAAGGAAGGAATCCTGACCTGCACTGTATGAATTATTGCCAGATTGTTCCCAGATGAGTTAATAAAGTTGCAGCCTAATTAAACCACATCCCTTGCATTTTGCCTTTCCATGTGTCCGGGACAGTGTCCCTGCAGTTTCCAGCAGTAACACATTAGCTTAAACACTGACATTGTTCAGGATACTGTACCCCAGTGAATCCATAGTTCACCTCCTCTGAGAGACACTAGGACTTTTATACCATCTTGTTTTCTTTTTCAGAAAGGCCTTTCATTTTTTAAATTCAGGTAATACAATAAGGAATATACTGTTTGGACTGTATTACATAAATGAATGCTACAATCGGAATGACACATGGTGAACTTTTGACAAGTCCATCATTGTGAGAGGTTAACAAGAGATTGTTTAGATTGTGTTAGTAATTATTGTGAGTCAGTCCTAAAACAGATGTGAAAACTTGGAGGGATTTAGAATTTTCTTTGACCAAAAGGACAGAATATAGTGAAACATGACAAAATAATCAGTATATCATGCTTAACACAAGACCTTTGAAACATTAGCTAACAGTTGCCTGTTGTATGGCTTATTCTCCACAGCCCCAATTCAGAAAAGCATCCTTATTCAGGACCGCACTTAATGTTACTGACTTAAATAGGACTTAAGCACATGCTTAGTTTTTGTTTAAATACTTTCATGAACGAGGACCCTCAAAAGGGATAAAACAGCTTAGCCAATGGGAATGATTTATGCTTTTCTGCTGGTGTCACTAAATCAATTACTTACCCTGCATGCCACCGTATTTCACATCACTGCTAGAGTGCTGCTTCCCAAAGCAAAATTTCTGACACAGGTATCCAGTGTCAAATGCTGCTAGTCCACATTGTGACTTTTACAGCATAAGCTAGTCATAATGTAATCAAACAGCATCCAAAACCCCAGCTGTTTATGAATTTTCCAGAGATAATCACATTCGTATATGCTAACCATTTGGTAACAGATGGGTTGGTAACAATTGGTTTACCTAGGCTGCAATTCAGCAAATCATTTAAACACACAGAACACACAAGTCCCTCAAGTCAGTAAGACTTTAAGCACAGTTCTAAAGTTATGTATGTGCTTAAATACTTGGCTGCATAGGGATGGGCTTCTGAAGTGGGGTCTTACAATGCAGAAACCCAGGTGACAGGTTTCAGAGTGGTAGCCGTGTTAGTCTGTATCAGCAAAAACAACGAGGAGTCCTGTGGCACTTTAGAGGAGGTGTCACAAAGAAACCAAGATGTTAATTATTGAATAATTTTGCTTAAAGGTACAGTAGAACCTTAGAGTTATGAACACCTCAGGACTGGAGGTTGTTCGGAACTTTGATATGTTCATAACTTTGACCAAAACTTTATGGTTGTTCTTTCAAAAGTTTAAAACTGAACATTGACTTAAAACAGCTTTGAAACTTTACCATGCAGAAGAAAAATGCTGCTTTCCCCTTTTTTTTAGTAGTTAACATTTAATACATACTGTGCTGTATTTGCTGTTCTTTTTTTTTTTTCCCTCCATTGCTGCCTGATTGTGTAATTCCGGTTCCAAATGAAGTGTGTGGTTGACTGGTCAGTTCATAACTGGTGTTCATAACTCTGAGGTTCTACTGAAGTATGGAAGTGCTTGCAACACTGATAGTGTAACATTAATAGTGATTATACAATAATGATATTTTTCTGTCCCTCGCAACAGAAATCAGATTTTTGGGGGGGTCTCCAGATAATTGTGAGCATAATTTGGATAAATTTAGTGTTCTTCCTTCTGTATGGTTCCTGCAAATGGAAGCCTGATTTTGGGTTCCAGAGGTCTGATACCCAAAAGGATCTGTGATGTTTTAGCAGCTTTTCTTTTCATATGTCTTGACTTCTTGGTTTATTGCAAAGGTAAATTGAATAATATTATTAAGTTATTTGTATTACTGTAGCACCTAGTAACCAAAGTCATGGACCAGAACCCCATTCTGCTAGGTGCTGTGCAAACACAGAACAAAACATAGTATCTAAAATGTAATTGTGAAGTCTGGAATGTATTCTAATAACTAGTGAGTTGATCAAATATGCATTTTTATTTCTAGGATTTGGAACCAGTATTAAGTCATTTGTAACATCATAGCATGAGGAAGTTGCGCAAATCCAAACAATACATCTTTTCCAGAATCAAGTTATATGTTTGAATTGGCTATGGGTGCCCAGTTTATTCATTATATTACATAGAAATTGAATGCAAGAGTGCCAGCTCTGGAAAATATATCAGAATTAAAATTGTCCTTATTGGTTAAACCACCATGGGAATTTGCTATGGAAGGTATCACTCAAAGAAATCCCTTTGACAGAAGTTTCCATTTAAAAATAGAATGTTGTTCACAAGGAAATCAAGTTAACATTGAAAATGACCATGTATGAACCTCTAGGATAATTATTGCTTCAATAAAATAAATAGTATTTGAAACCTAAGTGCTTTTTAAGGAAAAGAAAAATGAAGGACAGGGTGTAAAGGAAGCTTGTGAGGACACTGTCAAATAATTCTTTATCACAGTCCTGGAGGCCTAGAGCTGTAGAAGAGTAGATCCAGTGTGTGCTGAAAAAGCACTTAAGAGTCAATGCTGTAGGTTAATGCTGCAATCAAGGATCAAGTCCTGTGAATTCACATGCCAAAGGAACAGTGGTAATAGGGTGCAACTTCAGCATAACCCTAACTTCTCAAGATTAGGCACATCCAGCTGTTCTCTACACTATAAGGTAAAAAGATCGGCAACATTTATATAAGGAAGCAATGTGGCCAATATCTGGTGCCAGCTTCACCACTTGGAAAGAAGTTACACCTTTAACTCTAGCAAGCACACAGTATATATTTGAGATGACTTTATTTCTTGATTTCTCTTGTGTTCAAGTGTGATTCGTTCATTCAATTGACATTTCATACCAAGACTATTGGTACTACAACTAAAAAATATGAAATCTAGGGTTTTAATGAAATGACTTCTCCTGGAAGATACTGCAGGTGCTGAATGATGCCACTGTTTAGATAGAAACTGCATCCTGAGATTTTCCTTCACTTGCCATGGGATGCTCCCAAAGCAGTGATAAGGAGTAGAGCTATCTCAGTAACACTGATGAATAAACAATTTGCAAATCAACAACTTCAGGCTCAGCTGGAAAAAAATATAGAATTGTGTCTTAGGTCATAACACTATGGGAAAAATTATGAGAATTGAGAAATAAATTTAATTAGAACGAACAATTCAGAGTATGCAATTAGAACACATTAAGTTTTTATTAGGAGAAAGTCAACACATCTGATAAAGCATTAGCCTGGCTATTAAAAAGAAAAAAAAACAACAGAGCACTAAAACCTCTTCAGGGTTCGATGTCCATACTACCAAAGAAATGCAGCCTGAATTCTTTGAGCCTTTATCAAAAACACACCAATGTGAATAAAAATAGTATGTCTCACAAATAAAGTCTCTTACTTTGATTTTATCTATCTTATCCTTATCTATCTTGTCCTTTCAAGAAACTTAAAATAAAAAAACATATATAATCATAAAATAATCAAATCCTGTGAAAACTTTTCAGAAAAACTGATCCCTGTGTTGCCTTAGGTATTTAATCATATTTTGACTGCTAACTCTCCCTACTTGATGAATCATTGTAATCCCAAAAGAGGAAAGGCCAGTTGATGATTGTGCAAACTACAGACCAATCTCCATCTTTAATGCAGATGTAAAAAATCCTGGCTCAGATAATTGCAACCTAACTGGATATGGTCATGGATAAACTGATTCACAGAAATCAGGCCATATTTGTGAATAGCCATCATGGTTTGGACAGTATGAGAGAGTTGTTGAATTTACGTCAGTCTGTCTGGTTGAAACCTCAACAACATTTAATAATCTCTCTCAGTCCTGAGAATATCTTTCAGGAAGTAAGGTGGGACTTTAATTAGGATGCAGTGGATTATGACCACTTGTCATGGATTCATATCTTCGACATTCCAACTCAGAAGAGGAACAAAACACGGATGCCTCCTATAACTCCTTTAAATTCAGCCTCCTTCTGGGACTGCTGGCATGTTGAATCAGGTTAGTTCTCTACTCAGATCATTAAAATTGGAGAACACAAAGTTGCTTTATATGCAGAATATAGCCTGCTATTCTTTTCCAAACCAGCCCATTGTGTTCCATATGTACTGTGGGTAATTATGGCACATGGAAAAATGTCTACATAACAAATCAATATGCCAAAATAATTAACAACGGGTTTTGGAGCAGACCCTCAGAAAATAGAGAAAACAGTTGCCATATGCCCTTTGTCTGTAGTTACAGACCTCTTTAGATACCAAGAGATTCAGCTCTCTTCCACTAGTATTTCTGTTTCATGTAAATTATCTCCCTTTTCTTCAGAAAATGAACAACTACCTCATGTACTAGAAAGACCTTGTTATTAGCTATCTGGAGAGCATGAATGTGATCAAGATCGTTATTCTTCCCAATATTATCTATCTTGCAACTATTCTCCATATTCACCTATCAAACAATTTCACAGTTTCCTTGAGAAGCTTGATCTTTTTGTTACCCACTTTTATTTGGAAAGATGGGAATGCTAGGGTAAAATGGTCTATCCTGTTTGGCCTTAAAGAGATGGAAGGATTAACACTCCCTAATTTTAAAGTGTGTTACTAGGCCTCCCTACTACATTTAAAAAAAAAAATACTGTCATAGTCCGCCAAGCCAGGATCATTGGATCCAAATGGAGAGCAATCTTCTAAATTCACAGCATTTATAATGTGAACCATTGAATATCATCACACTTAACCCAGATCAGTTTAGTTGACCATCCTTTTGCAGGTCTGGCGTTTAGAATCTGGAAAAGAACGAGAGGGGGAAAAGACACTATCTTGGAATCCATCTTACCTTTCAACTCCTATAGATGATATATTCAGGGAAATAAAGACTTGAAGCCCATTTGATTATTGGACTCATCAGTCTGGGCTTATGGAAGTTGCTTCATGTTTTTCAAACTACTGTTTGTTGAAAACATGACAAAAATACATTTTTTCACCCCGTATCATCTGAGGACAACTTACAAACATTGTCTAATCATTTACAGAAATGCAGGTCAGGCATCTAATTGGAATATATTTCCAGATAAAATGCAATAAATATCAGTTAGGCAGTTATTCTCCTGAGTGTTCACCTTCTTCAATTATGGCTATTCCCTAAAATTATCTCCTTTTGCGGGGGGGGGGGGGGATTTTTTATATATATCTGATACTTAAATTAACAAAGTTCAGCCTACCTTTAGATCCTGCCAGTTACTTATAGGTGTTAATTATGCTATTGTCCATAAGTGAAAAAAGTGCCCATAAGTGGGGGGGAAGAAAAAAATAAACCCTAACTCCTGCAGTTTCTGACTGAGTCCAATGACTGAGGAATGTGGTGGTGCTGGATCATACAGAACTGTTCTAAAGATACTAGGCCATATTCTCCATTGCCTTGTTTTTTGTGAAGATATTTGCACTTTGAAGAGTGGTACAGTGAATGGAGGTTTATGATTTGCTGTAGTTTTACACTCACCATACACATTCTTTGGTTACTGTGGGGCCTGACCCCTCTTCTTTGTTCAAGATGCAGAAGGCAGTTATTTACACCAAAATCAAACCTAGTTTATGTTATGAGATTTAAAATTTTAGGCTGTTGCCAATTTAGTATTTCCTTTGTGACTTTTAATATGTAAGTTTACAACTTTGCCACTTATGGAAATTGGACCATAAATAGGTTATAGGATATACTTTATTTATTTACTGATGGGAATAAGTGTTCCTAGTTTCATATTGGAAGAAATGTAAGACTCGTGGAATGTTTTTTGTTTTAGTGGTTTATAAGTTAAATAATGCTAATATGATTTAAAAGGCAATGAGAGCAACTAGAAAAGAAAAGGCATACAGAATATTCTGATGGATATTGTTCCGTGAAGGGAAAACTCCACTGGGCTCTTATAATGCACAGGGACATGTCTGTGATAGTCATTATTCATTAATTCTAAGGTCAGAAGGGATTGCTGTAATCGTCTAGTCTGATCTCCTATGAAACACATGCCAGAGAACTTCCCCCGCAATAACTCCTAAACAATATCATTTAGAAAAACATCCAATCTTGATTTTAAAATGGCCAGTGATGGAGAATGCACCACAACCTTTGGTAAATTGTTCCAATAGTTAATTACTCCCACTGATAAAAAATTATGTCTTATGTACCCCAAGAACATTGTGAGGTGACAGTTTTTGTATTCAGCTGGACTCTTCTATTAAACAACAACCTTGGACAAAGCAAGAACAGTTAAATTTTCTCCATACTTTTTTTTCTTTCAGGTATTTGTTTATCTTATCTTTTATAAAATTCAGTCCTGTGACATTGTGGTCTTACTGCCTCGTGGACATATAAATGAATATATACTATTCAGTAGGATCCTGAAAGTCTGACCTCTTACAAAAAAGGAACTTGGTGAAAAATGTGTTACAATTTATTTTCTTTGTATTCTCTATTGTTTTCAATACTTTGTAAAATGATTTAGAAGATGAACCATTTCTTCAGAGTTTTTCTTTTTATCCTACTTTGATTTTTTTTTCTTTTTTTCTTTCATGTATTTCTGATGGATTTTGGCTTTAGTAAGATTATTTTGTGCCCTAGCACAATTAGTGATGCTCACTGAATATAAGAAATAGAAGGCAAACCCCCATAAGTCTGGGCAGCAGTTAGGCAGCTTTGAAAATTCTTAATTACTGGTTATCTGTTGCTGCGGAGCCAGCTAAGGGAACACAGACCAATGTTTTGTATTGGTTTCAACTAATCGGGCTATTGGTTTTGTTACAGTTTTTCTCTTGTCACAAAGTATTGGAAAATGTTTATTTAAACAAATGTATATTACAATCTCCAAAGCATTTCTTAATGATTTTAAAGCAAATCAAAATTTTGGCCTACACTATTTTACTGTTAACATTTTGGCTGTAATTAAATGTAGAAAAAATGGTTTAAGCTGGTAACATGCAACAAATCCTTGTGGAAAATTCTTGGCCAAGGGAGTGGTGTAACCTAAACATCAACAGATGTATGCAAAGGGGAGGAATAATAATATTAATCTTTCATACCCAAGCTAGATAAAGGTAATACATTTAAAAAAAAAGCAGCCAATCATTGGTGCATTATAAAGACTGTTAATATGAAAGCCAAGAGTAAAGTAGATGATTTCCCAAACTATTTCACAGTTAGATAGTAGGCTAATGAGTATGCTAATGAGTATGCTGGCATTGCCAACATCGAAGTATTTTGTAAGGTTTTAAATAATAGGGTTGCTGTCACGATTAAACTGAGAAGTTTTCTGTTTATTTTTTAAAAAGTTAACTATTAGTAGTAAGGTCTTTATCACAAGAGTAGTTTTTTTCCACAGGAGTAGGTCAATGGAAATATTCCTGTGATGAAAATTACTTGTGCATGTGATTGCATGGCAGGACCTTGAGATAATTAACTCTAAAATAATCTTGAAAATCTAATTATTTTTTCATCACACATGCTCTTAGTTCTGCTGATCTTGCATCATCAAAGTCAATGGGAGCATAACTACTCCCTCTGCACTTCACTCAACATTGACAATGAAAATAGATTAGTCAATTTCACCTCTTTATAGTTTCTGGTCAATCAAGTATATCAACTTAACAGTCAATAAGATGTATGAATTTTCATGCAATAATGGTATAATGTTTGAGTTGCAAATATTGTAAAGGAGTAGTCTAATCAAAATTTTTAAAAACTGTTTGAAACTTTTTAAAAAATTACATGAAAATATTATTAGGGGATTTTAATGCTTTTCATCTGTAACACTTACATGTTTTGCCTAAACTCATGTTTTGCTTTCAAATATTCAAAGCTTCCTATTTACCATGGTTATCTGTCTATGTGAAAGCATTTCCGTTATTCTGGGAAATGTAAAACTAAAATTCACCACTATCTGTTGTAATGAACAAAGACTAGGTAGGTGAGATAATATCTTTTATTGGACTAACTTTTGTTAGTGTAGAAGACAAGCTTTTGAGTTTCACAGAGCTTTTCCTTAGGGCTGGAGAAAAAAAACAGTGTCTTGAGCTAAATACAAGGTGGGACAGATTGTTAAGCATAAGGGTTTCACACATACTGTGGGAGACCACTTACAATGAAGTGGGCAATTCAGGGTTAGCAGGCAGAAGGGTGTATTGCAAATTACCGTAATGAGCATGAAGTCCGTGTCTGTTAAATCCATGAGTTTTTTTTATGTCCAGTAGAGTTAAGAATTTAAGTTCCCAGCCTTGTCTTTTGAAGGAGTTATGCAAATTTCCTTTGAGAATGAGGACTGAGCAGAAAACTGTCATCTGATAATGGTTAGGCAGGTGATGAGTTATGATTGCTGCTCCTGATTGGCTAAAATTTTGCACATCCTATTATGTTTGAAGTTTTTTTTTTTTACTCCACTGCTCAACCCAGCCTTATTGTTTGTCTCATATACCTGTTAGTCTTGTATTTTAAACTATAAGCTCCTTGAATCAGGGACTTTCATTTACTATATGCTTATACAGAACCCAGCACAATAGGCTCTGTTTTGGTTGAGTTTGTAGGCATTTGTCATAAATATAAAGGGAAGGGTAACCACCTTTCTGTATACAGTGCTATAAAATCCCTCCTGACCAGAGGCAACATCCTGTTACCTGTAAAGGGTTAAGACACTCAGCTAACCTGGCTGGCACCAGACCCAAAGACCAATAAGGGGACAAGATACTTTCAAATCTTGGGGTGGGGAGGGAAGGCTTTTGTTTGTGCTCTTTGTTTACCTGGTTGTTCTCTCTTGGGACTGAGAGAAGCCAGACAGAAATCCATCTTCTCCAACCCACCCTAATCCAAGACTCCAATATTGCAACCAGTATAGGTAAGCCAGGCAAGGCGGATTGGTTTATCTTTTGTTTTATGTGAATTTTCCCTGTGTTAAGAGGGAGGTTTATTCCTGTTTTCTGTAACTTTAAGGTTTTGCCCAGAGGGGGATCCTCTGTGCTTTGAATCTGAATACCCTGTAAAGTATTTTCCATCCTGATTTTACAGAGGTGATTTTTACCTTTCTTTTTTTTAATAAAATCCTTCTTTTAAGAACCTGACTGATTTTTCCATTGTTCCAAGTTTGGGTCTTTGATGATTTTGTAACCAATTGGTTAGGATATTAGTCTCAAGCCTCCCCAGGAAAGGGGGTGTAGGGCTTGGGGGGCTATTTTGGGGGAAGACGTCTCCAAGTGGTCTCTTTCCCTGTTCTTTGTTTAAAATGCTTGGTGGTGGCAGCATATTGTTCAAGGTCAAGGCAAGTTTGTACCTTGGGGAAGTTTTTAACCTAAGTTGGTAGAAATAAGCTTAGGTGGTCTTTCATGAGGGTCCCCACATCTGTACCCTAGAGTTCAGAGTGGGGAAGGAACCCTGACAGCATTACTGCAGTACAGATGTTCAATAATACTAATAATACAAATTTTTTTGAGAATAAGTAGACAAAACATGTTATGGCTCCAGATTCATTTTGTTCTCCTTTACTTCAGTAATTGGTCTGTATTGTAAACTTTATTTATTAAATTCAGTACTTCAGGAATTTGAAAGAAAATATTAAAAACAGAGTACCACATTGTGCTCTCCTGTGGAAAAATCCACTCAGGTCCCAGGAAACTTCACGTGGTGAACCTTTCAGAGTTTGTTCCAATCACTATTACCTCTATTGAGTCTTCTTCACAGGAAGCTAATGGCAACATGACTTGTGAGGCAGCTACACTGACAAGCAAGAGAAAGGAAGGCTTTTCATTTAACACTGAGGGTATGTCTGTGCTGCAATTAAACACCTGCAGCTGGGCCATGTCAACTGACTCGGGCTCACTGGGCTGTCTAATTGCTGTCTAGACTTTCAGGCTCGGGCTGGACCCTGGGCTCTGAGACCCTGCAAGAAGGGAGAGTCCCAGAGCCTGGCCCCCACTCCAAGCCTGAACATCTACACCGTAATTAGAAAGCCCCGTAGCTTGAACCCTGTACGCCTGTGTCAGCTGACATGGGCCAGCTGCAAGGGTTTAATTGCAGTGTAAACATACACAGATAGGCTAGTTTTCCTTACAGAAGTTACAGGGGGTTGTGAGCAGCATTCCCTGGCTTCCACAGATTTGTACTCCTAGTACTTTCTCCACAGAGCATCATTAACTCTTGCACAAAACATCTGCAGGGTCTGGAGGAAAGCATGCTGCAGAATGAAGCTGCTGCCTACACCTCCTCCTTCAGAATCCCAACCCAATGGAGTTGGTGGGGGGCTGAGGCAGAGGGGCTTCTAAGAGGTGTCTTTTGTTATTGTATTAATTTGCCTGAAAGGTATAAGGCATGGCAAGTCTTGAAGCTGCATTGTGATTATTTCTATATGTTGAATGTATGGTATGTAGTGAGAGAACAATATTAACAAGTCCTTCAAAAATTATTCTTGAGTGTTACATGAAAAAATGCTGACACTGGAAACAAATAGAAATAGAGGTGGCTTTTCAGATCGAGCCTGGGAGAAGACAATTTATGGTAGATGCAAGTAGAATAGAAACTGCTACAATATGCTTTTGAGAGTCAGGAAAAGATCATGTAGTTTATTGAAACGCTGCTTTTTTGGCAGTGTGAGAGCAAACCACAGGAATCAGAAATACCCAATAGGTTTTACACAGAGACATGCAGTTGTTAGAGTCTGCAATAATAGGTCAGATCAGTACTGTTAATGTTAGGAAAAGTATTTCTTTCCTACGGCTTTCCAGAAAGGGTAATGTCCGGCAAAGAGCCATAGTTTATTGCAAAGGAATTTGTAACAATTCAACTGAACAATGTGAATTGTTCACACAGAGTATCTTGTAACAGCCAAGCTTCAAACCCGCATCAGAATGAAGATTTATCTGGATGTCACAAAGGCTGATTTTTCAAGGAAAAGGCCCTGGTCCTGAACTTAAAGACTCTGGCTGAAAAGTAGCAAAGTACCAGCCCAGCAAAGTCTAATGGAAAATAACCCTCATCTGATGACTGAGATATTCTTAATCCAAGTTTTGACTGCTAATGCTTCAAAGGATAAACAATCAAAGCAAACAGATATTCCTCAGTTTACAGGAAGGCTGTAACAGGGAATTGATAAACCACCCTGGGAATCTGAATTACATTTTTACAAACTGACTCTGCAAACCTTTAACAACTCATGAGAATAATCCCAGTGAAGTAAATAGGACTGCTTGTATGAGTAATGGTTTACAAGCTCTAGTCCACAATTTTATATGGTGATTGCCACTAGAAAATTACTCAACACTTTTCCATGTAAATGTAACTCTCTAAATAAATGTCTCATATGGCAAAAGGCTTGACCAAACATGCAAAATCCATATATGGTAGAAGGTATAGGATCATTTATGAGTTATTCCAGTTCTGAAATTAGTTAATGAAAAACGTTTTTAAATACTGTAAAGAAAATGATTAAACTGTATCTATTTTATTTAATGAAGCAAACTGGATCTGACAGAGTTGAACTTCCTAGGTGCTTGGAATCCAGATCTAAGTTGTTGTTTTTAATTAAGCCCATCTCTGCTGAACGTTAGTTAGTTAGTGGGCATAATGCTGATTTTTCTTATTTAGTTTTCATCTAATCCAGAAGTCAGGATTTCTGAAATGATAATGCTGTTGGTGACTAGTCCACGTTCTCCAGTGATATGATGTCATTCCTTCAAATACTGTTTTGGAGGGAAGTATGTACAAGGCAGAAGATTATGAAAATATCCAAGATGGCAATGTCCAGTGATTCAGACAAACCTGCTCCGAAGGTCTCTGGTTTAGGGGTACAACTCTCTGTTTAGTGCATCTATCATTGTAGTTTGATTAGTTTGAGCCACTGATAGAAACGATGCTCTTTGTTAGTATGTTAGTTACCAAGAAAGAATAGCATAGAGAGAGCAGTTGCAAAGCAAAGGCAGCACCATAAACATAAATTTAAATGTTCATGTTTCAACATCCTCCTTTTGTCTATAAAAAGAGAAAGTTTGTGAAAAGAAGGTTTCAGAGTAACAGCATTTTCATCCATGAATCAAATGGTTAATCAAATGAGAGAATAATAAGTAGATACCTGTTCAGAAAGGCCCAAGGCAGTTCTAACTTGCACTCTGGCTGTTTAAGCAGGACTTAATTATGATATTTATTTTACAATTAGTCAAACAGCTATAATGCACATAGCAAGTTGTGCATATCATACTATTTAGCTGTTACTCAAATACAAACACTTTCTTAAAGAAGTACACATACATCCTCTAATTTGGTCATCTTTTGCATTGTGTTCAAGATTTCATACCTGTATCTATTATTCTTTTCTTAGGTTGGTGGAGTTTTGTGTTTTGAATTAATTCATAAAAATAGAGCTCTGGTGGTTGTCTTTATAATACAAGGCATAGTGTAGGAGTCACGTGACAGCTCTCTTTATTGCCAGCATTTGCGCTGGAGGCAGAGGATACAGGTGAGGAATGAGCAGCAGCCAAAATTCTGGATGGGAGCTCTTTTGTCGTCTGTTATAATTCTGGAGCACTGGTTGGGGTCTGTTAACTCAGTGTAGATTCTGAAGTCCTTTTGAGCTTTGGTCTTTATTCACCTGCATGTTTCTGTGCTCACCTGATATCTATAAAAGCGGCAATTCCTACTGGAGGTAGAAATGTTTCTAAGAAGGTGGATTCAGCACAGGTTTGGATTTACTATCAATGAGAATTTCTGTTTAGAGTTTGAAAAAGATAAAAGGAAAAGGATTGAAAAGGAAGTTTAGTGTAGTGTATTGTACCTCTCTATGATCTACATTCCTGACTCCTGTGCACCACCAGCAGGGTGGTTTATTTTCTACAACAAAACCCAGTAGTTCATCTTTAATGAACAAGGTACATGATATGTAATGGAGTTTACAGACTGCTCCTCATACCATATATATGAATTATTGCTCACCGCATATACGATGGACATATTTAGGGATAAATGATAATCAATATACACACCTTGTCTTCAGGTAATATGGCAATATTTTTTTTCTGTTGGGATGAAGGTATTACTAATGGTGCTCAGTTTATATACAACTTTCACAGTGAAATCATTAAATGTCCACACAGAGAATTTCTACCTGAACTAATTTCTACCTTTACATTTCATTTTAAACATGGCCTCAATTTACAAGGAACCAGAGTAACAGCCGTGTTAGTCTGTATTCGCAAAAAGAAAAGGAGTACTTGTGGCACCTTAGAGACTAACCAATTTATTTGAGCATGAGCTTTCGTGAGCTACAGCTCACTTCATCGGATGCATACTGTGGAAAGTGTAGAAGATCTTATTATATACACACAAAGCATGAAAAAATACCTCCTCCCACCCCACTCTCCTGCTGGTAATAGCTTATCTAAAGTGATCACTCTCCTTACAATGTGTATGATAATCAAGTTGGGCCATTTGTGCTGGAAATGGCCCAACTTGATTATCATACACATTGTAAGGAGAATGATCACTTTAGATAAGCTATTACCAGCAGGAGAGTGGGGTGGGAGGAGGTATTTTTTCATGCTTTGTGTGTATATAATAAGATCTTCTACACTTTCTACAGTATGCATCCGATGAAGTGAGCTGTAGCTCACGAAAGCTCATGCTCAAATAAATTGGTTAGTCTCTAAGGTGCCACAAGTACTCCTTTTCAATTTACAAGGAAATGGCTTTGTGATATAGATACACACACACACACGCACGCACACAGTATATTTGTGTCTCTGTACATGCATGCATATCTACACGTACTGTATAATCATGTATATATCCATACACACACATTTTTATAAGCACACGGTATGTCTTTCATTTTACAGTAACTTCATATTACTTATCTGTTTTTTCTCATTACGTATATCATGGATATTGAAATTCTCAGTTTAAGTGCAATAAGCCCATCTTATTTTGTATTCACCATACTAAGTGAACAGTAAAGAGCAGGTTCAGTCCTTTATAAAACCAGAAAGATTGAATTCAAAACTTCAGCTTTCCCAGGATGAATTATATTTGTGTACAGGAAGATGGAACTTCACAATTCAAGTGTGTTACCATATCTACTGGGGAAACGGTCCTTGTCCTAGCACTGTGGTATTTTAACAAGTTGCATGGTGCTTGTGCTACCTAACAGAGAAGCTGTCAAATCATAATAAACCTTCTGTTAATGTAGCCCCATGTTTATACAGAAAGTGGAATTAATTGGCATTGTACATTTAGTTTCTATAGTTGCTTCCCTTTGTTCTTTGTTTTCTTTTTATTACTTTTCTGATTTTATTAATAAACTAGCTGTCACCTTTCAAACTAATTCAACATATAATGATTGCTTGTTCTGTTTTGTTGTTTTCCAGCTCCCTCAGGCTCAAAAGGTAAACTACTTTCAATCAAATCTTAATCATTCAAAGAAATCTCCAACTCTTCATGTTTCCACAATGTTGTGAATATGGTACAGTGGCAATCAGTGAAATGGTTCACCATGTCAATGCTGCACTGAAATGGAGCAGCAAGTAACACAGCTGACATCAAAGCCGTGCATTGTGAGCAGCTGAATCACCTGCTGATAGCTGCAATTCAAACACAATGTAACAGCTAATTGAACAAAATGGACAAGCAGTGACCTGCTACTTGAGCACAACAGGGGAGCCATTTTGTCTGGAAAATAATAGGCAAACATCAAATTGACATGATTAGCCCAAGTGAACCATCCATGGGCCCTTGCGTTCTCTGCTGGAAGGGCAGTGAAACCCATGGCCTTTCACTGGTCCCCATTGTATTGTCTATCAAAAAGCCTCTTGATACATCTAACATAATTTGTCTAAGTAGATTTCATACAGTGTGCTCTTGTTCTTGTACAGCTTCCGCACTGATATGGTATGATACCAGAGTCACCATTGCATGTCAAGATATCACGATGATTGTGACAAAAACATATCGCTTGATGCCTGTTGCATCATTCTTGTATAGTTCACAAATATAATCAAAACTTCAAGAAAATACAATAATCACCAAATTTAGGATATTATTTTGTGGTTTGGGGGCAATATTATAAGGTCAAAGAGTTTTGCAGACTTACCTTGAATTGAAGTTCATAAAGCACTTTCAGTATGAAAAGTTATACATAGGTACTAAGTATTATTATTACTAATAATCTTGGGTGAAAAAAGCAAATCCAGTTCTAAATGAGAGATACAGAACAAATGCTCTTTCTAATGAAAAGTCTGTTCAGAACTAATGGACACCCAGAAGCCTGCAAATCTGTAAAAGATTGCTTAATGTGTTTGAATTTATGTCTGTATGATACCATATAAATTTGACATATCTTTGTTCAGGGATACCAAAAAATCACATTTCCAGCCCCCCAGGTAACATGCTGTCATGTGACACTGGGTTACATCTGCAGTCTGTTTTTATTCTCTGACAGTGATGGCAGAATACACAGTGGGCACCCAGTGTGACACATGGTGAAAAACAGGAAATACGTAATTTTTGAAAATTGATGGTTTAAAGAATACTTTGTTTTTAGCTTCCTGGATAAGTGGTAGGAATCAGCCTGCCTAACTTCAGCTACAGTACAGCCTTTTTTGTTTTCACCCATTTGTCTAAGAGTGTCTGTGAAATGTTTCTCTAACAATCTGAACACAGAAGAAAGAGAGGATACAAGAGGCTGGTTCATAAGTACATATCCCCTTCGAACTTTTAAAAATGTTTGGCAGATTGTGTCGTGATTTCGGGTCATGTGTCCTTATGTGCTACAATGTTGAAATATCAAATAATGTTCCACCACAAATTACTATTGTTCCAGATCAGTAAAAACTACACCTAGCTTACATACAAGACCTCAAAAGCCATTTTTCACTGTGTTACCCCAAAACAGATTATTGCAGAATTGAAGCCATCTGCATTTTTTGCTAGACTGTGCCCTACTTTCAGGGGAAGGGGGAGGGGGAAGAGGACAGTTAGAAATAATCCATGAGGGCTTTTGATATTTCACCTACCAGGTAAGAATATGGTATTTTTAAAATATAGCTTGGTTTACTTTAGAAAGATTATAGGCTTTACTGTGAGATATACTTGTTCCTCATTCTGTACTAGCTGTATAACTTGTGACAGTCCTTGCTAGTTCCTTAATATGCTCACAATGAGGCTTTATATTACTGATTTGTGTAGTAATATCATACCAGTCTTGCCCCCACTATCATGCTTCTTTCCCCCGTTCCCAGAATCACCTGATTCCAATCTCTCAGCTACTCTCTGGCACCTTTTGCTGCTCCCTCTTGCACTTTGCAGCACTCTGTACATAAAGGTTACCTTTTTGATTCAAAACGTATTGTTCATGCTGCTCCTCCCAAGCCTATCTCCTGCCGGTTCTTCCACTGGCTGAACCTCAGCAGATGCCTGGGATCATATCAGAATTCCTCTGGTACCCTCATTCTAATTTACCATGATGCAAATGGAAGCCTAATGGGTCAGTGGAGGGGTGCATCTGGATTTATGGTCAGCCTAAAGCTGCAAGATTAGTTTTTATGACTGACCAGCAGCTTGCTGCAGCTCTATATCAAGCAATGCAAAGTTGCTTGTTGGCTAAAGTAAGTCATGATTTCAGATGTAAATAAGGCTATGTGGGTAACTAATTTGGGTGCTTTCTTCCCATGACATGCAACACAAGAAATGTTTAATCTCCAGAAATTTTTTAGCAAATCAAGTCATGGTGAGCACATTCCATATCAGGGAAGCCCTTGCTGTTTGCAGGGTGAAGGGGAGCAGTACAGGACTGATGCACTTCTTTATGAATGACTTAGTCCCTAGTGCAAATGTTCTTCCATATGATGACGGAACTTGTACATTGTTTTTGTTGGAATCTGTGTATACTCTGTGAATGTTTTCTCTATAAACATTTCAAACAGTCGCCTCTCTCTAAACATGCTCACATTAATCTTTTGATGATCTAAAATAAAAATGTACCATCCAAGTTTACCTTTAGCATTTAATACCCATTGTAAGTCAGTTTATAAAATCTTTTGGGCTTTTTGGGTTTTTTTGCATGTAACAAATTTGGAGACAGTGAGTGTTTAGTCATTGCTCTGTAGCCCTTAACTACCCACTTTGAAGCTTGTTATATTTTATTTTGTCTGTGGGAATGAAATACAAATCAAAACCTAGTGTGTAAATTACTGTGCTATGCACTGTGGAACTAATTACTGTGAATTCAAAACTGGACTGGAGGTGACATGAAGTGGGTGCAGTTTAAATCAGCTATTTACTGTACCGTGGTATTTGTCTTTACAAAGATTTTTGTGGTTTTCCCTAAAATGAGAATGGAAAATACCACAAATACAGTAAGAAACTTAACTGCTGTAGGTAGTAAAGGTTCTGTTTTTAATATTGGCCAACGAAAACGGAGAAAGAGGTGTGGCTAGAATGATCCATCAGAGAACACTACAAAGAGTTGTGCAAATAACAATAATTTAAAATAAATCTGTAACTTAATCATTTTGCCAAGTTTCAAATGTTTTCAGTTATGGATTTGAAAAAATTCTTGGGCCAAATGTTTCTATGGAGGGGAAATGACATTTTTCTCAAATCCATAGTTAAAGTGAACCACAGCCTCCAACCAGTTTTGAACAGCACTTGATTCACTTGGGCTTTATAGAATAGCAAAAAGCTATTCCTCTTTAATAGCCCAACAGGGTGTTTTGTTTCCTGTTAGAAATAGCTTTCTTTCTTGAACAAACACAGTAGGGTTCAAGACCTATTGTCCTACTCCTGCTGTGATATTTTGTTCTACTTAACTTGTATGAAGACGCAGAAGTGTATAAATTAGACACAAAAATGCAGGTAGATAGTTATAAGAACACGTAAAAGTTTTTAAAAAATCATCTAGGGTTTTTTAATCTATTGTCACATAAAAGGAATTGTGTCTCCTTCAAATGTTTTTTTTTTTTTTTTAAATGTCTGGTGATGTTTGTTTCCCAAAGTTCCTGACAGCTTTCTTTTTTCTTTTTGTGTTATCCTTTAACTTGTGTAAGTAGAGTTTTGCCCTCTTTTATCTTGGTGCTATCGTGTTTCAGCAATTTTGGAGCATCATTTATCATTCCTCACCTCATTTACCTTTTTATACTTTGAAGTGTTGAAGCTGTCACTGGGAATAGAAAATTGAAAATTTGTAACGCTGCTATTTTCACTGAAATGAATGACTAGCAATTTTAGCATTTTTATTAAAATGATAAAAGTTAAATTGAATCAAATTAAGTACAAAAGAATCATTCAGTAAATATTTACATTTGACCCTGGTTTATTGTTAATTTGATTTTTGCCTTTTTCTAATTCTGCATGGGGGCTAATTGTTTTCACCTTTTATAATCTCAGATATATATATAGGAGGCACTATAGTGGGTCTGTAGTAAGTCTACATTGAGATTTGTACTTAAAACAAGAATAAATTGTTGAATTTAGTCTTCAACTTTACCACACATTCTTCAGGGGGTGATTAATTTTCAATAATATTTTTGTGGTCAGTGATTTAGTAACTTTGACTGAGTAAATATTTAAAAATTAGCTATTTTTGACATTCTCTCCATAGCTCCTGTCACTAAAGAACTATGATCTCTCCAGACTTCACACACAGAGATTTCCCTAACATCCCAGGTCACAATTTAAATGTAAACACAAAAGAGCTATTACCCTTTTCCATAATAGTCTATATAATACAACGAAAAAGCCAATGACACTGTCATGTTTCACTAGCTGCTTCTGTTCTCTGATGCTCCCAGCCTCTATCACTGTCTCTGCGCAGCACGTATAAGCAAGATAATCAAGGAGGAAGGCCGAGCCATAAGAGGATATGGAAGTTGGGGAGATATGGGGCTGCAGACTGGGGGGAAGGTTTAGGTCAAAGTAGGGCAGTTCCGGGGCTAGGGGTGGAGGGAAGGTGAGCGCCTCAGCGCCAAGGCCTCAGACTTTAAGTGTCTGCTATGGGGTTGCGGCCAGGTATGCCTGGGAACTGAGACAGTAGCATTTTGGGGAACCCTTCCAGCATGGATACTGGTAAGATAGTTTACTGAGCTCCTATGCCACCCCAGTTCCACCTCACTCAAGGCCTTCCAACACACTTCCATGATACCCTAGTCATGTTCCTATGCTTCCCTCACATGGCTGCTCAGAGCAGAGCTTCTCTTTCTTCCTCTCTAGGATCCCCTAAGTCAAGCTCCCCATCTTCCTACATATACAGGTCAAATTCCCATATGCTGCTCCCCACACTTCCCCACTCACTCCCATGCCCCCATATAGCCCATGTCCCCTGCAGAAGCCTGCTTCCCCCATAGTCCCTGTCCCACTATGCTATCCCCAGTCTTTCATTCCTGTTTTACTTTTGATATGTATCGCATTCATACCCAGTTTCACACCCTTAACTCCAATTTCATATTTTCCCCTCTAGAAATAGGATACTATAGACTTTTGGTACACACCTGCGTGTAGATAATTTCATTTAACCTTGTTGAAGTGAGAGTTCAAGTTATGTGTTTCATTGTGATGGTGAGGAATTGAATGGAGATATGGTTTCTTATATGTTGGGATTGAAAAGAATGTTATTGTAGAGCACATGAGTGTGTTTCGGTGCTAATACATGTGGGTCCATGTTGGTGTGAAGATGAATCTTGATTTCCTGAATTTTTAGTTGTTGTGTAAAAAAGGAATACACTTGAGCAGCCATCCGCACAACTGTTAATTTAACCAAGTTTTTCTTTGTATGGGATACCTATCAATGCATGCATATAGTTCATCTTCAATGTAAGGGTCTCCATTAGAAGGCTATGCCAACTGGTACAAAAATACTACAGTAAACTTCTTGTACAATAAGAGTGCACTTCAGCTGTAAGCAGGTATTCCTCTCAAACCCATTAAACCCTGTGCTCCTAGGAGTAGTCTTGTATAATAACAAGAGGCAAGTTATCTGATAATGATCATAAGCATCTCTTTAATTATAGTAATTGTTGCAAGAAATAATCCTTTTTGCCCTGTTATAAAAAGCTCTATAAAGTGGGAAATGAAAGCTGGATAGGAGCAGCATAGTATCAGTTAACTTCTGCTTATATTATCTTTTGCTTTGGGCTTTATGGATGTATTCTGTAAGTCATTTTAACAGAGAACAGATATTTTGTTGTTACAAGTCTAATAACTCATGTACATGAGTACAAGTAAAAGTCCCTCAAAAATCAAAACTCTTTGGAAAAGTGGGTGGAAAATATTCTGAAAATACTGTTGTAACTTATGGTTTCCTCAAAAAACAAGCTATAAATTCTGAAAAATACTAAACAAAGAGCAATACAGCTTTAAGATCTGATTTTTCCCTCCCCCGCTTCTGAGGTCTAATGATACTTTATTAAAAAAAAAACAGGATTACCCATTCAGAGTTTCTTTGCATTTAAATTATTTGTATATTGTTTACTTCATATTCTTTTAATCATTAATAATAATTAGGAAATGTACATGTCTTGTGAAATATAAAAATACCCCTTCAGAATAGCAGTTAAAATGAAACAGTACTGTGTATTCCTTTTGAAAAACAAAAGAACATATGAAAAAAATCTGGACTTTGTTATTGTCCTTAAGTTAATTGTTCTCACGTCCCAAAAGACAGGAACCCACCCCTCCATTTCTAGCATGCAGATTTATTATAACTGTTACACATAACACTTTAATGAGAATAATATGGTATCAGCAACAACTACAAACGGGTAGTTTTAGGTCAGAATTTGGGTCAAGACAGTGCATCCCTCCTTGGCTATACATACATAAGGAGAATGCACTGCTTAAGGTGCAGAGATCATTCCTAAACTCCTGCTACTGTATTGGAGACTCCTGATGGAAATGGGGCTAGGGAAGCTGTGACATTTTGGGGTCCATCCACACCAGTAAAGGGTTCCATCATCAACTGCGCTATAACTTCGGGGGGTCTTTGTTCTGCATAGCTATGGTTCAGTTCTGACATTTGCCTCCCCACAAGCATAAGGTCTCACCTTCATTCTCACCAACCTGTTTACACTTCTCAGGGTGACTCCAATAGCCCTTCCAAGTTCTTAATTACCAGACACTCAGAGTATTCCTTTCTGGTTCCCCCAAAGGTGTGAAACCAGCCCTCCAGTTATCAGCTCACTTAGGGCTGTTGGTTTCACCCTACAAAGTGTAACTAGGCTGGTGAGAGGGTGAGACCTTATTCTTGTGGGCAGGCTATTGATATCAGGGAATTGAACCATAGCTGCACAGCACAAAGGCCCTCTGAAGTTACAGGGCAGGTAGTGATGGGACTTGTTCCTGGCCTGGGTGGACCTCAAAATGTCACAGAGGCAAAGGAGAAAAAGAATGCGGCACTTAAAACTGTAAATCTAGTATGTATAAGGGGATTATTTCCCAGTCATAATGCTTTTGCTATAGTTAGATAGAACAAGTTCAGCCATTTATCTGAGGGAATAAGGCAGGGAAATTCTCCTCTCTAAACTCTGTGTCTTGGTTCTAAGCATTCAGTGACTTCTAAGCCAAGGAATGCATTTTTCATCCTTCCCCTTTTTAATTTTTGGGGCTTGTCTTATTATTTGCTAAGTATATTATGATACACTACTTAATTAGGGCCACAGCTTCAAGGCCCCTGTATAGCTTCCGCCTGCCCCCAATGCCACCATAAATATCTGGATTAGAAAAGCCTTCTAGGGGAAGCCAACTATCACTGGTTCTGCTTTATCCATAAGCTTCAAGGAGATTATTTTTATGTAGAAGTGATAAAATAACTTTAACATCCCCCCCCCAAGATCCACATAAAAAACAAAGATACATTTTTTCTGCAGTGGCCTTTTTAAATTATTCTGCTTTCCAACCATCATCCAAACTAGCCTAGCAATTATGGGACTAAAATATGCCTGAGATAGTTGGTCTATTGTAAAACTACCACATCTTTGTTTATGTGCTTTAGGATTAGGTATAGCAAACCAGTGTAAAATAAATAACAACCAATACTAAACTTCACCCAGAACTTTAAACAAACTGAACACAAATCCTGAAGTATATATTTTTCTTACTTTACCCCTATAAAATTCTTAGTTTCAGTCAGAAACTGAAACACTATGAGTTAAGCTAGAAATATGGTACAATATACCTGATCCAGCCAAAACCAAGAAATACTGAATGTCTTGTGAAATTTCCAGTGCCAGACATGAGAGAGTTTAAGATAAGCATCTAAATGTTTTGCCAGAAGAGGTCCTCCCAGTCTTTTAGGTTTGCCCATCACGACTTAAAGCAGAATCTAGATCTGTTCTCCCAATCAACTATTTCCATGATATGTGAACCATCTTTGTGTAGATATATGCACATTTCCCCTTTATTTAATGTCTTACTGAATCAAAATCCCAACCAGCTCTTCCTACACAGGATTTAAATGAAGGGTGATCCTTTTACCTTCTCAAGTATTATCAAATGACCACACACCAGAATGCCTCACAATTTCTAAGCTAATTGGCCATTGTAACAGAGTGGTGAGATTCTTCTCTTGACCTGCTCTTTTCGAAAATGTTAGAACACTCCTTAAAGATGCAGAAATTTGGCTGACTCATTGTGGCAGGTGTGACTTGTTAATTTTCCCTGTGATTTAAGTGAGATGGGAAGGGTCTGCTGGCAGGAGAGAAATAATGGAGTAAAGGGAGATCCTGGATGGAAACCAGGTTTGAGGAAGAAAACTGAAACCTGGTTTGAGAAGAAACTGAAACTGAGATTTGTTGTTGCTTTTGAGTTACTAATAAAGCCAAACCCCAGGAAGGATTTTGTTACTAATCCTGGGCCTGTGTGCTCTATTGAGGTTGAAGTAGGAACTCAGCCCATTCACATGTAATACCAAAACAGGAAAACTGAAGAAGTCCCAGAATAGCTGGCAGAACAGCAGCTGCAGCAACAGCAAACTCAGACTCCAGCCCTACCACAGGGGTCAAAAAAGGGTGCTCACTCACAATATAGGGCAAGTCCTCTTATTATGCTGTTCACATAGAAAACTGGGATGCAGGAAAAAAACCTTGCTCCTGCATACATTCCAACTAGTGAGAGAGATGTAGTGTGCCAGAAGTTAGGAGCTCCCGGACACCCAGCAGGTGTACTGTGACCATGCTACGAGAAGGGAAGATGGTATCCAGCCTAGTGGATTGCTCCATATTAATATGGGAGAGCTTAGTCAAAACCAAACCGCAGCTACTGAGGGCCAAACCCTTTCAGGTCAGTTTGTCTGTGGGGACTCAGACATATCCCTTGACTCATGTCTTCATGTGATGCAGCAGTCAGGCCAACTCTGATAGGGTATGTGCTTTTTACCCTGCCTAGTAGGACAGAGAAGGTCCTTGAAGTCTTCAGAATAGCTAGGCACAAGGAGGAAGCATAGGCTGAATGTTTATTTTTCATTTACCTATAAAATTGAACCCTCCGGAAAGGTTTTGATTTGGAGACTATCTCAGGATCTGTGCTCTGAGAACAGGGGATGGGGCTGAGTCTGTTCACACTCATCTCTCTTCCTTTAAAATAAAATCCTATGGGATATTTGGAATGTCTTCATCTTCCTGTCCGTTAATTTCTCTGTTAAGTAAGTGGGCATGCATAAATCGAAGGGAGTTTTCTAAATTATTACCGGAGACACCAAGTAGGGTACAGATGTTGCGATACATAATCAAAATAAATATGCCACAGAGCTATTTGATTTCTTTAAGTACTGCCTGGCGGTCATGGTGGTGGATCAAAAGGAGACTACAAACTTTGGGTCATTCCAGGAAATACTGTCCAACATTTTTCTTCTTATTACATTCTATGGTTACTGAACAAAACTGTCCCATGTTCTGGCAGATAAAGCAGCTTCTCAAATAAAACTTCTTAATGCAACTCTTAGCATAATAAAAGCCAGTGTTTTCTTTCAAACACTTGCATTTGACTGATGCCAGTGTATTGGGCTGCCCTATGGAGTCAGCTCTGTGTGTTTACAAATAAAATGTTGAAGTTTGCTGGTTTTTAAACGTATTTTATAATATTAGTGGAGAAACTACTGGTTATTTCAGCAGTGAGGGTGTTGTTTAGTTACACTGTGTGTTTTTTCGCATAAAGCAGTGGTTCCCAAACTTGTTCCGCTGCTTGTGCAGGGAAAGGCCCTGGCGGGCCAGGCCGGTTTGTTTACCTGCCACTTCCCTTGGCCCACGCCGCTTCCAGCAGCTCCCATTGGCCTGGAGTAGCGAACCGCGGCCACTGGGAGCCGCAATGGGCCAAACCTGCGGACGTGGCAGTTAAACAAACCGGCCCAGGCTGCCAGGGGCTTTCCCTGCACAAGCGGCGAAACAAGTTTGGGAACCACTGGCATAAAGCATAGAATCCTAAACATTCATAAACTTTTTAAAAATATTACCTTACTTCTTGGTACTTCACTAGAAACCTTTCTCTCTGCATCCTTTTGTTGTTCTTTCCCTTTAAAATTTCTCATGTCCTTCAGGAAAAGAGGTTTTTTTTATTCAGGAACTCCTTGTTATTCTGTGGACTTCAGGCTGCAGGTGAGGATATATTCTGCAGGGAAAGAGGAGTTTTAAAGTGCAGAACTCCCTTTTAGAGCCATATTTTGTATAAGCAGAGACTGATCCTGGACCATGTAAGATGCAGATGGCCTATGGCACCTGTGTGGAGCTCTGCTGAAGTCATACTCCAAATGGGTGCAAGAGTCTGTCAACAAGCTACACATGGCAGGATACAGGGATCAGATGCATGTAAATATTTCTTGCCCTCTTTCAAGGAAATCATTTGATCCCTATGATGCCTCAAGGAGGGCCAGAGCAGAGAATGTGTTCCTTTAATTATTTTTCTATAAATTGTTAGTAGTATCCTTCCATTTGACCTGTCACTTCAGGAAAGCAATGTTCACTTAGGGATCTCCTAAATCAAAATGATCCAGTAATTATTGTCCATTTGACTAATAATGAATTGAGTCCAGTATTAACTAAAGTCACTGACAGTGCCTTAAAAATAACTCTTGAATTTACAGCTTTTGTATACATCAGTTTCCGTCTATTTTCTTCTCTCCAGAATCAAGTAGTTTAGAAACAGAGGTGGAGCTCACATCCATTTCTGGAGCCAGTGAATACATTCTTTGTAAATGGAAGAAAATTATGAAAAGCTTATCAACTCTACCTTGGACACAGTTCTATTTTAACTGCTGCATAGCTGCCCTCACTATCAGCTAGAGCTGATCAAATATTATTCAATGGATAGTGTGTCAACTAAATTTTGCCACTGTTTATTAAAACAAAAAAGTATGCTGGAATTTCCAAAAGGACCTATGGTAGTTAGGCGTCCAATCCCCAGTTAAGGTCAATGGGATTTGAGTACCAAATGTCCAGAGGCCCCTTTGAAAGTTCCAGCTACCCTTTGGGAACAGCTGCAAAATCTGACAATTTTTTTACATTCAACCAGCTTTACTGATTACATGAATGACTCCGAAATTTGAGTTCTTGACCCCATTTCTCCTCATTTTACTGTTGTGGGGCTCTCAGCATCTTACACCCCGCTGATTTGCCTAACCTTCTAACTGTTCAAAAGCATTTAAGTAATGCTTGTTTTGTCACTTAATTTTATAGCTTAAATACTGTACTCTAAAATGGTTTTGAAAACACGTCAAAGCACATACCTGTCTTTCAGCTCACATATGTCTTCGTATCCTCAAGTGTTTGAGCTTGCCAGTGGAATTTGTGTTTTACTCATTGTTGACTATTTTTGTTTTCTTATATATTTTTTTATTTGTAATATACTTAGTTGAAGGAAATCAAAATGTAGTAATTCATATGCTATCAAATAATAAGAGAAAGAACGTTAATTTCATTCTGAGCCTATGTCTGTTAATTTACATAGTGCCCCAGGTCAAGAATAAGCATAGCACAGGGGTTTTCAAACTGTGGGGCGCATCTCCCTAAGGAGGCATGGAGGAATGTTCAGGGGGGTGAGCAGCAATGCTAGGTGACTCATGCCAGCTACACGTGTCAGGGCCCGGGCCATCCCTCTCGGGGGTGGGACGGGAGCGCCACCTCCACCATCTGATTCACCTCGGTGGCAATAGAAAATGGGTAGGCAAAATTGACCGTTAAACTGAGGTCAGACCATATATATAGCAGCTGGTTAAAATCATGTCATTTGGATGTCAGAGAGACAAGGTGGGTGAGGTATATCTTTCATTGGATCAACTTCTGTTGGTGAGAGAGACAAGCTTTCAAGCTACACAGAGCTCTTCTTCAGGTCATCCAACCCATCTTGTTTCGCTTATATCCTAGGATTGACATGGTTACAGTAACACTGCATACTTGTATTTCAGTCATTTCCAAGGATGCTCCGTTGTAGCTAACTGAAAATTACATTAGTAGATCAAAGATGAATACCATTCAACATAATTGTCTATAATAACTGAAATATTTTTTCCTCCTTTATATTTGTGACTAAGCTGCCATTAAAAGTCTGCATAAAAACATATTTGATCATGTTTTACGGTAAAAAAAAGACATTTGCCCATTTCAATTTGTTTCGCACATGACACATCTTAGGAATTGAAATTTCTTCAGAAATCTAAAAGAAAGTACAGATGTGTAGTTTTGTAATGGAAGTCTAAATGCTTTATTTATGTATTTATTAACATACCTACATACATAGCTTGTTTCTGAGCATGGGACGTGTTGATGGAGTTGGAAGTTCTCAGTTTGGTCTATATGATTGGAAAATGGATTTTGAAAATTTGACCATCTGAGTAGCTATTAGTAATCATACTGTCGTCTTTGAGTTTTTAAATAAATAGCATCATTTCAGTGAGGATGTAATTACATTTTGGTTTAAGAGTTGTTGATATCTAAATTCTTATATGTGTGACAAAGGAAGATATTTTAAATATGAATTTCTAATTAACTATTTGCTGCTACTTATAGTGCAAGATAAAGAACCCTAGCCTGTTCTGTAGGTATCAGTGATATATGTTGGTTCCAGTTATGATAAATGTAGGATGAAGTTTAGTTTAATTATTGATAAAAGAATACATCATTTTTACTTCTTACCAAGTTTGTTCGGACAATTAATGTTTTTCAGCAACCACGATACACTACTATTAATTTTATTACGAAAAGGGATTAAAAGACTTAACATCCATGCAAAATTCCTAGATCATGGCTTCCTTTGTAATTTACTTACCTGTTCCAGTGTTAATTGTGTCACAATGTGTGCTGATGGAAACACCCAGTGACTACCATTCTACTATTTCAAAGTATTTCCACCAAAAACATCATTGCCCAGGGAATCACCCAAGAAAAACTCTTCACAACCTAATGAATTTTCTGACACAAATATTCAACTTTAATACCGAAATAATATTTAGTATAAAATAAATTATGAAGGGTGAAACATGTAGCCTTTATAGGAAGGAGTGATTGCAGTCGATCTCCCAAAATGTCAGCCATCTTTGAGCCAATCATTTCCTGACCCAGAGATCATGGAAGTGGCCAGCAGCCCATCTGAAACCATCCACCCACCCAGAGCAAAGCAGTAAGCCTGGACCATAAGCATACGCTTCTAACCTCATAAAGAAGGTTACAACAACCACTGGGCAACCCGCAGCAGTCTCTACCAATGGATATCACTAATACAGGACATTGATTGACCCTATGCACCCTTAGTATATGTTTGGTGTTAAGGACCCCTTTCCCCAAAGCTTTCAGCCAAATTCTGGTCTGATTTCTCTCCCACCCCATTTTAAAGAACACCACCAGATAGATATCAGTTGCATAGTTGACTTCCCAGCAAACAAATTGTTCTCAGTTATCCCTTAAGCCTGAATTGGACTTCCACAGTAAACATATCCTAATGGATGCCTGACAAATACACACTGTCAGAGCTGAGTAACCCTGGGCAATCATCTAAAACCTCCAAGATGTCATCCCATAACTAGCGGAATGCTTTTTCATGTCTCTATTTACATTTGTTCTGGCCTTGTCTAATGTGACCCAAGGAGGCTCTCCTCCATACCCACCATTTCAGCATGCTAGACCATACTACTCTGGCTAAGGAGAATAAGTTCTTACACTGGTACAATCACACTTGACTCTAGCTACCAGCCCAGACCCCGGGTTCCCCCTTCTCTACTTAAATCATTCCTGACGTATAGGACAAGGATCACATTAGGTGCTAATAAGCATCTCTAAAAAAACAAAGCATGAGGTGATCCCATCTCCATGTTCCTGTGTGTGTCCTGTCTGGTATGAACCTTCTCAATCCTGAAACCCATTTGCATTCCCATTGAGTGGCTGGCAGCTTGGGAGAATGAAAGCCATACAACAAACTGGGAATTAAAAGAAATAAAATGTCAGAGATCTCAACAGTCAAATTTATTAGTTCCTAATGTGTCTCTTAAAATGACCTGGCCACCAATGACTGTGACGTCTATATTCTGAAAATCTGAACAGGCAATAGCCATGGCTGCTCCTATAGGAAAAGGATTGTGCTCAAAACAGGCTGGGTGTGGAAACTAAAAGGTGCCAAGTTTCTCCAAAATATGGCCCTGAACTGAAATTTAGTTCAAGAGGATGTGTCCCAATGTAGTAACAGCAACATGGGGATTGGATGGAGGTTTTGTATATAGTCCACACAACTGCAACTGGCCATGCAGCTTCCCTAGGTGTTTTCTCAGGATGATCAGCTCCCCTGCTCCCTCCTTTTGGAAAAATATATGCACAACTCAATCTACCTGAGCCCCACTGTCAAACCATCAGTCCTTATTGTACCTGGATGCTTGGTGCCCCTGATAGCTGGGATAACCTCACCTAATTTAAATGCACTCTCACCCCTTTCCCCCTCCCACCCCCCCCAAAAAAAACCTGCAGGGAAAATGCTGCTTTAATTAGTAACTTGCACTTCCCTTCATATGATGATGTTCAAGTCCCTCAAGCTCTGCAGGGTGACAGAGCGGTGCCAGTCCACCCTGTGGAATCCCAGCCAAATACGTCCCTCCATCATTTGTCTTGTAACAAAGATGCATATGGGAAATCTGCCACCTGTCAAAAGAAAAAATAGCAAGTAGGTGCAAAGACACAATTTCCTAAGCAATCCCACTCTCCTTTGGTCAATGATGATAAATTGTTCCACATGTTTCTCCTGAATGGGCCAAAGTTCAGGAGGCCTGGTCTCTCCCTAATTGAAGAAACATGTTAAAACCTGAGATACAGAACCAGCCAGTGCTTGATGCCACCAGCTGGTCCAACAAACTTAAACCGGTTGAGTACTAAGGCACCAAAGGTGCTCCTGGAATGCTGACTGGCTGTCATTCCGCTGCCTCTGTCCTAGCTGATGAGAATTCTGAGTCTGAACCTGAGACAAATTGTCTGAACCCATGATCTCACCCTGAGTCAATCATGGCAGAGCTGCCAATGGGAAAGAGGTAGCTCTAGCTCCGCCTGTTTACCTGGTGCACATACTGCTCCCACAGCCCTCATTTCAGCCCCCTGGTATCTCTCTTCAGAGACACCAGCAAAGATAGTCTGGCCAGGTAACCCCGTGACTAGCAAATTGATGTGGTGTGGGCTGGGGGAGGGAGGGGGCTAGATTGAAATTTTAAAGTTGCAAAAGCCATTTAGATGAAATGCATGATCTCATTTAAAAAGAAGAAAACTTAGTTAGATGCCTCTATAATTATGATTTCATAATGGGCTGAAGTAGCTTAGAGGTAATACCTTTTTCTTTTCAAATATAGCTTGCTGAGGATCAGGGATTGGTTTTGATGACCACTGTTGCCATGCCAGTATTTAGTAAGCAAAATGAGACTGTAAGTACTCAAACTGTTTCTACAATGTGATACTTTGGTGTCTGCAGTGAAATTTAATAACTTGCAGAACTTTATTATTATTATTTGTTTTGCCATTTGCATCTATTGTTAGAATAAAATTAAACATGATAAATATATTTATGCACAAATAATTATAGTGTAGAAACTATAGTTCTCAAAATAGTTAATGGTATTATTTATAAGAGAAAACACTTAGATGATGAACTTGATGCAGTGGTATTAGACCCATGTGTCTTCTTACTTCTACATTAGCTTTGTTACAACAAATAATCTATATATATTTTCTCCTCCAGACTACCTTCTTATCTCAGATAGGTCCAGCACATTAGTAATATTCATATAGGTGGTTTGAATAGCTGTATTTTACAGACCTGTTATTTTAACATCCTGCTATATTATTAAAGAGAATTACATTTACTTCTCCCATAATGTTTAATTTTTCTCTCTTGGGTATCAGATGACAGTGCAAATTGGAAAAGAAGAAAAGTCACATGTTTTATCTGTAACATTTCATCTTAAAACTGCTTCACAAGTAGAAGAGTTTAATTGAGGAGACCTTCCTTATCTGCTGAAAGTTTGCATACTTCTTTGATTTCATTTTCAGGCCAAGGAAAGGAGGCCAACTGCTGATGGAGTGTGTGTTGTGTGTGGCCAGCCACATTAGCTGCAACCTCCCCTTATCTTTTTAAGTAGTTGGCAGATTATGTTACGATCTGTACTCTCAGTACAATTTTTACAATATGAACATAATTATTGATGGCATGCGTTGTTTCAACAATGATTGTTTATTCTTCTGAATGGTCTGCATTTTCTTTTCAAACAGAGATCCAAAGGGATTCTTCTGGGAGTAGTTGGTACAGATGTTCCAGTTAAAGAACTTCTAAAGGCCATTCCAAAATATAAGGTAATTTACATATGATTATGTATTCAAAATATTTAGAGTATAGGGCTGAATTAACAATAATATTTTAGATTTATTTATTGTAAGATATATAGCACCCAATTTATATATCCAAATTAGTGACAGAATCAGAAATGGAACCCCAGGGGACAAATGCTGTACACACTTCTGCTTGTGTTAATCCTTAGTAACGCCACTGACTGACTGGTGTTTCCATAGAAGTCCTCATTCTCTTGCACTAATGACTAGATTGAACAGCCCCACCGATCAAATCAAATTTCTATTAGTCAGTGTGGGGGCACAGCATTCTAGATTTTGTACACTTTTATAGTCCCCTCTGTCAATTAATGTTCATAAATAAGTGAACTTTAATAAAATAATTTTGAGAATTCCATGCTACAGAATATCACATACATATACTAACCAGAAAATGATTTTGGTGGCCTGAATATCCTTGTGTGCAAGCCAGACAAAGATGTACTCAGTCCATCCTTAACTTTCCTTTCAGAATTCCTGCCTGCCTAGAACTTCTTGACCTGAAAGCTCCTATGTCCTTGAATTAAAGCAAATGCCATCTTTCATAGACTTGTTTCACTCTGTCCAACCCAGTTTACTATCGTCTTTTGTGCTGTTCAGGATACATTAAATATTCCCTTATATTTAGGTTTCCAAATTTATAGATGACACTTATAAAACTCTTAAAAAGAGCTATAAATAAAATAGATCAAGCAAAATAAACTTGGCAATCATGAATCATTTGTAGCTTGGTAAAAATAGGTTAGTGATGAATGTAAAGATAATACTACTTTTCATTTATGTTTGATCCAGTGTATTATTATTTCACTAGTCCTCCATCTCTGAAGTGCTAGATTATAATCCTGTTTCGGTAACAAGTGAACATTAATATGATGGTTTCAACATAATCACTAATGGAAGTTTCTTTGCAACACAAATAGGCAAATACTGTGATGCCATACGTCTCTATTTGAGATAGGCCCACTATTTGAATAGCAGGTAACAATTAAATTGTACTGAGTTTATTCAGCACCTACTTTCTTATCTGATTTTCAATCATACTATCTGGGTCTTAGTTACTTGATCACCTAAATCATCTAGTTTTCTAGTGGAGAAGCGGGCATTATTGAGATTAGGAGACCATTCTAGGAAGTCACAAAACCAGCGAACCTCAGCTTCCAAGTTCTACTGTTAATTTCATTATAACTGAATACAATACCAATTACTGAATTATCATGAATGATTTGCTAATGATACAGCAGACAGTATGTGGGAGCTCAAGAAATAATGAGGCCTGGTCTACACTTGAGAGATGTAACTTTACCGATCTAACCCCCAGTGTAGACAATGCTAGGTCAGTGTAAGAAATTCTAGCTACCACCTCTCGGGGAGGTGGATTACCTACGCTGATGGGAGAAGCCCTCCTACCAGCGTGGGTAGTGTCTACACTAAAGTGCTACAGTAACACAGCTGCAGTGGTGTAGCTATGCCACTGTAGTGTTTTAAGTGTAAACATACCTGGAGACAATATTGGTCAGTATGATAGGTGGTGTTCTCTCCGCATTACAGCAACCTAACTGTTGTCAAGTTTTTTGTAGACATCACAAGAAAGAAGAGTTTGAAGGAGAGTTTTGAAGGAGGGTAACAAGGTAGCTTTGCAGAAGTTTATGGGGAGCTTGTCCCAAGCATGAGGAGCAGCGGGGGGGAAAGCACAAAAGTGCTTGTTTAAAAGGAACAAAAAGGAGCAATGGAGAGTGACATCATGATCAGAACTGATCAGAAGCAGGAGATGACATCTCAATAGTGAATGAGAGCTGATGGGTTGGGTGTGGATAGGTCCTGAAGGACCTTTAAAAAGAAGACAAGTAGCTTGTGTCTGATGCAATAGGGAAGGGGAAGCTAGTTGAAGAATACAAAGAGAGAGATCACTCACAGGGTCAAAATAATGAGCTAGGAAAATTATCTTCGCAGCAGCATTCTGAATTGATATGAGTGGGGCAAGATTATATTTGCCAAGGCTCAGGAGAAGGATGTTGCAGTAATTGAGACACAAGATGATGACAGCCTGGATGAGAGTTTTAGCTATATGGCTGAATGCAAAAGACCATATCTTAAAGATGTTACACAGAAAGAATCTGAAAGAGTTTGACATAGCCTGGATATGAGGACCTAGAGAAGTCTGAGTTGATGATGATGCCGAGGTTACAGGCCTAAGTGACAGGCAGGATGGTGGTGTTGTCCAGAGTGATCGAGAAAGGAGGCATGGGACTGTTTCTTGGTTTTGGTTTTTGTTGTCGTTGGTTTTGGGGGCGCTGAGGACGGAGAGATTAAAAGCTCTGTTTTATCTATGTTGACCATATTATATATTGAAGGCTCAGTCTGATTCTATGAAATAATATATGTCTCTCTTTCTGAGAAATAGATTTTGATTTCAAGGAGGTATTTTACACTACACTGTGTAACACAAGAGAAGATAATTGTAACAGGCACTTTATCATCATGCAGTTTAGTTATGGTGGCAAAAAAATTTGAATTATAACGTCCATTTTTCACACACTATAAGCATTTGTCCATTGTATAATATGAAATATCGTTATTTTGATAGAAGAACATGGGCAACATATGGGATCTGATCCTGTAGATGCAATATATGGAATGCTTTATTTATTCAGTGACATTCATATAGGGACGTGATACTGTTTCTTGGAGATGGAACTCTGCTACCTTGGAATTCTGTTAGCTTAGATGAGATGGGCCTTGGGCGGTGGAAGATGAACAGTAACAATGAGCTATTACCAGCAGTCCTTACTCAGGCAAAACTTGCATTGATTTCAGTGGGAGTTTGTCCTGAATGAAGAAAGTGG
Organism: Lepidochelys olivacea; assembly: GCF_965140295.1. Lineage (NCBI taxonomy): Eukaryota > Metazoa > Chordata > Testudines > Cheloniidae > Lepidochelys > Lepidochelys olivacea. The sequence continues at coordinate 27,488,525 of NC_140417.1, read as the reverse complement.
GATGTGACTCATAAATATTTCATTCTTATGTGTCACTTTGCAGTGGTCACACAAAGTTTCTTCTCTTTTGAAATAATCTATCAGTTTTGAGAGAGAGTCCCAATATTTCTAACGGGGAATGCCGCTGGAAGGAGCAATGTCTCTGAAAACAGAAGAAACATTTTAAGTGCAAACATTGTACATCTTCAACCATGGCACAAACTATGACAAAGTGCCACACTTGAAGGCACAGAACATTTTAAATAGATAAATATTGTTTCTAGGATATATACCACCTACATTTATTTCATTACCTGACTTTAATTGTTAAGATTTTTTTCTGAAATTATCGCCATATAGACAATTATACTTGAGATCTGATATTTAGCCAGATGCAAGTTCACATGTCATAGTATAATAGGTGAAATATGTCCAAAATTGTTTTCTTTTTGCTTTATGAAGAGATGCCAAGAGCCTACCACCTTCTATTACCCTTTACTAAAACTTATTGCAACTGCTAATTCATGAAGCAACCTTCTCTATGGCACATAGAGTTGAATATATATCTGATAATTCTGAGCAAAATACAACATAAATCTCAATCAGATAGGAGCTCTCTCTGATCTAGCTATAATACCACCCTGAGTTTTATCTTTCCAGTAAATTACAGAAATCTTCAGACTTGCCGTTATAGTCATCACTGTGAGAAATGGCTCTGACTTTTGACTGTTAACATTTCTATCCAGACCATTTTGTACTAGGACCCAATTCAACAGAGCGTTTAAGTATGTGCTATAGTTCATCCCTGTTGAGTAAAGTTTTAATCATGTACCTGAATTTAAGCATATACTTCAGTGCATTGCTGAAGACGGATCATTTGCTGAATCAGGGCTTTAATAGGGGATAGTGATTTTTATAAAAAGTAGTCTCATAACAAGAAATTTAAGGTAACTGACAAACCAGGGTACTTCTAGTTTGGAAAGAATTGCAATGTACTTAAGTATTTGAACACAATCACATTCCTTTATTATGTAACACAAGGGATAATTTTACAGATAAATGTCACGTTACGGTGTCTCAAAACTGAAATAACTCAGTGGAAAAGATAGTGATTGATATCTAAATCTGTATACAAATCTTTACTATGTTAAAATTGAGTTATGCACAGCACCTACAGAAAGATATGGTATCGGTGCCAAGTTTATGCTAAGGGATGTTTTAATGACCATATCAGTGATTTGAAAGTACATTTATTGTAGTCAATGGGAGCAGCCAACTGTGTAATAGGAATATTATCAAAAGATAGGACTGTTATTTAAATAAGCACAGTGCTATCTTTGATTACTTGTACTTGTGGGCCTAATGAAACATTTCATTGCTCTCAAATGAGTTCCCACCGTTCCATTCAATCCAGAAATATAAATTACATGAACTTCTGCATTAGAATTAATCCTTGTTCTGTGTATATCAAAGTAAACTTGAAATAATTTGGAAATGAAATAGCCTCAACACTATTGTATGTAAATATCGCTGATAATAGGCCACCTCTTGTTCAGCCGACTCATGGGAGCAGTCCCATTGATTTCAGTAGTTCCATTGATCTAATGCAGCCACTTGCACAAGTAGAGAAGCAGAACCTGGCCTCTCCTGTGGATTTGTGAGTTTACTGAATTCCAGTATCCCTTCATTTTAGCACATAGTGTATCACATCACACCTATTATGTTTTTCTTTTATGATTAATGTTTTAAAATGTTCACATCAAGTACGTAGGAATAAGTATCTGAAATAGCAAAATGTATTTGTGACATTTTAAAATTGTGCTATTTACCAAGTTCACTAAATGTCAAGAATTGGTGCTTTGCATTCATTTTAATGAAATATTGTGTTGAGATAAGGGTTATGAATGCTAGGTTTAAGCTGTAAATGACTAAATGTTTGGCTGCTTTTTTGTTTCAGAATTCACTGGAGACCAAGCGAATTAATGCTCCTTTCTCATTTATTCTTACAGTTAGGTATTCATGGATATGCTTTTGCAATTACAAACAATGGATACATTTTGACACATCCAGAACTCAGACCATTGGTAAGAAAGCTATTTATTGACTTATTTTATGCATTTTTGGTTATTATATTTACTTAATGTGTGAAGAATATAATATTGGTGATGAAGATCAAAATATAATACCTCATGCCTTTGAAAAGTGCCACTTTTGAACATAGGGTTGAGTATAAATGCTCAGTATATTTTATAGCATAATAGAAACGAATGTTAACACAAATAATTCCATGGTACATAAATATACAAATCAGTCTGTAAAAGATACAGACCTCTATTCTACAGAATGGCAAACCCCAACATTGCTATAATTATGTGCATTTTACACTGAAACGGAATGCTCTAATACTATGTAATAACCCCTATTTGTCATTTTAAAGTGGATTCCAATTTAAAATATGTACAGAATTTTCCAAAATCGCACATTTTATGGTAAAAGAGGGACACAAGGGATTTTTAGTAAAATAATAGCAACAAAGTTCACCTTTATTTCCTTTGTCATCTTGTTTGCATTAATCAAAATAAGTAAAATAGAAGTGCCCATTATGCAAATGTTTATCGACATAATACCCTAAAGAATAGCTTCATTCTTGATTGCATCATTGTTTAGGAACAGTGTATGCAAGTGTTCCATCACCATCAACCCTTAGTAAAGCAGTGGTATTAATGAATTCACTCTAGTACACAGGTGGGTGCCATATGTATTTCTCAAGTAGGCACTTAGGGTAATATCTGATTTTAACAATATTTTAGTAGAAAACAGCAATATTAATTGGATGGCTAATTTCATATATAAATAAATTAGAATTATTTAAAAGTATGATTTATGAAGTCATTAGCACATCCTGCATTTTCAGTCAGCACAAATGTTTTGTCTGTTTAACATTTGGATTAGGAATTACACACTCAATTAACATTTGTATTTGAGTTGATTGTTTCCTTATTTATTATTTGACTGGAGATGAATGAAATGAAAAGATCAACGCTGGAACTTCCATGGGTGAATGGAATAGCTTTTTTCCCACCAGCTTTTGGGTAGAAATGGAGAACTAAGCATGGAGCAAGATGGACATTATAGTATCTCTAAAGGCAACCTAACAGAAATTTGCTCATTATATTTTTTTTATATAGTAAGGAGGATTTCTCTTTCTGTTAAAAGTACCTTGTGTTTCTGCCTTGTGGAATTTGCCACAGGCATGCAGGAAGGAGGACTGTAGCAGCTGGGTAGAATTTGGCAAATTATAGACCAAGAAACAATAAGGTCCTCTGAGATGGTCCTTGCAAATTAACCCACCTTGTTTGTTACCATACAAACATGGAACCACTAGATCCCTACCTCCAGTTCCACATCCCAACTCCCAGACAGCCACAAAGTTAAATACAAGTACTCCAACGACCCTCATATCTTACCCTAAGAGATTGGTTACTGTACCACATTCCATGGGGCTACACCTCCATCATGGTGAGTTTATATCTTTTGCTAAACATTGGAATTAGAGTCTCTGCCTCTGAAACACTTCAAGACTGGGAAAAGAGAAGCCTCCACTCTCTTATGCCTCCATTCAGCCAGTTTATTCATAAACAAAATAGCGAGTTCTAAATCAACATCTCACCATTCCATCTATTGTTCAAATTTGCACTGTATCTGTGGCAAGATAGTGTGTGTGTACTATATATGTAAAAACAGGAATTGCTATAGTGGGTCAGTACCATGGTCCGTCCAGTCCAGTATCTTGTCTTCAACAATTTGCAGCAGTAGATGATCCAAAGGAAGGTGCAAGAAACCCCATAGTGGGCAGAAGTCTTGTAATCTGCCCTCCCTCGCCAGGAATGTCTTATCTTAATCCTCAGTAGATCTAGAGATTGTCTTAAATTGTGAAGCATAAGATTTTATACCTTTCCAAGATTTTGTTAATATTAACTATGATAACTCTGAATATTCTTCCTATCCATATAAATGTCTAATCCTTTTTTAATCTTATTAGCCTAAATGGCATCCTGTGGCAATGAATTCCACAGTTTAATTACACCTTGTGTGGGAAGAAGTATTTCCTTTTATCAGTTTTTAATTTGCCACCTTTTAAATTTAATTGAATACCCTTTTTCCTCATGTTATGAGACAGAGAGAACAGAGCTCCTGATCAGCCTTCTCTATACCATTCATTATTTTATATACTTTGATCATATCTTCTAATGTTCAACTCCTTGCTATATGAAACAATCCCAATCTTTTCACTCTCTCTTCATACGAGAGTTGTTCTATCCTCCTACTCATTCTTGTTGCCCTTCCCTGAACCTCCTTGGATTCTACAGTATCTTCTTTTGGAGATGCAGTGGCTAGTATTTCAGATTAGGCTGTCCCATTGATTTATACAATGGCATTATCATTTTTACAATATTATTCCTCATCCTTGTCGTAACCCATTTTTACATCTTGTTTGCTTTTTTGACTGCAATTGCACACTGAGCAGAATCTTTATTGAGCTGTTCACAGGGTTGACCAGGTCCCTTTTCTCAGCTGATACAGTTAATTGAGAACCTTGTAAGCAGAGACCTGAAAATCTACAGGTATCTGCTTTGTATCTGCGGATATCCACATCCGCAGATGCGGATTTCTGTAAACCATTTTTGCAGCTCATATCACAGATGCAGATACGACTTTTGTATCAGCTCAGGGCCCTGCAGCCCACACTCAGCGGAATGGAGCAGCGGTCAGCCAGCCTGCTGGGCATTCTGGGAGTTGTAGTCCCCCGCTTGCTCTGAGGAAGGAGGTAAACTATAACTCCCAAAAGGGAATGAGCCACGCACCATTTTGAAGGTGGGGTTGTTCTTTAAATGAGCAGGCGGCAATAACTGCGTGCATTAGAGCCTCTGTAACCACGTAGGGGTGTCCAAGCTCACCACAGGAAGAGCAGCACTGCATAGAAGGACCCAGAATTGTAGCCTCCCTGCCTGGAACAAGAAAGGACGTATGGCAGGGGCAGAGCGGGTGGCAGGGCAGGAGGTCTCTGGGGAGAACGGGGGCCAGAGGGCAGTTGGGGACTTGACACAGCCCTGCATCACTGCTGCACAGTTACCTGTGGAGCTATTTAGAGCACTGCAAATCTGCAGATATCCACATCCGTGGATGCGTCTACCCACAGACAATTTTTGCGAATCATGGACCGGATGCAGATGCACCTTTTTGTATCCACACAGGGCTCTGCTTCTAAGACATATATATAATTTCATTTTTCTCCTCCAGTGTGCATTATCTTGCACTTACCAACATTAAATGTCATCTGCCATCATGTTGCCCGTTTTCCTAGATTGGTTAGATCCTGAAGTACTTTAGTCTTCTATGCACTTGAATAACCCAGATAACTTTGTCTCATCTGCAGACATTGCTACCTCAGTGCTCACCCTATTTCCAGATTGCTAATAAATACATTAAACAGCATCAGACATATTATGGAACCATGAGGCTCCCTGCTGTTCACCAAGATGAAAACTGTTTATTCCTATTTTTTGTTCCCTGACTCTTAGCCAGTTTTTGATCCGTGACAAAATTTCGCTTCAATGTTTGTTTTTTGGTTTCATTCTTGTTTTAAAAAGTCTTGCATGGTTTGAGCATGAATGTGAACTCTGCCTGGGAGGTAGCTTTAACGTGTGCAACTAACACTTAATTGGTTTCATTGGCCTTGGCTGCATTAAAGGGCTCGTAGTTTGATATATGTGAATTGATCTTTAACCATTTTCTGTAACGTATTTTGGATAAACAGGGTTTCCTCTGTAGTGTTCCTGTATGTCTTCCTTTTCCACCTGTTTTTAGTTAACAAACCTTATTAACTGAGGAAGTTGCAAGGAAATGCTTGAATTTAGCCAGGAATGCTAGTACGGTGATAAAGCACAGATCTTGTTCCTCATTATTGGAGTTGAACTGATAGAATTTCACATGTACATGTAATGATGAACCAAAGAATTCTGTTCTACCCTATAATAAGAGGTTTGCATACTTTACTACTGTGGTCCAACCCTCTCTCTCTAGAAATCAACCAGATAATAGCGGTTACGTTGTATGACAGTCAGCGTAGTTGATATTTTTTTTTAAATTCAAACAATTTGCAACCATCAAGTTCTGCACATAGCTGACCTATATAACCGCATGATCTTATTATCATTGTGTCCTCCCTCCACCCATTTCCTCCCTTTGTTCATTACTCTTGTTGAATATTTGTCTCAAATTACCCCATAAGCTATTTGAGGCAGTGATTGCATTTTTCTGTGTGTATGTAGAGCACTTAGTATATAGGACAGTGAACCTCTCTGGGATCTTTGGGCAATGCTGCAATACAGATTAGTACTAATGATGATGATCTCTTGTCTAACACATGTAGATTGAGGGTGAAATCTTGGCCCTACTGAAGTAAAGGGCAGAACTCCCCGGATTTCATCCAGCTACTTCTATAATGTGAAATAGCTATGCACATTCCATGGCACCCTGGCAGATTTTTTATTTTTGGACTTGAAAACTTCACAACAGACAAGCTGTGGGGTTTTGTTAATGAACTTTTTTAGCACTATCTCCTCTCCCCACTCATCACCTCCACTACCCACTCTCCAGTATATGCATCTCACTGCAAAGAGGGAGTGGATGGGGTCGAAGCCATGAATCTACTGATCTGGGATAAGACTCAGCTCTCTTGGTGTCACTGCATCCTCCCACCCTCAACTTAACTCTTCACTGAAGATGATAAGATGGTACGGGAGGAGAGAGTGTGAGAACAGTGACCTACTTCCCTCCTGTCCTGGGTTCCCATCTTTCTTAGGGCTTCTCTACATGATGGGATAATGTGCACTAGAGGGTGTGATTTTTAAAGCACACTAATGTGCTAAGAATTAATTGGTCCATGTAGGCTGAGCTGGTGCACACTAAAGGTTCCTTAGTGCTCTTTAATGTAGTACTGCACCATAGTAAAGTGCAACAGGGAACCTTTAATGCATACTAGCAGGTCTTTATGGACCAATCAATGTGCAGCACGTTAGTGCGCTTCAGAGGTCACACCTCCATAGTCCGCATTACCCCGCTCTATAGACAAGCCCTAAGTGTCAGCATATTAGTCCACATCTCCTTTCGAGCCTTGCAGAGGAAGGTAAAGGTGTCAGTGGAAATCCTTATGGCAAAAGAGGCCAGGGAGGAGGAATCACTCAGCAGAAATTAGAAAAAAAAAAAACCTATGTGGAGATACATGGATGGAATGAGTGGAAGAGAGAGAGACTGGAAAAAGGGGAAATAAAAGAGATGGTTAAAGTGAGGAAAAAAACCTCTTAGGTTAAATACTTTCATTAAATGAATTAAAATTCCTATATTTTCTACATCTGTAGATTTTGTGGAAAGAAAAAAAGAAGGCACTAACTAGTTATTTAAACATTTCTGTTACCTTTGTAGTTATTAATTGTCTGCTGTGGGTTCAGTACTGGAATAATTGGTATTCTGTTCTTATCCACTTTTTAGAGGTCCTGGTATGGAGGCAGGGGTGTTCCTTCTTTTGGAACTTATCACATGTCAGTATTTCCCTTCTCTTTGTGTATTGAGGTGAATATTTTGGTGAGGGGATGATTCATTTTCTTGATACCCAGCCTTATGCTAAGGATATGGCATCGGCTCCTTTAATTGAAAAGATGCTCTAAAAAAGGTGAGGAGAGATTTTGTTGTTTGATAGGGTTCACCTCCCTCTCTAGATAACCATCCTTGGTTCTTAAATAAACTTTTGAAGAGCGTTTTTTTTTTTTTTTTTGTCCCATGGAATGCACCTCATGGCCTGTATTTTCGCACAATATATTTGTATAATTTAAAGCCCCCCTACAAGAGTTTTAAAACATGCACACGCACACCCCACCTTCCCATCCTCCTCCTGAAAATTACTGACTTCAAACACTATACTAGAAATTATATCTTATCCATTCTTTATGCAGTAGAATTTAAGGAACAAATTGTAATGAAATCCAACAAGAAAGCCTAATGTAAATTAGTCTGGCAAATGGTGTTACCCACCTTCCTGAGTTAAGATGTGGCGGTATTTTTTTAATGGGAGAAATGAATCCATTACCATCAACACCCCTCTCATCACTGGACATTTTGGGTGTATTTATCTCATTACCTATACAATCTTCCTTCTTTTTAAAATCAAAATGTTGGGAAGTGTGCCTGAAAGCTGTCAGCTGGAGTGAGCTCAATACAGTATGTTCAGTCTATCTTCCTTTCAGTTTTTGGAAGAATCTTTTTTAAAATTGGCATCTTGTAATCACTGCATATTGACAAGCTTTCATTGACTGTAGTGGGGCTTTTGTTTATGCAGTGATGGCTGGGCTGGGCCATTATGGATGTAATTCTTTTTATAAGAAAATCACAATTATTGTGGCCAATTCCAAGTCCCATTAAAGCCAATGGGGAAATTCCCATTAACTTCCTGGCAATCAAGATTGTGACATGCATGCAGGACTGGAATTAAATAATTAACAGAGGATATTAGCTAAAACTTCTGCATAATTTGGGGTTACCTCCAATCAAACAATGTACCAGCTGGATTCAAACTGGTTTAGATTATCATTAGTTTTGTCTGAGATGATGTAATGCTATTATACTCAGAGATTCCTGAGTGGCTAACTCCAATGAGCCATATCTGTTAAGTTCTGGAGTAACATGGGAAAGAGAGGCATACTATTTCTTGAGAAACTCCCTTTGTGGGTGCCTGAAAAGACAGGCAGGCTAGCAACAGCTGGTTTGGGGAGGGGACGCTTTGTAATGTGTAAGGATTTTATCTTATTTAATGAGTATCTTTTGCCATTCAGTGTGGAGCCTTGCTACGTACAATTCTCGTACTGATTAGTCATGTTGGGTTTATATTTCACTAACTGTTTTTTGTTGTTCATTGTGGTAGTGATTTTCTCTTTATTTTCTCCCATTTGTTGAATAAACTTTGCTTTCATTTTAATATAACTGGAGTTTTTTGTGTAGACTGTTAGTGGGAACAATCACTGCTAGGCACCCTGCAGGGAAAGAAACTGAGTTGTGACCTCTAGGAGGTCAAATCAGGTTTTAAATTATCAGGAAAATGTTCACTTGCAGCTTCCAAAGCAGTGCTGCAAGGATGTTTGCACAGGCCATTGTGGTCATGCAGGGGAGCTGACTGAACTATTCCAGGAGCAGTGTACCTGTATTTAGTTACATTGCTCCACCAAAGGTTTTAATAACGGAGTGGAATAGTCCAGTTGTAGCTCTGAGAAACAGCTTTTCCCTTTTTTTTCCTTCCTATCCCACCTCTCTTCAGGCCATCTCTTATTTTTCATTCTCTTCCTGTGATGAATACTTTTTCTCTTCGGTTACATTCATTGTCATTAGCTCTGTCACACGAAACCAGGTCTTTCATAGCTAGTGCACCCACACTAGGAATACCAGGAGACATTGCCTTAGAAGAGGGCAATATAGTATAGGAACAATGTAATTAGTAATAGATTGTCTAATGTTCTGCTCTATGTAGTGCTTACTGAGAATGTGCCTGTGTGAAGTGTTGAAATTCAACACCTTGTTGCTAGTTTTTCAGCTCCATTTTCTATCCATTTCATAATGATTTGTTTTCTGAGCACTGAGTCAGAAAAATGCGATTTCCAGTTCCCCTGTGGTTATAAACCAGTGATGAATTGAGGAAGAATTGCCATTAGGTGGCACCCTAGCACTGCCAAGTGTGGACCTCATGGGCACTGGGACTAGGCAGTGCCAATTCTTTCCTTATTCGAAACAGATATGAATGTAACTTTGAATCACACCTGTTTTTAGTATGTTACATTTATGTAAAAAAGAGAAAGCTAAAACTGATATTTAATGTGTTTCTCTTGACTTCAAAATACAGTATTAGAATGCAGAAACAAATATTTACTGGAATTTCTTAAAAAGGGAAAAAGAAAAAAGTATATATTTCCTTTTTCTGATATATTTGAGAGTGGTTTTTGTACTGTAGTATGGAAAAATAAATAGTGAGTGCTTCTATGCTGAGAAAAAATGTCCCTATTAAGAAAACTACCGAAATGCTCCAACACACTAGAGCTTACAGTAGTGAGACTGCAGTGTTTTAAATTATTATTGTAGAATACTGTATATATTTATAAGGGCTTCATAAATTTTGCAAAGAAAAGTAAATAACATTCTGAATCAAAACTAAAGGGGAAACCAAATTTGCAAACTGGAAGTTGAGTCAGGAAAATCAAGATATTACTGCACTCTGCATGCAATCTTGTATACTGTATTTAGGTTTGATGCAAACACAGTAGTATACTGTATAGTAATGTATTGAAAGCAGCCTCTTTCTCCTCCTAAAATTTACTTCTTTCACACCTCTTTCTGCCACTAATCTCTGTTCTGGTCCAAAAAGGACAACATGTTTTAAAAAAAAAAAAAACCATAAAAAACAACCATCTGAAACTAAGCAAATTGTATCATCTGCTTTCCTTAGCAAATAATATTATTTTCTTGGCTTTGTTCCCTTTCCATTGTTTATTCTTGTTCTCATCATGGTCTAGTGTCATTATTCTTTGATATAAATTTCAAGCTTTTCAGGGCTGGGAGAGAGTCTATTACTATTTTATTATTTGTTGTTTATATTTCAGTAGTGCCAGGCACTGTACAAACACATAGCAGAAAGATGGCCCCTGCCTTATGTGTCTGTAAAGTTCATGCACACTATGATATTTGATATATACATCCATATTTAATATAGAAGGTGCTAGTCATAGACAACTGGAAGATTTATTGGGTGAAATAATCTCTTCCCCTCCCAGAACTGCTATATGGTTTTACAAACATTATATAGCTTCATTTCACTTGTGGGTGCAACAACCCCTTATCTACTTTTCGGAGTCTTCTGGATGAAGGTGCCTCATATGTGTAAGACATTACTAGTTTTTGATGGGGATAACTCTCCAAATCTGATATAGACCAATTTAAATCAGGAGTAACTTCATTGACTTTATTGAAGTTTTACTTGTGTAAATGAGATCAGAAGTAGATCTTATCCATTTTGTTAGTTTGTTTTTTATCTGGGCATCTCTATAAGATCGCTGCTGTCTGTCATATTTCTATTACAAATCCTTATTTTTTGTAGTGAGTGCAGAATTTTATTTTGCATAACAAAGTTGTTTTACTTCTGTTTAATCATGCACAATTTCATATTTGTATGAACCTAGGAATCATTGATTTAACAATAAATACATTTGATTTTGATCCTTTTATTTAGGTTTTTCAAATCAGTGTTAATTGGCTTACCCTAGTCCTTATGGATTCTTGAAATTTGCACACCTGAGGAAAGATTTCTATCCCATTTACACTTATGCCTTTATATTGGTTTTTTATTGATATTCTATGAGCACCTCCATTGTCCTAGACGCTGTCCACACACAGGAAGACATAGTACTTATCCTGAAGAGCTTCCAGTCTATGAAGACAATTGCCATACTAAGGGCTGGAGAGAGGATTACAATCAAATTGTATACAATTTTTATAATAATTAAAAATATAAACATCAACAATACCTGATTACCCCTCAGCCTAGCCATTACTGGTTAGCCAGTTTTTGTAGTGTCACAGGAGAAGTGGTTCTTGAAGAGAAGATGGAGGGGTTACAGTTAAATTCAGAAAGGTCATTTAATTTGTAGTGAATACAGTTACTCTGGGCTTATACCTGTGTAACTATCTTATCTGTCTATTTTAGAGATTTGTACTGCCGGCCATCACCACAGTATCTGAGCACCTTCCACAGAAATTTGATCACTAATAGTGAAGTCCCTAGTGGACTGCATAGAATCTCTGGTTCTTTTCCCTTGTAATTGACATCAGAATCTGGGCTGTTGTTCACAAAAGGAATGAGAGATTTTGCTTTATGGGGTGGAATACACTAACAAAATTTCATTTGGGGAGGAGAGCCTCTTAATTTCTCTGTTTTTCACAGATGACCACTATAATATTGAATTGAGAAGCATCATATTCTACCTTTTTATTTTTGCTAAATTTGAGATCATGAATGTGTCATGGCTCATAGATAAATGCTATATAATCCATGATGAGTTAGAATTTAAATACTGCTGCACCAGAGTTTCAGTTTCTTACTCGGTTTTGACTAAGGATTTTTTAACATGTCTAAGTTTAAATCAAACTGTTGTATCCTCATGGGGAAACTGAAACTCACTCTTAGCTTTAGCTTAGGAATGCTAGCAATGATGGTATTTGGAATGGTTATACATAAATAATGTTTTCTATCATTGTGATATGTAGTCTAATTGATAAATTGCTTTCCTCAAAATGATGCACATCTTTATGTAATTTATTTTAAAGATTGGTCCTAATAGGGGAAGGTATATTCAGGAAATAAAGGCTCTACATGTACTATAAAACCCTCACCTAAATATGTTGGCAGTTTGGCTACCAGAGTAAGTCAATGAGTTTAAATTAAAACATTAAATGCCATGATATATTGTATATAGCTAAAAGACCTGTGTATTTAAAGATTGCTAAACTAGTATTAAGTCTTTCAGAGCTGTAAATTCTGGGAAAATTTGTTTCTCCAAATATAGAAAACAGAGAAATCCAAGTCTCAGAGGAAACATTAATGCCCCACTTAAGCAGTGTTAGCCTTTCATAAGCAGCAAATCTCATTCCTCTCTGGGGAGTCCCGCCTGGAACGTAAGATAACCTACACTTACCCTTGCTTTATTCAGAGTCCGTAAAACTCTACAGCTGCAGCTGACAGCAGAATATTTAAATGATTTGAACAGTGTAAATGCCTCATGTTCATTTAAATAACTGAAAAAATCAATCACTTGAATGCCAATGATTATTCCTATTGGAGTTTACATTTTTAAAAAGACAGAGCATCTGAATCCCTGTGAGAGCATTAAATTGCTATCTAATTAGCAGTTCTAAATTACATATATTTAAAAGATAATTAAAGGTTTGCAGGCTGTTCGAATAACTGGTTGTACATATAAATGAATCACTGGAAATTTGTTAGTAATATGCAAAGGTTTCTTTTATTCTTTGTTTTCAGCTTTGAAGTTAGGTAAAACCAAGCTCATGGGTTTAAGTCTGGTAGTGTTAAGATAAAGGCAGATGTTTTTAATTATTTCAGCTGAAACCCAAAATAATTATAAGCAGCTGTCAATTTTACATAATCCCAAATAAGGTTCTGAGAATGCAAATAAAATTGTAAACCTGGGTGTTTTGTTTTTTTTCAGTGAAATGAATCAAATACCTGTCACTTTACTACTCAACTGTGATCTAGCTGATGATATGATCTAAAACAAAGTTCTGTTCACCTGGTCTCGGTAGTCATGTGACATAAAGCTGTGTTCTGTTTCTTTGGTTCCACCTTCCCCTGTACTATTTCCATATTTTCCATGTCATCAGTTTATACATTTTCTGTACTATTTGTAAAACATGCACATATGTACGTCTTTGAGTTGCCAGAATCCTTGAAATACAGGTATGGCATGAAAATGATTTTCTTGCATTACTTAGACAGGGGGATCTTACTGTATAGGACACATCTATTTGCCCCTACTACTTTCTTACTTGAAAAATGAAGGTTGTATATTTCCTGCTCTTCCCACCCCCTTCCCCCATTCTCTCCACACACATACACCATTTTAAGCAACATGGCTACCCTTGTCAGCTTTTGCAATATTGCTGGAAATTTTACAGTATGGCAGTTTCTCACTGCCAGCTGGCATGAATGATCAGTCAAAAATAACTGGTCTTCATTGCCAACCATAACCTAAGAACTTCTGGATTAAAGTCTTAAATAATAGACTTTTATGTGTGAGCCTTTCTTTTGAAAGGGAAGTTCTTTTTCACTTGTCAGAGAGTAAAGAAGTCACATTTTCATTTTCTTAATCTTAATCCTAGGAGTTTTCTTTTACAAGCACCTTTTATGACTGAACATCTCCAAGTGCTCTACAAATCCAGGGTCCAGCAGAGCTCAATAAAAGATATTTCAAAGTCACAAAATAAATGCAGGTCACAAAGCACAAGTACTACAAGAGACAAATCAGGACCATATAGCTAGGAGAAAATGCAAATGAAATAAATGGTTTAAAGGCCAGACAGAAGAGATTTAAATGGAGAAAGGATGCAGCCTCACACTCACATCCCGAGGCAGTGTGTTTTAGGGCAGTGCAGTGCATATTAACTGAACACTCAGTCCTCTTGCATGATTTAATGTAAATGGATGGAACAGGAAGGTATTTTTTCCAGACATAAGGGTATGAAATCCCTCTTCAAACAGTCCCTCCTGCCTTCTTCTCATCGTTAATAATCCTCACACTCACCCTTTCCGGAACTGTTTTCTCTGGGTTTGTCTTGTGTTTGTCCTATCTTATCTAGACTGTAAGCACTTCAGGGCAGGACAGTTGTCTCATCTGTGAACCAAATGCTGAGAACCTTACATTGTGGCTTTTTCCTCAGCCTGTGCTTGGAAGAACTACCATTGACGTTTGCCATTAGATGGAGAGAAGGGGGACTCAAGGGGTCTTGTCACGGTTCCTCCCCCACTCTGAACTCTAGGGTACAGATGTGGGGACCTGCATGAAAAACCTCCTAAGCTTATCTTTACCAGCTTAGGTCAAAACTTCCCCAAGGTACAAAATATTACATCCGTTATCCTTGGACTGGCCGCTACCACCACCAAACTAATACTGGTTACTGGGGAAGAGCTGTTTGGACGCGTCCTTCCCCCCAAAATACTTCCCAAAACCTTGCACCCCACTTCCTGGACAAGGTTTGGTAAAAAGCCTCACCAATTTGCCTAGGTGACTACAGACCCAGACCCTTGGATCTTAAGAACAATGAACAATCCTCCCAACACTTGCACCCCCCCTTTCCTGGGAAATGTTGGATAAAAAGCCTCACCAATTTGCATAGGTGACCACAGACCCAAACCCTTGGATCTGAGAACAATGAAAAAGCATTCAGTGTTTTACAAGAAGACTTTTAATAAAAAATAGAAGTAAATAGAAATAAAGAAATCCCCCCTGTAAAATCAGGATGGTAGATATCTTACAGGGTAATTAGATTCAAAAACATAGAGAACCCCTCTAGGCAAAACCTTAAGTTACAAAAAAGATACACAGACAGAAATAGTTATTCTATTCAGCACAATTCTTTTCTCAGCCATTTAAAGAAATCATAATCTAACACATACCTAGTTAGATTACTTACTAAAAGTTCTAAGACTCCATTCCTGTTCTGTCCCTGGCCAAGACAACTACAGACAGACACAGACCCTTTGTTTCTCTCCCTCCTCCCAGCTTTTGAAAGTATCTTGTCTCCTCATTGGTCATTTTGGTCAGGTGCCAGCGAGGTTACCTTTAGCTTCTTAACCCTTTACAGGTGAGAGGAGCTTTCCCCTGGCCAGGAGGGATTTCAAAGGGGTTTACCCTTCCCTTTATTTATGACAGGTCTCCACTTACTTATATGGCCCATGCAAGAGCCTGACACAGTACCTCCATTTGGGGAAGTGAAGGGACTAGTCCCCCATTGCAGGAACATATCACTCAAAGGGGTCAAGGAGGAGAGAGGCTGTGTACCACAGCCATGTGCACAAGCCCACAGAGCAGGCAGGCCACATTTGGGGGAGTAGTGGCAGGAATAGTCTGTGCTGTTTTAAAGGTTGGTGCAGCCTGGGCAATCCGTCTGCACACCAAGCAATAACTCACTACTTGGGTCAGTGGCTGAGTAAAGTCCTCAGCTACTGGCCCTCTGTTTGTTAAGCATCATGGGAAATTTCAGTGTTATATGAGTTCCCAATACAACAGTGAGGGTCTTTCCATTGAGTGTACTAGGAATTACTGGGGAGGGATAGCTCAGTGGTTTGAGCATTGGCCTGCTAAACCCAGGGTTGTGAGTTCAATCCTTGAGGGGGCCATTTGGGATCTGGGGCAAAAATTGGTGATTGGTCCTGCTTTGAGCAGGGGGTTGGACTAGATGACCTCCTGAGGTCCCTTCCAACCCTGATATTCTATGATTCTATGACTTCAGACCAAAAATGATTTTTAATGTTAATGTCCAGAACCTTAGAGAACTGACAACAATAACCAAGCTCTCCATAGAACTACTACAGTATGTCTGTAGTGTCTGAGTTTCCTAGTAACTTAAAAATCTGTATGGAAAAGTCTTACATAAGATAGAACATAATTTTTATATTAAAAAAAACCTTATAGGATAGTTTAGAATGAGATATGATGGCTCAATATAACTGCATATCTATAGGTCTATAAAATCTCATTGTTTGGTCATTTCTATATGATCACAATTCATTAAAGCATTTACACACATGCTTAAGCACATATCTATTCATCAAACCATTTAGGCACAAGCTTAACATTAGACTCAGGCTAAAGTCCCATTGAGTTCAATGGGACTTAACTATGTGCCTAACGTTAAGCATCTGCCTAAAATGCTTTGGAGAACAGAGATGGACTTTTGAATCAGATCCTTGATTCTTAGTGTCGTTCCCATAAATCCCTATGGAATTTCTATAAAAATTTACTGATTTCTTATTAAATTCTGTAGTGTTTGTCCATAAGGGTGTGAACACAACAGACTTTTGATAAATTTTTAAATTAGAAATTTTCATTCTTTTCCTGTTTGCTACCTTTCATGCCAGAATACTTTGGTCAGGGAGAGATTATTTCTGCCACTCTAGTCCTTGGAATTTGGTCACAAAGTATATTGTTTGCTACAGTACTTTTCCACTGGGGATTCGGGCTACAGTTCCCTGCAATATACTGAAACTTCAGAGGATGCTGTTTCAGTTGTTTACTCTCCTCCACTACTACCCATTATCAAGATGGAGCATGTGTCTACTAAGTTCCCATCTAGGGTGACCAGATGTCCCGATTTTATAGGGACAACCCTGATTTTTGGGTCTTTTTCTTATATAGGCTCCTAATACCCCCCTCCCCGTCCCGATTTTTCATATTTGCTGTCTGATCACCCTATTCTCATCATCTTAGACCTGAGATTTTCAGTTGTTAAGACACCACTCACTCCCTCTTGAGTCAGATTGAAGTGAGCTGTAGCTCACGAAAGCTCATGCTCAAATAAATTGGTTAGTCTCTAAGGTGCCACAAGTACTCCTTTTCAGATTGCTACACTGTGACTTTATAATCGCATGCCAAGTCATGTTAAATGCAAATGTTGCCTAACCCATAGGGGACTTCTCAGGGGTAAAAAAAAATCAAAGCATAGAGCTTAATAAGGGCACATATAAATAGTTTTATACTGGGCAGCAAAAAAAGTGACTTCAAAATCTTCAAGCAGAACACCTCACACATTGTTCATGAATCATCAAGTATTAAAACAGTTTGGCCAAACCTCAAATAAAAGACACTGATTAAGAAAAAGGTCATTATAATGACCAAAGGAAGTGGTTGCCTATTTTATTCAAAAATATGCATTCTTGTGAGAGAGGTTTTTAATTTAAAAGGTGATTAAGAAGAAGTCCAGTGTGCTATTCAAAATGTTTTTTTTTTAAATGCAGCATGTATCCTTCATTTTGCAGGTGTTAATTCACTAAATAATATCACCACACATTTTGTGGTGGCCGAAAACTGGATTAACAGTGCCCACCTTAGATCTAGCTCTTTCTTGCATGCTCTGAAAGGAAGCTAATTTGGTAGAATTCCTAGTTTCCATCTTTCCTAGTGTATATTTTACTAATTTGTTTCAGTGTATTACAGTATGAATAACCTTGCAAATGGGTTTGGCTCCAGACTTCAATCAGTATTTTATACTTCAACAGAGAGTGTCAGACACAGAAGTAAAGATAGGTTAAATTCAGTAGAAAAAGAAAATATATGGATGAATTACATTTTGTAAAGAGATTTTTAAAGAGGTAAATTGACCCCAAGCTTTGTTTTCAGTATGTAAAAATTAATCTTAGGGGGATGTTAAATACTAAAATTAGAAAGGAACTAGAACAGAGTAGATAGACAGCTTGTGAAGTTCTAAATATACCAAAGAGTATTATTATTAACTGCTCTATAATCTGTCTATCCATCTTTTTGTATTAGGCCCCAATCCGGAAAATATTTACACAGATGTGTAATCTTGCTCATACGATAGTGCAATTAGTCAGATATGCAAAAGTTACACACTTGCACAAGTGTTTGCTGGATTGAGTATTTCAGGTCGTATGCTGGCCCTATGGAAGTCAATGAAAGTTTTTGTGTTTTGTCTAGCACGGTTATTGTAGTATCTAAGGGTTTCCCGTATCTGCATGGCAAGGAGAAATGTGTGAGTAACTAGTTTTTTTGGTAGCTAAATCAAAGAGTATATAAAAGCAATTAATTTCAGGTTGTCCTAACACACAACTTTTTGAATTTTTCGGTCAATTGGAAATGGTAAAAAAATTTCATTTTGGGTCAGGTTAAATGTTTTATTAGGCATGCAATGAAATGTTTCATTTCATTTTCAAGTTTTTACCTTTAAATATTTTTAATACAATTGAAGTAAAATTCAAAAGTCATTTTGAATCAAAAAGTAAAAATGTTCCTTTTTTAAAATGTCACAACAAGCTATTTAGACACTCTCAGAATTCTGGGGTTCTTTTTGCAACTGAAAGGATTCAGTGGATTCTACAAAAGTTAGCAAATTGCTTTGTTGGACCTAAATCTACATTTTTTCATTGAAAAAAAATTAGTCAAAAATGTTTTGCCCAGCTCTTATCGTGAGTTCCCTGATGAACCTGAGGGAGGTTTCTGCTCTTCTTCCTTGCATGGCTATAGGAAACTTCATTTGAGATATGCACTTTTGTTTCTACCTGTAAGTTCTGAATTTTTGAACACTTGTCTTCTGGTTGTTAACAAGTTCCACTGTGGTTCAGTTCACTGTATAGCTCATACTTTGGATATGTGTGCTCTCTGGACTCTGTTTCCATCTCTCTTTGAATGCATGTTACTTAAATGAAACATATGAAAACCATAGAGTTAGTATGAAAAAGAAGTCCATAAACAAAATGATATAGTTGGGTTGCCTCATATTTGACAGCACAGTTCTGTCTTCATATACATAAGCACAGCTCCCTTTGTCTTCAGTAACAGTTCTCACATGTGTATGAGAACAGAATATACCCCAGAAAGTCTTAAATGTATGTAATGGCTTTTCTACAGCATGCGTTAGTCCACATCAGAGGGTGTAAATTGTAGCCTGCCTCACAGTGTTATGCACTAACTGACCCATGTGGACGCTGCTGGTGCACCCTAAAAGTTGCGTAGGTCACGTTAACATAGTACTGTTGGAAAGGGGACTATATTAACACATACTAGGGAACTTTTATTGTGCACCTGCAGCGTCCACACAGGCCAGTTAGTGCATGACACATTTGTGCTGACTAAAATTTACACCCCTCTGGTACAGACAAGTCCTAAATAAAGGTATAATTATATATTGGCAGTAGTTCAGGAGTTATTACATGTTTACTACACCCAAATTATCCCACCTCATGTCTAACTATGTAGTATTTGTCAACGCCCAGTATCTAAAGGTCTGACTGCACACAATTTTTTGTCCCAGTTTAACTAAATTAGTTGAAAAAAAATTATAATGATTTGGGTAAATTGGTGTGACCCCATATGTGGACACAGTTATACCAGTATAAATATTTTTATATCATTATAGCATGTTTTGAAATACCTTTATATTGGTATAACTGCATCCACACTAGGGGATTGCAAACTGAGTGTAAAACTGCAAAAACTAAGCCCTCAACTTGTTAAGTGACCTTCGACTAAGGCTTTCCACAGAGGACCTGGCAAGTGTTTGTCTTACTCAAAAAGAATAATGAGAACTGATTCAGGAAGTAATCAGACCTGGCCTCTCACAAGTACTGCCCATGGGAATGATTGGAGGAGCGAAATCACTGTGAACAAAAGTAAGAAGGCAGAGCAGCATTGTGATCTACTACTGGCCAGTGTTTACAACCCCTCCCCCAACATCTCTGTTGTAAATACAATCTGGCAACTGATCCCCTGAAAGAAATATGCAGCTTCTCCAGAAGGAATTCCTTCTCTGACATCTCTATTTTTTAAATTATTCTGAGACTACAGATATGACCATGAGTTCAATATCCAGTTCCTTTAATTCAGAATAAAATTCATGAGAATAGAAGTCAGTTTTAACCTTGAAGAAGGAAGGCATCTCCCCGGAAGATTAGGCTTAGTGCAAGTGCAAGTGTGTATTCCCCACAAAAGAGGACTGAAAGTTCCTGCCTCTGCAGTCTGTGTGGTAGAGGGGCCATCGTTCCAAGCCTGCAAAGTTACAAACTTGATTCCAGAACTGCCCAAGATCTCCCTGTTTCTCTGACCGCTCTTGGTAGAAAGTTTTGTGTTTTTTTTTTTTCCTTTTAGCCATTATAAAAAGTAAAAGGCCTAGAAAATGAGTCTTCAACATTTTAAAGCACACAAACATTGTCAGCAAAATGTACGCATGTTTCAAATATGTTCCCATCAATTCACTTAAAACCATATGGATTAATTTATCCACTTAGAAAGCTGGGAAATCCTATGTAAAACATACTCTCTTGCTCCATACCTCAAGATGTTTGTTCTTAAACTAGTGGGGTCGCTGATTTCTGATGTTCAGCAGAGGGCAGAATTTCCTATATTATAAACACCCCATTTGTCATTAAAGATGTTTACTTAAAATGTGAAATTTACAGAGTAACAATGGCTGTAGTGATAAAAACTATAACATGCCATTATTAGTATATTACTTTCTTTTTCCTATTAAATCATAGATAAAATGTAATATCAGTAAATATTAACACCAAGCTTCTCGAGACTCACAGCTTATCTTATTTAAAGAGAAACGTGTAAACATTTTGTTGATAAGATTGTAGGAAATATAACTTCCTGCCTGACTGAAAGCTAGTTTGGGACACTTAGTATAAACTTTGAGATCAGGGCCTTATGTAGTTTCCATATGGTTAGTAATGTGTGGAAGGTATAATTGCTGAGTTGATTATAAAATGTGGCAAAGAGAACAAACTAATTTATTAGGAGTATTACTTTCCCCACATTTCTAAAAGGGGTCTGACATTAGAGTCATATGCAGAAAGGAGAATTCTGCTTGAGGGAAAGATTTGCATTGCAGCATAGGAGTCCTGTGTATAAACATATACTAAGCAGGTTTGTCAGTTCACAGAAAATGTTTGAGCATCGTTGTGCTTCACTTTATATTAATTAAACCACACACTGAAAATGTACATTGCATCTAACCAGTATCCATCCAGCAACTCGTAAAATCATCTGACATTGGATCTTTGTGCAAGTGAAATATAACATGCCTAATGTTTTAATTTTTTTAATTTTATTTTGAATGCTAGTATGAAGAAGGAAAAAAGCGAAGAAAACCCAACTACAGCAGTGTTGATCTTTCTGAGGTTGAGTGGGAAGACAGAGATGATGTGGTAAGTGATTTGTTTTAAGGGCCTGTCAGAAGAGATTGTTGTATCCCACTACTGTACTTGGTAACTGTTCAAGTAGTCAGCAAAAAGGCCACCTAACTGCTCCAGAGACAGTAGTCCCATTTTACCTAATTAAGAATTTTATTTACCCTCCTATTTTGTATTGATTCTTTCTTTCACATATGCATGTTTCTCTCTCTCTCTCTCTCTCTCTCTCTCTCCCTCTCTGTTTGTATCATCTGTAAAATTCATCATCTAACTTTCATATTCCATGTGTCCCATTACCAACCCCAGTGGCACTGTGCTGGTCACTAAGGATCAGTACATCTGTTCAGGTCTGGCCCACCTATCAGATCAAACAGAGAAATCTGGACCAGATTTTGACTGCTCCACCTTTCTGGAGGAGCTCTCTTGGCTCATGCTGCCCTTAGAAATAAAAAGAACAAACTAAACTAAATTAAAAAACAAACAAAAACAGATGCCGAAGTCTGTTTAGATCACAGTAGCTAGCATGGAGCCTCTATCAATGATTTACTCCTAACACCTAATTTCAGGTTTGAAGAACATCATACAAATCAATTCCTTCTATCCTCACCTGCTGCCATGCACAAGATCTCTCCAAATATTACTCATATTTCTCTATCCACTGTGTAGTTTACCCTCTGTCCCATTCTTGGTTACCTTGCAGGTTTAGTCTTTTTTGTGGTACTGTATCAAAAGTTTTCCTTATGTGTATGTCCATGGCTTAACCTTTGCCTGGTCCTTCTGTTACTTCCTCAATAAATCTGATTTGTTAGGCATGATTCATTTTGTGTGAATCCATGCTGACTGACCTTAATTAAATCGTAACTTTCCAGGTGCTCCCCTTTCTGTCCCTGTTACTTATTTTTTCCCATAACTTCACCACTGCCAAAGTCATGCCTGCATGTCTGTGTTTTCATAGATTTTTCCTAGATTCCTTCTCAAATATCAGTAGCATCTCTTGAGTCCCTCATACTTCTACTGTTTCCAGAGAGGTTTTGAATGCACACACTGAAGGTTCCCATATTTACTTTGTCATGTCCTTCTGAAATCTGGGATGAATCACGTACAACTTCCCCAGGAGTTTTGTCAGACTTCAGATGTACTAATTTCTTGATCCCTTTTCTGACATAAGTCTATATTTTTTTTCTTGGTTGCAAAATATATATCGGTGTCTGCCACTGCCCATTCCCTCCTTTTGTGAATAATGAAACAATTCATTTATGTTTTAGCAATATGTTTCTTTCTTGTTGATAGATTGTCTTCATTGTCTCTCAAGAAGCCATATTGCCTCCATATTTGAGGTTTTGTGCTGACTTTACATGAAACCTTTCTTCTTCTTTCTTATGTCACCTAGTGCATTTTTCTTTTCCTTCAATGTGTAAAATTTCCTTTTCATGTTTTCATATTCTCTAACTGTCCTTCTGTAATCTCTGAAATCCTTCATGTTTTCTACATTGCCTTTTTCTTATCCTTGATTACATATCACTCTACCTAATGTATCTACTACTAACTGATGTTTTTAAAAATATAATCTCAATGTACAAAAATTACAGTATTAATAGTCTACTATTAGTAAACTGAACATGCATCCTTTTAGGCATTCATGAATTTGTCTTTTTTTTTTTTCCTATTTCCTTCTATATTTTATCCCATTTTAATTCTACTCAGCATTTCCTGTATAATTCTATAATTCCTTCTAGTTGGTTTATACAGTTTTATTTCTTCATTTGTGTTCTCACTTTAGTTGCAACAAATTCCACACAACTCTAGTTAGTGGTTTCAGGTTTTCTTGTTGAACACAAACTGATTTTGGTTCAAAAAGATTTAAATCAATGGAGCTGTGCTTGGATTCTGGTTTTGTCTGAATATACAACAAAGCCAGCAAAGCTCCTGATAGAACTGGCAGACGTTCATCTCTGTGCACTGCCTGTGGATTCAATTTTGGGCAGTTTATGTGAGACCCAGAAGACTTATCGTGTGACCAACAGTCACCAAAGTTTCCTTACAAAACCAAACCAAAGTCTGTTTTGTGTCTATCCAGAGACAGCAAAGAGTTTTATTTCAATTTTTGATGAAAGGTTCATGGGGCCCAAAAAAGGTTTGGACTAAACTCTGCTAGTTTTAGTTTTTAATGTTCGAACCCTGAAACAAGCAGAGTTTCCCATGGTTTCAGGTTTCGAAAAAAACCTAATAGTTTTCTTAGTACTACTAATAGACTAAATTGAGCAATAAGCTTGTGGACCGGGTCCAGGTCGGCTCCCAACATATAAAAGTGAAAACTAGATAAAAAGCAAGATGATTTAGTTTTGAGGAATACAGAGTACATGACAGGAAATATATGGGCCTAGTACTGTAGCTTTGGACCACTAATAACCACAGTCTTGGATACTTGCGCATAATATATACACATCATAGTAACTCCCTTACAGGGGTCAAATCTAGCAGGTTCCAGAATTCTTACAATTCATCATCACATACTTAAGTAAACAAATCCTCCTTCAAAAGTAATCTCAACAATAGGTATCTTTTTTTGGACAACAATGGCCTACAAATCTACTAGTAGATCATTAGTCACCAAATATTTTCTGAAAAGACAATATGTTAAATGTTGTGGAAAAAGGTAGTAAAACTCCAAATCCTGGCCTAATGCTTTGGCAGCGCCACCTGCAACTGGAAATATTCTTGCAGATGTCTAAATATGAGAAAACACAAAGTGAAAAGAATACTTTTATGGAGATTTTTGAAACCAAGCCCAGCACTGCTACAATTTTATTGTGTAATGGGAGAGGAGTGTGTGTGTGTGCGCATGTTTAATATAACTATACATGCCACATATATAAGAGCTACAGATACACAGAGAGACAGAAAGATCAAGAAAAGGGATGGAGGAGGAGCAGTTCAAAATAAGGAAATGCATGATGAAGGCTACAGATAGAACCATTCTTAGCAACATGACTAGAGATCAATAGAATTTTAAGGTTTGGAGTGGACTTTCCTCATCAAAGTAATGACCAGTCTAGTGTTGCCAACTTTCTAACCGCACAAAAGTGAACACCCTGCCCTTGCCCTGCCCCTTCTCCGAGGCCCCGCCCCCACTCGCTCCATCCTCCCTCTCTGTCGCTTGCTCTCCCGCACCATCACTCACTTTCATGGGGGTTGGGGTGCAGCAGGGGGATGAGGGCTCCGGCTGAGGGTGTGGGTCCTGGGGTGGGGCCAGAAATGAGGGGTTCAGGGTGCAGGAGAGGGCTCCGGGTTGGGGCAGGGTGCTGGGGTGCGGGGGTGGGATGATGACTCCAGCTGTGGGTGCAGGCCCTGGGCTGGGGCTAGAGATAAGGTGTTTAGGGGAAAGGAGGGGGCTCTGGGCTGGGGCATGGAGTTGGGGTTGGGGGGGCTCTGGCTCAGGGAACAGGCTCTGGGGTGGGGCCAGAAATGAGGGGTTTGGGGTGGACGAGGGGACTCTGGGCTGGGGCAGGGGGTTGGGGTGCTGGGGGGTGAGGGTACCAGGAAGGAGTTTGGGTGCAGGAGGGGACTCCAGGCTGGTGCAGGGGATGGGTATGTGGGGGAGTGTGGGGTCCCAGCGGCGCTTACGTAGGGGCATGGGCAGCCAGGGAGGCTCTGATGCTGCCCTTGCGCCCACAGGCTCCAGCCCCGCAGCTTCCAGTGGTTGTGGTTTCTGGCCAATGGGAGCTGCGGAGTCAGCCCTCGGGGCGGGGTCAGCGCACAGGCCTTCTTGGCTGCCCATGCATCTAGGGGCTGCAGGGACCTGGCAACTGCTTCCGGGAGCCTCATGGAGCCATGGCAGGCAGGGAGCCTGCCTTAGCCTTGGGCTTCCACTGCGCTGCCGACTGGACTTCTAACAGCCCGGTTGGCAGTGCCAACCAGAGCAGCAAAGGTCCCTTTTCGACTGGGCGTTCCAGTCGAAAACCAGACACCTGGCGACCCTAGACTAATCCCACTCTTCATTTAACCCTTCTAAGGTCTAAGGACTATCCAGAAAGTTTTGAAATGTGGTGGTGTTTAGTTTTGTTTTTTTCAGAGATTATTTATGTCACCATTCCCTGGAAGAAAATGTAGCCCCTCCTTGGTAATAGGAAGGGTCAGTGAGGCTGCTGGACATTTCATTGGGGAATTAGAGCTTTGTGATACAGTTTGCTGACTTGAAGGCAGCATGCTGCTTAGCTGCTCAGAAGGCCTGGGTTTGATGCTCTTGTTTCTCCCTGTGCCAGACCAAATAGGCATTGTTTGCTCAAGTTCAAGAAGAAGTAAAGAATTAGCTTATTCATACAGCTGCTTGTAATCATGAAACATATTACTGACATATTTTACCCCCACAAAACACTTCTGTTGAAGTTGTGTACGAGAATTTTTCACTAGTTACTACATTGACTTAATGATTTCACAGTTTTCCAAGCACGTTAAATGATCTCATACTTTAGCGTTGAGAGTGTGTTGGCTGACAGAAATAATAATACCTAGCTCTTATATAGCTTTTTTTTTCCAGTAGATCTCTGAGTTTCACAATATTTAATGTATTTATCTTCCCCAAGCCTTTGTGACATAGGGTTTTTAGATGGGAAACT
This sequence comes from Lepidochelys olivacea, assembly GCF_965140295.1. NCBI lineage: Eukaryota > Metazoa > Chordata > Testudines > Cheloniidae > Lepidochelys > Lepidochelys olivacea. Next base: position 27,462,395 of record NC_140417.1, on the reverse strand, counting down.
GAGACATGGAGAAGCTAAATGACTTGCACAGTTTCACACAGGAAGTGAGTGGCAGAGCATGTATTTGAACCTTGGTCTCCAAATCCTAGGCTAGAACTCTAACCACTGGACCTTCCTTCATCTCTCAGTAGGACATGAAGACACATAATAGAGGGCATATTTTGTAATACAAAAATGTATACAGTAGACATAAATTAGGACCTAACCTGTGGCCTAGTGAGGAGAAGGTAGCAAAGCTGAATTTAGAATTTCGGTAGCAACAAGCAGATTCAGTGGAGGTATTTTTTTTCATTAATTCTTTCCCCAAGTTATAGAAGCCACTAACTTGATCTTACTGACACACTATTAGGAATAGAAATCCTTGGAGTACTTGTTTTTCACAAAGTTACTTCTTAAAATTCTTTTACTATAATTTGTAGTTGGACAAAGTGTGTGTGTGTGTGTGTGTGTGTGTGTGTGTGTGTTTTTGAAAGAAGTCTGAATGATGTTTTGAGTGTCTATAGCCATCTGAGGCAGTACTTGCTTTATGTACTCAGAGCAGAGCTGACACTGCAGAAGAGCTGAGAAACCAGATTATAAATCCAAGAAATGTACTTGCAGAAAGCAAATAAGTAAAGATAATGCCATAAGCAGACTTGATCATAAATGCGACTAGAGTTTTTGAGGCCCTATTAGTAAATCTATGGCTTGCCTGAGGTTTGTGGGAGGAATGGGTCCTAGATAACTGGAGGCACCAAAAAGGGGAGGAAATGAAAAACATGTTAAAGATAAATGGAACAGTTCTTTAAATGTTAGAAAGTAGATTGTTAATTAAGACCAGCTCTCCAAGTCCAAAACCACAAAAGTTAAAATGGGAAAATATTTCCAGAATTGCCTATTATGTATTGTTAAAAAAATCTACAGGAAAATATGTGCTTTATTTTATGCATGCCTCCAGCTAAAAATTATTCTTTTACACTCACTAACAGGAAAGTAAGATAGTTAACTCAAATCTAGACAGCTAGAATTACATTTAAAGAGCACAAACATTGGAGTTTTTGATAGCTCAGCCATGCTCAATTTCTTTTCATGAAAATATAAACAGATATTTCACTAACAAGCTTTGGCAGTCCCCGCTCATTCTAACTAACCAGAAAAGCCTGCATAGCACCTTGATAGGGTCACATTTGCAAATTGTCATTGAAATCTGCCCTCATTGACCAATCTGTCATATGTGGCATGTGGTATTGGAGAAGGAAAGGGATGGATGTTGCTATAACACTAGGTGCAACATTGTTTCCAATATTGTAAATAGCAATGATTTAAGGGAGATTGAAATTGCTCATTTCATAACACTCTTCTGCATTTATTTATTTATTTCATTGTCCTCTACAGAACATATTTTGCCAGATAAAATATAATACTATATCTGAAAATATGGTAGCTCATCTGCAGAGTGAGCATGAATGAATAGGTAATTAGTGGGAATCTGTAATGAGAATTATGTTTATGAAGTATTTACAACAAATATTGTTATTGTTTACCAGACAAATATCCACAAACAGAACAATATTTTAATTTAAAATATATCATAAAGATATCTTTCCTAAGTTCTCTGTGCCTGTGCCATTAATTAAAAATACAACAGGATAAGAAAGTGTCAGGAGCTTCTGACCCTAAACCGGTAAATAACCAAATACCACTTCACCTTGAACCATTCCTTAGAATATGTGCCGACTATTTATGCTAAATTATCTGTTCGACCTTGTATTTAGCTGTAACACTGTTGAGTATTGAGTATCTTTCCCAGACCTGAAGAAGAGCTCTATGTAGCTTGAAAGCTTGTCTCTCTCACCAACAGATATTGGCCCAATAAATTATATTACCTCACTCAACTTGTCTCTAATATCCTGGGATTGACGCAGCTAGAACAACATTGCATGCAAATACAGAAAAGACATCCAAACAATACTCACATTACTCCCACATAGCAGCTCTCATCATATTTCTCCCTTCCCAAAAACCTGGATAGATAGCTCTAAAATATTGAACTTAATGGCCTATTTCAAATAAACAGACAGGGGTAGTAAGTTACAAAGGTAAGGGTTCCTCAAAAAGAATGCCCTGCCATTTGGTCCTCTTTTACACTGTGGGGGCTCCAGCCCAAGCACCTTAAAACAGTAGACTTGTGACAGTATGGTACTTCAGGAAGGTATTCTTTGGCAGCTTAGGACTTTACAGGTAAAAATCAATACTTTAAACTCCACACAGAATCTGTGAGGCAGCCAGTGCAGATCACAGATCGCTGCTGTTGTGTGTTCCTGGTGAGACATTGCTTACCTAGTGGACTGTCCAATTCTGTACCAGTTTCAGTTTCTGGGTTGATTTAAGGTGTAGCCTAATGGAAGTTGAAAGAAAAATGAAATAGCTGTAGTTATTCTTTATTACTTTGCCATTGTATGGCTTGTTGGCATAGCTGAATCACAGATTATTTCCCTCCTACCGGACTGCCTTATCATAACACCTCTAACAGACACACTTATTGGAAGTGCAGCAGTAATTGCTGAAAAATTGTGTCCTAACCATATGAAAACAAAGAACTGCTGTGACCAAATGGAAATATTTGAGAACTTTGGGATGTGAAAATTACTAAATATACACATGAAGGAAGTGACAAAAATGTTTTTCTCATTTCAGCTTCGAAATGCAATGGTGAATCGGAAAACAGGGAAATTTTCTATGGAGGTGAAGAAGACAGTGGACAAAGGGGTACAATGTATAAAATGCTCTTCCTGCTAAATGTAAAGCAAACAGATGTTGAAATGATCGTTGAAGATTATTTGGAATAGATATGTTTCACTAAGATTATTTTTCTCTTGCCTTTAATAATCCTGAGCCACGCATGTACCTTTTATGTCATTATTAACCTTATCACAAACTAACCATTTACTCTTTTACAAATTTCTCATAGCAAACTAACCTTATTTTCTTTTCTCTGACTTTCTTGTTCTGAATCTAGAAACGGGTATTGGTGATGACAAATGACTACTATTATACAGACATCAGGGGTACTCCTTTCAGGTAGAGCTGACCATAATAAATGGACATTTCATCAGACTCATTGTACTTGCATTTGTACAAAGCTTGTGAGCTTATTAAAAGAGCACCAGCAGGAGCTCACAATGAAATATTCCTGGACAATGCTGAAAATAGCAAAGAAAAGAGGCTTTCCAGCATTCCTTTCAGCTTTTCCGTGGATGGAAAGTTTGTGCAACCTCACATAGGCAAACTCACTGTGTTTGTCATGGCTTACGTTTCACTAAAAAAATATTCAGTTGAGGTTTACATTGAACAAGAGGTTTTTGCAAGTACTCAGAGAGCTATAAATACTATAATCCATTTAACTAACTACATATTGAGCCCCATTTTGATTTTTTTTTCCACAACAAAAATGCAATATAAATGGAGGTAGTATTTCACTTCCAATTTGAGGTTTTTATATTTTGTTTCCCTGAACTATCTTCAGTGTATTTGTACAACTAAAACTGAATAAGTCAGCCATATTATTTTGGCCTGGGTTTTAACAAAAATGGCAAGAAATCACTAACTGAATGCCCAACATTGAATTAGAAATAATGCATTAATAAAAGTATATTTACGGTAGCCTGTGTTCAAAGAGGGAAGCTGGTAATTGCAGAACTCTACTGAAATATTCCTGTGAACCTAGCCACCCTCCTAGCACATATGACTGTCAGAAGGTATCCTGCATTGCAGCTGCATGAGTTCACTAAAAAGTGGGAGGGACTTTTAGGGTCGCCTCCCATACATGAGCAACCCAGTGCAGGGTGATGATTTCCTTTTTAAAAAAACAAACAAAAAAACCCCAACAGATTACTTAATTTTTGAAAAACTTTAAGTGGAGCTAAATAACGTCAATGAAAAAAATATATAAACAGGTGAAAAATGTGAGCAACAGAAAAATTACATTGAGAATTTCTTCCTGACACCGTTATCATGTTCTGATATTTCTTTCCTTTCACCATCTCCATTGGATTACAAACTTTGTAAAATTTCTCAATAGCTGAGCCTGATTTGCAATGGAGAAGACAACTCTTTACAAGCCTGTGTGGGCAAGTTCAGTATTTGGATGAAGAATGAGCATGCTGGGTGAATAGTTGTGTACTTAGAGTGACTTGTTTTTTAGTTTGCCAAAGAGTGAATGGTTTGCTGCACCTCTAAGCATACATAAATACAACCAATTGTTGCTGGCATATCAAACCCCAAATGGCATTCAAGTAGGTAGTTGAACAATAAATATAATCAGTGGGGTTTTGTTTTTTAAAATATGCATAGTACATTAACTAGAATTGTTAGCAAGGCAAAATAGCTCTCAGTCTCTGCTATTATTTGTGCCACAGATTTCAAGGTCTGCTTTATTTCTCTGCACAGTTTAGGTGTGTCTCTCTCTAGAGGACATGGCAAATATTTCTTCAGAGGGAACGTAACTATAGAAGAAGGTAAGATACCATCTACCTTCTCGTGATGCCTGCACAATAGTTTTATTGTTGATCTTTAGTGGGCCTAAAGCTTGTGCATCTCTCACATGGTTTTTCTGCAGATTCCCTAGCGGGATTAGATTATTTATGATATTCCTGACATTTAAGCATTTTAATATGACATGTAGTCAGAATGTGCTTACGAATCTTCTTTTCTGGAAGCCTCCCATGCTGAAGAATCACTCAAAGGCTCGTGTTTGTTGTTAATAATCCTTATAGAAGAAACGTCGTGCTAATTTCTTAATCAGTATATTGGATACATTTAAAGTAGTATTTTGCTATGCACAGACTACAGTATAGTAAGCCTTATCACCACACAATTTAGAGCAAGTCTATGTTAATCAACTTAGAACTAGGTCTAGAGCTGAGCGCTTTTGGTTTTGATTTTTTTTGCTTTTTATTAGCAAAACTAAAAGAAAAAAAACACTTCTTCTTTCTAGAGTTTTAATTTTTGGTAAATTCATTAGTGAAATGGATGAAAGAATTAAAATGGTGATCAAAGAGCTTTCCAAGAAGGAGAGGTTGGGTGAATAGAGGCAGCTGTGTGGGGATGAGGTCAGGCATGGAAGTGTGTGGACCTGTATGGAATACAGTATGAGAGGGTCTTAGGAAAGGGAAATCAGGAAAATGAAGGAACAGCAATAATGGAGGGAGCTAGGTAGGCAGAAGGATCCCCAGGAGCTGGTAGGTGGCTACCAACATATAATGGCTATAACTGTATGCTGGCCATTTACAACGGAGGAGCTTTGTGCTGAGAGAGTGAGGAGAGAAGTTGTAGTGGTAGCTCCAAATAATCAGCATTGTGTGAAAAGGGGGTTAAAAAGGGAATGCTTGCTGCTTGTGGTTAAGGCCTGAGGAAAAACACTGAAAAGATCTGGGTTCAATTCCCAGGCCTGCCACAGACTTTTTCTGAGACCCCCAGACAAGTCAGTTCATGTTTGTGGATCTTAGTTCCCTACCTCACAGAGTTGTTGTGAAAGTAAGTAAGTACATTAATGTTTGTGAGGGGACTATATAAATACCTAGAAAGAAAGGTAGCATGGTGTGAGCCTTGTAAGTCTTTATGCTCTGAGCTGGTCCCAACACGCCTCTGACCTATCTTCCTTCATCCAGTCCCACATCTTGGCCTGTGTGTCTGACATTTGCTCTTGGATGTCTCATCATCACCTTAAGCTTTAACATAGCCACAACCAAACTCTACTCTCCCAAACCCTCTCCACTTTTCTGACTGTATCCCTCTGGACAATATTGCCATCTGCCCAATCACTAAGGACCACAATTTTGAATCCTACATCTGCTGTCACATCAGATTCAAGCTGTTTGTCACCACTTTCAAAGCTCTGTATAACTCTTTCCCTCCCTACTTACTCAAGCTTTTCTCACTTTGCATCACAATTTTGCCCCCTTCGCTTAGCTAATGTTCCTACCCTCATCGGTCTTTGTCAGCTTCTCACATAAACTGCATGCCCCCTTTTTTGTATTTTACCTTATTAATGTCATGAACTTCCTGAGCTCATTGCCAGGCCCTTACCATATGCACAGTTAAGCCCCTCTTAAAGATCCACTTCTGCCATGCTACCTACAGTTCATATTGTTTACATGTGTATTAAGTAAAAAAAGAAAGGAACAAAAAAGTCAGTTTCTGGTTCCCTCTAATCAAATTCTTTCTTTCTTTCTAAAATGACTGATGCTACCATCAGCATAATACATAGTAATAATAAATTATTGCCTGAATGTTGAAAACTTGGACCTTAAGTTGGACCTGCAGAGCATATGTACTCACATGTAATTGCATTCATAAACCCCACATTTGTGCCCATGGTTACTTATGTACTTACATCTTCATAGGTAAGACCCAGAGTCCACATTATGAAAATTTAGCCCATTTTGCTTTATCCCATGGGACCAACATGCCTACATTTACTGATATGAGATTAAGAGTTTTAAAACTTCCAAAATTCAAATTTATGGTTCTATATAACTAATAATACAGTACTGATTTACAGGCATCTCCATGAAGTGTTAATAACAATAGACTCCTTCCAGATTATTCTGTAAATTCCTATTCATATTCATGAGACCATAGCATCCTTTTGTTTAAAAAATACTATCATTTCTGAAAAAAAAAGTTCTTCCTTGCAACTCTAGATTATGATGTAACATAAAGGGCTTTATTAAAATAACGAGAGCAAGTGAATTCAAAGTTGTCTGGTACTTTACCTTAATGCAGCTCTTTTTGCTCAGATCTTCTTCGGATCGCTAAACATATCATATGAGCTTAAATATCTGGGCACAAACAAATGATTTTATTCCTGGCATTTCATCCTTAATGCTCATTTACTTGGCTCTTGCCAGTTTGTCAGACCCTGAAGTGTATGTGAACATAGTTTACTGTGATTTATTATGCTGTGGTAATAATACTTCTTCCAAGAAGGAAGAGGGTATGCAATGAAGTATATGTAAATATCCATCTGTTACCTAGACTGCTTCCTATATAACATGTTATTATTCCTGTTTCAGGTTTGCATGATTTAGAACACCCTGATGTATCTTTGGCAGATGAATGGTAAGTCTTAAACAAAGCATGAAATCGGTGCTTTTTACCCTTCTTTGTTTAATATTGTTTGTGCTTACTGTGCCCAACTCTTCACATTCAAAGACAAAGAGAGATCATGCTTATAAATATTTACATTGCAGTATTTTGGCAACATTATGTTCTCAGGTCATATTGCAACACTGACTTACATCCTGAACACCATCAAATGACTCAGCTAGGAGCTATTAAACTCTACCTCACAGGAAAAGAGCCATTGCTTCAATGTGAGTATGTTCAATATTTTTATACTGATAAATTTCATAAATGTTCTCTTATCTAAACAATGATTGTATTTAAACTTTACATAATAAAATGCGAATTAGTTGAATTGCTAATATGGTTAGACAGGTATGATTAACTGACATCATCTTGCAAATTCCATATCTACTTGAGAGTATAAGACAATCTATTGGTTTAGTACTTACATGTACTGATACCCAGATATTTTACCATATATAGTATTGAAAATCCAAACACTGAATTTCCAGTTCACACTAGGCAGTCATGCTATCTTGTGTCATGGTCTCCTCAGATCTTATTAATTAAGGATAGGGGGCTGAGAGAGTACTTGGACGAAACTTCTAGAGAAAACACCGCATGCTTCAGGAAGTGGTGATGGTGAACTTTTAGGGAGGTGGCACTCTTCCCGAAGAGTTAGAAGAGCGCCAGTACTCCAGTCCAGTAGAAGAGGCAGGTTGTCCTTTAGATGAAATGTAAACCTGAGACCTGGAACTTTCATGATCATTGATCAACACACACAGTAAAATGACACAGAGCTGGGTTTAAGTAGCAGGCTGCAACTTTATTAATTTAATATTGGGGAAGGGCTCTCTCTGTCCTGTTTCCTTTGTTCCAGGCATTTAAGTGGGTCCAATGAAAGGTTACAGGACTCCTACCATAAAACTCATAAATCCCTCTCCCCGGCAAGGGAGACAGAGGATACCAACTGAGGGACCTTGATCTGCAAAGATTTCAGGTCTCCCCTTTTTCCATAGGCCCGCGGTCCACCAACGAAATCCCAGGAGTTTTACTTCTGGGAGCAGACCCTTTCGGTTGATTTGGGTGGGTCATTTTAATATACCGGATAGCTTGTTTTGCAAAACATTGTGCATTAATCTGGGCTCCTGCACAAATACCAACATGAGAAATTGCATTGTTTTACCTAAACGCCCATGTCACTTCCTCATCTAACATTGCTGCTGGTGCCATTGTAAAGGCTGCCAGTTTCACACGAGCACAAAGCATGAGGAGAATTTTGGTGATGGTTGAAGTAAAGTAGTTTACACCTTTACATATTTAGCTTGTAATTCTGTGAAGAGCCCATTTGCTTAAAGTAGATGAAATATAGGTTGAATATAAATAATTAATACTATTTATGTGTGGTTCACCTAATAAAATATTTTGATTTGACTTTTTTTCACCACACATATAATCTATTTTTTGCTATTTATTTAATATATTTTCATAGGTGATAAAGAATTGATACAAGAAGTTCTGTTTGATGCAGTGGTGAGTGCACCAATAGAAGCTTATTGGACCAGTTTAGCTCTAAATAAATCAGAGTAAGTAAATAAATACATATGCACATTTTAGTATAATAATAAAGTATACACTAGCACATGCAGTGAAATATGATTATGAAATATTATTGAAAAACACCTTAACAATTTAAGAACCTTTTACCCAGATACGGTGGAGATGAGTGTGTTATAAATACCTATGTAGTTGGGCTGATCAGATGATGAAAAATTGTGGGTGATTGTGGTTTTTGAGGTTGCACGATCTTTAACAATACAGAATAACACATGAAACTAGCAAACAAAGTAGGAAATGAAAATACAACACAGTATTTGGAATTATTCTCTAAGAAATTAATGAAAATTTTCTAAAAATGAATATATCTCTGAAATTTGTAATTTGTTCGAGAGCAGGTTATGTACATAAAACAGTGAAATTAATAACATAAATTATTCATTGCACATTATTCACTCTGACTTTCTAGACATAAGTCTTGGATATGAAAGTGTATAGATTTTAAAATTTTCAAAACCAGATTGGAACTAAATGCTCTACTGTACAGTGCATTCGCTATTCCTTTATTTGAGCTTTTACACTACATACAATATACTTAAGCTATAGTATTATGCAGAGAAATGTGATATATATTGGGGAAATAGGTAATTCGATTAGCAAAGCCTATGTGAGCTATAATTGTAGAAAGGGAATTCTGGAGACTATCCAGATGAGATTTGGTTAAGTTTGTACAATTTTCTGTGTTGTATGAAAAGGCCTGTTATTGTAAAGCCACATATAATACAGTGAGGTAATTAGTTGAGGTTGGTTTGTAATTACTAGGATTGTGATTTTTCCATCTCCGTCTTTAGGAAACTGTGGGTGAAAAGAGAAAATACCATGGAAATATAAGTTTTGTTCTGTTTAAGTCAAATGTTAAAAAAAGATTTAAAATTTAGTTTAAAAATACACATCAAAAATCCAGCCTGAAAAAGTGTTTTAATTATTCTACCTATAAAATTAATTGTGCTTATATTGTGCACTGAACTGATAACCAACTGGGGTTAGCCAGTCTACTCTTGAGAGATAAGAAATGATGTTCTATGATGGCCACTTGTGTTAATATACCCTAAGCTTTGAGGGTAAAATTCGCACAGCAGAATAAGGTCTTCTGAATCCTCCAACACAATGGAACTACAGCTATTTCACTCCGTGCGTGGAAGGCAACTTCAGAGGGCATGTACAGGGAGACTCCTATACACCTTTTATATCTGCTCTGCCACTACAGACACAGTTCATTGTGGAGGAATAGGGGATTGGATGCTGGCGGTAGGAGGGCCAAAGGTGTAGTTGGTTTTGTGATAATGTGAACCCAGTGCCTACAAATCCTCAGAGATGATCGTAGAACTGGAAGGGACCTTGATAGGTCATCTTGTCCAGTCCCCTGTGCTCATGGCAGGACTAAGTATTATCTAGAACATCCCTGGCAGGTGTTCGATTAACCTGTTCATAAAAATCTCCAATCATGATGATTCCACAGCCTCCCTAGGCAATTTATTCCAGTGCTTAACCACTCTGACACCTAGGAAGTTTTTCCTAATGTCCAAGCTAAACCGCTCTTGCTGCAATGTAAGCCCATTGCTTCTTGTCCTGTCCTCAGAGGTTAAGGAGAATATTATTTCTCCCTCCTCCTTGTAACAACGTTTTATGTACTTGAAAACTGGGATCCACTGGATATGCCCTTCCAGTTTGTACCACTGATAAATACTCTCTGGGAATAGTTTTCCAACCAGTTATGCACCCACTTTATAGTAGCTCCATTAGGTTGTATTTCTAGTTTTTTTATGAAAAGGTCATGTGAGAAAGTATCGAAAGTCTTACTAAAGTCAAGATATACCACATCTACCACTTCCCCACTATCCATAAGGCTTATTACTCTGTCAAAGAAAGCTATTAGGTTGGTTTGACATGATTTGTTCTTGTCAAATCCATGCTGACTATTACTTATCACTTTATTATCTTTTAGGTGTTTGCAAATTAATTGCTTAATTATTTGCTCGATTATTATCTTTCTGGGCACTGAAGTTAAGCTGACTGGTCTGTAATTCTCTGGGCTGACCTTATGTCCCTTTTTTATAGTTGGGCACTATATTTGAGGCAGTGGGTGAGCAGGGTTTGTAGTCCCTATCTCAGCCAAGGATCAGGATGAGTGACCATGAGGAGCTATGCTGCTAGTTACCCACTCCCGTTCTTCCCCCAGTCTTCAGGTAATTCCACCACACAAATCCATCTTGAAGAAACAGATTTCATGCAGCGGCCAAATAACTTTTCAAACTGTGTGTGTGTTTTATCTTAACAAAAATGAACATATCTTTCAATAAATTCAAAAATAAGAGGAATGAGATCAAAAATTCTCTTTCACTAGCTCTATCTATTTACTGTTTGGAAATGTTTATCTTTGCTTGTGTGCTGCTCTATTTCAGAAATTCTGACAAGGGAGTGGAAGTTGCCTTTCTTGGAACCCGGACGGGTCTATCTCGTATCAACCTGTTTGTGGGACCAGAGCAACTTACTAATCAGTAAGTCACATGACTGTGCTGAAGGAGCAGATGGGTAGGCAAGAAAATTTTTAGGAAATATGCTCTTTTTTTCTTCCCCAAAGTTTCACACTGGCAAAGCTGAATACATAGAATAAACAAGAACAGTTCTTGTAGTCTTCTTTAGATTTTTCTGTAACTTTTGAAACTAGTGTAATATTTTTCACCTGCATATCAGCTATAATAGGGGCCTTTTTTCAGTCCATATGTTTGCTTTTTTCCACCCTCCTGGAGTTAGAAATCACATCCTGATTATTCAGTGCAAAACTAAGATGATACTGGAGCTGCAGAAGATGGAGGAAATCATGCAATTTTTTCTTAAGCCCACTCCAAAACAAATGTCTTTAGGTGTTTCCAGCAGTTATTCATCCCAGTTGTGGAATTCCCTCAACTGAAGGTCTGTAACACTTAGTGTGCTGATATTGCTAAATCAAAACTTTAATTTTGCTTATTCTGTAATGCCTTTGGCTCACAAAATGTTAGATATGCATTATGTCATTTGTAACATACGGAAGGATACTTCAGTTTGAAGGGTTGTATATAGGTTGAGCACTGTCTCTTATCACAGTCTACCGTGAGATACTTGCACAGAGGATTGCTATGGCTTTAAAGTATAATCTATGCCATTCAACCATGCTCTTCAAGTATTTTATAAAGTTAAATTTGGAAGAGAAAAAAAGCCACACAAAAATATTTTTTAAAATGTAATCACAATGCTCATTTTAAAATTCCTTAATACTGAATATTGCATAGTGTAGAAAGGAAAATAATTCTTCACCAATTATATTAAGCTTAGATAATATAGACAATAGGATCATGTTGAATATTATGGGAAACAGTTTATCTGTATATATTGGACTTTTTTTCTAAATAACTTAGTGTCAGTGTGATTGTTTTATACTTTGAGTAAGTGGAAAACTTAGTAAGTATGAGTAATATGAATGTTTGGGGTGAGGCAGTGTTGTTTAGAGATTAGTGCAGGGTTGTCAGGAAATGTTTGCTCTATGCCCATCTTTGCATTGGCTTGCTGCATGACTTTAGGCAAGATACTTACACGCTGTGTGCATCAGTTTGCCATCTGTTTAAAATGGGGAAATATAATATATCCCCAATGAGATTCTTTGAAGAAAGCTGCCATAAAAGGGTCCAACACATATTAAAGTCAGTGGGAGTCCTTTCGTTTACTAGTGTAAGTTGGATCAGGCCCCAAGGCCCAAAGCCATAAAGGGACTTAGGGTGTTGCAATACTGAGGTTGCAGCACCTAACTTTTAGGTGCCTAGTCACCGAGTGGAATCCACAGACCCTAGGTTAGGCACCCAGGCTTCCTATATAATGAATGGGGAGTGTTAGGCACCTAAGAAATGGATTTACCAAAGCTGGCACACTAGGCAGGGAGCTGCCTTAAATACCCAATATCACATGCCAAGAAGAGGGGTAAGTACTAAGCCATGCCCCTCTCAAGGAGTTAGGTGCTACGTCTGGGCTGGGGGAAGGTGCCTGTCTCTGCTTGGGATCCACAGCCATAAACCCTGTCCCGGAGTCAGTCACCTAAACTGTTTCTTGCCAGAATGGTGGCAGCACATCCAAACTGTTCCCAAAATGGCCTGGTGGAGGAAGAGGTGAAGAGGAGAGGGAGCAGTCTCTCCTACAATATTTAGCTCACTGGACTTTGGGATATTCTGGTGTGGCTCTCTCCCATTCTCTCCTCTCTGGAGTGGGCCAGAGAGTGAGTGAGTGACTCCATAGTCCAGTTGTTAGGGCACTCAGCTGAGAGGTGGGAAACCCATGTTCAAATTCCTGCTCATTATCAGGGGTCTTCCATGTCCTGGGTGAGTTCCCTAACAACTGGGCTAGTGCTTATAAAGGAGTTCTCTTTTCCTCCCTAGCTGTTTTGTGTGTAGTTAGGCTTGCTCTGAGCATACCTACTGGATTGGGCTCTCCAGGCAAGCAAAGTGGGACAATGTCTAGTTTTACCTGGTCTGAGGATCTTTGCTGGACCTTCGGCATAAGATAGGTACTGGCCAGGACTGAGGCAACAGTGCATATGCCCAGAGGCAGAAATGTAGGCCCCTCAAGGACTTAAACAGTGGAAATTTAGGTCCTAAGGGGACCTAAACGAGGAGTTGGCACCTAAGTTATTTTGGGGATCTGGGCATAAGTGCAAAGATGTTATAGCAACATGATAGTATGTTTACACCATGTACATATAAGAGAGAGAGATAAATTTAGACAGAAACTTGAGAGGTTAGCTGTACACAATAGATTAATTCCCACAGTTAGCATGAGACAGAAGTTGGTGTTTTAGAGCTTAGATTTTATCAAGTAAAACCACACAGAATTATCTAGTAAAAGTCAACTTTCTAGCTATCTACTCATATAGTTCTATTCTAATCCTGTACAATAACCACAGTGATGAAAAAAAAAAACCCTCAGTCCATAACTTTGACATACATTTGTATTTACTTAGAGTCCAGTCCTGTTCCCTCTGAAGTCCATGGCAAAACTCCTGTTGACTTCAGCAGCAGCAGGAAAATGCCCTTAATTTTTACCGATTTGAATACATGTCATATTATTTGGAAATCATGTTGACAGTATAACTGTTTTTTATGCTTCAATCAGCATCTGCAATCAATGTCAGTCCTTTTATGAGAGCCAATAATATTTAATGTAATTCTGTGAAAATCAATATTAGAGCAATGTTCAGCATTGTGTAGGAAGAGATACTTGTCTTCTCTTATGGTTAAATATTCCTCACCATTAAACTGCAAAGACAACAGTGGAAATCACTTAAAAAGCTGGATCATTGGTGTGTGAAAAGGTTTTAAGAAAGAAGGTATTCATTTTGATCTCCCTACGACATCTTTACCCAGGATTTATCTTTCAGGACCTATTTCTAAGGAATTGCAATATGCAAGTGCAAATATGTGTGGAACATACTGATTTCAGTGCCAGAAAATGTTACGCAGCAATTTTTGGAAGCATGTGTTGCTTAAAATGGAGCTCTCTTAAAATAAACTTTCTCTAGTTGGTGAAGCTTACTGCAAGAGGCTCTGTGTATTGCAAATGTCAGGTAAACGTGTATGTGTTTTGTGCAAGGTAATCTGGTACTTATACTTATGATAACTAAGGATTTTTGCAAGGTATTTAATCTGAATACACAATATTGTTGTTTGGTGGAAAATATGTTAGCCGGAATCAGTGGACTTGCAGCTTGTGCTGCTAGTGTCCTCATCCAGCACACGGAAAGCAATGAGCATGGAGAAGATAGTTGCATTTTTTCCTCATATGACCCCTCCCTTCTACCTCAGGCACCTTTCCCTGACATCCTGTTTTGGGGAAGGATATAGCTAAGTTCATTATTCACCCCTCCCACTATATCTTCTTGGAAAGAACAGTTATTAATCGTGTTGGCCTAACTCAAGACTTGAACTTGGATTGCTTGAAACAGTTGCCCTCACTCGTTACAACACCTCTTCCACCACACACAGCTAGTTTAAAAAGTAAAACATTATTTGAACAAGTTGCTAGAAAGAAAGGCATCTTTTTAAATTTCTACAGTAGTACAATTTTCCAAAGTACTACTTGATTTTGGCTGAGTTTTTTACCCCTTTTCCCACCCTTCTCAGCTTGTACACAGCAGGGTTGCTACCAAATTTGTTCTCTGAGAAGATACTGCAAGTATATCAAGAATTATTCAGTGATATATTGAATTCTTTTACTGCACAAATGATATAGAAAAGAACCCACATTTTCTTTCCCAAAGATTAAAGATGTTGTTTTGTTTTGATTGCCAAGCTTGAAATGTTTTGGTGATATACAAAAAGCAGCAAATATTTTCTTCTTTCTTCTGTTTCAAGAGACTTCCTGACAGCTGAAGATAAAGAGAATATTTTTAATGCTGATCATTTTCCACTCTGGTACAGAAGAGCCGCTGAGCAGCTACCAGGCAGCTTTGTCTATTCAATCCCATTTAGTAGAGGTCTGTAATTTTGTCATATTTAAATACTGAAGCATGTATAACATTGGGAAGAGCCAACATACGTTGTTATGTTCTGGAGAGGGTATTGAACTGAGTTTCATCTTCTGAAATCTGCACTGAAATTTTCACCAGGTTCACAAATTCTGTAATCAGGCATGGTGGGGAAACTTGCAGTGTCACTGCCTGTGCTGTACCAGGTTTGTGGATAAATAGGGGCTGTAATTGAATGTCAAACCAGCACTTTTCCTGAGCATTAAATTCATATGAAGATTTGGTATTTTTTTCAAACTAAAAATCTACAGCTGAACTTGCTTACACTGCAATATGTTTTGATTTTAATAGCTTTTTTTTTTTTTTTTTACACCTTGTAGAAACAGCAAACAAAAGCAATGTGGTGACAGCTAGTACTGCCATTCAACTTTTAGATGACAGAAAATCTCCAGTGGTTGCAGGTAAAATTGTTTGTTTATATGTATGTCTATATGAAAGCAGTGTGTGAATTCCTTACCTTTTCAGACTGTCTGACTTAGTGGAAATTACATGCAGAAAAAACAATTTGAAAGAAAACATCTCAAGTGCAATTGAATGCCCTAAAGCCTAGGTCTTTGCAGGCCTCCTCTCCCTAAGAGCTTGAGTCTGTGTTCGTTGGGCACCCAAGTCCCCCCTGTAAACTGCTAGGTTGACATAGCAGTAATAACACAGCAGTAATCAGCAAAGATTATTCAGTACTCATAGGAGCAAATCTTCACAATTATAAACCAGAATGAGTTTCCTTAAGGAAAAACAAATGTAACAAAAATCTCTCAAATATAATATGATTCAACACATTCTTCAGAATTTGGAAAACACTCCCAATAGTGCAAGACTTAAGGAACTCAGTCTATTCAGTTTATCAAAGAGAAGGTTAAGGAGTGACTTGATCACTATCTAGAAGTACCTACATGGGGAGCAGAAATTTGGTAATAGAGGGCTCTTCAGTCTACCAAACAATGGTCTAACAAGATCGAATGGCTGAAAGCTGAAGTCAGACAAATTCAGACTAGAAATAAGGCACAAATTTTTAACAGTGAGGGCAATTAACTATTGGAAAAACTTTCCAAAGGTTGTCATGGATTCTCCATTACTGGAAATTTTAAAATCGAGTTTGGATGTTTTTCTTTTGAAAGATAAGCTTTAGTTCAGCCACAGTTATTGGAAGTGAAGCAGGAATTAATTCAGGTCCCTTGGCTGATGTTATGCTGGAGGTCAGAATGGGTGACCATCATAATGGTTCCTTTGGTCCTTAAAATCTGTGAATATAGGTGAGGAATTCTGCCTCCCCACAAGCATTCTCCCACTCCTACAGGCCCTTACCTGTGCTTTTCAGTTGTCTCTTATTTGGTTAGAGTTCAAATTAATTTAAAAAATTGGTTCTTTTGGAAATTTCTCTCCAGTATCTGAAATTTTTCAGAAGTCTTTTACTAACAAATGCCTGGTATGTTACCATTCACACATTCAATATCGTTAAACTTCATTGCCAGCCACCTTCTAATCTACAATTCAAGAAATTAGGTTGTAAGTAAGCAAAGTTATCAACAATTGTTTTTTCCTATCTTTACCATTCTAGTCATAATATTCCTTTTCTCAAATGGCCACTATTTCCCGTCATTTACAAAAGATCTGATACTATCCGATGGGATAGATACTACTAATACACTCAATAAAGGTGACCACTACTTTACTAACTGAGGAGGTGTTTCTTGTAAAGATGGCTACCATTTCTGAAAGCACAGGCTGCCTACTAGAACCTGACCCCCATTCACTAGACCACTTCTGCTGCTATATTTCTCAAGCTTCAAATCTGCCAGTGTGGGACATCAGTGTGTGGAAAATTGATGGAAATTGGAACACCTGTACTTTGTTGTATGTTGCACCATTATTGCCAGCTTAAATGGTTTTCCACTATAAATCCTGTTTTAACAGTATTTTCACACTATCAATTAAATACACCAGTTTCTTTAAAAAAAAAAAAACTTGGAAAACAGGAATTCTAAGTCCACTGCATGGGTCATTAGCAGCATTTGAATCCAGCTTCTTCATATCCCAAGCCCAAGTCTCTATCACTTAAGTGTCTGAAGTAACTTCTGCTTTTCTGTGGAGCAGCCTCTAAAGGGGAAAACAACACTCATTTTTCCAGTGGGCAACACAGCAAAACACAGTGTTTTATTCCAATCTTTGGAAGAGGAGTGTGGTCTAGTGGTTACAACCAGCGTGTACCCAAGCACGTAAATTTGGCAGGTTCTTTCTTAGAGGCGGTGTGGCTGAGTTGAGAGGTTGTGATTGTCATATTAAAGATCTAGGCTCTGTTCCCAGCTCTGCTAGAAGTGACTTATGCATACTTTCGATTACCTCCTTTGTAAAATGGGGTGGCTGGTATTTGACTGCCTTCTAAGGAAGGCATATAAGGCATTAAGTGCTGTTAAGTGCACACAAATATAAGCATCAATGTTTTTAAGAGCTGGGATTTTAATTTTTGATGGGGATCTCTTCCTTCTTTCTCTCCCCACCAACTGGGAGTCTGATTCAACTGATATGCAGTCTGTTTGAGAGCTATACTTGTTATGTCAAAGTGAGGTTGCCCCTTGGCAAGATGGTCACCTCTTGGTTCTTGTTTCCAATGGAACTGAAGAAATATATTGTTGTTGGGAAGAGGGCTGCTGTCTATGCTGTGAACCTCATCTCAGTCAAAGAGTAGCATCAGGGGTTCCCAGGTGAGAGAACTTTTGAAATCCAGTGTTAGGGTGCTTTCTGGCCTCTGTTTTATACTCTGCAGCTTTCATGGAGGCTCTTCCACCCTGAGGAATTGTGGCTGGCCCAGCAGAGCAGATGTGGCCATACACAAGCTGACCTCACCACAGGAATGCAGGAACCATTGAGCTGGAGTCGGGGAGGGTAGAAATAAAACTAATTTCCCTCCACTTCTCACACACACACACACACACACACACACAATTAGCCCGCCGTGCCCCTCTCTATGCCTTTGGCTCTCTTTCCTGTCCCACTGGAGGGAAAGTTAGGGGGGCATACTACCCCAAACCACTCTATATTTATCATATTAAGGTAAGTCAGGAAATTCCATAAACAAACAAAAAATAGTTTAAGTGGGATTCAAGCTGGTTAAATGAGTCTTATCCCCAGCACGCAAATCCCTGAAAAATAAGGATATGCCAAATAATGGGACACCTATCAACTATTCTCTAAAGCTCAGCATATCCCCACTGATAAAACAGATTCCACAAGGTCACAGGAAAAGTGCCCTTCTGCCCCCAGTTGATGAGAAGATACACAAACCATTGTTCTCCCTCACAGCATAACAGAAAATCTTAATTATAAATTCATCATTCTCTTATAAAAACATACGAGAACAATTAATTTGTGCAAAAATGTCAACGTGGATAATGGTTAATGTTGCTGCAGATATAACTACGGATTTTCATTGTACTATGAGGGATACTGATATGTTATGTATAATGTGTTCCTTTATTAGTTGGAGACAAAATGAAGTTCCTTATCAAAGTCCAAAGTCTATCTCCATCAGTGCAAATGTGCTGGGTGGGCTTAAGGGCATAATTAACAGGTGTCCTATATCATGACATTTCTTGCACTTTAGGATTTGCTTTGGGGATATGTCACACATAACCACCTTTAATCCCTTTTCAACAAATCATGTAACAATAGTTTTATGTAGGCCATGAAACAGCCAAGAGATCTGAGTTTGGTTCCCTTTTCTCTGTTCTGCATTTGAACTGGCAATTTGAACAGGGAAATAATTCTAGTTCCAGATTTTCAAAATAACTGTGCACCCAACAGGTTTCCATCTAGGCACCTACATTAAAGACCTAGTCTTCAAAAGTGTTCAGTACCTGATTGTTTTCAGTGGGAGCTGCTGGGCCCTGAGATGTTTTGAAAATCTGGCCACTGCATTTAGGTGCCTATATAGGAGCTGAGCTCTTTTAGAAAAATCTGCCACCAATTTTGTATGCTTTAAAAAATCTGGCCACTAGATTGTATAAGATCAATTCTTCCTGCTTCAGTCACTCACTCACCCACTCACTCACTCACTCACTCAGTTTTTCCCTGCATCTTCAGCAACTACTTTGCTTAGAGGTAGCCATCAGACAATAACAGATGTTCAGAGAGACAACAATTATATGCATTATTCTATTTATACTTCAGCTGCAGAGCATAAATGGGCATTATCAATTCCATTTTTTCCATGGAACAAGTTACAGTACAACTTTTTAGATCTCACTGAACTAAGGTATTCTACTTATTGTAAAAATAAAAAGGTGGGAAGTGGAGAAGTGGTGGGCAACTAGAAGTTCTGGTTTCACTGTACAACTTACTTAGGGATTTGCAAAGGATTATGAGTAATATGTTCAAAAGCACCTGTGAGACTTAAACTCCTAAGTGCCTACGATCCAGATTTGTAAAGGCATTTAGGCAGTGGTATGACAGTGCTGCAACCCCTATCTGACTGTTTTAATTTCATTTCATTTTCAAAAGTGACTTAGGTTCCTAAGTCCCATTGACTTTCAATGAGACTTTGACTCCGAAATCAGCTTGGTGTTGCTGCGCTGAGCAGAGCAATGCCTAAATACCTTTAAAAATCTGGTCCTAAGTCAGGTTCCAAGTCACTTTTGAAAATGGGATTTGGGCTCCTAAGTCATTTATGGTAATATTTTCAAAAGAATTTATATGTAAAATCTAAATTCTGCCAAAACCACACTTTCTATTTTATGAAATAAATATTCCTGATTCCTATTAAGTCAATAGATTACAGCACACTAGCAACTGAGATACTCCTTTGGCATAAAATCACTGTCTTCACCACAGAGGTATTGGCTGAAAATAAAACTACACCAGAACATTTTTCTTTGCAGAACACCCTAAAATAGTAAGTCTTTTTTATAAACAAAAAATATATGAATATTAAAGAGGAGCCTCATTTATATCTAACCATGGGGGAGAAACAAAATTCCTGCTACTCTCTATCCAATCCTCTCTGTTTTCTTTGTATTTCTTTCTCTTTTTGTTTTCCTCTTTTGTAGAAGAGCATCACTGATAATAGGCCCCTTATCTATGCTAACTTATCTAGTTCTGTGCTAACAGAAATGCTTATTACAAATGGAGGAAGCATAATCCAATAATAATGGCAGGAGATCTTCAAAATCAATGAGTTTGTAGAGTTAGAATGGTTGGCAACACTGCCACACAGAATTTGAGTCCTGCTGCTGCTTTACCATCTGTACCCCCTCTGTCAGTCCAAAGTGAGAATGCTGGAGAAAAGCATGAGATGCTTTTTAAATTCCTCTCACTCCAGCTAGCAAACTAGGACTTTATCAACTTAAATAAATGCAGATTTGAGTTAGGCATGTCTGTATGTGTATCTATAAATATACACAAATATATTTATTGTGTTTGTGTACAATCTGAAAGCTTAATTTATTTGCTGCAGAGATATGGATAATAAGCCTGAAAAATGTGTATATGACGTGTAGTTAAAATGCAGTTATGTTCACAAGAGAGATGTCTTAGTGTTCCGCATTATGTTCCCTCAGTGATTTCTATATCGAATTTACATTTAAAAAGTATAGTTTTTAAATTGCTCGTGCTGCAAGGTCAACCTGCGGGGTTTTGTTGTTGTTTTTATTCTAGCAAGATCAGGGTACTTCGGATGGGAATTTTATTTTTGGTGGCAACGCTGCTGATTAAGAATGACACAGGTTAGGACTGAGCTTCTCTTCTGCAGCTTGTGTGAAAGGCAGCAACAATGTGATCTTATGGTGAACTAACACAAATTGGACCATTGTATTCTTGTATTATTCTCTGCTGTGGTTAAATTTCAAAGTGATTGGCAGTAGATTCTATATGTTGGCCCTTTGACAGAGGGGTGCCTTTAGTGTTCTTCGACATTTAGAAATGGAAAGCAGTGATAATGCAGTAACGGTTGGCCCAGACCAGTTGCTCATAAGGAGTAAGAAGGCCCAGTCCTTTGCCTCCCTAAATACAAGGGAAAAGAAGATCTAGTATCATTATTGGTGCCCAACTCGTCAAAGGGAGTCAAAATGGGGGTGGTGGGGAGGA
The DNA here is from genome assembly GCF_965140295.1 of Lepidochelys olivacea. Lineage (NCBI taxonomy): Eukaryota > Metazoa > Chordata > Testudines > Cheloniidae > Lepidochelys > Lepidochelys olivacea. Next base: position 27,441,049 of record NC_140417.1, on the reverse strand, counting down.
ATGAAGACAGGGCCATCAGAGCTGAAACATTACAGAGCGTGCTCCTTTTCAAGGGTGTTTGGCACAGCCCCCACTCCACAGGCCACCTCCCTAGGGACACTGAAGGAATTCTGATTTGCTCCCTTCATTCACCCCACCCCTGTGTACAGGTTGTGGTCCAAATGCTACGGTATAGACTAGTCTTTACATTATGTAGCACCTTTCATTCTGAATGGTCCCCAAACACTTCACAACCAATATGCAAAACTGCACCACTGAAATCTAGCCACATTTGAAATGGAGAACAGCCGTTAACAGATACACATCACATTGCAAACCAATTATACAGGGGAGAATTTTGATCAAGAACATTAAGCAAATTTCTGACTTACAAAAAAAATTGTCAAGGGATTCTTTAGTGTCACCACAGACAATAAAGTGCCTTGGATTTTAAAGCATCAGCCAAAAGACCCATAAGCAAGCAGTAAACTGCATAGTGCTCAGTGCATCTCCCTCAGAAAGATGAAGGACTGAGCAGAGCTGGCCAGAATCTTGAGGCATGTCAAACCCAAGGTTTAGTCTATTCTCCATCCTCTTAGGCTTCTGGGATACAAGTAGAGAAATTCTCTTATTTTTCCTTTACTGGGTGAGATCAGGTACAATCTAAAATCTCTCAACTAATTTACGAACCTATCTAGTCCTAGTTGCTTTGTAGAGAGGAGTACGAGAATAAACATTAACAAAGGGACTGTTAAATGTGTCTGCATGTCTAATGTCGCAGGATGCAAAAGCGACATGACACCTTGCTAATATGAGATATTTTAAATACTAGGTCTGATTATTGAGTATCTCTGTATTGCATTTTAATAAATACTGATGCTGTCATTGGAAGAAGACCTTTCTAAGTGAGTTTAAATAGTAATTATATATAAAGATGCTGCTGCTTTGAAAATCTAGTCTGAATGTCATTACTATGTTCATTTCAGAAAGCATAGATTACAGTAGAAGAAAAGGAGGACTTGTGGCACCTTAGAGACTAACAAATTTATTTGAGCATAAGCTTTCGTGAACTACAGCTCACTTCATCGGATACATTCAGTGGAAAATACAGTAGGGAGATTTATATACACAGAGAACGTGAAACAATGGGTGTTACCATACACACTGTAAGGAGAGTGATCACGTAAGGCGAGCTATTACCAGCAGGAGAGTGGGGGTGGGGGAAACCTTTTGTAGTGATAATCAAGGTGGGCCATTTCCAGCAGTTGACAAGAACGTCTGAGGAACAGTGGGGGGTGGGGGAATAAACACGGGGAAATAGTTTTATTTTGTGTAATGACCCATCCACTCCCATTCTCTATTCAAGCCTAAGTTAATTGTATCCAGTTTGCAAATTAATTCCAATTCAGCAGTCTCTCGTTGGAGTCTGCTTTGAAGTTTTTTTGTTGACGAATTGCCACTTTTAGGTCTGTAATCGAGTGACCAAAGAGATTGAAGTGTTCTCCGACTGGTTTTTGAATGTTATAATTCTTGACGTCTGATTTGTGTCCATTTATTCTTTTACGTAGAGACTGTCCAGTTTGGCAATGTACATGGCAGAGGGGCATTGCTGGCACATGATGACATATATCACATTGGTAGATGTGCAGGTGAACGAGCCTCTGATGGTGTGGCTGATGTGATTAGGCCCTATGATGGTGTCTCCTGAATAGATATGTGGACACAGTTGGCAACGGGCTTTGTTGCAAGGATAGGTTCCTGGGTTAGTGGTTCTGTTGTGTGGTGTGTGGTTGCTGGTGAGTATTTGCTTCAGGTTGGGGGGCTGTCTGTAAGCAAGGACTGGCCTGTCTTCCAAGATCTGTGAGAGTGATGGGTCATCCTTCAGGATAGGTTGTAGCTCCTTGATGATGCGTTGGAGAGGTTTTAGTTGGGGGCTGAAGGTGATGGCTAGTGACGTTCTGTTATTTTCTTTGTTGGGCCTGTCCTGTAGTAGGTGACTCTTGGGTACTCTTCTGGCTCTGTCAATCTGTTTCTTCACTTCAGCAGGTGGGTATTGTAGTTGTAAGAATGCTTGATAGAGATCTTGTAGGTGTTTGTCTCTGTCTGAGGGGTTGGAGCAAATGCGGTTGTATCGTAGAGCTTGGCTGTAGACAATGGATCGTGTGGTGTGGTCTGGACGAAAGCTGGAGGCATGTAGGTAAGCATAGCGGTCAGTAGGTTTCCGGTATAGGGTGGTGTTTATGTGACCATCGCTTATTAGCACCATAGTGTCCAGGAAGTGGATCTCTTGTGTGGACTGGTCCAGGCTGAGGTTGATGGTGGGATGGAAATTGTTGAAATCATTGTGGAATTCCTGAAGGGCTACTTTTCCAGGGGTCCAGATGATGATGTCATCAATGTAGCGCAAGTAGAGTAGGGGCATTAGGGGACGAGAGCTGAGGAAGCGTTATTCTAAGTCAGCCATAAAAATGTTGGCATACTGTGGGGCCATGCGGGTACCCATAGCAGTGCCACTGATTTGAAGGTATACTTTGTCCCCAAATGTGAAATAGTTATGGGTGAGGACAAAGTCACAAAGTTCAGCCACCGGGTTTGCCGTGACATTATCGGGGATACTGTTCCTGATGGCCTGTAGTCCATCTTTGTGTGGAATGTTCGTGTAGAGGGCTTCTACATCTATAGCGGCCAGGATGGTGTTTTCAGGAAGATCACCGATGGATTGTAGTTTCCTCAGGAGGTCAGTGGTGTCTTGATAGCTGGGAGTGCTGGTAGCGTAGAGCCTGAGGAGGGAGTCTACATAGCCAGACACCCAGCTAGTGACATGTTTGTTCCCCCTCCTCCTCAGACGTTCTTGTCAACTGCTGGAAATGGCCCACCTTGATTATCACCACAAAAGGTTCCCCCCCCCACTCTCCTGCTGGTAATAGCTCACCTTAAGCGATCACTCTCCTTACAGTGTGTACGGTAACACCCATTGTTTCATGTTCTCTATGTATATTAATCTCCCCCACTGTATTTTCCACTGAATGCATCCAATGAAAGTGAGTTGTAGCTCACGAAAGCTCATGCTCAAATAAATTTGTTAGTATCTAAGGTGCCACAAGTACTCCTTTTCTTTTTGTGAATACAGACTAACACGGCTGCTACTCTGAAACCTGTCATTGTAGTAGAAGAATAGTTTATAGTTATTAGATGAACTCACTTTTTAAGTACAACAGGGTTTGTTTCCCCTGAGGTAACTGAGGGCTCCTTGTCTGTTCTAATAAAAGTAGAAAGCACTAGTGCCACCTATTGGTGAAAATGTGGAATTGTATACGTCTTGTTTTGCATACTACTAAAGGGTGGTGAGGTCAGGAAGGAGGGTCTAATGGGGCAAATAGCTAGTAGCTTTGTTCTGTTGTTTAATTTGATTATTTCCTGTTGAGGAAACTTTTAAATAATTTTTAAATAGAAACTTTTTTGCTATTGGATATTTATATTTGAATGTCAACATTAATCACCTTATTACATGCAAAGCACTAGATGGACACTGCGTGCAGACAGAACTTCCTGCGATCCCTACATTACTGTTCTAAGTCAGGGCAACATCTTCCATAACACATTTTAAAAGCATCAGAACTCTTACTTATCAGGTAAAAATTTTAGTCTCTGAATACAAGCAAGCCCTGATTAAGGTACGTCCAATTAACTGAAACTCCAAGTTAACTAAAGGTGGGTTATGTTCCCCCAAACCTGTGTGGGCCCAGTTCCAAAATAGAGCTGAATAAAAAAGCCTTTTGGTCTGAAGATTTCTCCTAGCCTAGTGTAATCAGGAGACGAGAAGGAAACTCTGCTCTCCAAAATCTACTGTTCAAGCAAGGTATGCACCTCCACTACGACTCCTTATCAGCAAATGGTGATTAATGGGGAGAGACACCCAAGTATCTCCAGGTATGTCCAGTAATGCCCCCTTTCTGCTGGAGGTACATAGAGGGTGCTGAAGCAATTGCTGCACAAGCACAGCACCAAGGTTGGGGACAAATTAAGATTAAGGAGTAGTAAGTGGGGGAGCCCCACTGCAGCTCCACTGTTACAAGACTCTTGGTTGAGGTTTTTGTTTTCCCTCTACATAGCAAGCCAAATTGTTTCCTTAAGAACGCGGCCCCGAGACAGCCAGTTTTTATAGCCTTTTGGGGTACAATAGAACTTCAGAGTTACGAATATCTCCAGAACGGAGGTTGTTCATAACTCTGAACAAAACGTTATGGTTCTTTCAAAAGTTTACAACTGAACATTGACTTAATACAGCTTTGAAGCGTTACTATGCAGAAGAAATGCTGCTTTCCCTTTATTTTTTTAGTAGTTTGTTTAACACAATACTATACTATATTTGCTTTTTTGTGTGTGTAAATCTGCTGCTGCCTGATTGTGTACTTCCATTTCCAAATGAGGTGTGTGGTTGACTGGTCAGTTCATAACTCCAGAGGTTTTACTATATATGTAAAAGAGAAGACTTGTGTATCTTGTTGTCACAGGGTGCTAAGCAGAAAACTGCCTAGCCAACTCTCTGTCACTCCAGTTCCAATTAAAGGAGCCCTGATTGGGGAAGCTGGAACAGCTGCTGCCTCATCAGGCTGGGGCTGGAGAAAAGCCCCAGGGGAGGGAAGCCAGGGGAGGAGCTGGAAAGAGGGAAGCTGCAGTAGAGGAAAGGCAGTGAGGGGAAGCAGAGAGAGATAGTTTGTCCCCTGCTGGTGGACTGTAAGAAAGGGACTATGTGTATGGTGGAAAGGTGGTGGGAACACAACCTGTAAATAAAGGCACCAGGTGAGCACTGCAACAAGGTCTCTGTGTGACTTTCTCAGCCTGGCAGGAGCCAGGAGGGCCCTGCAGGGACCCCATTACACTTGTCCTAAGGGCCAGATTCTGCCACTCATGGACATGTTAATTAATTGTTTACTTCGCAAATACAACTTTTCAAAACAATAACAGTATTCATGCAGCAAGTTACTACTCAGCTTCAGTGAGGATGACAGAATCTGGCCCAAACCTTTGGATGGTGCAATTATTTTCCCACTACAAAGAGGCAGAAGTTAAAAAGAGTACATAGTGTAACTGATTAATTTCTTTACACAGTATATTATCTGTCTATAGGCATGTGGTATTTAAAGTTCTAAGGAATCTGTCATTCAAGTATCACATAATAACAAGCCACATTTAGCTGGTGCATTTAATTCCATAGTAGTTGATGTCAGAGCACAAGGACACAATGTGTATTGGGTTGCTCACTATTCTTTGCCACGGGAATAAAAATAGTCTAAAGTTTTGAGAAACTAGAAACTTTATTCTATAGTGTCAATGCTGCAGTGCACAAGGAAAAGTCATATTGACTGTGACAGCTATTTGTTTATATATCCTTTTAATACTTATTCACTGATATATAGTGGTGGTGATAGAAATAAATTCTCAGGTAAAAGATTTCTTGTAAATGAACATGTTGTAATGGCTTACTAGAATTAAGGGAATCCATTAGTGCAATTTATTTATTTTAAAACTATAGATTGTTTTAAAGTATTTTCAGGGCTTTTTTGAATATACATTTGCTTGCTTACAATATAAAGTTTAAAAGTATCAAGCCATTTTTAAATTAAAAGTAGGAGAATGAAACTAATTTTCTGGTAAAGGTAGCCTAGCAACAGCTCTTTTCTCTGACAATTTCATTGAATATTCCTTGTCTCACCACAACACTATATTATGCAAACATATAATACGGTTTTCACAGCTTTAAATAAATCATCCCATATAAAACTGAACAAGGGCATTTCCCCTTTCAAATATTTAACTTTTCAAAGAGGATCTTTTAATACCTTAGAATGGAGGAAATGCAATAAATAAATAAGGTACAAAAGGCTACTGTTTTAAAATCTCAATAGATCAGCTCATAAACATGCTCCATCATTTTATCTCCAAACCTTTGTTAGTCACTACTTTTTCTGTACAGTCTCCTAATCAGTCACCTTCAGCGTTCTACTTTCAGTGCTAAATCACTGCTTCCTATATTTTAATCCTAACCTGATGCTTTGTGTTGGTAGTCAGCCAGAGGTAGGCAAGTCTACTTGAACTCATGGACAGGTCATGTTTTTGTTTGATTCTTTCATAGACCTCCCAGCCTCACCTCACCTCTTTGCTAACTTTCTATTTTCACATGCTCATCATTTATACAAAGTCATTACAATGGTTCAAAATTAAAGAAAGTCATTTAAATAATATATAATCCCTTAGATAAATTGAATGACCCCACCTAGTAGATGTTGGTCTGTTAGCCAGATCCTCTCAGTCATAAACAGCTAAGAAGGAGGTGGCAGCTGCTGTGTTTCAGGCTTAAGTTTCAAGCCTGGAGCACACCATGATTTTGGGTGTCTCTGTTTTTTGGGACATTTTAAAGGGGCCTGATTTTAGTGAACACCCACTCTCTGAAAACCATGCCCCTTTCAGGTGTCACAAGTTGGACACTCAAAAATGGAGGCACTCGAAATCATGAGTCGCTTTTGAAAGTGACTGTCTTTATGGTGCTGGTCACATGTGTATTAAAACTTCTATGTTCAGGTCCTTGTGCCTAAATCAGCACAGAAGTCTTTGAAATACATTGAAATCATATACATTTATACATTGAATCATTTATACATTTATACATTTATACAATCATTTATACATTGAAATCAAACTCAGAGGACATGTCAACTGTCCAAAACTATCTAAGACTCTCGGTTGACCAGGCTTCAGGTAAGTGAGGTTTGACTGTATTGCAATATGGGAATATTCCAGGTTACCTGTTAGTATTTAGTTACCCATTATTAGCTTTGTGAAAAATTCTGTTCTTCAGTCAGTTATCTCAGGATACTGGTAGTGGTTTAAGAATTAGTACAGTAGACTCAATGACATTTAAAAGCCTTGGATCCAGATTTTTAAAAATGTGTACCCAGTGTGTCATGTGGATGTGCCTGTAAGCATATGCTTTGGGAGTTTTGTAAATGAAAAGTCCCAACACATACTTTTACAAATATGAGCCTTGTAAATTAAGCCATTAACTTCAACAGGTTAACACTCTGTAAGTACCAATTACCTTTAGGAATGAAGTATATTGTAAATGTCTCCCACGTAGTCAAATATTTCCTCCATTCTACTGCACTATGGTATATTAAGTTAAAGTATTAGGTAGGATAAAGCATCTATTAATTGTTCATAAAATATTGTGTACTGTTCAGCTTACCCACTGTTTTACCTGCCACTACTTTGAATGTGACTACAACCATGAAAAGTGCTTTAAAGCAATAACCTCATCTATAAAAAGTCTCTCTTAGTAGTAATGTTTAAGGGAAAATGAACATGCCGTTACACTGAAACGCCATCCAAAGATTCTAAGTTTCTAAAATATATGCTTTTCTCATCAGTCAAGACAGTGATTTACTTAATCTTTACTCCAGTTTGTAAGCCACTGAACATTATAATCAGTAGTAATGCTTAGTAAATCCCTTGCACGTCCCAGCATGCTTTAGTGGAAAACAGTTAGTTTATATTTTTCCAAAGGGCCTAATACATTTTTCATATTCTCTTCGTATTCATAAATCTAATAATGAAATGTATACTAATGGCTTCAGTAAAAAACAGAATGTACGTTCAGTGTTCAAGGCATTCACATGCACACACTCTCAGTTGGCTTCACCATTTAGAAATGATGATTTTATCTGATAGCACATTTCTTGAGGGGGATATTTCTCTGTTAATGTAATCATAATTTCTGAGCATAAGTGCCACGGCTGCCTAATCTGTCTATTTTATTCTATAGCACTCATCACCTAGAATCCAAGTGCTGCACAGGTAGAGTAGATCTGTATGCTGATATGTATAGTGAACTTCAAAGAGGATTCTGCTCCTCACTCTTGGCCAGTTGTGTTAGGCTGTTCTTTTTGAAAAGTGTAGCTAACGTGGGAAAGTTTAGCAGGTGTGTGGGTCTAGCAGTGTGCTCTAGTAGCAGATTGTAGAGGTTTTTGCCAAAGGACATTGCTGCCAACCAAATAATTCCTTGATTAGATTACATGGCAAAGAATCTGGATTGATTTTATGAAATTAAGATAATGCTGCATTGGTTTGAATTTTAAGCAATGTATTGTTTGTTTCTCTACAATTATGAGGATAATAAATACATTCATTATAAATTAAATACTGTGGGTTAGCTAGTTTATCCCCTTCCATGGAAAACCTTTTGCTTCCAAAAACGCACAGGATTTGCAGATTCTCATTCCCTCCTTGAAGCAAGAATGGCAATCCTGTGGAAGAACCTCAGCTTGCAATATCCACAAAGGCAAGAAGTCCATGGAAAACTTTGGCCCTAAATCTATCAATCGCTCTCTAATCACGCAGAGCTGACCACAGGCTCAACCTCTGTTCATAACATGCTGTAGTCATGTACTTTGCTGTCACTGAATCATCTGTCCCTTCCCCCATGATGGGTCAATGGAGGGTTGCCAATTTTGGTTGGATGTATTCCTGGAGATTTCATCACATGACATAATCTTTAATTGAAGATTAATCTTCAATTCCTGGAGGCTTCAGGTCAATCCTGGACAGTTGGCAACCCTAGGTCAATGCTACATCCAGGTGATTGATGTTGCTGGCTGCCTTACCAGGGGCGCATGCAGTCATATTTCAGGTAACACAAAACCAGGAAATACCAAGAATCTTGTGTGAATGTTATTAATATGACCTTTCCAGACCTGTTTTGCAGACTAAAGAGGTTCAAATAAGCATACTTTTTCAATGCTGAACTAAAGGGAGCCTCTGTACTTTTGTCACCTGGCCAGCAGCAAATAGGAGGTCACTATTATGCAAACAATGGTGTCTTATTTTGTTAATGTTGCAAATGAAAGATACACTATGTATAATGTAATTGAGCTGCCTACTTTGAAAAACAAGGAGGGGCGTTCTCTTTCTGATTGGAAGTGGGATCACTTGGGGGTAATGAAGTTACATTTTTATTATCCTTCTGCAAGTTTTGGATGGAAAGACTTGCATACAGCACTCAGTATGGAAAACTCAGTACTTGTGTTTCTCTCCATGTATAACCATTAATGGGCTTTTTCTGTAGAGAACAAAGTGAAATCTGTGTGGTTTTGTCTCCTATTCTAAATGGGGAACAAATTTGCGAGTAGGACCACATTCTTCGTCTCCATTTTCCAGGTATCGATTCTGAAAGCAGTGACAAGGTGACCCCTGTTTGAAAGATAAGAATAGTACAATCCATTTCTTTCAGCTGTCTTTCCAAATGGCAAGCAGTGAACAAGCTATCCTGATGTTTTCAGGAATAAAGGGGCTCTTCCAGAGTTTGCGGGGGAAACACTGTGTTTATAGAAATACTCTACATTGCATTGTTGAAACTGTTTGTCAATTACCTTTACTGACAAAATAAATCTGTGCAAATAACTCATTATTTCAGCAGCAGCAGATGTCCATAGTTTTACAAATTAAGGCCATTTCTGTAGGGAATCCCTGGATTCAGCAGTATACAATGAGCAGCTAAAAATAATCTGTAAGGCGTTTGAAAATCATCCCTTCTGAACTGCAGTGGTTGTGAAAGATAATTTGTGGTTCTCACAGAATACTCAGCAAATTGTGTCTTTCATCTGAATTTTATTTTTACAGATAAACATTACATTTTTCATATTGCAAAATTGTAAGTTTGCATTTGTTAATTTAAATGATTGGCTCTATATTTTCCTCTGTTGACATTTAAACTGTTGGTAAACATTATCATCTTAAATGGCTGTTTGTGGCAACCGTGGGCTGAATTTATAAATGTATACAATTTTATCAAAGCATAATGTGATGTTTCTGCATTTTTTTTAACATACAGCATGTTAGAATGTATATGACACATTTAGTATGGATTGGCCTACTCCAGTCATACAAAGGAATGCACTAATGGAAGTAAGAAGTATCTTGCTTTATGGCAGAATTTCACATGGACTTAAGGCCTTAAGTGCACATGAAAATGGCAAAAGCAGCTTAAAGGTGACCTAAAAAATATTTAAAAATCATTTTTGTATCTTTTTTTGCTTCTTTAGGAAGACGGTCTAAAAGGTTTTGGTAGGTTGGGTTGTTTTTTTTTAAGGGGTGAGCAGAGGGTATTTGTACTTAAAGGGCCATAGCTGAGTCCCAGGTTACTGGGAGCAGTGTCAGTGAAATCCTGGCTCCACTGAAGTCAATTGGAGCTTTAGCATTTTTCACATTTGCATCTGCAGTCTAATTGCATGGGTGCCCTGGACCCTAAATTTAGCTTGTGTGTATGTGTCTCCCAGCTCCCTTGTAATTCCCACCAGTAAAGGGCCTTTGCCTTTGGTTTGGCACTGAGGATCTTCATTTAGTGCACAGATGGTAAAATTCCATCCAATACCCTTGCATCACTACACTAGTTAAAATAAAATTCCTTTTTTTTTTTTTGTTACAAAATGCTAATTCTGAAACTAAAATCCAGGCTAGAAAATTTAGACATATATATTATAATAATCTAATACTAGATTTAAATGGTGCAGTGAACTCCCTAGCCAAATATTTTATCTGAAAAATGTTTCTGCAGTTTAAGAATATTCTTTCCCTTCTGGTTCTCTGGTGTTGAGGATTTTGTGACTGCAACTTCCTCTTATAGCAAACTTTCTGCTTATGGATTCCTCTGCTAGGATACATCCTACGGGGAATCTAGCCAGACATAAGAGAGAGAATAACAGTATACAAACACATAATTGTATTGGTTTCAGTACCAAATCCATTATTTTATTCCTGTTATGAGAGTTGCCAAATGGAAGTTTTATGAATTAAGACCATCAGAAGTGTCTGTGGTGGTTGTGTATTAGTCCTTTGTTGAGGAAGAAAGTGTAGCTTCTATGTCTATATTTTATTTTTGCTTCTGTCCATGCCATTTCTCAAATCCTTTTATCAGAATGCCATGATGCAGTCATGTTAACCATTTCTCCTTCACTTCCATCTTGCCAGCTCCTCTTTACTGTTCCCCAAGTAAGAGAAAGATGTTTCTATCTTTGGACAAGGCCTAGAACTGAACTGCTATAGCTAATTATGGATTTTCCATGTCATAAACTACATCATGGGTGCAATATTAAAATGGTTTATCTAGTAGAGCCGGTCGAATAGTAGAAAATGTGTTTGCAAATTATTTATTTTTAAAAAATTGTTGGGTCAGTTACTTGCAGTGAATAATTTGGACAGTTCTACTATTAGATAGTATGACCTGTATTTAGAGGTAACTGTTCTGCCATGTATTCCTTAGGTACATATTAGGCAAGCTTTACCAAGCCACTTAAAATTGCTTTGCATTTTCCATTCCATTGTGATGGCTAGTGACTGTCTGTTTGTAATTGCCATGAATTATACTAATGTTACACAGTGGACTAGTTAATGTAGAACAGAATATTTGAAAGTGTTTACATGAAGATTTAATTAATCTCAAACTCACATCCTCATGTAATACTTCAGAATGTATGCATGCACAAAACATAAATAATATATTTATTTCACCTCTCAACATAAATTGCTTCCCAGGAATGAATGCTTATTTTACAGAAACTTTTTTAATGTGAAAAAGCAAAATACAGGAGTAACAAGTAAATCAGTCATACCTGACACTAAGCTTCTGATTGAAACGAGGAGTCTTACTTGGGTGAAACCAAAGACCAAAAGTAACTTAAGCCAAGGAACTACCAAATGGCTCTTTTTCCTCGGGACTCCCCTGCTCTGTTACTGGGGCCAAGTGTTCTCTGTGGTATTTAGCAGTAATTGCAGCATAGGCACAACCATACACAGCAGCTGCCAACATCATTAGACACACAATTCCACAGACAACTCCAGTTATTACTACAGTGGCAATTGCATGACGCAAACTAACTGGCCTTGGCTTTGGTTTAGGTTCACAGTCTGAACGGCTACTTTCTCCATTTTCATTGTGCTGAGTGTGCTTCAGAGAACTTCTGTGCTCAAAGTTGTGGTGATGAATATTAGCCAGATGAATATTAGCGACTGTGGGAGGGCATGCCCCGTACATCTCATAAGGAATTTTGAGGAGGTCCTTTCCCTTCCGATTTTCTGGTGTTGAGCATATAATGCCATCACTTATTCCTCCTGAAAAGAACATATTAAAGTCTTGAGCTCTTTGGCGTTCTGAATTTTCTGTATGTAAAAACAAAACGAAGCCCAATGGAATTTATAAACTGCTTCATTTTTCTACTTTTAAACAATTTACAACCATATATTATTTTGTGTATGTTTCCAATTAGTTAAACACTAGGATTATAACACTTTTATATACTCAAATAAGCAATTACTTGTAACCAATAATTCATTAGGAGTACATTTACCTGTACTTTATCAATGTTTATAGTAAAAACAAAACAACCCCTCCATCCCCGCACCACCACCAGACACACACACCCAGTAGTATAAAAATAGGCAGGTATAAAGCCATAAGTGAAACCAAAGAGCTATTATTACCAAGCACATTCTTACCACTACTTTTTTTAATAAACATAGATGGAAACAATATGTCTTTTGTAAACATTTCCTATTAGCATTCACAGCAATGGTCCTTGAAGTAGTGATAATTCTGACACTATGTGCTAACATTTGCCATGCTGCAAATTGTTAAAATAAAATATCCTAAATGCCCTGATTTTTTCTACATAGTTTATAAAAGCATGATACCATTCACATTACATGCCAAAACCAGTATTCTCCATACAAAAGTTAGAAAAGTAAAGCAGTTGAATTTTCTAATTTCAAAGTTGTCCATACAGTATATCCTATGTATTTTATTAGACTCATAGATTTTAAGACCAGAAGGGACTATTATGATCATCTAGTCTGACCTGCACATTGCAGGCCATAGAACCTCACCCACCCACTCCGGTAATAGACCCATAACTTCTGGCTGAGTTACTGAAGTCCTCAAATCATGACTTAAAGACTTCAAGTTACAGAGAATCCACCATCTACACTAGTGTAAACCTGAAAGTGACTCGTGCCCCATGCAGCCTTTAGGGCTGGTACCTGTTCTCCGCTGAATGGGTGAACTTGGTGTGGGGGGAATGGAGTAGGGAGCCTTTTCACCCTTGCTCAAGCAGCGGGGCAGGATCAGTCCTTAGTGCATTAGAGCACATATGTATCAGAAGTCAGCTCCCTTACCATCCCACATATCATGGCCCTATAGCTACTGGGTAGGGCTACAACCATTGTATATTTTCAAGTTTGCATTATTCAAAAGTAACTGAATCAAGTCACTTCAAAATTCCTCTCCCTCTGTGGCCAGGCATGGAAATTTTAATCTTAAAAAGAATTTGTTTTAGAAGCTGGTGAGTTAAGATTGGCCCATACCAAATTTCTAAGACCACCTTCCCGACAAATATTGGTGATGTTCCAAGATGAATCAGAGCCTAGCAGCTGAAGCCTTGATCTGTAACAGGTCAAACCAAAAGCCTGGATCCAAAGACTTCCAAACATGGACATTTTCAGTGTGGATATGGCTGAAGTTCCAAATTTGGCAGCTCTGATCCTTCCATGGTTATGAGTGACTGAAAAGGGTGTTGGAATGGAAAACTACAATTCTACCATCACTTAAGCATTCTCTTTAATTATTTAAGTATATGAAACAAGAATCAATTGCTTGAGTTGCATTCAGTTCAAGAAATCTTTTATTCTTCGTCAAGTGATGGTCCCAATCAGTGTTCCACTGAGGGTTATGCGCAAATGCCTGGAACCAGAGCTTTTCAAAGTAGTTATGTCCATCGGTCCATGCATGCACCCTTGCACTGCCTTATGGTTTCGCCCAAGGTGATAAAAGGTGGGGTAGACATCTGCAGTTCCTTCTCACCGCCACATGGTCTGTGTCAGAGCTTCTGCTGTCTTCTTGTCCTTAGTAATGCATTTTCCAAAACTTTTTAAGAAAAACTTTTTTTATTTTCATATTTAGTCAGGATTCTTCAGGTTTTTGTAGTGGTTTTATTGTTTTTAGAAGTTTTGTAGGTTTAAGGGCTGGAGATCTCACTTCGGCGGTTACCTGGCAAACAATCTCCAACTCCCTCTACCCCCTACAGCACCCAGGTCTTGGTACTGTATATAGTCAAGATTTTTGCTGTTTCTGGAGCAATTTTCTTGTTTCTAAAAGTTTGGTACGATTAAGGACTTGGGACTGTGCTTCTGCGGTTCTCTGCCGAACAATTCCCCCCGGTACTGGATTATGCCAAAAAGTCCATGATTCAAAGTCTGCCCTTTCTGCCCATGCTTGTTTTCCCTCAGCAATGAGTACCAACACTGCCTGTACTATTTGGGGGAAGCCCTCACCGTGTCCAGATGCGGTATCTGCCTCTCCTTCCCTGCTTGTTCATGGGAAGGCAGAGTCTTTTGTCCTAAAAAGCACCTCATGCAAGTTACCATGGGGCTGCAGTCAGATCCTGGTCAGGGAACCCCCCCCCCTTCCCCCCGTACATTGGCCTGAACAGTCCAAGAGAGTGTCTCCTACCATGGATCCTCAGTCCGGCTCCACTGGTACCAGTGCTATGGACCCTGCGTCAAGGCCTAGTCGTGAGTCATGGGAGCATGCACATAAGCATGACAGTAAGTCTTTCTCCAGTCTAAGAAAGATGCTGTGCTGTCCACAAGTTCCGGCCATGGAGCAGCACCAAATTCCAAGTCCCACAAGAGCAACAAAAAGTTGCTCAACAGACCCTCCAGTTCCAGTTCCAGACCCACATACCACTCCTGCATCGGCATCATTGGTCCAGAGATGGATCCCTTTACTGGCCCCAGTTCTGTCCATAAACCAGGAGCTGTTGACTCAGGGAGACTCAAAAATCCTCCTGGACCTCATCAGCTGTCCTCCCCTGGAAAGGATGAGGTTTCCATGAGTTCCAGAACTCTTGCCGACTAAGAGAGCCCCATCCACTGTCTCGAATCTGCCACCTTCTGGCTGAATTCCTCCAACACACCCCATTTTGTTGGCACCACCATTTGCACAGGACTCTGGTTCCTCTGAGCTTGAGGATCCAGATGCTACGCATGGTCTGCTGCCCGTTCTGAAGACATACCTATCAGAAGGTCCCAGTGGCACCATGGCAATACCCTACCTTAGCTCAGCCCAGGAGCCACTGGTACTTGACTCCTTGGGCACCATTGCTTCAACAGCAGGATCAACCAGGTAGGCCATATTGGAGCTCATGGCCCCAGTTCTACCATCTATGAGCCTCCACAGAAATGCCCGAAGGCCCACAGATCTCATCCACCTGTTTTGATGATGAAGTCATCTGCACAACATGCCCAATCTTTGCTAAGCGATATTTCTGAGTGCAACTAGAGAGCCATCAACCACTTTGCACCCCAATGGTTTTACCAGCCACCCCTTTTGGGGGCCATCTCAAACTCTTTCTGACAGCATGGAGAGTAATAACAACAGACAAAATGGGTCCTGGGTGTCATTCGACATGGCTATACCATTGAGTTTGTGACGCTGCCTCTTCCACATCCCCTGTGCTAATCCCATGCCAGGCATCACTCTCACGACAGTATTCTTACCCTAGAGGTGGACTCCCCCTGCAGAGAGGTGCAATGGAGCCAGTCCCCACAGCCTTTCAAGTATTCAAACTGTTTTCTGGTACACAAGAAGGGGGATGAGACCAATCTTGGATCTCAGATGCCTCAACTGTTCCTTTCGCTAGCCAAAGTTCTATGTGGTCACTGAAGCAACTACATCTTCCCTCCCCTACCACTCTTGTCATGTGTCTGTCACAAACTCTAGTGGGAAAGGGTGATGGTCATCCCGATTGCTCCGTTCTGGCCTTGCCAGTTCTGATTTCCTCTTCTTCTCCACCCTCTCCCACTCCCGACGTTTCCGGGACTGCTCACAGAACATAGCTGCAGACTCTGGCACCCCAATCCGTGGACGCTTCACTTGACAGCTTGGTTTTTGGGTGGATGCCTCCGCTAGCACAGGAGTGTCTGTTGGCAGTATGCAGAGTAGGCAGTCCTCTCCAGTAGCAGAAAGAACTCCACAAGACAATCCTACCAAGCAAAATGGGTGTGTTTCACTTCTTGAGCCCAACAGACAGGTCTTTCCCCTGAGGCCCTGGGCGTCCCAATGCTCTTAGATCAGTGGTTCTCAAACTTATTCTGTTTCCCTTCCCCTTGTGTTTGTAGTCATTTACTGCCTCCACCCCCTCCAAGTACCTATACTCTTCAGGTCTCTCTGGCCTTTCAGCATTAGCTATCAACCTCAGAGAGCCAGCAGGCATTTCCCTCTGCTTCTCTCAGCCTTCAGCTGTCTCCAGTCATGGCTGTTGGGCCTGGGGAAGCTTGTAGGTGACCTCCTGACTACCTTTGTACCTTCTGTTTTCACCTGCATTGATCTGGCTTCACTGCTCAATGAGGGAACTCTCACTGCTCCACCTTCAGGGGCATCCCCTCCTCTGAGTGCTCTTTATTCTCAGGTTTCAGAGTAGCGGCCATGTTAGTCTGTATCCGCAAAAAGAAAAGGAATACTTGTGGCACCTTGGAGACTAACAAATTTATTTGAGCATAAGCTTTCGTGAGCTACAGCTCACTTCATCGGATGCATGCAGTGGAAAATACAGTGGGGAGATTTATATATGCAGAGAACATGAAACAATACATACACACTGTAACAAGAGTGATCAGGTAAGATGAGCTATTACCAGCAGGAGGGGAGGGGGAACCTTTTGCAGTGATAATCAAGGTGGGCCATTTCCAGCAGTTGACAAGAACATGTGAGGAACAGTGGGCGAGGGGGGAGGAAATAAACATGGGGAAGTAGTTTTACTTTGTGTAATAACACATCCACTCCCAGTCTTTATTCAAGCCTAAATTAATTGTATCCAGTTTGCAAATTAATTCCAATTTAGCAGTCTCTCCTTGGAGTCTGTATTATTCTCAGGACTCTTTCTTCCTTTCTAAATGCTATCAGTGTTCTGAACTCTCATTTATAACTCCCTGGGGCCAGCCACGCCCAACTCATTACATCAAGCTAGGATGAACTTGACTGGAATGCAAGAGCTGAGCCCAGTTTCATTTAAGGGACCAGCTACCCTGTTACAGGAACATAACTTATTTTGGTTAGTATAAGTCACAGAAGAATAATACTGGAGAAATATTAGAGTACAGAATATCTAGACTTCTTCCAACACTGGTCGTTAAAATGCGTTTGTGTGTTGCATTTCACTTGATTTTTTAAAATTTTGGCAAATTTTTGTAAAGCAAAGGTGAGACAAGAAAAAAAATCACTGAATTGCCAAACAATGGCTGTGTTTCTGAGATAAACTAAAGAAGCTGTGCTGCTGGCATAGTAATTAAGATAATCTGATATGCTTATCTTGGATCATTACCTTCTGTTGCATACGGAATTCAGAACCCCTGCTAAAATTTGTTCTAGGGAATAGGTCCAGCAAAATGTAACAAAAGCCTGGAGGCTGAAAGAAATAACTTAATAGTTTAACAGTCCAGAAAGTCGTATGACTTTAACCCTGGGAGAGAAAGCCCTCAGGAGACTAATTTTTATCAGTTAAATTACAGACCCACTCTATCAACTTAGCCTGTTGAATATTTTGATAAATTGCACATATCACTGGCTTAAAAGCTTGTTTAATTTTATTTATTATTTTCTATAACTAATCCCACCTGTTACCTAGCCAAGTATTAGGCATCTTGTACTGATGGAACTTAATTAAATGTACTTTAGATGCTTTAACACAGATCCAATGGACCAGATCCTTGTCTGTGCCAATGCTGCTTCTAGAACAGATGGCTCTGGAGGTGCTATTACACCATCATTCCGGCTCCCCACTCCTAGAACGCCTGAGAGCTGTGCCTCCAGCACAGTTTAGAACAGCCTCAAGTCCACTCTAAGTTGTGCCCAGCTGCAATGGCTTAACTTGTGCTGGAGATTCCCCTTATGCTAACCATTTCCTTCAGGTACACAATAAATGCTGCTTTCCGTCTGCGCTGGGTATGCTAAGGAACTGGCCCTATGATTTGGCCACAGCATAAAAAGAGAGCTACTGTAAAAAGAAATATGTCTCTTCTCATGGTGGTAATTCCTGAAATAAAAATAAAATTTTGAGGGGGGGGGTGTAGTTTAGTGATTACCTGTGGTGTACTCAGTGTGTGACTGGATGGTAGTGAGAATTTCCCGGTGAAACATTTGGAGACTTGATTGTTTGTTACCAATTCACTAACTGGACATATAAATTGTCCAATTATATACATTTCATTTTAACAAGGAAGTGTGCATATGAACTTTAAACAGTTCTAGTAACCAAAGTGTGAGGTTTTCAAGGTTATTTTTGCAAGGTTTAAAGTTATTCTTGCACAAAGTCATTTAAAAGTAATTAATTAGAAGGAGAAATAAGGAGTGAAAATTAGTTGGTTAGTTCCACAGAAACTCTTCTGTTTGTTGAATGATTAAAGCAACTCTATTTAGGCACAACAAAGGACAATCTGTCATGGGTTATGACATGTCAGATTTCCTTTCAATCTCATCTCTTCAGCCTTCCTTCTGTGCACAAACCAAATCTCATCTTCAAAATTCCTGCCCATATAACTATGAGTGAAGGCTATCAATGGACACTGAATAGCAATTGTGTTACAGAGGGCAAACAGAAGACATAGCGCATCTTCACATGAGCTGTTGCCTTGTACCATGCCAATATGTTGATCTACGTACAGATAGGAAACCAAGGAAGTATTTGTATCACATTCATGCATCAATGTTTATTTTAGAGGAAATAGGATTGGCTTGTTCTTTTGACTTCTCAAAGTCTGACTAGCTCCCACAGCAATCAGAGCCAGGTCTTCCTTTAATTTTAATACCTTTCACTTCCTACACTGCATATAAAAGAGATATACTTAAAAAAACCAAACATTTTAGGATTATAAATGATTTTTTTCCCTTTTATCTAATCATCTTGGATTCTAAAGCTGCTCAGAACAAAGCATTGCAATGCCATTCAAAAGCAGAGCGAGACAACTTCTGACTTACAAAAAACAGAGTTAAGTCTTATTCTCTTTTTATGTAGAATAACTAAGGGATTTATAAATGGAAGATATTAAATGCAGGTAGAGATATGGCCAAACAACTTTGTGCTGCTTTTAAACTACATACAAACTTAATTTTTCCTTTACCGTGGCATTGTGTATTTCTGTATTATCATTTTAATCCAGTGGTTAGGGCACTCCGCTGGAAGGGGGCAGACCCAAGTTCAAGTCCTTACTAGAATGAATAATTATTTATACAAGCAGCTTCACCAGGAGATACTGAGAGAGACCTCCCCCAGAGTAGTCAATAGCCTGGTAGGCACTAATCTCTGGGGGTTCAAATCCCTGCTCCAAAGTGGGGATTCCCATATCCCAGGTGAATATCCTAAGTACCGGGCTAAAAGTTATAAGATATATACCACACCACAACCATTACCTCTACTTCCTCTTTTTTTTTTTTAATTGAGCCTATTTTAAAAGTCTGGAAACAAAATGCTTTGCGTCAAACTACATGTTTCCTTTGCCAATATTTATTTAAATTCTGGATTCAATTTAACCCAAATTGAGTTTATGTTCTTGAACTTCCAGCAGTCTGAAAACTCAGGTATTTGCCAAACTCTAGTCCAGAGCAGAGAGAAAGTTAAGTATGTGCTTAAGTGCTTTCTGGTATCAAGGCCATGGTAGCTCGGATAGATCAAGTATATGTTAGACCATTTTCTTTACATTTTATCTAATAGAGAAAATTACTTACCTCTGTATAAAAAACTCTCTAGCCACAGTTTAAGGCCAATGACATGACAAGTGCATTGCCATGGATTATTCTTGAAAAGAACAACTTTCAGGTTTGGGAGGGATTCCAGCAGAATTCTGTCCAGTCTTTGAACCTTGTTATACTTAACAGACAATAAAGTTATATTCTCTGTATTATTTCCTAGAGTTTCAGGCAAATGTAATATACTGTTGGATGACAAATCCAGTTCTTTTAATTGAGGGAGGGAATTGAAAGTCTTGTTTTCTAGGTAATGAATCAAGTTCTTGGTTAGGTTTAGAACCTGTAGATATCGTAATCCTTGGAAAGCACCCGATGACAAATTTGAAACAGAATTATTAGACAAGTCTAAAATTTTGAGCAAAGGGGTCTCATTGAATGCATTTTGATTGATTTTCCAAATATGGTTATTCTGCAACTGTAATATTAGAGTTTCAGGAGGTATGTGGGAGGGAATTTCAACAAGTCCTTGATTCCTGCAGTCCACTGTCTTTGACGTTTGATGACATAGGCACTTTTCGGGGCATCCACATACCATATGCATTAGTACAATGATACTTGAAACCAAAAGCAGTTCACCTGTACAAGAAGTAAAAGAAGTGATAATGTGGTGAAACTAATTTATAATCGGTGTGTTTTGGTAATACAAACATTGGTAGCATAGACAAAAGATGTACTTTTTGGTAATGGACAATAATGTACATTTGTTTCACAGTTTGGTACATCAGAATAGTATAAATCAGCCCTAGATAAAATTTTGGAAACCTCATATAATGTAGACTAAAGATAATTTTTCTCTAGTTTCAAACTGAGCTACTTTTCATGGCTTTATCTTAAATGCAAATAACTTTTAGCAAGCTTAGCCATCACCCCCTTGCCATAAAAATATGATGAATTTCTAGCTGCTACATACCCATAGGAATGAAACACTCTCATAGAGTTCCCAAGGATATTAAATTGTAATGTTTATCTTTCTATAGTGATAGTGGTTCCGAGCCAGTGATTCTGAATCACTGTATGTTAAAATTGCAAGCACAGTCCCTGTTTAGTTACTTTTTTGATTGAATGTTGCACCTTAAAGAATTAAGCTTGTGTTCCTTTAGAGAAAACAATAATCTTCAAAGACTTCACTACAGAGGATTCAACAAAAGTTTCCAGTGAGCCAGATTTTTTTAGTCTGTTCTTTAAAATATCCACCCATGTTTATGCTTATTAATTGAAATTCCTTTATCTGAATGCCAGCTGTATTTTCCAAAGATTTGAACATCTATCCACTAAGCAAACATTTGTGAAGTACAGTTGTTAAAATGATAAATGAGGTGACAGGAGTACTCAATGATATTTAATATTTAAAATTATCTACTCCCATGGCTCCTGACGGTGATCCAGTTGGCTTTGACTGAAATAATAATACCTTGTACCTGTCATATGTGGTTAACGCTATTCCTTTAAAAACATCATGCTGCCTAAAGTTATGTTAATATGCATACAATGGAATAATAAAGATATATTAGGGAGTCTTGGCTGCTGATCCCATATGAATTATTTTGGCTCCGGAGAATCAGAGCAATAGGTGGATAAATCCTTTTTAACATTGTCTTTGTGATGCATCGAATCATTAATAGTATCTGTTATTTCAAAGTAGAAAAGCTTCTCATCAATTATTATTTAAAAGTCTTGGAAAATAAAGGATACAGTGCATATTGACGTGTAGAGCTCAAACATTAATTAGTAACAGGAACACTATCTTAAAAGAACAACAGAATGAGATTTCCGTATTGAACACATTAAATCTGTAAATGAAAGGTTTGGATTTTTGTGACAACAATTTACCTTGCAAACCACTTATTAATTAACACTCTAAATGAAATTGTATTTGAAAATTTTGCTACAGTGCCTGATTCTGTGTTCAAGAAAAAAATATTCTGTAGCATTGTGCCGTTTTACAACTGTTAGCTTCAGAAACAAGAAAAACAACTTAAACAGTAACTTCCACTGTAAAGTTAAAAATAGAAACTGGTTGGCAAAGGAAATATTTCTTTACAGAGCACTTCACTATAGGTCTAAAAAGTAAATTATAGCTCACCTTTCATGGTGGTTCTATTGTTGTCCTGCTTGCAGAAAGCTTAGTCCAAGTTTACTTAGAACAGTAATTTACACTATATTACAACTTGAAGTGTGTGTCAGGACTATGAACTAATCCAGTTTCCTTTATACCTTCATTTTGTCGTTTACAAAGGAGCTTTAACTATTTGTTCTAGTGAGTAACTCCATCAGCTTTGGTTGTTGTTGCATTCATTTCCCCCCCTCTATCACACTTTTTTTTTTTTTTTACAGTCCACCTATTACTCTGAGTTTTTCTCTGCCTTTCTTATTCAGTCAACTAGCCCTGCAAAGAATGTCTGTCAGCTCAAACTGGACAGCTGTAGTATACAAATCATGAGCTGATAGCCTACCCTTTTCTATTATTTAATCTGCTTCAAATCCAAGGTACAAAAATAAGGCTGCCTTTTTAAAATCCAATGTAGTTTCTGAATTCTGTGGGATTATTAGCCATGCTGTGTCAATTCCTCAAGATCAGATGACTCTGAACATGGATTCTAGTTTTCCTGGGTTGTGATTGGAGGCAATGGAGTGTGTAATAATACTAGAAATAGGCTTGCATGTTGATGACATGGTTTTGACAGTGCAGTTGTTTGCTCTTCTGGGGCTTATTCTTCTGACATCCACAGGGATTAACTGTGCTGACAGGATTTTGTTGCATGGGAACACAGAGCTGGTGCCTTCCTTGATAAGAATGGCAAACATATTTGTATGGGATACTAAAAATATTGGTCTGCTTTTTTCGCAAATGCGTTGACACTTTAAGTGACATTTGATTGAAAACTCATATTTCACATGGTAATATATTGACTTTATCTCGCTGTTAACTTCTTTAGAAATAAAATAACACTTCACATTGTAGCATTCACAATAGTAAAAGGGCTAATGGCGTATGACTGCCATAGAATTAAAGCTGCGATAAGGTGTTCAAAGGAATGTGAAATCTGGTATAATGAGCTTCTTTAAGGTCACATGCTCACTTTTATGCATCTGTTAGCTTTGTCATGAAGAGGGCCCTTGAAACTGCACCATCACAAAATGTCAAGCCTCTCCAAATGCTGACCATACAATGTAACATTGTTAGGGCCAAATTCTGCCTTTGGATGCACAAGAACAGCTTGCAGTGAACTCAGCTACTAGTCTTATTTGTAATACTATGAGATGATGCAGAAAGTGTCTCAGCTTAATTTTTGGTTTGTACATTAATTAGCTTGAGCTTTCAGGAGACCGAGAGCCAAATTCTGCCTCTACATTATTTATACAATAATTTATAAACTAATTTCGGAAGTTCTGTCTTCTCTAGTTAATCTTAACATAAAAACAGAAGAATGGCCATACTGGGTCAGACCAAAGGTCCATCCAGCCCAGTATCCTGTCTGCCCTCAGTGACCAATGCCAGGTACCCCAGAGGGAGTGAACCTAACAGGTAACGATCAAGTGGTGTCTCTCCTGCCATCCATCTCCACCCTCTGACAAACAGAGGCTAGGGACACCATTCCTTACCCATCATGGCTAATAGCCATTAATGGACTTAACCTCCATGAATTTATCTAGTTCTCTTTTAAACCTTGTTATAGTCCTAGCCTTCACAACCTCCTCAGGCAAGGAGTTCCACAAGTTGACTGTGTGCTGTGTGAAGAACTTCCTTTTATTTGTTTTAAACCTGCAGCCCATTAATTTCATTTGGTGGGCCCTAGTTCTTGTATTACGGGCACAAGTAAATAACTTTTCCTTATTCACTTTCTCCACACCACTCATGATTTTATATACCTCTATCATATCACCCTTTAGTCTCCTTTTTTCCAAGCTGAATTATAAATATCTTCTACAAATATAAGTAAGATTGCCACCCTGAAGAAAGCAAAGCAATCCACTCCGTACTTCTCCTACACACCCTTTAATACTAAGGTTGTACTCCAGTTGGAGTTAGGGTATTCCACTCTCCCAGCAGGAAAACACTTGATCAAAGAGGTGGGTCTTGCAATATGCTGTGAACGTGGCAAAGTTTGGACTCAGTCTTGACTGTTTCAGAGCCTAGATCTGCAACCCAGACTGTTCACCAGGAAAGCTTTGGCCAAGGCCCCATATAGGTGCATATGGAATTCTTTCACTTGACGTGCCCGGAATGAATGCTGCCCTGAGACAGAGAGAGAGAGCACCCATTGGTCACAGATATGGACAGGTTTCAGCCCAATTTAGGGCTTTGTGGCAGAGGAGCAGGACTTTGAATTGGATAGGATCCTGTAGATTGCAAAGCACTTGTGCAGTATATTCTTGTCAGTGTTTCTTCTTTAGGAGGTGGACCACTATAGGCTATATTAGCTGTAATTTCTACGTAGCCTTCATGGGCATTACACTGGTCTTACCTGGAGTTGACAAAAGCAGGAATTC
The DNA here is from genome assembly GCF_965140295.1 of Lepidochelys olivacea. NCBI lineage: Eukaryota > Metazoa > Chordata > Testudines > Cheloniidae > Lepidochelys > Lepidochelys olivacea. Next base: position 27,416,733 of record NC_140417.1, on the reverse strand, counting down.
AAAAGACCGGCTCTTCTTCCAGCAGAAAATGACAACATTTCCTGGTCAGATGTATGCTGAAAAGGCTGATTTGGCCTCTACTGCTATTGGACAAGTCTCTGCTCCTGGGTGTCCTAACAGTTCACACATACATGAACCTGCCAGTGATTCCAGCGGGAGTTGCCTAGGCATATGCAAGGGTAGAATTTTTGGCCCTGAGTTTGGAGAGGAGAGTTGATATTGCAGATTCATTTCCAAAGTGGAGCTTTTATGCTTTACCCAACTCCGCCCCAAATTGTGGCACCTTACAAATGTGGTAACTAAATAGAAATTGTTCAAGGAAGGTGAGGAAAAAATTGGAAAAATTAGAACTATATAATTCTTTGTTACTATCTGGAGGTACTTTGTTGAACTGTATCTGACACCAGTCAAAAGAATCGAAGGAAAGCTGAACAGTGACTGAAAATGTAGAGCAACTGACACTCTGTAAAGTAATCATGATTTTTCATCCACTGAATAGTACAGTTACTGCTGTAGATGACAGACTGTATAGTTCAGGGGTGGCCAACCTGAGCCTGAGAAGGAGACAGAATTTACCAATGTACGTTGCCAAAGAGCCACAGTAATGTGTCAGCAGCCCACCATCAGCTCCCCGACCCCGATCCCAGCACCTCCCACCCACCAGCAGTCCTGCCAATCAGCAGCTCCCCCTCCCTCCCTGAACCTCCCTATCAGCTCTTTTGTGGCCTGCAGGAGGGTCGGGGGGGAAGGGGGAAGGAGCAAGGGCACTGCAGGCTCAGGGGAGGGGGCAGGAAGGGGTGGAGTGGGGGCAGGGCCTGTGGCAGAGCCAGGAGTTGAGCAGTGAGCACCCCCTGGCACACTGGAAAGTTGGCGCCTGTAGCTCCAGCCTTGGAGTCGGTGCCTGTACAAGGATCCTCATATTAACTTCTGAAGAGTCGCATGTGGCTCCAGAGCCACAGATTGGCCACCCCGGTCTAGTTTCTTAAACCCTTGTTGAATGACACATCATGTTGTTTCGAGATGAAAGACAACACAGTGAAAAAGAATCCTATGAATGTGAGTCACATGGCACCACAGTAGCACTTAAATGCTTTGACTTTCCAAATGTGTTGAATTTAAAGGCCAGGGGTAGTGGCCTTCACATTAATACCAAACTATATAAAAGGTTAAAACAAAGGCTTCCAAACCTTAGTGCTATAAGTTATTGCTACCTGCCCCACCCCCTGCAAATGCATGCACAAATGGAAGTAAATATTGTGTTTAACAGTGACTAATTTTAATTAGGATTGACCTAGATGTAAATGGGGCTACTGTAACATTTAGAGATGAGCCACTGTAACACTCAGAAATAACACTTTTAGCAGCCCTGCTAGCAGCAAGTGTTCCACATCTTTGATTTTTATGTTTTGCTGTTTGAAGCCACAGCAGCTGGGAATGCCCTTGCCTTAAGTGTTGCCGCACTGCAGTTCCTGCAACAAAGGCCATTCCTCCATTCTTGACATATCCCGTCCCTTGCATCAATGATGACTGACATTAGGGCCCCCCTAGCAACTCCTGACCTTGTTACAGGATACAGTAACTCTTCATGTTGTTGTTTCCTGCTATGGCTCTGTTTTTTCTCACTTTAAAAATTCTCCACGGATTTTAGTAAAGTTTTCCGTAGGCTGATTAATTCAATGATCTGAGTGTGTGTGTGTGTGTGTGTGTGTAAGAGAGCTTGCTATCCAGGTGTATTTCCTGTGCTCTTGTGTGAACTAACTTTGTGTGAACTAACAGAAGCTGTAAAGAATGCCTTTCAAGTGCCTATCTTAGTCTGAGTAATCCTTTGCAGCTACAATTGTGTTATTTTTAGCACTCAACAAATTGAAAAGATGTTCACAGGGCAAGGTCATTGAAAGTTAAGCACTGTGTGAGGTTCATTTCCAACAATAACACAGGGCTTGTTTTATGTTCTCTGCATCGTGATATAAGAAGTTATTGCTTTTTTTAGTTAAATCTTCATGCCCCATTCAACTTTGGAAACCTATGATTAAATCTGTTAATTCACCTTTCATGTGTGTGTAGGTGTTTTCTTCCCTATATAGAAATCAGTGAAGATATGTATTTGTAAACAGAGTTTTTCCCACCCTATAATACATGTTCTATTCCTGTTTCTTAGTAGTAATGCTTTGGTTATGAGAGAAAAGTCTGATGTGGTGAAAATTACAATACTGAGGCAAGTAGAGATTTGCCAGAAACAGAATAACCATGAAATCTGCTCTACTTCTCGGCACTTGAACATTAAGATTTTCTCTTTTTTGATGTGGTGCAGCAACTATTGTTGTGACCACTTAAGCTAACTTGTGCCTTGCTGTATCAGAATGTAACATGATGTTTCCCATCACAAATGTAAAGACAACCCACTAAACTAACACCCTCTATCCCTGCTGCCCCTTAGTGGGGGCACCCCACTGACCAATGATTAGAAGATAGTTTGTCACAGTTCTAGCCAAAAGCAGTTGATTACTTCATATTCAGAAGAAGGAGTATGGTTCTATTTACAGAAGTTCTATTTACAGAAAAACACCCTGGATTTAAAGAGAATCTAGCAATAGGGAAATAATATGAAGATAAACAAATGTGTCAAATACTTTAAAGCTACAACATTCTGTTTCTAATACATTTTATATCAAGTACAGAAAGGCATCATTACATATGAAATTTGCTCATAAACACAGTGCTTTCTGGTCATTTCACGCTTGTACTTTCCTTCTGTTTTTGACATGGAATCGGCTAAAATAGCAACAGTTGCTTAACCTAGAAATTGTGTGAACATTAGATTTCCATTCTGCTAATGAATGATTTTAAACTAGTTAAACGAATAATCTTGTCTTGGAAATCTCTGATGCAATTCAAAGCAATACAGTCTCTTCTTCAAATTGAGCTTGTGGACAAAACCCATGAATAATACTGAAACAGCCCACCTATCACCTCTTGCAAAATAAGCATAATATTGCGTGAGAAAACATAGTATTGTATCATGGGAGACTGTCCCAGTCTTTCCTGGCTATGGGCCACATTCTGATACAAGAGGGTGAGAGGACACAAGAAGCTCTTTCAGTTTCTGGATCTGATGACAGTCTTGGTGCTCAAGGAGTGCGAGGACTCCACCAAACTTGTTCAGTATTCCTTCTCAAAATTGAACATTGTATACTTAACAATGAATATCCTTCTGCATAGTAAGCCCCCAACTCATCAAGATAAAGTAATTAACAAGAGATGGCAAAATCTTCAGAAAGGAATACAAAGTATTCTGTCCTATTTACGAATAATGGTCAAAGGACTGTTTTGATATATCTGGGGTTGCAAAGGAATACCTTTGTGTCATTCACCTATGAAATAAGCTGGCAGTGGGTTTGCTTCATGATTGGAAGATGACAGCCAAGCCTGGCTGTAAGATGCTGGAAGGATTTTGGGTTAGCGTTTGCTCTCGTGACATAATAATGTGCTGTTAGTTAAGTTTAAGCTCTAGAGTGCATGTTAGGATTTTATTTTATATGTAACCCTTTGTTCCTAGTATTTCTGCTTGCTATCATTTGAATCTCTGTTCTTAAATAAAATTATACTTGCTTTCTCTGTGAACCAATCTAAGTGCTGTGTGTTAAGCGGAGGTGTATTCTACAGTGAAACTGGTAAACTGTGGTGTACTGTTCATTTAGGAACAGAGAATCTGGAATTCTGTGAGTGTCCAGTGGATCAGCGGCTGGGCACTCCAGGGAAATGTTTGGTGGACTTGAGGGTTCGAGTGTCCCTATCGCTAACCTGCAGAGGACAGCAGAGTCCAGCAGGCTGAGAAGGAAGTGCTTGTGCTGCTTGTGGCTGGTAGTGTCAGGGAGCCAACCTGTGGGCAGGGGCGGCAGGTTTGTATAATTTTTGGTGGTGCCCAGAACAGGTCCAAGTTTCTCCCCCCCCACACACACACACACCTGCCTTGTAAGCCAATATACAGTAACTCCTCACTTAAAGTCATCCAGTTAACGTTGTTTTATTGTTCTGTTACTGATCAATTAGAGCAGTGGCTCTCAAACTTTTTTTTCCACGGACCACTTGAAAATTGCTGAGGGTCTTGGTGGACCACTTAATGATCTTTCCAAATGTTGTTTGTAACGTTAGCTAACTATTGTAAAATGTTTTGGATAAAATTGCTATATAAAAAAACCCCTTAATAATAAACAACTTTTTTTGTTCTACACGTAAAAGCACACAACTCATATTTTAATCAGTAGTCGTAACCTTTCTAATATGATGGATGTGCCCTGTCCCCCAGCGCAGCAGCCCCCAAGCTGGGGCTGGGAAGGATGAGGGGCTCTCTCCCTCTCTCCCCAAGCCTGTGCGGCTCCAATAATTAGGTGGATGGCCCTTCATTCTCTCATGTGCGGCCGCCCAAGAGTGCACCTTAGAGGGAACTCTCCGCAGACCACCTGAATGGACCACAGTTTGAGAACCTCTAAATTAGGGAACATGCTTGTTTAAAGTTGCACACTGCTCCCTTTTAGTGTTGTTTGGCAGCCGCCTGCTTTGTCCACAGCTTGCAGAAGGAGCAGCCCGTTGGAGCGCTAGTGGTGGGGGCTTGGAACCAGGGTGGGCCGGCAGCCCCCCTACCAGCTCCCCTAAGTTCCCTGTGCGACGGCTGCCCAGCAGACTATCAATTGCTGGACAGTTCAAGTGTCCCTCCCCCCCACACTACCCTGTGCTGCTCCTGCCCTCTGCCTTGGAGCTGCTCTGGGAGCCTCCTGCTTGCTGTGCAGGGTGGGAGGGGGAAGAGGAGTGCTCATGTCAGGGTGTGCCCCTCCCCCATTCCTGCCCCCACCCATCTCCACAGAGCAGTGAGGGACACAACAGGGCTCAGAATGGAGGGAGCTTGCTGGCAGCAGTTGCTGTCTCAAAGTCTCTCTCTCACACAAAGGGTATGTGTCTCTCTGCCATGCTGTCTCCCCCCCACCCCTTCCATTCCTGCTGCCTTATAGAGTGTGAGGCAGCATTACCAACAATGTGTTAACCCTTGAGGGCTCAGCCGAGTGCTAGTTCATCATTTAGCAGTCGGGCATCCCCTGGGAAATATCCCACCCTCTGACTCCACCACCTCAACCAAGCTTCACAATCATCATCACTGCGTACCAGTATTAAATTGTTTGTTTAAAACTCATACTGTGTATATATATAAAATAGTCTTTTGCCTGGCAAAAAAAAATTCCCTGGAACCTAACCCCCATATTTACATTCATTCTTATGGGGAAATTGGATTTGCTTAACATCGTTTCACTTAAAGTAGCATTTTCCAGGAACATATCATAACAATGTTAAGCAAGGAGTTACTGTATATTTTTTAAAATAATGTAAAAATATGAGGGCTCTGGGGTGGAGCTGGTCATGGGGTTAAGCTGTGGGGGGGCTCAGGCAGAGGGCTGGGGATGAGGGGTGCAGGGGTGTGGGAGGGGCTCAGGGTGGGGCAGAGGGTTGTGGTGCGGGGGTGAGGGCTCTGAGGTGGGGTGGGGCTGGGGATGAGGGGTTTGGGAGGGGCTCGGGGTGGGGCAGAGGGTTGTGGTGCAGGGGGTGATGGCTCTGGCTGGGGGTGAGGGCTCTGGAGTGGGACAGGGCTGGGGATGAGGGGTTTGGGCCCTGGGGCAAGGGCCAGAGAGGAGGATCCCCCCCAGCCCTCTCCCCGCAGGCAGCATCGAGCTGTGGGGAGGGCCCCCCCTGCACCACACTCACCTTGCACCACTGTCACTGCACGTGCTCCTAGGGCCCCTCTCAGGTACAGGAAGCCCCCTCACCTCCTCTGTGGTGGGTGCCGTGAGGGGGGGCTGCCATCACATGTGCTCCTCCTCTCCTGCTGCTGCCCCTCACTGTAGCCTCACTGGGGGTGGGGCTTACCCTTGTCCAGCGTGGGGCAGGAGCGGTTGTGACAGATTTCTGTTACCAGTGTGCCTGAAGCGTCAGGTGATCAGTCTGAGGCCACAGGATCGTTAAGGGTGGAGATGATGTAACACACCACATGTCAAAATTTTAAAGCTTTATTGATAAAATAATAAAATAACAGCAGAGAGTATTGGGAACGCTCCCCATGTCACTCAGGGGAAGAAAGAAAGCGTTAATGCCCCAAGCCCTAACCCACTTTCATGCTCACACATGCACGACCCAGACTGGCCAAGTCTGGGTGTAACGTCAGAAGAAAGGGGAGGAGGGAGGTAGACGGGAGTGCTGTCCTGGGCCCAGGCAGTCCAAGGATCTGTTGTGCTCTCCAAGTTGCTCTGGCTCTCAGGACGTTTTAAGTCCTGGGCTCCCTTGGGGGTGTATCTCTGCTCCTAGTGCTCTTTGTGCCAGTCCAAACCTGCTTTCTGTGGTCTCTTCACCATTCCCAGGGACACAGGTCATCTCGTCGGTGTTTTTACTTTCTGCAGCCCTGGACTGTGTTTTTGATCAGGCTGACTTTGCTGTCTTGCATGTCTGGGCAGTTGGATTTTTCTTTCTCACTTTTGCCCAGGAAAGCCTGAAGCCCCCGTCTTTCTCTGCTGTCAGCCAAGTTTCGGCTGTGAGCAGTGTCCTTGGGCTGCTGGGGCCAGTGTCTTATCTTCCGACTGAGCTAGCTGAAATTCCCGTTAGTTGTTCTCTGCTCTCTTCTTCTTCTCCCCCTTCTCGGCCTCTTGTACCCTGTAAAGGAAACTTCCACTCTCCACTCACACATCTTTGACCCTCCCTAAAATGCTTCGTGATGCTTGCAACAGTGTTAGCCATACAGTGCTGATCTGCCTTCCCTGAAGACTCCCTGAGGGAGGGGGGGCCATTGAGGTGTGACACGGTGACTGCAGGTGGGGGGGGGGCTGTGCTGGTGGAGGGTCCCACTGGAAAATGAAAGGGTCTGAGGGGGAAGGCTGGATGGGGGGCAGCAATGGTTGGGGGGGCACTAGGACCCTGAAGCAGCAGTTGATGCAGGGAGGCAGCATGGAGCTGCAGAGGAGAGTCAGGGATGCTCTGCTCCAGACCCCGGGGAGGCGGGCGGGGGCAGCAAGTGGGGGTCGAGGGACACTCGGGGGAGGTGCGTGGGGATGGCAGGCGGGGTTGGAGGAGAGACCCGGCCCCAAACATTGGTGGAGCTGGGCCCCCGGGCCCTGAATGTTGCTGGAGCCCATATAACTCGCACACACAACTCGCCACCCCTGCCTGTGAGGGGCACAGACAAGACTTCCTCATGCTAAGAGCAGCTGGTAGTGAGATTCCCCATGACCATGGGTTCCCCTGAGAAGCATCACAACTCTGCATGAGGCACAGTTTACTCAGAAACTGCTAACCAGGTGTATTTACCAAACTCCTTTATGTGTCTCTGCCCAGGCTGGCTACAGAGGTGGAAGCTCCTGATTGACTGGGCTGGGAGATGACTAGAGTGATACCAGCTAGGGATTGAGAATGTCAAACTTTGCCAGTGCCCCTGCTTGGTTACTGCATAGCTTAAGGGAGATGATGTAAAATGCTGTTTAAGAGACTACTCTTACCTCCTCTTGGTGGCAGTTCCAATTTGTTCAGCTTTAACCCTTCAACGGAGTAAAGCAAAAGCTTTTCAGTCAGATGCTGGAGAGCAAATCTGGGGATGGAAGTTATGGTCTTTCCACTTGGAAAACTGATTTTGGGGGCAGGAGCAGCATTTTGGTCTTGCCTTTTGGCTTATTTTGCCTTCCTTTGGTTCTTGTTCAAATAAGATTTGGAAATGTATATGACTAATGAGAGCATCCATAGGTACAATACATTGGATAGAATAAAAAATGTTTAGAAGGGATCTAAATCCTCCCACTTTGGGCCATTAACTAACCACTAATGACATGAATTCCGCTATGAGCAATGTATTCCATAATTACTGTTTTTGCAGGGTTTTTTTCACCTTCCACTGATGCATCTAGGAATAGCCAGTGTCTGAGATAGGAACAGATATTTGCCTGTTGGGTCAGTTATTTGTCCTGGAAGGTTTCAGTTTTCTTTTTCAGCTAGATGAGGTGAGGCTATGAATCCAGTAGGAGACTCAGTTTATGTATTGTTTGTATGTGACAACTTTGGCTGAGAGCCTTTTGTGAGGTTGGTTTGTGATAGCCCCTTTCCCCAAAATTCCAGCAGGGGTTTGGAATAAGCAGGGTCTGAGTCATGTAGGTGCGGAGCGGGCTCACGGGCTTTCTGGTCTGGCTCAGTTGCAAGCACTCCCTCTACAGTGAGCCCAGTCTTTTTGATCGAAGGTTTGGTTTAGGGGATGCAAGGCCTTTGGAGTCAAGAATGACCGCAGGGAATAGCGATGCTGGGTTACCTTACACTTAATTACAAGTTAGATAAAGTTGCAGCCAGAGGCCTTTAAATCAAATTTCATGTGTCTGCATACTTATTGGTGCCGTCACAAGTAGCAGCAGTAAAATAGGCTTCAATTTTCAATCAATTCCCAACTTATAATAATAAGCTGTTGTGCGTGCTGTACATCTTTGCAGATATAGATAAAATGTATGTCAGATAAGTATGATTAAAGTTAATTAGTGAGTTCATGTTGCTGCTACAGTAAATAGAAACAGATGTTACTTGACATAAAAGTAATAGAAACAAAAGGATAAAGAAAATGGGAATTGGAAAAGCATGTCTGAGATAAAGGATAGGATTTACATGTTGTTTTATTTAGATATTTTAGACCATTTTTTCCCAGCTTGAAAAGTATAAATTGGGATCAATTTCATTATCATTCTTGATTTACTCCTATTACACCAAAGAACAAGTTCTTTTGTCAGCTTTTTCTTGGTGCATTTTGGTTGTTTTTTGTAGCACTGTTTAATTAGAAATTTCATTTTTCAGTCACAGGTGACCATGATGTTACTTCTAAGACAAATTTGGGGACATTGTATTTTCTAATACCATAAAAATTTAATTTTCTGTGAGTTGTATATGTTTATTTTAATACATAATCTGTTATCAAAATTGGAAGAGGTTTTGCTAAAGATGGTTTCTTTAGTGATATTTAAAACACGCTCAGTCTATAATGAGATAGTAAAATAAAATACATACTGTGTCTCTTTAGCTGCAGATCTCTAATTCTACTACAAAATAGCATTTATCACTACCATTTTTGTGGCAAAGTGTTTGTATAAACAATTTAGTTAAATTGATAAATGAATGTTTGAAACTACAGGTTCTGTGGATTCATAATAGGGATTTCTCTCATTAACTTAATACCTGTGTAAATGAAATAGTTATGTGAACAACAGAGTGTGTGGACTTTAATGGGATTTCATGGGGCATAATGCTAGAATTAATCTCAATTTAATTCAGATATAAAATTGTTAGTTTTTTAACTGCTGAATTTCTGGTTTTAGGAAATTTCCATTAAAATCAGTGGGAGTCTTCCCATTGACTTAGGCAAGGTTCTAAGCATTCTGGCCCTAATCCAGGAGAGCACTTGAACACTTGTTTGATCATATGCTTAAATACTCTGTTGCATCAGGAACAGATTGCTCAGTAGTAGAGATATTCAAAAGTCAGAATTCCCGTTTTACAGGAAATTCTGAAAAACAACCCACTGTATTTCAGGTCAAAAAGTAGAACTTTTGACATTGGGAGGAATTTTCTCTTCTGCAAGCAAATTCCTTTTGAAATAATCAATACATTTTATTTAAAAATTTTTGAAACAAAATTGAGCCTGGGAGCCCAATCTCCATGGCTCAGAGGGCTTCTAGGCTCCTGGCTCCTTGTCAGCGCTAGTGGACTAACAAGTAGAAAGCAGCCATGGATCTTGGGAACCTATGTTCCCAGCTCTGCTGCAGGGAGTTTGAAAGCCCTGATATGAGCCACGGTTCTCAGGACTTCCAGGATCCCTGTTTTGGGGCCAGGAACTGAGGCTTCCAGGCTCCAAGAAGTCCTGGGGTCTCCAGCCCTGGGGCAGACTGCCTGGTGAGACTGTTCCAGAGCTGAGGACACTAGAAGTCCTTGTGTCTCCAGCACCCCACCAGGCGAGCTGGCAGGAAACCGTTGGAAATCTGCCTGTATTTCATCAAAAGTCCATCATAACTGAAACGTTTCAGCAAAACAATTTGGTTTTGACAAAACAGCATATTCAAGGGGGGGAAAGCTGTTTACTCATAAAATTCCAACCAGCTCTACTCAGTAGCTTGCAGGAACAGACCACAGTATGGTCTTTAGATCAGGCTTTCTATCTGTTTTTCTGTAAGGAATTACATTTTGCATCAAATTTATTTGAGCATAAGCTTTCGTGAGCTACAGCTCACTTCATCGGATGCATCCGATGAAGTGAGCTGTAGCTCACAAAAGCTTATGCTCAAATAAATTTGTTAGTCTCTAAGGTGCCACAAGTACTCCTTTTCTTTTTGCGAATACAGACTAACACGGCTGCTACTCTGAAACCTGTCATTTTGAATCAGTAATTCTAAAAGGTATTACAGGTGTATAATAGCACAATAAACTACACTGTAGCATGTATTGGATAATGTGAGACAGTAATCCTCTTCAGTGTTGTTTTATATGCATTATGCTGCAGTCATCACCAGCAAGCATATGTCAGTATAACAGCTGGATAGAAACTGGAACATCACTGTTGATTCGTGATTGTACTGTTTCACAAATGGAATAGGGATATTGCAAATACTTTCTTTCCATATGATTCCAATGAACAAAAATGAGATTGATACCTGTGCTTGCTGCTGCTGTTCTCTATTTCAATAGCAGATTTGTTTTACAAGGAGGTACATGGCATGTTGCTGTCCCCGTGTCTCTGTTCTTCTCCCTTTGAAACTCTTTGTTTTCTACCTTAGAATCATGAAATCTCATTTCAGGATCATTTTCATCCAAACTGCCTTTCACCTATGGATTCACTACAAAGTCCTCCCTGTTGGTCAGAATCAAGTCTAAAATAACTGTCCCCCTGGTTACTTTGTTTATGCTTACCTGTGGGCTTTTGTCACCTGCCCCCTTTGAACGTAGCTAGCCCTTTGAACCATACCTGTCCTAGCTCTGAACGAGCTAGCATGCTGAAAATAGGATAGCTGCAGTGCCTTTTTAAAAATGATGTAGCAGCAGGCACTGAGAGAATTATACTACTACAACGTCTTAGGGATCTCTTGGTATTTTTCTTAATGGCAAGCAGATTTTCTAACCCCCGCCATGTCTTTAAAATTCTTTTTCTCCCACAGAAACCTTTTATATGAAGCTGGAGAGTAAAGCAAAGGTATATAGGTGATCTCCTCCCCCTTTACCACATGTGCCTCAGTTGTGCTGTTGTCAGAAATGATAAATGCTTGGGAAACACAGTTGATGTTGCTGCTGAGTATCTCCAAAATAGGCCACTAAAAGGACTTACAAATAATAGTGTGGATAGTTATAATAATAGATAGGTAGTTACAGTCCTTTAACAGGTATAGCAATTTAATTTAACCAGACTGCAGAAGTAGAAGGAGTGGGGATGGAAGAACTGAGTGTTGAGTCAGAATTGGAGTGACCCTGGGAGGAAAATTTATGCAAAAGGTAGATAACAGTGTGTTTCTGTGGGGTGGGCTGATTGGGTCAGCAATGGAGGAACGAACACATTGGCTGAGGTGCTGGGTCAGTGAAATGGGAAGTGGAGGAAATCAATTTTTTTAAAAAGTATTTTGTATATTTTTTCTATGTTATGTAGCTGTTACTCTTTGTCTTGTGTAATTAGACTGTAAGATTGTCAGAGTAAGGAACCATCTCTTTCTATGTATTTGTACAGTGTCCAGAATCACAATTTACATACCATGTCAGCAGCTAGCTGTATTTTACTTCTAAATCTCATCAAGAGTCAAGATTTCCTTCTGTGGTGGGTGAAATGTTTTCTGTGATTGCAAAAAGAAAAGAGAAATAAGAGCATAACAACTTCTGGGAATACATTTCAGTGTTCAATTTAAATGAGGATAATGCTTCCTAACTGTCATGATACTGAGATGCCCTTAGTTGTTTGTTCTATCATAAGTTGTCTGCAAGCTTTTATTGTAGGTTCTATTATGCTGTCCCCACAGATGCTGTTAGTGTATTTGAAGGATGAACTTTCTGGTTCAGGTAGATGCATTAGTTGAGAGGATAGCAAACTTATGACAGCACTTTGAGTGCCTGTAGGCAAGCATAAAGAAAAAATCTGCATAAAATAGATTATTTTCCTCTTGCTTTTTCCCTGAAATTGAAGAGACACATCAGTATTAATCACATCCTTTCTCAGTATTTATACCTGACTTCTACTTCATTAGCAGTGCCTGATACTAACACATACAGGTAAAATATATCAGTTTATTCTATCAGGTAGCAGTTGAGTGCCCCTTTGTATTTTATCACTTCTGTTTAATGCTAGTTAATTTTGGGCATGTCCTCAAAGGCTTCTGACATAGTAGGGCCTCTTCTAGCCACCTATTTATAGCACTCTTGGCCAACATTTTATCTGCTTTATTTGCTTTTACTCCCTCCTGTAGTATGTAATTTTCAAATGTAATGAAAGGGCTGACCTGTGTGATTCCTATTTTCTCCAAGACCTTTCCATCCCATTCAGTTTCCAAAATGGCAGTCCGTGGCTCAGTGTTCATCTTTTCCCATCTTATAGTTTCATCAGAATTAGAAAAGGTATTTTCTAAGGACCATATTACAGGCTTCCATGATGCTGAAAATATGGGGTGAAAGGAAGCTACTGCTTTTAGAGTTTGAGAAGTTATGCAATATCTGCAAATTATTACTTGGATGGATTTATTGGTAATTGTTGGTAAGTTGATTTAACCATACACACAAAAACCAGTAAAAAAATATTTCCATTGATAATTAATGAAATTTACAGATAGGCAAAGTAAGAAAAATGCTGCTTAGCAGAGTTTGATTTCAGGATATTGGCCTTGTATGTTTTGACGTGATGTTGACAATTTGTGTTTAACAACTATAAAGCTTCAACTTTCTGAATCACAACTGCTGTCATTAAATAATGTCATTATTGCCCTCCATAATTTCCTGCAACTGGGAAAATTTAAATGGGTAAAAATAGAAAAAATTGCTTAAAACCAAACATCAATATTATCCATCAATTTTTTTTTAAATTGAATTCTGCCAAGCCTAAACTTATTGCACTAATGATTTCTATGACACTATTTGTAGCATCAATAAGAACTTAAATAGGTTTTCATTAGTTACTACTTGAGTTCAGAAGTTTCCTTTCTTTAAACCCCTGAGTAAGAAGGAAGAGCAGAGAGCTGTCACTTTCATTAGTATCCTTGTAGCTGATGACACTGTGATAGACTGTAGGCAGTTTAATTTATATTAATATTTGGTTCAACTTAAAAGAGCAGCGCAGGCAGGAAAGGAAATGGAAATGAAACCTCTATACTGCCCTATGATGTGCCTTAAAACATTCAGACTTTCACATAGCATTGCTCTCAACTTAGGAACTAACAGATATCCACTTTGGGAGAGCAGTCCGACAGTCTTTCTTTAATTAAGCCCTCATTAATTCTTCTCAAAGGCAGTTATTGCTGCTAGGTAGGCTCCAGGTAAATAGAGTTAATTTCTACAGTGTAATGTTACATTATGTAATTTAGCTGAAAACAATTGTTCTGCACAACTTTTCAGGCACATCGCTGCAGTCCAGGTTTAGAAAGTAAAAACAAAATCCGTGTACTTACAGTATATGGTCCTAATCACTGTCGTGCCTGAGCGTGGTTACTTAAAAGTACTTTACAACCTTAAATACACTCAGTGAAGATAATGGGCCTGATTCTGCTCCCAGTGAAATAATTAGGCAAGCTCCCATTGAATTCAGCAGAAACAGGATAAAGTGTACAGTTTGTACTCTTTAATTACAAATTTGTATAATTTCTCATTGCAAATGTGTTGCCCCTCTGATTTGCTGAAAACTATACTAAGAAATGGTGAGCAAAATAGAGCAGGCAAAGATTTCAATAATTGGGCCTTGAGTAAGAATTGTGACTCTTAGTGAGAATGCTTCTGCCCATCTTAGAGATGCTGGATGGGTAGGGTTGCTGCCAACTTTCTACTCGCACAAAACCGAACACCCCTGCCCTGCCCCATCTCCAAAGCCCCGCCCCATCTCCAAAGTCCCGCCCCTTCCCTGAAGCCCCACCTCCCTCTGTCGCTCACTTTTTCCCACCCTCAGTTGCTCATTTTCACCAGGGGTAGGGGGTAGGGAGTTGGGGTGCAGGGGACAGGGTGAGGGCTCCAGCTGGGGGTGTGGGCTCTGGTGTGGGCTGGGGATGAGGGATTTGGGGTGCAGGAGAGGCTGAGGAGTTTGGAGTGCGGGAGGGAGCTCTGGGTTGGGGTGCGGAAGTGTGTGAGGGCTCTGGTTGGGGGTACGGACTCTGGGGTGGAGCTGGGGATGAGGGGTTTGGGGTGTAGGAGGGAGCTCCAGGTTGGAACCGAGGGGTTTGGAGTGTGGGAGGGGGATCAGGGCTGGGGCAGGGGGTTTGGACATGTGGGAGGGGAGGTGTGAGGGCTCCAACTGGGCATGCGGGCTCTGGAGTGGGGCTGGGGATGAGAGATTTGGGGTGTAGGAGGGGGATCAGGGCTGGGGCAGTGGGTTGGGGCACAGGGTGGTGTGAGGGGTCTGGCTGGGCATGCAGGATCTGGGATGGTGCTGGGGATGAAGTGTTTGGGCTGCAGGAAGGTGCTCTGGGCTGGGACCAAGGGGTTCAGCAGGCGGGAGAGGGATCAGGACTGGGCCAGGGGTTGGGGCATGAAAAGGGGTCGGGTGCAGGCTTCAGGCGGTACTTACCACAAGCAGCTCCTGGAAGCAGCTGCATATTCCCCCTCTGGTTCCTACATGGAGTTGCAGCCAGGTGGCTCTGCATGCCTCCCCGTCTGCAGGCACCACCCCCGCAGCTCCCATTGGCCGCAGTTCCCGGACAATGGGAGCTTCAGGGCTGGCACTTAGGGCAGGAGTAGTGTGCAGAGCCCCCTGAATGCCCCTACATGCCACTGCTTCCGAGAGCTGCTGGGAGCCATGGCAGGCAGGGAGCCTGCCTTAGCCCCACTGTGCTGCTGACTGGACTTTTAACGGCCTGGTGACCAGAGCCGCCATGGTCCCTTTCGACTGGGCATTCCGGTCGAAAACTGGACATCTGGCAACCCTATGAATTGGGTCAGCAGAGGGATGGCCACCCCTGAGGCCCTGGTTGGAGGGAGGGTCTGCTTACTGACACCAGGGCCTCCTTTTTCACCTCCTGCAAACACATGTATTAATCATGTGTAAGCAGGGGCAGGGTGTAGCAATGTCTCAACCTCCCCCAGGCACCCACTGTCCAACTGAAGAGTAGAGGAAGTTGATTGGCTCCCTCTCCCCCCTGCCCCACCTCAAATCCTCTGTGTTTAAGCATTCCTGGGCATGCAGCAATCATTCTTGCTTCTGAAAGCTGCCATGCCCTACAGATAGTACAATTGTCAGACCTCAGTGTCTGGGCTTGTTGTGGGTGTGACCACCTTTTGGGGTCAGGAAGGAATTTTGCCCCCTGTGTTAACATTGGCAAGGTGCCCAGTGGGTTTTTTCACTTTCCTCGGAGCATCCTGAATGCCTGATCATAAGAATAAGGGGTAGCAAACACACACAAAAGATGCGAGGCAGGTAATAAATGTCAATAAATAAATTGTTTAAATGTTAAAATTATTTGTGGCCAGTACCCAATGCTAAAAGAGATTTCAGGGCCAGATTCTTGGGTATTACTGGATACAAGCCCCAGAGGGGCTGGGTGGACACTGTTAGCCTGTGCAGTAAGGAAAATCTTCTCAGACTGAACTACATCCAGTACTGCGAAGCCCAAGCATTAAAAATCATGAATCAGACCCCAGAAATCATGATTGGCTTAAAATGTTTTGAGCCTTTATGGTTCACTTTTTCAAGCTTTTGCCTGCAGTCATGAGAGCTGGGAACTTACCTTTTTTCCCCCGCCTCATTTAAATGAAAGCTGAGATTCTCATGAAATAATGATTCCAGGAAATGGGGCTTTAAAAAACCCACCAATTATCACAGTGCTCATGATAAAATCTCAGTAGGGAGTGGGGAGAAACCAGTGGGATTCAGCAGTAGTTTGAATCATGAATTCAGTACTGGGGTTTGGCTGACAGACCTAACTCTCATTCCTTAGTTGTATAGCATTGAACACCAGCCTAGACTTAGTTAATGCCTTAGAGTTTGTGGGGGAATGATCAGCCTCAAAGCCCTTTAATATTCAAGTTAATAAAAATTGCAGCATGCTGCAACATTCACTTATCTTTCTCCATTCTACAATGTGTCCTGATCAATCAGACCATGCAACTGACCCTAAATATAAGTTCTTTGGTGGGGCAGTAGTTTCTGTAAAGTTTGCGGGGGGTTCGGTCAGGTTTTCTGTGTTTCTGTTGTTCGACTCTGTTCTGTAATTTGATTTTCACACTCCATTTTCTTTATTCTGAGTATTGACTGAAAGCCATTTTTCCTGCTAATATAAATGTAAAAATATTTTCTTTCCAAAGAGGATCAACGAGAAAATACTGTTTTGTGAAATATAAGATTACATTAAATGTACTGAGCACATCAAAATGACAACTATCTTTAAGGCATCCTGGTGGGGTCATTCAAATATATCCTGTATTTTATCACTATTCTCAATAGAGGACTTCTGAAAAATAGGAAGTGTGGGTAGAGACTGTCTTTAAACAAATGTAGCCTGCTTCCCTGAAGTACAGTATACTTTAATCCAGTGGTTCCCAAACTTGTTCCGCCGTTTGTGCAGGGAAAGCCCCTGGTGGGCCGGGCCAATTTGTTTACCTGCTGCGTCTGCAGGTTCGGCCGAGTGCGGCTCCCACTGGCCACAGTTCACTGCTCCAGGCCAATGAGAGCTGCTGGAAGCAGCGGCCAGTACGTCCCTCGGCGCGTGCCGCTTCCTGTTGGCCTGGAGCAGCGAACCACAGCCACTGGGAGCACAAGCACAAGCAGCAGAACAAGTTTGGGAACCACTGCTTTAGTGAATTAAAACACAGCTCGCTTCACTCAACTTACTGCTATATACTAATGTTGTTAAACTATTCGTTGCTGATTTTTTTTATTAAGCTTTTATTAGCATTTCAGATTTATAGATATCTCATCGTTCTTTTGGCCATATTCTTTTTTATGCTGGCAGGGGGAACATCTACTACAGCCAGTAAAATCCCCACCCTGTGATTTTATAAAGTTCAGTATTTTAAAAAAATCTTGCTATAGATTACTTCTCTTAGTTGTAGACTGTGTAAGTTAAAAGTTGATGGGTGTATGCTTTGTTGAAATTCTTATTTTATAAACAGTATTTATGTATTTTAAAAGAAAATTATCTCAATATTTTCGGAAGACTTGCTTCTGTTGAAGTCTGCGGGGACAATCCATGCTATGTCTTGAATTTTAAAGGCTCACTCCAGCCATATTTTTCTCAGATGGGTAATGCTTATTTATGCAAGTTATCCAATTGACTGGAGGTTGAATAAGTGTTCCAAGATTGGGTCCTAATATACTTAGTAACAACATATTGTTAATAATGCTTCCCTTTTTTTGCACTTTCATTCATAGACCTCAAAGCCCTTTGCAAAGCAAGTGAAATAGTTTCCCCATTTGTGAAATGAGGATAATGATGAAGGAAAGAGACTTGCTCAAAGTTAAGGGGGAAGAGATAAGATAAGGGGAAGATCCAGGAATGAAAACTGTGTCTCCTGATGCCCAGTCCACTATTTTAACCTCTGACCACCCTGGCTTCATAAGCATGTGTTCTCTGCTAGGAATTTCTCAGAAATCCAGATGCTGTGGGATAGTTTTCTTACATATGAAGAGTAGAAAACAAGACTAATTTTGTCATTTGATAAAGGATTAAATTTTATGGATTTAAGAACAGTTAACACATTTTCAGTTTGATAAGAAATGGCAGTGCTGATGTTTCCTGTTCTTCAGTGATTAAAATGACTCAAACTCTGGACTATGGAAGGTTTTCCACAAAAAAGAACTTCTGTAAATGTTTCTCCTGGTAATGCAATTAGGAAATATTGGCCTGAGTTAATGTAACTTAAACAAAACATGTTGTCCTCATCAAACTAGTTCAACTTGTTAAACAGGCATTGCCTTGTCTACAAAGTTAAAAAACAGGGGCATATAATGTTCCCATGGAAACTCTGTTAAAATACTGATTTGTGGATATGATCATAATCAGTACCATAATCTAATATAAGTGAATTAAATGAAAAAGAATCTCAGCTATGAAGTCAACACCCTATAAGCATATCCTTACATAGGCAGAAATCGTGTCTTCGAAGCAGAGCTCCTTATAGACACCATTTTCTAACTCCTTTGCTGGCTCAAGCAAAGAGCTTTGTATGTAATCCTCCTATTTTTCCATCTCTGTCATTTTACCAATTTTTTATTATAAAAATGATTTAAGACCAGAATAAAATTAAATCCCTTAAAAATGTTTTACTGAAGTCAGTTAATACTTTATTGTATCTTTATTGTGCTTGTTTTATTGTATTTCCTTTGTTTCTAATGAAAAAGAAGAAAACTAGTGTTCAGTGGTTTACAGCTTAGTTTCTATTCATTTTTTCTGGTGCTAAGAAGTTCTAGTTATTAGGGAGAAAAAAAACATACTTACCTCAAAGATGTGATGTGGGGTTTAGTTAATACTGGTAAAGCACTCTGACATCTATGTTTGAAAGGTAACAAGAAATGAAAAGTGTTCTCCTTATTCATTATTATGATTAATTAAAGATACTGTATGGGAATGTTAATAAACTGAACATTTTATAAAATAATGCAAAAGTGTGGGGAAAATGGGGACATTTTTCAAAAGCACCTAATTTAGGTGATTTAGGAACCTAAATACCATTTCCCAAGTAAAGATACAGATAAGCACCTAGTGGAAAAGCACTTAGGTCCAGATTTTCAAAGGGAATTAGGTGCCTAAATGCCTGAATCCCTTTGAAAATGAGATTTAGGCTCCTAACTCAATTAGGCATTGAAACACTAAGTGCAGCAATGCCTAAATACCTTTAAAAATCTGGGTCTTAATCACCTTAATCCCATCAGTTTCAGGATGGGTTAGGCACCTATGTGCTTTTGAAAATCCCACTGAGAATCTGTCTTCATCTTTAGGGACCTAACTACCTTTTTAAAAATCTGGCCCTTAGAAACCTAAATATCATTGAAAGTCTCCTAAGTGCCTACATAATTTTTTTAATGGGACTTAAGCTCCTAAATCACTAAGACATTTTTGAAAATGTCACTGTAATGGGACACTCACCTCTGGAGCACCTTCAAGCAGCAGGTTGTGCCCTTTCTTGCCCCTTGTATCCCCGATCGGCTGCCAATTGACTTTGTTGGGTCTTCAATGATTTGGCCCTCCAGCCATGTCACAAAGTCCAAATGAACGTCTTCGGGACTATATTAAAGAGTCCAATAAATCAACAGTCGGTCTGCCCTCACTAGCCCCAGCTGCCACAAGCTTCCCAATTCAATTAGTTGCTGCTTCTTTCCTTGGCGTCTCCCTATCTGGACCCTTTAGGTTCACCCTTATCTCAGGGTTAAAGTTTATTCTTTATATTCTGGGAGAAAGAATTTAGACCCAATCTAGCAAAGCATTTAAGCACATGCCTCTCTTGAAGCATGTGAATAGTTTCATTGACTTTCCTGGGACGAGTAATATGCTCAAAATTAGGCATATGCTTAAGTGCATTTTCAGATCTAAGCCATAGTGCTTACCAACCTCACAAGGGGTAGTGAGGATTAATTAGTTAATGTTTATACAGCACACTGAACATGTTAAACCATTTGTTAAATATCAGTACTTATATTTTTACTGTTTTTATTCTGTAGTCTATTTTTTTAAAAGTTGTAATTTTTTAATTATTTAGATACAGTAATATGCAAGTCATAAAACAAAATTATGCCTTAGTGCATAAGGACCTGAAAGGCTACCAAAAAACAAAGAACAACATTTGAGTAAAACTGGTTGAAATTTTTACATGCAACTTTTTCATTGAAAAATGTAGACAGGGGTTGACTGAAACATTTTGTAAACTCATGTCAAATTGTATCAGTCAAAAACCCCTCCAAAATTCAGGAAAAAAATCAGAATGTTTCATTCTGACATTTTCAGAATGAATTTTTTTTATTTAAATCAGCTTTTCAAGTCAAAATTTATTTCAGTTTCATTTTAAAAAAAATTAAAAGGGTTAAAAGTTGAAAATTAAATGAAAAATTTGGTTTGGTTCAAACTGAAAGTTTTGTTTGACCCCAAACAGTTTTTACTTTTTTGGTTTGGTGAAATTTTTGGTTGCCCCAAACCAAAATCCTCTGCCAGTGAACTGAAAAAACCAGTTGTTTCTGCTCAGCTCTACATTTGAATAGCATTCCGACTGGAAGATGAAATAATGCAAGATAGCAAAATCAAAATGAAGGCTGTCCCTCCATCCCAAGCACCCTATCTGTAAAGTGCTCAGTACCTGTCCAGATTAGTCCACTAATTCGCACATTTGGCTTTTTTGGTATAAGAGAGGGGGGTCAAGGGTTAAATTCTTTTCGCAAATATATATGTAAGTCCCAGTTAAATCGGTAAGGATTGCGTGAGCATCCAGATACAGCATTTGGCCCCAAGTTTAATTTTGCCCTTCGGGATTAGATTTCAAAATGCTAATGGAAAAGTGTTCTCATGGAATGAGGCTAAACAACTTAAAATATGGAAACAGAGGTATAATTCATATTAATCAATCTTCTGAAATACGTTTTGGACACCCATTCAAGTTCTCACCAGGCATGCCTGTAATTGATATATTGAGAAACAATAAACACACAAAACTACTCATCTTTTTTGAAAGAATTCCTGATTTTCTTTTAAGTAGATAAAATGAGAGGGAGGATAATGAAAAGGAAAAATTCCTGCATTTCAGTACAGTAAAATCCAGTATTTGTTTAATGACTTCTTGTTTCAACATGGCTTAAACCTACAGTTCAGGGGGTACTTGGGGATAGCTGGCTCTTAGCCAAGGTAGTAAGTACCTTATGCTTACATTGAACAAACATGTTACTCTGTTCTTTTCATGTACAGACTAAAGAAAACTGCATTTTCTGTGCTAACAGAAAACAAAGGAGTGGATAACAGGCAGGTAAAGCTGCTTTTACAGCAAATGCCATTCATGGAGACTACCCATTACTGTCCATGTTTTTTGCATTTATTCTCTCCTACTAAAAATAGTTAAGAGGTACAAAAATTAAGGCACAGATTTTTTTTTTTTTTAATGCATGCACACTTTTGCTTGTTCCGGAGAGTGCCTCAAGTGACCATGCAAATCAGAGTTGCACGCACACAAAGGTACGAGTACCCACAAAATCCCCAAGGGAAGCACCAGCTCTTTTCTGCATACACACTTCTAAAAAGAGCTCCTAAATCTGTAGATTACCACAATGTGCTTAAACTAATTCATGTTGTCAAAAAAACAAAAACAAACAAACAAACAAAAACCGAAGCTATTCTTGGTCCTTATAGCAAATAGCTATTTTACTTCAAAAATATTTAGCAGAGAGATACATACTACTGAAAAGTTAGCAAGTTATGCTCATGTAATCAGATACTTCTCATGTAGAAAATACAATAGAATAGTACTTGACTTTATATACTACCACTTATATTCATGGTAACCTGAAGCAATTTATAGTGTAGTGGGATAGCACAGGGAATGTGTAGAGGAAAATGGTAACTATTATCTGTTCAGTAATAGATCAAACACATACTTTTGAGTGTTGGTTTCAAGTGATGATGAATAAAGGAATTTTGACCTGGACACAGTTTTCTCTAGTGTTGGTCTTAGGCCTGTTGGACCAATAGGGTCTCATGCTTCCAAGGACCTGGCACTAGATGCATACACCCATCATGCTAGATGGAGTATTGTTACCAGTCTGTGGTACAGTATAACTCTGAAACCATCAGGGTGCAGCAGAAATTGAATTCCCTAACTGTTCTCACTCCTTCCCTGCTTAGAATCCCATTCTTCTGCCCCACCTCCTTGCTTCCCAATCTATGGATGTATCACACAAACAGATGAGAGGGATGAGGTCATCGAACCACAGGGAAGTTGCAGTTCAGGAAGAAGGAGGCAGTCAGGTTGTGTTCCATGGGTAAGGAGAAGCGAGGGAGAGGGGAGGGACTTAGTCACATATGGGAGAAACTGGATGTAGACCCAAAAGTTATTTCATGTAGGGCTCCACAAAACCTAGCACAGATCTGTAAGGAATCTATAACTGTTCGTCACCAGGAAGAGAGAGATCTTTTCTTCATCTAAACTTTTAAAAATGCCATCCCTAACAGTGCAGGACCTGCCCAGCACTGCACTTTTGTGTCAGGATTGGGCATGAGCCACCGTTCTAGCATTAAAACTTGAACTAGGGAATAGATCAACCTATTTGGAAATAAGAACCAGAGAAGCTGCACCCGTTTCTGTAATCAGTCTTCCTTGAGATTATGGAATGTGTAGATCAGTGATTTTGAACCCATTTGGTGATCAGGACTGGAACTAGAGGAAGGGAACTGTTGAAAGAAGGATTGTTCTTGCTGCATTTCAGTCGAGACTAACTGTGGAAGAGTCTCAGGGGAGAGTGGAGTCACAGACTCAAAGGGTTCAGATAAGGACCACAACTTGTGGCTGTTTATTGGAACTCTGAGCCTCTTGAGGTTCACTAATTAGAAACTTGAAACCACGAGCCTTTGGCCCAGAGGTGAAAGGAATACCAACTAAGCCACACTAACAACTAGTAAGATTAAAACCTTAATTGTAACAAGTAGAGTTAATGTTTTTTTAAAAAAATACATGACATTTCATGACGCCTCCCTTAAGATTTATAAATGTATTATTTTTTTGTTCCAGTCATGGGATGTGTTTGAATATTGCCAAAAAGTGAATGAGCAAACACTATAAAATGGTTAGAGATTTATTAAAATAAAATTTTCTTTATTTTAATCATAGTACAGTCAGATTTCCATCTTTACATATTTCCTCTATCATCAAAATTAAGAAATAGCTACCTTCTAGGGAGGTGCTGGAGGGAGGGCTCCCAAAGGCTCATAGGAATTCCTTGTAAAAATTCTGCTGCCAGAACAGTTTTCTTGCCTCAGATGAAGTTTGCCCCCTCTCTGGATACCTGTATATCATTCCTGAGACTCATAAAAATACTACCAAAGGACACCTTTTTGGCAATGAAATGGACCAGATTGCATTAGGTGGCAGGTGTTTTCTAAAAATCTACAGGAGTATTCTGCAGACACTAGACACACTTTCATCCCATCCTCTGTCCCACCTTCAAATTACACAGGAAAAACCGCTGCATTGTACTGTCGATGCACTCATTAAATTTTTCGGGAACAAGCTGTTTATCGTTCCAGTGAAGTAAGTTTGCCAAGTGGTAGGGTGACCAGACAGCAAATGTGAAAAACTGGGTCAGGGTGTGGGGGGTAATAGGAGCCTATATAAAAAAGAAGACCCAAAAATTGGGGCTGTCCCTATAAAATCGGGACATCTGGTCACCCTCCTCCTTGGTTATGAGAGAGCTTTTTTATGCTGAAATGGGAAAACAACACATGGATTTTCGAGTGCCTCCCCTGAGTCCCACCCCTCGTACACCAGGCTTATCACAGGGTAAAGGAGAACATTTTTTTGTGGGAGCCTTTTGTTAAAATATTGGCAGCATATCAACTGCTACCTTGTAAAGTTTGAAATATAGTCTAACTGTCATAATGGTAATTCACAGATACCTGTTTTCTTCCAAGCATCTCACTGAAACCTGCTTGAAATACAATGTATTTTCAGTCAGCAGCATCTATATATTTTCATGTATTCACTCAATTTATTTCCTTTTCATGTTTCCTCCTGCGACTGTTTCATTAGTCCTCCAGAAGGAAGACATGTGTCAGAGAGTCAAAGAGGGTCTGGTTAGCGGTGGTGTTCACAGACTGAGCTCCACAATTCAGCTTGTCAAGGCTTGGCTGCAAACCAAGCCCTTTCAACTTTCCCTGATGGTTTGAGTTTCAATTAACTTAGGCCTCCAAGGATCATCATTCTGTTCCCCTTTCTGTGCTGCCTCCCATCAAGCACCCATGCTCGCCTTTCTTTCTGCTTTCCTTTTGCCTCGAGGAGATGCCAGTTGGCACAACCTCCCTTCTATCTTTGGAGTCCCCCAGCCAGAACAACTGACCCCACCACTAATTCCAAAAAACTTCTGGGAGGAGGGGTAGCAGCTTCAAGTTTCACTTAGAGCATTGTACAGAACTTTAGCTCTCCACTATCGCCACTCATGAACATTCACTCATTTATACCTGGCATCTCCATAGCTCCAACAGGGGAGCTGTATTGTGACATCTTGGTCTTTAGCAAACTATGCTTGAGCACCCTACCAAGCTGTGGTGGCATCATTAATTATATTTGCAACCTTAGATGTGTGTGCAACATTGCCAGGATGTTTGTGCCTATAACAGTTAAATCAAGGTATCAATAATACCTGGAACAATTTTTAATACCAT
Source organism: Lepidochelys olivacea (assembly GCF_965140295.1). NCBI lineage: Eukaryota > Metazoa > Chordata > Testudines > Cheloniidae > Lepidochelys > Lepidochelys olivacea. The sequence goes on along the minus strand of NC_140417.1, from coordinate 27,392,164 downwards.
TGAGAACGCAAAAACATTTTAACCAGAAACCATTTCAATGTGTGTATGCATCTGCATGTAATTTAATATTTATAAAATGTTTTTATTTCAAGTTTGTTTATAGATTAACAATAGGTTATTTTATGGACAAAATAAGCACTGATAGCGACTCCATAGTTCAGGTTGAGGCAGGAGATGTGTGTATGTGTATGCATACAGATACAATATTGATTTGATATTTAGTTATGTTCCAGACATAGATATACATTTAGATATGGGAGTATATATCTCTGATGTATACTTTCCTCTAATAAAAGAAATACATTTGGGGACCTACACCAGGTTGATAGTGTCCCTTCAATTATGAATCAGTGTAGTTTAACATTCTTTCATTTTACCAAGAAAGAAACCACAAACAAACAAGCAAACATTACACTGTTTAACTGGGAGAAGCAAATAGGAATAAACATGACAAAACTTGGAAACAATGGCATGATCCTGTATAGTCTAGGTAGCTTCGTTGCTTAGTTTGGATATGGCATACTTCAACATGGTGAAACAATGTTTTATAATATTCCTTAAACTCTGAACATGGTAAAGGACCAATTGATTATAGATATCATTTTAACTCTAGGAGATTCTTATTGTAATGTGCAGATGCAGCTAATACATAGGTGCTTTTTGCAGACAAAGAGCTACTTCCCCTTCTTCGCCCGCTGCTTTCGGTATTAACTTGTCCTGTGTAATTGTGACCTTTCCAGTGAAATAATGTCAGTGCTGACATTTGTAATTAAAACGCTCCATTTAAAAAAATCTTCATGTTGGAGAACCTATCAGAAAATATATTAAAAATCTGCACTGAATACAAAAAATAGCACATTTTGGAAGACAGTGTTTACCTATACCTCTGACACCCTGTCCAAATTAATAAATGATAGTTTTTTATTCTTACAGGGAAAGGTATTGCATTGTGCTCTAAGAAAGGTGCATACAAGTACTTCAGACACAAAAGGAGTAAATAGTTTGGTGCAGTCATTGGCCATATTTCTTTTTTTATCATTCAGTAGTTATAAATTTAACAATTAATAGTATATCAGTGCTAACTCATAATTTTTAATTCTTCCTTTGGTGATGAAAGAATTACTTTATCTTAGGAGATAGCTACACGAGAGGATACTCGAACATGCTTATGTTACATAATGATGTGACTGAAATATATATTTGTTGGTTAAAAGGTATTGGAATTAAGAGACTTTCGGGTGTACGATCCTCTTTATGTCCTCATTACAGGATATGTCAAATACATGTTTTGAGGTGAATTTAGCACTTGTGAAAAACGTGAGACTTTCAGCTCTGGACATGGAAGTACTCTTTTAATATACAATGCAGACACACTGTAGGCAGTTACAGAGCATGCTGCTTCACAATATACCTCGGAAATCATCTCTGGTGTGAGGAGGTTGTTCAGTCTCTATGGCTATTTGGTCCTTGGCTAATCTGAAAACCCAGGGTACTTAAGAGAACAGCTTTGAACCTAATCCGAGATAGCTCTTGTTGTAGCCTATGAAGTGCTATTTCCTTGTTTGCAGAGACAGTAGTATAATTACAGTATTCTGGAATAGTTCACATTTACACACTAGTGATTTGGGAAGATTGTAATGGAGAGAATTGGAGTAGTCAAGACAGAAAGGGTAAAATCGTGGATAAGGATTACATCAGAAACAAGGTCTTAGTTTTCCACCCTCCTTTCTCTTTCCTAAAAGCCTGCCCATCATTCTTACTAAGTTCTGGTTAAGATATGACTCCAATATTTCTGACTTTGGAGTCGCGTAAATTTAATTTAAAGTAATTGTTAGCAGAGGAAGAGATATGAGGGCCTGAACATCAATATAAAACTACCCTAAAAAGCTGTGAATCTTCTAAACTCCAGATTAAGCCAAGGGTGCTGGAACCATTTTTATAGTGGGGGTGTGAGAGCCATTGAACCAAACTGTATATAATGGAAACCACTTTAAGCCGGGGGTGCGGCAGCACCCCCAGCACCCTAGTTCCTGCACCTGTGGATTAGACAACTAAATTACTCCTCAGTCTGTCATAAAAGTTATTTGCTAAATAAAAAGAATCAGGCATGAAAAGATCACTAATCATGGGCCATATTGTATCCTCTGTGGAAAGAGGGGAGACAGGGTCCTGGATATTCCACAACATTCACCTTCTAATGATATCTTCAGGGGAGGAGAGTCGGGAGTAGGGCAAGGGACATGGGTCTCCACATTTGTTGAACCCAGGCTGCTGTGTGGAACTCTGCTTCCATCTCTACTGGTCCCAGAGCTTTCATGTGTGTGGCGGGCTCTTCCATGATGTTTTGTGGACAGACTCTGGCCCTCCCGTTGGATGCCTTCCCTCACAGTAGAACTGTAGAGGATGTGCTGTGGCAGTCAGTGCAGCTTTAACTTCAAAGTACCATTCACTCCCATTTGGATAGCCCAGAGAGTGAAGAAGATTTTTGGCTTTGCCACTTTTGCCCCAAGCTCGCCCTCAAAAAACCTACAGAACCCCAGCTGGCTTGTAGAAGGCGTTACGATGCCACCGCTTTTCCCCTCTTATAGAACTGCCCAGTCTGGCCGCCATCACTTGTTTTACAGGAGGAAGCAGGCCCTATATTTTCAGTGTGGGAACTCCTGTACTTTCAGCATACACCAATGCATAGAGAAGAGGTTATTTGCTGATGAAAGGGTTACAGAGCGACAACATTTTCCTTGTCTGGCTACAAATTTGCTTTTTGTATTTGCTGACCATGTTTTCAAACATAGGTTTTACCCATATAGTGTGAGAAATGCTGGTCCATTCTGAGGAGTTATTTGTTTTCTCTCTGTCTTTCTAGATACATATGTGCCTCATCACTGTAGTACTTGAACACCTCCCCATCAATAATGTATTTTATCCTCACAACACCCCTGTGAGATAGGGAAGTTGTATCCCCAGATGGGAAACTGAGGCACGGGGTAGATGAATTGACTTGTTCATGGTTACACAGGAAGTCTGTGACTGAACCAGGAATTGAACCAAGTCTTGAAGTGTCAGTTCAGTGTCTTATCAACCAAATCATTCTGTAATATACCTAATTTATAAGATTATTAGCTGTCCCAATTTTTCACTCTTGCTATCTGGTCACCCTATATATATATATGTTTTGAAACTTAAAAGCCGTGTGGAGTTTCAATATAATTGAAAAAGGAAAGGATCCAAAGGGCTACAATGAAGACTTGAGCTTTCTGGTGATATTATAAACCAGGGCTCTCAAACTCAAATCACCACAGGGGCAACATGAGGACTAGTACATTGGCCCAAGGGCTGCATCACTGACACGTTTTCATATAAAGATACAAAAGAACCCCCCCGCCCCCACTCCACGCCTTCCATGAGGCCTTGCCTCTTTCCACCCCTTCCCCGCCCCCATTCCAACCCCTTCCTCAAAGTCCGCACCCTAACTCTACCCCCTTCCTGCCCCTATTCCAACCCCTTCCCCAAATCCCTGCCCCTGCCCCGCCTCTTCTCCGCCTCCTCCCCTGAGCGTGCCGCTCCCCGCTCCTCCCCCCTCCCTCCTGGAAAGTGCTAAGTGCTGCCAAACAGCTGTTTGGCAGCGGGAAGTGCCTGGAGGTAGGCAGAGGAGAGGGGATGTGGCGCACTGGGGGAAAGAGGGGAGGTGGTAGGGGAAGGGAGCTTGGTGGCCGCAGGAAATAACTCCGGGGCGGCAGGCTGCAGCAAATAACTTTGCGGCCTGCGGGACGCATGTTTGAGACCCCTGTTATAAACCATCCACCCTCACCTTTCAGTAGAATTATTCCCTCAGTGATCCCTGTAACCATCTATTATTTAAATATAATGTACCTGAACTGGCAAATATACACATACAAGTGAAACCATTAGCAAATGAAGTGAAGGAAAATTTTGCATGCAATTGCATTGCAAATGGCCAGTAACTAAGTATTTGGACTGAGCAGCCTAAATGAGTCCTGAGTGATTAATCATGTCTAGTATTTTGCATTTTGGTCCTTTAAACAAGCACATTAGCCCTTATGTTCTCATATTTGTGCTTTAAAATGACTGACTAGATTATGATACACATTGAAAAGTCAGAATAGCAACTGCCTTCTTGAAACTGAGTTTCAAGCTGTAGGTCCCTGCCATCTGTTATTTCATAGCCTGTGTGCTGAGGAATATGGGTAGCTTTGTCAAAAGAAAAAAAAATATTTCCATGGAGTTAATGTTGCCTATTGTCTTTAGTTGCTTTCAAAGGCTATTTGTTGCCTTGCTAGTAGATTGACTACAAATTATTATTTCATATGGTATCAAATGTTTGGATTATTAAAATTCAGCACAGTATTGCTGTGCTGAAACTCAGACTTTGTATTTGTGGATGACCGCATCACTCACAAGTGGTAATGAGAGTAACTCACTTCAGGTGAAAATTTTTCCATGTAACTTTCTGGGTCTGATTTTGCTGAGTCCTCCGCCTTGTGCAACGTAAATGTAAAATGCTACTAGACTAGAGTGGTAGTATATAAGTAAAAAAAAAAACAAGACCCAGAGCAATGATTAATTGGGCCCCCTATAGTCATTAATTGGGCCCCCTGTACTCCTGTAATGCGATGCACAATATAGATTTGTGAAAACTAGTAAAGTAGTTTTGCTTGACTGGCATAAATTACAGTAAACTATACCACGGCAAGCCCTGTTTTACCTCAGTGCAGCACAACTGCACTAGGGATTTGCTTGGTCCAGTACAAATATTCATAGTATGGATATGCTTTAAATTTCAAACTACCCCTTCAGTTTTAACTTCACTTGTTATTGTAACTGCTGATGCCATGAATCTCTTTTAATGCTGTACTCTGCCAAATGAATCATATAGAGAAGTATTCAACCTTCAACATCTGGAGAGTCACTTCATCACTGACCAGAGCCATCCTGGCATGGCCTCTGGTACCAGCGGTTGTGTAGGGATCCAGCGTCATCACATTAACACAATATTGTAACAGGATGGCATCACATAATGTCATCAAAGTGGCACTTACACCTCAGCATTCCTCTCTATTCCATCCTATGTGGTGTATTGGGGCCACAAAACAATGTTCAGTTGGGCTCGTAAGAACTCGTAGCCAAAGCCACCTTTGCTTAGTGGCTAACAGATTCTGTTCATTACTTTTCTCAAGTAACGTATAGTGCACATAGTTTGGACAGGAGTGTAATGAACCCCACAGGGAGTGCTACCCAATGTAGCTTCTTTAGCTCCAGCTATCTTTTAATAGTGCATATAGTACAAAAGGAAAAGCAGGACTCAATCTCATCTCTCCTATTATTCAACTGTTTCAGTGCTGTAGCCACAGCTGACATAATAATGTACCCTCAGTAGCATTTCATTTGAAAACATTGGCCTGACTTGAGGAACAGCTGCAACTCCCCTAATATAGATTTTCTTGATTAGTCTAAAGAGAGTGTTAGGAGGAGGAAACTCACAGCACTGGATTAGTTTTTAACTTGTCTTGATTTTAAGCCTTTTCTCATATTTTGAAGGCCAAGTCTCAACTTTGTTATCGATAAGCAGACAATGGTAGTAGGGTGTGAGGTGGGACTGCATCATGAGATACATGGGCTGGAGTACCATAGTCAGTGCCCAGTGCTACATCTCCTAAATGTCAAGTCTCCTAGCTTTCTGAAGACCTAGGCAGCATCTAGATGCAGAGCAGCTGGCTAAGGCTGAACCCAGGCAAGATGTTAGAGATATTAGCAGAAAAGGTTATTTCCTTTATAATAAGCCCCTTTTCTTTATAATATGCCCCACTATTGAAGACCTCTGCCTGTAGATTGTTAAATAAGCCCTTTTGGACTCCTCAGTGCCCAAATAGTCATGATAGCAAAAAGTGCCAACTTCATCTATGTCTGGCCAGAAGATTGTCTCTCCGCATATTGGACACACACCTAGCTAAGATGATTCAGACGTTCTTGATCTCTAGACTAGATCATTGCAATTAATTGTATCTGGAGAGGAAACCAGGTGCCCTGAAAATTCTCCCAATGAAAATTTGCCCATCTTTCAAAAAGGGAAGAAGGAGGATCTGGGGAACTACGGGTCAGTCAGCCTCACCTCAGTCCCTGGAAAAATCATGGAGCAGGTCCTCAAGGAATCAATTCTGAAGCACTTAGAGGAGAGGAAAGTGATCAGGAACAGTCAGCATGGATTCACCAAGGGCAAGTCATGCCTGACTAATCAAATTGCCTTCTATGACGAGATAACTGGCTCTGTGGATGAGGGGAAAGCAGTGGACATGTTATTCCTTGACTTTAGCAAAGTTTTTGATACAGTCTCCCACAGTATTCTTGCCAGCAAGTTGAAGTATGGATTGGATGAATGGACTATAAGGTGGATAGAAAGCTGGCTAGGTCATCGGGCTCAACAGGTAGTGATCAATGGCTCCATGTCTAGTTGGCAGCCGGTATAAAGTGGAGTGCCACAGGGGTCGGTCCTGAGGCCGGTTTGGTTCAATATCTTCATTAATGATCTGGAGGATGGCGTGGACTGCACCCTCAGCAAGTTTGCAAATTACACTAAACTGGGAAGAGTGGTAGATACGCTGGAGGGTAGGGATAGGATACAGAGGGACCTAGACAAATTAGAGGTTTGCGCTAAAAGAAATCTGATGAGGTTCAACACAGACAAGTGCAGAGTCCTGCACTTCGGATGGAAGAATCCCATGCACTGCTACTGGGACCAAATGGCTAGGGAGCAGTTCTGCAGAAAAGGACCTAGGGGTTACAGTGGACAAGAAGGTGGATATGAGTCAACAGTGTGCCCTTGTTGCCAAGAAGGCCAATGGCATTTTGGGATGTATAAGTAGGGGCATTGCCAGCAGATCGAGGGACATGATCATTCTCCTCTGGGTCCAGTTTTGGGCCCCACACTACAAGAAGGATGTGGAAAAATTGGAAAGCGTCCAGTGGAGGGCAACAAAAATTATTAGGGGACTGGAACACATGACTTGTGAGGAGAGGCTGAGGGAACGGGGATTGTTTAGTCTGCAGAAGAGAAGAATGAGGGGGGATTTGATAGTTGCTGTCAACTACCTGAAAGGGCATTCCAAAGAGGATGGATCTAGACTGTTCTCAGTGGTAGCAGATGAGAGAACAAGGAGTAATGGTCTCAAGTTGCAGTGGGGGAGGTTTAGATTGGATATTAGGAAAAACTTTTTCAATAGGAGGGTGGTGAAGCACTGGAATGCGTTACCTAGGGAGGTGGTGGAATCTCCTTTCTTTGAGGTTTTTAAGGTCAGGCTTGACAAAGCCCTGGCTGGGATGATTTAGTTGGGGATTGGTCCTGCTTTGAGCAGGGGGTTGGACTAGATGACCCCCTAAGGTCCCTTCCAACCCTGATATTCTATGATTTAAAAGTAGGGCAGCCTGTCTGCTTAGCAACGCAGGTCACTGTGAACACATCACCCCAGAGCTCTATACTGGAAAGACTACTTCAAGGTTTCTGCCCTGACATTCAAAGCCCTCCATGGGACAGGCCATGGCTGCTTAAGAGATTGCTTCTCTCTCCATGACTATGGAACAATGAAACTGCCAACTATTAGCGGGAGTGTGGAAGACAGAGCTTTCATGGGAACTATGGAACTCACTCTCACAAAATAAAAGGATGACCATGGACCTTGCCCCTTTCAGAGCTGAGGTCCCAATCCAGCAAAAGAGTAGCCATTGAATTCAGCAGGATAACTCACATGCTTAACTTTAAGCATGTGCTTAAGTGCTTTCCTGAATTAGAGCCTAAGTACAAGAAAGATATTTCTTCAACTTATCTGATATCCAAATTGTAAAGCATCAGAAAATGATCATAAAAATATATTTGGCATTCATACCTAGTACCTAGAAAAACAACATTTGTTTAAAAGTCATTTTGATTCTTGTAAACCATTTTAATGTAAGCGTAATCAACATATAAGAGCAATTCATAATATACCATAATATTGTTCCTCTTTGATAACATTTTACAAACACCCAAGTTCCATAATAAACCTTTGTAGACAAGTGTTAAATATACAGCCTATAACCTTGCTTAAATCAAAGATGAATTTATACTGAACATATCCTAATGCCCAGTATAAATTACTTACCACATGAGAGAGAATTTGAAACTGTAATGAGATAATTATGACATAGCTCATCTGTAAAACATTTCATGTGCACATTTTAATGAACTTCACAAAGTAATGTTGGAATATAAAGACAATTGAAATCCTGGGACTAATTTCTGCGAAACATGCTCTCTTTATGAAGATGAGAGAAGGCAGGCAGCTGCAGTTTTGTTTTTATTGGTGTCAGCTCTGTGAATTTCAGTGTATACTTGGACAGACCAGGAGGGGGAAAAAGCAGACAGAAATGCTGGGCCTGCTCTCACTCATGTAAAACTCCCACGATTTTCAGTGGGAGTTTCACTTGTGTGAAGTCTTCAGGGTTGGGCTTTACCAACTCTGCCAGTGTTCTTCTATCCTTTTTTAAACACTGTTCAGATCATTTAGCTATTTGGCTATTAGTAGGGCTGCAACATTAATCTCTAAGGTACAATATTATTTAAGAAAGTAAAACAGAAATGTAACATACTTCAGTCTGCGCTGTTCGAGGTTATAGGATGTCAAAAGTGGCAAAGTTTTAAATATCACGCCTAACAGATTACATACTTCCCTTGTGAAGTATTCCCCCAAGGAAAGCTTTGTAATCCTTCTTATACTTGTTTTTAAATAACAAAGTGCTACATGATATATTTCTATGGTGAAAGACAAGAAGAGAAAACACAGCTCCCATTAACACTTTATGGTGAAAGCAGCACCAGGAGTTTTCTTTGAAGAGAGTATATCCTAATATGACATTTTAATCCTATCCTTTTTTATTGTTTATATGCTGGTTTGTGCAATGTCATTAGGAAGTCTACATAGTGTTTTATATGCTTTTTTGAGTGAATAACTCCTTAGAATTCATTTTTCCTGACATGCAGTGCTTTGAACAGTCATCTGTATGTAAAGTATAATAAATGGCAATTACGAATGTTTCCTACATTTCAGATTATAATTATTTGACTGAACTCATGTTCAGAAGAATTAACAATGCTTGTGAATGGAGTAATAATTTTAGTTTCAACCCCTGAGGTAATACTAAAGCATTTTTGCAGGCTTCATGTGAGGAAATATATATTCCCTGTGCTTTTCAAGAGCACTGAGACAAGAACAGGATATTGTTTTGGTCAGATTATTTTATGCCCTAAGACCAATCAAATATACTTGAAAAAGATTTTTGAGACAATACATTTTTTCTGGGTTATCCACAGACCTTTAGCCTTTCAGAACTTCATAATGAAATATTTGAGCCCCAAGCTACTTTATATTTATATCTGCATTCTTTTAGGAAAGGCAGCATTGTCATCTAATGGTTAGAGCAAGCATCTTGGAGTCAGAAGACCTATGTTCTATTCTGAATTCTGCCACTGACTGTGTGAATTCTTTCATTCATCTTACTTGTCTCATTTTTCCCATCAGTAAAATGATGATATTCTTAACTACTTTTGTGAAGTGCTTTGAGATCCTTTGATGAAAGGTGCTCTTTAATAACTGTTAAATAGGCTATTAAATTTATTACTAAATATAAAGGACTCAGGGCCAGATTTTCAGAGGTATTTAGGCACCTAAAGATGTATTTTTATGCCTAATGGAACATTGTAGGGGTGCTGATCTCCCTGAGAGCACCATGGAGTATTGCATGTGATGCACAGCAGGGACAAAACTTTTTCTACACCAATACAATATGAAAATGTTCCTCTGTTATTAATTTTACATCCCATTGTAGCAGTATATTTTGAGTTCCATATCACATACATTTTTATATTTGGTAATATAGTATGAAATGTGCTCATGATTTCATCTTCAGCGTATTTGTGAAAACAAATACCAACTGCCAGTCTGAATAAGATATTATGGAAGAATGGAAATATGATTAAAAGCAGTCCATAACATAGGTCTTAGAGAAAGATTGAATGAATGAAGTCTCCTTAGAGTTTCCAAAACAATTTGGATTTTGGTGGGAGTTTTTTCGATAATGAATGACAATGAAGTTGCTGGAATCCTTGTCTGGTCACCAAAGCTCCAAGAACTGCAGCTCCTATGGAGGACCTGCAGGAAGATCTGTACAGGGAAATTTTATATTGGATTTGAGGATAGACCATGCCCAGTGAGGTGCTGGTTTGTTCTTGTGTTGGTCCTTGTGCTTCGGCCAGATTAGCATAAAGGAGCCATAGGGAAGACCCCACTAGTAGAAAGGAGTGCTCTAGGATGGAGCAGAAGGGGCCAGATATCAGGGCAGATCTGCCTCCCTGCAATGGCCAACAGGAGCAATTGAAGTAGCCATGCAACATAAGGCATCCCTAAATCTTTGTCTTGTAATTCCTGCCATTTTCTTCAAAATCGTAACTTTTAAAAAATGAAGATATTAATAATATGTTTCCAAAAGCATATAAGCTTTTAATTATAATGTTTTAGTAAACCATTTTTAAAATTGTTCATAATGTGTTACCATTGGTAACCTCATCAGGAGTCTTAAAACTCTTTAACCAACAATATTTTAAATTAGACACACTCATTCATTTTACCTCATTCCTTTTACTTCACCTTGGGCTTACTTTCACAAAATTGACACAAATATCTGAAGGTCAAATATCTATAGATGGCCTTTCTGCCATCTTTCACTCATTTTGGACAACTTAAGACTTCAGCCCACAGTGGGGTTCCGCTGTAGTGCAGAATTCCACAGCAGCTAAATTTTACTTATTGTCCTGGCCTGTCAGTAGTAATAGTTATGTTTTTTCCAGCATGCATCAGAGTTGGATTATTGAGATATTGGACCAGTCTAGAAAAAAAGAATTGCCATAGCTTTGGTGCTCACTTTGCAGTTCCTTTATTTTAACTGTAAAGGACATACAATTTTAATAACTCCTGATTTATGAGTTCCTACTATATTGTGTCCTCAGTATCTTGATTTCTTAAGCAAAAGATAAATCTGGTTTAATGTGTGACCATGACGATCTCTTAAATTTAACCACTGGGATATTTTTTTTCCAAGTAGGTTTCACCAGTATATCCCCCCATGAATCTTTTGAAATAACCATGTAAAATATTTTAATACCTTGGTTTTATTTATAATTTCTACCAGCTGTAGGTATCCAGATGAAACTTGAATTTTTCCAGCGGAAGTTTTGGACTGCCAGTAGACAGGTATGTTCCAATTAGATGCTACTTATGCAAATGAGACCATAGCAACTCTTTTCCTGTACCGGTGATGATGTTCTATATATGTTTAGCCAAGTCAGTTCTAGATTTCCTATGAATGTTTGTAAGCTATTCTAATTTACTTTTCAATTCATTATAACACAAAAGTGTGATCATGAGGCTAAACACATGGGACTGATCCAACACTCATTGTCATGAATGGAGAGGCTCCCCAAATCCAGTCTCCCAAGTATAACCTACAGATCCATGAACAGTTATCCTAAGGGTACATTGCATTAAAAAATGCAACAATGACATGAAAAATATGAATGACCTTGTCAATATTCAAGTATCTTTTGGGTTGATCAGTGCATTTTGATAACAGTAAGAATAAATATACTTAATACAAACCTGATTTCACTCAAAATTTTTGTATATGGTTTCAAATGACCTTTTTTTCCCCTCGTTTCTTCCAGTGCATTGCTATTACTAGGGACAAGACTGTGCTGTCCCATCATGCCTATGCAGGGAATTAAGGCAGGGGTAGGGCATGTAACCATGGGTTACAGTTCAACCTGGGGAGCAGCCTCCATGGGGCTGCTACTCCCATTCCACTGCAGGTAGGCAAGAAATGGATGGAGCTTTGAGTCCACTGTCCCTAAAATGGACCAGCTAGCACAGTTGGTGCAGGGGGAGAAGTAAACTGTGTCAGGTAAAGGGCTGGCATAGATAAAGTCCCTCCTGGAGGAAAGGGGAAAACAAGGACCAGATTGTGTGACTGAGTCACAATTTGGCTCCTGGTCTCTCTTGCGTGGCACAGTTATGTTCCTTTTTCAGGGTTTATGGTATATCTGCTATCTAGCTTTAAGCGACCTGACGTAATGATCTAGCGACTAACTGTATTCAGTGAATCATTTTTGGCTAGTTTGTTTTTAATAAATAATAAAATGTGTATTTATTTAACAAAATAATCTCTTCCAGTTTTAAAAGGATCAAGAGTTTACATGGCCGATTTGAGAATACATTGAGATTGTACTATTTCTGAGAATAATCATCTCTAAAGTATTCTGTGAAATATTGGCTCACACAATACCCCTACTGAAGTCCCAGTGGAGCCTTGCCTATCATTTTAAGGCCTTGTAAGGCCCTGTATCATTATAGATAGGCAGCAAAGATTGGAATAAGCAAATGAAATTGGCACAGCATGAATTAACCCCCTTGATGCAGATGCTGTCACAACAGGAATGCGGAATTAATGTAATATAGTCCTACTTTTGTGGTCTTTTCTAGATTAACTACTGTTCTTGATTAAATTTTTACTTATCGTTTTTAAAATATCAGTTCAGACAACCACCAGAATAAATTTTTTTTAAAAAAATTGGTGTAAAATATATATCCTATTGGTGTCCCCTGCAGTGTCCATCTCTTGATGGAAGATGTTCTATAAGCTGTGATGATGAAGTAAGTATTTTATAGACTTTTTCTCATTTTATATCTCCATTTAGTTTTTAGTATGGCAACTTCATCTGAGGTAAGGCAGTGCACTTTCTGAAGTCAGTTTGGAAATGGTAAAAAGCTGTTCAGGGATACTATTATACCCATGTACTGTTCATCTTAAAATACAGACACGTCCCTGATACATACCATAGAATAAGAAGTTAATGTACCTTTCATTAAAGGAACATTTTTACATAATAAATAACTATTCCTTATTATGTGAAGATTACCCACTTGATAATATTTTTACATATTAAAACTGGAAATTATAATTGGAAAGATTCATTAAGCACAAAGCTACATTGGAACTGTTGCCCTGTTAGAACTGTTTGTCTGTTAGACATAAAATTTCTTGGATTATGTTATGTTTTGTATATCACCAATCTCAGTCATTGTGCTTGTCACAGGGTGGCTGGCCCCTTTAGGAGGGAGCAGGGCAAGTGAACCTGTGACGGGTCTGCTGACCCCAATTAGGTTTAAAATAGGATATCTGGGACTAGAGAGAGAAAACCAGGGAGAGGGAGTGCTAAAGTGTGGGAAGAAGCAGCAGGAAGTTCCCTGGGACAGGGAGGTAGTGGAAACCTGCTAGGGAAAGAATGGCCTCCAAAGAGAAGCCCTTGAGTAGTGGTGCTCAGTGAACAGAACATGGAAGATATCTCTCCGTCCTTCCTGCAGGAAATGGGGGGAAAATCCTTGGGAGCTGTAGCCCAGGGTGGGCTGAGTTTTTGTTACCTTTTGCCAAAGTTTGAAAAAAAAAAAAACTTCTGGAAAGAGACTCTGCATGTGGCAGTGGGTCATCTGTGAGCTGGGGAGGTCGTCAGTTCATTACAGCACTGTATAAATAATTAACAATAATAGTTAAAGTAAGTATTCCGCAGTATTTCCTGTGGTATAAAATTAAGTTGGGGCTTCACTGGGAACAGTCAATTCAAACCTCATTCCCCTCCCAATAAGAGTGTAAGTTATCCAAAAAGGGTCATCAGGTGTGTTTTAACAGTGTTTTGAAACATGTGCAAGTATTAAGATGGACATTCAATTCAGGCTTGTGGAAAAAAAATATTTTCATTTTGTACTAGACTTTTCTTTAAATTAACTTACAAACAGTTTACGATGTCTGACAATAATTCTGGCAAGCCAATTTCTGGGATTCTACCCCGCATTCCCAACATAGTTTGACATTCAGAGCATTTTGAACAGACGTTTTATTGAAAAAACACAGCCGAGACCCAGGTAGAGTGATACCACTTTTTAAATGTGTGACAGTTCCACAGGGGATTGAAAACACACAAAACATTCTGGAAACAGAATTTAAAATTCCAACATTATAAGAATGGAGCATGGCAACTTCTTCAACATATCAAATTAGTAACTCATTACAGCAAACTACAATGCATTTCCAAGAACTAAATAGTAGAGCTGACTGGAAAACGACAATTCAATTTCATGGCAGCTGTCATGGTTTCTGCATTTAGTTTTGTTCTGCATTGGATTGAAACCAAAACCTTTGGAATGTTTTTGCAAAAATGGAATTGTGTTGAAAAATCTATTTTCAGATTAAAACCTGAGCTTTTCAATGCAGGAGGGTGTGTGTCTTGGTGAGTAGGGCACTGACCTGGGATGTGGGAGTCCCAGCATCAAGTGTCTGATTCAGAAAGTTTTTTATCCCACTCTGAAGCAGGCAGAGGAGGGATGAACCTGGGTCTCCAACATTCCAGGGCAGCACTCTAACCACCAGGTTGTAGAGTATAAGGGAGTCTCTCTCCCATCCTCCACCTTTACACTTGACAACTTCGTTGGAGCCACTATGTCTCTGTAAAACCTTTTAACATTGAGTAGACAACATATTTTGATGAAATTTCATTTTGTTGAAAATGTTCCAACTAGCTCCATTAAATAGTGAATTCACTAGATGATAGAGGCTTAAGAGGCAGCACTAAAGAAAAATAAGTATTAGCAGTCAGCCAAATCTCTGAAGTTAATCTGTGTTCCCCATCCATTAAATAGCTGCTAATACAAGCAGTCTCCACTATTACTCTAGCAGTCAACTGTGGAAAGGCCAGTGATTATCCTGTGCCCTGGCAATGTGGATGGTCTCTAATGTGCCTTTTCTGTCTCTCTCTTTAGAGGCCTATGTCTCCTTCCTTTGAAGCTTGCATCCTCTTTTTTTAATTTTTTAACCTTTGAAAAAAGGTTCTTCTTTTCAACTGCCAATTTAAAAATACACCCTCTCCCCAGAATCCTTGATTTCATGCTAAGGCAGCCATTTCCATCCTCTTTTATACCTCCGTTTCCATGCCGTCATTTACATTTCAGTCCATTTTAATTAGGGCTCAGTGAGCTCACAGCCTCTTCCCCTAAAATGTGATCAGGCTCCCAATACAAAACATAAGCTCTGTAGAATTGTTAATTTCACGTTCCCAGTCTTGCTCCACTAAAGTTAGTTTTGTGCCTGCCTGCTGTGGACTTAATGGACAAACTTTACCTTGGATCCCCTCCAACAGCCTTTAAAATACTTGTATCAATGGGTTCCCAGTTATATCCAACCAGGTTGCTGAGCTGAGTATAACCTCAGGCAATCTGGGTAGGGTTAGAGTGCTATATGAAATCTCCTTACCATTTAGCTCAAGCCGTCAGCCAGTGGAATATCCAGATGGGTGGAGGTGATTCCCTGCCTTGTGGCTGTCCTAGTGATTGAATAGTAATGGTACATATTTTCTTATATAAACAGCTGTGATGATATGTGACTTTTTTTGTCAAATCAAGCCTTTTAATAAATCACAAAATATGCCATCAGTTGCTATACTGGAGAAGGGAAGCAGATTTGTAAAAAAACAAACAAACAAACTTTTCCCTTCTTACATCCTATCAAATTTCAAAAGTCACAATCTCTCTCAATGGCCCTTACTGTCCTGCTCTCAACGGCAAGCAGACATCTGGTAAATGGTTTACTTACTGGTGAGCAGCAGCTAAAACCCAACTAATAGGGGAGACCTTGTCTGTCATCCAGTTGCACAGTGGGCATAAGCTGAACAAGTTGGTGAGTTTTGAACCTTGCTTTAATGGCACTGAATAGTGATGACATGCCACTCATGCAGTTAAACAGAAATTTCAGTTTCTTTGAGGGGGGACTATGAATTTGTTAATCGGTTATTTTCACAAGTGTGTTGAGGTGGGATGTGTTTTAATTCATATTACGTTCCATGATTGTTAATATAATTGTACACTGGAGCTATGCAAAATACTCAGACCTTGAACCCACTCCAGAGTAATCTAGTTTTAGGTGCAAGGTCAGTTGCATTCTCAGAACTCAGCCCACATTCTTGCCAAGTTTATTCTGGATGTCATGCCTGCTCCTTTTTACAAGCCCAAGGACTGTCTGCATATGGAATGTTCCCCTTGAAGTCTGCAGTTCATTGAACTTGAGCCTTCAAGCAAACCTGAAGTGTATGGTTCACACTTGGTTATTGTTGTGAATCAAATCCTACAGGGCTCACATGAGCCTACTGTGTCTGAATAATATTATCTCCTGAACTAATCTCATAATTAAGAATTTCATGCTTATGCGCTGGACGAGTAAATCCCTCCAACTGTCCTTTGCGAATGCTTTCTTTTAATTTAAATAATCTTTCCTGGGTTTCTTGCTATATGGAGAAGGCTATTTTTATTTATGGCAAGTGAAAGACGAGTGAATGCACTCCTGCATGTGGTGCATTATCCCCCATGGAATATTTGGATGAGCCCAAGAAATGAACAACATAAACCCTCTCACCACATAGATCCATTTCCCTATCTCCAGTAGTGTTGTTAGCACACAGGAAGAATGGGCTAGTGGTTAGGGCATTAGCCTGTGCCTCAGGAGACCTGGGTCTAATTCCCTGTTCCTCCACAGACTTTCTGTGTGACCTTGCACAAGACAGTTAGGTCCAGACACACAAAGGTGCTTAGGCACATAAATCCCACTTGACACACACATTTGAGGGATTGGTAAATAATGAAGAGGACAGAGTGATACAGACACTGATACAGAGTGATTTGACTCTCTTGATAAACTGGGTGCAAGCAAACAATATGTGTTTTAATATAACTAAATGTAAATACATACATCTAGGAACAAAGAATGTAGGCCATACTTACCAGCTGGGGGACTCTATCCTGGGAACCAAAGACACTGAAAAGATGTGGGGGTCTTGGTGGATAAGTAGCTGAACACCTAATCCTAGGGAGTACTCCACTAATGCAATCCTGGGATGCATACACAGGGAAACCTTGAGTATCGGCAGAGAGGTTATTTTAACTCTCTATTGTGGGCGCTGGTACAACTCGGGCTGGAATCCGGTGCCCAGTCCTGGTACCCGTAATACAAGAAGGATGCTGATAAGTCAGCGAGGGTTCATAGAAGAGCCATGAGAATGATTAGAGGATTAGAGAACATTGCTTACAATGACAGACTAAGAGAGCTCAATTTATTTAACAAAGGGAAGATTAAGGATGACTTTATTAGTGGAACATGAGGAACAAATTACGTGTGGAACAAATATTTAATAATAGGCTCTTCAGTCTAGCAGGGAAAGGTATAACACAATCGACTAGCTGGAAATTTAAGCTAGACAAATTCAGACTAGCAATAAGACGTACATCTTTAATGGGGAGAGTAATTAATCTTTGGAAAAATTTACCAAGGGTTATGGTGGATTCTCCATCATGTGACCATTTTTAAATCCAGATTGGATATTTTTCTAATAGATTTGTTCTAGGAATTATTTTGGGGAAATGCTATGGCCTGTTATACAGGAAGTCAGACTAGATCACAGTGGTCCTTTCTCACCTATGAATCAGGCCACTCATCACCTTCTAAAACCTGAACAATGCTAACAAGTGGCTATGGCTAAGAGAAACAAGATATCGCTTCTCATTCTGGAATCCAGGCATTTTGTTCCCTTCTGCAGGTTGCTTGACTGAGAAAGAATAGCGAATGAAGCCAGACTTTGTCTTGTTCCGTGTGACTGTTTTTATTTATTTCTGAGCTTTGGACAACCACTGTCTGTGCAACTGTTTGTGTGGCTGCTAAAAACTACAGTTGATCCGGCCACCCCATTGAGATGGGTGGGTGGCATTTGATCCGGATATAGCAGCAAAATGAGGACATGTGTGGATGGATTTTAAGTAGAAGGCCACAACTTTTATTAAGTTAAACACAAGGGAGGGGAGCTACCTACCCATCAGCAATACTCCCCTATACCAGGCATTTAAGTGGTTCCAGTGGGGGGGGGGTTACAGGGCTCCTATCATATAACCCATAACTCAGGATAGACGCTCCTCAACCTACCCCAAGAATCAGTTTGCTGTGAGTCTTACCACTCCACCTCCTGTGTGGAGGAAGAGGAGGCAGAAGGGTGGGGACTCAGCCCACAAGGGCACAAGGCCTCACCCTATCCCATGAGCCCAGGGCCCATCAACAAAATCCCAGGTCTTTTACCTCTGAGAACTGTTCATTTTATCCTTTTAACCAGCCACAGAGGCATTAGCGACTAGCTAGGTCACTCCTCCCCGCAGTGACAGTGCCTGGTATCACAGCTCCTGTCCCATCCCATTCCCTCACATTCCATAGCCATATGTAAGTACCTCCATGTGACAAAGGTACATCATCATCCCTGAAAAATTAAGGCCTATTGTAACAGGCGACCTTATGCAGTACCACCAACCCCCTTGTTTCCACAGGTATCCTGGTGACATCCCAATTCACTTTCTACCTAGCCTTGTCCACTTTGGGTGGGTTTGGAGCACCTCACCAACCCGCCTTGCAAGCACTAGTGATCATATTAACCCAACCTCCAGCCATGATTGCCTAATCGAGCCAACAACCCTCTGGATTCTATCCCTGAAATCAACTCCCATGCAGCCCCTGAGATCATTTTCCTTGAGGTGAATAACCAGAACATGAGGCAGGACCACGTTGTTTGTCAATGACCTGATGCCTCTGCAGGCCTCTTTTGCTGAAACACTGGATGCAAATGGTGTCAGCCCTGAAACCCGGCTGGGATCTATCTGCTGTCCTGGCTGCTTTTGTGTGGGTCCAATGCTTTGTAGATTGTCTGCAAGTCCAAATATTGAGTATGATTGGGATACCCACTGTCTTCCTCTGCATTCTGACTGCTTCTACTGCTGCATCAGTGAGTAACACTGCTGCAATGGAGCCACAAGAGGCTCAACATGGCTTGTGTTCCAGGTTAAATCCCTGGAGCTGGGAGATGCAGGCCAATCAGCAACTCTGCACCCTAACTGGCCAATGGGTAGCAAAGATTCCAAGCAGGGGAAGAGCTACCCAATGTCCTTCATCAAGTGTCTCCTTCTCTTGCTGTTGGGGCTGTCCCACTTCACCACCAGCCTAATCAACTTCCCCCACCTGTTGAGGTGCGTGGGTGGCCTGTTGGTTCACCCCTGTATGCATCAGGGCTGAATGTGCATCCTCTGTGCTGCTACCCTCCCTTGATGGTTGCGCCAGCAAAGAGTAGCTTTATGGTGGAATTTTTGAAAGTATTCCATGTTGGCTTAACTTAGCTTCCAGTAAAGTTAATAGGAGTCTCATCCTTTTACTCGCACTTGCAACCATCCACAAGTTGCAGCAACTTAACAACTCCCTACCTGCCAAACGAGCCATCAGCTAGACTTGCAGCGTCTGCCAGGCTGGATTCCCATCCTAATTGTGGGTGAATAGGGTGGGGCTTCTGAAACAGAGCTGCAAGAGGCTCTACATGAGCTCCAGCTCCAGTGTCAAAGGAAACGCCCAGTATCTGTGTTGTGGATGAGCAAAACTGGTTGGAGTGATAAGCTCACCAAACTTTTGCCCATTTGTTAAAAACAAACTGGAAACAGACATTTCTGCAAAGTTGAGTTTTCGGGGTGGGGGTTCACTGCCAGTATTTAACCAGAATCTGAAGTATCAAAATTCAACCTGAAAGACTGCATAACATTGTCACAATATTTCCAGCCTGGACCAGAAGAGTAAATATTAGAAATCTTTTCGTATTTCCAGTCCAATACAGAAGGCTAAAGCGATTTAGATAACCTTTAAACATGTGTCTAAGCATTCGCTTATCTGAACTGAACCTCCAAACATAGTGAGTGAGCATGTATTATTACTCAGTGAACTTTATCTTCCTGGTTGTCAAGGGCAAGGGCTGCTTCTTCTGTAGTAATTTAACAACTCTCAACCAAAAGCCAAGATATGAATCAATGGTCACAGCATACATGTTGTGAAGAAGGCTATGGGCCTGATCATGTAGTTCTTACCCAGGCAAAACTCCCACTGAAGATAGGACTCCAGGATCAGACTCTGTATTAATTTCCAAATTGTAGGAACATTGTCTTGGGTTGCTGTTGTGCAACACAGGGTACCTTTTATTCATGGCTGCATCCGGCCTATTTATGGTAAGAAGAGAAGACTTTGGAATAAGAGCTAATCCATGAAATGTACTGTGTTGGGAGCGATCCTGAACTTTTTAATGTAAATTTCACAATGTGTAAGGAACAATATTTTGCTGAGTTAGGCCTAGAGTAAAGATATGTTACAAATATAATGTTGGGGCAGGTATCTGAAGTAATAATAAAGAGGAACTAAGTTATACCAAGGTTTGAGCTAAACCTTGAATTTAAATTCTGCAGAGCAGTAATTAAAACTTAGCCTGTAGCAAATCATTCACTTGAGGTTAAAATAATGTGGGGGAAGCACTGATTTGAGTTTACCTTGCTTTATGTAATTTATAAGTATGACCTACCTAAAGCTAACATTCCTACCCCTGATTCCAGGTCCCAATTAAAAACACAGTTTGAAAACCTTTAGGAGACCTATGGGGCCTCTTTTACAGAAGGCTTTACCCCCTCTCATTCTATGAACAAATTAAAAAATATTACCTGGTCCCCTGTTGGTCCTCCAAGCTGACACTGTGTTTTCATTAATACATCATTAGGGTAATGACATTGTGCTGATGTTGCTCTCTAAATAGAGCATAAGCCATGAGTAGCACCAGGCCTGTATGCCTTTGCATTCTTTGTTACAGGGAAATATTTTTAAAAATGCATTATTAAAATGTTGAATTTTTTTAAAAAATATTTTTGGTTCTGTTCGATAACCCCTTGGTTTGGGGCATTTGTGCATGAAGTAATCACTTAAGATACCTTAATCATTGCTCTCAGTTGCGAAGTTGGTTCACTTATAATTTATTTGAGCATTTACAATTATATAAGGGCCAAATGTTTATCTGTTTAGAGGACACGTGGGATTGAAATACATTACTTAATGAAATCAGTGACATACTTTAAAAACAAGACTTGAAATTGTGGCTTTATTATTTTGTAGGCAATTAACTGCTACCTCATAGATAATAATGGATTTATTTTAGTATCTGAAGACTACAGACAGGTAAGTGGCAGGCTTTTTTTAACCAGTCCCATATCAGATATTAGAAAACGTTTAGTTTGTTTGATTCTGTTTATTAAACATGGTCTTCAGTGTTGAAGCATTAAGACAATGATCCACATTTAAGGAATAAGTAGCATGAGATTAAAAAGATCCCTCCCTCAAAGAATGTAATTTGCCTCTCAGAGGGCCTCAAAGAATTTCTAGCTCACAGTGGGGTGGGTCTGCTCTAAACTCATAAATTATAGAACTCTTTGCTACAGAGGTATCTGTTCCCCTTTAAGAATTTTTACCTTGAGGAAGAGGGTTCCATGTGGAGTTTTTACCTCATTCAGTTGTGATCTGAAATTCCCATATTTCTGGCTAGATCTCAGCTGAATTAAGTTTGATATGATTAGGTAGGTTTACTGGGATGTAGAACCTTAAATTCTTTCAGAGACATCTTCCCTCACCCTGACCCTTGCTCCCACGAAAAAGAATCATATTTTGTCTGACCAGACTGGTCACTTTCACCAGTGCAATTCAATAGTGGGCAGCAGTGAAACTGACAAGAATCATGTTAATTCAGTCAGCAGCTTCCAGCACCCTTGGCGCCATACCAACCTCTTTATGATGACTGCCTCAGAGTCGGAGACCCCAGGGCTTCCACACTCCTGTGCCAGCAGGCTCTCCAAGCTGTGTGAAGCCAGCTGGCCTAGCAGTCTGGAAGCCCTGGGGCCCCCAAGTCTGAAGCAGTCCACATGGTGGGGCTGCCAAAGAGCTGGGACCCTGGAAGCCCTGGGGTCCCAACTCTGGGACAATCATTCAGGAGGGCTGCCAAGGAGCCAGGCAGGTGAGATGGCAGGAAATTAGCTAGGTTTCCTTGTGAAACCTGCCTGGCAGGCAGATTTTGAAACCTGCCTGTGTTATATTAGGTTCATCAAAGTCAACAAGTTTCTGTGAAATTTTTCACTTGTGACGGATCAATGTTTTCCGGTGGAAAAATGTTTGGTTGAAAACCTTCCAACCAGCTCAGTTTCAAAGCCTACTCTGACTGCATCACAAGCAGGCAGTCTCATGGCAGTATCAAGGGCACAGAGGCAGAAATTGACTTTGACCCTCCCCAACAAAGGAGGCAATACCATCTCCAACTGCCCAGCTCTGAAGGCAGTGCCGCCGCCAGCAGCAGTGCAGAGCTAAGGGTAGCAGTACCGCAACCCCCCTACAATAATCTTGCAAACCCCACCTCAAACTCCTTTTGGGTCAGGACCCCTACAATTACAACACTGTGAAATTTCAGATTTAAATAGCTGAAATCATGAAATTTACGATTTTTAAAATCCTATGACCGTGAAATTGACCAAAATGGACCCTGAATATAGTAGGGCCCTGGCAATAAGACTCTGTCTTTCCATACTCCTTTGCCACACACCACACAAAGCTATCTCCTTTGTGCGTGAGGAGGAGGGGCACTATCAGTTACCCTAATATCTGGGATTCTCCTTCTCTGCTGCTATTTGGAGGACTCCTGCTTCAGAAGTAACTAGAGCAGCTCTAAGAGCCCTGCCCTACACCTGGACAATCCATTTCTTTACTTGATCTAAACTGAGCAGTTCAAATGTTCTCAAAAACCCACAAACTGTGTAAAGGTTACTGATTTCTGAGGAGAAGCTAATGTTTAAAACTGTAAAAAGAGTGTTTTGAGTGAGAGCTGTCCTTTAAATGCCTGAATACAACTGACTCATGACTTGATAAATCAGATTTGCTATCTAACATTATACCAGCCTTTCCTGGTCTGGGCTCATTTGACGCTGTCTGATTTCCTGTCTTGCAATTAGGATAATTCTTCTTCATCATTAATCAACCAGTGCTATTGAAATTGGTGCATTTAGTCACATAAAATAAAAATGTTCGCCTTGCCCCTAGCAGGCTTTACACATTCATGTGTTTTGAAAAATGTCCCAGGTTTCCCCTCAGTGAAAAAGGCAATACTTGCTCTTTAGACAGAGGAATGCCCCTTGGCTAGGTCTGTAACTTCTGTCTGCAAACTCCCAGGTGTATAGTTGAGGTCAAGTAAGTTACTTGTAATGAAAACTAGGGTTTAGTTATTCATGCCCTTTCCTCCCGCTTCCCCTAAATTCTGGGATTTTCCCCTTTAAAACAGTGCAAAGATCATGTCCAATTGTTCTGTGAATTGAGGTCCTGAATTAAAAATGCCATCCCTACACTGGAAAAAGACACTGTCCTGCACATGCATGATTCTTTACAGCTCCATTTGCCTAGCTGTCAGGACCAGGCCTAATGGATAATGGGGTTTCTTCCAGATTGTATATCAAATTCATAACAGGAATGTTTGTTTTCTCATCAGAAATTTGTCTTCATTATTCCATATCTTTTCATTTACTGAACAAAGGCAAAATGGATCATTCATCGAGATGAGTGGTTTTAAGCAGGAAATGACTCTAAATGGGGTGAAAATTTATAGGATTGGTGAAATGTAATGTTCCAGCTCCATAAACAGGTCATGCAGGAATTATAAACAATGCTTTTTTATGACCATTTAGGAAATCCTTTCAAAACCAGTTTATATCTTTATGGAGTAGCATTTTAATCACAAGGGTTTGTGATCAGATTAGTTGCATTTTCTTTACAAGCTTGAGATTTGGGTGGTTTTTATTTCTGACATTAGATGTTATGCAATGTACCTCAATCTATTGTATAAACTCACCCATCTGCTCAAGGGTTTACTCTGTAATCCCCATAACTTGTCATGACTGTTAAGTCCTTTTCAATTTTTATGTAGCAGTAGTCCTGAAAATCTATCTATGTAACTGTCAGCTCCACTCTTGTCAGGTCCTAGGATATGCCAGTTTAAATTGTATCCACTCTTTTTTTGCATTTATCTCCACTTCCGGTCATGTATGTTCTTCCCCCTCAGACTGGGAACTTTTTTGGTGAGATCGAGGGGGCTGTGATGAACAAATTGTTAACAATGGGCTCCTTTAAAAGGTAAGAATTTTACAACCTTCTCTCCCTTAAAAAAAGGTTTGTATAAATAAAGTAAAATAAAACCAAGGTCAAATAAAACAAGCCCAAAGTTGACTGAGTGGCTGGATTCTGCTTGTGCTCATGTTCCAGGTGATCTTCGTAATTTGATGCCACATACATGGACTGTTACAAGTCTTGGAGACTTGGGTTACAATGAGTTTCCTGTTAACACAGTATAGCTTATTGGAGTATGATACTGAAATAAGAATCTGAGTCCAATCCTGTTCCCATTGACTTCAATGGCCGCAGAATTGGGCCCTATATACTGCAGAGCAGCTTAAAAAGATTTTTAAAGCAAGTCACAGAGGAAATAGAAAACAATGTAACCTATATAATCCTGGAGATTCTCCTCTTTAGAAAAGACAAACCAGAAAAGTCCAAAGTGTCCCAGAGATAAAAGGGAAGGAATTACTTCTCATTGATATATTTTCACTCACATTTACTATCTCAGCCTCGCAAAATTGTCATGAAAATTGACCAGGCCAGGCAAAAATCTACTTGCTGGGCCT
Organism: Lepidochelys olivacea; assembly: GCF_965140295.1. Classification (NCBI taxonomy): domain Eukaryota; kingdom Metazoa; phylum Chordata; order Testudines; family Cheloniidae; genus Lepidochelys; species Lepidochelys olivacea. The sequence goes on along the minus strand of NC_140417.1, from coordinate 27,367,427 downwards.
TACCAACATCGTAATGAAAAACAAATGAATTTTTTTATGTGCCCATCAAAATAAATTACTCACTTCAGGGAAGTGGGCAAGTAGAATTTTGCAAGGATATGTTAACCTTATCTCCCAACTCAGTACTAGATTCTGCCTGGTTTTTACACAGCTCTAAATAGCCTCCATCCCTTCACCGTTGTATGCCCCATATAAGAGCTGTGAAGAACTGTAGTCCTTGCATTTACCCACCCTTCTGCTGTATTGTTACTGCTGTTGTACTCAAGCTAGCTTTGATTTTAAAGCTAAGTCACACCTCCTGATTGTAGTGTAGTCATATCCTTAGAGGCCGTATGCTTCCTGTGCTCCTGTTGGGCTGTACAGTGGTTCATCACACACAATAAAGAGCTCTCCCAAAATGAGAAGATCTAGCACTCAGTGAATAGTCCCAAATCCTAGTTTTCTGATGGTGGCAACCTTAATTCTGCTGGCAAAGGAACTGTTATTTGTTTACTGTTACATTTTTAATAGTTATTATGAAATGAAGTGAACTAATTCCTATTTACTAAATGGGTTCTGGGATGGAAGGGCAAGAAGCAAGCCATTTTATTTAATCCAAGCTAAAAATCGGCATTAAATGCAAAGGATAATGCTTTGCCTCCAATCTTTGCTTTTTTCCTATCCGGCAGAATATTGGCATTTTAAATAGTTGTTCAACCAAAAATTCAGTGGGGCTGAGCTCCATGACTAACATAAATGAAGTGAAGGATCCATCTCATGTGCAGCAATAGCCAACTTGGAATGGCTAATCGGTTCATGTTTAGCTATGAGGCAGCTAGAAAGAATGAAGCCAACATCGAATCCACTAACTGAGAGTGACTGAACCACACACTGAAAGCAAAATTTAAACACAGTGAGTGGATTATTTAAACAGAATTAGCTGGTCGTTGCCAGTGAATTTAAAAAATGGGTTAGAATCAAACTGGTATAATTGCACTAAATGAGCCACCTGCTCTTTCTGTGGTACAGCAGATAGCCCAGTGCAACAGAAAGTAAAGTCACTTTCATCTGAGGTATACAAGGCTTTTAAAAAGAATCCTCCCACCAACATGGAATGGGAACCTTTCCTGGGTTTGTAATGAACATTAATCAGACGTGTTCCTTGTTTAAAGGTTATTGTTTTCTTTTTACTTTACCTTAATGTATTTATTTATTTTTATTTCAAATCAGGGGAAAAAAGCATGTAAGGGTTTGGAGGGGATCTCTGCATTCTGGGCATTGATGCTGCATGAGCACAACAGAGCAGTTGCCATAAATATTATGTACATCATATTTCCTATTATTATGGTTATTATGGAGATCAGATTAGAGAGCAGGCTCTAATCGGTCTCTATATTCTTTGAAGTTTTTCTCTGATGATTTCCAGAGCTATCCTTTATTCCAGTTTGCTGCCTATATGTTGTCTACTTTCCAGCAGATGTGTGTGCTATAAAAAGTGTCACCTGAGCTGTTTGTGCTCCTCAGTGGCTTAGCTGGCAAAGTGTAGGCTTCCATGATACCTGGACCAACACCATAAAACACAAAAGGCATTTATTGACACACCCTGAGAAATGGGAGTCCTAAAGTTCCTCTTGAACCTAGCTATCCCAAGTGGCAATACAAAGAGATTCCACTACATCACAGATTCATGCTAATTATCACACAAACTAAGGGCCCGATCCTGCAAAGGGATCAGATGACCTCTTGTGATATTCTGAGTTCCCTCAACTTCTATTGGATAAGAGAGCACTCAGTACTTCTCACAATCAGGCTGGAAGCATTGGGCAAAAGGGGGTTGTTTCCGTAAGTCCACATTTGTTTTCATCATGTACCTGGGTATTCACAAATCCATCCATATATTGGCTGTTTGTATTTTAATGTGAAACTTCAAGTAGAACTAAAAAGTCTTTTTCTTAGACTGAGTAGTGCACTTTTGTTGATCTTCTTAGTTTGAACTTTATGTTCAGGAAAATATATAGTCTTTTTCTTAGCAAATTACCTCTGTAGTCACATGGCCTGTTGACTGTTAAGTCCTTAGTTATCAAATCATTGTCTACTGTACGTTCTGTATAATGCACACAGTCCGGTATTAAAATGTCATTTAAATGCATTACCAATTAAATTAAGATGTACATATGGAAGGAACTGAATTGATATAAACCAAAAAGCTGCAGCTTTTATAGGTACTGAAACTTATCATGAAAAACTTCTTCTCAATTAAAAAGATTTGCTACAAGAACCAATATACTTTAGCTTTTTGCAAGAGTCACACCACACAGTTCATGGGAATAGTGTGAAATGCTATTTGTTTGCTGAAAGAAAAGTATATAATGTGGAAAAGCCTACAAAATCAGAGATCTATGAATAAATATGTTTATAAAAGGGATGAACTGAGTAAAAATGGAAGAGAAAGCCGAAGGTCTAGTCTACCAAAAAGTCCCCCCAAAATTCTTCAGTAGGATCTAAAAATGAGTACATTTTAAAGGCAAATATGACACAATATCCTCTCCTCTTGACAGTTCTGTTTCCATCAGGCATTCTCCTGGCCCCTGCAGAAGGACCTCTACTTTGGTATTTAATCATGTTCTCAGAACATAAGACCAAACTGGTGGACACCTGGATTCCAGCTTTCCCAGATGCTAAGGCTCACTAACAATTTCTTGTTGCTCTGAAGGCTGCTCTTACTGCTCGCCTTCCCCTGCTTCTTTCATTTATCTTTCTTTATGTGCTTCCTAGTGAATAATGCATGCTGTCTGTGCTTTTAAAGTACGGTACATTCCAAACCTCTTACCGTTTTCTCTCTCTCTCTCTCTCACTCACACACACGCATGCATGCACACACATTCTATCTTTTGATTGGCTTATAAATTAAGTTTAGTGAAAGTTCGCCAAATCTTAGAAATGTTTTGCTTCTTGGTTATAATCCTCACTATCCTATGAAATTCCGAAAGCTTTGAAAAGCTACATGCAAAACTGCAAAGCATTTTTGAAGCCAAATACTGGAAAAAGAATAACTTAGTGGGTCACGCCACTCCCTTTCAGACATAACAGCCTTCTAAAGAAGCATGTTCACCTGTGTACCATGGGACATTTTAACATGTAAGCTCCTTGACTGAGACATGACTTTTAATTAAATGTGCTGGGAATATTTTAAAAGATAAATGTTATATTTGCAAGTCTTGTTTTCTTTAATTTAGTGCTTAGCTTCCTACTGGATGGACTGATTTATTTATTTGGTGGTATTCAAAACCATTTAAAAATGCAATGACCTTTTTATCCGCAATTTGTTTATGAAATGTGCACTTTGGAGGAGACTACTGCTGAGAGTGAAGGGGCAGTCAAGAGGGGCTTAATGTAGCTGTATTCACCTGTACAAATTTGACCATTATTTCGCTGGTCCAGAGGAAAACAGTCCCTATTTCTGATGTATTTAATTGCTGTAGTCCCCAGGGCCTGTTTCTACTCCCACTGAAGAAGTCAATGAAAATCTTGCATCGACTTTGAGCAGGATCAGACCCAACATATACCCCAAAAGTATGTCATAAAATATGACAAAATTAATGCACTCAGGTGCAGGGTTGTGGGAGGGGAGGGTTGTTGCTGTTTTTGGTTTGGGGTTTTGGGGGGGTTATTTGCATTTTGGGGGTTTTTTTGGTTAACAAAAATGCCCTGCACAATAGGCCTCATTTGTAACCTGCACACAATCTCTAGGCATTAAAGATAGATCAGTCTCCCCATCTTACCTAATGACGTTGCCAGAAAGAGGAGCCCTGTTCTGACTGTTTAAATTTGCCAGCTGTATTTCTTGACCGGTGCTCTTGTCACTTTTTCATGGCTCTGTGGTATGCTCTTGGCCCATCCGACATCTAAGATTCAAGGGCTCATAACTGAATTTGGGTTTAGACTTTAGGTCTGAGTGAATTTTACTACCACTTTCATACAGTGTATTAAGATATACAGGAATATCTTTACCCAACTGTAAGGCCCCAACCATGTGTGCTGTGTAAAAGGGTCCTTGTTCTGCATGCTAGAAATAAACGTCGAGTTGTAGCTTTATAAATGTTATGCTTTGCAGTATCTTGGCAATTAGAAGCAGTTAAAAACTAGTTCAGCTCTTCTCCTAAGCACAGCCAAAGACATGCGCTGACAAGTTATTTTTGTCAAAGGCATAATTTATTTTTATTTTTTTAACTGAATTTAGTAGTGATGAAAGGTGCTGGATTGACAGCCCTGGAGACTATAATAATCTGTTTGTCTATCCTTACACTGTTCAGCCAGTGACCTACAGGGCCACCTCTAAGCCTGAGAGGCTAGTTCACTCTCCATGCTCATTAAATCTTGCCCTTCTGCTGAGAATTCAAGCAAGGATGCCAACTGTGTTTGAGGAGGTGGACATCTGTCCATTAGAACTGGACTGAGACCCATCAATTCATTTCACACAGGCCACTATTCAGTCACTGCCTAACTGGGTGGGATTTCAACTCACAGCCTAGAGGTTATATTTCATGTCCCCTACCGGTCACCTGAGTCACCCAGTCCCCTAACGGTAAAAATTTCACAACATTTACTTGCAATGTACTGTGCATGTTTCATCACATAGCTGAAAAATAGTTTGTTGTAAAATACCATAGTATTGTCCGCTGACACTTGGGAATCTTAGTAGGCAGTACATGCATTCGTTATGGGATCATGATTAGGTGGTATTAAAAGGAGCACTGGAGATGAATCTAACAGTTGCTCACAGGCACATATATTAAGCTAAGATGACTCAGGGTCAGAATTTTTTGGTTTGCTGAATTTTGGAAGAAGATTGTGTTAATTACTCACTTTGGCACAGGGCTACTCCCATTGACAATTTCCCTGCTTCCCTTTGTGTGCATTTCCTCCTTTCTTATAGAATTGCAGCTTGCATAAGTTACAAGACAGAATCATATAAAGCTTGTTATTCATATAAATTACATATATGCCATAATATCTTTAATTGGTGAGAAAATTACTATTTTTATTCAGTTGCATGTCTTTGCTAGTATATTTGTAAATAAGAATGTTTGACATTGATAGGTAGAAAGTAAAACACATGCTGAAGATCTAGCTGAAAGTAATACATAAGTTAGTATAACCTGTGCTGCTGGTTGTGATGGGGTGTATAAACCCTGCACTAGGACTGAAGGGGTTAAAGGATAGATCTGGGCCCAGACAACCCCGCCCAGAGCATGCTCCAGATGGAACTTAAAAGGAAGCCAGACCACTCAGAAAGGGAAAGACAAGGCAGGGAGAAAGATATGCCTTGGGAGCGCCTAAGAAGGGATGCTGCAGCAGCTCTTCTAGGAAAAGGGGAGCCTATCTGGTGGGCCTAGACAGACTAAAGGTGCAGTTTATACCTTTTCTTCAGCATCTGTTGTTATAGATGGAAAAGCATGGACTATAGAATGGGGGGTAGGAAGTGGCCCAGATAGGGCAACTGTAAGGCGCCCTTGGTAACCCTCGCAGAGCCCTGGGTCGAGCCCAGTAGAGGGGAGAGCCCGGGCTCTCCTACCAACCACCCTCTGCACTAAGGAGGAACTCACCCCCTAATCACTGGGTGATGCTTCCATCAAGTGACAACATCCCAACTTGGTGGAGAATGTAAGCATTCACGCTGGGTCTGCTGTAAGACTTTGAGAAGAAGAACTGGAAGGGAAGAAAAAGAGGGGAGAGAGAGAGAGAATGAGAAGAAAAATGGATTTCGACAAATTTTTGAAGTGGCTGATGGTCAGCCAACAGCAGCAGAACCAGGTTTTCCAACATATGACTGCCCAACAACAGCAATAACAGCTTATCCAGGAGCAGGCGACAACAGCAGGAACAGCAACAAGCCTGCTTCAACAGGTGATGGCCATTTTACAACCTCCCGGAGCAAACGCAAACATGGCGACTGGTACCTTGAGCCCCACCACAATTACGAACCTCCTGTAAGACTCACAAAAATGGGGCCAGAAGATGACTCCAAAGCTTTCTCAGTCACTTTCAAGAGGGTCATCACAGCAGCTTGATGGCCATCCAAATACAGGACTGTTTTGCTGGCACCATATCTTACTGGACTTACTCAAGCTATGTACTGGAACTTTGATGCCATGGAAGCCCAAGATTATGCTAAGGTCAAGGGGCCATCTTGGACACCTTCCGTATCATGGCAGAAACCCACCAATAGTGCTTATGTTGGGAAAGATGTCCCCTGGGGACCCAGTTATGAGCAGTGACCAAGAGGCTTAAGGAATACTCTTGGCAGTGGCTCCAGCCCAACAGATGGACAGGAGGACAGGTGGCCAAACAAGTGGTGCTGGAACAATTTAGCAGCTGCAGACCTGACAGTGGTGCCACTCAAAACCAAAGATGCTCACCCCAGCTGACCAGTGACAGCAGACCTTCTGGCCTGCTGAGGGGGCAACCCACTGGGGAACTGCATGCCAGGTCTGGCGCCCCCAGCCAGTCCATGGCTATAACAAAGCCCTAGAAGACTGGTTCCAAGGGGAGGAAAGAGTGAGAGGACGGACCAGTCCCAAAGAAAGACCCACCACACAAGTCCCACCTCCTCTGTGCAGTCAGGGGTGGAAAAAAAACCTCAACTCACACTTGCTTTTTTGTGCTAGCAACAGGTCATTTCTGCTGTGACTGCTCCTTCATGAATTGCCCCGATGGGCAGGCATGGATGCCAGACACCTGGGTTAGAAAAAGAGGCCTGGCCAAGAATCTAATCCCTGTGTGGATCAACGGGGTAGAGGTGACAGCCCTAATAGTGTTGAGGTGCAGCCAATGCTGATCTGAGGACAACTAGCAGGACCCAGAGATAACCTGGGAGAAATCTTCTACCTCTAATGCATGCACAGCAATGTAGGCCTATATCCCACAAGTGAGATACAGTTCACTGTAGGAAGCTGCATGGGAAAAATACTGTCAAGCATGGTCCCCACTCTGGCCTACCCAGTGATTTTGGGTTAGATGTTTAATTTTCTTGAACCAGATTTTTACTCAACTGCAAGTACATTGTAAAGTGCAACACTGAATTTACTGTATCAGGAAACTGACTATAAAAGGGTTTCACCAAAATGGATATATCCCCCAAGTTTATCTAAAACAAAGGTGCATAGTTAGCTGTTGAAAATTTGTTTTCCATTACTTAAAGTTTTATATATAGTTTGTGTCTATCATATATCAGATTTTGAAAGCAACTGTTCTGTGGACTTCAGTGACGATGATAAAGTATGGAAATGTGGGCAGTTAACAGTACAGTGATGTCATAAAGACTCAGGCATGTTCCCTCTGGCAAGAATAATCTACTGATTCTAAGAACACATCAGGCTTGGGTTGGGCATAACTAGATGGGTTTAAATTTAGATCAGAGGGAAAGCTGGCAATTATCATGTTCTTTAACTATAAACAGCTGAACAGGACACAGGTAGCCACAAACTTTTCAAACAGCATCACAATCACTTCAGAAAGGCTAAATAACCTAAAAATCTTTCTTTTTGCAACATTTAGTTAAACCTGTCTAAATATTGAGGAAAAATTATTTTATAACATCTTAGAATGACATTAGTATTAATATAATACTGTAGAAATGAAATCTTTACACAGAAGCACTTCAGAATCTTGAAAAAAGAAAAGGAGTACTTGTGGCACCTTAGAGACTAACCAATTTATTAGAGCATAAGCTTTTGTGAGCTACAGCTCACTTCATCAGATGCATATCGTGGAAACTGCAGCAGACTTTATATATACACAGAGAATATGAACCAATACCTCCTCCCACCCCACTGTCCTGCTGGTAATAGCTTATCTAAAGTGATCATCAGGTGGGCCATTTCCAGTACAAATCCAGGTTTTCTCACCCTCCACCCCCCCACACAAATTCACTCTCCTGCTGGTGATAGCCCATCCAAAGTGACAACTCTTTACACAATGTGCATGACAATCAAGTTGGGCTATTTCCTGCACAAATCCAGGTTTTCTCACATCCCCCCCACCCCCATACACACACAAACTCACTCCCCTGCTGGTAATAGCTCATCCAAACTGACCACTCTTCAAGTTTAAATCCAAGTTAAACCAGAAAATCTGGGGGGGGGGGGTAGGAAAAAACAAGAGGAAACAGGCTACCTTGCATAATGACTTAGCCACTCCAAGTCTCTATTTAAGCCTAAATTAATAGTATCCAATTTGCAAATGAATTCCAATTCAGCAGTTTCTCGCTGGAGTCTGGATTTGAAGTTTTTTTGTTTTAAGATAGCGACCTTCATGTCTGTGATTGCGTGACCAGAGAGATTGAAGTGTTCTCTGACTGGTTTATGAATGTTATAATTCTTGACATCTGATTTGTGTCCATTTATTCTTTTACGTAGAGACTGTCCAGTTTGACCAATGTACATGGCAGAGGGGCATTGCTGGCACATGATGGCATATATCACATTGGTGGATGTGCAGGTGAACGAGCCTCTGATAGTGTGGCTGATGTTATTAGGCCCTGTGATGGTGTCCCCTGAATAGATATGTGGGCACAATTGGCAACGGGCTTTGTTGCAAGGATAAGTTCCTGGGTTAGTGGTTCTGTTGTGTGGTATGTGGTTGTTGGTGAGTATTTGCTTCAGGTTGCTGTAGGCAAGGACTGGCCTGTCTCCCAAGATTTGTGAGAGTGTTGGGTCATCCTTTAGGATAGGTTGTAGATCCTTAATAATGCGTTGGAGGGGTTTTAGTTGGGGGCTGAAGGTGACGGCTAGTGGCGTTCTGTTATTTTCTTTGTTAGGCCTGTCCTGTAGTAGGTAACTTCTGGGAACTCTTCTGGCTCTATCAATCTGTTTCTTTACTTCTGCAGGTGGGTATTGTAGTTGTAAGAAAGCTTGACAGAGATTTTGTAGGTGTTTGTCTCTGTCTGAGGGGTTGGAGCAAATGCGGTTGTATCGCAGAGCTTGGCTGTAGACGATGGATCGTGTGGTGTGGTCAGGGTGAAAGCTGGAGGCATGCAGGTAGGAATAGCGGTCAGTAGGTTTCCGGTATAGGGTGGTGTTTATGTGACCATTGTTTATTAGCACTGTAGTGTCCAGGAAGTGGATCTCTTGTGTGGACTGGACCAGGCTGAGGTTGGTGGTGGGATGGAAATTGTTGAAATCATGGTGGAATTCCTCAAGGGCTTCTTTTCCATGGGTCCAGATGATGAAGATATCATCAATATAGCACAAGTAGAGTAGGGGCTTTAGGGGACGAGAGCTGAGGAAGCGTTGTTCTAAGCCAGCCATAAAAATGTTGGCATACTGTGGGGCCATGCGGGTACCCATAGCAGTGCCGCTGATTTGAAGGTATACATTGTCCCCAAATGTGAAGTAGTTATGGGTAAGGACAAAGTCACATAGTTCAGCCACCAGGTTAGCCGTGACATTATCGGGGATAGTGTTCTTGACGGCTTGTAGTCCATCTTTGTGTGGAATGTTGGTGTAGAGGGCTTCTACATCCATAGTGGCCAGGATGGTGTTATCAGGAAGATCACCGATGGATTGAAGTTTCCTCAGGAAGTCAGTGGTGTCTCGAAGGTAGCTGGGAGTGCTGGTAGCGTAGGGCCTGAGGAGGGAGTCTACATAGCCAGACAATCCTGCTGTCAGGGTGCCAGTGCCTGAGATGATGGGGCGCCCAGGATTTCCAGGTTTATGGATCTTGGGTAGTAGATAGAATATCCCAGGTCGGGGTTCCAGGGGTGTGTCTGTGCGGATTTGATCTTGTGCTTTTTCAGGAAGTTTCTTGAGCAAATGCTGTAGTTGCTTTTGGTAACTCTCAGTGGGATCAGAGGGTAATGGCTTGTAGAAACTCGTGTTGGAGAGCTGCCGAGCAGCCTCTTGTTCATATTCCGACCTATTCATGATGACAACAGCACCTCCTTTGTCAGCCTTTTTGATTATGATGTCAGAGTTGTTTCTGAGGCTGTGGATGGCATTGCGTTCCGCATGGCTGAGGTTATGGGGCAAGTGATGCTGCTTTTCCACAATTTCAGCCCGTGCACGTCGGCGGAAGCACTCTATGTAAAAGTCCAGTCTGCTGTTTCGACCTTCAGGAGGAGTCCACCTAGAATCCCTCTTTCTGTAGTGTTGGTAGGGAGACCTCTGTGGATTAGTATGCTGTTCAGAGGTATTTTGGAAATATTCCTTGAGTCGGAGACGTCGAAAATAGGATTCTAGGTCACCACAGAACTGTATCATGTTCGTGGGAGTGGAGGGGCAGAAGGAGAGGCCCCGAGATAGAACAGCTGCTTCTGCTGGGCTGAGAGTAGAAAGTAGAGTAGAGAGAGAGGCTCAGCTCTCGTCCCCTAAAGCCCCTACTCTACTTGCGCTATATTGATGACATCTTCATCATCTGGACCCATGGAAAAGAAGCCCTTGAGGAATTCCACCATGATTTCAACAATTTCCATCCCACCACCAACCTCAGCCTGGTCCAGTCCACACAAGAGATCCACTTCCTGGACACTACAGTGCTAATAAACAATGGTCACATAAACACCACCCTATACCGGAAACCTACTGACCGCTATTCCTACCTGCATGCCTCCAGCTTTCACCCTGACCACACCACACGATCCATCGTCTACAGCCAAGCTCTGCGATACAACCGCATTTGCTCCAACCCCTCAGACAGAGACAAACACCTACAAGATCTCTGTCAAGCTTTCTTACAACTACAATACCCACCTGCAGAAGTAAAGAAACAGATTGATAGAGCCAGAAGAGTTCCCAGAAGTTACCTACTACAGGACAGGCCTAACAAAGAAAATAACAGAACGCCACTAGCCGTCACCTTCAGTCCCCAACTAAAACCCCTCCAACGCATTATTAAGGATCTACAACCTATCCTAAAGGATGACCCAACACTCTCACAAATCTTGGGAGACAGGCCAGTCCTTGCCTACAGCAACCTGAAGCAAATACTCACCAACAACCACATACCACACAACAGAACCACTAACCCAGGAACTTATCCTTGCAACAAAGCCCGTTGCCAATTGTGCCCACATATCTATTCAGGGGACACCATCACAGGGCCTAATAACATCAGCCACACTATCAGAGGCTTGTTCACCTGCACATCCACCAATATGATATATGCCATCATGTGCCAGCAATGCCCCTCTGCCATGTACATTGGTCAAACTGGACAGTCTCTACGTAAAAGAATAAATGGACACAAATCAGATGTCAAGAATTATAACATTCATAAACCAGTCAGAGAACACTTCAATCTCTCTGGTCACGCAATCACAGACATGAAGGTCGCTATCTTAAAACAAAAAAACTTCAAATCCAGACTCCAGCGAGAAACTGCTGAATTGGAATTCATTTGCAAATTGGATACTATTAATTTAGGCTTAAATAGAGACTTGGAGTGGCTAAGTCATTATGCAAGGTAGCCTGTTTCCTCTTGTTTTTTCCTACCCCCCCCCCCAGATTTTCTGGTTTAACTTGGATTTAATCTTGAAGAGTGGTCAGTTTGGATGAGCTATTACCAGCAGGAGAGTGAGTTTGTGTGTGTATGGGGGTGGGGGGGATGTGAGAAAACCTGGATTTGTGCAGGAAATAGCCCAACTTGATTGTCATGCACATTGTGTAAAGAGTTGTCACTTTGGATGGGCTATCACCAGCAGGAGAGTGAATTTGTGTGGGGGGGTGGAGGGTGAGAAAACCTGGATTTGTACTGGAAATGGCCCACCTGATGATCACTTTAGATAAGCTATTACCAGCAGGACAGTGGGGTGGGAGGAGGTATTGGTTCATATTCTCTGTGTATATATAAAGTCTGCTGCAGTTTCCACGATATGCATCTGATGAAGTGAGCTGTAGCTCACAAAAGCTTATGCTCTAATAAATTGGTTAGTCTCTAAGGTGCCACAAGTACTCCTTTTCTTTTTGCGAATACAGACTAACACGGCTGTTACTCTGAAACCTTTCAGAATCTTGGATCACTACTTTTGCTATTCATGCTACAGTGGTGTTTGCAAGTATTAGCACTAGAAGTCTTTTACCATTTTGATGTACAGGAAATCTTAGAGCTGTAACACATTTTCAAGAATAAAGGAAAGCTGGCATTTGAATTTGTGAATGCTGTAGAACCCATTTGTATTGATCTTTAATATCTATTAATAGTGACGTTGAATGAAAGTCCTGAATTGTTTCAACATGTTGTAGTGTTCAAATTTCAGCGTCATTATGGGCATCATCCTATGGCCATTCATGGTTACTGCAATCTTCCCATTGGCTTCCATTGGTGAAGTATTAGACCTTATGAAGCTGTCTACAGTCATACTTTTGCTAATGTGATCTGCACATCCTTTGTTGATGTTGTTGTTTGAATTGTCTTTGGAAAGATGCAGGTTTTCAGTAGCATTGAAGCTGACCCTTTGAAAAACAGCATAACACTTATTTTACTCAGTTTGGTAGGATTTAATAGCCATTGTTAATTAGCACATGTTGTAACAACATCAGTACTTCCTTCACAAAAGCAGAATTTATTCCAGGCCTTTATTAGGAAAACTGTATCTGTCCTGCAGCTTTCCTTAAGATTTGTTCAATTTTTTTTCCACCTGGATATGCTGTCTCTGTTTTGAAAGCGACTTTCCTATACTTTCCGCCTGTAACCGGAATCTTCTCTCTGGAAACACTTTAATATATTTAGAAAAGACTATAAACACATTGCAGTATCATACACACATGGGTTTGTGGCACTCCAGCCCAGCAATAGCTATTATGCTATTTGCTCACCTTGATTGAAAGGATATCTGTTATAACGCTCTCCGTGTGCCTTAAAGCTAAGGCTTACTTCTTGCCTTACAGCAAAGTAAAATTCTGTTTCACTACATGTTTTAACCCAGGTGTTACAAACAATAAGAGCAATCTTAGATTTTTCCAAAACAATACCATCCTTACCCATCAGCCTGTGTAACCAGGGTTATTCCGTTAAATTTTGTATTTAAAATTACTTGTTTGAATTCATATTGCAATATTTTATTAACCTTTATCATTGAATGTTTAGTAAAGAAATCACACGCAACATTTCACTTATACAATCATAGTATTTACAAGCGTTAATATTAAAAAAATATTTAAAGACATCTTCCAATATTTAAGACTGGAGTCTAAATGATAATTATAACAGATGTTCTAAGTGGTACATAGTAATATAATTTCATTAAAACTTCTAGGCAGGATAAAGCAATCTTCAGATTAACAAACCTCTTATAGCAGATGAAGCTGGCATTAGATGATATGATTGCACTTTTCAAATACCACGTTTGCAGTACTTTTATTCATTATATTAAACATACCAGGAAAGGAGTGAAAACTGAACACTAAGAACAGACAACGGGGCATGGGAGAGTGGGGGCATTTCAGCGAAGTAGTCTTCTTTGGCAATTCTTCATAGAACAATTAAAGCCTGTAAACTGCTCTTCTTTGTGTGCTTAACACGTGCTGACATCAGTGATAAGAGCAGTGCATGGTTCTTAGATACAGAGGAGTGAAACACAGGAGCCACGACTGGAGATGGAGAGGCTTGGAAAGTGTAACCCTGGTTAGCGGGGAGAAGGGGGAAAGCTAGAAGAAGTGGTGTATTTCTGCATGCCATAAGGGCAGCACAACTTACACCATGTACTGCTCTGTTTGTCTTGGCAGATCTGTGTGCGTGGATCTGGCTGTGGGCGTGATTCTGCCAAATATGGTCAGTGTTTAACCTACACCCATGTATAGGTCTCTAGTTATGCGTTTTGTCTACCATTTGCCTCTTTCTGCCAGGCCGATACAGCTCTGGCTTCCTTGCCATTTTTTTTACTGGACATAAGATATAGTAAGTAAGAAAGCATTATGTGACACATACTAAATGTTTAGCTGAAACTGCAGGATCCAAACCACTTAGTCAAAATATATCTGAGCCAGAAAGAAATATACTGTGTAACTAATATATAACATTTGAATAAAAGGAGTACTTGTGGCACCTTAGAGACTAACAAATTTATTTGAGCATAAGATTTCATGAGCTACAGCTCACTTCATCGGACGCATTCAGTGGAAAATACAGTGGGGAGATTTATATACACAGAGAACATGAAACAATGGGTGTTACCATACACACTGTAAGGAGAGTGATCGACTAAGGTGGGCTATTACCAGCAGGAGAGCGGGGGGTGGGGAGAAAATCTTTTGTAGAGATAATCAAGGTGGGCCATTTCCACTAGTTGACAAGAACATCTGAGGAACAGTGGGGGGGTGGGCGGGGGGGAAATAAACATGGGGAAATAGTTTTACTTTGTGTAATGACCCATCCACTCCCAGTCTCTATTCAAGCCTAAGTTAATTGTATCGAGTTTGCAAATTAATTCCAATTCAGCAGTCTCTCGTTGGAGTCTGTTTTAGAAGTTTTTTTGTTGAAGAATTGCCACTTTTAGGTCTGTAATCGAGTGACCAGAGAGATTGAAGTGTTCTCCAACTGGTTTTTGAATGTTACAATTCTTGACGTCTGATTTGTGTCCATTTATTCTTTTACGTAGAGACTGTCCAGTTTGGCCAATGTACATGGCAGAGGGGCATTGCTGGCACATGATGGTATATATCACATTGGTAGATGTGCAGGTGAACGAGCCTCTGATAGTGTGGCTGATGTGATTAGGCCCTATGATGGTGTCCCCTGAATAGATATGTGGACACAGCTGGCAATGGGCTTTATTGCAAGGATAGGTTCCTGGGTTAGTGGTTCTGTTGTGTGGTGTGTAGTTGCTGGTGAGTATTTGCTTCAGGTTGGGGGGCTGTCTGTAACCAAGGACTGGCCTGTCTCCCAAGATCTGTGAGAGTGATGCTTGTCCTTCAGGATAGGTTGTAGATCCTTGATGATGCGTTGGAGAGGTTTTAGTTGAGGGCTGAAAGTGATGGCTAGTGACGTTCTGTTATTTTCTTTGTTGGGCCTGTCCTGCAGTAGGTGACTTCTGAGTACTCTTCTGGCTCTTTCAATCTGTTTCTTCACTTCTGCAGGTGGGTATTGTAGTTGTAAGAATGCTTGACAGAGATCTTGTAGGTGTTTGTCTCTGTCTGAGGGGTTGAAGGAAATGCGGTTGTATCGTACAGCTTGGCTGTAGACAATGGATCGTGTGGTGTGGTCAGGGTGAAAGCTGGAGGCATGTAGGTAGGAATAGTGGTCAGTAGGTTTCCGGTATAGGGTGGTGTTTATGTGACCATCGCTTATTAGCACCATAGTGTCCAGGACGTGGATCTCTTGTGTGGACTGGTCTAGGCTGAGGTTGATGGTAGGGGGGAAATTGTTGAAATCATGGTGGAATTCCTCAAGGGCTTCTTTTCTATGGGTCCAGATGATGAAGATGTCATCAATGTAGCACAAGTAGAGTAGGGGCATTAGGGGACGAGAGCTGAGGAAGCGTTGTTCTAAGCCAGCCATAAAAATGTTGGCATACTGTGGGGCCATGCGGGTACCCATAGCAGTGCCGCTGATTTGAAGGTATACATTGTCCCCAAATGTGAAATAGTTATGGGTGAGGACAAAGTTCAGCCACCAGGTTTGCCGTGACATCACTGTTCCTCAGACGTTCTTGTCAACTGCTGGAAATGGCCCACCTTGATTATCACTACAAAAGGTTTTCTCCCCCCCCCCCCGCCCCGCTCTCCTGCTGGTAATAGCTCATCTTAAGTGATCACTCTCCTTACAGTGTGTATGGTAACACTCATTGTTTCATGTTCTCTATGTATATAAATCTCCGCACTGTATTTTCCACTGAATGCATCCGATGAAGTGAGCTGTAGCTCACGAAAGCTTATGCTCAAATAAATTTGTTAGTCTCTAAGGTGCCCCAAGTACTCCTTTTCTTTTTGCGAATACAGACTAACACAGCTGCTACTCTGAAACCTAACATTTGAATGATTCTCAGAACCTCTTAGTGACAGTTCCAGTCACAAATTTAGATTATATATAGTTACCTAACAATATGGACTGCAACAATTTGCACTTTGGATTGCTAACATTTCACGTATATGGTATAGAATGCTTCTGAGTGACGTTAAAAATGTGTCATTAGCTGACTCTTTGGCTTTGACATGCCACTGTGGCATCCTATGGCCTAACCCTAGAGTGTGATGTGCTTTTCATTTCACTTAGAGGCATGCCAAATGTTAGAGAACACTCCAGTCCCCTTTCACATTTTTATAAGCCATTCACATCCACTTGTGTTCTCTCATACTTATGATGATGAAATCATTAAATGGATGTTTAATTTACATTAGTAACGTTTGTTAATTCAGACTTGTAATGACTTATTAAATGATGATTAAAATCAATATTTCATCTGTCACAGATGTTAAAAGCGATCTATGTGGATGGGTGTAATTGACTCATTGTTGTATGGACACATTTTTAGAGACTGTCACAATTCCACGTGTCTCTAAGTGCTGGATTTTACACAAAATCTCTCAGTTATGTCAAAGATGGCAGAGAGCTCCCTTTTGACTATGCATCTGAGGAGGTTCCTATAAATTGTTTATTACAGCAAGCACTATACATATTGAATATTTTGCGCTCATAAAAAGTAGCACAGTTACACTCATGCTGGTTGGAATATCGAAATAGCGAATACGCTGAGCTTCAAACTCCCACTTCTTGGGAAGCCACAACCCTTGGAGGGGATAACTGGTATGTGGACTCTCTAGATGTGTGGAGATGTCTTACTTCACCTTTGAGGGTACAGAGAGTGTTGTGGTACAAGTAGCCCCTCAAATGCATAGGTTGTTTCGCTTTCTGGGGCTAAATGTGCAGATCTCAGTCCAGAATCAAAATCTAATTGTTTAAGCATCCTGTTGAATGTATAGTCTCCTTTTCCTTGCATAGCTTACCTCACCATCTGTTAGACTGTATGTGTACCTTTCCCTATTTTCTCTTCTCCCAACTATGCCGTCGTTTTGTCCCACAGCCTGATAAAATCCTTACGAAGTTTTACAGTGTTTCTTGCCTTTATGCTCCTTTGTCTGGAATGTATTTTAATGACCCTCCCTCCCCTTTCCTCCCCCTTTTAAATTTTATTTTGCTGCCTACTTTGTGGGCAGACCCTGTTGTATTTCACCATTTTATTCTGGTGTGTTTTCTTCTTAGTCAAGCAGTTTTCTGTTCTTCTCTGTAGAATTACACTTTATGACTACCAGGCCATGTGTAGAACAAACAAAGAGAGTAGCGACAGTGCCCATAGCTTACTGGACGTAAGTATAGTTAACATTATGAGCACCCTTGCACAAAATCACCAGAAAATTGTTACAAATATATATATATAAAATTGTTGCAAATTATATATATGATGTAATATTTTGACTGTAGTTATCACAAACCTATTATTGCTATTTGGAACTATTAAAGCTCTTACTTTTATCGTACCATCCCATCCGATATGAACAATGGTTCTATATCCATAAATCCACTGTGTTTAAGTATTTGCAGGACCAAACTCTTGTACGGTAGCTTTTTCCACCAGCACTACTAATGCTAAGGGTCTGTCAGCATGTTATTGTCCCATTTTGAACACCTACTCTCATAACTTTCTAAATTAACTATAAACATTTGCTTTAGGCAAAGATCTGGAATTTTAAAATATATAATTTGTTTAAAAAAAAAGGTTTGGGAGGTTTTAA
The DNA here is from genome assembly GCF_965140295.1 of Lepidochelys olivacea. Taxonomy (NCBI): domain Eukaryota; kingdom Metazoa; phylum Chordata; order Testudines; family Cheloniidae; genus Lepidochelys; species Lepidochelys olivacea. The sequence continues at coordinate 27,349,725 of NC_140417.1, read as the reverse complement.
TTACAGGGTGGTTGGATTTGTTAAAGCCTTCAAGTTAATGTTTTCTGCACCTTGTTTTGAAGTTCTGCAGTAAACTGAACAACAGATCTATTTTTCTAAAGTGGAATTTCACTGACCACTTAAACCTAGGTCTGCATATAGACTCCTGTGCCTTCTCAGAACCCGAGTGAAGTCAAATGTGTTCCACGTGAGCAGACCTCTGGTCATTAAAGGATCAGAGCTGCAGTTAATAATTTTAGGGTGTTTTATAATACAAAATATTCATAGTTTTTTTTAAAAGCCAGAATGGACCATTAGATTGGATGTATATAGTTGAATTATCTCTTTTATATTACAAAATGAATTGTTTTTAACCAAATTTGTTAGTATTTAGCGTAAAAAATATGTATATAAAGGCTGCCACAAAATATTTGCAAAACTGAAGGACCCTATTCACTGATATCATAGACTCTAGAAAAAGTTATTAAACAGATTTTTTTAAAAATGTACCTGAGTACAGATATACAAGCTAAACCTAATAGTTCTGTCAGCATAATTACTTAAACTGCTAGGTAAATATTTAAATATTATGGTGATTTCCAAATATCTATGTATAACTTTTATGCCTTGTTGAATAATCATATGCATTTTACAACATTTGCATGTATGTATTTGCATGAGCCTGCATATTTTTAAATACCTGAAGATATGGAATACAACATTTCCAAGCAAAGGCCTGAGCTTAGAGATGCTTACTATCATATTGGGACTATATAGCACTATGCAAAGCAGTAAGTGTTTTCAGGATCAAGTTGTAAGATGTCAGCTAAATGATATGGAATATTCTGAATCAGATTTGCAGGAGAGATATAAAATGTCTTTAAAGTAACAGCAATGGAAAAACATCAAAAAGGTTTTTTGGGGGGAGGCAGGGTGTCAGTTCAGTCTGGATCAGCATCCCAGAATGTGGAATTGTACTATCTTAACCTCTTTGGTATGCAAAAATTATATCTCAAAAGCAGACATTTTTGCAAGAGATAGTCATTACTCCCTATTTCTGGTCACACTGGGAATATTGGAAGAAAAGCCTTTCCTGGAAAATTGTGGCATATACTGAGACATGTGGTGAACATTTTCTATCAAAGATAACCATTTGTTTTTTGGACTCCCAAAAGAGATTTACTTCAGTTTCACTTTGAAGGCTGGGCAAAGCTTCACTTGGAGTTTATTTTATCTCTGCTGGTTCACCCATCTCCAAGTATCATGACTGCAGTGACAGTGTAAAGAAAATGCAGGCTGAGACGTTAAGGCCAGATTTTAAAAAGCAGCTCATTTGTGTCTTGGCCCACAGCTTTGCACATGTAAGTCGCCTATTAGGCACCTTACCATACAATTTGCACAGACACATACTGTTCATGTTCACATATGTGCTATATTCCCACCTCAGAATTACATATGTACAATTGCAGGCACAAGTAAGGCTGGTCTTGAGGTTGAAAGTTTAAAACTGTGCACAAGTCTTAAAGAGACGGTGTTCCACCATATCATCCACTCAGGAGGAGTGACTGTGCAAAGCAGGAGATGGCGCACAGTCAGGATTTGTAGAATATGCCTGTAGACCATGGGATTAAAATAATAGAGGTTAGAAATGGACAAGAGACATATAGATCATCCAGTCCATCTCATTGTCAGTGTAGGATTGTGCTGTACAGTATGGTTAGTTTTAAAAGTCCCAAGTGTGACGGGATTTTTGGCCCTTCCTTTATGGGATTATTCCACAGCCAAATAGGTCTCATAATAAAGAAGGTTTTTTCCTGATATTCAGCCTGATTTTTCCTTATCTTAATTTCACCCACTAACTTCAAATTATACCTCCATGAGCCAAACCAATAAACCAGTGTTAACAAGGGACCTGTGCAAGGATAAAGGCCACCCAGGTGGATCCCTTTGCAAGATCATGACATTAAATGATTTCTCTCCCTCTTTAGTGTTAGGATCTTTCATATATATATATATCAGCAGTCAGTACAGCTGGTTTAAAAAAATGTCAGAACAAGTTTTCCATCCAAAAATGCAGCTTAGTCAAAATCAAAGATTTCATGAGAAAGTGTCAATTGCCATGACATTTTCACCAGGAAAACATCTAAATGAATAACATTTTAGTTTTCTTTTTTCATTTTGATGATATGGCAAAATTTCAACAGCATCAAAATATTTCAATTTAGAACTTTTGAAACATTGTTTTGATAATGTTAGAACATTTTAATTCATGTTTTTCTTTAATATTATGTTAAAATTGTGTTTATTTTATATTGTTTTGACATTATCAACATGAAGTGATTCGACATTATGAGGGAAAATCAATTTTTTCAGAATAAAGGATTTTCAGATTATTTTTTGTGTGTGAAACTATGGAATTTTCCAATTAAAACAATTTTTGCACTGTCTAAATTTCCCACTGAGTGGAAATTTCATTTTCTGACCAGCTCTGGTAGAGGGTTATCTTATCCCCTTTAGTCATCACTTAGCTCTTTAGTTCATTTATTTTTTCCTATAAAGCAGCCCTTCATAGGTCAAGATCTTGTTGGTCTCAGGTTATATGCACCACTTCAGCATCCCTTTCTAGCAATGATGGCACATACACTATACTGCAGTTGGCTGTGGGTTGACCAGCCATGTACCAAAACCCCCTCTGTGGTCTCTGAAAGCTTCAGTTGGGAAGTTGCTGCTGCTCAAAGCTACAATAACTCATGTAAATTGTATCTTAAATTCCACTTCCCTAAGAGAGGAAATGCTGTATATAGCATCCTCTGTGTGATGAGGGTTGTTCTGTTTCTCTCTGCACAGCATACACCTAGGGGAGAACATGACCCCAAGCTCTTAAAAAATGGCATTGTTTAGTTAAACATCCTCTTCACCTGCCAGAAATCAGAAATAAAACAGTTTAAGCTGACATTCCATTCTTTTTCCATTGTGCCTAGGTATTCCAGATGTTACTGCAATGGGGACCTTATTAAGGTGCTGATTCAGCAAGGTTCTTAAGCATATGTATGACTTCAAGCATTTGAGTAGTTCCATTATAGTCAGTGGGACTATGCATATGCTCAAAGTTATGCCTTGATGCTCTGGCATCTACAAGAAGAACTCAAAACATCTTACAGAGCTGAAAGATCTATGCACAAATATGTGAGAGGATGGACTTCTGTATTTCAGATTTCAGGAAACTAACTATTCTGCATGGGTTACCCCCAAAATGAATATTGCTATTGATACTTTATTTGAAAAATATTTAAAATGTATAAAACACAATAAAATCAAAATTATCAATTTACTTCCATTTAAAAATAATTGAATTATTAGTTTAATTAATTTCCCACAAAATATAGGGAAAATTAATAAATATTTTAACACTCTGAATATTCCCGAGTTCTGGGCTTTCAGAAAGGCAGAGATGACTTCACATACAAAAAGTAAATTCAAGCTGTGTCAGTTTTCCTCTCCCAATTACAATGAAGGGCAGTGAGGTGAGGAATAGAGATTTACATTGCAGAGAGGCAACTCTGTGAATTACAATTGAAAACACTTAAGTGATCTATCAGTACTACTCCCTCCACATTAGCCTAGGAAATAGTAGCCCCTAGAGGTAAAATATTTAAGTATCATTTGCAGAAATTCCTTGTTTCTCAATGATAACTCCTGCATTGGATCACGTTTGTTTTACTTGTAAAGCACATTTCATGACTGTGTAGTTTGAATGTTTTAAAATGTTGCCATTGAGATACTGTATCTACTTTTTAATCTCCTAGATAAAGCTCTGCTACTTTTTGACATGATACCCATATGTTTCAAATACCATTGTCTTTATATAAAGCCTTCAGTTAAACTACAAATACTGTATGTTTTACCTTTTTATTAAATGAATTGCTTCTCTTCAGCCTTATAATGCCTTCTTTGCCGCAGTAAAATGGATAATGACTGAACTTGCCGTGTAAGTAAATTTTGTCAAGAATTTAAAGAATATTTTAACTTTTTTGTCCTACGTACTGAATTATTTTTTAAAAAAACTTGTTATTAATTCAGTAACATTTTTCTTTATTATTAAATCTCTGGTGTAAAAGTCTTAGAAAATATATAATATAGGAATGTATAATTGAAGCTTTTAATAAGTTATTCATGGTTGTCACTTATATCCTTATGTCTTTGCTTAGCAGTCTAGCAGCTTGCAATACGCAAACCAAATTTATTATTGTGGTTACTGTTAAATTTAACATGAATGTCTGGCTGTTTTTAGTGCTGCTTGGGTGGGCTGTAGTCAATAGAACACGCTGTCTTAGTGATTCATTGTGTTATTTTGTGATTTCATAAAGTATTCTATAAGTTGGACCCTTTAAAACTTATGCCAGATCAAGGTGTGCTTATCACATGTTATTTAATTGTTGACTTTATCTAATCCCCACAATGTTTTAAATGAACATAGATGATGCATTAGTGGGCATGGACTTTTGAAAGAAATTGGACCTATTGCCTAAAAAAGCACAGGGAAGAATCACACAAAATGAAGGAGAGCTTTAAAAAAATCTGTTTTGTGTTATTATGTAAACAAATCACTTAGAATATTCTAAGCTGTGTGTTTTATTATTGTACTTTTCAGACAGCTCAATTTCAGGCTTAAATGTAATCTCTCCATAAATAGGAAGCAATCTTTTCTCGTAACTATTTTGTTTTAATTGAAAAGTATTATGAGCTTTTGAAAAGACAGTTTGAAGTATGATCTTGGAAACTGTAATTAATTGGCCATTAACACTCTGCAGAATTGAAATGCATCTCTCAAAGTAAATATCAGAAAAAATCACATTGCAAATGAGATTTTCTTGCTGGTTGTAACAACATCAAAAATTGCAAGAAACACACTTCTCCCCTTCTGAATTTGAAAATTTGTAGTCTCTTGTCATTAAGGTTAACTTTGCATGTTGGTTTCACATTATAATAAAAGCTGATACATTACAGTTGACCTTCAGCGTATTTTCATGGGCTAGTGTATTTTCTCGATAGATAGATAGACCAAAAAACCCCCCAAAACTAGTTAGCCTCTGGTTAATCAAGTCTGTTCTACTGCTAGAAGTAAAATAATATTTTATTATTTAGGATCCTTGAATAAGCATAAGAAAGTATTTTATTTGTATTGCTGTATCATGGCCAGGAAAGTTCTAACCATATGGCTTTTTACTAGAGAATCAAAATATTCTGTATGATGAAGAATAACTATAAATAATGGTCAACTGTAAAATTGCTGTGGGCTGCCATGCACTGGGAATTTTAATGAGCTTTCTCATGTAAAAGCTCTTGATTGTAAAATGATGTAGCTACAATATCTCGATAGTGTTAATTTCAGAATAAGTTTTCACTGGCAAGATAAAGCCTAGTGAAAATATAGCAATAGCAAAAGATAACTCAGGAGTTATGCTAGCAGCTTGAACATCAGTTTCTTGTTTGTTTTTATTTAAAATGGGATGAATGGTATCACCCTACCGACATTTTAAAGATGGAACAAAGAGCTAATATTTTGAAAACATTCTATGTAATAATATGAAACATTTTGATAATTTCTTTAGGTTCTTGGTGGAATTTAATTTGTGCAGTTGGTGGCACTCAGATTTAACAGCAAAAGGTAAGTGTAAACTGTTCTTATGGCCCTAATGAAAAATATTCTAGATTTAATTGCACTTTTAATATTAAAACATACATTAAGTGTTTTATTTACTATATTAATATTGTTAATGGTAAATTTTTGTCTGTCATCAATATTATATTCTCTTTCAGCCCTCATTATGATAGTTTAGGACTCAGTTATTTTCCATATCTCTGTGTGTGTGTGCTTATGTGTATTTTTAATACTGCAGTGAAATTACAATGTATTAGCATAAAAGCAGAACTTAAAATGCATGTGACATATAAATAATATTAAGGATGATTTTGTGAAGGTGATTTTAAACAAAAAACAGAATACAATAAAACAAGATGAATTTTTCCTGTTCTAATATTTTTTTCTTTTCTAAATTAAAAACAAAAAAATCTTCCTGCTTAATGCATCACCATTAGCCTCATTCTGTTTATAGCACATATTGTATAGAACTGGTCAAAATTTTTCTGATAGAATTTATTTTCTATTGGAAAATGCTGTTTTATCAAAATCAAAACATTCTGTGGGAATATGTTAATTTAACAATTCCATTTAGGAAAAAAACTTGGAAAAAAGACCACATTTTGATAAGGTCTAAATATTCCATTTTGACCTTGTCAGAACAGAGTGCTTTGATTTTTTGTTGTTTAAAAATGACTTTATTTTAAAATTTATTTTATTTTATAGTCTATTATAAATTATGATAGATTATAAAAGTGCTAACAAAGTTGAAACTGGAACGAAAGTTTAGATTTTATGGAATCAGTTTTTTTTTAAAAAAAAAAGGTCAACATTTTTGTTTCATGGGAACTTGCCATTTATTTTTTTCTGATTTGGAATGAAAACAAATATCAGAATGTCAGAATTTCCTGCACAATGAAAATTTCTAGTTTTGATCAGCTCTTATATATTTTTTTTTAATCCTTTTGGATACTTCAGAATTTCTGTATGATAATTAGTAAGAATAGTGTTATTAAACTGTTTATTACACTAGGTATCATTACACTAGGTTGTCATTTGCCACTATAACAATTAAAACATTCTCCATTTCAAGGCCCAGATCCTGAGTTGCTGATAGCATAGTTTAGGAGCAAGGGGTGCACACGTAACCTTTCATTTATCTTTTGCATTCCTTTGATCCTGGTTTGATTCCGTTGCCTCCTCCTCCACATACCCAGGAGCCTAGTAGCTCAGGCATCCTCCTAGGACAGGGGAAGACATGGGTTCAGTTCCCTTCTCTGGAGCAGGGATTCAGACCTGAATCTCCCACATTTCAGCTGAGTGCCCTTACCACCAGACTAGAAGGTATTCTGTGGTGGATCTCTCTCAATCTCACCTATTGAAGCTGTTCCATTGTACAAATAATTAAATGGTCATTAGCACAGGGACTTGATCTTGGATCTCCATCATCCTAGCTGGGTGGCCTAATTACCAGACTGTAGCGCTTTGTTCTCTCTGGCCCAATGACTAATCATGTATTTTATACGAAATTGAACAGCTTCAGCATGTGACACTGGGAGACCCAGAATACCCTAGCTTGGTGGTAAGGGTGCCATCCTGGAATGGGGGAAGAATTCAAATACTAGCTCTGTAGCAGGGATTCAAACCTGGGTCTCAAACATCCCAAGTGAGTACCCTAACCATTTGTGTTAAGGGGACCACCATCCCCTGCTTTGGTTTTGTGAATCTAGCTCTTTGCTTTTATTTTAAAAAAGGCTTAAAATGCTCAGAAACCAAATATTTCTTTTGTCCCAAAACAAAATTTGTGTCTGTCTGATTTACAAAAAGTCTGAATTTTCATTTTTGGTTTGGTTTGAATTGATTTTTTTTCCATTTTTCTGGAACTTCCAGAAAACCAAAAAATCAGTTTTTTGCCCACCTCTTAGCGTGACCAGATATCCTGATTTTATAGGGACAGTCCCGATTTTGGGGGCTTTTTCTTATATAGGTTACTTTTACCCCTCACCCCCGTCCCGATTTTTCACATTGCTGTCTGGTCACCCTACTACCTCTAGTCCTGATGCAGTCCATCCAAATGGTGCATGCATCACATTTGAAGAGATGACTTTATAATTAGTACCTCTCTTTGTTAAATGTCTATGTAGTTAAACACCTGCTTTGGTTTGTAGGTATGTTCTAGATACCAAACACCACCAATATTATTAACTTGCCATTTTATCTTCCCCCCCACAACCAAAAATTTACCATTACTTTACTGAAAAGCAACAGTGTGAATGAGGGACATTCATTCATGTTTTAGCTAAAAATGTTGCATGTCATTATACACTTCACCTGCTCCATTTCCTTAATGAATAGGGCTCCTGCTCACTGGAAAGCTATCATTTTTATAAAACTAGCTTACCTAATTAGAATTTGGTGATCTGGCAGTCATTTGGAAATTGGCTTCCATTACCCAAGATAAATGAAAGAAAAAGTATTCCGAAAAGCAAATGTTGAGGTATGTTCTTATTCAGATGCCACAGCATTGCTCCCATTAGTACTATTGAGAGTTACAGTGAACATGTATATACCTCACTCAATTAAAACCAAAGAACTCACGCAGTAGCAACAAATTCCCATGCCTTTCTTAACAATACCTCATAGATCATAGTGATTTTCAGTCCCTCCAAGGGTAAAATGACAAGTATATTTTGTGCATTATTATTGACACAAAACCTGCTCCAAACACCTGCCAGCTCATCAACTTCATGGTAGGAGAAATATTTCTACCTGCATCACGGAGCCCCATAACCTCTCTCACACTTATGAATTTGAGACGGGAGATGGCTTCCTCAACCTTGGGCCTCACAATCAAGAGACCAGAGAAATCTGAAACTTTCCAGTCTCTGGAAGCCTCTTTGTTACCTAGGTCTGTTGATACATGAGGGAGTAGGGCTCCAGAATCATAGGTGGGGATCACACCAACCATTCTGGTGCAGCAGGTATTCACCATCCCAAATGGAGAGAACAGGAAGGAAAGGGGGGATGGTGCAGATCCTTGCCAGTTAACCTCATCTAGGTGGCCAGACCCAATAAAGTGGTCCCTAACAGAGGCAGAACCCTACAGTGCCAGGTGATTCCCCCCACTCCTCTAGTTTTCACGCATTTGATTATAAAGATTTTTTCCATCATAAATTCCTGACTAGTGTAAAATGAATATAATTCTTAAATCTCCTTAATTATTTAAATGTAAAACTTACTCATGAAGCATGATGCACAGGTTTCTGTGGATCAGATATTTCCCACTCTGTAAAACAGAGTCAGATTAGTTCCATCGGTGCAAGACACAGAGGCCTTGTCTACATTCCAAAATTAAGCTGACCTAAGTTAGATTGACGTACAGCCCCGCAATCATTATTGCGGTTTCTCATGTCCACAACAGCTCCTTCTGTCAGCGGAACATGTCCTCACCTGGAGCGCTTCCACCGACTGAAGTGGGGCACTGACAGCCAGAACCTCCCTACCCCAGAGTTGACAGCTGGAGACACCCTAGCCCCCGCCCTGGTGGTGGGAGCCTCCGTGCCAGGGCTGGCAGCCTGGACTGTGGCCACCTCCTGGTAAGGGATTGGGGGAGGTGAGGAGAGCCTGAGCCTTGCTACCTCCAAGTGAGGGATTTCCCCCCACACTTAATGCCTTGCCAGGGGTCAAACAGGCTTGGGCTCTCCTCCCCGCCCTCAATCCCTCACTGGGAGGTAGCCAGCCTTGGGCTCTCTTCCCCGCAAATAAATCCCTCATCAACAGGTGATGTAAGTAACATAAACACTGCATCACCCGAACTACACCCACTTAAGTGCTATGCCTCTCATGGAGGTGGTGTTATTAGGTTGATGTAGTGGGCAATTTACATGGGCAGGAGCACCATTGTAGTATAGACACTTACATAGTTAGGTCGACGTAAGCTCATAGGTGCTGGAGCTGGGGGTGCTGTTATACCCTCAGGCTTGAAGTGGTTTCCATTATACACAGGGTTTACAGTTTGGTTCAATAGCTCTCTATACCCCTACTATAAAAATTCCTCCAGCACCCCTGCATAAGCTGCCTTTCAATCGACCTAACTCTGTGGTGTAGTCCAGGCCAGAGGTAAAGTTTTCAAAACCACTAACATGGCTTAGGTGCCTAAGTGCCTGTATAAAAAAGGATGAGACATATCATATTAATCTCCCCCTCTTCCTGTCTTCTCATCTCCCTCCAACAATACCCCGCCTAAGTTTGATGCATATGAGAAAATTTGTTTTTGTTTGGCATGTAAAAAATAATATAGTTCGGAGAGATATATCCTACTGTTTTCTTTGACTTACAAACCCAACTTTGCGATAATTCCCTGACTGATCTGCAGTAGGCTTACCATTGGCTCTAAAACAATCTTGAGTGGAGAAACTGTGGAGTCCATGAGCCTGTTCAGTGTAATCTATCCTTACATAATTGATAGCCAGTTTCCCCAGAAAGCAATTAGTTGAAGATACGTCTAGAGGTTGTTTGCACATATAAGCAGTAAAATATGATCCAGTGAATAAGTCACTAGAGTGGGGGTAAGGAGACCTGCATGTCATTCTCAGCTCTGTCATTGTCCTGTGGTTTGACTAGGAACAAGTCATGTCACTGCTGTGTGCCTCAGTTTTCCCAAGAGTAAAATGGGAATAGTGATACTTACCCTCCCATGTAAAGCACTTTGAGGCATCTATGGATGAAAAGTGCTATGGAAAATTAAGTATTATTATGTTAGGGAGGGAAAAGCCAGAGATAAAAGACACCCAAAACCTGAGCATCACTTCTTGGTGAGATCTTTTTTCTTTTTTCCTTTTTTTTTGTCCCCTATGTCCTTTCTTTGTGAGTTCTGAGACAATGCAAAGTCTCGAGGGTCACCCTCCACAGAAATGATATGCTGACTTCAATTGAATGTACAGTACCTTAATTAGGGGTACTCCAGCAAATGCATTTAAATACAATTATTAAGGAGAATTAGAAAGTAGATATGTACACTTGAAACATAAAAGCAGCAGCTAGTTTCGCTTGAGTCTATCCATAGTGTGAAAACAAGATCTTGTCCATAAATGAAAACTAGCTTGGCTAAGGGTAAATCGCAAATAACTATGATAAGGTTTATGTCTTACAGAATTACATCCCCCAGCTAAAAGAGTTTTTTGTTAATTAAAAAAAAGCATTTTGCACTGCCTAGGAAATATCACAGGGTGGCAGAAGCTGAGTAACATTTCCATTCACTGTAAGCTGTTTGGTACAGTAGCTCACATTGTTGAGAGTTTTTGTGTGCCTGTTCTTCCCAAGTAACATTAAGATATTTTTATATGCCTATAGCACAGAGATTGAAACAAACCCTAGAGCCTTGTGATACTGAATATCCAGCATTTGTTTCTGAACGCACGATAAAGGAGACCACGGGAAACATTGCTTGTGATGACTGTTTCAAGTAAGCCCTTTCAATTTTTTATACAACAGATTGTGACAAACCAGATAAACTGAGATTTTTAAGTTTATGTTGAAGGATATGCAGTTCTAGCTTTTACAGTGTGTCTTATCCATCAATGACTGGATGCCATTTCTATCAGTAGTGTACGGGTCATATAAAGGGTTAATGTTCTGAAATTAAAGCAAGGGATATTTTACTGTACCAGAAAATGCTGGGTAGGTCCAGGCTTCTAGTGAATGAAGAAGTTCTTTGCAGTGGTATAAGTTTTAGGTCAACGACTGGAGACCAGACTTGTGCAATATCCTAAAAAAGGGAGAATTTTTTACTGATTTACATACAAATGAAAGGTCAAGGCAGTTAGTTGTCCTATAAGCAAAACAACGTAGGAATTCCACTGGCTTTTGGTGCAGTGGTATCTGTTTGTTCTGTTTGACTCTCCAACACTCTCCCCATATTGGAGTTGTTAAGCTGAAAAGCATGGGAGAGGAGTAAAGATCTTTTCCCAAGCTTTCGCGCTGGGAAGCTGAGCTGACAATGGACAAGTCTGGCACACATTAGACATCCCTTGGTTGCTTGTACTATTACGATAGTAGACGAGTCCTTCCCAGGGTTAAAAGAAGAACTTCAAAGAAAATTAATTCGTCCCAACTTTCCCCCCCAAAAGTAATATGCTTGCTCATTGCATTAGTGTCTCTCTAAATCGATAATAAGAAATGTCACTTAACAGTATATTATCATTAGAATGTCACTCAGTGACTGAACAGAAGTATAGTTTATGCACATGATTATATTAATTTTGTATACTTAGTGATGGTTTCTGTTGTTTAATTTAACTTTCCGTATGCTGAGAGATCATTGTCACAAAACACATTAATATTTGCAGTAGTATCCTTTCTATCACAGAAATACCAAGAAGAACTAGTACAATCAAAATTCCTACCACTTTTGATTTATTTGGTTCAGACAGAAATTGTTATAGCCTTCTTCCTCCATCCTAAACCAATATGCAGTTAGTAACTAAGGGTGAAATCCTGGCCCAACTGAAGTCAATGGGTGTTTTGCAGGATTTCACTCTAAACTTTCATTTCAACCCATTTCAACACACATGCTTTGTAATAACCTGAACATCTTAAAAAAATAAGTGAGTGAATCCCTGAGGTATAATTTATAAAGTGATCATTTGTGAAGGCAGTTTAGTTACAGTGAACAAACTTCTGAATCTGAAAAATGTATTTTTCTTACTGTAAAGAGTGAAGCACAGCAATGTGGCCAATGTTATGTTGGAGCTAGCAAGTGAAATGTCAAGTGTTTGGTTCACACACTTATTGTGGGGGGGTCAGCCAGACGGTATGCCAGAGGCATCCACCCTTTAACATATTTAGGGACAAATTAATAACATGTCAGAAGCCTAAGAGATCTTTTTAATTTTTATGAAATACAAAAGATTGCAACATCACTCAACTTTACTACAAAGTTGGAAATTGCAAGTCTCAGAACTTAATATTCTATATGGATCTGAGCACAGACCACTTGGATCAAGACATATCATCTCATGCTGGAACCAGTAGCCTGTGGGCTACACCTTTGTATTAAGGATGAGAACTGCTACAAACCATATTGTAGAACTTGGGGCTGAGGAGTGCATTTTGATCACCCCATAGCTTTTTGAAGACTTAAGACGTGCTGAAAATGAGTATTCACTTCTAGTTCATTTCTGGTTATCATTTAGTTATAAAGAAACTATTGCAGTCATGTCAGAGCAACTCTTTTTATAAGGCTTTTGGTGACAGAAGTAGTCTTATTTTATAAACTAATCCTGCAGAACACTTTCATTGTAACAATAGGTCCTACTGCATGAAAAGTACAAACTCAAGAAAATCAAGCCATTATGTTCCCACATAGCAAACACCACTTATTGTTATATTACTATATTATGCTTGATGTCAACAATGTAGAAATAAAACAGTATGGCTTTATCATCATTGCTCAGAGGATTAGTGAGAATATGCACAGCAAATTACTTTATCACATACATTTTGTTTAACATTGCAAAAAGGCTTGATTCCATTAAAAAGAGATTGATTTAACGGGACCAGATTTTCAGGCTGTGTAGGTAATTTCAGGGCAAAGGAAATAACTTTCAAAAAATAACATCATTCTGCCAAACTTGGAAAGCAATGAGTTGGAAACTGAGTTTAGTGAAAATTATAGTATTTTAAAAATAATGTGCTAAGATGATTTTCATAGAAAAACATTTTATGTTCCACAGTGGAACAAAAAACAAAACAAAACAAAAAACCACCACAACCAAATCTACGTTAGTTACCAACTGTTCTCAAGCCACCCATTATTTTTCTCCACAAGCAATGGCAAACCATAGAGAAATAATCCCGAAGAACTGTTAGATTTTCATGGGAACACTCTTCGTTATGCAGTTTACCCACTGACTGTCATTAACAATCTACAAAGTGCATCTAAGATTGTACTCTGCACTGGTTACCAAATGTTTTGCTATAACCCAAGCAGCTTTCCCACAGAATAGCTAAGGAATTTGACCCAGAGCCTTCTGTGGACCTACATCTAATGACCCATTTTTCAATTTCATGGCTTCAGTACAGTAAATATTTTTACAAGGAAGCATATTGCTCAATATTCTTAATTTAAGAGTGGTGTCTCATTTGCTGCAAGTAAGGGTCCAATATTACAGGCTGCTGCGTGCCCTCAACTTCCACTGCCTTCAGTGGGACTTGAGGGTGCTCAGTGCTTCACGTGATCGGATGCTAAGGGTTTCAATCCAGCTCCCATAGAGTCAGTGGGAGTCTTTCCATTGATTCTAATGTGAGATGGATCAGGCCATAAATGAGTATATTTATTTTACACATTTATACAAATAGAGCAGGGTGGCTACTGGAGAAAGGTATTCGCAAATATTCAGCTGAATATACATCACAAATTTACTCCCGTGGTATTCCCAACTCCTTTGTTTAATTTTCACATGCATTCATATGAATAATTTTTGCTTTCAAGAACATTTTGGGAAAGTGAAAATGTCATAGATATTTACGCAAGTATTCAATCTGGAAATATTGTACTCTTCCACTGCAAGAAAGTTTGTACCACAAGTGACTCATTCAAGCCTTTCTCCGGTTTTGTAAAAGTTTTGGTCAACCAGTTAGTGAAATGAAGCAATATATTTGACTTACAAAAACAATCATTCAGCACAAATATTGATTGTGAATAGAGCATACACAAAGCAAGAATCAAATGACTAATCCTGCATGATATAGCTTGCTGTCAACTCTTATTGACTCACAAGGGACTTCAGGACCTTGAGTGATAGGGTCCAATTTAAAGGCTATAATTACTTTGCATAAAGCTTTAAAATAAATTTGAATATTAGGTATGTGAATTAAAATCAAAGTGCTGGTGAACAAATCACAAATATTATAAGGGACTACATCAAATATATACATTGTTCACTCATAAATAACTCTATGGCCTCGTTTGAAAGCCCATTTAAGTCAACAGAAAGATGCCTACTGACTTCAGTGGGCTTTGGATCAGGCGCTAAATGTGTGCATATGTATATAATATAATCTTGTATGTGTAAACTTGCTATAAAGAAAGAAATAGTTCTTCAGGACAATTTGCAGTGTTTAAAATGTTTTTAAAATATAGGTTTTATTAAGAAAGTAGGAGCCTAAAAGAAAACAAGAATTAACATAAGAATGTCATTAGGGTCAGGGTTTGGCTGCCTCAACCAATAATTTTTTGTCATTCAATATCCCACTGATTATTAAATTAATCTGTTATTGTAACAGAAATCAAAAACAAGTCAGCCCATATTTTTGGGGCATTTGAGATTGTCAACAAGAGCACAAAACTGAATATGTTGGTTTTCTACATAAAACATTTTCATATTTTCCAGTAAGCTGTTTCTTTCTTGTACACACACACGTACACGCACACAGCATTGTGTTTTAAACTCAAATGACAGACTGTTAAATATTCCACTCAATAAGAAGCAGCTGCAGTATTGGAAATAGTTGCTTAAAAGAGATAATGATTTATCAATGGTAAGCAACACTCTTCCCTCTGAGTCAATACTGCACAGTGCACAAAGCCCTCAATGTGGTTTTTAAGGGACACTATGCTGTTTGGAGGTGATGTCTTTTAGATTAGACATTAAATTTAGGGCTTACTAAGTAATTCACAGCCCTAGTCACAAATATAGGGTGTTACCCCAATCACTTAACCAAAGTCTAATGCAGGTAATTCAGTCCACCTCAATTCTACCTCAATTTCAGTTGACTACAATATTATTTTCTAGCTTCTGCTATGTTCTTTGCCTACCTCACACGGGGATTGTGAGGCTTAATTAATGTTTATAAAGCACTTTGAACTACTTGAATGAAAGGTCTCTTAGAAGTGCAAAGTGTTTATTATTATAACTTAGAGAGGAAGATAACATTTACAGTGCTAGAATTTGATAAACATGCCAGTATCAAACCTTTGCAGTATATCCCTGCTGATAAAATGTTCCTTTCTAATCTAATTATTTTTTCCACAGTTGTAGGCATTTTGTATTAAAATTCTGCTAATTTTGTTAGGTTCACTTAGAGATATACCATTCATTTTGGTATAAATTCAGGGACTTATGAACAGGGAGAGATCTCCTATTCTAGTATGCATAGCAAATACCTTCTCTGATTATTACCTGGGTAGTAGATTTATGCCTTGTATTTTCAAAATTGCATGCATGCAGTTACTGTTAGTGAGTAGACAAATGGAACCATCTGAACGCATAGCTACCAGATTTGCACATGCAATTGTGGTAAATTGTGCGCGCAAATTAGGCAGACATCACATACATGCTAATTTGAAAAATAGGCCCTTTTCCTACTTTGTTCAGGTACAGTTATGACACACTGGACATGGCTACAAGTCAAGGGCCTGGGCCTGCTCCTATTAACTTGAAAGGCAGAACTCCCATCAGTTTCAATTGCAACATTTGGGTTTAAGAGACTAACTGCACGGTGACAAAATCCTGAGGAAATATTCTCAACTCTATTTGGATTTCTTGTGCATAGTGTTAAGGTACAAAATAAAGAGAAATGTAAATAGAAAAAAAGCTATTTTTCGGGCTGTCAAGCGATTAAAAAAATTAATCGTGATTAATCACGCGATTAAAAAAATTAATTGTGATTAATCATGTTGTTGAACAATAATAGAATACCATTTATTTAAATATTTTGGATGCTTTCTACATTTTCAAATATATTGATTTCAATTACAGCACAGAATACAAAGTGTACAGTGCTCACTTTATATATGGTATATTTTTGATTACAAATATTTGCACTCTAAAAATGATAAAAGAAATAGTATTTTTCAATTCACCTCATTCAAGTACAATAATGCAATATCTTTATCATGAAAGTTGAACTTACAAATATAGAATTATGTACAAAAAAAACCCTGCATTCAAAAATAAAACAGTGTAAAACTTTAGACCCTAGAAGTCCACTCAGTCCTACTTCTTGTTCAGCCACTCTCTCAGACAAACAAGTCTGCAGGAGATAATGCTGCCTGCTTCTTGTTTACAATGTCACCTGAAAATGAGAACAGATGTTTGCATGGCACTGTTGTAGCCGGTGTTGTAAGATATATACGGGCCAGATGCACTAAAGATTCATATGTCCCTTCATCTTCAACCACCATTACAGAGGACATGCATCCATGCTGATGATGGGTTCTGCTTGATAATCCAAAGCAGTGCAGACCAATACGTGTTCACTTTCATCATCTGAGTCAGATGCCACCAGCAGAAGGTTGATTTTCTTTTTCAGTTCTATAGTTTCTGCATCAGAGTGTTGCTCTTTTAAGACTTCTGAAAGCATGTTCCACACCTCGTCCCTCTCAGATTATGGAAGGCACTTCAGATTCTTAAACCTTCGGTTGAGTGTTGTAGCTATCTTTGGAAATCTCACATTGGTACCTTCTTTGCATTTTGTCAAATCTGCATGGATTTCTTAAAGTGTTCTTAAAATGAACAACATGTGCTGGGTCATCACCCGAGACTGCTATAATATTAAATACATGGCAGAATGCAGGTAAAACAGAACAGGGGACATACTATTCTCCCCCCAAGGAGTTCAGTCAAAATATAATTAAACATTATTTTTTTAATGAGCATCATCAGCATGGAAGCATGTCCTCTGGAATGGTAGCCAAAGCATGAAGGGGCATATGGATTTTTAGCACATCTGACATGTAAATACCTTGCAGTGCCAGCTACAAAAGTGCCATGTTAACACCTGTTCTCACTTTCAAGTGACAATGTAAATAAGAAGCCAGCAGCATTATCTCCCCTAAATGTAAACAAACCTGTTTGTCTTAGCAATTGGCTGAATAAGAAGTAGGACTGAGTGGACTTGTAGGCTCTAAAGTTTTACATTGTTTTGTTTTTGAGTGCAGTTATGTAACAAAAAAATCTACATTTGTAAGTTGCACTTTCACAATAAAGAGATTGCATTATGGTACTTGAATGAGGTGAATTGAAAAATACTATTTTTTTATCATTTTTACAATGCAAATATTTGTAATAAAAATAATAGCATAAAGTGAGCTCTGTACACTTTGTATTCTGTGTGGTAATTTAAATCAATATATTTGAAAATATACAAAAACATCCAAAAATAGTTGTTCAATTTCAATTGGTATTCTATTGTTTAAGAGTGCGATTAAAATTGTGATTAATTGAGATTAATTTTTTTGAGTTAATCGTATGAGTTAACAGCGATTAATCGACAGCCCTGCTATTTTTCACCAGGAAACCATGTAAACGTGCCTGTACCCATCCCAGTTCAGGAAAGCAGTTAAGTATGTATGTGACTTCAGTAGGACTTAAGCACAAGTGTTCATATACTGCACGAACAATTACTGTTTACATTCATAGGAGTTACTGCATTGAATAACAGCTATATTGTATACATGGCCACCTAAAATGTGAATAAACTAAACCCTTCCTAAGCCCCTGATGTACACCAATATGTTCCATGTCATAAGGGAAGAAATACATAGTTATCCAACTTGCAAATCACCAGGGAGCCAACCAAGGCAAGTTGTTGTTGTTGCTGTTTTTAAGGGATAGTGTTTTTTGCTGCTTTTTACACATAGAAACAGGTAAATGAGATTGGAATTCTAGTTAATTTGGAGATCACACAGCTCTTTGTGCAGCTTTTTAATAGCAAATTTCAGATTTGTCCATAGAATGTGCTTATTCAGCGGTGATCAGATAAATAACACAACTTAGATTCAGATTGTACTCAACATGAGTAGTACAATTTATAGCATTAAAAATATAATGGTATTTTAAAACCACTCAATTTTGAGATCTAACATAATTTGCTAAAACACTTCTGCATTTGTTGTTTGGCAGAGGCTTACTAAACTGCTGTACTTAATCTTGCTTCAAATGTGTAAATAAATATGCAATTCAATTTTCCATAGAATAAATAATAATTTGCCTTTTCAGATGGAGTTAGTTTACTTCTAAACAAATCAGCTTGCCACATAAAACAAGCAAAACACCAAGGCCCAATTTCTTCCCTGTTCATATATCAGGATCTCCCCACGGATTCCAGGAGTGGATTGGGCGGTAAAATACAATCACCCCTTCAGAAGTAGTTTTGGTTGTTATTCATTTTACCATATTCATCTTAAAGGCCCATGGGCAAAAGCAACTATTCCTTATAGTTGATGTTACATTGTATGTTTTATGTAGTTGCTTTTTCAGCAGCCATGCCAAGTATACTCTAGCGTGTGGGTAATATCTAACAGACAAATGAATGGTTTTGACCTGTGTTCAAGCTGAGCAGCAGATGTGTCATACCTACATTTCTCACTGGTGGTGGTGGAAACGATAAAAAAAAATGGGCTAATCACCTTTAACTTACATTGACTTGAATGAGCATTGACTTTGCAGGATGAGCTCAGCATTTTGCACACTGCAACAGGAATTCATTGTGGAGATCAAGGGGTAAGATTTCATTTACATTAGACCCCCTTGACACTGACCTGGCCGTCAGAACAGTGTAAAGTGGCCTTAGTGTGAATGAGAATCTGACCTGAGGTCCTTTAAAAAGGGGGTTCAATGGCTTGCTAATGGGTTTGTTATGGGCGTTCATAGTTCTTTTGTTTGTTTATTTTTTAACTTGCAATCTATGGTGACCAGATGTCCCAATTTTATAGGGACAGTCCCGATTTTTGAGTCTTTTTCTTATATAGGCTCTTATTACCCCACACCCCCTGTCCTGATTTTTCACACTCGCTGTCTGGTCACCCTATTGCAAACTGAATTAATAATATATAAATTAGAGCAATACTAATACCGAGTTATGGGTGAAAAATGTATTTTCTAATCCAAGTAGCAATTCTGTTTGTAAAATGGAACTAATGACTCTTAAGGTTACGTTATCCTTTGTAGTTGTTAGGGTTTTTGGATTAGTTGATTTTTTTTTTTTATAATTTCATTAAATGTTTATTTTTACAAACTGTAGGTACAGGATGATATCTGTATCTCAGTGATATCTTTAAAAATTGCTAAAGATGAAAATATAATGGCTGTTTTCTTATCTGTATATCAGTAAATCACAGGATTTTATCTAGGGAGCCATAAATAAAGGCCCACTGACCAAAAACTCTCTCCAGTAGGAAAGATCTGTGTTTCAGACCCTAAAGAAGATGTAGGAATGCTGTCCTCTGGCACAATGGTTTCCAGAATCAAATCTGCCTTATTTTACAGTCATTGCTCATGCAGAACCCTCATAGATGTCAGGGGATGTATTGTAGGTAGAGCAACTGCAGGATAATAAGAAGGTTCTTAAGTAGGCTTAACTGAATTTATTTAATTTTTAAAAAACTTTAATGGATAATGTTAGTTTATTTTTAAGGATTTTGAACATTTTTATCCATTTAAATTTTTAGAGTTGTGGGAATGACTATGGGAGAGCCAGACAGTAAATATTAAATTACTGTAGACTTTGAGATTCAAAAAGTTAAAGCTTAATAATTGTTAAAACACAAGTTGTCAACATCTCATATGAAAATATACAAAGTAAATATCCCTAATTCAAACTAGTAAGTTCTCAAGCACCATTTTTCTTTCTTAGCCTCGCTGTAAATTTTGATTATGTCAATGGAAATATTTTTTTTGTTGGTTTGTGTGTGTGTGTATGCAGTGAAATCGATGTTTACCGACACTGACCAATAAAAATATAATATTTCCAAGATCATTATTAAGGCAGCCAAAAATGAAACTTGTAGCTGATTCCATACAGAAAATTTTTCTTCTTCTCTCCTTATAAAATGGATCAAATTATCCAATCTAAACTGCAAAGTCTGTTTATGCCAAGGCTTTGTATTTACTGTACATACTGTACATTCCTCTACTGAGTATTAGCCAAGTTTCCTCCAATTGTAAAGTGAGATAACTTCCTCTTCTTTCCAAATGCAACAGAGATGATAACCTTTGTCATGCAGGTGGAACTTAAAGTTAATGTGTAGCTAATTTTATCTTTACCCTTTGATAACATTATATTTTGAATGGCTAGTGCAGGAAATGAAGTAAGTTGCCATGTTTTGAAAAGAAAATAATAATATGAAATAAGAAGGCAGCACATATATAAATTAGCAGACAGGTGACTACTTGTCAGTTATTAGCCTCACAATCCCTTGGACAGTTTCCAACCTGTATTTTTAAAAACAGATGAAAGATTTCAACATAAAACATTTTGGAACTTTTTTATTTGTCCGTGGGATTCAGTATCATAGTAGCTGCTTATTTACAACATATTACCTTAAAGATAGTATTTGATTTTCATTATATTTTTGTATTCTTTTCTCAATTCACGTTTGTGTCCTTGGTCACATCCTGCCAAGAGGCATCTGAGTCCTGCCAAGACATCTCTTTGTCACTTGTTCAGATAATATATCTGAGGCTGCCTATTGAACTGTCAAAGCCATACAAATCTATGTTTGTTAACTGTGATTCTCCTTCCATTTGCTTAGCTTCGAAAGCCAGTGAATTAAATAAGCCCTGTGGGTCAAAGAGAAACTGCTTGAAACATTGTATACTTAATATCTAAATAAAATGTCTGACCATGACAATCTATTTCAAAGGGCATTTTGTGAACTTAAGAAGGAAATTGCTTTCTTAATGCACTATTTCTTTTTGTGACTGGGAAATTTTTCTTATTAGCATGTGTCTAAACACCTCTTGTGCATTGTCAAGGTTACCAACTTGCAGCATACAAGGTGTCCTACATCTGGTCTTATATTACAGTACAGAGATGTGAAAGACATTTAAATGGAAATACCTCAGCAATAATATTAATTGAACAAACACCTTTTAATTCTGTAGTTTAGAACATGTGGACTGACTCCCCACATACAACACGGACTCTAGGTGTAGGTTCCTTACATGCTTAAAAACTAAGCACATTGCTCAATAACTTTTCAGTAACAAAGCCCTAATGTGTTTCTCTTTAAAGATGAAGTAAATGTATCTGTTGTGTCTGAAATATTGATTGCCTGTTCACTTATTTGCAGGAATAATGTGTACTCACATATCCCACAAAAGTCAAAGGGTACATGGTTAGGAGTTTAAATGGGTTGGATGTATACAACCATGTTCCTAAGGAAGAGGGATGTGGGTGCTGGGACACTAGAGAACTAGAGGATCTGCAATTGTGAAAAGGTTTCACATTTTGTTGCATGGGGGACAAGCTTCCCCCTGCATAATTTGCGCAGAATTAATGTTCTGCGCAGAATTTCATTTTTCCAGGCAGAATTGGTGCTGCAGAGCTGTTGGCCACCACTAGGGGCTGCTGGATCCAGCAGAGTCCAACTCTCCAGCTCACAAATACAGGACACTGCTGTGGGGGAGAGGAAGAGGAAGCTGGAGGGTTCCTGGCAGCTGCAGTTCCCAGTACGTCGTGAAGAAATGAGACATCATGCAGGAAACTCTGTACAGACCCAGGACCCAGCATCAAGCTGTTTCTCCCTCTGAATCCCTGGGCTCGAGGTTGGGGGTGGGGAGCAGGGGTATGTGTCAGAGACCAGCGGGACAGAGTTTTCCCCCAAGATGTGCCCAGCTGGCATGTGTGACACATCCAGACTGAGGCACCCAACAAAAGCATAACAGAGAAACAGGAACTGCATTGTCGTAGGGGTTTCTTTAACTCTCTACTCCTGGGGAAAACTTTTTTGTTGTCTATATTGTTAGAGACATACTTGCTGATAGGTATTATGAAATAAATTACCAAAATAATTGAAACTGGTATGATTATATTGAATTCTTTTGACAAATAAAATATTTGGATTAAGAACATTGATTAAAACTAGAAAATGTTCCAGTGAACTTTTAAAGTCAGCCATTGTTATGAACAATCCTTAGAGTTATGAAGAGATTTATTTCAGTTAATAATAAATCATTGCACTGAATTAGTGCAGTCTGATTGATTTAATGCAAATGTGACCTATGCATCTGGGTTTTCATCATTTCTGCATAATAAAGGCTGTGAGTTTTATAAACAGTTAGTAGCCTTTAACTAAGGAAAACAAGTTCATCCTTAAACTTCACAGTTGTGCAGGGCAAATTATTTTGTAAACTAAAAGAAACTATAGGTTTGTCTGGATACAATATGATATACAATATTCTTGTTAATCTCATGCATGTGATCTTTCTTTAATTCTTTCTTCAACACCCTCAGGGACATAGGTCATCCAGCAATTTTGGTCTGGTCAGGCTTCTGAATGTCATGCTGATGGATTTAGCTTCTTTCTCTATTGTTCTATGTAATGTTTCTCTAGGTGGCCCTCTTTTTCTCTCTCCAGCTGGTGTCTGTGTTATCACTTGATGTGGAAGTCATGTTGGTGGCTTCCTTAAATTGTGTCCTAAATATGTCTTCTTGCCACGTTTGAAGCTTGAAGCTGGTGTGCTCCATTTACAATTTCTGATATTGTCATAAACTCTTTCCAGTGGACTCTGAAAATCTTCAATAGGCATTGCTTTGGAATGAGTTTAACTTCTTATCAATTGTTGTTGTGGATTTGCATGACTCTGCTCCATAGAGGACAGACATGATGTCATTGTTAAAAAATTATATTTTTGTATCAGTGCCATTCATGCTACTTTTCCAATTCTTTTCAAATTTCTGAAAGTTGTTTGCCCTTTTTGATATTCAATGTTTGACATCTGGCATGGTGCCACCATCGTAGCACATCTTGCTCCCCAGAAAAGTAGGATTTATTTTCTTCTAATGTTTCCCTGTCAACTCAGATGATTGCTTTTGAAACATTGGTAGCCATATATTTTGTCTTCCCATGGTTGATGAACAAACCAACTTGTTTTCTTGTGTCTGCCAAAAACTGGGTCTTTTCTTCCATTAAGCATTGTGTTGAACTGAGCAGGACAACATCATCAGTAAACACAAGGTCACTCAATTGTACTTTTATCATTTGTCTATAAAATTCCTCAACTGCCTTCGGTGGTTATTTTCCTCATTACAAAGAAAATGTCTTTCTGCAGCATGGAAGAGGTTAGAGGGAATTATCCTGCCTCCTGCATTTCAAAAGTGACACCCGACAGTTCAGAAGAAATCTCTCCTATGGGCAAGTCTTCCTATATTTATCCATTGTTGCCCTGTATAGACATCGCCTGCTGGAACAGAGACAAAAGAGGCTCCACCTAGCTCCTGCTCCAGGTTAAATCGCTGAAGCTGGGGGATGCTGGCCTTTCCCCCAACTGGCTAATGGGTGCCAAAGACTCCAAGGGGTGGAGGGGCCACCTGTTGTCCCTCATTGAGTGTCTCCCTCCCTCATTGCTGGGGCTATCCTCTTTCACTGCCGGCCCCATGCGATTCCCCCACCTGTTGAAATGGGTGGGTAACATTTATCAGTGATATCTGTCTCATTCATTTAAGGACCTAATCCTGCAATCTGGTCTGAATGGGTGAATGCTTATACCCATGCAGAGCCCTGCTGTAGCAGGAGTTCACCTGTCTGGTTCATGCTGCAGGATCAGGCCTCAGAACTGTCTTTTTGTGTCAAAGAACCACAGGTTTTTTTCATCTAGTTTAAAAGTTCAAACACTCCAAAATGATGATGTTGGCACAAGTATTATAAAAATATTCCATTCTCTATTTCATATTTTATTTAAAAATCCTAAACAACCTAATTTATGCTTGCAGTATAGACATTTCATTCATTTAAAAATGGATAAGTGAGAGAAATGTGGGTTGGAAAGATAGCCAGCAGCCTGGAAAACACATGATGTGATTTGGAAACCAGAACAACGGATATCTACAGTTCAGTTGAATGGGTATAGTTTGTTCCAGACCATTAAAGTTGGATATATGCAACTGTCAGTTATGTTGTGAGTAACAGCTATTTGAGTGTAGATTGTACAACATTTTCCATTTACTGTACCCTGATGTATGAGTGTGGGTTTTTTTTATTATTTTATTTTATTTTACTTAAAACAAAAATAGGAAAGATCAAAACCTGACAGATATGACATGAAATCCCAAAGTAATAACTAAAAATCTTATGCCCTGGGTGCTTGAAGTTAGCAATGTAAATCCATATTTAAGTGTCTGGAAAAAATAGCCTGATTTTTCAGAGGTGCTGAAGAATCAAAACTCTCAGTGAAGCAAATGAGAGCTACTGGTGCTCAGCACCTCTGAAATTCAGGCCACTTTTTAAGGTGCCCTAATACTCTTTACACATTATATTATTCCCTGTGATAGCATAGCTAATCCATCCAGCAGAGCTTGTATACATGACCCGGAACAAAAATGGTATCAGTACTGATTGCTAGGAGAATGGTGACTTATGTGGATGCATGTGTGTTGGGAGGTATACATCCACACAGTCAAAACTTGGGTCTAGGTATATGCAGTAGCATTGGAACCATTTTTATAGTGGGGATGCTGAAAGCCATTGCACTATAAACCCTGTACGTAGTGAAAACCACTTCAAGCCAGGGGATGTGGCAGCACCCCTAGTTCCAACACCCCTGGGTGTATACACCCCTATCATCATTGTAGCACTGAGCACTAGTGTCAAACATTTCCTACAATGATTATAGATGGAGACAAAATGAAAAACAGGTATCTGGAAATTAGTTTTTTCTTAAATCAAACTAAATGTCCAGGAACATGAGATTAAATACAAATCTGTGCAGACATTTCAAATATTAATGGAATTCAAACCCCATATAACCCATGTGTTCATTGCTACCACATACTCTGCTGTATAGCATCTGTTATCATTAGCACAGAATAACATAATGATATCCACTTTTAAAAAGTTCTAGAAGGTAACAGTTGCTTGTAAAATGCCCCTAAAAAGCTAGTGTGATCTGAAAAGCAATGCATGAAACAGCAATATTCCTGTGTTGCACAAGAAGAGAATTCACTTTACTTATGGGCAGTAGGTATACAGAATTTTATTTAAATGAGTCTAATTGATTCCAAAGCTAGTTATATGCTCAGGTGCCCCCAGAATGACACAGAAAAATATCTTCCACTCCAGAAGGTGGACCACAGGAGGGATACAGCTATCTGTAAATTCACACATGTTCTGCAAATATTGTCCTATTCCATAAGTGTCTTCAGAGACCCATATTCATCATTCAGCTAGGTTCCTTAAACACTTTGTAGCCTCCATACACCCTCCTAAAGGTCGGAGGGAGAGGGGGCTCTGGGAGCAGCAGCACAGCTGCTCTATATTTGTATGTTCCTTCTCCTAAGAGAGCTATGTAGAAGACAGGGATTTTTTTAAAGCTGTTTGGTGTTGTATTACCTCTCCTATATGATTTATGGACCTCATTGGTGGAGAAGGGTCATATAGCACTGGTACTGTCCACCAGCAAATGGCAGCATGGCTGTAAAAAGCCATCAGAAGCCTAAAAAGAATGAGGAGAGAAAGTATTTATGTGCAGGTTTCAGAGTGGTAGCTGTGTTAGTCTGTAAAAACAACGAGGAGTACTTGTGGCACCTTAGAGACTAACAAATTTATTTGGGCATAAGATTTCGTGGGTTAAAACCCACTTCATCAGATGCATGAAGTGAAAAATACAGTAGGCAGAATATATATACACAGTACATGAAAAGATGGTAGTTGCCTTACCAAGTGGGGGGGTCAGTGAATTGACCCCCCACTTGGTAAGGCAACTCCCATCTTTTCATGTACTGTGTATATATATTCTGCCTACTGTATTTTCCACTTCATGCATCTGATGAAGTGGGTTTTAGCCCACGAAAGTTTATGCCCAAATAAATGTGTTAGTCTCTAAAGTGCCACAAGTACTCCTTGTTTTTATTTATGTGCAGTTGACCAGGAATTCATGGGGTATGGGACCAGGGATTCCTGTGAATCCTGGGCCCGTGTGGTCTATTCTGGCCCTGTCCTCTGTTCATACTGATGTCTGGCCCATTTTCACTCCCATACAAAGTATGCTGCATTGAACATGTAGTTTCCTTAACCACCTGGATTTGTTTGTAGGTATGTGCCGGCATGTAAATACAAATTGTTTAATAATAATATTGATTTCCCTTTAGCAGGAGATGTTTTACTTAAACAGGAGAAAGTAAATAACTTAAAGGTTCAATTAGCTTAGCTGGACTGAACACACTTCTCTTTCATATTTGATTTCTAATGAGCTCAGTAGTGACTTTGTGGTCCACGTATTTTGGGAAAGGAAAGCTGAAGCCTTCTAGTAGTATTGAATCACTTAAAAAAAAAAAAGCCCACAATGATCATGAGCTATGGTTCGGCCCCTTGTGACTTCAGTAAGTTATCACAAGGCAATGATAAGCAGTGACCAACAGCAGAATCAGGTGAGCCCTTGACTGGTGCACACTGCATGTTTGCCATTCCCAAGGAACTAGCCCTTAATCATTACTTTGCAAAACATAGAGGCCTCATATCTAAGGGTGCTGCAAAAGAAAAAGGGCCAAATTCTGCCTTGTTACACATGTGCCCATTTTCCTGAGTGGAATGTTCATGGATGTAATAGAGGCAAATTTTTGTGCACATTAAGCTGTTTGGGACAGGACATGAACCTTATTTTATATTTTGTAAAGCACCCTGTGACATTTATGGTGATTCCAAGTAGCCACCATCTCTACAATGTGCAAATTTTCTTCAGCAATGAGTACATTTCCATTTAGAAATTATGTCCATAAATTAGGATTGTACATAGACATTTAGTAGTGGTGAACAACATGATTAAAGAATTATGTATGCCTGAAAGTAAGAAATTCAGATTTAAATTCTAGCATATCACTTGAAAGTCTTGAAATTCAACCATTAACAGACCCAATGTAGTAGTTCAGATGTCTGCCACAGTTCCATAGCAACACACACACCATATTGAAACTTCAAAGAATGAAGTAAAATTACTAACTTATTAAAACTGTGTCTTATTAAGATGCCCCTCAAAGCAGCAATTCATAAAATATCATTAAAGATGCAAAACTGCTTGAAATAGATTTTTTTTTTAGTCTCATTCCACTCTTGAAAATGGGTTCATTTTCACGGAAACTTTTACCAAAGTGCATTTTGTGAGCAAAAATTACCTATTTCCAAGCAAAATGTGGGTCCATTTTTTTTTAGCAAAGAACACCCTCTTTTTCTGTTGCCAAAATCGCTTAAAAAAGAAAAACTTAGAGTGTGAAAAAAATCAGTGCATGATTCTGTGAATCAAAATAGTGAATTTCATGTCATTCTGCCTTTGAGCCCTATTTCCTCTTTGGCTAGAGCAAGAAAATAGTTTAGATTTTCTTTTCTCTTGCTCTCCCCCCATTTCCTTTTCAAGTGCTTAATGTCTTCTTTCCCCACCTTTCCTTGTAAAAGCAGAGTGAAGATACACTTCCTCTACAAGGCTGTATTGAGCCTCTGGAGCTACACTGTAAATAAACCAAACCAGTTCCACAGTGGATGAAAGATGGGTAGAATGATTACTAAGGTTTCTATTGACTCAATGTGGCTTCAGTATAACAAGGGAGTTCATGATGTTTTATGCATGAAGAAGCGTGTAAGGCTCTCTGTGTGCTAACACTATCAAAACTAATATTCGCTTGTCGTGGATGGCAATTGAGGATGATGATACTGTTGTAAAGCAAAAGTCTCCAACTCAAAGATTTACATTACTTAACTTGAAAAGAGCCTTTCCTCTTTAAACATGAAACATTCACCATAAATATTAAACAGAGATAATCTTTTTGATTGTTAAACCAGTAAAAAAATTCAATAAAACCTGTAATCCATCACTGATATTTGGCTCCCATATTGCTGGTGACACAAATGACAGCCTAACCCAGCAGGTGACTCAGAAATACTCTTTGAAATCTAGACTTTGGAGACTCTCTGAGGAGCCCACTTGACAGCTGGCACCATTTTTGTTACTTTGTCAGCAACTTTCTGTATTTTCCTCTACAGCTCATTGGAGATATTTTTGTTGGAGTTTTTTCTCCCTCACAACTAGAGCTTGGCATACACTGCAAAACATTTTGGTTGACTATTTCAGTTTTTAAATGACTTTACTCTGATTGTGTTCATGCACCTTTTTGTATTCTCTGGTCAAGCTATTGAGAGTCACTGGCATGAACGTTCAAAGTGAATTTCAAAGTCACATGAGCATATAACCATGGAAACTGAATTTTAAAGTTAGATGCAAGTATTAATTCTGGGGGTGCTTGCATGCTTATCCGGTTTGAGGGTGGAAATGATACCACATGACTTGCTAATCAGTGCAGCTTGAATAGTGAATACCTGCAGAAAATTTGTTTGAGGTCAATCCCGTAAGGTTAAAAGACCCCCAAAATCCATGAGATGGTTTTGAATAGCATCAATTGAAAAAAAAAGTCATCTGTTGGTGAATGTTCCACACATAGAAAAGCAGGCTAAATTGATCAAATAAATTATTATTCCCAAATTACTCACTCAGCTTTACTCAACCTACGTTCCTCACCTGGATCTGATAACCACATTCTAATCCTTTGTTTATGGCTGGTAAAGACACACATTCAGCATTGCAGCTTCATTTCAGGATTAGGTTTGAGAATTGTGGGGGGAGAAAATTTTGTTTGAAGCACACACACAAAAACAAATGGGTAAAGAAAGATAAATTAAAGGTTATCCCACTAAATCGAAAACTTCTATCTTCATTTTCTACAAGTATATATTGGATGAATTTACTGCCTGTGATAGACAACATGTATTAGAGTTTCCTCAAGGAAAAAATATCTTAGTAGCTTCAGGAGTGCATGCATAAGCATTGCATTAGCTGTTTTTATCATAGGAAGCTTGAATTCAAATATGCCCCATTTGAAAAAAGCATTCCGATTCAGAACATTGAAGTAATTAGGACGCAAGCACATATTTAAAGTTCAGTTCACACGTGCTTCAATACTATTCTGAACAGGAATGGATTTAAAGACCTGTTCAAGGGCTTTCCTGAATCAGGGCCATGCTGAAGAAGCAAAGCTTAATTTGAATGCACCCGTAGAGTGGTGCAGATAGTCCAGCTGTGCCATCTTGCAAGGTGTTTGTCACTCACCAGTTGCTGTGGAACAGACTAGTTGGGCTGTGAGGTGCAGCAATAGGCAAAGAGGTTTAAACTTTGCATGGGCTTACCCCCTTTGGAGGAGGATAGATACATCTTCGGAGTTAGGTGCCACAGTGCCAAGCACTTAAAAACACCTAAGATAGACAGATATGCATCCTATTTATACTATGGATTTATCACATCATTCACTGTTGAGAGCTGGTGCTGGACCGAGAAGGGAACCAGATCAATATGTTGTCAGTGGGAGCAGTGTGACAGACAGCGGCGTATTATTCCCTAGGCCGACAAGGCCCAGGCCTAGGGCGGCAAATGTGCAGGGGTGGCAAATTTATAATAGCCATAGGAGCTGACTTTACCCGGCGCTGGTGGGTGCTCGCACCCCCCCTTCCCCAACTCCACACCTTCCCTGCCCCCCATTCCAAACCCTTCCCCAAATCCCTGGCCCCACCTGCTCACGCAGGCTCGCCGCATTTCTCCTCCTTCCCCCTTCCTCCCAGGCTTGCCGCACGAAAGTGCTGGGAGGGAGGAGAAGCGGAGCAGCAGTGCAGTCAGGGGAGGAGGCAGGGCGGAGGTGAGCTGGGGGCGCGGGGAGGGCCGCAGCAAGTAGCCCGGGGCAGGGGCAGAGGAACCGCTCCCCGCCCCAGCTCACCTCCACTCCACTACCGCCTCCTCCCCTTGTGCGCCACCACTCGGTTTCTCCCCCCTTCCTCCTAGGCTTGCCTCAGGAAACAGCTACCAGTGGATTCGAACGAATTTGTACAAAAACTAAAACAAGTTCATATGGGGCCGGGGGCAGCAATTATTTCAGGACCTGGGGGCGGCAAAATCATTAATCCCCCACTGGTGACAGACTAACCTTAATACTTGATACCTTGTAAAGATATATATTAATATATAACGTTTCAGATTAACCTAATACTGGGTACCTTGTAAATATATTGCATAGAGTTTCTTTCAGTTCAGACATATACATGAATACACCAAATTACCAGGTCCAACAATATTCCTAAGTAAAGCTAAGGGGGAAATGTGTTTCTCATCCACAAAAATGTTTGAGTTTTCAAAACATTTTCCCATTCTACACTGGTACAAAATCAGGACTTGTCAAAGTTGTTTTTTGGGGGGGTGGAGGGGAGGGAGTGGAGGACAGACAGACTAGACACATATACGCGCACACCAGAGTAGCCAATAGCCTGGTGGTTAGGGATGGGAGAGTGAGGTTCAAGTCCCTACTCTGCCTGATTCAAAGCAGGGACTTGAATCTGGTTCTCCCAGGTGAGTTCCCTAACCACCAGGCTATTAACCATCTGGCCTGGCTCTCTGGTTTTGACCAGAAAATTCCATCCTAGACCCAAGAAACCTTTCTCAACAAAAGTTTAGACAAAACTGGCATGTTCCTGTGAAACATTTCAGTTTCAGCAACTTGGCATTTTCCAACAAAAAGTATTAAGGTCAAAAAAATTCCCAATCAGCTCCATTCTTAAGTGTCTTTCATTCCTAACAGTCTTTACAGCTTCTGACTTTCTAGAGAAGCAACTCATGTAGAAATCTACTCAGGACCATGGCTACCAGCTGTAGGCTCACTTTTGCCTTAAAGCACTTCCTGCTTTATTTCTACTAGGTGAAGTTACAGGAAAAGTTCAGGAATTTTTTTAAAACAAGCAATATTCTCTACTGCACAGTCATTATAACACCCCAGAGGAGGAAGAAATAAATGGCAAATATGTCCACCTTTCATGAAATGTCAGCTGTAAGCCCCAACTGCCCTGGACATAAGATGCATGTTTTCCTACAGGTCTAAGAGTCCCTGGGAGGGCTTCAAAATGGGGGCAATCCACAAAAGAAATTTGCGATTCAGAAGGAGAACTCAAGTTGGACAAAGCAGTGATGCCCCGTTCCCGCCAAAATAGAGTTATTCAAATGAACAGTAATGATATCAACACTTTTGAGTACCTGCTTTCAGATTTTTTGAGCCAATTTTACAGATATAATAAATATAAATATTGTTTCCAGAAAGCATAGGACTGGGTTGTTTCAGTTCCTGGGATGGATAAACTGGGAAATTGCATTTTCCCTCCTTTGGGATTGCATTTATTTATAACTTTCTGAGCTATTCATGCATATAAAATGTTGCTGTTATTTTCTGTGAAAGAATTTTCCTCCTTTCCTTTTATTGGCCCCATTTCTTTCACACACAAAGACACAGATGCTCCGTTACAATGATGTCAGCCTTGCTACATGCTCCAGCTGTTTAGGTGCATTTATAAAGTTCAGTCCTGTACATTATGCCATAAATGTATATTTCATGTATAAACATAAAGCTAACATATTGCAGATCTCTCTAAGTGTAACTTTAATGGAGGTTCAGTGAGTTTTAAAAATATTGAAAAGTGTTTAATCTTTCCGTTGGCAATATTTTTATAGCAGGTTTTCCAATTATTCTTTTCTCAAGCTAGGTTCAAAGATATTTTCCCCCCTTGTATTTCATCTTCTGTGATTTTTGGAAAAGCAGAGAGGTTTTTTTAGTAAGACAATATGTATTTTAAATAGAGACGTCTGAGTGAAAATATGCTTCTGTCCACATCTACTCATGTCCAAGCCCTCATTACCTTCATGCATGCTCACCAGTTCACCATGCCGAAAAACCTCATGTCTAGATGTGCCAACTTTCAAAGATGTTACATGTCACAAGATGTTGTTACATTGACTTGATGTATAAATACTGACATGGGTAAATTAAATCCGGGTCCAAACTATAAAGGTCTTGTCTTGTGTCCTAAATTTCAGAATAGGGGGTGAATTGTGCCCACTAGGCACAGTCTTGAGTAGGGTCATTCTGATGCAGCCCCACCCCTGTTGCCTCAGATTGTCTTGCCGTGTGCAATTTGTTCCATCCTGTAAACCACAGGCTCTGGCTTCTCCCCGTCTCCCTCCCCTTGTGGAGATGCACGGAGGGTCAAATCCAATTCCCACTGAAATCAGACTCATTTTTGGCTTCAGTGGGAGTTTACTCATGCTGAGAAGGAACATGCACTGCACTTGAGTGTAGTGTTTCTTATATTTATTAGCAGTGTTGCTTTGTTCTCATGTCTGAATTTCTTGTACATCTTGTTGTCATAATTTAACTGAGGTGCTGCATATACAGTACGTTTTCTAGTTGATTACCAAATACACCTCCTGACTCATAAATATTTGAGGCATAATCTTGGTTCCACTGGCTTGGCAATATGATGACTCTCAGCAGGACAAGATGTCTGCTAGCTAGGATCCTGTTCCTTAATTCATGCTGTTTAATGCAAGATCAGTGGTGAATAAAACCACCCATAATTTGATGACCGTGCAGTCCCTGACTTTGAATGTATATTGGCAGACTTTGCTTAGCACAGTAATTATGCAGAATCCTGGGCAGTTAGTATCTACTTGAAGTATCCTAATAGTAAATATATAAGCCGTGATTCAATGTGGAGCAAAAATTCAAGAACATAAAATAAATCCACAAATTATATCGAAATATACTTGACTCCTGAGACCCTAGGGGTAGGAGATGGGCATGAGCAGAAATCCAATTGCTGTGCTCTCAGGCCATCCCTACTGATCCATTTTGTACCAGCCTATTCATAACTGAGGCAGAGCCCCCTACATAGGGGCAGTGATTAATTTGTAATGAAAGACGTGCTCGGGCTCGAGCAATTAGGTGCCAGGACTCAAACAATTTTTTTACATTCATAACTCATGCAGGAAGCCCTGAGGTTCTGGGGCTATGAACCTCCAAGCCTAGAGGTGCCAGGGCTCAGCCCTGGCACAAATTAAGTTCTGTGTAGGGGACCTTCTATGCAGCTGCTCCCCTCAATGTACATACCTTAGAAGGGCACCACAGAGTTTATAAGGTGAGGAGAGCCTTGCACAGGCTTCTCTGTCTGTGAATGACTTTCAGTAAAAGCTATATTTATTGATCTGCATATGTTGTGTCTAGTTTATTATTATCATTATTATTATTATTAAGGTTTTTTTTGTTTTATTGATATATTAAAATGCCCTTACCAAAAGCCTGTTGCTAAGAAATGTGATCATGTACAATAGAAAATGTTACCATTCATTACTGACTCTTAAATTTACAGGTCCTTTGTCATCCAGCAAATCCCAAGCAGCAATCTCTTCATGGTGGTAGTAGATAATGAATGCAACTGTGAGTCTATCTTGCCAATTACCATGGAACCCATAGAAATAAGGTATATCCTTTATTTTTAAGATTGTAAGAGGGAGACTCAAAGTGCAAATACTGAATTTTACCCTGTGTGATTTATGAGCCTAACAGAGAGATCCTCAGCTGTTGTAAACTGTCATGGCCCATTGAAGTCAAGGCAGCTGAGGATCTGCTCCTTAGGCCTGGTCTCCACCGGGGGGAGAGGGGGGAATCGATCTAAGTTACGCAACTTCAGCTACATGAATAACGTAGCTGAAGTTGACGTACTTAGACCTACTCACTGCAGTGTCTTCACTGCGGTGAGTCGACTGCTGCTGCTCCCCCATCAACTCTGTCTGCGCCTCTCACGGCAGTGGAGTACAGGAGTTGACGGGAGAGTGCTCAGGGGTCAATTTATCGTGTCTAGACTTGACACGATAAATTGACCCCCACTGGATCAATAGCTGCCTGCTGATCCGGCGGGTAGTATAGACATATTTTAACTCTCATTTTCCAAAGTGACTTATGCATTTAAGAGCCTAAGTCCCATTGAAAGTCAATGAGAGTTGTGCACCTAACTCACTTAAGTGCTTTGTAAGGCCTACCTGCATATTTAGGCACATAAACGTCTCTGTAAAATTGGCCTTAAGTGCTTAAGTCACTTCTGAAAATAGGACATAGCCTCCTAAATCTTTGGTGCTTTTGAAAATTGTACCCATATTGCCAAAGAAAACAGTTTAAACATGGATATCTCCTGTATTATAATGTAATATATAGTATTTTCCTTAACTTTGTATTTTAGGGCTGTATTGCTATGCTGAAAGGTATCACTTTGTGTTCTGAAAATATAAAAAATAGATTCTGTAACAAAGTAAATTGGTAACTTAATTTGTAGTCTAAACACCATCTTGTTTTATTGCCACACTAGAGTTTGGGGTTTGTTTCTTCTCATAAATAGGAATTCACCAAAAAGAATCTGCAGTATATTTTTGTTGCTGAGTGATAGAACTTTCAAAGGACCATTTGGTCATGTTAAGTGCCAATGGGAACAACACTGGGAAGAACAACAATAGCATTATGACCTACTTCTTTTGTTGATTGGCTGGATTTTAGAGGAGTGGGAGGAGGAAGGGATGGATGGAAGGACTTCATTTCAAATCCATTCAAACAAACTTTGAATATTTAAATGCAATGATCATAAGATCTTTCCTTAACTACTGTGAACATAATGAATCCCTTAAATGTGAACGTTTAAAATCTCAGAAGATTAGAAGACGTCCAGAATCTTGTCATGGATTTCATCCTGAAGTAAGTTTTTATAATTTTTTTTCCCCTCTATGGTAAATATTTTTTCTAGAGTAGGTATTAGAAAACTGTCTTCTAGTGTGAAAAGCAACTAAATATTCTGGACATTCTGAACATAGTAGTAAAGGGAAGTTTCTACATGATTGCAAGCAATGCGCAAATTGTCTAGTGAGCTTGTACTCCATTTCACAATTAAGTGCTGTGTTTGCACATCACGGCACAACATGTAAGAGGCAGAGGCATGATCTGAGTGCAGAATTGGCATCCAGGAACTTCTGAGATCTTATTCTGGGTCTAATGCTGACCGCAAGATTCCTTCCATGTGTTCCTTTCTGAAACCAAGCCACTTAGCCATGGGACAGGATTTGATCTCTACGTGAGTAAATAACATCAGCATTTCAATTGTCATACTGGTAATTTTGTGATTTGTTGATTTGTTTATCTGGGACTCCGACACAATGCTTTTAAGATGCTACACAAGTGCTACATACTTTAAGAGCTTAAATATCCACTCTGGAAAGGCACAGAAAGGAAGTGACTTGCCCAAGGTCACCCAAAGCCAAGAGTAGCTTTCTGATCATCTTTATTTTTCTGTGCTTTGATTACACAAATTTTGATTACACAAAATCTGCCATCTACTGCTTTCATAAATATCCATTCTTTGCCATGAATCTTAATAAGAACAGGAGTACTTATGGCACCTTAGAGACTAACAAATTTATTTGAGCATAAGCTTTTGTGGGCTAAAACCCACTTCATCGGCTGCATGCAGTGGAAAATACAGTAGGAAGATTTTATATACACAGAGAACATGAAACAATGGGTGTTACCATACACACTATAACGAGAGTGATCACTTAAGGTGAGCTATTACCAGCAAAAGAGAAAAAAAACTTTTTGTATTGATAATCAAGATGGGCCATTTTCAGCAATTGACAAGAACGTGTGAGTAAAAGTAGGGGGGAAAAATAAACATGGGGAAATAGTTTTACTTTGTGTAATGACACATCCACTCCCAGTCTTTATTCAAGCCTAATTAAATGGTGTCCAGTTTACAAATTAATTCCAATTCAGCAGTCTCTCGTTGGAGTCTGTTTTTGAAGTTTTGTTGTTGTAATATTGTGACTTTTAGGTCTGTAATCAAGTGACCAGAGAGATTGAAGTGTTCTCCAACTCGTTTTGGAATGTTATAATTCTTGTGGTCTAATTCGTGTCCATTTATTCTTTTACGTAGAGACTGTCCAGTTTGGCCAATGTACATGACAGAGGGGCATTGCTGGCACATGATGGCATATATCACATTGGTAGATGTGCAGGTGAACGAGCCTTTGATAGCGTGGCTGATGTGATTAGGCCCTATGATGGTGTCCCCTGAATAGATCTGTGGACACAGTTGGCAACGGGCTTTCTTGCAAGGATAGTTTCCTGGGTTAGTGTTTTTGTTGTGTGGTGTGTGGTTGCTCGTGAGTATTTGCTTCAGGTTGGGGGGCTGCCTGTAAGCAAGGACTGGCCTGTCTCCCAAGATCTGTGAGTGATGGGTCGTCCTTCAGGATAAGTTGTAGATCCTTGATGATGCGTTGGAGAGGTTTTAGTTGGGGGTGAAGATGACGGCTAGTGGCGTTCTGTTATTTTCTTTGCTGGGCCTGTCCTGTAGTAGGTGACTTCTGGGTACTCTTCTGGCTCTGTCAGTCTGTTTCTTCACTTCAGCAGGTGGGTATTGTAGTTGTAAGAATGCTTGACAGAGATCTTGTAGGTGTTTGTCTCTGTCTGAGGGGTTGGAGCAAATGCGGTTGTATCGTAGAGCTTGGCTGTAGACAATGGATCGTGTGGTGTGGTCTGGATGAAAGCTGGAGGCATGTAGGTAATTATAGCGGTCAGTAGGTTTCTGGTATAGGGTGGTGTTTATGTGACCATCACTTATTAGCACTGTAGTGTCCAGGAAGTGGATCTCTTCTGTGGACTGGTCCAGGCTGAGGTTGATGGTGGGGTGGAAATTGTTGAAATCATGGTGGAATTCCTCAAGGGCTTCTTTTCCATGGGTCCAGATGACGAAGTTGTCATCAATGTCGCACAAGTAGACTCCAATGAGAGACTGCTGAGTTGGAATTAATTTGCAAACTGGACACCATTAAATTAGGCTTGAATAAAGACTGGGAGTGGATGTGTCATTACACAAAGTAAAACTATTTCCCCATGTTTATTCGCCCCTCCTCCCCCGTTCCTCACATGTTGTTTTCAACTGCTGGAAATGGTCCATCTTGATTATCACTACAAAAGGTTTTTTTCCTCTTTTGCTGGTAATAGCTCACCTTAAGTGATCCCTCTCTTTACAGTGTGTATGGTAACACCCATTGTTTCATGTTCTCTGTATATATAAAATCTTCCTACAGTATTTTCCACTGCATGCATCTGATGAAGTGGGTTTTAGCCCATGAAAGCTTATGCTCAAATAAATTTGTTAGTCTCTAAGGTGCCACAAGTACTCCTGTTCTTTCTGCAGATACAGACTAACACGGCTGCTACTCTGAAACCTGTCATGAATCTTAATATTTTTGTCTTAATTCTTCTTTGTTCTTTTCTTTAGGAGAATGCAAGAGAATGTGGGGGTGTTCTAGGCCTTAGTGCTAAACCTACTCTTGTTCTTCTTCCACTGCTTTTGGCAATTTTCTCAAGGTGACGTTGACTGATGTGTTCACTTGGCATGCTAAATACATGGATAAACTGTGAACTGAGAAATGGTGCAACATAGAAGACAAGAAATATAGTCAAAACATCAGCATTTCATGATTTTAAACTGTTGATGAGATAAACAAAGCTATGTTCAAAAAGGGTTATCTTTTTACTTTGCAAGTCATGCAAATGTGAATTTGCCATATGATAGTCACAATTCATCAAAAAAGGACTTTAACAGATATACACAAGTGTCCATTACTTTCTGCTTTGTCCCATTGAAACCAATTTAAAACTGTGTACTTTTTAAATAAAGTATATTAAAATCATAATTTCATTGTGTATTTTTTTAAATATAGCAACTAAACATTTTTCCTGAACTAGTAATTGGAACATAATAATACAGGTAAGGGGATATTTCACGTGTGTAGGCTTTGTTAAACTATTTCTGAGATAATGGGAAACTAGAGAATAACACATACCTAATTTTTTATAATAAAGGCTGAGTGACTTATATTATTAACCAAGTCAATGGAACATAAGCACGTCCTTCAAATTGCACATGTGGTTCGGTTATTTTGCTCACCTGGGACACAGATAACATTCTCTGATGATTTACAGTGAAACTGGAGCTTTTTTAACACAGATATAAAGAAAATCTTAGGACATTAGGAGTGTGAGCCGAAGCCCATTGAAGTCTTTCTGTTAACGTCCACAGGTTTTGAATCTGGTTCTTTAGTAATATGTATCACAAGTGGCAGAATTCAATAGTTAACACTTTTTAAAAGATATGGAGATGTTTCACATTTACAAATGTAATTGACTTAAAAGAGGAGGTGATGATGGTGATACATTAGCACTTACATTCTGCTCCTCAGCTTCAAAATGCTTTTTTACATATATTAACTGTGGGATACTTAGGTCAAGTTCCCTGTGGTGAAATGGAGAGACAGAGAAGTTGTGACATGCCCAAGTCACAGGGTGAGTCAGGGGCAGCAAGGAGTCAGGATTCCTTTGTCCTAATGCCTTGTTTATGCCTCAGTCAGGATCACACTACCTCACACCTA
Organism: Lepidochelys olivacea; assembly: GCF_965140295.1. Lineage (NCBI taxonomy): Eukaryota > Metazoa > Chordata > Testudines > Cheloniidae > Lepidochelys > Lepidochelys olivacea. The sequence goes on along the minus strand of NC_140417.1, from coordinate 27,310,779 downwards.
TAACTGGAAATCAGATTGAGAAAAAAAAAGTTACCCAAGACTTAGATATCTTTGCATGCCTTACTTAGAAACGTACAGGGCCGGATTTCCAATGAGGCACAGTAGGCACATACTTAGGGTGGCCTTACCTCTCTAAAACTGTAGGACACGAAGGTCAGCTGTAGGCAGATGTGTGTGGGTGTGTGCTGAAGATGCTGTGCCTAGGGGCGCTTAAGATGTAAATCCAGCCCTGGAAACGAATCAATCTGAATAGTTACAATATTTCATTCAGGAGCTGGATTCCAGAGTAAATGCTGCCTAATATGATGAGACCACAATTTAACATATTAAAAAATTGTATCATTTGGTAGCAGAGGGAGGCTGACAGTAAGTACAGTTAAAAAAAAGGTTTAGAGCTTTTTCTAGACAAAAAGAGATGCTTATAAATCCCTGAAGTATTGGCACCTTGCCCCTTTCAATTTACTAGTAATGTTTTGATCGTAAATATGATGGCTGAGGAGCTTGATCTTGGAAAGACAAGAACAGGAATCCAAAGCATGATTGGTCTTTGGAGCGTTCTGTATAAATGCAAGGAATCTTATCAAGGAAATGACATCATTAAAACTTTACCAGTAAAAATACACTATATTAGCTTTATGATTAAATACTATGGTTCTAAATTTGGTGAGAGAATTTTCCCACTAGGAAGTAAAAGAAAGCCATCTTCCCTTTGAACAAATACTGAATGTAATGTCTGTCTCTCATGATAAGAACAGAGAGGCTGTGTGTATGCTAGAAAAGGGTTGTCTCTCAAATGATACAACCAAGACAAAGGCTCGTAAAACAAAACTTTTTCTTGGTGGTTGTGGTTAGCTACTATAAATGTGTGAAGAACTAAAATGAAATTTAGAGTATGGGTATGAAAAAATCCCCAGTTCAGACAGTTTTCCTGTAAGTGGAAAGGGAAGCTGGAATCTTTCTAATTAATTATTTTGAATGTAATCCTAGCTGATGCTAGAAATGGCTATTGCTTTTACAAAGAAAGGATCTTAAGAAAAGAACTAAATGAGCGAATTGATTTCCTGCTGAACCAAGGTGAACACTCCTAATAATAATTAATTGTTAATTATGGAAAGTAGCAGACTAGTTTCATATTCAGGAAAGCACTGAAGGAATAAGAAAGATTAAAATATGGGCATGTTAAATGAATATTGCTCAGAAAAACGAGACAGCTCATTTTCTTTCTCTATTGAGTTAGTCAAAATTATAAAGATCTAGTTCATTAATGTGTATCAAACCAAATACTATGCAGAACAGCATAATCCAAAGAAAAGAACTGCTGCCTGTAATGTGATGTTTCATCCAAGAGGGCTGCTAGTGACGACATTTTTAAAGTGTTGGGTAAGTTCCTTTAGAACTTGGTTGTTTTCCGGTGTGGGGTTTATCTAGTTCTACTATCTACTGGTTTGGCAGTGCAGTTTCTCATTTCTGTCTTCAGACTTAAGGTTCCCTAACTGATTATATTCCTTATATTCAACTGAAATTTAGATTTATAAAATGCTCTATAGGAACTTATTCTATATTCTAGGCATCATTCATGGGAGCATGGCACAGCTGAGGGGCAGATTGGTAATATATTGTGTGGTCCTTAACTGCATGAAGCCACTGGCCCAAAGACCCTGAGTTGACATTCAGAGATGCTGAAGAGGAGCTGGACTGCAAACCGATAACATGTTGCAGGTGACAAAGGATAAAGTAATTCCATCTCCCCACCAGTCCATTGTTACTGCCCCCCACGTCGGCCTTGTGAAGGAGTAAATTTCACCTATGCTGAATAAATGGGTCAATCCTTTAGCAGTACCAGTCTCAGCATGCCCTATTGCTGTCAATGGGATAAACACTAGAAAATATTATGCCATCTTCTAAAAGACACTGTGATATTATGATGATGGATGCTGTATGAACAACTGGATGGATGGATGGATGGATGGATAAAATCCAGTGGATAAACACTGATCTTCATGCAACTTGCAGTACCTGAAAAATCATACAAGACCTGATCCAACCCCCAGCTAAGTCAATAGAAATATGTGTATGTACATTAATATATACAGATGCAAACTGAGAAACTGTATATATATTTAATAAACAGGAAACACAGATATAAATCTACATTTTTATCATCCTGAAACCTGAGGCTAGATCCAAATACAACCATGATAATATCACTATATGTTTCTACACAGTAATAGGTATCGCTGCAGGATTCTGTTGCTATTTTTCTTGGTAATGGCATTGATTTCAGACTTATTAACCCCAGCTGCCAATTTTCCCTTTAATCTTGATAGGGAGAAAACTACTTTGGTGCTTAGGACCAGACTTTGAACGCACCATTTTCTAATAGTTTGTGTGGGAAAATAGTCTGCTTATAGTTGTCACTCCTGCAAACACTCCTTTAAACCGTATAAGCCATAGCCCAAGGCGGATTCTGCAGCTGTGCCATCTCCTCTTGTTGTTTCTGTGACACTGAGACAGCCCAACCCACTGCCAAGACCAATTCTGCAATATATATGTTAGGCAAAACAGGTGGTTGCCTGGGGCAGGAAGATATTAAAGGCTGCAATGATTGTTTCATTGTGTAAGTGGCTACAAGGGACATTTCTGTATTCGGCTGGTAGTGAAATCCCTAGAACAAGGCACTGGCCTTTTGAGCCCTTTGGTTTCAGAAGACAAGGTGGAAGCTTGTGTTAGAGGGCTTAGGTGGAAGCAGTTCTAGTTGTTTCCCTTTCTCTCTTAAGTCCTTTAGGGTCTCCCTAGGCCGTTTATACTTTGCCCTTTTCTGTCCCTTATAAATGGGAACCATGAGAATTGTATGAGCCTTGTCTCCATTGTCCACTCTTTCTCCATTAAGAAAGACACATACAAAACAACTATTTGAAAGCTTTCCCCTGGAAAAAAAATTACAAAGAACTGCCCCCCCCCCACCAACTCCGTGAAAATATTAGGTGGTTGACCTTAAGTTTTCCTGCTTAATTACACTGTTTCCTAAACCTTCCTTCCAAGACACCTGATTGAGCACCACCTTTGTCCTAGTTTTTACCAATGGGGCTGACTGTTCCTGGCCATGCTGGTAAAATTCAGGTCACAAATTGGGAATTATCCTTTAGCTGCTCATTCTTTGCTGTGCTTGTACCTGTTATTTTGGGGCAGTGACATTAACTTATTCTGGTGGAAATGAATTTTTTTCTTAGGTGAAAATTAATTGAACTTTCACCTGTGGAAGGTGCTGGGATTTTCTAATACCCAGAAAATTGCTGACAAGTCAAATATCCATACAGCTGAATAGCAAAGTTACAACTAGGCACCCCTCTTCAATGGCTCAAAATTCAGGTGGTACAGATAAATACCCGAAAATTCATATACCTATCTGAGCTATATCTAAATTATCCACAAAGGCTCTCTCTCCCCAACAAGCCCAACTCCCCTGTATTTTTTATGAATGAGACACTGGGAGCCTGTCTCTTCCCAAATCAAGTCTACTTAGAGGAATCTAAAAAGGGCATTTGTGATAATCATGCTGGGGATCTGAACTCCATACAGAAGGGGAGAAAACTTTATCTGGGGATACGTTTCAGAAGAATCCCTTTTCAACAGTTTACTGGACTACAAAAAGAAGGGATGACAAATGGGACAGTACCTTCTGATTCTGTAAACATTGGACCTCTTGCCTGGAGGGGTGGCGATGCTGGTGGCTTGATGTAAGTGAGAAACCATGTTAGGCAAAGACATAACTTGCTAGAATTAAGTTTTAGGCAATAGAGAGTGTGCTATTTTTGTAATCCTTTATGATTGCTTTTATTCTTGCACGGTATTCCTTAAATCTGTGTTCTTTTATTAGTACACTTATTCTTAGTTTTCCTATAAACCATCTCAGTGCTGTGTATTGAGGTAAAAGGTGTGTCCTCGGTGAGCTAACAGGCTGGTGTGTATTCTGGCTCTCTGGGGACAGTTGTCTTAATAATTTCTGTGAGTGACTAGTGAAAGTTCTGGACACTGCAGAGAGACATCTCTGAGGTACTCAGGAACTGGGGTTCACTGACTGTTACCTGCAAAGCGAGGTTAAGACTGTCAGAGTTTTGAGGAGTTTGCCGGTGAAGCAGATAGACTGGTGTGGCATGGAGCTTGCTCACAGTCTAAGCTTCAGCAAAGCTCTGTCTTATTAGGGCAGAGAGGTAACATAGTGGCTTACAGGTTTCAGAGTAACAGCCGAGTTAGTCTGTATTCGCAAAAAGAAAAGGAGTACTAGTGGCACCTCAGAGACTAACCAATTTATTTGAGCATAAGCTTTCGTGAGCTACAGCTCACTTCATCGGATGGCTTACAGTGTTGGGTTCCCAGAGGAGAGCGTCACAGCATTGTTACTGAGGACAAGACATTTAAAGCATCAGCTGCATGTATGATGGAACTAACTGACAGCCTTCATTGATAAATACATGCGATTTTGAGTTTAGAATAAATTTGAGCTGTTTGCCTTTCATCAAAAGTGGCATTATTTTATCTGGAATTTTTGGCTGGGATTTTTGAAAGCACTCAGCACTGGCCTAGCTTCCATTTAGAGTAATGGTAAATCTCCCACTGACTTTAATGGAGAAATAGATTTAGGTCTGTAACCACTTTTGAAAATTTCCCCAGTAATGGTTTCAGTTCAAGAACTCTAGAGATCCATGTTAAGGAAAATAACTGATAGCTATATTACAGGTCAGGAAACAGTTATTGTTGGCAGTATTTCTCAGAAACATTAACAGTAAAAATTAGACCATAAACAGTTGTAGTTAGATTCGAAAGGATTAATCAGATTATCATCTTTAAAGATTTGTAAGCGTTCTCTACAATATTAGTGCTGCTTGAAACTAAAGTGAGGGGGAAAATGGCATTATATTATAGTGATACCCTAAAGTTCTTTCCTTACGATGCATGCTAAATGTTAAACTACTGAGGTTTCATTTACTGTTTTTAATTTAAGAAAGATGTTGTTCAGTAAGCAGGTTAACAGAATTGTTTAAGAGGCTGGTAGTTGAATTTTGAAAATGTTGAGACTTGGTCTACATTTGAAAGTTATATCAGCATAGGTATATCGGTTGGGGTGTGAAAAAACCACACCCCAACCACCCTAGCTATGCTGCCATAACCCCCTGTCTAGGTGCCTGTATGTCAACTGACGAGTGCTTCCATCAACATAGCTAATGCCATTGGTAGAGGTGATATTCCTTCCAGATAGAAAACCCCCTTTCTTTTGGTGTAAGAGGTGCCTACGCTACTGGGCTATGCTGGCATAGTTATACTGGTATATCTCCACAGTATAGGCACAGGCCAGGTCGACACCAAAAAGTTAGATCCGTCCAGCTCTATCTCTCAGGGGAGTGAAAAAGCCATACCCCTGAGAGATGTAGTTAAGCTGACCTAACCCCAGTGTAGACGGTACTAGGTCAACGGAAGAATTCTTCTGTCAACCTAGCTCCTGCCTCTCGGGGAAGGGGATTAACTACCGTGATGAGAGAACCCTTCGTGTCACAAATATTAAATTTACTAGGAAGATAAACAACACAAAGGTGACTGTATTAACTGTGCTGTTCCTTAACATATTTAATTAAAGACTCATTTTTTTTGCTGTAAATGAAGGTGACTCAGAATTTCCAGTCTGTCACATGAGAGTGCCGCAGAATTCAGGGCCCTAGATATGGAGGTTAAATCCAGTTTGCTTATAAGCCTTAGTTATCTGTTACTGAATTATTTATCAAAGGGATATGAGGAGTTGACAGCTAGCATGGCCTCCTTAAGATCAAACTCAAAAGCTGAATCTTTCCTTCCAGATGTGGTCTTGAACTGCACTTACATATGCTAAAAGCAGCCATTTAAGAAGAGTTACACTTGACAATGTTGAGTCAGACTGAACCTTAACACCAGTAGTTCAAGTGGCTAATGCGGCGTTTGTTTGACTATGTTTGGATTTAGTTTGCAGCTTTAAAATAATAGGTATATCACTTAAATGAGAAAAGGAAGGTCAGGTTTCAATGAACAGCAAGAAATGTTCTGAATTCAGCTATTTAAACCTCTTGTAAGAGAGTTAACTGGTTCATAGAAAATAACTAGTTGGAATAGTTGAAGTAATGAAGAATGCTTTTGGCAAATATGCAGATAACTCCTAGATACAAGGACATGCTGGTTTCATTTCTTCTCTTTAGTGGTATATTGGCAATGGTCAGATTAGGTTTTATGAAATTTTTTTTAAAAAAGATGTTATTTTTCATTTGCACAGTATGTCACAAGAAAAAATGATAAAATAAAGTGATTTTACTATTTATAAGCAGACAGCTGGAGCTCTGGATCTTCTAACGCCACCTCTGAGACATGAATGTGATCACTACTACAGTTAGGATAGGACCCCAAGTTCCTGTCAATATTTTATTATCGGTTGTAGTTAATGAAGCTGTTTTAGATGCATCTGTCTCCATGTCTGCAGATGTGAGTGAAATAAAAAACAAAAACTCTGCTTACACTGTTTCCAAGCATCAACTGGGACAAAACCTAGACAGAGCCACAATTAATTTGTAATTTTATCATCTATAACAGACTTTAAAAAGCAGTACACGAAGACTACTGATAACGACCCTAATGGAGACTTGTGAGTTCCCGTGGTAGGATCTTTGTGGTTTTCAGAAAGATGTTTTATGTTAAGGATTCCTCTTCTTTTTGTTCTGGAATCTTTAAAAGTCTGAGTCCAGAATTTTACAAGAACACCCAGGAAATCTACCCTCTGGCAAAGTGTTAAGAGAGAATATTCTGAGTTAAATATAAAACCTAAAGCTAATGTAATACATTTAACTGTACTTAAGCATAGATACCTTAAGGCCTGTTCAGTTAATATCCTCTAGGTCCATTAGTAGTGCTACACCTAGAGATCTCTTTACCAAGATAAAAATTCTGTGAGATACAGGAAGGTCAAGAATCATTATTTTCCACAGATAAAACCTTCTCTGGCAAGAAAAACCTCAGGAACTTATAAAAGTGTTTGTTTTATAGGAACTTAGAAAGCCATTTTTCAAGTCCATTTTTTAACCCTGAAATCCTTCTGACATACGGCAATCATTATGTTTTTGCATCTATCTTGAAAGTTGTTTTTTTTTTTTTTTTTTACAAAAGGAAAGTATTTAGAAGCCTTACATTTAACATATTTAGCAATAATCATTTGAGGACTACTTAAACAATGATCTTAAACAGCCTCACCAAGCATGTAAATGAGCTACAATTCCTAATGCACTAAAGACTGTCTCATATTTTCAGCTCTGCATTTGGGACCTCTAGGCGATACTGTTTCAGATTAGGATAAAGCATGAATTTCTTCACTGTGTTTCACTTGAGAGAGGAAGGTTTTATCCTTCATGGCAGAAAAGTTGGAAAGTTGTCCTGCCTATTCCTCTCCAAATATCGCAACCCTCTTTTTGTTAGGACCTGACAGATTTAAGATTAGTATAGACAGGATCCCCTATGGAAAGATTAAAGTGCTGCACGAGGAAAAGGAAAATCACCCTCTCTCCAACTGACTTTCAATGTTATATGCAGGAAGTGGACTACCTTGTAACAGAGCAGGGTTGGAAAGGGAGGAACATGGCCTCTCGAAAGGGAAGAATGAAATCACATTTTTCTTTTCTTTCTGCGGCAACAGTCGTAGAAATATGGGTGTCATATTCTTGGAACTTATCCCCTCACCAGAGTTCTTTGATGTAGCCCTCCCTGGAAAAACTCTCCCATGCCCATGCAGAGGAAATGAAAAGGCGTAAGATCCCATTTTTCTAGGTGATAGAAAGAGCAAGAGGAAAAAATATTTGTGCCTGAATTTCATTTTCATGGTTTCTGTATAAAAACAACTTTCAAGATCAGGGATACAAATCAATATTACTTGTGCAGTATGATAGACTCACCTAGATGAAAAGAGAACTGGGAACACAGTTTAATTTACAAGGAACACAGCTTGTGAGAGGAATCCATTACTATCCAAGAATGGGTTCTTTAGTATAGACATAGATGCAACCAGCTGGGGAGTTGATATAAAGGTACATTAAAAAATTAAGAAGGAAAGAGAGGAACAAGTGACATGAGATTAAGAAAACTGAGTGAACCTGCTGAACTAGGATTCAGAACTAGTCCACCAGAGGATCCCAACTGATAGAATTCCTCGGTATTATCCCCTGCGGAAACAGAGGTACAGAGAAGTTAAGATGTCAGTCCTCTGAAGTACTGAGTCCCCTCAACTGCCATTCAAATCACGGGTAGTTGAGGGTGTTCAAAACTTTGCAAAGTTGATCTCTAAATAAATTGCCCAAAGGTGCTAAATGGGTCCATGGCAGAAATTACAACGCAATGACCTAGTCACCCCATCAGTCGTGCACAGGCAACTCACAATGAAGTTAATGAAAGTTGTGTGCACAACTGATGTGATGATCTGGCCTTGTGAATTGTTACCTCCCAGTCCCTCTGCTCCGCCTGCTGAGCTATGCTGCCATGCTGCATGGCAAACTGACTATGACAAACTGTGCATAAGATGTATATGAGACAAAGATGGGAATAAGATCTTCTATCTGTCACAAATACAGGCCGGATCCATTTCCCATCGAAGTCAAGGGGAATCTTTTCATGAATTCAGTGTGCTTTAGCTTGGGCTGTATAAGATGAAGTCTGTGTCCTTTATCTAGGATAATAGTTATTTTTGAGACCAACTTTGTGATAAAAGGCTGGTTGGAGTCCTGAAGTTTTAACATGTTGAATGTGGGACATGCTTACCAGACCCTTCAGTTTTTTGCCATGACTCTTGAAAAGTGACATCTTGAAAGTTGCCTTGTAAGCCTTGAAGTATTAGCCGAAAAATTTGCTTCATAGATAAAGGGAACTTTAAATTGCATTAAAAGCCTCAGTTGCAATATATTGTCCAGTCTTCTTGGCATGTTTATCTCTGAGACTGGGAGAAACATGATCATTTCTATTGTCTATATTTTATTCTGTTAGAAATTTGCATCTGACACAAAAGACTAAACAGGTGCTCCATAATGAGTCAATTCCCTTGAAATATCAACAGACTCGTTCTTATCTTGACTTTTAAATTATTTTTTGAAAGATTAAAGTATCTTCATGGGTATAAACCCCTTCTGTTTCTTATTGTATACAGACATTGAGGAAAATACAAGCACAACACTAAAGAGGAGAAAGAGAGCAAGAAAATGGATGAAAAGATGACATATTCTTTTGTTCTATTGATCAGAGACTTCCAGGGCCCACATCTGTTTCTCCTCCACAGTTTTATCATGATGACTCTTTTCTGATATAGCTTATAGGACTCCATATCCTTTTAAATTCCTCCATTTTGCTTTCTAGCTCTTTTTCCATAAATTTTCAAAAACTAACTAGCATCAAGGTCTAAGATAATAATGGCCTCAGTGAATCTTTACATTGTCATAACATTAGCTACCATTAGACCTAAAAAGATCAGTTCACATGTCTAGGGGGTTAGTTTTTAATTCAGAAAAATTGATGTTTTCGGTTTCGTCATTTAGTCATTTTGTTCATGATAAGCAGAATATCATCCTCGAACGTCCTTACTTTCTGGTTCTGATTACAGCCTCTTGACCCTAGTCTATACATATGCACTTTGGTGCAATAACTTATGGAATATTAGGGGCCATGTATAGTACAAACCGGCCTCTCCAGTGGCAATATAACTCTTTCACAATCTCCGGGTCCAGTCTTCAACTGAGAATGTAAATCCTAATCTCCTTTCCATCCTATGTGACTTTTCAATATAGGGCAGTTTTCCACACCCTTTAGGACAGGTTTTCCCACACATGGTTACATCTGTTCTTCCTAAATAAATAGTTAGGCCTCTTCTAAAATGTTTAAAGCATTTTGGGGGTGGGGCGGGGAGGCAGTTAACAAAGATCCATCTTTAGGGGAGACATTTTTTCAGTTATGTTTATTTTTGACTGAGATTTTCAAAGGAGTTGGGCACACAAAATACCATTGATTTACAAAATAATTTGGGCCCCTAACCCCCTTAGATTCCTTTGGAAATTCCAGCCTTTGTTCCCATGTATTTTAATTATATATTCTAATTATTGTACTGTTTAATATTGCAATTGACTGTGTCTCACCTGAAGTACCTTGGCATGAACACTATAAACAATTTACTTTTCATGGTGCAGTTTAGAATTATGGTTTTAAATCCACTGAGAGGGATAGCGTCATGATTTATCTTATCCTTTGGGTTCAGTACCAAAAGAGACCATCTACTAAGTAACCGTATTTAGTCTCTAGTAGGGCCTGGTTTTGCAAAGATTTGAACAAAACATAAGCATTCTTTTTTTCTCCTGTTTCCTCTGGCTTTGGTGTAGCCTGCCTTGGAAAGGATCAATGTCTCATAATTTGAGAAACTATAGCATTTAGAAGGAATGTATGGGCCTGATCCTGCATTCAACTGAAATTAGCAGGAGTATTTGGTGGCCATAGAATGCAGGGATGGGCCCTTAGTATTTTCAAGGTTGTGTGTAGTTTAGACCTATGTTTTACTTGGAAACATCTCTTGAAAATCTGCTGCTTTTTAAAATTTGAACACATTGGGCCAATCACCTCCATGTGTTAACTCCATGGACTTCAGTGATTTTAGCCCATTAGCTATAACAATAGTGCTAGAAATATTATTTATGCATCCCTGGATGCTGCTTATTTTTTTTTCCTTCCTTGCAACTCTGCAAATCTAATAAAATTACCATAATCACAAAGGTCTGAGAATCTGATTCGTCTTCTGTTTTTTTTTTCCAGTTGTCCCAAGATAATATTTGACCTTTTACCTTAACTAAGGAATTTCCACATATATCTGCTCCAAAAATTTTCCTTGGATGTTCCTCTGTGGACTTCATTCTGTGTTTTGTAGGAGTGAATTATGATTGGATTAGAAAGGCGTAAATCTTTCTGAGTTTTCAGGAGATGAGGTCCTGGATTTCCACTGTTAGCAGTATGTCATTCTATCTTCACCCATACTATAGATTCTCTATCCTCATTCCATGTGGAACTGGTTTGTGCCTGGTAGAACACCATTTGCTTTAACTCTGAGTTCTTAAATTTTAACAATCAAAGTCAACAGAAAGGGTGAAAATATCAGCAAAAGGTTTTGAACACAACTGTTGAAGCCTTTCAAACCAACCAACTGTAATGCTGACTAAACAAAGTTTGGGAAATCTTTTTGTATAGATCTCACCTATCAAATGAGTTCTACTTGGTCTGAAGGAATAAAGAGAAACATCAATAACTACAGCTAAGTAAATAATTCACAGCAAATCACAGATTAATTTCATGTGTTTCATTTTGCAAATTGTGAACAGCTTACAATGTTCTTGCTTGTATTTGTTGTTCAATAGGTATTAGTTTTTACTCTTAGTTTAGTTGTATTTACTTCAGTATTCTTCAATATTCACTTAAAAATCAGCTACCACAAACATTCCCGACAGTAAATCTGTTCAGTATAATATCTGGCAGGGGAGGGAAGATGTAGAGAGGAATACAAAAGGGACTGTCTAATAAATTAGTGAATATTCATCTGAAATTTTAAATTAAACATTTTTAATATTCAACCAGCTCTAAAAAAGGCCCACTTTGTATGTAGCTCTGTCATCAATTAAAAAAAAAGTTAACTGTTTGAGTCTGTCTTCCAGTATAATCTGCTTTTCTATATAGTGCCCTTTATGCAGTCATCAACATAAAAATCCCCCTAAAGCAACAAAACCAAAACCAAAAATCATTTGAACTAGGATAGCCACAAGACAAAAACATTTAAAACCTTGCTTTAAAAATAGATGTGCCATCTGTCAATTGGAACAAACAAGGAAGAGATTCCTCTATTCCAGGATCACAGCACTTAAAGGACCATATCAGCATGCATACAAAGAGAATGTGACATTTCATTAACTTCAATAAAAATGAAAGAAACAGCAACATCAGTGGTGAAGTTACTCAGGTAATTTTTAACTTCCGAAAATAACTAGCTTGTTGTATCTCCTTGGCTTATGTAAACAGCTTTTGGTCCTAAACAAGCTTGGTTTGGTCAGTTATGGGATGAAGACCTAAATGAAAATATAGATGCTTCAAGAAACATTGCAGTTGAATGAGTAGATGGAACACTTATTGTCAAGGTTCCTCCCCCACTCTGAACTCTAGGGTACAGATGTGGGGACCTGCATGAAAAACCTCCTAAGCTTATCTTTACCAGCTTAGGTCAAAACTTCCCCAAGGTACAAAATATTCCACCCGTTGTCCTTGGATTGGCCACTACCACCACCAAACTAATACTGGTTACTGGGGAAGAGCTGTTTGGACGCGTCTTTCCCCCCAGAATACTTCCCAAAACCTTGCACCCCACTTCCTGGACAAGGTTTGGTAAAAAGCCTCACCAATTTGTCTAGGTGACTACAGACCCAGACCCTTGGATCTTAAGAACAATGAACAATCCTCCCAACACTTGCACCCCCCCTTTCCTGGGAAATGTTGGATAAAAAGCCTCACCAATTTGCATAGGTGACCACAGACCCAAACCCTTGGATCTGAGAACAATGAAAAAGCATTGTTTTCTTACAAGAAGACTTTTAATAAAAATCGAAGTAAATAGAAATGAAGAAATCCCCCCTGTAAAATCAGAATGGTAGATATCTTACAGGGTAATTAGATTCAAAAACATAGAGAACCCCTCTAGGCAAAACCTTAAGTTACAAAAAAGATACACAGACAGAAATAGTCATTCTATTCAGCACAATTCTTTTCTCAGCCATTTAAAGAAATCATAATCTAACACATACCTAGCTAGATTACTTACTAAAAGTTCTAAGACTCCATTCCTGGTCTATCCCCGGCAGAAACCCAGCATATAGACAGACACACAGACCCTTTGTTTCTCTCGCTCCTCCCAGCTTTTGAAAGTATCTTGTCTCCTCATTGGTCATTTTGGTCAGGTGCCAGCGAGGTTACCTTTAGCTTCTTAACCCTTTACAGGTGAGAGGAGCTTTCCCCTGGCCAGGAGGGATTTCAAAGGGGTTTACCCTTCCCTTTATATTTATAAAAAGAAAAGGAGTACTTGTGGCACCTTAGAGACTAACCAATTTATTTGAGCATAAGCTTTCGTGAGCTACAGCTCACTTCATCGGATGCATACCGTGGAAACTGCAGTAGACATTATATACACACAGAGAGGGGGTATTGTTTCATGGTCTCTGTGTGTATATAATGTCTACTGCAGTTTCCACAGTATGCATCCGATGAAGTGAGCTGTAGCTCACGAAAGCTCATACTCAAATAAATCGGTTAGTCTCTAAGGTGCCACAAGTCCTCCTTTTCTTTTTGCAAAGACAGACTAACACGGCTGTTACTCTGAAACCTGTCTTTATATTTATGACACTTATCTTTAAGTCTCCTATTATAAGTAGAGAAATGTCCCCACTATGATCCTTGGAGATGTTCTAATTTGGATAAGTAGTAACAGTGAGGTCTTGATCACATGTGGTCATTGGGTGATGGCGCTTGTCACAAGCATAAGGGCCATTGTTAGCTTTGGTGTCTGAAGGCTAAATTCCAGCCCAGAAAGTGAGTTGCTGCTGGCATACCTAGATTTCCCATGTCATTTCAAGCAGATACATTTTTCTTCACTCCCTGTCCTTTGCTGAGTATTCCCAGAGAGTTGTGTGGGACAGTTGCTCCCTCTTCTCCCTCAGGACGCTGTGGTGTAGAATGCCACAGAGATTACATTTGGTCTCCTATCCTGTTCAACATGTATACAGGGCTGCTAGGAAGGCTTGTCTACAGGGGAAATTCACCAGAATAGCCATAATTGTATAATTATATCATCTTAGCTATGCAGGTATAACTCCTCATGAGGACACTCTTATCCCAGAATGAGAGTGCCTTTTTTTGCTTTAGACCATTGCAACACTACAGTGGTACTGCTGCAGCACCATGGTGTAGACGCTTTCTACATTGACAGAAGGGGATTTTCCACCAGTGTAGGTAATCCACCGCCACGAGTGGCGGTAGCTAGGCTGACAGAAGAATTCTTCCATGGTCCTAGCTGTGTCTACACTGGGGAGTAGTCAGCTTAAATACAGTGCCTGGGAGTATGAATTTTTCAACTCCCTGATCGACTAGGTCAATTAAATTTTAAATGTAAACCAGGACTTAGTTTATACTGCTTTCAAAGTGACATAAATTAAACCAGGAAAAAAAGCACTCAGAGGCGTGTCCACCTGGAGAGTTATACTGGCACTTATAAAGCTATGCTAGTAAATTTCCCCACATAGACTGCTCTTAGTTTGGAGGTATGGACTGCAGGGTTTTCAGTATGCTGGTGCCATGCACCTCTAAATTATCATTTATCAGCCAGTGCTGTTTCATGCCTACCCCAGAGTCTGGAGACGTTTGAGGCATGGATGAGAGCTTGCTGGGAGACACTCAGACTAGTTATGACTAAAACAGTAGTAGTAGGTGGAGGGAAGCTCCAAAAGATATGGCAAGGTTAATCTCTCTATCTTTGACAGAGAGTGTTTGCTCCCCATTTGTTACTTGTGTGCACAATCTGGGGTTTGTGTTGTATTGGATTCCCAGGTGCTTGTGGATGTTTCTGTACCAACGATGTCCTGGAATCCTTTTACATCATCTGTGCCTGGAGATTGATGCTTTCTTTCAGATCCAGATCCTGACCCTTTGTTACTTTGAGACCAGACTGCTGCATTGCACTCATCATTGGGTTACACCTTAAGTCAATCCAGAAGTTCAAAGTGGTGCAAGATGCTGCAGCCTGTTTAGTAAGTAACCCCAGTGCTCCGTGGTCCGTGCTTATGGGTTTCGAGATGTTGTTTTTGACCTGTATAGCCCTAAAACAATTTCGGACCTTCCAAATTTAGAGGCTGTCTCTGTGCCATAATGTCACAGTTACACTCAAAAGGGTGCTGAAGGTGGATCCCCCCTTTATTTAAAAGAGAGCGGTTCAAGCTCCGCGACCCAAGGTCCAAAATAGCCTTGGTATGCTGATCTTCAGGACATGTTGCTAGGCATATCTGGTTCCAGGCCTGCTGCAGATAATGGGGTTTGATAGGGTTTAGAGCTGCATGGGGGTTGGGAGTTTTGTGCTTGAGGTTTTGAAAAGTGTTTATTTTGTTATCAGGAACTTGCTGTTTAAATTTGCTTTTTTTTTTTTTTTTGGTAACTGGTGCTGTTGGATAGGTGCCTATTTTAGATGACTAGATGACCTCTCGAGGTCCTTCCAGTCCTTTGATTCTATGATTATTATAGACATTTATTTAAATAGATAAATAAACTGTTGTATACTGTTAGTGGCACTGGCGTCATTGTACCTCAGAAGCGATTGTATTCCCCGGTCATGTGTGAAATAGTCTAATCAAGTGTATACAGAGACTGCAACGCACTTGTGGATCTGGCTGTTATGAGTAAAGGTTGTTATACTTTTGAATTTTGAAAAAGTGTTTCATTATCACAACCAATCAATATTCAGGAATAAGTATTGTATGTGGAAAAGATGCTAGATGACATGTGTATTTGTAAATCTCCACCTCTGCCTTTCTAATGTTAGTCTTCAGCACCTAAACAGTAGTGAAAAGAATAGTAACACCGACAGAACAAAGAGATGATAAATGGAGCTTTGCAACCCCCAGAAAAAACACCTGGAATTAATGAACCTTCAAATCGTTAAACACATTAAAAAAAGAGAGTCTTGTAATCAAATCTCAGCTGGCAGATTCAATAATTAATGAATTGGATGAATCAGATTAGAACTGTAATTAATAAAGCTGGCTGACATTATATGGAGTTGACAAATCTAGGCTAAATCTTTAGCTGTTTTTCTTCAATTCAAAGAAGTGACAAACACAGATTAGTCTTGCTGAATATAGAGATGGATGCTACTGTTTTAATTTCCCCCCCTTCTCTCTCTCTCTCTGTTTCTAACCTGAAAACCTCTATGACTTGTAGTTGATGAGCACTTTTGAGTATAATTTCATTTATTTCACTACTATTGCAACTGGGCATAACCACACTATTTTCATTAAGGTAGAAGCAATGCATCTAATGAAGACATTTTTTTCTAAAGCACCATTGTCAGTTACTTCTAATTTTGTCACACTTTTATCTTTCTTTATGGGTATCTATGGTCTAATCCCTACAGTCCTTACATTCGGCAAAACTCCCATTGAAGATAACAGGATTTTTGCCTGAGTAAGGCCATAGCACAATCAGTGCAATAGTTTGTAGCGTTCCAGGTTCCTTTGGGAAGAGAGGTGCTATATAAATTTCAATTATTATATTTAGAGCGGTTTAAAATATGCCTGCTCAAGCTTTTGACACGTCATTGAGGCGTATGTGAAAGCAATAGCAAGTCACTTTAATTAAGCTATCCCCAGGCTCTTGAGCTTGGAGAGCTTTTAGGGGAAATGTGGATTGCCATGCGTTTTTTCCCCAAGCTCTTGCAGCTCTAGTAATCAGCCACCACCCGCATAAATCCAGTCCTTAGCACTGCAGGATTCTCACAATTTCCAAAAGTCAATGTGGTTCAGGCCCTGATCCAACAAACGCTAAAGAACATGGTTAACTCTGAGTGAGTAGTCCTGTTAATGTCAGTGAAACCACTAATATGCTAAAAGTTAAGCATGTACATAAACACATTGTTGGATCAGGACCCAGCTTCCCAAGGGAGTTTGTTCCCTATAAGCACAGCGCTTTACAAACCAAGTTTTACAGGAATTATGTACACAATGTGCTCTAGAGCTGTGCTCAGTGATGAATATATTATTTGTTAAGAAATGTGTGTTCATTTTGGATTTTTTGGTTCCAAAATGTGGATTTGAATGCAAATAAACATGAGTATGAGCCAAGTGAGAGACCCTCCTCCTACATTAAAGTTATTAAAAGCCTGATCATCCTCAATTAAAAAAATAAACAAAAAAGGCATGACATGACATAATAACTGGCCTGAGACAGTAACAAGCATTTACTTATGTAGTTTTATTTATTTTTTCATGTGTGTAACTGAACACTATCTAGGCAGACCCACAATAAATTACATTAATACATCAGCTTTAAACATCTGCTCACCCCATGTTAGCCAGTGTAAACAAACGAAGTCCCCCATCAAACGAAGAAGCCCTAGGACCTCTCCCCCTTAAATAATCCTCTCACCAAATGCCTGAGGAAATGCGTGAGCCATGCAAAAAAACTTGGTCTCTGTTGGATCAAATAGGGGATCAAGTTCCAGAGCTGAGGACTCTGTTTAAGGAGCATGCTGCCTTCACCCACAAGACAAACATGTGTTATCATATACCCCAGCTGATCATATACCCAGCTGATTTCAAATGACAGGTTTAAACAAAAGGGCACACCAGCAGCCTCTACGCATACAGGACCCAAACTATGGAGCTAAAATGCCAACACCTTATGAACTTCACCTGTAAGTGAATCTGCAATAAAATCTATGGCAGCATCCTAGCAGTTTGGGTAAGAACCTCCTATGCTTGAATTATGGTGTCCGCTATAGAGGCTGAGAATGGTTGCTCAGTTTTCATCTTTATTTTTTATGCAGAACCTGGAGTCTATAGTTTAAATTAATAATCTGCAAAGGAGGCGGTGTAAATGCTATTTGCTACAGCAGAGTTTCTCAATCTTTTTGATACCGGGACCGGCTTGTTGCCTTCCTCAACTGTGTCAGGGAGATCTCAGGGTGTGGTGCCAGGCCACGGACTGGTCATTGAGAAACACTGTGCTAAAGGACTAGAACTAATGAAAGAATACACCTTTGTGTCACAGGAATGAGACAGACCTCAATGTAAAATAGTAAAAGCCTCTAGGCAACAGCAGTGAAGACATTGTGTTCAATGAAGAAATACACAAAGGGAAAAGTTCATCATTGTTCCCATGCCCAACACTTAAGCTCTGTGTTAAGGGCCAAATTCTGGTCAACTATGAATCAATGGTAAAGCAACCAACAAAACGGATTAGGTGATAAATGCTTAAATAAGGCCTCCATGGGCCCTTGACAATTGAGTGAATTTCAACCAAAATGACTATTCAAATGGAGGACCTGGAAGAAAAAGAAGGAAGAATGAATAAAGCTAGAGGGCTGGATGAAGCATTTAATTGTGTTAAACCTTAAACAACAACAACCACAAAAACCTAACATGACCTAGATTGCTCTTTAGGACACAGGACAAGATCATGACAGTATGGTAGATAAGCGAGTGTCATGAGCAGCTGAAAATTTTAGATAGAAAATTCTAGCCCATCTTGGATGAGGGAGAGGATATAATGCCAGCCCTCCCCTGTCTTAGTAGGGGGGTATTTGACCACACCAGGGGGAACAGACAAACTTTGGGGTCCTGGGAAGAGCTGGGGAAGGGCAGGCTCAGCTGCTCTGGAGCTTTCCCAACCCCACTCCTGGGTTGGGAAAGGGCAGGGGAAAAGGGAGAGGTTTCTCCCTCTCGTCCTACTGCCATTGGCTAAGCTGAGGCAGGAATGGAGAGCAGATTGGTGTTGTTGGGTATAAAGTGCACGCAACACCCATCCTGCTGCTGTTGCTACCCTGTTCTGTAGTCTTCTCTAATCCCCAAAAAGAGGGAGAGCTAAAACTGAGGCAGGTAACCCAAAAAAATATAAATGTTAAATAAGTTGTTGTGATGGACTCCCTGCCATTGTTAATAATTTGTGAGCACAGAGGATGATAAGCAAACACCTCACTGGAAGCACCAGGGTTGTGTGCTTTCTAAAGTATAATGTGTGAAGACACTTATTGTAGCAATTGCCGCATAGTAATGACTGATTTAAACCATGAAAACAGACAGGCTTTTTTTCTGGATGCGTTGTAATGGATAAATCTCAAGTGATTAATGAGTTACTGGCGAACATGTATAGACCCAACTGATTACTTTGCATGGCTTTCATTCGCTGTCTGAACACAGCTATTCAGTTGGAAAAGCCTCAGAATGTAGACCTTTGAAAAGCTTAAACACATAAAAATGTAACACTTTTTTGTGCCTGCAGTAAACATACAGTAAAGCAAGACCTCCACCACATATTTAAACCACATACGGATGAAGATACACACACACACACACACACACACACATATAGAGTGAGAAATAAAAGAAAGTGAAAATAGTGTTCTGAAGCTATTCACAGATATTCTGCTGCATCTTTTTAAAAGGATTGTGCTAGAAAGAGAGAGTGAGAGAAAGCGAGAGCTCACTCAATATTAACAAAAACAATTTAAGTAAATCAGATTTTCAGACATCACTCTGGTCACAGAAAACAAAAAAATATTCTACAAGAATTAATGGGAGAACTAGACCATGAAAGCCAAGAAATGGGGTCTGAAAATAAGCTTGATTAAGAAGATAATGCTCAAGACATACAAAGGAAGACTGATTAGCATAGATGGGAACATCGGGGAACAAGCAGAAGAATAAATCTAACATAGACAGCTGCTCAGATCAGATTGGAGCATATTTAAAAGATGAAAGACAACATGAGGAGCAATTTCTCATTTAGACTGCAGAGGAAGGCCTCCAGCTGATGTATTCCTTCTAAATGGCTTCTGGCCAAGACACAAAGCTCCATCCACAAGAAAATGTGGTAGGTGGTTTGCTTTTATCCTGAGAATCTTTAGAAAGACTATGACAGGAATTCCATTATGAGAAAGGAACTCAAACAGATGAATAAAACAAACTACATCAACAATTATATTTAAAGGCGGAAAGGCTAAGTAGAATTTAAAAGGATAAATATGAGAATCTGACAGGTAGTTCATGTATATGTCAGGTATGTATCCACTCTACCTCTCAATGATTTTGGAGGTAAAGGTTTTCTGTTGATTTTTAAGGGCAAACTCCTCAACTGGTATACACTGGCATAGCATATTGAAGTTAGCTATATGAATTCACTGTTGTTGTTGTTAAATATTTATATTATGGTAGGGCCCAAAGGTTCCTGATGTGATTGGGGCCCCATTGTATGAAGCCCAGTACAAACACAGGAAAGAGACATATTCGCCCTGAAAGGCATACAGTCTAAAGACACAATAAACGATAAGATGAATATGGTGAAGGATTCTTACAGCTTTGTTAGTTACATGTATTGCATGGTTTGTTTTTATTTTTTTTAATTGAGTGAAGAGGCAGGAGGAAGGAAGCAAGCAGAAAGATTGTGAAGAGGGATAATGACAATTTGTCACCTATGACTTACACAAGATGGGGACTGGCCCCTTTTTTTTTGGTCCCCAGAAGAGTACCTGAAGAGGTGTTAGAAGGCCTCATTTGGCCAACACTCAAATGTGATTCCTATAAGCACTGCTTTCTGGTTACCCCTATTCCTGGACTGAAATTAAAATACAATGGCCTCAACAAGTCTAAGAGCACTCAGTGTTTGGGTATTTTGTGTCAGGCACAGGCAGTCGTGGGCTGATGCTGTTTTCGTGCTGACTCCTCTCTAATCACTCAACACATTTTAAAATAAAAAATAATGATAGCTTACACTGCCAGAAGAGAAAAATCAACAGAGTATCCAAGGGAATATGAAAAGAAATGAAAATTCAAAATATATCTGGAAAAGAAATCTAACGGACAAAAAAACAAAACAAAACAACCAACCGCCAAATAAAACCCTTCAATATAGGCAAGTTCTAAAACCTTGGCAACATCTTTGCCTGTCTCCTTGTTTTGCTTTATGTCAATTTGTATGTCCAAAATTAGAAAATAAAAGGAAGTCTGTTCTCTTGACACATTCAGCTTAGTTTCCAGGCCTAGTCAGGTCTGAACATAATATCAGCTCAAATGGTTGGATACTGTTAAGAAATTTAGAATGGAGAAAGTTTTCCATTACAAGAATAAGACAACTTTCTGGAGGTCACAGATACTAGTTTCCATTAAAAAAATCAGCATTTACAGGGCTGGCCCATTTGGCACCTGAGGCAGGGAGCTCAAATAATGCCCCCATGTCCCCTTGCTTGGACCAAAAAAGGTCTCAGTTCTGACTTTTTCCTGTTCTACTTCTCTCATGGTACTGCTCTGCTACCTACACCAATAAAGGAGAACTAAGAACTTAAAATGCCTTGTTCAAAAAATTTAAGAAACACTTAACTTTCAGACGCCTGAACAGCAAATGTAACTTTTCTTGTCTGCATAGTAAACACTAGCATTTTTATCTGTTCAAAGAATCAAAGTGGTGCTTTCCGTGCCCTCTTGGTTGCAAAGATTTTAACTGCTTCCTGAAGGTCCACGGTCTGGGCCAGCTCACGCTCTACTGAGATGGTTGCAAGGCTGACCAGCCTCTCCTGTGTCATTGTGGAGCATAGATGTGTTTTTATAAACTTCAGCTTGGAGAAGCTGCGTTCTCCACTGCAACTATTACAGGAAGTGTTAGAAGTATGCACAGAGCAACAAAAGCATTTGGAAAGAGGGTGGTCATCTTATTTGTGCACATATATTCCAGAACAGCCTTTGGAGTTGATCCTGCTGAAATGTACCTTGAAAGGGCTTTCAGTTCATCACCTAAATCACTCGCATCAATATCCCGCATGTCATCCTGTGTCAACACTGTCTCTTGTGCCCTGCATTGCTGGTGTAGGTCTTCTTCAGGTATAGTGAGGAGTTTTGGAATATCATACAACATCCCAAATATACTGCTGTGTTTCTTGAGCTGCATGAAACATTCTTCAACTGACTGTATTGCACAATCGAGCAGCTGGTTAAAGAATTCAACTTTGAATTGTTGTTTGGGGTCTCTTATGGGATTATCCCATGCCTCGTAATCAAAATGTCGTTTTCTTCAGTAACACATGTATTCTTGAATGGGTGGGAAAACCGCTTCAGTGTGAAGTTCCTCTGCACTCGTCAGAATGTTTTGAAATCCCTCATCTGACCGGTAAGACTGTAGGTATGACTTTGCTTTGTCCAGTTGTTCTATTGCTCCAGATATATCAAAGTCAACACCTTGGAGTCTCGTGCTTAAAACATTTATTTCGAACAGTAAGTCATGCCACAACACTAAGCCACATAGAAATTTGAAGTTATGTATGTTTCTGGTGATTCCATTTCCCTCTGCCACTGTTCTCCCATGAACAGTTCCTGTCATAGCATTATCCTCCATAATGGCAACTATGGCATCCTCTGTCTTCCCAGTTTGGTGTTTGATAGGCTTTATCGCCTCCACGCGACTTTCCCATTGTGTGGCACTCAGTGGTTTCAGTGTCAGAGAGGATGTTTCCAAATGTTGCTTCAAAATTTGCCATCGATGAGTTGAGGCAAAGAAAAAATACATAGATGCTTTGAACTACATTAAAAAGTTCAGCAGCCTCACTAGAAGCTGATGCTTCATCACTGACCACCAAGTTCAATGAATGAGAACTGCATGGGACAAAAAAAGCCTGAGGGTTTAACTCTCTGATCTGTGTCGGCACTCCTCTGTTCTTTCCTCTCATGTTGGCACCATTATTGTAGCCCTGACCTCTCATGTCAGCTATTGCAATTCTGGTATCTTCCAGCTTTTTAAGAAGCACATTTGTCATACCAGCTCTTGTAGTATCATCAACTTCAATAAATTTTAGAAAATGCTCTTTGATAGTCACCATTGCAGGGACATTTTCACTAGGTTCTGTTGTTGTTACAAAACGCACCATTAAAGTTATTTGTTCCGTGTGGCTGATGTCAGGTGTGCAGTCCAGAATAACAGAGTAATACCTTGCTGACTTCAGATCTGCCACAATCTTCTGTTTGACTTTTGTTGCCAGTAACTGTCTGATCTCATTTTGAATTGTTTTTCCAAGGTAGTGGTGTGTGTACATTTCTTGGGTGGTGACTCTTCTTAAGATTCTCCTGGAGTACAGCATCAAACTCAGCCATCACTCCACAATTTTAAGGAAGTTTCCATTGTTTGGCACATACAGCTGATCTGAAGTGCCACGCAGTGCTAGGTTTTGGGTAGCAAGCATTCTCACAATGGCAATGAGCCTTTTCCGAACATTTTGCCAGTAAAGAGACTCTGATGCAATCTTCTCTTGATGCTGATCATCTATGGTGGCCTTTAATATTAGTCTCATCTCAACCTCTTTCCACCTATGGAATGCTCTCTGGTGATTTGCTGCCTTCTCATGGCATGCCAGATTTCTAGCCAGATTTTTTGAGTCCTTTGTTTCTGTAGAACCCAATCTGGCTGGAACATTAGACTGGAAGAGTTTGCAACAAAAACAGTATGCAGAATTCTGGGTTTTTGAGTACATAAGCCATGACCTCTCCACTTCGTCACAATTGAGGATTTCACACCAGTAATGTGTTGGATGGAAACGTCTATTTTCTTTGTCTTTGGGGAACATGAAGTTTTCCACTTGCAGTGGCCTATGCAATACAAGGAAGTCTCTCAGGCTACTGCTCAAGTGGGTCCACAGTCCTGGATCATCTAGACTTTAGGAACTAAACTCAGCAGCAGCTGTTTCTTAAGCCTCCACCAAATTCTTCTCTGATCTACACTTTTCTTCAGAAATGTGCATGGTTACATCCATTTGAGACGGAGATATGGATGCTGCAGTAGCTGCCAGGTCACCTGCACTCTGACTAACTGGAAGATCAGGCATCTCCTCACCACTCACATCCTCACTGGGGCCGGAAGGCTCACCGGGAACATTTGTGTCTATGTATCTCAGGAGTGCTCCTTCCTGCTTAGATAGAAAAGCTTCTTTTGCTTCCTTTCTTTCTTTTTCTGAATGCTGCCCCAGAGGGGTGTTTTCTTCTTTCACTCATGATTGCTGTTCTGTGCCAACTATAGTGGCTCTCAACACTCAATTGAAGGGGACAAATAAGCAGGCTGGTAGCAGGGCCTGAGTGAGGGAAGATATCAGCGTCTTTTAAGGGCCTAACTGGCTCCTTATACTTCAGTTGACTGCCTGTTCTCCTCAAGTGTGTTCAGGGAAGCAGCAGGAAACAGGAAGCTCCCTGAGAAGCTGGTGTTAATCAGTCCAGGTTCCTGGGGGTGCTAGACAGGTACATAAGAGGCTCCTCCTCCTCTCTCTCCCTGCAGCTCCTGCTGCTTTCTGTTATTCCCTCTCACCTTTTCTCCTGCCTGCCTGTTATGTCTCTTGTGTCCTCCTTCCTCCAGCACAGCACTCCACCATCTCTGTGCATCTAGAGCAGAGAGAATACCTATGCACCAGCAGCAGACACAATTTTCTACACTCTGGGTCCTAGTAGTGCCCCTCCTTCGCCCCCCGCCCCCCCAGTCTGGCACCTGAGGCGGCTGCCTCAGTTCGCCTCATGGTAGGGCCAGCCCTGAGCATTTACCAAAAGTTCTCACATTGCTGTATGTGAAAAATCAAATTATTCTCTTATACATGGGACAGAAAATAACTCCTGTATCTAAAATATTTCTGTGAAGTAGCTGTTGGTTAATATTGACTTTTTATAAGGACCATTGTGCGGGGTCTTGATTCAGCTCATATTAAGTTCAACAGTGCAGGATCCAACCTTAAAAGCTTATCGTTTTTATTTAAAGACATAGGACAAAACTGTTGTGTAGTCCCTCGTAAGAGCCCTGTCCAAACCATGTTAACACCAGTGAAAAGACTCCTACTGATTTCAATGTACTTTGGATGAGACCCAAAATTGTGACGACAAAAACATAATCTCCTTATTGCCCTCTCTTTCCTCAAATGTAAATTCTGTCATTTTTGTTTTCCTATTTTTAATATCTAAAAATGCACGGGGGAAAATGTAGAACAAAGTAATTTTTAGTTTAATAGTACCTGAGAACTTCTAGAAACACCAAGCTGCTGACTGGATCATATACTGTATTATCCAACAGTGCTGTTTAAAGATCCCTGTTACCTTTTGGGTTGAGTGGGTTACTGTAAACAGGTAACTGAGAGGAGGTTAAATGTATTAATGCTTCAAAATGTAAAGTGCTTATTACAGTATTATTCTTTCAGTTAGGCTTATTGATAGAATTTCTGAAGTCAAAATTTAATATAAAATATATGTGGGGATATTATCTGCCAGGGTTATTTCCAAAGTAATATAGTACCTATTTTTGAAATGCGGCTTATTATTGTTATTAATATACATTTCTACTTCAGAAGCATGGTTGGGTTACATTAAAATATGTAAAAGGAAAAAAATGTGTGTGGCTTCACAAGCAGTGTAGGAGGTCCATTTAAATCAACATGAAAGTTTTTAAAATGTTTATACATGTTGACATTTTGTAAGCTTTTACAACTAATATATCAGATTGTTCTACATGACAAAATCAGAATCCAAAACATGTAGTGATGCTGCAGTTCTCAAATAATGGAGAAATTTTTCTTCAAACTCAGCAAATTTACAAATACTGGCTGGACCAGATTAACATAAATGATTGTCTCTCTTTTTAGATTCTTTGAATGCCCAAAGCTGCCATTGATTTCAGTTTTCAGAGTAACAGCCGTGTTAGTCTGTATTCGCAAAAAGAAAAGGAGTACTTGTGGCACCTTAGAGACTAACCAATTTATTACAGCATAAACTTTCGTGAGCTACAGCTCACTTCATCAGATGCATATCGTGGAAACTGCAGCAGACTTTATATATACACAGAGAATATGAACCAATACCTCCTCCCACCCCACTGTCCTGCTGGTAATAGCTTATCTAAAGTGATCATCAGGTGGGCCATTTCCAGCACAAATCCAGGTTTTCTCACCCTCCACCCCCACACACAAATTCACTCTCCTGCTGGTGATAGCCCATCCAAAGTGACAACTCTTTACACAATGTGCATGACAATCGTCAGAAAACCTGGATTTGTGCTGGAAATGGCCCACCTGATGATCACTTTAGATAAGCTATTACCAGCAGGACAGTGGGGTGGGAGGAGGTATTGGTTCATATTCTCTGTGTATATATAAAGTCTGCTGCAGTTTCCACGATATGCATCTGATGAAGTGAGCTGTAGCTCACGAAAGCTTATGCTCTAATAAATTGGTTAGTCTCTAAGGTGCCACAAGTACTCCTTTTCTTTTTATTGATTTCAGTGAGTGTTTTGGGTGCTCCAGGAAAGCCTGCTCCAGTAACATATTTAACTATGCACTGAATTGTGATCATGTGACTCTTCATAATGACTTCCATGGGACTACTGACATGCTGAAAGTTAATTGTGTTCTTCAGCGTTTTGCTGGATCAGAGCTGGAATGCCTGAGTGATTCCCCGCATGTGTAACTTACTGATACATGAAAATGAGTACTTGTGGCACCTTAGAGACTAACAAATTTATTTGAGCATAAGTTTTCGTGAGCTCACTTCGTCGGATGCATCATAAACTACTATACCACAAGTCCTTCTGTGCATTTGAAAAGCACATGATCTTCAGTCTCAGATAATGAATTCTTCTTTTAATTTCTGTGGAATGTCAGTAGAAGGCTTGAAAGCTCTTTGGGGCAAGGACTGCTTTTTGATGTGTGTGCAGCACCTTGCACAGTGGGGTCTTGGTCCTTTATTTCTGCTCCTAGGTGGTATGGTAACACAAATAATAATTAATAATAATAGATTTAAAAATGTATTAGACCCTGAATCTTTATGACCCTGAACTACCCTTGTAAACGAGCTTCAAGAGATGGCTTGCAGTAATTGCAAGAAAATGTTACATTTACATATTATATTGTAAATTAAATAGTAATACTTTGATACCACAAACAATGCATTCTAATTCTATGGTTTGTTCTCATAACTTGCACTTAGTTTTAAAAAAGCACTTCAGGAAAAAATTCATACTCCATGACGATCCAAACAAATTGGGAAATAGTTCCATACGTTAGCTGAGTAAACCACTCTATTCAGTTTCCTAATTGGTGATAATATATGCATTGTAGAAATCATCAATCTTTTTTGTTTCAAACTACTACCTATAATTTCTAATATATAGATATCTTGTCTGGTTAAAATGTTTTCACCTTGGCTTTGAATACTTATTGAAATCCACCTACTGTAAAATACAGGCTAAAATATCCTAGCAAAAGTCTAACAGAAATATACAATCAAATAATAAAGAGCAAAGTCCAGTTAAAAGTCCAATAAGATAATTTACTGAAAGCTGCAGAGTAACAATATAGAATATTTTCCTGAAATTCAACAAAGGCTTCTCATATGATAAATCACTGAAAACTATGTAGTTTATCTTAAGGATTTTTCAGTATGCTCCATCACCGAACAAGATGCAACAAACCCCTTTGATGCAAGCTCTCTGGTTTTTAAATCATGGTTGATGTTTCTCTAGTCCTGTTTCCGCTAAGGTGATGTTGCTTAATCAATGTGCAGCTATGTACAGCTGACATCATTTTTCTATCATCGTAGTGTTTCCCAGAATGTAAGTAAACTTGCAGCTGTTTTAAAGATGCTAATTTAAAAATAATAATATTCTGTCATATTGACTCATTTTAGGTCCATATAGTAATGGGTAAACATCACAAAGTTCAGAGGTCTGGTTTGGATTCTAATCTGAATGTTATTTGCTGATTTATGAAAGCATTCATATCAAATCTTGAATCCATTTGAACAGGCTGTAATGGCTGTTGCTTTCATGAACCTCAGACTATGACCCATGAAGTTCACAAACATATGCTTCCATCAGGTCTCAGAGTGAATGAATTCAGGGGCAGAGTCACTATTGTGTAGGTTCAGGATTAGCTAATCTCTATTTTAGTAGCTAGGGAGCCTGTAGCAACTGTGTATTTTGAAATATGGCCCATACATGCTAACACAGCGTTGGGAAGGAACTCATAATAAATCCTAGCACAGTGTTGCTAGGGAACCCTTCATAAAGTCTAGCACAGTGTAGCTATGGTTACAGAACATTTCTGCTCTGCACCCAGGTCTTTACTTAAATAGCTACAACAGGGAGTGGGAATGTTTCCATGCCCCTGTTTCCCTACTGAGTTTGTATTTGTGCTCTGCTTTCTCCCACCCCCTCCCCTTTTATGAATTGAGGGGGAGAAATCCAGACCATGCAGCATGGTAAAAAGCCTTTTAGAAGGAAAAATGGCTGCCTGGTATCTCCTAAAGTTTGAGGAGGGGGCCACCCAGTATTAGCATAGAGCCAGGGGCAGGGCATGGAACATCCCTTAAGATTTCAAAGGTAAGGCAGAGCAAAGAGATCCACTGCTTAAAGTTAAGCATATGCTTAAGTGCTTTGTTGGATAAGTGCATAATTTATATAAAGAGAGAGATGTATAGTATTCTAAATGTTTATTTTCCTTGTGTTCTCTTCCAGGTTTGAATTTATTTTAGATTAAAAAGAATCTAAAGCATGGAGCCATGCTCTTTTTTTCTCACTCTATCTAAACAGATTTTTTAAATGACCTATTATTATTTTTTAAATTCTGACAAGTTTAGGGGAAAATATTTAACGTTGTAAGATTATCATCCTGGTCTAGGTAATATTCTGATGCCTAGAATGCATCAATATCTTGTTATGAAAAATTACCCTAAGGCACTACCTGTGCCATAATAAAATAATAACAGTGAAGTCAAAAAGAAATAGAGTATATAAAATAGCAACAGCATATGATACCAATTATGCAACAGCCAAAAATAATACTTTTGGGCATGCTGTCCTCAAACGATGTACTGTTAGTGCTGCTTAGAAATAGGCAGTTTTCTATGTACACTTAGAAATATTTCTATTTAAGAACTATTAGGAAAATATTTTGGAATTACAATGTTTGAGCATGTGGAATGAGTTACCTCCCACAATTATGTGAACTACTGTATTGCAGAGCTACATTAGCTTCCCTGTAGCTAATGAACCATGTAATTAATTACAGACATGAAAAATAAAAATTACGCCAAGACAAGCCAAATATTTACAATAAATAAAAGGGTCAAGAACTACAAAGTAGCCATTTGATTCTAAACCAATTGTGCTTAATTTTTACCCTCATTCTTCTCAAATTTAATTTGAAGCAGATTAACCTGATTTTATATGTCAAATATGACAGCTATATATGTGCCCACAATGAAAATTCTCTCAAAGGTTACGATCGCTCAAAGACTTCCAACAGAAGTGTGAAGTACTTTAACGAACTGTTTATTACACTCCTGGCTTGCTCTCACTCTGTGATCTTATTGGATATAGCTAAGAAATTAAGTTTTGAAGTATTTCCCTTTGACTCATTGAGAAAATGACCTTAAATTATAAATGAAGCATTATTAAATTGGTGAATAGTAGCCACAGTTGCCCACCTGATATGTGAAGAGGCTCACCACCCCAAAAGGGCTGATTCTGCCTGAAATGCAGTAATGTGCCAGAGCTCTGGGACCTGCAAAGGAAGCATAGCGGCTGCATAAACCTTGAAGATGGTGGAGTGTCTGATCCCTGCAGTTCCCAGCTGCTCTGCAAGCCATGGCAGAAGGGAAAAGGAT
Organism: Lepidochelys olivacea; assembly: GCF_965140295.1. Lineage (NCBI taxonomy): Eukaryota > Metazoa > Chordata > Testudines > Cheloniidae > Lepidochelys > Lepidochelys olivacea. The sequence goes on along the minus strand of NC_140417.1, from coordinate 27,281,284 downwards.
CCGTTAGTCCTGTCCATCCCTCCTCACTCTCTTTGTCTTGGCTAGAACTGAGAACTATAGGGTTAGTTGTGTCTATTGTGCAAGGACTGCCATCGTGTCCCACTGACTTCAATGGGCATTGTAAGCAGTGCATTCAGCACTTTGCATGATTAAGCCCCTATTATCTTAGGCTGTGGCATATCACAGGCCCAGATCCTAGAACATCAGAGAATGCTGAAGAAGTCCATCACTGTTAAGTTTGTAAATTTATTGGGATGGATGGTATCCAAGAAATGCCTGTAAGTGCATTAGACAAAGACTGAATGGTCCCAAATGAAGTCTTACTTTCCCCCAACATTAATAGCTGCTGCTGTTCAAAAGCCACAGCATCTGTTATGTCCACAGGAAAGTAAACCTGCCTTATAGAGCAAATGTCACTTCCTTTTGTTATGTTTCACAGCATAAACATAGAGAAGTTAGATAAAAACAAAATACTGTTGCTGGAAGGTGGCAACATAACACTACATTATTTCCTAAAATTCAGAATGTTAACACACAAGAACCCAGAGACAGAGAGAGAGAATGGACGCTGCTTCATAAAGCAGAAAAGTAAAATGCACCCTACCTTACTCTAGCTGGCTGCCTGCTGACTATCTGCTTCTAGGCCTAGGTCACACACTTCCTTACAGAACTCCCTGCAAGCAGGACCAGGAAAAAACCTTGAGCATTTAAAATGACAGCTTACAATTTCAGTACACCACACTTCCTCAGTACAGGTGTAATGATGCTCCAGAGTTCTCACTCAGTATGTTTTCGCCCTGTGTCACAGGAGTACAAGTGAGAATAATGGCCTCCATTTTGAATATAACATTATTCTTTTCCTTCTAGACAATGGAGGAAAATTCTCCCACACCAAGCTTGCTGTGGATCTGTGTAGCTAAGAAATAGATGAGCATTCGGTACTGCATGCTGAAAGTGCCACTGTTCATTCACTTTCAGCTCTATTATTTGACTTTTTATACTGAAAGTGGGTTCAATAGAAAAAGATCACATCATTGTTAAAAGGCATATGCTTTTCCTTACTCCGCCCATTGGATAGCCCTTTTCATGGCATTACTGAAGAACAGTCTATATGACAGACTGTATGTGTATGTTTCAGATGAGAACAGGTTACTTGATTATTGTTTGAGGTACCTGGTAGATTGCTTATTTCAACAGAGAGAGACTTTGCATTGACATCAACATGCTTTGGATCAGGCCCTTTGGACTGTTACATTAGGCAGTCAGGTTTGAAAATACTGACCTTTATGTCGGTCTGTTTTTAAGTAATTACTTTTAAACAGTAGAATGGTGTGGAAAAAATCTCATTACTGGTAAAATTTGTGTTAAAAATATTGTTTGTGAAATATTTTGCTTGTTCATGTCCCATGTTTAGGTGAAGATCAGGCCTGAGAAATTTAAGAGATTTAGCTTCTCTTGACTCATCGTGATGGATTGTCTTAATCATATGTTACATCACCTATGCTTATTTAATAATTTATATACATAGCACAATTTGGCACTCCATCTTCCCTCTTCTTTCCTCTGGAAACCACATTGCTACCTCTCCAAAAGCCAGACATAAAGTTAGACAGATATGCTGAACATATGGATACCAAGCAAGTGGTTTCCCCAATGAAAATAACCACATAAAAGCGCCTCAAACTTCCTCCTCTACAAATGTAACTTTTTAGTGGTTGGGATGATGGAGATAATAGAAGCAGATAAGCATCCCATCTAAATTTATTGCAGGGGATAAAAGCAGCCAAAATGATAAAATATGGCTGCTATTAAGAAACCAGAAAATGTCCTGGCCAGGGCTCCAAATTATTTTCATTTAGTTTCTATTCTATTCATGTCCATTTTACCAAAGTAAAAAGAAAAAGAAGAGGACTCAGTGAAAGGCAGTAACTTAAGTCGGCTTTGCTGGAATGTGAGAAAGTTGCTAAACTCCATATTAAAATCTACAACTGCCTTCAAAATATGTCACGGAGACGAGGAGGCTGTTTTTAATTAAATGGAAGTATCACCCACAAATAAAAGTATGTGTAATTAGAAAAAATTACAAATCTTTCATTCATTAGTCTTGGGATTGATTACATGGTAACTTTAAAGTGACAACTTTTACAGCTGTACTAGGCATTAGTGGTGAAATTCTGGATTCACTGAAATCAATGGCAAAATACCTTTTGACTTTATTTGAGCCAGGATTTCACCACAGAGCTCTGTCTTCTCTCCTTCTTACTTGATAACTGTACTGTGAAATAACTGGCAATTTTTTTCTGCATAAATCCAGATCAAAATTCCAATTTTCTACTCAGATCTCAAGATTATTGTTCTATTTTCTGACACTTTTGGTTTGGTTTTGTTGTTGGGTGTTTTTTGAAGAGTTTGAAATTATTGTCCATACCATGACATGTTCTAGAGCTATATTGTCCATCCAGTTGTGTGGATGGAGAGGATAAAAATCCAACAGATGTGGAAGGTTATCAGGGCCAGTAACTGAAAGGGGGAAGTGCAACCTCTGGGGCATTGGTAACCACTTTCACATGACCAAAAGAAAACCCTTCTTTGGGCTCCACAAGGGTATCACATTCCACAGTTTTGGGGAGTGTGGGGTAGGAAAAGGATGTAGGCGGGTCCATGGTGTTGTTCCCGCCACCCACCACATGATACTTCAGTTGATATATTAATGCTTATACTTTGAGGATTGATCCCATTTTATTGAATTTATGCTGGCACCTGCTCCTACAAGCTATTAACTGCCTTAATGCTTTGATTCACCAAAGCATTTAAGCACATGCTTAATTTTTAAGAAAGTGCTTAAGTCCATGTTGACTTCAATGGGACTTAAGCATGTGTTTAAAGTTAAGCATCTGCTTTGCTGAATAGGGAGAGACTTAATACATACTAAAATGCTTTGCTGAATTGAGGCCTAAACTCCCATTGAACTCAATCCTGTGAGGTGAGATGTTCATTGGACTTTTTAACCTAGAGGTACATTTGGGGAACTTATTACCTCGAAGCAGGCCCTCTGCATAGTGCAGGATAAGATTGCTAATGTGTGTGGAAGAGGGATTTATGATGCAAGTTAAGAGGCTCATAAGACTCTTCTGATAGAAGATGAATATTTGCACCTATTTATGGGAATTTATGCCTCTGAACATAAATGTTAATCTAGAAAACTGCATGAGATTAATGAAAACTCAAATGAAGAGAAGGAAAATGTAGAACAGAAAATTATAGATATATATTAAACTCTTACTTTGCATCATCATTTAATTCGTATCTGCCAGTCGTATCATTTCAACTGCATAAATTAAAGATCATCCAGTGTTACACCGTCCAACCCACCTAATATTCTTAATGTCCAATATAAGAACATGATGAAAAGCAATGGTGATTGCATGCCTCCCTTCTCTTACACCAAACTTGAACCAGTTGCTTAATTTTCCACCAATTCATACAGCAGTGAGGGAGTCTTTGTACATAGTTTTTATAATTGCAATGATCTTATCATAATGCTTCCCTTAAAAATAAATCAAATGCCTTTTGAAGTCGATGAAAACATCAAACATCTTTAATTCCCATTCTTGCTTTTTTCCATCAGCTGTTGGAGGGTGAATATCTGATCAATGCAGCTCCAGCCTGTTCTAAAGCCACACTATTCCTCGACTTCTACTTCCTCTAAAACTAGCCTTTTTTTGTTAAAAATTACTTTCCTCAAGATTTTTCCTGGTACTGACAGTAATGTTTACCTCTACAGTTATTCAGATCAGCAGGATCTCCTTTCTTCAAGACTGGTGCAACTATTGCCATTAGCCAGTCATCTGGTAACTCCTCTTCCTCCCAGACTTTCCCATGTATTTTTTTCCAGTGCTTTGATATCACTTGTCCCACCATCTTTTTGCAGCTTAGCTGTTATATTGTCTATTCCTGCAGCTTTCCCGTTTTTTATCTGCTTCGCTGCATTTTTCATTTCTTCTTCTGATGGTGGTACACTGCTGATATCCATTCTGCCTTGCAAACTGCCCTATTCATTTAGCATGTCTAGAATTATTGCATCTGGATGAACCAAAGGGTTCAGCAGTACAGCACTTTGTCAAAACGCTCCTTCCATACTTCCAGCACCTCTCTGGCATGTGTTCTCAGTTCACTTGCACTGTTGACTTGATAGTGTTTCTATACAACCTACCTTTTTGCATATTATTTTTGTATTCTGTTTCCTTGATGCCACCTCTAATTGTTGAGCCTCCTCTTTTCAAAACTTTTGCTTGTCCAATCTTTATGATTTCTTTGCTGCGTTGAACAGTGCATTTACTACTTCAGTTTTCCCAGCATTCTTAGCTTGTTTACATTTTTCCTGGAATGTTCTTGTTTTGTTGATGGTTCAGATTTTCCTTCTTTGCTTACATGTTCCAATAACTCCTCCCCGCACTGTGTTTTGTTTCGCTTCCTTGAATATTTCACACCCAGTCTGTAAGTGAGACTTCTTCATCTCAAATTAATGGCGTGAAATGCCCTAAAAGTCCTACTTTGTAAGCCTCCTTAACAATAACCTTTAGTTTATCAAGATCGAAATTTGGTCTTGTTGCACCCGTCTTTTATTTGGACTTTAACTTAATATTAATCTTTCCCATTAGTAGTTTATGATCGCCTGCACTTTTAATAACTCTCATATCCAACAGTGACTCTCCTTGATAATAATGTGGCCAGTCTGGTTTTTGGTTTGACCATCTGGTGAATTACACATAATTTTGAGTCTCATCTTCTGATTTGAGAGGAAAAATAAGTTTTTAAAACTTCTGTTATCATAGCAGAGCAACACAACTATGGGAAGATGAGGTAGATTATTCTCTGGCACATTTATTAATTAAATTTCGATTCCAGAAGCTTATTTTTTTATTGGTAATGACAAGAGACCTATAAAAACCACAGCTTGACTTTCAGATCCAGAGGGAGTTTGCACAGATAGCAGTTAGGATAAATATTATATAACTAGTTGACTGATTATTTTTGTTCTTGAAGATATTGAGAGAGAATAAACAGAACCCCACATTGCCATTTTTAGAGAGTCACTTTTCAGAGAACAGTATTACCGCACTTTGTTTGAGATTATGTCAAGAATCTATTTGTGATACTTCCATGAAATTCAAGATGGTGGGAACTAGCAAGACCTACCAAACATTGCCAGAAGGATTGTATGTTGCTTCTTTACTGTTTCAATATGCCAGTTGTTTTTGCAGCTATGTGCAAATCCAGATCTGCCATGTGACTTCATGATGGGAACTAAAGATGTGTGTCAAATGACAAAACCATGATACTAGCTAAGACTAAGGATTTAAGTAACAAGCAATGGTTGAGGAAATTAGAGTTGTTCTCACTAGGAAAGAGGAGACTTTGTGGTGATCTAATTGATGTTTTTCAGTATATGAGGAGGACTGATAAAATTGATCTAGACAAACTTTTCCCACTGGCAAAAACACAAAAATAAGATGACATAATGCCCGGACTAGGAAATTAGGAGCAGATAGGAATTTAACACAAAACTACTGTATTCCACCCAAAGGGAAATACACATATTGAAAAGATTACAAGGAAGGACCAGGAGAGCTGGCAAAATCAATTTGTTCAAGAGATAGTTAAAGAAACTGCAGGCAGAGATGATTGAAGGGCATGGGGAAAAACAGTACCCTGAAAATGAGGGAAAGGGCAAAGTGTTCCTTTGGTTTTCATGCACCTACAACTTCTTAGTCTTTTGAAAAAACATAGACTGAGAAACATGGAAGCAGGAACTTGAGTACTGAGATATTGCAACTGGTTGGTTGAACTCTGAGATACCAACACTGAAATACATTTGTAACTATTTTCAGATGACAGGATTTCCCCCAACTTCCTCTGAAATTTAAACAGACCAGAGTTTCTGAAGATACGAGCAACATGTACCTTTCCCGGCCATCCCATGCTGATGTTGGTGAAACGTCCCTTGTGATCACCAGTGCTTGCAGCACTATTGAAAAGTACCCCTTGTGGTTTATGTACTCGCCGGCTTGGTGCTCCTGTGCCAAGATAGGGATATGGGTTCCGGCTATGGCCCCACCACAGTTAGGGAATCCCATTGCAGCAAAGCCATCCACTATGACCTGCACATTTCCCAGGGTCACTACCCTTGATATCAGCAGATCTTTGATTGTGTTGGCTGCTTGCATCACAGCAGCCCCCACAGTGGATTTGCCCACTCCAAATTGATTCCTGACTGACCGGTAGCTGTCTGGCGTTGCAAGCTTCCACAGGGCTTTTGCCACTCGCTTCTCAACTGTGAGGGCTGCTCTCATCTTGGTATTCTTGCGCCTCAGGGCAGGGGAAAGCAAGTCACAAAGTTCCACGAAAATGCCCTTCTGAATGCGAAAGTTTCGCAGCCACTGGGAATCTTCCCAGACCTGCAACACTATGCGGTCCCACCAGTCTGTGCTTGTTTCCTGAGCCCAGAATCAGCATTCCACCACGTGAACCTGCCCCATTAGCACCATGATGCCCACATTGCCAGGGCCCCTGCTTTGAGAGAAGTCTGTGTCCATGTCCTCATCACTCTCGTCACCGCGCTGACATCGCCAACTCGCCCGATTTCGCTTTGCCAGGTTCTGGTGCTGCATATACTGCTGGATAATGCATGTGGTGTTTAATGTGCTCTTAATTGCCAAAGTGATCTGAGCGGGCTCCATGCTTGCCGTGGTATGGTGTCTGCACAGAAAAAAGGCGTGGAACAATTGTCTGCCGTTGCCCTGACGTAGGGAGGGGCGACTGACGACATGGCTTACAGATTTGGCTTATAGGGAATTAAAATCAACAAAGGGGGTGGCTTTGCGAGAAACAGAGTGGCCCCTAAAGGATAGAACTCAAAACCTCAAGGATAGAACTCAAAACTGGGTTTAGAAGGCCGTTGATTTCATGGAGGGAGGGAGGAGAAAATGAATACAAAACAAATCTGGTCTATTTCTTGTTTTGAGCCACTTCATCTATATTTATACATCTTGCTGGCAGCAGACTGTGCAGTACGACTCCTGGGTGCTTGGCAGAAGACGGTGCAGTATGACTGCTGGCCATCATCTTCTGCTGGCTGCTGATTAAAAGACAGTGCACTGCCGGTAGGACTCAGTCGCCATGAGACGAAACTTAAAAGGGAAATGACCTGGCTGAGTCACTCCCATGTTTGCCCAGGCGCCCCGACCTCATCGAGGTCGGTTAAAAGAGCACCCAGGACTACGTCAGTGATGGCTACCAGTCATACTGCACTGTCTGCTGCCAAAAAGCAGTAAACTGCTGCTGTGTAGCAATGCAGTACCGCGTCTGCCAGCACCCAGGAGACATGCGGTGACGGTTAGCTGAGCGGGCTCCATGCTTGCTGTGGTATGGCGTCTGCACAGGTAACTCAAGAAAAAAGGCGCAAAACGATTGTCTGCCCTTGCTTTCACGGAAGGAGGGAGGAAAGGGGGGGCCTGACGATATGTACCCAGAACCACCCACGACAATGTTTTAGCCCCATCAGGCACTGGGATTTCTACCCAGAATTCAAATGGGCGGTGGAGACTGCGGGAACTGTGGGATAGCTACCCACAGTGCAACTCTCCGGAAGTCGATGGTTGTCTCGGTACTGTGGATGCACTCCGTCGACTACATGCACTTAGAGCATTTGTGTGGGGACACACACAATCGACTGTATAAAAACACTTTCTACAAAACCGACTTCTATAAATTCTACCTATACCCTAAGGGTATGTCTACACTGCAATTACAAACCCACAGCTGCAATTACAATTACAAACTGTGTGTTGGGACCCCAAAGTGAGTCACAAGCCCATTTTAATGGGGTTGCCAGGGCTGGCTTAGATTTGCTGGGGCCCAGGGCCAAAGCCAAAACCTAAGCCTGAGCCCCACCATCCAGGGCCAAAGCCCCAAGGGCATCAGCCCTGGGTGGCGGGGCTCAGGTTACTGACTCCCTGCCTGGGGCTGAAGCCCTCAGGCTTTGGCTTTGGCCCTGGGGTGGTGAGGCTCGGACTTCAGCTTTGGCCCTCCCACCCAGGACGGTGGGGCTCAGTTGGCTCGGCCCCCCCTCCGGGGGTCATGTAGTAATTTTTGTTGTCAGAAGGGGGTTGCGGTGCAATGAAGTTTGAGAACCCTTGCCCTAAGGTATACCCGTTGGCTTCAGTTGTCTTTGGATCATGCCCTACCCTCCTGTCTCCTCATTCAGGACATATATATATGAGCCAATCAGCCCAAAAGCCATTCAGCGGTATCCACAGGCAACAATGTCTTTCAGCAATTTGGCTTTTACTTGCATGAAAAAATACTGTCCCATAATAGAGACATTTAACTTGAGATCAAGGATGAGAAGTATTGCATTTTCTTTGCTTCAGGAAGGTGAAATATTTGCGTACACCCCTAATTTTCCCTTTAGAGATGGACCAAATTGTAAGTCACTACACCTATCTTTCGACAGATCTTTAAACTGTTGGGACTACAGTTTTTCTCATCATTGTCAGAAAGACTGCTTTCAGAAGGTAAGAGCTGAAAATTCTTGCTGTGTCATCTGAACACTACTGTCTATCTTTGTGATGTTATTTTTTAGGAAGCAACCATCTGGGAATGGAGGCGAAATTAATATTATTGGCCTCTGAATTTAAATTGTGATTGTGATAAAGGATCTATTTTTTCCATTTTTTTTCTAGCATTTTTGGCTAAACTTGTTATACACTAGGGGCTAGCTTTAGAAAAGTATCTAGGTTCCTGCAGATGCAGAGAGGCACCTAGTAGGATTTACAAAAGTGGCTAAATCCCACTGACTCCAATGACACTTGCTTAAAGTTATGAGCATGCGTCAATGTTTTGGTGTATCACGGCTTAGGGCCCAGATCCACAAAGGCACTTAGGGGCCTAACCCCCAGACTTAGGCACCTAAGTCCTGTTTATAGTCACCACTGTGACCCACAAAACTGCAGCTTGGGTGCCACCTAAACTCATTTGGCACCTACATTTTTGCAGTAAAAAAATTGCACTGGACTATAGCATCATTCTCACTCTTTCTCTGGCCTAATTAATAGTTAATTATTTAATTAAAGTGGAATGCCTTCAATTGGAGTGATTGCAGGAGACCCACATCAGAATATCCTGTAGTCCAGTGGTTAGGACATTCCTGTTCTAATCGCTTTTCCTCTCATCAAGCAGCTTAAATACGGGGTTTAAGATTACAAGCTATTGACCTTCTCACTCTTTCCTATGTCTTTGCCTCTCATTCACCTTAACTGTCACTGAATGAGAAACACACACAAATTTTTATAAACCAAAATACTGTCTTTTGAAAAAAGACTTCTCTGTGGATGACTGAAAACCTTATATAGATGTTAGTGGGTTTAAAACTGTCCTCTGATAGATAATGTACTGAACACTAACATAAGGATAATTAACCTTTGGAACCGATTACCCACGGATGTGTCAAATTCTTTATCACTTTACATCAAAGTTGGATATCTTTCTAAAAGATGTTGGGCTAGTTGCAGGAACCACTGAATGAAATCTGTGGCCTATGGTATGCAAAAGGCCAGACTAAATGATCATAATGGTCCCTTCTGGTCTTAAAATTTATGAATATACTATTTTTTGGCAGTAGAAAAAGATACCCTGGACAATATGAATAAAATATGGAGGCTGATGCAGGTTTTCCTTTACAGAAACAAAAAAAAATGTATTTGAAATATTCAAGCTGATCAAGAAAAAACTTTCTGTGCCTCTTGAAATGCATATTTTGCATCTATTGTTCCAATACAAACCCATCACACAAGTGGAAGTGTCAGCCTGTGGGCTGTTGAGTACTATGAATATTTCCAACATGTTCCAACTCAGTTAAGGCTCAGGAGGCTCTGCGATGGCACAGCAGACAATTAAAGTGGGCTATCAGGATTTAAGAGAGATTTATAACCAGTGTAAAGAAAGTTTATCGATTAATTATTCTCCCCTTATTCAAACCCCAATTTAATATCATGGTGATTTTTGCTAGGAATATAATCAGCTGTTGTTTATTTATAGTATATTGCATTTTTATAGCAATGTGATCTAGGGTTCAGTTTACAATTTTCACATTAGCTTAAAAAAAGGCTGTAAGCTTTAGGACTTTTTTCAGCAACTGCTACAAAAGGATATCGTCCTACTTTCACTGTAACCAGTAGGATTTTTGCTATTGCCTATAATGGGAGCAGGATTGGATCCTTGGCTTTCATTTCCTTCTCTTTGTATATTTTTTGATCAAAAGATTTTTTTGGTTATCTAATCTGAAGTGCACTTCCCCATCCATTAGCTGAGATATTTTAAAGATCTGAGGTTTTAGTTTTTGTTTTTTTTATCTCACCATGTTGTTCCTCATTATTTACTGCTCTTTGAGATTGAGTATTATTTGAAAGCTTGGAAATCTTGCTTTCAGTACCAACATCCAAGTAATTTCTATAAATAAAAAAGCTGGAGTCACTTAAAATAGTTTCAAAGACTCCCCCACATGATGTTAAATTGAATGGTCTGTAGTTTTCTGGTATTAATCTATGATTTTATTTTAAATAGTAGTATTATGTTGCCACTTTCTTTAGTCTTCTGGATCACTCCTGAAATGCATAAGGTTATACAAATAAATGATAAATCTTAAGAATGCTAAAGTTTCTCTAATTTCTGCTTACTCTCATTAGCTCTTTGGAATATATTGTCTCGTTTTCAGACCTTATCAACTTTAAAAACCTTTAACCCTTAAATAGCTAATATCACTGTTTCATGAATATATCTTAATTCTTAAGAAAGGGCAGATTGTTTACAACTATATATTGTTCCAAGGAGTATAGATAGGAATAACTCTTAAAGGTAGGAGTTACATCTAAACAGAAGAAATTATAATAGCAATCTGCTCTTCGCAGGGAAATTAGCATATTGTAGGACTCGATAAACTGATAGCAACACACACATGTTGAGTGGCAGTTTGATATCACACTCAGTCCTGAATGTTGCAGCCAAAGTGAATATTGGATTCATGCAATGTAAGATAATACAGATATTGCAGGACTGCTTATGCATCAACTTCTTTTCCTTGAATGACAGACTTGGCTGTCTTTTTTCTGTCATAGTGGTTTCCTTGAATTAGCAGAAATATTCTGAACTCTACAAAGAAAATCAAACCCTTTTCTGGGAACTGAATTCTTCGACATCCCATCTCTGCTCATCAGGGCATTTCCATTCCATCTGATGACGGACAATATATGCCACCCAAGAATACAGGTACTTAGGAATAGATGACATTATTGTCTGAAGCAATGATGTCCTTGCTATAAATATTGCCTTATAGATACAGTGCCCATTGGTACCTAATCCCATATACCCTTACTCACCCAAAGAGTCCTTTCTTATGTGAGAAGTCCCATCAAAGTCAGTGGTACAGCTCATGTGAATAAGGATTGGTTTCATGAGTGTTTGCAGAACTGAGTCTTTGGTAAGATACAATAACATTGTAGTCCCTTGGTGTTTGATGTACCTCCAGACACTGTACAATGAGGTTTTGAGGGGTACCCACAAGCAGCTAGGCAGATTTTCCAGATGAAAGTTGAGTCTAAATATGTGATTCCTCTCAATCCACAATTTTAAATCTACCCTTTGAAATAATGATACTTTCCTCTAAACTGTTGTCATACACAAACATCTCAGAACTAGCAATGATATTTCCATTAGACACAGACCCAGCTCAGATGCCAGAACAGAATCTGAAACAGCTCCTTCTCATTCCTGCTTGTTCATTACTCTGCATACAAGGCATGAGCTCTTAGTATCCCCAGAATCATCTACTTTGCTACATGCATTCCACAATCCTAGTCACTATCAGATGAAAATGAATTTTTTCTTTTTTTCCCTTTATTTTCTTCTGTCTGAATATTTCCTGTTCTGACTTCTCTTGTTTTACAATTACTCATCTGGCTTTAGTTCGTCTTTAGCTCTCTCTTCCTTGGTGGTTTTCTGCCTCTATCCTTTTTCTTTGGACAATTCTAGATCAATCCAACATATTATTTCCCTCTTTTTAATGAAGGTAATACAGCAATTCATTTTCGAATCAATCTGGTATAGATTGTTTTGATGACAGTAGATTTTTAGTTAGAATGCATATTTTTAGTAGAGCTTGGTGAAAAATGCAAGAAAATATTCTTGAATGGTCATTGGAATAAAATCCAATTCATTTCAGTATTTGCAACCCTTTCATTTACTTTCTGCAAGCATTCAGACAATTGAATTTTTGAATGCAGTGAGATTTATGGAAAGAGTAAAAGTTGTGAATATGTATTTGCATGACTATTTATGTTAGAAGTCTTTATGTGGCCATCCTGGAAGCCCATTGTGGGTTTGGGATTGTCAAGGTTCCTCCCCCACTCTGAACTCTAGGGTACAGATGTGGGGACCTGCATGAAAAACCTCCTAAGCTTATCTTTACCAGCTTAGGTCAAAACTTCCCCAAGGTACAAAATATTACACCCGTTATCCTTGGACTGGCCGCTACCACCACCAAACTAATACTGGTTACTGGGGAAGAGCTGTTTGGACGCGTCCTTCCCCCCAAAATACTTCCCAAAACCTTGCACCCCACTTCCTGGACAAGGTTTGGTAAAAAGCCTCACCAATTTGCCTAGGTGACTACAGACCCAGACCCTTGGATCTTAAGAACAATGCACAATCCTCCCAACACTTGCACCCCCCCTTTCCTGGGAAATGTTGGATAAAAAGCCTCACCAATTTGCATAGGTTACCACAGACCCAAACCCTTGGATCTGAGAACAATGAAAAAGCATTCAGTGTTTTACAAGAAGACTTTTAATAAAAATAGAAGTAAATAGAAATAAAGAAATCCCCCCTGTAAAATCAGGATGGTAGATATCTTACAGGGTAATTAGATTCAAAAACATAGAGAACCCCTCTAGGCAAAACCTTAAGTTACAAAAAAGATACACAGACAGAAATAGTTATTCTATTCAGCACAATTCTTTTCTCAGCCATTTAAAGAAATCATAATCTAACACATACCTAGCTAGATTACTTACTAAAAGTTCTAAGACTCCATTCCTGGTCTATCCCCGGCCAAGACGACTACAGACAGACACAGACCCTTTGTTTCTCTCGCTCCTCCCAGCTTTTGAAAGTATCTTGTCTCCTCATTGGTCATTTTGGTCAGGTGCCAGCGAGGTTACCTTTAGCTTCTTAACCCTTTACAGGTGAGAGGAGCTTTCCCCTGGCCAGGAGGGATTTCAAAGGGGTTTACCCTTCCCTTTATATTTATGACAGGGATAGTCCGTCAGGGATAGTAATAATAGCTTGTGACTAAGGTGACCAATTAGAGCATTTCAAATAGTGAATTTAAGTATATGTAATGGCAAATCATTTTTCAGCAATCCCAAGGCTGAAATATATTCACAGTACACCACCGATGTATAATTTTAAATAATGGTCATATTTCTAAAATTTTAGTAGGGTCACAGATAATTTTCTAACAAAAAGGGACTAACTCCATCAAGTAAATTGTTTGCTGAGTGTAGTTTGCCACATTCTATCTTTAACGTTCTGCCAGTTTCTGATACTGTATATAATTCATTTGTACAGAAGGAATTTGCATTCACTTATCTCTTAGGTTTTTTCTCCACTTCTCTTTATGTCTATCTCCAAGGAATGATCATCTGTTTGTATTGTTGGTTTAGTACTTTTCTTGTCATTCTTCTATTCTCCCACTGAGAATGTCTCTCTCCCAGTAAAGACCATCAAATAAGCAGAAAACATAACAAAACACATAGTTGAGCAAATCAGATGCCTACCTAGGAATTTTGTTAAACTTAAATTTATACAAGTATGTATGAGAAATTAAATATATATATAGCAGAGTGTTCTCCCTTCCCTGGCCAACAACACATTATACAACTTAAGAAATATTGTTCTTAACATGGCAATTAAAAAGAAATTCTATTTTTGAATAATGTTAAAGGTCAGCCATCAAACCACAGAAGCCAGGGCATTCAAATTTAAGGTTAATAATCCACATAGCTCATACCACTATGACTTCTTTTTTTCACAGTAGCGAGAGTTATGGGTGGTGTGTCAGGGGCTCTGTGGCTTTTGTTGGTTTGTGTAGTAATTTTACCATGACTGAAACATAATTTTTTAAATACCCTTTTATTTGGAGGATTCATCATCATCTTTTCATTTGAAATTTGACAGTATTGACTGAAATCCAAATATTGTAACAAAACAAAGGATCTGGTACTGCTAAGTAACAATGTAATATGCCAATGTATCTTTTATTCATTAACTTTATATGCGACTTGTACAAACACTCACTCAAAGAGATGGATGGATAGATAGATATAGATATGAAATCTGCTTTTCCCAATCCTCTTTATCGAACCTCGATAAATTCTACTTGGAATCTCAGCCCATATGCTTGTGGGAATGAACAAGCTCTTATCGAGTTGTTCTCCCACCAGAAGCATCTCTCTGGGAAGCAGATTGGAGTGGGCAGAGGGCATCATTCATAAGGTCAATCAATTCGTTTTGAATTACTTTGCTGAAGGTAATGGTCCACAGCTTCTTTATGAACTACTCAATGTAGGTGCTCATGCATGACATCATCGTATTTCTCAAAGAGCTGTACCATACTGAGGAAATTACCGTTATGTTCAGTGAACAACTTATCCAATGAGCCCCAGAAAGCCAAATTATTCTTTTTAAGGAAGAAGATTATTGAGATCAGATGCTCAAGCATGTTCCTCCAATGCTGGGTTTCTACATTAATAGTGTGCTGGTTTTCTGCATCTGTGCATTTATTCAGCTCGAGCCTGGACTCCATCTCCATCCATTTGGAGTAGGTCATAAAATGGCTGGATGGCTTTTCATGTTGCTTCAGAGCATCAGCTAAGTTATGCCAATAATTGTACCCGGAAAGTGCAAACAACGATTTGGCATTCTTGTCAAATATTTTGCAACAAAACCAGAACATTTTGTCAGTTGATTTTGAGTAAACTAGCTAATGCCGATTCAGTTTCTCACCATTTTCAAGCAATCTTTCGCAATGTGACTTTGAGAAGTGTCGCTTCTTATTTACTGGAAACGTCATATCCTCAGTTTTGCCCAGCCCATTCAAAAGTGTACAATCAATATCAGCAGAGTTTAGGATTGCTGGCCATAAAGCAGGATTTGATGTATCAATTTGTGATGTGCAGTTTTTCTCACTGATGTTTCTGTCCTCAGGCAAAGCTGATTCTTCTTTATTGTTTCTCCCCTTTTCACGTAAACCAGATTGTTCTTTGCAATTACTCTCCTTTTTCATGTGAGCCACATTCTTCTTTATCATCACTCTCTTTATGCCACCAGGAAAATTGAATGATCCTTCATCACTTTTCTCACATTTCCATTCCTTATCTTCAGGTAAATCTGCCAATTCCTTAATAATAGGACTTCAATAATTTACGCTTCACTCCTCAATGTCTTCTCCTCTGGGACGATTACTTCTGCCTAAAGTCTGGTCTAGGTTGTTCTGTTTCAGATATTTTTCCATCAAATTTGCCCCTTGCTGCAAACTAGATTGCAATTGAGCTTTTCACTTCCTATACTGCATCTTTTATTTTCTATGGGGGAAAACAGACAGTATTAGGGAGAGCAAAACTCTATGTTCTGCAGTCTTAGAAAGTCATCAAACATGTTAAGCATGGCAAAAGAAGTAACAGTATTTCTTTTATATTGTTGTATGGATAGGGGTTTGGTCGATATCTCTGGCATCTCATTAAATATGTCCTTTAACACACTCTTCAAGTCTTAAAACAAAAGTACACTTCCATAATTACACAGTAAAACAAGGTTCGCAATATTGCAACTGGGCTCTCACTTCACTTCACTTCATTTCTATATCTCACTGACTGACTAGTGATGCCCTGCCCTTTATATACCCATCAGGGCAGGGCTGACAACATTCTAGAAGGCTGAAGGAAAATGTAGTGCTCAGAAAGTCTGGAAGGTTCCACAAGATTCTACAAAGGTCCAGAACGTTCTAGGAGGTTCGTGAAAAATGAATCTACATATGGAATACCTGAAACATTTTACTTCAAACATTCTCTTTTTCCTTTTGTTGCTAACGATAAAACCAGCACCCTGAGTCTGGCATCCCCTCCCCCAATCCCAGCACTCCAGTCAGTCCCCTGGGTCGCCTGCCCCTAAATCCAGCCCAGAGCAGAAGCTCCCATGCAAATACTGTGTGGAGCAGTTGCAAAGGCATCTTTTTGTGGAAGACTCTCTATTTCATCCTGAGACACATCATTTGTTCTCCACTCTCGATATTTAGATTTGCTGGGTGGCTGGCAAAAACATTCTTCCAAATCAACACTGGAAGGAGGGCAGCTTAATCACCTGACAGCAGCTAAGAGAGAGGCTGTAATTCTCTAATTTGGAACTAGGTGCCAAAGGATTTTGTCAAGCTGTGTAAATTGTATTGCCACTTACATGGGATTCCACCAAAACAGAAAGATGACTATGCGAGAGGATAGATTTTTCCTAGTGGGTTTTGGATCCATTAATGATAAAAATACACTATACTTTTCAGTTCTACAGGAGTTTAGAGGAGCTGCTGGAAATACCAGAAGAACCAAGAGAAGAAAGAGAAATGGTGTGTTTGATTCTGTGTATTCTTCCTCTCAGTCCGGTCATTAAACTGTCCACTAAGGCACTAGATTTTAAAAAATAAATATTTTTAAGTGTCACAGAACATGCTGGGCCCTTTAAGAATGGATGGTGCTAACCCAGCCATTATTGAGGCTTAGCCCGGTTAGGAGATGGAATGCTGGGAGAATGAGTCTGGAGGACTCCTGGGAAGTGTAGTCCCAAGGATCAGATGACTTGTAACACCCAAGCATTACAAGAGGCTGCTTGAGCTATTCAACATCCAACAACTTATATTGGTAGCATTACAGAATTACAGCCCAGTCTTGCAATTTGGTACATGTGGGCAAATACCCACTGACTTTGAGGGGGCTCTGTGTGGGCATAGGAGTCCACATGCATGGAGTCCATTTTCTTAGCTTCTAATGTTCTTAAATTGTGGATCAAAACAAGAAATTGAGTTATTATGATAGCAAATTACAGTAGAATATGATAGGAAAATTCATGTTGGAAAATTATAACATTGACATATTAGGTACATAAAAAATACAAGGAATGCCAACTTGAGAGTGAAAGACATTCTGTTCCTAGCCTTATCTTTGAATATGTGCATGTACAGTACTTTATAATCATTAGTTTACTCAGACGTGTATGAAAGAAAAAGTTTATCCTACAAAACAATATAGGCCCAATTATGCTCTCACTTACATCAGTTTTACATTGGCATAACTCCATTAATTTCAATGGAGTGTAAATTAGAGCAGAATGAAGCCCTTTGACATACAATGATGCTACTGCAGTGTTTTGAATCTGTAGACTACTGTAGGTTTCTTTTATAGGGTTGACATGATTTTAGGAAAATAAAGCATTATCCAGGTTGCGATGTCCTGGAGATGGTATATTATCTCTTGGCATCGTAATGGTCATGGGTCATTTGAAGCCCCAAGTTGTGTACCAAAGAATAAGTGAGGAAATCACCAGACATAGTTTCACCACTGCTGAGATAATCTTTAGGGAGAATGGATAACTGTAGTGGTACAGTGCTGTTTACTCTCTGTCTGACTTCACATTAAGTCTGATTTGCTTGCGTTGGCTTTCTTGACTGTTAAATTCATACTGGCAGAGTCACTTTGACTTAGTGAGACATCTGTTTCCTGAATCTGCTCCTTGCTGTCCAATGTCGAGAGTGATATTGCATTGTTTCTTCTTCCTGTTTGCTGACTGTGTTTGCATATAGCGTTGTGCCAAGGTAAGTTGCAATCTTTCCATTGTTCACTATTTTATTACTAAAGTAGCAAATAGTTATGCGGCCAGCATCTGTTTCAAGTTGAGTGTTTTGCCTGAGTAAGGGCAGCAAGTTTTTTCTAATTTTTAAAATTGCTATCAGATGCATGTTATCTTTGAAATGGGTCATTCAGATCTCAACCCTACCTTTCCTTCCCTATCGAAAGTCCATTGACATTAGACACTTTCATCTTCTATTGCCATAGAGAAATCTGAGATTTTAACTCTCTGTAGCACTTTTCTAGTTTTATATGTCCTCCAGTGTCCAGAATTTGTTTTAGCTTAGCTATTTGCCATTTTTAGCAGGACTTTTGGCACATTTCATCCCCTCTAGTTCCTCTGTCTCATATTTCCATTTTTTAGATTTAAGAAGTCAGCTCACCTGTTACATAGAAAAAACCTGAGGGAGAGGTTTGTCTCCACAGGGCCCAGGGTGATAATGCTTCAGAGGCTGATGAGCCCCACCCCTTCCCAATAGAAACAAGATACATCCACAGATCTGAGTGTCAAGATGCCTCTGAGGCTGTAGGGGATTGAATTATACATTGAGTAATTTCTGCTACAGATTGTATTTGTCATTGTTTAATGTTATTGTTAGTTTAAAAAAAGTAATTTCAATGCATTACAATACTTGCAAACTATAACTGGTAATACTAGATGATAATATTTTGGCAGGAGTAGCAGCTTCTTCCCTATGCTTTTGGAAACATATTTTTTATTGAATGGCTTTCCTAAAAGTTAAATGAACTTTTTAAAACATTCATGTGGTCTTGCCATACTCAAAATGGAAAATTATATATTTTCACTCTCTGTGACTTTTATATCAGATCGGCAGGAAACACCAAAATTAAACAGAAAAGAAACAGAATTTTCCTGAGAGCATACAGTGTCTTCCTATGTAACATGCAAGGTCAACTCTGCTTTACAAAATATTAAGTGACCGTGATGACAAGTAAGCCTCAGAAATGGGAAGGTGTTCAGAAAGTTCAGAGGTAATAAAGTCATAACAGTTACATATACCACAATGTGTTTGGTTTCAGTTCTGGTCCAAGGTTTAAATAGTTTGTATGTTGTTCAGGCTGGTTGGTTCATGTGGCATAAATACTCATATTGCAGCTAGTACATACATGTTAGAAGCAGCTTTCAGGGCTGAAGATCTGGAAAACATTCAAAAACAAAAGATACAAGTATATAATCTGCTTAATTTGTGGATCAATTATTCATCCAGTATTTGATTTCATAATGATCCACAAACACAATGCCCAATTTTTGGAATATGAGCATTTGTACAACTGTTTCTGTGTATCTGTAGCTCTGCAGTTGAACTCGCAAATTACAGAGAATAAGAATTAATGAAATCTAAATGTTCTGCACGTCGCTCAGGATTAATATGCTTGGTTACTCCAGTAATATTATTTTAATTTTATTTAATCTTTTTTTCTCAATGCAGTATACAACACTGGTCTTCTAGAAGAGATTTTCTCTTGATATATCTTAGTAGAGAATGGATAATATTTATATTGTGCCTTAGGGTTTTAAATTTTAAATTTTAAATTTTAGTAGTTTCATCCATAATCTTTTATATTCTGTGGGATAGAAGGGTGTGTTTTAAATTGTTCAGCACCAAGTAATTTTCTCCAAAATGACTAACATTTTATAAAGTAGAGAAACAAGAAATGGTAGGGGCCAAATCCTAAAAATTGTCTCTTAATGCCAAAGCTGGGATGTGACTCCCGCTATTTTAGTAGTATCTCCTTCATTTCATGAACATGCAATCTGCTTAATGAATATGCAGCAGAGTTGTGAATTGTTTTTGCCATTGTGAGGAAAATTCTCAGACATCTTTAAAGACAGAATTTTAACTCTTTCTTCTATTCAGCTCATTTTCTGAAATATCCCTTTAGTTCCATCGACAGCTGTTGAAATTCTGTTTCAAATGAGTCACAACACGTGTATTTCCTATATATATATGTCTTTCCACTCTTAAAATAGTCTTTTTTAAACTTAAAAGACTCTTAGAGAGACTTTAAATGGTCATCAAAGAGGGTATTGTCTTTTCTTTTTACCAGTACTTGGAGAGGTTCTTCTTGTTTTCCTAAGTTTTGTAAGTAATTGCATAAGCATTGACAGATAACTAATTAATTTCCCAAATAATAAAACTATTTTATACTGTTAGCATCTTACATTAGTAAACTTTTATAGCATCAAATGATCCTGCTATAGTTGTACATAAAACATCTTACTATTTACATAACAGTGGTATCAGGAAGTTTTTAGTATCAGGAAAGCTTCCATTTACATTCAAAATATTTGCAAATATACATCTCAAAAGAAGCTTATATCACCTTAAACATTTGAGAAACAACCAAGGTTTTCACCTTTCAGTGGAAATACTTCTGTAAAACATTTTCCAACCATAAATTTTCTCCTTAGAGTTTAAAGAATGAAGACTTTAGATTGTTTCCAAAAGAAATAAATAAGAATATTTCTAGAGATCTTTGTGTGTGTTTAAAAAGAGTGTTTTTCTTTTTGTGAAGAGGAGGGATAACTAAGGCCCACTTTTATGACTTTATAGAACTGATAACACAGCCCTAAGCATCACCCCTTTTTGATCCTGGATAGAGAGCACCCTTACACAGCCAGGTCTCTTTATCAAACATAAATATCCCAGCAAGTGTGGTTCTTGCAATAAAGATCATATCTATACTAGAACTTGTCACAGGTTTGAATTTGAATTTCATGGGAAATATTAACATTTCAAAATTTGTGTTTATTCCAAATTGGAATTAAAGCAAATATTTTCGAATTTTCCAACAAAATGAAAATTGCAAAAAACAATAATTTTGAAACTTTTCCGTTTGGAACAATTCAAACATTTCATTTAGAAATTTATTTTATTTTCTGATTTTTCTTTTTTAAATTATTTTAACATTATTTTCATGATGTTGGTAGTTGTACTACTTACATGACATGCCATTATGCACTACTATGACTGACATTAATAATAGTCAAAATAGTCTATTTTTAAATTGATTTTATTTTTTACAATCATTAAAGGCAACTTCTACTTTGTACTGATTGAAACATCTTATTTTCTAGATCAAAGTATCTCTTGCTTGTCTGGTAAGGAAATAGTTTGACACTTTTGGTATGTCCACACTGTGTTGAAAAACTCATGGTACCGAGTCTCAGAGCTTGGGTCAGCTGACTTAGGCTTTCAGGGTTCAGGCTGCAGAGCTAAAAATAGCAATTGGGGCTCTGGCTCCAGCTTGAACTCGAATGTCTACACTGCAATTTTATAGCCCGCAGTCTCAGCCCCATAAGCCCAAATCAACTGACCTGGACCAGCTGCAATCTTGCCACAGGTCTTTTATTCATAGAATCATAGAAGATTAGGGTTGGAAGAGACCTCAGGAGGTCATCTAGTCCAACCCCCTGCTCAAAGCAGGACCAATCCCCAACCAAATCATCCCAGCCAGGGCTTTGTCAAGCTGGGCCTTAAAAACCTCTAAGGATGGAGATTCCACCACCTCCCTAGGTAACCCATTCAAGTGCTTCACCACCCTCCTAGTGAAATAGTGTTTCCTAATATCCAACCTAAACCACCCCCACTGCAACTTGAGACCATTGCTCCTTGTTCTGTCATCTGCCACCACTGAGAACAGCTGAGCTCCATCCTCTTTGGAACCACCGTTCGGCTAGTTGAAGACTGCTATCAAATCCCCCCTCACTCTTCTCTTCTGCAGTCTAAATAAGCCCAGTTCCCTTAGCCTCTCCTCATAAGTCATGTGCCCCAGCCCCCTAGTCATTTTCCCTCCACTGGACTCTCTCCAATTTGTCCACATCCTTTTTTGGGGGGGGGAGCGGGGGGAGGAAGGGGGAACTGGACACAATACTCCCGATGTGGCCTCACCAGTGCAGTGTAAATATACCCTTTCACTTTTAATAACAAAATAAAATAAGCATTCAATGTAGTAGTTACAGGAGCAGCTATTTTTAGTACTCTTGCATTAGCCTGGAATAATTTTTTCAAGGATATTTTGTTAGAAGCTACTTGACTTGATGTAAAGTATTTTAAGCTTATATTTGCCTTTTTGTTAAAATATTTAGTCATGTAAAAAGATTTCCCCATGTGACAGTAGCCACTGATGTCATGTGACAGGGGTATTAATCTTTTTTTTAACCATGTCAGCTGACTGGGGCCAGAAGACATAGACTAGTATCTTACCAAACTTTTGTGTGTCACACCTTTAATTTCAGTCTTCTGAAGAAGTCAGTAACAAAAAGGTATATGATACTAAAAATAATCCAGTATGGAGACATGTATAGAAGCTGTATAGAGCTGACTACCAGATATTCTATCAAAGCAGCGTCCCTCTTTATCCTAAATGCATTATTGCTACTCTGTAAAATTTTGACATCAAAGAAAGAAACTCAAGGTTCCATTGCAAACTTTGTAAAGGTGATCTCTGGGCATTGCTTGTACAATAATTCAATAGTTTCCTGTATATAATTTTGCTGACTATAGGAAGGCTGTCTCCTACCTATAGTACCATCTGAACAAAGCTGGCTTTGTTTTGAGTTGGTATAAAGCATTGTGCTGCTGATTGGCCACAAATATTTCAACAGCTATAATGGAAATATTAGTTCCAATATACTATAATGTTGCCTGTTGTTTACAAATACCATATTCCCTTCCCAATGTGTTTGTGCACATTTCCCATCAGCAATAATAATGGGGGTTACATAGGTAGTTTTAATCTCTGCAATATGGGGTGGTATCACATCATTTGATGAAGCCCCAAGATGCCGTTTCCTCTGCACAATAACACTGCTATGCCATTAGTTTATAAACGTACAGAGATATACTAACTGCTTTTAGTAATCCAAAACTTGAAACCCTAAATCAGATTAATTGTAATCTCTGGTAAATGTGGGGTTCCTAGAACATTTAAGCTGTGGGCGGATTATTGCCTTGGGCACACTCAGATCTGATGGAGAGAGGGTGGCACAGAGGGGCCTTATTACAGCTGCAGCCACCCTTACTTTGCCTCCCCCTCCCCTTTTGGACAGCAAGTGCCCGTGGGAGCACTAACCAGGAGCAATTCTACATGCTGCATCAAGATTCTGGCTAGTACTTGCTCCTTGTACATTTCTCCCACCTGCCTTGCACTCCCATATCCAGGCTGGAGAGAGAGAGAGAGAGAGAGAGAGAGATGATTTTAGGCAGGGGAAAACGAAAGACAAAAGTCATGGGTAAATTTCTCTATGGTGAGATCTATGAAACTGTGCAGTCACCTGCAAAAGGGCAATTTAATGCCCTTTTACTTTAATCCTTTACAAGTGACTGAACAAAGTACAGGGGACTACACTCCATGGAACAATCATGCACAGGCACAGGTGTGAACTAGATGACCTCATGAGCCTTTTCATCTGTAGCTGATTTTATCCTGTCAAATACAGATATCCCCTGTTTAAATGCACAGCAAATAACTTTGGAATTTAGTTGTATTTCCTGATCTAAGTGGGACTCCACCATTGATTTTAAAGGGTCTGGAGATTTTGTGACCTTTAGTTGAACTTTTGTTCATTTTATGGTTAGAGTCTATTTACTTGCAGACAAATCTGTTAACCTCAGACTTACCTGTTTTAGATGCAAATCTGTTTGGATTTTTTCAAGCACTTGACTATACACACCATGACATGAATGTTTTCCCTATTTTAGTATGATAATCAATTTTACCCATGACAACAATGGCGTTTCCCTGGTCTGCATTTATAGTCCAAATGCTTTTAAAGTTAAGAATTTAATTTCACTTTGGGAGCAAGTGGATTTTGTGGTAAATATAATTAAAACTCTAGAACATTTAGTTCTAACAACCTTTTGTGGAGCCGGGGTATGTATTTGGTAAATATAGCCACGCTATTGCTGCTATAGTCTTTTCTTTACACAGGAAATAAGATTGACGTTTTGTTTTGTTTAAAATGCTGAAGCAACATGTCAAGTTTTAAATTTCATCATTTTTTTAAAAAAATAGGCTAATATTATGCTCATTATCAAAGTTTAAAAAGAGCATTTTGAAGTGTAATAAGGTCTTACTGGTCTTAAGATACATTACTAACTTTAAAACCACTAACTGCCCCTGAGAGCAATGAGTTTAACATTACAAAATGTGTGGAAAGTTGACAAAGTCTTTTGATATCTTATAGCAGAATATTTCAGCTAATAGTTCTTTACTTGAAAGTACCTTTTCATACCAATGGTTGCAAGTGCATTGCTGCATCTCTGTAAGTCTGATATCCATGAAAAGACAACCAAGATCTGTTTCTTATTGTGCATTAAAGAGGATTCTCTGGGACTTGTTGAATAACTCCACAGTATGCTCTAAATCAGTTTTATGGATGACAAGGGAGATGTCATCTCTGTTGCATCTGTACATAGTATCTTCTTGAATCTTGTAGATACTGCAATCTACATCTTTTTTCAGATAGGAAGCACAGCCTTAAAAAGCCCTGTAAATTGGCAAATACCAGGATTTTCAATCCGGAGTTTTGGGAATCAGTGTAATGAGTCTGATTAAAGAAAAGAAAAAGCGCCTTCTGCTTCAGAAGCATAACAAGGTTCTGTTTTTTAATGCTGAATATGCTTTATCATTTAAATTCTTCAGATCTCAGTCTCAGAGTGGATAATATTCAAAGCTGCTACAAATTGGTTTGTCCTCCCGTAAAGGTCAGAACAGCTGGCCAGACAGTGGAGACAAACTTTTATTATATTTTGGTGTTTAGATTTACTTCATTCTGTGTTTATCTCTTTTGTACTTGTAACTAGAAATGGGCAAACCCTTTCAGATCAAGATCCAAACTCCTTCTCACTCTGAGAGAGGCCAACATGAGAGTCTCAGTTGGCTATAATCTGCAAAACAAAAACAATAAAAATCAGAGCTAATCATGCAGTCTTTACACCAGTGGACTATACAAGGACTAAAGAAGTTGGTGTTTAGACTTTGCAGCTGATGCCCTTATCTTGAGATTGAGTATCTAATGGTGCATCCCTATTGCCCCACATGTAGTCAGTTGCAGGACTGGAGCCATAGTTGTTATCCATGGGATTCACAAGACATGAAAATTAGTCACAAGCCCAGTAGTCACAAGCCATGGTTTAGGATAACCAGGTATGCCTTTGCAGAGCACTATGGGGCAAACCTGTGACGGTTCTTTGGTTGATCAGGTGATTCTGTCTCTATCTGAGAAAAGACACTGGAAGTCCACAATGAATACTTTGTCTAATTGTGCTTGAGGCACTGTGTAAAACACATTACTACAGCCTTTTGTATAGCTAGTACAGGAAGCCTAACTGAGAAAGGAGGAAGTCGTTATTCCATAGGACTGAGTAGAATAACTTTCAGACTTTACTAATTTACTGTAAACATTCTCCTTCTTAAAAAAAATAAGTAGAGCAGTCAAGCAGAGAAATAAAGGGACAAAGAGAGAAAAAAAAGGAGTCTTATATGTATTGCTGTTACAGCTGGATAGCGTCACAGACAAGCAGAGATCAGATCAGCTGCATAACATTTTGACACACATTTTTAAATACAGAAGGGCCAATCATGTGTCAGGCAACGGCAAGAAGTGATTGACCATGACTGAAGAAACTTCCTTCACCAGTTCATTAAGCAGTGCCAGTCCAATGTCACTGCTATATCATTAACCAATGGCATACAGTCAATCTAATTTTTTTTATTCTGAAAATGTTTGGAATGGTTATTAAGAGGATATGGCAGTGGAGCCCCTTCCTCATATTCCTGATCTAAACCCAAAGAGGCCATCTCTGGTATATCCCGTTTGCACAAGAGCAGAGTGTCCCTTCTGACAATAAAGTTACTACATGACCCCTGTGGGGAAGGGTTGGAGCCCAAGCCCCACCATTCTGGGCGGGGGGAAAGGAGGCCGTATCCCAAGCTCTGCTGCCCCTGGTAAGGGGGAGAAGGGGTCGCAGCCCGAGCCCCACTTCCCCAGATGAGGGTGGAGCTCGGGCTTCAGCTTCAGCCCTGGGTCCCAGCAAGTCTAATGCTGGTCCTGCCAACCCCATTAAAATGGAGTTGCAACCCACAGTTTAAGAACTGCTGCACTAGAGATAGTTTTGGCCTAATGTTACCCCAACAGTAAGATTTAATAGTCATCTTTTTTACCACAACAGTTCTACCACCAAACACATGTCATCAAATTTATCCCTGGTTGAATTTGTTCCCTGATATAACAGAAGCAATGACAGCGCAATTCACATAGAAAGGATGGTCCTGTGTTTATGCAACAGGCTGGGACTCAAATGATCTGGGTTCATTTCCCAGCTCTGCTGCAGACTTCCTATATGGCCTGGGGCAAGTTACTTAATCTCTCCATGTATCTGTTCCTTGTCCAGAAACTCCATCCTGTCCTGCAGGAGGATTTCCTCCTCTGTAGAGTGAATAGCATTGAAAATCACTGAGTTCCTGTATAGAGGCATTTCCTTGTGGGAGGGGAGCTGGAATTGCAAGGGTCTAAGGCTGTCATATCAATTTGACAAAAGGGTTGTGTTTGTGGAGCGTCAGCTAAATCCTTTCCTTCCACTCCTTTGATAATCCTTTAGAAAAGACATATAGAGTAATAACCTCAAGGTGACAGGGAGAATTTCTTCTTGCTTTGTCTACCTGATGACCATCTGCCAAATCTCATTATAAAAGGTGTGACTGGAGCAAAATTAGATGTCTGATCGCGTATGAGAAATCAGTATGTGTGTCTCATTCACTTTGTTTGGTGGGATGCAGAGAATGTAAGGTTTGCTACTTAGAACTGGTCTGTGCCATACTGAGAGACTGGGGAAAAGACAGAGGAGTCTTTCTCCAAAACACAGGGCTACAGTTAGCTACCAGTTAGTAGAACGCTGGAGGTTAGAGATGGGAGAGAATTACTTTTAAAGTCTATGTAACAGTCTGAGCAATAATAAAGAAGAAACAAAATGGCCAACCAGTTGGACTCAAGATCATACTGAAGATGACAGGTCAACACAAAACATTTTCATTCCAAATTCTCCCCTGTGCATAAATCAGTAAAGTCCTCTACACCATCAGCATCTTCAGTTTCCGCTGCAGCACTATGGAGCCCTTTCAGATTTATCTGCCTGGTTGCCTACTTTGTGACTTCTTCCCACACAGTGCAGCCGTGGCAAAAAAGTTAAAAGGTAATGACCATCCCACCACTCGATCCAAACTGGGATAAACTAACAGCAGTGTACCCAGTCTGGACTTGTTACATTGGTATCACTGAAGATTTGTAATGATTATATCCAGATCCATATTTCTCCAAAATCCAGTGTGTTCACATCTGGGATATTGGGTCAGCTCATTATACATGTAATTGGTCATCCATGAAGTTCGGATCTGAATCTGGGCTTCCCTGAAGTTTGAGATGTTCAGATGCAAGGTTTTGATCTGAGCCCATCTCTAATTGCTGCTATATCTGACAAGTAATTAGTAAAAAAATAATTGTAGAGTCCCACTGAAAAGAGCAAAATTGATGAGTGGGGTAAGAGGATGCTCTTTTCTCACAGCTGTTTCCACTGTTTGCTATGTGCCTGGTTCCTCAACCTCCCTCACAAAGAAAATGTGACTTGCACAAGCTAGAAGACTGTTAGTATTAGTTTACTAAAAAGAAGACAGAATGATCAAGTTATCAGTTTTACTCTACGTGCAAACTTTCCCCCCACAATTTTCGTTCTGATGATATACGAGTCAATCAGATCAGAGTTGCTCTGTGGTTTAAGATGTCATCAAAAAAACTTGATGCATTTGGTGAGAGCCAATTCTTAGTTGCCAATCATGTATGTCTGTATAAACAGCACATCTCTATATTTACATATACATAGATACACTGGTATATGGTATTAATATATTTTATGTTTGTATAAACGGACTCCTAACACTGTGCTTCTCCCAACCAGCTCCCTATAAATCTCGACCTCCAGAGATACCTTATAATGACTTAAACATTATACCAAAAGAGGGATTCCAAGGGGACATGATCAGGATATAATAATGGGCCAATGTCAAAAAGGATTTATGATTATTATTCATATGATTCAACCATATGCTCCAGCTACTGCTGTAATCTTGCTAGTCTTGGTCTGACATCTGTAGTGATAATGAGTAAAATTGCATTACACCACACACACAAAAAAAATCAAGACACTTAAAAAATAACTAGAGGGCTGCCAGGAGAAACACTGACCTCCTCTATGAGGTCAAGAGATGGTTTTAAAATATGCTGGATGCTCCTGACAAAGTTGAAGCAATCTGTGGGTCTGGCAACCAGCTGTTCTAACATGATTAGGGAAGAAATGGCATATAATAGAGTTGCTAAAGTATATGTATTTATCACTGCAGTTAAATATCAAGCATGATCATATCACATTGATTAAAAAAAATCAAAGCTACCTATTTTGTCCAGTAAATTAGGAAAAATAGTATATGTATTGAATAATACAAAGTGAGATTGTAAGCTGGGGTAAACTCTGAATGTGTCTGAAATAATTCAAGATGCTTCTTAGTTGTTGATATTGTATATTGCATAGTCAAAAAACACTTACTCATATGTTCTTAATTATCTAATGTTATATGTAAGCACAGAAGTTTCCAAGGAGCCAGAGAGAAAAGCAGCAGTTTCACCATTTTATTTCTCAGCAGCTCTGAGGCTGCTCTCTCTGTTTGTTCATGAGTAGTGTTCAGCTCTTCTGCATAGTTCTGGCTACATAGTAGACATAGATGCAAGTTAGAACATAGGTTGCAAAAACATATCAACATTTAGGGTTTACAGGCACCTACCTCTAGCCAATAAAAACATAAAAGATATAAAATGACTCCTGCTGATCAGATGTGCATATATTGAGAATTAATTAACCTGTAGTTATTGGACTAAAATAATTTTGTACAAGACACATATCTAACAGTATGGATGTCCCTGTTTTGTTTTCTTCTTTTTAACTTCACTAAGATTCCGTTATCAATTACAGCACAAGAAACTGAGTTATAAGAGGGGAAGATACCTTTTTGAATTCTTGCTAAGAGAAGGGAGTTGAGAGAAGATTGATTGATATCATGTTTCCTAATCTTTTCGTGGTGTTTAGTGGAAGGGCAATGGAGAGAAAGCAAAGAGAGGTGGATGTATAACATGGGATAAAGACACTGTCACAAACTACCAGAGTTGCTACAAAATCAAAGCCAAACATAGCAGTGAAGGACAAATATTTTGGGCAGTGTCAGTCAGTCAACTAATGTGTGTATCATCATATCAGTGAGGAAATCCCCCTAAGCTCCATGGGAGGTTTTGCTTTGATCCTAACAGCACCTGCCAGTCTGCTGACACTTTCAGCTGTAGGATTTACAGTCAGAAGACAGGAGACAGTGGTTCACCTGGACTTGTAACGTGGCACTCTAAAGGCAAATATCTACTGCATTAATTCAAAGAGCAGGGTGGGCAACTGGCAGCAGGTGGGTGGCCACGAGATGTGAGCAAGAAGCAAGGGGGCAGAACAGAGAAGCGAATCAGACTTGTATTGAGTGGGACGTGAAGCTGTTCTGCCTGCCAGATGGAACTGTACGTAAAATTGCTGAGAAGTACCCACTTTACCAATTATTAGTAGCAGTAAAAGTTCTCCAGCCCTCTCTCTCTGTAACCACCCCTGTGAAGAATTTGGTATTAATTTTGTATGTTCTCAGCTTTACTTAAACTCTTCTTGCCCTCTAGAGTTCTTTGGCCAGCAGAAATGCTCAACATCTGCAGCAAAGCCTGCACTTTTGGTGGTTTGCACAATCCCGAGCCATAGTCAAGTCTGTGATGTTTTTTTAAGCACCTGGCATCCTCCATCTATCTTCTTTATTTTTAATTATTTCTAGTCTATAGGGTGAGCTAATCAAATAGGCTCCTGTCTGATGTCAGGGTTTTTTCTTTGCTTTAATCTATTCTCATTTCTGTATAATTCTTTTTTTTTCCTTCTGGAGCTATCAAAGTATTTTATTTAACAAGCCCATCAACTAAAACAAAGTCTGCATTCTTGAATTCTAAGTCACACATAAACTTTAAAGATGCTGTTTGTTCAACGTTGACAGAAGCAGTCGTCTGTCCTAATTTACCTTCTTTGTATGTTTTTATTAGTGCTGTGAGAGCATGCAAAAACCCACTGGGGAGACAAGCTCACTAGATTGGGTTGTGTTTTTTTAAAAGCTCTGTCATCAGCCCAAGCTCAAAAGACTGAGATACTGTCTCTTGTACTGGGGCGGTAATGCAAATTGTTTCTTGTGACACTTCTGGTACCTGGACAGCTGTCCCTGGGAACACCCCATACGCATATAGCCACAGGTACATGGGCAAGGTGGTCTTCAAGGGATCGCCTTTGGGAAGTTTCGTTCTTCCCTCTACTGATCTTAATTTCCTGCTTACTCATGGCAAGACAATTAAGGGGGCTTGAACCCAGGGAAACTTAGGTTTAGGTTCTAATGTCCTTTATTTTAGGCATACAAACAGAGAACAGATAACCATGAGCTGTAGCAGTACATGCTTCTTCCCCATTACTCACCCATGTGGGTCAGCTCTGGCCTGCAGAAATCACTTCGAAAACAGAGACGTTAGTTAAGTCTCAACGACCATTCAGTCCTTGCTTCTCTGCTGAGATAGCCAAGCAGTTTGCCAGACTAGTACCAACTATAGGGTTGCTACTGGGTGCACTGAACCTGGGAGGCTTCATGCAGTCTTGCTATCACAGGCCCCTGGCTCACATTGGAGCAGTCTCAGTGCTGCTATAACTTGTATTGGTAGAAAACAGCCCACAATTGCTGGAGTGCATTACATTCCAGCCCTGTCCGCTGCCATGTCCCGAGCCTGCCCCAGAACGCCCTCTGTGCCACGGGTGGAAGGAGGGGCTGATGTAGGGCTGGAAATGCCAGTCCCTTCTGACATGGAAGGGGGATACTGAGCTACTGCTTTAAGGCAGCCTTACATTTCCT
Organism: Lepidochelys olivacea; assembly: GCF_965140295.1. NCBI lineage: Eukaryota > Metazoa > Chordata > Testudines > Cheloniidae > Lepidochelys > Lepidochelys olivacea. The sequence goes on along the minus strand of NC_140417.1, from coordinate 27,250,244 downwards.
TTTCGCCACTAGTGGGGTTGAGGATCTGGCCTTAAATGACTAATATATATTCCAAAGCATTTAGATTGATATTTTTTTAAAAGCAAAAACATAAAACAGACCCTACCGATAATAGGTGCAGGTAAGTATTTGGAAATGTAGAACTCGCTGTTAAAATCATGTAACCTGAACATGTGGCTTCCCATAAATCTGTAGATGGTAACACATTCTGTGCATTTTTGTTTTCTTCTTTTTTTAACCACACTGAATGCTGGCGGCTGAATTTGTTCTGAGACTGAGCCCCAGCATAGCTCCAGGACTGAGCACATTCTCGCACATGATGTTCTAATAACTGATATTTTGTGATCTATTTCACTTACTGCTGCCGTCTTCTGTGTGTCTGTTCTCTATTTAGAAAGTTAGCTATGGAAAGGAGTTTGATTATTTTGCAGGATGTCATTTGCTCACGTCTTACACATATTGTTTTCTTGCTTTTACCTGAAAGAGAAAATATCAAACATTGCAGATTCCCAGATGGACTGTCTGGAATTTAGCCTTTTTAAAAAAAGCTCCATCCTAGCAGCAGACCAGATTCCAGCAGCAATTTCTTGAAATGTGAGCACAAGGATACGGAGAAAACATTTTGGGGTGAGTGTGCATGGGGTGGGCTGGAAAAGAGAGCAAGGGGTTGTTTTGTTTTTATTTGCTTATATCCGTTGTCATTTTCACTTTAACAGTGATCATGGCGGCAATTACCAATAGCATCAAGCACACACTTTCTCCTACAGTTTTGTTAGGGTCTTAAATTTGTGCTTAAACTTGTTAAACAACACTTAACATCGTGCTAGGTATTTGAGAGGACAACCAGAAAGACAAAGTCCATGAACTGAGCAGCTTACACTCTTGGTTTACATGTGACATGTCAGCTGGGGTTAAGAAGGAGAGAAGGGGATGAATGAAAAAGGACAAGGCATACATCAGTAATACTCAGCTGAGACACAAGCACGTCTATATGGTTCACTCAAGGTTTGTATTTATTTTTAATTAATAATAATAATGACTGCTTTACTTGTTGTGGCTATCCTGGAAACAGTGCATCTACTGGAGGGATTTGAATGAAGAGCGTTTCATAGCTTTGAGGAATGGAATTAGGAAGGGATTCAGATATTATGGGGCAGCATGGTCAGAGGCACAGAGACAGTCGTAGGGTATTGGGGTTGGCATTAGTGGTACAGCCGGCAGGAGTAACAACAGCTGCTGGAATCAGTGGAGAGTGACTTCTGCTGTGTGACATGAGTAGGATTTTTTGTAACCTTGACGTATGCCATGTGACGGTGGCCAGGAAATAAAATAACACTCTCTTTCCAGCACTCCTAGGAGTCACACAACAGCACTGACGCAATTATTAGAGTCTAGATCAGCACTGCAGTATGCTGAATTATGTAGATCCTTGAAGATCAAGACATGGCATTTAAACTCAGTGTGGTGGAGAATGGATAGAAGTGCAGAGATTCAAAGAGGGCGTGTAGGGTTGCCAACTTTCTAATCGCACGAAACCGAACACCCCTGCCTCACCCTTTCTCTGAGGCCCTGCCCCGGCCCTGCCCCGTCTCTAAGGCATTGCCCCCCACTCGCTCCATTCCCTCTCCCTCCGTCACTCACTTTCCCCCACCCTCACTCACTTGCACTGGGTTGCGGCAGGAGGTTGGAGTGCGGGGGAGAAGGAGGGTTCTGGCTGGGGGTGTGGGCTCTGGGGTGAGGCCAGGGCTGAGGAGTTGGGGGGGGCAGGAGAGGGCTCTGGGATGGGACTGGGGGTTGGAGTGCAGGGGGTATGGGCTCTGGGCTGGGGGCATGGGCTCTGGGTGGGGCCAGAAATGAGGGATTCAGGGTGCAGGAGAAGGCTTCAGGCTGGGGCAGGTTGGGGTGCAGGGGAGTTGAGGGATCTGGCTGGGAGTGTGGGATGAGGAGTTTGAGGGAGGTGAGGGATCTGGCTCTGGGGTGGGACTGGGGATGAGGAGTTTGGGGTGCAGGAGAAGGCTCAGAGCTGGGGCAGGGGGTTGGGGTGCAGGGGGGGGTCCCTTTTCGACTGGGCTTCCCGTCAAAAACCAGATACCTGGCAACCCTAAGGGCATGCCATGGATCAAATAATTGATGAGGAAGATTATTTCATTAGCTGCATTTTGGCTCGTGCAGTTTATACTCACACTTAAGGAAAGTGAGTCAAATTCTCTTCTCCCTTACACTGGATCATGGTTTACAACGGAGCTATCCTAGATCAACGGAGAGGAAAACTTGGCCTATCTACTCCAGCTATTTTTAAAAGATACTATTGTGTACTTCGCTATTCAGAGAAAAATATCTAATGAATAATTTAGTCCACACTGTCTCAGGAGGAAAAAAGAGATGCAACGGCATACACAACATATTCTTATTCTGTACCCATTTGTCATCTTTCTTGGTATCAATACTCTTAGCTGACTGTGGAATTGGAAATTGGTCTTAATAAATGTACAAATAAATGCTTAGTGCAAATGCTGGGCTGGCTATTAGTAAACAATTTCCTCTTTGTTTCTTCACTTTAGACAGCTTGGGCCAAATTCGGAGAGATACTGAACACCTTCAGCTCTCACTGAACTGGAAATGAAGGCACTCACATTTGTTCTGGGTATAGTCTCTTGAACAGATCACGTGGAACTATCGAAGGGTTTCCTGTGAGGTGTAGATAAGTGGGTTCTTGCCACAGATGATTAACAAAAGAAAGGCAGAGGTGGAGGAGGGAAAGTGGTTAGAGCATAATGCTTTCTTCTACCTCCAGTTCAATCACTGGGAAGAACTGAAAATATGACCATTTAAAATGTCCCTGAGCCAGATCCTCAGCTAGTGTAAACCAGCATAGCTCTGTTGAAATCAATGGTACTACACTAACTAACACTAGTGGAGGAGGTAGCTCCCTGACTTTTGCCAAAGCCTGTTTGAAAGAACACGTTATGGTATGCGGTATAAGAAGTTTTATCCTCCTGATGTTAGCCATTTGCAAATTACTTTGTTCATGCAGGTACCTGCATAGAAATGCTTTAGCTTTGCCAAAGGTGATGAAAAAGTCCCATCTAAATATAAATAAATAAACCCACTTGCCGTGAAAAGGATCAGTTGGCAGGTTGTAGCCTGTATCTGCTCATGACAGCATAGCTAATACTATAAAAATCTATAACCCAGTCATGTGGTATCTAAAACCAAACCAAAAGAAATTTTCTTCCCAATAGTCACAGTGTGAGAATAATCACTGCCACTTTTGTATCATAGGGATTTCATATCTTTCAACAGATTTTTCTATCATCCTTGCAGTAGTGGTTTGTGTAACGAACTAGGTCCCATAAGTGAAAACATAAGTAGAGTAAGTGACCTTTGTACATACTGGTATAAAATAACAATTCAAGCATTGCATCAACCCAATAGCAGAGTGTGCACAGAGGGAGGCAGGCAAAATAAATTAAACCAATGTTGATATCTGCTGTATTCCCCAGCATCTCAGAATCCCAGAAATGTTGTATGCCTTTTTTATAATGATGATTTCAACTGCTCTTTTCCAGATCTACAACAAAAAACTAGGATCCGTGATTTTGAGCAATTTAGCTATAATTTGACTTAAGTGCTGCCACAAATCCACTAATTAATTGGACTGATAATTTCATCATAAACCTGATGGCATGTAAAGTAGAGATTTCTTATTTTCAATAATATTTTTCAAACTGTGATCCCCCCCCCCCCCCCAGTATGCTCCTTGTTATGGTCCTTCTGTCATTTTGGCATTGATATACACTGCCATCTTAAAAATTAGAACAGAATAAGGGGTAATAAAAAGAATTACTTGAATTATAGTGTAGACTGTATTTATTAGGAATATTTTTCAATGAAATACACTGGTGAAATAATGTTCACGTATCCCAGTAATAAATGTATATTTAGAAAAATGTATCTGTAGAAGAAAATCAGAACCGGAAAGGGGTGGTTGCTGGTAGTAGCACAGCCATATGCAATGTCAAGATTTGGGATCAGTCTCTGCTCATTGTTGTAACAGTGTAAACATGGAGTAATGACACTTATTTCGGTAGCGTTGCTCCTTATTTACCCCATGGAACTGGAAACGCAGTTTCTCCATGTAAGTGCCAATAAAATGTTCATTGCCGTACCTGCCTTTAACTGTTAGTGGTTCTAGTCAACTGCAATAGGAAACTTACATGTGGCTCTGAGAGTAAATTTGGCCCATTTACATTGTTTTACCTTGAAAGATATTCATTGTTCACTAAGTTGGCACAGTTTTTTAGAATAGCGTTTAAATGTTATTCCCATAAGAATGCCTTCCATAAGTATAATTATAACAACACACTGAATTTGATGGAGTTGCACTGGGGAAGAAATTTGGCACAGTAAACTTAGAACATAGTGTATATGTAATTTGTATATGTTATTTGCAATACTTTACTGTGTTAGGATGATTATCTTCAAATCTTACACTTCATCTCAGTTAAAAATTGAGTGCTAAATTATTGAGAGTTAAAAATTTCCAGTGGGTGGAGGTCCTGATGTACATACAAAATGTGTGTCCAATTTGTGTTTTCAGCAACCCCAGTCACATGTGAAAATGGGTATATAGATATCTATATATCCAATTACATGCAGAAGCTGCAGAAGCACAGTTGCACAAGCATTTTTGGTCTCAGTCTATAGCTATATTGCAGTCTTATACTTCCTTCCATCATCAGTAGTGACTTAAGTTAGAAAAAACTCTCCTGCACATGACACAGGTTTAAATTGGAGAGAAAGATCTGGGCTATTGGTCAGACAAGTCAAAGGATTGCAGTGTTTATTTTCTTTGTGATTTCAAACATACTTACCCTAGTATAATATCTAAAGAAATATTTTAATAGATGCCTTTTTCCTAGAAGAATATGTATTATTTGCTTTGTATTTTTTGTGTTGAAGACTATCTTCAGCCAGTCGTTTACAACATTTTGCATTGACATAGATTTTGGTGTGAACTAGAGAACACATTGTGTTTCTGCTTTATTAACCTTTGAGTTTATTTTTTTATTAATATGTCTTTATTATTCTCAATATGTTTCGGTTGTTTTCCAGGAAAAATAAGAGTGCCCTCTGGTGGTCAATTTAACACCTGTAAATTTTCATGTTTCTTACAACACGAAAAGTGGGTAACCTATACGTTAATGGGTTTCCCTTACAGTTCCAACTTGATGAGCAAAAATACTTGTATGGTTTTATCTTTATTTTGTAGAAACACATGTCCTCTCTTAGCATCAGATGGATCGTTATATTTTCATCACAGGCACTTCTATTATTCAAACTTATTTTTGTTATTGTAGTTAGTGAAAAATGTTCAAACGGATCCATGTGAGTAGTGCCTATTCTTGTGAGAAGACACAGTGGGTCTGATTCTTATTTATACAAAAGTCCCTTCACACTGATCTGGCAGAAAATTACATTTACATCCATTTTAGGGCCGCTTTATATTTGTAGAGCAGTATAGTGAATGTATTACTAGCATTATTATACTGACACTACTTATTAGTAAACAGCAGTACAATAGCAAACTATAATCAGACCTATTGACTTCAGGAGTAGTATTCAGTGAGTAAGGACTACACACGTGAGGGGCAGTTACAGGACTGGGACCCATAACATAATGTAAGGAATTAAACTTCCTGTGCTGTGAGCGTCTCATCAGGGTAGGTTTCAGAGTAGCAGCCGTGTTAGTCTGTATTCGCAAAAAGAAGAGGAGGACTTGTGGCACCTTAGAGACTAACCAATTTATTGGAGCATGAGCTTTCGTGAGCTACAGCATCGGATGAAGTGAGCTGTAGCTCACGAAAGCTCATGCTCAAATAAATTGGTTAGTCTCTAAGGTGCCACAAGTCCTCCTTTTCCCCTCAGGGTAGGTTACATATATGAGGGTTCATTACTCAGACTTGTGTGTACTCACATTGAATATTACTAGGATAGCTGTTTTTGCCACTATAGCTAAGATTACAGTATAGTTTCCATCCTAACCCCTGATTACTCTCTCTCACACACACATTTCCAAAACATACAGTTTGGGGAATAAGATTTTTACATATAAGGCCTCTGCCACAAGGCGATTTTTTAAAATGTTCAGCAAATCAATTTAGCCAACTTTGAGTTATGAGCGGATGAAAATAAGGTTCTTCCTATTGTTGAAAAAACTTCTAACCGCCGTTTATTTCAGCAAACAACAAACAAAACCAGACTGAATCCCACAATTCTAGAGTCTCTCCACAAATCTCGTCTTCTCCAATCATGCTGAGTTTCTCAATTTTCCCTTTTCAGCCTGCAATGTTTTTTTCTCACTAATTGCTAGAAGCTGGGAATGGGCGATGGGATGGATCACTTGATGATTACCTCTTCTGTTCACTCCCTCTGGGGCATCTGGCATTGGCCACTGTTGGAAGATAGGATACTGGGCTAGGTGGACCTTTGGTCTGACGCAGTACAGCTGTTCTTATGTTAATTTTCATCAGATTTCTCAGGGCTCTCTTTCTTTCTCCATGACCTCCTTCCCCTCCAAACTTCCTCCTATAGAGTAATTTTTCTCCTTCCACATCAGCTCCTCATTGTTTCTCTCTCTGTATCCCTCACACTCATCTCCACCCAGATTGTCTCTTCTCTCATCCCCCAAATCCCCTCTGTGCCTCTCACTCTCCCCAAGTATATCTTCTTTCTCCCAAAGCATTATTTTGTCTCTCTCAATCTCAAAAAAAAAGAAAAGTAATCCCCTTTGTATCCTTTCTTCCTCAAATCCCTTTATCGCCCAGAAATTCCTGCCTTTTCCCATCTTTCCTCAAGCCTTTCCACTGTTCCTGTTCCTCTTCAGGGAGGAGAGGTAAAACCAGCAGGTGCCCATTCTTCCTGCTTTCTCCCTAGAGAGAAGAGCCAGCAGGTGCAATGTTATCAGGTTGGCAGAGACTGGAAGACCACAGTGGTGAAATTCACTCTCGTGCAGAGGACCAGGGTAAGGCCCCAATGTTGAAGGTCTAAGGGCTGCCCCTCTGCATGGCAATATTTCTGCCTGCTTAATCTCAGGCAAAGAGATAGATTAGCCAGGCAATAGAATACTAATTGCGGACCCCATGGCCTGCTGCTTAAAACCGAGCTGCCTGGTTTCCATTACTAGTCAAGTGGAAGCTGTGTCTGACAACTTAGGGGACATACCCCTGAGGAGACCACTGCTTGGAAACTCCTGCATTGATTTTCATTCTCTTTAGTTTGTCTACTGTTTAAGTTAGACAAAGAGCCCAAACCACCTGCGTCCAGTTCAGTGGAGCTAGCAAGAGTGTAGGCTGGAGCAGGATTTGGCTCCACTACTCTATGATGCCATTTCACTTTATATTAATTATGCTTTTCTGTACATCAGTTCTGCAGGAAGCAGTGGCATCTGATGTTTTAAACTAATCTTGTTGCATTACCCTTCCAATACAACACATTGCATTGCTTGTTAGTTTGGTTTATCTTTACTGTCGTCTACCAAAAAGTTACAAGTGCCACATCTTTTCAAGAAACAAACACAACAGGCAACAATCATTATTCAAAAAAACTGAAGCAAACCACATTTTCTGTTAAGATTCATAAGAGCATGGAGTTAAAAAAAGAGAAAATAGGTGCTTTGGAGCATAACATCATAAAATGCTAATGTCAGTGACACAGTGGTGGACTGAGTAAATATAGAAAGGATTTATTATAAAATTCTTCAGTGTTGTTGGCACTAACAGCAAATTGCTGGGCAACATCATATCACCAAAATCCAGGAAACAGCACAAACATTGAACCACGGTATTTTCAATGACAATAATGAGGGAAGCTTTGGTATTGGTTGGCATCACCACAAAAGGCACATGTTGGCATGTTCAAGAATGTAAATGATAGATCTGCTGCTTGAAGTTTATAATTATTTAATCAAACCCAGACTGCAGAACCTGGAGGAATAGTGTGTAGCCTTAAAAAAGAGAGAGAGAGAGAGAAAGGAAAAGAAAATAAATCCATATTTTGCAAATGATGGCATATATCAGTCCCTGGTGTGTGCCTAGCCACACACTTGTGATTGCTACAGTTTTTGTGGGTGATCTTTACTGCCTGCTACATCATAGTATGTGTAAGAGTTCCTGCAGAAAACAAATTACCAACAATCTCTTTTATGTGCTGATGGAAGTCAGATCAGCTCTTTCCATTTCCTTTCAAAGAAGAAAATAAATGTACAGATCAGGTCAGGAAACAACTCATCTGATGAACTAGATGCGCACGCATGCACATGCTCACAAATGATTTTCATCTCACATTTCATATTTAGCTGATTATTACGGAATGTTTTAGAACTCTTATTTTCTTTCCATATGCTAAAAATATGATAATGAACATGCCATTTTTCAGAAATAAATCTCTCAACACTGTATGTCCTGGCTTGTAACAGACTAAGTAGCAGAAGTTGGGTATGTTTGCAGCCTGGGCTTTGCTCACCGACTCAACTTTCAATTTAGTCCAAGCCTGATGGAAAAAGAAAAAGTCTTTCAAAAGCAGTAATTGTGTGTTTCTGGGGGGGAGAAACAAATTACTAAATTAAATTAGCATTACATTTCATTCCTAGCCCCTAGGAGATTCAGGAATTTACAGAAGGTACTTTCTTAAATTCTGATGTTAATTTAAATGTTAAGATTTTGCATAAAAGCCCAGAGAAATGGTGCATACTTAGGTGAAGTTATAATAAAAATTTATAATGAAGGAGGAAATGCTTTAGGTTGAGATAGTAGCACATGGTTATAACATTTAAAAATGAAAGAAATGCATTATTTTAATATATTTTAGACAATTTAATGTTATTAATCCTTTTATTCTATGTGTGGTGACTTAAGAAATATTTGCATAATACTTTTTTCTGTACTATCCCTGGTCTGTTTTCTCTCTCTCTCTCTCACACACACACACATCAAAAATATTTGCTGTAGGGTATTCCTGGACATACAGGGTGAAATCAGTGGAAATTTTGCTATTTACTGCAGTGGGGCCAATAATTCACCAAGAAGTTCTAAACAAGGTGAGTGACATAATATATTTTATTGGACCAACTTCTGTTGGTGAAAGAGACAAGTTTTTGCACTACACAGACCTGAGGAAGAGCTCTCTGTTGCTTGTCTCTTTCACCAACAGAAGCTGGTTCTATAAAAGATCTCTCTCTAGTATCCTGTGACCAACACGGGTAACAACCACTGTTCCCTTTAAGCTGTGCGCATGTGCATGTGCACACAGATCCTAAACCCCCCACACACAGTGAAACACCATGTGCACAAAAATTTGCACAGAAGCACAACAATTTGCACAGAAGAAATATTTTGCACACAAGGCCTGTCAAAAATTAGAGGGAACATTGGTAACAACCCAGCAAATTAGGAGTGCTCAACTTTATTCTGCTTGTGACCCCAACAGAACAGACTTTTTTCTCGAGTCACTCCCTCTCATTCCAGAATCCTTTGTATTTCTAGCTGAGATTATAGCAATTTTTTCAGCCCCAAAGACAGCATAATACCATGAGAAATCCACGATACATGGGTACTCCTCTGCAGCCACACAGAGCCACATTGATAACTATGGCAATGAATAGCAGGACTAGGGCCTAATTTTCTTTAATTTTCTTTAATTCATTATGTCATAAACTATGCCACAGTGAATAAAATAAAATCATGCAATGTGGCAGCAACATTCAGGGTACATACATGGGATAATTTCATATTTAAAAACAACCCAAAGTATTTAGATACATTGTGCAGTTCATGAACTTCAGGTTTCTAATATATTTTGAATTATTAATATTTCACATTGCCAACTACAGCAGTCAAAATGGGACAAAATATTTTTGGACCTTAAGATATATACCTTACTGTATATGTAATATTGCACATAGTTATTTAAATCGATCTATTTCTGTTTAATAATTCAAGACCAGAAGATTACAAGAAAACATCTGCTATATTTAATTTTCTTTAAATGATATGGAAAAAACCCATAAAACATGGACAGTATTACAAAAGGTCAAACAAATCTATAAATGTGCAAAATTATTGTATGTATGTTTAGAAGTTGGACTAATTTTTTTATTCAAGAATTGCATATGCATTTGAGATATACATGCTACATACAAGTTTGTGAAATAATATGCAATATATTTAGGCGTAGCAAAATTAGCTTTTTATTTTTTATAATTTTGAAGAATAATATAAATGTTTACTTTTAGCACTTTTTAATTTTTATCTATTTCAGTTTTCATAGTTGAGGGAAATTATAGGGGGCGGTCAGACAATAATAAATTATAGACTTTGAGACTCAAAAAACTAAAGCTTTATGACCATTAAAATACAAATTGTCAACATCAGATGTCAAAATATACAATGTAAATATTCTTAAATCAAACTCTAATAAGTTCTCAAGCAGCATTTTTTCTTTATCTATTCATAAATTTTGATTATTATCAATAGACATGTTTTGGTTTGTGTGAATATGGTGAAATCAGTGTTTACTGAAATTTACCAAGAAAAATCTAATCTTTTCAAGTCTAAATATATTCAGTAAAACTAATTACTAAGTAATTTATATTTGGAAAACTATCTTTACAGGCAGAGGGATAGAAATATTTTTACAAAAGAGAGTTTAGATCCCAAAGATAATTTCATATATATAATCTGTGTATGGAAACAAGAACAATATTGGCAGAATAAATTCAACTGATGAGCTGCATAATGAAAAATATGTTGATTGCAAAATAAACAGCACAATGCTAAAGTTCCAGGTATTTTTAAACACTTTTAAAATAATTATGAAGCTAAAAGTTGGGTACATTTTATAATTTCTGCCAAAAAACTTTCTGCTTTTGTGTAAATCCAGATAATGTGCATTCACATTAATACAGTAATGAAAGCTAATGCTGACCTTTCCCTCTTAACTCTGTTTTCTTGCTTCTTTTCCTGACATGCAACATGAACTTTACACTTGAAAGTTTTTCAGCATTCAAACCTTTTACATGATTTACATTTTTTTCATTTAATGTTTTTTCTTAATCAGAATAAAAATCTTCATTTTACCTCTACTGTTAAAATCTCATGTAATGTTAACATGTTTTATATAATGTTTATGAGTAAAGAAAGATGTGGGTTCTTTCTTTCTTTCTTTCTTTCTTTCTTTCTTTCTTTCTTTCTTTCTTTCTTTCTTTCTTTCTTTCTTTCTTTCTTTCTTATAATGAATTAAAAACTGTCCCAGTTGGTAAAGATCATTACTCACTGAGTCATCAGTAATGATCAGAGATGGGAAGGGAACAGCCATAAATTCTAATTTTAGTCAGATGAGATATATAACCATTGTTAATTTTTTCTGCCAGTGTTGCAAGTAGCCTCATTTCCTGCTAAAGTGTTCCTTATAGTCTACAGTGAATTCATGAGCTGCTTGCCTTTCTTAAGGACCTTATTTTCAACTGAGGCTAGCCCATGATCCAAATATATTGATCACACACAAACAATGGGTCTGTGGGAGATCTTCCATTGATTTCAGTGGGCACTGAATCAGGCCCTGATTCAGCTTAGCTCCACTGAAGTCAATGGAGCTACACTGATTTACACCATCTGAGGATCTGGCTCAGCTTATTTTATATGTGCTCTTTTGAGAGCTGGCTCATTGTCACAGCACATAAATGTTGCAATGCTAGGTATATTTTAAATATATATTGAGAACTGTAATAGATTCGTTCACAACTATTAAAAAAGATCAAATTCTGCCCTCCAATACAGAGCGGAAACTCCAGTTGACGTTCCTGGGAGTCAGACATGATTATTTGAGGATAGAATATAACTAATAATAAAAATATATTTGAGGGGATGCCCCAAGGTTGTTAAACCAATATTTTTCCACCCTAAATATTTTTTTCTCCATTTCCCTTAAATTCTGTTAATTTTCCTTTCTCCCGTAACTGTCCTATAAAGGCCCTAATCCTTCAGCCCCTCCCGAAATCTTACCTGCACGCTGCAATACATTTTAAACTACAGTTGCACACCTACTGTAACCTTATGAAAACAAATTCACGGTTCCCACAATGAGAGGCACCCAGATAGCAGAAATCTTCTATCAGTACAGTATTGCCTGATCACAAGAACTGGGAAAAGAAACCCAGCAAGAGAAAAGGTGACATAGGTACTGGATGCGATTATGCACGTGCATTTATGCCTGAGTTCCAAAATACATTTGTCGTGTCGACTGATATATACTGACCAGCAACTATGTCCAGTTTTGTGCTTTGCATGGTGTGTGTGTGTGTGTGTGAATGAATATCATACTATCAAATCAGTTTACATGCACACTTCTTATTTGACTTGTCTCACAAAAATTAATATATTTGAATTTTACCTAGGAATCAGAAAGGCCACACATGTTCCTCCTGTTTTACCAAGGCAGCCGACTGCATTAGCAGCCTGTATTTTAGAAATGAGGAAAATGTAAGTTAAATGCCAGATACTGCATATGCCTAAATCATCTGTTGATGGGGAGTCCGATTTGTAGCCAGGTATTCTTGGTCTCATTCAGCACGTGGAAAGTTTGCATTCATTAGATACATGCATAATCTGCCATTTTATCACATTCTCAGGTAAGTCAACGAAATAAAGAGTTAGCTGCCATAGAACAGCCAATAGTTTCCACTTTGGACAACATACAGGCTGTAACTGCTGAAGGCGAATCTGTTGCTTCAGTTTGTGCTGCTACAACTACAGTTAGCATCTCTGTATATCTGTCTTCTACTTCTCACTTAGGAAACCTAAATTCATTCCTTGAAGAGTTACACGCAGCTGAGGAGTTCACGCAAGAGGACAGAAAAAAATATTGCCAATACATTTGTGCTACTGGATTCCACTGGTATCTATGAATATAGAACTCTATACGTAATTAGTGCATATGAATATGTACACGTATCTTTGTATCTAATTTGCATAATACACCTTTCCCAGTTTGCACTTATGTGAAACAGTTAAAAACACATACATCTCTTTCTTCCTATGTCAGCAATGCTATAGAATGCCCCTTTCCTTGCCCACAGCCCTCCTACAGAAACCTAAACCCATCACCCACTGGGACTGATCCACTAACTACTGAAGTCATTTGGAATCCTTTCTGTCAATTTCATCGGGCACTGGCCTGGGCCCATACAACTAAAACACACCAGAAATAACCAAGGCAGTATTAAAAAGAAAATATGAGCGCCAGTCAGAAGTTTTTTGATGGAATTGTTTTCAGTCGAAAAAACAGCAGCTTGATGGAAATCTAAATGTTTGGAGGAAATGTGTTGATTTCAATTAAAATTTTTAATGGACATTTAAAAAAATCATTTTGATAAGGTAAAAATATTTCATTCTGAGTTTATCATTTTGAATCGCTTCATTTTGATGTAGTATCTTTAAAGAGGGAATATTTAAATTGAAGGATTGAGTAAGGAAATGCACATTTCCCCACTCTGTGCCTCAATTTCCCCAACTGTAAAATGGAGAGTAACAACATTGACCTCCTTTGAAAGTGCTTTAAGATCTACTGACAAACTATGCAAAAAGAAAAGGAGGACTTGTGGCACCTTAGAGACTAACCAATTTATTTGAGCATAAGCTTTTGTGAGCTATAGCTCACTTCATCGGAGCTTATGCTCAAATAAATTGGTTAGTCTCTAAGGTGCCACAAGTCCTCCTTTTCTTTTTGTGAATACAGACTAACACGGCTGTTACTCTGAAACCTTACAGACTATGATTGCACAAACAAACATCTATGACCAGCTCCTCAGCTGAGCTGTGCCAGTAGCAAAAAGTTGCCCTCAAGCTGGCTTAGCTAGCTACTTGCAGATTCTCCTTGCCTACGGAAATTTTAGATGGTGTAGAGCCACCAGAGTGGCTCCTATATCACTTGTTCCATACACGCCTCAGCACAGTTACTGAGATCAGAAAAAGGGGCTTTGTCAGGAAATCCCTAAAAAGCTGCTCGAACAGCCCTTGGTCGCTGCTGGCAGCTGGCATAGTTTAGAGGAGCTGTGCCAGGAGACCTGGGTGGGGTTCAGAAGGCAGTTTTGCACTGCCTCTCTGAACTCCTTGGCCATACCTCAAGGTCTGGCCCCTCATTTAGCTTTTAGTCTCTGATCTTTGCTTCCACTGAAGTCTATGGCAAAGCTCCCTTTGACTTCAGTGATGCAGTATCAAGTCTATATAGAAGAACTAAGTAGTAGAAGAAGTTGATAGAGTGCTGCATGAGTATGGACCTGTCCATGTGATTTTCTTTACATGAAGAGGGCCTGAGTTAGGTAACCATATGAACTGTTCTTCATTGCCCTTCTCCTCCATTATAATATTTGTTAGATCATGGTTCAAAGCAGAGTGTAAGCTCTTTGGGGACTGTAAGCCATGTCTCCCTATGTGTCTGGGTAGCACCTTGTACAATGGGTCTGCTGCCCTGACTTGGTCCCTTCACAGCGAACGGGCTGCAAATATCAATAATAACTCCATATCAACCTTGGCACTGCTCTGTATTAGACAAGTGGACTGTTATTTATTCCAGGCAGAATATTATTCCGGCTTATAAAATGCAAAATTGATATAGGAATAATACACTGTATAGACTACATGACATACATTAATCCTTCCATATTAAATTAATTTAATACTCAAGCTAATATGATACTGTGCTAATACAGTGGAGTAAATGCCTTCTGATATGAATATGATACGCATGTTAGTATACAGTTAGACAAATGGAATGCACTGTTAGATACTACATTGAATGCGCCTGGTTTTGCTGAACATTTGTCATTTAGATCTTTTATCCTGTCCTGGATTCTCGCAGCAAATATTTTTGTTATATGCTGCAAAGTAAAGTCTTCATCCTATCATCTTCAGTTATGAGAATGAAATGTGCCTTCACATTTTCAGATTTGAAACTAAGCACATATTATATTTGTGTTCGCATGACTCAGCTCCTCCAACAGGTAATATCCACACTATGCTCAGTCAGCAGGTAGGCTATATGGCTGAGTTTGCATCCGATGTGCAGTCCAGATGTTCTCCCCAAATAATATCCCAGGGTGTAGAGTGTAGGAAACAAGATCAGGATCAGGGTCTGGGGTTTGAATCAAAATAGGTCTTCAATCTCCACAATTAGAAAGGTGCCTTTGATGATAAAAGCACATGCATCTTGAAGCATAAAGGCACTAGTTGTCATAAGCATATCCTTATGGTTCTCTCCCTTACACATGTGTTACACTTTTGAATGCTCCAAAATGCACAAGACCTTTCTATGCAATATAAGAATCTGAAGATTATTGAATGATCTAAACTACACGCTTGGAAAATATTGGAGATTGTGGAGATATTGGAGATTGTGTTGTCTCAGCAGAAAGTGCTGCTCATTATCATGCAAGAGGACTGGGTTTGGGAACCTCCAGATGAATCTTCTGATTGTAGTGTACAACCCTGAGAGAAACACGTTGCCTCTGAGCGCAGTGGGTGGGAGGTAGAGCGGTCTGGCAAAATTGCCATGAAAATTGATAACCTCCTGTTCAAATTCTACTCACACACTCTTTACCTGGATGATGGAAAAACTAATGAAATTTTACTCATCAAATAAATAACTGTCTGTGAATTAGTGACTTTTACTGAGATGTTGAAAATTGCATCTGATTGCATGGTGTGTAGTCATAAAAGGATTAATCCTGCAATATCTGCATTCATGTGGGAAAGGAAGGCAGGATTGTGCCCTGTCAGGTTTCTTTCTTTCCATTCATGGTGTGCTTGCTGAAAGAAAAGGGCCAAAAGGTGACCCTGTATAATGTGGAGACTTTAGCTTTGCTTTCATGTTAGAGAAGAGGCAGGCCTGTGTAGTTCCATTCTTTATTCAGCCTTCTGGGCAGAGCGTCCCTGCAGTTCTCCATAGCTCTTTAGCTCTTAGGCTGACTAATAAAGCCTGTGATGTGTAGTGTCCCCACACAGGGTTTCTCCCAGGCTACACTGTTGCACGTATGCTCACATACATTCCCTGTGCCTGCACCCAGGGTCCACATATGCTGTGCTGAACACAGGTATAACACTGTCTACACATGAAAACCATATATACACTGCCACAGTTGTTATGTGACATTACCACTACCATTTCAGCGGTGGTATCTTAGGGTTCTGTGCATCACAGAGAGATGCTCTAGGAACAGCTTTGCTGTATGGCATTGGCACTCTTCCCCTGCCTTCGCACATCTTCTGATGGCAGTTCCTTTTCATGTCCCACCTGCCAAACTGGGTGGCTGACATGGAGCAATGGGATGATGATGTGGTTCTGCTGCGGCTGCTTATTGGCGGACAAATGGTTATGCAATGGAGCAGGTGATTCATGAGATGCTGGCAGAATTTGGGCAGAACTTTCTGACACATCAAAGATGGCTGAATGACAGTTCATTCAGTTTCTGTGGTACAGATAGGGTATTGCCACGGTATGCCTGTGTATAGACCATTGCTTTTGGTGCAGGAGAATCAGCACAGTTTGGTGGGATCACATCATTTTGGAAACCTGGATAACCAGCAGTGGCTTCAGAACTTTTGAATGAGGAAACAGACCTTCATGGAGTTGAGGGAGGAGTTTGCACCAAACCTCAGTGCCTGAACTTAATTTGGGGAAGCCATACTGGTGCAAAAGCGGGTGGTTACTGCTCGGTGGCAGCGAGCAACACCAGACAGCTATAGGTCCATAGCAAACCTCTTTGTGGTTAGAAAGTCCACAGTCGGAATTGTGCAGGGTTGTGAGGCAACTAACATTGTGATATATCCATGGGTTGTTGCCATAAGAAAAGTTCCAGAAATAATAGCTGGATTTCAGAGGATGGGGTTTCCAAAGTGTGCAGAAGCCACTGATGGCACCCATATCCCAGTACTTTGCCCACTAAAAGGAGCAAGTATGCAAACTGAAAAGGTCACTTTTCACTTGTTCTGCAATACTTAGTGGGCCACAGAGGCAGATTCAAATGTTGGAAACACTGGAAAGGTTCATGATGACAGGGTGCTTAGCAGATTGAGACTGTACATGAAGGGCAAAAAGGGACTTTATTCCCCTGAAATGACATGGTTCTGGATGGTGTGTCTGTGCCAACTGTTATTTTGGGGGATAGCTCATACCCTTTCCTAACTTGGTTCATAAAAACATACCCCAACATTAATGACCTTGGGAAAAGGGAGTTCAGTTACAAACTCAGCAGCTGCACGATGGTTGTGGAATGTAAATTTGGTAAGCTGAAATTTTGTTGGATGCCAATGTGTCCAACACTATTCATATAATTATCATTTGCTGCACACTTGAAAACATTTGTGAGGGTATAGAGGAGTCCTTCTGTCCTGAGTGGGCACAGGACAAGTCTGCAAACTCTATACAGGCAGCCAGATCCCACTCACATGTACACTGTCCCAGTCCAGTAGGCAAGTAGAATGAGGGATGCCATATGTGCAAGCATCTTGGCACAACAGGGAGGCAGAGGATGACATCTGCCTGTGCTGAGGGACACCTTCACACCCTATGCAGCTGCTGGAAATGCAAATGAGGGAACATTGACACATACTTGTGGGGCTATGTAGCTTTATGAGGATTTTTCCCCACTGTAGTTGAATGTCATTATCTGTTTGTTCCTGTGACAATTTACACAAAACAGATCATTATAACAGGGCATCTCCTCTGGTTTAATACCTTTGAGTTGGCTTTGTGCTTTGGGGGGGCGTGACTGAGCTATAATGTGGTTGGAACTGGTCAAGGTTTGGGAAGGGGAAGGGAGAGGCTGTTTAATCATTGGGTAGTGGCAGATGCTTTCTTTGCCCGTACTGTTACTTGAAATGTGTTTCGTATTTCTGCATGTCAACCAAGCCATAAAGACTCTACCCATTTTCTGTGTTGTGGGTTCTGCTGCATTTAGAACAGCAGTGCTTTCTGTGAGCACGTAACACTAACTGAACTTTCCCTCCCACCGGTGTATCCTTAGGACTGCAGATTTTTTTTAACCTGGGGAGGGCAGGGTGGGTGTGGGACAGACAGAAAAGTAGTCACATTATGATAGCACCAGACAGTTACACCATACCAATTCCTGCGCTCTGAACTGTGGGGCCCAATCCTGAATCTGAAAACACCTTACGTTCCTCATACTTAGAAAGGAGGGTCCACACATAAGTCAAGGAAAGTCTAATATTTATTAGCAATATTATATGGAACATGTAATTGAAATATGTTAAAAAACAAATGGAGATCCACAAAACATGAGAACTGAATCTGTGAACAACAGCCCAATGTAAATGTCTCTGCACCCATCTCCTTGCCCTCCCCTGACAAAGGGTGAAAGATGTGGGGAAATTGTTCATGGGGACAAATGGGAGGGCCTTGTGTGGCAATTTGGGGAGGCTTGGGAGGCTTCAAGGACTTCTTAAGACTCATCATTCCCCTCCTGGATGCTCAGGGGAGTCTCCCTGTGAGGGGTTCCAGATGCTGCTCTAGCGTATGGTCCTGGAGTCCTGCAGGCTCCTGCAGGTCACTTGGGGTGGTTGGGCCCTCCACTTTAGCAGCACTCTGGGGCAGAAGTTGGAGGGAGAGGCGGCCGCTCACGGAGAGGTGCCATGGCCGCAGCAGCAGGCAGACCCCAAAATTGTTCCTCTACCAGTTCTATCAGCCTCTCCATGAGGGAGTGCGCCTGTTCCCTACGGTGTGCCTCCTGCTTCATGAACCACTTCATCTGCCTCCTCCTGCTGAAGTGTCCCAGCCTCCCATGCCCGTAGGAATTAAACCTGTTCCTGGCTTCTTCCGTCCACGCCAATGAGCAGCTTCTCCACAGTCCTCCTCTGTGTGCTGTCTCTGATGAATAGTTTCCATCTCAGGAGCCAAAGGTGTCCAGCCCATTGAAAAAGAAGGGTCGCATTATTTTTTCCCTGTGGAAGAAGCTGATAAATCCCCCCATATAACATGACTTTTTGCTGTGGAAGGTCACAATTTTGATACTTTTCTGCATTCCACAAATCTGACTGCGAGACTACCCTTGGTTCAGACAACTATTGTGGCCCAAGAGGAAGGAGCAGAAGCCAATAACGATAAGGAAAATGTACTAATGTTTTTAAAAATGTAAAAAGTTCATAGTGTCTAAAAGGTGGACTGGGGTGCAGTGGCAGTTTCTTCCAGGGGCTATGTTACGAGATTGCCATGTCTTCTTTAAAGCCTTGTCAACTTTTGGAGAACTTAGCAGTTTTCAAAGTACCAGAATGGAAAAGAGAAGTGACTTTCCAGTCCTGTGGAGGAGATCCAGGAATCGATGCCAGAGAGAGGTTTCTGCTAATGGTTATCCCTCTACAAATTGTTGAATGCTGGGGTTTGGTCAGCTATGAAGGTGGACCAAGCAGATTTGCAGTGCTGTTGACCCTCAAGACCCAGCTGGAGTTTCTGCTACACCAGAAATTTATTGAAATGTGCTTACAGGACTGGAAATTCGACTGGAAATTGACTGTATTCTCAGCTAGCATATGGAGTGTGCAAAGGGAGATGTGAACTACATCATCTGTTTGTAAGGGGATGGTAAGACCGGGGACAGGGTGAAGCACTGAGACAAGGGACAAAAGCCAGCTGTAGTTAACTATAAGTTTTCTACAACTGTCCCATCCCAAATCGGGACCTTTCTAAACCTGCGCCTTCCCTTCCTCTGGTCCATGCAGCCCTGGGACCATCACTGCCTAGATGCTGATTGAGAAATGCACAGACACCAGGGCACAATGATTGTTCCTTAATAATGTTTTATAGCTTCTGCCAAATGCATAATAGTATTAATAAGAAATCAATAAAATTGTTGACTTATAGCCATATCTTCCTTGGGGATCATTTAAAGGGTTGAAGCTGAGCGGGAGCTGGGCTTAAAATATGTATCATCAGAGCAAGAGAGGATATAGGGAGAGTGGGGGTCCATTGTAATTTACCAGCCTCGGGTTTTGGTTGCTGACACAGCTCTCAGTCCTCTTCGGGTTTGACAGGCCCTGTTGGACAATGAGACCAGTGGGGTTGAGGGGCTTGTGAGCCACTTCAGGCTCTGTACTGGGAATGCTTAACATCACCCTGCTATTTAGACTCACTCACACTAGCTCTCATCCAATTAGTGTATGTGTACAGGGGCAGGGGGATCCTACCAGTAGCTCATAGTGTAGATATAGCCTGAGGGGCCTGATACAAAAAGGGTGTGTGTGAGAGAGAAACGATGTTAATTACAGCATTCCTCATTGAAAAGAGGCAAATGAGTTAGCACACTCTTCAGTGTTGTCTTATTATCCAGGTAATACTAGAAGTTGTTTTTCTGTAACAATAAGATTTGACAGTTGTTTTTCAACTTTTGGTTATTGTGCAATAGCACTGCACACTGTGCTGAATTTCGATTAGCACTTGTTACGGTTTTCACAGGAAAATGATGGATAGTGCCATTACTGGTACAGCTTTATGAAAGAAAAATGAAGCTTGCGCTTTTTACTTTTTGTAGTTATGGCAATTACCCCAATTACTTTCAAATTATAGTTTGCACAGGACCTACACCACATCTGAACAACCGAGAACAATCATTCTTCAGCTTTCTCTGATATCTGCATGCACAGCATCCAAATTCTGGGCCTTTTACTGACTCCCATGAGCCTGTGGAAAGGTCCTCTGAGTTTAAGAATATAAAGTACTTACAGAAACAGTACAGGGCCATTTTCATAAAACTTAACTATTGTACATGCAGAAGGGCCTTACACCTTAATTTATATCACTCAGGGCAGTTGGGATCAAGCCCTATAATAATAATGGCACATTCCTTGCCATCTAAATTCTATAAATAGATAAATAATCTATAATCTGCGTGACTGTATGTCTCTGTATAGCACTGCTCTAATTTGGCTATATGTATATCTAATACTTGTACCGGGGAGTCTGTAGCTAGCAGAGCTGAAGGAAGCGTATCAAGGTCAGGTGGTCTGTTGCCCTTCCGTTAGAATAGTGAAGTACATAACTTCCTTACTCCTAAATTTTGTGTAAAATCCTGCTCCGTTGTAATAGAGAAGCCCACAAGTATAAATCCCCTCTGTTTCTCTTAGTGGACCCTCACCCTTAACATCCAGGGTAATTCAATGCACCTAATTAGACATATAAAAAAACCCAGATGATATTATTGAAATGGAAATTCAAAGATTTAGGATTGCTACGAGCACTACCTATCACATTTACAGTGACAATAACCATATCATTTTTTTTATTTCCATATAAATTGCTAGTCATATAAGTCAACATACTTCATGCTTGCTTCTGATCTGTTGTGAGACTAGCAAAATGTATTGTTGTGATTTAGCCTGATAAAGTTTTACCCACCGTACATAATATGAAACACAATCATTCTTACCAACACGTTTAGTTTCTGAGGAAAAGAGATTCCCCTATCTTGTTTCTTGTAACCAACCAGTTATCCTCATTCTTACAACCCCCCTTTTCATATCTTCCTGTTGACAGCATGATTTATTTTTTCTGGTAAAGCAGCAGCATGTTGATCAAAGGTTTATGGAGCCTTGCCTCTCCCTGAATTCACAAACAAAGGAGCAACAAAGACAAGATCTAAAAGTTTGCAAACCATTATCAAAGCAACAGAACTGGCAAACATCAAAGGATCCTAAACAAGTAAAGAGATGAGAGCATCTGTGCTGTGATCCACATATACAAAATCCATTGGGCTGTAGAATGAGTTGTGCAGTACAATGCACACTGATTCAGACCTTATTTTGTAAAATTGTGAGGAAGTAATCCAAATATTTTGCATCAAATCTCCAAAAATATTACATCTGTAACAGAGCTGAGCCTGTCCTAAATGTCAGACTGAACGCCCTCAGATTCTGAGGAAATTCTGAGGGGCATCAAAACATCGCAGCTTAAGCCTGTGTCTAGTAATACACAGTCTTTCCCCTTGAAGGCAAACTACAAAATTTGTCTGGTTTCTGGGCTTTTTTTTTTTTTTTCCCTTCAAATCTATGATGAAATCCTGGCCCTATTGAAATCAATGGGAGTTTTGCCATTAACTTCACTTGGGACAGAGTTTCACTCCTGGTACTCCAAGGCTTGCAATGGTTCTGGAAATATTCAGGTGGAAACAATGTGAAAATCAATTATATTGTTCTGAGCCAGGCAAAAGGTGAGCACGATAGGATGAGTTTTGTTTTGAGTTTTTGGGAACTACAAATGTCACATACACCTTACTGCAGCCACACTGTGCAATAGGCTGTGAGATACAAGGGAGGAGGTGGTGAAATGCATAGATTTTTAAGGCCAGAAGTGACCATTAGTTCATCTTGTCTATCCTGTATAACACATAGGTCATAGAACTTTACCCAGTTACGCATGTACTGAGTCCAATAACTTGTGTCTGTTTATCTTCCAGATTTACACACATTTGTGCGCCAGCCTTGATTTGATGACATTGAGAGATGGCGAATCCCCCACTTCTCTTGGTAATTTGTTCTAATGGTTAATCACCCTTGCTGCTAAAAATGTGTGCCTTATTTCTAATTTGAATTTGTCTGGCTTTAACTTCCAGCCATTGCTTCTGGTGATACCTTTCTCTGCGAAGTTAAAAAGCCCTTTAATACCCGGTATTTTCTCCCCATGAGGGTAATTGTACACTGTAATCAAGGCACCTCTGTCATTGTTTTTGCTAAGTGAAACAGCGCTCTTTAAGTCTCTTACTATAAGGTATTTTTCTCCAGCCCTCAACTCATGTTGATGGCTCTTTTCTGCACCCTCTCCAATGTTTCAATGTTCTTTTAAAAAATGTGGAGAGCAGAACTGTCTGGTGGCGGAGGTACAGAAGGAATGGCCCCAGTGCAGGTTTTTATTGTGGGCCCCCTCCCCCAAATTTAAATGTGTGTAACACTTATTTATACACCTCAAACATGCCCATTCAACTGTTCTGTCACACCCAGGATAGAAACTCCAAAATCTAGCCCCTTCTATGTACCCCACATCCAGCCCTGCTCCCCCTCAGTGTCCCTGGGAAGGAGTTGCCATTGCAGCCTGGAGTGCACAGACCTGGTTCAATAGGATCACAATACCACTGAAATTTGGCCCAGCTGCCCTTCCCTCTGGAACAGCAGAGGGAGAAGCTGGGTCAAATTTCAGCAGTGTTGCAACCCTAGGCATCAAATGCCCAAACACCACTCTGGCCTGGATTTCAGGTGCTGGAGGGATGCTATGTGCTACTCCAGCAAGAGTACTTTCTTGCCCTCTACATTGCGTGGACCCTGGTGCAGCTGCACCAGCTATTCCTCCACCCGTGGAACTGTACACAGTATTTTAGTATCAGTGTCACCAATGCCATATACAGAGGTAAAGTCCCCTCTCTACCTCTACACACTACTCTTTTGTTGATATATCCAAGGAGTGCATTGGCCTTTTTAACCACAGCACCACATTGGGAGCACATGTTAATTGTCCACTATGACCCCTAAATCCTTTTCAGAATCACTGCTTTTCAGGATACAGTTCCCCCATTCTGTAGCTATAGTCTTCTTCTTGTTCGCTTTTTGTTTTGTTTTGTTTTGTTTTGTTCCTAGGCGAATGCCCTTTTATTTTACTGTATTAAAATGTCATTTGAATGGGCCCAGCTTACCAAGCAATCCAGATCAGTTTGTATGATTGCCCTGTCCTCATCATTATTTACTACTCCACCAATCTTTATGTCATCCACAAATTTTATCAGTGGTGATTTTGCATTTACTTCATCGATAAAAATACTGACTAACATCAGGCCCCCTACCAGTCCCTCCCCATTCAGTGATGATTCCCCACTGGTGACTAGTTTTTGAGATCTGTCAGGCTGCTCCTGTGATCTCTCCCCCCCCCCCCCCGGTCTTTTGTGGACACTCCGTCCAAGACACAGGCTGCTTCTCCCTGCAGTCTTTCCAGAATGGGACTCTGTGGTTCACCCCACCTTAAACTGGATCACCAGGCTACAACCATGGGCATAGTCTGGCGATGCACGGGGGCGGGAGGGGGGGCGCATTGCCTTCCTAAACAGAGGTGTGTGTGTGTGTGGGGGGGTTACGCGGGGTCACATGCGACTCCCCCTCCCCTGATTTCTGGGAGCACCGAGCTCCTCTGCAGCAGGGGTTGCTCTGCTCAGCCCACGCGGGGGCGGAATTGGGAGCTCTGTCCTTCCCACGCTGCACCTCCCCTCCCAGCACATTTCGGCTCGCGGGGAGTGGATGGGGCGGGCCGGAGCAGCTGTTCTCCAGCGCTCTGGGCCGCTGCCTCAGCAGCTGGACACCGCCTCCTGGGTCTTAGCGCCCGCCTGTTCCCTGTAAAAGGGTGCGTGCCTGCAGGGCAGGGGCGGGGTGGTGTAGGGGGGAAGAGACAGTGGGGAGAGGAAGGGGGAGGAGACGGGGAAGATGTGAAGGGGATCTGGGAATGGGAGGGCGGAAGCAGGAACCCGGCATGTGTCATTCCCTTGGCAGCAGCCGCAGGGCAGTGATATCGAGGCAGCAGCTGATGCCGGAGTGGCCCCCAGCAGCTGCTGGGGGCTCCCCTGTTAAGCCTGCACCCCCCACCCCCAATCACTGGCAACCCAGGTATCACTCCAGACAGGGGGAGAGACCCAATGAGCTCTTTGATGTATCTCCATGCAGTCAGCCAGAATAATAAGTAAGTAAGTAAGTAAGTAAGTATACCGAGGCACATATAATCATACAAAATAGTTCTCCACGTGATATAACATGTACAGGGCTAATCTTTTTAATCAGAAAGTTGTGTAGTACTAAGTCAAACTTGCACAAAGTCTACGTATTTTACATCTATGCAGTTACCTTTATCAACCAAACTTGTAGTCACCTGAAATCAGGTTTGTCTGACAAGATGCATTTTTCATAAATCCATGTTGACTGGCATCAATTATATTCTCATCCTTTAATTCTTAATTAATTGAATCCTGTATCACTTATTCCATTATTTTGCTTGGGATTGTTGTAAGGCTAACTGACCTACAGTTATCTTGATCCTTCAACTCGTCTGCTTTGAATAATGGCACAATATTAGGACATTTCCAGTTTTCTGGAATTTCCCCAGTATTCCAAGATTTTTAAAAATAACATCAGGAGGCCAGAGATTTCCTCAGCCAACTCTTTTAGGATTCCTGGGTACAAGTTATTCAGGCCCACTGATATAAAAATGTTTAGTCCTAGTAGATGCTGTTTAACATCCTCCTTAGTCACTAATGGATTGGAATATAGTTAATCATCTGCATGTGATATTTCTACATCTTTCTGCTTCTTTCCAAATACAGAACACAAGTATTGAACACTTTTGCCTTTTCTGTATCATTATTAAGAATTTTACCATATCCATCTAGTAACAGAGCTATATCATTGTTAGAGTTGTTTGTTCCTGATATTTGTAAAAAAAAAACCAAACAAACCCAAACCTTCTTATTATATTTAATCATGCTAGTCATAGCTTTCCTCTTTATTTCTTTTGCTTTCCTTATCACTTTTCCATACTTCATAACTTTTATTTTATATCAATTGCTGTCTGATTCCCCTTTCTTTCATTTCATGCACCAGTATCCTGGGGAAATGTCTGTGCTCAGAAAGAAAACTCATTGCAAATACCATTCAAATTTAAACACATGAACAAATGTCACAACTTACACTGAATCCTTCCACTTTAGAGTTCTTTTGACATACTGAATCACTTAATCTGTGCTCTGACAATTTATTATTTCACCAGATGCCCTAATGCAATTTCTTCCATATATTACTTTTTGCTAGTCTCTGTTTTTCTGTTTAATTAATAGTATGGGATTTTTAGTGAATCCTTTAAACCCATTTTGAATGCATCAAAATTCTCTTCGTCTTTTAATGTTCAAGGAAGTGTAGTTATGCCAGTATGATCAGTACATATTGTCATAGCACATTGCAGATTAACAACATCTTCTTGACATACTGAAGCCTTCTTTCCCATTTGACTGGTCACTTAGTGCGTAGCAGGCTAGTGTGGTGCAGATTTATGCCCCAGCTCACCATACACTTAGCATCTTTATGGGGTCAAAGCCTTAATCTAGAATAACTACTGATTTCAATACAGTTACAACAGTGTAAATAAGATCATACTCTTGCTCTCTTGTCTTTTTTCTTCCTCCCATTATTTCATTTATTTTGTTTTAGCCTACGTCACTTCCCCTATCATAT
Source organism: Lepidochelys olivacea (assembly GCF_965140295.1). Lineage (NCBI taxonomy): Eukaryota > Metazoa > Chordata > Testudines > Cheloniidae > Lepidochelys > Lepidochelys olivacea. The sequence continues at coordinate 27,223,932 of NC_140417.1, read as the reverse complement.
GCTAGTCTATTTCAATTTATCCTCTGTTCTTCTCCTCCTCCACCATCCAATACAAATATGTAGACTTGTTTAAAATGAGGTAAAATGGTATTTCTCCTGGATTACACAGAAATACACCTGTAGGGAGCACAACGCTGCTTCCCCATGTCTTTTATTTCCAAAACAATGTTAATGGCATAGATTAATGGAGAGAAAAGGACAATTATAACTGATCCTAAATTTAGATTTATGGGCCTGATACAAAGCCCACTGAAGACAATGAAAGTCTTTCCATTGACTTCACTGGGTTTTGGATCAGGCCCAAGATTACTTTGGTATTTAACACTGCTTTATTTTAGAGCTGTACTAAGAACCAGGAAAAACTGCCTTGAAAACTAAGCCCACCTTTATTTTGAAAAGGAAAGCTTGACAAGTTTTGCCGGCTCTGAAGCTTAATTAAAGTAGTGGAAAATTTCAAAGTGACAAGTAACTAAAGGCCTATTTTTATTTCTTTTCTCTTTTTCAGTTCTTGTGAGTGGAAGAGCAAATGCATGTGGATCAGGTGGAATGAAAGAACAAGACTTTCTTACATGTTCTCAGAGCTTGTTCATTCATCCAGATGCCCACCCAAACTCCCTTCAAAAAACAGAAAAATGACTCCTCTTGACTCCTTTTTATATTCTCCTATAGATTTTTCTCATGAATTAAGCTGTGTGGGATATCTCCAAGTTTCCATCTGTTTGCACTGGGATCACAGAGCTCTCCCTTCTTGTGATTTTAAAAAAATGTTTTGTGCTGAACATTTCTTAAAATGAAAATACACTCCCCCCCCCCCCCGCAGCTTTCATTGATACTGATCCTAATACCAATCTAGCTAGTGATCTCTCTACACCATAACTAAGTTAATTAGGTTTCAGAGTAACAGCCGTGTTAGTCTGTATTTGCAAAAAGAAAAGGAGTACTTGTGGCACCTTAGAGACTAACCAATTTATTTGAGCATAAGCTTTTGTGAGCTACAGCTCACTTCATCGGATGCATACTGTGGAAAGTGTAGAAGATCTTTTTATACACACAAAGCATGAAAAAATACCTCCTCCCACCCACTCTCCTGCTGGTAATAGCTTATCTAAACTGATCACTCTCCTTACAATGTGTATGATAATCAAGTTGGGCCATTTCCAGCACAAATCCAGGTTTTCTCACACCCCGCCCCCCCACACAAACCCACTCTCCTGCTGGTAATAGCTTATCTAAAGTGACCACTCTCCTTACAATGTGTATGATAATCAAGGTGGGCCATTTGCAGCACAAATCCAGGGTTTAACAAGAACGTCTGGGGGGTGGGGTTGGAAAAAACAAGGGGAAATAGGTTACCTTGCATAATGACTTAGCCACTCCCAGTCTCTATTCAAGCCTAAGTTAATTGTATCCAATTTGCAAATGAATTCCAATTCAACAGTTTCTCACTGGAGTCTGGATTTGAAGTTTTTTGTTGTAATATAGCAACTTTCATGTCTGTAATCGCGTGACCAGAGAGATTGAAGTGTTCTCCGACTGGTTTATGAATGTTATAATTCTTGACGTCTGATTTGTGTATAATTCTTGACATCTTTTACATAGAGACTGTCCAGTTTGACCAATGTACATGGCAGAGGGGCATTGCTGGCACATGATGGCATATATCACATTGGTGGATGTGCAGGTGAACGAGCCTCTGATAGTGTGGCTGATGTTATTAGGCCCTGTGATGGTGTCCCCTGAATAGACATAGAACAGAACAGATAGATAGATAGAACAGATAGATAGAACAGAACGCCACTAGCCGTCACCTTCAGCCCCCAACTAAAACCCCTCCAACGCATTATTAAGGATCAACAACCTATCCTGAAGGATGACCCAACACCCCCACAAATCTTGGGAGACAGGCCAGTCCTTGCCTACAGACAGCCCCACAAACTGAAGCAAATACTCACCAGCAACCACATACCACACAACAGAACCACTAACCCAGGAACCTATCCTTGCAACAAAGCCCGTTGCCAACTGTGCCCACATATCTATTCAGGGGACACCATCACAGGGCCTAATAACATCAGCCACACTATCAGAGGCTCGTTCACCTGCACATCCACCAATGTGATATATGCCATCATGTGCCAGTAATGCCCCTCTGCCATGTACATTGGTCAAACTGGACAGTCTCTACGCAAAAGAATAAATTGACACAAATCAGATGTCAAGAATTATAACATTCATAAACCAGTCAGAGAACACTTCAATCTCTCTGGTCACGCGACTACAGACATGAAAGTTGCTATATTACAACAAAAAAACTTCAAATCCAGACTCCAGCAAGAAACTGTTGAATTGGAATTCATTTGCAAATTGGATACAATTAACTTAGGCTTGACTAGAGACTGGGAGTGGCTAAGTCATTATGCAAGGTAACCTATTTCCCCTTGTTTTTTCTTCCCCCCCCTCCCCCCAGACGTTCTTGTTAAACCCTGGATTTGTGCTGGAAATGGCTCACCTTGATTATCATACACATTGTAAGGAGAGTGGTCACTTTAGATAAGCTATTACCAGCAGGAGAGTGGGTTTGTGTGTGTGTGGGGGGGGGGATGTGAGAAAACCTGGATTTGTGCTGGAAATGGCCCAACTTGATTATCATACACATTGTAAGGATTCCGATGAAGTGAGCTGTAGCTCACGAAAGCTCATGCTCAAATAAATTGGTTAGTCTCTAAGGTGCCACAAGTACTCCTTTTCTTTTTGCGAATACAGACTAACACGGCTGTTACTCTGAAAATTGTAAGGAGAATGATCAGTTTAGATAAGCTATTACCAGCAGGAGAGTGGGGTGGGAGGAGGTATTTTTTCATGCTTTGTGTGTATAAAAAGATCTTCTACGCTTTCCACAGTATGCATCCGATGAAGTGAGCTGTAGCTCACGAAAGCTCATGCTCAAATAAATTGGTTAGTCTCTAAGGTGCCACAAGTACTCCTTTTCTTTTTAAGTTAATTAGTACCTCATTGCATGTAGTACTTTGGATATCTATAAAGGACCATACATACAAAATATGATTTTAAGCAAATCTCTTTAAGAATTCTTGTCTCTGATCTGCAGTGCAGATTTCAAGCCTAAACCACCTGTCATTGGCCACTGTCAGAACACAGGATACTGGGCTAGATGGACCTTTGGTCTGACCCAATATGGCCGTTTTTATGTTCTTATGTAATCCTGTTCCTATAAAAATCAATGAGCGCAAGGTTGGGCTCCTCCCACTGCTTATTTTATACTTACTCCATAGCTTGACCTCCCATGGCTATCAGTGGAAGTACTGGACAGAGCACAAATGCAGAATATGCTATGGATATCTGTAGTAGAGCTCAGAGAGGATGCTTTTAAAAGCCCATGGTGCTTGTATGTCTGTATGTCTACATATTCAAGCCCACCTAGAACCCTAGGTATGTACTTGAGCTGCTAGCTTCTGGTCCTACTTGAGCTGCCATAGCTTCAGTGTTATTGTTATTCAAACTAGCTAGATCAAAGCTTGCTCAGGTATATCTACATGTGCTTCAGTCACACCTCTGATTGAAGTGTAGACATTTCCAGAGAGGCATATGATATATGTATTAGCCTGTGACAGGTTGCTCTACTCACAGCTGAATGGCGCAGCCTCCTGGAGGTTCTGGGTAGTAGCGTGGTCAGGCCAACACTCTCTTTATCTACAGCCCTGCTCTCGCTCCAGGAGCTGCTGCGGCCTCTTCATGACTCAACCCTCCGGGGTGGGGGTTGGGTGGGGTGGGAGAGTCTTTTCTCCCACACAGGCTCAAGCAGTCTTCCTATGCACTGCCCGACTGGTGCCACTTTCCCAGTGGCTGGTTGGGGAACCCGGTAAGCTTCTTCTACTAAAGGCTTTCCTCTCCGCTTTCAGCCTAACAGGTTAATTGGCCCAGCCTGGCCTCCATTAACTCTTTCAGGGTGAATGTGGGGTGCATTGTGCATCACATTGTGATATTTTTAAAAGTTTGCAAAGGGAACATGCATTACACCTCCCTGCACTAATTAAGTCAACTATCCGGGGATGGGATTCCACCCTTTCACTCTGCCCCACCCCATAAGTAATCTGCTATGGGGGTTATCACATCTGTTTAGGCTCTGACTACCTTGTCCCACTCAGTGCTGTACTCTTATAGTTCACTGGTATAAGGTGGGGTATAGTTGCTTTATACCACTACAACTTGATTTCCTGTTAAGACTTTCTGCCAAAAGGGACATTTGGCTCATGCAGAAGTAAATCTGAGCCAGTATGTTTATGAATATGCAGAGTGTTTATGTTATTGGAATTTTATGTTGAATATTTACAGTACACTATGTAAAACTGACCTACATGGTACAAAATGATTGGATGGCAATAGTATTTGCATACATTCAGGTTTCTTTGCTAGGACTGATTGAAAATTCAAGCTTTTCATTGTTTAGATTCTCTATCTAACTCTTTTTAGATAACAAGTACAAAACCACTATCTATTCCAAGTTGGAAAACAACATAGCAAATTGAGAATGCTATTGTTCTCTTTTTGCGGTTTATAATGTACTGTAAGATGCAGGTTTCTAACAGTCCCTTAGGGTAAGTCACAAACAAAAATTATCACATCATCAACTTAATTGCCTCTTCCCAGAATCCCTAGTGTGTCTGTTTAAAGTTTTATTTAACAATGGACTGTATCAAAGGAATATCACCCTTAAATGATTACATCCATTCCAAATTCAGTGGAAAAGAAGAGTGGGCTGAGGTTTTTCAGGCAGCAGCCAGACCTTGGAAAGTTCAATTGTGGACATTCATAGCTAAAGCTGCATTTTTGTCTCATCAGTCATGGGTGGCATGGAGTCCATGATTTTCTTGTTTTTCAACTATATAGTCATGATTTTTGGCATGTGGGGATTTTTTCCTGACGGGTGGATGGACGTTGCGGTAACTGTTCAGTTGATTTCACCAAGAATCTCAAGTGCTGCCAAGTTAAACCCCAGACTGCATGGCTGGTTTATAAAGAGCTCCAGGAGCTCGGCAAGAACAATACAGTGATGCAAAGGACCCAACCAGCGAACTCTGGGGATGATGAGGTTTCTTCCTCCCTCAAGGTAACATTCTGTAAGAATGGAGTTTGGTTGGGGTCATAGTAAGGAGAAAAAACTAGTGGAACTATTTTCATGCACCGCTTTCCATAACCATTCCTCTTTGGGCACTGCTCCCTTTGCCTTTTCATGATGTCTTCTGCTGCTCTCTCCTGGTGATTGCTGTCCCTCTCTCTTTGAGGCTCATTGGTGCTTTCTTTTGATGTCCGTTGGAGGCTGCTTGCCTCTTTTTCCTGTTTTCTGTGGAAGTAGTGTCATCTCATTCCCTGTCATCTCCTTCCCCATCAGCTGGCATGAATGAAATTTGGGTTAGGTGGCAGAAAGAAGGTTACATGCTGGATCTACAGTTTTGCAGATTAGGGAACTACTTGATTGACTATGCAGAAGACCCCAAGTATGTCTCAACCAGATCCAGAAATTCTCACTGAAATCAATGAGAGCTACATACATGTATCTGAGAGCAGAACTCAACTTTTAAGAATTAAAAATCTTGTTTTCAAACTTCATACAGTTGAGAGAAGAGAAAATCAGAGCATATGTTTAAAAGCAAAATAATTTTTAAAGAGTGGGCCAGATTGTCAGCTTTTTGTCCAGCTGTTTTGCCATTCTCAAGCAACAAGAAGCAGTACTTTAACTCCCCTAATGGGTTTGGGGGTCTCATGGCATAGGGCATTCCCCATGGTACATAACCATAGCTTTGCCACCTGCTTTCCCTCGCTTAGGAGGATGTGGCTGGAGTGTGCAGCATTCCAGAAATCTCCTGTCAGTAGAACAGTCCGTAGGGTCTAAAAAGTGCAGAAAATCCTACAGTTAACGTGACGTAAGAGTAAGTGATTAAACTGAGCTGTGTAAGTTAAGAACACACAACAAGCTGTTGATCTCTGAATCTCTCCAGAAAGATTCTCAACTTGAAATAGTTGGAAGTGTCTTTGTGGTGTTCCCAGAAGTCACCTACTACAGGACAGGCCTAACAAAGAAAATAACAGAACGCCACTAGCCGTCACCTTCAGCCCCCAACTAAAACCCCTCCAACGCATTATTAAGGGATCTACAACCTATCCTGAAGGATGACCCAACACTCTCACAAATCTTGGGAGACAGGCCAGTCCTTGCCTACAGACAGCCCCGCAACCTGAAGCAAATACTCACCAACAACCACATACCACACAACAGAACCACTAACCCAGGAACCTATCCTTGCAACAAAGCCCGTTGCCAATTGTGCCCACATATCTATTCAGGGGACACCATCACAGGGCCTAATAACATCAGCCACACTATCAGAGGCTCATTCACCTGCACATCCACCAATGTGATATATGCCATCATGTGCCAGCAATGCCCCTCTGCCATGTACATTGGTCAAACTGGACAGTCTCTACGCAAAAGAATAAATGGACACAAATCAGATGTCAAGAATTATAACATTCATAAACCAGTCGGTGAACACTTCAATCTCTCTGGTCACGCAATTACAGACATGAAGGTCTCTATCTTACAACAAAAAAACTTCAAATCCAGACTCCAGCGAGAAACTGCTGAATTGGAATTCATTTGCAAATTGGATACTATTAATTTAGGCTTAAATAGAGACTGGGAGTGGCTAAGTCATTATGCAAGGTAGCCTATTTCCCCTTGTTTTTTCCTACCCCCCCCCCCCCGACGTTCTGGATAAACTTGGATTTATGCTGGAAATGGCCCACCTTGATTGTCATACACATTGTAAGGAGAGTGCTCAGTTTGGATGAGCTATTACCAGCAGGAGAGTGAGTTTGTGTGTGTGTTTTTGGGGGGGGGGGGTGAGAAAACCTGGATTTGTGCTGGAAATGGCCCACCTTGATTATTATACACATTGTAAAGAGAGTGGTCACTTTGGATGGGCTATTACCAGCAGGAGAGTGGAGTGGGAGGAGGTATTGTTTCATGGTCTCTGCGTATATAATGTCTTCTGCAGTTTCCACAGTATGCATCTGATGAAGTGAGCTGTAGCTCACGAAAGCTGATGCTCAAATAAATTGGTTAGTCTCTAAGGTGCCACAAGTACTCCTTTTCTTTTTGTGGTGTTCAAGTTTTCCATATTTAGTGAACATTAAGGTTCTGATAGCTCAGCGGGAAACTATTAGTTTTTCAAGTTTCCAGATGCCTAGATTCCTCTCTACCAGTCTCAGATGAAAGACATCAAAGACTTGACTGCACTGATGTATACCTTAAATTACCCAATACAAAAATACAGTTATGTTAGATATGGTCTCACTGATGCTACCTGAACAAAACCGTGGAGCAAATCACTATTATCTATCCTATTATCAACAGCAGAGCTCGGGAGCAAATCTGCTTTAAAATGTGGCTATTTTGCACAATAGAGCACCTTTTCACTAAGGACAGATGAATTCCTCTAGATAAAACAAAAACCAGTAACCTGAAACACCATTCACAACTTGGAATGTACTCTAATAGCAGGGTTTTGAAGTTCTTTTTTTTCCCATGCTTTTTTATTTGCATGGCAGTCTCTTCTTTCTAGGTTCTCAGAGAAACCATACTTGCAGTGTTTCTGACGTAGGTGGTAGCAGAATGTATCTTTACACATCATATTCCTGAATCCTGCCATATTTCTAGTTCAGTTTTTCCACTTCTGTGAGTTTAGGTGTGAAATCTAGGGTTACCTGGACTGGTCCTCTGAAAAAATTGACATTTTTAACACATGGGCATATATGCCCTAGCTTTGTCTCAGCACTTCTGGGGTGGGTTAAATTCTTGTAGCAGAAAAATGAGTTGATGCAGACTAAAGCTATTCTTTACTAGCCTCTTTTTATATATAGTAATATGCATATAGTTCCTACCAATGCTGTAGCTGAAAGAGCAAAAATAGAAGAACGCTTACATATATACAGAACACAAGATTTCAAAAACCCAGCAAAGCAACTCTGGTCAAAATGTTAGTCAGGCTATTTGCACACATAAGCTGTTCCCAAAAGCTAAGCAAAACTTGTGTGCCTTAATTCCACTCCAAACAGATTCAAATCCCTTGGTAACAAAATGTGTTTGGGGTTGTCCCTCAAAGAAAAGAAAACAAAAGAAAAGAAAACCCACAGTCCACTGTATCCAGCTCCAGATAGGTATCAACATGTCTAGGGATTGTCTGGATTAGTACATTAAACTATTTTAAGATAACATATTTGCAGGAAGTTCAGCTTTTGAAATGTGATTCCCTCTTTAAAAGTCTTAAGTACTGATGGGTAAATTAAGCCCTGGAATAAGCAGGTGAAAATCCTGTTGCCTTCAATGAGATTTGCACCGATTTATGACACAGATTAAATCCAACCCATGTGGTAACCCCCCTGGAAACCTTTCAGGAAGCCTCCCTTCAGATTTTCATTCCAATAAAGATATTGATTTAATATCTTTATCACTTTTCAAGTAAAGTTAGCACCACAGATATGTAAAATTCATGAATTTTCAGTCTGCAAATATTTTAAGGCAAAAATGTTCATGAAATCAAACTCTTACCCCTTTTTTGACCCAATGGTTAGCCAACTTTCAGGGTTGTGTGGGTTGTTTCAGTTAGGAGGAGAAATTAGTGACAGAGTCAAGTATTTCTTTGCTGCTATCCTGTTTGTTAGAGAGAATATACATAATGTCCTGTTTCCCTGAACACAACAAGAGTCAAGCAACAAGAGACAGTTTCTTTGCTCACAGTTCCAAGACCCTTTCAAGCCAGCAAGTAGCCCAAGAACTCTCTATCTCTTTCATCTTTTTCTCAGGGTGGCACTACCAATGCTTGTGTGACAGTGTCTGGTTCTTCCTTGCTACCCTCTCTCTCGCTCTCGGCTTCGTTGGTCTCCTGCTGCTTCTTCCATAGACACATACACCTCCAACCAAACAATAGCCAGTGAAACCTCTCTGCCAACATGTGTCTGTGTTTTGGGTGGAGGCTCCTATTGTTTCAGCCACCTACTTCTATAAAAAGCTTAATCTTTTCTTACATGTGTCCCAGAAGGAGGGTAGCTGCTACACCCACCAGCTTGAACAAGGTTTAATCCAATCCATAACACACACTGATTTTGTGCACATGCAAACAGCCAGAGTAAAACAGGGCCCAAAATTCACTGACTTTCACAAAATCTGGCTTTTTTTTTTTTTTTTAGAGAGAAAAGGTGCTGGCATTTTGTGTGACTTTTATGTCCATCAGGAAGGACTATTGCTATTTTTAGCAGAGCACTGTGCCAACAGATGGTTGGACATGAGGAACTTATTCTTGGATCATGATGGAGGAAAACAGCCCCTCTTTCCTCCAAGTATTAACTAATAAGACACATATATGATACTTAATAATCAGAAATCTGACATTTATACATCTTTCATTCTGGAGAATCTTAAAACATTTTACAAACATATTTTGGGATTGTAAAAGCAACATAAGGGAAGTTAGCCTCATATCTTCCACATTTGAAAACCTCAGTTTAAATTCACAAGTAGTTTACAATAAACATGTAGCACCACTGAGTTGAAAGATGGCAGCCAGGAGGGCAAATGGCACAGCCTAAGAGTGAGCCTAGCTCAACAGTGAGATGAGGCAGTTATTTGCCTGGAAGACCATAGTAACACGCTTCATCTTATGAAATATGCCATTGGGAGACAGACTTGACCTTGGTTTTTTAAGGTCCTAGCTATGGCATCTTTGGTTCATTCCCATTTAGCTGCAGCATAACATTTCCACTATATGGGGTAAAATGTACCTCCAGTACTGTCCCATGAACTTGGCACATCACTTTCAAGCACTGATGCTTCCAAAAAACGCCCCTCTGTTCCACAGCAGTGTCATGCAGTGAAGCCAAAGGGATTGGGAATTCAACAAATAAGTGTCATAATCACTGAAATAAATGTGTATTATTTAGTAACTTAATTAAAATCCTGGCAGATTCTGAAGCTCATACTTCTTGCTTTGTGTTGCCCATCACAAAACCTGCTTTTTATGTGGTGTCACATTATCAATGCTTTCTGTGCTGACTGACTTTTCCTTTTATTTCTCGGCGTTAGCTCATGACTACTTATTTTTTCACTCTTGAGAAATGTCTGTAGATGTTTGTCGTGCTTCAGCTTTATGACTCTTGGCATTAGCCCCTAAAGGCAAACAGGCAACTGCTGCTCTCCAGCTACCATGAAAGTGCCTGATTCTTCTCCCAGTCACAAAATTCTGAGATTAGCTACTGACAGTTAAATTCATGCATAGTTGGTTAATATGATGTGGTATGTGAAACAATCCAATCCTGTTCACAAATTCCTGGCATTTTTGTATTATTTTTCCACCCTTATTTTGAAATTGTGAAATAAGTTTGTTACCATGAGTTAGAGTATTTCTCCAAGTACTAACAAAAAATTGAAATTGTCTCATTGTTTCCTTGTACCGTCTGTGCATCTGTATCCACTTGTCTCATCTTATTCTTAGATTGTAAGCTTTTTGGGTCAGAAACCATGTTTTTGTTCTGTGTTTGTGCAGTGCCTGGCACAATGGGGTCCTGGTCCATGACTGTGGTTCTTAGGCATTACCACCATACAAGTAAATATATCATTATAATAATAAAAATGATGATAATGCAGTAATTTGACCTAATGTACCTCAAAGAAACACAAATCAGTGAAAAGATAATTATGGTGATAGTTTCACAACACATTTAGTTTTTCTTTTAATGAATTCAGTGCTTGTGAGAGGTAGATCATCAGACTCAGAGACTACAGTCCATTTATGCATAGCAAAAGAAAGAAGAGGAAAGGAACTGAATATATATATACAATTATGACACATATGTCAATGATAACTTAAGGGCCACAAATTAAGAGTTTCATATGACTTCATATGAAGCAGCTTTCATATGACCTTGCCACTTAATGTACAGTCATACCACGTAATTAGAGGAAATGAGGCTGTGCTAAATGACCTTGGGAGTCACAGGTATGAGGCACTTCAGAGTTTAATACTTTGTTTATTATTTCCCATAATGATGCCACGGAATTACTGTGTGTTGTATAAATATTATTTAACATTCAGATTACTTAAACAGTCTAAATGAAGCTTTGAAATAAATTCAGATTGGTTCCTAGGGAATTGCTGAATAAGAGAACCAAACCTAGAAAATAAAACCTGCAAAGCTGTTCAGCAAATTTTTTACCTTAGTTTGTATCTTCGCAGGAAATGGATTCTAAGAAAACCCTGCTTCAACCCTACAGCCAGAGAAGTATTTCAGGGACTGCCAGGGAGGACCCCTTCTGTCACTTCTGGTCAATGGCACCTGCCTATGTTTCCAGGTAGGCTGTCACAAGCCAGTTTCATTCATCTCTATCAGACCTGGACAGGGGCTGAAGGCTCCAGGATCAGTGACAATAAAGGAGGGTGAGCAGAAGTAGCCTCAGTTCTACTCCACCTGGAAATTTATCCTTCACAGCCATCAATCATAAAAGAGTTGGTTACATTTACCACCTTAGAGAGATTGATATACCTGCCACAAGCTTTTGTGAAGATTTCAGATTTGTAGATTTAGTGTCTCCTGAGGGATTCCATTTACATTGTTCAGATATCACAGTATGTTGTGTGGGTTTGGTGCGGCAGAGCACAATCCATGTTTTAACCTTTACATATTTGATAACTAGGATCATAGTTTTTAAGCTGAGGATGAAGTACCCTGGTAGTAAAGGTTAAAACAGTCCCCTCATTGATTGTGGGGGCAAGCAGTGGGTAACTGGCAGCCATGGTTTCCCCAAGGTTGGGAGTTAAAGTATATAATATTGTTAATAAATCATAAACACACTATCTGGAGTGGACATGGGATGTGTCAGCAGATATAGGCATCCTATATGTGTGGAATTTTGTGTATCCAAGAACAGTAGCTAGTCATAAACAAGCCTTATTATAAGCCACAATATCCTTATTTTATAGGTTAGAGGACAGCTTAGGGACATCGTGCCCCCGCTCAGTGGTGAATGTGTTCTGAAAGGACTGAGGCCAGTGATGGGGAAAAGACTGTCCTTGCCTCTCTCCTTTCATCAGCTGCCAGCTCACTTAGCCTGTGGGTCTAGTTTGTTTTTGTTTGTCTAGTAATCAAGCTGTGGCCTCTTTAATCATCAGAACATAACTTTTCTTGTTCACATGTGGCTATGACACACAGGTCCATCACAATTCCTTTCTACTGAATGTAACATGACCGTAACATAGCCTCATAAACCATGCTCCACCAACAGCTTGATAGCCTCAGTTCAGACTCCCATGTTGTATATACTCAAACCACCACATTTCTCAATACAATTTGCCACTTGAGAGGAGCTCTCTAAAATGCAAAGCTTTAGGCTAGAGAGGCAGTTGATTCTTGATTCTTATTTACTTATTGGGTATGAACGTAATTGGACTTTCATCACAAAATATTATCATTAGCTGGTGCAGGTTTTGTTTGACAGGCCTGATAATCATCAGATGTCACCACTTGTTTTGCGGCATTGTATTTCATCACTTGGTACAGTATGTAACATTATGAAACACAAGTTTGTTAACTATTTATTTGAATGGGTTTCACTATAAATAAAGGTTCTCTCTATATTTTTTAAATAAAAAAGTTTATTTTTACACCAACTATTTGCTTTCCTGTGCTAAATCTGTGTCAAGGAGAAATCCAGGACTGAAGGAGCATGAAAACCAATTTGTTTCTCACCTAGAATGGGTGATCCTTCCAGGTCAGATAAGAGGCTTTTGGTGGGTTACTGCTTCACTGGTTCAACAGAACTTGTATTTTTTTCCAGCACTGTAAGTCACTTATCCTTTGAGAAAGAAAAAGAAGGCTGGTATAGATTAGATATGGTAATGTAAAGCTTCTACCCACTGCATAAAATTCTTTCAAATTAATACAAGCATTAAATTGTCAATGCTTTTTCCATATACTGCAGATATTAAACAGGACATGCCCGCTAGGGTTGGTATAAAGTTTTGTCAACATTTTTGGCATACAAGGTCTCAGCCTCGGGTCAATATTTTCTTACCAAATTTTGTTGTTTCAATTGCCTTTTTTACACTCAGATATAGTAATTCAAACAGTTAAAAAAAAAATAAATTTGGCAGGCCATTAGTCCATAATGTGGTCAATGCCTTTGGGTATTTTTTTGAATGTAAATCACCAAGATATTTAAGGTTTGAGGTTTAAAAACGGTGCACACACTTTATCAACTTCTTTTAGAAATATTTAGTATGCATATTTACTGCACATGTATCTTATAGAGAGTGGAGATTAAACTGCAGATTACTTGCTAAAATATGCAAACTTTTATCCAGGAATAAACAGTCTCGTGCACTCCTATTGAATGTTTTTTATTGTTACAAAAGTTGTGTTAAAATTACAATAAAAGCAAAGGAAAGTAAGATGTGAAAAAGCAACGTTGAAGTAACAATAATGGCTTAACTTGGCTACACAAAATAAAGAAGTTCATTTATTCTCCTGGGATCTGATCCAAAGCCCACCAAGATCAGTGAGAGTTTTTTCTATTGATTTCAATGTACTTTGGATCAGGCCACTGCTCTATTGCTAACTTACCCTATTGTGCTGATCTGTTGCAGCATGAATACAGAGCACAGTAGCACATTCATCTCAGTCACCTGCAGAATGTATTTTATACTTTGAGGCAAGTCACAGATGGCATAGAAGCTTTAATTCTGAATTTCTTTGCTTCTGTAAGTTTGAGTCAAACAGTTTCAGATTTCAGAGTAACAGCCGTGTTAGTCTGTGTTCGCAAAAAGAAAAGGAGTACTTGTTGCACCTTAGAGACTAACCAATTTATTTGAGCATAAGCTTTCGTGAGCTACAGCTACTCATGAAAAGCTTATGCTCAAATAAATTGGTTAGTCTCTAAGGTGCCACAAGTACTCAGTTTCAGATTTGTGTTTAATAGTCTATATTCTTCATTTATTAAATAATAGAGGCTCCAATTGAAGAACACAGTTAAACCCCTGTACAGTATTTAAGGGAAATATTACAGACTTTAACAAACATACTTAATACAATGTACATAGGTTAGGGAATTCTAACAGATATTACCTCATCTGAAAGTAATTTTTAACAATTAGCTTAGAAAAGTATTTTGTAATTTTTGTTAGACTCACACAAACTACACTTTTCTTGTAATCAATTAAAAGTGGCAGTGTAACATACAACACTCATTAGGAAGTGATTCCTGAAGTTCACGTACAATTTGTTCCTTATAGTGATTTGTGGGAGCTTATAGACTCTTACTGAGATGCTGGCAACATCCACCAAACATCTCAGACACATTGTCTTTCTGAACCTGAACTTTTTTAAAGGTGCTTAAACATGTTGTCTGCTTTAGTTTCCTGTCTATCTTCATCATAAGCCAGCACCTGTTTCCAATAAATTATACACAGTGCTGTATCAGCAACACCTTGGCAACAGCTGCCACCCCTAAAAGCAGAATGCCCTTGAGGACAATACACCTGTGAACACATACAGTGTTTATTTAGCTGAAAGCCAAAACTTTAAGTTACATAAAGCAATTATCTAAAGCCTAATGTATGCCATTATTAACACAAAATAACCTTGTTCTTAAAAACCAATAAAAATCTATTTAAAGGATTTTTTCCAAATCCCGGTGAAACGTACTAGCACCGCTGATCTGCTATTAGCCTAGGACTTAAAAGTCTAATGGTGGGAAGGGGTGGGAGGTTGTGTGTGTAGAGTTACAAAGTAATATTCATGGCATAGATTTGGATTTCATTTTACGGAGAGAGATGGGAGACAAAGCCAAGTATTTCTGGAGACATTGTTGCACACTCATTATTTTGGTTCTGTATCAAGAAGTAGCATTTTGTTGTTGAAGAATATAAGTATCATGTTAAAATAGAGTTTGATGTTTCCATTTGCATTAGGCAGTAACAGCTATTATAGCAAAAAAAAAAAAGCTTTCATTGCTAATACAAGTAGTCTTTCACCTCTAACAGCATTATCCTTTAATGTAACATTGAACCTCATCTTAACAGCAGTAAGTGGTGTTTGGCTGTTTGTAGCAGATCACAGGATAATGCAACTGAAAAGCATTATAATTAAAATAAAACAAAAGTATGAAATAAGCTCTCAAGATATGGTAGAGCAAGGAGAAACTTGAGGAACTCCATAATTTATTTTAAATAAACTGTAATACTGTATACTTTCAGCCAAATATTTTTTTTATAAAAAATGTTTTTTATAATACTTGGCACATATACCTTACTAGTACTTTGTACTTAATGTCTCCAAAGTTAACATTAAATATCAAAAGTTATATGTGTTCTGTATTAAAATGTTGTAAAACACTAACATTATTTTGCTCACAGTTTACAGTGCTTTAATCCCTGGCTATGCTTCCTGATGTCATTTACCGAATGAGCCCATATGCTCTTAGGTGACAATGTGTGTTAACACTTCCGTTTGGCCAGAACCAAAATTTGGAAGAACCTGCTAATGAGCATTGCTGCTTCAAAATTTCTAAAATATCACTCTTATCTACCCTCATCATATAGAGCAAAAAACAAGTGGAAATATACATACAGTATCAATGCCAACATATAATTATTCTTGCATTGATAGTTTTAGAACTAGATTCAGTGGGCTTTGTTATGCTTTATGAAGTGCAGTATAAAATTCTGAGATAATCACATTAGTGTGGTCTCACAATGCATGCCTTGTCTTTCAAGAGCGAGTCCCAATGTCACAAATAAATGTAATATTTTATTTCATATTTTATCAGCTAGTTGTAATTTTATTATCCTCTACATTTTTTCAGTTGACACTTTTTAAACTGCACGCCATTTTCACCACATAACTGAGCAAGGTATATTTCAGAACTTCCAACCTAAAACATATGAAATGATGCCAATGATTGATTCAGTTGCTGAAACGCCAAATGACTGTACTTGTCAGACTGATTGTTCATGGTAATAACATGGAAATCTACATTTTTGCCAACTTCCCTTTAGTAGAATGATTAGGAAAATGTATTTTATTCCTTTAATGAGCCTAAGAGTATGATAATTTGATGTTCTCCATGTACAGACAGGCTTCCTTCTTTGATTTCAGTCCTTGATTAGGAACCTCTCATATGATTGAATGAAAATGCTAAAAGCACCTAGCTAAGATTCCAGACAAGAAGGAAATTCAGCTATGGCTGCAGAATAAAAACTATTTATTTTGCCCTGGATTGTTCAGCTTTTTTTAAAGGTCAACAAATTTAGAAACATACTTTCCTAATGGGAATGCTTTGTATGGGAAATAAGTCACAAGCACAAGTTTGTGTAGATATGGTTTCTAGTTTTTAGATAAATGGGGTTCAGAGTGCTGAAAATGTCTCAAAAGCATTTAAAAATCTATTGGTTTCCTTGAATATTTCCCATTGGTAATCACAGAATGCCAAGTTGAGATTTTGAGTGATTAATGAAATGGGACCTACATTTGTGGTTGTTTGATATTTACTGTGATAATGAGTCCATCTATTAATTTCTTTCCTGTTTATTTTCCCATGTAATATTAAACCAGGATGTTAAGTTGTCAAATATGAAATTTGCAAAAGAAAAATTGTTGCTATACTGGCAACTCTCGCTTTCTGTACTCCCCAATCAGAAAGA
This sequence comes from Lepidochelys olivacea, assembly GCF_965140295.1. Taxonomy (NCBI): domain Eukaryota; kingdom Metazoa; phylum Chordata; order Testudines; family Cheloniidae; genus Lepidochelys; species Lepidochelys olivacea. The sequence continues at coordinate 27,207,166 of NC_140417.1, read as the reverse complement.
AATTCTGGAGTATCAGTATAACATGCACTGAAATCAGGTTAGTGCTGGAACAAATAATGAGATGTACCAAAATAAGGGGGCATGCCTCTCTGCTTCTAAGGGTCTGACACTGTACTCCTTATGCAGGCTAAACTCCTATTGACTTCAATGCAGAATCCACAAGAGTTTGGCCTGCCTAGGGACTGCAGACTGGAAGTGGGATCAGACATAGGGAAAATGACTTGCATATGAGAGAGAGCAAACTAAAAGTGATGACTCAAAGAGAACCAGAAGGACAAATTATGCAGAGCATGTTAACTTTGCAGCAGACTCCAGCCTGCAATACAGGTTCCTGTCTATGGATTTCAGAGTAACAGCCGTGTTAGTCTGTATTCGCAAAAAGAAAAGGAGTACTTGTGGCACCTTAGAGACTAACCAATTTATTTGAGCATGAGCTTTCGTCTGATGAAGTGAGCTGTAGCTCACGAAAGCTCATGCTCAAATAAATTGGTTAGTCTCTAAGGTGCCACAAGTACTCCTTTTCTTTTTGTCTATGGATTAGATCCCATTGCTGAGATACCTGAAGCTTAATGTATGCATCAGCCAAATACAGACCTTGCTCCAAGCCTCCAGTCACATTACAGCCACAGAAACAAATTTCACAAGATATCCACTGTGTTGCTTCAGCAAACCACACACAGGAAAATACAGCTTCAAAATGTGATTTGAAAGAACAACAATAAAAACAAACCAAAACCTGTATTTCAAACTAATCTACAAACTATGATAAATAATTCTCTCTGTGTATCAGTCTTTCTTCTGTAAGATCATTTCACCTCAGCCAAAATAAGGTGAGGAAAGATCCATCAGTAAGAAGGTTTCCTTTATGTAATAATGCTTTTTTTTTTTTGTGATTCTTTTTTATCATAATGAACAGAACAAAATGCTGAGGGTTTCTTTCTTTCTTTCTTTCTTAGATATACAAACAATAAAGGGAAGCAACATGAAAGCTCATGGTATGTAAGACTAATCTTGCTTTGTAGGATTTGGTTTAAACACATTTTAAACTGACATTTCATTGTTTAAAAATGCACACCTGCACATTACTAGTTGTGGTAAGGAAGTTTATTAGCAAAGGAATGTCTGAATGCTTACTGGAAATCCCATATAAATGCAGTAATGTTTTCTGTTAAGATCCCCTTGTGGTACGAAACACTATCACATTGCCCTGCTCTTGGGACAAAAGAGGTAGATGATGTAACAACAGGCAGGAAAGATGAAGGTAAAGAGATTCACAGAGCCTATTGACTGCATCTGTAAATATTGTTTTAAAATAGGGAAAAAATGAATGACTGTTAGCCATTTTGGCTGTGATTCTGTCACCCCACTAACCTGGAATGGTACCTTACTTCAGCCTTGTGAAATCAGTGGGACCCCTTTCAGAGTAAAGTATTTCTCAACATGAGTAAAGGTGGCATAATCAGGGCCTTTATGATCATCTGACAATCTCCCATTTATAAAGCCAAATTCTCTTCTCTGACCCCAGTGCAGTCCCATTTAAATTGTGGTATTTAGATAATACAGTGATTGACACTATCTAGATATACAGACACGTGAACAATGATGTTACGGAGAAGTACGTTTCCCCATACTATTTTATTTGGAATGTGGACTGTAAACCCTTTTTTTCTAATGGACTATAAAAATGTGCTCCAAATACTGTAATAGGAGTCTTTAAGAATGGATAATCTGTCATCTATTTAAGACAAATAAAAATAGGAGATATAGCCCTGCTGTCTATGGAAAGATCAGTTTTGCTAAATAACTCTTGCCATATATTGGGTGAGGAACATGTTTTTACTCTTGCTGTAATATTTATCACTAGAACTTTATTTTGGCCATAGGGTGTCACTTCTTCCTTCTACTACAATCTCTGGCCTAAATCATTATTCAAGATTGGATGGCTATAGCCAATAATTCCATAATTTACTCTTAAAGAACTACAGCATATGACTTAATCAATATAAACAATATGCACTTTGCCAGAATAACTACCCTGTTTCTCCTAATGGAGATTTTTACCATTTGAGTGGCTGAGATTGGATACATTTCCATGTACTGAAGTGTGACTTTGTGATTTTCATTAAAATCTCATTTATTTATTTTTTAATTAGTAGAAGGGGTTCAGTCCTTCATCTCTCAAATTATCAAATTATCAGGTACATAATTTTTAATGTATTTTAATATGTATGCCTGAGTTGGCATATAGCTCCTATAAGCAAATCTAAAAATTGAATTACTTCCAGGGTTCACCCAAGACACTTTGAAGATGAACTGTTTCTTTCTTGTATGATTCTTTCTTTCAGTTTTGTAAGGGTTTAGATAGAAATCAGAAAGATTATTCTGCAGTCACTGAACATACTGAGATTCCATGGTACCTTACAAAAAGAGACCTAATGCTAATAAACTACATGTACATTGCTGTGTATTCTGATAATAATCTTTTCTTACATGCACATTATAAATGAGAGATTATAATCACACCTTGGGCAGGCTACAGCAATGTACTACATGGTCTTCCAACTCCTTGTGGGAGTAACTACAATATTACTCATTCCAAAAATACCAGGTGTTTTAATTGTTACTTTTATTTGAATATTCATCTTTAAAGAAGACAGGATTTCACATTAATTCTAGATATGTACAGACAGTGCATGTGCGACTATTCATCTGAAATTGTGGTAACTCTCAACAAGCCTCTATCTGTAGGGTATTTCTGTTGCTCAAATGCTTTAAAGGAGATGTTCATCAGGATGCCAAGTCAAAGGTAGAGTCAAACTTGTGAAATCTCTAGATTCCATTAATTTTCAATTAATCAATCAGTTCTTTGATGAAATAAAATGAAAACCAACCTGAACCTGCACCAAAAAATTCCAAAGAATTTTTGTAAGGTTCAAAAAAGTTCAGTTAAATTTATTTTATGTTTAGCTCCTTGCTCTATACTCAGGTTCAGTTAAGGACTATCATATGAAGCTTTTTCGTGGTATGACCAGAATAGGAATTATCCAAAATTTCATAAGTGCTATTCAGTTTTTATGAGATTTTTCAAGTCATTGTAGAACAAAGAAGTTTGAATAAACTTTATTAAGCCATCCACCGTTAGGGTTACTTATCTGAACCAAACCAAAGCTTTCAGGTAAAGTCTTCCCTAATAAGTATCCTTGTTACTAAATCTAGAATCATTTTCATTTCCAGGAGATGTTTGTCCCATCAAATCAATTACAAAGTATGTGCAGATCTGGTCAGATTAGCTGCTGACTTCCAGTCTCGCAAACTCCAGTGCTTCCCTAGGTTCAAAGGCATGGGATGCAATGTGGAGTGCCTTGTTGCTGGAGTTGGAATGCACAGGAGAAGGTAGAGATTTTGGATATGGGGAGCAGATAGGATGTGGAAAAGGAAATCATTTTCAATGTACCTATCACGGTAGCATCCAATCACCATATATAGAAGTTCAAAACATTAGTTGAGTCCAAAAGGAGCTCATTCCATATCTCCTAAGTGATTTTGATACTTTGGTATTCTTGTTCTGTCACAAAGAAAGATACTTCTAGACTTTCTGAAACTTTTGAGGGAAAAGCAAAGAAACACACCTTGGATTGTACTCTGAAGGTTCTAAAACTCGACCTGATCCTGATTTCCACTGGGAAGGATTTCTACATGAAAGGGCATTCAATTAAGAATAGCCAGCCCCCCAACAGTTTTCAGCTTGGGCTCCACCAGCTGCTGCTGCCCTCTTGGTCACTGCTGTTACAGAAGCTTGTTAAGTGAGACACAATGTCTAATATAGCTACTTTCTAGCTAAGACTTGGAACTTGTGTTGAAAGTAAACACTTCCTGCTGAATTGTTCTACCCCTAGAACTTTTCCCCTGCCACCTGGTACTCTTCTCCCTCTGCTCATGCTTCTTGAATACCTGGTTCCTTTCTCCTCTGGGTATACCACTCAGTTGTCTGATCCTCCTCACTCTCATTCCTGGACATTCCTCTCCAAACAGCAGTCCGATACCCATTGTCAGATCCTGGCTCCTCTCATTCAAGAAGCTTCAAGCTCATGTCCCTGAAGGTAATTCTCTCCTCGGGGAGGCATCCAGGCCTTCAGCATCTTCTTCACAATGAAAGGGGTGGATGCCTGTGGAAATGAGGAGGAAGAGTCATCAGCATGTATTTGTCAACTCTATGGATCACCAGTCCCCATTTTGAGGACTACAGCCTAGAGACACTTTGGCCAATAGCAAGACTACAAGAGACAGTATCAGGAGGTAGTAAGCTTTATCACAAAGGAGCTATGGTAACAGTTCAAAAAACAAAAGTTGTACAGGAGTCTTGAGATGTATTAGCCAAGTCAAATGCCAATAATGTGGCTGGTCAGCTGTGGTGGTACAATTGTTATCTTCCACATGGTGCAAAGGCAAAAATAACACACAATGTGTATGCACGAGAAGAATCCTGTTTGTATGGTGAATAGGTGAAGATCAAAGCACACAAAATCGATCACCTGGATGTCATCCACATTCAGGATGTCAATATGAGTAAAATAACACTAGGAGCTTTGACTATCTTGAACAAAAACCTAAAAATTACCTATCAATTTATAGTGCGTGTGTGGAGACTGAAGAGGCCGTCAGCTATCCTCACTGTTATCTATGATGTAATTGTTTTTGGTGGTCAGAAAAATACGAAACAGAACCATTACATTTTAAAACCAGGCTTGATGTCTCCAGCTTAGCCTAATACATGATATTGTCCTTTACTGGAACTGTGTACACACTGAAAGAGAATGACGGAACAAAAGAATGGGCTTTATGCCATTGCATTAGATAAAAGGGACATTGGTGGATATTTGCCATGGAAACACTTGACTTTTAAGCACTTGATCTAATGTCTGTGAAGTCATGGGAATGGAACTAGGGAACTCAAGAAACCTCAAGTAAGTCACTCCTATTACATATACAATGTAATCTGAAACAGAATTTGTCAATGAACAGTTGCTAACGGTGTTGGTGGAAGAAGCAAAGATTTCCACAGATCCACACTAAGATAGATGTGTGCCTTTTTCTTCCATATATGCTCTTTAATATCAACAAGATGGATAGTCTGGAGTTTGCAATTACTCCAAATAACCCAACAGCCAAATTGTGTGCTGTTGTTAGTAGTAAGAAAACTTTACTTCCTGCATCTTCAGGATAACATGGGGAACATTTTAGAAATAACCAGATATCAAGTTCTTGCATCAGATGAGTTTTTAGCTAGGTTCATCATTGCAAAGCCATGCCATAGATAGTTATGGACAAGATGATCAACTCATTTAACATGACTTTTTAAACAAAAATGTGAGAAGTCTCATTTAGTTTCTTCCACATTAGCGTACTACCATTTATCTTTTAAGTTTTGCAAAAATTGTCATCTAAACCAATCAATGTGCCTCCACAGAGAAAACTCTGTTTCAAATCCTTCCTTAGCCCAGAGCAGCTAACTTTGTTTTTGTCAATCATCTGCAGACACCTCACATTAAACAATTTATGCATTTTTAGCTAACTTCCTAAAGGGGATTTTTTCCAGTACTTAATAGAAACCACCATGCCATGTGAATCATCACGCACAACTAACATATTGGCTTTAACAAGCCCAAGACAGAACAACTGTGAGTCAACCATCTAGAGTTATTATTCTCACTGAGAGACACTGGAGAGGAATTCAGAGTTATTATACAATTAGCCAACATAAATAAACACAATTTATGAAATACCTGAGTTACTGTAGGTATCAGTATAGTGAAGCAGTGTGGTGGTGAAGAAAGGGACAGAAAATTTAAAATAATCTCTGAATGCATAACTTTAGAAGGTAGTATTCTAGATACCAGTGTAATAGCGGCCAACAGTGTTCTTCTCATGCTGCAAAGAGTTAGTTGTTGCAAGTCTTCTTGCCTAGCTGACCTGCTGCCTTGCTTCAAATCTTATCTAAAGCCATATTTTCTTCCTTTCCTATGCCTCTTAATTGCCATTATTTTCTGTAGCAAGTTAAAGAACAGTTAAAGTTGCAAATAAGCTTCTATTATTGCCATATTTTGCCTCTGATACTCCACTAAAATTGAGACACAGTCAGAACAGCTTCTCCAAAATCGTCTCTCCAGAGATCCCCTTTTGCCTGCTACAGATATCCCAAGCAGAAGAGGAAGCTACAAACTTCATCTGAGCTACAAACTTCAGAAGGTGAGAAGCTGGAAGGAGGAAATTGCTCTACTAAAGCTCAAGAACATAGAGAAAAATAGAGAAGAAGGTTCTAATCCCACTCCCACAGCATCAGCTAGCCTAAACACCCTCTGTCCCAAATCCCCTCTATCAACCCCAGCCTGATGCACTAAAATCTTCCCATATGCAAAAACTGCATGCTCAAAATCTTAGCACTTTAAGTATTGTTTATTGCTGAAAAGTGACTTCATCTGGATTCCATATCCACTGTCTTCGCTATCAAGTGTTATGATTTTGTTTTATATAAACCATTCGCTTCCAGTATGCTTTCTTATGATCAGCTGAATCTCTGTTCTTTCATAATAAACTTATTCTTGTTTTCACTATAAAATTTTATTTAAGTGCTGTGTGATAAGCAGAGTAGTGATCCTGAGTTGAATCCAGTAAGCTGGCCTTTGCAAGTAGAGAATCTGAGCATTCTGGGGGTGTTTAGCGGAGGGGCACTCCACAGAAATGCTCAGAGGACTCGGGGGTTAGTGTGTGCCTATTGCTAACTTATACAGAGAGTGCAAGGCATGAGGAGGCCTGAAAGATAGTGCTTGTGTTGCCAGAGGCTGGTGCATGCAGGGAACTGATCCACATCAGCACAAACAAGACTTCCTCATAGTAAGGTCAGGTGGTAGCAAGATGCCTCCCAACCCTGGGTGTTCCTGGGAACCATCACAGAGATGCTAACAAGAGAGGTGTGTCCTAAGCCTCAACCTTGTCCCTGTCACAGAATTTGGCACGTAAGTCCAGGCTGCAGGGAGGTGCCTACCAATGCTTGTGATCCACAGCCAGGAATGCCCACTTCTGGAATCAAGCAGCTTAGATACCTAACTCATTTCCGATGGAAATGAGGAAGGCAGGTTAACTCCACACAAAATGGCTGTGGGTGGGAGGAGGCCTTTGTTATAACCTTCAGTGCAACGAATAAGGCACTCATTAGGGAGATTGTGATTCAATTAACCCCTTCTGTCTGAGCAGAGGGGATCCAAACGGGGTTCCACACCACTGAGGTGAGTGTAGTAACTACTGGAGTGTGGGTCTCTCAATCTCTTGAAGGTGTTTCACGTTAATTAAATGGTTACTGGGCCAGTGAAAGACTCTATAGCCCAGTGGTTAAGGCACTCACCTGAGTGGTAGGAAACCTCTATTTAAATCCCTTTTTCTCATCAGGCAGAGGGGGAAATTGAACTGGGGTCTCTCCCATCCCAAGTAAATAATCTAACCACTGGCCACTTTGTGAGGAGCTAGGTGGTCTTTGAGCCCATCTACCTGATCCAGCCCCACAACCAAGATAGGGGCTCCTCTCTATCTTCCCCCAGGGGATTGCACCAGGGATTAGGTGGGTGAGGTAGGTGTCTGGACACCTAGAGGGCGGCGGCAGTGTGAATGCTTAAAGGCAGAAACTTTTACTACAAAAACTTAGATACTGAATGAGTTTAGGTGCCTATAGCATTAGGCAGCAGCCAAGTGAGAGTTTTGTGGATTACACTGGTGCCTAAAACTGTGACACATGTTACATCTACACTGAGCTAGTAGTGTGATTCCCAGCTTGCATACACATACTCACCCTAGCTCGATGAGAGACAGCGAGAATATGAGTAGTAATGTGGCTGTGATGCCATGGGCAGCAGTGGCAAAGTATGTACCTAGGGGGTTCAGGTGAGTTGTATTTGGTATGGCTAAGCCATTCTTCCACTGCTGCTCTGCATGCTCTGGCAGCTACACTAACTACAACTTATACTAGCTTGAGTATGCACATGTGAGCTGGGAATCACAACCCTAATTTATTGTGTAAATGTAACCTGAGGTGCCTAACTCTGGGTTTTAGGCACCAAAGTCCCTTTCTTGTTCTGGGTCTAAATGTAAAGCTGAGACAGGTTCTTTCCATCTGATGCATCATCACCAACAAAAATGAGGTCCTCAGTAACATTTGTGCAGTACTCCCACTGTCTTCAGACTATGCCCTCATTGACAACTGTGCATAATCTATGAGTTTTCACACATGTAATTGAAGGTATGGTGCAGGCTGACAGTAGGAGGACTACTCAAATGCACTGAATTGTCGCTCTATGTATGGGTTTCAGAGTAACAGCCGTGTTAGTCTGTATTCGCAAAAAGAAAAGGAGTACTTGTGGCACCTTAGAGACTAACCAATTTATTTGAGCATGAGCTTTCATGAGCTACAGCTCACTTCATCGGATGCATACCGTGGAAACGTTTCCACGGTATGCATCCGATGAAGTGAGCTGTACCTCACGAAAGCTCATGCTCAAATAAATTGGTTAGTCTCTAAGGTGCCACAAGTACTCCTTTTCTTTCTATGTATGGGGAGACCATAGGGGAAAGGAAAAAAATCATGAAAGTCTCAGTTATGGGATTATTCACATGTTTAATGTTGGGCTTGAGTACCTGGCTAAACTGGGAATTGGGACCTGTATGATACCTTTGTCTTGTGTATGTGGATTGCATTCTGCATACATTGCTGCATTCAGAAACTCAGATGTGTGCACAATTTGGCATGAGCAATCAGGCTTTCACGCATTATTTACCTGTTTTGAATGCAAAAGGCTCTCTGCCTCTGTCTCCAGGCTGTGGTGGCGGCTGCGATAATACAAGAAGTGGCGGCCGCAGCAAAAGGGGGGAAGCCTGTTGGATGCTGCAGGAGAGTCAAGCTCCCTTTGTGTCTGTGGGATTGTTCTCTGACCTCCCATAGCTTTTCTTACTGTGCTTGCCGGGAGCACTGCTGATGGAGAATCCCTGCAAGACTCCTCTGCTGAAGCTTCTCCTACTCCTGAGCTTGTGTCCTTTGCTCCTGGGGCATGCCACAGGCTGCAGTGTCTGTAGAACTGTCTAACATGTGCTCCAGCTGCCCCATGTAGACATGCTGGCAGACTCTAAAAATTTCCTAGAGCGAGTTAACATAGTCCTCTTTGAAAGGGGACTCTGTCAATGCAAACTAGATACCTTTTAGAGTGTGCCAGCACTGTTTACGTGGGACATTTAGAGTGTAACACATTTAGAGTGCTCTCCAGTCTGTGACTGGTGCAGTGAATCCACCGCCCCAACCCCACTACCATAGCCACAGTGCACACCTGAGTCAGACCTTGTAAATCACTACTGAGAATGTGCTACATGGGTGGTGGAGAAGAGTGCCCCACAACCTCTATAGGTTTGGTGTGTTCACATCACTTGTGAGTGACATACACACATCAATTAATCACACACACACACGTGTGTATTGATGCACACACACACTTTGGTGGGGCAGTGCCCCAATGCCCTCTATACAAAGCCCACGACAGCTCAAGGCACAGGTGAAACCTGTATCCCTTTCATTGTGATTTCTTTCTTTGCTCTCCATGTCTTGTGTTTCTCTTTTGTTTCCTTTCTGTTATTTTTCCCCCAGTTTTCACTCCTGAACTGGTTTTAATATGGGCTTTCTTTGAAAAACACACATACAAATACAAACGTACACCCACACACAAGCTTGCCCTCCCAGTAGGTTTTTCTAAGCTCTCACAGCTCTAGTAAAAATACTATATATGTGGGTATTGCAAACCAACATTATTTTTGCTGTAAAAACACCATGTGCATGTTCTTACACATGAGTCCCCTGTACAGGATCTTTCACACATACAGAAACAGCTGACATTTCATCACTTTCATGCAGAGAAAAATAAAAGAATAGTGGAAGAGAGCTGTTTCATGCTCCACCGACCCAGGTATCTACTTCTCTGGTTACACTTGCTGCTTCCACCAACATCAGTGCTGCTGCTGCTATTTCTTGCAAAACTCGGTGTGTTATATATCGTCTGCTTCAGTAGATGTTACTGCAGAGTTTTTAATTATTCCTTACAGCAGTGTGCCTTGTCAGCTGTCACAAGCCCCTTGCAAAATAAGAAGAAACCCAGTTTCCCAGACCATTTTCCTGCTGAATAAAGCGCAAATACAAACCTAGTGCGTTCCTTGCAAGTATGTGAAAACACTTAAGCAGTGTTCTGAAATAGAGCAGAGCCTATGTTCAAAAGCCCTTGGATGAAACAGGCAACACATGAAGTGCAATATGACTGGGGGGGCACCTATCAGCAGTAGTGAAATAGAAAATGAGAAAGCAGTACAAGAAGCTGAGCAGCTAAAAAAATGTAATCTGCAGTAACTGGAGATCTGTGTTATAGTCCTTGTAGCACACATAGCGACTCTTTATAATGTACATCTCATATAGTACAAATGCTCAGTTTCTCTTCTTTGGCCAACCATTAATGGAAAAAAGGAAAATTAAGCAGCAGGGAGAAGAATGAGAGCAGGAGGGCTTTGTATAGTGTTGGGGTAATCTGTCCATTTAAAGTTTATGAATTCTGTTTGATATTGGGGAGTCTCTACATGTATCGGTGTCAGACTGCAACCTCTATTTTGATTGGAAGGCTGGTCTTTGCCTTCCTGCTGTTTTTTTACTTTCATATCTTGGACTGACATTCCAAGGGTGGTGGCACAGAACTAACAATGGAGGGTTACTAGACTTTGATGATCATCCATTTAACATAGCACCCTTGCACAAAGAAATGGCTACCACCCAGGGCAAACCAGGTTTGCAAGGCTAACCTCTGGGGGCGTGGTAACTAAGCAATGGATCACATGGTTGTGATCTATGATCACCTGATCAGGTGGTCACCTGACAAAGGCATTTGGAGATTCCAAAAGCAGTGTCTCTCAGCAGCCATTTTAGAGGGAAGGGTGGCATGCACTTCAGCGGTTAGTGAATGGCAGCACTGTGATTTGAAGGAGAGGGCAGGGGAGAGAAGGATCCTGGATTCCTGGAAGGACTCTGACCTATGACCAAAGAATGCTCAGGTGTGGTAAAGAAACTGAGGTAGGGGAAAGCGTATAGGTGTTTTATAGTTTGGGTTTTGGAGCCCTTTAAAGCCCATGTATCTGTTTGCCTTCACCTTTCATGTGTCACTGAAGAGGTGAACTGAAAACCCAGTGTGCCCACAAGGTTGGAGCTCTGGGGAAGTGTGAGCTTAAGCTACTGTGGAATCTGGGGGTGTCAATGCTGGTCCTTGGTGCCTTGGGTAGTTCGACCATCTGATCCCATTTCCATGAAGGGATAGCAGAGTCTGTGTCTCAGAACTGTGCCAGAGAGGGCGGAGGGGAGGGGGAAGAGTGCTGCAGCATGCTCTGTCCAACGGAAACTTAAAAGCACACGAGCCCGGTATGTGAGGTCCAAACACAGCAGCCTGGTAAGTGTCCAACCAGGGGGAACTTTAGCAGGGCTGTGTGTCACCGTATGTACACATACATGTGTGTATATATAAAGTGATCTTACGGCCAGTGCAATGTAATCTGATGAAAAATGTTTAATGCATTAAAAAGTTACATTAGGAAAAGAACAGTTCAGTGATAGATAGATAGAGGTGTTAGGTGTGCCAAAAGTGCAGTTAGATTAACTATTTAAATGGTCAAATTAAACAAGACCAAATTAGTTAATTTTCACACCCTTAACCCCTATCTAGCTGAGGGAAGTTTTCTAACCCTCCCCTCCCCATTGCTAACAGCAGTTTTGCTTTACCCAATCTTAACAACGTTGGCAATCTGTTATGGTTCTAGGACTAGCTGCACTTCTGGCACCTTTCTGGTCTCTCTGGTTGCACTCTGTTACATGGCAGCTTGCCCCTTTAAGGGCTGGGGTGGAGTGGGGGGTGGGGAGTGAGCAGCCAGCACTATTCTGGAGAGGAGCCTGGCAGACCAGGTGCTGGGAATCCTCTGACACAGCTAGACAGCATCAAGTGTTTGAGGTGGCTGATTTCCAGCTAGGTGGTATAAATGAGGGCATCTGGGACCAGGAGAGGGCTGGGAGTACCTGCTTCTGTGTCCGCAGCAGAAGACGGTGAGTAGGCCTTGTGGCTCCTCCTGGAGTGGGAAAGGTCCTAACTATTGAGTGGCTGGAGGCTAAGACCCCCACAATCTAGGCTGAGAACAGGATCATTACTTTGTTACTGTTCCAGATTTCCTTGTCTCTTGTTGAAGAATAAACAAGGCCCTGAAGTAAGAGCTACAAACTGAGCTAAGCATGGCCAGTTGGTTTTTCTGAGGCCTTGTCTACACTCACTGGGGGTTTGAAGCACAGCAATCAATGCATCAGTGGTCGATTTAGTGGGTCTTCACTGCTAAATCGACCACAGATTGTCCTCCCATTGACTCCTGTACTCCTGAACGAGAAGTGCAAGGGGAGTCATGGGAGAGCGTCTCCAGTTGACATCACGGAGTGTGGACCCCACGGTAAGTAGATCTAAGTATGTCGACTTCAGCTACATTATTCATGTAGCTGAAGTTGCGTAACTTAGATGGATCTCCCCCCGTAGTGTAGACAAGGCCTGAGGCTGGTGATTGGTTCCACCAGTTTATACATTTCCTTGGGCGTTTGGCTTTGTGCCCTTACCAATACTGAGGTGGAGTTTCAAAGTTTTGACCCACATGCTGTGAGCATCCTCCATCTACAATATTTTCAATGGTAGAGCAATTTTAAGAGATGAATTTATTTTTTGTAAGAAAACAATGTTTCAGTTGGAGGATTATGTTTCAGGAACTAGTAAGAAACATCTGGGGCCAGAGTCTGGAGGATGTTACTCTGCTTTGCACCCACCTCCAAGGTAAATCTGTTTTTTACCAGAATGCCCAGTCGAAAAGGGACCTGGTCTGGTCGGTAGCGTGACGGGACTAAGGCAAGCTCCCTTCCTGTCCTGGCTCTGCACAACTCCCGGAAGTGGCCGGCACATCCCTGAAGCTCCTAGGTGCAGGGGTGGCCACAGGGACTCTGCGCGCTTCCCCTGCCTTGAGGGCTGGCTCTGCAGCTCCCGTTGGCCGGGAACTGCAGCGAATGGAAGCTGTGGGGGCGGTACCTGTGGGCATGGGCACCATGCAGAGCCCCCTGGCCCCTCCACCTAGGAGCCGGACATGCCGGCCACTTCCGGAAGTTGTCTGAGGTAAGTGCGGCCCGGGCGAAACCCCCACCCCTCACACCCTCCTGTACCCCAACCCTCTGCCCCAGCCCTGAGCCTCCTCCCACACTCCAAACCCCTTGGCCCCCACCCAGAGCCCCCTCCTGAACCTCATCCCAGGCCCCACCCCAGAGCCCACACCCCCACCCGGAGCCTTCACCCTCTCCTTCATCCCAACTCCCTCCTCCACCCTGATGAAAGTGAGTGAGGGTGGGGAAGAGTGAGTAACGGGGATGGAGTGAGCAGGGGACAGGGCCTCAGGGAAGGGGTGGGACAGGAGTGAGGCAAGGGTGTTCGGTTTTGTGTGATTAGAAAGTTAGCTATCCTATATGGAAACACAGAATAACACGGGTTGTTAAGCAATCCCTGCTGCCAGCATAGTAGGGGAAATGTTGCTGGAGGAAAGGAGGTGTGGCTGGAATATTCTTTGCTGCACTGATCCTTGGTGGCACTTCTGGCCCCTGTGGCCATTGTCGCCTGGCATAAATTAGAGCAGCCCTCGGGCTTTAGAGCACTGTTTCCCATACACATCTGACCTGTGCTCTGTACTCTTTGACCAAACCCAAGAGCTTAGCCCATGATCGTAATGTGCGCTGTGGCTGTACTCTAGATAACTTACACGTTATCTGTTTCCTGCTGTTGACTTACTTTAATAATTGAGAGCCAAACTCTGAGCTTGGAAGCCTGTAGTAAATCTGAAGAAACATTTTCTGTTCAATGAAGTTTTGCAGGATTTATATTAGTGAAAATGAGGTTAGAGTTCGGTCTTATGTGTGCTGAAACAATATCCATTAATATCTGAAACATATAAAATATGTTCTTCCTATTTCAATAGCTAGTGCCTAACAGCGTCGTCCCTCCCTTTGTTGATATCTGAGCATTTGTAGATTTAGCCCTGAAGAACTCTGAGTAGTACAGGGCCCAACTGCTCAGACTGGCTGTTTAAACTGTATGATAATACGTATTTGTGCACGCTGACATCTATTCACACATGCAAAAGCAGGATTTGGATACACAGTTTAGCTGACTCATCTGAAAAAGTCATGTTGAAGCTGTAGCATCTAAAAGATTTGGATCTGCACCATGTGCTGGTTGACTGAAGTATTAACACAGTAAATTGCAAAAAGGTGTTCAGAAAGGCTGAGTTCCTATCGTCATCAGTAATGTATTATTTGTGCTACATTTCTGACTTATGCTGTCATGTCTGGCTATTCCTATGGAACTGACCATAAAAGGGCGTGATTTCCTAATGTCATTATATAACTCCAAATACTATTTGTATTTTTCCTTAATAAACACTGAGTATTCAGTATACCTCTGTGCAGGTAACCTGTTTGGCATCATACATGCTGATTAATAGGTTTAATTTACAGCAATAATTCAATGGTAATACAGCCCCCTAGGAAAAAAGTTCTTTTCTATTGAGATAAAGCAGCAGCAGCTCCATTAGCTCAAGCCAACAGTGACTTTTTTTTTTTTTTTTACTGTTCCCGCAATTGCTTTGACCAAGATTTTTCTTAACATCTATGCATCTGAAAAAGGCTAAAATATCTGAAGAGAACTATTAACATGCATGCTTTAGCTTAACATCTTTTTCATGTTTGGCTCTGGGGGGAGGGGAGGGATTATCATATTTTGATATAAACATCTGTTTTATGTTTTTCTAAATGTGAGCTTAGTATGAACATTAACTCCTGAATTTTCAGGGTGTTGTGTAGGGTTTTAGCCATTTATGAAGTCCGGTTTGTTAAAGACAGGTCCAGCACTGCTACAGAAGCAGTCAGCTCTGCCTTCTGGAAACATCTAGTCCACACTGGACATGCTTAAAGGCTTAGGGCTGGTCTATACTGAAAAGGTACATTGGCATAGCTATGTCTCTGAAAGATGTGAAAAATCCACACTCCAAGGAAGATTCCGCTAGGTTGATGAATTAATTCCTCTGTTAGCCTAGCTACTGCCTCTCAGTGAGGTGGATTACCTACAGCAATGGGAGAACCCTCCACTGCTGTAATAAGTATCTATACTGAAGCTCTACAGCGGCCTAGCTGCAGTGTGACAGTAGTGTTTTAAGTCACTACCATGCAATTATCCTTTGCTTAGGCATTGCAATACCAGTAACTTGATACCTATTGTCCCATTATTGCACATTCTAATGGTAGTCATGGTGTTTGAATCCCAGTTGTTCTTTCTAGAAATGTGTTTAGTTACTAACAATCTTGTTTAGCAATGTTAAAAATACTGCAGAGTACAGTAGTCTCCTCAGAGAGACCAAATTCCTATTGATTTCAATGACCATTTAGCCTCATTAAAGAATTTCAGGATCTGGCCCTAATATTTTTTAGCTCCCACGATGAAAGCAATTGTGTCCTGTTAATGAACAGTATATAAGCTCTAGGCAGTGACAGGTGGAAAATCTCCAAAAGTTGGGAAAGTCAATTCAGTTCAGACAAGCACCTAAAATGTCAAATACTTTTCTGAATTATCCATACTCTCTGAGCCAACAGAACTGGGCTTTCTAGTACTTTCTGCTTCCAGCTGGGTCAGGACTACTACAAGAAAAACACCTCATGCGAAAATTTGGCACTTCTCTTTCACAGTTTCAGGGGAAAGACAAAAGCACTTTTTTTAATTTTTTTTTTAACAAATTAAGAAAGACGTGATCTGAAATGTTTTGAACTGCCCAAATTGTTTGATTCCTGGATTACATGAAATTCTGAGTCAAATGCTATTTATATATTGACAAATATGTGATTTTGGGTAATTGGCATGCCCTCCAACGTATGGATATGGTGAGTATTTTGATACTCCTCAATCCATCCTTTACATGAGGGGAAACCATTGCTTCCCTCACCATTGTGGTAAACATTTGTATTGAGAAGCACTTGAAAAAATTCCAGCAGTTCTGCCTTTCAAGGATGTTGTCCCCCACAAAAGATGCTTAAATTCCATGGCTGATGAGTAGCTGGCCTTTCATTACCTGTGCATAGTTGACAAATGCAGCATGTATTCCATTGTATTTCTGAGGCTGTCAGTGACATCCAGTGGCCAACTAGATTAAACCTAGATATAATCCATATGCTTCATTTCCATCCCATTGGTGCTTGTTTTAATCAATTAAATTCATAGCGTTAATTGTGCGATTGGGTTTTTTAGTCTAATCCCTACTCAGGACTTCAGTGAGAATGTTGCCTGAGTAAGGATTGCTGGTTTTCACTTTCTCACTATTGCCTCTCCTTTCAAATTTTCAAAGTCAAAACATTCCACAGGAGGCAGAATTATGACATTTCTGTTCTGTCTTTTTTATTACAAGAGCATGGCAAAATTGAAAATATACCCTTTTGCCTCTTTTGTTGTGAAGCTTTAACTAGAGTTGTCAGCCTGAGTTCAAATAGATATGAATATATTGCACAGTCTAAAAAAAATCTCAACATTATCCTATTTCTTGGTGTTTTATTCATACAATTTCATTTGTATTGAATGAATAATTTTGAAAATGGTTAATTTGTTTACAAACTAACATATAAACAGCTAACAGAAAAAGCAAGCAGAACATATAAACATTTGCTATAAATGGCAATTTTGGTGAAAGAATAAATGAGAAAGGGAGGAACATCCTTGCTGCCGTACCAGCTGATAAGCATGACACATACATGGCCATGGAATAATTATGACTTCATTGAATATCTTCTTGTTTTGTGGGTGAACAGGGCCTACAACAAAGGGATCCTATCTTTGATTGGGGCCTCCAAGTGCTACCACAACACAGATAATATATAATAATAATAATTCTATGTTGTGGTATTTCTTGTCTTGTGATTTCTCATAATCTTAGCTGATAGGTGGTTCAGGTGTTATGAAAATTTACTAATGATTATACCCCTAGTTTTCAAAAATCAAACAACACACACTTTCATCTTAGGAATAAATACAGTACACTTAAAAAAAAAAAGGCAATTCATGCCAACTGCTACCATTGTCATATTTGTGATTTATTTTTCCCCATTATCCTTTTTCCATAGCTGGCACAAACTAAAAAAAAAATTACAGAGGGCTGCTCTTGAAATATAGTTGTGGTCATCAGAAATGAGAACAAAAAATAATAAACTCCAGAACTTGAATTTAGAATAATGTGTTTCATCAACAGGATATATACCATAAGCATGAAATAGCAACAAATGTGGATTAAATGTCTGGTTTTTGTTAGGGAAACGGATAATGAATTACCAGTATTTTAATGATGATAGCATATAAGGTCACATTCTGCTATCATTTATATCCGTGTAAAAACTGGAATAACACCAATTAAGTTAATAAAGTTACACCATATTTACATTAATGTAACTGAGAGCAGAAACTGACTCAGTTTCTATGTACCATACTTTGTTTCTTTAAAAACATAAATAGTATGAGTTTTTATTGCTTAGAAGCATCCTTTTGTTTGAGAAGCCAAGCCCAAAATTCTGGTTTCATGATCTTACATATTTTGAGTTCACTAACTACCCCTTAAACTCCAAGATAATGTACGTTTACTAAATATTCTTGATTCTTGCCAAGGACAGCCTGGCTCACAGATATGCTAGACTACAAGAACAAGCCACAGCAGATATGCCATCTCCTCACTGCTGAGAGATGCACTTCGTCATCTCTCAGTGCAAATAGACATACATGTTCAACCCCACCGGCTCTTTAGCAGCCAGGCAGTCATCTTAAATGGTGGTTCTGTGTGCTGATAATGCAAGGGAGTGGTGCTGGGATTCAGAGACTGCATTTTTTTTTCCCCCTGAGCACTTAACTTAGTGGTCCTGGGTAGCACTGGTGTATTCTGAGTGGAAGGTGGCCGTGAATGTCATAATTCAAATTCCAACCTTGATATTTTGCATCTTTTCCATGCAAGAATAGCTGTTTCCCCAAATTTCACAGAAAATAAAAAATGTGAAAGTTGCAAAATTATTCTAAATGAAAGTGAGAAAACAGTTTGTGCATAGTAATTGTCTCTAGTAATTCCCCTTACAAGACAGTTATCCATTTAGGTACTGATGACCATACGTGCTAGGTATTATTGACAATTAGCAATAAAAAAGTATTCAAATAGATGGAATACTACCATTTTGCTAGGTTGTGCTGTTTCCTGTTTGTTCCTTATAGGTATTTTTACGGCTCTCATCACTGTAGTTTGTCTGTTTTCTATGGTACAGAAAACTAAAGTCCAGTGTTCAAACCACCAAGAAATTAAGATAACAGCGTAGTTACTTTATTGTGGAAGTATTCCTAGAACACTTACAAAAGAATTGGCCTGAGTGAGCCAAACATCACATTTTAATTGGATCTTTGACCCTTCAAGCTCTTAAAATCACCATGGGGTCCATTTTCAAAACATTGCATGGGGCTTCAGACATATGACTCCCATTGCTTTTAATGAGTGTCAGCTAAAATCCCACCCAAAGCTTTGACAGTATAGGCCAGTGATTTTCAGTGGGAGCTTCTACTTCAAGGAGTCCATAGGAAGAAGTACCAGATGGCATGTCATAAATTAAGAAGCACAGTTACTGGCAGATAAAAGATCTGTTCTTTGTAAATAAAGGATCTACAAATGCTGGCTGTTGTACACGTTTGTGAAACTTAAACAAATAAAATGGGGGAATACATATGTAGGGAACCAAGATTTTGAAATCTGCAGAATCTGAGTTTGGATCGTGGAAGCAGAAAAGCCAGGTGCAGCACAAGCTCTCCTGCTGGTAATAGCTCACCTTACTCGATCACTCTCATTACAGTGTGTACGGTAACACCCATTGTTTCACGTTCTCTGTGTATATAAAATCTCCCCACTGTATTTTCCACTGCATGCATCCGATGAAGTGAGCTGTAGCTCACGAAAGCTTATGCTCAGATAAATTTGTTAGTCTCTAAGGTGCCACAAGTCCTCCTTTTCTCTATGTATGGAGTTAATCCAGATTAAGAGTTTCCCCACAGAATTATTTAGGAATAGCTATTGTGCTTTAAATTCACACTTTACCTTAATCAGAATTAACTTTCAAGCAGAGGCAAGCCCTCAGGTGTTGAAAGTGTAGTATTCTAAGCTGCACTGTGGGATTTTCACTGTGCTGTAGCAGCTCTACAGGAGATGTTACTGGAGGGCAAACTAGTGCGCTGCAGATTCACGCACTAGCTTGCTGCTCAGTGACTTGCTGTGTAGACAAGCCTTCAAACTGCCACTTGCCCGTACATGGCTGAAGAGCACTCTAGCAGGAGAGAGAATTCTCCCACGTGGAAAATGGGACAAACATTTAAAATATGACTCCTTCCTTTTACCTCCAAAATCCCTAGGAGACTTCTGCCTCAAGCTCCCCATTTTCCCCTGAAGCCAATCAAGGAGTGCGGAGGCCCGTTTTCAGATCCTTAGAGTGAGTAGGGTAGGATTCAAGACCTAGAAAATTGGGACCAAAGATTTCATTTCATCCCTAGCAATGCCACCACTGAAATATGGTACTCCTGGGGCTGACTGCCATTTCCACAGCTGTAACAGAATTCTTGGGAGAACTATCAATCCTTGGTGGCTTATTTGGAAAGACCATTTTACAAAATGGTCTCCCATTAGGTATTTAAAAACACTTCGTTTTTTTGTACCCTCAGAAGTAGCTAAACCTTTATTGAGGTAGTGGAAGCATCCTCCAGCGTATCTTTGGAGGTAAAATCTGGATGAGGGTAGCATTGCAAAGAATACTGATCCCTCCCCTTCATGGTCCCTCCAGCATCAAGCACCCACCTGCCTGCCTATCTGCCTAACTCTGCCCCCAGAATATGCTACCTGGGATACTGAAGTGCAGCTAGTGCTCCAAAAGTACTACTTTGCATAGGGCCCTGTAGCATCCCTTATGATGGACAAAAGACAGGTTTCAGGGGTATGAGCACTTTACTGAGGTTGCTGAGCACACCTAGATACTGGCTCTCTCCAGCTCGCAGACTCGGGACGCAGCAGCCTGTCACCACTTAGAGTCTTCCTAAATCTTGGTCTGCATTAAAGCAACTTTAGAATGTCTTGTTGACTACACTACAGCCCCACAAAATGAGATCCAGCTCAGTTTATATAACCTTCCTTATGTAGAAAGGTGATGAATGGAAGCCAAATGTATTGCACACCGAGAGATGTAAAAGTTAAAATACCCATTATATACTTGAACCTGTGGATTGCAAACTAATGATGTACTTTTGGTATGTTGTCTGTCCTGCAACGTTTGGGACAGATATTTTGAATGTCATTTACATTGCCAAAGCTTAGACTGAAAAGAATATACAAAAGTGAGAATGTTTTGATCTTTAAAAGAGTCTCAACACATGTTTATAATCCCCTAGATAGCTTACCAGTTTTACTAATGTTGAACTTTCCTCATCAGTCCTAGGGAATTTATTTTAGCCTACACGTTGCCCTAATTTTCATCCTGTATGATGCCATAGATTTTTTTAGTGCAGTGGTACATCATTGCTCTGTTTAGCACATTTGCTTTTTAGATATAAATAATGGCTTGCTTCTATGCCGTATTATGGATAATAATAAGTAAAAATGCCAAAATACATAACATGCATGAGAACCTAGTAAAATTAACAGTTTAGAGGCACCGAACTTCTCAAAATTATATTTATCTACTCATGTGGTGTGCACCTGCAATATGTGGCTAGTACATTTGGCTGCAGCATGAGACTATAAAGATATAGTTACATTTGTGTTTTTCACATGTGAGTTTCTTTGATTTTATCCTCCCAGACACACTCTTTAAACAACTGTAGCATAGGCATAGAAATGCTCCACCAAGTTATATGTAAACTCTTATTTTCAAATGTGCAAATATGTATGCAGGAACAAAACCACAATGACAGGTTGTGCCCCTACATAGAAAAGATGGTGTATTGGAGAAGACCCCTTGAGATGTTCCCTGTGCACTGTTCTGTTAAAGGATGGGGGCAGGGTTTTCCCCCTTTCTCTTCCCTGGCTATCCTAGAGATCCCCTTTAAGGGTGTTTCTTAACATCAAAGGAATTCCATAATAAAGTTAATTATCCTCACTAGTCTGATGGGGACAAGGGTACATAATCTGCATGCCCAACAAATCCTTCCCTAATCCATAAAATCCCAACACCCTTTCTACCCAGAGATTTCAGGGCACACAGCTGTCCTCTGTGGGGTTCAGAAGAAGGGGGGAACACTCCTAGAGGTGGCTATACCATTCCATTTCAGAAGGGGGGTGGTGATTTATGTTCAGAGGATCCAGTCTGCAAGCAGATCCTTAGGAAATGACCTTGCCTATATTTAACAGGCAACATACTATGTTATTTATTATACTTTGCTCTTATATCAAATATTTTCTCTGAAGAGTTCAGTAATAAATTGTCTTACAACCCTCTTCACCCTCCCCCTCCTCCCAGTGAAGTAGGTACTATCATCCCCATTGTTTCTGATGGGTAGGTGGAAGCATACGTGCTCAAAGTCATACAGCAAGACAGTGGTTAAGAGTGAATTGATCACGGAAGTCCTGACTCCCCAGCCCATGCAGTAAGCACTAGAAAATACTTCCTTTCAGAGGAAGTTAGGGCTCTGACAACATTAGAAACCACTAAATATTTGCTTTTATTGTTCATGTTATCCTCTTTAGCCCTCAGTTGATTTAGGCGAATGTATAATCAGACTGTAATCTTTATTCTAGTCGGTATAGTCAAGGGAGAGGTCAGAGAGACAGTTTCTTCAGATTTAAAATTATAGAGTGCTTGGATTATCCACAAATACAAAGTTAGTTTTTAAAAATCATATGGTACATATAGTACATAATCAGCAATAACTGAGATTTAGGTGAATAAATTTAATACAGTTTAGATATTAGCATCCAGGTATTCAGGTACATCATTCATGAAGTTATACAGAGTTCGGTGTGGAAAGCATAATATATCAATGAGTGAAGATTGTCCCTCAGTAATTGAGAATTAGAGTAGGTTGTCCATTTAGAAAATACAATCCATGAGGAAAGTATTTCAGATACTTTCCTGACTGCGCTTCTAATCAGCACTCCAGCTCATCCCTCCTGGTATTGCCAATGTGCAGTGATGTGTTCTACGTAGATGTCCCTCAACCACCTGATGAAGTCTGACACTATGAGTTGCTGCATCAGCCAACCGTAATGTTCACCAATTCTGCATTCCCACAACACTTGCTTGTTACTGGGGTCCCATGCGCCCAGGGCTCCAACGATCAGCGCATGTGTCTGGACTTGGTAACCCCTAGCTCTCAAAGTGTCAGCCAGAGGGTGTATTTCTCTACCTTTCAAGCTCTGGCATCGTGGAAGGCCGAGGTCCTGTTCTTGAAGGGCACTCTGACGTCCACCATGATGATCATCTTCCGCTCCTCGTTGCTGGTGATGATGTCTGGTCACAGTTGGCTGTCTGTTCCGGGGATGGTGGAGTTCACGGCAACCTTCCCTACAGGCAGTGGGATGGATCTGACAATCTTGTATGGCATTATGTGGCAGCTGCCAGGCTCTAAATCAGTCCAATTGTGTTATGTTGTTTCAACATAGTAACAAGCAGTCTTATTAGGTGGGCAATTTATATTAAGTATAAGATCACAAACAAGAAAATAGTAATTATGCTATACTAATATGAACAGGATGAATTTTCTAGGGTCTTAAGGCTCCTAGTGTGCCCATATCTTATCCAGGTGATCCTCCACAGAAGAGTATTGGTCCAATCTCTACTTCTTTCTGCAGTCACTAGGACAAACCTGAATTTTGTTCAGCTTTAAAAGTTTTCTTAATTTACAGAATAATCTCTAAAGAGTATTTTAGAGACTTTTCTTGTCTTAAGTCTTTTCCTTTCATTCCCCTTTCTTATGCCTCACTTGCCTCTTGCAGCTGCTTATTCTTGGTGTCAGATCATTAGGCATCCTTCGATACAAAGCTCAGTGATCACAAATGTATAGTACAGTCAACGTTCCATTAGTAATAATAATCCACCTGGACAGCACCAGGCAATCTTTCAATAAACACACCTGCCTCTTCTGACAATCCATCCTTTGCTCTAAGGTCTTATTTCTGCTTGTCCCTGAAAGGTCCATGTCTCCAGTAGCTTCTGATCTCATAAACCAGATTTTCTGTTGTCCACTTTCCCCCTTCTCTTGTCTGTGTCTGTCATCTCCCTAATAACATAGTGGAAAGGTAACTGTAAATTAGGCCATAGCAAGAGGAAGTAAGTACTGAAGGAATAAGTAGCATGATTACAAGTGCCTCAGATTATTCTGAAACTGCAAATTTGGCTCATCTATACTATAGGTACCTGGAAGTAAAAATAAGGATAGCTCACAAAAAATTACTCTCTAACGGGTGCTGCATCATTAGTGTTATTATTTTGTATTATGAAAGTGTCTAGAGCCAGGGCCCCATTAATATATGTAAAATGAGGGCCATGAATCTATGGCTATTCATCATATCTAGATTTTATTTGGCCATTGTACTTTAACCAAAATTGCCTGCACAGATCAGATTGCTAGAATACCTTGTTCAGTTAGGGTACTGCTCCCATTAAAAGCTGTGTTTAAAATTCCCATTGACTTCAGTGGTGGTAGGCCAAGCCTTTCAAGAGGTCCAGAAGCTCAAAGGAGGGACAACAGAACAGAGTTGATATAAGAAATAAGGCTGCAGGCTGATCTAATTTTTCTAATTTATATGACCAATCCTTCCACACTTTGATCTTTTTCAGACCTTCATTGTGCTTCTACAGAACTTTTCCTGAACTCTGTCAGCCAAGTCTATATTAGGTATTTCCATGGCCCTGACCGTATCACCTCAAAAATCTTTTATGTATTTATCCTCACACCACCCATGTGAGAAGTGCTATTATCCCCATTTAACAGATGGGGAACTGAGGCACAGAAATGCTAAATGACTTTCCCAGGGTTATATAAGAAGTCTGTGGCAGAGTAGGGAATTGTGGAAAAAGCAACTTTTAAGCATGAATCTTTGACTTTTTACCAAAAGCAAATTTTGAATTATATAGTTTTTTGTAATATTTGTAATTTGCAATTCATGCGGTGCTGGTTAGTTACATAAATCATCCACTCAGGGAACAGAAACAATACCATGTCTCCTATGTAACTCACAAAGCCTTTTGAAATTTGACTATTGAATAGTTGCAATAAATTGATTTGTGAGCTATTCAAATGGCAAAAACCATTTTGAAGAAGTTAGCAAATACACAAGAAAGTTGCAATTATTCATGGTAGATTATTAGCTCGGCTTTATTCTCAAACTGAGGTCTTGTTCCTGCAAAGAGAGTCCTTGCACCCATGCTGTCCCCTTTGCAGGATCAATACCATAATAATATTTTGATATTGTACTAGTACGCAGGAGAAATAGATATATTTCTTGTTTTTTCTATCAAATACTATAATTATCTGGAATAGCTCTATTAGAGAAGATGGCTAGTTCTAGAAAATCTTATGGACTTTTTGAGAAATATAAATTATTACAAAATAAATATATTTGTTGTTGTTTTCTCATTACAGTTGTTATCATTGTCCTCTTTAGATGAGGTCTGTTGTACTTTTGACTTCTCCTAAATTGTGTTTTCTTGTATATCACTTCAAGCTGATTTTTTTCAATAAGTTGTCACGTGGCTGCCTGCCAACCTGAAAATCCCTGTAAATGTGAAGCTAGCCTCAGCGGGTCTTTTTGGAAGCACGAACGCTTTTGGTTTCAGTAACAGACAAGGCAGAGTCCAAAAAACATTTTGTGATATTTATTTATACAGCATGAATGAGCAAAACATTCCATATAGTGATGATGGGGCCCTAACTCTCAAATTGCAGCTTAAAAAATTCAGGGTTTTTTCCACAATGAAGCCTGATTCTTGCAGGGTTGAAGAGAAGGAACTGAGATTTCTTGAAATGTTATAAGTTACAGATGAAGAGTCAAATTTTACCTCAGTTACACTAGTACAAATCTGGAATGATGCCATTGATTGTACACTTAAAATCACTCCACTGAACTTAACATAAATGACAGTAGAATTTGGAGCTATGCGACTTGATTCTGTTTCTTTTTCAACTCTGCAGGACCTGCCAAGCTTAGGCCGTGTTACTACACACTCTTACACAGGTAGGGCTCAGTTGTGCAACCTCCAGAGCACTCAGGCTCCAGTGTAGCAAAGTACAAGCATACACTTATTTTTAAGCAGATGAGCAGTCCCACTGACTGAATAGGACCTGATCACAGTTGGGGCTGACATTTGACCTCAATGGGCTTACTCAGATGCTTAAAGTTAAGCCCATGACAAGTGCTTTCCTGGATCAGGGCCAGAGTGCTCACCAGGATTAAGATCACCAAATGTGATCAACGGGAGTTTTGCTATTGACTCAAGTGGGATCAGGATTAGACTCCTGAGCAATCCTTCAATGGGATAACTTGCATGAGTAAGGCTTACTTGTGTGAGCAAAGGTTTTGGGATCAGACTGCTGGCCTTAATTTTCTTGTCTTTCCATTAAATGAAGCAACTGCATAAAAGGTACTTGAACAGTAAACCTTTATATTGCACAATAGAAGCTAGAGATAGAAAAGCTGTAGTAGATCATCTAGTCTCTCTCTCTCTCTGCCAGTTCAAGAAAAACAATGGTCACTGCCACCAACCTTTGCAGAGAAACCACAGTGGATTCGTATCAGAGTAACAGCCGTGTTAGTCTGTATTCGCAAAAAGAAAAGGAGTACTTGTGGCACCTTAGAGACTAACCAATTTATTTGAGCATGAGCTTTCGTGAGCTACAGCTCACTTCATCGGATGCATACCGTGGAAACTGCAGCAGACTTTATATACACACAGAGAATATGAAACAATACTTTGGATGGGCTATCACCAGCAGGAGAGTGAATTTGTGTGTGGGGGTGGAGGGTGAGAAAACCTGGATTTGTGCTGGAAATGGCCCAACTTGATGATCACTTTAGATAAGCTATTACCAGCAGGACAGTGGAGTGGGAGGAGGTATTGTTTCATATTCTCTGTGTGTATATAAAGTCTGCTGCAGTTTCCACGGTATGCATCTGATGAAGTGAGCTGTAGCTCACGAAAGCTCATGCTCAAATAAATTGGTTAGTCTCTAAGGTGCCACAAGTACTCCTTTTCTTTTAGTGGATTCGTAGTTAATTTCTTTAACTCATTCAGCTACAGTACAACTGCAACAGTCACCCTACAAAAACTACAAACAATGAATTACAGTTCATTTAAATTACATCTGAAAATACTAATATAATCAAATGTAGACTTCAGAAATTCTAAAAAATATCCTGAAATCAAAATAATGATTTTTATCCCACAGCACACAGCACCTGCATGATACTCACAATTAAGAAAGGCTGTGTAGAATTATGCAACTGCAAAACTGGACAGCCATTAGGGTATAAACAGGACTGCTACTTTCAAACAGAAGTGGGGGGTGGGGTCTCCCAAGTTCCTATTAATTTGCAGTGCAAATATGTAAAATACATGGGTAATTTGTATTGTGCTTAGATCAGTTATAGACAAATTAAAGGGAAGAATAAATAATAGTAAGTATATGATGATGTGTGTCGATTAAAACAGGAAAGGCTTAGGTATGCATTTTAGAACTACCAAATCTCTTTTAGAGATTTGGATTAGGAAGCAGAAGACTCTTGGATTGAAATATAGCAATGGGAATTTATTTGGTTACTTATTACATGTCTAAAGTGCTCATTGCTGTAGTATTCTTTCTTATATTTCACAAAAGAAAATATTTCCCCAGAGATATGCTCGTTTAAAAAATACAATGGACTAGATCTTTGGCGGTACAGATTGGCATAGCTTCATTGAAGTCAATTAAGAGTTGATCCAAAGTTTTTATTTCTGAGCAAAATATGAGAATTTAAAAACAACAGGCATTGTGCAGTAGTAAGTAAATGTTTGATTTGTGTTGCAATAGTGCCTACAGCTCCCTAGCACTGAGACACATTGGGCGACACCTGCAGCAGGGGAACCATCTCGGCAAAACCGCAAGGAAAGGCAAGAAGAAACCATCACAATGGTCTATACCTGAAAACTCTTGCACCGTGCCAAATTCCTGAACTTTACTAACTGAAAACTCTACTCAGCCAAGCAGCTGGGGAGTAACAGAATTACGTAGCCACTACAAGCCTTCCTGGACTCTGCTGTAGTCACTGAAGCACTCACGATCACCTCCACAGATTGCTTTTGTTCTCACAGAACTGGAGTCAGAAGAGGGAGGAAATATTACTTGATACAGATAGACTCCGATTTAAAGAATTTCTACAAACCTATGCCATTGTCCAAAAGGAAGCAAAGAGTTCTTACAAGGCACATTCCTTCTGAGCCAGGTAATGGTACTAGCAGTGCTAGCTAAGCTTTTCTGTTCTGATGCTTGTAGCCAAATTAGGGCTGTCTCCTGTACAGACAGGATGAATAGAAAATTGGTCTTCCATAGCACCCCACTGCAATGGCATTTAGCTGTTCCTTTTAGGCTTTCTATCTAAGAACTGACCTAGCCCTCCCTCCTTCCCCCCACTCCCAATCTACGAGAGAGCTGACAGAATGCATAGCACAAGGTGCTGTGGCTGGAGGCCAGATTGAAACAGATACAGTATCTGCTCGTTTAGGGGAGACCATCCTATTTGGGCATTAGAAATATTTAACATTCCATTTGAAAACCTCACACTAACAAGGTTTTTATTTAAAAAAAGGAAAACTCAGTTTGATTTCGGTCATCATTACCTCAGCTATTGACTGTCACATTTCATCATCCACTATAACTGATATAGTGGCTTATTTAGTAGCAAAGCGGTGTGATATACAATTCTTCATGGAAACAAATTCTGAGCTATGTTCATGGACAAATCTCAATGAACTTGGAGCAGAATCTCACCATATATAATATAAATTGTTCCGGATTGTAATAGTTAATAGGTGCTATTTCTGAATAACAAAGCTCTATTTTTGAAGGGAAAAAATAGCATGCTTCTATTTTTGGCAAGAATGTCCCTCTCAACCCTGGGGGTAGACTGAGTGTGTAAAAGGAACCAGCCATTATGAACTGAATGATTAAGAAAGAAAACTCTTCTCCTGTTTGCAAATAGAAAAGGTTCATTTGTGTATTCTATGTAAAGCTCACAATAAAGTCTTTTGTGTCATAAGCATAGAAAGAAACTTTTATACAGGCAGGAGATTAGGACGATCAGCAGGAATCCCTGCCACCAGAAATTCAAATGTGAATGGGCAAGTTCATGGGAAGTTGGGATTTTAAAGGGATTGTTCTGATGATGCCAAAACATAAGTCTTCCATGGGGCCATCCAAAAGCCAAACCCCAGTGGTGTCTCCCAGTGAAGATATGCTGCGGGGGGAGGGTGCACGGAATTATTTATACTTTCCCATAACACTCCTATGCAGAAAACAGCCGTAAGGGTGTTGTTAGATGCCCTGAGCTCTAGGAGGATTCAAGTGATTCTGGAAGTGCCCAGCACTCCAGAGTGGATTTATCTGGGTGGAGTGGGATAAGGTGCAGGCCCCAGTAAGTAGACTCACCTCTTCACACCAGCTTGTTTTTAGAGGTCAGTGCCGGTAGTAGAGCTTGAAAACGGGTTTAGAAAGGGCCACTGATAAAATCTCCCAATCCCCCACAATGCCATTTTCCTGCTGAGGCTTTAATCACATGCCTAATATACATGAAAGTTGAATTTCTTGGTCAAAACTGCCACATAGGGCACACACAGAAGCCAACAGCTGCTGCCATGCTGAGGCTGCAATCGTAACCACATAGGGAAGAAGTGTGTATGTGCAGGCCTGCCCACAGCAATTCTGGGCACCAGGGCAAAACAGTCAATGGGCCCCCTAGAAAGGGACGTGGTCCGCTTGACATTGGGGTGATGCTGCTGGCTGCGCTGCTGGACACGCTGTTCCGGCATGGCCAGGGCTTCCACATGCCCACCCGGCTGCCGTCACTGCTGCTGGTACCACCCCATGCTCCAGAATGTGAATACAATGTAAATTGGCAGCATCAGTTTAACCTGGCTCGTCTTCCTCGTCCTATCTGCAACAGGGAGATATTAATACTTAACCATCTCCCATTCGAGGCAGCTCAGTAAGCCTTAATATTTGTACACTATTTGCAAATGTAAGGCGCTGTGGAAAGGCTAAGCAGTGGCTGGCAGCGGACTCACTGGCTGGCTCTCTTAGTTGCGCACTAAGGAGGAAGAGACCGCCGTGCTCTGGCTGTTCACACCCCCTTGGTCCCATGAGGGGTTTGTAAAGCCAGGAGGTTTGAAGCAGCGGTGTTATGTTACCGGCCTTTGCTCTAATTTGCGGGGGTTGTTCCAGTGCTGCCTCCAAGGCCTGGGAATGGGGACCGGGCAGTGCAATGGGGCTTCCCTGGGTTTGGGGGACCTAAAAGGGACAGCACCCCCAGTTGGTTGCCTTGATTCACAGCAATTCACATGCAGATAAACCCGAGCAGCCCAGTTCTTATTTCAGTGCACCTCTTCAAAGGGGCAGCCAGCTCCTCACTACTCCCTGGGGAAGTAGAAATTAAGTCTCAACACCTCTGAGACCTGCCTGAAATATTTTGTCTGATGCTATTTAAATGCAGGGGGGAGGATGTTAATACAAACAGGGCTTGGCCAGACATAAAGAGAGGCCCCTCTGCGAGATCAGCCCCGTGCACTGCTGTGAGATCCTGGGCCACACCTCCAAGGGGGAGTGTTGGGGAAGGCTGGCTTTGGGCACAGCCAAGAGGCCACCATCCCCATGTTCCCAACCTTCTGATCAGCCAGGAATGGGCAGTGTCTGCGAGTCAGTCTCCAGGCTCTGCATCCCAACAAGTCCCACACCCTGGCCTGGCTCTGCAGGGTGGCACTAGGCACGGGCATTGCTGCTGGCCCTGTTCTCGCTGACTCATGGTAGCTACAGGGCACACGCCTAGGAGCCCTGCGGCCTGCCCTGGCAATTTAAAAGGGCCCTGGGATCCCAGCCGTTGCTGCCACCAGTACCACAGAAGTGGTGGTGGCCAGGGACTCCCAGGCCCTTTTAAATTGCCTGCACCCCTGGGCAATTGCCCCCTTTGCCTCTCCCTCCTCCTCCGTCCCCCCAGTTGGAAGGCCCGTATGTGTGTGATGTAGGGTCTTATTGTATTTTTTTTCTTTTTACTCTACTTGCTGCTGTGTGTTTCTATTAGAGGAAGAAAGTTCAAAGAAGTACACTTCAAAGATTTTGTTTTTTGTAGGCCATTCCATTTTCTTCTCCTTTGCCAGTATGCTGGCTAATTATTTAACCTAGAAGTGGCCGAAGTGCAATTCAAGGCCAATCTCAGCTTTCTCATATATGAGAAAAAAGTAAAAAGGATGTAGGGTTAAATTTTGCCATTCTCAGGGGTGGCGCACGTGGTGCAGGGGCACGCAGAGACAAACCAGCAGCCAACCGCTTCTGGGAGCGGCATGACACCACAGCATGCAAGCAGCCTGCCTAAGTCCTGCTGCACCACCGGCTGGTAGCAATCTTGCAGCCCCTCCTGTACCCCAACCCCCTGCCCCAGGTCAGAATCCCCTCGTGCACCAAACTCCTTCCCTGATCCTGTACCCCTCACCCTCTGCAGCACCCCAACACCGGAGCCCCCTCCTGCACTCAAACTCCCTCCCAGAAAGAAACTAATATAACAGCTGTTCTAAGGTACGAAGAAGGCTATTTTGAATTAACTTAACTATATTCTACACGTGTTAAGACTGAAATGTAACCACAGAATGGCTTTATGTTAATTAAAAGGCAAGTTCAGTATAGTGTTAATAGTCTTGATGCCATAAGTGTGATCATTTTGTTTTAAATTAGGAAAGAGACTTGTATACAGGGGCCCCACAAGAATCTTATAGCCCCAGGCCCACCGGAGAGTTAATCTGGCCCTGCTTGAACCTAGTGGAAGATCACATTATACGTCTGGGACTGGTATGCCAAGATTTTTAAAAATGACTAGCGATGGGCCTCAGCATTTGAGTGCCCTGTTTGAGAAGCCTTAAAAGGAGCCTGGTTTAGGTGCCTGCAGTCTGTTGCACTTCAAGCAAAATGTGATCCTAAGCAAAGTGTGAGCACCCCTGTTTTCATTCACTGTGTAACCTTAAGTAAAATGGTTTTTACTAGAGGTGAAAGACTTTTTACTTTTTTAAACTATGCAGCTCTTATGCCAAAAATATTTTTAAGACCATATGAGCTGACTTTCAAATAGATTCTGATCTTTGTTTGGAAACCATCTGGCTGAAGAAAAATAGCCAACTGTTTCATCTCTTCTTCCCCCTTCTTCCCCCCAAAATATGTTTTGAGATCAACATCCCTTTTTGAAAAATGTGATTGAGGACTTAAAAATTCAATGTGTGTATGCTATAAATAACAGCGTGCACACTATCGTCTTGTAGCAGTAAACTACTGTACTTTTCCCCCTACAGATGGTGCTGTAATTATAACTTAGCTCTCTGACTCTAACTCAAGGTGTGGAAAAGATATATTAAGTTTGTACACATGCTAGTCCACACTTTTTCACAATTTCAAATTTAACCATCTTTTTTTTGTTTTGTTTAATGGTCATGTTGAAAATCTCCTGTTGTAACAGTTTGGTTTTTTGCATAAACACCTGGATTCAGAGTTTCCTAAAGGAGTCATCTGAAAATAGGTGCTTTCTGCCAAGATGTCACGAAGATTTATGTGCTTATATTTGTGGATTAAATGGAAGACAGGTGGGAGAACACTCAAGCATGAGGAGGAATGATAGAAAACTTATATGTAAAAAAGGTTAGTTGTTATGATGACTACTACTGGTTTAGCTAAAACGGACACAGGTCTTGTAAAAAGGAAGGTGTACCATGCTTGAAAAGCAATACTTCAACAGGCAAATAATTATCTAGAAGACCATGTTTCCTTTAAAACAAAATAGAGGCATTCTGGAATTGAAAACACATACTGTATTGCATTCAGCCACAGTGCTAAATGCAACTTGCATGCCTTGTGGCACATCTGAACAGATGGTTTAAAGAAGAGTGGAGTACTGATGTTGCGAATCTCAGTGGGTCTGATACAAACAGAGGAGTACTCCAGTTTGGCTTCATTATATTGGATGGAATAATTTCCCTCCTTCCACACTCTGATTGGTATATAGAGGAAACTACTCCCACGTATCTCTCTAGTCTCCACTTCTGTAGGGATAAGAGAGGGGCTCCACTGTTCCTGCAACACCTCTCCCCCACCCTCGGAAGGTTGGTCCATGGGTCTGGGATCCATACTGGGGTTGTGGGCGGGGCAGTGGGGCACAGAGCTCAAGCCGAAAGGTAATGCCGTCTGGACTATACTTTTTAGTTAAGTATTTATTTTGTACATATTGCCCACAAGGGTCTTGGAAGCAGCCACAGCCAGGACTACCCCTGGGAGTGTGCTGGGAACCAGAGCTGGATGACCTAGCCTCCCATGATTCCCTTGTTATCAGGAAGGAGGTATCACTGCCCTCCCCCACTCCAAAATTAGGGTTCCTTGCTGAGATTTCCTTTTGTGGAGCTTTCCACAAAGGGGGATGTTGCATGAACATAGGAATTATAGCAGTGATTTTAAAATCATGATTTTCATCAATGAGAGAGAAGAATCATGCCCAATGACTCTACTTTTTTTATGGAGTCAATTATATGTATGTAACTACTCATTTTTTAATGTGACTCCTATTTTAAACACTAACCAATCTAAAATATATCATCACTTGATGGGCTGCTCCCTTATGGCCTGATAGGAACAAGTGCTGTAGTCTGTGGATATCTGCCTACCTATATTGGAATTAAGCGGCGGTGGGGTGGATTTTGCATTAAAAATACTACTATGTACATTCTCTTACCAAAGAAACACTCAAATTGAATTTCATGCTGAAGAAAACTGCAATATAACTCAGTAGTCACCCAGGTCAGCTGTATTATTACTCTGTAAAACACGACCAAATCCACCATTGGCCTCTGTAGTTAAGATACTTTATAAATCAAGCTGGCTGCTATATTCCTTTTAGATTCAAATTAAAGTTCAAGTTGTTCAAATCCATGTACCAAAGGTTTACTGTGTACTATTGTTACTTTTAAAATGGTGGTACAATTAACATTAAAATATTCCCAGCTTTTAAATCACTACAGATGATTCCACCAACACAGATGAAATCTGAAGCATATTGACAACTTCTGTTTCTTTTCCTCTGTAGGAAATTACTGTACTTTTAGGCATGCTAGTGTTCCACAGAAGTGTACTGTTATGGGAAAATGACTGCTAAATTGACTAACTATGTAGCTGGGAATGGTAATAAGAGTTAAAGGAAATCAACAGAGAAAGTACTGTGTAATTCCCAAACTTTTTGTGTAAGTTTATTTAGTAGAAAGACTAGAGGAAAAAAACATTTTAAAATTGGGTTTGCAAGGTGTTAATGGTTTGATTAGATAAATGTTTGCTTCCAAAGGTCAGATGCCAGAAGAAATTTTAACACGGTTAAGAAGCGATACAAAATTCTGCCATCCAAGAAAAACATGTTGTTCCGCGCACAAATGAAACTATCGAGTATTGTATCTTAATGTAACTTTGGTGTACTATTGTATTTCATTTTCTAGACTCCAGGACAGCTCTGTATTATTGTGTTATATACATTTCTATACATACATTTATTTTAAAATGCTTAGAAGGAAATTGCAAAAGTATGTTTCATAATCTGAATTTTTAACTCCGTATTGTTTGTAATAATTCCTTGTAAGTTTGAAGCTGAAATCTGTTTCCTCCCTGAATGTATTTTGCCTGCACTGCACATGCATACTGGTTTATTAGTATAGGGGATTCTCATGATTTCAGAGCTGCTGGAATAGATTTTCTTACCGGCACTGAATTAAATTAGTTACACTGCCTAACTGCAGGATCAGGCCCGAAATACAAAAATCAATATACCTTTTGCAAACAAGTGGGACTGAAAAGCAGATTGAAATTTAGCATCTACCAGCCTTAGCAACATCCCTTTGAATTGTAGCTCCATGCAATTTAAGAAGCAGCATTTAGCTGAGTAGATTAGACACTTGCCAAGGTCAATTTGACAGTCTCAATACAAATGTTTCCCATTATTTGAGTTATTTCATATATAGGGCTTGATTCTTTCACCCTTAATTATGCTGAATAGTATTTTAGTGCATGAGTAGTACTATGGACTTCTGTGTGGAGCAAGGTACTACTCAACAACATAAAGGTTTGGCCATTTATTTATTTTTGAGGGGTTTTTTGGAAGATATTAATCTATTTTTTAAAAATATTTCTATTCATTTTACTCAGCCAGGTACCTTTGATACCTCTAGGTCTTGATTATCCTAGAAATTATACAGTAATATTTCTTGTCAAGGGGCTACCAGTTTAACACAACCTCTGAAAATGTTTAAATTAAGTTAGACTAACATGTTATAGATGCATTGTTTGCAAAGGGTTTGTAAACTAGTCACATTCAAAGCATTCCTCCTCCTCAGCAGGATATTATATTCTATAATCTGTTTACACAGTGGGGTCAAATTCTGCCCTCCATTTGCATCTGCACAATTCCACTCTAATAAATGGGAAAGAGAAGATGAAAAGGCAGGCAAAATTTAACCCTACATCCTTTTTACTTTTTTCTTATATAGACAAAACTTCACATAGCGGTGTTGTTGTTCTCTGGAAAAACTATTAATTAAAGATCAAATTAATCACGAACACAACTTCATTGATTTAACAATTGTGTTACACCAGGGATGAATCTAACCCCACTGCATTTTGTTGGTCTCCTTTAATAAGCCACATTATGTCACTCAGTTTGCATGCAAAAGTATCTCTACTATTATTTAGTTACTTTGTTTTTGTAACACAAACTACCAGATTCAGTTGCGTGTAACCAGCAGATTTGGCCAAATCAAAGTTGTGCACTCCAATCCAAATATTTTTTACTTTGTTTCTGCACACATAATTGCATGTGATTTATAGTTGTGTACAGAATTTTATGATAAAACCTCATTAATCACAAATTTATCAATGCAGCAAAAATATATCTAGGCAAACATGGTCTAACATTACAAACATAAGACATGTTTTAGGATGGAAAGAGGCCAGGATCCCCATCTTCATCTATCCCTTAACATTTCATAAATGACAGTCATCATATCAGTGGTTTTCATATGGAAATATAAACACCACTGGAATTCCATACACTGTAAATGACTATGACTCTAGTACTTAGAATTACCAAGAGTACTGCGACTCTTGAGTGGTGTATTCAACATCAATTCAAGAAAGAAGATAACCCAGGCAATTGTGTTAGCGTGGTCTAATAGATAGGGCATTAGAGGGGGATTCAGGAGACCTCAGTTCTGTACTACTGACAAGCTGTATAACTTTACAGGCAAGTCACTTCTTGTTGCCTTTGTTTCCCCTCCCATCCCTTTTCTGTTTTGAAGTCTTTCAAGGTCTTAGGGGCAGGAACTGTCTCTTGTCTTAGTACATGTGTACAGTGTCTAGCACAATGGGGCCCTGATCATAATTGGGGCCTCTATGACCTACTATAACTGAAATTAAAATAAATAATAGAAGATATTAGCCAAATTCTGTTCTCCTTCACATAATTTTAAATCTGAAGTGAGTGGATTGACTCTAGGTTCTAGATTTGTAAATCTAATGGGGCATCTCATGCTATT
The DNA here is from genome assembly GCF_965140295.1 of Lepidochelys olivacea. Classification (NCBI taxonomy): domain Eukaryota; kingdom Metazoa; phylum Chordata; order Testudines; family Cheloniidae; genus Lepidochelys; species Lepidochelys olivacea. The sequence goes on along the minus strand of NC_140417.1, from coordinate 27,171,153 downwards.
GATTTTTAAGCCAAATTCTATTACAAATTGCTGGCACAATGGGCTCAAAGAACCACACCTATATTATTGTTTTTAATGGCTTTCAGTTAAGAATCAGACAAGCTATTTTGAAGGACCAAATTATATCCTGTTTGCACACTGTATGCTGAGACTAGTTTGCTGGTTTGACAAGTGAAAAAAGACTGAAAAATCATGCAGTACATGTCCAAATCCTTACCCAGGCAAACCTCACATTGGTTTCAGCAGGGATTTTGTCTGTGTAAAGACTGGAGGATTTGGCCCATTTTGAACAAGCTAGTGGTTAACATCTAGCACTAGCAACCCAAGCCAGTACATCTAACATAGGTACTTATGTGTTTCCCATCACCATAGTATTTTAGCACCTCAGACATACTGAAACACACTTGCGCTAGCCCTCATCAAGCTAGAGTGTAATTTTCCTTCTGCTGACATTCACCCCTTTTTGTCAATTGTTGAGAATAGGCCACTTCACCTTGATTGAATTAGCCTCATTAGCACTGACCCCCCCCACACACACACTTGGTAAGACAACGCCCACCTTTTCATGTGCTGTAATATATATTCTGCTTACTGTATTTTTCACTCCATGCATCTGATGAAGTGGGTTTTAGCCCACGAAAGCTTATGCCCAAATAAATTGGTTAGTCTCTAAGGTGCCAGAAGGACTCCTCGTTGTTTTTGCTCATAGAGACTAACACGGCTACCACTCTGAAACCTAAAACTAGAGTGTAACCACAGCCATGTGAGCGGTGGGATGGGCTAAGTGCCCCAAATACATGCTGGGAGCTGGGTATGTACTCAGGGCTGCTCGCCCCTCCCACAGTTACTATCATCCTCCCTTCTTTCCAGTGCTTTGTTACATGCACTTCTTATGTATTGTCTTTAATATTCCAAATATGCTTAGGGCAAGGAGTGACTCTTACTATGTGTTTGTAAACAGCCTAGCACAATAGGGTCCTAATCCAGATTCTGGCCTCTGGGCACCATTATAATACAAATAAAAAAAAATTGGACTTGTTACAGACACATTGAGAATAAGTCTGCTACAGTTATTTATGTTACAATTACCTCAAGCTTTGGAACATATCTGGGAACAGCCACATCCTTGATGGGGATTTAGATACCAAACGCCCATGTCCAAACCCTTTTGCCCTTTCCTTTTAAGAGTATATTGCTTCTGCAGCCATGCTACACCCTAATTAGGTGTTTTTTAAAGAAACTCTTGAAGGTTTCTCTAGTACTCGGCTCTATTTGTATCAGTTGTTAATATTGATCTAAAGAGCAGATTACAGAATTTAAACCTGAGAATATGTCCGCGGCACAGGCTACACAGTATGTTAGCCTTCCCTACTTAAAATGGACTCTTGATATGGGTGTTCACTGTAAGAAATTGGAATCTGACTTCTTATGCAACTTGTGAGCTGCTTGAGTCAGATCTTGTAAACTTCATCTCTCCTTCCAGTTTAACAAATAAACCTTGTGGTTGTGGAATTGGATATTGATCCACTTCCATCCGGAGTTTTGTGGTGACTACAGTCCTCACAAATCCTCATTCTACCATCAGATTTAGGAACAACACACAACCGGGATAACCCATTCACTAACTCAACAGGTGAAGTTATTTCTTGCTTCTATAGTTCTTCTGATTTGTCTTTTTTTGGATTCTTGCAAAGTGTAAGGCACATGATCAACCTTAAATAATTTCAGTTTGGTATTTTTAATCAGGTATCATTTTTCTTGTATGCCTTATACTAAACCTATGCAGGAATCAAAAACTGATTCATATTTTCCATTTCACTGCTGGATCTTTCATATGATGTAAAGTACACCAATCCAGCTTTGTATTTTAACCCAGTTTCTACCAATTAGTGAAGCAACCTTTTCTTCTTTAATAAATAATTAAACTGTAAACAAACACATTCGGACTTTGTATTGACTCAGAACATCTCAGTAACCATATTTCCATTTGACTGTATTTTTGCATCAATTTTTACAGGTACAATATGCTTCAATGCCTCTGAATTTAACATTTGCAAATTTGTTAGTATTTTAATTTCAAAGTTACAGATGCTGGACCAGATGCTCAACTACTGTGAGTTGATATTGCCAGTTTATATTAGCTGAGGATCTAGCCCACTGTATCAAATTCTATCCTCATATTTACATCACTTACATTGGCCTAATAAGGAACATTGGAGTCCATTTAGTCATGTGTCACAAACATCTGAGTATGATCACAAGTCTTCTAGTAATGGGCAGGTAAGTTTTTGTGACAGGTTGCTCCCAATTTACATAGCTGGTAAGTATTTTCAGGCCAATAGGTGATAATTACTTCATTTCACTGAATTTCTCTCTCTGCTATTGTGCATAAGAACAGGCCCTGCATTCAGCTTATTGACAGAACATTGCTCTGAATGATGTGATGTTGCCAAGTAAGAGAAACTCGACTTCTTCTGGCTTCCTGGGTCTAGTGACTCCTCAGACAAGAAGAAAATAGGACTAGGGGTTCCCTTCCTTTACATGATGTGTAGGCAGAGGTAATCTTATTGAACTAGCAGGCTGTGCTCACTGCAGCATCCAGGTGGTGACTCCTTGCTTGGTTTGCTGGAGGAAAAGGAGTTCTCACCCCCTTTAAAGGGAGCACTTCCCCTTACAATAGGTAGTGGAGGAGGAAGGAGGAAGTTTACAGGAATGGAGCAGGGAAGGAGATACAAGCAGGAAGCAGCTGGAACACGTTGGGGGAAGGCACTGCCCTTCGAGCTGACTGGAAAATTATGTGTGGGTATTTATGGCCTGTGCAGTCCCAGAAAAGCCCTCTCTTACCAGAAGTGGGCTGGCAGCACCCACTCTCCAAAAGGACTAGGCTGTGGGCGTTATGCTGGTCATCCTTTTCTGTGGTGGCTGTGAATCTTTAATCTTACTGCCAGATTGGCTGAAGTAGGGTAGGATGTTTTTTGGCTTCCCCGCTGGAGGTCTAAGGGCCCAGTGAGGTAGAGGAGGGGGGTTAGGTTATAATGTTGAAACTTAGTATGTAAAGCTTGTGGCAGATGTCCAGGGCAGGTACTCAGTATGGATAAAATAGATTGGAAAAGGATTTAAATGAAAGCATCCCTTAAAGGAATGGAAGAAGCAGAGGTTGGGGGCTCCTGTGTCTCATACAGTGGGGAGTGACCTTTTTTTTTCTAGCCCCCTCTTAAGGGAGCTGAGGAAGGGGAGTTCAGGGCTTCTACATCTAGTACAGTAGGGAGCCGATCCCCCTCCTTTTATAGCCCCGTTTCACCTGTGACAAGAAGAGCGGGACAGGGTGGAAATGATGACCTGCTCTATACAATTTATTGCTGAGAACCCCCAGATATTTTAGGCTATTAAAGTTGTGGCCTAATTAAACCACATCCATTGCCACCTGTCTGTTTTTTCAGTGTGGCTGGACAAGTTCCTGTTTGTAGACACGAACATAGTGCGATATCCACTGCTCCTTCCAGGTTGGGTTTTTCACTCAGTCACATCTCTTTGTAACTGGATGTCTGACTCCAAACAAAAAGTGATGCCTGAGGGCTTTTCACAGATGTTTCATGGCTGGGAAATATCCAGCTCTTCCGTTTCTTCAGTGAAACTTATATCTCTGAGGTAGGAAGCTTTTGTGGGGAACATAGTGCTGAGCACTTCAATCAAGTTCTCATCGTCTGTCTCAAGTGGTTCTTGATGAAAACAAAACTTCAGGGCTGAAACTGTTCCTCTTTCAAACATAATTAGATTAAAATATGGATCTTTTCCTGAGTGCCTGTGTCATTAAAAAACTGTATTTTTGTACAACCTGCATCTTAGAATTGATGATCAAGTGATGATCGTTGAAGTCCCTGCTTTTTGAGAGCATCTTCTTTGCTCACAAAAACATCCACACACTCTGCTCAGCTTATATATTAATTTTTGACCACTTGCACAGCCTTTGGCATTTATATCACAATGATGAAAGTTCAGAATGAGTTGAGAGAGACTAAACCTCTGCTCTCTCCCACTTCCACTGGCTTTCTGCACTTAACAGTGGAATGTCTATTCCTCACTAATATCAGAACAAGCTTTCAATGTGAAAGGTTCCTTTCCTAATTCCTTCAGACTTTCTGTGAGCAGGGATGAAACTGGCTTTTGAAATATATAAGGATGTTATAGTTAGTTCTTCTCAGGGGTCTGTCATATGATATTAGCAGTTATCTAGTCATATTAGTGTCAAAATGTGCTGGCAATACATTTAACTTTACTAGTACCATATGAGTGTCTATTCATGTTAACGTACAACCTGTGACTCAAGTGGCTGAAAATGAACAGGGTATAATGGAAAAAACTGCTAATGATTTTAGATTTTCATTGTTGCAATTATGTTAGTAAAGGAATAATATCCTTCACCACATAACAACTTGTATGCACGCTGTGTGGTGATGTGGTCATGTGTGCTTTTTTAAAATATTCCTCCACCTCTTTTGTGTCCCCATTCTTTTATACTCCAGGTATTCTTGTCCCCCTCCCTAAATCCCCTTAGATCCATTCAAATCCCTCTCTACATCTGATTTGTGGGCCAAGTTTTCATTGCAGCTCAGAAGTAAAACATGTCTGCTTACTCTACCTAATAACATTAAATTTTTCATTTGTAGTCACTTAAGACTATTTTATTAATAGAGCCATATATGTTTAATCATTGTGAGGGATTACTAGTAGATATTCCAATAAATAATTGTTCATTTTAAGGATAAAAGCAAGCAGAAATTTGCTTCCAAAGCATATTCATCAGTGTACTGACAACTTACTGTTGATACCTTTTAATTACATAAGGCTTTCTTCTAGAGATTTATCCTTAAATCTCTTGATAATCCCAGCAAATAATGGACCACTCCCTCTACAATACAATAGTATACACCTGTCAAAAAAGCAATCTAAATTATTCCAATCCCTTTTTGTTTGGGTTACATGCCTTTCTCCAAAGATGGAAAAGGCAAAATTCAACTAAAGCACTTTGCTCTGCAATTTCATCTTATAAATAGTTTATTCAGACTCACAACTGAACACATTTTCTTAAAGGGGGATAAATGTACCTACAAAAGCTCAAAAAGGGGCACTTACAAAAATATTTGAGATTTGTAGTCATTTAAAATTAACCAAAATACAGTTTTTAAAATGTAATTTTGGTCATAAGCAATTATCAATATCCTAGAGCTGCTCTGTGAAATTAAAAAGAAAAGAAAAGAAACTTGGGTGTGAACATTCAGTTGATCTGGGCATTAGGCAAAGCGCCATCCATTAAAGACCCACGGAGGTTTTGTCCACATTTTTCTGATTGAATACTATTCTCGTAGTCAGAATGCAGTATAAGTTGCCAGAAACCATTCATCAGACCCTTGCAGAAAAGCCTGTCAGCTAGGGCTGTAGGCCTAGAGCCAGGCTGTCAAATTTTGGGATTGCAGCCAGTCTGTCATGGTCTGAGGCTGGTAGCCAAGCAGTAACTTTGATGTTTAAGGGGTTAGCCAACTGGTATGTGAGGGTGGCCTATCAGCTCAGAACTAATATACCACACTCAAAGGTCATGAGTTCTGAAACTAATCTGGCTGTTAAAGTATCTCTAATAAAAACTGAGGTAGACATTTTATATTGTAAAAAATGTTCAAATTATTTCAGCATTTGTTTTGATTAAAATTTCCATTACACGTGCTTTTCATTATGCAAGTCAATTAGTATATAAAAGATTTTCTGTTTTAAAATGTTCAAATGAGCATAATTGTTCAACTTAGAAAGATTACAATGCTTTTATTTAATTAACACTGCAATAAATACTTCATTCTGTAATGAACCCCATCCTTTTAGGCCATTAACCATTCAATAAATGTACAGTATGGAAGGTTCTTTATGGGGAAGAAGATAAATAAAGCTATTTAAATCAATGTGCAACAGCTATGATGGTAAGCAGCAAATTATAGCTTTTTGCTTCTCATCCACTAGAGTTGTACCTCGATTACAAACATATGGGACTGCAATAAACACTAAACATTTCAATTGCAGTTTCGAACATAAGCTACACTCTGTTCTTTCAAATTCTGCAAAACAGAAATGCACTCTGAAGTGATGGCATCTTACAAACAAAAGAAGAAATTAACAAACACCTATATATATAGAGAGAGCGCTTCTTTGGTTATACAAACTGTTGTCAGAATTTTCAGATTTAGAGCTAGATCTTTTATTTCCAAATGGGGGAAGGGGAAAGACTAATAAAACTCGATACTATTAAATAATTTACCACAGTAATAGGGCCAGGAAAAAAATCCCCTCACAATACTGAAGCATGGAGCATCCACATCAGAACAATCTATTGCATGAATTAATGTAGTACTGAAATTATACTTTGAACCTGCTACTGTAAATGGGCCCCTATACTACATTAGGAATACTGTACATACTAATTCTCTTCAGCCCCTCTGTTCAAATAACATTAGCTATTGGTATGCTCTCCTCTTGTGCAATGTAATGTGTGCATTTAAGTATGTAAGTCAGAGGTAAAATTGAACTATGCAAGATTCAAATGTAAAGCAAAATCGTGTAATCCTGGCAGTTCAGTGGGAGATTTGACTGAATAAAGAGGGAAGGCCCTAAAAGACAAGGTGTTAAATGTGTTCTAATTCCATCCAAGTCAATGGAAGCTGAGGGCTCTCAGCACTTTGCAGGAGATTCTCAGCATTTTAAATTATCCAATCATGGCTAGACTCCAGGATTTGGTCCTAAATTTGTAAGGCTTAAAGGCACCAGTAAGATTTAAGAGTAATTTAAGGGAAATTCCACTCTGTTGTATTTCGTGTCATTGCACTGTCATATACAACAATGTAAAATGTGGGGACAAAACTATTGGAGCTTAAAAATGGAGGCTCAGCCAAAAACTCACTGACCTGAAGCTTGCCAAAAATGGCAACATAACCACTAACTAAATCTAATTTGTGAACTTCACAGAAAGAAGGCCTCTTTGTCAAATTGTAATATCATTTAGGAATATGGATACATCCAAGTTTTTGTGGGACAAAATATTTTATTGTTTGATTAGCCAAACCATCCTTTTTGCTAATCCAGGTTCAACACGCTGGAGCCTTAAAAAAAATAATTTTTTTTTAAACATTACTGTTCTTTTAAAACACATTAAGTTTTTGAAAACTAGTGGCTAGCATTCTTGTATGGCTCCCACTGAAGTCCCTTACTATGTTGCACTTTTAAATTATTAGAAAGTTAAATTAAGCCGCACAAACATGTAGACAGTCCTCGTTATCCGGAATCACCTAATAAAATTCTTGAGAAATGTTACACAACACTGTATTTCTCCACTACTATTTGAAGTGTTTGTTTCCAACCTGAAAATAATCTATTTACCTCATATAGAAATAAAATAAAATATTTATTTGAATTTTATCCCATCCTGTATAATTTGAAAACTGCTGAGTAAAGAAAAATCAACAATTAAATGTTCGAAAAGCCTAAGACTACAGTTTAAAAACAGAAAGTACTGCAACAACTTCTATCAATGTAAAGTGTTTTTCAGACCTTTTAAATACAGCTGAAAACAAGTTAACATTTAAAATTAATTTTCTCAGGAAGTTTAGCCACCGGTTTTTGTATATTTTGTGGAAAGGGAAAAAAAAACTATATTCCTGTTATGCAAAAATAAATTGTATAGTTTGCAGGCATTTTATTTAAAGAGTAACTTTTTAAATCCAGCAGTGAGATTTCACACAAGGAGTCTCCTCCTTCTTCTTCTTCAAGGATGCTTTAAATAAGGATATGCCTGTTTTTAAACTCTAATGGTTTACAAGGAAAAAGGAGCAGAATACTTTGACATATTAAAGTCTTGCCAATGAAAGTGTTAAAATCAGGTAAAAGCTCAGTATGCTACTTCTGGTCCGTTGTCTCACATAATTGTATTAGCTCATAGCACTTAAAACCTAATGGATTAGATTGTGGGTTCTGCAGACATTTAGGACCGAAGTAGTATCACCCGCTTTTGATAGTCCCTTGTATATCAGTGGAGCTTGTCTCACAGTAAGATGCTTAGGTCTGGGCAACTAACTCTGGGGTTTCGATGCCTAAGTCCCACTTTTTTGGCTCCACAAAACTCCTGCTGAACCCTGTAGGAGCCTAAATTCTCTCTGGCCCAATGACTATTTAAGTATTTACCCACAGTGGAACAGTCTTTTAGGAATAATGGGTGAGAGCACATGTCTGACTCTGTAGTCCAGTGGTTAGGGCGCTCACCTGGGAGACCAACGGTCCAATCCCCCTGCTCCAATCACTCTTTCATTATTTATCCAATGGCTGTTGTTCAAGTCACTGAAGACAGGTAGCGAAACGACAGGTTTCAGAGTAACAGCCGTGTTAGTCTGTATTCGCAAAAAGAAAAGGAGTACTTGTGGCACCTTAGAGACTAACCAATTTATTAGAGCATAAGCTTTCGTGAGCTACAGCTCACTTCCTCAGATGCATATCGTGGAAACTGCAGCAGGCTTTATATATACACAGAGAATATGAAACAATACCTACTCCCACCCCACTGTCCTGCTGATAATAGCTTATCTAAAGTGATCATCAGGTGGGCCATTTCCAGCACAAATCCAGGTTTTCTCACCCTCCACCCCCCCACACAAATTCACTCTCCTGCTGGTGATAGCCCATCCAAAGTGACAACTCTTTACACAATGTGCATGACAATCAAGTTGGGCTATTTCCTGCACAAATCCAGGTTTTCTCACATCCCCCCCCACCCCCATACACACACAAACTCACTCTCCTGCTGGTAATAGCTCATCCAAACTGACCACTCTTCAAGTTTAAATCCAAGTTAAACCAGAACATCTGGGGGGGGGGGGTAGGAAAAAACAAGAGGAAACAGGCTACCTTGCATAATGACTTAGCCACTCCCAGTCTCTATTTAAGCCTAAATTAATAGTATCCAATTTGCAAATGAATTCCAATTCAGCAGTTTCTCGCTGGAGTCTGGATTTGAAGTTTTTTTGTTGTAAGATAGAGACCTTCATGTCTGTAATTGCGTGACCAGAGAGATTGAAGTGTTCACCGACTGGTTTATGAATGTTATAATTCTTGACATCTGATTTGTGTCCATTTATTCTTTTGCGTAGAGACTGTCCAGTTTGACCAATGTACATGGCAGAGGGGCATTGCTGGCACATGATGGCATATATCACATTGGTGGATGTGCAGGTGAACGAGCCTCTGATAGTGTGGCTGATGTTATTAGGCCCTGTGATGGTGTCCCCTGAATAGATATGTGGGCACAATTGGCAACGGGCTTTGTTGCAAGGATAAGTTCCTGGGTTAGTGGTTCTGTTGTGTGGTATGTGGTTGCTGGTGAGTATTTGCTTCAGGTTGCGGGGCTGTCTGTAGGCAAGGACTGGCCTGTCTCCCAAGATTTGTGAGAGTGTTGGGTCATCCTTTAGGATAGGTTGTAGATCCTTAATAATGCGTTGGAGGGGTTTTAGTTGGGGGCTGAAGGTGACGGCTAGCGGCGTTCTGTTATTTTCTTTGTTAGGCCTGTCCTGTAGTAGGTAACTTCTGGGAACTCTTCTGGCTCTATCAATCTGTTTCTTTACTTCTGCAGGTGGGTATTGTAGTTGTAAGAAAGCTTGACAGAGATCTTGTAGGTGTTTGTCTCTGTCTGAGGGGTTGGAGCAAATGCGGTTGTATCGCAGAGCTTGGCTGTAGACGATGGATCGTGTGGTGTGGTCAGGGTGAAAGCTGGAGGCATGCAGGTAGGAATAGCGGTCAGTAGGTTTCCGGTATAGGGTGGTGTTTATTTGACCATTGTTTATTAGCACTGTAGTGTCCAGGAAGTGGATCTCTTGTGTGGACTGGACCAGGCTGAGGTTGGTGGTGGGATGGAAATTGTTGAAATCATGGTGGAATTCCTCAAGGGCTTCTTTTCCATGGGTCCAGATGATGAAGATGTCATCAATATAGCGCAAGTAGAGTAGGGGCTTTAGGGGACGAGAGCTGAGGAAGCGTTGTTCTAAATCAGCCATAAAAATGTTGGCATACTGTGGGGCCATGCGGGTACCCATAGCAGTGCCGCTGATCTGAAGGTATACATTGTCCCCAAATGTGAAGTAGTTATGGGTAAGGACAAAGTTACAAAGTTCAGCTACCAGGTTAGCCGTGACAGTATCGGGGATAGTGTTCTTGACGGCTTGTAGTCCATCTTTGTGTGGAATGTTGGTGTAGAGGGCTTCTACATCCATAGTGGCCAGGATGGTGTTATCAGGAAGATCACCGATGGATTGAAGTTTCCTCAGGAAGTCAGTGTTGTCTCGAAGGTAGCTGGGAGTGCTGGTAGCGTAGGGCCTGAGGAGGGAGTCTACATAGCCAGACAATCCTGCTGTCAGGGTGCCAATGCCTGAGATGATGGGGCGCCCAGGATTTCCAGGTTTATGGATCTTGGGTAGTAGATAGAATATCCCAGGTCGGGGTTCCAGGGGTGTGTCTGTGCGGATTTGATCTTGTGCTTTTTCAGGAAGTTTCTTGAGTAAATGCTGTAGTTGCTTTTGGTAACTCTCAGTGGGATCAGAGGGTAATGGCTTGTAGAAACTCGTGTTGGAGAGCTGCCGAGCAGCCTCTTGTTCATATTCCGACCTATTCATGATGACAACAGCACCTCCTTTATCAGCCTTTTTGATTATGATGTCAGAGTTGTTTCTGAGGCTGTGGATGGCATTGCGTTCCGCATGGCTGAGGTTATGGGGCAAGTGATGCTGCTTTTCCACAATTTCAGCCTGTGCACGTCGGCGGAAGCACTCTATGTAGAAGTCCAGTCTGCTGTTTCGACCTTCAGGAGGAGTCCACCTAGAATCCCTCTTTCTGTAGTGTTGGTAGGGAGAACTCTGTGGATTAGTATGCTGTTCAGAGGTATTTTGGAAATATTCCTTGAGTCGGAGACGTCGAAAATAGGATTCTAGGTCACCACAGAACTGTATCATGTTCGTGGGGGTGGAGGGGCAGAAGGAGAGGCCCCGAGATAGAACAGCTGCTTCTGCTGGGCTGAGAGTATAGTTGGATAGGTTAACAATATTGCTAGGTGGGTTGAGGGAACCATTGCTGTGGCCCCTTGTAGCATGTAGTAGTTTAGAAAGTTTACATTCTTCTGCTTGCATGTGTGGGATCTTCTTGGTGTTCTCCCCCTCCTTCTTTTCACCATCGCTGTTGCTCTCTGGTTCTGCTGTTTCTCATACCAATTCAATTATCTCATGCTCACGAAGAAGAGGGGGTCCATTCTCATATTTATCTGCGTTTAGCCATTCCTCTTGTTCCTCTATGGTGATATCCAAAAACTGTCGCTCTTCAGAAAAAAATTAGTTGATTCATTTCCATCTGATCATTGTTTTCCGAATTATCTCATTCAGTGTTATCAATACATGGCCAAAGTGCATTCCACCAGCATCTCACTCCAGGACTCAGCACAGACATAGACAGCATCCTTTGATTGTCACAAAAATCTGTGTAAGTTTCAAATGGCACTGATCCCAGTAATAATTACCGTAAGAGGTTTCACTTGTATCGATGTTTCATGTTTTCCAGAACACCTTGGTCCTTTGGCTGAATGAGGTTTATGACATTTGGTGGCAAAACCAAACACCGGATGCTTCCGTCTTCCGTCAATAGGTTTTCAATGGCACGGTGAGATGGAGCATTATCCATGAGCAGCATAGCTCAGACGGGTAAAGATTTTGACATAAGGTAGTCTTTCACAAGTGGAACAAAGCGTTTCAAAAACCAGTTGCAGAAAATGTGTCTATCCCTCCAAGCATGGTGCTGGCTGTAGTAATAGATGGGTGGAATTGACAAAGTGATTGCAAAGCAGCGAGGTTTTGCACTTTTGTGAATGAACACCAATGGGAGATGGAAATTCTCACTTGCATTAGCAGTAGCCATCCATGTGACCCGATCTTCACTGGACTTGAAATTCTTTGCCTGTTCATTGGAAAAAGTAAGGATCGTCTTTGAGCATTATATTTGATCTGGTCTGATGCCTGCATCCAGTTTAGTTGAATGAAAAGACAGTGGAAGATAAAAGCATCTCACCCTGCCCCCACATGAAGTGTTAATGAAGTGACAGCTAGACCAGAAATAGTTTCCTTTTAATTATTTAATTATCTTGAATGTAATATCAAATGGAGAATGAGATTTAAGATAACGATCACTACATACCTAGAGTGGAAAAAAAATGTAAAGAAAGAATCAATTCTTATCTTAAAAAGAAAAGGAGGACTTGTGGCACCTTAGAGACTAACCAATTTATTGGAGCATGAGCTTTCGTGAGCTACAGCTCACTGGCCCCAACTCTTAATCATTGTCATCTACTACTAACTGTGCAGTTAAGTAGCTCCCAATCTTTGGGGGGCAACTTGTGTCATTTCACCAGACTATATGTACTTATTTGTGACCACTACTTTCCATGCGGTTGTGCAGTGATGGTTTGGCTGATTCTAACCCCTCTTCTGCAACTGCAACTGCCAATACTGGTATAGTTAACATGAAGAAATAGGAGTAAAGCTAGAATGGGATCATTTAAGAACTGAGAAGTAATGAGCAGAAATAGAGTTGGACAGCAAATTGCTCAAGATTGAGCTATTTGAACAACAACAATGAAACAGAGGATCAATTGTATAGACAAAAGTGGAGATGAAACACCAAAAACTTGAACTCGGGACTAATGTCAGAGGCTGCCCTGAGCATTACCATGAAAAGAAAGTAACAAAAAGGGTGAAGGAGAAAAGGATTACTTTAATTTAATCTTTCAATAAATCCTTTAACGCTAAAAAAAATTAGGCCAAATTATGCATCCTTTCTGCTAGCGCTGGTGAAAAAATTTCTATCAAAAGTGTTTTTCAACAGATATATATATTTTTTTTTTACAAAATGAATTTTTTCCTGAAAAGTGTTTGCTTTTCATTAAAAAAAAAAATCTAAAAACTGGAAAGTTCTCTCTCTGGGGCTGAAACCCAACAAAATTTGCTTTGGAAGTACACCACCACAGTGCCTTGTCATGGTAGTTCAGTCTCATATCTCCCTTCTCTTCTATAGGCCAGGGTCCCATTCAGACTACAGCTCCCATGATGCTTCAATGCTATGGGACCCATGGTGCACCACAGCTTCTCAACAAGGGGGAGATTGTGATCATAGGATACATAGTATGGCCAGAAAGCCCAGAACATAGTGGCAAATGTGATAATGAAATACCTGAACTACAACTCCCAGGAAGCACTGCAGTGACATTTCTGAAATAAATTTTTCAGGTTTTTACATCCCCAAACTTTTTGGTTTTCAACTGAAAGTTTTCATATTTAGATTTTTTTTTTGCTGTAATCCTTCTGCCAGGCCGAGTTGATAGCAGCCAGGGCTGGGTTCAGTACACAGGGGTTCCCTCTCATCAAAGCAAATGCAAAACTGGCCTGAGCCCTCACCCAGTGACCTGGGAAAATCTTACACACACCCCTGGGCACCTCAAAGAGGCAATACTTCCCCTCTCGCAAGCACAGAGTCTCTGTGTAGCAGAGAATCTTTAATAACATGAGGTAAACGACATCAGCATTAAATTGGGAAAACACCACAACTAGGGTTCATCAACCAAACCATGAGCAAAGACGCACCCCAGCAAATTGGGCCATGTCCTTTCCCTCAGGTTCTTGAGTCCCACAACCCAAACGTCTCTTGAGTCCAGCAATCCAAAAATCACCCAAAGTCCAAAAAGTCCAACAACCACAAAAGTCCAGCCCCAGAGTTCAAAAGTTCATCTGCAGAGTGTTACTCCCCAGTCTGGGTAAAAATGTGCAGGGGGCGAGGGGAAGAAGAGGTAAGGGGCACCTTATGTGACCTGAAGCTGACTTCCCCACAGCTCCACAGGGCTTCACTCTGATCTGCTCCACAAGCTGCTCTGCTCTGATCCTCTACCCATCCCACGAACTGCTCCACTCCACCAGCCATCCCACGAACTGCTCTGCTCTGCTCCACCCAAGCAGCTCCCGCCGTCCCACGAACAGCTCCGCTGCACTCTAGATCTTCAGGCTCCCCACTACTTTGACACAGTGCTCAGTGTTTTCAGCTCTTAGTAATTTTAGCTGTTTAGTGATTTCAGCTTGTAGTAGTAGAAGCCTTAGTGCTGGTACACCATAAGGCCAAAGTGAATTCAGCACAGTACCTGTAGCTAGACTCTTAATAGACCCAAAATTAGCTCTGACATTCTATAGTGTAGAGAGACAGCAGTGCAATTGATGTTAGATCCTCACAAAGGGAGCCCACACCACCAAGTACTAATACCTGTCCCCAGCCTCTCTCAATTCACAGAGTGTTGGAACCCATGTCCCTTGCCTAGCGAGTGCTACTTAGTTGATGGCGAGTCCCTCCATCATAACAAAAGGCCAAGTACAGTTCCACTGTCCTTGATTCCCATAATCAGGGTAATAACAATTTATTCTTCCTGCCCCAATAACAGAGACACTGGGGATCCCACAGCAGCCAAAGTGACCATTTGGGCAGCTATGGCCTCATTCTAGGCTGGGCGGGTGTGCCTATGCAAATGAGATCAGCCCCTGAAGTTCTTTTCCACAGCTTGCCATACCTCACCACCAAATGTCAGGGTGGAGCTCATCCTGACTCTGCTTACATTGCCAACAAGTAGAATTTTATTTTTTTCCAATTTTTATTTTTTTTGCTGAATTTCTCTGCATATAAACAAATTCCATCCAGTTCTACTCACCACATATGGAACTCCCACTGGAATTCAACTGTTTTATTTCCCTGAGAATGCTGTGCTTGTAGGATCAGGCCCCTTACATGGAACAGAAACCAGATTAACTGATAAGTATTGGAATGTTTCATAAGGGCAACAGTGGGCTTGGCAACAGGTATGCCTGAAGAATGAGAAAATGTTTGGATTCAAAAAGTATCCACACACTTTCCAACATAACTCTTCACCTTCTTGCATTTCAGAACTCTGTCTTTATTCCATACAAGCCTGTATAATCTTTAGGGCTTCTGGTTTTAGGGGTTGAATAATTTCATTTCTGAGGATTTTGAGTTTTATGTAGATGTCCAATAACCAGGGTTTTGTATATATTTTAATGAGCAATGTACACATTAAGCAATCGTTTTGTAATGTTCCCTAGTGCACTTTAACATAGTACTGTTTCAAACAGTTCAAACTCTATTAAAATGCACTGGGGAACTCTTAGCGCACATCAGTAGGGTCTACAGGACCCAATTAATGCTCAACACGTTAGTGCACTTTAGAAACCTCTCTCTCACACACACACACACACACACACACACACACACACACACACACACACACACACACACACACACACACACCATACTCCACATTACTGCTCTGTGTAGACATGTCCTTGGATATAAGTAACCATTTACAGTGTTTATTAGATAAACACCGATTTCATACAGTAGGGTTTTGGTTTTTTGTATCTCAGGTATTTTATTGGTGTTTCTCAGTTAAAACTGAAAACCAGAAGCCCTATTAATCTTGTATATCAGAAACACTGAATTATGAAATTTAGGTTACAGAAAATGTTACTTTTGATAAAGAATCCCACATCACTAAGCTTCCTGTAAGGTCATCTGGTCTGTGTCATTCAATTTGGCATTTGCTCTACATTGTATCCCATATTTAGACCTCAATTTGTTCATATGTAGCTTTATAGATATGGCTAAAGACAGCAGGATTTGTGTGTGTGTTTGAAAAGAGAACCAGAAACTCAAACTGACTGTACAATGGGTGTAGCAACAAATAATGTATTTATTTTCATCGGTTCAAGATTCCCATTTAATTTATGAGCAGTTGAGTGAAATGGAGCCATAAGTGAATTCAAATAGGTGGTCATCCCAAATGAGTAAAAATAAGCAGCCTTCCCCCGAATTTAACCACTGGAGATGTCTGTCATGTTGAACTGTATATGTTAACTGTGCCGAAAGGGGTGGAGCTACTTAATGTTCTTCAAGGTTTCTAAAGTTTGAAGGCATCGGTAAGCAATTGTGATGCAGGAATTTGGGTGGTTGGTTGTCTTGTACTGATCTGGGAGTTGTGTTCTCTCTGCAGCACATGACAATAACATGTTGGGATGCCACAAGTATGTGGGTACCACTTGTGTAACCTTCAGCCTTTGTGGGAAAATAAAAGCTTTTGTTATTTGGGTTTGACGCACGACCAGATGGTATGAATAAATGTATACAATGCCAATGTTGCTCAGCTGAGCTGATTGATTCTGTCTTACCGTCAGAGGTAGAAAGTGCTTAAATAACTGATTCAGTATGTAGAAAATATTTCTCCTTTCCTGTTGCAATGGTTTTATTTACAAGCAATGCCATTCTGTCTTCCAGCTTCTCAGTCTGAGGTATGCCTGAAGTATGCAAATATTTTTCAACTTCACAGTGGAGTTCATATGGCAATTCATCTCCAGACCTGCCACTCACTTTTAATTCCTAGTAATGCTCAACACACAGTTGTCACTGTTTTTGCCCATACTCTTCTTTTACTAACCATAGTTCATGCAATATGAAACTATGAACCAAATCTACATTAAATCCATGGTGCAACTCTAATCTGGCCTTTTTAAGACAGAATTTTTGCACAAAATTCCTTAAGCTCTTTGGGACAGGAACCATCTTTTGTGATGTGTGTGTGCTTATAATGCCTAGTGCTATGAGCCTTGATCTCTGACTGGGGCTTCTAGGTGCTAACAGTACAAACAACAAGAAGCTAGAACATACTGGATCTGTTCCAAATTTCTTTTCTCCTCTTTTTCTACCCTGTGGGATCCAGGGGTGTGGGTGCAGCAGTCAGGACTTCCACATGTAGAGACACTGCCACCTCACTAGCCTTGTCTGTTGGTGCATTAAATCCCCTAACTTCCAAACCCCAGTCCTCTCCCCTCCCCCTGCCCCAACATGATTGATCAATGAAGCTTACCCTAGTTCCATGTAGTGTGTGAGCTCTATTAAAGCTGTGCAACAGTTCAGAAATTTTGTTTTACAGAATTTCAGCTGAAAATTTGTGTAAGTCATTTCATACATCATCATCATACCCCCCTGCCCTCAAGTTTTGCTTGATGTGAATTTTTGCCAGAATGGCTATTTGTGCTTTGAAACCACATGGGAAAAGTGGTCTACGTGGCTTTGATGCAAAAATTAACACATTTGCATTTTTTAAAAATGAATTAACTTAGCAATATTTGTGTACAGACTTGTAATCATTTTGTTCTTCCAAGCTGAGAACTATTTTAACTTCTCTTCTCCATCTGAGATACATTCTGTCACTTTGGGTGCTATGAGAGCTCATAATCTTTAAAGGGTTTCCCAGTCTATCCATAAACCATCTGCAGCACTTATCAGTTATACTCCTGCAAATAATGCCTCACTTTTCTTAACATGCCACCTCAAAGCCTCTAGCTAATCTTTTGGTCTTATGGTCTTTATGAAGGGGAGGGATGCTCCAGGCTGTACAAAGCTATTACTACAAAAAAAGAAAACTCTGGGACAAATTCTGCTCTGGGAGGAGTAATTCCACTGAAACCAATGGTGTTACTCTGTATTTACACTACTGTAACTCAGAGCAAAATTTGCCCCCCTGAATTTATAAAAGATGCACAAGTGCACTGAACTCCCAGGTTCAGAGCCAACCTTGTGTCTTTTTTGTTTTCTCGTATGAGATGTTTTTAAGCTTTTCTCCCTAATCTTTACGTGGCTTCTGTGTATTCTTAAAAAACTCTCCCCCCATCCACCTGTTTTAAGAATACAAAATGTATTTTAAGTAAAAAAATATGCATCCACTGTAAGTAAAGAGGAACAAATGTAAAAGGAAGGGATAAAAGTATATCACTGAAGTGGTACTGAGCCTATGTCCTATCCTATATGTTTTGTAACTAAAGCTTAATGTTCAGACTAGATTAGTGGATCTCAATTGCATTTATGTTTTGGATAACAGTTGTGTTGGAAAGCACTTATAAAATTAAAAACTATACCTGGTTATCAGGCTGTTTAACTATGTTAACTCAGTGTTATGCATTTGCCTCTGCCATAATCCCTGTGCTCCCTGCTTTTGCCTGTGTAATGCTTATAAGAAGCACATGGGATTTTTTTCAGGGGAAAAGGCAATACGCCGCGTTTACTGAAGATACAACAATTAGCATATGTATTTAATTACACCACACACACACACACTGTCCTGGCCGTTGATGTTATAGTTACCAGTTTAGAGTTTGGATCAATTTAGTGGCCAACTAGGTTGATCACGAGTAGGAAGGAGCTGAGTCCTGTCGGTCACGACACAATGCTCCGGGGAAGTCTTGGCAGGACAAACCCAAAGTTTCATGGCAAGGCATTTTGTTTATATAGGGATTTTTTTTTATTGGGACCAATGAGTTTTGCACCGTTATGCTGTAATTAATTGTTGTTTGAGTGCTTGTTTCTTTAAATTGTTCTTATTTTTTATGACTGCTATTTTGTTTTTTATTAAATGTTTTAGGGAGTTATTCCATGCTGGTTTTGATTATCGCTATTTTGTCCCCATTGATAAGTGCCTGTCTCATTTTTAGAGTCATCAGTCTGCCCTCTTTTGACATTTTAATAAGGGCGTGTTGCCCTGGTGCCATTGCTCCTCCCTAGGCCATCTAGGTTCAGCAATGGCCTTTACAGTTTTCTCTTAACCCACACATTCCGTATTCACACACAAAACAGAATAAATTTACACAGAACATTTTGAACAGGAACATCAAATTGCAATGCAAAAGAAAACAATCATGGCATTCCTTTACTTAATTTAAAATGCTAAACCTACAACAAATTGGTGACTCTGTTACCTGTTACTGCCTTGAAATCAGTCCAGACACAGATTCTGGCTGCTGTATCTCTACCAATGGCCCATTAGGCCATTCCTTTCGGCTATTCAAAAAGGGTGGCTGGCAGGATATGATCAACTCATACACCAATATATTTAATACATACTACATTATTATTTTTATTTTAAATTATATAAAATACAAACAGAAAATCTTACTATTACATGTCCCCCTTTTGATCGTTCAAGAACAATTCATGAGTGGGTCATAATTTATACAATTGTTTTATAGCAACATACTGAGAGACAATATGAGCTTGTGGTTGTAATTTAACAAACATTTTTTTTTTGTTTACCAGCACATACAACACATTTTTAGCAAGAAAACACAGGACAATACTAACACGACTAGTAAGGGGTGAAACATAATAGACGATATGCCCTCAGAGGTCGGGGACCAGCCTGTAAAAACATTGTACCAGTGATAAGCTGTCAGGTTTTTTTTTTAGATTTAGCAATTTTTAGTATATATTCATTTGCATGTGATATTTGAATGACACACTTTTCTATATTCTTCTATGTTTGTTGCAAAAACGGAGTCACCTTTGTTTTTGACAATAAGTGATTAGATAGATTGTGCCAATTCAGGCCAAGGGTAACAGAGAAATTAACTGGGGTGGAGGTTACAGTGCTCTGTGCTTTTTTTATTTTTGGAAAATAGTATGTGTGATTGCTAGTATATAATACAAGGGCATTAAACCTACATTCATCCACTGGAGGTTGGCTAATACTTGCATTCTTTAAAAATACATTTTTTTAGGATGTAACACATACACATTGTTTATTGTACAAAACACGTGTTGCATTTTTTACTTTGTTTTATACATATGTTTTCAATGATGTGTTTTTGCTGCATGGTTCTGTGGTGACAGGTAGGGATAAGCATACCCATTTTTGAGGGCTCCATTCCGTACACCCTTGGGTGTCCAATAATTTTTTTTTAACCCATTGACCCATAACCCCGGGTAGCCAAAAGGATTCCATGGTCAGTTTTGGGAGTGGGCTTACTTTCCATATTTTTGTTTTTACAGACTGTTGGTGAGCAATTTTAACAATAATTTTACCTAATAACAAATTAAGCTTAACCATGCTGGAAACATATGGCATTCATTTATATTTGTAGGTGTTAAACAAGGACCTTTTCCATTGTTTTAAAAGATGCGTTAATACCCAAACATTTCCAGATATTACCCAAAAATTTTGTGTTCAAGTGATGCTAAACTAAGAATTTGCATTTTTGTACATTTTATGGCCAAGGCAGTTTTATTTTCTAATTTTATTTGTTGTTTATATAGCAGCCAGGAGGTGGTGTTTAGCCACCACCACATATTTTATGTTGCTTTTAGGTTTCCCCGATTTATTTGTACCAAATTCACAGTAGTGTTTGTGAATGAGACTATCTTGCAGTTGTGACAAGAAGCTCAATTTATTTTTAATTACCTTTAGGTCTATAGTATTTATTATTTTTACTTCAAATTTAACTTCTTTTAATATGGTGTTTACTACATTTTTTTTTTTGGCTTGGCCATTGGAGTGTTGATGTGTTTTTAGTGAGGCCATTATAATAGGAAGGGAGTAGGGTGAACTTTGGGGTTCCACGCTCAACTGAGTCCAGTCTATACCAATTTTTATTTTTACTAATAGTGGGTTTAACAAAACTTTTACTGGATTATTTTGAGTTACAAACAATTTTAGGTTTTTTAGTGTTCCTTTTTTGAATGTATATTTTTGGTCCAGGTTTTGGTGCATGGGTTCGGGAACCATAGGTTCAATTTACTACAGGGTAGTGGACAGTATTGCACAATAACGGTTAGTATTGTTCCTGTCTTAACAGGCTTATTTTATGATATGGAAATTGTGAGTAGCTGGAACTTCAGGTGATATCCCTATAGGGACCTTTTATTTTAACCCCTATTCTTTTAGTGGTTTGGTATTTTTGAGGTGTTTATAAGATGAACCTTAAGTTCCACTCTTCTTTTTTAGGCATACATACTGGTATTTTTAAGGGTTTTAAGAGCTGGCTAGTATTTTTATTACATTATTTTATGAGGATTACTGGATTACGGGTAGGAAGCATGATTGGTTGGCAGGGAGTGAATTATATTTTAAATATTGGCATATAATATTGGCTGCATTTTTTTTCATGATTGCTCTAATTATTTGGGCACTAAAAGTTTTCAGGAGCAGGTAAAACCAGACCTTACACTGGGGTCTTATTTTTTGTGGATTAAAATTGTGGTGGTTAAGCAGTACTTCATGTTCAGGTTCTGGGATGTCCCTTTTTGAAAAGAATTTAAATATTATTATTTATGTAAACAATTTAATTTGTGAAACATGTACCCATTTGAGTTTTTCGTTTTTTTAAATATGGTATAGCAATGGGCTAAGGTTGTTCACTCATAGGTGCTGACTTCTACTCGAGCCAATGGGTGCTCGAACCCCCTCTGCCCCGGCCCGCCCCGACTCCATCCCTTCCCCACCTCCATTCCAACCCCTTCCCCGAAGTCCCCACCTCAACTCCACCCCCTCCCTGCCCCCATTATGACTCCTTCCCCAAATCCCCACCCTGGCCCTGCCTCTTCCCCACCTCCTCCCCTGAGTGTGCCACAGTCCCGCTCCCTCCTGGAGCGTGCTTTTTGGTGGCGGCAAGTGCTGGGAGGTAAGCAGAAGAGCGGGGATGTGGCGCGCTCAGGGGAGGAGGCAGAGGCGGTGGGGAAGGGTGGAGGGGAGGGGAGCTTGGCTGCCAGTGGGTGCAGAGCACCCACTAATTTTTCCCTGTGGGTGCTCCAGCCCCGGAGCACCCAGGGAGTCAGCGCCTATAGGTTCACTATGGAGTAAGGGCCTATTCATTTTGATTCCAGTGAGTAACCCCTTTTTTTTTATTTTAAGGTACATGACTTGGTTTCCCACAGGGCTGCCCTTGTGGGCCTTTGTTTTTGAATTTTGTTGTTTATGTGTTTCGTGGCCTGATTAACCCTATACTAGAGGGTGCTTTTATTTTTTTGTAACTGTTTGAGCCACTGAAAATAATTATGCTGGTTATATTAGAGCTCTCTTCTTGACCCTGAACCAGGTAACTAAGATTAATTATTAGGCGCATTGGATGTCCAAACGGGATTTGGAAGGGTTGAATTTTTGTCCTTAGTTTATTACTGTTGCAAATGGCAGCCAAAATCAGAGGCAGTTTATTTGGCCAGTTTTTTCCTGTGTTATTTACTGCCTTTTGGAGCAGTAGTGTGATTCATACACTTTACTTGGCCTGAGGACTGAGGCTGGTATGGTATAGGGAGCTTTTCTTTAATTTTCAAGGCTTGTATTATTGTTGTAAAGATTTTTTTTTTAACAAAGGCTTCCCTATTATTAGAATTTATTATTTTGGGGGTGCCATATTTACATACTACCTTATTAAAAAACTTTTTGGCCACCAACCTGGTGCTATTATTTTTAGTAGGAAATGCCTTTACCCATCCTGACAAGGAATTGATTATTACCAATAAATACTGGAATTTTTTCTTACTTTTTGGCACTTTTTTTTGTTTCCTTTGAATTCTGTGCCATGGCCCGAGCCTTCACTGGTGCGTCATGGGTTGCCAATGCAGAGGACGAGCCTTGTCCTGAGCGCACCGCACACAATTTTGCACTGTTTTAACATAATTTTTATACACTTCCATTTTGCTACTTGCTCTAGCCTTTTTAAAGTTTCTTTTTTTTATGTCTTCATGTATAAACTGATGGGCTACATTAAGTAACTTTTGTATTTTATTTATAAATATAAATATACATAGGCCGTGGGGAATTTTCATTTTGCCTTAAAACCTGATAAATTGCGTGGAGCTCGGCATGCTGAGCTGATCCATGGTTTAAATGTCCCTGAATGACTTTTTTTAAAGTTAATGACAGTGTATTTTACACTTTTTTTTAACTACTATTGCACTTCCATTAGTAAAGCAGACGTGCTTTTTTTGGCCCACGGTATTTAATACTTCCAGTGGGGGTGCCGCTACCAAGGCAATTCTTTGCTCCAGAGTGACCTCTGGACACTTATGTTGGTTCCCTTTTTTAATTAGGGCATGTGTTGGCATGTCTAGCTTGGACGCTGTTTTTGTAATTACCTGTTTTTTGTGGTTAATTAAAGTAAGCGTTCATTGAGCCATTCAGGTGTTTGAGACTTTACCTGCCATTAATTTTTCTGATAAAATGTACTTGAGAGGAGTGTGGGTGCTTTGGATAGTAATAGGGGCCATTCCTGTAAGAGGCTCAAAAGATTGTACTGACCAGACGGCTGCTAGACACTCACACTCACAGGGATCAAAATTTATTTTTGCTCCTTGTAATTTCCTGGATTTATGTGCTTCCGGCACTAGCTTTCTCTGTTCGTTATTTTGTAATAGCGTGGCAGCCAAGGCCATGTTATTAGCTGCCAAACGAATACCAAAAGGCTGTGATTCATTAGTGAAATGGAGGCCTGGGGCTGTGAGGGTTACAGAGGAGGGGGAAGTTACAGAAAAGGGGATCATGGGTGCAGGGTCCGGGTGGTGCTTACCTCAAGCGGCTCCCGGAAGCAGCAGCATGTCCTTCTCCGGCTTCTACATGGAGGAGTAGCCAGGTGGGTCTGCACGCTGCCCCATCTGCAGGCACCACCCTTGCAGCTCCCATTGGCGGCAGGTCCTGGCCAATGGGAGCTGCGGGGGTGGCACTTGGGGTGGGGGCAGTGTGCAGAGCGGAGCTTCCTGGCTGCCCCTATACTTAGGATCCAGAGGGGGACCATGCCGCTGCTTCCGGGAGCCACGTGGAGCCGCCCCCAATCCTGCTCCCCACCTAGAGCACTGGAGTGGAGCCATGCCATTGCTTTTGGGAGCTGCATGGAGTAGCACCCCCAATCCTTCTCCCCCGTGAGAGCTTGAGGGCTGGATTAAAACAGCTGGTGGACCGCAGTTTGCCCGTTCCTGGTCTAAAGGTTTCATGACAATGCTATGTCTATTATATACTCTATCAAAACTATTTAAAAATTATATGCACAAAACAGTTGTTAAAAAGTCTGTGGCCTAAACTATGGTAATTTATCAACATTTCCAATCAAAAATGTTAGCATGAGTGTAAAGAGCATTTGTGACTGGCGTTGACCTCATTGTGAATTGCAGGTTCTTAGCACCTCTCAGGATCAACCCTGTGTATCTTGTATTGTGTTGTATTGTATTTAGCACCTCCAGGCTGTACAAACACACATGACCGCTCCTGCCCCAATCTAAAAGATTGTAGTTTGTGTAGCACTCAAATGATACAGCGAGAAGCACCAAAGGAATTCCTTGTACATACAACACATTCTGTTCTGGGTTCACTGCTCATTGCAGCAGCTTATTGCCTATGCAAACATTCAATTTCTGCTTCCTCAGGGAAACTTGCTTGTTGAATCTCATTTATATATAATGAGTTTACATCCCAGAAATGGATTTGGCATATTTCACTGTCAACTCACTTGCATATGTTTTCATCTTCTTGAGCACTTCATATAGCTTATATAACTAAATGTAGTATTCTTGTCCTCTCTGAACTTATTGTGCATTTTGCTTCTTTAAAAAGTCTGATTAGTGTTGCAAGCACAATGGTCTAGTATGACTATTTGTTAATACTTTTCCTTATTATTTTTACTAAGCTTCTAATTACATTCAAGGAACAACATGAAGTCCCTCCTACAGCTAATGTAACATTGGTACATTGGAAAGTCAGCCAAACAATGGCTGAGGTGTTAAAGGCATTGCCTTTTGTTTCAAAGGTTGAGAGTTTTAGTCTCATTCAAATTGCTATTAACTTTTTTCAACAGTATTTTATAGATTAATTTTTACCACTTTTCTAAAGGATAAATATTTCTCACCAAGATATTTCACATGTTAAAAAAGTCAGGGTTTAAACCAGTCATTTATGGAAAGAGACAGATCCTTCGGGGTAAATTGGTATAGATACACTTCAATTTCTAGATCAATGGAACTACATTGATTTCCACCACTTGAGGATCTGTTTCAGAATATCTCTAAAACAGCCACTTTGTATGGCTGACTGGTTTTATTCAGTCTTTTCTGTTTAGATGTGAAATGTTTTGGACTAGATATGTGATTAATCCAGTGGAAATTTGCTCTTGTAACCCATGACTTTTCAGCAGTTTGATTTAGATTAAGGGAGTGGAGAGATTGTGTTTACTGATGGAGGAGGAAAAAAACTAACAGCAGTTATAAACTCCACTCTTTGACATTGCTGATGCACAGGAATGCCTACATACCATCCTGTCAGCATTGCACCATGTTTTCATAATTCTCATCTCTCACAGTTTACCTGAGAGATTCAAGATTCCTCCAATTCCCAATGTGCCTAACTCTTGTAATCTGAGGCAAAAATCAACCAGTCCTTATTAATTTCAATGGACAGTTTTAGCCTCCCCAATTTGTAGCTTTAGGATGCAAAAGATCATTTTTCACTGTTTGGAGCTGAGGAACGTACACTTTGTAACTAGATAGTATCATCTAATTAGAAAGATGTGTTTCTGGCTTAAAATATATGACATGGAAGAAACAGATCAGCCTTCCTCTCTCATGTTCCCCAAACCAGACTTCCGTATGCTCCTGTGGCATCCTCATCTTTACAGGAAGACAGCAAGGGAAGGGGTGGTATGGCATTTAAAATGAATTTAGTGCATTTATTAGGGTATCAACCTAGACCACTTGGTGATCCCCTTTCCTCTCTCGGACATACACACTGCCAAGCTGGGGAGCCAGTCTCCTTTTGATTCACACCCAGACCAAGATCAGCAGGCTCCCCTTCTCCCTGCAAACTAGCTCCTGTTGTCCTCTGTTTGGCTTCCTTATCGGTCTACCCTATCTGTGACCGTTTGCTTCAAGGGCATACAGAGTTCTCAATCCTGTCGAGCTCATAATGTGAACAGAAATCTAAATAATCCCACCTCCAAGCCTCCTAGATAAATCAAGGAACAATTTTCCTCACTAAATCATAATTACAACCCTCTCGCATGTCATATCAGAAAGTAACTCAACAAATTTGAATCAGTTATGCCTGTTTACTTATTAAAAAGATATTGCATAAGCCATTTCCTTTTCATTGTAGCAGACAATTACAGTGCTGTAATATTGATACTGCAAATTATTATAAGGCAAAGGTCCTCAAAATAATTCATAGTGTGGAACACGTTAATATATTGTCTCACAGACACCTCCCCTCCCATTAGTGACTGTGGGGACCACCTCATATCTCATTGCATAGTATCCCTAGCACAGCAATTGCTAACAAGAGAAAGTGTGTAATGCATTTTTAGCTGTCTTTTAATGAGATGTAGCAGGTGGAAATAAGGAGAAGAGAGGTAGCCACTCACCACAGACCACCAGTGTTCCACAGACCGCAGTCCAAGAACTGCTGTCACAGGGGATTAGTTCTACAATGTTGAATTAGGTTCCCGGCACTCAATACTGCTGGCTCCACACATTCAAAAATCATGAGTCAGACTCCCAAAATCATAAGATTGGTTTAAAAATAATGGGATTTAAAAGTAATACTTTTTTTTCAGTTGCCTGCTGATTCTGAGCCTTTAGGGTTCACATTTTAAAACTTTGCTCTGCAGCCATGAGGGGTAGAAACTTAAAAAAAAATAAAAAAACAAAACAAAACAAAAAACCAAGTTGAGCTCTCCAGTAATCACATGCCTCTGGAAAATACCAAATATTGCAAGATGTGAGATTAAATTGTAATAGTGGGGAATGCTGCTAACAGCCAAGGGCCTCATCCAGTAGAAAGGGATCTTTCACAGCTGCTGACACCACAAATGCTAGTGGCCTCCCTGGCTATGCAGGCTAGTGCGCAGGAGACTGTGTCAGCACCCTGACAACGAGGTGAGGTGAATGAGGTATGCCACCTGATATTTGCTGGGGAACAATTTTAAAAGGGCCCTGTAGTGGGGTGGTCACCTGCTCCGGCCCTGACAGGGTTAAAACAGCTGGGGGAAAGGGCTGCCCCGAGGGAGCCAAAGGCTAGGCTGATGGGGAAGGCAGCCACAGCTGGGGCTATGCCCAGAGATGAGCTGCCAAAATCTTAACAACGGGTTCCCTCCTCACCCAACGATGGGGTTGTTGCCCCCCCAGGACTGCTGCCCCATCCAACACCCCCCCCTGCGTTCCTTGTTGCCCCTCCCCAGGAGCCCTGCCCCATCCACCCCCCTCTTCTGTCCCCTGACTGCCCCCAGAACTGGGCAGGAAGGTCTCGTGGGCCACCTAGAGGGTGCCCACCCCACCCCACCCCTAAGAGCCAGAGGCACCTGCCGGGGGGCGAGGTGGGGAGTCCTGGCGGTGCTTACCTGGGGCAGCTCCCAGAAAGCATCCAGCAGGTCCCTCTGGCTTCTAGGGGTGGGGGAGCATAGCTGGGGGGGGAACAGGGGGAGCAGCCGCTCCCCCACTGATCACATCAAAAGTGGCGCCTTAGGCGCCGACCCCCTGGGTGCTCTGGGGCTGGAGCACCCACGGGGAAAATTTGGTGGTGCAGAGCACCCACCGGCAGCTCCCTTCCCCGCCCAGCCCCAGCTCACCTCCACTCCACCTCCTCCGCTGAACGCATCGCCCCGCTCTGTTCTCCATCCCCCGCTCCCCCGCCCCGCTTCCCGTGAATCAGCTGTTCAGCAGGAAGCTGGGGAGGGCTGAGAAGCAGGCGGCAGCTTCACACTCGGGCCGAGCGTGGCGGAGGTGAGCTGGTGCGGGGAGCGGTTCCCCTGTGCACCCCTTCCCCGGGTTACCTGCTGCGGCGCAGGCGGGCATCCTCTGGCCCCTGTCCCCAGCCCAAGCTCACCTCCGTCTCCCTGGGCCTAAGCGGGAAGCCGCCGCCTGCTTCTCAGCCTGCCCCAGCTTCCTGCGCGAACAGCTGATTCGCGGGAAGCCTGTGGGGGCGGAGAAGCAGAGTGGGGTGGCGCATTCAGGGGAGGAGGTGGAGGCGGAGTGGAGGTGAGCTGGGGCCGGGGGTGGGGTGGGGAGCTGCCGGTGGGTGCTCTGCACCCACCAAATTTTCCCCTTGGGCTGGAGCACCCGTAGAGTTGGCGCCTAAGGCGCCACTTTTGGCTGGTTAAATTTAGAAGCCCTTTTAGAACCAGTTGTCCCTCGCGGAACAACCGGTTTTAAAAGGGCTTCTAAATTTAACAACCAGTTCTAGCGAACCAGTGCAAACCGGCCCCAGCTCATCACTGGCTATGCCCTGATCAGGCCAAAGGCTGTGAGCCAGGAGCTCAGGCAGTCTCTCTCAAGCTGCGGAGAGAGATGGGCCAGGCTGCTTGGGAGCTTACCAGGGTACCTAGAGTGAAGCAGGGCTGGGGAAAGGACTGGGGAGCTCGAGGCTGGAAAACCCCAAGCCTGCAGGCCTTGCTGAAGGCCTAAAGCAGGCACTGGGGTTGCAGAGGGGTAGCCCATGGTTAGGCAAAGGCAGCAGGTCCAAACCCTCCTTGCCGATGACGAGTGGCCATTACACTGCAGTCTGTCCCAGGGAGCGGGGACTAGATGATGACTGGCAGTAGCCACTGAGGCAAGGGGGGGAATGAGGGTTGGGGATTCCCTGGGGCGGGGAGACCCAGAGACTGTGGGAGTGCTACAGGGGGCAGAATCCTGATGTAGAGGGACACCGGGGTCTGGGAGAGACATGGGGGCCCGAGGCAAGCGGGACACCAGCCTGCAGCGGGCGCTCTGGAGGCTGAAGAGCTAATTCTCGGAATGACCAGCGGGAGGCGCCACACCGGTGAGTTGCGCCTTGCTACAGGCCCCCACAGACAAAGATGCCTCCCTCACTAAGGGTGTTGGGGCCCATCAGCAAAGTAAGAGAGAGTCCAACCGGCTGAATACCAAAAAATGTGTATGGAAAATACAGAACCCTCCACAAATACCTGCCTCTCTCCAGAGATTTTGGGTGAGAGACCCCTGCCAACTAACAGCATTGTTTACATGGTTTTATATACAGAGTGGCTGGTCCTGAAAAGGAAACATGGTCCCTTACTGGGTGAACTGCCATATCTATTCAGCTGATGCTTTCATTAGCTCAAGTGGTTAAGCAAATGGAGATGATGTCTATCTCATTTACAACCATGAAGTCCTGTACTTCCACAGACCCTCCTACGTCATCCAAGTCTTTGTTTCTCTCCCACTCATGGAGTGATGCCAGGGAATTATTACAATTTGACTGAATGGCACATCCCCAAAAGGGGAAGAAGGATTGACCCAGTGTCAGGAATAGCTGAGCATGGGGTGGAAAAAGGAGCACAGTTACTTACTAATCCTGAACTGCTCTACAATTCTCTTGCACCCAGGATTGTTTAGAGCTTACTCTACAGTAACGTGACCAGAAGCTGGAATAGGCTGGAGAGCCAGCATCCAGAACCTTTCACAGCTTGTTTGGCTCAGATTCACTGTGCTGGATGGAAACCTTAGATATTAAATATTTTTGTAGTAAGACCAAATTTCTAACATCTAATTTAGTTCTCTAGTAGTTTAAGTTGAAGTCACATGCTGTTTTCCAGGCAGCATTTAATGAAGACTGATTTGGTAAAGAAACTATTTATTTGCTTAAAAGTTTTACATCCCCAAGCTCCCTAAAGTATCAAATGGAATTGAATGTTAGGTTTATAATTAATGTGGGGTTTTGTTTTGTTTAAATTTTTTACATAAAAGAACATTTCCATAAATCATGTCTGTGATTGGAAAAATATGGTCATAACAGATTCTACTGCTTCATTCTGCATCTGTTTCACACATATAAATGTGTCAGGTTTACATAATTCACACTGATAACAATGAAAAATAAGGCAAGAAAATGATAAAAAAATAGCCTATGTTGTGTCAGTAACACAACTTTTATAATAATAATCCATGATACCATTGCAACCAATCTCATTACTTTTCTCGCCAGGTTTAGTTACTTCTTACTTTTTAATAACTTAACTTTAACTGAATTAAGTTCTTATTCCAACTCTGGAAAAAACTGGCAAAAGCAATGTGTTTAGATTTTTTTTTTTTTAATGACAGTTTCAAAGGTAATGACCCCAAATGGTCTCATCCCAAAGCTCAATTCTACATCCACATGCCAAATGAGGTCAGATTAATAGCTTTGATTTCATGGGCCAGATTCTCAACTGGCATAGCTCTATTGATGGCAAGGCAGCTACATCAATTTACACTCGCTCAAGATCTGGCCCAGGTTCCTACAAAGTAGCAGCAGCAAAGGAAAAAAGGTTGCCAACACAACCACTTATCACGTGCAGTGTCCTACTCTTTATATTATTTCAGCAAAATAACATGTCTTCTGAATAAATAATTCTGCCAACAATCTGTTACTAATAAAAAAGAAAACTAATAAATTTCTGCCAGATATTTTTAATTAAAATATACTTTTTGACTCTACTTGACTTCTTTTACCACAGGACAGCAATTTGGCATGAGATACTGAAGAGAAGAAGAATACACAGCAAAAATAAATTAAACATTTAGCCTATCAACATTTTGGTGGGAAAATCATATGTAGTAAATTATTCAACTGTGGTAATGATTTTTACTTTTTTTTTTCTTAGTAGTTTCTTAGTAGTATTTTTTTTAAAAAATACAAAGGATGGCCATTCCTTTTTAAAGCAAAACTTTTTTAAACAATTTTTTTTAAATTTTCTCATGAACTAGTTTCATTTATTCTGGAATCTAGCATGTTTACTTAGGAGTTAAACATTTAACGGTTGTTCCCTCTGTCTAGAAACATTACTCAGTTCTTATTTGATACTACATATTGTAGCAGCAGTATGGATACCCTGAACTTTTTTTGTGTGAAACCTGTTTATGGCTTAACTTCACTATGTCATGCAAACCAGTGCTTTTATTTTTATGAGATTTCACTTAGAATGTTATTTTCTGTCATTAATCTGTAAGGTAATGAGGTAGTAAATAAAACTATAACTTCCAAACTTATCAAAGTTGTAGCATGTGTCTAAGTGTTTAAGGGAGGAGCTGACTACTCTTACTTACACTCTCCTCTTACAAGTTATTTCTTCTGCTACACTGCTCAGTTTGACTTCCTCATTGTGCCAATTCTAGCTGCTTAAACCCACTTCCTGACATGTGACAGCCCTTTGGACACTTTCCTGCAAACTCTACCAGGTACAGTGCTTATTACTATATACAGTCCAATTGAATGTACTCAGAATACCAAGCACTCCACCCACGATTTATGTGTGTACAGGATTGTAGTCTTCCACACCACCGCTGCAGCTGTCCTATAGTGGCCAAGCCAGTTCACCGTTGTCAGAGAAAGTTGACCTGACTGAGAACTATTGGGCAGCAGAGTCTTCTCCCTCTTCCTAGCTGAGAATGGAGAAAAGCAGAGTTAGGGGTGATAAACATTTTTAAACCTATTGTATTTTTGTTTATTGATCATTGATTTATGTACTGCCCTATCTTTGACTGGTATTTGTCAAAGTTTACACAAATAGTCCTGATCCCTGTTTCAAAGAATTTACAACCTAAAGGCCACACTGAGGCTGGCTATTTTGTGGGTAAGCTCGAAGGTGTTCCCACTTGCCCTGTACAGTTCACAAAAGAATCAGTCAAAATTGCAGTCCCTAAATTCAGTGATGCATATGGACTGTTCCCTCCCTGACGTCTCTGTGGCTGCAATCCATCCCAAAGCGGGTTTGGATAGGCTAGGGCCATGGCTCCATCCCCCCTGCGCTAGCCCAGAAAATGAGACGGGACCAGAAGACATATGCTAGGCCACCTTCCCCTGGTGTACCAGGGAGCTTGCTGAGCTATTCTGCCTCTCCTCCCACAGCAGTGATATAGCTCTGCCCCACTCCTTACCCCAGGCAATGTGCAGTTTGCACAATCCAGACCCAAGTCAAGCAGCAGCCCACATTTCGGTGTCACTTATTACAAAATGTTAACCACGGGCTGGAGAAATGAGTTTAGATGGACTGTTCACATGCCCCGCTCTTGAACACTTTACTGACGTGTATACAATGCTTCCTTGAACGAATAAAGGTTGAAGGATTGGGCCCATAGCTTGCATCATGAATTTTAAAATGAAATATTTCTGCTGTTGCTTTTATATTCCAATCTCATGCATTAGCCAGCCTACATCGTTGCCAAATTAAGGCTCTAGCTTAAAAATACCAAGCAAGAATCTTCTTCAGCTCTGCTATCTCAAAATGGTCACGATATATTACTCACAAACTAAAAATTATACTTTTGCCAAAAATTCTTTATTAGGGAGAGGCCTGCTTAGACTGCTCACTTTCCAAATGTTTCTGCAAATTACAAATTCTTCTTAACTGTGAAAGCATGCCCAACACACCCTCAGTCTTGTGTCATGGCACCATGCGAGACTGGAATCTGATGTGAAAGGATTCATTCTGCTGCCAGAAGAACAGATGTAGGACTAGCATGGCCCATTCAGGTGCCTCCTGAAGTCTCAAACTCTGAGTGAATGCTGTGTTATTGTTTGGTCAGTGGAGATCATCACTGTACATCTTACCACCATTAACAAATGTAGTCTCACAACACACCTGTGAGGCAGGCAAGTGTGATTAGCCCCTTTCTACAGATGAGGACACTAAGGCATAGACAGGTTAAATGCTTTGCTTATGGTCACACAGGAAGTCAGGCACCCAGGCAGAAAGAGACCTCAGCTATCCTGATGCCCAATCTAATGCTCTAATCACAAGCACATCCTTCATCTTTTCTCTCTGAAAATGACCAACAGTAACACTAGGGCAACAGTTCTGGGAACTAAAGATGGGCCCATCCCAAAGTTTCATTCTAGAGGTTTGGAAGCCAGGATTTTGGTATGGCCCGTTCTAGAAATGGTCAGCCATGAAAGTTCAGACCCAGAGTGAAAACTTGCCCTGCCTGCATGGTTTCTGGTTTGAGTACAATGCCTCTGAAAACCTGCTGAATGAGAAGCTATAACATTGTTCAGTCCAGAGTAATCATTAACAACTAAAACAACAGCAAATGCTTTGCATTTCTATAGCATCTTTGAACAGGTGATGTCAACGCACTTTCCAAACCTAAAAGAATTTAGTCTAACACAACTCGTATAAACTAGGTAAGTATTTATTAACCCATTTCACATTGTACTTTTAAAAGTACATGGCAAGAACAGGGGCGGGCGAGCAGGAGGCAACCACTGAACTGGGACACGTTATTGACACACTTTTTTCCCCAAGGCAAACTAGAAAAACCCTGAGGATTCCAGGCAACCTCAGATGTGTGACCAAACAGATTTTTGAGCACATGTGCTCATGAGCAATGGAAAAAAAATGCACCTGCTGTGAACACAATTTGGCTGTCATTGCCTAACCAAGAGTTAACTCAGCCCTGCTTCAAAGGGTGGGGGGGCGAGGGGCTCTGTCAAGTGTTTACAACTCTTCAGCCCCTGAGAAGGGTTTTTGTTTGCTTGGTTTTTTTAAGGGCAATGGGGACAATGGCAGCGATCACTCAACCCCACAGATACTATGACATTCCAGGAAGGAAATCCTCATCATGGCCGTTCTGCACAAGGAAATTTA
Organism: Lepidochelys olivacea; assembly: GCF_965140295.1. NCBI lineage: Eukaryota > Metazoa > Chordata > Testudines > Cheloniidae > Lepidochelys > Lepidochelys olivacea. Next base: position 27,137,623 of record NC_140417.1, on the reverse strand, counting down.
CCAGCATAACTATACTGGTATAATTCTACTGCTATAGTTACACCAGTATAACTCCTCACGTGAACACTCACTTCCAGACTGCGTGTGTTTTTTTACTTTGAAAACAGATTAAGCTAAACAAAAACAAAAACAAAACAAGGTACTCTGCTACCCCAGTAAGAGTATCCACATGGGGCGTTATACCAAGGTATACTATAACAGAAAAATATACCAGTATAATTTTGCTGGTACAGTTCCATATGTAGACAAGCCCTCAGAGGCATGCATTTAGAGGAGACTATCTGGACGTCTCTCTCTTTCTACTATTGCTTTCCCTCTACCTGCTTCCCGCTAGCATCACAATGCCTTCTGAGGCCAGGTCTCCACTTAAAACTCTTGCTAGTATAGTAATGCTGATTAGGAGTGTGACTTTTTTTTTTATACCAACAAAAGCCCCAGTGTAGATGCATTTGTACCACCAACAAACTAGCAATTACTCCCTTTTGGAGTTTCCCATAAAATGCATGTCAATAGCTCGGCCTATAAGACCATGCGACATCAGATTTCAGAATAAAAAAATATCATTCAAAATGTTGCAGAGAATCAACATTTTATGCCAGCGTTATTACTTGCCTTTGCTAGATTCATTTTTTAAAAAAAAATAGAGGGTCCTAAGGAAAAAAAAAAGGCTGTGTGCATCAGAAAAATGCTGCAACTGTGCCATTTGCTAAAATTGGCAAATTAAAACACGTTATTTCCTTAGGTGGGGATCAAAGCAGCTGTTCAGCTTAGTCTCCACCAGGGTGGCACAATAGGGATATGGAAGGCGGCCATCCAGCAATGTAGTTTCTTGTATATAAATTTAGGATTTTTTTCTTTCTTTCTTTTGCACAAAATCTTGGTCCACATCATAAAAAGAACATGTTAAGGAGCTATTCATCTAGGGAACTAAGAAATGGCAGCATTGAAGCTAAGCAAGTCACTTTGAAAGATATTTTGAGGCACTCTGTTAAGGCTTTTAACAGTATTTGAATCCCTTTTATCATATTTAAGCAATTTATATTGCTCCATTATAGATGTAATGATGTCCATCAACATTTTTCCATGCAACTCAGTCTTTCCCCATCTCAGGTTTGTGAGATGTGGATGTGTGTGAATGTGTGTGCGTTATTTTATTTTTACTCATAAGATCACTTGTATCCTCATCAGGCTTGTTAATGACACTTCTGAGGAAAGTGATGTGCTTGACATTTCCTGCAAACCCCGGGAGTTTTCAGTCACTTAGCAATTGGTCGTACAACATTAAAGGTAAGATTAAATTTACTAAGCACTGAGGTACAGACCTGCTAATTCTTGCCAAAGCCTGTCAGAGTTAGTTGTTCATTTCCCAAATGGTTAAGTGATTTCCCCTTGGAATCACTCAGTACAGTATCCTAGTGTAAGTACTCTTCTATTATAAATACAGATTGGCTCTGCCATTAACATTTTGCTGCCTTTCCTGCTAGTGATAAACGTCTGAAATTACCCAGTTCCCCTGTTGGCTGCTCTAGCAAAAGGGTTTCTATACCACTTCTGCGGGAAGGAGGGACATTATATAGACTATGCCATAAGCTTATTAGGTAATTTTGCATTCTCATTCACCCTTTTTCCATCATCATACTTTAACAATAACCACATACCAGTGTACTTTTTTTTAATTCCAGAAAAAATGATTTCAGCGTCTGTCTAGAATGGTTTTTCTAAAACTTTTTTTTACATTGTGCAATCATGCTCCTTACGGACAAGAATCTGACACCTTTAATTACACTTGCATAGTGTCTTACTCCACAAGTTGGTCCATTTCAATCAATAGGATTACACACAGAGTAAGGTACAATGTGAGTAAGGGGTTGGCATTTGCCTCTAAATGATTTGGCATAATTATTTGTCATTATTGTCCCTTCCAGAGTGTTGTCTAATATGTCTGAGCCAAAGTCATTCATTCATGTTCCCCCTTTCCAACCTCCTGGCCACTTTTCCTAGGACGACCTTGGTCTAAATTGCACACGAGCTCTTGAAATTGGGTAAAAAGAAAAAAAAGAAGGCTTCTGAGGCTTCTTCTACAAAGTCATTAAAAGTAGGATCTTCTTTCTTATGCATTATACAATTCATTTTTTACAGATTAGTAGATTTAGGAGGGTTTCTGTTACCTTTAAAGAAAGTGCTGACAAGCTACCAGAAGTTTAACCAGCTAAGTTGCACAAGAGGGAAAGTGGTGCCAATGACTGTTTGTTAAAAGACTGCTCATATCTCTTAAAATAATAGTTCCTGGTGCAGTTGAAACCTGTTTATCTCCTCAGTCAATCTTTATTTACCTAAGAATGCAAGGAATATTACAAATGAGACAACCAGTTTGGGCTATTCACCTTCACCTCTCGCACTTTTCTAAATGCATTAATTTACTCGTTTCAAACCATTAGAGCCACTACGGGTATGTCTACACTACAGTAAAAGACCTTCAGCAAGCCATTGTCAGCTGACTTGGGCTTGCAGGGCTGTAAAACTGCAATGTAGACATCCGGGGTCAGGCTGCCTTGGCTCTGGGATCCTGCAAGGGGGAACGGTCCCAGAGCCCACACTCAAGCCTGAGCCTGGGCGACTACATTACAGCCCTGCAGCTGAAGCCCCTACATGCCCAAGTCAACTGACGTGGGCCAGCCACAGGTGTTTTATTGCAGTGTAGATATACCCTAAGGACATCGTCCTGTGAGGTGCAGAGTCACTGGGAGAAGAAGGTAATCAGCACCCTCCCAAAGGCACTCAGCAGCTTGCAAGATCAGGCCAAAACTCAAATACTTTGTTGTCAGTATTAGTATCCTGGCAATGCCTAAGAGTTGCAGTCATGGACCAGGACCCTGTTGTGCTAGGTACTGTACAAACCCAAAACAGAAAGATAGTCCTTGCCCCAGGACCTGGGCATATGAGACAGAGGGTACCATTTGTCCATTGATGTGTTTATTTATTACAGATGTATTGGATTTTATCACTTGAAGCAGCTAACATCTCTTGACCTGAAAAATCTATAGCCAAAAAGTTCAAATGTTGATATTGAATCCGATTTCAGGGTAGCCTCATCGGTAACCTCTGTAAGAAATAAATGAACCTTTTAAGACAGTCCTAAAATAGTGGAACTCTATCCAAATCTACTACATGGAAAACAAATGAAATGTTTTCTAGGTCCCAGGATTAGTATTCAGTGTACCGTTTGTAGGATTCAGGCAAACAAGAGAAAAAATAGAAACCCAAATCCTTAAAATTGTAGCAGATTTATACCTGAATTACCCAATGTAATTATACGGACATTTACTCTGTTTCTCAGTTCAACATGTTATTAATACAAGATAAAGGCATACCCATTCCTCAACTCTATTTCTACTTCCTTTTAAAACTATGCAGTCTTATGTGTTCCTGCATGCAAAATTACCCACACACAGTTGGTATCATGAGCATGAGAAGAAAGATCATACACACATTTTTTTTAAAATTCTCATGACTTTCAAGCCAATCTTTTGATGTTTTTTGGTGAGGGGAGGAAGAAGGAGCAGGGAAAATTCAGTTTTCGAATTCTTCGAGCTGTAATATTGATATTGTATGAGCAGCATATCTAACCCTAAAAAAACGTATTAGCTGTTTTATGCCCCATGAATCCAGCCATACCAATATTAGTGTAATTAAAAAGGAAGAGGTCAACTTTCAGAATGAAAATGTTCTTCTGCTGTCTGTGTCTTGGGCCTAAATTGGAATTCTCACCATATGGATTCCTCATTTTAAAAAATAAAATACCTAAAGCATTGTAACAAATCTTACAGATTTTACTGGACTAAGAAACAGAGCTCCCCCTAATGGTTTTCCGTAGATATAGCCAGAAACCAGATTGTGAGACCTTGTTCCTCCGACTTTTTGTTAATAAAGTTACATCAAGACGATCTCCATCTGGGTGTGTGCATGTGCATGCATGCACACAAGTGCCTGTGTTCACATAGCTGCACACACACACCTCACAAAGGCTATAACCCAAGAAACCCTAAAAGTTGACCTCATAGTCTTTCTGGCAAAGTCCTATAGAATTTAATGGGGCAGTAACCAATGGTGAGGCATAAAAAAACCACTCTACATCCCTAGATAATTTAAAAGTTACTTCTTTACTTTCCATAGGACCCTCTACTTTTTGAACCACCCTATAAAACTCTATCCAAGTGATACAGTTCTGTATTAAATTCTGCAGAATGATTTTTTAAAAAGGGTAAACGAAATGTATTGTTCTTTATTAAAAGCTACAGGACTTTTCCAAAAGAAGAATGAAGGACTTGGTGCAGCTCATCTTGAATAGCTAAAGGATTTGTCAGGGAAAAAAAGTTTTTTATAAGTGAAACAAACTAACAATAAAAGAGAGACCACATTAGCCTGTTGACAGGGTTTTATATGACTTTTTTTCTGCTTGTGGGTACTACTTAGTTATTCCCTGTAGAAAGAGGGATTGGGGCTAGTTGCATGATGAATTTTAAGGTTTAAAGTATAAATTCCAGGGTCAAGCTGGTTTGGGCTTGCTTAATTGTTTTCTCATCCTCCTATCTCAGCAGAAGAGAGGCTGCTGCTCTCCTGGGGATATTTCTAGCACTGCCATTGTTGAGGGGTGTGATGAAGTGAATACAGGATGCATGGAAAGATACATTAGTTGACAAAGAAAAAGTAATACCATGTTAAAGGCTTGGTGATTTAGTACAATAGTTCACTTGCCTCTCCTCTAGAAATTGGCCAAAGACAGAACCGTTTCACAGAACCTCTCCCTGCCCCACCCCTGATCTGTGGGAGTTCAGATGAAATGGGACCTAGATCCAAACCACTCCTGGTTTTGGTTTTGAAAAACAAAACTACGATCAAGTAGTTTTTTACAAAACCAAAACCATCCCAATTTTGGCCACCACAGCTCTTGATTCCATAGATCTATGTTCAAATAGGCTTAGGTCACAAATGAAAGTGTGTTTAGTGGTCTCATCCTGGTCCACATTTGGACACATCACAAAACCACCATAGAGCCTGGTACATTTTAGCAAAACTGACAGCCTCTCAGCTCAGTGGAAGTGTAGTAATGAAATGGAAGGGGTACTGCCAGTCAAAGTTGAGGTACCTTGACAGGGCTATGTGAAAAAGTCAGTGCTGTTAGTCCATCTCTAATACAAGTACAAAATTGACTCATATGTTTTAAAATTGAACAGGAATACTCTACTCATACATAATGATGAAAGAAGAATGAAGCAAGGAATATCTTTCCCGCAAAAATTAAAAAGGGAAAAGGGAAAAAATCATCAAGGCAAAACCTTAACTGTGCACAGTGGTATTTATGTGTATTTTTGTATGTTATAAAAAATATGAGCACACAACATGTTGGTTTAAGGGGAAAAAAAGAAACAGAACTACTGAGTAAAGTACAACACACCCTTGGCTAAGTATCCTAGTCTTTCTCCCCAGAGAGAGAAAGCATTCTATGGTAGTCAGACAAAGAGGAAAGAGAGGATTCATTATTATTGTTGTTGCTGAATTATATTCTGCATATAAAAGATGAGGACAGGCAGAGGTCATTGATTTGAACTGTCTGATGCACTTAATTACTAGCACACACGGTAAATAATTCAGTCTAGCTCTCGCTGCAGTACCTGACCATAAAAGAGTTTGCCAGTTATCTGGTCTTTATTAAGTGTGTATGTATGTATATATATATACATAAAGGAGCTGGATTAAGACCAGATTTTTTACCATACCAACTATATATGTACTATATATATAATTTTTACTATTAAATATAGTTGGCATGGTAAAGAATCTGGTCTGAATCCAGCTCCTTCTTTCTAAGTAGGGTCTTAGTCACGCAGCTCAAAAACCTGTTAATATGGGTTCCATTCCTTAGCTCTTGCTCTGCAGGTATATGGGTTGAGTCTCTTTTAGGTCACTGTATGTAGCAGTAGTGGGTGGCACTAACATTGGCTTATTTGATCCTAAGTAACCATCTTATTTTAGCATGAAAAGCTGCCTATTTGTGGTTTTCAAATTACGGAATGAGCTTAATTAAACTGTAAAGCATTAAACAACAGTTGGAAAGATGATACCCCTGTGGGCAAGAACAATAAATCAAGTGCTTTGCAGAAAATAAACGAAATGGTGGTAAAAATAGATCAACAGTTTCCAGTCCCACCCATTGCATTGCCAGTTGAGATAACAAGGTGAGTTTGCCTTTATTTAAAGCAAATCTTTCTCAAGGAAAAGAAAAAGAAGAAGAAAAAAACAAGTCCAAGAGGAAGTTAACACATATAAATGTCTTCTGAAAAAAGCACACTTACTCAGGTCTACAGAAGAAAAGGGTAGCGCTACCCATGCTAAAAGTTACACGCAAGGAACAGTCAAAATGCTTTCTGGAGATGAACTGAAGGAAGCTAAACTATGAATGACTGTAACTTGTCACTACAACTTTCCAAAGTTGAGGGAATTTTGAAATGTTACAGGGGGCAAAGTTACAGTGTTTCCTCCCCCGCTCCCCCCATTTGTTACTCTACAAATTTTACAGAGTTGGAGAAGTTTTGAGAAGTTTCAGAATAGAAAATGGGAAAAGGAAAAGAAAGAGGCAAAAGCAGAGAACAAAACCAAACCAAATATCATGCATTCTGTTACAAAACAGTAACAATAGGGTGGGGGAATGGGAGGGGCACACACAGCTACAATATTTTAAAAGATATTCCTTTTTCAAACATGAATTAAAAAAATTCACTTTGAATTGAAACCAATATTTCCTGTATAAAAATGAAGGACTGCTTAAAATCATTCTGGTACAAGAGACAAAGCATAAAAAGTGAAAGCCCTTGCTCTTTAGGCAAAATGTGGAACAACCAAAAAAATGTTTTTCAGTAGATCTCAGAGAACAACCAGGAATGTGGAGACTAAGACAATCAAAGATTAGATAGGCCGTGACTATGTAACACCTTGCAAACAAGCAGTGCAATTTCAAAACCAGTATGGAATTTGACTGGCAGCCAATGCAACTTTTTCAAAATAAATTAAATGTGCTCCTGTCATCTCCTTTTCATAAGAAACCTGGCAGCCACATTCTGTTCTAGCTGGAGTTTATGTAAAGTCCCTGTTTCCCTGAACATAGTGGAAATCCAGTCTATGCTATAAGTATTTTCACTGCTCTTCTTCTGAAGTATTCTTGCACCCTCAAATACCATCCTGTGATTTTTTTAATCATTCTACTGTAATGAAGAAGATTTAATGGGAAGAGCCAGTTAAATCAAACTGATGAAATACTAGAAACTAATTTATTCATCATTACATGCCTGCATGAATGTAATGATCAGCATAGATATTCTGTATACACCTTTATGTGCTTTAAAATCTGTTCCAGCATTTGTAGGAAAGAAATACATGTCTTAGTAAAAATTCAAGGGGAATTGTTCCAGTATGAGATAAATTTTGCGTTTGGGATTAGTATTTTTGAAAAATACTTAATTTAAAATATTTTATTTGTGGCCACTTCTGCTCGTAGGAAAGGAATTTTGATGTGCTATTCACTATAAGAAAGAAAAAATTCAGTCTCACTTGATTCACTGAACTAGTAGCAAGTCAAGGAGAACCAGGAAGGTATCATAAAATCAGGAAAAATTCAATCTTTAAAAAGGGAGAAAATAGCAATCTTTGCAATTATGGCACATTAATTCTAACTTTAGTCCCTAGTAAATAATGGAACAAATAATCAAGAGAGAAAAATCTAGGTAAACAGAGGAGAATGGAACATGCACTAAACAATAGGGGCCAGATCTTGAGCTGGTGTAAATCAACATCACTCCATAGCAATGCTGATTTACACCATCTGAGGATCTGGTCTGACATTTATCAAAAACAAATTATACCAGGTTAATCTGATTATTTTAAAAGCAATTTACAAACTCAGGACCAGATTCTTATTCTTAGTTATTTGGATGTAACTCAGGAAAGATTCCACTGCAGTTCATGGAATTACTCCAGATTTATAGCAATGTAAATGAGCAGAGAATCTTGCTGTAGTCGATGGAAAGAATGCAGTGGATGGAATGTATTGAGACATCAGAAACATCTTATACTCAGTGTCGCTCAGTCTCACTTGAAAAAGTAATTCAGATTGGTGTGTGCACTTACACATGGATGGGAAACTGACTGAGGACCATGACGTTCGAACAGTCTCCACGGGGTTGGGAAAAGGGATCCAGTGGAATGCCAGACAGATCGGTGTTGGCCTCAGTTTTATTTGAGATCTGTATTAGTCATCTTGAAAAGGGGGGGAAAACAGCATACAAATTAAATGTGCAGATTATACTAATTTAGGAGGCATTGCAAACCCCAGTCAGGACAAAGAATACAAAAGGACTTGAAGAGGTTAAAAACATGAATAGGAAATAAGAAATGGGATGCAATATAAGAGAATGGTTGCTTATAGATCAGGAGTATGTGTGTACTACCTATTGTATATTATACACCTAACTTGGCAGTCTTGTAGTAGACCATGCAACTGTCTCCCAAGGCAAGTGAAAGACCTGATGCTTACTTCATTTAAAACTATACTGGACATAGCCCTCCAGAAAATCTTGAAGGGGATAGCCCTGCTTAAATCATTGGTCTTTTCCATCTCTAATTTATATAGGTCATATTTTGCCATTGGTTTTTAAGCAGAGTTCCCCTTTAATTCCATGTAATTCTACTTAAAAACTGATGGCATGATATGGCTGAATTATTCTAGTTTTAATTTGTAAATATCTTTGTTAGGTATTGAGTTTTACATTTTACATGTCATTGTCTTTATTATGTGGCTTCCATACAAATAATTGCTCTTTATCATTCAGATCACTATGTCTCAAGATAGCTGAAAGTTAATTAGAAATTGTTCAGTGGTTAGCCAGTACAGTCTTTGATCACTACTTGCTTTTAAAGTTTGTACCTGTGCCCATCCTGCATTCTCAAGATGTTTTCATTTACTGTCAGGCAAGCAGACAGAATTAGATCATGTCACAGGAGAGAAGTGCTGAAAGCATGAGTAAAAGCAATGATAAAAAACTGTTATAGTTTATCCCAGAAGTTAAAAACTCAAAGTATTTTGTCAAGATAATAGTGAAATAGGTATGACCCTTCCAAAATGCTCATGACTAAAACTGCAGTGTGGTAGCCAAATACCCAGCACTTATTGCTTACCTTCATAGCTCCTTGTTAGTTCACTTTGCTGGAATATTGTAGTTATCATGTTGGGGAAACCTGACTCACCCACAGTTGTTCTTCGGCTCTCCCTCAACGCGAGGATGATGTCTGCTAAGGGGGTTCATTGGTGAGTTTTTAAGTGGCTGGGGAGCCCAATTTGTGCCCTGCAGATTTTCCCACAGAAGTGACAAGTGTAATCTTGGAGGAGACACAGTTGTTGGTTGTGCCCTTTCTTTCCTCCTTTGTCACTTCTCTGTCTCATGAGCACATCTGTTCTCCTCAAAGTGAGCTGTTGCTTGGTGTATGGGTGATGCCACTGTGTGCTGTTCCGCGCCAAGTCCTCCCAGTTTGTTGGGTTGATGCCTCTCTTTTTAAGATGGGAGTACTTTCAGTATGCCTTTGAAGTGCTTCCGCTGCCCTCTGAGAGTCCTTCTTCCCAGACTTAACTGAGAGAAAAGTACTTGCTTCAGGAGGCAAGTGTCAGGCATATGTACACAGTGGCCAGCCCAGTAGAGTTGGTGTTTCATGACCTGTGCATCTCTACTGCTGAGAGAATGCTGATGTTAGTGCATTGGTCTTCCCAGGTGATACATGGTCAGATGACACAGTACAGCTCCCCAACTCTTTATTATTTTAGATCTTTCTTCCAAAGCCTCATCATGCCTTAAAGATGAAAGGCAGATTCAAAGTCACTAGTGCTGGGCTCTAGTTTTGATCCAGAAACCATGAGAAGGCTCTTGCCATGTTTCGGTGTGGACAAGGAGACTGTTTATATAGTACTGGATTAAGCTCTTGGAGATACTACTGTATTCAATATCACAGCCCTTTTCAAGCTGCCCTGGACTTTCACTCCAGCCTGCTAAGTTTGGATTCCACATAGATCACTTTTAAGCATTCCTGAGTCTGAGCAGGATGCAGGCATTGCCTCTGGCTCTGGGTTTCTAGGCATATGCTCAGTGGCAGTCTTTTTCTAGCATCCCCTTCTGAGGGCTGACCCTCGTGAAGGTCCAGCTACTTAGGTCCTATGATTATTGATGGCTCCCCAGACTCCCCAGTTTCTTAAGCACAGCCTTTCCCAGAGCTCCAACTTTATGGATACTCTGATTTACACTCCACTTTTTCAGGGACACGTGATAATTGAAGTAAACAGACACAGGCTTTTCAGAGGCCTTCTAAAACAATTACTCTTTACTTTAGATAGTACATGAGATTTACAGATCTAGGTAAAACAACAAAACGCCTATATATCATTCCCTGCCCCAGTTTACTCACCACCGTTAAATGTTTCTGAGATTTGGTCAGTGTCCTCTAGGATGTTCAGGATCCCCCTCCTGACACTCATGGTGTCTCCTCCAACTGATGGAGCCTCTCTGTGACATCAGTTTCCTTCAGCTTTGGCTGGTCCCACTAAGAGTCTCCTCTCCCGCCAAAAGTCAGCCCCTCTGTTCCTCTCCTGCCCAAAGTTTCCTTTGAGTTTTTAAATGCTAGTACTAACACTTGTGTTCTTCATTCCACTGCTCCAACACCCCTCTCCCTGCAAACCACCTTGAATAACCAGAGTCTTCCAGCATCTTAGCCTGCCCATAGTCCTGCCAGAGTAGAGTCATTAGAATGTTAACAACTGCTTTTGTTTGTCCTGTCGCTTTTTCTAGACAGGGTGTATTACACATGAGAGAGTCCTTGACTGCCCATGTCTACTTTACTACACATTGAGGGCTGAAGTTATACTTAGGGTTCATAAAATTAATCTGAATTCAAAAGATGTACATAGGCAGAGTCCCCAAATTGTCACACAGGTATATGATGTGGGCTAGTAGACAGTTTATGTAATACTGTCTTAAGCTCTTGGGGATATTCCTGTGTTCAATATCACAGTCACTGAGGAAGATATCAGGACTATCTCAATACCCTGATGCATTTTATACTTGATTAGGTGGCTATCTTGCCACAAAGGCTGCTAAACAGAAGTATCTCAAATGGCTCAACTGTCTCAGCATATGAGATCTGGAACCCACCTCTGATTCCCTCATTATAAGTCTAAGTGTCTTTGACCTCAAGCAGAACATATTGATCCTATTTAATTCTGCAGAACATCTACTTCAAAGAATTTTCCTCATTACAAGTTCTAGTAGGAGGAAGCTCGACTACAAAGGGCAGCCTAGCTGACTGCACAGCACTTATCAATACTAGCTCTCTCCAGTGACAGCTAGATAGCTCAATAGCACCGTGTTAAGGTGGGCGCTTGGAAATGGAAACCCAAGTAACTAATAGGGGCTCAGGTGAAGTTTCAATTAAAATGCTCCCCAGCAATGGTGATCAAATTTTGTTGCACCCAGAGTTTTTTCTGGCAACATGCCGAGGACCACACCCAGTGGTTGAGGTAGGCCTGGTGTACAGCTCTGCCTACTACTGAAAATGAGTAGTTAGTGCTTCTTCCTCATGTGCCTTCAGGAAGTACAGAAGTTGTGATGTGTGCCACAATGCAAATGTCATGAAAAAACTTACATTTTATGCTCCATCTCCTTTTGAGATTTATTCAGACGTCTACGTGAAGCTAATTAGCAGGACTTTCCTGACATCATCTTCACCTCTCCAAACTCCCTGCAGCCTTTTGGGAGCAAGTGAACTGTCCAATATTTTGGCTACTGGGGGACATTTTCTCCTTCGTATTGTAGAGGAGGAAATACGGAAACTAGGAGAACATGCAGAGTGTCAATCCACACTGCATGTGTGTGGTGAACAATGGTGCTTTTAGCCTCTTAGATGTTCTGATTGCACACAATATGGACTGCGTCACAGATATTAGGCCATCAGTATGGTTTATCTGAAGGGAACGTATAGGTGTAACTTCCAAAAGGTTTTGCATTTGTATTATAGATACAGCACAGATCTGTTGTAGTTCATTGTCTCTGAAGACGGTAGCTAGTGGTTCTGCATATTTAACTCACTGTGTATTGTGTGCTCCCCTAGAGTGGCAGTTTCACATAAAAGGATAAGAGTCAACAGCAAGCGCTAGTTGCTGCTTTAATTCAAGCAGTCAAGGCTTCTGATTTTAGTGATGAAGATCCTAAGTTCAGTTCTTGCTGCCAGCCCATAGTGGAGAGATTATTAAATTTGCAGACACAGTTCTGTGATCTCATTTCTGTGTTGCTCTTTTGGAATTTTCTTGTGATTGCTAGAGCTGGCACTTGAGAAAAGGGTAAGTAAGCCTTCTGTTTCCATCCATGTCTAAAAATAAACTTCCAGCACCACCCAAGCAGCACGGCAGACTACACTGGGAACTGCATCGGCTATTGTAAGTCCTTGTGTGGGAGACTCGGACATTAGATTTGAAACAAGTCATGTTGCAGAGCAGGATTTGATATATGGAAGACTAGACTTCTCAGAGACTGTCTCTGCTATTGAAAATAAAGTGGAGTCTTTTTCTAAGAGATTAGTAGGTGCTGAAAACAGGTTTGCTGGTCTGCAAACTAGCTGTGGAGGATATGTTGGCATGTTTAATACATTGCTCAAGGAAAATAACGTGTTACAATACAAGATGGACAAAGTAGATATAAAGCCAGAAATTGAAAATCTAAGAAAAGCTGGTGCACCTGAGAAAACTGAAACTGGGAAACTTGATGGTTTTTTTGCACAATGGCTTAAGGATTTGCAGTGCTGCTAGGAGGAGGGTTGGGCATCAATTACTTTGATCTCTGCCAGAAGACTACCATGGAAAAAGTCTACAGATTCTACAGGATTCTTCACTCCTGTGGCACAATAGAAGGTCCTACAATAAAGGTAAAACTTATCTGTGCCGGAGACAGAGTTTTCTCAGGGACCAGACAAAGCCTGTGGAATGAATTCCCCTCAAGAACTAAGGGCCATCACAAACTAAATTCCTCTCCTAGGCAAGGTGCATTTTTTTTACCTTGACTTCTCTAATATATATATCAGAGCATTCTGCCAGATGCTGGCAGCAAAAAGGGCCAGGTTCCTAGAGGTTCCTTCTGAAAACTTAAACGACGCTATCTCAATGCCCCAACCAGAAACTTGGGGAAACTAAATTAGCTCCCTTGGGCATCCTATATAGGCAATACTGCCCCACTCACAAGCATAAATCTGGGAAAGCCAGCAACTACATCATCAACAATATCAGGTAAGACTCCAGAGTGTCTTGGCATTTGGCAATTGTCTTAACCTTAGTCCTCCTTTCACGGTTGTGAGTGGTTAATGAGGCAATGCCTTCTAGCATTAGCCACTTCCCTCCTCCCCTCTCCACTGCTCCTCATTGCAGTTTCTTTTCCAAGGTTGGCAGACTCCAAAATTAGGCAGGTGAGGGTCCACTCCCTAAAGGAAGTGGTGCCTGGAATGCTCAAGGGCTCAGCAACCTATCGCAGCTGAAGTGATCAGAGCTTTGGTGGTGGGTAAGGAGGCCCTTACCAGAGTCCCTCTGCTAGGCTGCTGCTCTCTGCAGTTTCAGCCAAGCTGACTCCACCCCATCTCCCACTTCAATGCTGTCTCTGCACTAGCTGCTTCCTGAAGGTGCTTTCATGATGTCTGCCACCTCAGCTCTACCCTGAGTCTTCAGAGATGGAGCTTCAGCATATACACCCAGCACAAAGCAGAAACCTCTCACCTGTCTCTAGTCTTTCCAGGCTATCTTACCCAAACATGACAGACTAAAGTTATGGTCAAGGTGACTCCTTGCTGCAAGCACATTCAGGCAGTTCCCTGGCCTGTTAGTTTCCCAACAGGTTTAGTAAAGTTGCATCACCCTCAAACTTCAAACTTAGCCAAAATGCCTAAAACTATCACATAACAGAAAAGCAGATGGGGCCTGGCGCCTTCAGCCATTTCCCCATGCTCACCAACAGATGCCGGCAGAGCATTCCTTCTCTATGGAATTTCTATCCAACTGGAGTTCTCAAGCAGCTCTGAGCTGCCTTTTTCCCTTTCACCTACAGGTGTCAATAGTGAGCTCCCTACTCTTTAGGGCTTCAGGACACATGGTTTACATATATAAACTACCAAAAGAAAGCATTCCACAGCACACATTTTTCCCCCAGGGACAGTATGAGAAAGCAAACAGAATGTGACAGACATTAGTCATGTCACTTAATGCACAACTGGAAGGCACTCAGATATTACCGTGGTAAGTGTGGCATAAAGAACCTCTACAGAAAAATGCAGCCATCCTCACCCTGACAACTCTGCACATCCCTATTTATCCACTCTTATATCTTAGCTCCACTCGCTCTGCCAATGATACCACCTGTTTGTGCCATTCAGCTCAAATTTATCGTTGCTTTCTTCCATGCTGTTCTACATGACTGAAACACCCTCCCTGAACTAGACCATAAAGCCAAAAAAACTCTTCGCTTCCCAATTCTTCCTTAAGACCCTCTTCTGGCATACCACCTAAGAGACGTTACTGGCTCATAACAACTAGGCTGATGGCCAGTAGGGACTGCCAAAATCTACTTCCTGGCTGAGTGAAGCACAGTCTTATGTGCAACTCAATGGCATTTCTCTGTTTGTCTGCAATGAAATATCTTTTGGATGCCACAGCTGATCAATTCCAAGGAATATTCCAGCATCAATGGACAGAGCCACAGTGATTTTGTTGTGAATATAGCACAATGGGTATCTGATCTTGACTGGCACTACTGTAATATAAATAGACAATACCTGCAGGTTGTTGAATCTAGAAACACAGCTTTGGCACATGCCTTAACTACTCTGCATTAACTCCGCAAATTCAGCTGGTTTAGAAGTCTTTGAGTTGCATGCAAAGGCAACAGATTCCTTCAGACTGCCTGGTTCTTCCAGTCTTTCACTTCTGCACACTATCATATGGGAAGATAAACAATTTCCTACATGACAAAGTAAAGTAAAGGTCATACAAGCTGTTTGTTTCAGAACCAGTGAAAGCAATTCTGTTTCATTTTCTCTCCTGATGATATTATAGTATAGGTATAAGATGTACAATATAAGGACTAAGGAACCATTTTGCAAGCACCTATACTTTTCCCTTGTCCGTAGTCCCAGACCGATGGGACTGTTCGCATGTATAGTTATCATGTATATCAGTGAGGGCAGGCTGGGGCCTAAGATGGGTGAATCTCAAAGAATCAGAAATTTCGTGCACTTTGTGAATTATTTTCCAGAGTTCACAAGACAAATACTCTGACCTTGCAAGCCTTTTGCCTGCCATTCAAACACATGGTTTTTTGTTTAAGGATGATTAATATATTTTTAATGTTTTTTCTATCTAAAGGGAAGCCTGTGGTATATATTAGAGGCAGTAGAAACATCCCCCCGCCTCCCGCCACCCAAGCTGAGCTGGCGCAAGTGGGCGGCCTGTATATGATTGTTTTTAATTGTTTTTTTCCTTAGAACTTCGCTCGTTCTCTCCACTGTTTTCCTACAGTGTCTCTTTGCATTTGTCTCTCTGCCCTCTTTTGGTTTTATTTTTCACCTTATGCTTTCACTGGAATATTTTCTCCCGCCTCATCTTTGCTCCTCTTATTTCCCACAGTTAAGTTCTAAGTAGATTTTGAACCAAATGACCTTTGAGTTTGAGTCAAAGTTTCAAAATCATGATGGTCAAGTAAGTCTGAACTTGGCCAACAAGGCCCTAAACCTGAAAACACCAAAACACATGCTTAACTTTGCTCCCATGAGTAGTACCATTGAAATCAATAGGACTATACACAGCAGTAAAGTTAAGCACATGCATAAATGTTTGCAGGATTAGGGCCTTGGTTTCTCCTCTCCCTAGTGGAGACACTTCTCAAAATGACAGATTGAACAAAAGGGGGCGGCTGCAAGTGGATGTGGTCTGGAAAAAACAGAGGAAATGTCTACCAGCAAAAATTGCAATATGAAAAAAAATATGTTTATCTGAATGCATAATACTTGGTAAACATGCTTAAGCTAGGGGAGATAACAGGTATAGTAGGAATGGCCAAATTATCATGAGGTCAAGGTCGGTGGTCAAATCCAAGAAAAACCTCCTGTTCCATTGACACATGGTACAACCTTTATCTTTTAGTACAAGAATCAAATAAATAGTATTCCAGGAGGCATTGACATTCATTCATTCATACCCTCACCATTTCCAAATTATAGATAAGACCTGGGAATAATTAACTGTATTTTACTTTACATTCCCTGCATTTGCTGCTCTGAAATGCACAAATACAGAAAGAGAGCCTCCAAGCACTGTGCCCCTGTTTAATGCTCAGTGTAGAGTTTTTGTTTTCAATAAAAGTTTATTTTAGGCAGTGTTCTGCTATTGAAAAAGGAAGGGCCCAGTTTCAAGGATGTATCATTTAAAAAGAAGCACACTACCCTAACTGTGTAGAGGAAAGGCAGATTACCCCCTACCAGCACATTTTAGAACAGCTCAGTGGGGGAAGGAGTCAAAGGAAGGATGTAGTGAATTTCCAGATGGGAAGGTATTGGGAAAAAATACATGTCATCAGAAGAATACATTCTAAATGAATCCAAATTCTAATATGGAGATATGTGTAAAGTAGTCTATAGAGAAAAAGAGATTCTGTACTATCCTTGTAAATATATACAGTAATATAGAAATATGATTGAGGTATGCATGCTGTATTATTTATTTCTATATATAATATTTCTCTGTATTCATCTATATTACCTATTTCTATATCTCTATTATATGTTCTTGAAAAGGATACAAGCATGCATACACAGAAGATGAAGCATATTGCTACATCTGAATTATATATATATATATATACACATACAAACATTTTTCTTCTGTTTGATATTAAAAACCTCTTCAGAAACAAAAATGGATGCTTGGGTCACATTTGACAAACATTGCAATTTATATTAATATCCAAGTGCCTATGATGGCTCTGTTTAAAATATTTTTGGGTGTAGTTTACTTTTTTTAAATACATTCAAGTATAAATAGTTCACAAGAAAATGCAAATGAAATCTAACAGAATGAGAGGGAAAAGAATCAATTAATGTTGACTGACACCTAAAATGTAGGCTTTGTTAATGTTTTCTTATTACCTTAGTAAATATTTTACAGGAAGTGTAGTAAATCCACCACAGACGTGATAAAAATTAAAGCCTCTTTTAAAGTAAGACTATCTATTTAAAAATAACCAAAAAGCATGTGCAACATGGCACCATAATCTCTCTACTAGCTGGTGAAACAATAGTTAACACTGAACTAAAATGTTTTGTTAAGATTATACAAATAAAATCTTTGTTCATCTACAGGAAACATGCAAAATCAACATTTTCTCTTCCTGTGTAAGGTATATAATAAAATGTAATTAGTTTTTTTTAAATGGAGGTCCATTCACCATAGCACCATGTCATCTATCACATTACCACACAAAACCACTTGCAGTAGAAGATATGAGATAATGTAAGGTCTGGATTTCCCTTAGACATCAGCTTGAATTTAGAACAAAGTTCTTAATATTCAAAGTATCTGCACAAGAATTAAGATCACATTGCGTGGAATCCTGGCCCACTGAAGCCAATGGCAAAACTCCCATTGACCTCAATGGGGGTAAGCTTTCACCCATTGTATTTTTTAAGCTTAGATTCTCTTTGCATGTCATATGATGAAATACTGATATTAGGTATACAGATATCAGTCATTCTGTTATGTGGCATATAACTCCTATGTACAGATAAATGTACACCCCACAACTGGCTGGCAAATTAATAATAGCTATATGCATGTTAAATCAGTACTTACATAATTTAGCTTGACAGTATGTGATACAATCTGGTATATTTAAATGAGGGCTTAAAAATAAGAATGAAAACTAAGGCTTTAGCATGATAATGTGTTGTATGTCAAACTACTCCAATGAGTCAGCTGGAAATATTCTACGCACCTTTTTGCAATTATAATATACTATTTTGCCATGCTACCAAATACTCTAGACAGTGCTTTTAAGACAGCAAATGAAAAAAAATGTTTAAACTAGTGACAAACATCAAAAAGCACACGAAGAACCCAACTGACTAACAGAATCGCTTGTCTGTGTCTTTTTGAGAACTAATTACAACCTGCATATTACACACTCGTCACAAATGTGGCAGATACAAAGTATAAGAAAATAAGTGGAGATAGTAAGGCTTATGGGAAATATAGCCTTAGGCTCTGATCCTGCAGACATTTACACATGTATTTAACTGTACTACCATGAGTAGACCGTTTCAATCACTAGGTGTACTCACAGCAATAAGTGTTTGCAGAATTGAGGCCTTTTATGTGGTCACAGGAAGTCCCTTCATACTGGAATTCTAACCCTTGTCTTCCCTATCCCCATCTGTGTGAGTGATAAGAGTAACAGGAAAGGCTTCCTCAGGAACAAGGCCAATCAGTAGATGGGACTGAGCAAATTGGCCTCTGCAACTGCCATATATGAGACATTAGTTTAGATCTTTTGTTTGAAGTTTTATTTTTAATAAAAGCTCACTCATTCTTGCTCAACAAAAAGTATGAAAATATTCAGAAAAGAACCAGTGCATGTGTGTTCCATAACATATCTATATAGAATATTAAGTATACATATATTTAACATTCATATGTGTTAGTATAAAGCTTTGATTGGCAAGAACTAACTGCTATTCATGAGTAATCTCGGCATGCCAAATTTATGCCAAGAGCACTTATTTACAACCATACTTCAGCATGTTTTATCTCAGATACTGTAAAATGTTCATGTGTACATGTGTGCCTTTATATAAGCATGCACACATAGTTCAAAAGCGCTGTGCCATAAATAATAATAATAAATCAAGAGGGGAAATAGTTGCTTCCTGCACACTAAACTCACAAATAAACATGGGCGATGTATGGACAAAAAACGTACTTGAATTTAATCATGATGTAATTGCTATTACAGAATCACACTGAGAAAGTTAACATTTTACCCAAACTGACATGAAGTAGACTATTTGGCTGAAACATTAAATTTCTTTCTTTTGGTCTTAAAAAAAATTACTGCCAACTAGGTACAAATAAATAAAATATTGAGAGTACAACTCCATTCAAATGAAAAATAGCACAGTATGAGGATCTGAACCCTAGTTCTTAGGCTAAATACCCATTGATTTTAATGTGGAGTTTTGCTGGAATGTGGACTGCTAGGTCAAGGCCTGATAAAACAAATATAAGGATTCAAAATGCAACATTGCATTTTACAAGGAAAACGGGGGGGGGGGAGGTTGTATTCATTTATTTAATAAATTATTAAAATAAATAATTGCAGTAAGTACACAGACATTACAGCCTAAGAAATTTTCCCTGTGGATGGAATACCGAATTTGGTTCATTACATTTGTTTTCCATACATTTTATACATGTTCCTATAACTGAATTACATTATGTCTTAAAGCATTATATTTAGATAGGAACCTTAGCTTCTGAAATTCTGCACTCATTTACTTCCAATAGTTTTACACAGGTGCAACCAAGAGAAAATTTGTCCCCAAGTAATTCAGAAAAATACCGGATCAAATTTTACCTTCAGGTAAATATGCAGTTCCCATTGAAGTTAATGGTAGGTACAGTTTCTAAGGATAAAATTTGACAAATAAAAAGAGCTGGAAACCTATTTGGAATCCATTTGGAGAACTGAAGGCTTTAAAAAAAACCTATATTTTGAGAAAGACAAAGACATATGTCTTCCTGAGAAGCAGAAAATGCACGGGATGGTAATGTTCAGCTCTAAAGATAACAAGCATTAGAATTTGTATGTCAGGTATTTATCCAAACCTCAACAGCACCTCAACTTCATCCTCAGCCCACCATACGGGAATGCTCTGTTTGTATAGGGCTGCCATAGCTGTTCCTTTCCAATTCCCCCAACACTTGCCAGGTCCTAATATCCAAAAGGAGCTTCTCTATGCCTCAATAATTCCAGGCTGCTGGAATGGCCCCTCAGGTCAATGGGTGTACTTTAGAGCATCCATAAGGCTGCTCTGGGTTCTACTGGATGTCCAGCCAGGCTACAGCTGACTCCAGGAGCAGGCAAACACAAAGGTGGCTTGGAGCCGCCTTTGCCCCATTCCAACAACATCAAGCATATCTTGGCTGTTCTGTTCCTTAGGATTTAGCCTCATGACTGTAAATGCTGCCATGAGTCATACGAGTTGCATCTGCTAGTAAAACTGATATGATTCTTTTTACATATACTTTTCAGGATTGCATTAAATTTCTTATAGTCCAAAAACCACATCAGTTATAAAAATGAATTTAATCCACACTATAAAAAAACATCAAAACACCCAGGTCAACACACAAGTTTGCCATATAGAACACTCTGAGGACTCCTAACTAGCATGATAGATAGAAATGTCTATAAAATGTGGACAGCTGGAAATAATATCACAGCATAGATGTCAAGGACTCTGCTTATTGTGCATTAAACTCCCTCCATTTCAATTTAAAAATGCTTAAACAAACCAGCATAAACTAAGAGCAAACAGCATTTCTGCTATTTACCTATTCACCCTTGGGTAAGAAAAACAATTAAAAGTACTTATAAAAATAAGATTTTAATGTGTGTTCAGATAAGAAATACAGATTACCAGTACATATAAAAAAGTCCTTTAATTTTAAAATATTTTAGAATGTGTCTTTATAATCTGCCTTCATATGGCTCTATAAAATATTTCTTTATAAACTAAGTTATAGGCAGAAACGACAGACCCGATTTTCAGAGGCATTTCAGCTGAATGGCTCAGCACCTCTGAAAGTCAGGCCCTGGCAAAATAGAAAAGACAAGTGTGTAAGATGACTGTGGTTATCTGCCAAACTATGACCTAAGATACACATGTACAACTCCTGTTGTTTTTGTTGGCCTGGTTTTCAGATGTGCTGGGCTCTTTCAGCTCCCTTGACTATAGTTGGCCTCGTGGGTGCTCAGTACTTCTGGCAGTCAGGTCCCAGGTGTGACCATCCAAAGGCAGAATTTTGCCTTAATTTTGTACCTGATTTGAGGCTGAATGGCAAAACCATGATTTTTGTAAAAATAATGGCTCACACAAAGATAAACACTGGGTCAAGGGAATTATAGCCTTCCTCTTGCCTTTCCAGGTGCAAGCCAACTACCATTTCAGCAGAAAAATGAAAACCATTCACAAAATTTTCAGGGTTTATCTCAAGCCCAGGATGACAGCTACCAAAATATAAATAGTCAAAGTAACCATCAGCTGGTTCTATATTAGGCGCTTCAAAAAGCAGCATTTCAGTGCAAGGGCTTATAAAAAGCATCCATCCATTTAAATCAAAGGATCATATAGGGTGTGTTTTTAACATAAAAGTAGTAGACCAGCTGCTGAGCTGTATTAGAGAGGCTTTGTGCTGCTTCCCCAATGCAAAACAGGCCTAAAGCTGGTTTAACTAGCCCCAGGAGAAGAGCCATCCAACCCAGGGTTATCCTTGGATTCCAAAGTGCTACAATAGCAGCTCCTATGCCCTCTTGTCCTGGCAGCTGGTGGAGGGGTGTAGCCAGAGAAAAGGGAGCATGGCCCCACCCACCTGGTCCCTGAGAGTCATAGCCCCGTGGGGCCACTGCCACCTGGTGCAGGTTTGACCAGTTTGTTCAGAGCAAGTCTTGGAGTGCAGCTTGCAAAAGGCACTTTCGTAACCTTCTCTTCAGCTCCCTTGAGTGCTCCTTGACTGCAGCTGAGGATCTGGTGCAGGACACCTGAAAAAATTACGACCTGTAGTTGCTCATTGTTGAAACAATAAGCTGAGCGGTCAGCGTACTGCTCTAGCTCATGTACATGTTTGTTAAGGGGGTCCTTCATCTTTTACATACAACATGCTTTGTAACATTCGGGGATTCTACACCAAACAAAATTTCAATCGCCAGCCAATAATCTCAATAATTTCTGTTGTGAAAATTAACAAGACGTGAATTTCTGTTTGTGACCGATGGCCCTATCAATCAAGACTTACAGTTTTAGAAACATAGGAACTGCCATACTGGATTAGCCCAATGGTCCTTTTAGTCCGGTATCCTATCGCTGGCAGTAGCCTGCAGCAGATGCCTCAGAGGATGGTACAATAAATGCTGCAACAGGCAGTTATGGAATAACTGGCCTATAGAGAAAGATTCTTCTGAATCCCCATCAGAGAGAGGTTAACTTATGCCCACAAGCATCAGTGTTTACAGCTCTTCCAAACTTTTAACTTTATTTATGCTTAATGTTGTAACCCCAGACATAATTTTGTATGATCTGTACATTGTCTGAATACATTGTACTCAAGGTCCCAACCATCCTCAGTTCTTTACAGATAGGTATTGGGAAGTATGTATATGAAATCAAATAAATTAATGACTCCATAGGTGAGTGTCAAAGGGATGACCAGGCAATAGCCTAAATCACTTCTGCTAATTAAGGAACTGGAGAGAGGGGAAAATCAGCCAAATCTGATTTCAAACTGATGATTGACATATCTGAGCGGGCCATTAGAGCAAAAAAAAAACCTGACTTTCTGATTAAGTTGGAAGCTGTTTCCCAGAATAGCAATGGACACACAAGTATACACAAGGCTGAATATGTGAGCTGAACTAATTACAAAAAGACAATTTTAGAAAAGTAGCACAGAAAGCCTGTATGATGAGCCAGCCTTTGAGCAGTGAGTCAATCCCACATACCTAGTATCCTCAGTGCCAGTATGGGAAGCAGTTAATTCTTGAAATTTGATGGAACTTCTTTAACATATGATGCCCCATCCCAGCTGCTCCCAACACCTAGAGTTTTGTTTGTTTTTAAACACTGCTTCAGAACAGTGGGATGGAAAGGGCTGATATTGTGAAAAACATTGGCCTTTGAAGTCTTGGTTCAAACAAAAGGTATGCAGCCATCTGCTAAAATAAAGTGAACATTGTTTAAAACAGCAGGCCTGATTCTACATAGCCTTGCACTTTGTGTAGTTATACACATCTTGCCAAGTGGGTTTAAAACTATCGCCCAATCAGCACTATCCACTCACTTGCTCACACTGGAGCTCATGTGTAACCATTCTGCACAAGTGTAAGTGACAACATAAGGAACAAGGCAGTGGAGAAGCAGGCCCGATACTTTTTCCTAGACATGGTCACTGAGGCCCCGGCCCCTTTTCTCTCTTATTTTTGTTTCTAATTTTTATTTGGATGGTCCACTCCAATCTCACCCGTCTACAGACACCCCAAGACCAGAGAAGGGGGGAACCATTTTGCTCAGACCAGTTTTCTGCCCATCTGCCAAAGACGTGCTGGAATCCTGTCAATCCCAAATCATGCAATTAGCTTGAAGCTAGGAAAGTCTCCTCTCAGTCAAGCTGTCCCAGTTACCACATGAATATATACAAAAATCGAATACAGCACAAAGATCAAGCCCTTTCTAATGCTGTAGTTTTAGAAGGAAGCTATAACTATCGGTCACAACATGGCATGTGATTTGCATATCATCTGACCAGAAATATGTGATGTGAGATAATATTCAGAAGGACTCAACACTTTCAGACATCTCTGGCTTGGAAAACAAACACAAACCTCCCTACCCCTGCAATGCTAAAAAAAAGTTTCATAGTGTGTTGGGATGTTCTCCTATCTTTTCCCATGCTCAGGACAAAGGCTAAATAATCCTTGGATTCCTCATACCAGAGTCAGAAGTTTGATATAGTTTTAAAAAATATTTTACGACATCTTAAAATATCTCCTTTTATCTTTTCTTCTCCCCCTATAGCATTTGTAGATTATGAGCCGATTTTAAAAAACCCTTGGGTGCCACTTTTGGAGTCAAGAGGATGCATATGGTGTGCACATTTCCCACTGAGTGATGACTTCCATGAGAAGCAATTTTTGTGGGTAGCAAGTATTACATTTAAATGCAAAATTCAAATAAGGGCATGAATTTTCAATAAAAAGAAACAAATTTGATGGGAGAAATTTATTCGCTGCCTTCAAAAGAAGAGCTTGGTATTATCCCAAGGCTGCACAAAATGGCAACATGGAAGATCTTTCTTCAACAAAATCTGCATGGGACTTCATCATTAGTCTCCTTAGATGGCATGATCCAGTGTACTGTTCCATGACAAACATGAATTGGTTGCATTTTGCCACGTGAACTAGGCACAGAAATATTCTCATGCTCAGTTCTAATTAATTCAGAATTAGGGCTCATGCACATCTTTCTCCATCAGAAGAAACATCTTTAGATATAGGTGGTGTAAGCACCCACTCGGATTAAGTTTTATGAGGCCTCTGCTTGCGCATTCAGTTCCCTCCCTTTAACTGTTTTACCATCACCCATGCCAGAAGCCAAACATGCTGTTGTTAAATTACCGCACTTTATTTCAGTTCCCATTTTTAAATATGATATACCCATTTTAAAATGGAATGAAAGTTAAACTGAACAGAAGTATTTTCTTTTCAGCACATAATTGGCATAGAGATGCTATGGCTTTAATTACCTATAGCAGTGGTGTTGAATTACATTTTCTGGAAGGCCAGATAAGGCAGTGTGCAAATCTTGGGAAGCCAAAGGACTCTTCAGGTGTTTGCTCTCGCATGAGCCTCTGAAACCGAAAACACCCTATATTCACACCCTACATATTATTGCAATAATCTTTGTGCACAATCTGCCTTGTGAGGTATAATTTAAAAACGAGTAACATGCTGATCATTAATATTCTTGTATAATGTATGTACAAAATGTATATTAAGAATTATGAATATAAACTGAAATTAGGACTACAATGTGTTTGACCAGGCGAGTCAGGGAGGGGGCTAAACCTGTTTCTCAAAGTCAAAGGACAAACTGATGGGTCTAGCCAGGTGTCATCAAAGGTGATTGGCAATCACCTGTCAAGTGGCCATTCTTTAGCAAAGAAGCTGGGACAGGAACAAATTGGTTTTCATTTTACCAAACACCATCATCAAACTTCTTTCACCATGAGACTCCATGTCTCTGTCCTCACAGCAGGAATGAACTTTATCAAGGGGTAACCCTGAGCAAAATGCATTTCAAAGCATGACTGGACTATAAAAAGACTATAAAGCACCCCCAAGCCAGCTCTCTGTCATCTAAGACGACAAAAGAACCAGCCCTTTGACTTAGTGGGGAGCTCCTGACCTGAGAATTTGGTCAGCCCTGCGGCTGGGACCATGTGGTAAGGAGTTTACCTTGTTAAGTTTTCGCACTGTGTTATGTTTATTTCTCTTGTAACCATTTCAGACTTTAATACCTTATATTTGCATTCACTTAAAACCCTCTCTCTTTGTTGTTAAATAAACTTGTTTTATTTTTTAATCTGAACCAATACAGTGCTGGGTTTAAACTAAACTGTTCTATAGCTCCAATTAAAGTAGCAAACTGTTGAATATTGACCCTTTACAGGGGCAATGGACCTTTAATATCTGAACTGTGAGCCATCCCTGCTCACAGGAGGGGTGGGAGGAAAGAGGTAGTGGAGCCACCCTGAGATACAAGCCACCCTGCTCCTGCTCCTAAACTAGGCTCCTGAAGCCAAAGGGAGAGAGAGCCCTGCTGCTTCCTGAGCAGTTCTGATTGGCTGCTGCGTCCCATGAGGCATGAACAAACAGCTGATGGCCCTCCTGGCTGACTTTGGCCAAGTAGCTGAAGAATAATGCTATACAAGTTGCAGTGGGGGAGGTTTAGGTTACATATTAGGAAAAACTTTTTCACTAGGAGGGTGGTGAAGCACTGGAATGCGTTACCTAGGGAGGTGGTAGAATTTCCTTCCTTTGAAGTTTCTAAGGTCAGGCTTGACAAAGCCCTGCCTGGGATGATTTAGTTGGGGATTGGTCCTGCTTTCAGCAGGGGGTTGGACTAGATGACCTCCTGAGGTCCCTTCCAACCCTGATATTCTATGACATTGTGTCTGTTGGGGGGTGCTCAAAAGCAAGACCCTAGGCTGTAGCTTCTAAAGTCTCTGCATTAATCCAGCCCTGGGACTCCCGACGATTCCAGGATGCCATGTTAGACGGCAGGCTTTTGAGGCTGGCCAGCCATCATTCATTAGTGCATTACATCGCCATGCTGGGGTGCACAGAGCAGGCACTTACCCCAGCTTGTTTGTATTTTATTTTGGGTTTTTCTGGCCTAGCGCATGCGTACCACTAGGGATACCCCTGATCCTCAGCACTAGAGAAGCAGTTACATTATTTTGTAATATAGTGAGGATCATCAGTGTTCTTAACAGTGCAAAGTACACTGATGAACCCTCTCCCCTTCTCTAAGGAGTTTAGGGCCCAACCATGGAGAAAATGTACTGGGTTGGAAAAATCATGTTATAACATGGTAATTTCCCAAATATATTATAACATGGTTTTCTTCTATCTGTGTACACCATGCTACTGAATGGTGTTACAGCCCTGTTCTTTAAAGTAAATGTTGACAGGCCCTTCACTGGACTGACAGCACAGTAAATAGTATGAGAGGTGACCACCAGAGAGCGGGAGGTCCAGTCTCAAACTGGAACAGATCTTTTTATAAAATGTTAATTTAGTTAGTGACTTAATAATGAAAATTTCCATGGAGGAAGTGGGTTTTAAGAAGGATTTGAACACAGAGAAGGTGGGGGGGTTGCCTGTTGCACATGGCCGCATGCCCAAAAATAAGTGAGAAAAGGATACAAAGTTAATGAGTCTTGGGTGGCAAGAAAAGAGCAAGAAGTTGCGTAGAAAAAATGATATGTGCAGAGTGGAAACCACTGTACTATCCAGGGATCAAATCCCACTAGTATCTCATATGATTAAGAAACTCATTTTTCCCTATCAGATCTAAGACATATACCAAAGGAGAAAAATGGTTTTTCACTTGGCCTATCATCAAAGTATTCTCGGAAGTCAAGGAAATCCATACATCCCCGCACTAAACTAAGAATTTTGTGTAGAGGGAAAAATTACATTTTTCTCCTAATTGGCTATTTCTACAGATTAAAATTAGAGTAGGTGGGAGGAAGCTTATATAGATGCCAGATCTTCCCATTCCATCTTAAATTTGAATTCAGCCAGGACACTACCCTTATGGGAGCCTTTAGTGGTCTCATCCAAAAGATGCCACCTCATGAAGGTCAGCTCTGTGCTGAAGTATTCATCGAGTATTGACTCAGAGAAGTCACCTACCTACTCGATCACACCTGAACGTTCTCTAGTAGTCTCCCAAGCAAGTACTGAATAGGCCCAACCCCACTTACCTTATAAGAGCTGATAGATTCTGACTCAGTGGGGGATGGTTGCAGACTTGAAAGACACAATGCTTAAAAGGCTGTCTCATGTTTCAGTTGACCATGTGTTTTCTCTTAGTAGCCTGAGAGTTCAAATACTCTGCATAACAAAAGTCAGATTGAAAAGGTATTTGTGCATAAAATAATTCTTATCCAGGTTGGCACAAACTTTTTTCCTTTTTCAAAACAATACAAAAATCGGTTGTGTGGTATTAATTCTAATTTGTACCAATAATGGAGCTACTTTGTATTAAAATGTTGGCACTATTGTGTCCTGTTACATGCAATAAAGCTGGTAAAATATTCAGTCTTGGTTTAAAAAATACGATCTGCAACAGCACTTATCTTATAATGAATGATACCATTAAACTTTGGAAATACGTTTTTTGAATCATCAAGCAAAATTTTAAAATATAAGATATTAAAAAGGTAACATCACTGAAAAGGCGGCTCCCACTTAAAATTAAATCCCAGCAATTTGTACAATACATTTTAACTATGATGCATTGCTATAGTAAACTGATGTGAAATGAAAGTCAACATGACCTGGAGTGAACATTATTAATTTCCCAATGCCAAAATGTTCAAAAATCACGAGTTGGGCCCCCCAAAATCATAAGATAGGACTTAAAATAATAAGATAAAAATGGTAGATTCATTTTATGTGCCTCTCTTAAAGCATTTAAGGTTCACGTGTTCAAGCTTTTCTCCACAGTCATGAGGGCTAGAAACTTACTTTCACTTTAAATGAAAGCTGAGCTTCTCGGCCAGTAATCTGACTCCAGCAGCTGGTGATCTAAGAACAACAAATATCAGGAGGTTCACTATAAAATACTGAAGCTAGCATATTGGCGCATATTAATCTCTGTTGGAACTGTTGATTTAAGTGGAAAAACAAATTGAGTAAGATAATATATGTTATTTGACCAACTTCTGTTGATGAAAAGGACAAGCTTTTGAGCTGGGGTCTTCAACACAGCAACAACAAAATCGCAAACAAGAAAGGCAATTTCAACTGAGTTAATTAATGGACCAAAGTCATCTGTAGTGTATCTGTCAACTTCTTTTTTAATTTACTTTTTAGTAGTATTAAGAGCTGCTCAGACAGAAAGTCCTTAGCAGTGCAACAACAACTTTATTGAACCAACATATTTATGAACAATACTTACATACCACTTGATGACAATCTTTCCATATACTAACTTTTTACATATACATATACAGTATATAGAAATACTTCTTTTAGTACAGAATTCTAGATGTAACTATTTATGCCAGGTCTGAATTTAGCCCACAAACTTGTTTTCCAATCGTTATGCTATTTATATTTAACTGTCTTCTGAGAAAGAACATGTTATTTCTATGCCTGATCTTGCACTCTTTATATATACCTCATTCCTGGTGAAGTCAATGCTGTTATATCTGTTTAAGAACTGCAGGATCAGGCTCATAACAACAACTGACAACTAAAAATAGCACCAATACCAAACTCAAGAGAAAGGTCCATCTCTTAGTAAACAAATGTGTGAGTCATCCCATCAGAGCCATCCCAAATCACATAGCTCCATTGACTTTGCTACACCAATTTCAAGTCATTGAGTATATGACCCACAAGGCTCAGTACAAAGACTATCAGAAGAGACACATCATGTATTTGAGCCAGCAGCAGTCAGGAAAAAAAATCACCTCTTGCTGTAATGTCTTCGCTGCAGATCTGACTAATTTCTTTCTTGGTGTTACTGCTAACCCCTCTCCCATCCACACACAAAACCCTCTCACCCAAGTTTCATGATGCTTCACACCCAGACTAGCTGACCCAGATGGAGTAGAGGCTAGAGCTCAGATGCCACTTTCACTTGAGCTGATAACCTGCCCACTTTGTAGTGAGGACATAAGGTAAACCAGTTCAGTGCTGGTAGTCCTCCAGTGGCTACATGTTCTCCCATAATCATGGGGGGGGGGACATAAAGCAGCAGCTTACTTCAGCACAAAGAACTATGGAATATACCCTTAGAAGTCCTACCAAGACACAGTTAACATTGCAGTGAGGACATACCTTTGGAATAGTATACTCCTTGCGGGGGGGGGGGGGGGGAGTGGGAGGGTGCCTGATACAAAACTCAAAGTGTGGACTATTCCTGACTGCATTTTTCTCTCTCCTACAGTAAATTTCTTTTCATGTAAGTAATAAAAGTGGCCATGAGATTGATTTTCCTTTATTAAAGTAGAAAGGTGTTTCTACTATATGTAAGATGAACTTGGTATCTAAGTATAACATGATGTATACCTTCCAAACCACAAGGAATAGGCTTTAGACATCACCAGATTAGCAATAGTGAAGCTTTTCTCCCTTTTAGGAGAGAAAATCTGGAGGACTTGTTTTAATTCTGATTTCTAAATTTCTTTAGAAAATGATGTATTCAGAGTTGCTATAATTAAACAAACATAGGTATTTGGGTAATACCTTAAATTAAGTATCTCATAACCAACCACTGTATGTTTCATTGCTAACTATATAAACATTAACTTTATTAGAGTGGCCTTGTGTCTATTGGCATAGAGCCAGAGTACTGGGAATCAGGACTCATTCTATTCTTGTTTCTGTCACTGACTCATTGTATGCGGATGGGCAAGACTTTTAGGGTGAATCTTGGCCCCACTGAAGTCCGATTGATTTCAATATGGCCAGGTAATCTTTCTGCACATTTTATCCATCTATAAAATATCTATAAAATATAAAATCAAATATAAAATTTGATGATAATGATCTACCTACGAATTGCTTTGTGAAGCCTATTTAATGTTTGCAAAGCAGGTTGAGCTCCTCAGATGAATAACATTACTGCAAAATATAATCAAGATCTACAGTAGTTGCATAATCTAAATCTCACAACTTTTCATAACATGGGCAAAACTCTTCAGTCAGCAGCATTTCTACCATCCACCACTCTTATACCCTGATCCTGCAAACATTTACATGTGTGCTTAACTTAACAAATATGAATAGTCTCATTAAACTCATAAGGCTACTTATGTGGTTAAGTGTGTGTAGGATTGGGGCCTAAATTATTACTCTTTGAAAATCTATAGAGAAGATCCCAGCAACATCCCTCAGGCTCCATTAATACTTTTTTATTAGCATCTGCAGAACTCAGAGCAAAATATTTTATATTAGAAGATTGTTTAGCTAAACAGGACAGTAGCATCAAGATATCTAAGGCATTAAATAGACCGAATCTGAAATAACTAAAATAAATGTGAGAAGTAAAAAATCAACAGCCCTGATCCTTGATGGTAATTTCTGGGTGCTGACATACCAAAAATAAGTCATATTACCAATAATTAACTAGTTTTACTGGGTATGTGCAATATGGCTATTAATTGTAAATGATTACAAAGGAAAAAAGGATCTAGGCTCCATGATGTAAATTTTAACTGTGAGAAAATGTTAACTTAAGCTATTTCTCACTAAATCGAACCCAGACAATTGTTTTGCTCCCTTTACCCATCACTAAGTATTTTCTTATAAACTTTCGGGGCAGGGGGAAGTGGGGAGAAAAGTGAAGAAGGGGGAGGCAGTAACACTACCATCAATTTATAGATGAACATCAAAGTAAGTTATTGGTCCATGCTGCTGAAAGGCAGGAATTGATATTTGTACTAGAGCACTCAAGACGTAACCAAATGGTACAAGGGGAAACCTCTACAAGACCTAAAATCAATTCAACTTATTCCATTATTTTGCTCATTCACAAGTGTCTCCAGTAGGACACTGTGAGATCCCTACACTTCAGTGAAAAGCCAAAGGGGTCAGCTAATACATGCAGTCAATGGTTTATTAGCAGCTTTGATTCCCAAGTCCAGCTGCGACGGAAGAGGATATCAAGGTAAGAATAGTGATAAAGTAAAATTCTAAGCAATCACTGAAATGACATATTGCTTTCTTCTTGCAGATCTATCCAATGTTATGTTTAGCATTGGGACAGTTTAGGATTCTCATAAGACCAAAAAAACCACACACAAACAACATTTGAACAGTGGTTAGATTGCACTTGAGTAACCCAATAATCATGCTTCAAGGGAGAAAAATGATTTCCTGTCAGAACTGCAGACTGAAACTGCCAAGCCAGTCTCTCCAAAACTGCAAGCGTATTGCCATTCATCCATTAGCGTTGTGATGAAGAGAGAATCACAACTCCCTAAGCCAGCACATAAGCCACAGCCAGCACATCACTAAAAGGGGGCGGGGAAGCAGACGGTACTAGAAGGGAAGGTGGATTGAATTCCGGTAAGCACTTGGGTTTCAAAAACAGAATTTATAGAAGTCTGTGGTGTAGATGAAAATATACCTACACTGTGGTTTACACTTTAACATTTCTTGTAGAACGCTGGCAGTGTTTCGTATTATTCATCGGGCCATTTATTAACAACTTTCCAGATACCGACAGCCCTCAAACATCACCAGTTCTGATGCTGTATGTTAGTGGAAATATCATGTGTAACAGTATGTCTGCATTAGGAGGTCATCTGTCTACTAATGGGCATGTGTTTGGGGGCAAAAGATCAGGCAGCAAGTGCACGAATCTCCCGTGGCTAACTGCACCCCCCGATTACAGTCTGTTAAGTGTATTAAAGTCTGCCACCTTTTAGAGATCACCACCTTTTAAAATTAAATAAAATGAAAGGCAAGTTTGCTTGACAGGTGAAATTTTTCCAAGCTAATTGAACTGCATTTCCGCATCTGTAGCGGGGACCTTGCTCCCAGACATGGGGAATCAATCATAGAATCATAGAATATCAGGGTTGGAAGGGACCCCAGAAGGTCATCTAGTCCAACCCCCTGCTCAAAGCAGGACCAATTCCCAGTTAAATCATCCCAGCCAGGGCTTTGTCAAGCCTGACCTTAAAAACCTCTAAGGAAGGTTTTTAAGAAGTTACACTTCTTTTCCTTTTTAGGACACCAACAATAGGAAACAAAAAATAAAACCCACACAATTGCATTTCCCGCTTCTGCTGACTTTAACCTTCTTGGCCTCTTCTCATCCCCTTCTGTTAGAGTTCCACTTGCTGAGCCTGAGGCAAGGTCACACCCCAGAAATGGATGACTGGTTTGTCACCACATTATCTCATGCATCTCGGAGATTCCCAAAATGGACCAGTGGCAATAAAAATGTCCATTCTTTTTACAATGTCCATTGGAGGCCGGAGCAAGAGACAGCATCATCATTAATATCTTCTCCGATGTATTATTTCAACCCTCCAATGAGAAATGGGCTGCAAATACACTTACCTATCTCTACAAGCAACATGTACTATGTAATGAAAACCAAAGCTCAAGTAGATTGCATTTTTTCATATGGTCCTACAGGCCCAAAACTGATCAAGAAATGAGACCCACAGTAGGCGCTGATGCTAATTGTGAATTCTGACACAACTTCCCTAATAATGATTAATGACCAAGGGGGGGAAAATGTGGCTACATGAGTAAATGCCAATGTAAACTGACACTAAGACATAAAGCTATTTTAAATATTTTCCTTTCTAATTAAATATTTCATTCTACTGTATAAAACTCAGTATAAAAATGGACTGGATCTATTGTCTATCGTGAAAACAGCAGGCAAGCAAGTTAGTTAAAAGAAGTTAATTTGACTGCCACAACTAAAGAAACAGCATTCTTCCCTTTCTAAGCCAGACATAGAAATAAAGGACTTCACTCTCTTCTCACACCAGTGTAACTCGGGACTAACACACTGAAGCCAAGGGAGATACACTGGGTGTAAACAAGAGGCAGAATTACAGCTCCCAGTTTTGCACCTGCAATTCACTGGGCATGAAAGTAACGCTGGGCCAGCACCTGACCTATGCACCACGTAAGTCTGATTAATGAGCACTGCACGAATGCTCTACAAAAGAGAAGTCTGTATAGATGAAGATAGTTAATAAGTAAGGCTATGATTATGTCACAGAGGTCACGGAAGACATTTTCTGCCCCGGGACTGGAGCTCCCAGCCCTCACCAGCTGCAGCAGGGGGCTGGCAGACCAGTCACGGCAGGCGGCGGGGGACTCCCCGCAACTGTCCAGCCATGGCTGGCAGACTCCTAGCAGCTGCCCAGCCGCTAGGGGCAGCCAGCGGACCCCACAGCTGCCCAGCTATGGCCAGCGACTGGGGGACCCTGCAGCTCCCAGCTGCTCCAGGGTTGAGGAGACTCCGCAGCAGCCCAGCCCCACAGGCAGGGGGACTCCAGAGCTCCTACACACCTCAGTGGTGGGGAACCCAGGAGCCCCAGTGGCAGTGGGTGCTGAACCCACCTACCCCTTTTGTCAGGGATATTTTTAGTAAAAGTCAGGAACAGGTCTCAGGAAATAAACAAAAATTGATGGAAGCCCGTGACCTGTCCCTGACTTTTATTAAAAATATCCATGACAAAAATTAGCCTTATTAATAAGTAATGTGCCAGTAGATGGCACACAAAAATATTCAGCATTGTTCATAGGTTTTCTAGATCCAGTTACAGTGGCTCTTGTGCACTCCCCATGGCTTCCAACATGCAGCTCTTTATACCATTGGTACATAGCCCCTGGCCTGCAACACAGAGATGCATTTCACAATCCAGGTGCAAAAAATTGGGTTAATTGTTAACACTTAAGTGTCTAGCTATCTCCTTCCCAGGTGTAAGTGAGAGAGTTCGTTTCCAAATGTTCATTTCTACCCAGAACCAACTGCGGGTGCAAGATTAGAGGCTGGGTTTATCAGCGAGGTCTCATGCTGTTTATTACTCCCCAAAGTGGGACGTTTGATATTCAAATTACATTCCCAGTTCATGAACTGTGGGAAGCTATTGGGTGGTGAACATATGACAACAGTGCAGGAAAGGGAGCCCCCAAATCAGTGGTGGCAAGTCAACTATTCCTTTGGCAGGGGAGTGTGGGAACTCCAGTCTCTGCCCCATCCAACAGGGACCCCATTCTTGTTCCCCTTTATCCCTCCCTCCTTCCCTGGGGACTGAGAGTATCCCTCAGTCAGGGAGTCTGCCCCCATCTTACCACATAGTGCATGAGCTGGTGCTGCCAGTAGAGTTCTTGGTGAACCCCCCTGCACACTGATATACAGGAGCAGATTCCCGGTGCATGACAACTCCATTTGGCTCAGACACCCCTCCATTTCAACCGAGAGGCAGCCAGGCCAAATTTCAATGGTGGGTTACAACACCATGCACCAGCTTGCAACATTACTCATTGAAATTTGGCCCAGCCAACCCTCTGTATGTATGGAAAGATGGCTGGGTCACACTTCAGAGGTGTTGTGACCATGCAGCTGTAGTAGCTATACTGATTTAGTACAGGACCACTTTGAGCAAGTGAAAAACTTTTGGGGAAGGGCAGGGGGTTATTGGCACCACTGCTCCAAATATGTCAGTGATTGGTAACTTTTATTGTGCTTTATACCCAGATACCTCTTTGCAGTGGAGTGGTCACAAATAGTGGACGGAAATCTTTGCAGAAGTAGACATTTTAATACATATTATGCAATTGTTTGGGAGAAGTAAATTTGACTCCCCCACAGTGCAGGTATTCAGTGACGGCCAGACTTGGAAAGTGCAGTGGACCCATAATCTCTATTGACACCAGTGGAAGTTGAAGCCCTAAGCAGAATATATTCAGCAGCACCTTGCAGAATTAAGGCCTACATGGGAATTCTTTAAACAAAGAAATGTTCCGCATCGAGTTTGGGGAACAGTTAGGTTAGCTCTGGCCCATTAGAGTAATGAGGCAACTCTCCTGAAAACTTTTTTCTAGCTACCTAAAAGGATCCCCTTAGTATAAAAGGATCCCCTTAGTACCATGTTGTCAGATAATACAAATACGGTGCTTTCCTCGGGGAATTGATGAAGACTATGCCAAAACTATTGTAACAAATAGTCTTCAATGATGTTTAAAATTGCACCGTTTGCCCTCATAACAGCCCATGTAAAACAAAAGGAATGAGTAAAACAAATAAGCTATTTAACCTAAGTGCTCTTACTGCTGAACACAAATATAGTGTATAAAGTGATTAAACACCATCAACACGCTTTAGCCAGAACTCAGTGCAATGTTATAACTTCTCAGAAATCCTTCCTCCTCCACATACCTTCCACCAAGGGATTTTATGTTGAGTCAGTCTCCCATCAGGCCCTGAGACTAGTTGAGGCCCACTTCTGTCAGATCTTCTTGCTGGAAAGGTAATTCTGTCAAGCTGACTTCTATGACCACACTGCACTTTTAAGCAGTGTGGGCAGGAGCGTGATATTTGGCTGGCTGGCTGGCCGAATGAAGGGAACAGTGCTTTATGGCTTGGGTGGGGAATGAAAACTGCTGCAAAAGGGTCAGCATGGTCGCTGACTCATCCCCTGCGAATGCAGGATTTAAAAGGGGCAGCTCTGCGCCTGAAGCCTCCCTTTCACATGGAGCAGGCTGAGGCTCCCTTACCACCAGTTGGGGATTTTTTGCCTTCCCCACAGCTGGTTCTGGTGGGCTCTGTTCATGCATGGCATGAAGGGCGGGAGGCCGTATGTCACAACTCATTATGGAAGTGTAGGACAGATTTCCACTTCAGGTACTCCATAGGGAAGGTATACAGTGACAGGATAAATGGCTCCGAAAAGGACTTAAAAAGAGGTGTTCATTAAAGGAACAACTGGCGGGTGGTTGGAGACTCCTATGATTGGTATGGCAGGGAGCCAACTCCCCATTCTTATAGCCCACCTTTACCATCCATCCCCACCTCGTAGGAAGGTTAAGTCCTGGCAATGGATTTGCTGGAGGGACCTGGATGGAAAAAGAGTGAGAGCTGATAAAAGCCCCCTGGGGTAATTATGGAATAAACATGGGGGTTACCTGAACAGTACACTGTTATCGGCCAGGTAGTCCCAGACATCTAATAATAAAGTTGTGGCCTGATTAAACCCATGTCAAATGTCTCCTGTCCCTCTTTCGGTATAGCCAGACAAACCTTCACAACAGGGAATCTAGGGATAGTGGTAGAGAGAGGGCTCCCATCACAGAGATGAACATATAAAAAACTAAATAAAAGTGATCATTCTGAAGCTTTTCACAAGGAAATCTCACCTTACTGTACAGCAACAAAAAACCTAATAGTTCCCCCTCCACTCTGGTTACCAGCAGGGATGGGGCGGGGAGGCACTTATAATATTTTAAAACATTTGCAGAGTTTGAGAGAAACGGTTTCTGTTTAACTGTAGCTGGTTTAGAACTGCCTTAGGCCTGGAGAAACACATTTTTGGACTGCTCTTAAAGAACAGCTTGAGCTTTGAAGTTTGGGTGTGGTTTTTCTTTCTTTTTTTCTAAGATTAAATGTTAAATTAATAAACATCAACACTGACAAATCTGCATGAGATCTGCACACATTTTTAGCTAAAAAAAACACGTATTAACATTGACAAAATGTATAATTTTCTTTCTTATTCTAACTTTGTGCTAGATTCTGCATTTCAAAACCTGTGACTTATTTTGCATGGATGTTTTTGTGGTAATGAAACATGCTTGAGTAACATCGCATACTTTCAGCTGGCCCCTGAAAGTCATGAAAATAAGATTGGTGTGTGATAAGGTTATTGCAGAGTTATCTAATGAATCTTTACAAATGTATTTGTAATCTTTACATAGTAGTATCAGAACAATATATTCACCTTTACTTTCCTCATTACATATTTGGCAGCCATAATACGCTGTGTTCTGCACAGAGCTGATTGATTAAGAATTTTTCAGTAAAAATGTAACTCAACAGTGAATGATCATTAGCGGTTGATAAAAAAAATTATAGTGCTTCGGAGTTATTCAGCATCCTCTGAATTTTTTGCCCATTCTTTCTAACTGAGGGGTTTTAGTAATTCACAGTTGCTATCAGTGGGTTGGACCTAATTCACCTTTCATTAGCTGGCTGAAATGAAATTACTATTGGTTTAAACACCAGATTAAAGTGGAAAAAATAGGCCCACTGTTCCAGCAGCTACAAAAGTTTAACATGATCCACCCTAATTGTACCGGAACATTCCTACAGTAAAATGGTATCTGAGGTAGGATTTTTGATTATTTTATCCTTGTATAATCCTATTTTGGAATCACTCACTCAAATTTTGCCCAGCTGTTCCCTCCATGAAGGGGGCCCAGAGCAGTGCAGTGACCCCAAGGGCCAAGTTACCATGCTTAGAGTGGTGAGCTGAAGCCAGCTAGCCCCTTCAGACTGGAGCCACCGTTATGGGGTCAGTGCAGGGCGGGCTCGGTCTGCAACTTCTCCACTCCCCCCCCCACACACACACACAGCCCCCAATCTCTGGGAGGCAGGACCCATCCCAAACTAGCCACTGCAAATGTTGGGAGGTATGAACTAGCAGCATCAATGGTGCCAAATCCTGAAGACCTCATTCAGTTCCTGCAGAAGCAAAACTCCTATTGAAATCCATTCAAGGTCTTCTGCCTACATAAGAAATAAGTTGGAAATGAGGGCCATGTTCTGCTCTCGCTTTATCATTGGCTTCAGTGGAGTTACTTTGAATTTACCCTGATGTAACAGAGAATTTGATCTTGGCTCTAGACAGCATGATTTGACCTACGAGTAGAATCAGTTGCATAGGAGGAGAGGGGCATGGAAAGGTGACACTACTGAATGAAAACAGGAGTCTACCAAAGCATGGATCATGCCTTCTAACTCCCAG
The DNA here is from genome assembly GCF_965140295.1 of Lepidochelys olivacea. NCBI lineage: Eukaryota > Metazoa > Chordata > Testudines > Cheloniidae > Lepidochelys > Lepidochelys olivacea. The sequence continues at coordinate 27,099,432 of NC_140417.1, read as the reverse complement.
GCCCCACTGCACCATTCCAAAGCTTCTGTCCCACAAGGAGCCCCTCAAAATGGCCTGGTTACAGGAGCCAAAGCAGGAGTGAAAAAACTTTCACTTGAAACTTTCACTTGAGTGTTACTGTCTGCTACCCATGCCAGAATTTTGCTTGGAGTGTTTGTTGTAGACGGTCATTGAGACTGCCTCCTACGTGTACCAGAGAGCTCAAGGCAAGGACTAAGACACCTTTTGTGATGCAAGTCAAGATCAATTTATGATGTATATAAACAAGAAAGAATTAACTTCATCCCATTTTTAGGTGTCAACACAGCATCATGAAGACTGAGGAATTCATAACTAACCATCTTTCCACAAAATGCACATAACCACCCAGGAACCACTCAAAGCCTATCATCATCAGCATTTGTCTAGTCTTATGTCTATAAATCAGACAGCTCTGCAGATTATTAGCAATATATTGTCTTTGACAGAAGTAACCAGTTGTCTGTTTGAGAGCTACAGGAACACTAATTCTTAAGAAAAGTATATTCGTCTGCCACATCTTGCATTGTTTATCTTCTTTATAGTGGCTTTTATCAGGCCTGGTTTTTGGTTATGGTTTTACTTCCAGTTCATTAACTTCTCAGATTTGATTTACTTTCAGACTCTTTACCCATCAACGTACGATGTAAGAATATGAAAAGTAGTAATGGGGGAATTATTCTTTTCCCTCTAAAAAGCAGAGCTGCAGAACTATACGTCTTCTCTGTTTTCCATGAATTTATAGGCAATTTTGACTGAGACAGTTCCTTGCTTGGCATACTAAGTCACTATATTTGCCTAACATAATTTGGACTCTACTTACCCACTGTCTTTATCCACTAGTTCTTATCTTCTCAAATCAGGGTAATCTCTCACTTGCTCAGTTTTATAGCCTGTAGCTTGGATAGTAAATTACAGTACTACTGAACTCTCCCTTCTTACTCCCAAGTAGTGGTCAATTCAAATTTGCTCAAGCATTACTCTTTACTTTTGCAAGGCTGCCAATTTACAAAGTAACGAGACATTGGAGGATTCCTAAAAACGTTTGCTTACCAAGCAGGATCTCTGCTGAGATCGGTAGTTATTGAAAGCAAACCCCATCTTACTTGGGAAAAGAAACTGTGAGAACATGCCACTCTCTTTATGAAAAAGAAAGGAAAAACTTACCAGGAGGTAGGAGTGCTTTACCAGCTGGAAGAGAAAAAGACACAGGAAACTGCAACCAGTAGCAAAATAGTCACTTTTGAGGAGCAGCTGGTTGGCTCTGCCAACTTTAAAGGGATAGTCCATGAGAGTGTGCTGGGGGGAAAGGTTCTATAGGAGGGCAACCCTGCACAGAGGAGAATCATTAAAGACCTGGAAGTCAACAGGACAGGCTACTTTTGCACTGTGCATATGACAACTATATCACAGGAACAGTCTCCAGTCATCCACACTATTCCTTTGTCGTGAAAAGACTGTGAAAAATTTTTCTAAATAAAAGAAGCCCTTTTGGAATGGGATGCATCTTGTTTGAAACTGTTGAGCCATGCTATAAACTTTACGCTTCAGTTTGCATATTTTAAATTCCTTGAAAATGGATCTGGAATAAATCAGCAATGGGTCAAACTGGTTCAGAAAATGTTTGAGTAACTCTGTCTACAGGAGCCTTCAGGGGTTCTCGATCAGCTGAATATTTTGACTACTGCCGTTCAATCGCTACTCAAGAAAGCAGAACCGCTGGGAAAGGCAACACATCATAAAGCAACATTGATTGTAAATGATCCAGTACTCATTACCTCAGGTCCCAAGTTTTGGCAACAGCATTTCCAGAAGCAACTTCACAACATCGCACCACCCCACTTAGTCAAGCCCTAGCCAACATCACACAAAATCAAAGTTAAGAGTTTTTAGAAGGACACATTGCTTAGATAACCTAACCTAAATTTATCTCACTAATAAAAAAGAATCTGAACTTGCATATGACAAATAACTATTTTAAAAGTGAGAAGCAGCATAGAATCTTGCCAAACTTCCCCCTTTGATAGGCAGGATCAGACATAAGTAAGTGGGTGGTTTATGGTGAGGGAGAAATGTCACTATGAAAATACAACCATCCTGTATTATTGCTTTTCAGCTGCAGCCAAAAACTTTCCTGTGTGTGGTTTACTGGCACACACACACACACACACATATACACAATTTAGAGCAATATGAAAAGCCACCTGCTCCCAACACAGTTAGCATCATGCAGTGCCACTGAAGTCGATAGCATGGTATCACCGAGAGCAGAGTTTGACTCAACAGATATACAAACTATCAGCGTAGTATAAACAAATGCACACAGCCCTCATGTAACAGAAACATGGATTACGCGAAATAAATTAGAATTACAGGTTGTAATCACAATTTTTTTTTAAAACTACATCTACCAGTCTCACGCTACCATCAAGTGTGGTTCCCTTCCTCCCCTATATTTTTATTTATTAGATTTTTCTTTTTTTGTTTTTAAATGCTATCTCAAGAGAATTAAAGGAACAGATTACAGAATGCTGGGACCAACCGCAGAGCTGGCTCAACAAAGTCAGTCAAAGTTTGCAGCTTTCAAAGGAGTTCATACATAAGTCATATGTCACTACTGTTACATAAGCCTCCCACTCTTTTTTCCCTGTGCCCAGAGATGATTCCAATTTGCACATATACTATTTGTATTAAAAAAAAATAGTGTAGGACAATGAACAAACACAGAGATTTAATTTTGTAGCTGGATCCAGTTGTCATGGATTTGTTTTACTAAATAATATCACAACCTAGAAGTCTTCTTTGTTATCATGTTTAAATATTAATAAAGATTCCAGTCTAGTTTTAAATTCAAAGAGAAATTAATTTGGACTGTTGATAGAAGTGCTGAGAAAAAGAAAGATTTTATTAAATGGTGAAACATTAGGATCATATCTCTAAATTTGTTCAGAACTTGGATTTTAATGCCAACGTGTGTAACATTTCCTATAGAAACAGCTTTGGGGGGGGGTTTTGGGGAGGGGGGTGTTTCTCTTTAAAAAACAAACTATTTTTGTTTCACCATTTCATACAAAAATGATCATTGAGAAATAATATGACCTTCCCCCAATAAAAAGTTTTGGTTTATATAGCACATTTGCAATATTTTAGGCACGCTATCTTAAGGAGGCTGATCCAAAGTCCATTGAAGTCACTGAAAAGACTCTACACACTTCGTATCAAACTCTTGTGTTGCATGTGTATGACATCATAGAACTGAAAGCTTCTCTATAGAGATGAAACATTTTTGATTTCCATTTCCATACACTGCCTGCCTCTGTTCCAGTTCACTACTCTGAGTTTTCTCCCTGTTCCTGGTACACTTCTTGATAAAACCAATGGCTTAAATAATGTTTGGCAAAAGCAGATTGAAAATTGGTATTGGCAACATCACAACAATAAGAAAAAAGGTGTGTAAAGGTTTCTAAAAATATAGGGGTCCATCCAAAGGATAATAGCACTTTAAAGAATTGAACAGATAAACTTCACTGAAACTTAAAGCAATCTCCCTTGTGTCAGAGGCCATGACTATTTTGAACATGGCTGTTCGGTGCTGCCAATCAATTTGCTTTTTGTTAATTTTCCTGCTATTGGGAAGAGCTTGAACATAATCCAGTCCAAAAAATGCTGACTTTTCTAAATAGGGGCTGTGTTTTTGCAATAAAGAACACTGGTCAATATACAACTAAAGAAAAACTGAACCAGATGTGAGTAATAGGACCACAGAACTTTGCATTTGCCCAGAATCGCTATTTTAAAACACACAGATGTTGGTCTACTGTTTTTGTGGGATAATACATTCTTGGCAGCCAAAAAGGGGTTTCAGTATGTTAGAAGGTTATCCTGGAACAAAAAAAAAAAAAAAGGCAAAAAGAAAAAAAGAAGGGGGGGTGCTAATTTATCAAGCTTTCCGCTGTGGCAAAAATTTCAGAGGCACATTCAGGAAATCAGTTCAGAGGATGCTGGTCTCAGGACAGCGAGCCTTTGCTTTTTACTTTTGTTTTCCTTTGCTAGTTTACTTCCTTGCTTGTAAAATTTCATTGTGCTCTTTTAAAAAAGGAAACTTATGTTGATATATACACTCCAAATTTCAGGACAAGAAGTCTGTGCAGAACTGTTGATTTTCCATAGTTTCAACTAAAAATAATCTTTTTAGACTAAAAATTTAGTCAGACAAAAAACAAAAATCCAGCTACAATTCCCCACGTCCTACAAACTCTTATTCCTGGATAAAGCTTTGATTCACACTAGTAGCTCAGTTGAAGCCAGTAGGGCTTCTCGGGTAAAAGCTATTCAGAGGATTAAAAGGTTTACAGGATCAGGCCCCCATGACTCCAAAACTGCTAAAAACAAAACAAACCGCTAAAACACTGAAAGCTACATGCATAATTGTTCAATAATTCAATTCCTTTGGCCACTTGTCAGCTGGGCTCCTAACCATCTACAGAATATTTTGTGGTGCACACAGTCATAAGGTTTTTTTCCCCAAAAAAGTTATTACATTGGTAAGCTTTCTTAATATAGAATAAAATTTCAAGCTGTACTTCGTCTGTTTGGCATAGGGTCGCTTCCTTGTCTTACCACGTAGTAAATTTTTAAAAAGTCAACCTTTTCATTGTTGTAACAAATCCTCCTCTGAAAGATAATTAAAACTGCTTCCCAACATACAACCAAAGTTTTATTTTTATAGTCTATCTTCCATTATGGCGTAAAGCCTTTCAAAAAAAAATTTTTAAACCAGTGAAATATACAAATCACGCAAGACAGAAATATGTACATTAAATGTACAGAACAAACAGAGGAAATGACACAGAAGATTTACATAATATCTGAATGACAAGTAAAATATTTTACATTAAATAGTATTTTAAAAGCTAGGATCGTTAGACTCAGCTCTGCTCACAGACACGAGTCACTAAAAAAGGAACAAGATGTGATTCAGCAAATAAAAAATGACGATGGTTTTTGTATAATAAAAACCCAAAGTGACATATTCAATGAAGTAGTGCCTTTTTAAATTTTAAGATACTTTGTTTACAAACATCTGGAAGAGAGGGGTAAATATGTTCTTAATAAATTAAGAGCAATAAAGCATCATTTAAAAAGCTGATAAATGATCAAGATGAACTTAATGCAACAGCTTATAGGCTTGTGAGAAGTTAAGGCTTTGGTATGACTAAGCTAAAGTGGAGGATTTTACTTGTTTGGTATTGAATGCCAATTTGTTTAATTTATGGGATGGGAATGATTTGGGGTGAGGTTTCTGAACCAATGACAAATGCTAATTGCGTTTTTGTAAATACGCTGTACTGGGCGAAATGCAAGAAGTTGCTGTAGTAGGTACTGATTTCCATCTCAAAAAATTTAAAAACCCATAAAACAAACCAAAGGCCAAATACAGTTTGTGCTAGGAAATTTTAAGGTTTCTGTTTCAATGATAATCAATAATGCCCTTGCAGGAAAGTAGAAGAGAGAAGCAGTCTCCAAACCAGTGTGAATTCAAGTGTGTGGTACCTTGTCTACCTGTAGCCCAAGAAGCCCCCTTAGGTTGAGAAAAGGCTTACTCCTTTGTGATTAAAATATTCTTAAAATCTCTGTATTATGACACCAAGAATTCTCAAGTCAATATAAAAAACCCTAAAGAAGTGATTTGTAAAAGGAAATGGGGGAATAATATGCTCCTAACTGATGAACTGCCTCTGTAACTTTAGCAGTTTTATTAAAAAATCACTGGCTGTATTGAAATATATATGTACAAAAAGCTCTGAAATATCAGACACCAGCAGACCACAGTTTTCCCGTATATATATGTAACTGCTCAAGTATAGTCTGAACAGTTTTAATGTATACCTGCAATATTATCTAAAGCATGTGTACTGAAGACATCAGATGATAAAGTTGGCATTGCTGCAATATTTCATTGAACTAAAATAGCAACTTAACATCAAGACATGAAACTATTGTCTCCTCAAGTCAAAGCTTTCCCAAAATCCACAATAAACCAACCATCTTGAGAATGATTGATGGTTAATGATTAATTTCCTTGGATAAGAGGGGTTATTTACTAAGCTGTGTTTTCAAAGATGGCCAGCTATCACATCACTTTTTTAAAAAAAGGCATTTCAAATTAGGGGAATTCTGTTTCCTAAAGGGCTTTCCAGAGAGTGGGACAGTGAAACAGCTGCAGTGGTGCAATTTCTATTGGGTCAGACCAGAGCACACTGTTTGGAGAGATTCAGAGGTCACTTGCTCCTGATATTCTTTATCGGTAAGGCATTGCTTGCTACGATAGAATACTCACACTTCATACATAATTAGATGAAGAGCTGATCGGTCACATCCTGCTTTGATGTACACCTTTAGTGTCAATCAAGGCAGATTTTCTCTTGGTCTTGCTACTTACTGGACCCAAGACTTTAGGTCCTGAATAGCACAGCTGAACCCTTTAGAAGTCTTATGCACTCGTACCCTTTAATTATCTCACATTTAAATTGGCACCTTGCAGTCACGTGATTGACATCATAGTAACTTTGTGCTGAGCCCTCCTGTGGATATACCAACCCTCCTTTTATGGACCCCTGGATGTATTGATCAGCTTTGTATGTATCTATCTGACTCGTTTTGGTGACTGAAGCTAAAATCATGTACAGGTTTGTGGGTTATTGTGTTCATAAGGATCATTCTCAGATCCCAAGCACCTAAGAATTTTTTGCCTGCTGCACATGTACTCTCTCTCATGGGACTAAGTTAGGATATGTTGGATTTCCCTTCAAACTACACTATTTTTTGAAAGTCTTTTTTTTTGGGGGGGGAAATAAATATTTTCTCGGGTTCTCCCCCATTATTGCCAAAAATATAAACCACACAACAGCCCTAGGATGGGCGCAGAAAGGGTTCCAGTCACTTCTTTTTGTAACTTCTGTAAAAAAAAAAAGAAAAGAAAAAAAAAAGAAAAAACTCATTGGACTCTATAAATAAAGTGGAGATTGTCCTGGGAGTAGCCCCCCCTGCTGGCAGGTGGGAGAAGCTCCTTCCACCTCCTCACCCCCTATTTGCACACAAACTGGTCCACGATCTCCGTGCACTTCTTGCATTTCACATAGCAGCACCAGTGGAATTTGCAGTGGCAGCGCTCCGTCTGCACGGTCTTGAACTGGTCGTAGCCCCGGCCACAGCACATGAGTTCGCAGCCGTCCATGCCCTCTGAGGTCTTATTGCAGAGGCGGCTCTGGGTGCCCAGGGAACCGGTGCTCTCGTTGCGCACGCAGTAGTCGGGGCTAGGGTCAATGTAGACCAGGTCATGGATGGTGGGCGTGTTGAAGCGGCTGTTCACTTGCACCAGCTTGCCCCGGCTGTTGAGTTTCATGGCAGCCGCGCTATCATATTTCTCCTTCAGGGCATCGCCCACTTTGCGGAAATCAGCCAGCTGCAGCCAACAGGTCTTCAGGCTGCAGGAGCCAGACACCCCATGGCACTTACAGGCCACATCAGCCAAGTTATACACTGTCTAAGGGAGAGAAAAGAGGAGGAGGGAAAACAAAAGTGTCAATGTGGTTGTTACACAGCCTGTGTGCTCCCCGCCCCCCAATCCCCATCATCCCTACACACATGGGAAGAGAGCCCCTAAAACTCCCCTGCTTTCCCTCCCCCACCCACACCAAAGGGAGAGAGCTCTCAACCCCTCTCTCACACACCACGTGCACACGAGTCCTCAGTAGAATCATTCATGTTGCATTCAGTTTTAGGAATTTGCCCTATTGCTGGGGACAGGAGTTTGCTGTTTCACTGAGAAATTTCAAATAGCCCTTTATTTTATTTTTACTCTCTCAGCTGAGCTCAGTTTGAGGTTTGTACTAGAGAAAAAGAGTTGAGATTTCTTCGGTTACAGGCTGTGCGGCATGGATTATCGGCTCTTGGCTCAGCAGTACCCTCCCGTCCAAAATACTGCTGTGTAAGAGAGGCTGCATCCAGAAGAAACCCCCAAACACCTTTGGGTGGGGGACTGACCTACGCAACAATATCCATTTTATAAAGCTTTGGCAGCAAGAGCTCAGTCATTTACCCTGTATAAATAGAAATAAGAGTCAGGGTTGACACTGCCCCAAAAATCCTGGGGTCTGACACATTAGGTGGATACTGTATGCAACTTCCACCCAACATTTAAAAAGAGTTTCGATGCTGCCAAATGGCACTGCAAAGAGAAGGCTGGGAAGGGGGGGGGGAAACTGCTGGAGTATCTGTAGACAACTGTGAAAGTCATTTTTCTTCTTTCTAGTAGTAAACTGACCTTTCCGTTGCTTTCAGATGCCCTCCTCTCACATTTAAATAATATTAATTTTCAATAATCTTTCATCCGTCCTCACCTTCAAACACAAGAGTAAAGTCTCCAGCAGACTATTTCTGGCACCACAGGCTCAAGGAAAATAACGACTTTGGCTCTTTGAGTTCACAATATTGTAAAAAAAAAGTTTACACCTATTCATTTAAGGCATTTTCAAGATAAAAAAGCCATAAAAAACATGTTTCACCACAGAAGAGGGTGTTTTCTAATAATAAGCTTTTCACATCCTCAAAAGGGGTGGGGGAAATTATGTTAACCTTGCAAGAATATTCCGCTCTGGGGAGTTTCGTGCTTCTCTTTTCCTTCCAAAGCAAACTGGATTGGTTGGAAATATAAACCAATAAAACTCTATTCTGCAGATAACTCACAGTGAACTGTAGGGTTTTAACTACCAGAACATGGAGGAAGATAAGATACGCTGCTGTCCCACTGATCCTACGGGAAAGCCAATGGCAGTGGTGTTGTCGCTCAGGAATACTCATACACACACACACACGCCCTCCCCCTCCCCATACTTAAACCCGTCATCACACTTTCCCCCTGCATTTGAAGAAGACTAAGTATTAAAGGTTTTGATTTCTGAGCTCACCAGCAGATTTCATTGGGGACTAATAAGAAAGGCAAAGAAAATATTTCCTTGAAAAACCAACATGTGCATGAGCTAAGGACCTTCAGAGCAAGTTATCCATGCCACTGTTCTTTCTCTCTCTCTTATTAATTAGGTGTGTCCCTTCCCAGACAGGCTGCTTTGGGGAAGGAGCCACTCAGCCACTTACTCGTCTTCCAGCCTCGTTGTTATGCAGGTTCATCAAAATCCTAGCACTCTCGTAAGAGCCTTTCTGATAAATTCTCTCACGCTCCCGAGCATCCACAAACTCCTTGGCGAAGCGGTAGCCGTATTCGATGTTATCCCCACAGCCACCCCACAGCCAGTCCCGGGGTAAATCTTTGGGCCTGGCCGCCCTGCTGCAGCCGCAGGAGGAGAGCTCCCCCTCTCGGCAGGCGCGGCTCATTGCATTAACCACCCCGGCAGCGCTGACTGCGTAAGTAAAGGCAGTCTCCCTACTGCCTGCAAGGAAAGAAAAAACAAGTGTTAAAGGCAAGTCTGCACAGGTTCTATGACATTCAGTACAGGGCACAGGGAAATGCTATATGGAAATGCTATATATGAAATTCATGGGGTTTTGAACTGTGCTTTAGCCTAAGAGGTCTCCATGGAAACATTTTTATTCCTCCCCTCTCCCCCAAAAGCAAACAAATCAATGACAGAAGGTGGAGGTTCAGTGATGTAGAGAAGGCGCTGGATTCTCCTCTTACACTGTTTTTTCACCAGGGAACACTGTAGAGCAATAATGGCACAACTGAGACGAGACTCAGGCCATAGGAGTATGTTTAGCAATGGGTTACAACAATAATTGTGTCCAGGGGCTAGAGAGCCTGGCTGCTTCCCATCTTCTCTTTTTAAAGATGTTAAAATACAACTTTTAGAAGTCTGCTCCTTAAATTACTACTTCTTGAACGTGATTTATCTACTGTACTCATTTATTCCAATTTATTTAAAGTTATAGCATTTCACAAAGCCTGCTGGTGTCAAAGAAAGCACACACCAGAATTATACTTGTTAATATTCTGCCCTGCACATAAACTGGCCAGCAACCTTGAAGAGGGCTATTTAAAAATAAAGATATAATACCCCACTGCCCTCTAGTATCTAATTACCCAACTAATAGGAAGATTTCATACAGCAAAAGAAGCCACTGCCAATCATTTCTATAAGTTGCAGGGAAGAGTGAGCCTGGGACAGGATCGTGTTAAATGTTTTAGTCAAGGACTGATGATTCCCTTACATTCAAGTTTTTCCAACTTTCATTTTAAGATAAATAAGTTTCTTTCAAGGTGATGACAGAAAAAGCTCTTTGTTCATATGTGCTTGTCACAGGATATCCTCACTGGAAGATAAATTCATTAACAGCTTCCTCAACAAGACAGCACACAGATCCATTTTTACCTATAACCCAGCTACATCCATCTCCTTTCTCAGGAATGGCAAGAGTTCTATTTTACAACAAATGTCTTCCATGAAAACAAGGCTAACATTAGAGAGTCTTCTGGAAGTCTGCATTTCTTCTTATCAGGAAGTAGGACCAAAACCGCTACTTTTCAGGCTCAAGCCTGAAGTCCTTCTCCAGGAAGGACTACCAAAATGACTGCTGGATCAGTCTAAAACATAATTTGAAGTTGAAAATCAAAGAGAGTTAGCTATTGGTTTAACCATTAGGTTTTACTTCTATTCTTTAGTCCAAAAATAGAGTTGGTCTAGGTAAATCTCTTTTTTACCAAGCTTGTGGGAGGAACATCTTTGTAAAAATCAGGGTTTTGTCAGATATGATTTTTAGGTAACAGTTCTTTGAGGCAGGGACTGTTTGTACAGGACCTACCATCAAAGGCTCACTTCTGATTTAGGCCTGTTGGCACCACTGTATATTAAGAACAGTACTCACAGTTAATCTGTATTTAACATAGATCTAACACTATGTTCAGAGCAGCTCTGTTAATGTAACAACTGCTGCCTTTTCGAATAATTTATGTTCTGATTCTTTTCATTTAAAGAGGTCATATACTGAGGAAGACCATTTCTAAAATACTAGAATCAGAACCACCGTTCCCCTCAGTACTAGGATCCATTCCAGCAGATACTCACTCATTAGACTACTTGCAAGAGTTATGCGTTACTCCTGAGTGTAAAGGTTCACAAGAGTAGTCTAAGGGGTCATAATAACTTTGGTGTTATATGTTTTTGATTTTGCATTTACCATAAATTAACTTAAGGAACTGCTTGAAAATCTTTTCAAGCTAAATTCTGGATTGTACTGTAATGCATGTTTTGGATTTATTCTGCCGTTCTTATTCAATGGGATGTTTGCCTAGGTAAGGAATGCAGAATTTTTTCCTTTGTTCATGATCTTTTTTTTGAAAAAAGGTATGGTTAGTTCAGGTTTAGACATATTAATTATCTTGTGTACTGCATAAAGTTAAAAAAAAACCCGAGTTTTAAATCTAAGGTCTTGGTGCATTTTTAAGGAATCCTTAAGGAAGAAAGGATGTGATGGAAGGGTGTGAAAAGAGAAACAAGAGGGAGAGAAAACTGTCCCTAAAAGAGCAAGCTGAATATATTCAATTCCATTTTTTAGTTAAAACAAAATTTGGCTAATCCACTGAAACTGATCTCAGGGCAGGCAGTTTTAGATTGCACAACCAGTATTATCCCGACACATCACCCTACGTCTCATTGACTTTGGCAACATTTCCACATGGATAAATTGCTCTGGAATAGTTTTTCCAGAGTATTTAGGTACAAACATGTTTTCCTCCAGCATCCAACATGTCTGTCTTTTTCCACATTTCTTCAACATCCATCTCTATTGTGACCATTGCAAGAAAACACACCATCTAAACATGTTTGAGTTCCTCTATGTCCTTCAGATGTAACATAAAAATAGGACATTGTTCCACATACATATTACTGTTTAAATTTATTTTTCTGTGGCACTTCTCTAAAGAAACACAATCTAAATCTGGGCGTAAGATACAAAACATTCTCTTTGTCCTGTATTTCAAGAGCATCCAAAACTATCAGGAGACATGATTAGACTGGACCTCTCTCCCATGCAGTTGTTGAGAAGATTCGTTTGTTTATGTTAATATTCCTTTCCTATATTTAAAATATAGTCCAAATATGCCTTAGTTTTAGTCCTATTGAGAAACTAAAGGACAGCACAATATATTGCATATAGCAGGATTTTAATAGTCTAATTAAGAGATGATCAACTGAGAGGTAGCTATGGTAACAGAATAAAAGCCCTGTAAATTTACTATGTTCAGTAAACTATATATTCAGTTTCTATACTCAATGCTTGGTTTATTGGTATAGCTTTAGATAACTTTGCCTGATAAATCTTGGAAGAAAAAATATAAATGGACATAGTGTAATAAATATCATAGCTAAACTATCAAGTCAATGCTTTTCTAAAAAGATTCCTCAATGCAGAATTACTTATGTTTTAGTCATTAACATAAATGACAAAATCCTACAAAACTATGCAGACTCAGGATCCAGTTATGATCATCTCACACTAGGGAGAATAAGGAGCAACTCTACTGACAATCAAATTATTATTCCAATGGAACACTGGCTTAAGTATAATCAGACTCAGACTTTTTCTCTTATTCAAGAGGAACAGCAGCTAGTCATGTACTTCACATCAAAATGTAAATTAATACAACTATAAAACAACAATACTTTTCTTGTTCTTAATACACTTCTTAGGATCTCTAAGTGTTTGCTATACCCACTTGTATCTGCAGTTACTACAAGTGACTTAATTACATGATAAATTGCTACATAGCTATTAATTAATACAGTCATATAGTCGTGAAGAAGGCAAAGTTTCTCAGCTTGCAATAAACCCCTGGGACCAGATGTGTGACACTCTTGAAGGTGTGAGCCTTTCACACTGGAAACATTGTCAACACAGATACGGGCCCAATCCTGCCACCTTAATTCACACCACTGAATCAGCTGAACGTAATTGAGTAATGACGGTTGAAATTTGGGGCCAAAAATTTAAAGATTTATTTACTGGTTTTAGTTGTAACCTCAAGAAGATTAAAGCTGAAAAATCTCAAGGTTGTTATATTTGTTTTTCATGTTTAGCTTGCTTTTTTGGCTCTTGCTCAGCTTGAACAATGAGAAGCGAATTTAAATTTAAGGTTCTCAACACTCGGGTTGCAAAAAAAAAAAAAAAAAAAGACGACCAGGGAATGTCTATTTGTTTAAAAAAAAAAAAAAAAAAGTGTTCCTTGGATATTTTTAAACTCTGGAACTTTTCTATTCATTTCAGGTTTTATAAAAGCTTTATTTTTACAAAAAGTTAAGTTTAAGGCCAAATGTAATTGACAGTATTAATGTAATTTAAAACCATTCCTTTTTGAAACAGGATAGGAAAGCATTGGAATAAAGGATTTAATTTAGATCTCAAATTAAAAAGCTACTGTACACAAGCTATGAGCTACAGCAGTGTTGAGATTAAATGCCAGTACAAATGTTGTATAAACCACAGAAGACGATAGAAAGTAGATTCTTCTGGCTACGGATTCAGTAGATAGAGAAACAGACTGGAAAATTCAGAGGAAAGTTCCATCTTTGGGTCCAATCCTGTACCATTGATGTCAATGAGAATTTTGCAATAAACTTCAATGGGAACATGATTGGGCCCCTAAATTATAAGAATTATTTGTACTATGTGGGTTGCGTGGACCAATTGAATTTTGAAGACGGGTTTAACAGGAAAGAGGATGGAACCCCAGCACACTGGGATAGGCAGATTCCTTTGCAACATCCTTTCCTAACAGCTATGTTATTATATGCAACATAAATTACAAGTACACTCACACACTTTGTCCTGATCAAACTGATTTTGTATGGATTATAGAGCTGCTTCATTTCTATTATAAAGCCAACTTTCTTTAAACCACAGAAGGATTTTGCCACAACTGGCAGTAAATGAGAAGGAATAGTTTATAAACACTATGGAGATTTTCAGTGAACTGTTGAATTAACGAAATAATCAGTGAATTAATTTATTACACAACATGAGCAATTTTGGAACCCAGATATTTCTGCCACACACTACTACTTTTTAGTAAGTTTTAAACATACCATTATTTTATTTCAGATTTTTTCCTTAAAGTTAATGAGTATTTTAGTGCCACTTTTTGTTTCCTACTGCATTCTTGTATTCAGATGCTTTTTTGCCTTCACTTTTTTGAGGGGCAGGAGCAAGCGGAAAATCAACTCTGACCAAAAATAGTGTGTGTGTAGGGGGGCGGGGGGTTGTCAGCTTCAATGACACTAAATTAGGTACCTTACACAGATTAAGAACTTGGCAAGAATGTCTAATACAGAACATTAAGTAAACATCACACACATTCTTAGGCAACAGTTTGATCAGAAAGTTTTTGCTTCCTACCTATCTGCATGACTCTGCCAAAAACAGAGTTGTTATCCACAGTGCTGCAATTCCATCTTCTGTGTCTGAACTGATACTGGCATTCCTTAATGCCTGTCTTTGCCCCCTCTCCAATATACTGCATGTGGTCCTGATACAAGTGGCAGAGTTTCTTCTGTCCTTGGGAAAGTCCTGCTAGTTGACTACATAGTGGCTGTGCTCCTATTATATATACCTCTGACATCTGAACAGGGTTCATAGGATTCATATGATTCATACCTAAAGACCTGCATAAAGAAAGAATTAGATTAACATTGGGAGGACAAATACAGTATTAGTGTATAAATCTACCCACTCCTGCTCTTGAGAGCAAGAGGAAACTTTTGAAAAACAATGAAGATCATCAAACTCTTATTTAAAGGCTGTACATGCATGGAATGATGGCAGCATGCTTTAATGGCTGTCTTTGCCAACACTTCAATGTACCTGAATGCCAGGATTCAAATTTCACCCCATCCCTACAAATTTCTGTGGGCATGGTAAAGCTACAAGAAGTCCCAAGCAACTGCCTGGTCATAGAAGTACATAAAACAACAACAAAACAATTCCCACCATACCACAGGATTTTCAACCTCCACTTTCAGTCTTACACAATTATGAGAAAATAAGGAAACCCTTAAGTACTAACAGTTAGATACTGTTACAGACAACTACTAGTTCCTTCTAACTGATAGAAAAGATACAGAGGCACGTACAGACACTAAACAAAATCAATCATGTTTTCCCAATTCTTAAGAGGTCCATATGTGCTTTCACATGATTAAAACAAGGCTGCAAGTCAGAAAGTGTTCAGCTGAGAGAGCAAAGGTTTTGCTTTAAAAAAAAAATCCTCAAATAATAGAAACATTTAAAAAATATCTAGATATTAACTAGAGTTTTCCCCCCCAACAGCTACAAGAAATATAAACTCAGCTCATGGGTCTCTTTAGAAAGTTGTTTAAATAATAATTAAAAAAATATCTGTGTGTTGAATTTTTTGTACATGGAATTCAGAGCTTTCCCTTACATTTGTTATTTCAGACCCTGTAGAATGAGATTTTAAGTGACCCATTTATAAATTTAATTTTGCTACTTTGATGGTGATAAAAAATAAATTCCCTTTGGATTTACAGTTATCCCAGAAATTGAGTATTACTAAAAATCTCCTATTCATACAGCACTTTCCCCAGAAAGAGATAAACTATATTATAAACCAAACAAAAATTAAATATATTATTTTAAATAAAGTCAGTATATTATAAGATGCTTACCACCAAGAGCTGGCTTCTATTACAACCTGGGCGAAAGAGGAGAAAATGGCCAGAACCACTATGAGGTACTTGGAAGCCATTGCACTGCCAACTGTCCCCAAAGCACCTCCTTGAACTAATATTCCAATGGATTTCTGGAGGAGAAATAAAAGGAACAGATTGTTTATTGTTTCTCAGATCATTTTCAAGCATACAAGTTTAAACAAGGGCGGTATCCTGGGTCCCTTTTAAGTTGACTCTTGACTGACTGCCCTTCTCTCAAGTGAGTTTTTGGTGGCAAAACGCAGGCAGTTTCTAGTCCAAATTAGTCCACCCACGCAACCTGACAAGAAAATTTTATTCACTGCGATTCTGCTTGTAGGGCTGCCCAGCGACTATAGACATGTCTCAGTGCCGTTGAATTACAGCTCAGTGCCAAACCCAATCTCTTGGAAAAATCCCTTATTCTCAGTCACACACTTTAACAGCAGCAAAAACACTTACTCTACTTTCATTCTTCTAGGAGCAGTCTACAGAGTGCCCGGACAGGGGAGAAGCAACAAGTGGAGTAGACACATCAAGGGCAAAGTGAAGATGATGCATCAAGTTGCGGGGGTGTTTTGGGAATGGGGAGGGCAGGGAGATTCAGCTGTTACATTAACTCCAAACTAACAATGGATGTTCCTCGGCCCCCAACCCCCACACACAAACGACACCTTTATGGGCCATTTTGGGAGCTGTTTCCAGATGAGAACCACCGAGGCAGCTCTCGTCCGAGAAAGTAGGTGCAAAGCTCATTCCGTTGTCAGGCGATGCCTCTCTAACCCAAAGGGGGAATTCCGATTCTCCTCATTTGGGAGACAGACATTTGGGCCCTCCAAGAATCCCCATTCCCCAATCTGATTGAGGACGGAGGTGGGGCAGGGAGCTAAGAAAGCCACCAAGGGAGTATGGGATAAGATGCCGGTGTGGGGGGATCTCCCGCTTGATTTCGCCAACCTGGGCGGGGGGACAGGATCGCTTTGCGCCGCCACTACACGTAGGGCGCCTGGGAGCTGGAGGTCGGGTAGGGTTTGCTGCTTCTGCCAGGAGGCGAAGCGCCCGCGGGTCGGTACTGTGTCCCCGGCTGCCCCGCGCACCCCATCCCAGCTTCGCCAGCGCGCCGGGACTGGGGGGTGACCACACGGCGCTTTGGCTGGGGAGGTAGCAGCGCCGTGACAGGAGTCGATTCAAAGCAGCCCCCTGCGGGAAGAGCCGGCAGATCCGTCCCCGGGGCAGAGGGAGCGCGGAGCTGGGACGCGGGTTCGCCCGGCAGCAGCCCGGGGAGGGGACGGGGTCCGGAGCGCGCTCAGAGCGAGTGACCAGGCGCCCCGCCAGCCCAGCTCCGGCCGGCTTTCAGCAAAGGAGCCGGCGATCCACTCCGGGGGAGAGGCAGCTAACTGGGCCCTGGGGAGCCCCCGTCCGTCAGCGCCGACACGGGGGGGCCCCAGCTCCCGGGGGAGTCGGGCGCTGAGCTCCGCGGCCAGTGGAGCCTGGGGACGCTTTGATTCAGTGACGCGTGGGTTAGCTCGGGGTGAGGCTGGGACTACCCGGCGCGGAGCACCTGCAGGGCCAGGGGGCTGGCGGTGGCACGCAGCCCGGGAAGGAGCCTTCCCGTCTCCTGGGGCGCCGACCGAGGCCCTTCTCCCCGGGGTGTGGCGCGCCAGAGGCTCCCTCGGGGCGCGGGTTGCGGGACACTGCGCGCATTTGGAGACGGAACGCGGAGAGGCTACGCTCTGGCGGAGCCCGTCCTGTTCCCGGCCCAGGCGAGGAGAAGAAAGCGGGCCGCTTCCCGAAGTTCCGCGCACTCCGGTTTCCGATTGGAATCGCCGACAGAGGCCCTGCTCCGGATGGGTACTATTAGCCTGGGGTCTAATTGCTATTAAACACTCCCAGCTGCCTAATAGGGGGTTTAAGGTTTTCAGAAGGAGTTGAAGTGGGAAGGAAGGGGCGAGCCTCATGCCCACAGATTAAGGGAATTTCTTTGTTACAGGAAAACCTTCAACGATTCCCAACAGCCTGCAGGGAGGAGAATCGGGATTGTCAGGCACAGTCACGCACAGAGTTCGCTAGGGATCAGAATCCCCGAGATTGCTGCCCGCTCAGCATGACGGGGAAAAGCAAGGACTCCCCTGATGGCTTTAAACACTTTGCGTCGAAGGCTTTCAATTGGATTTATCCAGTTTTTCCTACCTCGCCTGAATGGTCTGAAATAATCCTGAGTTACAAAAGGGCATTGCTCTGAAATCCATAAATCCAGCCCTGTGTTTTTGTTTTGTGTTTAAATAAACTCCCCTTCCACGAGCACAGCCAACTCTCTGCCTTTACAAGGTTTCAGGGGAGAGCGGCCAATGCGCGCGGCAGAAAAGCCAATGGTAAACGGAAATGTGTGAGTTATTACATCCCAACGTCTCTGCCCGCGCATAAAATATCGATGCCAATTAATAAGTTAAACACTTCCAGTAAATAGGTTACTCGATCGGACTTTAGTTCATAACGCAGGACTTATAAGGAGAGTAATTTAATTTTTTTTAAAGACAGTTCAACACTTGGGGGCTCCCTATTCATTCTCAAAAACGTTAGTAGCGAATTCAAAGGTGCTCTTAATTCTTCTTCCACAAGTACTTCTTTTCTTAATTCTTCTTGATTTTTTTTTTTTTTTTTTTTTAGGGGGAGAGGGGGGCACTTGGAGAGAGAGAGAGAAGAACTGTCACAGCAATACAGGAAATTGATGATAACATGAAAGCTGCCCGGACACACGCAGGATTCAAGGGGCACAGAAAGCTAGGATTGGTATACAGCCACCTGCCTGTGCCTGCGTGCGATGAGCTTTGTTACAGCCCCACCCTCTCGGTCACTTGGGATGCAGGGCGGTAGCACTAGGGACTTTAGATCCGCTTGCTCTCTCTTACTAGATGGTAAATGGTTCCTCCTCCACCCACTGCGCGTTTCACACCAGGCAAGTCACCCAACGCGCTGAATACTGTACTAAGGTTTTAAAAATATGACAAAGAAAATAATGTAAGCTTAGAACTCAGACTGGCCTCTCCTAGGTGACAATAATTAAATCTGGGGAAATTAATGTGTGTATAAGTGACAGTTTGCGGAGGGCACCGTAACTATTAAAGTTAAATGTACTTTTTAGCAGCAGTTTAGGAAATCATAAAAAGATTGATGCACCATAACCTAACTTCACAAGATTGGCAGTGGACTCAGACACCCGAAATAGGGATTTGGACGAATTTGGATATTTCGGTGCCCAGAAAAGGATACAAATTGAAACCTAATTAACTGATCGGCTCCTACTGACAGCAACTAATTAGACATTGCTCCAACTCAGTTACTAGTCACTTGTCTTCACAAGCATCTGTAGCGCAGATGTGAAACGAGCGGGTGTCTCTGTCATTTCGGGGTAGAAATGAACTTTATGGGGACAATGCGGGCGGTTATAAGAGCAGCAGTACACCCATGCAACCGAGGTTGATTTCGGTTCCTAGGCGCCCTGCCAGTGACACCCTCCCGAGCGTTTCTGCAGGAGGGAGATTAAGCGTCACCACTGCAAATCATTGACAAGTCAACTGGTTCATGGAGCCAAGAGCGCAGGCTCTTTATGGCCAGCAAAAGCAGCCAGTCCTCCGGCGCATAACGGGCCAGCCTCGCATGGGGGAGTGCGCACCTACAGGAGAACCACTGTGAGCAGAGGCAGGCCTTAGACGGCTCTTAGAGGAGAGCTCAGAAAGGAGCCACAATCAAAATCCTGCAGAGCCAGAAAAATCCCAATGAGTAAACATCTGGGGCAAGGTCAAGAAGGGAGTAGCCGCTCCCCCGTCCTGTAACAGCTCTCACTCCGCTGTGTCTCACGCAGGATGGCGCTGTCCCTTAGGTATGCTGGGTTTCAGGAATAAAAGAGAGGGAAGGTGTAAAAGGAAGTTTAGAGGGCTGGAAACATTTTCTTCTGGCTCAAAACCCTCTGGCCTGTACTCCGATTGTGCGGTTGGGGAGTGTTTACATGGGGGTTATTACACTTTGCTGGTCGGACAATAGATCATTCACACACAGCCCGGAACGTTGTCGGAAGAGTGGAGTCTGGCGGGTTTCGTTAGGTGGAGTGGAACGAAGTGGGCCTCGCCTGGTGCGGGCGGCACCCGTTCGGGGAGTCATACAGCCCTTCTCCCGACAGGGGGCAGCCTCAGCCGCCAGAACCCCCGCCAGGACTGACGCCTGCTTCGGCGCGGAGCTCCATCGCTACCTCCAGGTTGTTTTGCCCACCCCCGTTTTTTTTTTTTTTTTTTTTTATTAACACTTTACTGGGACTCCCGTCTGAGAAGTAAGCCCGAGAAAGGGAGATGAGACACCTGCGATCAGTGAAGACACGGTCAGTCTCCGCTGCTGCAGCCACTTCAATATCACGGAGCTCACAAGTTGCTTTCAACAAACTCCTGGAAGTACCAACTATCGGCCCTAAAGTCTTACCCACCAGTTTTACTTTGTGAGGCGCTTTTGGGGAGGGAGGGAGAGAAGGGGGTAATGCACCAAAGGCTGAGCAGTAGGCTCTTCGGTCAGATGAAAATGGACTCGTACAGATTCAGCACAGCCCTGGAATCGCCTGTGATCCTGTTTTTTACACAGCGTGTCTGGAAAGGCTGTTCAGGCATCTGGTTTTATGGTAGCTTTTATGTGAGCACTGCCTTTGGTAAGTAGGCATCCAGAGAGCCATTCGGCGCTGGTGGGTTGTAAAATGCAGAAACGATTGCTGTATGCTGATTTGCTCCATGGTTTCAAAGCAAACGATTGACAAAAGCGATGCCACCCCTTTTCCCTCCAGTGGTTTTCAATAAAAAGGGGTACGTGTATTGCAAATTTGTAGGGTTCAAGTTTATAGAAAAAGCCACTTACTCTGACACCAATGTATATAGTTAATTCATGGAGAAAAAGGGAGAGGGTTTTTTTCTTAGATTTTTTTTAAAGTAGACTCCAATACTTTACACTAACAGAGTTGAATGAACTTAGAAAAGAGTCGTTTCTCAGAGAAACTGAACTTTCCCTGACCCTCCGAGTGTAACTAATTTAGCATGCAATTGACAATTAAAAACAAACAAACTAACTAACAGACTTTCCAATATGGAGTCCTTAGAGCATCAAAGGAGCACCGAAAAACCTCGTTTCTCCTTTGCAGACCCCAGCAGCAGAATCCTTTACAGATGCCAAGTGACAATCTCCAAAATGTAGAATAAAATTAAAAGGGGGAAGGGGGAAAAATAAGCCAGGTTCGAAACTGGCCTTGAGCCAGAGTTCCTTAAAGGTACAGGCCTCCATTACTGCCTGCTCTCGCTCCTCCATGGCTATTCTCCCCAGAAATGAAGTCCCGAAAGATGTCTTTAAAACTTCGGCTACTAGAGGTTGCAAGAAAGATGTACCGCGTTAGAGAGCTGAATTAAAACAAGTGTCTTAAACACTCTTCACTTACTTTAAAAGAAACCGGTTCATGATAGGCAGGGGGCAATTTGGCCGTAAGAAGTGGGGTATTTCAGACCCACAGATCTCCAGCAGGACTAGATGAGTGAAAAAGCTTAGAGTTTGGGAAGGGGGGGGGCAGGGGGTCGCCAAGGCTGTCCGTTGGGGGGGGGGAAGGGGGAGAACCCCACACATCTCACTACCGAAATACATGTAAATTCTCCACCACCCCCGGACTCACACAAGCGAGCTCAGCGTCTTAACAAGTAGCCCCTCATCCCAGCCTAGGACTCACCTCCATTGCAGGGGGATTCACCGAGCGAGGGCAGCCAAGTAATCCAAGAGGGGACCGGGGGAGAAAGGGCGAGGAGGCGGCGAGAGTAAATCCGGGATCGCAGGAGCTATGCGGTATCCTCCAAAGCAGCGAGCGGCGGCGGCTGCCGCCAGGGGCCAGGAAGGGAGCGAGCCCGGAGAGGGGGAGCGCTGGGGCCCGGCGAGCTGACACCAGGCAGACGCAGACCTCTGTCCGGCGCGGGCGCTCCCAGTGCGGAGCAGGGCACCAGGGCAGGCTCCTTTCCAAGGTCCATCAGCACTGGCAGTAATTAGGGCTCTCCAGCGAAACACACGCGCGCGCGCGGCGGGCCCGTGGGCGTGATCGTGCGGAAACACTTGGGAAACAAACACAATCTTCACGGGCTACTGCAACGAAAGCGCCCTGGGCTACGATCCTTTCCACCAGCCCAGCCCAGGTGGTGCACCGCTGCCGCCGCCGGAGCGGGGCTCGCCGCTCCCTCCCTAGCAGCCCTCCGAGGAGCTCGCTGGCTGCCTCTCGGCCGGCGCGGCCCCCGCCGAAGCTCCGTGCGGGAGAGGGGCGTGAATGGAAGCGCAGGAATCCCCCCCCCCGCCGCCGCCGCTGCTCCCCTAGAGGCTGGGCGCCGCGCAGCTGGGTGTCCGGGGCTGCCGAGCCATCCGCGGGCTGCGTCCCTCCATTTTAAACCGAGGGGGAAGCCAGACTTGACTCTTCGGCGCAACTGGGGAGGGGGTGCGCGTCTTAGAGGGGGCGGCTTTTCCTGCAGCCCAGACGGGGGCTCGGGCAAGAGGAGCTGGGGGAAGGAGGAGGAGGAGGAGGAGGACGGGGTGGGGGGGGGGGAGATCCCGGGCTCAGGGGCTGTAACTCTCCCAATCCATTGCAGGGCAAAGCCCCTCAGCGCCGGGCACCAGTTACACACAGGCGGGACCCGGAGCGGTGGCGGAGCGGCCGCGGCGTTTCCTTCCTGCGCCTCTCGGCTGGGTCCCCGCGCGCCGCAGACAGCCCGCTCCCCCCCCCCCTCCCCTAGGTCTCTATCGCTCGCGGCTCTCCTCGTCGCCCTGCCTCTGAACAGTGCACGGAAAAAGTTATACGGCCAACAGCGGCCGAGAAACTTCAGGAGGTGCGCATGCGCCTTGCGCCGACCTATGGCAAAGCAGAGGGGGTTTTAAAGCTGTACCGCAGAGAGGACCCCGGCGCAAACCTCTGCAATACAGAGATGCTCCACCCGCCCCCCCCCCCCCACTTCAAACTGTTCTCAGTCAGTTGCATCCTTCGTAGGAAGGAGACGCATTCCGATAGATTATGTGCCGCCTGCTGTAGCCAGAGCCTCCTTCATCAGTGCAGGCGAGCGACGCGGAAACTCCCATTAGACCCGCTTCCCCTAGGCTCGCTCTGGGGGGACCAGGTCTGGGATTAAAACCTGTCTACGTGCCCGCCCCATAAAGGGGAACCCACGAGACGTGATTATATGTGATATTAGAGACACAAATACACAAACCCTACCTTGTGTAGTGTAACTTTACAGCTAATCCACCGTGTGCCCATTCTCTCCATACACAAATACATACGCTGTGCATCACGCGAGAAAGCTTTGCGCGTGCGTACAAATACATATGATTCGTGTTTGTTGATGAAGGTCTCATTTGACAAGTGGATTTCTTGCGTGCCCAAGGTTGTGGATGTGCTTCCCCGGACGCTTGACAAATGCTGGGTTACTAAGCAGGCTTGATCATTTGATTTCCCCTCTTCTCCAGTGTTTATTTCCGCTGTAAATTTGGCAGGTTGTTGTCAAAACTGTTTAAGTTAAATAACGCAGGACCTAATGAAAGCCAAAGTCGAGGACGGTTTCCTGAAACCTTTGTACTTCACAATGGTTTCTCCACACCAATCCTCCACCAAAGATTTTATTGTGTTTCTCGCATCTCACATGCCCCCAAGTGCAGGAAGTAGCAGCATTCCCTGAACCATTTCTTAATTCCCTATTATTTCCCTTTTATTCCTCTATAACTAGAGGGCCACTGGGGAGGGGTGTGTGTGTGTGTCACATTATCAAAGCAGCTCTGGGAAATCCAAACAGTGCTGAGAAAGCAGCCCCAGTATCAGTAAATGCATTCACTCTTTCCAAGTCATTCCAGTGCAAATAAAATCCCTTCGGGAGTGCAACAGGGGAAACACAACACATCTCAGCTGGTCTGATTCCACTACTGCGGTACACACTCTTTCAGGGCCAGGCAGCCTCTCTCTCACACACACACACGTAAGTACAACTTTCCTTTGCTCTTTGACAACAGAATTTTCTTAGCACAGTTGAACAGCCTAAACAATGCAAACCACGCTCATTAAGACAAAAATGTAGTGACTCTTCTGGGGGCAACTGTTTGTGCCCGGTCACAGTGTAAAATCGCTTTTTTTAAAAACATTCCTTTCCTTCTCAGTTATTAACCATTTCTGTAAACAGCCCTTCAGTTTGTCCAATCATTTCAAAACCTATTTGGCTGTGTTGAGTTGTTTCTGCTGACAGCAGACATTCTATAGGATCAAAGTCGTTTGTAAAGCCCGTTTATTTCATACTTACGTTGGAAGATAGTGTCAAGGGAAAAGGAAAGATTTGTTTTGTAAACTTGCTGAATCTCCCTGTTCAACTTTTAGAACCCCAAAACGAGATTGCAAGTACTAGAGGCTGCAATGAAAAATTCAGGATGCTGTCAGACACATAACCACGGATGGATGTGTAATGTACGGAAGAACTGTACCAAAGCTCGTTCTGAGAGATGAAAGTTTATGGAGAGGCCTTATTTGCACATGCCACTCATTGAATGATCAAACGAACACCGTGTAAAACAGGACTGTAAAAAAGCACAGATCCTTTATTCCGATAGATTTAGGTTTAAGGGACAATAAAGTACTTCAGATTACTGCTAACTGCCTTGAATCTTATCTAAGCACCTGAAACAGAGAGCGGTCTGTTATCAACACAATTTATTGTTCTTGTTAGCTGTTCCTGTTATTTAGCAAACCTCTCCTTGGTTTTAGGTAGATCTTCAAAACCTTCAGTGGGTGTGTAATCAGTTATTTGTGATAATCAATATCTAACAGAAAAGTGAGGAGTCCAAAAAATGTATCTATTCTCATCAGGCACAACAGAACAGTCACTCCTCGCTTTTAGCAATAGCAAAGGACTAAACCTCACCAAACGAAGTAAAAAAAGGAGGACCTGTGGTACCTTAGAGACTAACCAATTTATTTGCTCAAATAAATGTATTAGTCTCTAAGGTGCCACAAGTCCTCCTTTTCTTTTCGCGAATACAGACTAACAGGGCTGCTACTCTGAAACCTCACCAAATGAAGTAAAAGAGCCAAGTCCCCAGCTGGGGACAGGCCATTAAGAATGCTCGCCCACGTCTGCACAGTACGCAATGTGCTGGCCCTCCGCTCCCGAAGCAATGCAATGGCAGCTTTTTTATAAAAAAAAAAATCAAACTTTTGTTGAGGTGTTTTCCTCTCTCTTTCAAACACAAACACACACACACCACTACAGGCAAAGTACCCCTGTAACACGCTGGTTTTATACTATTGAATGAAAATACTTCGTATGTAGTCCATTGTAAATAAATCACTCTTCACAACTTGAGATTTGGTTCCTTCACCAGAAACTGCTATCGAATTTATACATTACATGGATCACCAAACTTCCAATTCCAGGCGGGGGAGGAAATAATGGGGGTTTGTTCGTTCCTTTTAGGAAGACCAACCTTAAGTTTTATGCCTAGTAAATAATATTTTATTGCCTTTGATTTACTGGGGCATTTCTATTATCCCCCTCCAGGACTCTGCAAACTGCTTGGGTTAAAGGTCATTTGCCAAATCACTAGAATTAGTGAAGAATAGCAGAAACCTGTAAAAGGGGGAGGGGACGCGCAGTCAAACAAGCAGGATCACCTGAAATAAACTAATAAAGAGCCCCAAGCTCTCCCGTTTGTATGGCAGAGGGCTGTTTATCGTCGTGTAATTGAATAATGTTATCGGGCAGAGGAACACGCCGAGCGCTGGACGATCAATAGAGAAAGGCGAGCAGGCGGACGTATTTTAGCAGCAGTTTGGCAATAACCAAAGCAAACGCTGAATCGTTTCGTTGCTGGAATTCTTGGGGGGGGCAAAGTCATATTTCTGAACAGGGAATTGGTAAATCTCAGGCAAGTTTTCAAGTCATGGGGCATAGGAGTGGAAATAAGAGGCAGCAAGCCAAACAGCCTGCAAGTCTTTAAGAATTTTAATTTCTTCTCGCTATTTAAAACAGCTGGGCGAGGCAAAGGGGCGGGAGAGAGAAGTATCAACAACATTATAGCCTCTCATGCTTCCCCAGCTTTTGTTTTCCAGTTTTTGAGCAACAGAGATCTCAAGTTACTAGAGCCTTCATTCCTGTATGTCTTCCAGCTAATAATTAAAGTGTTTTCATCAGAAATCATGCTAATTATAATTTATATTAAGAGGAAAATCTATGGCTAAATATCCCAAATAGGCAAGTCGGGACACAGCAGTTATTGACTGATTTTTTCAGTGCTTTAGTTCTTTTTAGTGCTGTTATAGAGCCTGTAATATGATTAAATATTTTTAACATGGAAAACACATTATTTCTTATCTTACAGATACACTTACATAGTTAACTGCACAGTGTAATTCATGTTAGCAGAATACTGGATACATTTTGTGTGTTCATTTCAACATGAAACTCCATATGATTTATATTCTGACACCTTGGCTGGTGGCCATACAAAACGCAAGATCCATTCAGAGGTTGATAGAGATATTTCTCCCCCATCTACAAACTGTTTGGGGGAACAGGCAGCTGTTTCCTAGAAGAGAAGGCAAGATTTTCTAAATTACTCACCTTGAATATATTAATGCATATTGAATGTTATTTTAACTTGTGTGTATGTGTAATCACACACGCCTAATCCTGCAAATACTTGTATATGCCCTTAACTTTTATTTGTCCTGCATAGTCCCAGGAGCATATGTGTTTGCAGGATCAGGGCCATAACTGGTAGTGGGAATGGCCATGTGATAAAAAAGCATTTATCATGTTACTTTGATCTCTTCACCTGTACTCTCACAGAGGAGGCAGTGTGGCCTAGAAGATAAATCACTGAACTGCAATTCAGGAGAGGCCTGGGTTCTAGTCCTAGCTTTGCCACTGACCTTAGGCAAGTCAATTTCCCACTCTGCCTCAGTTTCCCCATCTGCAAAATGGAGATAATGATACTGACCTCCTTTGAAAAGAGTTTTGAGATCTACTGATGAAAGGTGTGATAAAATAGCTTCACCTGCACTCTGCTCACTAATTCATCTGCCCAGGGACTATTTCTAACATTTCAAACTCCTAAGCACTTTCAAATAGCTGCAATTAAAAAAAAAAGCAAATAAACAAAACCTCTCCAGGAATATTTCCGTCCCATACCCCTAAATGTGGAATTTTTCTCCTCTACCAATCATCCATCTCTACCCCACCCCCTAATAAAACTGCAAACTTGCCCTGAGGTAGAGAGGTTAGAATGTGTTGCCAACTCGCATGATTTTATCTCAAGTTTTGCAATAATTGGAGTTGGTCCTAAAGTCCCAGCTGCTGTTCAAGAAATTGCATGAGAAGTTCAGCTTTCATTTTTTTTTAAAATAACTTTCTAGTCCTCACAATTGCAGAGCGAACTTTGAAAAGGAAAAGCAAATGCATCCAAAAACTTCAGAAACTAGAAGGCAAGGGAAGAGAATCCAACAGATAAGACAATGTAATATATTTTAAAGTCAATCTCCTGATTTTTAAGCCAATCTCATGAATTTTTTTGGTCAGGAAGGGGACTTGATTCATGATTTTTGAACATCTAGGGTTGGTAATATTGGATACAGAAGGGGAAATATTGAGTCCTGGTTTAGAGACACATTTCATTCTTATTTATATCTATTATTGTAATAAGGTCATGCAACTACTTAGTTTTGGTCTATGCACATATTAATGGACCTGTTAAATGTATAACAATTTAAAAAAATTGTGTGTGTGTGTGTGTTAACTCCTTGTATTGGGTCCCTCTGAGCTGTATAGACAGAATGCACAGAACCTGATCAGCAGGGGTGGAGATGAACCACTGAACTGCAGTGAGTGCTGATCAGTGAAAAGGTGTGCACAAGTGGCTTAAAACTCAATTTTTATTCCACAGGGGAAGGAACACAAGCCAGAATAGGGAAGGGACAAGTTAAAGAATATTTAGATAAATTAGATGTATTCCAGTCAGCAGGGCCTGATGAAATTCATCCTAGGATACTTAAGGAACTATCAAAAAGAAAAGGAGGACTTGTGGCACCTTAGAGACTAACAAATTTATTTGAGCATGAGCTTTCGTGGGCTACAGCTCACTTCATCGGATGCAATCTCAGAACCATTAGCAATTATCTTCCTGAACTCATGGAGGATGAGTGAACTCATGGAGGATGAGTCACAGACAACTGGAAAAGGACAAACATAGTATCTATCTTTAAAAAGAGGAAACAAAGACAACCTGGGGAATTATACTCAGACCACACAGCCTAACTTCAATACCGGGAAAGATACCGGAACACATTATTAAGCAATCAATTGGTGAGCACTTGGAGGATAATAAGGTTATCAGGAATAACCAACATGGATTTGCCAAGAACAAATCATGCCAAACCAACCTAATTTCCTTCTTTGACAGGGTTACTGGCCTAGTGGATAGGGGGAAGCAGTAGATGTGAGATATCTTAATTTTAGTAATGCTTTTGATACAATCGCACGTGACATTCTCATAAGCAAACTAGGGAAATGTGGTCTAGATGGAATTACTATAATGGGGTGGTGGTGGTGCATAACTGGCTGAAAGACCACACCCAAAGAGTAATTATCAATAGTTTGTGGTCAAACTGGGTCCCACAGGAGTCAGTCTTGGGTCCAGTACTCTTTAATATTTTTATTAATGATTTGGATAATGGAGTAGAGAGTATGCTTATAAAATATGCAGATGACACCAAGCTACGAGGGGTTGCAAGCAGTTGGGGGACAGGATTAGAATTCAAAACAACCTTGACAAATAGGAGAATTGGTCTGAATTCAACAAGATGAAATTCAGTGACAACAAATACAAAGCAAAGTACTGTATTTACAAAGGAAAAAATCAAATGCATAAATAGAAAATGGGGAATAACTGGCTAGGTGGTAGCACTGCTGAAAAGGATCTGGCGGCTACAGTGGATCACAAATTGAATATGAGCCAACAATGGGATGCAGTTGTGAAAAAGCTACTATAACTCTGGGGTGGTATTAACAGGACTATCAGAGATAAGAACTAGGAGATAACTGTCACACTCTACTCTGCACTGGTGTGGCTTCAACTGGAGTATTGTCTAGTTCTGGGTACCACACTGTAGGAAGGATGTGGACAAACTGGGGAGAGGCCAGAAGAGCAACAAAAATGATAAAGGTTTAGAAACACTGACCTATGAGAGAGACTAAAAAACTGGTCATGTTTAGTCTTGAGAAAAGAAAAACTGAGAGGGGAGTCTGATAAGTGTCTTCCATTATGCTAAGAACTGTTATAAAGAGGATGGTGATCAATTGTTCTTTATTTCTACTGAAGGTAGGGCAAGAAGGAATGGGCTTAATTCGCAGCAAGTGAGATTTAGGTTAAATATTAGGAAAAACTTTTTTACTGTAAGAATAGTTAAGCTCTGGAACAGGTTTCCAAGGGAGGTTGTGGAACCCCTGTCATTGGAGGTTTTTAAGAACAGATTAGAAAAATACCATTCAGGGATGGATAGGAATACTAGGGCCTGCCTCAGTGCAGGGGGCTAGACTAGATGATCTCTTGAATTCCCTTCCAACAGTCCGTTTCTCTGACTGTTACAGCTGTCTGCAGGACTGCTCTCTCTGTGCTTCATCAGAGCAGCCTGATGGTTTCTCTAACTTATGCTAGGGGACAAAAAATGCAGCTGAGGATTGGAAGGGTGTGATGCTGTCTCACCCATGCCCTCTTTATTCCATCGGTGCTTTCTTTTCACAGTTATAGCATCAGAAAGGAGAGGGGCAGAGTGGGAGCCCCTGTGCTACTTGTATGCCATCGGAGGATCAGCCTTACACAGGGGGGATCTCTCTGTCAGTGCTTTATAAACTGGCTGCCCCAACTCAGAGATTCTGACCCATGTTTGGAAGTGTGATATTAGATTGCAAGCTCTTTGGAGCAAGGACTATCATTTTGTTCTGTGTTTGTATCCACCTAGAACAATGGGGTCCTGGTTATTGGCTAGGGCTCCTATGCAATACAATAATACAAATAATAATAGTATGAAAAATATTTTTCCTTCCAGGGCTGCTCTGCTGTAAGATCTGCTTCACAGTGCTGTTAACACAATGGGAGGTTACCGCTAATCTATGAAAAATATTTAAGTAAGCAGTGTCAGGATGAGCTCCACCCTGACATCTGGTGGTGAGGTGTGGCAAGTTGTGGAAAAGAACTTCAGGGGCTGATCTCATTTGCATAGGCACACCCACCATGCCTAGAATGAGACCATAGCTGCCCAAATGGTCACTTTGGCTGCTGTGGGATCCCCAGTGTCTCTGTTATTGGGGCAGAAAGAATAAATTGTTATTACCCTGATTATGGGAACTGTGCTTGGAACTGTATGTGGCCTTTTGTTATGATGGAGGGATTCACCATCAACTAAGTAGCACTCGCTAGGCAAGGGTCATGGGTTCCAAAACTGTGTGACTAGAGAGAGGCTGGGGACAAGTATTAATACTTGGTGGCATGAGCCCCTTGGTGAGGGCCTTACATGCTAATTGCACTTCCTCCTCTCTCCACTGTGGAATATCAGAGCTAATTTTGATTTCATTAGAAGTCTAGTTACAGGCTGCTGAGCTCATTTTGGGCTGACAGTGCACCAGCACTGGGGCTCCCCTACTACAAGCTGAATTCACCTAAGAGCTGAAATCACTGAATGTTGTGTTAGGTAGTGGGGGAGCCTGAAGATATATTGTGGAGCAGTTTGCGGGACGGCTGGTGTGCCTTGCGGACCGGCTGGTGAAGCAGTTCGACGCGGAGCAGTTTGTGGATGGCAGGAGCTGCTTGTGGGCCGTGGAGCTGAGTGAAGGAGTTCGTGGGGCAGCTGGCAGAGCAGAGAGCAGCTGAGCGAAGGAGTTCGTGGGGCGGAGCGGAGCGCTGCTATGGAGCTATGGGGCGGTCAGCTTCAGATCATGTAAGGTGCCTCTTACCCTGTCCCATTTCCACCCAGGTTGGGAGGTAAAGCTCCGCAGGTAAACTTTCGAACTCTGGGGCTGCCCTGACCAGGGACAGAGACTTTTGGGGCATTGGACTTTTGGGACTTTGGGTGATTTGGGGTTGCTGGACTCAAGAACCAAAGGGAAAAGGGCATGCCCCAATTTGCTTGGGGTGGGTTTTTTTTTTTTTTGCTCATGGGTTGTGTTATGAATCCTGTTGGTGGTGTTTCCCCAACATAATGCCACATTGTTTCTCTCTGTTATTAAAAGGCTTTTGCTACACTCAGACTATGTGCTTGCAAGAGGGGAAGTATTGCCTCTTGGAGGCGCCCAGCGGGGGTGGTATATATTTGTCCCAGGTCACTGGGTGGGGGCTCGAGCCGGTTTGCATTGTGTTATTCGAATGGATCCCCTAGATATTGAACCCGGCCCTTGTTGCTGCCAACTCTGACGGGCAGAAGGGTTACATTTATCATATGGTATTTCACATCATGCTATCTGATTGGCTGGCCAAAAGGTGCAGCAGAAGCCCATTGGCTTCCACACACCTGAGAGGAAGGCATTTAAGCCCTTTCCTCCTAGCTGTGCATTATTGCACACCAAGAACAGCACTGTATGAGTTATTGCTGGATAGTTACTGCAAAGCAGGGCATCGACACACTCTATATCAAACTATTAAAAGAAGCAAATTCTGACTGCACTACAGATATAACTTTATTTGATACCCCCATTCACATCCCAGTTAAGAACAGTGCTAAGGAGACATGATTTCACCAAAACTCTTCACAGCCTGCCTTGAAATGGGAATGAGGCAGATGAACTGGAAGGGTGGACTCAACATCAGCAGAGAGCAGTTTAACCATCTCAG
Source organism: Lepidochelys olivacea (assembly GCF_965140295.1). Lineage (NCBI taxonomy): Eukaryota > Metazoa > Chordata > Testudines > Cheloniidae > Lepidochelys > Lepidochelys olivacea. Next base: position 27,067,786 of record NC_140417.1, on the reverse strand, counting down.
GGGTTCGCGGACAATATTGTGTTGATCACTGAAAATACTATCAAACTATAGAAAATGCTGCGAGAACTCAACACAAAAAGCAGCCAAGTCGGACTGAAATTAACTGCTCCAAAATTAAATTTCTGTGATCTGATACCGTACCAAAAGCCCAAATAACAATCAAGGGAGAATAAATAGAAGAAGTCAAGCAATATGTCTATTTGGGCCGAGAAATTAACCTGCACCACGATCAGGAAGGTGAACTCTCACGAAGAAAGAAAGCATATTGGTGTGCATTCAATTCTATCAAGGATGTCCTCCAAGGAAAAATCAACAAGGCAACATGCACCAGCTTCTTCAACTCAACAGTACTGCCAGCAATGTTGTACGGCAGCGAAACATGGGGACTAACAAAGACAGAGGAGCAGCAACTGTCTGTCACGGAGAGGACGATGGAAAGAAGAATTCTGGACATTTCAATCCGCGACTGAGTCCCCAGTGAAGTGATCAGACAGCAGAGTGGAATGCAGGACGTCATTGCTGAGAGCAGGCATAGTAAAATGCTATGGGCTGGGCATATAGCAAGGCTCACTGACAATCGATGGACTACAGCTGTCGCCAAGTGGTACCCATGGGAACTGAAATGATGACTCGGTCGACCTCCAAAGAGATGGGAAGATTTTATAGCGACAAGACAAGGCCACATATGGAGAAGGAAGACCAGGTTATGAGAAGAATGGAAGATGTGTTGTGGATCAGCGCAATCTATATGAGGGCTGAAGGACCGATCGATCAAGGTGTCCAAGTTACTGGAGGAGTTTAGTTAACAAAGTTGCAGTCTAGTTAAAGCATGTGCCTTGCATCTTGCGTGTCTTCCTGCATGTCTGGGACAATTCCAGGTCACCTTGTGAGCACCATTGTCAGACTGAAAATTTCTCTTGATACTCCCAGATGGGGCTTGGTAACAAACTGGGTGAGGGCTGTTGGGGTAAGGCAACTGTCTAGTCAGCCACCCTGGTGTATACTAGATATCAAAGTCCAGTTCCTGTGTGCATGAGGGAGGAAAACCACCACACTGGGTTCTGGTGGGTTGCTATTGTAATCTCAGATCTACTGAGGTTAGGCCTCCATTCTCCACTATACTCTAAAGCAATCCTTCTCATTCGTGAAGTAGCTTCTTTCTGTAACAGTGACAGGCACTCACCTCTACCCAATGTGCTCCTTCAGACTACTGTTGTAACCATCCACTGTTATCTATCATTATTACAATCTTTCTTCCAGCTGAGCATTCTTCGGTAGCAACCCTTAGTTCAAAACCTAGTAGCCACAGTGTACCACTGTCAGCAAAACAGCCCAGCAAAGTAACAGCTACAATCACAGATACGCACCTGTCTGATGATAATTGCTCTGTTGTAGTTAATTATAACTGTCTTTATTGTGGGTTGCCAATTTAGCAACATTCATTCACTTAACCAGCTCTCCCTCGAGCTAGTTATTGTGATCCTCACACAGCACTTCCTTTCTGAACTCCAAGGGGTCATATGGTAGCATGTCCAGATTACATTATGATTGTCAATATTACCTATGGGGTGAAATCTTAGCCTTGATAGAGTCAGTAGCAAAACTCTCCTTGACTTAAATGGGCCCAGGATTTCACCCATAATGAACATCAATTTTTTTCTAATGGGCTACTTTTATAAATGAATTAAGATACTGTTGAATGGTGACACCTAATGTGTTATCTAGTTTTGAAGGCAACTGTTGCTTTCTTGAGTTGACCTGAGGAGGACAAAGAGAGAGAGGAGGAAAATAGGGAAAGGTGAATAGCAAAGGTTGCGTTATCTATTATCTCACAATCCTGCTGCTCTACAAAAACTTCACAATCCCATCTGTAAATAGTAAGATGTTCACAGGGTGGGAGAAGGAGGAGGAATAATAGAGAGGGAGAACAGAAGAGTAGGTGGAGAAGGAGTCCGGTCTCCTTCAACCTGTCTATTTTTCCCATGTGCAGAGAGCCTATAAAATAGTGTGATGCAAAGGTTTTACTGACACAAGTTTGGGATGGTTGTGTTACTCATAAACAGCCAAGCCATGAGTGAGTTCTCCATGCAATCCCAAAGGAATGCTGGTAGAGCCTTTATCCCATACTACACAGTCAAGTCTCAAGGAAATTACCACCAAGTGTTAAAATATTTTATTTGCCTATTCTTTGTATCCTTCCTCTTGCTTAGACAGGTGCCTTGTCTACTGTAAGTCCCACTGTATAGGCCTCAATGGATGAGAAAAGATTAGAACAAATACATTTTAAAACCTCTACAAATTACTTAACATAGCTTTTCTATACATAAAATCGTCACCAACGCAATGTCTGATACTTCAGTACCTTCCACTGCTGTGGACAGCTGGGACTCTCCCCTTTGAAATACTAGACCTTAAACTTGTCTTTGATGCAGGACTGAATATTGTCAGTCTTGCACCGGATACCAGAGTAGTTTTGGGGGAAGGGAGGAATTCCACTTTTAAAATATAATTTGAACATTGACTTGTGTATTATTTTGTCATGACCTTGTGAGTGTATAATCATTGTTGGAACTCTGCGCGGGAGGGGGAGAATGATGTTGACTTCACAGATTAGGGTGCACAGAGCTGAATATGGCCCATGATCTCTGTAAATGATCATATATTTGGCTTTTGGATAAGAAATCACCTATTCATAAATGAATCATCTAAAAGATGCTGTCCAATCTAAGATTGCTTAAGCTTTACTCAGTTGAATTAATGAAGCATGTAACAATCATTTTCACATACTGTACTACTTTAAAAAATATATTTACGTTTAAAATTCTTTGCTGCATTTGTCTGGATGGGATTTTTAAAACCAATCCAAAGTGAAATCAGATTTTTCAAAATATTTGTTTTAAAAAAAATCAAACTTCCTATAAATGTGGTATTCATTTTAACTAGATCTCCTGTATTTAATCATAAATGTTAACATTGTCTTTGTCATGTAATTGCACCAAATGTACTATGAATCTGCTCTGAAAAAAAGCAAATGTTCCTTGCATCTTAATTCTTGTGGTGCAAATAGGATATGCATAATATCAAATATCTCTCTTCAACCATCATCTTTTTTGTAACATATGGGTTACGTAAGATGCTTTCAAATGCTTTGGTTATGCAGAGAGGAAGAAAGTTACCAAAACATAAAGATCAGATTTTTAAAATTGAGAGACTTCCTAGTCTACACATGGTTGAACTGCATAAATTGGCTATCATACATCAAGGCATCATGCATGATTGGTTTCATCTGTTTTACCCAAATTGAATAATTATTTACCTTATTTTCAGTCTCTAGTTCAACATCTTTGCCTTTAAATAAACTATATTCTTATCAGAATGGGATAAAATGTCAAGATCTGACAAGTTTTTTAAAAAATGCCTTTTTAGTACAGTATATTTAGGCTCGGCAGAATTTGATGTTTTTAATCATTTGACACATCAAAGCTTATTTTAAGCATTTATTTATTTTTATCGCTTAACATTTTCACAGTTGCACAAAATTATGGGGTGGTCAGACAATTATTTAATGACAGTAGAAGCTGAGATTCAAAAAGTTAATGCTTTATAATTAAGGCTGCTTGTCTGTCATGGACAGATTCCATGACTTTCTGTGACCCCCGTGACTTCTGCAGCCAGTGCAGCAGGCTCAGGGGCTGCCTGAGCTGTGCAGCCCCTAGACCAGCAGCAGTTTGGGTGTGGGAGGGAGCTAAGGGATGGGGCAGAGTGTTGGGGTGCAGGGCAGTGCTTACTGGGGGAGGGAGAGCTCCCTGGCTCCCACTGGCATGTCCCTGCAGCTCCTAGGCAGAGGGGCCAGGGGGCTCCGCGCATAGCCTGCATCTGTAAGTGCTGCCCTCACAGATCCCATTGGCTTTGGTTCTCGGCAAATGGGAGCTGTGGAACCAGTGCTTGTGGCGGGAGCAGCACGTGGACCACCCCGGCCACCCATCCTCCTAGGAGCTTCAGGGACATGCTGCCAGCCCTACCAACCCTCCCCACAGCACCAGTGCGGGTCCTGGGCTGCACACCGCCACCTCTCTCCTCACTGCCAGCAGGGGTTCCAAGCCACACACTGCCGCCTGCCTCCCCCCAGCATCAGCAGGGGTCCCAGGCTGCCTCCACCCAGCACCAGCACCCGCGGCCCTCCCAGCCCAAATTTTATTTAGGGGGAGATAGTAAAAGTTATGAACAGGTCATGGGCCATGAAGTTTTGTTTGCTGCCCTGACCTGTCCATGACTTTTACTAAAAATAGCCCTATTTATAATCATCAAAACATAAATTATCAACATCACATATCAAAATAAACAAAGTAAATATCCTTAAATCAAACTCTAATACATTTTCAAATGGCATTTTTCTAACTTTGCTTATCTGTAAATTTCAATTATCATTGGAAATAGTTTTCATCAGTTTGTGTGTGTGTGTGTACAGTGAAATCCATGTTTATCAACATTTACTGATAAAAATCGAATCCTTCCAAGCCCAGGAATATTTTTATACAATTTCTCATTAGTAATATGAGTTTAATAAATATGCAAGGCCAAATGTGTCACAATTAGTATTTTTAAAAAGTAGAGAGCTGAGAGGGAAAAGTAATCTTCATACCTAAATGATTAGAAAACTGAACCCTTTGAAGAATTGGTACTTCAGAATCACCTCTTTTCAAATTCCATGATACACTTGGTAGCTGGAACCCTAATAATTAGGACCTAATGATTCTGTCAGGAACATTGAACAGGGTTCCATATTAGGGTCCAGTCATATAATATCAGGGTTGGAAGGGACCTCAGGAGGTCATCTAGTCCAACCTCCTGCTCAAAGCAGGACCAATCCCCAATTTTTGGCCCAGACCCCTAAATGGCCCCCTCAAGGATAGAACTCACAACCCTAGGTTTAGTAAGCCAATGCTCAGACCACTGAGAGATCCCTCCCCTTCAAGGTACTGAGCATCCTCAACTCCCATTGCATTCAGTGGAAGTAGTGTATGTTCACTAACCACTTCACAGGGTAGGGCTTCTGTAGATCTGTGTTGAAAGGTGTGTTTAATTACAAAATCAGTCTTAACTTAGGTACCTCCTGGAGCCAGCTGTCCTATGCTGCAATAGACAGCTCTTCTAAGGAGCAATACAGAGGAGCCTAAAGGAGCAAAAGATCTTCATGGTTCTTCTGGAGAAAGTTTGTAAAGAATGGATATGGCATCTTCAAGTGAGGGAATTTTAAGTGAGAATTGGAAAATGGGTAGAAAGTTATGAAAGGACAAAAAATATCATTTCTTTATGCCCAAATGGCTACATGCTGACTAGGACCATGGCTATATAATGCAACATATTTTCAACTGGATCTTTCCATGTGAGGTACATGGTCCGAACAAATGTAGACAAGGATTATCATGAAAGTTATCAGTATCATCATGGGCACTCTTGTAATCCTACACAAATTACAGTGGGGTTTTAGGCTCCAATCCTGCAAACATGTATATATGTGAGTAATTTTACCCATACGAGTAGTCCAATTGGGCCATTATTATGTAGCCACAAAAATATGCTCCTTAGGGGCCAAATTCTCAGACCCATACTCATTTGAGAAGCACCTTAATTTTATGAATAGTGCCATTGATTTCAGTAGGATTACCCATGGAGTTAAGATGCCACTCTCAGAATCTGCCCTTAAAATTAACATAATTTATTTGAAGGACACAGACCAGAATAACACCTCTTACAATCAACTGAACAGTAAGCTAACTAATTTTAGCATACTAAACTGTTTCAGAATAGGATAACATATGTTAGAGCTAGTTACAATTTTTCAACAGCACAGTTTTCTGTCAGAAAATGTTTTCAAATCAAAATGGGAATCAACAGGAACACGATTTGACTAAATTTTTGACAGAAATTTCAAAACAATTTGAAATCACAATAGAGAATCAATTTTCTTGTTTGTGTTGACTTTCTTGTTTTGTTCTGATTGTTTTGTTTCAACTTTTATTTTATTTAACTTTTCCCTATATAACAATACTGTAATATTTAACATTTTAAAATATATTATAATGTTTTGACATTATCAAAACAATATTTAATAAGGTTGCTTTGATTTTCCTGACCTGAAATATTTCAAAATTTCTGCTTTTCCTATGGGTTTGTGATGGGAAAAAAATCTGAAATATTGGACTTTTCCACAGGACAGAAATTCCATTTTCAGACTAGCTCTTTAAGTATATTTTAGTTCCAGATGGAGGAAAGACAATAATGAATCTCAATTAATTCCACCATGAATCAGTGTTACCAATCTTTGAAGAATGATCAAGAGTTCCTTCTCAATATTCAAGACCTTAGAAGAAACTTCCACTAAAGTCCTCTTTGTCACTTTGTTTTTCTAAGCAAGAACACATTTTTATTTTTTTTAATCATATGAGCTGGTCGGGTCTTTTCCTGTATTTTTCAAGCCCTAATGTTTTATTAACCAAACTCGTTGCTTTAGACTTGAGCTCATGTTCTCTGAGGAAGTACAAGTGGTAATTATGCAAGTCTTTCCTTCCCTGTCATAGGCAACATTCACCAGGAAGATTTACAACCTTTACCTTTCAGATATGGGGACTAGTTGTTTAACTAGAGTAAGAATAATTCTGACAATGTAAATACTATCAGAATTGGAACAGTTCCTCCAGGAACTAGTCATTTGGAAGGACCTGGGACTTTATTCTTGTATGGTTGTGGGTTTTTTTGTTTGTTTGTTTTGGGGTTTTTTTGGTATAACACATTGGTTCTACAGTGATTCCTGAGACAGGAATTATTTGTATTTTGTTTAGTTTCAGAAGCCAGATAGACACTTTATATGTGATTTGTTTTACCTAACTGCATTTGTAAGAATCAAGATAACTTTCAGTCTGAATGATACCTATTCAGACCTAAGAAATACTATAAAATAACCCTGGACAAATTCTTATAATTTGGAGAGATTTTAATAGGAGATTATATTCTTTCACAGCAATGGAGTACTGATCTCCAAAAATGCAATCATGAAACCTATAAACAGACATTCTGTAAATTAACTTCCATATGAAGCCATAATGTGGTGATTTCATTTTCTAGCTAAAGAGTTCAACATATGGGATACTCAGTCTGTCTCAATTCCATATGGGCCAAATTCTGACTCATGTGGGGGAAATGGTATTGCCCCCCATTCCTTTAAACATATATGAGCCAAAAGCAGTAGCAGGGTCTGAACCAAAGCACGTTGAAGTCAGAGAGAGTCTTTCTATTGACAACAGTGTGCTCTGGATTTGGCCCCTAATGCATATGCTTATTCTGATTGACAACAGTCCTTTGCACAACTCCTGGCTTCACATATTCTATTTGAGCCAAAAGTAGGGCTAAAACATGGGAGCGGTGTGTGTGTGCGGAGGCTATGCAAAAGGCTTGGTTCAGACAGGTATTGTTTATACAGGTATAATACTTCTAATAACCAGGTCCCTCTGTGCCATGCATCAACTTTGTCACTTTTCAGTGGGGTCATAATAAGGACCTTTTTTCATACCAGGTACAGATTTGTTCAGTGCTTTTATGGCCTATGATTGTGCTCACACCTAGACAGAATTTGGCCACCTATGTTAAAAACTACACAAATGCCCCTCATAAAAAAATAAAATTAAATGTAAACTCTATAAACAAACTGCATATGGAGAGCCAAATCTTTAGACGTCAGCACCTAAGTTAAAGCTAGTGCCTCCTCCTTCATGTGCTTGCACCATCAATTTGGTGTCTGGAATGGAAAAACACCTAAGTACCCATAGCAAGTATTTCAGTGGACAAGTGAAGAATTAATCTCAGAGTATTTTTCTACAACCTCACTCTTTTATTGTGTGTGTGTATTGACCCAAACGAGTGGTATCATTTATAAAAAATAGAAATATTAAAAAAGACAAAATAACAAAAAGCAAACACATGTCCCATGTAAAATAGGTGATGACAGTATGATGTGCGATATTTTTATTACCACATATTTGGCAAGACTTGGATAACTCACATTTAGCCAAAATATATATAAATAAAAATTTGCTAGTACTCCACACGATCACATATTCAGTATGTATATTTCCTCTCATCATATATAAAGCAGACATTCCTTACCTTACCTGCATTCTGGTTAATCATAGATCAGCAGTAATGTCCCTCAGGTTGTACAGCCTTTTAAAAACTGGACAGGTAATCGTGAACTGTCATGTATCATCACTTCACTGCCTTCTGGAGCCATCTAGTTTCTCTTCACTGCCTTCCACAGCCCTCTTAGCTGGCTGGTACATCTGAAGTTTGCTGGCTGCTCTTCACTGAGCTCTGGGATGGAGAACCCAGAGCAGTTTACAGCTGCCAGAACATCTGGAGTCCACTGGCTTCTCTTGGGTAGGGACCCAGAGCACAGTCTTAACAGCTGTGCAGCTGGCTCCCCCCTTCATCTGAAATTGTGTTTATCCAAAGGTTTCAGACTTTGCCAGAGACCTTTGGATACATGGGTTATACTGTGCATGTATGTATGCTCTTCTATATTGCAAAACCTAGTGTTCATTTCAATCATTATATACATTGACATTAGGCTGCATTTATAGATGTCACTAACTCTCCCTCATACAAGTGACAATCTTGTGCTGCAGTAGCTAATGTAGGCCAAAGAGGAAAGGCAGAGAGAGTATAAAAACAAACAAACAAAACAAGTCCTGATTCTACAATTGGATCCATGTGGGTGGACATCTGTGGCTGGAGCTTCATTGTAGCATCAGGGCCTATTTGGAATAAACAAAATACATAGTGGTGGGGCAGGCTACATCTAGTGGAGGTAGGGGTTTGCCCATTGTTTGAGAAGCCCTGCAAAACTCACTCATTGCTCTGCTACATGTGTAAAATAAGGTCACTCCAAGCTGCTTGCAGTAAAATGCAGACAGTACCCTACATCATCAAATATCCTTTCTTATCTCTGGGCAGCGTTCTGCCCTGGGATCTGTGCAGAGTCCCAGCTAATTTCAATGGGAGCTGCACATGTGCTTTAGAGGGTAGAATTGGCTTTATTTCCCATGGATCAGTAATTAAAAGTTTTACTTTTTGGAGTAGAGAGGTGACCCCAAAATCTGAAACTAATGGAAACAAATTCATATAATTACAAAGCCTCCTGTTTCATACTTCCTGATAGGTCTTAATGCCAGCCAGGATGTACTTTACGTAGATTACCAGATTTCTTTCAGGGCCAAATCCTGCTCTCAGAGCATAGCACAAGCAACCAGATATGAACTGGAACTGCTACAGTCGATCAGTTGGCTTCCCCCAGGCTACAGAGTAGCATTGAGCCCCTCTGTCCTATTACTCATCCTCAGAGCTGCAGCACTTCTCCATCTTTGAGCCACTGGGCAGAAACACAGATCTGTCACCTCCTTCTGCACAGCCAAGCCATAAATCACCTGATTCTGCTGTGCCCAAGATGGGAAAGAGGCAGGACCTGCCCCTAAAAACAAGTAGTGATCTACTATGAAAAGCAGAATTAAGAATGAGCATTGATATGTTGCTGGCTGAATTCTAATGCACCATATGTGTTGTCCGAATAACGAGCCAAGCAATCATGAATGATTACAGTTGGTCCAGAAAGAAGATGTTATGAGCAATCAATACTCAATTTATAGTGTTCCAACTCCAATCCAGATAGCATAAGTAAAATACATAATAAATATAAATAAATGCATTTAGATGTAGTTAATAGTGCAACTTAATATCCCATGTAAGTACAATATTATATAGCCTTATATTGCTCTTACCGTGAGGAGTAATTTATAGGTAAAGAAACAGAGCTTAAAACTAAGAGACTGTGTTTTTAAATAATCTACCTGAAAAGCATACTTACTTACCTTTTCTTCTCCTGCTATGCGTGCACTGAGTTGGTCCAGGGAGTTCTATGAGGTAAGAAATTCCTGCCCAACAAAAGTTCCTTTTCTAAAAAAATGAACATAATGGAAAAGGCGAATAACTTACCAGGCAGCTGAAAAAGGAGCTGACTGTGTAGAGAATTTCACACCTAATGGCTTTTGGTCAGTAAAGTATATAAACAAAATGTAATTTTCTATGCAATTATAAAGGTCACACAAAATACTATGTTTTAGAAAACCACTCAAAGACTATATTGCTCACTAAGTCCTTAATTCTGAAAACACTTCCTAGCATAAGTAACTTTACCTACCTTACATAAGTAAAGTTACTCTGGTGTGTAAGTGTTTGTGGGATTGGGGCCTAAGAGACAGTTTTCTTTTTGAAAAAGTTTGTGTAACAGCAACAGGAAGATAAATTACTTTGAATGGTAGCAATTAGAGAAATGAGGAGTGTGATGAATTTACCATGTGGAAAACATCTTATATTGTTTATAGTCATTAAACTTAGCTTTAATGACACTACACTGATTTTCAGAAAGAAACAGTTTATTTGATGAATAGAAACAAGCTGATCAACAGTAAGTACTTCCCATACACATGATAATAATGTTATGATCTCTAAATACCTTGGTACTTCACACTTTTACTGGACATTAAATTACAATGACTGTCTAATACATGCCCACTGGTAATTTCTAAGGATTCCTTAGTTTCATATCAATGTCCTTAACCACATATCAATATCACAATCCAGAACATGCCACTCACTTGAGAAAATTATTACATGAAGCACTATCAAATGAGGGGTTAAGGTAAATAGAGAATACTGACCCATTGTTGTAGAACATCACATTCCAACATCACTCTACACAAAAAAACAAAAAAACAACCCTCCCCCCACACACATTGCAGATATAGTTTGTGTCAACACATCTGAGGTCTTTTCATAAACACTGTTGAAAAAGAAATTTAAACCCACTTTCAAATGAAAGTCAATGTGCAGTTACGTGCATACTAGATACACACAATTCATTAAATACAAAATTCATACTGTACATTTAAATGAAAGAAAGAATGTGCAGTACAAGCCTGATTCCACACTAAAATAATAATTATCTTAAATGTTAGCCAAAAGTTGGTTTAATTGGTTACATTTGGAAGGGGTGGGGGAGCTACCAAACATTGCTGAAATAAAATATTTTCCCAACATCACAGTGTTTATTGTAAACCCCGAGATTCTATTTCAGTATATGAAAAGATTTTTCTCCAAACATCATAGATATCACATGAAATGAAAAAAACAAAATGTTAGACAATTTCTTTTTCTTTCGGGGCTAACTCATAGCCCCTGATAAAAGTTTAGGTCAATACTCTTACAATATGAATGGAGCAAAAAGTGCTCCTAAAATAATGTCTGTGACAAAATTGGCACATACATATAAATATCTAACTATACAGTTTTGTTTTTATGACCCTATTTTCCCCTAGTTTATTTCCTACTTCAAGTATTCAGTTGCAGAGTTAAGGTAAAGACCTGATTGTAAGAGACACAGAAGGTTGTCCCTTACTGTGACAACAAGTTCTTCACAAGAAACTAGTTCTGTTGTCTGAGTTTGCAAGTGCAACATTTGTCATATGTGCTAAATAAACTCCAAGAGCTTTGCTGTTTTGAAAACAAAGATCTAAAATTCCATTGATAGTTAAAGGACAAACTTTTTAAACATGAATGAATTTGGATCACTTATGCTATCCTAATTCTATACATTTTATTCTATTTACTGAGATGAAACATCAAGAAGGACTCCTGCTTGACTTAGTTGCTCTTTATTTGTACCAAAAATGATGGTACAACTAAATAAGATACTGTTTTCTATACAACAATCATTTTAAAGGGGTTAATATAGGTATGGCTCACACAGGATGTTACTTCAGGGATAATTGCACCAATGATTTAAAAAAATAACATTTTTCTAAATTCAGTGCAAGACTTTCGGAATAACCACATTAGAATCCTTTTTTTACAGCAGCAAAGAAAAAACTACTAAGAATTAAGGCCACCCATGCTTAAATTCATTGTTTGTCCTTTAATAATGCAAATATTCAATTGCCACTCACGTCAGTATAGAAGTACTTCTTCCACTGACAAAAAGAGAGATGCATCAGTAAAACAGCTGAACATTTGCATGTTTGCCAGACTGACTGAAAATGGTTATGAAGTTGTAAGGATCCTCTCTCTGAGGAAGTGGTAGAGATTTAACTCTCATTTGTGTCTCATCACTCCATTAGAAAGACTTCAGATTTTTCTTTTTCCTGGCATGTGCTTTAAATTATTCATCTTTACTTGAAATTCTTTGTTGACACAGACAGCTTTTCATTTCTCCTTACTCACTGATATTTTCTTGTTTAACATTGAAAATTCATTGGGATCCATGATGGAGGCTGTTTGTTCACTATAGAAAACAATGACAAATGGTCCTTCATTTATAGGAGGCCTAATGCATATACTGTATTCACAGCATTCTTATCTTGATATATTTATGAGTCCCAGGTTTTATTAATACATACCTGTATGCATGTGGATGGTAAAAGGTTGATCCACTTCTGTATATGTGTGCATGTATACACATATGTACATTTTCATACCTCAAGCTTTTACCATCCACTAATATATAAATTTGGTATGTAAATTATTGATGATCAATTTAGATGCCCCATGCATTGTCAGAGACACACACCATATTTTCATAAGGCTAATCCTTGCCAACAGCAAGTAGTACCAAAAATTGATTTCATTTCCAACCTGGCCCAGAGCTTAATACTCGTTACACTATCAAAATGTGATTATTTGAGTAACAGTAGATAAGAAAACAGAGGAGGCTTTTACTTAGTTTTTACTTTTCTGAAAAGCCCACTTCTAACTGGGGGTAAGATTAACGCAGACTCCATTATATAACAGTGTACTAATTCCTTGAATGCACTTTAGAAGTGTTACTGTAGAATACGCTAGGCAGAATCAGCAGATGAAGATACTGCACCTAACAGAACCTGAATTACACATTAAAAATCAATACCAATTAATCAGCATTGCTTAAAAGACTCCATTTAACTGAACTTCATTAAATAATAATATTCTGAACACAAGGCCCATTAAAGGTGGAAATGAAGTTCTTACAATTTCTGATTGAGTCCCCTTCATTATCATCCAGAGTATCTGACTTCATAATGACTACAAGAAATAATGGAGAAGACACCAATTTATGCAGCATTTCATCTGTTAACAACCTCAGCATTCATCTTCTGTTTCTATGATCTGCTCCAGGATGTCATGGTTACATTTGGAGATCCACTGCAATAGAGTATCAGTTTAATTCTGCAGTGCTGCATTTTTTCCTCTTCTTTCTCCAGCTCCTCTGATAACTGTAACAACACAATAAACCATTCCAATTATTAAAATGCTTGACAAGTACAAATAGTCCCAATTCTTACCCAGTCAAGGCTCTCACGGAAGTGAGAAGAAATTTTGCTTAAATAGAGAGTGAGTTAGAACTTAAAGATGTCCAGATTTGAACCTATTATATTTATAGAATGCCAGTCATCCTAGTACCTAGGCCCATGTTTATTTCTTCTACTGTTTATTTGTACAGCAAGATCTGAAAGACTGGGCTGCTTTTAAATTTCAAAGATGTGAGAAACCACTGGATATTGTGATTTTTTTTACATGTTAAACATATTTACGTTTCTTATGCAAATGGGCAGGATCTTAGGAGTGGAAGTGGTGCAGTTGCTGACAAACCTAAAGGTCTTTATTTTGAAAGAAGGCAAGATCCTTTCATTTGCCTGCAAGTAGAAAAGCAATTACTATTTGAAATAAGAGCCTGGTGCTGCTGCCCCCCGCCTCCCCCCGCAAGAGGTGCTGAGGGCCCTTAATTCCCAATGAATTCCATGGCAGGTCAGGGTATTCCGTACCTCTCAGGACCTTCCAGAATTGAGAGTACTGAAAACAACAGAACATTTTACCAGTATATTTTAAAGTAAGTCCATTTCAATTTGCTAGAAAGTAGATTGAGGTATTTTAGAAATGCAAATCTCAGATTTATAGAAGGTTAAAATATACAAATGTTCACTATGACCATTTTTGTCCTGTAACCACTTACCCACAAGAATTGTACTTACTAGTATGAGTAGTGTTATTGAAGTCAATGGGATTTCTCAAAATAATAAGCACTATGGGCCGGAGTCACAACCCTAGGAAGTTAGTGGAAAGACTCCTACTGCCTTCCATGGGCTTTGGATCAGGCACAAAATCTGGTAGTAAGTATATGCAGGGTCAGGCCCAACTCATTGTAATTGCAACAGAACTCAAGTAACAATAAAATGCCTAACAGCCTTGAATACAGTGCAGTCAAACAGTCTTATTCAGTACATGTATACGTCAGAAAGTGGGAGTGGGGAGAGAGAACCAAACAATTATCCTGCAGTGCATGTGCACATTAATTTACTGAGTTTGTGAATAAAAAAGGACAAATGCATTTACCTACTAGGATTCTCAATTGTTGGTCTCACTTTCACGTAACTGACAAGTTTCCCTAATGTTCGTTTAAAAATGACATAAAATATATTATTACATTCAACAAATCATCTTTCTGGTCTTGATACTGTTAAAAGACTATGATGAAGTTGTTTTGTAAATAGAATTATTTGGCTAAAATGGCGTTTTATTTTTAAAAGCTAACACTTTATCAGTGTGGTTATTCTGAAAGTGCAGCTCCACACTGCTTAAGTGCTGTGGACAAACAAACATGCAAATAATTTGAAATCTGTATTTACAGGTACATATCTGTGTGGTGGCTGCGTATATTTATAGTCAGATGAACTATCAATCTTCCTACAAGAACTTCTTACAATTCTTTTGGTTAAAACACTTAGGGCCTGATCCAAAGCCCATCCAAGTCATAGGAAAGATTCCCACTGACTTAAACGGGCTTTGGATCAGGCCATTGAATAGGAAAAAAATGACTTCTGCAGAGCTGGAAAGCAAGGGAGTTCCTAAAGTAGATCATGTTACTAGTTCTGGCACATAAAATCTTTGCAAACTTTTTATGAAAACTGTAAGTCAGAGCACGTGTTACATTTTGTGAACTGTGCATAGTTCCCATTCTTTTGTGTACTGAGGATTTTATAATCATCCAAAGAGATATATAGATACAGGAAACACCCATGGAAATTAATTAGAAGTGTACATTCCTGCAAGTATTAGAACAAAAAATGTCTACACCATTTTTTTAACAGGTTGGGAAATGAATAAAACAACCACAATGACTGTTTTATCACAATCTTCTATATACCTTGATATTTTACAAGCTAAAGCACCTTTGCAATTAACACTCATTTATGCTGTTAAACGTAAAGAATTCAGATCAAACAATGCTAGTCTGAGGAAAAGCAATCAAAGGCAAAATACAATCTCTCTGAAGTCCATTTTCCTACTTTTCATTTAGGGTTTGATGTACAATAACAGAACTCCTGGATAAAACTCCACCCACTTAATCAACCAATCCATTCTTCAGGAAACTAGATTATTGGAAGTACACCACACATGGGAAATGCACAAAATTTTTCAAATAAGTCAAATAAATATATAAAAGGATATTGCTGTCAAACGCCTACTAGGTCTGAGTAAATATAATTTATATTTGTGTTTCTTCAATGCAGTACACAGCCTACACTGAAAAAAATATAAACCTAAGATTTGGCTAGATATATTGGACCTGATATTCAGAAGTGCTGAATACCCAGAACTCCGAACGATGGCAATTCGGGAGCTACAAGTGCTCAGCACCTCAGAATGTCCGTTAGATATCACTGAATGAAAATTACACAGGGATCTGAAGATATAAAAAGTGTGATTGCTCATAATGTATTTTCAGAATATTTTTCTTTTGGATAAAGACACCTGCCTGATTACTAGTTTCTGCCTCCAGTCCAGTTCCTTTCAGTGGTTATTTGCAGAGAGGGTAAACACAAAGGGGTTAAAGGGGAAACTGTTTAATAACGGTAGTAAAATGCAAGCTATTTTTGACATCTGGGTTAATGTCCATTATGTTCCATATGCTTTCCAAATGTTTGCAACAAGCACCCTCATACAAAAACAGATACTCATTCACATAGCCTTAAATTGCCCTCTTCTAACCTGTTACAAATTGTACCAGCAAAAAGACCAATAACTGATATGGTCATTAGTGAGTGAGAGAGAGAAAATAGCCAGTTATTGTTAGAAAATTGGTATCTAACCAAATGTTGGTACTACAAAGCTATCATTAATCAAAATCCAGTAGGGCCATTTCTGCTCCTTAACAATCTATTAGAAGACATCTGCATTATGACTTAATATCTTTAGAAATGTTGTCAGAATGAATTCCCTGTATTCCTAGTGAAGATTTATTTATTATTATGATCAAAGTACTAACAGATTATGTTAAATAATTTACTTTTCTTGCTCTAAGCAACTAGCCAAAACAGTAATAATTCAAAAATAGGATTAGAGACCATTGATACTAGCAGTTTTAATACTGTGCTATGGAATGCCACATTATAATCTGAATGCAATTGCGATCCAAATGCATTCTTAAGTATTTGTGGTCAACCCCAAACTATGAAATATTGAGATGGGTAATGAAAAATGGCATGGAATTCTATTCCTGATTCTGCCACTGACTCACTATCTGACCTTGGGACCTTTCTATGCCTTAAACCCCCTTATATCGGAAGGTAATTAACACAGAACTACCTCACAAGGGGTTGTAAGGCTTAATACCTTTAATGTGCTTTGAGATTCTTGGATGGGTGCTAAATATTATTATTTTTCAGTCTCTGTATTTGATTAAAACTATATGTCATAATAAAAGATTACTTTCATATACTGAATTACGAGTAAAAAGTGAGTCTGTGGTTTGTTCAGATACTTGTAACTGTCAATATTAGCATGTATTACAGAATAGGTGATTCCCAAGGTCTTCAGTGACAAGTACCATGTGGGCATAACTGAAAAACTGCAGTTGGATTCAGCTAAGAATCTGCTCACGACTTCAGGGCAATCCTGCATTTTAGATCAATGAGAATCTTGAGGACTGTTTTTCCCCTTCCTCTCAAGTGCAGATGCAAACATAGTCAAAATTTAGAAACTTGAAATTCAACACTCAGGACAACATTGGGTGCTTTTGTATGCAAATCTAATAGAAATGTGCTCCACTATAATTTTTCTTATATTAATACATTATTGAACACAATAGGCTACCTACAATTTGAACTCCTCTGTCACTGCAACCTGAGGACTTGTATTTTTCCTGTAATTTTTTGACTGCCAAATTCTTGGGAGGGGACAGTCAAATCCACAAAGAAGATTTTAAATGAATAAAGATCTGCCTGTTTCTAAATGAGTATAGCATTCTGTCAAACACTACTATATGGATTTAAAAGTCTGTAGCAAAGAGGGCCAAACCAGGAGAAATAATTAAAATATAATTTTTTATCCAACCTGAAATAGAAAACTTGCAATACTGAGATGCCAAAGACACCTAAGACACTTGCTGAGTTAAGTGAAAAGGTAAAATCTTGTTTGAATTTATAGCATTCCTTCAGTGTCCCTCTAGGAGTTTGGCTTTATGCCAGTGTTCCTTGTTAAAAATTTGTTAAACGTGTTTGGCATTAATGCAAACACAAAGTACTCATTTGTTACCAATTCTATTGGAATGCATTCATTTAAGGCAATGAAGTAGTTACCAGAAAAGAAAAAATGTTCATTAAGTACATTTTAAAAATACAATGATGTATGCAGTGCATAACTATGGCGCCCCAATGGCTATATAAATATCTGACAGAATAACCACAAGTTGTGTTTGGTTTGAAATTGGACTCTTTTAAACATAACTGATAGAACAAAAACAGGTTTTGTTTGTTGTCAAAACTGATGTTAGTTTTTCTTGTTTAGAACTAGTTACAATAACCAAAGTTTTAGCATACAATTTCTTACATCTCAAATCAATAAAACATACAGGTTAAAATAATGCAGAAGGAAGTCTCTTGCATCAAATTGTAAACTGAGCACTGCATATTCTATCCAGAAAACAGAACACCCTGCTTTCAGGAGAGCAAATTTTAGTCATTCTTAAAAATGCCACGTAGAGGAAATGACACCTGTTAGTTTTGCTATTGTCTGACAACATTTGGGTACATGTAGGCAAAATGGGCACCGTTTAGTCATAGTACAGCAAGAATAAAACAAACATCCCAAACCCTGTTTAAACAATTTAAATCTTAATAACTTACCCTCTTCTTCATGGTAACATTAAATATTCCTGAATAATGATAATTTCTTTATGAGAGACCATTTTGAAGTTTGTTTCTCAGACTTTAGAGACTATCATTAAATTGTTAAAACAGAATCATTCTTCCTCTTACTATACATTGCTTTACAGATCATTTACAGTAAATCTTAAAATAGTAGAAGTATGAGATAAACTATGCTTTTTGAAGATTCCAAATAAAAGTAGATAGAGTGAAGTAAGACGATGCAGGTATAAATATTTAGTGATTCGCAATAATCTTCTATAAAACCAATACTTTTAAAGAAAGGACTTTGTTCATTTTCTGGAAGGGTAATTCAGAAATGATCACATTTTGTTATTTATGTTTTAAATTCTTTACACAATAAAGTTAATCTGCACAAAAAGATCTAGAGCTGGTGGAATTCCTGCATAGATCTGGTGAATTTTCCAGATTTCTATAATGCCAGAATTGTCAAACTACCCTAACAGCTTTCTTTGACAGGATTGTGGATGGAGGGAAGTGGGAGATGTGGTACATCTTGACTTTAGTTAGGCTTTTGATACTGTCTCGCATGAGTTTCTCACAAACAAACTAGGGACATACAGCCTAGATGGATCTACTGTAAAGTGGTTGCATAACTGGTTGGAAAATTGTTTCCAGAGAATAGTTATCAGTGATTCACAGTCAAGCTGGAAGGGCATAGCAAGTGAGGTCCTGCAGGGACCAGTTCTGGGTCCAGTTCTGTTCAATATCTTCATCAATGATTTAGATAATGGCATAGAGAGTACACTTATAAAGTTTGTGGCCAATACCAAGCTGGGAGGGGTTGCAAGTGCTTTGGAGGATAGGATTAAAATTCAAAACGATCTGTACAAACTGGAGAAATGGTCTGGAGTAAATAGGAAGAAATTCAATAAGGACAAATGCAAAGTACTCCACTTAGGAAGGAACAATCAGTTGCACACATACAAAATGGGAAATGATTGCTTAGGAAGGAGTACTGTGGAAAGGGATCTGGGAGTCGTAGTGGATCACAAGCTAAATATGAATCAAATACGTTTAGTTTGGAGACGAGAAGACTGAGGGGAGACATGATAACTGTTTTCAAGTATATAAAAGGTTGTTACAAAGAGGAGGGAGAAAAATTGTTCTCTATAGCCTCTGAGGGTAGGACAAGAAGCAATGGGCTTAAATTGCAGCCAGGGTGGTTTAGGTTGGACATTAAGAAAAACTTCCTGTCAAGGTAGTTAAGCACTGGAATAAATTGCCTAGGGAGATTGCAGAATCTCCGTCATTAGAGATTTTTAAGAGCAGGTTAGACAAACACCTGTCATGGATGGTCTAGATAATACTTAGTCCTGCCTTGATGCAGGGGACTGGACAAGAATTTCTCTTGAGGTCCAGTCTTATGATTCTATTTTATGAATTGCTAACCTGAGTTACGAACAACAGCAGATACCATAGGAATGAATAAAATCAAATTGTTCCAAATCATCTGGGCAATGAGAGTCCTTGAAAACTACTGTACCATTATATGATAGAACTAGATGAAGTTTGTGAGCCTTGAGACTATTTAGACAAGGATGCTTTCTCTACTAGGAATGTTTATAAATCAAAGTTAGGACACTGATGTTACTTGATAGACTTTTTTAAAAGATACTTTTTTATAAAAACAAGTCTAGTGCAAAAACAATGCTAATCAGAACTGTGCCAAAATTTAAAACATATTCTTCAGTGTGTAATTTCCACACTGAAATAAAAAGGAGATCACAGGAACTCCACTGAGAATCACTTCAAAATATGTTCTCACAGGGCCTGAATCAAAGTTTACTGAAGTCAATGGACAAAATGCCTTTGATGTCAATGGGCTTCGGATCAGGCTCAGAGAGGGCAGAAAGGAGTAGTCACTAGGGCACAAAGCTATTTGTCAGGATGCTAATGTCTCCCCCACGGCGCAGAGTTTGAAACAGGACATTTGCTAACATTTTAAATGAGCAGAAATATTGAGTCATGAAGTGGCTCAAACGACAAGAGTTCCCAACATGATGCGAAAAACTAGCAATAGTAGAGATCACCTAATGAAATTTGATGGAGCCTTTTTCATCCTTGCTGATGTGGAATGCCATTTATTCTCCTGCTAGGGACTAATTAGAGACCTTGTCTGAAGATCAAGGTTTTGCAATCTCTGCTTCTTAATAACATGGTTTGCCCGTCCGCCACCTGGGACAAGGCAAGGTACTCTCTTTTACTCCCAAACAGCAGGCACTGCCTTAGGCCTGTGCATGTGCAGGCAGGAAACTGTTCTGGCACTTTCAGTAATTTAACCACTTCGCTATTGGCCTTCTATAACCATACTCAAAGTCCTGAATAAGCAGTGACCCATCCAACAGGAGTGCACCTATTTAATATAAATTACTATGTGATTGGATATCAGATAGTAAGGGAAAACTTAATATATAATTATGATAATAAATGATGACATCAGAGCTATGTGGTCTATTTATAGATGAAGCGGAGGACACAAATCAACAAACCATTTATTTTGTTTCAGAGTCAGAGACAATTCAAACTTTCAGTGGCTGACAAATTAAGTGGTTAAATAAAAGCTGTGTCAAGCCCTCAATCTAATAAATCATCTTATTAGGAAGTTGTGATGCCCTGCTTGCCCTGGCTTGTGGCTTGTCTGCTCTTCTGAAAGATCTCCTGCTGGGACCTTTGTGGCATTACATGAGGCAGAGAAAGCTGCTGCAATATATGAGCCTTGATTCTGAGCAGCCAAAACAGCAGGAGAACTAAGCTGCAAAGAATTAAACATGTAACAACTCTACGGCACAGACAGTGATTGAGGTTGGCCCTTTTGCTGTTGACACATTCTGGCCCCTGTAGGTTGTGGTCACTAAGCCCATTAGAGTTGCAGTGTGGCAACAGCTAGTTCAGCAAGTTCAATATGTTTTTGTTTTATTTCTAAACACAGGGCGCAAGCTCGCAGTGATAGCAGAACGAAGTAAGGCAACAGAACCATGCTATAAACACAGTCGTCATTGTCAGGGATGTGAAATTTGTTTTCAAACTGTTTATTTTTGGCAGATGGAGGTTGGATGTATTTTTGCATTTTGTTAACTATATTTTAATTTCAACTAACTGCATACTTTAAACAAAAAAAAAAACCAAAAGCCCTGAGTGATGTTATTTCCTTTTAAAAGAGAAAATTGTCACTAGTTAGAGCAATCTCTTTGTTACTAGGAATTCATGGAAAAAATGAAAACAGATGGCATGAACCCACTAAAATCTCATTTGGGGTCAATCCCATTCACTGACACTCACTATAATTAAATCCACGCTCCTCAGAAGTCTGGCAAAAAGATATGCAAAATACCTCTCATTCAAAAAAAACCCAGAGAACGTGAAATGAGCTCTAAATGCTGAACGCACTTAAACAAATGACATCTCTATATGATCAAGACAGATTTAGGGCAAGATTTAAAAGAAAAAAATCCTAGGCAAGTCATTTAAGCTAGGCGATATGTATAACACAAACATTTTAAAATGGTGATCCTCCCTCCACAGGATTAGGCTTTTCGGTGCACTCTGCGAATGGTGAAAGCTTCTACTCCTTGCCAGGTAGGGTGACTATCAGGGTGTTCCTGGATACTGAGAGGGTTCTCAAAAATGAGTGTTTGATCCTGTTTTTCTAAACTCCTGCAGACCTGTCACCTGAAGGAGCCACTGGCCAGCGCAGATGGTGCAAATGACAGCTGGCTGAGTGTATGTGTCCCTCAAAGAATTCCTTGCCCACCAAACCTGTTGTAAATTGCCAGCCTGCTTTTGGCCCACCTCAAGGCCTCTTGGAGACTGTCTACCCCCACTGCATGAGTCCTCGAGCCTAACATTCCCCATATTTAGACTTAAATCCACAGGGCGGTGGCGAAGGAGGAGGAGGAGAAGGGAGCTGCTTGGCTGAGCAGGAGAAGGAAATTTCTCTCGGTCTATGCATATTTCCCTGACACCCTCATCCCATCCCTGCACAGGTGAGGTGATAGGCTTTACACTTTAAAATATGGTCACTTAACATCATTTAGTTGCTGGTGAATTTGCAACCCCATGCAGTATGACTAGTAGATTCTGATCCTACTATTTCATGGGAGTAGCCAGCTACCTTTTCCAGACAGACACAAAGCTGCTGGCAAGAGCAAAGCACATTCTTTGTCAGCTACCACTGAAGAAGGAATAGCTTTCCCTCCCATCCCCCATTTTGTGTTCTTGATAGTTGGCCTGATCTGAGTTAGGACGTAGCTGTGGAAATCCATTGGTTGATGGGCTCTGGAATCTCCAGTTTTGTGGGATTTACCTTTTCTGTCACGCCTAGAATTGCGGATAGCACGTTGGGGATTAGAAGGGAATACTCCCATGTATCTTGGCCTGGCACTGAGAAGTTTGTTCTAGTTTCCCCTGCAAGAGTCAGCTGATAGTTAACAGTGAAAACTGTCTGTAGTTGTGTTTAGCTAACTCAGGTTACCGTGGGTTTCACTGTGCCTTGCTCCTGGAAGCATATTGGTCACTACATTTTTGTTGTGCTGGAGTGCCTCGTGCTAGTGGTTGGAGACTCAATGCAAAAGGATCATAAGCACAGAGCAGGGATGCAAGGGAGCTAGTTTTGTGCCTGGATCAAGAGTGTGGACAGATGTTAAGATGGAACACAGATTTGAAGTACTTCATGTGTGGGCCCGTTTCTTTCCCCTGAGGAAAAGGCTGGATTCTTGGCTTGGGAGGACATGTCTTCTTGGAAATGCTGGGCACAGAGTGGTGTTCTTGGAGCTGATGGCTCCTGTGAATTGGCAGAGAATTGCTGGGATTATCGTTTTTGGTCTGGTAGCCATTTTGTTATTTGATTTAATACAAGTACATCGAGCCTGAGATGACATGTACATGCTTTTTCCAATCATACGGGGGGCAAAAGCAAAGTTTGTTTATTTGTAAAGTTTTGTGTAAGCTAATGAGCTTGACAACCTTGTTCCTTGGATATGTATATTCATACTGACAGTTATACCTCTAGTCACACAATGGGCTTGTCTATACAGCACCGGCTAAGCACGCTAGAGAGGAGTGCTCTAACATGTTGAGCGCCAACTGCCCAATGTAGACCCTGCTGGCATGCTCTGAAAGGTAGCTAATTCACGTTAAGATACAGAGCTATGTTAATGCAAAATAGATACCTTTTAAAACACACCAGCAAGGTCTGTATAGGGCAATTAGAGTGCATCACATTAGTGGACTTTACAAATGCTCTCTGGCACAGTTTGACACACAGTGTAGACAAGCCCTCGTTGTTGCTTTTTGGGGTTTTTTTGTGATTTAAACAAATTATTAGCACACTGTTTTACTAGTGCATTCTGTTAGCTATTAGTCATGTACTGCTCAAATGGAAGTTATTAGAATCTGAAGCCATCACTTGATTGTTGTAGTGTGTTGCAATTAGGGTTGTCAAGTGATTAAAAAATTAATTGCGATTAATCTCATGATAAAAAATGAATCGTGATTAATCGCACTGTTAAACAATAATAGAATACCATTTATTTAAATATTTTTGGATGTTTTCTACATTTTCAAATATACTGATTTCAATTACAACACAGAATACAAAGTGTACGGGGCTCACTTTATATTTATTTTTGATTACAAGTATTTGCAATGTAAAAGAACACAAAATAAATATTATTTTTCAATTCACCTAACACAAGTACTGTAGTGCAATCTCTTTATCATGAAAGTTGAACTTACAAATTTAGAATTATGTATAAAAATCCCTTGCATTCAAAAATAAAACAATGTAAAATTATAGAGTTTGCAAGCCCGCTCAGTCCTACTTCTTGTTCAGCCAATCGCTCAGACAAACAAGTTTGTTTACATTTGCAGGAGGTAATGCTACCCGCTTCTTGTTCACCTGAAAGTGAACAGGTGTTCTCATGGCACTGTTGTAGCTGGTGTCACAAGATATTTATGTGCCAGATGCGCTAAAGATTCATATGTCCCTTCATGCTTCAATCACCATTCCAGGAGACATGTGTCCATGCTGATGATGGGCTCTGCTCGATAACAATCCAAAGCAGTGCGGACTCACACATGTTCTTTTTCATTATCTGAGTCAGATGCCACCAGCAGAAAGTTGATTTTTTTTTAGTGGTTCGGGTTCTGTAGTTTCTTCATCAGAGTGCTGCTCTTTTAAGACTTCTGAAAGCAAGCTCCACACCTCGTCCCTCTCAGATTTTGGAAGGCACTTCAGATTCTTAAACCTTGGGTCGAGTGCTGTAGCTATCTTTAGAAATCTCATATTGGTACCTTCTTTGCGTTTTGTGAAATCTGCAGTGAAAGTATTCTTAAAATGAACAACATGTGCTGGGTCATCATCTGAGAGTGCTATAACAGGAAATATATGGCAGAATGTAGGTGAAACAGAGCAGGGGACAAACAATTCTTCCCCAAGGCGTTTAGTCAGAAATTTAACTAATGCTTATTTTTTTAATGAGTGTCATCAGCATGGAAGCATGTCCTTTTGAACAGTGGCCAAAGCATGAAGGGGCATATAAATGTTTAGCATATCTGGCACATAAATACCTTGTAATGCAGGCTACAAATGTGCCATGAAAATGCTTGTTCTCACTTTCTGGTGACATTGTAAATAAGAAGAGGGCAGCATATCTGCCTTAAATGTAAACAAACTTGTTTGTCTTAGCGATGGACTGAACAAGAAGTAGGACTGAGCGGACTTGTAGGCTCTGAAGTTTTACACTGTTTTGGTTTTGAGTGCAGTTATATAACAAAAATAAATCTACATTTGTAAGTTGCACTTTCACGACAAAGAGATTGCACTACAGTACTTGTATGAGGTGAACTGAAAATTACTATTTCATTTGTTTATCATTTTTACAATACAAATATTTGTAAGCAAAAATAATATACACTTCAATTTCAACTATAACACAGAATACAATATATATGAAAATGTAGAAAAACATTCAAAATATTTAATACATTTCAACTGGTATTCTATTATTTAACAGTGAAATTAAAACTGTGATTAATCACGATTAATTTTTTTAATTGTGATTAATTTTTGGAGTTAATCATGTGATTTAATTGCAATTAATCAACAGCCCTAGTTGCATTATGTGCTTATTTTATTGCAAGATAAATAATTCTAATTATGAAGCAAATGAAGACACCTTCGAAGTAATTTAGAGATGTATTACATATGGTAAGCCTGTTCTTGCATTAAACAAAATATAGTTTCACCTTCTGCTCCTTCAGACGATTCTTAAATAATATATTTTTGCACATGGCTTATCACAGGAACCTGTTCATTTATGCCTAAAGCTTGATAGTTAAAGTGATATCTTATTTTAATTTCTAGAGGAAAGATGCAATTCTTTGAAATGCTAACATGATTTGTTGTTTTGAAGCTGGACCAGCTAGCCGTACTAGCTCTTAGAACTGATAGAACAATACCATGCCGCCTGAACATGAGAAGCTACTTCTTACTTTTCAAATACCAATCCAAACAGCATGCAACAATATGAAATCTAACCCACGTGGGCTAATTATGCAACACTTAATACTTTAGGCCCCAATGCTATGAGCTGCTCTACTCTTCAGGTCTGCCCATGCAGTTTTCAGTAAAGGATCAGGAAGACTTAAGGCCCAATTCAGGTGAACACTTATGAACACGCTTTAATGTTTTGACTTCAACAGGATTTAAACATGCACTTAAAATTAAAAATATGCTTAAGTACCCTTTCTGAACAGTGATGCTTTCCTGAATTGGGGCCTTAGAGACGATCTTTCTACGATGGGGCAGTTACAGAGCATGGGTAAGGATATATCATGGAGTCACTGACAAGTCTGTACAAGAAGCATTGATGCAGTAAGGAAGGAAAAAATAAAATAGAGACAACCAATGTTTTTTAACGAGACCTTAAGCCACAATCCTGCAAAGATTTACGGGTGTTCTTAACTTAAAGCATGTGAATAGTCCTACTGAGGTTTACAGGACTATTTGTGTACTTAACAGTAAGCATGTGTAAGAGTGTACAGGATGAGGGCCTTAGACTACAAGTTCTCAAAGGCAGGTAACAAAGTTTGCTATGTGACTGTAAAGCACCATGTAAATTTACAGCACTATATCCATGAATTTCAATGTTTAAATAGTAATACAGTATAACAAAGGGCACTATTAAAAAAGCAAACCATTTCTACTTGGCATGTTACTACACATTTGGTATATTACAAATGAAACTAATCTAAAAACTGCACTTATTTTGGGGTTGTGACCTGACAAATAACAAAAAATAACCAGAACAACCCAACACACAATTGCAATGGTTAGTATTTTTATCCCACAACAACTTCTTTCCCCTCTAGCTCATTTTCTTTTCCCCTGTTGTTCCCTCATTCAAACTGTGGCTGGAGCCTGGAGCTAACCACCCCTATTTTCCCTTTTGTTTCAGTTGTGCTCCTTTCCAAGCACCTTTCTTTTCTCCCCCTTCCCCTTAGTAGTGCTTTTACTGCTGTATCCATCTTGGTTGCCAACCTATGAAGAGCTCATTTTCTGAGTGGTGACATTGTGACAACTCAGAATTACCATCAACATCTACTTTACTTGCATACTACAGGCCTATTGATTGGAATGAAGAGAGTCATCATGGAGGTGAGTCACAAAGATATCTTTGAGGTCAGCAGAGCTTCAGTTAAAATAAAAGAGTAAGAAGAGAGAGACCTTTATTGTGCATCCACAGGGCACTAAATTTTAAATGGCGAAACATCAGTGGAAGTTAATTCCTGAAGACAAACCTGTGAAATTATAATAGAGATAATACAGCCCACACTTTGCTACTTCTGTTAGCTTCATAGGGACTCCCAGGAAAGTCAATGGGACTTATACTCCTATTTCTCTTGGCTGCTTCTGAATCCCTTTCCCACAGAGACTAATTCTGACACAGGTTACATGAAAGGTTGGTTGATTCAACCAAAGTTCAATGCCTTGTGCATGCTGGTCCCTTTGATTCAGGAAGGGGCAACAAGATTTTATAGTATTAGAATGTTTATCAGCCTTTTCCCCTTTCTCTGAATTGAGCCAGAAACTTACATGCTGAGGACTAGTGTAGGTTAAAAAGCTCTCTCCTCTACCAGCACCCATCTCTGACCTTCCAAGACTGGTTTTTTTTAATACCTAGATGACTGGCCTCTTTCCCCAGCTCTCATATGCAGCAGCCAGGAAATGGCATAACTGAAAGAAAAGATAGCAGGAATCAACAGAGACATTGCTCGAGCATGCAATTCATTTCTGAGGTTATGAGGAGAGATTATGTGGTCTAGAACATAAGGTGTGTGGAAGAAGGCTGCACTGCAGTTGTGGATGGGAAGACATTTTTGGTGCGGATGCTTATCCATTCCAAACCAAACCAACTCCAATCTTGCTGAGGTTCCCCAAAGCTATTTGTGATTTTGGAACAAGTCATTATTTGTACTTTACATCCCTAACCACAGCTTATCCATTGCTTTATAGGCAGAAGCATTTGATTAAATCAGGAGTAGCTTCTTAGCAGCAGCTCAATAATCAAAGATAGTGTAGGTAAGTAGCTGTACTTTCAACCAACAGAGTCACAAAATTAGAGAAGGAAAAGAGGTAGCAACAGTCCAGCCCTCTCACTGCCTCCGCAGGATTATTTCCCACAAAATACTTTCTAATGTTTTGTACAGTTTTATTTTAAATGCCTCAAGGGATGGGTCTTACAGTGTTGCAAAGTGACACTATAATCAAAATAAATGGTTTAATAGGGGTTCATAGAAAATTCAGCCAGTTAAAACAGTTAAATTATTTTCCAGGTTAGAAAACCATTTAGGACCTGATCTCTCCCAGGACTGGAAGAAGGGAGAGGAGCAGCAACTCACAACCCAATTGAAACCTCCCTCCCATCCTCCAGCAATGGGAGTGGAGAGGGAAGCCACTCAAGACCGAATTTCCCCTTCTGGCTTCTTGGGGATCTGCCATAGCTAGAGACCAGAGTTGATTATATGTCTATAGGAAAACTTCCCTAATCAGAGTCTTATTTAATTTATTTAACAAGATAAAGAATTGGAATTATTCACAAGGGAACATTTTAATGAAAGTGAGTTTACATATATTGAGATGAAACAATAATTCTAAATAATATTAAAGCAGTTTGTGCATCATGATTTAGAATATTCAGCTATGCACCAGTGTATATCTTTGTAGAATGCAATTAGCTACTAATGGTGGTTGACACAATCTACATTTGTCAATATTATGACAGTATCAACCTATGTTGGGATTTTGTAAATATACTGAATAAAACAGTGCACTTTTTCCATCTTTATTCCATCCTGTTATGAGCACTTCCTGTTGGCTGAAGGTAAACTGCTTTGCTTACTTTCAATGGGCTTGCTTGGTGCTCCTGCTGTTAGATAAACTTTCAAGGATATTTTTGTGACAGTTACAAACCTAGACAGGAAAGCTTGTGAAGAAACCCTAAATTAATTATATGTCAACATTCAAGCCACAAGGAGCAGCAACTGTCATAAATTTTTTGAAGGTTAGAATCCAATTTTAGTTGAAAATGTAAAGAAGTTCACTAACTCACTTGTAAGTCAGTGCCAAAAAAATGATATATTTTACATTCTTTAATGGCTTGTTTTAGCTAAACATAGGGGAAAAGAAGTTATGATTTTATTCTCCTGAAAATTGAATTGTTAAATCACGCAAAATAATGACAGCTATGAGCCAATACCAAATAGTGTTGAATTTACACATTGAAATTCAGCAATCCCTAATCCTCTCTGTTTTGTTTGTTTTTCAAAAAGATATATAAGGGATAAAACATTTTTGTGCTAAATGAAAATATCTTCACCACTTGGAATGCAGTCATCCCATGCTCATGCCAACAAAACCTTTATACTATACCACACATCGTACATTCCCTTTGTCTACGTATTTATATGCATGCACGCGCGTACACACACACACAGAGTGTATAGTTGGTTTTATACATGCTATTAATATTTGAACACAAGAGGGGTTAGAAGAGGGAGAAAAGAGCGAGAGTGTTGAAACAATATTGGTCCACTGAGAGTTGTTTATGTTTGGAAATATTTGCTGTAATCTTAGTGCTGCTACAGGTTTCTTGAGAGCTTTTCAGTTTATGTTTTTCAGCCACTGACGTTGACGTGTCCTGGAGAAAACTCTGGACGCTGAAAACAAGAACGAATATGTAGTTAGAATGCTCCACGGACACTACAAGCTGGGAGGATGGCGGAGCTACACGCTACCCTGTTCCCCTCCATCTCTAAATTATTTTTTTACAGGAATGTGGCACAGTACAAGAACTCTAGCTGTGCCCTTGCCCAGCAGAGTTTCCTCACAGTAGCACAGATCCACACGGTCTTCATTCTGTGCCTCAGCTGGAAGTGCTATTGTCATCCACGCCTAAATGAGAACAGCTGAAAAAGCTGACCATGGTGCGTCAAGGAAGTTACTAGTACAATGTCCTTGTGCTCTATCCTGGTAGGGGTACACTTCCAGCCAAACAGTCTAGGGAGGAAAAATGCTAGGTTAATTATAGCCTTAGCATTAAGAGTGATGGGATTGGGGGAGGAGAAGGGAAGGGAAAGGATATTGGGCCACATTCTGGATGCCGATGTGGGCAGTACATAGGAGCCAGTTATGGCCCCCGATTCTGGGGGCAATTCTATGATGACCCTGGCAGAGATTAGACTAGCCAAGGGGCTGCTCTAAATCAGGACGACTTGACATGGACCTCAGGGAGGGATATAGTCAGGTGGGTATATAGCTGTAGTAAAGTGTGCACGGCCACAACCATTACTTACTTCTGTGCAGGGGACTGTAGTGAAGGTGGCTGGCTACACTGGCTCTGTACCTACCTGACATTCCTCATGTAGGAAAATACCAAGCAGGGAGATCGAGCTGTTCTCACGGTGCAAAGGGAATGGAGAAGTTCAGAGAATGCAGCCCCTTGCACTGAGCATGAGTAAGAGGGACGAAAAGGTAGCATGAGCTCTTGATTAGAGCAGAGGGTATGAAAGAGTCCTATTACTAACTTGGTGTGAGACCCTGGCACTCAACCCGTTTTTCTCAGTCACTTATAAAACATGGATAATACTTACCTGGCTTTGCAAAGTGCTTTGACTGCTCTATAGATCCCAAACAAAGCCCACTGATGTCAACAAAAGTCTTTCCAATGATTTCAGTAGGCTTTAGGCCAAGCGCTATACATGTAAAGCAATATTGTTATAGTCCCAAAATGCCAACACTCAACGCACACATGCAGACTGTTTTCACCAAATTCTGGCTATCAACATATATATGTATACACCAGAAATCCTGCAGGCAGCAGCATGAGCACATTGCAGTTAGCTGGCCACCCTGACTGCTTCTTCTGAAAAGCTGTGGATAAATCACTCCACATGTCCTCCATTGGGAAGAGGAATAAGTGATATGGATATCTGGCCACCTGGATATTTTATATGAAAAAATGCTTACATTGTTTGTCCTTATGAAAAGCCAGCCGTGCAAATTATTCCTACTCTTCTCAGGAAAAAAAAACCCATCAAACAAAATCCATAGATCCCAAGGGACTGGGCATAGTGGCTAGTGTCAAGAAAAACAGAGTGTATATTCATGCCAGTTTTGCGGTCTATACATGTGTCTATGTATTGATATGGTGTGGGAGAGGGGTTGTGTTGCTTTCTCCACAAGCCATTCTCACAAAAAATTGATTCTATATGGTGGAAATCTCATGAGACACACAAACTTGCAAGATTTTAATCATTTTAGGCCAAAATCTATTCTCAGGACTTTCTGGCTGCATCTGAATCTGAAACAAAACGTAGGCCCCTTATACATTTGGATCTGACAAGAAACCAGAACTAAAGAGCTGGAGATTTGAATTCAAATCCCTTGACATTTGAAGGGGATTGGTTCTGCGGTTTTTGCTTTGGTCCATCTTTAACACTTCTACATTTGTATGTAAATAATGTTTACATATCTGTCAAACTAGTCCTAATTCTGTATATTTGATATGTGTAAAAATTAAAAATAAGCTGTACCATGTTTTGCTCTGGTTGGATACTGACCATTTTACCTATACAAGGAGACATATTAGCAGCATATTCTTCACTGTTAAACATCCCACATGGCTGATTGTTACGTTTGGACATTAGCAATTTGTTTATTTATCAGAATAACTGTGGATAATAGGATGGCCTGAAGTAGTTTCACTTCCTCCTAAATGATAATAAATTGGCAGCATGAGTGCTGACTTGCTGCAAAACAATTTCATTATTTCAGAGGTTAACGGAGCAACTTCTTTCTGTTGATCTTCCTGTCACCATAGGCTACAAAAGACTGTCTGACAGAGTCCAGTTTTCAGGAGAGGTGTAAGTATAACAGAGATTATCAACATTCAAAGAAAAACTGTCCTCCTCCACTAAATTCTGCAGAGCTAGCATGCAAACCAGTGAAAATGATGAAAGGATTGCAAAACTCAGCAATATGATTTGACTTGTACTAAAATAAAATTAGAACATTACAAGGGTTATGACTCAACATGACTGTTAAAATGGCTTCCTGGCTTACAAATAAACACTCTTCTAATGAAGAGATAGAACAAAATGGGAATACTTTAATTGTGAGGTAAAACATCAGTGGCTTCAGATCTTGAGCTGCTTTTTACAGTGGGTCTACAGGACCCCCTTTTACTGTATCTTTCAAGTAACCTTGTCAATGATTTTGTCAAGCTATGTAGACTCCACATTCTTTTGAATGCTGAATTTATGTTTTTTGTAGGAGATGAAGACTGAAAGGGAAAAGGTGGCCTCTGAGAATCAGAGAGGATTAAATTTATTGCTGGTTAAGTGAATAACCTGCTTAATGAAAATGTATTCACTTACAGAAATGTGCCTCTCCTTTTTGTGTGTTGCTGGGCTGAAATGCCTTTAAGCCATAGTAATTCTGTACAATTCAGGACTCCTGTTGATCACTAGCAACACTTGGAAAGAAAATATAACCCATGCTATTTGTGAGCAGACAGCATTGCCAAAACAAGCAGAATGCTTCACACATCTTGTAAAAAAAAAGAATTGGGAGTAACTTCCAGGGGAAAGTATTCCTCCTACACAAAGCACATTAACGTGCTTGCACAAAGTATTCAGTCTATCTAGGATGGTAGCTTACTTGGTGTAGATATCTTAAAACTGCCATTCTGTGGGGAGGAAATTAATTTTGCTGTTTATGCCCAGTTTTTCCCTGAAATATGTTTGTACCAAAATGTGAGCTTAACTTGTGTTTGCAGTTACCATAAATATATGCACAAATCAAGTAATTGTACCTGCAAATGGCCAAATATGTTTCTGACCATTTGTGAACACAATTACCCAATTTGCACATGCAATTACTGTAATATCATGTACAAACAAGGCAAAGAATTGCACATACATTTTTGTGCATGAAGTTGGCCATTCATAGGTTAGAAAATCAGGCCCTAAATGGCTTGGAATTGGGCCACTCTGGATAGAGCCACATTTGCAACTGACAAGGACAAAGAGGCTTTGAGGTTTTTGAGGCTTTGAGTTTAATTCACCACTAAAATTCATAGCTTTTCTCTTTAAATCTGTATCCTTTCAAGAAACTGCAAAAATGTGAATGGGTACCTGTAGAATTTTAGAACTTTTCTTTGATTTCTTTTGCTTTTTATAAAACCCTGCGAATAAATGTTCCTATTGGTTATGTAGAATTACATTGTTTGACTGTATAAACGTTTTCCTTTGATCTCTGATGCATTAATATATTTTCAAGTAGTAAAACAATGAAGCTGAACTGCCCCCACTAATTTTTTTTAAAAGACTATGACATTTCAAAGTCATTAATCCCTTATGCAATAGGGTTGGGTGAACAGAATATGAAACAGAATTGGCCTCAACTTCAGCCTCTTTCATTACTCCCTTTTCCTTCCTGCAGTAGGCCTTCTGATCCAGCACTTGATCTGAAAAAGACACTCCTTTCACTCTGTTTGATTTCAGGCAGTCCAATCAATTTCCCCTCCTCCTAATTTTGATATGGAGTTCAGTAGGTCTGACAGTGTATCTCCTGGGTACAAGCATGAGTCCTCTATTCATATCTTATTTTGTGGCTGCCATATTTAGAAGCAAGCAGTTCTGAGTGGGGAAAACCTCAATCTGAATAAAAGTGCAGATCTTATTGACATAGTGCCAGGGCCTCTGGACTTTCCAGTGAAAGGGACCATCAAAAGTAAGAGGGGAGGAAGGAACTGTTAGAGATGATGGAGAGGGGGAAGACAGAGAGCCTTTGTTGAAGAGGTGACAGAATGGAACAAGAGCATGTTGAGAGTCCAGAAAGGAGTAGGGCTCTGGGGAACATAGCAACTAAAACTCAATGCCCTTACACACTTGTGTTCTAGTAGTTTGAACATGAGACAGGGACTCTGGGTTACTGGCTCACTCTATGACACTGAGCAAGCCACTTAACCTTTCTGTGCCTCAGTTTCCCCATCTGTAAAATGGGGATAAGAATACATACTGTGACAGGGTCAGGCTAGATGGCTACTGGAGAGTAATAGAAGGCAGATATATTAGCCCCAGGCTAAGTAGGTCCCTTTTCCCTGGGTAAGGGAGCAGGGAAGGTTCCAGAACAATTAGGAACCTTCTGGAGACAATTAAGACAGGCTGATTAGAATACTTGCAGCCAATCAAGAAGCTGCTAGAATCAATTAAGGCAGGCTAATCAGGGCACCTAGGTTTTAAAAAGGAGCTCACTTCAGTTTGTGGTGTGCGTGTGAGGAGCTGGAAGCAAGAGATACTAGGAGCTGAGAGTGAGAACGCGGACTGTTGGAGGACTGAGGAATACAAGCATCATTAGACACCAGGAGGAAGGTCCTATTGTGAGGATAAAGAAGGTGTTGGGAGGAGGCCATGGGGAAGTAGCCCAGGGAGTTGTGGCTGTCGCACAGTTGTTCCAGGAGGCACTCTAGACAGCTGCATTCCACAGGGCCCTCGGCTGGAACCCGGAGTAGAGCGCGGGCCCGGGTTCCCCCCAAATCCTCCCAACTCCTGGTCAGACACAGGAGGAATCGACCTGGACTGTGAATTCAGAAAAACGGCCAAGCTGAGGGCTGCCGTGAAGCTCCAAGGCAAGCAAATCCGCCAAATAAGTGCAAGACCCACCAAGGTAGAGCAGGAACTTTGTCACAGTAGCAAACATGGTAAAGTGCTTTCAGATCTATCGAGAAAGTGTGATGTAAGTGCAAAGTATTATTTTGTCTTATTGTATGTGGTAGTAATTTTAATGCTTTAAAATACAAAATATATGCAATGTGATTGAGTTATGATTATTTCAGAACTATGGCCTAACATTTTAAAAGACACTTTAAAGGGTCCTGATTTTCACAGAGTAGGTGTTCAGCACTTGTCAAGACTCAGGCCCCTTTAAGGTGTCTCAGGTTGGGCATCCAAAAGTCAGTAGTCAGTTTTGAAAATTTAGGCCCATAGTTTTGAACTTCTTGACTGTTGTGCATTTAAATAACTACTATAATTTTTCCTTATATCTATTTTTGTGCTGAATTTCCTTTAATATAATAAATAAGAACAAAAAAAATAGGAAAATAAATGTGTATTTGAATGCTCATCTGCAATAGCAATCCTGTGTTTTCTTGACGCTTGGGATGGGCACTCCAGGGATCACTGAATTCCAGACAGCTTGAAACATTTAAAATTTCAAGTATTGGAGTTCAGCAGGAAGAATGCCCTATCTGTTTGGCCCTTTTCAATGTCATGTCTACAAGTAGTTGTGGGAGTTTGGGGAAATTAATATGGGGAGGGAATCATTGCTCAGTGTAGTTGATGTTCTCTATGCAAATAATTGATGTTTATACAGGCACACAGTGAAATCAGTAAAGTCAAGTCTTGAGTGCATCAGCATTATGTTATTCACCCAGTATTTCTTAAATCTCCCTCTCCTCTTCTTTGTTTTAAACTAAGCAAACACACATCCATGCATGGAAGTCTACACACTGGACAAACCTGGAATAATCAGTTCAAATCATTGATTAATTATCTGAGTGAGGATGGGGAAGCACGGGAAGCACAGAATAGTGTCTGAGTTTACTTTTTCACTGTGAAAAAACACAACGTTTTCACCCACACAGATAATTCAACACTTTTTAAAAAGTCAGCTTTCCACACATGAGAAATTTCAATACCAAGACTACATTTTTGAGATATTATAAACACCAAAAAAGGGGGGCTGATAACAAGAATGACTTTTTAACCCCAGGGAAATTTCTGTCTCCCAAACTTAAACAATTGTAGAATGGATACAGTGTATGCTTATCAAAGCAACATTATAGTGAATCTGTATTCTGACCATTAATGGCCACAACCCTCTTAGTAAGAGAATTTTTCCTTGAAGAAAGGATAATCAACTTCAAGGGTAGGTGGGTGAGAGATGTAATAGTAGTTGACAGGTCAAAGATGTCTGAGCACAAAGACCATGCCTCCTGGCACCAGGATGCCTTTCTACGGCTCCTGTAACAAAGCGCCTATGGAGTGCCTTGTCCATAGGTTATAGAGGGGAGCCAGAATTGAGGTGGAGAACTTCCATCTCACATTTTCTGTGCCCATGAGTCTTCTGGCATGCACCCATGGACAATCGGACTGCCAAAATTTGACTGTTTAGTGAAGTATTGCTACTGCAATGCCAGAGCACTTTTCAGATGCAGAATATTTATATTATCTAGTTAAGACTCGTATTATCATGAATACTATTCATGGATTCATTTATATTAGAATGCTTTGTTTCAAAAAACATGGAGAATTTTTTTTGCACTGTAGAGATTATTCAGTAATTAATCCTAACACAGTGTATTTGATTATAGGTGGTCAGATCAGATAATGGTTATAGTAAGTGGATATGAACAACGGGGAATCCCAAGATAGCAGAGTGGGTCTTTCGCTCACTGCTATGGTCATATGCTCTCAGTCTGATATCAGGTACCTGTTTTATTTAATTTTTTTATATATTTATTTATAGGTGCTCATCACTGTATAATCTTATCACAGCTACACACTTTGGCAAACTAAGTCAGCAGATCTCACCCACTGAGTTCAATTGAGTCAATCAAGCCTTCTCATTGTCATAAACAATGATTGAGCACGGACAGCTGCTTTTTAAATGCAACTATCTCAGTGCTAACACAATGAATGTTTTTCACAAATTTATTTGTACCAGATAAAGTGGAAAAAATGAAGGATTAAAATCAATAAACATTCACAGTAGAGAAGAAACCCTTTGGAGTTTATTTCTTAATTGATTTTTGTCGTTACATACCTATCACTTTTTTATTTAAAAACTCATTAATTTTGATTAAACTGACTTCTTAGCTATAAAATTGCGACAGAAAAAAACAAGACTACCTGTAAAAATCTGTATTTTGGATGAAGTAGCAAGTATTGGAAAGGGGTTTTAGCGTTGAATAGCTGATATTAATAAGAACACACTAAAGTTTATGTCTATTTTTTTTTTTATCTTTGTTTTCATTTGCTTGGTAGAAGCAATTAGCGGGATGAAGTATTACTGTCATGAATGACAGAATAGATTCTCCAGTGTAATAAACACAAAAATTATCCATCAGAAATAAAACAAAAAGCTTGCATACATACTGTAGTCTCTTTTTTTCTTGAGATAAATTTTTATATTGGGTATAATGCTAGCAAAACAGAATTTTTCTATTCACTTTTTTTCCCCTATTGAAAAGCGACACTCTCTTTATCTAACCTTTTCAAAACCACCACTGAAAATTGTATTTTCTGATTCAAACAAAACACTATTTTTCTTTCTGCCTCATATAGCTAATAATAAAGACTTGAGGTAAATCTCCCTACAGCTGCTTTCAGTTCATTTAAAGTCAATGAAACCTATATAATCCTGAAATACAGTCAATTGTTTCTTTTCCACTAGGCCTGAAGGGCTGCAAGCTCAGAAGGGAAAGAATGACTGTTTTGCTTTTAAGCACCTATTAATATGTAGCCCCTCCAGTGGTTCTTTTTTCCCCCCCTTTGAAGCCTTTTCCCCACTAAATTAATGTTTAACAATTAAATCAAGCTGAAGGAGATTTTACGAGATCTAGACAATTACTGATTGGGTAGAAGAACAGGCCTTTAATTTAAATGGGAAACATCTCTGAAATGAAGGTATGAGACCCCACAACTAATTACATAATTTTCTGCATCTGAAAAAACATAAGCTGAGAGAATGCAAATAGAGCCACACGTGTAATATTAGGAAGAAAAGCTGGAACTATAACATCTACCTATTATCTTTGAAAATAGAGCAACTTGTAGAAAAACAAGCTTTGTGCTACTAGATCTACAGAGAGAAAATACAACTTTGCAAAGAATGAGAAAATCCAAGTGATGGTGTCTCTTTTTTCAGTCAAATATTACTGATACACCTGGAATGGTATCACTAAACTTTCTATACAAACATGACAAGCAGGCCTCAGAGCTCTTTTGAAACAGCATATTCTTAGTATACATAATATGTTTTTGTATACTTGCAGGATACAAGTGTTCTAAGTTTATACTTTCTTCTAAAGTAATGAGTTAATTTACCTCAAGAAACTATAGTGCTGAAGAACAGGATAATGGTGGCATTTTTGGTTTTTGTCTTATGTAACTAGAGATTGGCTTGAACCAACCTCAACACCCAAACTTTCAGGCTGGTTTAGTGGATACCTCATCTGTTAGAGTGCCATGTCAAGCCATTGTTTACACCAGTCTCCTTAACTTAGATGGCTCCTTTGATGCTGAGCCACTGTCAGGTGCATGCCCCTTGTTGTTCCTTTGGATCTGACTGGAGCCTTGTTAAACACTCAGATCTCCACTTCTACTACCACTTCTCCTTCCTAATCAAGGGAAACTCCATCTGTTTCAAGCTGATGATATCAATGGAGAAACACAAACAACTGGGTTTCTGAACATGTCTCAGCTCCAGCTCTGTCTTGAATCCAAGACTGAGTGATCAGTCGAGTTGTTGGAATACTTGGCACCCGGACCATGGAGTAATTCAATGTAGTCAATTACTCTGTCACAGTCTAACCGACGCAGATGTGCAATCAGCTGAGGGAACTTGGAGCATCTTCTAAGAAGCAGCATTTCAAAAAGCACTCCTGAAATCAAAGACAAGGGGTGCAAACTGCACAAATGGAACCCGCTTCTGGAGATGGCCCTTTGCACAAGCACTTAGGGACCAATTTTGAAAGGCATTTAGGCACCTAAAGCAGCAGATAGGCACCTAAAGAAATGTATAAAGGCACCTTAGCAGGTTAGGTGCCTAACTCCCATTGTACATTTTCTAAGAAAATAAAGGAACCTCAGAGGGTTTAGCAGTGCTGTTCTGTTGGGATAATCATCCTGAAAGCATGCTTCCTTTGGATGCTTTCCTTTGGATGCTTCCCCAAACCTTATCCTTTCCTCTTGGTGTTTCAAAAACTGTCACAGCAACTCTCAAAGGGGGGGATAAGATTTCTGGTACTTCCTGTCAGTGGACAGGCCAGAAATTCCAAGACCCATGGTATTTTGGCATTCATATTTCTGTCTGGAACAAGACAATGCAGAGCTAGATGAAAATAATAACAGTAATGATTAATAAAAATTTTAAAAGGACCATTAATAGAGCTGAAAGGTTTGGTTTGAATTTTGAGTGTGGTTTTATTTCATTCAAATAGGTTTAACACATTCCTAAATCAAATCAAAACATCATCTGAGCAAAATCATCATCATTCAGTTCTATGAGCCATTGAAACTTTTCTGACACACTAAACATCTAAGCCCACAATCTGTTATACAACCTCAATGCAAGTAAAAATTACTACATTTTTGGCTAGCAATCCAAATTCCATCTTTAAAAAAAAAAAGATGACAGACTACTATAAAGGAGATATGCAACCAACTAAAAATTGTCTGGCACTTCCAGGAATTAAGTCCCTTATTCCGATAACAACAACACAGAACTACCACTGACATAAGAAAG
This sequence comes from Lepidochelys olivacea, assembly GCF_965140295.1. Classification (NCBI taxonomy): domain Eukaryota; kingdom Metazoa; phylum Chordata; order Testudines; family Cheloniidae; genus Lepidochelys; species Lepidochelys olivacea. The sequence goes on along the minus strand of NC_140417.1, from coordinate 27,028,390 downwards.
TCATGTTCTTTCCATGGTTTCAACAATTTTTTAATCAAGTCTATCAATTTATTTCCACTTTTCTCTGCATTATTAACAAAGTAAATTCAACCAGCACATTAAACAGCGAGGATAAATTTCTCTATACAGAAATGTAACTGATTTTATGTGTACGTACAGATGTATGGGATTGTATCCCTCTCCAGATTCCTTTCACTTAACCCCAAAAGGGATGCATGGGTAATGACCCCATGTTTGCTTAATTTACCCAATAATCTGTACAAACGGTGAAGCTGGGCAGAAAATATATTTTGTGCACTAAACCTGGATATATTATAGTAAAAGTTTATATATTTTCAAGAAGGTATTAGATAACTTTTGGGAAATATATTAATATAAATTAGTGTATCAAAGTGAAATTCATCCTTGTACAGAGGGCTAACACTGGACTTATTTTCAATTAAGTTCCACTTAAGCCTTGCTTTGAATATCATCTCTAACTTGGTAACCAATAAATAGCGAACAAAGATATATGTACCCAGTGACAACAGTCAGCATTAAAAGTAAATGTGGGAAGCCTGGAAAATGTAAAAGGTATTTATGTTGCTAGGCACAGGCAGTGAAACAAATTCAAAAGTAGCACCGTGTGTCAAGTAGAATTCTGTGAAGAAGAATTTGAGAAACAGAAAAGGCGAAACTGAATTGTTATTTAAATTTCTGGATTTGGAGTCTTTCCATAATCTGACAATGAGAAATGATAGAAAATTCATGACATCTGTGACAAGGAAAGAGGAGGGTGATACTCAGTTCTCAGATATCATTAGCTAACGGGCAAAGGGAGGTTTAAAACTATCACCATTTATAATGGTGATGATGAGTGAAAAGTGACATGGGGAACTTACTGACTGTTTTTAATCACCCTTGGGTAGCTGTTAGACACACAATAAAATGGCAAACAGGACATTATAAACAGAGCAAGCATGAGTGCCTTCTGTGACAAGGAGAATTGTTACAGGCTCCTTTACTCAGACAGGTTGGCTTAAGTATTCAATCTGTCATCTTCCACAATTGGTTAAGGGCTTTGCCCAATTCTAGAGATATCTAAACTTGTCCAAATTGGTTTGGCCCATCTCAGGTTCAATATAAAAGAAAGAGAGGCTTACAGGATAGTTAGTTTAAAAAAAACACTCTAAAACACTTTTTTTTTTTTTTTTACAAACAAGTGTTTCACAATTTTTTACCAAAAGATAACAAAGTTGGTTTCAAAAACTTCTGATATATTTTAAAACACGTTTAAACAAACTGGAATACTTGGCAGGGAAGTACTTTTTCAGAAAAGGCATCAGTTACACTGGGTTAGGTTGGTTTTGATTTTCTTGAGCGTTGAACTTCATGGACTTTTCTGGCTGTGTCAGAACTGAGTCTTGCACGTCTGTCTGCAAAACACTCAGCAAACAGCATTGCACAACACTGTGCTTTGATCTGTTTTTCAGTGATGCTTTGTACCTGCAGCTCCCATTAAAGTCAACAGCACACAACTAATGGAAAGGTACTTGAGCACTTCTGTCAATCGGAGGTATTGGTGCTGAGCACCTTTGAAAATCAATCTATTTATTCTCTGAACACAGCAGACAGCATTTTAAATTCCAGACATCACTCACAAATTACTGTGGTGTTTCCAGTAATCTGGTCATAACCCTAAAACAACATAAACACAGATATCATTATTTATGTTGTTTTTGGATAGTTGGGTTTGGAAACAAAGCAAGGACTTTATTTTATTGCAGCATGCAAGTTGTAATGCTGACAGTAAAGTAAATAACCCTTTACAACAGGCAAAGGACAATTTTAACTCTGTTTTGGGCATCTCTTTTATTTAGTTATTACATTAGAACAGTGAGTACATGCACATATTTATTTTGTTTTGGACTTTGAGCACAGAAGGCAAATACATTGGGTTTAAACCAGTTCCTCTCTGTGAACTACATGAGGGTCTCTACTTCTGAAAGCAGCCTATCAATATTTGTATTATCTAAATATATTCAATGGCGTTTTATTCCACTGCATTACAACAAGTTACCTTAACATACAGAACACAACTAATGTATAGGAACTTCAATGCCTAAGTCACTTCAAGTCCTTACTCATCTTCCTTTATCTATACATGTGTTCCATGTTTGGCTAAAATCACTTGTCAGTCTCAGAAATGTAAAATAGAATGAAAAAAACTCTCCAGAGAGAAAGCTAACTTCCCACAAGGCTTACTGTCATGGAGGACTAAAGCATTCAGAGGGGAGAGTTTACATTTTCTGAAGTGCTCAAAAATGAACAGGTGTTCACAAGACCTGAGTTTTCGCACATTTTTACCCTTCCTTCTCTCCCCAAACAGAGCCGAATATCATTTTGAGACAATGAAGTGTTTTGTGTCTGTGTGTGTGTGCGACCAACCTGAACAATAAAAACGAAACAAAGGCAGAAAGAACAAATTAGAATCTTGAAAGGAGATGGAATTGTAAAGAAATAAGAGAATAGATAATGCCACATTCTGATAGGACTTGTTCTGAAGTGCTTACTTCATACATGCTGTGTTCCTTGGCTCATAACTTGCAGCAGCATTACAAAGTTTTTCCTTCCCGCTGAGCATCTGACTAATAGCATGGATGAGATATGTCTATGGGCATGGTGAGAGCTACAAAGTTTGTACTGAGAGAATACATAACCCTTTGTTATCACAGGTTATTTGCATGAGTCTGGGGGAAACAAGAAGTGCATCCACAAGTCAGTTACACAGTCTCACCTCAAAAGGCAAAGGTATGCTGAGTAGGCCACACATTCAATATGCCATAACAAATTGACATCACTTCTTGAAGTCAGTAACATGACTTCAGCAATGGATATTACATATTATGCATCCAATGAAGTGAGCTGTAGCTCACGAAAGCTTATGCTCAAATAAATTGGTTAGTCTCTAAGGTGTCACAAGTACTCCTTTTCTTTTTGCGAATATAGACTAACACGGCTGTTACTCTGAAACCCACATTTTTACTGTTTTCAAAGGTTCGGTTTTTTGTTCTGTTGTGGGGCCATTTGTTTTTATGGCTTACTGTTTCTGCACAGGTACTTTGAAATGTCGCCACTCCTTCTATGGCCATTTCCATTTTACTTCATTCAAGAACAATATAATGAAAACCATTTTAAAGTCTTTTCTCTTATAAAATATATCTTTATAATTGAGTTCACTCTGAAATAAGTAAGATTGCTCAATGTGAACTTAGAATGGAAATTTCGCAACCCTGAGAAATCTCGCACCCCCCCATCATAAGAATATTGCAAACATCAACTTAAAGATGTCATAGGCAAATGGAGGGAAACATCTGCAAGGTCTTTCTGTCATCAGTTCACCCCTTCTATGCTCACATCACTTGAATCTGAAAAGTGGGCATGATCCATGCTCTGGCCCCATCTCAAGAACCCTGAGAGAAGGGGAAAGAACCAAAAGCTAGAAATGAAGACGAAAGTGGTAATAGTTGGAAGAGAGTTGGATAATAGGAAGGGAAACATGGAAATAAAAGTTAAAAGCTGAAGACAAAAAAAGAAGTGAAGAAAGACCAAAACAGGACAGAACACGGGGAAAATAAAGAAAGAAGGTTTTAAGAGAAGGAAAAGCAGATTTTAAATTGGCTTCTTTTAATAATTTCAGGGGTTAGTACCAGCATAAAGGAAAATTGCACTACAAGACTTGTGCATGATGGAGCTGGTGTATGTGCTTGTGTGTCACAGCCATATCCAGACCTGCATAGACCTAAAATGAGGAGGGGGCAGGTAGTGATATGAGAGATACCCATCAACCCCACCAAACTCCATGGGAAATCTGCCAAAAAGTTAATGCAGCTTAGCATTTAATTAAACTATGAGCAACTTACCATGGCACTGTGCCAATCTTTCCTTCCTCCCCACATTTAAGGAGCCATGAGGGAGAGAAAATGGGGTACCAAGAGTTAGTGCAGAGGCACAGGGCCTCCCTACAGATGGCCTGGTGCTGCTAGAGGATCCCCTGAGGCCCACACAGGACTTGCTGCCCATTCTACAGAGGAAAACCACACTGCCCCCTTCTCACCCTCCATGACTGAGAAACTAATGTGTAGAAATCCACAAGGGGAATCCTGTGGAGTTTTCCTCCTCTCCCTTCTTGAGGGTATGTCCATGGGAGTGGGCAATCTAGTGCTCTGATGTAGACTTTTTTTTAAAAGTCTGTGAATTTAACCTGAAAGTGTCCCTCTAAGGAAAGGATTTTTTAATTGTTCTTTAAAAAGCATATTTCTGAAATCATTCCTTATCAATGGAAAAAATTTTCTTTCTTTGGTTGACCGTAGGTACACATATCAGTGTAGCTTGATTACTTGAGCATTTACGTAGTTTTAATGAATAGTTACTAAAATGCTCCAGCAATTCCACACACAAATATTTAACCCCAGGGCTGCAGTAATTTATGGACCTTCCAAAAGTATTCTATTTTTTTTCATAACCATATGTTTCTTTTGCATTGCACTTGGCCTGTTCCTTTTATTGCCAACTCCATATTCTCTCACACTCTTACCCTATTTTTTTGAGCTGTAAAATACTGTCACACATAATGGAAAGGAGTCTAGTTAGACTGTTTACAAGCCAGGTAAACAAAGTATAAGGAATCATGGAAAAGTTCACTTTCTGTGGAAAAGTTGATTACATAATTTTTTGTTTTCCTATAAATACTGAGTGGAAAGGTTCCCAAACTTAAAGCTAGGGTCCTTAATTTAGGTTCAGTGTGATGTCAAGCACATTTGCCCCTAATTAAAAGTCAAAATCCTACCTTTTCAAAGATATGTCAATAACTAATGTAAATGTTAATGAGAGGAAAAAACTGAAATTTTCATTTAACTCAAACCATACTAGAAACATGTTTGTATTGTCTAAACTGGTATAGATACTATATCATGCATAACTAGAGCATATTATAATTTTCATTAAAAATCATTATTCAATTATGAACAAAGTACTGGATGTCTCCTTATAAAGTCCAATATAAGTAATATATTCCAGTGCTAAAAATCCCATGATTGCAACATTAAAAAGTGACTGGGGAGGAAAGGAAGACACCCAAAAGTAACATCAATCCAATTAATAAATATTTTTCCAAATACCAGAAATGGCTATAAAAATCATTTGGATATGGAAGAAAAGCTTTGGTGCTAAATTAGATAATGAAGACAAAGAACATTTTAAAGTAAAAAAACCAAAAGACTCTCAAGGACTTCTGTTGAGATTTAATATTTACATCCCCGTCCCCAAAGAGAGCTTCACAACACACAGAGGATGTGAAACTGATAACAAAGAAAAGATGCCAAGAATGTACAAAATAGGAGGAATTTCTGCATTCCTGCTCTGAAGATGGAAATCCTCCCTCTGAAACAATTAATCTTGGCTGAGGGATAAGTGAAGTGGGGTGCCCAAGACAAACCTGTCAGACAAAGATATATTTGTTTGCTTTCTATTTATCTTAAAGTCAAAAGTACAATACACAACAGTGCTAATAAGGATGTTTCCCAAAAGATCTTCACTCTTCAGTGGGATATGGTGGGAGAGAAATATTTGTTCTCAAGAGAGGATGGATCTGTTACAAACTGTTTTTATCATCATCAGATTTGTAGCACCTGAGGCCCCAGTCTCAGTTGCAGTCCCATTGTGCTAGTTCCTGTATAAATTTATAGTTAGAGGCAGTGTGAGCCATGAAGAATTTACAGTCTAAACAGACAAGATTAAGGATGAGAAGAGAAAAAAAGACAGAGTGTTGAAGTGATTTGCTCGAGGTCATACAGTAGATCAGTAGCAGAGCTGTTTACAGAACCCACGACTCTTGACTCTCAGTCCAGTGCTCTAGTCACTAGACTACACTGCCTGACCTATGCTAATCTCTTACACCCAGGAAGGAACATAGGTCCCAAAATTAACATAACAGTCATTTTAGGCTGTCCTGTTGATACTAAGAAAGATAGAAGGTGACACGAAGATCCCTTTTTCACATTTTTCATTCCAGGCTGTTTGCACTGAACAGCTGCTTTTGAAGACAAGTTACTATATAATAAATATATAATAAATAAATTATCTGCAGTAACATAATACTAGGAAATTTACTTTAGGGAATAATTCTGCAGTGCAGGGAGATGGACTTGATGAACTGATAGGTCTTTTCTATTTCTAATGTCTATGATTCCCTAAATGGACAACAGCTGTATTTGAAAGCTAACCCCTGAGTAAGAGTCAGTGAAAGAGTATAAGCTTGGCACTTAGAAGAAATGGCCAGACAAACAAAGCTCTACTATAAAGAATTATAAGTGTATTCTGATCATAAAAAGTCAGAAGTTAATATCGGAGGATTTCGACTTATCCATACTGCCTTTTCTGCCGGGGCGTCATCTGCTAGAGGCAAAGAGGGCAGTTTTTTCTCCTGCAACTTTTCATAGGTCTATATGCTTCATTATGCCTTCCACTCCCCACCTCCGAACTTTAATATAATAATATAATCACATATAATGTTCTATATGCTGACACAACTTTGTCCGTCCCCCAATTTTCTGTAATGATGCCCCCACTTTTCAGGTGTCACAACAAGAATTCCATCATGAGGAATTTACTATAGATTAACTTCATGGGAAATGACTGGCTCAACCAATTCATTTATGCCACTTAGCTTAATTAATCATACATTATATTATATCACTTAGATAATTTTTCTTATCAATAGTTTTTTTTTTAAAATGATGGGTGTAAAATTAACATATTCTTAATTTATTTAAAAGTTTCAGATTGCTAATGTCTAGACTATTGAAAAAAGTCACAGAATGGTTAGGACATTAAAGTTCAGAGGGATCATTCTGGTATTATTGGCTGTTACATGTTCTTTGGTAACAAGAATAGAAAATGGCAAAGACCTAATCTTTTTCTTGACTAAACTTGATCAATTCTTGTTAAAACCTTAAGGAGTATAATCTTATGAATCCTTTGGGCTTTCTGTGTTTGGACAGTGCTAATTAAACTTTTATTATCTTATGCAATGAAAACTGATGCAATCTGACATCATGCACGTACCACTCTGCTGCAAAACGGTGACAAACAAAGCCCTGATTTTGTTGTTCCAAAGGGGTGAAAATCCTCGACTGACTGATTTCAGTGGGAGAGGAGGGTGCTCAGCATCTTGCAGGATCAGGACTTATTAAAGGGATAATAATAAACTATTTGTTATCCAATACTTAGCAGTTATATGGTGTACTAGAACACATGATGCAGCAAATACTCCTAACTTGAACTTGTCTTCATAGTCCTAAAGCAACCTAAACAATGTTATTTATTTACAAAATTGCTTTGAAGACAGAAGATATCTGTTGCAGTTCAATAGTTTCTGGTAAATAACTATAGACTAGACTTTGTATTATGGTATGGTTATGTATTTCATACTACAAAGGGAAACAGATGTAAATTAAGAAAAGCATCAAAATAAGGAGGAAAAAACTGCAGAAAACAAATTAACAAATTTCAATTTTCTTCAGGTTTTTTTTCCTGTTGCACTCAAATCTGTTCAATCGTATGCTACAAATGGGGTGCATTTTATAATCTAAGCAGGATTGGGTTGGGTCACTGGATGGGAAACCTCCAAGGAAAATCTAAATGCTGCAAGAAAAGGTTATAGTGATTCAGTAGGTGTCACTCCTCCTTCTAAGCCAGTGTGAGAGGTTGAGTCTGTGCTGGCATCTTATTAGGGGGCCTTACGTTGCTGGAGATACTGCCTTTCTAAAGTCCAACTCCTGACCACTTATGGTCATTACAGATCCTATGGAACCAATTGTAACAGGAGTGTCTTAGCCAAATTTCAAATTAGCCAATTAAATATGCCTGCTTAAATCACACACACTAGTCATTTCCTGTTTCAATTGGATGTAGTATTCTTTACTTTCTATTACACAGAACTGCTGTCCACAGTTAGGGAACTTTTCCCATATTAACAGATGCCATGATTCTCCTCAAAGATGGCTGCATTTCAATGGCTGGGGAAAATGATCCCTATGTATAGTTCGACTATTAGTTTAAGTTCCCTTGGAATCCTTTGGAATGAATAATAAGGTATTACTACTAAATTACATCTGTATCGTTTGTTTTAGATTATTTAGTGTTTTCCTCAGTCATGTGTGTTTGTTACCATATCAACAGAAACACCTCTGGTAATTATCAATTCAGAACAATTTCAGAAAGCAAACTTTAAGCCTCGAATAGTTCCTTTCTGACCCTCTACTAATCTGTGCATTAAACAGGCTTTTCACCAGTTCTGGTTCACATGTCATTGTAACTTACAGGGTTAAGCTAGTAAGATCACACAGGAGAAATTTCCACAGAACATCAAATGTGGAGTGGAACTTTCAGTATGTAACACATTCTCACTCATGGATCAACATCTGACATTTACTTTATAAACAGTCAGTGACTAAACTGCAAGAAACAAATGTCAATATGTTGCCAAACCTAGCAACAGCCTGCAATGTGTACACACTTGAGAAATCTGCCATCCTGAGTAAGAAACTGGGCCAAAAATCTCAATCTTGAACAGAGTGGAGTGTAGCATGTCGTGTTTTCTACAGATTTTAGCCCTAAAGTACAGAAATCCTAGAAAATTATCCCCTTTAAAAAGATTCATATAAAATGCAAAACATCTAAGCACATGATCTTCAGCTCCTTGGAATACAGTGCTATAAGTGTTGTTATGAGCCTTCCGTTTAATTGCTCTGCTGTTTGTCCCCTAACACTGTGCCTCTCAACTTTATATGGTTACAAATAGGATTCAGTTTGTTCTAGTGTTTCGTATTCTCTTACTGATATAAACAGACGTGTTCATTCATTTTCTTTCAAGCATGTCTATTTCTCATGGTGCATAGTTTGTATTTATACAGGTATGCATGATGCGCAAACCTCAAATGCTTTTGCCCCATAAAGTTTGGACAAGTAACTGAAGGTTACTTGACACCTTTGAGGTAATCTTTCCCTTTTCCCCATACTATAACTTTCTCTCAACCCTAACCAGAATCTTTTCCCCCCATCCTCTAAAATCCAAGATGATCCATCTTCCTCTCTGTCACCATTCTCCCCTTCCTCAGATATGGGGCGGTGGTTAGGATCAGGTGGTATCTCGTGTTTTCTGTCCTCCACTCTGCAAGCTTCTGGGTCCAACTCCACTAAGTCTCTGATTACCAACAAGTCCTTTAACTTTTCTGATATATAGGACCATGTGAAAGGTTCCCATTGAACTAAGGACACACCTGAACTCAGGTGGATTTCCGTTCTGTTTCTTCTGTCATCCTCAGCCCAGGTTTAGGAAAGGGTCTCAAACCTGCGTGGTTATGGTTTATATAGAACGTCTTCTGTCTGCCCTACAGTTACATAATTCCAATTAAATACTGCTGCTGAAAAATGAGAGAATGAATTTATATCAGATTAATTTGGATTAGTGCTTATTGATACAGCTCTGGATTCTGCACTGTAAGGTCAGTGTTAATGTTCTGTCTTCAGATATTTATAACTTCTGCTTCATGTACAGACAAGATGGGATCAATTGTCCACTTCTCACTAAGGAAGCTTCTCATTTGAAAATTTTCACTGATCAAGTCCCTGATTCTACAAGTGACAGACCTCTGTGCCCATGCAGAGACCACTTGACATAAACAGGGCTCTGTGTGGGTTCAGGAGTACTCCCACACAGAGTAACTTGGCAGGATCAAGGCTCAAGGTGATTCTTTCCTTGAGTGGAGCTGTCAACTCAGTACAGGCCCTCAATTTAGGTTTTGTTGTTAAAAAAAAATTACAAAAGCTAAGAGGAACGGAAATGTTTTGACTTCTTTACAAGTAATTTAAATGAATAATTTTGTTTTGGATTGAGAGTCACCTACAGTGTTGTGAACCCAAATGCAACAGGAGAGTGTATGCAAACAAGGAAGTGAAACTAACTATAACCAAATGTGAAACTGACCAATCTTGTTTCATTGTTTCAGCTGAGTGAAATGAAAAAGTAGTCAAAGAGCATAAAACCTACAAAAATAAATACTAGTTTTACATTTCCTTCATTATTTAAGAAGAGGAGACTTTCCCTTACAGATTCAGTACCAAACTCCTTTATTGCACCTTTACCTATACACATTGCTCTTGTAACTGTCTCATGCAGGTCGAATGCAATTTTGGAAGCATTGTTGCTGTTATTAAATAAACCTTTTTAAGTTCCTTCTAGCTATATCTTTCTTACAGGTGCAGCTTTCTCCCCAAAAGATATCATTAAGTACTGTTTGCCTTCTAAGATATGTGTACCTATCTTAGTACCTGCATTGTAATTTATTTAAAGTAAAACATGAGGGTGATGTAATAACAAATGAATGTTGGCAAAATGTCAGATGACAGGCATAAAATTTTATGAACATGCACATTCCAATGTAATGTGGACATAAACCATCTACTGTAGTCCATTTTGGCAGAAATATTACAAAAATATAAGTTTGGCATATATTATAATTCATTTAAGGATGATTAAAAACACATCCATCAACCTCCAAGGGAAGGTCAAAGAAACATATGAATACACCAAATTAAACAGTAACTGATAGAAAAGACAGCCTGAAACTCAGCCTTAGAAACTGGATTGAACAGATGTTTGAAGTCTGTTTTATTGGTTTCTTAATGCTGGTTGGGGCTAGATGTTAAACATAGGTCTAGAACCTGAGCTGGCGTAAATCAGTACAGCTACATTGACTTCAGTGGACCTACTTGATTTACTCCTACTGACGACTGAGCCTATAATATATATATAAAAAAATTAAAACCTATTAGAATGAAGGTAAAATGTAAGTCATTCACATTTTTTGCCTGTACATATTTTGGGCCACATTTTTAGAAATCCAGAAGTTGGTTTCCAAGTGTTCATTCACAAACCCAATGGAGCAATTTGCACATACAAATGACTGTGTGCGCAAAGACGATGCAATTAGTTGCAGGCACAAAATTGTAAAGACAGGCTGGAAATCTGGCCCTCTAAATCTTCCACATGTCACCACTTAACAGTATAGCATCTGAGCTGGCTATTCTGATTACCAGCCAAACCCTTCACCCTTCACCAATCTGTAGCAGCAAGCAGGGAGAGTTGGGGGTGGAGGCTGTGAATCTGCAACGATGAAAATCTAGAAGCCAAAAAACACCATTTATAGCAGGCCTGATCGAAAGCCTGTTGAAGTCAATTGGATTTTTTCCATTGACTTCAGTAGACTTTGGAACAGGCCCAGCATATGCAGTGATCACAGCCATTGGATTTAGTAGGGACCATGAGGCAGCTATCGTGATTCTGTGTGACCTGCCACCAGATTGGGTTGCAGTCTGTCACTTCCAAACCTCTGTGTGGGTCCCAGGAATAAAGATTGTTTGTATATCGCTCAACCATGACTGAAAAAAAAAGTTTCTTTGTAAATCCATTTAAGCCTACTATGGATATATAGCCAACATTTGGTAGTAACTCACTTCATAGCAATATGAGTGTGAGTGAATTACAGTGTTGAAAACTTGGTTAAATCATTTGTCACTCCTAAGTTTTGCAAATAAAATATGTGTTTATACATATGAAATCGAGTAATTTAAACACTGACTCCTTGGGAATTAGAAGCTTTCAGGATGGATGCAAATCTCTCTCTCTCTTTAAATAACCAATTCAGATTCATTAAGCAAAAAATGATAACATCTGCCTCTTTGGGCCTAATCCTGTGAGGTATAGTATACCCTCAACTTCTAGTGAGCTAACTCAGCCCCTGGCAAGAGGGGGTCAGCACCTTGCAGGATTGGTCCCTTTAGATCTTTATCCACTGTTCCATTATTATTAGATTTATTAAAAAATAAAAGGGGTACCCATCCAAGGCTTTAGGGCCCCCTTCATAAATTATTAAAGTATATTAGATCTCCTATAGAATACCAAATGCCCCTCACCAGACAACACCTGATTTCCCTCAAAGGCCCACCTCCCGTGCAGCCTGTGTCTTGCAGATGGATAGGCTTGAGCTATTTCAGACCAATGGTGAACATCTGTTCCAGAGCTGAGCCTCATTAGAGATAGGTGATGAAGCAAGCAGGCAGAGTAGTTCGAAAGAGATCTTTATTGAGCATGCACAGAGGCCAGCGTTATATGCAGAGAGGCCTGCATTTACCTGCTAACAGCAGGGCCCCCGCTTGCATTCCTGACCCACTCATGTCTTACCAAACCAGGTCCCTTCTGAAAACTGATCCTATTTCTCCAGTTCCACTCATCATACTACATGCACTAACAAATATTATTTCTTTTGGTATCACCCAGTGACACCATTTAGGACTGGGGATCCATTGTGCTGGGCACTGTAAAATCAGAGATAAAGAGGCAACCCCCTACCATGGAGAGGTTATAGGCCAAAAGACACTAACCGGAAGAAAGGCTTGGGATGGACACATAGCATACAAGAAAATGAACATAATGATGAACTGGCATAGTTTTCTTGAGTATGTAGCTTTTTTTCATTGGGTTTTATAAAAGGGCATAGAGCTAGGATAAAAGGGAATGCCAGAAATGAGGGAGTTAATAATAATACGGGACTAGAAATGGGAAGGAAGGGGAAGAGGGACTCAGTCACATCTAAGTCACCTGCCATTTTTGTCATTCCTCAATCCTTAATTATTTTGATCTTTAGTGATAGTACAGACATTTGGCTCGTGTCTATTTCCTGAGACATAAACACAGGCAACCTGAGAAGCCATTACTGCTCAATAAACAGGCACACTGTATCTGGAGAACAAACTGACCAGAATGAGCTTCCCAACCTGTCTGATTAAACAAATAAAGGAGAAAGATAGACCTGGTAAAACTAAAGGATTTAAAAACCCTCCGTGGTTACCATTATCTGAGCAGGATCTAAAGAGCATATCTGAACACACTCTGCTAATGTGATAAAACTAAGTGGTTAAAGAAGATATTCACAGAATAAGAAGGAACCCTATGCTAAGGAAAAGGAAGCTTCAAGGAAGAAGAAACTTTAATGAGGGCATGATAAAGCCCAGACATGTGGAAATATTTCTCTTTGAGGATATTCTTTATACCCATTACCTTCAAAGATACCATATTAACTTTTTTTGGCATAAGATGACAATTAAATTAGATGAATAGTTTCCAGTGTTTTTGCATCTGATGTGCTAAAAAATGTTCTTTTGCTGACATTTTTAGGCCATCACCCTCATCTTTTACTTTGGCAATTTCTATAAACACTGACTTCAATTAAGTCAAGAATTTAAAAACATTTCAGCCTATTCATCTTTTTTATGACATGACAAATCATGAACTGGCTTTCATTATTGTTTCTTGTTTTCCAAAGCTATTGCATAGGGAGAAAAATTGCCAATAATTTTCAACGTCTCTATTACATCTTCCAAATTGGCTTATTTTCCCATTTTTATTACAACCTTTTTCCTCTTAAGGATTAACAATGTCTTGAACTTTCCAACCCTGTCCAATTTCATGCTCAAAAATTTCCTTTGTCTTGATGTGCTTCTGGTATTGGCACAGTACAGAATAACAGTACAGTAATTCCCTGATTAAACTAAACACTAGGACACAAAGAGGGAACCTTTTCTAAGTAGCAGGTACAAAAGGAAGAGGCACACATGCATCTGAGTATTTGCCAATGGGATAAATATCTCTAACTTCCCTGCACACTTTTTTGAAAAAATTAACCCTGCATCCCAAAGACAATGTTTCAAACCTAGTCCTAACAAACTGTAATAATAGCAATGGTCTATTTTCTTTTTTGTTATAAAAATCCCTTTTCTCTGAATATCTGCGGGAAGCTTATCCATTCTATGACAGTTTTGTGAGGCTCCTGCACTCCTCATTCTTTGGCCATATTTTTCTAACTGTCTTTATATCATGGCCATAGCCCACACTTCCTTGCTTCCTAAGACCCTTGGAAAGTTATGCTGGGCCCTTCCTTTTCTTCCCATGACCGTACTGATTTATTCTCTTTTTCTGTAGCCCTCCAGTAGGTCCTTCACTCCCTTCCTGCATCCATCCAAAGGTCCTGGCTCCTTCCCATGTTCCCCATAAGTCCTTTTTCTTCATGAAGCCCTATCTTTGAAGATCCTTCTGCAGGGATTTTCTGGCCTCTGTTATTAGATTCCCATTTCTCAAGTTCTGGGACTATGCTTGTCCCAGATAAGTGACAACAGTGAAATGAACTAAGTAGAACAACTGGGGCACATGCTATCTTCAAAACACTGTGAGGAAGTCCATGGGAGTTGTGGCCAGTTGGGAGCTTATGGCAAGGAAGTTAGCCAGGGTTTACTGGAAAATAGCAGAAGAGAAGGAAGAAAATTGCTCATAGAATGGAGAGTCATGGGGAGGGAAATGTGCAAGGGAGAAAGGACTACTCTTTTGGAGATGGGTCAAGAAAATGTTTCCTAAACTAGTTCATCCATCCCTTATTTCCATACAGTTTAGCTCAACAAGTCCTTAGTCATGCATTGGAATGCATATTGCACTCTGCATCTTATTGGGACCTTGAGATAACAACCTTAGACAAGTGACACTAAACTGCTGTAACTTTTATAAATCAGGTTTGTAGTAAATTTAGATTGGCAATGCCTTTGACTTTTACATTTTGAAACAGGTAGACAGCTCATCTCTAACTTTTTTTTTTCAAAAAGAACAGAAAACACAGTAAATAAAAAATTAACACATACATTAAGAGGATGCCAATGCAGCAAAATGGGCACTACGTGCATCAGTGCCTTTCTGGATTTGTCCCTCAGTGTATGTGTCCCAATTCCTTTTGGATCATGGATCACACAGTCAAGTCTGGTTCTTACCTATTCATATCTTTCCCGTTTCACTACTTAATGCAGTATTTTAGTCTTTTTATTAGATCAACTCTATTACAGTATACTATTTAATATCATACTCATTTTCTTTAAAATGAAATGTATCCTAGCATCCTCTGAGTTTTATGCCCACATTTCATTCTATTTTACACTTTAATTGATTAAATGTTAGGAGCTCTTGTATTAATCAAGAGCAACTGGATCTAGGTGATGATAGACTATACATTCCCTACATTGCCTAATGCTATAGGGAACATTTCCAGGTGTGTTCAGGACTTTGTCAGTATTTTTTGTATGAAATAGTAGCTCATGAGCATTAAAAACCCCTCAAATCATAAAAAGAAAGGAGATATTCTATGCCTGTTACTAATGAAAATAACTATAATTTTGTACCTCTAAGTCAGGAATATAACTATGTTTTTTTTTAATTAGGAAAACAAGATGGATGTGAGAGGAAACTATGTAATTGTTGTACTCTTAGACAGAGTCATAAATCTGACCTGACTTAAGTGCTTTGCTCAAAATTAGTATATGAGGCAGGAAACATTTACCGTAGTTCTCCTAGTCTTCCTCTTTTTCCACAGCACAGTTTTCACACCAACGAGCCAGTTAGCATTCATACTAGATCTTTATCCTCAGTCAAAATAGGTTGATCTTGCACCAGACACACCTGGTACTTTGACAGAGTTTGTCTTCCTACCTATTAAACGAGCTGCTTCTTTCTGCAGGCAGCCAAGCAATGGCACGCACTATAAATGCTAAAGGAAATATGAATGGAGACGGTATTTGTACAGCAAGGTGTTTTAGCTTGCTGACTATAATTACGGAACATTCCAGTAAGCGTGTGGAACAAAGCAGTCAGCATACAGCCTTTTATGGTGAGACACAGGTCTACCAGTAATGACAGCAGTGAAAGATGATGACACAGAATGCCTTTTATAACACAGTTAATTCACTACAGATTACAAAACACATCAGCTACAAGACAGAAACGCTGCATATATTACAATCAACTCCTGCATAAAATACAGTCAAGTAATTTTAAAATGGGTACTTTGATAAAAGACACTGCAGACATTCCAACCAACACTGGACAGTTACCTTGGAACTATAATGCTGATAATTATGAAGAAAAGTCTGAAAAAAGTTATTGGGTGAAAAATATATAAACTTTAATTTTTGGCGAATACATTTTAGAGGTCTTTTCATCGATGTGTGTGTGTTTTATTCTTTCTTTCCTAAATGCTGTATATTTCTGGCTTCCTATGGACACTACTTTAGAAGGCGGTGGTGTGCTTGTTCAGGATTAAGAATCCTCGTAAGTGGAGTGTCCAAAATTTGTCTAACTGTAGGCTGAATCTAATCAGCATTAGGTCACTGATGACCTTATCTTTAACACAGAAGTTTTACCTGTGGAAACAACAGGCATTCTAAACATGGGTTTCTAGGACCTATAATCTCCAGAAGCCACAACTCTGTGGGCCACATTCAGTTCAGGTTTCAGAGTAGCAGCCGTGTTAGTCTGTATCCACAAAAAGAAAAGGAGTACTTGTGGCACCTTAGAGACTAACAAATTTGTTAAACTCTAAGGTGCCACAAGTACTCCTTTTCTTTATTCAGTTCAGAGGTTCACTTTAATTGTTTTTCATAAGTGTGTGACTTAGTCCGAACTTCTTTGGTGCCAAACATGACGGTTTTCAAAATATGTAGGAGCTGATCAGTTGGACTGAATGAAGAACAATGTCCTCCCCGATATTATTGTATAAAACACTGTGTAACAGTGTGACTCAGCAGCTAGCACACCCAGTTTTGACTGGGTGCAGTGTACCAGGTTCTCCTCCTTTTGCTGACAGGTACTCCTGCCCTGGGGTGTTGTGCTTCTTCTTGCAACTTGGTCCTCTGGCTGGGTCACATACAGTCCCAGCCATTCTTGTGGAAAGTGATAGTCTATTGACCTAACAGTGGGCCTTTGGTCTGACTCCAGACTCACAGGTCCTTACCCCTTATATCAGGGGGTTTCAATAGTCCAAAACCTTTGTGCCCAGAGGGTTTTGCCCCACCTTCCTTGGTGGGCCAATGGGAGAATCGAGGCCCTTCCTATTATCTGGGTTCCAGGCCAGGGTCCCTTTAACAAGCAGACAATGCCTGGCTATACCGACCCCTTGCTGCCTCACTGGACCATTTCCTACCTCAACCTGACTGAGGTCTTTCCCACAGACTCTTCCCAGGCTCATTGTGTATCAGCATCATTCTCTCTAAACCTAATCTCCAGGTTCATTGCAGAGCTTCTTAGCACTTTTGGCCATCCAGCTGATTCCACTCCTGGAGAGTTTTCTCAACTTCCCTGGCAGAGCAGCCCCTGTAGGAATCTTCCTGCTCCCTGCAGGCCTCTCTGACAGCACGGAGAACCCTGGGAAAACACCCCTCCCCTAGTTACCCTTTACAACTGCCTTACACACCCTGTTGCAGGCCTACCTTCCCTCAGGGAGGCTCTGCCTGCCAGCAGCCCAACTCAGCTCTCTAGCTCCAGTCAGGCTTCTCTCACTGAGTGATAGCTAGCTTCTGCTCTCCTTCCCAGTCAGGCCTCATCTGAGCTGGCTTCAGCCCTTTTAACTCCACCCAGCAGACAATTACTGCAGGTTTAGCAGAGTGGGGCTGATTGATCCCACGGATCCTTCAGGCTCAGAGTTGGGTTTTTACTGCTAAAAGACTATCTTTCAAAATTACATTTTATTCTGACAATGATTAAGAACATAATAAATCAGGTTAAATCTCCTCTGAAGTGGAAAATTCTTACTTTGCTGCATTCAGGCAAGGTTTTCACCAGCTTTTTGAAAATACCTAGTCCTGCAAGATTTCTATAGGATTGCACATAAGCCCCTCAATCTGCCTGCACAGTTCTTCTTGAAGGACAGGGGTCTAAATGGCTGAAAACAAGGCTTTATCTGTGTTAGGTAAAAGATGTTGATCCCAGAAATGAAGCACTGAGGATGTTTAAAAAAAAAAGTACACAGGGATCCGTTTTCAGGAAGGCAGCCTGCTTTTTGCAGGGGTAATTTGTGATAGCAGTTGAATTGCAGGTACCATTTTGAATACTTACAATTCTACCTGACTGTGGGTGAAAATAAAAACATGTACCTGTCCATTCTCTGCACTTCAAAATGAGAAAAGGAAAATATAGCTATTAGAATGACTGTATGTTTTCAGTTCTGGTAGTGCTTGGATGACACTGTTATAAATGGATAGAGACCTTTCGTTTGTCATGAGGTAACCTTTACAGATTTCACAGAACCATAGTGAAACTTTATACACTTTTAATTCAGATCACATTGGTTCTCTATGTATGTTTCCTTTCAATGTGTGCAAAATCCCACATATCTAAAAAAAATGTCAAGTTTTGCACAGAAAATTTCCTCCACTACCACATTTCATATTCTAATAATATGTAAGTAAGAGACTGAATGGGAAAATGTCAGATGTACATATCAGAGAGAAACTGTGATCCAGACTTGGGACCATGCTATATGAAGATTGTCCGGAAGTAGAGTTTTTCACGTCCTGATATTTGTGAATAAAATATATATGTCCTACCTCAATTCACACAATATAGACACTCTCTTTTGCCAGGTTCCCCCTCCCCCCATTCATCTGCTGAGTTTAGACTTCATATGAAGAAGAATAAGGCCTACCTGTCAAAATAAAATAAAATGCTATAATAATGAAATATACAGCACATGCTCTGGGAAAGTACTCAGTTTACTTACATATGCTGCAGCTGGTGAGTGCTATTGAAAAATGATTAATTCCACCACCCAGAAAAATAAGTATGTTTACAGAATATTTTAAACAGAATACATCTTCATCTTTTCACATGCTCAGTGTTCAGTTTTTGATTTAATATTAATGCTCTTCACTGCAAAATACCAGTTCCTATGCTGAAAAAGGTTAATTCCTATATTTCTTGATAGTCCAGTGCAATATATTCTTACATGGTGAAGAAATCAAAATGTCTTTTAAATCTTGCTCCAAGTACCCACACATTCCATGTTAAGCCGCAATGCTTAATTTAATATCTGTATGGCAGTGGTAAGGGTTTTAAACAATAGACTGTGTAGCCTAAGGGACATAGGAACAGAATTCAGAAGGTGCTATAATAGGTTTGAAAAATGATTATATATTTGAGATGAGGCAGAAAAACCAAAAGCAAGGAACACTTTACCACAACTGCCAGAAAATAATGCAGTCACTATGTGAGCACACCCTGAGGCACTCCTCTGTCAGAAAGGGAGAGAAGTCCACAGTACTGTCATGGTCCACAGGCTACAAATGTTCCCAATGTAGCTGGGTATTCAAAGCTTTCTGACATAAAAGCTCAACAGCTGTGGTTCACTGGAAGTCTGGGGGCAATAATTCTGTATTTTAATTACATAAATGACAATAGTTTTTCAACAAGAGAAAGAACAGGAGAGGGAGAGAGAGAATGGAAAATAAAATTAGTCTTATTTCATTTCCTTTCTAAATTACTTCTTGGAAACAAGTGCAAAATATCATTCCAAATTCCCTCAAGTGCTTGAAATCATTGTTCAAAATGAAAGGCATTAATTACCTGCAGCAGTGGTGTTCATCAAAATGCAGTTCCAGATTTCATTTAGCCTGTCATCCTATTCTCCTAATAGCCATTCTTGGTCTTTTCTTTGAGGTGGTGAGAAGAATCTGTATTTGTTATTACAAGATTCAATCCCAAATTCTCCCACTAAAGATCCCCCCAGAACAAAACAACCCACCCAAACTTCCCCTTAGATGCTTGCATTTGTAATTTTTTGAATACGTAGTGGTACTGTATGTATACTTGTGTTGTTAGTAAGATGCAAAACAAGTACCGTACATAGCACTGTAATCTGCAAAACTATGAAATGATGAAACAAAACAGACTGTGGGGGGAAATAATAAATTTCCTAGATCATGATAAACAGAGCGTTTAGGATGAGCTAAACTATATTCTACTCAAGGCTGATTTCTACAGCTTGGAGACACCAGTCGCACAATATTTACTGGACTCAAATGTAAAGCATTTTTTAAAATACTGATAATCTTACTTTGCACTTTGTGTGTAAAATTCTGTCTATTCCTTGATCTGCTTTTGATTTGTGATGGGGAAACCTCGCAAGATTCAGTCCAGATAAGACACTCAATAGATTTGTCTTCAGCTCCATTGAGTCTCCATAATCTGTCTTTAGACTCCACAGTATGCCGTTCCTCCCATTGATGATGTATGGCAGCTTCATCTTCCTTCCCTCCTTCAATGACTTCCTAACAGCCCGATTCCCAGACTCCTTCTCTATCATCTCCATGAGCTAATCTTGAGATCCTTACTCAGTTTTTACTCTTTCCATACTCAGGCAAACTCACAATAAAGTTAATAGGTATTTGCCTAATAAGGAATGAGAAAAAATTGAGGAAACAGTCTTAAAAAATTTACGCCTGTAGTTGTCTTTACGCACATGAGTAGTCCCATTGACTTCAAAAGAATGACACACGTGTATAAAGTTAAGCATGAGTATAACTGATTGCAAGCTCATGACCTGGATGAGGACCTCGAGATCTGCCTCCAGCAGCACAGCCCTGAGTAGCGTGTGCTGATAAGTCTTATTTTAACATTAGTCAATGGGGTAAGGCACAGAATGCTGTATGTTAAAAAGGTTTTAAATACACATGTATTTTATTTAAATAATGTTGAATTTCTGGGCATTCTCCCCAAAATTCCTTTAGTTTCCTTAACAATTAGAGTCAGCTTTGGCATATTTTTGTAACAATGCAGTGAAAGATTAAATAACAAACCATATGTATATGAAATGTATATAAACGAGGCATTCAGTGGAAGAGAAAAGTAAAGGCAGGCACAAATGAGACAGTGGGTTCTGTTTTATTCTCACTATGGCTCAATTTGAAGGTAGAAAACTATCAACTTTATTAAATAAATTCATCCTGGCTTGATTTCTACCCAGAACTGAAACAAAAGGTGTACAGCATGCCTCAGACCACACAAATTCCCATTCTGGGGCCACCCTATCACTGATGTACAGTACTTCTGAGGCATTTGAGGAAAAAGATAGTGAAGTAGCACATGGAAAACAACCACAGGTAGATAGATTCTATGGGAATATGGAAGTATTGCCCTGTGTGAGGGACTCAGACAGAGATAATTTTTATAAAGAGTAAGATTGTTTAAACCCAAACTAACAATATATGTCTCATCCTTTAAGAGAAAAGGGACAAGATTCTCATTTCTGCCTGCCTAGTCACTTTGCTATTAAGCATTTGCAAGCTTCAGAACATGGTGACTGGAAACTACCACTTTTATATGTAAAGATACAGAGGGGCAATTAGCTATCTAAGCCACACAAATTCAGGAGGCATTGCTAAGGTACAAAGAACATAGCCATAGTTTCCTGTTTATCTTGTTTGCCAGGGGCTTACCTTTATACAAAGGATGTGTGAGCCCTTCCCTTGTGGTATGCTATAAGCATTTAACACCTCAAGGATTCACGGAAGCCATTCCAAAGCAAGATTCAGAAGTACTTGAAAATGGAATGGTTTGCTTTCCACAATTCTAATGGTATTTTTTCTTATCACATTTGTGGCTTCTTTGGCCTTTCTGGGTTGGTGTGATCACAATTGCCATGTAAATTCCCTTGAGCAAGGGGCTTCTTAAGAAAGCAGTATACTTAGGACACCCTGCATGGATGCACAAGGGGGAGATAGGGTTCAAAGAACTTTCACCATCATCCCCTTGTTCCTCTGTGCAAGAGCCAGTTACAATGGTGTTCCTGTTACCTTGGAACACAAGAACTTGGCCAGTCTAACACTGTTGGTGATGGTAAAAACACCCTGAAAGGGGTGCAGGGGGTAGTCCCTCACGGAGCTGAGATACTGTGCAGTGAATAAGTGGCAGCATGTGCTGCACCCAGTTAAGGACATAGCAATGAACAATGATCTCTGCATGGTGCCAGCATTTACAAAGATATTGTGCCCACCTCAGGTAAAAGGCCTTCAGTGACTTTGTGCCTCGGAATCCTTCTCCACTGGAAGATGTGGGTTAAAAGCCACATTAGAGCCATCGGAGCAGTCACCATGCCATTCTTCCATATGGGTAAATGTTTTTAGAAATGAGAGATACCACTTTATTTGCATCTACCTCAGCTCTAAATCAACTTTTAAAATAAGTAAGTAATAAAATATTCCATTGTCACCTAAAGTTGTTTTTTAGCCATTTTGAATTAAAGAAGGTGTTATAGGCAGAGCCAAAGAGTGACAATAGAAAGTTAAAGTGCAATCTGAGAGATACCCCACACAGAATCTAACACTCATTGCAGCTAAACAGATCAGTAGATTATGAAAAAAAAAAAAGGAGTACTTGTGGCATCTTAGAGACTAACCAATTTATTTGAGCATAAGCTTTCGTGAGCTACAGCTCACTGCATCCGATGAAGTGAGCTGTAGCTCACGAAAGCTTATGCTCAAATAAATTGGTTAGTCTCTAAGGTGCCACAAGTACTCCTTTTCTTTTTGAGAATACAGACTAACACAGCTGTTACTCTGAAACCTGTCAGTAGATTATGGAATCCTATTCCATAACCTTCCACATATAGAATAAATAGTGTCCAACACTTTAGGCCAAACTTTCAACAGGCTTTCTGGGCATTGGTCACAGTAGTTTGAGTGAGTTATTGTAAATTAATCATGGACTAAAAGGAATTCTACCTCTTAAAATCCCAATAGTTAAAAAAACTGAAACCCAGAATAAAAGGATGGTAAAAAACAAAAATGTTAAAATGAAGCCTGCCTCTCACCCATCTGATTTATAAACCAATTAAGAAAAGCAGTTGATGTGGTTCATGATCCAGTTAAAAATACTTAACACAATAACGTTTTTATGTACATAATTACAGTAAGTTTACTAAAATTGTTGTTACCATACAGTTTCAAGTTACCTTAACAATAAAAAGTTAAGTACTATGTTTGACTACAGGTGGCCAGACATTAGTGAAGACTGAACCTATTAATCAAGTCCACCCTCATGTTTGTGGACTGTTCTAATAAATGAGCCAAAGGAAGCCTCCACGAGATTAGCAAGTAGGAACTAAAATAATCTTGTCTCATACTGAATTTGCTCTTTCCATATCTTATATTTCTCCTTATCTTTTGTGAGCTGATCCAACTCTCATTTCCAACTGTGATTCCCAACTGGCGGTCAAAAATTGAAGCAGACATCTGAAACTAGTGAAGACCCCTTTCAGGAACCTGGACTTGCTGTATGTGCATCTAACACCATCAGACTTGAACTGGAGCCTTGTGATCTGTAGGCAGCAGTTCTTTTAGGTCAGCTGCCCTACAGGGAAGCTCTCTCAGGTTGATTGTCTCTTTGCATGTACTGCATTAACAATCCCTCCCCGCCCCACCCCCTCCAGCAAAAGATGCCTACTGGTATTATGTCTCCCCAACTCCCATCATTCTCAGTTATCTGGGGACCAGAACACATACATACACTATATGCGCACACGCACCCTTCCCATTCTGGGGCACCATGTCTGTGATGCACACTGCTCTTGAGGCACCGGGAAAAAGACAGGAAAGGAGCACATAGAAAACAATCACAGGTGTATTGTATTATATACTATATATTATATGTTTCAGAGTAGCAGCCACGTTAATCTGTATTCGCAAAAAGAAAAGGAGGACTTGTGGCACCTTAGAGACTAACCAATTTATTTGAGCATAAGCTTTCTTGAGCTACAGCTCACCTGAATGCATCCGATGAAGTGAGCTGTAGCTCACGAAAGCTTACGCTCAAATAAATTGGTTAGTCTCTAAGGTGCCATAAGTACTCCTTTTCTTTTTATATATTCTATGGTATATCAGCTGTAAACTGTGGATATGTAATATATACAAATTATATATATAAAATGCCTGACCTGGTCTCACCTTGAGTCCCATTTACGCTGTGAACTGATAATGCCAAACATTCCATTTAAATGAACGGTGCACGATGCACCTGGAACAAACAAATGAAACAAAAACCTCCATTCCTAGGTAAGCAGTTACATTCGGAATCAAATGACTTTTCCAAGAGTGATTTTGTAACAGAATCAATATACAGAATCAATGCCATGGATTCACATGCTTGCTCTAAAATTCTAATGCAGGCATCTGTTCATCACAGATATGCAGCAGTGTGCATACATCAGCCCGATAGTGGCACCTGATAGCTTCTATGCAGCTGTTTGTGTTATTAACTAGATATCCCGTGGCAGTGCTAAGTTAAATGCTTTCAATGGAATGTTGTTTAGCTAAACTACTGACTGTTCATTGGCCTGGATTTACAGTAGTATTATAAACATATTGCTGCTTTTGACATTTTGCACTTATAGAAGATCATTAGTCACTGAGCTTTGAGACTTATTTACTGCAGCTTTACCCACAAACAAACAATGTAACACATGTACCAGTTAATTCCCTCTTTAGATTCCCAATTTAGATATATTGTTTTTCAGCATATGCCATATTCATTATTATTGCTAATTGGTTTATGATGAGCTAAAATAGTTTTTGCCCATTTCAGGGAAAGATCAGCCAATAGGTATCTTCTTCCAAACAAAAAGAATACAGAGCATAAATGTGCAATAAAAATTGAAAACAGATTACAAAGCATTTTCCTTTTGAATGAGACAAAAGCAAGGAAGGATTTGGATAGCTCTGACTGACTTTGTTTCAGAGATTCAATAATTCACTTCTTCTTTAGTACAAAGAAAAGGAGTACTTGTGGCACCTTAGAGACTAACCAATTTATTTGAGCATAAGCTTTCATGAGCTAGTACAGAATTTAAACTGCATTGAGACAGTTCACATGCTGTTTTCTGTAGTACAGGATGTTTGGTGAAATTTTTAACTAGTATATTTCTAAATCTTGGTCCACTTGAATGGATTTAATCTACATGAATGGATTTAATAATTAACTAAGGGTAAATCTAAATTATGTTGACAGTCTCTGAAAAATGTAATTAAATTATCTCTGGTCAAATAGAAACATTATTAACTTCTGAATTACTTCTGAATCTGAGAATTCAGAATTCACACTTCCTGCAAATACATTTAATTTAGACATAAATCCAATGTGAATATGGCATGAATGTTTTGTATCATAGACCTCTATACATCTTTATTAATACTTATTCTTCTGAAAGTACGTTTTTTCACAGATATGGTCCAATTGATTGATTGAAGAAGTTACTGTAAAGCCTTTTAAAATTCCATTCATTCTGCTTCTAAGAAAATATATGCAGTCCCTTGATCTCTGTTATAGGCATACCAACTCCATTAGATTTAATGGAAGACACCAAAGCCTTGCAGCAAAAAAGTTGTGAATATTCTTATCATTGGTCATTTTTGATGTGCAATTTACCTTTAAATGATGCAAGTCAACAGGCTAAGGGTCTGGCTAAC
The DNA here is from genome assembly GCF_965140295.1 of Lepidochelys olivacea. NCBI lineage: Eukaryota > Metazoa > Chordata > Testudines > Cheloniidae > Lepidochelys > Lepidochelys olivacea. Next base: position 27,002,965 of record NC_140417.1, on the reverse strand, counting down.
AAAATACTTTGTGTTGTGTGCTCTTTGTATTATTAATAATTATTATTATTATTGAAATTATATAGGAAAGATTGAATTGTTGAAATAATAAGAGCACCCATCAACCCACACTGAGGGCAAATATTTAGTCAACCTTGCTGCTTTTACTTCCTTACCAACAGGATAGTCTTTCCCAAGATTATTAAACACAGTAATAACAGTAACACAGATACTGACTCCATAGGACTGCTGAAGCACATAACTCAGCTGCTCACATGCACCGAGACAGTATCATTCGTATAAATACCTTACAGCACTTTTCAGTTACTACGCTCACATCAAATAATATTCAGCAATTTAAAGCTTGATTTCAAACTCAGGCCACAGTATGCCAAAAGACATGCACGCCTTCTTAAATGTGGCAGAGAAGATCCCACATATTGGGGGATGCTGAAAATTTACTTATGAAGGAGTAGTAAAGCTCTCAGTACAAGACTAATGTCAGTAGACATTTTGGCAGCCAAGTTTTGAAAAAAGTAAAAATCACAATTTTTTTTAAAGGTAAGAGAGGTGGCACAGAGACCAAGAAAAAGAGAATTATACTAATCCTAAGAAGAGATGAATAGGAGCATGCATATTAATCTGGATAGTCTTTACAAGGGCACACATATGGAGACAATGGCAAAGATCTAGATCATAGTTAGTGAGACTGCAATAAAAAGGGAACAGTTGCCACACTGTGGTATCTCAGATATTAAATCTGAAAGACCACCATGATTTCCTATTCTAACCATACTATGACTTCAGTATAGGGTGACCAGATGTCCCAATTTTATAAAGACAGTCTCGATATTTGGGGCTTTTTCTTATATAGGCGCCTATAACCCCCACCCTCTGTCCCGATTTTTCACATTTGCTATCTGGTCACCCTACTTCAGTATATCAGACAATACAATGTGATAAGTGTTGTTAAATACTGATTTTCTAATAGAGACCACTATTTTTTGCTATTTTTTTGTTTGTATTATAGTAGTGCCTCTTTCAGGAATGGAACTTAATGATCAGGCACTGCTATATAAAAACATTTCTTGTGTTGCACTAATTACATTAGCTTAGTAAGCAAAGCTCTTCAGGGCAGGGACCATCTTTTTGTTATGTATTTGTATCATATCAAGCATAATCAGGCCCTGATCCATGACACTGGCTCCTAGGAACAATACAAATAATGAATGAATGAAAAAGAAAACATCATTTTACTCTGCTACAACAAGAGCAAATGCCATAGTTCATTTATTAAACACTATGGATTTGATTCACTGCTAGGGGAGGGCTGGTGGAATTACCACTGATATAAGGATTACATTGAGTTTCGCAAACTTAGTTTGCATCTGGGCTTTATAGGAAACTCAATGGAGGAAGCTAAAGATCAGTGCATCGCCAGGCTGCCTGGGTTTCTCCCTAGCCAGCACTTGTTTTGAGTTGCACTGGCTCCCTAAAGTTGCTCCAGTAAAGACGACATCTGGCAGATGTACAGCTACTGGTGGCCTTGGATCTTGGTTTACACCAATAGAAGACAACATGTACCAGGTTGGGGTGACTCTAGCTCATGTGTAATGTTCAATCTGCTGGCACATTCTTTTAAAAAACATAGTCTAACAGAAGACCATCTGAGATTTCATATTTGCAGTCAAAATCCATTATAGCAACCCAAATGTGAGTTATCCATATTGCATTTACTATTTATTTTTCTTCCTTCTCTCTCCTACTTAAGAAATTCACTAAACAGTAAAGAGAAAGGCAGAGAGAGATGTTATCTATTTACTGAACATCTGACATGTGTGCACTGATTGTGGGATGAGGTAGCTGTCTTTTTGCCATTTTCTCATCTTTGTGGAGGGTACTAAATGAGGGGTTGCTACTTGAGGATACTGGTATTAAGTTAATAAGTCATCCAGTGAGTGGGATTTTTCTTGTAAAAATCATATTACCTCAGTCACATGTGGTTTGCCTAAAGGCTCTGTTCAGCTTGCTACAAGTGAGATTGCTATACATCCCTGCACAAAAGCTTCACACTAGACTAGCTGGGTATCTTAATACAGTCAAATATAAAGAAGAAAAGCTAGTCTTGTGGCTAAATCATAGGACTACCATTCAGGAAACCTGGGTCTATTTCTAGCTTGTAACAGTTTGGGCATTTTGCCAGTGTCCCCAGTCTGATTTTGAGGGGTGAGGGATGTATTGTAATTCAGCCTCCATTTTGAGTGTAACCTTTCACTCTATATGCTTGTTATGTTGGATGGCATCATCCCCCTTGTTTGAGGGAGGGTGGGTGGAAAGGTAGATGGGCTGGTGCCTACGTGTCTGAACCTGAATGAAATCAACAATTAAATAGCCTTACTGTGGCAGGATAATGGGTGTTACCAACCCTCTGCCCAGCGGAGCACCCAAAGGATTGGAAAACGGAAATACCCCAGGGCAAGGATAGAAGGAGAAAAGGTGTCAGACTGTTTTAAAAAAGACACACTCACTGTTAAGGAGGGGGGTCACATTAATACCAGAAAAAGAAGACTGGGCAGGAGGAGCCTGGACCAAGACCCAAAAGGACACTGACCAAGACCCAAAAGACTCTCACAAGTGGTGAGGGATATGGAGGGAGGGAATTGTGTACAAGTGTTTGTTGTTTTTTCATAGATCTGTAACTCTCTTGTGCTTTCTACTGGCAAAGTGTGCTTGTGTTTAACAAGTTTCTCTGCAAAGCCTGAGTGTTCCTTACTGTAAACATCATGTGGTCCCTGAAGGGTTAAACTGTAAATCAGAGTGCCCATGGGGGACACCTCTAGGGACGACATGCATAAGCTACTGGGGATACTTGCAAGGTTTAGAACTGGTCCTGAAGCCTAGCACAGCTGGACCATGGGGTCCCATATCCCAGAGAAGGGGTACCAGACAGGGAGTCTGCACCCCAGAAATCTGTCTGAGAGGCTGCACTTACAGACAGCATCTGGATGCTGCTAAGACCCAGGGAGTTTGGAAGCTTGTGGAATCCAAACGCTGGGTACAACAAAGCAGCCTGATTATGGTCCACAAGGGGGACCTCAGCCAGGACTATCACACCGTTCTACCACACACTCCCTTTCAACGTTGGACAAAACACAGACAAATATTCAAAAGTGGCCACTGATTTTTTGTGGTTTCAGAGTAACAGCCGTGTTAGTCTGTATTCGCAAAAAGAAAAGAAGTACTTGTGGCACCTTAGAGACTAACCGATTTATTTGAGCATGAGCTTTCGTGAGCTACAGCTCACTTCATCGGATGAATACCGTGGAAACTGCAGCAGACTTTATATACACACAGAGATCATGAAACAATACCTCCTCCCACCCCACTGTCCTGCTGGTAATAGCTTATCTAAAGTGATCATCAAGTTGGACCATTTCCAGCACAAATCCAGGTTTTCTCACCCTCCACCCCGCCGCCACACAAACTCACTCTCCTGCTGGTAATAGCCCATCCAAAGTGACAACTCTCTACACAATGTGCATGATAATCAAGGTGGGCCATTTCCTGCACAAATCCAGGTTCTCTCACCCTCTCAGCCCCCTCCAAAAACCACACACACAAACTCACTATCCTGCTGGTAATAGCTCATCCAAAGTGACCACTCTCCCTACAATGTGCATGGTAATCAAGGTGGGCCATGTCCAGCACAAATCCAGGCTTTCTCACCCCCACCCCTTTTTTTTCCCCCGGGGACACACACACACACACACACACAAACTCACTCTCCTGCTGGCAATAGCTCATCCAAACTGACCACTCTCCAAGTTTAAGTCCAAGTTTAACCAGAACGTCTGGGGGGGGGGGGTAGGAAAAAACAAGGGGAAATAGGCTACCTTGCATAATGACTTAGCCACTCCCAGTCTCTATTTAAGTCTAAATTAATAGTATCCAATTTGCAAATGAATTCCAATTCAGCAGTTTCTCGCTGGAGTCTGGATTTGAAGTTTTTTTGTTGTAAGATAGTGACCTTTATGTCGGTGATTGCGTGACCAGAGAGATTGAAGTGTTCTCCGACTGGTTTATGAAAGTTATAATTCTTGACATCTGATTTGTGTCCATTTATTCTTTTACGTAAAGACTGTCCAGTTTGACCAATGTAAATGGCAGAGGGGCATTGCTGGCACATGATAGCATATATCACATTGGTGGATGTGCAGGTGAACGAGCCTCTGATAGTGTGGCTGATGTTATTAGGCCCTGTGATGGTGTCCCCTGAATAGATATGTGGGCACAGTTGGCAACGGGCTTTGTTGCAAGGATAAGTTCCTGGGTTAGTGGTTCTGTTGTGTGGTATGTAGTTGCTGGTGAGTATTCGCTTCAGGTTGCGGGGCTGTCTGTAGGCAAGGACTGGCCTGTCTCCCAAGATTTGTGAGAGTGTTGGGTCTTCCTTTAGGATAGGTTATAGATCCTTAATAATGCGTTGGAGGGGTTTTAGTTGGGGGCTGAAGGTGACGGCTAGTGGCATTCTCTTATTTTCTTTGTTAGGCCTGTCCTGTAGTAGGTAACTTCTGGGAACTCTTCTGGCTCTATCAATCTGTTTCTTCACTTCCGCAGGTGGGTATTGTAGTTGTAAGAAAGCTTGACAGAGATCTTGTAGGTGTTTGTCTCTGTCTGAGGGGTTGGAGCAAATGCGGTTGTATCACAGAGCTTGGCTGTAGACAATGGATCTTGTGGTGTGGTCAGGGTGAAAGCTGGAGGCATGTAGGTAGGAATAGCGGTCAGTAGGTTTCTGGTATAGAGTGGTGTTTATGTGATCATTGTTTATTAGCACTGTAGTGTCCAGGAAGTGGATCTCTTGTGTGGACTGGACCAGGCTGAGGTTGATGGTGGGATGGAAGTTGTTGAAATCATCATTTTTTGTGCCAACTCAAAGCACATATGGTGGATTTTCAGAGGTGCTGAGCATTGACCCCAAATGGAATTTAAGGATTTCATCTTCATGCAGGAAGTGTAGCTAGAGGCTGTGATGGGATTTTTGTTTCCATATCCTGGTTGTACAAGAACCATGAAAAATAAACCTGTAACCACAGAGAGGTTTGTTTCTACCCTCTAAATCTGGCTCTTCTGCAAAGTTTCTCTCCAGCTGTCCTATACTCTGGTCCTGCCACACTTGCCCTTGTGCCAGAATATTACACTTTCACATTAACCAGTTATGTTTATTTGTAAAACATACTTTGCAATATACTTAATGAAAACAATTAAAGCAGGGCCAAAACCAGAGACCCTTGCTAAGTTTTTAAATAGTCTTACTCATGAAAGCTCCCCCCTAACTTCAACAAGAGCCTTTAAAAATAAACAGGGCCTTATTCTTTTTTCTTATACAGAAAAAATTAAGATTGAGATGTAGGCAGAGGCCCAAATACAGTTTTGGTGTAAGTGGGAACAATTCCTATTAACTTCAATGCTACATCTGCTTATATCAAGTCTGAATTTGTTCTACAGGGTCTGTAGAATTTTCTTATATTTTAAATTAAGATTATACTGTTGATAGTTCTGGTTATATCTGAAATGTGCAGCCTTTTGATTATCTTTTTCTCTTTCTATTCTATTCTATTATCTTTTGCTCCTCCATTATTCCATACAGTACATATTTTGGATAATTAGAACTGTGAATATGAATACTTTAAATAAATTCACATAGTACTTTTTTTATTTACTGAGAAAGAGCTAACAGGAGAAGGGGTTTAAAGTGTTCTCTTGGTAAAGTGTCTAAAAGGCGATATACCCAAATATCTAGATATCTGTTTAATGTAGACAGAAAGAAAGAGGTCAAAAAGGGACAGATTTTAGTTGCTTATCTAGAACAGGATGCATTTAAACTAAATAATTGTTTAATAGCATCTCTCCAATATTGGATCTCTTACTTAGGCCTTGGCTTATTTTACACTGAAGGAATTCTGTCCCACATCAAAGACCTCTGTTAAAGAAAAAAAAAATTCCTTTAAAAAGAAACTTTGGCTGAACAAATAATTTTCAATTTAGGAGCAGGTGACAGTAAGATATCTCCCAAGGGCAGACTATTTAGACTTTACATAGAACTAAACAACTCTGTTATGATGAAAGCCGGACATTCCTCAGCACTGGGATCTAATGAAAACGTCAACATTTTATGCAGTTTTGAAGCTGACAATTTAACAGTTTTACATGATCCTTTGAACATTTATCATCAATTTCTACAAGTTAAATTTAGACAAGGGGAATAGTTACATAAAGCAAACAATTTTTGCATATACTAAAAAAACTGCACAAGTTCTTTAAGAAAGCAAATGTGTATTTAACTATTATGTATCTCTTTGCAATAAACTGTCAGTATTATGGAGTCCCATACACAGGAAATCAAATGTTAAAAAAGAAGAATAAATGATTCATCGTGCTAGGCACGATATGCTTTCTCTCTTTCTCTGGAACATATGTTGATAACTGCCACCAATCCCAAAGTCTATTGTGTACATGATTGATGTCTTGTGCAGACAAGGGAGCCAAGGTCAGGATAGCCCAGTGTAAATTATGGTGGCCCAATCTTTCAAAAACTTCTTGTCACTCTGACAAGGAAAGGAAGAGGTGGAAGTGGTAAGATGCAGCCCCAACATGCAAGAGCAGAATTTCAGTTTTGGAAACAGTGGATTTGAGGTGATGGCGACACATCAGTGAGGAAAGGTCTGTAAACACTTTGAGACAAGACAGGTGAGAATGGGGAGAGTCTGGAGGTACATTTGGGAATCGTTTGTATAAAGTTACTAGTTGAAAATATGGGATTGGCTTTAGTCACCAGAAACAGTACAGAGGGAGAAGAAGAAAAGACTGAGGATACAGCATTAAGATTCATGATGAAATAGGGCCAAAGCGGAGAATCACTAGAGAATACAGTGAAGGAGACACTGCAAGACTGGATGAGAACCAAGAGAGAAAAGGAGTTGCAGAACCTAACAGAAGAGAGGAAGTGGAAGCAGACAAATCAAAAAGAATGAGAAAGTGTCACTTTGGATTAGCTAGCCAGGAGTCATTACTAAGTAGAAAGGTGCAAATAATGGAAAATTACTAACTGAATAAATTATTCAAAAATATTGTAGAATTTGTCAAATAAATTATCCAATTAATATTATTTACTTGACTCTATTAGTAACCTGTGGCAGGATGGCTTTGGTGGAGTGTAGAATAGAAGCCAGATTGGAGGGAATTAAGATCAGAGTTGATGTTGATAGAGAGCACACTTGAGGATTTTTAGGTAAAGAGGGACCCAAAGTGTCAAGGGAGTTGAGGGAAGGTTTTCTGAAGATGGAAGATACAATGCAAACAGAACATGGGCTTGTAACACATGAAACAAAGGAAGCCTTCATACTTCAGCACTGTGCTTTAAATATTGTACAGGTATACAATGGCATGGCACTTAGTTAAAACAGATGGAAAAATTACTTCAAAAGAGAGTTTTAAAAGTTTATGCTATTTCACCAAGTGATATTCCTGCTGCTCCTCATGCATTTTGTTTTTAATAATCCTTTGATTGAGAACATTAATTTAATGTATGAAACATATATAAGAAGCCAGCTTTCCACAAGCCTGTTTGCAAAACATTATTTCCAGAAGTGTAGCTTGCTGTCATTAAACATATTTAAATGTTTGTGCCTAGATCATGAATTCATGAATGTGTAATTCATTTCCCTTTTCTAAGCATTCATTATTTTAGAGTTCTGCTTCTGTGAGAAAAAACAGATCTGTATAGAGATTTACCAGTATACCCTTAATTAGTATACAAAAAAACTAAAACTGCTGGAAATGCACAATGGTGGTTCAAGCTTGCCTGAATGTCAGCACAACGACCACACCTGGGACCTAGAAAGCCTATATCTAATGGGTAGTGAAATATAGTTTACAGAAATGGATTCCTTATAGCAAATGTAGAATGACAATACATATGTGGGATATGATTCCTTTACACAAAGTGCCTTATGTACTGTTTATTTCCCATCAAATAAATTTATTAGAGACTGTCATAAATATAAAGGGAAAGGTAACCGCCATTCTGTATACAGTGCTATAAAATCCCTCCTGGCCAGAGGCAACATTCTGTTACCTGTAAAGGGTTAAGAAGCTCAGCTAACCTGGTTGGCACCTGACCCAAAGGACCAATAAGGGGACAAGACACTTTCAAATCTTGGAGGGGGGGGAGGACTTTTGTTTGTGCTCTTTGTTTACGTGGTGGTTGTCTCTTGGGACTGAGAGAGGCCAGACAGAAATCCATCTTCTCCAACCCATCCTAATCCAAGTCTCCAATATTGCAAGCAGTATAGGTAAGCCAGGCAAGGTGGATTAGTTTATCTTTTGTTTTATGTGAATTTTCCCTGTGTTAAGAGGGAGGTTTATTCCTGTTTTCTGTAACTTTAAGGTTTTGCCCAGAGGGGGATCCTCTGTGTTTTGAATCTGAATACCCTATAAAGTATGTTTACCTTTCTTTTTTTAATAAAATCCTTCTCTTAAGAACCTGACTGATTTTTCCATTGTTCCAAGATCCAGGGGTTTGGGTCTTTGATGATTTTGTAACCAATTGGTTAGTATATTATTCTCAAGCCTCCCCAGGAAAGGGGGTGTGTAGGGCTTGGGGAGATATTTTGGGGGGAAGACCTCTCCAAGTGGTCTCTTTCCCTGTTCTTTGTTTAAAACACTTGGTGGTGGCGGCATACTGTTCAAGGACAAGGCAAAGTTTGTACCTTGGGGAAGTTTTTAACCTAAGCTGGTAAGAATAAGCTCAGGGGGTCTTTCATGTGGGTCCCCACATCTGTACCCTAGAGTTCAGAGTGGGGAAGGAACCCTGACAGAGACTCTTTAGGGCGTATCTGAGAAACTATTTACCTGCACCGGTCAACTGTGGAACAATTCTATCAGGTGAAGTATTTTTTCATATGCACCCTGAACTGTTTATTCATTGTTAGCTTTTCTTGCAGGTTACCCAATTTTTAAAAAAAATATATTTAAAAATATGCCACATTTTAAGATGTATTTGTCTGCAATTAACATTTGGTTTACTTCTCCCTGTTTCCCTCCCAAATAGCTGAATGCTACATAATTAATACTTCTGAACCAAGAATAAAGCAAATTATTGTTTTCTGGTAACTAAAGGAGTAAGATACAACTAAAAAGAAATAAAAGTAACATATCATTAGCACACACGAGTTAAGATATATACAAACTGAAATGATGTTTTAGCTTCATATAAAAATAATATTTGGAGCTCAAAGTCCAAAATTTACCTAAGTACATTATTAATTTAAGTCCTCACAGCACCTTCAACCCACAGTGGGTTAAGTAGGAATGCACTTAGTACCTAACTGAGGTACTTGGGTTGAATTGTTAATTCACTGTAACTGGAGGCCAGTTTCTAGTTAAAATGATAAAATAAAGGGTTCCCAGAGTTAAAAGGCTTGCAGTTTCGTGATGGGCCTCGGGCTCATGGGATAGGGTGAGGCCTTCGTGGGCCAGGGTCATTACAAGTCAAGGTCCCAACCGTTCTGCATCCTCTGTCCCCCTCACAGGAGGGAGGGTGCTTGGACTCAGAGAGAGCTGAGTCCAGTGGGGAAGGCTGAGAGGAACATACCTCGAGTTATGGGTTACATGGTAAGTAGCCCTGTAATCCCTGCACTGAAACCAATTAAATGCCTGGCGTGGAAGAGTATGGGCGATGGGCAAGTAGTGCCCCTCCCCTGTTCTAAAGTTTAAAAAAAGTTACAGCCTGCCGCTTAATTCCATGCATGTGTCTGTCCTCAATTTGCTGCTGTGTCTGCGTCAAATGGCTACAGCTAGGAATGTCAAACTTTGTTTTGCAGATCTCATTGAAAAAGTCTGCTTGAAGAAAACTTTGAAGAAAATCAATTCAGCAGCTTTGAAGTTGCGGGTTAAAAACTAAAATTTTGTGCATAACTTTTCTTGTATTTTTCTACTTTTTAAAATACATGTATTAAGGACACTGCATTACCGAAACCAGCAGAGGCTGAAAGTGTATCTACAGACCAAGGAATTTATTAATGCTCTAGGCCAAAAAGCTCTGTATTAAGGAATTTAAAGGATTAATTAAGGATTGCTCTATCTGCTGGAGCCAGGAACCGGGGAGTTGTATGGTGCTCTGCAGAGGAGAGAGTTATTGGGCTATGGAGCCTTTAGTGTAGATATTTTACTAAAGTGTTTTAAACAGGTTGATTTACATAACGTATTTCAGCATAGGGATAGCACCAAAGTTTAGGTGTAAACAGAATAGCTCAGTTTCAAACAACTTTCAAACTCTACAAACTGATTGCACTGGACCAGGGTATACACAAGTTCTGTGAGCAAAGCATTTCTTTTTTTCATATTTCTTTTTCAAAACCATGAAAGTTTAAAACAAAACAAAACAGATTAATTCAATGTTAAGGTTCAAAAATCAAGACCTCAAAAGTCAGGAAATTCCCGGCATGATTAAAATTAATCTGATAGCTGTAACATGACCATGCTATCAATATGTCACATTTTGCAGTTTTATTTTCCTTGTTAAATGAAAACCCAAATTAATATTGTCTGCTACTAATGTGTACCATAAAATAAGTAGGATGTGCTCTGTGTCTAAATTAATGTTGTCAGAGCAACCTTAGTTTTCAGAAATTCCCAATTTTTGAGACTTAAACTTCACATGCCATTAACACAAGTTCATTATTTTTAGTGATGTATGTTTGTATTTATATTGTACAATGCATAAATGTGGCTTTATGCATTTAGGCCTTGGTCCTGAACTACTAAAGTCAGTGGGAGCTTTACCATTGACTTCCATGAGCATACGGTTCAACATTTAAGGAGCTAACAGTAACCACTGCACCTTGTTGCAGATGTGCTGTTATTCTCTCATCCTCTGGAAAGGGTGAATATCTCTAGCTGTGCATGTTTTCCCCTCTTTATGTTGCAGAACCCCACAAAGGGGCAGGTATGGCCAGAGTCAGTAGAATTAACATAGTATCCCATTAATTCCTATATTACCATGTGAAACAGAAATAGCTGGAAGAAAAATTTAGACTGTAAGTTATTATTAACTTTGCTAAAGCAGCATGCACTTTTGTGCCGCCTCAGGTATTCAGTGAATAGATATAACCATTATCAAAATAAAAGGTAGACACTGTACTCCTTTAAATGTAAATTATTGGTTTTGTAAAGTTAAATGGAGGAGATTCACGTTAATTAATTAATTGTTTATGTGTAATGCATAGTAATATTGTTTCTATACATTACATTTATATTTTGTTTCTTGCATTGTATGATTTTGCCTTGTAAACAGTGTCCATATGTGCTATATTTATAATTGTCTTTGTTTTAAAAGACTCGTTTATAATTAAATATATTCTATGTTTGATCATATTTAAAAGGCATATTACAGACAAGAGGATCGAGACATTACAGAAGGGGCTGATCTAACCACATTAAGTGGGTACGCAGAAAATCGTTTAAACCAGACTCCAAAATATAACAAAAACCTTGTCTCATTCCAAGACAAGCCTGGATGGACTGTACCACTGGTTGTAACCTAGACTGTCCCTCCAAATTTCATATCATATGTATCATATAGACAAAGTATTGAGACATCTGGGAGAGGGTGACAGCAACAAATGTCCATGTGACAAAATCATGCAAACTTTCATTCATAATTTTGCAATGCATAAATGTCACATATATACCACCACTGCACTATAAATATAAATCTATATAAGTACACTTTTAATCAAAATTTTACAATATGCAACTTGTTTGGTATATTTTTTGCAACTATCCATCACAGAAGTATCTTTCACATTATGCATAGGGTTTTTTTTAGCACAGTCATAAATGTATGTCCAATTCATGCTATTACCAGTTAGGAATAAAATCATTGTGCTTTCAAGTAAGAAAATTACTAGGAAGTCTGTTCTGTATTTGTAAGCAAAAATGAGGCACCTTGAATGAAGAAGGAGAATTAAACTAGCCCCAGATATGGCTGAACACTGGCCATGTGTTTCTGAAGCGGGTATCCGCAAACCCCTCCCCACAGAGTCTTTATAGCCAGATCTGTAGACATATAAATGTGAAAATCAAGACATAATCTGGACAAGAATTTGCTGCTATATAGCACATGGAAATCCATCCATTTTTTAGCTTAAGCATTTTTTTTTCTAAAGGGCAGCATTTGGCCTTTGAATAAAATATTTTAAAAGACACTCCCAGCCCCCAATTTATACTGAAAGCTTATTCTATGCTTGAGATCCTATATTTACTTAGTTCAAATATTTATGGGTGTGATGTATATACAGTATTGAACAAAACAGAAACCAGATTCATTCCTTAATGAGTGAGAAGGAATAGAGTTCATATGGGGTGGCTAAATATACCATAGTGTTAAAAAATTGCCAGTTGTTCTTTAAACCAGCAACTCCAAGACATTTTAAGTTATCCCAGTTATTGAACAGAATAACAAAAACAAAAGAAAGTGGCATTAGTTTTTCTTCTATATTATCCAATTTTTAAGACAATGGTTAGAATGTTCAAAAATGTGTTTGAATTTATTCAGCTGTTCTCATAGTTTCATATTTCCTGAGTGACTGCTACACTGTATATGTTCCTATATGAGTGGGTTGAAGCTATCTGACAGGCTGGTTAAAGTTATTAGTCCAGCATCTGAATGCTTGTTCAAATCCTCAGTCATCATTTATTAACAAGCTGGTAAATTCAGATTGACATCTCCATTTTTTTTAACAAAAGAGTAGCTGGTATTTTAAAGGCCAATACATGAACAGATTGCTTTTCCTCTAGACATGTACATAAACTAAAAATGGTGTTAAGTCTTTAAAATACCAGCATTCAGGGGATGGGTAATGGGATACACAGCGCCTTTCAACTGTAGTTCATAGGTATAAATACAGCTCAGGTTGATCATGACCAAAAATCATTATCATCTTATAGATGTTTGTTAGCCTATCCAAAAGATATGGTGGATTCAATCTGCTTTCTAGTGGACAAATGACCACATCAAAACCACCATCACATCTGGCACCCTCACTGGTCATCTCCATAGAATGAGTAAGTACTGAAAGGGCCTAGAAATAAGCCTGACGATAGTAGCTTCATATATCACTTCAACCATCAATGCCACATATTCAACTTAATTCTTTTGTAGAAGATTGTCATCTTCAGGTGTATAAAGAACAGGATAGAAAATAATATGGAAAATGTTATAATATCATTAAATAAACTGATGATATACCTCAAGTGGAATATTGAGTTCAGTTCTGGTTACCCCACCTAAAAAAGATACAGCAGAAACAGAAAAGGTCCAGAGAAAGTCAACAAAAATGATCCGACGCATGGAAAGACTTCCATATGAAGGGACTGTTTAGTTTACAGGAGATATGAATAAGAATGGCCTGGAAGAGGTGTATAAAATGATGAATGTTATATATTGTGGGTTCTTAACCTAGGGCTCGTGACCTCCAAGAACAGTTGCAAACAGGTTCCAGAGGGTTGTGAATATCCTCCTTTCCTTTATAGCTAAATTAAAGGGAATAAGGCAATGTGGGGGTCCTGACACCTTTTTCTGTTGTAACAAGGGGTCAAAGCATGGAAAATTTGAGAACCACTGGTGTAGAATGCTGTTATTTAATCTCTCTTTATAGAAGAACGAGGGCATATCCAATTAAATTGAAAGGCAATAAATTTTAAACTGGTAAAAGGAAATACATATAAGCATGAGATGCCATATGAACATTCTTTCACTGAATGTCGCTAAAATGGGTATCTTCCTACTGTTCTTTGGAAGAGAAACACCTCTATTGGAGCTTTTAGCTAATCTATATCTTTTACCCATTATATCCATAATCTTGGAGTCATTCTTGATCCCACGCTCATTATAAGTTCTCATAGGGCTATACTGCAAGCCTGCCTATCATTTCCACAACACAGCCGCCCATTGGCTATGGTCTTGATACTCACTCGGGTTTCTCATTCATCACATCATAGAATCACAGAAGAATCATAGAAGATTAGGGTTGCAAGAGACCTCAGGAGGTCATCTAGTCCAACCCCCTGCTCAAGCAGGACCAACCCCACTAAACCATCCCAGCCAGAACTTTGTCAAGCCGGGCCTTAAAAACCTCTAAGGATGGAGATTCCACCACTTCCCTACGTAACCCATTCCACTGCTTCACCACCCTCCTAGTGAAATAGTTTTTCCTAATATCCAACCTAGACCTCCCCCACTGCAACTTGATACCATTGCTCCTTCTTCTGTCATCTGCCACCACTGAGAACAGTCGAGCTCCATCCTCTTTGGAACCCCCCTTCAGGTAGTTGAAGGCTGCTATCAAATCCCCCCTCTCTCTTCTCTTCTGGAGACTAAATAAGTGCATTTCCCTCAGCCTCGCCTCATAAGTCATGTACCCCAACCCCCTAATCATTTTAGTTGATTACTGTACCTCCCTCCCTCTACGGTTTCCCAAAGTCATGCATACCCAACCACCAGTCTTTCTAGAACATTGTAATAAGTGTGACCACTCATAGGTAAAAACACAACCATAATACACCCATCCTGAAAGACTTCCACTGGCCTCCAAAACCCCCCCCATCCATTAAGAAATTGCTCTCATCTTCAATGATTTTCATAGCTATGGTCCTACCAATTTCTCTCTGAACTCCCAAATACTCTGTCAACTCAATCATCCTTTCAGACCCCCCAGTCTCTATCTTCCTATTTGAAGTCAATACTTTTTTGACACTGCACTAGCTATCACAAACAGTGTATTCACTATCTAGCTAGTTATATCATATTCACCACCTTGGTACCACTCTCTACTTCATGGACATAATTGTTTTGGAAATGCAGCTCAAAACCTACCTCTTCTTTGCAGTGTTCAACAGTCATCCTACTAGTTAGTTCCATGTACTGGCACATGTTCCCATCACCTCATTACACTTCCTATGTACTGCCCCCACCTAGGTAAACTAATTATAGTACTGACTTATAACACCTATTGTTGTATTTGCCGTGCACTATGAAATACATTGTTTATGAAAGATATGTAGCAATATTACTCTGTAGGCATTGTAAAGAGATGGTCCTTCCAATGAAAATTTAAGGCAGAGTGACAGAACTGAGTGGGGAACCATGCACTGCTGCCAAATGTGCTGTATCTGTCTTGTGGAGAAATAAAGGACCTCAGTTTCAACAGTGATGAAATTATCATCTTTCCCAAAAGTATCCTACTTTTGCACAGATTCTGCCACCCCTGCTCATACTGATTGCTTCCTTACTCTGTGAGTAGCCTCGCTGCAATCAATAGGGATACTTGTCGAGCAAGGTACTAATTAACATAAGCATGAGTGACAGAAACTGACCCTTTTTAAAAAAGGGCTCTGTGTATTTAATTTTCTGTTTCTGTTTTATATTTTACCAGTTTATGTGGCATTTAAAGGGCCAGTTCACAATATAGCAATTTCAGATACCAAATTAAGTGGTATATCTACTGGATGCAAAGTAACAAAAATATTGCACATCACTTGTTTTCTTGAAGTATTTGGAGCAGACATACAAAAGTAACAAAAGGATTGCCAAGCAAATCTACAGTTCTAGTGTTATACCAGCTACATCCCTCAAGAGACTTTAAAAATATTTCTCAGCTGTCATTATGAAAACTAACATTTTAGTGCAACCAAAAAAAAAAATCTGGCCTGATATTGCAGACTGTTACTCACATGAGTGCACACATTTAAGTCAGTAAGGTCTACTTGCATAAGTCAGGACTACATGTGTGATTAAGCATCTGCAGGTCTGGGCTCAACGGTAGCATAAATAATGAAAACATATATTATCTAATCAGAAATATTGATTAAATATTCAAATTGATTTGATAATGCTAGTGATCTAGTCAAGTTTTCTAGGTTCATATTTAATGCTTACTGATCCATTAAGTTGTATCAAAAACATTAACATTTAAATAGATTGAACTGCCTTCAGAGCTGGGCACCCGGCCAGCAGCCACCACTCTCTGGCTGCCCGGCTCTGAAGGCAGTGCTGCGCAGCAGCTCCTAAGTAAGGGTGACAATACCACTACCCCCCTACAATAGCCTTGCGACCCCCTTTTGTGTCAGGACCCCCGGTTTGAGTAACACTGGTCTCTCTCATGAAATCTGTGAGTAAAAGTACACAAAAGACCATATTTCACAGTCCGTGACATGTTTTTCACGCCCGTGAATTTGGTAGGGCCCTAGTAATAAACATGATTAATAATAACATTAAATGAATGAGAATTATCTAAAATCTCATACACCTTTTATTTATTTTTTACTACCAAATTGGAAATGGAGAACATTAATAAAATAGAAATAGACCAGAAACCTTAAGGTTTCATCTAGAGTAATTTTATATTATAACCGAACAACACAAGAACATATGATAAAGGAGTATTCTCAGGTTAAAAATAATATTAAAAAACAAACAAATTTCTTTACTGTGTTACTAATGTTGCCTTGGATTGTTATATTTGAAATAATTTTTAAATCTAACCTTTCAAGATTTATATTTGTTTAGTCTTTGCATTTCATTTAACAAACATAATAAAAATTGACTCATCACTTTCAGTATCTGGTTCTCGGTTACAAATATTTTTACTTTCAGGTTCTCGTTCACTAGCACAACATTGCAATTTGTGGGTTGCAAATCCTGCAGGAGAATGTTTAAATCCAAACAAAAACTGTTTACATTGAAATTTCCACTCTAACAATTTCATGAAAACATTTCTGTTTTTGCTAAACCTTCTTGGTACAATATCTACACTCTCGGCCTAAACCTATATATCAGTGTCACTTTCAATAATATCTCATGAATGGAAATGTACTGCAAATACTGTTATATCAAGACAGTTCAGTTACACAACAGATCTAAACGGCTTCAGCATATTTACTCTATCACACCATATGTGAGGCTGTGGTCTCCACAACAAAACCTTTACACACTGAAGTCATTATCTCTATGAAGTCTGCAACTGGCATTTAAAACTTATTGATGGCCTGGGTATTGGTGGCTCAGTAGGCAGCCCTCTTGCCTGAGGCCCACAAGGTCACTGGTTCACATTCTGCTTAGGAAAAAAGCTGGACATATTCCAGAATTGTGTGTGGGCTGTGCTAGGCTCCTGGAGGGGAAGTCCTTAGGATAGTAAGTGAAACCCTGTCTGTTTTGTGCATATCAAGGTTCTCATGGTAATGGAAGAGGAAGAATGGGTAAGAAATGTAAGTTTAATATGCCTGGAGCAAATGAGTGTACGTGTTGAAGATCCTGCATTCAACTATGTAAGCACAGAATGGTAGAAGAATAACATAACCTCCATATTTTTGGACTTCTTCACAAATCATTTCTGACTTTGTATTAGGCATGTTTGCAAGAGACATGTTCAAAGACACCACTAAACATGATCATCATTAATTGATTTCTTTATACTTGCTGGACTGACCTGGGATTCAGTTTCACACTTTGGGCCTGTGAAAAATGTATGCATAATTTTGGTAAGTAGGACGTTTAATCAAGAAATTTTTAAGATGGTAAAAACTTGTCACATACTGCAATCTGTCTGTTGACATTACAATATGCATCAAGGAAAAATCTTCAGCAAATATTAAAATCAGTACTGGCAACTGATTTAGAAAACAATATAAAATTAAGATTCAACCTGCTCTGGTGTTAATCTTTGATATGTGGTTATCCCAGATGTCTCTCTCTTCCTCCTCCTCTTTATAGACAGGTAAAGATGGATCTCTTGAAGGAACTGGGGATCACACTCTAGGCAAAGGTTGGACAGGTGATCAATGTACAGCGTGAGATTTGCCATGGCTATGTGCCTCCAACAGTGACTGGATCATCTAGTTTAAAAAGACAACACATTCAAAATTGTAATATTTTATTTAAAACATGCATAAGGGAAAAACAAGTATGGGGAGAAATAGTGTATTTGAAGAACCAGAAATATATCCAGATGACCAAACTTGTCATATTGTAAATTAGCCCATTTCATTTATTTCCCTTTTTAATACTCTGTTGCCTTAATGATTTAACTCAAGAGTCAGGATTTATTGGCCAGCATCCCAATACCACTGATTGGATGTGTCCAACAATTGTCAACAAGGTGCTAAATTGTTCTTGTCATCTTTAGTTTCCTGCTTGTATCTCTTCAATGACATCTGATGCAACTCTGAAAAGTGGCATGCATCACCAGTACCATGAAAAATCAGGGATTGATTCATTGCGCTAAATGGGCTTTGCATCAGGACTTTAGTAAATAAAATGAGATTTCACTCAGCAATGCCCTAGAAGGCAACTCTAAATCCAGTCTCATAAGAGTGCAACACATTGATTCTGTCAGCTGGCAACTCCAACTCTGATATAGTAAATAACTGCCTTTTTTTTTAACATGGGAAACCCAAATAACTGTTAATAACCTGGATCCTTAGGTTTAGCTTTGGCCAATGTTCATTTTCTAGATGGAAAAACTATGATGTATTTAAGCAACAGATTTTGCACAATTGAAAGGGATCATGAATGACCAGCATCACAAAATCTTTAGGGTATCACCAAATTCCAGAGTAAGTGATAAGATTCACCCCGAAAAAAAAAAGACAGCATTACTTATATTTTAGAAAAAATAGCTTAATATAATCCTGCTGCAAATCAGCAAATGTTCTAAGGTAAAACAAATTCATTTTTTCTCTAATATATAACAAGAAGCCATTTCATAGAGGAGTGAAGGATATCCTCTTAACCTGTGATAACAAATTTGTTTGTTTTTTTCTCTTCTTAGTAAGAAAGCAATTAGATTTTTCCAATAAAAATATCCTTGTGCATATATAAACACTACTGGTAATCACGTAATTACCTTACCCAATCAAATTAAATTGCTGTCAGTTGAGTTCCCACTGCTGATTAACTTTCGTATATTTTAAATCTAAATGAAGTCTTTGGTAAAGTGCACTTAGCCATTTACAAAGCTGTCTCTATGATTCTACAAGGCATAACAGCAATATATTATTTGCCATAATCATCCAATGTTCAAGGTCAAGGATAGCTCATACTGAACCCCTTTTATAAAGCCTTAAAGAAACACAGAATTAAACTATGTTGCTTATTTTTGTGTTCTTTGCCATAACTTCTAAATGTAATAGTAACCTTTGACCCCCACACATTAAACACTGTAATTATGTAATTAAAACTAATTATGTAATTTATCTTACATATTTTTATCCTACAGGAGGCAGGTCAATTACTTCACTTGTTGACCTTAGAAGATTTCACAATTTGAAGCGTAACAACAAGGTTTTAAAGTACAAGTAGAAAAGTACACTACATCTACAAAACTCATCAAATGAATATTATGGAAGCACTTACAAATCCTTATACTTTATATTTTGTAAAATAAATCTCTTGATGATTATTCCATTCCCTTATGTATCTTCCATAATTAGAAATATTAACATATTATTTATGGACAAATCTTACATACAGTACCTGCCAACTGTAATTGCCTGTGTAGGGGGGTTCCATATTTCCCTTCCGTCTAATCTGTCCTAATTTCCTCTCTTATCATACACTCTTCTCCCTACCGTTTTCCTTTAGTCTGCTCTGCATTTCTTTCTCTTCTCTCTTTTCCACTTATACTCTCATACCTTTTTCTTTCCCTTTTTGTCTTCTTTGTTCTAACTTCTGTATCCCATCACCATCAGGAAAACCTATTAGTAGGTGAAATATTCTCTCAGTGCCGTAGCTGTACTACTGGTCTGTTCTCATCCCCACCCGCAATGCTGCGCTGACATTTCACATCAGCTAATGACCACCCTGCACTTTTAACCGGGGGGGCGGGGGGGGATTTGGCTGTCTGGCTGTCTGAATGACGGGAACTCTGCTTTATGGCTTGTGGGGGAGGAGATAAAAACTGCTGCAAAAGGGTCAGTATGGTTGCTGACTCATCTCCTGGGAATGAGGGGCTTAAAAGGGGCAGACCTGTGCCTTAACCCTCCCTTTTTCGTGGTGCAGGCTGAGGCGGCACAGACCCTTCCTCCCCTTTAGGTGGTAAAATACTAGGTTTGGTCTAGACCTGCTGTGGGCATTACGCTAGCCGCCCCTTTGTTGAGAGGGGCTGGGACAGAATTTTTCCCTTGCTACCATATTGGCCTAGGTGGAATTGGGTTTTTTTGCCTTCCCCACAGCAAGTTCAGGTGGGCTCTGTTCATGCATGGCATGAAGGGCAGTAGGCCATATGTCACAACTCATTATTTAAGTGTAGGGTGGATGTCCAGTGCAGGTACTCCATAGGAAAGGCAACCAGTGACCGGATAAATGGCTTGGAAAAGGACTTAAAAGGTGTTCGGTAAAGGAGCAAATAGGGGGTGGTTGGGGACTCCTATGATTGATACAGCAGGCAGCCAACCCCCATTATTATAGCCCACCTTAACTCTCCTACGAGGGTGGGGGGTGGATGGTAAGGTTCCAGCAATGGATTTGCTAGAGGGACCTGGATGGAAAAAGAGGGGGAGCCGGGGAAGCCCCTGGGTATGGCAAGGTCCCAGGAATGGATTTGCTGGAGGGACCTGAATGGAAAAACAGGGGGAGCTGGTAAAAGCCCCCTCCCCCCCGGTAATTATGGAATAAACATTGGGGTTACCTGCACTGTACACTTTTATCTGCAGGGTAGTCCCAGACATCTAATAATACAGGTGCGGCCTCATTAAACCCATGTCAAATGTCTCCTGTCCTTCTTTTGGTATAGCCAGACAATGGTTGGAGTGGCTTCTGGTAGTAGTGAGTCAGCAAAGGGAAGGAGTAGTGGATTAGAGGCAATCACAGCGAAAGCAAGAAAACATGGTACAGTTTAAAAGTGGGCCTCTCAAATGTACCATATTTTCCAGCATGAGAAATTTGGTACAACTGAAATACATACAACTAAATTATTCAGTGTGTATCAATTCTTTAATACCATCTTTAACCTTTTTGAGAAGTACACACAGCATTATAAGTTTTTAAAAAATTACATTTAAGGCACATACAGTACCTCTTGATGCATGAGGAAATCCTCATTTTTGTGGTATGGTAAAATGATGATGATCATCATCATAAATCAACCATTTTTAACTTTTCAGTAAACTAATTCCTATGTAATTTTGGTCAAAGCTGTCTCTCAACAGAGAAAGGCCAACTGACAAAGTAAGCAGGCATGTATGCCTGTATGCTCTAGCTCATTAAGGGCCAGACTGTGATTCCCTTACTCAAGGAATAGTACCTTACATCACAAGTAGTCTCTCTGAATTCAACAAGTAGTCTCTCTGAATTCAACAGAGTTAATTGTAGAGCCAAGCACTAGACAATCTGTCCCTAAATTTGCTCTGTTTACGTTTTGCTATGTATGGGGATCAATTTATACTTTTACAGAAACCAGTTACTGGCAAATTCAAGGTAGCTATAAGTCTTTGCCATATGCCAAAAAGTAAAGCAAAGATAGCTAAAACTGATTTCCTTACAGAAGCATTTTTGGTCATGCATCAGTTATATCAGACACACCATCTTCCTTTGTATTCTCACCTTAGAAGAGGCTGACCACAGTGAAAGAACTAATGAAGGCTGCGTACAGACAGGTTGGACGGATATCAGTTAACCTTTGACATAATAGGAACCAAGATCAATGAACTCAGAATAGAGAGTTATAACAGGAAAAAACAACTTAAGAAGATAGCAAACCTGACTTCAGCAGGAAATCATGAACTGTAGCTGATTTATATAATATTAAAGTACCATAAAACTTTTGGACAACAGATCAAAGGAGAATATATATAAATATATATTCTACCCAGGGGAGTTGAGGAGACTGTTCCTTATGCTTTCCTTTGAGGAAAAGGTCCCTTCTCTTTTGAAAAAGAACATTAAAACTCTGAAATCAATATATGTTGTCCCAGCTTAGAGAACCTCACATGGAAGAAAAAGAATTTGCAAATGAGACCAAATACGGTGCTATTGAAAAATACTGGATTAGAGGAATTGGGACAGAATCCTACAATTGGCCAAATAGCAGCAGGAAATCAGCTTCTAAAACAGCAGGATTCAGTTCTTTCCAGACGTGAGTGACATAATACAGGCAAAACAAGGGCACTTTTAGCAGATAGATGTATGCTTTGGAAAAAGAAACTGATGTAGAACTTACGGGTGATTTCTCTAAACCCAATATACATTTTGGAAGATTATGTTGTATATGGGTAACACGGCATTACATTTTTAAGACAGGAACAAAGAAGAATCATCTCAATGTGGGATACGTATGACTATATTCTGAAACTGCTGCATCAGAGGGATAAAGCCAAACACATTGTTGATACTTTGGCTGCTGTAGAAGCATGTCTTCAATCTTTTGCTGGACAATTCCCTGTCTATTAATTTGAATATATATGCAAATATTAGTCCAAAATGGCTGAGTTATCTGGAATGAATCAGTAACAGAGTGTCTATGTAACTTTTACTGATTATTCATGTATTTTGTGTTATAGTATTCATGGAAATGAACATTTAAAGGTTCTGCAGGGAACAGTTTTGCGTTTGCAGAAAGATGAACTGGATAATCTTACAGCTCTTAGATACCACAATAAAAGGTGTTATATGAAAACAGAAGATCAATAGACAGATCTTTTCCATTTCCAACTTCTCTATGATTCTATGAAATTTTACTTTTCTTATAAACTCCTATTTTCTCAGAATGTTCCATTTGGGGGCTGAGATTCCACATGCTTTGTCTCGTGCCAAATGTAATATTTTTGGGAAAAGCTTGAAGAAAATCCATTTAGATGTTTTTGAACTAGGTAACTGAGAAAATTCTGCTTACAAATTTCAAATGGTTTCCCCCACTCACAAATAATTCAAAAGTGACTATTTTAAAGTATTTTACAACTTGAAGTAAATGTCTCTAGTTCTCAAGTAATAGGTACTTAAGTAAGTTTGGAAAAATTATCATTCCCTCCATAGGCAGAAGGATCCCAGGGATTCCAGCACAGGCCACAGCTACTTCTACATCATCATCTATCCCTTCTCTGGTTGTCTGGAACACTGCAAGATGCAAGATTTCAGGATGAGAGGGTTGGTGGAAGAGCTACAGAGATGGCATCCCCTGTGGTTCTGTTTAATCCTTGTTAGCATTAATTTACCCAATTTTCTTCTCCACAGTTTGGAAACCACCCTTAAGTAGTTCCCCATGGTAAATGGATCCAACATAAACCATGCTAAAAGGGAGAAGGAGCCACTCAGAGAAGAACCAAACCTCAGTGCAAAGGCATAGGTTTTCTATGTAAATAGCAGGTTTAGAGGGTTGGAACTCTTGGCAGAGCTAGGAATAAAAGTCAAGTGCTTAATCTCTTGCTCACTCTACTAGTCAATATGGCTTTCCTGTCAACTACAGTATTGAGTAGTTGCATAAATAAGTAGCCATCTTGTTTTCATCATTACAGGGAGTGTGACGACTTACGTATGTGAATGTATTGTACATTTATAGCATGTATGGTGCAAAGCAATTCTGTAAAAGCTGATTAAGACATTAAACTCTGCTAAAAATTGGATGTTCTGTGAATGTTTGCTTTTTGGCCTTTTCCCAACCTTTTCCCCTACCAAGTGATGGAGGACAGCTGGAATGGACTAACATTCGAGAGACAAGAGATTTTTTTCCAGTTTGAAGGTATTACTTGCATGTTATTACATTTACATAAAGGATTCTCATTTTTCCCATATATAGTATTGTGCTACAGTATGTGAATGCTCTTTAGCCACCTCCTCCCTCAAAATGCAAAACAGAATTATGCTCACTGTCATTCAATTGTTTTCTAAACAAAGAGCTGATGCAAATCTACTTTTGTTTGGTCTGCATTATGCTGACAGCAATTAATTCTGTATGTAGCCTAAAACATAAAGGCATACAACTATCACACATGTTTTTAGTCTGCAAGCAAGTTATCCAATTATTCTAGGTAAACTTTATGATCACAACCATTCTTACCAACTTTCATATGATAGGTTATTTTCTTCTTAATGGCTTAAGACTCATATACTTAGCTATGAGGAATCTACTCTGAGTGCTGGTCATGTTTTACTTCCTGATCTTGAAATAATATATTGAATGTGCACACTTTGTTTATACATATTAGTAAAAAGATACTAAAAGCATGCTGAGAAATAACGTTCCATGCCTCAGGACTAAAATAAGTTCTCCTTATAAATAGAGCCTGTGTAAATCATGGACAAAGTTGACAAATTTCATGGATTAGTCATGGTGAAAATATCAGATTTCATGGTTTAAAACAGTTTAATAGGAAAGCCATATTAGAACTCCTGATTAACAAAGCTTCTACATATTTCTGAAGAATAAAATGTAATGATTGTGCATAAAAGTCTGTTAACCTTTTTACACTTGTACAATGTCAGTGTAGTATAAATCGTTCTCATCTACCGAATGCATTCTAAGGCTCTGAAATCTACATTTAGTTACATTATGCATGATACAGTAGAACCAAAAGGTCTACAAATCAAATTATAAGAAACATTACATTAATGTTATTATTGTCCATTCCTCTATTCAATCAGCTTTCATTGCCATTTAATGAGAAAATACTTAAGTCATACAGAAAAGACATATGCCTCAGCATCAACAGAATTACAGTAGGAAACACAAACTTAAAATTAAAATAGTTGATCTTGCAGGGTAATAGGTTATATCTAGTGTATTTCATTAAAGAAAGAGCGAAGGGGAAAAAATCAACTCCAGAAGTGCCACTTTAACAGAACATCTTGGTACTATGATAAAGAAATAAATTTCATATAAGTGAAGCATCACTTGGAGGAAAGAAAAACAATCATTTTTTCATGTAAAACTTTTAAGTCATTCCTGATGATGTAATTTAAAATGAGGCCTTATTTAAAAGAGAAGTTACATGAGAGCATGTGATTCAAACAAATGTGTTGACTGTATCACTATCTGGCCTGAAGCCCACATCTCCTCTTTCTGGTTAGCCATATAGACCACTTGTCATGTTTGCATATAAAGACAGCCAATTTGTCAGACATTTGCTTTAATTCTCTTTCTTTGTCTTCTTAACAATAACCTACATATATATCATGGTCATCAATATTATATATCTGACTGGAGAATGGAAATTCATTTGTGTCTACGACTTATTTCCTTTGCATGCAATCCTCCTGGGTCTTTTAGGATGTACTTAATAAGAACCACATTATTCTGCTTGAGGAAGTCCTTGAGCAGACTCTGAGAAGCAGTATGGCAAATTACTTTCAGAACATGGAAGGTCAGGTTGGAAATAAAAGCTGCAGTTATCTGTAGTACTTTTTTCAGTTTAGAAAGTAAGAAGGGGGGGGGGGGGGGCTAAACTTCCAAGAAAAGATTTGTTGTCTCTTTGTGAAGGGTATGTTTATTTACTCCTAATACAATAATGCCTTAAACATTAACTGTAATACATTCAAACTACATTTTTCAGTTAAACTGCGTGTTTTGAACACACAAAATGGAGCTATTTTTTCCAAACATGTTTAAACACTTTTGTTACCACAAATCTAGGAGATCCAGGCTACGTCTACACTTGGACCTACAGGTGTAACTCTCAGCTCACATAGGCATACTTGCACTCACTCTCATCGAGTTAGCATGCTAAAAATATTAGTGTAGTCATAGCATGGGCAGCCGCAACACAGGAAAGCTACTCTAAGTACAAACCTCCTTGAACCCCTTGGGTATGTACTTGAGTCAGCTAGCCTGTGCCGTCGCTCACTGCTATTTATGCTACTGTGGCTACACAACTATTTTTAGCATGCTATCTCAATGAAAGGTATCATGAATATGTCTATGTGAGCCGGGACTCACACCCCTAGCTCCAAGTGGAGACGTAGCCCCAGTATCACATACATTAAAAGCATATTAAAAGAAAAATATTTTGGTTGCAAAGTCAAGCACTTGAAATTTATGCAATGCCCGGTTTAAGCTTGCTCGTGGAACCTTAATTCTGCTCCCTTGGGTATATGCATTATGATAACCCTGTTCCAGTCCTTAACTACACGATAACATGCTATTATCTACACAGGATCCGTGCCTCATTCAGTGAAAAGGCTGGACAGTGCTAAGGGAATAGGGCATCTGTTCAATCTATAAAATATTTCTTATTAATCTAATCTTTTAATGTGTGTCCCAATACTTTATTAACTGCACACCATCCAAATCCAGCCTTTATTTATTATGAATTGCTTCACAGACTTTTCAGTGCTGCTCATCATCACAATATCTGAGCACCTCATGACCATAAATGAACTGACCTGAATATTTCCCCTGTGACACGGAGAGTACATTTAGCAACTTCCCCAAGGCACAAGTCCTTCCTTGTCCCTGGATGGGTACTGCTGCCATCACCAAGTGAGTTAGATAAAGATTCAGGAAAAGGACCACTTGGAGTTCCTGTTTCCCTAAAATATCCCCTCAAGTTCCTTCACCCCCTTTCCTGGAGAGGCTTGGGAATAATCTACCAACCAAATAGGTTAACAAGGTGAGCCCAGAGCAGCCCCTTGGGTTTTTAGGACACTAAAAACCGATCAGGTTCTTAAAAACAGAACTTTATTATAAAAACAAAATAGAAGTACCTCTGTAAAATCAGGATGGAAGGTAATTTTACAGGGTAATCAGATTTAAAACATAGAGGATTCCCCTCTAGGCAAAACTTTAAAGTTACCTAAATAAATAAATAAATAAATAAACAGGAAAAAACCTCCCTCTTAGCCTAGGGAAAATTCACAAGCTAAAACAAAAGATACTCTAGCGCATTTCCTTGCTATTACTTACTATTTCTGTAAGTTTAGATGTATTGTTCAGTAGGAGCTAGATTACTTGCTTGGTCTCTCTCTTTGTCTCCTGAGAGAACAACAACAGTCCAAAACAAAAACCTTCCCCCACAGATTTGAAAGTATCTTCTCCCCTTATTGGTCCTTTTGGTCAGGTGCCAACCAGGTTATCTGAGCTTCTTAACCCTTTACAGCTAAAGGAGGGGTTTTATGCTACCCATATCTGTATGTTTATGACACTTACTTATTCTCTTTGTGTAAACTTGGGAATCTATCCTGAGAGGCCGATCTAACAAAAGTGGGGGAATAAGACCTTTGAGTTCTCTAAACCCAAAGACTCTCTTGCTGACTCAATATGGTCTGCACCAAGGGCTACTGAAGTCAATGTGAGTCTTTCCATTGACTTAAGTGGACATTGGTTTAGGCCTATATGACCTCAGGCAAGTTACTTAAATAGATAGTCATCTAAAAATAATGGGCCTATTTCTGTCTTTGCTTGTATCTATTTTTCACTGATGATAGTCCATTGACTTCAGTGGAGATCCTCCTTGTTTACATTAGTGTCAATGAGATCAGAATCAGCTTCAAAGTTTTAATCAAATACATTTGTTCACATAAGTAATTAATATATCTTTAAAAAAAGAAAAGGAGTACTTGCAGCACCTGAGAGACTAACCAATGTATTTGAGCATAAGCTTTCGTGAGCTACAGCTCACTGCATCCAATGAAGTGAGCTGTAGCTCATGAAAGCTTATGCTCAGATAAATTGGTCAGTCTCTAAGGTGCCACAAGTACTCCTTTTCTTTTTGCGAATACAGACTAACACGGCTGTTACTCTGAAACCTGTTAATATATCTTTAGTGGCCCAATGACGCATCCATTAAAGAAAATGGAAGTTCTGTTGTATACTTCATTGGGAGCATGAGATTATTAAACCTGAATAGTTTTAAAACTCCAATTTATTTATCACCATTTCTACTTGTACTTTTTCTCATTACTTATTTGTTTCTCTTTTCTTGGTTTACGAGTAATAATGGAGCTAGTTTCACTTTTAGGTTCTCAAGAACTGGGGCTCTAAATACTTCAAATGGAATGTTTATTTGTTTAAAAACAACTGTTAACGTTGAAATTAAAAATAAACCTGGAAATATTTCCATTTGCCTTCTTAAAAACAAAAATTGACACAAAATCTAAATTTTGGGATGAATTTTGAGTTCAGGGTGTCTTTTTCAAACTCTCTGCTTCAGTTTTGTAATATGGATATAACAATACCTACCTCACTGGGATATTGACAGGTTCAAGTAACCCATGTTTTAACGTGCTCTGAGATCCTCAGATGAAAAGTACAGCAATGTAAAGTATGATCATTGTTACTATGAAAAAAATGTCTAGTTCTGCCCACTACGCTCACTGCCTTAAGTAACACAGTGGGTACCCTGTTATTAGTAAAGGAATAAACTTTTCATCAAACACTCTTTATGAAAATATTTCCCTGGAAATGTAACACAGCATGTAGCAAGACTACTACAATTTTCCATCAACTATGAGTACATGGAGCACAGGTACTGTATTTAAATTATTTTACTTGAGCTTTTTGGCAACAGTTCCTCTTAAGGAAACTTAAATTAACCTGAAATTTAGAGTCTGTTATCCCCAGGCTAGCTTTGCTGGAATTTTTAATATGGCACTGTCTATTCAACAGTTGTGTGTAAAATGCCAATAAACTGGCCAGAAAAGAGCTGAAGGGCTAATTGCCTTTTAACTCCACTGTGATGATAAAGTCACGTAGAAAGAAAGGAAAAACTCCCACTGCTTTAACAAGTTTATCTGACTGCCACTTTAACATTCTCTGTCTGCATGCACTTTAGTGCATTCACCAATAAAAGGATAAAAGCATTCAGAATCCTATACCCTCAATAACTAAGAAACCCCAGATTCAAAACGTATGCTCTGCCGGAACCAGCCCATTAGCTCAACTAACTTTTTGTATGGTATTTGACTTCAGCAATATAGTATCTGCAGAGTGGCCACTAACCTAATTTTTCAGAAAAATTCCAGTTTTCCTTTTGCTTTATAAAGATTATAAATTCGTATGAAATGTAAGAAAAGAGTAGCATAAAAGAACATTTGAGCCTATTACCTAAAAACCAAGGAAGAAAACTTG
Organism: Lepidochelys olivacea; assembly: GCF_965140295.1. Taxonomy (NCBI): domain Eukaryota; kingdom Metazoa; phylum Chordata; order Testudines; family Cheloniidae; genus Lepidochelys; species Lepidochelys olivacea. The sequence continues at coordinate 26,973,878 of NC_140417.1, read as the reverse complement.
GCCCCATTCAAATCAATGGCAAAATTTCCATTGACATTAATAAGGCCAGGATTTTACCCCAAAAGAACAGAATTTGTGCAAACTATAATTTTTATTATAAAAGTTGAATGAAGACTTGTGTGAAAGTAAATGTTTTTCGATCATTTTCATTCAGTGAACCATATTTTTACACCATTTTTCTCCATTGCCACAGCTCTCTGTTGAAAAATTCAGTTTTTCTATGAACTATCTGTTTTCACCTGATTTTTCCTATGTGCTACAGTATCTTTTACCTTAATTGTCATTGTAGATAAATGAGGAATAGTAGGCATGCAAATGGAGAAGAGTAAAATCAAAATGATACATGAAATGAAAAATCAGAATTAAATTTGTATATCTGCAAAGAAGTCCATATTCCAGTGGGTTTTTTTTAAAATAAAGCATATTCTCCATTCCCATTTAAGTAGCAACATTTCTTTTTTTCCTAGATGAATATACAAATGACATGGATCTTAAAAGACACTACACAAAATGTTTTAAAAAAAGAGAGGTGATGGATCGCTCAAATTCTACCAGTTCTTTATTTTATTTTCACCAGGGAAGGAATATATCCAGCTCTTCTATTAAATTGACCTGTTCCACTTAATAAAATAAAAGCAGCAATAGAGGCATTGTGATTGTCAGCTGCAAAACTGAGTGTTGTTTTTCTATTAGAATCTCTTCCACATTTTTCTTATTGTAACCTGGAAAGAGTACGAATTCTAAAATTCAAAGGGATTTCTGTAGAAAAGAATACGGTTAACACCAAAAGTTCTTCAAGTACTAAACAAAACAAACACTATATCACATTACAGTGAAATTTAAAAGCAGAAGTTCAAACTAAAAATAATATGTCCTTCATAACAGACTTCATGTGCATCAGAGCCTGTCCATTCATGTGCTTATTTCCATACATTTCTGCATTTGCCTGCTCCATAATTTCATAATTTGTTCCAGATTTTGTTATTTCTTCCACATTTGAAGTCACATTGTTCCACATTTGGGTGATGAAAGGTTGAACTGGATGGAAGTAAAGTGAAAAGTAAGATAAAATGAAAACAAAAATGAATTTTTGTTTTCAAATTACAAAGTAGTAACAAATCTAAAGAAAATGTAATATTAAATGATTCCCTGACTGGTCATATGGAAGGATAAAGACATATATGGTCACAATGCAAAATAAACTACCATGCTAGCAGCCCTCCTATTTTTAAATGACCATAGCTAAGGGAAGTGATGAACTTGTATATAACAACATATTAGATTTAGCCTGGTCTTTCACTGCAGTAGAGGGGTACTCTTGAAGTTTAGATCTTTGTTACTAGATTACAAAACAGGGTAAACTAAAAGATCAAGTAATCTAGGATAAAGTTCTTGTCCATAGTTCAAAGACATTGGCCTTTCCCCAGGTTCAATTGCAAGTTTCTTTGAAGACTTACCCTCAAGTTCATTAAAGAAATTTTACTGACTTGAACAGATTTCAACATTAAAAAGATAATGTGAGCACTTCACCGCCAGAAAAAAATGACAATCTGACTTTGAAGCTTTGTTAGGCAACCTTACACTATCTTTCATTCTTCCACTCAAAGACTACTTTATTCAAACGTACCTTCCTGTTTAAAATAAATCATTAGGTGATTACTCATTTGCTTAATTCTTCCTGAGGAATCTGAACTCAGCATCACCGATTTTTCTATTTTATTTCTAATTTGACAATGTTTAAAGATGGCAGTAGCACATAATAAATTATTTATTGCTCCTGCAGCACTGTAGCTGTCCATGATGCTTTGCAAAGAAATACAGAAAGAGAAAGAAGGTCCCTGCCCCCAACAACTTGTGATTTGACTAGATTTACATCAAGATTTAGATTAAGGGTACACACTTGTCTCCCTAACAGTGGCCCAAGAATCTGCGTTAGCTGTAATTTTAGCTAGGAAGTTCTATTTAAAGTGAATCCAACTTCCATTGACTTATTATCTGGGTATATCTCATTTAATCATTTCTCTGCCATTGCACCATGGTCCCTTCTATTCTCTGCCTGTGACACACGATAGTCTAGTCTTCTATGGGTCTCATCTCCATTCCTGAGTTTAGTGAGGGGGTGCTGGTGATATACAGGAGGTCAGACTAGGTGATCTAGTGGTCCCTTCTGGCATTAAACTCTATGAGTTTAATGGGGGTTATATCTAGCCCTTCAAATATAACTTTGATTTTCATGTTGGCTTCAATGCTGAACTCCTTAATCAGTCAAGATTCCCATTGTCTCCTTAGGGTATTCAGGATGAGGACTATTATTTGTACTGCAAATAAGAGGAGAGAGAGAGATTTATAAAGTGTCACACTTTCCAGAGTTATTGAGGAAATGTTTGCAAAACATTCATGTAAAAATGTTTTTAAAAGATTTCACTTTTTCTAGACCAACAACAAACATATTCGTGCCAGTTTATGGAATAAATATTCACACACCCCTAATCGTCTAGCCATACAATATGCAATTTAAAATGTTTTATTCCTTGCATGCACCTGCGTATTCAACTTAGGGATTTTGGAAGCTTAAATTTTTACAATGCAAATAATGCAAAAACTGTTTGCAAATTATAGGAGTTGTGAATTTGCGACAGGGTGACTCTTTTTTATTCAAGAACTCCGCCTCCAGTTCCTAACCAAAATCATGAAATTTAATTCTTAAATTTCATTCAGTTTTGCACATGTTATAAAGCACAAATTTGCTAACCAGTTCCCATCAAATAAAATCCCTACATGAAATCTGACAACTATCACTTTGTAAACTGATAGCTGATGAATGGTATTTTGCTTTCTCAGGCCGTAAATTCTATATATTTATACCTGAACTGTTGTCGTTTAGGTCAATTAAGATACTTTATTGGCTCAAAATAACTAGCTACAGGACATATCAAATATTTTGACAGTGCTTTATTACCCTTTAAACTATTTTATCTCATAAGGGCACAAGAAACTGCTGGACAGGAAAAGGCCATTTGTACCAACAAGCCTGTCCCCTTTAAGTTTATTTGAACCCCACATCCCTGTCACTGTATTCTTCGATGCTCTCTCTCTTCATAAAAATGTCTAGCTGTCTCTTAAACCAATTCATGCTATTTACTTTGATTGCTTTTTTGCTTCAATGACTTTATAATAGTTAGAAGTCAATGTTTACAAATTTAGTTCTTATAGTAAAAAAGATATCTATAAATTGCTTGACCTTTAAGTGTATAGATAAAGTTCACTTAAGGAAGTTGTGTTTTTTCAAAAGAATGAAATTGATCAAAAATTCTAATTATAGTTATAAGTGAAATGACAGAAGAAAGGCTGCTATAAAACTATTTGTTTAAGATTAACATTGAAATTTAAATTGCAGATTTTATCTTTTCACCAAATCAGTCATCATACTTTCAGCCTCACATACCAATCAACAAGTAAATACCTGCTGATAACAAAGGTATTGGGAAACTGATCCCCCTTCCTGTCACCCAGATTTAATATATTTCACTATGATTAAAGGCCAACTGTCAGTAAAACACAGATCATTTTTTCCTAAAAGTATACAAAACTAATTTGTATCAGTTTCCTACATAGTCTCCTGAACATGTATATATTATTACATACAAAAAAATGTTAAATTAACATTATGTTAAAATGCCAGAATTAAGGTTGCCTGTGTAACCTTAATGTAGTCCCCTTGTATGTATTTATGGTACTGTCTTCAATTACATGAACACACTATTTTCTACAGGACCCATGCCTCATTCAGTGCACAAAATGGACAAAGTTCTGTTCAATATTGTTTTCTCATAGTTGTTCAGTTGTGGCTCCATGCCTTATTTACTATTCAATATATTGAAACGCTGCTCTAAAGACAAAATTATTAATTTCCTCATCATTTTCCTATGGTGCTCATCACTATGGTATGTGAATGCTACACAAATATTAATACATTTATTTTCACAACACCCCTATGAGATAAAGGTGGTATTTTCCTCATTTTACAGTTGGGGAACTGAGGCACTGAAAGATTAAGCTCAAAGTATTTACTAATTTGGGGTGCTCAATTTGAAACACTTAGAACTGATTTTTCAGGCATTATATAGCATTATATAGCATTTCATATATTCAAGCATAGCTCACATTAACTTCAGGTACAGTTGTGAGTGCTTAGCACTTCTGCAAATCAAGCCCTAGAGTCTCAAGTTAGTCACCCAGAAATTGAGGCTCACACAATTAGTGAACACTTGTGAAAAGTTTGGTTTAAGTGACTTGACTAACATCACAAAGGAAAAAGAGGTTATTTACCTGTACAGTAACTGATGTTCTTTGAGATGTGTACTCCATATACATATTCCAGTTGGTGAGTGCATATCAAGACTTACCCTCTTCTCATGCACTTTGAGAGGGTATAAAGGGCAGATCCACCCTGCCATATCCATTTCCTTCACCTCCAACAAGAGCCCAGGGCATCAGGACCCTGAAGTAGTGAAGATGGGGAGTAGGTCACAAAATATGTATATGGACTACACATCTCAGTTACTGTATAGTAACTTCCTCTTCTTCAGTACTAGTCTGTATACATACTCCACAGTTGGTGACTCCCTCCTTAGGACCGAGTATGAGGAGTCTCTGTAAATATGTTCTGTAACACAGATCTTTCAAAGCTTGCATTGTCCCTGGTCCTTTGCACCAATCTGTAGTGCTTCATGAATGTGTGTACAGATGACCAGGTTGGTGCTCAGCAAATATCCCAGATTGACAGGTTTGCCAGAGAGGCCACAGAGGTGGACTATGTCCTGATGGAGTGGGATCATATTCTGCTAGGTGGCTGCTAGCCCTCTAACTGGTAGCATGTCCTGATGCATTGGGCAATCCAGTTCAATGTCCTCTGTGTAGATATAGCCTGTCCATTTATTCTCTCTATGTAAGCCAGAAATAGCCTGAAAGATTTCTGGAAGGGTTTTGTCCTGTCCAGGTAGAACTATATAGCTCTGCGCACATCCAGCATCTGAAGCCTTTATTTCACTCTCCCACAGTAAGGCTTGGGGAAGAACACAGGTAGGTGGATGGCCTCATTGATGTGGAATTTTGACACCACCTGAAGAAGTAATCTGGGTTGAGATCTAATGGATATTTGGTGCTTGTGGATGACTACGTAACATGGCTCTGCCATCAGAGCCTGTAGCTCTCCAACTCTTCCGGCAGATCTGATTGCCCAGATAAAAGCCTCTTTCATGGACAGATAGGGCTGTGATCATGTAGCTATAGGTTCAAAGGGAGCAGTCACCAGTTTTGAGAGGACCAGGCTGAGGTCCCACATTAGAGCTAGATCCCTGACATGCATGTACAGACTCAATATATCCCTCAGGAACCTCTTTGCCATGAGCTGGGAAAAAACTTGGGCTTGGTCAATCACTGGGTGAATCACTGAAATGGCCACCTGATGGACCCTCAGTGAGTGGCTGTAATGCTTCAGGAGCAACAGGTACTCAAGGGGATATCCTGTGCTGTTTTGCCCAGCTTATGACCCTTGTCTGTTTAGAGAGGCAGTACACCTAATGGAGTCTTTCCTGTTACTAATAAGTATCTGACAGATGTCTCAGGAATAAGCCCTCTCTGCTGGTGTCGGCCAGTGAGCATCCATGCTGCGAAGTGGAGGGAGCTCAGGCGCAAGGCTGAGCTCATTCTGAACTAGAAGGTTGGGTATCAAGGAGAGATTGATTGACGGTGCTAAAGAGTGATCATGGGACTCTCTGAACCATGTTTGCCTTGGCTCTGCTGGGGCAATGAAGATTATTTTGTCTTTCTCCTGCCTGATTTTCTGTAGCGCTGAAGTAGGGGAATGGGAGGGAACACACAGAATAGCCCATCTGTCCACGGAAAGAGAAATGCTTCTGAAAGAGAGCCCAGACTGTGACCTTCCCCTACAAACAGAAGTGGTGAGACTTCCTGTTCTCCACTGTCACAAAAAAGTCAATGTACAGAACCCCTCATTATTGGAAGATGTCCTGGAGGATCTGCTGGTGCATCAATCACTCATGATTGCTGACTACTCAGGCTGTCTGCTTTCACCTTGTCCACCCTCAGGAGGTGGACCACTAATAGAATAATGCTGTGTCATATGGTAAATTCCCATAGGCAGACAGCCTCCTGACACAAGGACTACACTCTGGCCCCTCCCTGCCTTTTTAGGTAGCAGACTGCTGCCATATTGTCCAACATTGCCATGATTGTCCAGCCATAAATGTCTGGAAGGAAGGCCTTACTGATGTGTAAGGCTCTTTCTGTCAGTAACCACAAATCCTGCATCATGAGATCCCTCTATGTTAGCCCCTTATCCATGAACTGAAGCAGTATGGAACATCCTTGTGAACTGGGGTTGTATGGAACCCTCTTGTGAATGTTGTCAGGGTCTTTTCATCAATCTAGTGTCTGAGAACTACTGGAGGGAGATGTACTGCCTTGTCTAGGTGGTATTTTGTCAGGTGATAGACTGAAGTCACCAGAAGTAGAGTCTTGCACATGAGGTAATAAATGTATCTGCATGCTGCCATAAGACCCAGAAGCTTGAGGCAGGAACAAAATTGTTTCAGGGGGTGGAATCTGTTGAGTGGTAGGTAGGCGGTCACCACTTCTGTGTCAAGTACAGCCTCAATCAATTCTGGGTTGGACTAGATGACCTCCTGAGGTCCCTTCCAACCCTGATATTCTATGATTCTATCTTCCTCACAGGCATTAATGTGCAATTCTTCTTGTTCAGCAGCAGGTCCTGTGGAAAGTGGGCATGACATTGACTAGGGACCTGAGATTCTGAGGCATCCCTGACCAGCCATTCATCCAAGTATGGGAATACCTGGGTGCCTGTCCTTCTGAGGTAAGCCACCACCATTGCAAGGCACTTTAAAATAAGTGGGGGGCCAAAGAGAGCCCAAAGAGGAAAACCCAATACTAGTAGTGATTAGTAGTGATTGTTGTCTAATACAAACCTCAGGAAGCACTTGTGTACTGAGTGTATCATGATGTGAAAGTATGCCGCCTATAATGTGGGGGCTGCATGTCGGTCTTTCTGGTCTAGGGTGGGGATGATGGATGCAAGGAAGACCATCTTGAACTTGAGCTTGTTGACACAGATGATCAGGCCTCTGAGGTCTAGTATTGGCCAGAGGCTCCATGTCTTCTTAGGGATGGTACAGGACCTCAAATGGAACCCCATTCCTCTTTGCTGAAGGGAAACATCCTCAATAGTGCCCAGAGCATGAAGGAACTGAATTTCTTGTCAAAGCAGACACTTGTGGGAGGAGTCCTTGAACAGGCATGGGGAGGGAGGTTGGTTGCACGGGTAGAGAGAGGAACTGGATGATATAGACTCTTTGGACCATCTTCAATACCTCACACTCTGAGATGATGCTCAACCAGGCTTGTTGGAAGCGAGCTAGACAGTTGTCAAAAAAAGAGGAAAGGAAGGATTGTAGAATGAATGGTAAGTTGTCCTCAGGCACGGAGTCAAATCTGCTACCTGACTGGTGCTGAAGCAGAGTGGTGTGACTCAAAGGTAAACATACACCCCCTGGGCTTTTTTCTTGAGGATCTCTGCCCGTGGCTTGAGGATTCAGGCAGCCTGCACTGGAAGAACAGTAGCAGCTGCCATGATAAGATGCTTCATCTTCTTGTCCTGGGAAGTCAACTTCTGGTGACCCTGATTTGTTTTCTCATTGGCCAACATTACCATGAGGGTCCCTGGTACTGGATGTAAATAAAATAGTTCACATCAAGTAGCCAGGAGCTGGTACTGTCTCTGTTTGTCCATTTTTTATGTCTGTGCCAATGATGCCATTGTCTGCCAAAGGCTTTTGTGGGCTCCAACAGCTCTTGTTGATTGCTGTGTTCTGGTACTGACGAGTATAGGATATGGAGGAGTTAGTGTTGTGCATCCCACACCACTTCAGTAAGTATCCCCAAGGCCATGGTTACCTGCCTCTTGAGGTCTTTGAACATGTTGTAGCCTCGTGGAGTGTAAACTGACTGATCCAGTGCCAAGTTATTGTCTGGAGATGATGAGGATGTGGCTGGTACCATCTGTTCATTGTCCCAGGCCTGTTGCACCGAACCTAAACACTCTTGTTTCTGCTCCCGGGGATGCAGCAGGGATGGGTCCAGTGTCTGGTGCTCAGGCAATAGTCTGTGCCTTAAGTATGCTGTGATGCCATTTCCAGTCTCCTTTCCACCAGGCTCTTTGTCCCAATATACTCCTCTCCCGCAGATCTGACCTTTGTCCTCCCTGCATTCAGATCAGGCACCTCCTGCTCTCAGTTCCTGTGCCTGGATCTGGTACGGCCTGCAGCACCCCAGAGCTGTCATTGCAGAGAAAGTCCTGCTCAGTCCTGGGCTGGACCATGCTCAGGGTGGAAGGACTCTGGAGGGAACTTACAACTACAATACCCACCTGCTGAAGTGAAGAAACAGATTGACAGAGCCAGAAGAGTACCCAGGAGTTACCTACTACAGGACAGGCCCGACAAAGAAAATAACAGAACACCACCAGCCATCACCTTCAGCCCCCAACTAAAACCTCTCCAATGCATCATCAAGGATCTACAACCTATCCTGAACGACGACCCGTCACTCTCACAGATCTTGGGAGACAGGCCAGTCCTTGCTTACAGACAGCCCCCGAACCTGAAGCAAATACTCACCAGCAACCACACAACAGAACCACTAACCCAGGAACTTATCCTTGCAACAAAGCCCGTTGCCAACTGTGCCCACATATCTATTCAGGAGACACCATCATAGGGCCTAATCACATCAGCCACACTATCAGAGGCTCATTCACCTGCACATCTACCAATGTGATATATGCCATCATGTGCCAGCAATGCCCCTCTGCCATGTATATTGGCCAAACTGGACAGTCTCTATGTAAAAGAATAAATGAACACAAATCAGATGTCAAGAATTATAACATTCAAAAACCAGTCGGAGAATACTTCAATCTCTTTGGTCACTCGATTACAGACCTAAAAGTGGCAATTCTTCAGCAAAAAAATTTCAAAAACAGACTCCAATGAGAGACTGCTGAATTGGAATTAATTTGCAAACTGGATACAATTAACTTAGGCTTGAATAAAGACTGGGAGTGGATGTGTCATTACACAAAGTAAAACTATTTCCCCATGTTTATTTCCTCCCTCCACACTGTTCCACACACGTTCTTGTCAACTGCTGGAAATGGTCCACCTTGATTATCACTACAAAATGTCCCCCGTCCCCCCCCCCCCACTCTCCTGCAGGTAATAACTCACCCTACCTGATCACTCTTGTTACAGTCTGTATGGTAACACCCATTGTTTCATGTTCTCTGTGTATACAAAATCTCCCCACTGTATTTTCCACTACATGCATCCAATGAAGTGAGCTGTAGCTCACGGAAGCTTATGCTCAAATAAATTTGTTAGTCTCTAAGGTGCCACAAGTACTCCTTTTCTTTTTGCAGATACAGACTAACACGGCTGCTACTCTGAAATCTGGAGGGAATGGAGCTGATAAAAATCTAAGTCTCTGCTGAGCATATGTGAACTGTAATTTTTCACATATTTATAATTTGGCCAAATAGTAGATTTTCACAGGAATGCCAAAAGAAATCTCTCTGATACTAAGACCGCTCTGTTGCCAAGTTTTAAACTCTTGCTCTAAAGCATAGAGATGCTAAATATTTTTCAAATAAAAGGTCTCCAGAATATTTTACATTGGGCAAGACAATGTATTTTTCCTTAGCCTTGTTCTTGGAAATGGCTACACTGTTTTGGCTGAAATTTTCCAAAGTCAATCAGGCTGAGGCAGATACCTGGCAAGAAAAACTTCAGCCGAAGTGATTTAAAAGATAAATGGAAAAGATATAAGTAACTGAAATGGGTTCTTATAATGGAAAGTGTCAGACAACCTTAATAATAGGCAGTTCTACCACACCTGGCTATAATATTCATAATAATTAGATAAGTTCATGGAGCATATGTCCATCAATGGCTATTAGCCAATATGGTCAGGGGTGCAACCCCATTGCTCTGGATGTCTCTCAATCTCCAACTGCCAGAAGCTGGTACTGGACGACAGGGGATGAATCACTTGAAATTCCATTGTTCCATTTCCTCTGAAGCATCTGGCACTGACCACTGTCAGAAGACAGGATGCTAGGCGAGATGGACCATAGATCTGACCCAGTTTATGGCTGTTCTTATGTAAAATACACACAGAGACACACTTTACAGTAATATTCTCAAGTACCTTCAGTTGTTTCCCCTTTAATGTTAAAATTAGGAAGGAAAGTCCATATTGCTGTACTTATAAAGTAAAAAAATGAAGATGATCTTTGTTCATGCATATTAGCTGTGACAGCTGAAAATCTGCTTGGAAAAATGTGACGTAACAATATTATACAAAGTGTGATAATTCATTGTCAAAATGTCTCATTGACTTTTCTGATAGTCAAAAATCTACAAAGTCCCATTATTCTAGCTGAGAAATCAAAAACGACACCCCAACAACAAAGCTGGTGCAACTAAAAATATTCTGTAAAAAGCTGAAAAATATATAATACACTTTCAAATGTCATTTTTATCAGAGAGAAAATTTAAGACACCTAGACTTGGCCAAATAATACATACATTGATTCACACTTATTTTTGTGCATTAAACCAGAGATAGTTCATATCACTATTATCTGCAGGCTCATATTATTAGTGATATTGTGAGTAGTCATATTGTGAGTAATCACTTGGTCAACAGCCATATATGAAACAATTGGAAAATCTCAATAGTTTAACAAATTTTACATAAATTAATATTGGTCTGAAAAATCAGGCTGGAGGTGCACTATTCATTATTTACCACTTATAAATAATTAATTATTCTATCATTTTAAATGTTTCAATCATCCAATCACTGAAAAGAAACAGTAACATGACACTTAGGTTACTAGTCAGACAATAGAAATAGCAAACAGTCCAAGTCAGTAGTTCAAAAGCAACCGAGGGTTTGGAATTTGTTCATATAAATTATTAGGTCAAATTTATAACAAAGTATTTGTAAATTGAGGATCAGTTTGCCAATGATTCATGAACAAAAAAGGGCTCCTGATTTCACTGTCCCTTTCTAATTTCCCTCTCTCACAAACTCCATGGCAAGACCTGCTGCTGGATCCTCATAAGCTTTCCATTTGTCCCAGGTTCCTGCTCCACCACCAAACTTTGGCACCCCAGAACAATCCTTGAAACCTGTTGATGCTTACTTGCTATTCCACCCCTTAAAACGCTCACATTACAATCCCAGTTAAACAGCTTTCTCTAGATGGTCTCATGGTTAAGGCATCAGATTGGAACTCATAAGTGCTGAATCCTATTCCTGGCTCTGCCACATGACTTCCCACATGACCTGCATAGGTTACGTAATCTCTTGTTACCCCAGTTCCCCAAAATGGGAATAAAACTTCCCTGCCTTAAAGGGGTGTAGTGAAGATTAAATTCATTAATTTTTGAGGCACTCAAATACCACTTAAATGAAAACCATACAAAAGCTTATAAATAAAAAAGATAATGGTGCCTGAGCAAGCCCCGAGTAGTATGGCAGTGAAGGTATCTTAACTTTTAGGACTTGAGGTAATACCCATTAAAGTTAATAGCAGATTTTCAATTGACGTCAGAGGGTATTGGCTCAGACCCTTATTCATGATTGGACAAATTCTGGTTTTCATAGAAGTGATATTACAACCATGAATACCGTTGGTGGAGTCTAACTATTCACCAGAGTGATATCATAGAATCATAGAATATTAGTGTTGGAAGAGACCTCAGGAGGCCATCGAGTCCAATTCCCTGCTCAAAGCAGGACCATTCAAATGTTAAGATTTAATTATATTTATTTTTATATGGGCTACCATGTTTAATACTGCAATCCATGTACGTGAAGGGCACTGAAAGCATTTCCTCTTAATTTTTGTTCCGTTGGGTAAGGTATTAGCTGTACTAGCTCTGTTTCTCATTCTAAGTGTAAAAATACCTGCTTATGCGAATAACACCATACCTAATTATAAAAGGTAAAAGGAAACCTTTTAGGGGTGCCCCCTGTACAATACTATATAAATGTATTGACTTCTTAAGCACACAGAAGTGAGAAACTGATAGCACTAGTTAGTGCGGAGGACCGTGCTGCAAGTGCATTTTGGCTCCTTCTAAGTCACACCCCACCAATAGTGTTTATTTGTATACAAACTCTTCAGAAGTGAGCAGTGGGTATATTTGCCCAGTGGACAATGTAGCTCCTCCTCCAGCAGATGGTGTCTGTAATAACCAAGTGAAATCATGATTCCATTGAAGTCAATGGCCACCCATCATTGTTTAGTTTAATAAATGGGAGTGCTTATTGCGATGGGACACCCCCCAAAAAGACCCCAAAATCTAGTACAAGGGGAATTCTTGAGTTAGGATCACAATAATTTGGCATAAAAGTTATCCAGCACTATCTGATGACAAAGAAAATGCTGATTTCATACAAACTGCCTCTATGCTGAGCTCAAGATGCTCAAACTTTAACCCAAAGCTCATTTATAAGAACGGAAACACACTTCATCTTCCTCAGGCTCTCAAGAATGACGTTTTTGCTAATTTAAAGCTACTGTATTTTCCGTCTTAGGGAACCTTATTAAAACGCAGCCTCATTAAATTAATACCTCATATAAAATTCAAAATGGCTGGCTCCCAAGAATGATGCTATATGCAGAATAGATTTATTAGCTTATTGCATTTCCTTTTATCTTCAGCCAATCCACTTCCACAACAGAAACCAATTTTTTCCAATAAAATTAGAGTGCAGAAAAATGTTGATTAACTCTATGGTTGAAGTGAAATTATTAAATCAACAAATGACAAGTCCTTTGTATTTTATATCATGAGACAAAAAAAGATGACATTTTGAACCAGTGATTTACCTGCCCTTTTAAGCCCTGTCAGCAACATAATGGCTCAAACTGAAGTTAAATCCAGGATACATTAACCCATTAAGCGGCTACTGTATTGATCCAGGGGTTTGGAAGGTGCATCTTTATTTCTATAAAGGGTTATTTTTAAAGAACATCCCCATTGTTTAGTCCTATTTAGAGTTGTAAAGAACTTTTCTTTTGTCTCTTACTGGAGTTTGTAGAACCATATACATATGAAAGCACTTTATTTATTGAAGAGTTGAGTCATCTCATGTTTGGTTGGTTTTTTTGTACAATATAAACACATGCAGAAATGCATAATATTAAATGTATTCATGTCTGAAAATGAAAGGCAATGAAGTATAAGCCAGAGTGAAATTCTTCATAGGCATTAATTCCACCCCTCTTTCCCTCACCATGCATTCTTGCCCCTTCTAAAATAGTCCTTGATGTTTAGCAGCTTGAAATCATATGTCTGTCTGTTAAGCTGCTAGGTATGTGGAAACAAAGTTTTTAGGAGACCCATAAAATCAAACAAGATCAGATTAAATTATCTGCTGCTGATCTGCACAGATACACTACAGCTAGTCACTAAGCCAGTCAATTTAGGTTCTGAAAGAAATCAAGGGTAGTGAACCATAATATGCAACTTCATTGTGAGCTAGTTAAGCACATTATCTGACAGAATAAGTAGTTCAGACCTTCATAGTCGTCAACCTGGAAAATAAAAAGACTGATAATTACTCTACATCTTTGGCACTAGCAGAGACCAAAAGCAGTATTATAGTCTGATTAATCTTATTACATCCTCTGATTTCCTTTTGATTACAGATGTATACAGTTAATTTTCATTTGGGGTAAAGAAATTATTGTACAGGGAACTCTTCAACAAAACCACCTCACCTCACAGCCTAATTAATTTTATGGCATAAAGGCTACAACTTTAATCACTCTCTCCAGCTCCAGGCCCTTCCAGAGACCTGGATCACTCTAGCTGACACTGCCCCTGCGGTCACTCTCTCTTTCTCTCTCACTCCGCATCCTGGATCAGGTCGAAGCGAGAGTATTGGGCTTCACCTCTTCTATTCCTACTACTTCCAAACCCTCCTTCCTTTTTCCATTTCTTCTCCTCTTTTGTACACACTGCAACAGACTCTTCTCCCTCTGTGTTGGTGTCCTCTCTATCCCCCTTCTCTTTGAGTTTGGCTCCTATGTCCCTCTCTTTCTCTAATAGACTCTCAGATTTTAAGGGCAGAAAGGACTATTGTGACAATCTAATCCAATGCTTCTAAACCTTTTCAAACTGGTGACCCCTTATTCTAAACTAAAATGTGTTACAATCCCATTACATTTACTATAAAAGTCAGAGTAAAAATGTAACAAATGAGAACAATGCTAAACTTATATAATTTATTTGCATGTGTATTTTGAGAGCTTGACAGAGAATGCTTAACTTTAAAGGAAAAGATTGGGAAGGGAGTGGGGAGCAAGATTTTCTTTGCTTTAGATTATAACAACATTTTCAATGCCTCATAAGCCCCCGATTACTTTGCATGACTCCCCACGGAGTCAGGACCTACTAGATGAGAAACATTGATGTACTCTGATCTCCTGCATAATACACAGGCCATAGAATTTCCTATGTGGGTCCTGCATCAAGCTCATCACTTCTGATTTAGCTAGAACATATCTTTCAGAAAGGGTCCATTTTGATTTAAAGACTTCAAGTGAAGGAGAATCCACCACATCCCTAGGCTAGTTATTCTAATAGCTAATTACCTATGCTATTAAAAGTCTGCAACTTATTTCTACTATGAATTTGTCTAGCTTCAGCCACTGGATCTTGTTAAAATCCATTCCATCACAATCTCCCACACTGTCCTTGATGCCTTCAACTTCTCATCCGAGTCCACAAGTTGTTTTACTCCATGTTCACATCTCCTCATTTGAGCTACTCTCTCACTCACCAAAACATGCACTAACTTGACCCTATCTTCACAAAGCACAGCTCTCTCTCTGATCTCTCCATCACTGTGTTCCCCCTCCTTGGCCACCACCTGCCCATCAATCTTTTCCCCTGTCCTTCCAAGACATCAATGTTAATAGAGTAACAGCCGTGTTAGTCTGTCTTTGCAAAAAGAAAAGGAGTACTTGTGGCACCTTAGAGACTAACCAATTTATTTGAGCATGAGCTTTCGCGAGCTACAGCTCACTTCATCGGAACTTCATCCGATGAAGTGAGCTGTAGCTCACGAAAGCTCATGCTCAAATAAATTGGTTAGTCTCTAAGGTGCCACAAGTACTCCTTTTCTTTTATCAATGTTATTGCGTCTCTTCTATCTCAGTTCTCTCCTTTCTGCTCTGTCTTCCTTTTCTTACATTGATATTGTTGTTGATTCTCTCCATTCTACACTCTCCTTCACCTCTCTCCCATTGCAGGATCCACCCAGCCAACCTCGGCTCACCCCCAGCATCCACTTCCCTCGTTCTTGCTCTCATACAGTGGACTGTTTCTGGTAGAAGTCCTGTGAACATGCTGATTTCCTCCACCACAAATTTGTTTTCTTCTCCTCAATTCTATCATTTGCCTAGCCAAGCAACTCTCCTTCTCCACCTTGATTAACTCCAGCATCCACAATCCCAACTGCCTATTTGCTACCTTTGACTCCCTCCACAAACCATTCCCTCTTTCTAACCTCTCTACCCCTCTCTGCACAAGATCTTGCTGACTTTTTCATACTATCATAACTGATATCTGACAAATACAGATGTTAGAACTTAGAGATGGAGAAGGCCTGTTTGACAGATAAAATTCTATTCATATGCAAATGAAGGATATAGGTCCTACATAGGGTATGAGATATTAAACTGATACGACAGGATAACAACCAAAAGACAGAGGATGATGACTTGGTAGGTGTATCTATCTAGGAATTTCTAGTGTTTGGTTTGGTCCCACCAATAATTGTAATTGTTTCTTTGCTTCACAATTAATTTTGACTATTTATTTAATTTAGCTAGGATTAAATACAAAAGAAACTCATAAAACTTAATAATTCTGTTCTAGTATGACAATTGACAGACTAAATGCCGCTTTTGGTAGCCATTTTAAATATAAGACATCAACTGAATACAAAGAGTCATTCATCAACAAGCAACAGCTACAGTATTTTAAACAGCTAGTATAAAGTAGACAAGAATAAAACAAGCCTGAAGGATTCAAAACAACTCTAAATTTAGAAATAACATGGGAGTAATATGTATGAGTGAGGTGATGAAACACTAAAAATGAAAATTTATTAAAACTTTGTCTTATGGAGACAGACTGCCAGTTATAGCAATAATACTCACAATACACTGAAAAGCCCTAATAATAAAAATATACAAAAGCCAAATCAGATGGTGTATTGGTTATCAGCATGCACTGGTCAAATATTACACATGGTTTCAAATTATGGCAGTAGAGCAAATAGGGAAGTGTTTTAAAGGTAAAGATGTGAGAGATTTGAGTGACAAACTTCAGCCAGAGTTTTGTAAGCCTCTCATAAAGGTCTACATGTCATAATACCCAACATCCACCCTGGAGGGGATTAGAGAACAAACTCATGATAGCTGTTAGTCATGTTGCTTAATGCACTACTAGAAGGTGCTCAGATACTAAAGTGATGAGCATGGCATAAGAACCTGAATAGAACAGAACAGCATCAGTATAAGGTGATGGTTTTACAGATTTTGACTGGAAGTTTCCCCATGCCTAAGGGGCAGCCTGAAGGAAAGTGCAAAGTTGTTTGAGAAGAAGTGGACTACCTGGCAGTAAAGATTGGAGTTGCTGATGGAGCAAAGGCAGGAGTTGACATTGTGATAAAATAGTAGATACTAGAGTACTGGCTATTAGGAAGGGCAGAGCTAGATGACGAAGGGTCTAAAGGATAAATTTCTTATTAAAAATAAAAATAAGAATCCTAAACGTCTCCAATTTATTGCATAAGCTTTCTTGAACAGCCAAAATGCCTTTCTTAATACTGACTGATTTTCATCCTGATAACAGAGACCCTTCATTTTTCCTCCTACACACACTCCACGGATCACAAGCTGATTCTTCCATAGGTGAATCAAGTAAGAAAAGAAGGAATCCTTGAAAAAACAAGTCTGATTGCATTTTTGAACCCACTAAATTACCAAAGAACCTGCTTTTCCTAAAAATGCTACTACTTGCTGTATAGGAATCTAATTATTTGAATTGTATTGATAAAAGATACAGTCTGCTTTATACTGACTTTGTCAAGAGCTCGGTACCAAAATTATTTGCATATAATGCAACAGATGGCAGCCTCTCCTCTGTAACCTGTAGCTGATGCCCATGTCCACACTAACTTTTGTAAAGGGCTTTGAGATCTTCCTATGGAAATTGCTATACAAGTTGAAAGTATTATTTTATTATAGAACTCAGCAGCACACAATATTCCTCACTTATCTGAGTGGAAGACTCTTTGGAATAAATTAGAACATTACATGCCAAGAGTCTCTTTGTGTTACACTTCCATATTAAAGATGAGGGAGGCCAGGCCACTGACATTACCATGGAACTCTGTGTACTACATCTAAACAGCACTCTGAACTCTCTGCTTTATACTAAAAGGATTTTTTTTTCTGAATTTCTTCACTTACTTTAATTTTTATATTTAGCCAGACACACTTGCTCCTATCAACAACTATTTAGAAAGTGACTGAGTGACCACATAACAAACTTTTAAAAGTATAACAGTTGAAATTGCCCAGCACTCAGTTATAACTGTGCAGCTTGTTTTTGGCACCTCTTTTAAATGCAAGACTTTCTCTCACATAGATGAAATTATGAGTTTTACACACCTGCATGCCAGTATGTGGGAGGGATTTAGGATTTACATGTGGAAATCAACTGTGGAGAACCAGAAATGCCACTTTTATGATATACAAAAGCTGGTGGTATGGTCAAAAGATGGAATGTAGCCAGATCCTCATTACAGCAGTCCCATTTACATTGGTACAATTAAGGTAGAGTCAGTGTTTCCACTGTAAACTCCTATTTGCAAGAGCTTATAAATTGTCTGTAAAAATTCACTCCAGGCAAAACCTTAACACACAAGGTCTGAGGATAACAGTACATTATATATATATTATTATTGTTCTATATTCAAGTTACTTAGTAGTGCAAAACAAGTTTCCTATTCTTGTTTTGGATATTCTCTGCACTCCTTTCACTCAGAAAGACTAACTTTTAAGTGAGTGAAATAATGGAATTTTCCATTCTAATTATAATATTCCATAGTGGATAGCAGTTTTATTTTTTATTATTTTTTAAAATACCCTAATTTATTAACTAGTTTTCAAATGTTATCATCTTTTGAAATAATATTTTAATATGTAAGAGTTACATTATAGCCATTTTACACAAGAATAAGTACAGCTCTACATAATGTATCATCTTGGTTGAAAAAGACCCATTATAACTTTTCAGCATATTAAAAATTACCAGCAATATAAAAGACAGGATTCAGTTAACAAAGTGCCCAGTTCTCTATTCCTGAAATCAGTGAAAAAACTTCAATAGGACTTCAATAGGAGCAGGATCAGACCCAAGTTTTCCAAATGTATGGTTATGCAGTACTATAATTCGGTAATCATTTATTAATTCTCCTGCTTGCGTGCACAGTTCAGATCACCCATTTCTAGGAAGTCCAGTCTCTTGTCAATGTTTCTGCTTACTCTATATTAAGGCTGAGGTCAGAAGCTATGTTATCCCTCCAGCATGTAAGAGGTTATCCATGAGGTCTTCTCCATCCAGCTTTTGTTGGATCATCTGGTGGGCTGGTATGGTCTCTGGTATACAGACCAGATGGCCAAGCCACCTGAGCCAGTGTTGAATCACTTGGGAGGACATTTGAGGCTGGTTGGTCTGACGCCTGACATCCTCATTCATAATGTGATAAAACCACCATATGCCTTCAACATGTCATTGCTGTTTCATGTCAAAAGCGTCCAGCTGGTGCATTTGTGTTTCTGTGGTGGCCTCGGTTTCAGAGTCATACAAAAACACAGAAGCCACTGTTGCTTGATAGATACAGCATCTTAATCTGAGTTGATACATCATGTTAATGCCAAAGAGACTTTCAAAAAGCATGCATAAACACCCGTAGCCTTGCTGATTTGATGTTTCATGCCAGCAAGACAACCTCTCTCCTTGGTGACAATGGAGCCAAGATTTAAAATGAGCTGACAAATTCAGTTTCTTGTCCACCAGTTATGATGGGTATGGGTAGAAACCCATCAGCCACTTTCATGAGTTTGTCTTCTTCCAGCTGACTTGTAGACCAAATTTCCTTGCTTCCTCCATAAATATATTCAGAGCATTGATTAGATATAGTTCACGAGGATGTGTACATAGCCATGCCATCTGCATATTCCAGATACGTTGTGCAGAAGTCATGAAGTACTCCTGCCAGTATGTGGCTAGTGATGGCTTCCATTATTCCATCAATAACAGTATTGAATAGATCGGGGCAGCCATGCATTCTTGAGGGACACAACTGTTGTAAATAAATCAATTGGAGTTCCTACTACCTAAGTGAACACAGTTCTCACTTTGGTGGTGCATTTCTATGAGAAGGTAGAGGAGCTTACCAGTCACTCCAACAGCTTGCAGTCAGCGCCAAAGGGAGCGATGATTAACAGATTCAAAGGCAGCTTTTAAATCAATAAAGACTATAAACACTTCGTCCTTACAGTGCTGAACTCTTGGGCTTTCTCAAAAATTTGCCTAAGGCATAAACTCAGTTTGCTGTAGATGATGTAGATTCCTTATGGCAGGCGTAATGTGAACTGTTTGCTTGGAATGGAAAGCAAAGTGATGCTGTGGTGACTGGAACACACCAGAACACCATGTTTTCCTTTCCAAAATGGGAGAATTATCCCATGGTGCCAGTCACTGGATTTCTCATGAATCCATACTTTGTTGATATTATGGATCAGCCACTCCAAGATGGAATCCCTGCCACACTTGTTCAGCTGAGGAGCTATAACCCAGATGCCAGCAGCATGGCCATTCTTGAGATTATAGACTATGCTTTGAACGTTTTTGACAATAACATCCTCTTTATTACACAAAGAGGCAGTCACTGGACTCTGCATGCTCTTGGAGCTGTGGATTTGCAATACTGGTGGGGTGGTTAAGAAGCCCCTGAAAGTTCTTTCCATATACTCACACATTCTGCCTTGGTGTTCAGTATGTTAATACGTCCATTTTTGAAAAGTGGGGATTTGTTCCATGGACTGGCTTTTAAAGTGCACATTTTTTTATAGACAGCACCATAGTCATTTCTGGCAGGTGCAGCTTCCATCAATTGAGACTTAGTTGCCCAAAACTTCCCACTGTCCTGCTTTAAAGCTGTGTTACACAAGGCACTGACATGTTGGTATCCTTGGTTGTTCCTATTTAAGCAAGTCACATATCATTTTTCTATGGCATCCAGGGTCTGTTGACTGATCCATTGATGCTTAGGGTTGGGGCGCCTTTTCTCCAGCACTGTGCTGGTGGCATCTTATAACAGAAGACTGGAAACAGTTCTGCAAATTGTTGCTTTGTTTATATTCAAGCCTTTCATTTGCAAGGGCAGGAGTGTCAAATCATTTTCGGAATTCAGCCTGATATTCAGCCTGATTTTTTGACAGTAGCAGAGTCAGTTTCTGTAAATCTAAATGAGTAACGGGTGACTTGGTTTGAGTTGCCTTCAACTTCAATTTCACCATGACCATGAGAAACCTCTGGTTGATATTGCCAACTTCAGTACCCCTGAACACTTGACAGTGGTGTACCAGCTTCTCCACTGACTGGATATGAGACTATGAGCTAGTGCTGCGTGGATTCATCCATCGTTCAAATACCAAGTCCACGTGTATATGTCCTTCCACTGAAAATCAGTGTCAGAAACACGGAGTGTGGCTGCAGCACAAAGCTTGAACAGCTGCTCACTGTTATTCTTCATGGTCACATCGACAACAATGGTCTATACTTTCCAGTAAGTGGATACTCTGCTGATGACATCATACATTGCTATATTATACTTAATTACTAGCATTACTTAATATTCATTGAGAGTTGACAGTGGGCTCAGTGCTGGACAAACCAAAGAAGACACATCCCTGTCCCTTGGAGCTTACAATCAAAAGACAACAATTGACACATAAAACACCAGGCAGTGGGTGTAGCTCACAGTATGCACTGACATATTTGTTTTCTTGTAAATAAAGTCGAACTTCGTTGGGGACAGATAGTCTTCACAGAAGTGTGGTTTAAGGAGAGTTTGAAAAAAGAGGGATAGCATACTTCTAGCACTAGGGCTCCCACAGCCCCAGTCATAAGGGACAGTATAGCACTGAAGAAAAAAATAAACCTCTAAGGACTCAATAGCCAATTGTTACAGAAAAATGTGTAGATACCACTTTCAAGAAGCTGAAGTTATATTCAGTACCTATATTGCTCAAGGGGTTTAAGACACATGGTCTTTGGACTTCCCAATACATGTACCCCATGCATAAGAGTATCCCATGTAATTGCATGCCTAGTTATGTATTAGTGCTCTGACTGGTGAGGAGAGATATATTTAAAATATTTTTTTAAGTGTAGGTGAAGTCTTTTGTGGTGGTGTTTGTTGTGAAACAGAAAGGTAAATGTAAAGAAATATCTTGTCTTTTTAAGGTCCAAACACAAATATAACTAGACTTCCCTCATTCAACCCAAAGAAAGGCTCTAAAGTGAGGCTTCAGCCAAGTTCTGGAGACAGGGAAACTGGCATGATTCTCTTTTGATCTTCCTAGAGATTTTTCTGGTTGGTTGGTTTGTTGTGGACTCACAGTAAGCTGAGTGTCTTTTTTAAAAATAAGTTAGTTGAGTGCAATAATGATTGCTTTGTAAAAGAAATAGAAAAAAATCTTCCAATGGGACTGGTACATTATATATTAAGTGTGAAGAGAGACACTCAGATCCTGCATGATACCTGTCAAGACTGAATCCCAACTCTGTCACTCCGAGTGCAGAAGTGGGGCCTGCAAGGATTCTAAAAATTAATACCGGCCACTCCAGGCTTGTATTAAACTCCCAAGGTTACAGCTTTTCTCTGATCTGGGCTTGGTAAACGCTGCCACCACCCAAATGCAACAAAACCCCCTTTGAACCCAGGAAGGCACACTTGGGAATTCCTCCCTGTGGGGTGCCCTCAAGCCCTTTCACCCGCCCTGCAGGGAAGAGCTGAAAAAGGAAACAAAGGAAATTAGCTGTGGCTACCAGCTAATCAAACAACATACACAAACCTCTTAGGACACCAAAAATCCAATCCTGTTCTTAAAATAGGTAAATTTTATTAAAAACAAAAAGAAAGAAAATACATCTGGAACTTAGACTTTTGATAGATTTTAAAAGAGCAATTCCAAAAATCGAGCACCCCAAATAGCATCCTTGGGGGTTCAGCTAAAAGGTTACAAGCAAACAAAAGCATCTGGGGTTAGCACAGAGGAGTCCACAAGCCAATAAGAAATAACCCTAATCGCATCTAGCTAAACATTCTGATCTACTTACACAATGGTGTTCAGATAAGTAGTTCTAGGCATGATTTGATGACTTATAATCATACCTGGCTTAGTTGCTTATAGCATGGCTGCTCTGACCCTTCAGCCCAGAGAGAACAGACCAAGGGAAAGTTTCTTTCCCAATTTTAAAAAGTTCTACCTTCCCATTGGCTCTTTTGGTCAAGTGCCCACTTTTTCTTTCTTTACTCAGGGGACTTTTTAACACTTTACAGGTAAAACAAATAAAGGACAGCTACCAAGAAAAAAGAAAAGGAGTACTTGTGGCGCCTCAGAGACTAACAAATTTATTTGAGCATAAGGTTTCGTGAGCTACAGCCCACTTCATCGGATACATCCGATGAAGTGGGCTGTAGCTCACGAAAGCATCCAATGAAGTGGGCTGTAGCTCACGAAAGCTTATGCTCAAATAAATTTGTTAGTCTCTAAGGTGCCACAAGTACTCCTTTTCTTTTTGCGGATATAGACTAACACGGCTGCTACTCTGAAAGCTACCAAGAGGGATTTTACAGCTAACCGGCTGGCTGGGTGTCCATCAAACGGAGCTATCACCCCCCCCCTTTATTTATTACAGCACCCTGAAACCTTGCTGCGTTGTTCCCCATTGGAGACCCTAGAACAAGGCCTTGCCACGCCAGACACCAGCCTGAGTTTTTGGGAGTTAACTGCCAATTCAAGTTCAGTGTCAGCTCAGGGAGGACTGAGCCTATCAGCTCCTTAAAGATACTCTTGGTTGACCAGAACTAAAGGCAGGGTATTCTGAGGAAACATAACAGTCACTGTCTTTGTAGATTTGTTTTGGAGTTTACTGGCTGTAAAACTGTATGGAAGGTATTTTGCCATAAACTCTAATCAAACTTTGTGTTATTTCAGTTTATGCTTAGATACAACTCTCAAGAGAGGATGATGGGGAGGTGCAACACCCTAGCAGGAACTCCTGGAGGCACTGTAACTTAGGGCATGGCTACACTTGCAGATGTAGAGCACTTGGAGTTAAACCAGCCTTCGTAGAGTGCAGTAGTAAAAGAGCTGCAGTCTGTCCACACTGACAGCTTCAAGCACACTGGCGTGGCCACATTTGTGGCACTTGCAGTGGCATTGGGAGCAGTGCATTATTGGCAGCTATCCTAACATGCAAGTGACTGCAACGTGCTTTTCAAATGGGGGTGGGCTGGAGTGTGACAGGGAGTGTGTGGTGTGTATGTGGGGAGAGAGAGAGTGGGTTTTTGGGGGGGCTGAGAGTATGTCAGCCTGCTGTCTTGTAAGTTCAGACAGCAGCAGACCCCCTTCCTCCCCCACCTCTCTCTCACTAATTCCACACTAATGGTTGCTTTGTCTCGGAGCAGATAAGCAGCCAGCTGTCAGAAACGGAGCTTTCAAAGGGCATATCTGCATTCATGCAGCGATTCAAAAACAAGGACAAGAGTGGCCACCTGATTTAAGGGGATTTAAGGGAGGCTGGTCAGAGCCCAGTAGTCCAACACCTTGTTCACACTGATGCCCAGGTGTTTCAGCCAAGACGCAGCAGGCGTTAATCTTCTCACTGAGGTGGAGTTCCAGGAGCGCTCTAAATGTGGAGTCAGAGCGCTCTATGTGCCTTGCCAGTGTGGACGGGTAGTGAGCTAGGGCTCCTGGGGCTGCTTTAATGCTGTCTAACTCACAAGTGTAGCCAAGCCCTTAGATAGGAACAATGGGCCAAATGCTCATATTTCCTCCCCCAGGCATTTGAAAATGGCAGGGAATTATAATTGTCAGGGTGGGCCATAGTGTGAAAAGAAAGGATTTTATGGTGAGTTATCTTAGGCCTTGGCTACACTTGCGAGTTACAGCGCAATAAAGGAGCCCCGGGCGCACTAGCTCACAACCCGTCCACACTGGCAAGGCACGTAGAGCACTCTGACTGCGCGGCTACAGCGCTGCGGGTTCTCCACTTCGGCGAGTGGAATAACGTTTGCTGCACCCCTGCTGGAGTGCCACAGCACCAGTGTGGACGCCCTGGTCCTATAGTGAGCTCTGATCGGCCTCCAGAAGTGTCCCACAATGCCTGTGCTAGCCACTCTGGTCATCACTTTGAACTCTACTGCCCTACCCTCAGGTGACCAACCGTCAGACCTGCCCTTTAAATTCTCTGGGAATTTTAAAAAATCCCTTCCTGTTTGTTCAGCCAGGCGTGGAGCGCTCTCAGTGAATCTTTCCAAGTGACTATGCCTCCACGGGCCAGGCGATCCCCAGTATGGAGCAATGGTGAGGTGCAGGACCTCATCAGTGTTTGGGGGGAGAAAGCTGTCCAGTCCCAGCTGCGCTCCAGCCGTAGGAATTACGATACCTTTGGGCAGATATCAAGGGACATGATGGAAAGGGGCCATGACCGGGATGCACTGCAGTGCAGGGTTAAAGTGAAGGAGCTGCGGAATGCCTACTACAAAGCCCACGAGGCAAACCGCCACTCCAGTGCTGCCCCCATGACCTGCCGTTTCTACAAAGAGCTGGACGCGATACTTGGGGGCGACCCCACCTCCACTCCGGGGACCACCATGGACACTTCAGAGCCCAGTGCAACAAGGCAGGAGGAGGAGGAGAAGCAAAGCAGGAGCAAGGGTGCTGAGGTGGAGGAAGACACCCCAGAATCCCTAGATGCATGCAGTTAGGAGCTGTTCTCAAGCCAGAAGGTGGCAGTTGCGGCAGCCGGTGCTTGGGGAAGGACAAACATCAGAGGAGGTTCCCGGTAAGCGGCTTTTATTTTGGGAAGGAAATTATTCGGTGCGGGCTCTTGTGACAAGGAGGGTTAGGGCTGCATGCAAGCCTAGATGCGGAATAGGGCATTGATGTGCTCTCTCACATCGCGGTAATCGGCCTCAGTGATCTCTTCATAGGTCTCATCCAGAACTTGGGCAATGCGCTTGCGCAGGTTTCTCGGGAGAGCCACGGTGGTCCTTGTCCCAGTCAGGCTAACTTGTCCATGCCACTGTGCTGTGAGGGCGGGGGGACCATTGCTGCACATGGGCCAGGGCAGAAGCCGCATTGCAGTAGAAGACCCTCCCTTGCTTCCCAGGTCACCCTCAGCAGCGAGATATCTTCCAGGATGAATTCCTGTGGAAAATGTGGGGACAGTGTTTAGTATAGGAGCCCCCTGCCGCTGTTGGCTCTCCCCAAGGCACAGAAACCCAGAGAACAGTACAGCCATGAAAGAATCAGTCACACTTGACCTGTGCTTACTCACCATTTTGGGGCTCCCATGGGTTATGTGTGCTCGCTTTGGGATGGGCAAATTATGCTATTGTGTAGACTGTGCTTGCCCTTAAGTATGGGGGAATCATTGCTCTGTCTGGTGTGAACAATGCTGTCTCAGTTAAGTGTTGCATTTTGCCTTTACAGATGCAACCTTGAGATCTCAGCCATCAGTGTTATCACCGGCTGAAAGACTCCAAAGAATGAGAAAGAGGCCACATAGAAGCAAGAAAGACGTTGCATGAAGTAATGCAGCATTCAAGTAATGAAAATCAAAAAGTGCAGGAGTGGTGGGAGAGTGAAAGGAGGGTCTGCCAGCAGAATGCGGATCACCAGCACCAAAGCATGGAGCGGCTGCTAAGCATCATGGAGCGCCAAGCGGACTTGATACAGGTTCTCGTAGCAATGCAGACAGAGCACTACCATGCCCGCCCTGCCCCCTGCAGCCCTTGTCCCAAAACTCTTTCCCTTGTGCCCCCACGTCACCTCCAACCCACTTTCCCCAACAGCCAGGTTCTTACCGCCACCAGCTGCCTCCAACACCTGTAGTTTCACCCCCCGGCCCTGAAAACGATGACCCTTACCCACTGCACTCCACCCCCATCACCATGCAGTATAGCCATCCTAAAGTGCAGCACTCATTGCACAGCACTCCAGATAGGACATATGCAAATCTGTGATTGTACTGTTCCCCACCTCCTTGCCCTTTCTGTTTCCCAAGCTGTTGTGCCTCTTTTCAATAAATGAATTTTCTTTCCAATAAAAGGATTTTTTGGCTTCAAAAACATTCTTTATTATTGCATAAAGTAAAAGATACCTCAGCCCAGGAAAGAAACAGGCACTGCAAGTCAGTGTATCATATGTAGCAAACACAGATTCCTACTAACATTGGAACTACTGCACTTCGCTCCCGTGCAGGGCACCAGACATTACTGGTGGCTTTCAGCCTCAAATTGCTCCCTCAAGGCATCCCTAATCCTTGCAGCCTCGCACTGGCCCCCTCTAATAGCCCTGCTCTCTGGCTGTTCAAATTCAGCCTCCAGGTGTTGAATCTCCGAGTTTCATGCCTGAGTGAATCTTTCACCCTTCCCTTCACAAATGTTATGGAGGGTACAGCACACAGATATAACCGCAGAGATGCTGTCATCGGCCAGGTCCAGCTTCCCATACAGAGAGCACCAGCGGCCCTTTAAATGGCCAAAAGCACACTCCACAGTCATTCTGCACCAGCTTAGCCTATTGTTGAACCACTCCTTGCTGCTGTCAAGGCTCCCTGTGTAGGGTTTCATGAGCCATGGCATTAAAGGGTAAGCAGGGCCTCCAAGGATCAAAATGGGCATTTCGACTTCCCCTACGATGATCTTCTGGTCTGGGAAAAAAGTCCCAGCTTGCAGCTTCCTGAACAGGCCAGCGTTCCGAAAGATGAGTGCGTCATGCATCTTTCCGGGCCAGCCTGCGTTAATGTCAATGAAACGCCCATGGTGATCCACAAGCACCTGGAGAACCATCGAGAAATACCCCTTCTGATTAATGTACTCGGAGGCTAGGTGGGCTGGTGCCAGAATTGAATATGTGTCCCATCTATCAGCCCTCCGCAGTTAGGGAAACCCATTTGTGCAAAGCCAGCCACAATGTCATGCACGTTACCCAGAGTCACGGTTCTTCTAAGCAGTATGCGATTAATGGCACTGCAAACTTGCATCAACACAATTCCAATGGTTGACTTCCCCACTCCAAACTGGTTGGAGACTGATCACTAGCTATCTGGAGTTGCTAGCTTCCAGATTGCAATAGCCCCCCATTTCTCCACCATCAGGGCAGCTCAATCTCATGTCCTTGTGCCGCAGGGTGGGGGCGAGCTCCTCTCACAGTCCCATGAAAGTGGCTTTTCTCATCCGAAAGCTCTGCAGCCACTGCTCGTCATCCCAGACTTGCATGATGATGTGATCCCACCACTCAGTACTTGTTTCCCGAGCCCAAAAGTGGCATTCCACAGTGGTGAGCATGTCCGTGAATGCCACAAGCAAACTCGTGTCATATGCGTTACTCGAGTTGATATCATCGTCAGAGCCCTCACTGTCACTTTGGATCATAAGGAATAACTCGACTGCCAAATGTGATGTGCTGGTGAGACTTGTCAGCATACTCCTCAGCAGTTCGGGCTCCATTCCCGCAGACCGAAAGGGAAGACAGAGCGCGCAGTACAAAAACTGTTGAAAGATGGCACCAAATGTGGACGGAAACAAAGGGAATGCTGGGATGCGAACCGAAGCATCACGGGGCGTTGGGACAGGACCCAGAATGCCCCGCACTCCCCGCCCCCTTCCCACATACCACAGCACCAGAATGGGAAGAGGTGCTCTGTGGGGTAGCTGCCAATAATGCACTGCTCCCAATGCTGCTGCAAATGCTGCAAATGTGGCCACGCCAGTGTGGACAGACTGCAGCGCTTTCCCTACTGCGCTCTATGAAGGCGGGTTTAACTCACAGCGCTCTACATCTGCAAGTGTAGCCATGCCCTTAAACATGTTATGCCAAAGTAGTCTAAAGAACAAGCATTCCTATAAAGTGAAAGTAAATAGTGTAATTAATTGATTCAGTTGACTTACACTAGTGATAAATTTAACTCAATGCCTGCAGGAGTACTGGGGTTGAGGAGGGGCACTGGAGAGTATGAGGCAAAAGCAGTGATTTTTAACATCACTAAGGTGATGTAACAGACTCCCTTCAATCTACTTACTACTATGTAATGGAATTTAAGTTAGTGTTACTTGCAAACAAAGAGTTGGAAGGAGGTGCAAGTTAAAATAACCCCACAATTCTTATTTTAACAAACATTTATGTTATTTTTTCTTGCTACATTACGCTCTTCTTATGCCTCAACATATAGGCCAAACCAATTTACTCTATTAAAGACACCCTTGTACTCTCTTAAACTCAGTAGACAAAATTCAGAGGTTATGTGTAATTTACATGTTGGTAACTAGCTATAAATCAAAGGGAGGCTAGAGGAAGTATAAGCTGGTATAATGTACGTGTTGTGGATATGGAAGGAAATTTAAGTTAAACCTCACTGGACTCCATCCAGATTAACTACTCACCTCTGAATTAAGTCTTGGACCACCAGCTCCCAGGTAGGTGCTTGCAACTATTTCACAGTTTATCTTTATCTTGCAACTATTACATAGTTCTCAAATAGTTTGAAGAGTGAAGCATAGATAGTGAACAAAGAAAGAACTGAAGTTAATAAATGACATGAGTATGATGAGACAGTCTTTTTTCAAATATCCCTGGTGTAAAAGCTTAGAATTTCAAAACACTTCCAAGTTGGATGCAACCCTGATAAGATGCTTTTCCACATATCAGTGTACTAGAATGTTGGATGTCAGGTCAATGGATGCGGTTCTGTAGACAGCACAGAGACATTTATGTTTTCATTCACATCTCTAAAAGTCTCTGTATAGTTGTCCATAAAGCTCTCTTAAAATATACTTCAGGTGGTATATTCTAATCTATTTATTGCAAAGCCTAAATATCTCTGAGGATGGAATGTCATCACTTTTGAGGGATTAAATAAGGACTTTAATGGGTTACATTTGCATATTTTAAGGTCTATGGAAAGATTGCTTTAGTTAACGTTGAGTGCCCATTATCATAACTCTTTGTGCATGTGTTCTAGTGAGAGCTGGTTGGGAAAATTTTGACAAAACAATTTTTTTTGTCAAAAATGTTGAAAGGTTTTTGTAGGTCAAGGATCGCATTTCTGGTCAAAATGAGAAAGAGAGAAAGTCCACCCCAGAATAGCCAATAGTCTTATGGTTAGGACACTCACCTGGGAGACCAGGTTCAAGTCTCTGGTGTGCATTATCAGGCAAAGGAGGGACTTAAACCTGGATCTCCCATGTTCCAGGTAAGTGCCCTAACTACCAAGCAATTGACTATTCAGGTGTGGGGGTTTCTCTTATTTTTTGTCAAATGTTTGCAGTTTTATCCTGAGATGCAACAGGAAATATTTTTTGGGACAGGAAATCAATTTCCCACCCAACTCTAGTTCTAATCCAGTTATTCTGATTTGAATAAGACTGAAACTGGACATAGCCTAAATGAAAGTTTTAAATAAACCCTAACACCATAAATAAATCTCTATATCCACTGTGTTAGAAACAGCATGATAAAAAATGGCAGAATGTGGGAGGTAAGAATTCTATTTATCAATCATCTTCGCTAAGTAAAAAAGGCACTTTAAAAACTAAAATATCTAAAGGATCTGAAATAATGTAAATTAGAAGATACTAATGAATTATATTTTTACTTTACAAAAATCTCAGGAGCACTAATGCAATGACAGTACATACTATGTTATGCACTGAAGGAAAATATGTTCCATTTCTAGTGGATCAAACTCTGTCTGGTACTAGAAAAAAGAAAAAATGTAGCAGAAAACAAAGAAGTGGTAGAAGTGATTTTCCTCCATTTTGGCTTCCACTGACAGGGCTCACTGAAGGTCTTCCAAAGGTACACTGTCAGGGCAGATATATAGGGGAATGAGAAAATAATTTGTGCTTTTTTAAACATATACTCCCTGATGTGGTTGTGGTCTAACTTAACCCCATCCCACACTGATTGCTCCTGATCCTGACAGGAATCTTCTCCATGGTTCGGGGAAGGTGCATATGCAGGTATTGGATTAAAGCCAATCAAAATACAAGCACACATGCAAAGCTGTCAGGAGACTCCCTTCAGATCCTCTGCCCTTCCTGCTGACAGCTACTGACTTAATGCAGAGATTACCTTCCCCTTACCATTGAATGAGGTTTTTTACTTCCAGTTGACTTCCCACTGCAATTCACTCCTTGCAGATCTTGTCTCTGCTGCCCTTATCCTCTCAGCCTGGCCCTGTATCCAAAGTTTTGTTCTTTATTTAATTTGTTAAAGATACATACAATTTTAATTTAATCATAAGCATGGTGTGGGGATGCATCATTACACAGGGGAGTGCCCTAATCAAGTGGCTCCACAAGGGCTGTGTATTGACTCAAACTGGCCCTGACTCCTGTGAGACTCCAGGGGTAAACTTCAGTGTGGTGTAATATGGTATAGAAGCCTTAAATCTATGTTTTTTACCAGTAACAATTTAACAATTCAATTTAATTTTAAATGTTGCCATTTGTGTTTATTTAACAACTGAATGGAATAGCAGCTACCTTTTGCAGATCATCCATTACAGCAAAATTAAAGATACATACAAAAATTACATAAAATCAACGAAAAAGAAAAATATGTGAAAACTATTTTGGTTATTTCTTAATATTTATAGCCAACCATGTTTTTAATAAAATAAAAATTAAAATAATCATAACATGAGAAACAAAACTCACCTACACAGGATTAACAACTTTGAATACACTTTTACTTGAACACATATTTCATTAACTGTGCAATCTTTAAAACTGCATGACACACTGAAGTGTTTCTCAAGTTGCTGTCTCAGAAGAAGTGTTGTCCCAGTTGATGGTAGGTGACTGTCAAGGTAAAGTATAGGTTTTTTCCTTTTTATTAAGCACTAGAAGAAATAGGCTTTAAAACCTGTGTCACCTCTTCACACATACATTACAACTGCACCAAGGCTGTTACAGCTTCCACAGGGTTGATTTTTTTTAAGTTTACAGTTCTTTTTTCTTGTTTTTAGTATTGCTTATGTTAGAACTAGTTATAGCTCCATCAACTGGCTACACACATTCTGGAGCTCAGCTCTTATTCAGAGAGCTGTGCATATTTATGCCTATATACATTTGAAAGAGGGAGAAGTCTAGGAAATTTCAGACACATATTTCTGATGTAATAAAAATAGTTTATATTTTAAAATGAATTAATTGCAATTAATTTATTTTTATTTTTATTTAAGTAAATTCAAAATATTTATTCATAGACAAAGAACACAACCATTAGTTGTGAGTAGTTAGTAACTGAACCAAATATCTGATAAACCCCATATGAAAAGAAATCATCTTAACCACCAGAAACGACATGTATATCTCCCCTACTTGGTGCATGGTGGGGTACACTGCAGGGAGGGGGGATAAGGAAATCTTCTGTTTTCTTGAAAAAGGCTATTGCAGATATCCTTGGTGATAGCCAGGAAATATCACGTGGAAATGAATGGGCACGTTGTCACAGAAGTTCAACCTCTGGTTAGAAATTATTTTGTGAGTGAAACAATATGGAAATGACATCTGAAATCTATCAAAAGAAAACATGCTTTGTGATTTATGGTCTGCAATAATGGGAAAATTCTCTTCCCATTGTGCTGAATCAGTAAAGATGTCACTGGGTGAATCTGTTTGAACTGTAAAAGAACTGCATAAGTAGGTGAAATGCAAAGATCTTAGGTCAGAGAACTGAACTGGACACAGGAAAAATGAAAACTGTATTGGTTGAGTGAATCAGAATTAAAAACCCAGTATCATCTGGTTCTCTTTAAAATAATATCTTGATGAAGGGCCACACAACTATGAATATTAAAAATGTTAGTTTGCATACTATAGACCAGAGGTTCTCAAATCATGGGCCGGGACCCCTCCGTGGGTCACAGCCCTGTTTTAATGGGGTCACCAGGGATGGCATTAGGCTTGCTGGGGTGGAAGCTGAAGCCTGAGTCTCATTGCCCAGAGCCAAAGCTCAAGGGCTTCAGCCCTGAGTGGTGGGGCTCAGATTAGAGTCCCGCCTCCTCACCTGGGGCTGAAGCTCTTGGACTTTAGCTTTGTCCCCCCGCCAGAGGTGGTGGGGCTTGGGCTTTGGCGGGGCTCAGGTAGGCTCTGGGTTTGGACCCCCATCTTGAGGTCATGTAGTAATTTTTGTTGACAGAGGGGGTTGCGGAGCAATGAAGTTTGTGAACCCCTGCTCTAGACTTTCCATATACATATTGTTCTGCCTATTTTGCTCTTTTTAAATATTGATGCTCTCTTCTGAGATGTACATTTTAGTGAATCACATTACATGAGTATAAAAATGATAGTGAATATGAGTTTACTAGAAGGCTACGACATCTAATGAAGGTTAAACTCGACAATTAATAGCATGTTTATTTGATTTCTATTTATCTCACCTGAAAGCTGGGTTAATGGATGGCTCAGGGGATTAGAAGTGCAAATTAAAATCTGTCATCTCTAAATAACTGGTTCAAATCCACCCCAAATTGGTAGTGACTGAAAGTTGTTGCTGTCTGTTTGGTGGCCTATGTGAAACGTTTACTTCATCTCAGCTGAGTCCTACTAGACAGTTGAAAAATACTATGACATTTGGCAGGAATTGCTTTATTTGTGATCTAAACAGAGAGGCCAAGGACTGAATGGGCTTGGAAAATGAATTACTTTCCGATGAAGTGAGCTGTAGCTCACGAAAGCTCATGCTCAAATAAATTGGTTAGTCTCTAAGGTGCCACAAGTACTCCTTTTCTTTTTTCTCACCACTAGAGATGTCTTTTCCAGTTTGAGGTGATAGTAGATTAATAAGGTAGCAGGGGAAGGTTTGCCCTGCTGCCCATATTGTGGTAGAATAGATGACATAAGTCTCCAAACCTATCAATTCTTTCATCAGCACTAAATTAATTTTAATACAAACTATCTATAAACATTATTTGTATAATTATAGGCAGAGAGATGAACATTGTTAAGGTTGCACACAAGTGTTTTCATTCTGAAGGGTCATTTTCAAATGAGTGGAACAACGTCAAAGTTTTGCCATTTGTGCTGAAGTTTGGCACATTTGTTCTCAACTGAGCTGTTATTTTTTCTGAAAAACTTGAATAAAATAATTCAGCGGTTTTGAACAGTTCTAGTGTTCCAATGGAAAGTGGTAGAAACTTGAAATTTGGCAGGAACATACAGTGGGAGTTTCAAAAGTGAAAAAGTGACTTAGAATTACAAGTCTTATTGACTTTCGATGGAACTTGTACTCTTAAATCACTAAGAGACTTCTGAAAATCCTTAGGTTTCAGAATATCTTTCAATAGCCTTCCAACAGAAAATCTCTTTTTATTTGGCTGAGTTAAACAGGTGTAAAACATGTACTTTTCTTTGATAAACTATCTGCCAACATTCAACTGACACTGCATATGTGTGTATATGTTCTAATAAACTGAATGTCAATTTCAACTGAATATAAATTTCTAGCAAGTCTATTGGATTTGCATATGTGGGAATAATAAAGTGCACAGGGTGAAGTATGAATATGGGAGAGGTCAGAGGACCTTGTGAGGTATCGTTTGAAAACTAATAACTCACTGGTGAATAATATCATGAGGAAATGTGGGTAGCAACATTATATGGAAAGCTATAGTAATAAGCTGAAATCAGATCTGAAATGCGTTTCCAGACAAATCTGAGTAAACCAGTTTCTCAGCAAAAGGGCAAGGTGATGCCTCTAACTAGGTGTCCTCAAAGCTGATGGGCAATCACCAGAAAACCTTTTGTAGCGATAATCGAGGTGGGCCATTTCCAGCAGTTGACAAGAACATCTGAGGAACATTGTGTGTGTGTGTGTGGGGGGAATAAACATGGGGAAATAGTTTTACTTTGTGTAATGACCCATCCACTCCCAGTCTCTATTCAAGCCTAAGTTAATTGTATCCAGTTTGCAAATTAATTCCAATTCAGCAGTCTCTTGTTGGAGTCTGTTTTTTAAGTCTTTTTGTTGTAATATTGCGACTGGATACAATTACACAAAGTAAAACTATTTCCCCATGTTTATTCCCCCCCACCTACTGTTCCTCACACGTTCTTGTCAACTGCTGGAAATGGCCCACCTTGATTATCACTACAAAAGGTTCCCCTCTGCCCCCCCGCTCTCCCGCTGGTATTAGCTCATCTTAAGTGATCACTCTCCTTACAGTGTGTATGATAACACCCATTGTTTCATGTTCTCTGTGTATATAAATCTCCACACTGTATTTTCCACTGAATGCATCCGATGAAGTGAGCTGTAGCTCACGAAAGCTTAATAAATTTGTTAGTCTCTAAGGTGCCACCAGTACTCCTTTTCTTTTTGTGAATACAGACTAACACGGCTGCTACTCTGAAACTAGACTTAAAATGAAGCAGAAAGTTTAAACAAAACTTGAGATCATAAGCTTTGCTTTATATTAAGTTTAGATTCAAATCCAAAGAAACGGATACCCTAATGGATTTATGTTAACTGTGGTGAGTTTGTCAGCACTTATCAACCCTCACAGAATATTGTGCATTAGTCAGGTTTAGCATGGAAAGCAGTGGTTCCCTTGTCCTCCAAAGAACATGATATTACAACTGATCTGAGTTGCTGCTTGGAATTAAGGTCATTAAGTGCTACAGACATGAGGATGGTTTATATACATCTGTGTATTCTATATGTAATCACATAACCATAAGTAATTTATTTTCTTTGGATATTACATTTTATGTACACGTGCATTCTTCAAGTACATTATCCACAAGATTGTCTTAAAGCTACTTGCTATATATGCATATATATATTAGCTTGTTCCATTTATTAGGACCAGCTTGTTCTCTTTCTGCAGTACTGTCTGAACCATAGCTATTAAATATTGTCAATCTTTTCTGTAACATAATCCCAACTGAAATTCACATGCAAGATGTAATCTCAACAAGCCATTTGGAATCATTTCTAAAAAATGTAAAAACCAGCATTCTTCTAAAGGAATGAACCAGTACGATAAAAATGTCTAAAATGGAAGTCTAATCTGTTCATATGAGAACCTGTCAGTATACCATTCACTTACACTGTAAGATTAACCCATCTTCATAAATCGTCATTATAAGGAAGAGTGAGTGATCCATTCAGTTAAGGTACTTCTCTCAGATTTCCAGTTAAAATCTTCGTTTCACATTTTTAGTACGTTTACATGGAAAAAAGCATCTCTAGAGCAAATATAAAAACATTCAAAAAGTCTAATATTGCTCACAAATCCTGAATAATTTTATTCCTCAAAACAAAGGCACCCTCCACCCAAATTCTCCCCCTAGCTTAAGTATATAAACATTGACTACTAAAACAATGTTTTTTCAAAGCAGCTCTCAGTTGTGACCAGCTAGTAATTCTTTTTAACACATATTCATTTTTCAGTTAAACCTTCAAAGATATATTTAAAATACCAATGAAATCAGTTGTATACTTTTTAAATGTAGATAATGTGCCTAATTCATAATGATGATAGTAATACAGAAAATACATTCTATGTCTGAGTCAAGGTTTAAATAATGAGGAATCCAGATATCAACTTAATAAATTATTTTAAATGGAAGCGAGTCTAAGATGCCACATAAAATAGAATTTTACATAAACCAATCAAAAGACCAATGATGCCTTTAATCACTAAAAAACAAACCTTTCCAAGATAAATATGTATGGCATCTAGTGACTGAAAACATTATTTGGTGATGCCTATGTAATGGAAAAAAAGATATTTTACTTTAGAAAATAATTTCTATTGACATTTTTCTCATTACCATTTTGCCTGGGTAAAAACTATACACACTTAAAACTACTCCTCCAGAAAGCAAACACCTCTACCACATAGTCTCCACATTGATTCAGTAACAAGGGGCTACAATGTTAGATTTAAAAACAGTCAGTAGTAGAAGAGGAAACATCTAGATTAGGAAACACAAGATGAGTAGTAAGCAAACTCTGACAACCCTATCAATTACATGGCAAACCATCTCAACAGAGAATTTGGAAAATCACAACGACTTACATTTTTATAATGTCTTTCATCCAGAATACTATGCACATAGTTTATAAACTACATATACTGGAATCATTTCACACAGCACAGCCACCTTTGGGATGAAACACAGCTATTAAACTATTAAAAAACGCAAAGCAACACAAGAGAATGCTTTAGGATAGAAATTGAAGAATACGAATCTCCAACTAAAAATGCCAGGGAAATTTTTAAGGGAAGGATGTTATCACAAAAATGATAACTTGATTAGTACTTCCCTACCTCATTAAAGATTAATGAGATGCTCAGATATCATGGTAATGGAGGGCCATATATGAACCTATGATAGATAGATGCCTACAACATACTGTCCCCTAACCTCACGCTGAGGCACTGATTCAGTACTCACTCAAGAGAACTGTGTTACCATGGCATACCACCCTGCAATTTATTTGGTGAAGTCTCATCCAAATTCTGACTAGGCCAGACTTTGTTTGGCTTGTGCGATCTCACAAGAACACAGCCCAAATTAATGACATCATAAAAACTGATAATATAAAATATCAACTCACAAACGTAGATACAGGTGCAATTTTAATGACAGAGTTAATAGTTAATATTTATACTGATATCTGTGTGCATTTAATTTCTATGTATTCAAACCTGTAATTAGCATAAATTTACAATTGCATACAATCAGTTACAATAATAAATTAGTAAATATTGTGCTATGGGATGTGAGAAAGTTGTATTATTATTTACTTGGGCTGTCAAGCAATTAAAAAAATAAATCGCGCAATTAAAAAAAATCATGATTAATCGCGCTGTTAAACAATAATAGAATACCATTTATTTAAATATTTTTGGATGTTTTCTACATTTTCAAATATATTGATTTCAATTACAACACAGAATACAAAATGTACAGTGCTCACTTTCTATTTATTTTTTATTACAAATATTTGCACCTAATACAAGTACTGTAGTGCCATTTCTTTATCATGAAAGTTGAACTTACAAATGTAGTTTTATGAACCAAAAAAAAAGGATTAAAAAAAACAATGTAAAACTTTAGAGCCTACAAGTCTACCCAGTCTTATTTCTTGTTCAGCCAATCACTCAGACAAACAAGTCTGGTTACAATTTGCTGGAGATAATGCTGCCATCTTCTTGTTTAGAATGTCACCTGAAAGTGAGAACAGGTGTTCGAATGGCACTGTTGTAGCCGGTGTTGCAAGATATTTACGTGCCAGATGCACTAAAGATTCATATGTCCCTTCATGCTTCAAGCACCATTCCAGAGGACATGCATCCATGCTGATGACGGGTTCCAAAGCAGAGCGAACTGACGCATGTTCATTTTCATCATCTGAGTCAGATGCCTTCAGCAGAAAGTTGATTTTCTTTTTTGGTGGTTTGGGTTCCGTAGTTTCTGCATCTGGGTGTTGATCTTTTAAGCCTTTGAAAGGGTAACAAGTCTTGTGGATGGGGGGAAGCAGTAGATGTGGTATATCTTGACTTTAGTAAAGCTTTTGATACATTACCTTCTCATAAACAAACTAGGGAAATGCAACCTAGATGGAGCCACTATAAGGTGGGTGCATAACTGGTTGGAAAACCGTTCCCAGAGAGTAGTTATCAGTGGTTCACAGTCATGCTGGAAGGGCATAATGAGTGGGGTCCCACAGGAATCAGTTTTGGGTCTGGTTCTGTTCATCCATCTTCATCAATGATCTTCATCAATAAATCTTCATCAGTGATTTAGATAATGGCATACAGAGTACACTTATAAAGTTTGAGGATGATACCAGGTTGGGAGGGACTGCAAGTGCTTTGGAGGATAGAATTATAATTCAAAATGATCTGCACAAACAGGAGAAATGGTCTGAAGTAAATAGGATGAAATTCAATAAGGACAAATGCAAAGTACTCCACTTAGGAAGGAACAATCAGTTGCACACATACTAAATGGGAAATGACTCCCTAGGACTGAGTACTGCAGAAAGCGATCTGAGGGTCATAGAGGACCACAAGCTACATCATTCTGGGATGTATTAGTTGGAGTGTTGTAAGCAAGAAACAAGAAGTAATTCTTCTGCTCTGCTCTGATTAGACCTCAACTGGAGTATTGTGTCCTGTTCTGGGCACCACATTTCAGGAAAGATGTGGACAAATTGGAGAAAGTCCAGAGAAAAGCAACAAAAATGATTAAGGGTCTAGAAAACATGACCTATGAGGGAAGATTGAAAAAATTGGGTTTGTTTAGTCTGGAAAAGAAAAGACTGAGAGGGGACATGATAACAGCTTTCAAGTACATAAAAGGTTGTTACAAAGAGGAAGGAGAAAAATTGTTCTTCTTAACCTCTGAGGGTAGGACAAGAAGCAATGGGTTTAAATTAGAGAAAGGGAGGTTTAGGTTGAACATTAGGAAAAACTTCCTAACTGTCAGGGTGGTTAAGCACTGGAATAAATTGCCTAGGGAGGTTGTAGAATCTCCCTCACTGGAGATTTTTAAAAGTAGTTTAGAAAAATACCTGCCAGGGATGGTCTAGATAATACTTAGTCCTGCCATGAGTGCAGGGGACTGGACTAGATGACCTCTCGAGGTCCCTTCCAGTCCTATGATTCTATGCTCCACACCTCGTCCCTCTCAGATTTTAGACTGCACTTCAGATTCTTAAATCTTGGGTCGAGTGGTGTAGATATTTTTAGAAATCTCACGTTGGTACCTTCTTTGCATTTTGTCAAATCTGCTGTGAAAGTGTTCTTAAAACAAACGTGCTGGGTCATCATCCGAGACTGCTATGACATGAAATATATGGCAGAATGCAGGTAAAACAGAATAGGAGACATAATTCTCCCCCATGGAGTTCAGTCACAAATGTAATTAACATATTATTTTTTGAACGAGCATAATCAGCATGGAAGTATGTCCTCCAGAATGGTGGTTGAAGCATGAAGGGGCATATGAATGTTTAGCATATCTAGCATGTAAATACATTCCAACACAAGGTACAACAGTGCCATGTGAATGCCTGTTCTCACTTTCAGGTGACATTGTAAATAAGAAGCAGGCAGTAGTATCTCCCATAAATGTAACCAAACTTGTTTGTCTTAGTGATTGGCTGAACAAGAAGTAGGACTGATTGGACTTGTAGGCT
The DNA here is from genome assembly GCF_965140295.1 of Lepidochelys olivacea. Taxonomy (NCBI): domain Eukaryota; kingdom Metazoa; phylum Chordata; order Testudines; family Cheloniidae; genus Lepidochelys; species Lepidochelys olivacea. Next base: position 26,934,157 of record NC_140417.1, on the reverse strand, counting down.
CAAAAGTTTTACATTGTTTTGTTTTTGAGCGCAGTTTTGTAAGAAAAAAATCTACATTTTTAAGTTATACTTTCATGATAAAGAGATTGCATTATGGTACTTGTATGAGGTGAACTGAAAAATACTATTTCTTTTGTTTATCATTTTTATACAGTGCAAATATTTGTAATAAAAATAATAATATAAAGTGAGCACTGTACACTTTGTATTCTGTTTTGTAATTTAAATCAATATATTTGAACATGTAGAAAAACATCAAAAATATTTAATTAATTTCAATTGGTATTCTATTGTTTAACAGTGCGATGAATCGTGATTAATGTTTTGAAACGCAATTAATTTTTTTGAGTTAATTGCATGAGTTAACTGCGATTAATCGACAGCTCTATTATTTACTTTATACTAGTGTCTAGAATCAAGTTCAGGGTCCCATTATACTAGGACACTTGCAAACACATGTAGTAAGAGACATTCCTTGCCCTCAAAAAAATTATTAAATAGTCAATGGAACATCAATTTCTATTCCCTTAAGGCTGACCCTATTAGGATTGTCCATACAAACATACATATAAACACAGAGCCTGGTGATCAATGCAGAGGCCACCTGGGAGGGAGTGGGTATATAATACCTAAAAAAGTGCCATGTATGCCTAACAATAGGGACCAGCTCACAGAACCTGCATATGCCTTCAGCTATACAGGTTTATTTTGGCCAGATCAGGCCCAGTATATGCTATTTCTAACATTTAGTATCAACAGTATACTTCTTATCTCAAAGGATTCCTGTTAATAGCTTATCCACAATACATAAGGCTACTTGTATTCTGACTCCGATATGCTTTTAAGTCTTTTTTTAAGTCCCTCTCCACACTGTGCACTCTGTTAAACCATCAAAAATCCTTGACTCAGCATCAACTTTTCGTAGCAAATTTAAAAATAATGCTACAACAAAAGGATTGCCTTTCAAGGGATAAAACACCATCCCACAAGAATATGTTTGAAGGAAACGTAAATAAACTTAAAATGTGGCGGTTTTAGTTCTTATATTGGAAATGGTTGTTTTCATATTTAAAACTGCAATTTGCACGCCTCTGCACTCGAGGTGGGGGATCAAACATTTGTAATTTGTTGTATTTTAACATGAAACATGTACTTCTTGTATACTGTCTTGTGAATGGGTTTATAAACCTGTGGGGAAATTATAGATGCCACAGGTTTAAGGTTAGAACAGTGACAAGAACATGAAGGAAATAGCAGATTGATGGGATACTTCCGTGAATAAAATAAATTTATTAACAGCCTTTACGCACAGAGAGAGAGAGAGAGAAAGAGTGAGTGAGCGTATGCTGAGAAGGCAGTGGTGGAATCCAGATTAGAGTTATAGACAGGTTTCAGAGTTGAGTCTGTCTAAACATGGTGTTAGTGATTTGGATTTTGAAAATCAGCTTGAATCTTGCAAGCTGTTCTCATGAGATTTAGGGTATATTTACTCTGCAGCTGGGAGCGAACCTCCCAGCCTGGGTGGACAGACTCATGCTAATGGGGCTTCAGTTAGTGTGCTAAAAATGACAAGAAGGATGTTGCAACTTGAGTGGCAGCTTGGCTCTTAGGCCCACCCAACTCCTTGGTTGTGAGCTTGGATGACTAGCCTAATCTCTATCAGAGCCGCAACCTCCACACTGCTGTTTTTAGCATGCTAGTTCGAGCGCTGCTAGCACAAATCTATCTACCCAGGCTGGGAGGCTCACTCCCAGCTGCAGCATAGACATACCACAAATTACAAGGACTTTGCAAGACAAACTTACTAACAAGAATTCCATGCTCAAATCTCATTAGGACAGTTATTGTTATGAAATTTAAACTGAATCCAAAATCAGGAATGGAAAACTGGCTTATTTTAGGTTTTAATCTGACTTGAAACTGAATCAGTAGGGATGGGCCTGAATCTGGGAAACAGAATAAAAGCCCATCACTCACAATTCAAAGGTTTTGACGTGGAGTTCTACTTTTGCCTCCACTCTAGTACTATTAATCAAAACATGAAAATATGCACGTCTGCAATCAGAGACAGATACTGACAATTGAGAGTGATCTTTTATTTTTGTGTACCAAAAGGGTGGCCTATAATGTACAAATAAAATATAAAGGTCATTCCCTCCAGGAGATATGTTATTCAACTGACCACCATTAGACATTTTTACATTACACCAGATTTAAGATACTGAACTTAGTACTTCCCTTTTTAATGTTTTTATTATTATTATAATTTAATTCAATTATAAGGTTGGTCAGGAATGACCTATCACTTCAGAAGAATTCCCGGAAGAGTCAGGCTAGAACAATTTTTCTGTTTTTTAAAGAAACCTATAAAAACAAGCACTTGCTCCCCTGACCCCCCCCCCATAAAAATACATTAATAAATAAATGTTATTAAAATATTTTTATGTTTGTGGCTGGTTGCCAGAGCTTCACTTGGCCTCCTTGAGAGGCTGATAAAGCTGTTTTAAGCGCTACCACTTGGTTTGAAAAAAAAAAAAGAATGAAAAACCAGGGCAGTTAAAAATGTCTTGGTTTACATTCACTAATATATATATACAAGAGGGCAAAGAGCGATAATGGATACAATAAGTATAGCTGAGCCAATATTCTGCAAAGAAGAAAAGCAACAAAAAACATTTGAAAATAATTCCATCTTTCTTTGGAAAGTTTGTTGTTCTAATTGTTTTCTGTTAGGGATTGGCTAACTGGTTAGACCTGAAACTCAGCCCTTTCTCAGAACTGAAATCAAGCCTTGCTGAAGCTTTATGGAATTTTAAATAAGGATATTCATAATTTGCCTACATCCTGGACATTTATTCTACTCTCCTTCCTTTTCTGGGATGACCACAAAGTCCAATTATTCCCTGATCATGACACACTGACAAGATCCTTACTTCCTCCTAATGGCTCCCTACCAGGAGGATTCTAGTTTGCTCCATCTTTTCCTCCATCCCCAAAGGTGCTTGATGTTATACAGGTTCCTTAAAGATAGTAGGGCATGAGGAACCTGGTTCCTGTTTGGAGGATTGCAAAGAGATTAGCCTCAAAAGGTTTGAATAAGAAAAAGATAAGCTATTCTGGATACAACCACTATAAACCTTCAACCCTTTCTAATATTTACACATCAGAAGAGGTAAGAGAAAATTTCAGAAACAATTGTAAAAAACTGTTGACAGTGTGAGTATTTTCTCCAATTTTTCAGATATTTATAGGAATTTTCCAAATTTATGACAGGATTATTGTTACAGTTTTGCAAAGCACTGTGATGATCAGTCACATATTTTCTTACAAGTAGTTGTAGCATGCATGTTCTTTTAAAGTAGTTTAATCAGGTATATTCCAGAAGAAAGTACTGTAACTAAGCAAACCAAAAAGTAGCTTGAAGTCAAAAACAATATTACACACAAGCTTCATAGATAAAACTTAACAGAAGATGAGCTTCTGCTATTTGATCTTTAAGACTCTCCCGTGTGCGTCTGCTTTCCTCCACAAATACAGACAGAGCTTCTGAGGTTGAAGAGTCTTTGATTTCTGCTGTCTTCCTGTTATGAAACAAACACCTTATCCTGCAAGGTGTTGGGTATTCTCAGCTCCCATTGACCTAAATGAGAGCTCAGGGCATTCAGCTGAGGCACTCAGCAGCTCCTAGGATCAGGCCCAAAGTTTATAAATTGGTGCACATGATTTAAAAAAAAAAAGTGACTGATTGTTCCATTTTAACCACCATCTGCTTTTGAGCAGAAATGTCTGAGTCCTCCAGAACAGACAAAATATTCCTGCATGAAAGTTAACAGTCATCATCTCTGTGTTGTTACTTTTGCAACACCAGGAAAACCTAGAACTTTGTAAGACCCCCTCTTCCACCAATGTACCACATAAGCTAGCTGTGCAGGCAAGGCATGATGTTCAGCCTAAGCCCTAGATACAAGCAGTGTCCTTCAGTTTTATCTCAATTACTTGTGCGTATGTGAACTCAAGCCTCCATGGTTTATAACTGAATTAGCAAAGCGCCAAACCAGACATTTTGTTCTGACCTTTCCGATATCTAAAGTTCCAAGTAGTAAAAAGTTTGCTTATGGGAAACAGTTGAGAGAAATTTCAAAATTTCAGGTGAATGCAGTTTGAACAACTAAACTGCACATTTGCTCTTTAAATCAAGTATGGGGTAAAAATTACCAACTCTAAAATGCAATACTAAGAGCATTCCCCAGATGTTCCATTTGTCTTTTTTAGTTGGATAATCTTTCACTTAATGGTTTTCTCTGAGCTTATAAAGTACTGAGCATTTGTGAATTGCTCCCTTATTGCTTTTTTCCCCAGCAAAAAGGATCATCCTTTTGTCTCAGAGTGTGTCTATGCTGCAATTGGAGGTGTGATCGCAGCTTGTGTAGATATATCCAAGCTAGCTTAAATCTAGATAGAGAAGTGGCTAAAAATAGCAATGAAGATGCGGTGGCTGCATAGACCTGGAGCAGGCTAGGAACACAAGAACATACCTAGAGTCCCTAGTGGGTTTGTACCGCCTGCAGTAAAGCCGATGCTACTGCATCTCCACTGCTATTTTTAACGATACTAGCTTGATTAAAGCCCAGCCCACGTTGCAATCATATCTCCATTTGCAATGTAGTCATACCCTCAGTCTCTCACAGTTTAATTTCTATTCTACTCACCAAACCCTGCAACAACCAATATTAGTCCATGATCTGAAGGGCTGAGTGTATTGAATTTAATTTCTTCCCAATTATGGGCTTGTTAGAATAATGTGACACTCCAGGAATAAATCATGCCTGCAGAAGCCCGTGTGTTTCAGTATCTCCTACTGGTGAAATCTTTATTTCCAGGTATTCAAATAGCCCATGACTCCAAACATTTAACAGAAAGCCTAAGATGTGTGGGTGCTATCTATGGTGGGAGTCTACTATTTGACAAGGTAATGAATCAAAAGAGCTACTTGAATTGCTCAACAAGCCAGAGAAACTTTATATGTCACCCAGCATCTTTCAAAAGTATCTAGTAATCAGCTTAAAGTTCCTCTGCACTGCTTGTTATTGTGGTTCACAATTTGGGAATGGTTGTGGTCTCCCAGTTGTTACCAGATGACCTTTTTATTCTACTGACCAGGAAATGCTTTTCCATACATTCCAAATCCTACACTGCTGAGGTCAATGGAAGTTTTGTCACAGATTCAAACGGGAGCAGGATCAGGCTCCATATGAGACAGAGATGCAGAGCATTTCTCCATGAGGGTCCCTTGCTTCTGGATTTCACTTCCCCCTTGGTCCAAAATTGCCTGAATTTGCTGACTCTATTTAACTCTATTTATCTTGACCCTGTCAGAGAGTCAAGTGTAGAGTGGAATGGGGTTGCTGTGCTTTGTGTATTGACTGAAGTGTTAACATTTCTTATTGTATTGGTCTGCTGGGTGTTACTTTTACTGACTGCAAATTTAATTGCTGGTAGGGTGCCAAGACTTCATGTAGATATATTTGTATTTTTTTTTAAATTAAAGAACAAATAAGGGGAACACATTCAACGACACAAATGACAGCTAGGAACATAATCCTCATCCATTGCCTCTGAATGAGAATTTTGACTCAGTGCCATTGAAAATCTCCTCCTAAATAAAACAAAGTATATCCATTTGGAACAAAGCCCCAGAAAAAAAAATGTTCAAGCCCTTTTTGCTCAACATTATGACCAATGCACTGAATGAATAATAGCAATGAGAACTGTAGATTTCAGAATGTTAGCCATGTTAGTCTGAATCAGCAAAAAGAATGAGAAGTACTTGTGACACCTTAGAGACTAACAAATTTATTTGGGCATAAGCTTTCTTGGGCTAAAACCCACTTCATCAGATGCATGCAGTGGAAAATACAGTAGGAATATATATATACACACATGCCCATGGCAACCCTCAATTTTTCATGTTCTCTGTATATATATTTTCCACTGCATGCATCTGATGAAGTGGGTTTTAGCCCACGAAAGCTTATGCCCAAATAAATGTGTTAGTCTCTAAGGTGTCACAAGTACTCCGTGTTCTTTTTTTAAGGAGAACTGTAATACACATGTCATCTAACCAGACTAGGTAACACAGTGCCTGCATCCCAGTCTATGTAACAGCTTGCCTCTGTTGCTGCTACCACCACAGGAGAATTTGTAGATCTGATTTTCCCTAGTGTAAACAAGGCCTGTGTTTAGCCATCCATTAACTTTTCATCAAATTGTTCTGTTTCTTCCACCTCACATTGATTTGCTAAGAGCATATCATAGTGTTCCTTAATCTAAACTGTCATAACCCTTTTACACATTCCTTCCTGCATTGTTCTAGCCTATCATGTGCTCCAATGAATCACTTGGCATTTAGCTTTTTTTCCCCTAAAACCATTCAAGAATCAACATTACCCATCAAAGAATTTTTCATGCTATTATGTACTATTAATATGATCAGTTTGGATAATTCAGTCCCACTGCTGTGAAATCTGTAGCATTTAAATGTTAATTCTACCCTAAAGTTAAATTGAAATAATTTGGAGCAATGTGAATATCTCAGAGCATGGGATTACTCAGAAGGTATTCTGGCTTCCCCGCCTACATAAAATTATCCAACACCTTCTCCAAATAGTATTTTTCCAGGAAAGATTCCCAGAATTGGAGAGTAGTGTAGTGTGCTAAAATCTTTCTTAGTAGTACTGTACCACCTTCTGGAAGAGGTAAAGTACTTTAGGTAATAATGCCAAAGAGATGTCCACTCCAATTTCAGGGGATTCAGAAGAAAGGTGGGTGTGTTCAGTGGTAACCTAAAACACACATTTTTCAAGATCCCCTGCTGATTTTGTGCAAGTCACTTGGCCATTTTGTGTCTCAGTTTCCCCATCAGTAAATTGGGGATAATTATATTTCAGTATCTCACAAAGATGTGAGAATCAAAATGTTTGTTCTCTGCTTTGAAGCTGTAAAGTGCCATATGTACTATGATAGTCAGAATAATAATAAATGTAGCCTTAAGGTTAAAATTGTATACTCCTCCATTTGCTTTTATTTGTTTGAATTTAAAAGGCTGGTTTTCAGTGTGCTTATGCTACACTGTACAGCATCCCAAGGACCTTGATGGGAGGAAGTGCATGATGTATAAATAAAATTATTATTTAAAAAATCCACAGTTAGAGGTTTTCCCCAATGTATATAGTTTTGTGACCGAATTTTACTTTTGTGTTGAATCCTTAAGCTGTGAAAAGGGACCAGAATACACCAGAGAATCTGGCTCAGTATTTCCAAAACAGTCTGTCTGCCGCAAAATAAGACCCCACTTCTGCAGAGACTTATGCATGTGCTTAACTTTATGTACTGTGAGGAGTTGTCCAGTGATGTTAACAGGGCTGCTCACAGACAGTGAACCAAAGCCCATTGAAAATAACTGGAGTCTTTTTACAGACTTCCAAGGGCTTTAGATTAGGCCCACAATGCATAAAGTTAAGCACATGCATATGTCTTTGCAAGATCACGGCCTATGAGTTTGAATGGAAGTTTTGACATTTTTTTAAATAACATATCAAGAGGAAATATGCATTGTTCCAAATATTTGCCCTGGTAATAATTTACTGTCAACTTCTGAATGTGTAATATTTAACAACTTTAAGTGCTACTTAATATACCTGGTACATAGCGAAACACACATCAGGTACTGCTAAACGTATAGCATTTGGAAGCAATAGAGTTCCAAGGGATCACAGGAGCTACAGTGAAGTCCAGCAATAAAGGAGTTAATGAAGATGCATAAGCCAATTAATATGAATTTCAAACATGTTTATTTGATTCTACTGTACATTTAGAACAAAGTAATACAAATATAATTTAAGGGCTAAAAATAAATAAAAATGTTAAATTCTATTGTTAGTGTGACACATCTCATACGATACCAGTGAGTGAAAAGATGGGAGACTAGAATCTCCTTTCACCAGGCTTATTTGCTAATATATCATTGTGACGGGATCCCCGGTGTGCAACCTGATACTGTGGGACCACTGTGCTCCCTTAACCCTCCAACCTGGGCTGTCTTTCACAATGCTTTGCTAGTGACAAGCAGCAAGCCCCTCCAGGTGCTGTTATCACTCAGCACAACCTCATGTGGAGCCCCACACCTGCTAGATTGCATGAATGCTCCCAGAGCCACTCATGAATCACACAGAGAAAGGCACCAGCCAAATTTGCCCCAGCTCCCAGCCTTGTACCTCAGGAATATACTTATATATCTTGCACTGCTCAAGATGAGCAGTGCAAATCTATTAATAGGTTCACCACTTCATCAATGGAAAGTGGATATCCACCAGCCTTTGCAAACCTGACACTTCACCAGACACTTCAGGTAGACTCACTGGTAAAGATAAAAAGGTTAAATAAATGTACTGACTACAAAAGACAGATTTTAAGTGATTATAAGTGACAGGAAAAAGTCAATTAATTACCAAAATAAAATAAAATATAAGCGCACAGTCTAAACTCTCAACCCCCTATTAGACTGGGCAACATGATTAAGCAGTTTTTCTCACCGCACTGGATATTGTAGTTCTTAGTTTACAGGTTTGTTCCTTACACCTGGGCCAGTCTCCTCTGTTGGAGTCTTTAGTCTTCTGAGTGTCTTTGAAGTTTGCAGCATAGGTGGGGGAAGGAGAAAGGCCAAGCATGGGACCCCCATGTTCTGTTTTATACCCTTAGTCCTTTTGCTTGGAGAACACAAGTCCAAGCATGTGTGGTTGGCATTGCTGAGTCCCCAGGAAAGGTTGAGTGATTCCCCTGGTGTGGCCTTATGCAGGTGAGTCATTGAATTGTAACTCCCTTGCTGGCTGTTGATGGTTGTTTGATACGCGCCCAGACGTTGGTTATTTTCCTTGCTGTTGTCTCGGGGGAGCTAATATCTGGCCCATTCCCCAACTTACATCATGTTTTACTGACAACCATACAACACAATCTCATAACTTCATATGCACTAATGATATATATATTTAGACAGAACAGTGAATTTCACCAGATCAAAACCTTCCCCCTGATACTGTACATGGCATACTTTACACGCAAGATCACAATTATATATAAATGAGGAACATGGGGGTTACAGGCTACTCCCCCAAGGTATAGAATGTCACAGTCATATCAGGCCAAGTTTATTCCTGCTTTAATTCTACTGACATAAACAGAGTTTCAGCAGAGGTAAAACTGGTGCACCATTTTATATAATATATTCATAGATGTATGTTACCAACAATCAAACAGGACCAGAAGAAACTGAAGGTGACCATTTCTTTAGACCTACTTAGCTTCTGGCAACCCTCACTGTTTGTCAAAGCATTTGGGCTCATTTCCTAAATAGATTATTTCCCATCATTAAAAAAAATTCCTTATAAGTTCTCATGTTGATAATTCTCACTAGTATTTTGTGTCAATAAGGGCCCACTTTTTATTCTGTGAAATGCAGAAAGAGCCTTGCTATGGGTAATTGTTAATTATAACCGCCACAAAGTATAAAATGGCCTGTGAAAGAAGGTCTATTTGGCAGCAGCTGTGAAAGCTGAACCAAGCTATTTGGGGATTAATCTGCTGCTGAATGTAGTCTTACAAGTGCAGCTTTGGAAAAGAAGATAAAAGAAACTAATGCTGTTCAGCCACAAATCACTTCAGATAAAAAAAAGTCTCATAAGCCATCAAAAAGGCAAATCATAATCATAAGGGTTGACAAGGAGAAATCTTACAGAACTACTATCAAAGGACAGCCAATGTCTTCCTGTTCTATGCTTTTTAGTTTACAGTGTTATCCATGTATTTTTGACCCAAGAAGAACAGAAACAAAAGCAAAAATATCTTTAGGCAGATTTAAATATATCTTGTAAGATTATAATTCAAATCACGCATAAAGCTCAATTTCAGCATTCCTTAACTGCTAGTAATATTACAAAGGCAAGCAAATTGGGAGGTAAAGCTGCTTTGGAAGTGATGCTTATCTGATTCCAACACATCTTTCTTCATGTTTCAATCAGAGAACAGCTGCTATCATCCTACTGAGAAATTAATGACAGCACAAAACATAACAAGCCTTAAAAACTACTGATACAGGAGCCCTATTATTGTGGGAATAACTCATCTGCAGTTAAACTGCCCTTACAGAAAATAATTTGTAGCTAAGGTGAAAGGATTTATTTTAGCTGCAACATTCTTTCAAAAATCTCACTACTCCTTTTTAAGGACTTAGCGTCTATAGTGCCTGAGGATATACAGCATCTATTGTGTGAAAGAGAATTTAGTTATAGCCCTGAGATTGTTCACTCCATGTCCACAGTGGTCATTTAGTCCTTGTGCCCTGCCACTGAGTAGGCATCAAGTGTGGGGTACCTTCTATGAACAGGAGTTTCACAAGCTTTTCCTGCACTGTGATTGCTTGGTTTAAATCAGCTTGATCATAATCATTGTGGGAGGGACAATCATCATGTGCTCCTATGCTTGGAGAGCACTAGGATGGTTCCTAGTTCTGCCATAGAAGAGGTAGCTCAGAGGTGGTAGGGACTTCCCTGCCCCCTGGCATTAAGCAACACCAGGTAACCAATGGTTGAGGCAGCAGTTGTGGGCTGGGGTAAGTCTCTCCCCTGCAGGTAGTGTGCCCACATAACCATCCCTTCTGGAGGGCAGCAGAAGCATTTGTTCCCATGGTTGGAGAGAGCCAGGCTCCAGCGGCATTTCCAGTCCCTTTCTGCCTTGAAACAGCAGCAGAAACTAGCAGCCAGGCAATGACAGCCATCAGAGCAGCACTATTCTTCTAATCTTTGAGATCATTGCAGGTGCCACAGGGGTTATGGTAGGGTAGTGGAGATCAATAGGTCAATACAGGTTTACTGTTCCTACACACACACTTCCAGCCACAGATGAGGTGGATACAACCCAGGGTACCACCAGCCTTTCAGCAACACCTAAGTGGCAATGGTGAGTGAAACCAATGTGTTTGGATGAAAAAGCCTTCCTTTTTCACACTGGCTAGCTTGGTGGCCTCTGGGAATAATGGCAACCAGTTCATGTCAGCAGCTTCTGCTCCATCCCTGGCATCCAGTGCCTGTCTCTTTGCTACATCAGTGGCTAATGGTTTGGGATTTCCAGGCTTCCCCCATTTGGCACAAGACAGCACTAACCAACATCCTGGAAGGTGTGAGGGCTTCCACCCTCTCTTCACCAAGAGGTAACAAGCTGTCTGGTTCTACTGGCTCAGAAGCAGAGTTGACTTAGGTTTTGCCCTCAGATGTCCCTGACAGCTCTGTTCCCACAATGATAGGTATGCCTAGATGATTTGGCACTTTGGGTGCCAACAGGCCTTCAAGACTTACATGATAGAGAACTACAAGGACAGATGGCTCTCAGGTAACTGTTGGCTAATCTGAGTTGTTATTAATTATCATTATTATTTATTATTTATATTGTTGTATCAACCAGAAACCCTAATCAACAACAGTCAGGGACCACAGGTCTTGAATGCTGCTCCATAGGGCTCTTAGGAGCTAACAAGTTCCAACCTGCCACCCAGTGACCTGCTAACAGTTGCCAGAAGAGAAGCTGAATCCTGACAGAGGAGACCAATCCGGGAATCTGATTGGTGGAATGCTGGGAGTCCTGACTGATTCACAGCTTCTATATAAACCAAGGACAGGAACAGGAAGTTGTCTATGCTTTGGGTTCTCCCTGCTTAGGACTGCTTCCCCTGCAATACCTGCGCCTACTGCGGATCTCCTGGTCAACTGATCTGTCTGTCTCCTGACACCTGGTTTGCCCTCTGGCCTGCCTCGGACTGACCTCCTGGTCTTGGCCCAGCCTGACTCCTGCTTTGACCATTAAGGAGGGATTTGAAGGCAGATAAGGCAATTGCTTCCTGAATTTTTTTTATGGAGTGTGCTGCATATAGGAGCTGGTACGGCATAAAGCAAGGAGGTACTTGCTGGAGAAGTGGACTAATGGACGGTAAAGGCTAACAACAGTATTGGAGCTAAAGCAACAGTCAACAGAACGTTGAGGTTTTATATAAGTAAATAATATAATAATAATAATATAATATAAAAAGAGGCCTTAAACAAAACAAGGTGCCATGAGTTTTAATGGCATCACTTGCAGCTGGCTCCAGCAATTCATTGTATTTCACATGTAACAACGAGAAGTTATTTTAAAACTATCTAATTATTGTGCTGTCTGGACAGTTATCTGGACAGTGCACTGCATTAGATTTTTTCATTTGTTTTTGGATTAGATAACAGTAGACTTCTCCAACAGGAATACAAAATATTCTTGATATCTAATAATTTATTTAGAATAGCATACTGGGGTGTGTAGCAGATTTAAACCAGGTTCTTCAATTATAGCTCAGGTGAAAATCATGTTTAGGTGAAAATCAAGGTAAGAGTTAGTGTAGTAGCCTGTAGAGAAATCATCCACAAGGGAAATGCAGCAATAACACTATAGTTTAAATACGAGCATTATCAGTGGTTCTTAACCAGAGGTACATATACCCCTGGGATACACACGCCCCTGGTGGTAGGCAGATGTCTTCCAGCGGGTACATCAACTCATCTAGATATGTGCCTAGTTTTACAACAGGCTACATAAAAACACTAGCAAAGTCAGTACAAACTAAAATTTCATATGATAACTTGTTTATATGGTTCTATACACTACACATTGAAAAGTAAGTACAATATTTATATTCCAATTGATTTATTTTATAACTATATGGGAAAAATGAGAAAGTAAGCCATTTTTCAGCAAAAGTATGCTGTGACGCTTCTGTATTTTTATGTCTGATTTTGTAAACAAGTAGCTTTTAAGTGAGGTAAAACTTGGGGGTGCACAAGATAAATCAGGTTTCAGAGTAACAGTCTGTATTCGCAAAAAGAAAAGGAGTACTTGTGGCACCTTAGAGACTAACCAATTTATTTGAGCATAAGCTTTCGTGAGCTACAGCTCACTTCATCGGATGCATAGTGTTGAAAGTATAGAAGATCTTTTTATACACGCAAAGCATGAAAAAATGGGTGTTTACCACTACAAAAGTTTTTCTCTCCCCCCACCCCACTCTCCTGCTGGTAATAGCTTATCTAAAGTGATCACTCAATGCGTATGATAATCAAGTTGGGCCATTTCCAGCACAAATCCAGGTTTTCTCCCCCCTACACACAAACTCACTCTCCTGCTGGTAATAGCCCATCCAAAGTGGTAATAGCCCATCCAAGTGACCACTGGTCACTTTGGACGGCCTATTACCAGCTGGAGAGTGAGTTTGTGGGGCGGGGGGGCAGAGGGTGAGAAAACCTGGATTTGTGCTGGAAATGGCCCAACTTGATGCTCACTTTAGATAAGCTATTACCAGCAGGACAGTGGGGTGGGAGGAGGTATTGTTTCATGGTCTCTGTGTGTATATAATGTCTTCTGCAGTTTCCACGGTATGCATCCGATGAAGTGAGCTGTAGCTCACGAAAGCTCATGCTCAAATAAATTGGTTAGTCTCTAAGGTGCCACAAGTACTCCTTTTCTTTTTAAGGGGAAACAGGTTACCCTGCATAATGACTTAGCCACTCCCAGTCTCTATTCAAGCCTAAGTTAATTGTATCCAATTTACAAATGAATTCCAATTCAACAGTCTCTCTCTGGAGTCTGGTTTTGAAGTTTTTTGTTGTAATATCGCAACTTTCATGTCTGTAATCGCGTGACCAGAGAGATTGAAGTGTTCTCCGACTGGTTTATGAATGTTATAATTCTTGACATCTGATTTGTGTCCATTTATTCTTTTACGCAGAGACTGTCCAGTTTGACCAATGTACATGGCAGAGGGGCATTGCTGGCACATGATGGCATATATCACATTGGTGGATGTGCAGGTGAACGAGCCTCTGATAGTGTGGCTGATGTGATTAGGCCCTGTGATGGTGTCCCCTGAATAGATACGTGGGCACAGTTGGCAACGGGCTTTGTTGCAAGGATAGGTTCCTGGGTTAGAGGTTCTGTTGTGTAGTTTGTTGTTGCTGGTGAGTATTTGCTTCAGGTTGGGGGGCTGTCTGTAGGCAAGGACTGGCCTGTCTCCCAAGATTTGTGAGAGTGTTGGGTCATCCTTCAGGATAGGTTGTAGATCCTTAATAAAGCGTTGGTGGGGTTTTAATTGGGGGCTGAAAGTGACGGCTAGTGGCATTCTGTTATTTTCTTTGTTAGGCCTGTTCTGTAGTAGGTGACTTCTGGGAACTCTTCTGGCTCTATCATTCTGTTTCTTCACTTCCACAGGTGGGTACTGTAGTTGTCAGAATGCTTGATAGAGATCTTGTAGGTGTTTGTCTCTGTCTGACAGGTTGGAGCAAATGCGGTTGTATCGCAGAGCTTGGCTGTAGACAATGGATCGTGTGATGTGGTCAGGGTGAAAGCTGGAAGCATGCAGGTAGGAATAGCGGTCAGTAGGTAGATTTTTATGGCTGACTTAGAACAACGCTTCCTCAGCTCTTGTCCCCTAACACCCCTACTCTAATAGCGCTATATTGATGACATCTTCATCATCTGGATCCATGGAAAAGAAGCCCTTGAGGAATTCCACCATGATTTCAACAATTTCCATCCCACCATCAACCTCAGCCTGGTCCAGTCCACATAAGAGATCCACTTCCTGGACACTATAGTGCTAATAAACGATGGTCACATAAACACCACCCCATACCGGAAACCTACTGACTGCTATTCCTACCTACATGCCTCCAGCTTTCACCCTGACCACACCACACGATCCATTGTCTACAGCCAAGCTCTGCAATACAACCGCATTTGCTCCAACCCCTCAGACAGAGACAAACACCTACAAGATCTCTATCAAGCATTCTTACAACTACAATACCCACCTGCGGAAGTGAAGAAATAGATTGATAGAGCGAGAAGAGTTCCCAGAAGTCACCTACTACAGGACAGGCCTAACAAAGAAAATTATAACATTCATAAACCAGTCGGAGAACACTTCAATCTCTCTGGTCACGCAATTACAGACATGAAAGTTGCGATATTACAACAAAAAAACTTCAAAACCAGACTCCAGTGAGAGACTGTTGAATTGGAATTCATTGGCAAATTGGATACAATTAACTTAGGCTTGAATAGAGACTGGGAGTGGCTAAGTCATTATGCAGGGTAACCTATTTCCCCTTGTTTTTTCCACCCCCCCCTCCACCCCCAGACGTTCTTGTTAAATCCTGGATTTGTGCTGGAAATGGCCCACCTTGATTATCATACACATTGAGTGATCACTTTAGATAAGCTATTACCAGCAGGAGAGTGGGGTTGGGGGAGAGAAAACCTTTTGTAGTGGTAAACACCCATTTTTTCATGCTTTGTATGTATAAAAAGATCTTCTATACTTTCCACAGTATGCATCCGATGAAATGAGCTGTAGCTCACGAAAGCTTGTGCTCAAATAAATTGGTTAGTCTCTAAGGTGCCACAAGTACTCCTTTTCTTTTTAAGATAAATCAGACTACTGAAAGGGGTACAGTTGTCTGAAAAGGTTAAGAACGACTGATTTAACTTACAGGTGTGGAGCAGGGAATCTAAGATGACAGTGTGAAATTTTTGCAAACAAAATTAATGTTTCAATTGCTCTAAAAGTATCCTGGCATTATAGCAATAACCTCCACATAAAGATACATAAATAAATTTTAAAGCAATCCTGATATATATTTAGCACTTACATATAACTTTAAATCTTCAAAAATCTATCTGAACATTAATTAATCAATATTACTAAAGGACAGACTTTCTCACTCTGAACTGGACAGGTGACATCTTCTTCTAAAAGGCAGGAAAAAGGAAACCTTTGTGGAACCACTTTTTGAAATGAACATCATGCCTGTCACTTCCAGGGCACATACAGTGTAGTTGTAGCCATGTCAGTCCCAAGATATTAGAGAGACAAGGAGGGTGAGGTATTATCTTTTATTGGACCAACTTCTGTTGGTGAGAGAGACAAGCTTTCGAGCTACACAGAGCTCTTCTTCAGGTTTGGGAAAGAAACTCCCAGTGTCACAGAGGTCCCAAGGTGGAACAGATTATTTAGTGTAAGTAGTTAGCACATATTGTAGGGTACCATTCAAGGTAGAGTGGAATGTTAACAACTCCGCAGTCACAGGACAAAAAGGGTAGAGTCACTAACTTTTAAAATCTCAAAAGACCAAAAACAACAAACCACAAGCACCAACATATTGAAATTCTAATGGAAATAATGTCTTTTACTGTTTTGACCTTGCAATTACAGTTGTTGTGCTGCCTTAATAAATAAAACAGCAGATTAGTACTGTGCTACAATCCTACAGTTCCCTTGTTAACATAAGAAATTCCCATGTAGAAAAGTGTGAAAAGGATACTTCAGATCTGGATGTGCTCTCTTTGCCAGTTGCTAACCACTCTGGTAAGTAAAACTTCCTGGCAATATGAGCAACTAGATCCTTTGGGAAGGAAAACTGGCATGCTCCACCTCATCATGCTGGCTCTCTCACCACACAGCTAGTTAAAGAGACATTCACTAATTCACACAGAGATCCCAGCATGCATGTGTACAGCTCAAACACTAAACTAGACACAGCAGACTGCAGATGTACAGCAGACTATGTCATTCTTTCTAAGCATCTCTCCTATATCTCATTCCCCTTTTTATGCAGAATCCTAGAGAACCACATTTTCAGACACAATGGGCTAAGCTGCACTTACAAAAAATATGTGCACTGTTTTATTGTCCCCACAAAAAAAATACTCACAAATCAAATAACTACATATGCAAATTACCCTGAATGGGCAAATACCAAGTGGATATGCATGAATTTTCTGTGGTTTTAGTTAAGGTGTCAATGTGTGAAATAACTGGCTCTGACAAATAAGGATGAATATGTGAATGTAAACCTTTGGTCAATCTAGTCCATTTCCTTGACTGTTGGCAAGCAAATCAAATGGACTGACCAAAGGAATGTAGACTTTCATGAACATGTTAGAATGATAAACGACTACATAAAAGGACTTATTCACTAAACACAGATACACATTACTTATTCTCTCAGTCTAAAAGGTCTATATATTTATGTTTTAAAGTGTGTAAAATTTTCATACATTCAGGAGATTTCATAATGACAAAATCCTTAACCCAAACAGCACAAATTATTTATTTCTGCTTTTAAGTTTTGAAGTGTGATGGCAAATGTTAAAAGGGAAGGACTAGACATAGCAAATACATCAAGGGGCAATTGGTGTGATTTACTTGCAGTGGATAACAACACAGTGACTAGGTAACAGATCTCACAGACTAGGGAAATCATATCTGACAGTCCCTATATTTTTTTATTGTATTTTTTAAAATAAGCAGTCATGGACTAATCTACAATGATGGTACTGTAATTATCACAACTCTGCCTCACTAGCAGTACAGTAATTGATTGGGTTCTAGATAACCATGTGGTGAGATTCCTACTTGGAACTCAGTAAACAGCATTGTCCTAACCACCAAACCAAAACAGATGAGTCTCAACTTGGGCTGTCAAACGATTAAAAAAATTAATCGCGATTAATCGCGCAATTAAAAAAAGTAATCACGCTTAATTGTACTGTTAAACAATAATAGAATACAGTTTAAATATTTTTGGATGTTTTCTACATTTTCAAATATATTGATTTCAATTACAACACAGAATACAAAGTGTACAGTGCTCACTTTATATGTATTTTTGATTACAAATATTTGTGCTGTAAAAAACAAAAGAAATAGTATTTTTCAATTCACCTCATACAAGCAGTGTAATGAAATCTCTATCATGAAAGTTGAACTTACAAATGTAGAATTATGCACAAAAACTGCATTAAAAAACAAAACAATGTAAAACTTTAGAGCCTACAAGTCCATTCACTCCTACTTCTTGTTTAGCTAGTCACTCAGTCAGTCACAAACAAGTTTGTTTACATTTTCAGGAGATAATGCTGCCCACTTCTTGTTTACAATGTCACCTAAAAGTGAGAACGGGGTTCGCATGGCACTGTTGTAACCGGTGTCGCAAGATATTTAAGTGACAGATGCGCTAAAGATTCATATGTCCCTTCATCTTCAACCACTATTTCAGAGAACATGCATCCAAGCTGATGATGGGTTCTGCTCGATAACAGTCCAAAGCAGCGCAGACCAACGCATGTTCATATTCATCATCTGAGTCAGATGCCATCAGCAGAAGCTTGATTTTCTTTTTTGGTGGCTTGGGTTCTGTAGTTTCCATATCGGACTGTTGCTCTTTTAAGACTTCTGAAAGCATGCTCCAAACCTCGTCCCTCTTAGATTTTGGAAGGCACTTCAGATTCTTAAACTTTGGGTTGAGTGTTGTAGCTATCTTTAGAAATCTCACATTGGTACCCTCTTTGCGTTTTGTCAAATCTGCAGTGAAAGTGTTCTCAAAATATACAACATGTGCTGGGTCATCATCTGAGACTGGTATAATATGAAATATATGGCAGAATGTGCGTAAAACAGAGCAGGAGACATACTATTCTCCCACAAGGAGTTCAGTCAAAATTTAATTAACACATAATTTTTTAAACAAGCGTCATCAGCATGGAAGCATGTCTTCTGGAATGGTGGCTGAAGCATGAAAGGGCTTACAAATGTTTAGCATATCTGGCATGTAAATACCTTGCAATGCTGGCTACAAAAGTGCCGTGCAAATGCCAGTTCTCACTTTCAGATGACATTGCAAATAAGAAGCAGGCAATATTATCTCCCGTAAATGTAAACAAACTTGTTTGTCTCAGCGATTGGCTGAATAAGATGTAGGAGTGAGTGGATTTGTAGGCTCTAAAGTTTTACATCATTTTATTTTTGAGTAGTTATAAAAAATAAAATCTACATTTGTAAATTGCACTTTCACGATAAAGAGATTGCATTATGGTACTTGTATGAGGTGAACTGAAAAATACTTTTTCTTTTGTTTATCATTTTTACAGTGCAAATATTTGTAATAAAAATAATAATATAAAGTGAGCACTGTACACTCAGTATTCTGTGTTGTAATTTAAATCAATATATTTGGAAATGTAGAAAACATCCAAAAATAGTTAATACATTTAATACATTTAAATTAAAGCTTATGCTCTAATAAATTGGTTAGTCTCTAAGGTGCCACAAGTACTCCTTTTCTTTTTGCGAATACAGACTAACACGGCTGTTACTCTGAAACCTACATTTAAATTGGCAATCTATTGTTTAACTGTGAGATTAAAACTGTGATACATTTTTTTTGAGTTAATCACACGAGTTAACTGCGATTAATCAACAGCCCTAGTTTCAACTTTTAAGACTTGTGAGTAACAGGCCTTGTCTGTACTAAGAATGGATAACTCTTGGCGAAACACTAAGATTCTGATTTTGGATCTGTTAAGTCTGCTTTCGAGCAGTCCTCTTGCACAAATCAGGCTTAAATTGGCCCTCTCACATATTACCACAGCACTGTTAAATTCTCTGACGTAGTGGTGTTCTGGCCTGACACTGGAGCAATGCAAAGGGTTTGCATTGGAATGCATGTCTATCCTAGAAAAATGAAAACTTCCTTTGGCTGAAATGAAGAAACTGTAGCTATCCAAGAGGTATATTTTTTCTTCAGCTATCTAAGCAGCTGAATAATAATAGAGTTGAATTCTGGAGTTGGTGGAATTTCATTAGATGTAATGAATGTAAATACATTTAAGAAGTCATACCAATTTCAGACAAACCAAGATTTTCAATCCCATGTGCATGATTGACTTGTATTTGATGCAATACCCCAATTAGTATGTGCAAATTGGGATAAAAGGTGTACAAGAAGGGTTTGAAACTCTGAGCCTTGGCATGTTATATCATATTGCATTCTAGTCTTATATTATGAAATGTTTTAGTTCTCCTATTTGTGAAAAGCCCTTGATCACTGACTGTGAACGTGAGTAGATGTTCATATCGTTAAGTTATTTAAAGTATGTACATGCCCTGCAGATTAATATGTGCCAAATTCTCCCATTGTTTCCAAGTGGTTGCCCTGTTTAGCTGTCCTAAACAATAGAAGACTACCTCTGCCAGCAACCCTGCTGAAGTGAGAAGAAGTGTTCAAGATTGCCTTCAGCAGTTCCCTTGGAAATTGGCACTGGGGAACCTAAATTCTTTCTCTGCCGCTCAGCAGAGATCTCTTCACCCATTCCCGATTTCCCTGTGCCCAATTTAAGGGGAACAAAATTTTACTGTGAATAATATACTATGTGCTTCTTAATAAAATCTCTCCTTCAAATAATACAGCCAAACAATAGTGGGAGTTGTGATTTTTGTTTGTTTGGTTGGTTGTTTTTTTTTGGGGGGGGTAGGGAGGAAGGGCATAATAAAAGATTCCTGTTTAATGATTATTTGAAAGTTTAGACCTCAAAAACAGTTTAAGGACAAAGTTCTGGTGGGGACGGAGTGGATGGCAATGACCCCATAAATAGCAGGCAATCTACTCTCCCCTGCCTTTTAGGGCTAAATTAACCCTTTACACATTTCTAGACTATTGTGTGCATAAAAATAAACCAGCAATAACTATATGCTGGAAAACACAGAACACCCTGTTTTAAAGATTACTGATTGATGCAACTACTTCTAAAATTCAAAGCTTACTTCTTGTTAAAGCTGTACTGTAGTTGCTCCAACTGATGTCAAGATAAGTCATGAGGCAAATGGTACAGCCATAGTTTGAGTGATTATTTCAAAACATTTGTCAATAAGATCTACTTAAAATAGATGCTATTCCTGCAACTTTACAAACTGGAATCACTGGCAATCCCATGTTGGACAAGTCTAATGAAAAATGTTAGAAGTCTAAACGAGCTCACTGATCCTGCTTGATCTAGACATTTTTGGCAAGAAATATGTAATTTCTCATCCAATGTAACTCCAATTTGTTTTGGAGGAGAACAATAACTCTGACCAAATGTTCCTCCTTTTACTCAAGGCTATTTAAGAACTAGCTTTAAAAATGGAATAGAAAGAAAATCACATCCTTACTGTGCATAAGCCACTGCTATGTCCCTGTGGCAAATAATAGTATCTGAAATAATTAAATGTACTTACAGTACTGGAGTCTTAAAATTCCACCTGTCCATTAGATAGTGAGTGTCTGTTTTACAAGAATTCAGCATTATTCAATAGAATTCATCCTGCAACACAGAAAATCCCTTGCAGGACATGAGGAATTATAAGGTTTAAAGGACTGCAATTGAAGAGTTAAACTGTTGTATTACTCAACACCTATGTAATTTCTGTATCAATAGTCTGTAATTTAGTCTGAGATCACTCCTCCCAAAGGGCCTGATTGTACATCCCTTTCTCACACTGATAAGTACTTGCTTACTTGAGTAGTTCACTGAAGTCAGTATGATTACTCATGCGAATAAATGCTCACTAACATGAATAAGAGTGGTGCACTCTAACCCAAAGCAGAGAGAGAAGAAAGAAGGCCTGACATGCCTGAATAGGTGGGGATTGAGGATAATATCCCTAGACACCAGGAGTGGGATTTTCAAGAGTGCTTAAATGACACAGGAGCACAAGTTGGAAGCTTTGAAGCTTGTCTAGATGGGAAAACTGACCAGCACAGCTATAGTA
This sequence comes from Lepidochelys olivacea, assembly GCF_965140295.1. Classification (NCBI taxonomy): domain Eukaryota; kingdom Metazoa; phylum Chordata; order Testudines; family Cheloniidae; genus Lepidochelys; species Lepidochelys olivacea. The sequence continues at coordinate 26,912,439 of NC_140417.1, read as the reverse complement.
GAATAGTTATTCCACTATAGCTACACTGATAAATTTCCCCATGAAGACCAGCCCTTAGATGAGTGCAAATTAAACTTAATGGGCCAACTATGGCTATGCCTTCACTGCAGAAATGGTGGAATTTTTATGGCAGGATAACTATTGTGCTTTCGCTATCCTGTTGTATAATCCTAGTGGAGACAAGGCACCTGTAATTTTTAATTACAAAGTAGCTCAATGAGGTCAACACTGTGCCCATGGTTGACCTGGCCTGGTTTACCTTGTGGTAAAACTACAGTGCCTTGTCTCCACTAGGATTTCACAGCACAATAGCTAATGCACAATTAGAATTGGAAAAGAGAGAAGGGCAACAAAAATTATTAAGGATATGGAACAGCTTCCATATGAGGAGAGATTAAAAAGACTGGGATTTTTCAGCTTGGAAAAGTGACTACTAAGGTGGGATATGATAAAGAGCCATAAAATTGTGAATGGTGTGGAGAAAGTGAATAAAGAAGTGTTATTTACTCCTTCACTTAACACAAGAATAAGGGGTCACCCAACAAAATTAATAGGCAGCAGGTTTAAAACAAATAAAAGGAAGTACTTTTTCACACACTGCACAGTCAACCTATGGAACTCATAGCCAGGTGATGTTATGAAGGCCAAAACTATAAGAATTAGATAAGTTCATGCGGAATAGGTCCATCAACAGCTATTAGCCAAGATGGTCTGGGATGCAACTTCATGCTCAGGGTTTCCCTAGCCTCTGACTGCCAGAAGCTGGGAGTTGACAACAGGGGACAGATCACTCACTGACTGCCTGTTCTGTTCATTCCCTCTGAAGCACCAGGCATTGGCCACTGTCAGAAGACAGGATACTGAGCTAGATGAACCATTGGTCTGACCCAGTATGTCCATTCTAATGTTCTTACATTTATGTTCTTATGCAATAAATAAATTGCAGTAAAAACATTTTGGGGCGGAGGGTGAAGACAAAGCCAGTATCCTGCTCTTTAAGTCTGAAACAAATATCCTAAAGGAATTCTCACACACATAGCCTGAAGCATGTGTTATAAAATGTCTAGCTAAACCCAAGGGAGGGAAAGGAAAAAAATACTAATTTTAGCTCCACACCTCTTTTCCCCTCTAAACTCAATACCTGCTCTTTGGGGATTCAGTTGCCTATTGCCACTGAGGCTCACATACATTCCTGTGAGAGTCATCTGCAGATCGACTTAGTCTTGTTAGCATTGCATCTGGTTGGTGGGTTGCCTAGGGAATGGTTTGTACTTTGGGGGTCCTTCACACCACCACAATAATTAAAATTTCTTCTTTTAACTGGCAGCATCAGCTGCCCAAAATAAATGGTGAAGCACCAGGTAGCAATCTCCCCGTTCCCTTGCTCCAGCTTGATAAAGAGGAAGATAATAAGGTAGCTATTGCAGAGGTTTTTCTGGAAGCTCCTGCCAAGTGTGAGGGGCAGCATGCAAGAAAGCACAAAGATCCTTGTTTGAGAATTTAACAACTGGCAATGAAAGCTGGCATCCTAGGTCAGTTGGAGGCAGTAGTTGACATTTCATTAGTGAATGAGAGATGATCGATTGGGGCAGAGGGATAGACTGTTAAGGGCCTTTAAAGTGAAGACAAGCAACAGAGGGACATTTGCAAAGACCGGGGTGTGATGGGTGAAAGCAATAGTCTAGGAAAATGATCTTTGCAGCAGCATTCTGAACAGATATGAGCATGGCAAGATTACAATTTTCCAAGGCTAGAGAGAAAGATGTTGCAGTAATCAAGATGCAGAATGTTGAGAGCCTGGATGAGAATTTTAGCTGTGTGGATGGATTGGAAAGACTGTATCTTACACCTTGCCTACACTTGCGGTGGTGTAGTTATGCATCACAGTGAAAAGCAAGCTGCATCCACACTCACTGAAGTGTGTAGCTCCACGGGACAGTGAAAGGCTCTGGAAGGGGGGGAGGAAGCTGGGAAAGGCTCCAGTAGTGGGAGCTGTCAGGGCCTTTCTCCACTGCCTCCCTCTGCCCCAGCTTTTCCCCACTCCCAGAGTCTTTCCCTGTGGTGGGGGAAAGGCTCCAGCAGCAGGGAGGCAGCAGGACACTACACTGCTAAAAATAGCAGTGTGGATAAGGGAAGCACTGCTTGGGGAAGTCAAGAGCCATGTGGGCTATATGCCCTAGGGTTCATGTGTGTAGGGCACTGTACTCACCTAAGCAGTGTCTCACCATCTACACAGATATTGATACCTGTGCTAGCTGGGCATGCATTGTCTGTACTCTATAAGCCATCATAACTGTAGACCTATACTTAAGAACTATTATGCAGAAAAAATTGGAAGATTTAGCCATAGCCTGGATGTGAGGACCTAGAGCGGGGTCCAAATAAAAGATAATGCCATGGGACAGCATGACAGGCAGCATGGTGATGTCATTCACAGTGATTGAGAAAGGAGGTAGTATGGAGGATTTGGAGAGTGAAGATCAAGAACTCTCTTTTACCCATGTTGAATATGAGCTGATGGCTCGACATCCCTAAGGAGATGTCAGTGAGATGGGTTGAGATTTTAACTTTGACAGGAGGAGACAGGTCTTGAGTAGAGGTAGATCTGTGAGTTGTCAGCATAGAGATGGTAGCTGAATGTATGTCTGGGGGATGAGATTACTCAGAGATAAATTATAGAGGGAGAAAGGGATCAAGGACAGAGCCCTGTGGAACTCCCACAGAAAGATGAGGAGGGTTTTCCAAAGGTGTGATTTAAGAATTAGGAGAAGAACCATACTTCTCCCTCTCTCAATCCTTGAATGCTCTCTCCTAGTCCCAAACTCTCATCCTAGAGTCAAGCTGTACCATTTATCCCATCAGCATCACCACACACAACCATTTCATGCACCAATTGACTCCATTCCCTAGTTTGTTCATCCCTACCCAAACCAAATCCTTTCCCTTCTGGTGCCAAAACTCCCCATGTCTCTTCAGCTTCTTCCATCTCTACCCCATCCACTTGGAAATACTGACACACACCTGTGCCCAAGAACCCTTGCTATTTCTGTCTAGCTTCTCCACAGCTCAGAACCAAGCTCTGAACTCTCTCCTACTTGGCACTTTCAGGCTTGGAGTATCCCCTCCCACCCAACTTTCCAGGCTCAGAAAATCAATCCCTCAGTTCAAAACTATTCCCATTCCTTACCAACATGTATCATCACTAGGTTTGTGGCTATGATAGTAAAGAGAACCAAGAGGCATTCAACCCAGCTAGAAGCACTGAATCATTAGGAGATATGCAGTAAGTCGGATAATGAGGAACCTGTCTTTAGAGGAATGGAATGAAAAGCTATAGGGAATACAATTTATGGGCTGCCTTTTGGTAGCGGCTTGCTTCATACCACAAGAGGTTTATCAACTACCCTAAGATGGTAAGCAAATATCATCACAGTGACTTCATATTAAGATAAGTGAATAGAGAAGTTGGCAACGGACACAAGGACAACAGGACAGTTTGCTATCTCCCTGAAGTAAAAATACGAGACGTAACTGCAAAGTTCGATGGGATTATGAAGTCGTCTGGCAATTCTCCATTGGTGATGATACACACTGGAACCAATTAAAAGGCAGCATGTGGAATTACACAGATTTTTCTTTTCTTAACTGCCAAGACCCAATTTGAATGGTCTGTGTTTGGTTTACATTTGTTGGGGACATCACAACCATCCCTCCCTGATGCCATGAACTGTGGTAGAAGAAACCCAGAACTCAAGAATAGATGGTTCAATGAAAGATGCATGAATTGCCAAACATTTTATTAATTATTGTTATTAGTAGTCATATTTCTTTATTTGCAATACAATAGAGCTAGAGACCCCAATCATAGATCAGGAACCCATTACACTGGGGCCTAGACAAACACGTAACAAAGAGACAGTCCTTAAGGACCTTACAATCTAAATATAAGACAGAGAAAACAGGTGGATACAACAGATAGACAGGAGGAACACAAGGAAATAATGAGACAGAACTAGTCAGTATTAAAAGCACATTTGCCATTTCTTAAGTCTTCACATATGTTTTGTTCTTAAAGTAGGACCTTAACACAATTTAAAATTGTTCCTTAAAAAGCTTTTCAGTTCACAGTACCAATGGAGTATTTAACCCTAAGTAAGTCTTCTGGTTATCACTTTGCTATAAACATATAAGAGTGAATGCTCCTTTTTTCCTTTCCCCATGCCCCAATATATTACTGGGAAAGCCAAGTTCTGCTGGAATGATTTGGATCAAGAGAGGCTCCAGGGTACAAACTATGATGCAGTTACAGCTGGTCAAATAGTATTCATTGAATAATTTGACAGGTTTCACATAATTTTTAAAATTTTAAATATTTTGTTATTAGATTAATATGTTTCCATTAGCCACCCACCTCTAGCTGAAACAAAGTAAACAATTACTGAAATTTCATGGACCATTGAGTGGACCAACAACCCACCACTTTACTCATTTATGCTTAGTAGTCCATTTGTTTTGGTTACCAAGACAAACCATAAAAAAGAGACAAAATATAACTTACCATACTATTGATTTCAAAATGTACATTTAATATTCTATGTACTCGGCAGTACATGTTTTCATGTATCAGCTGTACGAAGGCACCTGCCAATCAAACGGCTTTTCCATGTGACATTTCCCATGAGCTTCATGTTTGTGGTTTAAAGCTAACTTTTATGTTTTAATCCAGTATTTCAAAGCAGCATCTGGGCAAAATATGCCTTTAATACAATCCAGTGATTTATTTATTTATTGCTTGCGACACTGTATTTTGGCAAATGAGACATATATAACAACTCCATGCAAAACAGCTGCAGTCAAACACATGCAGTAAAGAGGGCATTATATACCTTAAAACAATTATTTTTATAAGAAAAAAAGCAGTCAATCATACGCATTTTAACTGAACAGTACATCCAAATTTAAAAGGCAATTTCCAGAGGACATTTACATTTGTGAATCCCTTTCCTTGTTCTTTTTATTATTAATTATTATTATTATTATTCTCTAGATGATAGGTGGCAGTGCATGACAAATGCATCTAATTTCAGTGGGCTTGATGTCAGTTTGACTGTTTTAAAAAAATATGCACTTGATTGTGCATTAGGTGAGAGGTCAGTGACACTGAACACTGGCAGGTGTAATAACAACTATAGGCTCTTTGTATAGGAAATGCAAACAAGAATTTACCCCGAAGACATTCATGACAGTGCCTGCCTGCTTATGGTACCAAATGATTGACAGTTGTGACACCACGTCAAGGGCAAGAGTCAGGACACTTGCTGGTGCTTCACAAAGCTTTATAATAAAAGAGGCTTCAGCAGTGTCTCAGTGGAACTGATCCTTGCAGTTGATACCACAAAGCAACACAAACAATACATTGTATAGGAAAGAAGCTTTCCTATTTGCACAAAACCAACCTAAACTACATAGAATTCTGACTGCATCTCAACACATGTTTTGTTAAGGTTCCCCCCCCACCCCCCTTCTTATCTGTCATTACATAAAACACCTTTAGTGAAGCTACCTAATCATTAATCATTGAGATTCCTGCCAAGATAATTTTAGATGGTTTGGAAATCTTTAGGCCCATGTGTGGAGAAAATGCAGACAATGCAAAAACTTACTTAAAGTACTCTTATTTCACCATATTTTCACAATCTTTGCATGAATTTCTAAAATATTTCCCTCCCCCAATTTTGGTGGTTTCATACTACAACTCTTATTTTTCTTAATAGAAAGTGACTGTCTGACAAACAATATTTGTTTTTCTTAAGACTGCAATGGGCTAAACTTGCAATACAATATCAAATGAAAGACATGTACTGCAGAGAGATTGTGCTGCATTTTTGCTAGTCTAAATGCAAAAGATTAGCTACAAAGGAAGTCTCCATTCGAATTTTTAAAGTTTTTTTTTGTATGCAACATGCATATTCTATTTCTGGACACATGCATTTGTGTTCCTTTTTAGCCAAGATTTCTTTACTTCATATGATTTTAGATTTTGACAATGCAGCTTTGTTATATAGGCACCTAAATAAAAAAGCCTTGCTTTTCAGAGTAAGAGGTGAATGCTCAGTGCCTCTGAAAATCAGGCCACTTTTATTTAGACATATAAATATGGATTTTGGTACTTAGCTAAAGGCACCCACATTTAAAAATGTTGGCTTTTATCTTTTGCAGTTTATAAAGCTTCTGCAGTGTATACAAATAGTTTGCAAAGCACTTTAATGACTTTTGGTATAAGTATGATATACATATAAATATGATTAAGATATTGTTCATTAGTTCATCTTCTCGTGCAGTCTTATGTACTTAATATATTTGAGTGTGTTGTACAATCAATTAAATTGATTTAATATCATGTCCCCTGAGATATAATGCTACAACTGCTTCGGTAACTCAAAAAATTCTCTACTTTACTTACTGAAATCCTTCCCTGAAATTAAATATTCCAAATAGCAGTGTGTTACTGATTCTAAAATGAAAGTCTGAGATGGCATGATTATTTTTTTCACCTGGTTGAAAAGTGTTAGAGATATTTAGCATTTATTAAGATTATGGTCTCCAGATATTGCAAGTGAGGTGACTAATTGATAAGATTTCTACCATTAATAGAACTTTACTGTCATCCAACTCTCAAAACAATGAGAGATGTGTTGAATTTCTGAAGTCATATTCTGAAATGAATATAAGGGAAGTCAATACATAACCACAGAAGTAAGGACAACATTGCTCAAGTCAGATCCTTTTTAGAGTCACAGTGTGAAATCTTGTTCCCAGTGAAGTCAATGGCAAGACTCCTATTGACTTCAATAGAAGCAGAATTTCACCCGTAGTGTTTCAAAAGGTGGAAAGGTACAAGGAAAAACACTCATCAAAAAGGGTGCTCACTGACAAATTATTAAGGTGGTAAATTTACCTTTGAAATTTCCAAATACAGTAGAGCAAACATAAGCCTTTGGACACACTGCAGTCCTAAACTGAAAGGTGATAGTGAGAATTGTTTAAAGTATAATTTTAGTCACTATAGAATTTTGCTTTATTTTCATTTTTGCTGAAATAGGTATTTTCAGATACAAAACCATGAGTGTGTATGTTTTCAATGTGAATCCTGCCCTGTTTGTGCAACTTGGCCAAAACTACATAGTTTACAATGAAAGGCAAACCACTTCATAGGATGTAACTAATTTTTTATTTTATGATTATTTCATACTTTATGCGAGAAGTCAGCTATGGATAAAGACAATATTACAAAAAATACGTATAGATACATTATCACTTGAGCATAAGCTTTCGTGAGCTACAGCTCACTTCATCAGATGCATTCAGTGGATGCATCCGATGAAGTGAGCTGTAGCTCACGAAAGCTTATGCTCTAATAAATTGGTTAGTCTCTAAGGTGCCACAAGTACTCCTTTTCTTTTTGCGAATACAGACTAACACAGCTGCTACTCTGAAACCTGTCATTATCACTTGAAAAGCTACTGACTTAGGGTTTAGCTGTGTTTGATGATTTATAAACATTGTTAGTTCCTTTTGGCAGTGTTTTGCTCTTCCCCATCAGCAAGCACACATTTGGCACATTTAATAAATAAAATATCCATGGTGATTCCATGGGAAAACACAAAGCAGTACTTTATTTCCTGGAGAAACAAGGCAGAACAGCCTTTGTCATTAAATTTGAAGTAAAAGCAATCTGTGGTTTACAAACCTTCAAGTTGCTTAAGTCTGCCTCTGAATTGCCGTTGAAATTAAAATTGAGGCCCACCACACCCTGTCTTATTGTTTTCATCATGCTTTTATGTTTCCAGAATTTTATCACCCGGATGAGTATTAATGAGTATTTTTTCCAAATGCAGAAAGTATACATGACTAGAAGATATGCAGCATTTATTTGTGTAAATGGCTCATTTTCTGAAAGCACAAAACACAGCTTCAAGAAGTAGTCAGGTGCTGGAGCCAACTGCTTGGTTTTCCTTCCTTTGCAAACTTGCACATTCTCAGATAACTCAGCAGACAAACTATATAGTGGCAAACTTACTTTCCTGACAATCATTTTAGATCACATAATCTCATTTACAAACTTGAACTTGCAAAGAGTTTTAAAAATATTCCTGACACCAGTTTACCTAATGTTTGCTTTGGGGGCGCTAAGCAGATATTTAGTTTTGTCCAATCAATGCCACTTAGAAGAGAATGTACTTATGTGTTAATCACCTGCTGGGTGGTGGTGGGAATCTATCCTTTGATCAAAGGAAGAAATACTGGTTTTACTTTACATCCTGTCTCTCTCACTCTCAACTGGCCCATAGCTGGAGGGATACATTTCAGGACTTTTCTTTATTCCTAGTATTTTGTTACTTATTGCATACCACCACCCAAGGCATCAGGACTAACACCAAACGCTCTTTGTGGTGCACCCACATGACAGACTTCAAAATGGAAACAATATTTAAGTTAAACCTGCAAGATCAAGTTTGCTGAAATCTTGCAACACAGGCAGCTTTTGAAAACTTCAACATCAGATCAAAGTTTGACCGACAGACTTAAGTAGCTATGAGGGAAATGGGTATTTTTATATAAATCTCCCTACTGTATTTTCCACTGAATGCATCCGATGAAGTGAGCTGTAGCTCACGAAAGCTTCTGCTCAAATAAATGTGTTAGTCTCTAAGGTGCCACAAGTACTCCTTTTCTTTTTGCGAATACAGACTAACACGGCTGCTACTCTGAAACCTTTAAAACCTATGAATCCCCAAGTAAAATGGAGTGTAGAAGTAAAAACGTAGTACTGCAAAGTGATTATTTTGCCTTGGTGCTTACAGTTGTTAAATTTTAGTACAGATTTCAGCTGTTTGTCTGAGTAGTATCTTTTTGTATAGGAAAGAGTGGGCTCTCTCTCACCTTGTGTTAAAATGTATATTTGGAATCTACAGGCCCTCAATCCCGGAAGAGGAGGGGCTTTTCTTCCAATTTAATTATTCTGGGACATCATTTTTAGCTAAAACACCCACAAACTCTTTTTTCTAATAAGTAAAACAGTGTCTGCTGAGGATTTACATATGACTTTAGGAGGAGGATTACTGTTAGTGTTCAAGCTCTCTTTCTTGCCCTTTACCAAAAGTCAAGGTATTCCAAAACATTACAATCACTGAACAAACAGGCTTCATCTCATCTGAAATCTTTTTTCTTTTAATCACACTGAAGATGAGACCTTCCCTCTCTTCAAGTTAGTTGCAATCTGATCAGCTGACAAATTCAGTTCTAAGAAAACCATTACCACTGGAAGATTATTTATTTTGTGCTTAAAATAAATTGAAAAACTGAGTTTCTTAAATATTTTTCTATCAAACACACACCTTTAATGGATTATCAGTCATATGGCAAATGGTTGGGCAGCTTCCCAATGGTGGGACTGCTAGCCAGAAGTTGGTCCAATAAAAGATATTACATCACCCATGTTGTGCCTCTAATATCCTGGGACCAACACAGCTACAACAACACTGCAAACAACCAATAGCAGAGTGTCATGCTGTTCAGTTTTTTCATCCTCTTTCCTTTGAACTGATATTGCTGTGCTTGCCAGAAAGTAGGACAAAAGGATATCCATTATATTATAAGGCTTCTCTCAATGACTCTAGAAACATCTTAAACAAATCTCCAAACAACAAACCTAACACCAGAAAATGATAAACTGCAACCCCCAAGAAAGGCAGAAGAGAAACTGGGTTAACTTCCTGCTAATGAAGTTAGGGAAGAAACAGTAAACAAACATTTTGAAGTATTCTAATGCTGAAAAAGGCCAATATATAGCTGAGAAATTATCATTTCTGACCCAATATCCCACAGACTGAGTTTATGGGTGCTGAAGGAACACATCTTACCTCCTAGACAATTGTCTAGGAGGTAAGATGTGTTCCTTCAGCACCCATAAACTCAGTCTGTGGGATATTGGGTCAGAAATGATAATTTCTCAGCTATATATGATCACGTCCCTCGATCTGCTCGCTATGCCCCTACTTATACATCCCAAAATGCCATTGGCCTTCTTGGCAACAAGGGCACACTGCTGACTCATATCCAGCTTCTCGTCCACTGTCACCCCTAGGTCCTTTTCTGCAGAACTGCTGCCTAGCCATTCGGTCCCTAGTCTGTAGCTGTGCATTGGGTTCTTCCGTCCTAAGTGCAGGACCCTGCACTTATCCTTATTGAACCTCATCAGATTTCTTTTGGCCCAATCCTCCAATTTGTCTAGGTCCCTCTGTATCTTACCCCTGCCCTCCAGCGTATCTACCACTCCTCCCAGTTTAGTATCATCCGCAAATTTGCTGAGAGTGCAATCCACACCATCCTCCAGATCATTTAGGAAGATATTGAACAAAACCGGCCCCAGGACCGACCCCTGGGGCACTCCACTTGAGCCTAACTTCTTTCCCTATGCACCATAACAAAGCCCCCTGAACCTGCTGTGGGTGAGGTGAAATCACCTTGGCCAATCTGGTGGTCAGGGAAAAATTCCTACCCAGCCCCCCAAGAAAGGAGCAGCTAGTACAATACCCACAGTGGGTCCTGACCAAACCTGATATTTTGCCACTTCCAAATTGTCTTGGTTCTGACACTCGGAGAAGAAAATGGGAACACAAATACAATTTGTATGTGGGCACTTGACTGTTAGACTCAAAAAAAAAATCTTCAGAAATGAGTGGCTGTACCAATAGCTGTGGAGGAAGTTCTGCACATACTACAAAATAAGAGTATTTTAACGATGTGGTAAATAGGAGCTATATGTTTCATTTTGGAAAAAATATGCGATAGAACAGAGGAAAGGGTGATATCTATTAAGAGGCATGCTATTCCTCTGGTGGACAACCAGAGGGCCACATGGGGACCAACCAAGATATTTGTGTGAGTCATCAATTTCTGAAGACTTTCTGCAGAATTTAAGCTTGCCCTGCAAACAGATCGCCAAAGGTGAAGCAATGCATTGCTGTCATGTTGAGTGTGCAGACTCAAAGTCCAAAATATTAGCTGCAAGAGAGCTTCAATCTGTCACCATTTATACAAATGTTATGTTGACTCTGAAGTCTAATGACAATATTGCTGGCAAATAGAATGTCAAATATTTCATTGATGATTATTTTAGCAGAAATATTTAGTTAATGTTCTCTTCAAGTATCACTGAGTCTCAGAAAAATTAGATGCGGATCAGACCGTTCAGGCATATATACCTGGCTTCAATATCTCTTTGGAGGAGGAATACTGGCTAGAAGGGCATGGGGAAAAGAAAGGAGAACTCCAATACGTATAAGGCAGGTTGGGTAGGTTCACAGCACAACTAATCTAGCACATTTGCACGTCTGAAACCACTTCTTGACCATCAATGATCGACCAAGCATTATTTTCAAGTACCTAAAATTATTAAACTTTGAAGTGGGGACATCATTGGCAGGTGAGGGAGGGTCCAATGACTTTGCTGACAACTGGCAGTACAGGAGAGGCCTCTGAGTAAGGCTGAGGTAGAGCACAAAGGATAGGGTGTCTAAGCTTTCTGTGTTATGGGAGAGTGAATTAACGGGAATAACAGGCTGGCTTGGGTAACCAACAAATTGTTTGAGGGAGGGTTAGTAAAAATTGGTGTTTCTGAAACAAGACCCATCTCCATCAACACAATATTGAAGTGGGAGACTGCAGAAGGGATTTTTCTGAAGTTGTTGGCATCACAGTAGAGAGTACTCCATCAATCGTGTGAACAAAGTGGGACATAGTATCACTCTACACCCATCTGGATGATTTTGAAGGAAGATTAATTTGGTACGTTATAAAAGCTGCATGGGAAAGATATAGGCATTAGTGATGTCATGACTGTAGTGTTCACTATGTTGAACTTGACTAGCTCACATGGCCTAAACTGGTCTATCCATCTACACTACATTTCAATATTGTGCTCATCACTATAGTATTGTATGTAAATCATCATCAATGTAAAGTTATCCTTGAAGAAATCAGAGATGAATAACATGATCTGCTGCACTAGACTGTTGAGGAGAAGGACTTTTTTTTTCTTTTTTTTTTAAGAGATAAAGGCTTTTTAACTGGCAGGGACCAGTTGAATTTATTTATTCCAATTTATAAAAATCTCTCTATACGTGCTTGCAAATTATAAATGGTCCTGGGATATTCCATTTCTCATATAATTACTTACAGCAAAGTGAATAATTTGTGAAATTTCAACTTTATTCAGTCATTAATTGTCCATAAATAGTTTGCAATTTACACAAATGTATCCGTTATTCAAAATTTACTGAATAATTTTTGGACTGTGTGAGGAATGTAGATTTTGAGCACTTTGTGATTTTTAAAAAATATTTGAAATTCAAGAAAGTGTTACTTTGGATGGAGATGTAGATCACATGGTTTGGTTTCTGTTTCCTGATTGGATTAATACAACTCAGACTCAAGCTTCCAGTGTGAATATTTATGCTTCAAGTTCCAAATTCACTCACTGTATATATTCACTATCAGTTGCTTAAAATTCAGTCTTTCCAGGAATGTTAATGCTACTGAACCTGTGCACTAGTATATCTGTGGAAAGAAATCACAAAAAAGTGCAGAAACACAACCACAACAAATTTGTATTTGAACAAATATCCACTATATTTTTAAAGATATTTGATCTGCTTTAGAGATGACATCGTATCTAAATTATTTGATTTTCTCAATTCAAGATAAAATCAATTATTTTCTGATATTGTTTGTAAGCTTCCCAAACAAGGCTTTTTCATAGACAGGTTAAATATAATGGCATTTTCCACTTTCTGACTGAACAATTTTTAAAAAATATTAATTTCCATTACATAGCATATACAGGTCTCAAACAGGGATCAGGGTCCATTGTGCTAGGCATTGTGATTTCTATGCTGAATGGGTTGAGAAGCTTCAAGGTTTATTTCATTAAACAAATTTTCAGGTTGTTTACAGTCCCATTTTCATCTGTAGCCGAAGAAGCTGAGGCCAAAGTTGAGACGGAATTGACCGATTTACATTGCTATGATACAAGTTTCAAGAAAGAAACTTATTGAATTTATATAATAAAAATTCCACACCTAGCTACCAGGGTGACTGCTGTAATATAAATACCAGAGATAAGATAAGGATTAGATAACATAAATGCCTGCCTAATGAAAGCCAGAGTAAGATTATAGACCTGCTATTTGTGAAAATCTCTTTGGAAATACTTATATTTGTGAACAGATCTTTTTTCTACTATGAATAGGAACAAATCAAAAGACTGTAATTGCCTAGCAGACTCTGGGTGAAATCCTGGCCCCACTGAAGTCAAATAGTAAAACTCCAATTTTACTGTCTGACCTTAATACTGTAGTATATTTTGCCATATCAGAGCTAAAACCAAATATCAAGAAACTGGTTTCTTTCCAGTCTTCCCGTTGATTCTCCCTCCTCTGGAGATCTCATGGCATATATTTTGTGTTTGTGAGAAGTATTGTAAAGTGCTGCATTCACTTACAGCACAATACAAATTTATTTTTTTTAAAAAAACCTGTGCATTTAGCTAATTGAAGGGCTATGTACATTTAATGAAAATTAGCTCTGCCTTGTCCACTCAAGAGCAGAACTGACATAAAAATACTAGTGATGACATTCTACAGACAAGGATGAAAGTAACTTCATGCTTACTTTGAAAGTTGCACATTAAAACTATAGATATTTCTAATAAAAAGAGAAATACTATCACAAAACAGAGAAAGAGTTTTCCTAAGTTCCTTCCCAGCTTTCAAAGGAAAGTTCCAGGAAGGATTTTCCTTTTCTTCAGTAAAAACAAGTTCCAGTAAAATAGTCGAACAACAAGCATACCTAAAAGTTTCAAATCCAAAAGGCCCTTGGGCTCCAGACTATGTAGCAACACCTGTCTAGCTAACTAAACATAGCTAGCATTTATACACTCACGAGCCTTCTTTTTTTCCACTGCTTTTCCCTGCTATGGACACTAATTTCAAAGTGAACACATTTTTCTAAAGCACTGCCTAAACAGAATATTCAAACATGAAAACATTTATTTACAAAACATTTGATATAATGAAATAAAAAGTGAACAATGGCTATTAGTTACTTTCCTCCAACATATCCTCATTTGCATAATCTTTGTGATACTTGAAAGTGCTCCTAGGAAAGAACTTTTAAAAAGGAGATTAAAATGAACATCTCTGTACATGCAGTCAGATCAGATACAACACTATGTATTGTGTTTAATTTGAAAAACAGCCCTTTCACTTCTCTTCTCTTGCAGGGGACATCAGAGACCAGGGCCGGCCCACAACATTTTGGCACCTGAGGCAGGGAGTTCAAATGATGCCCCCATGCCCTCTCACTTGGGTCAAAACTTTGAAAGGTCTCAATTCTGCCTTCTTCCCGTTCTACTCCTCTCATGGTACTGCTCTGCTACCTACCTCAATAAAGGAGAACTAACAATTTAAAATGCCTTGTTCAAAAATGTTCGGTAACACTTAACTTTCAAACGCCTGAACAGCAAATGTAACTTTTCTCGTCTGCATAGTAAACGCTGGCATTTTTATCTGTTTGAATAATCAAAGTGGTGCTTTCTGTGCCTTCTTGGTTGCAAAGATTTGAACTGCTTCTTGAAGGTCCACAGTCTGGGCCAGCTCATGCCCTATTGAGATGATTGCAAGGCCGACCAGCCTCTCCTGTGTCATTGTGGAACGTAGATGTGTTTTTATTAACTACAGGTTGGAGAAGCTGCATTCTCCACTGGAAACTGTTACAGGAAGTATTAGAAGTATGCACAGAGAAACAAAAACATTTGGAAAGAGGGTGGTCATCTTATTTGTGCACATATATTCCAGAACAGCCTTTGGAGTTGATCCTGCTGAAATGTACCTTGAAAGGGCTTTCAGTTCATCACCTAAATCACTCGCATCAATATCCCGCATGTCATCCTGTGTCAACACTGTCTCTTGTGCCCTGCATTGCTGGTGTAGGTCTTCTTCAGGTATAGTGAGGAGTTTTGGAATATCATACAACATCCCAAATATACTGCTGTGTCCCTTGAGCTGCATGAAATGTTCTTCAGCTGACTGTATTGTACAATCTAGCGCCTGGTTAAAGAATTCAACTTTGAATTGTTGTTTGGGGTCTCTTAAGGGATTATCCCGTGCCTCGTAATCAAAATGTCTTCCTCTTCGGTGACTCTTGTATTCTTGAATGGGTGGGAAAATAGCTTCAGTGTGAAGTTCCTCTGCCAACTTCTGTGCACTCTTCAGAATGTTTTGAAATCCCTCATCTGACCTGTAAGACTGTAGGTGTAACTTGACTTTGTCCAGTTGTTCCATTGCTCCAGATATATCAAGGTGAACACCTTGGAGTCTCTTGTTTACAACAATTTATTTCAAACAGTATGTCATGCCACAACACTAAGCCATAGAGAAATTTGAAGTTATGTATGTTTCTGGTGATTCCATTTCTCTCTGCCACTGTTCTCCCACGGACAGTTCCTGTCATAGCATTATCCTCCATAATGGCAACTATGGTATCATCTATCTTCCCAGTTTGGTGTTTGATAGGTTTTATTGCTTCCACTCAACTTTCCCATCGTGTGGCACTCAGTGGTTTCAGTGTCAGAGAGGATGTTCCCAGATGTTGCTTCAAAATTTGCCATTGATGAGTTGATGCAGAGAAAAATAAATAGATGCTTTGAATTACATTAAAAAATTCAGCAGCCTCACTAGAAGCTGATGTTGCATCACTGACCACCAAGTTCGGTGAATGAGAACTCCATGGGACAAAAAAAGCTCGAGGGTTTAACTCTCTGATCCGTGTCCACACTCCTCTGTTGTTTCCTCTCATGTTGGCACCATTATCGTAGCCCTGACCTCTCATGGTCAGTTTTCACAATTCCGATATCTTCCAGCTTTTTAAGAAGCACATTTGTCATACTAGCTCCCATAGTATCATCAATGTCAATAAATTCTAGAAAATGTTCTCTGACAGTCAGGTTCTGTTGTTGTTACAAAACGCACCATTAAAGTCATTTGTTCCGTATGGCTGATGTCAGGTGCAGTCCAGAATAACAGAGTAATATCTTGCTGACTTCAAATCTGCCACAATCTTCTGTTTGACTTTTGTTGCCAGTAACTGTCTGATCCCATTTTGAATTGTTTTTCCAAGGTAGTGGTGTGTGTACATTTCTTGGGTGGTGACTCTTCTTAAGATGCTCCTGGAGTACAGCAACAAACTCAGCCATCAGCTCCACAATTTTAAGGAAGTTTCCATTGTTTGGCACATTCAGCTGATCTGAAGTGCCACGCAGTGCTAGGTTTTGGGTAGCGAGCATTCTCACAATGGCAATGAGCCTTTTCAGAACATTTTGCCAGTAAAGAGACTCTGATGCAATCTTCTGTTGATGCTGATCATCGATGGCGGCCTTTAACCTTAGTCTCATCTCAACCTCTTTCCACCTATGGAATGCTCTCTGATGATTTGCTGCCTTCTCATGGCATGCCAGATTTCTAGCCAGATTTTTCCAGTCCTTTGTTCCTGTAGAACCCAATCTGGTTGGAACATTAGACTGGAAGAGTTTGCAACGAAAACAGTAGGCAGCATTCTGGGTTTTTGAGTACCTAAGCCATGGCCTCTTCACTTTGTCACCATTGGGGATTTCACGCCAGTAATGTGTTGGATGGAAACTTCTATTTTCATTGTCTTTGGGGAACATGAAGTTTTTCACTTGCTGTGGCCCATGCAGTACAAGGAAGTCCCTCAGGCTACTGCTCAAGTGGGTCCACAGTCCTGGGTCATCTAGACTTAAGGAACTAAACTCAGCAGCAGCTGTTTCTTGCACCTCCACCACACTCTTCTCTGATCTACACTTTTCTTCAGGAATGTGCCTGGTTACATCCATTTGAGACGGAGATATGGATGCTGCAGTAGCTGCCAGGTCACCTGCATTCTGACTAACTGGAAGATCAGGCATCTCCTCACCACTTATATCCTCACTGGGGCCGGAAGGCTCACCGTGAACATTTGTGTCTATGTATCTCAGGAGTGCTCCTTCCTGCTTAGATAGAAAAGCTTCCTTTGCTTTCTTTCTTTTTCTGAATGCTGCCCCAGAGGGGCATTTTCTTTTTTCACTCATGACTGCTGTTCTGTGCCAGCTATAGTGGCTCTCAACACTCAGTTGAAGGGGACAAATAAGCAGGCTGGTAGCAGGGCCTGAGTGAGGGAAGATATCAGCGTCTTAAGGGCCTAACTGGCTCCTTATACTTCAGTTGACTGCCTGTTCTCCTCAAGTGGGTTCAGGGAAGCAGCAGGAAACAGGAAGCTCCCTGAGAAGCTGGTGTTAATCAGTTCAAGTTCCTCGGGGTGCTAGAGAGGTACTTAAGAGGGTCCTCCTCCTCTCTCTCCCTGCAGCTCCTGCTGCTTTCTGTTATTCCCTCTCACCTTTTCTCCTGCCTGCCTGTTATGTCTCTTGTGCCCTCCTTCCTCCAGCGCAGCACTCCACCATCTCTGTGCATCTAGAGCAGAGAGAATACATGTGCACCAGCAGCAGACACAATTTTCTACACTTTGGGTCCTAGTGGCGCCCTCCCCCCCACAGTCTGCCACCTGACGTGGCCACCCCAGTTGGCCTCATGGTAAGGCCTGTCCTGTCAGAGACACTGAATAGCTACCAGGTACCAGTAAACAAACATTAAAACTATGTTGCCTTAATCTTGTTAATAGCTTAGAAGCCTTAAAATTGCAACCATACTGCAAACAATTCCTACTTTGAAGAAAGGTTCCATTTTATAACTCTAAGGTCTCTCTAGAGAAGATATTCCCTTACCACAGTCTCTAAGGGGCCACAAGGACTCCTCGTTGTTTTTGTCCTTACCACAGTGACTCCTGGACCAAGATTTTAAAAATGAGTACCTGAAGTTGGGTCCTAAATCTATATTTAGAAGCTTAACTTTAGATTTCTATTTTTGAAAGTGTTGGTCTTAGCTTGTAGTTGACACTACCTAATGGTGAAATTCTTCCCTATGCATGATTTAAATCCCGGTTAGCCTTAGGGATGACTAAAATCGGACATGGGCCTTCTACTGGCCTTAATCCCAGGAGTGAATTTCACCCTGTTCTCAAGATAAAAAAATTGTACAAAATATCCCTATACACCACCATGTTTGATTCATGTCACAGCTGCCAAAGAATAAAATCTACAGTACTGGCTGCCAATCTGTTCTGTGTCTATTTGGATTACAGACACACATGGATGAGTAGGTGGCAAAGTCCCAACTATCTTCCCATGTCTGCTGCAATTTACTGGTAAACAATAGAAAATTAAAAGTGAGAAGTTATATTATGCCTGCATACCTCAGGTGTGTCATGAGTCATGCTCTTTGAAAGCCAGGTGGTTTCAGTCACCCATAATAGACTGCTATATAGCCTAAATTCTTAAAACATGTTATTGCCTTTATAGATTTTTTTTAAAAAAAGTTAAAGGTCTTGTTTCTAACAAGCCTCAACCAGTACAGTTGCATGTACTGTCAAATTTGTTGGCCAATCAGATTTTCCCATATAGCCAGTCTGTTTCTTAATGAGTGATGAGTGCTCTGTGACCCTACAATACATTCCTATCCAGTCAGTCTTTTGTTCCCCCATCTCTCTCTCTCTCGCTCATTCTTTCATGGGATATCAGCACCAAAGTGGTAAAGTTAAAAATTACATTAGAGGACTATATTCTACCACTTTTACTCATGCAGAGAAGTACCTTACAAAGGAAGTAGGCCTGTTGATTTTAATGAGACTACTTGTGTGGTAAGGTACAAATCAACACGAGTAAGGCTGGTACAATCTGATCTAAAGAAGGTAAATAATGAACACAAGGCAAAATTGGAATCTAGAACACAAACCCTTTCAAATTTCAGGGACTTTTGAATTCAAACTCTCAGGTCAGGACCTATTCCTACAGTTCTGATTGCAATTAGATCCACAAATAGAATGGGCCTATTTGCCCAGTTAGATGTAGGCAAAATCTCAGAAAAATCTCAGAAAACCTAACTCTCAAGCAATTTCAAACAAAAGCCATAGTCTAAACCTAATGTCAATTCAGTCCTTGAATACCAGAATGATAGCTGCTACATAAAGCCCATAGACAGATACATCTAGATTCAAATACTGACTCCTCAATCTATCTCTTAAAAAAACTGCTCCTAATTCACTGCCACACACAACTACTAGTTTGGCTTAAATTCATAACCATTCATGCAAACATTCTGCTTAGTTATGCAAGGTACTGAGGAGGTACCCAAAAGAGGTGTTCAGCACCCCACAAAATCAGGCTCATTATTGGCCAATTACATGAAATTATTCACAACATTAGTATTTCATCCACCTCTACATCTCCCCATACTTTCTGCAACAAAAAAAACTGAACAATAAGTGAACTCTGAACTAGATCTTCAGAGATTCTTCAGAGCATCACTTACTGAAGATTTGTGCCAAAAGCAAACAATATATGGCAAGTGGGAAACACCCTTTTTTAATCACAAAGGTTTTACATAGCAGGGATTTATACTGAAGTTTTTCTCAACATGCAATTACGTCAGAGTTGAAGGTGAATGAAAGAAGAAAAGCAGCAGTTAATTTCACCACATTCTGACTCAAGACATTCCCAGAGGCATTCCAACACTGCTATTGCAGCTACCTCTGTATCAAAATAAGGAAATAAAATAGTACTAATAGAAAAATATAACATTTAAGTTTGCAATTCTAGTCCCTATTCTGTGAATAGAGAAAGAGAGCAGCATAACCTGCAACTTTGTTTAAAAACTGTTTTGTGCACAGAATAGCAAAGAATTTTGAAAAGCTAGAAGAGTTCAAAAGACATGAACAGAAAATATTTTATAAGGCAATGAGCATCAGAAAAAGTCTGACTGCAAATGAGTTAGCTGATTATGAAAATCCCACATCCTTTGGTTATTCATTCAATATACTAAGATGGATCAGTGAAAACAGAAAGTTATTACTTTTAACACTGGAGGCTGCAATTTCATTCGCTGAAGTAAAAAAGTACTAAGTAAAAAAAGAAATTGTGTCTGTTGACAGTTCCAGGAGAGGGAAATGAACCACCAGAGCTCATGTGGAGGAAAGGCAGTCTATGGAAAAATTGGTCTTGTGGTTAAGGAACTAAACATGGACTCTGAAGATGGGGGTTCAATTCCTGTCTTTGGTCCAAAGGTGTCCATGAGCTCCAGGGTAAATCACTTAACCTCTCCGTGCCTCAGCTTCCAATTTGTAAAATCAGAGCTATTAATACTTCCTACCAAATAGGGATGTAGTGAAGATAAGTTAGTTCATTTTTGTGAGGAGCTCAAATATTACAGTGATAGAGGCCAGACAGAAAAATATCTGCAAGGGAGAGCAAACCATGGACATGAATGGAAAAATCTGGAGGAAAGTCCAGGGAAGGGGACAAGGGGAACCACACAGCTTTCTGCCTTACTGCTTGGGAAATTTCACAGGATTTGGCCCATTCAGAAGCTCACTTATCTTTCCCAACTCTGACAATGCAATTCTCTCAGATTTTTTTGAAGTGGTGAATGCCTATCAACTGGCATTGCAGTCATAGGAGGAGATGCCTTGCCATCTGTTTATGGAACATCCTATTTTCACACCTTGCTCAAAAATGAGTGTTCACCAATACAGTTTTTAAATTTGCCCACAAAAAAAAAATCCAGGAGCAGTTTTTGTCTACAAAACATTTAAAGAATTTACTGAAACCACTATTATATTACAGAATTATATAAAAACAGACGTTTATGAATTTTGGATATCTGCTAGCTTAAAAAAAGGATTTCTTAAACACAATTATTTGGCTTTTCAACCCAAAGTGTGTCCCCAATTTTAGACTTGTCCTTTGAGCTGAAAGGAAACTAATGTTTCCACTGAACTACATATTGGGGAAGATTCCAACTGGGGGGAGGGATAGCTCAGCGGTTTGAGCATTAGCCTGCTAAACCTAGGGTTGTGAGTTCAATCCTTGAGGGGACCATTTGGGATCAGGGCAAAAATTGGGGATTGGTCTGCCCTGAGCAGGGGGTTGAACTAGATGACCTCCTGAGGTCCCTTCCAACCCTGATAGTCTATGATTCCATGAGAAGAAAATGTTGCCAGTGCCTCAGCTCACAAGAATACAGCCTTGGCTTCAACCTTCAGTTAAAAGCAGCTGGCACTGTGACCATACTTTAAAAGATGCAGAATTAAAATTGGAAACATTGTGAACAACTTTAAGAAGTGAAATTTTGAAACATATTCTCCTGAGGTTTATTTCTCTAGCTGTTGATTTTTTTAAGCTTTAATTTGAATAAAGAGTCCAAATAAAATAGCTCAGTGGTTTGAGTATTGGCCTGCTAAACCCAGAGTTGTGAGTTCAATCCTTGAGTGGGCCATTTAGGGATCTGGGGCAAAAATTAGGGATTGGTCCTTCCAACCCTGATAGTCTATGATTCTACATGTACAGCTTACGTAACCTTTATGGGAACTCCACATTCAAAAAGCGTGGAATTGACTTGCTCTAAGAACTGCAACTTTCAGTTCATGAAGTTCTAACACTTAATGCCCCAAATGGTAAATGTGCAAAAATAACAAATATGGGTTTATATTCAGAGAGAAGGGAAGCGATGGATTCACTTTTCAACTGAAATGAGTCTATTATGAGTGTTGAGCAAAAATTTTTGTCTGAAACTTTTTCAGCAAAATATGTGGAAACACCAAAATGTTTTGTGAATTCATGTCAGTTTTGCTGAATTGTTCAGTTTGGAAAAAAAAAAAAAACGACAAATTTTGGAAAGGTAAAAACATTGCATTTTGATATTTTTGGAATCAGGCATTTTGATAGTTTGTAATCAAAATTACTTGTTGCTTCTAAATTTCTTTTGATTTGCAGCAACATTTTGTTAAATTCTTTAAACGAGGATGCAATAAATTTGGGGGTCCTGATTCTCCAGCTGCGGAATATGAGTGATTTCCATTGATTACAATGGGAGTTATGCATATACATTAGCCCTTCTATGAAAACTAAGATAAACTAAAAATGGAGGGGTTGATGGCCACAATTGTCTGGCTATGCCGAAAGGACAGGAGACATTTGACATCGGTTTAATCAGGCCACAACTTTATTATTAGATGTCTGGGACTGCCCAGCAGATAACAGTGTACAGTGCAGGTAACCCCCATGTTTATTCCATAATTACCCAGGGGCTTTTACTAGCTCCCCCTCTTTTTCCATCAAGGTCCCTCCAGCAAACCCATTGCCGGGACCTTACCATCCATTCCCACTTCGTAGGAAGGTTAAGGTAGGCTATAAGAATGGGGAGTTGGCTCCCTGCTGTACCAATCATAGGAGTCCCCAACATCCCCCACTTTCGTTCCTTTAATGAACACCTCTTTTTAAGTCCTTTTCCAAGAAATTTATCCGGTCACTGTATACCTTTCCTATGGAGTACCTGCAGCGGACATCCGCCCTACACTTAAATAATGAGTTGCGACATACGTCCTACCGCCCGTCATGCCATGCATGAACAGAGCCCTTCCTGAAACCCGCTGTGGGGAAGGTGAAAAAACCCCAACTGGACCCAAGCCAATATCATGGCAATGGAAAAATTCCTTTCACAACCCCCCTAAAAAAGGGTTGGCTAGCGTAATGCCTACAGCGGATGTTGACCAAACCCAGTATTTTACCACCTAAAAGGGAGGGAGAGTAGGCCCTGCCTCAGCCTTGGTCTGTGTAAAAAGGAAGGCTCCCAGCACCACGCTGTTCCTTTTCAAATCCTGCATTCCCAGGGGATGAGTCAGCGCCCACTCTGCCCCTTTTGCAGCAGTTTTCACCCTGCCTGCCCGCAATAAAGCACTGTTCCCTTCACTCGGCCAGACCAGCCGAAAAAACCCCCTACTTAAAGCTGCAGGGTGGTCATTCTCCCAGTTAAATAAAGTTGGGGGAAGCCAGAGAGAGTTCCCTTTTAAGAATATTGACCTTTCAAGCTGTTGATCCATGAACTAAACAGATTACCATTCCCATTTGATTGTCATTTACAACTATTGACTTACTGATACCTTGCCATTATACAGGTACATATTCATAATTTTTCATTTTGATTTGAGCATGGATCCTGCTGTAAAGGGGACCTGATCCTCAGCTAGTGTAAGTCTGCATAGTTCAGCTGGAGTCAATGGAATTACACTGATTTATACCAGCTGAGGATATGGCCCAGGATCTCTGCCAAAACATATTAATGTCCACATCTGTATTTTTTTATGAATCAGATCCTAAAAAAATTGCATATGTTTCTAATTTTAAAAGACTTATTCTACTCTAGTGCTTTTAGAAAATAAAAATGTTCTTGTATTGCATGAGACAAATTCTGCCCACAGTTATGCTGGTGTAAATCTGGAATAAATCCATTGAGTCTGATGGAGTCACTCAGATTTACACTTACATAATTTAGTGCAAATTTGGTCCCATGGCTTTATTATTATGAAAATTCAATGATTAAATCATCACTGCAAATTGCCATTCTTGTGACAAACTCAAATTTAATTCCGACTCCAGCATGCATACACTGTACATGCAGCTCCTCGTATGCCACATAAGCAGACCTCTTAATTTTAGTAGGAAAAGCAATGTCTCTCATTTAAAAATCATCCCTTTCAACTCAAAGGCTGTTTGTTTATTTGCTATTACAGCTACAAGAATTACATTATTATGTCTTTAGGCTCTTGAGAAAAGAGTTTTAACAGCAATATATACTTCGTATGTAAGTTTCTGAAATCAAAATTAATCTGACTCTAAAATATCATTATTAAAATGTTGCTCATGCACAAAAATATGTAGTAGAATAGAGCTGTTACACCCATAATTTACAGTTTGAAATGTATAACTAAGAAGTATGGGGGAAAAAACCAACCCCTCATGAACTACCAGAACTAAGGTGAAGGAGTTCCCTAGAAATCTACATACTTGTGGTCCAAGTGTTTTCAAGTTAAACTGTTGCATGCTAACTTCAATTTTCCTCTGACATACTAATATTCCTACTTGTCTCTTGTTTCTCTCTTATGTTCACAATTAGCTTTTGATATAAGTTTGAAGCTAAAAAAATGTCCTACAGGGAACATAAACTGAATTAAATTATACTGAATTTGAGGTTTAACATTACTTCAGCTGACTGAAAAAATTGGTTTCTATGTATCATACTCTTTGCTTTGGAAAGGGGGAGTCTGTTTAAGATATGTCTTGTCCCATGTATTGATGAGTCTCCTGGGAGCTCTTAAATTCTGGAGGCTGAAACCATCTGTTCACTCTAATACCGGGTACAGTGTAAACTTCCCTTCACTCTCAGTTATCATCAGCTTCATTGACCACTGACATAGTCATGTCATCCCTAGGGGTTTATCACCACTGGAACTACTTCTGAGCAACATTTTTAAAACTGTGGTAAAATTTTCACAGCAATTCTAAAGAAGATTAGATTTTTGTTACAGTTAGACAAGTACATTCCTTTAATCTTTTACCATTGGTGAAATCTGAATCTAAATAAATGTGAAGGGTTAACTAATATTTTCTGCTAATCCCAGTTCATTTTACTTATCTTTAGATCTACTTTATCTATCCAATGAGATGTTATGGACCAGACTCACTGGACCACTCTGCTCCAGAGTGCAGTAAAAATACAGCTGAAACCACCCATATCTTCTCATTTAGTTCTATACTACCACTATCCAGAGGTGGTGGCTGGAGTGAGGTGTGCCTCAGTTATGTTCAGTCCCTTGGGAATCATTGTTAGCCAGCCTCGGTTAGGATAGCTCCCAGGTTGCTCTCAAGTACACTGAGACAGAGCTCGGTAGAGAATATGGAAGTGGAACAATGCTGCCACAGAGAATCTATGCCTTATCACTTTCGAAGCCTGGACAGAAATATTAATTATTGCCATGAATGCTATTCCCATTATAGCACTAAGCCACTTAAAAATCCACCAATGAACCCCTCTTGACAGACATCGTCCTCGCATCGAGGGATAGCCGAAGAAGACCCATTGTAAAACATTTTTATTATTTCTATTTTTAAGATCAATAAGACATTCCACCATGTTAATTTTTACTTGGATTATTACTCTTCTTAGTTATTAAATTCACTTAACCTTAGGCCTTATCCATCACACCAAGACATGCTCTTATTGACCAATGCTTTTGCCCAATGTGATTCAAAAACTCAAAGGCTAAATCTCAGACAGTATTCATTCCAGTTTATCTCCATAACATCTTAAATGAATTCTAACAAGAATATTACTTAAAAATCTTGCAAAACAGTCCAACAATCATGCTAAATGCCAATGTCTTTTTGTGCAAAATAAATTTATAAAAATGACTGGCTTTACAGATATTATGCTTCCTGCGTGGTACACTCAAACTGGTCAGTAGTCTTGTAACATATCATTTCTTTCAGAAACGTATCACTGTCCAGGTATAACATCCAATATCCACAACTTCAATATCACAATTAATATAAAATCTAAATAGAAACTGAAGAGAAGCCACTTCTCATAAACTAGACCATCATGGGCCTGATTCCTCTACCTTACAGAATACAGGCTGCAGGCCACTTGGCAAAATGTCTCCTGCAGTCAAGCCACTGTCAACTTCTGTTCTGCTAATATATCAGGATCTAGCTGGCACAGCCTGCAAAGTGAGTGGAGCTAGTCAGGGAGAAGGTGGGGCCAGGCTAAGCCATCTAGGGCAACGTCTGCTTGTAGAGCTCCTATGAAGAATCAGTGAGAATTTAAAACAGTCTTCCCCCATTCTAATCCCTGAGGGAGGAAGAAGATGGTAATGCCTCCTAAACTACCTGACGGGAGTACCCCTGCAGGCAGAATGGGGTCAAATTGCATATGTGTGATCATATGGGTGAATCAAGCTCGTAGCTTTCTTCTTTCCTATGGCCATAGTGCATTATTATAATATTTGTTTATTTTTATTTTGTTTGAACTCAGATTGTGGATTAAAATAAAACACATACATCTTTACAAAATGAACATAAGATGCCTTATTATTACTCACATTTACTTTCAAAAGCCTATTATCAAATGAATACCCAATTAGTTATTTTTCCCTTAGGAAGTGGTCTATATCATGAGGTTTTCACTTTATGATAACCTATCCCGAAGGTCCCACACTAAAACCATTATTCTTCTGCATCAGGAGGCCTGACTGGGATTAACTTTGAAATCACTTTGTATGTGAGACAGCCTCCCACCAGGGGTATGATTTGCTACATTTGCGGCACTCCCAGCGTATGCCGACTTGGAAAGAAAGATCAAATATGATATTTATCAGTGCTCTGGAATACAACAATATGATATAAATTACACTGGCAACCAAACAAAAAAGTCTAAGACTAAAACTTTGTTAAAACTGGAATTACATATGTGCCTGAAAAGTAAACAAAAATCTGCTTTACACACCCAGGACAGAAGAAAAGAATCTGACAAACAGTTGAGAACTCTGCTACTTGTAAATCACAGAAGAAACTTATTGAAATAACATACAACTTTAGCTGAACAGCACTTGCTAATTACTCACAGCACAACATGAAAACATCAAAAACACAGACCTCTGCTAAATTTTCATGTGAAACAGAACTAAAGTTTTGGTGGGTTTTTTTGGGTTTTTTTTTTTTTTTAAGAGAACCCTTATTAGCAGGAGAGAGGAAACTGGGACCAGAAGTAGTTAGAATATGTATGCTAGGTGCTGTTCCATTGCTACTATACAGGGTGTGTGTGTGTACACATTATACACACATACATTATATAAACACATGATATAACATTTTAAGTTGAATCAGAAAAAATAATGATTTTAATTGTATTTTGATAAACAAGTTTGGTTTTGTTCAGATGCTGACTGGTACCACACTGTTCAGAATAACCTTTTTATTTTAGTACCATTGGGTGTTAAATTTCACAATCTGATGTAGAGTTTTAACACTTTCTTTTTAAAAAAAAACAGAAACCATTAAATAGGAATATCACTAACTCAATATCACCTTACAGTCATTATGTACAATGAATACATACTTTCAATTAACAAGAAATTACTGTCATGAGGAAAATATCTATTCTGGAGATGTGAGTCTCATCAAGTCAAGTCACTAAATCTTATACATCCATTTATAAAATTACAATTAATTCATGTAATTTTCCATTTTTTGATGACAGATACCAGAATCATCAGAAAAGTAATGTAGGAAACTTCAACAAGGGCTTGATCCTGCAAATTGTTACTCATGTGAGTCCTCCACTCCCACTGAAGTTAATAGAACTGTTCCAGTGAGGAAAGCGCCACTTACGTTATAAAAGTTTTGCACACTTAAGCCCAGGCGCCTGATTTTCATGTACGTTAACGCCGCTTGACACGGCCAGAGTGGTGTAAAGTGCCCTTAGTTTAAATAAGAATCAAGCCCAATGTCATAATCATAGGGCCACTGCCCTATTTTGAGCTATATGTTAAATATAACTTACAAGGCAAGAATCTATAAGTGGCTATGCATTGAACATATAATTGACAAGTAATGACAATATAATACTCATAGTTGAAAATAATTAGCATAATAAGCCACATTTTTCTATTCTTAAACTTCATGGAGACAACCTAGGATGTCGTCTGTCATATTTGAGTCAGAATGGAATTGGTGTATGAGAAGATTGCAGCTTTCTTACCAAGCATGTACTTCTCAATTTAAATTTTCACAAAAATATAATATTCATTTATTAGCATCACTTTTTCATGCACATGAACATATCAGATTCCTATGGGATGCAATATCTAAATTGTGCCAAGTATTTTAAACAACAGACATTCATTTTTAATCTGAAAAAAACATTCTGAAGTGAGCTGTAGCTCACGAAAGTTTATGCTCAAATAAATTGGTTAGTCTCTAAGGTGCCACTAGTACTCCTTTTCATTCTGAGTTCTTATATTGGCTTTCCTAGCTGACGTAACATGGCAGGCTAACTCCAGTTTAAAGTTTACTGCTAGAGGATATCATTCTTATCTACTAGTGACAGGAATCCATTATTCACAAGAAATCCACAAGAGTGGATGCAAATTACTTGGAAAAGAGCACTTTGGACCTATATATTATGAAATAGGTTCTTAAAAAATTAAGCTGCTACAAATTGAAAAACCCAAGAACTTATACTGGGTGAAGCATCATAGTTCCAAAAAATTGCACATCATTCTAATCCCCTGTGGCACATAAGAAAATTTGACATTGTTACTTAGATAAATTTCAAGACACACATCTATGAATACAGTTTAAAATTAAAACATTAGACTGCAACTTGAAATAGATATAAAAGATCATTTCTCACCCCTCAGAATAAAACTGGAACTTTCGTTTATAGGAATGGCTATGCCCATATACCCTCCTCATCATCCTGCGTGCCAGATATTAGGAGATTCACAGAGAAGATGTTAGCATTGGAATGAAAGAAGAAAAGGTTAGTTACCTTGGTGCATGTTAAGGCACAGTGATCTTGGCTATTAAAAGCATGAGTTACAAAGAAAAAAGTTTTGCACTTTTAAGCAGCAAAAACAACTGAACAATAGTTTTCTGTAGATCAGAGAATCTGCATCTGTAGCAACCAGAATAAGAACAATGAAGTAAAACATTCTTCCCACCCAGTTAAAATTAAATCCAAAAGTGGATTATAAAATTAAATTTTAGAAGATTATACTTTTTTAAAAGCTGATTGTTTGCAGACGACGTGAATTCATGCTTACTGCAGAAACACTTTAAACCTCATAAGTAAGCAAAGAAGTAATTACTATAATCAAACAGCTTCACATTCTGTAAGGTTAAAGGATACAATAAAAACTGCTGAGGTATCAAAAATCTCTTTTCAGTGAAGTACACTTTTCTAACATATAATCAATCAAATATATTATTTAACGAAGCCTTAAATACGGTATATTGCTAGAATACTATAAGACAGTTTCTTTGCTCTTTTACAGTTATTATGGTAGGGTTTTTTTGCTTGTCTCAGTGACAGTTGCTCATGGAATTTTCATAAACTCATATTTTAAAAAATCATTATTTGGGATACTGCTGTAACGAAAAAAGATGTTCTTTCCATTTATTATAGGCTTGAGGTAAAAAGGTTCACCAGAAGAATGAAATGTTCCTCCCCGAGTATGTTTATTTGCAGATTTCAGTTTTTAGTATGTTCCTTAATCTCTCTGCTCAGAGATGTATATATATGTACACATGCTACACTTGTCTCTGTGGACTTTCATCCTGAATGCAAGAGTTAGATATGTATGAATATTGGGAGGAAGATAAAACAAGGAATAATATATAATTTTACCTGGCCTTTTTTTTACATGATACTCAGATACCTATGTAGACAGACAAGCATATACCATGTACATGTAATATGTGTTTCATTTAATTTAACATTTCAAAACAAATAAAATCTTATATTTTATATCCACCCATTTATATTTTAGAAATTAAAAAAAAATACATGGAACTTTTCAGTTTCCTAACATTGAAAGCTAGCTGGTGTAATGTAAATTGCTGGTACTTAATTCAATTTAAAAAATAAATGAAATGAGTGGCAATTAATTATGATTGAAACAGACAGGAATTTTAGCATGAAAATATACACTGCCGGTATCACTACTGTTCCTAGTCCATTCTAGGAATTAAAAAAAGAGCTCCCAGATGTCAACTGTTATTAAAAACCAGATGTTAAGAAAGATGTCTTCCATGTTGCTGAATTAAGTAAAGAAATCTGACAGTCAAATATAAACTTAGCTATCATTTAACACAGAAGAAAAGTGGGCAAATTCCTTTAAAGTTAACTTGGAATATTTCTTAGTTTTAAGGTTTGCACAACTATAATAGGCAGTAAAGAAAGTGTAATGTCTGAATATTATTATTCTCAATGAAGGGCCAAAACTTGCAGAACTCCCATTTGGCTTGATGCTCCGAAGTGACAAGATATGAATAGCTCCCACTGAATTCTGGAGGAGTTACTCAGGCCATTCATTTTGACTGAAAGAAAAGGAGTACTTGTGGCACCTTAGAGACTAACCAATTTATTTGAGCATAAGCTTTCGTGAGCTACAGCTCACTTCATCGGATGCTCAAATAAATTGGTTAGTCTCTAAGGTGCCACAAGTACTCCTTTTCTTTTTGCGAATACAGACTAACACGGCTGTTACTCTGAAACCTGTCATTTTAACTGAATAATTTAGAAGTCATCAGGAGTTTTGCTAGATTAAGGCCTGAGGAAAGACTACATGATTTCACTCATATAGAGTAGTTTGATCCCATTTTATTCACCCAGGAAACACAAGTTATGTTAATCTTTGTTAGTAACTTAAAAAAAATAACTACAGAAATCAACAAACATAGGGAACTCCATGTTTACCAAGAACCTTCCTTAACCACATACAGCTGTTCTACTGTCCAGTCCAGTGATGGGCAATGTGGGCTGCACGTGGCCTGTTAGGGTAATCCGCTGGTGGGCCGCAAGACAGTTTGTTTATGTTGACCATCCACAAGCATGGCTGCCCACAGCTCCCAGTGGCTGCGGTTCGCCGTTCCCAGCCAGCGAGAGCTGCGGGAAGTGATGCGGGCCGCAGGGACATGCTGGCGGCCGTTCCCCGCAGTTCCCATTTGCAGGAATGGCACACCGTGGCCACTGGAAGCTGCGGGCGGCTGTCCCTGTGGACGGTAAATGTAAACAGACTGTCTCGCGGACTGCCAGCGGATTACCCTGACAGGCTGTAGGTTGCCCATCACTGGTCTAGTCCATTGTTAATTTTCAATAGGCAAATATTAATTTCTTCTTTAACTCTCTCAAAATTAAGAATTATGGCCTAAATTCTGTTCTGAGAATGCCGATGGACTTCAAAGGCAAATATACCCATGTACCTGAGAACAAAATTTGGGATTTTCAATAAAGAAAAGAAAAGGGATACAAACATGGAAAATGTTCACTCCTTACCTCCATAACATGGAATTAAACTCCCATATTCTGCCCTCCCTATATGTGTGTCTCTCTTTTTGAAATAGAGAAAGCAAAATATCAAAATTTGGAGAATGACCTCACCCAGAGCTAGCGCTAGACATAAGCAGACTAAACAATTGCTTAGGGCCCTGAGCAGCTCAGGGTGCCCCCTATTAATTATTAGTATTTTGGGGAGGGGGAAAAATATTCCTGAGGGGTCCCCAAATGGGCTAGCCCTGGCACAGATCTCACCACACGTTAAGCTGTGGGGGTCATTTTCTGGTTTGTTGGAAAATATGTGTGCTCCTTTAAGGGCTAGAGAAATAAGTGACTTTTTGCTGAAGCTGCAGACCAGGTCAGTGTGGGGATGCTGAGCCATCCCTGCAGGTTCAACCTGAAGTAGAAAAGGGCTTTTCCTCAACCAGGCAGAGCAGCACCCACCCTCCCACGCTTGGGTTTTGTCAGAATTTGCTGTGGGCATTGTGCTAGTCACTCCTTTCTTGGGAGCCTGGGAGGAATTTTTCTCTTACTTCCAGATTGGCCAAAGCAAAGTGTGTGTGTGGGGGGGGGAGGGTTGCCTTCCCCACAGCAGGTTCATCTTAGATTGGGTGAACATGGAATGGAAGTTAGGCTATGATGTTGCAATTTATTATGTAAATATATGGCAGATGTCCAGTGCAGGTACTCTGTAGGGAAAGGCTACAGTGATGAGATAAAGTGGGCTGGTAGAGGATCTAAAGGAGGTATTCTTTAAAGAGGAGGAAATGGGAGAAGAGGCGTTTCGGGACTCCTATGACTGATATGGCAGGGAGCCAACCCCCCTCATTTATAGCTCCCCTCCCCCCCTTAATCCACATTCAAGGGGAGAGAGAGTGAGGTTGCAGCAGGGCTGGATTAATCTTTTGTGGGCCCAGGCAACCGGACCATGGCCATGACCCCTGCTCTCCCCCAAGGCCCCACCCCACTCAGCCTCTTTCCCCCAAGGCCTCACCCATGCTCCACCCCGAGTTCCCACTCCCGCTTGGCCTTGTCCCCGCAAGGCCTTGCCTGCCACTCGCACGGGGGTGAGAGGGCAGAGAGGAGTGAGCAGCAGGCAGGGCCTCAAAGGGAAAAGGCCAAGTGGAGGTGGGGCCTCAGGGCAGACAACAGACAGACAATGATGGAGTCTGTGGTTTTATGAGACACCACAGTTGAACTATTTCTTTATATGACAATTCCTTTCGCAGTGCTATTACAATTTTTGCATTGCAAAACTAAAACTACTGTACTGAGCTATGGTAAAAACGTATCATGTATATTATACTTGCTCACTATGCATATTCCTGTCAACAGTATTGCATACACATCAATAGGAGAATAGGTCCAGGTTGTGAACTATGGGTATGTCTATACTACCTGCCGGATCGGCGGGCAGTGATCGATCCAGTGAGGGTCGATTTATCACGTCTAGTCTAGACGCGAAAAATCGACACCCCCCGAGTGCTCTCCTGTCGACTCCTGTATTCCAACGGAGCAAGAGGCGCAGGCAGAGTCAACAGGGGAGCAGCAGCAGTCAATTTACCACAGTGAAGACGCTGTGGTAAGTGGATCTAAGCATGTCAACTTCAGCTATGTTATTCACGTAGCTGAAGTTGCGTAACTTAGATCGAGAGCTGCCCCTCCCCAGACAGTGTAGACCAGGCCTATGTAAGAAATACCTGAGGGTTAAGAAACTCCACAAGATTCCACCTGTGGATTTGTGCATAATATGATTGGCAAAATGCAGTTTTAGTGTGGTTATAGAATGATTTCTAGGGGCCAAATTTTACTCTTGGATTTATTCACATGACTACCACTGACTACAATACAGAGCCATTTGTATGTGATCTTATGTTAATAAAATCATATGTAGTTAGATTGAAACTGAAGTTTATTGCAGGTGGATTGTTACTGTATTCATTTGCCTTTTCTGATTGTTTTCAAAATTATGCTATTCAACTTTTCTATTGAATTCACCATTCTCTTTGTGTCTTCCCCTCTTTTTGAAAAGTTTGGTTCTTTTCACAAGCTTTGTCTATCTGTTCAGTTTTAATTTTAAAAAATATGTTTGCCACATAACTCAGATTGGCAACTGATTATCATAATCTTTTATAAAGAGAAAAGGAGGACTTCTGGCACCTTAGAGACTAACCAATTTATTTGAGCATAAGCTTTCGTGAACTACAGCTCACTTCATTGGATGCTGTAGCTCACAAAAGCTTATGCTCATATAAATTGGTTAGTGTCTAAGGTGCCACTAGTCCTCCTGTTCTTTTTGCGAACACAGACTAACACGGCTGCTACTCTGAAACCTTTTATAAAGAGTAAATTTATACAAATTGTTTGGAGGATTTCAATATGGGGGACAGGTCTCATGCTGCCACTAGTAAAGAAGTGACTTCAGAACTATTAGAAATCTTTTCCTCTTGTAGAGTCTGATCGTGTTTTTTAATCTAACAGAAAAAGGCATAACAAGATCCAATGGTTGAAAGCTGAAGCTAGACAAAGTCACACTACACATAAGGCATCTTTTTTTTTTTAAAGAGTGAGGGCAATTAAACAGTGGAACAATTTACCTAAGAATATGGTGGATTCTCCATCATTTGCACTCTTTAGATCAGGATTGAATATTTTTCTAAAAGATTGGCCTAAACTGAAACACAAATTATGGGCTTGATGCACCTGGGTGAGGTTCATTGCTCTGTGATATACTGGAGATCAGACCAGTTGATCACAATGGCCCCTTCTGGCTTTCAAAACTATGAATCTATCAATATTAATAAACTTCCTCTTCCATCTTTTTCTTTTTCCTACATATGTTTTGTTGTGAGACACTTGCAACAAGATCTTATTTTGGGAAAGTTAATTTAGTTAACACTATAATCTATTATGCTGCACAAATGAGTCAGAAACTTTAGCTGGATTTTTATTTTTCTAACGGTAAAAACAACATCAGGCAAGTCTCAATTTACCTTGTCTAAAAATCTACGACAACATTATTGTGACTTAATTTACAGCTTCTCTAGAAAATAAATTGCATACTACATCTCTACTTCCTACCCCACACCCAGATTATGTACAGAAGACCCCCAGTATTTTATGATCAAAGACATATGCCCACCATAATTGGGCATATCCCCAATCTCAACATCTCTGAAAAAAATTATCTTAATTTATTCATTATATTAACTTTTGTGTCAATACTCATAATATTAAATTATGGCTTCTACGGATAATAGTGATGGACTGACCTAAAAATATTGGGTGCTGGTGTGTGGTTCAGACAAAAGTTGAAAATTTTTGTCCATTATCTGTCTCATTGGAGCCTCCTCCCTATGGTACCTTAATCTATCTCCAATATCCTGATGGTTTAAGATCTACAATTTTTGCCTTTGCTATTGTGCACTCTTTTTATCAGTTTCCCAGGATTACACTGAAGCAGGGGTGGCCAGCCTCAGCCTGAGAAGGAGCCAGAATTTACCAATGTACGTTGCCAAAGAGCCACAGAAACATGTCAGCAGCCCCGCATCAGCTCCCCTCCCCCCTGCTCCCAGCACCTCCCGCCCACCCGCCCACTGATCAGCACCTCCCCCTCCCTCCCTGCACCTGCCGATCAGCTGTTTCATGGTGTACAGGAGGATGGGGGGGAGAGGGGAGGAGCGAGGGCACGGCAGGCTCGGGGAGGGGGCAGGAAGGGGGGGAGTGGGGCAGGTCCTGTGGCAGAGCCAGGGGTTGAGCAGTGCGCGCTCCCCAGAACATTGGAAAGTTGGCGTCTGTAGCTCCAGCCCTGGATTCAGTGCCTGTACAAGGAGTCGCTTATTAACTTCTGAACAGCCACATGTGGCTCCAGAGCGCAGGTTGACCACCCCTGCACTAAAGTGACAATCTCACTGACAAAATAATTGTAAATCTTGGCCCTGGTAAATTTAACACAATTACACAGAGGATAGGGATATTAAAAGGACCTATTTACCATTGTCCACACAAATTATATGTAAGATATGATTTTTCATATCCCTGTAATACCTAGTCACAGTGGTTTCTGTTAAAAACATGAGGACTGCTTCTGTACTATCTTACACCTTCTGTAATCATTTATGCTTGTGCAAAGTGGTGTAAAATGGTACCAAATCAGAACCATAGCACTTTACACTCACCTTGTAATTCCTTTGTTTAGATATAAATGATTATCCAAAGTTCAAGATACTGAAGAATCAGGATGACAGTGTTCAAATCAAAATATTCTACTATGAGCTAGAGTTTGATAACTCAATGAAGACAGATAAGTCAGTGCAAAAATGAGTCTATGATTCTTTGAAGTACACTGAGGTATATTGCCAGTCAACACATTATTGATGCATTATGGTGCAAACTGAAATTTTAAAATGCCCCAGCAATCGTTACTATCAGAGACTTGCACCAGAAGAAGTGTTAGTCTCTCATGTCAATGTGTACCATAGAGAGTCATTAATCTATGGATCTTTCAAACAATAAACCATAATCAAGCAATTTTGACTAATGTATGTGTATACATTAGCTGCTTTTCAAACCTTGATATTTCAGTTGGTTTATACATTTTAAAATGCTGAAAAGATACCAGCTCGCATTACAGATTAATGGCATCCAAAACTTTAAATCAAAAGCAAGTTTTCAATTATATACATGCAAAAAAAGCATCTGAAAGCCAACATATATCTTTATTTTTGCAGTGTTATTTACTAAAAATGGGTAATGATTGCATGCCACGTACATTTTGATAATCTATGTATAAATCTTTTAACTTGGCTTTACCACAACACTGCTGGCCATTGAGATCAGTCTAATGCTATTATGATGGCCCAGTGATTCTGATCTAGTACCTACTGAAATTAATAGCAAAACTTCAACTGACTCCTGTGTTGCCTGGTTGGGCCCTTAACTTGTTATGCTTGATGAGCTTGTATAAAATATATTTGTTATAATACTGAAGTGTATCTAAAAATTGATTTCACAACCATATTTCTCAGCTTCCAGATCTTTAAGGTCTATCTATCAACAGTAAAACTGTGGCAGCTGAATGGAACTCTACTAAAGAAGGCATTAGAAAAGGGGTATCATGTTAGCCATGGCTAAAATAATATGTATGTGAATTTTGTAACACATCAGGTGACTGAAAATTATAAGCCCAAATGACTGTTGCTATGCACATTGGGTACTCCTGTACACAAGTGAGCGCAAATTGAATGTAAAAGGCTCTCATTCTGATATGGTAGCATCCTGCACTCTGTAGTTCATTGGCATAAACAGCTACAAAAAAGCACAGAGCAAGAGTGAATCAGGCCTTATGTGTCTGATTCAAAAGCGAGCCAAGAAATCCCTTCATGAAGCTATAATACTGCAAACAAGGTATTTTTTCATTAACAACATTTTAGTATTTTTATAACATTCTTTATCTAAAATAAAATAATTCTAAAATATTAGCTGAGATAAAATCTCTTTTTAGATAAAAGCTCTCACAACACAGGTAACAGAAGAACCTAGATGAGTTAAGCCATTCTGCCTTTCTTACTACAAGAGACGACCCTACCTGACAAGGCTCATCACAGCTCCCTTTCATGTTGCATGCATGCTAAAAATTAACGTCTTAATGTGGGGTAAGTAAATGTGGTGATAACCTGCTCATCTCTTGAACTAGCTTTCTAAAGACTGATTTACAATCATATCTCCTTATTGTGTGTGGCTAGTGATGGTTCATTAAACATGTAACTACAAGTCCTGAGACATTGCAAACAATGATGCTTACATATATTAATTCCCTCAGAGCTATTTCTATTTCCTTTGATGTGCACGTTTACTTGCTTTGTAATAAAAGGTCTTTAAATTATACCTTTTAAACTCAGGAAATCTTAAATATTTATAACAACTCTGAGAATGTTTTATCTGTTAGTCACTTATAAGAAACTTGAAAGGTCAAATATATTTTAGGGCCCAATCCCACAAGCCTTCCGCACATAGAACAATAGTTGATTTAAGTGAGAGTTCTGTGCACGAATGACATGCAGAACTGAGCCTGTAACTGGAAAATGGGAAGAGACTGGCTGTGAAGATTCATTTGCAACTTTGGTGAATAGAGCTTTGGGAGCTTCATATTCTGGGGGTCTTTTTTATACTCAGAAAGTTGAATAAATCTTAAAAATTCCTTTAGCTTTAGCTACTGGAGTCACAGATATATTTTCAAATCTGTCCATGACAAAAGTGGTCACAATTAATAATGAGTCAGCAAGTTATAAGGAGGGCCTTAAAATAAGTTCCATAATTTGCCTATTTGTGTATACTTAAGATGCACCCAAATATAATAAGTAGGGCATATAGCTTGTGACCACTGACTTTATCACTCCCTTACTAACAATAATATGAATAAGATGTTTCACCATGTACTTATGTATTTTAAAGCTTTGTCACTAGATGAAGCAGAAATCCAAAGCTTCCTACAAGAAGCGGTCCATGAAATTAGATTTGCAATGCAAAAATTTATAATCTCCTTTGTAATGAAAGCCTATGACATGCTATCTCACGTATATAACCAATATTAGAAGTATCAGATATGCAATTTTTGTTATCAAGTTACTGTAAATTACGGAATGGAATTTTTTTTGCCTCTTTCAGCTGCTTTGTAAACCTACTTTAGACTGTGATGGTGGCAGTTAATTTTTCTACTAAGCAATGTAAGATAAATGTAAACCTCTATATAAGTACTGTATATCCTAATGCACACACTCTTGGGAAGTGATGGGAAGAAGTTTCTACAGCTAAACACAATCTCAAGAAATTCTTCCATATGTGGAAAAGACTCTGCAAAGCTGACATATAAATATAGATATATATAAATATACACACAGGACAGTATGTATACATTTATATCACATTCATTAAACCTCAAAACATAAAATAAATTTATTTCTCTAAGCAAAGGATAGGTATACAGAATCCATCTCCAGGAGGTAACATAGACAGTAAAACCAAACCTCTGCACTCCAACTTATTCGCCAGAAAAAGTGCAACTTTAATATAATTAAAAGGCATATGAAAATTCATATTGATGTAATAATTATAAATATAAGGCTAGGGATAACAACAATAATAAATATTTCAAATTTACATAGCTTTTTACTTGATTAAAGAGCTTACTAAACATTAATTAACACTGTGATATGAATATAAATGCAGCATTGTCAAATTAGAATAAACTAGGGATGAGCCTGAGCTACAAAACTGAGATGCAGATCAGAACTTCCCCAAAGTTCAGGGCTCTTTGGACATAGGGTTTTCATCTGGGCTATTACAAATATAAAAAATCTGCTGTGAAACTTCAGTGTGAAACCAAATCCAATCTTCCCCAAAGGCCAAAGGAGGTTGGATGAAGGGTTGGTTCAGTCCCCTTTTTGGAATAAAGTAGGTATTAATGGCTATGTAAATATTAAAGGCAGGACTAGTCCTCTGCACATTGTCTAATCTGCAGTATGAAGTCATCATTAAGGCCTTGAGTCAGGAAGGCACATAAGCACACGTTTAATTTTAGGCACATGACTAGTCTCGTTTACTTTAGCTAGTTACTCAGTCAAGGCCGAAGTCTTGACTTTTGACTGTATAAAGAGAATGAGAAATACAGTGGCTGCCACTCAAAGGTCAGCATTAGCTAACAGCTGGCACACAGTAGTATGTGATATACCAGTTTTCCTCCATGCCTGGAACAAAAAATAACCGTGACAACTGTGTACTACATGATGCTGACCATGATAAAAGTTGTTTTTATTGTATTTATCTTAATAAGGGTGCAATATCTTTATTAAATCATAATATTTTTAAAATAAAATATTTGTAAAATAGGCAGGATTGACTGTTTCATCTGAGGAATGTTCTATTTTCCTGAGCTACTATGACCACATGAATTGGAAGTTATTCACACCCTAAGCGCTCTAAAGTGCATGTGCCCAGCAACATGTGAAAGTAAGGGGAAATACTGTAAAACCTGAAATTACTTTTACTATCACTTTGCACTTCACTCTAGCATCTTCATCTTTGCATCTCAAAGTGCATTACAAGCATTAATTAATTAACACCATCCCTGTGTGGTATTAATTAATTTATTATTACTATTATTATTATACAGAAT
Organism: Lepidochelys olivacea; assembly: GCF_965140295.1. Lineage (NCBI taxonomy): Eukaryota > Metazoa > Chordata > Testudines > Cheloniidae > Lepidochelys > Lepidochelys olivacea. Next base: position 26,873,148 of record NC_140417.1, on the reverse strand, counting down.
CCATGCCAAAGTTGTATCAATGGTTTAGTAATTTTGTAGTTTAATGTTTTCCGAAAGTCAAACAATGAGTCAGTGTCTGGAACCCATTGACACTGGCTCTCAAGGCTGTGCACTAAACTGCTATACCACAGTAGCTCCTTCTTATATTAGAAACTGAGTTGGTACTTTCCTTATCAGTCCAATTTCTATTGTTTTTGAGACATGTAAAAAATTTAGTTTTACATACTGATGGGCTTAGAAAGCAAGCTTTGGTTTTGATTGTGGCAAACTCTCGATCATGTTTTTCTTTTCCAGTCACAAACCAAAACCAGACCTAGTTTAATTTGGGTTTTTGATTCACAGCCTATATTTTATACTTTTCAAATTACCATATTCACTTGATATATTAATAAGCTAAAGCTCCTGGCTAACCCCCTGTCCTTCCATAAATTTGTAATATTGAACCTGGTTTTTTACATTTCCATCCATATACTTAGAAGCAGGGTAAGAGTCAGGTAACAGAAAAGCAGTGTTGCTACCTCTCACCATATCTGGTGGTTTGTTTTCTTTTTAAAGCCCAGGGTCCTAGAATCCTGTGATTATGTGAGAATCTCAGATTTCCTTTTAATAAGGTACATTTGTAATCCTCGTGGCTGCAGAGAAAAGTATGAAAACATCACCAATGTGTACCCTAAAGGCTCTAAAACCAGAAGGCAAAGAAAAAGCACCTAAAATATTACTTTTTAAAATTTCATGATTTCGTGTGGGTCAGAGTAATAATTGTTGAATGCTTGGTATTAGCAACACTAACAAAGATCAGATTTCTTAGGTTTTGTTCCTGGTTCTGGGAGCAGACTTTCAGTAGAGAGCGCATTATCACATTCTTTCTGAAAGGCAATGTGGCAGAGTGGATGAACATTGGGTCTGTAATTATAGAAACCTGTGTTCTATTCCCAGTTTAGCCTGAAGTGAGCTGGTATCGGCCCCTCTATTACCTTATCTGTAAAATGGATGAATGACAGTTGCCTCCCTCTAAGGCAGGGATGTGACACCTCAGTTAATAAAAAGGGTTGTGAAGCACAGAGAAATATTATCAGCAGTCAATGGAAGATCTGGGACTAGAACTCAGTCTGCTGGTCTGAAGCACTTTCCTCTAGACTACAAAGTGTTGGGAGGAGGAGAGTCTCTCGAGAAAAAGCTTCCTGGAGGTCTATACAAGACTAAGGGGTCAGGAGTGTCCAAATCTGGGTGTTCAACTTTATCCCCCATGAGTTTTTTTGTTCCAGTGATCCAGATTAAATTATTGCAATGCACTCTACATGGGGCTACCTATGTTACAGCTACTTGGAAACTGAAGCTAGCTCCAAACGCTTATTAAGGAGAATTTCATTTTGGGAGCAGATTACGTCAATGCTCCAGGATCTGCACTGACTGCCAATAAGTTTCCAGGTGGAATTTAAGTAAGTTGCCAACACTCAGGCACAAGCTGAAGGGAAAGAATCAAAGAATCTAACTACAAAGTTGCAAATTTAATTTGTTTTTAGAGTTTGTTAACAGCCAATTCTGGATGAAAGAACTGAAAATTACAAATACTGTACTGAGGTGTATTTATTTTACTTTTTTGAACTTACTCAATACCAATAAATACTGAGAAAGATTTTTATACAAAAACCAGAGGTACAACAATCATGTATGTACATATTGTGTCTGACTCTCACATTGCCACACAGGGGAGTATGGGAGAGTAAGAATATCCCTATTGCTTATGCGGCTTTCTTAGGGCTTCTCTGGACATCGAGTCCAGACATATGAGGCTAAGCTGGGGCTGTGTACCTTTACTCCCTCCTCTCCCGGGCAGAAAATGAGGGGAAGAGGGGCAGGGAGTAGGTAGAGACTTAGTTATTCTCCCATAACACACCAGTCAGTGGATTTGATCAGGCTGAAGAGGAGGAGTATGCTACACCCAGTAAAGGAGTAGTCTCCTCGGCCAGGAGTCACAATTCCTACCCTGGGTTACTTCTGGGGCAGCACACCCTCATGCTGCTCCTTACTCAGGGTGAGCTGTAAAGTCTCAATCTTGCCCTGACATAGCATCTGTAATGTAAATATAATATATAAATTACAGCTTGAGCAAACAGCATCATGTGAAAAATGGGAGTGTGTTTATTCGTCGCCTAGGTTGTGTGTATATGTTATCTACATATAGATTGATAACACACCCTCTCTCTTTATAGCAAGCATATGCACACACAGACATACATAAAGGGCAGAGATGGCCTTACTCTCCCAAATAGATGCTGAGGGGTAGAAAATCTCTTACTCTCTAATGCAAGCGCACACACACACACACACACTTTTTCATATATGCAATATATAATATCAAAGTTTTCCAGAAAGATATGTCTCTCTATATAGATACATGTCTAAAACTAGCAACATTCAAAATCATCAATATCAACTCAATACAACTTTGACAAACATATTTTTCAAAGTTAATGCTGTGTGTATTTCAAATATCTTTTTTCTGTCAAGAACTTATGCTTTATCTTTTGGAATTTCTGCTTAGTCTTCAAAATTGATAGACAACCTTGAAAGGGTAACTAACAGTCCCTGTTAAGTGGCATATGTGTTACAGTGTGCACCATCTTTTTCTTCTTATAAAATTAAAAATACCCCCCTGACCATTTACACGTTTATTTTTCCAGTTTATTCTGTGGTTTCACACCATTACCAGCATGTTGGATCATGGTCACCAAAAACCACACATCCAGAATTTTGTATGCAATATACTGTTGTGAATGGGAAATAAAGGTTTGCATAATAAAACCACATGACAATCAAACTGCAATAACAAAGAGTACCGTATGGAATGGCAAACAATAACGGCGCACAGACAGAGAAGAATGATTCATAATGGAAAAATGCAAGCACAGGCTAAGATTAGTTCTCTCATATTCATAGCTAGCATGCTGTTCTGTTGGAGATTCTTTTTACAATGATTAGCCTATGGATCTATTCATTTTCTCAATGCATAATTAACTAACTGCCATGGTTTAATTGCTGTACCATCAGTTTGCTGTCTTGCTGGTTTGTTGATATATTCACCTTCCATTTTATTGTTACCTCCTGTTCTTCAGGTCCTGGACTGCATAATCTTCTCTCACTAGTGTCCTACAATTCTCATCACACCTCTTTTCTGAGTCACTGCTCCCCTTCCTCCTCATCTCACTCCTCTCCCTTACTTCCTGTCATCTCTATCTCACATCCCTTCTTCACTTCCCCTTTACTGCTCCAAGTCCACCCACTCTACCCTCAACCCTCTGTCCTCTGCTCACACACAACTGCAAGTCCATATCTCACTTCTGCATCCTCCATCAATTCCCCTCCTTGTATCTGACATAATCTGCCCAGAAACCAGCTTCTCAAATCCCACAACCATCCCTGACACCATCTCCACTCCAGTGGCTGCCCCTTCAAACCTTATACCCATCCGCACCTTCAATACCTTCCTATGCTCCTTCTCTTGCTCACTCTGGAATACTTATTTCACTCAAAAAGAGATGACTGCTATGCAAAACCTCCTCATCTCTCCTTCCTTCCATCTCTTCCTATCCACGGAAACAAAAATTTCCATTGCTATGCCACATCTCTGCTTTGGTAGCTGCTCTTTTTTGGCCTCTCCTTCTCTTACCTTTCACTCCAAATATCAGATAGTGGCATCGGGCTACTACTCTCCTGTTCCTGCTGTTTACAACTCCCCCCATTCTCACTCATTCTCCTCCTTTGACCCTCCCGCTCATCCACCTGCTTTGATTTTGACACCTGGCTTTCCCTCTTCTTCACCTAACATTCCTTCACTTTCACCTTGCGTGATTTCACCCTCCACATTGATGCTTCAGCCAATTATTTTTACTCTTACCATTACTTCCTCTTTATGTACTACTCTGGATCAACTCTCCCATTCACCCAAATGGACACTTCCTCACCCTTCTCTTCACCAGACATGATTTATTTTTCTCACCTCTCACTCTCCAAGTTCTCTCTGACCAACTTTTGATTTCCTTCAACATCGCCCACCTGCCACCTACTTCTCCTCCTCAGTCTTTCTCCAGCCTCCACTCCACCAGTGTAATGATTTTTTTTACTGCTCATATGCCTTCTTCTCTGTTCCTCTTCCGTCTTCTGACTCAGCTGTAAACCCTCTTCAGTCTCTCGTTCTCTTTGGGTTCATTCCTCTCACAAGCATGTTTTGCTCTATCCTCAAACACCTCAGCTCCACCTGGCTGTCCAATAAAGCCCAATTTCCCTTCATATCCAAACTCAGTCAATGTGTCATCTACCATCACTGACCTAAGTTTCATTTGGACCCCCCTCCACTCTGGCTTTCACTCTCTGAACTGAAACTTCTCACATTAAGGCTCCAAGTACTTTCTTCTCAACCAAATCTTATGGCTTCTACTCCATCTTCATCCTCATGGACCTCTCTGCTTTCTTTTTACACAGTTGATCAATGTACTTCATGATATCTTATCCTCTTCCCAGGGCTTTCATTCTTCCAGCCTCTGCTAATTCTCCTACCTCTCTCTGGCTGTTTCTTCAGCATCTCTCATCTCCATGGGAGGACCATAGGATTCCATCCTTGCCTTCTCCTCTTCTTCTTTTACATCCTTTCTTTGTACAAACTCTTCTGCTCATATGGCTTCAATTGCCATCTTCATGCATGTCTCTCAAATCTACCTTTCTATATCTGACCAGAATCCCTCAGTCTAATACTGCACCTCAGCCTCTCTCCTCCTATATGTTTCACCATTGACTTAAGCTTAACATGGTACAAACTGAACTCCTTACCTCTTCCCCTGCATTTTCTGTCACTATTGACAATAGTACCATCCACACTGGCTGAACATTCTCAATTTCTTAACATTTGTATATTTCATGGTTGTTTTTACAAACCACACAATTTTTTCATACCATTATTTAATTTACCTGCCAAAATAAATGAACTACCAAATGTTATTGGAATAGATTTTGCATTCTCGTGCACCAATGTAAATCAGGTGTAACACCATATTGTCAATAGAATTGTGAGATCAGAATCAGGCTCTCTTCCTCCTCCTGCTATAGACCCTGTGCCTTCCTCCTATTAATTTTCTTCCGTGCTCTCCTGTCGAGCTGGTTCCCAGACCCTTCCTCCAGTTGCTGATGGCTTCATCATGCTCTTCAACTCCTCCCCACTTCTTCCTAGTCTGAGCATACTATTGCTTTGACCCCTCCCTTTTCTTTTAAGCAGCACCTGCATCCTTCTCTCATCCCTGCCACCCTCTCCAAACCCTTCCCCCACACTCACCTAATACACTGGATTTCATTCTTGCTGCAAAAGTCTCTTATGACCATTTTCAAACTTGATATTTTAAAAAGCCAAACCCAGCATTCAAAAAGTTTTCATCTATAGCTGGCACATTTAACTTCCACTCTTTACTAAGCACATTCCATTGGAATTTGGAAGGGATTATTAATGGCTACCTGACTGCAGTGGAAATGCTGTTGAAAGATATATAGAGATATATAGATATATTTTCTTATCTTGAAATGTAAGGTTGGTTCATTAAATAGAATAATTTCAGGCTCAGCTTCTTTTAATTGTATTTCCTCTGTAGTGAGGACTCTAACATCCTTTCTTACGATAACAAAAATGATAATAGGCAAATATCATATCCATGTGCTCAAAAAACTTTTAACAAGTATGTCATTGCTTTGGTGTTCTGCAGAAGGGTATCAACGAAAGAGTTCAGGCTCTTACCAGACTCCCCAAACTGTAGGATTTAAATGACATTTTGGTAGGGACATGTTAATTCTTTAGCATCAGTGTATCTGTAGAAAAATCTTACAAAATCTATATCTCCAATTTTAAATATTTACTTTTAAAGACCACATTTTTTACTGAATATAAAAGTGTGTATGACTTCTTTACAATGCAGCTTTTGACCTGCAGTCATATTGTGCAACCTGCAAAATTGCAGCGCTATGTTGGCTGTGCTCTTATGGTGCAGCACAGTGTTGGCTGTGCTCTTATCAAGTCTTACTGTGACTAAGCACAGCCCTGAGCAAAGGTTGGTGTCCTCTGTAAGTTGCCACCAACAGAGATGTAACTCTGGGAGGCACTGTGAGTCACAATTCCTCCCTCCCCTGCTTCCTTCTTTCTCCCTTGGAGGTAGAAAACCATTTACTGCTTGGTAAATGGTTTGGAAAACTAGTCCCTGAGTATGTCACGTAATCACTTAGCAGCACCTGGGTGGTGCAGGAGTACTGAAATAACCATCCTATGTACAGACAAGAGGGCACTATCATATGTGAAGATACTGTATCAAAAATATCCTAATGAATTCAGCCTACTTCTAAGTATAGTCTCTTCAGAGGAAGACAGGGGGCCATCAAGTGTCTAAACTATAAATAGAACAAAGTATTGTATTATTCTTTTCCAACATACTGAATATTTCACAAACCATCTCATCTAAAAACTGACACCCAGAAGCACAATACTGTAAGAGATGCTGCTGAGTTTCGCTGTCTTGGTTTGCTGTGTTGGTCCTCTGGCTCTCATCAACCCCACCCCACTGAGCTAGTTTCTTCTAATTAGTGGTGAGGAAAGGAGAAAAGGGGGAGGAAGAAAACCAGAGGTAAAAGAAAATAAGAAGGAAAAGATTTTGCAGATAGCAAACAAGAAAAACAAGTATTTCAATAACACGATATAAAGGAAAAGAAATAAAAATCGTAATCCTTATAGTTTCACACAGTTAGGGTCAAATATAATTTGGTAATAATAATGTAATATAAACAAAAATTTAAACACAAATATTCTGACAACTGTTTAGCAGTTTTCAATACATTTCTCAGAAATCCACTTCAAAGCCCCAATCCTGCAAAGACTTTAGCATGTACATAACTTTATGCATATGCATAGTCCTATTAATTCCAATGGCACTACTCATATACATAAAGTGATACATGAGCTTAAGTCCTTGCAGGATCAAGGTCTTAGCATTTCAGAAAACAAAAGGCCCTCAGTTTCTGTTTGAAAACATATCCATCTTAAACATAACAAAATCATAAAGTTTATTGTCAAGGTATCCACTTTATGCAGATTGCTACAATCCAAGATTACGGAGGCTGAACATTTGACACTTACCTATTATTTGCCTATTTATAGCAACATTAACTGCAGAACCAGCATAAAAAAAACTTCCTAAAGACAAATTTTTGGGGTGCCAATAAAATTATGCATATTATGTATTAAAATTATAGGCAAGGTGATGTACATTGCCCTAGAAATTGTGCTAATACAAAATTAAAATGGAATCACATTTGAGTAATTTTTGATTTACTTTATTTTTTCACATTTTGTAAAAATATTAACATTTTAATATCATTATTATAAACAAAACTTGCATATTTTTATTTAAAAAACAAGTTCTGATATTTGTAAAAGTGATTCGTGATTTAGGTGATGGCTCAATTTTGGGGTGTCCAAACTGACATATTAATGGGTCCCAATTGTCAGAGGATAGTTACTCTGAAACAAAGGTCTCTTGAAGATGTTTCAAGTTCAGCACGCAAAGACTGAGGCCCTCCAGAATCACTAGTCATTTTTGAAAATTCACTCTAAAATATATCCCAAAACATTTACATTTTGTTTACTATAAGACAACCAAAACTGAGTTAATGCAATATTTGCCAATGAATGGTTTCAATTCAAAGATATTTTCATAGCCAGCTTAGGAACAACTGAACACAAGCTCATACTGGAAATGCTGACCAAGTCTTTGAATAACAGTTATTCCAAAAAGCAAGTACCTAATAGTGAAGTTGCAGTAACTATGCAGCTCTCCAGTAACTTTCTATTTAAACAGTTGAATGGTAACTCTGCTTAGAAGCTTAAAGCAAAAGAAAAAGGAAGAGAGGGAAGGAAAATATTATAAGACAGACAAAAAGAAAAACAGAAAGAGAAACGAAAACGTTTAGATTCCCTGAGTGATGGAAATAAATACCAAAGCTATTAGTTTCAGTTCAAAAAGTGTATCACTTATATTGTTTATTATTTCTTTGGAATATTTATTTTATCTTGAAATTTCAGAATGGTAAAAGGGTAAGTGTGAAGGTAAGAAAGGAGGTGACTGACCTGATCTGGAGAGGGTCGGTGATTTGAGTGCTGGGTCCTCCCAGGAGACCGGTGGTGGTGGTGGTGATGGTGGTGGTGGAAGTGGTGATGGTCATCATCATAGTTGTCTGCCATCAGTTTCATTCTGTTCTGTGTCTGATCAGGGAAAGGGACACAATTCCATTGATTGCCTGTTCTGTTCATTCTCTCTGAAGCACCTGGCAATGGCCATTTCAGAAGACAGGATACTGGGCTAGATGGACCATTGGTCTAACCCAGTATTGCCACTCTTATGTTGTTAAGTGCTGGAACATATCGGTCAACTACAGACTTGAAAGGATGTACAGTACGGCACCCACAGTTCTCCTTTCATTTCAAAATCTAAAAATGTTATCATAAGTCAAATTCTAAGCCCTTGAGCCCATGATTAGCTCTATGTAGGTGCAAGGATCTGCCAGCAGAAGCCAAAGGCAGGACTGGGCCTAATTAAGGAAAGAAAGAAAACACAGTTTTGTTTGTTTCTGTAGATACCGTTCCAACCCCACTGAAGTCACTGAGCCAAATACGGTGTCAATGCCCCATGCAATCACACTGATTTCTACACAAATAGGATCACAGAGTGCAGAATTTGGCCCAGTAAATTCACTGGCTTTTAGGACTGTAACAGAGCAAAATCTAGCCCAATACTTTTATGTTACTATTTTAAAACATGAGTTCCTGGAATAATTGCAAGATCAGATTAAAAGGAATATAAATTTTCATGCATACTAGCAATTACATTAGCATTTACAGTAACAAAAATGAGAAGTTATGGTGAACGCCGTATCTTCGCCTATTTTTAGGGTTTAATTGCAAAGTTTCTTCTTTTACTAGGATCAGGCTGTTAAAACAATCAGGTATAAGAATCCGAAGACTGTGTAATACACATACAGGTACACCATGTTAATCAGTGAAAATAAGTTTTAACCAGATTCAGATTATGAAAACAATTTAAAAGATTTGTCATTTCAGTTATTGACTTCTAGAGGTAATAAAATATAGATGCCACCAGGTAATAATAAATAAGACACTGCCTATAATTGCAATTACATTTATTTCATATCATGTGACACTCAGAGCTCAGCAATCCAGACCTTGGTGGGTCACACTAAAATATCTGTATTATGTAATTTCCCAATCATGCAAACACTTATAACTGGACAGAATACTTACTACTGTCAGTAGTCATTATTTAAAATAATTTCAGCCATGCTTGATACATTGTAATCAAGAGATTACCTACCTGCACCTGACAAACCCATGAACAAAATTCAGTTGTTTTCAAATTCCTTACCCAGAGTTTGTTGGAGCAATTAGATGAGGGTGCAGTTAATATAATTTAGATGTCAGAATGATATCATAGGAATCTGCACCCATGTAGTTTTAGTATTAAATAATCCAATACAAACTTGAGTTGAACTACTGTTTGGGAACATTTCATTCTTAAATATGAAAATTAATGCTTGCCATTAAATTCACCAAATTTTGCAATTTTTTTCAAGTAGAAAAGCAAGAGGTCTGTACAATAAACAACCCAACAAATAAATACCATATATTCTAGTGCTACAACCAAATTTTATATATAACTATTTTGCTGTAGAAAGGCACAGTATGGGGGAGGTTGTGAATTATAGGGATAATTGAAAATAGAGATGTCGTATTTGTACTTACTATACAAACATATACTACAGCAGAGCTCCCCAATAGGATTGTGTCCATTGGGTTGTGATGAGGGCGAGCTCTGTTACCTCAAGTGAAATACCACAAAGCACCCACAGAAAGTGCAGGAGCAGCCAGAGGTAAGATACATAAAACCTCTTGGCAAACACTTGGCAAATATTTAGTCACTATCAATATTTTTATAGTATCTCGGGGGCAATAAAATGTTCAAAAAAGGATCACCTCAGTGTTTCAAATAATTAATTCCTCCAAAGGCCAGGTGGCAGAGTAATTGGAACAATGCCCCATCCTTGTAATCAAATACACTGCCACATGCTAAGTCACTGACAAACCCATATTTTCCATTTTGTTTAAAAAGAGATGATCTCCCATTTCCTTTTAAAACAATGGAAGGATGAACAGCAAAAATGACTGAATACCAGAGCTGGTTGGGAAACAAAGTTTCAATTTTGTGGGAAACTGTGATTTCTAAATGGGTTTTCTACTGAATAGAACAAATGTCAAATGTAGAAATTCCCCACAAAAGAATTTTTGTGTGCAAAATTTTGTTTTTGGTACAATCAAAACATTTTGTTTCAATTTTGACTTTTTAAATGTTACTATTTTATTTTGTATTACTGTTTATTTTATATTTTAAATTAATTTTATAAATATAAAAATTGTACAACAACATAAAAACATAAAATAAAAATAATAAAAACCCTATAAAATAAAAATTTCAAAATGAAATGTTGAAATCAACATGTTTTCACAGAATGTTTTGACTTCAACAAATAGGTATTTTTAGACCAAAACATTCCACTGGAAAATGTCTGACCAGCTCTACTGAAAATCAGCATGAGTAATGCAGAGGGAGTAGGTGAGACGGAGGAAGAGCGAGGAGGCCTGTAGTTTAGGAGAAAATATGAAGTAACGGAGGCTGGCAAAAGGGAGCAACAGTTGAATATGCACCGTTGGCTTCACAAGAGCAGCCACTTGAGGCTACAAGGAACAGAGCACTTATGAAGGTGGAAAATTTGGAAGCTACTACCAGCAAACTTATCTCAAAGAAAAATATATGGAATGGCACAGAGGTACCCCAAATTTTGACAGGTTTCATGGTGAAGATTCTGTGAATCTGTCAAAGATGGGAGTACAATTAATTTTCTGTCTTATCCCCTTGCCCTTTATGCACTAAAATAAATACCTACAAACTGAAATTGAACAACATACTAATTAAAAACATACCCTTGATATATGTTGCATCTTTAAGTTAATTACTGTAATAAATGAACCTACATCCAGACTCTTGTTTCAAGGGTAAGAGGTATAGGAAAGGAAACCTCTAAATAGGACAATGGTCTAAGATCTGTAGAGGGTCTTCATTTACAACTGCTCTTGCATTTGGATTAGACTTCCTGCTAAACAATGGAAATGGGTTCCAGTCTTTTATCTTTGGGCCTTCTCTGTACCTGAAGCAATGGCAGCATGACTTGCACAGGTGCCATACTGATATTAAATGGTGCTCCACGCCTGATACTCATCCAAACCCCCTCATAAGATGTGTGAAAGCTGCAGAGAGGATGTTATAGCCTGTTATTCTAAACTGAACTGTTAAAATTGGAACCACTGGAACTATTGGTTAAGTCTAGCTGACTATTATGGAATTTTTGAATTATTATTCCGTTATCTTTAAAATGGCAGACACTGAATTAGTATGATTTCAAAATGTTTATAAAGATAAATGATATGCATCTTAAGAAATCAGCACCATACCAGCCAGCTACCTATAGTTTAGCAGAAAGATTAGTTTAAACAATCAAACAAGCTTTGGGTTCTTTGCAAAGAAGACAATCAGTTCATGAACACCACAGACAACATGCTAATTTCTTTTTAACTTACTGAAAAACAGCAAATGCCACTAAATGGAATCTTTGGCACATCTAATGTTTGGGCAATAGTAGCATACCTACTTCATCTTACACTGGTCACCTGAAGAAGAGCTCTGTGTAAGCTCAAAAGTTTGTCTCTCTCACCAACAGACATTAGTCCAATAAAATATATTACCTCAACCATCTTGTTCTCTAATATCCTGGGGCTGCAACAACACTGTATACCTTGGAAAAAAGACATTTAATAACTGAGTTACAACTTACTACTATGATGTATATTTGGAATAGGAAATAATGTTGCTAACTCCAGTAACGCAGTGTGGAAACTACCGGTAAAAGGTGGTTGTTTTTTTAATTTCAGTCAACAAGGATAACAATGTAGGCACAAGACAACAGGCACAGGTAGAGAAATGAGAGTCAAGAGTCAACGGCTGATATTTTAAACCCAGACAAGCAGTTCTAGATTATACCTGTGCTACAGGTGTTAGATGGTTCCTGCTAAAAAGCATACCCAGTGGACATGTAAAACAAATTCACATCGCAGAGACATATTGAGCAGGCTTTATCAGATGATGAAGCTGAAAGTTCAGCAGTGCTAAGACAGGTGGGTGAGATGCATGTGTGACAGAACTTTTCCATCCTAGAACGATCTCCATCATTGGTGTCAGAAAAAAATTTCATACCTGCTTATTCCATATTGGCACCTGATTCTTTTTAGACCTCTATTTTGCCTGTCAACATTCCAGTTCCAGTGCACCACAATACATTCAACAAGAGTCGACACCTCCCAATCATTTCAACATAATTATAAATGGAAATTACCATGGTTGGGGGCAAAATAATCCTGGGCTAAGAAAGGATTTGCAGTAGTGTACCCTCATTTTCTGCTTAACAACAGTGTAATAGAACATTCCTAATACGTGGAAGGAAAAGATGATATGTATTTTCATTAAATGGCCAGAATCATTTAATAACATGGAATGGCTGCAGGCATCTTAAATCTGTGTCTTTACTAGAAACAGAATATAGAGTTTGTGCTGACCTGTAGCTGTGTGCTTGTTTGTTTACATTATAAACTTAATAAGAGGAGGAGAAGAGACCCTGCATTAGTATCTTTCTCATCAGCATAGCACTGAATGTTTTCAGTACAATTAGGGCCATTCTGCTTCCTCCACACTGGATAAGGGGAGAGAAGCATATGACTGTGTGTACTTATGAAGGAGTTTCTTCTAATTTTACCAGAGGATCAACTCTATCTGAATTATAGGTAGATTGTTTGCATTTATATTCAAGAAGGAAGGCCTTTTTCACAAGGGTGAAAAACATGGAGAACTAATGGACAAATAATAACCCAGTTACTGTAAACACTGTAATATTTTTCCCCTTTGGGGAAGCTCCTAAGATTTTATTAGTTTATTTTCCTATCAATGAACAGCCTTAAATTTCCTACCTTTCAACTGTATCCCATAAAAGAATGCAAAAGCTAAACAAGATGATATATGCAATCCTAAAAGTGTCTCCTCTAATGAGGTGCTGGGGATTAGAAGTGTCCTGGGATAAGAACTGTAAATGAATGATGTAATCTTTCTAATTCGGTGCTGAAATATAAATAAACCACTTCTAATGTTTCTTTTTTGTGAATTCCGGATTGCAGTAAAAATATGCACAAAGCAACTGTGAATGCTATAGGAAGCTTCCTTTAACTCGTCTATACTGGGAGCAACGTAGTAAGAAGTGCAGAACAGAGATGAAAAAAAAAATCACATTTTGATCAGACACCCTAAACCTTTTCAAAAATCTTGCTTTTAACTGGCCTCTTAAAAATGGCACCAAATTCTGGTAAAATATGTTTTGTTTGGTTATCCCTCTGCAGGAATGAGTTAATAGGAACATTTTAAGATTAAATTTTTGTTTCACTTGATGTACCATTAAAAAATACAGTACTTCTGTATTAAACTCTATTTTCCTTAGGATGTTTCTTATAACTTAAGAATGAGATCTTTTGTAATCTTTAAAACATTTTATAAATAGAAGTCCTTTTTGGAAAAAAGTAAACACAGTGAGGAAATATAATAGAGGGATATAAAAATCTTTTCCAGCCCTTTCTAAAAAGCACAATACTCTGTACATTACGGCTGAGTGTTTCACTTGCAAACTCTTTTAATGTTTGGTAAGCTTTGAAATGTCAGGTATATTTTTATTCCCAGAAGAAATTAATTAATCACACTGCAGATACCTCAGGGCGTCATACCTACACTTGCAAAAAATACCATGGGATTTTTATTGACCACATGTGTTTACAGCCTAGGTTTAGCTGAAAGACAGCACCTCCAACAGTAGTGTCCCAAGACAACATGCTAGAACATTGGTTAAATACTGACTCAGAGGGAAGAGTGCCACCTACTGACTTGGCAGTACCATCACTTCCTGCAGCATCTTGAATTTACTTGAAGATTTCCCAACCAAGCGCTTGCTAAAAGTTTTCTATTTAGCTTGTGACGCTATAGTACATCAGAACCTACAGTTTTAGTTTAAAATATTGGAATCTCTTAATCTTAGAACATGTATAGTTCAGTACAATCTATGTGGGTGTTTAAAATGTGTCAACTTCAAGTCTGCGCCACTTTTGGCTTTATAACTATTATTTAATAGCTCTTAAAGGACAGTTTTTGAATATGTGGTATTTAAATTGTCCTCTCAAAACCATTTTAAATAGAGCAGAATAGGGTCTTAAAACACAATTACAACTGCCAATTATTCCATTAGCCAAAAGCTAGTATGTTTTGGGTCTAATATATCTTTATATATTTACTCTATATATTTTGTCAATGATGCCACAGTACCAAATATTGTCCTATCTTCATTTTACTAACTCCCACTTTATTCTGTAATTCCACAGATAAAAAACTAGTCCAACACATGCACTCTTTAAGTCAAGACTGGATATCTTTTTAGAAGATATACAATAGCTCAAACAGAAGTTATGGGTTTAATGCAGAAATTACTGGGTGAGGTTCTTTGGCCTGTGCTATTCCATTGTTCAGACTAGATGAGGATAATGGTCCCTTCTGACCATTAAATCTATGACAACTCCAAGAGAGTGTTTTCTCAAATGCAAAATCCTGGATATCTAGGTATCGTTTTAGTAATATATGTTATTTACTTCAAATTCTAAAACAAAAAGGGATCGACCTAAGTTTCTAAATGCCCAGCTTCACTTAAAATTATATTTGATATTATGGAAACAAATAAAGGAACACAATAAGCCTTGCTTCTTAGACATATTCAATGACAATAAAATAATAAATAAGCCAATACACCATTCCACGTAGGGCCTTATCCCATCCCACCCCTTATAACCTCACCATCTCCAGAAGACTATGAAAATAGATGAGCCTTACAATTTGCCCTGAAGATCAATATATTTGCATTGTTTTCAAACAAGAGTGAGGGAATAAATTCCAAAGGCTGAGAGGCGAGAATGCAGACTGTCCTTTTGGACCCTCCCTCTCTTTTATACTGAAGTGGCTCCAGTTTCAACATCTCCACTTACCACCCCCGTGGCAGTATGGCACAGGGAAAGAGAGAATCTTTCAAGTAGCCAGATCCCATTACAGTTAAGGCTTTACAGATGCAAAACACCATCATATATCCTATCTGGAAACCCAAAGGAAACTCGTGTCTTTGGCTCCTAGTCAGACTCTCACAAAGTAGGCAGCAGCATCCGATGCTAGTTTCAGCTTCTCAGTAGACTTACTCCCCAGAACAACAGAATCTTTAAGCGTGTGCTTAAATCCATTTGCTTTCTGCAAAGCCCTTAAGCATATACCTAAGGGTTTTGCAAACTTGGGACTTAACTTAGCAATTTTGATATATGTTGAAACATGTACAGAGTCAAACCCCTTTTTAATAAAAAGTAAATTAAAATAATGCTTCATTAATAGAAATATTAATCACAATTGAATACAGAATGTTGGCTACATGCAATACCTCAGGCCTATAGATTCAAAACAGTTTTCGCAGTGAAAGGTGGCAAACTGACATCTTTTCATGCTATCTGGGATCCTGTGAACTCAGTTATAAATTAAAGTTTGGATGTAATAAAAAAAAACAGATACGTAAAACTGGTACCTTACTACTTAGCAGATCTTCTCCTTATATCTATTCAGAGTAATGAACTTTTTACTAATTTTTATTCATGCTAGCAATGCAGAACTAATTTAGTTACTGGTTTGAGGGAATAAGATGGATTCCATTCTGGCTCACACATCATCAACGTAATTTTAACTATGCTCCATTTGTACAGTATTCATTCCTGGTGATAAAGCACTAGCCAGAAAGACCTGAGCTTGATTTTAAGATACCAAGTTGAATTTGCAGGACTGGCAGTTTGAATGAGATATCCTTTTATGTATAAAATGAGCATATATGATATAAAATAGCTGAAAGACAATGAACATGAAATTCTACAATCTAATATTTCCCCCAGTCACTTTTCAGAGTACATTGTTAATACATGAGGCTGGGATTCAAAAGATGAGATTTTTCTTCCTGATTCTACCATTGGTTCTGTGTGGGACAGTGACATATATCTTAATTTTTCTGAACCTTATTTTAGCTATCTGTAAAATGGCAGTTATAATACTTCATATTTGTAAAGCACATAGGGGCTTTGGCTGAAAGGTGCTATAGAAGTGTAAAATATAATAATTATTGTTATAGTTTCATTGCATAGTGTATTGCGGATCCTATACTATCACAACAAATCATTTACTTATTTTAATTCTATTTTCTTATGTTAAAAGTGTTACCTACTGATATTACTCACACGAGCTTTATCCAATTGAATATTTTCTTATTTCTTGTTATGATATTGTTTAGAGTATTTATATTTATAATGAAAATAGATGAAAAGCCTGAACATACAAAATGCAATATATTAATTAAATGTATCTTCTATAAAGATAACTAATTTTAGCCTGAACAATATAAACTTGCCAAAACTGTTTACTCTGAAGGAGTTAATAATTTATTGAGTAAATACAGAGGGGGGCATCCCTTCTGTGATATGGTTATGTAATCAATGAATGAAAGAGAAATTAAAAGCAGCTAACACCAAGATACATAAGTATAATAATCTTTAAGGCTTGAAGCAATTATCTTTGATCATTCAACATTGCTATTCGTTGAGTTTCCAAAGTCACACATTGTGGGGGTAACTGAAATTTCACCCATTTACTAGAGAATTTATGACTAGCTTCTGAAGGAAAACTGACAGACATTTCATGTCCTCCTAAGATTCAGTGGCATTTAAGAAAGGATCTACTGAAATGAAATGAAAGTCTTTGATTGACTGGTAATAGACTCAATAGCTTAACAACAATATGTAGCTGTAAAACTGTAATATTAAAACTGTCTTTAAAAAATATTTTAGCAAAGTAGCAATAGAGAACTATGCTTTGATCAGTCATCTGGATAAAGTTAACAATAAAACTCTCACAAATGTGGTTTAAATGAAGAAAAAAATAGCAAGATTTGTTGCTAAGGGATATATAGAGATAATATCGTTCAATAGCTATTACTTACCTTTGGATTTTCTCCCCCATCTCTCCTCACCAAATGGAATTTGAAATATTTTCAGAATATTCCCCTACTGTAGCTTATTTCTTTTATGTAAAGTGGTGAGGAGGCAGATATAAAGACTACTGCTATGCTGCAGGCAATGCGGGCTGATCATTAAAACATGCAGTTGGAAATCTGGACACATGCATTCTAGTTCTGATTTTGTAATGGATTTGTTTGACTTTGGGCAAGTTGCAAAATCTTTGCTCTGTGGATGCTAATACAGACAGGGATCCTAATATTTACTCACTTTCATAAAGTACTTTGAGAACTTTACATGACAAGTGCTATAAAAGTACAAAGTATTATTATTAATGATTTATTATTAGTAGAGATTAATTTGGTCTTTTTAAAGATATTAATTTTGGAAAACAAGTGACATCCCTTTTAACTTTGATATCCCCTATATAAGAATTGAAATAAGAAACTATACAGAACATAGCTCAAATAAAGAACCAAAATATTTCCAGAATATGTATAGATCGGTGGGACCAGTTCAGACCTAGTGTATGTAAATGCAACACCAATTGCTTTTTCAGTAGCACTTGCACCGAGAACTCCAGGACTAAATTTGGTTGGATAACCATTAAAAAGTTTTCCTAAACAAGTCATCTAAATCCAACACTTGTGATCTCCAAATAAAATCAAGTATTTTGTCTTAGAACAGCATTTTTACACATACATTGTAAACTGGTATCAACTGCAGACAAGTGAAGAATCTCAAATGCTTCTTGTTTGTGCAAGACACAGAAAGCATTAACTGCCTATTGGAAGACGCTGCTGTAACTGATTTGTAGCCTGACTAAGTTACATTTAATTAAATACTGGACAATACACACTTTACTTAGCTTTAAACACTTGTAAAGTCCACTAAATCAATTTATCTTACTTGTCAACTGACAACCTTTTCAAGGATTGTAACAGTATGCATGAAATGAAGAAGCCTATGTAAACAGTATGTATTTTTATAAGCTAAGGAATCCAGACTGTGCTCCAACATGCAGACTGAATATAAATATCCATTAGAGGGGGGTATTCCTGAAATAAAGTATGAAAATACTTTGTGAAATAGTTATGACTTTTTAAACGAACATTATGGTGACTTCTAAGGATTAGTGAAGTGGCAATAGCAGGCATTTAAGATGGTGTCCGCAGAGCCTGAGCTTCCAAAAATTTGGCAAAAGAGAAGTCCAAGTTTCTACTTAGTTGTTTCACTTTGTTGCTCGTTCACCATTTAGTCTTGTGAGTTTCTGGAATCAAAATTGGTAACTACAAACTCCAGTTTGATAGGCCCTGCACACATGTTCAACCTAACTGCCATTTATCTTCAGATCCCGAACCATTTAATTTTGAGTATATTATCACTGATTAGTTTCAGAGTAACAGCTGTGTTAGTCTGTATTCACAAAAAGACAAGGAGTACTTGTGGCACCTCAGAGACTAACCAATTTATTTCAGCATAAGCTTTCGTGAGCTACATTGAGCGTATGCTCAAATAAATTGGTTAGTCTCTAAGGTGCCACAAGTACTCCTTTTCTTATCACTGATTAGAGAGCTAAATCTCCCCAGATAAGTGCTCTGTCACTGAGACAATCAAATACTAGGTTTAATTTACCAGCTAGATATGACACTTAACCATAGTCCCTTCTGCATGAGTTAAGCTGAGCCTGGTGGCTTTGGTAATTTTTTTGTTTAGCCTCTCAATTGTAGTTATGGATTCTCTGAGTGTGGATTCATTGTTGTGAATGCACCCTGGCTAAAGCAACACAGATATCCTTGAAAAGCTATGAAAATTCTTATGAGACAGCTTTCAATTCTAAACAGTTGATTTTTTTCCTGTTTATGATAACACACTCTCTGGATCAACAGATGACTCAGAATAAAACCTTAATCTCTAAAATGCCATCAGTAGTACCCGTTCTGAAAATAACTCTGCCACAGGGACTTCCTTGAACTGAACATGGCAATTCCTCCCTCGTCAGGAGAAAGGATTGCTTAATGGTGTGGACTATGAATATTATGATATCCATGGAATCAAGCACTGAATTCCACTAAGAAAATTTTTAACAGGAGCCAAAAATGAACGTTAGCCCCAAAACACCAGGATTGAGATTTGCAAAGCTAGCTGATTAGGAGATTTGGAAATAAAAGAAGCTGGTGAAAAAGAATGAGTGATAAGTCCGAATCTTCTAGTTAGCTTTAAAAATCTTAACGTAGATCTAAGAACGGCATCATGAGATTCAAAGGTCGAAGACCTGACATTTTGGGGAGATAAGTTATATAGAACCTTAATTGACATGGTAAACATCTTTACAATTTCCTCATACTTTTACCTACATATTACAGAAGTGCTAGTAATTAAAGTTGAGTTCCATTTTGTAATTAAATCAGGGATCCAACCTCTGTGTCTCCTCCCCAAACTTACAGCACCTACTCTTTGAGTACAAAATGAATTTTCTGAGAATTTACAAGTAAATCTAGTAACAGTTTATAAATTAAACAATTTTTAAAAGTGTCCTTTACAAAATGTAGCATCTGTCAGTCTTTTCTTTCTCCCAAATGACACAGACCCTTCAAAATCTCCATATAATTAACATTCATTCCAAACTTATGTATTAGCTTAATTACAACTAATATCTTTCAATATAGCCAACTTATTAATGTGTATTGTTAATTATTGTTCTATCTAATTGTTATGCTTATACAGGCTACAGACATCAGGTCATCTCACGTAACTCTTAAGTGATGCCATTGTAATAGAGGTAAGTCAACCAATCACCATCCTTCATCTGAAGCTAATTTACATGCAACAATTCTATAGGGTTGTAATGAGATGGACTGGTCACATGTCAAGACTTCTCATTGGTAGTTTATTTGCCCCTTTATCATTGTTCTTTCGAGGTTCTGTGGCTGTATATTAACTTGGATATCAGTGCTTGAAAGGCCGCCAAGGACACACTGAAGCAGATGTATAGGGGAAAACTGAGGCAGTAATATAAAGGGAGCCATTACATTTCAGACACATTGAGGTGCAGGGACTATGATCCCCCCTTTCCTGTAGAGCTTGCTGGTCTCTGTATAAGATGTAAGGCTCATATTATGTATCTTGACATAATTTGAAGTATTATTCTTTGGCTTTCTTATTTATTGCTCATGTATTATATTTATAATAATTTTTTAAAAAGCTATGTTTAGATGAAGATAAGGTAGTGAATGCAGCTCAACAGCAGAAGGACAAATAAAAGATGTCAGGGATGCTGTAATTATTATGGGAGGGAATATTTAAATGTTTCTTTGAAAATCAGTTTTATTTAGTCTGAGATCACAAATGCTAAAACGCCTTAATCATGATTGCATGGTTATTGGATGGCATCACTACAGAGCAGAGTTTTAGTTTGTCTGGGTGACTTAATTGTGTATTTCCACACTTTAACATGTTTGGATTTCTTTTAAATGTAACCTTGCCTCTGAATCTCCTGGGTTTGTAATTAATGGTTTGGGATCATTATAACATCTCTGTAATTTTTTTTTACCTTTAAACTACTGATATGTACCCTCAACCTCAACTTCATTTTAACATATTTTTTTAATCTTGGAATATAGCATAAAGCACTGCAGGTATAATACATTTGAGAGGTTTCTTTGTTTTTAGAGTTCTAACTCCAGACTGAATAATAAGGGTGCTGTTTCTCTTACTCATACAAGAGATGATTTATGATGAGAAGTGTGCTGGTCAAGATAGATGCAGAGGCATGACATTTTATTGAAGATGGGTTTAACTATTCTTCTACTTCCAATTCCTGTGCTGTGACCGGAGAGACAATTAACTTTGACTGCAGTTGGCAACGTATTCTGAGCATGGATATAAGAATTTGAAATGTTCTTTTACCAAGGTAAAGTGTAGGAATCCATGGTGCTTTTGGGCTATAGGAAAGACAAATTCTGTGTTCTTTTCCCTCCATCCATATGCTAGTCTATATTAAACAGAGCCTGCATGGTATCTAGAGGGTCCACTAACATGGACAATCGGTAGAAAATTTTGTAGAGTGCAATCATTGGCAGATGTGTGCTTGAGCAGAAATGTCTGTCATCAAGGTCTAAAGTGCCTGAGAATAGGAGTAAGGAATAATTGTGAGGAATACTTTAGTTCTCTTAAAGGCCAACCTTCATCCAAGATCTCACACAGCTGCAAATGAGACCCAGATTAGATCCCTGATTAACTGTGTAGTAATATTTTAGGAAAGAAAAATGTTGGCAGATTCTGTACCAGAAATAAAAGTACAATTTATCATGCAAGAAAAATCCTAGGAAATAAAAGCAGAATGAGCCCCCAATAATTAGCTGTTTAAAAAGTGATGGAACAGTTTGCAGATTTTTTTTTAAATTAACTGCTAATTTGAAAGTTAAACAGAGGTATGTCATGGGGTAGAGCTCAAAGAGTAAGTATGTGATGCAGAAAAGATCCTGGGGGAAGTACATGGCATGAGTCAGAAGAGCCCTGGATGGCATAAATAAACCTTCGAGCAAAGCAGTCTGTCTGCCTAACCACCTGAAAGCAAGTTAGGCCCAATCTTTCCATTCAAGATCGCTAGAAATGATGAATGGAAAGTAGATGGGATTGGTTTCCTCCCTCCCTCTGCCCCCCTAGTGGACCCTGCCAGAGACTCTGATTTGATCATTTAAATAGCTGAACAGTGGCAGATAAGCTTTGCATAAAATACTATTTAACTGATATTAATGGCCGTGACACCTGTTGCCATGCAATATTCCAAAATGTGATTGACTTATCCTGAGACAAGACAGAGTGCCTAATAAGTCTCTCTCTTTTAAAGCTGAAGGGTAATAGTCCTGTCACAAACACCAGCTGGGATATTAGAAACTTGGCAGACTGAGACAGACTGCAATTCCAAGTGCCAGGTAAACACTTATCGGAAGTACTGAGGCCAAATTTCAACTTTCATGACACTTGTGATCGAATAAAGTTATACTGATCTGAACATGGTCCATCTGATTTTTCTGTTGTGGTTCACTACATTTGCAGCTCACGTCTTCTAAACCTTTTCAAGTTCTGTGAATTAACAGCATGACTCACGCACAGGAAATATCTTGTAATAATACAGCATAGTCAGTAATGTATAGGTTAAAGTCATGCTAAAAGTATCTGTCTGAGTCCCACTACTAAACTTGGTAATTACAAAGAAGTATGGAAGAACACAGACACAAAGAAGTAGGTTAAAAAGCATAATTAAAGCTCTGGAATAGAAGCTGCCTGGGGACATTTCAGGCCAGGTCCTACTAAAAGCAAACAAGCAATGTAAGGTTGTAGGTCTCTTTTTTGATATTTTACAATGACAGGAAATAACTCATTAAAAGGATAATGCCCCACAATAATTATTTAAAAACAGACATGAATCAGAAGCTACTGTAGCAAACCAATATCTTTAATGCTGCAACTATATGGCTAACAGCACCAATTGTCTTTCCATGTCTTGTAGAATCTGCATGATACACTGAATTTTTGCTGTTTCATTTTTGGGTTCAGCTCTCCTGCTTGCACCATGTAAAGTATACAACCCAAGTGGAAAGTACTGGATTTTTTCCTTAGTAGGCAAGAAACAATTGAGAAAGGAAATATCAATTTCAACCCATTGTTGGCTTATTAGAATAGAGATGGGTGGCAAAGAGAGAGAGCAAAGAGACATCACAACACTATGCTTAGCTTTTTTTGTTCAGGCACTCTATCTATAACCAGTTCTTCTTTGCAGTGGTGATAGTTTGGTCCAATATCACAGGGACATTTAAAAACTAAATGTCTAATGGGGTAGCTAAATTTGAGATCAAATAGATACTACCTAAAGCACAGCCTACCTTCATTAAGCTTTATCACAGTTGAAAACTTAATAATAGACCTGAATGAATTTCTCCATTTATGCTTCATAAATGCCTCATGGAGAAAAATATATTTTAATGGAGATTCACGATATTTTTAATATAATGCAAATGTTTTTCGTTTTCAGGGCAAAAATGGTAACACTTGGGACGTGTAACATCCTTTCCCAATCCTTCCAGCCAAACCAAAAGCTACATCTTCCCAATTTCCATTGACCGCCTAAACAGCAGCCTTTTGGCTAGCCCAGAGAAACATACATTAAACCTCAATTAATTTTGAAATACTTGCTTGAACAAAGTTAATTGCAGCTGCTGTGGCTGTACAGAAGTTATAGCACAAGTTTAAACTGAGAAGATCACCAATGAAAAAGATTATCACTAGACATCTCTATGGCTCATTAAGGATTTAGGACCCTCAATAAGCACAATGCTGAGAAGTAGGTGGTGATTCTAGCTTAATGCATCCGATGAAGTGAGCTGTAGCTCACGAAAGCTTATGCTCAAATAAATTTGTTAGTCTCTAAGGTGCCACAAGTACTCCTTTTCTTTTTGTGAATACAGACTAACACGGCTGCTACTCTGTAACCATGAACTGGTATTCTAGGATTGATGTACATGATGGACTAATATATTACAAAGATTTGAACATCATTTAAAACAAGCCAACCATAATAAAACAAAGTAAAATACAGTGCACACTGGAATGTGAGTAACATTAGTGACAAGAAAACTTCATGACTGAGAAAAATAAAAAATATTAGAAAGTAAGTTTGTGGGACTATTCATGTGCTTAAAGGCAGGCATAGGCTTAAAGACTGCTGAATTAAGGCCACTATTATAAATGATAATAACAAACATAAGTGGAAGGGAGAATAAAGGTTACAGCAATAACATCAAGTAGTTGTATCAGTTAGTAATACACATCTTGACGTTTTCATAATATAAGATACTGTTACTATGACAGAAAGACTGGAGATGCTTGAGTAAATACTGCAAATACTGATTTCCACATTCAGTTCTTGTTTTCAAGCACCGTGAACAGATATGCCTGCAACTGGAGAGGCTGGTTGAAAATATGGACTTTGATCTTTAACTTTCAACATTGTATCCTGGCATTACAAAGGTCCCAGATGTGTATATAATTATGACCAAGAATATCAGTTCACTTGGAAACCCATCCTGTCCCGACACAATGGAGTCAGCAGCAAAACATCCACTGACTTTGGTGAGAGTAAAATTGGACAATATAACTCCCAGTGAAGTTTTTGGTTGGTTAAATCCACACACCATACACTGTTTTGAAAATTCACCACAATGTATTGCTAAATTTCTTTGATTTTGTTAGTTTGTGTCATAGCTAACATTATTTAAACTTTTTTTGTGAGAAAAATACTTAAAAGAGTCGGTTTCTTTCACAAAATATACTTAGTTTGAGGCGAGGAAGAGTTGGCCATTGTTCACAAAAATTTCAACCACTTTAAAATAAGAATTACATCACTTTCAAAAGAAATGAAAGATTATAGCAAATATATGCATTTCCTTACAAGCCCCTGATGAAAAATTATGGAGAATAGGGTCCAACAGTCTGCCAAGTCCTCCTCTAATAAAGATCTGGGATGATGATAATAATAGGAGTAATACTTTTCATTTCTATAACATCTTCCACCTGAGGAACTTAAAGAACTTTACACACATTAATTTAATTTATCAACAACTCTGTGACATAATTAATTGCTGTCTCCATTTGACTAATGAGGAAACTGAGACAAAAAAGTCATTGAGGGCCAAATTTTAAAGAGCGTACACAAAAGTGCATTCTGCTTGCAAGTAATAAAGCGGGATAAGATTGCAACTGGTGATCTCTGCAGAGGATGTAAGAAAGTAACACTTGGTATTTTGTCCCCTCATTCCCTAAAAATTAGGAAAATTAAATCCGATGAAGTAGCATTAATGTACCATTATAGTTGCAAAATGCAGACCCCAGGCGTCTGAAATTCCAAAAAATTATGTTTTGAACTACAACAGTAACTTGGTCACATCACACATTTGTAGCAATTTCTATTCCTGTTTTCCTTGTTAAATGTAAATATACTATTACTATTTATATTTCTGATACATAAAATATACGGGATGTATGCAATATAGCTGAATGAATGCTGCAAGAAAAACCCTAATTTATGGAATTTCCTGACTTGAGTTCTTGATTTCACCCCCTTAATGTCACATTAACACTATTTGTTATGTACTTAAGATGTATAATGCAACATGTTTCTTTCATTTTTCTCTGGTGTTGCTGTAAGCACTATTTGCACATATACCAGCTCTAGCTCATAGTAAGAAACACTTCCATAGATTGCTTGAAAGAGAAAACATTGCTAGCAATTAACATTGTTGCGATATTACAGGTTCCTTGATTGGTTCTCACACTGTTTGTTCCATCAGCAATATGTTCATGTGCTGAAATATGAAGCAATGAACTAATAGGTTAGAGAACACTGCCAAACACCAGTTTTGCCTCTGGCCAGAGTATCCCATACACCTGCAGTCTCAAAAATGTTGGAAAGGTTTCTAATTTCTTGTTTGGAGAAGAAGAATAAAATGCTCTCAAGGAGTTGGAAAACCTCTCAATTTGGCCAATTCCACTTACATTTTTGGCTGAACATCCCAAAAGCGTAAAGAGACAACTGGGAAATTTACTCACAGTATCTGAGATCAGGATAAATCAGGAACATTGAATATCTTCTGTTCTTAAAAAAAATCCCTTGAGTTTTTTTTAATAATGGGCTTTAGGTTAATTATTTCATGAAGGGTTGGTTGCATCATTGTACAAATGTCACTAACAATAACTATCTCTGAATACTCAAAAGGAATCCTTGCTAGGATGATTAGACATATTATACAAGCAGTCAACCACAGCCCTAGTGGTGGGTTAATACTTTATTTCTGAAAGCTCTTTTAAACCTCACACAAACATTGTGTTTGAGGCCTATCAAGCATTCATCATTAGTATACACATGTAAAACACTCAGAATGATCCTAATTGTTCAGTTGTTGGTGTTTCACTGTGCTTCACTTTGATTTAAACTCCTACATAACGAATATTTGGTTTCAGCTCTATAACAACTATCTATAATTCATTGCACTTAAATGGTGGCATCTGCCAGCCAAAGATCTCAAAGTGCACCAATTGGGTGAACATTATTATCCCTGTTTCTGCAGATAGGTAAATTGTGTCACAGAGAAGTTAAGTAACCTATCTACAGTTATCAAAACTACATAATACAGAGAGACCTGTTATAAACAAATGCATCTTCTGGAACACAGACATTCACTGGTCTTTTAAATGGACTATCTCAGCAAGATTCTGTGTGTGTATTACACATTTTATGATGAGTTCAGGCATAAAATAATATCTTGATCTTCAATATGTGTCTCCATTCATATCAGTCCATAGATTTGCAATGTGTTGTAATATTCTCATTTGTTTATGCAAACACTTACTTTATTTCAAGTATTTAGGGTGTCACTTGTGTTTCTTGCATGCAAGGAAACATGACAAGCTATTGCTTCACAACTCAGAAGGGGTATGCCTATGTGGGTTGGGGTTCCATTCACTGCCTAGCATGGCAAATGCTACATTTTTGTAGAGGTCTAGCAACTCCTGCTGCTGAGCTAGTATGATTGGAAGCATTAAGTCTGCACTACCACTGGAATACTTTGACTAGTCAGAGAGACAGCCCACCACATCGGTCTAAGAGCCACAATTTGGCCCTATATATTTAAAAAAACCACCAAAGATGTGAAATTTGCAGTGAAGTCCTCTAAGCATAAATATTCTATACCTTGTTTTATTTACTTTTAGTTTAGCTTGCACTTAAGATTTGCTTTGCCAACTGCCACTTTCATCACAAATCAGTAAATTTGTCAATTGAAAAAAATTATTATTGAACTGATAGAGATATTTGAAAAGACAACGCACAAATCTTTCTTTTAAAATGTAGCCTTTATTTTTATCATTTGATTTTAAAGCATGGTTATCACCTAAAAAGTGAATATGGAAAAACAGATTTTGCAAGTTGGGTGTCTATTGACTTTCAACAGTTTCCAAAGCAAATTTTACTCAATTTACAAACAATATTAGGTGTTTCTAATTGCAAAATCAAATTGGAATCTGAAAGTCAAACTGAGTTCTTTCTGACAGCAGGTAAAATTCAGAAAGTGTACAAAATCCATTTGAGCAAGATCGCTTTATTTATTTATTTATTTACTGTAACTGTGCTTGAATTTTAATGGGTTTTAATCTCTTCCTCCTAGCCAGGATGATGATAAATAATAAATAATACTTATTGATAATAATAATAATAATAATCCCACAACCCTAAATAAATAATTTTTAAAATTAAATATTAGAACAGATATTAACAAGGGCGTTATGCACATAAGGCCCACCTATTTCACACACATAATTAGTGTGACAGTACATGTATGGGGAGGAGGAGAGCAGACCTGAGCACTGAAAGAACAGGTTAAGGACTATTTAGAAAAGCTGGACATGCACAAGTCCATGGGGCTGGATCTAATGCATCTGAGGGTGCTGAGGGAGTTGGCTGATGTGATTGCAAAGCTATTGGCCATTATCTTTGAAAAAGCATAGCGATTGGGGGAGGCCCCAGATGATTGGAAAAAGGCAAATATAGTGCCCACCTTTAAAAAAGGGAAGGAGAATCCGGGGAACTACAGCCTCAACTCTGTCCCTGGAAAAATCATGGAGCAGATCCAACATGGATTCACCAAGGGCAAGTCATGCTTGACCAACCTGATTGCCTTCTATGAGGAGATAACTGGCTCTGTGGATATGGGGAAAGCGGTGGATGTGATAATATCTTGATTTTAGTAAAGCTTTTGATACAGTCTCCCACAGTATTCTTGCCAGCAAGTTAAAAAAGTGTGGATAGGATGAATGGAATATAAGGTGAATAGAAAGGTGGCTAGATTGTCAGGCTCAACAGGTAGTGATCTAGGGCTCAATCCAGTTGGTAGTCGGTGTCAAGCGGAGTGCCCCACTGGTCGGTTCAACATCTTCATTAATGATCTCAATGTTAGGATGGATTGCACCCTCAGCAAGTTCACAGATGACACTAAGCTGGAGGGACAGGTAGATACGCTGGAGGGTAGGGATAGGGTCCAGAGTGACCTTGACAAATTGGAGGATTGGGCCAAAAGAAATCTGATGAGGTTCAACAAGGACAAGTGCAGAGTCCTGCACTTAGGATGGAAGAATCCCATGTACTGCTACAGGCTGGGGACCGACTGGCTACACAGCAATTCTGCAGAAAAGGACCTGGCAGATGACAGAACAAGGAGAAATGGTCTCAAGTTGCAGTGGGGGAGGTCGGGGTTGGATATAAAGAAAAACTATTTCAGTAGGAGGTTGGTGAGGCACTGGAATGGGTTACCTATGGAGGTGGTAGAATCTCTATCCATAGAGGTTTTCAAGGCCCAGCTTGACAAAGCCCTGGCTGGGATGATTTAGTTGAGGTTGATTCTGCTTTGAGGACAAGGTTGGACTAGATGACCTCCTGAGGTCTCCTCTAACCCTAATCTCCTATGATTCTTCTATGATTCTACATGCAAATAGTGGAATTATACATGCAAATTACCATAATCAATCTGCTTGCACAATTTTCTGTTGTTTTTTTTCTTGGTTTTGTTTTTTAATTGAATATGTTCTTAAACAGTATGTAAAATTTTGAAAGCATTGTGTGTGTGCAACTATATGTCTTAAAAAAAAAAAAACCCTGGCCCTAATTATGAGTTATGTAGAAATGTGCTTTTCTGAAGTATTGCAAACAGACAAATACTTGCACTGAAGACGACATATGGATGAAACTTCAATGAAAGAAAAGGGTGCAGCTGGCTAAACTGTCATACATGGGAAGTAAATGTTTTTCTCCAGTTTTTTTTTTTTAAACTAAGAATTGACTTGGTTATAACACAATTCACATTGAAAATAAAAGCCATTAAATAACGTTAAGGTTATGACACAGACTGACAAAAGGAAGGAAATTCATCGTTAAGGTGGAAGCATAACATATGGCCTCTGAGGCACAATGGGGCTGATTAAGAAAGCTGTTCAGGTGCTGCCCGGTTATGCCTAGCTATTGAAAACCATATGGTACTTTTCTCCGTCACAGGGGAATTTCTGTGCTTTCATCAGTTTGTGGTACACCCTTAATGTTCTTTTGAAACTATCTTGCAGAAGTGTTGTAGAGAGCCAATCTGCTTCCATCTGAAGTACTAAATACACCATGATGCTTTAGGACTCTATCACAGCAATTAGAGCAGTTTATCACAGTGTAAGCCTGTGGTAAATCCAGACACATTTGCATTTAGGCAATTCAATCTCAGTGTAAATCTGCGATGCATTACAGCACTGTGATAGAATCTGTTTTTCTGGCGTTAATCCAATCACAATAAAACTCTATGAGAAACCTCAATACATTGGGTTACTCCACTGAGTTTAATAGAGTTGACCTCTTGAACTGTTAAAACACAATAATAAAAATCTACTACATACTGTCCCATATCTCTTTAAATATGAAGCAGATCTTGGATGCCTATATGAATACACACTGTGGGAGTACCAGATCCTGCTGTAAAGTGTTTTCGGCAGCAGTAGGCGAATTTGCAAATGTTTAGATGTTCCTGCCAGATAAGCACCTAGACATTTTAAATCAATCTTCGGAGATGCTAAATATTTTGAGGTCTCCCCACCAAAGTTCTATGACCCTTCCCTCACACCCTACCTCCATAGACCTAACCCAGATCAGAACATATTGGGAAAACTCCTCGGCCCTCTCTCCTGCTGGCAGAGGTTTTAGGAGGGAAGCTTCAGCATTTTCTCCCTATCAAAGAATCTGGGGATCTCATCCCCATCAACAGGACTGTCCCCTGTTCCCCCACTAAAAACTTGAGATTTCAGGAGGATATTCCATGGCTCCTCATACGAATCATTAAGATTCGTTGGGAAAGGCAGGGGGAAATTACAGTCCTCCTTCCTATCACCCTCTATGGTTTTCCCTGCTCCCAGGGCAGATTTCTTTGATGGAAGTTTAGGATCTCTGTGGCCTATCAAAGACAGGAATTTCCTAAATGAGACACTTCAACTTCCCATCTCCATTAAAAACAACAGGAGTTTCCAGAGAGACGTTACTGTGGCCTTCCCTACCAGTAGCATCAGGACTTTCTGAGACACTGCAATCATTCTTCAGTGATAGTATAGCAGACTGGCATGCTAGGTTCCACATCTCCCAGTGCACAATGTTGTTCACTTTGAGGCTTCACCATTTGTGATGTCCCAGAATGAAATGTGGTTTGGAGACTTCAGAACACAAGAGTTTCTCTCATGTGTTATGCATTCTGGGCTGCCACCGGAGCAGACAACAGCAGGGCCAGGGAATGTTTGCGAGACTGAAAGAAAGAGACCCCAGCCTTAGAATATGGCAACAAAAGCAGAAAACTAATGAAACAGGTCTGAGATATATAATGGTGCATCTTGAACTTTGGTCAAAGTTTCAGGACAGTTTTTATTTAGGCTGAGCTGATTTGCCTATAGTTGATGCTTTCAAAATAACAGCTGATTCAAACAGTATTTTCTTAAGTCAGCCACAAAAAGGCCAAATAAATTTCTATAGTTTTAAAAGGATAAACCATCTCCTGACAGAGAGCCAGATTATTTGCTTGCTAAAGTTACTAATCTTTGAAAACAGAGATGTAAATGGGAGTGCTAACTGTAATATCATTTTGGAATCATTACAAATCAGCTATTCTGTTTTAAACAGGAGATTGGTAATTATCCCCTGGTACCTGATTCATACCACATGTCAGTATCTAGAAGGGATATGGGAGGGCTGCTGCTTTTATTACATGACTATTGTTTTCTCTTTTGGAGCAGTAATAGTAAAATGTGTCTAACTGGAAGGTAAAATGAGAGGCAGTTCAGCAGAGAAGAGTAAAAAGTTAGCGTTCATTAGACCAAAACCTGGAGAGCAGCACAAAGGTTCCCATTGGAAGGTATAAAAAAGAAGGGAAAAAAGAAACATTTCTATTTATACTGGCGCACAATAGAAAGTA
This sequence comes from Lepidochelys olivacea, assembly GCF_965140295.1. Classification (NCBI taxonomy): domain Eukaryota; kingdom Metazoa; phylum Chordata; order Testudines; family Cheloniidae; genus Lepidochelys; species Lepidochelys olivacea. Next base: position 26,841,780 of record NC_140417.1, on the reverse strand, counting down.
CCAGTGTGGCATGAGTGTTATGAAGAAACCTCCTGCAAAATAATTGATATAACTGGAACATTGTAGATCATGCAGCAATACAATATGGATATAAATCTGTTTCATACATATTCTTTGCTACCCAAGCTATAGCTGAATTCCTGTACAGGAAATGAACACAGTACCATAAAAGGCAGAAGCTGAAAACTCCCTGTGAGCAAAAGACAGTCTAGGCACTGGAACCATTAAATTACCCATTTCTAACCTCATTTGCTCTCACCTACTGATGTCTCTTTGTGAAACAAAAAAAGTCTACTCTTTGTTCTGCTAAAGAGATTCTCAGTGACACCTCTTCAGTCTATTTATAGTGGGTGCCCAAGAAAACCTGTCCCCACATTACCACTCTCACTGCAGCCTCACTGATGAGGAAGCTTACTCTGAGCTAGTATGGGGGGTGGGGGGAGTTGGTCACTTCAAGGACTGACCTCCTCTACGCCCCCCATGGGCACCCAGCTTCCTTGTGGGCTTGAGAAGGGGTGCTCCTTGGCTGATTGGCTAGACAGAGGAGTATAGCGTAAACCTATTAGCTCCTGTGCACCCAATGGGAGGTCTTACAGGCCTATCGCCCTGCTTGAGATGCCAGCCTGTGTGCCTTGAATGAAAAAGCTCCCTCACTCGGGACTAGAGTAGGACTGGGTTTTGGAACCTTGCTATTTGGCATCATATAATCACCTTTCTGCTCTGGAAAGGAATATTTCCTTCCATTTCGTTTTATTTTTTGTTAGTTTGTTTTTTTTTCGTTTTGTTTTGTTTTGCCACCCTCTCTTCTCAGGCAACAGGGATAGGTTAGCTTGTAAAATTAATGTTGTCACTACTTGGCAGATGCCCATCATAGTTAATTATTCAATAGGGTCTGGTTCCCCTGATAAATCAGAATTGGAAGCAGATTAGGAGAAGGCATCTCCTAAAAAAGATGGGGAACAGGGTCAGGGTTTCTAATGTCCAATACAGCAAGGAGACCACCGCCTTTCCCTATACCCTTAAATCTTGCATGAGGAGAGGGTAGTGGTGACCAGCAATGAGGACTGATATCAGCCCTCCCCCAGATCACACAGATTACAGAAGGAAGGATGACCTACACTGGACAAGTTATTTTCAGAGGATTCCCAGATGTTTTACTTAATAAAGTTGCAGCCTAGTTAAGCCACATTCACGGTATTTTCTTTTTCTTCTTGAGATGTCCAGGACAATAAAATGAGGTAATTTTGTCATAAATTTTATGTGTATTAAAGCTGTAAGTAGTGAAGTAGCATGTAGTACTTGGTTAAGTTTCTAATCTAAAATATCCAAAATAATGCTTCTCTTCTTCTTGCTTATATCTGTTCCTACATTGTGGCTGAAGGAAATTATGGATGTTTTGCAAACTTCAGAGAAATCAGTTGAAAAGAGATACTCCAATAGGTGTATAGGTATCTACAGTGCATTTCAGAAATATCCTTGATGGACACTGTAAAGGTACGGTGCTCTATTGTTTCACTCTTCAGTCAGGAAAGATGAAGGAGAAGGAAAGAAGGAACTTATCTGAAGTGGTCACAGGAAATATCTAATATCATCTAACAAAAAGAAAGAAAGAAAGAAAGAAAGAAAGACTACCATTGTTTGAATCCATGCTGCTTGGCTGCAGCATGGAAAATCCTGGGATCAATAAGTGAAAAGAATGAAAAAGCACAAATGTTGATGTATCTACTGGGTATATGGTATTGGCTGAAATGTCTCCTAAATAGCTGACTGACCTGAGACATATGTGCATCATGGCTGGAACCCAGGTACTTGGCAGCAATGTCTGTGATGAAGTCAGCATCACAAATGGATGATATGTTCATGCTCAGGGGCTGTTTCCTATTTCTATAGACCTGTGGGAAAAAGCTATAATGATTAGGTGCATGAGGTCAGAGCTATAGGGAACTTAGCTAAGAAGCAAGGGTTTTCCTTAATTTTCTGTTGCTGAGTGAATGCAAATCTACAGTATGCAATGTATGGTTCAGAATAAAGAATCATAACATTGTCTAACTACAGTATTAACATGGCATGCTCACCTGTGAAATGACCCACTGATTGATTACTTTGAGAGGCTGAAGGGACTAGCATGACTTTGCCTTGTGATATTTTCCTGCTTCTCAGGTAACAATCACAAAACTCAATGATGACACTACCAAACAAAGGAAAACACCAAATACAACACTATCTACCAGTCACAATCTGAAAACATCCTTCTCATCTCTTCGCTCAGCATTACTAGAGAAGGTGTTTGACAACATGCTCATATGACACACGACACAGATAGTTACTACTTAGGTTATCTGAGCATCCTTCCCTCATTTACTTGCTATTGAGCCTATAGTACCTACAAGTGCTGTGACAAAATAGAGAGCAGTCAGTGTACAATGTGTGTTCACATTATTGAAATTAGTCAGTGAAGATGTCCGTAGATACTGTATGCTGTATCACATATACATCTACAGATGTCCGTAGATACTGTATCACAAATGGTGATTTTCCTCATTTGTAAGATAGAAAATAAAATGACATTTACAGAGTTTTTCATATAGCAAAACTTATTTCTAGAGCCTATAACTAAGCATTCATCTGCTACAATGTATTTATAAAAACAAAGATAAAAGTATTTTTATTAATTTTGGGGTTTGTTTTAATCACAATTATGATTTCCAGATAACCTCTCAGAAAACATGGAACCTTCTGAACAAATAACTACTTACTACAAATGTACACATATCTAAACAGGTTTGAAGCGATGCATCTGCTCTTTGATGTCTTTTGTGATAATGAAGGTGGCAGCTTTTATGGAAGAGGGAAAACAGAAAGTGTGTTGGCTGCATATAACATGAGCCAAGCAAACATGCATCTAAATACTAAACAGCCATCAATTAAGTAATAGTACGGCAACATTTACACTATTCTTACCCTACCTTGCACAGCTGCTGATACAAGATAGACTTGGCTTGAAGACTTTCAATATGAGGTTAGAATAAAACAGTGAAAATGAAAATACCACCAAGCCGCAGCCCCCAACAGAAGAGTAAAATGAATGTTCTCCCACCTGTTGTTTTAACTGATGTACTAATCTGTCTTTCTCTCGTTTAAGAGCCATTACTTCCTCTTGAGTCTTCTTCTTCTTTGAAGCAGACAGTTCAAGCAAGGCTATGTTTGCATCTTTTTCACTGATTGCAGCAAGCAGTGCTTCCTGCCTGATAAAATAAAATTAAAAAATGCTATTGTTTCTCATTTAAATAAATCAGAAAACACATCGGAATATTTCTTGTAAGTGATAATTGAAAAATCATTTATACTTTGAGTAGTCATCCAGTTGCAAACTGTGGCAGGTGTCATGAAATCATGAAAAGACTATGTGCCAACAAATTAACAGAATGGGCTCTCTCTTCATCCAAATATTTCACATGACATTTAGCTGAATACATGTAGTACATTATACAATGCAATTTTTAGAAACGTTTCTTTGAATTCTGTCATGTTAGAAACAGTCTTGGGCATATAGTTTTAAAACACACTTTGCTTAATCCAAGTAAACTTGTCACTAAAAATTCATATTAGAAATATCTAACAAGAAAGACTTAAATGCTACAAATTAAATATATTTTTCCAATCAGTTCTTTGTCTCTGCCTCCTGGAGATTTCACCACACAAATGACAGGTCTCTGGACCTCCCTCTCATTTACTCAACATTTTCCTATTATTTATAAGCATCAAGCAGGATCTGTTTTTAAATTATCAGTGAGTACCATAATACAAGAGTAATTTCTGGCAAAAAGTGAAAATGATGAAACATGGACTTCAGGGTTACTCCCTCTCCTTCTCTCACTCCTCCTTCCTCTTAATCCATGCTTTGGAGCCATTTGCATTTGCCAGCCATGGCATTAATTAAAATAATCCTGCAATGGAGATGCAGGGAGTCATGAAGGGATGTGGAAGGATCTTACTCCCCCTTACATTCCCAAGCATCCTTGAAGTCAAGACAGCAATCTTTCCCTTAGTTTCTTAAATAATAAGAAGAATGTATTAGATTTGTGTAATGTGTGCAATGAGAGAAACAAAATATTCCAGCTCAGAAAAAACACATAGTATATAAAAGCTTTCAGAATAGAATACATTATGGCTTAGGTCTTCCTCCAGAAATACGTAAGATCAATCATGAGAAAAAATAAACACAGATAAATGAGTCATACATTAACCCTAAACTCCACCTGTTAATAGCTGTAAGAATATGGCTCATGAACTTCATACAGTCAAGGTAAGCTAACAGGCTGGAATTTTTATGGCCTCCAAGCTTACCAGCAAAAATGTCAAGAGAGCTATATCACTTTTATTTCAAAGTTTCTAATGTATTAATGTAAATATTTAGAGGACAATATTTCTGGTGGAGCCAAAGAAAAACAACCCATATATTCTGCTCTCAAAGGTATGAGATGTGGATTAATTTTAGATAAACAATTGCGTTTTATACATAGACTTAAAATTCTCATTTATTATTCTGCCTGTTCATTATAATCAAAGTTTCTTTGTTTTTAATTCTATTTTTTACAAATCATGCATAGAAGGATGCCATATTTCTCCAACAGTCTTTGTTTAAGTACAAAGTGACATTAGAAAGCTTAGTTTTATAATTATTATTAATCACAAAATATGTGATTACATGAAACTAGCTAAGCTTAATGATTTGATTCTTCAGTTGATAACAGACATTTTTATTACCATACATAACTAAAATTACAAGCAAAAATTGGCCATAATGTCCTATGGTTTTTGTTAACTAAAAGAATATTTCTGAAATAGTCAGTTTTTTTCATTAGCTTCCATTGAGCAACCAATTTTTGTCAGAATCTTGAACAATCCTTTAAGACGGCTTTTGCTGTATTAGTCTTGCTTTCAGGACAGCTAGAATAAAAATGTGCACTGCTTTACTACATTAATGCTAATGGGCTCAAAGCCATTTTATTATTTGTTGCTATTAAAGTAGATACATCAGATGAATATCAAGTTATACCATACCTAGAACTTCTAATAGGAAGTAGAATATATAATCACTGTTTGGATGTGCAGTTGCAAAAGTTCACAGAATGGTCAGAATAAAAACCTAACAAATGCAGGCTGAGTACGGACTAGATGGCCATATGGCTGATTTTCCAGTGGTTCTTAAATCTGGTTAAGTTAGAAATTAAGATATGTAGATACAGTTGCATATTCTCTAGTAGGTTTCACTTTATATATTTGCCAGCTGGTGGATTTCAAATTTTCAGTTGCTACATTGTCATATTTTACTAAGTGTAATACAGAGTTTACCCAGCTGTAAAAGAAGAGGACTCTCTCAAAGAATCATGTGGAGAATGAAAATGTTAGGTCAACATGAAGGGATAATTTTTTTGTCAACTGCTAAGGAAACTAAATAAGCTGCTGTAGTGAATCTTTATATTTCCTCCAGAATTAAACTGGCAGTGAGGCCCCAAATCTGAATAGAGAGCAAGGGCAGTCACAGGTATTGGTAAATCTGGTAGCATTCAGACAACTGACACTTAGATTTACTCATATTTGTCTTTATTTTTCTACCTGCCAAAAATGCCATATGTACTTGAGACCATAGAAGTGTGTGGATTTGTAACACTATACAACCCCACTTTTAAGAAGCAGATGGGTACACAAAAAATCTTCTGAATATCAAGGGAGCAATCCAAAAAATGTTGCCAAGTCTGCACTCTGGGTCCTCCAACTCAGTGGACACCCAGACATGCAGACCTACAGCAGTGTTTCATAACCAATGGCTTATGTCCCCCACATACACACAGGGGTATGAAAGGCAATCTAAGGGGGTTGCAAGGCACTGACAATTTTTTACAATCTAAAAACCCCAAAAATCTTGATCCCCAACTCCCTGCATACCCTTGCTCTCAATGTCAATTATTTTCTGTCAACCTCTCAAAACATGCACAAAAAATACAGGGTTAACATTAGAAGAAAAGGAGTACTTGTGGCATCTTAGAGACTAACAAATTTATTTGAGCATAAGCTTTCGTGAGCTACAGCTCACTTCATCGGAAGCATGCAGTGGAAAATACAGTGGGGAGATTTTATATACACAGAGAACATGAAACAATGGGTGTTACCATACACACTGTAACAAGGAGGGGGGAAACATTTTGTAGTGATAATCAAGGTGGGCCATTTCCAGCAGTTGACAAGAATGTGTGAGGAACAGTGGGCGGGGGAGGGGAATAAACATGGGGAAATAGTTTTACCACCATCAACCTCAGCCTGGACCAGTCCACACAAGAGATACACTTCCTGGACACTACCGTGCTAATAAGCGATGGTCACATAAACTCCACCCTATACCGGAAACCTACTGACCGCTATGCTTACCTACATGCCTCCAGCTTTCATCCAGACCACACCATACGATCCATTGTCTACGGCCAAGCTCTACGATACAACCGCATTTGCTCCAACCCCTCAGATAGAGACAAACACCTACATGATCTCTATCAAGCATTCTTTCAACTACAATACCCACCTGCTGAAGTGAAGAAACAGATTGACAGAGCCAGAAGAGTACCCAGCAGTCACCTACTACAGGACAGGCCCAATAAAGAAAATAACAGAACGCCACTAGCCATCACCTTCAACCCCCAACTAAAACCTCTCCAATGCATCATCAAGGATCTACAACCTATCCTGAAGGACGACCCATCACTCTCACATATCTTGGGAGACAGGCCAGTCCTTGCTTACAGACAGCCCCCCAACCTGAAGCAAATACTCACCAGCAACCACACACCACACAACAAAAACACTAACCCAGGAACCTATCCTTGCAACAAAGCCTGTTGCCAGCTGTGTCCACATATCTATTCAGGGGACACCATCATAGGGCCTAATCACATCAGCCACACTATCAGAGGCTCGTTCACCTGCACATCTACCAATGTGATATATGCCATCATGTGCCAGCAATGCCCCTCTGCCATGTACATTGGCCAAACTGGACAGTCTCTATGTAAAAGAATAAATGGACACAAATCAGACGTCAAGAATTATAACATTCAAAAACGAGTCGGAGAACACTTCAATCTCTTTGGTCACTCGACTACAGACCTAAAAGTGGCAATTCTTCCACAAAAAAACTCCAAAAACAGACTCCAATGAGAGACTGCTGAATTGGAATTAATTTGCAAACTGGATACAATTAACTTAGGCTTGAATAAAGACTGGGAGTGGATGAGTCATTACACACAGTAAAACTATTTCCCCATGTTTATTCCCCCCCACCTATTGTTCCACACACATTCTTGTCAACTGCTGGAAATGGCCCACCTTGATTATCACTACAAAAGGTTCCCCTCCGCCCCTCACTCTCCTGCTGGTTATAGCTCATCTTAAGTGATCACTCTCCTTACAGTGTGTATGGTAACACCCATTGTTTCATGTTCTCTGTGTATATAAAATCTCCCCACTTTATTTTCCACTGCATGTATCCGATGAAGTAAGCTATAGCTTACGAAAGCTTATGCTCAAATAAATTTGTTAGTCTCTAAGGTACCACAAGTACTCCTTTTCTTTTTGCAGATACAGACTAACATCGCTGCTACTCTGAAACCAGGGTTAACATTGTTCTCATTGTTACTGTTATTTTTATACTAAATGTTAGAAGATCATGAACATTTTTGACTTTGATTAAGAGGTCATCAACCTGAAAAGGCTGAAAGAGCATAAACTCTGCTGATGCCTTTTCATTGGGACTAAGAGACATAGATCATGCATGACTTGAATAGTGACACAGTAACAATCCCAAGGTAGACAATCCAACTGTATTTGACCAGGAGTTTTGGTTAACCAGAGTTCAGTTAATCAGATTGAACTATATATTCTACCAAAGATAACATTTGATTACTCTCTCTTGTCTGCTTAAATTATCAAGCAAGTGATAGCTCAAAACAATATGCATTATCATGACATATATCACTATAATCATTGAGGTTAAAAAAAAAACCAAGAGCCAGACTATGACAGACCTTTATACAGGCGTATATAGGGACACTAGAAGCCCTCCCCATCTTTTTGTGGCCCATGCCATGTGGTCCTAATGCCACTGCAGTCCCTGCACTCAGACTCCATTAAATTCCAGGAAGACATAGCTTAATAAAATAGGATATTGGAGGTTTTACTAATTTATTTTAGGTGAAGTGAACTGAGTGTTCATGGGAGAGGCCAGATCCACAGCCTTGGAGCCTAAAGGTCTCTGTTGTTTCATAGAAAATGTGCAGCTCTGACAGCAGCTGTGAAAAATTCACCACACTACCTTGCCAATGGGCCTGAAACCTCCTCTGAAGGGAACTCTGAGATTGAGAGGGCAGTTCAGCTTCTATGCCTATTAAGGATGGTAACTACTGCCACTGTTGCTGGTGGATTTTAAAGCCATGGAACAAGAAATTAAGTGGCAACTAATTTCGTATTCACTATCAAAACAGCCATTAGATGGTAATGACTTTCTCATTAACCAACATGGACTAAATTTGATTCAGTGACCTAAAAAGATGGGAAGCTCCATATATAAATCTCCCCAAGTCAGAGATGTACCATTCTTACCCTGGCACTACTAGAAATTGAGGCCTACAATGTATGCCCTCTGAACATACAATTTGAAAATTAGGGTTTGAATGGCACTGAGTACAACATAGAGTCTGATACAGTCTCCTGTTCACAAACTTAAAAGCATTAGCATCATTTATCATTCTTAATTACATCCCAAGTCAGCAAAAGTAGTAAATATCAAAATACAGTTCTATAGAGATGTTATCACGTATTGCAGCCAAAATGTCTCCTTAGTGTTTAATAAACAATAGTAATAAAAATACATTTTAAAATAATTTATTAGAGCAGTGAATTTAAAAACATTCTCCAGCATTAATATTTACAGACAGCAATCCTTTTTGCTAATAGTAACTTGTCCCTGTGTCCCCAAACTAATCTATTACATAAATATTAGAGTAATATTTCTAACATCAAGAAAAATTAATCCAGCCTTACACGGTCAAATTAGAAAAATCTCTAAATTAACAAAATAGTCCCTAAATCCATCAGCATTTTCTTCCAATTTCAATAAGAATTCCTTCTTATTAGTATTGCACTTTGAATCCCTTTTATCCATGTAAGGAAGTCATTCTTGCCATTCCTCCAAAAAACAAAACAAAAAACAAAATAAGCAAAATATAGTTAACTACTAGAGAAAAATACTGCTGAAGATGCAGCTAAAATATCAAAATCTGGTTGTGTATTGCAGTTACATGATGGCTGTGAGGAGGGAGGGTAGTGACGTCCCAAGGCTGCACACTCGCTTTGACTGGTGACTGCAAAGCCCTATGGAGTCTTGCAGCTGATCAGCTCCCAAGCCAGCCAACTGGCTAAAAAAGACAGTGAATGCAACAGTTTCTTCATTATTGCACTTGCCTGACAGATTCACTCAGCCGATCAGACAATGAGAATTTTGAGACACTGGGGAGAGTCATTTGTTGATTTGGGAAGTTTTGTGGAGGTTTGTCTACTTTAACTTATTTTTGTTTTCTATATTACAGTTTAGGGCCTAATTATGCAACCTTGGCTCATGCTGAATAGTAATTATTCAAGCAAGTAGTAACACTGAAGTTAGTGTCTTCAGACACTACTTACTTGAGTAAATACTACTCAGTATAAGGGTTGCAGAATCAGGCCCTTAGAAGGAGGCGGTAGTTTACATGCTTAAAACTAATTTCCTATCTGTGCATCTACAGTTCATTTTTTGTCACATATTCATGAGCTATTTGAAACATTTTGGACCCCATTCAAGAACAAGGTAAGTCTTTAGGATACGCACGTTTTTATGCAAATTATGGTCAGAGTAATTAGAAAGGGAAATGACTTATTAGAGCATAAAGTTCATTCCTCAGAAATGGCAGTATGCAGTGCTCCACCCAGAGAAATGTATCAGTTATTAAAATGATAATACAATGGATTTTACACAAAGGCACAGTACTTTAAAAATTTGTACAACCTGCCTTTTTTGTGTAACAGATCAAAAAAATTTATTAGCAATGGATGAACTGACTTGGATACTAAAATCAAGCTGAACCTTTACTGAAAGCCTAAGCTAAATCTTTTGAGGTTCAAAAAGTTTACTTTTAATTTTTGGGCTCCTCTGTGCTCTGGTTCCATCTTGGATTAGAAATGGAAGTACTAGAATACTCCAAGCATTGCAAAACTTGTTTTATTTCCAGCAGATTCTGAAATCTCATGTATCAGTCTTGTTTCCACTCCTACTTTACAGATCCAAAAAAGTTCAGATATATTCGGACACTACATGTTTGAACCTGCAAAGCTTCTGAGATGTGTTGACTCCTTACTGAAATTCAATAAAATATATATCTAACCACTACTCTCTGCTCAGCTTGAATATAGATTACTATTGATTTAAAGATAATACATAAAGTGAATAATTCATCTTGATGGTTATCTAATATGCACAGACGAATAGGATTGCTACCTCTCATGTCTGAAGTCTGCTTAAGTAAAAGTTTGTGTAGCATTTGGCAATACATTCACTCCAGTCATATACTTCTGATTATGGTCACAAACTACATTCAGAGGACATGCATTTTGGGCTATAGAGAAAAATCATAAGCAGTACATGATTACTTAAATGTTACTTAAAGGTTTAACATCAACAATGAAGCACAACATTTATTAACTTTATTAATGTTCATAGTATCTTATATTAATATATCAGTTTACTTTCCAAATGTTCCCAAAGCAGTTTACAGATATTGGCCAAATTCACAACTAGCATATGAGGTGCAACTCTAATAACTGGTTTGGATGAATGCAACTCATTTCTGATGTTCTCAAAATATTGTTGGATCCCAAGGGTGCAAATTGTGGGAGTGTGTGTGTGATGACATTCTTCCATTCAGTAAAATTATCAAAACATTAACACCCAATGCTAATTAGTACACTGCTATTTTAAAAACATCTTCAGATAGATGATACTGTTTGGACGAGGGACAGTTGGCTTAATCTCAACCTGTACAGAAACAATGTTGTGCTTTGGTATCAACAGTAACATACGGAGGGTTTGTGGATAGTCCATTGGATCCACAGGTTTGGTTAATTCAGAGTATTTAACTCTCTCATATACAGCATTCATGTGCCCTTTTTAGGTGACAGACCCTCAGTAAATTACCTTAATAGCAAAATCAGGCAATAATTTTGGTGTTACCTTATGAAAACATCTGACTATGCCCAGTTTACTTAGGCCCAGATTCTGCTACTCTTACTAATGTCTGACCTTACTCAGCAAGCAGTCCCACAGATTTCATTGGGACTTCTTGTTGCTAAGTTACTACTCAATGTGAGTGAGGGTGGCAGAATCGAGCCCTTAATTTGATGTCTCTGGGAGCAAGTTTGTGGCCCATTTCTAGAACTAATAAACAAGGATCCAGTTCAGCAACATTTTTAATCAGAATTACTTATGTGTTTAATGTTATGCATGTGCTTAGGTATCTTGCTCACAGGGACAATAAACAACTAAATAGCTCCACTATCTAAAGGGCTAAAACCTGTAGTCCGTATTAATGCAAAACTCCCACTGAAGTCACTGGGAGTAGCTTTAAAGTATGTTAACCATTTTTATTTACACAAAAATATTGGCTATGGGACTTCAGAAAGTATAAGATATGTAAAGCTGCACATATTTAAGTGTGAGCATAAAACTCGCAAAACACAACCCCTAGATGATCTCTAAACAACAAATAGAGGCATATACTGTAAGTTTGTGAAACAGGCTGTCTTGGACTGAAAAAAAAATTACTTAATATAAAAAGGAAGCCCAAGCATGCTAAAAGGAAGATAAGATAATGCAAAGAGAAATAAATCCATGAAATAGTCTGCTGAATGCCAAACTGAAAAAGTATACTGTACACAGTATTTTATCAAACTGCAGCCTAAACAAATGTCAAAAGGAATAATTTCTTTAACAAATACGGGCAACAACTGAGGGAAAAGGGTTGTTCACTAACATATATTTAGTCAAGATTAACAATGGATAAAAGAATGTACTAAGAACAGATTTAATAACCCTAAACTGTCATTCACCTTGTAGGAGGTATTCAAGATACAGCTAATAAAACACACAAAAAATGGTTTTAACCACTCTGAAAAAAATTCTCTGTAGACTAAAACACTGAAGGATGACCACTAAGATAAATGCTCTCTTTTGAGTGCTGCCTTGCCGTTAACCTTCATAAGGAGTCTCACAGAAACCTACAACCGTAATACATTGCATTGCTACGTTTGACAGTCAGTTTAAAAGGGAACTTCGTAAATGCTTCTATTTTATTCCCTGACTGTGTTAGTTTATCAATAATTTTCTCAGCTTTAATAACAGAACCCATGACAATTTTTAGGGGTGGAAGCTGCAGACAGTACAATTGTCACATAAATAAAATGCCAACATTAAGATTTATAGAAACAAGATTCTCTAACAAGAACCTTAACAGTCTTGATTACTTGCGCCATTCTGCATAAAATACAAAAATGCAATTTAAAATGTAGCCATTAAAATAATTCAAGTCAGAAATGTTTGAACTAATGATATATACAGAGTACACAGCCCACTTCTCATGTGCTAATCATACCGAGGAAGAAAAAAAACAGCTCAATCAACTTTTCCCCTTTAATTATTGTTTTCTTTCCCTCATGACCCTGAGTATTCAACCTTAAGTTCAGTAGGAGGTGGCTTGAGATAGACAGTGATGAGAGATCCTGTTTGAAACAGCTTCTCTCTGTCACCCTAAAGAAAAAAACACTGTATGTTAAAACATGCCGTTAATCCATTATGGATGCACATGCATCTTTAGAAAATAAACAACGGAACATTATCTGTATTTTTAAATAGAAAATGTGTCAATTGCCTGCATCAATGTAAAAACTGTACATTCAGTTACAGAGGTATGAATCCAGAGTCTCTATTGACTTCATTGGGATTACTCTGGAATTATATTTCTGGAGCTAAAAGCAGAATTTGGTCCACGCAGATTACATATTATTATATAATCGGTGAGGGCACCATTTATAAACTATTCTATTTAAAAGCTAAACTATTTAAAAACTGTTTTCAAACAACAACTCTCTTTAGTGTAAGCTATTTTCCGAAAAAATAAACAATAATATGAAATAGCAATGCCGGGGAAGCTGAATACCTCTGTGCCAAGCCATAAGTGCATCAAGGGTTCTAAACAGCATAGACTTATTGGGGAGCAAAGACAGCAATGTCAAGAAGGCTCTTTTCAGAGTAGCAGCCGTGTTAGTCTGTATCCGCAAAAAGAAAAGGAGTACTTGTGGCACCTTAGAGACTAACAAATTTATTTGAGCATAAGCTATCATGAGCTACAGCTCACTTCATCAGATGCATGCAGTGGAAAATAAAGTGGGGAGATTTTATATACACAGAAAACATGAAACAATGGGTGTTACCATACACACTGTAAGGAGAGTGATCAGGTAAGGTGAGCTATTACCAGCAAGAGACAAAAGAAGGTTCTTGAAACACCAATGGCTTGGCATCAAAGCACTGGCTTCCTCTGCCTCCAGCATATCCATATGCCCCCAGTCCCACCAATCTAATCACTCTCCTCCACATCATCCTCTTTCCTTCACAGCTGGGGGATTCTTGCACCCTCTGCACCACCCTGCTCATACCCTCTTGCCCACCATGAGATGTTGAGGGGAGGCTGAGTGCCCATGTAGAGAGGACATGAGGATAAGAAGGGGAGTGGAGTGAACTTGAGATTGTGAGCAGGAATTCAAAAGATGGCAGGGTTGTGCAGAGGAGCACAGAGAAGTTGCATTTGATTTGGAAGTTCAGAATGCAAGAAATGTAGAAGAGAGAGTCATCAAAATGCAGTTCTCTTTCCATCCTCCCCTTGCCTCCCGCATTTCTCTTAGAGCAATCTTTTCCTCCCTCATTTCCCACTATGTCCCCTCTCCCCATTTAATATCTATGTTTTTCATATTGGCAACACTGAATAATTCTTTTATTTTCCAGCTGCCTAAAATATACAAATGGAACTTTTGTCTAAAAAAAATAATTAAGAAAAAAAATTAGGTGCAATTTTAAAGGCACATATGGGAGCAGAGTACCTAGTGAACTCCCACGGACTTTCCATTAGGGCTAGGCATACAATTCCCCTGTGTGCCTTTGAAAACCACCCCCTTAGTCCCTGTCATAATATACTTTTTACTTATTAACTTGTATTTTGTTTCATTAGTGGCAGATAAAGAAAACAGATCCCTTGGAGAGGAGATATATCTGTCCATTAAACTAATTACATCATAGTCTCACAGACCATGTCTTTCCAATAACTGCCATATCATTTGGTACAAATTGATAGGAATGCTCACAAGAGTAGGCAATACCCATGTTCAGGCTGTGTAAGGAATTTAGAGACTTCTCAATGGTGACCTTTGGTAAATCAGGGTAAACTCAATGCCAAAGCTATTTCAATGCATAATTAAAAATAATAGAACACATAAATCTGTGAAAAAATGATGTTAAAATATTATAATTATTTCTGGTTACTCCGATTCTTAATTACGATGTGTTGTTATTTGCCCATTTTGCCCTGGTGCTCTGCATACCAGCACAAGCTTGCTTGTCTAAAATACCTCTGCAATGCAGAGGATTAAGAATGTTAAGACCAATGACATCTGAATGCAGGGGTTTGTGTTACAGTGGGACACAGCACTGCACAAAGTCTATCTAAGCTAAACAGGAAAACAAAACTATAGGTAATCTGTCACTGTCAAACTACTTGTCTTTCAACATTGCTCCTGGTGTTTACAATGGACAAAGATAAAAGTAGTTTTCAGGATGAATGGTTTGATCCCCAGAGTATAATTTTCAGCCAATTTTTTAAACTACCAAAATGACAGTGTGCTTTTGAAAAAAAAGTTACTATTGTTTTGTTTGCTTAAATTTTATAGAACTTGAAATATCTATTTTATAAAGATTTCTCTCATATGTTAGAAAACAACTTTTTGTTTATTTTTTTATTTTATTTTTATATTTATAGTTGACCAAATATTCCAAATTGCCAACCCAAATTGCCTACATCTAATTTTTCATAGCATTTTGATAATGGATCTATGAATATGATCCTTTGGGCAAACAAATAATTAACAATACACTTGATGACTTCTCGGCGTTCCCGTGCATAGGAAATTTAAATAGAAGTATGGTGCACATTTTTGATGCAGTTACGTGAGGGTTTCCCCCTTAATTTCCATATACTCACAGCAACAGCACTTTCAAGAGTAGGAATTTCAAAACTAGTAACCCTCAAAGACTGGCAGGCTAAACTTTTAAGAGAACCATCAACAGAATAATTAGCTCCATTCTGAAACAATAAATAGAAACCCATATTTATTTGTGATAAAACATGTGTGTCAAACTTTATGACATACTGGTAAGCAATGGCCAGAGAAAGGGCTCTGTTTGAATAGATATTTTTACCAGAATGCACTTTTCATGGGGGTACATGACTAATATCATTTGAAAACTGAAGCTAAGGCAGAATTTGCTCATCGTAACCTTCCATGAGAGGGATCTTTATCCGCCTAGTTGGAGGAAAAGGCTTGCCCTTATAAGGGTTCCCCTACAGTAGGTGGGCAGTTGTGGAAAACTTTACAGGGAGGGATAGGAAGGGCAGGTCAGGGAAAGTCACTGTGTAACACTGACAGACCCCAGTTGTCAGTGGGCAGAATCGAACCTAGGGCCTCTGGAGCTTAGTGTATGAGCATCTACTGCATAATCTAAAAGCTATATGGCCCTTAGCGAAGACTATAGAGCAGACTCATTAATCTGCCTCTCTCTCTCTCTTTCTCTCTCTCTCTCAGTGGTCTTGGTGTCACTAGCTGGGACAGCACACCACACCCAGGAGGTGTGTGAATTACAACTGCACTGCCCTTTCTGTGTAGGAGGGTGGGGTACGGATACCACAGGTAGCCCTGGGATTGGCCTGGCAGCAGGAGTAGCAGGGATCCGCTGGCAGCAGTGTCTCCATGTGCAAGCAGCCTATCAGACGGTCTGGATGCCTGCTCACCATAGCTACATGGTAAGACTGGAGGTGGGGTGGGGAGACACTCCCCTTCCAGCAGGTGCAGGTCAACTAGAGGAAGGAAGGGAAATCCCCTCTCTGGGCTTCTTTATCAGCATGGCTGGGGTGGTTGAATCCCTTCCTCCTGTGCAAGAGGAGGATTTAATCTATACAAGGGAAATGGAACTGGGCTAGGGCACAGAGAACTCGGTCTTTACAGGGAACATGGGCTGCCCTTGAAAGGGATAAAGAGGGCCTGGGAAACCCAGGTGGAGACCCCTTTCCCCAAGTAGCAGGGGTCACTTGGAGGTAAACCCTGCCAGGGCAGTACAACAAGCATTAAGGATTTGGGGGAGGCCAAAACTTGATTGAAATGATGCATGATGTTGTAGCAGAAGTTATTTCAGCATCAATTCAAGAGTTATAGGGTGCTACAAGACAAGCAGAGTCAGACCAGGGGGATCAGCTACCTCTAAGACCCAAGAGGCAGAGCACAAGAATGGCAAGAGACACAATCACTAATGGCAGGGGTGGAACAACACCAAGGAGTGGTTGAGGGGCAGGACAGTTCAGGAGAGAGAAGTGTAATGGGCATAGTTTGGGAGAGCATGGTGCCACAACCAAGGGAGAGCCTTGCAGCAGTTCAGGCACAGGATAGTTGATACACGGCTCTCTCAGATGTCAACAACTTCTCACAACTGTTACAGATTAATTTACAATTGTTTCAGAGGCCAGGGGCTTACCTCACAGGGGAGTCCTGGTCACCATGCATGGGTTCAGCTTTGGGATAAAGGAATAACTGGATGCTGCAGTCCCCAAACAATGGGGTCATTAACACAAGAAGCATGGGAGAGAAAAATTCAGGGATAGGATTGCCCTTGAAGGGGTACCCAGAGAGCCTCGGGACTTTGAGGGATCCATGGAGGTTAGTTAGGAATATGGTAATGCAGAAGCATTGGACCCAACAGGAATTTACCTTCTCTCCAATACTAAAGATAAGATATTGAGAGGTGAATACATAAACATTTATCGCTGCCTGACAAGGAAGCTATGAAAGACAATAAGACGGGATAGGATAAGCAAACCAGTCATAGAATCATAGGGTTAGAAGGGATAACTAGGGTCATCTAATATAACCCCTTGCCAAGATGCAAGATTTGATGTGTCTAAAACACTCAAAAAAAATGGCTATCCAGTCTCCTTTTGAAAACCTCCAGCGAGGGAGGTTCCATGACCTCCATAGGCAGTCTGTTTCATTGTACTACTGTTTTTACAGTTAGGAAGTTTTTCCTGAGATTTAATCTAAATCTGCCAATGTCAAACAACCAAGGCTAGGTACAATCTGAGAAAATTGGGAAGCAGCTTTTTTAACCTACACATATGTTATTTTGGAGCAATACCCCGAAAGAAGCCCAGCATTATTAAAATATTTGGACATAATATGGCAGGCATTTAATACATTTGGGGGCATGGACTGGTTTAATTGTGATGAACAGTTTAGGCTGAGGGCTGCAACACAGGCTAGAATTCAATGGGGACATCCCGCATCACATGTTCTGGTTGGGGTGGATGAAACCATGGGGGCCAGGTGTTCATACTGATAGAGGCCTATCTATTACTCAGCAAGCCCAAAAGAGAGCCCATGGTCTGAATGACATTTGCTAGACTTTTAACAAGGGCAGGTGTTTGCTTTGGGGCCCACGCGGACCACTATTGCTACAGCTTTTGGGGAAGGCCAAAATGTGGTATAACATTGAGGTAAATCCACTTCCCCTCCTGCTTGCTTCGGGGTACAGGGACAGGGGCAGAGTAGCTGGCAGCAGAGGTATTGGCAAAAGCTTCTAAGTCCAGTTAAACTCAAAGTGTTATGGTTACTCCTTTGGGATTATCCCCAGCAAAACAGATGGATTGCATTTATGGAACAGGTTTACATCAGGATTTAGGATTCTCTATATGGGGATAAGAAGTCATGTAATGTCCACAAATCTGAGGTCCATAGAATGGTTAGAGAAAATGGTAAAGAAAAAGATTGCACAGGAAATAAATGCTAACAGAGTTGCAGGCCCATTCAATCATTTACTTATGAAGAATATCTGAGTTTCTCCCTCCAGTCTTGGCTCTTAAGAAGGCACCTGGCGCTTGATCCACCATTTGTCCTACTCACATGATAGTTCAGTTAATGATGCAACAGAGCCTGAATTATGTTCAGAACATTATTCTTCCTTCAGTGAGGCTGTGTGCATGGTTAAGACCTGTGGCCTGGGGGCGCTGTTGGCAAAATGTGACATCAGGTTGGCTTTTCTGTTATTGCCAGTGCATCCTTCTGATTTTAACTTCAGGATTTCTGTTTCAAGAGTCAGTTGTATTTTGATAAGTCACTTCCAATGGGATTGTCTGTCTCCAGCTCAGCAAAAATTCAGGACAATGCTGGAATGGGCAGTGATGTGGGAGTCTGGTTTATACCATGAAGTATGCTATTTGGATATATCTTGTTTGCAGACAGGGCAGATTCTGAGGAGTGTTCTAGATTACTAGCCACACTGCAAGGCCTGGCTGGTAAGCTGGAGGTACTTCTGTGGAAAAAAGAGAGGAGCACTCTTCGAAGCTGACCTACCTGGGGATTGAGAGAAACACACAGGCTGCTATAGCTAGACCCTCCCTGGATAAACTGGAGGAACTTCTGGGATTGATCATCAAGACTAGAGCAGCAAAGAAGGTTACACTGTGGGAGTTGCAATCTATTATTGGGCATCTTAACTTTGCATGCCAAGGGGTGGTCCTAGAGTGGGCATTTTGCATCAAATTGTCATCTGCCACACAGAAATAGAAAAGTCCAACTATTTTATAAAGGCTAATAAAGAGATAAAGGAAGATTTAGAGGTTTGGGAACAGTTTCT
The DNA here is from genome assembly GCF_965140295.1 of Lepidochelys olivacea. Classification (NCBI taxonomy): domain Eukaryota; kingdom Metazoa; phylum Chordata; order Testudines; family Cheloniidae; genus Lepidochelys; species Lepidochelys olivacea. The sequence continues at coordinate 26,822,693 of NC_140417.1, read as the reverse complement.
GAATCAATTTAATGGAGTGTCTTTTTGGAGGGAGGAATGGATGATAGAAGCAGATTTAATGGTTCATTCAGATGCATCAGGAAGAGTAGGTGTTGGAGTATTTTACCAAGGCAGGCGGTGTGCCAAGAAATGGCCCTGAGATTGTACAGTAAAGAATATCACATTCCTAGAATTCCTTCCAATTTTGGCAGCAGTAACTGTTTGGAAAATGGATTTTTCAAACAAAAGTGTGTTTTTGAAATGACAGCATGTCAGTGGTACGTGTTATGAATCACCAGTCCTCCAGATCACTCAGGATTATGAAGTTGGTAACAGCATTTGTATTACAGTGTTTAAATCTTAAAATGTTTCTCTGCCAAGCATGTCCCCAGGACATATGAATTGCTGAGGCCACACCTGAAGCCTTCTGGCAGGGGCTCCAACTCACTGCCAACTATGCTGCAGAATGGATTGGTAAAGATTAGATTTCAAGAGAAGCATCCCTGATGGGAGCTGAGTCAGGGGGTGTTGGGGCTCTTACATCTTGTACAGCAGGAAGCTGATCCCCCCCTTTTTTTTCTAACGCCCTTTAATGGAGTTGAGGAACGGGGGTTGGTGCTCCATCTGGAACAGCAGGAAGTCTACCCTCTGCTTTATTCACTTCCTTTCACCTTATGTGAAGGGAGGGTGGTGGGGTCCAGGTAGCAGGATAGCTGGGACCTGGTTGGGGATTATATGGAAATGTTCAAGGAAACCTGCACTGTAAAATTTGTCGCCTGCCAGTGCCAGATATTTTAAGTGGATCAAGTTGCAGCCTAATGAAATCACATTCATTGCCTCCTGTCTTTCTTCTGGTGTGGCCAGACAACATGACTGCCAATTTATTAAGTACAGTGTCTTTCAGAAATTACGTAACACCAATGCTCCATAATTTCCACTGGCTAATAATACATGCCAAAATGGAATTCTCGTTGTTGGTTTTCACCTACAAAACCTCTCATGATTTGAGTCTGGTTTGCCTGACATGTTACCACTCTCTGTGCCACACTACAACAGGTGAGACCAATAAAGTCACTCACACAAGAGTTTCTAGATTTAAGATTCACAGGGCTGCTGGCAGAATTTTCTCTGAGAGTCCTTAACTTTGGAATGTGTTCCCCATTATGGTCTGTCGGATTTTGAATTTACTAACCTCCTGGGCATGCTGCAAAGTCCATCTTTTTTCTTAACTATTTGGGTTGGTGAGAGATATGGTGGCTTTGATCTGTTGTAGTCATTATTATAATCAAGTGGTGGCTTATTGTTTAGCATTGATGTGTGTGTAAATTCTGTAAGAAAGTGAATTATCTTAATTTTATTTTAAAACTATAAGCAATTTTACCAATAATTGCAACAATTTATTGCAACTTACTACTTTTTGTTTTTAAAAATACAATGATCTAGTCAAATTTATTTATTTGACAGGGGATTGCGATGTTAGAGGATGAATTTTCTTTCACTTCCCACAGCATTTTGTCTCTGAGGATTTTCTTATACTGTAAAAAATTATCTCTTTACTCATTAACAAACCACAGCAAACTTGTTATCATATTAATATTCAAAGAAGTTTGTCATATCCCATTTATTTAATTTTATTTTTTATTTTTTTCAATTAAGTATACTCTGAGTAATGAATAAAGGGTAACCAAATATTTCAATCTTTATTTGCTTTCTGTCTATGGAATACCAATAGTTTTAATTTTGTGAAGCACCTAGAGACTAAGGGTTAGATTGCAAACACTGTACTTCCACTGGTGTGCAGTTACTAAAGTAAGCACTATAAAATCTAAATAAATAAATAGAATCACCATTTTGCTCTTGCTCATTTTTCAGCAGTAAATGAACACCTTAACTTCTTGAGGACAACTGTCCTGTCTAGATCAACCAACCTATTCCAGCAGTAACTATAGCATACAAAATGAATGCTTTCAAAATGCAACACATCAAGAGGGAGAGTAATATTGGGAGGTGAAGAGAACATGGAATGGCTCCAAGGTATTTAAGAAGGAAAAAGAGAGGAGATCAGACAACAGTACACAAATATTTCCCTAATTAGTATCTTAAAAGACTGGTCATGAAAAAAGAGGTAGGATACCAGAGTCATGTTGACTAATTATGACTTCCTTGTTAAGGGAGTTACTGAAGGCATTGCCAGAAGCATGCATATCATCATATGATTCAAATTTGTACAGGACAGCTGACTCATTGATCTTCTTTGGTGGGTAAATGGTTTCAAAATTTGTTTCAGGCTAAAGAACCAATTTAAAAAAAGACAGATGTACAATTTTAAGGATGAAGACATGCATTGATCAAGAACTGGAAGACAGATTACACTGGCTTTTTCAAACATAGACAAAACAAACACAGTGAATATCACTGAACTGTAGCAATAAGAAGACATTTTGCCCAGTAAGATCTATGTCTGCATAGTAGTCAAGAGTCATTTGTTTGGGCCACACAATAGGAACTTGATAGTGAGACATTTATGTCAGGCACTTCCAAAGATAAGCATTGTAAAGGCAAGTTTTAAACAGGACAGGTTAATAAAAAGGGTGCTGAAGTAGGAAATAATATTTCAAAAGATAAAATATCTACAAAAAGTAAAAATAATTGACAGTCATCAAATGGAACAAAGGAGCTGATGTGAACATGAAAGGGAAAAGATTTAGAACTAATTTCTGCTGTCTGTCACAATAATGCAACTCCAATTAAAGTTAATGGAATTCCATTGGTGTACATGAAAATAAAATTTCCTAATTTCTAAGTGACTAATATCACCTTTCAGAAATATAGCCTATAACAGACTCATGTCACAGCTATAGTAGCCTATGAGAATGTCTGGAGCAAAACATTTATAAAACATATTTCTATGTGAAAAAATTAAGTGCTTGTTAAAAAGGTACCAGATTGACAGTATGGAAACTGAAGTTCTCCACTGATCCACAGAACTGCAGACAGTGTTCTAAGTAACTGCTTGCAAATGCACTTCAGTATGAGGGGCCTTTTCTAGGAGTCAGAAAGCAGTTAAGTCTCCAGTAACTACGGTATTTGTTCCTGAGCTTCCATGTCAGACTGCCAACAGGGAGTGTGCATTACACTAGCAGTATTGATGACTGTTTCTATGAACTGGGCACCTGACCTCACAAATCAGACTGGAACGACCAAATTCATTTCACATACAGCCAGCCACTAAAAAGTTGGTTGATGGTAATGACTTGGAGGTAAAATGCCCTATATCCTACTACCAATACCCTGAGTGTGATAATCAGGTAGCCAGGCTTCTCCTCCGTCATCTCAAAGCACAATGTTTTAAATATCAAGGTCCTTGCCTATTTACATCTTCCTCTTTCTTAGATGTCAACTAAGAGGCATTAACTTCCAGACACTTATGTCTGTAATCATTCAATCACATTTTAGGGAACCAAAGCATGCAAGATTCATCCATATGGCACACAGCTGGGTTTATCCCAACAGTAAGACACATGTGTGCTGGCAATGGATGTAATGCTATATTGTAATAACCTTCAAAGAGATAGTGAGGTGTAGGGCTATGTTTGGCAGCTAATGTCTGTATATGTTTTCAGATTGTTTTGCCCCAGTTTAGAATGCAAATATCTACCATCAAGACCTTTCCTCTTTCTCCTGCTGTATAACAACATGAGGTAACCTCTGGAAGCTTGCAAATGTTCATCTCCTGGCCTGCACCTGAAAAAATCTACAGGGCCTGAGAGCCTTGTGCCTCGCTTATTGTAAATCAACTGGGATTGGGCAGATGATATTTCTATTTGAATCACAATATGAATTTGTCCAATAAATACTTGTATGAATGAACCTGACAAACAACAGCATTTCTTTTTACAATTCCCTAATAATAGACCATGGATAAATTTTTAACACTTTCACACTAACAGCTGAAAAATGCCAAATGGAAGTTATTTTGCAAAATTTGGATGCATATATCTTACAAAAAATGATGTAAGTAGTGTGCCTTTTGTTGAGGAACATAGCAACAAGGAGACATTTGTGGACTCATTTTTGGAGGTGTTGAATACCAGAGCCTCAGCAGCACCCAAGAAAGTCAGTGGGATCTGTGGGTGCTTAGTACCGCTGAAAATCAAGCCACTTAAACCTCATCCAGATCTTAGATTATATTATGGCACCGGATAATTCAGAAGCAAATCGTACTTTTGTTTAATGACAGAAACCAAATCAGAGGCAGATGATAACAAATAGCTCTGAATATTAACTGAAGGTTGACGATGCAATTTTTTTTTTTTTTGCCAAACCCATGATACACAGTATCACAGTTGACTATAAAAACATTAATTGCTGGAACAAACATTATAAGAATAGTTGGTGAAAGTAGCAGAGTTGAAAAGATTAAAAGAATTATAGGATGAAAAATAAATAAATCCAGAACTTAAGAACATTAAACAAAGCAGCAAATCATTTAAACTTTAATTGCTTTGATTCAAATCTGCAAGTCAAAAGAGTGATAACCCAATTAAAAAAAATAGGGCTTTTTCTTCAAACTGTAACAATGTTAGAAAAAAGGAAGACAATGTAAAAACACTAATCTGTGCAATATATTCACACTATAGGGATGACCAAATTTGCATTGTAACAGGGGAAAGCGGTAGCACTACTAGAGGCGAATGAATCACAACCTATAAATTACATACAGTTGCAGAAGCATATTCAATAACCATAAATTACTTTCAGAGAGCCTAAAATTCAGATCAACGTCATAAATTTAAGGAAGAAATGCTGCCTGTGGTATATAATGGCCAAGAAAATGAAATAAAAGGAGAGTGTAGCATGAACGTGACCACAAAAGGAAAAAGTACACTTCACTGTTTGTTGTGGTATCAAACGGAAGACATTTTCCATTAGATGAATGGGTCTGTATATGTTTCAATGTATTAAAATAACGTACAAAACTACAGGTCATGATGACCTTAAACAAACTATAGACTCCAAAATATAGAAGAGAGAAAAGGTTTCGAAGAATCATTTCAAATACTACTTGAAACAACAACACATCTGGAAAGAATTGTGACAGAAACAGTAAGAACTAGCTGCTATGGAAAATGCTCTCAAACTTAAAGTATGGGTGGCCTAGTGGGTCACACAAGTGATACTTTCCATTCTGGGATGAACTGCCACTAAGAAGAAGGAATACTACTTAAAGCAAATAGCATCATAATTACTATTTCTATGTGAAATGAAATCCTTGAGAGTCTTTAGAGACATCTGTTTACTTGCCACACTTGAAAAAACACATTGAACAGGTCATAGGAAATAGCAGTCTATGTCTTCAATATCAGTACTACTATTCAAAAGATCCAGTGCTGATAGAAACAGTGCCTGCATATCCATGGGAAAAGGTAGGTTCTAGCTTTTTCCATTGTCATGTAAAGGACTATATGTTAATTATTAACTATTATTGTACCTTTCTGTAGAGGGCTGTCCTGTCAAGCATATCAAGTGTTGCAATTATAAAATCCACACATCTACAATCCAAATCCAAATGTAAATGAAATTCATATTCTCTAGGTATATAATCCTTGTAACAATGGTCCACTGTATTCTGGCAATGAATTTAAAACATTTGCCTCAACCTCTGAGTCAGGTTACAAACAAGGCCACTCTTTCCCCAAGTAAAATGGCCATGCAGAAACTGGGGAAAGGGATATTGAAAAAAGAATCAGAAGGGAACACTAATAGATATTTGTATTTTTCTGGATTATGAGATGGACCCTAGCTTAGTGCTGTGCAAACTGCCCCGCACAAGAGGTACGGGGGGGTGGGGGGAGCCATGAAGAAACTTCAGCCTTTCACCCTTTTAAAAAACAAACACACAAATAAAAGTACAGGCTGACTTATTTTCAACAATTTAGTAAATTTCATAACTACAGTAGGCCTACTATGCCTTTAAATTAATTTTAATTCTCATTCATTTTAATTCATTTAATGATTAATTGATATTAAAAGACATAAATTGGCAACATATATCATAGTAGTTGAGAGCGCCTAACCTCTTGAATGAGTTAGATGTTCTAACACTAAACCAAATGAATGAATAATCTAATCTCTGTGTTTTCCCTCCACCTTCTGGAGTGAAAAAGAGTTTCAGATTACAAGTAATACCAAAAAAAAACCAGTTTCAGATTCAGTTTATTACATAAAAGTACTTCAGTCTAGCAATCAAAGAAATGATTACTTACTGTAACTGTGGTTCTTCAAGATGTGATGCAGACGTGTATTCCATTTAGGTGACTCACAAGCAATACCCTGTCCAGGGGTGGGGGCTCGGAATCTACTGAAATTTCAGCACTATGGCATTGGAAAAAAACTAATTTTCCCTGAATAAGGGATGAAACACTGATTTTGCTGCCAAACGCACTCTCGGTGAACTAAGCCCAATTTCTGAAGACGTAGGAGGTACTCCAAGATGTCCTGGATGGAAGTTCCTGTCGGTTGGGTCCCACGGGCCAACGACCACACCAAAAACCTCTTTCACTCTGTTAAGTAGGCCATCCTAGTGGAGGGCTTCCTACTGTTGAGTTGTACTTGTTGAACAGACGCTGAGCACTGCTCTTCCTCTTCATTGAGCCATGCAGCAGCTGTGTTGTAAGGGGCAGAGAGCTGAGCACAGGATGGAAGGTGAGGTCATGGATCTGAGTGAATAGGTCAGGATGGAGAGGAAGTATATGGGAGGCTGAACTGAGAGAGCAAGAAGGTCTGAGAACCAGCACTGTCTCAGTCACACTGGAGCAATGAGGATGAGCTTGGCCTGATCTACCTTGAGATTCAGGATGACCTGAAGAATTATCAGAATGGGGGAAAGGCCTTTGGAAGAGTCAACTGCCAGCTGCAGTGGAAGGCGTCAGAGAGGGAGCCCGGGTTGAGCCCCTCCCCCAACCCCCTTCCCCCCCCCGGAGAGCAGAATAGGCAATATTTTCTGTTTTCTCTCATCACAAAAAAGATTGATCATAGGGATGCCCCACGTTGTCAAGAGACCCAGAGGACACTCAGCATCAGGGACCACTCAGGGCTCAGAAAGAAAACCCTGCTGAGATGGTCTGTGAGACAATTCTGCATCCCTGGCAAGTAGACTGCTACTGGAGTGATGTAGAATTGCCACAGGTTGATCACCTCTAGGCAAAGTAGCCTGGAATGTGCTCCCCCTTGTTTGTTCACATAAAACATCACAATGGTATTGTCGATGAGTATGTAAACCACAGAGTGTCTAATATGGTCCCAGAAGGCGCGACATGCACTGTGCATGGCCTGAAGTTCCAGCACGTTGAGATGGAGTGAGGGTTCCTGACCACAGGCCCTGCACTCAGTGAGCCCAGATGTACCCTTACAACCCAGAAGGGAAGTGTCGGTAACCACTGACTTGGTTGGAGAGGGCTGAGTGAAGAGGATTCCCTGGCAAACATTGCCTGGGGCTGCCCACCAGCAGAAGTAGTATAGGACTAGTGGAGGAAGGTCTATCCAAAGAACACAGAGCAGGGCAGTAGACCTGAAGTGGGCGAAGGTGCAATCTGCCAAACTGGACCACCTGCGTACAAGTGGAGATGTATCCCAACAGGCTCAGACACTTCTGGACTGTCATGAAGGGCTTGCAGACTGAGGCAGAGCTGTTGAATTCCCTGGATGTGGTCAGTCAGCAGAAATGCTCTCGACTTTGTGGAATCTAACAGGGCACCAATGAACTTGATTTTTGCGTGAGAGCCAAGGTTGACTTTCTGATGGTTGAGCAAATGCAATGTGGGGTTGATGCTACCCCTCAGTAACCAATTGTCAAGGTCCAGGAAAGTATGGATTTCTTTCTCCTGACACATGCCATAACCACAGCCATGCATTTGATGCAAACTTTGGGGGAAGAAGAGAGGCCGAATGGAAGAACCACATCCTGAAACTGGCATTCTCCTACCAGAAAATTAAGACATTTTCTGGCTTGGCAGAACTGCATGGAAGTAGGTGTCCTGAAAGTCCAGAGGAGGGATCCAGTCATTCTGAGACAGCTCTGGGAGGATACCAATAGAGTGACCATGCAAAACCTCATGTATTTGATTGATTTGTTGAGCCTGCAAAGGTCGAGAATGAATCTCATCCCTCTCTTAGGTATTGGTATCAGGAAGTATCAGGGAGCAGAAGCCATGGCCCTGCGTTCCAGCAGAACTTCCTCCACTGCTCCCAACATCAGCAGAGAGCTGACCTGCTTGATGAGCAGTGTCTCATGAGAGGAGTCCCCGAAGAGGGACCATGATGAAGACGGGTGAGGAGGGGGTGAGGAGAAGAACTGGATAGCATAACCCAATCTGACTAAAACCCAACTGTTGGAGGTGATCAAGCTCCAAGCACGGTAAAACAGGCCATCCTGTCACCAAAGGGAAAGGGGAATGAAGAGTGTGGAGCAATGACGGAAACACTGCTCTGGAGCAAGGTGTCAAGGTGGGTGCTTAGCAGGCACGGAGGAGGCTATGAGGACTGGTCAAACCCCAAGCCCGACTCCTTCCTCTTATGAGATCTAGCCCTCTTTCTGGATTAGGTCCAATGCTTCAGGGGGAAAGGCTGTGCAAAGGAGTGCTGTGAGCAGCATTCTTGCTGCTGCTGAGCCCCATAGAAGCAACTCTGCATGTACACTCCCATGGACTGCAAAGTAGCCCTTGAATCCTTAGTATCAAAGTGTCATCAGCCTTTTCCAAGAACAAGATCTGTCCATCAAAAGGCAAGTCCTCACTAGCTTGCTGGAAATCCAAAGCAATCCCAGTGTTTTTCAGCCAGGAAGCTCTCCTCATAGTAACCGCAGGGGCCATAACCTTGGCTGAAGTGTCTGCAACATCAAGGAAAAGACTGAAGGGATGTTCTGGCTACAAAGCAGCCTTCTGTGATAAATGCCCCAAACTCCTCATGCAAGGCCTCGGGCAACAGGTTCAAGAAAAATCATATTTGGAAAGCAAAGCTTGTGCATTTGCGATCCTCATCTGTAGGGACAATGAGGTATAGATACTCTCTGTCCTTGGGGGTGGACATGAACTTATCCTGCTGAGCCCTATCAGTCACCGCCATTACAACCAGGGAATTCAGGACTGGATGAGAATAGAACCCTTCAAATCCATGCATAGGAATGAAGAAGCACTTCTCCATGTGCTTAGCCACCAGTAGTACTAAGGCCAGTATACTCCAGAGGGCTCTCGACAGTTTGAGGAGTGCATTATTAATCGGGAGGACCACTCTCCAGGAACAAAGGGCTATATAAAATGTTCACCAGCAGTGGGTGTTCTCCTAGAGAAACTCTATCAGGATGCCAACGGAAGTGACTATGTGGCGTAAAAAGTCCTGGTACATCTTAAAGTCCTTTGGTATAGAAGGGGAGGATGAACCAGGCAACATGGCATCATCCGGAGATGAGGACAAGGCTCTTGGTTGAGCCAAAGCCAGCTCTTGCTCACAGGATGACGTAGCCAGACAGGAGGACTCCGCTCACTTGGCAGGGAGGAAAACTGCCAATCCCTGGGCTTGTGGCTGATCCATCATTGATTTGGTGGGTGATCTTGCCTTTGAATGAGAGATGCGGAGTGGGATCTCCATGGGCGAGGAGCGTCCCACTGAGTCCAAGGAGGCCACTGATACGGGTAGGGCATTGTGGCCAGTAGGAGCCAGGACACGGGTCCTCCATTCAGGCCACGGGTTGCATGCCAACCCTGGGAGCCATGCTAGTCCATTGGTAGCCCTTGGAGCTCATCAGGTGATGCAGAGCAGGAGGATGACTACAATAACTTGGAAGCAGAACAGCCCCAGGATCTCAGAGACATGGTCAGAGTGACTGCCAAAGGAGCCAACAGGCAGTCTGATTCACTCATTGCCTAGAACAAAGTAGGAATTGGTGCCCCCAATGAAGGTAGTATCATTGGTACTGAACATGTCGGTGCTGCAGGCAGGGCTGGTTCTGGCTCAAAGAGCCGCACTGTAGCACCCGAGTGCATCAACATTGAGGGTAGTGAAAGTCCCCATGGAAGTATCTGCACCACCGACTGTAGTGGGGCTGTCGAGGGTCCCAGTACCGAGGTCCCTCATATTGATTCCAGTATCAGTTCCATCCCAACCCCTGGAAGGGGAAGATCTGGATGTGGTATTGAGGGGCTTGAAGATTCAGTAGCATGCTCCATTGGAGGGGCTGTCAAAAGTGCAAAGTCCCAGAAAGTCCTGGACCAGTGATGAGACTGGAACCAAAAGGCTGAGAAGGTCCGCTGCAAGCTGGTACGTCGACACAGTGGATACAATTGGTGCTGGCATCGCCCTTGTCGGTACTGGACTCAACAGATGCCTGGAGGCCAGAAGTGGAGACAACGGTATGGGGTTTCTGACCTCCCTCCTCAGTTCCAGGGAAGAGTCAGAGGTACCCGCGACATCCCACACACTGGAGCCGGCCCTGTACCAGTCTGCGCTTTTCCTGGGGGAGGCAGAGGAGTCACCCTGAGACCTGCGTGGTCTCAGTCTTATAAGAACTTTTCCTCAGCACCAACAATGGAGAACAGCTCCTGTTTCTCTTCGGAGTGATGCCTGTCTCAGAACAAGATGCAGCAGCACTCTCCAAGCCCAAGGGTGATCTTCGGCAAAGAACTTGGTACTAGATCAGGCCGCATGGCCTGCTTAAGCAGGTGCTGCTTGAGGCAACAGTCCCGTGCCACATGAGTCCTCTTCTTGAACAATCTACAGACTGAACAACGCTATTTAAGCTGCCCTGAGAGCAGTTTGACTACACTCCCATTGAGAACAATGTGAAGCGGCGGCCATTTTGAAAGAAGGCATTTTGCTAATGGCAACCCCACAGCTAAAGTACAGAAATGCACAGTTAAGGCATCCAAACAATCCAAATTTAACCCTGTAGTGGCACCATAAGAAAAACAGTATTTTTTTTGTTTAGAAACTATTTTTATCTAATCTTGGATTATATACACTGTTATGCACTAACAACAACTCTATGGTTATTGTATAGTGTCAATAATAGGTGGAGTAAAGAATGTTTGGATGTCTTAACTGTTAATTTTCATATCTTAACCTGTTTGGATTTATTTTAAATTTTTACATTAATTATGAATTTTCTGGATTTGTAACCTTTGTTTTTGGGATGATTACATCCCTGTAATGTTTCTACTCTTAAATTATTGATGTGTGCTTGACCTTAACTCTAGTTTAACAGTTTTCATCTGGGAATACATAGACTCAGAGACTGAGACAGAAAACAGTATACTGCTGAGTAGAACAATGCTGGTTGATAAAAAAGGCATTCAGTACAGGGATAACATCAGCAAATCATAATACCATCTAAATATTGTGGGACGAAATACTCTTAAAGACCCAAGAGCCCTAGTCAGGAGTTTTCAGTAAATTGGGAGATTTTTTTCCATGTTTCTCTCTGCACATGGAAGTTGTGAGCAGAGCTTGAGGGCCATACCATAAAAAGATATGACAGACAAGGCTGTGGAAAGACACTGGGTTGTGTACAAAAATCTGTATATGGAAATGGAGGCAGTCACAGATAGGAAGGTGATGGGGAAGAGAATGGCATTTCGAATGGGGAATGGGGGAGGACTTAGCATCTGCTGAATTAAGCAATAGTAAGAGTTTAGTCCCATAACTGCTCTTGCTAATAAACAGAGATATGGACATGTAGAAAATGGAGAAAAAGTACCAACTACAATCAAAGTTAATTTCTTTCCAGGACTTACTTGGTAGCCTACGAGTTGGCCCTCAAGTCCTCTCTGGTGCTTGACTGCAAGTTCTTCAAAATATAACTGTAACTGTGTGACAGAATTCTGTAGACCTATTCTCTTATCGCACTGGAACCTTTCAGTGAAATACTGATTCTTGCTCATTCACTGTAATGGGGCAGCATACAAGAATGGTGGACGTGGCTCTATGGGCATACGAAACAGCCATATTTAAGCTTACATTTTTGTTGAGGTTTACATTTTTAAATAAGCTTACCCACTTTGTTGTCCAGTCTAATTGTGGAGAGAAGCCAAACAGTAAAGGTGAATGGCTAGATCAATGGAAAAGTAAAAGCGGTAGTTCCATGTTAATGAACATTTGTGGAAGTCACTCAGATAAACACAAATATCTCCAATTGTTTGGGCTGAATGGAATGTACTTGATTCTTATGAAGGTCGATATATTCAGTTCACATTTATAGGATATTACTGAAGCTTCCATGAAGTCAGAGATTAAGCAAACTTTAGAAGATCATGGAAGATTGAGTATTAGTGCTTACCCCCATAGGAAAGTTGTAGTTGATAAACAGAAGCCTTTAGTGACTGGGAAAGATACACTCAGGCATGTTAACAGCTTACCTTGTTTTCTAAGAGGGGGTTGTCTGGTCTGCCTGTATTGTAAAGGAGAAAGGTCTACTCTGGAATTACTGCAATGTCTAATAAATGCACATTTTATGGTGAAAGAAGATAAACTGCTAATTAATGTTTGTACAGGACTTTTGATATGTAAATCTGATATCTAATAGTGATGGCCAGATCCACTGTTATAGCAAAGGAGTCCTTAGTGCATTTAGTGGGATGGGAAGGGGGAAGCTGCTTTTATACCCCTTTCATTCTGGGCCAACCAGCTGATGATCTAGTACAACCCCTTGCATAAATGAGAGCTGCTACAGGGGTGCTGTAATTTGTACTAGCTGCAAACAATGTCCACCGGCCATTATGGTAGCTGAAAATCAGGTCTACCTCCTTCACACATGAAAGAGGGGTGGCATAGTAATCACTACAGTGGGTATCTATCCACAAAGAATCCCTCTGTGCTGGAAGCAGCTCTAATGTATCAAAGGACAAGTCCTATGCATTTATTAATTACTGTGACTGTATTGGAGTTGGGCTTAGTTTTGCAAGTGAAACTTAATGCCACAGACTAAAAATGGCAAAGTAGAAAAACTGTCAACAGCGATGATCCTTCCCTAGTCAGTAACAAAAGGAATCCCTAGAAATCAGTGTTATGTTGTTGATGTGCTAAAGCGGTTAATGATGAAACATTATTGTTGTAAAGTTGTGCCCTTCATTTTTCTGAAGATAGTTCAGTCACTGATTGTCTTAAGATAAGATCCCACTGATGGAATAAATTCTTAGTTTCTATAGTCAAGAAGGCACCAGATGGATGCTAATTACCTAACCAACTAATGAGATTAAATGTACCATCTCCAGACACTACAATTCTAGCGTCCTCCCTGATGGTGATCTGGACAAATATTTTTTTTCTGCATGAAAATAAAAAGTACTGAATTACAAATAAATTGTCATTGTACGTATGTTAATACCCTATTCTAGACTTTACTCTGTGTTCACTTACAAGGAACAAAAATTATTTGTGTCTCTCTTAAAAGCACAACTATCTTACAGAAAAATTCCAAAGAGGTTCACCATTCCTTCACTGATCTTCTACAAATCTCTTTAGAGGGTTGTATTCCATTTATTTACATGACTATTAAGATCATAGCTAGATGAACTGTTTCAGTCACACTAAATCTGAGCTTGTTTGCAGGTTTAAACCCTTTTTTCCCCACTCTGCTACCTTATACGCTAAAGAATTCGACATGACTCCTACAGTTCCTTCCAGAAACTAAATCCCTTTAGCTTACTGGTAAAAGAAAGCTGAACTGTATGGTAAAGATTGTCCACACCACTGCAATATGAGAAGGGGATACTCCCACATGCAGATATCCCCTTTCAACATGGCTCAGTTGCCTCTGTGGCACAATCGTCTCTGAGTCTGGAGGATTCAGACTGGGCTAGCCCACTCTGGCTCCACTCTGACCGTGAAAAGCTTGGGCAAAAAAGATAACATAGCCCAATATGGGGCTGTATTTGCATGGAGCATGGGGGGTGGTTTTGGAGGCTACTGTGGCAAGTGGGAGTAGAGTGGACACCAGAGGCCAGTGCTGGGGTGCTGATCAAAGTAGACCCTACAAGTGAATGATCAGGGAAAAACTTCAGGATGATCAAGGAGATTACCTCCTTCCAGAGCCCAACTATAGGGCTTTTTCTTCAGGATGGGATGCTCTGATCACAGCTGCAATAGTATGATAATAGTCATAACTTCTGTACAATATTCACAGGAAACAAGTGCAGTTTATAGTAAAAGAGAGAAACTACAATTATTGCTAATATGTACTACTAATAAAGTGTGTTTACATATACAGTGAAATGAGAATGTTTTCAGTCCAGCTGATAGTACTTTACCTTATAAATACTACTACTAAGTAAAGCAGTTGTCTGCACATTATATGTTGATCAATTAAAAATAGTAAAGATTAAGAGAAGCAACTTTCAAAATTGGTCCTTTTTCTTGTTGTGTAAGTCAGGTCTAATTTTCCTCTAGAGGCTTTGTTATTAATATTTTTCTTTTTAAAAATTATTTTGCATATTCCTAGGCTCATGTTAAATAAAATCAGGATTTTTATTCATCAGTGATTATTGATTATCCAAATACTCAGAAAAACAGAATCTATTAAACAATTATGGTGGGTTCTACAACAATTATTGTAAGAGCTCTAACTATATCCCAAACCAAGGACTACGGCAGACTCCAAATTAACAGTGCTTTACTAACTAGAAATGATGTGACTGCCAAATGCAGTAGTTAAGATATTATTGCTTCTGTAAACTCTAAACTTAAGTATAAAGTAGACATGTAATCTTCAACTCCCTAAACACTCCAATTTGGCCACTAAAGATGCTGTTTTACATTTCCAAACATTTTCCCCTGTCACTACTTTTTATACTTCAGTTCTCAGGTTGTAAGTATTTGTTACTTGCAAAGCAACTCCTTTTGAACACAGAATCATGGGAGGCATTTGTTACTAACTGCTAATGCAGCCTGCCAAACAACAACTCCCTGCTGGTGACATGACCACCTAGTGACCTCTAAAAATGTTTTAACAATGTGAAAAATATCTCCCTCTTGTAGGAAACAGCAATTTTTTAAATTAAACGTACATTGAATGTTCGCTTACATACAGATAAATGGTATTCAGAGTCACCTTCTCTGTTTCCAATTTCATCTTTTGAAACCCAGCCCAAACCTAAATAAATAAACGTTGATACTAAGAGGAAACTAAGAGCTCAAGAGCCTGGTGATTTCACAAACAGCTTTTTTCCATTTTCTAAAATCTAAACTTCAAGCCAGACATAGAACAGGTAATGAAAAGAAACAAGTTTGGCAGCCCCTATATGGGTCTAAGATGAAAATATGTCAGGCAAAAGTAAGTGGCTATAATTTGGCAGACTTAACATCTTTAAAAGTTTGCAGCTTGCTAGGAAGATTTTTTTTAGCAAATAAAATTTACAAATTGAAACACTATCACTGTGTTGAAAAGGCACCACGACACAAAGTCATCATCATCAATCTTTTGAACATAATTTTATCATTATGTGCCCTTTAAGTACTAGCACAGCACAATGAACAAATAAATTATATCTATATTTGTGATGGTGAACATCCTATGTGAAAATAGTTTATATTGTTTTAATACCGTTAGAGAATTTTGTTTGTCATTTTATGTTACCAGGCCATTAGCAGCCTTCATGTCCAATATAATGTTGGCCAACTACAACAGATTTGATATAGACCTAATTTTCTTATGCAATCTGGACCCAGAAGAAACAACAATGAATTTTATGTGAAAATGCTATTTATTTTTGTAAAATGTAGGAATTGTTGTAATAATTCCTTTCCGAGCTATAATTATTTATTTTTGAGATAGTATTCATAAAAGGCCTAAATTTGCAATACTCATTCCATCAATAGTTCATTAATTTCACTAATGAATGCATTAATCTCAAAAAGAGTTTGGGATTAATCAAGACTGCAGGATTTGGTCTCGGCCAAATATTTTTTGTGCTAAATTTTTCCCTTTGTTACTCTGGTGAACAGAAATGCAAAATTTAGCCTTTATTTCTATTATGATTTTTTCCAACTTAAAGTACATTTAAAAGGAAGATACACATTCAGCCTAGTTATACCTATGCTGTGTCCTTTGCTTATCATCAAAAACACCTGCTATGATTTTAACTTAAACAGAAAGTAAAGAGTGCAGCACTCATTTTGGAACTATTTTAGTTATTCCAAACAAGACAGATAGCTTATTCCAGTACGTATTATCTATATACGAGCTACTGAATCATCATGACAATTCCAAGCAGACTGAGATGTTTCATTTCTCAGGTAATTGTCCCAAGCTTTACATAAAGTCTGTTAAGACTTTCAGTATATTTCTGTGTGCATCAGTTAGAAGAGGAAGGGATTAATCTACATAAGTGTTATTAAAATTAGGCATTTTCCTTTTATTATCATTTGGCCAACACCAATATCCCAAATACCAAAGTAAAAGTATTTTAGTATCTATGGAGTATATCCAGCTTAAAACAGGCATAACTTTCAAGTGCATAACACTGATGGAAGTCATGGGTTCTGCAGCTTCTAAATTATTGAAGTGACAACACACTGAAGTGGAGAACATAAGAAATGTCATTATTTTTAAGAAAGATGTGTGTTTCAGTTTCCTCACTCACTTTTGTATTGTTATCTACTAGGTATGAAGAGGTTTTCTTTTCTGGGATGGAGGCTAGCAATTAATTGATTGGGTGTGCATCATGTAGACATGTCTGGGTTGGAATGAATGGTCTGTCAAGAATAGACAACATGTGACTGGACTATCTTGGAGATACAATGGAGACCAACAACCAGACCTCTAACTTTTAATGACTGCCAGCCAAGAGGATGTCTGTGGACAATTATCTGTCTTCTGACCACAAACTCTTCCTTGCCTGACCTCAAGGGATTGGGAGCCAGGACATGTGAAAACAGGATGATTGAAATGGGAGACAAACAACAGAGGTCTGTGCAGACTGTAATGAGAATCCTGCTTTCCTAGTGCAGGGTAAGGCAATCCAGGACAACTGGGCAAGGCAGGGAGTTTTGCTGCAAGCATGGGTCTGTCTTCCAGGCCAGAGCAAAGCAGGCCTGCCTAAGTGAGCAAGCAGAAGTTGAGAAGTTAGATGAGAGACCTGCCTGTAAGCTTTGTTTTACCGTTTTAACGCAATGTCACTAAATACTGTATTCCAGTTGACAAATAATGGCTTGTTTTGAAAAGGCTGCCCTGGGTCACGGCAAACATTTGCTTTGGTTGCAAGATGGTAAATCTCCAAAGGAACCTAAGGTCATTTGTATCTTCTGAAGGAGCCCCAGAGAGAAACAAGGGTGATGAAGATAAGGACCCAGTCTCAGAGTAGCAGAGTCCTGGGGCTACCCCTCTGTAAAAAGTGGAGCCCAAGGGCCTACCACAAAGAAGGGTCCACTCACAGAAAGACTGTAAAATGGGTAGAGATATAACACAACCTGTGGTTTTGTGACACCATATAAATATATATATTTTTGTTTAATTCCAAAATCAGGGAGGCTACATGTAAATTTAGTGCCATCAACAGACTAAGATGAACAGAAGACACTATGGCCTCTTTCTGCATTTGGGCTTTTAACACAAAGTTATAATTTAAGCTGTCAGGGACTGAACTGCTGAAATCTTGATATCAGTCAGGCTCTGAAAGCTCTATCCAGGGCATTTTGAATACGCTGAGTAAAGTCCATGTTACATCAACATAGTTTTACTCGCTAGGGTTATTATGGTCTGACTTTCAAATCCACCCTACTCAGTTCCAGGACAACCAGCATCCATCATTATTATTGGGCATAGATTAGTTGACTTCTGGAGTCAAGAGGAACACTCCCTCCAAGTACTATGATGGGAATGCCACCAAACCCTACAGGATATGCCATTTCAGTATATCAGAATTATAGGATATTCAGAGATACCCAGAGATCTATATATAACCAACAATTAGATATGAAAGGGATTTTGGTGCAGAGCTGTCATGAGCTATTCTAAAAACTTACTCTATTGAAGCACATCCAGAGGTCATACAGCTGCAGAACGTGTCTGCTTGATTGTTAGTTAGTTAAACCCACCTTCTGTAACTACATTGGCTGCTAATGGTCAAAAGGATGTAATCCATGGTCTTAATATTGACATACAAAGCTTTTAATAAGGTAAGCCCTAAGTACCTTGAACAATTGCCCCTCACCCTATTTCCCTGCCCATTAGATACTGTTACTTAGGTTGGCTTATATCTAGTTCCTGGCTGTAATCAGAAGAATTTTAGACCAAGGCTTTCTCAGTTCTAGGCCTCTCTGACTGAGGATGTCCAGCATAGTCCCTCACAGATACTAAGGCATATGTATCTAGGCATTCCATGGTATGGAACAGTCAGACCGAGTCTCTAGGCTGATTACACATTTGAGAATACAACTGATGAAATAAGAAAAATATTAACATGGTTCCCCTGTGTTACAACTGTTTTACACTCATATAGGGCCACTGACTTCAGTGAAGTTACTCCTGATTTACACTAATATAAGTGAGAGGAGATTCTCACTTGCACACAGATCAGATTCTCACCCATAATCTATGCATTTAGAACATCTTCATCTAATGTGAATTCCATTTAAACTAATGGATCTACACAGTCAACACCAGCTAAAGATCTGGCCCAAGGAGCCTTACAATGGACCCCACTATCATACATTTAGAGGTGAAATTAGTTACCTATGTTTGCAGTTCCTTTTCTTTATGTAATCCAAAACAAAAGTTGAAGTAAGAATTAGGCAATGTGCTTTATTACTCTCTCAGATATTTACTATTTTATCAGAGTTCTTTTCTATATTACAGACAACAATGCCGGGTTTTCACTATGTCTGAAAACTAGAACTAGCAAATATAACATATAACAATACTATGCATTTTGAGCTCTGCTATTAGGTTTTACTCACTACTCAAAAGATTTCTTTTTTTTTCTTTTCTGTTCACAACAGCAGGAGACATGCCAGCTGGGATATTTTAACTCCCTTTCATTTTAAAAAAAAAAGGTTAAGGTCAAAATAAGTATGATAAACATGGTAGTTTCTATTCTGAATACTCAAGGATGAAAGACTAAACAGAAAAGAATTTCTAAACCTCACTAACTGTAAAATCAAGGTTTTTTGTGCAACACAATTAGAGGTAAAACTTACTTGGGAAAACAACAAAGTTTTTACAATAAAATTCTTGTCTTTTAAATGTCTAGTTAATTTAGCAGCTGTACATTCCTTAAATTTATTATATGTTTTCAATTATCTGAATGATTGACATTTTCAAGTTTTATGGTAGATTATGAAGAGCAATGCACTTAAGGAGAGATGAAGTATATTTTCCCTCTGTAACAAAAAGAATTCAAATTGTATTTTGGTTAAATGAGTTCTTCTTTGTCTACAAATTCCTCAGTGCTAGGTCTTGGACTTTCTTGCCTGTAGGATTAAAATGTAGTAAATTCTATCACTTTGATTTCTTACAATAAAATACTTTGTTACAAGAACAATAAAATATGTTTCCAATAATTTGCCTAGAGGAAAAACAGTTTAAAGGTTATCACGCTAATGGGGACAATAGATTAACTTGCAAAGAACTATAGTCTGTTTCTTTTAAAGGGAAAATAAATTTATAACACATCAAACTTTTACTCCCAAGTGGTTAAAATAACTGAAATGCTGAGATCTAAAACTGGTAACAAGTAGAGCTGTACAAAACATTTGTAATGAAACCTGAAACTTGGCAAAGTTACTCAGAGGTGAAGGGGAGATAGGATAGGGAGCTGGGAAGGTAGACCTGTTCTCTCCAAAATCCACAGCAAAAATCTTCTCAGTGGAGGAAAGCAGGCAGCAACCCCCAATTATGCAGTAGAGGGTTCTGAACAGGTCTTACTGGAATGTATTGAGCTTGCACTGCCATATCAGTCTACAACGGGCAGATATTCCAGATGGTACCCTACAATATCTAGCAATAAGAGTACACTGTAGTAAGGGGAATCTCCCTAAGGCCTAGAGTTCTGTTATGTGGACTCTAGATTGACCTGGTGGAGCATATTAGGTCCCGTTGGTACAAACCAGGCTGCCTTCTCCCCCCGCTAATCCTTCCTGGAGATTCGGAATGGAGAATAGTCCTACTCCGCTGTATACATCCATTCATTCCCAAAGACTGAAAATGTTGGAGTGGGCCAGTCAGTTGTGCATAATTAGCTCGGGAGAGTCAAAAGGATCAATTAGCCTCAACCCTCAAGGACATCAGAATTAAACATCAGTTTACCCCAGCAAATTAATGCTGAATCCTTTGGAAATAAACTATTGAGATCGCTAGTAATTACCTTTCAACAGAATGCATACACAGTACAGCATCAATATGTATGATGGCAGAAAGTGCTCCAGATACATCTCTCATTGGAGGAGGAGAAACTTCCTAGTAAGTAAGAGAAGGAAAAGCAGCTGGAAATGGAGCAGAGTGTTGACAGCTAACAGCCAAATTCTGTCTTGATTTAAGTACTGTGCAACCTCACTGGGATCAATGGAGTTGCATGGAGAGTAAATTTGGGCAGAATTTAACCTTGCATGCCCTTCTTGGACCAATTATTGTGATGCTGGATTACTGCATTTAACTCAATATGAGGATACTTTTAATAGCCGGTGCAGAGAGAAGTTCGAGCTGATGCAGAGAGCAGCAATCCATTTGGTAAGCAGTGTATTTTAGCAAAATAACTTGACACGAGTGCTCTATGACCTGCAATGACTGACTGCCAGTTTCTGGGTGAAATTGAAAGTGTTAGTTTTGATCTACAAAATCCTACATGGCTTGGCACCCACTTGAAATTTAAAGTGTTGGTTTTGAGCCACAAAATCCTATACGGCTTGGCACCCACTTGAATGACTCTCTCCTGTATGTGCCTTTGTGGTGGTCAGCAGAGGCACTCAATGTTGGAGCCACTTGAGTTTAATACAGAGGGCTAGTGCTATAGCTTTTTCCACGAGGGCCACTCAGCTGTGGAACAAGCTTCTTCTCTTGGTCTGACACAGCCAAGGATTATTGACTTTCAGGGTATGCTACAAGGACCATCTTTTTGCCCGGGTATTTGAAAAGCATAGGTCTTGGCAACAGTGACTGTTTCTGGGTGCCAGAGTTTTAGTGGGGAAAGTCCTAAAACTTCACTGTGTTAGTGATGAGGTTTTTGTGAGTCTTTGCTGCTGATTTGTTAATGGTGTCCAAAATAACAGGGGTGTTATGTGTCATTATCAATCTAAAAAAATAAAATAATCATCCTTTAATTTAATTTAATCTTTCACATGATGCCCAGATACCATGGTGAAGGGCACTGTCTATTAATGATCAACATTTTTATCAGTACTGTACACGATACAAAAGAGGAAACAGACACCAGCCTGAGTTGTTTACAGTCCTTGTTTTCAATGGGGCTATTTTAAAATTACAACAAGGTTTTTACTGAGAGCAGAATCTTGCCTAAATATAAAGACAGATGTTGAGACCACTGGAAATAAAATTCTGTAGAAAAACTTTCCAGATAAATACCCTCTCCACAACAGTAATAAATAAGATTTAGAGATTTATAATTGAATCTTCTTGAATGATCGATGTAAAGGACATTGCTTCTATGACCATTTAAAGAACACTTTCACTACTCATTACACACTGTCTTTTTTGTGCATTTGGCAACACATTTTTACTTTAGTAGAGAAACAGTTAAAATGTACTGAATCAGAGAATAAGAAAAAAGTCATAAAATACAGTTGTTATTCAATATATGATTGCAGTATTTTTACATACACCCTGGAGGAAATGATAGAAGAAACAGGCTGCACAGTTAATACATGGTTCAGCTATGAGACTACTGTATTCAAACAGTAGATAAAGTCTGGGAGATCTCCCATAGGATATCCCTATTAAATACTCATCTGTGATTAAATCTAGTTAACCACAGGGTGTCAACACTGGTCCACGCAGAAACAGCTCATTGAACATATATTTGCCAATTTAAAAACGATTCTGAAATAAAACAATCTAGAAATAACAGTTTGAATAATTTGACACATACAATAAACATATGGAATAACTTACTAAGAAAGGGGATTGAGGCAAAAGAGAAAAACTGAGTTCAAGAGAAATCTCTACTTTTTTCTGGAGACGGGAGACAATGAGAGACCCTGAATCAAATCCTGTTCACTTAACACTGAAGCCAGTAGGATGGTGTATGTGACTAAGGCAAACTGGATTTAGGCGATAGTGAAAAAGCAGGAGGTTAAGATTAGGATGAACTGAAAAAAGATGGCCAAGTATGTTGTTCTCCATGACATTTTCCTGTTCCCAAAATTTCTTCCCAAACAGACAGACAATCTCATTCCCATTTACTCTTCGAAAGTTGATCATACTTTAAAAAATCTTTGAATAATCCATCAGAGAGAAGAATAACAGTGTAGGATGCACCAATATTGTCAATGCCACATCACAGGTTTTTCTCTTTCCGACACATTGCCAGATTTAAAAAAATCAACCCGATTAAATGAATTAAATCAGCAGGCCCGATCCAAAGCCCATCGAAATCAATAGAAAAAGTCTGAGGGCATGTCTACACTGCACACTGAGCAAGGGCTCTGACTCAGCTTTGAGCCCAAGCCCCCTTTCTGTACACACACAAATCAGTCTGACTTGAGTCAGCAAGCACTCACAGATGTGGGTCAGAGCCCGAGTCCTGCTGAGATGCAGGTTTACAAGATAGCGTGATAATCAAGCATGGGCTTAGAAACACCAAGTCCTACAGACGTGGGCTGTGTGTGCAGACATATCCTCACTGATTTTAACAGATTTTGGATAAGGTGCAGTATTTTCAAATCTCTGTACAAATCACATTCCTACTGTGGTCCCAACAAATAGATTGGATTCATATTTTTGGCCACAGACACAAATATATCTATATCAATGTATATAAAGTACTCATAGAGTATGTGTGTGTGTAGTTATGTAGTAATAACAATGGACAAACTACAATAGAGCACAGAAAACATTACATACCATACAAGTGCCATTACTAAGAAGAAATTTAGAGGATCACTGGCCTCACTTCAAATAACGTGTTGTTTTTTTTAAAAAATACATCATTTATCAGTGAGAAACTAAACTCACAGAACTGCCTTTTTTGTGGAACCAAACATTTTTGCTTTTTCTGTTGATTCAACCCAAGCTGTTTACTATC
Source organism: Lepidochelys olivacea (assembly GCF_965140295.1). Taxonomy (NCBI): domain Eukaryota; kingdom Metazoa; phylum Chordata; order Testudines; family Cheloniidae; genus Lepidochelys; species Lepidochelys olivacea. The sequence continues at coordinate 26,799,474 of NC_140417.1, read as the reverse complement.
TAACAGTAATCCAATATTGTGACTTTGCTGGCCTCTTTGTCATCACAAATGAAGGGGTTTTAGAATGATAGGCTATATTCCTAACTTGAAGTGGAAAAGTCTGTTGAGAGAGAGCGCAACAGGAATTTGAATGGTTCAGGGGACTAAGAATAACACCTAATTCCTATCTAGTATTTTTCATGTGTAGATCTCAAAGTGTTTTACAAAGGTGGTAGGTATCATGGAAAATGATTGCCTAGGAAGGAGTACTGTGGAAAGGGATGTGGGAGTCATAGTGGACCACAAACTAAATATGAGTCAAAAGTGTAATGCTGTTGCAAAAAAAGTGAACATCATTCTGGGATGTATTAGCAAGAATGTTGTAGTAAGATACAAGAAGTAATTCTTCCACTCTACTCTGTGCTCACTAGGCCTCCACTGGAGTATTGTGTCCAGTTCTGGGTGCCACATTTCAGGAAAAATGTGGACGAATTGGAGAAAGTCCAGAGAAGAGCAACAAAAATTATTAAAGGTCTAGAAAACATGACCTCTGAGGGAAGATTGAAAAAATTGGGTTTGTTTAGTCTGGAAAACAGAAGACTGAAAGGGGACATGATAACAGTTTTCAAGTACATAAATGGTTGTTATAAGGAGGTGTGAGAAAAATTGTTCTTCTTAAACTCTGAGGATAGGACAAGAAGCAACAGGCTTAAAATTGCAGCAAGGGAGGTTTAGGTTGGACATTAGGAAAAGCTTCCTAACCATCAGGGTGGTTAAGCACTGGAATAAATTGCCTAGTTAGGTTATGGAATCTCCATCATTGCAGATTTTTAAGAGCAGGTTAGACAAACACTTGTCAGGGATGGTCTAGATAATACTTAGTCTTGCCATGAGTGCAGATGACTGGACTAGATGACCTCTGGAGGTCCCTTCCAGTCCTATGATTCTATGATCATTATCCCCATTTCACAGATGGGAAAACTGAGGCCCAGATACCATGCTGAAGAGCAGCTTGGGCTATAGACAGCTCCTACACACCACACACCCCTCAAACCATTGTGTGCACCCTTAAATGGTAATTTGCTACATCTCTCAGCACTCTCATGTGACATGTGAAAGAATTCTGACTGGCCACTAAAATCATGCTCAGCACTGTTCATGCAGAGTTTGTGAGTGGGGGATGACTCCAGTGCACAAGCAGGGTCAGACTTTAATGTCTGTACAGATCTCATTAAATATAAAGTGCTATGTACTTGCTAATTATCCTTATTAAAGAAGGGTGGTGGCATTCTTATTAAACTAAAATATTTTCAGAATTCTAAAACTAGAGGGAGGAAGGCTGCTAAAGGCCCAGGACTCTGACTTAGGGCTTTTCTGTGCTAGCCTGCCCTGTACTATGTCATTGTTTGGACCCTACCACACACTAAAAGTTCTGTCGTGAGCTGTGCACTTTGACCCACTATAAGTCTTCATATAGACAAGCCCTAAGAAAACTTAGGCTCAGATTTTAAAAACGTTTATGTGAGTAGTCCCTTTGACTTCCTGTGCTACCTTCTGCATGCCACAGCCTTTCTATATCTCGGTCAACTCAACTATCAAATAACACGTAGCTAACTTATGGTGTAGAAGACTAATTTTATTAATATCTGCAAAACATTTTGATGGCCTCAGATGGATGACACTGTAAACATGCAAATTATCTTTATTACTATAAGAAAGAAAAGTTAATTTAAAATGTAATACTATATAATTGATTTTGTGTCTTTTTAAAAGAATTAAAAATACTCCAATAATTGCAGTACCATATTTTGCACTAATAAAACATATTCTTCAATAGTCTGCAAAATAAGTGAGACCAAAGTGTACCGTACATTTTCTAACTGATGAGAAACTTGCATATATTGGCCTATCCAGCATTACTCTGAAAATTTTTGTTTTTAATAGCATAAATCTCTCCATCAAAACCTGATGAGTGCGTGTTGTGAGCATTAAGATACATGCCAGCTGGTGATATTTTGTGTTGGTCGTTTTTCACAGTCGTGACCTATGGACTTTGAGCACAGCTGCCAAAACCTGCAAAGCTATTCTGCTTTGGCAAACCCTGTACATTTTTAAAAGTATTTCCTTATTCAAAATTTCTGAAAGCAAGTTGTCTCATTATGTAATAAATTTTGGATATTTCAATTAATTCAGACTTTCCTCAAAGGAGGACTCTCCTCCCTTCTACCAAAGACTTACAGGCTTCTCACATGCAATGACAGCAGCTCACTGAAAAATGCTTGGTTTTGCTCTACACCAGTACTTTGTAACAATCAGTGAAATGAGGATCTTCATCTATGCTACTATTAATCAAATGTAATAATTGTATAGTGAATGAATAAATTTTATGTTCATAAGTCAAGAACAATTCGCAGTACTAATATTAAGGTGCTGAAAATATACACAGGTCATAACACAAATGCACATGTGACTCTTGCATGCTGGGGAGTCCAAATGTGTAAAAAGAGCTCTGCAACCACCTAAAACTCATTTTGGTGTAAGGGACTATTTTCCAAGACAATGGAATCAACCTAGGATAACTTCCCTTGACTGATTCAAGGAGGATCCTGTAAAGTGCTGAGCACTCTGGCCTCAGTCCAGCAGAGCATTTACGCATGTGCTTGGTTGTAAGCACATAAATAGTCCCATTGAAGCCAGTGAGACTGCTCATGTACTTACAGATAAGCATGCGCTTAAATGCTTTGCTTGATGGAGCCATAATACTCAGCATCTTGCAGGAGCCTTAAATCCCCATTCATCTGTGATTGTAGGGGCTGGTACAGATTAGTGTAATAATTCTGCAACATTGACATTCCCAGAATTTTTATTTAATCTGTAGTTAAAGACAGCCATCAATCTTTTCAGCATTCTGTGACAACTATGTTGTTCACTGTTAAAGAAAATGATCCTTTAGTCTTTTGTCCCAATAACTTAAAATAAATATTTTCAAGCCATCAAAAAAGCTGGCAAAACCAATCACTGCAGAGGACAGATTTCTGTTTGGATTCTATCAGTGTTTTAGGAAACATCTGTCAATTTGCTCTTTTAAAAATTATTTAAATTTTTCATTTTCAGAGAAAAACAAAATTATAAAACAATATTACATGAGAATGATCTCCTAAAAGGAATATCAGAATAGGACAAGTGAGTCCAACACAAGAAAAAGAGGATAGGAAGGAAGTGGAGCTATGCTATGTTTATGGAGAAATACAAAATATCTTTTGCAGTCCACAGTTACCAGTTTCACAAGTTCAAGGACCTTTTATTACTTTGTATTGGGACACTGTTGGCACATGCTACTGCTCCACATCATTTTCTCAGATTAACAGAAAGATTGTCTGTGACACCTTTGGCGTTAGCTCTTCAAGGGAGTCTGGACTGACTACAGTAGCAACTTAATATCTTTAGGATACAGTGTCTTTAAAGAAAACAAAAATACTTGCTGTTTTGAGCTGGTACACATGTGATCCTCTGGTCTCTCCTATTACACATCTCATATAAGAGAGGACATGATATACTTCTGTATCCCCCATGACAGTTGCTCATTTCTTTGCTATCAATCGCTTTTGGTCCATGGTGGCTTCACTAAATCAGATCGTCACAACCAAATTTTCAAAAATGGCCACTGATATTGAGTGCATCACATCAGGTTAGTGTCTTAACCTAAACATCAGAGGTAATGAGCACCCAGAGCTGCCACTGATGGTGTAGTTGTGCATGCTCAGAACTTCTGAAAATCATGTTAATGTTTCTAAAGTTGAGCACTCAAAAATGGAAGTATCCAATCAATGGCCACAGTCAAGGATTAAGCCACCATTTTATATCAATGACGTCATACGACTCCTCCCCTAACTTCCTTTTGAAGCTTCTAATTACCAATGTAAAACTGTAATTCTAGTAACTTCTCTAGGTTACAACTCCTGATATCTCATGTTGATATAGCCATTTAATTTAATGAGCCTTTATACAGTGTAAACCCTTACTGCTTGACTGGACTAATCCAGTTCATTATATGGGGGTGCCATCTTGTTATTTTCTCCAGGCAGCTGTAGTTTGTGCAAAGCTTTCATGCCAGAATTCTTTATCCAATTCTAGACCCCAGAGATCATTACTTCTCTGCTGAGAGAATTTACAGAGAAGCAGTGAATCAATTTTAAGATTCTTTTGCTAACAGACAGTGCTCTGCATGACCTTGCACTTTGCTCTATCATGTTTACATTCCCTACTACAGTATGTCTCTGATCCCCAAAGTGTCCCCAAGGGAACTTAGCTGTTTCTTAAGTCAGAAGAGTGCTGAACTTTGCACAATATACCCAGTGCAAACAGAAGGCATTTGAGCTGTCCACAAATCCCTCCTTCCTATCATCTTACTTTTCCATTAAGTGTTAATGAGGGGTTTTTTGTCATCATATTAGAAAGATCTTCTAGAGCTCTGGTGTTTCCACTCACCTTTTGCTTTCTTCCTGTAGTGATTTGTATTATCCTAATGCTTAATATTTACACATCATCCATTACCCTGATACCCAGAAATTAATTGCATGGGTAAAATGGGGTAATATTTTCAATTCAGAGGAGCAAAATCCAATGCTTTCCTGCAGCCAGAGCTTTTAAAACAAAGAAAAAGAAAAAGATCTGGCCAGCTGGCTAAGTACTGATCCACTAACTATATTTAAGGACAAACTGCTGTGGAGATATCTTCTCTCACTACATTTCAGCTAGTCTGTCTGTTATCCATTTTAAAAGTATGTAGTGTGGAGGGAGATAAATAGCAATGTTTAGCCCTTCTCTTTAAAAAGGTCCAGTGCGATAGCTACCAAAAACTTATGCATGCATGTGTGTGCTCGCTGCACATATAAAAACAGAGAAAGAGAACAAAAACTCTGAACTGTGAAAACAAAAAACACTTTGGCCTCTTCTCAGCATGAAGAGAGAAGGAAGGGGGAAAGTGAAAAATGCCCTTTTTCCATTGTAAAATATCGTGATAATTTTTTAACAGCCAAAACAGGTGGCAGTTGGAAACTGACATGAAAAGAACTCTCAGTGAAGAGCTCTGTGTGTGAAAAGTAATTTAACTGTACAATGAAATGTGTATTCAAATAAACTGCTGCAAACTGGAAGGGAGGACTGAAGGGATCCAGTGGTCTTTGTATGGTTTCATGCACTCAGACAAAGAGTTCTGAGGAAGTCCTTGCCTTAACCTCTATAGAGAGGGGTTGAGAAAGGTATCCTCTGGACTTGGTAAGATGCAAAGGGACTGAGAAACAATACCTGTGTAATGCTTTATTGATAGTATCATATTTCCACCTAGTTAGTACTTCTACTGGGGGGCCACTGGACTAAAAGTAACCAATGGTATAGGCCATTCCAGTCAATTTAAAAAAAACCTAAAAATCTAGTTATGTACCCTGCTCAGCTAGTAGTTGATATTTTATCATCAAACTTTGTTTTTGGTGGAACAATAAAAATTTGCAGAGGTTGAAGACCTTAAACATGTCACTGTGTAGTCAGTGGTTGCTGTGTACAAATTCAAAACATCCTTCTGAAAAGAATGTACAAAGTCTGTGGCTCCTCATCTCTTAAGTGCTGTGGACATATTAACATGAAGTTTGGACATTTTCTTGTCAATGTGAAGTTCTTGTAACAATGAGGAATCTTGATTGGCTTGTGAGGAACTTGTTTTCCTTAAAAGAAACACCTGTACAGATTATCGATATTAAATGTATCGGATACCAAGTGTGACAAAACAAAGTAAATTTATTTATTATTAATAAGTGTCAATGGGCATAAACTCTTAATATGTGAGAGGGCTCTTCTGTTTGCCATAGAGATGCCTGAACCACTCTGTTTTGTGGTTCTTTCACCCTTTCCACTCACGAAATGCCTTTTTCCATATACAATGTACTAAAGATATGATTTTAAAATTTTACAAATAGTAGAATTTTATATAAACTAACATGATTAGAATCTCAATGAAAACAGTTCAAAAGTCATTTTAAACATTTTCTGCTCGTGCTGTGAACCCAAAACAGAATACATCGTGCATCTCTGCTGCATGAGAATCAGATAAGAAACAGACTAATAACTGAAGTAGGCATCGTAAATAAAATTGAAAGTGACCAGGCTATTTTAATTGTCTAAACAAGAGAAATGCCAAATATAAACAAAAAACATAAATGGCAGTTTCAACATAAATATGAATTTTATTTAAATATTTTATCTTGATAGCTTCTTAGAACATATGGGACTGCACTTAAGAAAAATACAGTTTAGAAGGCTAAAACACATATTCACATGAATAGGGTAGAGCTTGATGTACTGAAGTGAGACTATAACAGTATTAGAATGATTCAGGAAAAATTTAACACACCTTTCTATGGAAGTGAGTTCATAGAAATTCTTATCAATTTATGAGATAACACAAGTTCCATAACTGGAAATGCTTACAGAGTGAAAACGAGGTTCAAAGTTCATTCTGTAGATGAAAAAATGAACTGTGACATATATTTGGACCAAATCCTGAAAGTATAAAAAGTAATGTTTTTACTTTTTAGATTAGGAATGGTTTACATTTTCAAAAATATTGATTTATTTCAGTCTCCTTAGGCACTTTTTTCCACTGATTAAGAAAAAATAGTAATGTTTATTTTTTTCAGAAGGCTCAATATCTAAAGTTATACTGTAAGGTCATCATTTTATCAAACAAAGTTTCTCATGGGGGATGTTATTTTTGCTGCAGTTTGTCAGGCTTTCCTTTTCAGTCATCAATATATAGTCATTAACAAAGGATATATTGCCCAGCAGTGTAGTAAGGAACAATCATGTTACATAGAGTCTGGAATATCACCCTCAACTTGATCCTGAACTAACTTCACAGAAAGATAAATGATATTTCCATTGCAAAGTCTCCGCAAACTGTTCAGTGTTTTAACAGCTTGTACTACAGACCTGTCTTTTTCTGTAGTCTTTCAGAAGCTACATTACACAATATATTACAAATTAATAATATTACAGGAAAAATTAATTTTGTAAACCAGTATCTATATATTTTGCATTTTTAGGACAAGATTATAACTGATCCTACATAAGTGAACAGGGGTATGGAGAAGGCACAAGATTGACAATGTAGCCATCTTCAGTCAGGGTGGGGTCAGGGTATGCAGGTTCAATGTTAAAAAAGAAGCTGCTCAAAAAAGGGCTCAAAGATCCCCTAGCCTTGTTAGTTCCTCCGCACCAGCCAGCAAAGCTGAGCCAACACGAGGAAAGATCGTGCTCTCCCATTGCAAAATGTGCCACAGCTTCTGTCCAGCTTGCTCTCCCTAAAGCCCCCCAGGAGGAATTCTGGCTGAGTTTGTCATTGCCACACCACACATCTAAAAAGCAGCCAGTGGTTTAAAGATGTAATCTGGCCAATAACAAGCCTGTGGACTTAGGGAAGAAAAAACAAACCATAGAACTTACTCAATATTTTCTAAATATTTGCTTGCTGGTTGTGGAAAAAAGTTATTTCAGTACACATATTACAGAAACCCCACAAAATTAAGCTATCTACAACTGTTTTCAGTAACTTAGTGCCACGATAAGGCATCTGGTAGTAGTGATGTAGCAGGTATTTTGTTGAAGTTACCTACTACTTGAATAAACAATAAATATTGCATTGAAAACAGGGTGACCAGATAGCAAGCGTGAAAAATCAGAACAAGGGGTGGGGGGCAATAGGTGCCTATATAAGACAAAGCCCCGAATATTGGGACTGTCCCTATAAAATCAGGTTTCAGAGTAACAGCCGTGTTAGTCTGTATTCACAAAAAGAAAAGGAGTACTTGTGGCACCTTAGAGACTAACCAATTTATTTGAGCATAAGCTTTCGTGAGTTACAGCTCACTTCATCAGATGCATACTGTGGAAAGTGTAGAAGATCTTTTTATACATACAAAGCATGAAAAAATAATGAAAAAATACCTCTCCCCACCTCACTGTCCTGCTGGTAATAGCTTATCTAAAGTGATCACTCTCCTTACAATGTGTATGATAATCAAGTTGGGCCATTTCCAGCACAAATCCAGGGTTTAACAAGAACGTCTGAGGAGGGGGAGGGGGGTAGGAAAAAACAAGGGGAAATAGGTTACCTTGCATAATGACTTAGCCACTCCCAGTCTCTGTTCAAGCCTAAGGTAATTGTATCCAATTTGCAAATGAATTCCAATTCAACAGTCTCTCGCTGGAGTCTGGTTTTGAAGTTTTTTTGTTGTAATATCGCAAATTTCATGTCTGTAATCGCGTGACCAGAGAGATTGAAGTGTTCTCCAACTGGCTTATGAATGTTATAATTCTTGACATCTGATTTGTGTCCATTTATTCTTTTATGTAGAGACTGTCCAGTTTGACCAATGTACATGGCAGAGGGGCATTGCTGGCACATGATGGCATATATCACATTAGTGGATGTGCAGGTGAACGAGCCTCTGATAGTGTGGCTGATGTGATTTAGGCCCTGTGATGGTGTCCCCTGAATAGATATGTGGGCACGGTTGGCAACGGGCTTTGTTGCAAGGATAGGTTCCTGGGTTAGTGGTTCTGTTGTGTGGTATGTGGTTGCTGGTGAGTATTTGCTTCAGGTTGTGGGGCTGTCTGTAGGCAAGGACTGGCCTGTCTCCCAAGATTTGTGAGAGTGTTGGGTCATCCTCAGGATAGGTTGTAGATCCTTAATAATGCGTTGAAGGGGTTTTAGTTGGAGGCTGAAGGTGACGGCTAGTGGCGTTCTGTTATCTTCTTTGTTAGGCCTGTCCTGTAGTAGGTGACTTCTGGGAACTCTTCTGGATCTATCAATCTGTTTCTTCACTTCCGCAGGTGGGTATTGTAGTTGTAAGAATGCTTGATAGAGCATTCCCAGAAGGACAGGAGACACTTGATATGGATTTAATCAGGCCGCAACTTTATTATTAGATGTCTGGGACTATCCAGCAGATAAAAGTGTACAGTGCAGATAAACCCTGTTTGTTTTCTAATTACCCGGGCGGGGGATCCCACCAGCTCCCCCTCTTTTGCCATCCAGGTCCCTCCAGCAAATCCACTGCTGGGACCTTATCATCCCCCCCACCTCGTAGGAGGGGTAAAGTGGGCTATAAGTAAGGGGGGTTGGCTCCCTGCTGTTCCAACCATAGGAGGCCCATACTCCACACCGTTCCATTCCTTTAACCAGCATCTCCTTTTTAAGTCCTTTACTAGGTCATTTATCTGGTCACTGGATGCCTTCCCTATGGAGCATCTGCCACAATGAGGTGCCAGCAATTAGCTTGGCTGCCTCCCCCTCCCACACCTACTTGGGGTCCCAGACATCTTCCAGTGGACTTTTGTTTAGCAGCCCAAAAACATGTCACCTCTCAAGTTTGATAGGTGAACTCCCCTCCCCGCCCCAATGAACATGGTTGTCCTTTGCACTACGCAAAAATCATCAAGGACTCCAGCAGCTGGGTTGCCAATGCCATGTACTGCAACACCCATCCTTTCCTGATGGGCCATACAGGTTACCAGCCTCCCAGACCCTCCTATGCTACAGCTCCATAGCCCCAGCGGCATCGACTTGAGTTAGTCGTTAGCTCTTGGTGCAGGCCCCCCGCACTCTGTTGAACTGCATATGAGACAGGGCATGTGCTATGCCATCCTCCAACTGTGGGCACATGCTTGGAAGGGAAAGAGATGTTAAGGCTCAAACACCGTGACACAAATTCGCTCACTAACTTCATAATCCTGTGTGAGATGGAAGTTTGGCTGCCATGTTGTCATACAGGAAACACATACTTTTATTGGGAGTGAGCTGTAATATGCCCGCCTTTGTGTTCACTCGATACCCAGGTATGCTAATGTAGTGGAAGGGCCCTCTGTCTTTTCTTCTGAATGGGTACCCTCAAATGTTTTGCCAGGCCATCTGGTTCATTGTAGTGTGAACGGAGCTGCCTCCTGGGTATGAAAAGTGATGTATTACTCGATACTCCCTGGGAGTGCTGTTGGGGACTGAACCCAGAGGGGAACCCTTAGGTTCCCTATAGGCAAATATTATGTGACTTGTGCCCCTCCTGAGCTTGCAGGGGAAGGAACAAACCACAGTCCATGTGAACTTCTGGTCCCCGTGGAGTCATCCACTCTAACCATAGTGTGTGATGAGGTATTTCCCACCGGATCCCAGTTTCTGTTGCTGCCCTTAATTGAAGCTGCTCGTCATAATTAAACCAAGACATGCCCCCAAATGTATTGTATGCCCGCCTGATTATGTCCATATACTTAAAGAAGGCTAGGCTTCTCTCTGGATAAGCCTGCATAGATAAGGAAGGTAGTCTCCAATTTTTCCAATTTCTAGGCACCTGTGGCTGCTTGGGCAACTCCTTAGTCTGTGTGATCTGTCCCAGCTTCCTCTCTGTCAACACCCCCGTGTTCAAGACTGATAATATGTCCATGTATTCCCATCTCAGGATTTTAACCTCAGTTGTACTGAGCAGGTGAACTCCCATTGGGTCACCCACCCCAGCATAACCGGACTCAGGACTGACTGATGGGGCCTCCTCGGTGCCTTGTTCCCCCACAGCTTCCCCAAGAAGCTCAGTTGTATTCCAGAAGGTTATCTGTCTTAATGACCAGTGAGTTGACATATGCCATGGGGTTTCAACCACACCGTTTTCCCCCCACCCATGCGGGGGTTCTGCTCCATCTGCCGGTCTCCCGCCTCCCAAACTTGTGCCCATGCTGGGCCTCCCCGGAACCCAGGCCAGACCCATCACCCACAGATGCCTGAAATTGTTGCAGCAACTGCAGATTAGCTTGCAGCAGCTGCCCAACACCCTTAGTGTCCCCAGCAGGGGTATATCCTCCAGATGCATCTGATATGGATTCTGGGACTCCCATTCCTGGCCCTGGCCTATTTGATAATCTGCAAGGCTCACCACCTGAAAAATCGCTGAAGTATTAGCCAGTTCAGTGTATCCTTGAATCTGTATATAGTTCTTTATTTTTACATAAAAAGAGAACAGAAGCATATCCGTTTTCTTCAAGTTACTGATATTAATGCATACAAAATAGCTTACATCATGTGAATGAAAAAATATATCAGAAACACTTTGCAAACTAATATATAGGGCTTGATCCTAAACGGTGCAGGTGCAGAGTAGGTTTACATATAATTGTTTGGTAAAAACAGAATAGAACAAGGAGTCAGGGGGACATAATATTGCATTAATGAGAGCACTGCTGCAAGGCCATCCAGTTACTTGGCTTGTAGCACAAGGGCTACGGCTAAATACCCTGCTACAACCTATAGATTATCCATAAACCCATATTTCCCCAAATATTAACTATTCATGCTCAACCCCTTTATCATTCTGCACTTGAAAGTAAGGGAGCAGGTGTGCAAAGGGCTTAAGCATCTGATTGATGCAGAGGACCATACAAAAGGCCAGATTTTCCAGTGTTCAGCACTCATAAATAGGGCCACATTTTTGGAAGAGCTCAACTCTAATGTACAGTATTGATTATATGTGGCCACATTTTCATGCACACAAACTGATGAGCTTTTTTGAAAATCTGGTTCTTAGTACATAAAGGCTCCCCATAAGTACAAGTGAAGGTGTTACCACATGAGCTGGAGGGCAACAACCTTGTACTCCTTGGTGTGCACCCCACAAGGATTACAGGATCAAGACCCTCATTGTACATGACTATAAGTTTAGACTTAAAAAATTCCAAACACTTTCTATTCACTCAGAAGTTTTGTTTGTTTGGTTTTGATTTTTGCTTTAATTTTCTTATGTTGCTCAACAAGATTGCAGATGCAGCAGGTAAACAAACCGGCCCTGCCTGCCAGGGACTTTCCCTGGCAGGCCGCGTGCCAGAGGTTGCCGATCCCCGCTCTATTGTATAGAATACCAAAGTAGAGGGTAGGAGGGCAGATAGTGGAGCTGTTGAGAAAAAAGAAGAGAGTAATCTTCTCTTCTTCAAGTAACATCCCTATGGGTGCTCCACTCCAGGTGACTACCAAGCAGTACCTCTACAGAGGGGTGGGGCTTCAGAGTTGAGTCAAAGATTGAAGACAGTACAATAGATCCAAACATGGCTTTACAAGCTGAGGCAAGAGTGACCGCAAAGTGTTCAGAAAATGTATGTACGGAGGTCCAAGTTGTGGATCTACATATTTCTGGAGCATTCTTAAGACAAGCTATTGAGGTAGAGTGTATTTTCTTGGAAATTGGAGATCCCCTAGTTCTGTCCGCAATGGAGAGAAACAATCTGGGAGATTTTCTCAAGGGCTTAGTCCTGTCTAGATAAAAGGCTAATGCCCTCCTGACAGTGAATATATGTAATGCCACATCTCCTTTATCCTAGTGTGATTTAGGGAAGAAAACTGGTAGGTGGGTAGATTGGTTTATGTGGCAGTCTGAGGATACCTTTGGTAAGAACTTGGGATGCTGTCGCAATGTGACCTTATCCTTAAAAAAAAGACTGTGAAGTGGGTATGCCATCAAAGCCCCTAACTTTCCGACTCTTTGAACAAATGTAATGGCTACTAGAAAGGCTGTTTTCCTAGACAAGCGTAGAAGGAAGCAGATAGCCATAGGTTCAAAGACGGAGCCTCGTAAGGCAACTGAGCACCAAGTTGAGGTCACAATAACTGCCAAGTGCACCGTAACAGAGTTAGAGACAATCCTGTCATTTTTAGGTCTATTGATGTAATCCAGTATAACTGATAATGGAGAGGATGTAGGTGACAGGTCCTAGGTAACAACAGTGACTGAACCTTATCCACTTTTGCATGTAGGTATCATGAGTGGATTGTTTCCTACTATGTAACAGCACTCTCTTTACATCCTCTAACACTGTGAACCATCTATCAGCCATACTTTGAGACAAAGAACCTTGAGGTTGGGGTGAACAATTTGACTGGCATTCTTAGAGAGAAGGTAGGAGGCAGTCTAGAGGGAGATCAGTTGACAAACAGTGAGGTGGGTGAGGTAAGGGAACGATGTTTGTCTTGGCCACATCAGAACTACTAGGATAAACCTGGCTGTATCTTTTTGTATCTTGAACAGCACCATGGATATTAAGGGAGTTGGGGGAATGCATACAGCAGGCCTGAACTCCAACAAAGATTAAAAGAATCCCCCAAGGAGTGGTGACCCAGCTACTTCTGGAGCACTTCTTGCTCTTGGCTATGGCAAACAAGTCTACCAGCAGGACACCACAACACTGAAATATCCAGTGGCGTGTAATGGGATCTATCTCCCATTCATGATCTTGAAAGAAGCACCTGCTGTGATGTTTTGTATACCCAGAAGGTAAGCGCTGAGATATTAATCTGGTTTTGTATGCACCAATTCCAGAGCCTCACTGCTTCAGTGCAGAGTGAAGGTGATCTCATTCTCCCTTGACAGTTGATATAAAACATGCATGACATGATGCCCATTATGATCTTCACATATTTGCCCCTGATCAGGGGAAGGAAATGGAGACAGGCATTTCTCACGGCTCTGGTTCTAATGCAGGATGGACTTGAGAGGAGACCCGCTGTCTTGAACAGTCTGAGCATCTAGTGGGCTCCCTATCCTAGTAGGGATGTGTCTGTTATAACTAACATTGTTGATGGTTGATCAAAGGGGAACCCTTCACAAACATTGTGCGTGTCCTTCCAGAAGTCGAGGGAGCTTTTTATGATCTAAGTCATCAAATCTAGTTTGTTGAAACTGTTTTCTTGGCAAATAAACAGTTCTGAGCTACCCTTGGAGGCAGCACATGTGAAGTCTTCAATGCTTTATTACAAAAGTGCCAGCCAGCCATATGTACTAACAGCTGGAGACCATTTCTGGCTCATGTCTGGGAGCTGATCTGGACTATACTGGGTAAATTGGTGAGGGTTATGAACCTATGCAAATGGCGGTATGCTTTGTCCATTATTGCACTGAGGTAAGCTCCTATGAACTCCAAACTTTGCACTGGGGTTAAGGTGGATTTTTGAATGTTTAATTGTAGTCCCCGTCTGAGAAATAGGTCGATGGCCCTCTTAGTGGCCACTGAGGCTTTGTTGTGGGAGCATACCTTGAGAGGCAATCATCGCGTTATGGGAATTCCTTGTCTACGAAGATGAGCAGTCATCACTGAAAGAACTATATAGCCAGGGGTGCAGGGCACAAGGTTGCAGGGCATGCATACACTGGCTGAATAGACACAGCTACCAAAAATCTGTTATCTGATACGCATGGGGTGCAAGTGCACCTAGATGGAGCATCCATAGGGAAACTACTAGAGTGCAGCACCATTAGGGACACTACTCAAAGAAAAAGTAGGAGTTTTATAATCTATACCACCAGACCACCAAATTCATACAGCTTGTGATCTACAATATTCACCATTTGAATCCAGATCTCTGAAAATAAAAGCCAGGGTCAATTTGTGCTCTAGTCTCAGTTTGAATAATGGAAACACAAGTTGAGGTGTAGTATAGGATGTCAATTTAGCAAAAACATTTCTTTTGGAGTGAGGACAATAATTGCAAGTCAGCAGGAAATGGTAATAGATATATTTTCTTGTCAGTTTTGCGGACTGCCAAGAATTAAACTTTTAAATACAACAAAAGAATAATATGATTCAATTACTTATGTTCAATTTTATGCAATTTAGTAACATCCCTAGACCAGTGAAGGAAAGATACAAGATAAAATAAAAGACACTATGTCCTATTTTTTGTCTTACAATTACTATTATTACTGCTTATAGTGCTGCACTTTCTCTCAAGACCCTCACCCACGATTGTGTATCTTATGTATCCATGCACATGGAAGACATAAAATACATGTCAAACAAAACAAAGCAAGTTATTAAGTAGAAATAGACCCTAAATCTCAGTGAAAGTCAACAGATAAACATAGTATAGCTCTAGTACACCCTAAATACACAATGCATAATTCAAAGATGAACTAAGTTTATAACTTATTGCAATATTTCTTATTCACAGAGAAGTCTGGTATATTAAAACTTGGTCTAGTTACTAATTTAGCAAAACGACAGAATCTTCTCTTCTTTCTTCTACAGTAAAAAAAAAAGGGGGGGGGGGAATGCCAGTACAATGCTGTCTCTGCCATGATTGACAGGACTGGAAAGAAATATCTTTTGTCTGTATTTGTGTCTAAAATTATCACTAAATTGCTTATACACAATGCTCTCATTGCCACATACACAGAGTACTGTATATATATATTTTAAAAAGTCTGAGTATACCACCATCAAAAGTCTAGACACTGCCAAATAAATTCTGGTAGCCAATATTATCGGAATGAGTTAAAGTGGTAATGGGAAATACCATATGAATATCAATTGGAGATTGTATAGAGAGGCATTTATCTTGGTCACCATTAAAATCTTGGCAATTATCTTAGATAATGATACTCTAACTACAGTTTAGGGAAGTATAGAAAATACTGCAGGTTTTAAACTAGCATTAGCTAAGGCACGGTACGCAAATCTTTAGAAGATGACCACTCTACTGCAGAGAAACACAGTGGAACACATTTTGTCCTGTCTGCATCCCATACAGCCCAGAAAGGTGCAAAAAAAAATTTCAGCATGTTAAGGTAGGTTCTGGTCCACACCCTGTCCTAATTAAATCTATCCAGGACCAGAGACTTTTGAGTTCAGTGGATGTCACAGGTTTCTAACTGACAGCAAATTCTGGTCCCTAAAATAAATTGGCAATTTATTAAAGGTCCATATAGTGTGTGTATATGTGTACTGAGTATATGTAGTTACATAGATCAAGATGGATGGTTTATAAACTAATGATCTATAGAACGGATATGATTTTTGGGCCAAATCATGGCTTTCCAGAAACCCCATGTATAGGGAAGTATGCAATAATGCTGACCGGCAAGCTGCAGAAAAGTGGCTATCTAGTAGCCTCTGCTCAGTCCCCACCCCTTTTGCCCATTTCCTAGGCCACTCAAGGAGGGGAACAAGAAATGTATGAGCTTAATAGATGCCACTCTCCCTTCCACGCTGTTACAGTATAACAACACAGATAGCTGGTGGATGATGCCCTCTTACTATTCTATGCCCAATCTTGCCCTTTAAATAGATCTGTGTAAGACTTCAATATTTGACAATAATTTCCCCCAAGTTTTTTTTTCTTATCTCAGGGAACCATAAAAATATTCCTTCGGTAAATATCTTATTTATGGTAGAGCGGGCTTGATACATATAGCCAAAAGGGCCTAATACTTTTAAACTATTCAGACCGAATTTTTTCCATGTCTGGTGTCTGCTGCAAGCTGATTTTTTTGTTTTTTTAATTTCAGCAAAAATGGTTCAGCCATTTCTGAATACAAGGTTAGGGGAAAATGCATTGTTTTACCAGTGTTATAAAAATGTGTGTAACCATTGCTTTGAGAAGCTCTAGTGCTCACATACTCTGGAGCGGGTTTGGCAGGGTGGTCAGCTTGAGGTTAGAGAGGTGCCCTGTGCTGCCCCATGAATATTCACCCATATTTGGCCCAAGTTACA
The DNA here is from genome assembly GCF_965140295.1 of Lepidochelys olivacea. NCBI lineage: Eukaryota > Metazoa > Chordata > Testudines > Cheloniidae > Lepidochelys > Lepidochelys olivacea. The sequence goes on along the minus strand of NC_140417.1, from coordinate 26,782,923 downwards.
AGCCTCTGAAAATCACTTTTTCCACATACTCAAGAGGCCTGTCAGAATAGATGGCTAAATTTTTGAAAGATTCTGTCTGCTCTGAGTATGCTAAAGCCCAGGCTGCAGGGGCTGAACAGAACTTCTCTTGCAATTGCGGGGGCCCACTGTTTGCATTGGGCACCAGAACTGACATCAGGGTAATGGTGTGTCCTGTGAGCTCAGTGCAGAGAAGAGGTGGCAGGGGCATGTAGATGGGTACTTGCTGGAAATAATAAGAGTAGGGGAGACTGGGAGAGAAGAGGGCAAGTTGGTTGGGATAGGAGTGGAGAGGTATGTACTCACTAGTCCAAACTCCCCTGCAGAATCAGGAATAGAAGCGAGGCTTCCTGAGGCTCAAAATTTCTCTGCTGTCTAGCAAAAAACAGTAAGACCCATCTATAAAGTGTGTGTCTCATTCCTCTACTAATTGGTCCACAGAGAGCATAATGTCTAATATTGCTAATGGTTACCCTATTAACTTGCGCTGTCAAGAGATTTTAAAAAAATTAATCGCTATTAAAAATGTATCTCGATTGATCATGCTGTTAAAAATAATAGAATACCATTTATTTAAATATTTTTGGATGTTTTCTACATTTTCAATTATATTGATTTCAATTACAACACAGAATACAAAGTGTACAGTGTTCACTTTATATTTATTTTTGATTACAAGTATTTGCACTGTAAAAAAACAAAATATTTTTCAATTCACCTCATACAAGTACTGTAGTGCAATCCCTTTATCATGAAACTTGAACTCACAAATGTAGAATTATGTACAAAAAACTGCATTAAAAATAAAACAATGTAAAATTTTAGAGTCTGCAAATCCACTCAGTCCTGCTTCTTATTCAGCCAATTGCTCAGACATACAAGTTTGTTTACATTTGCAGGAGATAATGCTGCCCACTTCTTGTTTACAATGTTACCTGAAAGTGAGAACAGGTGTTCGCATGGCACTGTTGTAGCCAGCATGACAAGATATTTATGTTCCAGATGCGCTAAAGATTCATATGTCCCTTCATGCTTCAACCACCATTCCAGTGGACATGTGTCCATGCTGATGACGGGTTCTGCTCAAGAACAATTCAAAGCAGTGCCGACCAATGCATGTTCATTTTCATCATCTGACTCTGATGCCACCAGTAGAAGGTTGATTTTCTTTTTTGGTGGTTCGGATTCTGTTTACACATCGGAGTAGTTTACACATCGGAGTGTTGCTCTTTTAAGACTTCTGAAAGCATGCTCCACACCTCGTCCCTCTCAGATTTTGGAAGGCACTTCAGATTCTTAAACCTTCAGTCACTGGTACCTTCTTTGTGTTTTGTGAAATCTGCAGAGAACGTGTTCTTATAAGGAACAACATGTGCTAGGTCAACATAGAAGACTGTTATAACATGAAATATATGGCAGTATGTCGGTAAAACACAGAGCAGGTGACATACAATTCTCCCCCAAGGAGTTCAGTCACAAATTTAATTAATGAATTTTTTTTAACGAGCGTCATCAGTATGGAAGCATGTCCTCTGGAATGATGGCTGAAGCATGAAGGGTCATATGATTGTTTAGCATATCTGACACGTAAATACCTTACAATGCCAGCTAAAAGAGTGCCATGCAAATGCCTGTTCTCACTTTCTGATGCCATTGTAAATAAGAAAAGGGCAGCATTATCTCCTGTAAATGTAAACAAACTTGTTTGTCTTAGCGATTGGCTGAACAAGAAGTAGGTCTGAATGGACTTGTAGGCTCTGAAGTTTTACATTGTTTTGTTTTTGAATGCAGTTATGTAACAAAAAAAAATCTACATTTGTAAGCTGCACTTTCACAACAGAGAATGCACTACAGCACTTCAGTGAGGTGAACTGAAAAATACTATTTCTTTTGCTTATAATTTTTACAATGCAAATATTTGTAATCAAAAATAATATACGCTTTGATTTCAAACACAACACAGAATACAATGGATATGAAAATGTAGAAAAACATCCAAAATGTTTAACAAATTTCAATTGGTATTCTATTGTTTAACAGTGCAATTAAAACTGTGATTAATCACGATTAATTTTTTTGAGTTAATCGCATAAGGTAACTGTGATTAATTGATAGCCCTACTATTAACTCAAATATTAGAGATCTGTACCATAGAATGGAAGGATCCAACCCTGCTGATGACCCTTGTCAAGGTTAATAGGGTCCCATATGATGTGATTTCTGTTTATTTCTGTTTGCTTTTTAAAATCTTAAGATATTGCATACAAAAACTATGTTAAAGGAATGTTAATGTTGTAAAGTCAAGCAATCAAAAGTTAGAAATTGATAGAATTAAGGTTGCCTGAGCTGATGCAAATAGAAATATAACAAATGCATATGTGATTTTTAAAATAAATATTTTATTGGATGGCAGGATGCTTAAGTTAATTGTCCTGGACAGAACTATACTATATTATATTATATACTTCAGAATTAGCCCTCGGGCTCCATTATTTCAGAAAGTGCCCTTCTTGTCTTGGTTAGTTCTGGAAACTCTTAAAATCATATTGTAGTGCTGGTCTTGGCACTTATCCAAGGACAGGAAATACCATAATTCTTTACTCCGAACTTCCACCTCTAGGAACCAATACAGAACTTTGGAAAGTCACAGGCCAAATGCCAAGGTTTAAAAGGATATCTGTGCTCTAATGTTTAGAGATTTTTTATTTGTTTCTAAACTTTAGGTTTAGAATAGTAACAAGGACCTCCATCTCAATTCTTTATCGGTCAGATAAAGTTTACTGGCAGTATGTTAAGTGCCTGAGGTGAAACTATCCCAGTGAGTCCTTATCTAACTGATAAAAGGCCGCTTCATCAGTCCATATTGCTTATTATAAACCAGACAGAGTGTTGATTGGTGCAATAAAGGTCATTATCTCACAGATAAAGTTTTGCCACTAAAAACAAAAGCTTGTTTAAAAATAACTGTGTTCAAAACAAACAAATGTAGAAAGTGCTGCTGCTCTTTGGTAGCAGAGTACATTTTAATAGTACTGCACATTGGTATAGCCACTGAGCTCTCATTAAAATCAATGGCTGTCTCCATTTTCCAAAGAACTTTTCAAGAATTTCCTCTTCCCCTGCTGCTTGCTTTCTTCATTTTTCTAACAGCACTAAATATCTTAGTTTAACTTTTTCTCCTTGTTTCTCAATAGCTATTATCTATTATTTGTCCTGGCTTATTCCATCAACAAAACAGGAAGCTGATGGCATCCCTAATTATTTTTTGAATGTTTTGCAAATTTTCCTTACCATTTTTCCAGTCTGCTTTCTAGAACATCACCCATGTACACTGCAGCATATCAGCATTAAAATACTGCTGCTAAAGCAAAATAGCTTTTATTAGTCTAAGTGTATATGTGACAGGAGACATATCTCTCATGAGTGCCTCCTGTCAGTGGGGTGTGGTGCTGCAGTCTTTTTTCTCCTGGCTCTTCTTGTAGGTTGTCAACCTTGTTAGGCAGGTCTTCAGTGGCTCAGCCATCCAGTCCAAAATGGACAAACCCCTTCAAGAGTAACTAAAGTCCAGCTGAAAATCCAAACAACTATCCAAACAAATTATTCTTTTCTTTCTTTTGACTTATTCATCACCTTGCTTTCTGAGCTTAGTTCTCAGCCCCTTCTTTAAGCTAACTAAGTCCTTCTCTGATTGTTAAAGAGCACTGACTCCACAGCTGCCTTCCCTGGAGTTCTTCTCATTGTCCATCATTTGCCCTGTTCCCTGTTTTTTGCCCCTACATCTAGGTTCTGCAGAATTCTTCTTTGCTCCTTTATCTGAGCACTGCCCAGGGCTTCCTCCCTGGAGACTCAATCTTCACAGGTTCTCACTACCTCAATTCTCCAGTGAGATCATCTCTCAAGTTTAGTCCCCCTTGCAAACAGTTCAACAAACTCTGCCATCGCTAGGGTCTTCAGCCGTGCCTCTGGGCCCTTTAAACTCCAGCTCTTTCTTTGTCTTTTAAAATAGCCATGTCCCCCTTTCTCCAGGGCTTAGACCACTCCAGCCCTGGCTGGTGGGGGGGAGGGGAAGGGGAGTGGACCCAGGCCTGCTCAGTACTCTGGGTCCCAACCTAGAGACCCTATACACAGGAACCACGTACCTCTGCCTCCAATCTAATGCTGCTCTTCCCTGGGCTCCGTTTTCCTATGTAGCCCCTTTCCTTTCACCCATTACCTTAGGGTTGTCAGATCTTGTCATTGCCAGAGCCAGTAAACCAGCCCATCAAGCTCCTCTGGCCAGAGTGGAGCACGCTTCTTTGCCCCTCTGGTCCCAGCCAGGAACTGACCTGCTTCAGCCATTCAGCCCCTTTTTTCTGAGCCTGCTTGGCTCCAATTGGCTGCTTCTATGCAGCCTCTCCAGGCAGGCCTGGAGGACCCATCTCAGCTGCTCCTTCCTGGGGGTGCATGTGGTAGGACCATGTGGCTTCCAGCAGGGGGCCTCAAAGGGCCTGGTATGCCACCACAGTATGTTTTACACTGGAAACATTAAGGAGCGCCAATGCAGCACTGAAGCTGTGCCACTGTAATGTAGACACTTATTACAGCAACAGAAGGGGTTCCTTCCACTGCTGTAGTAAATCCACCACTCTGAATGTGGTAGTGAGGTTGATGGAAGAATTCTTCCATCAACGTAGTGGTGTCTATACCAGGGATTAGCTCATCTTAATTTTTCACAGCCCTGAGTTATGCAACTAACTTTATAGTGTAGACACTGAATTTATGTTAAATAGAATGGTTACATTTTGTTTTAATGTCATATAATTTTTAAGATTTGAAATTATGTAATTATACTAGCACTTGATAAACCATCTTTAAGGATTTCACTGAGGTTATGCTATCATTTTAAAAATTCCATTCTTTATAGTAATTTTTCAGATACAAGGGTTTAAAAAGGGGTATTATAGATAGAAAGACAGAACTGAAAACATTAAAAGATTATCTTATATTGAGTTATTAGTTTTCAAGAGCAGCATGAGTGCTAGTTTTCTTTTCCTTTGTTTAATCTCCAAGAGATTTCTTAATATAAAAAATCCATATCTTAACAAGGCTGGATAAGTGTGACAGCCTCCAACACAAATCCTAAAAAGCCAGGATATGACAAATTATGGGACACCTCTTAACTGCACTCTAATGCCCACACAGTGCATTTCCACTGACAGTGACAGGTACTTCCTTCTGTCGCCAACTGATGAGGAAACACACCACAGACAAACACATTAATCTCCTTCACAGTACAATGTAAAACTTTAATTACAACCTCATGCTTCCCTCACAACCACAGAACACAACACATACTATGTACACATATGAACTCTGAATATTTGCTAAAGTTGCTGAGCGTGTAATCAAGGTTTTGCATTGTGCCATGAGGGATATTAATGTTGCATACAGTATGTTTCTGTATCAGTTGTGACTATGTAAAAGATTTAGTTTGAAAATCTCCAGAAAATTCAATCCTTTCCTTGCAGATTTTGTTCTGTAAATTCAGACAAACGCACAGTTTCCTCATACAAAGAGGTCAAAGTCTCTGCTATAAGTGAAAAACTGAACCCAATCTTAATCTGGAGATGCCACCACACCTGTATAATAAATGCAGTTTAATGAAGAAGTTAATTATTTTCTAATGTGCTGTATGCTGATCATACTCAACTCTCTAACAATTTTTAGTAGAACCAAGCCATTGTGTTTCTTTGTTTTCCCAGTTCCTGGCTTCAGTAGAGGCCTGACTGAAAACTGGCTGAGGCTCAAATCAGACAAAACTTATCCCAAGAAGATAAAATGTTGTTTGAAAAGGGGAAGCAACTAGAGTATTGAAGGGGGTTGTGACAGCTCCATCAATTGGTGGAATACATTCACATTTTGATTAAAAGGATGAGAAACATCAGCATCCTTTTAGATTGCTGCCTGATCCTGAATCCCAAGTGACTTATGCATTAGTACTTATTTTCATGTGGTTAGCTATGAAAGTTTGGCCTTCCCTCTTTTTACCTCCAGCTTGCGTTACTGTAATGCCCATTACTTCACATTAAGACCACTAAGAAGCTTCACTTAGTGCAGCTCAGTGCCTAAAACTCTGGCATGAAGAATGAGAATGTTGATTTCTGAACTACCAGTCACTGAGAAACATGGTCTATTCCAAACATATTTAGTAATTTTACAAAGGCTTTCAAAGAAAATCTGAAGATCACACTACAGCAGAAAATGATTTTTCATTACTTAGTAGTATTATCACTTTTATAGTGCCTTTTAAAAGAAAAGTAATTGCAAATATACAGCTTCAAACTGAAAACACACAATGTGCCAATTTCTTTGTTTCTCTAAAATGTCATAAAAAGGTAAACTCTGAAAAAAGTGCCTTATCTGCAGAGGTATGCCAGAAAAAACATGGATCATCAAATACTTCCAAAGAATGAACCTGTTCCCAAAGTCATTTTCAAAGAATTACATTCCAGCCCCAAGAACACAATTCCAAGAACTTCTTGTAAAAAATTCAAAATTGAAGACCCAGTTATATGAGGAGTTCAGAACCTTTAACTCTCCCTAAAGTCAATGAGAGTTTAGTATGCTCAACATCTCTCAGGAAATGCTCAGTATCTGGCAGGATCAGACCCTAAAAGATGGGACTGTGCTATTAGGTTCTGGTCATTTTTACAAGGTTTTAGTGAAAACAAAGATCAAAAGAAATGTTTGTATCTGGTGTTCTGTTGATTTATATCAGTTTAACTGCCAATATTTCTTAATTCACAGTGAAACTGCACAGGCCACTGTTCATAAATATTTATGCAAAATGTTAGACGACTGAATTTAAGTAGTGTGTCAAGCTATAAACAAATTCACAGAATATTTGTTCCTTCAGAGAGCAGATGTCAACGTACCCAGCTTCTTTATTCATACAGCCAATCTAGAGGCATATCTCTTCCATTTTCTTTTAGTAACTTAGTATTCAGATGAATGGTGATTATTTAGACTACTAAATGTGTTGGAATTTAGATTGTGAGGTAGACCCACTATTTGTATTGTTATAGGATAGACCTGCAATCTATTCTTGAACATGAAAATTACATGTAATGAGTAATTTCCTGAGTGTACGATTGCTTTTTAGGGCTATTTATTCATTATAAGAAGTTATTTTTAGTGATTATCTTAAGTGAAATGTAATTCTAAAAGTAACAGGAACCATACATATGCTACAGTAGTTTATTTCTTATATATTATGTAAGCATCATGCATTGGGTAATTCTTATATCTTATTACCATTCATCTCTTTTAAGTGTCACATGAAATATCTGATCTTCTGCCTATAGCTTATACAAAGCTGAAAGGTTAGTACTTCCACCTTAAGAAAAATGTCACTAATAGATCCTGTGGATGTGTAAATGGTATTAAAAAAGGTCAGAGAGACCAAAGTCTGGTTTTCATGAGGTCTCACAGCTACAAGGTGTTTGGCTTTGTTGTTGGTGCTAGTTAAGGCATGTCTGGGTTATTTGATCACACAGATTAATACAAAGAATATATTTGAACTGTGAAGGAAAAAATACACAACAGGAAGCTTAAATGCAGCCACATGGCCCATCTGATTCTTTCAACCTCCTAATAGATGATGGGTTGAAATAACTGCCTTTACTTGTACGCTAATTAAATAGTCCGAACAGTGTATAAAATGGCTATAATAAAATTGAGTTTAACCATAACCTCCAGCTGTGTTCCACTATGACTCACATTCTAGGGCATCTTACCATATAATATGTAACAATTTTGTTAGCTGAGGTGTAATAAAACCCCAAATATATTCACAGCTTAAAAAAAAATTCATTAAAAAAATTAATGGCATTCATAGCTAATTACACAAAACACTAAGTTATATATTAATATGCAGTACCAGGTACCTTCCCTATCTATGATAATTCAGACTATTTAGCAAGAACAAATGATTTCCTTTATGTTGATTAATTCAAATACGTTCATCACATTTTCTTAACAATTGCTCTACAACAGGAGTGACCACCAAGCGCTCTTCCATTGACTCCAGTACTCCACCGGAGCGAGAAGCGTAGGCGGAGTCAATGGGGAAGCGTCAGCAGTCGACCTACCACAGTGAAGACACAGCGGTAAGTAGATCTAAGTACGTCGACTTCAGCTACGTTATTCATGTAGCTGAAATTGTGTAACTTAGATCGACCCCACCCCGTGTAGACCAGTCCTAAGATATCTCAATTATTTTCCAGTGTTAATATAGAGAAATACTATGAAATCACTGTCATATGATTTGGTAAGTGTTGCCTTCTTAATGGCAACTGCAGTATGTAAAACACAGACACACACATAGACACCCCCCTTCTATTTGTTCTTTCTGAACAGTACCTGCTTTATTATTTGTTTTGCTATTTACTTTAAACTTAGAGATCTTCTCTCCATAGGCTTGTCTTGACCCATAGCTAAATCACTATGTACGATAAGAGTAATTTCAAATATTATTGTTCATGGTGTATACATATCTTTCATATACCAGTTCCTTTTCGAATTCTTGCTCTGCCAAGTTCAGCAGAACTTTCTAGTAACTTCTGCAGCTGGAGAAACTTCAGGAGGCATGATCTTTGCAATTGCAGTGATTTTTCCCAGGGTGACTGAAAGGTAATGTATGTCTCTGATGTTTCTCAAAGACAATTGTACATATAGATGCGTATTTATTTCTCCTGGACAGGAGCAGCCAACAAACATTTCTACCACATGACTTTCATGAGAAGACATGATGAATGTCCCTCTCAACAGCCCATCCTTCCATAATGAACTCACAGGATTGCAATGAATATATTCCCCAGATATCACTATCAATTACCTATTTGACATGCACGGTAATTGTGCTAGGTGACACTACAATCTTTGAATAACATGGAAGTATGCCATCTAATTGTGTAGCCTTTTAAGACGGTATTTCTTTCTGTTTATTGCTTAGGGTTGTATTTGTCTGTCTTTGCTAGAGAATTTGAATTAATTACAATTTACAAGGCAAATGGTGCCAAAAATTGTGATGCAGAGGGCTTTTCACTGGTCCTTCACACCGAGTGAGTTTTACTCCATATGTATATTTGCAAGATCACTTTTCTTCTTCACATATTACAGTTTCATGGGCACTAAATACTGCAGTTTTTAAAAGGCACTGATTATAAAGTGGCAGGGTGAAATCCTGGCCCTGCGCAGATCAATTGGAGTTTTGCCTGATTTTCAGAGGTGCTCAGCATCTAAGTTCCCTCTAAGCTGTGCGGCCATGCAGGGCCTATTAAGCACCATGCAGGTTCGCAGGGCTGCGGTGAGGAGAGATGCCTCTCCCCCAGCCCCAAACCTGCTGCAGCGGGGATAGGCACTCCTTCCCCAGGCCCAACCTAACCCAGCACCAGACCAGCCACGGCTGGGGAGAGAGGTGCCCCTTCCCTGACCCCAACCCAGCCCAGACCTGCCGCAGCTGGGGGGAGAGGCACCTATTCCCCCCCAGCCCAGGTTCTGCTGTGGGGAGAGAGAGCTGGGGGGAGTCCTCTCTCTCCACTGTAGCCCTGGGGCAGCCTGTACTCCAAACCCCTCAGCCCCAGCCCACCACATGAATTTTGTTATGTGCACCAATATGGAGCACCATACTGGAGTACCATATTGGTGCACACAACAAAATTCATTCCGCACATGGATGTAAAAAATTAGAGGGAACACTGCTGAGCCTCCATAGGTCCACTGGAAATCAGTAAGAGTTGCTGGGTGCTCAGAATCTCTGAAAATCAAGTTTATGACCTTGATTCAGTGAAGTACTTAAACAAGTGCATAACTTTAAGCACACAAATGTTTAAATTCACTGCTTAAAGTTACACACATGCTTAAGAAATTAAACAGAAAAATGTGAATGAAAATTGGAAGCTGTTTAAGAACATTTTAGTAGATGCCCAGAAAACCAGTCTCAACTGAAAAAGAAAGCTACATTGATTAAGAAACTAACCTGACTTAGAAGGTAAGTGAAAGCAGCTATACTAGGAATTGTAGATAATTGATAAAGGAAGTAAAATGACACAAAAAGTCATCTATGGCCAGCAAAATTAAAGCCAATAAGGAGTTGTTAAAGTATATTAGGAATAAAAGAAATCCTAACCATGGTATTGGTCCATTAGTAGATACATATGATATAATTGTCAATAATTCTATGTTTTTATTTGGGATAAAGCCAGATGATGATGGTGACATCTACGACAATGAAATACTTCCCATTCCAACAGCAATTAAGGAGGATGTTAAACAGTAGCTACTAAAGTTAGACAGTTATAAATCAGTAAGTCCTGTTAAATTGCAGAGGTTTAAAAGAACTGTCCGAAGAGCTCACTGGACTGTTAATGTTGACTTTCAATAAGTGTTGGAACACTGGGGAAGTTCCAGAGGACTGAAAGAAAGTTAATGTTGTGCCAATATTTAGAATGTGTTTATGGGATGACCCATGTAGTTCTAGGTCAGGCAAAACAATGGAATGGTTGAGACAGGACTCAATTAATAAAGAATTAAAGAAGGGCAATAATTAATACCTATCAATATGGTTTATGGAAAATAGGTCTTGTCAAACTAACTTAATACCATTTTTATGAGATTAAAGTTTGGTGATAGTATTGATATAATATACTTAGACTTCTGAAAGGCATTTTACTTGGTACCACACAACATCCTGATTAATAAACTAAAATGATACAAAATCTACATGGCACACATTACAATGATTCAAAACTAGTTAAATGATAGGTCTCAAAATGTAATCATAAATGGAGAATCACCACTGAATGGATGGGTTCTCACAGGGATCAGTTCTTGGCCCTATGTTATAGGGATAAAAGTGATCTGGAACTCCTGGTAAACTGGGCACAGGCAAACAATACATGTTTCAATATGCCAAATGTAAGGTCATATCTAAGAACAAAGAACATAGGCCATACATACATGATAGGGGGCTCTATCCTGGGACGCAGCGACTCCGAAAAAGACTTGGAGGTCATGGTGGATTATCAACTAAATATGAGCTCCTAGTGTGATGCTGTGGTCAGGAGGGCTAATGTAATCCTTGGATGTATAAACAGGGGGATATTGAATAAGAAGAGAGAGGTTATATTACCTCTTTGTTTGGTGCTGGTGTGTCTGTACTAGAATACTGTGTCCAGTTCTGGTGTCTCGCTACCAGAAGGATGTTGAAAAATTAGAGGGGGTTCAGGGGAGAGCCATGAGAATGATTTTAAAGAATTGAAAAAACCCACCATATACTGAAAGACTTATAGAGCTCAATCTATTTAGTTTATCAAGATTATCTGTAACTACCCAAATGGGGAACAGAAATTTGATAATAGAGATCTCTCCAATCTAGCAGACAAAGGTACCATGAAAACCAATGGCTGGAAGTTGAAGCTAGACAGATTTAGACTAGAAAGAAGGCATAGATTTTTAACCGCAAGGATTATTAACCATTGAAACAATTTACCAAAGGTTGAATTTTTTAGTTAAAATTGGATGCTGTTCTAAAAGATATGCTCTAGTTCAAGAACAGCTATTGAACTTAATGAAGGAATTAATACAGACGTTCTATGGGCTGTGTTACACAGATGGTGAGACTAGACAATCCTTTCTGGATTGAAAATCTATGAATTATTACATTACAGGAGTAACATGATGCATTCTGCTCCTTTACTCCCTGAGCAAAGACAAAGGACGGGCCACAATCTGATTCTTTGTGATTCAACTTACCTATTTTCAGTTTCTAACAATGCAACATTATACAACATTTAAAATCACTATGTTATCATGAAAAAAATCACTTAGTGGGAATTGATCATTCATTCATTTATAAAAGTAAATTTATGACTTTTATCCAGATGATGTTTGCCGGGGGAAGGAGAGAACTGTTTCGTTTCGCTACCTTAAAAAACAACTTAAGTGATATCCTAGGCAGGGTTTATGCCTTCTCCAGCTGCATATTCCATCCACATATTTCATACTGTAAGTTTCTGAAGGCAAACAATAAGAATTAAGTATATTAAAAGAAAATATATTTTCCATAAATGTTCTGTAGGAAATAAACCACCAGCTATAATGTGGTTTAAGTAACACAAACAAATTTACTGCCGAGATTAACACGTGGGAATGTCATAAATGCCTGTTATCACTGACAAAATCCTCTTTGGACAGGCTAAAAGTAGTATATGCTTGGTCTCAGATTATAGCTATCTCTGCATACAGCAACTGCTGGTATGAGACTGATAAACTTTAACATCTCACTAATGTGTACTTTAATGCAGAACCTAAATATATCTGTTAGGAGAAATAATATTCTTCTGAAAAATAATACATTAAGTGCCATATAAATAACAAAAATGTTAATTTTAGTTGGCATATTTGAGTCATATTAATACTGCAATTTCCAAAGCTGCATAAGACATTTGGATGCCCAACCTTACAGCTATTATTCGATATAGCGTTCACTAGCATTTCAAACATGCAAGCTGCAAACTATTAATGTTCACTTTTGGAGGGAAAAAGTTTTACTAGATTGTTTATAATTTCCTTGATGCTTGAAGTTGCTGCTATTACATTCTGTAATTTAGTAACATCCAAACCGAAATTACAAGTTCTGTTTTGTACAAAAATCTGTAAAAGGTTTCCTGGGTATTGATTGCTGTATTCTAGGTACTGATCTGAATTTTTGCACTGGATAAGCTCTTGGATACAACACTGTCTTCTTCCTCTTTATTCTGATCGTCTAATACGTTTCCATTTTGGATTGTAGATCACAGAAATGTCTTTTCTTCCTAGTCTTTTTTGAGCCCCTCATCAACATGCAGCTCATCTTCAACTGTTTCATAATCTGCATCATGCATACTATTCAATAGCCAGTTAGTTCATCAAAAGGCTGCATTTAATATTTCCCAGAGTCACCTGGGAGAGCAGCAGTAGAGATTAGGATTTTGTGTATTGTCAAATTAATAATAATAAATTATGATAATGCAGTGTTTTTAACCATCCTGATCTTCACCACATTTCAACCTGCAGCAGTTATACTTTCAAGTGCATCCTGGTTATCAGTTAAACTTGTCATTAAATGGTAATGATAGAAGTTCTTAAACAGTTTGGGCTAGAAGTTCAATTTCATTCAATGGAACTATATTGCTTCGTACCAGGTGAGAATTCTGGTCCTTTGCTTAACACAGAATCAATTTTGTTGCAGATAAGAGGGAAAATCTGGCTCTCAATTACATCATTATGGACCTGGAAAAACTCCACTAGCTGCAGTGAAAGTGTTTTAGATTTACACCAGCATAATAGTGCAGAGTTTGGCCCTGGATGCACAGTTTACTTTTTTATTTTCAGATTTGAAATATTAATTTTAACTTAAGTAGGGGCACTGTCTATACAGATGTCAGCAGCCTCAATACACAGTTTTTGAAGCTTACAAAATAATTATGTTTTCAGGTCTTAAACCATATGTTAATAGCATATAAAAAGTGTGTCTTGACTGTTTTGCTGTCTCTTATACCTGATTTTGCAATAATTGTTCAATAACAACAGTGTTCTTCTGTCTTACAGCTTTAAACTATCCATTCATGGTTTCACTAATGGCCCTTTTTTTTTTATTTAAGTGCCTGAACCATCAACATTTTTCTCTCCCTCTCCTGTTTCTGGGAATTTCCTGGCTCTCTATTTGACCACAGGAACCACTTCTGCTATTTTCCTACTGTTTTTAATGGTCTAAATCAGGGGTAGGCAACCTATGGCACGCATGCCAAAACGCGGCACGCGAGCTGATTTTCAGTGGCACTCACACTGCCCTGGTCCTGGCCACCGGTCCGGGGGGGCTCTGCATTTTAATTTAATTTTAAATGAAGCTTCTTAAACATTTTAAAAACCTTATTTACGTGACATACAACAATAGTTTAGTTATATATTATAGACTTATAGAAAGAGACCTTGTAAAAACATTAAAATGTATTACTGGCAAGTGAAACCTTAAATTAGAGTGAATAAATGAAGACTTGGCACACCACTTCTGAAAGGCTGCTGACCCCTGGTCTAAATGTCCATGGATTTCTTTTGTCTCCCAACTCAACAATTTCCATTTGGCATTCTTTTCTTCTTCTCTGTCAGCTCTATTCTCTGCCCCTTTGCCTACAACTACATACATTGGCACTCTTTCATTGATACGGAGACCAGCTTACCAGATTCTGATTTAGCTTCCCATCTGACAGCATTAGCAGGTGGCACTGAATAAAATGGCAACACAGGGTGGATCAATCATTGGTTGGAAAAATACATCATCAATAGTCACTTTTCATAAATGCACTAGATATGTGTGTGAGGGGGACATTAAATGTGGCAAATTCAAGGAATCTCACAGTCATTAAAATACTTTACTTTAGAGCTTTCTGCAACAGGTTTTCATCATATTTAAAAAACGTTTATCTACAAAAAGGAAGCTGATGGCATATAATAGTAATTTGCAGTCAGATACAAAGGAGAAAGAAAAAGATGAAAATGCCTAACATCAATAACTGCAAGAATAGGAGAGTCAGGTAGGACTTTTTTTAGACTGAGGATAATATCATTAATTATATACTTTGAACCATTATTGTGCCCTCTGACCAAAGACCACAGCATTCTTTAGAAGCATTAATTAAGTCTTTTACCTCTGAAAGAGAAATTTGTATTATCTCCTTTGAGATCCAGAAAACCAAGGTATAGATTGATTAAATGATTTGCTCAGAAAATCTGTGGCAAAGCTCGGAAGAGAACCAACATCTCTTGATTCAGTGCTTTGGTCACAAAAGTATCTTTTTCCTCCTTATTAGAAGCCCATATGCCTACATAATTAACCAACAAAGCAGGCTAGAGGCTAGGATGTGGGGGATTCAGCACGAGGGGGCAGTAATATAAAAAAAGATTTGAGCAAATCATGGCAAAAACCGGGTAAAGTACAAGCCCCCATGGCATCTCTAGAAAAAATGAATTAACTGGACAAGTGAGTAAATGACCAGATACAATGTCAGGAGTCAGTGAAAGAAAAGATACAGGAGCTTAAGAAAAAGACCACAGTGGAACAAGGAATTCTTGTGAAAACATTAGTCAAAACAAAATGATGAAGATTGGACCACGAGGTCCGGTCACACAACTTTAGAATTCATGATCTGTCTGTTGATAAAGATTTGCCTGACTCAGCAAAATTTGCTGAAAGATCATAGAATCATAGAATATCAGGGTTGGACGGGACCTCAGGAGGTCATCTAGTCCAACCCCCTGCTCAAAGCAGGACCGATCCCCAATTAAATCATCCCAGCCAGGGCTTTGTCAAGCCTGACCTTAAAAACTTCTAAGGAAGGAGATTCCACCACCTCCCTAGGTAACGCATTCCAGTGTTTCACCACCCTCCTAGTGAAAAAATCTTTCCTAATATCCAACCTAAATCTCCCCCACTGCAACTTGAGACCATTACTCCTTGTTCTGTCATCTGCTACCACTGAGAACAGTCTAGAGTCATCCTCTTTGGAACCCCCTTTCAGGTGGTTGAAAGCAGCTATCAAATCACCCCTCATTCTTCTCTTCTGTAGACTAAACAATCCCAGTTCCCTCAGCCTCTCCCCATAACTCATGTGTTCCAGTCCCCTAATAATTTTTGTTGCCCTCCGCTGGACTTTTTCCAATTTTTCCATATCCTTCTTGTAGTGTGGGGCCCAAAACTGGACACAGTAGTCCAGATGAGGCCTCACCAGTGTCGAATAGAAGGGAACGATCACGTCCCTCAATCTGCTGGCAATGCCCCTACTTATACATCCCAAAATGCCATTGGCCTTCTTGGCAACAAGGGCACACTGTTGACTCATATCCAGCTTCTCATTTTTTTTATTTTTTATTTGGCTATTGTGGTTTAACTGAACATAAAAAAATTACCTAAATTTTGCTGAGAAGTATTACACAATCCCTCCTAGAACTTCCAACATGGTGCATGCTGATGGCAACTGCTTCTGCATTTCCCCCAAAAGAAATGCTTTTGTTGTCTCTATTCATTGTAAACCACATCATTTTGTAAATTGTCATTCCTCTAAAATGGAAGTTAACTGCTCCTTTAATATTTTCCAAAAAAAAAGGAAGTTTTAAAACAATAGCGAGCACTACCTATGTATATGATGTGACTGTTCTATAGCATGGACATAATGAAGAGTTAGAGGATAAAATTACTTTTCCTTTCTGTTCCTCTTGAAATAGTCATTTTTGGATAATGGAACAAATTTACAACATCACAGATTGCTTGCAAATTAATGACTCTGATCCAGGCTGCCAGACACAAGTTTGTCTTTTTCTGGAAACCAACTATCAGTGTCACAATAATTGCAGACATTACAAAGATTTTGTAATGTATAAGTCTATTTGAAACACTGGATTTCAGCCATACTGATATTGTGAAAGCATCAAATTAAACTTCAGCAAGAACTGAAAATGGAGTTCCATGAGGCCAAGTCTGACCATCATCTGCTCTGTTGAACTTTTGACCTTCATGGGTGCCCCTTTTTATACTTTGTACTTAGTATCCAGACTGAGATGCTTTGATTCCTGGAAAGGGCACAATGTTTAATCAAGTTCTTATTTTAGTGTATTGTAGCAGTATACATTGTACACAGTCGATAGCGTGTATAGTGGGAACAGTCATACACAATCTTAAGTATAATCATGCTAAGGGTACAAGTGCTGCCATAAAAATGTCCTTCCTCTTACTCACTACAAAATATAAACAAAATGTTAGAGATAAGAAAATTACTGTTACTCAGATATTTTGCGAATAATGGTTTTTCTCAGACAAAACTAAACTGAAACATTCCTGGTTTTCTTTATTAGTATCCTCAAATACAGAATCAGGGTTTTCTCTTATGTAACACAAGGACTTAGAACAGACACATAGTCTGCTGTCCGTATTCTGCAATATTTACAAACAAGCACACTTCTATTTCTGTTACTGTGCCTTCCAAAAATCTTTTATGTCTGAAATTCTGTACACCACCATCTAATTTTCAGTGGTTCAAAATGAGACCATTTCTCTATCAGCACAACTATAGGATAAAGAGTTTGCCCAGTCATTCATACAAGTTGGTTTGCATTTAGCAAAAACCTCTTGACAGCTAGCAGCTGCAGTAACTGGCAGCCAAGTTCTTCTACCTCAAAAGTGCAGCCAAATATATATACATTAAACATTTAAAAGACATTTTCAGCATTGAATTGTAAATTATATTATAGGTACATTCAGGTAGCTTGGCTGGTATATGGAAATGAATGTTTTACACTTCATAATACCATAAAATATAGCCACATGCTGCATTATGCCATACAAATGTCTATCTATACGGTATACTATACATTTAAGTGCATATATACACATAAAAAGACAGAAAAAAAACTTAGTGACAAGGAGGCTAAATAAGTGGATTAAAGAGATACAAATATGTTAAGGGATTCAGTGAGGCTATTATAGCATTTTGTCTTTGTCCACTGAGATTCATAATACAGAAGTGTAGTGTCAGAAGCGTGAATTAACTTTAACAATAATCAAAATATGGAAACGTTTTAAAAAGCTGCCTTTGCAAATGGAGAGCATATGTAGAATATTACCCCATTTTTATCACCACAGTATCTCAGTTCTATTGTCTTCTTAGTACAATGGTGTGCTGTCAAGAAGTTGGAATTCACCTCAGGGCAGTGGTAAAAAGAAATATGCATAGAAAATTAGAATATAGCCAAAGAGGATTCCCATTATCAAAGTAAGCTTTCAGAAAATCAATAGAGAAATTCTGAACTATACTACAATAGCATAAAAACAGCAGGATAAAGCAAACTTTGTTGTTTGAATATATTCAAGCCTCAGGGCTTGAGGCTATATTTCATTAACCATGCTATAGAAGAAAATAAAACAAGGAATATGGACGTCTCAAACATCCAGTCAAGTAACTGGCTTATTAAGTTACTCTTTTCATTTCACCTAGGGTCCCATACACGCAGGGTAAACAAACATCACTCTCTCATACAATTTACTGCCAAACACCTCAACTAGTGGCTTAAGCAAAGCTATCTGCAACACATTCCAACGCAAACAACATCATCATCAAAACTAACATAGAGCATAGAGGGCTATATAAAATATTATATTAAAATAATATAAAGTCAATAAAGCCACAATTATGATACACAAACAATAGTCACATGTAATATTCCCTGTGGATATTCGACCAAAAGAAAGTAAATGAAAGCACTAGAAATGCGTATTACCAAAGGTTTAGAAAATATTTTAGAAGGGTTTTTTAAATAGAACTATTAACCAATCCACATTGCTTCCCCTCACATATGCACCCTATTAAAGCTATTTTGATCAGCCTGCTGAGTGAGACCTTTGCTCAGCAAGGAGCATTTTGAATGGTTGATAAATGCTTCTCTCTTCTGAAGGGTGGATTGTTGCAGTTCTTTACTTGCAGGAGTTCCTGACCTTGCTATCTCTAAAATGCAGCAGCTCACACTATCACAGGCACTCCATTGTTTCAATACATCACTCCTATTTAAAAACCTTAAACTGCCTTTCCAGAAAAGTTCATATCTTTAAAATTCTGCTATTTAAATGCAAGAAATGTAATATTTCGGTCCAGCATACTTGATGAATTTTTAAATTTTAATTAATGAGTTTTCTATTGCACTCACTGAACTTTCAGAACTTCTCACTAACATTAATGGCTTTATCTGACAATCTCCCTAAGGTAGGGAAGTATTATTGTGCCTATGTACCAGGGCATGCAGATGCAGAGCGGTTAGGGTCTATGTTTTCAAAAATATCCCCTCCTATTGAGCGCCTCAATCTTTGGGTACCCAGCACCTCTTAAAAATTTTGTCCTAGGAGCCTCCAGTGGGACCCCTAGCATTACTGGGCACTTTTGAAAATTTGAGCCAGAGTTGGCTAACCCAAGCTCACACAGGAAATCTGTGGAAAACTAGGGAATAGAGCTCCTATCTCTTGATTTCTATTCCAATGCCTTAAATACTAGGCACTCTTTTTTTTTTTTTTTTTTTTTACTATTTTTGCAGTCAGCTAGGTCAAAACCATCTGGTTACTTAGGACTAGATTCTGTACTCAGTTATGCATATGCAAACTATCATTGACTTTAATAGTATCTAAAGAAAGATTTTTGACAGTAGCCCTAGTTATAACCTTTAGATGTTGGAAATTAGAGTACTCTATATTCCATGGCTACAGACTGACTTCCCGAAGTACCTAAAATGTCCTGTCCGTCCTGGCATTTAACATTTATCATATCTTTGATGCTGTACTCAATCATTTCTATAAAACAAGAATTTCTATCAAGTATTGTACCATGAAATACCTTACAATTTTTGTAAAATATGCTATATATGCACATTCATATGATGGATACTATATAACAATAGCTAACTATATATTATAAATTAAATCTATTGAATACATACATAATATACTGTAGTGATGCATACAACCCAGTACATACAATTTTGGATCAAATGGGCTGATTTCATTGGCTTTAATTTGGATTTACACTAGTGTAACAGAACAGAATTGGCTCCAGTATCCATATCATATACTCCCCACTAAATCACATATAGCACATCTACTTATTGGCATTACCGTTTAGCTAATTTTTATTTTATTTTAATTTTGAGGGGGTCATTTATATTTTGTTTTCTAAATTGACTTTGAATATTTTTTCTTTTGCTTTGTATATTGGGCCCTGGCTTGAAATAAATGCAAATAAACATTGTTCAGTGCCAGAATTGCCAAAGGCAAATACTTTTCTTTCAATGGTCCTGGGAAGTGGTTTGTTAAGCTATTGTTCCCAATTAAAAACTCATGTGTTTGTTCAATAGAATATGGGTCGCTGCTCTGAGTGAAAGATTCTCTTGACATGGCAAAACCTCTAATTGTAGCAAGTCTATGCCAAGTATTTTTTAATAAGATGCAGCCCCAGGTTTGATTAGCAGCCACTGGATTCCATGTACAATCAGATAATGATAGTTTTGCTCCTCTCTGCTGAGCAAACATCCTCAGCTTTTAACCAAGTATATATATTATAAAACCTCTACATAAATAACTATGTGCAGCACAACTGTCTTAAATCCATGGTTCATCTCAACTTATCTGACCTTTGACTGTTTAATCTTAGGAGGACCTGTGCAATACCAACTAAAAATAAATGGAATAAAATATTTATTTTGGCAGATATCATACAGATATAGTAGAGGGACATGTGGTGCATGGAAATTTTCTGCCCACATGTAGAGTGCACAGAAAAGCCTCTGGAATACATTTTTGTTTTCCCACTTGTGGGATAGCATCTATTGGATAATGATGATATTAGGATTGCAAAGACACGTGTCATTTTGGAACACAATTCCAGTACTCCTTCAGCTATGCCTGAGGAAAGGTGTTGAAGATTGGTGATTATTTTATTTAAGAGGGCATCTAGGTCGATGTTTGCCAATACAAGTTGAATAGTTGGATTTTTTTAATTGTACATATTCACAAAGACCATTATATTGGTGGACTTTTATAAAATGTTAATAAATATATAATTTTCTAGATACATTTACATGGATGTTCATAATTAATAAACATGAAACTGAAACGTTTTAATCTCCATACAAAGTATGTTATTATAACTGTTCTTAAGAGTAACTCAGTGCTTTTATCATGGGAATAAATACAGTACATATTATCCCTTAACAACTGTTCAGACTATCTCAACATAATCTTGCATATAAGGTTTTAAGTAACTGTCCCTCCTCCACACAGTGTTGTAGAAACAGCTTTTATGCTCTAGTTTAGCTTGTTTTGGTCAGGCGTTAGATTTCTATTCAAAAGCATAGAATGAAATACAAAAGCATGAGGTTAAAAGGAATGGAAATTAATTTGTTATGAAAGTTCATCTTTATACTATAGGGGAAATGTAAAATGAACTTGAAATAACAAAATATCAAGATTAAACTGAGGACTGTTGGGGAGAAATACTTCTGTATTTCCAGATGCTTATCTTTCATAAACAGCAGGAACAGGTGTTCTCCAGTATTGCCAAAAACATATTTTCCCCTCACGGAAGTATCAAAAGCATAATGATTTATTTTCATACAAGCCACTGTTGTTCTTTCAGTGAACAATGTGTGTGCATTTTTGCTTCAAAAATATGTCAAAATGCTAGTCATTATAGAAATTCATCATAAACTTATATAAACTGTAAATATTATGAGTTTCACTTTGATTTGCTTGCTACTGAAAGTAAAGCAACTCTTCATTTAACTACATCTTCAGGGACACCAGATGCAGGCAGCACTGGTGCTCAGGTTTCTGAAAAATTTCTTTCATGAAAATCTGAAAATGGTATGGAAAAAGTAATTGAGGGCACCTCAGTCATGCTCTTTGGACCAAAGCTGGGTAGCTCTCTTATTCCAAGCAGTTTTATACTGTAATATTTTGAGAAGAGGAGGAGAATAAAGTTAGTACACTTACAGACTCTAAAATTAGACTTACTGGAACAGTTTCTGCCTTTTATAATAATGAACAGAAAACAACAGAAAACTTTTCAGTTTTCAGCACTGCTGACTTAGAGCATTTGTGGTTTAATTTTTCTAATGAAAGTTGATACAGTGTAACATTTGATAATGAAGTTACCTGCACTATTTTCTAGACATCTGAAAAGAATAGTAGCATCTGACTGTTATAAGCTGCAGGTGAATTTTCACTAGAAAGGCAAGCAGGGACAGAAAGCACTGCAACTCAGGTACAGTCCTACTAGCCTTGCTCCTTGAGACCAACTATGTTTGGATTGTGCTGCTTTTTATCTAGCTATGTATGTTATATCTCTTTGTGTCGGTCATGAAAATTCACACTACACTGAGCAAACAAACATCAGTAGACTTCTTAAACATATAGGAAACAACAAATCAGTGAGTAGGTTAAAATAGGCATATATAAAATAGATAAACTAAATAGATAAACAACAAATCTACCTGTATTAAATTACCACCAACCAACAAAGCAAAATAAAATGTCTAGGATAGCCATATTATTATGAATAGAGCTCTTAAATCCATTATTTGAGGTTACATTCACTCTTACAAAAGCAACAAATTCCTAGAAAACAACTGAACTAAAACCTAAATTACATAAAAACGCTGTATACTTGCATATACTCCATGCTATATACTCTCCACATACACAAGTCTATTAGGGACCCTTACAGTTTTTGCAGGCAAAAATGTTAACAGATACTGTGGCGACAAAGACACACACATAAGGCATATTTTATCGGTCTCTTTGCAATATTTCCTGCTAAGGACCCATCCTCACACTAATTTTGCAGAGTCCTTTTGAGCACTTGAACTTTTCCCACTTTCAAAATAGGTGGAATCCCTTGAGATTTTTTTCCTATTGGAAGGCAGAAATTTCCCCAGTTTTCTCATGTCATCACACTAGCCTGGACCCCTATATGTATAGGACCTGTCAAGTCCTCCCTTTGTAACTCTGCTTGCTGGACTAAAATAGCTTGGCTAATGTTCTTCTTTTCCTCTGAGTGCTTTTAATATCTTTTAATATGCTGTAAATAAGAAACTTTACTGTGTGTGAAATAATGCACAATTTGTTTGACTTGGTAAGTTGTACCGTAAATTAGGTTTACCATTGCCAAACATCTTTTGAGTGCACAGGTTGAGATATCTGCCTGTTTCTGAAGCAACTGGCAATTTGAGACAGAAGAAAATTAGCACATGTAGGTTATTTTGCCAAATAGCACTCCCCCCTCCCCCCCGTCCATAGACGGGTATGACATATGGCAATACCCTTTTTCCACAAATAAAATCACAGGAATTCCAGCTGACCATGAGCTGCTCAGAGTAAAAGTGGCAGGCTGAGAGAGCGGCAACACAGAGAGAGAGAATCTGAGGTCTGAAGGTTTTGTGGCAGCTGGAGGAAAGGAGAGCAATAGGGGACATGGTAGATTCAATTGGTGGTATGGCAGGTTGTGGAGGAAGAGGGCTGGCAGATGGGGGCAGAGGAGAGGTATATTTTTCAAATTCCTAATCATTAAATGTGTGCAGGTCTCTGTACCACCATGAGCCAGTGAACCATGAGGGATTCACCCCCAGGGAAGAGCAGGAGGTGTTTCCCTGCTTTCCCTAAGGGACTATATTTTGGGGAGAGTGTGCAGAGGGTACAAGGTAATATTCTGGATCAGCTCATCTTCTGGGCCCTGCAGTCACATTCCTCCAAGGCCGGTTCTCTGCATTTTTGATTCAGTGTTGGCTGCCAGCTAAACTTTCTGTCTGGGAAAGGAAATGGGCCTTGCACTGTGCCCTGAACATAAAGAAACTCTGGCTTTGTCAGACCAGGGGGGAATGAATTCCTAAGTCAATGGACCTCCGCTGAGAATGTCCTGCCACCAGATGTTTAAATCAAGGGATTGTTAGTGCACCAGCTGATCTCAATTGCTGTGGTGGTACAGGAGACGCTTTTGGCTCTATTGTTTGATTTGAGCTGTTGGCTCTCTAGGTGGGGGCTGTCATTTTAATAACAGAGAGCATTGTACTTCCCAGTAGGAGGCCCAGTCTTATGATCCAAAGTAGGATGGGGAGAATTAAGCTCCTGTTTAATATTTTGTTGTTATATCACATCTCACAAATCACACTGTTTTATTCTAGAATCCATGGAAAGATCTCATGCATAAGATTTGTTTGGAGAAGACAGGATTTCCAGTTTGGCAGGTAATTGTCTGGGATTCAGCAACATTTGGGAACTGCTTCAAGTTCTGACACACATCATGAATTGTCCAAGCATTCAAGTGGAGTTTGTAAGCTTACACTTCAATCTGGCACATACACCAATGAAACAAAGCAAGGAGTCCATATGTAACTTACAAACATTGAGTGTACAAAATACATCGGTGCTGGAACTAAGGGTCCTGTGAGTGTGGAAGCACCCCCTGGCTTGAAATAGTGTTCATTATATACAGGGTTTACAGTTTGGTTCAATGGCTCTCAGCACCCTTACTATATACAAATTGTTCCAGCATCCCTTACAGAACATATAGACTTTAGGAGCTCCACCAAAGATATGATATACTATAAAAAGTAAGAGAGGGACACAGAGATTTTGTGTGGTCTAGTGATAATGGCCTGGGCTTTCAGGGTCTGCAGCTCCTGGACAGCCCTTCCATGCAGACTGCTCCAGGATCAGGGATCCCAGGGCCTTGAGTCTCCCAGCTCTGCCATAGGGAGCCTGGAAGCCCTGAGAACCCTGGTTACCAAACTCAGAGGCTCTTAGCTTAGCTGTGGTTCCCAGGGCTTCTAGGCTCTCTGCTGCCTGTCAGTCTTCTAAGGCTCACAGGGAGCCAGGAGACTAGAAGCCCTAGGAGCCCAGGAGCTCCCAAGGCTCATTTTTGCTTCAACATTTTCTAAACAAACTCTTTTGATTATTTCTAAACAATTTTTCTTGGGATTTGCTTTTTGGTATATATGTCAAACGTCAATGGAATAAAATGAATGACTGTACTGATTACAACACTTAGCAAACACTATTCAGGAATTAAATGAAAGTACAACCTGTCCAAGAGGGCTTAAACCATAAAAGACATAGGAAACCAGTTTAATTTGTCAAGATGGCAGCCATTAACTGTGAAAGGTTATGCAAATACGGCAGATGGATGATAAAGTGCAGGCCACCTCCACTGCGTCAAACATAAATAAACTCTATATGAAACTGACAGGTAACAAATTTGTTGTGTAGGAAAGGCAGGTGAGGAAATGCTTCAGTTCCACAACAGCCTGCTTTATCCCTCCCATCGTTGGAATTGTTTTTGGGTAAAGGCACATGTACCATCATTATCTGAAAAATAGCTCCTCTGGGCTTTTTGTAAATAACTAAATTGTGCATATCACACTACCTAGGGTTTTCAGAAAAAAAATTCTAAATCTCTTGAAATATTGTATCTTTGTATCATGATGGAACATGTCAATTGATAATTATAGACTTCTAAGAAGTAGTGAAAGATAATTTAGGTATAAATTTAGATGTAGGGATTCTAATGGATAACATTCCTGACATGAAAAACTTTGATTTTAAGAATACGTGATGTTGTTGACTTTATGGGAACATTCACACATTCATTTTCTAAAAATACATATTTTCTGAATCTAAGATGATATCAGCAGAGGGCAAAGGCATCTTCCATGTTTTGAAATGCCCTCCCCCTTTTCCCCCAGCCCTTTCCTATATAAGTATTTTAAGTCCCATAATAAACAATTCTGAACCAGACAAACATATAAAACACAATGGGGCACAGATGAGCTTCAGAATCCAAGCTGCAACTTCAAAGCACTGTCTATACAGCTATTCTTATAATGCTAGCATGAGCCCGCTAGCCCAAGTCTGTCAACCCGGGCTGGAGGCTCACTCCAAAAATGCTCTGTAGACATACCATTAATAGCTCTAGCCAGCTTGGAATGGGGTGGCGGTTAAGGTTTGTGGGGTCTCAGTTTGGACAAGAGAGAATCAGACTGAAAGACCCCAAGACACTCAAAGAGGATCTGGGCTGACTAGAAGAACATAAGCTAGTTCTGTTCTACTCCTGTAGGGTATGTCTATGTGGCAGTCAGACGTGTGACTGCTGCATGTGTAGAAACACCCAGGCTAAAATCTAGCTAGCTCAAATAGCAATAGCAGGGAAGCAATGGATGCATATGCTAGCCACTTGAGTACATACCCAATGTCCAGTGTGTGTGAGAGGTCAGTTGTACAGCCCAGGCTTCTCACTGTGCTTCATAGTTTACACATTTACTGTTTTGAAAAAGGATTTGAAACTTCAAATAGCAGAGAATACAACCTTAACAAACCCATAAGACATATTTATGAACATTATCAGTGCATATAAGCATATCTCAACTATGGGAGCTGTATCATTAGTGATACTTATGTTGGAAGAGCATTGGGGGAAGTGAATCTGCTCCACCAAGGGATGCAGAATATACTCCAGCCATAATGAATACCAGCTGAGAGGCATGGAGAGGCTAGCACGGCTGTAGGCAGTAGTTTCACCTAATCTTTATGGTTATGGAAGCTCGAAGTCTGCAACTGTACCTGGTCTTTGAGCCCCTAACTCTACTCCATTTGTGCAGGTCCTATAAGGTCTGACACATTCTGGCCCTATATGTTTTGACTATAGTGATCCAATAACTTCAGATAGTAAAAAAAAAAAAAAAAAAATGTGTTTTGGAAAATCTTGCCCACAGAACAATAATACCCATTTTTATAACCTTCTTTAAATCTTAATACAGCCTATTTTATCCTTACTAACAGTAGGTCTTGAATAAATGGACTCCCTATTCCTAGAGCCCCATGTTGATTAATCAGATTATTTTCTGTAACTCAACTCTACAGAGATTTCACTGAAAATAGCCCATTGAACATACATTCCACAGCATCAAAAATGTAAAAATAACACAAATAAAACCTCCATTTAAATACCAAAATCACAAAACAGCTATGTTCTCTGAGAAGCAGTGTAATCTAAAATACACTATGGCTTAAATTCAGGTCTTGGCTCCCATGACCTTCCGCTCCTGGGCTTGATTTTGGAAGGTGCTTAGCCCTTTGGCTCTGATCCAGCAAAGCATTTAGGCATATGATTTGTCCAATTGAAGTCAATGGGATTACTCATGCTTAAAATTAAGCACATGCTTACATTCTTTGCTGAATCAAGGCCACACTGCTAAGGACCCTTGCAGGATTGAGCTCTTTATTTAATTCCTACCTTGAGGAACAACGTTTTGGTATCTTTCTAGCTTCCCTTCTTCACCTATCTGTCAGTGTCCACCTTAGGGTCCTCAATCCCCTGTTGTTCTCTCCAAACTCTCTACTGGCAACTTCATCAACTCCCATGGCTTCAACTATTAACAAATCTGAAAGACTACTAATCAGCCTCTCAACCACTGAACTCTTCTCTTTCTGGATTCTCCTCTTCAAGTTTCTTTCTGACTTCTCCTGTTGGATATCCCACCACCATCTGAAATATAACCTTTCTAATAATAAACTTCTCATCTTTCTTTCTGATCCCTCTACTCTGCTTCCCTAGTCTCTTAATACTGAAAACTCCCACTATCCTTTCCCCTGTGAGATTTACAGCTTTGCTGTAATCTTCAATTCTCCAGTCCCAGTCTCTTACTACGTGCTGTAGCATCTTCTCCTGTAATACCACCAAAACCCACCTTTAGACCATGATCCCAATTGCTAAAAAACCCTTTCCATTCCTTGGTTAATTCTTTCTTTGGTTACTGAGGAACTCTCCTTTCTAGCCTTCCTTTGTCTCACATCTCTCAACTGCAATCTACCAAACATGCCACACTACTATGTCATTTTCATTTCCATTCACTCTGAACACATAACCTACCTCCTTTAATCCCTTCATTGGCGTTCTGTTTTTAATCCTTAATACCTATTTACAAGGTCTTTCACAATCTTGTGCAAGAACCACTGTCTTTGGCAAAGTGGGGAACTTGAACTTTGTAAGCAGTCTATTGAAGGAGAAAAGTTGGGTTCAGAACCCAACAGCACAAACAGGGAAAGTTATCACATTATCCTATTGGCCAAATACTGTACAGAATTCTTCTCATAACCTATTAATGCTGTTCTTTTTTATAGACTATAAACTGGCCAAAAATGCCAGTGGCATGGGGCAATACTTGTACTTCATGAAAGCACTTCTCATACTTATCAATATGTTTTTTCACAATTAAAATGGTTAAAAAAATCTTTTTATTTGTCACGTTTATCCAGAATAGGCTCTCCCTTTACTCATTCATTCCGCACAGATTTAGCTGGGTCGAGAGGTTTTCCTTATTATCTTCATCTCTGAGAACTTTCTTATATTATTTCATTTCCTACAGTTGGTTGCCATACAGAAGTGTCAGACAGGAGAATGAGCAAATGGCTCATTTTAATAGTAAGTGACTATTCACATAGTTGATTTTCAAATACCCCAGCAAACTCTGGAGCACAAATGTACATTGTGTTTTCAAGCTTGAAAGAGCCAGAGTAACTGACCAAGGTAGATCCCACTGCTGCAGAATGAAGGCATGGGTAAGGCAGTTGCCCCCTAACAGAGATGAAAAGGGGAAATTAGGTGTAATTAAGAGCACCAGACCACCTCCCTAAAGAAGTAACGGCAGTCTAGACAAACATTAAAAACATCACACGGAGACAGCAAACTTCCCCAACCCATCACCACAAGAAGACCTACTACAGCAGCAAATGTGAGGCACAGCTGAGGAAGAATCCTCACTCTCAACCCTGCTCCCACCCACCTAGTTTCCTCTGGGAGTGATAGAAGGAAATCTTATCTGAATATATTCACATCTTAAAATATGAGCAATCTTGTCAGTCTTATATAGGACAATGAAAGTTTGGGGGGGCATGAGGTCAGGGGAAGGAGTTTCTATTTGTTTGAACATGTTTTCCCCTTCCTGCTAAGTTCTTCCCCCCCATCCCCCCTCCTTTTTTTTTTGAATATATGAAGTTTGAAAAAGATATGGAGCCACAGGAAATGTGTCTCCGAAATTTCACTAATGAACAGGCAGATCTTAAGGCTCTTGCTGCTATTGAGCTCATTTATGTTTTTTATGAGCTCATGCACTTGTGGGAAGAAAAGAGACAGACTCTCTACTGGCAGATTAACCAGCCCTTTAAGGGTGTCTGCTGTTAATTTTGATTATTCATCTACACATCTGTCTCTGCCCAGCTGTGACATGAACATAGCTCTCTGCAGCTAACTCCATTTAATCAGAAGCTTTTCTCCACTGAAATCTGTCAGCTTGTTTTGACCTCCTAACAGATCTGAATCTAGCATTACAATCTAGTACAAAGTCAGATCTAGCACTGCCAAGAGCTTGGATAAAGAGAGATCTCTGGTATCTAGGTATCTGGGCCTGGTAGCTGTTGACCCTGGCTGCCACAATCATGACCTCTGATAATTTCCTTTAGAAAACAGACTTTGGTAGTTTTTCACACCAAGCCAGAGACTGATAGAGCTTCAACTCTTTGGGCCAACTCACAATGCCAAGATCTGTGATTGGAATAAATACTAAATCCTCTCTCTCCTCAGAAGGTTTGATAGACAAATTTCACTTATCTTCTTATGCAAGGAAGATTAATTTGTACCACTTTTGAGAAAATAGATTTTATTGTGCCTTCAACTAGAAAATTATCTTTTATTCTATGTTCTGTCAATCCTGGGTCATCTGTCTTATGCGCCTGAATTCCAAAGAAACAAGACTATTGAGATATTTAAAAATGTATATGGTACATTACTGTGCAGTTCACTGAAGCTCTGTGGATCCTGTTCTACTACTGAATCAACTCATTTTAGGTTAATACTGCAGATTTCTCTTGCATTTCACAGAGCTGGCAACTAGGAAATGGAATCTGTTGTTGCTTTCTTCTCCTCAGTATTCATAGCTGCTATAAACTCATACCTATGAAAATAAAAATTATCTATACTCCATATACTATCCACTGCACACATGTATGGGAACCCTGTATGACTACTTGTGCTTCATCTGATATAGTACCATGTGATGCAGCAGGATCAAGCTTTTATCGTATCATATATGTTGTGTTGGTGTTTAAATATACTTTTGGATTAACTTCTACATTAATAGGCCCTAGGGTAGACTGAGGATTACTATTCTTCTCAGCTGAGGAACCTACTGTGAAACGTTCACCAGTGGAAGACACTGGAAGACTATCAGCACTGGAGTGATTTAGCCTGCATCTTCACTGCAAAATGGGTGAGTTACCAGCCTGAAAGAAAGCAGAACCCAAGATCTAGGTTTTTGTGGGGATGGGAATGTGGGTAAGGGGCAACACCAAAGAAAGCACGGGCTAACTCTGCAGTGAAGACATATCTTTGGTGTCTAGGCACTGACAACGTACAGGGATAATATTTCTAATTTAAGTGGGCTCCAGGATCACCCCCCCTACAGGAAGGTCCCATACTATGCCTCTGTCCCCGGACTGGCTTGGAGTAATTCTTAGAATCAGATTTCTGGTGTGAATGCTTACTTATGTGTTCAAAATTCTCTAATATTTACTGGAAATGTGCTGTTTCCGTAAGCAATTATGTCAGTAAATTCCCTTGCTAAAATATTTTCACAAAGCAAACAAAAGAAACATAAATGGAGCTGAAACAAATTTTTTTTTATTCCAGTGAATATTCATTGAAATGTTTCTAAAGTATTCACTGACTCTAGTGATAATGTATTTCAGAGAAGTGTATATTATTCAGAACCTTTCTTCTTGAGTAGGTATGTTTTTCTACAGTGTATTTACTTTATTCAGTTGCCATTAGTATGGACTGATGGGATCTAAGTAATAATTCCCCAGAGGGGGAAAGTCAAAAGACCTATTTGCTGATTGCTATTTGTAGCAGCATGCTCGTTAAATATTCAGGAAGACTGCCTTGGCTTCTGTGTTTTAGCAGGAATTTTCTGATGGAGAAGTTAGGTCAAGACTGCATAGTACTACTATCTGATCAGATGTTGTATTTGAACTGAGAGCTAGAATTACTGTAGATGTCCCAGAGAGCACTGTTTTGTTATCACAAGATTTCTTTAAAGCATAGTCTAATTTTTCTACAAAGAGACAAGAGCCATTAAAACAGAGAGATAGGAGCTGAAGTTTATCTAAAGAATCTCTGAAGCAGGAGCCAAGCCAGAGGATCCTTCTGGCCAGAACAAAGAAGCTCATATTTGTTGCCAGTTGTACTGAGTACTGGGAAACATCCATTAGGCTGTAATTGTCATATGCATTTACACATAGAAAAAACTCTGATTCCTGAGGAAGGTGAGACCAAATTATATGATACCCACTCTATAGATATCCAAGATGAATATACAGTAACCTCCAAGCTCTGGACCCTTTGAAATATCAGAACAGTCTTTATGAAAATTATAAGACGCTGATCAAGCTGAACAGAAAAAGATTCCGTATATGATGCTACAAAAAGTTGCACTCCAGGAAAAAAGAGAGAGAATTCCTTGATTTCTTTAGACACAATTTTTTATAATATAGATATTTTTGAAGAGTTACTTCAGTAACTCAGATAGCAGCTATTATCTCTGCTTTAGAAGAGAGGCAAGTGCTTTTTTTCTGGATGTCTTGAGAAAAACAGGTAGACCATTTTCATCTAATGTGTCAAGCATTTAAAGGTTGTTTTGAGAGTTAAAAACTGCCATTCCTGGGATCCCCAACAGGAGTGATGGGCACAAGATTAGGAGATGTTATCCTTACTGCCCTGCTGTACAGCTTCAGGGTAAATACACCTGTATTCCCCCTCTGACATCCACTAAGGGCACCCACTTTTAGGCTTCCGGTTCCCAGCCGTCACCTCTCTTGGGGAGAGACCTGCATCTCTCTCCCTCCTGACCAGGGAATCTTCAAAGGCTGCACAGTTCCTTGCCTGTGCTGTGATATTCCCAGCAAGCCAGAAAGCCTAAACAGGCCATTTGCACTTTCCTTCCTCTCCAGACGCTGTGAACAGAGTAATTGTCAGCCATTATAAGCTGCCATTCAGCTCTTCTTAAGCAAACACATTTATTCTTAAGGCAAAACCATTCAAGAAGACATACTAAAAACAATAAAAGAACCTACACACATGCTAAAAAGCTGACCAGAGGTCACTCCAGCTCCAGCCCTGGCTCTAGTAGGTGTCAGTCCTTCAAAACCCACAGATGGGTTTTTCCTGTGGTTTCAAGTTCATGAATGTCTCAGATTCAAAACCAGAACCCAGACTGGGTAGGTCAGCCTGTTTTTATTAATACAGCTTGGATCTTTGCTCTCCAAACTTCAGGAACAGGTAATCAGAAGACAATCAACTTCTCAGGGTGCAGCTTCAAAAGGCTCGGTTTTTGCATAACCAGAGAGGGAGGGGGGAATTTACATTCACCTCTCCCTAAATATTTCCCACGAAACCTCCTTTACACTAATTGTCCCAGAAGTCTATTTTTTCTGGCACAATTTCAATATATTCCCTTGAATTCATAGGCCTTATATCACATCTCCATGGTAGCAGGTTACAAATAATCCTGGCCCACAATAATAAATAAACTTGGCATTTAATACAATAAGGTTTTTCAATGATATTGCAGGAAATTGCCATATCTGTCCCAACTGCTATCTAAAAAGGTCTCCGTGACTCATTGGGAAGTAGCAGCAACTATTAAGGGAGAATTCATTTTCCTAGAACAAGGACATTCTCAGAGGAGACTGAAAGAGGTCCAGGATCTGTGTGCCACTGGGAAGCAAAGAAAGCTTGATTAAACCATGAATTAACCCTGGAAGCAAGAAACTGATCAATCAAAGGCACCTTTTTCCACGTGCAGGGAAGCATTGCTTTCTTACTCAAGATATTCTTCTGTCAAAATGTCCTGTCTAGTCAGCATAAACTCCAGGGATGAACCAGATGAATAAGCATGAATTGTGAGTTCATTTCCCTTTGAAGGGGCACTTGAAGTTCCTATCTCCTGTGGAGATTGCAGGCTTATGGTTTAGTGAAGTTTCTTTCCACACCTCCACCAAACTATATATTATCTATCTCTTAACATTCAATAGCTCCCCAGACAGAAAATGTGCTCACTGCTACTGAATGTGATGACTCTTTGTCTGGGCAGCAGGAAAAGAGGCTGGTTTTCTACTGCATTTGGGTCATGAGGGAGGGGAAAGGGACATGTACTTAACTGAGCAGAGCCGGGGGGGGGAGGAAGGGGGAGGAAATGGCCAAACCAGATAGTGGTGCTCACTCAACATGTGCATGAGGGAAGGGGGGGTATTTATTCTGTACCCCTGTATTCTGGAACTCTCTCTGTCACTGATAATCACTGTGTACTGTCCCACCCATGGGATCAGAGTAGAACTGAGATTTATAATCTGATTTGGGCTTGCGGTAGTTGCCTTTTTTTCTTTGGGACTGGAGAAAAATTTTACCCTCACAATCAGGGGTAGGGTGGGGTTTTTTTCTCCACTTTCCCCACCGCAGGTCAGGGATCCACCCAGAGAGGTAGGTAAGGAGGTTAGGTTAAGATGTCACAACTTAGTAGATGGCAGTCTTGCAGTACAGATCTCATTACAGAGAGGCTATAGTTCCATGATAAACAAGAGTTGGAAACAGATTTAGTGCAGAGGATCTCAAACTGTGGTCCGTGAACCACCAGTTTTCCGCGAGCTCC
The DNA here is from genome assembly GCF_965140295.1 of Lepidochelys olivacea. Taxonomy (NCBI): domain Eukaryota; kingdom Metazoa; phylum Chordata; order Testudines; family Cheloniidae; genus Lepidochelys; species Lepidochelys olivacea. The sequence goes on along the minus strand of NC_140417.1, from coordinate 26,749,545 downwards.
ATTCAGGTGGTCTGTGGATAGTTCCCTCTAAGGTGCGTGCCTGGGCAGCCACACATGAGAGAATGAAGGGCCACCCACCTAATTAGTAGACAGGTGTGGCTCCACTAATTAGGTGGCTGGGCCCTGGAGAAGACACATATGTAAGGTGAGGTAGTGGCCTTGGGGGGAATAGGCGATAGGTGGGAGGGGGCAGTGTGGTGACAAGATGGAGTGGGGGGAATTTGGGATGTGCAGGGCTGTGGCGGCCAGAGAAAGAGGCGACTTTCCCCAGCTCCAGGGCTGTGGTTGCCGGGTAGAGATGGCCCTCCTTCCCAGCGTCAGCTCTGTGGCTGCTGTGGCGGGGGAAGAGACACCCCACCTCTTCCCAGCCCCAACTCGGGGGCTGCCACGGTGGGGGAGAGAGGGAGAGACCTCCCTCCTTCCCACCCCAAGCTCAGCGCATCCATCGTATTAGAAAGGTAAAACTACTGATATTAAAATATGAGTTGTGTGCTTTTATTTGTAGAATAAAAAGCAGCTTATTATAATTGTTTTTTTATTTAGCGCTTTTATCCAAAGTGCTTTACAATAGTTACCTAACGGTACAAACAACATTTGGAAAGATCATTAAGTGGTCCACCGAGACACTCAGCAATTTTCAAGTGGTCCGCGAAAAAAAAGTTTGAGAACCACTGATTTAGTGGAAAACGTCTCCTAAGGAAGCAGGGAGTTGTGGCTCCTTACATCAGGTACAGCAGAGAGACACCTCCCTCTTTTCAAGTCCTCCTTAAACCTCGTACCAGAAGAGGAGCCCCAGCAATGGGCTAACTGGAACCCAGTGGGAGGGGGTGGGCTGATGGTAGCCCTGCCAAATAGGTGGAAACAATTAAGGAAAGAATGATTACCTGCACTGTATGATTTATTGCCAGGTATTCCCAAGAGATCTGAATAAGCATCCATATTTTGGAGCCCTTAACTACACCAAACTTTTGATATATACCCATCATTTCATCTCAACAGAATAATGGTTTTGATCCTAAAGTTGTGCTTCAGCTTTTTTTCTCCATTCAACAGTGCAAGGTGGTTCTCGATCTGGCAGATCAGGCCACCTTGTGTAGGAGGATCATCAAGCTGCCATAGCAGCGCTTTGCCATCCTCCTAACTACTCAGCCAGCACAGGGGATGTGGTGGAGGCAAAGAGGGATGGACTCTGGCTAGACAGCATCTAAATGATCCTCAGTTGTTACAAATTCCCCTTGGGACTACTGACAGCCGGTGCAGGTTAGAGCAGGTCTTGTAACCGATACTGAAGGACTGGTGTGGTGCTGAGTAGCACCAGGAAACACAAAAGCATACAATTCCTCACCTGTGTCAAGCATTCCTCAAGCTCAGCTGAGGATATGGCCCAAAGTTAATAAATGAAAGGAATGAAAACTGATATTTTTGAGTAATTTACCCTAATTCAGTGAGAGCCACAGTACAAACAAGGTAGTGCTAACCAATAGGTCCTCATTCTGGAATTCTCACTGAAGTGTACTTTTGTTCTACATTTATGACAAATAAACTACAAACATGAAACTTAAAAGAAATATTAAATACCAATATTAGGTAATGGCATATGGAAAGGGATCTGGGGATCACAGTGGACCACAAGCTAAATATGAGTCAACTGTGTAACGCTGTTGCAAAAAAACGAACATCATTCTGGGAAGTATTAGGAGGAGTGTTGTAAGCAAGATACAAGAAGTAATTCTTCTGCTCTGCTCTGATTAGGCCTCAACTGAAGTATTGTGTCCAGTTCTGGGCACCACATTTCAGAAAGGATGTGGACAAATTGGAGAGAGTCCAGAGAAGAGCAACAAAAATGATTAAAGGTCTAGAAAACAGGACCTATGACGGAAGATTGAAAAACCTGGGTTAGATTAGTCTGGAAAAGAGAAGACTGAGAAGGGACATGATAACAGTTTTCAAGTATGTAAAAGGTTGTTACAAGGAGGAGGAAGAAAAATTGTTTTTCTTAACCTCTGAGGATAGGACAAGAAGCAATGGGCTTAAATCGCAGCAAGGGCAATTTAGGTTGGACATTAGGAAAAAATTCCTAACTGTCAGGGTGGTTAAGCACTGGAATAAATTGCCTAGGGAGGTTGTGGAATCTCCATCATTGGAGATTTTTAAGAGCAGGTTAGACAAACACCTGTCAGGAATGCTCTAGATAATTAGTCCTGCCACGAGTGCAGGGGACTGGACTAGATGACCTCTCGGGGTCCCTTCCAGTCCTATGATTCTATGACTGGGATTAAAAAGATATTCAGTCTGTAAAGACATGTCATTTATACCATACTGGCTCAGGATTACTATTATGTGAACAGAACAGAACAGAACAGAACACTTTCATGATAGCGGTTACCAAATACCAAACACGGAGACCTTAAAAACAAGTTGCTGAACTATGCCTCTCTAAGGGATTCTGCTTTAATCTGAGCTGATAAGATCCTCCCCTCCACCCTGCATATGAAAAAATCTAAAGTGACCAAAAGCATGCATGTTTGTGGTTTGATCACACGAAATATCAGGAGAGAGCATTTGGAGATACAGCTATCCTACATTTTTCACACATGCACGCCACTTTTTAAGAATTAGACCAATCCTAATAGTTTTCATTTAAAACAATCCTAGCTCAGAAATCAATAACAACTATGTGAAAATGTTGTAATTTAAACCTCACCATAAAAGAGGATCATATTCTTCTGTTGGAGGGTTAATTAATAACACTAACATAATGGAACATTTCCAAACTAAACAACAAGAAACCTAATTTTATTGGAATAATGAAGGTTAGTCACAATAATAACAGTATCTTAATTTCTAAGTTCTCTTATTATGTCCCATTTGCTTCTATTCAAAACAAAAGAAGTCAATATTGTCTCATTTTAAAATGTGATTTAAAATTTGCTATGTTCTAAAGGGACAAAATCTATTTACTTTAAAATATGAGCTGCTATTCAAAATGTCATGTAAAAATACCTCTGATGTTAAAGTACTAATTAGAATTTTTTTGTTCAAATGCGAGTTGTCAGTTCCTGTTAATTTGGACAAAGCACACAGTAATAAAATAGTAAAACCACTATATCACTACCACAATTATATTATTTTTGGTATCTACAATGAAGTACAGAAAGAATATTACTGTGTGCTGAACAAGGGGGAAAAAGGGGAGGGGGGTTGAGGAGGGAACCTGGGAGAAATAACATAATTAGTATATTTAAGTTAGCATTCTCTTCATTTATTTTATTTGCAAACAAAGTTGGAACCAGGGTGTGTCACTAGTGTTCAAGCAGAAGTATCCATGGCAATCAATGCTAAATTCCGCTTAAAAATCATCAGCATGGTCTATCTTTTGATAAAGCAATTTCTGACCAAAACTCAAATCAGTATAATATGAATTAAGACAAACAAATCTACACAACAGCCTAAAAGTAACATGTAAAATAATCACACGATTAAGTTGGTTTAACAAATGCTATTTCCTTGTTTAAAATTATAGATCTTATTTCAATATACTGGATGTTTTCAGATTGTCTTGGTATATTTGAACAAAAGTTTGCAGATTCTTTTATCTCAGCACATACTCTATTTGTCTGTTTGTTTTTGACTTGCCAAATCACCATCATATGAGAGTCAATGGCAATATTTATTCTGCTCTTGCAAACCTCTATGCTTCATTCCAAACTTCAGTTTACCTTGGGTTGTATACCATGGATGCCCACAGCAACATTTACTGGTTATGATGAACAGTGTTTGTATTTCCCCAAAGCAATCCCAAAATGCTGAACATTTTCCATCAGACTCCTTAGCAACTCAAAATCATAAGGTTCCTCAAATCTCCCTCTTCAGATTTTCCCTTTCCCAAGGGAGCAATCACTGAGAAAAGCAACTATAGTTCTATTAAGGTATAGAAACTTGCTTCTCCCCAGGGATGTGCTTCTCTAGCAGTGGGAATCAGCTTGCATTACTTTGTAGCAGTAGGCTCTGCATGCTTAGTTCTTTAGTATAGAAAGTCACTTCATCAGTTCAATTCTTTGTTTCCTCTTTTTTTCCCTCCAAAGTAACTCTAAACTACTTTAAAACACCTTCATTACAGAAATGATTCAACCACCACGGCTGCAAACTGTGGAAATGTAAAAGCTGTTAAAAATGTATTAAATGTTGTCCATGCCACAAGGGTACTAGTGTAAAATGACCTTAAGTTTAAAGGCTCCCTATGAAGGCAGAACAGTAATCTGCTCTGCTTCTCCTAATGAATAACAAATGGGCCTTCACAATTCATTTACTTCAGTACAAGCTGCCATTACAAGTCATTTTGTTTTTTTAAAACTTTGCAGTAATGTATCATCTTGCCTGACTGTATGTCATTTTTAGAAGGTCACCAAAGGTATGTAACTCCACTTCTTTCTTTTTTTTCCTCTAAGATATGACAAACTTTGACAAAGTGCTGACCAGCCTGTTCTGATATACTGTATCATACATCTTGAACTCATACAAAAATACTTCCTGTTTTGTAAAGGAAGTTGGGAAAATACTATATTCTTCAACATGACTTTGTGTTATTAAATGAATAACTAAAATATGACAAATGAAGGACTAAAATTAAGACTTTTAGTTTTCTATTTATTTATTTATTGTTGATATTTGTTGTACCCTAAAATTTAATTTCAAACTGCATGTTCAAAAGTCAATTAAAAGACCACTCCTATTTATCATTATTTCACAGGTATTTGGAAACACGTATTACATTGCTGTGGACAATTAGCCTTTTATCCAATTTTACTTGATAGTTTAACTCTCCCACCCTAAGGTTTTAATTATCCCCTCTGCCCGCGTGCTTAGCCCTCAATTCATGCAGCTGGAAATCTGCCTCGGTGATGTTATAACCTTGTTAATGTAACAAAAGAGGAGTTTACTTAAAACTGTACTGACTATGGACTTAAGCCAAATTTACTTGAAAGAGGAAAGAGACTGTCAAAAATCCTATAGTAAACACAGAAAAGCAGTTCTTTCATAACCTTCACCTTAATTCATATAGACAAGCAATTTACATGTAAGTGGATTCATATGGCCTGCAAGGGGCCTCTTCTCTTGAGCTGGACTATTCTTTGTACCCTGCCCCCACATTAAAAAGAAAAAAGAAACAGCTCACTTTACTGAAATGGCAGAGGATCTGCAATCTTTTTAATCACAATAAAACATAATTAAGATAAACATTTCTAAAGCTACTCAGCATCAGTAAAGACAGCATGAATTTCACAAAGCCATTTTCAACTTCAGCTGGTCCTCTGTCAAATACATATTTTAAATTCAATAGAAGTTTTTATGTGAAGAGTGTAAAGTTGCACTTCTAATGAGGTAATAGTTACATTAGCCTTAAGTGGAAGTTGCTCATCAAATATTGATATCCCCCATTCATTTAGTTGCCAAATTACAGTAGGGATTTCCTAACTTCATCTGTTAATTAGATTCATTTTAGGGTATATTCTAACAAAGGCTTACATTAAACCAAACAAAACATTATTATATGAAAGTGTTGAAGGGAGATCTTGCTAAGAGAGCAAAAAATATAAACCATATTTCTTAATAGAACTGTGAAAATACTGTAGGCATTTTTCAATCTGATTGGATCCCTAGCTTTTTATTTTTTGAGGGAGGAAGAGAATCAGATGTGTTGGGGGTGGGGGAGAAGAGACTGGACTGATTTCCCAAAAAAAGCAGAAAAGAATTCGTGTTTTTGTTTCAGCAGTTTTATTTCAGCTGTGTTCTGTGACAAAATCCATCCTAAAGAGAAAAAACTGAATAGCAATCAAGTTTCTTTTATGCACACTGAAAGTTTAAATATTTTTGAATAGGTAAAAAGTTTTTCTTTACGCTCACAAATGTTAGAGTATTTTCTGCTCTGTTAAGAGGGATGTCAAATGAAGATCTATGACAGTGCACAGGGTTCTATCTTTTGGATGCTATTGTAATCCATGTCTACTTTTATGCTACTGAATCACACAGCATTTCCAACACCTACTCTGCTCTAAACTCCACAGACATGCACATAGTTCATTCCCCATTTGCAGACAGACCACACAGAAGACTAAAAGAGAAGATCGCAGACTACCCACTTCTTGGGATAGCCATAAAAGACCAGAATTAGGCTATTCAGTTTCTAAAAATATTTGTAATTGAAAAATACTTTATAAAACATGGTAATACTCCAAAATGTTAGATCATCAAAATTTTACATAAATTGGAGCTATTTTTAGTGACTGCTGGGAGGCTTTTGAGTCCTCCACTCAGGGCTCAGAGAATTAATTATTATTATTATTATTGATTTCTAGTACGGTAACAGGTAGGAGTCTAAGTCATGGACCAGGACCACACTGTGCTAGCAAGCAGCAGAAGGGACTAGCTGCCCCACCACATACTTAGAGTTTCAGACAGGATCGTACTTGGGGAAGCTAGCTCTTCCTAGCTACAGTTCAATTTTTAGCACACTACCTCACTCAGAGCTAGCACGGGTATGTCTCCTCAAGATAGAATTTACGCATTCCAACTCTAGTGTAGACATACGTAGAGTATGGCTTCATTTTGTTTCCTCCAATTCCTCCCACCCTCCAGGCCCTACACTATAAGCATTACCCCTTGACCTAAAGAGAGCAAGACATAACTACTACCAGAGCATTCAACGATACTCATGGATTATCAAGTGAGATCACTGTAGATTGATGTGGTAACGTTCCTCTACTTATGGTTGAGTGCCTTTTCTCTGAAGCATTCTCAATTTGGTAGATGTGAAAAACTAAGTTTGTGGACCACTTACACTGATGTAAATTCAGAGTAACTTCACCGAAACCATGGGATTATTCTGGATCTATACCTATGTAATACAGTATAAATTTGGCCCCATATCTCAAATCAGGTCCCACTTTATTTTTGTACTGTCATAAGACTCCCAAGCAGGCTAAGGTCCTTACTCTGTGAACACTTAAGCACATGTATAATTTTATTCAAGGATCAGGGATTAAATTATACACACACACCTTTGTAAAACATTGCATCAACAGGCATACATTTTACAAAAAGAAAAAATGTCTGTCAAATGGGAATATATTGATAAGCAAGGATTTTTTTCATTTTAAGCTAAATGTTTCAAATCTTTACTATATATTGTGAATGTGAATTCTTTGAGGAAAATATAAAATAGTAAGAGAAAATACCTTATATCAAATTACTTGTAAATTAAAGTGTAATAATAAAATAATAGTAAAATATTACTTTTGTATAGGACTTTAATAAACATAATGTCAACACTCCCGCGAGGTAGGAAATAGTATTACTTCAGTTTTACAGTTAGGAAATTGAGACACACAAGTTAAGGCCTAAATTTTCAGAGGCACCCCCTAATTATAAATACTGCAATTTCTGGTTGGTTAAACTGAAACACACAGGACTTAAATTTTAGTGATGTACCAACAACCCTAATTGGATCCAGTAAAAGGAAGGACGCTTAGCACCATGAAAAATCATGCCTCAAGGTGATAACTCCAAATTAGTGGACATGTGTGAAAATGTAGGGCTAAGTGACTTGCCAAAGGTCCCACTGGATGGCTATGGTAAGGCCAGCAATAGAAGCAAAGTTTCCTGACCCTCAGTCTTAGATTTGTTACATACACAGCTTGGTGGCAGAAACACAAGGGAGCAAGGTTTAGAAGTGTCTTTTTCAGGTCTTTTCTTCTTAGGCCAGTAGAAGTCAGAGTCAGGCAAGGCAGGACCAGAGTTACAGTTGGACCCATAGATATAGAAGAGATTTATGTTCTCTCAAACTACCCAGTTGCTAGTGAGCACCTGGTTAGGTGTGTTTCTCCAAAGTGTTCAAGGCAACAGAGTGAAACTGAGTAAAATCTAATGCCTGGCCTGTTGCTAGTCTGGAGAAGCACAATTAAGCCTAAAATGACACAGGTAAATTATTTATGAAACAGACAGTGAGTTAGGTATTGCAAGTACCAAGACTAGCTTTGGTTCTATGATCCACAAGGAGGGGGTGGGGGTGAAATATTTTTAGCTTTCACATTACACAGCACCTACCTAAACTATCTCTTAGGGGCTTACATGTATTTCCTACACATTAAAGCTGCCCATGGGGCGTTGAAGAACAAGGGGATAACAGATGATAAACTTCATGATTGCCGCCACTTGACTAATCCACAAAGATTAGTCACCTGTCCTCTTGACTGGAAGATGAGCACTGTATAGTTAGTCACTGAAAGAAAATGAAGTTAATTGAAAGGAGCATACTCGAGGAGTTCAGGGATAAAAACAATAAGTCCTAGAAATTAGAAGGACATGGGTATTAGGCTGATCTTCAGGAGCTTGTGTGGACTGGTTTTGATCAGGGTCAAGTGCAACAAGGATAAATGCGTGCATATTTGAGGTGGGGGATTCTAATCACAAAGTCTTTTTAGATTTTTAATTTAGGCCAATGAGTCTTAGTTGCCCTTACTAGCTACGCATTTACAAAACCAAAACTTGGTGTACACGGAGAAAAAAATATTTATTCTAATAAAGGAAGAGTGTCTTTCACCTTCTTGTTAACTTGAAATACTTCTAAAAGAACAGTAGTAAATATAAGATGCAGCATAATAAAATTGAATATCAATTAAGAAATTTGCATCATGCTAACTCTTATAAATTGCTACACTATTCACCAGCAAAGGTCCAAAATACAACAGCTTTCAACAGTGATTCTGCATGGTTCTGGAACATTACTAATATCATATTTTTAATAAGGGAAAAGTGTATCTGTATAGGAATAGAACATGGTGATATTAAAAATGTGCTCCAACCTGATTGTCACTTTGTAAAACAGTGAGTGTCAAGGTTAGTAATGGCTCATTATGGGTAGCATTTAAATAGATCCATTTAAGTCCCCTTTCTCCTTCCTAGCCTTTCTGATTGGGAGATTTCTTGCCCCTCTCCCTAAAAGAGGAAAAGGTCCTTTTCCTTTGTATTTCTATGTCAGCTGGCTTCTCTTCTAATCAGGATCATATGCCATGTCCATCACAGTGGCACTTGAGCATCATCCAGTAGTGCATTAAAGTGATGTGAGTAGCAATATTACATGCAATCCTTTCCTTTTCTCTCTCTCTCCTCTTCTACACAGGGAGAAAATTGTGTGTGTATTTATTTTATTGTTAAGAACAAGATTGAGGAAGTGCACTCTACACTTGAAACAGTAGTAATGAGATTTGTGGTTGTTCTTAGTTTTTGAATTAGTTTGTTCCACAGTCTTGGGATGGCCCCAAAGAAATGCTGGCAGTGTATGGTTGTTGTTTTTTTCTTGCTTTTCCATCTCCACAATTAAAGCAGGATTCTTTGGATGCCCTCTGCTCCCCCAAGACAGCCATCCAGAGCACATGAGGTTGCCCCTTGCTGCTGTCTGGAGGGAGCCCTACAGGTCCTCTTCTCAGATGTCATAGCAAGAAGTGGGGCTGATTCCTGGTTTGGGGTCCCTAAACAAAAATTAGAAGTGACTGGTCAACTAACGTCCTTAAAGCAGCCAGAGATGACCAATGGAGTATTCTCCCTCTGCAGAGAAACTTTCCACTGGCATACGCCTCCAGTGGTAGAAATGGCTATGCCATCTCTTATGCCAGCTGTACATAAATTAGGACTGAGCCCATGCTATCCCTCCTAATTTATGCTGGGCCCAGACAGCTCTGGATCAGGACGCTACAAGCGGGATAACATGGAAAATCAGGGCTTTATTAAAGTAGCGTAAATACCCTTTAAAGATTAAGCACCACTAACGTCAAGGTGATCCAGTTGGGTTTTTTTGTGGACTTCTAATACTTTAGAGACCTAAATTCAACAAAAATCATAAACAAATAGGATTTGGATGATTTCATCCTAGTTCCTACTACAAACGGCCATCACACAACTCACCCTAATTTGGCAGCAGCTGCTCAAGAATGGTCCAGGAGTAAAAGCAGGGATGTTATCTGTTAAAAATTATGTGCCTTAGCACAGTTGTGTGGGAGTAGTTTTCATAATGGCTACATATGCAACTTAAAGTTCACACCTCACACCACTATTTTGGATTACAAACCATACTAGAACCAAGTATTTGCCCCCCCCCCTTTTTTTAAGGCTGATGATCTGTTAAGCAGTTTAAATGAATTCATCTTGAGAAATATACAGAAATATTCTAGGTATGCTACTTTCTGTACTTACACTGTTTCCATGTTATTTTCTAATATGCTAAGGAAAGGAAATGCAAGTATTAAGGTAGATAAAAGCAGATGATTGACAGATCTCATCTGACTTGTCAAGAATATTATTCAAATCTTTCCCTACCATGCACACCATTTTAGACATTATGTAACATCATGTTATAAGCTGCATTTATTTGAAAGAAATGTCTCATGTAAAATTTTACAATATATAGTACAATACATATTTCTAATGGTTTTTTTTTTACTTCTGTTTACACAATACTAATTCATAAGCAATCAATTTAGTTTATATGACATGAACCCGTTAGCTTTTTTGGTTCTCCAACTTCAAAAATTCAAGTTTTCACTAAGTCCAAAACCATACTGCTAGCGAGGCCATCATCTTTTAATTCCTATTGTTAAAGTGTCATGTCCTACATCTCAAATATGCAGGATTTTTGTTGGAAGAAGTGAAAGACTGACCCATCCTATTTTGAACGCCTAAAATACAGACACATCTCTTTGAATCATAACCAATTTGTTGGCTGAGGTTAGCAATATTGGAGCCTGCAGTTGATCAGTGCTGCCCTAGGTGTCACTGAGGCCTACGGGAATTACACTAAGAGGGTTTCAGCAGACAAGGGTGTAATTCTGTCAGTTTACCACAAAAAAAAAAAAAGTCCCTAAAAACAGAAGCTTAGCTTTTCTTTCAATTTCCCACTCCCCCATTGCCGTCTTTGGAACCACTTGTTCTTCTGACTATGGTATCAAAAATGAATGCCCTCACATTCTCTCAATGGCTACAGTTCAGTCCAAATATCATCCTATTTCATCATTTTGACCATTCCTATTTCCTGAGTTAATAAAACTATAAGAAAGCATATTTTAGATTATATTAAAAACCAAGGCACAGTTTGACTGAGATCAGTCCTGGAGGAGTACAGCTTTCTTCCTGTGGAATTATTTTTTTGATAAAATTCTTGTATTTTTATTATTTTCAGATTTTAAAACTAAAATTATGCAATGGAAACTTTAAAAAAAGTTATTACAGTTTTCAATATAAAACATTTTTATTTTCATTTACAAAGTAAAACTAAGCCAAACTCCAAAATCACTTAACTTTAGATTAAATTAAAACATTTCCAAAGAAAATTAAGTACTACTTCTAAACCTCAGTATCCCTTGATATAATCCAGATCCACATTTTCATGATTTAGATCTGTAAGTCCATCTTCTTTTTATGAGGACAACTTTTTAACAATATATACCAATACATAATTAGTGTATGATACAAGTTATTTTTGTATAGTGTTATTCATACTAAAGGATTATGAAACACTGAGCATGCAGATAGCCTGCACTAAAGAGGCACTTTAATTTGTCTTAGAATAGATATTTTGCCAAATTCTCAGCAAAATTTTGATATTTGGTCTTGGCTGAATCATTTTTCAAATATCTAGTCAAAGCTCAATAGTTAGCAGGCAGCACTAGTCCCCCACCTACTGTACTGGCTGCATAAAAACCTTGCCTGTTTCTCCTTCCTTCTGGCTATTTAAAATATTAACCACAACTACTCAGGGAAAACAGGAGTGATTTTCAGGTAGGGTGCCCAGACATCAAGTATGAAAAATCGGGATAGAGGGTGGGGGGTAATAGGCACCTATATAAAACAAAGCCCCAAATATCAGGACTGTCCCTATAAAATCGGGTCATCTGGTCACCCTGTTTTTAGGCAACTCTGGTCCTTTCCAATTCTGCACCGCCACCCACAGTACTAGCCACTTACTGTCATACCTTTCCTGGAGTCAGCTAATTTAACACCCTCTCCATTGCCTTCCTGCCTCTATATCCCTAACCGCCATTCCTTCTCACTGTTGTTCCTCTTCAACAGCCTCCCCCAGTAACTAAACCCTGCTCCCACTCAGGAATGAATCTGGGAACCTTGGAATACTGGAAATCTGAGGTGTGCCATGGACTAATCTGCCAAATTAAAACCCACTCAAATAATGCAAGTTTGCAAATTCAGCACAAAAGCCCCTGGGTTTGCATGTCACTCATGGGAGACTATAAGAAATAGAACAGTGAGACACTGGAAGAAACACAAGGGAAAAGGGGATTAAAGAACAAGCAGAGTGATAAACCCAAAGAGGATGAAAATGCATAAAACAGGCTCTCCTTTGGGTATAAGACTGTTTTAAAAACTTAACTATTCTTGAAAATATAATGGTTTAAAATGATAAGAGAAGGGTTTACAGACTACAGTACCTTGTAAACTTAAAAGAGTAGTTTATACTGTTCTTAAAACCTAAAACTTTGTGAGTTTTGCCAATCCTCTAAGTATTCTAGTCCCTAGGGAGGGCACTTGTCTCAATCCTCACTCTTGCAATCTGTACTTTAAAACTATCATTTTGCTACTTGTATCCTCATGCAGACTCTCTTATTCCCTGTAGGCCAATAGCACAAGCAAAAGGGCATTCAGAGTTACGGTCTTTAACCTCTCCAGTGTGCATTAGTTGACTTCATGTAACAGGTTCTTGAAAAGAGATTTGAAAAGTCATCAGGTTATTAACTAGGTGCAGTCAGCCTGTTCCAGCCCATGGTGGTAGTGTGGGAGAGAGCTTTACTGTCCACTATGGAGAGAAAATAAATATTTTAGGAACCTAGAAAACATGATTAAAAAATAAAGGTCAAAGAGACAAAGGGAATGTCTTGGGAGGTCCTGGAAGAGTCGGAGGGAGATTTTATATTGGAGTCTGTATCAAAAAAGCCCTGTGAAGATTTCTGAGGTTGGGGGTGATTTGTTCCCATTTCAGAATAAACATAAGACAAGCTGCCATGTGATGGAAAAATTGTAGTTTTTACTGTTTGGACACAGTGAAGCTATGAAGAAAGGAATTACATGGCAGGTTTTTGTTTTGCTTTCCACTTTTACTGACAAGGAAATAGAGAAGGAACAAATGGGTAATATTCCATACATAAAAACTAGAGAGATGATCACAGGAGTGTGGAAAAATAAAGATGGGGATGATAAAAGCAAAAGCAGCAGCTGCACCCCCTTCCCTTCCAGGTTCTGCAGAAGACCCCACACTTGTCTGTTTCAGTGTGCAAGGTTTGGGTGGTATGTGGCTGGGCACATTCAGAGCTGGGGGTTTGCCACTTCATGCAGCAGCATCACCCCTAAACCCATAACAATTCTTTGTGGAATTTCCAAAAGAGATAATTACTTAAGCATAAAACCTCTTAGTTTTCAAGATCTACATCTCTTTCTCCCCTAAACTGACTGAGGTAGGGTATAAGAATGTCTGGAGAACCAATGGCAACATGATCTCTAACAATAATATGCTGCAAGGAGATAGGAACTCAGAAAATAACACACAGGGGCAGCCCTTCCATACATATTCCCTTCCTGCCTTGCAGATGCCTCAGAAATACACCCGAATCACTGGTCTGTCTCACAATTAGAGGGCCATGCCCATGGTGGAAAAGAAAACCCTTTGGCTGGAAGGGATGGTACCTCAGGAACCTTGCAAGTTAAAACTTGCTGTTTCCCAAGTTACATACCCTGTGCAAGGAAGATGATGATGTAAAACAAGATAAGTTTAATCTAGTTACAACTACAGCCCTGTAACACAGCATCTTACAATGTAAAAATGATGAGCAATACAGTACAGAAAAAAAATCTCTTTCCAGCACCTGTTTGAAGGGGATCTTTCCCCTAGAATCCAAGCTTGTATATTTCATATTTAGAGAGCTGACATTTGGCAACTCCCCCAATTATGAATTGTCCAGATTCAGCAGCTGTTACCATACTTTTTCTAATTGGCTGGGTATGGCTGGTTGAATTCCATGTAGATCAAAAGGATTAGAATGTATCCTTTGTAATTGCACACTGTGTGCAGTTGAACCACTGTCATTTGGTTTATTGTGTGACGGCCATATCGTTAGTGAAAAAAGCACGGCAGCCATTCCCTAGTGAAAAGGAAAACTGTGGTTTTGGACTGTACACTCCTAGCACTTCCTAAGTGCAAGGGCTGCTATTCTGCTCAACTGCTGCAAAGGGAACACAAGACATGACAGAGGCTCCTTGCACTTTCTCTTCCCTGGAAATACTCAGGCAAAGACCGGACACAGTACTGCCCCTTTTTTCATATTCTGAAGATTGCCTGAACTGGTCTAATGACATTCCAATGCCAGGTGCTGACACGTTATGAAAACAAATTATAACTATAACCTACAGAACAAATGAAAGGAGGAGATGGTACACTTTCTTCCTTGGGGGAATGAATAATCAAATGTCACAGATTTTATCAAATAAAGCCATGGAGAAACCATAGTATTTCACCCTAAAAGCACTATTACTGGGTTCTCATCTAAACAGACATGTGGTGATAGTCATGTGTCTTTAAATGACTGAAGCAGTTTGCCCAGTAAACAGTTCACTCAAATTATTCTCACAGAGAGAAGCATTTTATTGCCCTGTTCCCCTTGAGTGTTTTTCTTTTTTAAACATCTCTTCATTTTGGTCAAGCAAACTTCTGTTCCAGAGAACAAAGCCTTCATTTGGATTCCTCTAATCTTTATGGTGTTTGCAAGGTGGTGTCAAAAAAGTTAGTCAAAGCATGCTGAGCTACAGGTCTGTGGGGGCAAAAAGCTGTCACAGGAGACTTTCCACCCACCTTAGAAGGAGACCACATTACCATTCTAACTACTTCCTATGGAAGTCACAGTTGTATCAACATCCTGCTGTTTTGTTTGTATTTAACTTGGGATATGACTCTCTATACTCTCAGCATGAATCCTACAATTAAATGGAAACAGTCCACAGGTTACAAAAAACAGCCTACTATTCCACTTTTCAAAAGGTATATTTTTAGAGAGAATCAATTTGTTGCCTATTTACTGATCATTATAGTGAATATAATTATAGCTCAAACAAAATAATGTAAAATGTTAAATTAGTTTAATGAAAACACTTTTTCTCCACAACTATACATTAGCAAAGTATCTAATGCATATTCAAATCAACAGCTGGCTGCTTAAATAATTTATATCATAGGGAAACTATTAGAACTATCTTTCCCAATATGTAGCTTGACATTCATAGTGCTTTGTGTTAGGACTGAGCAAACGATTTAGAGAAAATTGTTCATATGCATCCTATTTTCAGAACAGTAGACTAGAAAAATCTGATCCTGGTATTTTTGGGTAGATTTGGAGTTTATCCAAACAGTATAGGGAATCACATAATATCATACATCCAGTCCTATTTGTTCTACAATTATCCTCAAGGCACTGCTTGTTAGAACAACAGTCTTGAAACTAATTCAGTGATATGTCAATATTTTTACAGGAACATCCACAAACATCTTCCAGGTACCAGGTGCAGAGAGAGATTCAGGTAAGAGACTGTATTATCCACTTACTTGTTTTCCTCCTTGAACAAGAACAGTGTTGCAAACTATAACAAATGAAGGAGGCAGCATCACTTCACAAACAGATGTACATTAACAAGACATCATTAGCTTAAATTTTGGTAGTTTTAAAAAGTAAGGTAAAAGTACTTTCAGGGACTAGACCTACCCCTAAATCACACTGCTAATCTTTTCTATTTTGTTCATGTGCTTTTCTCTCTGCTATTGCTGCATGAGCGACCCACACAAACAACAGGGGAAACTAAGTAACTTGCTGACTACACACAATGACTTAACCACCAAAGATAAGGAAAGACAGAGAACTTCACAGTACTGAGAGTCCTTCCCCAATACACTCCCCCAAAGAGGTCCCAAAGAGTATATGCTGCCTCCTTCCCTCCTATATCTTCGCCATCAACAAAGCCCTAGAAACACTTCCTTCCCCCACCAAATTCCCCAAATGAGACTGTCCCACTGAGCTCCACCTGGACCCATCCAAGGTTTCCCCCACCAAAAAACAAAAACCCTTTCAAGGCAGGCAGGGACAGAGCTGATCAACTTTAGAGACCAGCCTCCTGCCTGAGACTGGCCTCTAGTGGCAATTGCAGATGCCTCTTCCTTGCTTTGCAGATCAGCTCAATCATTGATTGGCGGGGAGAAAAGTGTTCAGCTCTGCTGCAATATGCAGCAGTCTCAGATTTTCTCTCTCCTGCTCTGCTTCTTCATTCACTCTTCTGCCCTCTCCCTTCCTTTCCTTTCAGGTGGGGCTAAAAGTTTGGTGGGAAATAAACCATGGAGCGTATTCCCCTTTTCCCCCTAAAATTGCAAACATAAGAATACACAGCTGCTGCCAAAAGCACAAAGAAAACATACCGAAAAACAGAGACAAGTAATGTTTTATTTCCTATTCTCTTTCAGTTATAATAACCACAAGTGTTCCTGTAACAATGGAAGTGATTTTTAAGTTGGTGATATCAACCACTCATTGGAGAATCTTATGAAAAAAATGAACGGATTTTGTGGATAGCACATCACAGTGTTCTGCTTGTGCTATTCAACGTGGGGGAGGATCGTTTCGTTAGGGACCACAAAGTATCCTCTCTTTATGAACAAGCCATCGACTTGGTACAATCTGGCCCATTCTAAAGGGCGAAATAGTTCTTCACAAATATGTTTTTCCTGAGTATCAGGATTAAGTCATCTCCGGCTGGACTGCTGGACTGGCTGGACTAGAGGGTACCTACCTCTACACTTCAGCTGGGAGCTGCTTCTCAGTGCAGGGATGCAGACATGCAGGAGCTCTGCTCAACTAGCATGCTAAAAAATAGTAGTGCAGTCAGGACAGCAGAAGTGGCATCTTGGGTGAATAGCCTGGGTAATCCCACCCAGATTCCCCAGGTACATACTCAGCCAGCCCAACCCATTGCCCCTAACATCGTGGTTAAACTGCCATTTTTAGCACGATAGCTCAAACGGAGCTAGTGTGTGTCTGTCTACTTGCGCTGGGAAGCACACTCCCA
This sequence comes from Lepidochelys olivacea, assembly GCF_965140295.1. NCBI lineage: Eukaryota > Metazoa > Chordata > Testudines > Cheloniidae > Lepidochelys > Lepidochelys olivacea. The sequence continues at coordinate 26,732,385 of NC_140417.1, read as the reverse complement.
GCTGCAGTGTAGACATACCCATTGTGATGGTATGAACTATCAGAGACAAGGAAATTACCCAACTTTCCTTTCAAATTGCTGGCAGGAATTGTGTTCCGGGTTTACTAAGAGTCCCCTCCAATACATCACTAAACTGATCAGATGCTTAAAAGAAAAATTCACTGCATAATATTAACGTCTCAAAAACTATGGCTGCACTGATCTTCAAGTCAAAACTGTGATGTGCAGTTTCTGTATAATGTGTGGAACTGATCCTGTGAACACTTATTACCAAGTGTAGTGCTTACCACCCTCATCTTCATTGACTTGATTAGAACTGCGGAGGAGTCAGTTTTTGAGATCCTAATTTTAATCACTGCATTCTGCAAGAAGTCAATTCGTGGATTTTTTTTTAAAGGAAAAATATCAGTCAGTTTAGGTGTTAAGGAATTTTGTTAATGTTTAATGGTTGCGGTTTGGATTTTTTATATATAGAATAAAAAAATGGAACTAACAGGATGTGTGCTAATTATCACTCTGCCATCTTTGTGTGATATATCCATTCCCCCACTCTTTGTCTGTCTTCGTCTTAAGACTGTGAGCTCTTCAGAGCAAGAATAGGATCTTCCTCAGTGTAAGATAATACTGACACTTTTAGGAAGATAATAGCGACCCTATCCACACATTGAAACCCACTCCACATGAGAAAAGTATATTGGTTTCCTGTGCAGAGATAGCACAGCAGTTTTCATATGTTGCATGTGTGAACTACATGTGATTCCATATAAGTCCAATATAGAAAATAAGAGCAATTTGCAATTAAGTGAAATATATTTTTGTTCAATGTGGGCCTATGAAAAGCCTTTGGCAGCAACCTCTGTCTGGGACTGAATGGAAGCACTGCTTCTGGGGAAATTATGCTGCCATGCAAAAGGGAAGCTAGGCCATTGTGAGTGCCCTGTGATCTGAAAAAGCTCCTCACAAATATGGGGTCATCTGAAAGATTGAAAGGATAGACCTGCTGCCCACACCACATAGAAGAAACGCCTCCTTCCCCACATTCTTAAGTTTTAAGATAATGGAGTGGCTGATATGTGACTTGAGTAATAAAGAATTAAAGGAAGGTAATGTAATTAATGCCAATCAACAAGGGTTTATGGAAAATACAGCCTGTCAAATGAACTTAATTTTTTCTCATGTGATTACAAGTTTGATTGATAAGGGTAACAGAGTGCATGTAATACATTTAGATTTCTGCAAGGCACGTGACTTGGTACTGCATGACTGTTTAAAAAACTAGGAAGATATAAAATTTACATGTCACACATTAAATGGATTAAAATTTGGCAAACTGATAGGTCTCAAAGCGTAATAATAAAAGGCAAATCATCACAGAACATGTGTGTTTTTAGTGGAGTCCCCCAGGGATCAGTTTTTGGTCCTATACTATTTAACATTTTATTAATGACCTGGAAGAAAATATTAAATCATCACTGATAAAGTTTGCAGATGACAGAAAAATTGGGGGTGTGCTAAATAATGAAGATGATGGGTCACTGATACAGAGGCATCTGGATCAGTTCATAAGCAGGGTGCAAGCAAACACGGTGTATTTTTATATGGATAAATGTAAATGTATACATCTAGGAATAAAGAATGCAGACCATAGTTACATGATGAGGGACTCTATCCTGGGAAGCAGTGACTTTGAAAAAGATTTGGGATCATGGTGGATAATCAGTTAAACATGAGCTCCCAATGAGACGCTGTGGTCAAAAGAGCTAATGTGTTTCTTGAATGCACAAACAGGGGGATCTTGAATAGGAGAAGAGAAATTATTTTACTTCTATATTTGGCACTCATGAGACTGCTATTGGAATGATGTGCTCAGTTTTGGAGTATACAAGAAGATGTTAATAAATTAGAGAGGGTTCAGAGAAGAGCACAACAATAATTAAAAGATTAGAAAACATGCCTTATAGTGATAGACTTGAGATGCTCAATCTATTTAGCTAACACAGAGAAGGTTAAGGTGTGAATTGATTACAGACTATAAGTACCTACCTGGGGAATAATTATTTAATAATGGGCTTTTCAATCTAGGAGAGAAAGGTATAATGTGATCCAATGACTGGAAGTTGAAGTTAGACAAATTCAGAATGGAAATAAAGTGTCAATTTTTAAGTGAGAGTAATTAACCATTGGAACAACACACTAACCGTCATAGTGGATTCTCCATCACTGACAATTTTTAAATCAAGATTGGATGTTTTTCTAAAACATTTGTTCTAGGAATTATTTTGGGGAAGTTCTACGGCCTGTGTCATACAGGAGGTCAGATTTGATAATCACAAAGATCCCTTCTGGCCTTGAAATCATGAAGATAAAAGAAACTTTTCAAGGTAAGCGTTGTTGAGTTTCCACAAGATTTTTAGTTTTCCACTCATTAGGTATAAGGAAAGGATTCAGCCCTAGTATGTATTTTTAAATTGCAGGGTCCAATTTCAAGACAACTGAAACATTTTAAGAGACAGTAAATAATTTCTGAAATCTATATTAAGTTATTGACATTATGCAAAACAGAAACTTTTGAAAAAATAGTATATTTTACATAATAATTAGCTCAGTGATTTTATTATGTTTAGAAGGCACCAGTTATAAACCACGCAGAAAGCATTAGGACAAATAGGCAAAATGATGGATTTGAACATATGGTATATTTTAACAAGTATGCATTACTCTCATTAATGCCAGTATGAATTATGTGTGCAGATCGAGAAAATAATATGCACCATAACACAAATATTTTCTCTAGAAATTATATCACTCTTTATTGTCAATAACATGCGACTCTTGCTCCAAACTTTAATGTTGTGGAATTCTTAAAAAAATAAATCTCATCTTTTCACATGTTAACATCAAGCAAAGAATATAAGGAGATGTTTATCTCATTCCAGTGAACTTTCTCTTCTTTGAAGGGCACTTATCTAATGAGTGGTGCTCTCTCTCAGAGTCCAGATCAAAAAGCCCAACTAGATAATGCACTAGATTAAGTTGCTACCTGGTTTTATTCTAAACTTCTTTAAATAACTTAGTGTACATGGAGACTTGTAATGACAACTGGAGAATTTGTCTAAAACTGACAACTGATTATACCCAGTGAATTAAGATGGATCTTGGCAATGTCAGCCAGATGGGTTTAGAATGGAGAGCTACGTTTGGAACTTTAAACATAATATAAGCATAGGAAATCATCATGAAAGTTCTTAAATACACAATTCATGCCTATGTGACTATAAGCCAGCAGTCACAAATTGTATCTACTCTGCATTAAATAATAAAATGGTAAATATCAGTTATGGAGCTATAGTCTGGTCTGCTAATTAAATTAATATATTATCAGAGAAAAAGCAGATGAATAAACACTATGCTAGTGTATTACTACTATGTAGAACTGTCAGTATTCTGTCATCAGCCGTATGGATCTAATTTGATTCACGGTTTGGTTATTAGAACATAATGTATATTAATAAAAATAATTAAATGTGTCATAAATATAAAGGGAAGGGTAAACCCCTTTGAAATCCCTCCTGGCCAGGGGAAAGCTCCTCTCACCTGTAAAGGGTTAAGAAGCTAAAGGTAACCTCGCTGGCACCTGACCAAAATGACCAATGAGGAGACAAGATACTTTCAAAAGCTGGGAGGAGGGAGAGAAACAAAGGGTCTGTGTCTGTCTGTAGTCGTCTTGGCCAGGGACAGAACAGGAATGGAGTCTTAGAACTTTTAGTAAGTAATCTAGCTAGGTATGTGTTAGATTATGATTTCTTTAAATGGCTGAGAAAAGAATTGTGCTGAATAGAATAACTATTTCTGTCTGTGTATCTTTTTTGTAACTTAAGGTTTTGCCGAGAGGGGTTCTCTATGTTTTTGAATCTAATTACCCTGTAAGATATCTACCATCCTGATTTTACAGGGGGGATTTCTTCATTTCTATTTACTTCTATTTTTATTAAAAGTCTTCTTGTAAGAAACTGAATGCTTTTTCATTGTTCTCAGATCCAAGGGTTTGGGTCTGTGGTCACCTATGCAAATTGGTGAGGCTTTTTATCCAACATTTCCCAGGAAAGGGGGGTGCAAGTGTTGGGAGGATTATTCATTGTTCTTAAGATCCAAGGGTCTGCGTCTGTAGTCACCTAAGCAAATTGGTGAGGCTTTTTACCAAACCTTGTCCAGGAAGTGGGGTGCTAGGGTTTTGGGAAGTATTTTGGGGGGAAGGACGCGTCCAAACAGCTCTTCCCCAGTAACCAGTATTAGTTTGGTGGTGGTAGCAGCCAGTCCAAGGACAACGGGTGGAATATTTTGTACCTTGGGGAAGTTTTGACCTAAGCTGGTAAAGATAAGCTTAGGAGGTTTTTCATGCAGGTCCCCACATCTGTACCCTAGAGTTCAGAGTGGGGGAGGAACCTTGACAAAATGCCATGCAGTTTTGAAATGCTCTTTCATTATGTACTTCTTTCAGTAAGCAAGTATATAGAATCAAACTCCTTTGACACGTATTTGTGAATTATTCTTATTGAACTATTTAGTAAATATATTATACAATGTACTGCAGATTTTATTAAATCAAACTACTCCCTTAATATATATATTAAGATGTAAATTCATATTATAAATTATACATCTTATATGTTCTGAAACAACATTTAGCATTAATATAGCTCTTTTCATCCACAGAACTCAAAGCATGATTTATTACATATTTTTTTTATGTTTTCTAAACTTTTTATTAAGGCAAAGTTACAATTTTTTTTTAAGTAGCTTTAATGCAGTAATAAGATTGTGGTAACAAGCACTTAAAAAGTAACAACATTAAGAAGTTGAAGTGCAGGTCTCCACTAAAAAGGGCCTTTGGAAAAATGGCGCTATGAAGTTCCACATTAATGTGTACCTCATTGCTTTCAATGTCATATCAGCTCTATTTTCTATCTCCTGGCTCTGCAAAATCATCCTGGATTCCGATAGTCATAATAAATTCTTTCCATATTACACATCATCACAAGTGATAGAGGTTATGCTGACCAAGGCACAGATACACCCGTGCAGCCCGACTGTGTTAAAATTATATCATCAGATAATCCCATTCAAATGTAAGGATTTTCCCAAACATTAACTCAGCCTTATATCACATCTCACATAGCAGTATTTTATGGTATGCTGTAAAACAATAATACATTAACATCTGTTTTATTTACCAAGGAAAGTAGGCCCAATCCTGTTCCTCCCTAAATCATTAGCAAAATTCACATTGACTGCAATAGGACTGGATCCCTGTTGTAGGCTCCAGGGAGATCCCACATGTCTAGAGAGAGAAGAGACTTCACAAAAGGCACAGGTTTAAACTCCAAATCTCTCTCTGGAGTTTTTAAAAATAGATGGAGTTACAACTGTTTAAAACTGGAGTAATAGTGAATCTGGGACTTTCACTTAATCACACTGGCCTGCAAGTGGCCAAACTGCAAGAGAAGATGACAGTTAGCAGACCTTCTGCTGCCTATGAGTAGAGCCCTACCAAATTCACGGTCAGTCCATTTTGGTCAATTTCACAGTCATAGGATTTTAAAAATTGTAAATTTCATAATTTCAGCTATTTAAATCTGAAATTTCACACTGTTGTAACTATAGGGGTCCTGACCGGAAAAGGAGTTTTGAGGGGATCGCAAGGTTACTGTGTGTGTGCGGGGGGTTTGTGGTATTGCTTCCCTGACTTCTGCACAGCTGCTGGCAGCGGTTCTGTCTTCAGAGCTGGGCAGCTGAAGAGTGATGGCTGCTGGCCAGAAGCCCAGTTCTGAAGGCAGAGACACTGCCAGCAGCACTGCAGAAGTATGGATGGCATGGTATGGAATTGCCAATCTTACTTCTGCACTGTTGCCTGGAGAGCTGGGCCTTCAGACAGCAGCTGTCACACTCTGGCTGCCCGGCTCTGAAAGCAGCAGCACAGAAGTAAAGATGGCATGGTAACGTATAGCCACCGTTACTTCTGCACTGCTGCTGGCCGGGCACTGCCTTCAGAACTGGGCGCCTGGCCACCAGCCACCGCCCTCTGGCCTCCCAGCTCTGAAGGCAGTGCAGAAGTAAGGGTGGCAATACTGTGACCCCCCCCCGCAACTCTCTTTTGGGTCAGGACCCCCAGTTTGAGAAACTCTGGTCTCCCCCATGTTATCTGTATAGTATAGGGTAAAAGCACACAAGAGACCAGATTTCACGGTCTGTGATGTGTTTTTCACGGCCGTGAATTTGGTAGGTATCCTTTATTTATGTATAACAAGTAAGTTTGCTTGGTTTAGGTGTTTTGTTTTGTTCTGTTTGCTTGGTTTAGGTGTTTTGTTAGTTGTCCTGGTTCATATTTTAGAGATAAACGTTGATTTTAAAAAACTGTATGTTAAGGGTCGAACAAAGGGTCGAACATACATGCATTCACAAGTCTAGAAAAATTATAAACCAAGAAATTAAAAGGCCACAATGTAAAAAATAATTAAGCTGGCTGTTAAAAGTAATTATCAAAAGCTAAAGAACAAACAACATTGACAACTATGTAAATGAAGTAAAAACAGTATCCCATCCATCACAAATACTTATTTCCTTAATTAGGTATGTGTGTTACAAGATATTGTCATCACAGCATTAGTGGCTCTGAGAGCTACTAATTGTCTGCTCCTATATCCAATCTCAGTCTTTGACACCTTTCTATTTCTGGGCTAGGACAACTGAGGTCTTCTATCCTCTCTTAGGTGCTTTATCCATAAAGGTAGGTAACCCATTTCTGTCCAAAGTGAATTAAAGCTCTACATAGGCTTTAAAAGCTAAGAATCTCAATCAAAAGATGCACTCCAAATATGTGTCTCCAATACCCATGAGTGTCTGTACAGCCACCCAAGCATCCCACAGAAACAGCCAGAACTTCCCTTACAATCTTTATTAATGTTACCCAACAATTGATAGTTGTGGTCAGTCATACCAAATATGCATCCTTTCCATTAAGGCGGGACCTTATCACTTATTTAATGCAATTGACTACAGCAAACAAAATTACCCAGTCAAGACAGATGATCATTTGAAGTTGTATGGCACTAAGCCTCTGATTCAATCGCAGCTGAATCAGCAGCTAACAACTATCTATATGAAAGAAAGCTATAAGAAAACAGCAAAGTAAATAAAAACTGCTTATGACTGCATCTGGTTCCCTATTTGCTCACTAAACAGTAGTATCATCAATAATGAACCATGTACATTTCCACTTTTTAATGTAGACCAGAGTGAAAACACCCATTGACTTCATTGGGGATATGATTGCACCCAGATATTTATAACCAACCTACATATTATTTGATATCCCTCTTTCAGTTTGACATATGCAGAATTATACCATATGTACCATATACCAGCTTTTTTCAGGATTCTTACTGAAAGATGTGACCGCATCCTAGTTTTAACATAACTCAGTGGACAAATTTGCTTTGTGCCACAGGTGAACCCTTTTCACATCAGAATAAGGCAGAACATTATGGAAATTTAAAACACTGATAATGAATGGAGACCGATTCATATTAAAATATTTCAGAAACTTTCAACTTAAGTTAAACTGTGCTGATACTGTATTAGTATCTAACACTACAAGGCAAATGGAAGTTATAACAAAACACTTTTTCAAGAATTCTACCTGTGCGTGTTGTTGACTTCCCAATAAATACTACCTTCATAATCCAAGGATATTTTATTGTATTTCTTCATTTTAAAGGGAACCTAACTCACACACATTTCTTAAGAGGTCCTCAGTTTCAGACTGTTTAAATATGAATACAGAACATATAGAGCAGGGGAAAAAATGGAAATTGCAATGCATCTAGTATCAAGAGGAGTAAATGTACTTACTTCATTTCTAATATTTCTTCAAGCTGTTTTCTCCGCTCTATTCTGAGGTTAGCCAGATGTGCTTCTTTCTCAGCCAGAGACTGCTGTGTTGAGGCAAGACGGGCTTTGGTAGCATCCAATTCCTGTCTGGTCTTTTCCAGTGCATTCATCAGTTCTTCTAACTAAAAAGCATAGATTGTTTAAGTTCCATATTCTTCATAGCAAATAATATTTTATAAACACAGAAAAATCATAGTAGGGATGAATATAAGTGGAAGCATTGTTCAAATCCATTCCCACTTTTTACTGGTTAAAAAAAAATCAGTTCTTAAACATCAGGAAATGATCGAGTTTCCAAAAATCCATCTAGTCACCAATAACATTTATACAAACCATTGAACTAATGTACATTACCAAGAGCCCTTCTACCTGTGCCATTGCCATAAATACTTCCTACACCACCTAGTCTATGGAATTCATTATGGACCTGTGGTAGTAACTCTATAGTTCAGGCTCTAATAGCACTTCCATTATAAACTGATCTTGACACCACACAAAACTTTCACCAAAAACCGCTCCTTTCAGACTTACGTTTAACGTGAGAACTGGTGAGAATCTCTGATGAGTGTATGGAGCATGCGGAACAGGGGAAGAGCTAAAGTTCTGACATTTGAACATCTATTTTTTAATTCGTGGAATATATTCTCAACCTCAGCTCCGTTTTAGCAACTTTTTGGGAGATTTCCCAATAAATACGAAATGCATTCATGGGGAATTGATTAAAAAAAACAACCCTACTTTAAAAAATAGCAATTTAGAAAAAAGTGTAGGCTGTGTTATAAAAATGACATAATATTATTTAAAGAACAAAACTCAACCTCTGCAGGAAGGAAAATATATATTACACTTGCCTGGCAGCAGCAGGACTGTCTTGTGGGTGGATCATTACATTTACAGAACTGTTAAGTTTATATGACAGGGTAGAAGGTCACTACATGGTTACTGCTAAAAAGCACATTAACTCCAGCATGGCGTCCCCTTACCCTTGGCACAGAAACTCAGCAAGTTAATGAATGAGATAAGACTGAAGACTGCAGGCCAATCAGACTTGATGTCATCCACAGGTCCAAATTTTGCTCGTGTGTGAGCAGAGAATTAGGCTTCCAGTACATAAGTGCAATGGTCCTAAATTGGGGTTTTCACTTTGAGTTTTTTTGTCAGAGTAAAACCATTTTGTATTTGTTATATGTACCTCCTACAAACACATGACGAATAAAACACTTGAAAAGTAAGATTGGTCACTACAGATATTTTGTTGCTCTTTTCTTTCTTTCTTTCTGCCTACTTGTAATCTGCTAAAAATATAGTAGCCACTGTAGTAACTGCCACATCACTAAATACAGACTGTGGTATACTTTGGGGTATAATGTGAAGTTTTATACTTTTTGAAGAGTTTTGTGTGAACAATAGGTGGCAGATTTCCCCAAGATCCTGCAATTATGATATTTAGAGAAATTGTGACACACTTTCTGTTTTGTTTTCTTACTCACCCACTCCCCTCTCCAAAAAATTAAAATGATATAAATTAACCAACAGCGGAGGAAAATATGTGATGCATTACATGAGACTAGCCAGAAAGTGATAGGGGAGGGAGCCAACTGGAATATATCCAACCTGACTGCTTTTTTTTTTTTCTGTGCTACCATATTGTTGATACTATGGAAGCCAAGCAAAAATGTTTGCTTTTGCTGGTGTACAGAAGAAGTCTGACAGAATTCAGCTACGGTCATATAATCAGCCTGTCTACAGAGAAAATAAGATGTTTTCCCCAAGTTCATTTTTAATTACTGCTTGTCTCTATGTTGTTATTTAAATCCTACTACCATGCAATCAGCACATATAAACCACATACTTCTTTTTCAAATTGAGCAAATACTGTGTTGCTTTTCTCCCACATAACAGCTCTATGAAGCAGAATGAACACTATTATATGAATCAAACAATAGTAATCAGACTCAAACATTATTTAAAAACTTATATATTACTTAACCCCTTTACCATAAGTACAGTGCAGCCATTCTCTATTGACATTCCTTTGAGGTTGATGGGAAATTAGAAAGTGCCTGGTACATTCAATACAGAAGAAGATATGTTCTACTAGGACATACCTAGAATTGTCCAGCTATACCGAAAGGACACTTGGTATGGATTTAATCAGGCTGCAACTTTATTATTAGATGTCTGGGACTACCTGGCAGGTAAAAGTGTACAGTGCAGGCAATTCCATGTTCATTCAATCCAAACGGCTACCCTTCCTCTGGCAAGACTGGACAACGTCCGTCCTGCTTCAGGTGCAGTGCAGTCATTAGCAACAGCAATGAAGTGGTTAATACCTTTCAATATCTTTCCACCCTGCCCCTCAAAAAGTAAAACTGGCGAAATACAGATATAAATGAAACAACAAAGAGAAATGATGTTCATCCTGCGACCAGTTCTGTGCAGGCGCAGAGTTACACTGATGCAGAGCCTCTTGCAGGGTGAGGACTTCACATTTATTTGAAAATAGCTATTACTGCCTTTCCACAGTGACTACTTTTTAGAAAAGTTATACTTGGGAAAATACATATTGAAAAAGAGAGAAGATCTGCACTGTGACCTACAGAAAAAAAGAAAAAGTGAACAAAAGGAAAACTAAGGATGAACACAAGGGGGTGGGGGTTACTTGCAATAATTTATATCATCTTTGATCATATAATGTCAATATGTTACCATAAAAATACAAATAGAATTTAATGTTCTACATAGTCACATACAAAGGCATGTGAATTACCTTACCTTGTCCCCAAAGAAGTCCAACTATATATAAAACTTAACTTAATATTTTTCTTGTTTTAATAGGATTATTCCAAAATCTCATCCTTAAATTTCTCCAAACCCTGTACGCTGTTTTATCTACTCAATTCACATTAATAATAAGTACCATGTAATTAAGTCCCCAATCTATTACTTAAAGTCAGTTGCATCTGTTAATAGTAACATCTATAAAGATCCAGGCCTACAAAGTGATTCAAATGCATGGACCCTTATTTCACAACAGTGACATCAAAGTCAGTGGGACTCTGGAGGTGTGGGCCTGTATGCAGTACAAGACCCTGAATTGGAACAACAGCTTCATATCTAAAGTTTTAAAATTTACTTTTTCCTTCTCCTGAAGCATTAGCCAGATTTGTCCTACTGTGTGTTGATAGACACAACTCACATCAAGTTTCCTATCAAATCATTTGTGAATATTTTTAAGCATGTAAAGCATGTAAAACGATCATTATCTTTCAACTGTTAATGTGATGACATTTTTATTTATTTATTTTTTACTTTATTTTGGGAAATAAAAAAGTCAAGTAGATTTGTAAAAATATCTACACATAGAAGTGATGAGATTTTAAAGGTAGAGAGAAATTTTTTTGAAAGGTGAATAAAAAAACTTTAAGACCACAAATCATTAGCATGTGTAGACTCAAAAGCTATACATACATTTACATTTTTAACACAATATTTGCAAATCAATTCCTCCTTCACTTTTCTGACAAAACTTAAGTTCAGGGTTCTATGTTTCCTTACCTACTTATCTCACAAATATCTAAAGCAGTACCAGGATTTGATTGGCAGGCAGGCTGGTAGCATAGAAGTGTAAGACTGGAAGGGACCTCCAGAAGTCTTCTAGTCCAGTCCTCTGCACTCAAGGCAGAACTAAGTATTATCTAAACCATCCCTGGCAGGTGTTTGTCTAACCTGCTCTTAAAAATCTCCAGTGATGGAGATTCCACAACCTCCCTAGGCAATTTATTCCAGTGCTTAACTACCCTGATAGTTAGGATTTTTTTTCCTAATGTTCAATTTAAATCTCCCTTGCTGCAATTTAATCCCATTGTTTCTTGTCCTATCCTCAGAGGCTAAGGAGAACAATTTTTCTCCCTGCTCCTTGTAATAGCCATTTATGTATTTGAAAACTGTTATGTCCTCCCTCAGTCTTCTCTTCTCCAGACTAAACAAACCCAATTTTTTCAACCTTCTCTCACAGATCAAGTTTTCTAGACCTTTAATCATTTTGCTCTTCTCTGGATTTTCTCCAGTTTATCCATATCTTTCCTGAAACATGGCACACAGAACTGGACACAACACTCCAGTTGAGGCCTGGAACAGTGGAAGAATTACTTCTCATGTCTTGCTTACAACAGTCCTGCTAATACATCACAGAATGATGTTTGCTTTATTTGCAACAGTGTTACGCTGTTGACTCATATTTAGTTTATGATCCACTATGACCCCCAGATCCCTTTCTGCAGTACTTCCCAGGCAACCATTTCCCATTTTGTATGTGTGAAACTGATTGCTCCTTCCTAAGTGGAGTACTTTGCATTTTTCCTTACTAAATTTCATCCTGTTTACTTCAGACCATATCTCCAGTTTGTCTGGATCATTTTGAATTTTAATCCTATCCTCCAGAGCACTTGCAACCTCTCTCAACTTGGTATCATCCACAAACTTTATAAATGCACACTCTATGCCATTATTTAAATCATAGATGAAGATATTGAACAGAATGGGACCCAGAACTGATCCCTGCAAGGCCCCACTTGATATGTCCCTCCAGCTTGACTATGAAGCACTGATAACTATTCTCTGGGAATGGTTTTCAAACCAGTTATGCACCCACCTTATAATAGCTCCAGCTAGACTGTATTTCCCTAGTTTGTTTATGAGAAAGTCATGTGAGACAGTATCAAAAGCCTTACTAAAGTATAGCAGGAAGTGATTTTCAAATACCTTCTTCGAAAATGTATGTGTGTGTGATTGCTAATGTCACAATCAAGGTCAGTGCCCCTACATATATATATTAAATATACACACTCACATTATATTATAATGTAAAAGTATCAGCCAATCTTAACTATAGACAACGTTGCCAGCTACACCTGTAATACATTTAAAGTTCTAGAAAGGGAGAAAGATCAACCGTAAGCCCGTACCCTAACGACAGAACCTATTCACATCCCTGACGTTGGGTTAAAATGATAAAATGTTCCAATCCCTGCTGAGAGGAAGAAAGGGAGCATTGGGGATTTTTTTTTCTTCCCTCTCCCCAGAAGGTAGAAAAGTGACAACAGATTGCTGTACTCTGTTCCCCTGGAGGAGCAGTGAGACCAGCACTAATATTATCCTGTCTCTCACAGGAGTTCTTCAATTTCTCCATTGTCCATGGAAGGTAGCTGAGGGATCAGCTTATTGTTGGTCAAATAGCAGCTTTATGCGTTTTTCGCACACCTCTACAAAGTATAAGAGAAAGTTTGCACTGAAGGACATATTCAGCAACTTCCTAACTTTATTAGTCCGGCCTTTAGTGTGGATCCACTTTCCTTCCATAGTGAAGTGTCTATTCTCCTGTCAGTCCATGTATGTACATTGATAGGATATTCTATATACAAAAATCACAAGAAGAATTTCTCTCAAAGTCACTTTCTCATCAGTAATCTAATTCAAAATCCAAGCAGTATTGTAAAGTATTTTAATTATCTGCTGATGGCAAGTAATGATAATCTTATTCTTCTAATTACCCTTATTATGGGATTTTTCTACCCTCTATTCTACCTCACATCTCTTCAGCATTACTGCCTTACAGTGACACCTATTGGAAAAGGTTGAACTTGTAGCATCCAGAAGCTCCCTCATGGCTGTTGGCTTGATGTTGTAATTACTAAGTAAAGGTTTTATTTTATCTCAAATGTTGGAAGAATTTATTTTGGGGATCTCATTGAATTTCGGGGTCGGTCTTTTAAGACGAAACCCTGAACATCCCGAATCCATTACTAGTCCCTTTTTACATTTCTGAAAGGCCTAATTTCACTAGTTTCCTTATTATAATAATATAATAATTGAGCTATTAAAAACAGTGAATTTTTTCAACCCAGAAAGCTTAACCAAATGTCAGCATTTTGAGGATCTCACTTTGACTAAATATGTTTATTCACAATATCTGAACTGAAGTTCATCATTTCTGGGTGGCAGAAAAACAACAAGCCAAGCTATATGCATGTAACTCTCATTCTTAGTTTTCAATATGTTTTAAACAATCCTCTCTCCCTCCAAGTCCAATTAACACAGTTTCACACCAAGATATGAAAAGAAAGAAGTGAATGTGCAAAAAATATACATCTGAGTAACCAGATTCTGTTAAACTAAACAGGGTTAGAGTTCAAATGAATGACAGTTTGTTAAAACTGCCCTTGGGCATTCTTAATTCCAGATTGGATTCGGCTCAACGCACCTCACACTAACATAATACAGCTCCAGTGAGTGGGAAAAGAGGGAGGGGGGAAGGGGAATCATATGTTTTTACAGTTCAAGTATGACATATTTCTGCGAGATGACGAAAAACTGGCGATCTTCCAACAATCAGGACTAATATTATTAGTAATATTATCTTAAAAGGCTTGGCACTTCATTTTAACAACAATAATCATGATAAATACATGAGTTTTGGATTTCCCTTACTGATTTTTTTTCCACATACCAGTATGCACAGCGATCATACTAATTTAAAATGTAATATTTTGTTAGCATATTTAGACCATTTATGAATTTTACATACTAAAATACATGTGGAGATATCGCACTACTGCTTATGTAGAGTTATCTTAGTTACCACTGTTATCTAAACAATATTAGAATTAGTGAGAAGAGGTTATCAAGAAAGCTACAAAAAACAACAGATCTTCTATTGTATTTGCTCAACTGAGAATCAACTGGTTTAGAAGTTGTTTCAGTTTTCTTGGAAAGTTATTTTTCTTCACATCAGCTGGGAGCAGTTCTCATTCTTTTGAGATCAAACTCTATTCTGTGTAGACTGCAATAATCTGCAGTTCTGTGAATATGGAATTGATAGGAGCTAGACAGCCCTTCCAGTGTAAAAACGTGGGACTGGCCAAAGAGAATGATTGCGTAAGATTCTCGTCATGTAGCAACTACCAAATAGTTCTATCTTTGGGTTGGGAGGGCAAAGTTTGTCCCTCTGCAGAGCCAGGCCCACACCAAATCACACAGATGGGGGAGCAGTGGAAGGCCAGAGCTCTTCACACACAGAGGCCTCTCATAGTGTAGCCCTGATGGGAATTCCCCCTGGCCACAGCTGTCCCCACAGTCTCACTTAAATGGTGGGGTTCCCTACCCCAGGGAGCAGATGCAGGCAAGATAATACAGACCCAGCCCAAGTAATGGAAGACAGAATGAAGATGATTGGATGTAGAAGCTGCGGCACATACATGATCCTGGAGGGGGTACCTGGAAAGAGTTTTGTCTGCATGAAGTGCTGCCTGATAGAGCTGATGGAAGAAAAGATCCGAGGATTGGAGATGCAGGTGGAAACGCTGGTTGAGTTTAGAAGAGGGTTTGAGCAGATGATGGAGCAAAGACATGAGGAGGCTGAAGGGAAAAGCTCAGATTTGCAGATGGAAGCAGGACCAAAGAACTCTGAGGGGATACTGTTGGGTGAGGAAAGTGGATAGTGGAAGCATGTGACTAAAAGAACGAGGCAGAGGAAAAGATGGGCTAGTGAAGGAGAAACAGAGCTCAGGAACAGGTTTGCGGAGTTGGAAAATGAAGAAGGGGCACAGCAGGTGGTCTCTGAAGGTGAGAGGGCAAGGAAGAAGAGAAGAGCAGCTAGTCCTATAGGAAGAGGGCAAGAGTCAATGGAGATAACACCAAATATGAGCCCTAGGAGGATACGGGATGGGATACAGAGGATTGCAAGGGATAATAGGAATCGAGAGGACTTGCAGCCTAAGGGAACAGGGGATAGACTGGAGAATTGTACCATCACCAGGAAAAGACAGGTCTACGTCATTGGGGACTCCTGACTGAGAAGGATACACAGGCCTGTAACAAGAGCATATCCAGAGAACAGAAGCGTGTGCTGTCTGCTGGGTGCTAAAATACAGGATGTGGACCTGATGCTGAAGAGGATTCTAATGGGAGTGGGAAAGAATCCACTGATTGTCCTTCATGTGGGAACAAATGATACAGCTAGATTCTCGCTGGAACATCTGAAGGGAGACTATGCCAGGCTGGGGAAGACGCTTAAGGAAATTGAGGCTCAGGTGATCTTCAGTGGGATTCTGCCTGTTCCTAGAGAAGGGCAACAAAAGTGTGACAAGATTATGATGCTCAATAGATGGCTCAGGCACTGGTGCTATAAGGAGGGCTTTGGGGTGTATGGCCACTGGGAGGCATTCATGGACAGAGGACAGTTCTCTAAGGATGGACTTCACCTGAGTAAGGAGGGAAATAGACTTCTAGGATGGAGGATGGCACAACTGATCAAGAGAGCTTTAAACTAGGAATCTGGGGGAAGATGGCTGGGAGATGTCCCGGCAATCTCCATGCTGGATTTTAACATTGAGAGGGAAGAAAATGAAGTAAGAAAGGACAGAGCTGTTGGTAGCAGAATGGACATAAGGAGGAAGGGTAGTGTACATACCAGTCTAATAGGTGATACTGGTAGTAGAATGTCTGTGCCTAATCGGGTAAAGAATGTGAATGAGGCCAAACAGCAAAAATTAAGATCTTTGTACACCAATGTCAGGAGCCTAGGTAACAAAATGGAGGAACTAAAGATACTGGTGCAGGAAGTGAAACCAGATATTATAGGGATAACAGAAACATGGTGGAATAGTAGTCATGACTGGACTACAGGTATTGAAGGGTATGTGCTGTTTAGGAAAGACAAAAATAAAGGCAAAGGTGGTGGAGTAGCATTGTATATCAATGATCAGGAAGACTAAAGAAATAAGAAGTGATGGAATGGATAAGACTGTCTGGGCAAAAATCACATTGGGGAAGAAAGCTACTAGAGCCTCCCCTGGGATAGTACTTGAGATGTGCTATAGACCGCCGGATCCAATCTGGATATGGATAGAGACCTCTTTAATGTTTTTAATGAAGTAAATACTAATGGGAATTGTGTTATCATGGGAGACTTTAATTTCCCAGATATAGACTGGAGGACAAGTGCTAATAATAATAATAGGGCTCAGATTTTCTTGGATGTGATACCTGATGGATTATGTATGGATCACCAAGTAGTTACTGAACCAACAAGAGGCGACGCCATTTTAGATTTGGTTTTGGTGAGTAGTGAGGACCTCATAGAAAATGGTTGTAGGGGACAACCTTGGTTCAAGTGATCATGAGTTAATTCAGTTCAAACTAAACAGAAGGCTAAACAAATATAGATCTGTGACTAGGGTTTTTTATTTCAAAAGAGCTAACTTAAAAAAATTAAGGAAATTAGTTAGGGAAGTGGTTTGGACTCAAGAACTTGTGAATCTAAAGGTGGAGGAGGCTTGGAATTACTTCAAGTCAAAGTTGCAGAAACTATCAGAAGCCTGCATTCCAAGAAAGGGGAAAAAATCCATAGGCAGGAGTTGTAGACCAAGCTGGATGAGCAAGCTTCTTAGAGAAGTGATTAAGAAAAAGCAGAAAGCCTACAAGGAGTGGAAGATGGGAGGGATTAGCAAGGAAAGCTACCTTATTGAGGTCAGAACATGTAGGGATAACGTGAGAAAGGCCAAAAGCCATGTAGAGTTGGACCTTGCAAGGGGAATTAAAACCAACAGTAAAAGGTTCTATAGCCATATAAATAAGAAGAAAACAAAGAAAGAAGAAGTGGGACCGCTAAAGGTAGATGGAGATGGAGTGGAGGTTAAGGATAATCTAGGCATGGCCCAATATCTAAACAAATACTTTGCCTCAGTCTTTAATGAGGAGCTTAGGGATAATGGTAGGACGACAAATGGGAAGGAGACTATGGAGATAGATATTACCACATCCAAGGTAGAAGCAAAACTCGAACAGCTTAATGGGACTAAATTGG
Source organism: Lepidochelys olivacea (assembly GCF_965140295.1). Lineage (NCBI taxonomy): Eukaryota > Metazoa > Chordata > Testudines > Cheloniidae > Lepidochelys > Lepidochelys olivacea. The sequence goes on along the minus strand of NC_140417.1, from coordinate 26,714,573 downwards.
GGGGCCCAGATAATCTTCATCAAAGAATATTAAGGGAACTGACACATGAAATTGCAAGTCCACTTGCAAGAATTTTTAATGAATCTGCAAACTCAGGGGTTGTACTGTATGACTGGAGAATTGGTAACATAGTTCCTATTTTTAAGAAAGGGAAAAAATGTGATCTGGGAAACTACAGGCCTGTTAGTTTGACATCTGTAGTATGCAAGGCCTTGGAAAAAATTTTGAAGGAGGAAGTAGTTAAGGACATTGATGTCAATGGTAATTGGGACAAAATAGAACATGGTTTTACAAAAGGTAGATCATGTCAAACCAACCTGATCTCCTTCTTTGAGAAGGTAACAGATTTTTTAGACAAAGGAAACACAGTGGACCTAATTTACCTCAGTTTCAGTAAGGCATCTGATACGGTTCCACATGGGGAATTATTAGCTATATTGGAAAAGATGGGGATCAATATGAAAATTGAAAGGTGGATAAGGAACTGTTTAAAGTGGAGACTACAATGGGTCACACTTAAAGGTGAACTGTCAGGCTGGAAGGAGGTTACTAGTGGAGTTCCTCAGGGATCAGTTTTGGGATCAATCTTATTTAATCTTTTTATTACTGACCTTGGCACAAAAAGCGGGAATGTGCTAATAAAGTTTGCAGATGAGACAAAGCTGGGAGGTATACCAATACAGAGAAGGACCAGGATATCATACAGGAAGATCTGGATGACCTTGTAAACTGGAGTAATAGTAATAGGATGAAATTTAATAGTGAAAAGTGCAAGGTCATGCATTTAGGGATTAATAACAAGAATTTTTGTTATAAACTGGGGACGCATCACTTGGAAGTAACAGAGGAGGAGAAGGACCCCAGAGTATTGGTTGATCACAGGATGACTATGAGCCGTCAATGTGATATGGCCGTGAAAAAAGCTAATGCAGTCTTGGGATGCTTCAGGTGAGGTATTTCCAGTAGAGATACAGAGGTGTTAGTACCATTATACAAGGCACTGGTGAGACCTCATCTGGAATATTGTGTGCAGTTCTGGTCTCCCATGTTTAAGAAAGATGAATTCAAACTGGAACAGGTACAGAGAAGGGCTACTAGGATGATCCAAGGAATGGATAACCTGTCTTATGAAACGATTGCTCTCTATAAATATATCAGAGGGACAAATACCACAGAGGGAGAAGAATTATTTAAGCTCAGTACCAATGTGCACACAAGAACAAATGGATATAAACCGGCCATCAGGAAGTTTAGACTTAAAATTAGACAAAGTTTCTAACCATCAGAGGAGTGAAGTTCTGGAACAGCCTTCCAAGGGAAGCAGTGGGGGCAAAGGACATATCTGGCTTCAAGACTAAGCTTGATAAGTTTATGCAAGGGATGATATGATGGGATAGCCTAATTTTGTCAATTAATTGATCTTTAACTATTAGTGGTAGATATTCCCAATGGCCTGTGATGGGATGTTAGATGTGGTGGGATCTGAGTTACTACAGAGAATTCTTTCCTGGGTGTCTGGCTGGTGAGTCTTGCCCACATGCTCAGGGTTTAGCTAATCACCATGTATGGCGTCGGGAAGGAATTTTCCTCCAGGACAGATTGGCAGAGGCCCTGGGGAGTTATCTCCTTTCTCTGCAGCGTGGGGTACGGGTCACTTGCTGGAGGATTCTCTGCACCTCGAAGTCTTTAAACCATGATTTGAGGACTTCAATAGCTCAGACATAGGTTAGAGGTTTGTTACAGGAGTGGGTGGGTGAGATTCTGTGGCCTGTGTTGTGCTGGAGGTCAGACTAGACGATCGTAATGGTCCCTTCTGACCTTAAAGTTTATGATTCTATGATTTTGCAGGGGCTATGAGGGAACACTGTGTTACTCTTCAACTTTTTTCCACCCAACAGAGGACTGCATGTCCTTTGTCCACAGCCCATCTGGGTCCCTCCACCTTCTTCTTGAAAGGCTCCCAAACCAAGAAGAATCATTCCCAAAGTTTTGGGAAGGTGCTGATGGATATGGTGCTGTGGAAAGTGGCTGACCCTGCCCCTTTCTGCATGGAGGGGTGTGATCCACATACAAACAATCCCCCTGATATCTGGAAAAGGGGAAAAGAGAAGTGGATGAACAGGCTCTAGAAATGTAATACATAGGCACTGGAATAAACTATGTGAATGATTTAACAAAAAATTAAAAATAAGCTACTTGGATTCCAGGAGGGTAGTTAATGTTCATTTTGGGTCATTTGATAATGGTATAACCAATGTAAGGGACGAGGAAATTGCACCCAAGAAATATCAACCAGCAAGGTATTGTACACATTTTGAGTAAACATATACTGTATAATTTAAATCTACTTTAATGTAAATTAGCAACAGCATTTAAAATGCCACCCTGATTTGGTTGGTTATCTTTTCAATAAGAAGGCAGTAATAATTGTCAAAGAGATGTCATACCGCTGACAGCAAGTGCTGAAAAGAAGGTCCATTATTTCAACCTTATAATTATTGCTTCATAGTGAGTAAAGTAGGCTTTTAAAAAAGGTGTTTTACTGCTTATGACATGTACTAGACTGACATCTCAAGTAGCTGAAACCTATTTAATGACAAAAGAGAAGCAAGACAGGTACCAGCATGAGTTTCCCCACATGGCCCTACCAGGATCATTACTAAGGATGAGAGGCAGTTCAGTCTCCCTGATATTCATGTATTGCTTTCTCAGCTGAGTTTATCAACAAGATGCCAGTTATTGTCAGTTGGGCCTTTATGATGGGGATGCCTGCCATCCCTATGTAAAAGTCCTGTAGAATTTAATAAAAAAGTATGACTTTCCTTTAGGTATTTTAACAATTTAAAAGAAAATGATAGCCCTCCTAAAGAATTACATAGGATGATTAGCAAAGAGATGATATAATTCTCTATTAAACTCTATAATAGACTAATTTCCATAGAACCGTATTCATTTAATATGTACTAAATTCTAGAGACTTGTCCATAAAGGTTCTGAAAACTGGACTGAGCCCAGTTCTGGAAAATGGACCAAGTTCACTTCATGTAGGCAACAGATAATTCATCAGATGAGAGTTTTATTTTTAACTTCATTAGTTAATTAAAAAAACAAAAACAATACTGTGCTTCTTGGATACATTACCCACTGTTACACTGAATGTGATGATTTTGCCTAGAAATGATACCGATTTTCAGTGATGTATTGTGTCCAAATATCCAAACTTAATGAACAGTTTGGGAAATAGTTGAGTGAATTGGTTACAAAAAAAAAAAAACCACTCTAAACTGGCTCATTATTGGGTACAATGTATCATCTAAATGGAACTTAAAGCTTGTATCCATCTACTCTCCCTCTTAGAATTAAATACAGTGCGCTTTAGCTTCCCCACACATCTCTCTGTCTCCCAAAATACATTCTGCATAGGTGCAGAAATCACTCCCACCCGAGTCACACAACTCAGAGGTTTCTCCAACTGCTGTCTCAGGACTGGAGTATTCTACACAGACCCTCAAAAAGAAAAGGAGGACTTGTGGCACCTTAAAGACTAACAAATTTATTTGAGCATAAGCTTTCATGAGCTACAGCTCACTTCATCGGATAGTCTCTAAGGTGCCACAAGTCCTCCTTTTCTTTTTGCGAATACAGACTAACACGGCTGCTACTCTGAAACCTGTCATTACACAGACCCTGCCTCCCATCTTGTGCAAGACATCTGGTCTATGGATCCATATAGTGGCAGATCCACCAGATCAAACATCTCACCACTCTCAAGTCTCAGCTGTGCAGACGGATGCAATGAGCCATTGCGGAGCTGGACTTTGTGGTGCAGACTCCCAAAATTCTGCTGTTCCTACAAAATTGAAATGCAGGGGAAGATTGGCAAAATCCTCTGCACACGGAGTAGATTTGCTCCTAAATAGAAATTACTACAACAGCAGTGGATTACTGTATGAAGTTTGGTAGCCTAGACAAGGGCCTGATTCTGATCTCTCTGGCACCAGTAAAAAACAAACAGGAAGAACAATTACATTAGTATAAAACTTAATTTTAACATAGGTTTTAAATATCAGAATCAAGCGCCAAATATTTCTTTATAATTACAGCCTGCCAGTTGAAGGCTGCTCATATTGATGTTACTGATTTTTTTAGGCCGGAGGAATATAAGCAATGTTTCAGTCAAACACTCTGAATAATTTGGAGAAGAATCTTTTTGCTGCTGCTAAAGAACACATGGCAAATTAAGAGGTATTCTCATTGTGCACTTCTGAGCTCAGATTCCTTTTGTTACTTTAAACGTTAAACTGTTAAAAACCTATCATAAATAAGTATAACAAACATACTTTTATCTGTTTGCAGTCATTCTGATTATACACTGTATTTTTAAAAACATAATTAGCTATAGAGTCAGAATACTGTTTTCTAGATAGAAAAGAAATCTGATCTGAAAATATCATCATGTAATGTTAAAGACTGCATATAATACAGTGAAATAAAACCTGTCCTCATTGTACCATGCAACTCTATTCCCTGCACTGGGTCGCCAAGGTGTAACTGTGGACAGGATTTTGCCTGGAATGCATGCACTTTTACATTTAAAAGGTATATATATTTACCTGCCGAAGCAGTATGTTTAGGGGCTAGAGAACAGGATTAGAAGTCAAGAGATCTGTATTGTATTTCCTACCCTGCCATTAAGGATTGCTACAAGGGAAAATTTAATTGAATAACTATAACACCACAATTATAACACTATAGTTATAAAAATAATTTCTCATGTGGATACTCTAGTAATTGGACATCTAGCATAGTGAATGCCAGTGAAAATGAAATAGGAACAGAGGCTAAAATAGGGAAAAACAAGTTAAAAATTACTTAGACAAGTTAGATGTTTTCAAGTCACCAGGGTCTGATGAAATACATCCTAGAATACTCAAGGAGCTGACTGAGAAGATATCTGTGCCATTAGCAATTCACTTCAAAAAGTCTTGGAAGATGGGAGAGATGCCAGAGGATTGGAAAAGGGCAAATATAATGCCAATCTATAAAAAGGAAACTGAGGACAACCTGGGGAATTACAGACCAGTCATCTTAATTTCAGTACCTGGAAAGATAATGGAGCAAATAATTAACCAATCAATTTGCAAAAAGAAAAGAAGTACTTGTGGCACCTTAGAGACTAACAAATTTATTTGAGCATAAGCTTTTGTGAGCTACAGCTCACTTCATCGGATGCTGAAGTGAGCTGTAGCTCACGAAAGCTTATGCTCAAATAAATTTGTTAGTTTCTAAGGTGCCACAAGTACTCCTTTTCTTTTTGTGGATGCAGACTAACTTGGCTGCTACTCTGAAACCAATCAATTTGCAACGACCTAGAAGATAGTAAGGTGATAAGTAAATGGTCAATATGAATTGATCAAGCACAAATCATGTCAACCCTAATAGCTTTCTTTGACAGGGTAACAAGCCTTGTGGATGGGGGGAAAACAGTAGATGTGGTACATCTTGACTTTAGTAAGGCTTTTGATACTATCTTGAATGACCTTCTCATACATAAAAACTAGGGAACAACAACCTATATAGATCTACTAAAAGGCAGGTGCATAACTGATTGGAAAACCATTCCCAGAGAATAGTTATCAGTGGTTCACAGTCAAGCTGGAAGGGCATAACGAGTGGCGTCCTGCAGAGATCAGTTCTGGGTCTGGTTCTGTTCAATATCTTCATTGATAATTTAGAAAATGGCATAGAAAGTACACTTAAAAACTTTGCGAATTATACCAATTTGGGAGGGGTTGGCAAGTGCTTTGGATAGGATTAAAAATCAAAATGATCTGGACAAACTGGAGAAATGGTCTGCAGTAAATAAGATAAAATTCAGTAAGGACATATGCAAAGTACTCCACTTAGGAACGTACAATCAGTTGCACACATACAAAATGGGAAATCATTGCCTAAGAAGGAGTACTGCAAAAAGGGATCTGGTGGTCATAATGGATCATAAATTAAATATGAGTCAACAGTGTAACACTGTTGCAAAAAAAGCAAATATCATTCTGCAATTTATTAGCAGAAATGTTGTAATCAAGACACGAGAAGTAATTCTTCCACTCTACTTTGAGCTGTTAAGGCCTCAGCTGGAGGAATGTGCCCACTTCTGGGTGCCACATTTCAGGAAAGATGTGGACAAATTGCAGAAAGTCCAGAGAAGAGCAACAAAAATTATTAAAGATCTAGAAAACATGACCTTTGAGGGAAGATGGAAAAAATTGGGTTTGTTTAGTCTAGAGAGGAGAAGAGAAGACTGAAAAGGGACAGGATAACAATTTTAAAATGCATTAAAGGTTGTTACAAGGAGGAGGGAGAAAAATTGTTCTCCTTAACCTATGAGGATAGGACAAAAACCAATGGGCTTAAATTGCAGCAATGACAGTTTAGATGAACATTAGGAAAAACTTCCTAACTGTAAGGGCATTTGTGCACTCGAATAAATTGCCTAGGAACTTTGTGGAATCTCTGTCATTGGAGACCTTTAAGAGCAGGTTAGACAAACACCTGCCAAGGGTGATCTAGGTAATATTTTGTCCTGCCATGAGTGCAGGGGGACTGGTCTAGATGACCTCTCGAGGTCCCTTCCAGCCCTTCGTCTCTATAATTCTATGATTCCTATACACAAGTGTTCTTTTTCTTTTTGAGCTTTATATTACTTTGAAAATTATATAAACCAAGGCACTCTTATTCTAGAATAAAAGTCTTCACATGGGGACCGTTGTACCACCAGGGCCAACCCTAGCCATTTTAGTGCCCTACGCTACACCCCCCGTGGGGGGGCTGTGTGGGGCCCCAGGCCTCCACGGGGGGACAAGAGGGAAATCGCCCACCGGCACGAGCCAGCGGCATGGCTGGGAGCCGGTGGTGCGAAGTGGGCTTCGGCCTGCTCGCTGCACTTACTGCCACCCAGTGAGTGCAGGCCTGACCCCTGCTGCAGTCCTCAGGAGAGCATGGGTGGGAAGAGGCGGGGCTAGGGCAGAGCAGGGGTGGGGGCCATAGGGAAGAGGCTGAGCAGGGTCTGGAGCAGCATGCAGCTGTGTAGGGCACCAGGAAATTTGGTGCCCCACATTTTCTGGTGCCCTATGCAGCTGCGTACTTTGTGCATGGGTAGGGATGGTCCTGTGTACCACCATAGTTACGTTCATAATTTTCACGATGTCAACAAGTCCTAACTTACTGGAGGCCCAAACCAACACCAACAAAGTCAGCATGATCTGCCCACTCACTGTAAAGGATGCAGATCAGTACCTTTGACCGGCCGTGGGTATCTCAAGTTGATCACCAAAAATCAGCGGACACTTTGGCAAACTTTGATCTTAACATCGTTGTGCCTCAATTTTAAATTTGCAAAATAGGTATTAACACTGTCCTTGCTCACGTTTTTGAAGTACACTGATATTCTCTGAGGCTACTACAGGCACTGTCATCCCAATTTAAGAATATGCTGAGATGCTATCCTGGTAGGGATGCTTTCCTGAATCCGGGCTTGTGTATGTGCAACATATTATATTTACATAAAAGCATTTGCCTATAATTTCACTTCTCCTTTTAAAAAAAAGTATATTATTTGCACTGTTTGAATTAATTTGAAAAGTAAGTTTTCAGAGTAGCAGCCGTGTTAGTCTGTATTCGCAAAAAGAAAAGGAGGACTTAGCTTATGCTTAAATAAATTGGTTAGTCTCTAAGGTGCCACAAGTCCTCCTTTTCTTTTTGACAAGTAATTCTTTCCTTAATCAATTTTACTGCATCTCCTCTCCTTTTTTCATTTCAGCCTCAGTTGAACATGTTGACGATAGCTGTAATGAGATAGGAAAAAGATAATGGACAATATCCTGCTCTAAGTTACACTAGTTTGACATCATGTAACTCCAATTATACAAGCAGTATTAAATCTGATTTCCATTGATATAAGTGAGAGCAGAATTAGACCTGATATACGTATGTTCACAAATCATACAGTCTAGCCTAATATTTCCAAAATTATTTAAAATATATATTATAGTAACTATATCTACTATCAAATTTATATATATTTCAATAGATACAGTATCTTGTAGGGTAACTGAGTGTATCTGGATGAGAACTCTTTTAGACTGAAAACAATTAGGCTGTGTGGTTTTTGTGTTGAGTCTCTTTAGATAAACTGTGCAAGTAGAGCAGAGCAACTCTTTTGCTGGTGTTAAAGTACAGCGCTGTCAGTCTGGCCTCTCTGGTTAATGTCAATAGCACTGCATATAAAAGGTGACTAAAGTGTGTACAAATGTTGATCTTTGGAGAAGGCATGCCTAGAATCATACACACATCTACTATTTCATCCACCAGGTCAACTTGAGGGGGAGGGGGCAAATTAGGAATTTTCTTGCCAAAAGTTGATTCTTAGCACACTTGCTAGGCTATTCTACACAAAGCTACTTCCCCTGCTGCATTTAATCCATAATCCTGATATATTATTAAACTTAGAAATGCTTCTCTCATAGAATAGTTTCAAAAGCAGCAGGGAATGTATGTGTAATGTGTTATTGCAAATAGGTATTTATGCAAATAAAGTAGTTTTGTACTTGCATTACGTGTTTAAACTTTGTCCAATGTGAATACCTGGATGTCATAAAAGTACCTGAATAGCTTGACATGGGAAATTTTAAAGTAATGTAGTGTGACCCAAGAACCCCTTAATGCCAGCTGCTAAGAGGGTTACAGGAATGTCCTGATTCTGGTTTGTACATTCTGGCTCACCTAATAATACCAGGTGATGTCATAAATGAAAGCTGAAGTCACATTGGTCATTAATACTGTTGTGAAATGTAAGTATAGATACTATGTACAGAGTTAAGTATATAGATTGAAAATATGTTCTGAGAGTCTGTATCAGGGTATGAGTCACTAGAAGAAGTGAAGAAACAGGTCTTCTGTCAGACAAGAGATGTTTATTCACCTCTCTGTCAGATGTAAATTAAGTATTGTAAGCTAACACTATGGATGCCCATTTACATACAAAGTTATCACAGAGATGTGAAGTCAGTAGGCATGAGCACAAAGGGAAAATAAGCAGTAGGTGATTAATACGGTCTCTTGGTACAGACAATGGATTTTGGGGAGCAAGTAGAAGGCAAAGACAACATCCATTTATCTTGCACCTACAAAGTAAACAAGCAGTGTGTTTATTCATGAAAACAGGATCTCAGCCAACCATGGTTGAAATGCTGCTGAGGACTCTGAGGTTGGGAGGGGGATAAAACTTCTTTAGACAGGAGATTAACCTATTAGTTATACTCGCTATCATTTGAATCTCTGGTAATAAACTTATTCTTGTTTGCACTATAAACATATCTAAATGCTATGATATTAAGCAAGGTGCTAATCCTGAGCTGATTCACACAGGCTGGTGTGTATACTTTTCCTTTGGGGACAGCAGACCCAGTATTTTTGTGAAGGTTCAGTGGATACAGGTCTGGACCCTACAGCAGAATGCTTCAGAGAAATCTTGGAGACTGCCTTGTGAACCTGCAAGGCAAAGAAAGGGCTGGCATAGCCCAGAGGAGAGTGTTTGAATGGCTAACAGGCTGGTGGAGTCAGGGAGCTGACATCCAGCTAAGCACAAACAAGTTTCCCTCTCACTGATGGTAAGGGGTAACAAAAAAAGTGACTCACTCCTGGGTACCCTAAGGACCATCGCACACAAGATTTACTTTGTAGTGTTCTTACAAATTTAACGCCAGTAATCTCTCTTCCTCTGTTTACTTTATTCTATAGCACTTTTGCGATATACATATTCATATATATTAGTTTGTAACTATGGCAGATCTACAAAAAACCCAATGAGTCACAAACATAATGCATGCTAAAAAAGCCCACATTGCTACTGTACATAATGCACATCTCCATAACAAATAATTGTAAATGTATTTATGCTTTTGTTATAGATCAAAGAGTAAAGTTCTTATTTTTGGTATATCATTTGTAAACAGACCTTTTTTAAAAAAGAATTATTTGCTGCTATGCTAAGTAATTCATATTCTAAGTAGTATTTTATGGAATTCCATTTACAGTCATATGTAAAGTACAGCAGAACACATGGAAGAGAACTAGAAACTGTTCCCCAAATTCATTGTATGATACATGGCAACCCACAGAGTGAAAATCATCCAGTGTAGAAGACCCAGAGCTTGTGTATGCAGCTTTGCCATTTGGATGACAGAGGAATTGCACTCACTAGCACGCTGTCCTGCAAGTGTGAACTAAAAGTTACCTATTTTGTGTTAACACAATCCTGTTTGAAAAAGTACTACATTAATATGAACTAGGTATCTTTCATTTTGCACCAGCATCCACATGGGGCAGATAGAGCACAGCATGCTATTAAGCACAATTCGCACCCACATAGACCGATATACGGGGCTGTGTAGACATAGCCTCAGACTCTTAAAACATGGATTTACGTTTCCTTCTTCCTCTGATATTTTTCTTGCCTTTCAGATCATGCCAAATGGTGAAAAGGTCTTGTAGAGGGCACTTTAATTGTTTTTAATTATTATTATTTTTAAAACAGGACCGTGCAGCAGCAGCATTTGCTCAGGGTGGGCCACCTCTGGCAGAGACGAGCCAGCAGGAGTCAACACTAGAGCTAGGCAAGAAATGGTTTTCCCATCCAGCAAACATTTTTGAGATTTCACATATTTTTCCTGTTCTGCATCAGGAGAGATCCAAGGCCTTTTGGTGTTTTTTTCACAAAAAGAAAGAGGCCACCCCAGAATAACCAATAACCTGGTGGTTAGCGCACTCACCTTGACTGTGAAAGACCCAGGTTAAAGTCCTTGCTCTACCTGATTCAGAACAGGGATTTGAGCACGGGTCTTCCACATTCTAACTGAGTGCCCTAACCACCCGGCTAGTGTGGGGTGGTGTCCCTCAAGTTCTCCTGTTGGAGCTATTTGACTCTGTATAAATAATTAAATAGTCAGCAAGGCAGAAAAACTGTATAGACTGGCCATTGGAGCACTCACCTGGCATGTGGGAGACCCTAGGTTCAAGTCCCTGGAACTCTCTCACTCTAATACCTACCCTAAACCTGAGAAATCTTTCGAGTCAGAAGTTTTGTCAAACCTGTCCCTAACCCACAAAAAAACTGTTTCAGCGAATCATCATTTTCTGACAAAAAACGTTTTCTCGAAATTTCCTGACCAGCTCTAGTCAAGACTGAGGGACTTGAGAGCCTTGCCAGTTTATGTCAGAATAACAAAATATCTGACAATAAACCTCTATCACTGGGACACAAGATCCTGAGGAGTGAAGACCATGGAAGAGCACACGACTCAGCAAAAATATCACCCCCAGAATGTGACTGCAGGAACTTCACTATGATGGTAACTTGCAATCAATATGCAAAATTCTATGACTGCTGAGTAAAAATCTGGTTCTGAGCTCCCGCTTAGTAAAACTATCCCCATCTCTATGTATGCAGTAATAACTCTGCTGGATGAAATGGTCAGGTTCATCCCTACATCCCTTCAATAAGATGGAAAACAGTTCCCTAAAGGAGGAAGAAATGGTGCTGAGGGAGCAGCATATCTAGAAGTTGGACTGAACTCAGCAGCAGTCAGGATAGGAAAAGGCAGTCTCAAGAGTCAGGAAGTACTCTGTGCGCAAGAGGGAACCAGATCTGAGTGAATGCATAGCCTATTCTCCCTGGAACTATGGCAGCAGGCAGTAAGCAAGGATTGAGAGGGAAGTACGAGACATTGCTATGTTGCTGCATAAAGGAGACCCACAGACATAGTAACTCAGAGGGAGTACTTGTGGCACCTTAGAGACTAACCAATTTATTTGAGCATAAGCTTTCGTGAGCTACAGCTCACTTCATCAGATGCATACTGTGGAAAGTACAGAAGATCTTTTTATACACACAAACCATGAAAAAATGGGTGTTTACCACTACAAAAGGTTTTCTCTCCCCCCACCCCACTCTCCTGCTGGTAATAGCTTATCTAAAGTGATCACTCTCCTTACAATGGGTTTAACAAGAACGTCTGGGGGGGGAGGAAAAAACAAGGGGAAATACGTTACCTTGCATAATGACTTAGCCACTCCCAGTCTCTATTCAAGCCTAAGGTAATTGTATCCAATTTGCAAATGAATTCCAATTCAACAGTCTCTCGCTGGAGTCTGGTTTTGAAGTTTTTCTGTTGTAATATCGCAACTTTCACGTCTGTAATTGCGTGACCACAGGGATTGAAGTGTTCTCCGACTGGTTTATGAATGTTATAATTCTTGACATCTGATTTGTGTCCATTTATTCTTTTATGTAGAGACTGTCCAGTTTGACCAATGTACAAGGCAGAGGGGCATTGCTGGCACATGATGGCATATATCACATTGGTGGATGTGCAGGTGAACGAGCCTCTGATAGTGTGGCTGATGTGATTAGGCCTTGTGATGGTGTCCCCTGAATAGATATGTGGGCACAGTTGGCAACGGGCTTTGTTGCAAGGATAGGTTCCTGGGCTAGTGGTTCTGTTGTGTGGTATGTGGTTGCTGGTGAGTATTTGCTTCAGGTTGGGGGGCTGTCTATAGGCAAGGACTGGCCTGTCTCCCAAGATTTGTGAGAGTGTTGGTCATCCTTCAGGATAGTTGTAGATCCTTAATAATGCGTTGGACGGGTTTTAGTTGGGGGCTGAAGGTGACGGCTAGTGGCGTTCTGTTATTTTCTTTGTTAGGCCTGCCCTGTAGTAGGTAACTTCTGGGAACTCTTCTGGCTCTATCAATCTGTTTCTTCACTTCCGCAGGTGGGTATTGTAGTTGTAAGAATGCTTGATAGAGATTTTGTAGGTGTTTGTCTCTGTCTGAGGGGTTGGAGCAAATGCGGTTGTATCGCAGAGCTTGGTTGTAGACAATGGATCATGTGGTGTGGTCAGGGTGAAAGCTGGAGGCATGTAGGTAGGAATAGTGGTCAGTAGGTTTCCGGTATAGGGTGGTGTTTATGTGACCATCGTTTATTAGCACTGTAGTGTCCAGGAAGTGGATCTCTTGTGTGGACTGGACCAGGCTGAGGTTGATGGTGGGATGGAAATTGTTGAAATCATGGTGGAATTCCTCAAGGGCTTCTTTTCCATGGGTCTAGATGATGAAGATGTCATCAATATAGCGCAAGTAGAGTAGGGGCTTTAGGGGACGAGAGCTGAGGAAGCGTTGTTCTAAGTCAGCCATAAAAATGTTGGCATACTGTGGGGCCATGCGGGTACCCATAGCAGTGCCACTGATTTGAAGGTATACATTGTCCCCAAATGTAAAATAGTTATGGGTAAGGACAAAGTCACAAAGTTCGGCCACCAGGTTAGCCGTGACATTATCGGGGATAGTGTTCTTGATGGCTTGTAGTCCATCTTTGTGTGGAATGTTGGTGTAGAGGGCTTCTACATCCATAGTGGCCAGGATGGTGTTATCAGGAAGATCACTGATGGACTGTAGTTTCCTCAGGAAGTCAGTGGTGTCTCAAAGGTAGCTGGGAGTGCTGGTAGCGTAGGGCCTGAGGGGGGAGTCTACATAGCCAGGAAAAGGCCCAACTTGATTATCATACACATTGTAAGGAGAGTGATCACTTTAGATAAGCTATTACCAGCAGGAGAGTGGGGTGGGGGGAGAGAAAACCTTTTGTAGTGGTAAACACCCATTTTTTCATGGTTTGTGTGTATAAAAAGATCTTCTGTACTTTCCACAGTATGCATCCGATGAAGTGAGCTGTAGCTCACAAAAGCTATGCTCAAATAAATTGGTTAGTCTCTAAGGTGCCACAAGTACTCCTTTTCTTTTTGCGAATACAGACTAACATGGCTGTTACTCTGAAACCTAACTCAGAGGGGAGCATTGTGGCAGAGAGACTGAGAACCTTGCACAGCCAAGGAACGTGCAGCTTTGCACAGACAGAAAGCATGTGTATAATTACACATAGAGCATGCAGCATTACAGAGTAACACTACAGTGAAGAACAGAGGGAGGGTGTGCAGAATTACACATACAGAACATGGAGAATTGAATGAACAATGTGCAAAACTGCTGTCCCTCTTAAGTTTCCTTCTGCATCCCTTCTTCTGCACGTACCACACAGCTGGTATTCCAAATTAAGATCTCCTCTCTGGGGTCTGATTTATAGATCATTTCAAGCAAACGTATTTAGCTCTTCACCCTTGCTTCTTGGCTCCCCCAGCTCCTTTCTGGCCCGTCCTCAGGGCTTCATGGTTACCCCTAATATAAGGATTTGGACCTTCTCCAGGACCTTCTGCTAATCTTTTTGCTGGACTCCTGCCCCAGCTCCGTATGCACACGGAGCTCTTCTCATCCCATTCTGGCACCCTGGCCACAACTTTTCTACTAGCTGCTGTGGAGTGATCCACACCAGATTTCTCCAAGTCTCCAGTTTTCATCAAATTGCATTTAAGATACTTTTGATAGAATCCTCACAGGAACTCATCTGACTCCCTAAACAACATGACTCTTCACAGTGATGTGGTCCCTCCAGTCAGGTGCTTCACCTGTCCCACCTGGGAGAATTACAGAACCAACAAATCCCTCTCTAAGACTTAAAGGATGGAGGGCCATAATAGACATCTTGGGGTGCACGCACACGCGCAATAGAACCCACAACCTGTTACGCCACTTTATAAAATATAACAGAGAATTGCATTCAAGCAGTACAATTCTGTGGGGGGAGGGGCTAAAACTACAGAAAATACATCATTCTTCATTAAGTTCTATACGTTTTTATAGAATATTCATAGAACACGACTACATTTCTGTAGAATCCTTTTGGCTTCATTCTTATTTCATTCTATAGGACTCTCTCATAGGGGGTTATGATTAGCTTCTAGCTCTTAGTGGAACAATATTGAATAACAACCACCATTTATATAATTTATCTATTTATATTTATATATAAGCTTTTCATCCTGATGTTTCGCCTACTGCATTTCAGATTTTGTGGGTGAGTGATTCCTATATACAACGGAAATGGAACCTCTTTGGGTTGAACATGGTAAATATCTTCACTAGCAATATTAAACAAGTTTTTATATGGGTAAGTGAAAAACAATTTCTACTATTTTAACTTAAAGGGAAATTGAAATATTAAGTGCCAGTCTGGACAAATTGAAATAAAATCCAGATACTCCATGAAATTCATTGAGACTTCATTAGGACAATCATTTTTTACTTGTAAGGCATTCAGATACCATGGTGAGAGTGGCGGTCTGAAATCCTAAAACAGGCAGATTCACAACAGAAATTTTTAGACAGAATACATTCAGCAAGGCAGAATTTGGTTAGGACACTGGTAATACCATTGCATATTGCTCAAAAAAATCATGGAATCTTTAATCACCATGAATCAGCAGGATTGAAGTGTTGTATAAAAATAGAAGCATGTGAAAATAGAGGATCATACTATCAGTAATTGACTTGCAACCTTCAAGCCTTTTCTCCAGGAACAGAATGTCTCTGATGAACAGAGCAACAGCAATCTCGAAAATTCTTCACACTTTGGGAGCTCCTACACAAGTTGGAGGTGCAGATCCAAGCGTGAGATGATATTACAACTTTCCTTTTGGAGTGTCAAGGTTCCTCCCCCACTCTGAACTCTAGGGTACAGATGTGGGGACCTGCATGAAAACCTCCTAAGCTTACTTTTACCAGCTTAGGTTAAAACTTCCCCAAGGTACAAATTAATTTTATCCTTTGTCCTTGGAATATCCACTGCCACCACCAAACTCTAACTGGGTTTACTGGGAAACGTAGTTTGGACACATCTTTCCCCCCAAAATCCTCCCAACCCTTGCACCCCACTTCCTGGGAAAGGTTTGGTAAAAATCCTCACCAATTTGCATAGGTGACCACAGACCCAAATCCTTGGATCTGAGAACAATGAAAAAGCATTCAGTTTTCTTACAAGAAGACTTCTAATAGAAATAGAAGTAAATAGAAGTAAAGAAATCACCTCTGTAAAATCAGGATGGTAGATATCTTACAGGGTAATTAGATTCAAAACACAGAGATCCCTCTAGGTAAAGCCTTAAGTTACAAAAAAGACACACAGACAGAAATAAGAAAAGGAGTACTTGTGGCACCTTAGAGACTAACCAATTTATTTGAGCATGAGCTTTCGTGAGCTACAGCTCACTTCAGCATCCGATGAAGTGAGCTGTAGCTCACGAAAGCTCATGCTCAGATAAATTGGTTAGTCTCTAAGGTGCCACAAGTACTCCTTTTCTTTTTGTGAATACAGACTAACACGGCTGTTACTCTGAAACCTGTCATTATGCAAGGCACTGCATTTAGCCGTATGGAGTGGAAATCTATCAACTGCATGAAAAAACTTGTACAGATACAGACAGACATCATCTTCCTTTCCAAATGCAAACAGATGGACATCGTACCAAAAGGACTGAAGGTAAAAAATCCATTACAATCTACATACCACACAGACTATGCTGACAGCTTGTGCCACACGCTCTCAAAGAAACTGCGGAATCACCTGATCAACATCCTCTACAGCAAACAGGGAAAGATTAAGAATGAGCTCTCAAAAATGGATACTCTCATAAAAAACCAACCTTCCACACAAACTTCCTCGTGGCTGGATTTTACTAAAACTAGACAAGCCATTTACAACGCACACTTTGCTTCTCTACAAAAGAAAAAGGACACTAAACTTTCTAAACTACTACATGCTACAAGGGGCCACAGCAATGGTTCCCTCAACCCACCTAGCAATATTGTTAACCTATCCAACTATAATCTCAGCCCAGCAGAAGCAGCTGTTCTATCTCGGGGCCTTTCCTTCTGCCCCTCCACCCCCACGAACATGATACAGTTCTGTGGTGACCTAGAATCCTATTTTCGACGTCTCTGACTCAAGGAATATTTCCAAAATACCTCTGAACAACATACTAATCCACAGAGACCTCCCTACCAACACTACAGAAAGAGGGATCCTAGGTGGACTCCTCCTGAAGGTCGAAACAGCAGACTGGACTTCTACATAGAGTGCTTCCGCCGATGTGCACGGGCTGAAATTGTGGAAAAGCAGCATCACTTGCCCCATAACCTCAGCCGTGCAGAACACAATGCCATCCACAGCCTCAGAAACAACTCTGACATCATAATCAAAAAGGCTGACAAAGGAGGTGCTGTTGTCATCATGAATAGGTCGGAATATGAACAAGAGGCTGCTCGGCAGCTATCCAACACGAGTTTCTACAAGCCATTACCCTATGATCCCACTGAGAGTTACCAAAAGCAACTACAGCATTTGCTCAAGAAACTTCCTGAGAAAGCACAAGATCAAATCCGCACAGACACACCCCTGGAACCCCGACCTGGGATATTCTATCTACTTCCCAAGATCCATAAACCTGGAAATCCTGGGCGCCCCATCATCTCAGGCATTGGCACCCTGACAGCAGGATTGTCTGGCTATGTAGACTCCCTCCTCAGGCCCTACGCTACCAGCACTCCCAGCTACCTTCGAGACACCACTGACTTCCTAAGGAAACTTCAATCCATCGGTGATCTTCCTGATAACACCATCCTGGCCACTATGGATGTAGAAGCCCTCTACACCAACATTCCACACAAAGATGGACTACAAGCCATCAGGAGCACTATCCCCGATAATGTCACGGCTAACCTGGTGGCTGAACTTTGTGACTTTGTGCTTACCCATAACTATTTCACATTTGGGGACAATGTATACCTTCAGATCAGCAGCACTGCTATGGGTACCCGCATGGCCCCACAGTATGCCAACATTTTTATGGCTGATTTAGAACAACGCTTCCTCAGCTCTCGTCCCCTAAAGCCCCTACTCTACTTGCGCTATATTGATGACATCTTCATCATCTGGACCCATGGAAAAGAAGCCCTTGAGGAATTCCACCATGATTTCAACAATTTCCATCCCACCACCAACCTCAGCCTGGTCCAGTCCACACAAGAGATCCACTTCCTGGACACTACAGTGCTAATAAACAATGGTCACATAAACACCACCCTATACCGGAAACCTACTGACCGCTATTCCTACCTGCATGCCTCCAGCTTTCACCCTGACCACACCACACGATCCATCGTCTACAGCCAAGCTCTGCGATACAACCGCATTTGCTCCAACCCCTCAGACAGAGACAAACACCTACAAGATCTCTGTCAAGCTTTCTTACAACTACAATACTCACCTGCGGAAGTAAAGAAACAGATTGATAGAGCCAGAAGAGTTCCCAGAAGTTACCTACTACAGGACAGGCCTAACAAAGAAAATAACAGAACACCACTAGCCGTCACCTTCAGCCCCCAACTAAAACCCGTCCAACGCATTATTAAGGATCTACAACCTATCCTAAAGGATGACCCAACACTCTCACAAATCTTGGGAGACAGGCCAGTCCTTGCCTACAGACAGCCCCGCAACCTGAAGCAAATACTCACCAACAACCACATACCACACAACAGAACCACTAACCCAGGAACTTATCCTTGCAACAAAGCCCGTTGCCAATTGTGCCCACATATCTATTCAGGGGACACCATCACAAGGCCTAATAACATCAGCCACACTATCAGAGGCTCGTATACCTGCACATCCACCAATGTGATATATGCCATCATGTGCCAGCAATGCCCCTCTGCCATGTACATTGGTCAAACTGGACAGTCTCTACGTAAAAGAATAAATGGACACAAAAGGCAGTTTCCACGGCATGCATCCGATGAAGTGAGCTGTAGCTCACGAAAGCTCATGCTCAAATAAATTGGTTAGTCTCTAAGGTGCCACAAGTACTCCTTTTCTTTTTGCGAATACAGACTAACACGGCTGTTACTCTGAAACAGACAGAAATAGTTATTCTATTCAGCACAATTCTTTTCTCAGCCATTTAAAGAAATCATAATCTAACACATACCTAGCTAGATTACTTACTAAAAGTTCTAAGACTCCATTCCTGTTCTATCCCCGGCAAAGCAGCATATAGACAGACACAGACCCTTTGTTTCCCTCCCTCCTCCCAGCTTTTGAAAGTATCTTGTCTCCTCATTGGTCATTTTGATCAGGTGCCAGCGAAGTTACCTTTAGCTTCTTAACCCTTTAGAGGTGAGAGGATTTTTCCTCTGGCCAGGAAGGATTTTAAAGGGGTTTACCCTTCCCTTTATATTTATGACATGGAGGAACATTAATTGAGCACAACACAGAGTTCATGCACAAATATACGTACTGCTCACCTTGTAAATTAATGCTTCCTTTCCTTTTCCATTCAGGGTCTTTGCACTAACACCACACAGATCAGTTCAGAAAACTCTATGCCCAAGCTGGCACTGGACATTGGATGGAGTCAGTGAAAGAGGTTGGACTAGAACTCTTGGAGTCCTGGTTCCCAGGCCAGTGGCCTGTTCCATAAGCAAAGAGATGTTCTGAAAAGGAAGCCACTAGAGGAGGCTATACCTTTTGCCAGCTCATATCTTCCAGTGCCCCACCGTCACTCCCTTTTCTCTTGAAACAGCTGAACAACCAATTTTCGTGATTTTAAAAAATTGACCCTGCACTTAGATTAAATATCATAAAGTTATAATAAGCTGAAAAATGACCACTACAATGGATATGTTTACACAACTTTAAAGATAGGCAACACTATTAGAATACTGATATCATCTCATATGAGCACAGCCCTGGATATCATGATTACTATCATTATAAGGAATACTAAATGAAGTAATGGCTCACTAATTATTTAAAAGTGTCATCTCTCTCTCTCTTTTCACGAAATATAGATGAACATTTCCTAATGATGAAGCCTAAAAAATTCTTAGGCATTGTCTACAATAAATAAAATACACATGTATTAACTGAACAATTTTAAAAACAAAAAAGTGTTTCCCATCCATCTCAAGGCAGTTAATTCCTAAATCTGATTCGGTTAATGCTTAAATTATAAGTACTGTATCAGGTGGGCTGTTTGGCCTGCAAATTAGCTCCAGTACATACTACTTGCTACTGTAAATGAAATTTGTTGAGCACCTGATATGAAAAGCCACATTAACATGTTTTAAGGGATCTGACCCTCAAATGTTCAGTGGAGAACTGTAAAATCATATACTTTCATCCACAGAATGTCAATGAAAATAGAAACTATTAATCCCGGACCACAAGCTGAATGTACTTTACCACCATTTGATGGCTTAGTTAGAAGAATGCCACAGGTTGCTGAAATTAGGGATAGTGTGTTAACAACATGTAAATAAGGTGCAATGACCAGCAGGTTTTACAGATATTAAAATATTTTTTCTTCATATATTTCCAGTAAGGAGCACCATTTATATAAAATCCTTGGGTCTGAGGCTAGTCTAAATATAATATACTTGTAGGGGAAATAACATTTGCTTCATTTAGACCTCAAGCACTGCTGATGGCAGAACAAGACTGGAATGTGCAGATAATTATCTTTGAGGCTAGTCAACTGCTATAAGTCCTTCATAATATCATCTTTAAGATCAAGCCAAGACATTCCAGTCTGAACCAAGGTTTATTTATTAAAGGATTTAGCACTTTTAGATCCCATATTGCCTGGAAGACCACCAATTTCTATTTCCAAATATCCAATTTCTCCAGTTTCTTGGTACATGCACAAGACCTTCAAAATCACTTCATGCATACACCTACTCCCACCCCTAAAATTCCTTTCCCTCTGTGAGGAGAATTCCATTGAAAACTCCTCCACAAAGTAAAATCTCCACAGAGACTTGTGGAAGATTTGACTGGTTCATAAAATCTCAATCATTTAAACACTAACAGGGGGAAAAAATCACAGGAAACAAACACAAAACATAGCTGGATGGTAGTAATTTAAAGAGACATGAACCATAGGGACTGCTTGCCCCCTTTACTGGTTCATGATAGGTAGAATTCACCCAAATACAGAAGGCCTCTGCAAGGTCCTTTGGACCACTTAAACCTCAGCTGAAGGGGCAAATCCTACCTACCCTTCCTGAGTATGGAAGATCCCTCTTCCAGTGGAGCCAACCTGTGCAGTAACACCACAGAAGGGGAAGGGATTAGTAAAGGCTGTATAGGTGCAGCAGAATTCCTAGTGGGACATCCAAGTTTAAGATGCAGAGCTGGGCTGTAAGTGTCAAACTACACAACATTTTTATACACATTAATAGGACACAGAAGTATGGACATTTATTTCTTGGTTTGATCTCTTGCTGTTTGTCCAGATGCATCTTTGTCTTGTACTGGATATAACCTGTTAGTGATTTGGTGTTAGTTGTATTTGTTAACATGTGGACCAGTGGACTTCTTACGTGATGATCAGGTAGTAGGGATACTGTGATATCTACTGATTATTTGTTGTGCTCTATATATTAAAATGTTGCACTGGGACAGAATTGTGGATACTGAGGTACCTTATTTATCTTTGCATGTTTAACTCTTTTTAAAAAAATCTTGATTAAAAAGTAGAAACAGATACAATTGTTACCCATAATTAGAGCTCCACAGTCCTCGGATTGCAATAAATTGACATTGTGAAGAGATTATCATTTTGGAATTGGTACTACTATTTTTTTAAAGTTCACTGTACAATAACAAAGGCAATGGCTTACAATATACCATCTGTTCTGTAAATGCAAGTGATAGTGGAATATTAAAGAAGCTTTATGTACAGGCACAGAAGATAAATACATGTCTTCCTACAGAAAATAGAGCTGGTTAACAGAAAACTAAATATTCACACTATGAACCTATTTCAGAGTAACAGCCGTGTTAGTCTGTATTCGCAAAAAGAAAAAGAAATAGAGACTTGGAGTGGCTAAGTCATTATGCAAGGTAGCCTGTTTCCTCTTGTTTTTTCCTACCCCCCTTCCCCCCCAGATGTTCTGGTTTAACTTGGATTTTAACTTGAAGAGTGGTCAGTTTGGATGAGCTATTACCAGCAGGAGAGTGAGTTTGTGTGTGTATGGGGGTGGGGGGGATGTGAGAAAACCTGGATTTGTGCAGGAAATAGCCCAACTTGATTGTCATGCACATTGTGTAAAGAGTTGTCACTTTGAATGGGCTATCACCAGCAGGAGAGTGAATTTGTGTGGGGGGGTGGAGGGTGAGAAAACCTGGATTTGTGCTGGAAATGGCCCACCTGATGATCACTTTAGATAAGCTATTACCAGCAGGACAGTGGGGTGGGAATAGATATTGTTTCATATTCTCTGTGTATATATAAAGCCTGCTGCAGTTTCCACGATATGCATCTGAGGAAGTGAGCTGTAGCTCACGAAAGCTTATGCTCTAATAAATTGGTTAGTCTCTAAGGTGCCACAAGTACTCCTTTACTATGAACCTAGTTATCCAAACTTCCTCACTGTATCTAATGAACTGGTAACCTGTCTTCCTGTCTCACAATGACTCTTAATTATACAAACTCCCAATTATCCAGAAAAATTTAGACAATCTGTTTGAATAACTGGCATCCTACTGTGCTGCATTAAAAATATGTATAGTGTGACCGAAGTTATATCTTAACATTAATGTAATATTATGCGATACTCCACCCTCAGGGAGGAATGAGATAAGCCACTTCAAAAGAGTAACTCTTGTTTGTATAAACCCACCCACAGTGATACATGTCAATATTTAATTAGTTTATTATTTGGTATGGTTATAATGGTGCAAAGGTATTTCACAAAAGTATATGATCTTAAATTACCCCTGACTACAGGAAAAAGAAAATAAAAAAGACCAGTATCTACTTCTCCAGGATGTGTCTTTATCAGAGTTGTCACATTCATTTCTCTCCTTTACTTTAGTTAGTAGACAAGCTGCCAACAAGAGACCCAGGAAGATATAAGATTTCCAAGTGTGAATCCTGATAAGTTTTCCTGCATATAGGAAAGAAGATTCAGCCCTTTATTCCACAAAGGTTTTTGGAGGGCAACAAAATCAGTTAAGCTAGGTCAGGAAAGAAAAGCAGTTTATACCCTTTGAACTCGTGGGACACATTCTGCTATCATTTATCTTTTTTGACTTCGGCAGGGTTGAACCAGTGAAACTGAAAGCAGAATTTGGCTTGCTATCATTAATTTTCCAATCTGCATGTAAAATTCACTTACGAAACAAAAATAGTGATCATGCTAATCTTTCTTAACACAGACCTGAAGAAAAATATCACAGGTGGGCCCATGCAAACTATAACAACTAGAATTTGAAAATTGTGATGAAACAAAGCAAAGAGAAGAATACTGCTGTTCTTATCATAGAGAACTAAACATGCCTCTCCAGGAGAAAGATATGTAAAGCATTCAGTTTCTTAGTGATGTTTGGTTTTATGTGTATAAATTATGTGCACAAATACTCAATGCTGGTATAACCAGAACCACAGATATCATGCAACCAAAACGGGGTGGAGGGGAGAACCAGGAAGTATAGGAAATTCATAGATACATAGAATATCAGAGTTGGAAGGGACCTCAGGAGATCATCTAGTCCAACCCCCTGCTCAAAGCAGGACCAATCCCCAATTTTGCCCCAGAACCCCCTAAATGGCTCCCTCAAGGATTGAACTCACAACTCTGGGTTTAGTAGGCCAATGCTCAAACCACTGAGCGATCCCTCCCCCCAATGTGGATATATGATACATTAGGCAGATAAATAAAACTAGAAAATTTATTTGAAACACTCAGTTGTGCACATTTTTACAAAAGCAAAAACAAAAACAAATGATGTTGACTCAAGCATGAAAACTGTCAGGAATCTGCCATTAGGTCTCCTATAGTTTACTCTATTTTTCTCCTCCAGACGTTGCCAGTGGGAGGTTTTATAGGATAATGATATACTGAGAAACTTATGACAAGCATGTCCAAACAATGTAAAACATATTTTTCACAACACGGTAAACTCTGATAACTTTAAAGCCATGGAGCCAAGGGTAGTTTGACGAATAATTATAACAGAATTGTTAACCTGAAAAACCTGTTTAAGGTATTTAAGTATTCTTGATTTTTTTCCAGAAAATACTTTTACTGCAGAAAGTAACTTTTATAAAACAGAGTAGAATGAACTATTAAAAATGATTGGTCGTAAAAGTATTTAAAAGAAATGTGTTTTATAGCTTGATGAGAGAAAGAATAATAGACAAATACCATAACTAGCATCAATTAGTAGCTTTTCTATCATGTTCAGCAGAAAAAACAAGGATTGAGTGGGCATGGAGCTTGCTCTACCCTCTCACTCAGAGAAGTTTTCCCTTCTAAGTCACACTTAATGTACACTGTGGTGAAATAAGAGAGTGTACTTCTAATGCTGCTGCTGCTCATGCTAAATTTATAGTATAGATGGAGATCTCGTCAGTCTTCAATTCTATCAATCCAGCATCTTTTTCTTTACAAACACCACATTTACTTGAGAAATAAAAAATCTTGAAAAGCCCATTTTAAATATTAAAATAACCTAGTACATGCTTTAAAAAATAAAAGACCAATACAGCAGAGCAGAAAAAAAAGTATTGTAAGTGTAAAAAGTATTGTAAGTGTAAAAAGTTGGGCTTTTTTATAGTTTATTGAAAACACAAAATATTTCTAAGAATTTTCAGCCTCTCATAATTCAAATCCTGGCCCAATGAGCCCCTTCACCCTGGAGCCAGCCAGAGCTACACAGAATAGGAGGGTTTTGTAGACTCAAATGCCAAAACAAATCCTAAGATTCCTCTATTTTGGTGTGAAATACTTCTGAGGCTAACCAATTCTTTCACAAGGCCAGGGCAGAGTCTAAGTTTTAGCCACTACCTAAGTACTGGAAGTTGATGTGAAGAGAATACTGAGCATGTACATTGTCTCCCAGAAATTCACTTGTAGAGGTGAGGAGGTTCCTCCCTGCCTGATGTGCCAGAGAGACAGATAAATAGGCCACAGGGACCAAGACATGGATTTCCAAGCAGAGATATGTAATTAAGCTGTCAGCATGCAGCAAAATCCAAGAAACTGGCCTTCATGGTGGGAGAGGACATGGTCTTCCCTCTTAGCAACCTTACATTGGCTGCCCAGCTACTACTTTTCTTTCTTTAAATTTGGAAACCCATCCATGTCTTTTGATGCCTATCCAGTAGGACCCTCACCAGGAGAGGGGTGACATGGGTATGTGTTCAGATGGCCACAGAGAGGAAAAATCTCATCTGCAGAGCTTTACCCACTCCCAGACAGCTGCCTGGGTTACAATCACACAACCATGTCAACCACTCTTCCTCATGATGCTCATCTGTCCTCAGGAATTGGTAGGCAGTTGGGGAGCCAGGTTTTGCAGCAGGCTAACATACTGAGCAAGCTGCTTTTAAAGTAACGTCAGGATTTGGCCCTAGATGAGTAAATTAAGTATATTTTTAAGCTACTGTTTTCAGATACAGCAGTGAGAGCATAACACAAATTCCTAATGCATCATTCATATTTTAATCTGTAAATTCTCTAAAGTCTGTTGTTACTGAAGTCCTACCTTAAATACATATTGACTAATCTATGGTTTCATACATCAAGTGGACTATTTTTCACATACAGACTTAAATCTGGCTTTAAAATTGTAGGATGAATTGTAAAAACAGCTTAAAGTTATGATTGGCTGATAAAGTGAAACTGTACTCCAGTTCACTTGGATTACTGTACAGCTGCAAGATATAAATTCTGTGTGAGAAACAGTACATTTTTAATGCTCTTTGAATTATCATGTTTTTGTTAAATGAAAGACAACTGGTTTCATATGCAGGTAAAGAAATATTGGCATAGGGAGTGTTATTTGATTTTAACTGAGTCATGTTGCCAGAATGCATGAAACAGCTGCTTAAGTTGAGTATCTGCCTGAGGCTACAACTAACTTTCCCTCATCCCCATACCACCTGACTGCTCTAAAGTTACTGGATATTAGTAGGTATCAAACCCCAGTGGGATCTTTAACTACCATGATGATGAAGTGCATTCCACACTACCCTAAACAACATCTTGACACTTCCCATAGACATGCATTTTACAGTATGGGATAGGACATTATTTCCCACCCATCCCCTCTTTTTTTTTTTTTTTTTTTTGCTTGTTTACTTGTTTTTAAGGAATTTCACAAATAAAGAATATCACAGACATACAAAATGGCAAGGCTTAATTGAAGGTGTGTGACACTGAACTTTATTTATTTCACTCTCTTCAATACATCTATTCCATTTCATCTATGTGCTTTTATTATATTTAGTGACAAAATATGCAACAAAATGTCCAGACAAAACCACCCAGACTAGAAAAATACTTGCCCCAAATATTTTCAGTAACAATAAACTTCTCCTTCTAATAATGCCAAATTTCTCAACTCACTCCCATGAGAAAAGGTGAGATTTGCACTATGTCGCAATGATTAACAAATTCAGACTTTTTCAAACCAGAAGGGGGAAAAGGTTCATAGGTTTAACATATTTAAAACATTAAATTGATTAGAAGCTAGCTAACTGCTAGGTTTCAAAATGTAATTGTAAACAGGGAATCATCCTCAAGCAGGTGTGTTTCTAGTGGGGTCCCAGTGGGATCTGTTCTTGGCCTTATGCTATTTAATATTTTTATCAATGGTCTGGAAGAAAAAAGCAGATCACTGATAAAGTTTGCAGATGACACAAAAATTAGAGGAGTGGTAAATAGTGAAGATGATAAGCACTCATACAGAGTTATGTGGATTGCTTGGTAAACTGGGCACAATTATGCGTGCATAATTAATAACGTGCATTTTAATACAGCTAAATGTAAAGGATACCACCTAGGAACAAAGAACACAGTTTATCATTAGAGGATGGGAGACAATCCTGGGAAGCAGTGACTCTGAAAAAGATGTGCAGTTCTTGGTACATAATCATCTGAACAGAAGAACTAATGCAATCCTGGGATGCATAAGCAGGGGACTCTCATGTAGGAGTAGAGAGGTTATTTTACCGTTCTATTTGGCATTGGAAGTAGAGAGGTTATTTTACCATTCTATTTGGCACTGCTGGAACACTGTGTTCTGTTAACAGTGAGAGTAACTAACGACTGGAACAATTTACCAAGAGTCGTGGTGGATTTTCCATCTCAGACAATTTTTAAATCAAGAGTGTAAGTTTTTCTAAAAAATTTGTTCTAGGAATTATTTTGGGGAAGTTCTATGGCCTGTGTTATACAGGACGTCAGATTCAAATATCACAATGACCTTCTCTGGCCCCAGAATTTAGGAATCATTCCTCATGGAAAATGCCCCGCCAACAACTCACTCTCTTTATAGCAGGGGACTAATCGCCTAAGCACCCTCACTGAGTACAGCTACAATATATAGTGTCTCTCACATCCCAGATCACAAACCACTTAGAGCTACAGAGCTCAAAACCAACACCCAAAACTCTACTCAGATGCCACTGTAATTTATGCAGTCTGGTATAGTGTGCTCTCTGTGTAAAACATTACATAATAAGCAGGCAGGCATATTCTGCAGTAACTTCAGGTTCAGAATGTTAGCCACAAATAGGATCATTTAGAACTCACTAATGAGGCCTACTATCAGGTGATGAAGTCTTGGGCAACTGTGACAAGGTCCAGATCTGGGAAGAAAGTCATAATCATTTTGTCACATACTGATGAAATCACACCTGGCCAGAACTGCTACAGTACATGATCAGCAAAGGGTTTATAAGAGTAGAAGCAAAAGTTTACATGTCATTCTTCTGCCTCTACACTTCTGCATACAGTAAGGAAAAGTACATTACATCCAACGGTTTATCATAGCAACTGGAAAAAGCATAGCAAAGATGCTAGACTGCTGCATGAAAATAAAATAAGTACTTAGGAAAGAACAAAATATACCAGACATTGGAAAGGCTCACAATGGTTATGGAGGGCAAAATGTTTAGCACTGAAAAACGAGATGCCCCAACCTGACAGAAACCAGAAGCTTGTGAACTGCCCACTAAACTCAAAGAGAAGGTCACGTATTTCCTACTCCCACGCTTTGGGAATCCTTCACTGTTCAATAGACAGCTTTGCAAACATCTCAAGTTGTTCATAGGGATGTACTTTAGTTGCTTAAGTACAGCTGTATGTATGGCTAGATAAGAGGAACAGATAGAAAGACTTAGGCTCCTGATGTAATAAGGCAGCAGTTCTCAACTAGGGGTTCAGGACCCCTGGGGGGCTGTGAACAGGTTCCAAGGGGGTCGCCAAGCAAGGCCAGCATTAGACTCACTGGGGCCCAGGGCAGAAAGCTGAAGCCCCACCTCACAGGCTGAAGCCTGGGGCCCTGAGCCCCACCACCCAGGGCTGAAGCTGAAAACTGAGCAACTTAGCTTTGTGGGGGCCACCTGCAGAGTGGGACCCTGGGCAATTGCCCTGCTTGCTACTCCCTAACGCCAGCCCTGGCTTTTATATGCAGGAAAACAGTTGTGGCGGCACAGGTGGGCTGTGGAATTTTTATTGCATGTTGGGGAGGCCTCAGAAAGAAAAAGGTTAAGAACCCCTGCAGTAAGGCACCCCATAGTACAGTCTTGTGTAAATCACAGCATGCAGCACTGCAACACAGCATTCTTGCCATGACAAAACTGCATGTTAAAATGCATACACATTGTGTCATTACCTATATAGTAACTGTGGATAATTAAAGAAACTGTAAGTGTCATAGCCACATTAACACTGCAGCAAACCCATAGGTCTTAAAATACCACCTTACAATTCACATGGCCCATGAAACCTGACACACTGTAGCTGCCCTTTTGGATTATTTCCTGAGACAACGATAGTCCCAATGGGTTGGATTAGGGGCCTTGATTTCTGAAGCTTATTCTGGGTTTTTACAAGCCAGTAGTGACTTACACACTGAAGTTGTTTACATGTTCAGTATGTGCTGTTGTAGAATGGTGGAAAAGTCAAAGAAATCCCTATGACTCAGTGGAATTATTCTCCAGGTACAGCAGGTTAAGACTTTTGTTTAGATTTAAAAGTAAAAACATCTCTATAGAATAGATTTATTTCACAGCCTCTTGAAGGAACCCAAACATAATATTTCTAGCTTTTTTCCCCCAGTTCCAGAGATTGCAAAACCTTCCCTTATGTATTTCTTTAGCGTTGAAGTAACTATAGAATTGGTTGATGGCTGGTATGCCAAAGTATATAATTCAAGATCTTACTACTAGTCTATAAAGCCCTTTAAAACCAAGGACCTAAATAACTGAACAACCACCCCTGGCACTATGTCCCTGCCCAGCAGTTAGAGTAGGCCAGGCTTCATCTGTACAGTAATTGCTAGTCTGTAACTGTGCTCAGAGATTGCCCACAAACAATTCTAAAAATCAGGGCCCAAATGTTAAAAATGAATGCCCTCAGTTCTGTGTTAAAACATTTTTCAACTACCGTGTGACACTACAATTTGAGACACTAGAAATTCTTGTGCTGTGTATTTTACCCCATTACCACCCAGTAGTCTCATTCATTACCAGTCCTGATTCTTCTTATCAGCTCTTGCTTTTGTCTGATAATTACACTGTTTTTTCCCCCACTGTCAATTAACTTTGTGACATATTAACAGGAGAAACCTTTCACCCACACATGCAGCTTCACAAGAGCTTAATTGTAGGGTCTGTACTCTACTGCTCCTTCCAGGAAAGGATGCTGGAAAGGAGACCGGGTAAGTGATCCATGCCCACCTATTCAGCAGCCTGAATGGACACAACAGGGAGAACAATTTGCTCTGTCCTATTGATGGAGACTGTGCAGTCTCCATGTAAATGGAAAAGCCTGGGAGATTGTGGCTGGGTGAGCTCCCTGGTGTTCCTTTGTGGGGCACCATGACCCCGCACACACACCATCATGCAGCGCTGTGGCAGAGATATCACAATTTAGCCTTTTGCCCTGACACCCTGTGATATATTTTTAGGTAAAAGATACACAAACATCATTTCTGACACCACTGAAATGCAGTCACTTCTGGGGTGAATGCAAAGCACTAACATCACCTACTAATACGGCACAGCTTTTTAGGCTAAGAAGCAAAAACTTACATGGTATCAAATTAAAACTAAAGAGGGAATTTAGGAAGGTAGTATGGACAATAATTACTGGAGTTTTATTTGATCAGTACACCAAGATTAGCATTCCTACCCTTCAGTAAAGTGGCAAGGGATCCTAAATGATGACATGTAGTCTTCATGCCACATCTCAAAGACGGCCCACTCAGCAACTTAGCGCCACTAAAAAAAGATCTGGGACGCTACCTGAATACTGACTTGGAGGGAAATTATCAGTGACTCAAAATCAGCACTACCTTCTTCAGCTCACCTAGATATCGTGTGCAGATCTACAATCAAAGTACTCACCCTGCTTAGTTTATGAAATGTAATAGGGAAACAGCACAGGAAAATGCAATCAAGAGAAGAAAAGAGCTGGAGGCATATAAACAACAATTCTACTAGAAATGTTAAAAAAATTACTTGCATGCTCTACTGCATTCATAGTGCCAAATACGGTACGTATCAACACATAATGAAAATAATAATAATTTTTTACCAAAACATATACTGAGTCCAAGAGGAAGCATTGTCTGCAGTCACACACCAATTGATTTCCAACAAAAAAATACTGCACCTCATATTTGTAAATGTTTTTAATTCTAGCTCAGTCTTATTCTTAAGAGTCTGAAGTTTAAACTAAGATTTTTAAAAATAACAGGTAGTAACCTAAAGCAAGAACAACAATTAAAAGAACATTTCAGGGGTGTCAATCCTGATACAAAACTATAAAAGGATGTAAGATAAGGCTAATATTCTGTCTTTATGTTAAGGAACTGTATGTGACAGGATTCACAAGGTTGCATTCCTTATTTAGAATACTCTATTATTCTACACTAAAACAATGGTCCAAAATATCAAAGTAACATGTTTGTCGTATTACTACTGTAGGATACTGGAATGGTTCTTTTAAGCAATGGGTAAGCATTTGTAAGGTATATGCTGAAAAACTAAGGCACAAAAGGGAGAGTTAAGAGCAAATAATAGTGAACATTGCTTGCTTTTTTCAGTTTCAACCACAGCTTTAGCATTACTGAAACATCAGTGTTTTGCACACTCAGATTGGACACAAAGGTATTTAAGTCCTGGCACTTAGAAACAAGAAGTCCAATTTTCAAAGGTGCTGAGTACTTACAGCTCCCATTGGCTTCAGAAGGATTCAGCACATCTGAAATTACTTTTCATGGAAGTAGGTTTCCTTTTTGCATACAGACATGCATCTGTTGTTCCTAAAGTCACTTTTCATACTGTATAGATTTCCTCCTTTCTGTAAATCTATATTAAATCCTTTCTTCATGTTTTGCTAGACAAACTACCCTTGAGAGTTGTCCTCATTCTAAATTCTTTCATTGTCAGTCATAAAATAATTCAGTACTTCAAAGTGAGCATAGAGGAGGCAGCAGGAGGCAGTCATTGCTACAAGAGACATAAGATTTTCATATAAAACACCTGTAAGGCTGGGAGGGACAGCACAGTCAATCAGAAGAACTGGAGATAAGCACCTTCTAAGTAGGGTTGCACTATTAAAAAAAAATTCATGAAAAGGTACTCAAAATAAAGTTGCAAAAAGAAAAGGAGTACTTGTGGCACCTTAGAGACTAACCAATTTATTTGAGCATGAGCTTTCGTGAGCTACAGCTCACTTCATTGGAAGCTCATGCTCAAATAAATTGGTTAGTCTCTAAGGTGCCACAAGTACTCCTTTTCTTTTTGCGAATACAGACTAACATGGCTGTTACTCTGAAACCTGAAAATAAAGTTGGGAAATCATCAGTGAAGACTGCTTGGAAAATTACTTTTGTTACTGGGCATGCAACAATTCCCATGCTGGAGTCTACTTTATTAAATCCAAATTAAACTTGAAATAAAGTCTTTCCCTTTGGATTTAGGGGTCACACAGCCCTCCTGCTTGGGGCCTGTGTTTCTCTGGGAGCTCCTCTCCATTAGGAAAACTCCTCACTCTGCAAGTACCTTCCTGCCACTGAGCCCCAATGGACTTTTATCAGGCTCAGGTGTTCTTTATTCAAGCATGAGATAGGCATGTTCTATGTTAATTAGCTTGTCACAGGTGGCCCTGGACTCCGTTAAAGGAGCCCAGCAACCCTGTGACACCTTTCCACTTAACTTCTAGTTGATAAATACATTAAAATATTACAAAATTAACTTTTCAAAATGAATCTTAACTTCAGTCCATCTGTGCTGTAATATTTGGCTAAGGTTGCATGTTAAATTTTCACCACTCTAATTCAAAAATTGCTTGGCTGATCCGCTTCAGACCTTAAACAGTCTGACAGCATGAGCTTAACCAGGAGAATTTTTAGGCCAAAAGGAGGCTTAATGTATAATTACTTTTGCAACCTTAAAAATGGAACCATGAACTTAGCTCTATAATACAGACAGTAGTAAGTTTTTTTACTTGAGCATGTGATTTAAAAAGAAATAAAATTTGTGGGGGACAGCTTGATGGACTAAGAGAACTTCCCAAATCCCGTAAGGTATGTGTACTATTTACCAGATGTATAACAGTTCATGTGCATATCTGGACTGTGGATTTGAAAGGCACTTTCAGGCTCCCAGTTTCAGGAGTTCCAAATAACAAGTAGCTTGTATCCTTAGCTATACAGCCATGACTATGTCTCAACAGAAAATACATAACCAGAATTTGAGAGAGACTTATTAACAAGTGTTAGAAGTTCAGTCTAGCAGTCTATTTCTATTTAGATGTGTCAGTTACATCATTTCTTATTCTAAAGCTATATCAAGAGGGTTACGTTTAACCTTGCGAGAGATACCAGAAAAAAATATTGCAAAAGATACGCACATCTTATGGCTTTTGTCTGAAATTCAGAAATACAGGTAGATATTTGACATGTTTGAAAATGTGCTATGCACTTGAAATAATTAAGGTAAAAGCAAATACAGACAAAACTGAAGAGCTTTTACTTTTGTAGCCCAGTTACCCATGCAAAAAATGATTTTACTGAGTATATACATCCCTATACCCTCACAATTAGAAACACAGATCTCAGCCATGGAAAAATGAAAAGAAAAAAAGAAAGAGGGAAACTATTATCATAATTAGAGCTATGTAAAACTTGGATGTTATGCTTTGCAGGGGTTCATTCAAACCTGTTCTTTGGCTTTGGCTCACATCCCAAATGTTGCTTTGACTTTTGGGCTCAATGGAAGCCAAAAGCTCTAAATGAAATTTGGCCAAAGTCAACATATTTTTACAGGTTTGGGGTCAAAACCGTACAAACCCACCAAGTTCCTCCTACAACTATAAATCAGCTCAGGTTTGCCAAAAAGTTTGTAAGCTGTTTGGCATACCAAGCTTGAGCTTCATTATCATAGTTTGATAAAATGTTACTCAAATCCATCCTCCATTTCTGTGTGCAGTCTCCTCCCTTTCTCCAAAAGTATTAAGGCCCAGTGCTGTAAAGTGCTGAGCATCCTCACCTTCCACTGAGTTCAGGGTCACTGAAGGCATTCGGTACCTTTCGTGAGACACTCTGCATCTTGTAGTATTGGGTTTATAGTGAATAGTTAGGCATTTGGGAGTGCAACACAGAAACACATTTCACTTTTATTCCTGGTAATAATGATTAAAGTTACATAAATAGCTGTAGCATATTATCAGAGAGACAAACTGTATCTGGAGGCACCTTCAACCAACATTTGCAATAGGGCAATATAGTTTGAAATATGCATACACTTTTGTAAGCAACATTTGAAAAAGCAAATTCATACTTTATGTCAAAAGGCGTATACGGGGGCGGGGGGCACAAAGAGAAAAAAATAGGTCCTTATTTAATTTTTCAGCCTTGTATGAATGTTCATCAACAGGTACTCCACCCTACCCCAAAAAAGCACCCCAAACCTGATTAAAGAATTAGAAAACATGCCTTATACTGATGGACTTATGGGGCTCAATCTATTTAGTTTAACACAGAGGAAATTAAGAGGATGACTTGATTAAAGTCTTTAAGCATGTATATGGGGAACAAACATTTAATGATGAGCTCTTCAATTTAACTGAAAAAGGTATAAAACTATCTAATGGCTCAAAGCTGAAGATAGACAAATTGAGAATGGAAATAAAATGTACATTTTAAACAGTGAGAGTGATCAAGCATTGAAACAATTTACCAAGGGTTACAGTGATTCTCCCATTGCTGAATTTTTAAATCAAGATTGGATGTTTTCATAAAATATATGCTTTAGCAATAATTTTGGGGAATTCTATTGCCTGTGTTATACAGGAGATCAGATGTGATGATCATGATGGTTCCTTTTGGCCTTGGAATCTGGACCTATGAAAAGGAGTCAACAATGCAACGCAGTTGTGAAAAAGGCTAACATCATTCTGGGGTGTATTAATAGGATGGCATTTGTATAACAGAGTCCCACTGTACTCAGCACTGGTCAGGCCTCAGCTGCAGTACTGTGACCAAGTCTGTAGTAATATCAGGAAATATGTCGACAAATTGGAGAAAGTCCAATGATAAAAGGTTTAGAAAACCTGACCTATGAGGAAAGGTTAAAAAAAACTGGCCATGTTTAGCCTTGAGAAAAGACAACTGAAGGGGATCTAATAATAGTCTTTATATATGTTAAAGGCAGTTACAAAGAGGACCTCAATCAATTGTTCTTTGTGTCCATTGAAGGTAGAACAAGAATTAATGGGCTTAATCTGCAGCAGGGAGATTTAGGTTAACTATTAGGAAAAACTTGCTAACTGTAAGGGTAGTTAAGCTCAGGAATAGGTTTCCAAGGCAGGTCGTGAAATGCTCATCATTGGAGGTTTTTAAGAACAACTTGGACAAAAACCAGTCAGGGATTGTCTAGGTTTACCTGGTCCTGCCTTTATGGAGGGGTCTGACCTTGATGTCTTCTCGAGGACCCTTCCAGTCCTACATTTGTATGATTCTAGGATTCTTCACCTTCTCTATTTGTTCATACTTCAAATAATAAAACAGAAGGAGAGCATTCATTCCAGAGAAAATAACAAATTAACAATGCTTTCAAACCCCCACTTGTTTTTGTATTGAAAGTACACCTACACGATTCATACAAGAGGTAAATATGGACTGTAAAAAATATACCTGAGTACGTAAAAGTGCACATATTCAGAATATAGGCACTAGACTGACTAAATTTCTTTCAAGTCCTCATACTCAAACTGCTGGTGATTTTCTTTTACCTATAAATGTTCACCCAATCGTAAGCATCTCAACTTACAGTAAAAATAATAAAATGTATTGTGGCATTCTAATAATTGGAAAGAGACATTCAAGCCTAATCCTTTTTAATATTGGTTCATTTAAAATGTATTTCACATTTACTAAGTTTTCCTTAAAAACACAAATGCTATTGTTACATTGTGCCTGTTATTCAAACGAAAGATTTGGCACAGTTGTTTTATTACTTAAAAACTAGTTTGGGGAACAATAAACGTAACAGAAGCCATCATCATAGAGGATATACAAAAAACCCAGACCATTCAGAACATGGCTAGAAGAGATAGGTTTTTGCTTGTAACAACAATATATTTGGGTTAGAAGACAGATGTTCACAGTGCACATGTGGTTTACCTGTGAAGGGAAATTTTATACATGTGCCCAAAACCACAGGGTAGTTATAGTTTTAAGCCTGTAATAGGAGCAAGAAAAAAATGTCTGTAAGATGAGTAAATGTGTAAACCCATCACTAAATCAGGTTAAGAGAAGAGCATTTCATTTAAAAATTGGGACCTTTATGATAAGGTTCAGGTATTCAGCAAACATTTAAGAATATTGTTCAACTGTGAGCATTTTAGAAACTGCGGTTTGCTAATTTCTCATAAGGTTCCTTTCACAAGGAAGAAGTGCAACCAAAACAAAAACAAATCTGCTGTAATGATACAGGGAAGCTGTGTGCTTCATTTTCAACAAGTATAATTGACTTTGACAGCACACCAGTAATTTAATGCACTAAAATCAACACTATATACCTCAACCATCTGGGCATGAAGAGGGCAAACCTGCACCTATATATGAACTTTGACAATGGAAGCATTTTCAAAAATCTAAGAAACCTCATTAAAGAGAGGCAGCAATTATGTCAATATCTTCTCCAAATCAACCTTCTGCATTCAAAATCTAGAACAAGCATATATTTAAAGCCAGGCAGTTATACATCCAATATTCAAACCATTTCAATGAAAAAATTGATTGGCGTAAACTTACTTTCTAGAAAATATAGAGAATATAAGTGTTTTTGTCCATTTTAAGAACTTTTTCTTTAATTAACTTGTTGTATGACTTTATTCTAAGGCACAATTACAAGAATAAAGCAGAACAGCTCACACCTCCTCCTGGGTGTTCAGGCTTCTTTCCATGTTTACTTGCTCATTGGCATATTTTCATTGGGAGAGGACACCCCTGTTTATGCCCATTGCACCAAGAATAAGGTGTGAGTACTCCTTCCTAGGCAGACATTTCCCATTTTGTATGTGTGCAACTGATTGTTCCTTCCTAAGTGGAGTACTTTGCATTTGTCCTTATTGAATTTCATCCTATTTACTTCAGACCATTTTTCCAGTTTGTCCAGATCATTTTGAATTTTAATCCTGTCCTCCAAGGCACTTGCAACCCCTCCCAGCTTGATATCGTCCACAAACTTTATAAGTGTATTCTCTATGCCATTATCTATATGGTGAAGATATTGAACAGAACCGGACCCAGAACCAATCCCTGAGAGACCCCACTCATTATGCCCTTCCAGCGTGACTGTGAACCACTGATAACTACTCTCTGGGAATGAATTTCCAACCAGTATGACACCGCTACATGGCTAAAGAATGAGTGTAAAATACCTTTCACTAAGCTGTTGCTATTCTGAAGTATTATTGAAATACTTGTTAGCTAAACCAAGGAACAAATGCAATCTTTACAATATTTCCAGTTAGTGCATAGAATCATAGAATCATAGAATATCAGGGTTGGAAGGGACCCCAGAAGGTCATCTAGTCCAACCCCCTGCTCGAAGCAGGACCAATTCCCAGTTAAATCATCCCAGCCAGAGCTTTGTCAAGCCTGACCTTAAAAACCTCTAAGGAAGGAGATTCTACCACCTCCCTAGGTAACGCATTCCAGTGTTTCACCACCCTCTTAGTGAAAAAGTTTTTCCTAATATCCAATCTAAACCTCCCCCACTGCAACTTGAGACCATTACTCCTCGTTCTGTCATCTGCTACCATTGAGAACAGTCTAGAGCCATCCTCTTTGGAACCCCCTTTCAGGTAGTTGTAAGCAGCTATCAAATCCCCCCTCATTCTTCTCTTCTGCAGGCTAAACAATCCCAGCTCCCTCAGCCTCTCCTCATAACTCATGTGTTCCAGTCCCCTAATCATTTTTGTTGCCCTTCGCTGGACTCTCTCCAATTTATCCACATCCTTCTTGAAGTGTGGGGCCCAAAACTGGACACAGTACTCCAGATGAGGCCTCACCAATGTCGAATAGAGGGGAACGATCACGTCCCTCGATCTGCTCGCTATGCCCCTACTTATACATCCCAAAATGCCATTGGCCTTCTTGGCAACAAGGGCACACTGCTGACTCATATCCAGCTTCTCGTCCACTGTCACCCCTAGGTCCTTTTCCGCAGAACTGCTGCCTAGCCATTCGGTCCCTAGTCTGTAGCTGTGCATTGGGTTCTTCCGTCCTAAGTGCAGGACCCTGCACTTATCCTTATTGAACCTCATCAGATTTCTTTTGGCCCAATCCTCCAATTTGTCTAGGTCCTTCTGTATCCTATCCCTCCCCTCCAGCGTATCTACCACTCCTCCCAGTTTAGTATCATCCGCAAATTTGCTGAGAGTGCAATCCACACCATCCTCCAGATCATTTATGAAGATATTGAACAAAACCGGCCCCAGGACCGACCCTTGGGGTACTCCACTTGATACCGGCTGCCAACTAGACATGGAGCCATTGATCACTACCCGTTGAGCCCGACAATCTAGCCAGCTTTCTACCCACCTTATAGTGCATTCATCCAGCCCATACTTCCTTAACTTGCTGACAAGAATACTGTGGGAGACCATGTCAAAAGCTTTGCTAAAGTCAAGAAACAATACATCCACTGCTTTCCCTTCATCCATAGAACCAGTAATCTCATCATAAAAGGCGATTAGATTAGTCAGGCATGACCTTCCCTTGGTGAATCCATGCTGGCTGTTCCTGATCACTTTCCTCTCATGCAAGTGCTTCAGGATTGATTCTCTGAGGACCTGCTCCATGATTTTTCCAGGGACTGAGGTGAGGCTGACTGGCCTGTAGTTCCCAGGATCCTCCTTCTTCCCTTTTTTAAAGATTGGCACTACATTAGCCTTTTTCCAGTCATCCGGGACTTCCCCGGTTCGCCACGAGTTTTCAAAGATAATGGCCAATGGCTCTGCAATCACAGCCTCCAGTTCCTTCAGCACTCTCGGATGCAACTCGTCCGGCCCCATGGACTTGTGCACGTCCAGCTTTTCTAAATAGTCCCTAACCACCTCTATCTCCACAGAGGGCTGGCCATCTCTTCCCCTTGCTTTTTCAGTTGTTACAATTCATTTTATTTCTCTGGGACTGGCTTTTGATTTCCGATGTTTAATTTAACATCGAGATAAATTTTTATTAAATTCATTGGAACTTGATAAGGGATCCCAAGTAGGCCCTTTCCTCTGTATGCTGGATTCCCCAAAATGCCATTTAATATGTGAATCCATTCAGCAACATTCTATATAGTTTAAGATTTTTAAAAAGTTAACATTGCTACAGACTAGTTATATACAGGGTAAACTTTTTAAACTGGTTCATCTCTTTTTAAATTGCCTGTTCTCTCCGCCAGTGGCCACAACCACAGACCCTGGCGGCAAATCCTCAGCTGATGTAAATTGTCATAATTCCATTGTTTTCAATTAAAATTAATGTATTCATTTAATACAATGGGAATATTACAATTTACCCACTTGAGGATCTGCTCCCATATATTTCTACTCAGGGAGTCTTTTTCCCGGTGAAGGTTGAATACAGCATACAATGTTTTCCAGATCCAGTTAGGAGCCCTAATGTCTCCCCTAATATTCCTCTACTCATTCCACTCTCTCCCTTCCTCCCTAGCAGTTACTGTTCTTTCATGTATTCCTGTTTGCTCTTTATGCAGCCCCTTATCACATTAGATCAGTACAGTCATACAGGAAAGTCTAATAATCAAATACACCATAATTCCCATTCCTGACCAGGTCCCTTATAGGGTTCATAAAACAGTTATATCTCTGCATTCATAACAATATTACATATCAGCTTCACATCTGTCCATTATATGTTACCAACTCTATTTTTGCCATAAAATTCTACTTTGGATTTTTTTTTAATGAATTTGTCTTCTTTCCATAATGGTAATTTAGACTTTCTTATTCATTGAATAAATTATTATACCAGCTATGACCTTGCATAACCTACCTACCAATCACAGTAGCAAACCAGATAGAAAGGTTAATCATCAGTAACTGAAGTTATTTAAGTAGATTGTCAATAGACATCCATCCCATTCTTAGAATGTAACTGATGCTGCACCAAAGCTCGCAACACTCCGGAAAGCTTTGATCACTGGGAGAGATAGGGACTTCAACTCAAGCTATGGGATGTTGTAGGAGGCACAGCCTCCCCATACCCTCACACCTTCCCACTCTTTCAGAAATCAATGAACACTGCAAAACAATTGGGATGGAGTGTAGATGGTGTGGATATGTGCTACTGATAATCTACTCAAAGAATTCCCATTTCAGCTAAGTAACCTTTCTTTCTCCAAGCTAATGGACCAGGTGCCTTAGCTTGGAGGCAGTACCAGACACATAAATCTTTATGCATGGTCTAGCCACTAGAGGGAGACAAATAGCCACACTGGGTTAGCATATGCTACACACACGTGAACACAAAACAAAAGGAAATTATGACATTAGGTATTTCACCCTCATATGGCCTGTTTTACTCAAAGTTTTTTCAAAGCCTTCTATTTTCTTCAGACAACCTCTCAAACTAGTCACTTATTTTTAGACAGTAGAAAAACATTGTTATCTGAATGAAAGTGAAGCAAAGTATTTTCCATTAAATTCTTGCTGTATATAGCTAATTATATTATATAATAGTTATATTTATAGCACCTGAAAAATTATGTCAGCAAATAAAAGAAAACGGGTTTGCTTGCAAAAAGAAGTTCAGCATAAGCATCGTTTCTGATAAACCAGGTAAATAGGATAATCTATATCATGAAACTGTCTTTACATTACACAGTAAAACTTCCCAAATTTGTGTTAAATGAAGGACAACTACAAAAATAGGTTCAGACATTTTATTGCAGTTTTGTTTGCAGAATTTCAGTCTAAATTATTGTCTTTGTCATTGATTATAATTTATATAATCTACCATGTTTAAATATATAACAGCAAGATACTGGACAAACTATAAGTCAAAATTAACATTAAAAAGCTAGCAATGTGTGTTTTGCTACACTGGACTGTGATGTGCTGAAATACTAACATCTATTATAATGAGGTTATTGATGTAGAGTTGACATATGACTTGATTCGCAGATGCCCTACTGACTAACCTTTTGCAACTATATCTCACTGTAAACCTGTGGTAATTTTTGCTGGTAGGGAGAGCTGGTTTAACCGAACTATTTCTTTTGATACACACTGAATGTGATTTCCCCCTGGAGATTACAGGAGTCCCACATGTGTGAGTTATTACATAAATACTCAGGGGGGGAAAAAAGGTGTATCACATTAAATTTTCCCTGTTTCTTATTGTTTTAGGGTTTTTTCCCCGAGAACTATTTTTCTTAAAGTGCCCATTAATATATATTACATACATCTTTCAAAACATTTATTAAAGCATATGTTCTATAAACTGTACCCTTATTAGAAATAGTCATTAGAAATGTTGTTTAATGAAACATGCAAATATTTTCAAATAATTTTTCATAGACTTTAAAGTAACTGTAACTGGAATATATGAGTAAAACCTAGTTTGTGATATCAGGATATCTTACTGTATTGCTTAATGGATTTAAGTCCTAAAAGTCAGGAGATCCAGGTTTTAGGTCTATTTCCGCTGTGTTTCTTTGGGCAATCCCACCTAAAATCATAGCTCATAAGAACATAAGAATGGCCATACTGGTTCAGACCAAAGGTCCATCTAGCCCAGTATCCTGTCTTCTGACGGTGGCCAATATATGGGGAAATATATGCTTGCCAAACAAATAAATTAATAAATAAGAAAAATCATTATTTCTGATGCACTGCTAAGACAGGGAAATCTACATTCAGACTTTTAGATGAAAGATGCTCCAGAAGTGCAAATAATATTACCATGGTTGTTATAGTGAAGTATTAATAATGTTCTGTAGTACTCCTGGCTTAAGTCACAAATCCTGAATGAGATTAACATGTTTTTAAGAATAAAATCAAGTTATTGAATATGTATATGTAAATAACTGTTGGTGAAGAAAAAAAAGATATGAAATGAAAAAACAATTGTAGTTACAAGATATTACATATTTTTGTAAATGGTCAGTTAAAAATACACTGTACAGAACACTGTCATTTCTGTCAGTCTATCAATTACTACAAAGAAAGAAGGATTTTAAGAGACTGCAAGTCTACTCGAAACTGATCTTCAAATACGATTTTCATAGATTGTCTATAGGGACCTTTTATAATAAAAGTCGTTTTGGCTTCTGGGAATTACACTGTGCAATGAAAACAAATGTCAAAGCAAATCCCAAAAGAAGAAAAACACTTCTGGTATTGATCCTCAGACCTACCAATCAACCTTTCTGCCCTCTGTAGATTCTCAAATAGTTAGAACTTTTCTTCATCTGAAACCTTTTAGAAAAATTCTCTTCAGCATAATCTTAAAACATTGGCTGAAGTTCAACACACATTTCAGCAACACATATGGAATTTATCCAGAACTTATGGAATCTCCACTGCCCAAGAAAAGAAAATGCCTAAGTGTTCATTCATGTTAACAATCTGAATTAATATTCAAATGTATGTAAGCTATCTGTGTCTTTAAATGTATTTATTTTGATTATTCTGATTTTGTAAGTATGCTATTTTTTAAACTTATTGCAATAAAACATCAGAAGCAGATTCAGCTTTTCTATGACTCCCATCATAAATCTCAGTACAAAGTCTCAACATCAAAACAAAAACAATACATCATAGTGGAGGCAATTTCCTCAATTTAAAAAACAAATAAAATATATATTATAAATATGTGCATATTATAGGTATGCATACAAGATGAATGCTTTCAAAAATGCAACTGCTTTTCCCCCAGAGATATTTGAAGGAAAAATCCCTCAGTGAACTGTGTGAAATTCATAATAAACTATACATTTTGCTGAGGCCTGGACATTTTTGAGGTTGAAGTTATTAGTTACACTTCCTATCCTGGCAAAATTCAACTATAATTAGAGAAGCAGAGAAATGGCAAAGGAACAAATGCCCAGGAACAAATCACTGATGTGCACAGTTGTGTAATCTACCATGCTAGGCTCTTTCTTTTCATACCTCTTGTTTTATAAAGGGTAAAAATATTCAATACATATACGCTCCTTATTTTTTTTAAACTGATCACACTTCAGCTTAACCACTGGAAAAGAAGAAACTTTACAATCCCTAAGGAACCTATAATTTGAAAACGGAAGCATACAAGAACATACTTCAGTTTTCAGGCAATAAATTGAAAAGAATTTTGCAGATGTATTACAGAAAACTGGCATAAAATATTGGCTTTTACATTTCTTCATATGTTAGTTCATTAACTCAATAGACAGTATATGGAGAAAGCCAAAAATTACAAAGATTGCCCATTTGGACTTGAAATTGGCTTGTTTATCCAAAAAGTATTTGCCAAGACCTGGAAAAATGTATCCAATTTAAGTAATGAAAATTTAGTGTGAACATCAGAAAAGAAACTTGTGCTGAAAATTCTTCTGTGGAGGCTAGGCTACTACATTAGAGCTCTAAAGCCCCAGGTATAGTAATGAGCCTCAGGATCTATAATCTTGTCTTAAACTGCAGCTTTAACCACAGATATGTTCAGGTAGCACAGGTACCTGGTTCAGGGTAGCAAAACTGTCACGCGTTTTAATAATAATCAATGAACTTATTACCCCCACATTTTTCCAAAACAGATTTTCAGAAGCTTTAAAGAGAGGCCTCTTTTCTAACTCTAACGCGGATATATTTGAAACCTGACACATTCTCAAATTCTGCCTTCAGATCTTTATCACAGCTCTCTAATTTTTGTATTAATTCATGAGTGAAGAAAGGAAAACAACCTTTTTATATATATAGTGATGAACCTAAATTCTGCTATCTTCCCAAATGTGAGTAGCTTTTTAACCTATGCTGTCAGCAACTGAGTTAGAAGCTCTCCAGACAATAGGCCAGATTGTCCATGGCTTTTATGCCGAGGGGAAGGCACAAACAGCCTTTCCTCCACCACTTACACAAAGTCCAAGGTCTAGTGCACTTGTGCCCCCCTCATTTCCCCCGGGTATGCATCACTTAAAATTCAGTGGGAAGAGAGAGAAGAATGTGGGCTAATCCTCTTCTCAATCCCTTCCCCTTCGCCACCCCATCTTTGTGTAGCTAGGCAGCTGTAGAGAAGGGCTGAAACAACCAAAGGTATAACACACTATGCATTTCCCCCTTTCACAATGAGGGAAGATCAAGGAGGAATTGTATCCTGAAAGGCAAAATCCTAACCTCAGCTCCCTCTTCCCACACAATGAAAGCCAATGGCTGAAAGCCCAAAATTGTATTTACACAAAATAACCAGAATTATTAAAACCTTCAAGATACTACATCTTCTTTCTGAGATGGATAGAGACCCAATTTCAGATAAATGCATGAGTTAAAAACTCTTTTGTTTGCAGTGTCATTGTAGCTATGTTGGTCCCAGGATATTTGAGACATAAGATGGGTGAGGTAAGATTGAATTGAATCCGCTTCAGTTGGTGGAGAGACAAGCTTTCAAGCCTCACAGAGTTCTTTGTTAGGTTTGGAGGAGGTAACCAGAGTGTCCAAGCTAAATGCAAGGTGGTATGGATTGTTAAGCATAAGGGGTTCACACATGCTGTAAGGGATGTATTAGCATGAAATGAGCAATTAAGGGTTAGCAAGCAGTAGGGTGTGTTACAAATTGTTGTGATAAGCCATAAAACCAGTGTCTCTGTTAAGTCCATGTTTTTAGTTCCCAGTAGAGGGGTGAATTATGCTAACCCTTACTTGCAGAGTTTATTCTAAGTGGTCTCGCTACAGCATGTGTGAACCACTTATGCTTAACAGCCTATCCCACCTTGTTTTAACTGTGACACTCTGGTTATCTTCTCCAGACCCAAGGAAAAGCTCTGTGAAGCTTAAAAGCTTGTCCCTTCCACCAGCAGAGTTGGTCCAATAAAAGATTGCCTCACCTACCTTGTCTCTAAATTAAAATTAAATT
Source organism: Lepidochelys olivacea (assembly GCF_965140295.1). Lineage (NCBI taxonomy): Eukaryota > Metazoa > Chordata > Testudines > Cheloniidae > Lepidochelys > Lepidochelys olivacea. Next base: position 26,669,911 of record NC_140417.1, on the reverse strand, counting down.
TGAATACAATAACTTATGATTTTGAGAGTCCTGAAAATGGGAGCAGTGTGTGTTTCAGTATGAAGTGAGCTGTAGCTCACAAAAGCTTATACTCAAATAAATTTGTTAATCACTACAAAGCTGTAATTTTATGGATGGGATTTCATCCTACCTTGTTTGAAAATTCAGAAATGCATACTGACATCTGTTTGTGTAATGCAGTCACACTGCTTCTTTTATCTCTAAATAGATTACACTGTTGTATTTGTTTGTGATACTTCATCTCATCTTCAAATCTTCTCTTTTTATTAACATTTTAATATCACTGTTTTTGACATGTCAGAAAGAAAATTCCTTCTACAGCATATCATAATAAATGTACATCAGGTATACCACTTGGTTAGGTTTTGGTTATATTTTAATTTAAGAAGACTAGAGAAATGAGATGTGACAACACATTCTGTCTTCAATGTATCTTCTATTTCTAATGCTGTTAGGGTGGTAGAAATTATACCAATGTGTCAACAAACTGGTAAATAAGATTGAAGGATTGTTGGGGTCCTAGAGAAAATGGAATTGTAGAGCACAAAACAGTTTAGTGCTGAGTTAAATCACTTGGGACCTAATTTAATTGAATGGGTGTCTACAGACTTTCACATGCCGAGAATCATACTTCTACAAACCTAGAACCATTTTGCTAGCCTGCAAATAGCGGAGAACAATTTATTTAAAGGAATAGTACTGTGGATAAACTGAAATCCCAGATTACAATATTCCAGATTAACCTGGATTTTGCTCTTAAAGAAAAGGAAATCTCTGCAAAGAAAAATCTCTCTTCATGATATGGTCCTCTGCTCTCTTCTACTCAACCTGCTTTCAGGAGAATTATTATTAACTTATTTGTTTAAATTTACAAAGGAGGCAAAAAAATTTCATAAAATAAATCTCAGGGGAAAATGACAGAAACAGATTTTGAAGTTGAGCAGATCAGAACAAAATAGGCAATGAACATTTTTTACTTCTCTCTTCCTGCTGGCCCAAAAATCTACCTTGGGACATGTATGTGTGTTGCTGTTTAGATAAATACACACACACACACACACAACTGAGTTATTGTGCTCAGCATGAATATAATATGTCATGTTTTTGATCAAATTTTATAGTGGGAATTCTACATTTATGAGATGTAAATCAGGCACAAGTAGAAATGTTTCCTATGAAAGTTATTCTGATAATTTACTTTGTATTTGATAAGAACAATTTGTGTAGTATTATGTGCAAATTTTCATTGTTTAATATTGTGGTTGGAGCACATGAGATACTCTTCAAATAAAATTATAATCACCGTACAGTTTGTGAGGTCCACTGGATACTTTAGAGTTCTTTTAAAAGTATTTAGTTTCAGACTAAAGTATTTGGTTTCCAGACACTCTGCTGTGATTTAAGATTGTTGGTGGCTCATGCTTCTGAGGGAGTGCGTAGGCCATGCTGCAGTGAGGTAATGGCTATGTCCAGTCCCTTCATTAGCAGTATTCAAGCAATTATGGAACTGGTTGAAGTAAGACTTGACCTTAGATTTTCTTTATGTCTGAGATACCTTTACATTGTTTTAGTGTATAAGTTTTTATAAACACATGTGATTATGGGAGTATTTTAATCTATATTCTTAGCCAGTTTTCTCTACTCCCCCAGTTCCTGCCATTTACTTCTTCCTCTTTAGAGGATAGAGAGAGAGAAAACTGACATCTACAAAATCAGTCATCCACTTATTGGAAAACAGTGCTGTTTACTTGAACGGCAAGTTATCAATAAGAGGAAATTTTGGAATCACACAGGATGGGAGATAATATTTTGCCATCTTCCTCTATACAAGTCACATCAAGACATGCTAAGCCTCCTTCTGGCAAGCAAAGGTATTTTCCTATTTTAAAAAAATCAATCAACATATTTTTACAAAAATAAATAATTAGTATATCAAAACAGGAGATGGTCTGTAAGCATTCTTAACTGGATGTTGCCTTACAAACTTAATTTTATTCTTATTGAGAGGATTGGGAACTCAATATTTATTAGCAAGCAAATTAGTTTGCTGAAAGTAACAAGTCATAACACATGTTGGCGAGTTATTCTGATATCTAGACAATATAGCATGAAAGCTTGCCCTGTAATAAAAGAGAAAGGAGAACTACAGAAAGATAAATAGTTGAGGTTTTTTTCAAACTTTTTACAGCTTGGAATCCACACCAGAAAACATAGATTTGAGAAGTTCTGTGGAAAGCTGCAAAAAACTTTAACACTGAACCAAAGATTTTTGAGGGCCAGGGGAAAAACTGAAATACTCAAATTAAACAAACCTCTCAACTGCAAATTAAAAAAATCATAAACAGATATAATGATCTCAGATATCTATACATGTTTTGATAATATTTTGTCTTCAAAATGTAAACAGATCTTTGGCTTTATAGTCAGGGGAGTAAAAATCTTCCTTCTTTGAATGCTTAATTTCACGATTGAAAAAGCTGTGTATTGATAGCCATCTGTTGATCCCATATCCACAATAAACTGCATAATTTACTCTAAAATAAAGTTTAAAATGTAGCAGGAACTACTGTGTGTTTTTTTTTAAAGAGAAAGAGAGGGTACTTACCAACAGTAATAGCTGCAGTCCTTCACACAGATTACCAGTATAACCACTTTCAAGTTTTCCTAGGGACCTATGCACTTTTGGCATTGATGTCACGACCCTTCAAAAAGCAATGGTATGATCCCTCATGCAACCAATGTTCAATAAAAAGAAATATACAGAGCTACACCCCCAACTCCAGCACAGTTCTTTTCCCATTTATCAATATCATAACAACAATGATAGAGGAAGGAATGTGTACAACTTCCTATATTAGTCAGAAAACCAGCATCCCTGTTATTCTGTAGACCCAAACAAGTATATTTCTTGTTCCCACTTGCCGTAAAGAAAAGTATTTAAGAAGTTCGTCATCCATGAAAAGACTGAAGTCACCACGAAGAGTTTGAGAGACTATCCATGTTGATCACTATAATTTCTGCTCAAGTCATCTGCTTGCAAGACAGATGAAGAGCCAGGGAAGAGAGGGGATGCTTGATACACCATTTTCAAAGTCACACAGCTTCTTGACAAAATGGACATGGGCAGCTCCTCCCTCTCTTACTATTTCAGTAATATAGGCCAGTGTTTACACGGTGTGCCTCAGGATTCGCATTGGTCTGCCCTTGATTTGTGAAAGGAAAGCTCTGAAAACTATATAAGTAACCTTAATTTCCAAGACATTATTCTGAAGTCAGGCCTCTTCATATTTCTGAAGGCCCCTAAATTTTATAGCAATCCAAATATGACCCTAAAGTTATGCCTGAAACATCAATCACAATTTAAGCCAACAGCTAAGGGAGATTTAAATGAATTCCCCCAGCAGACGTCCTTGGGCATTGTCCACCACAATAGGGGGTCTAGAATCTTCTGAGACATGATCACTAAAGGCTGGAGATTGTCAAGCCAAGAAAGATACTCAATTCTTAACCAGCTTTGAAGGTGCCTCACCCTGAGCCAAGTGAAGAGTATCGTATACTCACAGGATGCCATGAGACCTCTAAATTTCAGGAAGAAACTGATGTTGTTGTGAGGCTGAGGTTTCACAGAAACTACTGACTTCTGAATTTCTTGAAACCCGTCACATAGCAAGTAAGCAGTTGCAGTCTTAGGGACCTTCTCAGCTGTGTAAACTAGATGGAAATCCAGCTAACTTATTTCCTTGGGTTTTCCCTAGGGCAGTGGCTCTCAACCTTTCCAGACTACTGTACCCCTTTCAGGAGTCTGATTTGTCTTGCTTAACCCCAAGTTATACCTCACTTAAAAACTACTTGCTTACAAAACCAGATATAAAAATACAAAAGTGTCACAACAAACTATTACTGAAAACTTGCTTTCTTTCTCATTTTTACCATATAATTATAAAATAAATCAACTGAATACTTACATTTCAGTGGGCAGTATAAACAAGTCATTATCTGTATGAAATTTTAGTTTATACTGATTTCGCTAGTGGTTTTTATGTGCCTGTTGTAAAACTAGGCAAATATCAAGATGAGCTGATGTACCCCCTGGAAGACATCTGCTACCCCCAGGGGTACATATGCCCCTGCTTGAGAACCACTGTCCTAGGGGAATCTCCAAGTAGCCTAGAGCCAGCTCTATGGTCTCCCGCACCAACTCCTTCCCAGCTCCCAGTGTAGGAGCCCTACCTGGGGAGAAAGGGGATCTGGCCAGAGCTACACTGTGCTCCAGCACAGGATGTGTCCTGAACTGACATATTAGACCCTTGGAGCCACAGCCAGCTGGCTATGGCCTCACATATTATCAAGAATCTATTATACTTGGTCAAAGAATTTTAGGTCACTCTTTACATTAAGGTTGCATTTTTAAATGGTTTATAAAAGGTTAATAATTTAACAGATGTTATAAGCATATACAGACATGAGTAATATGTGCTATAAGCACATCCAGTAGAAGGTATTACAGAGGGATATAAGCCACATGAATAAAGCAACATATTGAGCTATTGGACTCTATAGTAATGTATAAGAATTAATTCACCATGTATTAAAACATCCACAAATAATTTATTAACTATTTATATGCTATTTATAAATGAAACCTTAATATAAAGATTAACTATGTTTTCCATTTTATCTGGTTGTTCGTTGGGACAACACTAAAATCACATCTATGAATTCACTATGTGCCCATTTCACTAAAAAGGATTTAAGCAGAAGCCACACAGGTTCAAATTCTATCTACTGATATAAAATATTATCATACCTTCCAACTGATAACAAATATCCATATTCCAGCAGTGGGCTAATTCCTCATTGGGAGAGAAAATGAGTAGACACAAGTTACCTCATTATAATCTAATTTATTTACAATATGTATCATTTAGAACACAGATATTAGAAAGCAAAAGCCGAACACAGTAGAAATTCAGTATGCTCACAAATGTAGTCAAAAGCTCAGAGACCTGCAGAAAGCAGCTGTATTGCATCCCTTCAGCCAGATTCTTCGTAACTAAGTTTGCAGGAGTATTTATATTATGCCAAATAAATTAAATTATTTAATATGATGAGGTGCTAAAGTTTTAAGTCCAAGTCCCCTTCAGTCAGATGCCTCAGATGTCAATCAAAATCACCTCTGAGTTAGTGCAAGCGCTCTGGGTCAGTCTAGTCTTTTCTATAAACATAGCCATTTGTATTTCCAAAAGATCTCCATTTCACATTTCAAAGATTTCTTTTACATTTGACATTGGTTTCTATGAGCTCTCTGTTCCTCACTTACCTGCTTTTGAACACTTGCCCTTTAATCCAACCTGCTTTGCACCCCTAATCAATGGAATGAGAGACAGTCTAATTCACTGAGGGAGCGGACAGCAGAGAGAGAACACATCTAGTCCAGTGAAAGCACAACAGACATCAACAGGGAGTGGACAGAAAGAAGTGAGAGCAAGGAGTGAGGAAAAGTTATCCAGATAGCCAGTCAGCTAATAGTAAAACCAGGATAAAACTTGGATTTCACTGGAACAGGACAACACTAGGACTGACCCTGATCACCTTACTTATGGGTTAGATTGTGCCATAGTAAGAAGCAGTGTTGAGCTGCCTCTCCCCAGAGAAAGCACTCATAAGCATTCTGCAGCAGAGTCTGTCCCAGAGTTTCAAGCACATAGAGGTTGTGGACCTGCTTCTAAGACCTTTGTGTGGTTCAGGATATCAGTAAGCCCTGTGCAGTCAGCTAGATCTGCTGGCTGGTGCTTTGTGGTGGGAAGGGGCAAAGCCATGGCCCCACCTCCTTTTCACTTCCAAGGGAGTAGAGAAGGTACAATCCAGCACTCCTCCTGAAAGCAGGAATTGCAACTGCCCAAAGGGAGATGGAAGCTCATTGTACCCTGACCCTTCACATGTGCATTTAGGGCCATGCAGAGTCTAACTCTACACGATGGATACTACTCTGATCAAGATGCCCTATAATGTCAATTCCCAAGTTATAAATAAAGATTTGGTATCACTGGCTTTTACTCACATTACATTATATCTTGCAAAGTGTTGAGCGTCTCCTTCAAGATGCTCGGAACCTTCAACTTTCAGTGATGTCAGAAGGCACCTAGTGGTTCAGAAATCAAGCTACCAACAGTAAGGTAACTTTCAAGGACCAGTGCGAAAGCCGGGTCTGAGAGAGATTAACCTCTTTTTTTGTTTTGTCAGATCTTTTAATGCCTCTTTAACCTGTGGGTCACAGTCCCATGTGAATAAGGCCCTCATGTTAGAGAAAGTTAAAGCACTTTCCATTTAGGAAGAGGTCATTCAGTTTTTCTGAACAATTGTATCAGACTTCCCTCTCTTTTTACCTACAATATGCCACATATACTATTACTGGGTATATTGTTGTTTACAGAAACAAGTATCCAAAAGTTGTAAACACACCCAGGACGGAAACACCACATCTTTTAATTTCCAGATAAAGATAACCACATATGGTGCATTCCTTCTCAAGGTAAGTTTATTCTGTTATACAGGAATTAAACACATTATAGCGGACATTTATTTCTGCCTCATGTAGACTTCTAAAATATACATTTTAAATGAAAAATTAATGTAATGAATATAAAGAATATTAATATTAAAATAATTGTTCTTAATTATTTAACATTTTCATAATTAATTACTGGCAAATGTTTGATAGCAACTGAGTTGCAGAAGAGGGATATATCCGAGGCGCAGCTTATTCTTTGAAAATTCAGCCAAGGTATCACTCTGGTACTATTTGATGGGCACATTATAATTATATATAAGAAGATAAAATGAGAGAGATATGAAAGCTCCACATGGTTTTCTCTGAGGGTACCACATCAAAGACTTAGAAAGAGAGTTCTGAAACTATCTTTTAGTGAATGTTTCCACCACAACAGCCTTCTGAATTATCAATGGCAAAAATAAAGCGCTCTCAGGCTATTAAATCAGATTCTGTTTACTGGGATAAATTAATTTATAAAAACTAATTCAGTGTTCTAAATGGTAATTCTGTACTATAGAAATCTAATTTTATCCTTATAAATTACATGGTCCATGGTAAACCTACATAAACTTCATGATTTCTTTTTTTAAAACCCCAGATAGTATAGTACAGTGCAGTATACAACACTGCAATTTATAAAATTTCCAAGAACTTGGATGATATATAATCTCCTATATCTGATTCTGACATATCTAGCAGTTGTAGAGCCTACACTAGGTAGCAAATAGTGGTATTAAATTCTCCATATTGCACACAGACATACTTGGAAACACAATACAGAACATAGCACATGCAGGCCAAATTTCATCTATTAGAAACCATTCAGGGAGCCACTATACCACCAGATCAAGCAAACAAGCACCTGGAGTACTGTAACTTAAACTTTACCTATACACACTGATTCCAGGTATCCCCATGTGGTTCACAGAATTTTGTAATATTAGATACTTTTGATCAGAGGTTATTTTTAGTCAATTGTCAGAGAAGGCTAAATAATAACTGAATGCAGGTATCAAAATGATGTGTTAGTCTCTGCTACAATATTACTTCGTCTGTACCCATTGTATTATTGAATTGTATCAGCTGATTATCTTGCAGAATCTTTCTCTCTGAATTTTGATGATCCATTAACTGTATAAACTCTTCTGAAACCAAGGTAAAAACCTGTCTTTAAAAATGAGGATCTGTTGGTTCATGAAGGCTCTGCTTTTTCCTTGTGATACTTGTTTTTAAATCTTTGAATGTTTTTATATATATATATATATATATATATATATATGTGTGTGTGTGTGTGTGTGTGTGTAAGAATAATATAATGCTTAACCTATAATTATTTTACAGGGAAAAACACACAAAACAAAAAAATACGTTCACATTCCTTTCATTTTGAGATAAGTCAGGAAATGGAAATGGAATATCCTTCTTTCCTTTACACTAAGGGAAAATGATGTTACACTGAAGAGAAGACCAATAGATTCCACTCAGCATTCCTTCAAATTACTCATACATAAGTCGGGTCACATAGGTATAAATGGGTGCAGAATTTGCTCCAAGGAGTGCAAGTGAAATAAATGTAAGAGAGAATTGTATGGCTATACTATACAGATTTAAAATTCTCAATTCAAATCAAGTTGTCAGCATTTCATATCTATGATTAATACTTAATGTATTTAGCAAATTCTCATTCAGAGTCTTCTTATTCTGCATTGCATGGAAGATCCCCTTCTAGCACATATTGGACCTAATCTTGTGAGGTTATGAATGCCTCCTCTGATGGGAGTTGAGTGATCACTGTGTTGCAGGTTCAGACCCATTATGCATCTTTGAAACAACACATAAATTGGAAAAATACTTTTTCTGGCAATTTTAAAGTGTAATTAGTAAACCAGTATACAATTATGAATTAAGAAATCGGCTCACCTGCAAGTGCTGAGAGTTGTCTGTCATATTGTCTTCTCGCCTACGAACTTCTTCCAGCAACTGCGCATTCTTCTTTTTTTCCATTTGTTGATTGTGCTTCAGATTGGCCACTTTCTTGTTTTGATCTTTCGTGTGTCTAAGAATTGTATGCATATGTCCATTAATTCTGATGGCTACAATCACGTATCTCTTGCTCCAATTTAAACTTGTGAACATGATTTATCACCAGACGTCACATTTAAAACATAACATTTTATCCTGTTTTTAAAATGATATATCAAAATGGTCTAGATGAAATGAAATTTCCAATGATAAAACAAATATTCTGGCCCACAGATTATTTTCATCTTTGAAACCTTCTCACAAGACATATTCCAAACACTCTTTATGCTAAAATAGATGTATAATCTCATGATATTGCTGTCATACATGACATAGTAGAGAATTTTTTTTGAAGAGTTTGTTGTATGTTTGGCTGAATGTGTTTGTTATGAAGCTGCCTGCTTCAAAAAGAATAGTTTCTGACAACGGACCAGATCCTGCAGTCTTCACACAGGCACTGACTTCTCAGACAGTTTTGCCTGAATAAGGATTACAGGATTGGGCCTTGCAGTAATATTTAATTATTAAGATACAGGGAAATAATAGGTAAAGTATACTGAATGTTCCAGCTGTGCTGTTTACTGAAGTATGCTGCACATTCATATTTTTACAGTTCATTTATGGATGGCTTTTGGGGGAAAAAGATAAAAACCAGAGGAGCCTTATGTTTTTAAATGACATAATTCTGATTTCTACAAAGGAATTAAGTAAATAAATCATTCCTGGCTAGCATTTCATGAAATTAGAAATATTTTCTCAGAATTAAACATTTTGTTAAGACTGAGCTCAACTTAAGCTAAAAATTATATTATTCAATTGTTTCAAAGTTGACTCATATTTCACTAGGAATCCTATTTATTAAAATATTCAGAATTCTCCTGCTTCTTGTACTTAGAATATTTCCCTAGATAATGGGGTAAAACACTTTTTTGCCATTTATCCTACATCGTCAGCAACTGTCATGTCAAACTCTGAAAAAATTCTTAGAGCTGTGTTTTCTACCTGCTTGGGTTCCTAGATATTATTTTCTTTGACTTTCTTTTGATTCTGAGGAATTTGCTTCTTTTTATCTATATAATAATAAAGTCATGTGCAAATTCCTAATCAGATCTACAGGCTAATCCTTTTTTGCCAAATGAAGGGGATATTTTCCAGTGTCTATAAGGAAATTCCCCAGTTGCTTCTGCAGTGGACACTTTAAGAAAAGGTCTAGTTACAATGTACATTTGCTGCACAGATATTAGGATGCTGCAACAATTGGGCCATGTTTTATAATTTTAATTGTTTTCTACTGACAGTGCCACTTACTTCCCACAATGGGTCCTGCCATTTATTATTTACACTACAAACTTTCCGGTGAATCTTAAGGAAACAGCAGTGTCATTATGCTTTTTTTAAAAAAAAATTAGAAAAGAATGGCATAGAACAAATTTGTAGGTACAGCACCATTATACAACAGATAGTCTATTATTATTAATGGAAAAATCACCAGTAACTATGTAAGAGTAAGAATTTATAAAAGCAGTTAAATTAAAAACCAACACTACTTGAAAATAGCCTAATGTATTTCTACTAGGAAAAGCCTTAAAAAGTTTCAGGGAACAATGCTGTCTGATCAGAGATATAGAACTCTAATTATTGCAAGTACTATAAAATTAAATGAATTTTCCCCAGATCTCAGTCCAGCCACACAGGTTGAAGAAGGGCTTTGCTATTCTGAAAATAAATCTGGTAGACAAGGGAGCTGAAACCTCTATTTTTCCACCAAGCAAAACTAAAAAGGGCCTGATTCTTTGTTGCTCTCAGCACCTTACCTAGTCATTTGCAACAGTGAAAAATGAGTGTAAAAGGCTAACATCATGATTTGACAGCATTTTACTTTTACTTTGCACTGGCATAAGGGACTACACAAGGTGCAGGGCAATGGAAAATCATGCCCAAGGTCACTTTTGTTGGGCAATCTCATAAATTCTGGGTCAAGCAGCAGCAACCAGATTACATGACTATCTCTTAAATACTGTTGAAGGCAAGGGCAGGGATGTACAAGAAACTAACAATGACTGAAACAGGACTCAGAGCATGATATTGATTTCCTTCCTTTTTTGACATGTTCCCTTTTTTCCCTTCCAGCACTGGGGAAGACCTCCCGATAAATCCTTGGTAATGCAATGTTCTTTCACACAATGTATTTTTTAGATATATTACCAGTGTGAGACTGTATAAATGCTCTATATTACATCAATTAGAAGTTAAGATGGCAGAGTAAGAAACTGGAACTTTATCCGTTACAAATCTTCAATTACTCAGGGTTTCTCCCTTTCCGTGTAATGATGGATGCCAACATATAATAGTTTGTTCCTTGGTGATTGGTTTTGGTTAGAGTGCAGAGTGGAGAGACTGGTATCCAGTGCCGCCAAAAGCCGAAAGGGCCAGCTTCTGAAGATAACAGAGACCTGGGTTTCACTGGTAGACCTTGTGTCTGTGGAAAGAGAGAGCCTGAAGTCTTCACAGACTCCTTTTGTACCTTCCTTCTACCCCTTTGCAGGAGGGAGGGTGAGAGGATTTGAAGTGAGCTGAATTCTAGAATTAGACTGAGAATGGTCTACTCTAAGTTATGGGTCATATGGTGGGAGTCCTATAACCCCTGCACTGAAATCACTTCAGTGCCTGGTACATGAGAGATGTGGGACATACAGCACACCTCCCCAGTGTTAAGTTAATAAAATTACAGCCTGCCACTTAAATCCATCCCTGTATCTGCCTTCATTCACCTACATGTCCTGATCATGCATGAGATGGAGGGAAGATGGGAAGTTAGGTGGCAATATTACAGCATCACATGCTGTTTCTCAGATTATACAATACAACATACAAATGTTTCTAGAATTTTAGACAATGTAGCACCTTCTGTTACTGACTACTACATAGCATATGGCAATAAGAGAACTGATGAACTTCATATAAAAGTAAGTATGCAAAGCTGATATGCAGAGCTCTGCCTCATTCACTGTGTGAAAGAGGCACTTTACAAAGGCTGTAGAAAAATATGTATGAAAGTTATAACGTATTATTTAAGAAAGAGTTTTTGATCATGTGATTATTATTATTTGCATTGCAGTAGTGCCAACATCCCCCAATCAGGGATTAGGGCCCAACTGAACTAGGCACAATACAAACAAATCAAAGACGATCCATGCTCTGGACAGCTTGCTGTATAGGGTTATGATAAGAGGCAACATATAACCAGCCAAATGGGTGGTGGATGTTTAGCAGTAAAGGTCAATATATGTGCATAGCATTCGTAATCTCAGAGCTCACAGTAAAGATTGCATCCTAATATGCATATACAAAATAGAGCTAAGGTTGCAAGTGGAAACCCCACTGACATTCCTTGACTACTGGGTACTTAAAATGCACAGCTAACCATTTCTTGAGAAAGATTTTGAGAGACTCTGCTAGATTGTGGTTATTTTGTATATTTGTTTATTTTTTAAAGAAAAAAGAAATATAATCTTAAACTATATTGCTAGAAGTCTCTGGAATGCTCTCTCTTGTACACTCCGGTCCCTATTCAACGAAGTGCTTAAGCAGGTATGCAACTTTGAGCACATTAATCCCAATGACATTAATCAGACTAATCACACTCTTTGCTGGATTGAGACCTCATCTGGCGTGTCTACACTGCAGTTAAAATCCATGCCAATTGACTCAGGCTCATAGAGCTCAGCCTAAGGGGGTGTTTAACTGTGGATGGAGCTTGGGACCTGGGACCCTGGACCCTGGAAAGTAGAAGGTTCGCAAAGCTTGGGCTGCAGCCTGAGCCCAAATGTCTATATCACAATTAAACAGCCTTTTAGCCTGGGCCCTGCAAGCCTGAGACAGCTGGCATGAGCCAGTTGCGTGTTTTTAATTGCAGTGAGGACTAGCTTCTGTATAATCCTTTCTCACTAAGAGCCAGATTCTGCCACTCTACTTTCACTCAGTGGTGCTACTCACATTAGCAGGACTACTCAAAAAGTGAGGTCACCCTCAGTGGGCAAGATTGACACAACCCTTACTCTGCTCTCCAGATAAGGAATAGGGTAAAAGGCCCCCTCCTACCTCCCACTCATAACAGGTGAGATTGTGATTCCAGCTGCAGTGGAGAGAGAGAGAGAGAGAGAGAACAAGAGCTATTTGCCTGACACTCCTTGCTGTGAGCAAGTGGTGAGGAAGGGGTGGAGGAGTAGGACCCTTCCCCCTCCTCTGCCCTCTCCCCACCTGCCACTAGCCATCCAGAAAAGTTAGCTGGGACACAATAGGGGAAGAAGCTGCTCTACAAAAAGAGCTAAAATAACTTCTCTCCAGAATAAGGAGCGAGCAGGGGAGGATCGAGACTCTGATTCCCGATTAATTCTCTGGTCTGCTTCTGGGGCACTGGACTGTGCATCACCCTTTAGTGAGGCCAGATCATAAGGTTATAATCTAGCTCACAATTTGGCTGAGCATGCACCTTATTTAATGAGACAAAGACTCATTTCCTGCACCAGTAAGTACATTTCAAATAAAGCTGCAATCCTACAGAAAGATCTGGTGCACAGACCTTAGAATCTTTCAATTTAAAATGCAGATGTGCATGTACCAAAATATCATACACAGATATGCACATGTAAATTTGCTTACTAACAAGTGGATAATCGGCCTCCTAGAATACAGTATTTTCATCTGTTTCGTGACCATTTTTAACTAACTGAAATTCCCCTAAAGCTAAACACATGGGTTGGTATTTGAACTTTCAGTGATTTAAGTCCTTCTATATAATTATTTCCAACACAATCGCTTTTATCAAAGGGTTTTCATGATAATATCTAGGAAGCAAAATAATAAAAACAAGAGAACTTTTATTTTTAGAGATTAATCGAGAAAGAAAGAACTCTGTGTTTGTGCTGTTAGTTTTCTTTATCTTTTCAGTGGATGGAGAAATGATCTGTGACAAAGACCCTGCTTTCACCAACGCTTGCAGGAGAATAAAGCTTTTTTTTTTTTTTTTTTTTTTTTGCGCTGCACAAACTATTGCTGTTGTTGATGAAACTGTCTGTGGAGATGTATTAATATATTTTACGACCATTCAGTCAGCTTTGCAATGTTTCCAGCCTCCAGCCTCTCTCTCTCTCAGTTGGAAGAGTAACTTATTGCATTAAATAGAAACGGAAGCTATCATGACCTAAATGCTGCTCAATTTAGGCCAGTTATTGGGAAGTTCAATACCCTTCACTTTTATAGGATAGCCAACAAAATTGCTATCCAGGGTATCAGAGAACTTGATACAGATGAAGTAATGGTACAGGAATGTTAGGTTTTCACCAAGGGAGCTTCAGAATGGAAGGTGAGAGCTTAACAGCTTCAAACTTAACAACAGTGATATTTACCAAAATGGGGAACAGAGCTCTGAAATAAAACAAGGCACTCAGTGAACTAAAAGCAACAAGAGTGCTGTGCAATTTCCCTATTCATTTCCTTTTCTGAAACCTTCAGCTCCAATGTGAACACTTTTTTAGCAAACTGGTAGATTCGATGTAGCTTGCTTCAGTACTACAACATGTATGTTTTCTCTATTTGGTTTATTTCTTATCTTAAATGTGTTAAGAATTAACTATGAATTTAGTTCATCTTCCTGTAATTTTCAAAACAGATTTAAGAAATCAAAGATATATGCATACAGAAAACAGTTCAAGACGAAGACAGGATGGTATCCATTAATGAAAAATAAATAAAGATAAAACAGAACTATAAGGATAAAAACAGCAGACAAACAAACAAAAAGTCAAAGATAAAGCCAAAAAACTAAAAAATTTGGAATGACAGATGCACTGTACAGTAGTACTAAACTTGTGCTATATTGTTGGAGTTAGATGATTAACGAAGACACACAGATAAGGTAACCTGACTCGAGGCCCATTAACTACCTGTGTCTTTTATACTCAACTTCTAAGACCAGAAAATAGAATTTGCAAGAAGAGCGTATGCTTGCCAACATTCCATGTTGTTGTATATATTAAAAAGCACAACCCTCTTCGCAGCAATTTATTTTCTCAGCTCAGTTAAGCAACACAATCAAAAAGTTTCCCGCTTAAATCACCCTTTGGTTAATTCAATCACGTTTTGAGTTACACAAACCAGTAACTGGAGTATGATAAACTGAAATCCCCCAGGCTGAGACAAATAATCAGGAGCTGAGATTTTGGGGCACTGGAGAGCTTGAGGCTTTTGTTTGTATCATCATTAGAGACGTAGAGTAAATTTTTTGAGAGGGGGGAATCTTATCTCATACCCAGATGAGGAACACTCCTCTCGGACAGCATAAACCCAGCTCCATAGGTGCTGGAACTAGGGGTGCTGGCTTGAAGTGGTTTCCATCAGGGTTTACAGTTTGGTTCAATGGCTGTCAGCACCCCCATATACAAATTATTCGAGCACCCCTGACTAGCTCCCAGATGCATTATTATAGACACTCTCTCCTTTAGACATGTCCTTGCAATTTGACAGGAGTAAAGGTTCCGAACAGAGAAACACTTTCTTCCCAGCCGCAAGAGGCCACCAATATCGTGCCACAGCTGCCTCCTGCCGAAGATGCAGAATCATATTTAAGTCAATTCAATTTGATTTGGAACTGAAGAGCAAGAAATACACCAGACGATGGTGAGAACCACCACCACTGGGTCATCAGGTCCACTACAATAGATTTAGTAATTTAGTTTAAACACGGTCTTTTATCACACTGTTACATGTAAGGAAAGGTTGATGCTATGAAATACACAACAGTATGTGCCAACAAATAATCAGTAACAGTTAGGCAACATAGAGCTAAGAAATAGCAGAGATATTTCCATCCAGGTTGTACTGCCAGATTATTGGAGGTGGGGGGTGAGGGGAAATACACAAAGTTTTTATCAGTTTGAAGCTGATTCTTAGATATAAACAACAAAATGGGTTTAAACCCACAGTTCTGTATCATTTATTAAAATACTCTCAGCATCTGGATGAAGTCACTTCTATTTTTATAATCGTATGCCAGTCCATATGTTAGAAGTATTGTGCAAATCCAAATGAAAACAACTCAATTACATGGGTTCATGTAGGGAAGATCTTAAGTATATAACCATTTCTGCATGGAAAAAGGGCGCGCACACTGTGAAATGTCTCTTTCTGGCCTAACAGTCTGATGTGGTGTTCAACTGAATGTAAGCAGTGTATTATTCAATTTAGTATGATTGGATGTTATGGTGCACCCTTCCAATGAAAAATGGTTTTCAAACATAGTGCAGAGTAAATGATAAACTAATTTACATTTGGCCCCTATAAAGGGGTTTGTCTTTTCTGACTGAACTACATGCTTCTTGTCATCACCTTCCCCCTCCATTACTCCCTATGCCAGCTTCTTTCCTGTAGTGTGCAACACAGAATGGCAAATGATAACAAGCTCTAATCCTGTTTCAAAGGGCCTAGATTTAAGCACATTAACAAACTATTAATGAGTGTCAGGAGGCAGCAGATGGAGCATGGCAGGCTCGTGTGGGGTAGATTCACACTTCAGCTTGCCATGAACTAAATGTTTGCATAGACAAACCCTCAGTCCCCATTTATGGAGGAGGTCAGCACATCTGCCCTGTGTGGATGTGGTGCCATATCTGAGGTGCGTGGATGTGATTCAAAGTGGAAGTGAAAAGACATTTGGTTCTTTGGTTGGGTCCTTGTTGTGGACGTTAGTGTCCTTCCACCTTGCTCACCGCTGACCTTTGGCAGGAGCTCAAGTCTTTGAGCTCTTGCATTGCAAGCCAAAAGGGTCTTTTGGATTGGAAATCTCAGTATATTATTTAGTATATTATTTCATGTACTGGAAGATCCTCATTCCCTCGAATACAATGGCACTCCCAAAGGATTCTCATGTCACAACAAATTTGGGATGGATAGATGTGTGCCACAATTGTGGTGTGGTATTGATTTTACTGTGCCCGTAATGATCTGCATGAGTGTATTACGTTGAAGATTAACAAGTGATGTATGTGTTCAGATGGGGGAGCAGTATTCTATAGTGGAGCAGTCAGGGGCCAGCGAAGAGGTCTCTAGAAGTTTTGCATGCCAGTATTCCTGCCAGTTTCTGGATGAGATTTATATGCATCTTTATTCTGTCATGGATAATTTTCAGGTGCTGGTGGCATATGAAGCTTCAGTCTAATGTCATACACCAAGACTCATCCCACAAAAGTCCCTGTGCAGTTCCTTTCTAGCCTTTCAATCTTTTAGATGAAATGCTAACACATTAGTCTTCATGGGGTGTGGTTTTAACTGCCAATGCATGAAATATTCTTCCATGGTTTTAAGAGTCCTGGTTAGAATTTGTTCTGTTGTGGGTAAATCCATTGCCTGTGTAGTCAGAGAAATATTATTAGCATAGACAAATTTCCATGATGATGTTTGGGGAAGGTCACTGATGTATATAACGAACAGGACTGGTGCTAGAACTGATCCCTGTTGTGGGCCATCGCTGAGAGTGCATGGCCTGCTGACCTGGTCACCAAGGAGAATGCAAAACCTACACTTGGTCAAAACTTTGTGGAATAATTTTATCGATGCATTTCATAGGATAATTTTGCTGGCTTTTGCTTGCCATCCCTCCATACAGTTCTGTAGACACCATATAAGTCTATGAAAGTTGCCCCCGTCTTGAGTTTTTCCTGGAATCCTGCTTCAGTGTGTGATGTTAAATCTAATACTTGATCACTACAGCAGCAGCCTAAACAGACATGGCTTGTTCATTCAATAACATTAATTCTACAAGAAGCATATAATCCTTGCTGGTAATAGTCCTGTGAATTTGTATGATATGCAGAGGAGTGATACAGGCCAGTATGATAAAGGGTTACTGGTTGGCTTCCCAGGCTTAGCAATAGTCAGTGAATCCAGTCAGTCACTGTAGCTTCTAACAATGCAGTAGTATTATAGAAAGCTTAAGAAACTAAGGAACTAACTTTGTGGGAGAAAGTTAGTAGAGATTAATTGTAAGAACTATTTCAACCATCAGTAGCGGGTAAGTGGTACCCAGATAGTACACTATATGCATATTCCTTAAACTCCAACTGATCTTAGTGTCAAAGTCACTTGAAGTTTAGCATATCACTTATATACAGGCCACTGTATATAAATTAGGAAAACTGAGACAAAGTGGTCATAAGTTTCTTATTCAAACACATTTCAATTAATTGTAATCAAGAAAAGTTTGCTTATAATCCGTTGCAGTGTGTAATAATTCTGGTTTCAGAGTAGCAGCCATGTTAGTCTGTATTCGCAAAAAGAAAAGGAGTACTTGTGGCACCTTAGAGACTAACCAATTTATTTCAGCATAAGCTACAGCTCACTTCATCGGATACATAAAGTGGAAAATACAGTGAGGAGATTTATATACACACAGACCAGGAAAAAATGGGTGTTTATCACTCTCCTTACAATGTGTATGATAAACACCCATTTTTTCCTGGTCTGTGTGTATATAAATCTCCTCACTGTATTTTCCACTTTATGCATCCGATGAAGTGAGCTGTAGCTCACGAAAGCTTATGCTCAAATAAATTGGTTAGTCTCTAAGGTGCCACAAGTACTCCTTTTCTTTTTTAATAATTCTGAGTTTCTCACTGATTGCTAACTTTTAGGTAAAGACATTACAACAAAACCAATTTAATTTCCATAGGGTTTCACTTAAAAAAACCCCAAAAGCCAGCAAACCCCCCCCCCCACACACACACAAAAAACCCTTTGCCTTTCTTTTACATTTAGAATTGGCACCAAAACATCCCTTAGAATTATAGCTCTTGCACACTACACTGGTACACCTGTCAGTAGCAGAAGAGGGAAGGGTTCTTTACATCAGGGTCCTGGTCAATTAGAATAAACTGCAAAAAAGGTTTAGACATTACAGAAACTTTCTATTTCAGCTAATGCATACCACAGTTAAGTTTACAGGACATGATTTCTTGAATGCAATAGATTGCTGTATTTTCCACATCAAACTTTACAATTTTCCTAGAGCACCATACACAAGAACCCCCCATCTGTAGTTTCATATTTCATTATATTATACTTCCTATAATTCTTTCAAACCATTTCACCACTGAAATTTATGTAAATTGTGGAGACATAATTTGTAGCTGTCTTGGAGAATGCAGCACATTATGCAGATGCCCCTCAAAAAAAAAAAGAAAAAAGAAAAGAAAAGAAAAAGAAAAGAACAACCTTATCTAAGTATTTTCCCCCATGTATACATACATAAACTGGAATATTTGTATCTTTCCATTTTTCACATTTTGTAAAATTTGTAGTCTACTATGAAATGAGTAACACAGATGATCTGTTATGTAGGTGGCAGGAGAAAGTAATCAATTAAGCATAAGAAATAGAAAAATTCTCTGGAAAGAGTTCAAATAAAATACTATTGTTTAAAATAAATGTTTGAAAAGTCTGAAATGTATTCTTTATGGGTATGGGAAGTTGAGTGGATCTTATTGTCACCCAATCTTTCATGTTACATGTTAAACTGCAGAGAAGAAAGGACAAAGGCATGTGGGACTTTACAGGTGAGGACAATGTGACCTCATAGGTTTAATGCAACCAGTTCTGTTATCTAGTAGAGAAATGTGTTGCATCCAAATAACAACCATACCACAAAGAATATGAGCTAAAGGTATAAAATAAACTGTTGAGCATCATTTCCGTGTAGGAGGACTTCAAACAAGCATAAAGGAGGAAAGATGAATAAATTGACACATTTGTCCAAGTATTAGTTATTAATTTCTAAGACTGTGGGGCTTTTTAATACTAAACTTTTTTCAATTATATCCCCTCATTGGTATTTTAGGGCTAGACTGAACCTTTGCTCTGAACCCTTAAAATAGGGCAGAATATAGATATGCTGCCCCGGGAGAAACTCCCAGTATCCTCAGAGTCTCAAATTTTCCTCTCTGTTGCCTCTTGCTCATGGAAGGAAAGGGAGAAAGGGAATAATTTTCTGCAACTTTTTACAAGGCATACCATGTTCCCTACCCACACTCCAGCTCCTCTCTGCTGGCCAGTGCACAGGGGCAGGAAATGGAGCCTTGGCTCTGCCTACTTTCCTCTTTACTCCTTCCATTCACCTGCTCAAGAAGGGTATATACCAGGCACACAGCTCCTACTCTCCCCACCCCCCATCCTTTGGCCTAAGATCTGGGGGAGCCCTAGTGCGGGGTGTAAGAGGGGTACTTATTCCTGATTACTTCCCTGTGCAACCACATTAGGGATAGTCACAATTTGGACCTTAAACAGAAAACTTTAGTAGGGAATGGCACTGATATACTACCATGATGGAGACCACATTAGAACCTAGATCAATAAAAATAATACAGAAACACCATAGTACTTTATGTTAAAATGGGTATTATTTTTAACTGTGTTAAACTTT
The DNA here is from genome assembly GCF_965140295.1 of Lepidochelys olivacea. Lineage (NCBI taxonomy): Eukaryota > Metazoa > Chordata > Testudines > Cheloniidae > Lepidochelys > Lepidochelys olivacea. The sequence goes on along the minus strand of NC_140417.1, from coordinate 26,649,845 downwards.
GTTCTTGTTCTTCTGAAAGAACGTTACAAAAGCTGATCTCTTATCCAAGCAGCAGGTCATTTTGCTCCTTTAGTCCAGAATTTTAAAATTCCATTCAGCAGATAGATATAAATAGGTCTCTTTCAGACTTCATCTTACAATAGTGCATAGCTATAGTTCACCCTCAAATGACTCGCCTTCTGATATTTACAGAAAATCAACCCACTGCTAAGTTACCAATTTTAATTAGAGGCCTGGGTGCCTTGGCCAAAAACTAAGCAATGTCAGCCAAAACTAGGCAATGTCAGCCAAAAATAAAAAACGTTTCATGCTCATAATAGCCTTTATCGGATATCGCAAAGTAAAAATTGTTTTGTTGTTGTTGTTTTTTAAAAACTTCCAAAAATGCAAACATGCAAAAATACTGCTACAAGAGGAAGAGCAGGGTTTGTAATATTCCCCTAAGGAATACTTCATTTCAACAACTTTGATCACATTAAATATCATTACAGTGGGACTACCAGTCAGAGCCAATTAAAAAACTTCACCATTGTACCAGAAACTCTTACCTTTCACTGCCAATTTCAATGCAAAAACATGCAATACTCCATGTCTGGAATAATATACAATAGGAAATAGGATTAAAAATGCTCTGTTTTATGTTTCTAGCACAGGAACAAAATATAAAAATACAAAATGAAACAGTCTTACCAAAAACATGATAGACCATGTTTTTAGTACAAAATAAATCAAATTTTTAATTGTATAAGTGTAACAATTTAGTCTAAACTACTAAGCATTTTTAAATTATTCATGCCCCCAAACTAGATGTGATGAAAAATCCTAAAACTCTACACGTTAATTTAGAAAGAAATCAAACAGATAGGATAACATGCAGTGAAAGATGTACTTTAGTAAGACTCTTGCTGAGCTTGCTACTTGAAAATATTTTTCTGAAGAAATATTCCTTGAAAAATAGAGTATGATGATTTTTTAAAAAATCTGTCAGAAACGAATATCTTCTTCCTTTATCAACTCTACACCTTAACAAATGACTCTAATGTATGGATATTGCATTGTACCCTGACAATTTATTATATCTACTGGGTTCAAGTAATCAGCCTCATAGAAGATGCTGTAAAGTTTTAAGACTAATCCTGCAAAAGCTATATATGTCAATAACTTTATGCATATGAATAATCTCATGGAGCTCAAATACTTCTGTGGGATTCCACATGGACATATCTGCCTGTCCAGATCTGACCTTATACCATAAAAATAAAAAACATATACAGAAAACAGGAAATGTCTTCCTTTAATTTAGGTGGTTGTTTTTTTTTTTAAAAAAATCCATTTTCATTTTCTAATTGAATCAAACCTTAACAACAATAATGTATGTTATTTTAAAAAATATTTTAACTAGTTAAACAAAAATACATTTGCTCCATAAAATTCTTAGGATGTAGGGTCCAGTCCTGCTCCCACTGAAGCCAATGGGCAAATGAGAAAACTCCCATTGACTTCAAGAGGAACAAAATGAGGTCCATATTTTGGAATATTACTGGAACATGAAGATCTGTTACTATGAATATACAAACCTGAAGAACAAAGATGTTGTTTTGTAGCCATCACAAATCTATATATCTAGATTGTTCAGCAATCTAACTGCTGTTTCGTCCAGGGTAGCAAAGGACTGCAGTCGGCCCTCCGAGAGTTGCATGTGCACTCCACCACCATGTTCGATTGTCTGCATTGCTGCCCCACAGTTACACTGCCAGGAATGAGCTAAGGAAAATTTCTGCATTGTGGCAGTCACTCTTGCCATTCCAATTAGCAGCCTGTTCAGCGTAATCTGGGATGTGCATCCCAGGTTGCAAACAGGTGGATGAAGGTTAGGGCTTCTGAAATTTGTCAGCATGCTTGTCTCTCTCCCCAGAGTTGCTGCCACTCTACAAGCACAGAGCTGTCGACCCTGATATGCAACTGTTCATCTGAGATTGGCACTGAGCTGGCAGCTCTGGACATGAGTTCATGAACAGCTGCCATAAAAGAATGTCACCAAATCAGTCATGGCAAGTCAGCAGGGACTGGAGGTGTATGTGTTTTCCTCCGGATGCAGGCAGATCTTACAGGAAGTGTGCACTGCTTATTTGTAAATGTTGGAGTCACTGTCAGCCTGGCATACTTAGCTGGTTGTTTTCTTCGGTCATAGCCCTCCTTGTAGTTTTAAGGGTAATGGCTACAACAACCACTAATGACATAGGTGACTATGTTCAGCTCTGAATCAATTAGATGTGTATGCCATCTGCTGCCTCATTTTGTGCTGGAATGAATACCAGCACCAGCACTGAGGTTCATTAAACAGTTACCTCTGCTCCCCAAAAGGTTCCCACTAGCATGGGAGGTGATCTTTTTATTTCAGTACTCTAGATGGGACTGGTACATTAGACTGCAGTCTAATTTGATTCCCAATTAAGTGACAACTGGCTGGAAAAGGAGTGGAGGATCCTCAACACAGATTGTAAGCAATTGTTCACATGTAATGTTGTGGCCACCATCTCAGACTCAATTTAAGTGTCCACTGACGAAGGAAAGTGTGACACTTGAGTGTTTTGTAGATTGTTACTCACATCAGTGCAACAGATGTCATACATACATATGCATCAGCATTAGTTGTTGGTACTTCGTAAGTATATATGTTTAAAAGGAGAGGAGCTAGAATGAATCCTTGTTGGAGTCTGTTACAGAGACGCCTAAGCTGGCTGAATTTGTCTCCAGTCTGCAAGATGAAGCTCCAATTTGATATCATTTCAACAATGAAACAACTTTCTAGCCCTTTTTGAAGGGATCTTCAATATCTTGGGTGCTAGGTGAATTACTTGATCTTCAGTACACTGTCCTTGTCTAAAGCCAGCCTGAACTAAGGGCGGTTGTAACCTCATTGATGCACATGAGCATCAGTCTCTCCATAAGCATTCATGTGATACAAATGAGAGAGATGGGTCAGTATCTCATGGGATCTCCCAGGAGTTTTCCTGATTTTGGAATGGCTACAACCTTTGCCCTGCACCAGATTTTTGGGATGCAATTGTCCTGGTAAGGGTCCAGGGTGTAGCCAGTTTGACCTAATGGTCACAGCTGGACTAGGGTCCCCACATCAGGAACAGTAGTTGGTGAGCAGGGGTCAGAGGAGTCGCTAAAGTCAGGTTCAATAAGCAAGAGTCAGAGCCAAAGTCAGGCCAAGGTTGGAGCCTGGAGATCAGAGGTAGTACCAGGCTAAAGTCAGGAGGCAAGAGTTAGGGTTATGGTCAGTCTGGGATCAGAGAACAGGAGACAAGGTGAGGTCTGGGGGTCACAGCAGGCCAGAAGTCTGTGTTGTTGCCCAGATAACTATGTGGGGCACCCTCCAGGGTTAAATAGGATGGTTGGCCAATCAGAGGGCCACAGGGTACTATCATTCTGGGTCCCTTGGAGAGTACTTCCTGTGGCGCCTATTCTCTATAGTGCTCCTTGGCTGTGGCTCTGCATGGGCTCCTGGTAGCACTGTGGGGACATCAGCCATGCCAGATTCTGCAGACCGAGGTTCTAGTCCCCACATCCTCAAAGAAACATCGTGTGAGTAACGGCAGTAGCCTAGTGAAGTAGGAACTCTATATGGATATAATCCAGGCCTGGAGCCTTTCCTCTTTTCATAAGCTTTATGCCTTGGTGAGGTGTTGAGAGGGTTACTGAATGAATTCATGGCTCAAACATGAAGGGAAATTGTTTATTTGCTTAAAATCCATAGATGGATTGGTCTAGGGAAATAGGTATCATTATGATAAGAAAACCCACACCCACTTTAGACTGAAATCTTTGAAATAACAAAGAAAACACAGTTGAAATAAGCAGCATTATTTTCTTCAAGAAAACCCTAGTGCTCAAATTACTAAATTAATCAAGGATACCTAGATTATAAATTATTAGGATTTACAATAAAACACGTTATTAAAGATCTGACACATATTTTAATAGGTAAAAATATCTAGCTGTGCTGTCATTTGAATTTTATATACTTTCAGGATTAAAAACAAAAACTATGCATCTGCAATCCAGAAAAAGGATTATGTTCTTCAACCTGAAGAATGCCTAATGTCCAAAACATCCTTGAGTACTTTAATCTGTTCCTTATGCCTAAACCCTTCTTGCTTTGCTTTTCATTGTCTAACCCATTTGACATGATGACCAAAAATGAGAAAGAATATTTTAAATGCAAAAACAAGATGAATCATTAGAACCATGGAGAATTAATTACCTTGACACAGCCAACATTTCCAATACAGTTGGCCTTGAAAAAAAACTTGGTATCCTCAGGGAAGTTCTGGTCTGGATAAGACCTCTGTTTAAAATGTTAGATAGATCTCTAATTTTAAACAGACAAATAACATTACTTATGGGAATGACAGTTCAAACATTTCAATCAACTTTGTACTTCTATTTGGCAAACATTTCTATTAGTAAAATTAAAAATACCAGCTCAAACGCTGTAAGGGCCACATCCAACCCTCATTAAGTAAAGACTCCCACTGACTTGAATTGATCTGGATCAGGCCCTTACACAAGTCCCAAAATAAGATGGGCAAGAGCAAGATAATGCTGTAAAAACAATGAGAAAAATCAGACTGTCCAGGAATACTTTCCTAAATATGGTACCTGCCTTACCCACTGTGTATGTTTGTTATAATGGGTCACATTTTAGCTCATGTCAAGATAATAATATTTGTGGAGTGTAAGAAGTGCTATTGTGCCCAGCCCTTGTGCATGATAGGGGAAGGAGAGAACAAGGGCTCCTTGTGTTCTCCTCCCCCATCTTCACATCCATACTATACCCAGGCATAATCTGGCACAAAGTGATGATCATAAGCACACAGTGTACAATTTTAGATAACAGAGCTCTTACTATTTTATCTCAGGAATGTTTTGTTGTACAAACTGCACCTGGGCTGTATCCAACTGCAAATCCAGCTCAAAACTGGCACCCCCAGCAGTAATTTTCATGGGAGGTCCTCACATGGCAAATATGTTAGAAGGAAGCAGAATGCAATTACCAGCTTCTGATTATTAACTTATTGCAAATATAAGAGCAATTGAAGAGGCAGCAGCTAAGCGCAAAAACAAAAGGAAACGAGTGCTTTTCACTGGAGCAAAATCAGGAGGTTGAAAAACCAAAAGGCAATGATGGAGACAGTATCCGTCCTGGAACAGCTATGATTCAATTCCCGAAGCTAAACAGGAATTGTCCCCCAAACACACAGCATTCTACACACTTTAGAGAGCTTTTCAGGAAAGGTGAACAAATTCACCACTGCCAACATCTTTGGTGGGCACCTATCAGTACAGATCAACAATTCACACAAACCATGTGCCAGTTCACCATTGTCACAATCTAATCCACCCTAAAAACATGCAAAGCCTAGGATGGAGCCTAAGAAAGCCCAAAAGCTAAATTTAGGAGGTTTATAATCTCTACATCCTTACACCCCACAGAGGATTTTTTGAGTTGTGGTTTCTGTCTTTAGTTTGGTTATCAGATCTAGTTTTATATGACGTATGCTATGAATATGTGTTACTCTTTTAGCAACAAGACCAAACCCTATAATTAGCTCTCTGCATAACCTCTTTTATTCCATTTTATAGCACTATAACATGTGTCCATGCCCTGAGCATTTGAATAGCCAAATTATTGGTTTTAAGAGGAAGTGACTCATGTAGAAGCACCAGTAACTAAAATATGTAAACAGATTTTTATTAACTGTCAGTTTCTATTTCAAAGGTATCTCACAATTTTTAAAAATTACCTTTTTCCATTCATTTTGAATTGAGGAATCTTTAATTTAATGTAAATGATTAATGTAATGTAGATGGCAAATGTAAATAAGCAGCACAGATAGATAGATACAATAACATAAAAAATGTGAGGGTAATGGAAGCTCCACCCTATAAGTATATCAAATTGACCATCTGTTGTTGAATGGAGCCTTCTTGCACGAAGCATCCTTCCTTGCAAAAGGCTCTCTTGATTGAATAGGACTAAATCCTGAGGGTCCTTACTTGGTTTTTGGTAGGCAAATTTCCAGTGAAATCAATGGGAGTTTTCTATGATGAAAAAATGAGTAAAAACTGAGTAAACACCATAGAATTTGGTTCATTGCAACTTTGAGTTCAACATGTTTTAATTTCTGTGATCCCAAAGACCATGCTTAGCCTAAGTTCAACACTTTAGATGCAGTGAGGCACAAAGGAGAAAAAAGAACAGGAGTATTTGTGGCACCTTAGAGACTAAGGAGAAAAAAGTTTAGCAAAACAGTGCTTACTCTTCCACACTGTAAAATCTGTGCCTCCTAATCCAATTCTTGATGGTGCTCAAGGGTTTTCATTTACTTTGACTGTGGTTGCTGATCAGAAAAAAATGTAGAAGTTTGATGCTCCCTTCAGAAGTCAGCTAAAGGTAAGCAAGGAGTAGTACAGGGCTTTCTGTGAAGAGGGGTCATGTGGGAAGGATGCCCTCTTATTAACCATAGCCCAACCCAATATCTTTCTATAGCAGAGATCTTTCTTTATTCATCTCTAAGAGCCTTAGAGGAAGGTATCACAGGGATCCATTTCTGCCTCCTTTTTAGAGACCAAGGAGAGGGAGAAGAAATTTTGGTGGGAGGCAATTCTTTTTTCCCTCCTTCTCCTAGAGACTCAAATTCTGTCTGCTGTCTAAGTTAAGTGAGCATTACTCCTAGTTACTCTCTGCTGCTTTAAGAAGGTGTCTATAGAATGAGGCCAAGTAAATGAACAGCATAAAAAGTGGCTGAAAATACCTGGTTCAACAAATATGGCTAAAATTTTAGTTATCTATACATGATCTGATTCACCCATCACTAGCTCTCAAAGACACAGTAGAACGCAAGTATGTTACAGTACTCAATGTTGCCAACTCTCAAGATTAACGTATCTCATTATTTGGTGTTCTACTTAAATGTCCAGCTCCTCCAGTCTAGTGATTACATGAGAACCTCAACTTTCAATTAAAACACAAATTTGTCATGATTGCAAACAAGAGCTTGAAAATGTAACCCAAGTGTATCCTATAGGTGTAAAGAAAAAGAACCCTAAATTTACTATTTTTAAAATTTCACCATTTTAAAATCTCATGAATATTTGAAGCCTGATTTATGAATGTGTGGGGTTACTGAGTGCTTCAGTGAGGCCCTATCACTTTGTCACAACAAACATCTACAAGAAAATATTACTGCATTGTGCACACCAATGTCTTGGCATTATGAGTCGGTACAGCAGAATGTTGTCACAGAATTTGTATCTCCCACCTTGAAAATAAATATCTGTGATTAGATATTTATTTAGCAGATGTATAATCTGGGAATTTTTCCAGAGTCATTGTTTAAACAAAAATGGTACTTGATACATTACTCATTACATTAGCTCACTAAGTGGAGTCCTTTAGTCTGCAGCACTTCCACCTAAAGCATTGGAGACATGCTGGATTTGCATGCTGGAGAGAGAAGTGCATGGAGGAAAGCAGAGAACTGAGATTCTCTAGATTCCCATTGCTACTTTTTTCATAATGTCATTTGTGACTCAGACCAGTTTCATCTCCACATACGTCATGGATTATGACCACTGAAAGCTCAGTACAATATAGTTGCTTATCTCATCCCACTCTTACTGAATAACACTTTAGATGGTTTAATTTACAATGAAAACAACTCAAATCTAAATCAGAGGGTTCATCTGTCACAGATCCATTAGACCATCAGGTGTGTGTGCTGGGGAAGAGGGCAGTAAAGAAGTAGTTTGCTTGTTCAGCTGTTATTTTTAGCAGCACCTTTAGCCACAATCACAACAGAAATTAAAAATAAAGTTTGTTTTCTGGAGGCCTGATACCTGGAAAATGAGCTACGATTACAATTGTGGACCCCAGTTAAATAGACCTTCCTCTGTTCTTAACTTAGGTTAGCTAACTGAGGTTAAAATAGAAGGCAACTCATATTTTAATTTGGGTTAGCAACTCGAGGTTTTAACTCAAGCACCTAAACTGAGTTAAAATCTGAGTTGCTTTAACTTCCCTGCTATTTTAACCTAAGTTAGCTAATTCAAGTTAAGTTAAAATATGCCCTCAGAAGAAAACCTACCCAAAGACCAAACCTTGTGTATCGCAGTAGGCCATTGAGAGTAACTTTCTCCATATTTCAAATCGATAATCTATAATTAGAGATGTTTCCGAGTAACAGCCGTGTTAGTCTGTGTTCGCAAAAAGAAAAGGAGTACTTGTGGCACCTTAGAGACTAACCAATTTATTTGAGCATAAGCTTATAATTAGAGAGTTTTCTTCTATTCTAGTTAGCACGTCCTTTGTATCATTATCCCTCTTTGGTCTCCACAATATTTTCTATGCTGCTTCTTTCCTTTACACAAAAAGAATGATTTTGTGACTTAGTGAACAAATGAAATAAATGTACATCTGCCAAATGAGGGACCATCTGACTGCTCCCCAAACGTAAATCTCTGATGCATGGGGGAGTCATTGTGACTCAGCCAGCTGCGGTATACCCTGGAAAGAAAGAGCAGAATGGCTGCTTCACCGTCCTGTCACATGGTGCATGATATGCTTGGGAGAAACCATGGCCCTGCCCTCTTTGGGAAGATTAGTGCTAATAGCGACACAAGGGAGCATAAAGGCTGTCCCAGTGCTGGGAAGCATGGAATGGAAACGGAGAACAGTTTCTTGTGGCCCTGAGTCCCGAGCATATCAGTGGACAGCCAAGTGCATTCAACCCAAAACAAATTTTTGTACTCAGGGAATTAGAGAATCCTCACCCCACCTAAGTTATGCTGCCCTCTCACATTCAACTTTGCCCCCTAAAATTTGCATGTCAAAATAATAAATTACTAGGAGATTATAAATTCTCCTTTCTTGTTCAGGGATCAATTTCTAATGATCTCCTAGTAATTTGTTATTTTGACCTTTGCGTATAGTTTAGCACATTGTAGGAGGCAAAGTAAAATGTGGGTAGGGTCAAATGGGTGGGATAATGGTGAGCAATGAAGGATTATATTGCAGAGAGGAACAGACTGGATCTTTTAACTGTTCATCTCCAGGTATTCTGTTTGTTGATTTTTTTTAAAAGATTCAGAGTTTTTGTAAAGAAAGTGTAATAGTGACTTTTATATGTTAATTAGACTCCACTGAAACATACTTTTGACTTTAATTATTTTTTTACCAAAATATTTTGATTGTGAATATTATTTATATATATATATAAACAAACAGATAAGAGTGAAGCATCTTTCATCAAATCTTTAAATATTTTTACAAGGCAGTCTTATTCAGTAACACACTATAACAGAAAAAGATGACAACACTCTGTCAATTACCCAATAAATATTTACAACTATGATTTTCACCAAGACTAAGCAGTCTTTCTGAAAAAGACAGTATATCTAGGATTCTCTCAGTGCTCATTAGTATAACTATCTCATTTTCTCCAAGGTAATTATCTTTGAACAACATATCACACTGCTCTTGGAACCATCAAACTGACATTTAACAAAACTGCAGAAGGCAACTAAGTTAAATTTAAAATCCCCTTAGACCTTGCCTTGCTCATCTCATTGAGCTTTAACCTCCCAAGAAAACAATTAGGCAGACCAACAGCTAAGGCTGGTGGGAAAATTTCTTGCATTTCTCAGTATATTAAAATCTGTTGGAACACATACCCTCCTACAGTTTGTCTATATACAGAAATGGAGGAGGTGGTTGCAATGTACTGTAACCTAAATGAGAAATATTAAGTTGGTTCATTAAAAGTTCAAAAGTGCTGTTTCTTGTATTTAGGGCTTATTTTATTTAACAGATTGAAAATGTAATCATTTCTATAATATATTGTATTCTCTAGTCTGCCATCAGTATAGAACATTATGTTATCATTTAGACACCACATTCTAACAACCACAAAGCAAAACAAACATAATTAAAAAAACACAGTTAGCAATACATTGATTAACATAACTGAACAATTAAATACAGCCAGTTCCTAAGTGAAGCTCTGACACTAATGATTATACAAGCTTGGAAACCTTAATGCAATCACTGGAATCCTTCAATAAACCCACATTGTACTCTAGTAGCCTTAACCAAGACTCGAGGGACAAAATTTGGCAGAGTTAGGACAACAGTTTTCTTTAATGAGGTCAACTACTCTTTTAGGTCAATATAACAAAACAAGAATCACACCCACAACCACAGGACAGATATTTCCACACACCAATCATTAAATACCACAAAAATTCAATGCATGGCAATAATATTGCATGATATTCTTTCTTTAACTTTTATACTGCAGATGACCTTTTCAATATATATTGAATATTTGCTGACCCAAATGCTGTAACACCAACATTAAAATATTAAATTCATCAAAGGTTATCCCAAAGTAAGCATCTCAAATTCACATCTGGATGGAATAAAAAAAGAAAACTACTGTTTTTCAAGTGTTGCAGTAATAAGCAACCAATGATTTCCAAATAAATTGTTTCTTAATGATTTTTTTAATCCTTGGATTTAATTACTACTCAGCCCAGCTTCTCTAGAAGCTGTCTATCCTATGCATACAATAAAGAAGAAACTAAATCAGTGTTCATCCAGTTTACTAATGCTGTTGACTGCAAACAGAATAGGATAATGATGAGATTCAAATTTCACGAAAAGCAAACTACATATGTAAAGAAATGAAATCAGCTTTAGTTGGAAAATGATTTATAAAAGCTAAGCTTAAACACTGAAAAAATGCTATATGTGAAGTTTTAAATAATGAGCATCTTCTCCAAAGATTTCAAAATTGCCAATATTTATCCAGATTACCAAGGTAGAAGACTAACTTTGAGGCTGATGTGAGAAAGATAGAGATTTGTGACAAGCTCATCCTTGTAGGGCTAGGAATTTGTTGAACATTTTTCTGTCTGAGGTTACAACTTGAGGTTTAAGAGGCCTGCAACCTCGTTAATATTTGTCCTCCATAAAATTGCACCCACATATCCCTCCTCTTGGATCCTAATCTGCAGCAACCCCCCCCCCCCCTTGGAAGTGGGCTGAGTGCTCATTTGTGGAGATAAGATACAGCATCTCTCCCAAAATGATCATCTGGCCCAGCCTCAATATACAAAGAATAACGTGGGGGTAAAAAGTGTGAATTAGCATAAATGTAGGCTTTCTGAAATGCTCAGATACAGACATGTTACAAAGGCAGACTGAAGATTCTGCCATAGCTCTATCTGAATGTGACATCAGGCCATCCGATACCTGGAACCTTGCCTGAGAATGAAAAATCTGTATATCTCACAACTATCTACCTGGGAAACCTCTGCATTGAGATAGGCTCATCAGTCTGGATGATTTCTGGGGCAGGGGGAAGTTCTATCTAGATATTGTCTGAAAGCCTGCCTTAGTGAATGGAACAAAGCTGCCAAAATAAGCCATGTAGTATGGGGAAGAAAACTAGCAGACAAATGGACTAGTTTATGTGGAAGTCAAGAGACCACTTGTAGCAAAAACTTTGTATGAGCTTGAGGCATCACTTCTTCCTTAAGAAAAATGATGAATAAGAGATGAGTTTAAGAGCTCGGATGTAGTTTATACAACTGTCAGGGGACCATAAAAAAACCCCACATCCTAGGACAATGATTAGTACGATGAAGGCTTGAAGAAAGGTTTAAAGGAAGGGATAATCAATCACCTAGGGACCAAAAGCCCACAAAGCAGTTGGATCCTTCAACTTGAAGTAGGCTTTTAAGAAGCTCTTCTTCATTCATTTCCAATGGCAACAGCCATTCCTCAGGAATGCAAAAAGGAAAATATAGCTGCCAAGTGTATTTCAGAGAAGATAAGTGTGAGCTAAATTTCATTAGCCAAAGTGTGTATTGCAAAATGGAGGATATTGAAATAACTCAAGGCAACAATGGTTTACTGAAAGCCCAAACAGAAAACTTTTTCCACATTAAAACGTAAGTGTTATGCTTGGAAGATTTATGGATTTCCTAGAACATCTAACACTTCACGGGAAGCACCAAAGTTTCTACAGCTAAGAGCCCAGAATCTACACTGCTAAGTACAGAAAACCAAGACCTGGGTCTGGTACCACTCTCTCTCCCTTTCAGCTAGAAAGGGTTGAAAATTTTCTGAAAATGATGATTTGACTAAATAAAGTGTTTAGAAGGAATGTATCAATTTTGTCAAAATTTTCAATGAAAAATTATCAAAATGCTTCTCTCTGAAAAGGTCAAAGTGCTTCATTTTGATAAGTGTTTTGTTTATCATTTTAACTTTATATTAAGTTAAAAAATTGAAAGAAAACACTTTGACCTTATCAGAATGAAACATTTTGAAAAGGTAATTTTGATATTTCCCACATTAATAATTTTTGGGGAATTTCATTTCACAGGAAATTTTGAAATTATGATTTTTGTTCCAATTCTAGACAAAGGGAAAATTCAAAATGTCAGCATTTCCCCTGGAACAGAAATTCTGAGTTTCAACTAGGTCTACTTTCAACTGCAAGCATAAAATTATAGAATAAAATATGAGAGGCAATTTAGTTGTATGTAAATGTGATAGGGATACAGTACAGTAAGGTAATTGCAGAGCTACCTGAATTTACAAAGGATTTGATTTCAAAGCACCTCTAACTGAACTTTTGAGAGAGACGCTATAGAATTCCTCTGAGAGGGTTATAAAAAGACATCTGCAGTACAATCACCATGAACTCATCTGTCTTAAATAGGCATCTGAAAGGGGGCTAAATCATATGGAGAAGTACAGTAAAAATTCTTTCTGCATCTAAGCACCGTAACTCATCAAGCCAGTTTCCAGCTAAGTATTTTCTTCAACTTCAGCTATGATAAGTAATGGAAAATAATTTTTTAAAAAAGCAAATTTTCTATTGTATGTTGTTAATAATAAGGACCAAGAACAGAATGCTTATTTCTAGAGTCCCTGTTATTTTGATATGTTGGTTGATATAAATAAGTGTTATTTTCTTGGAGTATAGGAATGGGTCGTAAAAATGTCTATTACTTATTTTTTATTATTATTATTACTGTTGACTAGAGCTGGTTGGGAATTTTTTGATAAGAGGTTTTTTCTTTGGAAAATGTCCATTTGTTGAAATAAACTTTTCACAGGAAAGGGTCTTTTTTAATGAATTTTTCAACTCAACATTTTTTGAAAAAAGTTTCTAAATTGTCAAAATTAAAAATTCCAGGTTTCCAGTTCACAACAATTTTTCATTTTGAAATTTAAGCTAATTATAGTTTTAAAAAATCTAAATTAATAAATGTTTCAAAATTATCTAAATGAAATGTTTAAAATGATCTGAACAGAGGGGTTTTCTCCGATGTTCAGTTCACAAACATTCTCAAGATTTAGACTTCTCATCCTGACTTGGAATAGAAACATTTTTCGATATCTGAGTTTACAATCATTTTCTGTCCAGCACTACTCTTGACAGCTTTAGAAACTATTATAATGTAGATACTTTCATACTGATAAGTTTTGACTATTTCTTAATGAACTTTTGGTTTATATCATGATTTATTGAGCAATCTTCCTCCCACCAACAAGCAGTATGACTTTGGTAAGTCATTTCACCTTTCTGTGTCGGTTTCCCTGTCTAAAAAGTGTGGATAATGAGACTTACCGTTCTTTGTGAAGTGTATTGATATCCATGGATTAACAGTTCTATATAAAAGCCAAGTACTATCATTTACCTCTTTTGCAATAGATTTATGGACCTCCTCCACCCTGATTCCCTTGCCCCCACCTAATATAAGTCTCCAATATCCCCTTTCCATTCAGACCCATGTGGCCCACAAACACACCCTTGCCTTGGTCACGCCAACCCCAATGGAAATTTATTCCATCCCTTAAAACCAGGCTTGCAAAACTCAACACCTTGTCCTAAATCCATATAACAAACATTTCTAGTTCAGAGAGAGACACTCTCATACCTTCTGGCTAAAGTATTGTGAACCCAACAGATCTTCACTGTTCTCTCTAAGACCAGAACTCATTTCTCATTCTAGTTCTCTAGAGTTTGGCAATGCCATCCCACAGCACATTGCACAGCGCAAGTGGAAAATAACCAAATCTCGGCACAGTTTGGAAAGGAAAAGGAACCAGGGATCAGCAGAAAGACTGGAGAGCTGATAGGTTCATGTATCTTTCATGAAAGGTCATGGGACTGGATTTAGGGACCTGGAGGTGAGATGGTCTTGTTCTTGATGGGGGAGTGAGCTGCCGGTCTGGAGATTTAACTAAGCAATCCAAACCTTTAAGAAGTTTTGATTTAATCTGGCAATAAGAATGAAGCTTGAAGGTTGATTCAGCCACCCTTAATATTTCTCTCTGCTGGACTGGACTTTGTCCAGTCACAGAAGTGGGAAATTGGAAAACTGAGGCACAATTGCAGGAGGAGGGCAGGATTAAAGTTATTCACCCCCATTCTGGTACTACCTAAAAGAAATCCATAGAAAGGCTGCTCCAGAGACCCATCCTATAACAGGAGCCTTGGAAGAATATACCAAGCATGGATTGCAAATTTATGCATGTATACCCCTTGATCCCATGAAATGGCACCTATGTGCCTACACACATTATTCAAGAATAATGCACTTGAATCAATTATAGCAAGAATAATATGAATCAAAGAGAGGGAGGTTGTGTAGAGAATTACTTCTGACCAGAATACAAATTAACACTGCATTTGTGCACCTGTTTGGGGATTATTTACATATTAGTCCTTAATTTGGCTCAACTGACATCCAGCTGCCCCAAACAGCTAAAAGTTTCTGATCTAGAGGTCAAATTTGCAGAGTAATTTATTCTGATGCTCATACTTGCTCTGTTATATTTACAATAATTCACAACAGTATCAGTATTAAAAGTGAGTCTTTGATTATCAATATTTTTGTATGCTATTATTGCTCACATTCTTTGAACTAGTACATGACATTGTATGTAAATGATGAATTCCTTAATAACAATAAAAACAAATTTAAAAAAGTAAAAGATCTTCACACAAAACAACATGTGGATTCACTATGTGGCTAAACCACTTTTTCTTAGAAAACTTTTTAAAAACGTTGTGATTTATTAAAATAAAATGGCTTAAGCTACAATGTTAACATAGCTGCTCTACTACTGCCAGAACTTTTGTTGTATGGAAAATGTATAACATTGTTTTAGCCCCATCATTTTACACAGTGCTTTAGAAAATGATGATTGAGCTTGAAACACAACTGGTGATCTCCCAGTAATTTCTGACAAAATTATCATATGAAAAAACAAATTCTGAATATATAATGAAAATGATGAAAAATAAATTGTAAGAGGAAAACCATTTAAGAAATATATTATATCAATGAGAAGATCAAGCTTCACTGAACAGCGAGTGAGGTAAGAGAAGAAAGCAGAAGGTACTGACCTGGAAGTCAAGCTGGTTGGAGCAGGGGTGAAAGCAGCAGTTTGGAGAACAAACAGAAAGGAAGGGAGATAGCAAAAGAGAATAAAGGGAGGATAAATATTAGTTTTTTCCAACAAATAGTGAGCAGATGTTATAACAGTCTTTATTAAAAAAAAAGGCAGTAAAATAAAACTTCTGTATAGTATTTCTTTGATGAGCATGGACCAAACAAAAACTTAAAAGCAAAAAAGTCACCTAGTCACTTACGGACTATAGAAAACTATATATGTTTATGAACTCACTGTGTACATATACAAATTGTAGTTAATAATATAGGTGGCAATTGTTAAGGCATTTGTTTGGCAACCTGCAGTAATCGTCATGAAACCATTATTTGAACCAGTGAGGATGACCCACATTCAGCATGTCCTCTTCATCCATGAGAACAAAAAACCTAAACAATTTGGCTACAGGTTCAAAGATTTTAATTTTAGAGGTTCAAAGTATTGCACCTAACAATGATCAAAGATATTGCTTCCGTATCCCCCCCACGCCCCCGGTAATACAGTCCCTTTCAAAGCTGAGAGCAATTTTTTTCACTTCTGAGAATGTGGTTAATACTTAATTACTGAAAATATCCAGATGCTTGATAACTTATTTGTACAAAAATATCTAACGTGCCCTTTCAATTAGCCAAGACCAAAAAAAAAAAAAAAATCCCTAACTTATGCCAAACTAGAATAATTCCTAGAGTTGTCACAGCTGCACATTGAAAGATAATTTTTTTTAAAAAACAACAAAAATAGCTTTTGACAGCTATTCAACAGGCTGATTCCTTGTATTTTGCATACTGAATTATGTCAGTGCTGAACGGCTTGAATGCTGGCAATTTTTATAGAATAGCCATTGCTTTTGTTTCCACCTCAATTCACTACAAAAATACCCAGTGAAATAAAGTTTTAGACTAAATCCCACAAAAGTCAGGATATTTGAAATTGAATATTCATAACTGTGCATCTCTAAGGTGGCATGCGTAAACACACAGTTGCAGGTGTGAAGTGGATAATTACATGCACGAAAGAACTGCAAATTGTGGGCTAGAATAGATTGTGCCATTTAATCAAAGCCTGCAGTGAGAGGCATACTGTACTACACTGTTCCAGGTGATCACAGGGGAATTCTGCTCCAAAGAGGCTGAATTGCTCCCTGGAAGAACCCAATTGTGCTATGGAGAATACAATATGATCCTAGCTCTGCTGGGTGATGTGGAGGGGGTAGACTGCTTGTCTATCTTCCCAGTGCAGGAAGAACTAATGCCACTCCCAAAAGTGTATTCAGGTCTTTCCTTCAGGGCAACAATTTTATTCTTCAAATACAAAACTCACAAACACACACATACAAAGCTATTCCCCTGAATAAAGCAAGTTGGAGGGGCACAGAGGCCTTTCCCCTTGAACCTCTCCTCCCTACTCTAGGACCAGCCACAGGAGCTAACTTTCCTGCAACACTCCTCAACTGACCCCTTCTCAGTTGGGGCTGATATAGGAATAGAGCTCGACTGGCTGCAGGCCCTTAAAGAGGGTGGATCGATGGCTTTTGGTGACTTGCTCCCAGGAAGACTGGCAGTGGAGCAGAGAGGCCATAATTCTGACCTTGTATTAAGAGAACGCTATCTTCCCTACTGCACAGTCACCTAAGGACTAGCTCCAGTCTAGCACACCACAAAGGATTTCTGATGCAAATGCTGGCAGACTCTTACAATAGTACTGCATATATTTACTATACAATTAAAGTCCCACAAAGAGAATATAATCAAATTGCATCTAAGAAAATGCCTCAGCAGTGTCTTTGCCTCAAAATAATATCTGTTAGAAATCTTTGTAATTCCTAAGGGCTCTGCTAAGTGGCTGGATTCAATTTAACAAAATGATTAACCAGTCTACATTTTCCTCCCTGGCATAACTCCAGGCTTCAGGGATCTGCATCACGATTTACTCTCTCATCCCCCTCCATCAACCTCATGGCACTTCACTCTTTATCCAACATCAGGCTGGAATGACTCAAGTATATACCTGCAGATTGCCAGATGGGTTAATCTGGGGCTATAGCTCATAGAAGCAACACACATAACTGGACAAAACTGTAGCTTAGACCTGTTTTATCTGTTAAAAATCAACATGTGCCTGATCTGTTTCTGCTTCCCTCAGGGGTGGTCCTCCAAACCTCTGTTGGAGCTTAAAGACCCACAATTTCCTAAACTGGTTTCTTCTGCAGAGTAATTGAGCTGATTTTTTGGGCATACATTGCACAGGCTGCTTAAAGTGATTCATGGAAAGGGCTGTCCAAGCAGAAGCCCTCTCCAAAAAGAAATTTGTTATTAATCTAGTCCATTTCCTTTGTGGACTTTTCTTCAAATACCCTCCTCCATGGGATGGAATTTATCATCCTATGAAGCGTGCAGTGCTCTTTAAACAAATAGAGTCCAGACATTTGCAGGAAACTGTTTATAATTCCCAAATCTTGAGCTACAAATGAGCAGGGACAGCCTCCCTATGCTGCTTTTCAGCGACACACGCTGTAGTGCGAAGACAAACACGAAGAGCCATGCTTTAAGTAGCAATTATAGAATTCCCTGAACTGGAAGTTCCCTCATTTATTAAGCTCTATGATGCAACATATAATGGTACTGGTTGGTATGTGTAGAGGACCAGGAATTCTATAAACTACTGTACATCTTCCTTTCTTTATAATAAATTGAAACTTAAATCATAAATCAGTGTCTATACATACAATTCAAAAAAAACTTCCAATTCCTCAAAACTATTTACAATACTATGTCCCTTTGCCAATCCCATTTACATACTCCTGAGCAATATTCAAAAGATCAAGCCTTTGAGGGGATCTGATCAATCTTCCAGACCATGTTCTCACTTTTGTTGAGTTTGTGTGTGCAGTTCTCCAGGGAAAGGAGGGCTCACTTCCTGACAGAGTACCTGCAGGTCCCAGATCCACGCCTTGTTGTGTTGGGAAATATTTAAGCTGAACCAGATTTTTCTAGAGAAGTCATTTTGGAGCCTCTACTAGGTAGGATCTGGGAGTGTCTGCCTGGTTCTGAACAGTTCCAAATGTCTGGGAACTTTTAAGCCAACCTTTGCTCCTTGGTCTCAGTTCAGGTAACGCTTTTGTTCTCTGCCAATCACTGCAGTTTTGTTGCTGCTTAATTTTTATTTCAGAATCCCATTTTCAAAATTCCTTCAGGTTGGGCTATTTAGATTTAAGCACAGATACAGGCATCCTTAGTTGTCTTCACAGCAGACATTTTGCTGGGAATCGACCAGACACAAGTGATGTTGACTGCTAGGCCCTGGGTGCTTTATATAGGTACATTGTTTTTAATATGTCTTTTTAAAATCTACACTGCTCTCTCCATCTCACCGATGCTCTGGAGGAAATGTGGACTACTAGTACAATATTAAAAATCAAAGTCCTGTGTGAATGGTAAGCATATTTCAAGGATAAATTGACACCTATTGCTTGATATGGAGACTTCAGGAACTCCATGTTTTGCAAATATTCACTTCAATCTCTGGCTGTCCTGTGCTGAGGAAGTCTAAGTAAGTATAGCCAAGTCAATATACCCAGAAAAGTAATCAACTACAATAATGTGTGTCCTTTCCAGAAAAGCAAATATGTTGTTACCCACGGTCAAGCTCCGTCAGGTAGTTTTGTAGAGATTGGGTTTGTAGAGATTGGCTCTGGAGATTGGATTTTCTCCCCCCTTGTTTCATACCCCACAGTCCTCTACAAAAGTCTGCATTTGCCCACTCAGACTGGGTCACCACCCAGACTGTTGTGTTCATGCTCTGCACTTGTTTATTCCTTGGTGTCCTGTATGGATTTTGGAGAGAATTTCTTTTTGTAGTACTGTAGGGATAAAATTGTTCTATCCTTTCAGAAACAGGCCATCAGCCCCAAGAAGGTCCTTTCATTCCTGCCAACACAACAATAGGTCTCTTGGAAGTTGACTCTGAGCCCACCGTCTTTGGCAGAGTTGAGTAATTTCTGGTAAGTTTCATCCTTTAGTTGTTCACCTCTAGTTAGCTGAAGTCAGCTGACAGATGCTAGAATCATTGCCAGAACAAAGTCAATGTAGACTTTGACATCTTTCTCTAAACTCTTTTCCTTTTCATTTGGTGGCTGCTTAATTGGGGTTCTAGAGTAGAGTGTCTACTGTTATGAGAGCTTTCCCTAGTACATGATCAATGTTTAAAGAAAATTGCATCAGCTGTAGTTGAAATCTTTGAATCTTAGGTGGAAGATCCTCCAGTGGTTTTGAATCCACTAAGGGCTTATGGTGTGTTTCTATGTTAAAATCCAAGCTAAACAGATATGCACTGAGCTGTTCACAGACGTAAGTGTCTGCTAGAGCTTTCTTTTTCACTTCAGCATATCACTGTTCAGTTTCTGAGAGGCTCCTTGATATAAATGCAACAAGACTCCGGTTTTGTTTGAGTTCTGCTCCTAAACCATAAGACGATGCATCCACTGCTACTGTTGATGGGTAGTTTAGAGTATTGTGCCAAGACAGGTGGCGAGGTCAGTAGTTCTTTTATTCTATTAAATGCATTTTGTTGTGTGTTCACCCAGATCCGCAAATTGTGACTATTATGGAAATCTCTTAAGAATTTTGTTACATGAATAAATTTGGTAAGAATTTCCCAAAATGGTCTGTCATGCCCAGGAACCTTTTTACACCAGAAATGTTTTGTGGTTTGGGTAAGACAATTAATACTGTCAGTTTGTAAGAATCTGGCTGAATTCCCTGTTTGCTAATTATGTGGCCTACAAATGTTATCTGCTCCTTTCCAGATTAACATTTCTTATTCAGAGTGAGTCTGGCTTCTTGAAAGCACCTCAGAACTGTGTGTAGTCACTCATTATGTTCATTTTTATCTCTGACATATACCAACACCTCATCTGCATGGAAGAGGATGCCAGGAAAACCTGACAATCTGAGAGATTCTCTTTTTGAAATGTTTCTGGCACTGACAATATGCCAAATGGAAGAGGAATGAAACAGAACCTTCCAAACCAGGTGATGAATGTAGTTAATGGTACAGATGTTTTAGCAAGGGGGATATGCCAGAAGTCTGTCATAGTATCTAACTTTGAGAAGACTTTGGCCTCTGATAACATAGCTAATGCCTGATCAGCTGCAGAAAGCATGTGTCTTTCTCTGCGCACCTTTTTATAAAGTTGTGTAAAGTCCACACAAATGCAGAATTTGCCATTGAGCTTTACTACTACACCCATTCTCACACACCAGTCAGTCAGTTCTTCTATCTGGTAAATAACCCCACTCTCTTTAATTCTTCTTTGACTTTTCCTGGAAAAGGTATAAGGATGCACTATGACCCTGAGAGAGCCGAGGGAGTTGGTGATGACACTGATTTTATTTTGTACTCTCTTGACAACATTCCTAGTCCTGAGAAGATGTGTGGATACATGTCCTGTATGGTTTGCTTTCTGCCATTAATGCATTCCAGTTTCAGTAATAGGTATAGTCCTTGTATTGCTGGAAACTCTAGTAGGGGAGTTGTTAGTCCTAGTATGACACATATTACTTGTTAAAGAACTTTCAGTCGTTTCACAATTTCCTAGGGAACTCCCCACAAACATCCAAGTATTGTTACTAGCCCCAAGTAGAATCTTATTTGATCTTTGCTGATCTTCATCTGGGATTGATTATAAGCTTTTGGGAACTGCAGTGACTGCTGCTCCAGTAACAATTTTAAATTTAAGTTTTTGATTGTTTAGATTCATGCTTATGTATAAAGATATTGCCTGTTCTATTGAGGATATAGTCCTTAGAAATATAGACTCACTGTCATCTGATAACAATCCCTCTTGGACAGTTTCCACTATTCTTGATGACCTGCGTGCTATTGCAAAATATCCCATTTTGTGGCATCTCTTATATTCTGCCTCTTTAGCTGCACATTACTGCCAGCTGTAGCTTGGTGTCTTGCCAGATCTTCCACAGCTTTTCCAGCCATCCTTTCTATTAAGGTTTAAACAAATGGAGTCCAGACATTTGCAGAGAACTCTGTTTACAATTCCCAAATACCGAGTCATCCATGAGCAGGGATCGCCTCCCTATACTGCTTTTCACCCACACACACTGTAGTGTGAGGACATACACAAAAAGCCATTCTTTAAGGAGCAGTAACTAAAGAACTTCCTGACCAGGAAGTTCCCAGGTTTAGTAAGCTCCCCACTGCAACACATCCTGATCCTATTTGGTTACCCTGGAGGGCCAGGAACTCTTTAACCACTCCACCCATCTATAATTTAGCCCCTGGTGCACGATGTTGGTAACAGGATATCTGCATTTCTCAGGTTCTGGAAGCACAAGATCTCAGTTCTCATTCCCTTAACAAACCACTCAAGATGTGAACTCATAGAAAGTTAGATAACATAAGATTGTTGTGGGAAAAGCATATTAAAGACTATTAAGAGTATATATTGTTATTGTTAGTTATATTGATACTTGTACAAGAAGATCTTTTACACTTTATTGAAAATGAGTATTAGACCGATAAAGCAGAAAAAAAACCATGACCAATGCAATAAGTTACCAATGAGTGCTAGAAAACTTTTAGGTTTATCAGATTGTAACAATAACCAATTTGAAAAATAGAAGTCTTTTATTGTATATAAAAAGTAATTAACATACAGACCAACCTACAGTATACATGATGTATTGTATACACTATAGGCATTTGTTAGAAGTAAATGATTAAACTGTCAGAAATGCAGTGATTTCTGAAGTAGAAATATAAAGTTCAAGCCAAAGAGAATTACCATATGCATAAAAGTTCCTTCAGTTTTGTTAATAATTCCTGCCTGTCTGCTATTCAGCACGTACATTTCTTAGACTCTGTCCTAAATCAGACATCTTTTCTTTCAAACATTTGACGTTCTCTAGTATACTAGTCAACTGCACAGTTTAAAAAGTGATTTCTCTGTGTTAAGTTTTATTTCAATCTCTAAAATACAAATTTATTTCAACAGTTTTTAAATTTCAGATTAAAGGGTTTAATTATAAACTTCTCCACAACTCTGAAATGGAGATGTTTTATATTGGTAAAAACACTATAACTAATAATATTATGAAGTATGACTTTTATAGTTCAAGCCAACAAAATTAGATACTGGGCAATTTAAAAGAAGAGTACCTTGCAGTGCAAGGAAGATGTTAGAATAGGAATACACATACAGCTCAACAGATTATGTATCAAAATGCATACCTGGACAGAGCACTCACTTTCCTAAGAAATCCCACACAAGCCCCTGTAGCTGGAGCATGTGCTGTCACTATCCCTAAACAGAAGACAACTTGCTCTTTGGAAACTGCACAGGCGAGTAGGGAACAAGTCGGAGGAAGCAAGTTTGCAGAGCTGCAACTCATCTTTTTACCCCAACAAGGAATGGGTGGAGAGTAGGTAAAGCCTTGGCTCTGCTTTCCCTCAGATAACCTGCCAACAGAGCTGAGCCATCACAAGGGGGAAGTATGCAGCACCTTGTAAAAAAACTGCAATAGTTTACTTCTCTCTGGAGCAAGCGGGAATCTCTGAGTCACAATTCCTTCACTGGTGTACCACCAGGTGGCACAGCCATACATAGATTTAGACATTAGGGACAACATTGTCAAAAGAGACTAGGAATTATAAGTGTCTCAAACTTTGGGTCATATTAAAGGAGCCTGATTTCCTAAAAAAGGTTAAGCACCAACATTCTGAAAATCAGGCTTCTTCATTGTTTCTCTATACCTAGAGCAGATTACTTTTCCTGGTGTGCTCACCACACATTCCCCACCCCTTAATGCAGGAAGGTGAATATCCTTATGCTTCCTTGTTCTCCCACACAGCAGTCTAAAACAAGGGATAATCTAGCCCTTACATTCTAAATAGATGAACCGACAATCTATTTCTAAATCAACATTTGTGTTTTATTTTGGAATAGTTAATCTGCTTCTTTGTGGAATACTTTCTTATGTACATTGTATATCTAGGGCTCAATCCTGAGAAGTGCTGAGTACTCTAGCTCTGATGCATGATACATGTGCTTGACTTTAAACATGTGAGTAGTCTCAATGAAATTAACTGGATTCCACACAGGGGCCAGGGGCCATTCTAGCAGATCTCAATGCAAGTTAGAGGCTAAAATTTATAACATTTTATAGCCACCATCTGGTCATACTCAGCTATTCAAATAGACTGTACACAACGTTTCTCAGAAATACGTCACCAATTTTGTCACACTCAGTATACATGTGATTCATTTCTTTGTGTGAAATTGAAGCAAAACATGTAAAATATCCACTACTCATTAGAATCCTGGCCATTTGCTCTATAATCAATTGTCAGTAAATGACTGAAACTGCTTCATGTTCAGACTAAGGTTCACATAAATCAAATAAAAATATCATGCAGGAAATCACATTCATATGTATGAAGAAAACCATATGATCTATTCTTATATTTATGTTTCTGTATTTGATTATATCCTTTTATTAACTATGCTGGAAGTAAACTATTAAACATATTATTTACAGTGTGGGAATCTAAATCTTTATTTTGCCAAATTTCCCAAAACAAGAAGGTTTAAAAGGAAAATTGGGGCCCAATCCTACCAGGTGCTTGGCACCAGTAACTTCTGCTAACTTCAGCAGATGTCAGTACTTCTTAGCACATTAAGGCCTGCAGTTACTATAATTCCTGCTCTGGGCAAGGAGAATTTTCTATATATATATATATATATGTATATCAAAAATGTCACAGTAACTTGTGGGTATTGTGCACATCAGGTACATGTATTTATTATGCATTTATCTACAAAATTTACCTATCATCCATCCTACATCTCCTGGGCACATGCAAATTACTCATACAATTATATATTGTAATAATAGTAAATATATTGTATAGTAAAATAATATGTTGAACAGAATGTTGTTTTCGTGATTTTATTCTTAAGCATTTTATTCTACACCATCCACAAGCAATTATTGGTAACCAGATCTTTGTCAAGTGCCTGCAAAAAGTAAATAAATAATTACAGTAACTTTTGAACATCTGAGTTTCAAACCACGTAAGAAGGATGTTTTACCTCTAATTCACACAAGCCTCCTTCTGTAAAAAACAGATCTTGGCTTTCTCCCTCCAATAACAATTGAAATAACTAGTGGGTCTGTTTTGTAGCAGGATCTTTCTTCTGGGACAGTGCACCACTTTGTCCAGTAGTAGCTGATAGATTGGCAGGATCTAGCAACAGTTATACTAGGACCCACTGAACTTGCTTTTGATTTATGTGGCCCCTTGTGGCTCTCCTCTCACAACACAACCACTGGAATACACTTTTGAAACACCCGAACACACAACATTGCTTCCTTCCTTCCTTCCTTCCTTCTTTCCCATAAGAGTGGCTACTCTGGGATAGGAATGGAGAAACCTCACAGACTCAAGAACTTCACATATATAGTACAGCCTGGGGCACAATCTGCAGGAGGAGCTTTACAGTACTGTTCACTTTGAAAGGAACAAGATTAGTGGTTCCTATAGCATCTCTCCCTCCATTAGAGAAAGGCTGAACAACTTCCCCACATTTAAGAAGAAAGGATACTTGCCAACCTTCAAAGGATACCTGCCAACAGAAGAATGTGAGGTACCCCAGAAAAATACCCAAAGAAGATTTACCACGTCTTTCCAGAATTTCTCAGCGGTATACTGTACATGCTGTTCCAGGCAAGGACAAATGTCTGGAATGGTTCTTATTTGGGTTCACCTAATACTAATACAGTATCAGTAAAAAAGCATAATTACTCCCATAATGCAATATCTCACCCAGGTTTTGCAGACAGGGATGTTACTATGTAAACTGTGTGGTAGTTTCCCTATATATACACTCTTTGATATGTAGACTACCAAGCCTTTTCTAGCCAAAAGGAGGAGATTCCAAATCTGCTTCAAAGCCAGCACATACACTTGTTTCTTAGGTACAACTCGTGAAGTAATGTGAATTGACTTTTTTTGTTATTTTAGGTCTTTCCACAATGGAGATCACTTAATAAAAAGGCCATTCAGTATAAAGCAAATAATACAAAAATTACCTTTCTAGCTCAGCAATTTTCTTATCTTTGTCATTCTTCTCATTCTCTACTTCCTTGAGGATTTCTAGAAGTCTGTCAACCTCAGCTTGAGCTTTACCACATTCTTCTCTGTAGTAAGATGCCTCTTTGTCAAGCTGTTTCATTCTGTCTGCAAATTCTGGGTTCAGTCGAGCTTCTTCTTCAGCTTCATGAGCCTTTAGTGTTAAGTTAAAAAACAACAACAATCATTTAGATAGTTTGGTGGCGCTACTTCTGCAGCCTCAGAGTTCAAGTCTGCATGAAAAAAGGATTATGGGTATTTTTGTCAGTTGGAAACGTATTTCCATAGAGGCACAGCAAAGAGAAATGAAAATCTGTCTGTATTCTTTCTATAATCATCAGAGGTTTGTATTCACAAAACTGCATCATGAAGAAAAAATAATAGATAGTAACAATTTAAAGGAAGGAATCAGTGCTGTTTTTAAAGGTAAAACTAGAAGAATGCTTTCAGCTGACAGTTTTAACCCAAAGCCTTTTTTTCTACTGTTAATACTTAACCTGAAACATCAGAGGAACAAGCCCATTGGTGAACATGGCACAAATAAATATACCTGGCAAACACATGCATGGGTGGGTGGCAATTTCACAGACAAGAAAGAACACAATGAAAACAACAACAACAGTGTGGAGTCCTGTCCTACTCCCACCAGAACTAATGGGAAAGCCCCATTAACTTCAATGGGAGCAGGATTGGGTATAAAAGTGTTTTAAACTGTTGGCTGAAATAATCACAGACAGATGGAAACAACAATGCATTGCAATGCTTAGCCTACCCCTTGTTTCCCATTATTCCTAATTGGCATCTTCAAAGAGCAGGCAGGAAAAAAACAAGTAGTTTAACCACAGTGCACATTAAACATAGAAAATTCAGAGAAAATGTACAAAAATTTACAAAAATTAATTAGAACAGTAGGTCTTCCTGCTATCTTACTAAACAGAGCAGATGTTGATTTGTTTTATTTTTAATTTCAGGGAATAAACAAGGCAAGCAAGCAATGAAACAACTGCTGGTCAAAATGAAACATGCATGTTTTGAAAAAAAGATCAGTACCACGAACTACTACGGTTAGAAGGTTGACATTCTTTGCAATGATTTAGTAGAAATTTTTTAATATATATTTTTTTAAAGTTTTGTGTTTAAAGGAGGAAAACAATAAATTAAATTACTGAAGAACAAAAATATTTTGTTTCTGCATGTAACATAATTTAAGCATGAGGATAATAAGGAAATAATGATGCTTTCAAATTCTATTTTTCTACTTGGGGATTTCTATTCACACAGGAGATCTAATTGTGAAAAGAACAAGGAAGTGACATAAGAAGCTCACTATATTTGTTTTTCTTGTTACTCCAACCTGCCCCTCTAGACTATATTACATTCTTAGGGTACAAGCTTCACACAGATGCCGGGATCTCCCTACACTGAGCTCATTGCAGGGTCTGGTACTCAGAGTATTTCAACTATATTGTTCTTGTGGCACATTTACCAATAAAATATTTTTTATCCTTCAGAAATCCACAAAGTTGATAAATATCACACCGCGGCGCAGATTAGCTACAGTCAGTGATGAGCTGCCAAAATCTTAACAACCGGTTCCCTCCTCACCCCACGAGGGAGTCATTGCCCACCCCCCGGGAATCCTGCCCCATCCAACCCCCCACGTTCCTTGATCCCCTACCCCCACCCGGGATCCCTGCCCCATCCCCCCTGACTTCCCCCAGAACCGGGCAGGAGGGTCTCGTGTGCCACCGTATTGGGTGCCCACCCCGCCCTTAAGAGCCAGAGGGACCTGCCAGGGTGCCGACTCCATGAGTGCTCCAGGGCTGGAGAACCCACAGGGAAAATTTGGTTGGTGCAGAGCACCAACGGGCAGCTCCCCACCCCGCGCCCAGCCCCAGCTCACCTCCGCTCCGCCTCCACCCCTGAATGCACCGCCCCGCTCTGCTTCTCCACCCCCTGGCTTCCCGTGAATCAGCTGTTCACGCAGGAAGCCTGGGAGAGCTGAGAAGTAGGTGGCGGCTACATGCTCAGGCCCAGGGTGGCGGAGGTAAGCTGGGGTGCGGAACAGTTCCCCTGCGTGCCCCCCAGGTTACCTGCTATGGCACGGGTGGCCCTCCTCACGTCCCCCCACCCCAGCTCACCTCTGCCTCCCTGGGCCTGAGCGCGAAGCCACCGTTTGCTTCTCAGCCCGCCCTGACTTCCCGCCCGAACAGCTGATTTGCGGGAAGCCGGGAGGAGGGGGAGGCCGAGAAGCAGAGCGGGTCGGCGCATTCAGAGGAGGAGACAGAGTGGAGGTGAGCTGGGGCCGGGCGCGGGGCTGGGTGCTGCCGGTGGGTGCTCTGCACCAACCAAATTTTTCCCGTGGGTGCTCCAGCCCAGAGCACCCACGGAGTCTGTGCCTAAGGTGCTACTTTTTGATGTGATCAGTGGAGGGAGTGGCTGCTCCCCCTGTAGCTATGCTACCCCACCCCTAGGAGCCAGAGGGACCTGCCGGATGCTTCCTGGGAGCTGCCCCAGGTAAGCACCGCCGGGACTCCCCACCTCGGCTTTGCACCCACCAAAGAAAACCCAAATTCCCTGAAGCCCAGACACACACTATACCCACTTCACCACATTGCTTTACAGAAATAGTCTCTTTAATCATTATGGATGCTTTAATTAACGTTAGTTTGCATGCCAACTTTAAATTAAAATTGTACACGTTTGATGCTGCTTTATATTATTGTAACTGTGAAGAGCGTTATATACATGTACTGGATGTTGAAGGCAAAACAGTCATGTTTTCAATTTTTCGTGTTAAAATTAGTTGTGTAAAATGAAATCACTTGGAAGACTTTTCATGTGAACAATAATAATTCCCGGCGGCTCCAGGAAGGGGAAGTAAATGGCATCAGGAGACTCTCTATTCCCCTTTGCACTCCTGTTCAGTAGCCAGGAACAATAAAAGCCCAATTATTCCCCCAACAAAAGAACTATGCCTAGCCTGCCCAGTATTCAAGACACTTCAAAAGGGGAATGGTGAAAGCAGAGCCAGGATTCCACACAGCAGAGGCACCAGAGCTAGCTGGGCATGCATGCAGAAATACGCTTCACTCACAAAAAGGTATAGTTGAAGGTATATTCCCCTACATACTGGCAAATTCCATGAGGAATTCCGCCTTCCAAAGGCACAATTCCTCCTGGATACGTTCCCCCTGGAGCAATGCATCTCCACACCACTCCAAGCACGAAACAGTGCCTATAAAACTCGAGTAAGCCCAGAACTGATAAATTACTTACCCCACCCTACCAAGGCTCTGAAGATGCTTCACAGAGATGCATAACAATTGAAATAATATAAAAAGCACAATGCAAATACCAGGATAAAAACATTCTAATCTAAAAACATTAGGAAATTAAATACTGGGCCCAGTATTTGAAACCATTATTAGGTTGTGCCTACTTGAATGGGATTACCCATTCAATAGATTGGGACTAATTGGGAGAATAAGGGTTGTTTTGCAGAAGGAATGCAGGATCAAACCCATGCACACTACTAAATGGAAGGAAAAAAGGAAAGGTTCTAAATATATGGAGGGCTGTTGGAGCAATATCATAAAACATCTTTGAAACAGAAAAGTTTTCTGGTGTTATTCAAAATTTGCAAAGGACAGACTGATTGGTTGTAAATAGAAAGTGAGGCTATGTCTACGCTACAGCCTATGTCGGCAAAATTTATGTCGCTCAGGAGTGTGAATATTCTGCCCCACTGAGGGACTAAATTACACCGACATAAGCACTCATGTGCACAGCGCTATGTCAATGGGAGACCTCCCACCAACATAATTTATGGCACTTGCGGAGGTGGGGTGTTTTTATTCCAGTGAGAGAACTCTCTCCTGTCAGCATAGAGCATCTTCACCAGACGTGCTACAGCTGCACAGCTGTACCAGTACAGCTGCGCTGCTGCAGAGTAGTATGTATAGACATGGACTAAGTTCACAACTAAGTTATTCAATTCTCTCGCATTGGGGACAAATAGAGAGACAAGGTGGGTGAGGTAGTATCTTTTATTGAACCAACTTCTGTTGGTGAGAGACACAAGCTTTCAAGCCATGCAGATCTCTTCCTCAGGTCTGGGAAAGACACTCTTGGTTTTACAGTTAAATGGGCTAACTTAGGGTTGCCAAACTGTGGCTTGTGAGCCACACATGGCTCTTTTACCTTTAAAGTGTGGCTCATGGTGGCCCCCCACCCCCATTCTTCACCTACCAGACTGGGTGGGAGGATGCTCAGGACCTTTGCCTTGCAGCAGGGTGATGTGGTAGGGGCTTCTGCCCAGCGGAGAGGGGGGTCTTGGGGCTTCAGCCCTGTGGGGAGCACCTGCCAGGGCTCAGGGCTTCAGCAGGAGCAGCGCTGAAGCCCCAACCTCTGGCTCTCGAACTTCTGAAGATTGTCGTATGTGGCTCGGAGGGCCAGTAAGTTTGGCCACCCCTGTGCTAACTACTTGCTAAACATTGCGTTCCATCTGAACAGTTCTTTACAAGACAAAATTTTCTTATTAATATTCACCAGTTACATATTAAATATAAATGCCTTTAGCTTGTTTGTTAATTTTAGGGGCTTGATACTATTTTTAATTTGAATAGTACTGTAACCATCTAACAACAGTTTCTCAGTAATAAAAGTTAAATATAAATACACACTTCTTATTCCAATTATTAATTGGGATGTTGCATTTTAAAGGAAATATACTACTTGCATACAATTATTGAATTGATACTATGCTGTATTTCGTTTTGGAAAATACATTATTATTTTTTGCAATCCCCAATACATGCAAATGAAGAGACTGTCACACTAATGTTTGAACTTCTCTGATTCTAAAAAGCATTTCATATTTTCAACCCTGGTTTTTATTTTGCATTCCACAAGTAGAGGCAAAATATTTTTTCTATATAATTACCAAATTGTCTACAGAAATATTAAAGTGTGATAAAGACATATAAAATTAATGAATTTATTATATATTATGCACACATCCTGCATTCATTTTTCTGTATCAGATGTATGCATTGGAATAGTATACCTTAATTTAAACTAGCCAAAAATATCAAATTAGAGCTTGAACAAAAATAATAATTAAATGAAACAGCAGAAATGTACATGCAAAAAATACTTTCTAAGATCCTTCAAATTTTATCTGGTTCAATAATAAATTAAATAATCTGTTCTCCTCTTAAATTTTAAAATGTCTTTAAATTTAAGTTATTTTTAAGCTAATTCCTGGGACTGAGCTAAGCAATTTAGAACTAAAGTTTGCTTTGGTTTTTGATCTTTCATTGTTTCTGCTCAGTATTTGCAGAATCAGGTCCTCAATATTCAGAAGCAGCTTGAAGGACTAGAAACGATCCAATAAATTGTAATACCATATTACAAAAAAATAACAACCATGCAACTGTTTTCTAACCATTATTTACTAGCACAGGGCATGATTGTATAATTTAAACCGTGTTCACATCTACACACAAAAGGCCCAAATTCTGTTCACATTATTCAGACAAGTAGTCCCTCTAAATTCATTTTGAATATTCTCATGAACAAGGTGACCAGGATTTGGGACCCTTTTATATTTTTCCACTTTGCTACCCAAAAAACTTAGAAGTGTGAAACAGAGTAATCTGTTTGTTCTGTGCATTTTTAAAATGTAGCTTCAGTGATAAGAGTTTCAGAGTAGCAGCCGTGTTAGTCTGTATCCGCAAAAAGAAAAGGCGTACTTGGGGCACCTTAGAGACTAACAAATTTATTTGAGCATAAGCTTTCGTGATAAGAGTGAGTGCCCCATAGTTGAGCTTATGCTCAAATAAATTTGTTAGTCTCTAAGGTGCCCCAAGTACTCCTTTTCTTTTTGCGGATACAGACTAACACGGCTGCTACTCTGAAACCAGAGTTGATAGTACTCTGTGGACTAACAAAGGTTTATCATTCTACTGAAAAAGGAACAGGCAGTATGAGGGAACAAAGGCTTACTTAAAAATGGATTGTTAAATGCCAGAAAGGTTTAAAATGAAGATTGGAGTTCAACAGGACTGTATTTTGCCATCCACTTTATATAAAGTCATTTATCTCATATATGGAAACACACATTTGGCTAGCTTTCTGTTAATGGCAATCATGTAGTCTAAAGAACAAGTCTTTAGATCAGTCTGAAAAAATATTATTCTCACATTGTCAAAAATAAACACAGAGGGAAAAATAACTAAAGAAAATGTGCATTGAGGATAAGATGTAACTACCTGCTACATTAATTTAATATAAAAGATTTTCCATCCAGTGGTTTTGAACCGCTGAGAGATAGTTCTTGTAAAAAAGAAGTATGCAAAAAGTTAAAATTGATAAGATTTGGGATACTATATGCAAAAAGGTTAATGGTCAACAAATAGCAATCACTACAGCAATGTGATTAAAACTGAAATAATGAAGGGAGTGGTCTACATAGAGCAAGAGAAAAGGTAACCGAGGAGTCAGCAATAAACAAAAGGTGTGCACAATAAGAGTGCGGAGGATGTGCATGAAAGTATGTCGTCTACCTATGAAACAATCATGTATATGACCCAAACTAATATAAGGAAACAATGCCATTGTACAAGAGTACAAACCATTTGATCACTACAGTATGTTGGATGAGAAAGTGGGTATATTATTAGGTTTTATGTTCTCTATGAACAAATTATGAGTGAATTTCAAATGTAATTACATGATTTTCAAGAAGTAAATATGGTAGATTCTATGGGATCTATTCCCCCATTTATACACATGAAATTTCCATTACATCAGTAGAAATACTCAGCATCAGCAACAGCACAACGGACCCTAGGGATGAAATCCTGGCCCACTGAAGTTAATGAAAAAAAAACCCATTGACTTCAGTGGGACCAGTGTCACCCCAAGTGTATAATACCATATTTTTATAGAACCCTATAAAATCAAGATCTATCACACCTTCTGATTGGAATTACATGGTAATTATATTTAGAATTACTATGTAATCCAAAGGTCATAAATTGCTATGTTATCACAATCCAGTTACATCTTTATTTCTGCCCTGTGATGCTCACAGCATATTTTTAGTGTTAGTTTGTACCAGCCAGAAAATCTTCTACAGATAAGAATGTGTTTGTTCTTCCTCAAATTGAAAAATGAATACAATAGAGACAAAATAAAATTGCTTAAGAAACTATATTAAAGAAGGCATCAAAGAATAATCCCAAACAAACAAAAGTATTATTACATTTTCTTGTTTAAATTATAGAACAACATTGCAATTTGTTTTCATCATTCTATATTTTCAGCCTTTTCTTGGCAAAAATATGTTTTTTAAATGTATAAATACTGAACATGCACATTCTTTTACTGAAAAACTGATCTTTTGCCTTCTGAACTAATGTGATCATACTGCAACTTTACAAAAATATGCTGAACAGACATTTACTAGGTATTATTACTGATATTATCAATTGAGATATTATAAATAAATCACTGCATATTATTTTGAATTTGAAGGATCCAGTAAAGTATTCGATGAGCATAGCAGTAAAATAAAATAAAACAAAAAACTATCTTCTGCATGCTTTTAAAAAATATATAATAGAGAAGTTGAGGACCTGAAGGCAATGACATTTGAACTTCGGAGGATGTTATATTAATCCAATTACCAGTTAATACATATCATATTCAAAAGAAATGGCCTTGAAGTCCACAAAGCTCATTTATTTTGACATAACTAAAACAGGTGATCATCAAAAAAGTTTTTGCGAAGCTCCATAGCGGAAGAACACAACACAGTGTCAGGTCAATGGATCCTCATGCTTTCATATGTTACAGCGGGCACTTTCAGAAAGGACTTACTGGATTGTACATCTGATTGAACAACTGTTCAGCTTGCTACATTGCAAAGTTGGGAAGGAGTGAAGCATAGACAGGAAAAGAAGGAAAGATCCAGGAAAACAGCGTTAGCTCAACAAATCCAGTGCATTTGCACAGAAGAACTTGTCATAAAAAGTAGAAATTTAAGTTTCTAAACATTCCTCGGTGAAAGCGAGAGGCACTGGGGAAACATAAATGTTGACTTTGGCTTCTAAAAAAGAATAGCTGGAGTAAAAAATTTAAGGTTTGTGTTACTTTCCCTTTCTCAAGTTAAATAACCCATGAAATAAAGAAAGGTGTCCACTTTTGATGATACATTAAGTGCTAGTCTCAAGCAATGAATCACTAGAAGCGCTTTTAGCCAAGGCTGCAATTTATCACAAAAGTTTCAAAGACAGTAATAATAAAAGATTAATTAGACTTTATCACTAAATTTATGGTTTTTATTTTGTATCAACACAAGCCTGAATTTTTGATTCAATATGACTTTTGAACAGTACAGCTTGGCAAACAGTAGTTTAGCGACAGCAAGTATGTCAGTAAGCATGGAAATTTAAAATCCATGATAAACAACAAAAGAAGGAAATTCTAAAGTGGATAATAAGATTCAGGAAAGCAACATAAAAAATAATTAACTACCTATGAGGTAATTCCTGCTGTTCCATCATAATTAGCAAAGGAAAATAAGTAAAAAAAAAAAATGCCTGTAGAGTTTTGGCACAAAAGTGTTGGGAGCTCTCCACTCATTTTGTTCCCATCAATTCCAAATCATAATCCTTGTAACAAAAGGCTTAATAAGCATGCTCATGGTTTTAAACAATTTTGGTGTACAGTAAAATACAATATGAACACAGGAGCAATTATTCTTTTTGAATGCTCTCCTATTTATTGGTTTTTAAACACATATGCTATTTCAATTAATAATGGGGCTGCGGTTCAGTTTCTTGTAATCAAATATTTCAAGTCTGCCTCAGGATTTTTGTTTTACTTCTGAATATATTCTTTCTGAGTCTGCATATTTTCTCCCCCAGAAATACAAGTATTGTATAGTGTCAAGTATATAATACTGAGAAATAGTTATAGTCAAACCCTGGGAAAAAGATCTTGGAGAAACAAAATTTTATATAGAGAGAGATATATAGAGATGTATATAGACATATATAGATAAAGGAGGAATATAAATATTTGATAGATAGATATCATCAAAAAAAGGAGGAATTTAAAAAATAATTGAAAAAGGAGAGGAACAAAATTCCAAGGCAAAACTGTTCCTCGTCACAAGTTTGATTAGGCGTTGCATCCCATAAACACTTCTTCGGGGCATGCTTAGGACTATGACTTCTCAGAACTATTCACTGTTGCAAATATGTTCTGGATTAAATCAATGTTTAGGAATAAAAATTGATACAACTAAAGAATCATAGCTAACGCTGAGCAAGTTTACTAACAGTACCGCCACTCTGATTTATTTATTTTTTAAGAATGATAAATGATATGCAAGTTGTTAATATTTTTTAAAACGAATGGATACATATTTGGAGTTACTTTTCAGATTATGTCCAATGAAGTGCCACATCTCTCACCTCTGCAGTGTTGAGTGTTCATTGATACAGTGAGCATCCATATGGGACATGCAGATTTGTACACTGTGTATAAGAATGAAGAAATGTATACGCTCCCTCCCATCTCCATTCAACAAAATTCTAAAATCCTCCCAAAACTGACTTCTGTTTCAGTTAGTTTGTTAAGGGATAAAATCAGCGACTGAAGGTAGGTTTCAATTTCTGGAGAGCGAGTTACTTTTATCACAGGATATTTTTAGGTTTAGCTGAAATTAAAGCTTTTACTAAAGTAAATGTAAAATTAAAAATTACTGTTTGCAGTCCATTGTCATTAACAGCCAGTGTTTCTATTCTCCTAAACACATCCAACAATGTTGAATCTGCATGTTATTGTGGAAATACCAAATCTCCTACAAATCTTGGGCCAGTTCCCATTGGGAATTCATGTTGTATTTATGGTATAATCAAACAATTATATTTTCAACTTTCATTTGGTAACCCTTTGTATTTTATTCATAAGCACCATACTTCCTTTTTATTTGAAAGGAGGCCCAGACACTTACAGACTTTTATAACTGCTTATTTTTCCATTACTAAATGATGTGTTGATATATACATTCATAGATGTTGACTTAGAATTTCAACTATTTCAAGCAGATTTCAATTTTTTTTAAGATGACGGGTGCTTTAGCATTCTAAAGAACTATTTATTACAAAAAACCTCTCAAAAATAAGGCCACTGAAAAAATATTTTGAACATGTGAATTCATTTGAACTAATACCGCTAAAAGCAACAACATGAAATATGAAAGTTAACCATAGAGGTAATAATATTTAAATTATAATTATCTGAACTATAATGCAAATAAAGATTCTTCACACCTTAAGTAAATAATATTTATATTTCTTTTAATAAAATAAAAATGATCTCTGGCTACATGCTTTATGTAGGTATTTTAAGTCTAGTGCAAATGGCATTGATAACCTATCAAATATTTACAAGAATTTAAGATTTTGTTAAAAGCTCTCTGCATGCAAGTTATTTGAAAAGATGCCCTCCTCTCATCCAAAATACGAACGGCCATAATGGGTCAGACCAAATGTCCATCTAGCTCAGTATCCTGTCCTCCGACAATGGCCAAAGCCGGGTGTTTCAGAGGAATGAACAGAAGAGGTAATCGTCAAGTGATCCATCCCATTACCCATTCACAGCTTCTGGCAGACAGAGCCTAGGGACACCATCCCTGCCCATCCTAGCTAATAGCCATTGATGGACCTATCCTCCAGGAATTTATCAAGTTCTTTTTTGAACCCTGTTATAGTCTTGACCTTCACAACATCCTCTGGCAAAGAGTTCCGCAAGTAGACTGTGTATTGCGTGAAGAAATACTTCCTTTTGTTTGTTTTAAACCTACTGCCTATTAATTTCATTTGGTGACCCCTATACGGTCATCGCAACAACTGTATATATAGTGTGTTTTATACATGTAAAATTCGTATCAGATCATAATATTTTGAGTGTGCTCTTCTAAAGTATACATTACAGCACATATACGTACTCTAGAAGTACGTAATAAAATCAAAATTTTAGGTAAAAATATAAGACTCAAATTCTGAAAGCCTTGCTCATGCTTGAGTAATACCTTACTCCACAGGTAGTCCAACTGAAATCAATGAGGCTAACTATTCCACATGAGGAAGGGTATGATAATCTGGACCTAAAAATGTCAATATTCAAGCTAAAATAATCAACCTCTTCTAGATCACATAAGCATATAAATCCACGTCCAAAGTATTTTGGGGGTTTAAAGTTTTATCTACACTTCTCACTGGCTTATTTAATAGTTGCAGAAAGAAAATATGATGCTTAAACCCACTTAGTATGTCATGAGTTTGGTGTTCAAACAATGAGTGCAGACACTACCAAATGACACAGCAAAAAGTCAAATAAACAGATGAAAGAAAATGTGAAAATTTGGAGATCAGTTAGTATTGTAATGCAGTAATCTACATATAATTATTCGATAAGTATTGTATTTCTAAAATATTTGTCTTTAAATGTTTGCTTCTACTTCTTGGTGGATATAAATAACGCCAACTGTGATATATTAAACCTTATTTTCTTTAACTACCTCAAATTTAAATTCATTAAATAAATAAAATTAAGGAGAATTTCAATATAAGACCTAGACATTTTTCACTAGAAAGAGTAGTTTATATTCGTACATATAGTAATGGCTGGTTTCTATAACTCCCCGCCCACCCCAGTATTTTCACCAGTTTTTTTCCCAAGTACCCCTTAGACAGGAAACTTAAGATAATTTTTCAGGCTCACAGACAGCTTTTATACATGCTTCTTAAGAAAAAGTCAACATTGTTTGATGCTAGTATCAGCAGATAGCAGAAGACTGCCAGATTTTAAAATGGACCTCTTGCTTCATTGCCAGTTATATACTAGAGAAGTGAAGAGTTTAGTCCATTTCACAATAAGAATTTTCTTAGAAGGCACTTACCTTTTTCAGCTGTGCTTCCAACTTACTACATTCTTCTTTCTTTTGTTCTATGGCTATTTCTAAAGACTTTAATTTGGAGTCTCTTTTCAGCCCTGTTGATGCCAGTGATGATGCATGTTCTTTGAGGTCAATTAAATTAGACTGAAAAATTATCCAAAAAAAGAGGAAAGAGATGGTGTTAGAAATTGCATTGATCCTAGCCACGAAGAGCGTAAATTATCGTTATCAGCTATGTTTTCAGTCAAAAACTTTGTTTACATAGTACATGTATGCAGACATGGGGATGGGTATTTACAGCATAGTACAATATTATTAGATAATTTTTAGAAGGTTAACAAAAAGTTGAATGTTTATGAAAAAATTACTTGTTTTTGAATATGCCATGTTCCCTCTGCTGAAAGAATAGAGGGTAATTTCATCGGGGAAATGGATGATTCACCTGTATTTTAAATGTAATCCTTGAGAATTAGAAAATAGTCGATTCTATATTTTACACTGATCAGTGTTCTCCTTCATATTTAGTTTAACAGATTTTACTTTTGCCAGTTACCCTATGATAGAAGGGTGGCGGTAGCTGCACACCTCAGTATTCTACATATTCATCTGTACTTAAAATATTATCAACTTCTATTGTTAATTTTGTCTGTTTTACTTATAATAGCCTAAGAAGCTTTAAAATAAATTAGAATCATAGAGGTTGAGCCCCAGAAGGGACCACTGGGTCATCTAGTCTGACCTCCTGTATATCACAGGCCACTAACACCTGCCCAGCACCCACACAGTAAACTCAAACAATGAAATTAGACCAAAGTATTACAGCTCTCAGGAGATAGGCACAGAAGCGGAGGGACTGGGATTCACCAAGACGCGAGACCCCTGCGCCTGCCGCCTACCCCTGACCCCGCCCCAATAGCAGGGAATTGATTAAGTGAGATAAATACAGATAATCCTGCAAGTGACCCACAACCCGTGGACTTCTCACCATCATTTCTTGTAGCCCCTGCAAAAATGGCAGCAGGCTTTTATTAAAATCATCATCATCAAGCTGGTGGTGGATTTAAAAAAAAAAAAAACCCGAAGATGGATTTGAATAGAGAAAACATTGTCCATTAATTCATCACAACTTTAATTACTTATAAATTCTCACTTAATATCTTTACTTTAAAGGGTACTCAGACTCTACAGTAGAAGTATTCAAGAGGAGAAAAACCAAGAAGTATCTTGCAGCATGACATGAATAGGATTTAATATTATCACATAGTTTATAAGAATCTAATGAAGTGAGCACAGAGCAGTGGTATGCAATGGCACACCAAAACTTTAGTAGAGAATCAACCAGACCAGGGACTCACCAAGTAAAACCCCTTATCAATAATCAGTCTGACTGAATCAAATACTTGTGGACCTTACTCTCGGAAGGTCGTGCTCCTGCTAAGCCCATTAGTTCAAATAAAAACTGAAAATAGGACCAGCAGTGGAATACTAAAGCCGTGTCAAACATATGTAAAGGAAAGGAAAGGAATATAAACAAAGAAGAAATAAGGGAAAGAAATATACTGCTTTAGGAGTAAGTTTCTAAAAATAGTTGAAAACCAATAGCTTAAACCAGGTTTCTCAAACTTCATTGCACCGCGACCCCCATCTCACAACAAAAATTACTACATGACCCCAGGAAGGGGGACGGAAGCCTGAGCCCCGCTGCCCCAGGTGGGGGGGCTAAAGCCAAAGCCTGAGCCCCACTGCCTTGGAGCAGGCCTGAAACTGAAGCTTGAGGGCTTCAGCCCTGGGTGGATGGGCTGCTGTCACCTGAGCCCCGCCACCCAGGCCTGAAGCCCTTGGGCTTCAGCTTGAGCCCTGAGCAGTGAGACTCAGGCTTCGGCTTCAGCCCCAGGCCCCAGCAAGTATAACACCAGCCCTGGCAACCCCATTAAAACAGGGTCATGACCCACTTTGGGGTCCCGACCCACAGTTTGAGAACTGCTAGTTTAAGCAATTGGATAGTGTCTCTAATTAACTTGTTTATATCAGTGAAACTTGTTAGAAAGATCAGAACAATAAAGATTTTTAATTTTACTGCAAAGGCTGACCTCCTTCTCTGTTAGTTCAGCTTGTAAAGCATTAACTTTCTCCTTCAAGTCTTTGTTTTCCTTTTTGAAGGATTCTATTTCTTCCAGTCTTTCTCGGTCATCCCGTTCCCTCTGCTCCTTCAAGCGCTCTATTATTCTCTCCTAACAATAAGAAAGAGTAATAAAAATGTAAGGTATGGTACATCAATTCAGAAAACAAAAACCCTCTTTGTATTAAGTTGCACTGTGAAAATTGATCTTTGGAAGCACATATATCACCTTAATTTTCGAGATAAGGGAAATAAGAGGAGGATCCATCCAACACTTACTGAAGACAATAGAAATACTTCCACTGGCTTCAATGGGCATTGGATCAGCCCCAAATGCTGAATTGTGGTACCATCCCAGACAAAGTTCAACAAAATTTGATATTAATGCAAAATACATATACTTTAAAAATATTTAGAGAACATATTTGGACAATGCACCTGCTTTGTTGTTAATCCATAAATTATGAATGAATGGTCAAAATGACAAAACCACGTTTTCTACTGTACTCAGTTTGAATTTTCTTATTACTTATTATTTACTTATTCTTATTACTTACTTATTTATTTGTTATTAAAGTTCTATGCTGGTTGCAATACAGTCTTCATGAGAGTTCTAAAGTTTAGTTAACAATTGTCTGGTAATTTAGAATGCAAGCAACAATCTGCCAGTTATCGGTAAAGCTATATTCACAGGTATTACATTTTGAGGCAACTAAGAAAAATATTGAATGAGACAGAGAAAAAGGTACCTTTATTTTGATTGTTTACTGATTTATTAGATTATGGGATAAGTCTCCCATGGAATGTGATGGAAGCCATATCACTCGGGAAAGTTAAACCTGAAATACTACTACACTGGCAGGAAAATGGATGGCATAATCCATCTTTTCTGATTCTTTTGGTGTGCCATTTTAGTGCTCTTGATTGTTTCTTTTTAAGTTCTTTTTATACTGATACATGAAATCTCTATTATAAAAGCAGTACCAACTCTTAAAATACTGCTGCATAGCAACATATGACCATGGCTAGTGAAAGTCTAATAGTCAGAATAACATACATTCTCTTTCTCTCATGTTAATTTGCTCTATGCATAGCTTGTTATACTGTAATACATGTAATGTTTTATTCATCAGCTCACTTTATTTGTAAAAAGCTTAGCTATCGTGTAAGGGGGGGGAAGCATTCATTCATTTACAGAACTTATACTGAAATTTATTATTAAGAATATCTAGTTATTTAACTGTCCTCTCTAGACATTCAGTATAATCCTTCTTAGAGGCTTAGAGGCCCTCCAAAACTGTTCCCTTCCTATCCCCCCAAACTACAACAGAAATCTGTAAAAGGCATAACCTCAACCTTTAAGACACATAGAATGAGAATAAAGTGAGGAGTGTGAGCCTAACAAGTTCAGTTCCCACCCCTGCAGCAGCCCTTCCTTCCTCCTCTCCTCTTTACTCTCCTTCCTCCAATGAAGACGTTCCCCTTCCTTAGCCCACTCTATGAAGCATCAAAAAAGTCCCTTTCCTCCAAAAAGGCAGAGCCTTGCATTCCCCAGCTTCTGTACCACAGTCACTAGTTGCTTTCCCTCACTTTCCCCAAATATCTACCATGTGTTCTTTCCCCACCACTGTCTTCAGTGGCCATCATGTATTGTCTGCCTGTTTGCTTCCCAGCATGAGAGAGGGTGTTGGAACTGAGTGGTGGGAAAAGTGGAGCATGAGTAGTGTTTCCAGCAGACAGGGAGGGCTTTTCCAGGCCTCACCAGTCTTTTCAGCTTCCATGGCTCCAACTTTACTTAAGCACAAAACCCTTTGGTGATAACAAAAGATGTAGGTGTCAATAGAGGAGGTTTGGGAACAAACTGATAAATTAAACAGCAACAAGTCACCAGGACCGGATGGTATTCATCCAAGAGATCGGAAGGAACTCAAATGTGAAACTGAGGAACTACTAACCAGACACATGGAGGATAGCTAATGTGATGCCATTTTTTTTTCTAAAAAGAGCTCCAGACATCATCTTGGCAATAACAGGACAGTAAGCCTAACTTCAGTGCCAGGCAAACTGGTTGAAACTATAGTAAAGAACAGAATTATCAGACACATAGATTAATACAATTTGGGGAAAGAGTCAACACAGCTTTTGTAAAGGAAATCATGCCTCACCAATCTATTAGAATTCTTTGAGGGGTCAACAAACCTCCGGACAAGGTTAATCCAGGGGATATAGTGTACTTGGACTTTCAGAAAGCCTTTGATAAGGTCCTTCACCAAGGGCTCTTAAGCAAAGTAACAGTCATGGGATGAGGGGGAAGGTTCCCTTATGGATCAGTAATGGATTAAAAGACAGGAAACGAAAGGTAGGAAAAATGGCCAATTTTCAAAATGGAGAGAGGTAAATAGCAGCATCCCTCAGAGATCTGTATTGGAACCAGTGCTGTTGAACATATTCATAAACGAT
The DNA here is from genome assembly GCF_965140295.1 of Lepidochelys olivacea. Classification (NCBI taxonomy): domain Eukaryota; kingdom Metazoa; phylum Chordata; order Testudines; family Cheloniidae; genus Lepidochelys; species Lepidochelys olivacea. Next base: position 26,607,596 of record NC_140417.1, on the reverse strand, counting down.
CTGGAAAAAGGGGTAAACAGTGTGGTGGCAACATTTTCAGATGATACAAAATTACTCAAGATAGTTAAGTCCAAAGCTGACAGTGAAGAGTTAGACAGGGATCTCACTAAACTGGGTGACTGGGCAACAAAATGGCAGATGAAATTCAAAGCTGATAATTGCAAAGTAATGCATATTGGAAAACACAGTCCCAACTATATAGGCACAAAATAATGGGGGTCTGAATTAGCTGCTACCACTCAAGAAAGAGATTGTGGAGTCACTGTGTACAGTTATCTGAAAATATCCACTCAATGTGCAGTGACAATCAAAAAAAACTAACAGAATGTTAGGAACCATTAGGAAAGGGATAGATAATAAGACAGTAAATATCATAATGCCACTACATAAATCCATGGTACACCCATACCTTGAATATTGCATACAGTTCTGGTCACCCCATCTCAAAAAAGATATATTGGAGATGGAAAAGGTACAGAGAAGGGCGACATAAATTATTAAGGAGATGAAGTAGATTCCATATGAAGAGAGATTAAAAAGACTGGGACTGTTCAGCATGGAAAAGAAAAGACTAAAGGAAGATAATGATAGATGTCTATAAAATCACAAAGAATGTGAAGGGGTAAACAGCACTTTTTCCTACACATTACACAAGAACCAGGGGTCACTCAATGAAATTGGTAGGCAGCAGGTTTAAACAAACAAAAGGAAGTACTTCTTCATACAATGCACAGTCAGCCTGTGGAACTCATTGCCAGGGGATGTTGTGAAGACCAAAACTATAAGTTCATGGAGGATAGGTCCATCAATGGCTATTAGCTAAAATGGTCAGGGATGCAACCTCATGCGCTTGGTGTCCCTAAGCCTCTGAATGCCAGATGCTGGTACTGGATTTCAGGAGATAGATCAGCTGATGACTGCCCTGTTCCGTTCATTCCCTTTGAAGCATCTGGCACTGGCCACTGTTGGAAGACAGGATACTGGGCTAGATGGACCATTGGTCTAACCCAGTATCGTCATTCTTATGTGTTTCTTGCATAAAACCCCTTCAGGATTTATCACTTTCCTGCAGTTTAAAGGGCACATTATATGTATTTACTGGGTTTTTAAAATAATATTCATTTAATGGGGTCTTTTGAATTGAAATAAATATTTTCATTATTTTAATTGTGCGAAGAATATTGTTCTATGGTCTTGTGATTAAGGGGAACGTTTGGAAGTCAGGAGGAGATGGCTCTCCTGAAGATCCCTCATGCTCATAAGCCCACCTGGAAGTGGAACTATTATTAATCTCCAAATGTGAGAAGAAAAATTTACCCATTCACCTAGCTCAGAAGACACCCTGACTCTCAACTATGTCCCCTTCCCAAATCAAACTGTCTAAAAAGCTTTTCAGACATGAATGGCCAAGGGGGAGATAATCTTCATGCTGCAGTGGACCTAGATAGAGCTGGAGGTTAGGTAAACCTGTAATGGTTAAACAGGAGAAAAGAAGGCAGATGATGGAGACCAGGAAAAATATTTTTTTTCCTTTTTCAAAAATCTCAGGAAATTAAACTGAAAAGTCTAAATTAATAGGCTGTCCAGTGCAGGTACTCCATAGGAAAGGTATACAGTGACCTGATCAATTGCTTGGTAAAGGACTTAAAAAGGAGGGATTGTTAAAGGAGCATAATGGGGGGGGCGGGGAAGGTTTCAGGGCTCCTATGACTAGTACAGTAGGGAGTCAATTCCCCTTTCTTGTAGCCCACATTAACCCTCATTTGAGTGGGGGATGGTAAGATCACAGTACTGCGTTGCCTGGAGGACCTGGATGGAAAAAGAGGGGAACTGGCGAAAGCCCCTCAGGCAGATACTTTTATCTGCCAGGTAAGTCCCAGACATCTAATAATAATAAAGTTGCAGCCTGATTAAACCATATCAAGCTTCCCCTGTCCTTCTTTCAGTATAGCCAGACAATGCTAAATGTGTGCTTTACAGTATGTACAATGTGAGCATAGCTGCATGACCGTGAGAATCATAGCTTTCACACTTCCTAAATTTTGTGTTTAATGTGCAAATACCACTGTATTTACCCACTTTTAGCATTTATTTGTATAACAATGTTGCAAATGAAAAGATAAGGAAGTTATCAGCTATTTGCTTCAGGTATAAAAATTGGATGTTTAATAATGGATAAACTGAGAACTCAGTCATGTCTCCTGCTTGATCTGTACATGTAAAATATGTGCTATGTTTCAGTAGTGATCATTATAGACCTGTTTTATTAGTACTGAAAATATTTGTGCTTCTCCAAGAAGTTTAACTGTTTCCTTCTGTTATACAATATGGTACATCAGGCTATCGCGCTTCCTGTTTCATCAATCCTTCAAAGCAAAAACGTACATTATATTGAATGCTCTGTAATTTAACTGTATGTATTAGCACAAAACTAATGTTTAATAAGGTTGTGAGTTTTTAACGTTCAAGTGAAGGCTTTTTTAACTATATAGTAAGGCTTCACTTGCGGGACTTTTAGTACATACATTTGGGAACTTTTTGACATAGGAAAATAATCAGCACTAGGTTTGATGTTCTTGTAATAAGAACATTGATACAGAACAGATATTATTTGCTACTGCACTTCTGAAGAGCAATTTTTTAAAGAGCCTGAAATTCAGTGTTCTTCTCTCATTTTACATCCTGCATTTACTTGTCAGAGAAAATCACCTTTATCCCCTTGGATAAGTGTACATCTATATTAAAGAGTTAAACACTACTACGAGAACCTCCGGCTGAAGACAATGTTGAACAATTATATAGTTCTCTTTCTAACATAGATAAGCTACATAGTGATGACATTCCTTTATGTACTTAGATGTGTTCCATCTTGCATACAGCAAAAAGAAATTGTCAAAGGCAGAGGACAAAAGGCCGACTAGCCATTAAAACCCTTTCCAAGACTATATAATTTTTACAGTGGTAGGCTGCCCAGCTCTATACACCATATTCAAAAGAGAGTGAAATCCTGGCTTCATACAGTCAATAGCAAAATTCCCACTGACTTCAGAGAGGTCACGATTTCATCCAGAGTCTCACAATTTCCTTTAGCCACTTCAATATGACTTTGTGTAGGCATAGAGGTTCGCCCATGTGGATGACGCTGCAGGAATGGGGCCTTAAATAGAAACATCATCACTTTTTTTATTTGAGCAGTATGACAAAAGTGTACTAAGTTTACTTTTTAACATGTCACATATTGTGAGCTACACAAGACATGGATGATGTATGTTATTAAGAGCCCAAACTCACTCCTAATAATAAATACATTCCCAGTTTCTTAGGCGGATATTTAAACTGTAAATTCAAAGATTATCCTGCTGCATTGAATGTAAATTAAGAAATGTTAAAGTATATACATGCTGTAGGCATAAATTACTTTAGAGTGTTTTTATTTTGTTTTTCATACCAATGCCACCTTGAAGATTTAGTTACATAAGGTAATATTCCCTATATAATGAACTATATTAAATGTATACATAATACTCACTCTGACATTTTATTAATGGTTAAATAGTATAAAATTATTCTCAGTCAATCACAAAAGAAGGCTAATTTAACTGTCAGCTGCAGGGGGCTAGATGTCAAAAACGTGTTAAAAGGGCCTAATATACCATGTTTTACTTGATTAACAGCTAACTTGCAGAAATCCCAACAATGTGGTCTTGTATTAGTCTTATTTGCACTGGCAAGCTTTCCTTGTGCACTAATCTAGTACCTCACAGGTCTAATCTACTTGCACTTTATCACAGAAGCAGGAACTGAATTGTAGCAGCATGCTGCTTTATTATCAGACATACTCAATTGCTTATCTACCATGTGGGGCTACAGCAGTTGTATGGCAAGACCAATTTCATAAATATCTGCTTCATGAAAGCAACCTCTTGAGCTGGGCCAGTGCTAAAGCTAAGCTATTTGAAAAGTTTAATATTAACATCAAGGAAGTCAATAGTGTTTTTACCTATTCTTATTTTTAAAAAATTATCTGGGCAGGAATAAAATTATTTTTGGCTTAATACAAAGTGTACCTTTAGTCTTTTTTAAAGAGCTTTCATTGCCTAGAAGAAACTGCAAATATATCAATTAATTATTCCTGCATAGTCCTAACTAATTACTTCCTTAGAATCTTGCACATTATTGCAAGTTATTTGACACCAGAAACAGAATCAATCCTAATTATTCTCAACACCAAAACAGCTATAAACATTTGGTATTTTGGATAAAGGACTGTTTGCCCTATGATGTGATTGGAATAACAGAGACTTGGTGGGATAACTCACATGACTGGAGTACTGTCATGGATGGATATAAACTGTTCAGGAAGGACAGGCAGGGCAGAAAAGGTGGGGGAGTTGCACTGTATGTAAGGGAGCAGTATGACTGCTCAGAGCTCAAGTATGAAACTGCAGAAAAACCTGAGTGTCTCTGGATTAAGTTTAGAAGTGTGAGCGACAAGGGTGATGTCGTGGTGGGAGTCTGCTATAGATCACCGGACCAGAGGGATGAGGTGAACGAGGCTTTCTTCCGGCAACTCACGGAAGTTACTAGATCGCAGGCCCTGGTTCTCATGGGAGACTTCAATCACCCTGATATCTGCTGGGTGAGCAATACAGAGGTGCACAGACAATCCAGGAAATTTTTGGAAAGTGTAGGGGACAATTTCCTGGTGCAAGTGCTGGAGGAACCAACTAGGGGCGGAGCTCTTCTTGACCTGCTGCTCACAAACTGGGAAGAATTAGTAGGGGAAGCTAAAGTGGATGGGAATCTGGGAGGCAGTGACCATGAGATAGTCGAATTCAGGATCCTGACACAGGGAAGAAAGGAGATGTTTTCTAATTCAAAATCTAATTATTTATGTGCAATTCTCAATGCACTAAAATTTGTGGAAATAAATTATAGAACTTGCAAACTGTATGCACACAAAGTTTGCACAGCTGCCCTTTGTACGTGCAAATCTAATGTAAGCGATAGTGTGCCTAGAATCATACACACAAAACTAAAAGCCAGTTTTAGGGCCCTTTTTACAGTAAAACATTTTAAAGGAGAAAAACAGTTAAACCATCTGATTGTGGGGCATCAAGTGGGATTTTTTGTCATTATTTGGTTTGCTATTTTTATGTTTTAATATTCTCTGGACAAAATTCTTCTGTGGAGCATTTTCAAATCAAGCATGGACTTTTTTTTTTAAAGATATGATCTAGTTCAAATACACCTATTGGACTTAAGTCATATGACTTGTGTTATGCAGGATGTCAAACTAGATGACCACAATGGTCCCTTCTGGCCTTAAAATCTATGAATCTCTGAATAAAGCCTTGTCCACACTAACAAAAGTAAACTGACTTTGAATTCAGTTCAACAACACGCTTAAGTGTTTTGCTGACTGAATTTTCAAAACATGGTTTCCACATTCAGTATTAATACTCTGGGAACTGTTTTAGCACATACAATAGTAGCGAACTAGTGACCTAAACTTCAGGTCTAATTTTCAAAAGTGTGTGAATTAGAAACATAAGTCTCAATAGGACTTACCTTTAAAAATCAGGCTGTAAGTGACATAGGCTATTTAGGTGCCTAAACTTGCAGAGAGACCCCTAGTGGGATTTTCAAAAGTGCCTAGATACCTAATTCCCATGTATTTCAATGGGAGTTTTGAACTGTGTTAAGTAGACCTAGGTTAAACCACAGTCAGTGAATAATCCACATTTCACATAGTATAGACAGGGCTCAAAAAGTCTATCTGCTATTTATCTTGTGGAGATCAAGTGCTGACTCCTGTTCATTAAGACCATCGTTTGCATGGCTGTGAGAATGTATAGAAATCTGTAGCACTACATAACAGTAGATCAGGGATTAAATATCTGCTGGGAAAATCATAACTTTTGTGTGTGTGTGTAATTTTTCTTTTAATGTGTGGGGTGATCTTACCCTTATTAGTCATAAGTGTTTAAGAGGGAGCCTTTTGGGGGAGGGGGAGGTTTACAAATACTTTTTTAAAATGAACCTACAAATAATCACTTTAGGGAAGTGGCAAAGCCACTTTTATGGCGATTGTCTAAATGGCAAAACTGTTGAGCTGATGTCTTCTGCTGAGAACTATAAGAACTGTTCTGAACAGCCACAGGCATCATGATCATGCACTTCCTTCCATAGCATTAGATAGTGCAGAGAGGGATGTCTCACAGATAGTTTCAGGAACAACAGGAAACCTAACAATGATCTAAGTCCTTTATTAGATGGTGTGGTGATTTGGGTGAGTTGTCTGTACAATTTATTAAATTGTAAAGTCCATTTGGAATGTAGGGGCTAGTGGTCTTCTCTGTTGTCCCTGAGTCTCCATGTTGGACTGAAATTCCAAGGCTTAGTGACACAGTGCTGACCATAGAGCATTGATAACTTAGGGTGGTCCTCTATTCAAAGACAAAGACAGGAGACTATATTGCTGGCTCCCACCCAAAAGAGCTGGTTTGTCAGGGGAGAGGTTGCCTGGCTATGAAGCCACATGATAGGAGTATGGGATCACCAGTTGAGGCTGATCTGGGGGTCATATGATGGAGGCACTGGAACATTATATAAAGGGCAGAAGCTGATCTATTCAGGGTATTCACCATCTTCAGCTACTCAAGAAGAGAGAAACTGCTGCAGGAGCCTGGTGATGCAAGGGAGAACCCTGCCTACCTGAACTCAGGTGGTCCCCCAGGGAAAGCATGAGTTGGAAGGAGGAGCATTGCATTCAGCAGGTTTGATGTTTTTATATGATCTTTACTCTCTCTGTTTAATCTGATAGTGAAGAGCAATGGTGGTTTAGGTCTTGTGCAAAGTGCCTGTGTGCTATGCGTTGCACCTATCATATGACCCACTGAAGAGGATGTTGTTCATCCTTCAAGTTCGAATCGGACCATGACATCACTGATTGGTTTGGTTTCTGTGAACACGTGAGGCTGATCAGGCCAATTTGAGCTTTGAATTGTCTGTGGCACACTGAACAAGAGATGCCACTATGGCTTACTTCATTACTGGCAGACATGCTACTGTTGCGAGATTTATGCTGCTGGTGCTTCTGCTCTGCCTCAGCAATTCTCCTCTGTTCATAGACTGTAGCTCAAATATGGATGAGGCTTCACAAGGTAGAACAATCATGAGTGAGATCTTCCCAAAAAAACTCTCAGTCAACATTGAAATGCCCCAAGGATAACTTGAGGGTGACTTAAAACATTTCTTCTGGCCTCCCTAAGAGCACCTTTCCCTCCTTTAGCTTGGCATAAAAGATCTTCTTTGGCAGTCACCCATCTGACATTCTGGTGACATGGCATGTCCATCTTATCTGTATTTTCATCAGAGTAGGGATGCTTGGAATGCCTGCCTGTCTGAGAACCTCAGTATCTGGAACCTTGTCTTGCCATCTTATCCTCATTAGTTTCCTCAGACAGCACATGTGAAAGTGATTGAGCTTCATCGCATGATGTCTGTAAACTATCCAGATTTCATAGGCATACATCAGAGTTGACAACACAATGGCTTTGTAGACCTTCAGCTTTGTTGATTAATGCCTCTACGTTCCCACACATTTGCACGTAGTCTGCCAAAGACCACATTCGCTTTGGCAGTCTGACATTGGTTTAATCAATAACGTGAACTGCACATGAGAGTGTACTGCCGAGGCAGGTGAACTTGTCCACTGCATACAGGGTTTGGCCATTCACTGTGACAGTAGGCTCTACATGAGGCTTTCCTGGTGCAGGCTGATATATCACTTCTGTTTTCTTGATGTCAATTGTGAGACCAAAGTTGTCACAAGCTGAAGAGAAATAGTCCATACTTCACTGTGTGTCAGACACAGATTTGGCATTCAGGGAACAGTCATCAGCAAACAGAAGACTGCAAACAGTCACTGCCTGTATCTTTGTCTTCACCTGCAGTCTCCTCACATTGAAAAGCAGTCCAGTATCTGATGCCAATCCTGGTGTCTCAGTCACAAAGGGCATCTGTAAGCATGACAGAGAACATCATACTGAAGAGGGTTGGGACCAATATACAGTCCCGCTTGACTCCACTGGTGACTGGGAATGGTTCAGATAACTCATCTTCCACAACACGAGTGATCATGCCATCATGGAAATGCCGAACCATTGTGATGAATTTCTCCAGGCAACTGAATTCTGCCATCATCTTCCAAAGGCCTTCCTGACTGTATCAAATGCTTTTGTCAGGTCAATGAAATTCATATACAGGTTGCAGTCCTCTCCTTGGACCATTACCTTGTTGCGATGGAGAGTTTTGTGTGTCCCAATGATCCTCAGAACTATGCCAGCTGGAGACTTGTGCTCCTATTAGGGCCACCCTTCGCAAACTGAAGAGGTAAACTATAAGGCTCACACTTTTGGGTGGAGTTCTGGAAGAGGGGGAGTTCAAGGTATGGGGAGAATCTGAGGGATCAACACTAGTTTTAGGGGCTGGGCAGGGGATTGTATAGTTGTGGCTCTCAGGAGGGGGTGCCAGATAGATCTGAACCCCAAGAGTTTGCCCAGAGGCTCTAAGACAGTAGTAATGCCTGGACTCCACTCAGACTCTGTGGTCTTAAAACACCCAGGGATTCAGCAGTTGGATCCCCTCACAGCAGTCTGGCAAGTGGCACACTAAACTGGAACTGTGATAGCTGGCAATCGTAAAATTATCAATAATGATGCAGAAAAAAGCAGAAATGTTCAACGAAAATGTATGTTCTGTATTTAAAAGAAGCTGGATGATGTATTCATATCACTACATGATGATCAAATACTTCCTATTCCAACAGTAACTAAGGAAGATAACCAGAATCTACTAAAATTTTAAAAAAAAAGTGACCTGGATGATTTGCATGCAACAGTTTTAAAAGTTGTGCAAGGAGCTTTTTGGTGCATGTATGTTTATCTTTAATAAATCTTGGAAAAGTGAGAAAGGTCCAAAGAACTAAAATAAAGCCAATATTGTGGCAATACTTAAAAAGGGTAAACAGAATAACATGGATAATTATAGGCCAGTTAGCTTGACATCAGTTCCAGACAAAACAACATAATGGCTCATATGAGACTTAAAGAATAAATGGTTAATGATCTAATCAATGCCAATCAATGTGTCTCCCGGGAAAACAGGTTTTGTTGGATTAATTCACAATCATTTTTTGTCAAGACTAAGTTTGGTAGCTAAAGGTAACTGTTGAGGTAATACTTTTAGAATTCTGTCAAGCACTTGACTTAGTACTGCCTGACATTCTGATTAAAAGTTTAGCACTATGCAAAAATCCATAGGGCACACATCAAATAGATTAAAAACTGGCTAACTGATTGATCCAAAAGACAATTGTTAATGGAGAATCATCAAAAAGTGTGGGGTTTCTTTGCTTAGAGTCTATGCGGATCAGTTCTTGGTTCAATACCATTTCAATATTTTTATAAATTTTTTGTAAAAAAAAGAAATCATTGCTTATAAAGATTGTAGATGTCACCAAGATTTGTGGAAAGGTAAATAGGGATAAGGCAAGGTCACTAAACAGAAAGCCATCAGGATCACTTGGAAAGCTGGGAACAATTAAACATTTATTTCAATACATCCAAGGACAATTGGAGTTAGGCGGCTAAGTGCTTTTGAAAATCCCACTAGACACCTATCTGTATCTTTAGGTGCCTAAATGCCTTTAAAAATGTGGCTGGTAAGCCATATTTAAAGGATGAGGACAGCCTGTAGCCTGGAAAAGCAAGGACTCTGATAAAGTTACAACAGATAATGAATCGAAAATGAGCTCCCACTGTGATGCTGTGGCAAAAGGGGCTAGCACCAATTACTTGCAGTATCCAAATCAAACAGACCAGCATACTGTTTTCATCCCAGGGCAATTCTTCTTTTTTTGTGTACAATTCACCAGAACCAAGCATCCTGTTATTTGCACAGTTCACATCACATTAACCTTATCTCTCTGATCTGGTCTTGCAGTGATTTTTTGTTCTCATGTCTGGTACACCATTAATTCACTTTCCACCCCGTACAAATAGATTTCCAATCAAAGACAGTTAAGCTCCAAACATGAGACATAAACATTATTGGTGCTGTAACTTTCCACACGTATGATGATTCTGATGGACTTCTCTAATTTGAACTGCAGTGTTGCAGTCTTCCAGCTGGACAGTCTACAAAAATAAACAGACAAAACTGAAAAACAAAGGACAAAGCCCATAATTCAAAGCTTTTAGAACTTCTGATCTACTACGTTTTAGAATTTTGTATTATTCATGTTGGACCAGATCTTCAGCTGGTGTAAAACGGCATACTGATTTACATAAGCTGAGAATTGGGTCTATTTTACATGGGAGAAAGACTTAAGTCTTCTGATTCCCAGTTCCCTAGTTAACTCACTTCACCACATTGCCTCCCAGGCAAGTCACTTTAAATTCTTTGAGCATTAGTGTTAAAATTTCTAAAATGGTTTAATGATATTTAAGATAAGCAAAATCCAAAAATAGACACAAGGAGAAGTTATATGCAGCCATATATCATTAGCTAAATATTATTAGCCATTTTACAGATGACAAAACAAGGAAGAAAGGATAAATAACTCATCTGGACTACTGGATTAGATGTGAATTTTGAAGCTGGGGCCCCAGTACTGATGCTAATTTGTTGTGTAATTTTGGCAAGTCAAAAAACATCTGACAGACTCTATTTCCCCATCTGTAAAATAGGGGTGATATTTACTAATTCCATATTTACAGGATGAGAGCAGCCTGTACCTGGAAAAGCAGTGCTATACGACAACATTAAACCCACCCATGCTGCATTTATACCTGCAGCGGTCTCCCTTAAACACTTGCCAATTTATTCAGATGATTAAATAATACTACCTCATTATATGATTAAAATTCTCATTAGACACTAGAACATGATTTAACTTTGCACAAGAGCCCAAACATATTTATTTACAATAGATAACGCTAATTCCATCTCCAGTCACAGGATTTTAATTGCACCTGTAGACTCCAGAAAACCCTCATAACAGAGGGCAGCATTTAATAGTATTCAGACTAGTGTCTAAGACAGGGGTGGCTAACCTGAGCCTAAGAAGGAGCCAGAATTTACCAATGTACATTGCCAAAGAGCCACAGTAATATGTCAGCAGCCCCCCATCAACGCCACGGCCCCACTCCCAGCTCAGGCAGCCCCACCAATCAGCGCCTCCCGCTCTTTCCCCACACCTCCCGATGACTTCTTTTGTGGCATGCAGGAGGCTCTGAGGAGGAGGAGCGAGGGCAAAGCAAGCTCAGGGGAAGGGGCGGAAAGGGATGGAGTGGGGGCAGGGCCTGTGGCAGAGCCAGGGGTTGAGCAGTGAGCACCCCCTGGCACACTGGGAAGTTCGGGGCTGGACCTCCAGCCCCAGAGTCGGTGACTATACAAGAAGTTGCTTATTAACTTTTGAAGAGCTGCATGTGGCTCCGGAGCCACAGGTTGGCCACCCCTGGTGAAAAAGCAGGTCCCACTTACCACTGAGAAGACTCCATACTAATTCAAGTTTATTTAAATATTTACCAGTTGTTCCACATAAAATAAAGCGTGTGCTGAACTTTAAAGCACAAGAATAGTCCCACTGAGTCCAAATACCTGAGTTCAATAGCGCTACTCATGTATTTAAAGTTTATGGGTGAAATTCTGGTCCTACTGAAGTCAATGGGGATTTTTAGGTATTTAGGTATTGTCCAGCCATGCTAGAGGAGGGACAGAAACAATGGGCATGGTTTAATTAAGCCACAACTTTATACCCAAATGTCAGAGAGTACTCAGCAGAGAAAATTGTACAGTGCAGGTAATTCCATAACCATTTATATTACCCAGAGCACTGCTGTCAGCCCTCCCCCTTCCTACACTGGTCCCCAGCCCATTAGCTGCTGGGATCTCGGCACCCACCCCCTCAAATGAGGGCTAATCAGGGCTATAAAGAAGCGGGGGGTTAACTCCCTGCCATACCAATCGTAGGAGCCCTGAACCCCCCATTTTCACTCCTATAAAGAATACCTCCTTTAAATACTTTCCAGATCCATTTTATCTAATCACTGTATCTATTCCCTACAAAGTACCTACACTGGATATCTGCCCCAAGCTTACATAATCAACTGCGACATCATAGCCTAACCCCCGTTTTGTTTTTTGCCCCACCAAGCCCCCAAACTCCTGTGGGAAAGGTCAAAACCTCACGTTGCCTTGATCAATCTGGCAGTGAGGGAAAAATTCCTTCCCAGTTCCCAACCCCAGCCGGACCCTACCTCCGCCCTGCCAGAAAGGAGCAACTAGCTTAATGCCCACAGCGGATCATGACGAAACCTACTCAGACTGGTCCAGGTGAAAACAAAACCAGGTTATGTACTACACTGACTTGGGTACCAATAGTCCCCACCCCTCTTCTGGTCACCTGACCATCCCCACACTGACCTAGCATGGTGCTGCATGTGCCTCCGCTCTGTACCAGGTAACTTTCTGGTTCTCTAATCCTTAAAGGTGGAACACACCTTCTCCAACAACCCACCACTTAATGTGGGATGAAGTCATTTGCAAGTTAAAGGCATAAAACTCCAAATAAAAATAAAGAGCAGATTATTTTAAGGGTTAATTCTGTAATTTTACATAAACTTTCTTTCATTTCTTTCTTTGGTGCTCCACCACTTCAAAAAAGCATCTTTTTATTCTGGACACACTTCACCCCCTCATTGAAAGAGCACCGTATAACACTGCTACATGCTAAACATTACCTTCTCTGACAGAGCTTCTTCTAATGTTGCTAGAGCTGTGTCCGTGTTACTGGAATCCGTCTGCAACGATTTCACTCTGTCTTTTAAATTGGTTAGCTGTTTATCTTTGTCCCTAAGTTGCTCCTGTAGATTTTCGATCTGAAAATAAAAATAGATCACAGTATTAATCAATATTTTCTTATCATTCAAGCAGAGAGTTGGGCCATAATAATCTGCATTACTAAAACAGCTACATGTACATGCACTGTGCTGTATCCCTCAGGATACTGCAGATCTTCTATACCGCACATGATGAACAACAGAGAAACTTCTTCTTTTGCTCAATTCTTTCAGTATTCATGGTTACATATTAGAAAGTTTTGGGGCAGAAGGGGTGGATTTGGAGGGTGTTGCGGAAGAAGAAGGGAAGCCTCAAAACCTATGGATAAGCGTCTTAAACTTCTGAATGTTTATTTGAACCAAACTCTTGGAGGTGCACCCAGCATTCGTTAGCCTTTTGAAGGTGCAACCAGCAGTACTGAATATGTAAACTGCAGCTGGTCAGGGGTAGCTCTAATTTATATGTCTAGATTTTTTTTAATGATACATATTTTGACACGATTCTCTCATTTTTCTGAGTGCTCCATTGTATAACCTGAGCATGGCCCAAAAGGCATAATTCACAGACAACTAGTGGGGCTTGGTCCATCTTAAATTTTTGGTGGAATGCACAATCTGGGCAGCCAGTCTCCACCAGCACTTTTGCTCTTAGCCACGGTTTTGCTAGCATGAATGTATGAACATTAAAAGTTGGACCAACTTTCACTTCTCAAAGGCAAATACATAGTAACACGGCAGGAATGGTCAACTATGATATAAAATGGGGAAAATCTGTTGAGGTATCAGTTTATAATATATGTCAGAATATCCCTATTTCCACACAGTTAGAACTAAACATATCCTCCTTGTGCACTGAAAGCTCCTACTGACTTCAGTGTGAATCATGCTCACAAAGATTTCAGGACTGCAGCTGAAAAAATGTGCCAAATCTGTTGAGCAAAGTCTATACCATAAAATATTTTTGTGGGTAACTGATTTAAAGTAACTGCATGTAAAGCAGGCTCTTAATAGGAAGAACTTGTGATATGGATCAAGTTAAACAAGTATGAAACAGCATATTTGGCAAATAAACCATGTACTGGCAGCAAACCAGGCACTTTTATCCATTATCTATAGCCTGAGAACAAACAAGCTAAACTGCAGATTATAACTCTTGTACATGATTGGTAGCCTGGATCTTCTCCTGGGGACTACATTAGTTACCATTGACTATATGCTTTTATTTCTCTTACTTCATATCATGTGCCTCTTATCTAAAAAAACCCAGCATATGCAAAATATTCCTTTTTTACAAACTTAAAATGTCAAGGAGGAAAAATAATACGACTTAAAAATACATACATTTAAAATATTTCTTTTGCATTACATACTTTTAAGGAACTTTTTTTTTATTATTATTATTATTATTAAAGAATCATGTACAAATTGTATCTCAACAAAAACCCCAAAGAACATGCTAGAACCCACGCAGGATATGATCAAACAATTACAACCCATACTTGATGAGGATCACATCATGGAAGATATCGTTCCTGAACCCTCTCCCCCTTCTGGCCTTCAAACAACCCCCCACAATCTGGGCAAGATCATCAGCAGAAGCAAGCTCCTCACAGGATTAGGACACACCAACTCAAAGCGGCACCAGACCCTACCAGAACAACAGGTACAAAACATACAGATATACCTCCCCTGCTACAATGATCAATACCCCCCCAACACACCTTTCAAGATGCATGGGTCCAACACATGCCTATCACAACATGGTGTGTACCTCATCCAGTGCATCAAATGCCCCTACAACTGCCATGTGGGTGAAACCAGACAATCATTACACTCTCAGATGAACTCACACAGAAAAATGATAAAAGACAAAAAACACCCTATCACTCACAGGTGAACACTTTTCACAAAGTGATCACTCCGTATCTGAACGCTCAGTCCTCGTCCTCAAAGGAAACGTGCACAACACCTTCAAAAGACAAGCCTAGGAACTTAAATTCATAACTCCGCTAGACACTAAAAACCATGGACTTATCAGAGACACTGGTTTTATATTACCTCACCCACCTTCTCTCTCATATTATGTGACCAACAGTGGCTCATAGCCTGGCTGCAACAACACTGCAAACAACATAAAATTTCTTAAGAGTAAGAAGGCAAACATGAGCAAAGCTTAAAAATATACAAGAGGGAAAACAGACCAAATCAGAGCTGATAATATGGCTATAACTACAACGTATATAAAGTGTGACAGGGTCAGGACAGATGGCTACAAAAGAGTGGTCGAAAGTAGATACATTAGTTCCAGGTTAAGCAGGTCCCTTTTCCCTGGGTAAAATAACAGGGACTATTCCAGAACACTCAGGAACTTTCTAGAACTAATTAAGGCTGGCAGGCTAATTAGGACACCTATAGCCAATTGGGAAGCTGCTCAAATTAATTAAGGCTAATCAGGATACCTGGTTTTAAAAGGCTCTGACTCCAGTTAGTGAGGTGTGCGTAAGGAGCTGGGAGCGAGAGGACATGCTGCTGGAGGATTGAGGAGTACAAGTGTTAACAGACATCAGGAGAAACGTCCTATGGTGAAGAAAAAGAAGGTGTTGGGGGGAGGCCATGGAGAAGTAGCCCAGGGAATTGTAGCTGTTGCACAGCTGTTTCTGGAGGCCCTCTACACAGCTGCAGCCCATAGGGCCATGGGCTGGAACCCAGGATAGAGAGCAGGCCCGGGTTCCCCCCAAACCTCCCAACTCCTGATCCAACACAGGAGGTTCCACCAGAGGGGAAGGTCTCTAGGCTGTTCCCCAACCCACATGGTGGATCAGCAGAAACTGTGGGGATTGTTCTTACTCTTTTTTCCCCCATGCTGGCCACTGATGAGGTTATCTGAGTGAACGGCAGATTTGAGCCACGAAAGTGGCCAAACTGAGGGCTACTGTGAATCTCTGAGGCAAGCAAAATCCGCCAATAAGCGCAGGACCCACCAAGGTAGAGAAGGAACTTTATCACAAAAGCCATATTTATGTAAGCTTACAACTTTCAATATTCTCAAATCAAAAGAAAACAGTCTAGAAAATCAGTGCCACTTCCATCACTTCAGCTTTCCCCTATACTCCTTATGTTGTTCCTCCCTCATTATGGTACTTCATTTTGATTTATCTTATTGAATGCTTTAGGGGTGTTAGAATCGGGAATCCAGTGTTCTATTCCCAGCTCTGCAAATGACCATCTCTAAGACCTTAGCAAATTGCTTAAGCTGTCTACTATGTAAATGGGCATAAAAAGAGTATAACCTTATCTTTCTGAAGTTTTCCAAGTGATATGACATCTTCAAAAAAGCATGCCTTTGGATAAGTGTGATATAAATGCCACCCCGAATGGTCAGAAAATGTCATCACAGAGTAAGACAACTTTCATTAATCATTCTTGAAGCTGATTTTCTTCTATTACATGGAGTTTAGTTAAATATTTTTAAAAGTTGATTTATTACCTAAGGGTGCTCAATTCCAATGGACAATGTACAGTAAGAACCTATTCCATATGAATACCTATATACACACACGAATGCAGAACTATCATAGCAGTTTTAGTTTTCTGGCTGTTGTCCACTTCATATCTTCAGAGGTGGATTAGAATAAAGAGAATGATATACCCACATGTATCAAAAATAGATCAATGGAGCTACCATACGCAATGTTCCCGTTTGTGCAACTGATCCTGCAACAACAGAGCCTTTGGTCAGGTTGCTCTACTATCATGTTATTTCTGTTGACAGTAGTCCCTCAAGTACAGATCCACAAGTGAAAATAAACACAATTTATGGCAAAAATCACTTAAATTAAGAACGTTACACCTGGCCATTATTCATCTAAGCAGCAGCCCTCGGATAGTATCAGATATTATATTCACTAAAGCTTAATGAAGGAACTGTCAAGGATGTTATCCTCTTCCTCTCCCGGATGAAGCACAGAAGTATTTGGCTGGAGGAGGGTTAAACATACAGTAGTGTTAAAGGCTCAACAACTATGTTTTTATACTCAGAGATACTGTAGCTTGGGCTTACAAGATATATGAAGACAGACTCACTGGTTGAATCACTTTGATTTTCCTCTACTTAAAAATAAACATTTTAGCTACTATGCTCACTTTCACACAAACGTGTCTCCAAGAATTTTATCATATATATTTTTAGGCAGTTTTATAAAACCCTTATTCTTCCTTAATATATTATAGATGTGAATGGCCAAGCAACTGCCACAGACTTCCTGTCATTGACTTACTACTGTGCATATATAAAACCTGAAGTTGGAAGATTATTTCATAGCTGTTGAAAATCTTTACAACTAAAGCCTTATATGGTAGAAGCCAACCACATAATGCTGAATAAATAGACATCTTTAGCATTGTGGTTGGTTTATATGAGTCTTCTAAGAGTCCCATTTGAATATTGATGCAGGATAAAAATAGACCACTCTTTTCAATAGTGTTTTGTTCCTGCCTTTTATGGCTGATGTAGGTTATATAAAATCCCATAATATATTAATGCATAGTAATAGTAAAGGAAGATAAATAATGGGAAAACTGCATTGAGAGGTTGTCAATTTATAATAGAACAAGCTGTCATGACATTTTATAAAACAAATTCTGAGACGCTTAAACAAACATTAGTTTGAAGCAATAATGTATTGATTAAATTATCTATATTCTGTCATTTTTAATAGGAAGCAGTTTTTTAAACTTCCCGTATGACATTTACATAGGTCCTGGCAACCTGGCAAAAAAACAACAACAACGCTGAATATGATGGAAACTGCAACCTTAACGGTTCAGTGGGGCCTTTATTGAGGAAATGCTTTTCTCAAATCACTGCACATCAACCTCATGGGTGATCAACATGTTCCACATTAATCACAAAGGTTCAGTGTACAGATTAATCCAGCTGCTCCAATGTTATCTCTCATTAGTTTAACATTAATCTGGAAAAACTGTATAAATAATGTGTTCAAAATCCAATTGCAGTGAAAGTCATTAAATGGATCAGTGCTCCAGTCTCTATATGAAAAATATTACCTCTGCAGAGCTTGACATGTGACCTCATACAGGCAAAAACTCCCATTCATTTCACTAAGTCTTCCTACTTAAGGTCTTCAGATTAAAGCTCCAATTCAGGAAAGCATCCCCGGTCAGGACAGCAGTTAAGAACATGTTTAAAATTAAGGAAGCACCTAATCACTGTTTTGAATCAGGGCCTGAATCTTTACTTTGATAGACTCCAGCAGAGCACACATTAGACCAGATGCTGCATGTGCTGAAATCAATAGAAAATTTGCCATTGACTTCATATAATAATGCAATACTTTGCACATGCAAAGCAACTTTCATCCAAAAGAGCTCAAAGACTTCAGCTGAACCAGAATCAGACCCACTACTACTGTTATAGCTGAACTAGATTATTTAGAGGATACTAGAGTATTTATTACAAACCTAAAGCCAAATTCTCTGCTCATTTAACCCCACTGAATTCAGCAGAGTTATGCCAGCAGAAATTTGGCCCCTAATAAGCAAGAATGTATAACCACTGCAAAACGGGGATGCACATTGGCATGAAAAAACATCTTAAAATGTGTGAGGTTAATTGAAGATATTTTTGACAACTTATAATTAGCAGTTAGGGCTTGCGTGTAACACACACACACACACACAGAAAGAGAGCGCGAGTCTGTGCGCACATGCTAGTGGTAATTTCTTTATCGAAATGTGTTGCAATCTGAAGAGTGGCTAGGTCGATATGTCAGATAGTACTATGCCAATACTGTATCCTAATTTAAACTTCTTATAGTACAGTGATGTGAGTATGACATTATTACTATGGGTAAGAAATCCCTACTTGCTCTGTGACACAGTAAAATACTAGCTTTAAAAAAAAGACACACCAAGTATACTCCATACATTTTCATCATTGCTATCAGCGATATTGGTGACGCTATTTTAATTTTGACATTTAAATATATAAATATGCATCATAGCAACTGGACAAATTCTGTCCATGTCTGGAATTTGGCTCTGTATAAAGAGTTAAAGCTCAAGAGACACTACATGCTCCATCTCTCTGAGTATTACTGGATATCTGTCTTCTTCGAGGAAACAGAAAGGGAGTGGGGGTGGACAAGACGCTGGAAAGATATTATGTAGATTTCTATTTCATACATAGTAATATTTTTGTTCATGCATATATTTTTGTTCAGACATAGATATAGGAGATAAAAGTTCCAAACTCATTAACACCTATTTTATGGCATTTGTAACAGTCACATCCAAAATTACACTAACTGGTACTTCGAGATTTGCACACCATGTTTCTTTACTTTTATCCAAGTATTAATGATTCTAACAACTACTTCATGACCCCCTGTGGAATATTTAAGCCACTGCATGTTTCAGCTTCATCAAAATATATTTTCAAATAGAGGGGGGAAATACCAGGAGAGTGTTTCCAAAAACATGTAATCAATATTCAAAGTTGGGATCTGCTCTTCTATTATTATCAGCTTGACCTACCCATGTAGGCACCCCAAATTAAAGTACTTATTTCCTATGTGCAGTGCTTATCTGAATTCCAAAGTATTTTATACGATTTCCTTCCCCTTCAAACTAATTTTAAAATATGATCCAAGCCTTAACCAAGAAAACATGTTCTAAAATATTACAGCATTTAACAAAATTCTTCCCTCAGAGGTAAAGAGAACAGGCAGCAAATTAAAAACATCCACATTGAATTACAACGGTTTTAATGACAGGTTTCAGAGTAGCAGCCGTGTTAGTCTGTATCCGCAAAAAGAAAAGGAGTACTTGTGGCACCTTAGAGACTAACAAATTTATTTGAGCATAAGCTTTCATGAGCTACAGCTCACTTCATCGGATGCATTCCTGTTTTAATGTAGATCATTCAGTTCATGGCCCACAGATAAAGCAATACACAAATAGCCTCTTTCGTCTCCTACTTACACTGGTACAAATCTGGAGTAGCTCCAAGAAGTTATTTAAATTATACTGGTCTAAAGTGAAAGGAAAAAGTCTTTTTTTTTTAAAAGAGAGGTTGGACAGGAGCTTAATAATCATCTTCTAGCACAGAAAAGATCTCATGGTTAGCTAAACTTGGACCGATCTCTCAATAGGGGTAGGGAGCACAATGGGATTTTGTATTCTTAAACACTAAAATCTTGTAACACATCAAATTAACTGGCTCTTCGTGGGCTTTTTAAACTGAGAATGATATAGTTTATGACAGGTTATTGGTCTCTCTCTAACATACATGTAGGTATGTACATGCATATATATACACACACACAGATACATATACACACATATACATACACAGACCCCTACTATCTGAGAAGATAGATTAGACAGAAGCAGCCAGTTTAGCCCATTAGAGATGTTAATTTTATTTCTCACATGCATGCCTCTGGCAAGGTGGGACATGCATTACCATCAGGTTGTCAACATGTAATCCCCATCTACCTTTGCTGCCCTGACATTGCGCCACTATCTTTAAAAAAATAAATTCATCTAATCTTTCAGTATTTTAATAAATGTGTATATTCTCATCATTTAAATTTGACACTACTGATACATTTTTTTTAAAATACATTACACTTTCTGATAATAGTCTGGTCTATTAGGCATCCTGTCCATAAACTGCAAGTGCTAATCCTGTCACTTTTGGGGGACTGTCTCAGGAACACTCCTTGAATACTCAACGGATTAAATTAAATCTCACCTGCTGACATTATTTGTAATTCTACAGAAAGCTACATTCTCAAAAAAAAATTTCATTATCCAAGTTAAAGCTAAGATACTGTACTCTGTAATTTGCAAGAAAATAATATAATCAAAGACAATTTACAAAATAGTGTCTTTAACGATCTATAATAAGGTGTAACAGAATTTTTCAGAGAAAATTTCCTATGGCCTTTTTATGAAACCTTAAACATTTGCTAATACAATTAATTTAGCTCAACATACTTTCTACTCTGCTTTGGATTTATATGGGTTTTAATTGACTTAAACAACAAATATTTTGTAATACTGGCTCTTTGAGTCCTAAAACTAATTTTGTTTGACTCCTCTTAGTTTCTCTAGACCTAAATCATTTTCTGAAATTCGTTTCACATTACAGAAGGAATCAACATATTCCAGTAAAGTGATTCAAAAAAGATAAGATTAGTTTCATTTACATCGAAAAGGAAAACCCAGGAAAAACAGAATTTGTGATTATAAATTTTTTTCATTCTTTATTTAGTAAAAAAACTTATGTATTTAAAGAAACCAAATTCCAAACAATATTTTGAAAATTATTATAACATTCTAATGAAAAAGTTAACAGAATCTGAGAAAGATTGAATAGAAAAAACATTTATGCAATGGAAAAGACAGAATTTCAAGCTCCCCTTTTCCCTCCCCAGATATGTTTTTTTCTTCAGAAACTGTTTTCGTGGTTGGATTTTAAGACTAAGAATTTTGAACCCTAGCATCCATTCTCACATGTTAGTCCCCTCCCAGAGGCACACAAACATAATGAATGATACAAAAATGAACTACTCAACTGAAAAAAGACAATATTAAGGGTAGCTCAAATGCAAATAACCATACCTGGTTATTTAAACACAATTTACTTTATATTGGTTAGTGTGACTCATGGTAAATGTTCTGACTCACACTGCAAATGGTCCATTTCAGACACATCTCAACATACTTCAGAATCTGGTATCACTAAAGAAATAACTCTGGTAAGGACCTAATACAATAGAAAAATAAAAAAATAGAGAGTTGTACAAAGGACTGTGCACTTTACTAAATTTTTAAGCCGCTGTGATAATACATTCTTAGTTAAAATCAGTTAGAACAAAACCAATTTTTTTAAAGATGCAGATTAAACTTTTTTGCCTACTGTAACATACTCGGGCAAAAAAATACAGCTACATGATAGGCAGATAGCACAGGGAATAGTTTTTGGAAAGAAGCATTGATTTGTATCCAGAAACATTTCACAGAGTGAAGTGTGGTCATCAAGTGTCAAGGCAGATGAAAAGTAATTTTTAATATTACTTTAACAGACTTTACGGTAACTACGTAAGGTCCTGATCCAGTAAGAATATACACAATCTGCCTCCACAGCCCTACATCAGCTTCCATGGCATGGAAGCTGCACTCTTATTTTATTAATCAGGGTTTTGAGTAACAAAATGTTTTCACTGTGCACTTCTTTTGCTTCGATAGTTTGACATTTCAGAACACTGTAATGATCAAGCCAGAGAATAGTCCTTGTAAGTGCTTGCAGATTTAGCACATGAACAGTGAACTTTTGTTCTTCTTTGAGGGGAAAAAAATTATACAACCTACACTTATATAAATTCAAAAAAATCAAAATATATGGTTATAAGACATTTAGATATAAAAATTACAATAAATATGAATTAGAAAAATATGTTAAAATACACAGCATTTTTTGGAAAAATGCAAGATTTTGTTTATGAAGTAGAGTTAAAGGAGGAGGATTTGCTGCTTCCAATTACATATATGATGGTAATTTATTTGTTATTACTATTCTCTTGTCTTTATCAGGGTAGTGAGGAAATGGTCTATAAATCTTTTCGAAGTATGTTAGATTTTCTTCATTTTTGTATGTCGTTTCAATACTTATCACAGTTCTGAATCATTCACCACACTCCTAGTGAAAAAGTGTTTCCTAATATCCAACAGGTTTCAGAGTAACAGTCGTGTTAGTCTGTATTCGCAAAAAGAAAAGGAGTACTTGTGGCACCTTAGAGACTAACCAATTTATTTGAGCATAAGCTTTCGTGAGCTACAGCTCACTTCTTCGCATGCATACTGTGGAAAATACAGAAAACCTGGATTTGTGCTGGAAATGGCCCACCTTAATTATTATACACATTGTAAGGAGAGTGATCACTTTACATAAGCTATTACCAGCAGGACAGTGGGGTGGGGGGAGAGAAAACCTTTTGTAGTGATAAACACCCATTTTTTCATGATTTGTGTGTATAAAAACAAACATCTTCTGTATTTTCCACAGTATGCATCCGATGAAGTGAGCTGTAGCTCACGAAAGCTCATGCTCAAATAAATTGGTTAGTCTCTAAGGTGCCACAAGTCCTCCTTTTCTTTTTGCTAATATCCAACCTAAACCTCCCCCACTGCAACTTGAGACCATTACTCCTCCTTCTGTCATCTGCTACCACTGAGAACAGTCTAGATCCATCCTCTTTGGAACCACCTCTCAGGTAGTTGAAACCAGCTATCAAATCCCCCCTCATTCTTCTCTTCTGCAGACTAAACAATCCCAGTTCCCTCAGCCTCTCCTCATAACTCATGTGTTCCAGTCCCCTAATCATTTTTGTTGCCCTCCGCTGGACTCTTTCCAATTTTTCCACATCCTTCTTGTAGTGTGGGGCCCAAAACTGGACACAGTACTCCAGATGAGGCCTCACCAATGTCGAATAGAGGGGGACAATCACGTCCCTCGATCTGCTGCAATGCCCCTACTCATACATTCCAAAATGTCATTGGCCTTCTTGGCAACAAGGGCACACTGTTGACTCATATCCAGCTTCTCGTCCACTGTAACCCCTAGGTCCTTTTCTGCAGAACTGCTGCCTAGCCATTCGGTCCCTAGTCTGTAGTGGTGCATGGGATTCTTCCGTCCTAAGTGCAGGACTCTGCACTTGTCCTTGTTGAACCTCATCAGATTCCTTTTGGCCCAATCCTCTAATTTGTCTAGGTCCCTCTGTATCCTATCCCTATCCTCCACCATATCTACCACTCCTCCCAGTTCACTGTCCTCTGCAAACTTGCTGAGGGTGCAATCCACACCATCCTCCAGATCATTAATGAAGATATTGAACAAAACCGGCCAGAAGACCGACCCTTGGGGCACTCCACTTGATACCGGCTGCCAACTAGACATGGAGCCATTGATCACTACCCGCTGAACCTGATGATCTAGCCAACTTTCTATCCACCTTATTGTCCATTCATCCAGCCATACTTCTTTAACTTACTTGCAAGAATACTGTGGGAGACTGTGTCAAAAGCTTTGCTAAAGTCAAGGAACAACAAGTCCACTGCTTTCCCCTCATCCACAGAGCCAGTTATCTCGTCATAGAAGGCAATTAGATGAATCACTTGCCCTTGGTGAACCCATGCTGACTGTTCCTGATCACTTTCCTCTCCTCTAAGTGCTTCAGAATTGATTCCTTGAGGACCTGCTCCATGATTTTTCCAGGAACTGAGGTGAGGCTGACAGGATCCTCCCTCTTCCCTTTTTTTAAAGATGGGCACTACATTAGCCTTTTTCCAGTCGTCTGGGCCCTCCCCTGATAGCCATGAGTTTTCAAAAATAATGTGTTTGTGCAGTGTTTAAGCACTACAACATTTTAGAGTTGGAACAGCAGCATTTGTGACATGACATATGTTTTCACTTCATTAGAAAGTATCATAATCTGGCTTTCCATCTTTGCTTACTCTTGTCTACAACAGTACCTTAAAACAATTTAGAATAAAGCTGGATTCAAATTTTTAATGTGAACTGTGTTAACCATAAGAACGGCCATACTGGATCAAACCAAAGGTCCATTTATCCCAATATCCTGTCTTCCGACAGCGGCCAATGCCAGGTGCTTCAGAGGGAATGAACAGAACAAGTAATCATCAAGTGATCCATCCTCTGTTGCCCATTCCACCGTTAGGCAAACAGAGGCTAGGGACTCCATCCCTGCCAGTCCTTGCTAATAGCCATGGGTGGACCTATCCTCCATGAATTTATCTAGTTCTTTTTTGAACCCTGTTATATAAAATATATGCCATACAGTGATGCTACCAAGTTACTTATTTAGGACATAGCCTTCCCTTGATAAATGTGTGCAACTCATATTAACATTAACAAGAGTTAGAATGCACACAGAGCTCAAGAGGAGACTATACCCCCCCACGCACATGCATGTGTGCATTTACCCTTGTATGATGTACTTACATTTTGAATTAAGTTGCACACTTTTATAAATGCACTGAGTGTACAGTATAATATACTTTTAAAAAATCAAATTCTTATTATTCTCAGTTATTTTAGGCCAAATTTTTAAGAGGAACTCTTCAAGCCGGGACACAATTAAGAAACACCATACTCAGTCTTCTCTGTTGGGCTTAAATATATATTTATTTAACTCTGCACCAACACATTCACAACTGTGAAGTGTGAACTGATCAAGTACAATCTAAAATAAAACCTAAAAAGCATTTTTAAAAAGTCATCCTGACATAGAGGTATGCTTGATTGCTATGTTTGTTGTTCACAAAATATTCTCCTTCCCCACATCACTGTATGTTACATAGGGAAACAACTCTATAGCAGCAAAAGAGAATAATTCAGACTCTACCAATAAACTGCCAACCGTACATGGCAAATGCATGAATAACTATCGACAATCCATGGAGAAGAAAAACAACAGTAGTGGCAAAAGTAGGACCAGGGCAACAGATCATCCCATAAATGAACTGCAGGTCTGCCTAAAAGCTCCACCAATTCAGCTGATACCAAATCCACTATAAGTATATACACAAAAACCTGATCCAAGGCTTAATGAAGTCAGTGGGGCATCTAGCAAGAGGGGTGGGGGAGAGAGAAATAGCACCAGAGCACTCCTTTGCTTGTAGACTTATGGTTCCATTTTGAGTTATTGCCAAGGGGATGGGTCTGAACTCATCAGCCACCTCTAGGTAAGTGACTTGCATATTTTTTCTTCTGAACTTAAAGATTTATGGTAAGATTTTTCGAAGTTGCTACAAGGATCTGGACACCTATTTGCTCTGGTGGCATAATAAATCCTAGCCTTCTGAAGCAGATATTGGTTGTTCCAGAATATACACAAACCTTCCGTTTTAAATTCCAAAAACAGCAACACGATATTTCTGAAAGAGTATTTAATTTAGAAGTATGTCGTAAACAGAACTTCTTGCCACCAGATTAAGATTGTCAGCACTTCTGTTATACACATCTATTTTCCTTAGGGAACACTGGCAGGGTACTGTCTGAGAGGTGTCCTGGATTTTGGAACTGCTCCCCACTATGTTTGCCAGAGCCCAGATTTGCAAAACCCATTTGAATGTTAAGGTTGTTGAAGAATGTATGAGCTAAGGTAGATATATTTAAGGGTAGACCTCTGTTTATGTTTATACTGTGATATTTAAGTTATGGGATAGGAGCCCAGAGCACTGGATGGACACCTGTACTTATATTTCTAAAAACACCCTGAATAAATAGAGAAATAAAATAAATGGAACAACTTGGCTGTAAAAATCAGTTCCAGGCTGAATCTTGTCATATACTATTGTTTTCTACAATTAGAAAAAAATTCTAAGTGACTGGAGTGTCAGAAAATAAAGTTTGGACAGAGATATCAAACACATTTTAGTAATCTGGCAACTCAAAATTAGTTTTGTTTTCCGAATTTAAATTCACCATCACAGTCCCAAACGCTGCTTTGATATTTTAGAGAAAAAATATAAGAAGACCAACATAGAGAAACTTATATTTTAGGAGAAGTACGATGCTGGCATTTAGCAAGTTTATAAGTGTACTGTTAGCTCAATAAAACCACTATAATATTTAACGTAAAAAAATAGTCTCAGAGAACTAGATAATACAGGAATGCACACCACCTTCAGATTTGTGGGATGATGGGAGGGAAGATATAAAGATAAACTCTGGGGAAATTTCTCTCACACTCACTCCATTGGTGTAACAAGATAAAGAGAAATAGGACTTCTTTCTTGTCACTAGTCTGGGATTTCCAATGCCTGGAGTCCATTTTCTATGGGAACATTACAAAGAGACTTTCAGCTCCTGAATCACACTCAGCTATCACAAAAGCCTATCAAGGTTCATTGGCCGAAACTGCAGAACTCAAACTTTCTGCTAAATAGACCTAACAGTTATCTCTATTAAACTTGATTTTGCCATGGATAACTTAACCATTTGTTTAAGTTTGTCTGCTCTGTAGTAGGAAACAGCTAACTTAGGAATTCAGAAATATTTTGATGCCCATGTTATATTTGGCTAGAAAAAGACAGCTGTGAAATTCTGTAGTAACATGGATTTACTGTATCTTTAACTTTCTTATTTCACAGTCCACTCAATTTTAACCAACCAGCCCAGAACAGCTCTAAAGCTACTACCAAAGAATAGAAAGGATATGCTCAATGGAAGGAACTTGGTAAAACAAATAAAACCAGTGATTTTGACTTGAATAATCTGGAAAGGCCAGAGATTGGGTAAATAATATTTCATAGAAGAAATTAAAACGATCATTAATACTAATCTGTTCAATAAATAAGTTTTAGTAAACTAGACTTAGGAAGAATAGTCTAGTGCTTAAATACACAAGATGAGGAATCAAGAGATCTGGGTTTATTCAAACATTAGCAACAGACTTCATGTGTGATTAAGCACAAGACGCTCTTTGTGCCTCATTTTACCAATCTGTAAAATAGGAATAACATCCATCAATACTAGTAAAAAGCTTAAACTACTCAAAAGAAAAACTCTACAGATATGTAAAGTGTTATTCTATTATAAAAACAGAAATACAGTTTGGTTGTAAATTAACTGGGGGAATATTTCCCTTGGTTACAAAATACGTACAGAAAAGAATTAACAGCTCTACAAATAGTCACTAAAAGATAAAAACATATACAACTATGCTGGGAACATGCACTTGTACACATACGATACAAGGGGTCTTTAACATACAAAAAATGTACAGAAAGTTTTTTCTGATTACTTTGTAATAAAAATACCTCCAATTTGCTAATAACTCCTGTATACTTAGACACTGCAATAGTATCATGCCTAAAAGGTATGATTTGGTCACGGCGGTCATGGATTCCGTGACTTTAACCCTTGGCTTCAGCTTCAGCCCCCCCATGGCAGGGCTCGGGATTCGGCTTCAGCCCTGCCTTGACCATATCATGATTTTGTACATTTTTACCATGACTGCTCCATGAATTTTGCCTAGTTTTACCATAATGAAACCATATCCATAATCATGCCCTATCGATGAATGAGTTAAAGGAGTAATGAGAAATGATCAGTACTAGCAGAACTGATCAAAAATGGGAGGGAGAGACATTTTTACTATTTTTCCCCTACAAAAAAATCCATTCTCTCTCTCTCTCTTTGATTATATATATGTCTGTTTTCCATGAATAAACTCTGCTGGAAAATTTCTAACTAGCTCTAAATACTATGGGAGGATTCCATCTTTCCCCCATAGTATATAGGATGCAAATTTACCTGTTCAGGATACTGAGGCAGCCACATGGCCTTCAGAGGGAAGGGACTGGCTGCTGAGTTCCCACAGAGCAACTAGGAAAAAAAGGAGGAGAAAGCCAAAATGAGCCGTGGGGAGGGAGCTGCCCTCGAGCGTGCTGACAACTTCTACAGAACTATAAAAGCTGGTCAGCGGGCAGACTAAGCCAAGAGAACGGAAGGCTGTCAAAGGAAAAGGAGCTCCTAGACTGAGGGCCTGGCTTCTACTGCCAGACTCCAGTTGAGAGCAAACTGGACCCTAATGCTAAAATTAACCTCTAACAGGAAGCTGACCAAAATAAGCCTGGGCTGATACGATCCACTTGTGTATCTGGAAATACTCATTTTGTGTCCCTTCTAAACTCTGAACAAAACAACTTTGCTCTTGAACTCTTTTAAGCAAGACTCATACGCCACACATCCAAAATGTATTGGGTTCTTTCTAAATACAAAGGAAGACACGCTCAAGGATCTTACAATTTAATTAATATATGCTACACCAAGATGTGGACAATCCTCCTTACTTGTTAATCCTCCTTACTAGTAATTTTCTGTAGGTGCATTGGCCCAGCTGTTCAAAAGACTTCAGCATAATGGGTGTGAACTCTTGAAAATGTGTCCCTAAGTGTCACAGTGGAAGCTGCTGGGTGCTGAGCTCTTTTAAAAGTTTGACTCTGGTTGTGTATGCTGAGCAGTTGAAACTCTGACCCCTTATTGGCTAGAATACAAAGAAGTCTGGCTTTGTTCTAACTCCTTGTATGGTTTGTTTCACCAGATGATACTCTCAGGCGCTTCCAGACATTTTGTGGCTCTACTGCACAGGGCCATTTTTGTACTGATAGTTGGTAAGGCTGCACCCAAGTAGGAGGCAGTGGCATAAGCAAAGAATTTTCAAGCAGATTTTGCAGTAAGTTGCTATGCTATTTGGCATGAAAGACACAGAAAAGCATCTGGCCTTAAATATGCACTAATATAAACAAGTTGAAAACTGGCTGCTGTACAGTATTTGTATAGATTAATACACATCACTTAAAGTGGACAAGCAAATCCCTTTCTGTGAATATCATCTTGTCCACCTTACTCGATGCTAATTTTAGGTGGACAAACTTGGGGGCCTCTGTCTAAAGTGAGAAATTACAAAGGCTCTTCGGAAGAAATTAGAATCACAGTGGATAGTTTTGTTCCAGAAGAGAGAGGCAGCAGAGAAGAGGTATATATAAATATCAGGTGATAGAACTTATCTAGTTCTTTTTTAAACTCTATTACAGTCTTGGCCTTCACAACATCCTCTGGCAAGGAGTTCCACAGGTTGACTGCGCATTGTGTGAAAAAATACTCCCGTTTGTTTTAAACTTGCTGCCTATTAATTTCATTTGGTGACCCCTAGTTCTTGTGTCATAAGTAGTAAATAACCCTTCTTTATTTACTTTCTCAACAGCAGTCATGATTATCCCCCCTTAGTAGTCTCTTCTGCAAGCTGAAGAGTCCCAGTCTTATTAATTGCTCCTCATATGGAAGCCATTCCATACCTCTAATCATTTTTGTTGCCATTTTCTGAACCTTTTCCAATTCCAATACATCGTTTTTGAGATAGGGCGATCACATCTGCACATAGTATTCAAGGAAGTCAACTTACGTGTGCATGTGGCGTGAGTATTTATAAACTGTCTCATTTGCATATAAATTAGGATAACAACTTGAAAAACTAAAGAGCAATCTGCTTTGGAAACAGGTTATGTATTTTGGATCCTCAAGTGTCACAAGGAAGGAAACTAAGAAGCACATTATTGGAAACTAGGGTTGCCAACTTTCTAGTCACACAAAACCGAACACCCTTGCCCTGTTCCTGCCCCACCCCTCCTAAGAGGCCCTGCCCCTGCCCCACCCCTTCTCCAAGGCCCTGCCCCCAGTCACTCCATCCCCCCTCCCTCTGTCGCTCGCAATATATATTGCTGCACTCCACTCTAAAAAGGTTTCCCCTACACTTACAATGTTATACTTGACCATTTATCATATATAATGCCTGCAGTCAGTTTTCAAGCTATGTCTAAGATGAGCTGATTTTTCCTTTATTTTTATTCCTTCTCTTATTCTTCACTCTTTGTATAGTTATCCAAAGAACTTCACCTCATAATGCAGGTAATATAAATATTTGACATATAAAGCTACTGGCTCTACTAATTCTTCCCTTTCCATCTCTCCTATTTAGAGATTATATATATCTCTATTGACTTTCCAGTTATAAGAATTGTCAGGGCTGATTCCCCACTCCGGCACTTAGAGTGCAGAAGGTGGGGGCCCGCAAGGATTCTAAAAATTAATACTGGCCACTCCAGGCTTGTATTAAACTTCCAAGGTTACCCTTTCTCTCTGACATTGGATGGGTAGATGCTGCCACCACGCAAATGCAAAAAACCCCTTTGAAACCAGAAAGGCGCATGTGGGAATTCATTCCTGTGGGGTACCCTCAAGCCCTTTTCACACACCCCCAGGGAATTGCTGAGAAAGAAAAACAAAGGAAATCAGCTGTTGCTACCAGCTAATTAAACACATATGCACAAACATCTTAGGACACCAAAAATCCAATCCTGTTCTTTAAAAAGGTAAATTGTATTAAAAACAAATAGAAGGAAAATGCATCTGGAACTTAGGCTTTTGCTAGATCTAAAAAACCCACTTACAAAATTTAAACATCAAGAATAACCTTCTTGAGGTCCAGCTTAAAGGTTACAAGCAAAACAAAAAACATTTGTGATTAGCACAGGGGAGTCCACAAACCAAGAAATAAACCTAATCGCATCTTTCTAAACATTCCTGATCTACTTACACATTTGGGAGTTCCAAATAAGTAGTTCTAGGTATGATCTGATGATTTATGATCATACCTGGCTTAAAGCTTCTCATAGAATAACTGATCCCTGTTCCCCTCTTTGCCGGAGAACACAAAGGGGAAGTTATTTTTTTCCTCCATTTTAAAAAGTTCTAGCCTTCCCACTGGCTCTTTTGGTCAGGTGCCCTCTCCCTTTCCTTTACCTGGGGACTTTTTTAACCCTTTACAGGTAAAGCAAGCAGAGAACAGCCACCAAGAGGGACTTTATAGCTAACTGGCTGGCTGGGTGTCCATAAAAGGGAGCTAACCCGGCCTTCATTTATCACAAGAATTAACACCAGCCTTAGTCTAAACATCATAGTTTAGTAATATTGCTATTTTTTCTTGATTTCCAATCTCCTTGCATTTTCATGAAGACACTTTAGTATCTCAAGAGTTTTCTCATTCTTCATATTTTGCTTCAGAACTTCACCTAAATTTCCTTTTTACTTTAACTATATACTTTGCTTTCTATTGGTGCATTTCTATTTCTATTTGCTTTCTATCAATTTACCATTATTTAAGATATAAGACTATTTGTGTTAACCAAAAGTTCCCCTTTGTTCCCTTTCCTAGATAGTTTAAAAAACATTTAACAAACCCTGCCAGTTTTGAATTTTGGAATTCAATGTATCTTCTATTTAAGTATAGACCATACTATAGCCCCGATCTGACTCTAATGGAAAGCTACAGAAGATACAGGAACTAAGGAGGAAAAAAGGAAATTCACATTTAAACATTAGGCTGTGCCACAAACCCACTTAAGCAAGAGAATACACAGTTATAGCAGAAACGTAGCAAGTTTCTGATGTATATTTTCTAGGGCTTAAGTTGACTAAGTTGGCCACAAATTAAATTTTGAATTCAACTATATTTTTACTTGTATATGCGAGTTTGTAACTAATTTTACATTATTTATGCAGTCTTCCATGAAAATGATAGTTGGAGTAATGGCATTTAAAAATACGCATTGATAATTACCTCTGGAAAAATATGTAAATTTATATCCTATTGTTCTCATACGTGACTGAACACAGAACATTTCATACTTGCTCTCATTATTTACAGCATCAGTTAAATAGAGAACTCGTAGGGCACAAAATGTTCATACAGTAGTGTATAAATCGCTGACTTCACACTTGAAAGGGAAAAAGGCTGTGAGCCAAACTCTTCAAAGTTTATCTGTCATCTGTACTTCTGAAATGTATATTTGTCCCCACAGTCCTCTAAATTCTAATTTTTCTATAATATTCTTGATAGACCAATATTTCCAATAAAAGCAACAGATGAAAGAATTCAATTTTGTTTACTGATCCACAGGCCTACTACTTGGATTTGGGGCAAGGAAGGATTTTGAACAAAATAAGAATGATCTATGGTAGAGGTATTTTTCTGAAATTTAAAGTAAGAGAATTATATTTATAGGTCCAGATCCTCAGTAAATAAGCATAGCTTCACAAATTCAGTGGAGCTATGCTGCTTTACACTACCTGAGAATCCATCCCCCAAAACTGTATACAAAAGCTTGCTACAGGTAATCTGATTTTAACTGGAAAAAGTTTTATATACTTTTTTTTCAAAGCACTTATTAGAAAATATACATTCAAAAAACTCACAAACATCTTAAGTGGTCACATGCTATTAATGAAAAGAAATACTCCACTGTCTGAGATACCTTTCAGTTTGCACTGATGAGAGGTAATATCTATTTTTATACTGGGAATAACAAGATTTTGTTTACTGTGACGAGTCAAGCCAGATGACTACAGGAGAGTAATTTTTTTTTTGAAGCAGAAAAGAATTTTATCTGTGTAACACTTACAAAGAATCACCAAAGAGGATAAAGCAAAACTATGCAACAAAACAAGAGCAAACAGAAGGTATAACACAGCAGCCTTCAGGAGGGAGAAGTGTTCAGGCTAGCCTGGGCCCAGAGCGGGGGGGCTTCCTCGACACTCGTGGTCTTCCACCCTCCTGAGTTACCTGGTGGCCTAGAGTGGGGGGGCTTCCTCAACACTCGTGGTCTTCCACCCCCTCGAGCTACCTAGTGCCACACCCAGTGTCACTGATTATTCCTCTCCTGAGAGTGCCCGACAAGATGGGTACGGCTGCAGGGTGGGCGGTTTGGGGTGGGGGAGGGTTACACCCACGTGTTATAGGACCCCTCCTAGGTGACAATGATGATGGTATCCACAGCGGCAAAGGCTGGGGCTGGGGTCTCTCGCTCTTCCCCTCAATCAAAGGGTCAGGCGGAGGGAACCGGACGGGGTCACCAAGCAGAGAACCTCGGACAGCGCCCACCGTTCCTCAAAGGTGTCAAGGGAGTCGGTGGACGCTGCCCAGAGGAACTCTGCCCGGATACGTGAATGTACTGAGGATCGGAAAACGGCCCTACAATCGCAGGACGCTTCATTAGCCAACCTCCCCTCTCCGGTTTTATAAATGGCTGTTTTAGCAAGGGCTAGGAGGAGGTTAACCAGGAGATCTCGCAATTTTGTGGGGCCACGGATGGGGAGTGTGTAGATAAAGAGGTGAGGGGAAAAGTGTAGCCAAAAGCGTAATAAAATACTCGTGAGGAGCCGGAAAAGGGGCTGCAATCTGGCACACTCTAAATATACGTGCGCCAGGGTTTCCCTCACGTTGCAAAAAGGGCAAGTATCCTGGATGGGGGTAAACCGTGTCAAAAACACGCCCGTGCTCACAGCTCCGTGAAGGAGCCACCAACTAATGTCCCCGACGGGCCTCGGGACCAAGGTGGAATACAGGCTGGCCCACCGAGGTTGCTCACCCTCCAAAGGTGGCAGGAGGTCCCGCCACTTTGTATCGGGGCGGGATACCAGGGTGTGGGCGTGAAGGGTGTGAAGCGTGAGTGTGTATAAATATTTCCGTGGCGCGATTTGGAAGCTGACCGGCTGCAGTTCATGCAGCCGGCTTGCAGTGAAAGGGTGAGGGGTTTGTTGGGATCTATGGGGTAGTGGCCCAATTGAAAGGTCCGGCGGGCCTGGGGTAGAGGGTGGGCGGGGTACGCCCTCGCGCAGGGCTCGATTAAGATAAGCCTGAGCAGCGGGCGTCAAGGCGGCCTTCACCTCCTGAAGTGGTAGGGGGGGTACGCCGGGGGGGGGGACGAGGTCTGGAGAGCCCCATGCACCGGGCGAGCGTCAGGGGATCCAGCCAGTCTCCCCGGTCGCAGTCCAGGAGGTCTCCGACTCTCGTGACTTCCACCAGGACCAAACTCTGGCGCACCGAGAGGGACTCCGCCACCTGCACACGGAGCTGGGGGTAGTGTAGCAGGGGCTCCGTGAAGAGATCTGCTCCCACGGTGGCCGCCATGGACCTGGTCATTGAAAACAGTTTCCAGGTCCGGAGGAGGTCTTGGTAGAAGACCGGCAGCCCGGAGAGGTCTCGCGGAAAACCTCTCGGACAGAGATAAAAGAGCTGCCGGTTGTATCGGAGCCCTTGGAAGCGGCGCAGGAAGGCGTGCGCCAATATGCTCCACATCGAACTACCTGCACTATAAAGGAGCCTCTGCAGGGCCTGGAGGCGGAACACACGGACCTGAGTGTGCAGACACTTCAGGCCCTGCCCTCCTTCCTTCAGGGGTAGATGAAGAACCCCAACAGGGGCCCAGTGCATTCCTGACCAAAAGAACTCTAGAATCAATGACCGGAGGTTGGTCAGGAAACCCGGGGCTGGGACCAGGGTATTGAGCCAGTACCAGAGCGTGGACAGGACTAGTTGGTTAAGCACCAGTGCTCTCCCTCGGAGGGAGAGACATCGGACTAGCCTCGTCCATTTCCGGAGCCACTCTATCACCCCGCCCTCTAAATTTTGCCAGTTCTCTGGCGGGGAAGGGTGCGTGGCAGAAAGGTAAACGCCTAGGTAGAGTAGTGGACCTGATGGTCCACTCCACCGGATGGTCTGAAGCGTGGGTGGGAGGGAGCTCACCTGCCGCCAGTCCCCCACCGCCAAGCCAGAGCTCTTGACCCAGTTGACTCGGGCAGAGGAGGCTGCCGAATAGATGGCCTGGCAAGCCTCCACCCGCGCCAAGTCGTCCGGGTCCTGGACCACAAGGAGCACGTCATTGGCATACGCCGACAGGACCAGCCGCAGCTCCGGCTCCCACAGCACCAACCCTGTCAACCTCCTGTGGAGGAGACAGAGGAAAGGCTCGATCGCCAGAGCGTACAGCTGGCCTGAGAGGGGGCACCCCTGCCGTACTCCTCGCCCGAAGCTGACTGGCTCGGTCAGGGTCCAGTTGAGCCTAACCAAACACTCCGCGGAGGCGTACAGCACCCGGAGAAAACTCACAAACTGAGGTCCGAATCCAAACGCCTGCAGAGTGCTCAGGAGGTACTCATGGTCTACTCTACCGAACGCCTTCTCCTGATCGAGAGACAGGAGGGCGAACGACAGACCATCTCTACACCCAAGTTCCAAAAGGTCTCGGACTAGAAATAGGTTGTCAAAAATGCTGCGACCCGGGACAGTATAGGTCTGGTCTGGGTGGACCACGTCCGCCATCACGGACCCTAGCTGCAGCGAGATTGCTTTCGCTACGATTTTGTAGTCCGTGCTAAGGAGTGAGATGGGACGCCAGTTTCGTAAATCGCGGCGGTCCCCCTTCTTCGGCAACAAGGCGAGCACTGCTCGCCTGCACGAAAGAGGGAGGACCCCGCCCTGCAAAGAGTCAGCCCAGACAGTGGCTAGGTCTGGGCCAAGGATGTCACAGAATGCGCGGTAGAACTCCACGGTCAGCCCGTCCATGCCCGGAGATTTATTGGTGGGCATGCGACGGAGGGCTTCCGAGAACTCGGCCAGGGTGAGAGGTAGCTCCAACCGGTCTTGGTCGCCCACGCTGACTGTGGGGAGTTCCTCCCAGAGCACCCTGCAAGCGCGAGGATCGGTCGGATCCGGGGAGAAAAGGCTTGTGTAGAAGTCACGGGCCCTCTCACACATCTCCACCAGATCAGTGAGGGGGGCGCCGTCCTCTGCTAGAAGGCAGGTGACGTGTTTCTTGGCCCCCCTCGTTTTCTCCAGGGCGTAGAAGAAACGGGAGCCATGATACATCTCCCGAAGGAGGCGGATGCGGGATCAAACAAAGGCACCTCGGGCCCGATGGTCCTCGAGGGCCCGGAGCTCCTCCCGCTTCTCCCAGCATGCTCCGCAGAGGAACGGGTCCTCGGGGCTGGCGGCCAGATGCCTCTCCATCTCTAAGACCTCCCATTCCAACTGCTCTATCGCTGCATTTCTCCGTCGGCTGGTGCCCTGGGTGTAGTCACGGCAGAAGAGCTTGGCGCGCACCTTCCCTAGATCCCACCATCGCCGCGCCGAGGGAAAGGCATGCCGCTGCTCTCGCCAGGCCAGCCAAAACTCCCGGAAGGACGTCACGAAGCCCTCATCCTCCAACAGGCTGTTGTTAAAGTGCCAATAGGCCGGCACCAGCCTCTCTGCACGGAGGGAGGCTGTTATGGTGGCTAGATGATGGTCTGAAAATGGGGCTGGCCAAATGTTGGAGGAGTGGGCCTGTGAAAGATGGAAACGGGATAAATAAATACGGTCCAAACGAGAGTGGTGTGACCGATGGGTCTCCACCCGAACAAAGGTAAACGTGTAAGTGTCATCTGGGTGGTGGTCACGCCAGACGTCTACTAGGGAGTGATATTCAACTATTTCTCGGAGAACGTTCGCAGAGGCCGGGCTCAGCTCGGCCCCTGAGCGGTCCCGTTCCTCGAGGGTGGTGTTAAAGTCCCCTCCCAGGACTAGGCACTCGTGAGAATCTAGGGTGCCGAGGAAGTCGGACACCCACTGATAGAATTGTGGCCGTTTCGGGCTCGTTGTTGGGGCATAGATATTAACAAGGTTGACCACAAGCCCCTCCATACGGACTCGGAGATGCAGCAGGTGGCCCAGCACGGCCTCAGTAACCCCTAGCACCTCGGGCCGTAGGTTGGGGGAGAACAGGGTCGCCACTCCAGCTTGCCACATCGTGAAGTGGCTAAAGTAGACCCCGTCCCCCAACTCCAGCCGCCAGCTGTCCTCGGCGGTCGGATCTGTATTGGTCTCCTGCAGGAAAACTACAGAGTACCCCCCTTCCCGAAGGTAAGAGAGCACCTGGGACCTGCGGAGAGCCATCCTACAGCCCCTGGTGTTCAAAGTTGCAATAATGAGAGGCGTCATACAGAGGGCTGGGGGGGGTGGGGGGTCTCGTATTGGCGGGGGGGTTCAGGGCCCCCGGCGGGTTGCATAGCAACCCATGACCCATCCCGTGGGTAAGTAGATCGTGTCGGAAGCTGTGGGCTCACTCGTAGGCCGCAGCACCGCGCTTTCCTTGCCCCCTGCCCTCCTTTATAAGGGCTCTTGTGGCCTGGAGGAGTTGATCAAAGTCCCCCCATAGCCGAAGAGCCAGCTGTGCCCTATCGCGGGCGCCACGGGAGTGCTCTAGGAACTTCCGTAGCGCATGCCGCAGCTCATGGGGGGGTGGGGTTACAATTCCCGAGGTATTCCCTGATGGGCCTCTTAATACAACCTCGTGGTCCGCTAAGGCAGGTAGACAGGGTGCGGACCACCGACGGGGCGTCTGACAGGCTGGGGTTATTAAATTCATTTCACGCCTTGGGGTGGAGGGGGATGGCAGGGGAAAAATTACCACTCCTAATGGGTCGCGACTAGAAAGTGCAAAGACTGCTCCCTGGGGGGAGTCTGCAAAAGGTGGAAAGGAAATAACCCCAGGGGCGGCATTAACATTGCAGGAGGAGGGACCTTGGGCAGGGGCAGGGGTGGGGGCAGGGGCAGGGGTAAGGCTCTGGGGTGCAGGAGGCGAGCAGCTAAAGGAAAGTGCCTCCTGAGCAGAGTCAAGGGTTAAGGGGGAAGGGGAGGGGCTCCCAATAATGCTAGGTGCTGGCTCCATGGTGGTCTTAGCAGTCATGGCATCAGGTGGTGGACCACCTTCTGTAGGGTGCCCGCCCGGGAAGGCGGTTAGGGGGAGGGAGCATGGGGAAAGGGGGACTGGGGTGAGGTTGCCCAGATCGAGGCCAGCCGGCAGTAGATCATCCTCTCCCTGGGTGACCGGGGTCAAGCCTAGGGCCTCAATCTCCTCATACATGGAGGAGAGGTCGTCTTCTGCTACCCCGGGGGCCCCTCCTCTGGGGCCCGCCTCGACGGTCGCTTTGGGGTTCACGGGGGGTTCGGGTGGTATCCAGGTAGAAGGGGCTTCCTCAGGGGTCTCGGAGGGGAGGGTCTCCCGTGGAGGGAAGATTCTACCTTCCAATGCCATTCTGTCTTCCCCTCTCGACACCGGCAGATGGCTCTCACTCGTGGGCATAGCGGAAGGCTCAGTATCAGTGCCTCCCTTCCTGGTCTTCCAGGGGGCCTCCGCAACGGATGGGTACAGCGGAACTCGAGTCTTCCGCTTGCCTCGCTTCCCCTGGACTAGGGTCCAGCCCTCCATAGCGTCGTCTGGGGGTTGGTTAGCAGGGATCGTGTCGGGGGGCAGAGGCGATGGTTCAGGAGTTCGGGGGAGTAACGGTGAGGCAGCATGAGGGGCGGGGGGTTCTCCTTGGGGCGGGCCCTCTCCTATACCCGGTAATAGCTTTGCTGCACCCTCCTCCATAGGCTCTGCTGGATTGTTGCTAGCAAGGGTGGGACTCCCTTGCTCGTCTGGGCGTTGTAGGGGACATGTCTCTTGGGCCCGGACGGGAGCAGCGGTGGATCGAGCAGGAGGAGAGGTGGTTTCAGGTGCCGGGCGGCCAGGGCCGACGTCCTGCCAGGTCTCGGGGGCCCCTCCCCGCTGGGTCAAAGAGCGGTCTCTTCGGACATGCCCCACTGAGCGGCAGAGGTAGCACCAGGCCGCTCCGGTGGAATAAAAGACCCGATAGCAGGCTCCCTGGTAGGGGACTAGGAAGGACCCCTTGAGCACCTCTCCGTCACACGCTGCCGGCAGCAGTAGAAGCTGCACTTGCCGGCAGAACAAGAGGACGTGACGGAGGGTGGGGTCCTTGCAGCCCAAAGGGAGAGGGCTGATGACAGAAACAAGCTTCCCCAGGGTGGAGAGAGCGGGTAACAGGGCGGCATTGGGTAGAAAGGGAGGGACGGAGGTGAGGACTAGGCGAACGCCCAGGTCCTCTAGCGGCTCCAGGGGGACAAACACCCCCCCCACCGCCAGGCCCTTCTCCACCGCCTCCTGGGCGGCAGCCTCCGATGCTAAGAAAAAGACAACCTTCCCGTACATTTTGGAGGCTGCCACGATAGCCGTGGGTCCTACCACCCTCGCCAATGCCTGCACGTATGTCTCCACGTGGGGCGAGGAGGGGACCAGGAGGCAACGGACGCCGCGCCTCCTGGTCATGGTGGAAAAGGGGCCCCGGCCACTATTGATGGTAGTGGAGGCGGTGGGTGGGTGAGATGACGAGGCGGCAGGCGGGGGGGGGGAGCTGCCACCGCCCGGGCATACGTCCTGGGGGCTGGGGGAGGGACGCTCACAGACCTGGTGGAGGGAACAGCGGGGTGGGACGCCATGGTCGATGACGAGGCCACAGCGGTAGGGGCAGCCCCTGCCATGGAGGGCCTGGTGGTTTTAGTGGGGCCTTTTCCTTTCTTCACACCCCTTTCCGGCCAACTGGGGGGGTTTCCTAGAATCTGGGGGGGCGGTGGACGTTGCAGCAGCAGTAGTCGCCCCGGTGTCTCCTACTGCCGATGCCCCAGCGGGGCGGTGGTAGATGTTTTGATAGCAGTGGTGGGTGGGAGGGGCAACTGAGGTTGTTAGAGGGGCCTCACCCCTCTCATTCCCTGCCATTGTGAGCAGGGAGAGATGGGGAGACACCAGAAGGAGGAGGGGGGAGAGGGGAGCAGATTAACCACTCCTCCCTGCTGGGCTGCAGGCGGGGGGGGGTGCCAAATGGGTCGGACTGGACGGGGGAGGAAAACAGGAATTGGGGTCCAGTAATAGGGGCAAACTGTGGGGTAAACAGTCCGGGGGGGGTGGACCCACGCACCTTTGTCCAAAGAGTCTCGTTTGGTCGGCTGTTATGTCTGGTCCGAAACGGCAAAATTCAAAGCAAACAGCTGAATCCAAAGGCAGATGGAAAGTTGCCAGCAGGGACGGATAGTGGGGGGGCCGTGACGGTTGTAATAGTGTTGGGGGGGGGGACCGATGGATCGGGGGGCAGCTCCGTGCCACACCCCCTGTGCCCCCACAAACGCAATTAAAACACAGTCAAACTCCCCCCACACGAGAGTACAATTCAAAAGTTACTCAGTCTTATGGCCCCCTCCACGATGGTTCGTAGCTTCCTTGGGTGATTTTTTCTGTCGGCTATCTTCTCTTCCGGCTTTGTAATGAGGCTTTCAGCAGGTCAAGAATGTTGCAGAGATAAGAAGAATCTTCCTAGCTCGGTACGGGTTTAGAAATAACAGCAAAACGGCTGGGTCTGGGGGCTTCCACTCCCCTCCTCCGGGTAGCAGCTCGGCAGTCCTCCCCCCTCCTCCGGGGGTTTCAGCTGGAGCAAAAGCGGCGTCTGAGAGCAGGCGTGAGGGTGGCGGGGGGCTGGCAGCAAGCTGGCAACCGACCAGCACTTGAACGGCAGCAAAAAAACCAGCAAAAAACCCAAAACAAAAAAAAGCGTCTGACCCAGTCAGGCGGGTAGGGGGGGAACTGAAGCGGGGTCAAAAAGTAAGAAAAATCCAGGCGAGGGGGCTTTAGGAAAGAATAGAAAGCAGATAGCTGAGCAGCAAGCGAAGGAGGTCCATTTTCCCTGGGTAAGGGAGCAGGGAAGGTTCCAGAACAATCAGGAACCTTCTGGAGACAATTAAGACAGGCTGATTAGAACACCTGCAACCAATCAAGAAGCTGCTAGAATCAATTAAGGCAGGCAAATCAGGGCACCTGGGTTTTAAAAAGGAGCTCACTTCAGTTTGTGGTGTGCATGTGAGGAGCTGGGAGTGAGAAAGCGGACTGTTGGAGGACTGAGGTGTACAAGCATTATCAGACACAAGGAGGAAGGTCCTATGGTGAGGATAAAGACGGTGTTGGGAGGAGGCCAAGAGGAAGTAGCTCAGGGAGTTGTAGCTGTCGCACAACTGTTCCAGGAGGCACTCTAGACAGCTGCATTCCACAGGGCCCTGGGCTGGAACCCAGAGTAGAGGGCGGGCCCGGGTTCCCCCCAAATCCTCCTAACTCCTGGTCAGACACAGGAGGAGTCGACCTGGACTGTGAATTCAGAAAAACGGCCAAGCTGAGGGCTGCCGTGAAGCTCCAAGGCGAGCAAATCCGCCAATAAGTGCAAGACCCACCAAGGAACTTTGTCACATTACCTAAAAGAAAAGTGTAGTAGGAGGCATCTATAACATTGGTCTTCGATTTTTAAAGATGCCCTTTTTTAAGTCATTCAAAATTAACATATGATCAGTGTATGTAGATGAAATTAAGAGTTGAAGTGTTTCAAATGTTCTTCATCGGAGACCTAAGGATTCTCATTGCTATGAGATGTAATTTAATATTTTCAATATAGCAGTACTAAAAAGACAATGCACGTATTGAGTTGCACCATTACTTACTTCAAGCCAGACAAAGACTTTCTATGTGTATAAACTATCAAAGTACCACTAAACTTAAAAAGAAATTTTAAACGCAGCAACTTGGGCCTCTTTAATCAACATCTGTTTAACAGTTTGTACCTTTCAATAGCAGCAAAGGTAACAAGGCAATGCCTTAATACTATAAATGTCTGAAGAGGAAGTAAAATAATCTGAAATAGTGCTGTGTTCAGGATAGGTGTTTTCGGTGTGAAGAGACATCTGCATTTTGTTTTTTGCTCCATTCATTTTGTTTTCTCTCTCTTCCTTTGACATAGCAAATTTGCATACAAAACTTATATCATCTACAATGAAAATAAAAACATCCGATGAAGTGAGCTGTAGCTCACGAAAGCTCATGCTCAAATAAATTGGTTAGTCTCTAAGGTGCCACAAGTACTCCTTTTCTTTTTGCGAAGACAGACTAACACGGCTGTTACTCTGAAACCTATCTTAGTGTAGTATCTGAATTTTCCTCTTTTCAACAATTTGTTTATAAAAGGTTCTGTGGTGTTATTAACATGTCTGAGATTTATTATCTTACACAGCCAAACATGTATTTACCCAGCTTTCTTAAATCCTATTTATTGTGGAAATTAAGTGATGAAAAGATCTCTTACACCAGCCTTTCTGGCAAATGAAGAATGGTTCCTTACAACAGTATAATGAATTTTGGAGGTGCTTTTAGATCTCATCCAGTGCTGCAAACTTAGTTGACACTGATGGCCAAAATCTTCATTTCTCATCTACATCTGGTAAAGCATTTGCAATACTTCTCAGTTCTGGATCTCATTGTAATTTTCTACATTTCTGGGACCTCTAGGTTGGATAATTTTAAGGTTTCCTACAATGCGGGCGGGGGGGGGGAGAGGAAGGAACTAACTTTGAAGTTTAGAAGATTCAGCTAGCGTGAGATGCAACTGCTTGCCTAGTGATATTAGATACAGAAAGCATGTTATACCAGTTCTCTAGTTCCTTACCGACTCCTGGGTCCAATTCAACTACTTTATTTGATATACAAAGCCAAACATGGCTACCTATGAAATTACATTTTTCATAGCACACAAGTTAACATACCATAGATTTTAACTTCACGAAACTGGTGGCAAGGAGTTTTCAGCTGCTGGACCTTTGAGTTCAGATGATGATGATGCATTTATTAAAAATACATTACCTCCCTTATTTATCTTTCCTAAGACTGGAACTATGACAAAATGTCTTTTCAGGCTTTCCTGAGTGTTGAGTGGATGTATTTAATATGGTTTGTTTGGGGAGTTGGGAAAGGACAAGACTATCCCCCCCCTTACTTTGTCTTTAAAATTAATCTGTTAGGTTTCCTAAGCATCATTTGACATATGTTTTTATAAGTGAGGACATTTAATACATTAACAATTTTCATTTGTTTTGTTGCAGGTCTTTATAATGGCACAGAGCAGACTGGAGTGGCAGTAAATAGTTTTGCTTTTCCAAAGCTGCTCCTCCAGCCTTGTTTCAAATTCTAGGAAGAGACGCTAGGGAAAAAACACAAAATTTTTGTTTTTTGTGGGTGGAAGGTTTTGTTTTGATTACTTTATATTTTCATGTTTACTTTAGTCTTAAAAGGAATAAAATAAAGATAAAAGTTGTATGTAATTTGATGTTCATTAGTATTTTTCTTGACCTCTATAAAAGTCTTTTAAAGTTTTTATCCAAAATTCTTGGTGTCATTTATCTTTGCCCTGTGAAGTTTCCAGAATAATGTCTTAAAAAGAACTCACTATGCAATATAGAATTCTTATAAAAATATTTATCGTGTTTCAGTAAATATTTTTTTTTATTTTACATGCCACTGTAGGTCATAAATGTAAGTCTGTGCTCCAGGATTCATTCTATGAGGTGCTTTACAACCAAGGATCTGATGTGCTTGAATTTGCAAATAAGTATCTACCATCATGTTCCATAAGATGACAGATAACAGTAATTGTCTAGACTTTAAGTGACTAGCAGATGTCTAGTTTAATGTTTATCAACTTACTGCAGTAAGCTCATTACCTAACAGACAAAACTAACACAATAAAAAGTAAAATAAAAACAAATATTAATTTCCATTGCACTATCCAAGACAAGCACTAGTTTTGGTTTTACCATCAATAGAGAGGTATCATAGTATTTATAGATAGTATGTTAAACTTTACCAAAAGCAGGAAAGATCTCTCATGCTAGTTTCTGCAATGTTTTTCAGCAAAACACTTAGGACTACATTTTGCATGGTCCTTACATGGCTGCACAGCCCATGTAAGAGCCAAGAAGATTGCAGCTACTACAGCAGGGAACATAAGGCCTGCTCTGTCTCTACCCCCACTAAGAGTGCATAGTGCCTCCGAGGTAGGGTGACCATACGTTTTGGGTGGGACAATCCCCCTTTTCAGCTCTGTTCTGGCCGTCCCTACTTTTTCACTGAAACTGGGCATTTGTCCCTGATTTGTGC
The DNA here is from genome assembly GCF_965140295.1 of Lepidochelys olivacea. Lineage (NCBI taxonomy): Eukaryota > Metazoa > Chordata > Testudines > Cheloniidae > Lepidochelys > Lepidochelys olivacea. The sequence continues at coordinate 26,563,401 of NC_140417.1, read as the reverse complement.
AGGCAGCGCCTGCTTCAGTGCTGTCCCCCCAGGCAGCCGCCCCCTCTCTCCAGCTGCAAGGCAGAGCAGAAGCTGCTGCTGGGGGGAGTCACTTCTGAATGCAGTACGGTCCACCAGCAGCATGATGGGAGAAATTTGCTGTAGACAGGCAGCACTGCTTTCAGAGCTGTCCCCTCCCAGGCAGCAGCCCCACTTGCCGGCTGCAAGGCAGAGCAGAGAAATAAGGGTGAGATGGTATCACCACCCTTACTTCTGCGCTGCCTCAGAGTCTGAGCCTTCCTTACTGTTAGGCTCAATACAGACTGCTTTGAGCATTGTGTAGGGTTGTAGGATGCCCCACGCAGGTCGTCCAATGGGGGTTAGTGGCAGTGCTCTAATTTGTAAACGCTGATTTTTGTTGGTTAGCTGAGTTGCAGCTGCAGGCTGAAAGCAGCATGATGGTCTCTTGACAGCTCCAGTGTTTGCCTAGCTTGGGCGCCTGAATGATGAGACAGTTTGAAATAGGAAGGGTTTTTAATTGCAAATTTTGTGGTAGCTAAGGAGTCCCCCTGAGCCAAACAGGCTGCCTGGCGTAGAGGCAGAGTGCGGTGTTCAGATGCTGGGCTAAGCCAGTGTTCAGAGAATGCCTTGTGAAGGAACACTTGCAAATCAATTCTACCCTGGTGTTTCAGTAGCAGATTTACCAGGGCACAGAGATCTCTGGTGTAAACCCTTCGACTTGGAGGTTAACTTGGCCCATAGCAAGGAATTGGTTCAGCAAAACAGGGGCTGTCTGGAGCAGGGTCCCAGCCAGAGGCAGGCTGACATCATGTATCCAAACATCCCTGCAAGGAGCATAGACAGTTCGTTCACACACATGTTCTCCTTTGTCAAGGGCTGGTTATGTTAGAAGTAAGGGTGGCAATACCACCATACTACCCTTACTTCTGTGCTGCTGCTGGAGGGGGCGCCATCTTCAGAGCTAGGCACCCCAGCAAGCAGCTGATGCTCTCCATTGCCCAGCTGTGAAGACAGTGCTGCCACCAAACACATGATGTTGCCAGGTGATGCTTTTGTTCCTTTTGTGTGTGTGGGTGGGGGGAGGGCTTGCGCATACCTGTGTCATTAGAAGAATCAGTAGTTTGTGTGTGGTCAGCTTTTGCTATTAAAATGGTCTAGGAAACATCCGTGTAATTGTAATGAAGACCTCCAAAAGCAGTTCAAGTTTTTGTAAAAAGACATTTCAACATTGGACAGCAGCAAAGTTGTATGCAAGGACATGTGGAGCACATTTCTCCATTCCCCAAGGCGGTCGAAATGACATTACTCAGCACCTTCAAAGCAAGAAACACAGAGATGCTGATAAAAGTAAGCGTTTAACACCAAGTGTTTCAGGATTTTTTCTGAGGCAAGACAAAGACGATGAAAAAGCACTGGAGACCTGCCTTTGAGTGCACCCAAAAGTTTGAGTGGGCTCTGCTGAGAAACATGCTGCACCGGGAACAAATGCAAGACAGCCTCGCTGCATGCCACACCAGAATTCCCACCTTAAATACATGGGAAGAGAATCATCTCTTTGACAAGTGATCTAGTGCAAAATCAATTGTCTCCAGTTGTCTTTCAGACTGAAATTATCAGACAACGCCCATCACCGAAAAGTGGCAGAAGATTTTTTGAGAGATGGACTGTAGTGCAGTATAATACAAAGATCTAGCCAATGCTTTGGAATTTGTGCTATGTCTGCCTGTTACTACAGCGCCTGCTGAACGTGTCTTTTCAATTATGAATGATGTATGGTCTCCTGAAAAATCACATCTTGCGTGTGCGAGTTAACTTTTCTCTAGACTGTCCTGCATTCTACGACAAGTTGCTGAAAGACAAGCAAACCCTGACAAAAATAGCATCGTCGGAGAAATATAACTGGTATCAAGCAGCTTCACACCCTGAAGAATGGCAAGACAAGGAACAATGCCAGTAACTACTTGAGTTTTAGGTAAAATATATGAAACCATGAAATATATGAACATATATATAAAACACATGAAACTGCCTTCTTTTTTGTGTACTGTAAGTAAACTCCCCTGAGTGCTGACCATCTCGTACCCGGTGTCCCATTTTCTTTTTAGGGAAATATGGTCACTCTATTCAGAGGGCAAGGAGGAGGTAGGGACAAAAAAATCTAGGCCAGCACTGATGAGGTAAATAAGCTGCACCCACAAAAGAATGTAGTAGCAGGAATGCAGCCTTTGCACACCCAGGAATTTTTAGGCAGAATATGTTTTCCTGGGGTAGGGCAGCTCCATGTCTCCACATAAACCCCTCAGTCTAGCCCTTACTGAATAGTATGAGCTAGATTGTGACACTGTGTCAAAAGTTTAAATGGGGTAGATGTAACGACAGACAGCCCTAGCTGGAACTCCAGGCAAGACCGTGACTCAGAAAACACAAACCCTCCCAATCTCTCAAAGGGAGTACACCTATTGTGCCATCTGTTGGATTGGCACAGATTGCTGTCAGCTCTGCAGCCTGCCAGGTGTGTGAGATGCAACCAGGAGGGCGGAGGAGCCCTATTCCTTACTGCTTTTGAGTGCTTTGTGGTCTTCCACTCAGGGAAGAGGTTCTGATTATCCCATGCCCTTAAGGAGGGAGGGGTTTCTTGCATGCATACACCACATCCACTACAGTACACACGCATAAGGACAGGGACAATCTGGCTCAAAAGTTTTTAGTCAGGGAATTAAACTTGTGCTTTTAAAGCTTTTGTTAGGACTGTGATCTTAAGGCAAAATATTACTAATTTATGAATTTAGAAGACAGGCTGAAAGTAACCTTTTTTATTCAGTTTTAATGGAAAATAGTAAGAACAGTGCAAGTGCAGTGAGAACAGTGAGGAACACAAGTTGCCATACCAGAACGATCACCCTTTGTAAACCTAACCAAGCTATATCTGTAATTTGTTACCTTGATCAGAATGGTATCTCATGACCCCATAGAGGGGACTGAAATCCTCTGTGATAGTTTACTGGCTTGATCGGTTATAACTAATTTGCTAAATTCCTGCTTTCTATTATCTTACCACACAGTCCATGTTTTAAGCTTTGCAGCTCTCAAAGTTTGTTCAACTGTTTACCATCATATCCACCCACTGACATGCAAAAATCCCAAACTCTCAAAAGTCATGGATTGTTTTAAACAAACATTAAAATCATGTTATTTATGGCTCCCCTGACAGCAATGACAAAAACCCAGACTTAACTATGGATGAATATTTTAGGATAGCTCACAGCAAGTATTTCACTGGAGGTTAAAATATATCTCTACATACTTTCAATCCTCTTTATCAACAAGCAGCTGCTTTTAAGACTAATTCTTTAAAAATTCAAGCGGCACGTTAGCAATTTCTCACCCTGAGTGAGGAATAGCAATGGGCACTGTAAGCAGCTGCACCCAGAAGCTCTCTTGTTCTGATCAGCAGTATGGTCAATCCTGCATAGTGCTGCGTAGATAGTAATAACAGGACTCTAAGGTAGACTCATATGATCCCCATGTTCCCTCCAAGACTAGAAACAGATTTGTGCCTTCGATGCATGACATTTCTTATGCAATAAAAACAGTGGGGCTGATCTTCCTCTCACTTACACAAGGTCTTACATTGTCATAACTGACTTTAGTGGACTCACTCCAGATTTATAGCTAAGTGAGAAGAAAGTCAGGCCTAGCATCTCTTTCACATTTCAAGATCAGACAATGTTATGCCATTTTCCTCTTGCTTCTCCAAGTAACTCTTCACCCCATGCACTTTATTTCACTTTGATCTTAGCACTGTATCTGGTTAGATGTTAAAATTAAATTCAGGTGTATGAGAAGGAAGTGAATTAGCTTCAGATTCTATTCTGAAGTTGGTTATTTCTACACTTATTCAAACATACCACCATAGGTTCTACCTCCAAGAAGTACATATTACTTGGCAACAAGAAAGTTATCAAAACAATTGACCAAACGGGCACTGTTAGCTCTGACTACATCTGGTAACCATAACATGAAGGGGGAAGCATAAGGAGAACAAAGAATTCTCATTTATCATTACTGTTAAACTTAACTACAGTATGAAGTCTTCAAGTCTTTGAACTTCATGCTTTCATAACACCAATAATAGCTTCCCTCAAAGGTGAAGGTGATGCTTTTCCAAGAGTGGTAAAAGGTCAAAAGCATTAACTCACTGGAAACTCTAGCGATAGTATACACAGTAACCTGGACAGAAATGACCAGAAAAGCCTGACTGCTAGCATCAAGGAGTTCCAGAAATGCAAAAGTTATGGGGTTTTTGTTCTGTGGCAACGAGAGAACACAAATGTAATATACTATATGTAAAACAAATTCTAAATCAACAAGTCTATTTTTCATATTTATTAGCAAATTTCCAAAGTAGATTGAGATAATTCAGCATAAGGCACTCTTATTCTGGAATAAGAGTGTTCACACAGGGAGTTAATCAGACATACCTATTCTGGAATAATTCTCTGTGTAGTGTGACAGAGTGCACAGGGTGAACAGCAGTGCCTGCACTCTGATCACTTAGATCCAATTAGTTCCCCCAGAGAAAGCTGACTGAAAAAATTAGATAACCAGGTGGGGATGGGGGGCTGCATGTGATAAAGAGCCAATTTACCTGTCAACCCAAATCTGGTGATGAGGCACAGGAAGGAAGTGCTGGGGTGGGGAAGAGAGGGAAACAGGGCTAGCTGAGCCCAGTGGCAGACATCTCAGGGAAGGGAGACTTTTTTTTTTTCCCCTCATGTCCAAATGAGAGGGTCAAAAGCACACAGGATACCATAAACAGACTGTTGCATGGGAACAGTGGTGGTATTTGTGGAGGAAACTCAAAATAAACAGCACTGTGAATGCATAACTAGTGGGGTTTGCACAATTTCTGCAGGACAAGACAAGAGGAGCGGAGCTGCATCCTGTTACACTAGACAAGCCCTAAGAAAAAAAAAATTTTGAACCACTCCCAGAAAAATGGTTAATGGAGATATATGGAAAAAGGGTTCCAAAAAGCAGTTCTCCCAGTAACCATAACTGTAGCCTTCTTTGATATCAGTAGATGAAAATTCTAATGCAGGTTTGTCAGAATATGAATATATCTCACTAGAGAAAAGAGAGAATGATTGCTGGCAAATCTATCCTTGTAATTTTTGACAATTTTTTTTAAAAAGGAATAAAGAAAAGCATGACTGGGCCATCCTGTATTTTAAATAATTATTGTTTCTAATTTCTACAAAGATCAGATGTCTTCATGCTAAGTTCACAAAGCTATAGGCAATGAGACATAGGACATCTCTTAATAACAAGTTTCTATAAACATTCTATAAGTCAATATAGTTGTGAACTACAAATTTCAACTTCATATTTTATATTTTAAGAAAGCAATGTTTCCATCTAACTTCTACAGACTGTATGCATAGGGAGGAGTCCCCTGTTTGCTTAGGTTTTCTGCAACCTTTACTCACAAAAAAGGTACAGAATACAGCAAAAACAAGTGAAGGCCTCATCTACTCTGAGCAAATGACTAACTGCTAATTGCACTGCTGAAGGGTGTTCAAGTAAAAGATTAGGTAGAGTCTTCAAAGAAGTATACCGTGTTCAAAAACATGAAGTCTTTACAGTACTTCATATAATATATCATTTTAAATTGCCATAAAGACTGTTATATCGTGAATTGCCCAGGGGCTGTTTTAACTTGAGATCTAGATAGTCACATGAAAACCTACATAAACGCTTCTACATGTTTAATGTTCATTAAATATGGGTACTTGCCATAGCAAATCCATTACAGAATTCACCCTTTTACAAACTTACACACAAAGTACCCCCTACTTTAAAATGTACACTCACTTTATTTTCTCTTTTGCCATTTTCCATTTTGCCAGGGAAGATATTGTTATAATTAAGGATATTTGGGGCTTTTAATTATAAATGCTGTTTTTCAGACACTTTCAACAATCTTTTTTGGAATATAGGATGAAATCCTGATCCCACTGAAATCATGGGCAAAACTTCTATTGATTTCAGTGAGTCCAGGATTTAATCCACAGTGTTCAGAACACAAGCTTAGCACATGAGGAAATGACAGAAGTTAGATCATCCAGAACATCTTTCTGCCAATGCAAAAATTATTCTCTCAAGTACATTTTGCACTGCTCTCTTCTGTTTTATTTTTTAAATTCCCAACCATTAGGGCTTGTACCACATCCTATGGGAAACTATTCCATAGCCTAATATGTTTTTGTGTGAGTCAATTTTTGTTTTCTTAATCGCATTCCATTATTCGTAGTTATACCTCCATGTGCCACACTAAATAATTCCTCTCCATTCCTTAGCATCATCCAGATATGTACTTTTTTCTGTCATTACTTAGCCATATTATATATAGCGTAGTTCTCTTACACGGTGCCAGAAGAAATTTCCTCCAGTCTATTGAAAATAAAACACCACTATTTTCCTTTGCTTAGCTTAGTAGTCAGTTCACATGTTGGGAGTCACTTCTCAGCATGAATAAATGTAGTATCTTATTTAAAGATCATTATTTATTGTTTACTTAATAAAGATAATTGTTAATTACTATTGACATTTCAGAGCTCAGCAGCAGCTATCTTGCCAGCAAGTGACATTGGTAGCATGAGACCCTTATGTACAGGTCTCATTAATTTCACATTACAAATGTCATACAAATCAATAAAGGTACTTCAGTATATTCTATCTAAACAATTCTGAACTATTAAACAGTCACATTTTTGTATGAACTATGTTTGAAAATAACTTTGTCACAACTTGCTACCATAAAGCTTACAATGGGCACAACTTATTTACTTATCCTGTTAAAAATTCCCTATCAAATCAAACCTCCCTGTTCTCCCTTCACATTTGCCCTATACCCACAAAAATGTGAACCTTGCTCATATTTTAATCTTTTATTATACTTTATATTACTTTTATTTACCCCACACCTGTTTATCTCTGTTCTATATACATTTTCCCCAACTATTTGTCTACCTATCATCATTATTAGCGTTGCAGTAGTACCTAACAGCCCCATCCTGGACCCGGGCCCCATTGTTCTAGGCACTGTACAAACATATTACAGTAGTTCCTCTCCCAAAGAGCTTTCATTCTTCACTCACACACACACACACACACACCCCCCTCAGAATGACCTCAGATAACATGTCCTCCCGCCCCCCCTCTCTGCGATGTGTTCTCCACACAGGGCTGGAAGGGGTAGGTAGGCCCCTGCAGGCATGAGGTGCAAGAAAACAAAGTCCATCAATCACTACTGAAGCATAAATTTCTGATAGTGTCTATAGCTGTAAACCACCCAGTGTCTAACTTCCTACTTGGTTACACAAAATAGTGAAGAGTGAATTTGTGGACTTACCTTTATGAAGTTCACAGTCTCATTAGATACCTCTTTTAATAGTTCCAGTAGCATCTTCTTTGATGCCTATGCTCTGTGGTGAACTGAACATGGCCCAGGATGCAATGGATTCTAGTCACACAGGCCAGATTTTTAAAAATATTTTTAAGAGTATGAATATGTAGTTAGGTGCCTGATGGGATTTTCAAAAGCTCCTAAGCAGCAAACTCCCAATGGCACCATCATTTCAAATACCAACATAGTGACGTCAGTCACAACATAACTATCATGAGACACAGGGCACAACAATGTTTCCCCAATTATAAGGGGCTCACTAGCTTACACTATCTGCAGTGATACCAACTATGATGCTCAGAGAACTTTCATGTTTGCAGGACTGCTACTTAATAAAACACCCTTCTGATTTTGTGAACTCATCAGCTTTCACTTGAGGAATTTAGTAGATTTCTTTTGTCACGATGGATGCTTGCCCTCCAAATGGCTCACTGCTCCCTCCTTCTCATGCTAGAATCCTTCACCAGCTACTGAGAACTGACAGCAATCTGGTAGGTGATTTGGTCTAGGTGTGCTGTAGAGGGAAATGAAGGCTGTAATCAGCAAATCCACAGTGGAGGGGCAAACAGTAAGAAATGATGAATGGTCAGGAGAATTGTGCTGCCACACTCCTTAGAACAGTACAGGGAGAATGTGCTGTAATCCAATTAATTTCCTCTTGAAGGGAAAACTAGAGAGCAAGCAGCAGCACAGGCAGGTCCCAGTAGAGCAGGGAGACAAAGCAAAGTATTGGGTGCTCAGCCACAGCAAAATGGCAAATTCCACGCAAAAATGGTAGATTCAGCAGCACAGTAGAAAAATCCATGACTGTAGAATCACAAAGTCCACAGAGTCTTGAGTGAGATAAACGCTTTGAGCTATTGTTTCTGGCTGGCTGTAGATACAGGCCAGTATAACTGCATTAGTTTATGCTCAGTTTGTTTTTTAGGATCTCTCTCTAACCATAAGGGCTAGAACCATAATTTTGTTAAAAAGGGTAAAGCAGGGTGTGAGGGGGGAAGACAGTGGTCATAACCACACTGAAATCTTTTCATGAGCCCCAACAGATTAAGAACAGCCCTGATTTAGAGGGACTGATTGGGTCTGTGCTAGAACTTGTCGGGGATTGCTAACAAAATATTTTGTCAGAAAATACAAATTCTTTAAACCAATTCTTTTGCCCAAGAACATATCAGTTTTGACTAACCATTTGTTGGAAAGGTTTCTCGGGACCAGAATGGAATTTTTAATGATAGACAGCAAGAGGAGGAAATAGCACTCCCAAATTGCAAAACGCCCAGTTCTTAGGGCACTCACCCAGAATGTGGGAGACCCAAGTTAAACTGTCTGCTCTGAGTCAGTCTCTCTCTGGCCCAATGAACGTTTAATTAGTTATACAAAATGGAACAGCTCCAACTGAAAAGACTGAACCAAAGAGAGACTGGCTCTATAACCCAGAGGTTATAGCGCTCACTTTGGCTGTGGGAGTCACAGGGACTTGAACCTAGGTCTCCTACATCTCAGGTGAGTGCCCTAACTACTGGACCAGTGTTTATTCTATGACAGATAGCTCTCTCATATTTTTCATGACAATATTTGCAAGGTCTCAGTTTCATCCCACTGGAAAATAAGAAAAATTTTAAGGAACAGGAAAATAATTTCCTCCCTGGCTCTAATCTGTGCTTTCTAGTTTTATTTTATTTACTCAGCCAGCCTCAATTTGTTTCACAAGTATTGTTTAAATGCTCTAAAGTTGAGCTCCATTACAGAACCAATTGAGATTGCTCTGATATCAATTCTATGATGGTATGTTCTTGGATTAGTGCTGATAGTCCAAAATAGAGTAGTTTTTCCATCTGTGTGTATCTCCTTTTTATCCTGGAGTGTCCAAGGAAACATTATCTTGTGTTGCACAGCTTCACCCATCAGCAGATAGTGACAACATTTTCTGGCATTCAGTACTTTGAAGACAGTATTCTTATCTGGGGTATCTACTTCTACAGGTGTTATTTCTTCACATGATACACAAGCCAACCGTCACCTGAGCAGCTTTGATGTCATCATTACCTTGCAAGTAACGGTAATTTTTTAAACAACAATCTGCTGTCAGAGCCCTGGTCTGTTTTAAGCAACAATTACATAGTGCAGCATGTGTTGTCTCATTCTAGCACTAATGTGGAACACTATAGTTTGGTTATTTCCAAACTCAGTTCATGTTGCACCTTATTTAAGAGCTCTCTGACACAGTTTGTAGTAACATCCAGTGCTCTACCACCAATGTCTTGCCAATGCTAAGATCCAGATTTTTGAAAAGGTATTTAGACATTGTTGCACTCAGCGTTGCAATGGTTAACTGAACCCAAATCTCATTTTCAAAAGGGATTTAGAGCACTTAGGAGTCTAACCCCACCAACTGGATTTAGGCTCCCACATTCCTAAATCCCTTTTGAAAATGAAATTAGGGCTCCTAAATCAGCTAGGTGTTGCAATACTGACCGCAGCAATGCCTAAACACTTGTAAAAATCTGGGCATAGGTATTTTCAGTACATTCCCCCTGTTTCCTAACAATAGTAACACCTGCCATTAAATATTCTGAAGCTTGCAGTGGGATTTTGAGACCACACACCAAATTTAAAAATCTATAAAAATCTGATGCAAACTATTTTAGTGATGTGCTTAGGCTTTACATGCCAAGCCAGGTCCAAAGGTGCAGCAGTTCTTCCTGTTTCAAGGCATGAATGTTCTGAATTCAGAATGTGCAGCTGTTTCATGCTTCTCAGGCAGAATCCCTTGCCTATGTAAATTGATAATATTAATATAGTTTCAAACTTTTTAAATTCAAGATTAAGACTCATTTGCTTGTTTCAGTATAGCCTTAATCAGACAAGATGTAAATTTACTGTTTTTAGAAGATACTGAACCACAGGGCACACAACATACTGTTCAGTACATTATAATTTAATCTCAGAAACACACCACCACCAAGTGTGCAGCATCCAGCTGCTATGCATGCACATTCTAATTATTACATTATAGTTAAGACTTCAAAGTTTGTAGGAAATATCATAATTAGTTGGTAGTTTAGGGCCTTCAATCATGTAGCACTTCATCAGTCATGAAACTTAAATTAGTAGAGATGGAAACTATAACAATTTTACATGAAAAGTTTATGTGTTGTAGGGGAAAGCAAATAGTCTCTTAACCCACTTGTATTATCTCATTTTAATCCCCTACCAAAGTCTCCCTAAAAACTTCCACAAGCTTCTGTCCTAAGAAAATCTAACATTGACTCATCTACTTTCTCCTCTTTCTACAAAGCTCCTGTTTTCAACACCAAAGAGTCATATATCAGGGTGGTATGTAACTAGCTTTCAAACATCTATGAATTCCAAGGGCTAAATGTATCAGGATTAGCCACTGTATTCAGGAGGAAATTGGGAACACAGAAAGACATAAAAGACTTGTCATCCACTTCAGCACTTTCTGCCTTCTGTAACACTGCATATCCCTTGGCCTTTCAATCTACACTGTGGCTGCAGTCATAGAACATGTAAATATTGGTAAGAAATACACAAAGATTTCTGAGGTCTGCCCCTCTGCATACTAAACTGACAGATATGAGGTGCAGGACTAGCTTTGCCAGGTTAAACATGGTTATTAAAGCAGCATACCTAGTTTTACTGGCACTAAAATGAAATGCTGGTGCCAAAATTTCTAAAAGAAAGAAATATTAAGCAACACTGCACCTCTGACATTGACATAAGTTTATTATTATTCCATGCCAATGCACCTTGATCCAAATCATCCAAGTGCATGCTGTTCCAATCCTGGGGCTCCATTAAGACTGACAATTATACTGAATAGTGTAGTGGTTTTCCAGTTTGGTCAAAACTACACACAGTCTCTCATGTGCATATGGCATCTGCAGAGCAAAATTCTATGGATATAGTTGTAGGTCCATAAGCCATTTCAAGACCTCTTCTGTGATGTTATTTGGATATCATCCACAACTACACTGAAATTACTGAGTAAAAGGAAAGTGCATTAATCACTCAGCATCTAGCCCACTACTTTTCTCTACTATATTTTGGCTACATGTGCTCAGATGCCTACCTGTAGAACTCACCTCATCAATTCTGTGAGGATTTTTTAGTTGTTTTTCATATGCATAAGAAAGACTCCTGGCTATCAAAATATTCCCAATGCTTTTCTTTCTTTCCCATCTTTATTAATAAGTACTCAATAGAATCATTTTTATGCTTCCACACTAGCAATATAAAAAAATAAGTTAGGGCCAGATTCTGATACTCTGCCTTATGTTGAGTAGGACCTTAATCAAAGTAGTCCCACGGGGGGGAAAAAAAAAGACTACTCGCAGAGCTAAGTGTTATTCAGCAGGGAAAAAAACATCAAAATCTGGCCTTGCATAGAAGAAAACGAAGGCCTTCCTAATTAGGCTTGTAATACTTTCAGAAGAGGCTAAGGACTAGTTTGAACATTTTAAAAATTGCAGTTCCATCATATTCAATGTTTTCAAGAGACTAACTTGGCAAGCATGCATTTATCTGCAACCCAGCAGTGGTGCTGGAACAATTATTATAGAGGGGGTGCTGAAAGCCATTGAACAAAACTGTAAACCCTGTATGTGATGGAAACTACTTCAAGCAGGGGGTGCTGCCACATCCCCAGGTCCCCTAGTTCCAGCACCTACGCCAACTTGTTCACTGCAAGAGACGTGATATTTCACTAGAAGGACCAATAATCTGTTTCTGCGGAGGCTCTTATGTTCCATCTGAAAGAGTTCATATTCCATTTCACATAATATATTTGGAATATACAAAGTTCTTGCTAGAGATTGGTGAATCTCAAATGTTAAGCACCAAAATGTCTGGCTGCCACCAGCTGAAGTAAAGGCCCCACAGGGAGAGAAAATCCAAGGGACCAAAAAGAAAAGTGGAGCAGTGACTGGACACCAGTGGAGCATGAGAGAAGGATGGCAGGGATGTATATACTAGGGGAGAAAAGGAGAAAGGAACCCAGCAGCAGCAAAGCACAAATAGAATAGGGAGGCTAGATTTAAAAAAAAATAAAAAGAAGAAGAAAAAGAAGAGGAGGAGGAACAGAACCGGTGTAAGGGGGAAGACAAAATGAAGTGTAATTAACTTCTCAAAAAGGACAAACTTACTGCATTAAACACAGCTAAATACAAATTTATTATTTTACAAATATAATTTTTCCTTGTAAGCAATTGCTGTAGAGGCCAAAGTGATGTTATGTGGTCATGAATCTGAGGGAAGTTGTCCAGAAATTGTCCAAAAATATTACTGTAGTATTTGGGGCTACTACTATAGAATACTGTAGTATTAACAAAAAATAAGACATGAAACAAACAAAAACAAACATTGAAAAAACAGCATATGGTCAAACTGAGCCAAACTTTCTAAAATTAAGACACAGAATATAAAAGTCTATAAGGCATGAAGATAACAAATGTCCTCCGCATCTTTAGCGGATAAAGGATAAAATAATTTACTGGGTCCTGGAGAAGGGGTGAGACATCCCTTTGGGACACACGGGATAAAAATGGGGAGTGGCTTTTTTTTTAAAGGAACACATTCTGCATAATCAGTCTCAATATAGGGGGGCTCAATAAAGAGATTAACTTTTTAGCTTTGTGTAGAAAAGTCTGTATTTTTGATGGAAACCTACAGAATTTCTACTTTGGGATTGTACACCAGACAGAAGGAAAATAAACAGAAAAAAATTCCTTTATAGTGTCATGATGTGAATTTATTTAAACAATTGGGGAGAAAGGGCGATAATGTTTCAGTTTGAACTTTCTTCAGATAAATCATCTGTGAATGAATGTAACCTTAAACATATTCGTACACTACTGAAGGCCTCATACTAAAGTTGTAAATGTGACCCAAAGGTAAGTCTAAAAGAATTTTCCATGCATTATATCCATACCATACAAATAAAATTATGATATTTACACAATAATTATGTCTGGGCATGCCAGGGTAAATCAGCACCTAGATGTTATGGCAATGGGCTCATTAGACATACCCCATATAGTCTACATCTACACATACATTTAACTCTATGATCCCAAAGAATGATTTAGTGCCAAATCCCCATGCATGTAATCCCATTGATCATTTCGTCTGGAAGTAAAACAAGAATTTGGTCCTTAGCGCACAACATGGACATCAGACATATCCTGATGCAGTACATTATTCAAGTAAAATAAAGTCAGGCACTAATTCCAACGTTAGAGAACCAATTCGGTACAGACTCATTTTGCAATTAGTTCTTACGAGGATTTATTTCTGGCACTGTATACCATGCACACTCCAGGGAAGCACTGAGTAGACTGTAACAGGAGTTCACTCTGGGATTCAGTTGGGAGGGGTAGTGCAACTCTAGAATTGTTATTGTCAGTAAAAAGTCAGATATTTTGAAAGGCTACAAGTCTATTTATATATGTATGGATATAAAAGAACAGACATGCATTTTAGTTAATTGGATATGAAAGTGTACAACTTTGGGATCAAATGGAATGAAGATCTTTTGGGCAAGATTATTAGGTAACCCAGGGTTTTTTACAAAATGTATGGTAGGTAGAGAATTTACTGTATCTTTTCATACACCAATGGAATAATCTTAAACCATAAAAACAAAAATAATGCAATACAGTGTATATTCAAAAGCATACATTCACTATGTATCAGAATCATAGAAATGTTAGGCTGGAGGGAAACTCAAGAGATCATCTAATCTAGTCCTATGCGCTAAGGCAGGATCAAGTATACCTAGACCATCTCTGACAGGTGTATGCCTGACCTGTTCTTAAAAACCTCCAGTGACAGAGATTCTGCAACCTCCCTTGGAAGCCTGCTCAGAGCTTAACTACCCTTACAGTCAGAAAGGTTACACTAATATATAACCTAAACCTCCCTTGCTGCAGATTAAACCCATTACTTCTTGTCCTGTCTTCAGTACCTAAGTGTAGTACTTTGCAATTGTCCTTACTGAGTTTCATCTTGTTGATTTCTGATAGTTCATTCTCCAATTTGTCAAGGTCCTTTTGGATTATAATTCTGTCCTCCAAAACTATAGCAACTCCACCCCAGTCTAGTGTCACCCACACATTTTTAAGCACATTCTCCATTCTATTAGCCAAGTCCTTAATTAAAATATTGACTAGTATTGGACACAGGATGGACCCTGCAGGACCCTACTAGATATGCCCTCCCAGTTTGAAAGCGAGTCATTGATAACTAGAGTTTTTCAACCAACCAGTTATGCACCCACCTTATAGTAATTTCATGTAGACCACATGTCCCTAATTTGCTTATGGTACTTCTGTGACAAATTACATTTATCAAACCCATTTGACCACCTGTCCTGCACTCTGCCTAGTGATCTGTATCTCCCAGAACTAATTTTAGTGATATTCCAAACCTCTGACCGGCTTCAAATAATTGCCCCCCCTTTTTTTTTTAAAAATCACAAGCCATAACATTTTTTCCCTCTTCAAAATTATCCTCATTTGAGGCCCAGAACAAATAATATTCAGTCCAGGATCAATGAGAGGTTTAAGATTTGATATCTTCAACATCATCAAGGTTACAAACTAGAATTGAATATCCAAGAATCTCAACTTGTTTTTTTCTTAAAGAATTTCATAAAACAAAAACAGAGGGCAGGGATCCAAATTCTGGTCTTGAACTCAGTCCCTTATTCCCTGGGCCTACAGGGACAATGTTCTCAATTCCTGAGAATGCAAGTACATCTTGCATTGCTCAAGCATCTACATCTAGCCAACCTTCAATAGAGCCACATGCAGCCCATATGAACCCTTGAGTTCTAAAGACGGAGGAATCCTGGAGAAGGATATATTTGGTTTGCTTTTAATTTTGTTCTTATAATTAGCAACAGTCTGTTTTAAGAAGTGTATCATTTAGACATACTATACATACATTCATATGTATGTATGTATGTCACAAAACATTGAGCAGGGACCTGTTGATAGGCTACAAATTGAAAGTGAATTTATTTTTATTTTTAAAAATATACATTAAAACATATTTGTTTCCAGATACTAGTGGACCTTGTGTTTTCTTCTCTTTCTTCTTTCATTTTATATAGGGAGAGACTGTACACAGAACAGATGCAGCGCTATGCTAGTAGCATTCCAAAAAGGTTTCCTTCCCTAGAGTGGACAGTATTAAGGTAAGGCGAACTTCCCAAATAGAGTAAAGTGAGTTAGTGGAATCTGTGGAAAATTTGCTATTTTTTACAAATTTGGGGAGTGGGTGGGAGGGGGAATAAATTGAGTCATGATGGCATTTGTTCCCCTTTTGGGGGAGCATCTTTGGTTTCTTGGATTTTTGCATACACAAACCACAGGATATAAGAGCTCAAAGAATTTAGGTTCTCTAATTAGGTTTTTTTTCAAATCTTTAAAATGTGTAGTATAAAAAGTGAAAGAGTTTGAGCCACATTCTGTCACCCTTTCATTTAATAGTACCTTATTCCTTAAGCAGTCCCATTCACTTCAGTGACGCTACTCAGTGTGAGTAAGGCTAAAAGAATCTGGCTTTTTTGAAAGTCAAAGAATTTTATCTGAATTTATTAAAGAGTTTTTTCCTTAACTTCACATTACTTCATATGGTGTTCTCTATACTGAATGTAATAATTGCAGATGGTGGGCCCAATCTCAAAACCTTCACTTATGTAAATAATCCTTACAGAAATAGTCCCACTGAAGTCAATAGGACAAATCATGTCAGTAGGAACTAGTTCCATGAGTAAGGATTGCAGTCTTAGTCCCTATGTTTTACATCACATTAAAGGCAGTACACTGTAATAAATGAATACATATTCTTGCTGGTTTCTCACATATTTTGTTAGAAGTCTTACCTTTTTCTGAAGGACATTGATTTTTCTTTCCTTTACTTCTAACATGTCTTTCATATCTCGAATCTCTCCAGCCAAGGTTCCCTTCTCTTCTGTGAGGTCTTGCAGTTGTTTTGTTTTTTTATTAAGAAATGTTTCTTTTTCTTCCAGTCGTAATCTCAAGGCATCAACCTGTAATCAATAAATGAAACAGAAAGACTTTAAGGAAAGAATAATAGTTAATGTTACATAAGCTTTTCCATTTTAACCATTTTCTGTTGCATCTGAAATCTTCAATTTTTAGGCTAAGATTTTCTCTGCCCAAAATTGTTTTTGTTTTCTTAAGAGAATGAAATAAACATACTCCCTCATTAAAACATTATCCTTTAGAGTTGTGGTGGTGTTTTGTTTGTTTAAAAACTCTAAAACAGTAAAGGTCGGAGTACTAAGTTGAAATTTGATGTTAAAACAGCCTCAACTAAATTGAGGTGCTTATGAATGATCTAGGAAAGTTCATTTTGATTTGATAAACATATAGTCCATCGAAAATAGTACGTGAACATGCAGTGCATTTTACTTTGAGTTTTCTTGCTGAAGTCATGAAGTACACAGCTAGGGAGGGTACCCAGCCTATGCAATACCTGAGTACTTTATCTGTAGCGTGAAATAGTGAAGGTGCCACTGAATAATGAGGTTTCAACAGGAGCCTTTACCTTCTTCAAGGTACATCATCTTGTAAGGCTCTCAATAAATGAAGTATAAGAGTACTTCCTGTATTCACTGCAAATCTTGTAAGATAAAAATTGAACATATCTGAAGGAGAAAGGTCCTTTCCTCAAGTCCTTGTGAGGTGTATCTAATCAAGTTGTTCTATATTATGGATTTTCTTTTGTATTTCTTTGTAAAAAACAAAACAAAAACAAACTATGAAATTCCATCCAAATTATTAATAGAGTGTTAAATTTAAACCAGTAACCACCCCAAGAGTCAGGAAAATACATATTCAACTTTAACTGTGTCATTTTCTGCTTTTTGAATACACAACCATGCAACTTTGCTGTTCTTTTAACATAGGTTGTTGGTGGAATGTATTAGTAAGATAAAAATACATATTGAAACAGTTGTCAGAATATGGTCAGCAGAGCACTTGTTGGTGATCTGGAAAGAATTGGTAGGTCATGTGATACTGGTTCCTACTTGT
The DNA here is from genome assembly GCF_965140295.1 of Lepidochelys olivacea. Lineage (NCBI taxonomy): Eukaryota > Metazoa > Chordata > Testudines > Cheloniidae > Lepidochelys > Lepidochelys olivacea. Next base: position 26,545,848 of record NC_140417.1, on the reverse strand, counting down.
GTACAGCTGTTTCTACAGGCAGCTAGATTTTTCATAGCAGTTAGGAGTCTGGATATTTGTAAAAGCATTGGAAAGAAGGGGGAAAGCAAGGCCACCTGTCTACATCAGAAATAAGAGAGGAAAAATGAAGCCATCTTCAGGGACCACAGGCACAAATTGGATTGAAGCTGACACGCATTAAGCAGAATAATCAACAGGAAAGGAATGTCCAGTGGAGAAAGGAGCAAAGTAACCAGGCACCATAACCAGGGTAAGCATGGGAGGGGATGACCAGGTGGCTAGGCAGCATGTCCCAGGAAGTAGAGAACCAGGCACTGGGCAGTACATATACTGTAGACTGAGACAAAGCAGACAGGAAGTACATACAATTGTAAAGTGGAAAGAGGGCCAGGGTGGCAGACAAGCCAATGCCAGGGGGAGAGAGGGGACAGAAAAGATGGAAGAGGATGATTGAAGAGCAAAAAGACAGTGTGACTTTTTCAAAAAGGACTAAATTATTATGGCACTACACAGTTAAAATATGTTAATGCTTTTCTCATGTGACATTTCTATGTAAACAACTGCTCTACAGTAGTTGCCACAGGGATATTGCATAGTTAACAAGTGGAATAGGAGTTGGGCTACACCATTGTGGATGGGAGGGGAAGAGGTCCACAGGACATTCTTTGTATGAGCGCACAGTCTGCACTAAGATGTAGTATGCAAACTTGACATAGTTACTATCCATACCATCAACAATCAGGCTTTACTGTGTTTGAAATTTTCTTATTGGGCTACGATTTATGATAATCAAAGGCATTTGAAGTAAAACAGTTTGTCACAGCTTCTTTAAAATAATAATAATTGCCCAGATTCAGCAAAATACTTAAGCATGTGATTAAGTTAATATATGTGAGAAATTCCATCCCAACCAAGCAAAGCACTTAAGTGCTTTAATGAATAAGGGCCATAATAACTAATACTGGAAAATGTAACAATATAGGATTTAAATATGCTGCATTGTACATGGAACAAAAGAATTAAATGATCCAACACTGAATAATTTAAGATTGAAAAGATCCAACCTTGGAATGACTATCGAGTATAAAGAAAAGGAGTACTTGTGGCACCTTAGAGACTAACAAATTTATTTGAGCATAAGCTTTCGTGAGCTACAGCTCACTTCATCGGATGCATTCAGTGGAAAATACAGTGAGGAGATTTATATACATAGAGAACATGAAGCAATGGGTGTTACTATACACACTGTAATGAGAGTGATCACTTAAGGTGAGCTATTACCAGCAGGAGAGCGGGGGGCTGGGGGGAAACCGTTTGTAGTGATAATCAAGGTGGGCCATTTCCAGCAGCTGACAAGAAAGTTTGAGGAACAGTGGGGGGTGGGGATAAAACAAGGGGAAATCCACCAATGTGATATATGCCATCATGTGCCAGCAATGCCCCTCTGCCAGGTACATTGGTCAAACTGGACAGTCTCTGTGTAAAAGAATAAATGAACACAAATCAGACGTCAAGAATTATAACATTCAAAAACCAGTTGGAGAACACTTCAATCTCTTTGGTCACTCGATTACAGACCTAAAAGTTGCAATTCTTCAACAAAAAAACTTCAAAAACAGACTGCAATGAGAGACTGCTGAATTGGAATTAATTTGCAAACTGGACACAATTAACTTAGGCTTGAATAGAGACTGGGAGTGGATGGGTCATTATACAAAGCAAATGTATTTCCCCTTGTTTAATCCCCCCCCCCCACCCGTTTCTCAGACGTTCTTGTCAGCTGCTGGAAATGGCCCACCTTGATTATCACTACAAAAGTTTCCCCCCCCACCCCCCACCCCACTCTCCTGCTGGTAATAGCTCACCTTAAGTGATCACTCTCGTTACAGTGTGTATGGTAACACCCATTGTTTCATGTTCTCTATGTATATAAATCTCCCCACTATATTTTCCACTGAATACATCTGATGAAGTGAGCTGTAGCTCACGAAAGCTTATGCTCAAATAAATTTGTTAGTCTCTAAGGTGCCACAAGTACTCCTTTTCTTTTTGCGAATACAGACTAACACGGCTGCTACTCTGAAGTCTGTAGAGTATAAGAGTCCAAAATACACTGTGTAAGCTGTGCTGAGCTTGACATTCAGTAACATTCATGTATAAGTTTTCCATTTCTGCAAAAATGGAAAGTGCAAAAGTAACATCTCTTCGCTGGAAAATGCAGTAAAAGATGGTGCTTAAGTAGCATAGACAGTGTAGTAAATAAAGCAGAACTGGAAAAGAGAAATAACAGAAAATAAACTGAATTGGAAAGTATACCCATTAAATACATCTCAATTTTTTCTCTACCCTAAGCATTACTGTTACAGAAAGGGCTTGTTGCACTGAAGCAAAAACCAAAGGGTGGGGGAGGGAGATAAGCCCAGGTGTTTAACTTTTTTTCTTTATCAATCATATTGTTAAAATGAAACACACAAAAAACAATTAAATCCTCATCAAAGCCCTAACTAAGCAAAGCACTTTAATACACACTTAACTGTAACCATTATTACTGAAATGGGAGTTACAATTCACGCTTGGTTCCTTGAATGATCACTTGAAACATCTCCCTCTATATGCATACTGCTGCACTGAAATGAAACTAGCTATGCTGCAGTGAGAAGAAACCAAGCGGCAGAGATGGGGAGGGGAAGTTTTGGCCAGGAGAACAGAGTAAAGGCATTTTCTTCCCTACTCTGTTATTTTTAGTTCAAAATAGCTAAAACAGTTTTTTTGTAGTCTTCTTGTGATTAAGTTTAATTTTTAAAAAATAATACACGTATTCAATCATGAAATAGCTCACAGAAAAATCTATAGCCACAAAAATTTAAGATAGACTAGCTGAACGTAAAATTTGATCATCTAACATAAATCCATTCAAAAGTTCCTCTTCAGAAATTCCTCCTTTTTAAATGCCACTGGAGATCAATAAAACCAAACCACTGTTAGAGCTAAGCTTTATGGATTCAATTCTACATTCCTTGCACACCCCAAACTCCCATCAAAGCCAAGCATGGGTTACAGAAATAAAAACAATTTACTCTTAACTGAAGTATTTCTGTTTGTTTTTCCAGAAGAACGGCTACTAGCCCCAAATTTTTAGCTGGGGCCCTCCTGGAATGGGAAAGGAGATGCCAAAAATGGTATTATATGCCTACTTTCAGGGTCTGCTTTTTGTCCTCTGGAGAGGGAGGACAGTCTCTGTCTACAGTTTGGAAAGCAGAGGCGATTTTGGGGTGGAGAGAGCCTGCAGGTAGTCCACCAATACACTGACATTATCACTACTTGGAAGTTAGAGAATTCAGATTAAAACACCATGATACAAAGAATAAAGCCAATGGCACATGCAATACTCCTTGAATGAAGGTAAAAAAATTTGGACCCTTTTTTCTCTCTATGGCTGATCCCTGAAATCATCCACTGTCTGTGTTAAATAGATCTCACCAGGCTAAGTTAAGCAGTAAGTTCCACTCAGAGAAGGCATTATTATACTTTTATAGTACATGGCAGTGTAGTCCTAGAACACTTCTCAGGGAGAAATTTTAGATTTATAAATCCAAAATTTCAAATATAAAATCTGTAACACCAGAAAGTGGTGGATTTGGAGTTAAATCAACATTTTACTGAAATATGAGAAATTTAATTCACAATAAAAAAGCTAGCACTAAGTAACAATGATAAATGTTATTTTGGCATTTTTAAGCAGTGCAATAAGCCTAGTCAGAAAGGGTCATGTATATTAATCAATCAACCTTTATTTCTAGTGGTTAAACTGCACATTGTTAGAGTACAAAATAATCTGCAAAGAAATCTGATTTGTTTTGATTTATATTGTGAGTTTTGTAATGCTAAATTTGTTCTGAACAAAAGTCTTTGCAAAGCCATTTTTAAAATTCAGTTTGGGACCAATTTAGATGATCTATTGAATCTCAGGATGCGTGTTCTTCCTGCTCTTAAAATGGCTCATTGCTTTTCTACACACTGCGAAAAAGATTTACACTATAGTTTATTGGATTTTTTTTCTTTTCTTTTTTATGAAGATTTTGAATAAGAAGAACATAACAGTAATAGGTCTTACAGTCCACCCAGCATAAAATGCAAGCCTCAAAGTGACATTTAAAACAAAACAAAAAAACCCAGGAGACCTGCTATGTTGCCCTAAGCAAATCTATTGTGCCTTTTTAAGGCACTAGCCTGCGACTGAGTGGATGAGAGGCATCACTGCAGCAGGAGCTCTAAGCGCGTTGCTCCTCAGACAGGCGTAATGAGACTGATTCTCAGAAGTGCTGAGCATTAGCAGTTTCACACAAAGTCAACAGGAGCCAAAGCTGCTCAGCACCTCTGAACATCAGAATTGGTACCTCTCAGAGTTCCTACTTGTGCAGTGGAACTATGGCTGCTTCAAGGGGTGCAGCACACACTTCCCTCTGCAGACAGCCTGCTCTCTTGGCTAGATTTAAAGGGGATAGGCCCATGGCCTCCTTCCTTCCATCTCCCATTTGGTGGTTAACTGCTAGGCCAGTCCAATTACATTTAGATTAGCACATGTACTGTGATACTGCAAATTGCCCTTCCACACATGATACAGTAAGGAACACTTTATGGCTTTCTACAATATTAAGGTAAAACCCAAACCTCCAAAAGTATTATTTTTCTTGTTAAAAACTGTAATGGCTAAATTCTTGCTCAAGTCCATCAGAATATTTGCACCTTATCACAGTGATGTGTTCTGTTCAGGCCTATAGGCGTTTTGTACACTGCAAAGTGAGCAGATCATGGTTCCCCATGTAAAGGCTCTTTCATTGAGATTAATTACACTCTTCCATAAGTGGCAGGATCTGGCCCAAGGCAGGAATAGATTTAAACATAAACTTGTGCCTAGATTCCCAGCTGTTGGGATCAGGTAATTATGACAGTATTTCAAGCTTTCACTTTGAAAAAAATAAGTTTCTATCTCTAATGGTTGCAAATAAAAGCTTGAAAACATGATCCAAGAATAACTGATGCAGTGACATCTGCCTGCCAACATCCTGTTCAATGTCCCCTGTTCTTCTTTGTGCAGAAACTGTGCGTTTTATTACCAGTTTTTAATCAATACAGCTTCAAATGTATGCTAGGCACTTTACATACAAGCACGTGTGAGAGCTCAGATTAAAACCTGCAGGTGACAGAAAGTCCACTGCAGATCTAAAGCAGAATATTAGACAAAGTACACAATTTACATGCCATCTATAACATCCCCGTCGCCCTTCTGGCAGCTAAAAGAAAATGGTGAGGGGATGTGTGCTGGAACTTAACACACACATTCAAGCTTTCTCCACTCCTGTTCTCCAGGGGAGGAGGTGCAGTTCAAGTTAGTAGCTGCTCCTTCTTCCCAAGGCTGGCAGGGGGAAAAAATAACATTATCAGGTGTTCTACCACACCTCTAGGACTTTTTCCTTTACTCTCCCAGTGGTGAGTAGTCCTATGCCTAATGCTCTGCTGTCTGCCTATATCCAAAGGGTCAGCAGGTGATCCTCACTGTATCACACAAAGGCAGCAGCAGTCAGTCCCTGTGATCAGTGCTCTGCGCGAGCCTATTCAGAAGGGCAGTCAGTTGGGAAGAGTGAGTTGGCACACATACTGTGTAGGGCCTTGCGAATATGGATTTATTTTCCATTCACAGGCATACATATGGCATTTGCAGGAAAATTGATCATGCTGATCAGTCATTTCCGCTGCTTTTAAATTTTTCTCTCAGCCTTTAATAATCATGAGCCAAAAAGTTTGCATTTCTCAGAAAGTTAAACTATCTCAGCTGAACTGCATTCAACCTTTTAGAGTATATCATCAGCTTGGTACTAAGCAAGAATGACATTTCATATGTCAAATTTGAACCTCCAAATGGTGTGAAATCAAAAGCTGTTAAATCATCTTCATGCTCTGTAGAAGCTAAGGAGCAAAAGAGTGTATTGTATACACCCAGGTAGGTTTTCAGAGGTTACAAATTATCTTTATCTTCCCTAAAAATGGGATCACAAAATCATGGGAGAGAAGAAAAAAACAAAAACAAAAACAACTTACTGCAGCATGCTATGAAAAACTGTCCGCCTCTTCCTCTTCCGCCTAACTGCATTTTAAATATGATCAAAAAATAACTGGAATGTAGCTCATATTACAGCATCAGATGCATGTGCGCGTATATATAAGCAATTTTTGTACACAAGAACCCTCTCTTTGTTTTTTCACTCAAAGTCCCTCTTCACTCCCCCCACCCCCTTCAAACTTTGGCAGTTCACTTACTAATAAAACTTGGCAATTTAGAGAACATTATCTCTTCCCGAAAAAGAGAGCAAAATCAGATGAGATACCTCATACACAAACGCCTTTCAAAGACCACTGTACAAAGTAGACTGCTTTTTATTTTTTGTCTAGCTTATTTTTCTCCTACTTATTTCATTAAATACATTAATTTATAAATTTAATACATTAAAACCTGTCATTTGGTCTGGCAATATGCAACACTTCTATAACATTTCAATACTAGGGTATACTTTAAAAAAAAAAGGAAAAGTTCATGTAAACAGCAAAAAATGTCACATTAAAAGTGAAACTTTATTAGTCTTCATGCCAACGCCCTCTACTCATGTCCAGTTCCACTAGTGATGTCTATTTTTGGAAGAACCTCATTGTTAAATGTTTAACTTGTATGCCATATTATATATATATTGTTTATGAAACTGCTTTAAAGGTTGTGGAGTTCTGCTAGGAAATAAAATGTACAGAAGTAATGCTGTGTTTCGCTGGTAAGAATTACTTATTTTAACACCACAATTAAAAAATATTTGCTAAGACAGAGGTTTGGCTATATTTTTTCTTTTTAATGTGTTAACAATACACTCCTGATTTTTCAAGTCCAATGCTATGGACTAGATCATGAGATAATGATCTCTACTGAATAAAAGGCAGTGAGAGTCTCCCTCTCAGTCCATCTATTGCTCTAGCAAGCAAGGGAGACTAAACTCAGCTGGGTCTCTATTTGGCACAGAATATCAACATTATCACAAAGGTTGCCAACATTGTATTTAAAAAATAAGGGACTGTTTTCTTAGCACCCCATCCCATCCCTCCTCCCGATATTACTAATTATCATTAATAAATAATAAACGAATAATAAATAGTAAATAATACATTCACCAGGAGTATTTCTTGCTTCTTTCTGCAGCACTCAGTAACTCCCAATCTTGTTGTACAAAGATGAAAAATTACTGGACTCCCTTGTAGTAAGGAACTATTGGCAACCCTACTTAGCACGTAGGGGGACAGAGCCACGGTTCTATCCATTCTTCCCCTTGTTCTGTCCCCTCCTGTGCCAGCTCTGCAGATCCTGCTCCACTTCTGTGCTGCCACTCATTACATGGGCAGTTGGTGCAGCAGCCTTAAGGGGTGCCACATCTGATAAACTAAGAAATGCCCCCTCCCCCATCAGAAATTTGTGTGTGCTCATCCGCTTGTAAACACACAGACCTGAGTTGTACATGCACAAAAGGTGTTTTTCATGCTTTTTAAAATTCTGCCCTATATTTTAAATGAAATTTAACCATAAAATAAAACTAAATTCCCACCATATTTGCCTGTCATATTTTTAAAGATTCAAATGTTACAAAACAGAATGTATCAAATACAAACTTAAATTGTGGACTTGAATACACATCCATTTCTCAAAAGAAAAGGCAGGAACACAACACACCCATTTAAAAGAAGAATTTTTCCCTGCTGCAAAATTGCAGATACTTGAATCCTGTGCAATTGAATATTATACTTTTACTATATGGAACTATGTGAAAATGTAGAATGGATACATTTATTACTACTCAGGCAGTTTTCAGATGCTGAATTCCTGACGGGTTGGTGAGATGGTTAACCATTTCCCAGGTGGATCATCTCAGAAAAACAGGTTCCTAAAATGTTTTAAAGTGAAGATTTCTTCTTAACAAAAAAATTATGCACTATGCCTGCTAAAATGGCCCCATTCTGCACAGCAGTTCCCTAATCCATGTTACCCAGGACATGATCCTTGTGACAGGTAAACACCAGAGATTTGTATCACAATGTATCATATACTGTTTTATAATATATGGCTCCAGTCCCATAAATTCCTGCATGTGAGTGGACTCCTATCCCCATATAGACACCCCCCCCACACACACAAACTGATTTCCATAAGGCTCTACAGGAGCATAGCAATCTGCCTCACACAGGAAGATGCAGGATCAAGATCTGTTGTAAACGCTTGAATTTTATCATTTAAAAAAATACATTCAATACCCATATTTGCATTAAACTTTTAACATATTTACAAGAAGTTAAAGATTCTTCCTACTGAGATATTTTGATGTGCTTTATAGGATTCATCAACACTCCCTTAATTGTCATAGCATATCTAGGTATTTCTGGAAGTGTGTATCACAACAGATTCCTCCTAATTTAAGTGACACAGGCTGACTCAGCTCTTTTGCTATATGCCAGCATCCCTGAAGTATGAAAATCAGAAGCACTCATTTTACTTTTTGAGTGCTAAGTTTAAATTCTGTAGTTGCAGACCTCGCTGAATTTTTAATTCAGCAATTTTTTTAATCTTAAAGAGTTGTTTATTGATTAGAGATGTAATCTGATTTAGTATCCTCCTTTTAATTCTTAAACAATAAATACTTAAGGAATATTGGCAGAAGGGGGAGAGATGTATGGCAGTTAACTCAGTTTTCGCCTAGGAAGGGAGGACAGCCTGAGATCTAGGCTAGAACATAGTTTGTAAACACATAGCCAAACTGTCCCCTGCATGTATATAGAAAAGGAAACTCCACAAAGTTCTCTTCATGGGAATCCCACCAGATGAATTCCATCCTGTAGGGCAAGGGAGGGGAAATCCCCTTTCAGTGTAATAGGCAGGATGTATTAACTTTTCCAGTGATTCCCCGCTTGTTTCTCAGTGGGGCAGTGGTTGGACACTGCATGAATGACTCCCATTCTGCCATTGCAGAGTCTAGCTAGACCCCTCCTCTAGTGAAGGTCCCCAACTTGGCAGCAGGCTCTTCATGCTGCAGAGGAGGCTGACCCTCCTGTCACTCTCCTCTAGGTCAAAATTTGCTTGGTTATCATGCCCTCCCCATGGAAGTAATGTTGGGTGGCCAAATAGTATTAGAAATTGGCTTAGATGGAAGAGAGCTTAAATCGAGTATAAAAATCATTCCTTCAGTCAGTTTGAAACACAGTGTAGATTGGACTTTACATCATCTGCAGCACGGAATTCTGATCATATTCGGATTAACAATGCAGCCAACTGTATAAAAGAAGCTATTTTATTAATATGTACATTTTTGGCTACTTCTAGCACTAAAATTAGGTGGTTTTAAGTGACTTGTCCAAAGTTCAGAATTTAATGTTCAGTTCAGTTCCAGCAAATTTCAGAAAACACAAGAGAATTGTAACTCATGTGTTAATACTTAAACTTTTTGTTAATAAAACTTCCAACACTAACCTTACCTCATTGAACTTACCTCACTGATTTTTATGCTCACTATAAAACTATAGCTGTCATAATATTTTCTGAATTACTGCAAAAGGAAGTAAGTCATTCCAAAGTCAATGTTATTTTGCAACATAATGATAGTTGTAAATTCAAAATACTTAAAACCAATTTACAAAACTATCAATCTTGGTAACTTAACTTTTGAAAATCCTGTATCCAATAACCTTCCGATTTTATTTTTAAACAAATAGAAATTAAATTCCTCACACCCAACGCTCTTCCATAAAATTGTGTCAATGCACTGAACTGATTCATGCTAAAATAGTGTATAATTTACTAATAATGTAAAAAGGTACCAATGGATATCAACTACCTTTATATATAACAAGTACCAAGAAAAAATGGCAACAGTGCCACTTTTTCAGATTATTTTACTATAAATAGTTGAGGTCAATGATTATAAATAGTTGGGATACCAATCTTTTCCTGAAAACTTATTAGGTTGCTAATTTAGTCACAACAGCAAAATGCACCTAAACAAAGGACTTGGAAATAGATAAAATCTCTATTCTATAAAGGCAATGGGCCTGTATACTGGTTTGGGGGTAAGCTGTATCTTTGACTTCTCATTCTCTCCATGAGCACCTCTTTCAAATGACAGGCCTACACTTCTTCAGAATTGAACATAATCCTGCTTTGACACTGGATTACTATACTACAGGACCCCCCTGTTTATCAACTGTGTTTTCCTCAGCAGATCCAACTGTTTGGCCCCTGCTATAGAGAGCTCTCTCCGGGAGCTGTGACCAGTTGATAAATGCAGTGACACAACACAGCTTGTTCAAGCCAAAGTATTACTTGTTTATCCAGAGTAACATAACCAACAGAGTAAAAGTGTTAAATAACAAGAGCTTAAAGGCATACGGTCTTACCTAAGCTTCATATTTCCCTCAAGTAGTTTGAAAGGCCCAACTTAAGTCTTGATACAGCCTGCTTTTTTGCAGACCCTCAGGGGTCTCCAGTCTCCTCAAAGGTTCAGCTTTTAACCATTTTCAAACTCTTTATTTCACAATTCCCACCTGAATCCCCTTGAGGACACAAGCCGGGACCTTCTCCCGCTTTGGGAAGCCAGACTCTAGATTCCATATTAGTGGAGGTAAACTTCAAAGGAATTAACATTTACATTTTCTGAGTAGTTTCAGAGGAGCAGCCGTGTTAGTCTGTATCCGCAAAAAGAAAAGGAGGACTTGTGGCACCTTAGAGACTAACCAGTTTATTTGAGCATAGGCTTTCGTGAGCTACAGCTCACTTCATCGGATGCAATTGGGGACCCTATGGCCCTGATGAACTCCCACTCCTGAACGCTCCCCAGGCTGCTGTACCAGACCCAAACCTTGGGTACCACATGCTCTGGACTTGCTGAGGCTAGGCACAATTTAAGCCATGTCTCTCTGGCCCTTGGCATAGGTTTCGGGTGCAGACCTCACGTCTGAGACCTCTTTTGGCAGTGGGGACCCCACAGTTCAATAACCTAGGCCCTGAAATCAGTGGCAGCTCTCCCAAGCCTCTCTAGTAGCTGCTGAATGCTCCCAGTATTCCACTAAACTTGTGGACTCTCTGGTTTACTATTTTCCTCTTTGGGAGTTACATGACCGCGTAGGAAAGCAACACGCACACTGCAAAGGAATTTCTAAACACACACACACTTTACTCTCAGAGAAAGCACAAGAGATATACAGATCTATAGAAAAATAAACACCTGTACACAAGACCCTGCCTCAGCTTCCTCACCCCTCCATGTCCTTTGCATCTTAGCCAGTGTTTTCCAGGAAGTTCAGGATTCTTCTGCACCCCATCTCCTCCAGCCCTGTCATATTCTGGTCTTTCTCTGCTCGAGCACACACAGAAGCCCTCCTGTTTATAAGCACAGTTTTGGTCATGAGTCCCAGTATGGGACCTCATGTCCCAGCCATGCTGTACTCCTTTGTCTCACAGGGGGTAGTGGGGAAGAGTCATTAACAAATAAATAGCCTTTCCAGGGAGTCTCCATTGTCCTGCTAGGGCATGTTTATTCAATTGTCCAAATGTACTCACACAAAGTCTACTGTATGTACATATCCGGGGATCTGCACAGGAATTTAAGTATGTGCAGGAGAGTTTGCTTGCATGCAAGTCAGTTGTACACACTTTGGAAAATCTGGTTCAACCCTCTGTGCTTCAGTTGACTCATCTTTAAAATAGAAATATTACTCATCTTGTGTGGAGGCTTAATTCATTAATTTTTGTGAAGAGTGTAGTAGGCAGTCTTCAACATGTGTCTAAGTAAATATGAAACTGACACACTGATGTGGGGAGTCACTACATGAGTGCAACATACGAAATCACCAAGTTAAATATATTTCTCTCTCTAAGAACAGCACGAGTTACTCCAAAGAGAAATGCTTGAGTCATAACTCCTGCTTGATTCCCCATAGAATTCATTTTGAACAAGGAACAGAATATCTATAGAAAAGTATGTCTTCAGTGCATATACAATTGCATATTAGCAAGAGAAATGGGGAACAATAATTAAATACCAAGAGACCATTTTCATATAATGTAATGTTACATAATTAATTTTGCAAACGTTCATGTAAATACTTTTAAAAGAATGTGAATTAATAGCTGTTAATCTGTGCCCTTTAGAACTGTATCTTCAGTCAATATTTCTCTGATTGACAGTATGTAATTTTACATTGCAAACTAGGCAATGATTGTAAATGTGGTCTGCAGTGAGATACTTTCTCTAAAAGGTGTACTATAAGGAGCTGGTTTGTCTGTATTTGATAGGGTATTTATAGTGACATTTACAAGATGGAGAAAAAAATCATAATAAAAATTAATGGGCCGAATTAGAGCTACCACAAGGAACCCCGGGCCCTCCTTCCCAAGAGTCAGGCTTAACGAGATGGCCTGCACTCATTGTGCAAAAGAGTGGAGAGACGATGCTGCAGAAGCCACTGACGAGCGTGTACCTTTCTGGGTGCCTTAAAGCATTGTGCTAATTCTCAAATGGTGTAAATCCACTAACTTCAATGGAGTTATGCCAACAATTGGCCCATTCTCTCTCTTCCTGGATTATGCAAGCATTATGCACCCAGGCACCACTCCCTCACTCACATGGACAATCACCACTCAAGTACAACAACAGCTCTGTCACATCCACCGTACCATAATCTGGTCCAAAACACACAAATTAAACATGACTGACGAAGCTCCCCACAATGCAGCTACAGTGACTTGCTGCCTGGATGTGCTCTACCTTCTCCAAAAGGGCTCACAAAGCAAGTTCCTTATTTCTTTCCCCTGCTTTTCAGACACACTCTTTGTGACCATGCAGATCATTGGTCACACATTTTCCTGTGGTACGAAGTTATAAACATCATTGTACACAATTATTTTCTTAACTCCTTTTCCCTTCACATCTCACAGTCTGGGGTGCAGGATAAATATCCTGACTATTCAACAGGCAATAGATAAATTAATCATTGCTAATGCACAGAAAGCAAATAGAGTATCTGGGATGTTTTACCCAACCTATAAAAACAAAACAAAAGCAAAGCAGATACAAAACAAGAAATCTTTCTTGGAATACAAAACGACTCTCCATTTTTACCCCCTACCACTCTGATTGAACCATGCAAGCGTAGCAAAACTTTGCAAATCTCAGCTCAGAGACTCTCTGTTCTGTCTGTTACCTTTATTCCCACTGAAGTGAACTTCATGGACGGTTGTGGCCTTGTATAGAAAAGCAGCCCATAGTTATCCCAGAATGCCCTACTTTGGGAAAAAGCCTGATGACTCATGCGGTCTCAACCCAGTGTACATATACTGCAGTCTAAACAGAAGCTCTGCATAATCCCCATCTACACAGGTGGGATAATGTCAAAATGTAGTCTCTTAAATTAGACTTCCAACTCTCACAGTGTGTAACTTGCTGGTTTTGAGGCCATCCATAACTTGTAAATATATTTATCATTCCACACAGCCTGTTATATTTATCTGTTAACAGAAAGGGCTGTTTATTCTTCTGTATTCCACGATCCCATGCAACAAGAAGCAATTTAATATAATAGTCATTACCCAGACTCTTGCAAAGTCCCCCAAAACATATCTATATTATTACTGCCTCTTCGGATGAGGATATGACAGACACCACAGCTGATCTCAGAATTTTTGGATGTGCCCACCACATTTAATTATTGGTGGGGCCCCCTCCCTCCTTGATCCCCAAATCTACTCCACAATTATCACAATTCTATGCAGAAGGCCAGTTTAACTATTTCAGAAAGGATTAGCTAGATGGGAATTTAACGGTGTCATGTTGCATCAGATGTATGTGTGGAGAGACCATTCAAGTACCCCTAGCCAAATACTGCAAAAGTAGAGCCCAGCTGCTCATTTCTTTCAGCTGTAGAGACTGATCTACATTTTCAAGTCTTAATTTACAAGGGGAAGGGCTACAGAATTATTTTTAAAAATACAATAAAAGCTGAAATTCTCTTTTGTTTCTAGTTCCACCAAATCAGTGGAGACATTAACTGCAGGTTTAACTCTGCTAAATGAGGGAGATTATATGTTGGATTCTTAAATTACCTCCCTAGTCTTGAAATAGGACTAGAAATTATCTAACAGCAGAATCTGTCATAAGAGATGCAGTACTTCCTTGTTCCTCAGGTTGTGAGCTCCTGAGAGCAGGGACCATTCTTTCTTGAATGTATGGAAAGTAACTACTTTGTTATGGGTGCTACTATAGAGAAATAGTATTTTTCATTATTTCAAAGCGGAAGTTCTCGGTGATTCATCCTTGACTCTGGAATTTACTTCTCCCCTTCTACTAACAAAGCTCATTTCAAGGACTGTCAAGGTATTTTGCTCCATAAAAGCCTTGGGAGAACAGATGCATCCTGCATGAGGTGGAAGTTGAGAGGGGTTAAGTTGGAGGGGAAGTTGATGTCTGAGAGAGTCATTTCTTGTCATTATGCCATTTCATAAATGTTCTTGGTGTTTTTTTAAAAGTACATGTGCTAAGAGAGTGTTGATTAGTGCATTTTAAAAGATGTAAATCAATAACTATGAGAAGCTGAAACAATTAATCTTCTCTCTTTTTGACATTACTGAATAATTAGGCTAGCACAACAGTTTTCTGTTATATATTCTCCTGATGTTAGGGAATTTTAGAAAATTGTAAGCCTTTGCCTTTTTGGGTCACACAGATTTTGCCCAAGGCATTATTCCTAGTAAAACTAGGCTTCTGTAAGATTTGCTGGCTGAGTAGAGAGTTTAAATTTAATTTTCTCTCATCACCTTCCTACAAAGTAATTGCATGTGTGGAACTAGCTGTGAGGGGTGCAGTCAGATCCTTTTCTGACTCGTTTAATTTCCGCTGTGCCAAAGTAACTCTCTCCCCCTGCTGCGTCAACTAGTGTCCCTTTCTATGTAAAAATACACCACTTCCGTTGCAGATACTTACACACGCATTCATGAAAGTAAACGCGATCACTGAAACATTGGTGGTAAGTGAACACAAAAGGAGTATAAGCAGAGATTAAATGAATTCATTTTTAAATTCAAGTGAATGCTAATGGTAAATTTGCCTCAGTCACCGAGCTGTAATTCTCCTAACAACACTATTCCTAGCTATGCTGAGTTATTCAGAAAAGGGGAAAATATGATATTCTAATTGTTCTTTAAACAGTAGAGCTTGGATAACATCCTCTTGAAAAGAATGGGGGTACCCAATAATCTGTCATAATGGGTCTCAGAAGACTGTGCCTCAAACACAGGCTAGATGCTTTAGATGTCAATCGGGGGAGTCAGATGCTGCCTGAAAAGTTCTGTTGTATTTCTCCAGATTGATTTAAGGGATTCCCAGAAAGCATGATTCCTGCAGATCAGAGAAGAGCAAAAACCTCTGCTACCTTTACAATTTTAGGAGGTTAAAACATTTTGAAGTCAGAGGCTTCATTGAGAATTAACTAGAGTGAGTGGTTCTCACAGCCCCTAATATACAGCTCTAAATCCAACTAGAGAACCTTGGCAATGTGCCCTTTAATTCCCTGAAGAAAAAAGGACTCCAGCTCTCTCTCTTTTGCCTTTGAGTGTTACAAAGGGCATTTCTACACTTCAATGTAAGCCCAGGTTTAGTAGCACTCAAGTTATTAGATCCTGGGTTTGTTAAACTAGGAGGTGAACATCTGCACTCATTTGTAACCCCGGATTAGAAATTGTTGAACACAGGCTCCCAACCCAGTGCTCCATATCTACACTATATTATGCAGGTCCAAATCCAACCACCCATATTTTAGACTTCCTAGCGCCCTCCCAAAATACGCTTTGTTCATGGTGCAGTGTGGAAAAACTTGTCTATCCAACAAATTTGACTGTCCAGTGGAGTAAAAGTCAGCCTTTGGAATTGTGGAGTACTTTTGGCAGACTCCCAGAGAATGAGTCCAGGGGGATTGTATCTATACTGCAAAGCAACAGGGCTTGAATCCTGGGTCCTGGCTTGGCTCAAGCTCGGACCTTCCACTACATCTGGGACCCTGGGTTCAAGCTCTGGATTAGCATAATTTGTGCATAGACAGAAAGGGGTCAGGCTTGAGCCTGAGCTCAAACCCTGGGTTTACATTGCAGTGTAGACATACTCAAAGAGATCCCGAAAACAACAGGCAGTCCATTCTGGAGCATCAGATGGATCTTGTGACACTGAACCCTGTTTCTCCTCCAGAGGCTGCATAGGAAAAAATCTTCACACCCATGAACCTAAGAATCGATAGAACCGAGATGGATATAGTACCCTTACATTTAAAGGGAGCCTTTGATCCTGTCATCAGTTCTTGGCCTTTCAGATTCTCAACAGCTTGATTCTCATAAGGAATCCTGGCCTTAGGAAGATTAATTAGTCCTTAGGTCTGAGCAGGGAGCCCAAAAGAACCTTAACTGTTCCTACCCAGAACCAATGGAACTGACAATTCTGGAACCAAGTAAATTGGCATCTACAATTTCTGACAATAAGAGTCTAAGAAAAGATCCATCCTCGTCTTTTTGCCTACAGTGGGAGGGTCTGAGAGATGGAGCATCAGAAAGGGAAAACCTTCTCCCAAGCAAACAGGGCATCAAGTGTGTGCGCATCTGAAAATGGCCAAATAGGAAGCACAACGTGAAAACGTGATCCTAAAACACGGATCCAACAATCTGATCAGCAGCTTATAAAATATCGCCCCCTGTGCAGAGTTGTGAGGGTCTCCACACTGAGATGCTTGCTCATATCACCACTAAGCTCGGCACAGAATCAGTAAGGCAAGTAGTTCAGCAAAGATCATGGTATCAGAAATGGACCCACTGATCTGGGCAGGTCAGAGACCTCAGTGATACAGAGCCACTAGACAAGTGACAACAGTAAAAGCACAGATCCAGTCCCTTCTTGATAACTATGCTTGGCAGTTCTTGATATTGACTTCTGAATCTGGATTCAGTCTTTGACACTGAATCCAAAGACATACTTATCAGCCACAGATCCATACATAGTGGGTGTGTATACTTTTTAAGTTCTGGATCTGTGCTCTCTTGTGGATCAGAGCTTTGTAGCTCCCAGATACACGCCTGGCTGCCAGATCTGGGTTTTGCAGATCCAGATCTGTTGTAAATTGGATCTAACTGTGAGATAGCCACTTTAGGCACACCTCAACATCACCTAGGTTAACCTGTACAGACCCAGAGACCTTGACAGTAGCCAGTCAGATGCCTCCCTTGTGCAGGGATGTGAGAAGCAGCCAAACCTCCTCCAGCAGGACAATCTTCAAAGTTGACACTAGATATATTCAAGTGCCAACTTAGCAGACTGGGCCTCAAGAGTTTCTCCCCATCAACAGTAGGCTATTCAGCCCACTCTTGCAAACCCAGACAAAGCCCAGGCTGTACAGGCATCTCCTCTCACCTTTTAAAAGGAAAAACCCAGCTAACTATAAACTTAAATTTGCCTCAAAAAGGACAGAAAAAGAGAAAAGAAAAAACTATAAGTAAAGTACTGAGGACACTATGTGCTATCTGAGCTTGCTGAACATTTGCTGATTAGAAAGGAACTAAAGGGGTGACTGGCTCCACTCCCTCTTTCGTACCCACAGAATCCTCTGGGATGCAGAGCGGGTGGGAGGGGCAAGTGGCCCCAATGAACACTGCTTTCCAGAAGGTTCAGGAAGCATGCGGCAGAGGTGCCTGGATTCTACAAGAAAAACTGTAAATGCCATAATTTCTGCTGGAAATTTTGGCATCAAAGAGGAAACTCACTGCCGACATCACTGATTTCTTCCTGATTGATGAAACTAAAAAGGATTACAGTTCCTTTTACAAGTCCATTGTGGTATTAATGTTATAAATCATCTAAATGGAAATTTCTAACCCAGGCACTGATGATGATCCATATGAGCAGTGTGACAACCTGAGTTTTGAATATTAACTTGAATATTAACTCTCACTTCCCTCCAGGGGAATAAAGAGATGCTTAACACATGCAGCTCACACAAAATCTACTTCTTTATAGGAGGAGCGACAAGACAAGATTTCGCTTGAGGAGGAAGTAAAACTTACCATGTCAGTTTGTGAAGAAAACTTTAGAGTCCCAAATGATTGTAAAGGAGAAATTTAATTCTCAAATCAAAGGATGGCAAAGAAGTCTCCTTCTCCCAGCTTACTAAGAAGGGGGGGGGAAGTGAACTGGATGAGACCCCTTATCATGGGGCCATTGAGGTGTGCCAGAGTGTCTGAAAGACTTCAGCCAAGTATTCCTTATGAACAGATATCTCTTCTATTTCAAAACACTATATCACTGAATGTGTCCATATTCTTTCACAAAAAAAGGAGAAGGATAACCATACCTAGGGAGGACTGCCTGATGCTGTAAAAGTTCAGTCCTCTGATTCTGCAGCCATAGGGGATAACAGTATGACAGGAAAGCTCCTTTCTAACTGACCTTTGTTGCAGTTTAACAAGTTTATGAAGAACCCCACTGACACCGGATTTTAAGCTTAAAAAGGGCCTTGTTAAGAAGCATAATAACTGAGTTCAGAATGACTTGTAGAGATGAGGTAAGACAAGAACTGAGGATCATACATGTATTGAACTTCCTAGTGTTGACCTCATCCAGATCATCAACAGTCATGCCTGGTTGACTTTCCAATATTATCAGAGAGGAATTTCTGAAATTTCAACACACTGTAGCATAGTTGTGTGTTAGTCAAGAGTAAGGAGTCTGCCAAATAAAGAACCAGATTACAGCCATCCCGAGCACCTGTGCAAGGGAGCAGAGGTGGTATAAAGTGCTTCGACTCCACGCCATCATACCAGGCATCCTGGATAATGTGACACATCAGGGAGCACACATTGTGACAGATAGTCATGTTGAGATTTAGTCCTTCACCAGAGCAGTGCGGAGGTCAGGAGACAGGGACTCTGACTCAAAGTCACAATCTCCTTCTCACACTGCTCTAGGGGGAAGGCAACAATGGTTAGATCATCTAGTCTGACCTCCCGCACAACACTGGCCATAGTAATTCACACAGTTGCCCAATTACCTGTGTTTGGCTCAAGCATCTTCTAGAAATACATCAGTCTTGACTTGAAGACATCAAGAGATGGAGAATCCACACTTCTCTTGGTAATTTGTTCCAATTGCTATAAATGTGACATTTCTAATTTGAAATTTTTTGGCTTTAACTCCTAGCCATTGCTTCTTGTTATGCCTTCCTCAATGAGACTGAAGATCCCTTTAGTACCTGGTATTTTCTCCCCATGAAGGTACTTATACACCATAATCAAATGACCTCTAATCTTTTTATAAACTAAACAGACTGAACTCATCCAGTTTATTACTATAAGACATTTTCTCTAGTCCATGAATCTTATTCTGTAGCTCTTTTCTGTGGCCTTTCCTTTTTAAAATGTGGACACCAGAACTGGACACAGTTTTCTGATATCATTCTCACCAAATCCACATACAGAGGAAAAAGTCATCTCCCTACTCCTACTCACTACCCCATTTGTTCAACGATGATCCCTAAATCCTTTCAGAATGACTGTTTCCTAGGATACAGTCATGCCCTTCTTCCCCCAGTCTGTAGGGATGACTAACATTAGGTGTTAAAACTTCTTAGGAGATTTTACTCCAACATTAATTTGTTCATCCACCTTTATGAACTCAAGTATTACAAATGGAAAAATGGGAACATCAAAGTCTCCAAGAATTTTTTTCTAATTATTTCATTAGATTTTTCTTCGTATTCTTCCAGCCCACTTTATTTTCTTTGGTTTCTTTGTGAAGAAAAACTTTGACACACACTAGTATCAAAATAAAGTAGCATAAATGCGTCTGCCTGCATAATTTCAGTCTTTGTTTGGTGCCCAAACCTAAACAAATTGCTGTTTTGTCTCCAGATCTTATGGGGATATTCTTAATGAGGATATTCTTATCCTCCAAGTCTAATTAGGTCTTCCTAATGAAGAAGGTCTTATCCTACTGAGGCTCCTCAGGTAAGTACTCTTTCCTGTTATTCTGGGCATCCTTGTTTGAGCACTCCCCTTTCAGGTCTGGGCAGTTCATTAAGGGCTTAGTTAAGGTCTGGGGCCCTAAAATTTTGCTTGATCAATGAACCCAGGTCATCAGAATTTAAGTAGAGGGTACATGCAGGGCACCTGAGGATGGAATCATCTACAACATCAGATGTAAAGCAGCTGTGGAGCCACTCTGAAGTTTTCAGTGCCACTGCTAGACTAACCTATATTGAAATGGATTCTCTAGCCTCACCCTCAACCTGTCTCCTGCTCAGTGCACGTGGACATGCAGTAAACTTATCTCCATGGCTTTCAGGGAGTGCACACTTCAGCCATTGCATTGCGTCCAAATCCACAGTCCCACCCAGCCCTTTCTTCTGCAGGAAAGTAGTTTCTGCTTCCAAGAGGAACACTGCACCTGCAAAGGAAGGGGCAGGATTTTCCCCTAAGAGCAGTGAAGTATATTCATTAGATGAGCCAAGACCTCCATTTTTCTCAGAGGTAGACACCAGTGACATTTACTGAAAGAAGAGGCTGAAAAAACACTAAAACAAGAACAAAGCATAAAAAACCTGTACATATTAGAAAACAATCATCCAAATTCAATTTTATAGTTGGGTAGATGAAGCAGTGGAGGAAACATCTTACTTTTTCCACAGTAGCAGTGGGGAAAAAAAACCCACTTTAAATATGTCAATATTGTAAACTCAGAACTGTTGGCTAATTGGTTTTCTGTATAATGCCACTTGTCTTCCTAGTTCATTGACAGCAATGGTACTTCATTATAAACATGTTCATGTAGCACAAATGTAGAAGCCTAAAATGCAGTCAAGACATGTAAGCAACGGACATTAAAGCCTTTTTGAAGCTTTAAAACAGTGTTAGTATTTGCTAATTAAAGGCCTATCCTGCATTCCTCACTTAGGTTAGCATTCCCAATAAAGGGGTACAGTCTACTATCTCTTGATTAAATTATCCCGTGAAGTCAATGGAAGTTCCAGTTTGAGCAAGGCATAACCCATCAGGCCTAATAAGTGAGCAGTGTAATGCATCAGAAAGTCTTCAGTTAATCTACCATGAGATTTAATAATTAAAGCTACTGAAAGGGAATTGTTCATTTTATCTTCTCACAATCCAAGTGTTCTGATATTAGATTGTTAAATAAGTAATCACTTTTCCCCAGCTTACTTGCACAGGAATAAAACTTCCTCCAAAGCTGTTTTGGCTATAATCAGGCTACTTTCTAAAATACATAAATAGACTAGAAGACTGAACACAAATTATAGCCATCAAAATTTAGGTGAAACCTAAATGTACAAATATGTCCTTGAATAATAAGGAAAACATAACTGTTAAAAAAAACCCAACCATACAATGTTGAATTAAACAGGGTCAAAACCAAGCACAAGGACAAAAACATGCATTTCCAAGAGTTTTGTAGTAACTTCTCTTATTTACATTTCTGTCTGGTACAACACTGTTTCTTCTTATAGCTATATTAGGTTCCTCCTGTAACCTAGAGGTGTATCCAAATACGTAATATTGTAACTGTTGGCACACATTAGAATACAGATTATTTATTACAGCAGTCTCTGGTAGCTAAAAGCCAAAACCTTAGAAGTTTAAACATCTATTTAATATATTTAATGTAATTTTATATATTCAAATACAGTATATAATTTAAGAGTCCAGGAAAAAAGCTTTCATGACCATCAGACTTCAAGAATAAAAAGCCACTAAGATTGCACTATTTGTGCCCTTTTCTTAATTAAAATATAGAGGATACGGTCAAGACAAAAACAATGGGCTAAATTCTCAGAATGGAGGTGAACCAAAGCTGCATGTATCATTTGTGGTAGTGGGAGGGATGAAGGTGGTTTTCTGTCCCCTGATCCCAGGAGTAGCCAAGCAGAGTATCTTCAGGGCTTTTCTGTGTTGCGCAGACTTTTAGTGTCGTCATTGCATTGGCTGGCGGGAGCAGAGTGCACTTGAGACATACCCATCACTTTGGCAACGAATAGGCAACAAAGGGGTGGTGTAAAGCAAACAGAAATATAAAAAGAAAAGGAGGACTTGTGGCACCTTAGAGACTAACAAATTTATTTGAGCATAAGCTTTCGTGAGCTACAGCTCACTTCATCGGATGAAGTACCACAAGTACTCCTTTTCTTTTTGCGAATACAGACTAACACAGCTGCTACTCTGAAACCAGAAATATAAAACTAGGTATTATGCCAGCTACTGTTTCCAAACACCAGGGAAATCTCAGTAGCCTGGATAGGAAAACTTTAAGTTCTACCAACAAAAAAGGGAACTTTCTGTCAATTGGGATCTGCCCAATATTTCTGAAATAATATGACAATTCCTAGTCTACAAGTCCCTATATCCCTGGGATTATGAACAGTTAAAGTATTTTAAAAATCTATATTCCAACTGTCACTTCTGAGAAGATTCAGCTAATCAGCATCTCACCTCAGGAATGAGGGAGAACCCAGAGCTATCTACACATGATCTCCATCTTTCTAGAGCACATGGAAACTAGAACTAGTCAGTACATGATTTGGTTTTCCCTGTGAAAAAAAAAAGTAGTTTTTTTTTAATTTTAGTAGAGTTTTCATCAATGAAAACCCAAAAATATTTAATTCAAGTATTCTCTCATGAAAAATAAATTGTTTTATTGAAAAAGCCATTTTAACAGAAAAAAATTCAATGACCACTTTTCAACCAGCTTTAATGGAATTGATTCTATAAGAGCTAGATGAGGCTTTTTTTAGTTTGGCTAAGGAGTAGGTGTATTTGCTGCCTGCAGCATTCTCCTGTTTCTATATGTAAAATATTCTAGCAGATAATCATGCTGTGGTGGTGCTCACTCATCCTTAGAATGCCCCCTTGCATCTGTGTGGGATGTTGCCACTACATTTGACTTCAGTTCCTCCTGCTTGCTGCCTGTCTCCGATTGTAGATCTTCTCTGGCTCAGCACTCAAGGCAAGTCACAAAGTTCAACCCCCTTCCAGGGTATCACAAACAAATCCAAATGAATCTGGATAATTCCTATGCCTCCTTGGGCTACTTAAGTCCTTTCTTGCACTTGCACAAACCTGATCTCGAGGCTTCCCTCACAGGAGCCTGCACTGCTCCTGTTATTGCTGTCTTTTACCAGAACCCTGGGCTTCTCTCAACTAGAGAGACCTATCTTATCCGCAGTTTCTCCCTCAACTGAGCTCCACCCACTGTTGCCAGGAGCCAATTAACTATTCACCTCCCCACCTTTATCCCTCCCACTATCACAAAGTGTGCCACACACAGCTTTGGTGCACCTCCACTCCGAGGAGTTAGCCCATTGTTTTTGTCTTGACAGTATCCTCTGTATTTTAATTAAGAAAGGGGCACAAATAGTGCATCTCCCCACATGCATTCACTAGCTTTGCAGGTGATGGGGTTGGGGTTAAGACCTATCACACGTGCCTAATCTACTACTTGTAGCAACTTGAATTTTGGTTTTGGCCCTGCATCGCTCCAAGAAGAGAGGGAGTGATGGGATAGTTGCCTAACAGCAGCTTAGGGACCACAGCAGCAATATAGAAGACAGCCCCAGCTGAGAGTTTGGGGTTTCCCTGTTCTACAGATCTTGAGAATATACTGAAAGGCCACATTGCCTGTTCCCAATTGGCTGTTCTTCACACCCAAAATGCATTTTGGGGAACATGCAATATGATATGGGGAGCAGCTGCAATGGTGCTCTTACATCTGGCTCATCATAGAGCATATGTGGAGTTTTGTGCTACCAACACAATCAGAGTAATATGGAGAGACTAGGCAAAGTTTTAGCAACACTCAAATTATGAGCCTAAACTATTTGACAAATGTCCCTTGAACTCAACACCAGCAAAAATTACTGCCTCTGATACAGATGGTGGTATTCATCTGTCCAAAAGAGAGCTGAGCCAGAAAAAGAAAAGATACTATGCTAGAGCTTATTGTCAAGTTCTCACACAAGGAAACAGCTGCTTGTTGAGCAATAAGTAATTACAGAAGACCTGACCCACATGACCTAAGATTGAAAATCTGTTGCTGGAATACAAAACTCTTATTCAACATGAAGTCTCATCTTATACAAAACTATTTTATGTTCTGTGTTAAGTTGGTCACTTCTATTGTAGTTACTTGCCTTTAACCTAAAGCTTTGACAAGTCATGGAGACTAGCTGCAGTGGGCTAGTCTATTGTGTCCCCTCACTCATGCTAGAAGGCTCTGAATGGCTTAATCAAAGGTTGCTTGCCCAGTGGCAGTTGCCAGAGGTTAACTGAAGCCACAGGTGTACACGATTTCCTCAATGCCTTTTCCTTTCAGTGCCTTATAGAAAAAGTTAAAGCACCTAGTAGTAGTAGTAGTAGTAGTAACAGCATTATATTTGTAGCCTGGTGTGTGGATCACTCGTGGTCCCCAAGAATCATAGCATCCACTTGCTTGTCCCTCTTCATAAGTGCCTCTGTGGCCCACCTTAGGACCAACAGGTCCTCGATTCATGGTGCTTCTTAGGTTAAGGGCAGGACTCAGTCTTTAATTTGCAGGTGTTGCCAATTCTTGCAACTTAATTGCAAGTCTAGTGATATTTGGTGTTTTTCTTAAAAGTCCCAGTTCCTCCCATCATGAGAATCTCAATTTTAAATTAAAGAAAAAGTGTCTAGCCCTCGTGGTTTCAGAGAAAAGTTTGTAAATGTAACATGCTTCAAAATGTGGATTCTATCCTTTAAAAACACAGTAATCTTTATTATCTCAGTGTAAAAGCCCTCACTTGGGGTGTGGTTGGGGAGCATGGCCTAGTGGTCATGGCTGCAACCCCTGACTGCCAAGGGGGTTGTGGAGAGGAGAGCCCAGGCCCTCCCACTCCATCAGGCTCTGACCCAGGGCCCTTTGGGCTACCAGTAGTCTGGCAACCAAGCTGCTTAAGGCTGTCCTCTCTGGGCCTTTTCCTCTCCTCAAAGGCTTTCCACTGTTGGGGAAGTCAAATCATAATAAGTAAGGGGGGTTACCAATGTCCAGAGTCCACAGATGGGCGGGTATACTTCCCTTTCTGATTGTCTCTGAGATGAGTCCTCCCTTCCCTCAGGAAGAGCCCCTTTAGGCTTCCCTCTGCTCTGCTCTGCGCTGCACTGCTGCGCTATGGGCTGCAGATCTGCTCACCTCCAGCTCTGCCACCCAAATGAGCAGATTCCCTGATTTTTAATTTCTCCAGAAGATGGCACATTTGCTGCAGGTGTACCAGGGTGGGGCTGTCTGAGCCCAAAATAATCCCTTAACCCCTTGTTGCCCAGTGTGGGGTTTGTACTCCCCATCACACTCAGTTAGTACAAACATACAGCAGTAACCCAGTATCCTGTCACAGAGTACTCCACCCCTGTTGTCCAGTCCCAGTTTCTGGTAGTCAGAATTTTAGGGACATCCAGGGTTTGGGGTTGCATCCCTGACCATCTTGGCTAATAGCCATTGGTGCACCTGTCCTCCAGGAACTTATCTACTTCTTTTTTGAACCCTGTTATACTTTTTGCTTTCAAAACATCTCCTGGCAACAAGTAAGGTGACCAGGTGTCCGGTTTTTGCCCAGAACACCCAGTTGAAAAGGGACCCTGGCAGATCCAGTCAGCACTGCCAATCAGGCCATTAAAAGTCCAGTCGGTGTCTGCCCAGCTAAGGCAGGCTAGTCCCTACCTGTCTGACTTTCTGGCACCGTGCTGTGCTGGGAAGCAGCCAGCAGGTCGAGCTCCTATGCTGGTGGCGGGTGGGGGACCACAGGGCTCTGCGCGCTTCCCCTGTCCTGAGAACCAGCTCCGCACACCAATTGACCGGTTTCCAGCCAATGGGAGCTGGGGGGGGGGGAGCAGTGCCTGTGGTTGAGACCAGCACTCTGCGCCTCCTAGTCCCCCCCCACACTTAACACCTGGATCTGCTGGCAGCTTCTGGAGTGCACTGTGGTGCCAGGACAGAACAGGCAGGGAGCATACCTTATCCCTGCTGCACCACTGACTGGGAGGGGGAAATTTAGAGAGTGGGGGCGGGGCCTCCAGAAAGAGGAAGAGGGTAGGGTCTCAGGCTTGGGTGTTTGGTTTTGTGCAGTCAGAAAGTTGGCAACCCTAGCAACAAGCTCGACAGGTTGACTATTCATTGAGCAGAGACACAGGGTCAACTTAATTGAGTCTAGGGGTTTTAAATGATAAATGGGGTTTTTGGAAATAATGACATCCCTCCCAACTGCCCTGGATTCTGGTTGGCCCCAGAATCCACTGTTCCAGGCTTGGGAGCTTCAGGCCCTGAGTTCTGGCTGCCAGGGTTTTTTTCTGTTGGTGCTGCTGTTGCACCACCCAGGTACGGTGGCAGCCCTCCCCTTCACTTCTGATTGGTCAGTGTAAATAAGCGGTAGGGAATAGGTCATATGTGGTGGCAAGTTAAATATACACGCACAGTCGGCAGTATCACTTGATAAAACTTCAGCCATACTTATATGGCTGGGTATATACATATCAGAATCTGGGGCATCTACTTCCTTATCAGCATTGTCCTCCATTTGCTTATCAACATCATCCTCTAGCACTCCAGGTCCTACCAGTAGCTTGAAGGCTTTAAAAAAAAATGGTATCATAGGTATGTTGTCACAGACAATGTTTTTGTTGAGTCCAGATCTAACTGAGAGTGGATCTCAGTCAACAGAGAAACAATCTTGTTGTACAAATGTGTTCCAACAATGTGTTGGAAGCCTAAGACTGCTGCCACTCTTGTTAGGTTAGCTGAGTCAGTGCAGTAAAAGGTAATACTCGAGCTTCTTGCTTGATGTGTTCACATGTGTGTTGTACAAACATAAGGCACAGATGCCAGTTTGTTTTTAATTCTTTCAGTAACCGAGTTGTACTGTCCCATTAATTGACTTTTTAATGTTTTCTGCACACATAACAGTGGCCTTGTGAATAATTTTGTGAAGTACAGTAAGTGCAAAAACCACTCCCTTCATCAACCAACAAGGGCAGCATATCACTAACAAAATATAGTATTAACGTATCTAATTTTTCTACGGACACTAGTCCACCACAGAATCATTGCTACAGGAAAGTATTCAAACAGGGAACCTTGTACTCTGGGGTTTCTGAAGATGCTGTGAACAAGTCATCACTAGCTTACTTGCATCCAAAAATCCATACTTTTGCATGTCATCTTCAAATATTTATCTCCATTGCTGCACAAGAAAAATAACAAAACTATTTCATTCAGCGCTACTATGTATATATTAACTTTACTTAATGTTCTGATCAAATACAAAAGGAAAACAAAAAACTAAATTCATGTACAAAACATACCATAAATACAGCTTGTATCTGTGTTTTACTAACATAAAAAGAGTAAATATGGTATCATAGAATATCAGGGTTGGAAGGACCTCAGGAGGTCATCCAGGCCAACCCCCTGCTCAACGCAGGACTAATCCCCAACTAAATCATCCCAGCCAGGGCTTTGTCAAGCCTGACCTTAAAAACCTCCAAGGAAGGAGATTCCACAGCCTCCCTATGTAACGCATTACAGTGTTTCACCACCCTCCTAGTGAAAAAGTGTTTCCTAATATCCAACCTAAACTTCCCCCACTGCAACTTGAGACCATTACTCCTCCTTCTGTCATCTGCTACCACTGAGAACAATCTAGATCCATCCTCTTTGGAACCTCCTTTCAGGTAGTTGAAACCAGCTATCAAATCCCCCCTCATTCTTCTCTTCCGCAGATTAAATAATCCCAGTTCCCTCAGCCTCTCCTCATAAGTCATGTGTTCCAGTCCCCTAATCATTTTTGTTGCCCTCCGCTGGACTCTTTCCAATTTTTCCACATCCTTCTTGTAGTGTGGGGCCCAAAACTGGACACAGTACTCCAGATGAGGCCTCGCCAATGTTGAATAGAGGAGAACGATCATGTCCCTCGATCTGCTGGTAATGCCGCTACGTATACATCCCAAAATGCCATTGGCCTTCTTGGCAACAAGGGCACACTGTTGACTCATATCCAGCTTCTCGTCCACTGTAACCCCTAAGTCCTTTTTCTGCAGAACTGCTGCCTAGCCATTCGTTTCCCAGTCTGTAGCGGTGCATGGGATTCTTCCGTCCTAAGTGCAGGACTCTGCACTTGTCCTTGTTGAACCTCAACAGGTTTCTTTCGGCCCAATCCTCTAATTTGTCTAGGTCCCTCTGTATCCTATCCCTACCCTCCAGCGTATCTACCTCTCCTCCCAGTTTACAAACTTGCTGAGGGTACACACCATCCTCCGGATCATTAATGAAGATATTGAACAAAACCAGCCCCAGGACCGACCCTTGGGGCACTCCACTTGATACCGGCTGCCAACTAGACATGGAACCATTGATCAGTACCTGTTGAGCCCGATCATCTAGCCAGCTTTCTATCCACCTTATCATCCATTCATCCAGCCCATACTTCTTTAACTTGCTGGCAAGAATACTGTGGGAGACTGTGTCAAAAGCTTTGCAGAAGTCAAGGAATAAAGTCAAGTATTGATGGCCTTTTCTGGCCTAGTGCACAACTACTTCAGGAAACTTATGAAAACAGCACTTGAAAAAATGATAAATATGTCCAGCTGAGATGAAAATATAGCTAGCAAAAAACTGAATGAACTATATCCAATTAATAATATGTAATTATTTACCTGCACATGTTCAGTGAAATTTGATCATGCCTTATTTTGTCCATGAACTGTCTTCCTTTTTGGTTTGCCACAAACTGCTTTAATAAAGTTCATCATCTTCAACACCACCTTTTGAGAAGTAAGTTCTCATAACAATCAGGAAAACTTCATTTTCAGACTCTTTCATTGTTGCTCTCTCTCTCTTCCACTATGTGCTTATACTATTTAGGTAATTGTCCATGCATGAATCAGACAAGTGCAGCGAATACAGGAGTTGAAAGTACTTGCACTTGTACTTCTACTTATGGCTCACGCTGCCTCTGAGGATCACAGTCGGGAGTTGACCAAAAAGGTCAGTCACTGTGCATTCCCTTTTGTGTATGCTTTACATAAATGTGCACACTAAGACACAAAAACCAGAAGGCCAATAAAAACAAATCAAAATGAATTATCTTTATCTGATGTTTTGGGGACCTCATTTGTAAACACTTGTTTGGCAATGTTCCTGGAGCTAACCTACATTCTTAATGTGAGGTACTTCCACTTAGTGGGCTGGGAGCCTTTTACTGACCAGCAAAATATAGCTCTCTCTCCTACCTTAGGGAGAGCAAATGGGGGGGTTGGGGGGGAAGAAGAATGCATTTACTTCTGCTGGTGGAAGCAGACTCCCATACCCAATTACAAACAGCATGCTGGTTTGTGTGAAGGATCCGAGCCATGTGCAGACTATTCTGGACTTGACAGGTTGTCCTTAAATTGGGAGCCTTTATGCCTGACTGGTTATTACCTTCCCACACCAGGGCTCAGCCGGTGAAGCATACTGTGATCACAGAAGGCTCAGGAGTTGGCATCTAAAAGAACTATGTGACTGTGCATTTCACTGTATTCTTCTGATAAGTTTACAATTCTATTGCATAGGGGTGATCTGTTGACCTTCCAGCTACTCCATTACCTGTATCTCCTTGGCAGCTTGATGGAAAGAAGTTCTACTGCTTAATGTTAAATTTGACAGACATTAATCTAATCTGTATGGTGGATGTTTTCCAACAGAATTTACAAAAAAAAAAAAAGTCTATATAGCATTCAACACAAGTAAAGGAAAGGACAGTAAAATATAACAAGACATACTCAGTAATATGAAGATATGATGAATACTGAATACTCTGCATAGTGTAGGTAATTATTGCTTTTGTAGAAAAAAAAATGTTGACAACTTCCTATCTAGCTGAACCACATGAAATTTCCAGTAATGACAGCAGTAATCTCAGAGGAAGTGCTATCTGAGCTGAGGGGCAGGAGGAACTGTCTAGTAACTACATCTCTGATGATTGATGCATCAAATACCCTGAATTGTGTTGGAGAATAAAATATCAATGAATAAGCTTACACGGATAAAATAACCATAGATTCAGGAACAGTTTCTCCCTTATAGCACCTTATAGAAGTTATAACACAGAAAAAAGCAAGCAGGCCTTAACAAGAAGTCTCAGACAGAATATTAATGTTGCTTCATAGGAATTACGTTTTCTTCCAATTCATATAGGGCTGGTGAAATTCCTAACTGTTTACAAATTCAAATTAACATTCAGTGTTAAGTAGTGTAAAACCTATTTCACACAGGTATTATAGATTAGTTTTAGTGGTTACAGCACAGGATTGGCAATTAGGAGACTGATCTAACAGACACTACCTCACTATAAGAAAAGGAGGACTTGTGGCACCTCAGAGACTAACAAATTTATTTGCGCATAAGCTTTCGTGAGCTACAGCTCACTTCATTGGATGCTGTAGCTCACGAAAGCTTATGCTCAAATAAATTTGTTAGTCTCTAAGGTGCCAAAAGTACCTTTTTGTGAATACAGACTAACATGGCTGCTACTCTGAAACCTAGCTCACTAAGTGTCCTTTAATAGGTTCCCTCTAGATCTCAGTTTCCCTAATAGATAAAATGGAAATACTTAGATCTCTCTCACACAGGACTATTATTAGGCTTAAACAGTTTGGGACAGATGACTGGTACCTTACACAGATACACAGGGGAGGGTATAAAGAATATGCCTATTGCCCCAAATACAGTAGGAAGGAGGAGGGGTATTGAAAGAATAAGACTGCACCAAGGGTAGGAGCCACAGAACTCTATATAGCTCCCTGAGATGCAGTACACCCAAAGAAGTCCAGTGACTGATTGCTCCTGTTTGCCCCTTAATGTTTGAAGGCCTCTGTTGGAAGGAACAATATAAGTGTTAACGATTTCTATTACTGGGCAACCAGAGATAAATGTGAAAAATAATTAGATAAAATATTCAGTGTTATGTGCAGAGTATTATTTTGCAATCCAATCCCTGTTAACATTATTATGAATAGTGTGTGAAACTCTGAATATTAACCCTGAAACAGTGAAATGCACCCTTGTCCAGATGGCCTATGCAACTCCACATCGTTTGAAGCTGACATAGGGTTGCCAATTTTGGTTGGACATATTCCTGGAGGTTTCATCACATGACATAATCTTTAATTAAAGATCAATCTTTAATTCCTGGAAATTCTAGGATAATCCTGGAGGGTTGGCAACCCTAAGCCCACATGAAGACTAAAACTAGGGCCAAGGGTGCTGCATGAGTCCCAGAATGCTAGGGTAAATTTCACTTGAAGGGTAAAATCCCAGTGGGGCCAGGATTTCACCCCAATGCATTGTTGAACATATGTGGCCCAAATACTCAGCTACCGTAAACTGACAACTGTGTATTCAGGTGAGAAAACAGGAAAAGGGTGTACAAACAGGAAAGTAAGCGATAAAACCTCTGCTATGTGTATTTGGATATCCTGATTTTTTTTGATGAAGTTGAAATAATTCATAGTAGCTTCTGGTTAGTATAAAGTACAGTAAATAGATCACCATGTAAAGTATCTTGTTAGTACCTATCAAAATTTAATATTGCAGAAAGAGCATTAGTGCGGAATATACTTCATGAAAAATCAGCCTATTCACTAATTATTATATAACAATATAATTAAGGCAATGTGTGTCTTACAGATTGAAAAGGGGAAGTATGGTATGTTACTTCCTCGTAAGTTATGGTAACACTGCTATCTTGCTTAAATTTGACACTGCAGGTGAAAGATAGTAACATTTTATCATGACCTGCTGCAAATGTGTATTTTATGATCATTTCCAGAGCTTACAAATTATTAATGGAAAAACAAAGGTCCTAGCACCTCCTAACAAAGTGCCCTGCTCTGTTCTATAGATTATTAGAATGTTCATCTAACAATGAACATTATAGCTGAATCATTGGTACTGCTTTGCAGATTAACCAATCACTGGTGACTTTTTCCACATATTCATGCAGTTCTGAAAAAATCCCC
Source organism: Lepidochelys olivacea (assembly GCF_965140295.1). Lineage (NCBI taxonomy): Eukaryota > Metazoa > Chordata > Testudines > Cheloniidae > Lepidochelys > Lepidochelys olivacea. The sequence goes on along the minus strand of NC_140417.1, from coordinate 26,513,675 downwards.
TTTTGATCTGAAATTTTTCAATCTAATTATCTGTGTTCTTATATTAGTACATATCACCATATCTGAGTGCCTTTTCTTGGTCTGCCCAAAGGTGACTTTTGGACGGAAGTGTGAACAAAATCTTAAGAACCATTTTTGAGCTCTGTGAAGGTAAAAATAAAGTTTTTCCACTTTATGGAGAAAAGAACTTAACACTTTTTCCATACAAATAACTTCAAAATGCCTGAATTCTGAAATGTGGCATGTAAATGGTCCTCAGTGAATACGGCCTCACTGATGAAATAATGAGTAAGCTATGATAAACTGAGTATACATTAATGCATGCATACCATAGAAAATTTAGTTAAATCTGTGTTAGAGAAAAACATTGTACATGTATACATCCTTTCATAAGTGTGATGTTAAAATGGATTAAGCACTTATGTAGCCCTGAATACTTAGACAGTAAAATGTTATGTCATCTTAGGTGTTTATGCCACTGCAATGCTGCTTTAACTGTTAATGACAGGTTTCAGAGTAACAGCCCTGTTAGTCTGTATTCGCAAAAAGAAAAGGAGTACTTGTGGCACCTTAGCGACTAACCAATTTATTTGAGCATAAGCTTTCATGAGCTACAGCTCACTTCATCGGATGCATTCAGTGGAAAATACAGAAGATGTTTGTTTTTATACACACAAATCATGAAAAAATGGGTGTTTATCACTACAAAAGGTTCTCTCTCTCCCCCCCACCCCACTCTCCTGCTGGTAATAGCTTATCTAAAGTGATCACTCTCCTTACAATGTGTATGATCATCAAGGTGGGCCATTTCCAGCACAAATCCAAGGTTTAATAAGAATGTCTGAGGAACAGTGTGTGGGAGGGAGGGGTGGTGTTAGGAAAACAAGGGGAAATAGGCTTGAATAGAGACTGGGAGTGGCTAAGTCATTATGCAAGGTAACCTAAGTTAATTGTATCCAATTTGCAAATAAATTCCAATTCAGCAGTCTCTAGCTGGAGTCTGGATTTGAAGTTTTTCTGTTGTAATATCGCAACTTTCATGTCTGTAATCGCGTGACCAGAGAGATTGAAGTGTTCTCCGACTGGTTTGTGAACGTTATAATTCTTGACATCTGATTTGTGTCCATTTATTCTTTTACCTAGAGACTGTCCAGTTTGACCAATGTACATGGCAGAGGGGCATTGCTGGCACATGATGGCATATATCACATTGGTGGATGTGCAGGTGAACGAGCCTCCGATAGTGTGGCTGATGTTATTCGGCTCTGTGATGGTGTCCCCTGAATAGATATGTGGGCACAGTTGGCAACGGGCTTTGTTGCAAGGATAGGTTCCTGGGTTAGTGATTCTGTTGTGTGGTATGTGGTTGCTGGTGAGTATTCGCTTCAGGTTGGGGGGCTGTCTGTAGGCAAGGACTGGCCTGTCTCCCAAGATTTGTGAGAGTGTTGGGTCATCCTTCAGGATAGGTGTAGATCCTTGATAATGCGTTGGAGGGGTTTTAATTGGGGGCTGAAGGTGACGGCTAGTGGCGTTCTGTTATTTTCTTTGTTAGGCCTGTCCTGTAGTAGGTGACTTCTGGGAACTCTTCTGGCTCTATCAATCTGTTTCTTCACTTCCGCAGGTGGGTATTGTAGTTGTAAGAATGCTTGATAGAGATCTTATAAGTGTTTGTCTCTGTCTGAGGGGTTGGAGCAAATGCGGTTGTATCGCAGAGCATGGCTGTAGACAATGGATCATGTGGTGTGATCAGGGTGAAAGCTGGAGGCATGTAGGTAGGAATAGCGGTCAGTAGGTTTCCGGTATAGGGTGGTGTTTATGTGACCATCGTTTATTAGCACTGTAGTGTCCAGGAAGTGGATCTCTTGTGTGGACTGGACCAGGCTGAGGTGATGGTGGGATGGAAATTGTTGAAATCATGACGGAATTCCTCAAGAGCTTTTTTTCTATGGGTCCAGATGATGAAGATGTCATCAATATAGCACAAGTAGAGTAGGGGCTTTAGGGGACGAGAGCTGAAGAAGCGTTGTTCTAAGTCAGCCATAAAAATGTTGGCATACTGTGGGGCCATGCGGGTACCCATAGCAGTGCCGCTGATTTGAAAGTATACATTGTCCTTACCCATAACTATTTTACATTTGGGGACAAAGTCACAAAGTTCAGCCACCAGGTTAGCTGTGACATTATCGGGGATAGTGTTTTCTTGGGTTTGTGTGTGGCGGGGGTGGGGTGGGGGAGAAAACCTGGATTTGTGCTGGAAATGGCCCACCTTGATTATCATACACATTGTAAGGAGAGTGATCACTTTACATAAGCTATTACCAGAAGGAGAGTGGGGTGGGGGGAGAGAGAGAACCTTTTGTAGTGATAAACACCCATTTTTTCCATGATTTGTGTGTATAAAAACAAACATCTTCTGTATTTTCCCCAGTATGCATCCGATGAAGTGAGCTGTAGCTCACGAAAGCTTATGCTCAAATAAATTGGTTAGTCTCTACGGTGCCAAAAGTCCTCCTTTTCTTTTAACTGTTAATGGTATCTTAAGGGTTAACTCACCTTTAAATCTATGCCACTGCAAAGTTTTAAAGTAAAGTAATTTAAATACTGAGACCAGCCTTATTATTTAAGGCAATTTAAAAGCTTACCTCCTTCAGCATTTAGGCTGTCTACAACACTACATTTCTGTCTGTAAAACTTTAGTCCATCAAGGGGGGGAGGGGAACACACCCCCAGATCAACAAAAGTTTTACCGACAAAAAGCGCCAGTGTTGACAGCACTTTGTCGGAGGGAGACACTCTCCCGTCGACAAAGCTACCGCCCCGTGTTGGGGGGTGGTTTTATTTCCTGCCGACAAAGAGCGGCTACACTGCGTACCTTACAGTGGCACAGCTGTGCCTTACTCTGGTTCAATTGTTTATACCACTTCAAAGTATCTCTCCCCTTCCCTCATTTTTCCCCTCTTCTTTTAAAAACCTGGACATAAAATACACCTGTGCTAAGACTACATTAAGACCCGAATCCTGCAAATACCTATACACACGCTTAACTTTACGCACATGAATATTCCTGTTGAGGTCAGATTACTAACAAGTGTAATCAGTGATGAGCTGCCAAAAGCTGAAGAACCAGTTCCTTCACACGCTCCGGGTCTTCAGCCACACTTCGGTGGCGGGTCCTTCAGTCGCTCTGGGTCTTCGGCTGCACTGAGGGACCTGCCGCTGAAGACCCAGAGCACCAGAGGGTGAGTAAAAAATTAAAAAGGGATTCTCAGGGGAGCCTCCCCAGCCGAGAGCTCAGGCGGGCCGGACAGGATGGTCCCATGGGCCACCAGAGTTTGCCCACCCCTTTAACAACCGGTTCTAAACCGGCTTCAAAATTTAATAACCGGTTCGTGCAAACCGGTGTGAACCGGCTCCAGTTCACCACTGAGTGTAATCACATGCATAGTAACCTTATGCCGGATCTGGGCCTAAGGTTGCATAGTTAAAGTTACCAAAAATCAGGAAATTGGAAGTTCTACATCAATGTTAGTTTATCATTAACTACTAAATGTTGTACTAACACTATTTTTCACATTTAATTTTTAATTGCAACAGAAACAATATTTGTATGATTTAGAATGAAACATTGTGTAGTGATCTCATATTCCAACAGCTGGAGACCTGACTTCTGTATCTTCTTTATTGGTCAGATGAAGGTGCTGCTGCTTCTAGAGATCCTAAATTAATTTCCAGTGAATGCTGCTTAGACATTGCATCTTTTTATAATGGTCTTCTCTAATTCAGCTGATTCTATTTTTATGCATCTTGAAGTGTAGTGGTTCTCTGAAAAGCGTCTAAATAAAAATGGCTCCTTCTTACTAAAGTGATTTGCTCCTATTGTGAATTCAAAACAACATAGTCTTAATTTAGTGACAAATAAGTTTTCAATACTTTAACTCTTGCTAGCCAATGCAACTACAGGAGAGGCAGCTAGATTCTATTCTCGTTCTTACACTTTCAACAGAACTGTGAACTCTTAGAGTTTTGTTCACTTATGAGATAGTCAAGTTCTCCTTGCATTTCTACTTTTTATTTAACCAGGATATCCCCAAAAGACCCATCTTTCCCCGACGTTAGCTCCTGAAACTAAAAGCAGGTTCCTTAAGCTATCTACTTGTGATATTAAATCTTTTTGGAGTAGTGCAAAAGCCGTTTCCTAGGTACTGTGGATGCCTTTAAAAGAAAACAAATACTATAGCGTGGTCAGGACTTTTCCACTGCATTTCCTATATTTGGAATACATCATATAGCAAAGTATTTATACTGCATTGCAATAACTGTTCACTTTTTAAAAGGTGCCAACTGTGCATCTACATTTATTGCTTAATTGTTCTTAATATTCTTCTTTAGTGGCAATATATGTATTTTGATCACTGTTTATACTACTGATAAAATAAGGGAGTAAATTGTTTAACCACAAAATTAGATGTGACATGAAAGCAGATTTCCCAGGGAGATGGAAACAAAACCTTAGTAACAAAACTCATTCTCCAACATCTGACAGTTGACAATAACATGGGAGCCTTATAAATCTGCCATTTAAGAATATTCTAAAATAAAAACGTATCATTCCTCATCTGGTTTTTTTTCTTTGAAACATTCTGAAAGTGATCTTTTTTCCAGACGTAGATTATTCCGCATGAGTGAAATTCTGCTCCTTTTTCTAATCTCTTCAAAAGATTGTGAAAATACAGATACATTTCACAGAACAGGATAATGCCAGCATACAGAAGCAGTTTAATATAAAGTCTACCAAAGATTAACTGCAGAAGGTCCTGCACTATGCAAATTTAATTACATATATGCCAATAAATGTATCACCATATCATCTCAGACAAACAGAAAAGCTGCTTTCTGACCTTGTTAAAGATGACATGCTAACATTTCTGTCTGTAGCTGTCCTAGGCAGTCTCCAATGGCTTTCACTAACCAAGAATGGAATGGGGCCAACTCATATGTAGTGGCACACATTTCATAAAGTTCAGTTAAATGGAAAAGCACAAGAGATCATTTAAGCTTAAAAGTATCCTTCCAACAGTAAAAATACAGTCAAAATAATGTCTATAGCCAGGAACAAAGACTGTGGTTGGTAACATTTAAAGTGGAAGTCAGGAACACAGGAAATTTGAAGAGTAAGTAGTTAAAGAAAAAAAAACCAACAGTTACCAAATCTATATAGTTTACTATGAAAAGTTGTGCTGTAAAAATAGTTGTGGGGATTCAGGCTTATCAATCCCTATGATTTCTATCTCATATGTGCTCCATTCACATTTTTTAAAATGTTTTTTCCCCTGCCAGTCCTGAAAGTTTAAACTAGGATCTGAAAGTCAAGCTTGGTTCTTCTCTTCAAGTATATATGCCCTTATTGGCTCCTATGCAGTCCCTTTACCGTCAATAAGTTTGCACAGGTGTAACTAATTGCCCCTGTAATATAAAGTTAAACTCTTCTATTACTGATGCACAAAAAGAAATATAATCTAGATCATGCACTCCTAGCTCTATTGGTTCTGTTGGACTCACAGGAGTAAGACTGATCAAACTTACTTTTAGACACTAAACTCAGAATATATACACATGATTTTGAACACACACAAGGAAGAAACCCGAGGAGTAAGAAATGTGTCATTTTTAGTCACTCGCCAAAAAGCTGTACCTGTTTACTAGGAAGCACTCCCTTCTGGGGATTATAAAAGAGCAGAGGTCAACTCCATTATGAAGCACTTGCTCATAAGTTTGGTTAAGGAAACTGAATATCCATGTGTATTGGATCTTCTACTATTTTTAACTATCTTAAGTCAAAATGGCTGTCTAAAGACTTAAACTGGGACCATCATGCTAGAAACAAAAATCTGTTACTGACTGCCCATAACTGTTGCTCTTCAAGATGTATTGCTGAATATAGGTGTGTAGTTGCCCTGAGCACCACCGCCAGAAGGTTTTTCTCTCAGTGGTACCCATCAGATTGGCTCTGGTACCCACTAGCATTGCACACCCATGGCACTAGTATAAACAGTCCCATCGACCTGCTACCCCCTCACTTCCTCCTTACTGGCTAACTGTAACAGAGAGGTGGGGATGGGGTTGAATGAACATGAACACCACATCTCAAAGAAAAACAATTATGGTAAGTTAAGCATTTTTTCTTCGAGTGCTTGCTCATGTCCTTTCCAATGTAGATGACTCCCAAGCAGTTATGCAGGTGGAGGGTTTGGAATTTACTGGCATGCTTATTCTAGTAATGCTTGGCCAAATCCTGCATCATCTCAAGACTGTGGGGTAATGGTGTACTGAGACGCAAAAGTGTGAACTGAAAACCACGTAGCTGCTCTCCAAATGTCCTGGATTGGAATTTGTGCCATTTCTCCTGAAGATGCCTGGGCCCTTGTGGAACGTGACATCAGGGCAGTAGGTCAGGTCATAGCATGTGCAGATACAGGAGGTGATCCATAATGAAATTCTCTGGGCTGAGACTGGAAGACCTTTCATCCTGTCTGCAATGACTACAAATAGCTGAGTGAATTTCCAAAATATTTAGCCATTTCTATGAAGAAGGCTAGTGTGCATCTAACATCCAGCAAGTGGAGCCTCTGTTCCTCTCTGTTGGCATGTGATTTCAGGTAGAAGATCAATAGGAAGATATCCTGGTTACTATGGAATTGTACTTTGGAAGGAAGGCCGGGTGCGAATGCAATTGGACCTTGTCCTTGAAGAATATTGTATGAGATGATTCTGAAGGGAGGGCACGGATCTCTGAGACCCTTCTGGCCAAGGTAATGGCACCAGGAAGGCTACCTTCCATGACAGATGGAGCAACAAGCATGTTGCCAGAGGTTTGAAAGGAGGTATTGGCAAGACTGACAGGACCAAGTTGAGGTCCCAGGGAGGGATTGGTTGCCATACCTGAGGGTATGGTCTCTCAAGGTCCTTCAGAAACTGACTGCAGATCGTTTGAGAAAACAGAATGATCATTCACCCATGAATGGAAGGCTGAGATTGTGGCCAGACGGACCTTAATAGTTAACACAATTAGCCCTTGCTGTTTCAGATGGACTAAAGTAGTCTAAAATGAATGACAATGGTGACTGCACAGCTGAAATGCCTTTTTGTGTAGACCAGATCAAGAACCTTTTCCACTTTGCCAGGTAGGTGGCTCTGGTGGATGGTTTCCTGTTCCCTTAAAGTACTTCGCAAATAGGCGCTGAGCAGGGTAGCTCCACAGAGTTCAGCCATAGAGCTTCCGGGCCATGAAACGAAGTGACTCCAAGTGAAGATGACGAAGGCAGCCATGGTCCTGAGAAACAGCTCTGGAAACAGAGGTAGACATACTGGCGTTTCCACTGAGATTTAGGAGTGTGATGAACCAGTGCTGAGGTGGCCAGGCTGAGGCTATCAGGATGACTCGTGCCTTGTCGCTTCTGACCAAAACCTTGCATATGAGAGGGATGGGAGGAAATGCACAGAAAAGATGACCTGTCCAAGAGAGGAGGAAGGCATCCGCAAGCTGCCCCAGGCTGTAACCCGGGAAGGAGCAGAACTGGAAACACTTCCTGTTGTGCTTTGTAATGAACAGATCTATCTGGGAAGTCGCCCACTTCTGGAAGATGATTTTCACAATGTCTGAATGGACAGACCACTCATGGTGGTTGAAGAAGGATCTGCTGAGGTGATCTGCTAGCTCGTTCTGTGATCCTGGCAGATAGAAGGCCTCAACGTGAACCGAATGGGCTATGCAGAATTCCCACAAGCGGAGTGCTTCTCGGCACAGATGAGAGGAGCACTATCCACCTGCCTGTTGATACAAAACATCGCTGTTGTGTTACCTAAGGACTGACATGCACTTGCCTACTACATGGAGTTGGAATGCCTGGCAAGTCAGACAAACCACCCTGAACTCTCAGATGTTGATATGTAGCAAGAGCTCTTCTGGAGGCCCTGAGTTCTGAGGGACCCCAAGTGAGCCCCCAAGTCCATCACTAAACAAGAGACGCTGAAGGTTACAAGAGACGCTGAAGGTTGGGGTCCTAAGAATGGGACCCCTACACACACTGTCTACGGGTCTAACCACCAATTCAGCAAGGCAATCATCAGTAGGGGGACTGCGATGACTCTCTCCAGATGGTGTTGGCTTGGTGGGTATATGGATGGCAGCCATGCCTGGAGAGGTCTGAGCCAAAGTTTTGCATGCTGTAACATTTAGGTCAAGGTGAGCACATTAGAATGGGCAAGCACTCAAAGAACTAAGGATACACTAATCCAAAGAATAATAAAAGGTTTTGATCTTGATGTGGGAATCTTGGATCAAAACCACATTTCAAAGAGCACAATCTGAGATAACAGCATATAATAAAGAATAGCTGATTTCTGGTTATTTGACATAAAAACAAGAATAATTTTAACATAATTTCTGTAGCAATTCTTGACAAAGCGTGTGTGTTTCTGTGTGCACACAGGCACATACTCTTGTGTGCACAGGCATATGTTTCCTCTGAATTAGCTAATACTGAGCATCTAAGGAACGCATAGGAGCACTTGCCTGGAATTCAAGTCATATACTACACTGATGAAAAACAGGTCCTTGTGTAAAATGGCACAAGTTTGATTTTGCATGTGGTACAGCCCCCAGAACACGGTACTGCAGAAATCCAAAAAGGACAGCAAGACACTCTATACACACACAAACTCACTGTATAGAATATAACCATCAAACAATAGCGTTACTCAGGTCAGTTTTCAAAGTTGGGTTACAATCAACAAGACTAGTCTAAAATTCTCTCCTCTGATTTTGACAGAAATTTAGTCTTACATGACTTCTGGATTTTTCTTTCAACCATGTCACTGTTCAGCCAAGTGAAACTAATTGCACATTACATTAAAAATTCTGGAGTCTTTTTCTTTTGGTATTTAACAACAGATGCTTGATTATGCCACTTCAACAAATCTCTCTGAATTGTTTAACTTAGTAACAGTTAAAAGCTAAAATACCCAAATCCTAAATATGCAATTCATAAAGCAGCATATTTTCCTTAATTAATTTTCTCAAAGTTTACAATATCTATACTAATGCTCTGTAACGAGATATGTTCTGAATCCATTCTAAGAGAATCTGTATAGAACAAACATTTGAAGCATCTTAAAACTAACCAAAAACATCTTTCTACTGTGCTGCAAGGCAAATGATTTTTAGATGTTTTGCATTTTTATGCTAAATAGTGCAGCTGCAATAGATAAAAAGCAATCAAGCTAATTTAAACCAATCATGTCCAGGAGGTTCTCCTCACTTGTATAAAAATGCTCTCACACTCACTTTAAAAGCTTTACCACAGCGAATAGTGTTTTCTTGCTTTCAGTTTCCTATGATACAAACAGCACCTTATGTAACTAAGAAAAGGACGGTTGTAGATTTTCTGATAGTAGTTTACAATATAAATCAAACTTCTAAATCCTATTCAGGTAAGAAATTAGGTAGACAACAGTAACTCATACTAGGATTATCATTAAGATATAATAATGGCACACCTTAAATGTTTTGTGAGGCAACAAGTCAAAGACAGAGTAACCTTTTAGCACTTGAGATGTACCATTATTATCCCATAAAGCACAATCTGGAATATATTATTGGGGTCATAAAATGTGTTTTGAATTTATATTTTCTTCAATTATCAGTTTGCCACATCACAGCTCCTCATCCTGGATTTCCTCTCATCTGCTTCATTTGAAACTTTAAATGATGATTTGTTTTAATTTTAAACATTTTAACTGTATTTTAAAACCAAATAAACCAGCTTTTAAAACTGTGGAGGAATTCCTTCTTTAGACATAGGGGGTCACTACAGTAGTTAGAGAAGCCTGCAGAGATTGGAGGAGAGCAGCATTGGGGTGGGGGTGAAGAATCTGCCAGATTTGTGTACCCCTTACTTTATAGCTCAGGGTCTGAAGCCAGACAGAGTAGCCAGTAGCAACTTTTAAACCACATGTCTGGCTTCTTCTCATGTTCTCTTTGAGCAACTGTCCATCCAGAGTGCTTGTCCAGTGCTCCAACATGATAGTTACAAACATCTAGGGATGCTCCCTCTCTCTTCCTCACCTACCAGACAGGTTCTTCTGATTAGCTTAACCAGGGCCACATTCTGAAAAATACTCCGGGAAACTGCTAGTCTAGCCAATGTCTCAGGACTGTGAGGCAAACCACTATCAAGCAGACTGGGCCCTCAATCTCAAATAGCCCCCTGGCTCCAAGTTTCAGCTTTCTCCAATTGCTTCTAGAGGTGTGTTCAACTCAGCAATGGGAAAAATGTGGACCAGATGCATGTGGTAGAGAGAGGTACCAAGCAAAGAGTAGGGCAAAGGGCCAATGAGCTGCACTCTTTGGTGTTTTTCTGACCACAAAGTATCAAGGGGGAGAAAGAGGGAAAGTTATTAATCATTGAAATAATTTTCCTGCTTGATCTTGGTCCAAGATTGAAAAAGATCTGTTTGAATTAAACAGGAATGATTCCCTCTTTATTAGTAGACTATTACTCAGATTTTATAAAAGTAAAAGTAACACATTGTAAACTGCAGTCTGTTCACCATGGGATTTAAGTTGAATTAATAATAGATAATGGCTCACTATTAATGAGTAATTACATTTGTCAAGGGGTTCACTCTGTCCCCTGACTTCTATCTTAGCCCCTACTGTTTGTGTTGTATTAATTGGCAGTATTCATTTGTGCCTCTTATTGTTTGCTGATGTATTTTATTTGAATCCGATTTTTAAAAAAGAAAGAAGGGGAGGTAAGTAATAGTACCACTGGAATAAGAGGATACTGACCCAGTCACGTGATCCTTTTCAACTGTGACTCACATCATGTTATCATGTTCAGGAAGTATCACACCTTTACTACAAAGTGGGAATGAGGATATTAAAATAAAGATCATGAAAACAGCTACTAACACACTAAAAGTCAAGAGAGGCTAAAGGCTAGATTTATTTGAGAGGCTACCTTGGCATAAACAAGTATGTCCTGGTATATGGCCTTAGTGGCATAAAGTCTACAAAGGAAACATGTAGGGGATGAGAACATGCCAAAAAGGTGGCACTTTCTAGAAGGAGCTATTCACAGCAGCTGGAGGGCCAACATTAAGCTAGCATAGACCCTCAGCAGCCTCTGTTTTTGATGCTTCTACGTAGCCCATGCAAGAACATAATGCTGCTTTCCCCTGGCATACTCTGCAAGGTAAGGCAAAGATGGAATCACTGCCTGCCTGCTTCAAGAGTGAATCTCCCCTCATACCGGCCAGGATGACACTGGAAGCATTAGCAGCACATTCCTCCACTACAAGAAATGAACATCACCCTATATAAAGTGAAATGGATACCAGTGTACAGTAAATACAGAAAGGACAACAACAAAGAAGGTGGCATGATGAAAGAAGTCCTTTTCAGGTTCTGTTTAGTTACACTTGACACATGCTGTGATAACAGGTACAGCACAGCAACATCTCGTGTACTATACATACAGCAGAAGTGGGCAAAAATGTACCAACTGTGAAAGAAGGTGGGCCTTGTGGTTATGCTGCAATCTGAAAAATCAGGTCAGGTTCTGGTCCCAGCTCCACTGCAGACTTTCTGTGTGACTCTTAGGTAAGTCCCAAACACACTGTACTTCAATTTTCTCAGTTTTAAAACTGAAATGATAATATAGCACAAGGATAGCATGATGTTAAAATTTACCAATCAGAGATCCTCCAATCAAAGGTGCTGAAATAGTATTTGTTAACTATTATTATAATAAACAAAAAACACAGGAGATAGTGGACTTTGATAGCGGACTTACAGCTCAGCAATTGCTTTACTAAATTTTCATTTTTGCTGCAGATATTTACCCACACAATTTCTCACAAAATTTTAGTTCACCCTGGCCACACCTAAAACACTACTTAGTCTCATCATTGGGGGGGGGCAGGGAGGAGGGGAGATTTCAGTTATGGAAAAGCTGTCATTTAAAAATTTGTGATAACACAATATTCTTGGGTATTTTAAACAATCTGTGAATGCACTATTCTTCTCCCAGGAAGAGTCTGAATCACATGGCCATCCTCTCACTATTTGTGTGAGGACCTGCGTTACCCTTTGTATCAGAAGAGGCACTTAGAATACTATACTGGGCCATTACCAAGTATGATGGGGCATGCTCATTTCTTGTGAGCACCTCCTGTTGGCTCTTGGCCTCGTCAGGTGGGTCTTCAGTAGCTCAGCCCTCCGGCCAAGTCTCACACAATCAAATGTATGGATCCCTTTCCAGGGTAACACAGTCCAACAAATGGTTGGGTCTCTTCAGGGTCTTCAGCCCCATCTCTAGGCCTGTTTAAATTCTAATCCTTTCTCAGGCTTTTAGTACTGAGTCTTATTCCCTTCTTGGGGCTTCGGCCACTTCCTCAGTGGCAGGACCCAGACCCACACCCTACACCAAGTCCCAACCCAGGAACCCTATGAGTAGCAGCCACTTGCTGCTTTAATAGTTGCTGTTGCTGCATTCACTGGGCTACTTCCCACTCTGTCCCATCACCTTCTTGGATTCCCTGTCTGTTCCCAACAAGGTCTCTCCTAGGCCTCCTTGCCTGGAGAGTTTCCCCATTTGTCCTGATTTCTCAGGGTCTTCCCCCAGGTCTCTTTGCCTGGACAGGCTGTAATAGTCTCTGCCCCCTCTTTAATCAGGGTTCTCTCTCCCAGGCTTCTATGCCTGGAAAGCTCTCGAGTCCTATCCATGCTTGAGCAGGGTTTCTCCCTGGTTTCTTTACCTGTGGAGTTTTACTGCCTTTTAATCCTTCTTCAATCCTCTGGTCCCAGTCAGCAACTGAACTGCTGAGCCTTTAACTTAGCCTGCTGAGCTCTGATTGGCTGCTTCCCTCCAGCCTTTCTAGGCAGGGTTGGAGGACCCATCTTCACTGCTCCTTTCCTGGAGTAAGGTGTGGTAAGATCACAACGCCTCCAGCAGGGGGCCTCAAAGGGCCTGTTACATCTAAGTCATAGGTCACCAACCCAAGTGGGACCATCAACAGTTGATGTGGGCCTTGGCAGATCAGTGCACTGTGCCTTGGCATGAGTCACAGGCATTGCAGGTTTGGGCAACGGCGTACGTTACCAATGTATATGAATCTGTGTCAAGTCTGCGTACGTTACCAATGTATATGAATCTGCATCAAGTCTGGCCAGGATTTCCTGCCTGATTAAGGTTAGCTTATTTGGTTCAGTTGGTTATTTAATAAAAATTGAGACACATCTGTCTTTATTTGCGGCGTGGCACTTGGCAACATAACCTTAGCTATGTTTACAGTTATAGTTAGGAAAACTGCTGTGAATGGTTTCCCTCCAATTGCAAGCATAAACTAACAAGCAGTATTAAATACATACTATTTTATTTACCACAGCTTTGTAAAATTTTCAAAACATCCTAATAAGATATAAAAGTAAAACTGAACTCAATATTTTTGCCAATTCCTGGCAACTTCGCAATAACATCCTTGCATTCAAGGATCAAACCATGCCTTTAATTTATATATAGTTTAACAGAAGTTGAGTTTATTTTGGGCCAGCTTATTCAGTTGTGATTTATTTGATAAATTGAAAAATTAGATCAAAACTGGTTTGTCGCTCTCCTGTAACAGGTTTGACATTAGAAACATGGTTTGGACTCGCAGGAACTTTTTACTACAGATCTTTACTCTTTTTACTGTAGAGTGAAGTTTTCTCAATAATCCACCATTCTGGACCCAAGTAGCCTGGAGGAGAAGGGTGCCTGATTTGAATACAGAACGCACAAGAGACTGATCTGTAGTGTGGGCAGGGGGAACAGACTGGAAGAGGTAGTTATGGGGAAGGAAACTTTGACTAGCTGGGGAAGGAGACTGGACTGAGAACCAGTGGCTTGAGGCGCCCCCTACATCACACACTTTTTTGATGCTGAGGGGTGGGGGAGACTGGGAACAGAGCTTCTTTTGGAACTGCTGCCTCATCTAGCAGCCCAGGCTCCTTCTGTTGCCTCATACAGTCCCCAGGTCTCTGCTCCACTCCCCCATAGACAGCCATTGACCACTCATTGGCCCAGCTGCCTGCCTGCCTGTCTCTCTCTCTCTCACACATACACACACAGGAGGGCTGTGTCCATGGGAGAGTGGAGCAGAGGCAGCAGCTTGGGAGTGGGGATGGTGCAACCTAGAAGCTGGGAAAGGCCAGAAGAAGCTGCTGGGAGCATGGACTCTCCTCACCGTCTGCCCAGTACCTTATAGGGAGATATGTTCAGAGCAAGGACAAAAGGGAAGGACAGGAGCACCTTACTCAGAGCCAGGCCCCAGGGCCTAATAGAGACTTTCCATCCCCACTGTCACTTCACCCCCAGTGTAATACCCTCCAAATTTCACTGCATCCTCAGCACTTTACCCCAGAGAGACACAACCCCAGTATGACCGCAATCTCCATTGAATCTCACTGCACTTCCAGACCCTTATCCCCAAAGATATCTCCAACCCCACTGAATCTCACCACAGCCCTCATCCCTTGAGACCCCCTCAAATCCCACAGAACCTAAACCCAAGATCCCAAACCCTACCGAATGTTGCTGAACTCCAGTCCCCAGAGACACCCCCAACTTTGCTGAATGTCACTGTCAATGTGCACCCCATGCACTAGCCTCAGAAAGATCCTTGACCACACAATCTTACTGTACCCCCAGGCCCTAATCTCCAGAAAGACCCCCCCCAACCCCACTGCATCACCATCCCCAAAGAAAGCCTGCAAATTCCAGAGAACACCCCCCCATCCCAGTGACTCTTTGCACCGCCAGACCAAGGGAGATCAACCCCACTGAATCTCACAGCACCCTCAGCACCCTACCCTAGAAAGACCTCCAATACTACTGAATCTCACTGCACCCCCATCGAGAACCCCTACTCCAATGAATCTCACGACATCACAACCCCTGCATCATCAGTGACCTCTAACTCCACTGAATACCACTGCACCAGACGCCTAGCCACCAAACTCCCAGACTGTATTGTAAGAATTTGTATGAAACCTGCTGCCTTCTTTAAAAACAAGTATAAAGAGCTTCATGAGCTAAACAGTGAATGTTTATGTAATATATAAAAGAATGTGAATTGTCTGTATCAAGTGCATGAGAATTTACTGCAGCTGGGATCATGATAGACCCCCCCACACACACACTTTTTTTCAGACCACTTAAAGCACTGGCTTGGGAAAAAGGAGATGAGAGAAGCATGGATACAGATCTGAAGAGGAACTGGTTTGTAGGGGGAGAACTGGAACTGGCTGGGCAAGGAGACTTAGACAAGGAGATGAGGGGTTGAGACAGGACATAACACAGACTGAATGAGGAGCCTGGGGAGGGAAATTGTAACTGGGAGACAACGGGGACAGGCAATGTAGGCAGAGGACAGAGGCAAATCAGATGAGGAGCTGGGAGTGAGGAACTAGATTTGACTGAGAAAGACGATGGGGATAAGGAGCTGTAGGTTGGTGGGTGATGGAACCAGTAATGGCTGAGCAGAGACTGGGTTTTGGAGGGAAAACTGGGAGTCCAGGAGTGAGACTAGGACTTGCTGGGGAAGGAGACTGGAACTGACTTGGTGAAGAGAACAGAACTGGAACAAGGAACCAGTGTGGGGAATAGAGAAGATGTGGACAGAGAAGGAGGGGAACGGGCAGAAGTGTATGTGCCCAGTACAGCATACTCCTTACCGGAACCTGGAATGTAGATTCATGAATTTCACCATTCCTCAGCGGTCAGCAAATATCAGTGAAACCCTCAGCCAAAGTGTCCAATCTCAACATACTTCAAGAATGATAACCCAACTACTACTGCTGCTGTCAATTACTCCATTCGCTCAAGTGGCAAAGGTCTGTGCAGTAGCAAAGTTCCAACTCTGCTGATGAACCATGTGGTGTCAATATGATGAAATTTCTGTTTTTTCACTTAGCTTTTGGAAAAATCTAGGAAATTACACAAACTACATTACTAGAATATTAAAGTTGCAAAGTTAAGAACTCAAAAGTTAAGGCATTTTATGCTTTTTGGACTAAAGCAGCCATAATCTGAAAATCTGCCTCTACAAATTCTAAAGTATTCAGCATCCAAAACTGTGCTAGATTCGCTATTGGGTGGAGAGCACTTTTGCAAATCTGGCCTCTTCACTATAAGACCCTGTTTTCTGTTTATAACTTTATCAATTTTTAACTATTCAGGCTTAGAATTTCCTTGCCAGGTGTCTACTACAAACTGAGTGTTTTTGGGAAGTGTCCGCAAAAATTTAGCTAGGCTAAACCTGATTGGTGCTGCAGTCTCATGCACCAGGTCACAATGCCGCTCACTCAGATTTTCCCAGCACAAAACCTGGAGCAGAAAGCCAGGCCCAGACCCATGGTACAGAAGCTGCAAGTGAGGGACAAGTGAGGAGTGGGCTTGCTCTCCTAAGCATGACCTCCCTGGTGCACTGGGCTAGGATTAGGGTTGTAGTACTGGGTTGGAGAGTGCTGCTGAAAGAGGCTGGTGCCCCCTTGGCGAGGAGGAGGATGTAGGCCTGTGATTTTTCCCCCTCTCCCACACAAATTTGGACCTTGGATGGGTTGCAGAAAAAGATAAAAATGCAGTTTGTGAGTCACCTTACTAAAAAGTGTTGGAAACCACTGTACTAGGGGACAAAAGTCGAAGGAGATCAGCTTCAGAGAGCCTGGGGCATAAGGCTCTGTACCCAATAGAGAACACTCCCCTCCAGAACCTGTAACAGAACCCCAGGATCTGAGTATCCCAACATTGCACAGCTGTTTAGCAAATAGCTGTAAAACTCATTGGCAAAGTGTGTTTCTCGTCCTCCACTAGTGGCTGGTCCACAGAGAGGTTAACAGCTCACTACTGCTATCACTTACTCCCTTCGCTTAAGTAGGAGAAATATATGTTCTAAATCTAAAGGTTTCAACAGTACTGATGGCCAATGTCAGGATCAACAGGGTTCCACATAATGGAATTTCTGGTTTTTCAGTTTGCTTTTTTAAAAATCTAGGAAATTATATATTTTAAGAAATATGTTAAAAGAACATTAAGGTTGTAAACTCAAACCCTAAAAAAGTCAGGAAATGCCAATTTTTTTAAACATGAAATACTCTCAGAATTCAAAATGCCTTTTTAGCCCACTATTACAACACATTTTTAATAGATTATAGGGCAAGAAGGGACCACTGTGGTAATCTAATATTATCTCCTGTATAACACAGCCCATAAGACTTTTAACAAATGAATTCCTGTTTAATTAGAGCATATCTTGTAAAAAAACATCTAACCTTGATTTTTAATTTTTCAGTGATGGAGAATTCACTGCAACCCTTGGGTAAATTATCCCAATGGTTAATTACCCTCACCATTAAAAATGTGTACTTTATTTGTAATGTGAATTTGTCTAGCCTCAAAATACGGCCATTGGATCTTGTTATAGCTGTATCTGATAAGTTCAAGAGTCCTCTATTATCATTTTTCTGTTCCTCAGAACTAGTAGAAAAGGAATCCTGAACTATAGAGAGTTCTGCTCTGACTGACTAAAACACTTGGTCTTCCTTCCTTCAACAAGCCTGTACTTTAGATCCTTGAACACAGATTCCCTTCCCCTTCTCCCATTACTGCATTCATTATTCTCTCATCAAATATCAAGGCTTCAAGAACACTTAACTTGCACCTTTACAACTATTGACTTTATTCTCTTTTTTAAATACTTTACCCTTTGTAGTTTGTATTACATAACGTTTAACAATGAAAAGAGATACATAACTGTAAACCTAAATATGTCCATGATTATTTTTTAATGTTTAGGTGCTACATGTCTCCCAAAATACGTAAAGATACAGTTCTGTCCCGAAGAATACACCATGTCAGTTCAACATGACAAGTGCAGTTCCTCAATAAACAAAAGCGCTGATGGAATGGACATGGTAACACAGTAAAAAAAAATCACATTAAAAACAAGGATAATAAAGATAAAATCAAATAACATCAGTGAAGACATGGAGGATTTAATTCCAAAGGTCTGGACGATTCCATTAACTTTTCCCTCCCTTCTTGTCTTCTCCTACCTCACGTCTCATAAATATAATGACTAAGTGGGTGTTTGGGAAGTTTTTGAATTAGGGAAATGGTCTGGTGAACAGGTTTGGGAAGGTGTTCCACAGAGGAGGAGAGATTCAAAGACTTTCTTTTTTAAATCTTATTTTCCCCGTGACAGACAGCAATCCTAGCAATTATGCAAATTTATATTACATAATGCTGCATAGCAAGTACCATTTCTTTAGCAATTACATTTTAAAAAATTAAATATACAGAAACAGAAATAATTTGACAGACAGAGCAAATATAATATGCAATTCAAAATAAGAGAATACCAGTATACAAAGAAAGTGTGCATAACATTGTACAGGAAATGCTCCTTTCAACTGTTTGTTTCAAGGACTAAGATTTAAATTATTATTACAATAAATTAAAGATTACAGAAAAAGAAGGAAAAAGGACCTACATACTGGGGAGGAAGCGATACCCAAGATGGCTAACAGACAACACTGATTCAGCCGAATAAACAGTTTCCTAGTATCTCAATTGCTTCAATGACTAAAAGTATAAATAGACCATTTACCCAAGGAAATTAAATAATTCTGAAGTTATCATAATATATTATTTTTCTTCTAGAAAAACAAACCCAGCAAACTCAGAAGTTTTGTATTTTGCATTTTAATTTAAAGGTATTAATTCAATTAATAAATTTCTCATTAATTCTGTCTCTTAAAAATCCTGCTGTAACAAAGCTATTTTTTTATCTAGGTGTTATTATGCACAGTAGTAGTTTAGTTCAGTTTCTTCTCAAGTATAAGACCACAACTTTCATGGCTCACTGTGCACCACAATTGTAATTCCTCCCTGCAGCAACTGAAAACTCAGAAAATTGTTGCCGCATGTCAGTGCCAGCCAATCCACTCAGGCTTTTATTTACTAACGCCTTCAGGCTACACACAACTCAGCTACCATTGCTCACCAGGGTAAAACCCTGAAGTAGCAAATCTACTTCAGAAAGACAGCCTTTGCTCCACATGTATTATTCCTTGCCTGAATAGATGAAAGAGCACTGTTGTGTCTGGGTTTTTATATTGCTCAGCTTACACAGATAGAAAAGTTTCAGAGTAGCAGTCGTGTTAGTCTGTATCCGCAAAAAGAAAAGGAGGACTTGTGGCACCATAGAGACTAACCAATTTATTTGAGCATAAGCTTTCGTCAGCTACAGCTCACTTCATCGGATGCATTCAGTTGACAATACAGTGGGGAGATTTATATACACAGAGAACATGAAACAATGGGTGTTACCATACACACTGTAAGGATAGTGATCAGGTAAGGTGAGCTATTACCAGCGGGGGGAAGAAGGGGGGTTTGGACACAAACTTTTCTTTTATGATCTAGGCTCTAGCTGTACTCTGGACTCTGAAGGTAAACAATGTTATTATTTTCAATTATATAATCTACCTTCTTAATATATATTTCACCCAATTTTCTCTGTTAGCATGGTTCTCGTTGCAAGATCGGGGCCTTAATATCAGGGCCATGTATTAAGGTCTTTTGATAATAACCTTTTCTTCGTTACTTCTCACTTAAAACATGGTACTACATTGACATTAACTCTCACTAATTTAATCTAAACACTACCTTTTTATTGTAATAAGCAAGATGAGATTTAGGACACTTCCCAAATACACATTTTACTAATCCGGCAACATCTATATAACTAGATTAAAGAAGACGAGGTTTTTTCATATGAAAAAAATAAAGCATTCTACCTACAGAAGTGACATGTAAATGGAATCCTCTGTTGACTGATACTCACTGATAGATTTCAGAGTAGCAGCCGTGTTAGTCTGTATTCGCAAAAACAAGAGGAGTACTTGTGGCACCTTAGAGACTAACAAATTTATTTAAGGATAAGCTTTCGTCAGCTACAGCTCACTTCAATGGATGCATTCAGTGGAAAATACAGTGGGGAGATTTATATACATAGAGAACATGAAACAATGGGTGTTACCATACACACTGTAATGAGAGTGATCACTTAAGGTGAGATATTACCAGCAGGAGAGCTGGGGAGGGGGGGGGCATTTTGTAGTGATAATCAAGGTGGGCCATTTCCAGCAGTTGACAAGAACGTGTGAGGAACAGTGGGGGGCGGGGGAGATAAACATGGGGAAATAATTTTACCTTGTGTAATGACCCATCCACTCTCAGTCTGTATTCAAGCCTAAATTAATTGTATCCAGTTTGCAAATTAATTCCAATTCAGCAGTCTCTCGTTGGAGTCTGTTTTTGAAGTTTTTCTGTTGAAGAATTGCCACTTTTAGGTCTGTAATCGAGTGACCAAAGAGATTGAAGTGTTCTCCGACTGGTTTTTGAATGTTATAATTCTTGATGTCTGATTTGTGTCCATTTATTCTTTTACATAGAGACTGTCCAGTTTGACCAATGTACCTGGCAGAGGGGCATTGCTGGCACATGATGGCATATATCACATTGGTAGATGTGCAGGTGAACGAGCCTCTGATAGTGTGGCTGATGTGATTAGGCCCTATGATGGTGTCCCCAAATAGATATGTGGACACAGTTGGCAATGGGCTTTGTTGCAAGGATAGTTTCCTGAATTAGTGGTTCTTTTGTGTGGTGTGTGGTTGCTGGTGAGTATTTGCAGCATGGAAAGAGCAGATTCTACAGGGCTCTAAATATTCTCAGTGCATGTGAATGGAGAGTGGGCAGAACACTCTCTCTGGCCCCTCATCTTGCTAGCCAGTGCTGCTGTATTGCAGACATATGTTGCACCAGATATACGGTCAATGCACATTACACCCCCGAAGTTCAAGGAAACAGGAAGACAGTTTGTGATTCTCCAGGTCAAATTTTGCTTCCTGGTCTGCTCCTGGGACAGTACAGCTACACATGCCCCCATAAATAAGATTGTAGCATGGCCACAATTGACTAGGCTTTAGATTTCAAAATGTATTTCAAGTACAGCATGTTATCATGATATAGAACTAAACACACTTATTAAGTTCTCTCACTCACATAACATGGCTTTTTAATAAAACAATTGAGTTGTTAATACACGGTCAATAAACATGAAACGTTGATCTATATGATTCACTGTAACTAAATTAAAAATAGCTTCATAAAGGTAATATTTAATAATAATTTTCATAAAATCATAGGAAAATCTCTTCAACTGTTAACATTCCAGAGAACATTCTAAATAAAAATCCAAAGGAATTTAACTTTCTAAAACAAATGCCTTCAAGAAGAGAAGAAAATCAGACTTCAACATACACTCATTTTGTACAGATTATTGTGGATGGGGGTAAAATTAGAGAGTTAAAGGGCTAATGAACATTCAAACACAACTCAGAATGATCTTAAACCTCTCAATGGTAACTGGTGTTATAACACGTTATAAGCTGCCCTGCTTCTCATCCAAATCACACCATACTCGCATCCCTTAATGTTTCCTGAATAGTTCTGTCACAGGTGGTAATCATTTTGGAGACTGTTTATAATTCTGACATCCTGATTTATTATCACTCTACTAAACAATCCCATTAAATGTTCCTCAAGAGTTTTTAGATCTTCCTCATTATATATTGTCAAATCCTAATGATAGAATTTAAGATGAGTCACGAGCAGATTAATAATTACAATGCAGCATTTGTGAAAGGTAGCAGATTTTTCAGTGTAATTACCAATGTGATTTTAAAAAAATAATTTTTTTCTGTTAGAGAAATTAAACACGTGTGTGAGAAAAACCATTCAGCTGAGACTGTCAAAATTCAAAGAATTTCTAAAGGAATAAAGAAATCTGTTAGGTGCCAACACTTTCATAGAAAATAAGTTAAATGACTTTTTCCACTTCTTTCTTAGGTACAGCAACCAATATGCATGTTTAAGATAGCAATCAAATGCCTTTACTTTTAGGAACTATATTAGAAATTTAGAAAAGCATTTCAGCAGAAAGAATGAGTCTCGTACAAATATTTTAGATCAGGTTAGGGTGCCCCTGATGTGGTTCCACAAGTTGATGTTACCATTTCTGATACTGAGATTGCCTGGCTGAAGAGGAATGAAAGCAGGATCATAACTAACCATGGTTGTTTCTCCTTGCAAAAAATTGCGAGTCATGGCTCTCTCATAGCGAAAAATGCAAAACTCAGAATCTTAAAAAAAGAAAAGCCATCATACACAGCATTTTACTGACATTTATTTCCCAATAGAAAACAATAGTTAAAAGCATATAAGGATAGGGGGGAAAAAACAAAATAAATATATATGCAACATTTTATAAAACACATAATTTCATAAAACACCAGCTAGTTAGTATGTTAAGGGAAAGTATAGTCTTGTGGTTAAGGAACAAAAATGAAAGCAAAGAATTCTATGTGGGTTCTGTTGCCGGCTCTGCCACAAATTTACCATGTGATCTTGGGCAAGTCACAAAAGCCTTGATTCAGCAAAACTCTTAAGCAGGTGCTTACTGTGTTGACGTACCACAGACTTCAAGGTTAAGCCTATACTTAACTGCTTTGCAGAACTGGGACCTTGTCTGTCTAAGTTCCCCCATTTCCCCAACTGTAAAATGGGGCTAATAGTACTTCTCAACTTAACCAGGATGTTGTGAAAACAAATGTATTAATATCTGCGAGGTTTTTAGATACGTCAGTAATGAGGAAATTTCTACAAATAAATACATTTTAAAATATTGGCCAAATTCAAAAGTAATGTATAAGTGACAGTTAAACTCCCTTACATTCAAACTCCCACAAACCAACTTATGCCTTTTCCACCCATGTGTAAAGGATGGAGTCTCATTGGTCTAATTTATCCAGCAAGGTGGTTTACAGAGGTGTAAGTATGGAAAAAGTGAGACTACTGTAGCTTATATCATCTTCTGACTCTTTGACATATAAACTAGACCCCCTTACACATAAGGAGATCAGGAGTAAGTAGATCTAAGGCAGTCTAAGTGAATGCAGTGTGTCCAAGAATGTGCATAGAAAATTTGCTGCACCCTATGCATCACTTCTGAATGTGGTCCTATGATTCATTCTGAGAAAGCATAGCATGACAGGTCTCCTATAATTTCTAAATGCATCTTTACAAGAAGAGAGGATGATAAAGACCTTGTTTTTTAGGGCCACGGGTGTGAGACTGGGAAGAGGACACATGTTTTTGTCATATAAATCAAGGCCGTGGTAGGTATCTAGCCTTAGGCCCTGAAACTGCAAACTGATGCACCATCATAGGATCTTACACCAGTGCAGAGCCCTATAAGCCAATGGAACTCGAAATAGGAATGAGGGACTGCACCAAAGTATCAACTTGCGGGACTGGGGCCTTATTTCTCATCAACAAAGGTAACACCATGTATGTTGCTCCAACTACCATACACTGGACAAAAACATTAAGAAGATACTGGATTTCTTTTTGTTTAATACATATATAAACTTGCTGAATTTACTAAAACAAAATCTTTAACATATTAAGTATAATGGTTTAAAATAAAGTTTGAATTTGGGTCCTAACAGCAGAACCTGTCAAACAACACACTATGGTCAATGATGGGAATAGCTCCACTTGCCTTTCCCCTATACACAATAGCTAAGGACTCGTCTTCTCCCACCTTCCAGTTTACTGTTGTTTCACACCTTGCAATATAACTAGGAGTAATTAGATCAAATGAAGGAAAGGAAAACTTCTTAAGTGATAAGAAAATATTGCTCTATAAAATGGTTAAAATAAAGAGATGGCAGTCCCATTTAGAATTGGACTGATCTGGAAAATTCACTACTAGGAACAATCCTGCATTACCTCCTAAAGGATGGACTAGTTGGCTTTTAAAGTCTTTTCCATCTCTAATATCAAATACATTCCATCTCATGGTAAGCACGTTAGATGGATGATATTACTAAAACCATCAGCAGCAAAATAGTTAATCATGTTTATATTTAAATTCTCATTGTAAGGCTTCAGAGTTAATACCCCTCTGAAATGAATGGAGCAATTCCTGTCTCTCTTAAAACTGCTTGTTCTGGGTCTCTGCATACTGATTCAGACAACACAGCATGTTCAGCAGGTTTTCTTCTCATATAGGTCAATATTTTCAAAACTTAATTCCATTTAAGGCTGCTCAGCACTGCTGAAAATAACACCTTTATTTCAGTGCCTCAAAATGGAACTAGGTTTCTTTAAGAAATCATATTTTTTCAATTTTGGCTGTCTTTTTTTTTTAAAATGAAATGCTTAAATTCTATATAAATTGATGGGAGGCACCAATAACTACTGGAACAGTATTACAGACAATTCTGGCTTTGATATAGAGAAATAAGTGCATGATAGATGAGCCACATTTGAATCTAATGATGACTAAATGTTCATACCTGAGGGCTATATGCATTATTACAAGTAGATCAAGGGTTCATGATCAATACTTTGAGGCAGATTCTCTGCCCTGTTTATCTCCCTTTGTGCTGTTCAAGTGACACAAAGGGAGCAGAAGTCACCCACAATTCTCCTGTTGATGATTCCACAAACATGGTATGTTCCTTGTGGTATACAACCAGCATAATTGATTCCTACACTTACTTGTACACAGCCCTCTGCTGTACTGATCATGGAGAAGCGAAGTGGTTGGAGCACACTGAACTGAAGCACACTAACAGTAGGGATCTATTATTGACCACCTGACCAGGACAGTGATAGTGAAGATGAAATGCTAAGGGAGATTAGAGAGGCTATCAAAATAAAGAACTCAATAATAATGGGGGATTTCAATTATGCCCATACTGACTGGGTACATGTCACCTCAGGTCGAAATGCAGAGACAAAATTTCTCAATACTTTAAACGACTGATTCTTGAAGCAGCTGGTACAGGCAACTCTCGATCTAGTCCTGAGTGGAGCACAGGATCTAGTCCAAGAGGTAAATATAACAGGACCAGTTGGAAATAGAAGACCATAACATAATAACATTTAACATTCCTGTGGTGGGAAGAACACCTCAACAGCCCAACACTGTGGCATTTAAGTTCAGAAAGCTTAACAACCATGTAAAAGAAGCTGTGAGAGATAAAAAGGCATCTTTTAAAAAGTGGAAGTCAAATCCAAATGAGGTAAATAGAAAGGAGCATAAACACTGCCAAATTAAATGTAAAAATGTAATAAGAAAAGCCAAAAAGGAGTCTGAAGAACTGCTAGCCAAAAACTCAAAAGGTAATAACAAAATGTTTTTTAAGTACATCAGAAGCTGGAAGCCTGCTAAACAACCAGTGGTGCCCCTGGACGATCGAGATACAAAAGGAGCACTTAAAGACGATAAAGTCATCGCAGAGAAACTAAATTAATTCTTTGCTTCAGTCTTCACAGCTGAGGATGTTAGGGAGATTCCCAAACCTGAGCTGTCTTTTGTAGGTGACAAATCTGAGGAATTGTCACAAATTGAAGTGTCACTAGAGGAGGTTTTGGAATTAATTGAGAAACTTAACAGTCACCGGGACCAGATGGCATTCACCCAAGAGTTCTGAAAGAACCCAAATGTGAAATTGCGGAACTATTAACTATGGTTTTTAACCTGTCCTTTAAATCAGCTACTGTACCCAATGACTGGAAGATAGCTAATGTAATGCCAATATTTAACAAGGGCTCTAGAGGTGATCCTGGCAATTACAGACCAGTAAATCTAATGTCAGTACCGGGCAAATCAGTTGAAACAATAGTAAAGAATAAAATTGTCAGACACATAGACGAACATAAATTGTTACGCAAAAGTCAACATGGTTTCTGTAAAGGGAGATCATGTCTTACTAATCCATTAGAGTTCTTTGAGGGGGGTCAACAAACATGTGGACGGGGGGATCCAGTGGACATAGTGTACTTAGATTTCCAGAAAGCCTTTGACAAGGTCCCTTACCAAAGGCTCTTATGTAAATTAAGTTGTCATGGGATAAGAGGGAAGATCCTTTCATGGATTGAGAACTGGTTAAAACACAAGGAACAAAGGGTAGGAATAAATGGTAAATTTTAGAATAGAGAGGGGGAACTAGTGGTGTTCCCCAAGGGTCAGTCTTAGGACAAATCCTATTCAACTTATTCATAAATGATCTGGAGAAAGGAGTAAACAGTGAGGTGGCAAAGTTTGCAGATGATACTAAACTGCTCAGGATAGTTAAGACCAAAGCAGACTGTGAAGAACTTCAAAAAGATCTCACAAAACTAAGTAATTGGGCAACGAAATGGCAAATGAAATTTAATGTGGATAAATGTAAAGTAATGCACATTGGAAAAAATAACCCCAATCATACATACAATATGGTGGGGGCTAATTTAGCTACAACTAATCAGGAGAAAGATCTTGGAGTCATCGTGGATAGTTCTCTGAAGACGCCCACGCAGTGTGCAGCAGCAGTCAAAAAGCAAATGGGATATTAGGAATAGTTTAAAAAGGGATACAAAATAAGATGGAGAATATCTTTTTGTCCTTATATAAATCCATGGTATGCCCACATCTTGAATACTGCATACAGATGTGGTCCCCTCATCTCAAAAAAGATATACTGGCATTAGAAAAGGTTCATAAAAGGGCAACTAAAATGATTAGGGGTTTGGAATGGGTCCCATATGAGGAGAGATTAAAGAGGTTAGGACTTTTCAGCTTGGAAAAGAGCAGACTAAGGGGGGATATGATAGAAGTATATAAAATCATGAGTGGTGTGGAGAAAGTGAATAAGGAAAAGTTATTTACTTGTTCCCATAATATAAGAATTAGGGGCCACCAAATGAAATTAATGGGCAGCAGGTTTAAAACAAATAAAAGGAAGTTCTTCATTCAGTGCACAGTCAACCTGTGGAACTCCTTGCCTGAGGAGGTTGTGAAGGCGAGGACCATAACAGGGTTTAAAAGAGAACTGGATAAATTCATGGAGGTTAAGTCCATTAATGGCTATTAGCCAGGATGGGTAAGGAAAGGTGAGAAGAGAATAAGAGACGATGACTACTTGGCGAGAAAAAAATGAGCAAGCTGAGACCCACCAGAAAAACCTGGAGATCCTTTTCCACGTCCTGCTGACCTCATAAGGTGCAAAGAGAATGAGATAAGAGGTCTATACGAGTCCTTTCCATTTTCCCTGCTGATGTGATAGAGTGAACAAAGGCTGAAGAAACGAGGGCTCCACTTTATTCCCTCCTGTCAACTTCAGTAGAATCCCAGGTGGGAGAATATCTTTGCCCTGGTCTCAGCATATGTACACCTTACAAATTGTGCTGGGGTTGGAAAATGACTTCTATACACTTTACAAGATGTGTAAGAAAGAACTTCACTCTGAGGCACCTCTAATATGCCTTAGCAAAGATTTCCAAATAGGACCAGGAGGAGATGGAGTTAAGTTCCCACCTCAACTATTCACTGGCTTGTAGAGCAGTAGCCATGCACCACAGTGAGTAAGCTTAACCATATATACACAAAATGTCTTCCAGTACTTTCTCTGGGGCAGTACATCTCTGCATAACCCAGAATTATGAGCTGTACCTTAAATACAACTGTGTGAGAAATGGTTTTCCCATCCTGCAAAATATTCAAAGATTTCAAAATTTTTCACAGTTTTACATTGGGGCAAAACTGAGACCTTTTGAATTCCTTTTGTGAAAAACTAGAGTAAGAGAGAAACCCTAGGATACCCAAGAGCCCAGTGGTTAGGCCACTCACCTAGGATAAGGGACACCCAGATTCAAGTCCCTGCTCTGCCTGATTTAGAGCAGAGACTTGAACCTGGGTCTCCCACATGAGTAACCTAACTGCAGAGCTATTAACTATTCTGGGGGGGTCTCTCTCTTTCTCTCTCACTGAATTCCATCCGAGACCTGAGAAACCTTTCCCAATGAACTTTTTACCTAAAGTGATAGGTTTCTGCAAACAGTTTTGATTTCAATGAAATGGCATTTTCCAGCATAAAAAACGTTTACTTGGAAAATTCAGCTCTAGATTTAAAGTCCCTAGTAATCAGTATGTTGGGAAACAAAAGCCAGAAGAAGACAGGCACAGTGCTACGTCGGGGTTTGTCAACAGAATACATTAGCTACATATATTCAAAAATCAGGCATTACAAAACAAGGAAATTTAGAGCTAAGGTTATATTTAAAAGAAATCCAAATAAATTAAGTAGTGGAAATGCACAGTTGAAGCACCCAAACAAACTTAATATGTTCAGATTTCATTAACAACAGTCTCATAATGTTTGATACTCTTGAGTTACTCATAGCTACTGTCTATCTACTGTATTTATGTATGAAGGGAATACACCATATTATTCAGACAAAATTGTTGAATCCCTTCTTTACGTGCAAAACTCAACTTGACCTTATAATCAATTAATCAAAAATTGATAATTTTATGGGTTCAAATTTACTTAATAATTAAAGAGACTTCAGATAACCAAGCTTGACTGACTTTATTAAAAAACTGTCAGTCAGAACATAACAGAAAAGATATGCGCTACCAAACCAGAGTCTGTTAGATCCAAGCCTAGCAGCAGTGGCATGTTTGATCTCAGCTGATTTCAACCTGCATGATTCTGATTGTCTGCTTTTAGTCTGTTATAATTATACCCCTAGGTTTTCAGACCATTTATAGTTTCAGCTGCTGTTCGTTAGACTCAGACTCATACACTTTAAGGTCAGAAGGGACCATCATGATCATCTAGTCTGACCTCCTGTACATTGCAGGCCACAGAACTTCACCCACCCACTCCTATAATAAACTCCTAATCTCTGGCTGAGTTACTGAAGTCCTCAAATCATGACTTAAAGACTTCAAGTTATAGAGAATCCACCATCTACACTAGTTTAAATCTTCAAGTGACCCATGGCCCATGCTGCAGAGGAAGGTGAAAAAACGCCAGGGACTCCGCAAGTCTGACCCAGGAGAAAATTCCTTCCTCTTTTCTACCTGAAATACCTCTTATTTTAATACATATCCAGACTGTCATATTTCATAAATTTCTTAACTGCAAAATTAATATCTGCTGCTTACTCACTGAGGTGATACATTACATTTATATATCTTCCTGCCTGTTGCAGTTAAGACATTACTTGTGGAATCATTGGGCTCTGTGTTAAAGGTCAATATATCTTTCCTAACACGTTTAGTAAGCTTGTATTTTTCCCATTTTAGCATGGCCATAGACAATTATGTGAATCTGGTTCATGAGCAAGGTATAGGCCTTATAAAAGTCTGGTTCATAGATGAACAACCTTAACCATTAGGTCTTCACCAGAAGTACAATAATGAAGATTGTGTAAATCAGGGATAAAGTAAAAAATGCTAATTCACTATAAGACCATGAGAACCTCCCGCCACCTTTTTTTTTTAAGCACTGGTTGGGAGGCAGATGATCTGGGTTCTACTCCTGGAGTTGCCAAGTGTCCAGTCTAAAAGGGAACCTGGCAGTATCTGGTCAGCACTGTGGATCAGACACTAAAAGTCCAGTTAACTGCAGTAACTGGCCTCCATCACTGGGGGGGGGGGGTAGAAAGAGCAGCAGCTGCTGCTGGAGCCTGGAGGAGCAGTGGAGCACTAAGGAACAGCTCCAGTGGAAAGAGGTACCAGCAGCTCCTCCCACCTCCCAAGTGCAGCTCTCCCTGCCCTGCCCCACCCCAATATGGCTCTCCCTCCCCCACCCTGCCCCAGTCACCCCCCACCCCAGTGTGGCTCTCCCTCCCCCACCCTGACCCAGTCACCGCCCCTCACCATTGATGCCTGGCTCTCCCTGTCCCTTTCTGGCCCCAGTTACACATCCCTGGAGCCTGGCTCTCTCCAACATCCTGCCCCAGTCACCCCTCAATTCCTAGAGCCCTGCTCAGCTGGCAGGGGGAGGGTGGTGGAGAGAGCAGCGAGCTGGGGGAAGAGAAGCAGGGGTCGGGGCCTCAAAGGAAAGAGGTGGAGCAAGGGGCGGGGCCTCGGGGAAGAGGTAGAGCAGGGGAACTGGACTCAGTGTCCAGTTTTCACGAATGAGAAAGTTGACCACCCTACTCCTGACTCTAACAAAAACTGCCTGTGTGACACTTGTTCAACACAAACTCTATCTTAGCTTGCCTAGCATGAGTGTTGTGAGGCACAGTTCAGTGAAGCTTGTTAAGTGCTTTAACGTGCACATATGGAAGGTACTATACACCTGTAGAGTATTAATACTAGGGTTGTCAATCGATTAAAAAAATTAATTGTGATTAATCACACTGTTAAACAATAATAGAATACCATTTATTTAAATATTTTTGAATGTTTTCTACATTTTCAAATTACAACACAGAATACAAACTCTACAGTGCTCACTTTATATTTATTTTTATTTACACTGTAAAAACGAATATAAATAGTATATTTCAATTCACCTAATACAAGTACCTTTGTGCAATCTCTTTATAATGAAAGTTGAACTTACAAATGTAGAATTATGTTCAAAAAATAACTGCATTCAAAAATAAAACAATGTAAAACTTTAGGCCCTACAAGTCCACTCAGTCCTACTTCATCCAATTGCTCAGACAAATAAGTCTGGTTATAATTTGCAGAAGATAATGCTGCCCATATCTTGTTTACAATGTCACCTGAAAATGAGAACAGGTCTTCACATGGCACTGTTGTAACCAGCATCACAAGATATTTACATGCCAGATGCGCTAAAGATTCATATGTCCCTTCATGCTTCAACCACCATTCCAGAATATATGTGTCCATGCTGACGACGGGTTCTGCTCGATAACAATCCAAAGCAGAGTGGACTGACACATTTTCATTTTCATCATCTGAGTCAGATACCACCAGAAGAAGCTTGATTTTCTTTTTTGGTGGTTTGGGTTCTGTAGTTTCCACATTGTAGTGTTGCTCTTTTAAGACATCTGAAAGCATTCTCCAAACCTCGTCCGTCAGATTTTGGACCGCACTTCTGATTCTTAAACCTTGGGTCGAGTGCTGTAGCTATTTTTAGAAATTCACATTGGTACCTTCTTTGCGTTTGTCAAATCTGCTGTGAAAGTGTTCTTAAAACGAACATGTGCTGGGTCATCATCTGAAACTCCTATAACATGAAATATATGGCAGAATGCAGGCAAATCAGAACAGGAGACATACAATTCCCCCCCAAGGAGTTCAGTCACAAATTTAATTAACGCATTATTTTTTTAACGAGCATCACCAGCATGGAAGCATGTCCTCTGGAATGGTGGCCAAAGCATGAAGGGGCATATGAATGTTTAGCATATCTAGCACGTAAATACATTGCAACGCCAGCTACAAAAATGCCATGCGAATGCCTGTTCTCACTTTCAGGTAACATTGTAAATAAGAAGCAGGCAGCAGTATCTCCCATAAATGTAAACAAATTTGTTTGTCTTAGCAATTGTCTGAACAAGAAGTAGGACTGAGTGGACTTGTAGGCTCGAAAGTTTTACACTGTTTTGTTTTTGAGTGCAGTTATGTAACACAAAAAAATTACATTTGTTGGTTACACTTTCACAATAAAGAGATTGTACTACAGTACTTGTATGAGGTGAATTGAAAAATACTATTTCTTTTGTTTATCATTTTTACAGTGCAAATATTTGAAATCAAAAATAATAATATAAAGTAATCACTGTACACTTTGTATTCTGTGATGTAATAGAAATCAATATATTTGAACATGTAGAAAAACATCCATAAATATTTAATAAATTTCAATTGGTATTCTATTGTTTAAAAGTGCGATTAATTACAATTAATTTTTTTAATCGCAGTTAGTTTTTTTTAGTTAATCGCATGAATTAACTGCGATTAATCAATAGCCCTAATTAATACTAATGTTGAATTATCTATATAGTGGAATCAGTCATTATTATTGATTCTCTAGAAGGGTAGTTCTACACTGTCTAGCTTTTGCACTACTATAGCTATGAACGACTTTATAGAATTCTATATGTGCAATGTAATAAAAAGGATTGATGAAAAATTAAGAATGCCTTTGTATAAAATTGACAACAGAAATTATATTCGTGTATGAGCATTAACATGGCATGTTATGTGCCAAAATAAGTTGAGAATCTGATGAAACCTTGTTGATTTTTATTATGTACCTAATACACCTAGTATTCTAGAAATTCACTAAGTACAGGGAGTATAATTCATTTCTAGATAACAGATAAAGTCTGTTTTTACAGTATAAAAATAAATATGACTGTATTTAGCACATCTGGGACTCAAGATCATTCAAATAGAATGCAACAGCCCTGCCAGTAAAGTAAAATATATATCTACAATAAAGCATGAGAAACTATGAAGCATTGAGTATATTTCAAAGGAACTGAAAATGGAATTTCTGTAATATTACCTAACGTATACACATTAGGTAAGAGTATACAATCAATGTATATAGTATAAATGAATAAAAATTTTAACACAAGTTATTTAAATATTCTGTTACAAAGAATATATTTTAAATGTATAAATAATATTATTATTAATAATATTTTAATATTATTAATATTTTAAATGTATACACTATAATTGTATGCATCCCAGAGAAACACAGACATTACAGAGTCAACTAAAAAGTATTCCCCATTCTAAATTTCCAGGTAGATGAAAATTATTTGGTAAGCAAATTTCAAGGAATTTCATTTACAATCTTCTTGAAGTACATTGCATATATTTGTTTTGAATTGGAACTCATTTTCTTTTTGTGACTTTTACTGTATGCTGAAATGTATATCACTGCATTAAGACTAAAACGCCTATTAACCCATTACATAAACAGAGGTTCTCATTTCTATCTGATCTCCCAGGGAAAAATAAGTCACTTTAATGTGTTCAACCCTGTGGCCAAAAATCTCTTGCACATGAACAATTACAGCTAATTTAAACCCAAATTGCTTCCTCTAAGAGGTGGATATCATTAAGCAACTTTCCCCATTTCCTTTCACAAAGAGATCTTAAAGAGAGAAAAGAACTAAAGAAAATTCCTTGTGATGCAGTATGATAAAATCATTAGGCCTACACTACTTACTTCAAAGAAGAAGTAAGCTTTTCTATGGGGCATATAAAGTAGCTTGCTGTGCTTCAAAGCCTCATCAATTTATTAGGTCATTTAATTATTAAAGTGTGACCAAAACTGTTCAAAATGTCAACAGGTTTCTTTGTGGAAGACTAGATCATCGTGTTTCAGGTTTAGTTATAATCATTTATTACTTAGCAAAGCAGAGAGGAGAAAAAGACAGTTAAAGTTAACATATATAAAAATACACACACACATATATAATGTATACATATATATATGAAAACACAATTTCTGGTGATTAAGTCATTGACAAGTTCAAGTCCACTCTGCATGGATTTAGCCAGCCCCTACAGCACATTCAGGCTTCCCCACCGGGTGCCAGTAAAAGCCATAGGAAAAATGTTTTAAAAGTGCAAGATCTCCACAAATACAGAACAAACTTAAAGCCTTGCTTCATTCATAAACAGATCAAGTCTTGTCTTCTGGCACAGAGGTGAATTAGATCCAGATAGCACTGGGAAGTGATGATATTCAGCAGGAATTATATAGCACCTGTTCTTCAGTAGTACACAAAATCTACTGCTATATGGATCCTTTTCTCATTTAAAGTTAACAGTATCTCACACTATTGGATCAAAATCTCATTACCATTTATATAGTACCATAAATATACATGGCAAATAATAAAAGTCAGGTATGTTCTCTGCCCTGAAGAGCTCACACCGTACCATTCCACCTATCCAATCATTTGAATATTCATCTTTCCTTTGGTTTTCCTGAGAGGCTAACAATAAATGGATGTGTAACAATTGGATCACATCCTTTGCACATCAGACAATTAGGATAATTTTAACTCAAACTGCTTCCTGTAAAATGTTCAAGCTTGAGCCCATTGTCGTGTAGCAAATGAGACCAGAAGGGACTGGAAGCATGGGTAAAAGAAACGTCTTCTCTGTCATAATGCCTGATGCCAGCAATGCATCACAAAGTACCACTGCAGTTTCAGAGGAAACGGTCAGCCCTTTTTTGCCACAGTCCACATGATAACAATAAATGCTGCACTTCCCTTAACGTGTATTGGCTAATGAAGAATTAGGTAATCAAATCAGTGGAGAACTAACTGGAATACATCACTATCAGTATGGCAGGGAAATTAGCGGGGGAATCTGCTCAACATCTTAGATGTCTGTACACAAACACAAGGAGTATGGTGAATAAACAGGAAGAACTGGTGTATCTGTCCATACGCTAATTTATGACTTAACTGGCATCACAGAGATGTGGTGGGCTAAGTCTCATGACGGGAATATTGGTATAGAGGAGTACTATTTTTTCAGGAAGGACAGGCAGTATAAAAAAGGAAGGAGGTGTTGCATTATCCATCAAGAAGACTACACTTGTTCTGAGATCCAGAAGGAGGTGAGAGGCAGAGCAGTTGAAAGTCTCTGGGAAAAGATAAAAATGGTAAAATGATAGGATAGACTAATAGAGACCTGTAAATCAGGAAGAGGAGGTAGATGAGGCATTTTTACAACAAACAGAAATATTCAAAACTCAAGACCAGATAGTAATGAGGCACTTTAATTACCCAGGTAGCTCCTGGAACAGTAATATGGCAAAACACAAAATTTCCAATAAATTCTTGGAATGTATTAGGAACAACCCTTTGTTTCAGAAAGTGGAAGAAGTAACTAGGGGAACTGCCATTTAGACATGATTCTGACCACCACGGAGGAATAGGCAATTAGGGTGAAAGTAATCGTGAAATGATAGATTTCAGGAGTCCAGGGAAAGGATGGCGTGAGAGCAGCAGAATAAGAACAATGGACTTCAAAAAAATCAGACTTTAACAAACTCAGAGGACTGGTAGTTAAGGTCCCATTGGAAGAAAAATCTAAGAAAGAAAGGAGTTCAGGAGAGCTGGCAGTTGCCAAGGAGACAATATTAAAAGACACACTGCAAACTATGCGATGTGAAAGAATTATAGGAAGAACAGTAAGAGGCCAATACAGTTCCATCAGGAGCTCTTTAACTACCTGAAGATCAAAAAGAAATCCTACAATAAGTGGAAAACATGGATAAATTGCTAAGGAGGAGTACAGAAGAACAGCATAAGCATGTACAGACAAAATCAGAAAGGGTAAGGTAAGGGTAAGGAGTTATAATCTGAGTTCTAAAAAGGTTCATGATGACAAGATACTCAACACAATTAATATTAACAACAATGGGGAAGAAAAATAAGCCAAAACAGGGAAAGGTCAGGTTAGAGAATATTTAGGCAAGTTAGATGTATCCAAGTCAGCAAGGCCTGATGAAATTCTTCCTAGGGTATTTAAGGAACTAGCTGAAAAAATCTTGGAACTGTTAGCAATTATCTTTGAGAACTCATGGAGGATGGGCGAGGTCCCAGAGGACTGGAGAAGGGCAAATATAATACATATCTTTAAAAGGGGGAAACAAAGGATGCTGGAATTACAGACCAGTCAGCCTAACTTTGATCTCTGGAAGGATACTGGAACAAATTAATAAACAACCAATTTGTATGCACCTAGAAGATAATAACATTATAAGGAATAGCCAGCATGGGTTTGTCAAGACAAATCATGCCAAACCAACATAATTTCCTTCTTTGGCAGAGATGCTGGCCCTAGTGGATAGAGGGAAGCAGTATATAGGATATATCTTGCTTTTAATAAGGCTTTTGTCATAGTCCCACATGACATTGTCAGAAGCAAACTAGGGAAATGCAGTCTAGTTTCATTTAATATAAGGTGGGTGCACAACTAGTTGAAAGACCATACTCAATGGCCAATGTCAAACTGGGAGGGCCTATCTAGTGGAGTACTGCAGGGGTCATTCCTGGGTGTGGTTCTATTCAATATTTTCATTAATGACTTCGATAATGGAGTGGAGAGTATACCTATAAAATTTGCAGATTACATCAAACTGTGAGGGTTACAGTTAATCCTGGAGGACAGCATTAAAATGCAAAAGAACCCTGACAAGTTGGAGACTTGGTCTGAAATCAACAAAATGAATTTCAATAAAGACCCAAGTGCAAAGTACTTCACTTAAGAAAAGTCAAATGAATACCCACAAAATGGGTGGTAGCACTGCTGAAAAGGATCTGGGCTTTATAGTGGATCACAAAGTGAATATGAGTCAATGTGATGCAGTTGCAAAAAAAAGGCTAATATTCTGGGGTGTATTAACATGAGTATTATAGGAAAGACATTGGAGGCAATTGTCCCATTCTACACAGTACTGGTGAGGCCTCAGCTGGATTATTGTGTCCAGTTCTGGACATCACACTTTAGGAAAGATGTGCTCAAATTGGAGAGAATTCAGAGGAGAGAAATAAAAATGATAAAAGGATTAGAAACCTGACAAATGAGGAAACATTAAAAAACGGGCATGTTTAGTCCTGAGAAAACACCAGATAACAGTCTTCATATATGTTAAGGACATGTAATAAAGAAGACAGTGATAAAACGGTTAACTACCTATAACTGTTGTTCTTCGAGATGTGATACAGATATGTGTTCTATGGGGGGGCAGGGTGTCCTGTGCAGTGGAGCCGGATAACTTTGCCTAGCAGTACCTGTAGAGGTATGCTCATGCCCTGCAGGCATAGCCCCTCCTCTGGTCATATAAAGGTGGCTCCACCCTGACCCTCTCAGCTCCTTCACACCAAATATTGTAAGTGCAGACTCTGATGCAGAGTAGATGGGGGGGAGGGGTGACAGAAGTAGGTAACCATTTTTTCTTCTTTGAGTAAATGCAGCTGCGTATTCTATGTGGGCGACTTGCAAGCAGTACTCACAGAACATAGGGCTTGGAGACTATTTAAAGCAGGATTACAGGACTGCTTTCCCAAAGTTTGCATCTGATCTGGATGCAGCCTTAATGGCACAGTGGTTTGTACAGATATGCACAGAGGACCACGTGGTCACCCTGCGAATGTCCAATATAGCAACGTCATTTACAAATGTCGCTGATATCACCGGAGCTCTGTGAAATGAGCTCGTACCCCTTGAGGAGGTGTAACCTGGACTATGCTGTCATGATACAGGAAGTTATCCACCTGGAGACTCTCTGTGAAGGCCTGTCATTCGGTCTCCACAGGAAACAAACAGGCGTGGTGAGGAATGGAAAGGTTCAGTTCTGTCAAGATAAAATATTAGACATCACCTAACATCCAGAGTGTGGAGCCACTGCTCCTCTGGGATTGAATGTGGCTTAGGAAAAAACATTGGTAGATCTATGTGGTTCAAATGAAACTTGGATTCCACATATGAGAAAAACTAGAAGTGCGGACACAT
The DNA here is from genome assembly GCF_965140295.1 of Lepidochelys olivacea. Taxonomy (NCBI): domain Eukaryota; kingdom Metazoa; phylum Chordata; order Testudines; family Cheloniidae; genus Lepidochelys; species Lepidochelys olivacea. The sequence continues at coordinate 26,476,184 of NC_140417.1, read as the reverse complement.
GGTTTCTTTGTCTTTGGAAAATTGCATGTAAGGAAGCTCTGCCATCAAAGCATAGAACTCGCACACGCACCTTGCAGATGTTATCACCACAGGTGAGGCAGTTTTCTGACACAGAAGGGAATAAGAAGAAGTTGCCAGAGGCTTAAACAAAGATACTGTAAGAGCTACTAAAATAATATTAAAGCAACCAGCTCTTTAACCGGATAGGTGGAGATGAGCGACATCTTTCACGAACCTCACTGCCATAGGGTTTGAAAACACAAACTTCCCATGGATAGGTGGATGAAATGCTGAAATTGACACAGGTGGATCCTCAGTGAACTAATCACAAGGCCAGAAGACTGAAGGTGTAATAGGTACTCCAAGATGTCCTGGATACAAGCCCATGTTGGTTGAACTCCCCAGGCTAATGACCATACTGAGAACCACTTCCACCCTGGCAGAGAGCTTCCCACCGTTAAGCGAGACCTGTTGGACTGCCTCCGAGCATCATTCCTCCTCCTCATGTAACCATGCAGCATCCATTCTGTGAGATGCAGGGAACTGATCGCTGGGTGAAAATCCTGACTGGGCTATTGAGTCAGGAGGTCACGATGAAGAGGAAGGGATATGGAAGGTTGGACCAACAATGTGAGGAGGTTGGAAAACCAATATTGTCTCGACTGCACTGGAAAACAAATCTCAAGATGATCAGAATTGGAGGAATGACATATAAAAGTGCCAGTTCCCAGCTCAAGTGAAAAGCATCAATCAACAAGCCTGAACTGAGACCCCCCCCTTGGGAACAAAACAACTGGCATTTCTTGTTTTCTCTCATAGCAAACAGGTCAATTGTCAGCATGCCCCAGAGTGCAAAGACAGACTGCAGGATGCTGGGCTTTAGAGATCACTAGCGATTCAGGGAGAAACTCCTGCTGAGGTGATCTGCCCAATGAGTGTGGGTCCCAGGCAAGCAATCAGCCACGGGGGTAATGTTTTCCCTGGTGCAAAACTGCCAGAACCTGATTGCCTCCTGACAAAGCACATTGGAGTGTGCTCCCCCACTGCCTGTTCATATAATACATCACAGTGGTACTATTGGTGAGCATGAAAACCACTGAGCCCCTGATGAGATCTTAAAAGGCCTGACAAGAATCATAGATAGCATAAAGCTCCAGGACATTGATATGTAAAGAAGTTTCACATTCTGACCACAGGCCTTGAACCTTCAGTGACCCCAGATGCAGTCCCCAAACTATTAAAGGAGCCATTGATGACAATAGTTCTGATGGTGGTGACCAAGTGAAGGGAATGCCCTGGCACAAGTCCTGAACCATCCACCACTGCAAGAAATCCAGGACTGGGAGTGGAAGACTCACCAGTCTGTCTAAAGGATGACAGTATGGACGATAGGCTGACTTCAGTCACATTTGAAGAGGATAAAGTCACATGGCATATTGGACTACCTGTGTGCATGCAACCATATGGGCTAGAGACCTCAGGCATACTCAGGCTGTGGTTGAAAGCTGGGTCTTCAGCTCTAGACATAAGTGACAGATTGCCTGGAATCATTTGGTCAGCAGAAATGCTCTCGAATTCGTAGAGTCTATCAGGGCCCAATGAGCTTGATTCTTAGAGTTGGAACCAAAGTTGACCTCCCGCTGTTTAAGAGGAGATACAGATGATTGAGTAGGCATAGTGTGAACTAGATATGACAAAGGACATGCTCTCTTGACTTGCCACTCAGTAACCAATCATCCAGATAACAGAAGATATGAATTCCCCTCTTCCTGAGGTATACTGTTACTGTGACCATCCATTTCATAAAGACCCCAGGGGCAGAAAACAGGCCAAAGGGCTAGTGTTGGTCCACCACAGCAAACCAGTTTGAGAGAATTGCTACATGAAAATAAGCATCCTGAAGGTACAGGCAACAAACCAGTCATTGTGGTTTAAGGCAGGAAGTATTGTTGCCAGGGTGACCATCTGGTATCTCATGTATTAGACATATTTGTTAAGATTACAGAGGCTGAGGATATGTCTCCCAAGGGTTTGGGAACCAGGAAATACTGGGACTAGAATCCCTGTCCCCAGTGCTTCAGGAGGCCCTCCTCTACAGCCCCAAAGGCCAGTAGAGACTGAACCTGCTAAAAGAGTGGTGTCTCGGGAAAGGGGTCCCTGAAAAGCAACGTGGGAAGGGTGGATAGAGAGGAACTGTATGGCATAATCTTATTGGACAGTGCTTAGGATCCAATTGTCTATTGTAATAGAGTCTCAGACATTATAAAAGCAGGTCAGTCAGTCCCCAAACCAGGGGAATGGGGAAGGAGAAGGTACTCCTGGATCATTGTCCTGAACACATGAGTCAGAACAGGCATTTGCTAGGCGCTGTGGGGATGGTGATGGGAAGGGGAGGTGTAGCTGGCTACACCCAGAACCAGAAGACTGCCTCAGTCTCCTTTGGGATCTGTGGCTCTTTCTGAAGTAGTGGTAGGCAGCAGGATGTTTTTACTCTTATTCTATCATCATGATTTTATATTTATGTTTCCTTCTATTTTATTTGACCGATGAAGGCAGATTTGCAATTTCAAATTTTTATTTGTACCTTATTAACATGTAAGAGGATGAATCCTGGGACATGCAGTTCAATAGACACCTAGAATCTCAGAATATATATTTTAAAAATAGAGATTAATGTCAGCTAACTTTTCTCCATGAATATGATGAACTAAAGTGATATTTGGCCCCTGGAATTCCTTTACCTAGGATTAAACTTTGAACTATCAGGCAAGAAACCAATCCATTTAAATTAGTTTACTTTCCTGAATGTAAAGAGTTTATTTTCCTTTTATAAATGCAGTGTCTAACTGTTCATGTTCTTTTAAAATGCACACCAATTCAAAACTTACAAATAAAACAGTTAAAATATAAATTTAATTCTTATTTTGTGTTTCATACCTTCACAGTAAAAAACAGACATGGAAAAGGAAGACCATTTTTGTGGAGAAGACCATTTTTAACACTGAAATGGTTTATTTAATCACATTTGAAAACCATCTCAACTGCGTAAAGCATATTTAAATATCTATATTTTCAAGCTCTGTACTTTAGACACTACACATTAAAAAACCCTAATATACTGGTCTATTAGGATTAACAATCTATTCACATTTGAAAATCAAAGCTAATTTTCTAAGAAACAAAGACTTCACACCAATAACCTACAACCCTCCTATATTTATGCACCCTTCAAAACATATAAACGCCCTCTCTCTTTAGAATTGAAATGTACAATAGAAGACACAAAAATGAGCATTAGGTCTGAGGAAACAGGTCTGAGGTTCCAAACTATGTCAAGACAATTTGAAATTAGGAGTGAAAATATTAAGAAGAAATGAATTTAGTGGAAATATATTTCACTAAAGACTAGGGAAATCTCAGCTACAGCTACACACCCTTAATGTTGTGGATTCCATACATGGGTCCAATCTTGCAATGCTAACACATGCAGGACTGCTACTGAAGTCAGTAGGTTCTTTTCAAGAACTGCAGGATCAGTGTTAACATACTGTAATAAGGAAAATATGCTAAATGTATTAGCACATGGCAGGGTCTAAGCTGTTACACTATTTTTAACAAATTGAAAAAAAGCCCAGAATATATCTTCTGCAAAGATTTGTAACTAATACATCATTTTAACCCTGACACACTCTGTTAACTAAACACTTATATTGCATTGTATGATGAGAAAATAACTTACCTCTGTCTGAAGTATGGCAGCTCTCTGTTCTTTGGCAGTAAGCGACTCTTTAAGCACTTCAATGTGTTGCTTGCAATCTGAATTCTGATTGCTAAGGGTTTCAAGCTTAGTTTGTAAGGCGAGAAGTTCTGATTCTTTCTTTGAAAGTTCCTGTTTCAATTGGTCAATCTGCAAAATTAAAAAATATTGTTTTACATCATTAATCTCCAATTTATACTCACATGAGTTTGGAGAGATGAGAATAAATCTCCTGTGATGCAACCCAGTTACCTTCTGGAGAGGCAAGAGAAGCATTAAGGTTCTGACCCTGAGATGCTCGGCACCCACAATTTCTATTAAGTTTATGTTTGCAGTGTTGTTATAGTCATGCTGGTCCACGGATATAAGAGACAAGAAGTGAGTGAGGCAATGTCTTTTATTGGACCAACCTCTGTGGTGAAAGTGACAAGCCTACGAGCTCCACAGAGCTCTTCTTTATGTCTGGGAAAGGTAATCAGAGCATCACAGTGAAGTGAGCAATTAATATTTTTTGCAGTTAGAGGACAAAGGAGGGTAAGTGGGGTATAGATTGTTGTAATGAGACATAAATCCAGTGTCTCTACTCAGTCCATGATTTTTGATGTCTAGCAGTTTTGAATTTAAGCTCCCAAGATCAACTTTTGAAGGTGTTGTGCAGGTCTCCTTTGAGGATGAGGTCAGATATGGAGTTATTGTTTTGTGAAAAGTGTTCACTCACAGTTGATAGGATGTTTTTGTCATTTATCATTTTTCTGTGTGCATTCATTTGAGAGTAGAGTGACTTTCTTGTTTTACCCACATAGTAGTTGTTGGTGCATTTGATGCACTGGATGAGGTACACCACATGTTGTGATGGGCTTGTTAATTGTCCATTTTATTTTGAATGGTTTCTATACAAAGGAAACATAAAGCTTTCATGCATGTGTAGATTGAATGCAACACCATACTCCCTACAAGACCACAGTTATCATTACTATTGGCTGGGGTGAGCCCAGGTTATGAGCGTGGCAGTAAGAACTAGCTGTAGATGAGGAATTTAACCAGGGGGTGGAGAACAGAGTGATAGAACTCTAACCATCTTCCACTTGCCACACAGTTAATGTCCTTCACCCTCCATTTTCCTTCCCTGACAACTCATGCGGAGCTCACCAGTAACAGGAAAGCCGAAGGAAAAAGTCATAATTAAGAAAAGGTTGGATGGGGCGGGGAGAAGGAGAGAATTGGGGAAAAAAATTCCAAATGGTAAGTCTATTAGACTGTAAAAGTTGTGGAAATCCCATCATTTACGACAGGGGTTCTCAACCTGATGCTCATTAACAGGTGTCAGAAGGATCACAGCTACCCTGCCCTTCCCATATTGCTAAATGGAAGAAGGTGTCCTGGGATGGAAAAGACTGAGTATTTCAAACATTTAAAATTGGTCAAAGCACTGGAGAATATATTATAAAGAACAATCCTAAATATAAGATCACATAACAGGTATTCTTCTTCTCAAACTTCTGTGTGACAACAGTGGACCAGCAAATTAGCTACTCAAATACTTTATTGTGAGATACTTAATATTAGCTATTTAAATTACCAAATAACTTTAGCCTGCATGGGGCTGAATGGGCAGCAACTTTTCAGAGATATTATTTCAGTCTGTCCCTCTGCTAACTGTGGCAGGCTCTTGGTTTTCATTTAAAAGTTTTTCCTCACAACCAAAAGGGCCAGGAATTTTTATTTTAAATCAAAGTTTAAATGCTATGAAAGTGACCAAAGAGGAGCTGGAATTGCCCTATCCATTCTCTCCTTTCAATTTAATCCCAAAGGCCACTTGGGATGAGGTTAAATCTAGAGCTGAAGGGAGTGGTAGCCCAGAAAATAAAAGTTTGTCATGTTTAACCATATCCTCAAAATCAAAACACAATAATATATCACAGCCATAATTCTGAATTACACATTTAGGGTTATTCTCTTTTTCTCTTCACAGGTTTCAGAACATTTTGTATCCACTAGATTGGAGAATTTGGCTGGTCACCCTTTGTCTATTGCACAAAATCCTAATCTATACAGGAAGCTAAAGCAATAGCCTTTATAGTCTTAATTTAGCAAAAGAAAGAAAAAGGAGTGTAGAAAAAAAACAGATGTTGGGAAAAGTAAAGAGAAACATAAAACATGTATCCCAAAACTACTCAAGAAAGAAAAAAAATTCAGCTTGAAAGTAAACCTTCTTCTCTCCTCCCCATCATTTATTTATTTTGCCAGCACATGTAAGAAAATGCGGAAACTAAAACAAAAAGGTACTCAAAATATAGACTGGGAAAATCTGAGTACATAATATAAAGGAGGAACCCTAGATCTGAGGCCAATCTAATTGTATTACATGTTTTATACTAGACCCTTGTGGACATCACACACACCTAATCTCTACTGGAAGCTTTTCACAGCTTTGTTCATGACACTACCAACACTCTGAGAAATAAACAGCCAAGGAAAATGGCTTCATTTTCATCACAGATATGCTCCTCATTGCTCAGAAACTCTCTGCTCATTAGCATGCAGTTCCGGTTTGAAGATCTGTGCACTGTAAGGAGTTCAAGAAAATGTGTTACAGGTCCCAAATACAAAAGAACAGATCCAAGTTAGGATACCAGTGTCTGCGGCAAACTCTTTAATAAAATTAAAATAAAATAAAACAAAAATGAAAATAAAAATGAAAAAGAATGCAAGAGCTGGGATGTCTCCCTTAAAAAGAAATATCCAGGACAGAACAAGACCTCACAATTTTTATCTGATACATTCAGTTGTTAAAAGATTCTTGTACAGTATGGTTCCCTGTAAAAAGTTATGCACTTCTTTAAACAATTCTTTGTCCTCGCTGAAGTGGTTGCATTCCCACTCCATTAAACATCAAGGTGAATGTAAGAAGAATGTTGACATGATCCAGTGAGAACTCACGCCCCCCTATTGGAGTCAAAGTAAAACAATGACCACAATTTCCGTGTGAGTTAGAAATAAAGACTACAATGAAGATTTACCTGGATGTCTGGATATAGATTCTAGATCCAAGTCCAGAAGGGACCCATTGTGATCATCTAGTCTAACCTCCTCTATAACACATCACAAGCCCCAGAACTTCCCCAAAATAATTTCTCGAGCATATTTTTAGAAAACCAGCCAAACTTCATTTAAAGTGGCCAGTGATGGAGAATCCACATGACCCTTGACAAACTGTTCCAGTGGTTAATTACCCTCACTGTTAATGATATACACCATTATTTCCAGTCTGAATTTGTCTAGCTTCAATTTCTAGCTATTAGATAGTATTTTACCTTTCTCTGCTAGATTGAAGATACCATATATGGTACCCCAGGATCACTAATTGTCTTTATTCCTGACCCTCTCATTCTCTGGAGAAGTTTGGAGGTGTGTGTTTATTATTAGTGTGTTAGACTTTACGAAGAAAATACCTTGATGCTGTACAAATGCAATGTTCACTAATGGTCTTCATGCAGCTGATACACCTTCCTTTCTAGATTTAAATTAAGAAGAGATGTAAACTAAATACCTATTCTTTAAGTATAATAGTATAAAGAGAATTCTAACACCTAACCATGAAAAGAGCCTTGTTCTATTGCTTGGCATCAATCAGGACTTATATTTATCAAAACTTCTTATCAGCAATCTCAGGTTCGACAGACCAGGTATAATAAGATCTGCTTGCTGACAGCCATATAAATACTTTTTCCACCGTGAAAGGTTCTCTGATGAATGGCAGAACTAGTATCTTTTTCTGCAAATCTCAGTTGTAAGAGGAAGGACAGGGCTGGTGAAAGAAGGTGTACAGTGTTTCATCAGAATGTGACATACTTATCCAAGTACTGATCTGAAGGTCATGATGAAACAATGGTAGGTATAACAGTCTTCTTCTCATTCATCCGCTCTTTAGAGAAAAGAAATATATTGAACCTCTTCCTCTCAGTAACACTGGAACTCCCCCTTTATATACAAGATTTTGGACATTATTTATACCTTAAAAGCTTCAATATATTTTCTGAGATATTGTAGTAATTACATTGTAAGTCACTGAACTGCATACTTCTAGGTTAACCACATGTGAAAGCATACTGTAATCTCACTAAGGGTAACCCCACTTATGAGTTTTAAAAGACTGTATTGAACATAAAAAGTGCTAAAAAAAAAAACCTTTAAAAATAAAGTAAGCTGCCAAAAGGGCCATAAGCTTTCATTTCTCCAGTGGGAAGAATCTAAGACATTAGCTAAAACATGGCAGGTGGCATGGGATACTGAAGATACAGGAGATCCCACACTTTCTAAAATTAAGGTATTTTCTGAGCTGGCAAATCCTAATACCTTTAATACCATACAATGATAATTGTTCTCATTGTCTCCATTTTATGGTCGGTATAACTAAGACTCAGAGAGTAAAATGATTTGTCTAGAAGCCAATGGAAGCTGCAGAGGCAGTGCTCAGGGCAGGGCAGGGGCATGTGCAGAGCCGCCTGCTGCACCTCCGCCTAGGAGCAACTGGGACAGGTCACCGCTTGAGGGGAATCACCCAAAGTAAGCACCCCCTGGATCCGGCACCCCGCATCCCCTCCCATACCTCAGATCCCCTCCTGCACCCAAACTCCCTCCCAGAGCCCACACCCACTCCCGCACCCGAACCCTCCCCCCTTTCTCCCTCCCCCCGCATCCAAACTCCTTTCCTCTTTGTTAACTGGCATTTTTTACTTATCAGCACCTCTAATCCCCAAAACATTCTGGATAAAACAGCTTTTACTGTATCTTGACTACAGTAAGGCTTTTGACACTGTCTCATGAATTTCTCATGAACAAACTAGAAAAATATAGCCTAGATGAACCTACTAAAAGGCGAGTATACAACTGGTTGAAAACACAAACAGAAAGTAGTTATCAATGGTTCACAATCAAACTGGAAGGGCCTTTTGAGTGGGGTCCCACAGGGATATGTCCTGGGTCTGATTCTATTCAATATCTTCATAAATTATTTGGATAATGGCATAGAAAGCACACTTATAAAGTTTGTGGACAATACCATGCTGGGAGGGGTTTCAAGTGCTTTGGAGGACAGGATTAGAATTCAAAACGATCTTGACAAACTGGAGAAATGGTCTGAAATAAATAGGATGAAATTTAATAAGGACAAATGCAAAGTACTATAAACAGGATGGAATAATCAATTGCACAAATACAAAATGAGAAATGACTGCCTAGGAAGGAGCACTTCAGAAAAGGATCTGGGGATCATAGTGGATGAGAGTCGTCAATTTAATAATGTTGCAAAAAACCCACCATAACTGTGGGATATATTAGCAGCAGTGTTGTAATAATCATGCCATGAGAATTAATTCTTCCACTCTACTCAGCACTAATAAAGCCTCAACTTGAATACTGTGTCCAGTTCTGAGCACCACATTTTGGGAGAGATGTGGATAAACTGGAGAAAGTCCAGAAGACAGCAACAAAAATTATTAAAGGTCTAGAAAATATGACTTATAACGAAAGACTGAAAAAAAAACCTGGGTTTGTTTAAGCTGGAGAAAAGAAGACTGAGAAGGGAAATAACAGTTTTCAAATACATAAAAGGTTGTTATAAAGAGGAGGGTGATAAATAGTTCTCCTTAACCAGTGAGGACAGGACAAGAAGTAATGGACTTAAGTTGCAGCAAGGGAGATTTACGTTAGACATTAAGAAAAACTTCCTAACTGTCAAGGCGGTTAAGAACCGAAACAAATTACCTAGGGAGATTATGGATCTCCATCCCTGGAGGTTTTAAGAACAGGTTAAATAAATATCTTTCAGGAATGGTCTATATAATAGTTAGGCCTGTCTCAGTGCAGGGGACTGGACTAGATGACCTATCAAGGTCATTTCCAGTCCAACATTTCTATGATTCTCCACCAAATCATGTGGGTTCCGCAGAAGCAGATGTAGCACTGCCCCCTTCAGCAGCTTTTTCAAAATTCCTAGCTACACATTTAAGCACAAAAGGGGCTTTTCCAAAAATTATCAGCCCCACAAAATTTCACATAAAAATAGATGTTGGATGCAGAGGAATGAATGCAAAAAAAAAAAAAATCAAGAAAAAAAAATGTAGTTTCACAACCAAAATTGCTACAATGCTTTTGACCAGCTTTACTCTGTTTATTATGGTCAGTCTCAACTTCATTATAAATAGTCAGCCAGCTGTCCTTCCTCTCCCGCATTCCCCTCCCCACTCACTGCTCCTTCTCATCTTAAAGGAACTTATAGGTAAAATGCCTTCTTTCCCCACTTCCCGAGATTCATCTATGTGAATGTTTCATTCCCCGCCCCCCCCCCCCACCACCACCCCATCACTGCTGTCCTGGTTTCTCCACTTTAAAAATCTGATCACCGTACACCTGTATTGTAGAAGGTTGCTCCCTATCAGTACCTTGTTACTTTATAAACAAAGAAGAATATAATCAGAAACACAAATTTTGGAATAAACTCATCAATGTTTGTATTTTTAAAAAAACTATTTAAAAAAATTAAATTGGTTGAGGAAAGAGAATCGGAAAAAGTAATCCGAAAGTACAAAAATAAAATGTTGGGACTGCTCTTTAACTACAACACAGCCAAACAAATGTAAATTAAGTGTGGTAAAAACATGCAGCTGGAATCACAAGTTAGGTGCCAAGCTGAAGTTTGATTATTTTAAAATAACTGAGTGGCTGTATTGTTTAGTGAGTCTAGGAGGTAGGTCCCTGGGGTTCTATTCCAAACTTCACTACTAACTGGTGTGTGACCTTAGCCAATTCATTTAGTCTCTCTATATATATACACATCTGTAAATTGAGGATAATAATGTGTATCAACCTTTGTAAAATGTTTCGAGATTCTTAAGTTAAAGGCACTGTGTAAGTGCAAACTATCAGAATTATTCAATTCCAGTTTTGTTCAATATCTTCATTAATGATCTGGAGGATGTCGTGGACTGCACCCTCAACAATGAAGTGAAGTGAGCTGTAGCTCACGAAAGCTCATGCTCAAATAAATTGGTTAGTCTCTAAGGTGCCACAAGTACTCCTTTTCTTTTTGCGAATACTGACTAACACGGCTGTTACTCTGAAACCTGTCAACAAGGACAAGTGCAGAGTCCTGCATTTAAGATGGAAGAATCCCATGCACTGCTACAAACTAGGGACTGAGTGGCTAGGCAGTAGCAGTTCTGCAGAAAAGGACCTAGGGGTTACAGTGGATGAGAAGCTGGATATGAGTCAACAGTGTGCCCTTGTTCCCAAGAAGGCTAACGGCATTTTGGGCTGTATAAGTAGGAGCATTGCCAGCAGATCGAGGGACGTGATCATTCCCCTCTATTCAGCATTGGTGAGGTCTCCTCTGGAGTACTGTGTCCAGTTTTGGGCCCCACACTACAAGAAGGATGTGGAAAAATTGGAAAGAGTCCAGCGGAGGGCAACAAAAATGATTAGGGGGCTGGAGCATATGACTTATGAGGAGAGGCTGATGGGACTGGGATTATTTAGTCTGCAGAAGAAAAGAATGAGGGGGGATTTGATAGCTGGTTTCAACTACCTGAAAGGGGGTTCCAAAGAGGAAGGATCTAGATCTCAGTGGTAGCAGATAACAGAACAAGGAGCAATGGTCTCAAGTTGCAGTGGGGGAGGTTTAGGTTAGATATTAGGAAAAACTTTTTCACTAGGAGGGTGGTGAAGCACTGGAATGCATTACCTAGGGAGGTGGTGGAATCTCCTTCCTTGGAGGCTTTTAAGGTCAGGCTTGACAAAGCCCTGGCTGGGATGATTTAGTTGGGGATTGGTCCTGCTTTGAGCAGGGGGTTGGACTAGATGACCTCCTGAGGTCCTTTCCAACCCTGATAGGCTATGATTCCATGACTTATAAAATTAAATTTTTTAAAACTATTAGAATTTTAAAATACTGTACATGTAACATACATTTACAATGGAAACAACAACTCAGCATCATTTATGGCATAGTGATACTAACCACAATACCATTATCAAGGTAATGAAAAAATTAACAATTAAAATGGTATGAATATATTGTAGGTCAGAATGGAAACCAATAAAGTCATAAAGCAGCCTTTGGGGAGTGAAAGCAGGAGTTATAAAGCTGAAAGAAGAGAAAATGAAGAGACCATATATAAGATGTGTAGGAAAGAAAAAGAAACATAAGGAAGAGTAAAACATGAGAAATGTAGTAAATAAATTAATGTTTTTGCCACTGAAGTGTGATAGATTAGCCTCCGCTCTACCTCTCCTGAATCAATACTTACAAGCGCCTTTTTTTTAATCCAAAAAAGGTTCCTGCAGCAACTCCTTTCAGTGCCAAGTACTGCAGATCTACCATAAGCAAATTCACAGAGGACTGCTTAAACTGAAGAGTACAGTTAAAGCTTCTGTTCACATTATTTTAATACCATTAAACTATTTTATTAGTAGACTGTACCTTATTTTTCATGAACTTTGAGTGACTCTTGTAAACTTCTATTTGTTTGATCTCTTCTTCTCGGTCCTCTATATTCAGAACTCCGTTTGTCTTTAACATCTGTATTTCATCTTCGAGATCCCTTATATTGCGTTCAAGTGAAGCTATTTTTGTGTCCTGGATTAAAAATTTAAAAAATAAAGAGAGAGAATGTTTTGTAATTATATGAAACCTGGATGTTAAAAATGCAGTATTTGTAGCAACGTAGTACAATATTAATACACCAGCACAAGAAACTGGAACAAATTCTGCTCTCATTTATATTGATGCAGGGGTGCTGGAATAATTTGTATAGTGCGGGTGCTGAGAGCCATTAAACCAAACTGTCAATCCTCTGTATAACGGAAACCACTTCAAGCCAGAGGGAGCTGCAGCACCCTCAGTAGCCCAGTTCCAGCACCTATGATATGTGTATTGATGTAAATCCTAGGTAATTCCACTGACAGTAGCTTAAGGGAAAACAGAATTTGGACCTCTGCTCTCAAACGAAAGACAGCACAATGCTTGATTTTATTTTAGTATCTATTAAGAATGAGCATTTTGATGCTCATGCACAGTCTGGGCAAAATCCTGCCCTACTTCCTAGAAGGCACACAAAAGAAGGACAGTAGATGAGGATAGCAGGGCCAGACGTATATGGAAATACCTTATAGGCCTTGCAACTACTCAGGGCTATCAGGAGCTGGCTGGCCTCTCAATCTAGTGGTCTCTCGAACACAAGGTTACAATCCTGTCCTGCTGTTTTGAGAAACAAGAGGAGTCTCCTTATGTCCATTTCCTCCACTGGTATACCCACATATAGCCACGGGCAGGATATATACTTTTCATCCTACAGTCTCAAAGAGCTTTACAAACAGTATGTAACCAAGTTAATATGCAACAGAAATGCTACCTCATATACCACGGATTATATGTCACCTCATAGACTGGTTATCAGCTTGTGCCAGTACAGCACTTAAAAAATCCAGTGATTCAGCTCTCATTTTCATTTGTTGTCTGGAAACTAAAAAAATCTACTCACTTGGGGATGGATAGAGATCATTAGGACTTATAATACCTTCTCACACAACTTTCACTTTGAAAGAATATAGCAAAATGACTCAGTTGGCAATCTGTTTTCAAACATCTATTAGGGAACAAATTCTCCATGGATCAAGCGCAGAAAAATTAAGTCCAAGAATACAAAGTAGCCAAGACATATTAAAAACTGGGATAAAATCCTTGCCCCACTGAAGTCAATGGCAGAAGGCCTATTGACTATAACGAAGTCAGGATTTTATCCATTTTCTCCCACAAAAAATACAAGTTCAACCAAACCTTTTCCCAAGACAACTAAATTTGAACCTCTGTAGTAAAATAAAACTTTGTTTCTGTTTTCAGTTGACTGTACTGCCTGTCTTTAGCCAGAAGCTGAAGTTCTGCAATATTAAAAAAAGGTTATTCCTACACTACCTACAGACTGTCTTAAAGTAGTCAGCACCCAAACTTTTGCATGATAGCAAAGCCTGTTTTCAGGATACGGTCAGGCTAAATTTGCAATTTCAGAGGTTGGATAACCTGGATACAGCTCTGATAAGCATCTGAACTTTTGATTACTAACCCAAAATGAAACTTTGAACCTTTCAAATTTCACCAACTATTGTTATAAACAAGAGACTGCCTTGTGAAATATTACCTTTAATGGATAGACCCCAACTATCAACTGGCCAATATTGCCTCTAATATCTGCAATAACATATGGTCACTGCGTGAATCTTTAGAGTGCTACAAGCTATTGGAAAGTCTCTTACATAGCAATAGCTAGTTGGCAAGAGGAGCACAGAACGTCAGCTTATTTGACATCTTCTGAGGGGTTATGACATCAGGGCTGTACCCATCGATGGAGACATTCCATATCTGGTAGTAGATGTTTGATGGTACCTGCTTGCTGGATCCAAAGACCTATTTTCAAAGTTATCCTTACAATTTAGAGGGCCTTTCTTCTCAGTAATTCCACTTAGTGATAAGGGTTGTATATTTTGAAAGAGGGACACTTATTGTCAGGAAAGTGGGAATAGTTGCTGAATACCTATCCTTACTCTAAATTTTGGGGATTATAGATTTGATTGTGTATGTCACTGTTCTAAAATAAGATAAATCGAGACACTTATTTAGGAGATTAATTTGGGATTTAGGATACTGACTTTCCATTTTTGAAAATATTGCTATTAATTAGCCAAAATGCAATATAGTATTATAATGTCTGTCATATGTACCTATATTACTCCCTCTTAAAAAGATTTTTCTATAATCCACATGTTGTTGGGTCACTGCGCCCTATACAGCACTGTGGCAGAGCATGGGGCAGCAATGGCTCTGCCTCAGTTTTCCCCATCAAGGTTTCCAGTCCACTCTGGTGGCTTATGACTCTGGCCAAGTTACTATGAAAGTTCAACACCTGCATTTCTGGGGTAGAAAAGTCCAAAGTCACATCCCCAAACAAACATGAAATAAATGACTCTCAATCCCAGCTATGCTTAGTTCTCAACCATTCTGAAGTTATTCACCGATTCACCCTCTAGCCTCTGCTCTCAGACCTCCCCCACTTCCCTTCAGGTAGCTTAACCACCATGGCAGATCCCAAATACTCCCATGTTAGGCATGCCCTCCCTCTTCTGAGGCTCTTTCTGGCTGCAGCCTTATTCAGTTTTTGGCTCCAGCCAGGTTTCTACCGCAAGTGAGAGCAGTTGCTCTCCTTCCCAGCCAGCTGTACCTGAGCAAGCTCTCCTCTTTTCAGCCCCTTCCCTCAGTTCTGACATCCACTACTGGTGCAGTGGTTGGGGATGATGTTGCTCATTGCAATTAATTAATCCTTTCCAGCCCAAGTGGGGTTTGTAAACCCCATCATACCAAGCAAAAGGAAGTTGTGAGAGGCCAGATCACTGAGTATTAGTGCAGCTGTTTTGTGCTGCCCAGCAACAGATTCAGCCCATAAAGCCAGCTTAACCTGCCACAGGAGAATCACCCTAGTGTAAGGTATCATCCAGTAGCATAGAGCCAATAGAGTGGCTTCAACACCATTCTCCTTCTGTACAGCTGTGTCTGGGGCTTCCCTGTGGCCTGCAAATTTCTGTCCTGGAGATTTTGGCAGAAATCACATTTTAGAGCAGCCTTCATGTTGATTTAATTTACACTTAGGGACAAGCCCAGCACAAACTCAGAATGAAATGCAAAGGCAAACTGTATACCATCCTTGTATACACTCCCACACCCCTTCTGAACTGTACCATATGCAAGATGAGCTGGCCACAGGATCTGGCTCAGGGTTTTTACACTGGCAAAGAAGACTCTTTTTATAGTGTATTACTATGCACATATTTTATTTTATTTTTTTTTAAGTACAAAGCTATGTGATGTGCATTTCCCAGTCTAAGTAAGACGATATTAACTGAAGACTACAGAGTCATTGAGCCACTCTCTAACAGAAGAACACTAAGTAGACCAGTAAGGGCACTGAGCAGATCTTGTATGGTGAGGACATTGGTGAGTGATTGCATCCTCAGCACATGGATGACTACCAGGTATGCTACACATTGTTCGCAGTAGTACCATATTCGGGGTCTTAATCTGTTTTAGGCATAATGTAAATCTTCTTGTGATATCTGATTCATTACTCCATTTTAACTGAGAGGAGAGAAATTTAATTCATTAGCAACAGTAGCAAGCAACCACCATATTTAACAATCATATTTTCTACATATGAGTTAGGAAGTTCCTTATAACATTGCACAATAGCTGGGGAAAACAGCTGTTTCCTATTCTTCCAATAACCCAGCAATACTGCATGGCTCAGCCTCCACTTCCATTTTGGGAGAGAAGATTATTTCCTCCTTGATCACCTTCCTCATAATTCCCACAGAAACCTGTTCATTCAGGCTTGCTACTCTGACATGCAGTGTTTTAGGAGGCTAATCTTCAAGAATGACAAGGTAACAGTAAGAATATTTTCTATTTTTAATACTATGACTCTAAGATTGAATATCTGGTTCTCCTTCCATGGAAGGAATATTTCTACATTCTACTTGTAGATTATATCAGGTTTCGCCCCCTTTGGTGATGACTCTCACAAACAGTTATGTAACAGAATTAATTATAAAAACAACTGTGCGGACATTCCCATCTTAGTATCGAAAATGGTGGGTGGTTTGTTTTTTGCGCCTTTTCTTCCTTCTGTTTAAAACAAAATGTCTTGTTAAAGACCAAAGTCACACAAAATGTTACATCCTGGAAAATTTGTGATTTTATCTAATTAATTCCCTTTGTATTTAATCATGTAGGCAAAATGCCATCCAAATTACCTAGTTTATTAGGTGAAACGCTCTAATATGACATGCTTCCATAGACAGAATCATAGCTTATCACCATGGTACCTAAATCTTGACGAGAGGATCAACATTATTCATATTCGCAATGAGAAGAGCTTGGAGAATTAAGGTACTGAAAGAAGCAAACAGAAAAATCTCTTTGCCATTACATTACCTACTCAGATAAAACTCATCTATTATTAGGCATTTATTGTGCTATCTGCAGAACATTTTTCTGAAAGGCTTTTGTGATGAAGGAAAGAACAAAGTGTGTGGTGGAGTGTAAGACAAAGAAAAACGGAGGTGCCTGTTGATAGAATTCGTCTTGTTTTGGTGAAATCATCTCCCCCAAAAAAGGGAGGGGGGACAAAAGAGCCACCAATTATCATGGTTATGATCAGCCTTAAGAAGGGACAAGGGTGAACAAACAAACAACTACTGTCGTACCCTATAACATGGAAAATTCCGTAAAGGAGCAAACCAATTTGCTCCAGGCAACCCCACATCCTATTTCTAGCATCTTCTTTTCCCCGTTACTCCAGAGTACGACAAAATAAAAAAAAACAAAAAACTCGTAACTGTGTTTTACTAATTCTGCAATTCTATCCTGGGTGGGGCGGGGGTTACATCTCCCTACTTTCACCGTCATTGGTTAGTTTATGCCCTGAGGCATAAAATTTAACTCTTGTAAGAAATTTCTCACTTAATGCCTTGTAGCTATTTATGTATCTGTTCACATAAGCCCTGAGTGCTGAAATCAAACATTTATTTTTAGTCTCTACTCGAACAGAGTGTTGTGACTTATGTTGTGGGAAAATGTCACATTACTGATCTTTTTTCATTCAGAATCAGAATATAAACCTCAGAAATGCAAAATTTTCTGCGGCACACAAATTTTTGAAAAATTCCATTTTGGAAGAACTGAAATGAAATTTTTCAAGAATTTACATTACAGCAAGCTAGCTCACCAGCTGGGCAGCCAGGCAGCCTAAGAGTCCCATCAGGCAAGCTACAGGGGAACAGAGCAGGCTGGGAAACCTACGAGGCAGGTAGATGGAGAATCAGGATAGCTGGGCTGCTAGGGAACTGGGAAGACTGGCAGGAAGTCTGCCCAGCCAGTCAGCCTCCCTGGTTTCCATTCAGTTGAATCAGCATTTCAGACAGAAATCTGTTCTCTCAAAAAAATTCAACAAGTGTTAGTTGGGGCTAAATTTACAGACACTTGGTTTGACAACCTAACAACCTGAAAGAAGAGCAGATGCAGTAGCGCTTAATTTGTTCAAGGGCTTGCCAGGGCTGAGCCTCAGCACCTCTAGGTATGACAGTTCATAGCCCCAGCACCTCTGGGCTTGCTGCATCAGTTATAAATGTAAAAAAATTGCTTGAGCCCCAGCACCTCTTTCATTACAAATTAACCACTGAAATGCAGTATCTTCTTCAAGCCTGTGGTTTATCTACACCAGCAGCATTCCAAATCTGGGATTGTTGGAATGATGTTGGTATAGATAAGCCACAGAGCTTGGGGCTTGAATCACAAAGACAGAAGGTTTGGCTACAGTAAGATGAAGGAAGAAGTATAATATTACTAGGACTAATAACTCTTCTGAGTTCTCCAAAAATATGGCATCCGTGATTGAAGTTAGGCCTTCCAAACCCTGTTAACAGACACAGAAATATGTAGCAGGACTTTCTATACTGACTCAGACTATTAATCAGAATTGGTACACTACTTCCAACAGTTGCCAATGCTTCAGAGGAAGGGACATCTCTCCTCCCCCATTAATCACCCTACCTAACAGTGCAATCCTATATTTGGCCTGGGAGAAGATTCCTTCTTTACTGGTCCCAGCAGCGTTAAATTTTTGCCTTGAAGCATAAATTAAGAGAATTAATTAATATAGGATTGTCCTGATTATGCAGAGAAAAGTTGAAGTAGTACTAGGCTGACTCTTCAGATTAGTTTCCAGTGATAATGACTCATATATCCCAGAACATTATGACAAAACTGCTGGTAGCATATTGCCTGACACATACACTGTAAAATATAGAGCTGGGCAAATAATCTGCAAGACATAATTTATTCAGGGCATTTTGCCTCTTTTTCTGTTCATGTCAGCAAGCAAATCACTATTCCCAAATGTATTTGTTACTTAAAAGCATTCATCAAACTATTTCCGTGAATAACTCTGTAGATTGTTCACAAGCACTCGATGGCAGTATTCGATATTTGAAATTGCAAATTCAATCTGTCTTGATCAGTTTTAATTGAACACACACATCACATAGTATGTTTCTATTCCCTCAATTGAGAAATAGAGCCTTTAGTTTCATGTGTTTTTTTATGTCAATATTTGAGCATTTGATCATTGCCTTTTTTCTGAAAAGATTTATTTTCTAAGGTGATAGTATCACCTTAAGGTTAGGCCCAAAATTTAAGTTCTATAAAAAAAGGATATTACCAAACCTATTATGAATAGACATGGTTTCATTATTAATTTCACAGAAAACAGGTTTTTGGGATAAATATTCACTGATTATAAGCCCAGCATGACAGCTATTGCAAGAGAGCCAAAAAGAAAAAAATCCTTAGGGAAAAAGTGAAATACAAATAATGATAAATAGACAGTGTCTGTATAGATTTTAAAAGTACAGTGTAGAAAATATTCTGGTTCACCTTTAAAACAAGAGAAAGGGAAGATTCGTGCAACTGGAACAAGAAGAACACTTTGCACTACACACACAAGCAGTTTTCTAGTAACATACCTGAAATATCAAAGCTGGATCAATATATAAAGATGGTTGTTTCTGCAAGTAAGGTAAAATCACAAATATTTTCATTCACTTGAGATCTTGCCATTTTAAATGCTTTTTGCTCTTGTCTCTGTGCTATTCGTACTTCAGCTTGATTGTCACTAGTTTACAATGAAGATGAGCATTGTGCCAAATTGGTAGGCAAATTCTGCCTAACTTACTCACACAGGTAGTCTCACTAGTTGAAGTGGGACTTTGCATGAACAAAATTTGGCCCTGGTGTTGCTAAGTACACAGTATTAGTTCTTAATACAAACAATATATTCAACCTCCTTTTCTTTTAATGTTTTAGGTTATTTTAACCAATAGTAACCAATCTTACATGCTTATATGCCAAAGAGCATATAAAATTATTACAACACATATCCCAAACTTAGAGTGTAAGTGGGTGCAATTCCATTGGAGGCAATGGATTTAAATACTCCTGCCTCACTCACTATGTGTCCCTGCCTCATTTATGTACATCATTCAACTGGTGCATTGAATGAGGCAGGGGAAATAATAGTATGATCATGTAATGAAAGTCTGTATCATAGTGCAGATGCACATGGAGACAGAGTTAAGGCTGCATTACACATTTCTGGACTTTTTAGTGTTTAGCTTGGTACTATTATATATTCTTAACTTTGTTATATCATGTATATTCCATACTAAAAAACTAACTATACTGCAGTAAATAACCTAGCATTAACATATCTTCTAACATTTAAAAAAAACAAAAATATACTACTACTACTCATGGTTTTGCCAATTAAATAAAACTCATTTCCGGTTTGCATACATAATTGTTGGTAAGACTTCACAGTAAAACAGTTTTCATGTCATGTCATGTTCTGCAAAAATGGAAGATTTGAGATGGGTGACAGCTGGAGAAACTGTCCACACCAAAACATGGTTTCTTAAGCAAGAGTGTAACAACTGCTTCTTTAAGAAAATCCGACACCTTGCCCTTGTTAAACAAGGCACTGACATTCGCCACCCTGCACTTAAGCAGGGAGGAGTTTGGCTGGCTGGCCAGGAGAAGAAGGCAATGCTTTCTGGCTTTGGGGAGCAGGGGAAACCTAAACCTGCTGAAAGAGCAGTCAGCATGGTGGATGACTCACCACCCAGGAATGAAGGGGTTTAAAAAGATCAGCTGGGCCTGGCCCCTCCCCTCTCCACTGAGAACAGGCTGGGCAACACCCACCTTCCCTCCCTAATTAGGTCACAAATATGCCAGGTGTTTAGCTATATCTGCTGTGGGCATTACACTAGCCATCCCACGAAGGGGGGCTGGGAAGGAATTTTTTCCTTACCACCGTATTGGCCAGGTGCAGTTCGGGGGGTGGTTCGCCTTCCTCACAGCAGATTCAGGTAAGCTCTGTTCATGCATAGTGTGATGGGCAGTAGGCCACATGTCACAACTCTTTATTTGAGTGTATAATGGATGTTCAGTACAGGTACTCCATAAATTAAGGCACAAAAGCATAGAAAAATGTCTTGGAAAAGGAATTAAGGAGAGTGCTTGGTAATTGAGCAAGCCGGGGGCAGTTGGAGACTACTATGACTAGTACAGCAGGGAGCCAACCCCCCATCATTATAGTCCACCTTAACCCCTCCTACGAGGGGGTGTGGTTGGTAAGGTCCCAGCAAGGAAATTGATGGAGGGACCTGGATGAAAAGGCGGGGGAGCCGTGGAAGCCCCCCACAAAAAAATTGGCTGGAATTGGTAAGGTCCCAGCAGGGAATCTGCTGGAGGGACATAAATTTTGCACCTGCACTGCACACATTTTCTCCGCTGGGTTAGTCCCAGACACCTGTCTAATAATAAAGTTGCAGCCTGATTAAACCCATATCTAATGTTGCCTGTCATTCTTTCGGCATAGCCAGACAATCCATTCCAACAAGGTCCTCAACACCTCATTGCTGCTTTTCACAAGCAAGAAGAAACATGGATCTAACATACAGGTTTTGTCCTGTACATCCTCAGCTTCTCCACATTCATCAAATAATAAAATGCAACATAGAAGATGCTGGATTTGTTCCCCAAGATTTAGCCACCATGGATACAGAGAACTCAGTCCAAATATGAGTAATTGCATATTACAAGTAATCTGACAACTCCTTGCAGAAAGAAACACACATGTGATCAGATGCAAATGATCCAATTTAACTAGATTAACCATCAGGAACAGTTCCACTGACTGGATCTTTGCAGAAAGCTACAAAGGAGGTGAAGAATATTTTCTTCAATGCCTGCACAGCCACAACATAAGATCTCAGAAACTCTATGTCGCCAGCACTCTAGTTTTCTTCCCTTCCACTTCATTACTCATGTATCATCTAAATTAGCACTGCAAGGACAAAGCTGAGGAAGAGGATGTGACAGATCATTTCTATCACTGGTTATGGAAACAGATCATTATAATATCTTAGCAAACAATCAAAGGAGTTTATTGTCAAATCCAATCTGCATTTAATGCAGGACATACACAAAACAAGTATGCCACTTCTCCAACACTCAATTCACGCTGAACTACATAGCTAGCTGGAGGATCTGGACTAACAACAGGCCTGAGGTATCATCCAATAACCGATGCCTATTATATTATTAACCAACGACCTTTCATTCAACAGAATAATCAGAATAGGTTTACACACATCACAAACTCCTACAAACATGCCCTTAGCAAGGCGGATTACACCAATATTACATGCTTTTGGCTTACATCTCATTCAGAGAAACTATAACCTATACTAATTCAGTTATTCACTTAACATTTTGCTAGCATATCAGAATACCTCAGATTTTCAGACTATTTTTTAATGACCTTCTTCCTAAAACAAGCATTTTATGCCTGGGTATTATTTTAAGGAGGGAGAAGAAAAAGGCAGACTGTCCCCCTGCAAATTTCAGCCTGAAAAAATTAACCAAAAAACCCTACCACCGTTTGTCTCCACCAACTTTCGCCAGCTAGTGCAGAGCAAGGGGAAACAGCTAATGGGAGTCTGAAGCTGCTGCTTTAGGTACCAGTGCTCAGGAAATGCTCCCTGCTTTCCATTTCTGGGTGAGGATCAGCTAGCTGTTTATTTGATTTGCTCAGCTAACAGGAGGCAGCTGCAGACACTGCACTGAAGTCTCCCACAAATAGCTGTTGCTGTGCTCCTTGTTGGGCAGGCAGGAGACGACAGTTAGGATTCCTGTTAAGAGGTGAACTCTCCCCTAGCCGTCTAGCTTCCAGCTTGGAGAGGCTGAGGTCAGCAGAATGAGAAGGATGTTAGCCTGCTGAAGAGGAGTCCAAGTTACTGGCTTTCTGCCTGCCCAACAGCTTCTGCTTTTCCTCCTCTGTGCCTGAGGGACAGATAAGGGGATGGAAGAACACAGGTGGAGAAAGGACAGAGGAACCTTGGGGAAAAGTGGGGGCTGAGAAATAACAGGGACAGATGGGAACCCCAACCAGCGTTGCCAACTCTCTGTCTTGCAGTATTTGTTTTCCTTAGTGAACCAACTGATAGAATCAGGAGTCTACATGAGGATCTCAGCTTCCATTTTAAAAAAAAATAAGATTCTTGCCTTCCTGGTTGCAAATTACAGCTTGAAAATGTAAAGCAAAGCACCCTAAGGCTCAACAACCAGAAGGCAAATAAAAATACCGCAAAATGTATTACTTAATAAACCTCTTGATTTGAACCCTGATTCATGATGTTTGAACATTTGGGGTTGGCATTACTAGAACTCTGGGAACAATAGCCTACAGAGTCAGTGAATACTGACCTCCATCATATGACAGGAACATCTTGTACCCCATCCCATGTAGTGTGATTGATGCCAGGAAATAAAGAGCATGTCTATGTGCCACCCTTATTACAGACAGGAAACTTGGGGAGAAGAGACCCTTTAAGACCAAGGAGTAAATCTGGATAAGAAAGTTTGGGAGAACAATACATCTTGAAGAAATGAGGGATAGGCTGGGACAGAGAGCTGCAGTTTCCTGGCTCTAGGCGATCACTCTGTCTTCTGACCCATCTCAGCAGAACCGTGCTTTTGTGGAGAGTGAAGGGACAAGGGAGGTGAAAGATACAGGGGAAACTGAGGAGGAGCTAGGCACTTTGGAGAAGAAGGAAGAGAGTGGAAATTAGGAGCAGGAGGCTGTGTTTGAGGAAGCAGGCAGGGAGAATTAGGGGTCTGGAGAAGTCTGGAAATTTGGAAGGAAAAAGCGAGTAAGGAATTTTGAGACAGAGAGGGGTTGGTATCTGGGAAGATAGGACTAGGAAAAGAGAACATGGCAGTTCTGAGTGGGGGGAAAGGAGAGATGAGGAAGGAAGAGGATTCTGGTGAAGAAGAGGAGACATGGAGAGTGTAGGAATTTGATGAAAAGAGGACAGGTTAAAAGGCTCTGGGGAAAGGTAAAAGTATCAGGTGAGGGAATTACAGACTCAGCAATGACCAGTGAGAGTGCTCATTACAAAGATCTTCCAGGTACTAAAAGCACTGCTCTCAATCCTTTTTCAGTGGAAACAATATATTTCCAAGCCTCCTGAGGAGCCAAAAGACAGGACTTTCTGACTTCAGTGGCAGAAAAATTGTGAGACTACCTGTGACTCTGGGACGTTGCCCTCCTACCAAATGGAGAATGGGTTTGCGGGTTTGCAGAAGAATTAAAATTTATTTTGCAGCTTAACCTTTAGGGCTCTCTTTTTGTTGTTCCTATCCTCACAGGTGCAACACGTCAGTTTGACTATTTTTTAATTGATCTTATTCAATATTAAGCAGTCAAAATGGTCATCCCAACAAAACACAGTCTCCTACTTTCTAATATGCTGTAGTTGATGAATTACTGCAAAAATGCTGGGCAATGTTCTTGTATCAGTTCATACATGGATTACTAGACTAGAATCAACAGCAAGTTCTGCATAAAATATACAGCAGTGTACGGGACACTGCCATGGGTAGAACATTTTTTCATTAGACGTATAGGGTAATCCAAGCTAATAATTATCCATTAAAAAGGCAAGTCCTGTATATTTACTTCAGCATTCAGATTCACTTATAATAGAAGTCAGTGGCAAAACTAAGGTCCTTAATTTGCACTTCCTTTATGACGGAAGTGAAAGACCATCGTTATCGTATTCAGGATGGTTTGCCAACTCTCAGAATTTTATCATGAATCTCATAATATTTGGGTTATTTCTTAAAGACCCACCTCGTGCATTTACATAGTTTTGTGAAAAACTCAGCTTTCATTAAAATATTCTAGCCCTTATGGTTGTGGAGAAGTGTTACAAATTGTTACCCCTGCAGAGTCAAAACCCAGAAGGCAAATAAAAAGATCCCAACATAACTCTTCTTTAAATCTCATAATTTTAAACCAATCTAATGGTATTTTTTTGAATGTCTGAATTGGTAATTTTTGAATGTGTGATGTTGGCAATGCTATATATCAAACAAAGCAATCAAGGACTCTTCGCCTTAGACAAATTTCTGAGTTGTCTCCAGTGTGAAAATGGTTTTAAGAGACAGGAAGGCAAAATAAGCAAGTGACCTTCAACAGAAAAATTATTTTTAAAAGGTTTGTATGAGAGGCAGATTTCAATTATTTGGTCAGAGACAGGCTATTAATTTTTCTTTTATGCCTGATCATTCTCTTTGGGCTTAGCACACCTGGAACTATGTATTGAATATTTAGCATTTATTCCTTAATATTCAGCAATAGAGTACTTAGTTTTACTAAGCCTCAAGCAAAAAAAAAAAAATCCTTTGTTGTCCCCATTGTACCTGAATTTCTTTGTGCTTCCAGCAGGTTGCAAGGAGCCCAGCAATTTACAGACTGAGAAAAAGTGGCTTAGACACAATAATTAAATATAATAATCAAAAGAACAGTGAATTATACAGAAACAGATAATGGCATAAATACCCAGACGTCCTGTTAAAAAAAGCTGATATAAAAATATACCTTTCATTAATATTCATTTATCCACTCAGCTTTGACAGTAGTTTGGCAAATCACACACATAGTTTTGGGAAAGAAATAACAGCTTTGTAATAGAAGAATTTCACATCCAAAAAATGAGTAATATGCAGCTCAGTGCTGAAGAGTCATTTATCTTTTAAGGTGGATGATAAGGTTGTTTTCGGGTTTTTGCCATTTATAATATTGTATCATATGACAAGTGTGCAGCATAAATACATAGGGCTTATTCAGACTTCCTTTACACCAGATTTACACCACTGTAACTTCATAGACTTTAATGGAGCTAGTCCAGATTTACATCAACATCCAACCAAAAGCAAGCCATAAGCAAGTATTCTCATTATCTGTGGCAAAAGCTGGGGGGGGGGGGCACGGTATGTGTGTGTTCTGCACTAATTCTTTATTAATAAATGTATGATCCAATCCTACTAACTCTTGCTCATGTGAGTAGCCTCATCAAAGGACTATACACAGGCATAACAGTTTGCAGGATCAGGCCTCTGAAGTTTTCTAATTACTAAAGCTAAAAAAGTTTCCCTGAAATATACCCCAAGCTGTTCTGATAACTAAAATATGATAATGCATTGATTGTCCAACTTTTTTCTGTATGTTATTTAATTGACACGCCCTAGAATGTAGCCAAATTATCCTTGCAAAACTTCACTGAGCAGAACTTGTCTGCTTTTTGAAGGGGACTACTAAGAACAGTGATATGAGTGTGTGGAGGAGAACCACTAAAAAGGAGGTTAGTAAGAGGAAAAAATGTTTACTATGCTTTAGTAGAATATGAAATTCTACTGTATGATTACAGGAAAAAGGCCACTACTTTCTGTATGATCTAGTTTCTATGATCTGCAAAACCAGTTCATCAGCTTGCTCACTGGAAATCAGTCATCTTTCTAATGCGGGGATGATTTATTGAGGAAACAGGTGGAAAGGGGAAAATTATTTAATTTATCAATAATGGGTTTGGAAAAAGATTAATTATTTGTTCTTTCCGGAGACAAAAGAATATTTTTATACCTTTCTCGGAATGCTATTCTCATGTTTGTGAAATTGCAGGCCTTAGTTTTTCACCAAAAAGAGGTATTAATCAAATGCAAAAATGTATGTGCAGTTACTATGAATAAGATGTTTACAAGAGCAAATGGTATCTAAATTTATTTTGGGGAAGTTCTATGGCCTGAGTTATACAGGAGGCCAGACTAGCTGATCACAATGATCCCTTCTGGCCTTGGAATCAAGGAATCTAAACAAACTGTTTTACAGATCTATGAAATTTAGGAATTATTGAGGGGGGGGGAATACTGATTATCCTCTTGCTTTACACAAAAATGAATTCTATAATAAAAGCTACAGCTCATTTCTTGTTTTAATATTAACTGAGTTCAAACTAAAAGACTGCGTATTGGCAAGCATGCAAAGTCCATACCTTCATCTCTATAACTGTCTGAAGAGCTTTTGTCTTTGCTGGTTCAGGCTGAAGTTGGGTTCTTCTGTGTAGTTCCTGTGGAGGGACACGATAAAAATAAGCTTGACGACTCATCTTTCCATTATTTTGTGTCTCATATAAATGTAGCACAGTCCACAGCAAATTAGAAGTCTGATGTTCAGGACTGCACAAGTCCAAATGCTACAGGTGCATCTTTCTTATGATCCCTCTAGCATCACTGCAGTCTCTATCTTATATTACAGTCATCGCTGTCGGCACATGCGCTATTTCTGAAACCTCTATCAATAATTAACGTCAACTGTGACAAAGCCAGCAAGTAATTTCTTAGTCCAAATACAACACTGCTGCTTCTGCCCAGACATCGAATCATAATTCATTCAATTATAGTACACTGTGTTGCTAATTCAAAAACTAAGAAAAATAAATGCCGTTTAAAATCTTTTACTGAAGTTCTCTGCTTAGAGTTTTTCTACCAATATTTGAAGCAAGCAATTTAAAACCATTAAATTCACATTTGACATTTTAAGAATAGTAATTATATAATGGGTTGATGCAGCACCATCTACAGTAGCTTTTGCATTTCAGTTTTCATGTATTCACAGTATGATATTTTTCACAGTTTAATCTACAGGTAATAAAAATATAGGGGTTACAATTGCTACACAAAGATGTACAATTAACAAAAGCAAACATCAGCCACTCTTCAAAGTTGAAGATTGGGGGTAGATATTGACAACATTGAGAACTGTGTACAAACTATTAATTGAAAAATATTTTAATATATATTCACAGTAGTGCTTCTGATGCTGATGTGAATGTTTTTCACATACTGTAGGTGACTGTAAAGTCCATGATTTTCCATATGTGGTTATCTTATAGTCTCTGTCCATGTCTCCTTCACATGCATGTGCACAATTAGAACAAAATGGGTTTCAGATGAGGTACTCTAGGGTTCTCATAGGATCTGCTGGAATTCAGAATCATCTGTGTAAAGGCTATTGTTTTCTGGCCCTCTCAGCCCCACTGACCTACATGAAAGTACAATGCCATAGGACATTGCCACCAAACCTTCCTACAACGAGTTTCAGAGCTGTGAAGGGGGCGGTGACTAAAATAATGCTGATGGGTTCAGAATTAGCTTACTTGATGATTCCTTGCAGGATTAGTGGGAACTATACTATGGACAGGCTCTATGTCCTGCAAGTCCTAACTTGTCCATTCCAACCTTATTCCCATCTATAAAGCTCAATTCCTGCAGAGACACATCTTCAAGGATGGAGGGCAAATGATTCTGTGGATGTGTCATCTTCCCTCCTGCCCTCTTCCTTCATCCATATCAAGCAATTTATCATCCCTGTCTTGTTGGATCTCCATTCTTTCTGGTGAGACTTCAAGGGGCCATATTTTGGATTTTAATTACATAATCCTGTATTCATGTTTCTTCTTTATAAGCCCAAATAAAGGTGCCTAAGAGACCCTCAAACTATATCTTTAAGCAATTGCTTTTGATGTTGTAAACTAGTCCCTTTCAAACCAAACACTAGAAACAGAGGGAACACGTTCCTTAGAGTATCTTAAGAATAGCCTACTCCTTGGAGAGCTAATGAAGTACATTTTCAAGGGGGGGGAAAGCTTCTCTGTAACTGTCAATGGGAGTTCAAATGACTTGGAGACTGTTTCATAACCTGGACAGTACAAAATCAACATCCAAATCTTTCATAAAATTTGGCGCCAAATGCTGCTCTCAGTTATATCACTGCATCTCCATTTCGTGCTGTCTTCCATATTGCTCCTTATGAATGGGCAAAGCTTCCTCTCAAAACCCATAAAGCCATCTCATCATCATTCAGTTTCCTCCTCAAAACTCATCTCTTTCCATAATGCAACAGTAAAGAACAACCTGATAAGGGCTAAGCAGGTGGAGAGCTGTGATTATTACTACTAACCAGATAAGTATTGGGCACATCCCATTGTCTCAGACAAACAGAAAAAAAGAAATGATGCAACAGATGTGTTTTAATTAGACCACAACTTTATTCACTTAACTTATCTGGCAGTAAATCATACAGTGCAGGTCATCACTCTTTCCTTAATCTTTTTTACCTATTTAGGATGGCTGCCAACAGTAATCCCTCTTCCCAACCTAGTCCCACATCACTGCTTGACCCCACTGCCCTCCCCTCATATGGGGGAGGGAGGGAAGCGTCTGGAAAAAAAACAAGGTTCTCTCTCCATTGTACCAGACATTAGGAGCCCCAACACCCCCTTTTCCAGCATCCTTAGGGCTTGCCTTCCCTTAAATACACTTCCAACTCCTGTTTATCAGTGAACTATATCCTCTGTAATGAGTACCTGCACCAGACTCCTGCCACATCTGCTACCTACTAAGTTGCAACATCTCAACCTCCTTACCTACCTCATCAGTTCCTGACCGGCTGTGGGAAAAATGGAAAAAAGCACCCTGTCTCAGCCAATCTGGCAAAGATGGAAAAATTCCTTCCCAGCCCACACCCCACAAAAAAAGAAAAGATAAAAAGCAACCAGCGCAATTCCAATGACAGATCATTAAAAACAGTCATACTTTCACCACATGGGTGAGCTGGTGGCTGCTGCTGATTGTGACTAATGAGAGAGTTCTTCCTGAATATACAAATATCTTCCCTTTCCCCCACCTGGTCCAGCCACTTACTGTTCCCCCTTTGGCTCCACTAAGGTAAATCCCTTTCCCCTCCTTGCAACCCTAATGTAGTAGGATCCCTATCCCTTTTTTGCTACTGTTGCCCAGACAATGAATGACCAACAGCATTCAACTGCAGTGAGCATATTATATTTATCTCATCTTCCCACTCCGGCACATTTGTTAGTCTTATCCACCCATTACACACCCTTCTCTTTTAGAGTACATCTACACTGCAATTAAAGACCCACAGCATGGCTGCAACTGGCCCAGGTCATCTGACTTAGGGCATGTCTACATTTACCTCCGGAGCGATCAATCTAGTGAGGGTCGATTTATCGCGTCTAGTGAAGATGCGATACATCGACCGCCGAGCACTCTCCCTTCGACTCTCGTACTCCACCAGAGCAAGAAGTGCAGGCGGAGTCAACGGGGGAGCATCAGCAGTCGACATACCGCAGTGAAGACACCACGGTAAGTGGATCTAAGTACGTCAACTTCAGCTACATTATTCACGTAGCTGAAGTTGTGTAACTTAGATCGAAAACACACACCACACACACCCGTGTAGACCAGGCCTTAGGCTTAAAATTGAAGTGTAGACATTTGGGCTCAGACTGGCACCTCAGACTGAGACTCCAGACTCAGTGCCACAGGGTTTTTTATTATACTGTAGACCTACCCTTACAGGTTAAACCTTTGTAATCAGGGGCTGTCATTTATTATATCTTTATGCACAATGGAATCCAACCCGGTTGCAGTTTTTAGTTGCTACCACAATATAACTGTTAAATAAAAATAACTAATTTGGCTCATCATATTAAATCAATTACTACAGTATTTTCAGACTCTAAAAAACACATCCTGAAGAATTCAGGATTTAATATTTTAAATATCTATACAAACAACTGAAAAAAAGGAAAGCCAATTAGTTATGAGTTTTCCATGTAAGTCAGCAAAGATTCTTTAAACAACAGTAACTAAACGACTGCATACAAAGGAAGATGTCAATAATTAATACAATAAAAGCTCTTCTTACACAAAAGAAAATAATTATTTAGCAAAAAGGAACTCTTCCAGCAAAAGGTTTAAGAGAAATGCATTTTCACTCAGCTTCCTGGCTAATTGTATTTCTTAACCCTGCTATGCCTGTATGTGATGTTATAACTCTACAAGACAATAACTCAGCAATCTACACCTATATAGCATGTGAATGAACTCAATAAATCAATACAATTTTCCAAAAATCTTAATTTTCACAGTCAAAGAATCATTTTATACTTAAAGCATACAGGAAAAGTAGTATGTCATAGGACAGAATTTCATGAGATTTATCCAGAAACATTCATCTTTGACAGTCCATACATCTTTGGCTAAAGAGAAGGAAATGATAGCTGTTTCCATAGATAATACATGTAGTTCTATTCATGCTTATGATCAGTTTGTATTACATTTGGAACAGTTTAGTATTTAAGTTATAGTTAGGACATTGGTATGCTGAGAACTGCCTATCACACTGACCAATATTTTCTCATTGTTTCCTTTAAATCTCCCTCTGTCAATATCCATCTGTTGTGTCTTGTTGTATACTTTGTGACAGGGATGGTCTTTTTGTTGTTGTGTATGTACAGTGCCTAGTACAATCGTGTCCTAGTCCATGTCTAAGATTTCTAATGCTCCAGTCAATACAAACAATAAATATTAATAAAATAATTCATACTTCTTGATAATCACATAGGAGTTGGATTTACTCTGACTGGCTTGTCTTATTCCACCACTTCCCCCAACCCCCATGGCTTCCATAGAAGGAGGGCATGATAAAAGTCCAAACATACCATTCAAAAATTCTTACTTCTGGCCTGCAGAATCCCACTGACCAATGTCATACAAAGCATCATGCTGCAATGCCATCACTACCAGAAATTGCACTGGCCATAAGGGCTCTGGTAATTAAGGATAGCATGTAGTGCTGCAAACATTTGGGTGTTTTAAATTTGTTTGTTAAAAGATATACAGTATTTTGTTTTTTAGAAGTTTAAAACTACCAATTTTTGGCCCACTATGGTGCATTACACCAGTGAATTTCTAGTACCTGCCCTAAAAATATTTTTTTAAAAGGTGCATTTAGAATAAAGCAATTAGTGAATGCCCCTTTACCCTTTCTGTTCTGAGCATTTAGCACACAACTAATTTTTCAAAAGAAAGAAAATAAACGTTTACAAGTCACCTTCAATGATGAAATCTCTCAATCACTAACTGACTGTCTCAGCAGACAGTTGAAAACATAAAAATTAATTAAATGTCAACCTCATAATGGATTTAAACACTAAGTGAATGTCCTAGATTTGTAATTTTCTTCTTCCATGGAAATTGTGGAAAAAAATAAGCTGGCCAATCAACTCCCTATCTGATCAACAAAAATTACAGCTAATTTTAAGACTTGACACTGTTCCCAAAGGGCATATAAAGTGAGTTGGAGTATGAACAGAATTCCATACATTACCCAGGGAAACAAACCAGAGTTCCACCCCTTTGGCCAAAGATGAACAGACTGCCAACGATGAGTATTCCTAGATGTCTATCATAGCATAAAGCCTTGCCTCATAATACTTTTCCTGTTAGCTTTATGAATCAATCTGATGCAGGGTGACTTAAAAGCTTTTATTCTCTAGCCCTGCTGGAAAAATGCAGCAGACTTTGGGATTCTGGAGAAGATCAGAAAATGACTCCCAGTTTATTATTTTGTGGGGGTTTTCTTCCAATCAGGTTCAAACATGTGGGGATATCACAACGCTGAGTTCTTGAATTTATGTTGTTCTGTGTACAATTTTTTCTATAGGGAAATTGATTCAGAGACATGTTGATATCACTTTATGTGCATAATATATTGTTTTTCTAACGGAGATCATTTAAGGGGCTTTATAATTTGA
Source organism: Lepidochelys olivacea (assembly GCF_965140295.1). Classification (NCBI taxonomy): domain Eukaryota; kingdom Metazoa; phylum Chordata; order Testudines; family Cheloniidae; genus Lepidochelys; species Lepidochelys olivacea. The sequence goes on along the minus strand of NC_140417.1, from coordinate 26,443,744 downwards.
TTAAACAGTTACCTAAGTGACATTCTGAACATGCAGTTACTATAATATAAGGAAAGCATATTTTTCCACATTATGTCTTTTTTTGAATTGATGCTAGTTTTGTCTTTTGAAATTGCTTTTATTAAAAGGACCAGGGCACCTTCTAGAACTTTTTTAAATAAGGTAGTTTTTGATCCTGAAATTTTTGCCTGAAGCTCCATTTGCTTACATTACAAAATCTTTAAACTATCCCCTGTAACTAGCAAGGCTTCTACAAATAACCTTGGAGGCATGTTCAGTTATTAATGTATGCTTTCATTATATCCCATCTGAAGTCTGGATTGTTGCAATTCCTAGATCTAGATCTTTCTGGTTAATTACTTTGTATGTACAATTTAAACGATTCTCTCAAGAGCTACACAAAATACTGCATACTAGTACAGAGATACCATGACAGTGCCTGGTCATTATGGTGACAAGTACACAAAAAATAGATCTTTTCTTTGGCATCCATGGAGGTTTTAGATTTACTATAACTTTTTAGGGTATATGGGGCCTAAACTAGAACTAACTGGTTGCCCACTTTCCCCTCCACATGTATTTCTGGGGTGTTGGATTTGAATACTGGAATGGAACCCAAACCCAAAGTACTAGTTTGGTTGTACGCAAAAAGCAGAAGGGGAATAGAAAGGGGGTCTCGTCTCAAAATTCATTCCAGATGGCATCCCAAAATGGTGGAAACCCAGAAGATCAGTTGATAGAGATTCTGCTATTCTGTGCTGAAATTAATCAAGAAAAGCATGCAACATTTGAGCACTATTGAACTGGTATTCCACACCTGGTTCAGCCCTAGACCTGAACCCTGAACCCTAGTCTGAACCTAATACAAATATAAATCCTGCCTTTTCGTTCTCACCTCTTCATCTCAGCTATACTTTTAAAACAATTTACCACCTTCTCTCAGGAATGTTTAGGTACTGCTGACTGATATTGCTTTTATTCTACTTCTGCTGTGTTTTACAGAGTTTCCTAAGACTTCAATGGCTACATTCTATTTTTAGTATACGTCCATGGTCTGAAATTCTTTGCCAGACAAGAATAAAAAGACACTAATATGTTTTTACATCAAAAATACCTAGAAATAGTAACAAATTTCCTACACATTGAACCAACAAGTAGGAAAAGGATATAACCCAAGGAGTTTATATTCTAAATAGATGACATATGAACATGGATTTGCTCCTCAGTTTTAAATTTACCTCAGTGGTTACATACCTTTAATTTTAAGATGGACTATTAAAACCTGCAATGTCAGCATTCATTTTTACTGCTTAAAACATGGCATAACAAATAGTTAGTGTTCTTTAGTTTTGTTCATTTTTGATCATTTAGCTTCTTAATTACCCTATTCCTTATAGTGATGTCTCCCACACTAGAATTGTCCTTTGTACAAGGCATAGGAGAATTTGTAAGATCTGCTGTACAGAACTTACATGGTCCCCATATTGTAGTGTCGGAGCACCTCACAATTTATCATCCCAACCCATCAGAGTTAGGAAAGCGCTATTATTATTTTTCAGATGGGGAACTGAGACACAGAAATTAAGTGACTTGCCAAAGGCAACACAACAAGTTTATGGCTCGCCTTGTGAGGATTCGATTTTTATCAGTTAAATGCCAGTAAACATTGATTTCACATACACACACAAAAACAGACAAACTATTTACATCGATAATAATGGAAATTTACAGATGGGCAAAGAAAGAGAAATGCTACTTAAGAACTTTAGAGTTTGAGTTAAGGTATTTACTTTGTATATTTTGGTGTGATGTTGACAATTTGCTTAATAGTTACAAAGCTTTGACCTTTTGAATCTCAACATCTACTGTCTTTATTGTCTGCTCCCCACTATTTTCTGACAGACCCTATAATTTCCCACACTAATGAAAAAATTTGAAAAAAAATGTTTAAATATAAACATCTAAATTATTCCTCAAAATTAAAAATCAAATTCTGCCAAGTCTATTTATGGCAGAGTGGGGACAGGCTAACACCCTCGCCCCTGAACCATCCTTCTTCTCTATCTATCCCTGTGACAAAGGTACATCTGTGGCTATGGGTAAAGCAATGGGTCATTCCTTGAAAGCCAACCAGTTTCCATCCTTGCTCCCACTGATGTCCCAGGAGGCTGAAGGCTTAGGCAGCAGCAACTCAGAGGCCCAAAGATTTCTCCTCTGAGGCAATTAGAAGCTGAAAGAGTATGTGATCCAGCCCCAGGATGGTAACAGGGGATGCCCCTCTCTCCAAGCAGCACATAACCTTCTGCAGAGTAGGGAACACAGAGGAGGAGCCACAAGACAACACAATCAGCCTGTCTGAACTTTAAAATTGGAGATCAGCAGTATTTTAACATTCTGATCAATTATTTCATTTAAATAAAAGCATAGGCACTTAACTAAATTGTCAACTTAACTGTAGTGTCCTCCAGCCAAAAACACCATTACAAAGACAGATCAAATTATATTAAAACCAGAATCCTAAAAAAATTCTGTAACGTAAGAAAGTTACATTATTCTTAATTTGTCAGCATACACTCCGCCTCTGATCTCTCCCACTTTCCCCCCCACACCAAAAAACAAAATAAAATACGGTCATGAAACACTTGAGATAGCATCTCAGTAAAAAAAATTATGATCAAATATATTTTATCTTTCTGAGACAACTATGAATTGACAACACTGACATATTCCATGCCTGGCTGCAGCAGCTAGGAAATAAAACAGCATTTTTGCTAGGTGGTGTTCCACATTATCTTGCCACTAACCTTCTGCTAGAGGCCCTCCATCACATGGAGGAAATAGTTGAAGGACATTTTGTTGTGTCAAGTGTATATTAAATCAGTTATTTAGTGTAATAAGACATGGGATGGCTGGTATTGGAATTGGGAGCATAGCAATTCACAAATTTGCATTCTATAATCCTCCTTTGGGGTATTCCACGACAGGGGTTTGGGTCAGAGGGCAACATCCATTTTAGCACATTTTCCACCCTTCTCTCCTCCATATGCACCTTTATACTTCTTCCATTTGTACTCTGTGTGCCCAGTTCGAATTTGGACAGAAGATGGGTAAAAAATAATTTCACCTTTATCCCTCAAATGGGGGCAAAATGGTGCTGGAAAAACAAAGAGAGAACCGAATATGAATCAGAGCGCAAATTATCATATGTCCCTTATCCTACACATATGGCAGCCAGACATTTTAAGATTGTTGAAAAATATGCTATCATTAACATTTTTAATTGGTTTTAACAGTTAATATGCACTAAACTTTAAGGGTACTGTATATCTTTTTGCATAATTCACTGTTGCAAACTACACACATCAAATATAAGATTTTTAGTAGAACTGGCATTGCAGATAGCCTGCACAGAGCCACAGAAAATGCTGGCTACAGAAGTATGGAAGGCAGAAATCTGTACATTTCTGATAAACGGTGACTATTAGCAATGTTTTTCTTTTCTTTTTTTTTTAAAGGAATTTTATCTTAGTTTCACAATGTTGCAGGTTTATAGTTTAGAATTTGTCAATATCAACGTTTGCATTTAATTTTTGTCAGTTTTCTTAGCATTGTGCTAGCATAAAATCTGCTGTACCTTGTGCTTCCTTGTTTGTCTTCACTTTGGGTTAAGGTGACCAGACAGCAAGTGTGAAAAATCAGGACAGGGTAGGGGGTAATAGGTAACTATATAAGAAAAAGCTCCAAATATCGGGACTGTCCCTATAAAATCAGGACATCTGGTTACGCTACTTTGGGTCAATAAGTCACTACCCTAGAATCATTTGATTTTCTTGGTTTCTTACTCTCTCAGCCTCTGAGATTCTTTTTTTCTAACCAAGGGCAAGTGTTACCTATATTTTTTTAAAACATCATTAGTTCAGGCTATATGGAATTTGTCCAACAGGGCTCCTTCAGAAAATGATGCCAAACCTAGATCCCAAAAAGGGGCAATCAGAGAAGCTAGTGAACTATTTACAACTTAACTCCAATGCTGGATGATGTGGAGAATTGACTGATTTGTGAAGAAAAAGTTCTGTGGTGACAATAATTGGAGCCTTCTAGAAAAGTGGGACCTTTCAGCTTCTGTATGACCACAACTGGGGTACATCAAGTTTCATCAATCCTTCCCTTTGACAGGAAAACTGAAGCCCACTATTCCTCTAACATTGTCCCCCTCCCCATGAATCATATCCCTCAGTTTTACACAGCTGACCTATTCTATTCTATTCCTATCCAGATAGCATAATATAGGAATTTTATAGTATAAGAGTTTGGGATTTGGCGGGGAAGGGTGGGAAATCACACACTGAATCTTCAAAAAGAAAAGGAGTACTTGTGGCACCTTAGAGACTAACAAATTTATTTGAGCATAAGCTTTCATGAGCTACAGCTCACTTCATCGGATGCACGCTGAATCTTGGGTGTTTCAGTTGGTGGAGAAGGATCCAATAAAATATCTTTGCACAGACTCAGTCCTAGAGTTGTTTGAACTAAATTTGTTCATAAGTATGAACTGCTAGGTAGTTGGATATGGCTTCTCCATCTGTATTTTGAAAGTCAATGTCTCTCCTGTTAAGGGTTTGCTTTTCAGCCATTCTTTTTGCTAAGTTCTCAGTTATGTCAACCATATGGGATAAACAGAATGCTTAGAAATACTTCTCCATACTTATTATCTTAAACTTAATAGAAAGCCAGTATAATGTTTTATTTCATTTCTACTTATTAGGTTAAATGATTAAAAATAACTTACCAAGTGCTAGCATAGTAGAGCATCTGAGGCATTGCAGAATTTTCCCTATTCTTAGAACACTAAGTAATACAAGTACCAGGGGGTAGCCGTGATGTATCCACAAAAACAACAAGGAGTTCGGTGACATCTTAAAGACTAACAGTCCCTATTCAAGCCTAAATTAATGGTGTGGTTGGGTCCTTTGATGGTGGAGGACCCAACCACATCAGCGACACCATCAGTGGCTCATTCACCTGCACGTCTGCTAATGTTATATATGCTATCATGTGCCAGCAATGATCTTCTGCCATGTACATTGGCCAAACCAGACAGTCCCTACATAAAAGAATAAATGGACACAAATCGGACATCAGGAATGGTAACATACAAAAGCCAGTAGGAGTACACTTCAATCTTCCTGGACATTCTATAACAGATTTGAAAATAGCTATACTTGAACAAAAAAAGTCAGAAACAGACTTCAAAGAGAAACTGTAGAACTAAAATTCATTTGCAAATTTAACACCATTAATTTGGCCTTTATTATGGACTGGGAGTGGCTGGCTCATTCCAAAAGCAGCTTTGCCTCTCCTGGAATTGACACTGCCTCATCAATTATTGGGAGTGGACTACATGGACCCTGATTGAATTGGCCCTGTCAGCACTGGTTCTCCACTTGTGAGGTGACTCCCTTCTCTTCATGTATCAGTATATAATGCCCGAATCTGTAATTTTCACTCCATGCATCTGAAGAAGTGATTTTTTACCCACAAAAGCTTATGCCCAAATAAATCTGTTAGTCTTTAAGGTGCCACCGGACTCCTTGTTGTTTAAGTAATACAGTATCTCATATACTTTGATTTGGTAAACATTAACTTTTTAAGGAGAACCACTGTATGCGATTATAATTCTTTAAGATTAGTGATGTTTGTCAGTAACATGCTCTTTTAGAAAGTAGATGCATTTATAGGGAAAAAGACTTGGGACAATATATCCTGTGGAAGTTTCAAACCAAACAAACACTGCTGAATGCTATCTCTTAAGAATAAATATTACTATTCTAAGCCTAATTAAATACTATGCTATAACGAAGTAAGGGAAAGTAAGGAATCTGCAAATATTCAAAATGTATATACCAAAATTCTGAAGCTGAGATAGTAGATGCTTGACAAATGTTTTGTATTCTCTCAATTCCAGAGGGAGGTGCAGGTTGCAATGTTCTGCCCATTTAATGTGGCCAATGTTCGCAGAAAACTGCAGTCAGCAAAGAGAGGGCCTATAGCCTGATGTCACTTAATATTTTTTACTATACTCTGATACCTACAATGTGGCTGTATTAGTTTCTATTCAACAATAAAGTAAACCGAAATCTTGAATTCAGAATTAAAAGAAAGTACTGGACTGCAGTGTACATTTGATTGATGCTAGGCAATTAAACTGCTTCCCCTTATTTTTTGCAACGTGTGCATTAAAGCACATGTACTTAGTTTCTTGTTTTTCCTTCATTTCTTTCTGGAGACAAAAAAGGTACACTTCTTTTTTCCTGACTTGCAATTTTGGGATCTCATATTTTTCTTGGATATCAGTTGGATGGCAAGAGTCTATTGCCAGATATCCATGGACATTTTACAAAAGGTATTTTAAACAAATTTACCTTTAATGAGACTTTAATAAGTTAAGTTTGTTTCTTCAGAGTTCTATTGCTTAGATGAGCCCACCTCTTCCATACGTAATAACACCCCTCTACCACATACAAGATAAAGCAGATTTTATAACATATGGTTGCCATTTTGGGAATGTAACAAAATATACAGACAAGACGATGTTAACCAAACACAAATGTGTCTTATTAAAGGAACAAATACAGGTTATGAATAAATTATGTTAGTACTTGTATGGAAAGTTTATATGTTAATAGTGATAAAATAAAAAAAAAAACATTGAATGGTTATCCTTCCTGAAACTGTCATAGAATTTATTTTTTAAAAACAGTCTTCTCCACTAAATTGTATCTCCAATTGAATGATAATGGCTCGTGTACTCTTTTAGCTAAACTGCTCAGAAGGATGCCAACTGATTGCACAAGCACCTCAGCCAAAACTAACTATCTGCTGTATTGCAGTCTGTTGCAATGACAGATCTTTTGTAGGGACATTTGATGACTCATTATGAAGTCTTAATTGAATAGCAAGAATCACGTTGATGAACAGAGGGAAATTATTAATAGTATGTTCCAAGTATTAATAGTATGTTCCAAGAGGGGAACAGTATCAAATGGAATTTGCAGCAGTGATAGTGTTTGATATTTTACTCTCTCTAAATACTTATATTGCTCCCATCACTGTAGTATCACAGAGCCTAGTTTAAGTATACTAGAGCATGCCAAATTAGAATAAGGCATAAACGAAACTATGATTAGGCATTCCAGTACTACAAAAATAAAATTAAAATAAAAGCTGATGCATATCAATCATGCAGAATGACAGCCATAAATTGTTGGGTCACTTGAAGAGATTTGGAAGAGTCAGCCACAATGCAGCAAGATGAAATTCAGTACAAATAAATTTGAAATCCTACATAGTATTTTGAGATGGAAAACAGACACATTTGGGGACAGCTACTGTACTTTATTTAGAAAGTAATAAATTCACTGAAAACCTAAACTCACAGGTGAACAAAATACAAAACAAATTTGCTACACATGTATGTGGTGAAGAAACCTACTGTTGTACTAAAGTCTATATACATAGCCATGGTGTCAACACAATTCCAGTCCCTTCAGTTCCAGAAGGATCATTCAGAGAAGAGACAAAATACAAAGGAAAAGAAAAATGATTAGATACAAGATTGATGGATAAGTCACAAAGAGGGATTGAGGAAGCTAAATGTACATAGTTTAGTACAGAAGACTCAAGATCAGTCTATCGACATCCATCAGGTAACGCTACATATTATGGAAATGCATAAATAATTCATAATTGTAGAAGCTGATTAAGAGCACAAAGATCTAAAGCTATAGTAAAGAATGAAAAATTAACACTACGTCCTCAAAATTTTAACAGTAAGAAAACTAGACAGGTGAAGAGACAATCAAAGATTGGGGGTTAAGACACCATCATAATAAGTGATTTTTTAAAGAAAAATGGTTAGGGAATTAGACAGTAAATAACTAAGTGGTCTTTGGGGACCATAATCTAGGATTATTCAAACAATTTATTATTCATCAACATATCTCCATTAGTTTTTGTTTTGATCTTGATAATGGATGAAGATGAATTGTGGCTTGTGCAGAATAGCTTAGAACATGGACTAAGCTTTGTCATATTTTCAAGTACTCTGTGATCCAATGTGTGTTATCTCTCAATACTATCTTTTATTTTAAAATACTTTCCATGACTTAAAGCCTGTGAATACATAGATACTTACAGTTTATGGCACAAAATGTTCAGCTACCTTAGCTATGTTGATTATTAAAGTATGTTTTCATTCTTCTCCACCAAGAAATATGTTTTTATCAAGAACATGAAAATATTGGGTACTTTTAGGGAAAGACTAAAAACTTGTTTGAACTACTGTAGCATTTTAAGCTAATTTATGGAGTTGGCTATGGCTGGTTTTCTAATGTAAAACACCTGGAAACATTTGGGGGGGGGGGGAGAGCTCTGTTTAGTTGTTATGATATGAAATTTCATTCAAATGCTAAAGACAATTGTCATCTGTAATGAAAAGATGTTTTGTGTCTTCAAATCAAAACAGCGAACTTAAACAGCTAATAAATGACATCAGCTATTCTAGAGAAAAAAATTATACAGAAGTATGTGACATTATTGAAAATACTGATTTTGCTCTTAAATCTTTTTATTTAGAATGTGTTTTTGGCAAAAAGAAAAGTTAATATTGTCTTTAGGCTGCTATTTCAAGAAAGACAAAGCAGAAGCCCCTTTGTCCTGGTGAAATCTAATCTTCTGCTGGAAAATATTTTTGTCCATTAACAGCTTATCAAGGACCATCAAGAACAGGATCACCCAATGTCTGTCTCCTTATTTACTTAATTAAGCTGTCACAATGTGCTTGAGAGATACTGGATAGCATTACCAATTTCACCCTTAAAATAGCTCTGAATATTTTAAAAGTTGAAACAGACAAGACTGCTCTGACTAGTTTTGTAGTTACTGAACTTCAGCTTGACCACTGAAGAGAATTCTTAAAGATATGAACAAAATACTTCAGGCATGATGTCTTTCAGCTTTGTGATACACACATGAAAGAATGGTTTTCAGCAAGTGCACACCAATCATCTAAACCACAGTAGAATGATTTCATTAATATTTTAGCATCATTCCTTTTATTTTCAAATAACTATTTATATGCAAGGTGTGGACTGAGTAGGTTGCATATTTAATGAAAATTATTAATTGTATTCTATTTTATTAGAAGCCAGGCATCGGATAGTATTGAATTGTTTGGGAAATGTTAGTCAAAACAGCCAGGACGTTCTCATTAAAAGTCTAAAATATAGTGGCCCATGTTCCTGAGCAGCAGCAGAAGAGTGCTCAGGAAAGGAGGCTGGGGAGGGGGATGCAGTAGAGTTTTAAGTTAGGCTACTCTTACTACTCCCTGATTGTGGGGCATACTGCTGTACATTAGAGCAGCTCTTAATTGTGACACCTGTTGATGGCCCGAAAGGTCCATTCCAGCAGCGAGGGATCAGTGGGGCATAGGGATGCCCAAGCCACCCTTCCTTTTCTCCCAGTTAAACACTGTGTAGAAGTGAAAATAATATAATTAGATCAGTTATAGACTACTTTTTATCTCTTTGATGTTACAAGAAACCATGACCAAAAAAAGACAAATTTCTACCTCTACATCTTCTCTGTGTGTGATTTCTATTGAGACATAAGTGCCTTCCTCTGCTCTGCACATGTAGTGCCTGTCTTGATTGTCCATTTACCAAATTTTTTTGATAATCATCTGTTTGTTCACAAGAATCTCCCTGTAAACATCCACAGCGCCACCATGTTGTCATTAAGATCTTCTCGAAACTCTCTTCTGCTATCTGTGTTAGATACTTATACAGCCGGTAAAACCATAGTCTCTGAGTGCCTCACAATGTTTAATGCATTTATCTTGGAGGTACAACAACACCCATTTTACAGATAGGAATCTGAGGCACAGAGACCCAAATCCACCAAGGGACTTAGGGGTTACAACACCTCACTTTTAGGTGCCTAGCCACCCAGTAGACTCCACAAACCCTGGATCAGGCACCTAGGCTCCCTAAACAGTGCATAGGGATCTACAAAAGCCAGCATACTAGATCAGGAGCCACTTATGCTAGCCAATTGCAGTTAAGGGGACAGAAGGCTAAGCCCTGCCCCTCTCAGGCAGTTAAGTATTTAATTCTAGACTGGAGGGAAATGACTATCTCCACATGGGATCCACAGCCATGAACCCTCTCCTGGAGTCAGGTGACAAAGTAATTTCTTGCAAGACAGACAATAGCCCATGCCTAACTCCACACAAAAAAGTAGGAGGTGGCAGCAGTGACGGCAGCTTTCCTTGCAACTTTTAGTCCAGTGATGAGGACACTCACCCAGGATGTGGGAGACCCCAGTTTGATTCCCTTTTATGATGAGAAGAGCATCTCCCATCTCCCAGGTGAGTGCCCTAACCTCTGGACTGAGGAGTAACACTCTCCCAATGGCCTAATGCATATTTAATTATTTATACACAGTGAACACCTTCAACAAGAAAAACTGAGACATGCATCTCAGAATATCCCATAGTTCAGTGAGTAGGGCACTCACCTGAGAGGTGAGAAACCGACATTCAAATCCCTTCTCCTCATTAGGCTGAGGCAGGAATTGAATCGGCTCCCACACCCTGGGTGAATGCCACCCTAGAGGCAGAAACTTAGGGGCCTCAGGGATTTTAACAGTGAAAATCTAGGTGCTGAGGGACTTTAGATGCCTCCAGTATTAGGCAGCATCTTAGCTGGCGTTTTAAGGATCTCAGTGGCACCTAAATTTTGTACTTCAGTGACTAAAGTGGGAGTTAGGTGCCTACGTCCTTTTGTGGATCTGGGCTAGAGAGACTAAGTGGCTTGCCTATGGTCACACAGAGTCTGTGGAGGAGCAGGGAATTAAACCCAGGTCTCCCAAGAGCCCTTACTACTGGACCACCTTTATTCTACTGTGATGACATTGGTTAAGAATTTGGTGTTCTACGACCACTGCTTCTCATGCTGTTCATAATCATATCAGTTATCTTTTCCTGGTATCCACCTATTGTTTCTCCTTATATTTAGGCTATGTGTGCCCTGCTTGTGTGCACGCACTCATTGAGTTAGCACATGTATAAATAGCAGCGTAGCTATGGTAGCATGGGTAGCAGCAGAGACAGCATGGTTAAGCTGTGCCGAGTACAAAACCATCTGAACCCTTTGGGTATGTAGTCAGCATGGGTCAGCCATGCTTCCACTGGTGCTACTTGTGCTACCGCAGCTACACAACTACTCATCCTGGCACTAGCTCTCATTGAGCTAGCAAAATCACTTATACATGAGGAGGGGAAGTTACACCCCTAGCACACAGCACACAAGTAATCTTCGATTATAAACCCTCTGAGCTCAGAACATCTGTTTGATAATTGCCTGCACGCAATGAGGTCTTGGATGCCTGACTGAGGGTTCTACCATCACCACCACAACGTAACCCTTCTACCAGGTGGAGTTGGCAGCAACAAGGACCAGGTTCAATATCTAGGGACTTCCTCTTAACAAAACAAAACAGAACAGAACAGAACTGGCTCGAGCCCCCTCCCAGTAATCTGGGAAAACTTGCCACCACCCCTGGATGCCTCTAAAAGGTGATACTTCTGCTCTCACAAGCACTGAGACTGTATATAACAAAAGAGAAATTTTATTCAAAGGGAACGGGAACCTAGCATTAATTTGGGAAAACACCACAACCACATTCAAAAACATGCGACTATAAGCAAACCCAACCTCACAGTGCATTGGGCATTAGACAGATTTGTAACCCAAAACCAGCCAAAATTTATCTACTGCACCTATCTAATATTTAGATCCATTCCACCCTTCTGCTTTACTTCCAAGTAGTTGAAAATAAGTGTAAGTGAGTTAGGCCAGATCAACACACAGGAACCTATATTATCTGAAGACAATCCTTATATACACTGAATTTATTTTAATGATACAAACTAACCAAAGAATATTAATGTGTATGATGTATTAATTTCATTAGGGATATAATTTTGATTTAGAGGTGTAACTGAAAATGATTTTAAGAGACAACATTTAATCCTTGTATAGATTACACATCAGTAAAAAGGTTACTTTTGGATAAAAAGCACTATTTACCTGTAAGGTCATGGCAAAATATCTACTATGGGAGGAAAAAACTATCATACCATAGGTATCTAGGACCTCTAACCTCTTTACTTGGAATGTCACAACCTCTCCAGATTTCACAGCTGAGGTACAACTCTCTCTCTTTCAAGGGTTTGTTTTTCAAAAGATTTCAATATCAAACATGCACTTCACTCCTTTCTAAGTATCCTTTTCCCCAGAATAACATTAATGCATCATTATAAAAGCACATTTTAAACCCATAATACTCTAAAATAGTTTTGAAATTGCAGAAAAGAACTACAATATAAAATCAACCAGATCCTCAGGTTTTACTGTACCTGAATCACAATAACCAACCCACACATGCTATTTAATATTCGATTAAATATTTTATCCTATGATTAAGTCTATCAATGTTTTGTTTAGAGTAAAGTTCATACATCAACTCACTAAAAGAAAAAATGTGTTTTAAAATTAAAAGAAACAAATCCACTTAGCAGTCGCTATCTATCTCCATTGCCTGGGAAACAGAACAGGATTTTGCTGTGGTAACCTGAATTCAGCTGACCAGCAATTTCCCTTTCTCAGTCTTCTGCTTCCATTGTTACCAGCCCATGAAAGAGTATCCGACTATAGCGGATTGTCCTCATGATACATAAATGGCACTATGTCCTCATCCATATTACAGTTTTGACGATGGTAAGAAATATTTGAGATAAGCTCTTAAAATCATTTTCATGATGTTTCCAATCAACATTTTTGTTTAAAATATTTTTCCTTATCCATGAGGCACATCCGTATAGCAAGTATGTGGTTGTGAGTGCAGCCTACACATTATTATACCATATATTGTTATTCACCACACATGTTGACTACTTAAAATCAGCAATGGTGTCTAAATGACTGAATTTCTCTCACTACTGAGAGAGAGGAACTGAAATCAATGAGGTCACACCTGTGTAAAGCCTGTGAGAGACCAGAATCAGACCATAAAGAGAGACTGCCAACACTTGTGGCTCAAGAATTCATATCACAACGTAGTTATTGTTGAACTGATGGTTTAATTATGTCGATGGGAGAGCTCTCTCCCATCCGCATAGAGTGGCTACACAAGCGACCTTACAGCAAGTGGTATAGCTGTGCCGCTGTAAGCTTGTTAGTGTACACATGGCCTAAGCCCACTGTAAAATTGTTTAACTATTGTTAAAATCATTTTAGAAATTATTTCAGGAGCCCAATTTACACAAGTAAATTAATTGTTTCTATTACATTTTATGCATAAAGTTTTTTAACTTCCAAGTATTCAAAATATTTGGCAACAAAGTAGAGAAGATTTTCAGCAATGTGATATGTGAAATGTGTGATTAGTTTTATCAGATCCAGACAATGTAGGAATAAACTGTTGGTTCTGCAGGCAGATTTTTCAATAACTTTTACAGTACATCATCTTAAATAGGGTAAAATTTCAACGATTCTGGCCATCAAATATCAAATCATAAAGATGTCAAGATGACTGCAACTAGCAGGAACACCATTTACTGCAAAGAATTGCAAGCCAGTAACTTCTTACTGCAACTTAGCGACATAATATTTTATGTAGAACTTTTTTTAAAAAAGTAGAGTTAGTGCCATACAGTCAGAAAGCCTGATAACCTTAGATTTTGACCCCTTGTTATTGATTAAATGCAAACTACAAAGTAACAGTAAGGTTGAAATTACAACTTTGCAGAAGTCAAGTCAGTCAAAGTTACACATCTGTAGCAACAGTAATGCAGCTCCCCCTCCTCCCCCTTCATCCCATGCCAGCCCTTCCATGCTATTGTTTGGGGAATGAGGTCACAGATTGCCATATATCCATGCCAAGGCACTTTCATATCATAGTGATGAGCACAGTAAATTCATGCATATATCAATGTGACAATTTGGGGAATCTGTATTTGACATTTTCTAACTCTTTTTGCTATTGAAAACTGTGTCAGACCACAAACTACATTTGAATGTGAGACTTGTTGCCTTTTCTATTGTCATTTTACCTCCACGTTGGATCAAAATTCCAAGGGATGGTAACATAGGGGCATGGAGCCTACAAACCTATCTTAGAGACAGTTGTTTAGGGCTGTTAACTAATGAATAGAACTGGCCCCCCAACAGAACAGTAAGATGGCTGAAGGTGGTGGGGAGCCAGTTTGCTCTAACTTCTCTGCAGGAGATTGGAATTTGAAGAGTGGACTTTCGTCAGCAGCTGTACCAAGAAACCAGATTTTAGTGGTCGGACTTATAAACTTAAGGGACTCACAAAGTAAGAGAAAGAGGAATCTGTGGACAGGAGGGGGAACAGAGGGGCTTTTGTAGCAGAGGGGTCCTGTTTAACAGTAGGACCAGCCCAGGTCAAAGAAAGCAAAGAGACAGACACTCCATGTTTCAGAGAAGAAGCCATGAGCTGCAGGGAGAGCACCCTGGACAATCCAGAGGACTCAGAACTAAGCCCAAGCATGCTCCAGAGTAGTGAGAAAACTGAGGCAGGGAAATTAGTATAGGTGTATTTATTATTTTTGTCTAGCTCTGTAAATCTTCTGTGCTATGTAAATAAGGAGTAAATTGTGTTTATAATCCTTTTAAAAACCTATCTGTGGGTCTGTCTGCCTCATCTATCAAGTATCCCAGAAGAGAGAATTGTGGACTTCAGCTATTAAGAAGTAGGGGGGCAGTGCTGATCCTAGAGCATTTGGGCCATGCAGACCCACTTCTGTGAAGGGGTAAGAGTGCTGGTGCCCATGAAATGCGCCAGAGAGGCCAAAGAGAAAGACTGTGCGGTAGTCTTCTCAGATCCATGGAAGCTTCAAGCACACAACTCCAGCAGACTGAGAACCAACACAGCAGCCTGGTGCATGTCCAGCAGAGGGAATTTTACCAGAACTGTGCATTACAACCACATACAAAATTAAAGCCATTTTCCAACCCAACTACCTCCCTGAGGTCACAGTTCCTCTTCAAGGGGCCCCTCAATAACTGTCCCTAACAGTTCTGAAATCAAAGTCATGCTAATATCACATTAAAAGAAAAGTTTTACAGAAATAGAAAACAAAATAAAAGCCAAAATAATGTGTGTTGCCAAATACTAATGCTGACACTAAGCTTCATTTAAAAACAATATTGAAATTTTACCTGTTTCCTGATGAAAACAAAAGGTGTCTTCCTCTCTCAGATTTCTCTTTCTGCCTGTCAGCTCAATCTTGGCATATATCCAAGAGCATAGATGGGTTTTGGTATATGTAGTGGTGAGCTGGAGCCGGTTCGCACGAACCGGTTGTTAAATTTTGAAGCAGTTTTAGAACCGATTGTTAACCTGCTTCCCTGCAGGGGGCGCTGAGGCTTTGATGGGCTCCGGCCGCGAAGCGATGTAATTCCTCCTCCGGCCGCCGGGGGGCACTGTGCTGCGGGAGCCATGTGGGCTGCTGCCTGGCCCTGGGCAGGAGCCCTGTTGATGCTGCTGCTGCTCCCCCGTCCCCTGGCCCTGGGGCTCCCGCTGCTGCCTGGTGGGTCCCCGGCACCCTGCCCACAGCCAGCCCGTCTCCAGCCACCCCTGCACCCTCTGCCCTGCCCGCAGCCAGCCCCTGCCGCACCACCTGCCCTGCCCGCAGCCAGCCCCTGCCAGACCCCCTGCCCTGTCTCCAGCCAACCCCTGCCACACGCACCCCCTGCCTGCAGCCAGCCCCTGCCGCACACACCCCCTGCCCGAAGCCAGCCCCTGCCGCACCCCCTGCCCTGTCTGCAGCCAGCAGAGGGACTTTTACCAGGACTGTGCAGTACAACCACATACAAAATTAAAGCCATTTTCCAACCCAACTATCTCCCTTAGGTCACAGTACAGTTCCTCTTCAAGGGGCCCCTCAATAACTGTCCCTAACAGCTCTGAAATCAAATTCATTCTAATGTCACATTAAGTCAGCCCCTGCCTCTGCCCCGCCTGCAGCCAGCCCCTACATCTAGTCAGCCCCTGCCCTGCCTACAGCCAGCCCTGCATCCCCTGCCCTGCCCGCAGCCAGCCCCGCATCCCCTGCCTCCAGCTAGCCCTGCCCCACGCCTCTGTCTCCAGCTGGCCCCACGTCCACTGGTGCCCTGCAGTTCCCAGGGCAGTAACCCTGAACACCTGCTTCAATGAGGGGGGCAGGGAGCAGCTGGGACCCACACATGTGCACACCATAGGGTGACCAGACAGCAAGTGTGAAAAATCAGGACGGGGGTGGGGGGTAAGAGGAGCCTATATAAGAAAAAGACCCCAAAATCGGGACTGTCCCTATAAAATCAGGACATCTGGTCACCCTAGCACACCCCCAGGGAGTGGCAGGGACCCACACATGAAACGGAGCTCATTTCTAGTTCAGGCCCATCTTTTTAAAAAAGAACTTTAGGTAGGGTTAACATGCACCCATATTTTCCCAGACAGGTCAGGCTTTTTGGTTCTTAAATCGCTGTCCGGGAGGAATTTTTAAATTTTAAAAATTTCTCCCGGGAAAATACGGAGGTATGGTAACCCTAGTGGTACAAAAAATACATACTGTGGCACATGCCTTAAATCAGAACTTTTTATAGGGAACCGGTTGTTAAGATTTTGGCAGCTCATCACTGGGTATATGGGTTTTGGCAGTTCAGTCTCATGTTTCAATTTGTATTGTACATTAGATCACCCTTCCAACCCAGATTAAGATAATTTCCCTTTCCAGGTAATACACATCAATAAATCAAGATAGATTGCTTTGGGAATGACAAATTATGACACAACATTGGTTAGCCTATCTCCAAATATGTGAATATCACTCAGTAGTCTTGCCACGTTGCCTTGCCCCCTCTAAGATTTGAATACTTAGGCCCCAATGCTGCAAACACATATGGAAGGAACTCATGGGTCCCATAGTCCAGGCTCCTGTCTGAGCCCAGATATTTACACTGCAATTTTATAGCCCTGCAGGCTGAGCCCCTCAACCCCAAATCAGTTGACACAGGCCAGCCACAAGTGTTTTACTGTATTGTGGACATATCCTAAGTGATTATATTCTGCCCTGTCATTTGTGTGCAGGTAATTTTTGCTAGTTACATGTAAATAGAAGATTAATATAATCTGTGCACTTATGGGATAATATACTCTTCAACCTCTCGAGTATAGCTAGCAATCACAATATGTGATCAACAATGTTTCTAGAAGGTACAATCTACAAGCAGCTTTTCAAGCCCATGTCTCTTACTGACTCCTGTGCTACATGCTACAAACATTAATTTAAAAAACCTCTTCAAAGTACTTTTTGCTATCAACCAGACACATATAATATCTACCATGCAAAAAAGATGGAAACGCATACAACACATGGCGTCATAAGTGAACTGCAAACACAATTGCCGATCTTATTTCTTCCTTCTCATTACGAGACAAAGACTCCATTTTCATACAGCAGTGAAACTACCTGTGGGCTGATAAGTCTGACTTACAAAAGCAGACCTTGGCACAGGAAACTACATGTTACCATGGAGATTGCATTTGTGGAGTTTGATTTAATAAGAGCCATTATCTGTGGAAAACACAATCTGCTGAAGACTTCCTAGCTGTAACAAGAAAAAACATTCTCAAAAAAATGGCAAGTCTGTCAGTTTTCGAAGCACTTAATAAATTAGCAGCACTCAAAAATTCTATGTACTCAATAAAAACTTTGCATAACAACAGGATTTCTAAAGAAGTGTATAGAGGCATAGGGTTTATTCATTTTATCCAATGTGGTATAGAAATCAGAAGAGGGGATTGGGAATCACAGTTCCTAAGTTTTTTTTCCCCCACTCTGCCACCGTGACTTGTTGTTACTTTCATAGAATCATAGAATATCAGGGTTGGAAGGGACCCCAGAAGGTCATCTAGTCCAACCCCCTGCTCAAAGCAGGACCAATTCCCAGTTAAATCATCCCAGCCAGGGCTTTGTCAAGCCTGACCTTAAAAACCTCTAAGGAAGGAGATTCTACCACCTCCCTAGGTAACGCATTCCAGTGTTTCACCACCCTCTTAGTGAAAAAGTTTTTCCTAATATCCAATCTAAACCTCCCCCACTGCAACTTGAGACCATTACTCCTCGTTCTGTCATCTGCTACCATTGAGAACAGTCTAGAGCCATCCTCTTTGGAACCCCCTTTCAGGTAGTTGAAAGCAGCTATCAAATCCCCCCTCATTCTTCTCTTCTGCAGGCTAAACAATCCCAGCTCCCTCAGCCTCTCCTCATAACTCATGTGTTCCAGTCCCCTAATCATTTTTGTTGCCCTTCGCTGGACTCTCTCCAATTTATCCACATCCTTCTTGAAGTGTGGGGCCCAAAACTGGACACAGTACTCCAGATGAGGCCTCACCAATGTCGAATAGAGGGGAACGATCACGTCCCTCGATCTGCTCGCTATGCCCCTACTTATACATCCCAAAATGCCATTGGCCTTCTTGGCAACAAGGGCACACTGCTGACTCATATCCAGCTTCTCGTCCACTGTCACCCCTAGGTCCTTTTCCGCAGAACTGCTGCCTAGTCATTCGGTCCCTAGTCTGTAGCTGTGCATTGGGTTCTTCCGTCCCAAGTGCAGGACCCTGCACTTATCCTTATTGAACCTCATCAGATTTCTTTTGGCCCAATCCTCCAATTTGTCTAGGTCTTTCTGTATCCTATCCCTCCCCTCCAGCGTATCTACCACTCCTCCCAGTTTAGTATCATCCGCAAATTTGCTGAGAGTGCAATCCACACCATCCTCCAGATCATTTATGAAGATATTGAACAAAACTGGCCCCAGGACCGACCCCTGGGGTACTCCACTTGATACTGGCTGCCAACTAGATATGGAGCCATTGATCACTACCCGTTGAGCCCGACAATCTAGCCAGCTTTCTACCCACCTTGTAGTGCATTCATACAGCCCATACTTCCTTAACTTGCTGACAAGAATACTGTGGGAGACCGTGTCAAAAGCTTTGCTAAAGTCAAGAAACAATACATCCACTGCTTTCCCTTCATCCACAGAACCAGTAATCTCATCATAAAAGGCGATTAGATTAGTCAGGCATGACCTTCCCTTGGTGAATCCATGCTGGCTGTTCCTGGCCACTTTGGTGGTTCCTGGCCACCTTGGTGAATCCATGCTGGCTGTTCAAGGCCACTTTGGCCTTGAGCTCATTATATAACTTCTCTCTACCTTGATTTACACATCTGTATCATATAGATATCCATATATACCTCTCTCAAATATTAATAAATTATATCTGATAGATTCCACAGTTTGGAAAGTGCTTTCCAAAAGGCACAATCTCTGCTCTGAAGAGTTTACAATCTAAAAATATTGCAGCGTTTAGTTATCTGTAAAGCTTTTTGAAATCATTAAATGGAATACCAGTACTAATATTACTGCTGTGGAATTCACTCTACATTCTCATTGCACTGCTTGATGCCAAGCCTCCAGAGATTAATTAGCCCACTGTCTCCAACAAGTTGAACTATCCCCGTTAACTCTTATGCCTAGTTATGAGAAAATAGATGTTGACATTATTAACTACTTCAATGCTTATCATCTTTGCAGAAACATTTATCTGCTTTGAAATTAAGAAAAGACCTGGAGTAGGGGAAACTCCCATTTTCCCACATTTACCCACACATTCAATTTGAACCCCACGTACATCAACATATAACTGGTATCATATTCTTATCCACCTTTTACCTTCAGGGGTATTCAAACTTTTCAAAGCTCTTTCACCCATCTTTAACTATCAGTTTTTCTTAATACTTCATCTCATTTTTTTTAGATTTCCCTAAACATTTGTTGAAGTCTGACACTTTTCTCTTTAGGCACTTCACAATGGGTATTCTATTTTTTTCTTGTAACTATCACACTGTACATAAAGAGGCTTATCAATCTGATTTAGTCAATTTGCTTAGTCTCTGTAGCCCAGTACATACTGTCCTTTGTCTGATGACTGCCTGGAATGTTTTATTCTGCACATACTTCACATCTGCTACTCAGCTTTATATAGTCTTGGACAAGATCAGTCATAATCATCTTCAGCACAGTGGTATACTTTGTACAACTTACAGCATCTGCCTTGGAGCCAGTTGACCTATGACCCTCATATTTGCACCTAAATTCAGCTCATGAGCCTGGGTTTTATCTCCTTCACTGGTCTCTAAAATACACACCACCAATTCTTACAGGCCAGATCCTCAACCTGTGTAAACACAGCAGTTTACACAAGCGGAGGGTATAACCCCACCTTTTTTTTTTTTTTTTTGCTTGAAATTGATTACTACTGTATATTTGAAAGGCCTCAGATTTTATGTACTGTATGTCATCATTATTGACAAAAAACAGCCACTTGTTTAGTAGCGCTTATAAAAAACAAGTAGTTGTGTTGCCCTTGGCTCTGAAATAGCAGTTAACTAATAACATTTATTCCCAGAGGTGTGCTGACACCAATTAGTAAAGTTAATGCACAAAGATGTTTTGGCACAAGGCTCCATATAAGATGAAACTAAACACACATGAGCTCCACATGTTAAATTCAGTTCAATTTAAAACATTAGGGGAAGGGAGGGGAAATCAATATTTGTCCAATAGAAAAAACCCAAACAGTGGAGAAAAATAAATTTTAAACTTTATTCTAAACACTAGGCTTTGTACTGTAACTATTCTATTTAGGGAAGTCCCATTTAAAAAAAAAACAATGAGAGTTCTAAGTACTACTTTATTGCAAAGATCAAGCTCCAATATTATTAGGAAGGTAGAATATCACAAACTGTGTAAAGAAAGAACCAAAATTTAGAAGCTATAAAAAGTTACCTGCTGGAAGCTTTCCAACTCTCTAACCTTGCTAACATAATATCGCAACAATTTGCCTCTTATTTTACTCATTCCATTGCCTGTTGGTTAAATGCTTTCTAGTTATTTATAGCTCTCTATAGACTCTCTCCATAGAATCCAACAGATTTTCTGGGCCCACATACTTTACTACATGGCCTCCATTCTTAAAGAGCTAGTCTTTTACCTGGTCTTTCAAACTGACCGATATCCCATGAACATCTACAATTCTTGGTTTCCTTTGAACCAAAACTCTCTTCAGAAATAGGTACATAATCCAACATCTCAGTGTGTTGAAAACTCCCTTCAAAATACATTTCATATTTTCTATTAGTTGATATCACAATATGCTGTTCTTCAGGAGGCTGCATTTTAGTGGTGGGTGAAGTGATCCCTGTAGATCTAAGGCCTGATTCTCATCATACTTCCATCCGTGTAAGACAGGAGTAACTATTAACTAGTGGGATTTCATTGATGTAAAACAAACATAAACAAGATCAAAATTAAGTCTGTGGTCTCTCATGGACCTTGGAATAGAAAACTATGTACAAATTTATATCTGTATGTTTTAGCTTTTCCATATGTCACTCAGAGATCATAAAAAGGACATATGTAGAAAAATTCTATTTTAAAAAAATTGTATTGCCAGTGTGTTTGCTACCAGAAGTTAGCTCTAGCTTATGCATGTCTCCCACACAGTGTAGCTCCTCCAAATTATTAATTATTATCTGACTTTTTAAAGGGAAATCATTGCAGAGGGCGCTTATGGTATTTACATCAATATTCAAAAGCTTTTTACACTTTCAGTAAAAATGTATATTTAAAGCACACTGTGTGAGTTAAATACATTCATTTTAACAAACTTTTTGTAATTTTGGATGTTACTATATACTTTAGATCAGTTTACAATGTAAGGAGGTATCTTTAGAAGGAAGACAAAGTGTAATTTAATCCTTGTGTAGACAGCCTCTTCAGAGTCTCCCATCTTCCTGTATTTTCTCGGAGGAAACTAGCAAGTAAAACTGGATGACATCATCATATACAAGATCTATAGGAGAGAAAAAAAAGATACTATATTACTTGAATACTTTTACCTTTCATACTCACAATCCCATTATCTAATTATGATCTGTATTATTTATCTGTATGATCAATACTCTGCCTCATACATATATGCCCACACAGCATTCTTACAATACAGCTAGTGCACAATCCTCACATCAAATGAAAAAGGAATACAAGTCAAGGAATTGTAACCTTACCTGCCTCAGTTTATAATCTTTCAGGCCCAGTTGGGGGGAAGGGGAGAGGAGGGAAATCATTAATTCCCTCTTCTTACTCTTCTCTTACAGCAAAGTAATTCCTAGAAGATGATACAGTATCTGCAAGAGAAACAAAACAAAACCTAAATTGATCACATCCTTTGCCAAGCCCCTCTCCCCCACCAATAAAGATGATGAATGAAGAGGAACTGAAAAATAATGTTAAAGTAAATTCAGTAGAAAACAGAAAAACAGAAAAATGAGTTCAGTGATGACAAATGTAAACAATGTGAATATAGCTGCAAAATAAATTCACTCACTATAAACTTACCACAAAAGGGCTCCTCCTAATGACTTCTGAGTGGTTCACTGGGAGAAGTGGACCTCTGCTTAGGCGCCTCCATTGTTTTTCTTCTGCTGCACCCTCTGCTCTCGATAACTGCAGCTCATGTATGCACATGGAATGACCCCATTTACAAGAGTAAATGCCCAGTTGTGGTTTTGGTTGTTAAATGATCATCTGCAGTTTTGCAGAAAGAAACTGTCAGGCCATTAGGAATCTTTGCTAAGAAAGCAGTGCAGGATCAGGCTCAAAGTTTCACTAATGAGTCCATTCCTATTCCTACATATGCTAATAAGCGCAAACAAAACCCTCTAGCTAAACATCTCCAAACTTTAAACTTAAGCAAGCCCATGTTACAAAGTCTCTTATATCCCCCAAACAGTTTCAAGATCAATTCTTGGGCATTGTTCCAGGTTACACAGCTGGCTTGGTGTTTAAATTATTTGTTAAACCGTTGTCAAACTATTGAGTTAAGGCTGTAAGTATGTATAAGAAATTTAGGGTTAAAAATACAGGGATGTCATAATTATGCCCAAAATAAGCATTACAAACCCAGGATATTCAGAGTTAACCTTAAGTTTAACATGTCGGGTTTTACTTTTAAGATATGGAAACACAGAGTTTGGATATCTAACCAACCATAACTCTGCCATGTAGTGGGAATGGCCGGGGGGAGGGATGTTTAAAAAAAATCAAATGTATACTCTGAATGAATCAGTTTACTCTGATCTGGGTCTATTAATTGTACAGTTATTGCATGATGTTGTTACAAGGAAAAGTTACAGTTGTTAAAGATGTTACCCCAATATAAGGGATTTTTTTTAAAAAAGGGGGGATAGCAATTCATACTGCAGGATACATGACAACCACTAATCATCTTGGGTTAGGGAAAAACAATAGGTACATTAGTCTACAATTGTCCAGATATTACAAAAGATTTCACACATGTATATTTCTATAGTTCAGAAAGGCCTGTGGTCCTCCAGAACAAGGGAGAATCAGGACTCTTAGTCTAGAGCAGATGATTTTTATCCTTTAGAATTTTCATATCATGTTTTATAATAGGAAAAGGCTGGATCTATGGAGGAGCTTAAGAGAGTTAGGCACATACAGGGAGTTGTTCATCTGCCTCCTTGAGGCTGCTTTGAAAATACTATCCACAATATTCAGAGTATACTTGCAACAATGCTTTCTGAGTACACACGTCCATGTATAAATAACATTAAAAGCAATTTTTGGTCTTGTACATAACAAGCCCAAGTAAATTGTTTAGAAAGTGTATTAAACTGATATTTGCAAATGAAGATTGAGGTTTAGTAATCTATAAATAAACTGTCATATTAAAAACTATTTAGAGACTGGTGAAAACTAGTAGTAAGTTGGTTAAAGACTGCTCTTCAAGACAGAACCTTCTCCTCCAATGGCTCAAGGGAAAGCATCTTTGAAATGAAGAAATTTCTCAAAGTGAACTGTCACAAGTATAATTGACTAGTTCTATTTTTTTCCAAAAATTAATAAGCTATATTTATTATTCATATTGTTGTCAATTTTCCCTGTTTTTTTCACAAATATAGTTCACAATTGAACTATACTACTAAGTTCAAATAAAAATGACACCCATCCATTTTGTATATTAACTCTCTTCAAAGAAGTTGGAGTGTACAATCTTACCAGTCAAAGGGAGGGAACCTGGAGAATCCTTATTTGCCTAGGTAAGCCGGGGGCGGGGGGAAAGGAAAACCCTAAAGATAGCAATATAAATTGAGAAAGTGAATTAAATAAGGAACAAATATTATTTCCGCATAAGCCAATACCACAAAGGAAGATTTAAACATGCTCTTCCCTTTTTGAGTTTAATCAGAAACATAGTAAGTTGTCCGATACTATGTTAAAATCAGCACATACCCAGCTGTTTGACTGTTCTAACTTCAGAAAAAGGGATTTGTCTACCTCCACAACAGATAGGCATTTTCACATTATCTTATGGTAATAAGTAAGGCCCTACTTGAATTGTGGGATGACTGTCAAAAAATTACATCTTAGTTATGGACAAGTCATGGAAAATTGTGGAAAAGTAATAGTGGACCTTATTATTTGCAGTTATAAAATCCATTATTACTTGTCCATGATTTTCCACTGTTGGTCGCCCGAGGCTGACAGCGAGGGCTCCCACTGTCAACCCCGCTGCACAGTGGGGGTCCCACTGTCAAAATAACAGTGGAATCTGAATATGGTAGAATCCGCAATTTCTACAATATCAGAAGTAAAGTAGGGCCTTAGTAATAAATATATTACAGAAATAGGGATACCTTAGCATAAAAACTTGCTAGACAACAGATAGGTTGATCTTGAAGCATCCTGAGACTATGACAGTAAAAAACTGGGCATATTTGGTTTTGAGAAAAGAAGACTGATGTGGGACCTGATAATCTTCAAATATGCTATGGGCTGTTATAAAGAGGATGGTAATCAATTTTTCTCCATGTCCACTAAACGTAGCAATGGGCTACTCTGCAGCAAGGGACATTTTAGGTCAGATATGAGGAAAAAATTTCTAACTATAAAAGTAGGTAAGCTCTGGACTAGACCTGCAAGGGAGGTTGTGGAACCCCCATCACTGGAAGTTTTTAAGAATGGGTTGGACAAATACCTCTCAGGGATAGTCTAGGTTTACTTGGTCCTGCCTCAGCACAGGGCGGGCTGAACTTTACTGTGAAGGCCCTTCCAGCCCTACATTTCTACAATTCCCACAAACAATGGAACTCTTACAGGCTGTTTGAGAGCCAGGAAGTTTCCCCAGTGTGGTTACCGAGGTAAACCCTGGACTATTTGGTAATGTCTGGCTACTTTAGCACCACTCTGGAGACTAAAGGTTTAGTGGTACAATGAACTGTCTCCCTTTTTTCTGCAAACTCCCTAAGGAGTGCTCTTCCTCATATCTTAAGAAATTAAGTTTTCTTAGTTCCTGATAATTCTGCTTTGCATAACTTCATGTCTATTGTTCCACCAAATTCTAGCTTTTTCTGATTGTTCTCATTGACAGAAGTACATGTAAAGATAATGTTTTCAGGTGGAAAGCCACAGTGTGATTGAAAGTGAATTATGCATGACTAAGCCTGTACTCCTGCCATCTTATTTCTCTCATGTTAGGATAATGAGAAATTTCTAATAAATAGCATGGAGAAGGTGAGGAGAATGAGTTATTTGTATTATTTTTATGAATATCATATGCACCTCAGTTTACCTTCTTGATATTATCCTACCTGACTGCACAGAGCTAAATTCAAGGAGCCTATTGGAGGAAACAGACACGCATGGAAACAATGATAACAATAAGGTACCACCAGAGAGAATACCAAGGGTCATTAAGGAAAACAACAAGGGAGTCATTAATAGAGAAATGCCCCCGCCCCTGGCCTAGCTCCAACCAGGCTAGCAGGTTAATTTTCCCTCAGCCCAAGCATAAGATCAAAGGGATGAAAAGGTGAGCAGGGCAGCAGTAGTTGGAGATGAGTCTCTGGCAGAAAGACTCAGAGACTGCTGCAAGGACTGTAGGAGTAGGGATGATTGGACTGAGTGAAATTTACCAAAAACTTCAAGGAAAGAATAAAACTCAAGTGAGATCCTTAACCCTTTTCTCTACTTATGTACCTTTGGATGAATAAATATTTTGTTTGGAAGAAGCTATTTTTGAGTCACTTTGATCAGCCACTGGTCACAGGCTTTCAAAAGGAAGAGTTTTCAGGTGCCAAACAAAGTTGGAGATGTCCTATTAACACAGTTGGTAAATGGGGGTGGGCCTACAGCCCAAAGATCCTGTCTAAGAGCAGTAGGACCACATGGATCCATCCAGAAAAAGGGAAGGTAGCAACACCAGTCACCAGAGAAGTGTACTTGACAGGGACTAAAAGTGGGTCTGAATCACAGGATGCCCTTTAACAATGACACCAGGTATTTTGTTGGGCTGACAAGTGATTTAAAAAATTGCAATTAATTGCGCTGTTAAAAATTAACAGAATACTATTGGTCACGGAGTGTGCGGGACTCAGGGCCCTACACCCCCACTTCCTGTGATTCACCATGACTCTCAGCCAGCCAGTAAAATGGAAGGTTTATTGGACGACAGGAACACAGTCCCAGACAGAGCTTGTAGGTACAACCAGGACTCCTCAGTCAAGTCCTTCTGGGGGGCAGGGAGCTTAGATCCCAGCCCTGGGGCTCCCTCCATTTCCCCAGCCAGCTCGAAACTGATACCCCATCCAGCCGTCTCACCCCGCCTCCCCCTGGTTCCTCCTCCAGGCTTTGTCCAGTTTCCCGGGCAGACAGTGTTACCTGGCCCCAACCCCCGACCTGGGCTCTCATGTTACATCCCTCAAGGAAAGTCTCCCATCCCCAATGCAGACAGTCCAAGTAAAACTCACCTGCAACATTCCCAGGTCAATACTCCCCCCTTCCTGCTGCGTCACACTATTTATATAAATATTTTTGATGTTTTCCACATTTTCAAATATTGTTTTAAATTACCACACAGAATACAAACTGTACAGTGCTCACTTTATATTTTATTATAAATATTTGCACTGCAAAAATAGTATTTTTCAATTCACTTAATACAAATACTGTAGCACAATCTCTTTATCATGAAAGTTGAACTTACACATGTAGAATTATATACAAAAAATAACTACATTCAAAAATAAAACAATGTAAAACTTTAGACGCTACTTCTTGTCCACTCAGTCCTACTTCTTGTTCAGCCAATCGGTCAGACAAACAAGTTTGTTTACATTTTCAAGAGATAATGCTGCCCGCTTCTTGTTTATAATGTCACCTGAAAGTGAGAACAGGCATTCGCATGGGATATCTTGCAACGCCAGCTACAACAGTCCCATGCGAACGCCTGTTCTCACTTTCAGGTGTATAGCAGCGTCCTTGCAGGGTCCTCCTGGCTCCTGCCCCCACTGGGCTAAGAAAGTCACACAGAGACCTTTAGATGGAGTGCCCACCTGGGGCTTTTATTTATATGCTGTGCTCCCACCACCTTTCCACCATACAAGTAGTCCCTTTCTTGTAGTCCACTGGCAGGAGAGAGGGGGCAAGCTATCTCTCTCTGCTTCCCCTCATTGCCTTCCCTCTACTGCAGCTTTCCTCTTTCCAGCACCTGCCCCGACTGTCTTCCCCTGGGGCTCTTATCCAACCCGGCCTGATGAATCATGTTGTTCAAGCTTCCCCAGTCAGGGCCAGGTCAGCTACCCAGCTCCAATTCGTCTCCCTTAATTGGAGCTAGAGTGACAGAGTGTAGTTTTCTGCTTAGCACCCTGGCACAAGGTGACGTTGTAAACAAGATGCGGGCAGCATTATCTCCCATAAATGTAAATAAACATGTTTCTTGTAGTAGTTGGTTGAACAAGAAGTAGGACTGAGTGGACTTGTAGGCTCCGAAGTTTTACATTGTTTTGGTTTTGAGTGCAGTTATGAAACAAACAAACACAAAAACTACATTTGTAAATTGCACTTTCACAATAAAGAGATTGCACTATGGTACTTATCTGAGGTTAACTGAAAAATACTATTTCTTTTGTTTATCATTTTTATAGTGCAAATATTTGTAATAAAAATAATATACAGTGAGCACTATACACTTTGTAGTCTGTTGTTATTGAAATAAATATATTTGAAAATTTAGAAAAACATCCAAAATATTTAATAAATTTCAACTGGTAGTCTATTGTTTAACAGTGTGATTAAAACTGCGATTAATTTTTTTTAATCGCAATTAATTTTCTGGAGTTAATCACGTGAGTTAACTTCAATTAATTGACAACCCTAGTATTTTGGTTTGTGAGTTACAGTGCACATAATAGCAAAAATATCAAAATGTAAAATTATTTATTAGGATGAGACAGCCAATTCAACAGGGCAAGATCTTTTAAAAGTGGAGAGAAAGGAGACTCTAGATTACACCAGGAAGCATGCAGAGATTTTCCTTTAATCTAAAGTTCTTAACATAGAGTTGTCCAACACAGAACCATAATTTTATACTAGTCATAGTCTTTAGGTAGCAATTATACAGGCTGTATGGAAACAGGAGGGAATGCAATAGGAGAATATAAATTGTAAAATAAATAAAAGTTTTGGCTTGATAATGTTATGAAGTGACAATGGCCAATCACATTTACACCTGCTGGGTGACCTTGGGCAAGTCATTTCCCTTCTCTGGGCCTCAATCTCTCCAATTTTAACATAAGGACAAGAGAACTTACCCACCTATGTAAAACATATGAAATCGACAGGTGAAAAGCACTATAAGGGCCAGGTATTATGATGAAAGGCAAATTTTCAAAGGGGGTGCATTGGATGAGTTCATAAAAGTGCTTGTGTACCTAAACAATTCATATTACACATGCAAGTGGATAACTGTGTTCAACTCCAAGTTAGCAATAACAAACACTGGATTTGCATGTGTAAATTTTAATGAAGATTCAACAGTGCTCACCAGGCTTTAAAAATGCAAGTTTAAATACATCTTTTGATGTCTAGATTTTCTATTTAGATAGAATGCTAGCCCCCTTGGCTCTCCACACCTCTTTCAGTACTTCAGGCTTGAGCTCAAAGAAATCAAGAATTTGATCCTGTGAGATTGCAAATACCCAGAACTCCAACTGAGTTTGCTCAGTTGGAGCAAGAGCTGGGCCCAAGTTGAGGTCAATGTCAGGAACACTTGTCATAAATATAAAGGGAAGGGTAAACCCCTTTAAAATCCCTCCTGGCCAGAAAAAAAAAATCCTCTCACCTGTAAAGGGTTAAGAAGCTAAAGGTAACCTCACTGGCACCTGACCAAAATGACCAATGAGGAGACAAGATACTTTCAAAAGCTGGGAGGAGGGTGAGAAACAAAGGGTCTGTGTGTCTGTCTATATGCTGTTTCTGCTGGGGATAGACCAGGAATGGAGTCTTAGAACTTTTAGTAAGTAATTTAGCTAGGTATGTGTTAGATTATGATTTCTTTAAATGGCTGAGAAAAGAATTGTGCTGAATACAATAACTATTTCTGTCCACCATGATTTCAACAATTTCCATCCCACCATCAACCTCAGCCTGGTCCAATCCACACAAGAGATCCACTTCCTGGACACTACAGTGCTAATAAACAATGGTCACATAAACACCACCCTATACCGGAAACCTACTGACCGCTATTCCTACCTGTATGCCTCCAGCTTTAACCCTGACCACACCACACGATCCATCGTCTACAGCCAAGCTCTGCGATACAACTGCATTTGCTCCAACCCCTCAGACAGAGACAAACACCTACAAGATCTCTGTCAAGCTTTCTTACAACTACAATACCCACCTGCGGAAGTAAAGAAACAGATTGATAGAGCCAGAAGAGTTCCCAGAAGTTACCTACTACAGGACAGGCCTAACAAAGAAAATAACAGAACGCCACTAGCCGTCACCTTCAGCCCCCAACTAAAACCCCTCCAACGCATTATTAAGGATCTACAACCTATCCTAAAGGATGACCCAACACTCTCACAAATCTTGGGAGACAGGCCAGTCCTTGCCTACAGACAGCCCCACAACCTGAAGCAAATACTCACCAACAACCACATACCACACAACAGAACCACTAACCCAGGAACTTATCCTTGCAACAAAGCCCGTTGCCAACTGTGCCCACATATCTATTCAGGGGACACCATCACAGGGCCTAATAACATCAGCCACACTATCAGAGGCTCGTTCACCTGCACATCCACCAATGTGATATATGCCATCATGTGCCAGCAATGCCCCTCTGCCATTTACATTGGTCAAACTGGACAGTCTCTACGTAAAAGAATAAATGGACACAAATCAGATGTCAAGAATTATAACATTCATAAACCAGTCGGAGAACACTTCAATCTCTCTGGTCACGCAATCACAGACATGAAGGTCGCTATCTTAAAACAAAAAAACTTCAAATCCAGACTCCAGCGATAAACTGCTGAATTGGAATTCATTTGCAAATTGGATACTATTAATTTAGGCTTAAATAGAGACTGGGAGTGGCTAAGTCATTATGCAAGGTAGCCTATTTCCCCTTGTTTTTTCCTACCCCCCCCCCCCGATGTTCTGGTTTAACTTGGATTTAAACTTGGAGAGTGGTCAGTTTGGATGAGCTATTACCAGCAGGAGAGTGAGTTTGTGTGTGTATGGGGGTGGGGGGGATGTGAGAAAACCTGGATTTGTGCTGGAAATGGCCCACCTTAATTATGCACATTGTAGGGAGAATGGTCACTTTGGATGAGCTATTACCAGCAGGATAGTGAGTCTCTGTGTGTGGTTTTTGGGAGGGGGGTGAGGGGGTGAGGGGGTGAGAGAACCTGGATTTGTGCAGGAAATGGCCCAACTTGATGATCACTTTAGATAAGCTATTACCAGCAGGACAGTGGGGTGGGAGGAGGTATTGTTTCATATTCTCTGTGTGTATATAAAGTCTGCTGCAGTTTCCACGGTATGCATCCGATGAAGTGAGCTGTAGCTCACGAAAGCTCATGCTCAAATAAATTGGTTAGTCTCTAAGGTGCCACAAGTACTCCTTTTCTTTTTGCGAATACAGACTAACACGGCTGTTACTCTGAGACCTGTATCTTTTTTGTAACTTAAGGTTTTGCCTAGAGGGGTTTTCTATGTGTTGAATCTAATTACCCTGTAAGGTATCTACCATCCTGATTTTACAGAGGTGATTTCTATTTACTTCTATTTCTATTAAAAGTCTTCTTGTATGAAAACTGAATGCTTTTTCATTGTTCTCAGATCCAAGGGTTTGGGTCTGTAGTCACCTAGGCAAATTGGTGAGGCTTTTTACCAAACCTTGTCCAGAAAGTGGGGTGCAAGGTTTTGGGAAGTATTTTGGGGGGAAAGACATGTCCAAACAGCTCTTCCCCAGTAACCAGTATTTGTTTGGTGGTGGTAGCGGCCAATCCAAGGACAAAGGGTGGAATATTTTGTACCTTGGGGAAGTTTTGACCTAAGCCGGTAAAGAGAAGCTTAGGAGGTTTTTCATGCAGGTCCCCACATCTGTACCCTAGAGCTCAGAGTGGGGGAGGAACCTTGACATGGTGGCATAGTGGTGGGATTAACCTGAAATCATTTTGAGATCCAGTTGAGATTTTTTGAACTAGAAATACAGATTTTAAAAAGGAATTTTTTTTTCCTTTGGAAAGGAAGTCCAGAAAGCAGCTGAAACTGAAAGCAGCTTGTTTTTTCTCTGCTTTGTGGCCAAGTAGAGACAAAAGGGGATTATCTTTGTGAATTGCAGGTTTTCTTTGCCTAGAGGCAGGGTACTTAACTCCTGCAGGGAAATTCACAGTCTTCCAACCCAGTTTTTTTTTTTTCCCTAAAAGTAAATAAGGGGAAGTGGTGTTCTACCCATTTGCCTGGAGACAAAAAAGGCAGGGGTTTTTGGTTTTTTTTTTTGGATTTTGATTTTTTACAAGGAGCACAAGTTTAAAAAGGAATTTTTTTTTTCCTTTGGGCTGCTGGTAAGCAGGTTTCCAAGTAGTTCGAGGTTTTTTGCTTTGATTTGGGCCCAGAGCAGAGACAAGGGAATTGTCTTTTTCTGTAGGCTGACAATCACTATCAGAGAATAGGTATTCTATTCCAGCACAGCAAAATTTTACAGCCAAGTTTTGTTTGTTTATTTCTAAACCTCAGGTGTAAAGTTAGTTAAAAACAGAGAGGTAAAGATGTCAGGCACCAAGGCACTACACAAATTGGAGTTAGCCAAACTGGAGACAATGAAAGCGACCGAAAAAGCTCTAGAAGCTGTTCACAGGAGAGCAATGGAGGCAAAGGACAAAGAAATGGAGGCAAAGGAGAAAGAAAGGGAGGCAGCGAAAGAGGCAGAACAACACCAAGCGGCTGCTCACAGGAGAGCTATGGAAGCAAGGGACAAAGAACTGGAGGAAAAGGAAAAAGAGAGGAAGCATGTGGAGGAGATGGAGAAGATAAAGGCTCAGCGGAATATACCAACAAACCCTAGCAATCCTTCTCCAGGTACCACTTCCCATCCCAGAAAGTTCCCCACCTACAAGGCAGGTGATGATACTGAGGCCTTCTTAGAAAACTTCGAAAGGGCCTGCCTTGGGTACAACATCTCTACTGACCAATACATGGCAGAGCTGAGGCCGCAGCTCAGTGGACCCTTAGCTGAGGTGGCAGCTGAAATGCCTAAAGAACACATGAACGAGTATGAACTGTTTAAATCCAAGGCGAGAGTCAGAATGGGGATAACACCCGAGCATTCTCGTCGGAGGTTCAGAGCCCTAAGGTGGAAACCAGACGTGTCATTTACCCAACATGCCTACCACGTTGTGAAACATTGGGATGCCTGGATATCAGGAGCAAGTGTTGAATCTCCAGTAAATTTGCCCTTCCTAATGCAAATGGAACAATTCTTAGAGGGTGTTCCTGAGGAAATAGAAAGATACATCCTAGATGGGAAGCCCAAAACTGTAATCGAGGCAGGAGAGATTGGAGCCAGATGGGTGGAGGTGGCAGAGAAGAAGAAAACTGGTTGCAGTTGGAGCGGAGACCAGAAGGGACAACCCCAGACCACACCCTATTACCGGGGGCCGCCCAAAGCCCCACCTACCTCCCAAAGAACCCTCCAGACCCCTTATCGTCCCACCACCCCATTCTCCAGCAACCCACCTCACCGCAGTGACCCGTCAGCTGGACGATGTTTTAAATGTAACGAGCTGGGGCATGAGCTCTGTTCCGGAAACTTCTATCAGGACCCGGTCAGAGGTGATGGACCCGGACCCCAGGCCAATGTCTGCAACAGCAGTAGTGGATCCAGTCCCAGAGACCCAGACGGAACCAGTCCCAGAACCGGAACCAGCCAAACAACCAACACCAGACCCATTGCCAGCACTGAATCCAGTACTTGCAACCTCAACACCAGAGGGCCCCACCGAACCTGAACTGGCAGCAGCCGATAACCCTACACAAGAGGCTCAGCCGGAGCCTGAATCCCAACATAGTGCACCAGTGGAAAGCGGTTCACAGTCAACGGAAACAGCCCCATCCCCTACATCGCTTCCAGAGGGACCAAGCCTAGGTCCACAATCCCATGAGGGACTGATGTCTCCAACATCAAGGGAACAGTTCCAGACCGAACAGGAAGCAGATGAAAGCCTCCAGAGAGCTTGGACGGCGGCACGGAGCAACCCACCGCCTCTCAGCTCTTCTAATCGATCCAGGTTTGTTGTAGAAAGAGGACTTTTATACAAGGAAACTCTTTCTGGTGGACACCAGGAAGACTGGCATCCTCAGAGACAGTTGGTAGATCCAACTAAATACCGGGCCAAGCTCTTGAGCTTAGCCCATGATCACCCTAGTGGCCATGCTGGGGTGAACAGGAACAAAGATCGTTTGTGGGAGTCATTCCACTGGGAGGGAATGGGCAAGGATGTTTCTACCTATGTCCGGTCTTGTGAGGTGTGCCAAAGAGTGGGAAAACCCCAAGACCAGGTCAAAGCCCCTCTCCAGCCACTCCACATCATTGAAGTTCCATTTCAGCGAGTAGCTGTGGATATTCTGGGTCCTTTTCCGAAAAAGACAGCCAGAGGAAAGCAGTACATACTGACTTTCATGGATTTTGCCACCCGATGGCCGGAAGCAGTAGCTCTAAGCAACACCAGGGCTAAAAGTGTGTGCCAGGCACTAGCAGACATTTTGGCCAGGGTAGGTTGGCCCTCCGACATCCTCACAGATGCAGGGACTAATTTCCTGGCAGGAACTATGGAAAACCTTTGGGAAGCTCATGGGGTAAATCACTTGGTTGCCACTCCCTACCACCATCAAACAAATGGCATGGTGGAGAAGTTTAATGGAACTTTGGGGGCCATGATACGTAAATTCGTAAATGAGCACTCCAAAGATTGGGACCTAGTGTTGCTGCAGTTGCTCTTTGCCTACAGAGCTGTACCACACCCCAGTTTAGGGTTTTCCCCATTTGAACTTGTATATGGCCGTGAGGTTAAGGGGCCATTGCAGTTGGTGAAGCAGCAATGGGAGGGATTTACACCTTCTCCAGGAACTAACATTCTGGACTTTGTAACCAACCTACAGAACACCCTCCGAACCTCTTTAGCCCTTGCTAGAGAAAACTTACAGGATGCTCAAAAAGAGCAAAAAGCCTGGTATGATAAACATGCCAGAGAGCGTTCCTTCAAAGTAGGAGACCAGGTCATGGTCTTAAGGGTGCTCCAGGCCCATAAAATGGAAGCATCGTGGGAAGGGCCATTCACGGTCCAGGAGCGCCTGGGAGCTGTTAATTATCTCATAGCATTCCCCACCTCCAACCGAAAGCCTAAGGTGTACCATATTAATTCTCTAAAGCCCTTTTATTCCAGAGAATTAAAGGTTTGTCAGTTTACAGCCCAGGGAGGAGACGACGCTGAGTGGCCTGAAGGTGTCTACTACGAAGGGAAAAGTGCTGGTTGTGTGGAAGAGGTGAACCTCTCCATGACCCTTGGGCGTATGCAGCAACAGCAGATCAGGGAGCTGTGCACTAGCTATGCGCCAACGTTCTCAGCCACCCCAGGACTGACTGAATGGGCATACCACTCCATTGACACAGGTAATGCTCACCCAATTAAAGTCCAACCTTACCGGGTGTCTCTTCAAGCTAAAACTGCTATAGAACGGGAGATCCAGGATATGTTACAGATGGGTGTAATCTGCCCCTCTGGAAGTGCATGGGCATCTCCAGTGGTTCAAGTTCCCAAACCAGATGGGGAAATACGTTTTTGGACTACCGTAAGCTAAACGCTGTAACTCGCCCAGACAACTCTCCAATGCCACACACAGATGAACTATTAGAGAAACTGGGATGGGCCCAGTTCATCTCTACCAAGGGGTACTGACAGGTACCGCTAGATGAATCTGCCAAGCCTTCACCACACATCTCAGGCTGTATGAATTTAATGTACTCCCTTTCGGGCTGCGAAATGCACCCGCCACCTTCCAAAGACTTGTAGATGGTCTCCTAGCGGGATTAGGAGAATATGCAGTCGCCTACCTTGACGATGTGGCCATATTTTCAGATTCCTGGGCAGACCACCTGGAACATCTGCGCATAAGGGAGGCAGGACTAACTGTTAAGGCTAAGAAGTGTCAAATAGGCCTAAACAGAGTGACTTACCATGGACACCACGTGGGTCAAGAAACTATCAGCCCCCTACAGGCCAAAGTGGATGCTATCCAAAAGTGGTCTGTCCCAAAGTCAAAGAAACAGGTTCAATCCTTCTTAGGCTTGGCCGGTTATTACAGATGATTTGTACCGCAATACAGCCAAATCGCCGCCCCACTGACAGACCTAACCAAAAAGAAACAGCCAAATGCTGTTCAGTGGACCGAAAAGTGTCAGAAGGCCTTTAACAAGCTTAAAGCGACACTCATGTCTGACCCTGTACTAAGGGCCCCAGACTTTGACAAACCGTTCCTAGTAACCACAGATGTGTCCGAGCGTGGTGTGGGAGCAGTTTTAATGCAGAAAGGACATGATCAAGAATTCCACCCTGTAGTGTTTCTCAGCAAAAAACTGTCTGAGAAGGAAAGCAACTGGTCAGTCACTGAAAAAGAATGTTACGCCATTGTCTACGCTCTGGAAAAGCTACGCCCATATGTTTGGGGACGGCATTTCCACCTGCAAACCGACCATGCTGCACTGAAGTGGCTTCACACCGTCAAAGAAAATAGCAAAAAACTTCTTCGGTGGAGTTTAGCTCTCCAAGATTTTGATTTCGACATCCAACACATCTCAGGTGCTTCTAACAAAGTGGCTGATGCACTCTCCCGTGAAAGTTTCCCAGAATCAACTGGTTAAAATCGTCCTTGAGATGTAGAAAATATTGTTAGTCTTTATATACATGGTAGTATATTTAGAGATACATGTGTCTTATTAACTCTGTTTTCCTAGAGCTCCAGGAAGAAATCCCAGCCAGTGTTTCACCCTAGCTGAGATTTGAGGGGCGTGTCATAAATATAAAGGGAAGGGTAAACCCCTTTAAAATCCCTCCTGGCCAGCAAAAAAAAATCCTCTCACCTGTAAAGGGTTAAGAAGCTAAAGGTAACCTCACTGGCACCTGACCAAAATGACCAATGAGGAGACAAGATACTTTCAAAAGCTGGGAGGAGGGTGAGAAACAAAGGGTCTGTGTGTCTGTCTATATGCTGTTTCTGCTGGGGATAGACCAGGAATGGAGTCTTAGAACTTTTAGTAAGTAATCTAGCTAGGTATGTGTTAGATTATGATTTCTTTAAATGGCTGAGAAAAGAATTGTGCTGAATAGAATAACTATTTCTGTGTATCTTTTTTGTAACTTAAGGTTTTGCCTAGAGGGGTTCTCTGTGTTTTGAATCTAATTACCCTGTAAGGTATCTACCATCCTGATTTTACAGAGGTGATTTCTATTTACTTCTATTTCCATTAAAAGTCTTCTTGTATGAAAACTGAATGCTTTTTCATTGTTCTCAGATCCAAGGGTTTGGGTCTGTAGTCACCTAGGCAAATTGGTGAGGCTTTTTACCAAACCTTGACCAGAAAGTGGGGTGCAAGGTTTTGGGAAGTATTTTGGGGGGAAAGACGTGTCCAAACAGCTCTTCCCCAGTAACCAGTATTTGTTTGGTGGTGGTAGCGGCCAATCCAAGAACAAAGGGTGGAGTATTTTGTACCTTGGGGAAGTTTTGACCTAAGCTGGTAAAGAGAAGCTTAGGAGGTTTTTCATGCAGGTCCTCACAGCTGTACCCTAGAGTTCAGAGTGGGGGAGGAACCTTGACAAACACGAACATAAATCTCTTATCTCTCAGGCCCCTGCACTTGAAGTGTTATTTAAAGACTAAACACATCTTGAACACTCAAAGTTATGGCATCTTAAATTTCCCAAAACATTGGTGAGAAAATAGCATTGTAATGACACTAATACAATTCACAAGAGTTTCCCTTAGTCAAAAAAAAAACCACTGCAATATTTTTAATGCCAGTAATTTCTAACAGAAAACATTCTGAGCTCTGCTCAAGTTACAATGAATGTGTGTTATTTTTTAGCCTTTGCATTACAATAACACTGAATTATCTCATCTAATTTCATTTTTCCAAAACCTGTGGAAAATGAACTTTTTGCATGCCCTGGATGTTTGTTTATTGACTAAGAAGTGTACAGGAACTGAACTATCTATTACAGTAATGGAGGATATTAAAGAACAATGCTACAGTCTAATGGTCTACAGAAAGATTTCTATAGTACCAACTTGTAGTTATTGTTTTCATCCCAACACATGTCTAAAACATATAGTAAGACAATAATATTTATTGTTCTTGATTTATATAGGTTTTTCTCTTCTCCCAAAAAGAACATTAAAAATAGCAGATGTTCACTAAAAAATAACAGCACTATTTGATTAAATTGGGTCTATTTTATTGTGGAAAACTAGTCAGGCAACATCCATTACTGCTCATGATTGTTTCCACAGAACACTCTTATAAGAATTCCTCACATATGATACTTAAAGGTCTTGACCTCCACGTCCTGACTCAGGCAAAATTCCCCTCATGCACTGCCCAAATGTATCCCAGCATATTAAAATTAAACAAATATTAATGTTAACCAGGGGGAAAGAGTCAAAAGGCCAAAGACATTTTCACCAAGTATTATCTATTTCCCATTATACCAGATGGCCCTTAGGCCTCAGTGGTGGTGGTGGTGGTGATGAGGGAGAAGAATGTGGGCTCTAGAAAATCCCACAGGTTCAATAGACTAAGTAGAGGAGGAGATGATCAACAGGACTATAGTTGCATACAAAGGTCCCCATTCAACATATCCCTAACCCCACTGAAGTCAACTAAACTACTCTCCTACTTAAAGTTAGGGATGTACTTAAGTTCCTTTCTGAATGCAGGCCAGAATGAACTGTTTTGCAACTTCTCCCTGGAGTACTTTTTTTTGTCTTGCTGAGCAGACCACTTTTTCCCAGTATAGGTGGGCAGCAAGCATCCACAGCCTTTTGATTATTTCTAGCTGCCTTAGGGTGACCAGATTTCCCGATTTTTTAGGGACAGTCACAATTTTTGGTATTTTTCTTATATAGGCTCCTATTACCCCCCACCCCATCCTGATTTTTCACATGTGCTGTCTGGTCACCCTAAGATGCCTCCAACCCTAAGTAAAACTGAAGTAACATGCAGATATGGCTATTGCATATTTTTTAATCTCATATTTGAGAAGTCTTAAGTCAAAACTGTATTTTTCTTAAACTCTTGTATTAATCCACAATATTCAGAAACAGTTAATTCTGTAATTTGCCTACAACAAAATAATTGTATACAGTATATTAGTTTTTTCAGCCCCCAAAGACAAACACCTGAATTTCATTACACTTAATGCACAATTATACCATCCTCATAAACTTAAATGTATAGGGAAAAAAACCTTCAACATATACTTGGCATCTAGGAAGTGTGGTGCGAGCATCACAGCATTCAGAAATCAGCAGAGACACTCCTCACATATACAGCATGGCATGATAATTAATTCTGGATTACTTCTAGGGAAGTCTGCATTTTAAAAGGCTAGAATTTATTTTTTGTGTCAGTTTACTAGACACTTATCAGATGTTTTACTTTTCCCCACACACACACATTTTTCTTCTGCAATCTATCCCTAGTACACTATGGATCTCAACTAACCTTTTGGATGACCCAGAAAATGAACCAGATCACAGAATTAACTCCATGCTGAATCTCCACTGGGAACCAGCTTTATGCCCTTCTACCTTGACTTCCCCCTCCCAAAAAACAAAACTCCAACAGTATGCCTGGTGAGGAATATACATGTATACAGAGGAACCATGTAATGGAATCACTACGTCCTTCCTCACCCCCATCGCATGTTTCACTATTCAAATCTTGAGCCTTTTATTCAATTCAAATCAATCAAATTCAAGTCAGTGGAACTTCTCCTTTGTAAAAATGGTTTCATCAGGTCCATAATGTACAAATAACAAGGGATTTATTTTGCTTTAAAAAAAATGGATCTCAAATAATCTAACACCATTTCCCACAATTCCTTTCCCTGGTTAAAAAAAATTAAAAAGTTTCAGACCAAAGTAAAATATGACTTTTTACTATAAAATATACAACTGTGCGTTGTATTTCTGTGTTCATTACTTTGAAGGGGAAATTGAATACCATAGGGCAGAACAATATATAAACATCCCTTTCTTGGGTTCAGTTGATTTAATCTGATGTGTAGCAAATTCCAGTAAAACAAAATAAAAGCTATCAGATCTGTGATCCTCCCATTTACAGGTTGTAATCAAGTTTAAGCCCAACCCA
The DNA here is from genome assembly GCF_965140295.1 of Lepidochelys olivacea. Lineage (NCBI taxonomy): Eukaryota > Metazoa > Chordata > Testudines > Cheloniidae > Lepidochelys > Lepidochelys olivacea. Next base: position 26,403,739 of record NC_140417.1, on the reverse strand, counting down.
AAACAAAAGCAGAACTTAAGTAAAACTTGTATTCACACACAATCTTTGAGAGATACCCAACTGGGGAAACTTGTTTACTCTTTGTTCCCCTTCTAAGGGAAATCAACTTTTATTATAACACAAAAAACTATGCTAGAAGAACATTGTTAAAGCTTCAGCTTCAAGTGAACAAAAATTAGGAAAATGCCAGTGCTGCCAGGGTTTTAAATTTTTCCCTATGCATAATTCATTATGAGATCACATATTGTTTCTATCTGCAGGTTCATTCAGGCTCTGATTCAACAAGGTACTTATGTCCATTTAAACTTTATACAGACAGAACTGCTCACATTGTTAGTTATGCATATGCTTAGCTATCTTGCTGAATTTGTGAGGCACTGTATAGGTTGGACAGTGATTAGTGAATGAAGTAGCTGTTCAATATTTGCTCTCTCAAAATGGTGGCCTACACTTTATTTACTGTGCTAAACAAAGCATGGACCACACACTGAATGAGAAATTTAGTATTTAGCTTAGATATGGACGGATAGGCAGGCACTTCTGCAAGTTTTGGCCTTAACGTTTCTCTCTCTCAATTCCCCATCTGTAAAATCGGGATAATTCCAGCTCCCTACTTCTTAGGAGTCTTGTGAAGATAAATTCATTAATATTTGTGAGAAACTTAATATAGTGATGATTACCACAGAAAAAGCTCATCAGGAATTTAAGTACTTGTGGCACCTTAGAGACTAACCAATTTATTTGAGCATGAGCTTTCGTGAGCTACAGCTCACTTCATCGGATGCATGCCGTGGAAACTGTAGCAGACTTTATATATACACAGAGAATATGAAAAAATACCTCCTCCCACCCCACTGTCCAGCTGGTAATAGCTTATCTAAAGTGATCATCAGGTGGGCCATTTCCAGCACAAATCCAGGTTTTCTCACCCTCCACCCCCCCACTCAAATTCACTCTCCTGCTGGTGATAGCCCATCCAAAGTGACAACTCTTTACACAATGTGCATGATAATAAAGTTGGGCCATTTCCTGCACAACTCCAGGTTCTCTCACCCCCTCACCCCCCTCCCAAAAACCACACACAGAAACTCACTATCCTGCTGGTAATAGCTCATCCAAAGTGACCATTCTCCCTACAATGTGCATAATTAAGGTGGGCCATTTCCAGCACAAATCCAGGTTTTCTCACATCCCCCCACCCCCATACACACACAAACTCACTCTCCTGCTGGTAATAGCTCATCCAAACTGACCACTCTCCAAGTTTAAATCCAAGTTAAACCAGAACATCTGGGGGGGGGGGTAGGAAAAAACAAGAGGAAATAGGCTACCTTGCATAATGACTTAGCCACTCCCAGTCTCTCCCCCCCCCCCCCAGATGGCACTCATCACCATGCTGATGTCTGACAAATATGAATTAATTTGCCTTCACAGCTCCTCTGTGGACCAGGGAAGTATTATTTCCATTTTACAGATGGGAAATTGAGGTACAGAGAAATTAATTTCAAAATTTGCAGAATTGTCACCTAATTTTAGATGCCTCAGAGATTGGGTGCTCAACTTGGGACATCCAGAACCTGATTTTCACAAGTGCTGAGCATCTTCAACTCCCATTAACTTCAGTTGCACTTTGAGTACTCTGTATTTCTAAAGATCAAGCCCTAAGTAAGCTGAGCACCCAGAAAATGAGGAACACACACCTGTGAAAAGTTTATCAGATGTGAAATTATATAGGTAATAAAGTAGCAGCTGTGTTAGTCTGTATCTGCAAAAAGAACAGGAGTACTTGTGGCACCTTAGAGACTAACAAATTTATTTGAGCATAAGCTTTCATGAGCTACAGCCCACTTCATTGGATGCATAGAATGGAACATATAGTAAGATATATATATATATACATACACACACACAGATAAGTTGGAAGTTACCATATAAACTGTGAGAGGCTAATTAGTTAAGATGAGCTATTATCAGCAGGAGAAAAAAAAATTTTTGTAGTGATAATCAAGATGGCCCATTTAGACAGTTGACAAGAAGGTGTGAGGATACTTAACTTAAGAAAATAGATTCAATATATGTAATGACCCAGCCATTCCCATTCTCTATTCAAACCCAAGTTAATGGTATCTAGTTTGCATATTTATTCAAGTTCAGCAGTTTCTCGTTGGAGTCTGTTTTTGAAGCTTTTCTGTTGCAAAATTGGTACCTTTAAGTCTGTTACTGAGTGGCCAGAGAGGTTGAAGTGTTCTCCTCCCCGTTTTTGAATGTTATGATTCCTAATATCAGATTTGTGTAATACACACCTGCTGAAGTGAAAAAACAGGTTGACAGAGCCAGAAGAGTACTCAGAAGTCACCTACTACAGGACAGGCCCAACAAAGAAAATAACAGAACGCCACTAGCTGTCACCTTCAGCCCCCAACTAAAACCTCTCCAGCGCATCATCAAAGATCTACAACCTATCCTGAAAAATGATCCTTCACTCTCACAGATCGTGGGAGACAGACCAGTCCTCGCTTACAGACAGCCCCCCAACCTGAAGCAAATACTCTCCAGCAACCACACACCAAAAACACTAACGCAGGAACCTATCCTTGCAACAAAGCCCGATGCCAGCTCTGTCCACATATTTATTCAAGTGACACCATGATAGGACCTAATCACATTAGCCACGCCATCAAAGGCTCGTTCACCTGCACATCTACCAATGTGATATATGCCATCATGTGCCAGCAATGGCCCTCTGCCATGTACATTGGCCAAACCGGAGAGTCTCTACGCAAAAGAATAAATGGACACAAATCTGACATCAGGAATCATAACATTCAACAACCGGTAGGAGAACACTTCAACCTCTCTGGCCACTCTGTAACAGACTTAAAGGTTACAGAAAAGGTTCAAGAACAGACCCCAATGAGAAACTGCTGAGCTTGAATTAATATGCAAACTAGATACCATTAACTTGGGTTTGAATAGAGACTGGGAGTGGCTAGGTCATTACACATATTGAATCTATTTCCCCATGTTAAATATCCTCACACCTTCTTGTCAACTGTCTAAATGGGCCATCTTGATTATCACTACAAAAGTTTTTTTCTCCTGCTGATGATAGCTCATCTTAATTAATTAGCCTCTTACTCCACTTTTTCGTGTTCTCTGTATGTGTGTATGTGTATACACAAAATTATATATATCTTCTTACTATATGTTCCATTCTATGCATCCAATGAAGTGGGCTGTAGCTCACGAAAGCTTATGCTCAAATAAATTTGTTAGTCTCTAAGGTGTCACAAGTCCTCCTGTTCTTTTTATATAGGTAATGTGTGGCAGTGCTCCCAACTGAACCCAGTACTTCTGGGTCACAGTCAGCTGCCTTAACCCACCACATTACTTTTCTTTCTTCCTTCTTTACTTTTTATTCATTATATACTTTCCAACTACTGCAAATGGGGCTAGGGTCCTACAAACAGCCTCATTCACTACACAACACTGATTCAATAACCGAGCACTGTCTATCTTGTTCACTAAATGAGGTACAGGTCTGGTGGAAAAAATAGCATATAATCATGTAACTAAAGACCATATCATAACATATATACACAATAGCGTCAAAGTAAGGTTACATTGGCAACATTAATTCTGCACTTTCCTTAATCTGAGTGCTTGATTTTGCAACCTCAGTAAAATTCTATTAACAAATGCATGGCATGGTTATATTTAAACCATTATATTTCTTTAAAAGTTGCATACAATATAATTGAGTGGTAGGGGAAAGAGGGGGAAGCATTTGGCAAAAGTAGAGTAGGTACTCATCCATCAATAATGTTTTGTAGACAAGAAAGGGCAAACGATTAAAAACCTCCCCAGACTTTCCTAAAACTCTCCCTCAGTATTTTTGGGCCAGCTCTTCTTAAATATATTAGCACACAAAACCTCAGCCACTTTATCCTTCCCAATCATTGTTAAACTGTGTTTCACACACATACCTTTCAGCACCCACCATGCACTAGGCATTTAAATAAGCAGAACAGTGATTTTTTGCCTCTTAGGGAAAATGGTCACAGTTCCATGGTAATCACCAGATCAGACATATCATTTGCAATTTTCATATGCCACTGTATTCATGCAGTAGTGGAATTCCTTAGTTAGCTTCAGATATTGTTCCCTTATAGCCACATTTCCATCCTTTGCATTGCAAAAGCAGTAGCAGGAATGGATGATCTACCAAGAAGAGTCTATGGCCTTGTCTACACTAAAGGGAAAAGTCTATCTAAGCTATGCAATTTGAGTTACGTGAATAGCGTAACTCAAATCAACATAGCTTAGATCTACTTACCATGGGGTCCAAACTACACGACGTTCATGGGAGATGCTCTCCCGTCGACTCCCATTACTCTTTTCGAACAGGTGAAGTACAGGAGTTGACAGGAGAGTGATCGGCGGTCGATTTAGCGGGTCTTCACTTGACCCGCTAACTCGACCACCGATGATCCTCCGGTAAGTGTAGAAAAGCCCATAGTCTTATATTGTTACTCAGTTTAACACCATTCTTCAGTTCACAGGTATGGACTTTTGTTTTTGCCAGCAGGTTCTTCTCTTTGCTCCTTCCCCCATGAGTGTGGCAGGCAGGGCCTTGGGGTGAAGGGGCTGAGCGGAGACGGGACCTCCGGCCCTCTGGGTGCTAAGCACCCCCTATTTTTTTCGGTGAGTAGTTCAGCCCCAGAGTACCCACGGAATCTGCATGTATGCTTAGTTCTTTTCTACTTCATACCACATAAATATACCTGACAGACTTCCCTACATTAAAAAGTCAGTAAGCATTGCTACTGTTAAAATTTTTCAGTAAGAAGCATCAACTTCTCAGTGTTTTAAGGTTGCCAAGATGAAGTAATCAAAAAACAGCTTAACTAATCTTCTGTATGCTATTAAAGCAATATGAGGACCCTTACCACAGTCTTTGGTGGGAGTGGGAGATAGACAACATATTACTTCCCTCTGTCACCTACACAGACTGGACAGTGATGAAAGAACATTGACATCTTTTTCCTATTCCCTTCCCCTCGGTCAATAGTTATCCTGTTCTCTTCTCAGGATCAAAAACCACAGTGAGCTTTGTCCTTTGCTGCTCTGTTTCCATCTTAATTATCTTGATGTTTTCCAGTTAGGTGTGAATTTGTCTCTGTGGATGATGAGAGTTCACATTCCTGTGCCCTACCGGTATTTATTACTACAGAAATATGCAAAATATATCCTACCTTCTACTTTAGTTTGTCACTGCTAATATTCACTTGCAATTTCCATTATCAGTTAAGCAACCTCATTAAATATTTTTATTTTTCAGGCACCACTGTGTATAAATCCAATCCTGGGAATACTACATGTTTGATCTGGCTGAGAATATACTGAGAATTTTAAAAGGATACATTTCCTTTTCCTGGCAAAGTTTTGACAGGTCATTCATTGGAAAATGGTTGGAAAAATCTTTTCTTACAAATACCATCCACATCTGCAAGACGTTCCTTTAAAGAATGTGCAGAGCTGCATCTGAGAATACTGGTTGGTGCATGAAAGCAATTCTTGCTACAAAATGTCAGCTTTTTATTTAGGGCTGAGGATAAAGTAATACAGAATTTTGCCCTGTATCTTGAAGAATGAAAGGAATGATTCACGCACCTACATTTCGAAACATGTTGGAAGATGCAAACTCAGCAAAGCTAGTAAGGACAATCTGTTTTTACTCTTTTTGAATCACAAATATGTACTGCATATGGAAAGCATTCCAATATATTTAAAACAAAAATCTTTTCTGTCACTCATCCAATTTTTACTTTGTCATTAGAGAAAAGTTACTTGTGCATTTGTATATACATATGGAGATACACCTTTTTGCCCAGAGGAGGCAACTATAGTTTGCACAGCATTATCAGTGGGGATCTTTACAGGAAGAGTAAGGAGCCATGTTTTTATACAATATGTTTTAACTTGCCATGTTTAAATACAATATGCTTCTTTGCACACTCGTCTAAATTATCTTAGGAAAGAACTCTTGGCTGAATGAGAGTTCTACTTTATTAGACTGCATTTCACATAATATTCATGACATGCAAAAGAATGTCATTAAGAAAAAACGATCACTCAGAACATTTTTACAGACGGACAAAGAATACCAGAAATTCCACGGTAACTAAAATGCTGCATATCATATGAATTATGGTTTTTTAACCATTAGTTGGTCATTGACGGTAGCTACCATCCCACATACAAATCTCTCCTGAGACACTTTACATTGCATTGTGTGAATGAAATCTGACTATCTAAAAAACAATTGTATTAACAAAGAAAATCAATGAGCCCAAACACTTAAAAATCAAATCTCCAAGCACAGAAACAATGCATATTGTTTACTGATAATAACTTTCACTTTTAACTTGTACAAAGCTGTATTTTGTAACCTCAGTGTGTTTTCTAGTTTCTCAATTTTTTTACACTTTTTAAACTAAAAAGAGATGGATGTATTCAATATGTACACTAATTGCACACCAAATGTGATATTAGGAACATTGCAATTCTGGAGTATTGAGTATAATAAGGAAAAACAAAGTACTACAGAATAATTATATTGGTTTGAAGCCTATCCACAACTACTCAGTAAACACATACATTGCAGTAAAACCTAAAAAGTTACACGAAGTAGCACTCTATGGCTACAGTGTTTTCCATGTTCACATTTAATTGATCTACCTAGACCGGAAGGGAGTGGAATATAAAACATTTTTAGACTTAGATCATCCTATTACTTTGAGAAAGGTACAAATAACTTTACAGGTCAAACGAAGGCCAAAAGCTAACAATACATAAGAGTTTGGGCTAATTTTCTTTTATCAACACTTCTGAACCTCAGGTAGTAAAATGAAGATATCCAGACACCAGTGCCATGTCAGTATATCAAGTGAGCAAAAATCTATAGTTAATGGATGTGTTGGCTGCAATGACCAAACTACCAGACATCCTACTGCACTACTGAGTGACATTTCTGAAGTTTCAATCAAGATTCTGCCTTTATGAATGAAATCTACAAAGTGAGCCAAAAATATCAAGGTCTCCATGAAAACCAGTCCTCTACATCTTGAGAAGTTTATTTAACAGAACATTAACTGACACTCATAAGTAACTAATCTGTGTCATGATTTAAGGCATTAGTAAAAATGTTTCCAATCTTTAACTTAAAGGTTGTCAAGACCTTTATTCTACTAACTGCTGTTGACTTTAAATTTGATAATAAAATCTATAGCTCTAAATAAAATTGCGAAGTGTCAACAAATTATGAATATTAGGCAAAGTAACATACATGTTCACACATAGCACACAGTGTGTTAGGGGTCTGGTCCTGTAGCTAGCAAACCAGCAGAACTCCGATTGAATTTGATGGGTAGTGTCTGTTTTTATCTAAATCTATGATGAAGAGATAAAGATCAATTCATAGGAATATCATGGGACAATGGGAAGGGAAACATTTATTTTCATGAGTTAAAAGTAATGTCATCATAACTCAAAATAACATCAGAAGTATGCCACTCATGATCTCCCATGTTAAGTGTAAATGAAGCTTATTAGTATGGGACAGTTGATCCAATCCCTTTTTTCAACTGGAGCAACTGCTTGGTGAATTTGTGCACTGCTTCCCCCATGCCAGGCACATACTGATACATTTGCCACCATCTATCCTTTTTCCTGCTTGTTTCTCTCTTGCTTCTCTGCTCTTTCTAGTCCTTTCTATTTTGTGAGTCTTGCTCTTTTCCCCCCTTTCTTTCTTTCAAACTTTTTTAGTTTATAGTACGACAAGACAGTCATCACAAGTGACTCAACCAATAAACCTAATTACTTTAGCTTATATGCATTCTGCAGTTCTATTTGATGTCATAATTCATGGTGATTATATCAGAAAACCAGGAGGTCCCAGCTGTGAAATGTGGTTTTGAGCATGTAAAATAAGAAATAGCTAATCAGTCAATACATGTATTTTATTGTATTGCTTATGCATTATCACCACAACTGTATTATCTCATCTAATTTGATTGTTCAAAATTTCTTGAAAATGAATTCTGTGTCCCCTGAAAGTTTGTATCCATCTTTCCATGGCGTACACAGAAGCAGAAAAATTCAGAGTTAAATGTGAAACTCCGTCTTTCATTTACAGTGCTGACCCTGATCATTCAGTAAAAACCTGTGGGATGCAGCTCTTGGAGAAGAAATTTCTCCCTGATCATTCCATTCATAGGGTGGGGTTTGCCTACCCAATCCCAAGAACAGATCACAGAAACAGCCCACAAGCCTGATGGATTCCTGGGAATCTGCACAGCCCTAGGAATGCAACACCCATCCAAGCATTTGTCTGCACAAGATTTTTCCCCTGGCAGCACAGCTCCACTGGATCCACAATACCAAGGACTACACCTGATCACAACAGCTCTGGAAACAACAAAGGAAGACTCATCACAAGAAATTAAGCACTCCCAGGCTCTATTATTGCTTCCACATAAGCTCTTCATGGCCAGTGTGCATCCCCTTAGCCCAGCTGCTCATTCCTCTCCCTGGCCTGACTAGTCTCTGTCCACTCCTCTGTGTGGTACATGGGCCCTCATATCCATGAGGGGTGTGGAGGAAGTGGGTGGAAGACCCTCCTTCCCCACAAGAAGGGACAGATCTGTGCATGGAGGAACCCCTCTATATATATGTTAATTCATTTTACAATAGAAATGCAGAGAGGCCCTTAACCATAGTGATGGTAGCGGGTATAAGTGTTTGTGCATGTACACACACACAAACAGTACATATAAAATGTTAACATACAAAACAGGGTTCTGTTCACTTAACACAAAACTGTTCTGAAAAAAATTAATTATTTATTTCATGAGTTTGAGATAAGATTTTTTAGCACATTATAGAACCCCATAGGAGCTTCCTGTATTAAAGTCAAAGTACATAACTATACATATACAATGATGGGGTCTAAATTAGCTGTTACCACTCAAGAAAGAGATCTTGGAGTCATTGTGGATAGTTCTCTGAAATCATCCACTCAATGTGCAGCGGCAGTCAAAAAAGCAAACAGAATGTTGGGAATCATCAAGAAAGGAATAGATAATAAGACAGAAAATATAATATTGCCTCTATATAAATCCACGGAATGCCCACACCTTGAATACTGCGTGCAGATGTGGTCGCCCCATCTCAAAAAAGATTTATTGGAATTGGAAAAGGTTCAGAAAAGGGCAACACAAATGATTAAGGGTATAGAACAGCTGCCATATGAGGAGAGATTAATAAGACTGGACTTTTCAGCTTGGAAAAGAGGCGACTAAGGGGGGTTATAATAGAGGTCTATAAAATCATGAGTGGTATAGAGAAAGTAAATAAGGAAGTGTTATTTACTCCTCCTTTTTACAAGAACAAGAGGCCACCAAATGAAATTAATAGATAGCAGGTTTAAAACAAACAAGAAAGTATTTTTTTCATGCAATGCACTGTCAACCTCTGGAACTCCTTGCCAGAGGGTCGTGTGAAGGCCAATACTATAACGGGGTTCAAAAGAGAGCTAGATAGATTCATGAAAGATAGGTCCATCAATGGCTATTAGCCAGGTTGGGCAGGAATGGTGTCCCTAGCCTCTGTTTGCCAGAAGCTGGGACTGGGTAACAGGGCATAGATCACTTGATGATAACCTGTCTTTTCATTCCCTTTGGGGCACCTGTCATTGGCCACTGTCAGAGGACAGGATACTGGGCTTGATGGACCTTTGGTCTGACCCAGTATGGCCATTTTTATGTTCTTACAGTATTATTAATGCTAAGTATAGGAAAGTCTTTAGAAATACAGCCAAACATATTTGAATATGTAGTAATCACACACAAAAAAATCTTGATGTTGCAAGCTGGAGTAACATGGGCAGTTTGGTTTTCATCTGTTTTGTTTGTATGCAACTTTTTTGCAATCTTGTAACAACATGACCTGTTCTGACTCTGCATCACAAAATCCTGCACCCAAATTCCATGCCATTACTGTCATGTTATTTAGAAACCTTTGCTTTCTGACCAGACTATTGATTTTTAAGCTTAAGGCAGTGATACTCAGACTGAGGCTTGGAAGCCACAAGTGGCTCTTTAACGCGTCTCCTGCAGCTCTTTGCAACACATGATATTAAAACTCTGTGTGATTTAATTATTAACAAGTCTAAGTTAATAACCAATCAGGATGCTTTTACTATGTTATTAACCAATTGTAGTTGATAAATAATAATACTTGGTCAGTCATTTTGCTGAGATTAGATTAGAAAAGATATCGATATAGATTAGATGTTGAGTTAATGCTGCTTGAAGTGTCTCTTGAGGTGAAGGCAGCATATTAACATGCAGCACAGATGTTTCCTAGTTCCCTCATCTGACATTCATAGAATCATAGACTTTAAGGTCAGAAGGGACCATTATGATCGTCTAATCTGACCTCCCGCACAACGCAGGCCACAGAATCTCACCCACCCACTCCTGTAACAAACCCCTAACCTATGTCTGAGCTACTGAAGTCCTCATATCGCGGTTTAAAGACATTCTTCCCACCACCTCAAATTCCCATGGTCCAAGCAACCTTATAGGCACATAGAGCCACTTCTGCCTGCTTGGGGTCAAGCAGGAGTATGCCACATACCCATGTAGCCAACTAGTTAGAAGGGTCCCAAAACATTTTAAGTCCTTTGTTCCTACCTGCACTGTACAGCAAAGAGGAATATTTAGTATTTAAACCCCGTAGCCACTGAATGTCATTCAGAAGCTGCAACGGTTCCTCAACATAACTGCCCATTCGTAAGGGAAGAATTATTAATGCCCACTATCCATGTACTGCACTGATTTCAACTCTGAAGTTGTTCAGTTCAAGGTTTCTTTACAATATATAAAGTCCTAAGTGTCTGCCTCTCTCCTATATTGCTCCAAAGCAGTGGAGTTTGCCAAAGGTCTCCGCTCTCCATCACAAGTTTAATTCTAAATCAGGCTGCTGGCAAAGCCTTTTTAGAGTCCAGGAACCCTTTCTATCTAGCTCGTTCCCCAAGGATATCTATCAGAGTCCCACTTCGGATCCACAAAAGCTTCAATGTTGGGCAGAAGGTAAGTTCTATAAATGCAATACCTAATTGGGTGATTACATCCTAGGATCAGCTTGTACTCCCCTCTTTCATCAGCTCCTCTCTTTTCAATATTTTGCCCTCCAGGTTTGTTTGATAAAATAGCTGTTTTTTTTCTGGCCCACTAGATCCAGTTTTGGTTTAATCACTGTTTGCATTTCGTTCTGCATCTCAGCTAGATGGAGATGGGCAGTACAGAAAATATTAAAACAACTACATACACATCACTCATTGAGTTACAAATACACATCCACATTACTCACTGCTGAAATGCAGTTATTTATAGAGTGCAACACAATGACTGTTTAACAATCCAGAGCAAAGCTAATCAGTTTAGTATGTGAAGAATACTGAAAATATCACATCCCACTAAAACTGTATTAAGTGAAATTATCATCCATTCCAAAAAAAGATATATTTTTTCTTTACACTCAAAACATTAAAACTTAAAAGGTGGAAGCTTGGTTAATTTTTTAGGACTGAGCTTGTATGTTATGTAAAGAAAGCTTCACTATTCTCTGTGTCATCTTTGCGTCAGTTCTTACTTGCGATTGTTCCACACTGCATTTAGTTAAACTGCTCTTATAAAAGCCCAATAAGTGTCCCTGATATCAGTTTAAAATAAAAGTTTCCACCTTCTCTTTATTTCACTACAACATTATAAAAGAAGTGATTAAAATAAAAAATTGGGACGGATTGTTTGTGAATGAAATGCCAGCCCAGGAATAAATCACAAGCCTCATTCAAGAGTGCCATCTAGTGACAAAAAATATACAGGTTTCAGAGTAACAGCCGTGTTAGTCTGTATTCGCAAAAAGAAAGGGAGTACTTGTGGCACCTTAGAGACTAACCAATTTATTTGAGCATGAGCTTTCGTGAGCTAGAGCTGTAGCTCACGAAAGCTCATGCTCAAATAAATTGGTTAGTCTCTAAGGTGCCACAAGTACTCCTTTTCTTTTTTAAAAAATATACAAACACACTATATTATTTATGCAGACAGAACAAGTTATATGGTGAATTATTTACACTTGGTCAGATTGCCCCTCCTGGCTCTGTGGATGGACAGGTTGACAGGCGTGCAGCTGGGGATCTTTGGGGTAACTGATCAGAAAGCAGATTTATTTTTAGTAATTATGGGGCATTTCCCCAATAACCTGGCCATGCTGCTTAATATAGTAGCTAGCCCAGTAGCCACAATCTGGGGCTTGTATTTTGTAAAGGCTGAGGAATATAAATTTGAATATCTATAGCCCCAATCCTGTGTGCATATGTATATTCATATACATTTGAGCCTGATGATTGTGTTCACATAAATTTATGTCTGTATAGGACTCAGACATTCTTAGAGAGCGACACAAGTGATTTGATATGGAGATTTTGTTTGGAGGTTGTTGTTTTTTCCAACTCATACATGGATTACTTGTAAAGTAATAAATGACATCCATTTTTAGCCTAGCAGAATAAATTGCTAGGCTCTCAGTTACACCAGTAAAACTATACTTATGGTGATGGGTTTGTGGTGTAAATAAAAGAGTAGTGTGGATCTTAAACTGATGACTACAGTCCCAGTACTAAACACTTAAGCACTGTACAACCTTACTCACATCAAACTACAGACATAAAATTGTGCATGTGCATAACTCTTGGCAGGATCAGGCTTAAAGGTCATATCCTGTTCCCACTGTAGTGAATGGCAAAACTCTTGTTGACTTCAACTGAGGTAGGGGAAAGTCTTAAAATAAGGTCATTTTCCACAAGTTATACAAGTGTCGGGAACTCTTTGGGTGATTTTTTTTAAAGTACTCAGCTAGGCTATATTAAACCCCAATCCTACAAAGATTTACACAGATCCCTAACTTTAGAGACTGAGACATCACACTGAATACCCACAGACTCTAAATTTAGGCAGCTGCATGAGTCTTTATAGGATCAACGCCTCTGTGACTAAATGACTGCAAAATATACACTATATATAAAGTTAGGGAGTTATTTGGTGGCAGGTTAAAAAGTTTAACCTGTATTCTTTCATTTTACTAATCAAAGTAGTAAAACTCTTGAACCCAAAATTAAACATTCCTTGCTCCTGGACTATTGCCTAGTTTTTCTTTGTTCTATTATAATGTCACTCCTCCACAGTTTCTTAGAGGATATGAAAAAAAAAGTATACCACATCAAGTTTTTTCTTGACTTCAGGTTTTCCATATGAGTTACAGTGTGAAACCCTGAAGAATGGGACACAACCTTCCCTCTGACATTATGAATACAACAGAATAATATGAGAGCCCCACATTTTCTGAAACTCCATTTGGTTTGAAATTCCTCTAATATATATACTCACATAAAATAACATCCTCTATTTTGTCCATTTAGCATAGTAATTGGACTAACAGCACATCAAAACCACACAGGAGAGTTTATCAACTTAAAAAAATTCTTGAACCATATTTTAAAAATCACATGTTCACATCAAAAGCATTATGTCTTTTCTTTCCTATTTCACTGGGGCTCTTCAGTACATTACCCATTAGCAAGATGTTTTGCCAGAAGAACAGTTAAGAATGAACAACTACCATACTTCAAAGGAAGTCATATTTGAACAAAAGTCTGAGCATTCTGTAGTTGTGCTTTATATATATATATAAACACACACCCCAAAAGTTAGCAACTTGGTTACCAAACAGCTGTTTCTGATCAAAAGTTATCATGCAGAACAGGTGTTAAACCTCATTCTTTTTCTGACATTTGCAATTATGCAATTTCACACAAAGAGGAGAAAGCTGGTCACAGGATGATGTTAAATCAAGCATTAAAAAAATCTTGTGTATTACTAATAATCAAAAGGGTTTATGTGATAAATGCCAGCACAAATTAATCTCACTATTTTTGAATGCCTTCACTGGCATCTAATCAATAAGATGTTATTACTTGTTCAATACACACATAGCATTACTGTAGTTAGGAAATCTTTTGGAATCCTACCTGAATAGAAAAGGGTAAATATAAATCCAAACAAACTTACCATCACTTTTTAAGAACAGATTCATATGAGTTCATCTTCTGTCTTCCTCCTTAACAAAAATAGCTTGTGTTGATTTAGCAAACTTCACATTCGTGACAATCTCCTGTCTGGGAAAATATTCTTCTAGAGTAAGGTATTTTTATAAAAGGTATTTGTAGTAATAACAATTTAAAATGCATGAGGCATTCTGGAACACAACTTAGCTTCCTTCATTTGGATAAGATATGACATGCATAAAAACCAAAGAGCCTAAGTGTCCTGACTGCCCCTAACAGTTTTAGTTAAAGCCTAATGAGGATTTGTTTGAAGGTTAAGAAAAAAAGTGAAAGCACCTTGAAAAAAGAGAGAGGCAGCAGTTCATAAATTAGTCAGCTGTTCCCTGTGTCAGTAGGATCATATCCATTTCCATAAGTAAAACTACATAAAAAGGGATTGCACATTTTTGCCATTACCAGAAAAAGTACCTATGTGATTTAATTTTTAAAATTTGGTTACAAAAGTAAAATTTAAGGTCCAAATGTTCATCCCCATACATGTATTTCCACAAACACATGAGGTACCTGAGTTAGTACCTCAGGTATTGTGGGAGAAGGAACACATAATGCTATCAACAGCAGTCAGAGGTAATAGAAAGGGCATGTTGCAAATGGTAGGTTATGAAAGAGAGGAAAAAAGTGTGTTCAGAAGCATGGTCCCTTTAATGAGGTGTACGTTTTCTTCTGCAGGGCTATCCCCTTTCAGGAAGCTTTTGAAAGCAATGCTTGCTGGAAGTGAGTTAGGAAAGCGATCACTTGCATAGCAGAGCAATGATAGTATAAAGATTCAGTAAAGTGGAAAAACAAAAGTAGCCAGAATCTGTTTGCAATTATCAAGTCCAGAAGCAGCAAAATGGGTAAGCAGTCTTTTCAATTTTAATTATTTATATTACTACTTTTCTTTTACTAGATTACAACAGTTTGAACTATGTACAGAATCTACTGACCTCTTAAATGTGTAGTACAGAATATGAACTATATGTGGTAAATTTAAAAACTTCAAGTAAAATATTTTGTGTTTGTGTTCTGTTGGTTACACTATAGCTTCTTTGCACCCTACACTCAACTGGGACTACAGCTTGAAAGACTAGGGCTCCCAGTTGCATAGCTGAATATATTTTATTCTGCAGCTAAACTAGACAGTGTTTAGGAACGTTTTGCTAAATGTTTGCATTTGCATGAATATTATAATTGAAAATAATGTAGTCTACACCAAAACTCAGGAAACCTAATGTGTTTAAAAAAAAACAAAAAAAAAAACAAAACACCTCACCACACTAAACTAGGAGCTCAGCAGGACACAGAGCAAGAAATGAATGAATGGATATTAGTAAGTCATGGCACATTTATCATATACTTGAATCCAGTTTACTGTGATGACAGATATAATATATCTGAATGGGAACTTACAGAAACTAAAAAATATAAAGAAGTGCAGTTATGATATAATTTATTTGGAATTTTATATAACTAATGTTAATTTTCTTTAGCAATTTTATTTTGCATAGGAGTGCAAACCCAAAGGCCAGATTTTTTCTTAAGCAGAAGAAAAGTCTTTTATACATTTGTCTGTTATGCTTCCATACACTTGCACAATGTTGATCTTATAGAATATGCACACGCTGTATGTACCTGAAATCTTAATCTTTACCCTAAAATGTATTACACTAATAACTTAACTAAGCTCTCAACACAAGACTGAGAGGCAGAACCAAACTCTACTCCTAGCTTCTCTCTGGAGCACTGAGGAGGTAAAGATATGGAAAAGTAGCAGCCATGTGGGGGTACTCTGAGGTATTCTGCCTATCCAAGGCAGACAAAAGCAGAATGCCTAAGAGAAGATGCATGGTAGAACTCCTTACAACTTCTTCAGTGAGTACTTCCCCCACTGTCTAGAGCCAATTCTCCATATCCCTCATTTATGGCCATACTAGGCATGCTAACAGGCTTGACTTTGATTGTAAGCTGTATGGAGCAGGGACTGTCTTTTTGTTACATTTCTACAGGGGAGTCTAGCAGGGGATCCTCGTCCATGGCTCGAGCACCTAAGCACTAGAGTAATGTAAATAACAACAACCCTGTTCTCAGGAAATAGTATTAACAGTATTCTACCAAGGTCCTGCACTGGGCATTGGAAGAAGAGTATCCCTACCCCTTTTGCTGTGCAATACACTTACATAAAACAAGCCAGAATTTAGCCCATAATAAACAACAGATACAAAAATTTTAAATTTATAAGATTATATTTAATCAGAGCAGACCTTTTAAAATAAAATAATATTGTTTTGCACATATAGAGTTCCTTTCAATGAGGGATCCTAAAGTGCTTCACACAGGGGAGTAGGTATCACCAGTCTAGATAGTTAGGCAGAGACTTACCCAAGGCCAAACAGTAAGACTGGCAGACAGGAATAGAACCCAGCTAGGATGGCACAATGTAGTGAGAAAGTTTTGTTTTGGGGGTTTTTTGGGTGGGGTGAGCTCTTTTAAAGGATCCAGTGTCATCTGAGCAAAAATGGGATTTATAAAAGATAGGAATTAGCAGAGTATTCAAATAAATGGAAACGAATCAGCTTGTGTTAAATTCTTCTGGTCAGCCAACTATATTTCTATCTTTTGAATAAAGGTTTTCCAGAAACGAGCTTCAGTTGAAATAGCCTGCATTTTTTAAATACGGTATTTTACCTTAAAATAATTTTAGAAGATGTTACTATTCTGTCCATCAGTTCATACTATGAGCTATACCTTGAATGTGTATGACCTGAGGGTTTTCTTGTTAAATACATTCTGTTGGGATGGCAGAGCCTACAAGACTAAATAAAAAATTTTCTGGGATACTAACATCTCTGTGACTGACGGATACTATAATAGTTAGGCTTGGAAAGATTATATATTTGTCAGTAAAAGTTTATTTCATTGTACACATATAAACCAAAAAAAAGAAAAATTCCTTCAAGAATAAAATTTACAGACAGACAAGTAAGAAAAAGTGATGCTAGAGAACTTATTAGAATTTTATTTAAGGATGTTTACTTAGTATATTTTGACATGTGATGTTGACAATTTGTGTATTAAACAGTTATAAAGCTTTAACTTTTTGGATCTCAACATCTGTCATTAAATAATTGTCTGATACCCACTGTGTGACCCTTCCCCCATAGCTTCCTACAACTGTGAAATTTTAAAATAATAAAAATATAATTTAAAAGGTTAAAAGCCATTATTCTGTGCAACTATGAACATTTAAATCAATAAAAATAGGAAAAAGTAATTAAAAATAAATATTGATATTATCCATCGATTATAAAAAAATAAAATCAAATTCTGCCAAGCCTAATGATAGTCATTAAAAACCTCTATCTGAAAGGAAATGACTATTGAATGTAAAACACTATGTAAAGTTACAGAGTTAGATATTTAAAGGAAATGGGACCACCAATGTTGTTTCTTCAGTTGTACAGCCAAAAGGATCTATTATACAATAGTTAGGGGGGAAATACTTTATTTTAAATTTGGAAGCTTACATTGGTTCAGATTCTAAACTGGCTATGAGAAAGTCAGCAAGAGAAAGTCTTGAAGAGTCTCCATTATTTTAACACTTCCTGTTCTTCATGTGCATGAGCGGACTCCTACAACATCAATGGTAAAGGCGCCATGGATTTCAGTGGCAGCAGGATTAGGTCAAATATATCTTTCACTTAAGACGTGGTCAAGCATCCAGGGCCGCTGGGTCATTTAAGTTGTGAAAGAGCTCCAGTGCTCCTCCAATGCTTCTAGCTCTGCATCTCTCTTGCAAACTTTATCATGGCCAAACTTGCCCTTAGAATCATGGAATCACAGTATATCAGGGTTGGAAGGGACCTCAGGAGGTCATCTAGTCCAACCCCCTGCTGAAAACAGGACCAATCCCCAACTTATCACCTCCAGGTTCAACTGTAATTTTAATATAGGTGCATGGGACTCAATCACATCTGTTCACCACGAACTGCACTGCCTGCAAGTAAGTCTATCAGACACTTCAAAGTCTTACTGCTACATAGAGCCGTTCATAATTTAGGGCCAAGGGACCTGCAAGACCATCTTTTGTCTCCTAATACTTCCTATTGTACCAAAGAAAGTGAGACAGGTTGGATTATTATCTTAACGCACATTCTAAAACAGACCAGGGACTGGCCTCTCTCAGTAGGTCTTGTCAATGGAACTCCTTCCCTGTGGGCATCCCTTGGACTCCAAGGGTGCTTCTAAAATTAGAAGGTCATTAGAAGACTTCTGTTTGAAGTCATTTTATCTATTCTTCTGTACAAGTGAAGAGTTGTGTCCTGAGGGTTCCCTAGCCAGTCCTTTGGCCACAGACAATTTTTAATTAGATGAATTATTCTATTTACTACATTTCCTCCAGGAGCTTTATTGGATATGGATGCTCAAATTTACAAAAAATACTACAGAAAAAGTTAAATGTAACAAATCAGCTTCTGAATGCAATCAGATTCTGAATGCTGCTTTTTGCCACTTTTGAATAGCATACAATTCCAGATAGTCACACACATGCACACTGTATATATAATCTAAGTGTTCCCGTCCAGTGAATGAAACGTCTATTGCATGTAAACACAGTAGAGATTTTCCAATGGTCATAAATAGGTACAAATGAAAAAAAAAAAAGTAAGCCAAATAGTGGCACAACTCTTCAATGAGGACTATGCCCAGGGCAAGTTTCCGCCATTTTGAGCGACAGTAACAATGTACAAATGAAAAGTGTAGTCAAAAAACCACAATAAGGTTTTTTCATCCTAACTAAATTCAAAACTTCTAAAATGTTTTTGCTTAAATTGAAATGTCAATAATTTATCTTCTGACAGAAGCCAAATATTTCAGCCCAAAATATATTTGTTCAGAATGTTTTAAAACTGCTGAATTTGTGACAGATTGATTCTGCTGTCATTAGAGTTAATGGGTGTTGTGCCATTGATTTCTGTAGAAATAAATCAGGGTCCCAAAACTTTAATTGACAACAAACAAGTAAAATAAGGCCCTAAATCTGCAACAGGATTACCATTAGAATAATTATTTTTTTGCCTAATTAATGTTATTGTTGTATTCTAAATTGCAATGCTCACCTTTTACAACAGTTTCGATCCTAATATCTCATAAATGTACATATAAATAAATGAAAGGCAGCTTTTTCTGAAAGTAAAAAAACAATGCCTCCTTCCATTTTTCTCTTCTTCCCTTGGTCCTTTGCATATATTAGGAAAGAACTATCTTGACTAGGCAGACAATGTGCCCTTAAAAATTTTACAGTAAGAGTCAGCACACTGCTATGTGCTGGAAGCCTAAATGCGGGCTCTGTCGCTCATCATTGCTCAAGAGTCCATCTCCATGGTCTGAATAAAGGCTGCACTATTCACACATGTATAATAAGAAAGCACCTGATACTTGCCAATTAATCATTCTGTCTCTTCCTTCTCAGAAGTCTCTGTCTAATTAGCATGTGTGCTGCACTAGCAACAGCAGTTTCAGTCGGGGGTTCAGAAAATACATAAAGGAAATATCAGCGCTAACAATGACAAAATGGACTTTGCTAATACTCTCCTGCTTTGATTGGGCCTACAGAGGCAAAAGAGCTTTAGGAAAATAGGTCTGTTACAAATGGAATTGTACTTTACAGATCTATTTTACAAAACTTGAATTTCTGTTTAGCTTTTAAGTTTCCTGGTGGGGGAAAAATAACCTCCTGTTCTGCTTGGTTCATCTCTATAGCTAAAAACTGTCAATTTGGGGGCACTGCTGCAATAAGTATGGTAGTATTTCCTCAACATTTGTACAGTAGAGGAGCACTATTAATCATAACAAAAATTAACAACTTTGATATAAAAGGTTCTATAGAATTATTTTTCAGGCAGTTTCTCTTTCTGGATATTGAAGGATTATACATCTGGAATAAAATATGTTCATTTAGGTTTGAGATCTAACTGGCTATCAAATTTCAAGTATCTTATGCTCTCTGGTTGAAGGTCAGTTGGGTTAAATTACTGCAGATTCTTGTATTCAGACATGGTTGTTATTCTGACGCCTGCTAAGTATGATTGTAGTATTTTTAACCTTCTTTTTATTGAGTTTTATACAGGAAGACAGGTCTGACCATATCAGACCAGGCCATTAACCGATCAAGTCTGGTATCTAGCCTCTGGCCAATAGCTCATGCCTTAGAGAAAACTCAAAAAGTTTCCTAATGCAGTGGCTCTCAGTCTTTCCAGACTACTGTACCCCTTTCAGAAGTCGGATTGGTCTTGCCTACCCCAAGTTTAACCTCACTTAAAAACTGCTTGCTTACAAAATCAGACACAAAAATACAAAAGTGTCACAGCGCACCATTACTTAAAAATTGCATATGTTCTCATTTTTACCATATAATTAAAAAATAAATCAATTGGAATATAAATATTGTACTTACATTTCAGCGTATAGTATATACAGCGGTATAAACAAGTCATTGCGTGGGTGAAAGTTTAGTTTGTACTGACTTTGCTAGTGCTTTTTATGTAGCCTGTTGTAAAACTAGGCAAATATCTAGATGAGTTGATGTATCCCTTGGAAGACTTCTGCGTACCCCAGAGGTACACGAACTCCTGGTTGAGAACCACTGACCTAATGCATTTAGCCAATTGTGCAATGATTTTGGGGCGGGAGGAGGGACAGAGAGAGACAAAATGAGGATGGAACATATGGTCTAAAGCAAAAGAGGTTCTCAAACTGAGGGGGCCACAGAATGTATTTGGGGTGGGGGGGAGCATGAGAAGCTTTAGAGAAAAAAACAAACTTACTGTGCACATTCAGAGCTGGGTGACTAGAGAGCAGCAGCTGCTGGCCGGGTGCCCAGAGGAGGAAGGCGTAAACTACTACAGACACAAAGAAGGGGGCATGATCAAATAAGTTTGAGAAACATTGGTCTGAAGTGTGAGATTTTATTAGCTTAAAGTTGTTAGCAGTCACAAAATTGTTCAGTCCAGTCCTCTTTCTGAACCACCTATATTCCAGGAGTAAAATATACTCAGGCATATCTGATCCAAATTTGCCATTTTTTAATTTTAATCACATAATATCTGGCGCTAATATTATGGAACAAGGTAAAAGGAGAAACTGAACAGTTTTCATTACACTCTTCATTCTGAATACCTCAGCTGCTTTTCTTTTCCAATCTAAATAATCCTATTTTGTGGAATCTATCTTCATATGCCACACCTACTGTACATATAGCCATCTTTACTGCTCTTTTCTAAATCTTTTCATTCTCAGCAATATCCTTCTGATGGTGAGATGACCAAAGTAATATACAGTATTTCCTAGAAGGACAGACAACTCTTCAATATAATGTCAAAATATCTTCTGTATTAGCTTCTACGGTGTCCTTGGGCCCAACCATTCTACTCCTATTTTTAATGTTGCAGGTCCACTTACATGCTGGACTGAGAAGAATAATAGTCCAGTGGGACAGGAAGGATGGTCCAGTGGTTTTAGGGCACTGGCCTGGATCTTGGGAGACCTGGGTTCAATTCCATGCTCTTCTATAAACTTCCTGGATGACTTTGGGCAGGTTGCTTATTCTCTCTGTTCCCCATTGATAAAATATTGTAAGGTGCCCAGATGCTGTGGTGATGGATATCATATAAGTACCTAAGACAGAGAGGCCAACCAACATGATAGTTCCTATATGTGTCTTGCAAGTTCAAAGTCTATCTGAATATGGTTAGTATTTATTACCTTACACTTTTCCATATTGAGTTTCCCAAGTTTCCCAGCTATTGTGGTATCTAAGATCCAAGATATAAACAGGCTACCTCTTGTGTTTATGAAAAATAAGCAATCATTCACTAAAATTATCAGTGGGATTTTCAATCCATAACAATGCTTTCCCCCCTTTTCCATGCTTATTTATTTTCCTTATAGATTCTCTAATAGCATTACCATCATCATCTATTTTAACTATTTCAAAAAGCGCTGAGAGTTTAGAAATTATGATTTTCTGTTACAGGATCAAGCAAACATTACTTTTGTCAGGTACTTTCCAAGTGTTGTATTGTATACTGTAATTAGACATTCTCTCAGTCAATCCAATTTCCTTGCAATCTTGAGAAAGCAGAATTACTATGTTCTCCCTTCTTTAAAAAAAAAGGCACAACCAACCAGCAGAAGAATTATTATAAGAAGTCTTAATTGTTAACTGATTGGAACAGGATCATTAGATCAAAATGTTTAGAAAAAGAAAACATTCTGAAAGTAGCAAAATACCACAAAAAGAAATTTTCAAAGGCATCATTTCTAAGTATAAAATGAAAAAAAAATCTATTAAATAAATACTGTAAGCCACTGCATTTCAAAACTGAAGAATATGCTAGCTCAAACTAAGATTTTATTACCAACAAGTAAAAATTTTGCATCCCATAAACTATTGTTTAGGACACTAACTGGAATTTATGGTGGCTACAAATTTATTTCTAAATTGTACTGGGACTTGGTAAAAGACTGAAGCAGATGAGAATTTTATAAAGGAACTTAGAGCCGGACAGCCAGGGACAGCTGGAGGCTGGGGAATGATGGAAGGTGTGAGCCCACCGATATTTCCAGGCAAGAGCTGAAACTCTACCTGGGGAGGAAACAGGGTGAAGAAACACTCCCACTCCAGTTACAAAGGTGGGGTGAGGCATGGTGAGACGCCAGAACCATATTTGGTGTTGGACTATTGGAACAAATTTATTGTTTGGACTGTGCTTCAGGGGATTCTGGTTTATGGCAGTGGGATTTTTGATATTAAATTAACTGTGCAAAAAGGGTTAACTCTGAAAACCGTACTGAGTTTGAGGAATCAAGAGGGAAATTGAGACCACGCATTTACAGTGACCCAGATGCTCCAGGCCACAAGACAGATTACTGGCCTTATACTGGAAGAACCAATGAAGTGATGAACAGATACCTACAAAAAGCACCTATTATGAAGCACATACATGGAAGAAAAGGCTGGAAACTGGACAGTGAATGACACAACTGAAAGACATAGCAGTTCTGGAAAAGTGACTAAACTTCAAAGAAAACATGGAGTATAAAATGATCTGGACACCAGATCCAGAACAACCAGAATCTTAAAAACTAAGCAATGACTGACTTCTCTCAGACTCATCTGTAGACTGGGAGAAGTTTGCTATTTCATTGCCTTTTAAGGTTTCCAAATTTCCAGACTGATGTTATTGTTACCAGCATCCCATTCAGGTAAGGGCCTGTGCTAACATGTTTATGACTATATAAAATTGTTTTCACCTATACAAAAATAAAAAGTCCAACAACAGCAAAATTAAATATAGAAGGAAGGAAAAGGTATTCACATGTGTCAGTCTTTTTTGTTGTCAGATTCAGCTGTGATGCACTGTGTGAAAATGTACCAGTTACACCAAAACTGACCAATTTTGGTATCTGTTCCCAACTATCATATATATTGTCTCTTCCCCCACATCTTGATATTAACTAAAGTTATGCCAGGAAGGGTAATGAAGAAATACTTTTTGTTAGAGAAAGCAGCTCTATGGCCCTCCTTTCTGGCTTTGGTTACCAGTCTCAAACCTGTGAAAATGAATATTTAACCACTGTATTTAAAGTCCTTCATTTGTCCTACTACCGTAAGGACCCTTTCTCCATCCCACTGATCATAATT
This sequence comes from Lepidochelys olivacea, assembly GCF_965140295.1. Lineage (NCBI taxonomy): Eukaryota > Metazoa > Chordata > Testudines > Cheloniidae > Lepidochelys > Lepidochelys olivacea. The sequence continues at coordinate 26,379,809 of NC_140417.1, read as the reverse complement.
ATGTTGTGTTTGCCCTGTTCTTGTGAGTGAGGATCCTGTAATGTGTAAATGGGACTGTGTGCCTCGTGTATTTATTAACTTTAAAAGTAGTTTTTCAAAAAAGGCTGTTTGATTCAGAACCTTCTTTTCACTGGGTACATTCATAGTACATTTTTGTAAATTGCCTGCACGTCCTGATCCAGTAAGCACTCAGAGGCCACCTAACTCCAAATAAAACAGCCAAGGAGGGGAAGGGAAGAAGGAGGACCTCATAGCCTTTAGCCCAGTGGTTTGGGTACTCAACCAGGATGTGAGAGCCCCTGGTTCAAGTCACCCCACTCAGGTGAGTGCCCTAATCCCTAGGTTATTGAATATTCTGATGAGGATCTCCCTCAATTTCTCCTACAAATGTTGTTTCACATTAAATAATTCAGTATTTAATCTGGCCAGAGAGTGACTGTATAGCCCAATGGTTAGAGCTTTCACCTCAGAAGTGGCAGATTCCCATTCAAAACCCCCTCTGCTTGATGAGAAGGTGACTTGAACCAGAGGGTAAGTACCCTAACCACTAGGCTAAAAGTTATAAAGGAGGTCAGAGGTGGGAGATTAGCATAAATGTTTCTCATCAGCATCTCCCCATTGGTTAGCTTAGGCAGTTCCCTGCCTAGCATGCTGGCTTTATCAATCACATTCTAAGGCGCCTATCTCTCCCTACTGATTGCATAAGAGCCTTGGTGTCTAACTCAGACTTTGTGGATCACAATGTTGTTCCTGTGATTTTCTAGGTACTAAGAGTTAGGCATTGTGACCCTGGGCATCACAACACTTCAGTCCTGTTTGTGGATCCAGGCTAGTGTGACTGGATAATGGAAAAGGAAGAGAAAAACAGGGAAGATATGGAAAGAAATAAGAGAAAATATGGTGGAAACAAAAGGAATTTCAGGACTTCTCCATTTAGTTAATAGTCTCCTTAGATGCTTATGTCAAACCTACAACCATCAAAAATGTGTGTGGATTGGACATGCAGCCCTGCCACGATATAATTTATATACTTGGGTCTAATGTTACAGTTTTACAATTCGAGATAGTTCCTAGAAAATTACCTTCTGAAAATTGCACCTTCCAGGAATGCTGTCAAGATGCCTTTATCACCTCCATGTATTGGAAGGTATAAAAACTGACTTATCCGTAAATTCTGGATTCCTGCAATACCTTTGTTACCTCCACCTATGATTATTTTTTCAAATCTGCAACACTGCAAACTACTTCTTCACTTGTTACTCAGAAGTATCCACTGCAGTTTTAAACTGACAGATTTATCATGATACAAGTTCTAAACTTGTTGTAAAATCTTCATTGAGAGTGGTTCTGTCTTTTAAAGAAACTGAATCTTTAGTCTGTAACCTTTCCAATTCTTCACATGCACTGTACAATGTGTTGTAACTGAGCACCCTCACAAGAATAATATGGTGCATAATGAAAATATAGCTGAATAGGTGACATTAAGAGTAGTTACTGTCCTCCAGGGGATAATCATATTTCTATTTTTTCATATCTGGAGCAACTACTACGATTGCAAAGTCCTCTTCCAAACCTAAGAGGTCACCTTAAAATGTACATATTACATTTACATTTTGATAAAATAATTGCCTTAATGAGGCTCGTTTGTATAAGGATGTATTTTTAACCAACATATTAAGAATCCTGTATTAAAAAGGTTTAGGGAGGCCAAATTTAAATTTTTGACTTAATCTTTTTAAAATAGAAGGCATTCTTCTAGTAACTGATTAGATTGATATTTTGAGCCTGGTCAGTAGAAATAAAAGAGAAAGAGGCACTAATGAGCCTAATAAAGAGGTTTAGTCTAGAGTGGTTGTTAATCTGTATAACTAACTTCAGGGGGAGAAACGTTTGGTGTTGATAAAGTATTTCCTTAGTAAATTACTACTGGCTCCAATGCAAGGCATTTACAGTAAACATTGAAAGTCTGCAAGGCATCTGTTCTATTCATAGTGGAAGAAGGAACTTTGTTCCATTAATAACTTTTAAAACATGCAATAACTAATTCATGCTGGCAGTTCAAGTCCGATCATCAACCTTCAGTATTTGACCAACTGAGTTCAAAGATAGAAGCAGAATTTTTTTAAAAAATCCTGAAAGTTTGAAGTACACAAATTATAATCAAAAAGTTTTTACAAAGTATAAAAAACTGTAGCTATAAACTACACATTATAGCATTATTTTAAGAATACATACAGGAAAAGGGTTAAATTGCATGTATGAAACTAAATATGATCTCAGATTCAGTTTTAGCGAAATTATACATTATATAGGAGATGCTGCGTGTTATATATAATAATACTTACTGGAATTTTAACATTTGACTTTACTAGAAATTTAGTGGGACTTTGCCTAAGGCAAGTTTTTAATAGCAATAATAAAAAAATACTTAATGGTACTTAGGGTAAATCATGTGTGGTCATCATGTTTAAAAAAAGTAATACCAAACATCTGTGCTAGATTTCCACATGATAAAACCACCATATTACCTAAAGTTCTCCCAAACTTATGGAGAAAAATGTTTATTTAAAAACCTAGAAAAGATACATGATAACCAATTTACAAAGTATAAGGCAGGCATCTCACATTTTGTGATAGGAATGTATGTTTAATGATCTTCATAATATTTAATTCTGAATGCCAACCAAACCATAATAAGACTTCATATGACTTCAAACACATTTTAAACTTTTAAAATGCTTAATTTAAAAGGGACACTGCAATGACTAACACAATCTTTTTTCTTATGTGTGTATATTTGCAAGGACCATGTAGTTCATTATACTGTATGTGATTATCTTCTTCAAGCAAATGCTTCAATGCACTCACCTCTTAAAAATATCAGTACAATCCACCTAACACTGAAAAACCCTAACAAAATGAACGTGTGTGTACAATTAAGGCAAACAGTTACAGACAAGGGTTCAGTTTTAAGCTGTTGAAATATGATCATGAGTAAAGAAGTTCTAAAAATCATGGAAAATAACTCCCTGTCCTTTCAAAAAGCTACTCTTTAAAACTGGATTCAAAATTCAGTATAATGCTTTGGGTTATTTATATAAATCTTTTTTGTTCAAAGAATGACACTAGACTGTGAAATAGCACCTCATTCACACTGTATGTTATAGATGCAGACACCCGAGGAATATATAAACCCGTTTTTTCCTTTCTCAGAAAGAAATATATTAAATATATTTAAATTTCTTAAAAGATGGAATATAAATGAGACCCCTCTTCAAAAAAATCATATCACACCCATACAAATATTAAATATTAATATTAATAGCTTAAATATTTAAACTAACTACATTGACATTTTTCCATTTCTGTGATAGGATAGCAGGATATCAAGTTCAGTCTAGCTAGCTTTTTTCGCCTTCTACAAACCTCAATAGGCCTCACTCCACTTTTACTTGCCTCTCTACAAATCTTCCATTCCTACAGGTATATCTTCCTAACATGACCCAGAATGACCCTCTCCATTTAGCCTTGAGTCCTGTTACTTGTGATCTAAAAGGTGCAGTTTTCATGTATTCCAACACGAAGGCTTTTCTGATCTCACTCCAGGGAATGTATCACTGGAGTAAACATGATATGACTGCACGGTTACCTCTTCGCTGCTATACTAGTTAGTGCAACTGTAACAGCAAACACAGTAGAGCGAGTGCAATGGGTCCAGGATTGTGAAGCACGAAGTGTTAAATATCTCACAACACTGATTCCAATCAATTAATAATAGGAAAAGAAGAAAAGAAGAATTTTTATTTCTCAATGTTATTCCTGCTTGTTGGACATACTAACTGCTTGTACATCTCTCTCCCACGCTCTCATCTCCACAGAGGTCACTGAAATGGAAGGAAGGGAGTGCATAGGACATATACTTTCACAATACCAATGACAGGAGGAGCAGGAGCACACAAACAGGAGGCTTCTATCATTACTTCAATTGCTGCTTAATCTCTGAGCCTGTCCTTTCTAAAGGAAGAGTTTGACCTTTTAGCCATTCTCAGGGATAAAGACCTATCACTAGTCTCCTCAAATTGCGTCTACTAATGATGGAGTCAGCAAAAGGCAAGAACACTAAAATGGCTAAAACAACTTCTTGTAAGAGGAACACTTCTTGCCTTCTCTCTGTTATGCTTTTCAACTGAAAATAAAATTGTTCATCTTCAATAAAAAACAAAAATGGGAGACTTAAAGAACAGGAGAAAAAGTGAGAGAAAGATTCAAACCTTGGCACCAAGAATTCAGTGAAGCTTATCATTTGCATTTATAAAGACTCTTAAATAGGTTCTCAATGCACTTGAGAGACATGAATAATAGAAGATTCACAACAGACTTAGGAGGTAGGGAAATATCGTCATTTTACAGATGGTGAAACGTCTTCCTAACATGGCCCACAATGACCTTCTCCACTTAGCCTTGACTCCTATTACTGGTAATCTAACAGCTGCAGTTTTCATGTATTCCATGAATATTAAGTGACTTACCCAGACTCACAGCAGATCAGTGGTAGAGCTAAAACTAGATCCCATCTCTCATGACTCTTGGCCCTGGTCTACACTACAGGGTTAGGTCAAATTTAGCCACATTAGGTCGATTTTATAATGAATGCGTCTACACAAGCAACCACGTTCTGTCGACCTAAAGGGCTCTTAAAATCGACTTCTGTACTCCTCCCCGGTAAGGGGAGTAGCGCTAAAATCGACCTTGCTGGGTCGAATTTGGGATAGTCCAGACGCAAATCAACATTATTGGCCTCTGGGAGCTATCCCAGAGTGCTCCAATGTGACCGCTCTGGAAAGCACTTTCAACTCCGATGCACTAGCCAGGTACACAGGAAAAGCCCCGGGAACTTTTGAATTTCATTTCCTGTTTGGTCAGCGTGGCGAGCTCAGCAGCACAGGTGACCATGCAGTCCCCCCAGAATCGCAAACGAGCTCCAGCATGGAGCGAACGGGAGACACTGGATCTGATTGCTGTATGCGGAGAAGAATCTGTGCAGGCAGAACTCCAATCAAGAACAAGAAATGCTAATATATATGCCAAAATCGCATAGGGCATGATGGACAGAGGCTACAACAGGGACACACAGCAGTGCTGCGTGAAAGTCAAGGAGCTCAGGCAAACCTACCAAAAGACAAAGGAGGCAAATGGTCCTTCTGGGTCAGAGCCCCATACATGCCGCTTCTATGATCAGCTCTATGGCATTCTAGGGGGGGACCCTACCCCTACACCACTACTGTCCGTGGACACCTGCAAGGGGGGAGTCTCACGCAACACGAAGGAGGATTTTGTGGGTGAGGAAGAGGAGGAGAAGGAGAATGCACAGCAGGCAAGCAGTGAATCCGTTCTCCCCAGCAGCCAGGACCTTTTCGTCACTCTGGAGCCAATACCCTCCCAAGGCAGGATCCCTGATTCTGAAGGCAGAGAACGCACCTCTGGTGAGTGCACATTTGTAACTACAGTACAGGGTTTAAAAGCAATAGTGTTTAATGTTTGATTTGCCCTGAAGACTTGGGATGCATTCGCGGCCAGTACGGTGACTGGAAAAGTCCGTTAACGTGTCTGGGGATGGAGCGAGAATCCTCCAGGGACATCTCCATGAAGCTCTCCTGGAGGTACTCTGAAAGCCTTTGCAGAAAGTTTCTGGAGAGGGCTGCCCTATTTCGTCCTCCACAGTAGGACACTTTACCACGCCAAGCCAGGAGCAAGTAGTCTGGAATCATTGCAGCACAAAGCACGGCAGCGAATGATCTTGGGTTTTGATCGCATTCAAGCAACATTCAGTCTTTATCTTTCTGAGTTAGCCTCAGGATAGTGATATCATTCATGGTCACCTGGTTGAAATAGGGGAATTTTTGTAAGGGAACAGTAAAAGGACCCTGTTCATGCTGGGCTGTTCACGCTTGGCTAAAAGGGATCATCCCATAGCCACGCGGCGGAGGGAGGGGTGAAGGAATCATCCCAAATAGCCACACGGCGGGGTAGAGGGAAGCGTGTGCTGCACATCCACCTGAAAACCTCAGCCCCTCCTTTTAAATGGCAATCCCAACCGGCATTGCTTGCTATGGGAAAGGAGTATGCTGCAGTTTGAAAACATTCCCACATGTTATGAAGGCGTTAGAAGCCAAACCCGCATACCCTTTGGCTTACCATGGCTGCCTGGAAACCGAATTCTGTTGCCCAGCCGTGTGTGATGTGTCACCATACCAGTAGGCACTCAATATAAAAGGCAAAATGCAACCTTGTACCTAAAACACATGTACTGACTGCTGTGAATTGCTTGATTCACTGTGAAAGAGTCTCCCTTTTGTTCTCAGAAATGTATCATCTTAAATTTTACTCTCCCTTTTTATCCCCCTGCAGGTGCAAATGTTTCTATGCTCCTCCCCATCATCTCCATCCCTGAAGTTATTGCAGATTAGAAGGCAAAAAAACACACTCACGATGGCGTGTTTTCTGAGCTCATGCGGCCCTCCCACACTGACAGGGCACAGCTGAATGCATGGAGGCATTCAGTGGCAGAGTCCAGGAAAGCATTAAGTGAGCATGATGAGAAGAGACAGGATGCAATGCTGAAGCTAATGGGGGAGCAAATGGACATGCTCAGGCACCTGGTGGAGCTGCACGAAAGCCAACAAGAGCACAGACCACCGCTGCATCCACTGTACAACCGCCTGCCCTCCTTGCCAAGTTCTATATCCTCCTCACCCAGAGGCCCAAGAATGCCAGTGGGGAGGGTTCCAGGCACCCAGCCACTCCACTCCAGAGGATGGCCCAAGCAACAGAAGGCTGTCATTCAAACAGTTTTGATTTGTAGTATGGCTAAAATAAGCAATGTGCCCTTGTCCTTCCCTCCAACCCTCCTCCACCACCCAACCCTACCCCACCCAGTCTACCTTATCAGTTATCTCCCTTTTTTTGTTTATTAATAAAGAAAGAATGCATGGTTTCAAAACAATAGTGACTTTATTTTCTTTGCCAGCTGTGATCGAAGGGGGGAGGGTGTTTGGCTTACAGGGAATTAAAATCAACAAAGGGGGCAGGTTTGCAGCAAGGAGAAACACACACAACTGTCACACCGTAGCCTGGCCAGTCATGAAACTGGTTTTCAAAGCCTCTCTGATGCGCAGCGCGCCTACCTGTGCTCTTCTAATTGCCCTGGTGTCTGGCTGCTCAAAATCGGCCACCAGGCGATTTGCCTCAACCTCCCACCCTGCCATAAACATCTCCCCCTTACTCTCACAGACATTATGGAGCACACAGCAAGCAGCAATTACAATGGGAATACTGGTTGCACCGAGGTCTAACCTAGTCAGCAAACAGCACCAGCAAGCTTTTAAATGTCCAAAGGCACATTCTACCACCATTCTGCACTTGCTGTCCTGTAGTTGAACTGCTCCTTACTACTGTCCAGGTTGCCTGTGTACGGCTTCATGAGCCATGAGAGCAAGGGGTAGGTTGGGTCTCCAAGGATAACTATTGGCATTTCAACATCCCCAACAGTAATTTTCTGGTCGGGGAAGTAAGTCCCTTCTTGCAGCTGCTCAAACAGCCTGTAGTTCCTAAAGATGCAAGTGTCATGCACCTGTCCCAGCCATCCCACGTGGATGTCGGTGAAATGTCCCTTGTGATCCACCAGCGCTTGCAGCACCTTTGAGAGGTACCCCTTGTGATTTACATACTGGTTGGCAAGGTGGTCTGGTGCCAAGATAGGGACATGCATTCCATCTATCGCCCCACCATAGTTAGGGAACCCCACTGCAGCAAAGCCATCCCCTATGACCTGCACATTTCCCAGAGTCACTACCCTTGATAGCAGAACGTCAGTGATTGCATTGGCTACTTGAATCACAGCAGTCCCCACAGTGGATTTGCCCACTCCAAATTGATTCCCGACTGACTGGTAGCAGTCAGGCGTTGCAAGCTTCCAGAGGGCTATCACCACTCACTTCTCAACTGTCAGGGCAGCTCTCACCTTGGTATTCCTGCACTTCAGGGCAGGGGAAAGCAAATCACAGAGTTCCAGGAAAGTGGCCTTACACATGCGAAAGTTTCGCAGCCACTGGGAATCACCCCAGACCTGCAAGACTATGTGGTCCCACCAGTCTGTGCTTGTTTGCTGGGCCCAGAATCGGTGTTCCACTATATCAACCAGCCCCACTGCCACCATGATGTCCCAATTGCCACAGCCCATGCTTTCAGGGACGTCTGTGTCCATGTCCTCCTCACAATCATCCTCGTGCAGCTATCTCTTAGCCAGGTTCTGCTCATACTGCAGTATAATGCACAAGGTATTTACAGTGCTCGCAACAGCAGCAGTGAGCTGAGCTTGCCGTGTTATGGCGTCTGCACGGGTAACCCGGGAAAAAAGGCGGGAAATGATTGTCTGTAGTTGCTTTCACGGAGGGAGGGAGGGGAGACTGACAACATGTACCCAAAACCACCCGCGACAATATTTTTGCCCCATCGGGCATTGGGAGCTTAACCCAGAATTCCAATGGGCAGCGGAGACTGCGGGAACTGTGGGATAGCTACCCACAGTGCACCGCTCCATAAGTCGATGCTAGCCACGGTACTGAGGACACGCTCCACCGACTTAATGCACTTAGTGGGGACATACACAATCGACTGTATAAAATCGATTTCTAAAAATCGACTTTTAAAAAATTGACCTAATTTCATAGTGTAGACATACCCTAGGGTCTTATGCAGTTAGCCATAATAAAATATGCTTGGTTCTGCTGCCTGACACTCAGAGCAACCTACTGTCTAACAATCCAGTAAAAGGTTTTATGTGGTTCTTGGACATGCAAAAAGTTATTTTGAATGAGAGGAGGATTTTGTTTCACCATTCCATTCGCTAATTTTTTAATCGAGAGGCTCATTTTTTAAGAAGAGCTTGTGATAATTTTGACTTCTTCTCAAAAGAATCTGAATACACTGAAACAATATTATTATGACAGGAGTTGTGTGAATCTTCATTGATGCTGGTGGGCATAGTAGCCACCCTTCAGTCAGGACAAATTTAAGAAGCAGTTAAGTGTCTTTGTAGAGAAAGATAGCTGAAACAATAACAGCCACTGTCCAAAAGAGAAGCCACATGCAAGGTCAGTCAGGAGCCAAGCCAGAGGTGGGCAAACTGCGGCCCGTGGGACCGTCCTGCCCAGCCCCTGAGCTCCCGGCTGGGGAGGCTAGGCCCCAGCCGCTCCCCTAATATCCCCCCATCCCCCATAGCCTCAGTGGGCAGCCAGCGCTCTGGCCCGCCACTCCTGCCAGGCAGCGCAGGCGGCGTGGCTGGCTCCGGCCAGGCAGTGGGGCTGCAAGCTCCTGCCACTCTAAGTGGCATGGTAAGGGTGTTGGGAGGGGGTTGAATAATGGGCAGGGGATTGCAGAGGGCAGTCAGGGGACAGGGGGGTTGGATAGGCATGGGAGTCCGGGGGGCCTTTCAGGGTCGGGGCAATCAGGGGACAGGGAGTGGGGGGGGTTGGATACAGTGTGGAGTCCCGAGGGGATGGTTAGGGGTGGGGGATCCCAGGAGGGGGCAGTCAGGGGACAAGGAGCAGGGGGTGTTGGATGGGTCAGGATTCTGAGGGGGTCAGGAAGTGGGAGGGGGCGGATGGGGTCTGGGGCCAGGCCATTTAGGGAGGCACAGCCTTCCCTACCCGGCCCTCCATAGAGTTTCACAACGCCGATGTGGCCCTCAGGCCAAAATGTTTGCCCACCCCTGAGCTAAGCTATGTGGGCAGAGGGGTTAACTGGGCACTGAATGCAAATGCAGAAGCCTGTGTATTACTTTGGTGGAACCATATGTGTAGCAAATGAAAGAAACATCTCAGAAGCAGATGAAGAAACCAGCAAAAGCCAGAGTAGCAAGAGAAGTACTTGTAGCATGACCCTGAGGAAAAGCTAAGAAAAAAAGAGCACTTCTGATATGGAGAGCAGTTTGGAATATCGAGCAAGGAAATTGTTTCCTGTTTGATTCCTACTGGGTTCAGGGAAACAGGACTTTGTGTACAATCTTTGTATCAAGGAAGTACCTGTCTCCATCATCAATTTCTCATCCTAACACAAGCAACCAAGACGACCCCAAATACTTGCAAACCACTTGGATCAAAATGGGTAACAATACAAAACTAAATACAAGCTGTTAATTTTACCAAGACTGACCTCTCTCTTACTCCTTCCTGAAGATCCATTAATCATTCTTACAAAAAGAAATCAGAGCGGTGTCATCCAAATCAGAAGAGAGATGCAGTGAGCATAAAGAATTCTGTACTTTGAAACAATGAATTTTACACATCGCTATAAACCAGCCAATAAAGAGATATATATAGAAATGTAACAGATTTATTTTACAAAATATTGGTTTCTTGTTCTGGCAGAAATGTGAGAGAAGATATTTCAAGATACCTTTAAAAGATCTTTTTTTAAAAAATCAAATATAGTAGGGCTAGAACAATACAAAGGTTCACAGAGATTCAGGTTTGAGATTAATGTCACCCTGTCTGGATGGGGTTTTATTGAACAGATTCTGGCACAGTCTAAACTGAAACTAATTTGGCAAAAAGTCTGTGTATTTCATTCCATGCAGTTCTGCAAGAAGTAAATTTATAAACATAATACCCCACAGTACAAACAATACAGAGTAACTCCAAGGGGTTGATAAGAGCTCTCTGCTTCTGGACAGCTCAATCGTCTCTCTCTCTCGCTCTATCCACCCTGTCTGAAAGTGATTATTTCTTTAAGGTGTTGATCTTAAATGGACTCCACTGCATGTAATTTGCTCCCAGCTGGCAATGCCTCCCTGCATAGCCTCCAAAACCAGGCTGACAATTTATATCAAACCCCAGTGTTGTCTGGGTCCTGGTTGGCTCGGTGGGCCTTCTTCCTATCAGTGCCACTGAGGTGAGGTGTGGCACGGTTTCAGGGTCCCATCCATGGAGCCTGATCCCTTTAGATCACAGCTTTTCTACCTTTTCAGGAGAGAAAATCTGAATTCAGGTGTCCTCAAGTAACATAAGACTCAAAGTATACAGCCATAAAGAGAGGAAATGCAGTACCAACTGAAGATTGGAAACTTTCATGATGTGTTGCCAGTGCAGAGGGGACATAGTCAGTTACTAGAACAAAAAAGAAGGCCCCAAGAGAACACCAGAGAGCAACCAGCACCTACCTGACATTCTAATATTCTTTTTCTATAGTGGATAATCTAGCCTCATGGAGTTGAAGCTTCTTGGTGAATATTTCATCACAGAGTGGAGTCCAAAACATCTAGGTTGGGACCATTGCTTTGCTAATGTTTGTTAAGGGAAAGACCGAGGTGGCAAAATTAGGTATGATTCATTAATAGCATGCAGTCTGTCTCAAAACTGTTCCTAACTTATGGACAGGACTCTTTCTGAGGGCCTCCATTTTGTTGGGGGGTGGGCAGAAGTGGAGGCTGAATTTGCCCATTTGGTACCCCAAGTTACATGTTTCTTTATCTTAAAATTAAATTTCTTAGTGCTGGATGTAAGTCCAGCCTCCCTCAGCAATGTTCAGCAAGTATGACTTCCAGTCCAAACCAAAAATCATCATCCCAATACACAGATGTAGTTTAGGAACTGTTTAAAGGTAACCAAACCCTCATGTACTCATGAACGGTAGTAAGTGGAAACATCTTTGGGACAGTTTTGACCTTCAGAATCCAGGTGCACTTAAAATTTGAATATAGAAGCCATTCAGCACTCAGAAAAGTGAATCTGAGTCCATGATCTCCCGCCCAGAGGGATGTTAAAGGTAATGGGCCTGACAGGAAGAAAATATTTGTGGGGAGAGCCTACTGAGAAGAGAAACCTGAGGACCTGTTTGATGTAAAAGAGAGAGAATTAGTAGAAGTTTGGGGTGTGTGTGGTTTATTCCCTCAATTTCCCTCAACAACATGTTAATTTAGTCCTCTAGCTAAATCAAAATTCCACCCCTTCCAAGATAATGACAGACGAAATCATAAGTCTCAAATCAATGCCAAACCTTCTCCACTCTTTGCCTAGTTCACAGGTTTCTCACTGGAGAGGATGCAGTCAGCTTGCCCCAGAGGCATGGGGGGAGAGTATATATGTGAAAATGAGTTTCCGGCCTCTCTTACTCAGAAGTTCCAGCCTTGGGCCCTAAAAAAAGTAAGAAGTTGCCTACTCCAGGCCTCAAACCTACACTTCTTCTGCACCCAAAACCACTGTCTTTACCTTCTTCCAAAACTATCTCCAATTCTGGGTTCCCAATACAAAATCCCAATGGCAGCAAAAGTTCCAAAAACCAATAAGTCCAAAAAGCCTTTTCCTCAGAGTAACAAATGGTGTCTTCCATATTCTTACCCATATATAGCTTCAGGTCCTTTCAATGCAATGACCAAGAGAGCTCCTGCTCCTTCCAAATCTTTTAGCCTTGTGTGGGAAGCAAGTTATCTATCTACCCTGCTACTTATATTCCTACTGTGCCTTGTTATAGAGACCTACAACTTAATAAATCCCAGAAACCTCAACTTTCACCATCGTTCTGGGCTGAACCGGGAACAAGGCAGAGTTACACCTGAACTTTATTTTAAGAGGCAGCACACATTACAAAAAGGGGACATTATCTGGTTGAGTTAGGAGAAGGGAATTTCAAAAGGTTAAAGTAAGTATGTATATTTTTAGGATTTTACAGATACAACCTGTTTTTACCCTTTATTTTATTGGCACCCAGTGAACATTAAAATACAAGGTTTCAGAGTAACAGCCATGTTAGTCTGTATCCGCAAAAAAAAAAGGAGTACTTGTGGCACCTTAGAGACTAACAGATTTATTTGAGCATAAGCTTTCATGAGCTACAGCTCACTTCATCGGATGCATGCAGTGGAAAATACAGTGGGGAAATTTTATATACACAGAGAACATGATGAAGTGAGCTGTAGCTCACTAAAGCTTATGCTCAAATAAATTTGTTAGTCTCTAAGGTGCCACAAGTACTCCTTTTCTTTTTTCAGGTAAGGTGAGCTATTACCAGCAGGAGAGAAAAAAAACCTTTTGTAGTGATAATCAAGGCGGGCCATTTCCAGCAGTTGACAAGAAGGTGTGAGGAACAGTAGGGGGGGAAATAAACATGGGGAAATAGTTTTACTTTGTGTAATGACACCTCCACTCCCAGCCTCAAGCTGTTTATTTCCCCCCCATACTGTTCCTCACACCTTCTTGTTAACTGCTGGAAATGGCCCACCTTGATTATCACTATAAAAGGTTTTTTTTCTCTGCTACCTGATCACTCTCACTACAGCTCACTTCATTGGATGCACGCTCTCGTTACAATGTGTATGGTAAATAAAATCTCCCCACTGTATTTTCCACTGCATACATCTGATGAAGTGAGCTGTAGCTCACGAAAGTTTATGCTCAAATAAATTTGTTAGTCTCTAAGGTGCTGCAAGTACTCCTTTTATTAAAATACAAGCAGGCTAGATTCAGTTAAGATCCCAAAGGTTTCGGTGTTTATGCCCAACTAAATTTTGGGGAGTTAAAACACTCAACTGAAAATTATTTTTATAATAAGAACCAACAATGGAGTGTATGAGAAGAGAACTGAAAATTAATTCTCATCAGTTACAAATGTAATGTTGAGCCTGAATAAGGTCTTGGATTTCATTTATTTTATCAAGTTTTTCCCCACACCCAAATTGAGTAAGTTGGTCACCTTGACTTAACGGTATTTTTCAACACTAACATTTTAGTGGTAATTACGGTGTCAAGATATGAAAGGGGTTTCAAAATGGAAAACTGCATAAAACAGATATTGTATTTATCAGTATGGCTGTAAGTCATCGACTGAATGATTTTTACATTTCTGGGTCCAAAGTCCTCCTTCAGCTGTCTACAGAGTTGGACAGGAGAGATCTGTATCAGCAGTCAATGTCTAAAATAGTAACAAGTATGATTTTTTATCTTCTTTTTAAAGATACCAGTTTTAATTATTGTTATGCTGGAGATTGGCTAGCTCTCAGAGAGTATTTTTTTGATTAATGGGCAGTTTCATGATAGCCATCCATTCAGCCTAAATGAGGGAGCCATTAATGCCTTTCGTTTAGCTATAGCTGAAATAATACAAAACACTGCCCAAATCCCAGGTTAGCATGGCAAGCCCAGAATAGGAGTTGAGCCATGTGGTCTGAGAGGTTTTCCCTAGGGTCTGAATGCAAACACAGAGTTCTGTGTATTGTTTGTTGGAGCTGTGTGTGTCTACAAGACAGAAAACAGAGGCATCAGAAAGGAAGCAGAGAGGAACAAAAAAAGCCAAGGAGACAGCAAAAGCAACACTCGTAGCATGAGCCTGAGAGAAAGCCAAGAGATAGTATTTTGGGTGCAGTGTTGGCTGAAAAGAGACTTGGAATTCTGATGAAGGAAACTGCCTCTTGTTGTTTGATTATTAACTACTGTGTCCACGGAAACAGGACTTGTTTACATTCCTTGAAAATAAAACAGGATTGCATCAAAGAAATACCTGATTCCATCAGAAATTTCTCCTCCTAACAGAAACTACCCACCAGACTGCAAATACTAGTTATCTACTGGAGCTAGAAAGGGATGACATTATTACCATTTTTATAGATGTAAAAGAAGAATCACAGATGCAGTTATGGGAAACAGAGGGCACACCTCTGAGGCAGAATTGCACCTCTATCAACAACAGGTAACAGCAGCCGCTGGAGTGTTTAAGGCACACCAGAACAGTCATAATGATTAAAACAAACATTGAAGACCATATTGTATTTATGTCACATATAGTAAAAAGAAAGCTAAAGGAAGGGTGTTGACATCATATAAAACTGAGATTCTCTTTAAACATGCCATTCTTCTGTCACATGGAGACTAGTGCAGAAACTAGCAGTGAAAGGATTAAATAGTACCAGAAAGCAAATGATGCAAGTAGGACCTCAACCTGTTGCTGCGGAGAGAATCACTCATCTTTTATTTAGTGCAGGTGCAACATCAAGCAGTCAAACAGCAGAAGTAAATACAAATTAAAAAAAAACTTTTAAGGGTTTGATTGACACTGTATACAAGATGGCCTCCAAAAGAAAATACCATTCCTAGGGACAAAACATGGGCTCTACAGATCAACCTCTAAAAGACAGTAATTATTATATTTTAGTTGAAGTCCCCAAACAACAAATACTTTTTTAGAGAGATTAAAATGTAAACACATCCTAAATTATTCATACACTGGTTTCATAATATATCAGAGTTTCAAACTGCTTCCAAAAGTATTCTCCATAAAAACTCCAAAGTTCTTCCACACCATACAGTACTGGAAGACTATACTAAATGGACCAAAACCTCACATGCACTTCCAATTATTCAAACAAATAATGCAAGTTCACAAGAACTCCCCATCTATGACTTCAGAGTAGAATTAGAACAATTACCTTTGGTAATAAATATTTTTTTAAAAAAGAGAAAAAAGATACGACCTTATTTCAATCAAAGCAACAAACATCACCTCCCATCACAAAGCAGTATATGAAACCTGAAAGTAAAACACATTCCATTCCTATACACTGTAGCTTTACTTACAGACCTAAACAACACTGATACTAAGCTCCATGATACAAACAGTGCCAATGAAAAATGAATAAATCATTTAACCCTAAAATAAACAGCACAGGTCATTCTGACAAAAGCAGATCAAAACCAGGAAGCTAGATTAATAGCCTATAGAGTACAACACAGATTAGCAGACTTTGAGCCAAATTCAGTGCTGATGCAAGCAGGTGCAATTCCTTTAATATCCCGTTGACTTCAGACCATACTAATGGATAACTTAATGGGAGTTTTGCCTGAGAAAGATCTTCAGGATAAAGGCATTATCAACCACAATGCCTAGAGAACAAAACTTTACTCTTCCTCCCTGAAAAGGCAGGGTGTCACAAAGACATTTGCTGTACCAGCCAGTTCCCACCACTTCACATTCAACATGCAATGCTTTGATCTGCCACAGATCTTCGTCTGATTCAACCCCCCAGAAGCAGAAACCTGCATGTGTTAATGCCAAGAACAAGACAGCCAAAGAGAAAAAAAAATAAGCTTGCATCATTTTACTCCATTTTTGTCAACTCTTCCTTATTTAATTTTCAATATCAGTAGCTATTCATTCTCTCCTCAATAGCTGCATAAGTTTGACTTTTCAAAGAAAATGTATCTTGGTGGTTAAAGAGACACTATCAAAGCAGGAAAACCCAAAACGTGACCTAATTTCTTTTCTTATACCTGTTTCCAGAGTCCATGTAATTTCTTACGTTTACGTGTTTGTGGATTGGAAGAATTTGAAATTAAATGTTTCAATATCCTTTTTGATTTAAGAAAAGTCAAAAAGAAAATAGATTCCAGTTTCAAGTTTCAAAGTAGTATAAAATATATTTTCAAAATTAGGACAAATGCCAGTGTCCTTTTATCTGAAAAGATTTTAGAGGAAGGTGCTTTTCTTACCTCTCTAAGATGTATGTTTTCCTTCTCCTTCTGGTCTAAAATCACTTCTAAATGATTAACCTGAGATTCAGCCTCGGCCATCCTTCGAGCTCTTTCATTGTCATCTTCCATTCCTTTGGATGGCAAACCTTTACTTTGCAACATTTCTAGGAGCTTTTTTATTGATTCATCTCTAGCATTTAGTGTTTGCTTTTGTGTTTCAATTCTCAACTCCATTTCTTCTAGAGTTTTTCTCAAGAGAAAGAGCTCTTTAGCCTGTCTATCGTGTTCTGCCTGAAGTCTTCGAAAATTCTCCTCTGTAAGCTCAATAGTAAAATGCTCAGTTCCTCGGTTTCCGCTTTCTTGTTGAAGAAGATGATTAAGGTCTCTCTGAGTTCGAAGCTCATCTTGAAGTGCCTGGATGGTCAGTTGCAAATGCTATAATATAAAAAAAAAAAAAAAAGGTAACTGAAGGATCTAAATGTAGTTTTTCTTCTGTTAAGCTATTGGTAGGTAAAGGTACAAAAGTTAACAGACTCAGTGATGATTCTACCAAGTGGCCATATAAAAATGTCAAATGCATCTGTGACAAAATACTTGTAATGAAGGTTTTCAACTGCTACTGGAAAAATTTAAAACATAGATGGAAACACAAACACAAAATAGTGTCAGTTACAGGTAAAATTAATGCTTAATAAAACTAGGCAGTGAAGAGAAAGTGAACTGTTGCAAAAATCTCAAAGTGACACAACCACTAGTACACTTTGTGCCTATAAAGCTTGAAGATGCAGTATTCCTTGTTTTCTAAGTTGTTTCATACACTAGAAGTAATTCTGCCTTCCACTTTTTTCAATGGCACTGTTCATGCTATAAGGCAAATCATAGCCCTCACCATAAATAAAGATTAATTAATTTTTTTTTTTTTTGCAAATAAAGCTATGAACAACTTTAGTAAACAGGATTACTGCATCTCAAACAAACAAAAATAGAACAAATGGTAAGCAATACTGAATTTTGCAAAACAAATTGACTGCAAATAGAGGACAAACCTTTGTTCTCCTGGCATCCAAAAACTGAACAGCATGGTAAATGAAAAAATGAAGCAAAATCAACATAAAGAAAGGTCAAATGCAAGCAAAGAATATTCAACTGAAAGAACTGAATTCAACATAAAGTACTTTCAACAGAAAAAAAATCATTTTATTGTATTATACCAGTGGTTCTCAACTCTGGTCCATCGCTTGTTCAGGGAAAGTCCCTGGCGCGGCGGGCCAGTTTGTTTACTTGCCGCGTCTGCGGGTTCGGCCGATCACAGCTCCCCCTGGCCGCAGTTCGCCGCTCCAGGCCAATGGGGGCTGCAGAAAGCGGCGTGGGCCAAGGGATGTGCTGGCCGCCCTTCCCACAGCCCCCATTGGCCTGGAGCGGCGAACCGCGGCCAATGGGAGCCGCGATCGGCTGAACCTGTGGACGCGGCTGGTAAACAAACCGGCCCGGTGCGCCAGGGACTTTCCCTGAACAAGCGGTGGACCACAGTTGAGAACCACTGTATAATACAGTACAGCACCAACAAATTTATAAGCATTTAAACATATCACTCTAAAGCTATGACATACTCTAGCCAGTGGATATATTACAAATAGATTTATTAGTGTTCCAAAAGTTGTAATTCCATCACTGAATAAAGACGACTTGTATTGATCTGACTGTTTTCTTCTAGATTACCATATATTTCGACACTGCAGATTGTCCTTAAGTATTGTGTACCTCCATACTCTGCCTGCATAAAGTGGTTTTCTATTCACTGATAGCTTGCAGTCCTTATTGAAGGCAGAGTCAGTAGGAGATTTGCCTAAATGAAGACTAGATTTGGCCACAAGTAATTGTCCCAAATTATTATAGTTAATGGTATAATTTCAGATCATATTATTATTTGCAGATTTCACAGCAGTTACTACTTCCCCTATATTCATGAAATTGTCTAAACAATGTACTAAATTTCATAAAAATATAAACTTTTAGATAGTCATATGATCCAAAGTAAAAGCTTTTCAATCTCAGCAGCATATCAGTGAGATTCTGATAATTTTGGAAACATGGCACCATATATTTTAATCCTAATGTACTTTCTGAAGCGCCTCAACTTCTCATATAAAATCACTGATAAGTAGGGCTGTTGATTAATCACAGTTAACTCACATGATAAACTCAAAAAAATTAATAGTGATTAATCACAGTTTTAATCGTATAGTAAAACAATAGAATACCAATTGAAATTTATTAAATATTGTGAATGTTTGACATTTTTCAATTTTATTGATTTCAGTTACGACACAGAATACAAAATGCACAGTGCTTGCTTTATATTATTATTTTTATTACAAATATTTGCACTGTAAAAATGATAAAAGAAATAGTATTTTTCAATTCACCTCATACAATTACTGTAATGCAATCTCTATCGTGCAAGTGCAATATACAAATGTAGATTTTTTTTTATACATAACTGCACTCAAAACCAAAACAATGTAAAACTTTAGAGCCTACAAGTCCACTCAGTCCTACTTCTTGGTCAGCCAAGCACTAAGACAAACAAGTTTGTTTACATTTACAGGAGAAAATGCTGGCCACTTCTTATTTACAATGTCATCTGAAAGTGAGAACAGGCATTTGCATGGTAGGACTGCCAACTTTCTACTCACACAAAACTGAACACCCTTGCCCCGCAACTGCCCCACCCCTTCTCTGAGGTCCCACCCCCCACTCACTCCATCCTCCCCCACCACCTGTCTCTCCCTCGCTCTCCTCACCCTCTCTCACTCGCTCATTTTCACTGGGCTGGCTCGGGGGTTGGGGCACAGGAGGGGGTGAGGGCTTTGGCTGGAGATGCAGGCTCTGAGGTGGGGCCAGAAATGAAGAGTTCGGGGTGTGGGAGGGGGCTCTGGGCTGAGACGGGGGTTGAAGTATGGGAGGGGGTACAGGCTCTGAGCTGGGGATGCAGCTTCCGGGGTGCAGAAATGAGGGGTTCAGGGTATGGTAGGGGGCTCTGGCCTGGGGCAAGGGGTTAGGGTGTGGGGGAGGACTCTGGCTGCGGGCTCTGGTGTGGGGCTGAGGATGAGGGATTTGGGGCTCAGGAGGGTGCTCCAGGCTGGAATCGAGGGGTTTAGAGGGCAGGAGAGGGATTAAGTCTCGAGCAGGGGGTTGGGGCGTGGGGGGGGTCAGGGATGCAGGCTCTGGGCAGTACTTACCTCAAAGAGCTCCCGGAAGCAGTGGCATGCCCCCCCTCCAGCTCCAATGCGGAGGCGTGGCCAGGCAGCTCTGCGTGCTGTCCAATCTGCAGGCACCACCCCCGCAGCTTCCATTGGCCATGGTTCCCAGAGCCAGCGTTTGCGGTGGGGGCAGAGTGAGGAGCCCCCCAGCTGCCCCTACACGTAGGAGCCGGAGAGGGGGCATACTGCTGTTTCCGGGAGCCGTGCGGAGCCATGGCAGGCAAGAAGCCTGCCTTAGCCCTGCTGTGCCGCCAACCAGACTTTTAACGGCACAGTCCGCAGTGCTAACCGGAGCTGCCAAGTTCCCTTTTCGACTGGATGTTCCAGTCAAAAAACAGACACCTGGCAACCCTATCACATGGCACTTTTGTAGCTGGCATTGCAAAGTATTTATGTGCCAGACATGCTAAACATTCATATGCCCCTTCAAGCTTTGGCTACCATTCCAGAGAACATGCTTCCATGCTGATGATGCTCGTTTAAAAAAAATAATGCATTAATTATATTTATGATGGAACTCCTTGGGGGAGAATTGTATGTCTCCTGCTGTTTTACCCGCATCCTACCATATATTTCACATTATAGTCTTCTCAGATGATGACCCAGCACATGTTCCTTTTAAGAACACTTTCACTACAGATTTGACAAAAAACAAAGAAGGTACCAATGTGAGATTTCTAAAAATAGCTACAGCACTATACCCAAGGTTTAAGACTCAGAAATGAATTCCAAAATCTGAGAGGGATGAACTATGGCACATGATTTCAGAAGTTTTAAAAGAGATACACTCTGATGCTGAAACTACAGAACCCAAACCACCAAAAAAGAAAATCAACCTTCTGCTGGTGGCATCTGACTCAGACAATGAAAATGAACATGCGTCGGTCCACGCTGCTTTGGATGGTTTTCGAGCGGAACCTATTATCAGCATGGATGCTGTCCTTTGGAATGGTGGTTGAAGCATGAAGGGACATATGAATCTTTAGCACATCTGGCATCTAAATATCTTGTGACGCCGGCTACAACAGTGCCATACAAACGCCTTTTCTCACTTGTCATGGTGGTCCCACTGAAGGGGAAACCCTGCTTTGTCCCTGCAGCCCTGATGGATGCATGAGAAAGATATCACAAATCAGGCCCAGCTAAAGCCTAATACAGCTATTTGCATTTTCTTAATGTACATAAAAGTGACAGGAGTTTTTATCATTTTGTTCAGGCAGGCTGCACCTGTAGGGTGAAGCCCCCAACTCTTGAAAATGCCTGATCTAGAATGTAGGATTTTTGTGTGTTTCTACATTCAGCTAAGATTTTACACACACACACCCCTCGAAAGCACCATCTGCAGCTAATATTTTGATGTTATGGGACACCTGAAAGGCCACCTTGCACTATCATATTATCTCTTCACACTGTGAAAAGAAATGGAATACAGTTGCCCTATATGTAATGCCCTGTGTTTTAGGGCACAGACATATAAAATTTTCCAGTTGGTACCAAACCTTTAGTCCATCAAATCCAGTATCCTGCCTCCAGCAGTGATACTTCAAAGGAAGGTGAAAAAATTCTATTACACAGCTGACCAATTGCACAATGCTACACAAAGTGGAAAAATTATCTTCTGACCCATTAGGTGACCAGCCTGCATTCTGAACCATGGGATTTGGTTTCTTTCTTACTTTGGGGGACATAATAGCAAATCTTGTTATTGTTAAGAAAATTATTCAGTCCTTTTATAAATCCAGCCACAGTTAAACTGTATTACTTCCTAATCCACTGAATCCAGTCTCACTATACACTGTCGAGAGAAGTGATAGTTCCTTTTCCAAAACTTTACTATAATCTCTTGCTGTCAGATAGTTTTTGGCCCCTTTCCATATACTATATTCTTTGTAATACATATTTAGTGTATTGTAGTCAATCCCTAAAGCATGGGAGAATATTAATCAATTCGGAGCATTCTTTGCATATAAAATCCATTGATACAAGTGTCAAATATCCCTCCAGGTTTGTTACATGGAAGCATGATCTACTTCTTTCGCGGTCAGTGAACTAATTTTAGTACTTTTGAATTCATCCTGCTCCTAAAACGTGATCCTGTTCTGAACAGAGCTGGTTGAATACTCTGTTCAGTGAATAATTGCTGTTATTTGTCAAATAATGTTATTAGGTTTTCAAACAGCTCTGGTTTGGCACATCTCCTGTGAAGTAATATGCTCCTTCAATTCCCATTTTATCAACAGGAACTCAGAGCATGCAGCATCATGAAAGACGTCTTCAGCATATCACAGGACCTTGTAGAACCCTCTTAGTAAAATATTTTTATCCGTATCCTCTCAGAATTGGTTAATCAATATTTTTCCCCTTACTGGTAGAATCAGTCCCATACTCATGGATTAAATCCTGTAGTCCTTACTCAAGCAATACAAATGATTTCTAAAGCAACCAGTTGCTGTAAGAGGAATGTTTGCTGTGAACAACTGCTTTCAGATGTTATAAAATACACTGGAGAAAAGGACATTTATAAAGTTGAAATATCAAACAAAATGTTAACAGAAAGTACACATACATGCACCAAAAAATTAACAAATGGCCAGCAGCCAGACAGTTCCTCAGATCCCAAAATAGCTTTACATAAAGAATGTGCATCATTAAAACAATCATCATCATCACCACCATCATATTATAACAAAATACTGATGCCACGGGTGTCTTCAGACTGCAACAAGGTGTGGTTTCTAAGGGTATGTTTTTAAACAATTAGTCATCCTTCTTTCTCGTACCTTTGGAAAAATACAGCATGATTTCTAAGGCAAGCATTTCTAGGATAAGCATTTTTTTCAAGAACTAAAATTCTCCAACCTTCACTCACTGAATAGTACTTTACTGAGGACTATTTGAAAAGTAAGGTGCTTCCACTGTGAGTAAGGATGGGAGAATCTGGCCCTAACTGATTAAAGTTAGTAAATTATATAAATAGGTAGAAACAAAAAATGTATAAAGAACAGAGTCCAAGAGTCAGGATTAGATTAATATAGGCACACTAATTAAAATTTTCAAACTTTGATGTCTAACATTAAGTATCTAACTAGAAGTAGCTTGAGTTTTAGAGGTGCTGAGCACCTGTAGTCTAATGTTAGGTATCCATGTTTTAAATTTTTTTCTTCTGCAATTAAAGTAACAACATCCAGGGCAGGGACCATATTTTTATTCTATGTTTATACAGTGTCTACCAAATGGGGTACTGATCTACTAGGACCCCTACTAGGCACTGCAGTAATACAAATAAATAATACCACCACCACCACCAATATGTGGTGGTTGGAAGGGTGGGAGGGAGAAAAAAAAAAACTTACCCTTTTTTTTATCTGCAAAGATGTCTCATTTTACTTCTCTGTCATACTTAACCTCATCTGTTCTCCTTCAGAACAGAAGTGCTTAGCACTGCTTTAGGGAAGCTTTCTAGGATATTTGGGTCCCTCAAGTAAACCTTACTCCTGATATGATTTCTCACAACCTAAAAGTCAACACAATCAATCCCTTTGGATTTAGATTCCAAATGCCTGTTGTCTACGAAAGATGTTCAGAATCTGAATCTTGCAGTTACTCCCGGCAACCTTCTGAAGTCAGAGAGCAGGATCCCCAGGAGTTATTTTATCACAGCAGTAAATGATTGACCAGAATATTAAGGACATTCAAAAGCACTCAAGCCTCTTCAAAGAACAAGGAGAAAGAAAATGACAAAAAGCATTGTAAATTGAAAATTAAACTAAACCCTTCCCATCCCTTCCTGGCCTTCAGGAAAGGAAGTTTCCAATCTGCTCCCCAACTCTGTATCTGAGGAAGAGAATCAACCTGCAGTTCCACTGAGGTGCTGGAGGAGACTCCTGGAAACCCCTTGCTAAAAATCTGCCCTGCTTCTAATGGGGTTCACCTCCCTATCTGGGTCCTGCTAAAGCAGTCCTGCAAAAGATTACTGAAACCTAGATATTGTAAGTATACTTCTGAAATAAAAAAAACTTGCTTTCACAATGTGCCAAGTATTTTCAATATTGTTTCTGCAGAAGAGATACTTACACACATTCTTAGATTTCAAATTATACAAGTTGAACATTGTGCTGTACTATCAATATACTCAGTATAGTTTTCTTAGAGCTGATTTGAAATTTTTGAACCTTGCTTTTCAAAAGGAATACTCAAAAATGTTCAGGTTTTTATTTTCCCATTTTCTAACCAGCTCTAGATTTTATGAACAAAGTGCAAACACTTCCAGGGATGTGCAGCTTACTTTACGTTTAATTTGCCAAATAGCATTGCCTCCCTCCTTAGCTATAATTATGATTAATATTCTAGATATGGTTTATTTCATGCCTGGATACCACAGCAGTTGGTTGATAGATGGATTAGGCTGATTAAATAAAGCATTTTTGTTTAGGTTCCACAACCTCTCATTCCACCTCTGGGGCTTATCAAAAGCTAAACAGGTAAAATTTTATGGGTACCAGGGGTTGCCAGGGCTCACCTCTAGGCTTGGCAGTTCATAGCCCCAGCACTGCTGGGCTTGCTGCATCAATTATGAATGTAAAAAAATTGCTTGAGCCCTGGCACCACTTTCATTACAAATTAAGCACTGCTTTGGACACTCTAACAGGGAATTTCATGATTTGTGTTTGTTGCTTGTCAGCTTGAAGGAGTTCTACTCCTATTGACTTCACTGGAATTACTCCTGCAGTTTTCATCCTTAACAAACCAAAAAAAGTCCCATTCAAATAACAAAAATCTTTATTTTTACTTTTATATTGTCTTGTCCAATCCCCTTCAAACCTCTCAAAATTTCTTCTGTGGGCTGAGGTCGTCCAGGGCAAATGGAGCTTTTCTGTTAAACTGAGAGGAGAGGCTAAAATAAGGTTTTAATGGAAAACCTCCTCCACTTGAAGAAACTGCTATTGAACAACTCACTTAAATCAAAGAGCACCAATTAAGGAGAATAATAGGGAAAATAAGAAAATTATTATTCAGAGCAGGGGATCCATCTTAACCTTTTAAGTACTTCATAACCTGCTGAAGCACTTTTGCTAGAAATGTGATTAAAATGACATTTAGATAGCAATGAAATCTTTCAGAAGTACATATTTACTGTTTAAAATGTGGGCACAGTCTTCAAAAGACTGAATTTATATTTTTTCAGCAATTTGTTACTCTATTAAAATAATTCATTTTAACTTTAATATATATTCAGATATATCTTAATATGAATCTGTTATATTATATTTGTCAATCAACATTATGTTTGGCCTATATAAAATAGATTTTAAAATAGCCTTTGCTTCAGAGAGCTTAAAATCTAGAGAATACACAGAGAAAGACAGTACAAACTGGGAAGTTCAGATGAAAGAGTCAATTACATAATTTTTTTTAAAATCAAAATGTCTTTTCTCTGTTTGTGGGCCACATGGCAGAAGTTAAAACAGGAGGAGAAATTTGAGCGAGGAGAGCAATGGAGGCCTGCAACAGAGTTTTTTCCCTACAGTGGAGCAGCATGTAAGAATGGACAAAGATTCAGAGCCAGATCCCCTTTTAGGATCAAGGCCACAAAATGGCAATACAACATATTTAGTATTAAGAAAAAGAAAAAAATCAAGCAATACCTTTCAATGTACATAGCAGGTTTGTCATTTTTTTTTTGGTTTCCAACAGCCATTATAATAAGTTGGCTGTTTAATAAATAATAATAGTAATCAATAAAAATAGTAATAACTACTTATTTTACACAGCACCATACTACATGAAGGTTCCCCAAATGTTCTGAAAACCATATATAGAAAACACGTTATCCATGCTGCCACCATACAGTCATCTAGATGGGTTGAAACATGACAATTGCTGAACAGTGAACACTATATAATGGTTTAGAACAGGTCAGGAAAGACACCTCATCCAATGTAATTTTAGTTAATCACATTGGAATTTAGCCAGAACATTAATGTTTAACACCCCTATTATTGTGAAAAGTGCATCGATGGCTCAATAATTCTAAGTGATTAGCACCTCTGCTTTATGTTTCATCTAAAAGACAAAAACCGGCCAGTTTTTCTACCAGCAAGATCAAATAAATGTTGTCTTAATATTTTTTAATTGGATAAGATCTACCTCTAATCTCATGTTAACCAAAGTAACTATTAAAAATTATTTCCGTCATCATTTTCTGCAAGTAGGTTCTGTTCTAGTGTTTCCATTCTAACGTTTCCAACTAAGAAAAAAAGGCAGTATATTTCTGGGGATTTTTTTCCCTCTTTTCTGGTGTTAGCTGTTAATCAGGTTTCATCTTCATGCCTTAGAACAAGCCTTAGAACTCTCAGAAAGGCACTCCCTTGCCTTGGCCTATTGCTTAAATACAAGTTTGTTTTAAGGCAACCACTTTTGAGTTTTCAAGCCATAGACATGTATTATTAAATACTCTGGAGTGCCAACAACTACAACTCCTTCCATTCAACCACCCTCTGAATTCAAATTGTCAGCGTCTTATTACAAATCACTTGACAGACATGATGCAAGTCTCAGAAAATAACCTTTTTGCTAGCATTAATAGGTTGACTCCATGTTAAATCGCAAACAGACAGAAAGATTACCTACTGAATTACTATTCCTTTAAGAAAATATGATGTACAACAGATTTACAAAGAACAACAATCCAGCATGCTACTGCATTAAGCTCATATATTAAAAGTGCTAACGGGAAAGGGCAGATTAAACTCAGTTGTAGAATTAGCATCTCAGAAATCTCAAATGGGAGGAGGTAAAAATAATGGTTCTGTGTGAGCAAATGTTCATAGAATTTTCAAGGACTGTTTATAATTCAAATATTTCAATCCTTTTTAACAACCAAAAAATTAAGATTTCTGATAAAGTGAGCTGAAATTTTCAAAAAGTTGTTGCCACTTTTTAAAAAAATGACAATAAACTGGCTAAAGCCATTACCCACCTGGAGGAATAAAATAGGATTTCACATGTAGAAATAAATGGAGTGTAACTTTCCCAGGAAGCTTACAATTACAGCAGATGGTATCATATGATCCTCATCCTCCTAAAAATGAATTATGCTAGGGGTGTCTGATCTAGTTTGCATTGCAGTCAGTACTGAGATTCCTGATGATTTCAATAGCCTGAAAGCTGTTTTATAGTCAACTTCAATCAGGTCTTATAACATGAGGACAATAAATCACATTCTCTAAACTATTATATTCCATAGTCTTATTTACACCATTAAAAGCTGTACATATATTAGTATAATATTGGCTATAATATTATAATTATAATGTGGGTCCAGGGGCAGAATAGGCCTACTGCTCCTCCTGCATGTCATAAGAGGCAACTAAAAAGGGGCTGCCTGGAGAAGAATGGGCTCCAACAGGTTAGAAATTTGACCAAGACACATCATATGATGAGCAAGTCAACCATGTCCATACCAGATTGGTCACAGCCTGAGTTAATAATGACCGCGTCATCCGTATCCCACCAGGGCGGATGTGACAAGTATACTACTGGTGTAACCCCAACAAAGAGAATCCGTGGAAGAGATAACATCATCATAGACATATGGAATGTAAGGACACTGAGACAATAGGGAGGTTGAAAGAACTCACGTACGAAATGGAACAATATACCTGGCATCTCCTAGGAATCTCTAAGGTCAGATAGAAGAACTTTGGAGAGGCACTAATGGAAGAAGGCCACTCTATGACAGTGGAGAGGACAAACACGTCAACAGCGTAGGATTTCTTATGCATAAAGGTATCAAAAAATCAGTATTAGGATGCCGTCCAACGTCCAGCAGGGTTATTTCCATCCATCTAAAGGCAGTACGGTTTAATATCACAGTGGTACAAGTCTACACTCCTACAACAGACTATGATGATGAGCAAATTGAGGATTTTTACAATCAGCTCCAAGACATCATCAATAAGGTACACAAGAAAGATATCCTGATTGTACAGTGAGATTTAAATGCTATAGTGGGTAGTGATGCACAGGCAGATTGGCGAGATTATTATGGCCCTTTCTGTAATGCAGTAACCAATGAGAGAGGATTGAGACTTTTGGAGTTTGCCAGCTATAACATTCTGGCTCTTACAAACACATTAGGAGCACATAAAGCATCATAAAGCATAGGAGCACATAAAGTAGATGATTAACGTGGCACACACCTAATGGTCTACATCACAGCCAGATTGACTACATCATGGTGCAAAACCGATTTCGTTCTGGGATTAACAGAGCTAAAACAAGGAGCATCCCCAGTGCTGATATAGAAAATGATCATGACCCTATGATATTAAATTTTTGGCTTCAGCTAATGAAAATCGTCAGGCCAAAGTTCACCAGAACCAAGTTTGATTTAGAAAGATTCAGAGACCAAAACATTGCAGAGTCATTCCAAGCAATGATGGGCTGAAAGTTTACCCCGCTTCTTGCTCTAGAGGAAGACATAGAAACAGTGACCAACAGTTTCAACACTGTAATGAATGAGGCAGCAATGGACATCCTTGGGAAACATCGTAAGAAGACAAAGCCATGGGTCACAAATAAAATACTACAAATGTGTGACATTACAAGAGAACTTAAGAGAGACAAGAACAGCACGGAGGGAGCTGATAAATACAGAGCGATTGGCAGAAATATCAAGAAAGGAATGAAGGTGGCGAAGGAGATATGGATTTAAAAACAATCCTCTAAAGTTTAAGAGTGTATCAATAATAAAATAGCAAATTAGCCTTCCAGGTTGCAAAAGATCTGATGAATGAAAGCTAACTCAATTCAAGACAAAGAAGGGAACAGCCTTACAGAAGAAAGGGACATCATCAATAGGTGGACAAATTACAGCTCTGATCTAAACAACCATCAGACAAATGGAGATCCTAGTGTCCTAGACAGATTCAACAGAGGAGGATTACTTTCCAGTACTGCGTGAAGAAGTGGAGATAAGCTGTGAAATCACTCAAGAATGGAAAGGCTAAAGGTATTGAAAACATCCCAGCCAAACTGATGAAACTCAGAGTAAAAATAGTAATAGATGTACTCACCAAGATCTGCAACAAGATCTGGCCCTCTACATGGTCACAGTCACTAATCATCACACTGTCAAAGAAAGGCAACCTGCAATTGTGTCAAAATTACCACACCATAAGCTTAATTAGCCATCCCAGCAAAGTGATGTTGAAAGTCATATTGAACAGATTGAAGCCACAAGCGGAGAATATCACTGCTAAAGAACAGGCTGGCTTTTGTGCTGGAAGAAGTACCACAGAACAGTTTTTCAACCTTCGTGTTCTATGTGAGAAGTACTTACAACACCAGCAGGACATCTACCATGTCTTTGTTGACTTCAAGAAGGCGTTTGACAAAGTATGACATGAAACTCTCTGGGCAACCATGAAGAAGTACAATGTTGGTCATAATCTTATTCTTACCATTAAACAACTGTATGCCAAGACCAACAGTGCAGTTCTCATCAATGGCACAATAGGAGAGTAGTTTCGCATCACTGTTGGAGTCCAGCAAGGCTGCCTTCTTTTGCCCACACCCACACTGTTCAAAATCTACTTGGAGCACATAATGACTGATGCCCTAGAAGATCACATATGCACAGTCAGCATTGGGGAGCAAAAATCTCAAATCTTTGGTTCACTAATGACATTGATGGCCTGGCAGGCAGCAAAGATGAACTTGCCAACCTTGTGAAATGATTGGATGAAACCTCCGCAAAATATGGCATGGAAATCAGTGCAGAGAAAACCAAGCGAATGACAAACAAACATGACGGGATCAGCTCACATATCTCTGTCAGTGGACAAGGGCTGGAGACAGTGAAACAGTTCAAGTATTTGGGGGCAATCCTCACTGATGAAGGATCAAAAGCAGAAATTCTAGCAAGAACTGCACAAACAGCAGCAGCAGCAGTGGCAAAGCTAAAGCCAATTTGGAGGAATAAGAACATCTCCCTGGAATCCAAACTGAAACTGCTGCACGCATCAGACATCTCCTTTTTTCTGTATGCATGCAAGACATGGACCCTTACGGCGGAACTTGACAGGAAAATACAGATAGTAGAGATGAGATACTTCCGTAAAATCCTGGGCATCTCTTACTTCGACCACGTCACTAGTGAAGAGGTCCACAACATCATCACCCAGTGCGCTGGGTAATATGAAGACCTCCTGATGACCGTGAAGAAGCGCAAGCTGAAATGGTACAGCCATATAACAGATCGTCTGGCCTATCCAAGATCATCCTCCAAGGGACAGTACAGAGGAAGAGAAGAAGAGGTAGACAGAAGAAGAGAATGGACAGGAATGGACTTCGTGGAGACTCAAGCACTGACACACAATGATCAGGGGTGGAGACGATTGATTGCTCATCAATGATGGTTCCCCAACGACCAATGCGGTTATGGGAGTGATGATGATGATGACCATGACAAGTTATCTACATTGCACTGCTGAAAATGTTCTTTTTGATAGTATCCATTGTACCTTTATTAATATAAAATAAAAGCCATTAAAGTCAACATTTTCTAAACCTTATCACAGAGTTACTGTGTTTATTTTCTTTGCTAAGTACAGCATAGGCTGAAATGTGGTAACTGCAGGGAAATGCTATATGATAATGATTGTACTGTACTTATTATTCAAAAACAATTAGCAATGACCAGACAGAATCCACCAGGCAGCACAAGTGATAGTATATGAAGGGTATATGGTCTTATTCTTCCCTGATGTTATTCCTGCCAAACATTCTAGCCTGGGAGAACTGGTGGAAATTAAAAATACCTTCACTGATGATGGGAGAGACTTCTGCCCATTCTTCTCAGCCTTCAAACGTGCCAATATGTGGCTAATGAAATGTGACAAATTTCCAAAATGTGGGATTTTTTTTCTATTTTTCACCATAACTATAAAATCCACTTTTAAATATGCCTTTTCTCCATGGGAACTAAGTAAGCCAGCTGTTTGAAAAGAAAACAGGAAAATCAGAAATGTTATAATGTGCAACCATAAAGACCCCCTGCCGTAGGCCAGCAGCAGGATGAACCCAGGACTATCAGATCCCCAACACAGATTGGTACTCACTGAGCTAAGAGTACTATTCTCCATGCATTAGAAGGAAAGTGGCATACTTTGCACAATCATTTGCTAGACAGCTGAAGAAAGCTGGGGACCAAAAATCATAGATTCTATCCTTGGGTATGGGGGAGTGTTGTCTAGTGGTTAGAGCAGTGTTTATAGACGGGGGGGAGGGAGGCAGGCAGTGAGATTCATATTAGAGACCAGAGTTCTATTCCCAGTTCTGTTAGAAGTGACCATGTGCAATTTTTCAGTTAACCTGTTTGTAAAATCTAAGGAATTATACTTGCCTTCCTCCTAGGGTAAGGTATATGAGATCATGCTCAATAATAAGTGAAGAGAAGTGTAGATACGAGTTAATGGAAGAAAGGAATTTTAGGACTCATGGCCTCTTGGCTACCAGCCTAATGTAGGGTTGCCACCAGTCCAAGCTTTACCCGGATAATCCAGTTTTTGGTTTCTGTGTCCAGGTGCCATTTAGGGTTGCTGGGTGCCCGGGACCTGGCAACCCTAAATGGCACTCAAACCAAAAGGCTGGTTACTGTAGGTCGGGGGGGAGGCACTGGGTCATTAACCCGTGCCAGACCCTGCTCAGGCAGGGCCACCTCCTACCTGCCAGCAGGCTCCTTGAGACAATCAAGCAAGCAGCAAGGGGCGGGCCTCAAGGGGAAGAGGCAGAGAAGGGGTGGGGCCTCCGGGGTCCAGTTACCAGCAATTAGAAAGGTGGCAATCCTAGCCTAAGGCAACCACCTCTAAGTAGGGTTGCCAACCCTCCAGGATTGCCCGGGGTCTCCAGGAATTAATTAAAGATTATGTCCTGTGATGTAACCTCCAGGAATATGTCCAACCAGAATTGGCAACCCTACCTCTAAGCCAAGGGTTTTTTGGAAGTCTCTCTCCCCTGCACTTCAAATATCATCCAGTTTGGTGGTGGCTGCAGACAGTGAGGCTAATTCACTCTAAATGTGGAATGTGCTTGAGAGGTCTGCTTCTCATAAAAATTAAGATTACGCATGTGAAAAAGAGTTATTTTTCAGTCACTTATTCAGCAAACCACTTACTAAAAGAGATTAATGAGAGCAATCAAGGTCAGATTTCAAACACTGAAGAACCTGTGGATACATAATTTTCAATCCTCTCTTATTTGACTGGTTTTCTTCCTTAAGAAGATTTGGGGACTCTCTGATAGGATGTTTGTTAAGATCCTAGAAAAACTTAAAAGCAGAAATTATTTCTTGAATAACATCCTATGAACTGGGCTTCGTTCCACTGCCTTGTAGAAACTTTGTCCAAGAAGAAAGATTTAGTTTCTTCCACCATAGACAGAACAAAGAGCAAAAACTCCACAGTCAAAAAACTTAGAGATTACTGCCCTACTAAGGAAAAAAACCTAACATAGGGGAGAATATAGCCCTTAAAAACTGAAGCCAATAGTAAACTGAATTCTATATTTTGCCTTTATTCATACTGCTTCAATAAGGAGAATGTTTCAAAGAGGAATCAGCAGCTGAATATAGGTTCAAACATATACAGATTGTTGCCATTGTCCAAATATATTAATACAAGGTGAAAAATTAATAAATCATATTATAATAAACATATTGTAGAATAAAATGGATCAACTAAATTCTGGTAAGAAATGCAGGTAGATTTGAAACACTGTGCCAGACATTTAAATAAAACTGAAATGATTGACTATCACTAGCATCTAGGCACCAAACGCAAAACATTATGTGTCCCCGAGAAATGATGACGGTCTGTTCTTGGCTTTCATTATTCCATGAAAGCTTTGCGGAAATATGAGGTTTGTATTTTGCTTTGAAGTCGTTCTGACATCTTGCTTTAATGAGCTCCACAGTAAAGGGGCCTCTAAAGAGAGCTCTGTCCTTGCTGCTCCTGAGATTTTTGACTCTGGACTGGATCAGCCTCAGTATTCCCACTGAGTCAATAGACCATTCAGAATCATGAAGACTAAGACAAGTACCTTGAAGTGCATCCACAATCCAAGAGGAACCAGTAAAGGGACTGATGTGATGTGCTTTTGACAGCTTTTCTTGCTTTAAAAGGCTGGCTACTGCAAGCAGTGGTTTCTATGCAGCCTTCAACTTCACATTCAGTAGACAGAGTTGAAATAATCTAAATTGCAGATGACAAGATGATAGACCACAGTGACTAAATACTCAGCCAAGAGAAATATGCATACATTTCCTCAAGGATAAGGAGGGTCAATTCAGTCTATATAGACTAAAGTGGCAAAATAAAGGAAATAAGCGTAAGTGACTTTTACAATTCAAGAAGCTCCATCAATCATTGATGTCTTCTTGTAAGTGCACCAAGGCAATAGATACCATTAAATTACATTGTGAATGGTACTGAGGCACCAAAACTATCTAAAAATGTAATGAAAGAGCTTTTATAGACCTAATGAGAAGGATTTGTTGCTTTCTCAGGGCTTGTCTTCATTGCAGCAGTTAGTTCAATTTAGTCGACTCAGGTTGCTGCACTCAAGCTAGCCTAATTTGACTGCCAACAGCCATATTTTAAGAGTGATTTGATTAGCAGCACAAGTGATTGAATTAGCTGATAAATTGCTGTAACTTGAGCTGTTGCGTTTCTACTGCATTGCTAGCTCAAGTATCAGCATCATTGGAACTTGAACCCTCACCGGGTATATCTACACTGCAGCTGGGAGATATGATTCCCAGCACAGTAAACAGACTTGCGCCAGCTTAACCTGACTTGAGTGCTAAACATAGCATAGATGTTGCAGCACTGGCAGCAGGTTGGGCTAGCCACATGAGTCCAAGGCCACCCAACCCGCTGAGTCCAAGCTCAGGCAGCTAGTTCTGCCAAAGTCCACCCTGCTATTTTTAATCACTCTAGTTCAAGGTGAGTAGACAGAATCATGCTAACTCATGCTGGGAATCACACCTCCCAGCTGCAGCACAGACATACCCTGAGGAGCCAGCGAGCTCAAGCTTAAAGCACCACTTAAGCACCAGTCTAGAGATTTGTGTGTGGGGACAGGAGTTAAGTTAGGATTAATGCTTGAGTGACAACTCAGGCTAATTGTGCTGTGGGAAGATACACCCTCAGCTCACCTCAGTGTACTGTATACAGTAAATTAAAACCTTACATAAGATGCATTAATAATGAGATGTGGGGAAATGCCCTGAAAAGTATAAACACAAGATATGTAAGCTCAGTCTTAAGAAGCAAGATTCTGATGATTACTCTATTACATTGAAAAAGAGAATAGAAAGACAGAGTGAGACCTCTGAAGAACTTTAAGACCAGGTACAAAATCTCAACATTGCACTGCTAATCTAAAGGCTCTCTAAATGACAAGCAAAGGTGTCCAAGTAGTCACAATGAGGGAGATTTTCAAACGCATAGAGGGCAGTTAGATGTCTAACTCACATTGTCTTTCAATGAAGTTGGGCACCTAGCTCTTTGTGTTTTTGAGAACTTCCTTCTGTATCTTTCTGTTACTGGTTATTAGACAACACATGAATTGATGTTACTGAGGGAGACAACATCACAATTTTAAAAACAGCATCTGGTAATCCAGAAATAAAACAAGTGATCGTCCAAGCTCCAATCCCAGCACATCCCTGATATATTTTTTCAGACAAAATAACAAAAGGAGAATATTCTCCAGACTCAGTCTCTTATTCTTCTCTGCTCAAACTAGCAATAGTTGTGAGAGCTAAATAATGCATAATCAGTTTCTATTCAAATCGTTTGAAAAGGAGTTCTAGCACTGTGTGCTCTGTTAGAGATGGGAAATTAAAAAAGACCAATATACAGGGGTTTTAGCAGTTCCAATCACAACAGCCTTCAGTCAAATCCAACAGAGAAAAATGTGATGTATCAAAACCTGGAATGAGCATCTGGAGATGATGTTACATCCCAAGTTAAAGCACGACAGAGAAATTATTCGAGAGACACTCTCTGACTTGTCAAATCCACAAAGTAGACCACAGCATGTTTTCAGAATACAGAATGCTCAGATTTCACAGTAAACTTCATTAAACCTGTATTTTCCCCTCTCAGATTCACCTACAGTATCTACTTTGTGGCTTGAATGCCTCCTGTACCCTGAATAAGAAAATAAGAAAGCTGCAATTGTGACACTTCCCCACAAGATGGCACCAAATCTATAGCCTACAAATAAGGATCAAAGGGAAAAGAGCAGTGAAAAAATTATGGTCAGATTCCTAAGCAACAGAACACTTTATAATGTTTGATATAAAATTTTACTAAAATAAACTTTCTTTTCTGTCTGAGGTATTAAATACTGTAGAACCCCAAAATTATAGTCTAAACCAGGTCCTTCCTTCCTGAAGTCAATGGCTACTTTTCCCATTATTGAAAGGATTTTAATAGTACGAACTGTTTCTAAAATCTAAAACATTTATTCTCCAATGTATTCATAAATGAGCATAAAATATTTTAGATATTAAGAGAAGCCACACAACCCTGATTATTCATTCTCCAGTCTATAACATTGTCAGATTAGGATCAACAGTCTTGCACAGTTTTATCTTTTTGCTAAAATTAGAGATGGGACTAAACCCAAAATCCAAGAGGAATATACCATAAGCTTCGGGAAACTTCAAATGAAGAGTCAAGTTTCACAGCTGGCCCCATCTTTAAAATAAGGTGAAGCAATATCAATGGGTACCTAAACTTTGAGATGGCTCAAATATAGATTAGAATTTTGTGGGTCTGGACCATCTCTTGTTTTTAATGAATTCAGATAAAGACATGAACCATAATTCACATGAAGGGCTAACATTATCGCTAATCAAAAACATACATACCGTCTTTTCTCCAAACTAAGCATAATGTTCCTGCCAAAAACATTTTACAAAATTTACAAAATTGTTATTAAAGTACCAAACTGGTAGAACTCGAGGCTAAAGTTTATCCACAAATCAAGTGAAGCAGCTTAACAAGCTTACCTCTTCTCTGTCCCAACCATTACTGGAAGTACCACCATGAAGGCTTTGAAGATAGTTTGAGCAGCTTGGCACACTAATACAAGCCAGTTAATGCTGAATATGATCATATTTTATGTGCTGTGGATCTTTGTCCATTAAGAACTGGATCGAGACACCAGCTCATTTTACACAGACTACCAAAGAGCGCTGGCAACTGTAGGTTATTACCACATCGGTGTGGATTTGAACCAGTGACCTCTAGGTGCTCTATCCTATCACCAGTCCCCAGAGCTTCTCTAATGTTTAGCAAATGTGTGCAACAAAGGCTGACAAAAATCTGTTTGCTTCTCTGACATTACTCCTTTTTTTAAGGAATTAGGAAAAAAGATTTTTCTCCCCTTTTAATATTTTATATATACTGCTAAGACAGTCTTTCAGGCACTCCAGAAAATACTTTCCATAGAAGTTTTCAATTAGTTGGTTGAAATATACAGATAAACATTCTGTTGTTAAAAAACGCTGTGCATTATGACATTTATTTGAAAGACACACCTCGGAGAGAGAAGCAAAAAGAATCTAGAGTGCTCACTACTTTAATAATCTATTGGTAGTCCTCCCATTTTACTGTCAATCAGGTAGTCAGGGAGAACTGCAAGCCCTTTCTACCTTAGCTATTTCTACAAAACTGGATCCAATGATTTTTAAGAGCAGCTTCAGCAATGACAAAACACAAATGATTCAGATCAATACAGGCAGCTGACACAAAGAGAAAGGGCATTTACAGTACATCATCATAAACCTACAACATACAACAGCCATTACTCCTACATGCACTCTCAGAACCACCAAATAACTGGTTTAGGTACAAATGAATGTTTATAGCACCCTATAGGAAATACCTGCATAATTCTTATTGTTATTAAGGAAAGATCTGCATCATGCTACAAATACCTTTCTGATTATTTTTTTTAAAACAATATGGACGTTTTGCATTTGACCACGGGACAAGACTTGCCCAGCTAAACAGAGTGAGAGGACATACATCATCCCACACATGGCCCCACAGAGATTAGGCAGAAAAAGTAACGCAGAGTTGTCTGTTATACCTTTCCCATGGGATAGGAAAGATGTCCTAGCAGACATGGCACTGAGCTGTGACTCAGGAGACCTGGCTTCAATTTCAAGTTCACTCGCAGATCTCCTGCATGACTGTGGCAAGTATAATCTGTGCCACAGTTTCATCTCTAAAATAATTAGGAATATTAGTTCTCTACCTCACAGGGGTGCGGTGAAAAGAAAATCCATTAATAACTTTGACGTGCACAGACAGTATGGTGATGAGGGCCAGATAAGTAACTAGCTAGAAATATAGACTCTGAGGCAGCAAGGTTCCATTGTAAGGACTGCCTAGCCTCCTCCAAAGCTTTAAACAACCCTCTTCAGAGGGACAACAGAAGATGTTGAGCAGTGAGTAAAGCCTGCAGTCTCTAACTCAAACAGACAGATTAAATAGTATTGTTCATGCATGTTCTAATACAGAACGACCCATCTCTTTGATAAAGATTAACAACAAATTAATACAGTACATCCTTATCTACCACATGGTTGATAAATCACCATAAATGTTTCACTAATCACTGTTTAGCACACAGTGCTGCACAATAACTGTCTAATTAAATCTCAATTATAGGAGTACAGTACTTGGGAATATGATTTTAAGCACTGACAAATTGTGTTAACCATGACTGTAAAAAAATGTTCTGTATTTTTTCCCCCAACAAAAATATATCAAAATAGAGATGTGAGAAAAACTCAGAACAACATGAAAACTCACAGTTAAGGAATAAATCTCCAATATTAAACCACAGCAGGGGGTTCTTAATGTTGTACTGTTGTGTTTTATTGCACTGGAGGGTTGTTTGTTAAAAAAAAAAATCATGAAATTTTCCTGTGTTTGAGGGTTTTTAATTGGATCCATGGCAGTCTTATTACAATATGAAAATGCTAGTGTGCCCATATGCTTATTGTGAAGTTCTGGGTGCCTCCTGGGAGCTGCTGAGTGCCAAGTGCAATGAAATAAGTGGATATTGAGGGTGCTCAGCTGCTCCCCACATGGGGTCCTTTCTGGCTGATTGCGCTCCCTAGTGCTGAATGTTAAACTGTTGGTATTCCCTCTTTTTCTGTCAGTACATAATCTGAGGTATTGTCTGTTTTCCCTGTTTTAAAAATCTGTTTGAGAAACAGTAAACATGCAACACAGGCATTTTATTTATAAAATGTTCATAAAACACATTTTATTTTTTAAAATTTGTGATGGTTTACTTATTGGACACAACATAGAGAAATGTCTGTGATTAAGGGTACACATGCAATCCCAGCTATAAATGGTTTCACAACCCACTTCAGCTTCATCAAGTGCTTTGCTCGCAAAAGAAGTTTATATCGCTTGAGAAGAGATGCTGGTCTGGCATACCATACCCATGGGACTAGCAGGGCAGCAGCTGTGCAGAGCAGAACGGTTTAAATAGGAGTTTTAGCCCGAGATCCACAGCAATAGATAAGGAACATCCACAGACCTCAAGCTGTAAATGTGATCCCCGCTTTGCCTCCACATCCCTCCAAGCCCCACTTTCATTAAATAACTGGCTCCTCTGCAAATCTCCCTCCCCACCAGCCCACGGTCACCCTCCCCCTCTTCAGTTTGTGACAACTCTATATGGGAACTTAACGCTTCTCTGGGCAGCAGCAATTTAATGCCTTATCCACTACTGCTTACACTGCCCAAATTCAGTGTCACTCTAATTCTTTCCCATATATTATAGCCATAGATACAGCTATGCAACGGCAGGCAACATACTGCATACTTGCCATTCCCATACACATGTCCTTCCCTTGCTCCCAACTCTCCTGTGTGATTAGAGCCCACCCTGTTCCCCTCGACACTGTGCAAGTGGAGGAGAACTTATGGCCCTTAGTACTCATGTTGCCCTCCAGACACCTTGAATGTTATCAAAGAACGTTTGTCTCAACAACACATGGACTTAACTATTAAAGTCAGCACATTGTAATTGTAGGCTTATTTCTGAAGCTGGCTGAAACTTGGGATTTCTGGTTCACAGAAGATTTTGCTATTTCATAATTTCCTGTGAATTGGAAACTCCCCTAAAAACTGTTTCAGGAACACAATCACATGGTGTTTCCAAAACAAAATATGCTCTGGGGACCAGCAGCTACTGACTGAAATTGACGTGATTCTTGTCAGTTTTACCACACTATTCACTGGGCTCCCAGAGCTC
Source organism: Lepidochelys olivacea (assembly GCF_965140295.1). NCBI lineage: Eukaryota > Metazoa > Chordata > Testudines > Cheloniidae > Lepidochelys > Lepidochelys olivacea. The sequence goes on along the minus strand of NC_140417.1, from coordinate 26,340,670 downwards.
CCACAGTCTGAGGCTCCCAGGTAGCCTTGGGATAGTCCTGATGGTAGACTCCAGGGCTTCCAGACTCCTGGGGCAGCTGGTTACCATGGCTAACCACTTCAGAGAGCCCCCCATGACTCAGTTTCCAGGAGCCTGGCTACACAGCAGGGAGCATGGAAGCCCAGATTCAAGATGGTGTTCTAAGGGCTTCCAGACTTTCTGCTGCAGGTCCAAGGGGGAGCCAAATCCCAGCTTGAGCTGGAAGTCCCAGGATTTTCACACCCCAGCTCCACTGCACAGAGCCTGGAGACTCTGACATGGCACGGCTGTCCCAGAGCACAGGCTCTCCAGCAGCCTGCCAGAGAACCAGGCAGGATTCCATCAGAACTCTGCATGTGAGTCAATGAAAATTTGTTGAACACAACAAGTTTCCACAAAACATTTCGGGTTCGAGGAAACAGCATTTTCCACCCCAAAAAAAATATTTTATCAGAAAAATCAGCTCAGTTTGTCATCATAATCTATATTACAATATACAAACCATTTTTCCCCAGTGGGAGAACAAAATAAATAAATCACATAACAAAAATTATGTCAATGAAGAGTCAATATCCCTTCACACTCTGATGCCTTCATTGCATCAGAAATCACTTTGCAGTGGTTTGAAAGACAAGAAGAAAGCAAGGCTGAACACCATACTGCAACTTATGCACCATGCCTACAGTAATTTTTCAATTATATGAATGTTTCGATTTTATGAACTCCTCATTCTCCAATTAGATTATTAAGAGGTTTTACTGTACCTCAAGTTATTCCGAAGTCAGAAATTTATCATTCTGACTCCACAGTAGAATCTCAGGGAAGGTGTGAAGGAGAAACCCTTTGCTTAAACAGAAATGGTTTACATAATTAGCAAACATGAAAAGATTTATTAATATGAGAAGTAAATGGATTTTTGTTTAAAGATTAAGGGCCAGATTCTGTCTCTGCTCCGGCTGCTTTGTGCTGCCTGATCAATGAAAACCAGTTGGAAACCTGGCTTAAATAGCTGGACTGCTTGGATGGCATAGGATTGGACTACCTGCTCCTCTGCAACGCCACGTTCTACATTGTGGTGTAGGGGGCACTGCTGGAGAAAAAGGAGTATAGCCAGGTTTTTCAATTTGATTCCCCAGCTGCTATAAGGTTCCCTTTGAGTCAATTTCACAATCAGTGCAATACAGAACAGCCTTCAGCTATCTTCACACCGCAGGAGACCCTAAAATATGAACTCTCATCAGCTCCTCTCCTGTAATCTTTTGAAGGCGTAATTCAGACGGTAAGTTCCTGACCAATTTAAAGCAACTTTGTCTTGCTTAGGGGACCAGATAGTACGGCCCAAAGCAGATCTGGCCCTAAATGAGAACTAGTGTCAATCTATGTGAATAAAAAGAATGAAGCCTGCATCCCCAGAAGGACTATATTTTGCTTTAGGGATACTACCAGAAGACTATACTTCTGAAGAAACACGTGCAGCCTTTTTTTTCTCCCACAAGAACAAAAACAGAAGCAAGAGAAGAATGCAATTGGAAATGATTTCTACATATAGAAGATTCTATGGGCTGACATGCCTATAATCATAAACTAAATCTCCTTTGATTCAATCTATTAGTCCAAGAGGGAAAGTTTGTATAAATTCTGCCTTTAAAGTGTCTTAAACAATATAAGAGTTGGTTAATTAAGCAGTAATATTCTATTCAGTGCATTTTGTTACACTTTAACGGCACAGTAAGACCAGTATTCAGCTTAACATTGTCCCTTAGTGCCTCAGAGCAGAGGTTCCTAAACTGGCATCTGTGGACCTATGGTAATCTGTAGAGTACTTGCTGGTGGCCAGTGTTGAGCTGGCTGTTCATATGGTACAGGGTCTATCTCTTCTTTCCAACTTCTCTGCAGGTGGAGGTCTAGCTGCCTCTGTTAGAAGTTGCTGTTAAAAAGCAGAAGAGGAAATATGCATTTCTTTTTAGCAAAGCAAATGGTACTGCTGGTCACTAGTGGGAGAGATGTTCTTGACACAAGGGAATGGGACAGCCAGAGAAAACAGAGGAGAAAGGTCCAGGCAGCAGGGAAAGCAAACAGAACAGATGGGAGAAGAAATGAAACACAGAGCAAAAAAAGGCAAATAAGACAAAATACTTCTTGACTAAAAACAGGTACAAATACATTAAATAATTGTATCACAGACCATCTGTCTTCCGTTTTGTGATGACATAGTGTCTATGTAAAAATTACAGCAATTGCTCACATGGAAAAGTAACAGCAATCTCTCAATGCCATATCATAAATAAGTACTTCAACAAACAAAAAACCCACTAGCACACTACTTTTCTTCCATGCCCTGCTTCCAACTGCTTCTTAGTAGTGTGCTGTATTTACCTTATTTGGTCCATAAAACAGTGTTCAATAACTACAATTTTATTCAATGTGACCACAGAACTTTCAAATACGGAAGATCCTTATCTGCCATATAATGTCTCTAGTAGACCAAAGTACTACAGTGCTAAAGACAGATTCTGGAACAAACTGTAGTTCTATTCATAACTCAGTGAAATAATAAACCATTCATTGCCCACACTCCCTCTGATACCCTTCAACAGCCATCATCATCCCAACACAATATCAAAAATATCTCCCTATAGGGCAGGGGTGGGCAAACTACAGCCTGGGCCTTCCCCTGCTCTGGTACTCCAGCGGGGGAGCAGGGTCGGGGGCTCCTGAAAGCAGTGGCATGTCCTCCCTCCACCTGGGAACCATGGCTAATGGGAGCTGCAAGGGCGGCGCCTGCAAACAGGGCAGTGCGCAGAGCTGCCTGCCCGCGCCTCTGCATAGGAGCTGGAGTGGGAACATGCCGCTGCTTCTGGGAGCTGCTTGAAGTAAGCGTCACCTGGAGCCTGCACCCCTTACCGCCTCCCATGCCCCAACCCCCTGCCCCAGCCCTGATCCCCCTCCAGCCCTCTGAACCTCTCGGTCCCAGCCCGGAGCACGCTCCTGCACCCTCAACCCTCATCCCCAGCCCCACCCCACAGCTCACACTCCCAGCAGGAGCCCTCACCCCCTCCCACACCCCAACCCTCAATTTCATGAGCATTCATGGCCCGCCATACAATTTCCATACCCAGATGTGGCCCTCAGGCCAAAATATTTGCCCACCCCTGCTGTAGGGCCTCTTTCCCTCACCAACCACCATCTTATCCCCAGTCACATTTCATAATCATCTTAATGAAAATTTTCTTCCTGAGCCTTCTAGTTTCTTTCTTCAAAGTAAATCTTTCTTCTGATATCACCTACTGATATCACCATCTTAAGCAGCTTTCTTGACCATGACACCTTGCTGATTTTCTACTCTCTCTAAAAATCAAATCCTATTCTGCAAGCTTCCCATCTTCCATGTTCAGGACATGACCTGGATTTTTCACCAATTATAAAAAAAGGTTAAAACTGGAACACTTCTAGTGGTTTTTTTTTAGGTCAAGAAATAGTCTCCCAGAAGATGAGAGTGCACTTAAAAAAAAAAAAAAGTCTGACATTTTTACTGCCAACTTCTGATTCAACATGACACATGCATATTTCTCAAAGTAGGTGATTTTTTCCAGCATCTTGATGGTATAAAAGAGTTTATCAAAAAACATTAAACAAGTGTCATTAACTCGGAATGAAAGAACAAGAAAAGCTATGATAGTGTCTACATTCATTCAGCTTTTCCCCTCACTCCAAACTCTTCATCACTTTATTCCAATGAACAGGGCAAATTCTCAGTATGGCAATAATTTGTTTTGACTACAAAATAAAAACAGATATTTCAGGTGCTCCAGAAGAAGTCATTTGGACACCAGAACACTATATGAAAAGCAGGAACTATCCCAGTAAAACCTGGACATGGGTTTTTTTTTTATCATAGTCCTCTTCAACCCCACCCTATGACATTTATAGATGATATGTGTACTTTATATTGTACTATATATAGATTACTTGCATTTGTATGTATGGGGCCAGACTTTGGCTCAGTGGCCCTATCCCCCTGTGGCCTCCCACAGACAGTGTCTGTGAAACCCAACCCCTACCCCCTGCTAGCTTTCCAGAGCAAGTGCCAGCAGCATCCTCAAACAGGTAAACACATTTCTTGCAAAAGCAGTATTGTTCTGTGTTCATATTGGGGCTGGCAGCAGCTCCAAGCACAGCCCTCTCCTCCCTCCCAAATTATTCCTACCAGGAACACAAACAAACAAACAAAAAATGTATGTGGGAGATCCAAAGGGACCTATGCTAGAGTGGACAGAGGTGAGTACAAGCGTAAGGAGGTTCACAATGACTCCTTGGCCCTTTCCTCTAAAGTACATATGAAGATCCTACAGAGAGGCTTTTATACAATCATGATTGGTGTAAATGATGTCTATCCAGATATGCCCTGCACCTGCTGGAATTTAGGCTATAAACTGTGGTCTGGTTTGAAGCATCTTGCGATACTTCACTATGTCCAGTGCCATACAAAAATAAACAATGACTAACAATCATACATTTCCCTGCACCATGCCAAAGCATAAATAGTGGACATCTACTCCTCCTAGAAGAGCACCCAACAGGAATACAGGTTTGAATAATAAAATATTTAAGTATATGGAAAGAAAAAAGTTATTCCAATAAAAGAATAAATCCATCAAATGATTTTGGTTTTGTTTTTTTTTGTTTGTTTAGAAAACCAATTACACTTTAGATAACAGCAGGTGACTCTGAACAAAGGGCCCTAACTGCAGCAAAAGCACCATGGTTTTGTTGCTCAGCAGGAGCAGGCTGCACAGTGGGACTGCACCCCCACTGCATGTTTTTGAACACTGCTCTGCAGCAGTTCTCTCCACAGCAAGGTGGAAGAAGTTTCTGGGCCAGGGCAGTAGAAAGAACAGTCAATTGGTCTACAGCTACATGAGTCCACTGGCCAAAACTTTCACAGAAGAGGAATACAGTGGCTACAGATGATACTACAGAACTGGAAGTACAGGAAAATAATCCCTCTGCAAAGCCCATTTATTTGCACTTTGTGCACAACTCAAAGACTTGGTACTGTTAGAAAAATAAAGCTTCCATGTAACAAGATGGATCACAAAACCTCCACTGTAATACTCTCTAAAACCTATGTCTGACATTTGTTATACTAGTATTCCTCTTTTCATAATGCAGGAGAAATTGCAGCACCCATTAGACAATGTGTTTATCTTTCCTAGCAGCTATTCTGCTGGTTGGTCTCTGCACTATTTTTACTGAAAGAAGAGTGCTGGGGAAAAAAAGCTAAAATGTATCTAAACCCCATATTCTCTCTAATTGGCCTACGCCATTCTTCAGGCTTCCCAGCACCTTTGTTTCTTCTTTCCCTCAATACTGCAGGAGGTTCTATAAAGCAGAGACTGGGAAGGATTCATTCTAAGAATGAATGCAAGATACCAGGAGCTCCTTGGAGGATAAAACTAAGGGCTTACCTGCCAAGTGAAAAGTCTTCAGCCACCTGGCTGATTTGTTTTTAACTATTGCAGGAGAGAAATAAAGGAGAAAATTCAGTCAGACCTTTCAAAAAATGAAGACAAATAAGACATTTAATTAATTTTATTCTCTCTTTGCTTGTGTGTCAGTCAGAGCCATAGTGTGCACATGTGTATTTTTTCCTATGGATGGACTTTACTTGAGTATTATTCTGCAGAATCTTATCTTTTTCCTCATGACATCTATAAAGCAACATTAGCTATGCTCTCTGGAACACTAGCTGGTAATTTCTCTTTTTGGTTCTTACTGCTTTAACCTTAAGGTTTCCATTTAGATAGTTTTATTAAGAATACTCCAGAACTGTAAGCATGGACCAGTTTTACTTATATTTATTGTATAATTTCACAGATACATTCTTCCTGACCAACGCCATTTAAAACAGACATTTAAAAAGAAATTGTGCTGAAAGTTACCATGGTGAAATGAGTTTCAGAAACTGCAGTTACCACTAAATAAGGTGTGTTTGAGACAGTAGCCTTTCTGTATAATAGAAACTACAGAGTGCACAGAGTGCAAGGATGCTGTATAATTATTAATGTAAAGCCGTGTAATTTTTTCCAGCTAAGCATGACCCTGAATCACCTAGTCACTATACAATTATTTTGCAATAAACATACAGTGAATATGCAGAACGGTTCAGAATTTTCATGGTGTTCACCAGCAATAAAGATAGTACTTCAGCCTCTTACTCCTCTTTGGGAGGCAGAAAAATTCTAAAGTTTGCATGAAAAAGAAAAAAAATATATATATATATATACACACACACACAAACACCCCATAACAGACAAATTGTTGACATGTAACAAAAGTTACTGAAGAAAGGGAAGTGTTCTTTAAAAGAACTTTAAAAGCTCCTTTGACAATCTTTCTCCCATTAAACAGGGTTTTATTCTTCGATTCAACCTCAGAATTTGAGTTGAGGACTCAACAACTCCACCTTCAATAATAACCCTAAATTGTTAATACCATCATAATCCCACTGAAAGCATTATTAATTACACAGTAACTTAAGTTAATGTTGTTCTCATTAATCGAGCAATTAACTTGTGTCACCAATGCACATCTTAGTCTCTATTATTTGGTGTTGTAGACACAGTAACTAGTGCTATACAGGTTTTTGCTTATCTCTACAATGGCTGTGGAATATTCTATGAGAACTACTAAATACTTTCTAGGAGTCAAATGTGACCAGGGGACAAGGGAATCATTGTATTCTGCTTCTTGCATCTTCCAAGCCCACAGAGAACACTTTGCAGTGTCTCTCTTCACAGCTCTGTGGAATATTAGAGGGGGTGCAGAGATGATCCCACTGTTTGTGGTGTATGAGGGGAGGAAAGGGGGAGGGAAGATAAGTGCTCTGGACAAGGTGATATCCCAACAAACTGGCATATTCTAATGCCAGAAATCTCCATGGAAGTTAATGCTTTTCTGTATTACACCTCACAGTTTCTAACAATCGTGCTCCTCTCCCCCATGAAGTAGGAGCATGCAATCACAAGCAAGAAATCTGGCAGAACATCCAACAAACCAACTGTGATACCAAGGCACAGCACATAACAGGAGAACTGCATTTGGATGTCATACGTTCTACAGATTTCGGTCCAGTATACTTTATAGATCCAGGATTCCAGGAGACTCCAAGGCTATGTCACACTCAAGGACATGATGCCATTAGCCCTTTCCCCTAAAATAGGATAGTTAGATAAATATATTCCAGAGAAGGGGTCTGTGTGGATCTTAGTTATTTAAAGCACAGCCCTCGCAGTTACTGCTGTAATAAACTGCAAGAAATGGTGTTTGCTTCTGTGCACCTCTGAATAAAGAATCTATAGAACAAGGTAATGTGACTTTTGGAGAAACAGAGGCTATTAGAAAGTTGGTATAGCCTCTTCTGTGATTGGTGGGATGAGTTTCAGAGTTTTTATAATACAATATGTAGCCATCCACAAAGTCTTCCAAAAGTACCATTGTTTAAAAAGAGATAAATCTGAATATTGACTGGAATGTATCTATTGCCTTGGATTTTAAGTGCTTTCCAACATAACTGGTGACCACTTGAAGGAAACTTTGTCGCTGAAGGTCAGATTGATCCCAACCAATGGGATGTATCAAAAATGTGATGTCTCTGAATAAAATGCATAGATTATTAAACCCAAATGCATTGTCCTTTAAAATATTCCAAAAAGGTTACGCTTGTCAAAGTTTGGATACTGAGTAGCCATTTGACTTTGTCAAAGGGCAATTCTTGTTTAGGGACCGCAAGCTTTTGGTGTTCAAGGAAGTATTGTCAAAAGAGTTAACACAATCTGTCCAAGAGTATCTGTTATAAATTTGATGATGCCTAACTTAGTTTTGTTGTCAATGTGGCACTAGACAGAGCTGTCCTCCCAGCATCTTTTCATTTGTTTTGGAGACACAATCCCTGGCTGAGGCAATGAGAATGAATGAGAGAATGTCTGGAGCAGAGACTGATAGATATGCTCGCAAGATATCATGCATTGATGACCTTATGTTATTTATTACTTACTATGATTGCTCTGTTCTTAAAGCATATTAATATCATTGACAGGGTTTCGAATAGAGTCCATATAGGTGATTCATTTTTGTAAGTAACAGATACAGGGGTGGGTGTAATTGAAGTATCAAATATTGCTCAAAGACACCTCAGAAGTGTATTCCTCCAATGCTCACAGATAAATCATTAGCATTGGTGCATGTCATGTGTAGCTAGAGAAAAGACTATAGATTATACTTCCTTCTGTAGGCAAATGGAATTTAACTCTATCCACAGAACAATCCACTCTACTAAATGACCTCTATTTTTACAAACACCTTATTAAAAAATTTGTGTAACCCACCAACTACAAAACAGCATCCCTTTCATCTCGATAGAATTTGGAGTCAGTACTTACCATAATTGATTTGCCCTAGATCCTGTATTGGGACAGATAGTTTAGAGCCCTTTACCCAATGAGGAACTCCATTGACTTAATTTGGTCTTTACATGAGCTCAGGGGTATGTTACTGTAGACCGAAACACAAGAACGCCTAAATTTAGTGACTATATTACATTTTGGTGGATAAAAACAACCAAATTACATAGGTAAAACTGAAGGGAATTTATCAGTTTGTTTAGGCAGGCCAAAATATTGCTCTACATTTTAAACCTGTATGCTTTAACTTGAAAATAACTTATTTGATCATTAAAATACTGAAATGGGAAGTAACTAATATATTTCTGAACCACCTTTTTTAAACAGAGTAGCAGGTAATCAGACTCAATGCTGTACCTGAAATACTGCAAGCTCCTGGAAGCTGTAGCACTGGGTGAACTGCTGCTTAAAAAAGACACACTGAAAAAGTGTTTTACTTTTTTAAATTAAGGAAAGGTAGCCCCTTGGGACAGCTAATCAAAGTAACACCCAACAGTGTTTAATCATAGTGGGTCCTGTGTTTCTCCCCTCCTTCCCTCATGAAACTGTTGATTCAGAAATGTTTAATAAACTTTTCTCAAATAATGACTTAAGTGCCTCCCAAGAAAGAGGAGATGCCAGATTGGAATAGCTAATATGAATGGGAAAACTAGAAACAAGTGGAGATGGCAACTTTCTACCAAATATAATATGACAAAGGTGAGTGTCATGCTGGGATATTGCCATACCTCAGCTGACTGCAGCACTCTGCCTTGAGACTTGTGATTAACTGTATAATCATCCATAAATTTTATGAGAATCTGTGCAAAGTCCAACATACTGGACTTCAATAACCCTTAGCATGAGAGAAAGAATGTAACAGCTGGAAAGGGTGAGGGGCTGCTTTCACAAGAGATGTGAAAGTTTTGGCAATTCGCAAAAGATTATTGCATTTATTGCATGCAGAGAAGGAGGGCATAGGCTCCAAAGTTGCATTTTCTCAGAGAGTGTGGTACTCAAGTTTAGATGTATCCTGGAGCTTCCAGCTCCAGAAAATTTTCAAGTTAAGTGAATAGAAGGGTCTATTCCTGCAAACACAGGCTACTGAAAGCAGCATCACTACTGTGAGCAGACTAGCTGAAGTCCACACCTCAAAATCAATGCAGCGAATCATAGCAGTAAAAACAATACCCTTCTAATAAATGTTTTCAGTACTGGACCCAAAACATTCCAATTATGAGGCAAAACCATTCAACATGGCTACATTAATTTTATTCTCAGAATTCCACTAGACTTTCTTATGACTATTTTTAGACACTTGATAGACACTATCAGGTTACAGTACTGTACTCCTGTCTCCCCATCATTGCTAATTGCCAAGATATCTGTGTATAAACATAAGCTCTCTCCTTAATCTGCCTTCTCTCATCTTAATTTTTTACAATCAAGTTTGTGACATTACAGTTTACTGGTGATGACAGAAACCCAGATCATAATGTAACCAACATAATGGGATACATGAACAAACTGATTAAATGCCCAATTATGAGACTCTGAGCTCCTCATAGGATACAGCCCTAAAATATAAACAGGGACGGAGAATTCTACATAGCTTGGTAATGAGCAAACACGTAAAAGAAATACTTTTTTTTGCATCACTATTAAAGATGGTTTTGGTTTATTACACACACGCGCACACACACACACACACACACAAAATGCCTGAGGAACATGACATTAGCACTCTAGGCTATTCAAAGAGAGGATCCCAAAGTTAGGCTCCTAAAACCATATCTAGAAGCTGACTGCTTCTCAAAAGTTCTCAGCACCCAACAACACTCTCTGATCTCAATGAGAGCTGTTTTGTGCTGAGCACTTTTGAAAATTTGGCAGATGTTCAGATTTAAGGGCCTAAATTTTTTTAAAATCATGGACTTTGTGTATGTCAGTTCTAACACCAATTTTTAGGTAAGATATATTGGAAACAATGAATGATAAGGGTATCCACTGCATGTAAGAACTGTCCACCAGTTATCTGAAAGTCACTGCACAAGTTCTGTGGAATATTCAGAGGCAGCATAGGCTGACCTGTATTCATGTAATGCTTATTTTAAAAAAAGTATGAATTATTTGAAGGTTCAAAGGATATTAAGGGTTCAAAGGATACATTTTTGGAAAACACTATACCTACATTTGAATGTAAAAAAGGTACTGAGGTATGCAACTGGCCTCTGGAATCCACAAATGAAGTCAGTAGAATTTCTCATATTGCGTGGTACGCTCTTCTTTTGCAAAACTAGAGCAAACGTTTTTACTAATAATTCAGAAAAAGAAAAAAGAAACTCCTTACTACCTTTTATGGAAGATTCATTTTTTCCTAAACAATTTTATCAAAATGGAATAAAGGGGACAAGTTAAAAAGACAATAAATAACAGCAGTTCTGACTGCAGTCCCATACATAACAATTTTGATGAAACAATAGATATGAAATAATGATATTCACTAGTAGAACACATCACACTATCAAATAAGCTCAGAGCCTTCAGGGACTCAGCATCCTCAACTCCACTGAATTCAGCCTGATAAATTGTAGTGGGTTAGTATCATCTAAACATTTTCAATAAGTCTATGAAGCAGCCATGAGACAAGAGAGGGAGTTATTAACATGATGAGCAAACAGATTTATATATTTAAAAAAATGTTCAGACTTGTGGTTTTATAAAGTCAGAGAATTCTCTCTGAATAGACTCTAATCTAAGAACTAATTATTTTGTAATGTTTGTGATGTTTTAGTTCCATCTTGTTTGTTACTATTCCGATATGGATGATAGGAGAGATTCCACTTATGGATCAGGAAGTTTTGCATCTACAAGGTGATCAGAGCATAGACATGGATAAAATGTCATAGCAGAAAGACATGGGACGTTACCAAACAAGAACATTTTAGGGGGAAGGGCAAAGTAATTTTACAAATATATAAAATAAATTTCTAAGCCAGCTGTTCTCAGAATGGGGCCTCTGACCCGGGAGGTATTCTGCCTGAATGCAAACAAGTATCAGAGGGGTAGCTGTGTTAATCTGTATCCATGAAAACAACGAGGAGTCCAGGCACCCTAAAAACTAACAGATTTATTTGGGCATAAGCTATTGTGGTAAAAAATCCCACTTCTTCAGATACATGGAGTGAAAATTACAGATACAGACATAAATATATATTGGCATATGACGAGAAAGGAGTGGAGAACCAATGTTGAAGGCCAATTCAGTCAGGGTGGATGTGATCCACTCCCAATAATTGACGAGATGTCAATAGCAAGAGAGGGGAAATTGCTTTTATAGTGAGCCTAGGGTGACCAGACAGCAAGTGTGAAAAATTGAGATGGAGATGGGGGGGGGGTAATAGGAGCCTAAAAAAAAAAAACCCAAAGATCGGGACTGTCCCAATAAAACTGGGACATCTGATCACCCGAAGTGAGTCAGCCAGTCCCAGTCCCTATTCAAGCCCAAATTCTGTTTTTGAAGTTTTTCAAGCCCAAAGTCTGTTTTTGAAGTTTTTTTTGTTGAAGAATGGCTACTTTTAAATCTGTTATTGAATGTCCAGGGAGATTGAAGTGTTCTCCTGCTGGCTTTTGTATGTTACCATTCCTGATGTCTGATTTGTGTCCATTTATCCTTTTACGTAGAGACTGTCCGGTTTGGCCAATGTACATGGAAGAGGGATATTGCTGACACATGATGGCATATATCACATTAGTAGATATGTAGGTGAATGAGCTCCTGATGGTGTGGCTGGTGTGGTTGGGTCCTACGATGGTGTTGCTAGAGTAGATATGGGGACAGAGAAGGCAACAGGGTTTGCTACAGGGATTGGTTCCTGGGTTAGTGTTTCTGTGGTGTGGTGTGTAGTTGCTGGTGAGTATTTGCTTCAGGTTGGGCGGCTGTCTGTAAGCAAGGATTGGCCTGCCTCCCAAGGCCTGTGAGAGTGGCGACTGTTTTCCAGGATAGGTTGTAGATCATTGATGATGAGCTGGAGAGGTTTTAGCTGGGGGCTGTATGTGATGGCCAGTGGTGTTCTGTTATTTTCCTTGTTGGGCCTGTCCTATAGTAGGTGATTTTTGGGTATGCGTCTCACTCTGTCAATCTGTTTCCTCACTTTCCCAGATTGGTATTGTAGTTTTAAGAATGCTTGATAGAGATCTTGTAGGTGTTTGTCTCTGTCTGAGGGACTGGAGCAAATGCGGTTGTATCTTAGGGCTTAGCTGTAGACTTATTTGCAGTGTAGTGTCTACGAAATGGATCTCTTGTGTGGACTGGTCCGGTAATAATGGTCCAGTAAACAGTAATAGAGGTGGTCATAAAATAATCTCTCTGTTAAAGTGTGGTCCACTTTATGCATGAATCTGAGAACCAATGTTCTAAACTTCATATCGAATTACTCCAAAATGTAGCATCAGCCATGCTGATCTCAGTATTTCCAAGAGGATATTGGATAGTCTGATCATTTGGTATTATATTTGATCAAGAGATGCTCCTCAAAACCTGAAGGATAGGCACAACTCTTTTGTGAATCAGGTATTTTGCAATCTTTACCTACTGCTTTAAATTTACTCTGACTGCATTTTTACATGTTAACCTCACCTATTTGTTTTAAATGATGTAGGATTTTTTACTTCTTTTTTTATTTACTGTGTATAGTAAATTCTGTTCCATTATAGATTGGAATGATGATTTTTACTGAAACAGAAACTCAGCTGCATCCTTAATTATGGAATGAATGCTGACTGTTCATATTGCTCTTCAGGATCTACCTTCGCACATTCCACAGAGTGGGGAAGTTAGACTGAGTTAATGTTGCTGAGGTTATCGTTAAGGCTTTGTGTTAGAGTGCATGTCTGAGGAAGCTGGGGGCATGTATTGCTCTTCAATATCTGTTGGAGGTGAAAGAGAAAGCCTTATGGACTGCTAGAGTGTATTATAGTATTGTCATCAACCTGCAAGGAATGCAGAAGTTCTTCCACAGAGTTATCTCTATGCTTTTCAGGCTTTAAATAGGTGGGGTGTGTCTTGAGGCATCCTTAACTGTCCCTGAACTAAACTTTTGTGCATGGACTGGGTGTTTTGTGGTTTGTTTCTTTTTTTTTTAAACAGCAAGCATTGAACTCGCAATACAGAGTGGTGTTCAAAAAATAAAAATGCATGGTTCAGTTATTCCACATTGTACCAGTGCTTATTGGGCCTTTAGGATTCTGTCTCAAACAAACCTGCACCCTATCCTGATTGCAGTTTGATTTTTTTCATAAGCAATATAAATGAGGATTTTCCTTTATGTCAAGACTAAACAATATTGGGAACATTATACAATTTAAAAACTAAGTTTATTAGCCAATAACTCACTGGCAAATATTTTCATAACCAAATTCATAAATAATATCTAAAACCTTGAAACACATTTATACAAAATATATCACCTGAAAATATAATATCCTCTCTACAATTAAAATTGATTTTGCTGAAAAACACAAAACCAAAACAAACTAACAAGAAGTTTAAGAATAATTTTAATGAAAGCTTTCAGTGCGTCAAGACACTCAGCATGCAGTCAGCTAAAGAATCATATGGCCCTCCAGATGCATTCTGTGAGTCATGTCCTCCCTTTGATAACAGTCAAAAAGTTAACGCTGACAGTGACTCCCAGGAATTCATTTTTGGAGAGGATAACTTCAGTGGTGAAATTATTCCTTTCTGATATAGTTTCCAGATAAAAAGCTAAATATTCAACAGAACTTGCCCTGTAAGGGACAAGAGGGAATCATGTGACATGCCAACAATCCTACCTTAAGTCAACTGTACTCGTTTACACCAAACCCATTCAAATATTAAGGTTTCAGATTCTGGTAGTGGCTGTCCCATTTTACTCTATCAGAAGAACACTGCTAGTTACTTATTTAAGCTGCTTACTTGAGTATGGTTCAGAAGGATGAAGACAGCTCCTTAGTAATTCCTACTTCCCAATATCATAACAGCAGCCGGCTAGTAGTCCTCCCTTCCTCCCAGGCAGCACTATAAGGCTAAATGATGACTCATCAATGAAACGGAAAACCTTTCTTGTCTGTGAAAAACAGGTTTAGATGAAAAGCCTAGCAGTGCTTGCAATTGCATCCCCAATCTTATAATATTACTGTACTATCAATTTTCTTCTAAAGATATTTAATGTGCTTATCACAAGAGTACCTAGGCACCACAGCTGATAAATAAAATTAACTTTGCCAACTGCTTTTGACCAGGTAAAAATTCAACCTGCTTAGAGCAATACTTCATCCCATAATGACCTTATTTTTATCCATCAAGGTACAAATAGTCAAAGCCTCAAATTTTAGTCTAGTCAATGCAGAAGCTTTGTCTATCCTTTGTTGTAAATACTCTTAACAGAGAAACGCTTGTCACTCTTCTGCTCACATCACATGAAAAATAACATCCAATCCTATATCCAAGAAGTTCCAGGACACCTAGAGTGAAGAAAGTGACTAAGTACATTCACTGGAAGTTCTAAACTCTTATAAACAGTAAGAAAAGGCATTTTGAATTCCCTTAGTCAATGGCTACCTGATAAAGAACACCAAGTACTGCTGAAACTTTAAACAAAAGAAAGGAGGTGAGTATGAACATGAGACTTCCTGCTACCATCACCACTCTGCCTGTCTTTATACAGACTATTGTGCATATCCACACCAGCACAGCTTTTTGAACCACTAGATCTTTTAACATAAATATAGCTTATTTTAAAGAAAAAGCTTCTGATTTAATTTGGAAGACAATGAACTCATTTGACAGTGAAGTCATTTTGTCCTATTTCAAGCACACAAACATCATGAGTTCAAAAGTTTATTGAATTCACATTTTGCTTAACAGGGAATCAGAGATGGCATAGAAAGAAATTCTAGGAACAATAGCTTAGGTACAGAACATATATAAGGCACTACTTTTGTCAACCTAGATGTTTGGGCAGGTTCTCCAATTGTTATTAAAGAGCACAAGAATCCTTATAAATAGAAAAAATTGTTAAACCGAACTGGGCTTCACATGACTTTAAATTACAGGAAGAAAGGTTGCAGGGCAGACACTGGTGCCCACTTATGGCCAGGAATAGCATTGCTGCTCTCTCCTGGGACTAGCAACCACTACTGATGGTCACTCATGCACAGTGCTTGTTTCTCTGCCAGTAATTCATCCCGTGACTCAACCCTCCATAGACTTTAGTTAACCCCTTCCAGGGTCACAGTTATCCCAACTAAAAATCCCAAAAAGATCTTTAACGCAAAAGAAATCCTTCTGCCTTCTCTGGGCCCCTCTCTAATAAGTCCTTGTTTCAGCCTGCTGCCCTCTTGCTGGGCTCAACAGCCATTGTGGAGGGTTTGTACACCTACTCCTTGGGGTTGCTAGGTGAACCCACTCCCACCCTCTACTCTGGGTACCTCTAGGCTGACTAAACCAAACCTGGTGTGGAAGGGGTGTACCAGAGTACGCTACGCTACACAGGTGCAAAAGATGACAAAGCCACCTTTGCATATCACCATCCAGGGCTGTGTGTCACAGAAGGCACAGTAGAGAATCTGGCCCTGTGAACTCAAATTAATTTTTCAAACCCCAAATATCCTAAAAATTAGTCTACACAGTTAAAGTCTCAGACACAACAAGATTTGCTTATCCTTAATGCAGAATGATATTTCTTCTTGAAGCACCTATCTTGAATAATCTTGTTTAAACACTGTATCACTCAGATTATCTTCTCTTGTTAGCAATGTTGCCTTGGTCAATATTTGCCAGAGCAGAAATATACCATAAAACAACTCAACCACTAGCCACACCTGCCCACTAGTAAATTCTGGGGATTACAGTGGTATCAATTCTGTAATCACCTTGTTATCCTAAATTCATCAATTATATGGAAAAGAACAGCTTCTCAGAAGTGATTCTTCCACCCTAATTGCAGTTCACTTAGGGGTCAAACTAACTGCAAGACTGATCCCACTATAATCTCCTATATGTATTAAGTGGGCAGGTGTACGCGCTGGATGAGTTATTTTGTTCACACTTTGATACACAGAAGGAATAATATAACTAGTGGAAAGCAGTACTGTGTGTGATGTAAAACTGAAGACAATAAGGAATATTAATTCAGTGACATTGCACATGACTGCAAGTTTATAATCTAATAGTTCAATATCCAAGTACCCTCTAATCACAGAAGACCAAATCCTATAGCCCTCACTCAGGACTAAATAATCCCTTTCATGGTTGAAGTGGGTTTCCCTGGAATCATATCAAGAGGTGGACAAGGAATGGTATAGATTGCCTCCTTGCAGAATGGGCAACACTGCAGGAAGTATGCTCCTCCAACCCTGTGGATGTTCCAAGATCCATGGGAAGATACCGTGTATTTTTGCACATCTGCAAGAGTCTTGGAAATTTGTGCAGAGAACCAGAGTGCCTCCATTCTTTTCTCTATGGCAACATGGCTCTCTTAGGAGCCATGTTCCCACAAATTCCCAAACAGCTGCCCCAAATGCATTCTCTGGGGTCAAAGAGTGCACTGAGCAGAGTGGGAACCCATATATAATAATGCTGTTTCTGACAACCCAGCCACCTATGGTCTTATGCATCAGAGTCAAAAAATCATGGAGATTGTGTAAAGGGGCTTTTGTAGAATCACCGAGGTGTGGAGGAAATTCAACCCCCTCTATAAAAATCTGTTCATTTTTGCTGTTTTTTAAATTTTTCTATGTGGAAAAAGAGAGGGCTATCTGACCCTGAATCTTTTACTCAAGGGAAATACCCACTGACTTAAATTAGCATTTGACAGTTATGGCCACAATAACAAATCCCATTTTTTATATTACAATAATCTGTATCTGAGATGTAGCTGTATGAGTACAATTATTAAAGTATAAATAACAAAATGTCAGAGTACTCAAAAAAATCAAAATCAATTTGCTAGATTTGCAATTAAATTCAGTCAGAACAAAGTTATATAAATATAATTGTTCACTATTCGTCTGAAAGTCATAAAAGATTTTTTTAAGATGTATTTACATTTAGAGAGACCAACAGAGGAATGAGTCTCTACTAATCTTTCAATTTGCTCCTGAACCCCTCTAAAACTAAAAAAAAATAAATCTGAAACAGAAATTAATTATTTCCATCTCTATGTGAAAATTGTGGGTGATCTGCCTTGTTAAACAATTCAAAATTATTTTAATAGATAATTGAATATCAAACAGGATAAATTTACACCTACAATCCCACTGAAACAAGCTGAAACTGGGACATCTGCAGGAGGGGAAAAAAAGGCAAAAAAAGCCTGATTCTTCTCTCATTTGCTAAATCGGGAGTATCGCTATTAAAGTCAACTGAGCTATGAAAAAATGCCAGTGAAAAAATAGTGTAAGTCAGAAGGGAATCAGGCATTTATGCATCAAATCCTTTTCAAATATAAACTGTCAATACCTAAGGCTCCAAATAGCTAAACCAAGAGCATTTTAAACAAACACATCACATAGCTGATTATTCTTTGCATGCTTTGAAAACTGTGTGAGAGCTTTATATGATTTTGATGGTGTAAAAAAGTTCATGCAACCCTCAACTTTATCTTTAAAAAAGGCAAATTTCATATTCAGCCTGTCTCTCTTTTTTTTTTTTTTAAGTAATGTACTATAGTTTGAATGGACTGCTAAAATTTGGACTTCTTTATTTAGTTGCATGGTAAGAAGATTTAAAAAAAATTAATTACATTATATAACTTGGATAATTCCTTCTAGAAAAATAAATGCAAATTATTATACAGGTAAAATTCTCTCCTTCTTTCTCTCACACCCCACTCCCCAAGTAAATGTACACTGTGTCAAGCACTACATGCAAGTCTCAGGGGGAAATACTCCACCTCCCAGCAGGTGGCAGCTACCTAGTCCTTGCTTGGTCACTACTCCAACTCCTTAGGCTACCACTCCTGTGTACCCTGGTGTTCATGGTCACTGGACCACACAATCACACCCAGAAGCATGCCCTTCATGCTTGCTCCACAATCCCTACAAACTCCTTCCTACCCCTCCCCCCCCCCATACACAAAAAGCTAATAACTATTAATTTACTAAAAACAAATTTTAAAAAGGTAAAAGTTCCTGGTCTCAACAATTGTCTCTACTCCTTTACTCCCAAAAGCGAGTTTTCTAAATACTAGTCAAAAGCCAACAGGGAAGCAGCCCGTGGAGGGGAGATCTAACACCCACAGAAAAACAGATAATTATTTACTTAAACAAACTCTGGTAGTTTATTCAAAACTATACAAAGAAAGATGCTGCCCCCGCCCAAAGAGCTAACAATCTATCTAGACAAATAGTGCCATACACCTACATACTGAGAGTGCATAAAAGTGCTAACCTGGAGCATCATTTTTATTCTTAAAGCAGAGGCATAGTTTTGTTTTAGTAATGAGATGCTGAGCACATCATAGTGGCATCAGTTAGCATTCATGGGTCTTGCCAAAGTAGCACATTTTATGGATATATTTGAAAGATGAGAAGGTGGGGGTCAACAGACATTTTGGGATAGGGAAAGTATTCCATGTGTACAGGTAGCATGGAAGACACCATCAAGACAAAAGCTGTGTTACTGAAACAAAGGAAGTTTCTTTGGCAGATAAATGAAGGCATGAGGTGGGAGTGGTCTGGAAGGACAGAAGAGACTGCAACTCCACCCCTGGCTACAGTAAAGAGCACTGAAAGGGAACAAGTATCAGGGGGTAGCCGTGTTAGTCTGTAACCACAGAAACAACAAGGAGTCCGGTGGCACATTAAAGACTAACAGATTTAGTTGGGCATAAGCTTACCAGACTCCTTGTTGTTTTTGAAAGGGAACAGGAGAAGCTAGAACTATGTAGAAAGCAAGAGGAAATAATCCAGTGGAGAGATTATTATTACAAAGAAGAGAGTAACATGGTCTGAGGGGCAGGGAAGAAAGATTATTCCAACTAGAAAGCACCAGGAGAAGCTAAAACTGAGGGAAGCAGGATGAAAATGGGGGTGGTCAGTGAGGATAAGGATATAGTAGTTAGGTAGAAGATAACCAGTGTTGTAACCATGCCAGCAGAGAGGAGAAGTCTGATTTTCTTCATATGCTGTAAAGATCAGACTGGGTAAGAGGGAGAGCAGAAGGAGGAGGAAACAAAAGACTTTTGTGAACCTCATTAACAATGAAGTTGATGGTGTTGTAAACATAACAGGAATGATACAATAAATGCCAAAAAAAATTACATTTGCCAAAATAAATCCCCCCTCTAAGTTTTCCAAGAAAAACTGAATACTTTTCATGGCAGCAACTGTCTCTTATGATGTGTTTGATATTATTTGATAGAATCCTGATTGTGGGATCTGGGCCCTAGTACAGTAATTTTCAATGGGCCAGCTCCTCCAGCCCTTACTCATTCCATATTCAGGCAAAAAACTCCAATTGACATCAAAGGGCATTTTGCCAGAATAAAGAGGACTGAGGACAGCTAAAGTTGGCCCACTGAAAATTTTGAAATGGAAGCAGAGAACTTTCCATTTTAGATTTTGACACAGACGCAGATGATTAAAGGAGCACTTAACTCTCTGGCTCCTCCAATATCACAGTATCTAAACAGGTTCCACTCAGGCCTATATATTATTAAACATATTTTATAACGTACTGTAAATTCCAACCATAAATTAATAATAAGCTCCAATCTCTAACTTCTCGGAGAGATTGGAACCTTACTGTTTTGTCTCTCTTTGCATTGTATATTCATTAAAATAATTACATTTTTCTTATTCAGGAGAGAACAGTATCCCTATTACAAAAGATAATAGGAAATACCTATTGAGACAATACAATATTTAGCTGGCAAAGCAGAAGAATTATTTTTTCAAAATAGAAATATCCCTTCAACTGGCATTCATTTGAAAGGATTCAATTGAGCTATCACACACTATAGTTTGTTTTGACGGAATCTCAACGTATATTTTTCAACAGGTTTTTTCTAGCACCTAGTATCTATTTTCTGAATTGTACTGTGGATAACCAGTAAGGGGTCCAGACATCCTGAACCGATTTGTTAAATCAATTCTCTATACATGAGAATATAGAAATATCAATATGCATAAACTTTCCCTTATGCAGAAGTCCAATATAATTTAATAGAAAATGAAATGTTTTATAGATATTTTAACCATCCTAAAATTATTTAATATAAAATATTCTGCTACAGAAATATACAGAATGGTTCAAAATACCTATAGAAAAATATTAGTTATTAAAACCTTTTAGAGAGTCATACAGAGAACCCCATTAAATTTCCATATAGCTTCTATAGAATTTTCCATAAGGGTGCAGTCTTTACTAACAACTGAAGCCTTAGATAATTCTTAGCTATAGTTTTTCCCACAGAGTACAACCAGTTGGCATCCCTTCCCCCAGGTTACTATACACAGCAAGAGACTGTTAAAGGTAAGTGCATTCAAGTTGTGTGACACTTTCTTAAAACTGGTATATTATTTTAGGAGGGGATTTCCAAAAGCACCAAAAGGATTTTGCAGCACAAGTCCCCTTGAAATCAATATGACGCTTGCTCCAAATCCATTGGGCATTTTTCAAAATCCTCCCCTTAAAGCATTGAAACACTGAGTAGAAAAGTTTATATTATTTACACACAGTGATATTTTATGTATCTCAGAAGAACATATTCACTGTACTACATGTTATTCCTTGCTATTATAACTCTTTTCTTTGTTGGAGTACAATAAGCAGTCACATAAAATATATAGTAATTGCCTGACTTAAGTCACTTTTCCATCTGAAAAAGTTTGCAGGTTGTTTTATATTTTAATAAAAGTGCTCCCACACACCAAAAAAAAAAACCCACAAAGCAACAGGATAAGCATTTTTTTTACTCCTACCACGTGCATAGTCATATTACTATTCCTCCAATGCATAATAAAGATGATGCACAAGAAATTAGGATTAAGTTAATTCATCAATTAGATTTATATAAGTGCTTGCCAATATACCATGCTGCAGATCATCCCGTCCGCTCTCTGTGACAAAATATCTTCAAGAGATTCAGAAGAACAGACGTACCAACACCCTCATAGCTTCCCCTCCATCTCCTTTGGACTATAGAAAGGTCCCTTCGCAGGTGCTTGACAGTCTTCTTTCGTTAGGGTCATGTGAACAAGGCTGATCATGGGTCAGCAAGAAGCAGGGACCAATTACTCTTCACACAAGCATCCCCTGCTCATCCCCCAGAAAGAGCAGCATTAACTCCAGTGGAACTTCCTCTGTGACTGCTATTTACTAATAGAGGGACAAGGTGGGTAAGGTAATATCTTTTTACTGGACCAACTTCTGTTGGTGAGAGAGAGATGTATTAATAGAGTGAGACTCAGCCAATGGAAATTAGGATTTAAGATTATAGTGTGGGTTTCTTCCCTGACGAGAATGATAATAATTACCCAATTTACTTTACACCAGAAATACATATTGCTTTAATTGTTTGGGTAAATAAAGAATCAAACTTTCAGGCTTTCCAAAGTAAAAATGTTGCTTTAAAAATACACATGATTGGATACCTCATAAACTGATGATGCTAAAAGGGAGGGAGCACAAGACCATGTGATAAAGCTCAATTGGTAGAATCCTAAACTTTCCAGTAATCAAAAGACCTTTCGCAGAGGTTACATACAAAATATTAACTTTCACAAAACTTCAGGAACAAGAGTCTAAGATACTTTACAACAAACTGTTTAGTACAAATTAATAAGTACATTAAACTTCAAGGTTCAGGATACCACACAGTATACTTTCATGGTAACATACACAGTCACACATACACACACACACAAAATATCATGACACATCACATACGGGAAAATAATATTCCAGCCTATCTTTTTGTCAAAATCTATTAATATTTTTCTTACTTTCTTTTCTGTCAGTTTCTCTCCCTGTGCAAATATTTGTCTCTTCTTTCAAAGAAAAAGGATTACAGTATTACAGGATGCTGATTGTACAGAGCAAGACACCCTTGTGTCGCATTGCCTGCCAGACTCAAATGTGGAGGGTAACTGTAATCCTCAGCTTTAGCCAATCTTCAAGTTAAATGTTACCCTATCTTTTCTTTTCTTCTTTTTTTGGGGAAGGAGGTGATGATGGGATGAGATGGAATGTTACAGAATATTGAAAGTATTACAATTAAACATATATATCCATATATTTAATACTTTGAAATTTGCCTCTAAAATTATTATGTAACAAGTCTGGCACTGCAATGAAAACATGACACTATTTCTGATAAAAGCAAATAGATTTAATTAGGCAAAAATAAATGGAACAAAAAGAATGTTTATTTGTTTATGGAAATTAGAAAGAACGTAACTGCTGTTCTATATGACCACCTAGTGGTTTTGGTATTTCAGCCAACAAAAACTTGCAGGGATAGTGGAATTTACATCTTCACACACATGCACATACACCCCTCTCAATTCTACTCTAAAAGTAAATCTCTGAGTACTTGAATGTACTTGATTACATAAAGTATTACTTTAGTAGATCACTGGAAGTCTAGCAAGTATATAAAAAAGATTCACAATGTACGGTACCTTGAAAACAAAAGCACAAGAAAGCTAAATTGGTACTTGACATATAAAGATACAGAATCTCCAGAGGCAATTTTTATTGTAAGACTTGCCAGCTTGATATGCAAGGCACAAAGAAAAAACTACTCTAGAGATTAATTTCTGCGCATATCCATAACCCTTTTTCTAGTGTAGTCATTAACAACTATTTTATGGATCACTATGTTCTCATACAGGCTGCAACAATTAAGCTATAAAGTTACAACACACTTTATGCTAGTGCTGATTAATGCTAGCCTCAGGTATGTGGCGAGGTTTTGCCATCTGCGTTTTCAGCACACCTGAGGTATACATTAATTAGAACAATTACGCATAGTCTGAAGACTTACTGTGATTATAAAATGGGACTTCATGACCAACTTCCCTCTTGTTTGTCTGTGCACATCCCGTTACTTCCACTGTACTGGAGGCCAGAATTTGGGGCTAACTTTGTTTAGATACATCCTGGACTTTAGAACCAGCACCTTGCCTCTTGGCACAGCTCCACTCAACTAAGTCAAAATATCAGAAAAAGAGAGTGAATAATAAATAAATAAATAAATAAATAAATAAATGCCTTACATCATCTTTTCATCTGTAGAACTTAAAGTACTTTGCAAATGTAGGAAAGCATTATCATCACTGTTTTACATTTGCTCTAAGTACACAGATTTGTATGAGCCACGCTGTAGATTACACTGTACAATACCCACCTGGGGAAGTGAAGAAACAGATTGACAGAGCCAAAAGGGTACCCAGAAGTCATCTACTACAGGACACGCTTAACAAAGAAAGTAACAGAATGCCACTAGCCATCACCTACAGCCCCCAACTAAAACCTCTCCATCGTATCATCAGTGAGCTACAACCTATTCTGAAGGATGATCCCTCACTCTCACAGACCTTGAGAGACAGGCCAGTTCTCGCTTACAGACAGCCCCCCAACCTGAAGCAAATACTCACCAGCAACTACACACCACACAACAGAAACACTAACCCAGGAGCCAACCCCTGCAAGAAACCCCATTGCCAACTCTGTCTGCATATCTATTCAAGGGACACCATCATAGGACCCAATCACATCAGCCACAAGGGCTCATTCACCAGCACATCTATCAATGTGATATATGCCATCATGTGCCAGCAATGTCCCTCTGCCATGTACATTGGCCAAACCGGACAGTCTCCACGCAAAAGAATAAATGGGCACAAATCAGACATCAAGAATTGTAACATTCAAAAAACAGTAGGAGAGCACTTCAATCTCCCTGGACACTCAATAACAGACTTAAAAGTCACCATTCTTCAACAAAAACACTTCAAAAACAGACTTCAACGAGAAACTGCAGAACTGGAATTAATTTGCAAATTTGACCCCATCAAATTAGGCCCGAATAAAGACTGGGAGTGGCTGGGTCACTACAAAAAATAATTTTCCCTCTGTTGATACTCATACCTTCTTGTCAACTGCTGGGAATGGGCCACATCCACCATGATTGAATTGGTCTCGTTAGCACTACAAAAAGTAATTTTTCCTCTGTTGATATTCATCCTTTCTTGTCAACTGTTTGGAATGGGCCTCATCCACCCTAATTGAATTGGCCTGTTAGCACTGACCCCCACACTTGGTAAGGCAACTCCCATCTCTTCATGTGCTCGGGGTGGCCTGAGCAGGCTGGCACTCAAGGCAGCAGGGGCTCAGGCCAGCTCGGGCAGGGCTCCTCTGGCCATGGAGAGGGGGGCTTGGGGCTCCTCTGGCCCCAGCAGGCAAGAGTGGGGGTGGGGAATAGCCTCAGGCAGAAGGGGTGAGGAGGGGGCTGGCCTCCCTGAAGAGGGAGTTCATTCACCGCCCATGGTCCTTGTAGTTAAACCCTAGCACTGGAAGTCTGAAAAACAGGGTTGTATTCACAACTCTGCTACAGACTGCAAGTGTGATTTTGGGTGAGTCACTTAGCTGTGCATTAGTTTCTTCATCTGTAAAATGGTAATATTACTTGTTTGAATTTTCACAGGGGAAAAAATTAAGCTAAATTATGATTTGTAAGTGCTTTAAGATTCTCACGTGAAAGGTGCTGCAAGAGCGCAAAATATTTCAGTCTATAAATTCCATGGGACACAGCTTGTCTTTTTTTTCTGTCTTCTGAAATGCCAAAACACATATCTGGTGCTTAACAAATAAAAAATAAACTATATTTGCCTCAGATTATGTGCCCTGAGGGAAGATACATCACAGGGAAACTCTTCTTCCCCCGTTTCAGAGGGGTAGCCATGTTAGGAGGAGGAGTCCTTGTGGCGCCTTAGAGACTAACAAATTTATATAGCCCACAAAAGCTTATGCCCAAATAAATTTGTTAGTCTCTAAGGTGCCACAAGGACTCTTTGTTGTTTTTTCTTCTTCCTCCAGTTCACTTGCACAGAAGCCAGCCATGATTCAGACTACCTTGGGTTGCCCAGTTCACACAGTGGCACTCCTGGCCCAAATGGTTTATGGATATTGAAGTAGGAACATGGCAAGGGCATAGGTGAGGCATGCTGCACCTTTCAGCAGGAGAAGGAAGTGCTGCTGGTAAGCACATTCTCCTAGTACCCCAGACATTCCACCTGCATTCATTCAGAAAATCTCAGGCTACCTCGGTTCAGTTTCTCCAGTTCCTCTCAGTGCTAGCCACCCACAAGTAGGACTCAGATGAAAAAGCCACAAATCAACCCTAACATAGTTATTTAAGGTGTGTGTATGTTTATGAAATAATAAGTTTTAAAATTAATAAGAACTTGGTCCCAAAGTAACAGTTTAGAAGAGAGGGGTGGTACTAAACTCCACTCCTAGTGCAAGTCAGATTTTGACCTTGCCTTTTCTAATACAAACACATAGCAACCCACCAAGACAAGACACTCCATTACACATACTTCTCCCTCTGAGGAGAGGATGAAGAGAACAGACAGCATGTGACAGAAGTGTAATCACATTGCTTAATGCGCTACTGGAAGATGCTCAAATACTATGGTGATAAGCACAGTATAAAAATCTATATAGAACAGAATAACCCAATGATCTACAGTAGAACCTCAAAGATAGGAACACCAGATTTATGGACTTACCTCTCAACCGGACACCATGTGGAACCAGAAGTAATCAATTAGGCAGCAGCAGCAAGAAAACAAAAACAAAAACCAGAAAATACTGTACTGCCTTGGGACTTTAGACCTGAGGCTCAGGGCTTCAGCCACTGGGGAGTTGGGGCTGCAGCTGTGGGGAGGGGGTGTGTGTCAAGGCTTGTGTGGAGGCTCCGGGCTTCTGACGCTTGGGAGCAGCAGGGTTCAGGACTTTAGACCTGGGGGAATTCTGGGGATCAGCGCTTCAGGCCTGCGGCTCCATTCCCGACTTCAGCACCCCACGGGTCGCCGAGGCTTGAGGCTTCAGCCCCACAGATCCGTTCCCAGCGTCAGCCCCAGGGGAGGGTGGGAGCACTGGGCTTGGGGCTTTAGTTACGAGGGAAGCACTGGTTTCAGCCCTAGTGCTCCCCTCCCCTGTAGCTAAAGCCCCGAGCCCTGGCATTTCCCCCCCAGCTGAAACTGGGAGCGGAGCCATGAGGAGCCCTGAGCCCCAGCACCCCCCGCAGGTCAGAAGCCAGGAATGGAGCTGTGGGGCTGAAGCCTCGAGCCCCAGTGCTCCTCCCAGCTCTAAATCCCTGAGACCTGGTACTCCCACAGGCAGAAGCACTGAGCCCCCTGCCCAGGAGCCCGAGACTCAGAACCTCTGCCCCTGCCCCCAAACCCTGCAGCTGCAGCCCCTACCCCCTCATGGCTGAAGCCTGTAACGTCTTGTTCCATGTTACAAACAACCTCCATTCCCGAAGTGTCCGTAACTCTGTGGGTCTACTGTATGAGATTAGAGAAAACAAACATTAACGCAGCGAATTGGCCCAATGGGAGATGCTATAGCGAGCATCCAAGACATTTCTGTGTGGCAGATATTACTATTCCACAATGTAGGGTCTTGGGATTGCCATGGGGCCACCAAACCTCTAAAGGAAGCGGACAACATAATAGATAACTATATATCACACACATATTTTATTGACCTATTTGTATTGCACTAATTATAGACAGCTTGTGTCTAGAATCAATCATACTACAGATGACCTGAAAGGGCTGTGAAGACAGATCCAATTGGTTAAAACAGGGGTTCCCAAACTGAGGAACGCCCAGGGTATGCAACACATCTCTGGGGGAGACATAGGAGAAATAGTGTAATTGTAGATTTTATTTGTTAATTATTTTATTTATTGCATTTTCATAATAGGCTACTCAGACAAAACTTCAATACAGTGGAGTCGCATAAGGCAAAAATCATGTATAGTCAAAATTACCCTCGGCCCGCGCCGCTTCCAGCAGCTCCCATTGGCCTGGAGCAGCAAACCGCAGCCACTGGGAGCCACCATCAGCCGAACCTGCGGATGCGGCTGGTAAACAAACCGGTCCGGCCCACCAGGGGCTTTCCCTGGACAAGCGGCGGAACAAGTTTGGGAACCACTGCTCTATCATATCCCCCCTTAGTCGTCTCTTTTCCAAGCTGAAAAGTACCAGTCTTATTGATCACTCCTCATGTGGAAGACATTCCATAACCCTTAATCATTTGTGTTGCCCTTTTCTGAACCTTTTCCAATTCCAATATATCTTTTTTGAGATGGGGCGACCACATCTGCACGCAGTATTCAAGATGTGGACGTACCATGAATTTATATAGAGGCAATATAATATTTTCTGTCTTATTACCTATCCCTTTCTTAATGATTCCCTACATTCTGTTTGCTTTTTTGACTGCTGCTGCACACTGAGTGGATGTTTTCAGAGAACTATCCACAATGACTCCAAGATCTCTTTCTTGAGTGGTAACAGCTAATTTAGACCCCACCATTTTATATGTATAGTTGTTATTAGTTTTTCCAATGTTCATTACTTTGCATTTATCAACATTGAATTCCATCTGCCATTTTGTTGTCCAGTCACCCAGTTTTGTAAGGTTATCCTTTTGTAGCTCTTCGCAGTCTTCTTGGGACTTAACTATCTTGAGTAGTTTTGTATCATCTGCAAATTTTGCCAGGCACTGGTACTGGCATTGACAACAGAAGCATCATAGTGTTGGCTGACCAGATGTCAGAGGAAGCTGCTACATCTCCAGCACCAACCGTGTCTTCAATGGCATTACACTCTGCACCAATACACATCTCAGACCTCATGGTACTAATGTCGCCTCAAAGATCAGCACTAGAGATAGTGTACTTCTCTTCTTGCTCGCTGGAACCCACCTTCTCTAAACTTTCCAGTAGGGAAACTTCTACCCTCCATTCAAATGTCAGGAGAGGATCTCTCCAAACAAATGACACTCACTTCAGAGTTCCAACTCATCTACTTCACACATGGCAATAGTCTAACCAACCTTATCCCTACAATGCTCCACCTTGGTCCTATTTGAGATACTGGAGACTTCCATCTAGGATCTGATCTACCTCCAACCAGCCAAGAAGATTCAGAGGTCACATTCTATTTCATCAATTGCCAAACCACTGACTGTGGACAGGAAGCAGCAAGAACAGTTTGCAGATGAAGATGACCTTGGTTGGACTAGATGACCTTCTGGGGTCCCTTCCAACCCTGATATTCTATGATTCTATCTGACCAATGTCCTTCATCTTCTTCCAGAGATCTGTCATTGCCCTACTTGACTCTAAATCAGCAAAAGCATTTCTTCCTGAGGACAGATTTCACTCTATCCAGGTGATTTATCACCAGCATCAAAATGAATCCATCAATCACAGTAAGAACTTGCTTCAAACTTCTAGCCCACATGTCAGTGTACACATGTGTGACACTGCTAGTAGCCAGGCTTCACTTACGTCCTTTACAAGGCTGGCTATGATCCGTGTATAACCCTATGAGACATCAAATACACATGCATGTTGTGGTCCAAGCTCGCATTCTGTTTTCACTGAAGAATGTTCAAAAGGGGGTACCCTTCTCCACACCATCTCCTACAAAGACATTGATCACTGAGGCATCAGAAACAGGGTGGAGTATACACCCTGAACCATTTTCAGATAAAAAGAACTTTGCTTCCAAAAGGACACAGCTCTACATTTGAACATACCAGCCCCACAGAACTCACCTTTGAGCCCCTCTGAATGCAGTTTACACCATCTTACTTCAAGACTTCTTTAAACTAAGGGCTGGGGAAAAGCCGACAGGTGTGGAGGAGCATGTGGTTCAGATATCCCTTAGGGAAGGATCTATAAATGGAGATTCCCTATATCCTAATAAGGAGGAGAGGATGGAAAATGATAAAATACAGGGAGGATCTGATGAGAAACAGTCAAATGAAAAAAAGTCCCATTCAATTACGTCATGCAATAGGAGACAGCCAAAAAATGACAAGTTTTTAAAATCTGGCTTATATACCAATGCTAGAAGTCTACATAATAAGATGGGTGAACTAGAGTGCCTAGTATTAAATGAGGATATTGATATAATAGGCAACACAGAAACCTGGTAGAATGAGGATAATCAATGGGACAGAGTAATACCAGGGTACAAAATATATCAGAAGGACAGAACAGGTCGTGGTGGTGAAGGAGTGGCACTATATGTGAAAGAAAGCGTAGAATCAAATGAAGTAAAAATCTTAAATGAACTAAATTGTACTATAGAATCTCTATGGATAGTAATTCCATGCTTGAAAAATAAAAATATAGCAGTAGGGCTATATTATAGATGACCTGACCAGGATGATGTTAGTGACTCTGAAATGCTCAGGGAGATTAGAGAGGCTATTAAAATAAAAATCTCAATAATAACAATAATGGGGGATTTCAACTATCCCCATATTGACTGGGTACATGTCACCTCAGGAATGGACGCTGAGATAAAGTTTCTTGACACCTTAAATGACTACTTCTTGGAGAACCTAGTCCAGGGCTGGCCTTACCATAAGGTGAACTGAGGCGGCTGCCTCAGGTGCCAGACTGTGGGGGGGGGGGGCACCACTAGGACCCAGAGTGTAGAAAATTGTGTCTGCTGCTGGTGCATATGTATTCTCTCTGTTCTAGATGCACAGAGATGGTGGAGTGCTGTGCTGAAGGAAGGAGGGCACAAGAGACATAACAGGCAGGCAGGAGAAAAGGTGAGAGGGAATAACAGAAAGCAGCAGGAGCTGCAGGGAGAGAGAGGAGGAGCCTCTTATGTACCTCTCTAGCACCCCCAGGAGCCTGGACTGATTAGCACCAGCTTCTCAGGGAGCTTCCTGTTTCCTGCTTCTTCTCTGAACCCAACTGAGGAGAACAGGCAGTCAACTGAAGTAGTAGGAGCCAGTTAGGCCTTTAAGATGCTGATATCTTCCCTCTCTTAGGCCCTGCTACCAGCCTGCTTATTTGTCCCCTTCAATTGAGTGTTGAGAGCCACTATAGCTGGCACAGAACAGTGGTCATGAGTGAAAGAAGAAAACACCCCTCTGGGGCAGCATTCAGAAAAAGAAAGAAAGCTTTTCTATCTAAGCAGGAAGGAGCTCTCCTGAGATACATAGATACAAATGTTCATGGTGAGCCTTCCGGCCCCAGGGAGGATGTGAGTGGTGAGGAGATGCCTGATCTTCCAGTTAGTCAGAGTGCAGGTGATCAGGCAGCTACTGCAACATCCATATCTCCTCTCAAATGGATGTAACCATGCACATTCCTGAAGAAAAGTGTAGATCAGAGAAGAGTGTGGTGGAGGCACAAGAAACAGCTGCTGCTGAGTTTAGTTCCTTAAGTCTAGGATGATCCAGGACTGTGGACCCACTTGAGCAGTAGCCTGAAGGACTTCCTTGTACTGCATGGGCCACAGCAAGTGAAAAACTTCATGTTCCCCAAAGACAATGAAAATAGAAGTTTCCATCCAACACATTACTGGCGTGAAATTCCCAGGGGTGACAAAGTGGAGAGGCCATGGCTTAGGTACTCAAAAACCCAGAATGCTGCACACTGTTTTTGTTGTAAACTCTTCCAGTCTAATGTTCCAGCCACATTGGGCTCTACAGAAACAAAGGACTGGAAAAATCTGGCTAGAAATCTGGCATGCCATTAGAAGGCAGCAAATCACCAAAGAGCATTCCATAGGTGGAAAGAGGTTGAGATGAGACTAAGGTTAAAGGCCGCCATAGATGATCAGCATCAAGAGAAGATTGCATCAGCGTCTCTTTACTGGCAAAATGTTCGGAAAAGGCTCATTGCCATTGTGAGAATGCTTGCTACCCAAAACCTAGCACTGCGTGGCACTTCAGATCAGCTGAATGTGCCAAACAATGGAAAATTCCTTAAAATTGTGGAGCTAATGGCTGAGTTTGATGCTGTACTCCAGGAGAATCTAAGAAGGGTCACCTCCCAAGAAATGTACACACACCACTACCTTGGAAAAACAATTCAAAATGAGATCAGACAGTTACTGGCAACAAAAGTCAAACAGAAGATTGTGGCAGATCTGAAGTCAGCAAGATATTACTCTGTTATTCTGGATTGCACACCTGACATCAGCCATACTGGAACAAACGACTTTAATGGTGTGTTTTGTAACAACAACAGAACCTAGTGAAAATGTCCCTGCAATGGTGACTGTCAGAGAGTATTTTCTATAATTTATTGACATTGATGATACTACGGGAGCTAGTATGACAAATGTGCTTCTTTAAAAGCTGGAAGATACCAGAATTGCAATAGCTGACATGAGAAGTCAGGGCTACGATAATAGTGCCAACATGAGAGGAAAGAACAGAGTGCAGACACAGATCCAAGAGTTAAACCCTGAAGCTTCTTTTGTCCCATGCAGTTCTCATTCATTGAACTTGTGGTCAGTGATGAAGCATCAGCTTCTAGTGAGGCTGCTGAATTTTTTAATGTAATTCAAAGCATCTATTTATTTTTCTCTGCATCAAAACATCGATGGCAAATTTTGAAGCAACATCTGGGAACATCCTCTCTGACACTGAAACCACTGAGTGCCACACGATGGGAAAGTTGAGTGGAAGCAATAAAGCCTACCAAACACCAAACTAGGAAGATAGATGATGCCATAGTTGCCATTATGGAGGATAATGCTATGACAGGAACTGTCCATGGGAGAACAGTGGCAGAGGGAAATGGAATCACCAGAAACATATATAACTTCAAATTTCTCTATGGCTTAGTGTTGTGGCATGACATACTGTTTGAAATAAATTGTTGTAAGCAAGAGACTCCAAGGTGTTGACCTTGATATATCTGAAGCAATGGAACAACTGGACAAAGCAAAGTCATACCTACAGTCTTAATGGTCAGATGAGGGATTTCAAAACATTCTGAAGAGCGCACAGAAGTTGGCAGAGGAACTTCACACTGAAGCTATTTTCCCACCCATTCAAAAATACAAGAGTCACCAAAGAAGAAG
The DNA here is from genome assembly GCF_965140295.1 of Lepidochelys olivacea. NCBI lineage: Eukaryota > Metazoa > Chordata > Testudines > Cheloniidae > Lepidochelys > Lepidochelys olivacea. Next base: position 26,308,076 of record NC_140417.1, on the reverse strand, counting down.
ATATTTTGAATACGAGGCACGAGATAATCCCATAAGAGACCCCAAACAACAATTCAAAGTTGAATTCTTTAACCAGGTGCTAGATTGTGCAATACAGTCAGTTGAAGAATGTTTCATGCAGCTCAAGGGACACAGCAGTATATTTGGGATGTTGTATGATATTCCAAAACTCCTCACTATATCTCAACGGCAATGCAGGGCGCTAGAGACAGTGTTGACACAGGATGACATGCGTGATATTGATGCGAGTGATTTAGGTGATGAACTGAAAGCCCTTCCAAGATACATTTCAGCAGGATCAACTCCAAAGGCTGTTCTGGAATATATGTGCACAAATAAGATGACCACCCTCTTTCCAAATGTTTTTGTTTCTCTGTGCATACTTCTAATACTTCCTGTAACAGTTTCCAGTGGAGAACGCAGCTTCTCCAAGCTGAAGTTAATAAAAACACATCTACGCTCCACAATGACACAGGAGAGGCTGGTCAGTCTTGCAACCATCTCAATATAACATGAGCTGGCCCAGACTGTGGACCTTCAGCAGGAAGCAGTTCAAATCTTTGCAACCAAGAAGGCACGGAAAGCACCACTTTGATTATTCAAACAGATAAAAATGCCAGTGTTTACTATGCAGACAAGAAAAGTTACATTTGCTGTTCAGGCATTTGAAAATTAAGTGTTACTTAAAATTTTTGAACAAGACATTTTAAGTTGTTAGTTTTCCTTTACTGGGGTAGGTAGCAGAGCACTACCATGAGAGGAGTAGAACAGGAAAAAGGAAGAATTGAGACCTTTCAAAGTTTTGGCCCAAGCGAGGGGGCATGGGAGCATCATTTGAGCTCCCCGCCTCAAGTGCCAAAATGTTGTGGGCCAGCCCTGACCTAGTCCTGGAACCCATAAGAGAAAAGGCAATTTTTGATTTAGTCCTAAGTGGAGCACAAGATCAGGTCCAAGAGGTGAATATAGCTGGACCACATGGTAATAGTGACCATAATATAATTAAATTTAACATCTCTGTGGAAGGGAAAACTCCACAGCGGCCCAACACGGTAGCATTTAATTTCAGAAAGGGGAACTACACAAAAATGAGGAGGTTAGTGAAACAGAAATTAAAAGGTACAGTACCAAAAGTAAAATCCCTGCAAGCTGCGTGTAAACTTTTTAAAGACACCATAATAGAGGTTCAACTTAAATGTATACTCCAATTTTTAAAACATAGTAAGAGAACAAAAAAAGAGCCACCGTGATTAAACAACAAAGTAAAAGAAGCAGCGAGAGCCAAAAAGGCATCCTTTAAAAAGTGGAAGATAAATCCTAATGAGGAAAATAGAAAAGAACATTAACTCTGGCAAATGAAGTGTAAAAATATAATTAAAAAGACCAAAAAAGAATTTGAAGATCAGCTAACCAAAGACTCCAAAAGTAATAGCAAACATTTTTTTAAATACATCAGAAACAGAAAGCCTGCTAAACAACCAATGGGGCCACTGGACGATCAAGATGCTAAAGGAGCACTCAAAGACCATTGCAGAGAAACTAAATGAATTATTTGCATCAGTCTTCACTGTTGAGGATGTGAGGGAGATTCCCAAACCTGAGCCATTCTTTTTGGGTGAGAGATCTGAGGAACTGTCCCAAATTGAGGTGTCATTAGAGGAGGTTTTGGAACAAACTGATTATTAATTATTATTATTATTACTAAACAGTAATAAGTCTCCAGGACCTGATGGTATTCACCCAAGAGTTCAGAAGAAACTCAAATGTGAAATTGCAGGACTACTAACTGTCATCTGTAACCTATCATTTAAATCAGCTTCTGTACCAAATGACTGGAGAATAGCTAATGAGACGCCAATTTTTAAAAAGGGCTCCAGAAGTGACCCTGGCAACTACAGGCCAGTAAGTCTCACTTCAGTAACTGGCAAATTGGTTGAAACTATTGTAAAGAACAAAATTGTCAGACACATAGATGAACATAATTTGTTGGGAAATAGTCAAAATGGTTTTTGTAAAGGGAAATCATGCCTCATCGATCTACTAGAATTCTTTGAGGAGGTCAACAAGCATGTGGACAAAGGAGATCCAATGGATATAGTGTATTTAGATTTTCAGAAAGCCTTTGAAAAGGTCCCTCACCAAAAGCTCTTAAGCAAAATAAGCAGTCATGGGATAAGAGGGAAGATTCTCTCATGGATTGGTAAGTGGTTAAAAGATAGGAAACAAAGGGTAGGAATAAATGGTCAGTTTTCAGAACAGAGAGAGGTAAATAGTGGTGTCCCCCAGGGATCTGTACTAGGCCCAGTCCTATTTAACATATTCATAAACAATCTGGAAAAGGGGTAAACAGTGAGGTGGCAAAATTTGCAGATGATACAAAACTACTCAAGATAGTTGAAGTTCCAGGCAGACTGTGAAGAGCTACAAAAGGATAACCTCACAAAACTGGGTGACTGGGCAACAAAATGGCAGATTAAATTTAATGTTGATAAATGCAAAGTAATGCACATTGAAAAACATAATCCTAACTGTACATATACAATGATGGGGTCTAAATTAGCTGTTACCACTCAAGAAAGAGATTTTGGAGTCATTGTGGATAGTCCTCTGAAATCATTCACTCAATGTGAAGCGGCAGTCACAAAAGCAAACAGAATGTTGGGAATCATCAAGAAAGGGATAGATAATAAGACAGAAAGTATCATATTGCCTCTATATAAATCCATGTTATGCCCATACCTTGAATTCTGCATGCAGATGTGGTCGCCCCATCTCAAAAAAGATATATTGGAATTGGAAAAGGTTCAGAAAAGGGCAACAAAAATGATTAGGGGTATAGAACGGCTTCCGTATGAGGAGAGATTAATAAGACTGGGACTTTTCAGCTTGGAAAAGGGGCGACTAACGGGGGATATGATAGAGGTCTATAAAATCATGAGTGGTATAGAGAAAGTAAATAAGGAAGTGTTATTCACTCCTTCTCATAATACAAGAACAAGGGATCACCAAATGAAATTAATAGGTAGCAGGTTTAAAACAAACACAAGAAAGTATTTTTTCACGCAATGCACTGTCAATCTCTGGAACTTCTTACCAGACGGTGTTGTGAAGGCCAGTACTATAACGGGGTTCAAAAGGGAGCTAGATAGATTCATGGAAGATAGCCATTTATGGACCTATTAGCCAGGATGGGCAGGAATGGTGTCCCTAGCCTCTGTTTGCCAGAAACTGGGATTGGGTGACAGGGCACAGATTACTTGATGATAACCTGTCTGTTCATACCCTTTGGGGCACCTGCCATTGGCCACTGTCAGAGGACAGGATACTGGGCTTGATGGACCTTTGGTCTGACCTAGTATGGCCGTTCTTATGTTCTTGGTCTCCATTATATCAGCCTAAAGGGTCAGCAAACTCTGCAACAAAAGGATCTGTGTAAAGATCCCCAACACTATCAGTTGTACGCACCAAGTGTCTTCTGTCTCTTCAGTTCTGAGCCAGATGGTGAGCCAGCATTACTTGGCCCTGCTGTATGAGTGTGCTTAGTGCTCTATACCTTGGAAGACAGTGAAGGTTTAAGCTTCACTTGAGGGAGAAAAGAGGGGGATCAGCATCAGGAATCATGTTTGGTCCAGTTTTCTGATCTCTCTTTCTTGATGAGGAGGCAGAATCAGTCTTGGGTGATTTTCACTAGTCTTGGTTCCTTGTCCAATGGTGCTGCAGATCTTTGGCCAGTACTGACCTTAGGTGTTGTGTGCCAGCTAACAGGGACACTGGCTGAGTGGGACTTAGAAGTGACTATCCCATCTTGAAAGTCAATGCCTATTCTTCAGGGTCTGAAGTTCCTCTCATCAATTGCTTGGGAAGGTACAACTTCAACTGAGTGTCCCTGAGAATTTTCTTGTTCTTTTTTTGAAGCTCAAGGGCTTTGAATATGCCATTACAGGTTAAGATAGTGTTAAGTGCCAAGGATAAAATTAAAATTTAATTTCAATTTAAAAAAAATCAAAGAAACAAAGAAGGAATTTCACTGATAAAGTTATCTGCCTAATTAGATGTTTAAAAAAATCACAAAAAGTAAAAGTCTGCTAAGGGGTAGTGGGTGGATACCTTCTGTTCAGTTTGCCCATGGTGGCAAGAAGGAACTAAGGGACAGTTGCAGAAGCTATGCCCTTTATGTCCTCAGGTGAGAGAATACGCACAGTGTAAACACAGCCCAACAGAAATTGCTGTTCAAAGATTCTGATCTCATTCATGAGGCACACCTGGAGTGGGATCCACGCAGATACAACCCTATGTTCTTCTTCTAGTATGTATGAGACATTCCAGTAAAATTCAGGACTACACAGTTTGTTAACTAACAAACAAGAATTTAGGCAAAAATGACAAATATGTGTACAAATATAGCAAGGCCAATTGATGCTATGACTGGTTACTAAGTAAGAAGCCATTTGAATATATTTTTACATTAATTGGGAAGCTAATTAGTTATGTAGTAATGATACAGAAAAATGTGGAGCTTATTAAAAACAATAATATTTAGACATCCACACATACGCCAGAATACTTGGTATAACTTAGGCCTAAATCTTTAAAGAATCAAACAGAAGATGCTGCTTCTGTTTCACACAGAGGAGATGGAGGTTGAGTAACTAAGGGTATGTCTACACTTTGAGCTGGGAGTGTAACTCAGCAGCAGGAGGGGCTGGCCTTCCCGAGTATGTACCTGTCCAAGTTGCCATGCATCTACTCAGAGTGGTGAGCCCCTCCTACTACTATCACCATTATAGCTACGCTCTATTTTGAGCATGTTAGCTCCATCAGAGCTAGTATGGATATTACTTCTGAAGCTGGGAATTACATCCCCAGCTTGAAGTGCCTACAGAACTCATAGCAGCTAACTAGCTAGGCTTAAACACAAACTCTTACTAGTTTGTGAAATAATTTCCTTTTACCTTTTTCTTCTATTTTACCAGATTTATACAAATAATTTTGTAATAAAGATACAGTAGATGAAGTGATGCTGTTTGATACAGTATCATAAGGTGTAGTTTTATTATGAGATAAAATAAATCTAAAAGGGGTAAGCAGTACCTTATTAGACAAAAAAGAATCTTGTTGGTTGAGTTTAGGCTCTAGAATGCATGAGTTGATTTTGTTGTATATAAAACCCTTTGTTTCCAACATTTCCATTTGCTATCATATGAATATCTATTCTTCATTAAATAAACATATACTTGCTTTCTCTATAAACAAATCTAATTGTTGTGTGTTAAGAGTAGGGCGTCCAAACATCCCAAATTATCAGACTTTACCAAAATTCAGGGCTTTGTCTCATATTACCTCCAAGCCCCTGTCCCAGCTTTTCACACTTGCTATCTGGTAACCCTAGTTAAGCAGAGCTATGTTTTAAGGTGAGCTAGTAAGCTGTGGTATACTGTTAGTGTCCCAACGTACGGTCAGGATGCCATCTGTCCTCATATTTGGCGCAGGACTGGATTGGTCACCCTAGCTGGCAGGCTCCTTACCTAACTCCGCGGAGCTCCTGGGAAGCTCTGGGAGGGGAGAGGCTGCTTGCCGTGTGCACATTCGAACCTCACCCCCTCCTTGATCTTCGCTCCCACACTGCCGCCAAGGGCCTCACGCCGGCGCCTGGGAGCGGAGCGGAGCCCGCTCGGGCTGCTGCTGCTGCAAGGGCAGGAGTGGGCTCTGCATTGAGTGTCCTGGCCCCCTGTGCATCACGTGGAGGGGTGGAGGGATCAGGGGGCAGAGAGGAGCCAGTGAGTTTGGTGGGGCCTGGGGATGCAGCGCAAGTGGAGTGGGCCACACCGGGGCCCCTTCTGAGTGAGGGGTCGAGCCATGGCACCACGGATGCCTTTGTAAATCCGGTACTGGAAAGAGCTGTCCTTTCCTTGAAACTGGGAACAAAAGCCACGCTTCAATTCAACTGTCACCTGCCAGCAATTTGTGACCAGGCTTAGCACTACACCAGATCCAAACCCGCTCTTGGCGAACGAGCTTTGGGATCCGACCTATCCAAAGTGAACTGAAGGGGCCAATTTATTTTTAAGGGGCAGGGACAACACCCCCAGAAAGCTCTGCCATTCAGGAGACTCACTCTGCAGTGACAATAGAGAGGAAAACCCACCCCAGCCAATTGAGCCTGGGCAGCTGCTGATCCCTGACCCAGCCCCAGCGCTGTAGTGTTCCAATGGCTCTTGGCACCCAGGGCTGAGTGACAGCCCGGGAGTGGGACCCCTCTGTGCTCGGGGTGCCCCTAAGAAGGGCAGGGCAGGGAACCTCGCACCCAGATCCAGGCAGGGAGTCCCCCATGGCTGGTTCTGTGGATGCAGTGGAAGGGCTAGAACTGCTGCCTCTGAAATGAGACGCAACTCTATGTTCAATGAGGGAGGCTGCTAGAATTGGAGAGTTGCCATTTCCAAGCTTTTCTTTCCTCACCTGTTTTTGCACAGGGGAGGTGGGGCAGGTGCCCTGCAAAGATAATAGCTGCATCCTCCCCACAGCAGAGTATGTGCAGACCGGCCCACCTAGCTGATGGTAGAGCCAGGGAAAGGAGGGGCCCAGCCAGGCTGGGGACAGGGTTGCAGAGGCTGCTGCTGGAGCTCTGCACATGCTGATTCCACCCAGGGCAGGCCAGGGCTGAGCGCTGCTAAGTTGCTGCCCAGGTCACTTACCCACACTGTCGAGCAGGGTCTCTACCTGGGGGCATGCACCTGACTGATGTACGATTGAGACACCATGTTTTACCATATTCAGGTAAAATTTTAAACTTGGTAGTGAAATAGAAAATTAGTCAATTGGGGCTGTCCTATTTGTTAAACCCAATTGAGCTCTATGTTATCTGCTGGCAATTTTGGTTTTTCAGGTTGTTTTCAGGTGTAATACAATTTATAGTCAGCAGTGTGCCCTTGTTGCTGAGTCAGCAGTGTGCCCTTGTTGCCAAGAAGGCCAATGGCATTTTGGGATGTATAAGTAGGGGCATAGCGAGCAGATCAAGGGACGTGATCGTTCCCCTCTATTCGACATTGGTGAGGCCTCATCTGGAGTACTGTGTCCAGTTTTGGGCCCCACACTACAAGAAGGATGTGGATAAATTGGAGAGAGTCCAGCGAAGGGCAACAAAAATGTTTAGGGGTCTAGAACACATGACTTATGAGGAGAGGCTGAGGGAGCTGGGATTGTTTAGTCTGCAGAAGAGAAGAATGAGGGGGGATTTGATAGCTGCTTTCAACTACCTGAAAGGGGGTTCCAAAGAGGATGGCTCTAGACTGTTCTCAATGGTAGCAGATGACAGAACGAGGAGTAATGGTCTCAAGTTGCAGTGGGGGAGGTTTAGATTGGATATTAGGAAAAACTTTTTCACTATGAGGGTGGTGAAACACTGGAATGCGTTACCTAGGGAGGTGGTAGAATCTCCTTCCTTAGAGGTTTTTAAGGTCAGGCTTGACAAAGCCCTGGCTGGGATGATTTAACTGGGAATTGGTCCTGCTTCGAGCAGGGGGTTGGACTAGATGACCTTCTGGGGTCCCTTCCAACCCTGATATTCTATGATTCTATGATAGTAGGGATATGTAGTTTACATTACAGTTCTGAACCACAGTGCATACCGTAGCACAAACTACAGTGGGTGCATAATAACATGTAAGAAGCACAGAGACTGCGCGGTTCTTTTCAGTGGCTAGCCATCTAGCTAATGGTCTTCAGCCGAAAACCCCACCTGAAATGGCAACAGCAAGTGAGGAACCAACTACCAAAAACAAAAAAGTGCAGGTACAGGACAGAATGGGAAACCACTTACACCTGGATTTGGAAATCCTATAAGTGTGATTCAAAAGCCTTTTGTAAAGCATGCAGGAACGAATTTAGCATTTACCATGGCGGCGAGTCCGATGTTAAGCATCATGCTGATTCAAATAGTCATGAAGAAAACACCAAGACTCACAAGAGCAATACTTTGGTCTCAAATTTTTTCAGCAGGCCAAATGAAGCCTTCAATAACAAGGTTATCACTGCTGAGCTAACAAGTTTACCACACAGTAGTCCATCAGCACTCCTATCGCTCGTGTGACTGTGAACTTAAACTGGCACCTACCCTGTATCCAGATTCAACGACTGCAAAGCATGTCAGCTGTGGCTGAACTAAAGCAGAAGCATTGATCAAAAATGTGCTGTCGCCGGTCTCGACAGGATTTTCAAAAGACCTCAGCGAGCCAGACGGTCCCTATTTCTCACTTGCCACAGGTGCCGCTAACAAGGGCAATTTGTAAACTTACCCCTTATCCCTGAGATACTGGCCACCTGAACATGGGGTCCAAGATAAACTGTTAGACTTCTATGAGCAAAGCAAAGAGACTGCAGAGGCAATAAGCAACACATTATTTGAAAAACTTGCGACACACAAACTAGACCTGAACAAAGTGCCTTCCTACTGCGCTGATAATGCAAACGTGAATTATGGAAAGTGACAATCAGTGTACCAGAATTTAAAAAAAACAAAACAAAAATATCTTGCCTGCAAACTGCCCTGCCCATGTTGTGAATAACGCCATGAAACATGCTAGCAATACCCTGCAAGTTGACATTGAGACTCTGGTGATAAAGACAGTCAATCATTTCAGCAGTTCTGCAAAGAGAGTAGCAGCACTGAAGGATATGTTTGACTTTGTGGATATGGAGTATGCCACTTTACTGTGCCAAGTTCCGACATACTGGTTGAGTCTTTCCCAGCTGTAAACAGGCTTGTAAATATGTGGTAAGCTGTTAAGTAATACTTTGTTTTTCTGGGCAGTGATGAGTGTCCAAAATCTCTATGGATGCTGTTCTCCGACATGGAAAACAGTGAACAAGGTGAGGAGCCTAGCAAAGTTGAGGTTCATCTGTTTTTCCTCCATAATGTCCTGAAAATCTTCAATGATACTGTGCTCTGTTTGGAAAATGAGAGTGTGACAGCATGTGAAGTGTTTGCCATAATGACTAATCTGAGAATTAAACTTCAGCAACGGAAGAATGAAAAATTCTTCGGCTCCAAAGTTTAAAATGCATTAACTGAGATGCTGCCTGTCACTGCTGAATGTCTCCAGAAAGACTTCATGAAATTTTACAATGTGTCAGTCCTATACCTGGAGAAATGGTTTGATTTTTTGACAACTGGCTACTTGTTCAATACCCAGTGCTTGAACATCAAAGTTAATAGGGAATTAGAATACAGGGATCAGTCTGTGGCTGTGATTTCTGTAAACCTACAGAAAACTGTGGCTCTTGATCAGCTCTATGATGAATACATCAGCTCCATGTTGGAGCCTGGCAAACACTCAGTTGTGGAACTCTGGTCTCAAGTGCTAAGAAACAAGGAAGGTAGCACTGAATTCCTAAACATGACAAAGCTGGTGTCATACGTGCTCAGCATATCAGTAAGCAATACATACACAGAGTGTGTATTTTCAATTATGAAAGTTGCATGAACCGACATCCAGAATCCAAGCAGCACAGACTTGGTGTGGTATGAAAACCCTGTCAAAATGAATTTCCGGATGTGTTGCAAGGACTTCTACCGCTTTGTGATTGCCCAGAAGCAAGTCATGACTATGGCAAAGTCATCCAAGAAGTACTAGACTTCTGGCACGTCTGAGAGGTATGCAAATTGTGAAGTTGATTTACTGACTGGATAAAAAACCCTGCCCTTTACCCCTGTTGTCTGTTTAGTGTTCAAAAAAATCTGTATGTTTAACTATGGATTACAACAAAGTCTACGATTTAGTCAGGGCGGGCACGGCAGTCACTGATTCTGTACCTCCCTCACTTAGTTTGCTTCAGCTGTCAGCGGCTGAAGCCAGGGCTGAAGGCAGGACTGTGAGCCACCATCCGTGACTGCAGCTGGGGCTGGAGCCAGGGCTAGAACCGGGACCCTTCACTTCCCTGTCCTGCAACTGGGACTGGAATCGGGATCCTACGTCCCAGTCCTGCGGCTTGCGATGGGAGTTGGAACTGGAATGATGTGCCGCTGTTCCGCAGCTTGCGGCGGGGGCTGGAACTGGGGCCCTGCGCCTCTGCCCCGTGGCTTGTAGCAGGGGCTGCAGCTGGGGCCGTACGCCCGCCTTGCAGCTTCTAAGGGCTGTGCGTCCCCCACCCCCATGGCTCTGATCAGGGCTGTGCGCCTGTGGTTGTGTCCCCCCCTCATGTGTCCTGATATTTTACTCTTGCGATCTGGTCACCCTAGGTACTGTTTCTTTGGAAACAACAGGTCTTGTAATTCTGTGACTGTCCAATGACTAAGAGGCTGGGCACCACAAGGAGACTCTCAGAGGACTGAGAATGTGGAGAATGCACATCGCAAACCTGCACGAGGGACAGCAGATGCTATGTGGGCTGAGAGAGGAGTGCTTCTTTTGCCTCTGGCTGGGAGAATAAGGGAGCCGACCCTTGGAAACTTTATGCTAAGGCTTCTTCATGGTAAGGGCAGAAGGTTGGGAGGTGTCTCACAACTCTGAGTACCCCTTGGAAATTTCACACTGGTACAGAGATGTGTACAGCTATGTTGCATGATTTAATTAATTGCTTTCTCCAACTGATGACTGGTCAATCAAATGAGTCAGATTACTTTATATTGCCGCATGCTGAGCTACTAAACAAGGACAGAACCACCCAGGTGTGTGAAGAGCCATGACATATAGACTGTTCTAAACATCAAAAGGGCCATTTCTGTAAACAGCCAAGAGTGCTGATGTAAAGAGTATGGCATTGTGCAAAGTTGGTCAAATGATCACACAGCAAAGGAGCTTGCAGAAACAGATTGTTGACCAGAGTTAAGCCAATAGTTGTTGGGCCATATGTTGAAACATGTCTTACACAGACTGGTCTCGCACAAGACGTTTTGCATAAGGATATTGGAATTTTCCAGACAAAGTTGCAAGCAGCCTAAAGGAGAAGACTCTTTTCCTCACTGGATGATGGAAAGGGACACAACTCACCTCCTGGTCTGACATTTCAAATCTTTTTTAAAAGTCACTTTCTGAGTGGCCCACTTCAGTGTTGCCAAAAAAAGAAATCAGGACATGCTACCCAGCAGAAAATATATTAAATACCCTGTATCGTTCAACACATTGCTCCCTGAAGCCTAAATATCTGCAGAGAGTCCGAGAGGTACAGCAGGAGCACTCTTTGCATGGTTCAACTAAGCACCCTGTTGTCTTTTAAAGTCCTATCTAAGGAGACTGCTGTGAAATACAGAAAGAGAATAAGAGTACATCTGTCATAACACCTAGAGTGAATTGCCTGAATGAGCTCCCTATCTATCCAGGGCCAGCTCCAAAGTTTTGGCTGCCCCAAGCAGTGAAAAAAACTGCCGCCGCGGACGGCAAAAGGAAGAAATGGCCACCAAATTGCTGCCGCGGCCAGAGGAACTGCCGCTCCTTTCGAACTGCCACCCCAAGCACCTGCTTGGAACGCTGGCCCTGTATCTATCTTGAGAAACCAATCATTGCAACTGTGAAGCTGAGCTGGAAAACCCACCTTTATGCCAGTTCCAACTAAGCAGTCAAATGACTTTTATAGAGGTATTGTTTACTCTAGTGACATCTTGGTTATGTCAAGCTAAATGCTTCTCAGAAGTATGTACATGAGTTAATGAACAACTAACATGTATAATGTGGACTTGTGTTTTAACAAGTTTAGTCTCAGTCATCAAGAAGTTACTCTAAATCAATAAGTAATTGAGAATGTTAAGGCTGTAGAAACTCATTTCACTAAACCTAGTACTGTTGCAATAGGAAACTGTGCTCTGCTACAGCAAAAGTTACTGTGAGAAACCCTGAGTGTTTCAAAGAGTTCACACACAAAAAATAATACACACATTTTGTGGTCTAGAGAACTGACTGCTTCTTAGACAAAAAGAGGAATGAACTTTTAATTGACTGATACCACTGTTTCACCCCTTGGCTAAAGTGGTGTAAGAGCTTAAAGTACTGGTAAAAATCCTGAGAAATTAGAATAACATCAAAGTTATTACCTGCATATTTTGTTTTGAGTTTAATATGTGATAGTCTTGCATGTGTAAGTGGCAATGCTTGGCTATGAGTATCACCCAGGCAAGGTAATTTTGAACTGAATTCACATTCTTTGATAATTAAGTAACTTGCCTAAATTTCTAAATTCTATTTTAGAATTGTTTGATTGAAGTAGCATGAACAGGCCCATAATTCCCTTGTCTTATAAACTTGACTGGAAATAAATAAGGATCCAGAGTTCTGTGTTGGCACCAAAGTCACCTGCCCAGACTAGTATAGAACTAGATAAAAGTCTGCCTTTGTTACAAGATTGTGATGCGACCTTGAATTAATTCACCTGAATTATTATGTCTTGAAAATTGTGGCATTCCATATGGAGTTCAATTTGACATAGTGAACACTACCATCTAACTACCTTTATTTTGCCTGCTGTAAATTATTTGCTTTAAAAGCTATTTTAGCTAATAAAACTCAAATTTATAATAATTCTCCAATCTGTATTTTAGCTGAGTAATACAGATCCAAAGAACAGTGAGAAACCTAGTAGACGTAATTGGTTAAACAGTTTACTTAAGTAATGTGTGTTTTATAACCTCTCTTTCTCACAGTTATCTGGCAATGTTTAAGCAACTCTTTACCAAACACAGGAAGACAAGAAGAATTCTCCAAAGATTGTTAAGAAAAGATAATACCTCCACTGATGACCATTTAAATTTAAAGACTCTCTAAGAATCATTTAAATTAAAAAGAGCTAGAAGACATTCAAATAGGAAATAGGAGAGTTTGGGCTCATTTGAAACAGAATTTCCACTCCTATTAAAACCTGATGGAACTAACGGAATATTTCAGAAAATGAACCGAGGAAAAGAAGCTGGGGACATGCGACCACCCTAAGCGTGACCTCTGCAGGGAGAAGGGCAGAGGTGACTGAGGAGCACGGGCAGGAGGGGGATCAGGGAGGGACAGGTGAGTTCCCGCCCATTTGCCCGGCTCTCCCCGGTCACTCTCTAGGGCTCCGGCGAGGCCCAGCTCTCTCTCCCCCACCTTTATTCCCCATGGAGCCTCCACTCCCAGCCAGCCCCACAGCAGCTCATGCACTGCATCCTGAACCCCGCCTCAGTGACAACCTTGGTAAACAGAGGAACATAGTGGGATTTAATTTGAATTTACAATTCCTAATATTAATTATTTTTCCGGTTTCAAGTTCATTCCTTGAATGGCTTAAGTAATTGGCGTCATCTGACTTACTATAGATAACATACCTCTCTGCTCAGTAATATATTCTTTATGTTAAACATGATCAACACAACAGAAATCACCAACACTTGAATGAAATTATTTTACCCATCCATAAACTGTTCTAGTTAACTAAGATACACTAAGAAAGGACTCATTCCTGATATTGGGAACAGTATACTTGGTTTTAAGTCACCGAGAAAAGAATGTCCTCCACCAGAGGTGAACCCACTTTTAAGGGGCAATTTCTGCTGAGAACAATTCAGAGACATACAGAAGATTATAACTGAAGTAATCATTGTTTACTGCTTACTTGTGTTTTATTATTAAAAAAAAGAAAAAATAATAGTCACTTATTTGTGATTATTTTGTCTTTAATCATGATGCCTTCTGGGCCCAGCAAGAACTTCATGTGTGTAAAATAGTGGGAGTCACATCTCTGAATTGGCAACAATTCCCTCTGGAGTACGTGGTATTGGCCACTGTCAGAAGACAGGACACTGGGCTAGATGGTCTGACCCAGTATGGCCATTAGGTTCTTAACAAGAAAGACAACTATTAGCATTCAGCCTGTACCATTTCTTGTTTCTCTAGAATATACAATTTTAGTAATTTTAGGGACAAATTACTTGGCCCTCAATACTGTAAAACACTTTTTCTACCCGAAACAGTTAATCTCAGAGGACTGCCAAACAGCAGCCTACAGTAAACTCATTAACTCAGTAACAAGGAAAGTGCAGATTCTTGTTAATGATGATGATGGAGCTGCAAGATCTCACCTTTTTCAGCAATATAGTAGACTCTCTTCCCACGCACAGATAATACAAAAGAGGCAGAAAAAGGAGGACAAGCTTCTTTTCAGAAGCAGTGTCCTTCTTGGATTAGGAAATTCTGTCCATCTTTAATGCTTTCCCATATAAATGCACAGGTATAATTTAGCAGACAGCAGCCTGGCGCTGTGTAAGCCAAATTGTTTTTAGCATCAGAAAAAGAATTAATTTGGGGTGACACCAGAAGGGGAGGTTTCAGTCTGAGAAAATAAAAGCCTTCCTGAATAGTCTGCATTTGCTTTGTGTACAACTTGAAGTGCATCTTTTCCTATGATCCGGAAAATGGAGAATCTCACCATGAAAAACTTGGAGGAAGAACTCAACAATTTAACTCTTTCTGTTCAAACTCTTTCTGACTGAAAAAGAGTATGACCATAGTGAGAACAAAAAGGAACCTACGAGTACTGACTGTAAATTACTAGTGTAAGAACAGTGCCAGGTACTGTAAACTTGCACCTTTACTTGACATTTTTCATGGGGACAAAGAGAACAAAATTGTGCCTCTGCTAAAGTCTTTATTCATGCCTAAATCCCTCCCACTTAGACTACTGCAATTACCTTTTAATAGTCTTGCTAAATCCTAATCGCTAAAATTCTGTATTCCAAAATGCTCTAGCAACTATTTTCTCACTTTCAAAAGTAAGAGTACACAAACCGCAGACTCCATCAACTTTACTAGCTTGCTGCCCATTTCCAATCTAATTCAAATTTGCCTCTTTGGCTTTCAAAACTCACTAGTCACTCACTGAACCATACTTCAATCAATTTATATGAACAAAGACATCAAATTTTAACAACTTTTATTTGGACATGAGCTGGATTCACACTACTGACCTAAATTTTTAAAGATATTTAGACGTTGCTCTATTCACCATTTCAAGGCATCATTGACTTTCAGTGAGACTCAGGCTTCTCAATGCCCCAAGCCATTTTCAAAAATGGAATTTAACCACTGAAGGGCATGTCTACACTATAAACTTAAGTTGACCTATGTTACTGCAGTGGTTCATGTCCACACTGTCCTTCTTCTGTCAGTGGTGTGCATCCTCACCAGGAGCATTTCCAGTGACTTAAGAGGGGCAGTGGAGGGAGCCCGGCAACCAACTGGACTCCGCACATGGAGCTCCCCACCAGGCACAGTCATGATCCTGGTGGGGAGCCAAGAGCCCAGGGGCAGCCAGGCTCCTGGCAGGGAGATCCACCTGCAGTGTCTGGTCGGCTGTCCTGTTATTGGTGTGGAGCAGAGAGCTGAGAAGCCCGGTTCAGTTGCCCTGCTCCCAGCAGGGAGCGAGAAGCAAGGCTATAGTGTGTACACTGACCTAACTAGGTCAACATATGCTGCCAACCTAGCGCTATAGTGTAGACCAGGTTTCAGTCACTTAGGCCTTTGCAATGGTGAGCAGAGCAATGCCTACATATCTCTAAAAATCTGAGCCCCTAGAATTGAAAGACTCCATATCACACTACCAATCCCCTGTGTCATCCAGTTCCCCACAATTTAAACTAAACTAAAATTGAACAAACAACATACATTAGAAGACCTTACATAAATTCATCACTGTCTTAACTGTGCTGCAATTAATGATATTTCATCGGATATGAATATACCCCATTAAATGGATACTGCTCAGTTTGAAATATGGATTGCTGAAGCATAAAGAAAAGAAGATTAGGCAACATATCAATAATTGCAAAGAAAGAAAATAAGGCATTTCAGCAACAACAGATAAGTAAAGTGATCTGGAGAATTGCTCCAGACGTAAGAATTATCAAGATGAATGGAAAACTCATAAGAGCAAGGCTAAGGTCTCGATTCAACAAAGTACTTAAAATCATCATGTACTCAAGCAAGTGAGTAGTCCCAGTGAAGTCATATGTTTAAGTATCTTGTTGATTCAGGGCCTTGATTCTAAGGATTTTTTTAAAAAAACCTCAATGATAGAAACAGCCCATAGATCTTTTGGTCTGAAACCTGAACAAAGCCTACCAGTACATCTAGAGTGTTTATTTTCTTCCTTGTGGGGTTTACAACAAATTGATCTATTTTGTTTAAGTTTCTTATATGACAATTTGGACAGTGGAATGAAGAAAACTGCAGGGATGTGTTCAATTACTTGCTATTTGCTTGCTATTCTGAAGGATACTGGGAGAGTTGAGGTGTTTACCTAGCCTTATTACACTAGTATGCATTCTGCTCAAAGACCCTGCTGGTTCTCATTAACTCCCATCTTTTCCTTATTCCACTTCTTTTACTTGCATTCACTGTAGTATAAATAAGTTTTTCAGTGTAATTTCTTGGAATGCAAGACAGCTACACAGCCTTTAGAAAAGGTTTGGGCTTTATTAAAAAGCTTCATCCACATCTAGTATTTCCAGAGGAAATCCTCTCCTTCTCTGAAGGAACAAACAGCATTAAGAAGTCAGTGGGAGGCTCAAGCCTTCTCATAATTTCCTTACATGGTAGGGGAACTGTGATATTTATTTGTGAAAAAAACATTTTCTTCCAACTGCTGGTATGAAAATCTAACAGATGAGCAACATAACAACATGTCCTAATAAAGAGACAAAGTGTTTCTATAAAATGACCTGTTCGCTAATTTATACACCCTTAATTGTGATGATCTCTCCTTAATAAATGTTACCATTGAGTTAGAAAGTGATAATACAAAACTTCTCAGTAGCATGTGGGAGTATACCTAGAACTTAATGTTCAGTACCATGCTAAACAGAGCTTCTAAAAACCTGTTTGTGTCCGGTACAGAGTGAGTCTTGTCATTGATCCCAATAGGGGAGCCTCACAAAGCGTCAATCACAGGGTGATGTGGGAGTGAGGATAGGCTGTCAGGGACTCAAACCTAGAACGTCCCTGTCATCTACCCTTAATCCCAGCTGATGAGGATCTGAGCCTAGAGCAACTGCTGGGTCTATATTTCTCCTCCAAAAGCAAAGCTCCCCCTTTCCTTTTTTTTTTTTTTTTTTTTTTTTTTGCAAGGGAGGGAGAAGTGGCATGTGCAGAACTGAACTAAATCTCTGGGCTAACAAGAGAATATTAAAGACACAAAAACCTAACCCATGATGACAAAATCCTTACCTCACTCAAACAACCTGAGGAAGGCTGCACCAGAGAGATACAACAATGGGTGAGTTTCCAAAAGTCAGACTAAGTCACATGGACCCGTGATGACTAGAGGATACTGAGGTGTGTGAGAGAGGAGTCACTGAATAAAGGAAATAATGGAACGTGGCTTTCTGAAAGTCACTTCAATAACAAAAAATAATTATGGTGAAAACTGCAGTCCAATTTCAGCCCTGATATAGCTCCAATAAACTGAATGTCACCCAATATATTTTATATGGATAAGCTAAGCTAAAATTCTATATTAAAATTATACATCTGAAGAGAAGGATAATTTTCGTATGTGAGATATTTTAAAAAATCAAATGGAAGAATAAAGGGAGAAATAGAGAAAAGAGAAAGAAAGGGATGACAATGGAATAGGGGAGAGCAAAACAAGAAGGGAAAGAAAGATATCAAAATACAGAGAGGAGAGACAATAGAGGGTACAACTTGCAGTAACGGAGTCTGTACAGTCAGAAATCTAGAATTTTTAATCTGACAGGAAGAAAAACTCCCTATAAGTTAAGAGTAATTTAAGTCTCCCCAAACAGATCATCAATTTCAAAGTCTCCATAAAAAAAAATTGGTAGTTGATAGAATAGTTGACTCTTCAGAGATTCAAAAATACATTTATCATACCCTGCATTTGAGATCCCATATTATCTGTTAATAGTGAGAGAGGAAACGGAGGCAGGAAAGAAGATACAAGGAGGCACAGAAAAGTACTCTGGGATCACATCCAAGGACATCAGTAAGCCTGTTACACTCATCATCTGACCCATCATGGGGGAACAAAGTGTATCTCTTGGCTGATGTATGAGGAGACGATGCCCACTTTCTCTGGTACAATCCATACACTTTCTTATATGGCACAACCATGCTAGAGAAGTGCAGGAGGCCCACTGCATAAGCAATAGTGCTGGAGGCGGAAGCCCTTTGCAAAGCATGACCTCACTACTAGAGAACTTGGAAATACAGGAGCAGGCGGAATGCAATGAGCAGGAAGACTTGATTCATTCCTTAGAATAGGTTTCAGAGTAGCAGCCGTGTTAGTCTGTATTCGCAAAAAGAAAAGGAGGACTTGTGGCACCTTAGAGACTAACCAATTTATTAGAGCATAAGCTTTCGTGAGCTACAGCTCAAGTGAGCTGTAGCTCACGAAAGCTTATGCTCTAATAAATTGGTTAGTCTCTAAGGTGCCACAAGTCCTCCTTTTCTTATTCCTTAGAATAGTGGCTCTGAACCTTTCAAGACTACTGTACCTTTTTCAGGTATCTGATTCATCTTGTGTACCCCAAGTTTCACCTCACTTAAAAATTCAGGGTTTGGCATCAGCCCCACACCGCACGGCTTGGGCTTTAACTTTCTGCCATAGGCCCCAGCTAGCCTAACACCTGCTTTGGCAACCCCATTAAAATGAACTCACTCACAGTTTGAGAACTGCTGATACAGTATTTATAGCAGTATAAACAAATCATTGTCTGTTTGAAATTTTAGTTTGTACTGACTTTGCTAGTGCTTTTTTATGTAGTCTGTTGTAAAACTAGGCAAATATCTAGGTGAGTTGATGTATCCCCTGGAAGACCTCTGCGTACCCCCAGGGGTACACGTATCCCTGGCTGAGAATCACTGCCTTAGAAGGAGTAGCCAGCCAATGCTCCCATTGAATCCCAATTTAATGTGAGTTTTCCCTCAGTAAGGATTTCAGAATAAAGGAGTATGTTATACCACAGTCAAGGTAGCTGATCTATTTTAAATAATGATGTATGCAGGTTCTTCACTTGCTGTTTTTGTTATTTTTAAAGAATGCCCTCTAGTCACAGCATAATAAAAAAAATGTCCCAAAACCTCCATTGTGTTTATTTGTGGCTAAATAATAATAGTTGAGACATGATTGATACCTGTACTATGACCAAGCTGAAAGGCACTCATATTCCATTCTGTCCTGACCCCATCTTGCCTTTGGAATTTACAATCCTTGAATTTCCTGCAGGGAGTTCAGCATACAATTATATCTAGAAAGTGACACTAAAAATGATGTGATCATCCTAAAACAAGAATCTACTCATTCATATCAAGTTAACTTCAAGATTTAGGATGCATTTAGATAAAGCAGCTACTTTCATATTAAACAATATTAGCATTGCATTACATCAAAATCATTAGGGTAATCTGTTTACTAGATAAAACAAGAGATATCTTCAGATCTATCACCAAAAGGCAATGTTTTGACCAAGGCCTGTATGGTTTTTATTATGAATGGGTAAGCAGCTAATTTAAAAAAGGAAGGGGGAGAAATTAAATTCTTGGTTACAGTTTTATCCAGATACAATTTTCTTTTGAGTATGTTTATGTATTTACTCTTTACCTTTTATAATTAAAAAAAATCATTTTTCTACTACTTCACTGATGAGAATTTTCTGAAGCTATAAAATTAAGAAAAATGCCAAAAACAACCCAACCCCAAAACTGTGATATAATAACGGTATCTTGTGGCATTATAGGATGATTAGGAGTATAAAAGGCATACATAGAACATAAACATTGTGGTTTGGCAGAGACATTCATTTTCAAAGGAGAATACTATTATCCTGTCACTGCACTATACTCCAGTGACTATCTTTTTGACCAAATTATTTTTAAAAACAATAGGAAATAAAACAAAACATTGGTTAATTCTCCAAAACAGAAACTTTTGATACTGCACTACACCAGTCTCTCACATTTTCATTGTATCATAAGACAATCTGCATCCTGACTGATGCACAGAAAATATATATCCAGTCTTTATCCTATAAGCAACGCATTCATGACATTACATCTTATTAAAAGTTTATTAAACATCTCTGAATGAGCAAGTTTCTGATTAAGTGGAATTTGTTTCCAAACTCTGAGTAAACATACATCTGCATGCTATTCATACTTCCCAAAATCGCAATCCACTTTTCCGATGTTCCCTAACCATACTCTAAATTTGAGGAGACCAGATTCTATAATCCAAGAACAGCTTGGTTCAGCACAGAAGGCCCAGCCTAGGACAAGTGGAAAGGCGGCTTTATGTCTCCGTAATCCTGAGCTGCTCTGGAGGCTGGCATGACCCTGAGTACTGTTCTGCTTTACAGGAGCAGCTCATAGGTAGCCAGGTAAGGCTTTGTACCCCAGAGTAGCCAAAGTACATTGTGGTCTTCCACAGCTCCTGCATTCTCATAACCTGAAGTGTACATAGGAGGGCAATGTAAGTGTCCCTACTTCAGCCCTACACGTTCCCACAGCACTAGAGTATTCTCCAGGGGGCTCTTTCTGGCTTCTTTATGGCCACCTTATGCCAGCGGAACATGCAATGGGGCCACAGCAGGGTCTAGAATATGGTCCCAAGACTGTATCTGTTATCCCTTTATATCTAGCTTCAAATCCAATTTAAAACTGCTCGCTTTGCTTTTCCAAAGCCTACACCTACTTCTGACTTTGTAAATCAGCCACACTCCTGACTTCTCACTTCATCCAATCTATCACCTCCTTCACAAACCTCCAGAGCTGTGGGCTGCTTTTTTAAAAAGAATGTTGTAGATGAACCATTTATGTTTGATTATCTTTTACATTAGAAATATAAGACCTGCACTTCCATCTCTTTTCTGAAGCACTTTACCATTTATTCTGTAGAGCCAGGTCTACAGGAGAAACTTTTTCCAGTATAGTATTGTTGTTAGGAGTGAGATTTTTTTATGACATTTCTATACCAGCAAAAGCCCAAGTGCAGACACAGCTTAAGCCTGAATAAAAGTGCTTTTCCAGGTATAGTTTATTTTGCTTGGGGAACCGATATAAGCTATATGAGCAAAGCATTTTTTGCCAGTATATGCTATGTCTGCATTAGGATGGTTTGTCAGTATAGCTATACTGGCAAACCTTTTCTATTACACCTGGCTAAGGACTTTAATAGGGATGTCATGTAAGGCTATAATTTAAACTACAGCTCTCCACTCCATCTCCCAAATGAGGGAGAGGGGATACTAGTTCTTAGATCATCTAAAAGGGAGGGAGAGCAACAGCTTACATGAAAGCCTCATGTTACAGTATAATTCAGATTCTTCAAAGACCTTGTGAAGATCCTTCAGCAAAGAGAGAGGAAAGTGAAGACCTGACATTGCAAATGCAAAAAAGTAGGGAAATATTTTTTAAAATGCTTGTGAGGCCACATTTCCACATAAAAAAGGAACAGTAAAGAGCACAACAAAAATATTTGCTTTTACTAAAAAAAAGATGATTATAGCTGGATTAGATAGATAGAATAAAAAACTGTCCTCTACACTTTAGACCACAACTAATCCTTTTCGTTAATTGGGTAACTCTGCCCTCTTGTCCAATTAAACTCTCTGAAACCTGAAAACAGTTGCTAGGTAATACTACTATTTCTTCCTAATAGTTTACAATAATGGCCATTATTTAAGGGCCTGATTTTCAGAGGTGGTGAGTAGCAGCTCCCATTATCTTCAGCTAGAGCTGTGAGTTCTCAGCACCTTTGAAAATAAGCACTGCTATGCAGTTTTCCAGCAGATGTTTTCCTTGAATCATTTAGATAGCAATTTTTCTGAGGTCTAAGGAGTAGGGCATGTGTAGTAGTGACGTTTGTGTCAGAGTAAATGCAATTAAACTGGGAAATTTCACCAGAAGAAACATTAGAAACTTCACACACTACATTTGGAAGTTTTGCCACAAAATATCTTTAGGGCTCACTGTTCATCGCAAGTAGGGCTAATGTGGCTATAAAAGTATCCAACAGACAATATATCAGTAGCATTAGCAGATGACAAAACAAACAGTACAAAAGTGACTGCCAAATAGGGTTCCATTTACAATGAATGACCTGACAAATATTAGGCTCAATTTTCTGCTCAGAGAATGTCCTTGTGCCGTTTATGATCTTTTACTTATTTTGAATTTTTTTCTGATGCTCTGTGAATCATTTACAGAGTGTTAGATATTCAGTATTCCACTTATTCAGGCATGGGTAACAATATTGATTTAGAAGCATGGAAAAAAAAACTTCCATACTTGGAAACACTGAAATGACTGGGACTGTTCAGGAAAAAATGAATAAGAGCAGGGGTGATTGAGGTATACAAAATAATGAATGATATAGAAGGGGTAAAATGAGCTCTGTCATAATAAGAGATCAATAAATTAAACTGACATGCAACAATTTTAAAAGAGGAAATATTTTTAACACAATGAAAAATTAACCTGTGGAATGCAGTGCCAGAAGTTATCACTGAGATAAGGAGCTCAGTAGGATTCATAAAAAGGATTAGACATTTATAGGGATAATAAGAACATCCACATATAAGCTAAAAACATTTTAGAAGGGATATAAACACTTACACTCCAGGGCATAAGCAAGCCACTAAGCAATAAGAGGTAGGAAGGAACTTCCCCTCCATAACCATCTACAATGAGGTTTCTTGCACCGTCTTTGTAAAAGTCTGATGTTGCCCATTGTCACAAATAGGATACTGGGCTAGATGGACCACTGCCTTGTACCAGTATGGTCATTCCTATGTTCTTAACATTTCATATATGTTAATTAGTTGGGATTAGCCAGGAGTTAAAAGGTACTGTTTTTGTTCATTACTTGGATGATCGTGACTCTTATAATCAAATAGAGAGATGGGGGTAGGAGGAATCACTGTGATTTTGAATCCCTTGGGATGTAGCACTTAAGAGAAAGTGAAAAGATACTGTCCTAATCTTGTTTATAGAAATATTTAAAATGTGTTTCTTTCCTGGGCCACACAGAGGCATCATTCCTAACAAATAAAACAAAATAGGTTACAGTCAGATTTATTGGTTGAGTGCAGAGTTTTAATTTAAATTTTTTCTTTATTGCATTGTCTGGCTGGTTGAATTGTTTCTATGCCAGGAGAGTCTGGTGAGGAATTTTGGGAAGCCTGTCCCCATTCTGTGTTAAAAAGTTTCCCAGCCTGTATAAAATATTCCCAATTTATTATATTTATCAATATGTAAGTTTCTGTCATGATCACAGTTTGCGTTAAATTTTAAACCACACACACAATACGCATATGCAGCCCTAGCTGCAAAGGCTGTGTTCAGATATTCATTCACCTCCTTTTTTTGTTTGCTTAAAATATATTTTATGTTAATATTCCTGAAGTAAATTTGAAATTAGTTTGCTGAAAACATAACCTTTTATTCATTCAAATGTTTGTGAAAAGTGAAGGCAAAAGAAGTGAGTGTGGCTAAAGCAAGGAGATTTTTCTCATTCAGGCAATTCACAGAACATTTTTGACCCACCGCTACTACCAAACATATTCCCCTGTTGTTTCTGAAAATGCACCCATCTTCCCCAATGTTGATATCCTCTTCATTGGAGAGAGATATTCTGACAACATAAATTGATCTAATGCTGAAAGAGAGCTAATTTGCCAACTTTCCTCTTCTTTCCACAATCTTTTTCCTCCATATCAGATTTTCTTGCTGAAATATTTTTGCTGGCATAGAGGAATGATCTTTGTTCACTTTCCTAGGGAGCTTTGTTGAGGGTATAACATGTTTTTCTTTTTCTTCATGCTCAGCTTCAGCCTTTTCAAATATTTTCCCAAATAATCTCACTCTACAAAACTTTGCTGGAATTTAACAGCTGCTTATCATGGCGATCTATTGTCCATGGGTGTAGTCACATGTGTATTTTTACACTGCATTTGCATACAGAACTTACAGATAATTTCAGTGCATCCTTTCAAGCACCTAACATAAAAGATGGGGCAAGATGGTGCATTTTACTCAATACATATCTAAACAATTTATCTTCTGCAGATTTTTTCAAATTTGTTGCACCATGCTTCTATAGCTCTTTTAAAAATGATGTGGCAGATATAGCAGAGCTGCCTAATTGCATGTGAAGCAACAAAATTCTCTCTCAAAGATTATATTTTTTGATTACTCTGGACCTTAAGGGAAATCTCCTTCTGATTGGATGACTATGCTTTTGACCAAAGATACAACAGCAGCAGCCACTTTAGGAATCTGGACTTAACATAATATAGCTCTCTGAAGTTTATACAAATTCACTGCTTGTCTATCTGGATTACATTTACTAGGGTAGTCTCCTTTCTTATTCTCTAATTACCTGAGCTAATGCAGCATTCATGGGAATAATAGAAATCCATCTTAGAGCCAGAAGGGATATACTTCACTGCTTGTTTTAGTTGGTCTTTTCATCATAATTTAAAAAAAAATCACTTTTTCTAAGGGAAAAAGTTAATCTGCAGCATACTGTTAGAAGTCCAAACTAAACAATTATGCCTCTTAGCACTCAAAATATTGTGAATAGAATCTCATAACATGGTTATTTTAGTTACTTTTGTATTTTTGATCTTCTTTCTTTTTTTAGAGCTCTAAATAACGTTACTCCAGCTTTTCCTGAATTTATACAAAATTATAGCTTACTGCATTGCACTTCTTTTTAAAAAACCATAAAAACTAATCAACCATGCTTTCAATATCTGAGCAATTGGTGTATAGCTAATAATTAATATAATAGGCAGCAAGCTTAAGTAACTTGGATTGATATAATCAGCATCAGGTTTCTCATATTCATTTCTCACATAAGTGTAAAAATTCTTTCTGACTGAGTAGGAACCAGTTTGGCTCCAACCCAGCTGCATGAGTTCTTCTGCATGAGTTGCAAAGAATGTAGTGCAGGAACCTTCTGACCTGTTAGTGGAATTTTGGAATGGAAACAAGGTACGTTTCCTTCAATACCCTGGTTTTTAGCCTGGCAAGAATTATTTTTAAATTGATGAAATAAACTCTGCACATAATTCTCTCTAGCAGTGAAATAAAAGTAAACATTATTTCAAATGGTGATACAATTCAGTGCTCCAATACATATCATGTTCCTCTCCTAATTCCTTGGAGAGCCACATTAAATTTTTGTGTTTGTGTATCTTAGGCCGTGTCTACACTAGGAAAAATAGTGTAGTCATGTTATTTTAAAGCCCAAACTTACTGCCTTAAGATATTTGAAATCTTCAAGAATTTTGAAATGAAAGAAAAAGATTCATAGTCATAGATTCCAAGGCCAGAAGGGACCATTATGATAATCTAGTCTGACCTCCTGTATAACACAGGCCATAAACCTTCCCCAAAATAATTCTATACTCTAAGAAAAACATCCAATCTTGATTTAAAAATTATCAGTGACGGAGAATCTATCATCATCTTGGTAAATTGTTCCAATGGTTAATTATTCTCAGAGTTAAACATTTTAATTCCAGTCTGAATTTGCCTACCTTCACCTTCCAGCCATATGACCGTGTTATGCTTTTCTCTGCTAAATATTTGTTCCCCATGTAGATACTTATAAGCTGTAATCAAGTTACCCCCTGTACCTTCTCTTTGTTAAACTAACTAGATTGAGCTTCTTAAATCTATGACTATAAGTTTTCTAATCTTTTAATCATTCTTGTAGCTCTTCTCTGAACCCTCTCCAATTTCTTCTTGAATTGTGGGCACCAGAACTGGACACAATATTCCCCACCGCGATCGCATCAGTGCCAAATATAGAGGTAAAATAACCTCTCTACACTTATTTGAGATTCCCATTTATGCATCCCAGGATCACATTAGATCTTTTGGGCACAGCGTCACACTGGGAGTTCATGTTCAGCTGATTATCCACCATGACCCCATAAAAGTCATGGAACAAAGAATGTAAGCCATACTTACAGGATAAAAGAAAAGGAGTACTTGTGACACCTTAGAGACTAACAAATTTATTTGAGCATAAGCTTTCGTGAGCTACAGCTCACTTCATCGGATGCATGCAGTGGAAAATACAGTGGGGAAATTTTATATACACAGAGAACATGAAACAATGGGTGTTACCATACACACTGTAACAAGAGCGATCAGGTAAGGTGAGCTATTACCAGCAGGAGAGCGGGGGAGGGAGGGAACCTTTTGTAGTGATAATCAAGGTGGGCCATTTCCAACAGTTGACAAGAACGTGTGAAGAACAGTGGGTGCGGGGGAATAAACATGGGGAAATAGTTTTACTTTGTGTAATGACACATCCACTCCCAGTCTTTATTCAAGCCTAAGTTAATTGTGTCCAGTTTGCAAATTAATTCTAATTCAGCAGTCTCTCGTTGGAGTCTGTTTTTGAAGTTTACAGGATAGAGTCCCCCATCCTGTTAGTATGACCTACATTCTTTGTTCCCAGATGTATACATTTACTCTTAGCAGTTTTAAAATGCATAGTGTTTGTCTGCTTCAGTTTATAAAGCTATGAAGATCACTCTGAATCAGTAACCTGTCCTCTTCATTATTTACCACTCACCCAATTTGTGTGTCATCTGTAAACTATATCAGTGTTTATTTTATGTTGTTTTCTTCTAGGTCATTGATAAAAATGAGTAGGGCCAAGAACTGATCCCTGCAGGACCCCACTGGAAATATACTTACGTGAGGATGAATCCCCATTTACAATCACATTTTGAGACCTATCAATTAGCCAGTTTTTAATGCACTTAATGTGTGCCATGTTAATTTTATATCGTTCTATTTTTTTTTAAAAGTGTCTTGTGGTACCAAGTCCAACACTTGAAGCATATCATGTCAATGCTATTATCTTTCTCTACCAAACTTGTAATCTCATCAAAAAGATAATATTAAAAAAAACAAATATATAAGGCGCTATTGACCTACAGAATAAAATCCAGTGATGAATTATTTTGTATAGTATGTTGTCTGGCAAGAATGTTAATATATACTTTCAACCAGTTTTACCAGGCACTGAATCTTGATTGTGATGTGCATATTTGACTACAGAATATTTCAGATGGTCTGAACATTGTACTCTGAAATCAAGTATCTGTAGCTACTAAAAAAGGCCAGATTTAAAAACAAACCACATTTCTATCCAGTTCTCTTTCCCAGACACACAATTCCATGTCACATTAACACCTATGATACACTTATGGAAACTTTTAATGACTACATATGCTTAGAACAATCGATGCTCTCATTAGTTTGAAAACTCACCTTATTCTTGCTACTGCAGAACAAAGACATCTACCCTTCATAGATATGCTTTGAAAGTGCATCTTCAAGGAGCATCCTATTCTGTTATACAGTAGAGGATTTGGGGTAAGTATTAGGGGAACAGACTCGCAGGGCATAAGAGGGCAGAGATCCCGCAAAGAAGGCAGGGGCAGGGACATAGCCCCAGATTCTGTTCTTAATTATACTGCTGTAAATAAGGAAAACCACTGAGACCAGAATGTGGCCCAGAAATCTGGGAGAGAAGACCTGGTAGGGGGACAAAGAGACCCAGAGCCCTTGCATGAAACAGAGCCACAGGGGTCAGAGGCTGTATGGAATTTGGGAGGCACTTTAGGTTATTATGAATACCAATATAGTAAAATTGCAATGAGTTATGCCAGATATGCCATGTAAGGTATCTGCAAAAATGTTACAATTTGCCAGGTCTGATAATCTCATTTATGTGTTTGTACCACTTTTGTATTGTAAGTTATATGTATGGTATGTCTGTAGTTCCTAATTTGTGCTGTGCATCTAGATGACACCCCCAGACAGATTGGCATTAGCATTGCCTAGCCTGCTTGACTGCCCATCAAGGGACATCAGCTATACAATTGACCTCTTCAGAGAGGGCAAGGGATACACCTAACGACTCAGCAAGGCATGCAGGGGCATGTTGATGGATAGAACTCTAAGGGTATGTCTACACTACGAAATTAGGTCGAATTTATAGAAGTTGATTTTTTAGAAAGCGATTTTATACAGTCGATTGTGTGTGTCCCCACTAAGCGCATTAAGTCGGCAGAGTGCATCCACAATACTGAGGCTAGCGTCGACCTTCGGAGCGTTGCACTGTGGGTAGCTATCCTACATTTCCCGCAGTCTCCGCTGCCCATTGGAATTCTGGGTTGAGCTCCCAATGCCTGACTGGGCAAAAACATTGTCGCGGATGGTTTTGGGTACATGTCGTCAATCGCCCCTCCCTCCATGAAAGCAACAGCAGACAATCGTTTTGCGCCTTTTTTCCGTGCCGGTGCCATATTGCTTTCAGCAGACGGTGCAGTAGGTCTTCAAACCGTCGTCATCGAATGACCGCTTCCGCTGCCACTCTGCTCTCCTAGTGGTCTCGCAGGTCCTCTATATGACCGTCGTCATCCGCCGCTTCCGCTGCAACTCTGCTCAGCTGCTCTTGTCTCACCATACCACGGCAAGCTTGCAGCCCACTCAGCTGTTGTGTCCTGGCAGCAGACAGTGCAGTAGGTCTGCAAAACTGGTCATCCAACCACCGCTTCCCCTGCAGCTCTGCTCTCCTGCAGACGCCATACCACGGCTCAGATCACTGCAGCAGTTATGAGCATTGTAAACACCTCGCGCATTATCATGCAGTATATGCAGAACCAGAACCTGCAAAAGCAGGCGAGGAGGCAACAGCCGTGCAGTGACGAGAGTGATGAGGACATGGACACAGACTTCTCTCAAAGCACAGCCCTGGCAATTTGGCCATCCTGGTGGCAATGGGGCAGGCTCATGCCATGGAATGCCGATTCTGGGCCCAGGAAACAAGCACAGACTGGTGGGACCTCATAGTGTTGCAGGTCTGGGATGATTCCTGGTGGCTGCGAAACTTTCGTATGCGTAAGGGAACTTTCATGGAACTTTGTGACTTGCTTTCCCCTGCCCTGAAGCGCAAGAATACCAAGATGAGAGCAGCCCTCACAGTTCACAAGCAAATGGTGATAGCCCTCTGGAAGCTTGCAACACCAAACAGCTACCAGTCGGTCGGGAATCAATTTGGAGTGGGCAAATCTACTGTGGGGGCTGGCTGTTATCCAAACAGCCAGCGCAATCACTAGCAGCTGCTATCAAGGGTAGTGACACTGGGAAATGTGCAGGTCATAGTGGATGGCTTTGCTGCAATGGGATTCTCTAACTGTGGTGGGGTGATAGACGGAACGCATACCTCTATCTTGGGACCAGACCACCAAGGCAGCCAGTACATAAACCGAAAGGGGTACTTTTCAATGGTGCTGCAAGCACTGGTGGATCACAAGGGACATTTCACCAACATCAATGTGGGATGGCCAGGAAAGGTACAGGACGCTCGCATTTTCAGGAACAGCTGCAGGAAGGGACTTACTTTCCAGACCAGAAAATAACCGTCGGGGATGTTGAAATGCCTATAGTTATCCTTGGGGACCCAGCCTACCCCTTAATGCCATGGCTCATGAAGCCATACACAGGCACCTTGGACAGTAGTCAGGAGCTGTTCAACTATAGGCTGAGCAAGTGCAGAATGGTGGTAGAATGTGCATTTGGAAGCTTAAAAGCACACTGGCGCAGTTTACTGACTCGGTTAGACCTCAGCGAAACCAATATTCCCATTGTTACTACCGCTTGCTGTGTGCTCCACAATATCTGTGAGAGTAAGGGGGAGACATTTATGGCAGGGTGGGAAGTTAAGGCAAATTGCCCGGCCGCTGATTACACGCAGCCAGACACCAGGGCGGTTAGAAGAGCACAGCAGGGCGCGCTGCGCATCAGAGAAGCTTTGAAAACCAGTTTCATGGATGACCAGGCTACGGTGTGAAAGTTCTGTTTGTTTCTCCTTGATGAAAACCCACCCCCTTGGTTCATTCTACTTCCCTGTAAGCCAGCCGCCCTCCCCTCCCCTCTTTGATCACCGCTTGCAGAGACAATAAAGTCATTGTTGTTTCAAATTCATGCATTCTTTATTAATTTGTCACACAAATAGGGGAATAACTGCCAAAGTAGCCCGGGAAGGGTGGGGGAGGAGGGAAGCACTGGGTGAGGTGGGGAAGGAGGGAAGGACAAGGCCACACTGCACTTCAAAACTTATTCAATGCCAGCCTTCTGTTGCTTGGGCAGTCCTCTGGGGTGAGGAGGCTATGAAACTTGGGGAGGAGGGCGGTTGATTACACAGGGGCTGCAGTGGCGGTCTGTGCCTTTCCTGCACCTCAACCATATGCCGGAGCATATCAGTTTGATCCTCCAGTAGCCTCAGCATTGCGTCCTGCCTCCTCTCAGCATGCTGCCGCCACCAATCCTGTTGCTCCAGCCATCTGTCCTCACATTCATTTTGTGCTTTCCTGGACTCTGACATTGTCTGCTTCCACGCATTCTGCTGGGCTCTTTCAGTGCGGGAGGACTGTATGAGCTCAGAGAACATTTAATCGCATTTTTTTCGCCTTCTTATCTGAGCTAGCCTCTGGGACGGCGAAGCTAGTGGTAGCATTGAAACATTTGCAGCTGTGGGAGGAAAAAAAGGGAGAGTAAAATTGAAAAAGACACATTGGCCATGTAAAAGGAGGAGCTGATGTTTTCGGCTTAACGTGCAGCACAAATCCAACTAAACCCCCACACACACCCAATTCTCTGGGATGATCGCTTCACCCCTCCCCCCACCGCGTGGCTAACAGCGCGGATGATTTCTTTTCAGTCACAGGCAAACAGCCCAGCAGGAACGGCTGCCTCTGAGTGTCCCCTTAATAAAATTCCCCTATTTCAACCAGGTGACCATGAATGATATCACTCTGAGGATAACACAGAGAGATAAAGAACGGATGCTGCTTGAATGCCAGCAAACACCGGGACCACATGCTGCCATGCTTTCTTATGCAATGATTCCAGACTATGTGCTACTGGCCTGGTGTGATAACGCAATAAGGCTGCCCTCCCCAGAAACCTTTCGCAAAGGCTTTTGGAGTACCTCCAGGAGAGCTGCACTGAGATGTCCCTGGAGGATTTCTGCTCCATCCCCAGACACTTTAACAGACTTTTCTAGTAGCTGTACTGGCTGTGAATGCATCCCAAGTCTTCAGGGCAAATTAATCATTAAACATGCTTGCTTTTAAACCATGTATTATATTTACTCACCAGAGGTGCCTTCTCCACCTTCAAGGTCCGGGAGCCCGGGTTGGGAGGGTATTGGCTCCAGGGTGATAAACAGTTCCTGGCTGTCAGGAAGAATGGTTTTTCTGCTTGCCTGGTGTGCGCTATCATCTTCCTCCTCCCCAAAATCCTCATCCCTGTTGCATGAGACTCCCTTGCAGGAGTTCACATACAGGTGTGGGGTAGTTGTAGGGGCACCCCCTAGAATTGCATGCAGCTCATCATAGAAGCAGCATGTCTGGGGCTCTGACCCCGAGCAGGTGTTTGCCTCTTTGATTTTTTGAGCTCCTTAAGTTTCATGCGGCACTTCTGCAGGTCCCTGTTATAGCCTCTATCCTTGGAGATTTTTTCAAATATTTTGGCATTTCCTCTTTTGGAACGGAGTTCTGATAGCCCAGATTCATCTCCCCATACAGCAATCAAATCCAGTACCTCCCGTTCGGTCCATGCTGGAGCTCTTTTGCAATTCTGGGACTCCATGGTCACCTCTCCTGATGAGATCTGCTGGTCACCTGTGCTGATCAGCTTGCCATATTGGCCAAACAGGAAATGAAATTCAAAAGTTCGTGGGGCTTTTCCTGTCTACTTGGCCAGTGCATCTGAATTGAGAGCTGTCCAGAGCGGTCACAATGGAGCACTCTGGGATAGCTCCTGGAGGCCAATACTGTTGAATTGCATCCAAACTACCCCAAATTCAACCCGGCAATGTCAATTTCAGCGCTAATCCCCTCATTGGGGAGGAGTACAGAAATCAAGTTTAAGAGCCCATTAAGTTGACAAAAATGGCTTTGTTGCGTGGACACGTACAGGGTAAATCGATCTAATGCTGCTAAATTCGACCTAAACTCATAGTGTAGACCATGACTAAGGCTTCCAGGCCATGTGCTGGGCAGCTTGTGTTTGGAACAAAGGAAATCAAGCTGCATGGCAAAAGACTATAAAAGGCAGCTGCATCTTCTCCATTTTGTCTTTAGTCCTGTTTTTGGTCTTCAGTCCTGCTTCTTGTCTTGAATCCTGCTTCTTACCTCTGGAATAACTTTTCTACAAACTAAGCTCTGAACAAAGGACAGAATGACCCATCCAAGCTGTGGAGATGTTATAGAGGGATTTTCAAGCCAGCAAACTCACCAGTACTGCTAGAAACCTGATGTACTTTGAAGTCTTTGTATGTATGTGACTGTTTTACCTGTTAACATCTCCCTTCTTGTTCTTTCTTCTTTCTTTATAATAAACCTTTAGTTTTAGATACTAAAGGATTGACTGGCAGCATGGTATTTCGGGTAAGATCCAAACCTATACTGACCTGGTAATGTGGCTGACCCTTTGGGGTCAGAAGAACATTTTGTATATGTGAGCAGAGTTTTAAAATAACTTCTCACTGTACTGGACCTAGGTGCTGACTGGGAGCCAGAGAACTGGAATGCAATAAAGGGGCTGTGTGATTTCTCCTTTTTTTTTTATTTTTCCGCTTCTTGATAACCAGTGTGGGAATCAGAAGCACAGTTTGTGACTGGTTGGGGAGTTTAACTTCAGTGTTACCCACCAGTCTTGGGAGTATCTGCTCTCCCTTTTGCATTTCCTTGGCATTTCCAGTGAGGGCTGCCCTAGGCACACCAGGCCACAGACACCAACTCCTGTCATGGGTCATAATAGACATGCTCCCAAGAGAGGCTATAAAAACCATGTTGCTGCAACCTGCAGGAGTTGGAAGTTGAAGTAAATGTGACTCAAATACTACCCATTTCCAAAAAAAAATTGACAAATGAAAAGCAAACACAAAGTGGCCCAACCTTACAATAAGTTAAGAGAGTAATTCTAGCTGAATGGACAACAGGTAAAGCCCATACATCTTCAGGTATAAAATCTTAATGGGACTACAGAGATAAAGTTGATGCACATGACGGGATTCCATGCAAACATCATGGAATAACACTACACAGCATGAGGTCACAAATGCTAACCATAATCTACAGTGCCCATCCAAGTATTGAGAAGTGCAACAACAGCACTTGAGATAATCTATTTTGGGTGAAGCATGAGTGCAGTTATTGAAGATAAAATTGTCAAGAGTGAAACCAGCAATAAATACAGGGACAGAATTCAAAAGAACCACTGAAACCACATACAATTTAAGAGCAATCTTGGTCCAAAGTTGGCACCACTCTATTTGATTTAAATATTTGCTCTTAATAGTGCACTACTAAAATATTTTTGAAATTGAGATATTGAACAATAATTCAAGTAGTAACATAACACACTGTAAATCAGTTTGTCCTGGGATTCACATTGAATTAATAACAAATAATTGCCTACAATTCACTAGTGGCTCATTTCAGGAATTTTGATACATCAGATCAAGCAGACCATATCAAGCCCTTACCGTCTACAGTCAAACAAGTTAGCAGAAAAATCACTACAAATAGTGAACGAGAAAACAAACGGAATATCAGGGAAAAGAGGAAATTTGGGTCAGAGCTCCTGCGAGGGAACATGGAGAATAAGATGGAGCAGTAAATAGAAGTGGAGCAGGAAAACTAGAAGATATGAAGAGGAGACAAGAAGGAATGGGTGTGTTAATGGGGAGGAGACAGGGCTGGAAGAACAGAACATCTAGAAGAGAGGGAGAGACCATGCGCACCAAAAGGGAAGTGTAAGACAAGGAAACATGTAGAGAAAAGGACTCCCCAAAAGGGGAGAGACAAGTTGAGGAATATACAGAGATCCTGGAGGGAAATGAGAACTATTGCACTGTATAATGGTATGATCATCGTGCCATGTGTCCTTTTTCATGGAAACCAGAGAAAATATACACACTTAGAAACAGTCGTAAGTGTAAATTCCTGGTTGCAAGTGTCAGTCAAGGTGTTGCTGTGTAGCCTTGAAGGGAGGACAGAGGGACTTACATAGATCCTAGTGAGTCCATAGATGTGCAAGGTTATCTGCAACTCCATGTTTCCTCCCCTCCTTACAGCCTTTGGACCCAAAATGACCCCTCTAGATGCATCTAACAGAATATACTGCTAAGGAAGTTTTTGAATGGCAGATTTCAAGATACTGTTTTCAGCTGATTCTGTGATTTTTTTCCAAGGCCATTGTAACAAGTACATGAAAAGGGGAGGATACTTGCATAGCTACAGCTGATGCATCAAAATGTCTTCAGGGAAATTTTATTTTCCCATCACTTGAATCTTTTGAGGAAAAATTCTCCTTCTGATGCGGTGGTAGCATGCTTGGCTAGGAATGACACCCCTTTGCCTGCTTAGGTGACACCTTGTATAGTGAAAGATCCTTTCAAGCATTTGTAAAATGTAATGGTCTGTCTGGTTAACCTGCAACCTTTATTGCTGGGGTGCTCCTATACCTATTCCAGCTTCGTAAAAGGGAATAATAGACTACTTTCTGGAACTAGCTTTGGAAATATACCATTTTAAGCTTTATGGACTAGCTCTGTCTGCTCACTTTGCAATTCTAACGTCTTAATAATAAATTCAAAGTGTTCAGGTGGAAAAAGTCTACAGTGGGTATTTTTATCTAATTGTTCAGATTCTCATTCCGACAGCTTTCCCTCTTCAGGTGATGAGCTGCCTGACCGAGATGAAAACTGCTTACCGTTGCTTTCTTAGGTAATTTTTGTACTCCAACTGGTTTCTTTACTTCTCCTGCTCTTATTGGCTCAGGAGAACTTGAGGGCAAAACGTGCTTCTCTAAAGTAAATAAAGTATTACATTGCCTGCTTTTAGTTATAAAGTCATATATTCCATCTATATCGAAATCCTCTAGAGCCTTGCACAGACTAGCAATGCTTATGATGGATACCTTCGGTATCACAGATGGGAGAACTACCTTCTAAAACAGAAGAAACAAAATACAGGCTGAAAATTATGATTGCAGAATGCCAGGTACTTGTCTCTCTCTCTGAACTGGGCCAGGAATCTCTGGTAAAACCTATGTTGGCACACACCAATATGTCATACCCTCTGAAATAAAAAACATTATTATAAGAAGTGATGTGTACTTTTCACTCTAAATGCTGCAGCAAGAATCTTAAATTTCTGAAACAAAGCAATGCTATTTCAGTGGAACGATGCCATTTCTGAAGCAAGATCTGAAATGGTTTCAGGGTAACTGCGTCTGTATTCCCCCACCGTGGTCCCTCAAAAGCACCCACTGAAGGTTTCTGGCTCCTAGCCATCACCTCTCTTGGACAGAGACCCATGTCTCTCTTCCTCCTGACCAAGAGCTGTAAGGCTGTGTAGCTCCCTGCCTTACACTGTGATATCGCCAGCAAGCCAATCTGCCAAAGGTCAGCACCTGTGCTTTGCTTTCTCTCTCAGAGCTACAAACAGTGTTTTGTCAGCAATTACAAGTTGCCACACAGCTCTTTCCTTTATTCTTAAGGTAAAAGCATGACAGTTAAAACATGTAGAAAACAAAAAACAGGTTGAAAAACACACTAACCATATCAGAAGTCACACGCCAGTCTTATGAGGCCCTAGCAGGCCAAAGACTTTCCAACCCTTCTCCAAGAGTTGGGGCCCCCATTGGACAGGAGTTCCTGTCCATGTGCTGGATCAGAAAGAAGGCCCTGTGTGAGTTCAATATGACTTTTATACCAAAAACTCTTTCTTTGTCTCCTAGTCTCCGTAAAACCCATTTTGAACCAGTATATGCAAACCACTCCCGAGGTAGTACCCCCTAGAGTTCTTAGTTTCAATGACTGCCTTAAATACCCCCACCATTTTCAGTTCTTGTCGAAGCTATGGTGACCCTCCCCCAGGAAGTAGAACACAATCATACATAAACCATTCATAGATTTAATACAGTGTGGTCCCCAAATATACTGTATGCAATACATAGGATCAACTACATTCAGAAACAGATTATTTATTGAATTAGACATGAAAACCAATACAGTTAGTACAATATTCTTCATATTGTTTATTTTGATACTAAATTCAATACAGAACTCTATTTTGGAATGTTTCAAATTTTTATACAGACAAACTTTCAATCTTCCACTGAATTTTGTGCTGACAACAGTTAAGTGCATTGTAGGAGTTGTATGCTGGAACCTAGAGCTCTTGGCAGCTGGTGAAGGGGTAATTTGAGTTTTTTGGCAGCCATCCAGCATGGATGGGAAGTAGTTTAGGTCTCTAGTGCCTGAAGAGTAGTGGAGGTTTTGGGCTCTGGGGAGCCAGTGTAGGCACCTTGAAAAAATTTGGAGGAGATGCATGAACTCTTAGTTTCCTATTCGAGTAACTTATGTCCCAAAGCAGTAAAGTGTGTTTGTAAACCTAAGCATGTGAATAGCACAACCAATTTCAATGGAACTATTCATGTGCTTAAATTTACATCAGTGATTAGACACTTTGCTGGATGAGAGCCTCACAGCAACCAGCTTACTCACTATTCTTCCTCCTGCTGCCCTCACATGCACCTAGTATCTTGTTGCTGCATCTAGCAGCAATAGATAAATACATTAGCTAGATGTTTCTCCAGTGAAATAGTTAACAAAATTGACACTAAATTGTCATGATTAGATTTTGACATTAACATCACACTAAGCTGAATGGGGACTTTTCACCCCTTTGGAAGTCATGGTTTCAAGCTGTCATCTACCGATTCGAGGAGACAACACTGTGTCCATTTACACTTGGCTCATATGAAGAAGCTTTGGGTTTTTCACAGGTATAAAAGCCATTAAAAATGCAATTTTTCAATGGAAACCTGGATTCTGCAGTAAGAGGTGGATTCTGTAACCAATTACACTGTTACAGAATCATGGAAAACATGGGTCTCTGGAAAAAGCAGATGATGTCTCAGAATTTACTGTGCCTCCATAGCTGAATCTTGCTGTGTCATGCTTCTTCCTCCAGTTTATGCTGACCTTTGTTTTTCCTCTATAGAAATGTGAGGTGGAGACCCCACATTCTCACTCCATTACAGAGGGGCTTGGAATAGAGATCACATTACAAAACCTTGTTGCTCTCTGACCCTTTAATTAAAAAATATTTACATTTATTTGCCTGAGGATTTTGCTGTTGGCAAAGAAGCATTTGTTCCCTTCATTTCAAGGTTGGAAGAGCCTTGATTTCACATGTGTTTTTTAGTGTTGTCTACCATCTCAAAATGCTGGAAGTCAGGGAAATAACTGCATTGTGGGAGATGCCTTGGGAAATTTGAAAAGTAAATAAACTTCCAACCCATGAGCCAAATATTCTAGTACTAAAAATCAAACATTTATTTCCTGTAGCATCAGGAAATAAGTTATTACTACATAAAATATATCAAGAAAACTTCTGAATGTTACCATAGGTGACCCAACAGACACAGACCTAATAAGTTAAAGCGGCAGGTCAGAGCTCATGACAAACAGCTCTCCTGAGGGCCCTCTGGCACCTGAGCAGAACACAATCCTACAGCCAGGAATACTGGATGTACTTTGTATAGAGAAAGTGACTGACAAAGGGCCTAATCCTGAGAGGTGTTAAGAACCCATAACTACCGGTGTTGCGGGCACTTAGCACCTCTCACGATTAGTCACCATCTTAAAGTTAGAGACTAACCAATTTATTTGAGCATAAGCTTTCGTGAGCTACAGCTCACTTCATCAGATGCATCTGATGAAGTGAGTTGTAGCTCACGAAAGCTTATGCTCAAATAAATTGGTTAGTCTCTGAGGTGCCACTAGTACTCCTTTTCTTTTTGCGAATACAGACTAACACGGCTGCTACTCTGAAACCATCTTAAAGTTCTCTTCTTCTACAAACATCTGAATTTGTCTTTGAAGACAATCTGAAACATTTCCTATGAGTTTAGAAATAAAGCAAGAAAGGAGGAAAGCCAGGAGGTGGCAGGCAAGTTTTTATATATATATATATATATATATATATATATATATAAAATGTTCTGCAGGGTACCTAAAAGGGTTTTACATATTAGAGATAGCCTACAGGGAGGAATTCTCTGCTGCAGACTAATTGAGGATGATACTGTCAACTATCTGACAAAAAGATTAGGGGCAACACTGAGAAAATTAAGATGAAAGGACCTAAATGAGGGGCAGTGTCTGAACCAGTAAAGACTAAACACTATAACAGGAAAGAAGTGAATCCCATCTCTGACTGTCCCCATTTGCCACCCCATCCGCCACCTCAGATGATGAAAATACAGTCACTCTCTGAAAATTAGTTCTTCAAACTAACCCTGTGGCCTCTGGGTTAAAGGTGAGAAGGAAAACATTTTATAGAGACTAATAGATAAAGAGAAAATGCAAGATTTCCTCAGGGCTTCGTCATGATCACAGAGGATCCCCCAGGGGGGAAGAACAAAAAAGAAAAGAAAAATTTACCCAGGACATACATTATGTTTGATGTACAATCTACAGTACTTGTGAAGAACTGTACTAATTCATGAAGTAAAATCTTTACTTAATTTTTTCTCCTGACTTGACATACTAATTAGAAACCTTGTTTAAAGAAAAAAAAGATTTCAGTTAGACAGATAACTAGTTATTGGGTGCTGCATCCAACGTTTTTCATTCCAGCAGAATCCAAATCAATTTACACCCAAAGTTCCCAAGTTCTCCTCACAAGGCCCCTTTTACATCACTCTGGCAGTGTAGAGTGGCTCCCTGTGGAACACTGCTGCCCTCCAACCTCTTGTTCAGAGGATGGACAAGGAAATGGGAGGGGGCATATCCACAACACATTGTACTGAGTCTGCTCAGGGCCATGGGAGTGGCCCATAAGTAGTTGTGGAAAGCTGCAGAAGAGGCTGATTTAAGTTGTACTGGGAGCTCAGAATCTAGGAAGTACAAAGGTGACAAAGCCAGCTGCGCCCCCCCCCACCCCACCCACCCACCCACCCACACACACTCCCTGCTGGGGCTGCACCTCCTGAGCTGTGCATCTGGGAGGCTCAGCTCAGAATCGGGGCCTCTATATACAAAAATCATTTCACCTCCCCACAGAAATGTATGAGACAGCAACTACTGAACAGCACATAGCACTAATTCAAAACATATCAGGACAGGAAATGAATAATATCGTACCCAAGTGAAATGGCAAAGGAAATACAGTTATAGTGAACAGAATGTAATTACCCAATTTGGAACTTGTCTAGATACTGACATCTAGCAGTACAGTGCACTCAGAGGAAAGCCACCTGTTGAATCACCAACACTTCTTGTACCACTCTCAGATACTGTCCAAATATTAACTAAGCATGCCTGTGTTTAACCTGAGGGCTGATGAGCTCACAGCCCTTTGTCATATGGCAGCAGGTAAAGTTCTTCTAGTCTGTTCAGCTTTGCAGTATCCATCTTTCCTCAGAAGTTGACTTGTTTTCTTTTTAGTTCTTTCTAATGTATAAAAAAGGCTTGAAACATTCTATGAAAAAAATTTGACCTGTTTTTACATCAGAAATTCAGCTCCTGCCTAGACTAGAAGACTATGATTATTGCAGAATACAATGACATCACCAAAAGAGCCAAAAGAGTTGTTCAACTGAGAAAGTAATATTTTTTTAGTCAGCTTTATTAAAACTCTTTTTAAAGTTGTTTTTGCTAACACCTATTTCATCTCAACATCTAATTAGCACTTTGGAGAAAGGAAGTCTGTTTTAAATTCAACACCAATTCCCCTTCAACTACAGGTACGTCTATACCTACAGCAACACAGCTACTGCAGCACAGACGCTCCCCACATCAACAGAAGGGTTTTTCCCCCCCTATTGATATAGGCAATTCACCTCTCCAAAGGTGATAGCTAGGTCAATGGAAGAATTCTTCCATTGACCTCGTTGCATGCACAGTGGGGATTAGGTCAACCTAACTACGTCGTACTGGGTGTGATTTTAAAAATTAAAAAGAAAAAGAAAAACAGCCCTGAGCAATGTAGGTAGGTAGATCTAATTTATCGGTGTGGACCAGGCTTAAGATGTGAGAACATATATATAGCCTCTAAAAACCCGACCACATCCCAGAGCAAAACCAAGATCAACATTGACATTCCTGATATTTTAAGGTAAACCATTAACAGAAAAACCCACACATCTTTCATACCTCCTTTATAGCTCATAAAAATGCAAGAAAGGACATAGCCTTTATCAGGGCCAGATTAACTTTTGTGGGCCCAGCACCAAACATATTTGTGGGCCCCCATTGGGGAAATAGGGCATGTGATGGGGGGCAGCCCACAGAACGAGGGGCTGGTTGGGGGCAATGAGGAGTGGCCCCACTCAGCCCAGCAAAAGGGCACTGTTTACAACCGACAACTGCTAGACACACACTGGCCCACCCAGCCCTGTGCTGCCAGCGTGCCCCTTCCACACTGCCCCCCTGCCCAGTGCCCTGCCCTTATGCCCCGCACCCCCTCACCCAGAGACTTCCCCCACAGATCCCTATACCCAATGTCCCCCCCCCCCGGATCTGCTATGCCCAGCACCCACTGCCCAGAGACCCCTCCCGCTAACCTCCCACCACAACTGCACAGCAACCTGCACACCATACCCCCTGCAGGGGTGGTAAGAGGAGGGGTGGGGGAAGAGCAGGGCCAGGGGAAGCTTTCTTGGCCAGCTTAACCAGCCGGGGGATTGGGCTGGCCGGGGCCCCTTCTGAACCTGAGCCCAGTACCATGGTGCCACTGGCACCATGGTAAACCTGGTACTGGCCTTTATCAGGTCATTTTTGACACAACTGGCTGTTGCACAGCTGGAAGAGATAAATTAGTTTCTGATAAATAATAATACAGATGTGAATATTGTGTAATATTTACATCACAATAGCTCCCAGCCCCCAAGGAAGGATCAATTAAGAACAACACAAAGATGTTTGAAGACCCTTTTCCATCCAACACACCCCCATT
This sequence comes from Lepidochelys olivacea, assembly GCF_965140295.1. Classification (NCBI taxonomy): domain Eukaryota; kingdom Metazoa; phylum Chordata; order Testudines; family Cheloniidae; genus Lepidochelys; species Lepidochelys olivacea. The sequence goes on along the minus strand of NC_140417.1, from coordinate 26,267,038 downwards.
CGATAGCGCCTCCGCGTTTGTGGTCCTATTTATCACAAAATACTGATGGCCAGTATTTCATTCCGCATGTGTTTTTAGATTATAGCATTTTTGTTCTTAAATTAATATTTAATGCACTCCACATACTTACACAGGTTACAAGCACTTTAGGTTATAGTTATAATCACAATAAAAATTCTTCTAAGAAGGTTTAATATAAATTACTTAAGAATGCCTAAATACATATGTATAAAAGGCCACTATGAAACAACACACCAGACTTACAATCAAAAGGTTCCAACTATATCTGGCACAACCTGACAGTTTTATTAATAACCCTGTATTTTTTCATCATTTTTTCACATCTTAAACAGTTAAAGCAGAAAATAAACTGGAAATGTGTCTCACTTACCTAAAATGTCATCAATCTCAATGAATGAAAGTGAAGAATTTAATGAAAATACCATCCAAAATAAAGTTAAAACCAGCAAGTAAACATGCAGCTGTTAACAGAGAAGAGATTTTAAAAAGAAAAGTTGAAGAAAACAGAACAGCAGAATACTGAGAAACAGAAAATAGGGTGTATGAGCATGCTGAACTACAAGCTCAAAGTGAGACCTTAAAATAGACTTTAATAAGTCTCAAATACTGAGTTATGAAGCGGAGGTGAAAACAATTTAAATGGCTTACTTTATCTTGGTGAAATAAATGTTCAATACAAATATTTCAGGTAACATGTTTTCTTGGGATTTTGTAACCCATTTATAAAAGTGATAACACACCTCATGAAGACCAGTAAGACAAGCATAGAGTACTTGCACTTCTCAGGTTATTCAGATCATCATTATGCATGTAACCTTGTACTTTATGATGAGTATGTACAACAACAACTTCACAAATTGTGATATTGTTTGTGTGTATGTGTGAATACACATACACACAGCGATATTGATATACACTACTGTACAGCAGATAAAGAGCAAATTAGGGCCCAGTTCGACAATGAGCTCCAATTAGGCCCATGCAGAGCCACTTCACCTGCATGAAGCTCATTGCAGCATTGGGGCCTTAGTTTGAAAGTAGATATTATACGGGTAACTCAGGGATTAGATCATACAGCCAAACAAAATGATTAACATAAAAAAGTATAGCTTGTGTGATGTCATCAGAACTGCAAGATGAGTAAAGCTTGTAATTCATGTTAATATATTTGCTTGAGCATGCTAGATTTTATTGTAAATAAATGTGAATTAATTAATATTAGGAAGTGAAACTACTTTCCTGCATGTTTGTTCATTTATTTTTATTGACTGTTCGGGACACTGGTCTTTAAATCATATGTTAACATTTGAGGAGCCAGTCGCAATTCAAGTTATTTTACTACTTTGCATATGCTGATTCTATTGGTTAAATCTTCTTACTTTTATCAACTTTATCCTTGTAATTGCAGTATCCACAATTCATTCATATTTCTGTAGATATGCACAACCCATTTTAAGAAACACTTTTACATGCAAATCTATCAAACTTTCAGAGGATTTGCTATTATCCTTCCTACCATTTATCTTTTTCTCATTAATCAGAAGCAAACTCTTATCATAACAGAGAAGAAAATTCAACATAAAAGATCAGATAATTTATAAATACATATTCAAAGAGAAAATAATAACCACCTTCACTGGAAGTTTGCTTTGTGAAAAATCAAAGGACCAAATTAACCCTTGGTGTAACTCCAGTGAAGTCAACAACATAAATTAATTTAGAGACTAACCAATTTATTTGAGCATAAGCTTCCGTGAGCTACAGCTCACTTCATCGGATGCATACTGTGGAAAGTGTAGATCTTTTTATATACACACAAAGCATGAAAAAATACCTCCTCTCACCCCACGCTCCTGCTGGTAATAGCTTATCTAAAGTGATCACTCTCCTTAAAAGATCTTCTACACTTTCCACAGTATGCATCCGATGAAGTGAGCTGTAGCTCACGAAAGCGAATGCTCAAATAAATTGGTTAGTCTCTAAGGTACCACAAGTACTCCTTTTCTTTTTGCGAATACAGACTAACACGGCTGTTACTCTGAAACCTGAAATAAATTAATTTGGCCCATTATGTCCAATAGTGGATTATTTGTTTTGATAATCAACTATTAAATAATGACATTTACATGCAGTTTTTTTTCATTCAGTTATGTTATAAGTGTTGTTTATGGACATCAGAGTGTGATATAAGTAAATTATTGCAATGTCACAAAAGTAGAATTATATGGTGGTTCTTCATCTTGGAATCATCAGTTCAAATGGATGGTGCTAGTTTTCTCTCCTTTTCAGGCAGCAGTGCAGGGAGCAAATAGAATTGAAGGATTTTTAGTGCACTCCCTGCTCTCAGCCTTCTGATCCCCATGCAAAGCTTCTATAATATCCCTTCTGAATTATACACTAAAATTAAGAAGATTAGTAAGAATACCAATCAGGAAAAAATATACACAGAGTATCTGGTTGGGACATTACGGATTGGTGATTCTAAGATGCAAAACCACCATTTACAGGTTAAAAATCTTAGACAACTTGCTTCCCCTTTATAGATCACCAATCCGTATTCTGGGCAATCCCAACAACCCCGATTAAAAACAAAAACAAAAACAAAAAAATTTGGCATGAGCAAGGAAGAGATAGGGAGACAAGACAATACCTCTACCCTGTGGACATGAAACTCAAAGGACATAGCTGCAGAGGGGAAAGTATTTTTAAAAGGGATGTCAGACTGACCAGGTTGCTGTCCTTATAGACCTCCACTGCATAGGATCCTTCTCTCTCCCCAACAAAAGAGGGCCCTAATTTACAAATGAGGAAAGCACTCTTTCAGCTTTGTAAGCTTCAGAGATAATAGCAATGAATCAGTTGAGCTATGGAAAATCCCGGCACCCGCTTTTTGGGGCCCAGAAAAAAGGGGAACAGTCTCCCACTCTCTCAATAGTTCTTTGACTATTGTAATTTTAAATATGTAATGTAATATTTAAATACTTTAAATATCCAAGCAGCATCAAAGATATCCTTTCTTGCAAAGATCCAGACCCAAAAAAGACAGAAAGGAAGATCTCCTGATAAAAATGGAAGGAACTCAAAACAGATTATTAATTTACTTACACTCCGAGTTAAAGAAATAGTCTCTAGAGAAAAGGAGTACTTGTGGCACCTTAGAGACTAACCAATTTATTTGAGCATGAGCTTTCGTGAGCTACAGCTCACTTCATCGGATGCATACTGTGGAAACTGCAGCAGACTTTATATACACACAGAGAATATGAAACAATACCTCCTCCCACCCCACTGGTATTGTTTCATATTCTCTGTGTGTATATAAAGTCTGCTGCAGTTTCCACGGTATGCATCCGATGAAGTGAGCTGTAGCTCACGAAAGCTCATGCTCAAATAAATTGGTTAGTCTCTAAGGTGCCACAAGTACTCCTTTTCTTTTTGCGAATACAGACTAACACGGCTGTTACTCTGAAACCAGTCTCTAGAGAATACCTTAATGTAATAATAAAGGCAGAGTTTGTAGTCATTAAGAACCAGACTTAGACTATATAGGAAATAGTATCTCTGGACTGAAGGCACTAAAATGACACTGCCCTAAGAAAGCCCACCACAATACAGTGTGATTATATAAATTCTAACAGTAAAAATGCTGACTAAACTCAAAGGTGTGAAATTTTATAGAACAAGAGACCAGACCCTCAAACAACCAATAAACCTGTAAACAAATTCCAAAATATGAGGTAAACAGCAATTTCTTTATTCTGGTCTGCCACAGGAGTCCACTCACTCACCATGGGTGGAGCCTCCTCAGGGCTGTTCTGGGGATTAGCTCTCTTCCAGGTCCCACACCTCCCCCTGCATTCTCTCACAATCTGCAGCCCCTCTCTCATTCCAGGAGCTGCAGCTTCCTCTTCATAACTCAGTCCTCTGGCCAGGCCACTAAGTGGTTTCCCCTTTTGGGGCAGAGTCCCACTAGACCCACTGTCCAGGTGATGCCACTTAGTCAGTGACTGGCAGGGGAACTCAGGCCCACCCACTACTCCAAGTTCCAGCCTGGGGACCCTACAACACAAAGCCAAAGTCTGTTGAGTCCCCAATCCTGCTGGCTTTTCCCCTGGGCTGCTTCCTACTTCGCTTCACACTGGCTTTCTTCTGCACCCTTCTCTCTTCTGGGTATGTCCTTCCCTCAGGGCCAGGCTCCCCGAGGTCCTACTCTTTCCCTTAGTGCCATCTTTCCCTCTCAGACTTCCTTACTGCAACCCTTTCTGGTGCCAGCTTCCTGGCTTTATGCTAGTCCAGCCTCAGCTGAGCTCCATCTTACAGTCAGGGCTTGCTTCTCCAGCTTAAATCCCTCATGTGTGGCCTATCTCACTAACTGGCCCCTTTCTCAGCTTTCTTAACCCTTTTGGGGCTGGTGAACACCCCTCCCGTGGTCCTATAAAACTGAAGGGAGAAGATTATAAATATCACATGGAACACCTAGATTGTAAAAGAGTATCAGACACTATATCGGATAGCCACAATCTCTCTAAATTTAAACTTTCACAAGCAAGATCATTATAGGAAGAGCTGCCGTGTCAGAATGCAGAAAGGAACCCTTTGACATGCAAGACAAAAGGAGATGGTCAGCAGCTGATAGCTGCAACAGATCTGTAAGCCAAGCCCAGGCAAAGAGTTTTGTGCTGGATCTTGTTGTGACCAGTTCCTTGCTATACAACCCCACTTTTGAATTAGAAGGTTGAATGCAGAAGGTAGAGGTGCAGGGTCCCTTGCTTTTGATGAGGGCAAGAACTAAAGTTTGTGTGTAAATAAGCACTGCTTTGATTTAAAGAGCACTGAAAAAAACTGAAGTGCAAGTTTACTAACCTGAGCTACACACTCTTTATGTGGATTTCTCTTTTGGATTATGTCCAGTTTGCTTGAGTCCTCTGACTCCAGATGAGCTCCCCATCCTGTGAGATGGAGACTGACATTCAGGGTTAGGATTAAACCAATCCAGCTCATGGAAAAGTACTACCTCCATTAAGTTTGTTTTCTGGAGAAGATTGAATGGCTCAGGGGATTGGTAATGGAAAAAAGATACTTTTGCTTCTAGATTGCTGATTTAAATATAGAAGAGATTAGGAGTGACTGAAACTCATTACCATATTAAGGCTGTTGGTTGTCTCAGTCCATATCACAAGAAACATCACCAAGACTGGCACACTCAAGGGCATTCTTAAGATAAACCAAGGACTGAACAGGTGCAGACAGTGAAGCACTGATGAGAATAGTGATACTTAGCATCTATACAGCACTTGGAATCTTCAAATTCTGTACAAACATATATCAGCTAATCCACCCTCACATAATAGAAGTGGTCCCCTCCAGATTAAAACTGAGGTACCTAGGTAGAACCTACAGTACATATACAAGAGACAAATTTATAAATTCATTTCAGTTTTAGAGATATTATGGGTTCTAGAATTTGAAGAATACAGAATATAACAGCAACTAGAATGAAATTTTCAAGTGCATTAACTATAAACAGAGGTCTTCAGTCTCCATGGCAGTCAGTTTGGTACCTGGACAAGTACTACATTCATGCACTACTGTCTTGCTGCCTAGACCAGAAAATTGAGAAATAATTTTATTGTGAGTGAAAAGAAACATTTGATTCAACCCAAAATAAAAAAATTTGGACTTCAATTTTATTAAAAAAAAATAAGAAAAGTTAAAGTAAATTTTGAAACAAAGAGTTATTTAGAAAATGTCAAAACAAAGAGAGGTTTCAGAGTAGCAGCCGTGTTAGTGTGTATTCTCAAAAAGAAAAGGAGTACTTGTGGCACCTTAGAGACTAAACAATTTATTTGAGCATAAGCTGTTGTGAGCTACAGCTCACTTCATCAGATGCATTCAATGTTAGTGTCTAAGGTGCCACAAGTACTCCTTTTCTTTTTTCAAAACAAAGAGTTTTTCTGGTTTGGGAATTTTGTTTGGTTTTTTTCCTCCCAGAGTGAAACAATTCAGCAAATTCAACACAAATGTGTGAAATGTTTCAGATGACCCAAATCTGCATTTTGTAGTAGTCTGGTTTTTTAGGAGACAATGGAGGCATCAAGCTCCCAAACCACACCTCCCATAAGGCAATGTTCCAAAATGGGAACATGCAGTTTAATGTTGAACTGACTGGAAATGAAGCATTTGGGGTCATTTCAACAAACCAAACCAAACCAAAATGTTTTGAGTTTGCGACTGTTGAAATGTTTAATTTTGATCAAAAATGTTGAAACAATTGATCAAAAGTGAACAGAAATGTGACATTTCTGAACTGAATTTTTTTTTAAATTTCTGTTCTATGAAAAGTATTGAGACTTTTCATTCTGATTTAGAATGAAAACAAAAATGTTGAAATGTCAGAATTTTCCACAGGACAAAAATTCTGAATTTTGCTCAATACTTGATTTTTTTGAACTGAAGGAAATCTTGAGATATTTCTTGAAAGATCCTTTTTTAGCTCAGGACTCCAGAAAGTCTTGAGACATATCTTGAAAGATCATGTCTGAAAAGCTGACCTAGTGCTTTCACCCAGTCACACATGGTACTCTACTTAAATATTTGTGGAGATAGAAATAATATACACTGAAACATCTAAATGCACTGGGAAGTTCAGAGAGGCACACTACCAGTAGTGCTTCTGCACAGAGAAAGCAATAGTGGTGATTAGAAACCTGGGAAAAAGAAGGCATCAAAAACCCTGATTATTGCTGCTTGCCTGTCAATGGAGGAGCATAGATTGGAGATCTCTAAGGGTGAAGAACATATTATGTATTATATTATTTCATAAGAGAATCAATAGATGTTCTAAAAAGGGGCAGCTTTAAATACACAAGACCATCAATGAAAGTGTGTGTAGGAAACTTGTGCAAAATAGAAACTTGCAATCTCACCTTTGCCATTGATCTATATCGCTTCTTGGAAACAGCTCAGAATAGCTACTTTTCTGCTGATGGCACTATATATTTAATCATGAATAATATGAATCATTAATGACTATATCTTTAATCATATTATAACAGAGAATGGAAACATTAGTAATTACACTTCCAATATAACTAAACATTTTCAAATTGTTCATTTCCTAAGGATAGGTCTCTTTAAGGAAAGTAGCGGACAGAGCACAATTCCTGTTTCCTTCATGGTTGGTATAATACAGAATATTATCAAATGTAATCGATGGGATTTAATATCATGTCTCCCTTTAGCTTTCATGGAAACTAGGCCGCTAAATCCCTATGCACCTTACACAAAATGTGTCCCCACATACTTACTCAGACCTTTCCCAGATATGTATAGAAGTGGTACAATTCCCTCTTCAGTGAAGCCTGCAGAGTGTATTTAGGCTGCTGTTGAAAAAAATACTACAGAATGTCTCACAGATAAGAAAACAGGTAGTGGCAAAGTCAGTCAGTCAGTCAGTCAGTCAGTCAGTCAGTCATTCTCCTCAGCAATAATGTAAAGGAATGCTGCATCAAGGAAATTATAAGCTACATCCAGCTTCTTATTAGTGTGCTTTCCTGCTGCTTAGCAGCCAGAGGCAGATATACAAGACACAGAATTCCTGTTGATTATGCCAAACTTGCTCCAATACAGGTCACAGTATCATAAGCAAAATATAAAGTGCTTAGTTGTAAATTGGTAGAAATAAACTTTCAGGATTACTTACCTGGTTCTCTTCATGAGAAACCCTCATCTGCTCTTTAAGAACTGACATTCTGGCAGCTTCTTCTTTCCTCAAGACTCTTTCCTTTTTTAGCTCAGGACTCCAAAAAGTCTTGATGCTATTCATGGAAGATCCCAGCTTACTGTCCTTGATATCCAGTTCTTTTCTCAGAAGATCATTCTCTCTTTGTAGTTCCTTGAGCTGAGCCTGTAGATCTAGCATGGTGCTATCCCTTACCTGTCTCAGCATAGAGGGAACTTGATGATGATGATGATGTGAAGATGTGGTCAGACCTCCATGCTGATCAGTATAAGAAAGGACATCTGTGTGAGAAAGTCCAGCTGAAGCAATATTTGGACTACTCCCCATAGCTGTGACTCGACCACCATACACAGCTCGATTTGCAGCCCTTCCAAGAGTCATTGTGCCCTTTGGGAAAGTAGTAGACGCTACACCTTCATGGTCACTAAGATACATCGGTCCAGATGTTGCATAGGCTGCATTAAGGGACTGGATGTTTTCCATTGATAGTGTCTTACCTGTTCCTCCCCCGCTGCTTGTTCTCCTGTGGCCCAGACGAGGAGATCTTGGCAAACGAGGAGACCTGGAAGGACTGCCTTCCAAATTACTGATTGTTCTTGCACTTCCATACATTTTTTCTACTACTGTGAGGTACTATTTAATAAGAAATTAGTAACACTGATGCTGGATATTAAACCTATAATTCCAGATAATAATGCTGGCAAATGGTTTCACTGCATTCTTCGAGTAGGAAAAAACTGATAACTTCTCAAACACTGAAGATCTGGAAAAAAAATAATTAAGGTTGAGTAAAGTAACTTAAAACAAATACAATATAAAGTAACTTTACAATGATGAAAGTGGGTCATAAAGCACAGTATACATCAACTGGTCTTGGAATAATTATTTTTAAAGTAAGAATAATGCTGTTTTACATTTAGGATTATTACCTGTGAATTTCCATATTTAATGGAATTTCAAATGGAGAAACAACTGTTCATTTTTTTCGTGCTAGAAACTATTTTTTGCATTTTGAATTAGTAACACTGTGGACCAAATATATCCCTAATGTAACTTCAGTCATTTAAGTCAATTCACTTAATTAATAATCACAATGAAATTACACCAGGGATGAAACTATCTGGTGTCTACACAAAAACAAATTGAAACCAGAGGTCATGAATATATTTTCAAAACACAACATATCTGTTTTCCTTTAATAACATTAGCTTAATAAATACCACATTGGTGGGGACATGATGGAGGCCAAGAGAGGGGAGGTTAAATAAAACACAGTACTTCTGATAGCTCAGTTTTAGTGGAAGAAACAGATATTGTTAAGCTAAATTTCAAGGTTTACAATAAGACAGTTAATTTCAGAGAATAATTGTCTTCAGGACAATTATAAATTATTAGAAAGATGACTGGAACTATAAACCACAGACTTGTTGGTATTTGTTGTTTGTCTATTCGAAGGAAAAAAGTATATTATAAACAGTTAATTCTTTCCTCAAGTAAAGGAGGGACTGTCAAATCTCCTTTTCTGCATTTGATGTCATAATGGTATTTCTGTAGCAGGCTTACTTTTGTAACTGATTTAAATAATCAGAACAGTTAAAGTTACTGATAATTTCATAACCGATAAAAATAAAATAATAATAAAGAATCTGATAATATCAGGAACATCTGATCCACATTTATCACCCATAACTATGAACCTTCACTGATTTTTTTTTTAAACAACAAACAAGCATTCCAAGCAATCTGTGAAATTAAGTAACTTGGCTGCGATAACTAAACCAGATCTAAAATAATTTCTTAAAGAGAGGATTCATTCAGAGCAGCAGCACCAAGTCTAAGTCACTTAAATCCAGCAATTTTTAAGCATTTCCCCAGGACATAGGGTGATCAAATGTCCCGATTTTATAGAGACAGTCCCGATTTTGGGGTCTTTTTCTTATATAGGCTCCTATTACCTCCCACCCCCGTCCCAATTTTTCACACTTGCTGTCTGGTCACCCTACCAGGACATTACCACTACATACAGGTACCCTATTCTAATTCTATAATGTCCATTCTACATTTGTGTTGAGAGGAGGGTTTTTTTGGTGGAGGGGGATAGAGGGGGAAGGAATGTAAATATTTTTAAATCAAGAATAACAGCTAGAATATTAAATCATTGCCACTGTGTTTGAACCATTTTAGAAAAAACAATTACAGACATTAGTGCAAACAAAGACAAAAACAAGTCCCCACTTGCCATAGCCCCTACCTATCTCTATACTAGAGAAATGTACCTTTGTAAACCATTCTAATCTCCAAGATTTATAAACCATCCATGACCTCATACAAGGATGTTTCAACTGGTTTACATGGATTCTAAAAACTGTTGGGGGTAGACTAGCTTTTCAATAGGTCTAAGAATCAGTATAGCGTAAACCACTTCAGTCTGAGCTGTTTCATTGCCAGCATGGATTTGGACGTGCTAAAATGTTTCTTCTTGGTCCCCTCGGTACTATTCTGCAGTGCATCAGTACCCTTTCAAATTATTCCAGAATCCACTTTTGATGCCAGTTGGGCCAGTAATTATAGGAATAGTACCTGGATGGCATTGCAATGGAAATGGTTTAAAATAGTGGTTGTGGATATGGGGCAAAAATGCAAGGTTCTGATGTCCTTCAGTGTGGCTAAAATGGACACACTGAACTGTTTGTGCTGAAACTGTTTCTATCCAAGCAGTTCAATTTCCAATAATTCCCTTCTCTAGTGCAAATATAGCCCTAGGCAAACTGGATCAACCAGTGCTAACAAAATATTGGTTTGTATTAACCAGCTTAACGAGAGTCACTGTTTCCTGTTGGTTTGTATTTTCCCCAGCAGGTGAAAGGCAGTTCTGTTGTCCCAAAATACAGATGTTTCTTCCATATAGAAATAAGCCTCAACTTTTCAGGATGCCGCACAGGCACATCCATTCCGATAAGTACTGGAATTTTGACTATTTAAGCAGAAATAGTGGATATGAAATTAGACTCTAGCAACGCTCTCCGGCTGAAGTATACAGGTAAATTCTAATGAAGTCAATGGGAACTACTCAGCCTGTAGAATAATGCTGAACCATTTTAATCATATAGGCCAAAGGCTTGCCCAAGGAATTGAGCCCTGAAGCTGTCTGGAGTCTTACGGGACTCTACTGCAATGGAGGCAAACTCAAATCCTAGAAGAGACCGATGCAGTTTCCCTATCTAAGTTCTTACGACAGTGCCTATTATCCTAGTATTTGAGTGCCCAAACGTACCCCCAGTAAAGAGACAAAATCCGTGTCTCGCCAGCTCCAGCTGCCACATGGTATATAGCACTTGTTTCACTAGGGTACACAATATTTCTGACATCTCAGCTCCAAAACAGTCAGGGAGTGAAGTTAAGGTCACTGAAGCAGAGGACACACAACACCTCATGACTATTGGGGTCGGGACGATTTGATCCTTTCTCATAATTCCCCAATCACCTCACCACATATTTTTTTTTGTAATATAGTCAGAAATCCCTGACGATCTCTACTTCCCCATAACAGTGCAATAGGTATAGAGTGAGGATCCATATATATGTAACCCTTCTGCCCGTCAGAGTTGGCAGCAACAAGGGCCGGGTTCAATATCTAGGGGATCCATTCCAATAACACAATGCAAACCGGCTCGAGCCCCCACCCAGTGACCTGGGACAAATATATACCACCCCCGCTGGGCACCTCCAAGAGGCAATACTTCCCCTCTCGCAAGCACATAATCTGAGTGTAGCAAAAAGCCTTTTAATAACAGAGAGAAACAATGTGGCATTATGTTGGGGAAACACCACCAACAGGATTCATAACACAACCCATGAGCAAAAAAAACCCACCCCAAGCAAATTGGGGCATGCCCCTTTCCCTTTGGTTCTTGAATCCAGCAACCCCAAATCACCCAAAGTCCCAAAAGTCCAATGACCCAAAAGTCTCTGGTCAGGGCAGCCCCAGAGTTCGAAAGTTTATCTGTGGAGCTTTACCTCCCAACCTGGGTGCAGATGGGACGGGGGTAAGAGGCACCTTACATGATCTGAAGCTGAAAGAAAAGGAGTACTTGTGGCACCTTAGAGACTAACCAATTTATTTGAGCATGAGCTTTCGTGAGCTACAGCTCACTTCATCCGATGCATACCGTGGAAACTGCAGCAGACTTTATATACACACAGAGAATATGAAACAATACCTCCTCCCACCCCACTGTCCTGCTGGTAATAGCTTATCTAAAGTGATCATCAAGTTGGGCCATTTCCAGCACAAATCCAGGTTTTCTCGCCCTCCACCCCCCCACACAAATTCACTCTCCTGCTGGTGATAGCCCATCCAAAGTGACAACTCTCCACACAATGTGCATGACAATCAAGTTGGGCCATTTCCTGCACAAATCCAGGTTCTCTCACCCCCCCACCCCCCTCCCAAAAACCACACACACAAACTCACTATGCCGGGATAGTGAGTTTGTGTGTGTGATTTTTGGGAGGGGGGTGGGGGGGTGAGAGAACCTGGATTTGTGCAGGAAATGGCCCAACTTGATTGTCATGCACATTGTGTGGAGAGTTGTCACTTTGGATGGGCTATCACCAGCAGGAGAGTGAATTTGTGTGGGGGGGTGGAGGGCGAGAAAACCTGGATTTGTGCTGGAAATGGCCCAACTTGATGATCACTTTAGATAAGCTATTACCAGCAGGACAGTGGGGTGGGAGGAGGTATTGTTTCATATTCTCTGTGTGTATATAAAGTCTGCTGCAGTTTCCACGGTATGCATCTGAGGAAGTGAGCTGTAGCTCACGAAAGCTCATGCTCAAATAAATTGGTTAGTCTCTAAGGTGCCACAAGTACTCCTTTTCTTTTTGCGAATACAGACTAACACGGCTGTTACTCTGAAACCGATCTGAAGCTGACCGCCCCACAGCTCCATAGGCCTCCGCTCCGCTCTGCTCTGCCAGCCGCCCCACGAACTCCTTCGCTCAGCTCCACTCCACAGCCCACAAGCAGCTCCTGCTGTCCCACGAACTGCTCCACCAGCTTGTCCACAAGGCACTCCAGCCATCCCGCAAACTGCTCCACAATATATCTTCAGGCTCCCGCACTACTTAACACAATGCTCAGTGATTTTAGCTCTTAGTCAGTTCAGCTCTTTGGTGAATTCAGCTTGTAGTAGGGGAGCCTCAGTGCTGGTGCACCATTAGCCCAAAGTGAGCTCAGCAGCCTGTAACTAGACTCCTAATGGAATCAAAATTAGCTCTGATATTCCACAGTGGAGAGAGGAGGAAGTGCAATTAGCATGGAAGGCCCTCACCAAGGGGCCCATACCACCAAGTATAAATACCTGTCCCCAACCTCTCTCCATTCACAGAGTTTTGGAACCCATGACCCTTGCCTAGCGAGTGCTACTTAGTTGATGGTGAGTCCCTCCATCATAACAAAAGGCCAAGTGCAGTTCCAAGCACAGTTCCCATAATCAGCGTAACAACAATTTATTCTTCCTGCCCCAATAACAGAGACGCTGGGGATCCCACAGCAGCCAAAGTGACCATTTGGGCAGCTATGGCCTCATTCTAGGCGGGATGGGTGTGCCTATGCAAATGAGATCAGCCCCTGAAGTTCTTTTCCACAACTTGCCACACCTCACCACCAGACGTCAGGGTGGAGCTCATCCTGACACTGCTTACATAGAGCAACTCAAAGATCAGGCAGCTAATTTGTATGTTCTTCCCACCACCAAGAGCAACTCCCTGCCACACTGATAAGCAGTTGGCACGGTGATAAGCACGGAGATGCAGTGGTAATGGACTACCAAAATCCTTAGTATTGTTTAAACTGAACTCACTTAAAAGCTGCAGATATGGGAGGGTTGAGGCACTGGTGAGGTTGTGTCTCAGAGAAACATAGGACTCACCTGCAGTATATCAGCACCGTGTCTGGTGTTCTAGTGCCACCATTTCTACCACCATCTGGTATGGGTATGACATTGGCTCCTTTAATTCACTTATTAAGCTACTTAGCCCTCCTTTTTTAGCTGCAGTCTGTTCAATGCCCTCCTTCTCTAGCATGTATGAAGTCTGTAAGATTAATGACTGTAAGAGAGCAATAATTTGGGTCCTGTTCAACACCGATTTTTTTCTTCAGTGCCTAAAGCTGAGCTTGTAGAAAGAGGCCTTGCTTTTCCCTAGACTCCTCCTTTACTATGTGCTTGTGTGATATGCTCACATTTCTGTTTTAATAATGTTACCTATATGTGAAAGTTCTGAAAACAAGAAAAAAAAATAAGTGAAGAAACAGCAACTGAAAAATTACTTAAGAAACATCTGCAGTTCACGTGTATTTTAATTTGAAATCCATTGCATATCTAATTTTGAATTTTACAGATCTGTAGCCAGTGCAAAATACAGCATACAAAAGTGTTTCCTTATGTGGGAGCAAATCAATTAATTGTGGGCAAATCCTGTCGCTTTCTGTATGGCTGTGAAGAGCCCCAGATGCAGTAGAAGCAGTTTAGAATTGCTGCAAGGAGGAGACAAGAAAGGTTTTGGGGGCACCTACACGGAGGGTCCCCCTTCCTGAGATCCATACAAGCTAGCTCCACAGGGATTTCCTGCATCCCCCAGGTATCAGAATTCAGGGGCCAGCAGGGGACACTTACCTCAGGGTCATAGTAGCAGCCACCCCTCACCACTTTTAGAATCTACTGGCACTAAACCCAGTTAGTGAGCTTGGGCTGAGGAGGAGGCACATGCAGGGGATTTAGACCCTGGAAATTAAATTCCATTTACAGCGTTTCTCTTGAATAAATGCTACCAGCACAAAATGTAATTCATATAGAAACAAACACTGCCGCCCCCATCCCTCAAGCATGGAGTGTCCTAAACCAGAGAAAAACCAATGGGGTTCCAGGGCATGGAGGCTGGAGAGCAAATCAAAGAGAGATCATGCCAATGATAAGCATCTCCTGCATATTACCCCAGAAGGGGCTTTAGGAACAAAGTCAGGAGATCCACAACCACATGCATCCACCTGCCACTGAAGCTACAGAGGTTGTAGTAGCAGGCCTGGAGCAGCTCCAATACAGCTCTGTGGACAGCTTGGGAGGACTGCATTCTTCCCCATCCCCACCCAAACTTTTCTGTGGCCCCTCTTCCTCCCAAGCTCATTTACTCAGGACTGGGACAGAGTGTAGGATTTGGTCCACATTAGATATGGATCAGGGTCATATTTTCTTTAAACAGTTACTTTCCATTTTTTAAAAATCCAATCATTTCAATTTAGTGGCCCTAGAAATATTAAAAACTGCACATTTATTGTCTCAACAGTTTATTTTAATAGCTTTTAAATGTGTATTTTATATTAATTTCTAAAGCTACCTGTTATTATTTTAATATCAGATATTGTTTAATGTATAAAAGGATTTGGGGCCTCTTAAGCACGCATGCTCAGAAAGAAAATTATTGGGTATTTTATTCTAGGGTCTCCCCTGAAGATCTCAGAGAATAGAGAATAGTCTTTTTTAGGAAGAAAGTACTTCTTGATGGCTGTTCTAAATTAGGTTTCATTTATTTTCAAGATTTCTGCCTCATCTCATCACCTGTACTCTGCTGACAATAATATCATGCATCCGACAAAGTGGGTATTCACCCACGAAAGCTTATGCTCCAGTACATCTGTTAGTCTATAAGGTGCCACAGGACTCTTTGCCGCTTTTACAGATCCAGACTAACACGGCTACCCCTCTGATACTTAATAATATCATGGACTCACTTGATCTACTTAAGTCTCACACACTGGATTTTATTTGAATTTTACTGTCTATTTTTATTTAGCCTTAAAACTCAAGCTTTTAAATCTAGTACTGGTTTACTACTATATTTCCAAGTTCACTAATATTCTTGTGGTATACATTATACAGTTTTCATGCAAGAATATAATCTTCACAAAGCTCTGAGATTTGTTTTATATTCATTATTATATTTTCATTCTGTTTACATATTTCTACACAGAACCATTAATTTTCTTAAGATCCCGTTTGGATTTTGCTAGAGCTAAATCACTTCCAATGAATTGAAGCTTGTGAGAAATTTTCTACATTTGTACCTGTCTATATTTTTATCTCCTAATGACTCACAAGCGCATTGCATGCATAGATGATATCTGTCTATTTATAACATATCCCCCATTGTAGCATCTGATCATCTGTAAACTGAACAATCAGTCTACATGTAAAATGTTGCTGATTGTGTTATATTACATAGATTTCCTGGTCTGTGACTTGTAGACCTTAAAGAAACAAAAAACAAACAAACAAAAACACAAGAAGCTTGGTACAGATCCCCAGTACACAGGGTTGCCAGGCATCCGGTCTTTGACCAGAACACCCGGTGAAAAAGGGACCCTGGTGGCTCTAATCGGCACTGCCAACCAGGCTGTTAAAAGTCCTGTTGGTGGTGCAGCAGGGGCCCTGGGCGAAGGCAGGCTCCCTACCTGCCCTGGCTCCATGCAACTCCCAGAAGCAGCCACCAGGTCCCTGCAGCCCCTAGGCACAGGGAGGCTCTGCGCCCTGCCCCCGCCCTGAGTGCCGGCTCCGCATCTCCCATTGGCCGGAAACTGTGACCAATTGGAGCTGCAGGAACAGCGCCTGCAGGCACGAGGGCAGCACGCGGAGCCTCCCTGGCCGTCTATGCACCTAGGGGCTGAAGGGACCTGGTGGCTGCTTCCTGGAAGCTGCAGTAAGTCCCTCCCAGACTCCACATCCGGAACCCCCTCCCGCACCCCAACCTCCTGCCCCAGCCCAGAGTCCCCTCCCACACCAAACTCCCTCCCTGAGCCCACACCCCACAACACCCCCACACCCCAACTGCCTGCCCCAGCCCTGAGCCCCCTCCTGCATCCCAAACACCATTCTCAGGTTGGATCCCCAAAGATTTTGTGGGTACTAAACTTGGGCAAAACTCAACAGATAGAGACAATTTTGACCTGTATCACATCAATAGTTTGATCTCTATCTCTGAGCAAAAACACCACCACCACATCTCCTAAAAACTTTTTGAAAAAATGGCAATTTTTTCAGGGTTTATATCTCTGCAACTCCTAGCTCAAATGACCCTAAATTTAGGTCACTAATCCTACCCTGCACTCTCGTAAGGCACATCAAATTTCAAAGGGTATCCAACTAAACATGTCAATTTTAGATAACTTAGAAAGGTCAACCTTTAAACAGAAGTTGTGACGCAACCTTAATTATTGTGGCATTGCTGCACCACGATAATCCTGGCAACTCCACTTGGGAATCTCAAACACCATTTACAGTCTCTTTCTCCTCCCTGGTCCAGCATCTCCTAGCTGTCACCACCAAACCCTGGAAACAAGCTCCTCCTGCAATAGTGAAACACCTGAAGACTTGCCAATGTTCTCATTACCGAGAGCTCCAACATCTGTAACTTCATTGAAAGCTTACTAAAAAACACAAAATAATATGCATTGCTAAGTAAGTATAGACATTAGCAACCTGATTTTTAATATGCTCAGAAAGCCCTCCAAACAGTCTGGATATAGTTCAGTACTTCTAAAGTTCCCTGGGAGTAAAAGGAAAACAAAATAACAGATATAAAAAGGACTGGGAGATGAGAGAAAGAAAGAAGACACAGTGTCTCTGTACTCTCCCTTATAATTTATCCTCCCAACATTTTTAAACACCTCAGTTGACAAAAGGTTTCTGGAAAAGATGCATGCCTACTTCACAAATAAAAGTGTCTTGGCACTCTTTATGAATTCTTTAAAATATACCCTCACCATAGACTGGTAAGCAGGACTTATCCAAGTTTTGAGGAATGCATGCTTTTATAACCAGTGGCCCAGAACTGGAGGTATTTATGCTTTATTGTTAGCTTTATCTGGGATTTTTCTTGTTTTAATTGTGACTCAACACATTACCAAGAAAAGCAGGATATAATTTTCTTTGAGTTTCTTTTTTTACATTTATTACTGTATTAAAAACAAAAAGTGAGGAAAAGTTGGAAAATGGAGAAGTAAAGTACATTGTATAGAAGGGTGCATTCATTAGCTAATCTGAGTTCTACAGCACTTTTATCATTTTACTTTATCTATACTAAAAAGATAATGAACAAAAAGCCTGTTCATATATGCACTAGACATTGTGTTTATCAAAATTAAAATGTCCTTTCTTGGTTTATTGCATGGAGGTATGAGCAATGATCAAATGAGAGGGGGGGTTGTAAACCAGTCACAACCACACAATATGATTCTTTATATTTTAAAATATCTGTTAAGAGTTTGAAAAACTAAATTAAAAAAACTAGAGGGATAAAAATACATATTGATATGTTCAGATTTTTTAAAATGTTGCTAACATACACCATTACAATATACCAAATGGCAACATTCACATTTAGATTATTTTTAAATCATGCTCTGAAACTGGATTGCTGGTATTATTATAGTCTTTTTACAAATATAGTAAATTTCATCTAACATATAATTTAAGCAATAATTTCAGAAATTTTCAGAATACTCACTGTTGTAGTGTGTTACAACAATATATATATATATATATACTGTGCATGAGAATTTAACGGATTACTACCACCTGATCGTCCACGTTGCTGAGCACCCTGAACCCCCACTGATGTTAATGGGAGTTGAGGGCATTCATCACCTCACAGGAGGTGCTCTTTCCTGGATTTGATTCTCGCTAATGAATGGAATGGCGCATGAAGGCGAGAAAAGGAATGTTGTTGAATATGCATCTTAGAATGTATAAGATTGTAAAATAAAGCTGTCAGGCATTCTACTGCTGTCAGGCAAAGTGACAGCAATTAATACTTATTGTGTGTTCACAAAATTCCAACAACGAAAACCGTTTGCCCCAAAAGCAATATTAAGCATGTTGGATAGCAGGCATGCTGAATGAATGAGCAATTACATTATTATCAAATATAGGTGAGTAGAAAGTCAGTACTGCCTTTTAAAAAATTTTTGGAGGTTTAGGTTTTTTGCTAACTCTAATATTCAAAATAAAGACAAAAAAAGCAGTATTATTTTTTTAAAATGTCCTGGCTCTGCACTGAGTTTAAACCATCACTTTTTTTTTACTACAATGTTTTGGACAACTAACTTTTTAGAATAGCTTTAAAGCTAAACCCCTGTTTTAATTAAATATTTACATTAAAGTTCAGTCAGTTTTCAGCTGACTAGTACTTTACATTAGCTAGTACTTGAACAGTGTAAAGAAATAATCTTTAAGGTCTAATCGGAAACTCTCTCATTTACCAGTATTCCAAACATATCATCTTCTGCCTGAGTCAGGATAACCTGAACTGGCCTTGGGGGAGGAGGGTTATTTTGATACATCAAAAGGCCTGAAAGGGGATGTGTTTTGTTTTAAAAAACATTTTATGGCTTTTCTGAGAGTCTGGCTTCACTTAAAAATGCTACAATGGCAAAGCTGTGCTGTAGTGCTTCAGTGTAGGTACTACCCGCACTGATTCTGCCATTAACGTAAGTAATCCACCTCCCTGAGAGGCAGTAGCTAGGTAGATGGAAGAATTTTTCTGTCATCCTAGCACTGTCTACATGGGGACGTAGGTCAGTTGAATTACGCCACTTAGGGAAATGAAATATCCACATCCCTGAGTATAGTCACCGACTTCCCCTCCTTCCCATGGGTGCTCGACCCACCCCAGCCCCGCCCCCACTACACCCCTTCCATGAAGCCCCGCCCCTGCCCCATCTCTTCCCACCCCCATTCCAAACCCTTCCCCAAAGTCCCCGCCCCAACTCCACCCCCTCCCTGCCAATATACCAATTCCTTCCCCAAATCCCCGCCCTGGTCCTGCCTCTTCCCCTGAGCGCGCCACATTCCCGCTCCTCTCCCACCCACCCCCGAAGCTTGCTAACGTGGCCAGGCAGGAAACACTGGGAGGTAAGTGGAGGAGCGGGGACGTGGGGCGCTCGGGGTGGGGGGAGGAGGAGGTGAGCTTGGCTGCTGGTGGGTGCAGAGCACCCACTAATTTTTCCCCACGGGTGCTCCAGCCCCAGAGTGCCCACGGAATCAGTGCCTATGCCCCTGAGCAACATAGTTATGACAACCTAATTTTCTAGTGTAGACCAGACCTAAGGAATAGCAGAATTATCAAGCCTGATCTCCCCTAATTTTTCCTGTAGAACATATTGCATATCTTTATAAATGCCACCCACCCGCATCAAAGGGTGGGGAAAATTGATGGCGCCAGTGGTAAAAAAGAGACAGTCCCCAGTAGTAAGGGCACTTGCCAAAGGACTATTGGTAACTCCTCCCAGTGGAATCTCTGTCACCCATTGGCTAGTTGGGGGAGGAGGGTGCTGATAGGCCAGCATTCCCCAACTCCCAGGATTCAGATGAGCGCAGGGGCCACGTGGAGCCTCTTTCGGCTACATTCCAGCAGCACAGTACAGCATACCTACCAATACTTGGCAATCAAAAATAAACACACTTTACAAAGCAAACTGTCTTCCAAAGAAGGTTGGATGTCTCCATGCATATTTATTTTGATTTCTTGCTCCTTAACTGAAAGAGCCAAGGATGTTTAATAATAAAATCCTTTATCGAAAATGTTGGTAATTGAATTTAACTAAGTGCTAACAAAAAGCAAAGTTCTAAGAGTTAGGTTAGAAGTCCTTTCCCCTCTCAGTTGCTCAATTCTCACACTTCTGGGCTCTTGTCATGTCATCATTTCACTAATTCTTTAGTCACCAGGAACTTTTAAAAATACAGGTCCTGTCTGCTTTTAATGTAAAAACAAAAACAAAAAACAAACAGAAATTCACCAAAACAAACAAACACACACAACTTTAAAACTTTCATAGATTTTACAGCCAGAAGGGACCATTGTGATCATCCTGTCTGATCTCCTGTACAGCACAGGCCCCAGAACTAAACCAAAATAATTCCTAGAGCATATCTTTTAGAAAAAGATCCAATCTAGATTTAAAATTTGTTAGAGATGGAGAATACATCATGACGCTTGGTAAAGTATTCCAATGATTAATTACTCTCACCATGAAATATATATATAAGTAACTTAATTCCAGTCTGAATTTGTCTAGCTTCAACTTCTACTCATTTGATCATGTTACACCTTTCTCTGCTAGACTGAAGAGCCCATTATTAAATATATGTTCCCCATGTCAGGGCTCAGACTGTAATCAAGTCACCACTCAGCCTTTTCTTTGTTAAACTAAATAGTTTTAGCTCCTTGAGTATATCACTATAAGGTATGTTTTCTAATCCTTTAATCATTCTTGGTGTAGAAATTCATTTCAAGTGTGCCTCTTTGGATCTTCTTGGGCCATGCAGGTCCTTTCAGCAGGCGGCAGGTGACCCTCGGGCAGTGACTGGCAACCTGCGGCCATTCAGGGTAATCCGCTGGTGGGCCGCGAGACTGTTTACATTGACCAGTAAATGCCCGTCTGCCCGCAGCTCCCAGTTCATCGCTCCCAGACAATGGGAGCTGCGGGAAGCAGCAGCCAGCACATCCCTGTGGCTCGCGCCACTTCCCACAGCTCCCACTGGCAGGGAACAGCGAACCACAGCCACTGGGAGCTGCAGGCAGCCATGCCTGCAGACAGTCAATGTAAACAAACTGCCTCGCAGCCTGCCAGCAGATTGGCCTATGGGCTGCAGATTGCCCACCACTGCCTAGAGATTAAGGAAGCTTACCCCTCACCCTCAAGTAAGAATTCAGAAGATTAATTTCAGTCTTAGTATGTCTTCAGCCTTCCTTTGAGCTAAATCAATAGTTTTTCATTGTTTTAATTCCCCCACCCTATATTGATTTTGATATGTTTACCGAATGCTCCTGCAAATGCTAGGAGGTACTTTTAAATAATTCTATTTCCATCAAGAAGAAACAAATTTCACTTCTCTGAAGCTTTCTACACAGAAGTTAGTTCTTCCTAACCCACATTTTCTATGTAGTAGTATTGTCTCCAAGGGAGTTGACTAGGTTGGCAAGTGCTGTACTATTTTAATTTTGACATTTCATTAAATAAAATGCTCAGTTTTTCAGCTGAAAACTAAAACAGAAAAAAAACTGTTACTGCAGCAATCATGAAGACCCGGTTTTTACTATAAAATCTGAGTTTTCCCTCATCACAATTCAAGTTCCAGATTTAAGATGACATATAACAAAATAGCCATTATTGTAACCCTTCCAATTTTCAAGTTGATGTATTTACCATTACAGACTGAAATTAACCTTAGTTTTTAAAAAATCGTAAATTCTTGGTTTACCCAATTAATTCACATATACAGAATCAAAGCAGTCTTTCAGACACACCTTCCCCACACATAAAAACATTAAGGAAAATATTCATTACAACTTTTGTTTGTAAAAGCAGCCTAAAGCAACCATTAACATGATGGAGCAGATCCTCATTTATGTTAGGGGCAGATTTGTTCTGGTCCACCAGCAAGAAGCTGCCTGAAAGGTACCTTATTCAGCAGCTAGAAGATTTGGACTACAGCCAGCACAATTTAAGACTGCCACCAGGCAGATTTAAATTGTGCCAGAGGGTTGCAAATTTGTAGGGGTGGGATTCAGCCCAAAATAAAAGGAGAGTAAAGGTGGCCACTTTTTGACACACATACCTTCTCAGGTATGCCTCTCCACCACCCAACCTTGTCAGCATATAAAATGGACAGAGGTTATAATGTATGATAGTTACAGAGTCAGATCTTTAGCTGGTTTAAATGAGTTTTGCTCATTGAAGCCAATGCAAGTATGCAAATTTATGCCAGCAGAAGATCTGACCCGTAGTCTTCATCTAGAATGATGGGTGTTTTACTAGAATTTACAGTGTTTGGATGAGACTTTGAACTTCCCCAAAGATGAGAGATTGCGATCTAGAGGGTTTTTTTTAAACTTGCTTAAAAATATGTAATTATGGGAGACTGTAGTTACATCCTAGTTAGGGTTGGGTTCAACTTTGCATTTAAGCCAGGATTCATCCTCTTTGTATTGTATGAAAAATACAATTCATCTTCCCCAAATTTACAGCACAATCTCTGAGTAAAGACTGAACACACCGATAATTTTTAAGTAAGTCTGTAAATTTACGAGTGCTAATCAATTAAAAATGGATCTTTAAAAAGTTCATATTTTACATCATGATTTTTGGGTCTTTCGAGCTTAAAGACTACAGACTAAACAGTTTGACATTTGTACATGGTGATATTTAGGATCTCTCTCTGGGGACAGAATTGTTTTAATTAATATTGGGAAAACATAATTTATCATAACATGAAAAATATGCACAATGGGTAGCATACAATGTGGGGATTTTTTGTTAACACCTATTTAACTTCAGTTATTAATTAAAATTTTAAAATAAAGAATGTCTTGATTAAAGATTCAGCAACATTTCCTCTTTCAATTAAGGTGTTAGAGCTTGCAAAAAATATGATTGGAGGAGGTCCACCAGCAAACTTAGGGAAGACCAATCTTCCGATTCCTGATATTTCTAGTTTTAATGCATTTTAAAAAAGCACTTTTCTAACAATCTTCCAGGCCTTGTTTTTAAGTCATAAAGAAGAAAAAATGGCACAAGCCCAATTTTTAAAAATTCTTTTGCAGATCATCTTTAAAATCAAGTGGAGTATGGAGGGGGTTCCAGATATATGAAAGAAAGCTACCATTTATGGAAACAGTATGTAACTGCAAATATAATATATATTATAAATCAATGATTCATCATATTAGGCCAGACTTTCAGCAGGAAGGAAAGTGTCCAGTTTACATACTGTTAGAATGGTAGCGGAATGGCCTAAAATGAGAAAGATTAAAAAAAATAGAAAACAAAAATGGATAAGACAAACTGGAAGTATTATGCTTATAGTACAGTTTAAATATTCACACTATTTTGCCCCAGTTGGAGACTATAATTTGCATTTGAGTGTCCAACTTTATTTTAAACAGTCCGGTACGATTCATACATGCAGCATGGTACAACTAATTCAGCATCTCACCAAAACAGAGAGAATGTGTATTAAGTGCATAAAGAGCTGAGAGTCTTGACAAACAAATTAAGACTCTGGTCCTGCAATTGGATTTGTTAGTTCAGACCCCTTCATTATTAGATCCAATTGCAAGATTAAGGCTTAAATCTTATTTATAAATAAAGGCTATTATATTAAGGCTTGATTTTTATATATACCTATTTTCTCATAGGGAATATATTTGTGTATATTCTTCCATTCAGGCCCTTTAGATAAAGGAAGCCCATTAGTAGAAGAAATTAAGTTGTTTATAAATTTGAACATTTTAGGAGGATTTCCTTTAATCACTCATATTAGTTTCTATACTATGTTGTAAGAATATGGATAAGGAAAAAGACCCATACAAAATTTAGGGGGTTAAAGACCCTGGGTACAGCAGCTATTATATTTTAGACTTTGCAGAAATTTGTGATGTAGATAAGGCCATGTTTGATTTTTAAAAGTGGAACAGACAGAAGAGCCATTTATACTGTTTCACGCAACAGGCTCATTTAACACAATATCAACTCATTATGGAGGATCACTCTCTATATTTGTTTTCCCTTTGATATCCAATAAGTGACGCATGATTTTCATAAAACACTATTATAATTCATCAGCTCTGCAAACTACAAAATGAACTCATACAGATAACCAGTTCAATCAAAAAGTGATAAACATGTCATGATATGAAAATAATTTCTTTCCTTATAAATTAAATTAAGATATGATTGTAAAAGTCATACTTGGACTGCATGATGGAGGTTTCAGTAATCCAAAATAAATTTTATTATTTGCATAATGTAGAAGCTACTGGTAGAATAGTAACCAGAAGGCATGTAAAACATGCCTACAGTACTTCAAATATCTATGATTGTCTATATATACACACAATAATTATAAATTAAATAACTTTTTGAAGCACAAAGTGTCAATTCACTAAGCATACAGTGTGACCTGTTTACTAAAGATCAGCTATTTATTTTCATATAAAGAATTCACAGATAGGAGTTGAACGCAATGATAAAACTACCTCAAAATTCCCTAAAATAAATAAATTATATATATCTACAAACACACAAAGTACTCAAGCAAATCTATAACTAGTTGAGCAAATTTGTGTACAATTCTATATCCAATTACTAACATTGTTATTAAACAAATGAATATCTAAAACTTGATCCTTTCATCTCATAGGCTCCTAAAGTGCCTTTAAAAATTATGCACTTACACACACACACCAAACAGCCCAGACCTTTATGCATAGGAGTAGTTTCCACTGAATTCTTTAGGACTACTCCTGTTAGTAAAATTATACAACTCAACTATTTGCAGGATAAAACCATATATCAATTTTTCCTTTTAGTAATAAGAACATTATTTTTGTTCAGGAAATAATAGAATAGCATCTGGTTTTAGGTTTCAGAGTGTTAGCCGTGTTAGTCTGTATCAGCAAAAACAATGAGGAGTCCTTGTGGCACCTTAGAGACTAACCAATTTATTTGGGCATAAGCTTTCATGGGCTAAAACCCACTTCATCAGATGCATGGAGTGAAAAATACAGTAAGCAGTATATACTGGGGATCGGCAACCTTTGGCTTGCGGCCCGCCAGGGTAAGCCCCCTGGCAGGCCGGGCAGTTTACCTGCCGCATCCGCAGGTTCGGCCGATCGCAGCTCCCACTGGCCGCGGTTCACTGGCCCAGGCCAATGGGGGCTGTGGGAAGTGGCACGAGCCCAGGGATGTGCTGGCCGCCACTTCCCACAGCCCCCATTGGCCTGGAGCAACGAACCACAGCCAGTGGGAGCTGCAATCGGCCAAACCTGTGGACACGGCAGGTAAACAAACCAACCCGGCCAGCCACAGGGCTTACCATGAGGGCCGTGAGCCAAAGGTTGCTGATCCCTGGTGTGTATACACACACACACACACACACAGCACGTGAAAAGATGGGAGTTGCCTTACCAAGTGGGGGGGTCAGTACTAACGAGGCCAATTCAATTAAAAAAATATAAAGTCATAAAATATAAAGTAAAATTATGTGGACGAACCATTTGAGCCAGTAAGGATATGTATGCCTGTGCACGTACTATGACTTGCACCATAACATTTTAGGCTGTGTTTTCATCAAAATTCATAAGGAACCCAATCCTGTGAGATGTGAAGCACCCTTCAGTTCCACTATCTTCAGCATGAGATGAGGGTGCACATCACTTCTCAGGATTGTGCCCAAAATGAACTGGGCTGGACTGCATCCAGGCTTATATTGTAGCCCTCCAAGGAATATGCAGGTGCTGTAGGAAATGTTTTTGGTGATTATGTCCTTTCTCTCTGAGTCAGTACAGAACCAGTTCCCTAAAATACTGTTAGAAGGCACTCTGCTACTAGAGTTGCCATTTTTCTGAGGAGACAGAACTGAATTCCCAAACAACTGAGGTTATTAAATATTTCATAGTACTTTTCTGCTATATTACACCGTCCTTTCCTGCCTTAGTACAAAAGTTGAGCCTAATATGTTTGAGTATTATCCATGCCAATTCATAAGAAATTGTGAGCCATCATTGTAGACATCTAATATGAACATCTAACATCTGTTTTCAGTGTTATTCTACTTAGCAAAAAGAGTTGTCTGAGCAGATTTACAAATGATTTTTTTAAAGATGTCTGTATAAAAGCCACAGTACAGCATACCTGCCAATATTTGGCAATCAAAAGTAAATGTGCCTTTCACAGCAAACTGTTTCTTCCAAAGGAGGAGGCCAAAAGAAGCATTTAGGAGCACCTGTATCTTCCTGTAGTAGCAGCAGAAAAAGAACCAAGACTGAATGCAGTTATGCTTTATCATGTTCTACTATTTTGCTAATCCTGCCTCAGTATTCAAAGAATGATGTGACAAGGAAGCTGAATTTCAAAAAAGTAATGTTTCTTTTTGGGAGAGGAGAGATGGGAGAAAATTGTAAAGACATAGTTCATGAGGTCACAGAAAAATTTAGACCCTAGGAAGTCTTTTTAGAAAACAGAAGATTCATACAGTGTATAATATACACACAATGAAATACTACGTTGGTCATGTATCTCATGGCAAATTAATTTTTAAATTAATTTTATTGCCTGTGAAAGGTGCTGGGTTAACAGCATTGAAGACTAAAGGAGCAGCAGCAATGCAATCTCCCTCAAAGTTTGACATGAAGGGACCATTTCCAGCAATGAGATAGTACAATCTCGGGGTCAATTCAGTTAATAGCCTCTGGGAATCAGAAGTGTGTTATTGGTTCCATTTGTGAGGTTGGACTGTGTAAACTTCATTTGCAACTGGACTGAGACCATCAATGTATGTTACATAAGCCACTGAGAATTCATCCTATTTTACTAACCTTACATCAGCATCAGCTGCACTGGATCTGAACTACCAGTAGTTACCTGGAGGTAAAATGCTCTGCATCCTATTAATAATACCCTTATTGCATGAGTCGCAGCACTGTACTTCTACTTCTCTCCTTTCCTCTAAAACAAGTCATGCATTCACAGTGATAACCAGACTGGCAACTAATAACCTGTCCTACCAGTTCCCCTTTTCCAGCAACACCTATCCCACCTGCACACAATTATCTGAATGACAATAACACTAGCAGTTTTCACAGGTAAAGCTACCATTTATCTTACTCTCTTGTCAGATCTTTTGCCTCCCTTTATCTTTTCATGCTTACATCCTACATTTTTATATTTTTTTAATTTTTAATTATTTTAAACTCTAAAGCACAATCTTTCCAGTCATTTTACTTGCTAAAGATACTTATTTCTCCAAACACCAGCCACTAAGTTCTATTGCAGCATTGGGCCATGAGTAGTCAGAGCAGTACCATAAAATGTGCTAGCATGACATGCAAACAGTTTAAAACTTTTAAATATGCAAATAGACATATTAGAAATGGAAAGGCACTTGAAAAAATGGTAATTTGGTCATTAAAGAAAGAAGACAGGCTGGCCAGAGAGTAGTTGTTCCAAATTCTCACTTAAAATAAGTGCTATACTGTAAAAGTAGGTTTCTTGGAGAATGGTCTGTGTTAGCCCAGAAAATTCATCTGTTCCTTATTTCCAGAACATGACTTCAGAAGTAAGGAATTTCTCTAGGCAACTGAAGGGCAAATCCACCTAGGCATTCAAGGACAGCTTACAACCCTACTGTGGAACCAAGCTCTTATCCTCAGATGTACCTTACTCACTGCCATAAAAAGTCCTACTGGAACTAAAGGCAGGTTATATGCTATGAAAGACTTCTGCCTGGACCCTAAGACAATCAATATTTCTCCACTGTCCAGACTCCCCTGGAAAGAAACTGGGTATCTTTAGATGAAAAAGGACAGGAAATTAAAGCCATTTTCACCAACATAAGGTCCAAAAGATCTCTCATGTGTGGTAGTATGCTGCCATGCAAGTTTATTAGCATAGCGATTCTCTGCCACAAAAAACACTGTCACTGTGGAAAAACCTTTTCAAGAGCAACATCAACAGACATAGATAAATGGGGTTCTATAGATATATTGAATGCATGATAGGAGATGGCTCCAGAGACAAAGACAGGGAGTCACCAGTCTCTCTCCAAATTCTGGATACCATGGTTGATGAGGCCTAACTTGCGCTATCAGAATCACCATGATCCTTGCTGGACCAGATTCTTCATGGAAAAAGAAAAGAACCAATTATTACTTTAAGAAGTAGGGATTAGAAATCACAGGCAAATAAACCAAGTAAATTGCTAGACTTCCCTGAAAAGAGCCCAAACTGTTACACTAATTCTAAATATCTTCTGAAGCTCTTACCTCTGTCCTTAACACTGGAATTTATCAAAAGATAAAAAGCACCAGTTGTCTGGTATAAATAATAACACAGAGCATGAGAGTTGAAGCTCAGGAACCAATATTTAGTAGAATGGAGATGGATACCCAAAATTTTTCTGTACAAATGCACATTTGATATCTACGTTTATAGCCTTGCCTAGACCCCAAATATAGCCTACAACCATTCCGAGGCAGAACAGAAAAAAAACCAATTTACTTCACACCTTAGATATGCACAGTGATAGCCTAGTATAAATCCAATCCACTTTACTTCAAAAGGATCATTTTTTAAAGAGTCGTTAACACACACACTCAAACAAAAAGTGAACCCAATTAAAGGCAAAAATGCTCTGGAACAATTTTAATTGATTTTTCTGCTGATCTATATTTTCAATTTCTTCTTTTTAGTATCGCCCAGAAGAATCACCATTGCTAGTACAAACTAGAGAGGGACAAAAAAGGGGTGATGGTTTTGCTTTCAATTTTGTAGTCTCAATCACTGGGTTTTAATTTTGCAAGCCTGAAACCAAAGCTACTCTACCCATGGTTTTTGATGCAGTTTCTAAGAATGTGGTGTATTTTACTTTTCCCAAGTTTTCCCTGCTGACCGGTGATTCTCAAAATGAAGTTACCTACTTTAAAGTAACACTTGCCCTGCTTCAAGGACTATGAAGAAAATAAAAGTAAAAAATCATGAAAATCCAGCATTAACATTGCAAACTAAAAGTCAAAGCATCTGGTAAGCCACACTCAGCATTGCCAAATACACAAAACAGCATCCAAAAGACTATCATATATATTGAAAAACTACATTGAGGATACACACTAAAGAACCCCGAAGACTGGAAAAGATATACATAAGAGCACACAGTACATCAGCCTCAACACTACAAAAATGCATGCAAGAATATTACAAAGTTGCACCTGGTATTTTTAAAGTGAAAAAAAATTACTGACTGCCTCTCACAGTCTATGTTAGATCAAAACCACAACATGTTAGGATGGATAGAAGTACTATAAATACTGGGAGAGAAGTTGTCTCTGAAGAAGACATTTACAGGCCCTAGTGGCCTTAGATCTCTTTCTCCTTTTCACCTTGGGGGAATGCTCCTCTGAAATGCTTCCAGCTCCACATGCAGGGCCAGTTAGAAAGGCAGAATTGTAGGATCTAAATAAGTGGATGAGACAGTGGAGTTGGGAGGAAGGATTTAGGTTTATTAGGAACTGAGGAACCTTATGGGAAAGGAGCAACCTATACAGGAAAGATGGGCTCTACCTAAACCAAAATAGAACCAGATTGCTGGCATGTAAAATTAAAAAGATTGTAGAGGACTTTTTAAATAAAGGGCTGAGGGAAAGCCAACAAGTGCACGAAAGCACACAGTTTGGACAGAAACATCCCTTAGGGAAGGATTTATTAAAGGAGATACTCTATATCGGGGTCCCCAAACTTGGTTTGCAGCTTGTTCAGGTAAGCCCCTAGCAGGCAGCGAAACGCTTTGTTTACCTGAGCGTCCGCAGGTATGGCCACTCGCAGCTCCCAGTGGCCACAGTTCACCGTTCCCGGCCACTGGGAGCTGCGAGCAGCCATACCTGCGGATGCTCAGATAAACAAAGCGTCTCGTGACCTGCCAGGCGCTTACCTGAACAAGCTGCGAACCAAGTTTGGGAACCCCTGCTCTATATCCTAATAAAGAAGAGCGGATAGAAGCTGAAAAAGTACAGGTTGGAACTGAAGATAAACAATCTAACAAAAAATAATGCCATCCAATTACATCACATGAAAGCAGACAACTAAATATAGACAAATTTTATAAGGGTTGTCTTCAAATGCTAAAAGTCTAAATACTAAGATGGGTGAACTTGAGTGCCTGGTATTATTAAATAAAGATAGTGATATAACAGGCATCAAAGAAACTTGATGGAACTATAGTAATCAATGGTGGTATATCAGGGTACAAAATATATAGCAATAACAGAGTAGGTTGCACATTTGGGGGAGTAGCAGTATCTGTGAAAAAGCAAAAAGAGTCAAACATAGTAACAATCTTAAATGAAAAATCAAACACTACAATAGAATCTCTATGGACAGAAATTCCATGCTTGAATAATAAGAGTATAACAGAAGGAACATACCACCAATCATCTGATTAGGTGGTGACAGTGATTGTGAAATGCTCAGGGAGATTAGAGAGGCTACAAAAACAGAAAACCCAATAATAAAGAGGGATTTCCCAACTATTCCCATATTGACTGGGTAAATGTCGCCTCAGGATGGGATTCAGAGATAAAATTTCTAGACACCACTGTTTCTTGGAGTAGCTAGTCCTGGAACCCACAAGGGGAGAGGCAATTCTTGATTTAGTCCTAAGTGCAGAACACTATTCGGCCCAAGAGCAGAACTACTCAGTAATAGCAATCATAATGTAATTACATTTTACATTCTTTAAGGAGGAGGGGAAATACCAAAGAAATCCACCATAGAAGCATTTAACTTCAAAAAGGGGAACTACATAAAAATGAGGAAGCTATTTAAACAGAAATTAAAAGAACAGTCACAAGAGTGAAATGCCTGCAAGCTGCATGCCGACTATAGTAAACCTGCCTTAGAGACCACCTCTGAAGAGAAACCACCTAACATGAGTGACTGCTTGCAGAGGCCTTGGAACACCACCACTCTCTGGTGTTCAAACCTTTGAAGAGAGACCACCTCTTACAAGCAACCACTTTTGCTAACTCCCATGAGTGGTTGCTCTTGGCAGCTTTTACTGTATTTGAAAACATAAATAGAGGTTCAAACTAAATATGTATACTCCTCACCCAAAAAAAACCAAAACAGTAAGGGGACTAAAAAATGTCACCATGACTAAACCACAGAGTGGTCAGAAGCAAAAAAGCATCCTTTAAAAATTGGAAGTCCAATCCTACCAAAGAAGACAGACAGGAGTAAATTCTGGCAAGTAAAATGTAAAAATATAATTAGGCAGGCCAAAAAATAATTTGAAGAACAACTAGCAAAAGACAAAAAAATCAACGGCAAAAAAGAAAAAGTGAAGTACATCAAAAGCAGAAAGCCTGCCAAACAAACAATCAGTGGAGCAACTGGATGATCAAGGTGCTAAACGAGCACTCAAAGAAGACAGAACCATTGCAGAGAAGTTAAACAAATTTTTTGCATTGGTCTTCACTGCAGAGAATGTGAGGGAAATTCTCACATCTAAACCATTCTTTTTAGGTGACAAATCTGAGGAACTGTCCCAGATTGAGGTGTCCATAGATGAGGTTGTGGAACAAATTGATAAATTAAACAGTAATAAGTCACCAGGACCAGATGGTATTCACCCAAGAATTCTGTAGGAACTCAAATATGAAATTGCAGAACTACTAGTTGTGGTATGTAACCTATCAGTTAAATCAGCCTCTGTACCAGATGACTGGAGGATAACTAATGTAATGCTGATATTTTTAAAAGGCTCCAGAAGTGATCCTGACAATTACAGCCTAACATCAGTATCAGGCAAGTTGGTTGAACCTATAGTAATGAACAGAATTATCATATATATATAAACACAATATGTTGGGGGAAGAGTCAACACTGCTTTTAAATCTATTAGAATTCTTGGAGGGAGTCAACAAGCATGTGGACAATGGTAATCCAATCAATATGGTTTACTTGGTCTTTCAGAAAGCCTTTGACAAGGTCCCTCACCAAAGGCTTTTAAGCAAACCAAGCAATCATGGGATAAGAGGGAAGATCCTCTTGTGGATTAGTGACTGGTTAAAAGACAGGAAATGAAGGGTAGGAATAAATGGTCAGTTTTCAGAATGGAGACAGTAAATAGCATGGTCCCCCAAAGATCTGTACTGGGATCTGTGCTGTTCAACATAGATTCATAGATATTAAGGTCAGAAGGGACCATTATGATCATCTAGTCCGACCTCCTACACAACGCAGGCCACAGAATCTCACCCACCCACTCCTACGAAAAACCTCTCACCTATGTCTGAGCTATTGAAGTCCTCAAATCGTGGCTTAAAGCCTTCAAGGAGCAGAGAATCCTCCAGCAAGTGACCCGTGCCCCATGCTACAGAGGAAGGCGAAAAACCTCCGGAGCCTCTTCCAATCTGCCCTGGAGGAAAATTCCTTCCCAACCCCAGATATGGCGATCAGCTAAACCCTGAGCATATGGGCAAGATTCACCAGCCAGATACCCAGGAAAGAATTTTCTGTAGTAACTCAGATCCCATCCCAATCACAGGCCATATTCATAAATGATCAAGAAAAGGGTCAACTGTACAAAATAACTCAAGATAGTGAAGTCCAAAGCTGGCTGTGAAGAGTTACAAGAGGATCTCACTAAACTGGGTGATTGGGTAACAAAACAGCAGATGAAATTCAATGTTGCTAAGTGCAAAGTAATGCACACTAGAAAACATAATTCCAACTATATATACAAAATGGTGGGGTCTAAATTTGCTCAAGAAAGAGATGTTAGAGTCATTGTGGATAATTCTCTGAACTTGTCTGCTCAACGTGCAGCAGCAGTCAAAAAAGCCAACCATTAGGAAAAGGGACAGATAATAAGCCAGTAAAATGCATAATGCATGCAGTTCTGGTCATCCCATCTCAAAAACGGTATTAGAATTAGAAAAGATACAGAGAAGGGCAAAAAGTTATTAGTGGCATGGAACAGTTTCCGTGTGAGGAGAGATTAAAAAGACTGGGACTGCTCATCTTAGAACAGAGACGAATAAGGAGGGATAGGATAGACATCTATAAAATCATGAACAGTATGGAGAAAGTGAATAAGGAATTATTATTTACCTCTTCACATAACACAAGAACCAGGGGGTCATTGTAACCCAGTGAATCTAATAGGCAGCAGGTTTAAAACAAACATAAGGAAGTACTTCACACAACACACAGTCAACTTTTGGAACTCGTTGCCAAGGGATGTTGTGAAGGCCAAAAGTATAACTGGGTTCAAAAAAGAATTAGATAAATTCATAGAGGATAAGTCCATCAATGGCTATTAGCCAAGATGGTCAGGGCAACCTGTGCCCTGGGTGTCAACAAACCACTGATTGCCAGAAACTGGGACTGGACAACAGGGAATGGATGATTCAACAATTGTCCTGTTCTGTTAATTCCCTCTGAAACATCTGGCACTGGCCACTGTCAGAAGACAAGATACTGGGCTAGATGGATCATTGATCTTACCCCGTGTGGCCATTCTTATGTTATGGGAACAGTAGAATAGTTTAGGTGGGCAAAGCCTTTTCTCCCACATAGGGCAGTTGAAGAACTACTGAGAGAAGGTCTCCAAACACACAAATGTTGGAGGTGTCCCTCTAAACCCTTCTACTTCCATAGGGCAGTGAGAAGACCTAGAGAGAGTCAATTTCCTATACCAGCATAGGGGAA
Source organism: Lepidochelys olivacea (assembly GCF_965140295.1). Lineage (NCBI taxonomy): Eukaryota > Metazoa > Chordata > Testudines > Cheloniidae > Lepidochelys > Lepidochelys olivacea. Next base: position 26,232,956 of record NC_140417.1, on the reverse strand, counting down.
TCAGGGAATTGGGCCTCCACATCAACATCCGAGCAGCACGGACTTGCTTCCAGCACCAACTGGGCAGCCAGTGGAGCTAGAGTGAGTCTCTTCCCACCCCCAGACCGTAAAACAGTGAAAGGATCTGGGAGACTGTCTGCCTCACTGCTACCACATAAGGCAATAAGAGGACCTCCAGAGAGTCTCCTCTCCCCTCCAGGGAAGTAAGGAAAGGGGAAGTCTCTCCTCTCCCCCAGGAGGCACTTCAGGGGACCTATGCCAGAACATATGTTTTTCCTCACTCATCCATGGGGCAGTGAGGGGAGGTGGGGCAAGTCCTTCCCTTACTACCACAGCAGTGAGAGGAGCCTGGGAAGGAGTTTTCCCCTCTGCCAGAGCAACGAGAAGCACTAGGGGAGAGAAATGTCTCACTAACACACCCCACTGAAGAGGGGAATCTCTTTTCCTCTTCCCAGGGAGACGACAGTGAGGGGAGCAGTGGTGAGCCTTTCGTCCACCCCGCTCCTTAGCAGAGGAAGAGATGGGGGGCACTCTTTCCTCTCCTGCTCGGGGGCAGCTAAGGGAGATGGGAAGCCACCTCTCCCGTTCATGGGGCGGTGTCTCTCCTCCTTCCCCCAGCGGGCAGGAAAGGGAGCCGAACTGAGCCCATTTCCTCCCTAGCTATCCGGGAACCAGCGGGCGGCGCTGTGAGGCGGAGGGACACTCGCCCTTGGAGCGGTGAGGGAGGGGAGGCCGGTGGGAACTTCTTGCCTCCATAGAAGCAGGAGAAAATTTCCCGCTCCTCCTGTGCAACGCGAGGAGCTGCAGACTTCTCACTCCTGGAGCAGGCTCGGGGGAGAAAAAGCACCTCCCCGGCCTCTGGGGTCCGTTCACACACGTGCCATGCAAGGGGGGTGGTGGAAGCTGCAAGAGTCCTGGGGGCTGGTGGGGCGCTTCACCCGGGCACGCGAGGGGAGCCTGGGGGCCTCTCGGTGCACTGAGGGTTGAAAGGGAGCCTAGGGTTACGGTGGGTGTCTCTCCCTCATCGCCCCGGGCGGTGGGGGGGCGGGGGGCGGAGAGTGGCTCAGGAAAGCATTAGAGGAGTTGTCTATGTCCCTGTGATGGCAGGGCGGGGGAGCTGGCGCGTAGCACGTCCTCCCTTCCCGCGGGGTGGCATGGAAAGGGGGCGGAGGCAGGTGCTGAGTCTCTCTTTCTACACCCCGCGCGCCCTAGGGAAATGAAGGAGCACCGCAGAAGCCACTTAGGGGGAGAACGCTGCCCGCCTGTGGGGGGAAAAGGAGGCTACAGAAGGCTTCCTCCCCCTTTCGGTGGAGCAGTGGGAAAGGGGCACTGAACGGGGAGAGGGGGGACGGGGACCGGGCCCGCAACTGATTGGAAAAATAACAAATGGTTAAGTGATACCCTTGATTTAAAAAGCCAGAGCAGGAAACTATCCCTGACAAGTGAGATTTGCCCTCCTCTTGGCTACACGTAGTGGCCGTGCTCATTGCAACGAGCCAGTTTCTGCCAGTGCAAGTGGCCTGTTGGATTGTCCATCAAAAGGGAAATATCAGTTCGCCGCTAAGGGAGTAGATTCCCTTCCATCCATCACAAGCCTTAGCAGGTAGCCGCCTAAAAAATCAATCACACACTAATAAAACAGACACCACCCTTCTCCCACTTGCATTACTCCAGCTCTTTAAGAAAAAAAATTGTTTGTATGTATGATAAATCTATTCCTGGGCTTTATCATCTGCATCATAATCTTGAGCCACCTAAAATGATCCTTAAACCCACACAGCATTGTAAACGTGCAACCCCACTAAGTATTCATTCATTATATAACTGCAAAATAATATCCTGTTAGTCTGACTCTGATTTCCCTTTCCCAGCCACAAAAAGAAAAAATAAATCAGGTTTTTCTCTGACACTGTTTGTCTTTAAAAAGAAAACACCAAGCTTTACAAATTATATGAGCTACAAAGCTAGGAATTTAAAATTCTCATCAAGTCCATGCTAGACTTTAATACAGTAATAATAATATTTGTAAACTGTTCACAAAAATGACAATTATATGGCTGATTTTAGGAGAAATTGCAAGAAAGGTATATAGATGATTCTGTAGGGAGAGGCACTCATTGCTACTAGAATAAGATGTGCACTTGGTCACATTTATTGCAATATATTAAAGGGATGGGGAAAAAAACCTTTTTTGCCATTTTTTTCTTAATTTTCAGCCACTACATAATTTTAGATAGCAATATATAACAATTTTGTTAATCAAAATTAATACACACATCTATTATGGCCATATTCTTGCTTAAGCTTCTCACCTTTCAAATCATTGCATCTGTCTTTCCTCCTCACATGGATTTTACAACATCAAGTCTAGCTGACAGCTGATTACACTGAGGAAAGAGGCAGCGTGGAGAGCTGGAACAGGCGAACATTTAAGAGGCAAGGGAGAGAGGGAGTCTGCTGCAGTCAGGAAAGGTTTGTGTATTTCTATCCCTCGTCTTTCTGTCCCTCAGCGAGTCTCTCTCAGTAAACTGCGAGCCTGGCTCTTTGGTTTGCTAGTCCCTGACTCAACATTCCCAGCATTCCCGAGGAGCTGGGTTTTCATTAGGGCTGAGCAACCTGCCACAAGGGGCAGCAGCAAACTCCTTAATAACAGAGCAAAAAGAGCTCTAGCAGCAGAACCACGGGCACTGCAAGCCCATGGATTCCCACCCCAGTATTTGTCTCTGTCCACTCATTGCAGACCCAAGGGTTCCACTCTCCCCACCTAATATGTGTGGGTCTGAAAGGAAGTAGGGCTGATGGTTATAAGACAGCCCAAAATTAAATAGTCGGCATGCAGAGCCAGTTGTGATTAAACTATTCTCTTGCCTCTATTCAAAAGGCCAACATTTTCAAAGCCACATGCCTACATTAGGTATATATATATATAGGCCAAATTAAGGCTATGGAGGGGGAGGACAAATAGGAAATGAGTTATTGCAACTGCCAAATTAAAAGTTCAAGTATACAGAGTCCAATTTATTTCACAAGAAATGTATTATGTTGCAAAATGTATTAAGAAACTGATACTTTTATTTATTAATTTATTTTGTAAAGAGGTGAACCAGGAAAATGTCCCTTAAAAAACAAACAAACATTCTGTTTCCTAGCTCTAATCACTGACTTTTCATGTTGGGGAATGTACTTTTTCCTTTCTGCTTCTCCCCCCCTTTGCTCACTATCATATTTTTTGTGGTCAAAATTATCATTTGTATCATTGTATTATGACAGATTTACCTCAGACTACAGCTTCAAGACTTCTCCTCCACTCCAGGAATTTCACAAATAAATCAGGTTTCAGAATAACAGCCATGTTAGTCTGTATTCGCAAAAAGAAAAGGAGTACTTGTGGCACCTTAGAGACTAACCAATTTATTTGAGCATAAGCTTTCGTGAGCTACAGCTCACTTCATCAGATGCATACTGTGGAAAGTGTAGAAGATCTTTTTATATACACACAAAGCATGAAAAAATACCTCCTCCCACCCCACCCTCCTGCTGGTAATAGCTTATCTAAAGTGATCACTCTCCTTACAATGTGTATCATATGATTCTACACTTTCCACAGTATGCATCCGATGAAGTGAGCTGTAGCTCACAAAAGCTTATGCTCAGATAAATTGGTTAGTCTCTAAGGTGCCACAAGTACTCCTTTTCTTTTTACAAATAAATCACTGTCTGCCTCTTTTTAACCATGTTGCTATAGGGTAATGGCTTCACGGAGCACTTCAGATCTGTGTTTTACTTATTCCTGGCTCACCCATATATATAGACACTGTTGAACAGCCTTGATTGGAACAGATTTTGTGGCATTTCTATAATAAAATATTATGCCCAATGAAGTTGATTTCAGCCAGTCAGATTGCAGACTGATTTAATCCCTCAGTGGTATGACATTTGCATTATCCAAAGCCAGCTGAAATCATTTTCTGTCATGAATATTCATTCAGAGATGTTACTATTCAAGACAATACTGGAATCCAAACAAACAGGACAGGGTGCATAAAAAAAGTGTGTCTTCCTTTAGAAAATATGACCCTCCTTGATAGGGTGACCAGATAGCAAATGTGAAAAATCAAGACAGGGGTGGGAGATAATAGGAGCCTATATAAGAAAAAGACCCAAAAATCTGGACTGTCCCTGTAAAATGAGGTCATCTGGTCACCCTACTCCTTGATGCTTCTAGGTCTTTTACGTAAAAATACAATATGGGACTGAAATCCCCCTTTTTTTCCCCCCTGGGCTCAGGACATAACTAGAATAGAGACAGCAATCATTATCACAATCTGATCAAGTCCAAATTTTACTCTTCAAAGGCTGCATATCTACATGAACAGATCTTTGCTGTAAGTAATTACCAAAAGTATGACTTGGTATAGAATAATGAATGTTCACATGGTCAAAAAAGCAACTGGGAAGTGATTCTCCTTTCTAGATTTGAGGATCTATCAAGCCTGTTATCCATGAGGATATACTGACACCGGAAAATATGATTCACCTTCCTGAGTGGCATTTTATAGTAACTTTGCCTTATTTTCAAAAGTTAAATCCTATCCTGTCTACACTAGGGAAATTTCACAAACAATTTTTACTATTGTTAACAGCAGTTTTGCTCCACCATATTAACAGTGGTAGTTTTATTTTAGATGGGTCACCAACTGCTGACAGCATTTTAAGCACTGTAGCCATGATATATCCCTGAGCCAGTGTAGGAAAAAAGCAGCTTCTGCTTTCTGATCAGCAAGGTTGTCAACAGCCAATTTGGCAACCACGAATTAGACAGTCATCTAACCCAGCTCGGAGCAGAACTAATCGTAGCCAACAACCCATCTGCACTAGGGTTCCCAATGCTGCTAAAACCAAAGGGCAAAATTTCCCTAGTATAGATAGGGCTATTTGGTAGAAAACTTCTGGAGACACACACCCTTCCCATACCCCCACCTCCTCATATATTGTCAACTACAGGCGGGGGAGGGCGGTGTGTGGAGAGACATTGTTAGAGGGGAAATATGTAGAATTATTCAAGCAAAGAGAGCTGCCAGGATTCTGCAGATAGCCTGCATGGGTTGTTAGTAGAGACAACATGGGCCCAAACCAAAACAGCAAATCCAAACCTTCCCAATCATTCAGTAAATTCTGACATGAATCTGAGCTTCTTAAATCAGGCCAATTTCTAGTTATTACTCTTTGGTGTTGAGATGTTAATATTAAGTATGAAGGGGAGAAAGCCTGACCAGATGAGTGATCAGCAACTACTTTTTCATATGGAGAAGTTCCTGGTATATGACCAGTGAACAAGACTGTTTAGCCAGCTCTTTGAGGGAAGCAGTCAGAATTGCTTTTTATGTTATATTCTTTAAACATAGCATAGCCCCTTTGCAGCCAGAGCAGCTAGTCAAAGTTCAGGGACCTGAGAATGTTCCATTAGAAGCAGAAATTGATGGGGTCTGGTATTTTCTTTGATGCAATGTTGTTTATATATAAGGAACGTACAAAGTCCTGAACTTCTCTGAACACAGGAATACTTCTCTGAACACAGGAAGAACCAAAACAAGAGGAGTAGTTTCTTAGCTTACAGCCCAACCCTCTTTAGTCAACAGACCCAATTGCTCTCACTCTAGGTTTTTCCAGGGTCTCCCTGTGCTCTCTGGCTACTGCTTGGCTATCTTGCTCTTTTGCCTCTCCCTCTTCAAACTCTTGGGGGAGTTCACAACACATCGTGACAGTTATTTTAATTAAAGGGTACATTCACACTCACTCTCAAAGAGGTTTAAACTCAAACCTATAATAAAGTTTCATCCAGCTCATATAAATATATTTATTAACATATCCACATACAATGTAATATGCAATGTCATGATATTTTTATTTTACATAATTTTGATTTTAATATATTTTATACAATTTTAGGCATGCTCTGGCATATTTTCTGGTTGGTTTATAAATGACTTTTTCCTGAAGCCCTTTCTGTGTTGAAAATGTAGCAATACCTTATAGCTACAATTCTTCGTTTACATACCATGTATCAGAGGTTTTCAAACGGTGCGGCACACCCCAATAGGGGGGCATGGAGGAATGTTCAGGGAGGCCAGCAGTAACACCAGGCGGCTTGTGCCAGCCCTCACTGGGAGTGTGGGCAGGGAGCCCCACCTCCACCCCAACTCACCTCAGCAGGCCACTCAGCCTGTGGGTCAGTATCAACATCCACCGTGGCCATGCCGATTTCCATTCCTGACAACGTCCGTGTCCAGCACTGGCTCTGCCCCCAGATACCATCACGTGCATCTTCCCCCACCCTGAAAACCAGAGAGGGGAGGAGCAGGTATTGGCCCTGCTCTTGTCATGCAGTATCACTGCAAGGCAGAAGCAGCCCATTGCTGAGGAATCCTTGGCTGTGCCATTGGTAAGTATCTATGTATTTGACACTTACAGGTATAGGTAATTTAATTAAAGTTGTGTGAAGGTCTCTGTTAGGTTTATAAGTAGACTATCAAGCATCCTTTTGCATGTGTCTACTTTTGTCTGGGCTGGTGTACAACCAAAAACACAAAATGGGAGACGGGGGGGCCTCAGCTCAAAAAGTTTGCAAACCACTGATGTATTGGAACCTCTGAAGGTCCAATTGAAATCAATGGCAAAACTCCTGTTGACTTAAATGGGAGCAAGCTTAGGCCCCAAAAATAAAATACACATAAGAAAAAAGATAAGAAAATCCAGTTTTATATTTTCCTTCCCCATCTCTGTTGCAACTCTGGTTTTAGGACTACGTACCAACTAAAACATGTAAGGGTTGTTTGATGGTATTTTTCTGTTCCGTTTTTTTTATTATTTTAAAAAATTCAAAACAAACATTATAAAAAGTATAATTTTTTGCTTTTCTTCATCTGCAACACGTTCTTTTATTCTCACCAGCTCAATCTCCTTTGCCCTTATCTCTGCCAACAACACTTCAGTAGCAGCTGGCCCCTTTTCATATACTAGATTATATAAAAATAGTGAAGACAGGAGCTGTTTAGCAGACCTGTTTTTAAATAGGAATTCAAGTGTGAACAGAACATTGTCACTGCTGCTGCATAATTGAAAGCAGCAACAACAGGTGCATGCTTTAAAAATAAGAGAAAAAACTGCATTAAAAATTTTATTCCCATGAACCGTGTCCCTGCCACTTTCATCTGTGCCTCCCTAGTGGCTGAGCTGCTTTCAGTTTTCACCATCTACTACAGAAGTTAAATCAGGAGCATTAAATAGCAGCCCATTGTACTTTTTAAAATACAAATTCAAAGTTGAAAATGGCTTGGAAAAGAAAAGTAATGCTTCCATTATATAAATGTGTAGTGCACAAAAGTTTTTGGTCACAAAGAACAGAGCCAAATTAGAAATAATGCAGCAAAAGGCATGGAGATGATTAGAGACACACAGTAGGCTTCCAAAAGAGACAAAAATATAAAAAGCTAGGGCAGGACTGAGAAGTGTATTTTATTTGACAAGGAGCAAAGTAAAAGGATACAAGTACAGAAGCTGGTACTAGTACAGTATACACTACACTAGTACAATGAAGGACAACCAGTGCTCCTATTTATCCTATCCCATAATTTAAAAATAACAAACAAAAATATCAAGGTGACGCACTTGATAAGTTCAATTTAAGTGATGCTGATAATTAATCTGTGGAACTCACTGTCACAAGGTATTATTGAGGCAAAGACCTTCATGAATATTCAGAGGAATACACATTTTTATTGAAAAAATAGAGTCTGCAATTACATTAGTTAGGAAAGAAGTTATGATTCATAATATCAGCTGATTTCCAGCTATAATAAAGAAGGAATTTTGCCTTCATGGTACAGTACTGCACAATTGGTTAGGTGTGAAGAGGGAAAGAGAAGGAGAATGTATGTGTGCGACCACATGTGTGTTTACCCATCTTTTCATCAGATATAGGCCACTATTGGAGACAGGATACTGGATGGAACTAGATGGACCATTAATGTGGTATAGTCTACCAGTGTTTAAAAATTTTTAGAAACAAATATTATTTTTTATTGATTAAACAGGAAGAATGCACAATGAAGTAAAAACAAAAACTATGTAAAATGTGCATACAGATAACAAACTTGGATTATACTCTTAAAAAGAAAAAATGACCAGAGGAGTTCTTCCCATTGCATAAAGCCTACTTTGTGCCATTTATGACAGACCATGCATCCTGTTAATAATGCATTTTATTTACTTTTAAATGTACGAAAGAGACCATTTTAGAGGGAGAGGAGAATTACTGTCACATAAGTATACTCATACTCCTGGAATTAAAAGTAGAAGAAGAGCAGCACAACTTTAACAGGAGGTGTACAAAACAGATTTGTATATCTAACTAAAATTATTTACCATGAGGTGGTGACCAGATATTCATTAAGAGCCTGATCCAAAGCCCAGTGAAATTCCTGGGAGTTTTTCACTTAATTTAAATGGATTTTGACTCATGTTTTAGTGGCCTAATACTGAAGAGGTGCTGACTGCTGCAATTCTGTGGAATGAGACAAAATGCTTGGGTGGCTCTGAAGAGTTAAAGAGATAGGAGGGGGGGAAAAGCCAGAATAGTGAGACCAGTGTAGCCAATAGTAATCATATAGAATCACATGTGGACTGGAAATGCTATGTACTGCATTTTGATGAAAATAAGGCTCATTTAAAAGACTTTAAGTATGAACTGTGGCTTTGGTTTGCTGGATAAAGGAGCTCTTCTGCTTCCCCTTAATCAATACAGAAGCCTAGAAATGGTAGTTAACTCTGATTGTTGGAGACTATTTCTTTACCCTATACACAAGAGATACTTCACACTTTGCTATCCTTAGGCAAGAGCTAATCCAATGCTGTCACCTTGGTTTCCAAAATTATTAGCTTTTTTTTTTTTTTTTTAAAAACAGCCAGCGTGGCACTTAGGGACCACTTTAGCTCATGTTTAAAGAGTATGAGGAAAAGATGTTACTCAGGATGTATGTGAAAAGGAGTTATTGTGGAATTCACTGCAAAATGTATTGTAGAATTCAATTCCTTGTTTTTGTGCTTTTATTGATAACTGCATAATCAAATGGGTTTATTTTGCACCACATCTTACTTAAATTAGAAATAAAACTACTCTAGCATGTGCTCCTGGTTTTACTGTGAACAGCAAAACCATTTCATAGTGAAAATAGTCAGTTGTAGAGCTCTCTTGAGTACCATGTCAAAAAATGTGGATACTAATGGGCATTCCCATAACATATTCCATATGTAACCCTTCTGCCCATCAGAGTTGGCAGCAACAAGGGCTGGGTTCAGTATCTAGGGGTTCCGTTCCAACAACACAATAACATGATGCAAAACCAGATCAAGCCCCCACCCAGTGACCTGGGACAAATATATATCACCCCACCTGGGCACCTCTGCTCCGCCAGCTGCTCCACTCCACCAGCTGTCCCGTGAGCCACTCCAGCCATCCCGCAAACTGCTCTGCTCCACCAGCCGCTCCATTCCACCAGCTGTCCCGCAAGCCACTCCAGCCATCCCACAATATATCTTCAGGCCCCCCCACTACTTAACACAGCGCTCAGTGACTTCAGCTCTTAGTAATTTTAGCTCTTTAGTGATTTCAGCTTGTAGTAGGGGAGCCTCAGTGCTGGTGCACCATTGGCCCAAAGTGAATTCAGCTCAGCAGCCTGTAACAAGACTCCTAATGGAACCAAAATTAGCTCTGATATTCCACAGCAGAAAGAGGAGACGGTGCAATTGGTGTTTCAGACCCTCACCTGGGGCCCATACCACCGGGTATGGGCCCCAGACTCTCTCCATTCACTAGGTTTTGGAAGCCATGACCCTGGCCTAGCAAGTGCTGCTTAGTTGATGGCGAGTCCCTCCATCATAACAAAAGGCCAAGTACAGTTCCACTGTCCTTAATTCACATAATCAGGATAATAACAGTCCTGCCCTTCCTGCCCCAATAACAGAGAAACTGGGGCTCCTACAGCAGCCAAAGTGACTACCTAGGCCGGGTGGGTGTGCCTGTGCAAATGAGATCAGCCCCTGAAGTTCTTTTCCACAACTCACCACCAGATGTCAAGGCAGAGCTCATCCTGACTCTGCTTACACATAAATCTGAACATCTCCTACTCTAGTTCAAGTTCAGGAGGCCCTCAAGGATATCCAGTACATTTGGTGGAAAATCTTGAATTGGATTGAGTTATCATAGAGATCTAATAATTTAATCAATGACACTTTATAAATTGACAGCATCTATTTTCACGGGAGAGCTAGGATAGCAATATTGACTATGGACAGTATTTCATGCTCAGTGACTGAATGCTGCTGCTAGCCCTGACAACCTGTGCACTCCCAGACCCTGGGTAAAAAATTTCAGAAGCACCTAAGGCCTATTTTCAAAAACAACTTAGACGTTTAGGAGCTTATGTCTCATTGAAAGTCACTGGGATTTAGGCCCCTAAGGCCCAGATCTTCAAATATGTTTAGGCACTTAACTCCCATTGGTTGAGGATCTGGGCCTAAATGCCTCACTCACTTTTGAAAATGGGACTTCGGTGTAGAGGTGCATGGAGGTAAAATTTTCAAGAGCCCCCACCACCTCATCCCACATGAATAATCTCTTTTCTATTCCCCAGTTGTGTGCAGCCAGGGAGAAGGAGCTCCTTCCATGTGTATCTAGACCAGTGAGAGAAATAAATTAAGAAACAAACTGAAAAAAAAATTGGCCCAGGCAGAAATTTAACCTTCCAGGTGCTTTAATGCATTAGCTATTGTGCACTAACCTACAGTAACAATGTGCTGGTTGACTAACCTGATTCTTGACAATCTACAACAGAGTGGCAAGAAGTCACAAGTGGATCCATGCACATGTATGGAGACTAGAAACTTATAGGCTGGCCTGGCTAGCAGCCGTGCTAAGTATCCTGCCCAGTCACTGACCTTACATGGGAGAAATAGTACTCATGTTAATATCTCAGAGCTTCCACATTTATAGTAATTGGACCTGTTACCTTGCATCTTGGGTAGTCATTGACAACAGTTAAATATAGGTGTGAAGTGTTACTATTCTAACTTGGTAGCATTTTACATCCATTTTGCATTGGTTTAAGTGACTATAAAAGTCAAGGATAATGGAGAAGCAGGCCAATTTTATCTAAAATATTACTCCAGCCAACTTGTGATAATCGTTTACTTGTGTTTTTACACCCAATCCATCCCCCTAATATTCCTAATGAGTACATTTTCATCAAAATATAACAAGTTCCACACGGTTTTGATACAAAACTATCTGACATGTAGGCTCAGGTTCTATCAAAATATTTTAAAAACATGTCAACTTGTAACAGGGGACACTCACCTCTTGAGCACCTCCTGCTGCTGTTGTAGTCCTTCTCCCACTCTTGGTTGTCAACCTCACTTGGTGGGTCTTCAGGGGCTCAGCATACCGTACAATTCACACAGTGAAGAACAGATCACTTCCAGGGTAGTAAAGAGTTCAACAAACTGTTTGCATTCACCAGGGTTTTGTGCGCCACCTCCGGGCCCTTTAATTACAGACTTTCACTTGTGCTTCTCAAGAAGCTTTGTCCCCTTCTCAGGCTTAGGCTACTTTGCCAGTGGGGGAACCTGGGACTACCCACTATTCCAGTTTCCAATCTAGGGAAGCAGCCACATAAACAGCAGCCACATACTGCTTCCTTTAGTTAGCTGCTTCCTTTAGTCCCCTCTTCCCACCTGGTGCCTTTACTTCCACCCATTACCTTTGGGTTAAAGTTCCCAGGTCCTCTTCCCTATCCCTGCTCCAGTAAATACATCCACTCAAGCTCCTTTTGGCCACAGAGAAGCACCCTTGCTCACCCCTGTAGCTCCTTTTAACTGAGCCTGCTGGGATTTGATTGGCTTTTCCCATCCAGCTTTTCTCGGCAACCCTGGAGGACCCCCACTTGGTTGCTCCTTTCCTGGGGATGGGTATAGTAGAACTGCAGAGCCTCCAACAGAGGGCCATGAAGGGCCAGATATACCCCATCAAAGAAGCTTAGCAAACTTTTTACTAAACCTGAGCTGAGTTTAGAGTTTGTAAAAAACTGTTGAGTTTCCCCTAGTTTCAGGGTTACACAGCTCTAGTTAGAATGGCACAAAACATTTCTTATACTTTTTTTTATTTTGTTATGTTACTTTTTCAGATATAAGATGTACAATATAATCTACAAACCCACACAAGCACACTAGAGATTTCTAGCTGAGCTTTTTTGCCTTTTTTTTTCATTTAAAATCTAATACCAGATTTAAAGAAATCCAACATTTTAATAGGCTGGATAGTTTATACTCATTTAAAGTTCATATTTTCTACAATGTTAATAAAATATCTCCAAGCTTTTAATTTTTAGTATAGCTAAAAGCATTTTCCAGGTGATCTGTTAACTTTTGATTGCATTGTATTCTACTTCTGTCGGTTCTGAAAAATAAGAGCTGCTTAATGCTAAGGGCATATGCCATGCTAAGTAAGCAGTCATTCATACTCTGCTCCATCAAAATGTAAACAAAATTAAAATCTAAGTTTAGCAGAATCCATTTATGCTGCTATGATTAAATATCTATAAATATTTCTGCCATCATCATTGATTTCCATGAGTTTACAAATATACTGTGGAATTATTTTCTTTGCTTAAAGCTTGGCCAACACAATTTAACACAACACATATTCATACCTATTATAAATGGGTGCAACTCCATTGAAGTAAATAGTCCAGAGACTATGGTCCAGATTAGTTGCACTCAGCACAGGACCTAAGGTGATGGGAGGATTTGGATTTGTGCTGCCTTCACTGTTCTCTCCTCCTGAGGCCTGTTACAGGCAGCTCAGACTACCGTGCAACTTAGAGCCTTAGGGCTGCTCTAACTTACACCCAGCTGCTGATGGCTTCAACCAGCCATTTTGGCAGATGTAGACTGTCAGAGTGCAGTGGTGCTTCCGTCATGCTGCTTTTCCAAGGTCTATGCCATGTGTGAGGGGAAACCCCAAGTAGTCATTTTAAACTGGCTTTCAGCCAGATCATAAGGGTGAACGGAGGCCAGTCTGTTTAAACAGACATGTAACCTGTGCCTGTCACTCTAATGTTTGAGTACCTTATAAAAATATCAGAGGCAGAATTTCCTGCCTGCTTTCCCCAATAGAGTTTTATATCAATGTTGAATTGGGTCCTAAGACCAGAAGACTGATTTGTATCATATGTAGCCATTTAAATCTGTGCAGAGTGAGTGTAAGGTGCTATTAATGAACTATTTACTTAAATTAAGTTAAAATGGATAAAGCAAAATACTATATATCAAATATTTAGTAATTATTTATAATTATATTATAATATATTTTCAAATATTTGAAATAAATTAGAAAACCTTTGTTTCTATATGCATCAGTTCCAGTTAATTTCTGAAGCCCTTACAAGTATAAAATTCCCATTTACTTAAGTTAACTTTGTGTAAATGCTACAAGACCAGGTCCTCAGTGATGATACAGTCAAGTTCTAAGTCATGCAGTTTTACTGTGTGCTATACAGCTGAGAAGTAGTGAATAAATTGTTTTATTTTTCTAACTCCCTTCATAAAGTTATTTAAGCAATCACCTGACCTCTTTATCTAAAGAGAGATTCATACTTCTACCCAGTAAGATGTTTGTAAATATTTTTAAATGAGTTTCTAGACTCTAGATTCCCAGGTGACAATGACCATATTGGCACCATGTAGCACAAAGGACCTACTTCAAAGTCCATTGAACTGCATTCAGTAATAGTAACAGTGGCAATTCTATGACTTAGCATTTAGGATGGTAGATGGGATGACAAAATGTTTTCCTATGAGACAAAAAAAGCCACAATCACTCCTTTGCTTTCAGTGGTAATATTTAAAATACTGTAGATGAAGTGCTCTGATCCATTTCAAAGTGGTAACTTATCAGTTTAGTACTGTCTGAATTAATTTAAAATGTTAATAATAAATAAATACATTACTAATATCTTCCAGAGAACACAGGGTACAATGGTTAAAGCATAGCATAAAGTCAGGAGATCTAGGTTCTGTTCCTGTCTTCATAACAATGAAGTTATGAGGTTTCCGCTGCAAAATCCTACCTCAGCACCTCATCGTGGCGTAGCGGTGACCCTGGCCATCTGACAGCTATGGTAGTGGGGCGTATGCCCTGGCAGGTCTAACCATGCTAGAAAGGTGTCGGACTACCCAATCCAGGGAGGGGGATTGCTCTCTCAGAGGAAAGAGCGCTTTTCCTTCTCCTTAGAGGTTGAAGGCTAGTTAAGCTTGAGGAGGTATGCATGCCTGCCTGCCCAGCCAGTGGGATGGCTTGAAGTCAACGGCTAAAACAACATGAGTAAATGGGCCTCAGTTCCCTGCGCGTCATTGAACCGTTCTTTGGTGGCGGAGCAGAAATCGAGCAACGAGAAGTTGCTAAAAATGTCAGGTGCTAGGCCAACATGGAAAAGGACACCCTTGCTGTGTGTACTTACAATTGTAGGTTGCTGGCGAGGGAGGAAATGTTAAACCATCTGATGGAGGAGAAGAAAAGGACAAGATGTGACATTCTCGGTGTCTGCGAAACCTGACGAAAGAAGGAGTTGGAAGTCAACTGGAAGGATGGAAGCGCTCTGAGGCTCGGAAAGGGAGATGGCACTAGAAATATTGGAGGAGTCGGATTTATCGTCAGTAAGGATTGGTCTTTGAAAGTCATATCATGCCAGCTAATATCATCACATTATCGGTGTGCTGCATCTTCAGATGGAGTCAAAAGCTACCTTCAAGGGTCATCCAGGCCTATGCTCCTGTCAGGGTTCCTTCCCCACTCTGAACTCTGGAGTACAGATGTGGGGACCCACATGCAAGACCCCCTAAGCTTATTTTTAACCAGCTTAGGTTAAAAACTTTCCCAAGGCACAAATTCCACCTTGTCCTTGAACAGTATGCTGCCACCACCAAGTGATTTAGACAAAGAATCAAGGAAAGGACCACTTGGAGTTCCTGTTCCCCCAAAATATCCCCCCAAGCCCTTACACCCGCTTTCCTGGGGAGGCTTGAGAATAATATCCTAATCAATTGGTTACAAAGTGAACACAGACCCAAATCCCTGGATCTTTGGATGCTGAAAAAAAAATCAATCAGTTCTTAAAAGAAGAATTTTATTTAAAAAAAAAAGAAAACATAAAAATCCCCTCTGTAAAATCAGGTTGGAAGATAACTTCACAGGGTAACAAAAGATGCACAAAACAGAGGAACCCCCTCTAGCCTTAGTTTCAGTGTTACAACAATACAGGGATAAACCTCCCTCCAGCAAAGGGAAAATTCACAAGTTGAGAAAACAAAGATAAACTAATACACCTTGCCTGGCTGTACTTACAATTTCTGTAATATGAGAGACTGGTTCAGAATAGTTTGGAGGACGTGGATTGATGTCCGGTCTCTCTTAGTCCCAAGAGCGAACAAACACAGAAACAAAGAGCCCAACACAAAGCCTCTGTCCCCAGCCCCAGGTTTGAAAGTATCTTTTGTCCCCATTGGTTCCTTTGGTCAGGTGCCAACCAGGTTATTTGAGCTTCTTAACCCCTTACAGGTAAGGAGGAATTTTAGGCTACCCTTATGGTTATGACAGCTCCCACAAGTGCAAGTGAGGACAAAGAAGTGGAAGAATTCTACTGAGAAAGAGCCCTCGTGCAAAAGTCCACTTACACTATCACGATGGGAGATTTCAACACCAAGGTTGGGCGAGGGAAAGCTGGCGAAAAGTTCATAGGAAGATATGGCAGTGGCAAAAGGAATGAAAGAGGAGAAAGGTGGGTAGCGATGGCAGAAATGAAGAACTGTACGTGGCAAACACCTGGTACAAAAAGAAAACCGCAAGCAGGTGGATGTGGATCATGCCAAACGCAAAAAGCAAGAACGAAATCAACTATATTTTAGCAATAAAAGGCACATCGTCCAAGACGTCTCTGTGGTGCTGCAACACCAGCAGTGACCATCGCCTGCTTAGAGCAAAGTTGCTTTTTGATGAAGTGGTGGAAAAGAAGGCGCTACAGATGGCAAACAGGAAACAGCGGCCGAAGACGTTCGATGAAGCAAAGCTGAAGAAATCGATTTCTGGGTTTGACTGGAGCCAGATGGAAAAGTGTGATGAGAACCATAGTATCTTTGCCAACAAGCTGAGATGTTGCATAAAAGCAGCTGAAATCGAAAAGCTGAAGGAGGCAAAGGGAAGAATCTCAAACGAAACAAAAAGCTTTTCGGCGAAGCAGAGAAACATGAAAAGGAGCTCGGATAACAACCTTGAGTACTCCATTCTGTGCAAGCTTATATGGCGAAAACTGAAGGATGACTTTGAGAACTTCCAGAAAGAAAAGTGCCTCAAACAGCTGAATCACGCAAGAGCCTCAGGACATGTAAGTGGGAATTGACGCAGTATAGATTGAGCGTAACAGTATTGAAGAACAAGGATGAAGAGACAGTAATCGACAGAGCAGGGATGGAGGAGGTCTGCAGGGACGGAAGAGGTCTGCAGGGACTTCTATACAGAACTGTTCAAATCAAGAATCAATGTCCCTCTCCCAATGCTCCAAGAGTCAGAAGAACGCGTCCCCCCAATAACTGTCAGCGAAGTCCGAAGCGCACTACACCAGATGAAGAAGGGAAAAGCTCCAGGCAAAGATGGAATAATATCAGAAATTACTTCTGCAGGAGGCAAAGAACTTTGAAAGGTCCTCGCTTTAAGATTCAGTCGATATCTTGAAGAAGGAAGAATACCATCAAGCTGGAAGGAGTCGAATACCATCTTGCTGCACAAGAAGGGCGATCAAGAAAATCTTAAGAACTACCGCCCTATATGCCTGCTCTCTCACATCTCCAAGCTCTTTACAAAGGTAATAATGAACCAACTCTCACAGAGTCTGGATGAACAACAGCTGAGAGAGCAGGCAGGATTCCGAAGAAATTTCAGCACGATCGACCATATATTTACCTAGCCAGCTCCTAGAAAGAGCAAGGGAATACAAACTCCCGCTGTGCATTGCTTTCGTTGACTACGAAAAAGCCTTCGATAGCGTCGAGTTTAACGCAATATTAAAGGCACTCACAGAGCAGGGCATTAACACGCAGTACATCAGTTTGTTGAAGGAAGTGAATACTGGATGCACAACAGACATTACTCTCCTTGAAACACCCCTCTGCATCCCAATCGAGAAAGGCGTGAAGCAAGGAGATACGATTTCACTGAAACTATTCACCGCCTGCCTCGAAATGGTTATGAACAAGATCAATTGGAGGAGTGGTGTCAACATAAATGGAGAACAATTATCTCAGATTTGCGGATGACATCGTGCTAATTGCCGAAAGCACCAACCAACTGCGGAGCATGCTACGAAGACTCGACAAGAAAAGCAGTCAGGTCGGCCTGAAAATGAACCTCTGTAAAACGAAATATATGTGATCAGACGTCTTACGACAAGCCCGAATAATGGTAGCAGGAGAAGAAATCAAAGAAGTGGAACAGTACATATATGTGGGCCAAGACCTGAATGGAGAACTCTCGAGAAGGATTCGAGCAGGATGGTGTGCATTCAGTTCCATCAAGGACATCCTCAAAGGAAAAATTGACAAGACCACAAGCGCAAATATCTTTAATTCAACAATGCTGCCAGCCATGTTGTACGCAGTGAAACGTGGGCACTGACAAAGAGAGAAGAGCAGCGGCTGTTGGTAGCTGAAAGGGCAATGGAACGAGCTATGTTGGGAATCTCCCTTCTGGATCGCATCCCAAATGAAATGAACAGAGAACGCAGCGGTGTGAAAGATATTGTCATGGAAAGCAGACATAGTAATATGCAATGGGTGGGCCACACAGCATGGCTCATGGACAATAGGTGGACCACAATCATAGCTGAGTGGTACCCATGAGAACAGAAAAGACCACCCAGCCGGCCTCCAAGAAGATGGGAAGATGACACTGTTAAACGTTTCGGACGAACGTGAAGAAGAAAGGCGAGAGTGCGAGAAGAATGGCGGACATGTTGTGATTGGCGCAGTCTTAATGACAGCTGAAGACTGATCGATCCAGGTGATCTAGGTTATGAGGTTTAATTCACTAGTGCTTGTACTAATGTTTGGGAAGGCATTAGAGAACAACAAATCTATGGCGACCCTGCCTGACCTCTCATATTGTAAAACACAGACTAGAAAATGACATATCTGATAACCTATAGCTATATCTGTTAAACTAACTAAAGCCTTCTAACGATTGCTGAAATGGAAGAGATGTCTGAGAGGAAAGGATATGCCAGTTGTGGAAGGACCCATTGCCAAAAAGAACAGACATGTTTTCTTTCCCTCCCTCATCCCATTCATCCTCTTAATTCTTTTACTCCATTTTCCATATCTCTTCCTATTCCTTTATCTGTGCCTCAGCCATTCAGAACCAAACTCTTAATTGAAAGGCTCTCTTCCCATTCTCTCAGCCTGGGCTGCTTCTGTACCTCTATCTAGGCACCCACGGAGAGTCCCCATCAGTACCTGTGCTGTGGCTGAAGGAAGCCTACTTACAGAATGTGTAGTGGTTGACCAGGCTTCTCCCCTGTCTGAGGTGTGTTTAGGCCCGCAGCTCAAGAATCAGCTCAGTGCTACCACTAAGATGTCTTCTTCACATCTCTCTCCTCTGAGTTCTACCTTCTCACCCACTGCCTTCCCCATTATTTGATCCAGTGGCACCAAGAAATCTTGCTTCTCTCACCTTCTTACTAGCCAGGCACTCCCTTCTCCCACTGAGAACTTGACATCCAGCTTCAACCCCATATTATTTCAGCCAGTGTTGCTAGCAAAACTTCCAACCTCTTGCCATCTCCCCAAGTCATTTGCTTGGGGGCAAATGGGTATTCTTGCTAGCCCACTGGGGGAAGGGAAAAGGGGTAGTGTCAAAAAGTGCACTTATGCCGTCCCAGCTCAATACGAGTGTGATAATTTCTAGCAAACTAAAATCTACGGGCATTTCTCATGCACAAATGTACCTGGTGCGAGGATGTGTGTGTGTGGAGAAGGCAGTTCTCATGAAAGAAGTCTTCCAAATTCAAGCACCAATCTTGCTGAGATCCACTTAATAAAGTGCTGTTTTGGACAGTAAAATTATGACAGTAGTTGATGTCTTTTTTAATTTTGTGGGCTACTTCCTCTTTGAACTGTTTTTTTCTCAAGGTTCTTGGGGAAAAGTAAGGTACAGCCAATATCGCTGACTTCACTTTGCAAGCTACAGACCAACTCTGATTTATATATAAAATATGCTGCTGTAATTTTAGCTCCTTGAAGAGTTCCCTCATAATTTACCTTCCCTTCCACACACACTTATTTTTAGGAAGAAAACCCATCCCCTTCTGACAACATGGGCAGGAATTTCAGAATGAGAAGGCACCTGTACAGCCTGCTAAAACAGCAAAGAATAGCTACAAGCAGCCATTGCCCTGCCTTCCCTCCCTGCCAAGAAGTTTGCCATCTAAAGACAAAGCTGGAGAGAAGCATCCAAGCTCTTGTCAATCTGACGGTTAAGGAGCGGCAAAGAGACGCACCAGTACCCCTCAATCTGGCAGATGGGAAGGAAGGCAGGAAAAAAGCATCACTTATTCCCTTTTCAGTACATAAAATGGGATGAGGGAAGCAGGGGAAAAGTATCTAGGTGCATAGTCAGATCAGCCAGCCAGATCAGGGCAAGGAAACCAGGAAAAGTACCCACGAGAACCCTCTAATTAAGTCTGCCAGCCAGGGGGGAGAAGTAAGGAGAAACACAAACACAAATTTAATAAATCTGCCAACCATTGGAGATGGGGGAGAGGTGAGGAGATGCCTCCCTAGTAAACCTTCATTCCTCTATATTGAAAACATTTTGGGAGCCTCAAAGATGAAAAGCACTTCATGGTGGGGCAGGGAGTGGAATGGTTTGACATGCTGTTCTGGATTAATCCTGAAATCTTCAGACTAATTGGAAAGCAAATATGTAGAGCAAGAAGCAGACAGGCAAAGCATATGTTACAGCATTGGTAGCTACTGTGAAGGGGAGAATAAATGTATTATTCACTAAAGTATAGCTCAATTAAAGGTTTTTATAAGCCACAAAAGATCAGGCTACAATATGGAGAATCATTTCCTGAACCCTGGAGCAAACTGTATTACAGTATCAGTGTTGCAATGAGCATCGTTTGCAATCATTTTTAATATGAATGGGGCAATCAGAACCCCACTAAGATAAGACAGGTGGCAATAATTATAACAGCAATATTTTTAGTAAGCCGTTGTCTACTTCTTGTCTAACTGTGTTGATTTTCCAAGATGTTCCAAGATTTCCAATATTCTTTATTTCCATTCTATTGCCTTTTTTTAATACCATGAAAAAGTGGCCATGGAGATGTATAAAAACCCAATATGAATGTAAATATTTTGAATGAATGAATATTTTGCAATGAATTGCTTTGTTTTTGCTGTTGAAAGCCCTTTGCAGGATTAAAAGCCCAAACAGACCTATTGCCTGAACTTGACAGACATGAAAAAAAGCTGACTAAAAATAAGAGGGAATTGAAGCTATTTTTATTGTCTACACTGAGAAAAAGACAAGACAGAAAGAATATAAATGGGAAAAGCTAGGTATTTGGGATTTTTACAATTCTTTCAATTTAAATAATCTAAGGTGTTAGTCTGAGGTAATTTCCTCTCCTAACATAGGCATTTCATGTATTGTAAGTGAAGAATGATACAGTAACAGAAATATTTTAAACTAGAGATTTTCTTAATGCTGTTTTTTCTAATACTGCTCATCTCTTAGCATAAAACAGTTTTTATAAGGGGACACACAAATCAGTTTAACATCAGTTTTGCTCAGGAAAGCATGTGTGGTGCATTTGTTCTCTGCTGCCCAAAATGTGCTAAAAAACTATTCATTTTATTTATATTATCTATGAACCAAATCCTGCAATCTTTCTTCAGTCTTTGCTTAGGAAAAGAACTCACACTGAAGTCACTGAGTCAAATTGCAGATAGTTTCAGTCAGCATAGCTTTACTGAAGTCAATGGTGTTCTGTCAATTTACACCAGCTGGGTATTTGGTCCAATGAGTTTTGCTTGAAAATGGAGTGTAGGTGTGGGCCCTATTTATATAGCTTTCTAGATGGACAGGGTATTTTTATAGCTGCTAAAATGTATTTTAAGTAGGGCTGTCAAGCGCTTAAAAAAAATTAATCGCACTGTTAAATAATAGAATAGCATTTATTTAAATAGTTTTGGATGTTTTCTACATTTTCAAATATACTGATTTCAATTACAACACAGAATACAAAGTGTACAGTGCTCACTTTATATTTGATTACAAATATTTACACTGTAAAAAAAACAAATAGTATTTTTCAATTCACCTAATACAAGTACTGTAGTGCAATCTCTTTATCACAAAAGTTGAACTTACAAATGTAGAATTATATAAAAAAACTGCATTCAAAAATAAAACAGTGTAAAACTTTAGAGCCTACAAGTTCACTCAGCCCTACTTCTTGTTCAGCCTATTACTCAGACATACAAGTTTGTTTACATTTGCAGGAGATAATGCTGCCCTCTTCTTGTTTACAATGTCACCTGAAAGTAAGAACAGGCCTTCACGTGGCACTGTTGTAGCCGGCATTGCAAGATATTTACGTGCCAGATGCACTAAAGATTCATATGTCCCTTCATGCTTCAACCACCATTCCAGGAAACATGTTGATGACAAGTTCTGCTTGATAAAGATCCAAAGCAATGCAGCCCATCGCATGTTCATTTTCATCATCTGAGTCAGATGCCACCAGCAGAAGGTTGATTTTCTCTTTTGGTGGTTCAGGTTCTGTAGTTTCCGCATTGGAGTATTTCTCTTTTAAGACTTCTGAAAACATGTTCCACACCTTGTCCCTCTCAGATTTTGGAAGGCACTTCAGATTCTTAAACCTTGGGTCGAATACTGTAGATATCTTTAGAAATCTCACATTGGTACCGTCTTTGCATTTTGTCAAATCTGCTGTGAAAGCGTTCTTAAAACGAACAATGTGCTGAGTCATCATCTGAGACAGCTATAACATGAATATATGGCAGAATGCGGGTAAAACAGAACAGGAAACCATACAATTCTCCCCAAAGGAGTTCAGTCACAAATTATTTCACACTTTTTTTTTTAAACGAGTGTTGTCAGCATGGAAGCATGTCCTCTGGAATGGTGGCCAAAGCATGAAGGGTCATACAAATGTTTAGCATATTTGGCATATAAATACCTTGCAATGCCAGCTACAAAAGTGCCATGCGAACGCCTGTTCTCACTTTCAGGTGACACTGTAAATAAGAAGCGGACAGCATAATTCCCGTAAATGTAAACACACTTGTTTTTCTTAGCGATTGGCTGAACAAGAAATAGGACTGCGTGGACTTGTAGTGTGGGGCCCAAAACAGCCGGTGTCAAGTGGAGTGCCCCAGGGGTCGGTCCTGGGGCCGGTTTTGTTCAATATCTTCATAAATGATCTGGAGGATGGTGTGGATTGCACTCTCAGCAAATTTGCGGATGATACTAAACTGGGAGGAGTGGTAGATATGCTGGAGGGTAGGGATAGGATACAGAGGGACCTAGACAAATTGGAGGATTGGGCCAAAAGAAATCTGATGAGGTTCAGTAAGGATAAGTGCAGGGTCCTGCACTTAGGACGGAAGAACCCAATGCACAGCTACAGACTAGGCAGCAGTTCTGCGGAAAAGGACCTAGGGGTGACAGTGGACGAGAAGCTGGATATGAGTCAGCAGTGTGCCCTTGTTGCCAAGAAGGCCAATGGCATTTTGGGATGTATAAGTAGGGGCATAGCGAGCAGATCGAGGGACATGATCGTCCCCCTCTATTCGACATTGGTGAGGCCTCATCTGGAGTACTGTGTCCAGTTTTGGGCCCCACACTACAAGAAGGATGTGGATAAATTGGAAAGAGTCCAGCGAAGGGCAACAAAAATGATTAGGGGTCTGGAACACATGACTTATGAGGAGAGGCTGAGGGAACTGGGATTGTTTAGTCTGCAGAAGAGAAGAATGAGGGGGGATTTGATAGCTGCTTTCAACTACCTGAGAGGTGGTTCCAGAGAGGATGGTTCTAGACTATTCTCAGTGGTGGAAGAGGACAGGACAAGGAGTAATGGTCTCAAGTTGCAGTGGGGGAGGTTTAGGTTGGATATTAGGAAAAACTTTTTCACTAGGAGGGTGGTGAAACACTGGAATGCGTTGCCTAGGGAGGTGGTGGAATCTCCTTCCTTAGAAGTTTTTAAGGTCAGGCTTGAGAAAGCCCTGGCTGGGATGATTTAATTGGGGATTGGTCCTGCTTTTGAGCAGGGGGTTGGACTAGATGACCTCCTGAGGTCCCTTCCAACCCTGATATTCTATGATTCTATGACTTGTTGGCTCTAAAGTTTTACATTGTTTTGTTTATGAGTGCAGTTATGTAACAAAAAATCTACATTTGTAAGTTGCACTTTCACGATAAAGAGATTGCACTACAGTACTAGTAAGAGGTGAAATGAAAAATACTATTTCTTTTGTTTATCATTTTACAGTGCAAATATTTATAATAAAAATAATATGAAGTGAGCACTTGTACACTTTGTATTCTGTGTTGTAATTGAAATCAATATATTTGAAAATGTAGAAAACATTCAAAAATGTTTAATTTCAATTGGTATTCTATTGTTTAACAGTGATTAAAACTGCATTGGGCAAATTATTGTAAACATAAATGACAGGATTTACTCCATAGGCAATCCTGTTGTGAAAGAAAGAGGTTGTATGCATATTGTTTTATTTTAATTGAAGTGATAAAGTGAAGAAGTAAGGTTAATGTTTGCAATCAAGCATGTTTATGCTATCAAGTTAGTAAAATACACCTGTGTTGAAAGAAGCAGTAAATAAAAAAAAATGAAACCAAGTAATGTGTTTATAAGGACACTTGACCACGGAGTGGAATAATCAGAAATGTAATGTTTGGTTAATAATGCACAGACTTAGCTCAACCATATATACTAAGGTCCTACCATTGTTGTTCAGCAAGATGAACAGACATGGAAGATTTATGCAGTCCTTCTGGCCTGCTGGAGAACAACAGTTCCAGAATTGACTGCATTGTATAATGGACAGCTAAAAAAAGTTAAAAGAACATCACAGAATATAGATGAACTTTGTATAAATTATATGAGTTTTAAACTGAACACTTCTGCAGCTAGCAGAGTATTGATGGAGAAACTCCAACTTGAGCAAGCCTAACTGCAAAAGTGGCAAGGGATGCACCACAGAAGGGCTCCCAGAAAGCAACTTGCAGAGGTAAGTTGCTGACCAGAGCAAATCAGCTGGTGTTCAAGGTTTGTCCCAAGAGGGTTGTACCAACATTTACGGCCGAATTTTTCTTACACAGGCTGGTGTGGCAAGATATGTTTCATAAAGAGACTAGAAAAAAATCCAGTTCCAGTTGCGAGAACTCAAAAGTTGATGTCTCTTCCCTGACTGCATGGTGAGAGAGGATGACCTTTTGGCTGGACATTTCAAATCTTTGAAAGAAATGTGGGTCACTAACTGATTGGTTCATGCTACCACCTCCAAGAAGAGAAACAAAGTTGGACCACCAAGCAGAAATACGATAAAATGACCTGTTTCCTTCAGTATATTTCTTTCTGAAATCCAAAGACATGTGCCAAGGAGAAGACTGAGGTCCTGGGCTGCTCACCTGGGAGTTCTCTTGGTGACATTAAGGATCTGTCTTGGATAGGCACCTTTAAGTGTCTTTCTACTTTCCAGCAATTCAGGTGGCCCACTAGTGCACCAGGAAATGACTATAGTCATGTCTGTCCTTTGCTCCACCTGTGTTTGTTCACAGCCAGAGCGGAAACTGCAATAACTGAGCTGAAAGCTGACAGCTGAGTAAAGATCTGGTGATAAGTAACACACAGACTTTGATGTGGGTCATCACCCAAGAGAATCAACTGACCACTTCCTGAAGCTGACTACCCAACTGGTAAGAAAATGTGCATGCTTATGTATGTATTTTAAAGACTACATCAGTTTTTCTTGTCTTTCTTTTGTAACAGGTTCCAATAAAGACTGCTGTAAACTAGTTTTGTAACTGAAAAAGTTACCATTGACTAATATACATTAATTAGTACATATAATATAACTGTACATGTGAAGACCATAGTTAATAGTTTCACACTGTCTTTCAAGTTCTAGGTGTACATAGACATTAAAAAAAACTGAAGTGTTTATAGGGTTTGCAATAATTCTTCCGTGTATTTGTAACATATTTCTATCCAGGGTGGTTCAATTATAGAATATATTTTTCTGGCTCAAAAGAAATCTACGATCTGTGTCAAGCATAATAGTCCTATCCACCACCCAACTCCTTACCTCTTTCCAAAATGAAGCCAGCATAAGTGGGGCCTTCTGTGTGGTCTGTGTAATATGGTGTTTTCTCCTTAGAATTTCTCTCTATTTGTATTTCACTCTGCCATGTTTTTCTCCCTTTTTTCCTGTGCAGTTTTCCTCCTGCAGCAGTCACTAAGGAGAATATGAGCCCAATTACTTGAGAAGAATTTCAAATCCACAACATTTCAGGGGGTTAGAAATTAGGCAAAACCAGTCACTCTATATCCCTCATAACCCTGGGTCAAATTCTCATGCTAGCATCCAACTTGAGTAGCTGGACTGAATAGTGGGCAGATGCAAGGGGGTGCACCACCATGGGTAAGAGAAATTTTTCTCTCCACTCTCTCCTACACAGCAACTACAAAAGCTACTTCACCCTGTTGGCTGAAGCAGCTGTTTACTGCCCTTATCTGTCCCCAACACGGAAGCAACAAAGATCCACACTTTATTATGATGAGTAGAACTGGGGAAAGAGGGTCAAATCTCCAGCAGGATTTAGAGTGGTTTGAGGGTCTCAGGAATGCAAGCTGGGCCCAGGTTGCTTACGCATCAATCTCTAAAAGCACAGCTTGCAACACTTGCCACTT
Organism: Lepidochelys olivacea; assembly: GCF_965140295.1. Lineage (NCBI taxonomy): Eukaryota > Metazoa > Chordata > Testudines > Cheloniidae > Lepidochelys > Lepidochelys olivacea. The sequence continues at coordinate 26,206,827 of NC_140417.1, read as the reverse complement.
AGCATACTTAATGAAGATCTCTTTCCCACAACTCTGCCTACTTGCCACATCACTTATTCCTAACACAACACACAAAGTGGCAGATATTCAGGTCATACCCTACCCCTTTTCCAGAGCTAACACCCAAGCAATGCCTTGCAGAAAGACTGTGTGGTAATGGACTACACAATGCACAGAGGTTGTATACTTTATAACTGGCCCTTCTCAAATCCTGAGAGCCTACCCCTTTGTGCAGCTGAACTGCACTGGTTCCACTGCGGTGCAATTTGCCATTTTGTTCTCACATAGGCTGAGATTCTTATCTCCAGGAAGACATTTAGTTTTTCTTCTTGCTGAGAAGCTGTAGGTGGTTGTTTGATTTTTTTTTTTTCGGTTTGTTTGTTTAATAAATAAAAAAACCCAGCAGACAGCCACCATGGAATTGAATGATGCTATTTATCACTTATCTCCTGTTGCTACAGAGCTAGCAGAAGTATAAAAGCATAAAAGAAAGCTTTAGAAGAGGAGTAATTTTCTTAATGTTAAGACATGATTCTCTTAAGAAAATACTTGCAATCAGCATCCAAGTGTGTACAACAGCAGCATTGTGGAAGGCAAAATTGGCTGCTTCACAGTGTTCAGCATGAAGTAGATTGCTGAGGTACTATAGTTCTCCCACACTGTTATTAAATGACAAATTCTGTCCACTGCTGAAGACCATAGGAAGTGATCAGTCTATGAAGACTCGTCTAGTCCCTTATTGATCAAAATAGGGAAAATCCATGTGTCCACATTTGAAATGTAAGCTGTTGCATGTGGGGATTCAAACCCTGCCCACTCACTAGTTTGCTTATATTTTAGAGGTTCCTTTTTCAGATCAATTTGCAGGCAACACACCAATGTGTGTAAAAAGAAATGATACTTGTGTGCAAAGTAAAGTAAAAAAAAAGGAAAGGAGAAGAAAATTACAAAGAAGCCTAGGGTAAATACTGCAAGAATTAAGTTCTTATTTGTAGGCGACTAGAGAAGAAGAAAACTACTGCAGTTGAGTGACAGTAAGACTTATGAAAGAAGCATTAGCAGAGGGGAAAATGTATTGTATTTTAGCCTAGATTCCATTAAAATAAACAATAGGGCCAAAGTGCATCTTTGTATTCATAGTGCTGACCATTGCTTGGCTTGCACTAGTATTGAGTAATCTCTCATTTCATCAATGCTGGGTTTACTAGGACTTCTCTAAATCTTACAAGACTGTATATTTTCAGTGATCCCACACTAGAGCTTCTCCCATACAGCTATTTCTAGCTACCACACTAGCTGTTGCTTTATTGGTGTTAGTCATTATACAGGCACAAACTGATGACTCAGTAATTTTATTTTCTGAATCTCATTCTATTTTTTTTCCTTTTTCAAAAAAACACATTCATTAAGCCTCTGATTTTTAAGGGAAGCTGTCCAACAGTTTAAAATAGTCTAATAGAAATGTTTTTTCCATTTTTATATACTGTTGTATTAAATAATGTAAACCCAATGAACCACTTAACATGAACTTATCTGAATGTATTGTTTTCAGTGGAACTGATTTTATGTGCTGAATGCAGAATGTTAGAAAAAAAAAAAAACAAGAAGCTGTTTCACATACAATCCGTATGAATGATATGTGAATTTAATTTCCTCTTAGATGAATAGCTTGGCTGGAGAGTGTTCATTTTGTCATGAAAAAAAATGAATACAGATTTTAAAAAAATAAAGATTATGCACTAGAGTTCATTTGACAGTTATGAGTAATCAAATGAAGCGATAAGTACATTGACACTTTGTTTACGAAGTAAAACACACAGTATAACAGTAGGTTTTTTAAAATAACAAGCTTTATAAACAGCAGTGAACAGGAACAAATTCATTTTTTTTTCCAAAGAAATACTTATTTTTCTAAAGTTACACCCCATCCCAGCTGACTGTGCTCTTCTCCCATCTGACAGGGAAAAAGGGTCAGAAAAGTCAACCAGCTATTTCTCCTGAGTTGCTTCCAGCTATAAGCTTCAACCTTGCTGCAGAGCAGGAGTTTTATTCTGGGCTCTCCTTGCTTAGCCAGCTCTAGTGTTAGATCAGGCAAAACAAGGACAGCCTATATCATAAATCCTATTTTTACACTGGACTTGCAGCATTTGGCTGTCGCTGAGCAAAATATCTTGTTTTTCTTCCATCATGACAATGGAGATGGGAAAGAGATCGCTTTCTTCTGGTCTTCAGCATGGAGAGAAATCCCTGCTCTGTACAAGAAAATCTTCCATGACTGAGTCAATCCCTGAGGAGTTCTCCTTCCCTTGCATCGAAAACATTTGAATGGAAGTTGAAACTTGTATAGCACTGTACTGTTAAGCAGACACCACCATTCCTTACACAGGTGGATGAAATGACCACTCTATTCAAGCTCAGTCTCTAAAAGTATTTCAGGATCCTTCTGTGTGAAAAGTGCTATATAAATGTAGGATCAGCAGCTGCACAAGGAAGCCTTGGAGTTCTTCCTGAAGAACAACCTAGACAGAGACTGGACAGAAGGAGTAGTAACAGAGGCCCATCTATTCACCTCTCAGAAATAGGGAGGCTCTGGGGGTGGGGAGTAAGGCGAAGAACTGAAAGAGAGCTCATTCGACTTCAAACAGCCAAAGTGAGTCAGGATCTTCAAATTTATCCAGCATCTGTGAGCCAGAGATTATATAAAAAGAGAAGGCCCTAACAGGGTCCAGGGACAGCAACCTAGTAATAATCTGGAACTTTCCACATTCACATCTGGAAGAGAGTGATAGTTTGCTCACCATGCTGCTGTCCCTGGATCTCACTTGTTCCAGACCTGTGCTGCCTTGATAACTTTTCTATCTACTTCTAGCCTAGTAGGTGTCCTGTACATTTTTCAAGCTCCAGTTTATGCAACATTTTACTATTTAGGAGTTAATTTTCCACTTGGCTCTTTCCTCATGTTAGTGATTCCACAATTCTAATAAAGGTTTCTAGTTAGCTGACTGTTATGAGTTTTGTGACCAGCTGTACATGGTTCCTAGAAGTGCATCATGAACCTAGACATTCCATGTGTTGGAGATGTGGGAAAAATACTTTCAAGCTGGCACGTGCAAACAAATGGACAGGGTTTATCTTTTAATTAATTTATCTGGCTGGTTGCCCTCTACATGGTAGAGACAGAAAACATTATGGTTTCTGGAGTGGCACGCAGGTAGATAAGGTCCATGACATCCCTTAAAGTTGTAGTGTATTATTTTTCCACCAACTGAAAAAGTGATGCATAACTCAGCAATCTCAGAGGATATATTGGAATATTAAGATTAAATAAAGATACTTGATTATTCATTAGACGAGTTCGCCAGATTTTATCAGCACCATTTTTCTCCTTTTGAGATATTTTATCTGTAAAGGGAGTGTGTGTTAGGAATTGATTGGTCAGGTCTCTTGAGATTTTGAACCTTGCTCTTTGTATAAGTTACAGTCACATCAATTGATTTTATTTCCTCATTTATTCATTTTTATTTCCTCTTTGTATTGATTCCTTTGGTACTTGGAACATGTTCATTATTACTGAAACTGCAACTCTGTATTTAGAGGCCCAACTTGTGCATGAATAAATTCATATACCAAGTCAGTGATCTGATGTTACTTTTCAGGAAGTGACATATTTCACAGTTGTTGCCTGATACACCGATACATAGAACACCATTACCTTCTTCAGATGCAGTAATACAATTACAAAAATACTTAAAGGTCTATTAAACGTGCATAAAAGAGAGATTAGACCATTTAGTGCATAGCAGATGGAATGTCTGGATTTTGTGGAAATATTGCTGTTAGGAAAGACCCTGGTTAATCAAGTTTAACTACAGTTCAATGTACAGTTTGTGCTATTTTAATAAATTAAAGTATGTATTTAAATTGTCACTTTTCTAGTAGCAGGCAAACAAGGGTGAGGCAAGTTTCTTGAATTATTATTAAGGTTGTTTTGTACCTAAACCTAAAGCCTTTTAGGGTACCCTAAATCAAAAATATCCATAGCTGTCTATGGTTTCTGGTTAGGTGGGAGATTGATTTTCCTAGATATGTTTCCCCCGTCTCTTGCACGCCAGAGAACAATGATCTGTGGAAGGACCCTCCACGGCAATGTGCAGGGATGTGGAGAATGGTATAAGGCCCTGGCTAGTGTCATACAGACAGAGTTTAAGGCCAGAATGGACCATCAGATCACGTAGTCTGGCCTCCTGTATATCACAGGCCACCAACATAGCCCAGGACCCATACACTAAACCCCAACAACCAAAGTTAAAACCAAAGTATTACAGCCCAAAGGAGGCGAAACTATTGTGTGCATCAAGCGAAGAATTGGAGGAACCAAAGTGCACCAAAGTCCCTGCAATGGCAAGAAACTGATTAAGTGAGATATACCCAGAAGATTCCAGCAAGGGACCTGTGCCCCATGTTGCAGAGGTAGCCCCCCCTCCCCCCTCAAATCACTGTTAATCTGACCTGGGGAGAAATTCCTTCCTAACCCCACATATGGAAATCAGTCAGACTCCGAGCATGTGAGCACAAACCAGTCAGCATAGTAACAGGGTGAGTTTGTGACTATGAAAAACCACTAGCGAAAGCCATTTCTTAGGGATGTAGTGGGCGGATGGATGCTATAGCAGACCCTGTGGATGTAGAGGTGTTGAAAGCCCTGCCATTGGCTAGAAGGGTAAGAGTCTCTTCAACCTCCAAAAAGTTGTTCAGGAGTGGATAGTAACTCCCGTAAATTCTCACCTTGGCTTTCCAAACTCCAGGGCCTTCTCTTCTAGCCCTGCCCATCAACCATGCTGGCTTCACATAGCTAGCAGAAATTACTTAAAAATGAACTCAAGCTGAGTGTACCATGAGGGGAGACCGAGCACTCCCTCCCTAGTCTAAGGAGCAGGAATGTTTAAAATAAAAATCCACACCTCAAAGAGGGTGTGGAGATACCAAGCTGTGGCTGGAGGGCCTCTCCACCCCCCTTCCACCTCAATATCATTGTACAGAGTTTGCCCAAATTAGAGTGGCAGATTCCCACTCTTCTTCGAATAGCTTATGTTTTAGTAGGCACAGGGTGGGAAGTAATTTTTCAGCCCAGTTAGTCTCTCTCTCTCCTCCTCCTGGACTAGGAGAGTGTTTTTAAAAACCTGAATTTTATCCCATCTGTTAGCCCGAGACAGTTAAGACTAGGTTTTATTTCACAGAAGATGGGCTATCTGCAGTACTCTACCCTCCTCCACATCTATCAACAGTGTTTTAGTGTAGTTAAGACACAGGCAGGTTAAGGTTGCAAATAATAAAATGGTGTTTATTGAGATACACAAAAACAAAACTAGGACTCCCTACAACTAAGATAACACAAAGAATAACTGCTCGGTTGTTAACACAAATGGTATAATGGGGGATGAACCCCAGAGCCCAAACCCTTACAGAGTGGGGTTTACAAAAATGACAGAGAAGGACTATACCATGTCTTGCAGACACTAGCCAGGAGAACAGGAACACAGATGGGAACCAGGACCTCATGGAAGGATTAGGATCACAATAGGAATCGGAGTTCAGGAAACTCTGCGACAGGTAAGTACATCTTTGGTAGGATGTCTTCTGACTTCTACTCTTGACCTCGATGTCCTGTGTGCTGAATGCAGACACTACACTGTGTGGTGGTTTAATAGGTGAGTGAGGGTAAGTCCAAAGGAACCTTATTAGGTGTTACTGGTCCACCTAAGTCTTATTCCCTCAGAGCTCTAGCTCCCAGCAAGGCCAGTGCTGTGGGAGGGATTCTATGCCTCACTGGGATAACCTGCTTTCACAGCATCCAGAGACACAGAAAGAACCCCCCTCAGAGTTTGAACACACCCTTACATACGTTCCCTGTTGCTAGGCAGATTTCACTATCTTTCCTGCCTTTCCCTCTGCTTTGGCACCAAACTTGAAAAAGAGTGCCAAGAGCTGAAGGAGAAGGGGTGCCAAGATCAAGGACTGGCTGTCCTTTTACCAATCCAAAATGGCAGCTATGTACACTTAATAAATTGAACTTTTTCTACCCAACACATCCACAGATACCATGGTGAAAGGTGACCTGATACAAACCTAGATAGAGCAAGGTTATGAAAGTCAATGGGACTCTTACATTCAATCACACCCTTGCTTAGTCCGTTCTAGGAAAATCCCATGAGTGAATCAGCCTTCTGGCCAGGTGACGTTTTCAAGTCCTCCCCTTGCAGGGTATATATACGGAGTCTAATATTGGGAAGTCTTCAGGATTAAGCAAGGGAATCAGGGCTTCTTCCTTGGGTCAGGGTGTCATGGTTCACACCCTTGTATTTTCAGGATCTTCCCCCGTCATAAATATAAAGGGAAGGGTAAACCCCTTTAAAATCCCTCCTGGCCAGAGGAAAAATCCTCTCACCTGTAAAGGGTTAAGAAGCTAAAGGTAACTTTGCTGGCACCTGACCAAAATGACCAATGAGGAGAAAAGATACTTTCAAAAGCTGGGAGGAGGGAGAGAAACAAAGGGTCTGTGTCTGTCGGTATGCTGCTTTTGCCGGGGATAGACCAGGAATGGAGTCTTAGAACTTTTAGTAAGTAATCTAGCTAGGTATGTGTTAGATTAGGATTTCTTTAAATGGCTGAGAAAAGAATTGTGCTGAATAGAATGACTATTTCTGTCTGTGTGTCTGTTTTGTAACTTAAGGTTTTGCCTAGAGGGATTCTCTATGTTTTGAATCTAATTACCTTGTAAGGTATCTACCATCCTGATTTTACAGAGGTGATTCCTTTACTTCTATTTCTATTAAAAGTCTTCTTGTAAGAAAACTGAATGCTTTTTCATTGTTCTCAGATCCAAGGGTTTGGGTCTGTGGTCATCTATGCAAATTGGTGAAGATTTTTACCAAACCTTTCCCAGGAAGTGGGGTGCAAGGGTTGGGAGGATTTTCGGGGGAAAGACGTGTCCAAACTACGTTTCCCAGTAAACCCAGTTAGAGTTTGGTGGTGGCAGTGGATATTCCAAGGACAAAAAGGATAAAATTAATTTGTACCTTGTGGAAGTTTTAACCTAAGCTGGTAAAAGTAAGCTTAGGAGGTTTTCATGCAGGTCCCCACATCTGTACCCTAGAGTTCAGAGTGTGGGAGGAACCTTGACATCCCCTCACCCAGTTCCCCATTAAAGGATTGGCTTCCATATTTGTACCTCTTTAGAGGTTGGTAGAAAAGCCTGGGCTCACCCTCTCCACCAGGCTCCAATCCAGGGTGCAATGGTAGGCAGCTAAGTCCTGCACCCTCAGGTGCTATATGGTTGTGTCCCTGGATCACTTCCTACCAGTCCCCTCTTTATCCCGTGGGTAAAAAAGAACTAAACAAAAAATGAATCTCTGAAATCTACAGAATCACAAGCCCCTTTTTTGTAGGATTGGTCAGGTCAATATAGCCAGGCCTCAGGCAGCAGGAGCTCAGAGTATAGGTCAGCTCTCCTCCACTGAGCTCCCCTTTTTGAGCTCCTCTAGCCTGTGCAAGTACAGTGGGGCATGTCTACCTGGGCCCAGAGTAGCTCTTTAACCCATTCATTTCCAGTGTGCGGTTTGTGCACTCCTTCAGTCACTTACTAGGTTAATAGGAGTTGTATGATTGAATTTTACTGCAGCTAGTTGAGAATATTCATGGTAGTTGAATGCACTGAAGTGACTACATTCCTTAGCGACTGATTCTTCGAAGAATTTCTGTTGTGATGGCTTCCCACTCATTTAAAATGTTTCCAAGTGACCTCTTTTTCTAAGGCTTGATGGCTTCTAAAATAGAAAAAGTGAAAGAGACTCATTAGTAAGAAAGAATAGACATGCACAATCGTACTCTTTCCACAAATGCATGTGTGTTACTAGGGATATTTTGAGATTTCCTGTTATTTATTTGAATTTAACATCCCTATTCAAAATCTGTTCTCTATTTATAACTTGCTTAAGCAGGTATATTTGCAAATTAATGAATACAATATGTTTATATTATATCTCTTTAGGGAAAAGTAACAATTTAGTCTAAAGTGCTGCCACATTTGGCACACAGCTAATTAAACAGTTTACTGTGGAATAAACTGTTCGAGACTTATGACTTTTTAAAATCTAAAATACATTTGAGTGCAACTTTTGTCAGAACTCCTTGGGTCTGCAGAAAAAAATATTTCCCAGAAAGGCAAAAGCCTTGGTCTTAACTGACCTTTTTTCTACCATACAAGATAATCTTGGATAGAAAATGGAGGTGGGATCTCTTGAATAATTTTCATTTTCTTGTCATACATCGCAGAAATGATATGTGAAGACTAAAATCTCATCAAAACCTATGAGCATGTAGAATACATCAGAGGTTCAGGGGTTCTCAAACTGGGGGCACAGAATGTATTCGGGGGGGCTTGAGAAGATTTGGGGGGGAACAAACAAACAACAACTTACTGCCCATATTTTATCCACAGCAATGAATAACTTACAAAACTGATTCCTCCAGACATATCAGGTCATCAGATGGCGCTGTGCATTTTGATGGATTTCTGTTAAGCTTGTATAGCATTATACAAAGTCATTGCCATCTGTACATTAATCCATTTGCTATGACACAGTGTGCACATTTAATTGAAGGTAGACGGGGATCTCGAGATAGTTGTCTCAAGCATCCAACCCAGAAGGGAATTGCTCTGCTCCAAAAAAAGAAAAAAACAGACACACCCATCCCACTATTAACAGTGTGATGCAATTAAGCAGTATCTCACTTAAAATTTACATTACTATATACTTAAATTGGATCTGTTTAAATCAATGCCTTACTGGTTGTAATATTTAGTGAACTGCAGGTTTTAAAATCAATATATGTACTTGTGTGGCGGGAGGAGGGGATATAACCTACTTCAGACACAAAGAAGGGGGGCAGGATCAAATAAGTTTGAGAACCACTGGAATATACAGACCTTCCAGCAATTCAGTAACAATGCTTGGACAAATAATGACAACTAGATATTTTGGTTTCCTCATTTCACAAAACCTTAAACTATTATGCCATTTAGTGATTAGCAGGATTCTATTTCATGCCTCATACCAAAATTATTTGAGGTTTTTTGTTCCTCAGATATCTTTGTTCAGCCAGCTGTACTTCAGCACAGGAATACCTATTACCAGAAAGAAAGTATGTCATTCTGTTCATCCATACGTCAAGCCTTGCAAAGAAAAATATATATATCTTTCTGAATGATGTATCATTATCCCCAAAGCAAGGTGAATCTTCAGGACAGCAAAGCATAGGTAAGGAGACAATACTATTGAAACAACTGGTATTAAGTAGCAGAGACCAAAATTGAAAGGCCAAGATGATGGAACTGGCCTCTCGCCTTTATAGCTGGCTCCTGTTGTTCAGTTGAGACATTATTATTTCAGTAGTGCTCAGCAGCCCCAATCAGAATCAAGACCTCACTTGGCTGGCTGCTCTGTAAACATAAGACAGGCCCAAACTTTAGTTTACACTCTAAATAGGGACAAAGCGTGCCAGGTGGATGTGGAACACAACAGAGGGAGAGGAGGGAGTCTGAATGCTTTAAATCGCCACAAACCATGCCGTACTTGCTATGAAAATAAAATACATCAATCTCCATTGCGGTCAATACAGCATTTCTCATACTGGGGTTCGCTGCTGATTTTTTGGGGGTGAGGGGGGGCAGAGGGGGACAACGATGACACAACTCCAGGACCTGCACCCAGTCCCTGGTTTCGCATTCTTTGTGCATGGCTATCCGAGTTCTAGGCTCTGTGGTCCCTCCCTCATCTGAGGGGGCAGGCCTTTTGTAGTTCTGGAAGGGTCTGCCAATCAACCCAGGAGTCAAATAGGTCAGCATCTCTTGTGAACTCTTTTTTTTTTTTAAATAAATGCATCTGAGTAATTTAATTTGACATAGTTCAGCGCAAGTCTGTTGGATCAATATGATGTGTTACCTCAAAAAAAAAAAAAAAAGCACAAACACGACAGTGAGGATTATAAAGTAAGATACAACATCAACATCTTATCTCTTAAGGTCAAGTAAGAAGTGAACATAACAATAAGAGTCAACTTTTTGTTGCCATACAGAGATGCAAATATGAATCCAGTCTCAGGCCTAATGCTCGTCCACATGATGGTAGGGGACTGGGAGTACTGTGAAAGTAGGACACCTAGTCTGAGGGAAGAGAGGCATACACTACAGGCTCCTTGATGGTTGACCACAGATTGTAATTATAATTTCAAAAGTAGCAGTCTACTCTGGAAATCTCAGGACAGTGATACAGCTGACATGTGGGAAGCATGACCACAAAGAATGATGGACTGAGTGAAAATTTGTGCTTTAATTATACTAAACTGCTCCCCAAGTCTCTTTCCCATGGATCTGAGTGCCTTGGGCAATATTTCCTTATCACAGTCTCCCAGAGGGGAATAAACCCACTCTCTATAAAAAGAAACTAAAAAACTGAAATGGCAAACAATATTATGGAAAGCTCATTTCCTCATCTCCTGTGAAAGCACTAACATTACTTCACTTATTGTAGTCACTGGTTCTATACTTGTATGCTAATTTATTTTGATTGACATCAGTTATTACAGAGAAAAGTAAGAGAGGAGAAAAATCCCTTTCCAAATAGCTTTTGTGCTAAGCTCCAGTGCCTCAGCTGCTTGAATTCCTTACTTCAAGTTTGAAAAAAAAAAAAAAAGGATACTGGCCCAGTCAGGCAAGCAGCTAACCTTTCCTATGTACATTTATTCTGATGACATTCTTTTTCCCTAGGAAAAATTACTTCTTTACTTTGATATAATAAATGAGGCCATGGTTTTATCATGATCATTTTCAGAGAGTCATGTAGGACATATAAAGTCAAGTTACATTCCTACATCATAAGATTAACCCGTATTTTTCGGTTTTTAGTAGAAACAAGAATGGTATACAAGGGGTTCCCAGTATACATCTCCCCCTTATCTGTTGTTTTGCATATCCGTCGCTCATCAGTAGGGGAATGTGTTCAGATTCATGTCGGTTCTGATCCACATATCAGTCGTCGGCAGCCAGCGCCCTCCCTCTCCCCCGCAGCACCTCCCGTCTGCCAGCGGCCCCGTGGGTAACTGATCAATTCCTCCTCCCTCCCAGCGCCTCCTGCACGCCCTGATCAGCTGTTCAGCAGCATGCAGGAGGCGCTGGGAGGGAGGAGGAGAAGCGGAGACAGGGTGCGCTCAGAGGAGGCGGTGGAATTGGGTGGGAAAAGGCGGGGAGGGTATCCGTCCCTGGTATCTGTCGTTTTGTTATCCATTGCCCTTTTCAAGAACGCAACCCGACATACCCTGGGAGCCCCCGGTATATGCTATATTCTGAGAGAGCCAGGAGCAGTTTTTGAACTTATTCTATACCCCCTCTTCACCTGCACTCATCATTTTAAAAAAAATCAAGGGCCATAAATGCAAAACAGCTTTTACACAACCATTCCCTATTTCAGATATTCTGCTTAAAATAATACTAGACAGACCTGAGCAATGGCATTGCTACTTAATACCTACAAAATTACTTAGAATATTTTTTATGTCTTCATGTGTGTCTCTGTAAATGGACTCTACTGTACCTTGTGATTGGCAGATACAGAGTTTAAACACTGCTCCTGAACAGAAAAGCGGCCACTTATTTTATCTAGGTATCTTAGGTACTTACATGGCCCCCATTACTGTAGTACCTGAGCACCTCACAATCTTTAATGCATTTATCCTCATCACATCCCTGTGAGGTAGGGCAGTACTATTAACCCATTTTACAGATGGGGTACTTCGACAAAGAGACTAAGGCCCAGATCCTCAAAGCTATCGCAATGGGAGTTGGGTGCCTAAATATATTTGAGGATCTAGGGCCAAGTGACTTATCTGAGGTCACATAGGAAGTCTGCATCAGATCAGGGAATTAAACCTGGGTCTTCTAAGTCCCAGGCTGGTACTATAACCACTGGATAATCTGTCCCCTCTTCTAGAACCTCAGGGGAACCCCACCACATGGGGAAAATGGGGCTGGCTGACCTGCAGATTATTTTTAAACGAAAACAAAACTTTTGTAGAAAATGTGTGTACATTTCTGTAAGGATCTATTCCTCAAAAATCAGAAAAAAAGACATGTAAACCTGAACAGTCACATGATCATATTTTGCCATAACCCTGATATGCCCTTCCCCACAGAATAGGCAGTGAAAGCCTTTCTGCTCACCCTTCACAATGTACCTCAGCTTTCCACTACAGAAAATATAGGTGTGAGAGAACTCTTTCAATCTTTGACTTCCTCTGTCAAGACTAAAAACAAAATTTCCCTTCAATTTCAAAACAAGTCCTTTTTTTGTTACGGGATGACTGTGTATTAGGAACTCGAGTGAGACTCCCAAATTCATTCCACAGATATCAAACAGCCTGCAAATGGCAGCATCATGATTAACCTTGGACTGGATTTGAACGTACTACAACCTAGATGCTAAAAGCGCTTGGTACTAATTACCTGAGCTATCTAGTCCAAACAGAAGGTTTCTTTTCTGTTACAGCAATTGGTCCGGAAGCATGTCCAGCTAATTCCAGATGCAGCCTGACAGTATGTTGGCCAAGCTCTTAAAGGCAACCTTTATCCTATAATTATTTTAATTTGGGTTCTGACTCTTTCAGCCCCTGAGAAAAAGATATTTTTCGAATAATGTATCCTAAGTATATTTCTCTGAGATGATATATTGCACTAAGGCATCATTCACAACATAATTTCAGTCTGATAATGTGTTATTTAAAAGATGTCAGCATTATGGAGAGGAAACAATTTGGAGATTAGCTCAGTTTAGGTATGGGACAAATATGTCATCTTGCCACTCCTTGGCAGAAGTTTCAGCACCATAGAAATATAAAATACTTGTCCCTTGTTTCCTGTGACATATCTATGTTTAAATGTATGGCTCAGTTGTAATTGCAAGTTGCTGGAGCTCTGACCAACTAAGATATTGATTAAACTGAGGTCTATCTAGTATGCAAATATTATAGTTATTGCATACATGGCATTGATCCAGCAGGAAAAAATGTCAGCACTTCCAGCACTCTGAAAATGATTGACTTTGCAGAGGAGTCTATGAGATTGCTATGGAAGTTCTACCCTGCAATCCTCAGCCCTTACCCAAAACATATAAATAATGGCCACAAGATCTTTATCCACCATTTGCAGAGTGGTATGGGATTGTGGGAGTGAGGAGGTTTATCCCTTACTCTGTATAATTTTATCACTTGACTCCGGAAAACAAAACACTACTCACTGGAATAAAAGAATATTCCACTCTCTTCCTAATTGTTTTATATGCCAAAATTTGCCAGATAGTCTAAACTCTTCTACTATTTGACTCCATTCCCAGCTTTTAATTTGCCTAACATCTACATTCTTACCATTCCCACTTTAAAGGAACCTAGTCCCTGTGAAGAGGGCCAGCAAAGATGCTATCTGCTCCTAGTAGTTGCCCAAGCCCCCAGTGAGACACCTTTGATAAATTAGAGAGATTTAGAAATTAGTCAATCTCTACACAGTAAACATGATATGCACCTTATAACTTCCTCATATGTCAAATATACATAGAGACTTTATTAAAATAAGTAAGGTCTAGATTGTCACAGACCTTAAACCCCTATACATCTGAGTAAGGGGAAATAAGATAACTTCCCTCTTAGTCCCCTACTCAGATCTGTTCAGACTGTGACTTCAGGCATGGGGATGAGCTAGTTGCCCAATACTGCCTCTCGTGAGCAAGTGGGCAGAGATGGGCAAGGAGTGGAAGAAGCCCTAGCCCTTCTGTCTACAGCTCTTCCCAGTCCCTGCCTCTGTAAACACACTTGCTCAGAGGGAGAGTATTGAGCAAGTGGTTACAAGAAAAGGAGTTACTCCCCATAAAAAGGGAGGAAGCAATGGACTAATAATTCATTCTCTGGTTTGCTCACATGGTGGTACAACTGCACACTGCCTCTTACTCAAGGCAGACTGTAAATCTTCAATTTAGTCCTAAAAAGTTAGAGACACCAGAACAGTAAATGTGTGCTGTGTGCTAATTCTCTTACTGGGCTGATACGTAAGACAGGTATAGAGATTTTTAAATAAACCACCTAAGTTATATTATAAGAAAGAAAAATATTGTTAAAACAATTTTCTAAAGAAAAAAAATATTTTTCCCCTAAGTTTCATAACTAACAACCACTTGCTAACCTAAGATCAGTCAGCGAGCCCACATACATTCTTTAGTCTAAGAGTGAGCATGTGAAATTTCAGGGTGAATTTTTTTCAAATGACTATTAGAGGCAGGGTCAGAATCGTCCTTAACCATCTAGATTCTGTAACCGTTACTTATGCTTTACCTTACTGTTCACTTAGATCCACTGGTTTCAATGGGACAACTCTGAGTAAGGTACTATCCAACATGAGTAAAAATATTAGTAACTGGCTTGTACTCGCTATCATAGCACCATAATATATGCCTCCGATATAATAATTTGTTGTAAAAATCAGGCTTCTTTAAAATAAGAGCTAGAGTGAAATAAAGTTATAGAAAACCTTTTCAGAAACTCCACTGATTTAGGACAACCTGCAAAGATTTACACAGTTATAGAGGCAATTCCCTGCAGATATTTGTATAATTGCCTGCAAAATTCAGTTGCCCCAGAGTATAAAAAACAACACTATTAGACAGATGCAGGGCATTGAGGTAGTATGGGAAATCATCACAGGAGAAAAAGTGGACTGCCTGGCTTGCGCCACAGCAGGCAACATGATGATTTGTTGTCACGCTTGTCATCACAAGTTCAGTCTCATCTTGTAGTCTGCGGGATAAACGTATTTTTCTTTTGAGGCCTACAACAACATTTCTGAAAGCTATGTATGGCACAACATTTTTATCTCCTTTCCTTAATAAAGCTTCTTTGCCTGTTCAAAAGAAATATCCTAACTTACTAGTGTCCCAGTATGTTTCCATTCAAGCTTATCTAATTCAACAGCACCAAGCTTTCAGAACAAACAGGGAAAAAAAAAAACAAAAAAAACCCAACTTTCATTGTAGAAAAACAAAACAGATGAAGCTTTTTCATTCAGCAGGAGTGACTCTTAACCCACACCGAGATTTAGGCTATTTTCCTAATTTTCTGCAAAACAATTATCACCAGATATAATGAATCCCCCTTCCATAGAGACAGTTTGATAAGGATTATTTCTTAAATTAATTTTCATCATCTTTGAAAATTCTAAAGCACAAATAAAAACACTTACATGCAGCATAGAGCATTTGCTGAGCTCTTCTCGTTAAATTTATCTCAAAAATAATCTTAAATCCAAAACCAAACTGGATTAAAAAAAGCAAGTTACAGCTAAAGAGCTTTGCTCATAAAACTTGACAAAAGCAGAGATTTATGTGAAAGAGTGGAGAAAGCATTACATTTACATAGGCCATCATTTTCCTGTTTGCTAAATCTCCATCTGTTATGCTGAAATTTCTTTGCATCAACTATGCTCCAGGGCTGGACAGGTTAAAAAGGCGGCAGATAAGGATAAAAAAGCAGGAATTTTTCTAGTTGCAATAGCCTGGTTTTGGAAAGAAGATTTCAGTCTAGTAGATGGACCTCTACCCATATTAATTTCTGCAAATACCTTTATTCAATCAAGAGCTGAACTCTGATGCTGCTGCTTTAGGGCTTTAATCCTGCACCACTGAAGTCAGCAGAAGGGTTTGCTAAAGATTGCAGCAGGATTAAGCTCAGACACTTACTGAGCTGCATAGAAGTAGTGACAAACCCTAGAACCTTCTAGAACATGAAACTGCAAGGACAGCAGCAAGTACACCTTTGAAGTAAATGGAATATCACATGCCTACTAGGCTAAATTCAGGCCTCAGTTACCTTCTTCAATAGGGTTGCACAAGTGTAATTGATGGCAAATTAGGACCAATATATAAACAAACTTTTTAATGGTCACTTAGTTGTGCAGTTTAAGCAGTTAGGGGCTGATTCTCCATTACCATGAACCTTGTGTTGTAATTTATACTTGTGCAAACTGGGTGCAAAATGCTACTATTCTGATCTGGTTCCTTTGCACAGGTGTAAATGACCACAAAATATAGCAAGACAGAGGAGAATCACACCTACTTTTGTAAAGGACACTGTGCTTGATGGCAGTGGGACTCTGTGGTGTGTGTTTGGTCCATTTATGGTTGGTTGTTCCCTGTGTACAGACTGCTAGTAAGCAGCTGAGACAGGTCTGATTGGTGCCTTGGTGAGGGCCCCAAGGCTCTGATCCTTGGAGCTTTGATCAGCCCTGCTGTTTGAAGTCTCTGAGTGGTTATTCACTCCATGGTGGCGAGGGGCAGAGCCAAGCATGTCATGCCTGACCAACCCGATTGCATTCTATGATGAGAACTGGCTGTGTGGATATGGGGAAAAGCAGTGGATGTGATGTACCTTGACTTTAGCAAAGCTTCTGATACAGTCTCCCACAGTATTTTTGCCAGCAAGTTAAAGAAGTATGGATTGGATGAATAGACTATAAGGTGGATAGAAAGACTGCTAGATCATTGGGCTCAATGGGTAGTGATCAACAGCTCGATGTCTAGTTGGCAGCCGGTATCAAGCGGAGTGCCCCAGGGGTCAGTCCTTGTGCCAGTTTTGTTCAACATCTTCATTAATGATCTGGATGATGGGATGGATTGCACCTTCAGCAAGTTTGCGGATGACACAAAGCTGTGGGGAGAGGTAGATATACTGGAGGGTACGGATAGGGTCCAGAGTGACCTAGACAAACTGGAGGATTGGGCCAAAAGAAATCTGAGAAGGTTCAACAAGGACAAGTACAGTGTCCTGCACTTAGGATGGAAGAATCCCATGCACTGCTACAGGCTGGGGACTAACAGGCTAAGCGGCAGTTCTGCAGAAAAGGACCTGGGGATTACAGCGGCTGAGAAGTTGGATATAAGTCAATCGTGTGCCCTTGTTGCCAAGAAGGCTAACATTATATTGGGCTGCATTAGTAGTGTTGCCAGCAGATCGCGGGAAGTGATTATTCCCCTCTATTCAGGGATGGTGAGGCCACATCTGGAGTTCTGCATCCAGTTTTGGGGCCCCTGCTACAGAAAGGATGTGGACAAATTGGAGAGAGAGGCCAGCAGAGGGCAGCGAAAATGATTAGGGGGCTGGAACATGACTTATGAGGAGAGGCTGAGGGAACTGGGCTTATTGAGTCTGCAGAAGAGTGAGGGAAGGATTTAATAGCAGTTTTCAACTACCTGAAGGGGGGGTTCCAATGAGGATGGAGCGCAGCTATTCTCTGTGGTGGCAGATGACAGAACAAGGAGCAATGGTCTCAAGTTTCAGTGGGGGAGGTCTAGGTTGGATGTTAGGAAAATCTATTTCACTAGAAGGGTGGTGAAGCACTGGAATGGGTTACCTAGGGAGGTGGTGGAATCTCCATTCTTAGAGGTTTTTAAGGCCCAGCTTGACAAAGCCCTGGTTGGAACGATTTAGTTGGTGTTGGTCCTACTTTGAGCAGGGGGTTGGACTAGATGACCTGAGGTCTCTTCCAACCCTAATCTTCTATTATGCTATGACAAGCAGGGAGACTTGGTATAAAAAGTCATTTGCTAGGCAAACTCAAGAGCTGAGAGCAGAGGCAGCTAATGGGAGCGTTTCTGAGGGAATTCAGAGAGGGAGTGTCAGAGGCTTTCCTTCCAGGGTCAGCTCTAAGTAAGCTTTCGTGAAGGCCATCAAGAGAACAGTGTTAGTGACCTGCAACGGATGTGCCATGTCTTCTTTCCTGCCTAAAGCCAGAATGGAATTCCTGTACATGAAGTGCAAGTTGGTGGCTGCGCTGGAGGAAAAGATTCTTGGATTGGAAGGGAAAGTGGAGATGTTACTGAGAATCAGAGGAGTTCCTAGACAGCCAAATTCAGAAAACATCAGTACCCTTGGTTCAAGGAAGAAAGGAGCTAGCCACCAAGCAGTCAGAAAGACATGAAGTCAGAGAGGAGGCCTGGCAGTTCATAACCATCAGAGGCAAGAGTTCATGTCAGCATTCTTCACAGCTGGAGTGAGATGAGGATGGGCAGACCATGGCCACCACAGAGAAGAGGACCACAAGAAATTCCATATAGCCACAATGCCAGCTCCTCAGTGTGGCATCCAAGGTCCTCAGTGTGGGATACACTCATGGATAGCAGCTTGGCCCAAGTTGGGAGGGGGAGGGAGAAAGAGAGCAAGCTTGCCCACAGAGACTTCTCTAACCATCCAAGGAAGACAGACCATCCTTGCTGAGAATTCAATACTCAGAAGAATTGGAAAAAAAAAAAAAAAAGGATCCACAAGGGACAAGCAGACAACAGGATGTTATGTTGTCTTTCTGGAGCCAAGACATGAGCGGTCACTTGAAGATTAGATAGGCTTCTGAAGTCAGTGACCAAGGATCCATTGATGATGATTCATATCAGCACTAATGAAACTGCATCACAGGAGATTGCACAGATAATAGGGAACTTCAGGAAACTCTGACTTGTGCTGAAGACGAATGTCCAAATCTTCTCTGAAATCCTTCCTATCTCACAAGCATTGGAAGACAGAAGGTATAAGAGTCTGGAAATGAACCACTGGCTGGGTAAGTGGTGTTGGATGGAGGGTTTGGGTTTTGTGGAACACTGGTCCACTTCTATGTGGAGAGGGAGCTATGTAGTTTGGACGGCCTCTACCTCAGTAGAAGGGGAACCAGTCTCCTCGGGGACAGGCTGGCAGAGTACTCAGCGAGGCATTAAACTAAAAAAAAAGGGAGGGTTGAAAGGAGGGAAGATTTAGCACAGAATCAAGATGTTGAAAACAAATTTAATTAAGGAATCAAAGGACATGAAGGGAATACATTTTTTAATTGCCTAGACATCAGTGCTCTAGGAGCCTGGGCAACAAACAAGATGAACTGGAATTGCTCATTTAGTATATGAGCCATCACCAATAGATCCTTGTCAGTGTCATTATGAACCATTTATGAGCATGATTTCAATCTGGTTGGCATTACTGGAACCTGGTAGGATGATTCACACAACTGGAATATTAAAATCAACAGTTGGTTATAACCTATTTAGGAAAGATTAAGAAGGGAAAAGGGGTGGGGGAGTGGCACTCTGTCAAAAGACACATTACTTGTTTCCATGTCACTGATAGCTCAGAAGAAAGGTGTGTAAAGAGCCGGTCATCCTATCTATGATGTGTAAGGAAAAAATGTTGCATGATCATGGGGGAATCATTTAAGGGACATATGCTGGAAATCTCATGCTGCCAATACTAAAACATCCTTGGAATTTCTAAATATTATAGATGACAATTTCCTGATTCAAAAGTGTTGCAACCAACACAGAGCAGTTCTATATTAAACCTCATCTTGACAAATAAAGGGGAACTGATCACAGAACTAAAACTTAATTGTAGCGTAGGAACAAGTGATCATGATTTGATCACATTTATAATGTGCAAATAGAATTAAGTCCAAAACAGTGATATTGATATGATATTGGTGCTTTAGAAGGGCCAATTTCACAAATGTTGAACAGCAGCTACTAAAGTTAGACATTTTTTACATCAGCAGGTCCACGTAGCTTGCATCTAAGAGTTTTAGAAGTGATGGCTGAGGCGCCCACTGGACTGTTAATGTTGATTTTCAATAAATTCTAGAGCACTGAGGATGTTCCAGAAGACGTGAAGAAAGCTAACATTGTTCTAATATTTAAAAAAGGGTAAATGGGATGATCTGGGTAATTATAGGCCTGTCAATCTGACATCAACCCCAGGCAAGATCATGGAGCAGCTGATCTTGGATTCAATTAATAAAAATAAAATTAAAAAAATCAGAGGGTAATATAATTCATGCCAATCAATCATTTTGTAAAGACGATAACATTTATATTTTTCTTAATTTTTACATATTAAACACTTCCTCCCCAATTTCCAACCAACTTCAATTGTTCTCCTTCCCCCCACCCCTAAACACTTGATGAAAAGATACACTATACGTTAATAGTTGCAACAAGATGATTTTAAAAATATTATGTTATACCTTTATGTCCCCATTATAACATTACACTTTATCTCTGAATATCTTTTTGTCCTGCTCTTGGTTTACAATTAATGGATACACAACTTTAAAAGAAAGAAAGCAAAATGACATGTTTGTATTTCCTCATGTTTATATTTCCATTAGTGCCTTTGATGGTAAAAACAACCCATTCTCACAGCTGACTTCCCACAACCAGAGAGATTCTAACTAACATCACTTTTCAGGATTTATTAAATTTACTTAATGTGTTACTTTGCAGCTCTTTTAGGGTCTGGTCCTGCAAGGTTCTAAGTGCCTCCTGCAAAGTCCTGTGCACCCTCATCGCCTATCGAGTTGAGGGAGCTGAGTAATTACCAAGAGGCACTCAGTACCCCACAGGACAGGGCTCCCATTTCTCAGACCCTAACTCCAAAGACTGAGGATAGTGTAGAAGAGTGAATACTGAGTATACTAGAGGATGCTGTGATGGGTATCCAGAGAAAACTGTCCTCAGATTTCCTTAAAATATTTACCAGACTGACCGGAAAAAAAAAACAAACAAACACACACTCTTCAGAAAACCTTGTGCTTTTTGTTCACTTTATCTGTTCGCTTTTTCCTCTCCTCTTTCTCTGCAGCTAATGTAGGTGAAATAATTGTTAGTCTTTGCATATGCACACTTTTTTCCCCTGGCCAATTTACACTGTGGCCGTCTCTCTCAACATGACAAGGCTCGTACATGGGACTCAATGTGTGACAAAGGCCCAAAATGAGGAACATGCATACAAACACCCACAGGAAACTTAAAACGATTAACCGATTTTAGGGCCAGAAAGGACCATGATGATTATTCATACTGGTAAATTGCAGGGTCCCCAAGTATTTGTACTGGGACCTATTCTGTTCAACGTACTCATAAATGATCTGGAAAAGGGGGTGAACAGTGAGGTGGCAAAGTTTGTAGATGATACAGAAAAAGAAAAGGAGGACTTGTGGCACCTTAGAGACTAACCAATTTATTGTGATTGCATCCGATGAAGTGAGCTGTAGCTCACGAAAGCTTATGCTCTAACCAATTTATTTGTCTCTAAGGTGCCACAAGTACTCCTTTTCTTTTTGTGAATACAGACTAACATGGCTGCTACCCTGAAACCTGTCATAGATGATACAGAATTACTCAAAATAGTTAAGTCAAAATTTGACTGCAAAGAGTTACAAAGGGATCTCAAATTTGGTGACTGGACAACACAATAGCAGATTAAATTCAATGTTGGTAAACGCAAAGTAATGCACATTGGAAAACATAATCCCAACTATACATACAAAATGATAGGGTCTGAATTAGCTGTTGGCCTCAAGAAAGATCTTGGTGTCACTGTGGATAGTTCTCTAAAAACATCTGCTCAATGTGCAGCAGCAGTCAAAAAAGGCTAATGGAATGTTAGGAACCATTAGAAAAGAGATATAAAACAGCAAATATGATAATGCCACTATATAATTCCACACATTGCATACTGCACACAGTTCTGGTTGCCCCATCTCAAAAAAAAAGATATATTAGCATTAGAAAAGATACAGAGAAGGGCAACAAAATGATGAGAAGTATGGAATAACTTCCATATAAAGGAGATTAAAAAGACTGGGACTGTACATCTTAGAAAAGAGATGACTAAGGGGGGATATGATAGAGGTCTATAAAATCATGACTAGTTTGGAGAAAGTGAATAGGGAAACGTTATTTATGCCTTCACATAACACAAGAACCAAAGATCAGCTGATGAAATTAATAGGTAGCAGGTTTAAAACAAGCATACAGAAGTACTTCACACAATGCACAGTGACCCTTTGGAATTCATTGCCATGGGATGTTGGGAAGGCCAAAAGTACAACTGGGTTCCAAAAAGAATCAGTAAGTTCACGGAGGATAAGTCCATCAATGAGTATTAGCCAAGATGGTCAGGGACACAACCCATGCTCTGGATGTCCCTAAACCTTTAACTGCCAGAAGCTGGGACAGGATGACAAGGAACAGACCACTCGAGAATTGCCCTGTTCTGTTCATTCCCTTTGAAGCATCTGGCACTGTCTACTATCAGAAGACAAGATACTGGACTAGATGGACCATTAGTCTGACCCAGCATGGCTATTCATAGGACCTTCTGCATAATACAGGACAAAACCCTCACCCAGTAATTTCTGCATCAAGCCCATAAATTCTGTTTGAGTGAATGATATGGAATTCATTAGTTAAGAATAAACAACCCTTTCCAAAGATTCATACTTATTTTTAATGTAAACAATTTTCAATAATAAAAGTGAAGGGATACCAGATTCATGCAGATAACTGCACGCCAGAATTTAGCATAGAGTGGAAAGAAAATGAAGTAAGAGTGGATACAGCTGTAGGTAGGAGGAAGGGCAGTGTAGATACAAGTCTAATAGGTTATACTGGTAGTAAAATAACCGTGCCTAATAGGGTACAGAATGTGAGTGAGGCCAAACAGCAAAAATTAAGATGTTTGTACACTAATGCAAGGAGCCTAGGTAACAAAATGGAGGAACTAGAGTTACTGGTGCAGGAAGTGAAACCAGATATTATAGGTATAACAGAGACCTGGTGGAATAGTAGTCATGACTGGGCTACAGGTATTGAAGGGTATGTGCTGTTTAGGAAAGACCGAAATAAAGGTAAAGGTGGTGGAGTAGCACTGTATATCAATGATGAGATAGAATGTAAAGAAATAAGAAGCGATGAAATGGATATGACTGAGTCTGTCTGGGCAACAATTAAATTGGGGAAGAAAACTATTAGAGCCTCCCCTGGGATAGTGCTTGGGGTGTGCTATAGACCGCCGGGATCTAATTTGGATATGGATAGAGCCCTTTTTAATGTTTTTAATAAAGTAAATACTAATGGAAACTGTGTGATCATGGGAGACTTTAACTTCCCAGATATAGACTGGAGGACGAGTGCTAGTAATAATAATAGGGCTCAGATTTTCCTAGATGCGATAGCTGATGGATTCCTTCAGCAAGTAGTTGCTGAACCGACTAGAGGGAATGCCATTTTAGATTTGGTCTTGGTGAGTAATGAGGACCTCATAGAGGAAATGGTTGTAGGGGATAATCTTGGCTCAAGTGATCATGAGCTAATTCAGTTCAAATTGAATGGAAGGATTAACAAAAATAAATCTGCAACTAGGGTTTTTGATTTCAAAAGGGCTGACTTTCAAAAATTAAGGAAATTAGTTAGGGAAGTGGATTGGACTGAAGAATTTATGGGTTTAAAGGTAGAGGAGGCCTGGGATTATTTTAAATTAAAGCTGCAGAAGCTATCGGAAGCCTGCATCCCAAGAAAGGGGAAAAAATTCATAGGCAGGAGTTGTAGACCAAGCTGGATGAGCAAGCATCTTAGAGAGGTAATTAAGAAAAAGCAGAAAGCATATAGGGAGTGGAAGAAGGGAGGGATCAGTAAGGAAAGCTACCTTATTGAGGTCAGAATATGTAGGGATAAAGTGAGACAGGCTAAAAGTCAAGTAGAGTTGGACCTTGCAAAGGGAATTAAAACCAATAGTAAAAGGTTCTATAGTCATATAAATAGGAAGAAACCAAAGAAAGAAGAAGTGGGACCGCTAAAAACTGAGGATGGAGTGGAGGTCAAGGATAATCTAGGCATGGCCCAATATCTAAACAAATACTTTGCCTCAGTCTTTAATAAGACTAAAGAGGATCTTAGGGATAATGGTAGCATGATAAATGGGAATGAGGATATGGAGGTAGACATCACCATATCTGAGGTAGAAGCGAAACTCAAACAGCTTAATGGGACTAAATCGGGGGGCCCAGATAATCTTCATCCAAGAATATTAAAAGAATTGGCACAAGAAATTGCAAGCCCATTAGCAAGAATTTTTAATGAATCTGTAAACTCAGGGGTTGTACCGTATGATTGGAGAATTGCTAACATAGTTCCTATTTTTAAGAAAGGGAAAAAAAGTGATCCAAGTAATTATAGGCCTGTTAGTTTGACATCTGTAGTATGCAAGGTCTTGGAAAAAATTTTGAAGGAGAAGGTAGTTAAGGACATTGAAGTCAATGGTAAATGGGACAAAATACAACATGGTTTTACAAAAGGTAGATCGTGCCAAACCAACCTGATCTCCTTCTTTGAGAGAGTAACAGATTTTTTAGATAAAGGAAACGCAGTGGATCTAATTTACTTAGATTTTAGTAAGGCGTTTGATACTGTGCCACATAGGAATTATTAGTTAAATTGGATAAGATGGGCATCAATAGGAAAATTGAAAGGTGGATAGGGAATTGGTTAAAGGGGAGACTACAACGGGTCCTACTGAAAGGTGAACTGTCAAGTTGGAGGGAGGTTACCAGTGGAGTTCCTCAAGGATCAGTTTTGGGACCAATCTTATTTAATCTTTTTATTACTGACCTGGGCACAAAAAGTGGGAGTGTGCTAATAAAGTTTGCAGATGATACAAAGCTGGGAGGTATTGCTAATTTAGAGAAGGACAGGGATACCCTACAGGAGGATCTGGATGACCTTGTAAACTGGAGTAATAGGAATAGGATGAAATTTAATAGTGAGAAGTGTAAGGTCATGCATTTAGGGATTAATAACAAGAATTTTAGTTATAAGCTAGGGACGCATCAACTAGAAGTAACGGAGGAGGAAAAGGACCTTGGAGTATTGGTTGATCATAGGATGACTATGAGCTGTCAATGTGATATGGCTGTGAAAAAAGCTAATGTCGTCTTGGGATGCATCAGGAGAGGTATTTCCAGTAGGGATAAGGAGGTTTTAGTACCGTTATATAAGGCACTGGTGAGACCTCACCTGGAATACTGTGTGCAGTTCTGGTCTCCCATGTTTAAGAAGGATGAATTCAAACTGGAACAGGTACAGAGAAGGGCTACTAGGATGATCCGAGGAATGGAAAACTTGTCTTATGAAAGGAGACTCAGGGAGCTTGGCTTGTTTAGCCTAACTAAAAGAAGGTTGAGGGGAGATATGATTGCTCTCTATAAATATATCAGAGGGATAAATACCAGAGAGGGAGAGGAATTATTTAAACTCAGTACCAATGTGGACACAAGAACAAATGGATATAAACTGGCCACTAGGAAATTTAGATTAGAAATTAGACGAAGGTTTCTAACCATCAGAGGAGTGAAGTTTTGGAATAGCCTTCCGAGGGAAGTAGTGGGGGCAAAAGATCTATCTTGCTTTAAGATTAAACTCGATAAGTTTATGGAGGAGATGGTATGATGGGATAACATGGTTTTGGTAATTAAATATTCATGGTAAATAGGCCCAATGGCCTGTGATGGGTTTTTAGATGGGGTAAGATCCAAGTTACCCGGGAAAGAATTTTCTGTAGTATCTGGCTGATGAATCTTGCCCATATGCTCAGGGTTTAGCTGATCGCCATATTTGGGGTCGGGAAGGAATTTTCCTCCAGGGCAGATTGGAAGGTCCTGGAGGTTTTTCGCCTTCCTCTGTAGCATGGGGCACGGGTCACTTGCTGGAGGATTCTCTGCTCCTTGAGGTCTTCAAACTACAATTTGAGGACTTCAATAGCACAGATATAGGTGTGAGGTCTTTTTTAGGAGTGGTGGGTGAAATTCTGTGGCCTGCATTGTGCAGGAGGTCAGACTAGATGATCAAAATGGTCCCTTCTGGCCTAAATATCTATGAATCTATGAAAACTGTGGGACTAAAATAGGTGATGTTCCTCAAAACGTGGGACATGTGAGAAGTATGATGTAGCGTCTCTGAGGATATCTTTTCCCCTCAACATTTAACTTCTAAATTTTGAGGGTAAAGGTAAGGGATTCAGCATAAATATTACCTAAAAAGTTCCTATAGCTTTCTTTTAATCTTAAACACTAGAGTGAGAGGTTCCAGAAACAGAAAAAATGCCTTTTAGCTCAGGTATCCTTAGTTTTTCTTTTCCCCATGGATTTTTAAACATAGTCCATCAGCATGAGACCTAGAAGCTTATGTAATTCAGATGCTGAATAAGTTTAGTTTTATCTCAAGAAGCTAAAACACAATATACCAGGGAGTGATGGAAATATAATTACTAGCATTCATTTGCTAAAGCTATCATTTTCTATTATATCTATGCAGCTGGTTTAAATCTGATTACTTTCTCCTAGCACATCATCTGCATTATAATTTCTCAAGAGTTTTACTGAACATAGGTGGTTGCCTGCTGCTTTTAGTGGGGGAAAAAATAGTAAAAGGAAAAATAACATATATGTAGTTTTGTAGCAATCTTTGAAAAATGTCTCCTTAAGAGAAGTTACACTTAGTGTAGGAGTGGTAGGGGGGGAAGGAGAGGTGTTATAGCATTCCCCTCAACACTAATGGACCAGTAGCATGCCAGGGGGATCTAACACTGGCCTTGACCCCATGAGGGTGATTTCAGGGAGCAGAAAGGGTAGTATTGACCTCCTTCTCCCTATTGCTTGACCAGCTGCCACTCTACTGATAGTATTTTTTTTTTTAAGTTTAAGAACTTTGGAGTGAGCCTTTGGCTTTTGTGGAATTTTCAGAACTTTGTATCTGTATTTTACTTAATTAGTATCCAATCTTTGCTAATTGGCCTTCACATTTAGATGGGAGATCAACAAATACCATGAATGGTTCTAATATTTGGTTAATATTTTCAGTACACAGTACTGGCGGGTCAGCATCCCCCACTCCCTTCCCCCCCCATGTTTAAGATATGTGGTACCAAATAATACATTGCTTATTTCTGAGTTTTTGTGGGAACACTTTCTGCTTTTTCCACTATTAGCTTGTCTTTTATATCATGCAGAAGTGTAATGGTGAAACATCAGTAGACATTAGTTAATTATAATAAATACTCTTGTAACTTAAAGGGACCTGGAATGATTTTCTCTTTCCTCACAGTCTCCATCATGCTCACTTTTGTCAGTTACTGTACAGTATATGAAGCTGTTGAATTAGCTGATGAGGTCCCCAGTGCCAATTTTCTGACATCTACATCCACTTCTAAAACAAAAAAGGAAGAAGAAAATAATCACCTTCAAGATTTTTAGTCACAGAGGGAGCATAAAAGTCTGATTTGACTCCTCAGCAAAAATACTACACATATTATCTGAAAAGGTGTTACACCTAGAGAGAAAATTCTTAAATAGTGAAGGGGGGGGGGGGAAATCAGATATTTAATAAATATTTAAAGCTGCAGGAACTAAGCACGCCAGTCCTATGACTGTTGTCAATAAAAGCAATATGGACATACATGATGCATATGGTCTCCACAAGCCCTCTACACTGGAGTGAATTTCTTCCTAGGAATATAGAAGTGTTTGGAATTCTCTGCAGCTTGCAAATCATACCGAAGAGTTGTCAGATTTGTGCATAATGCATTTCAGTCAAGCCTTGAAGAGTAAGAGACTCATTTGTAACCATTTTGCAGAAAAGGAGATGCTTTCCTGACAAGAATGGAGTGTTAAATGGAAATCTTTGCTTTTATGGTGTTATATTAAAATTCATATGAAAACGCATGAATTTTCTAAAAGTAATGATGTATCCTTCAGAAAAGTGTTGGCTAATCTAAAGACTTTGGTGTCACTGATCATTCACTCTTAGCAATTTAATTCTACAAAACATCCAAACAAACTTGACCCTACATTTTCCCCATTATATAGCTGATATTGGGGCTTCAGCACTGCTCAATGCTTAATCTTACTGAAGTGCAAAGTCCCACCACCCCTCTTCCCGGAATGTATAGTGGAAACATACACTATATAGGCAACAAGCACTATAATTTCACCTGGGTTGTTATTTCTGTTCCAGATAACCATTGTGTTTTATAATGTAGTACAAGACACTGCATTTTTATTTCTTTTCTAATGTGAACGTAGAAAGAAATGTAATAAACATGGATATACACTGATATTTACCTTTGACCTAATCCATTCTGCACTTGATAACATTCTCAATCTCTCTATTGCTTTTCCTCATTTACTACAAAGTATTTCCACCTTCACCCCGTTTAGCCTTAATGATCCCGATAAAAAGGTTTGTGTAGTTACTTTTATTAATTTGAATGTTCACATTCACAACAAAGAGGGATTTTTAATTGGTTTGTATTTGGTAACACTGCCATGAAGAGATAGCAGAATAAGTTAGAATGGGTCAATAATAAGGGAGAAAAACAGTATGGAACTTCAAAGTATCAAATACATGTACAGACAATAAATATACAGTGAGTACACTCTTTTTGAAGCAAAAAACTCACTTCAGCCAGGGCCAGATTTCCAATTAGGCACATGCCTAGGGGTGCCGGCGTTCTAGGGGCATCTAAAAGTGGGTTAAAAGTTTCATTTTTTATGGAAGACACGAATGGAGTTGTAACAGGTTTTGCCATCTGTTAATATGTTTCCAAGGTGATTAATTTGATCGGTAAAAAAAAAAAAAAGAGAAATAGGAGTAGGAAGAGATGGTCCCCCTTCGCATGCTTGCTAATAAAGATTCTATATTTACATAAATTCAGGTGAAAATCACCTTAAAGGGGTGTTTGCACATTTAAAAAATTGTGCTGTAATGAACCTCAGTGCGTGAGGATAACTGCATGCTTTTTGGTGTGGCTAGAGTTTTTACTGGGTGCCATATTTATTCATGTCTGAATTCTTGTGACATAGTACAAATTTTTGGAAGCCTTCTTGATCCATTGCTAATTTCACACACTCAGCAATTGGCTTCCCAATGATCTGCCACATACCATCTCCTTGCTGGTCATCCCCTACTACAAGGGCCTGCCACCATTATTCCTACAATAATTTTCTCAAGGTTATTCCCATCTCTGCATTTGCCATGACCAAAGTACATATCTTTGTGCCTGTTTATTTCCGAGAACAGAATTTGCTTCTCTCCAATAATATTTCTAAGCCTTCATCTTCTTTTCCATCAAAGAGATATGCAAGATGCTTCACCAGCATTATATCTCAAAGACTTTAATTGCCATCTACTGTATGTAATTAAATAAATACAAGTTTTCCATTCCATGAATGCTTTTATGGTGACAAGCTTTAACAGGCTGGAGTGGGGAGGAGAGCCTGTTAATACTACCTCTATCTTAACTATCACTTAGCCCCAAAAATATCAGCAGGAAATGCTGGAAGTCATGTACTGAGACTAAAAGGATGATGAGTGCACATGTCTTGGCAACAGAACTACCATTCAAATTTCAAGAAACATGCATCACTTCATAGAAGAATATTGGAAGTATTTTAGTGTGTAGATATAGTAGTCTCAGAAACTGACTACTGTGCCATGAACTCATATGCTGTCTAATCAGAATGAAGTCCTATACAAACTATACTGCCAAGCAATAACACTGCTTTTCTTGAGAGAGATTTTTTTGCTTGATTTCAGCAATAAATTTAGTTGACATACAGCTCATATATTCACTTCATTAATTGTCAGATGTGCTAGTTAAAGATTAATACACTCATGCTGGCATTTGATTGCAGAAAGTTGATGATTACTCTCTATTATATTTTTAGTGGAAAGCAATTAAGTAAACAAGTATAAAAACGTACATTTGCATTCCTTGAGGTATAATGCAAGCTAGTACCAAAAAAAGCTTTATGATTTCACAGTTAAGTTATGAAGAGCTAAAAACTGAATAAGAATTTGAGCCTGCCCAATGACACATAATAAGGCATTATGTTGCCTTAAGAAAGGTCCTGGGTTTACAACAGCCTATAGCTGCAGTCTTAAACTGTGGTCTGTAGTCCATTGGCAGTCTATGATGCACTTGCTGCTGGTTTCATGGAGAAGATACCATTTCCTTGTTTCCAACTGCTAAAGTCCACTAAAGAGACAAAGTGGGTGAGTTAATATCTTTTATTGGACCAACTTCTGTTGGTGAAAAAGACAAGCTTTTAAGCTATACAGAGCTCTTCTTCAGATAGAAGATATTACCTTGCCTACCTTGTCTCACTAATATTCTAGACCAACACAGCTGGACCAACACTGCAAAAGCCATTAAAGGCACTAAAAATACATTAACACCTCCTAATTTTACTTTTCTATGTCAGCTGGTTGTTGTAATCCCCAGAGGATGTTATGTAATTACAAGTAGAAGGAGATAAGTCTGTGTGATCCTGAGTGAGAGGAGAGATGTCCACAAGACACTTTCTGTAAAAGTCACGGCCCACACTATGCAAAGTTTGAGAAACTCTTGACTATGGAATCCTATTTCCCAGGCTAATAGAAGCCAACAGGATTTAGACAGTGCTCAATTCAGCTTTAAAAAATATAAATATCTCCAGCCAGATTCTACTCCCACAGAAGCTTATTCCTGGAGCGCTCCTCAGCTTTGCGTGGCACAGAGCCAGCTGGGATTTTCTCTATGCACCTCCAAAATGAGGCCCTTAGTCATCACTGGGGGAAGAGTACAAATCAGCTTGTTTTCCCAACACTAACCACCTGGAAGGGATGAGCACTGAACCCTTCTAGCAAGAGAAAGGGTTCTCACATAATACAGGAAAAGGAGCACAATAGACTACTTTAGGAATGTGGTATGATGGGGAAGGGAGTAGACCCCTCAAATGAAAAGAGCAAGAGCCCTTGAGTGCATTAGGTCACACAGTGCCAGTGATTTTTTTAAAGGGATAGTTCTCACATTTAGAGCACCATCTTCCATATTCCACATCCTCTGTTAGATTAGATGTCATGGCCAATTTCAGCTGCATTTCTTTGCAAATAATCAATCGTTGGCTTTTAAGAAGTATTTTATAAGATATACCTTAACATTGGGATGAGTGATGTGAATGGAGCTATTGGTGTAGTTCTAAAATTCTGATTCTGTCACTTTCTACTAGTTTGTACACTAAAATATTAGACAAAGCAGTTACAGAAAGTTACCATTCCAGGATGGAAAGGTAATTCCTCTTTCTTACCTTAGAAAAGTGGTGCCTGATCCCAGATCATATTTATCATTGTATGTCATTCCACATGTTTGCTTTTTGACTGTAGCCATTCCATGTCTCAATTTCCCTTGCCAAGGTGGATTTCCTTGGCTTTCCACACACAGATCCATGCTGCAGACATAGCTTGAGCCCCCAACCAAATTGCAAACAAAACTTCCGAGCCCAACAAACAAAAGGGTTTTCTGCCCTTTGGGGACTTCTCTTCAGCCTATCTGTGAGCCCTGCTTCCACATCCATTTTAGACTATCTTTTAAAGTCTTTCTAGCTCTGGGATAGGGCATACAGCCTTCAGGCTCATTCCCCCGGAGTACTGGTCTCAGCACCTGCTGGGCTCCATTCTTTGCATCCTTCCTTCCCTGTTCCAGTACAGAGAACTGGGTCTCAAGGCTGGTTCCACTAGAGTATCTGACCTCCTGCAGTTGCTGCCTCAAAGGTTTCCACAGGCATCTGCCCACTTCCTGTGATTTCATTACTACTCTTCCAAAGCCTAGTTTAGAGCCTTCTACAGAAGCCTACCCATTCTCTGTGTTTCCACTCCTAGACTGATTTATGAGATCCAGGTGTCTATTAAACTATCTCCTGACCCTCTTAATCCTACCTACTGAGGCTCACAAGCAGCTAATTAATTATGGCACAGGTGTGGCTGGCCACTATGTCCCCTTAAAGGAGCCAGTTACTGCAATACTTTGCACCACACTTGACTTACATATTTGTTCACTTTGTTGTACAAATTAGAGACTAAAGTCCTTAGTTCCACAAAAACTTAGTAGGATGTTCTTATGGACTGCACTTTGCTTTAATTAATGAAAATTAAAGGTAGAAATATTTTAAGATAGACTGTCTAGGACAACTACTGTGGGTAATTGCAGTTGTAGCAGACATAGTTATCAACTAGCCTGTACACACATAGCATCAGTGTTAAAACAAACTCTAGCTACAAAAGCAGCGCTCTACCACCTGAGACATTCGCTGTAGTAGCATTGGAGTTGATATCATCTTTCCAGGCCAGTCACAAAATGCTAGTAAAATCACGAATGCCTGCACAACTGACATCACATCCAGCATGACTCCTTTCCTTCCACATGGTGAAATCTTGATCCTATTCCATTGATCCATCTGGGAGGGGATGGATGTGGTCAGGGGGCTGAGGCTGGAGCCACATCTGGTATCAGGGCCAGAAGCGGAGCCTCAGCTGGGGCCCTGGGCATGGAACTGGCAGTTGGGGCCAGCAGCTGGGACTGGGGCCAGGAGCAGAACTGGGTGGTGCTCCCTCTCTGCCCCCCATGGGGGCTGACCTGGGACCCAGCCATGTCCCCCTGAACATTCCTCCGTGCCCCTGTAGGGGGGTATGCCCCACAGTTTGGGGACCTCTGTCCTATTCAAAATCAGTGGCAAAGCTCCTATTGATTTCAATAGAACCAGAATTTCACCCAGAGTAAAACTGGGCCAGCTGCTTCAAGAACATAGTTCTCCTGGAAATGAAAATGGAAGGCCAAATCCTGAATCCTCTATTCAGGTTTTACTTGGTCATTAGGCAAAAATATTGTCTGAAGTTACTAAGGAACCAAATAAAACTGAGTGAGGACTTCCAAATCTGACCCAATGAATCAACAAATGAACATTTCAAGGGATGTTTCTTCATTCCTGGATATGCCACCTTCAGAGATGCTGTATCCTAAGAATGCTATGAAAAAACAGGCTTAGGCCATCTGCCTGTGGGTAACAGTAGTTAGCAAAATCCTGCCCTTCTATTTACTAATTTACTCCATTCCTGAAACAGAGGAACTTTTCATCAATTAAGTCAATATTTTGTAGCAGTGAAGCACATTTCACCTTTGTTTCTCTAAAACACACAGAGTAATGGCTCTATTTTAAAATATATTTTAAAGTTGTGGCAATGGCACATACAACATACAAATAGGTACCCTTTTTACTATTACAATTTGTATTGCAGTAATGCTTATGAGCTCCACTCATGATAGGACCTGACAGTGCTTGTTTTAAGAAGTCTAAATAAATATGTAACATTGCTTGAGCATAAATATGTATCTAGCATTGTCACTAATGCTGCTGCATCTAACCGTTGCACTTGGGAGCTATTTATCCATCTAGAAAGTAGAAAGTGGAAACAGTTTTGAGTGGGATTTTCAAAAAAGTGTCTAAATAACTCAGGAGCACACGCCATTGATTTTCAATTGGACTTGTGCTCCTAAATCACCTGGAGCCAGATTCTTAAAAGTATTTTGGCACCTAAAGATTCAGATAGGCACCTACTGGGATTTTCACAAGTGTGTAGGTGCCTAATTCACATTGAAATCTCAGACTCTCATCTTACCTATTTTGTATGGGGTATTGGAAAGCTTGATTACCCTATGAGTCAGGTGCTTTCAAGGTCACCAGAACAAGAGAGACATAATTTGAAAATACTATTAGTCACTAATTTTTTTCACATATTGCAAATCCTCCTGCATACAAAGTTCAATAATGTTGGCGATTAATTTATCATGAAATGAAGTAGGGCCTGGTATTCTTTTCCTGCAAGTATTCCAATAATCCTTACATTATCGGAGCAAATATTAGCTGCTCTACTCTACTTTCCAGAAGTCAATTTATTTTTATCAGTTTTTTTGGGCAAGCAGTAGTTTGAGGTATCATGTTTAGACTTTTGCAAATACATTTTTCTCATCACTCCAGTCAAGGTTAGTTCCTTGGATTCTACTATCCACATTAAATTCTGCAGTTGAAAAAAATCAGTAACTAAGCAGAAGATTTGCTAATAATACATAATAAAATTAATTCATACTGAAGAAGTGAACCTAACTAGAATGCAGAACACAAAAGGAGACATAATTACTCTATTTCTTTGGCCAAATAAATTCATGAATGGGTATACAACACATGCAGAGAAGAGAGGGTCTCTAGTCCGCAAGATACTGGAGGTTCTCAAACTGTGGTCCGTGGACCACCAGTGTCCGCGAGCTCCATTCAGGTGGTCTGCGGATAGTTCCCTTTAAGGTGGGCACTTGGGCGGCCGCACACAAGAGAATGAGGGTCCACCCACCTAATTAGTGGAGTTGTGCAGTCATGGCTCCACTAATTAGGTGTGTAGTCCCTGAGAAGACACACATGTAAGGTGAGGTGGTGGCCTTGGGGGAATAGGAGATAGGTGGGAGAGGGCAGTGGGATGAGAAGAGGGGGTGGGGAGAATTTGGGACATGTAGGGCTGTGGTGGCCAGAGAAAGAGGCGACTTTCCCCATCTTCAGGGCTGTAGCTGCTGGAGAGAGACCCCACTCCTTCCCAGCCCCAGCTCGGGAGTTGCCGTGGCAGGGGAGAGAGGGTACATCCATCACATTAGAAAGATGAGACTATTGATGTTAAAATCTGAATTGTGTACTTTTATTTGTAGAACAAAACAAAAAACACATGTTAATTATTATTAAGGTTTTTTTTTTTAATAGAGAGCTTTTATCCAAAGCGTTTACAATAGTTAGCTAATGGTACAAACAACATTTGGAAAGATCATTAAGTGGTCCGCCGAGACCCTCAGCAATTTTCAAGTCGTCCACAAAAAGAAAAGTTTGAGACCCACTGCCCTAGTGTTCTCTTAATTCATCTTTTTTATACTAAATGTAGGGTCTTTAGACACACACATTACATTAAAATGTACATTAACTGGGGTTAATCATTTTTATATTAGTTGAAGAGACTGGTGATAATGAGCTAAGTAAACTGTAATTCAAACTCCACGACTGCATTGTCTATTGCAATCCATGTTAAAGATCACTAACTAAAACAACATGATTAACTGTGTTGACCCCTCCACAAAATTTAAGGAAGTAGGAGTAACTACAGAAATTTGAGTTAAGTAGATCTTGTTTGAAACATATTCTATAGCAGGGTTTATTCTTTGAAGGGTTCTGTATTGTGACAATAAAGCTGTAATAGTTAATTTACAGCATGTATATAAAAGGTACAGTTAAATTTCCTAACTTGTTTGAGACGGTATCTCAGTTTAAAGGCTGGACACAATTAGATGCCTTATAATTCCTATTATCAGCACTAATGCACAATGCATCTCTCTCAGTACTGGTTAGATAATTGCACTGCCATAATAGTTGGATAGAATGCTTCTCATTCCCCATTTTGATAGATGAATATTTTGGGAACATCTTTCCTACAAGAGAGAATCACTACATACCATCTCCTATAAAACAGATGTTCAGTTAAGGAAATTGGATACTTTGACATTACCATGGGAATAATTCATGATATTTCAGTAGGATTTCTCCAGGGTGTTTTAAAAAGTGACCTGGCGTTCAGACTAATATCAAAAAGTGTTTGTATTAGGGGAAGTGTTAACCTTTTTGTTTAAATGCAGAAAGTCGATTTTTATAAGTTATAGTCTGCGTATTTGGAAGAGACATTTTTAAATGTCATGTAAAAGTATATGAATTTATTTAATAATATCTTTACACTAATTAGAAGATATAAAGCAAAATATGATCCATGAAAAATGTATATGGGAAATATTTATATTGGTTGTTAAAGCAATGTACAAAATTAAACTCACTGGGCCAAATTCATCCTTGATGTAACCATTCAAGTTAATGGATACATTTGATCCATAGTGTTTCATGTACAAATCAAACCATTTCAGCTGCAGATTTTTAAAATGTGTGTGTTTAAGAGTTTAATTTACAACTTTTGTTGGTGATGCAAACCTTGAAGACAGCAATTTTTCTCCATTGTGATGAATAATTCTATTATGAAGGTCTTACATTTGTTTTGAATTATGTGCTTTGCTTGTGACAAACTATGAACCCTATGTGAGATTTTTCTTTCAAAAAACCTCATATGTAGAAATGTATGAGAACATGATGAGGTAAACTAGTTAAGAAACTACTATATCTGTTGGCACATTACAGCAATTTGTGAATATTAACCAACTGTTTGGTAAAACGTAAATGAGCCTTTTAAATTTTGTAATATACTTTATATTGAATCTCTTGGAATGTGCATGCTGAAAGATCCCAATTTTAAACAGATGCCATTTTTCAAAGAAGGAAATTATATGCCTTGAATGACCCATATTTTAATTTTCTTCCATTAACCACATTTCATTGATAACTCACAAGTAACAGAGTCATCCAAGGGAATTATGTTTAGATCAAGATGCCAAGCACTTGAATTTTTAAATTGAAACTTCATTTCTACATTTCCCATCAAAATGCAACATTTGATCACACCTTTTCCCTACAGAATTCCAGGTTTTTTAAAAATACATATTATATAAAAAACTCATTAAAATATTTAGACAAATTATAAATATTATCTTTTGATGAGCAACCACCAAGGACTACATCCTATGTTTATGAAAAAAAAACACAACAAACAATTATTGGTCTTTTCTGCTCTCTTGAGAAGGCAGGAGAACTAATGACTCCATGAAGTCTACTGGGAACCTTATTATGACAGTTTAATTTTCCTTGGAGGGGCTCGTATATCATAGTGATGGGTAGCAGTACAAACCCTAAGATAGATAAATCTTCTCAGGAGAGGTCAGGCATATATTATTCTCCATGATACAGGATAGGAAAGTCGATCAAATACAAAACTCTGAACTTTTCCTACAAGTGCAGATACAGTCCCCAGGCATTTTACTAAGTTAACCATAAATGTCTATCAGGAAGAGAATCACCTGTCTGTTGTTTTCAAAACATGCATGTAGATCCATATTTTTGTAGATCACAAAACACAGTGGTATGCAAGGCCAGGTGTACTTCATAGCACAACATTTTCTAACCTATTCAACTAAAAATTGCTATCAAAACATTTTAAAAAACCCTGATACAGGATTTCCAAATAGCAGCCTTGATTGCCTCCTGGAACACACTTTTTAACTGGATTCTAAATCTGTCATTGGGAAGAGATGTAAACGCATAATCCTGCCCATCTTGAAGTCCTCTGAGACAAATGGTAACAGGAAGAGAATGTAAGCCTAGTGGCGTTTTTCTGGCAGAGAAGCTGCAGAGGAACCAGTGAGACAGCAGGAATTGTCTGGGTCTTTCAGGTTGGGAAATATCGTTACATTGGTGCCAGGAGGATAAGAGAGCCTCTTATGGACAGAAGTTGTAAAGGCAATGGGAGCCATTTCTGGCGGAGTGGAATGGAGGCAGCGCTAGGGATATAGAGGCTGATGAAACACCTTCTTCCCTCCTCTCAACATGCAAAGATTAATCTCTTAACTTCTGATAACAGTGTAGTGGAGCTTTCCCTCCCCGTCCTCCTCATTCATGACTTGAAAACAGACAATAATTTGAATTGCTCTAGAGTTTTATAACTGTTCTGTAGTTAAGGACAGAAACAATTGGGCATATGAAAAACATAGTTCCTGGCGTTTACTTATGATAAATATTGCCCACTACATCTCAACAGCAATAACTCACATTTTACCTTTTTTTTTTTAAAAAGGGACTAAACCCAATAGCAAAAGAAGAACGAACAAATTGGTGTTTAAGTGCTTTGTGGGATGAATACATTATGAGACCACAAGTCAAATTCAGAGCTGGTGTAAACAAGTGAAACTATTGACTGACTATACCAACTTATTCCAGTTCTAAATTTTTCCATTAGAGTCTCAGGCGAGAGAGTATGGGTTTGAGTTCTGTATAGTGGGAGAGGAAATAGAGGACAAATTTTGCTCTTGGATGTGAGCACATAACTCCTGTTTATTTTAGTCAGAGATGTGTGCAACCCAGATAGAATTTAGATATAAGGGAATAAATGTCCAGTGAAAGAGATACTTATATATTCGTATATATGAAAATTATGCTGTTTTCTTACAGATAGGTATATTGTTAGAAAGCATCAAATGAAGGAACTGTTTAGGTTAGGGATGGACAAATTACGTTCCGCAGGCCAGATCTGACCCACCATCCATTTTAATATGGCCCTCGAGCTCCTGCTGGGGAGTAGGGTCTGGGGCTTGCCTAGCTTCGGCACTCAAGCTGGGAAGCAGGATCGGGCCACCCCACAGAGCTGCTTGAAGCAGTGGCATGGGTCCCCTATGGCTTCTACGCATAGGGGCAGCCGGGGGCTCTGCTGTGCATGCCGTCCCTGCCCCAAGTGCTGCCCCTGCAGCTCCCATTGGCCAGAAACCACAGCCAATGGAAGCTGCAGGGCGGTGCCTGCAGATGGGGCAGCATGCAGAGCCACCTGGCCGCACAGGAGCTGGAGAGGGAACATATTGCTGCTTCTGGGAGCCACTTGAGGTAAGCGTCACCCAGAGCGCACACCCCTGAGCCCCTCCCCACATCCCACTCCCCTGCCCCAGCCCTGATCCCCCTCCAATCCGCTCAGTCCCAGCGCAGAGCACCCTCCTACACCCCAAACTCCTCATCCCCAATCCCACCCCAGAGCCTGCACCCTGAATTCCTTATTTCTGGCCCCACCCCAGAGCCCTCACCCCCTCCCGCACCCCAACCCCAATTTTGTGAGCGTTCATGACCTGCCATACAATTCCTATTCCCAGATGTGGCCCTCAGGCCAAAAAGTTTGCCCACCTCTGGTTTAGGTAGTCACTATTACAGAATAATCCCCCTAGGCTTATAGTTATCCTTATTCAAATATTTTAATCTTAAAGACAGCATGAAACAATTCCTTCATTTGACTCACTAGGAAATGGTTTAAAGTTTTAAAGAAGTTTGGTGACTCTGAACCAATTGTTCAGATACAGTAGGGCATGTATTTTGATTTTTCTTCTTATTCTTAATAGCACCCCAGTACTGACATGGAGACAAGCATTGTCGGAGCAATGAATGGGATCACGACAGTCCTGCAGCAGCTTGTCATGACAGAAGTTAAAGTGGATATTTGGGACGTGGGATAGGTTCAGGGAGAGGAGACAGGTAACTTAGTTTTGGCTTCTCTGATTCTCAAACCACTTTCTCAGTCTCTTGGGTAAATATGTAATCAGACAGTTTTGCCAAAAGCATAATTAAGGGGAGAAAACATGTACAGAACCAGGGTTTATTATGGAAGTGATGACATGCTCCAATGATGATGTAATCATTACATTTCTCTGCAACTATCAAATTTGCAGACAGTCTTCTCCCAGGGCTGAAAACATTTCAAAAACATTCTTGTAACATAAAACATCAGACAATATAATATTACAGCCTACCCATACTATATATTTGCTGAGCAGCTCATGTGTATGTGCAGTAGCACTCAGAGACAGTGGCAGATATATAGCTTGATCAGTGAGAACCCTTCATCCATTGCTTCATATGTAAAGGTTTCGAATATTCTTTTCTATTTACCAAACCACAGACTACAATGAAGAAAGTGATTTTGGAAGGCAGAATTGTTCTCCAGCAGGAATTTTAGGATTCTTTTCAGATTCATTATGAAGACACTGTTAAGTTAATGTATTCTGCCTTTGATACTTACCCCATTCTGGGACCTTCAGTTCCCTTCTATACAGTATAGATTTCCTAGATGGTCTCAGGATTTTTTTTTAAATCCTAAAACCAAGGCCATGTAGATTATAAGGCCTACTTTATCTTAAGTGTGTGACAAGGCCCTTCTCTGTGGCAGAGCTGCTCCATAGTGTATGGCAGACTGGGAATTATACAACAAAAATAATGCCCCATTCACCCCCCCGCTCCCTGCCCTCTGACTGCCCCGACCCCTATCCACACCCCGGCCCCTGACCACCCCCCCAAACTCCCCTGCCCTCTATCCACCCCTCCCCCCCGCCGCTCTCTGCCCCCCTACTGTGCTGCCTGGAGCAC
This sequence comes from Lepidochelys olivacea, assembly GCF_965140295.1. Classification (NCBI taxonomy): domain Eukaryota; kingdom Metazoa; phylum Chordata; order Testudines; family Cheloniidae; genus Lepidochelys; species Lepidochelys olivacea. The sequence continues at coordinate 26,166,917 of NC_140417.1, read as the reverse complement.
CGGTGGCTGGCAGCGTGGCTGCACCAGGACAGGCAGCCGCGCAGCACAGTGCACCGGGTCAGGCCGGGCTCTGCAGCCACGCCGCCCAGAGCATTGCACCGGCAGCGCGGCGAGGTAAGGCTGTGGGGGAAGGGCCGGGGGCTAGTCTTCCGGGCCAGGAGCTCAGGGGCCAGGGAGGACGGTCCCGCGAGCTGGATGTGGCCCGTGGGCCGTAGTTTGTCCACTCTGGTATAGCCTGTCAAGCTCTTTTAAAAACCAGCTAACCATGGGATTAGCAAACACTGAGCAGCCCTCCTGGGTTGGGTGGAAGGCCGAGATGGCGGCTAAGTGCACCCTTATTGATGACATTCTGCAGTCCAGAATGAGCAGTACTGAGGCGAGTATCAAGGACGAAAGGCACTGCGTCGACCAAATTGAAAATCTCTTCCACTTGGCAAGGTAGGTAGCTCTCGTAGAGGATTTTCTGCTGCCAAGAAGGACCTGTCTAACCTGGTCTGAACAGGAAAGCTTCATTGGGTTCAACCGTGGAGCTTCCATGCTGTGAGGTGAAGTGACTTGAACCACCTCCCCAATGGAGGAAGAGCCCACCCGCTCTGAAGCCTAGCTGTAATTTTGGAAGGAGCAGAACTGCTGGCACTTCCTTTTGTGTCACGCGGTGACTAGGTCTATCTAGGGAAGGCTCCACTTCTGGAAGATTAAGTTCATGACATCTGGGCAAAGGGACCACTTGTGGCTGTGAAACGACCTGCTGAGGTGGTCTGCCAGCTCGTTCTGTACCCCGGGGAGGTACGACTCTTGCAGGTGTATTGAATGTTCTACACAGAAGTCCCACAGCATGAGGGCTGCCTGGCACAGGGGAGAGGAGCGTGCACCCCCGTTTGTTGATATAGAACACTGCTGTTGCGTTGTCCATCAGGATTGATGCACACTATCCCGTTAAGTATGCCCAGAAGGTCTGGCATGCTAGGCACACCGCTCTCAACTCTCTGATGTTGATGCAGAGAACCAGATCCTCCTGGGACCAGAGACCTTGAGTCCTGCGGTGTCCTACGTGTACTCCCCAGCCCAAGTCTGATGCATCAGTCACTAGCGAAAGAGATGGCTGTGGACTGGCAAAGGGGACTCCTGAGCATAATCTCCAACTCCCTCCTGTGGTGGCTCAGAGGACCGGGTGAGGCAGGGTCACTATCCTGTCCAGGCGAGCCACGACTGAAGAGGTCGAAGCCGGAGTCTGGCATGCTGTATCACACAGGTACAGGCAGCCATGTGTCCCAGAAGCTTCAGGCAGTTTCTTGCTGTGGTGGTGGGAAACTGTCTGAGGCCTCGAATATCAGCCAAGGCCTGAAACCTCGCTTCCAGCAGGTATGCCCTGACTTGGCTAGAGTTCAGTACTGCCGCCATAAACTCTATCCTCTGGACAGCGGACAGTTGATTTTGCTTTGTTTAGAAAGAGACCCAAGCTGCTGAAGGTGACTCTGATGAATTTGACATGAGTTTCCACCTGGGTCCTCGAGTGGCCCTTGATCAGCCATTCGTCAAGGTACGGAAACACCTGGTGCCTGTGTAGGAACGCAGCAACGACTGCCATGCACTTGGTGAAGACTTGACGTGCTGCTGACAGGCCAAACAGAAGGACAGTGAATTGGTAGTGGGTATTGTTCACCACAAACCTGAGGTACTTTCTGTGGGGCTGAGGGATTGCGATATGAAAATACGTGTCCTTCAAGTCAAAGACGGCATACCAGTCTGCTGGATCCAGTGAGCAGATGATCGGGCCAATGGGACCATGTGGAACTTGAGTTTCTTCACGAATTTGTTGAGTTCTCACAGGTCCAAGATGGGCCTGAGGCCACCTTTGGCTTTCGGTATTAGGAAATACTGGAAATAGAAGCCCTTGTGCTTCTAGAAGAACTACTATACTATACTAACTAAACTGGAAAATAACTTTGTAGAGCATAAGTAAAGAACTGCTAAACTGCTTGCCGAAGCAAGAGCAAGGGGAAGTTCCAGCTACTGTCACGGGTGGTAAGATGGAACTGAGGGGGTGGTAAGTCGGCAGGGCTCTATATTGAGTGATATGATAAGGTGCGACTCCGAGGGGCACCCAGGCCGACCCATGGATGCTGCTAAGGGAAAAATTATCCTGCTATTGTGCACGTGCGCGCACACACACCCCTACCTGTTTGGAAAGAACATGAACAGGCACTTGAAGAACTGACATTACTGTGGAACCAAAGGAAAAAATAAATACAATAAAGAGTGGCGTCTTGGCAAAAGGGTAGCAATTTGTGCAGGTGTATAATCGCAATATATGGGACTCTGCCTAAAACAGAACAGCAGCACTAGATCAACATTATTTAGGAGGATAGGATTAAAATTCAAAATGATCTGGACAAACTGGAACAATGGTCTGAAGTAAATAGGATGAAATTCAATAAGGACAAATGCAAAGAATTCCACTTAGGAAGGAACAATCAATCAGTTGCACACATACAAAATGGGAAATTACTACCTAGAAAGGAGTACTGCGGAAAGGGACCTGAGGGGTCATAGTGGATCACAAGCTAAACATGAGTCAACTGTGTAACACTGTTGCGCAAAACAAACAAACAAACAAACAAACAAAAAAAAAACACGCAAACATTCTGGGATGTATTAACAGGAGTATTGTAATCACGACACAAGTAGTAATTCTTTCGCTCTACTTTGTGCTGATTAGGCCTCACCTGGAATATTGTGTCTGGCTCTGGGTGCCACATTTCAGGAAATATGTGGACAAACTGGAGACAGTCCAGAGAAGAGCAACAAAAATGATTAAAGGTCTAGAAAACATGACCTATGAGGGAAGATTGAAAAAACTGAGTTTGTTTAGTCTGGAAAAGAGAAGATGAAAGGGGACATGATAACAATTTTCAAGTACATAAAAGGTTGTTTACAAGGAGGAGGGAGAAAAATTGTTCTTAACCTCTGTGGATAGGACAAGAAGCAATGGGCTTAAACTGCAGCAAGGGCAGTTTAGGTTGGACATTAGGAAAAACTTCCTAACTGTCAGAATGGTTAAGCACTGGAATAAATTGCCAAGGGAGGCTGTGGAATCTCCATCATTGGGGATTTTTAAGAGCAAGTTGGACAGACACCTATCAGGGATGGTCTAGATGATACTTAGTCCTGCCTTGAGTGCAGGGGACTGGACTAGATGACCTTTTGAGTTCCCTTCCAGTTCTATGATTTAGATTATAACCTCTTTTTAAATTGTAAGATCTTTGAAGCAGGAACCTTACCTTCAAGCTTGTCTGAAAAAAAAAGGATTTCTAGTGCTTTCTGGAAAAAAAATTGATAAAATAGTCTGGAGATAATGAAAAATTCGTTGTTGTTTCAGGAAACTTTTAAAAATGGTTTTGCAGACTGCCTAAACATAAATTTTCCTCCATGAGAAAGTCAAGCTTTTGCCTGATATGCTTGAAACTATACTGCTACCTGCTGGCTTACATGGAGACTGGAAACGATGCTACATTCTATTTTGATACATTGTTTTAAAAAAATGAAACTTTGCTGTTGGAACACTATTTGAAGTTCTAAAGAAAGAATATAGTTTGAAAACATACTGAAGCATTTAGGACCAGATCTCCTTCCCCTACTGCCCCCTGAAGACTACTTCTCCTCCTGTGGCCATGCAAGAACCAAAGAGAGGACAGCGGAAGGGGGAAGAAAAGGAAATAGCTCTTGAAAGACTGCCTTGAGAGCCTCCGCACTCCTGCCACCATAGAGCAACGGTCTGTGGTGCAGTGTGCAGGCATGTGGGAAATGGGACGTGGCCAGGTTACAGGATCCATGACTGTATAAAACCACTAGCTAAAGTAATCTCTTAGGGATGTAGTGGGTTGAAAGATGCTGTCGTAGAGGCTGTGGATGTAACAGTGTTGCAGCCCCTGCCATTGGCTAAAAGGGGAAGAGTCTCTTCACCCTCCCATATCTCCTCTGATCAAACTTTTGTTTGGACTTTGTGCAGCAAATCAATATTTGGTCCCCATATACAGTAATGATACACGTCAATGCATTGAGCTAGGGGGATGTGTCCATTGGGGTGCTGAGGAGACTGGGGATAGGGCCAGTCTTGGTCATCTGAAAGATAGGCAAACAGAATGTAAATTAATTTGCATATAATGGAAATGAGTTATGAACACTAGTGAGGGCAAGGGGAAAAAAAAATACAAAATGTACCTATGAAGGTTAGAAATATGAGCAGGAACAAAAAGAGCCAACCTGCACAAAAATTATCTGAAACACAGCTATTTGATTGAAGGAAGGTGGAAGTTTTAAAGTAGTAATTCTGATACAGACTTGCTAATAATAGTGGAAAGAAAAATATTATATTGAAAGTTGTAAGAGTGCTTGTCACTGGGGAAGATGTGGAGAAAGACAAGTCCTTGTCCCAAATATTTTACAATCTAAATTTGACAGACAATACAGTTCATAAATACAATATATTCTCTGAACAGATGAAGGTCAAACCTCAAAATGGCACAGAATTTTGTTTTAAATACGTATTTTGGTAGATCATCATCTTTGAAAGGAAGAAGTCTAATTTTCCCCAGTATTTTGTTTTCAGATAGTCTTCAGACATTGAGACACTGCGATGATCATGAAAATACATCAGCTAGATAAATAAATTCAGCCAGCTACAGCTGGTGTCTCTGGTATATCTGAGTGAAATGCAGAGCTGAAGGAAAGGGGCTAGAACAGAGGAGCCAGCAAAAAACAAAACAAAAACAAAACAAAAAAACTAAACTAAAATTGTATCCTGTCATCAAGTATAGCATTTCCTCTATTCACAGAACTTAAATTCAATTTTAGCAGCTTACTGAGAAAAGTTTTCCCTGTGTTGATTCTCTTTTCCTTCCTTATTCTGGTCCTTAAATGGAGGTCTTGGACCAAAGGAGTTAGGAACCTAAATACCTTTGAGGATCTGGTCCAAAGAGTCTAAGATTTGCTGTTTGGCTTTTTTAGTCTCCAGAACAACAGTTGCACAATACTACATGGGAAGGTGCATTTGGATGGAAACAGGCGAAAGTCTGTTAAATATGAGATGAGTTAGTATGGCACAGTCATTATCCAAAAAGAAAAGGAGTACTTGTGGCACCTTAGAGACTAACCAATTTATTTGAGCATAAGCTTTCAAGAGCTATTTGTGTACACATCAAATCCAGCTTGATTATCCATCATTATCCAACTGCCACTTACTTGCATCGGGCTAAATGTTGTGGTCCTTATTCAGGCAAAATTGCTGTTGATTTCAGTGGGAGTTTTGAGTAAGAACTCCAGTATATGATCCATTATATTCAGTCTGGGGCCAAATACTTCCCAATTCAGGAAAGCATCGCTATTCAGGACAGTATTAGAATATGTGCTTAACTTCCTTTGAAATCAAGAGGATATAAGCACATTTAATTTTAAGTATGAGTTTAAGTGTTGCCTTGAATAGGGATGGACATAAGTAGATGCTTAAGTGCTTTCCTGAATTAGAGCCAAATCCCCTGTGATAAATAAAGGGAGGAACAGCTCCCTTTGATGGACACCAAGCCAGCCAGTTAGCTGTAAAATCCCTCTTGGTAGCTGTTCTTTACTTGCTTTACCTGTGAAGGGCTAAAAAGTCCCCCAGGTAAAGAAAAACAAGTGGGCACCTGACCAGAAGAACCAATGGAAAGGTAGAACTTTTTAAAATTGTGAAAAACTAACTTTCCCTTTGTCTGTTGTTCTCTGGGCTGGAGGAACGGAGCAGCCATGCTATAAGCAACTTAAGCCAGGTATGATAAATCATCAGATCATGCCTAGAACTACTTATCTGAACTCCAAATGTGTTAAGTAGATCAGAATGTTTAGCTAGACGCAATTAGGGTTATTTCTTATTGGCTTGTGGACTCCTCTGTGTTAACCCCAGATGCTTTTGTTTGCTTGTAACCTTTAAGCTGAACTCCCAAGAAAACTATTTTGGGTGCTTGATTTTTGGAATTTCTCTTTTAAAAATCTAGCAAAAGCCTAAGTTCCAGATGTATTTTCTTTCTTTTTGTTTTTAATAAAATTTACCTTTTTTAAGAACAGGATTGGATTTTTGGTGTTCTAAGAGGTTTGTGCATGTTGTTTGATTAGATGGTAGCCACAACTAATTTCCTTTGTTTTCTTTCTCAGCTCTTCCCCGGAGCAGGGATGAAGGGCTTGAGGGTACCCCACAGGCAGGAATTCCCAAGTGCTCCTTCCTGGGTTCAAAAGGAGTTTTGTTGCATTTGGGTGGTGGAAGCATTTACCAAGCCAAGGTCAGAGAAAACCTGTAACCGTGGGAGTTTAATACAAGCCTGGAGTGGGAAGTATTAATTTTTAAAATCCTTGCAGGCCCCACTTCTGCACTCGGATTGACAGAGTTGGGATTCAGTCTGGACATCCCCCCTATGAAGGCATAAGTAATTCTCCCTGAAAAAAGTAATACAAACTTCAGGATTGCAATTAAAAAATAATTAAGGTTCCAATTAAAAAATAATAGTGTTTTTTCATATGCTGTTATTAAAGAAACTATGTCAAGGGTTACAGGGTGCTCAATGTCCTACTCCTGAAGCATTTCCCCATAAAGCATCATTGATGGCAATACAAAGGTAGGGAGCTGCAATTATAGCTATTCAATAGGAGACAAGGATGGAGGATGGGAAGAGAGGGCCAAGGAGGACAAAGTCAGCTGAAGCCTATGCACTAAGAAACTGATCCTCAAGGCATTAAGAAGCCACTTTCAAAACACTGGCCCTTATTGGACTACTTTTAAACACCTAACCCAAGATTTTCAAAACTGACTGACTAGAGCTCATCACCCAAGCCATACACATCTAAATGAGTAGCCTGATTTTCAACAGTAGCAAGCAACCACAGCTCCCCATCTATTCCTCTAGCAAAACAAATAATACTTTTGTAACAAGAAAACCCCATACTAACTATAATGTTGATACTAGTGAAAGTTAGTCACATGTGTAACTGCACAATTGGGCACTTAGTGGTCTATTTTAATATAGTAATAATTTGGTATAGCCCCCCCCCATTTTTAGTAAGTTGGGAGTGACAGATTCCCAACCAGTTTGACTACACTTGTATCCCCAATGAACTATTGTGTGCATTTACCCCACCTCCCAAATATTCTTAAATACTTTTGTACCTACTGCATTTTTCTCCCCAAACAAAATTAATAACAAACAACAGAATAATGATTATGATGATTTGGGCGTCAATCCAGCACTGAAATCCACACAAGGCTTTGTCCATACAAAACTCATTGCACAACTGGGGGGGGGGGGGTTTGTATGCCTCCGTTAATATTTTACACAGGATACAAAACAACACGAATAGTTTTGCATCTACCCCTCCCCCTCTCCGATATATCTTAACACGGCTATGGCCGATTCCCGCTCCGCCGCCAAACCACTCGACTCGCGGTTCTGTATCTAGGCCAGCCCCATGTGCGCGCGGTTCCCCAGAGGCGCGCCCGCAGGCAGCCGTTGGAATGGCCCTGTGAGGCCCTTACGTTACCCGCTCAGCTGCGCGCGGCAGGGGAGGAGGGAGCGAGGCTCCGGACTCCAGCCCCCACAATGCCTCGCACGCAGGCGGAGCCCCTCCCTTAGTGTAAGGGGAGCTCATTGGCGGGAGGGCCCGAGCCTTGGGGGAGCCTATCACCTCCCGTCTCATTGTGCGGTGGCAGTAACCAACGTACACACACCCGGACTCCAGGCAGCAGCGCCGGTCTCCCTCCAGCCGCGCTGTCTCCTCGGGTGGTTCGCCGCATCCCGCGGGTGTAGAAGGGGAAGGGCCATGAACCTGGGGTAAGCAGGGCAGGGCCCGGCTTTTGACTCCTCTGTGCTGGGCGTGTCTGTCCCCGTGGCCTGGTTCTCCATAATGACCCACTCCCCAGAGCCGGACAGGGCTGTGCTTCGCCCCGCGTGCGGCTAACGGGCTTCCACGGCCAGGGCCAGGGCCTGCAGCACGTTATAACGTAAAATGTGCGACGTGACGTGTCGGCGCCTGGGTTTGCCCGGGCAGGTGACGTCTCAGAGACGCCGCGGCAACGTGTAATGTGCCCGCCTCCCTCCAAGAGTCCATGTTTTGTTTACTCGTTGTTCAGTGGGTTGCTCTGGGTACTTTATTCTGTGCCTCACAACTCGGTGTGGCCAGTCCGTCCCTAGAACTGCTGCTAGTGTAGGCCCGTGGCGTGTTACAACAGGTAGTGACTATTGGAAGTAAAACATGATCCCTGTGCATTGCGCTAGGTAAGGGAAGGATTCTGGCTTTTAGCTGTCAGCCTTTACTCCCAGTTCTTCCAGCTAGGATTTTCACAGGTGTTGCGCCCCCCCCCCCCCCCAGTAATGATGCTTCAGTGGTCAATTTATGCATACTCTAATAATTTCACTTTACCTTGTCTCAGTATTAGTGGCTCCAAGAGTTCAAAAATTATGATTCAGGCCTCAAATATCATGATCTTAGCATAAAAACAATTAAGTTTAAAAAAATGTTTTTTTATTTACCTAGTAATGTTCGAGCATTTAGGGTTCATGTTTTCAGGCTTTTCTATGCAACTATGAGGGCTAGAAAGCTAAATTATTATTATTTTTAAATGAAAGCTAAGATTCACAGATTATCCAATTCTAAAAAGAAAAGGAGTACTTGTGGCACCTTAGAGACTAACCAATTTATTTGAGCATGAGCTTTCGTGAGCTACAGAGCTGTAGCTCACCAAAGCTCATGCTCAAATAAATTGGTTAGTCTCTAAGGTGCCACAAGTACTCCTTTTCTTTTTGCGAATACAGACTAACACGGCTGTTACTCTGAAACCTATCCAATTCTAACAGCCAAGAAAAATACCATGAATCAAAAGAGCTGACAATACTCCTTCCTTAATATTCGGATTAATATCTCAAACTATTTTTGTTTTTCATTTTCAATAAGAACTAGGATTTCAGTAAAATAGAGTTCAGACACTTAAATGTAAGATTTAAAGAAATTTTTTTAACTCTTTAACATTGATTTCCATTCCCTGGAGGTCTACCCGGTGTTTTTCTTTCTTTCTCTCTCTCTCTTTTTTTTTTTTTTTTTTTTTGAAGAATCCTCTCTCACAACAGTATGGGGTGTGTTAGAATATGAAGAAAATTTAAATTTTTATTTAAAGGACAGTGAAGTACTGTTTTTAAAATGTTTTCCTCCCCACAGTTGTTTCCATCTCTCAGGCTTCTTGGGTGCTGAAATTAACATGGTTTATATTGTTTAACATACCTTTCTTTAGTTCACCACTTTATCAGTTATCCCATTACCCATCTCTTGGACCGGGTCAGAAATCAGACATGACAAGGTATGAATATATTGAAAGATGTCAGCCCAACTTAGATATATATTGAGATGATAAACAGGCTTAAAAGCACCAGCACTTGAATAGTATGGCTATCTCCCAATATTTGCGTATTTATAAGAAGCAATTGCTTAAGTTTGTATTTAATATAAACATAGCTCATATCACCTTTTCATATTCTAAGTGTCTTGAGACCACCTCTCTCCTTGTGCTGTAATCTCACATACTTTGTTGATGATGATTTCAGGTACAGAAGAGTTTAGCTGTTTTTGTTATTGTTTTACAGAGATGGATTAAAGCTTGAAACTGAAATTTTGGATGGAAAACCTAGGCTAATTTTGGCTTCATATGGTATGATTTTATTATGTATAATCGTTAAGTTCAGTAGTCTCTAATACACTTTAAATCTTCTTGAAGATATCTTGTTATAAAGGGTATGGTTAATTTTTTTTAAGTATTAATGTTTTGTATAGTGATGTGAAAGAACTATTCAAGATTTTGATGAAATATTCTGTACATTGTTATTTATGGGTCCTAATATTCACCAAAATGGTACTGGCATGGGTTGGTATTTGTCTTTCCATAAATCATGCATTGCCAGCTATATGTACTGTCTGACAATAATGGTTATGATCATCACAAATATTGATCAATTGGCAAAGTCTAAGGTAGTCTCAGCTCAGCTCTCAGCAGTCTTTTGGCTCTTGTGCGTCCAGAGATAAATTGACCATTCTATATAGATTGACCTGATTTGAGGAATACTTCCATATCTTTACAATGCTGTATTTAAACAGAGGGAGCATGTTAAAAAAAAAAGGTTTTGTAAATGTAGTTCCTTCTAAGTTGCAAGGCACTGCAGCTTTCTCTGAGGTTTGGAATGAGTTACTAACCACAGGATAAAACTCTGTGAACATTTTTACTTTTAAAAACCAATATATTTAGGCTACCTCTCATTCTTGCTGCTGAGATGCAAAAATCTCTTTTCCAGTATTTATTCATTATTAAATGGCTTGAATGGAAAGCATTGCTTTTGCTGTAATAACCCAGCATCAAAGTATATGATCGTATTACTGTTAAGCAGTACTGGGAACAATTCTGATTTCTTGATGGGTCAGCTAGCCATATTGCTGATTAGCACACGTATTAGTCAAAAAAATATAAATGTAGGATGTCATAAGTGGAGTGGACAGTAGCACAAGTAAACCCAATAAATTGTGCAAGTCATTCATAAATAAACCCTAAATCTGATGTTCAGAATAAAACACTGATATTTTATAATTATAAATATAAATATTTTATATTTTAAATCCCCTTTCCCAAAATCTCCCAGGGTTCACTACATAGCTGCCAGAAGCCTGAAGATCTCTGCCTTTTCCCCTCTCTTTAAAGCCATCTTTCATCTTCCAGATTCTGCATTTACCATATTTTTGTCCAGGGAAGACTTTATGGGATTACTTTCTGAGCCAATCAATGCCAGTCAGTCTGCTATAGACATTGTTAACCACTTTAGCACGCTTCCCTCCTCTTCTCTCTTTTTCCTTCTGGACTGTAGATGATACATCTGGCAATCTTCCCCCTTTATGGGCCTCAGTGATGGATTGGAACCAGTAGTCACCCCAGAATGCTCTCACAAAGCAAGATAGCAAAGACTGGACTGGCATTAAATTAAAAAAATAAAATACAAAATCTTGTCCAAGAAAACTATTTTTATAAAGTTCATGAGACTGATGTAAAAACAGCAGTGATATTCAGCTGAATTGTATCAGGTTACATTTATGAATTTGTTTCCTATACAATATTAAAATTTCCAAACAGCAGTGAGACTTTAATCAGGAACATCTTGTGGTGGCTTAAGACACCCAGTTTCAAAGAAATTATTGTGTCTTTTACACAGTAACGGTGGAGAGAATAAGCCATTTAAATGAAAAAGAAAATGAGATTGTAGAGTCAGAAATAGAGGCAGGGACATTCAACGTCAGGCATACTGGCTAAAGCTACTTTGAATTCATTATTTTTAAACTGATTAGATTTCAAGAAACTGTAATGGTGCCCCTAAACAGAGGATCTTTACTTATCCCTCATGTAGATGCAAGCTGTACTGCAGTTTCTCTTGCTGTCTGAGTAATCCTCTATCCAAACCATAGATGCCACCCTTTCACAGTAAAAGGAAGTCCACAGTAAAACAAATACTTACCAAAGGGGTCTTTCAAGGGGATGTTTCAGCTCCTCACTGGAGAGATACTGTTAGCAGCCCTACTCTGTACAGATCTCCCTCTTATAAAGCAGAACAGCATCACAAAAAATCCTACTCCCTTCAGTTTCTCACTGTTATGAGGGCAAGGACCTTATACTTCTGCCTCCTCTCCCAGCACTCCTTGCTATATAGCCTGTTATGCCTGTAGACTCTCTGAGAACTGCAGTTTCTGCTTATTTGGTTCTGGGTTGGTGAGCAGAGCCCACCAGGACAACAAACTCCCTCTTCCCCCGCCTCCCCCCCTCAAGTAAGGGAAGAAGCCACAGAGCCTACTGGGAACTATGATCCCACAATACCTTAATTTCAGGCTGAAACTGAAAACAGGGCAGTGCTGAACTTGGGGCCTGTCCTTAAGGGACAGCATACCTGCTTACAGGGCCTTAGGAGCATAAACATTAATGTAAATACAAATGTAAGGATATTTATCTAAAATGGGAAATCATTATCAATGAGGTTGTTTCCACTGGGGTCCCACAAAGATCTGTCCTTGACCTAGTGCTATAAACTATCTTTATCAAGGATCTGGAAGAAAATGTAAAGTCATTGCTGGTAATATTTATACATGAGTAGGGCCCTACCAAATTCACAGCCATGAAAAATGTGCCACAGACTGTGAAATCTGGTCTTTTGTGTACTTTTACTCTATACTATACAGATTTCATGGGGGAGACCAACGTTTCTCACATCGGGGGTCTTGACTCAAAATGGAGTTGCAGGGTGGTCAGAAGGTTATTTTATGGGGGTTGCAGTATTGCCACCCTTACTTCTGTGCTGCCTTCAGAGCTGGGCAGCAGGAGAGTGGTGGCTCTTGGCTGGGTGCCCACCTCTGAAGGCAGCGCCCAGCCAGCAGCGGCGGAGAAGTAAGGGTGGCAATACAATACCATGCCATCCTTACTTCTGCTGGTGACGGTGCTGGTGGTGGCTCTACCTTCAGAGCAGGGCTCTCAGCCAGCAGCCGCCACGCTCCAGCAGCCTGCACTGCTCTGAAGGCAGCGCTGCTGCCAGCAGCAGTGCAGAAGTAAGGGTAGCAGTACCGCAAACCCCCTTTCCCCCGCCCCCAATAACCTTGTGATGTCCTCCCAACTCCTTTTTAGGTCAGGACCCCTACAATTACACCACCAGAATATTTCAGATTTAAATAGCTGAAATCATGAAATTTATGATTTTTAAGATCCTGTGACCATGAAATTGGTAGGGCCCTACACATGAGACAAAAATTACCGGAGTGGTAAATAGTGACGGGGACAGGTCAGTTATATAGACAGCCCTGGATTGCTTGACAAGATGGACTCATTTGAACATATTTTTAAAGACATACAAATGCAAGGTCATACGTCTAAGAACAAAGAATGAAGGTCTCACTTACAAGCTAGAGGCCTGTATCCTGGAATGCCGTGACACCAAGAAGAACTGTAGGGGTAATAGTAGTAGATAATCAGTTGAACATGGGATGCTGTAGCTAAGAGGACGAACACCATCCCTGGATATATAAACAATGGAATATCAAGTAGGAATGGGGACATGATATTACATCTGTATACAGCATTAGTGAAACCATTACGGTAATGTCGTATTCATTTCTGGTGTCAGCACTTCAAAAAGTATGTTGAAAAATTGGAAAGGGTTCAGAAAAGAGCTACCAGAATAATTCAAGGTCTGGAAAACATGCTTTATAGTAAGAGACTAAAGAAGATCAATCTGTTTAGTTTATCCAAGAGATGGTTAAAAGATGACTTGATTACAGTCTGCAAGTATCTACATAGAAAAGAGATTTCTGATAAGTAGGTGGTTCTTTAAATCATTAAAAGGGCAACTTAGTATGTGGCAAGCCAGGGTGTGACTATACAGCACACTAGCCTATCAATACTAAGGGCTTGTCTACACAGTGCGGAAAAAGTGCTCTAGAGGGATGCAATTTGTAGAATGCTCTAATGTTTTGCGTTCTAACTGCCCCGAGTAGATCCTGCACAGAACTATGTTATCGCAAACTGGGTACCTTTTAGAATGGGCCAGCAGGGTCTATGCAGGGCAGTTAGAGTGCTCTACAAATCATATCCCTCTCGAGCGCTTTGCCATGCTGGGTCCTAAGTGGACCCTGCTGCTGCACACTAAAGACAAAGTATATTTTGGAACTTTTAGTGTGCTGTAGTAGGGTCCACACAGCGAGTCACTGTACAGCAAGTTAGTGCACCGTACATTCATGCCATGGATTGTTGCACACCAAGTCTTTGTGTGGACAAGCCCAAAGGTATAATGAGATCCTGTGGTTAGAAGCTGAAGCTAGATAATTCAGACTAGAAATAACGTACACATTTTTTAGAGAAAGAGGGTAATTAACCATTGGAACAGCTTACCTAGGTTTGTAACTAATTGTCCCTCAGTTGAAGTCTTTAAATAAAGACTGGATATCTTTCTAAAAGTTTACTGCATCTAACAAGTTTTTGATGCAGAAATTACAGGTAAGGTTCTTTGGACTGCATTAGGCAGGAGGTGAGACTAGATAACTATAATAGAATAATAGATTTTAAGGCTAGGTGGGACCATGACTTTCTCAGGATGTGGTTTTTAAGGAAATAATTGTTGATTATTGAATACTTTTCTCATGTGTATATTTTGTTTTATTTGTTTTACAGTGGGTAAATCAAAATCCACAGTTAAGGTAAGTGGAGTAATGATTCCTTGATCTTTAGATAAGAACCAAAAAGACAATAGTTAATATCTTTTCAAAATGTGTTTAAATAGCGATTTCTGATGTGTCTAAATATCTGTGGTCAATGTTAACTATGAAAGAATGAAGTTCCATTGTCAAAACTCATGGTAGCTGACGAAGTAGGTAGGATTAATATGACTTGAACCCCTCTATCCCTGGAAAATACTCTGCATGCAGTATGCCTGAAACTTAGTTAACTAAGACAAATTCTCAGAACAGAGATTAAAAAAAAGACAGTAGTACAATGAACCACATTGGATAACGTTCTGATGATTAAAGTGATTAGTTGGAAGCCACAGAGACTCTGGCATCAAAGCTGGGTACTGAAACCAGATTTTCTTGAGTCTCATTCCAGTATCTTAACCATAAGGCCATCCTTACTTTTTGGATGAACTAGAAGGGAGTAAGATTTGAGATGGAGAAGCCAGAGGAGAGGATGTTTCAGTAGTTAAGGCAAGAGAGAACCAAAGCATAGATAAGTATTACAGCTGAAGGGAAAATGCGAGGGAGAGATTTATATAGTACAGAACAAAATAAGGTTTGGCAACATACTGATTTGTGGGGAGAAGAGGGGAAAAATATGCCTGGTTCCAGCAGCCAAGCTTTAGAAATTTTTAGCCATGTTGAATTTGAAGAAAAGCAACATGACTTTCAGGAAGAGATGATAAGAGTTGTCAGCCTGAATAGAGGTGGAGAGGTCAGAAGTGAATGGACAGTCATCATCAGCATAGAAATGTTAAGCAAGATCATGGGAGTAGATGAAGTCACCCAAGAACATACATAAGATACAGGGGGAGAAAGAGGGAGTGAGAATCAAGGGAGATCTCTGGGGAACTCCAGCGGAGAGGTGGAGAAGAAGATCAAAGGAACTCCTATGCAGTTAATACATATCAGCAGCCATTGTAATGAAATAGCTGCCTTGCCTTTTGTCATTCTGAAACCTTACTTAGAAACAAATTGTGCCTTCAGATGCTTGCATACAACTCCTGTTCATATCTATAAGAGTTGCACATGAGTCTTTTGAGGGATGAATTTGCCACTTACTGTGAACCATAATAGCTCAGCCTGAGATGACTTGTTCTGATTTCTATGGGTTCAAGGTTGCCTTGGGGATGGGATAGGATGGAGAAGGTGAAGAGAAATCATTTTTACTATCCACATTACTTCCTACAATTACAAGTCTGTTAGATAATACTGGTTTCAGAGTATAGATAATACTGTGGTTTTCCTTCAGTTTGCAGAAGATAGTAGTTTATCTTGGGTAAATGTGTTTTTAAAGAATACTTACCTGAAAACTGTCTCTTTCCCCAGCACCCACATCTGCCTGAGCCCTTCATACCTGATCAGATAAATGTGACTTTTAACAGGTCTAGTGCCCTTGCATTTATGATGCTTACCCAACCGGAAGACATTCATACAACTCTATCCTATGACATTATATTGAAATAATTGGGCCCACTATTTGAAAGGAGACTAGATTAGGCCTGGCATGCAAGAGGTTAAAGGAAAATTATCCTGTTTTGTTCACCAAAGGGTTTGAAATCTGACCGTTGAATGCAAATACATTTTAAATTAGTGCTTCTGATCAGAACCAGATTATTAAAATTTTATTTTGATTTTTCGCTAGCAGCAACCATAACGCAGAAGAGGGATTATTATCTCTAATACCAGCAGTATGGGACAAGTGACCATACCGTAAAACTAATTTCCATACTGTTGCTTTAGACATTCATATTCAAATTAAAAAATAAACAGTAATGCATACTTTGGAGCCAAGTCCCCTTCTCAGTTATATTAGTATTCATCTGGAGTCATTCCATTTAGTGAACTAGAGTTTCTACTAATGTAACAGAGAACAGAATTGGCTTTTACTATTTAGACATGACAGATAGAATACGTGTGCTTTTACTGCCTGAAGGAAGGAAAAGACTACGGGCACATAGTTTTATCTTTCATAGGATATTAAAGTAAATAAACTGTTATTGTTTTAGCAGATGGGTAATAAAACTAAAATCCTCAAACATCCATTGAGAACAACACAGTCTGGACATGTTCTGAAATCAACACAAAATTCCTGTGTCAAGCATGAACATATTTTAGCAAAAGACAGAAGTGGCTCAAGATGGTCAGCAATAAAAGGTGAAAAAACCTGTGTGACTTTGTCATCATCTAAAGATTCATCAAAGGAATCCTTAAATAAAAACCATGCTTTGATTATCCAAAAAGACAACACAGCTGGAATGCCGGATTTACAGAACCCTAATAAAATTGCTGTTAAAAAGCCCAAACAGAAGTCTCAAAAACCTCATATCTCAGGTGAAGATCTAAGGAACAGTTTGGTGTGTTTAACACAAGAGCAACTTGAACAGATTCTGATAACTGTAAAACAAGGAACCAAAATTGAGTCCCAGGCCCAGGAGGAAAAGCAAGAAGAAACAAGTAAGATATATATCCTGCAGCAAAAATGAAATTTTCTCTTACTGGTAGTTTTTAGAAGGTTTGTATTACGGAAATTAATCGCAGATATTTGAAATAAAAATGAAATGCTTTAACTTTGCATTTAAAATTTCGGGCAGTCTGTTGAATAATTAAATGTACAGTTTCCAAAAAAAAGTTATTTTATATTTATTAAACATCAAAGGCACTTTTTGAGTAAAAAGAAAATATTTCAACTTATTTTTAAAAGGAACATTTTCCATTATAAATTAAAAACTACACAGCCATCTCTAAGTTATTACTGTGAATTTACATACTTATTACGATTATCTTCTGATATATATTGTCTTCAGTTATGTAAAGAGTCACTCAGATGTTTTTGTTGGGAAGCTAATTTCTCCCAGGTCTGTTTTATCTAAATGTATAAATATTTACAAGTTGTTCCTCTAAACAAGAGGCTATCTCTAGACATGGAATATGATACATAATTGAAAATTCTCTCTCAAGCACATCACTCAAGGAAAGTAAATAGGAAAAGATCACAAGTGAGTAGGGATTAAAACCTCCCTCCCAGAGGATCCAACATAGTACTGTTTTGGAGCAGACTTGTTTGGGAGGGTGAGCAGAGGTAAGTGCTATATTAGGCCCTGATCTTGAAAATGTGCACCCATTTAACCTTTTGCACAAGGAGCTGATCTGGTCCACTACAGAATTCATTAGGATGCTTCATTAAGTGAGTGTTTGCGGGGTCTGGCCCTTTGACAGTTGTATACATTTGAAGATTCTCTTTTTCGTGTGTGAGTGAGAGAGAAATATTTGGAAGACTGTGGGCCCAGTTAAAAAGACCTGACTTACTTCACCACAAAATCAGTTTCATACTCCAGCAGAAGGGGATAATATAGTACATACTGGAACATATAATGAAGGTGCAGCTCTGTTGGCTTCAGTAGAGCAAGATCAGATTTCCAGCATTTGGTCCTAAGTGTGTCTGTTGAAAGTCTTAACTAACATGCCAAATATGATTATGTTCAGTGATGAGGCCACCAGTTCATTAGAAACTAGACTGAGGCCACCAGCTCATTTCAGTTGCTATGAACCTGTTCCTGGTTCCAACTAGTGACGTAGATGAGCTAGATTATTTTAAAATAAAGACTAGATTTGACACTGACAGTCTTCCCACAAGGAAGAGATACCATCACTTTTGGATCTATTCTTACTTTACTGAGAGAAGAGGTTCATATAGCCTATCCATGTGTGAGACTGTGACAGTGTCTGAGTGAAACGATCATATTGATGGGCCAAAATTAACCAGAACAAACTGATTTTCCCTTAGACCTGTAGAAAACATTAGATAATATTAAGACTATTGGGAAAAATTGATTACATATCATCAAGAGGAAGAAGAAAGCAATTTTCTTGGTTCATTCAGACATTTTCTGAGTACCCGCTACATTAATCAGAATTATACTGCAAGTCATAAATCCAATTTGACCATGCAGGATTGAATAACTCCCATTAATGCCAATGAAAGTTATTCTTAATGTGCATGTAGGGGTGGTTGAGTGTGTGTGTGCACATGCACGCAAGAGAATCCCATCTTTCAAATTTAGGTCCTGATCCTATAAGCCCTTTGGGTGCTGAACTCCCCTAAAGTTCCAACTGTGGATTGCTGCAGGATCAGCTCCTTAATTTTGTAGCCATAGTTGCTTTTTTAAAATGTATGTTAAGATTGAAGTTTATGAAAAAATTGATCTAACAGTTTATCAGAGGAAATATAAAAGCCAAGGTTTTTTTTATTCCTTTTTGGACTGAACACAGTATCTATATTTCACGCTGAATTGTTACATGTGGGATTGTAGTTTGATTTCAATTAGAGCTATAGTTATATTATTGATAGCTAATCTCACATCTGGGTCAATATTTTCAAATGTGTCATTAAGAACTCTTGATTATGTTAAGCAATGGTATGTAAAAAATTCTAGTTTCAGTTTAGCTGTGAAATGGAGCAGCTGGCAAATCAGTTCAAACCAACTATTATTGCATACTGATGGATTTTCTATTTTAAATATCGTCTTCAATATTTTTGTACATTTAAGGTTGTTTTTTTTTATCCTAATACCCTTGCCTATATTTCTGGGGGGGGAAGCACCCAAACACGTTGTATATTCTCTGTTTTCTAAAGATGATTATTTTTTAGAAGTCTATTTTTGGGGTTAGAGCAAGGAAGAGTGATGGAGATAATTTCTTTTAAAGCTATTGGAAGATGTTTAATCCCCTGTGTGCCCCTGCAATAACAGACATCTTTCATCTGTTTTCCCTAAAAACAGTATCCATCATTGATTTTAGTTTCTATACTTATTTGAAATATGAGTTTAGAGTCTCCTAGCATGCATGTTAAGAGTGGTTTTCAGATAATTTTAATGACATCTTGTTATTAGTATTATTTATATCACAGTAGCACCGTGAGGTCCCAGCCAAGATCAGCGCCATTGTAATAGATGCTGTGCATATACATGTTAAGAAACAGTTCCTATCCCAAATAGCTTACAGGTTTAAGAAAGGAAAAGAAGGGTTTGGGATATTTATCCTTGCTTTACAGTTGTAGAACAGTCACAGAGGGATTAAGGGACTTGCCCAAAGTCACAAAGTAATTTGTAGGACAACTGAACCAAGGTCTCCTCAGTTCTAGTCCAGTTCCTTAACCACAATGCCATCCTTCCTATCACATTCACTTATGCACAAGATAACATCTTACTGCAAACACATTTACCAGAGAGTTTGTGCCCTTAAAATAACTAGGTTATTTAAGAATATTCTAAGTAGACTCTTGGAAAGCAAAATTGCAAGCAACTCCATCAACATTTAGTGCAGAATTGAATCATTTTAGGCATTGCACTGTGTTGAAGTTATGTGGCGTGTCAGCAGGAGTCCTAGAAATCATTGTACCTCAAGGAGAGGTAATACCCTGCCAGTGCTCAGAGGAAGTGCTTCCATTGCTTAATGTCACTCCCCTGTATGTACACCCCTTCTGAGGTGTGCTACTTAGTAGTTCTAGTGTTCATGTGAGCTTCAGCTCCACTAATTTGAATTAGCCAGGTTGTACGGTTAATATAAACTATTGTACACAATGTGGAGTGACAATCTAGTGCAGTATTTATTAACATGGACATTTTACTTTGTAGGCCAAAACAAACACTCAAATATTAGCACTGCTGCTAATCAGGCCCCACAAGAGGAGAACATAATGGGATTACTCCAAAAAGCTGATGAAGTTTCATCTGTCCCAAATGAAAATAATTATGCCTCAAGCAGAAAACAAGCAGCATCTGAGCAGGCTGAACAGAAAGTTATGTATGTAGATCTGTTAATTAATCATCCAAAATACCTTTTTTTTATTCTTGTATCCTATATTAAACTTTTAATATGAATACATTAGTAATGAAATGGAACCTGAGTAGTTCCAATGTAAATTAATTGCTAATTTAAAATTAGGCACTTTGGCTTTTAAAAATAAATTAATTTTGTTTTTTTCTGCAGTAAGAATTCATGGAAACCAGCTGACATATTTAGTACCCTAGGTGAAAGAGAAGGGGATAAAATGTTGTTAGAAGCAAAGAAGTCCCAGTGGAAGAAGGAACTAGGTATGCATTAAAATATAATTTGCCATATTTATATTAAGCAGTGTATTATGTTGTAGCATTGGTCACTTAATATAGTCAAAACTTCAATTTTTTTCAAGTTATAAAGGTTTAAATCTATTGATAAGATTAGAGTTTAAAAGTGTTTTAAATATTCTCTATCAGTTTGTGTTTTTTCTGTTTGTAAAACACATTTGCTTGAGCTTCTAATTAGACTTGGCTAAAATAGCTTTTTATTTTTAAAACCTCTCCTTGTTTTGTTTCAGACAGAATTTTCATGCCTGTAGATAAAGAAGTATTCATCCTTGCGCTGGTGCCTATGCCAGGGCAGGAACTGACAGGAGTCAGTTTATGACTTATCTTCCCTATGCAGCAAATACATCGCTAGTGGAGCCCTTGGAGCAGGCTAGGGCATTCCACAGAGCAGCCATAACTTTCTCTCCTGTAGCAATAGCTTTTGTGGGCCATGGCATGGTCACAGAGTGATCCGGGCACTGGTCCATCCCAATCATTCCTCTTGTCTTTAACACACCTCCTTCCTCCTCTAGTCTGGTCCTACCTGGACCTCCAGCAATAACAGCACTGAGGCTCTCTGTGCTGCAGATATTCTTCTGAGGCCTGATGTCTACCCTTTGGCTCTTTTGCTGCAGCCTCGCAGGCTCAAAGGGGCGTAGCATAGCACTGAATCTGATCCACAGGTTTCAGTTACTACTGTAGAGTCATCAGGTAGAAAGCAAACACTGTTTTGGTAGGGAGAGGGAAAGATGTAGAAAGGGATATGAATTTGTTCCCATCTCCCATTTTAAATAGACTTGTAGGAATCTATACTTAGTCCTGGCATCCAAATTCTGAACACCATTGTGGTATAAGCTTTTTTTTAAACATAACTATTGATATTTGTCTTTGAATCAATGTTTTCAGGAGAATAAGATCTTCTAAGGTTACTGGAAATTCCTAATGGAATAATGAAGCCATTAATTCCTATAGAGCAGATTTTGTTTAACCTTGATGTAAACTGTCTGGACAAAAAACCCTCCAAAATCTCCCACCATATTTCTGGGTTTGATCCTGCACAGTGATACACCAGTTCTAACCTGGTGTAACTTATTTGGTTTCAGTACAATTGTACTGGCACAAAACTAACAATGAAATGAGGAGAATTCAGGGCCTCTGCTATTTCTTAAGCAACACATGCAATATTTTTGATAAATATTTTCCTGAGTCACTGATAGTCCTTCACAGTTTTATCCTCTCCCAATAAAGATTTCCAGTTGCCTCCTGTTTCCACATCCTGTGCAGCCATCTTTCTCACAGGCAGAGCCTTTCAACACTTAAAACAAATATCTGGTTAGAAAGATTAATCAGGCAAAGGCCAGTTACCCATCTTAAGCTGCTTACACTATGTTTTTTATATTACCACACTGCATATTACTCTCTTTTGAAATTGCATTTACTTATATTTACTTATTCTAAAAAAAATTGTTTTAAAGACGAACAGATAGCTTTAAAGAAGAAATTAAAAGAAACTTTGGAGCGACAGACAAAATACTACCGTTGGGAGCAAACGGATGCTGATGGTGATAAAACCCATTTGGAAAAACTGGAGACAGTTAATCAAGCTAAAGTAAGGCTAGCAAGGAACCATTCAATAAAAGCAATGTGTGTCTTAGAGAACAAATTAATTTAGTTTTTTTATAGTGCTATATTTTGTTCATATTTCAGAATTGCTCTATAAGAGCTTGTTTTCAATGTGTATCCACTGATTACTTGTAAAATCTGCATTTAGGGATAAATCCCAGCACACAGGTCATGTTACTAGGCTGTGCACTTGTAGATTCCATTTCCTCTCCCTGGTAGAAAAACAGTAGTAAAGATCTTTGTATGTCCTAACAGAGCCCTGAAGGACCCTGTATGAAGCCCTTATTGTGTGGGTGGTGGGGATGGGGAAGTGGCCAGTGATCCCATGTCCACTCTCTCCTGCCTGTCTTGCATCAGACCCCCTCAGTGTTGCCACAGAAAGCCTATGGAGAGCTTCTTGTCAAGTGAAATCAGCCTCTTAGCCTCATACTTTGCCTATAATTTGTGACTTTGTTCATACTGTAGCTATCATTTAATTCCTACCTCTGTACTTTAATTCTGGTGTTTCTTAGTAACCTTTACTCTTAATTTGTTGACTTTTTCCTCTTTCATTGTTCTGTGGTTTGAGAAGAATAAAACAGTATAGTTATGATCAGTCAAGCAATACTTAGGTTGCTCATTAATTTTGCTGTTTAATACATTTGCCCTCTTGTGCAAATACAGTATGTAGAACCAATTAGATTAAAGGCAAGTTCAACTATAAGAATCTACATATCTAAACCAATATTTAGTTTGCGTGTCTGAGTAGGATGTATCCTCTACTAATAGAAAGGAAAACAAATTCAGTCACTCTATCTTAATCTTATCCAAGGATCTGGTACCTAATATGTCTTAACTTAGGAAGCAAGACTCTTTTTTTTGAGGTTTAAAAATATAATTGCACCCTGATAAATAGGTGATAATGGCAGCCTTTTGGGAACATAACCAGGATGGACTGGGTTTAACTCTATCTATTTCATTGGACCCTGCCAAGCAGAATTCTCCAGGTTGTAGCATCTATCACCATTATGGCATATGTAGTCTTTTATCATAGAATGATAGAATATTAGGGTTGGAAGAGACCTCAGGAGTTCATCTAGTCCAATCCCCTGCTCAAAGCAGGACCAACACCAACTAAATCATCCCAGCCAGGGCTTTGTCAAGCCGGGCCTTAAAAACCTCTAAGGATGGAGATTCCACCACCTCCCTAGGTAACCCATTCCAGTGCTTCACCACCCTTCTAGTGAAATAATTTTTCCTAATATCCAACCTAGACTTCCCCCATTGCAACTTGAGACCATTGCTTCTTCTGTCATCACTGAGAACAGTCTAGCTCCATCCTCCTTGGAACCCCCCTTCAGGTAATCGAAGGTTGCTATCAAATTCCCCCCCCACTCTTCTCTTCTGCGGACTAAATAACCCCAGTTCCCTCAGCCTCTCCTCATAAGTCATGTGCCCCAGCCCCCTAATCATTTTCGTTGCCCTCCGCTGGACTCTCTCCAATTTGTTCACATCCCTTCTGTAGTGGGGGACCAAAACTGGACGCAGTACTCCAGGTGTGGCCTCACCATTGTCGAATAGAGGGGAATAATCACTTCCCTTGATCTGCTGGAAATGCTCCTACTAATACAGCCCAATATGCATTGGCCTTCTGGGCAACAAGGGCACACTGCTGACTCATATCCAGCTTCTCATCCACTGTAATCCCCAGGTCCTTTTCTGCAGAACTGCTGCTTAGCCAGTCGGTCCCCAGCCTGTAGTGGTGTATGGGATTCTTCCTTCCTAAGTGCAGAACATTACTTTCTTGTGTAGCATTCAGAATCGTTTGAAAGTTGTCTGTCTTGGACCCCAAGAATTGGGATTTGACTTTTTTTTTTCTGACTTGTTGGTAATTGCATGTATGTTACATATTTTGGTAGAAGTTTCTATGAACTGCAGCATGTACAAACCTAAAGTACAAGTTACCAGTTTTTTTAAAAATGTGTTTATATTGAAATAATCAACCCCAAAAAATTAAATTGAGTATTTTAAATCACCAAGACGCTATTATTTGCAGATGACATTTCCAGCTGATTTGGGCATTGCTAGTGAGGAAAACCACATTTTTAGAACCACTTTGGTCACAGAGACTAGTGAAGTTGCACCCAGTGTTTCAAGTGGACCAACTGGACAGTCATCTAGTTTCAGTTCTCCTGACTTGCCAGCTGCCATTCGGACAGCATTTGTTTTAGGGGTAAGATTAAGTTGTATGCAGTATCTTGTCTCTAAGAAGAATTTACTGTTGTGTGTGTGTGTATCTGCAGTAGTTCTATTAAGCAAGCCTGTTCCAAACTTTTTTGCCTCCTATCATTTTTATTGCTGCATTTGAATCCATAGTTTACAAGGATATTGATGTTATGAGGTGTTTCTATGAAATCATGCATTTTTAGTAGATATTTTTAGAGCTGACATTAATAGGTTTGACATAAAGGAATGTACTTGATTCGTGAGTCAATCCATGTACGTATCTCGTAATGCAAAAAAGAAGGAAAATTAGGAGGTTAAATAAAATCTAGCACACATAGAAATTAACTATTGCTGCGGCTATCAATAGAAATAAAGATGAATAGAGAGTTTATCATCTGCATTTTATAGTGAACATTTTGAAGACCTTGATGGGACAATTAATTTGGGCCAGATTGTATTGAAAATGAAGTTTTATTTTACGCCAGATAGAATAGCAATTTGTGAATTAATGCAGGTATTCATGAATGGCAGTACTACTTAAAAATGAGAAATGGGGGGTGATGGGAGGCAGTAAAAGACCAGTATCTGTCATTTCAGGAAGCGACGCCAGTGGAGCACCCCTTTAGTGCCATGAAACAAGAACAACAGAAGAAGTGGCTTCTAGATCTGGACAAACAGAAGGAAGAGGCTAAACTACGAAAAATAGAGGAAAAACATAATTATTCAAAGGTAGCTGTAATTTAGAAGGATGATTTGGAATAAGAAAAGGTCTGTTTTTTAGCTTTCTCGTTCAGTTCTGCTCAAGTGGAAGTCTATCAACAAATTGTAGATCACACAACTCTGAAAGCCTGACAATAAGCATCCACAACTCCTATTGATTTTGGTGGGAGTTGTGGGCACCAAGTACCTCTGAAAAATAAAAGCTGAAATCCTGGCTCATTCAAACTCAGTGATAAAATTCCCATTTACTTCACTAGGAACAGGAGTTTACCCCAAGTCTTTGACATTCAGTGAGCTCTAGCTAAACAACCAGCCAGTAATGACAGAAGTAGCATTATAGCACTTTGACAGCAAAGGGACCAGAGAGTCCATTCTAAGTCAGCTCATGTGTGTTATGTCCATAGTGCTTCTGTACATTACATCAAAAGACTTACAGAAGAAAAATTCTTTCCCCAAATACCCTACTGTAGCTCTTCATATGAGTTAGACAGCTTACCTCCCTTAGGGGACAAGGAACAGTGGGAGGAGGATTGATAAAAAATTTTCAAATTTCCTTTTTTTTCCCTGGACGTCTCGCTTCTCTTGGCTCTCTAATATAGGACTAAAGCTTTTTCTGCTTCTGGGAAGTGACCCTGTGCAAGATTTTATACGGGATGTGCTATTTTCTTCAGAAGGCAAATACTAGGGAACATTCCCCCAATTCTTCCAAAAAGGCAATTCCTTCTGGAAGTTAGGAGAGTCAAATGCAAAAACTGTGTAATACACCCATGGTAGAGAGAACGCACAGTGGAAACCCTGGTTCCTTTGGCTTGTGTGGAATGCCCATTTGACAGACTAGGGCCAAAAAAAAAAAAAAATCTCTAGGTGGTGGTGGGGGAAGGAAACAAGATACCTCTTCCTCAAAAACCTTAGACAGCACAATGAACAGTGTACCAATGCCTGTGGCAAAGATCTTTGTGATTTGTTAAAATTCATGTTTGTGCACCTAGCATGCCGACTGCTGTCCCAGAATGAAAGTGCAGAGAGGATGGGTGTGGGCTGGTGAGAAAGAATATGAATACTTGTTCTGATATGTGCCCACAAAATATGTTTAAGAAAAGCTTTCTGTCACCCAAAAGAACTTGCTGCTACTCCTCGTTCATGCGGCTAGAGAATATCTGGGGAGCGAGACAAAGCTGCGTGGATGAGTGACTAGGATGGTAACCAATAAGCTGAGCAGCTTGTAGGACTAATGGAGGCAGTATGAAAAATAATATACATCAAGATAAGGTTGCAGAGAAAGTGGTATGGAAAACCCTGTATTAGTATTAACTTATTTTATACAAGACTGAAAGATTCTTGACAAATTTAACTTTTTTACTTCCTAGTTTTTGAGTCTTGCTATAGCAAATAGCAATGCATTGTAAGTGATTTTTCACCAAAAAGATCTGGTTTCAATTTTGATCAGGGTCAGGTCACTTTCATATGAACCAGTTTTCCTATTTGTAGAACTAACTACTCTATGTGGCACAGCACCATAATAGAGCTTTAAAAATGCAAATCCTGCTGTTTAGCTTTTATCAAAACAGAAATAAACTTTCAAAATATTTAGTTAAAAGTACTTTATATGACAATGTAACTGAGCGTATTTCCATTTTCTTTTTTGGTTCATATCTGTTTAGGCTGAGGAGCATGAGAGATGGGCAGTGCATTTTGATTCTTTAAAAAACTACCCTCGTGCTAATCCACAACACCTCATAAATGGAACATACACCAAGCAGCCTGAAAATCTTTGCCTGTCCCCTGAAACTCAGGCCCTGACTGCTGTTATTCATCCTTTTACACCTGCAGCTTTAGGCCACCTCATACATTCAAAGGTGGAGAATGTAGAAAAAAACGTTGAGAACACTACTTCGGAACAAAGTCAAAAAGCCAGGTGAGTGCATGCCTCAATTACAGTAGTCTTCCCAATCAATTCATTTCTGGAATGTCTTTAGAAGTTAGTAAGTCTCTGAAGTAGTATTAATTTGGTATTTACTCCTCTCTTGAGGAATTTGTATGGTTCCCTACTGAAAAAGATATGTATTTCAATTATTCACTAGTAAAGTTTACCGTAAATAGCATTCTTATGTTCAATTTCATTACAGTAACTTCTTGCTTAACGTTGTAGATATGTTCCTGAAAAATGCTACTTTAAGTGAAATGATGTTAAGCAAATCCAGTTTCCCCATAAGAATTGTAAATAGTGGGGTGGGGAGAATTAGGTTCCAGGGAAATTTTTTTCACCAGACAAAAGACTTACACACAGTATAAGTGTTAAACAATTTAATTCTGTACACAGCAATGATGATTGTGATGCTTGGTTGAGGTGGTGGAGTCAGACGGTAGAAGAGAGTGTGGTATTTCTCAGGGAATGCCTTGCTGCTAAATGATGAACTAACACTTGGCTGAGCCCTGAAGTGTTAACACGGTGTTAATGTAGCCTCACGCTCTACAAGGCAGCATGAATGGAGGGAGGAGACCCCATAGACGCATGGCAGTGGCTGCAAACATTCCCTGCGGAAACTGAATGTGATAATGACCCCATGCTATCCCACTGGAGTGCACCACTCCCTCCAATTTTCGAAGTACCTGGGGGTGCGTGTGTGAGACAGAGATACATTGTGTGTGTGTGTGTGTGTGTGTGTGAGAGAGAGAGAGAGACACACACACAGACAGACAGACATACTGTGTGTGAGAGAGACACGTATTGCCCCCTTAAGTACGCTGACCCCACTCTAAGTACACTGCCTTTTTAAGTAGATCAGCAAGTTGAGACAGCAGCTGCTGTCAGCAAGCTGCCTCCCTAGCCCTGTGGCATCCTCCCTTGCTCTGTGGAGATGGGGTACAGAAGCAGGGGAAGGGGGGCACCCTGACATCAGCACCCCGCTTCCCACCCCCTGCACAGCAAGCAGGAGGCTCCCGGGAGCAGCTCCAAGGCAGAGGGCAGAAGCAGCACACGGCAGTGGGGGGAGGGACAGCTGAACTGACTGGCATTTGATAGCCTGCTGGGCAGCTGCCGCACAGGAAACTTAGGGGGGCTGCTGGCCCACGCTGGTTCCAGGCCCCCACCAACTAGCTCCTACGGGCTGTTCTTCCTGCAAGCAGGCAGCTGCCAAACAACGCTGTAAGAGAGCATTGTGCAGCTTTAAATGAGCATGTTCCCTAATAGATCAGCAACGTAACAACAAAACAACATTAACCGGGACAAAGTTAAGTGAGGAGTTGCTGTATTTATTATAGTGCAAACCTATGACAATGAATGAAAGGTACTTATTTTGATACAAAAGTCTTACATTTAAATCTTGCTGATATTTCAGAATAAAACAAAACTCTGGAATTTTTTTTTTAATTGAAAAATATTTAAATGATTCTCTTCATAGTTTTCTCCGGTCAATGACAGCTCTCTTGGATCCTGCACAAATTGAGGAAAGAGACAGGAGGCGGCAGAAACAGTTAGAACATCAGGTACAATCATGTTTTAATCTGACACAGCCTAAATGGGAAGAATGAATGAGGGTAGGTGTGGTGATGTGACTAAAGAAGGAGCCAGGGTGCCAGTACACATTGCTCAGGGGAATAGAAATTGTGACTTCTCCTTCACCAGATTACCCTGGTTAACCAGATGTCTCACTTACAGCAGTAGTGAGTAAGGCATAATTAATGTTTGTAAAGTGCTTTATGAGCCTCTATTATAAAACTGATGCCTCAGAAAAATAACCCACAGCATATCTTAGCTGGACTGATATTGTAGTTCCTAGTCAGCAGATGTTTAAAACAGTATGGTCCTTATTCTCATTTACACTAAGCCCCCTAATTATATTTACATCCACTGCCAGAGCAGTATGGTTTATTGTGGCTGACTGGAGTCATAATATACTGTATAATACCATTATAACACCTTCCAGGCCAAACAGATGGATCAAAGTACACCAGTTGCGTTATTTCCCCCCAGGGAAACTGAAGCCTATAAAAAGTAATGAATGTGATACAATTCAGGGGCATGTGTGTACACCCTCCCATACCCTGTGAGACTTTTTAAAGATTGTATTTTTCTTTGGCTTACTTTCTGCTGAATAGGTTTGCCTGCCAGAGAGCTAAGTTTCATTTATTTTGTGTGGCACAGAAAATAATATCTTTCTTATTGAACTGGATTTTTATGGAATTAGAATACAAATTACATATTTTTGTAATGTATATAGGAGACATGAAATACATTTTATATTATGCATACTACTAAGTGTTAATTTTACTAAATTTTATTATGATTTTGACATCACTAGAAAGCTATAATGGCTCAAGTAGAGGAAAAGCGAAGGAAGAAGCAGCTGGAGGAAGAGCAAAGAAAATGGGAAGAACAAGAAGAAGAACACCGCTTAGCACGAGAACGAGAACTGATGCAAAAACAGTTTGAAGAGGATATGCTCAAACAGAAACAAAAGGAAGTGGGTGTTAAACCTTTACTTCGTGCACGTAAATGACAGTGTTTAATAGAACTGCCAATGCCTAATAGACTTAGAAATAAATAGTAAATACTACTATTATCTAATGCATGAGGCAAGAGTAGTGTTGAAATTCCATTTGTGACTATAGTTAAGGTTGAAAATCTTGAGATTTTTGAAGCAGTGTAGGGGATTTTGCCACACGTCTGTTAACATAAATTAATATTTAATATTTGAATGAAAGAAGTAACAGAACCCATGGGATTGATTCAAAAATGTTACCCACCGTTCTTGATTAAACTAGAAAGCCTAGAAAATTAAGTCAGCACTAATACCACCCTATTGTGAGGGGAAAAGTATTGCCTTACTCCCCCCAGCACCACCTCAAGCTTTTTTCACGTTAGAAAGGACATTGTCCACCTATTTTTCCATAATTAAAAAAGATGAATTTACTAATGTCACATGCATTAAACTGAAATCTCTCTCCTCACCAATATAATTCATTTTGTGTACTCACTAGTTTGAGGGGTTGGTTGTGGGTTTTTTTGGTGGGTGGGGGTGGTTTGAGGTCCAGGCAGTTTTCACAAAAAGACACCAAGATGGACAAAAACCTCAAATAGTTTTAAATAAAGCTGAGGAAGATAAAGTCTTAGGCAATGTTTTGTACTCAAAATAGCATTTTTAAAATTTTTAGTTAAAACAGCAAAAATTGCTTTGAACTCCAATACCGTCTGAGAATACCTAACCTGGAGTATTGGTGAGTAGCTTGATGCTTCTGAGAGACCTCACAAATGTCATGTAATGTGCTTGACTAGATGTGTCCTGTCAAGGCTGAAGTTTATTTCCCCCCAGAATAAATTTTAGTAATGTCATGTCAAAAAATCAATGACCCGTTTTGGAGGTACTAGAATACTTTTTGTGAACACCACCCAACACTCCATATAAATTTTATTTCAATCTTCCGGTGGCAGAAGCCTTCTGACCGCTTGGTGGATTCAAACTTTGTGTTCTAGGGGCCCCATCCTTATCTTCTATGGACAAATGTGTGGAAGGAATAAAATTAAGATAAATGATTTAGCTGATGTTTTGAGCAACATAACTTGAGTTATTCTCCTCTTTGGAAGAGATGTTGTGGGGTTCAAGGAAGGCATTGTGCAGTTATATCTCAAGCCACATAAGGCTCCAGATTCTGTACGGAAATCAGAGGCATCCCTATAGGTCTTGGGGAGTGAGATCCTGTACAGAAGACCTGCTTCACTGCATTGCGTTACTGGACTCACCTCCCTCAAGCAGCACAGCTCCTTCGGGAAACTTATTGCCATCAGATGCTCCCCTCCGTTTACCAACATGCACTAAGAGCCACAGAGGAGACCAGACTCTGGCACTTCTTTCCACTCTGAAGTATGTAATGTGTTGAAAGGAGCTGTTACTTGGCTTCATTTCCTGCACCTTTAACCCACAGAGCCTTAAAAGTGTGAAGAAGCATCTCTGCTTGGGGAGGACTTGCTGTTTCTCTTCCATAAGTATAGGGTGCACAGTTTTCTAATACCTGCTTCTTTGTTTCCCTTCAAGTCACATGATACAGGGGGATCACAACGTAGTCTAGCTCTTTATGCTGCTACAGTGCTGGCGCTACGCTCTCCATTAGCCTCACATAAAGATCTTTGCATCGCTGTTATTTCTTTTACTAACTTAAAAAAATACCCAAATAGAAAAAATCATGAATAGATGTAAACTTATAAGGAGATTATGCAGCCCTGTTTATTTTATTCTCCGACTAAATGATCTCATGCATTTGTCTCCCTTTTTATGATAGGAAATCATGACTCTTAAAACAAATGAGCTCTATCAGACAATGCAGAGAGCACAAGAACAGGCACAGAGATTAAAACAGGAACAACGTATTCGACAGTTGGCTCAAAAAGGACATGACATTTCAAAACTGCAGAAGAATCTTGGTGGTGGTGGTGGCGGTGGCGGCAGCGGCAAGTACCAACTTTAATATATTTCATTTTATTTTTGGAGGGTTTGCATGAGCTGTGGATCCTATTTTTGAGAAAAAACATCCTGTCAGTCTAGACATTGCTCTTTGGCTTCAGAAACTGAACAAAACTTCTATCCTTTTAGTCAAGTATCTCAAAAAGTTAAACATATATAATGTTAATCAAGCCTCAAACACCAAGCAGCATTATCCATCTTTTATAATGGAAGAAAGACACAGATGGAGATTTTCAGGAGTACTGAGGAGCACAAGTACAACTGTTTTGGCTTTCAGAGGGACTTGCACTCCTAAATCCTGTAATTTCTTTAGAAGATCTTCCCCAGAAAGGGTAAGAGATGTGGCCAAGGTGTCACTGTGAGCCAATTGCAGAGTCAGGACGAGAACCCAGAAGGTCTAATTATTAAACTACAGGGATAGGGTCAACTTGATAGTGTGATTTATATAGACATTAATAGAAAATTGTTTAAGTCACTGGTTTCTTACTTTTTAGGTGATAAAATATGTGGCCTTTCAAATGTAAATCATGATCATTGTTCTGATGAAGTGAGCAGTAAGATGCATCAAGATGTAAAAACTGTAACCTCTCCTCGGAAAGATACTGCTGTGCAGACAGGTATACATTCCAAAAAAATAATATGATTTAGTAGGGTATCATATTCTTTAAGAAAAAAAGTGGAATAGCTCCTTCATTAGCTCAGGCTATCAGTAGAGGCAAATCTTGTTTATACAGCACCGAGTAAAACTAGAAGTGACTGCTTAGACAGATTAGAGTATCAAGAGTAAATAAAATAGCAGCAATAGGGAAACTAAGGCCTTGTCTACATTAGAGAGTTTTGTCAGTGCAAGTTATGACG
Organism: Lepidochelys olivacea; assembly: GCF_965140295.1. Lineage (NCBI taxonomy): Eukaryota > Metazoa > Chordata > Testudines > Cheloniidae > Lepidochelys > Lepidochelys olivacea. Next base: position 26,134,630 of record NC_140417.1, on the reverse strand, counting down.
ACGTACAGCCACTGCTGTATTAAACCGCTGTTGCATGTCCACACTATGGTCCTTGTGTCAGTGAAGCATATCCACAACAGCACCTTTTGCATTGACAGAGAGAGCAGTTCACTGTGGGTAGCTATCCCACTGTGCAACTAGCCACAGGGTGCTTTGGAAAGGGTTTGCAATGCTTCGTAGGTAGATCCCTACCAAATTCACAGCCATGAAAAACGTGTCCCAAACTGTGGAATCTGGTCTTGTGTGTGCTTTTACCCTATACTATACAGATTTCACGGGCAGGGGAAGACTAGCATTTCTCAAATTGGGGGTCCTGGCCCAAAAGGGAGTTGGGAGGGTGTCACAAGGTTATTTGAAGGGGGGTAGTGGTATTTCCCCATGTATACATTCTAACCTTACTGCCCTCTCTGCTAACATCTGCTGGAGTTTCATCATGTCTCACAGAACAAAACCTCACCAACTTGCAGTCCATATGCGAACACTCTCTATGGGTCCTGGCCACCGACATTGGTAACACACCATCCCTCTCTGGCAGAGTATGAGGGCCCTTTGGGCTTCTCTCAGTCCCTTTTCCTGGCTGAGCATCTACCAACTTCTTTCTCATCTCCTGTCCCAGCAAGAGATGGACTGTCTTTCTGGGTAGCTCGGCCTCTAAGAATTTTTCAGTCAGCTTCCCCACACTGTCTGATGTCGAGGATTGGTGCCAGTGCAACCATATACTCCCCACCGCAGGAAGACCTTGCAAGAACTATTCTACGATCAGACATCCATCACTTCCTCCACCTCCTGGCTCTCTGGGGGTAACAACCAGCTAGTAGCCCAGTCTTGACAGCCTCTTTGCTTTTTGCCATCCTAAATTTCTGTTCGGATCTTTCTGACAACAGAACCATCCTATCTGCAATGGCATGTTCTTCACTTAGGGATGCTTGGGCTTTGCAAGGAGCCACTTGCAAACTTAAAGAACCAGAACTTAAAGCCACCCTCTCAAAAATTTGGTGAAAGGCCTCAAAGTCATTTTTTGGAGCCACTTCACAATGTCCAGTTCCCTGGCCTCTATTGTTAACCCCGGTCACAGGACTCACCAGATTCTGCAGTATCCCATGCTGTACGGCCATCTGTTCCTTGATAAAGTCCTGGAGAACTTTCTGTTGGTCTGCCTGCCACACCATCTGGGCCTGCTGCTCTGGTTGCTAGGACTGTTGAAAAAACTGTATGGATTACTGCAGTTCCTTTTACTATTCTATGATCCATTTCAGGATTTCTTCTATTTCCCAGACCATTGACACTTGTGCCGGCTTGCTCTTTGGCTTCCTGCACAGATGAGGGATATGGGTCCTGGAGAAGCCCCCAAGTATGTTGCAGGGTGGTCCCCTGGTCCCCCATCTTGCCTTAGGTACAGTCCAGACTCACTCCAGCCACCTTCCCCACCACTGTTCTTTATTATAGCATTCTATCAGGCCACTATCTGTAGTACTATTTACATATGTACAAGTCCTAGTCAGCTCCCCTCTTATTGCTAAGGGAAAAGGAAGCAGTGCTAAGAACAACCAGCTGTCTTCCTGCAAGTTCTGCACCTCCACCTTTTCCAGGGTTTCCTTCCTCTCTATGTATCTGCTCCCAGCTGCTAGGATTGCTTTTCCCTCTAATTAGCCCTTCAGCTGTGACTCTATTTGTTAATTGGTCTTCCACTTAGATCCCAATTAACCTATATTGGTGGGGATCCAAGTGACAGGTTACTGAGTCAGCTCCTAATTCAGAACCTCTGTTGGAGAAGAGAAAAAAGAAACCAGATAGGGAATGCCTGTTACACTCAGTAGCACTTAAAATGGTGAATAAGATCTGACAAACTATGAACAAGATGCACCTTAAATATTCATATAAAAGCTTCATGTTGTTGTTCATCATTGGTCTATCACAATACAAGATGAATCTATATATCAAGACAATGTAGTTTCATTTCATTTATATTTTAAGTTTTCTTACATTTTGTTCCCCATGTTTTTAAACATGGACTGAGTTTATCTGGTCACTATATTGGTTCTCCCCTGTGCGGTTTACTCTGAAACATCAGAAGGAATAAAAAAGTATGCCAATATTGTAGCAATCGATGTTTTGAATGAAGTGAGTAGTAATGCATTTATAGTCTAAATACTGAAATATAAATCAAAGAAGTCACGTGGCCTGCTTAGAAAAATATAAAAGCGATACTTTTGTTTTTAGATTACTTTGACACCAGAGCGTACATCAGAACTGAAACGTGCACTGAGCCAGTTGTAGAAAGAAGAACTGTGGACTGTACATCTCCAGATATTTCCATAGAATATAAAGAGAAATTTAACATCAAAAAATGCAAGAAAGAAATGCAGTATCCAGATAAAAAGAAAATATCAGAAAAAGAGAATAATGGCAGTTACACTGATTTATATAATCAATTTGCAAGAAAGGAGAAACAAACAAATCCTATGGAAAAATATGGAAAGAGACCTGACTGGAACATAAACAAACCTGGGAAAAGGTATATTCCAGCATCAGAAAGATACCCTAGACGGCTACAGAAGCAAAGGGAGGAAAAGAAAGTAAGACGACAGATAGAGCTGCTTCAATTGGTAGAAAGAAATACTCCTGGCAAACTCTGTCAAAAGAAAGAAGTCTCTCCAGAAAGGTCTCCTTCATCTCACCAGGAAACGAATACAAAGAGTAAGGGACATGCAGTAACAAAGGTAATGATTTGGTGTATAACAGCAAAAATTTTTCATCATAACCTTGGCTCACTTAATATCTCATTTGTGTCTGGGCTAGATCATTGGTGAAACTCCAGAACTTAGTTCAGTAATGTAGGTATTCTAGTGACATAATACATTCAGATTTCACTCACCTGGATTTTGATGTCACCATAACCCTCTTCTGTGTATTTATTCCCTGTTATTTAGTTGTCATTTATTCTTTGTGTAAAGAGGGAATCTGATTGGCAGCAAGATACAAGCCTGTGTATCCTACTCTTGGAGATTGAAATTATGAAACTGACTTGACCCTCTTTGTCCATCAAAGGCAGGAAAACATATAGGAGAACAATGTTAATTTTCACAAACAACCAAAAAAGCCATTGTTGACTTGTGAGAGAATTTATGACAGCAAAGTACATACTTTATAATTGCACCTTTTCTTCCTTCTTTCATTCCACTAAACACACATCATCAGTAGCCCATGGCTGAAAAAAATCGTATCTTTCCACGCTTTAAAGAAAATACTGCTGATACCGCTCACCTCCCAGCACTGACATTGTGCCTCATTTCTTCCCTTCACACCAGGTCTACTTTCCAGTGAAAAATGTATCCAGAGATAAAGTGACCTCTGTAATTCTGTGTAGCCAGCCAAGAAGCCATTTATTTGTTTGGCTGAAAATGAATGCTAGAAATGCACTACTTCAAAGGCTGTGGGCACAATAAGTAATCTGTGAATTCCGTAGGTATTCATGTATGTGTCTTAAATGAATGTGGAGGATAGAATTGCGAAACTGAAGACAGTTTTTCACGTACGTTAGTCAACGACAATGGCAGTTATTACAACTGAGTTTTGCAGTTGATTTTCAGGAAAGTTGGCCTTTGAGTGAAAGTACAAGATAAATTAAAGTAAGGTATAAATTGCTTGTTCAAAAGTCTAATAAACTGTATATAAATTAATATTTTTCATTTATAAGAAAAAAAAACAGTTTTCCCTTGTGTCTGGAAAAAGGGACCTACATTTAATAATAGTGCTCAGCCTGAAGCTTTGGGTAGTATGGATCCAGCCATAAAAGGTACTGCATCAAGTCCTATACCCTGGTGTTTCTGATTGTTCCAATAACCTGTAGGTACTTTTCCACCTATATATATATAAAATGTGTGGTGTGTGTGTGTGTGTGTGTGTATTTCCATAATCCTGTTTTATACCATGGAGAATTGTTCATTTTTACACCCTTTTCCTCCCCTAGAGATTTTATTTTTGTGTTTCCCTGTTAGGATGCCAGCCTTTTTTCTGAGTTGCTGATTAGGTGTTATGTCTCACTTGCTTTGATGCAACAGTGTTAGCAGAGATCTCAGCTGCTTCCTTGGCTTCACAAGAGTTGAGGAAGGAATTCTTGCTTAATCACTCTTCCAGGGTACCACTCCTATGGACACCCTATTAGACTCAAACTGATTCTGAGGCTTGAAATTTTAACCCTTAATTTCTCTAGGAGTAGCTGTCAGTGGTACCTCTAGTGCTGTGGTGGGCAACCTGTGGGTCGCACGTGGCCCATCGGGGTAATCTGATTACGGGCCTCGAAACATTTTGCTGATGTTGACTGTCCGCTGGCACGGCCCCCCGCAGCTCCCACTGGCCATGGTTTGCCATTCCTGGCCAATGGTAGCTGTGGGAAGCGGCAGCCAGCACATCCCTGTGGCCCACCCCTTCCTGCAGATCCCATTGGCTAGGAATGGCAAACTGCTGCCACAGGGAGCTGTGCGGGGCAGAGGGGCATGTTTGCAGCTGGTCAATGTCTAGTGGCCAGAACATGTCCTTTTCTGGGTTAGTAAGGTTTCCCCTAATGGCAGAACTTGGTCAGGGAGTGTCATGATCTCAAGGGTGTCCCCCTAAGTCACAAAAAACCTGTACACACCCTGCCTCCGAATCATTACTAGCATTACAAACCTTAATGTTCCTGGTTCTTCTTACCTTTTGCATCAGCTCTGGAAATCCAAAACTTACTCTGCACATTTAACTTCATGGAGGTGTAAGTTGTCTTCAGAGAATTACATCAGCAATGAATTTGGTCTGCAATGTTTATAATAGTATCTCTTTGAGTAAAGGCTTAGATAAGTATATTTCACCTGAATTCAGATCTAACACTGCTTTAGGAACTTTAGAAGGAAAAAAATCATTTTGTCTTACAAAATAAAATATATATTATAAAAAATTCAGATTTTTTTTTTTTTACTTTTGATCTTATTCTAGGGAGAACAATCTCAGTGGAGTCATTTGAATGAAGAAAGGTAGGTCTGTATTCTGTATCAGTTATTACAAGGAAATTAAGAATGAGAAATTAGATATGTTTTAGTGCAATTTTTACTTTTTACTAAAAATATACAATTTTTTAAATAAAAGTTTATATATATATCATTCTCAAGTGAAAAACATTTCAGAGAGTACTGTACTTGGGAAAACTGTGCTGGACATTTAAGGCATATATTAGACAGAAGAATGTGTCCCAAAATGAGGGCAACTTTAGTTATTTAAGAACAGGACCTACTGTTTTCCTTTCTGTCACTTGGACAGGGAACATAACCTTTTGTAATATATATATTTTTGCCTAGCACATTCATTTGCATTTGCCTTCATAAAAAAGTGTGTAGAATGCATTTTATCCTTAAAAGAACTAGCACAGATTTAAATAATATGTATTGCTTATATAAATTGCATAGAGCTTGTTTTCAGGTACAGAGAGAATGACGAGCAAATGGCTAATTCTAGAAAAAAAGATATTTTTGTTAAATGTTTAAAATAAGTGTCAAATACTATAGAAGGAAAATTATAGGATGCTAGTCAGTCTAGGAAAGAGGAGCCCACAATTGTCTGCAAGCTAATAGAAATAGAATATTCATGGCCTGATTCTCAGGTCTGGCCATGCCTTCAGACTGCTCTTTGGTCCCAAGTGACCATTTTGGCAGGTGGGAATAACCAGAGCTGTGCAGATTCTCCCTTTCATCAGCCCATGCAGCCTATCCTGGAGTGACAAGAGAAGTAGCACAGAGTCGTCATGCTGATTCTTTGTCATCTGGGAATTCCTAATTAGCAAAATCCATTGAGTTTCTGGCCACTTTGCGCAAAAAGAGTGAATCAGAGGGCCCACTAAATGTTTCTAGTGCACATTAAGCACATAGGGGAGGGAAAACCATAATTTTAGATTTTGTTAAAAGATATATTAAACAATATTTCATTAGGTTTTAGGAGTATTAATAAAATGAAGCATATTGCTTGAAAATTTTGGTCTAACTAAAATTATTTTGCACAGATCTGAATCACCACCTGTTCCAGCAGTTAAAAACAGATTACACCAAGTACAACAAAGGCAGATAAATACTTGTAATTTCCCAATTCAGAATGGCAATAGTGGAAGAGGGAAGAATATTAACACAGACATGCAACAGAGGAAATCATCTTCTCCAGTTATTGAACCTGAACGGCCACCCTCTTCTCATTTCATTCCCTATGTGCGAACAAATGAAATTTATTACCTTGATCCAGATGCACCAATGACTAGACCTTCAACACATGATCCACAATATCGACAGTTTAATGGTACTGAAACATATTGTAAACTGATATTAAGATGGCAGGAGGGAGGGGTTTTAGTGATTTAGAGTTGTTTGAATACCTGATGTAAATAGTACACTGAAGTCTCTGACATTTGTCCTTATAAATGCCTGAGACTTATCAGTTGTGGCGCAGTATTACACAGAGAGCTTGTACTTGGTAGGCCACTAGTCAATAGTGTTTAAGAAAATAAAGTTAACTTGTTCTTTTTATTAGCAATATATTGTGATGAGGCATCACTGTACTTTATTAGGTAATACATATGTATATAAATATATTCGAATTTTTTTAGGAACTGAAATACGGTTTCACTTGTGAAATAGTTTTAGTGATAAAAAATCTGGCAGGGAAGGAAAACTGGCTCTCTACAAGCTATAAAGATAGGCTTGGAAGGATTAGATTTTTGGTAAATATCCATTAACATCAGTTTCACCACACACACAAACCAGTGAAAAAGTATTTTCATCAGTAGTAACTACGGCTGTCAATTAATCGCAGTTAACTCATGCAATTCACTCAAAAAATTAACTGTGATTAAAAAAAATTAATCGTGATTAATTGCACTCTGAAACAATAGAGTACCAATTGTAATTTATTAAATATTTTTGGGTGTTTTTCTACATTTTCAAATATATTTATTTCTATTACAACACAGATTACAAAGTTTACAGTGCTCACTTAATTTTTTTTAAATATTTGTACTGTAAAAATGATAAAAGAAATCATATTTTTCAATTCACTGCCTACAAGTACTGTAGTGCAATCTCTTTATCATGAAAGTGCAATTTATAAAGGTAGATTTTTGTTATTGTTACATAACTGCATTCAAAAACAAAACAAAAACTTTAGAGCCTACAAGTCTACTCAGGCCTACTTCTTGTTCAGCCAATTGCTAAGACAAACAAGTTTGTTTACTTTTACGGGAGATACTGCTGCCTGCTTCTTATTTACGTCATCTGAAAGTGAGAATAGGCGTTAGCATGGCACTTTTGTAGCCGGCGTTGCAAGGTATTTGCGTGCCAGATATGCTCAACATTCATATGCCCCTTCATGCTTCCATGCTGCTGATGTTCATTAAAAAAATAGTGCGTTAATTAAATTTGTGACTGAACTCCTTGGGGGAGAATTGTATGACCCCTGCTCTGTTTTACCTGCATTCTGCCATATATTTCATGTTATAGCAGTCTCGGATGATGACCCAGCACATGTTGTTAGATTTACAAACACTGCAGATTTGACAAAAGGCAAAGAAAGTTCCAATGTGAGATTTCTAAAAATAGCTACAGCACTCGACCCAAGGTTTAAGAATCTAAAGTGCCGTCCAAAATCTGAGAGGGACAAGGTGTGGAGCATGCTGTCAGAACTCTTAAAAGAGCAACACTCAGATGCGGAAACTACAGAACCCAAACCACCAACACAGAAAATCAACCTTCTGCTGGTGGCATCTGACTCAGATGGTGAAAATGAATATGCATCGGTCCACTCTGCTTTGAATTGTTATCGAGCAGAACCGGTTATCAGCATGGATGCATGTCCTCTGGAATGGTGGTTGAAGCATGAAGGGACATATGAATCTTTAGCGCATCTGGCATGTAAATATCTTGCAACACCAGTTACAACAGTGCCATGCGAACGCCTGTTCTCACTTTCAGGTGATGTAAACAAGAAGCGGGTAGCTTTATCTCCTGCAAATGTAAGCAAAATAGGACTGAGTGGACTTGTAAGCTCTAAAGTTTTACATTGTTTTATTTTTGAATGCGGGTTTTTTTTGTACATAATTTGACATTTGTAAGTTCAACTTTCATGATAAAGAGATTGCACTACAGTATTTAGTTTAGGTGAATTGAAAATGCTATTTCTTTTGTTTTTTACAGTGCAAGTATTTGTAAATCAAAAATAAATATAAAGTGAGCACCGTACACTTTGTATTCTGTGTTGTAATTGAAATCAATATATTGAAAATGTAGAAAACATCCAAAAATATTTAAAGAAATGGTATTCTATTATTGTATAACAATGTGATTAATCGCACGATTAATTGTGATTAATTTTTTTAATCACTTGACAGCTCTAATGGTAACCAAAATTTACAGATAGGCAAAGTTTAAAAAAAAAAATGCTTCTTAAGGACTTAGTTTGTTTTAAGGATATTTACTTTGTATATTTTGACATGTAATATTGACAATTTGTGTTTTAATGGTTATGCAGCTTTAACTTTTTTGAATCTCAGCGTCTATTGGCATTAACAATTATTGTCTAACCCCTAGTTGTCTGATCTCCCCATAATTTCCTGCCACTGTGAAGAGTTAAATCTACAGAAATAGAAAAAACATGCTTAAAAATAAACATGGATATTTTCTGTTAATTATTTTAAAAAAAATCTGCAAAGCCTACATAAAGACTACTTGGAAGAAATTAAAGTAAAACTGAAACAATTACTTAGTATAATTAATTTGATTTATACTTATCTTTAGATTCTTGCCATACACCACGACAGATTTTTAGCTCTGATCATGTGAGAGATCCACTTCTTAATCCTAATGTAGTGAAAAACAGAGACCGACAACAGGCAATCCTCAAAGGACTATCAGACTTACGCCAGGTACAGTATGAGCTAAATCTGTAATGAACATTTTAAAGTTTTGTATTTTCATAATCATTTCCCATCTTTGAGCCCTATTCTCAATTCTATCCCTTTCTTTCATCCTACTTTTTTGCCCTGGTGTTTCTTTAGCCTCTTTCTTTTCCTAGCGTTGAGATAGTTGAGGACCTAAGAAAGTGGTCTTCCTGGGGAAGGGAGATGATTCAGCTCTGGGATAAAAGTGGAATAATTTTTTCACAGCGCATCAGGACCCTATCTTAAGGGAATAACATTCCCACAACTGGTGGGTGAGGCTGTGAAGGTGTAGCTATCCACTCACAGCAAAAGACTTAACAGGGCTGGCAATCATATAGCAGCTATGAAAAATATTTTACTTCATTAATTTGAAGTATGAATTGTTATAAAACACCTTCCCTAAATTAGGTTTTCTTTTGTCAACACTGAAGTCTGTTTTTGGATTCCCGGTGTATGTATAAAAATAAGAAGTGGCTTAACAGAATATTATATAAGTTAATTTGTTCAAAAGAAAAGCATGTGCACATTTGTATAAGGTATGTAGTGTTTGCTCTGTTACCTCTAGTAAATTAATGGTAATGACATATCTCCACAAGGTTTAATAAAAACAATTTGAATGAGATCTGTTTCTTTTTTTGTGAAAAGTTAAAAGTATTTGATAGTACTGACACTACACATAAAACATCAACTGATGACTCTGAAGGCTACATACTTTTTTTGGATAGGGATCAAGATACTACTGAGATGATGTTGCTGTGCATCTAGTTAGTAAAACAGAAGTGATTTAGTGGATAATAGAATGTGATTCAAAGCAAATATGCTCACTGCAGCTGGAAACAGTGAGACCTTGTCTGGCTACAGAAAGAAAGACATTTTGGGGTTCTTTAAGGAACAGTCAAAGGAATTGTGAGGAAAGGGGAACTCATCGGAACAGAGACCAGTAGGAAAGGGAAGCAGCAAGACCAGGTATTGGTAACACTGGCACATGTGCCCAGGAGGTGGGGGTATTTGTGCATCTCAGTGAGAACACTCTCTCTACTTCGTCTTTCTGCGTGGCCAGGCCAATTGAGGTAGTAGACTTGGATGACCAGCACAAATGCTTCACGGTTTTTCTCTGCTAAATGACCTGGCATGTGTAGGTGGGAGTGCAAAGTGCATACTATAACAAAACTCCTAAAATAGCTCACATTTTAATACCCTACACATTTGCATATCTTTCACACAGAACATTTTTGGTGTGACAGTATGGAGCCATTCATAGGCATAGCATTAAAGCCTTTCATTCTGAACTTTAAACATCAGTTTGAACTACTAAACTACAGAAAACTGGCCTTTGCAAACAGTGTTGGTGTCACTTTATTTCATTCAGTATCAGGTTGTTTTCAGATTGCACTCCCATTCTGCCATTAAAAATTAATTCATGCTATGAAAGCAGGAACAATTGCTAGTGGAACTTCAACTCTCTGACCTGGTTTGCATTATTTTCCTAATGAGAATATTTCCTAATGTAGTGTCATATTATTTGGTGCAGCAGTGGTCTAACCAAAAGATAAGCAGGTTCTACCAGTAATTTATTGGCAGAAGTAATTAATTTGCAGTTTTGACTAGTGCCACTTCTTTCACCAAAGCATTACAGCTATAGAAGCAAGACAGATACCTTGGGTAAAGCAGCTAGAGGGAGAAAGTCTGCAAGCATTCCAGCAGAACTATAAACAGTTACAATATCTTTATAATAATTACTGTGCTTCTAGAGAGACCTGCTTCTGTCCCTGCACATTGGTATACCAGTACCAGATATACCCCCTTCCCCACACAATGCCCCTGCAAAATATGAGGAAGACAAACGTGGCAGTCGTCCTTATTGTCCAATTCTGAATGAGCTAGCTGGGATTCCAAAATCACCAGTCCTTAGGTGGCATGTACACTTGGGAGATTGTAATTAGGAACGGTCTATATAGCTGGATCCATTACATCATCCAATTCCATTTGGCTGGGCTTCTCTGAGCTCATGGAAATGCTTGCCAAAGATCCACCACTTTTGAATATTCCTCTAGCTATACCATATTTGCAAAATGGTGTTCAAGTTTGGAGACTGAAGCTGAGCATTCCTGCAGTTTGTTCTAGGTGAGCTTAGCAAAGAAGTTTGGTGTTAGTGCTTTACGGTGGTGATATCAGTGATTTCAGGTTTAGCATAGAGGGGTGAAATAGGGAAGTTTTCCTACCTGCTGAATATCATCTGTCTCTGTTGTGAAAGACAAAAGATTGATTAAAAGGTTTTTCTTTCAATAAACCTTAGTTCAAGCAAAGAATGGACTTTTGGAGTCTTTTGGTGAGTCATCCCGAAAGGGGGTGGGAGCTGAGTGGTTTGAGCATTGGCCTGCTAAACCCAGGGTTGTGAGTTCAATCCTTGAGGGGGCCATTTAGGGATCTGGGGCAAAAATTGGGGATTGGTCCTGCTTTGAGCAGGGGGTTGGACTAGATGACCACCTGAGGTCCCTTCCAACCCTGATATTCTATGATCCCAGCAGCCACTTACTGCATTTAGGACATTTAACTGTTGGATAATCTCTACTATCCTCCTGCCCAGAGCAGTTGTTTGCATCTGTCTTTTATATGCACCATTCAGATCTGAGAAACTCCTTGTTTAACTACTTTTGGCTCTAATCGTATTTCTGTAGTTCAGAGGATAATTTAGGCTCTGTCTACACTAGAGAGCTTATAGCAGCACAGATGTACCAGAGCAACTGCGCCGCTGTAAGATCTCTTGTGTAGCTGCTCTATGCTGATGGGAGAGCGCTCTCCCATCGACACAATTAAACCACCCCCAATGAGCAGTGGTAGCTATGTGGACAGAAGATGCTCTCCTGCCAACATAAAGCTGTCCACACTGGTGGTTATATGAGTGTAACTTATGTCACTCAGGGGTGTGTTTTTTTCCCACACCCCTGAGCGACGTAAGTTATACTGACATAAGAGGTAGTATAGACATAGCCTTATTTTTGTCACCAAGAAAAAAAATTATTTAAACCAAACTAAAATTTTCTAGTACTTTAAAGAATCTTTAAAACTGAGGATTTGGCTGAGGGTCAGACAGGTGCTTTTTGCTGTCCATGAAAATCCAACCCAATTTCGCTGAATGTTTAGCTTCTGAAAACTGCAATTTGCCCATGGGCAGTAGAACTCACGAGATGCTTGCTGCTAAATTTGCTTTATGTGCCATCTGCAACAAGCATACTGGAGTTCCACAAAACACCCACCAAACATGCTCCCAGACCCAGAGTTAGAGATCCCGACGGCAGGGAATAATACAGGAGCAGTGGTATCCTTGGCCTAGGAAAGGCAGGAATTTTTTTAAAAAATGGGAGAGGGGTGAATAGGGGAATGAGTACAGCTTCCTCCCCAAAAGCAGAGATCTCTTCCCCTCCTCTTCCAACTATGATGAAGCAGTGCTCCATTTTCTCCATCACAGGTGTAGCAAGATCTGACACCCATGTTTCACTCAAACTTAATTACCAGGGAAAGGTGTTGTAGGCAGGCAGCAAAGCAAACAAAAAAACCCTCACTGAGTTCTGGTCACCTCCTTTCCAGTCCAGTGACTGATAGTAAGTCTGTACCTTAGCTCCTGTTTCTGAGCAAGATCTCAAAAAATATGTTTTAGGAAGACTGCAAGTATCTTTCTTTCCCTCTTATTGAGAGGTTGCACAGGGTCATTTCTTACAAATATAAGAACAGAACTGAGGGACCAGCTGTTGTGCAAAGTCTCAATGGTCACAGCATTCAAGGTGCAGCCCTGGTGTAGGAAGTGAGGGGCAAAAGAGCCATTAGGCCACCTTTCCACTTTCTGAGCTCCTTCCAGGGTCTGTGCAGCCTCTAATGTAAGTTCTGGCAACCTTGAGGCTACTGCAACACTATCAATGTTTATTATTAATCTTTTCTAATCTACTAAAATTTTCACAGTAGTGCAAATTTGTGGGTTTTAAGCATTTTTAAAATCACAGTTGTGGGATATTGGGGGGGCAGGACTTGTACAATTAATGATAGACAGCTTCAAAAAGTTAAAGCTTTTTAACTTAACACACTAATTGTCAACATTATATGTCAAAACATGCAAAATAAACATCTTTAAATCAAACTAAGTCCTTAAGCGGCATTTTTCTTTGTCTGTAAATGTGTTACTGCTGATGGAAATATTTTTTCATCAGTTTGTGCGTGTATGGCAAAACCAACATTGTACCAATAAAAATCTAATCTTGCCATGCCTAAATATATGACAGTCTAACATCATACCTATGGGCCTTGCTGCACCTTGGAATTGCCAAGCACAGACAAGTTTTGCCACTTCCATTCCTGCCTCCAGCCTACCTCTATGTTAGGGCTTATGGTGAAGGTGTACAGGAGCAAAAGACTTACATAAGCTCTTTGAGCACAGGGACCATCTTTTTGTTCAGCAGCTAGTCCCGTGGGGTCCTGGTCCACCACTAGGGCCCCTTGCCACTACAGTACTACAAAATGTTAGCAGTACACTGCCCTTCCCCTGGGGAGTAGCTCCGGGACCACACCAGCCGCAAGTGCAGCTGGAGCCATATAAAGGAGCCGTAGCAAGGGCTAGAATCTCCACATTTTTAGTGTTACTGCCTCAACTTGTGCTGCTTTACCCACACCACTCTTCAGAATAAGCATTTAAAATCTTTAACTGTGCTCACTTTTTAGCTATTAGAGCTCAGATGCCCCTCCAGAGGCAGGAATAGATCCCAAGAGTCTTGATTTCCAATTCTTCCTGTTGCCTTGCACATCTAAGCCAAGGATAACATATGTATGTGTGCCTCATCTTCTTCCAAGGAATGATGCACAGAGAAAAAAATAGCCTATTATTCCTACCAATTATTGGTAGAATTCAAATGTTCTGGGATCCAACTTTACTTAAAACCTATGCTAAAATGTGCTTTTTCTGTTTTTTAAAGCCAGAGGAAATTACAAACCAAAAACTTGTTAGAACAGCTGCAGTATTTAATAACATAATCATGTACTGTTTGTACTGTAGGATTCCTACCTCATTCAGATGTAGACTGTGAAGTTGAGCTCAAAGAACAGAGGACATTTCTTTTGTTTGAGGCACTGTTCTGGGAGTCAGAGCTAGGGTCCACTCCTTGCTCTGCCACAGACTTCCTGCAGACGGAAGGCAAGACTCCCACGTTCCATGTGCAAAACGAAACTGAAGTAAAACAGCACCTGCAGTCTTAGTGGGGCATTTTTCCTTCTTTGAGTGCTTGACTTATCATGTCTTTTTTATAATTACATATTTTAAAATGGTTAAATAGCCTTAGCAGTATGAATAAGAAATAAAATAGAGGCTTGCCACTGTTCCTATTTTGTGGAGAAGGAAGAGCATTTACTTTGTACTCATTATTTCAGGGTCTCCTCCAGAAGCAGAAGGAATTGGAGACTGGTCTAGTTCCAACCATAAATCAAGAAGAAAACTTTATTTCACCATTTTAAAAAAGGTACACAAGTATACAAAAAACTTCAGCTTTAAAAATGTAAGGCACAGCACTTTATATTTGCTACTGTAATTTACTAACCGCATCTAAATCTTTTTTAACCAAGGTCTAATCTCCTACATGAAATGTGACAGGTTATGTGGTTTCGTTCCTTTTCCCCTTCCCCCCATGTGGTTGTTTGAAGATGCTTGAATCTAATATATAATGCATTTATTTGCTATTAGAGTGGTCTTCTGCTTTGAAGATTTCTTAAGATTATGTAGTAAGGAAACAGCGGTATAGAAAGTTTGTTTACATTAACTTTTTGTAGAATTTAAAATACATGTATTTTTGATATAAATAAATGTATTAAATATTTAATGACATACCAATTTTTGCCTCTCACTAAAAGAGAAAAAAAGTGCCAAATCTCTTCCCCTTTCAGTGTTGCCATGCCCAAAAAGCTGTCTGATCACTTAGATAAACAATTTGTGTTCCAGTGAGCAACCTAGCACTCAAAAAACCAGTGTATGTATTGAATAAGCTAGCTAAAACTGAATGGCAGTGCTTATTGTCCAGCTACGCCAAAAAGAGGACAAGAGACACGCAGCATGGTTTAGTTAGGCCACAACTTTTTTCTTAAAAATCTGGGAGTACCTGGCCGATAGAAGTGTACAGTGCGGATAATTCCATAATCATTTCAATATATAGCTGGGGGCTTCTGTCAGCTCTCCCCCTTACCTACCCTGGTCCCCAGCCAACCCACAGCAGGGACCTCACCCTTCCCCCTCCTCAAATGAGGGTTAAGGGAGACTATAGAGAAGGGTGAGGGCTGGCTCCCTGCTATACCAGTCATAGGAGCCTCAAACCCCCCCTCATGCCCCGCTCCTTTAAATCCTTTACCAATGCATTTTATCTGATCACTGTAGCCCTTTCCCATGGAATACCTACAGTGGGCATCTGCTAGGAGAGGCACCAGCAATTAGCTTGGCTGCCCCCCCACACTTAACCAGGTGCCCAGACATCTCCTAATGCCCCCTTTAATATCAGCCAAAAACTTCTCAGCTCCCAAGTCTGACAGGTGGACCCCATCTTCCCTGAATAATTCTGGTGCCCCATATACTATGCCTGGATGCAAAAAGACTGACCCTCCTATGACATCCATGAATTTGGCCACCTGCCTTTCAGGGTCTTGGCAGCTCCCTCCCACACCCTGCGTTGCAGCATATCTGACCATACAATTTTTACTCCTGGTAAAAGTTCCAGGATCAACCCCCAAGTCCCTCTGAACTCTGACCATTAAGTATAGCTGTTTACACAGTCCCACATTATCTTCCTCAAGGTGAGCCACAATTATATCTGATGCCTGCTCACAGGACACCATAGTGTACAGAAGTGGCATCAGCTGATCCTATAACATGCCCCTCCTCCCGTGCCAGCTCAGGACTGCTTCACCACTGAGGCCTAGCTGCAAACCTCCAGCCAACCTCAAAGCCCACCTCTGCACCCAGTAAATAATACTGTGCCTGCAGAGCCACATCACTGTCTGCCAGCATCTGGAATGAAAATACAGAGGAAGTACTGATTTTTCCCCTATTCTGCATGCTTCAGAATAGCAATGCCCAATTGCCTGAATTGTCCTAACCCCCATTCCCAGCTGGGCCACTGCTGTTGCCGTCTAGATCCTGGATGAGTGGGAACCAAATTCATAAGCTGGGCATCCCAACTTTGTCAGGCCCTATCTTGAAACTGTAGCAAACTGGTATGGTGTGAGGGAATTTCTAGAACAGTGAATAAAGAGGGGCCCATCCCTACATGGTCTTATAGTCTTGTATGCCCTCACACAGGGAAGATCCCAGGCTTGCCAACCTCCTGTAGAATAGTGGATTCACCTCAGCTGCCTTCATCTGTCTTTCACTTCCTCCTGGTTAATATAACTAATTGCCCCTCCCACTCTATATCCCTCGGTTCAAAGCTCTTTCTGGAAGAATCCCTACAGGATCCAGGTACTAGCACACTGATCCTAAAAGCTTTTAAAAAAAAAAGCAGCTACCAGAAATGCTGCCTTGACCAAGTCCACCTTGTCTCAGGTAAAACAGGGTTTTTCTTCCAGTAGCATGGACCTACAGTGCTCCCTCTCTTCCAGTCACCTGGGGTGTGGGTGGGAAATGGATCAGCAGCCCCACACTGACCTGGTCTGCAACTGCAGCATCAAGTTGGTCCCTGACTCTCTAGCTCTTAAAGGGGCACACGTCTTTTCCAACAAGCCAGACAACAGCCCGCCACTGCTTAATGTGCAATGAGCTGAGTCAAGTAAAAGTAAAATGAGTTAGTTCCTGTTCTCAGACAGCAGACTCTTGTTTAAAAAAAATAAAGTTCTAGGTTTGTATATTTGATTAACCCAAAACCGTATTCAAAATTGGTTTGAACTTCTGTTTCTGAAGTTAAGAGTCAAAATAGCATCTGGGCTTAGCTCTCTAACTGCATTTAAGCCAATTCAGGGCAAAACTGTTTCAGCCAGAAGGGATACCTGTAGAGAGGAATTACAGCTTTAACTCATGCCAGCAGGTCTTGCCCAATGTTTTTTCAAAATTGCCTCAGGAGGCTATATTATTTATAGATCAAATGAGATGTCCCTCCTGAGACAGTTTGTTGTAAGAAGCTTGAATTTGAAGATAACTGCCTTAAATCCACATCAAAGAGCATTGTTTAATTTACAGGTGATAAACATTTGGCCAGTTGTTAGGCAAGTTTGGATAAATTCTTTCATAGAATATCAGGGTTGGAAGGGACCTCAGGAGGTCATCTAGTCCAACCCCCTGCTCAAAGCAGGACCAATCCCCAAGTAAATCATCCCAGCCAGGGCTTTGTCAAGCCTGACCTTAAAAATATCTAAGGAAGGAGATTCCACCACCTCCCTAGGTAACGCATTCCAGTGTTTCACCACCCTCCTAGTGAAAAAGTTTTTCCTAATAGCCAACCTAAACCTCCCCCACTGCAACTTGAGACCATTACTCCTTGTTCTGTCATCAGCTACCACTGAGAACAGTCTAGATCCAGCCTCTTTGGAACCCCCTTTCAGGTAGTTGAAAGCAGCTGTCAAATCCCCCCTCATTCTTCTCTTCTGCAGGCTAAACATAAGTCATGTGTTCCAGTCCCCTAATCATTTTTTGTTGCCCTCTGCTGGATGTTTTCCAATTTTTCCACATCCTTCTTGTAGTGTGGGGCCCAAAACTGGACACAGTGCTCCAGATGAGGCCTCACCAATGTTGAATAGAGGGGAATGATCACGTCCCTCAATCTGCTGGCAATGCCCCTACCTATACATCCCAAAATGCCATTGGCCTTCTTGGCAAGGGCACACTGTTGACTCATATCCAGTTTCTCGTCCACGGTAACCCCTAGGTCCTTCTCTGCAGAACTGCTGCCGAGCCATTCGGTCCCTAGTCTCTAGCGGTGCCTGGGGTTCTTCCGTCCTAAGTGCAGGACTCTGCACTTGTCCTTGTTGAACCTCATCAGATTTCTTTTGGCTCAATCCTCTAATTTGTCTAGGTCCCTCTGTATCCTATCCCTTTCATTATATACACATGAGAAAAACCACATCTGAATGTGTGCATTGTCATACAGTTGTTTCTATATGCCAATCTCACTGTCTAAAGTTTAATGAAGAAAGGAAATTGAGTATTTTTCTTCAGAAGCATTGCCCCTGCATGACGACGTGACACGTGCCATACAGTAGCTTAGTTCTTCACTAATATATTAAATAGTTTGATATTCTGGCAGGAAAAGCTTTTTGTAACTATACTAGATACAGTAAAACAAAGTGAAGGAACTTTTCTTCTATTTTTAGAAGTCTTTTTTTATATAGAAGTGTTTTACTTACTTAAGATGCATTAAAAGAGTATTTTAAAAATGAACAGCAGCTTGAAATTAGTTTTTTTTTTTTTTTAGAAATAGTTTTAGCTACTTGTCATTTGTGGCTTAATCACATTTTGCCTTTAAAAATTTGTCCCTTGGCTGTACTAAAAACCTAAACTGGCTGCAACAGAAATAAACTGTCTTGAAGGAGAACCCCCCCCCCCTCCAACCAAGTTTTCTTGTATTACTCTTAGGTGGTAGTGGACTTCAACACTAAAACACAACACATGGTAGTATGCCAGAGTTTGTTTTACCGTCCATATAGTATTTTCTGGAAATCTTCACAAGACTGGGCACAAGGAAAGTTGATGCATTTGTGCTTCAATAGTTGAGTTACTGAACATAACTCATACAGAAAAATGTTCTAGGGTGGGGAGAAGACAAAATCTAGCACAATACCTATAATTGTCTGGCTATGCTAAAAGAATGACAGGAGACATTAGCTAGGGGTTTAATCAGGCTACAATTTTATTATTAGATGTCTAGGACTAACCTGGTGGATAAAATGTGCAGTGCAGGTGAAACCCACAGAATTAAGGGGGGTGGGGGGAGAGAGAGCACTTTTACCAGCCCCTCCACCTTTCCATTCATGGCCCTCCAACAGATCCACTGCTAGTAACCTCCAATTCCAGCCATTTTTTTTGGGGGGGGGGATATCTTCCACCAGCTCTCCCCACATTTTATCCAGGTCCCTTCAGTAATTCCCTTGCCCAGACCTTACTGACCCTGGACC
Organism: Lepidochelys olivacea; assembly: GCF_965140295.1. Lineage (NCBI taxonomy): Eukaryota > Metazoa > Chordata > Testudines > Cheloniidae > Lepidochelys > Lepidochelys olivacea. Next base: position 26,115,555 of record NC_140417.1, on the reverse strand, counting down.
CCCACCCACTATAGGAGGTATAAGGATGGGGGGTGGGCTCCCTGCTGTGTCAAGCACAGGAGTCCCCAACTTGCTCAATTACCAAGGACCTCTCCTTGATTCCTTTTCCAAGCCATTTATCTGTTCTTTTGTGCCTTAATTTACGGAGTACCTGCACTGAACATCCACCGTACATTTAAAAAGTTGCGATATATGGCCTACCGCCTGTCGTACTATGCAGGAACAGAGCTGACCTGAACCTGCTGTGAGGAAGGCAAAAAAAAAACCCACTGCACCTGGCCAATATGATGGTAAGGGAAAAATTCCTTACCAGCCCCCTCAAGGAGGCAGCTACAGTAATGCCCACAGCAGATATAGCTAATCACCTAGCAGATTTCTGACCTAAATAGGGAGGGTGGGTACTGCCTAACCTGCTCCCAGTGAGGAGGGGAGGGTCCAGGCCCAGGCTGACCTTTTTAAACCCCTCATTTCTAGGTGGTGAGTCATCCACCACACTGACTACTTTTCTAGCAGTTTTACATCTCCTCTCCTTCCCCAAGCCTGAAAGCATTGCCCTCTCCTCCCCCCCCCTCCTCAAAGTGCAGGGTGGTGATTGTCTGGCTATTGCAAAAGAAAGACAGGAGACATTAGATATGGGTTTAATCAGGCTGCAACTTTATTAGATGTCTAGGACTAACCCAGCAGATAAAATGTGCAGTGCAGGTGAAGCCCCCATAATTGGGCAGGGGGAAGTGCTTTTACCATTCATGTCCCTCCAGCAGATTCACTGCCAGGAACCACCAATTCTGGAGGGGCTTCCACCAGCTCCACCCCCTTTTCCTCCAGGTCTCTCAAGCAATTCCTTTGCCAGGACCTTACTAACCACCACCCCCTGTAGGAGTGGTTAAGATGGACTATAATGATGGGGGGACAGTGTTGGCTGCTTGCCATACCAATCAGAGGAGTCCCTAATTGCCCCCAGCTTGCTCAATTACCAAGCCCCTCTCCTTAATTCCTTTTCCAAGCCATTTAGCTATTCTTTTGTGCCTTAATTTATGGAGTACCTGCACTGAACATCCACAAGGAGGCACCAGCCATTAGTTTGGCTGCCTCCTCCCCACATTCAGCTAGGTTCCCAAACATGTCCCAATGCCCTCTTTTATATCAGCCAAAAATATGTCAACACCTGAGCCTGACAGGTGCACCCCATCCTCCCAAAATAACTCGGGTGCCCCACAGAGTATGCCAGGATGTGAAATTACTGTCCCCCTCAAGGGCAGTAAGAATTTGGCCACTTCCCTGTTCACATACTTCCTGGTTTTGTCCACCCTGGCAGGGCTCATGGCTCCCGGCCAGACCCTTTGCTGAAGCATATTCGACCAGACAACGTTAACGCCTAGAAAAATTCCCAGGATCTGCACCAGGTCCCTCCTTGTTCGAAGCATTAACTCCACCCCTTTAAGTGTTTCCAGATCATTTTCTCCCAGGTGTATCACCAATATATCCGGTGGCTGCTGATGTGCCCACACAGCATACAACAGCGGTATCAGTTGATCCCATAACATGCCCCTCCGTGCGTGCCAACTGAGTAATGCTTCACCACCGAATCCCAGCTGGGAGCCCTCGGGCAACCTGGATGCGTGCCTATGCACCCAAAACAATACTGTGCCCACAGATCCACACCCGTGTGTGTATAGCCGGCTGTCCCATATCTGAAATGAGAACACAACTGATTAATGTTGATTTTCCATCTGCAGTCTTACATATGTTCGGTTTGCATTAGACTGCCAGCACCCAATTGCCTGAATAGCCTCTGCTTCCATATGTATCTGTGCTGCTGCCCTATTCTGAATGAGCAGGAGCTTTTCTTCTATTTGTAGAAGTCATCTTTTTGTAGAAGTGTTTACTTAAGATGCATTAAATGAGTATTTTAAAAATGAGTACCAGCTTGAAATTCATTTTAAAAAAATAGTTTTAGCTAATAAAAGTAGTGAGTGCACTTATCATTTGTGGCTTAATCACCACATTTTGCCTTTAAAAAAAAATTGGCACATGGCTGTACTAGAACTTAAACTGACTGCAACAAAATAAACTGTCTTGAAGAAAAAAAAACCCAAAACCTTAGTTTTCTTATACTACCCTTTAGTGTTAAAGTCCACTACCATGTAATTAAAACAAAAACAGAATGGTAGTACGCCAGTTTGTGTTTTACCATCCATATAGTATTTTCTGGAAATCTTCTCTATAGTATTCACAAGACTGTGCACAAGAAAAGCAGATACTACAGAAAAATGTTCCGGGGAGGAAGGAGACAAAAATCTAGTACAATACATATAATTTTAAAGGAAAGGGTGAGAACAGTAAACAAACTTTCATGAGGATATTCATTTTAGTGGCATTGCCACATTTAGCAGAACATTACGTTCAGGGCCTAAAAGTACTGATAGTGTCTACCTTTTAACACTACAAATCAGCTGTCTGCCATCTGTACATTTATAAGAAGATACAGAACTTTAAAACTGTAGGGCTATTTCTATGCAGTTGTGATAAGCAAAAAAGGTACTAACAGATTAATTAGATGCACACAAAAATGGTATTGAAATAAATTTTGCAGCATCAGTTTTCTGTATTTTAGAAACAGGATATAAAACAAATCAAGTTGCTACTAAGTCCCATGTGCATGAAAAGTTTATTTTTTTTTTTAAATGGAACTGCACCATTGGTTACTCTAATTGAGGTATTTAGCCAAAATCCAGTATTATATATATTTTTTCATTAAAATAACTACACTGCCTTATCGCTATGTAAAAACATTTTGTACAAAATTTGTGTCCAATGTCAATCAAATACATACATAACAGTTTTTATATTCATTTAAAGACAAGTGGCTTGGATACTCTATTACAGTTTACTTAAAAATTAAGCTTTGCTATTTCACATGCTTTAGGCAAACATTCAGTTTTACATTAAAACAGACTTCAAACTGAAGTCTACGTACAGGTCAAATACAAATGTAAAAACTTAAAAGTGCCAACAAAACAAGATAATTCAAATACAATAAATGTTAAAAAATATATATTTATTTCAATTTTCAGATGCTTCAACTAGTACAGGCCATCATGATTTAAATAAGACAGGGAAACATTTGAGTTAAACGACAAACATTTTGTTCAGAGAATAAAATAGAAACTGTTAATTCACTTTTTTAGAAACAGAAAAGTCCACAACAAACCTATAAAAAGTTTTAGTTTTGTATTTATTTCTATTTTGAATATGGCCTGGAAGATTCACAATTTACATCCCAATTACTAGGAGAAGATGACTTGTCTGTATCCATGCTCTGACTGTAAGCAGACAGAAAATAATTCCCACCTTCTTGGTTTTGACTTGTGGAAATTGGGTATGTTGTTCCCAGAAAAGTCTGATGAGTGAGAACATTAAAATGACTGAACTGATGGGACATACTTAATTGTCTACTGTAAACTTGAAAGTTGTTGAAAGGAACTTGTTCTACTGAATTGTTTTTGTCTCCTTCAGCAGAGCATGTGGTAGAAACAGGAGTTATTGGCTGTCTCTCCTCCAAATCAAGTTTAGAAGTTTTTTCCATCAACCCAATTTGTCCTTCAGAAGACAGCTGCATATCGGTTAGAGAGTTTTCTTTTGAATCTGTTCCATGTGAGCCTTTGGTCTCTGTCTGCAAAGCTTCTGAATGAGAATCATACTTTGAGGCATCACTGCAGATTTCTATTTGTGATGTTTCATCCCCTGAATCCAAAGACATGTCTTCCTCGTCCTTTTCATCGCTTTCTACAAAAACTATATTAAGAAAGAGAAGTCCTACTCTATTGAAATATACGATTTTTAAAAAAGCTATACACTACTCACAGAGTGTTATGCTTCGGGTCTGTAAATCCAATATCACTTAAGGCTTGGTCTTCTGCCACTCTTGTTCACTTACTCAACACACACACTTAACCCTTTGTGTGAATGTCCAGATATTCCGATGCTAAAAGCTTCTGCGCATTGTGGTCATGTTTAGTGTTGGGAAATCCCAACTCCCAGCTCCAAAGGGGTTAATGTCAAAACAGCATCTAAAGTTATACAGTAGGTCAGTATTTGATCAGACAATTACAGAATACAATTACTGACATCCAAGTTCATTTTGTTACCATTTCTAAGTCTGTCATTAAGCTTATACTTCCCTCAGAACAGAAGGGAAATGCCATTTGGCTTACTCATTACCTTACCCTCTTCATCATCATCAGGCTTTCTTGGATACTGAATTAGTCAGTAATTCTGTATTTAAGATACCTTAATGTATTCAATCCCAGCTTCCCTTTCTCATTGCTTAAAATACAGAGTACTTGAGAGTTGGGATTTCCTCACAAATCTACAGAGTTTGTTTTGTAAGAGTAAAGACACACTACACTTAAAGGACCTCCACCCCACTCCTCTGATTAGTTGGAAAGAGTATAAAATATGCTGCATATTACCTGATTGTCTTTCAGGAACACCAGGTGAAGGAAGGTTGTTTTCTTCCGTAATTGAATTGTGGTAGCCAACGAGGTTTTTGAAGTTTTGCATAAAGTCATCAACTGTAGCAACTACTATTCCATTATCAGCATAATTTGAAAATGTTTTGACATTCTTTTCTAAATTTACAAAAAAAGAGAAAGAGGAGTGACTTAGTAACATAATAATATCAAACTTAAGAAAAAGACAGCTGCAAGTTCTGGTTTTACCTGTTAAGAAGACAACATGTCTTTGTTGTATATTCTGAGCCTGAAGTCTGATAAGACAGTCCAATTCTGGAGCATTTCGTGTTTGAGAGTCACAGTTATGATATGACAGAATCTCAACCATGTGTTTCTTCTGATAGGTATTCAGAAGTGTCAGCAGACTCAAGGCTTTAGCATTCATTCTATTTAAAAGAGGATTGGAGGTTTATATTTAGATCAATATTCAAATTACATGATGTATCACATGATGAAAACTCCCTTCAAATATATTTTCTTGATTTAAGATTTTATATCTTTGAGAGCACTATTTTTCTAACACAGAAGTGGGCAAACTATGGGGCTGCATCCAGCCGATGGGCTCCTCCTGCCCAGCCCCTCAGTTCCTGGCCCAGCAGGCTAGTCCCCAGCCCCTCCCCTGATGTTCCCCCTCCCCTGCAACCTCAGCACAACGCTCTGGGCAGCGCAGTTGCAGAGCTGCGGCCTGACCCAGTGCTCTAAGCAGTGCTGCCAGCCACCGGTGCTCCAGGTAGCGTGGTAAGGGGGCATGGGGGGTTGGATAGAGGACAAGGGAGTTGGGGGAGGGGGGGAAGATGGTCAAGGGTATGGATAGGGGTTGGGGCGGTCAGAAGGTGGGGAACAGGGGCATTGGATGGGGCAGGGGGCAGTCTGGGGTGGCAGGTCTGGGGATGGGGCAGGAGTCCTAGGGGAGCTGTCAGGGGGCGAGAAGCAAGGGGGTCGGATAGGAGGTGGGGGCTGGGCCATACCTGGCTGTTTGGGGAGACCCAAAATTTCCTCCATACAAATTTTAGAAACCCGATGTGGCCCTCAGGCCAAAAAAAAAAAAAAAAAAAAGTTTGCCTATCCCTGTTCTAACATGTCATTTCAAACACTTTATATTTAGAGTACACTGCTTACCTCCCAAGCTCCTTGAGTTTTTTTTGTATTTTACAGTGGACTTTCCACTGCCATTTCCCATCAGGTGTATTGAGGTCCTCAAGGAACTTCAGGAAATTTTTAAGTTTATCTATTTTTGAGACAAATAATTTGTGTTATATAGCTTTAAAACAGTTTAAAATCTAAGCTAAACCCAAACACTATTGGGTCTTCCATTTTACAGATCTTTGATTAACAGCTGAAAACATAACTCCAGTACTGAGCTTTATAAGAACTTAAAAAATAAAAAATTACTCAGTTTCTAATGGATTACAGTTTGCAGTCAGTGGCTCAGGTCCACTAAAGTTGTGTAAGCTTACACATGGGCTAAAATTTGACCTTAAGTGACTTACTGCCATTGAGAGAGATCCATTAAAAACTAATTCACTTAAGTTTTGTTTCTGGGGGTTTTTTGGGGGGAGAGAGAGAATGGAGAGACGTATGTGGTCTTAAATAAAGGCTACAATTATAAAAACTGTGTATATTTCTTTGGGAACTGTTAATGGTTTGGTGGCATCATACAAAATTTTTCATGTCGAGGTAGCTATTCAGTCTAGTCTCGTCTCTCAGTTTGGGTCAGACTTCTACATCAGCAGCCTATGAAATTTTGGTTGGTGGCCCCAATCCAGCTGCTTGTAGACAGCTAATCTCCAAAAAGGCTATAATAAAGTGCATGAGAATGAATTGCTTTAACTCTCTTTGGTAACAAGCTTGATACATATGACTGCAAGAAGTTTGCATTGCCTCTCTTCTGTAGTTAAATGGAGGATTTCATTCTCAAGTGCTGTCAATAAGACATCTTTCTCCTGTACTAAAAATTCATGATTTTTAACAAAAATTCTTACCAACTGTGACAGACTCTGGATTAAGAACAGATTCATCAGACACAACAAAACCACCAGACACAAACAATTCATTGTAAGTGTGGTTTTTCACATCATCCAAGCTATCAACACCAGCAAAGCTGACACATGAAAGCCTCTTCAGAGTTACTAAACCAGGTATCTGTTTAGAAAAGAAAACCAAGGATTACTTTCCACTTCTATCCACAATGCTAGCTTGTGGGTTCCGAGACAAAACTTTTCCAGAAGTGACTAATGTACTTATTTCTGTAGGATGTGATCTCACAATGAAGTCATTACAGACATTTAGGCAGAATGAAGGTGGGGAGGTTGGAAGTGATGACAGTACAAAAAGGTGAATATTCCACAAAATACCTCTGATTGCTGCCCCGTCCCAATTAAGTTTTTATACATGGCCATCAACATAATTCAAGTGCACACAGTGAACTGAAAGTTCCCTTCACTCTTCCCTAGTGCATCATGAAACTATACATAGAACAGCATTAATGAAACCGCCATGGAGTTGAATATATATTAAAAATGATGAGCATTGACAAAACTGTATGGGGAATCTTGCAGTCTGTTCACAGCATGTTCAGGACTAAAGACCAAATGGTATTATTACATCTATATTTCCAAACAAAAATTACATTAAAATTAAATTAAGGTTGACAGGACTTCCAAACAACCTTAACTCTGCCCTATATGAGGCCATGACACATGATTAAAGCATCAGAAGAAATTATAAAAATATATTACATTTCTCTCTTCTGCCCCCTCACTGAGTCAATACAGTGAAAAGGTGTCTTACCTTTGTATTTCCCTATCTTAACATTTTGGGTTTCTTTTGCATTTTTGTGTTGGAGGAAAGGACAAACTACACTTCCTTATTCACTTTTTTCATACCAATCATGATTTTTAGACTTTATCATATTGCCTCTTAGTCTCCTCTTTTTGAAGATAAACATTTCCAAGTCTTTAATCTATCCTCATATGGAAACCACTCCACACTCTATCATCTTTGTTGCCCTTCTCTGAACCTTTTCTAGTTCCACTATGGTCTTTTTTGAGATAGGGTAACCAGAACTGCTTGCAGTATTCAAGGTGTGGGAACACCATGTATTTATATAGTAGCATTATGATATTTGTTGTATTACTTATCCCTTTTCTAAGGGTTCCTAACATAGTGTGCATTGAGCTGAAGTTTTCAGAGAACTGCCCAGTTACCTCTCAAGAAAGAGATCTTGGAGTAACAACTAATTTAGACCCCATTATTACATATGTACAGGTGGGATTACTTTTTCCAAATTGCATAACTTTGCACTTATTAACATTCAATTTCATCTGCCATTTCATTACCCAGTCACCCTGTTGTGCGAGATCCCTCTGTAAATCTTTGTGGTCAGCTTTTGACTTAAAATTATTTTGACTAACCTTGTTTCATCTGCAAACGCTGCCATTTCACTGTTCACTCCTCCTTCTAGATCATTAGTGAATATGTTGAACAGCAAAGGTTTTCCTCAGGGGACCCTCCTGCTCACCTCTCTCCATTGTGAAAACTGACCCATTTATTCATATCTTTTGTTTACTATATTTCAACCAGTTACTGATCCAGGAGAGGACCTTCACTGTTCTCCCATGACTTAGTTTCCTTAAGAGCCTTTGGTGAGGTACCTTGTTAAAGGTTTTCTGAAAATCCAAGTACTTTATCAACTGGATCACCATTATCCACATGCTTGTTGACATATTCAAAGAATTCAAATATATTGGTGAAGCACAATTTCCTTTTTATAAAAGCTGTGCTGACCCTTCCCCAACATACTGTGTTTCTCTACATGTCTGATAACTCTGTTCTTTATTGTAGTTTCAACCTATTAGCACACTACTGAATTAAAGCACACCACCCTGTAACTTACACAATTGCCTCTGGAGCCCTTTTCAAAAATTGGTGTTACATTAGCTACCTTCTGACATCAGTGTGGGACAGTATTTCAAATTTGTTTCCAAAAAAGAATATCTACATCAGAGCTATCTCCCGCACAGCCCTCTGCAATGAAGACTGAGCAAAGAATTCATTTAGCTTCTCTGCAATGGCCTTATCTTCCCTGACAGCTCCTTTAAGAGCTTTGTCACCGGGTGGTCCTAATGCCTATTTGGCAGGTTTCCTGCATCTGATGTACTTACATTCCTTACTGTTAGTTTGTGTGTCTTTATCAAGTTGCTTCTTAGATTCTCTTGGCCAGCCTTATTATACTTTTACACATGACTTGCCAGAGTTTGTGCTCCTTCCTATTATCCTCACTAAAATAGGACTTCCAAATTTAAATTAAAAAAAAAAAAAAAGTATTTTTTGCCTTTACCTTCATTACTCTGCTGTTTAGCCATGGTGGCATTCTCTTATTGTCTTTTCTGATATGGGGTATACATTTAGTCTCCGCCTCTGTTATGGTTTATCTGTCAGTAGAGGCTGGTGCATAATATTCTCTCCAAATAAATGCCTCTTTCAAAAGAGCTGCCATCTCCCTCTTTTCTCAGTGGGACAGAGGCCAAAGCTGCTCTCAGTTAAGGTGTCCCTTTTCAATACAGCTACTGACTCACATTGTTTCCAATTAAAGTAAAGCCAACAGCCCTGTGTTAAGAGTGCCCTGGGTGGCCTCAGTTTCCTTGACAATTGGAGATAGGTGGCCATTTTTCAGAAAGGCCTCTAACATTAGGTAAGTTTATCTTAGTTCCATTTTGAAAGAATATTTATATATGCAATTCTTTCAAACAATAGTCAGAGTCAGTCCCTGCTGAAAGAGGAACTTTCACTGTTGAAAAATAATGGAAAACAATCCTTTAAAAAAATCTAAAAGCTTTAGGTATACAGTGCCCAAGATGTCAGTGAGTTTTAGTTAAAGACTTTTTGTCCAGAATAATCTTAACTGAGCAAATTGCTTCAAAATTCCCTAACACTTGGTGTTAAATTTCTTAATTTTAAATTCAGACTAACCAATTTACTTCCAAGATCAGAATATTACTCAACAAATACTACAACAAAATGATTAAATCCCTGCTTTAGGAGCAAACTCAACTCAACCTTGGCTATTGAATTATAAGCAGTGCTTCCATTTTATCTAATATAAATTAAAAAGGAAAAAAGTTATGTGGTCATAAGTAGTAGTGCAAGAGAGTTACAAGATTGGATATGTCAAAACAAGTTTAATCCATTCTAGTCAAGATGCACATTACAATGAAACATTTTAAATGCAAGTGACTAACTTAAGCTTTGAGTCAACTTTCTATATTTCACAGTTAAAATTAAACTAGTACTATTAAATGTATTTAATGTACCTTATGGATGAGGCTGGCAATATCTTCATTTTGAATAATTATCAATAGTTTGTCTAAAGTAGCTCTTCTTTTCAAGAATTGTTCTGGGTGGCATTCTGTATTACCCAATTTTGTAAGGTATTCCTACCCCACAAAAGAGAGAGAGAGAGAGAGAGAGAGAGAGAGAGAGAGAAACATATTTAATTAGTTAAACCAATGCAATTCCAAAGCTCACCATATAGAGTTTTTACTATTCAAGCAAGCACATAGGCATTTTTAAATCAAATATTTGTAGGATTTTTTTACTTGTACTCAAGAGCACTAGCTAAAAAGAAACACACGGACTAGATGAATTTTGTAAAGCTATTTCTGTAATTATTTTTACGGAACTCCATCTAAGTGGCTGACCACCTTAGTCCCTGCTGAAAAATGCACTTTTCACTAAAAGCCAAAAACATTTTACTTTCAACTCCATGATATTTAATATTAAACACAGAAGTGTAATTTCTCAACATTATCTGGAATTTCAAGAAGCAAAAGTTATAGGAATTTTATAGGAATTTTTCATTCCCTGACCATCCCTTAATATATTCTCCATTCTACTTGAAGTGGAAAATGTGCTTTTGATCATGTTTCTCTTTTTATTCCTGAAACCTCACAGAAGCTGCCCTACAGTGCTACTTTCAAAAACCACAAAACAAGGTCTTCTCCAACTAATCCCATCGTCCAGCTGGAAAGAGGTTTATACCTTTCCTAGACAAGAGGAAGACTTAAATTGAGTGCAAATATGCCACAGGCGAGCCTTCACTGACTTATGAAAAAGTAACACCAAATTTCAAAGCTCAAATGCATCTATACCTTACTGATGTGTTTGCAAGTCAGGTTTATTTATCCCAGACTGAATGGCTCCAATTAACACCATTTTTAAAATGTAGAAATATTTGGACAAGCTTTCAAGGCCTTACACTCAACTTGATGGCATCTCTGTTTGGATGTAGTGGAATTTTTGACCACCACTATTTCAGGGAATGTTCCAAGCATCAATGAGCAAAATCCTGGTGATTTTGGGGAATAACTGAAAGACAGAGAGGAGGAAAATGGGGGATACAGCCTGTGCCAGCTGATTAACAGAGCCACAGCTTTGAGCAGCTCTGCAACTGTTTATAAATCAAAAGAACTGGTTGATGGAGTTCCTGAAACAGAAGGGGATGGGAGCATGGCACAAAGTGAGCTTCTGCAGTCTTGGAGTGGGGGGGGAAAAAGGGAAATGAAGGAATGCAAGAAGCCCCTGATGTGTGCAATTTGTTCAGCCTACAGAAGCTATGAAGCGTGAGACACCCTAGCTCTATGCTAAGGATAGGTCCCAAAGGAAAAACCTATTTACCTGTATTTCTTTGCAGAGAGTACTTTCTTCCTCTTCATGAATGTAAAATTTCACAGTGTTTTTCTGTACATCTTTAATGATTTTGACCAAGCTGTTGAATACTTCAGGTTTTAACTGGCTTATAAAATCAGAGAGTGCTGGTTGGGTTGAAATGTTTAAGTTATCTGGTGATTTCTGAGTCTTTTCTGGTGCCTCCAGTGGATCATCACTGGAAGTGTTCTTATCAGATGTCAGTAAAACCTCTGTGGTGGCACTAACATGGTCCATTTCCTCTTTCACTATGGTTAAGTTCATTGATGAATGCTGCTCATTACAGTTTGGCTCCTCCACAATACTGTTACACAGTGGTTCTGATAACAGTGCAGTGTCAAAGTCACTTGAAACAGATACACCTTGTTCTGGTAGAGGATTCAATTGAGCCTCAGTTACAGCATCTCCTGCTGGATCAGGACTAGAATTAAGAGGTGGAGTATGCCTACCACAAGAAGATGACAGAGCAACATTATTCAGCTTTTCACTCAGCCTCTCTATATACTCTTGGACAGAGATTTCCGATGCCTGTAAATGTATGTATTGAGAAAGTCTCATTACCCTCTCCTGGGCTGAAGAGACAGGAGTGGACATTCCACTCACATATGCAATATTCTTCTGCTGCAAAATCTCCTGAACCTTTCTTGCAAAGAGATTGTATTCTTCCAGTAATGTAGACTCTATTATTCCACTTATGGAGTGCTTAGATGCAAGAGGGTGCTCTGTTAGTGCACACTGATCTTCATTTTTCTCCACGTGACTTGTATACAATCCATCTTCTTTTGTCCCCTTTTGTATGTCTGAAAATGGAGAGTATGGAAACTGGTAATCAGAACTTCTTTGTCTATTTATTACCCGGGGGTCATTAGGAAGGGCATCCTTTGGTGGTAAATACACCAGTTGTTCTTCTGGTGATTTCAGACCTATACAGGAAGAGTTAATTATTATAAATCTAAAGTTTGAAAATTCAACAAAAATACACACTTGAAGTTTGTAATAATTTTAAAACAGCATCAAAACTTCTACCTAACAAATTAACTCTGCATTTGAGGCATTAATGCCAAAGTGCTAGTACAGAAGCACTCAGAGTTTAACCTTTCTTAGGTTCGGGGGGAGGGAGGAGGGAAGAAAAAACAGAGTATTTTAGGATTTCATTACTCTCACTTAGGAATGAAAAATCATAAGCAAGTCATTTTGTCCGACAATAATATCTGATGAGCACTACTGAACAACAGGAAGCAACAGAACCTTCACAAGATTTAAGCAGACTGAAGTGGGTAGGTGACCAATTAAATCATTGACATTTTCTTCCTATCTAGCTTTTAAGTAGAAGTCACATATTATGGTGTAGAGCAGTGGTTCTCAAAGCCAGTCCACAGCTTGTTCAGGGAAAGCCCCTGGTGGGCTGGGCCGGTTTGTTTACCTGCGGCATCCGCAGGTTCGGCTGATTGCGGCTCCCACTGGCCGTGGTTTGCTGCTCCAGGCCAATAGGGGCTACCGAAAGCGGCGCGGGCCGAAGGATGTGCTGGCTGCCCTTCCCACAGCCCCCATTACCCTGGAGCGGCCAGTGGAAGCCGCGATTGGCCAAACCTCTGGACGCGGCAGTAAACAAACTGGTCTGGCCTGCCAAGGGTTTTCCCTGAACAAAGTGGCGGACTAGCTTTGAGAACCACTGGTTTAGAGTTTAAATTGTGTGCATGTAAAATGAGGAGTTGGATGGTGAGCCATTTTTGCAAGCATTGTTAGCATGCAATTATGAAAAATCTGAGTTCAGCTAGTGACTTCCTCATAACCCCAGGTTTCTCTACAACCTTGCTGTTAAGCAAGTTTCTTTCAATACTCATAAAATAATACAAGATTAACAGCAGTAACAGAAGCCCTCCATTTATTTACAGACCAGGTAACACTACACAGATGTGGAAAAGTTTCACTGCATTATTCCAAGCCTGACAAAGATCATTTCTAGATATGGTTAGTTCCGTCCCCAAGCACATTCAATCCATTGCCTCTTTGCCAAATCTGCAAACAAAGGTTTTTACTTTGTGCTTTTGACAGCACTTTGTGTAGTAGTACCTGGGAAAAGCTGAAATTGCTATCAGTTTCCTCTTCGGTTTGTGTGGGACTTTCTAACAGCACCATGAGAGAAAAACCATTAAAAAAGAAGTGGGGGGTAGAAAATGAGATTGTAAAATCACTAAATCTGGTTTGGGGATAAGGGAAGAGATGTGTCATCTCTGGAGTAGAAATGGTATCCAAAATTATGTAAAAAGAAGAGGAGTACTTTTGGCACCTTAGAGACTAACCAATTTATTTGAGCATAAGCTTTCGTGAGCTACAGCTCACTTGCATCCGATGAAGTGAGCTGTAGCTCACGAAAGCTTATGCTCAAATAAATTGGTTAGTCTCTAAGGTGCCACAAGTACTCCTTTTCTTTTTGTGAATACAGACTAACACAGCTGTTACTCTGAAACCTAAAATTATGTAAGAACGTCTTAAATTCGTATCCCTTTAAAGTGCAATTATACTTTTACTAGTAAGTACAAAAACAAAAGACACCTGTTTGTGTGCTTAACAGGATACCAATCTAATTTAGTGACAAAAATAAGATTTGTTTCAGGATTTTAAAATCCTGTTATCTATGCAAAGCCAAGCAGAAGTGAACAGATTCTATTCCTTTGTGCCAGACTCTTATTTCTTCTCTTCTCAAATTAAGTTCCAAGCAATTACAACTGAAGGCAAGTGGGTTGCCTAGGTGCAACTGAGGGTCTAAAGATGACCTGTAGAATCTTTATTTTGGGGATTATGCAAAAAGAAGAGAACAGAGCTTGACTCTCAGAACCAATACACAGGTATTCAGAGTGCATCTGAATCTAGAAGTCACTGCTACATGAATATTTTTAAGAGTCATTTTAAAAATATACTCCCTTCCCCTCCTCCCCCTGAAGACTTTTCCAGCAGCAAAAAGTTACCAGAATGTAGCAGCACTGTAGCCACCATAGCCTACATAGCCTTAGGATTTTAAACCTAGTTTGCCCTAGTGTGAATTGCAGGCAATATGTTCTCAGTTGTGCATTTCATTTGTGTCAAGCTGCTTATCTTTCACAAAACTATTTTATTTTTGTACCCAGAAATATATGGTACTATAATCTTTTCATATACTTCTGAATCACATTAAACTAACAATACTATAAATTTTACCACTTTCTAAATTTTCAATAGGACATATTACTATTCAGTTACATCCTTAAATACAGATTATTAGGAACGAAATTTTTATTATGGACCCCCCCCGCCATACTTCACTATGTAGAACATGGTGAAGTTTCCAAAACCAAAATATGAAAATCATTGAGAGATGCGCTACAAGATTTATCACTAATTTGAGACATCACAACCACCTGAAAGATCAACTTAGTTGTTTTGCAAGAGAAAAGTTCAGTGCATTTAAAAAACAAAAACCCACACTTGACAGATCCTGCCTTTCAACATAAGGCTATCTGAACATGTAGAACTTTAAGTTGCTATTCAAGTTTGTTGACAAGAGAAACTATTTACAAAAAACCCCAAAACCTGATAGTATTCCTTATGTAACAAAGAAAAGCGTCATTGCTTGCAAAGGCTCGTTAACAACTACAGCAGAAATGCAAACTACAATGCAAAGGTAACCTTTGGGGTCAGAATTTTAAACTCAAAGCATTTTCAGCCACTTTACGGGGGGGGGGGGGGAGGGGGGCAAGACATTACTTTTAATGAGCACTCTCTGAAGGTGGCATCCTTCACATATCTACACCATTGGGTCACAAATACTCAGGAGAAACTAACTGTGTAGGCACAACAGAAATTGTCAAACAGGTATACTGAGCAAATAACTTCCAGCGTTTGTTCCTGTTCAAATATCTGACTTCCTACTTTAATTTGGTCTGTCCAGTTAGTTTGTAGAAAAATACCAGCTTTTTTTAAAAAAAAAAAAAAAAAAAAAAAAAAAAAAGATCTAGCTATTCTTGTTGCTTTACAGCAAGATTCTGCAATGCTGCAGAAAGATGTCATTCTAGAACGACAAAAGGAAGAGACACTGTTTTGATGAGTTTATTTTAAAAATATCAGTAGTTCAAGTAGTGCATGCCAAAGGAAAATATCCCAGAACATTTAATAGCTTAGGGTGCAAGATGAATAGCATTAAAAGCTATCATTTTTAAGATCTACTATCCCACTAGCCTTCTTGTACAAGGTAACAGGGAAAAGCAAGCAAGAACCAAGTTGGATTGAATTTCTGGAGATTCAAGATGAACTTTTAATTTAAGGAATAAAACTAGGTTCTGGTTAGGACAAAGTGATCATAAGCAAGAAAGCGGATTGCTAAAACTGAAACCCAGGTTTATTTCCAGCCTATTGTGAAGTTTGGATTATGTAGCAATTAAGACATGGAAGATTACCCAGTGCTCAGCAACACAAAATATCCATGTAAGTTAGGTAATTAAAAAGCAATAGTAAGTTTTTTCAGTGACAAGGACTGGAAAGCATCATGCAACAAAAAGCAAAGAATTTACGACTTTAAAAAATCAGGACTTTCTGTCATTCCTCACAACCATGATAGAGGACTGAAAATGAAAAGTAGCAATTTTCAATTTTGATTTTTTTTTTAACCTTACTATTTATAAACGGATAGCAATAGATCAATCACTAATTTATCTCCTTACAATTGAGAAAATAGCGAAAAACTGAAGTTGCTTTCCCTGGGGCCTATGCTTTCCTTCCACAACCATCTCTCCACCACAAAAATAAAGAAACCCACAAACCATCAGATGCAGTCTATTATATAGAGGCAGAGAAGCTTATTGTACGTGATGCTATTTAAAAGATCTTAAATCCCTAAAAGGAAATTCAAAGGCTCCTTGACGCTATTACATTTTCAGGAAGGTATGCTTGATAGAATCAAATAACTGACAGAAAAGCCTGAAATCTTAAGACTGTTCTAATTCTCCTTTAACATTCTTGGGTCACTCTAGTGAATCAATTCCATTAATTCAATGGCAATACCAGAAGAAACTATAAATTGGGAAGTAGTGGCATATGGGGAAAAAAAAGCGCAGCCATCCTTCTCACCTGTTTGGTTATCTCCATGTTTTTCCAGTTGATCCTCTGGATCTCTTCCTGCCCCTCCTGAGGGAGAGCAGCAGTTAGCATTTGTAGAGTTTCTCGATAGATACTTTCTAGCACCTCTCAAACTAATTGTGTTATAGAACTAATCAGTATATAAATACAGTAAGAGTTAACTTGAAAGTTAACCCCCTAGAGTTTGTAACACTGGTGACGTCTATTAATTTAAACACACACCACCTCCTTCGTCTCTGGTGATTAGGGATGTTCCTTCTCTTTTTAGAGAAGAGAATACTTCACAGAGAATTGCATGGTTCAGATAAAAAAAACACTTGGCATAATACTGAAACCTAGTAGACTACTATACACTGTGTAACAGCCAACTGGCAAATCCTCATAAGAATGCCCACATCCAGCATTTATGATAAACTATAGTTTGAGCTGCCTAATCACATTCCTTGCCATTGCTACTTCCACAACCATGTGGCGTCAGCACACATAGTAATTGTTTCCAGGCAAAGCACTGAATGGGTACTGATGTCCTTCGGGGCTTAAACTGCAAAAGGTCAGATATCCAAGCTATACTACCTAATTCAAAAGCTTACAAAGAAGTTTGTGGAAATAAAAACCAAGAAGATGGGTATTAAAATGGTCTCAGTGCCCTTTGGTAAGGCCAATCCAGTTTCACCTACAGCTACCACTGCAGGATTCTTAGAAGATGAGCAGGAACCAATAGTTTTTACTTGTGGGGTATGGCAGTTAATACATCATATTTGGGACAGTCACAAGGGAAGGGGGGGAGGGGGTAATGCACACGCGCAGAGAAGGGGCTCAGTGCCCAGCCTCAGATGCATGTATGGCTCTTGACTTCTCACCTCTTCTATCCCATCACCCACACCCCTCAAGCCAACACTCTTAAGTTTCTCAGGGACTTAATACTGTCGACTCAGTCATCAAGAGGTAGGATGAGAAGGTTCTTTAAAGAAGATTCTCTGAGAAAAATGGGTTTCATTCTTACGGTCAAAGATGAAAAAAGACTCTGAAGTACTTTTAGTAGAATAGTTTGATTTGGTGAAAAAGGGACTCTTCTTCAAGTAAGGTCAACTGTAACCTTAAAGGATTTCTGTGTTGAACCCCATAGTATCAGCCTGTTTAATTTTGCAAGTAAAAAGTGTGCCATCATTACCAAAGTGACAACTTCAACTTTGTTTTTAGTCTGATACATCTTGTGAGATACAAATTCAAGCAAATGACTGAATATGAAGACCACAATTCTAGACAGCTACACTATGTGTCAGTATATTACCAAAGCTATTCCTATTTATTCATCACATCCAAGAGGTTAAAATCTGATCTCTGTTACAGCTAAGCATGCCCAGTAAAGAGAATGGGATGTTTCATGGGTATAAACACAGCAGAATTTGATCCCTGGGGTCTTATAGTTCAGCCTTTTTCTATAATAATCAAATATTAAAAACAAAAAACTCTACATATAGTGACCCAAGAGTGGGATCTATGAAAGATGAGACCTTTAGAAAACTGGTTCTTTTACATTTTAGGGCAGCATAAAAGTTAGTAGTATGTCTTACCTGTAATTGGAATCAGCTTCCAGTGTATTCCAACCTCTCCTATATTATTTGAACTAGAATGTTGCCTGCGATAAGCATGTTCAATAGGAGTGCTAGGACACGGGCTATAGTCATCAAAGCTACTAACACTTCCAGTACTTGGTTCCTTTAAAAAAAATAAAAATCTCAGTTCAAGACTATGATGTATCCTTAACATAGGTATTAACCTTTGCCATCTCAACAATAGTAGGAATGTAGATATCAATCTAATGGAATTTTTGCATTTAAGTTAGTTAATCAAATCTGAACACAGGCAGAAATATTCACCGTAAGCATTTCTATCCTTGATGACAGATCAAAGTTTCTGAAGTGACAAAAACAGTGTCTTTCCCATAGGAATTCAAAACGCTGTTTTAGGTGCATTTGCTAGATGGCGTTTTCCCCTGCTCTTGTTTCAAGCATTTGGAACTCTCTTCCTTTCTTTAACCAAAAAGAAAAGGAGGACTTGTGGCACCTTAGAGACTAACCAATTTATTAGAGCATAAGCTTTCGTGAGCTACAGCTCACTTCCTCAGATGCATATCGTGGAAACTGCAGCAGGCGTATATATAAAGCCTGCTGCAGTTTCCACGATATGCATCTGAGGAAGTGAGCTGTAGCTCACGAAAGCTTATGCTCTAATAAATTGGTTAGTCTCTAAGGTGCCACAAGTCCTCCTTTTCTTTTTGCGAATACAGACTAACACGGCTGCTACTCTGAAACCTTTCTTTAACCAGGCAGCTTCAGTCAGCTGACAGCCAAGGCAAAAAAGGCACACCTCCCTCAACCAGTTGATAACTTACAGAATTTAACTCCAAATTTATAGAATCAGTAGGATTCCTAGCTAGATTCCAGGTTGAGACAAGCTGGGTGAATTCGTTCAAGAGAGTAGCGATTATTTGGTTTCACCAACACAGTTGTTGTTCGGGCATTTGATGTACTGAATGAGATACACCACATGTTGCGATAGGCATATGCATCAGACAAATGAATCTGGAAAGGCGTGTTCTGTGGGGTTCACTCTTAATGAGCCCTACACAGAAAAATGATTTAAAAAGACAAAACCACACAATCTTATCGCCTGTGACCAACATTTTTCACAAAGCTATCCCACCCTATCAGTACACATCCTCAAAAGAAATCTGCACAACACCTTCAAAAGACAAGCCTGCAAACTAAAATTCATACTCTGCTAGACATGAAGACTGTCTACACTACACAGTTTTTAGCTACACAGCTGTGTTGCCTCAGCTGTGCTGTTAAAAGGCACACAGTGTAGCCCGTTTGTGGGCTCTCCTGCCAATAAAAAAAAACTTCCACCCCACAATGAGCAGAGTTAGCTGTGCAAAGCATTCACACCGGTGCTAGTCGTCTGCAAAACTGTCTTTTGGTTTGTGTGTGGGTAATACCCCTGAAAGACAAAAAGTTGTGTAGTTCAGTTGCTAATGTAGATGTCGCCTAAAAATCATGGTCTCCATAGAGACTATTTTTGTGCTCATTACACAAATTTGCAACCCACTAACCCTCCTTTGTCCGACAGCTTCAGAGGTTTTAACTGCCCACTTGATTTTAAGTAGTTTCTTGCACAGCTTTAAACCCTTATGCTTAACGTTTCCCACCTTGCATTTAACTAACACTCTGGTTTCTTTTTGCAGACCTAAAGTTGAGCTCTATGAAGCTCTAAAGCTTATTGTCTCTTCCACCAACTGAAGTTGGTCTAGAAGAACATATTACCTCACCCACGTGTCTCTTATATCCTGGGACCCACACAGCTACAATACCATTGCAAACAGATTCCAGATTGTCAGAACTGCTTACATAAAAGTGTTATTTACAAATAGGACCAAAATTCCTTTTTCTACTCAGGGAGCTCCAATAACCTAGGAGCTGGGTAATACCTAATTACTTAGACCAGGGGTTCTCAAACTGGGGGTCAGGACCCCTCAAGTGGTCATGAGGTTATTACATGGGGGGGGTCCACGAGTTGTCAACCTCCACCCCAAACCCTGCTTTGCCTCCAGCATTTATAATGGTGTTAAATATATTTTAAAAAAGTGTTTTTAATTTATAAGGAGGTGGTCGCACTCAGAGACTTGCTATGTGAAAGGGGTCACCAGTACAAAAGTTTGAGAGCCACTGACCTAGACCATGGAAGAATTTATCTGGGAATCCTAACTAGAAGATCCTTGGACTGGAGCTCTCAGGACTCTACAGTCAAAAGCTGTACTGAGAGGAAATTCCAATATTCACACAATAATGGTGTAGGGAAGTATGTATGGGCCACTTACAGGCTGCTCAGATTCTCTCCCCCAAAATATGACCACCTGGGCCTAGAGAGTTCTAGGGTGAGATTTTAAAGAGCTTAGCACTGGCCTAACTCTGCCCCACTGAAATCAATGGCAGTTTTTCCCCACACTGACTTCAATGGGGGCAGAGCCAGACCAATGCCGAACCATTTTGAAAAATGCCATGCTTAATCGCATTAAGACATGGAAATCCATCCACTATACAGGCTTCCTTAATATATACTTGAATCCCTCTAGCACAGTGGTTCTCAAACTTTTGTACTGGTGACCCCTTTCCTATAAAAAGCCTCTGAGTGTGAACCCCCCCCTTATAAATATATTTAAGAGTGTTTTTAATTTAACACCATTATAAACACAGGAGGCAAAGCGGGATTTGGGGTGGAGGCTGACAGTTCGCAATCCCCCATGTAATAACCTCGTGACCCCGAGTGGGCTCAACCCCCAGTCTGAGACCCATGCTCTAGCAATAACTGAATAGGAAATGGATGACTCTTTCCAGGGGTCAGAACATAAAACAGATGAGAAAACTGAGGGAAGGTCTACCCTTGAAGCAGTACAATGCTGCTGCAGTGTTTTAGAAAAGATGACACTACGCCAACAGGAGAGCTTCTCCCATCAGCATAGTTAATTCACCTCCACGAGAGGTGGCAACTATGTTGACAGGAGAAGCCCTCCTACGAACACAATGCGGTCTGTACCAAGGATCTGGTCAGTATAACTGTCGCTAACACCCCTGAGCGATGTAGTTACCCAGATGTAAATTTATAGCGTAGATCTGGCCTCAGATCCTGAATTTCTCATGTCCCTGAAGTCTTATCTCCATACATCTTATTTTGAACGTGTCCAACTTCAACTTCCAGCCATTGGATAGTGTTATACCTGTCTCTGCTAGACTGAAGAGCCCATTATCAAATATTTATTTCCCATGTAGGTACTGAGAGACTAATCAAGTCAACCTTTCATGTTCTCTTTGTTAAGAGAACTAGACTGAGCTCCTTGAGTCTATCACTACAAGGCATGTTTTCTAATCCTTTAATCAATCTCATGGCTCTTCTCTGAACCCTCCTCAATTTATGAACCTTCTTATTGAACTGTGGACACTAGAACTGGATACATCTGACTGGGGAGCACATTAACCTGCCCACAGAAAACTGACTGCAGGAGTAAACCAGGAGAAGAAAGATCCTTTGTGTTTAGCATTTTGGAAGGCAGCGGTTAAGGACTGCACAACACCCTTCCCAGCTGGATCTAGGAACTTGGGCTCCCAGCCTCTCCTTACTGTGCTTCCAAGTGTAGCAGGCCTCATCCCAGCAGGATCCAATGCCATCCCAAGGGGATGGTAGTAGAGGGTTGACCACAGTGGATCTCTCCATTCTCTGGAGAGAAAAGAGGTGACTAAGCAGGAGGGGCACATGGGGCCCATTATATAATCATTACCATGCCTGCTCCCATAAAATACAACCCCTGATACTCCACAGAGAAGCCACACCACCATGAATCATCTAAGAGGCTGAATAAAAATGTCTGATCCCTGCAAGAGGTAGAAAGGAGGATTGTTAGTGATGGTGGGTTCCTACGTAGGGTGAAAAAGATACCAAAAAGACAAGTCTATAACAGGCAGCTACCTGCTTAAGCAAAGGAACAGCAGCAATTTTATTGTACATTATTGGAGCTTCCCTACAAGCACGTTGAAAAACTCAACCAGAACAGATTGAGACTACAGGTATGTCTCATCTTCAAGGTTCTCTTTAGTTATTTTTTGAAAAGGAGAGGAATGGGCCTAATAGCCGGGAGCAAGTATCCAAAAAAAAAGGATAAGTTAGCATACAGAAAACTTGACTTTTCAGTATAGCTCCTGGGAAATATAAAAGCTCCAAGATGTGGAGAAACAAATGCCTAAGAACAGAAGTCTTGCATACAATTTATAGGAACTAAATCATTAAGAAATTTTCACAACTGTATTAATCAGCATCCTAGTAATACTGGATTTTTCCCTTGAAGATACTTACTTTTATACGCAGCGTGTGGTCAATGCCTACTTCGCTAGCAGAAAGCCTTAGGTCAACATCCGTAGGATAGGCTAAGCATGTTGCTTCAGTTTCCAACATCACTGGGCTATGTGGATCCTTAAAGTTTACATTTTCAGTTTGTGCAATATTAGGAAGCACATGTTCTTCCTTATCCTGTGCTGGAATTGATTCATATTCATGTTTTTGCCTTAAATTCTCCATTTCATCAGTGTCCAATCCTAAAGCTTGGTTAACAGACCGTGCCAATGATGAATCCAAGTGTCCTGCACTAGCTAGTGTTTCTAAGAGCAACTTAATGAGACCATGTGTGTCTGTAACTGCAGGGTCTGATACATCTTGTTGTCTCAAGTCAGTATCATGTCCACCAAGACCAGTAATTATTGAGAAAACAGACTGTGGAGATTCTGAGGTTCTTCCTCCTTTAGAGGGAAAGGGAGGGGGAAAAAAAGCCATTTAATACCAATTCATCTTTCTAAACATCCTCCCAGGCTCTAAAGTAAATTTGCATAGTTCACATGCAGAGAAAATTTGGACTAATCTGGGAGGATAAGGGAAGCGAGAGGACAGCAATTTCCTAGGGCTGTAAGTCTACCCCCAGATCTTATCAGCCCTATTTCAGTGAGCTACTTCAATCGCTGTAGAAAGTGCATGTGCGCACAGCAGGCCAAGAGGTGTGCTTTTTTTTTTTTTTTTTTTTTTTAGAAAAAGGTAAAAATAAGACATTGCAGCACTCTCCAGGAATCAAAGCCTTTTTAGCAGAACTGTGATCTATTATCTTGTGCCGAGGCGGTAAAAGGTGAAGAGAAAAGTGCCCTATGCTCATTTTTTGTTTTAGGTGTGTGGGGACAATAAAAACAGAACCCATGAATGTAATAATTAATTTCAAGCTTATTTCTAGTTAACATTCTTTCAAGAAAAGCAACATTCACCAACACTGGATAAGAGCATTAGTTACGCTTCTGCCAAGATAAATTAAATAGTTAGCAGTGCTGGTGTCAGTTATAGTGAATTCCAGTGTTTTAAACACCATCAAGAGGCATGACAGCAGTGCTTGCCTCTCCAAGCTACTGTTTCAGTTTGTCTGCACATTCAGGGAGACTACTACACCACACTAGAACCATAAAGGGCTACACACAATTATTTAAAATATTAAATTCTACAGAAAAATATTAGGATACCAAAAATCTGTATCAAGACCCTAAATGCACAGAACGTGTGGGTATCTACAGCCTCCAAAATATATCCATTTATAAGCAAGCCACTGGTCTTATTTCTAGACCTGCAGAGCAGCAGCAGCTTCTGTGGAAATCAATGGGAGTTGCTTGTGCTCTTGGCTGCTAGAAGGAGGTTATAGATATTTATAAAGGTGTCCAATGACAATCATCCCTTTATTTATGAATCTTTCACACTAACATTTATGAATGAAGGAACTGTGCATAAACAGAACAGCACTAAGCAACAAAGTTATTCCAATGGTCTTAAGCACTGAAGGCCTAAAGCACTTCCATTTCAAGTTTTCAATATAATTTTACTATTTAAAAAGTGAGTTCTAGATTAATTATGTTTCTTACCTTCATACTGGCAACTAATTTCTGAAGATTCACTCATTTTTAAGTGCTTCCTCAGATTTTCAGAGTGACTGTGTAGTCTTCGTTTCAGTCCACTTTTGTTTCTAGTGTCTTCTGTATCAGATTCTCCACCTACATTTTTTTTCTTGCATTGAATTAAATTAATTAGCTCTTTGAGTCTATCAGGATCATAGTCCCCAGGATGAGGGGTTTTTTGCTTGGCAGCAGCACCATCACATTTAGAACCATTTCTTTTCCCAGTTTTTGCATTTGCGAAGTCAGTTTCTTCTTCTGGGGCTTCATAATCTGAAATGGGACTGAACTGCTGAACTTTCTGATTTCCCTCCATCAATTCTTTTGCTTTAGAAACAGGCAGTTGATAGGCTTCAGCACCAAAGATGTAATTACGCAAGCAACTGTCAATATGGGATTTGTTTTTTGGAGCAGGATACAGAAATTTTCTGTCATCCAGCCGTGATTCATAAGGGTATAATACAAACTCCCTATATTTGCTAGACCCACTAATGCTTCGCTTCAAATATTCGTTTATATGCTTTTCCACAACAGTATTGAAGTCTGCAGTAGTGTCTTTACGAGACTGAATTAAAGCGAAGTGTAGTGACTGAATAAACTTCATGAGCTTTGGCATAATCTCATGGTTTTCCTGCAGTACAGATGTAGCTGAACTTTTCTGTGCTGTGAAGGGAACATTTTTTTGTGCTGTGATGGAAGGAAAGAGAGCCCATGATTAAAACAGGTCATCATTAAGAAAGCTGTGACAAAAATATATGGCTTCTAAAACTATTACACTTTCAATTATACCTATGGCGAGATTATCTAAATCCAGTCTTTAGATTACCTCAGGAAAAATCAAGTTACTTACAAAAAAAGCTATAGACATTTATCAAACATGACTAGATCATCCTGTTCACTACAAAAAGACAGCAAAGACTTCCCCCCACCTCCCCTATTTTTCACTCCTGAAAATAAAAAATAATAATAATAATAATAAAAAAAAAGATGGACAGTCTGACTGACATGATCAGACTATAGGCCTTCACCACCACTTGTTGCCTTTCTATGTATACTTTTATACCGCTCTCATCTCCCTGGCAATGAAGGCGTTCCTCCCTCTTCCAACTATTCAAGCAATGCCCCAATCCTTTGGAAGTTAAAATCCATAAGGTCAGTCAGCCGTTAGTTTTGTGCTTGGTTTGTTCTCAAAGCAAGTCTTAGAAATGTTCAAAGAAGCCAGGACACAAATGAAGAGGGGAAGAAAAGAAAAAAGTGACAGGTTTTCACAGTACATGGCACAAAGTTTGGATGCCAGCACCTGCTGTACCAACTTCTTCCAGCCCGTCTGCCACTGATGAATCACTTCACCAGAAAACTTTTTCCAACGCTCTTGATTTAGTATCTCATACTCTTACAGCTTCCCACACCCATAGCTCCTGTGCTCACAAGTTCCTTTTTGAGAGTAAAAGTTGCCAAACCATCACTTAAGACTAGTCCTAATTAAGATTTCTAAATTAGAAACAAAGTGGAGACTTCACCCATCAGGTCAAACTCTTTGACAAGTCAAAGACGACAAAAAACTAAGGCACGAGAGTAGAGATGGACACAAAATCTAAACCCTGGATTCAAACATTCCCTAGCTCTGTTTGAAATCCAGCCCTTTCTTAGTCCATTATCATGGAATTGATGAAGTCAGCCATCACAGGGTGAAACTCTTCTTTGTCAGTTTAATTTTCAACCACACCTAACTTCTGTAAAGAGATCTGATCTTCCTTAGGTTTCTGGAAAGAGCCCTGACAGGTAAATTTTTCATCTCTGGAAAGAGATGAACAATTCCAAGTTATTATTCTGGGAAATTGTCTGCAATTCACTTACGGAAAAATATTCTAATGCTTTTTGGAACTAATCCATCTCTAATACAGCTTTATCTATTGTGTGGTGTGCAGCAATTATTGCTTATTACTTTAATTACAGTAGGCTCAGTTACAAAAAAGGTAGAAGGGAGGTCAATATCTACCTGTTGTGTCTCAACATTTATTGTATTTATACTCTGTCTTAATCATATACACATGCACAGTGCCTAGCCCAATGGAGCTTTAGTCCCCAGCTGGTAATGGGATAGTACAAAATAAATATTAATAGGTGATGGGTCCTGGGGAGGGAGGGAAAGTCAGAGAGCCTACAAGTTTCAACATGGGGGAAAATTTTCCCCCTTAAACAG
Organism: Lepidochelys olivacea; assembly: GCF_965140295.1. Lineage (NCBI taxonomy): Eukaryota > Metazoa > Chordata > Testudines > Cheloniidae > Lepidochelys > Lepidochelys olivacea. The sequence continues at coordinate 26,089,492 of NC_140417.1, read as the reverse complement.
TAATAAATCACTAGGACCAGATGGTATTTACTCAAGAGTTCTGAAGGAACTCAGACATGAAATTGAAGAACTACTAGCTGTGGTATGTAATTTATCACTTAAAGTCAGCTATACCAGATGACTGGAGGATAGCTAATTTGACACCATTTAAAAAAAAAAGCCTCCAGCAGTGATACTGGCATTATAGGCTGGTAAGCTTAACTTCAGTACTAGGCAAACTGGTTGAAACTATAGTCAAGAACAGAACTATCAGACACATAGATGAACAGAGTTTATTGGGCAAGAGTCAACACTGCTTTTGTTAAGGGAAAAGCTGATTCACCAATTTATTAGAATTCTTTGAGGGGGGTCAAACAAACATGTGGACAGGAGTAATCCAGTGGATACAGTACACTTAAAATTTCAAAAATACTTTGAGAATGTCCCTCACCAAATTGAACAGTCATGGGATAAGAGGAAGATCCTCTCATGGATCAGTAACTGGTTAAAAGACAGGAAACAAAAGATAGGAATAAATGGTCCATTTTCAGAATGGAGAGGGGTAAACAGCAGGGTCCCCCAAAGATCTGTACGGGGACCTGTACTGTTCAACATAATCAAACTGCGAGATGGCAAAGTTTGCAAAGGATAAAAAATTTCCTCAAGATATGCAAGTTCAAAGCAGACTGCTAAAAGTTACAATGGGAACTCACTAAACTGGGTGACTCACCAACAAAATGACAGATGAAATTCAATGTTGATAAATGCAAAACAGAAACCAATCCCAGCTACACATGCAAAATGATGGGGTCTAAATTAGCTTTACAACTCATGAAAGATCTTGGGAATAACTGTGGATAGTTCTCTGAAAACATTCGCTCAACGTGTAAGCAGCAGTCAAAAGAGCTAACAATGTTGGGAACCATTAGGAAAGGGATAGATATTTACTGTCTTATAATGCCACTATGGAAATCCATGGTACGTCCACACCTGGACTACTGCATGCAGTTCTGGCCACCCCATCTCAAAAAAGATATATCAGAAATGGAAAAAGGTAAAGAGAAGGGCAACAAAAAATGATTAAGGCTATAGAACTGCTTCCATACAAGGGGTTGGGGGGGGGGGGGTAGAGTTGACTAAGGGGGAATATGATCAAGGTCTATAAAAATCATGAATGGTGTGGAGCAAGTGTTATTTACCCATTCATAATAATACAAGAACTAGGGGTCACCCAATGAAATTAATAGTCAACAGGTTTAAAACAAACAAAAAACCACACAAACAAAAAGGAAGTACTGCTTCACGCAACATATAGGTTGACTGTGGAACTCACTGCAAAGGGATGTTGTGAAAGCCAAAACTATAACTGGGTTCAAGAAATAACTATACAAGTTCAGAGGACAGGTTCTTCAATGGCTATTTACCATAATGGTCAGGGATGCAACCCCACGACATGGGTGTCCCTGAGCCTCTTCACTGCCAGATGCAGGACTGAATGACAGGGGATGGATCACTTGGCAATTGTCCTGTTCTGTTCATTCCCTTTGAAGCATCTGGCATTGGCCAGAAGACAGGATACTGAGCTAGATGGACCACTGGTCTGACCCAGTATGGCCATTTTTATGTTGGGTTATGAAATACCACTTTTTATTAAAGGATCCATTTCTATTAGTTATTTTGACGCACATGTATGTTTTTGGAGACAATATAAAAATCAATTTGAATAACGATGAAAAATATTATATGGTAGTGGAGAACTAACTAGATCCCTTAGTGCAGCAGGCTGATAGCATTCTCCTGTGAAACCCACTGTGTTTAGCTGTGGTATTTTCTTAGCTGAAAGATAGAAGCAAGTCATTCATCTCCCTGATATTTACATAGGCTACTCTAGAATGTGAAGGGATTTAAGGTGTAGGATGAGGTAGGAACCCTGGTCTGAGATGAACCATGTTATTGGATTATTAATTCCTTTGTTAAAGTAAAATCAAGGGAAAGGCTGGATTTTGACTACATTAATGTGTGGACTGTTTCAAATCAAGTTGCGAAGTAATACTAGAAGCAGAAAAGTTTCAACTCTGAATGGTGGATTCAAGTTACATTCCAGATGTATCCATTAAAGTTCTATTAAGTTCAGTTCCTTTTAGTGTTATTAGTGATAACTGATTATCCTAGGCTTATCTCACTGCACATTTTGTTTGCTCAGTTATTGAATTGAGAACATGGATTTGTCCTAGTGCATAACTTCAAGAAACCAAATTAATGGCGTTACATAAAGGACAAAATATAGCTGTAGGGCATTCTGTGTCAAAACGAATTGATGATTTAAGTGTGTGGCTGTAATGATACATTGCAATAAAAGGTACTCTTCAAGGACAGATGGATAGCTAGTTCTACTGGAACTTAGTGGAAATAAATATTGCTCCCTTTCATAGAAGTAAAACAGAACAAACTGAACTATTGTACTAAGTAACAAAAGAGTAAAAAGGCTTTTTAATAGTGCTAGCCCTGCAATCACTGATATCTAAATCAATCTGTGATCATTCATGCTCATGCATTATGAACAGCAACCATGACCTAAAACTAAGCTCTGTAGATGAGCACCTCAACTGTATATTAACTATATCTAACCAAAGAAGGCAATCAGAAGTCAATGGACTTACTTGAAGTCACTATACCTCTAGGTTCCTGAAATAGAAACAATGCCTGTAGAATGCGGGACCTTCCAGTTTGGTGCTCTACAAAAAAAAAGTAACAGAATTATGTAATTTATTAAGAGGAAGCCAGTTATATTTCAAAAGACCATTAAGTATTTTAAAAAATTACATACCATATGGGGAAGTCATTTGCCAAGGAGAAAGAAGAAAGAGATATCCTCTGTCCCCAAGTGGTTTAACAAGAACCTGTGTTTTCAAGCAAAAAAGTATATCTAGTATGAAGTATGCACCAGAGATCAGGAGATTCGTTCGCTAACAGTAACAAGCTCCAATGTATCACAGGCACTGAAAAACAATCCTCTTACGTCTGATGTGTTGCCAGCAAGGAGAGAGATTCTCTCCGTTTTCTTGAAATATTACAGAATTTGTTTTTTGTCCCAAAGAGTCAAAACATGTTCTACTTACTAATTTCTCTTTCTCCAGTTTTTGAAGTAAGCCTTCCAAGTTACTTCCAGACCTGGTCTTTTCCACAACCTCATAAAGGCTACAGTACATTCCACTCTTACACACTAAATTAGAGGGGACGGAAAAAAAAAAAGTCTTAAAAATTCAGGTTTATATACAGATGTTATTTTTAGTTCAAAAAGACAAAGTGTTTACCTTCTTTTGCCCCTAGATAAGTTTCTTTATAGAACAATGCTGGTGCAATTTTCTTCTTTAGGTGATCAATGCTCATAACAGTCTCAACGTTAAGCTTCTCAGGACTGAAATCAAAGAGAAAAGGAAAAATCAACTTCTCTTTAACCCCATGGTCCTAGTCTCATTGATGAAATAAAAACTGAAGGGTGTTTGGTTTTGTTTTTAAATACACTCATTTAAAAATTAATTCCTTGAAACAAAAAGGAGTCAGGGAAGTTTTCTACCAGTGGAACAGGAATTGCAGAGAAAAGCCTGTTGTGTCATTTAAAAAAAAAAAAGTGTTTGTTTAAACCAAATGCATGTGTCAATTGACAAATATTTTCCAGAGTGCTTAAGTAACTTAGAAAGTCAAGTTGGACTTGTGTTCCTAAGTAACTTGAAAATATTATCTAGTAAATTTGATTAAATTTAAAAAAAAACAAACTGGCCAGAGTTCACCAGTTTCTGCTAAAGAAAGTTTTTAAACACCAATATTTTTCAACCTTGTTTTCAAATCAATACTTACAGTTTACATGGAAGGAAAGGACGCGTTGCAGATTTCAAAGCAGCGTGGCATAAAAGTTTCCCTTTATTCAAAAGCTGACCTCTCCATAAGGTGTAATTAGTCTTATCTAAGATAAGAGTGGGGGGGGGGGGGGGGGGAGGAGGAGAAAAACAAAAAAAGTAAAGCAGTTGTCTCAAGTGAAGGTACACTAGTAAGAGACTGAAGGGAGAGAGGGTCAAAAGAGAAAGTATAGAGGCACCCTGCCTAAGTGTTGGGAAGTTTTCTACTGCTGTTGGCAATGAAAAGAGCACCAGTAGCCAGGGCACAGGCAATTTTTACCACCACGTTGTCTTATTTGCTCAGACTAGATCTAGACAATATGATGGGAAAAGTTAGCTTTGTCCTGTCTACACAGTGCTTGCACTAGCAGAGATGCAACCAACCAACCATCAGTGTTGACAAGACTGAAGAGAAAAAGGCAAAGACAGGAGAGCATGAAGTCTCTGCACAGGAGTAGCAGAGAAATAAAAAGTTGTCACTCGGGCAGAACAGCAAGGAGAAATCCCTGGATATTGTTCCAGTTGTTCCCTAGTGAAAGAAGATACAGCCTTCTACAATGTCCAGAAAATACATAACTGCTGGAGTTTAGGGGGGCATTATCCTTTTTCGCCTAGGAATGATGGCATTTAGCCACACAGACCTGACTCCAATCAACAGTTAAACTCTGACTTTGTTAAAGCTGTCTATTGCATTGAGGATAGAGGGATGGGAGTGCCAAGGGATACAGACAGTACCTCACAAACCTACTAGATCTTCTCCACCCTTCCCTATTTTCACTCCTAGATTTTTTTTGCTGAACTGGATAGCAGAGAAACTACTAGGTACAGTGACACATACTTCATGGTTACGCATCAGAGTGGACTCCCCCATTAAAATAAATGGGGACTGTTCAGACTTTAAAGCGGCTTCCCGTTCTCTACAAACTGCAGAAAGCAGCACTGCTCCAGATCACAGACCCAAAAGTTTCTTTCTAAAACCATAAAGGGCTACATTTTTTAAAAATGAAAACTGAAATTCTGCTGTAATTGAGGTGCTACTGGATAGTCACTGCAGTATTAGAATATTGTAGCTCTTTGTCTACTTACATATATTTTAAGGATACTTTAAAACAAATGTGCTTTGTCAAGTGACAAAAATCAATTGCTAGTTATGGAAGTCAGGAGGCTGTATTTCATTAGTATGACAAAAGAACTTTTTGTATCAATTGTCAAAGAACTTTAGCTAATAAGAGCAGGAAAATTGCCTCAGACAACACAATCCCATCACAGGTATGGTTAGTGATCTTTTTCAGTTTTTATACAATTGTGCAAAAAATGCAGGAAGGCAGCATGTTTTCTTGTATTACTATTTTGAGCCTCAAGTGTAATATGAAATAGGAAAAACTACCCCTTGGGTTCCAACTGCTTCCCAAACCACTTTAACTGGCCACATCATAATGTCATCAACACTGATCAGTTTGTATTTTACCCTTAGAGATCAATTACACCAAAGGTAATATCTACTCTATTCTCTTTAACTACAATGACCCAAAACAGGTTATCCAAATAGAGCACAGGTAAAGCTAATAGAGCAAGTGACAAAAAGTATGCCATGCATTTATTATAAAGCCAAGCATTATAGTACAACTGATCCTTACCTGTGCTCCTGTCTGTATTAAAGCTGTTTGACCTAACATAAAACAAGACAAAGTTAAACAGAAGCTTCTCTCAATATACAATTAACCCTGCCACACCCACACCAAAAAAAAAAAAAAACCCATTCAGATTTAGGATGTTTTATTAGTTGGCAAGTCTCTCACGACAGCAACACTGCAATCATGTATCCTCTGATCCTAGGTTATCAGAGTTCCTGGGGCAGCACCCACATCCATGGGGGGGGGGGGGGGAGGGGGAGGGGGAAAGTGAAGCAAGGGTTTTGCCTACACACACAGTATTTGTACTGCTTTATCCATATCAGTTTTTTTTATGCCAGTATCATTAAAACAGTACAAACAGCCCCCCAGCGTGTATGCCGTTATACCAGTATAGCTTCAGTGTGTAACTTATAGAAATAAGCTATCCCAATTAAGCACCTTTTATAAACTGTATAACTGCATCCACACTAGTACTTTTTTAACCATATCTGTCAGAGGAGCTTCACAGATACAGTTAAAAGCAATACAGAAGTTACAGTTAGACTAGTCAGAAGAGAATATTTTAGTAGCCACCATATTTCAGGAGCAGTAGAGAAGCTGGATGCTCTCTTCACAACAATTCTAACCCTAAAGTACTGTACTTCTGATAGAGGTTTGGAGGAGCATACATCCAAGTGAGAAAGTGGATATTCCATGACAGAATGGGATTAGATCAGGGTGGGCAAACTTTTTGGCCTGAGGGCAGCATCGGGTTTCTGAAATTGTATGGAGAGCTGGTTAGGGGAGGCTGTGCCTCCCCAAACAGCCAGGCATGACCTGGCCCCCGCCCCCATCCAACCTCCCTGCTTCTCACCCCTTGACAGCCCTCCCCGGGACCCCTGCCCCATCCAACCCCCCCCGTTCCCTGACAGCCCCCCAGGGACCCCTGCCCCATCCATCCCCGGATTCCCCACCCCTAACTGCCCCCTGCCGCCCCATCCACACACACACCCCCACTTCTTGACTGCCCCCCTGAACCACCCCTTCTCCCTGAGCACCCCCAGACCTCTCACCCCTACCTCCCATTCAAACCTCCTCTCCTTCCTGACAGCCCCTCCGGGAGGCCCTGCCCCATCCACCCCCACTGCTCCCTGTCCTGACCGCCCCCCGCCCCACCCCTCCTTCCTGACTGCCCCCCCTGACCCCTGCACCCATTCAACCCCCGGTCCCCGTCCCCCCCCCGCACCACACTGTCTGGAGCACTGGTGGCTGGCAGCACAGAGTACCGGGTCAGGCCAGGCTCTGCACCCCCGCCACTCAGAGCATTGCACCGCTGCAGGGAAGGGGGGACAGCCTCTCAGGCCAGGAGCTCAGGGGCTGGGCAGGATGGTCCTATGGGCCAGATGTGGCCCGCGGGCCGTAGTTTGCCCACCTCTGGATAAGACAAACCCTTTCTCCGTACCAGGTTGGGAGAGAGGGAGTTCTAGTTTGACTAATGCTCTATGACAACTATTTTAATCACCCAACAGCAATCTTCCATAACAAAAAAAATGCACCCCATTTCATCTCACTGGATAAGTTACTATAAAACAGATGTTATAGGTGGAAAAATGAAATTAAAGCTGGGATTTTTGGAAGTATCTGAAAACCACATCCTATGCAAATCTTTTAAGTTGCGGGCAGCAATTTCAAACTTTGGCAGATCTAGTACAGAAATGCCTTCGCTGGGAATAAGTCAATCTTTCTGCCTCCTGTCTTCACAGAATTACCAAATTCTTAAGTAATTTGCACAAATATACATACAGTACTTTAAAAAGGGACACCACTACTTCTGTTACAAAAGCCACGAAAAAGTTACTATAATTGAAAGGGATCCATTTTTCAATTTACTTTGTACACATTTTGTCTATAGTCTGTTTCCTCTGTAGAATAGGAGGTTTTCCCCGTTTGTGTGGCTCATTCAGACAAGATTTTTCATTATTACAAGAGTGGAACAACATATTGTAAGACCACAAACATTGGTGTAGGATTTGCTGTCAGACAGAATACATGAAACTACTTTTAAATTTATTTTTATACAAAGACTAGATTTCAAATTGATTTTAATATTTTGTAAAATTTAGAAGGAGTTTTTACAGAAACGAAACACCCCTCTGGTTGGGCAGCATGGTTTTGAGGAGGGGAACAAAAGCAACAGAATTATGTTCTGCACAGGTCACCGTGCTGCACAAACCAAAACTCACCACTTCTCATAGTGGGCTTGAAGGCTCTGAACAGTGAGCCCTCAATTTCCCCAGTTTTAAATATGCACGCAGCACCACTGTTTGGGGATAGTAATGCTAAACTGAGTATGTTAGGGATTACAAGTGTCATGTTCAACACTGACATTTTTTATAAACGTGCATCCTACTTTACCTTGATGGGGGCAAAAACTTTGGTACTTGTACCATTTCATCCTTATAAGCAAATGAAACAACAGCATATGGACACACATGTCTCGGTCTTCGTCTTATTTCATCAAAGCCATATTCATAAAAGTAGTACTAATAAAAGAAGCAAAAGCACAAATGTTAACTAAATTAGAAATCTGTTCAACTTGTATTTTGCAAGTTTACCAAGAGCTGATAGTTTCCAGTTTTTAGAAAGTGTGCCACTAGTTTCACAGCCATCCCTCAGAAGTCCTGTATCTTTATTATTAGCCAAAACACTTTTAAATAATCCAGAAATGAATGCTTTTAAAGTATTAAATTATGTCAAAAATGAACAGCACAGTACATTAGATTTTAAAAAGCATAAGCTAATTTTACTAACTGGAAGAAATATTTTCTATGAAGCCTAGAGTCTACAGTACAGACAAAAATGCAAATTCATACACATTTTTCAATCAAAGTTATATTATACATTTAAAACACCTACATTAAACAGAATATTAAGATTTCAAAGTCAAGCACTCAAACGTTTCCTGTGCAACCTTAATTCAGCCGCCACATGCATATCTATTATATCACTCTTCAATTACATCATTATATACTATTTTTCCTACAGGCACAAAGCTTTATTCAGTGCACAGAATGGACCTGCTGTAGGGATCAACCAAAGTTGTGTACTACAGGAGACTTATCTGCAGGAATCCAGCTTCCTTTGTTGCAGAAATTTGAAGGTGTGTACTGAATGAGGCAAGGCACTACAAGAAGAGAAAGTATTGTGTTTAAGGGAGTTGACTACTGGCCAGAGAATTGGATTCTGTCCCTTCCTCTGTCAGAGTTCCTACCTAAGACTACACAAGTCACTTACAGGAAAGGTTACTCATCCTGTGCAATAACTGTAGTTCAAGATGTGTCCCCCCTCCCCCCATGGGCTCAAATGCCCACGTGCCTTCAACTGGCGATTTCATTAGCAGTGCTTGTTTAATCTATGCATCTGCCCTACGCATCCTTGTGCCCCACACCTAGACTATATAGGGCTGTATGAGTGAACCACCCCTTAGCTCCTGCTCTGCTGCAAAGTCCCACAAGAAAACTCCAAAGCACAGAGGGGAGGAGGACAGGTAATGGAGCACCTATTGGGGGGGGGGGGTGCACATATACTGAAGAATTACAGTCACTACATAGGGTAAAAAGTTTCCTTCTCTGAAAAGCGTCCTAAGGGTGCTCCAATTCAGGTAACTGAGCAGTATCCCTAGGAGGAGAGTGCTTCGGATAAGAATCTAGTACAGAAGACAGAATTACACTGCCACATCAGTTCTAGAGGCATGGACCAAGAGGCACAGTGTTTGGAGAAAGCATGTATTGAAGACCACATACCAGTCCTACAGAGTTTAAGTACCAGAACATCCTTAAGGAAGGCCATAGATGTTGATTGAGACCTAGTGGGAGTAGGCTAGAACCCTAGCAGGAGGCTGGACATTAGCAACCTCATAGCACACAATAATAGATCCCCAAATCCACCTTGACAGTCTCTGGGTGGAAACAGTGGAACCTTTAGATCTGTTGGCAATGGAGACAAATGGTTGAGGAGACTTCTGAAACGGTTTGGTCCTATTGAGATAAAAGCCAGTGCTCTTCTGGACATCAGAAGTATGGAGAAAAGCTTCCTGACCAGAGAGTTTGGGAGGAGTGGGGGTGGCGGGTGTAAAATGTATGGTTTGGTTCAGATGAAACTCCGATAATACCTCAGGAGGGAATCTGAGCTGTACAAGTTCAGAAACTCCTTGAAAATACTGTAAAGGGAGGATGCACTATGAAGGCCTCAAATTTCCCCAATTCCTCAAGCCAATATAATGGCTATTAAAAAGGCTGTCTTTATGGATAGGTATAATAATGAGCAGGTTCAAAAGGAGGTCATGGGAAACCGGAGAATTAGATTAAGATCTTAGACCATAGCAGGGTCTTTTACTTGAGGAAAGAGGTTCCCCAGTCCTTCAATAAGCCTTACAGTTGTGGGGAAGAGACTATTAAGAACCCTCACACTGGAGAATGGAAGGTTGATACTGCAGTCAGATGAACCTTAACTGAGCTACCCGATAAATCTGTTTTCTTCTGTTGTAGCAGGTAATTCAGGATAAATGCAAGTAAGGAAAATTCAAGTGCAATTTGCGGATATTCACAACAGCTAAAATCTTTTTCAGTTCTGAAAGTACGAATCATGCTTAAATTCCTTCCTGCTGTTTAACACTTGCTATACCTCTACCAAAATAGTGGACAAGTCTGCCAGCGAACCATTGAAGAACCAGGCCTTGAGCTAGAGAATCTTTAGGTTGGGATACAATTTGCATCTTAAGATAAGTAAATCATGGAAGATTACTGAACAAGGAGACAATTAAAACAGGTAATGTTTTATACCATGCTTGTCTTGGCCATAGTTATCCTAATAGTCTATCATTTGTCCTGCCTGATCTTGTTCTTCACCTTTAGAATCTGAAGTGTTGAGAAAAATATGTAATTACATGACCCTTTGTCTAAGGAAGGAGAAAGGCATCTGCCAAAGGCCACCTCCCCCGAACAGAACAGACAACACTTCCTATTTGTGGAAGAGGTAAAGAAAGCCACCTCCAGACAGCTCCACGTTCAGAATATAGCGTCTAGGATCAGTGGTCTCGCTCTCTTTCAGAGTCCTCGAAGAGGCCTCTGCTGAGACCATGGGCTGTGATGTTTTGTATTCCAGGAAGTTGCACTGTTGAAATGTGAATATGATGGGCAATACCCCAATTCCATAAGTTTATTTCAGTACAGATATGCATCTCGCTCTGCTCCATGGGTTAATAGGAAACATGCAAGCCTCACTGTCCATCAAGATTTTGATGACTTCTCTCAGAGGTAGAAGGTGGAGACAGTCATTTCTGACTGCCTGTAGTTCCACCAGGTTGATGTGGAGACGGTCTCCTGAGGTGACCATGTCCCTTGGACTGTATGGACACAGATATTCACTCCATCCGAGTAGCAATGCATCCCATAGTATGGTGGCCATCAATACTGGCCGAAGAAATGTCGGTCCTGACGTTGTGGTGATTCTGCTACCAGTCTAGGGAATCTTTCACCTGTTATGGAACAGAAATTTGTTTAAATCGAAACTGGGTCTCATAAGCAGACTATCCTGAGACATGTTGAAAGCTGCAAAGATGTAACATTGCATGATGAAGGTGCAGGCTGCCATGTGACCCAGAAGCTGCAAACAGAATCCTACTGAGGTTTCAGTGTTCACTTGATTACTCTTAACATTTGATAAAGTTATGAATCTGTACATCTGTGCACAGGAAGACAGGTCCTTTAAGTCAGCAAATCCAAAGATGTTCCTTATGTACTGTATTTTCCACACAGGGGTCAATGCAGACTTTGACACTGAGCTAAAGGCCTAACTGCAGGAATAGCAATAGGGCCCTGTGGGTGGCTGACAGCACTTTCCCATAAGACTGACCCTTGAACAGCCAGCTTTTGAGGTATGGGAATACCACAGCTGCCACTAGATGAAGGTGAGCAACCACCACCACTAGAACCTTTGTGACAACGGTTGGAGTTGGGACTGAAAAGATTTGCATGGTACCGAAAGTGCTTCTGGCCTATCACAAAATGCAAGTATGTTCTGTGAGCCTGGTGTACCACAATTTGGAAATTTGTGTCTTGTAGGCCAAGGGCTGAAAACCAATCCCCTGAGCCTAATTATCATCACTGCCAGAGTTACCAGTCTGAATTTTTGGGACTTCACAAATTTGTTTAGGAATCTTAGATCTAAAATATCGGTCTCCATCCTCCATTTCTCTTTAGTAGGAGTAATTAACTCACATAGAAACCATTCCTCATGTAGAGCCAGGACAGACAACTGCTCCTAAGCAAAGGAGGAATTTTATTTCCTTTCTTAGTAGGAGCTCATGAAAGGGGTCCCTGAAGAGGAATGGGGGATGTGAAGTGGATGGCACAGACCAACGTAACCATCTCCAAAACCCATTTGTCTGTGGTAATGCAGTCCCATGCATGTTAGAAATGGGAGAGCTGGCTTCCAAATGGGGGGAGGCAGGCAGGCAGGCAAACTGTTGTAGCTGGCAGGCTAGAGTGAGGAGGCTTCACACCCTCAGCCAGCCAATCAAAACTGGTGCTTTGATGATGAAGCTAGTTGTGTACCTGAACCAGGTAAGTTTATGGTTCTCTTCCTTTGGAACCTGAGCTTCTTTCTTGGTGGTTCAGTGGGTCTTTAGAACCTGAAGAAATGTATCTGGTGGGATCTCTAGGCAGTGTGTGATCTACTACTAAACTCTCTCTTGATTGCAGGGGTATAAATTCCCAGCAACTGCAGACTGGCTCTGGCGTTTCTCTCTGAAAACAAATTAAGCCCACCTAGGGGAAAGTTTTTCCACCATACTTTTGGCCTCCTTGGGAAACCAGACAGCTGAAGCCACGATGCCCTGTGCATGACTGCTATCAGAAAGAATGGGTCAGTGTCTGCAGCAGCCAAGGACACTTGGAGAGATGCCTGGGCTGATAATTGTCCTTCGGCAGTGACAGCTTAAAATTACTCTTTGTTCCAGAGGGAGGTTCTCAATAAGTGCTTACACTTTGTGTAGTTCATGTGATTGGCCTGGTAATTAGTGATCTGAAGTCAGTGTTGCCAATAAATAAGACTTTCGCTCAAAAAGACTGAGACGCTTCTGGTCCTTGGCATGATGCAGTTTTCCCTGGTCATTTACTGCCTCCACTACCAGCAAATTAGGAGAGGGATGAAAAACAAAAATTCTGAGTCCTTTATCAGACCTTTTGCAAGTTGATGGCACTGTTGCTGGAGTCTGTCAAACTGTCCTCATGGGATCCAGTATCTCCTCATTGATCAGAAGGTCAGTGTTGTCAGTTGGAAGATACAAAAGTTATTGTGAGACTCCTTGACCTCTGTGAATGGCATCTGAAAAAAAGAGTCTGCCATGCACCTAATGATGTCTTCGAATTGCTTAAAGTCAGCCATTGATGGTGGAGGGGCATTACAGCTTTATCAGCTAAAAATGAGGAGATAGTGGTTTGAGGAGTAGCCTCCTCATCTGCTCTAGCTTCTTGTTCCTCAAATGTCTCCCCTGCTGAGGAAATGCTCTGAGGTAGTAGAGAGATTGTCTCCCCCCTCATCCCAGCACCCTAGGCTCAGAGCCCTAGAAACTGCTGACTGTAAGCATCCCAGAAATCCTAGCAGGACCATGGGGAGTGGGGGGATTAGAGAGAGTGTCCATACAGGAAAGCAGGGTGGCATCCAGTGTTTCTTCCACCGCTTATCATGTCTTGTCCTAGATTCCTCCCTATTTCTGTGGCCTGCAGAGAAAGGGTTCCTGTGAGGGTGGGTAGGAGACCCTGAACTGAGATTGAAGAGGCTGAATAGACAGAATTAAAGTCCCCTTCATCCTCCTCCTTATATAGAGCAGTGGAGGAGCCACAAATGAAAATGGATGTAGGCTATAAATGGGTGTCCAGTCAGAGACTGACCTCGTCTCGGTACCAAGGGATCCACTGTGCCCACGATTAACAGAGACTGTAGTTTCTCCACTACAGTTAAGTCCTTTGAATACCTAAATTCTTGCAGTACCAAATAGGACATCGGTAATGATGTGATGGTCTCCCTGGAAGTAGATTGTAGTGAGGGTTTAGAACATTCCGATGGGGTGCCAAGGTATAAGCTTCTATCTATATGGTACTAATGGATCTGTCAAGGAGTCACAGCAGCTCCTCTCAGTGCCAGACTTTAACACCGGGGATCCTGGTACCAGCTTCAATATTGAGGTCTGCTTTAGTGTAAGGGCATCAGAGCCATATCGACACCTGGTCTTTTCTTGGTGCAGTCTTCTCCACAATGGTCTTTGTCATCACTTGTCTGTTCAATGCGGCACTGACTTATCAAGCAGAACTCTGGAGCTTGTCTCTTAGAGGTCTGAGGAGACCTTTGTAGACTGTTCAAGACAACGCAAATCACAAAGCTGAAGAAGTTCACTCTTGCAGACAGTGACAAGCATACAAAATATGAGATCCTGACTCCACCCTCCTAAAAAAGAAAGGGGGGGGGGGAATACACACACACACCCCTCCTGTGTCCAATTCAGGGGGATTAGTCCATCACAGGATGGATAAGACTTGAAGTCAGCAGATTTGGCGTCTACCACATTATGGAGCCCTGTACAGGGTGCTTGGGGGAGGGTGGGCTGGTCTCACTAGTAGAGAGTTTGAATCAGTCCTTGGAAGTCAAAATATAGGAAAATGAGAAGTAGCAGAAGACTTTGAAAAGTTTTAGCCTGAGCCAACAAGCAGCAGTGGGGTCAGACACTCACCAAATTCCGTCTCACTGCTATGGGTGGTTACAGGAAATTGAGGGAGGAGGCGGGCATGCCCTGTACAGGAGTATGAGGAGATAGGGTACGTACACTGATCCAGGCACTATTTTTAAAAAAAACACTGTTCTTATAGATGTAAGGTGTATGCTCACCTATAGTGGGATCCACACTGACATATACTCAAAGATAATATTTTGGAAAGAGGGAGAAACTTATTGTGAGCTTAGCGAAGTGATACAGGACCACTTACAATGTTTTCATTACAACAGAATGAAAAACTATGAGGTATATGTAAGGTTTTAGAACAGGTGAATATCTTACTTGTACAGTAAGGTATCAGGTAATCCACATGTGACTCCCTGTCTGAAGCGTTTAAATCTAACACTACTACACCATGCTCTCTTTTCACAGATACAAATATACAATATATAAATGAAGCTGCTCTCCTACCTGAGTAAGCTCATATGCTCTATAAGCCAACAAGGAATTTACTTTATTAGCATTCTTTGAAACATGGCACTCATGCTTTGGTGTTGGATCTAATGCACTTTTAACAGTTGATTCCATTGTTTTCACACCCATGTGGTCATATATGCTTTTCATTTTTCCCTATAGAGCAAAAAAAAGAATTGCAGGGTTAAATTCTTAACTATATCATTTATTGGAGCAGCTACAAATTAAGAACAGCAGCACTGTAAGAATGAGGTAACTGACAATTAGTTACAAGTATTTATAAAAGTCATTCTCATTCCATCTTTTTGGAGAAAAAGCAAAAAGTTGAAGGAACAACAAAAACAAACCAATTAAATCTGCAGGGAAAAAGCTATGTTGTGGTTTACTAAAGTCAATGTATGCTTTTAAATAAAAATGGTTACATATTTTCTTCCTACTACAAAGCCTTGTATACTCGGATTCTTTCCAAAAAGAAAAAACAAGTAGCAGAATTCTGTAACAAGACACCAAAAGAAAGCAAGCTTCAGTAGTAAGAAACACAGCCTTTGAAGATAAAAAGCTAAGAGTAGAAGTTACCTTTATTATTTTAAAAATAATCACATCACCACTTGCTCCAGCTTCCAGAGGATTAGCCTGTAATAAATCAGCATATCTGGAGAGATATACACCTGATGAGGAAGGTAAAGTACAAAGTTAAGAAAACAAAGTTTCTGAACATTAAAATGTTACACTTAGGAGATTAATTAGCAAGACAAGAGTTATAGCCATTTCTATAACAAGACAAATATCAGTTTAGTAAAATTGTAGCAATACTGTAGCTACATGGATGGGCAAACAGACTAAATGCTTGATGAGAAGCATAGCAGTGTGTTCAGCCACCTTTCATGCTACTTTCATTCCACAGTTAGGCTTGGCAGAATTAGATTTTTCTTCTTTGAACCAATTTTTATTTTTTACAGTTGTAGGATTGGAATTAGGGCAGAGCTGACAGTGGTGCTGCAGGGGGCTCCCTGTACTGCCAAGCAGCTCAAAACATCAGGGCACAAGGTGTGCCAGTAGCTGCAGTCATCCTGGCCCAGCAGAGTAGAGGTCCCCAGCCAGGACTGCAAGGATGACAAGCCCCAGCTGTGGAGCGGCCACCGTACTGCTAAAATATTTCCTGCCCAGGGATGGCTTCCACACACTCTGGCTGGTAAATGACTGAGCAAGGCCATGACAGTGGAACCGTAGAGAATTCCCTGCATGGCCATGGTCCTGGAACACCTGATCCCTGACAAGCTATAGGGAAGGCTGGGTCCTGGTGGGACATAGCACAGACTCCTGACCAGAGCTGTGTCTGTTAACCCTCTGCAGCTCCTTAACCCTTTCCCCCATTGTTTGCCTCCTTGTAGAGTTTCAGCTGAGTTGGGGGTATAGTTATGCTGGAAGGCATTAAATGGATGCCATCAACCAGTTCTTTGGTCTACAGACAACTGCAGGAGTGCAAAACTACAACTTCAAGCTAAACAGATCACAGGGGCTTCCCCCAATCTGGTTTTCCAACTGTCCCCAAAAATGACTAGAATTCTACCAATGGATGCTTAGAACATTACCTGAAATTTTGTAATTGGGTAATTCATTCTTACTTCTGTGAAAGCCAGTTTTAAGACAAGCTTAATATTGTTTCTTAATTCATGTATTTGTGAACTGTACTGCTCCTGAATCAAAGGTCATTACCTCAAACCAGCTGGGTGGGATTTTTCCTGAAGTGCTAATTTTGGGAAATTCTATGGCAAGGACAATAGGTTTAAAGTAATACACATTATTCAGATTGTAAAAATCATACTGTCTGATGTAAATATATAGAAAGAGAAGAGACAAAGATATAGTTACCCATGGAAGGACTGCCAAGAATTGTTATTTTGGAATGGCCCGCCTGTAGTCCCTTTTCACATATATTTTGCACCTGAATTGAACAAAATATCTCATTTTAGATGCATACATATTTGCAAAGTTAGTATATGAGTGGAACAGGCAACAGTTTAATAAAACTCTCCTTTTTAAGACTCCATACTCTAAGTTATATTTCTATGCCAAATACTGAATACAAAATTAGCGTAATCTCAATTATAGTTGTACTTTGTGTTCTTATACAACTCTTATGGCAGTAGTTCTCAAATTTTGTACTGGTGACAAAATACATAGCAAGCCTCTGAGTGCAACCCCCCTTAAATATATACTAAAAAAAGTGTTTTTAATTTGTAACACCATTAAAAATGCTGGATGCAAAGCAGGGTTTGGGGTGGAGGCTGACAGCTCACGACACCCCATGTAATAATCTCGCAACCCCCTGTTTGAGAACCCCTGTCTTAGGGCATAAACTTTAATGCATGCCAAATGTGGATAGTTATGTTTGCTGTAGAGGCAATGTGTTTATTGGTATAGACCTATACAACTTAACCATAGCCATCTAAAAAATTATAGAAAATAAGATGTGCTTGATCAACAGCCACACACTCCAAAAAGTAGTAATTACAAATTCAAGACTTCTCTCTGTATCATAAAGATAAAGAGAATACAGAATCTTTGCCTCCTCCAATCTACATTCATCGTAAGGTAGTAACAGAAGGGCCCCATCTAATATGGTGCCTTTCCTATAGCATCCTGGTTGCAAATATGGCAGATTATGTAGGGCTCTTGCGGACATACGTGTACACACACACCAGTCTGATCACAGAGGACATACATCCCAGAAAGCAGCATGAAGATATCTTATTTTTACTCTCCCTACTTTTACATCCGAAAGAAGGGACTCACTGCAATAGTTTCAACTAGCCAACAAATCACACAATTTTCAGGGGGGGGGGGGGGGGTGTCTCCCTTGTGTTCATGTCAAGAGAAAAGCAGTACAAGTTACCTGAGGATCCCCCCAAAAAAGTCTCAAAATCAAGCAGGCAATACCCCTTTTTGAGGTGTTAGAGCATGTATATTTAAAAAAGCCAAAGATTTAAACACACTATAGGTAAAACTTCAAATGCACATTTTTTTTTTGGTAATAAACATAAGCCTAAGAGGTATGATCCCAAAAGGTAAAGAAAACAAAACATTTGTAACTGGGGCCCTATTAATTCCACAGCATAACAAATCAGTTCTATGACAAGATTCCTCTCTTCTGTAATTACTATGGCTCCCTTGTGCTGAATTCTGCAGATGCAGAACACATATCAGTAGTTAGTGAATCCTAAAGTCATCAACATAAAACATTTCTGTTTGAAAGACCATCCCAAAGGAGTAACAAGAAAAATGAAAAGTTTTTATAAAACTTGTCTGTTCTCACCTGAGGTCGATCAACCATCAGAAACGCATAGGATTCAACAAGCTCTTTTTCTAGGCGACCATCACATTTCAGTTCTCTGCGTTTTTCTGTGAACTATTATCAAACAAAGTCTTAATACGTGCAATGAAGAAACTAGTATTGGCATGATCAAATGCTACCTGGCTTCCAAGAAGCCTAATTTGGCTGAGTTACAGTCTACATTGGCAGATCCAGGTGCAAATAATCAAAAGGCTGATTTGAATGAGGTTAATGTTTCAGCAATTTCCAATAAACAATTTCAGAAGAGTCTGTATCCTTTCACCTAGGGTATGGGAGGGGGAAGCATTCAGCTTAAGTTCCATATCATTTTGGACTTACACCTGGAATGCAAGTCTTATGGTTCAGAAGTTGATCACCACTTCTGATCCCCTGATTTCTGTTGCACAAAAACCAAGACCAAATTTCATACTTTGTTAGTCTTGCCTCACTGCTATCAGTTTGTTTTCTTCAGTTACAAAAATCTGATACAGTTACCAGCAAGCTTGCATTGGACCCATGTGTTATTTTAACAGAATAAAAAAGGGAAAAAAAAAAAAAAAGGTGCCCTTTAACTAGTGCTTCTCCTTTCTTGAAAATGAATATTATATTTCTTCTCCCCATGCTTGAAAACTTTGTAGTATTCAGCCAAATTACGTAGCTACAAAAACACTCAAGAAATCATCAACAGTTTGTGAATTGGCTGAAAACAAGACAATACACAAGCCAGTAAAATGTGACTTTATACATCAGACCCTCGCTAGAATGCACGTCTATATAGCGTGAATTTGCATATAATGCTGTCGTGGCCATGAATCCCAAATTTAATTACTTTAATTGCAATTCATTTTAACGTGGTCCCCGCGTTAATGCGGTACCGCGCATGGATCCCAATTCCTGTGTTCTAGCGAGGGTCCGATGGCATTGTATGCAGAATGCAGTGAGATTTTTTTGGTGTGGCAGCGAGGAGACAAATCAGTTTTTTCTTCAAGAGGGTTCAGCACAGTATTTTTACGACTGCTTGTTAGTTTTAAACCAAGTCACACTGCTTGGATTTGCCAATTCAGCTCTTGAACTTGTTTTGCCACTGCTTCTGAGAGAACTATAAATCTAGAAGAGATTATATGGATTTAGTGCGAGAGCAATATTTAAAGTTAAATAGACTATTACCGCTCATCCTAAAGGCATTAAAGCTGTATTGGAAGATGCCGCCATTAATTTACAACCATTAATTATGCACTTCAAAATTGAAAGACAAACAGGAAGCACAACTCTCAAAACAGCGGTACTGGCACTAGCTCCTCCTCACATTTTTCCCCTCACTTCATTTCACTCAATTCAGGGTGCAAGAGTTTCATCCACTATAAAACTCTTCGATATTCCTGACATCAAACCAGCAGCATGAAATTTCTAAGCATAGTCAGTAGTAAAACTGCTGGAACAGTAGTAGTCTGGACATTTTGGGCCAGATTCTGCAACTGGATACCAGACCTCTGAGGCAGCACAGTCTTGGTTACCGGCTTGACTATGACCAAAAGGAGATTTAAATGTTGCAGGCTGTTTTCTACGCTGCAATCTTCTGATCTCTTTTGGAAAGACTTAAAGGATCCAACACTTAAGTATATGAAACCGTTTGGCTTCAAGTAAATGGAGTTGGGCAAAACCACTGAAGTTTATAGCTTACACACTGTTTCATAAAGGGTAAACTCTGGGTACTCACCTCCTTTTCCAACAGCTCGCTATGGATTAAGCTGGCTCTTTTGTAATTGAAATTGGTCACCGAACCTGACTCCAAATAAGATGAATGCAAAATTTTCACAACATCTTCAAATTCTCGAGAGCCCATAGCTACTGGCTGAAAGAGTGCTATTCAGAGAGAAGGAAGTTAGTATTAATACACATTTGACAGCTTCCCAGTACATTTTCGTTTCACTAACAGTTTTATAAAATCAAGACAAAAATCCTATTTAGTTTAATGGTTCGATTCATTTTAGATATTTCGTATTAAAAACTGTCTCACAAAAAGGTAGAATTTAGGCTTGTCAGTATCACAGCCAGGCATGTCATTATTTCTCCATCCCCCACCAGCATTTAATTTTGAGCAAGTTGTCACCTTAGTTTACAAAAGCTTTCCAAGGAAAGTATACTAATGTAATTTCAACATACTCCCAAGAAAGTAGCAGACATACAATGCAAAAAGCTGTAACGTACAGTTAGACAGAACAATGTGTTATTGTAAGAATGCAGGAGTTTCAGAATGTAGCCAGTTTTCTCCACACACAAAAAACCCCCCGCACACACTGATGTTACAGTGTCTGGTCAATATGTAGGCTACTTACCTTAACACTAAATGGCTATTATAGAGGGGACAATATAGATTCAGCTATGGTTGCTCACACTCTAGTTTAAGAAATCCCCCAAGACAACATGGGTCTGCTGTATAACATAATTATGCATTCACAGAGATGGCCAATTCAAAATTTACTTTTTTTGCTAAGCTATTGCCTAAATCTACATAGCAGTCTCCTTGGTTTGGTTTTATCTTTCAGCCCTCATCTCCATTCCCACCCACCATTTTAGCTACACAGCATGAGGGTCAAATGACCAGCTGGGGACTGTAGAGCATGGAGTAGTAAAGAACTGAAGCTCTGACTTAGAGAGAGAAGCCCCAGAGAAATGGAGCTGTATTCCTAAGACATCTTAAGCATTATGTACCAGGTATTTTCCCTACACAGCTTTTTTTTTTTTCCAGGTCATTGTTAGGACCCTACCAAATTCACAGTCCATTTTGGTCAATGTCATGGTCATAGGATTTTAAAAATTGTAAATTTCATGACTTCAGATATTTAAATCTGAAATTTCATGGTGTTGTAACAGTAGGGGTCCTGACCCAAAAGCGGGTTGTGTGGGGTCACAAAGTTATTGTGGGAGGGTGGCAATACCGCAACACCTACTTCTGCACTGCCTTCAGAACTGAGCCCTTGGACAGCCACTGCCATACTCTGGCCACCCAGCTCTGAAGGCAATTCAGAAGTAAGGGTGGCAATACTTTGACCCCCCCCCTCCCAACACCCTTTTGGGTTGGGATCCCCCCAGTTTGAGAAACGCTGGTCTCCCTCATGAAGCCTGTAGGGTATAGGGTAAAAGTACACAAAAGACCAGATTTCATGGTCCATGGTGTGTTTTTTCACGACTGTGAATTTGGTAGGGCTCTAGTAACTATACTTTCCTTCTTGAACTCCTCTAAGAGTAAGACCAGAAATAAGCTTAATGAATACCATTAATCTAAACCATGTGCACATATTACAGGATGTGGTGATGGTTATAAAGATCTAATACTTATGTGTTTATCTTTTAGGCATAGTAATGTAGACAATATGATCTGGAACTGCACTTCTGTAATTACAATCAGGACTTGGTTGGAACAAAAAACTTGACATTGTATGGTTCCTATACAGATTATGCCTTCAACTGGTGGTACTGGGGCTATGTACCTCCTGAGCTGTATTAAACCTAAGCTAGAGAAGGTATTTTAAGTCCTAAGTAACGGGTGATACGTACAGAAAAATGTTCCCTGACCTACCCCAAATGGTCCCTTCCTTTAATAAAAAACAAAACACACACAAAAAACCAAAACCAACCCCCCGAAACCCAGATTGTGTTAAAACTTCGTTGGCTGGGTTTTTGCTGCCCGAAGTTCGGGGTTGGCCATTTTCCAGTTTTTGTAAAGTTAACTGATTTATAGCATCCTTGTGCCATAGGAACTATGCCCAATGGTTTGTGATATTTTGTTTGAAGTACAAAAGAGATTTCACTACACTTGCACAGAAGCTAGACCAGTATTATAACAGTCATTTTGTTAGAAAGAAAACAGAGACAGAGGGACAATGTCACTTCAATGTTTGACATCAGATATTAGTGCTTGACTGTCTAGACTGTACAGCTATGTGTTGTTTTCAATGCCAAAACACCATTAGTCAACTTCCATATATGACTCTCAGTAAGCAATATATCAATTCATTCAAATTATCAGATGAAATTTGCAGGTTTCCTTTGTTTTTTTTAAAAGACTGATACTCGCAACTATGTCAGGAAAATAATCTGGCTTTCTTGGGGAATACTGACTGTCTTCACCTGACACTTCAGGTTTCCAGGAATACAAAGCATTTTCCTTCTTATCAAATCAGTAAAAATAGCAGCATGATATTGCTCTTTAGAAATGAAATGTTTCTGCCACCAAGATATGAAAAGTACTATTTTCCTGAAGTCACTGTTTTCTAGTGCATCAAGACAGATATGCACTGATAAAATAGGACATCACAATGGTTAATATAAGCCTTGAGCTTGTATTATTGTAGCGTCTTTCACCCTAAAAGGTCCATAAGCAGTTTACAAATTCAGGGAAATCACTTAATCCCCTAGGGTGGAAACTGTCGATGGTGAGCAGCATGTAACCATCCTTCCCAAAAGTTTGGTAAGAATAATGGAAAATAAACATCTAATGAAAGGTCAGATAATACAGGTCGGCAAAAAAACACCCTCACATGAGCTACAGTTTGGCCAACAACCCAGCACTTACAAGTGCCCTGGAGTCTTTAATGACAAGTAAGCAAGACCTTGATTTTGCATCTAGACATAGAAAGAAGGAGTGGCACCCTAACATAAGGGCCAATTCAGGAAGGTACTCAAACATGTGCCTATCTTTAAGCATAGGAGCAGCAGTGGGACTACACAAGCATATATTTAACTGCCTTTCGGAAATCAGAGGCATAATGCAGATGAGTTAGTCCAACAGGGAGCCCAAAGGAAGACTGGTACCAGCACTATTTCTTGTGCACTTGCCTTTCCCTGTCGCAATTGGCCTCTCAAAGCAATGGGCCAGCTTGCAAGATATGGCTTTAAAAAAAAAAAAAAAAAAAGTCACATGAGATGGTAGTAGGCCACATGGTTTATGAACAAAACAGGAAACTGTACTACTGCAATTAGTACCGTGTGTGACTAGATACCATAAAACGGACCAAAACCTCAAGCACAAATAAATTTAATCTTTCCTGCTTATAAATATATTTAAGGTCATACTCCCTGAATGGTCCCTATGGAAAAAGGAGAGCAATTAAAAAAAAAAAAAAAAGCAGCCTCCTGAAATTTAATGAAAGTTTATATAAAGTTCCCCCCAGAAGTTAGAGTCCAATAAAGAATCAATAAAAAGAGCCTCATTATATAATCTGTCATTTAGCTCCATCTGCTTTGTTCAATTCAAGTTAAAACATATTTTCTGTAACTCTCTAGATGGTAGGCCTAGCCTGGATATCATGCGTTCATTTGTTTCTAGTCATCATTCAAGAAACACCTATTCCTGCTTCAGAAACTGAAGAAGCTGGTATACCGAGAATTTACCTATGTTTTCTGACTTTGCAAATTCCATGTACAGCTTTTAAATGGCCTCACATAGCTATTTAGAAAAACCGTCTAAAGTATAATAGGTTTTAGTGTCCTTTTTTAAATGTAATGTAAGAGAAAATGTAGTCATGACTTACACTGATATAGTGCTTTCATCATGGAGGAGTGCAAAGAACTTTTATAGGTCATACATTATAGGGATCAGCTTCCCACAACTAAAAAACAGTCACCTTGTGGGTACAACACAGCAGCCATTCTGCACCAGCAATGCTACAACATAATTTTAGACAAGAAATCAAGAATAACTTCCACGAGAAGTTATAGAAGAATTGGGGGAGGAAGGGCGGGGGGGGGGGGCACGTAATGTTGCTTAGTGTTCCCAAGTTTGGGATTTGGGCAGGGCAGCAATATCAACATCCCTACCTTTCCAAGGAGAGTCATGTCAACTTTATCAGCCATTAAGTGCTTGGTGGAAGAACAGCGTGATCTTGGTTTCAGAACTCACCCAGAAGACCAAAGAGCCAGCAGTGCATTGTCACTCTGCCATTAAAATTGGGACACTGGTGTAGTACTGATTTAGTACCACAACTTCCCAATTTATCATCAACACTTCCTGCACCACCCAAGTTCTCTCTGGAAGCTTTCCATCTAATTACCGATCTGGCCTAATTTTGTGATGGCTTCTGATAAGTGATATCATGGCACATTATACTATGGTATGGTTATGGCAACAGCCAAGCACCCATAAACAATCAACCAGCATATGTATATGATGGAATGGAAAGAAATGTTTCAAGTGTCCAAAAGTTTTAACTAGCAAGTATTATTAAAAACAGAGACCTCTTTGGACAATATTTTAAAGAAGAAATTCTGATACACCAAAAGATGAAATCCATAAGACCATGCCAAATAAAATCTTGATGTTAGCAACTCAGTTGCAACCAGTTAGATCAGACTAGTCTCCCCCTCCATCCCAAAGGAAGTGACAGAAGAAGCCCTAAACTCAAGATATTTAAAATGCTTGACTGGTCAGAAACATACACTGCAGGAAACAATCCTGCACAGACAGGTGATGTACTAGATGACCTAGAAGGTGTTTTCCAGACTTAGTTTATATATTTCAGGTTTATCCAAATTCACAATGGAACCCAGTGCTAGAAAGGTACTTTAAAAAAAAAAAAAACAAAAAAAAACTATGTAATGCACTGAATGCCTCCGAGATTGGTTGTATAACTTCGTGGTTAAAACAATCACACTTGGTCTTGGAGAATCTGAAAAGAGAGGAGCCATTTTTTAATCCAGACATTTTTCTATCAGATGACCATCAAGGAGAACAGGACACCATTACTTTTAAGTCAATCTGCTCCTTTTACATTAGCCTCTGCTAGCTTCATATCTACATTTGTATTCCTGAGAGAATTAGTGCCATCTTCAAAATGGGAAAGAGAAATGGGATAATCAAACAAACCTACCTTCACTTCCTCCTAACAGAACAAAATTTTAAAGAAAAAGTTTACATTTTACAAAATTTTTACAAAAGTTAAAACAGCCTCTTTGAAAGATGAAAACCCTATATGAAAATGGTTTTGCAATGGTAACTGTTGTGTTATTGAGCCCTTATTCCACTACTGGGGAAGGGCAAGAAAGGGGAAACTTTGAGGGGTGGGGAGGAGGAGAACCAAAATAAGTAAATCTTCTTGGCAAATTAACAAAATAAAAGCAAGCAGAAATGAACAGAGTCTCCCAGAAAATGAGAGCGAGCGAGCACTGGCTTTCAGAGAAAGTTCTATTAAAAAAAAAAAACAGTAGCCTCAAACAAGTAGCAGTTCCAGTGTGGGGCACATGAATGTGGGATGCACACTTCTCTCCTGCAAACAGATGGAGACACAGGCAAGCTTTCCATGGGTAAGGAAAGAAGGGCAATCTTCTCTGCATGTGTCTCAGAAGTAGACACCTACATAAAATGTTTACCAGCTCAATCTAAATATAGACGTACTTGTCTCCTGCAGAGGAAAGAAGGGGGAAAGATAGAGAAAGAACCATCTTCTCTGTATATCCGTGTGTGTCCCACAGAGAACCATCTTCTCTGCGTGTGTGTGCGTGCACCTCAGAAGTGGGGCTGCGATAAACCGTTTCCAAGCCCGCCCTGATCAAATCCAGCCTTTTTCATTTTTAAGCCACCATCTCAAATTCAAGCTCCGACTTTTTTTTCCTTACACAAAGAGGAGAATTTAAAATGCCTCTAACACTAAAATCTCATCCCCAGAAGCCTCTCTAATCGGAGCCATGCCACAGCCTCCTCCACACCCGCAGGATTTTGCATGCAGCTGTGAGAAGTGTATAAAGAGCCTCCCTAATGAATAAGATGAAGAGGGGGGTGAGGGAGAGAAGAAGGGGGGAGGAAGGGAACAACCTTTCTTTTCTCTGCTCTTCCTGGGGATCTGAAAATTCCTCCTAATAGGCAGATCTTCAGGGGTCTTGGGGAGAGGGGGAGGACCCCCCAACACGTCGCTAGGTTGTTGTAGCTGCTGCTGTTCACGTGCGGTGGAGACACTGCTCTTCCGCTGGCTACTGCTGAGATTTGGGGGGGGTTTCTCTTCTGTAGCAGCCACCAGCAGCGCCTCCTCAGCGGTACTATCAGAGCGGCCGCCATTTTGTGTGTTGTCCTCAGCTGCTGCTGCGCCGCTGCTCTCCACACCAAGGAGGCCCCGGTCGTTCTTCTCCGTCCGCTGAAGCTCCTCCGGCTCTATCTCGCCACCGCCAGTAACCCCAGCATCCGCCATTGAACTCTATGGCGAGGAAACAACTGAGCGCTAACAACTGTTTCTTCTCTTCTCCCACGGAGCCGCCCCTTCCCAAGCTCCATGCACCACCCACCCCTAGCCTCTACCGCGCTGCTCCGCTCTACCACTCCAGTCGCTCACTTTATGGCAACAACTCCGCCTCTCCTCCCCCCAACATGGCGGCTGCGCCGCAGCTGGGAAAGGGGCGTGGCCAGCGCCCGGCCAGCGGCGGCCAATCAATGCGTGGGGCAGGTTATAAATATGGGAGGAGGTGGCTGCCGCGCAAGTGGCGCAGTAAGGCGAGAACGTCTCAAGCCGGCAAAAATGGCACGGCACCTCGTTTGGCGCGCCTTTGCCTCAGATGCGTCCTTCCCACTCCTAGACTCCTTGTGGTGGCTGGTTCCCATCCCTATTGGGCCGTGGCAGCAAGATAAAGGAGAGTTCATAGTGATCTTGTTGATTTTTTTCCTGGCACCATTCACCCTTGTTGCACTGCCCAGGCAGTTGAAGCACTCACCATGGGTCACACCCATGTTGTGAGAGGGAGTGTTTGTACCACGTAGAGTCAACAAGCCTTTGTACCAGCTCTTGATCCTGTGCTGCAAGGTTGGAATCTGTAGGACTAGCTGCTGCCTGTCCTGCAGCTCCTCCAAGGCTGCTTGATCCGTTAAGGTACCACTCGAACTTTGGTAATGGCCTGAATGGGACAAGAGAAGGAAGCATCATTGCAACTTCACCACTTGTTATGTTACATCAGTAGAAACAGAGGAGAAGGCCAGGGACCAGTTTCCTGCCCTCCTTAGCATTTTGGACAAAAAAGAAAGTGGCAACGTAAGCCATTGACCTTCCAGTAGTAGGAGTGGAGAAGACGATATGGGTGTAGTAGCCTGCTCTGTAGAGAAACAGGAACAGAGAAGAAGGTATCAGTCTGATCCCCACCCTTTTTCATGATTGGGAACAGAGATGAAAGTGTGGGCCTAGTTTCCAACCTTATTTCTGCAGAATGGGAGAAAAAGGCAGAGGTATAGTTCCCCACTCTGCCTCTTGAGGTGGCATCAGAGAATTTATGGGTCCTTATCCTTGCTTGAACGTATACAAGGTATAGATGGGATTTGTGTTTTTAAGGTCTCATCGAAAGATCTCCTACACCATAAACTGAGTGGAATTCAGTTTATCTTTTTCAGAAAGATAAGGACTGATTCAGTGCTGTCAGGGTTTTAAATGTGTGGTTCCTGTTTAGCTTGGTAATTTGGGTGTACCATTTAGCTATGTGCTTGTGTCTGAACATTTATAGTTCTTCAGTACTATTAATAACAAAAACTGAAAATAAGAGCTACTGTGAGGAGTTTGTCACCAATTTTATGCTGACTACTGGATATTTCATTTAAGGAGCGTTTTCTTAAATGGTTAAGTCAACTATTACGTCACTTAGAGATGTCACTCATTTCCTCACAGTATTTACATTCCACACAAATTTGGTCTGCTCACCTCTGTTTGAATAACTTGCATCAGAAATAATTAATCATGAAACTGAGATTATTGATATTTACACCAAGAGAATTAATCCTACATCATCAGCATCTGCAAACAATGTGTTCTACCTCCTACAGTTCATTGAGACTTTCCTGGTAGACAATGACCTAGGCTTGGTAATAACACTTCTGTATTCTCCTGACAACACAACAGCAATGCAGTCTACACACCCTCATCAACCCTCTGGAAACTCCCAAGTACAGAATGCAGCAGCACATCTCAGCAACAAGGTCTGCAATTAATACATCAAACCTGTCCACTCTTCACTATACTTATTTCCCATAGAATATCCTGTCAGATTCAAGGTCTCAATCCTTACTTTCAAGTTATTGAACATGGTGACCTTAAAGGTCACTTGAAGTTCTAGGACGAGGACTATGTTTAACAGCTCCAGACCTCTGGCACTATGGAATTGTCTACCACAAGAACAGAGCTTGTTTATGCAGGAGACAGCTTTCTCACATGCCTGCCTAAGTCAGGAATAAACTCAGAATCTAAATCCCCTACCCCCATTAAACTTACTGACTTCTGATTCAAGTGCAAAACCCACTTTGGTCTTTTTAATATAAACACACAGCACAGTATACTGGTACAAATGATTAAAAGCAAAATAGCTCATAATTTTTTCTTCTGGGAAGAAGATGAAAGAGAGAAAGAAAGAACCATACATGGTAGATAATTGTTACTTAATGCACTTTTGTAAGGTGCATAGGTACTGCAATACAGGCGGCAGTGTAAGATCTTGAATAGAAATAGAATAATCATTTTAAATTTTCTGCATGAATAATTTTCTGTCTCCTTCATATTGGGTCCCATATTTGTGCCTTGGAAAGTTGAAAGGTACGCTGTGTGGCATTTTCAGAACCTGCCCTCTCTTCAGAATGTATGTCCTTGCTCCACGAATAGTTCTAAAAAAGCAACTCTGGCTATGGTTAACAGCTTTAGACATGAAAGAAATATGCTGTAGGAGACTGAAGATATTTCTTTGCCTGAATCCATTAAATAGTTTAAAAAGTGGGACAAAATTATTTCCTGCATAACATTTGTGATCTGAGGAGCTATCAGCATCGTAGCATGGTTTGAGTTCTTTGCTGCTGCTTCACTTTTGTTTGTTCTACATAAAATTTCTTCAGCTGTGTTAGCTGCTTAAGTGGAGAATGTGGGGTAAGTACATTTATTTTTGTTGTATGTCTCTTCTTCTGAACAGTTTGACATCGAGCCTTCAGAGAAAAAGATGCCAGAAAATTTTATGCAGCCACAGCAGAGAGGAATAGCCCATTTTCTATGGTCTGCTACTAGTGTTTTTAAGTGAGGAAGTTTAGAATTAGCAGTTCACAAATGTGGTTGGTTGTGCCTCCTCATGCTCTGTTGTGGAATTGGAAACTGCACAGGAAACACCTAATCATGCAAAGACTTGCACAGTTAACTTTATGTATTTTGAAGTCAATGGAACTATTCACAAATATGTACAGTTAAGCGTGTGTGATTAGAGCTAAAGGGAGTTATTTTTACAAGAACGATATTGAAGTGATTATTGGTACATTTGCTCCATGACTTGTTCTAGAAATTTCAAGTGAGGTTTATCAAGAAAAACTACAAATTGTGAGTAACCAACCACTATTTAAAAAAAAAAAAAATCAAATGGAGAGTAGGAAATAAGGTCATCCATTTCTGTGTACCTCTAATGTATATAACTTCAGGAAATACTCCAACCCATTGTTAAAATTCTTTCAGCTGAGTCTAGAAAAAAGTTCAGATTAAACCTAACTTTTAAAATTTAAGTTTATGGCAAAATTAAGCTAGTTGTTGGATAATTTTTTTTTTTTTGCTATAACAAAATTGTTGCTATAACTCTTCTTTCCCCCTTTAAAAATATTTTAACCATTTGTTTCCTGTTATAAACTAGAGAAGATAAAAGATGCAAGAAAGTAAAAATACTGTAAGATGACTCAATATTTTAAAAAAAACAAACAGATGTCAGGTTGTTCCTTCAATAGTGTTGGTCGTAGGATTGCGAAGAAGTTTTAGAATTCCTCCATGGAAAATCTGAGCATCTTCAGTCTATGCCATGGAATTTTTAGAAGTAGTAGTTTGGAAATGTTGTTGCAAAGATTAATGATTTCATGCCTCTGTGACTAAGCAAAATACACCATGTGTAGAATAGTTAGAGAGACAGTAAAAAAAGGCTCTAAAATGTCTCATACAGAAACTCTTAATGAACAAAACATCATATATGACAAAGAGTACAAAGACAAATCGGTCAAGGCAAGAAAATCCATATCATCTAGGTACCAGGGAGTACTGGTATTTGGAAGAATTATTTGGTGCTACTGAGGCTAAATAAACACAGAAGAGAAACTGGTTTGCGAGGAAATGTGCTAACCAGGGAATCAAAGGAATGAGGTGCTGCAGCATGGAGTGTGGGGATATCTATAATTGATATTTTGTCTGACTATAGAGATAAAAGAATTTTAAGCAATTGTAAAAATGGATGGTTAGAGCTACACTACAAAGTTAGGTTGACATAAGTCCACTTGTGTTGACTTAGTTATGCATGTGTCTACACTTATATTTGTCTTCTGCCGACTTAAGTGGCCTGTTACAGTGATACAGTAACAGCACCTCCCTGAGTGGCACAGAGCCAAACTACTGAGGTCAATGCAGTGCAAATATAGACACTGCATTAATTGTGCCAACCTTAACAGTGCTCCAGCACCTGTCCAACAATGCCTCTGTCCTTGTAACAGTGACTGTTCTGGTCACAGTTTTGAATTCCCCAGCCCAAGGGTCACAGAGATTGGAATCCCCCCAACACCTTTTAAAACCCTCCACGTTTTTGAAATTCCTTTTCCTGATTGCCCACCTTGGTGAGCACACTTAGCACACCTTTTTTGTGTGTAGCCAACTGACCATGCCAGCTCCACACACAGAGAAAGCTACTAGATGTGCTCCTGCCTGAGGTAGGGAAGAAGTATTGGATCTCCTTGGCCTGTAGAAAGAAGACTATGCAAGCACGGCTCTGGACCACCCATAGAAACGTGGACATCTATGGGCTGACTGCACAAGGAATGGTGGCAAAGGGGCATGACAGAGATCAGCAGCAGTGTCGCATGAAAGTGAAGGAACTACCCCAGGCATATTACAAGCAAGGAGGGCAAAAAACACATTTTGTGCTGCCCATAGACCTGCCACTTTTACAACAGATTGCATGCCACATTTGGCAGTGACCCAGCCTGAACCCTGCAGTCAACTGTGTACATCTCAGAGAAGTCTGAGATGGAGATCCCTGCCATGAACCATGAGGAGGAAGCAGGAGCGGGAGAGAGACAGCAGGGCACTAAAACTATGCCATGAACTAGGAACTGTTTGAAACTCTGCAGCCGTCTAGCCAGGTGGGTCACCGATGAAAGGGAAGAGAGCTTGGGTAACTGTGTATATGCATTATTCCTTGCCATTTTTTTTCCTTTTCCTTTCCCTTTCCCTCATACCTCATCTCCCTTATCCCACCTCATGGTCTTTGTTCTCCATTGAAACATGGCTTCAGCCCATTAACAGATTAAGGCACAAGGATCTACTTTTCATTGCTGTACTGGTATAATGTTAGAAAACAAAAGGTAAGGGAATTCATTCATACAGTCTGGTTACACAGTCCAGTTACGCAGCCGACGTCACATCCGTGTCTTGTGCTGAGGTAGAGGTAGATCAAACAGAGTTAGGATTGACAACTGGCTCATTGGGCTAGATGATGGGGAGTACTCTGTTTATCATAATAGGGATGTGTCTCATTGTCTTGAGAGAGCTCAACGAAACTTGAAAGCTACACTGCAGTCCTCTCCCAAAAATTTTTAGTGATTGCAGCCTTGTTTCTTCCATTGCAACAGGACACGATTGTGCTGAGCTCTGTAGCTCCATGCTTCTGTTAGAGTGAAGATGTGTGCCAAGAAGTGCTACACAGGACTGTGATAATTTTGAAAAAGACGTAAAAATTATGGGTTGTGAAAAGTAGTATGGGAGGTTGAGAGTGGCATAGTAGAAACTTGACCCCTAGCTTCCAGAACTCCCTGGGTGATTTGTTATCCCACAAAGTTCTGTGGAAATGTCTCAAAAAACATTGCACTGGATGGCAGGGCAGGCTTACCTACCTGGGATGCAATCCTCTTTACATTGACGTTACAATGGTAGAAGCAATCCTGGTTAGTACACACAGCACTGATGCAAGCAGCCAAGTGTTCAAATACTGACTGATATACAAACTTCAGTAGATGTATGCAATGTAACTTGTGTCAACCAAACTTTGTAGTGTAGAAGTGGATGTTGTTGTCTACAAAGAAAATAAAATCTGATATGGCAACTATTTCCAGTCTTAATCCTAGCAATTCAAGTATATTGGAAAGTGCTAATAGAAATAAAGTGTTTTTTATCAACAAGATCATCATTAAATCTGGATTCTTTTCTGTAAAATTACAAATGATAGAAAAGGAGAAAAAGTCTACTCTTTGTGCTCATGGAGGTGAATTGGCTTCCGAGGAAAATCAAAGCTTTGAATGTAATGCTGATGATTGATATTTCAGTGTGTTACGTCTGAAAAAATGAATGTGTGGACTAAAAAATTTTAATATGCTTATTAATGTTCATTGGCTATTCCACGGTAAGTCTTGACTTTGGCAATTATAACACCCTTGCTGTGTAGGTAAAATGCATTTTTTATTGAGGCCTCTTCATGCTTTCTTAGGGAGAAGCTGCAGTGTGGGGTATGCACACACAAAGCCACTCTTGAGCTAACTAATGATAGGCAGGAAAATTGGTATTCAGTAATTTTGTTTAGCTTTTTGAATGTATAGAAATATCATTAGGGGGATCTTTAGTAATCATTTTAATGAATGATAATTGAACAAGCACTTTTTTCTTTGTGTTCTTGTAAGATGCATCAAACATTAATCATCAGGAAAGATTTTGGAATACAATGGAAAGATCCATTTGGCCTTCTCCCATTATGATGTAGTCTATAAATTATTTCTGAGCAATGAAGAATATTAGATTTAGAATTGTTATCTCACTTTCTCAGATGTTTCTATTCTAGGCTGAGCTTTAAGAAAAACTGGTGATTTAGCTAGTTTAGCTAATTGCTTACCAAATAAGAAATATATAATTAATTTTTGGAACAGTTTTGGAAATGCTTGTTATGTTTGAGTATTTTTATAATGAATGGTATCTGTCAGAGATGCCATTTTACTTATACTTTTTAGTGGGAAGTACAGGTGGATGATGAAATTGTTTGAAATACAATGCACCTTTTCTTCTGAAAGCAAGAAAGAAATGGGAGTTTTTCAAACTTGTAAAGTAAGCATTGATACACATTTGAAACTAAGGGTTAATTTAGCAGCAGGATAATATAATCAAATCTGAATGTTCTAGTCAGTTTATTGGATCTATGTTAAAGTCCTCCTGGAACTTTCATGTACAGCCGGCATTTAAAAACCAACTCTTTGAAATGTGTTAGTTTACATATTAGTAATTATGCTTACTTATTTTTTTAATTAAAGTGAAGATTTCAAGTGTGTAAGTTCACTTCTCCCTCTCCAACACAAATGTATGTACTTCTGTCTGATTGCAAAGTTATGTTGCATTGTACTTTGTTCTTTTCTTGATAATTACTAGCTCTTTGGCCATGTCTAGACAGGGACGCTCAGGCAAGTTAAGGCACATAAGTAATAGAACGTTAGATCTGCATGTCTAACTCAGTCCTTAGTTTGTTGTAGCTTAATCCTCCTCTAAGGATGTTTACTCCTGAATGAGAGCATCCACACTGTGGTTTAGTGGGCTTTAATTTATGTGCATTAGCTTCACACATTTCATTGATTCACCTTAACTTTCATGAGTGTCTCCATGTAGATAAGCCCTTACTTATCAGTAGTTCCTGCATCAGTCTTGAATGGTGGAAGAAAGAAAAGACCATATGGATTATGGGACTAAAGACGTGTATGTGCGCCTTGGTGATGAATCTCTGTCAGAATCTGAGGTTGGAAAAAATGCTGATATGGATGTTTTTTGTTGAACCACTGTAATGTTTGGCATCTGTCTAATGTGTCATCGTTTCCTCACTCATATGGATCCAAAATTTATAGTACCTTTCAACATTCATTATATTTTATATAGATAATTTGGAGGAAATTCAGAAGAGGGAGTTGAAGGATTTGAATTCAGTTGCGGGAGTGAGAAACCTACATCTGAGAAATTGATGTACAGGTACAGATACTGTTACTTTCCAGAGGGTTGGGAAAAGATTCTGGCATTTCAATTGAGACCAGGAAGTAATGTGTAGCCAGGAAGGAGGTAAAGATAAGAGAGATCCTATAATGGTTTGGTTGATAAGACAAAAATGCTGCTCAAGTAAACATTTCTATAATTTCTTTTCTTGATACTTTCTGAACATTGGTATATTACCAGTTATATTTTTCAAATGAAATTACAAATAAAGTGGATAAAAATGTGGCTGGTACTTGGTCTAGAAAAAACTCCTCAATGTCTTGATTCTATTGCGAATGCTTTTTTTTATATATATATAGATTTTTACTTTTACCATCTCTTCTACAACTTCTCAGTTACAGAGCTGGTTGTGTCTGCTGAGAAAAACATGTAGAGCTGTGTATCACTGGCAGAACGATGGCACTAGAGCCCATATCATGTCACAGTTTCATCAAATGTTCTGATATAAACGTTGAACGCAGAAGAAATGCCCTGGTGGTAGGCACTATATGAAATCATAAAACAGAGCTAAATAGAACATTGCTACCTTTACCCTAGTTTTTTAAGGTCAGTAACAACCATTCCGGTATGTTAATAATTAAAAGGAAATCTAATAGTCAAATCTGTTTGCATTTTCAAAACAACTGAATTAGCCTGAGTTGTTATCTCAACAGATGTCATAAAGTAAGAAAGACCTGGCCAGTATGTAATAGTTTATTTCCTGGGAAAAACCTTAATTCCATCCTAACTAAGTCTTGTCTGGAAATTTCCATACGTTTTGTAATAGGCTGTGTAGGATGTTAATGCCAGTGACGTTTTGTCGATTGTGGGTTTCTATAAGAACATGCTGTGTCCAGTAAATCTTAGTTGCACCTAAGGAATGGGGCCAATAATTGAATCAATTAATAAAATAAAATAGAATGAATTAAAAAGAGAAACTTTGTTGTGAAATGCTGTTGCCTACAGAAGAGGACATCCACAGATGCACATGGCAGCTTTAGTTTTAGGTTGCCATTCTGGCTGATCTGGCACTCTACTGGGTATGTATTTCATGGTTCATAGATATCACTACAGATGCCGAATGTAGATATAGCTCCAACCATAAGTTAAT
Source organism: Lepidochelys olivacea (assembly GCF_965140295.1). Taxonomy (NCBI): domain Eukaryota; kingdom Metazoa; phylum Chordata; order Testudines; family Cheloniidae; genus Lepidochelys; species Lepidochelys olivacea. The sequence continues at coordinate 26,054,356 of NC_140417.1, read as the reverse complement.
GAATGTATGTCTGTCTGAAAAGAATGCTCTGCTCATTACTGCAAACAAAAGTATTTTTTCCACAGCTCAGGTCCAAAGAAAGTTTTGATGCTTAACCAGTGGATACGGTTATTGGGCTATTGGATTTAAAGTTTGAGAATATTTATTCAGAAGAGCATTCATTTTGAGAGCATTTGCACAGCCATTGAAAAGCCTTTTGTATATTTGGGAGCCATACAGTCATGGAGAAAAAGCAATACCATACAACTTAAGTGATCACGCAACAAAAGTAGAAGTATCAATTGTGAAAGCAAAATATGTACAGAAAATAGGTGAACAGCAATCAGTTGGATAAATATGGTTGCACAAACCTTGAATCAAATAAGTAACTCTGTAAAAATCAGAGTGCTTACGGATATATGAACAAATAGAAAAATGACTTATGTTCATTCAGTTGTCCCCTGAGAATAATCCACCCAGCTCTAGCTAAGTGATATGGTGTGACACTGTCCAGAGCTACTCAGGTTTCAGAGTAGCAGCCGTATTAGTCTGTATCCGCAAAAAGAAAAGGGGTACCTGTGACACCTTAGAGACTAACAAATTTATTTGAGCATAAGCTTTCGTGAGCTACAGCTCACTTCATCAGATGCATGCAGTGGAAAATACAGTGGGGAGATTTTATATACACAGAGATCATGAAACAGTGGGTGTTACCATACACTCTGTAACAAGAATGATCAGGTAAGGTGAGCTATTACCAGCGGGGGGGGGGAGGGAGAGGGGGAACCTTTTGTAGTGGTAATCAAGGTGGGCCATTTCCAGCAGTTGACAAGAACGTGTGAGGAACGGTGGGGGGCAGGGGAATAAACACAGGGAAATAGTTTTACTTTGTGTAATGAGACATCCACTCCCAGTCTTTAGTCAAGCCTAAGTTAATTGTATTCAGTTTTCAAATTAATTCCAATTCAGCAGTCTCTCGTTGGAGTCTGTTTTTGAAGTTTTTTTGTTGAAGAATTGCCACGTTTAGGTCTGTAATCGAGTGACCAAAGAGATTGAAGTGATCTCCGACTGATTTTTGAATGTTATAATTCTTGACATCTGATTTGTGTCCATTTATTCTTTTATGTAGAGACTGTCCAGTTTGGCCAGTGTACATGGCAGAGAGGCATTGCTGGCACATGATGGCATATATCACATTGGTAGATGTGCAGGTGAACGAGCCTCTGATAGTGTGGCTGATGTGATTAGGCCCTATGATGGTGTCCCCTGAATAGATATGTGGACACAGTTGGCAATGGGCTTTGTTGCAAGGATAGGTTCCTGGGTTAGTGTTTTTGTTGTGTGGTGTGTGGTTGCTGGTGAGTATTTGCTTCAGGTTGGGGGACTGTCTGTAAGCAAGGACTGGCCAGTCTCCCAAGATCTGTGGGTCATCCTTCAGGATAGGTTGTAGATCCTTGATGATGCGTTGGAGAGGTTTTAGTTGGGGGCTGAAGATGATGGCGAGTGGCGTTCTGTTATTTTCTTTGTTGGGCCTGTCCTGTAGTAGGTAACTTCTGGGTACTCTTCTGGCTCTGTCAATCTGTTTCTTCACTTCAGCAGGTGGGTATTTTAGTTGTAAGAACCCACCTGCGAAATGTTCACTGCAGAGTTAGGTTGTGATTGACATCCAGGTCTGAGCATACGTGGGTTACCCTAGCCGAGGTGTGAGAAATTACTTGAATAGCCCTACCCAAGTTACGGTGTCCTCACTGGAGCTGTAATCACCCATGTATGTTGGTAGGACTTCTGGGGACATATCCCATGATTCTTTTGTGTTGCAATATTTGAGCCACTCTGACTCTTTCCCACTCAATTGTGGGAAAACGTGTCTGTCCTTCTGGGAACCCACTGGTAATTGTGGAAAGACATTGGAGGACTATGAGTCTGAATCCTCACTGCAAAATGGGTGGATTACTAGCCCAAGTCAAAGCGGAACTAGGCTCTAACCCAGTCATGCCAGTTAGCCCACATTGAAAGCCCCCCTTATGTCAGGTGAGAAGATTTTGTGTTTGGATAGAAGTGGGGTATGGAGCAACACCGGAATAAGAGTCTGGGCTAACTCTCCAGTGAAGACATAAACCCAGATGCAGTGTTTACCTGCTGGGGAAATGTAACTGTCACTTCCATTATCGTATAGTTTTTTTTTCTTCCAAGCAGACGATGAGTCTACAACTACATTTCATTATATCTTCCCCTTCAGAGCATTTGGGTTGTTTTTAAAGAGTACTCTGATTCCACTCCTGTCACTGACTCCTGTAACTGTACATTTAAAACAAAACAAAAAAAAAAGTACTTTGGACCCAGGGGAAATTTTTCCTTCATATATTTCCTATCTTCAGTTAATTTCTTCTGGTGTAGAGGAGGGAAGGTGAAACAGGTGGGAGTTCTTTTTTTTGCATTGCGGACAGCTATTTTCAGAAATGTTGATACTGCATATTGTTTTTATTTTCAGAATGTTGACACTGGAGAAGTGTCCCCTTAGTGGAGTCAAATGTTTCTCTGTTGCAAAAAGGCCATCACTGATAGACTATGGTTCAAATACTCTGGTGACATAACTTCATTGATGTCAGTGGAATTATTCCAGCAGAGAATGTGGCCCATGACAATAGATGCAGGAGTTGCTAAGTCATTTTAATCTATTTAAGACGGGGGGTATGCCTCAGCTTGCTCCTGGCTTATCCAAAAGTTCCCACACACAAATGTTAATGTTTGAAGGGGGGTGAAGGCCTCATGCAAGATCCTGAAATCTCCAGGGTAGATTACTTGACCCTTATAGATACAGCTGCATCCATCAATAATATCTTGGACTATATGATAAAATACATATTGGTTACATCCTAATTTCCTCTCCCTGAATCCTTTGGTATGCAACTAGGTCTTTCACTCTACTGTCTGGGTTGATGGTGAAGGATATTATAGCCAGATCTGGTATAAAAAGGTGCACAGTAGCATGTGCCTAATATGACTAAAAATATAGATGGTAGATCAAAAGGTTTATTTTTCTTTCACTTCAGAAATTATTGCACACACACAGTTGTCATCCCTTTAAGAAGAAAACATTGAATACATTGGGTGTAAGTATTCCTTGGCAACAAGAATAGCTATTTTGATGGATTTTTTAAAACATTTGTTTATTTTTTATGAGAAGATGGAGGCAACAAAGACAACACTACCACTGTTAATTGCCTGCTCATGTTCTTCTAATCTTCAACTTCACTGGCATCTGTATAAGCCACCCAAAGGGAAAGAATACACTTAAAAAGCTGGGCTCCATCAGGAATGATAGATTCAGGTGTTCTCAGAACTAGCAACAGACTGTTAGGCTTCATATTTGGAGATATGAATATTTTAAGCCCTGTAACTCAAAATTCTTACATATTTTTTAAAACTGTGCATTACATCAGAGGTTCTCAACCTGTGCTCTGCGGACCTCTGGAGGTTCACAGACTATGTCTGAGGCGTCCACAAAAGGTTGTCATTACCATAGAACCATGGTTTTCAACCTGTGATCCAGACACTGGGGATCTGCAAACTGTCTTAAGATTTTCAAAGGGGTCCTCACCTCCATTAGAAAAATTTTAGGGGTCTGCAAATGAAAAATGGTTGAGAATCATTGGACTACAGGACTCATCTACCAGTACTTCATTCTTAGGACCTGCAGATGGAAGAAAATTTAAAAACTTCCTATTCCCAATAGCCAGTAATCTTCTCAGCCACATGACTGCTCTAACATTATTCAGCATTACAAAATAAGATTGGAGAACTCTTCAAAATTGTGTTTGTGTGAAGTGCTCTTGAATTTAGAAACATCAAGGAGATCTGTTTCTGGAAGTCCACTCTGTTCAGTCAGAGACTGTTGAAACTGATAGATCATAAAAGCAGAGTCTCATACATTTTCATGGAGAATGCATATATTTAAATGAAAAAAAAAAACCAATTTGGAGGTCAGTAGTGTGGCAACAGTCTCATACTTTGCTGAAATTTCCACTCTTCTTCCTTTACAACTACTGTAGCAGACAGGAAATTAAATGACCCAAAACAAAGAAACAAAGAGTTTCCTTAATGTTGAAAGCCTCAGTATCAATAAAAAGGAAATTAAGATGAGACTAATTAATGTACCATGTGCCTTGAAATTCCCATGCATAGATGTTTAACCACCTTAAGTCTTTCTTTTGAAATTATGCATTGAAGTCAATATGGGCAATTTAAGCTGCAACATTGAATTCTTGCTTTTGTGGATGTAATTGAGGCCATGGTTTCTCCACATTGGTGTAAAAAATGTGTCCTGTTTTTGCTGTTGTAGCATAGGTTCTTCTTCAAGTGCTATCCCTGTGGGTACTCCACTTCAGGTGTCTGTGTATCCTGGTACTGCTGACTGGATATTTTTGGTAGCAGTGCCTGGTCGGGAAGCACATGCGCAGTAGCTGTCTCGTGGTGCCGTTGATGATTGAACTAGCACCTGCGCATCCTGACCCCCTTAGTTCTTTCTCAACCATCCTCAGCTGCAGGTGGCACTCCAATGGCAGTATGACTTTTAATACAGAGTACTGCCATTCAGACTGTCGACAGCTCCACGAGTCTTTACCAAAACCCTTGTGGTGATAGATGCTCATCTGTGCAGACAGGGAATATTGATATTCCCATACTTAGACAATTGCCTACTAAAAGGCCATACCAGGACAGAAACATGACACATCACTCGACAAACCATCTCTGTTTCACTCCTTAGGGCTACAAATCAACTAAAAGAAATCTACCCTAACTCCAGTACAACTGGACTTCATAGGAGCACAGCTGGACTCTGTAAAGGCCAAAGCTTTGCTACCGATGCCCCCATTCACAGCAGTGACCTCCCTCATCTTGGTGATCGCAGCCCATGGGTGTCTGCATGAACCTGCCAACAACTCCTGGGACACAGTGTGGCCACCACTTTTGTTGTAAAACATGCCAGACGACACTTGCGCTGCTTTCAAGGATGGCTGAACTCAGTGTATATTCCACAAAAGCACAGCCTACACAAAAGACTCATGCTGACCTCAGAGGTCCTACATTCACTACGATGGTGGACAAACCCAACAAACGTGTGCTCAGGCATCCCACTTCAACAAGATCCGCCATCCATACAAATCACAACAAATGCCTCACTTATCAGATGGGGAGTTCACCGAAACCAACATGCAATCTAAGGCAAGTGGTCCCCCATGGAAACACACTTACACATAAACCTGCTCGAATTACACGTGGTCCGCAATGTGTGCTTACATTTCCTCCCTATTATACGAGGTAAAACAATAAGGATCCTGACACAACAACATCATATGTACTATATAAACTGTCAGGATGGGGCACATTCCCACTTCTTATGCATGGAGGCCCTAAAACTATGGAACTGGTGTATAAAACACAACATCTCTGTTACAGCAGCATACCTCCCAGGCCGAGTGAACATGATGGCAGACACTTTAAGCAAACAGTTTTCCCAGGAGTATGAATGGGAACTGAACAATGAAATAACACAACATGTATTTCACATGTGGGGATCACCACACACAGATCAGTTCGTGACATCGGTAAACAAGAAATGTACAAAGTTTTGCTCATGAGCAGGACTCAGAACACAATCCATGGGAGACGCTTTTCTCATCAAATGGAAGGCTCCTCTCCTATGCGCATTCCCACCGATACCTCTGATTTCTAGAGCGATACACAAAATACAAACCGACAAAGCCAAAATAATACTCGTAGTACCGACATGACCCAAACAGACTTGGTTCCCTTACCTGACATGCATGGCAATCTGCACGCCGTTCACTCTCCCTCTGCTATGGAATCTTCTCTCTCAGGACAATAGTCAAATCCTCCACCCGGATGTGGAGAGACTTCATCTGAAGGCACGGCTCTACCCGGACGAACTAGCCTGCTCAGAACAGGTAAAACAAGTGTTAATAAACAGTAGGAAGCACAACACACATACTACCCGTCTCCAAAAATGGAAGAGATTCTTCCTGTGGTGCCAAAACAAGAAAATATCTGCAGGCCGGGCACCACTTCCACTAATCATGGATTATTTATTATCCCTAAAGAACTCAGGACTCGCTATGAGTTTGCTTAGAGTTCACCTTGTGGCCATAATGTCCTTCCATCAACAGGTAGACGGGAGGTCGGTATTTGTCCACTTGATTACCAAGTGATGTTGGACCATATTAAAGAAGTTCTGTATTAAAATCACAAATGAGTTTGATTCCCCACAGTTTAAATTCCAGGGTATTACTAATTAAGAGGTCTCTTAGTTTTTGGTACTGTTTCTCTCCCTGTCTGTGTGAAACTTGCAAGCTGCTAATTGTGTTAGTACATTCTAAGACAGAGTCTGTTCTCAAAGCAATTCTTTGTAACAACAACTACTCAGAGAGAGACTCAAAGCAATACTCTGTAACAACAGAAACAGCACCCAGAGACTCCCCGCCCTTTTGTTGTATTCATCTTGCTTTGTTAACAATTGTGATTAAAATAGAGATAGAGGATGTATGTGGATGGATGCTTGGTGTGGATAATAACTGAATGATCAGGGAGGTGCCAGCCTAAGAATCCAGTGTCCATCAGCTGAAAAAGGTGTCAAGTGGAAAAAACCAGAGGACCCCCGGAAGGCAGATTGGAATCCACCCAACAGCCTCAAGGATAGGAGAACCAAAGAACAAGATAACATCTGGCAGCACAGAGCCATCAGGAATGTGCCATAGACATCTGAGAACCTATGCCTGCATGGGAATTAAATCTGTTCCTTAAAAGTCCCTTTTGAACCCTTAGCCACATGCTCATTACTTCACTTATCTATGAAAGTGGCATTCCTGGTCTCCATTATATTGGCGCGAAGAGTCAGTGAGATGGGGCTCTCATGGCTCACCCACCATGCACAATATTCTTTGACACTTAGAACACATCCTAAGTTTATGCCCAAAATATCATCTTCATTCCACCTCAACCAACCAATTCACTTACCTACATCCACTACCCATCCTTCTCCCCTCTACTTTGGAGTTTGCAATAAAGACACTATGGTAGAGAAGGAACTGAGGGGGTCGGGACTCACAGATGCCACTTGAATCGCCAATGGCACCGCAAGATGGATACTACGCACACGTGTCCTGACCAGCCACTGAAAATCTCTGATTAGCAGCACCGGGACGCACCGACACCTGAAGTGGAGCACCCACAGGGACACATCTCGAAGAACCTCAGTTACTGCACAAGGTGAGTAACCTTCTCATGGTAGTATGGAAAAGGTTGAGAACTGCAGAGTTTAGATGAGATTTTCAAAAGTGCTCAGTAGTGGCCTAAATCCATAGTCATTTTAGTATGTGATCATATAAAGACAGTAGCAGAATACATATAAACAAGGGGGACACTTGCGAACTTATTGAGTGCTTAACTTTTCAACCTTTGCATTCTTATAACATTTTTGTCTGTGTATATTAATACACAAAGATGATAAACACACTTTTCATTTCTGTGTTTTTGTGTGAAATATGTTAGTCACTTAACAGTAAATATCTTCCACTCACAGGCACGCTCTTAACTACATCACAGCCTTTAATTTTGCCTCCCCCAACATTCCCTTCTTCATATGCCCTTTCACCGTACTACGCTCTCTCCCCCACAGTAACAGTTATGGATATGTAATGTAGTTGAGAAGGGGGTGATGTAGTAAAGGGAATAATAGAAGACTAGTTCTCCTAGAAGAGCAAAGTAAAATATGGTAGTTGTAGAAAAGATAAGTGTCTGTGGGGGGAGAAATATACAGTATGTACTGTTAAGTGATTTTAATTTTTCAGTTTTCTGCTTTCATATTAGGTATGTTGTATGTAGCAGCCTTAACTGTTTCACAATCATTTTTTGTATTATGTTGCTAGTTATCTTTTAATGTTTAGGCAAGCAAGAGGGGAAGGACAGGACAGCTATGTGGGGGTAGAAGTGAAGCTGCTGATAGATTTTATCCATCAATAGCCACACATAAAACCTTCTCCACTGTAAGAAATTTTGACAGAAGTGTAGCTTCTGACAAAGATTTTATGTGCTTACATACACAACTTATCTGTCAGCAATTGCTGGTGCATAAATTTTCAGTTATGACAAGTAAAAATTAATGTAAACCTACATTTAAAAAAAAATCAAAATATTTGCTGCACTATATCTATTCAACATCCTCCCTTTCATCGGTTTTTTTTATTATTTTTTAAATTTTTTTTGCATAAGCAATGTGTTTAACGGTATCAGTGAACAAAGGAAAATTGGGCTGCCATGGTCAAACCTCAGCCAAAGCCCAGTTTAAAACACTTCCTATTAAAATATTTTTAAACTTATATAGAAAATTCAAAAGACAGAAACTATTGCTGAAAAATTTCACACCAAAAGGCCTCCTACTTTTAATGAAAAACATGAATTTGTCACATTTTAGAAGGCAATCTTAATTATGGAACTACAACCAGCACCTCCACAAAAATATATGAATATAAATCTTTTTAGTAAAGGTTTTATATAAAAGCAGCACATATTTTATGAAATACCTGTGCCAAGAAGAAAAAATACACATTTCTATTTTTTTATTGTTGCAAAACGACTTTTTTGTGGAACTCTACACATAGTCTCGGTAACAGCTCTGCAGCTGTTATGAATCACTTTTTACCAATTGAGAATCTGCCCCACACACCATACAAAATGGACTGCCATATGGCAGAGATTTCAAAGACTTTCCAGACTAAATGTAGTGATTATGGATACCATATTTTCACTATATTCTAATCATTCTCTTTATATGGACCAATTCTGCAAATATAAATAAAATAAAATAAGCTTGGCAAGTAACACACAAACCTCAGCATGAAAAGATAGAGTGAGGAAACGAGTAACTACAGCCCTCCTTCTGCCACTATCTAAAGTGTACTTTCTATCACCTGCCTCTTGAACAGGGAATACTAAACATTATTACTGGCATACTCAGTAAATCTAGAAATATACACAATACTATAAATGTGTATCACAGCAAAGCCCAAACAAAAAAACTTGCAGAGATTATTTCAGGCTACCACACATTTAAAAAAAAGATATTCTCACTACTACTCTTTGATCAGAATTATTTTGTATATAAACTAGCAAAAAACAACCTGCCAGATTTTGCATTTGTGAGAACTGCACAACAAAATACTAAGGGATTGTCTACACTACCATAGAATCATAGAATATCCGGGTTGGAAGGGACCCCAGAAGGTCATCTAGTCCAACCCCCTGCTCGAAGCAGGACCAATTCCCAGTTAAATCATCCCAGCCAGGGCTTTGTCAAGCCTGACCACTTAAGTCGAAGTTACATCGACTTAAAGGTGTGTCTACACTGTGCTATGTCGGCAGGAGATGCTCTCCCGCTGACATAGCTTCCACTTCTCATTGAAGTGGAGTAATTATGCCAATGGGAGAGTGCTCTCCCATTGGCATAGCGCATGTTCACCAGACATGCTACGGTGGTGCAGCTGCACCAATGTAGCGCGTTAGTGTAGACTAGCCCTAAGTAGTGTTGAGAAAAAGGATACAACAGATCTATATAAAAAAGAACAAGGAGTACTTGTGGCACTTTAGAGACTAACAAATTTATTTGGGCGTAAGCTTTTGTGGGCTAAAATCCACTTAATCAGATGCATGGAGTGAAAAATACACTAGGAAGATATAGATAGATATACACACACACACATACACACACACATATACAGAGAACATGAAAAGATGGGGGTTGCCATACCAACTCTAACGAGACCAATGAAGGTGGGCTATTATCAGCAGGAGAAAAAAAACTTTTGTAGTGATAATCAGGATGGCCCATTTCAAACAGTTGACAAGAAGGTGTGAGTAACAGTAGGGGGGAAAATTAGCATGGGGAAATAGTTTTTAGTTTGTGTAATGACCCATCCACTTCCAGTCTTTATTCAAGCCTAATTTGATGGTGTCCAGTTTGCAAATTAATTCCAGTTCTGCAGTTTCTCGTTGGAGTCTGTTTTTGAAGTTTTTTTGTTGAAGAATTTCCACTTTTTGGTCTATCATTGAGTGTCCAGGGAGTTTGAAGTGTTCTCTGACTAGGTTTTGAATGTTATAATTCTTGACATCTGATTTGTGTCCATTTATCCTTTTGCGTGGAGACTGTCTGGTTTGGCCAATGTACATGGCAGAGGGGCATTGCTGGCACATGATAGCATATATCACATTGGTAGATGTGCACACGAACGAGCCCCTGATGGTGTGGCTGATATGATTAGATCCTATGATGGTGTCCCTTGAATAGATATGTGGACAGAGTTGGCGTTGTGTTCTGCACAGCTGAGGTTATGGGGCAAGTGATGCTGCTTTTCCACAATTTCAGCACGTGCACATCAGCGAAAGCACTCTATGTAGAAGTCCAGTCTGTTATTTCGACCTTCAGGAGGAGTCCACGCAAAATGCTTCTTTTTGTAGTGTTGGTAGGAAGGTTTCTGTGGGTTAATATGCTGTTCAGAGGTGTGTTGGAAATATTCCTTGAGTCGGAGACGTCTAAAAGTAGGATTCTAGGTCAGCACAGAACTGTATCATATTTGTGGGGGTGGAGGGGCAGAAGGAGAGGCCCCGAGGTGGGCAGAAGAATCTGTCCTGGTTAAGAGCATAGCTGGAGAGATTAACAATATTGTTGGGTGGGTTAAGGGAACCACAACACACCTGTGAACATGTGCACGGGCTGAAATTGTGGAAGAGCACTTGGCCCATAACCTCAGCTGTGCAGAACACAATGCTATCCACAGCCTCAGGAACAACTCTGACATCATAGTCAAAAAGGCTGACAAAGGAGTTGCTGTCGTCACCATGAATAGGTCAGAAGATGAACAAGAGGCTGCTCGGCAGCTCTCTTACACCACATTCTACAGGCCATTACCCTCTGATCCCACTGAGGGTTACCAGAAGAAACTACACCATCTGCTCAAGAAACTCCCTGGCAAAGCACAGGAACAAATCTGCACAGACACACGCCTAGAACCCCAACCAGGGGTATTCTATCTGCTACCCAAGATCCATAAACCTGGAAATCCTGGATGCCCCATCATTTCAGGCATTGACATCCTGACAACAGGATTGTCTGGCTATGTAGACTCCCTCATCAGGCCCTACGCTACCAGCACTCCCAGCTATCTTCGAGACACCACTGACTTCCTGAGGAAACTACAATCCATTGGTGATCTTCCAGAAAACACCATCCTAGGTGCTATGGATGTAGATGCCCTCTACATCAACATTCCACACACAGATGGACTACAAGCCGTCAGGAACAGTATCCCCGATAATGTCATGGCAAACCTGGTAGCTAAACTTTGTGACTTTGTTCTCACCCACAACTATTTCACATTTGGGGACAATGTATGCCTTCAAGTCAGCAGCACTGCTATGGGTACCCTCATGGCCCCACAGTATGCCAACATTTTTATGGCTGACTTAGAACAGCGCTTCCTCAGCTTTCGTCCCCTAACACCCCTTCTCTACTTGCGCTTGATGACATCTTCATCATCTGGACCATGGAAAAGAAGCCCTTGAGGAATTCCACCATGATTTCAACAATTTCCATCCCACCATCAACTTCAACCTGGACCAGTCCACACAAAAGATTCACTTCCTGGACACTACAGTGCTAATAAGCGATGGTCACATACACACCACCCTATACCCGAAACCTACTGACCGCTATACTTACCTACATGCCTCCAGCTTTCATCCAGACGACATCACACGATCCATTGTCTACAGCCAAGCTCTAAGATACAACCACATTTGTTCCAATCCCTCAGACAGAGATAAACACCTACAGGATCTCCATCAAGCGTTCTTAAAACTACAATACCCACCTGCTGAAGTGAAGAAACAGATTGACAGAGCCAGAAGAGTACCCAGAAATCACCGACTACAGGACAGGCCCAACAAAGACAGTAACAGAACACTACTAGCAGTCACCTTGAGCCCCCAACTAAAACCTCTCCAGCACATCATCAAGGATCTACACCGTATCCTGAAGGATGATCCCTCACTCTCACACACCTTGGGAGACAGGCCAGTCAACACGGTTTCTGAAAAGGGAGATCATGTCTTACTAATATATTAGAGTTCTTTGAGGGGATCAACAAACATGTGGACGGGGGGATCCAGTGGACATAGTGTACTTAGATTTCCAGAAAGCCTTTGACAAGGTCTGTCAAGGTTCCTCCCCCACTCTAAACTCTAGGGTACAGATGTGGGGACCTGCATGAAAACCTCCTAAGCTTACTTTTACCAGCTTAGGTTAAAACTTCCCCAAGGTACAAATTAATTTTATCCTTTGTCCTTGGAATATCCACTGCCACCACCAAACTCTAACTGGGTTTACTGGGAAATGTAGTTTGGACACGTCTTACCCCCCAAAATCCTCTCAACCCTTGCACCCCACTTCCTGGGAAAGGTTTGGTAAAAATCCTCACCAATTTGCATAGGTGACCACAGACCCAAACCCTTGGATCTGAGAACAATGAAAAAACATTCAGTTTTCTTACAAGAAGACTTTTAATAGAAATAGAAGTAGATAGAAGTAAAGGAATCACCCCTGTAAAATCAGAATGCTAGATACCTTTCAGGGTAATTAGATTCAAAACATAGAGAATCCCTCTAGGCAAAACCTTAAGTTACAAAAAAGACACACAGACAGAAATAGTCATTCTATTCAGCACAATTCTTTTCTCAGCCATTTAAAGAAATCATAATCTAACACATACCTAGCTAGATTACTTACTAAAGTTTTAAGACTCCATTCCTGGTCTATCCCCAGCAAAAAAGCAGCATATAGACAGACACAGACCCTTTGTTTCTCTCCCTCCTCCCAGCTTTTGAAAGTATCTTGTCTCCTCTTTGGTCATTTTGGTCAGGTGCCAGCGAGGTTACCTTTAGCTTCTTAACCCTTTACAGGTGAGAGGATTTTTCCTCTGGCCAGGAGGGATTTTAAAGGGGTTTACCCTTCCCTTTATATTTATGACAAGGTCCCTCACCAAAGGCTCTTACGCAAATTAAGTTGTCATGGGATAAGAGAGAAGATCCTTTCATGGATTGAGAACTGGTTAAAAGACAGGGAACAAAGGGTAGGAATAAATGGTAAATTTTCAGAATGGAGAGTGGTAACTAGTGGTGTTCCCCAAGGGTCAGTCCTAGGACCAATCCTATTCAACTTATTCATAAATGGATCTGGAGAAAGGGGTAAACAGTGCGGGGGCAAACTGCTCAAGCTAGTCAAGACCAAAGCAGACTGCGAAGAACTTCAAAAAGATCTCACAAAACTAAGTGATTGGGCAACAAAATGGCAAATGAAATTTAATGTGGATAAATGTAAAGTAACGCACGTTGGGAAAAAATAACCCCAACTACACGTACAATATGATGGGAGCTAATTTAGCTACAACTAATCAGGAGAAAGATCTTGGAGTCATCGTGGATAGTTCTCTGAAGATGTCCACGCAGTGTGCAGCGGCAGTCAAAAAAGCAAACGGGATGTTAGGAATCATTAAAAAAGGGATAGAGAATAAGACGGAGAATATCTTATTGCCCTTATATAAATCCATGGCACGCCCACATCTTGAATACTGCACACACATGTGGTCCCCTCATCTCAAAAAAAATATACTGGCATTAGAAAAGGTTCAGAAAAGGGCAACTAAAATTATTAGGGGTTTGGAATGGGTCCCATATGAGGAGAGATTAAAGAGACTCTGACTTTTCAGCTTGGAAAAGAGCAGACTAAGGGGGGATATGATAGAGGTATATAAAATCATGAGTGGTGTGGAGAAAGTGATTAAGGAAAAGTTTATTTACTTGTTCCCATAATATAAGAACTAGGGGCCACCAAATGAAATTGATGGGTAGCAGGTTTAAAACAAATAAAAGGAAGTTCTTCACTCAGTGCACAGTCAACCTGTGGAACTCCTTGCCTGAGGAGGTTGTGAAGGCTAGGACTATAACAGGGTTTAAAAGAGAACTGGATAAATTCATGGAGGTTAAGTCCATTAATGGCTATTAGCCAGGATGGGCAAGGAATGGTGTCTGTAGCCTCTGTTTGTCAGAGAGTGGAGATGGATGGCCGGAGAGAGATCACTTGATCATTACCTGTTACGTTCACTGCCTCTGGGGCACCTGGCATTGGCCACTGCCGGTAGAAAGGATACTGGGCTAGATGGACCTTTGATCTGACCCAGTATGGCCGTTCTTATTGTCTTCGCTTACAGATAGCCCCCCAACCTTAAGGAAATACTCACCAGCAACCACAAACCACACAACAAAAACACTAACCCAGGAACCTATCCTTGCAACAAACCCTGTTGCCAACTCTGTCCACATATATATTCAAGGGACACCATCATAGGACCAAATCACATCAGCCACACCATCAGAGGCTCGTTCACCTGCACATCTATTAATGTGATGTATGCCATCATGTGCCAGCAATGCCCCTCTGCCATGTACATTGGCCAAACCAGACAGTCTCTATGCAAAAGAATAAATGGACACAAATCAGACGTCAAGAATTATAACATTCAAAAACCAGTCAGAGAACACTTCAAACTCCCTGGACACTCAATGACAGACCTAAAAGTGGCAATTCTTCAACAAAAAAACTTCAAAAACAGACTCCAACGAACTGCAGAACTGGAAACTGCAGAACAGGAATTAATTTGCAAACTGGACACCATCAAACTAGGCTTGAATAAAGACTAGAAGTGGATGGGTTATTACACAAACTAAAAACTATTTCCCCATGCTAATTATCCCCCCTACTGTTACTCACACCTTCTTGTCAACTGTTTGAAATGGACCGTCCTGATTATCACTACACAATTTTTTTTTCCTCCTGCTGATAATAGCCCACCTTCATTGATTGTCTTGTTAGAGTTGGTATGGCAGCCTCCATTTTTTCATGTTCTCTGTATGTGTGTGTGTGTATATATATATATATATATACACATCTTTCTACTGTATTTTTCACTCCATGCATCTGATTAAGTGGGTTTTTGCCCACGAAAGTTTACACCCAAATACATTTGTTAGTCTCTAAGGTGCCACAAGTACTCCTCGTTCTTTTTGCTGATACAGACTAACACGGCTACCACTCTGAGATCTAAATCAGTTTTCCAGTATGAATTCTACATCCTGAGGCTGCTTGACAAGACAATAAAACTTTATTCCATTGAAAAATTGCTCTCACAAGAGAAGAGCAGTTTAACACTAACTTAACTAAAAACAACTGAAAACACAGTATACAAGTTCAGGTCAGAGTAATAACACCAATATATGGCAAACAGATCACACTCAAGTGAAAAACTACAAAAGACTCCATACCAAACGAACAAAGGTGAACCAAAAAAGCAAATAGTGTTACAGACATAGAGAGAGAGAGTCCTTTGACATATAAAAGCTGTTATAAAACAAGTTTCCAAATGAATTTTTTTTGGTCTGAATTTTCTAGGCATATTGAGTCCTTATTCCATAAATTGCTTCGGTATTTTCCAATGAAAGCAGCTACAAAAATGGAAAGTGTTATTTACTGAGTAAGTATAGATATATTATGACAATTTAAATGCAATATCTAAAAATAATTGATTCTTCACCACAATGAATTCTTGGTGGTGCACAGTAGAGATACAGCAGTGATTTCTTATCAGAAAACAGTAAAAGATTCAGTGTTGTAATTTATGTAATTCTATAAAGGAATTAAGTAATTGTAAAACTAACTAACTTCTCTCTTATCTAGTACTTACAATGATCAAACTTTTTAAAATTTCCTTTTATCAAAACTTTCTGAGTTATAAGCAACTTTATAGCAGTGGTACATTTCAGAAAAGTATAATATCATTTACTGTAATACACAGATTGACAGAACAAAAGGAACAGTAGGCAAAAATACCACTTAATACAGAGACATCTATTCATACCACCAGTCAACAAAAGAATACTATTATCTAAACAAGCTAAAGTCTATATGAGCCATTCAAGAATTATTGTTGATGTTACTGATGCTGAGGACATGAGTCTTATGAACTTCTGTACCTTTACCAATGTTACACAGACTCTCCTTTCCATTTTACCTTCTAAAGTGACTATTTAATCTTTCTTTTTAAATAAAATTTAAAACCCTTCCTTTCACTTAAAAAACAAACCAACCACCACCACAAAAAAACCACATATGCACAACCTAGCAGTTTTCCCTAATAGATTTGTAGTATCAAAAGCTAAAACTTGAAATTGCTTCTATTGAAATATTTTGTGCTTGTTTTCTTAAAAACTGTGTATAAAATGTTTTAAATAATCAAACCAGCTCTAAAAGAAATGTCCAGCAGATGGCAGAAACATACTGTACAAGAATTTAAAATATATTCATTTGTAAAATACTTTACTCTGATTATGCATTAAACAGACTGCTCTAGATTTATTACAAATTAGAATAACAATAATCTTCTATTTAGATAGCACTGTTCATCTTTGAGGATCCCAAAGTGCTTTACAAACCACATACAGACAAAATTACATCTTATGCTGAAAGGAGCTGTACTTTGTGATCAAATGTAGTGACTGCTTTAGGATTGGAAGTAGGACTGATAAGTGATTAAAAAAATCATTGTGATTAATCACATGATTAAAAATATTATTTGTGATTATTGGCGCTATTAATAATAGAATACCATTTATTTAAATATTTTAGATGTTTACTACATTTTCAAATACAACACAGAATAAAGTGTATGGTGCTCACTTTTTTATTACAAATATTGGCACTGTAAAAAAAAACAAAATAAATAGTATTTTTCAATTCACCTAATACAAATACTGTAGTGCATTCTCTTTATCGTGGCAGTTGAATTTACAAATGTAGAATTATGTACAAAAAAAAACTGCATTCAAAAATAAAACGAGGTAAAACTTTAAGGCCTACAAGTCCTATCTTGTTCAGCCAATTGTTCAAATGAAAATTTTTTTACACATTTGCAGGAGATAATGCTACCAGCTGCTTGTTTACCTGAAAGTGACAACTGGCATTTGCATGGCATTGGAGCCAACGTCGCAAGATATTTACATGCCAGATGCGCTAAAGATTCTTATGTCCCTTCATGCTTCAACCACCATTCCAGAGGACATGCATCCATGCTGATGATGGATTCTGCTCAATAACAATCCAAAGCAGTGCGGTCTGACGCCTGTTCATTTTCATTATCTGAGTCAGATGCCACCAGCAGAAGTTTGATTTTTCTTTTATGGTGGTTCGGTTTCTGTAGTTTCTGTATCAGAGTGTTGCTCTTTTAAGACTTCTGAAAGCATGCTACACACCTTGTCCATCTCAGATTTTGGAAGGCATTCAGAATCTTAAACCTTGGGTCGAGTGCTGTAACTATCTTTAGAAATCTGATATTGGAACCTTTGTGTTTTGTCAAATCTGCAGTGAAAGTGTTCTTAAATCAAACAACATATGCTGGGTCATCATCCAAGACTACTGTAACACAATATTTATGGCAGAATGCAGGTAAAACCATGGAGCAGGACACATACAATTCTCCTCCAAGGAGTTCAGTCACAAATTTAATTAGCACATTTTTTTAAACATACATGGAAGCATGTCCTCTGGAATGGTGGTCGAAGCATGAAGAGGCATGTGAATATGTAGCATATCTGGCACGTAAATACCTTGCAACGCTGGCTACAAAAGTGCTATGCAAACACCTGTTCTCACTTTCAGGTGATGTAAATAAGAAGTGAGTAGAAAGTTGGCAGCCCTACCATGCAAATGCCTGTTCTCACTTTCAGATGACATTGTAAATAAGAAGTGGCCAGCATTTTCTCCTGTAAATATAAACAAACTTGTTTGTCTTAGCAATTGGCTGACCAAGGAGTAGGACTGAGCGGACTTGTAGGCTCTAAAGTTTTACATTGTTTTGTTATGGAGTGCAGTTATGCAACAAATATTTACATTTGTAAGTTGCATTTTCATGATAGAGATTGCATTACAGTACTTGTATGAGGTGAATTGAAAAATATTTCTTTTGTCATTTTTACAGTGCAAATATTTGTAATTAAAAGTAATATAAAGTGAGCACTGCACACTTTGTAATCTGCGTTGTAATTGAAATCAATATATTTGAAAATGTAGAAAAACATGCAAAATATTTAATACATTTCTGTTGGTATTCTATTGTTTAACAATGTGATTAACACTGCAATTAATAGAGATTAATTTTTTTTAGTTAATCATGCGAGTTAACTGCAATTAATCCACAGCCCTAATTGGAAGCGAAGAATAGTTTATTTGATTGAAAATGCTGAGTAAATATAGATAAGCGTAAAACACTTAACCAAGTTAAAATTTTGACTAAGGTGTTGTGGTTAACCTTTTTAGATGTAAGAGCTTTACAAAAATCTCATTGTCATTTACTTGATTTCTCCATGCTGATATTCCTCATTCAATATGGAACACATTGACAAATGTGGATCCCATTAGTGTATTTCTTCGATTAAAAAGTGTGTGTTATATTTATTTTAATAAAGGCTGTGATCCTTCCAGCCCTCCTGGACTCTAAGCAGTCCCTTTGTTCTCCCTTTGTTAGTAAGGATTACTGCACACCATCCCAAGATGGTAGCATAAAAAAAACACCTCTCCATTGTCCCCTTAGTAGCAGAAGTTGCTGCACTCCACAGGGTAGCAGTATAGGGGGAGTCCATGTTTGCCGTGTGCTGTGCTTCCGAGTACTAGGAATCCTAAATAACCAAGCTGTGAGTAGTTAATCCACCTCCCCAGAAGCAATCTAGGTTGAAGGAAAAATTCTTCTGCTAACCTATCACTGTCCAGCATGGGGGCTAGGTTGACATACCTATGTCTCTCAGATGTGTGGATTTTTCACACCGCTGAGTGAAGTAGATATGCCAATATGTTTTCAGTGTAGACCAGCCCTGTCGCTTAGCTTGATCTCCCCCCCCCCCCCCCGGAGAAGGAGATAAGTGTGGCACAGGTGTTTCCCCTTAAAGCAGGCACACTCAAACTGGGGGTTAGGACCACTCAGGGGATCATGAGGTTATTACATGAGGGGTGACGAGCTGTCAGCCTCCACCCCAAACCCTGCTTTGCCTCCAGCATTTATAATGGTGTTAAATATATTTAAAAGTATTTTTCATTTATAACGGGGGTCGCACTCAGAGGCTTGGTATTTGAAAGGGGTCACCAGTACAAAGGTCTGAGAACCACAGCCTTAAAGAGCCAGCTAACCATGTGTCATCTTGGCTAATTAAAACTAACTTATCAGCACGGTCCTGTGTCATAGTCTTCTCTTAAAACTGTACTGAAGGTCTTGTATTACTCATTGCTTTCCTGGCAAGTTGTTGCTCCCACTCTTTTCTGATAAAATAAACTCTTAAGTAGAGAACTCTACACTTCCTGGGACTTCTCTACACATCAGAGTTGTGCCACTTTACAGCTTTAACTATGTTAGTATAGCTATAGTTCCCCTTGTGCAGGCACCGTTATTTTGGTATAAAAGATGTTTTATACCACTATGGCAACATCCTCACTAATGCGTTGTACCAATATAAGTATCTCAGTTTTAAAAAAAAACAAAAAAACATAGCCCTACCCAAATAGTTATACTAGTAAACAAAAAAATCTCTGTAGAACAGCCCTAGATTGCCTTATCAGTTAGGCTACCTTGCACATTTTTATTTGCATTGCAGAAATGGCTGATGGCCCCAATCAGAATCAGGGGACCCAATTATACTAGGGGCTGCAAAATTATGAAGGAAGGGGCACATCTCTGTCTTTACATGCTTACAATCCAAATAAGTAAAACACAGGGTGGGGAACAGTAATACATAAAAGCAAACCTTGACTGATGTATTTGTCTCCATATTATTTTAAATCAATATGGTCTAGTACAGCGGTTCTCAACCTGTGGTCCACTGACTGTGTGTAAGGGGTTTGCAAAAGACAGACGGAAAACTGAACGAACAGAATTCAACTATATATACACAGACAATATTTTTCCAAAGGGGTCCGCACCTCCATTCGAAATTTCCCAACGGCTCTGTAAAGGAAAAAGGGTTGAGAACCACTGGTCTAGTAAATTTAGCACATAGCCTGGAATTCTTGAGTTTAATCCAGACTCTAATCATTTCTCATTTTGTAGATTTGGACAAGTCAAACTTCTCTGGGTCTCACTTTCCCTATAAAATTGGGGATAAGATTTACTTACCGGATACTGGCGTTATTCAAGGTAAATTCATGTTTGTGACGAGTTTTGAAAACAATGAGCACTATGGCCAGATTCAACAAAGGACTGAAGCATGAGCTCAACTTAAGCTTTCATCCAGTTATTCCAGAATCTCTCTACCTTTATAACTATTATAGCATGTGTATTCTCCTCCCCCAAGGGGGGGATCCAGATTAAACTTCTAGCTTTTATCCACCTTCTTTTGTGGTTAGAAGTGGTGGTGACAATGTTTGGGAGTCTTGAATTCCTATTACAGTAGAACCTCAGTTACAAACTGACCAGTCAACCACACACCTCATTTGGAACCGGAAGTACATAATCAGGCAATAGCAGAGCCTAGACACACACACCCCCACCCAAAAAAAAGGGGGGGGGAGAATATACAGTACTGTACTGTGTTAAATATACACTACTAAAGGGAAAGTTTTAAAAAAAAATTGACAAGGTAAGGAAACCTTTTATGCTCTTTTCACTTAAATTAAGATGGTTAAAAGCAGCATTTTTCTTCTGTATAGTGAAGTTTCAAAGCTGTATACTATGAAGTCAACGTTCAGTTATAACCTTTTGAAAGTACCACAACATTTTGTTCAGAGCTACGAACATTTCAGCATTTCAAACAGCCTCCATCCCAAGGTGTTCATAACTCTCAGGTTCTTCTGAACTTGAAGTGGGACAGTATATACCTATCTCAGCTATTGTTTCAGGCTGCATGCAGATTCAGGCAGAGAACTATATACTCTTCATGTTTGAAAGGTTGCCCTCAGAACAGTTCCATGGCCATAGTGAACAGTGCCTTGCTGTACTATACACAGTTTTCTAAATGATGCAACATGCCCTGATCTACATAAAGCTTTTCCATGTTTTGAAGAAGAGTATATAGGCATCCTCAGTTATGGCTGTAGTTTGTTAGAATATGGTTTGGATGGCCAAAGCATAGAGTTGACTCTGAAATCAGATGCACTAGTGTGTACTCTAGTGGAGCTCTATGCCACTGCATGGATTTATGCGAGTGCAGGCAATGGCAAGATTGTGGCCCATATTACTTTATACAAAGTTGTTGTATGATGGGTCTCTACAGGAATTGAAACTCTGTCTTTTGTTTTTAAACTCCTAAAAATTTTTCCTCACTCACATTGAATGTCCAACCTGTATAAATTGTGCTGGTCAAAAAAAAAGAAAAAAAATTGTGAAAGTTTTTCCATCAAAATTATGAAATTAGAAAAATTTTATCCAGGCCTGGTCTATGACCCACTTCAGCCAGAACCAAAATATAAACATTGCTTACGTATATTAAATACTGTTGAAAGCCCTATGTAGATTCAGCCATAGTGGGCTTCTTGGATAATAAGCAATCAAAACAATTAAAAACCAAAACAGTTTAATGTAATTTATTTGAAATGCTTCCATAAAAGTTTAAGGCCATTATACACAAATATTTCATCAACACATACATTCTCTCCTCTTTTCCATCAATGCTTTTTGCTAAGTTTGGCCAACAGTTGTCATAACAAAAGTTCATAACCTAATATATTTTCTTTTTTTTTCCCCCATCAATAACATGTTCCTTTGTCTTATTCTTCAAGGGCATGCTCAAACATTCTACTCTAAAAATGAAGCAGTTTAAATAAATTACAAGCCTGCAATAGAAAAAAAATTCACAATGTTTTAAAAACTATAAATACAGAAATAAGGTCTACAGGGTAAAACTGACAACAGTATTTTTTTTAAAAAAGTAATATACCTTGTTTTTATATTGATTATCTTGCCACACTGATTCCTTTAATGCACTTCATGACATATGTACAAGGTAAGTGACATTTTATTTCCTGCTTTCTTTCTGTAAACTTGTAAACACACATGAAACAAATATTTTTGGCAATAATTTAGCAATTTTACTACTTGTGCTGGTGTGTGTCTAATTTGCAAAGGTCATCCTGAATTTTTACAATATCAAGGATCATGTCAGTTAGTAAGGACACAAATTTTGCAGCTTACTTTACCTTTCAGTAGATTTCTGCATTGAGAAATAAAAGATGAACCAAGAATTCCTAAAATAGTCAGGCTGGTGCAGTGTTTTTGACTGCATTTTAAATTGGCTGATGTGCCTCTCATCATAATGAGTCAGGCCAATAATTGACTTACTTAAATCAGCCACCAGAAAACACAGCAGTGATTCCAATTACAGCATGAGGTTTAGATGCAGCAAAATTTAAAAAAACCTAACTTGACAAAAATATAAAGGGTGTGATATTTCCTAAAGGAAAATAAATTCCCTTTTTTATTTAAACTTTCTCTGTCCCCTAAGGGGTGTTTGTACAGCACCATAGATACAAGATTGTGTCTCAGTCTTAAAAAACAACTACATGTAATTGTAAACAGTCATTTACACAAGATCTTGGGATGTTTTAACTTTAGTTTAGTGGTAACGGTTAGTCACATCAGTGAGTGCAAAATGCTGGAGGGCCTATTCAATGATCTAATGCTTTTTTAGATTCTTCCTGTCTTAATCAGGATAATACAGAGTTATACATGGCACTGTAAGCAAACTACCAACTTTTTATTTACAAATACCCAACATTCCCAGCACTTAATCTGAAGATTCAGTATTAGCAGTAGACTTCTCTTTCAATTGATTTTAGTATTATGCGCTCCAATAAGTAAACCACGAACACTACACTGACTCTAATTGACCAGATTACTATGTTGGTTTGCGGGATTTTCATACAGTGCTTCATACTTTCTAAAATTAATCCCTAAGAGTCACTGTTGACATGGCCTACTCTTTACATTTCCTGTTGATTTACCACCACAGTAGCTAACTTACCTTATTCCAAGATGTTATTTTTGTAGACATTTGCCTTTCTGAAAATTTTGAATGCCATTCCTAATTAAATGCAGACTTCAATACCCCTTTAAAGAGCCACTACAAAGTTTGTCTTTAGGTGCCACGTTAGAGGTCAAACACTGTAAAAACCATGGAGAGACTCTTACGTAATATACATATAAACAGTAGTTTAGACAGAGGAGACGTGCTGGGGAGGTCCACAGGGTCCAGTGCCCCCCCCCAGATTTCTGCCAGGGTTTATATGCCCTGTCCTGAACCCTGCTGAATACCACCAGAACCTTTAAATTGTGCCTCCCTACTAACAACAGTTACGCATCATCTCTGAGTTTAGAGATTCTTTCTATCAGCAGGACAATGAATATAACTGGTCAAGTACCACTTTCATCCACCCAGATGTTTATGGAAATATCACAGGATAGGAGTTGTAACAGATTCCAGCTTACATAGATTGGCAGTTACAGTACTACACTCAAAAGGTACAAATACAAGAAAGATTGTGTTGACATTGTCACAAAAAAGTGTTAAAAGTGCTTTTCCAAACTGCTCCATTTATGGAATGCAAATACTGTACAGGTAAGACACAGGTTTACTTGCATGAACTGTAATTTTCTGTCAAATGTTGGTTTCTATCTGTTTGTCATTCTCACAAGAGTTTGTCTGTTCCATGCATTCAAAATCAATGTTGACTTCACTAGTGTCCATACTACAGTCTGACTCATTGTCTGATTGGTCCATTTGCTCAAGCCTGCTTTCTCCCTGTGGTACCCTACTCCGATTTGGGGATATTAGGAAATGTCCTTCTGAATCCAGTGTTCCAGCCTCTATGTCACACACAACTGTTTCTTTGGCCTGTCGGATACAGTTAAGCCACTGTTGTTTGTTGAAGGAGTCATTGGCTTGCAGCGAGTGGGACTGGCTTTGCGATCCACTTTTGAAGCTGATTCTAAAGAAGTTTTTAACTGAAAAACAAAATATGTCCGTTGATTGCTTTGGGTGTCTGCATTTTTAATGAGAGTACATTAAAATACTAAAACACTCTACCGCGTTCTTAGGTTTACTGGGTTGCTTCCCCAGGGCTAAGTTAGAAACCCATAGAATAAATAGGAGCCGAGGGAAAACCAAGGAACTTGTCGCTCCTACCTCTGTAGGGTAGTGGGGCATCCCCAGATACTACTGGAGTTGCTAAAAGTTAATTGCTTGCTAGGTTAATTAGTTTAGAATTCAGCCAGTATATTGATGCTATACATGCATAAAACCAACCCCAAATGCCTAAACTGGCTGACTTCTATGCCAGTTTACCGTTTCAAGCTTGGAACCTTAAGCAGCTCAATAGAGTTGGTGCTACCCACAGAACCCTGTGGAGCCTCTCTGGCTATAACGGCCCTGCAGAGTTGAGAAATTTCACTTTTGCTCCCTATGGAATAGCCAGGACTACTTGTTCCTGTGGCAGCTTGGGCCCCCTCTTACCTGTAATCCACAACATAAATCAGTCACAAAAAACTTTCAACATTATTTCTCAGAAAAGGTTAAAAGATGGTTTGTAATGGAAAACTTGTTAATTCGTAGGCATTGAGTCTACAAACACTTAACATGCTTAACTTTAAGAATATGAGTAGTCCAGTTGACTTTAAAAGGATGACTCAGATGCTTAACATTAAGCGCATGCATAAGTATTTGCATGATCACAGCCTTAACTGTGGAGTAGCAGCCAATGCCTCCATAACAAGATGAAGAATCACAATAGATAAATCTTGTCATAAGGTTTCTAAATAAGTTAGAAAATTTCAAAATATACTCTAGGGAAGACTGTTTATAATTTCTTGTTGTGCTGCTACATTCTACTCCCTTTTCCACTTCCCAGTGCAGTAAAGGGGTGTTTCTGTGTGTTTTGGGTGGGGAGGGGGAGAGAATCACATTATTGATATGATGGATTTTTAAAATAGACATTTAGAGTCTTGCATAATAACATTTTGAAAAAAAGGTCAAATTTTTGACCTAAGATGTTATTTTAAATTAAGGGAGGAGATTTCAAAGTTACATCTATTTCCTATGAACTAATGATAAAGTATTCAAATCAAAAGTGTATTCATACTTCTCTCATTGTTGCTAAATGCACCACGTATGGATCCACCTAGTCGCACCTCTCCATCCTGCAAATCTTCCAGAACAAGATCCTTTACTGGGATGGGCTGCCGGTATAGTTGGTAGCAGAGTTGTTCATTATGGGTGATAGCTCGGGTAATCACCAGCACTTCTTGGAACAAGAAGACATGCAGTTTCTGTTAAAAAGCATAAAAGGAAAATAAATTCATTTTTCTTTTTAAAAAGTCACTGAACAAAGTTTATTTCAACTGTAATATACTCCAACAGTATATATTAGCTTTTAGTTCCCCTTGCTTAGACATAAATAAGCGTAAATTTGTTCACCACAGCCATCACTGGGCCTCTCTTCCCTCCCTCCCATAATAATACTGTAGGTGGCCTAATATAGTATAAATATTCATACCCACTTGTAACTTATGTAAACTAAGGAGAAAACAAAAAATGCTTTTCTGTCCCCATATCCAATGTGTTTAAGCAGTGATCCGAGAACATCTTGCACAACGTGGTCCTTATTCATAACAGAAATGAAATGTTATGTTTGAGGTTCCATAACTTTCTCAGTTGCAGAAATGAGTTCGCATGAATCTGTCTACCCACACATGGAAATCACATCTCCCAGCTGCTGTGTAGAAGTACCATCAGTGTTTCTCTGAGATACTGTGGCCAGGTCTACATTACAAAGTTAGGTTGACGTATGCCACATTAGGTCAAGTTAATAATGTACGTGTCCATACTACCGAGTCCCTTCCACCGACCTAAAGGGCTTTTAAAGTTTACTTCTGTACTCCCCCTCTGCGAGAGGCGTACTGCTTCAACAGACATCCATGCATGAATATGGGGATAGTGTAGAGACTGCACTGTGTAATTTGAATTAATTGACCTCCAGGAGGTGTCCCACAGTGCTCCACTGTGACCGCTTTGGAGAGCGCTTTCAACTCCACTGCACTTCAGCCAGGTACATAGGGCACAGCCCCCCGTTAAAGCCCTGGGAACTTTTGAATTCTCATTTCCTCGTTTGATCAGCATGGAGAGCTCATCAACACAGCTGACCACGGATGCTCAAGGCTGTAAACGTGCTCCAGTATGGAGCACGCAGGAGGTAGTGGATCTTATTGCTGTGTGGGGAGAAGAATCTGTGCACGCAGAGCTCCAAATCAGCAGAAGAAACCAGGGCTTTGGAGCGGAGCCCGGAGCTGGAGTGTGGAGCTGCAGGTTTTTGCCTGGAGCCGGAGCGGAGCCGGAGCACAGAAAATCTTGACTGCTCCATTGCTCCGGTTTTTTCTTCATTTTCTATTCAAAATGAATGATATTTAGCAAGAAAGTCCTAAAGGTGCCAAAAAGTTTCAGATTGTAGAGCAACTGATATTAACATCTACTTTACGTAATATGTCAGTTATTCTCACTTCAGCCGAAATCAAGATTTAATGTACAGATACAAAATTAAAGTTTTTTGGAGATATGTTTTATTAAAGAATCAGATAATTATCAGACATCCGGCTACACTGCAGACTGCTCCCACCCTTGTGGCCAGGTTAGGCGAGTACGTACTCGCGTAGATTAGTTAGATAGATTAGTAAGTGTTGATACTTCTTTTGTAAGGGTTGATCAACGAGAAGCGCTGAGTGCTGCGATTACGGAAAAGTGTGACGCAAGTTGCAACATTTAAGATATCACGAACAGGTATACTGCAAAAGAATAATGTTTTTGTTTATTGATATATTAAGATATCGCTAGAGATATTAACCACTTAAGTTCATTTCTCAAACGGGCTCCCATTACTGGTACATTTGTTCATTTGTACATGGTCCCATATCACTCTGATGGACTTATTTTATATGTCATATGTTCAATGGTCTTTTGGTAGTGTTTGTAATTTTAAATTTACTGAAAAAGTCACGTGCAGCAGGCATATAAATATACAGTAAACATTTTTGCATAAATTAGGAGTGATTTTTGTGATATATCCAGAGTGATTGGAAAACGTTCAACACAACTTTGGGGATGAATCCTAAGGTTATTTTAAGAAAAAAAGTTTCTGTGAACACGTGTCCTAAGGGACCTACAGTCCCTTCAAGGAGGTGATGAAAAGTTAACTTCTGATTAATATCTCAAAAACACTTTAATATAAACTAATGAAATTATGTCTGTCTTAGCGTTAGTATGTGCTACCATATTACCTTATCCAAAATTATCTAAACCGTAGGCATCCCGAACTGGTGCTTGGTCATTTTTATTTCATAATTCAAGAAAGGCTTGTCATCGACTGCCCCAGATACGAGTGGTAATATGTTCCATAATAAGTTAATTTTTGGTGATTATGTTTCAAATTTATGGTTCCAAAGTTGAAAAATAAGTAAGTAAAATTGGATCATTCTAAGCAGATTAAAATTTTTAAACAGTTTTCTTGGAAATGGTTAATTATACAAAATAAATTAAGAGTACCATTTTAATGCATGTTTTAGCATTAAATCATATTCCAGGGTCGTATCTGTTAAATAGTCAATGATTTAAAAAATATTAAATAAAATTGGCCTAGCCCCCCCAGTTCACGACACCTGTAGTTTAAATAATTTTATTTGAATGATGCTGTATGACAGAATGTTGGAAATCAACTTTAATGGGAAAGCGGATTCAAATTGCAAGCACAGTCCTTTTGGAAAAGAGAGCAAATTTTCAGAAATATGTTTTTCCTTCATCAGGCTGGAAACATTATACAAGATAGAACCTGTTTATTTGCTCTATTTGTATAATCTATTCAGACTGATGAAGCAAAAACGTATTTCCGAATATTTGCTCTCTTTACTAAAAGGACTGTGCTTGCAATTTGAATCCGCTTTCCTGTTAAAGTTTATTTTGAACCTTGTAACGTGTAGTCTTGTTACGTCCCAACAGTTAATGTTGTAGAACAGTGATAGCACGTACTAACGCTACGGCGCATACCAAATTTCATTGATATATCTATATTAAAGCATTTTTGATATATTAAAAACTTGGAAAATATTTCAAATATTTTTACTGCAAAATTCCATAAAAACTAAACTTGCAATTTATAAATAAAAATGTATATTATGTATATTAAAATACTTCATTAAAACTGCAAGAAACATGTTAAAATATTAAAAATATATTTTAATAATAATTTTGTATAAAAAGAAAATGCGATCATTTTTGTCCAGAAAATCCAAAATAAATTCGGAATACCTTAAGTGGTTAAGATATCACAAGCAGGTACATTATAAAAAAAAATACAATGCTTTTGTTCATTGCTTTTCGAAGATCATAACAAGAAACATTGGGATGCGGTAGCAGCACAAGAAGATTTGGCCATGGCTTCAACAAAAAATTAAAAAATCAAATCTGCCCCCCATGACTGATAGCCGATTTACGGAAAAGGATCTCAATGACATCTTTACTTTTGAATTTGAAAAGCCAAAATTTGGGCTTTTGGGAAAAGCAAAGACGAAATCGGCAACGTGCAAGGTGGAAAAGGAAGTGAATGGCGAGCTCAAACCATGTAGCTTCAAGACAAGTGAAGCAAATGGTGTGAAAAGTTTCAACCTTTGGCAGCACGTAAAATGTAGCCATCCTGAAAACTATGCAGCTCTGGTTACAAAAAAAGACCAGGAAGATGAGGCAAAACAAAGCTGATGCGGCTAAATGACATTCATCTGGCTCTTTGAAAACTCCTGGAGAAGAGATTTTTTGCAGAGCTTCATTTGAAAAGAAACCCAAAATTGAGCAAACAAAACTTGACTCATATTTGAAGTCCTCAAAGGTTACAGTCACCATGGATGCCAATACTTTCTGTGAAGGGCTGATGGAAATGGTTTGCTTGAGTTCAACACCTCTCACTACCTTCAGGCTAAAGAACAAAGGATTCTAAAAAATTGCAGGTGAAATGGGTCGGCAGCTTGGCGTTTTGATGGGGCACGATGCGGTTCATCATTTAGTTGTCAGCACAACTGAGTCTGGTCGCGAAGAGCTCAAGAAAGCTTTGGAGCAAAAATTGTTTCCACAGGTTGCTGCATCCATTTTCAGGTAGCACAAAATTTCCCTGCAATCAATGCTCAGTACTATGAAGAAGGAAAAGATAAAGCTGTGGTAAAAACCTTGGACATAAATTGACACTGATAGTGCACCACAATTCTTTGTATGTGAAAGATCAAGTAAAAGCTATTTTAGGAAAAATTTGGGATCAGTGAAATGCAAGTGTTGAGCATCTGCGTTGACAATGCTGCAAACATGACGTGTGCTGTCAAAAATTTCAGCAAGGACAATGAAACCATTTCTACCTCTGAGAACAGGGATGTGGACAGAACAAACTATTTTGCCTGATGAAAGAACTAAAGGAATGGATGAAATTGAACTCAACATGGATGCTACTGCACAATGGGTTAATGACCCCCTAGCCTCATATTTCCAACATGGCTTCATGAGGATGACTCAAAAGTCCAGCTGATGAGGTGTGGTATTCACACTCTTCAGTTAGCAATCTGGGATGGACTGAACAAAGAACATGCAAAGAAATTTCTTGCAAAAATTCAACAAGTCGTTGTCAAACTACGAACCCCAAGTATTCAAAGTGTTCTGCTTGATCGACATGGGGTAACTCAATCATTGGATACTGTGACTTGCTGGGGTTCAACATTTGCGATGATTGGCTTCTCCTTTTTCAATCTTACTGTGAACAAGCGGCTGCTGCTGGAACAAGAGAACTCAAGTTAACAAAAGCTGAATGGGACTAAATGAAGAACCTGCGATACCTCTTGGCAAAGCCAAACCTAACAACTGTGAATCTTCAAGCTGTCGATGTAATCCTGGGAGTTTTAATGAAGGAATGGCGAAAACTGTCAAAATTCTTGCAAGAAAATGGTGGACAAATTGCAGAAAGAATTCTATCCTCCATGCACAAACGCGAAGAGAAGCTTTTTGACAATATTATTTTCCTTGCTGGAGTTTATGTTGACCCACGGTATCGGATTCTTCTTACCTCAAGGGATATACCAAAGGCAAAGGAAGGGCTCCTTGATATTGCTCGACGACTCGAAAAACAAAATCTATTGCTACATTTGAACTCAACAAAAGAGGTTGAAGAAAATGAAACAACAAAAGGAGTCATCAACAATCGAATTTGCGGTTTTGGAAAGTTCACATCCTTCAGAAATAGCAGGCTGTTCTCAAACTTCCATCTCCACTCTGAACTTGTTCGAGCGTCCACCCCTGAGATGCCTTCAGCCATCACAGGGAAATGGAGATAATTCAAGCACCAATTCTTCTGAAGATGCCTTCGAAAAGGAATTGGATAAACAAGAAAGACGCCGGCGAGTTTCTGCAATTCATAATTGTAATGAAGCATTATTCAAGATAAATTTTTGGGAAGATTGTGAGGCGATGGAGTCTATTGGTAGGCTAAAAGTTAAGTCTGTATGCACTTTTTTATTTAGTTAAAAGTTAATTTGAGACGGAGCATGCAGCGGAGCTGGAGCAGTCACTATTGGTGCTGGAGCGGAGCAATTCAAAATTTGATTGCTCCAAATCCCTGGAAGATATGCTAACTTCTATACCAAAATTGCACAGGTTATGGGGGGTGGGGTGGGGTGGGGGGAGTGCTACATCAGGGACACACAGCACTTCTGCATGAAAATAAAGGATCTTTCGCAAGTGTACCAGAAGACAAGGGAGAACAGTCGCTCTGGTTCTGAGACACAGACATGCCACTTCTATGAGGAGCTGCATGCAATTCTAGGCGGTGACCCCACCACTACCCCAAAATGCTCCATGGCAACCTCAGGTAACAATGAGGGAGACATGGTTGACCAAGAAGAGGAGGAGGAAAATGCAAGGCAGGCAAGCAGGGGGATCCATTCTCCCCAATAGCCAAGAACTTTTTTTTTTTTTTAAAACTCTGGAGCCCATCACCTCACAGGACCAATTGTCAGCAGAGCGTGATGCCGAGGAAGGCACCTCTGGTGAGTACACATTTTCAATCAAACTGTAGGGGTTACATGCTATTATTTTTAATATTGAATCTGAATAAAAAAAATTGGGATACTGGTTATCAGCGGCCACTCCAGCTACACAGAGGGTACTCTCAGAAACAGACTGTTTATGTGCTTGGGATGGCCCAGGAATCCTCCAAGGAAATCTCTAGGAAGCTTTCATGGAAGTACTCTGCAATTCTTTGCAGAAGGTTTCTAGGAAGGGTTGCCTTATTTCGTCCACCACTGTAGACACTTTCCCATGCCACTCCAGTATTAAAGTTTCAGGCATCAATGTGGCGCACAGCATTGCAACAAAAGGACCAAGTCTGTAGCCAGACGCTTGCAGCATCTGCTCTTTCTGCCTCTGTTACCCTCAGGGGAGTGATATCACATATGGTCACCTAGGGGAAACAGGGGAAGTTTTAAATGCTAGCCCTTAAACCGCAAGCAATTCGATAAGTAATCCACCCCGGTTTGGTAAATTCTGGGTCTCGCAACCATGCTTTCCAGAGCGTGCCCTGATTGTGATTGGAAGGGATCACCCCATATTGCAGCCAGCATTTAAGTTGGTGGCAGGGGGGGAGGAGAGAGGCAACACTTCCTGGTAGTCTCCCTTCCACCCAGAGGTGAAAGTAAGCCGGTACGGTGTACTGGCAAGAGCCAGTGTGCTGTACTAGGGTGGATCGGCTTCCCCAGGCGCAATTTAAAGGGCCTGTGGCTCCCAGCAGCGGCTGGAGCCTCCG
Source organism: Lepidochelys olivacea (assembly GCF_965140295.1). NCBI lineage: Eukaryota > Metazoa > Chordata > Testudines > Cheloniidae > Lepidochelys > Lepidochelys olivacea. The sequence continues at coordinate 26,022,351 of NC_140417.1, read as the reverse complement.
GCCCTTTAAATTGCTGCCAGAGCCCTGCTGCCGGAGCCCTGGGGTAGCAGCAGCAGGGTTGGGGCGGTGATTTAAAGGGCCCAGGGCAGTAGCAGCAGCCGCCAAGCCCTGGGCCCTTTAAGTTGTCCCCGGAGCCTCACCACCGCTTCTCCAGGGCTCCGGGGACAATTTAAAGGGCCCAGGGTGGTAGTGGCGGCTAGAGCCCTGGGGAAGTGGCAGCAGGGCTCCGGGGACAATTTAAAGGGCCCAGGGCTCCGGCCGCCGCAACCACCCAAGGCCCTTTAAAACCCTGCCAGAGGCCCCGGCTGCTGCTGTTACCCTGGGGAGAGGGAAGGAGGCACTTGCTGGTACAGAGTGGGCCGGGGCTGGCTCTGACCTCCCCCAGCCCCGCCCCTTCTGCCTGAGGCCCCGCCCCTTCTGGGGGCCAGAGCTGGCCCCAGCCCAGCCCTGTACCGGTAAGTCCCAAGACTTACTTTCACTCCTGCTTCCACCCCAACCCAGTGCCACTTTTGTAACAATCAAACTATTTGCGGTGCTTTACGCTGGTGCCTGTCCTCAAGCACCATCCAGGTTGCTATGGGTTGGAACCACTGATACAAAAGAATGTATGAAAAGCTGCAGCACAAGATGTATTGCCCATGCCTTGTGGCCTGCCTTACCATGGCTGTAGCAGCAAACTGATTCTTGCAGTAGCCAGTGGTTCTGCTTACATTGTGGATTGCATGGAAGTGCATTGAGGGGTGTTTCTTTTATAAAAAGATTTAATCTTGCACCAGAAACAATTATGCACTGTCAATGCTACCCTTGTGGTTTGTATTCTTTGCACCTGAAACCTTGTCCACAGGTGCATCCTCCATATAGGGACAAAGACTTTCCCAGATTAGACGGCAGAAAAAGAAGACTTGGGAGGACATGCTCAAGAGTTAATACATGCCTCAGAGAGTGACAAGATGGAGCTCAGCGCATGGACGATTGTACTGTCGGAGAGCCTGCACAATAACTGTGAGGACATGACAGCATGCAGGGAGCACAAGCATGACACGCAGGACAAGATAGTGCAGATTTTGAGGGAGCAAATGGACATGTTAAGGCGTTTGAGGTTCAAGAAAGGCAACTGGATGCTAGAGTCCCGCTGCAGCCTACGCTGAACCTGCTGCTATCATCGCCAAGTTCCACATCCTTCTCTCCCAGACGTTCTAGGATTGGGGGGGGTGGGTATCCCTTGCACTCAGCTCCAGACAAGGGCACGAGGACCAGAAGGCACCCATTTCCATACCTTTGATTGTTACTGCAGTGCAATTGTAAGCAAGCTGTCCTTGTTGTCCCTCCTCTCCCCCATGTTATCAGCCCCTTACCCTGAGGTTCTTACTTTTCTTTACTGTCTCGCAGTGTTTATGAGCATAATAAAAATTAATGGATTGAGGAGAAAAGACTATTCATTCAGCACACTGTGGTTAGTGGGGCTGTAGTTTACAGGGGAGTATAACTTTATTTGCATAAATTGGGTTAATGGAAAGGAAACACCTTGATTTTCACAGTGCTCCAGAGGAGGATTATTTTTATTTGTAAATTGGAAGCTTTGTTTATCCTATTTTTGTTAATCATTTTATAGAGGAAAAAATGTTTCGTTTAAGTCCAAGTGTATCAACTACTCCTTAATGTACCTTTTTTTTTTGAAAATTGTAAGCTTAACTCATGAAAGTTAAAAGATACTGCGAAGTACTAGAGATTGTGCATACTATGAATTCCAGCCAAACTTCTGCTTAGAATACTCAGTCTGTACCAGGCATGAGTAATTAAACAAACTTTTATAAAAATCACAGAGTTTGGGCAATTTAGAAATAGACACAAACAATGTATCTTACTAGTTAAAGCTGTTAAAATTGGGGTTGAAATATTACTGCTGCTTACTCCAAATTCCCGAGAAAAGCTTGCATTTGGAATCAACTTATTAGGGCTGTCAAGCAATTAAAAAAAAAAGTGAATGGCGATTAATTGCGCTGTTAAGCAATAACAGAATACCATTTATTTAAATATTTTTGGATGTTTTCTACATTTTGAAATATATTGATTTAAATTACAACACAGAATATGAAGTGTACAGTGCTCACTGATTTTTTTATTAGATATCTGCACTGTAAAAAACAAAAGAAATAGCATTTTCAATTCACCTAATACAAGTACTGTAGTGCAATCTCTTTATCACAAATGTTGAACTTACAAATGTAGAATTATGTACAAAAAAGCCTGCATTCAAAAATAAATCAATGTAAAACTTTAAAGCCTACAATCCACTCAGTCCTACTTCAGCCAATCGCTCAGACAAACAAGTTTGGTTACTTTTGCAGGAGACAATGCTGCCCACTTCTTGTGTACAATGTCACCAGAAAGTGAGAACAGGCGTTCGCATGGCACTGTTGTAGCTGGCGTTGCAAGATATTTATGTGCCAGGTGCGCTGAAGATTCATATGTCCTTCCATGCCTCAACCACCATTCCAGAGAACATGTGTCCATGCTGATGACAGGTTCTGCTCGATAACAATCCAAAGGAGAGCAGACTGATATACGTTCATTTTCGTCATCTGAGTCAGATGCCACCAGCAGAAGGTTGATTTCCTTTTTGGTGGTTCAGGTTCTGTAGTTTCCGCATCTTTTAAGAGTTCTGAAAGCATGCTCCACACCTCGTCCTCCACTTATGGGCTGGTATAAGGGGTGCCATTGGCCACGCACCCTCTCAGTTCCTTCTTGCAGGTTAATTCCAATAGAAGAGTAGGAGGATGGGTCCTGTGGAATGGACATGAGCAACATCTCAAAAAACGACTTATGAAAGGTTAGTAACCATTTTTGAGTACTTGCTCATGTCCATTCCATGTTATGTATCTCACAAGCAGTATCCCATGAGGTGGTCTTAGAGTTCATGGATATGTTGACTGTAACATTGCTTTTCTAAAACAGGTCATCTCAGGCCTATTGGATGATGGCGTAATGTCAGTGCATACCTTCGTATCCCAAACAGGTTGTGACTCTGCAGATGTCCTGGATTGACACCTGCATGAGAAATACTGCTGACGAAGCCTGGGCTCTTGTGGAGTGAGCAGTTGAGATGGCTAGAGGCAGGACATTCACTTGCTCATTGCAAGCTCAAATACAGGCAGTTACCCAGGCTGAGATCATCTGGGCTGACACAGGAAACACTCATTCTTTTTGCTATTGCTACGAAGAGTTGCATGGGCTTGCAGAAGGGTTTAGTCCCCTCAATATAGAAAGGGAGGGTACACCTAACTTCTGAGGAACAGCAGCTTCACTCCTTAGAGTTCTTGTGAGGATTTGGGAAGACAACTGGTAGGAAAATGGCTTCGTTGTTATGGAAATGTGACACCACCTTTGGTGGGAAGGCTGGATGGTGGCATGTATGGATCTTGTCCTTAAAGACCACCATGTAAGGTGGTTCTTCATTTCAGAGACCCTTCTGGCCAAGGTGATTGGCACCAGGAAGTCAACCTTCCAAGAGAGAAGTAGCAGGAGAACATGATGCTAATGGTTTGAAGGGGACTCAAGAATAGGGTGACCAGATGTCCTGATTTTATAGGGACAGTCCTGATTTTGGGGTCTCTTTCTTTCTCTTATTACCCCCCACTCCCTGTCCCGATTTTTTACATTTGCTGTCTGGTCATCCTATCCATGACTCTTGGCCAAACCAAGTTTAAGTCCCAAGGGGTGGGGTTGGCTTGTGGACTTGCGGACAGAGCCCCACCAGCCCCTTGAGAAAGTGTACTGTCATCTTGTGGAGAACACTGACCTGTCCTTCACTGGAAGGTGGAAGGCTGAGATGGCTGCTAAGAACACTTTAATAGAGGAGAGGGCCACGCCTTGCTGCTTTAAGTGGAGCAAATAGTGCAAGATAGACTAAAAGGGAAGATAGAGATGGAGAGAGAGCATGTTCAGAAGCCTTACAAGAGAAACTCTTCCACTTGGCTATGTAGATAGTTCTTTCTACTGCCTAGCAAGATTTGCTGAACCTGTTCCTAGCAAGCTTGTTCAGGTTCAGCCATGCAGGGAGGTGGGGTTTGGGTGAAACAGCTGGCCGTGGTCTTATGAAATCAGGCCCTGACAGAGTGGGAGTGAGAATGCGGTTGTCAGAGAGAGCCAGGAGCATGCCGAACTAATGTTGGTGTGGCTATCCCGTGGCTATCAGAATAGTTCTCGCCTTGTCCCATTTGATTTTTAGGAGGACCTTGTGAACCACGGGCATTGGGGGAAAAGCACAAAGTAGGAGATGCGTCCATGGGAGCAGGAAAGCATCAGAGATGGAGCCTGGGCTGTGTCCATGCAGTAAACAAAACTGATAGCATTTCCTTTGTGCCTGGTAGCCAACAGGTCCAACTGGGGAGGCCCCCACCTTTGAAAGATGAATCTGGTGACCTTTGGGTGAAGGGACCACTTGTGGTGAGAGGAAAAAAAATCTGGTGAGATGATCTGCCAGTACATTCCAGGCTCCTGAGAGATGCAACACCTCAAGATGAATGGGGTGCTTTGCGCAGAAGTCCCACAGACAGGTGGCCTCCTGCCACAAGGCTGAAGATCAAACCCCTCCCTGCTTGTTAATGTAAAACATGACCACAGAATTGTCTGTCAGGACCTGTACCACCTCACCTGAGATTTGGGGAAGGAACACTTGGCATGCTAAGCATACTGCCCTGAGCTCCCTGACGTTTATGGAGGCCATGGAAACCATGCAGAACCTCAGCGTCCTGAGATAGCTGTTGAGACAAGACAGGTCCAAGATGGTTTGGAGGCCCCCTTTCGGATTAGGAAATACTATGAGTAAAACCCCTTCCCTCTCAAGTCTTGAGGAACCTCTTCCACAGTCCCCATACTTAGGAGGGATTGCACCTCCTGGACGAGGAGTTGTTCATGAGAAGGCTCCCTGAAGAGAGATGGGAATGCAGGAGGAAGGGGTGGATAAAAACTGAAGGATATATCCAACTGTCAATATATTCAGGGCCCAATGGTCTGATGTTATGTATGACCATGCTGGGCTGAAGAGCAACAGAGGTTCCAAAAATAAAAGGGGTGGTGGATCTGAAATGGTGACTGGTACAATGCCCTCAGGCGCACCTTCAAAAGGCCTGCTTGGGCCCTCCGGAGTATCTTTGAGACCTCAGCTGGGAAGCTGAAGTGGTCGGGAGTGGTTGGCGCCATTTTATAACCTCTCCCTTTTCTTTTGTCGTGTTCCTGTCTTGGAGGCACCAAGAACCAAGCAGGTGCTGGGGCCAGAAGTGCTTCCTAGATGCTGATGGAGCATAGAGACCTAAAGATCTTAGGGAGGCCTTTGAGTCCTTCAGGCCATGAAGTTTCATGTCCATCTGCTCTGAGAACAGAGAAGAGCCTTCGAAGGGAGGGTCTTGGATAGACTGTTGGACCTTGTGAGGAAGGCCGGATGACTGGAGCCAAGAACACCACCTCATGGCGACAGCAGAGGCCATTGTCCTGGCTGCTGAGTTGGCAGTGTCCAGAGCCACCTGGAGAGAGGTCCTGGCCACATTCTTACCCTCCTCCAAGACGGCAGCATACTCCTGCCTTGAATCTTGGGGGCAGGGAGTCTTTAAATTTAGTCAAGGAGTCCCACCAATGAAAGTCTTATCTGCCCAGCAGAGTTTGCTGGTTGGAGATACGTACTTGAAGGCTACCCATCAAATAACCCTTTCTTCTGCAATGGTCTAGTCTCTTGGCATATTTTTACTTAGGGGTAGCACTTGACAGGTCCTCCCTGTCCCTTTTGTTTGCTGCAGACACCACCAGTGACCCCCGGGGGAAGGGGTGTGCGCACACGAGTACAGGTGTTCGAACCCACTTGCTGGAACATAATTCTCAGCCCTCTGAGGTGGGGGACAGAGAAGTAGTAGTTTGCCACAGGGCCTTGAGAGGTCCGATGACCACCTCATTCATGGGCTAAGTCACCTTTGAGGGAGCTGCTGCAGCCACGATATCAATAAGGCTGTGTGATGTCTCTTTGAGCTCCTCAATTTCCAAACCCAGGTACACAGCGACCGGCTTCAGAAGGTCCTGATGGGCCCTGCAGTCATCCTGTGGAAACAGGGTACAGGGTCCTGCAACAGCCTCATCTGGGGAGGAGGAGGCGGAGCGCCTTCCTCTGCCTCAGCTACATCTGCTGGAACCATCTCCTCGACATTGGTACCAGAGCCAGGTCCAGTGTTGAGTGGGAAGGAGTGGTAGCCTGTCTCTCAGAAACCACTGAGTAGGAGTGACAGGAGGGAGAACCCAGTACCTGGGGAAACCTCCAGGGGTTCCAATAACCATGGAAATCATGGCAGAGCAGTACCTGCGTCTGTCTCCATATGTGAAAGAAGCGTTCCAGCAACTGTCACAGGTGGTAAGAAGGAACTGAGAGGATGCATGGCCAGCGGCACCCCTTATGCCAGCGCATAAGCGTGCAGCTCCAGAGGGTGCTAGAGCTGGCCCAGCTGATACCATTGCTGGAAATTTTTTCCTCAATGGAGAGCACAAACACCTAACATAGAATGGACATAAGTAAGCACTCGAAGAAGAACTGTGTGTTTGGTTAAACAGTTAGCACTAGTTAAACCCATTTTTAGGCTCAAACAAATTAACCTCTACACCCTACTGGAACGTGCCAGAGCAAGGTATTCATGCCTCCTGGCTTTCTGTGTGAGTTCTACCAAGGATGAGTAGCTTTACAATCTAGGAATGATACCACTAGAGTTGAACTGGTTGAGGCTTCTAATCAATCTCTTGTCCCATCTGACCCTACCCCAAGGTCCAGCTCACCCCATCCATTCTGTGGGCTGTACTGAATGGCTATAAGCCTCCAGCAAAGGGCCTCCTGACTGGGTGTTGGGGAGCTTGCATCAGGGAGCCTCATTCTGAAGCAGACTTTCCACTGTCAAGATTAAGCTCTCTGGGGCAGGGACTGGCTTTGTTGTTTGTCTGTAGTGTCTAGCACAACAGGGTTCCGATCCCTTATTGACATTAATTGGTGCGACCATAAGAAAACTACCACCATGGGGGGGCTTATAGCAGGTATTCTTTTGGCTTCCTGGGGAACGAATAAGGCCCCATAGATACACATAGTGGGACATGTTCATTAGTGACGAATGGTAATGAAAATTACATGTTAGGTGTTAACCAGTCAAAAGAATATACATAAGCAGTAAAGTAATGCAGCTTGTACTAATGTGGCATTCTGTGACATATAAGAACAGAAGAGAGGTAAGATAAAACTGGTCCCTTCTGCTTCTTCTTAACACCCTTTTATTAATTGCTGTTCCTGCCACACACGCAGTCTGCCTCTTCAGTATGTCAGTTAAGCTTACATAATGATACCCACTAAATTTCAACAGTTCTAATAAATGACTGGCGATATATTGACTTGAACAACATTAATTTTGGGCATTTTTGAACGACCAGCCAAGGACTTGCATATGAAGACTTAATTTGAAGATGTAAATACATGAGGGTGAATTATGCCCCCCCAAGAGAGGAATCTAGTACATAATTATACTAATTCCCGCCCCCCTATTAAAACCTACATATTTTAGACTACCAGTCAAATGCACGCACATAAAGACATATTAATCTAAATTTGAGGCAGAATTCACCCCCCCCATATCAATTTAGACATATTTATAGGTGCAATATACTCCAGGAGAGGCACATACACAGTATAAATTTTCCCTGTGCATGCATCTGGCAGTAATCTAACGTGTATGTTGTAATAGTTAATATTTATCAAGTCAGTATATTTTCAGTTGCACATGTTTATTAGATTTACACGTTTCTTTCTATGACAATCAATGTAGAAAGGCTTCTGCATAGACCCAAACTAAACCATGTTACTTGTGACAGATTAAAGTGACCATGTCTCTAACTGGTTATAAAGTCATGGTGAAAAACTGTAGTTTAGATAGAGCCTCAGAGCTAATGCTTCCTCTGTTACATGTTAATTTACTACTGTGGGTTGCATTTCAGAAATACACATCTAGTATTCAGTCAAGAAGAGCTAAATTTAAGCAGTTTATAATGCAATTCATGGACATTAATTCATGTTTAACATGCTAAATTCATAATTTGTATATTATCATTAAAGACTAAAGCTATTTGCAAGCTGATTAAAAATACCATACTAATACTTGAAATGTAATTAAAATTAGTTGGGTCCTATTTTGGCATTTCAAGGATACAAGCAAAAAGTTGCACAAAACTTCACCAATCTTTCTTCCTAGTTCAAGAGACTTAAGCAAATTTGGTTTAAATATTTGGCTACAAGTAGAGTCCTACAAATCTGCAGATATCCATGGACCATTTTTGCAGCTTGCAGCTCAGATTTGGATACAAAATTAGTATCCACACAGAGCTGTGCAGCACACACTCACCCAAATGGACTGGCTGTCACCCAGACCTCAAGCTCCAGCTTGGCTCTCTGAATCATGCAGCAATGGGCTGCAATATGTGGCATTACCCCGCTGGGCATTTTGGGAGTTGTAATCTCCAGATTGCTTAGATGGAGAAGGTAAACTATAACTTACAAAAAAGAACGTGACCATGTGCTCCTGCGTAGTGAGCTAAGTGCTGCGTGCACTAGAACTGCCGCGTAGGGATGTCTGAGCCCCTGACTGGGAAGGCAGTGCTGCACGTGAGGGCCCAGGATTGTAGCCTCCCTGCCTGGAGCGGAGAAGGGGGTACGGCATAGCCCTGAATCACTGGTGCACAGTGACCTGTGGAGGTGTTAATAGAGCCCTACAAATCCACGGATATCCACATCCGTGGACAATTTTTGCAGATCAGACTATCCATGCAGCACTCTGGTAAGTACTGCATATCTTTTCTACAGGAAGTATAAAAAGGTATCTGCAATTTCCCCTTTCTTTTAAAGAAAAGCAGTTATCCCCAGCCAATCAAGTGGCAGTTCTCCCACAGCCTTCCTAGTGCAAAACACAAATGGTCCACATGAGCTGGGACCACCATTTCATATTTCCACGTCTAGGGCTTGATCCTTCTCCCATTAACTTTAGTGACAGTGGGATCAAATCTAATCTCTCTTACAAATAGATGTAACTGTAGCAGTCCAGAAGATGAGTGAGCTATTTTCTAGGGATTTAAATACAGTGTGACACTGAGGAATTCACCCGTGTTCCTAAAGGCCACCATGAAGGGATATAATCTCACAGAATAGGATCCTGCATAACACAATGGTCCAACCACCTTCCTCTCTCTCAAAATTGAACCAATGCTATATCCTCTCTACCCCAACTTGTAACACCATAGCACTGAAGACACCTTATCTAAAAGTATATAGTGATAAAAAAAATTTACTCCTTACCGCTCCCCTGTTGTTCTTTAGTTCACCGTGACAACACACAACACGTGCGTTATCGATCAGTGCGTCCTTTTGGCCTTCTTCAAGATAAATGAGCCTCTCTTTGTAATACTGGCACTCAGATTCACCTGTCTTTATGTTGATTTCTGCAACTATACCCTGAATTATATTTATCTATGGAAAAAGAACAAAGAGGAATGAAAATACCTGAACTTCCATCAGATGGGCCTTTCACACTCATTCTTAATTGTAAGAAGATAAGAGGAAGAGAGTCACTTTACTTCACAAAGCATTTCATATTTCTTAGTCAGTCTTATAGTGATCTTGTTTGAAAGGTTTCATTTGTAAGGTATGAATGAGAGCGCCAGAATGGAGCAGACAACAGTGTGTTTGTTTCTAACACTTTGCTTCTTTGAAATCTGAAGCTTGCTTCTCGATATCAGCCCTAAATGTTTAGAATGAAGGTAAACAGATTTAACTGTGAAAGCAAATGCATTTTTTATTCAACTACAATTTCTTTATTACAGTAGAACCTCAGAGTTACGAATGCCTTGGAAATAGAAGTTGTTCTTACTGGAAACGTTCGTAACTCTGAACGAAACATTTTGGTTGTTCTTTCAAAAGTTTACAACTGAACATTGACTTAATACAGCTTTGAAACTTACTATGCAGAAGAAAATGCTGCTTTTCACCATGTTAATTTGAATGAAGCAAGCACAGAAACAGTTTCCTTACTTTGTCAAAAAGAAATTTAAACTTTCCTTTTATTTTTTAGAAGTTTACGTTTAACATAGTACTGTATTTGCTTTTTTGGTCTCTGCTGCTGCCTGACTGCATACTTCGGATTCCAAATGAGGTGTATGGTTGACCAGTTAGTTCGTAACTCTGAGGTTCTACCGTGAATGTACGCATGCACACACACACTATGTACATGCCTGCTTGTACCAAATAAACAGCCTATATGTATATTTAAATAATATAAAAATCACATTCATAATCTTCTATTTTGTACTAAACAATGTACAGCAGAAGAAATTAAGGCCTTAATCCTGCAAGACTTTATGCATAACTTTACTCACGTGAGTATTTGTATTGGCTTAAATGAGACTATTTACAAAAATAACGTTATACTTGAGCATTTATGTTTGGAGGATCAGGATTATGAGTAATTTTTCTGTTAGTTTTTATTATACTGCCCACAAAGTATTTATTATTCTCATATTACAAATGGAGAACTGAGTACAGAAAGGCTGTGTTTTGCCCAAGGTCACATAAGAGATTAGCAGTTAGGAATAAATTCATTTCTCCTCACTTAGCATCATTTCTAGGTGCTAAGAGCAGGTGACTAAGTACTGTGGTACTATCAGTAAAATATTAGACAGGCTTTTCTCACTAAATTTGTGCCAGTTATAAAAATTACATTTGTTAAGGGAATAAAGGCAAATTAATTGTATTTTATTGTTCTGATACTTGCATGTTCTATCAGTTAAAAGTCTAATTTCAATTATTGTGTCTACACTTGTGGGAGTTGAAAAGTACTGGGTAGACAAAGATCCCAAGGAAGCCATAAACAACTAATCAAATTTGTGTTGAAACTCAAAACAACCTACAGCAATATCATGTCAGGCAGTTTCAGATACATTATCCTCTAGAACTTTTGAGGACAGCAGCCATCAGTACCCTTATACAACTTGACCTCTGTGAAACACAAAGGCTAGTAAAGTTAATATGCAAGGTCAGTAACTACAATATCAAATGAAATATGAGAAAGGTGCTGGGTAGGCTCTCTGGACTTTAGTGGATTTGACTTTTCCTATGCTAAAGAAACTGCTTCGTCATCTCCAAAAGAAATCCTGTCTGCTGAAATCTAACCTTTGAACTTCATGTTAGATAAGAGATTTTACAGGGAGCTTAGGTTTTTGTTACTGCCTCATAACTGCTACCTCATAATCACTATACTTCTGTACAGCAAAAGAACCTTCTACAAATTTTGTTACAATCCTAATTTCAAGTACATTAAGATAAGGGCTCACACAGCCCATAATTTTCTCTCTCCATAATTGCCATCGGTTGTCACAACAATGCAGTACAACACTCATTTACTAGTGTGTTGTTTGCATTGGGTGAGGAGGGGTTGCGTGTGTTAAAGTACATTATGCCACCTTCATAAAATTTGAGATTATTGTCTTCAGAAATGACAAAAGTAGTATCTTCCACAACATCATGGTAAATCTCCCTACAAATACCATTTTGCATGTATGGATTTATTAGGTCTTTGGCTTGCAGTCTGGTTCTGTCCTTTTCCCAACTAACAGCTTCAAGATGCTTCTGTTTTATAAGGTAATAACCATGTCCTCCCTGGCTAAATAAACTCTGTGGTCAAAGCTGAGGAGTTCATTAACACAGGATATGATTATTATCTAGATAAAAGAATACGTTTATATTTAAATGTGTTCCCTCTCACTTTTTCCTGTGTTCTGCATTCTCCAGGGATTAGCTATTGTCTTGAGAACTCCTCAGCCATACGCGCAAAACAAAACACGTTTATTTGGCTACCTAAATTTCTGATGCAGTCCTCACCCAGTCACCCACCTCATCCAAAATCTTTTCAATTTCTCTCTTCACTGCTTGAAGGTTAGATCTTTCTCCACTACCCCACTAAGAGCAATCCCTTTTAAAATTTAATTGTATTCACTATCTGGTGTTATATGTGATGACAGCGTGGGAAGGGGATTAGAAGTCCAGGTGGCCATGATTCTTTTAGGTAGAAATTAGCTAATAATGAAGAAAATTTTGAGGAAATATTCACTCAAATTAGAAAATAAATTTTTAGACTGTATTCGCAAACATTCAAGCACAAGTATCACTAGCCTGACTACTTGCAAAAACCAAATTTTAAACTCAAATACTTGAATGTCAAAACAAAAATTTCAGTTTACTAAAAATTCACACTATTAGTGAATTTCATTCAACCAGAGACAAATTACATCAACACAATGCAAATATAGAAGTGTAACTATTCACAACATGCGGAGAAAGTGTTCCATGAGGTAATGCACTAATAAATTTGAGGCACCTTAGAGACCAACAAATTTATTAGAGCGTAAGCTTTCATGGCCTACAGCCCACTTTGAGTATTTAGCAAGCAGCTTGTAAACAGTTCTTAAATAGAAGATACACTATTCAGTAAGTAAATTTGTTACTAATTGATTCATCCTGCTTGAGTTATGGGCATGCAAAGAGGGAGAGCTAACAGCTGTAGCCAACTGGAATTTTACCACTCATTCTAGGGTCACTGGTAAATAATTGTACAATTATGTAAATCCCTTTGAACTGATTGGCTGAAAGCGATATGCAGCCATTCAGAATCTGTAGAATGTGCATAATGTATGGTTCTTTTTGAAGATTCTTTCCCAAATTAATTCTATCAATTCCAATAGAAATATACCAGGGATTAACTGGCAGAGCATATTTCCAGATGGGAGCACAAATTTATTTTATAAACCTAACAATTTTAGGAGATAACATTTAGTAATTATTTGTCCTGAATTTAACTTGGCAACTGTATAGTTTGTGACATACATCATTTCAAAGATAAACACTACTCTGATTAAACAGATTACTGCAAAACTATATGAAATTACTGTAATACCAAGAAAAATTATCCTGATTATATACTGTTAAAACTGCTACCAAATATATCATTCCTGGAAAGGAAGCATTTTGACATGAGAAGGTATTTTATCAGACATTGGCTAGAGACCAAACAAAAACTTGAAATAAAGAATCAGAACTGTTTTATTAAGGTTTCTAATAGTTTTTGATTTAAAGAGAAATTTATAGGGAAAAAAAGCACACACTGTAAAGCATGTAGATTAAAACTTAAATCTGCATGTAAACTCCACATATCGAGGCTCTAAATTTTGCATCATAGCTGATCAGTTTTATATTAAGGAGTAGAGCTGGGCAAGGCATTTGGGTAACGAGTAGCATAGTGATAGCAGATGCATATTCTGTAGTGTCTTATGAAATATTACATTGTCAAAAAAAATAGCCCCTGAATTTTTCAGCAAGTAACTTAAAATCTACAAGCTCTACTTACAACTAAGGCTAATAATGAATTCTGATAAGGATAGAACTTTTAATTAAATGTAGTTCCATTTAATTTGTAATAATTATGCCTGGGATGTTTTAAAAAAAAACTGCAAAGGATGTAAAATGGTTTATTTCAAACAAATTTGTTGCAGAATACATCTTACTAGCTATGTTGTGACATTCATGCCATACTCCCAAAGAAAGGGCAAAGGGGAGAGAAGTCTGTCAACATGTCAGTCAGGCCCTTTCCTTTAAAAGGATATGCTTTGAATTCACCTCACTTCATCTGTTTTTATTTCATACCACATACACTGATCAGAATAAAACATGGAATAGAGGCCAGCTCAAACCATATCTTTTTCAATACAATTTCTGTGGGTGAAATTCACCTGGGTATGGAGACTGTTCAGGTAATCAATCTGGCTGAACAGGAGTGCTTCTACAACCCCCTAAAAGCTGGGAATGAGGAGGCAGTTAAGAGGGAGTCTCCACATTGGGCCTCCGTAAACCTGCATGGAAGGCCACATTAAGAAAAGATGATCAAGAGATGTCCAGAGAATGGGCTGCATGTCAGCATTTAGAGCTTGATCCAAAGTCCACTGAAGTTACTGGGAGTCTTTCCATTGATTTCAATGTCCTCTGGATTAGGCCGTTACATTGATGCAGTGGCTCCAAACACCCCAGTACAACTGATATGGAGAAGCTGAAGCTGCTATTCCAGGGAGAAAATGATCTACCCTTTCTGGATGTCACTTTAACAGCCATGTGGCCTAATTACATTTTCAGAAAAATCTACATATTTAGACACTCCATTCATTAGTTTAGAATTAGTTTTATGGAACACCCTTCAGAGCTGAGGCTAAACGCTATAAAATTTGTTACAAAAAACTTACTGCTTCTTCAAGGTGCTGTTGATCTGGATGATCATTTGGAGTATGCCTTAAAATTTCTCTGAGCAGCAGTGGGTATTTCACTAGGCGACTTCTTGGGATGTCAAGGAAATTCCAGAGGTCCAGTTTGCGACTGAAAGGAGACTCTAAGCAGCGCTGTAGGAAGTCTTGCACCCTGTGATCCTGTTTCTTGTGGTCCAATAAGGCTTTGGCTGCTACTTGATTACTGCAGTAGCTATCATATGAGTTGAGGCAAGGCAACTGAGGAAAGAGAAAAATGTATTTTGAAACTATAAGCTGTAAAACTGAAAGCAGAAGGGCTGTGTGCTATACAAAAAATCACTCTCTGCTTCAGGTATTTTAAAGTTGATTTAGAGGTCTCTCTCCTTGGTGTTGAACCATAGCTCATTAGTAAAAATGGGAGTTAGATAATGTTTACAAGGTATATCTTCCCCAATTACTAAATTTCCCCTGCAGCAAGATAAATCATTCTACAATTATTCCTGTAAATCATTAGATAAGACAGAAATTAAAGTACCTGGAGTTTGGATTTGGCCATGATACTGTGCTAACTCCTAATTTGCAAATTCTTTTGTACATAGTCCTCACCATTGTTCCTTCATCACCCCTTAAGCATTAATTCAGCAGGTTCCTGTTGGGGAGTCTCCCCAATGAAAAGGGCTCCTGGAGTAGCAGCAGGTGGGAAGAGGCTCTGTGGAGACACTACTAGTCAGCCAGAGAGAACCAGGAGATAGTGAGGAGGCTCAATGCTTTTGCATGGAAGACCTAGCCTCTGGGCTTTTCAGTCCTGTGCGTTCCCTCTCAGTCATCCCAAGTAGTCCTTTCGATCTGGACTTTACTTTCTGAAACATTTCCCACACCACCTGGACTTCTGTTGGAGGTTTCCCAAGCAAAATACTGACCAGACTTCATCATGAAGAAAAAGATCACTGCCAAATGTGACCGGTTGTGAAGATTTGAACAAAAATAAATGGTGGTAGTGCTTGGTAAATTTTTGTAGCTTTTCTATAGGAAGCAAGGAATTGGCACATTGGATCAGACCTGTGGTCCATTTAAGTCTCTGACAACGGCCACCACAGACGCTTCAGAAGAAGATACAAGATACCCCACAGAAGGTAGGTGTGGTAGAATCTACTCACCATGAAAGTCTCATCCGACTCTCTATTAGAGATTGGAATAAAGGATTAGATTTTCTATCACTTTAAAAAAAAATTTAGAACTAACTATATTAAATGTTGATATTGTTACCTATATAAATGCCCAATTCTGCTTTAAATGTTGCTCAGTTCTTGGTTCAGTGGCATCCTGTGGCAATAAATTTCAGTCTGATTAGGAGTTGTGAGAAATTTTTTTTTTTATTTTTTATCAGTTTTGAATTTGCTGGTTTTCAATTTAATTAAATGTCCTCTTGTTCTTTTGTTAGGAGACCGGAACAATTGAATCTCCCAATCTACTTCCTTTATATCATCTATTATTATGTGTTATTGTTTCCCCCCCATTAGTCTCTAGTCTATCGTTACTCTTTTTAAACTCTACAAGAGAGGTTTTCCATATTCCTAATAATTCTCATTGCCTTCCTCTATATCTCCTCTAATTCTGCAATAACCTTTTTGAAATGGTGTGACCAATACTGCACGTTATTCAAGGTGGTGAATCATTGCATTTATATCTAAATTATATTTTCCATATTATTCTACATGCTCTTCCTTATGTATCCTAACATTTTGTTCACTTTTTGACCACGGTTGCACACTGAAAAGAGATGTTTAATTGAGCTGTCCACAACAATGCCCAGGTCCTTGTCCTGAGTTGATACTGTTGAATTTAGAAACATGTGAAGTATAGGAGTAGTTCATTTTTTCCCTCCAATGTGCATTGCTTTGCATTTATCAACACTGAAATTTCATCTACCATTGGGCTGTGCGTTCACCTGGTTTGGTTAGTGCCCTCTGAATTTCCACACAGTCTTTTGTGGACTTGACTAACCTAAATGTGTAACATCTGCAGCTTTTGGCACCTGACTGCGCAATCCCTTTTCCGGATCATTAGTATATCAAGCAATGCTAGTTCTAATATAGAACCATGAAGCACACCACTGTTAAACTTTTGCTATATGAAAAGTGACTCTTAATTCCTACTCTTTCTTTTCTAAGAAAGTTTTTGATCTATGATAGTACTTACTCTCTCCCCATGATAGTTTTTTTGATAATCTCTTGTGAGGGACCTTGTTAAAGGTTTGTGGAAATTCTAACTAAATTATGCCAACTAGTTCTCCTTTATCCACCACTTTGAAACATTCAAAGAATTGTAATAGATTAGTGAGGCATGATTTTCCTTTGGAGAAACCATGCTCCCTATCATATCAGAATTTTCCAAGTATTTTCATTTTCTTTTGTTTTTTAATTTAATTATATTTTTGACCAATTTACCAAGTATATATGTGAAATTTACTGTTTGTAATTCCCTGGATCACCCCCTAGAACCACTTTCAAATACAAGAAGATCTCCTGCTCTCAAATACTCCGGTATAGTAGCTGTTATGTTTTGTTTTTTAATTAGAAAAAGGCAGATTTGTTGTTAGCTGCTCAGTGACTTCACTCTTAAGCTCCATCAAAACTCTTGGCTGTATAACATTTGGGCCTGGTAACTCACTGCTTTTTAAATTTATCATTTTGTCCCAGCACCTCCTCTTCTGAGGCTTATTGTTCAGAACTGAATGCATCTTGGACCCCGCTTAATCTCTAAGTGCAACCCCTCGGGGTGAGAAGCCCAAGGCTGGGGTGGAATCCTTCCATTCTCCTACTCTTCAGACTGGATTCCTGGGGTGCAACACCACATTTGTCAACCATGATTACTCAACAGGCCTGATTTGATTTGGCTGCCAAATTTGTGCAAACCTTAATGCTAGATGTATTTAAAAAACAAAATGGATTGTGTGTGTTAGATGTGAAGATGTATACTATATGGAGTATTATTAGTTTGTTCTTGACACACGGTAAAATTTGTATAGCATGATTTTGGCTCTTAAGTCACTTAGGTGCTTAGGAAAATTTTACCCACAATTTTAAGATAAACAGTCAAGGTACCCAAGCTAAAGAAATCAAGATGATCAAAAGACGGCAGGGACTTTTACAGACTATTTTTGAATTACTGTACATCACCTATCGATTATGAAGCTTCAAAAGATTTAGTACTCTGGTTTGCATAAGTGTCCAACAGTCTCAAATGCTTACCACAAGCTTTTCCAAACCTCTTTGGCCTAAACAAAATCTTGTTGAGAACAAAAGCTATTTTATGATTTTGGTACTTGTTGGTTCCAGCTGTATAAAATACAATCTCAGTCATATAAAGTGTTTTCAGGTGGGTAGGGAGGGAAGCACCTGAAACCTTTGACTAATCAAGGATTTGATAACCAGGGCAACTAGTTCAGCTTTGAAGTCTGCACCAAGGAAAGCACAAAAGACCTTCGGAGTCTGCTAAGCTGGATCCCCCAGTTACAGAGAGCTGAGAGGCTCAATAAGGTACCACAGGGTTAGGGCGCTTAGGCGTGGATCCACAGAGGAACAACGCTGCAAGCCACAAAGCCTGAGTTAGGCACCCAGGCTTCCTATAACATGAACGGGGAGAAACAGGTACCCTAACCACCAAACTATGGGATATTCACGTGTGGGGCACCCTCATTTGTCATATTGAAGCTATTTCACAGTATATAAAGAGAGAGTCATTGGAGCAGGGGGACTGGATCCTGAGTCTCCCACAACCCAGGTGGTTGCCCTAACTACTGGATTAGAGTCTCTCTCTCTGACCCAGTGACTAAGTATTTATAAAGAGTGGAACAGCTTCAAGGAGGAGAGACTGAGGGAGCCCCACATCAGAATATTCCATAGCTCAGTGGTTAGAGCACACCATTGGGGATCTCCTACCTCTCATTCATAGTCTCTTCCTCTCCTGCCCCCGCCCCTCCAGGCGGGGGGGGGAAGAGAATTGAACCTGGGTCTTCAACAATCCAGGTGAATACATGGGCAGCACCTCCTCCCTGCCTTTTGACTGGGATACAATCTAGTTGGCAGCCTCTGAGTACGTGCCAGATTAGGGAAAGATAGGAAAAAGAGCACCTGTTTGTTTATCACATTGGGGATTAGATGGGAGATAGGCATCCCGACACCTAAAAGGCATCAGCAGCAAGTGCATCCCCAGAGGCAAGAATTTAGGTGTCTAGAGAACTTTTACCCTGAAAAAGTAAGTTAGTTTAGAAACTAAACTAACTTACTGAGTTAGTTTAGAAAATGATCGAGGTAGCATCCCAGCGGGGATTTTGTGGATCACAGTCAGCCTAAAACTGGGACTTAGGTGCCTAAGTACCTTTGTGAATCTGGGCCTTTGGCACTTTAGTGGTAACTCAGCTAAAGAGCTTTATTTTTATACATGAATATACATAAAATCTTCTAAATTCAAATTACCTCTAACCATATTTGGAGAAGCTGAAGTTTAAATACAAAACAAACAAAATTTCATAATTATTTTACTCCAAGAAAACTAGGGTACATTTTTGTCACTCACCAACAGTTATTAACTAGTTTCATTACACACACGCACACATTTCTGACTCTTAATAGCCCAGTGTTTTGAAAAGGGCTGCCAAATATCTTCCACTGGCTATTGCCTTGAAAACTGCAAAACCTATTTTCTGCTGATTATAAAATCACTTTCTTTATACTATAAAATAAACTGTCCATCTAAACCCTTACAAAAGAAAGGTTCTGTATCTTTCCATATAAACATGGGGTCATGTCAGATCCTCAGGTGGCATAAATCAGTGTAGCTCTACTCTGGAACATGATTTTTACTTAAAGTGCTTTTAACACTGCTTATCACTAAAACAACTAGGGCTTTGAAATACATCCTTTTCTAAATTTGAAATGACAAGTCAGATAATTTAGGGGAAATGTTCCTAATTTGATTGTATTGCCATTCTTATTAGCCAACTGTCTCTTTAAAACTTAAGACTTGAAATATACTTTTGAAGAGATACTCAATATAAAAGATAAATGGTCTGATAAAAGATACAAACCAATGAAACAGTTACAAATTAACTTCAAAATTGATTAGAAAATCAGCTTTACCCAGGCCACAAGGATATGACCAACATGCTCAGTAGATCCATCAGGTTTCCTGACCTCCTGAAGCCGCCTAAGGAGATCTGATCAAAATAAAATAAAATAAAAATTCACTTGCTGAACATGCCAAGTATAAATGAGCATAGAATCATCATAATTCATTGAACGAAATTATACCTTCATGTAGCGGGATTAGAGAGTCCAGTGTTCCAAAAATTTGGTTTAATTCTTGCTCTGTCATTATGGAGAGTTTAAGCATAGGGTCATGATAAGCCTGCAAAAACAAGCAAACTTTAGCATATATTTGATATCTAAAAAATTAGAGATAGCTCTTAAATCCTCCCATAACTCTAAAGTGGCTGATAGTATTTTATTCAAATTTTCACAAGCACACTTTGTGTTAGATACCAATTAGAAAAAACACACTCAAAAATTTGAATGTTTCAGAATGTTAAGAGTGTAAAAACAGGGATTGTACTAGTTGTTTTTCAACCTTAACTAGATGGCAGTTGCTACTATTGAATCTACTATTAAAAAAGTGGGGGGGGGGGTTTGCAGGGGGGGTTAAAGGCAAAAAACAACAATTTTTGTATCATTTATTTATATAAATACCTTTTTTGCTAACTTTAAGTCTTCTATCAAGTCTTCTTCTCCCTGGGAAAGTTCAAAGATAGCCTGTAAAAAAGGACATAATAAATTTCTTATTTAAATTGTACTCAACTTTAAAAGTTGCTGTTATATTCTGAACAGCTGTATTAGTGCAGAGATACATTTTCTTCCTAAATCTAGTTGAAGAAATAAATCTGTAAAAATCAACCATTTGCTAAGCATTACTTTTAAAGACAAGTTCTTGCAAGACTTCTCATGAAACATTTCTTGTCTGAAAAAGTTACACAAGTACAGTTTTTGGTTTGACATGTTTCCAATCCAGGAGGCCATCTTATTTGTTATGATATTTGATGTAACTAAACTATATCAACTATTGTTGGTAAAATAATTGCTGATTATACAGCTAATTAGGAGACAGTTTTGTGTTTGGGTTTTTTACAAAGCATAGTTGGCAAAAGGTTTCAGACTGTCTAATGGAACAAATGTTGGGGTCCCTTTAAATGTATAGGTGGTATTAAAAAGTACTTTTAATTTGGCACAGTATTTTTTCCTTGAAGGAAACATAACTCTGTGGGACTTTCTTCTCATACTAGCCACTTCTTATTAAGTGAGTTTTGCATTTTATTATTAGAAATAAATAGCAATTTAATGTTATGCACACTTCCAGTGCAGTATCTTACCAATGACAGTATCCAATTAACTTAAATTATATGATCCAATTCTAACCAAGCATAGTAAAAATTAAGTTATATGATTCAGGTATTCTGGGGATAGAGCATTAGTGCAAAAATATTAATGTAAACAATTCTGTTCACTAAACAAGTTTGTCAACTATTAACACACAAAAATCAGGATTTAAAAAATCTTTTAGAAGTTTTGTATTTTATAGACCATGATGGCAGATCCTTTGCAGATAGAAATGGTCACAGCTCAACAATTTTAACCATTTGATGATCTTCCCCAAGTTGGTTAACTGGCATTTGTCTCAGAAGGATCACTGCAACCATGAAGCTGCAGCAGCTTCTGCAGAGCAGCTCCATTTCTTGCTTGAAAGAAAGCATTCCTTCCCTATACAAATGTACTTTCTTCCATTTCTGGTTGGGCCAGGGGACTGTCCCCCTTCCTGGTAAAAAAAATAACCTAATTTATGTTACTTACACCTTTGTAACCTTCCAGGTGCACCATAGCAATACGGTATTCCTAGGCATAAAGCTTTCAGTACTTAGGAAACTCCAACTGGTACATAATGCTGCGGCATGTTTCCTCAGCAGCAATGACTACCACAACACATCAAACCTGTCCTCTGCTCTCAATGCTTGCGTCTCACAGAATACTAGATGAAGTTCAAGTTTAACGGCCTGGGCCCAGGAAATGTAAAAGAGAAAGTTAAGTTGTAGGACGAAGACTGTGGTGAAAACTTTGCTCCTCTGGCACAAGAGAACTTTTTACAATAAAACGGCAAAGCTCATCTGTGTAGGAGACAAAGCTTTTTCAGGCACCAGCCCAAAACTGTGGGATGAACTCCCACAGAAACTAATGACCATCATCATAAACCACACCATCTTCTGCTTGAAGTGCAAGGTACATTTCTTTGACCTTTCCTAACGAATACAGAGCAACGTGTTATTTAAAAAAATCCAAAACAAAATACTTCACTGCATGTACTTTTCCCTCCAGAGAGAGGGTGAGAAAACAAAGTCATGACAAATGTTAGTCACATTGCTTAATACGCTACTGCAAGGAACTCAGATACCATGATGATGAGTACAATGTAAGAACCTTTATAGAACAGAACAGAACACCCCTTTGAAATTCCCCACATAGTTATTTGGGCTGAGAGCAGGATTGAGACAGAATGTTTATCCTATGCAAACAAGTTCATTACTCTATTTTTCAACTTGTCCTTCAAAGTTCTCAATTTTTAAAAGGTATTTCCTATGAATTCTTGCACTTTGTTAAAACCTGCAAGAGAGACTGTCTGAGGTTACTGTTTGTTTTATGACTCAAGTGTTCTGGGAAAGTTTATATTATAAACTTGAATGTTACAGCTGAAAGTGTTTGTAGAATTGAAAAATCCTTGATAGCTACATTTGCTGGAGTTTAGGGGCAATTGGCCTAACACAAATGATAATATATATACACACCTTGGAAATGGAGCGCTAGAGTTATTTCTAGGTAAAGTGATCTGTAATCAGAGTTTAAATTTGGTTTTAAAACATTTTCCTTTTTCCACCTTTCATTTGAATACCTCACATGGACTAAATATTTCCTTCAATAGAAAGCTAATTAACTTAGAAATACAGCAGTCATGCTAAATTAGAGCCTGCTTCTGCTACCCTTGAGTCAATACGAATTTAGCCATTGACTTCAATAGGAGTTACTCAGAATGCATCTTGCACAGCAAAACATAACATGTCCTGCAAGTTCTTAGCATGTGTAGGGAACAACCTTCTGATTCAGAAAGTGGAGGAAACAACTAGGTGATCATCCATTTTGGATCTGGTTTTGACAAAAAGGGATACATTAGTTGCAAACATGAAGGTGGTTGGGAACTTGGGAGAAAGTGATCATGATCTGATAAAATTCAAGATCCTAAAGAAAGGAGGATATGAGAACAGCAACACAAGGACACTGGACTTGAAAAAGGTAGATTTAAACCACCTGAGAGCAAGAGTAGGCAAGGTCCCATGGAGAGACTAATTAAAAAGAAAAAGGTGTCAAAGGGGGGTGGCAGTTCCTAAAAGATGTAATACTAGAGCAGGGGTGGGCAAACTTTTTGGCCCGAGGGCCACATCGGGGTGTGAAACTGTATGGAGGGCCGGATAGGGAAGGCTGTACCTCCCCAAACAGCCTAGCTCCCACCCCCATCCGCCCCGCCTGCCCCCCTCAGAACCTCCGACCCATCCACCACCACCCCCCTTGTCCCCTGACCGTCCTGTCCCGGGACCCCCGCCCCTAACAGCTCTCTGAGACCCCATCCCCTATCTAACCCTTCCCGTTCCCCATCCCCTGGCCCGCCCCAGAACCTCCGCCCTATCCAACTGCCCCCTGTCCCCTGACTGCCCCTTATCCAACCCCAGCCCCCTTACCATGCTGCTCAGAGCAGCATGTCTGGGAGCTGCGCCGCCTGGCCAGAGCTACACACACTGCTGCTCTGCAGGAGCACGCAGCCCCATTCCCAAGAGCGCTGCCTGCGCAGCAGCGTGGCAGGAGGAACAGGAGGGGAGAGGCCGAGGGCTAGCCACCCCAGCCAGGAGCTCAGGGGCTGGGCAGGACAGGCCCATGGGCCACACAGTTTGCCCACCTCTGTACTAGAGGCTCAACTTAAAGCTATTCTAATGGAGACTAATGTGGCTGCACAAGGAGCTTTTTAGCACTTTAAAAACCAAAAGGGATATACAGGAAATGGACGGAGGGGCATCGCCAAGGCAGTATATATGGGAATAGCTCAAGAGTGTCGGGACAAAATCAGGAAAGCCAAAGCAAGGAACAAGTTACAACTGGCAACAAACGGACATCAAGAAGGGGGGGGGGGGTTCTACAAATATGTCCCATAAAAAAAAAACCACACTGAACACCAGGGATGGTGTGGGTCCACTGCTCAATGAAGGTGGTTAGTTGGTGATGGACGATGAGAAGACAGATCTGTTCAATGCCTACTTTGCTTCAGTCTTCACACAAAAAACATGTGACCAGACCACTAGCAAAGTTATCATAGACAATAAAAGGGAAGGGTTGCAGATCAGGAAAGGTAAAGAATGTTAGACATGTTTCTAACTAATCTGAAGAAATTCAAGTCAGCGGGCCCTGATGCTATTCACCCCAGGGTGCTGAAGGAATTAGCAGAAATTTCAGAATCATTGGGAATAGTATGTGCAAGCTCCTGGATGACAGGAGAAGTCCTAATATAGTGCCCATCTTTAAAGGGGGGTGGGGAGGAGGAGCTAGGGAACTATAGACCAGTCCCCCTGACCTCAATAGCTGGGAAGCTATTAGAGCAATGAACAAAACATTCAATTTACAAATACCTTGAGGATGAATGGGTGAGCAACCAGCATGGATTTACTAAAAACAAATCATTCCCAACTTGACTTCCTTCTTTGACAAGGTAACAGGTTTGGTGCACAGGAGGAATGCAGTGGACACAATATTCCTGGACTTAAAAAGGGTTTTGACACAGTCCCACATGACAGTCTCATAAATAAGCTGGAGAAATGTGGGCTCGGTAGAACTACCATTAAGTGGATACATAATTGGTTAAGCAACTGCAAAGAAAGAGTAACTATTAATAGAATGATGTCAGATTGACAGGAGTTCCACAGGGATCTGTTTTGGGCCCAGTGTTATTTAACATCTTTATTAATGATCTGGATATAGAAAGAGAGCATACCAATCAAATCTGCAGATGAAACAGAGTTGGGAGTGGGTGGGCAGTTGCAAACACTTCGGAGGATAAAGCAAAAATTCAAAGGGATCTTGATAAATTGGAAAACTAGGCTATAGACAATAAAATGAAATTTAACAAAGAAATGTAAGGTGCTACACTTAGGGAAGAAAAACCAAATGCACAAATACAGAATGGAGAATAACTGGCTTGGCAGCAGCACTGTTTAGAAGGATCTGGGAGTTGTGGCGGATCACCACCTCAACACGAGTCAACAATGTGACGCTGCCACAAAAAAAGCAAATGCAATTTTGGTTTGCATTAACAGAGGCATAGCATGCAAGTCACAGGAGGTGACAGTACTGCTCTACTTGGCACTGGTTAGGCCTCAGCTGCAGTATGGTGTCCAATTTTGAACACCATTATATAGAAAGGTGAGAGAAACTGGAAAGGATCCAGAAGCAAGTGACAAAGATAACCAAAGGCTGAATGCAAATGAGCAAAGGCTGAAGGAACTGGGTATATTTAGTTTGGAAAAGAGGAGATTGGGTGGGGGGGCATGACGGAGGTATTCAAATACTTGAAAAGCTGCCATAACAATGATAGAGAAAAATTGTTCTCTCTTGCCACAGAGGGCAGGACAAAAGGCAATGGGTTGAAACTACAGCATAGCAGATTTAGATTAAATCTCAGGCAAAACTTCCTAACTGTAAGAGTAGTAGGACAATGGAACAAACTGCCTAGGGAAATCACGGAAGCTCCTTCACTGGAGGTTTTAAAAAAGCAGTTGGATAGCCGTCTGTCTTTGATGGTTTAGACACACAAGTCCTGCATCGTGGCAGCAGGAGAGAATAGATGAGCCTTATGGTCCCTTCTAACCCCTATGATTCTATGAATTCTGGAGGTTCCAGAGTTTGAAAATCATGTTTGCATTGAACCACAATGGGAAAATCAGTACTGTAAAGTTTATGTAAGTGGCATTCCCTTCACTTCTTCATGGCCTCTTCAGACAGTGCCTCATTTGTAAATATTTGCAGAGGGCACCTAGTAGAATCCTATTATTAGGACCTCCCCACCTGCAAGAAGTTTATATTCTCCTAAACCTCTGATGCTCTGGTTTAACCAATCTGACACATGACAATTACCTTCCTGACCCTGAGAGGAGAGCAGAAATGTACACCTACACTGTTGACTAGAGAGGCCAACTTTCATTTCTGGGAAGGGTGCCATAAGAGCACAGCCAGCATAGGCTGTGTAGAGTGACATCCTTGAATCAGCATTTTCCCTGAGTGTCCTGGCAACATTTCCCTCTCCAGACTGCCATGCCCACTTTGGGGTTGTTCCTCTCTGGCTGCAGGCCATTAGTGGAGGCTGTGGGTGCATGACACAAAAGAGTCTCTTCTACATCACCAGAAGACTTTCTACAATTGAGGGCTCTGTGCCAAGGTCTGCACCCAGCAGAGACCAATGTAGATCCTCGGTCAATTGAGTAACATTTTAAGTATCAGGGGGGTAGCTGTGTTAGTCTGTATCCACAAAAACAACAAGGAGTCTGGTGGCACCTTAAAGACTAACAGGTTTATAAGAGCATAAGCTTTTGTGATTAAAAACCTCACTTCTTCAGATGCACAGAATGAAAGTTACAGATGCAGACATAAATATACTGACATGTGAGGTAACTCCCTTCTCTTCATAAGTGGAGAACCAGTGTTGACAGGGCCAATTCGTTCAGGGTGGATGTAGTCCACTCCCAACAACAGATGAGGAGGTGTCAATTCCAGAAGAAGCAAAGCTGCTTCTGTACTGAGCCAGCCACTCCCAGTCCCTATTCAAGCCCAAATTAATGATGTTAAATTTGAAAATGAATTTTAGTTCTGCTGTTTCTCTTTGAAGTCTTTATGCATCCAATGAAGTGAGCTGTAGCTCATGAAAGCTCATGCTCAAATAAATTGGTTAGTCTCTAAGGTGCCACAAGTACTCCTTTTCTTTTTGCGAATACAGACTAACATGGCTGCTACTCTGAAATCTTTGAAGTCTGTTTCTGAAGTTTTTTTGTTCAAGTATAGCTACTTTCGAATCGGTTATAGAATGTCCAGGAAAACTGAAGTCTTCTCCAACTGGCTTTTGTATGTTACCATTCCTGATGTCCAATTTGCGTCCATTTATTCTTTTACGTAGGGACTGTCCGGTTTGGCCAATGTACATGGCAGAGGGGCACTGCTGGCACATGAGGGCATATATAACGTTAGTAGATGTGCAGCTGAATGAGCCTCTGATGGTGTGGCTGATGTGGTTGGGTCCTCTGATGGTGTTGCTAGAGTAGATATAGGGACAGAGTAGGCAACGAGGTTTGCTACACGGATTGGTTTCTGGGTTAGTGTTTCTGTGGTGTGGTGTGTAGTTGCTGGTGAGTATTTGCTTCGGGTTGGGGGGCTGTCTGTAAGTGAGGACTGGCCTGCCTCCCAAGGTCTGTGAGAGCGAGGGATCGTTTTCCAGGATAGGTTGTAGATAGTTGATAATGTGCTGGAGAGGTTTTAGCTGGGGGCTGTCCGTGATGGCCAGTGGTGTTCTGTTATTTTCTTTGTGGGGCCTGTCCTTTAGTAGGTGATTTCTGGGTACCCGTCTCACTCTTT
This sequence comes from Lepidochelys olivacea, assembly GCF_965140295.1. NCBI lineage: Eukaryota > Metazoa > Chordata > Testudines > Cheloniidae > Lepidochelys > Lepidochelys olivacea. Next base: position 25,995,244 of record NC_140417.1, on the reverse strand, counting down.
CCATCTGTTTCCTCACCTCTCCAGGTGGGTATTGTAGTTCCAAGAATGCTTGATAAAGATCTGGTAGGTGTTTGTCTGAGGGATTGGAGCAAATTTGGTTTGTATCTTAGGGCTTGGCTGTGGACAATGGATTGTGTGATATATCCTGGATGGAAGCTGGAGGCATGTAGGTAAGTATAGCGGTCAGTAGGTTTCCGGAAAAGGGTGGTGTTTATGTGACCATCACTTATTTGCACTGTAGTGTCCAGGAAGTGGATATCTTGGGTAGACTGGTACAGGCTGAGGTTGATGGTGGGGTGGAAATTGTTGAAATCCAGGTGGAATTCTTCAAGGGCCTCCTTCCCATGGGTCCATATGATGAAGATGTCATCAATGTAGTGCAAGTAGAGGAGGGGTGCTAGGGGATGAGAGCTGAGAAAGCGTTGCTCTAGGTCCGCCATAAAGATGTTGGCATACTGTGGGGCCATGCGGGTACCCATAACAGTGCCACTGACTTGAAGGTATAAGTTGTCCCCAAATCTGAATTGGTTGTGGGTGAGGACAAAAAGTCAAAAAGCTCAGCCACCAGGTGTGCTGTGGCCTCATTAGGGATACTGTTCTTGACAGCCTGTAGTCCATCCTCATGTGGAATATTGGTATAAAGAGCTTCTACATCCATGGTGGCCAGGAAGGTGTTTTCAGGCGGATCACCAAGGCATTGTAGTTTCCTCAGAAAGTTGGTGGTGTCTCGAAAATAGCTAGGAGTGCTGGTAGCATCGGATTTAATCTGTATATTATTTGTATAGTAAACTCCTACTGAAAGCTCCCTGGTAGATTGTGCTTTCCTGTGTGCACACAGTACCTAGCGTGTACATTATTCTGATTGCATTATTTATCTGTATGGTAGTACAGATAAAACCACCACCACCATCCAAACATGCACACCTACACAAACAATTTTAATTTCAAATATCAATGTTACTATACAGAAATTATTGCAACTTTGTTCTTAAAAAAGAAAAAAAAAAAACCACACACACACACCTAGTACGGTTTCATTATAAAGACCATAGGTAGAATCCTGTTCCATTGAGTTCAATGGAAAAATTCTCCATAGTAGAACCAGGATTTTACCCTGTAATTTCAGTGCTAAACTAATGTTTACTAATTTACCATCATCCTTGAATTCCATGCTTTAGACCAGTGTTTCCCAAATGATGGATCCCAACCCATCAGTGAGTCACAGAAAGGTTCTAGATGGGTTGTCAAATCCAGGGATATATTTTCCTGGCAAAAAACAAACATACAGGGGAGCTCCCCAGAGGGAGGGATGTTGGACAGTGAGGCCACCCCACACTTTAGTGGCGGCTCAGATCCTACTGAGCTGGAGCTGGGGCATTCAGAGCCGCAGTGCTGCACAGTACTCCATCATGATGGAGCGGCAGCCAGACCAAACCTGAATGGCATTGCAACCACATGTGCCAATTCACAACTCCCGAAGTGGGGAGCTGTGTCCAGCCCTGCAGGAGAGGAGCCGCCACTGTAGGCAAGTGTGGACTGGGCTCGTTCTCCAGCCCCCGGGCCTCCCCTACACACCGGGCCAGGATGGGATGAGGGTTGTGATTTTGGAGCAGAGGGTGCATATACGTAATAGAGGGTTGCAAAGAGACAAAATGCAGTTGGTGAATTGCCTTAGTAAGGAGTTTGAGAACCACTGCTTTAGACAAAACTGTCAAACGTTTAGAAGGATAGAAATAATAGTACCTCTTGACGCTTGATTTCTTTGGATGTAAGCATCTGATTGACACAAACATCAAAGGTCTCACTCCACAGCTTGCTGTCCCTCCTTTTTGTGCTAGCAGGGGGTGCATTTCGAGACCACGGTCGTGGGGTAAACAGATCAGGGCGACTGTCACTACGGAAACTGATTGAACGCTAAGAAGAAAAGACAAATGTTAGAGAGATCAGTTGGCTCATGTTTCATTTCAGATTCCCCAAAACAAGAAATACATTTACAAGAAAAAGTTACATATTTTTGCAATCAAATGGTCTATGTAACTATTAATTCCAATTTTTCAAGGATATTGGCACTACAACCTTTTAATTATAGTACTAGGAACATAAGAAATGGCATGTGAAAGCATGTTTCTAGCCTATATATATATATATATATATATATAACCTCATATCTGCTCTCTATCCTCAGCGTGTATAGGACTAATGTGTACATTCTATTCAGAGCATTCATTACACATTGCAGTCAATAAGAACATAAGAACGGCCATACTAGATCAGACCAATTGTCCATCTAGCCCAGTATTCTGTCTTCTGACATTTACCAAAGCCAGATGCTTCGGGAATGGACAGAACAGGCAACCATCATCCCCTGTCACTCACTCCCAATCAGAGGCTAGGGACACCCAGAGCATGGGGTTGCATCCCTGACCATCTTGGTTAATAGCCACTGATGGACCTAAACTCCATGAACCTAATTCTTTTTTAAACCCAGTTATAGTTTTGACATTCATAACATCCCCTGACAATACGTTCCACAGGTTGTGTGAAGAAAACTTCCTTTTGTTTATTTTAAATCTGTCGCTTATTAATTGCGCTGGATGACTGCTAGTTCTTGTGTTATGTGAAAGAATAAACACCACTCCCTATTCACTTTCTCCACACCAGTCACGATTTTATAGACCTCTGTCATATTCCCCTCTTAGTTGTCTGTTTTCCAAGCTGAAAAGTCCGAATCATTTTCTCTCTTCTCTTAGGAAGCTGTTCCATACCCTTAATATTGGGGTTTTTTCCAACCGTCTCCGTACTTTTTTCAATTCTAATACATCTTTTTTGAGATGGGGTGACCAGAACTGCACACAGTATTCAAGGTGTGGCCAATACCATGGATTTATATAGTAGCATTATAATATTTACTGTCTTATTATCTATCCCTTTCCTAATGGTTCCGAACATGGTTAGCTTTTTTGATTGCTGCTGCACATTAAGCAGATGTTTTCAGAGAACTATCCACAATGACTCCAAGACCTCTCTCGAGTTGTAACAGCTAATTTAGATCCTATCATTTTGTATGTAAAGTTGGGATGTTTTCCAATATACGTTACTTTGCATTTATCAACATTAAATTTCATCTGCCATTTTGTTGCCCAGTCACCCTCTTTAGTGAGATCCCCTGTAACTGTTTGCAGTCTTCTTTGGACTTAACTATCTTGAGTAATTTTGTATCATCTCCAGATTTTGCCACCTTTCTCCAGATCATTTCCAGTCAAAATGAACTGCTGCAATAGTGGCATATTGGTACAATATATCAATGTAACTTGTAAGTAAAATAGATCAAGGTCCTAAAGAAATAAAATTATATCTCTATTCAATAAATACCTAAAGAGTTGTAATTGAGCAATATCCATCAGCCCAGATCTGCATACCCATGCAATAATTTTAGATATTGCATCTAATTCCGATTCAGCAGTTGTAGAGCAGGCCTAATGTCTAATATTTTTATAGGTTGAATAATTCGATAACTTCATTTTATGCAAATGACATTTTTTCTAAATGTTGCAGGAGTCTCTGTCTTTCCTCCTCACTTCCATTCCCACAACTAAGATGACAGTATTTTGTTCATTTTTGCGATTAAAGTAGTTAACTGGTATTGAATACAAAAGGGCTAGGTTCAGATTTGATACGTTGGGGTAAAACTGGCAACTAGTGTAACTTGGATACTATCTTATACAAGGTAGTAAAGTACAATATTTGCTAAATAAATTGTTCAGTTATATTTAGTTTATCGTTTTAAAGATTTAGAGAAGAAATCATACTACATATTTTGGAAGAAAAATTCAGGTATTACAATATGAATACATGGTCAGGGTATCAACATGAAGTGGATAAATTAATCTTTCACTGTTTTATATCTTCTTTAAATCCAACCTGTCGTCCTCAGCATGATGAATCTATTGGTTAAAATCCATCCTATTCAACAGCACAAGTTTCCTTCTGCTCAGGGAAGGTGCAGTTCTGAGGTGCAATAATTTAACAGACACTGAGGCAACTAGAGGGAATAAAGCCTGACAAAATGCCACAGTACAACAGACTAACTTTAATTGCCCAGGGAAAGATGTCCTCAAACCTAGCTTATTTGCCTGTTATTTGCCCTGACCTACACAGAACAGACTATGGAGGAGTCTGCACAATGGTTTTCTGCACTATTCTAGGTATGTCCATAAACAGGATTCAATACTTAAAAAAACCACACCCACACAAAATAAACTTTAAATGAATACATTGGTCTGGGAGTTAGAATTTCACAACACTAATAACCACTGTACATTCATCATTGCATAGCAATGAGAGATCCTGGTCACAGGCAGTAAGGAGGTTAAAACATGAAGTAGAGTTATTAATAAGATAATTTAAAACATGCAAGCTGTAAATACGTTAGTTACAAGAGTGTCAAAAAGAAAGTTACTGAAAAATTCATTCAAATTAGGGCTGTCGATTAATCGCAGTAAACTCACATTATTAACTCAAATTAATCACAATTTATCACAGTTTTAATCACACTGTTAAACAATACTAATTGAAATTTATTAAATATTTTGGATGTTCTTCTACATTTTCGTATATATTTTATTCTGTGTTGTAATTGAAAGTGTATATTATCTTTTATTACAAATACTTGCACTGTAAAAATGATAGTGTTTTTCAATTCACCTCATACAAGTAGTGCAATGCAATCTCTTTGTTGTGACAGTGCAACTTACAAATGTAGATTTTTTTTTTGTAACATAGCTGCATTTAAAAACAAAAACGTAAAATTTCAGAGCCCACAAGTCCACTCAGTCCTCCTCTTGTTCAGCCAATCGCGAAGACAAACAAGTTTGTTTACATTTGCAGGAGATAATGCTGCCCTCTTCTTATTTACATCATCACCAGAAAGTGAGAACAGGCATTTGCATGACACTTTTGTAGCCGGCATTGCAAGGTATTTACATGCCAGTTACGCTAAATATTCGTGTGCCCCTTCATGCTTCGGTCACCATTCCAGAGGACATGCTTCCATGCTGATTATGCTTGTTAAAAAAATAAGGTATTAATTAAAATTTGTGACTGAACTCCTTGGAGGAGAATTGCATGTCCCCTGCTCTGTTTTACCCGCATTCTGCCATGTATTTCAAGTTATAGCAGTCTCAGATGATGACCCAGCACATGTTCATTTTAAGAACACTTTCACTACAGATCTGACAAAATGCAAAGACAGCTACAGCACTAAACTCAAGGTTTAAGAATCTGAAGTGCCTTCCAAAATATGAGAGGGATGAGGTGTGGAGCATGCTTTCAGAACTCTTAAAAGAGCAACACTCCAATGCGGAAACTACAGAACCCGAACCACCATAAAAGAAAATCAACCTTCTGCTGGTGGCAACTGACTCAGATAATGAAAATGAACACGTCGGTGAGCACTGCTTTGGATTGTTATCATGCAGAACCCGTCATCAGGATCCATGTCCCCTGGAATGGTGGTTGAAGCATGAAGAGACATATGAATCTTTAGCGCATCTGGCATGTAAATATCTTGCAATGCCAACTACAAAGTGTCATGCAAATGCCTGTTCTCACTTTCTGTTGACACTGTAAACAAGAAGCAGGCAGCATTATCTCCTGCAAATGTAAACAAACTTGTTTGTCTTCGCGATTGGCTGAAGAAGAAGTGGGACTGAGTGGACTTGGAGGATCTGAAATTTTACATTGTTTTGTTTTTGAGTGCAGGCTTTTGTTTTTTTACATAATTCTACATTTGTAAATTCAACTTTCATGATAAAGAGATTGCACTACGGTACTTGTATTAGGTGAATTGAAAATACTATTTATTTTGTTTTTTTACAGTGCAAATACCTTTAATCAAAAATAAAGCACTGTACACTTCGTATTCTGTGTTGTAATTGAAATCAGTATATTTGAAAATGTAAAAGACATCCAAAAATATTTAAATAGTATTCTCTTGTTTAACAGTGCAATTAATCGTGGTTAATTTTTTTAATCATTTGACAGCTTTAATTCAAATGAAATTAATGGTTGTGGCTTCCATTTGATAGAAGTAATACCCCTCCTACCCAAAGGCATTTTCATACACAAAGAAGCCTTTCAGTTGGCACGCACAATGTTTTTTTCAGTTATATCTTTAGAGATAGGAAGCCCCTATGAAGTCACACACAGAAGTGTGTGAAATGGATGTACACCTGAAAAGAAGGAAATGTGTTAATAGTTGGGATGATAGGGGGAGCAATGTAATCATCAACAAAGTTTAGCTTAAGGTTCATATCCTTTAAGTATTTGTGATGGGTCATTCTTTCCAAATCTTTAGCACTGCCTTACTTCTTAGCATTTAAATGTGACATGTTAAACCCAACCTGTGTTAGCCTGTTGTCATATCAAGCAATGTTATCTTTCAAATTTTATATAAATTTACCATATACTATTTTTGGAACAACGAAGTCTAGATGATGTGTGACCACTATCTCCAGATCAGTGGAATAGCTGACCCTAAACCTCATAGCAACCACCGAAGAATCTGCCTGAAGTCACACTTGAAAGTTAAAATGTTCCATTTGCCTGTTTTTTTTTTATTAAACGTTTTGACAAAATGCAAAACAAGTTTCATTTTTTCAACAAGAGTCCAAACTAAAAATTGATATCTTGAGTCCTCAACATTGCTTATTTTCAACAGACCCCTTATTAATATCACTACGACAATGACGATTCTATGGATTTTCTTTTTCATATCCTACCTCTAGAGTGCCTGAAATACTCCAAATTGTTTAAAGACTGTATCTTTTTCTTGTGGTTTTAAGCACTATTTTATATAGCATAATCACCTTTCTTTTGCCTTGAGTAAGAGCAGTTTTAACAGTAAATGTTACTCTTGTTTCTCGGTTGAAGGAAGCACATTCAATGGTTAGCTGAATTTCAATAGCTGAATTTCCCCTCAGCAAGACCTCAGTAAAGTACAAAACAGTCAATGCCTGAATTAGCAGGGGAAGCAAAAAGTGGATGGGAACCTGGGAGGCTGTGACCATGAGATGGTCGAGTTCAGGATCCTGATATCTGATTTGTATGCACAGTAAGATGCACAGGAAGAAAGGAGAGCAGCAGAATATGGATCCTGGACTTCAGAAAAGCAGACTGACTCCCTCAGGGAACTGATGGGCAGGATCCCCTAGGAGAATAACATGAGGAGGAAAGGAGTCCAGGAGAGCTGGCACTATTTTAAAGAATCCTTATTGAGGTTGCAGGAACAAACCATCCCAATGTCCAGAAAGAATAATAAATATGGCAGGTGACCAGCTTGGCTTAACAGTGAAATCCTTGCTGATCTTAAAACACAAAAAAGAAGCTTACAAGAAATGGAAGCTTGGACAAATGACCAGGGAGGAGTATAAAAATATTGCTCAGGCATGCAGGAGTGAAATCAGGAAGGCCAAATCACAATTGGAGTTGCAACTAGCAAGGGATGTTAAAAGTAACAAGAAGGGTTTCTACAGGTATGTTAGCAACAAGAAGGAAGTCAAGGAAAGTGTGGGCCCGTTACTGAATGGGGGAGGCAAACTAGTGATAAAAGATGTGCAAAAAACTAATGTACTCAATGCTTTTTTTGCCTTAGTCTTCAGGAACAAGGTCAGCTCCCAGACTACTGCACTGAGCAGCACAGTATGGGGAGGAGGTGACCGGCCCTCTAGAAAAGTGAAGAAAGAAGTGATTCAGGACTATTTAGAAAAGCTGGACGAGCACAAGTCCATGGTGCCGGGTGCACTGCATCCGAGGGTGCTAAAGGAGTTGGTGGATGAGATTACAGAGCCATTGGCCATTATCTTTGAAAACTCATGGCAATTGGGGGGAGATCCTGGAAGACTAGAAAAAGGCTAATGTAGTGCCTATCTTTAAAAAAGGGAAGGAGGAGGATCCAGGGAACTACAGGCCAGTCAGCCTCACCTCAATCCCTGGAAAAATCATGGAACAGGTCCTCAAGGAATCCATTTTGAAGCACTTGGAGGAGAGGAAAGTGATCAGGAACAGTCAGCATGGATTCACCAAGAGCAAGTCATGCCTGACTAACCTAATTTCCTTCTCTGATGAGTTAACTGGCTCTGTGGATGAGGGGAAAGCAGTGGACGTGTTATTCCTTGACTTTAGCAAAGCTTTTGATATGGTCTCTCACAGTATTCTTGCCAGCAAGTTAAAGTAGCATGGGCTGGATGAGTGCACTATAAGGTGGATAGAAAGTTGGCTCGATTGTCAGGCTCAATGGGTTGTGATCAATGGCTCCATGTCTAGTTGGCAGCCGCTATCAAGCGGAGTGCCCCAAAGGTCGGTCCTGGGGCCGGTTTTGTTCAATATCTTCATTAATGATCTGGAGGATGGTGTGGATTGCACCCTCAGCAAATTTTCAGAGGACACTGAACTGGGAGGAGTGGTAGATATGCTGGAAGGTAGGGATAGGATACAGAGGAACACAGACAAATTAGAGGATTGGGCCAAAAGAAATCTGACTAGGTTCAACAAGTGCAGAGTCCTGCACTTAGGATGGAAGAATCCCATGCACCGCTACAGACTAGGGACCGAATGGCTAGGCAGCAGTTCTGCAGAAAAGGACCTAGGGGTTACAGTGGACAAGAAGGTGGATATGAGTCAACAGTGTGGCCTTGTTGCCAAGAAGGCCAATGGCATTTTGGGATGTATAAGTAGGGGCATAGCGAGCAGATCGAGGGACATGATCATTCTCCTCTGGGTCCAGTTTGGGGCCCCACACTACAAGAAGGATGTGGAAAAATTGGAAAGAGTCCAGCGGAGGGCAACAAAAATAATTAGGGGACTGGAGCACATGACTTATGAGGAGAGGATGAGGGAACTGGGATTATTTAGTCTGCAGAAGAAAAGAATGAGGGGGATTTGATAGCTGCTTTCAACCACCTGAAAGGGGGTTCCAAAGAGGCTGGATCTAGACTGTTCTCAGTGGTAGCAGATGACAGAACAAGGAATAATGGTCTCAAGTTGCGGTGGGGGAGGTTTAGGTTGGATATTAGGAAAAACTATTTCACTAGGAGGGCGGTGAAGCACTGGAATGGGTTACCGAGGGAGGTGGTGGAATCTCCTTCCTTGGAGGTTATTAAGGTCAGGCTTGACAAAGCCCCAGCTGGGATGATTTAGTTGGGAACTGGTCCTGCTTTGAGCAAGGGATTGGACTGGATGACCTCCTGAGGTCCCTTCCAACCCTGATATTCTATGTGTCAATGATTGATAAAGTAACAAGTTGCAGTGGAAGCGAGACAGAGTTAACCTCTGTCCTCAGTGCTAGTTAAAGTTATGTTTGAGTACTATTTGATCTCTTTCCCAGTTTGTAAAGTGAAGGCCAGAGCTGTGAATGGGATTAAAAGAAGGTGAAATAAATAAGTCTCTGTAGTCATTGTAGTTAGTCTAGATTGAAGGGATAAAGATTTGTGTCAAATGGATAAATAGATACCAGTAGATGGATAAATGTATCAGCTCAGTACTGAGTACTCTGCTGGTGTACAAAAATGGTACCTAGTATGGTCAAAATGAAACCAATGCTGTATTTTTATCATCCTCCAGTCTACTCTGCTGTAGGAAGCAGAAACACACAGATATGAGTAGTCAGGAAAAATAATTAAACTAATTACTACATGCTTCCTTTGTGGAAAATGCTGATAAACCATTTGCAAAATAATAATATTGAGAAATAAATAATCAAATCTCTCTATTAAAAATACCAAAAATTTCTGGAGTAGCTAAGAATACATCTAAAAAGAAGCACTATCCTGTCCTCAGACTTAGAGCATGTTCTCCCTGAATATGCATGTGGAAAATCCATTAATATAAATGGAAATTTCACATTTGGAGCTGGGGAAGTCATACCCTATGGATTCTCTCTCCTTTTACATATTTCTTCCTTTCAAAAAGGATTGTATATGAAACTTTTGTTAAACATTTACATAGGAAATTCAACATTTTTCTAAACTTTTATAGCAACAGTTGCAGTGGTCTGTGTTTTCAGAGTTCTTTGTTGGTGGTTGTTTTCATCGCGTTATTAAGGCAAAGAATCCATTGTTAACTTGTACAAAAAAATCCTTCTGGACTGAGGTACACTAGCAATCTAGCTACAATATATGAAGCTACTGCCATGTGGAAAACCTCAACATCTTGAATACACCCTAATGGTGTACTTAAACACTCAGACTAGAAATTAAAAAAAAAAAATACAGTGAAGAGAATATCGCTCTAGAGTGGAGTGGCAGTCACTTCACTTCACATATGGGCAGAGGATTTGGGTGTTGTTTTTAATTGACAACCCTAGAGATTAATAATATCCCATATGGTTGAACAGAACATGAATAGCAATGGCAGTGCAAGTTTCCTGACATCAATTCGCCTATGTGCCTCTAAACAGTTTCCTAAGGGACTGTGAGAAAGTAGTCTTCTTGCTCATTCTGTTGTTGGCCTCACCTGAAACTGCTAATAAAGAGGTTTTTAGGACCAACTGTGAAAGTGATTTTGCATGGATGCCACCTATCACTAGGAAATGGATTTAGTAATCCCAGCTCTTTTTGCAAGAGATATTGCTCAGCCAAATAAGTAATATATATTCCAGATACAATGACCTGAGATGGACTTAGATCTATTGCTGGAGAATAAAAAGCTCCATGCCCCTTTACAGATCCTTCAAACCATGTAGTTCCTTAGGTAAGGTGGTTTGAATAACTGCATCCCTCAATCTTCTTATATTTTAAACTACTGCCGAGTTATTTTTTTAAAACCAATGTAAAATAAAGATTTTTTCCCCCCAGTGGTAAGACCATAACACAAAAACCTGTACAGCTTTGTCAAGATCTGTCGTCAAATACATGCACACAACTCAAACTAAAATCAACTGAAGCTGCATATATATTCATGAAAACAAAATTTATCTTTTGAAGTCTGTATTATATAGCACAAGTCTGTCTCAAATGCAGCCCCCATGGAACTGATCGTATGAGTACTTAAATGAGCACAACAGCTGTTAAAGACTCTGAAAAGGGAAGTGCCAGGCTCAGAAATAAAATCTTGCCAAAACCTAATTCACTTTCCATGCTCTTGATAACTGGAACTAATGTAGCCCTTCTTTCAGAATCAGACCAAATTTTTCTTAGAAGCAGCCTGTGGAAGAGATTTATATGTCCAACAAGGGACTACAGGCATCTCTGCTCTAGTCACACTACAGTACACCTACTGGATCAAACACACTGAGGTGATTTCAAACATCTTGCCTTTCCTCCCATGTCCATAAAGGTTGCTTCTGTATGCAGAGGTATGCACTTTCAACAACATATTTAAGGAATACCAGAGGTACATTGCTAACCAAATGCTCGCATGTCTGCTTCCTACATAAAACTATTGCTGCAGAAAAAAATATTTTTCATGGCTTTTTACTCTATTTAAGTATTTGTCAGAAGAGCCTCCAATGTAGAAATATAATAATTTGGGAAGGAAAAATAAAACTAACTCATAGCTGCAGTAGAGTCATGATTAAGTTACCTTTTTGAAAAGATATTATTTCTTACTAAAACAGAGATTTTATTCATTCTCACTCTTCAGAGAGCTTAACCTTGTTCTATAAAGCTCACTGTAGATTTTAAGTGTACTTTCTCAAACACCTACTATTTTAGTGGGGGGAATAGCATAATCCTGCAAAGTACTGAATGCCCACTATGAGGTGCTCAATTGCCTCAGCTCCTCCTGAAGTCACCGAGATTTAAGGTACTCGGCCTCTTGCATGAGACATACAATATTTTGTAGGATCCAGTCCTATATGAGTCTCCAAGGATCTCATTCTATATTGTGCACATGTAAGTTTGAGAGACCTACAAACAAAGCAGAATATCTTCAGAATAAAATGTAAATTTGAATTGCATTATTTGATTGCAAAAACAAAAGGAGTACTTGTGGCACCTTAGAGACTAACCAATTTATTTGAGCATAAGCTTTCGTGAGCTACAGATCACTTCATTGGATGCATTCAGTGGAAAATACAGTGGGGAGATTTATATACACAGAGAACATAAAACAATGGGTGTTACCATACACATTGTAAGGAGAGTGATCACTTAAGATGAGCTAATACCAGCAGGAGAGCGTGGGGTGGTGGGGGACCTTTTGTAGTGATAATCAAGGTGGGCCATTTCCAGCAGTTGACAAGAACATCTGAGGAACAGTGGGGGGTGGGGGTGAGAAATAAACATGGGGAAATAGTTTTACTTTGTGTAATGACCCATCCACTCCCAGTCTCTATTCAAGCCTAAGTTAATTGTATCCAGTTTGCAAATTAATTCCAATTCAGCAGTCTCTCGTTGGAGTCTGTTTTTGAAGTTTTTTTGTTGAAGAATTGTCACTTTTAGGTCTCTAATCGAGTGACCAGGAATAGGAATAGCGGTCAGTAGGTTTCCTACCTACATGCCTCCAGCTTTCACCCAGATCACACCACACAATCCATTGTCTACAGCCAAGCTCTACGATACAACCGCATTTGCTCCAACCCCTCAGACAGAGACAAACACCTACAAGATCTCTATCAAGCATTTTTACAACTACAATACCCACCTGCGGAAGTGAAGAAACAGACTGACAGAGCCAGAAGAGTACCCAGAAGTCACCTACGACAGGACAGGCCCAACAAAGAAAATAAACAGAACGCCACTAGCCATCACTTTCAGCCCCCAACTAAAACCCCTCCAACGCATCATCAAGGATCTACAACCTATCCTGAAGGACGACCCATCATTCTCACAGATCTTGGGAGACAGGCCAGTCCTTGCATACAGACAGCCCCCCAACCTGAAGCAAATACTCACCAGCAACCACACACTACACAACAGAACCACTAACCCAGGAACCTATCCTTGCAACAAAGCCCGTTGCCAACTGTGTCCACATACCTATTCAGGGGACACCATCATAGGGCCTAATCACATCAGCCACACTATCAGAGGCTCGTTCACCTGCACATCCAACAGTGTGATATATGCCATCATGTGCCAGCAATGCCCCTCTGCCATGTACATTGGTCAAACTGGACAGTCTCTACGTAAAAGAATAAATGGACACAAATTAGACGTCAAGAATTATAACATTCAAAAACCAGTCCGAAAACACTTCAATCTCTCTGGTCAGTCGATTAGAGGCCTAAAAGTGACAATTCTTCAACAAAAGGACTTCAAAAACAGACTCCAACGAGAGACTGCTGAATTGGAATTAATTTGCAAACTGGATACAATTAACTTAGGCTTGAATAGAGACTGGGAGTGGATGGGTCATTACACAAAGTAAAACTATTTCCCCATGTTTATTTCCCCCCCACCCCACTGTTCCTCAGACGTTCTTGTCAACTGCTGGAAATGGCCCACCTTGATTATCACAACAAAAGGTTTCCCCCCACCGCCCCCTGCTCTCCTGCTGGTATTAGCTCATCTTAAGCGATCACTCTCTTTACAGTGTGTATGGTAACACCCATTGTTTCATGTTCTCTGTGTATATAAATCTCCCCACTATATTTTCCACTGAATGAATCCAATGAAGTGAGCTGCAGCTCACGAAAGCTTATGCTCAAATACATTGGTTAGTCTCTAAGGTGCTACAAGAACTCCTTTTCTTTTTGCGAATACAGACTAACACAGCTGCTACTCTGAAACCTGTCATTATTTGATTGCTTTTTAATTATTTAAAATCATAGTCAGCTTTGACATATGCTTTGAATGTTGGCTCAAGGCTCCATTTTCCATCTGATCGCCAGACTTTTTGTCCACTGGAGGTCAAAGTTCACTCTTAATAGTGAGGATTCAGCAGTATTACATGCAGGGGGACTTTAAAAAAAAACAAAACACCCACCCAGTACACACACACACAGCAAATAAATTAATGGAAAATTTATCTTTCATTAAAATTCCAAACTCAAAATTTTCCTACCAACTCTAACAGATATTCCATAGGTTTAGTTGGGGTTTTGTTTGTTTGTTTTTGCATTTAAGCTAAAAATACTAATATTCTATGGCAAAGCTTATCTTTTTTTCCCCAGTCATTTCAATATGATGAAGAGCTACAAGGGTGGAGAGTTGTCTTGAGAGGGAGGGATTTGAGTTTTTTAGTTTCCTGGCTCATCGGTCATGGATTATCTTAAACTGTACTGCTCCACTTTAAAATGCCATTTTAAAAGTATGTCAAAGGTGCCTGAGCATATGGCACCCTTTTAAATATATCCATAAAACTCACACCTTCAAAAGTCAAAAGATATATGTGGACACAAGAACAAATGGATATAAACTGGCCACCAGGAAGTTTAGACTTGAAATTAGACGAAGGTTTCTAACCACCAGAGGAGTGAAGTTTTGGAATAGCCTTCCAAGGGAAGCAGTGGGGGCAAAAGATCTATCTGGCTTTAAGATTAAACTCGATAAGTTTATGGAGGAGATGGTATGATGGAATAACATGGTTTTGGTACTTAAATATTCATGGTAAATAGGCCCAATGGCCTGTGATGGGATATTAGATGGGGTGGGATCTGAGTTACCCAGGAAAGAATTTTCTGTAGTATCTGGCTGGTGAATCTTGCCCATATGCTCAGGGTTTAGCTGATTGCCATATTTGGGGTCGGGAAGGAATTTTCCTCCAGGGCAGATTCGAAGAGGCCCTGGAGGTTTTTCGCCTTCCTCTGTAGCATGGGGCACAGGTCACCTGCTGGAGGATTCTCTGCTCCTTGAAGTCTTTAAACCACGATTTGAAAACTTCAAAAGCTCAGACATAGGTGAGAGGTTTTTCGCAGGAGTGGTGGGTGAAATTCTGTGGCCTGCGTTGTGCAGGAGGTCAGACTAGATGATCATAATGGTCCCTTCTGACCTAAATATCTATGAATCTCTATATTAAACATACCTTCTCAGGCAACTAGGCTATGCACATATTTTTATACTGGTTTCCTTATCTCTGTCATATCAAGAATGGATATATAGTTTCAGTTTGTTTCTTAAAGATTTCACAAGAAACATAAGCATTCTATGACAGAAAGATTATTATGGTGGTGAATGACAGTTGTAACAGCACCAGAGCACTTTCACTTGCCACTTCTGAGGTTAACACTCTCCATTACAGCTTCACCTTTTTATGTTGGGAGAAATAAGTTTTTCATTTTTTCCTTAAAGATATGGGAGATACTCAGATATGCATATATATACAAAATAAATTTTGAAAAGCACAACCCCTAAAAGCATGTGATAGCATACCTGTGCTTCTCTTATTGAAATGCAGATCTGAACATTAAACACAGAAATATATCATCACCTTTACCTGAAGGGTTTGACTGAACCGCTTTAATGGGGTTGCCCGTACAGGAGGAATGAGGCTTGCTAGTGATGTAACTCTAGAAAGAGGCTTGACCCGTTTGTTACTAGGCTCCTGTAGTTTAAAGAGAAAAAAAAAAAAGGGGGGGGGGGGGAGAGAACAAAAGTCATCAGAAAAACATTTATGCTAGTTTTGTTAATTTTCTAATGTGAGCAATAGAGACAAATAATTTTAGTGTATAATGCTGGCAATGACAGATTACCCTTGCTTGGTGCATACAGATCTGTGCAATGGCTGAAATATCACGTAGTAAGCAGAAGTAGTGGCATAAGTGGGAAAGACAAAAAAGGCACAAAAAAAACTCTCTCCATATATAGCATCCTTCTAAAATGGTTTGTTTGCGGGGAGTGTCCCTCAAACTGAAAAGTGCTCCGCAGTAATGCATATTATGATGACCTTGTCATTGAAGGGAACATGTACAAATACAAAAAATTCCAACCCCATTGTTTTTGCTCTGTCATTGTAAGTATGTAGTTCTGCATTTGATTAACATTTTATTCGAAAAAGTACAAATTAAATAAAAAACAGCGTCATGTGTTCATACTTACATGCAAATATACAGAGATGTGTACACACAGTATATATTTAAATGAAATAAAAAACTAAAAAAAATCTACTGTAAAAACGAATACTTTTCTTCACTCACATACTTTTTAACCTCTAGAATGCCTGCT
The DNA here is from genome assembly GCF_965140295.1 of Lepidochelys olivacea. NCBI lineage: Eukaryota > Metazoa > Chordata > Testudines > Cheloniidae > Lepidochelys > Lepidochelys olivacea. Next base: position 25,979,144 of record NC_140417.1, on the reverse strand, counting down.
TTTTGTGAAGTATAATATTCCATTTGTTTTGCATACAAAAATGAAAATATAAACAAGTGCAATACAAGGAAAGATTACAAATATGTAAAAACAGAAGTTACCCTTGGCTTGCTAACCTCCATCTGACATTTAATGGATCTTGAACAGCACGTGCAAAAGGCTACTTTTGACAGAGAAAGAGCCAAACCTTCTAAGTGAAGTTAAAAAACCCATCCGACATCATATTTTAAGTACATCCTATAGCAGTTCATCTTTCTTTTTCAGCCATGTTTATAAAGTTTGTGTAGGCATCCTCTACCTCCAGTTTTCTACACAAATCCTTAGGAAAATGTACCATGTCATAGTATTCTTTTGCAGAGAGGTACGAATCTTTTTAGAGATGGGGATTTCCCATCCTTCCTGGTATTTAGAAAAATCCCAGATTTTCATTACTGGTCAGCAATATTCTGTTTCATTAGCACAGCGACCAGGAAGAAAGATGAGAACCAGCAAATAATTTATTTCTCAGCAGGCAGAGCTGTAACTCCACAAACATCTTGTGAAACGCAGGACCAGAACGTTAACCTTCCCCACCCCCCCAAAAATAATCAATTTCCCCACACATAGAATGTGGTGCTACAATCATTTCAGCATTAAAAAAAAAAAAGCCTGCATTCTTATCTTCATCATGAAGGTGCCATTCAGATTCTTTCCTTTCCAGCAACCATTTCTTTGACACAGCTTTTTTGAAGGAGCATTTTTTTTACGTCACTGCAGCACGACTGGCATACTGAATACACTATGGAGTCTTTCAGCTTCGCCTATAATTCTCATCTGACTGGCACCTCCGTCATCAGCCGTTTTGGTTATTTTTTAAATTCATGCCAATCCACTAGCTTCCCATCGTAAAGACTGCTTGTCATTAATCATAATGCACTGCAGTGAGAGGACACTGAAGTCCCAAGGCAAAGCGAGTGCTACTGTATACCTAGCAGCAGAAATTACTTGGGCACGTATCATCTCTAATGCTACTAGAATCTGGCATTTAGAACTATGCAGACTGAGGAATCAGGACAGCTAAAAAGGCAAATATATCTTCCCAGAAAATAGGCAAAGGGGACTCTTGAGAGAGTATTCTCCTCTGCCCTACTGCTGTACCATTTTCCACAAGGTTTGCCATCTTTGCTGCTCTGTATGTAGTCTTTGATCAAACTGGAATTATGTTTCTGATATAATGGCCCAAAGTCAGCTCTGGTGTAAAGAGATGTAATTTGGCCCTACATTATATCACAGTGTAACCTGCTTGAAAGTTAGAAAAATCAAATTCCAATTAAAAATCTGTTAGAACTGTCTATTAATCTTTGTGCATATTATCACACACACACACACTTAGATTTTGAGATTGAAAGTGTAACAAATAATGAATACTAACATTTTAGCAATGATATTGTAACACCCATTGAGAATCCCGAAGGAGGGTAAATTTTGTTACAAAGCAAGTAAATTCATATTTCACTGTGTCTCTTAAGTGTCTTGTTCAGGACTACTGCGAGTGAAACTTGAATTACCCTCCTTGAGCAATGTCTGAGACTAGTTGATAAAGAGGAAAAAAAAAGTCTTGGGTCACAGACTCCCCCCTGGGACTACCACCTGATGTACTGAGACTACCTCTAAGCCTGTTTTCCCTGGCAGCTTGGGATTTCAGTGCCCTGCCTGGTTGTGCCAGACACGCTAGCCTGCTACAAACACAGACCCAGCTCTGAGCCACGTCCCCCAAAAGCTGCAGGCTTAACTGAAAACAGCTTAAGAAGTGCTCCTGTCTTCAACACCCAGATACCCAGTTCCCAATAGGATCCAAACACCAAATAAATCTGTTTTACTCTGTGTAAAGCTTATGCAGGGCAAACTCAAATTGTTCGCCCTCTATAACACAGAGAGAGAGAGATGCACAGCTGTTTCCTCCCCCAGGTATTAATACTTGCTCTGGATTAATTAAGTAACAAGTGATTTTATTAAATATAAAAAGTAGGATTTAAGTGGTTCCAAGTAATGACAGAACAAAGTAAATTACCAAATAAAATAAAACAAAAACACTCAACTCTAAGCCCAATACAGTAGGAAACTAAATGCAGGTAAATCTCACCCTCAGAGATGTCCCAGTAAGCTTATTTGCCAGACTAGACGCTTTCTTAGTCTGGGTCCAGCAACCCCTGTAGTTACTGTCCTTTGTCCCAGTTTCTTTCAGGCATCTCTTTGGGGTGGAGAGACTATCTTCTGAGCCCGATGAAGACAAAATGGAGGGGTTTCCAGGGACTTATATAGTTTTTTCTCTTGTGGGTGGAAACCCCTCTCCAAGATGGAGTTTTGCAGTCACCTGGGCAAGTCACAGGTCCATGCATGACTCAGTTCTTTACAGGCCGATGCCATTGTTTACATGTTAATTTGAACATTCTCAGGAAAGCTCAGATGTGGATTGGCGTCTTCCAAAGTTTATTGTTAGTTAAATACTCCCAATTACTTGAATAACTCCTTCACGCTATGTTGACCAAATCTGCCTTATGTGCTTTCTACAGCAGACACCTTAAATACAAGCATAGAGCCAATGCTCATAATTTCAGATATAAAAATGTTACATGCACACAAATAGGATGAATATATTCAGTAGATCATAACCTTTGCAAAGATATGTTACATGGCATATCTACCATAAAACATATCCCAGTTATGTCATATTTACACTCATAAGCATATTTCTATAAAGCATTATGAGGTGCAACGTCACACCCACTTGGAATTTTTCATATACTCAGTGTTTGTCTGCATCTGCAGTTTATTAATGGCTACAGAAAGCCTGCAGGTGAAGGGCTCAATCCTGTACCTAATTTTCCCAACTGTTTGGGGTTCATAACCTCAAACAGCCATGTAAATTGATGCACAGCAGCAACTAACCCTGGAGATTATCATCCTGTGAGATAGAAGGGAAACCACCATACCTTTTGGAAGACAAGGGAAAAGGAAGAAGAGAAAAGGTGTAAATGAATTCCCTGAAGGCCTGCTCCATCCCTGAACAGCCCTAACCCTATCCGAACACTTCTTTTTGCCACATGGGGTTGCTGGAGTTATTTTACGGTTCCAGCAAGAGGAGAGGGAAGAACTAGAAACAGGTTCCTTAACCCTTTAAAAATAAACCATTTCACTATTCTGCAGGGGATTGTGAGGTTTGCTATGTGGCAATCTTCATTCTTATACCCAAACTGCTCAGGGAGACAAAATATTTTAATTTGTCTCTGTACTGCAGAGCCTACCTACCTGTAGAAGTAGACATTAAGGAGAAGAAATCAACCTAGCTGCCTCCACTAGGGGCTGCTGCAACCACAAGGAGGATAGGATAGGATATGACTACAGCTGCTAACTGTAAAAAAGCCAGAAGTCATTGTCAGAACCTGTAACAGTAGCCACTGGAGTCACAGTAAGATGACTAGGTCACATATATGTGGCGTTGTTCTTTGAGGTCTTATTCTTCCCATCACACTGAGCCATTTTACCTCCTGCACTTAGTTCATTTGTTCTGATAGCAAAGGGAGTTAAACTAAATAGGTTGTATAGATTTTTATCAAAATCTAAATTACTAGAATCCGTAGAACAAATTGAAAGGGCTCATACAATAAAACCAAATTAAAAACACATCTGCAGTGTTTGCAGGACTCACTCCAAGACAGTAATTCAAGATAACATTGCAGTGTCAGACTTTGGAAAATAAATCCAGGGTCTCCATCTCCAAACTGTGTTTAAAGAAGGAAATTGAAGTAGATAATCTTATTGCTTTGAACTTTCTTTAAAACGAGAAAATATGTTTTTTGCATACCAAATGTGACAGTTTGGGACTATGCCTGGATCAAATTGTGAAGGCCATGTTTTGAGAATGCCATTTTGTGACTATAAACTTCATTGTGACTTTCACTTTGCAGAGTAACCTCTATGCTGGTTCAAGACACGCGGATGACTGGGAAAACTGGTCTAATCTAGACATGGTCAGTAAATTCTGGACAGTGTGTGCTCGTGCTTTGGAGTCACATCATGAGATACCACATCATATTGCGAGGGAGAAAGAAGCAAGCTGAAAGAGAGGAGATGAGTACTCTAGAAATATAAAACTATGCTTCTTTACTGTAAGGCCCAAATGGTACTTATGTATCATACCTCATAGATTTGTTTTAATATGACTCACTCCCTCTAAAAATAAACCTTGATTTACTAAAACCCAGGGTAGTTTTAAGACTGCTGTACAGAAAGGGGAAGTACTAGCCATGTACTGCTTTTGGGTGTCCGGGGAATGCACCTATCATGCAGATTCACTCATGTGGAGCCTTGGAGCCCCAGATGGTAGCCATCTACTTATGCAGCCCTTCTCTCAGTTTTCTCCCAAATAGCATTTTAGTCCTTTCTGCTCTTTGTTCCATGCATCATAAGCTGGAAAATGATCATTTTAAAATTATGTGGCATCTTAACAAAAAGATAAGTTATACATCTATTTTTGAAGCTGCATAATCATATTATACACAGGCCCCTGCTTAAAAACCCCAAGCCTGAATATCTAGGACCCTATCCTGTGGTGTGCTGAGCACCCAGTTTGTACTGAAGCAATTAAAGTTGAGGATGCTTGGCACCTTGGAGAATAGCACTCTTACATTCTTGCAATTTACTGAGTACTAAGCTGATGTTATTGTTTGCTCTTCACTCAATAAAATAGCATGCAGTAGTAGGATATGTGGGTAGAAAAGTCTCAGGCAGGGGCCAAGAGCACTTGCTGTCATTCAACTCAACCATAATGCAAACTGATTCTCTTATTAGTTTATTTAAAGAACGGGATTTCCCCAAAGTTCAAAGTGAGAGCCTGCTGGTCAAACCAAGTTAAATCTATTTCATAATACTGGTTAGTTTTCCATACTGTCTCATTAAACCACGCACCCCACAGCCTTCTAATTTCCATACACTGTTCGGTAAAGCACTCTAGTAAAGGTCAGTTTTAAGTTTTCTTAACAGAACCCTGCTCCACCTCCCACATTCACCTTATATTGTCTGCAGAATGGCAGAAGCAATGACCTGGATAACATATGCTAGAAAACTCATATAGTAGACAACCAGCTGCCATACAATAGGGCTCTGTTTGGCTTGGTACCTAATTCTGAAATTTATTTTGATGGGCTCTTTTAGGTAGTGTAATAATTTTTTACCTCCTAACAATTAAAGTCTGAGTGTATATGAGCTGCTCACAAAATTGTTTTTCCACTTGACTCCCTGCACCCCTTATCAGCAACTTCAACAAAGGGACTGTGTGTTACATGACTGGTGTTGAATTTGACAAACAAGCACAAACGATCCTCTGAGGAGTCATTATACCTTTGTCTACACCGGCAACATGCAACACTGTCACCACCACATTGTATAAATTTGTCTCATTAGTTAGCATGTTTTCTTTATAAATTCAAAAAAAGTTTCAATTCAGCCTCCAAAACAATAGTGGTAATTGAAACCTTCTAAAGAGACTCAGCATTTTAAAATATAAACATTATCCCAAAACCTTCATCAGAAGAGGTTGCAAATGAAGCTCTCAATTTAGCAAACAAAATTGATGAAATTGGCATGGATTCATTAACTATGCTTCTAATCCAATACATCATGGGAAAGTGGATTTATTAGTATCGACATGTTAGCGTCCAGAATACTTTTGAATCGGTCAATCTTTGAAATAAAAAGGGTTTCAGAGTAGCAGCCGTGTTAGTCTGTATTCGCAAAAAGAAAAGGAGTACTTGTGGCACCTTAGAGGCTAACCAATTTATTTGAGCATAAACTTTCGTGAGCTACATATCTGATGAAATAAAAAGAAAATTCTATACAAACCCAAATAATTTTTGTTGTGTTTTTCTTCTTGTCACAGGATCAAAAATACTCTAGTTACCTTCCTTTTTATCCTACACCCTTTATCTATGTAAATCTAGTAAAGTAGGTGTTCAAGTATTAACTCCTTGACAGTGGAGCATTCATTACTAGTTAACTGTTTCATTCTGGAAAACAAATTAGCCTCAAAAGAGTTAACCATGTCTCTAAAAGCTGAAACAGTGTAGCGTCTTTGTTTCAAACATAATCCACAAGCGTTGCCAGTAAAATAAAACAGAACCAATCTGTTTCAGACACTATATTTCTGGCAAGGTTTCCATACTCATTTACTTTAAAAGTTATTAGTTTTTAGTCAACATTATAAGAGCGTGTCAACATTTGTCATGGCAGAAAGCCCCAAATTATTTTTATTAGTTGGCTACTGGTTAAATTGGCCCAGGATTAAAAGTTCTAATAAATATTCCCAAATATTGGAGTTCAGTAGAAAACCACATTCAAGTTTTGTTCCACAGGATATTATAAATACTTAACCTTCAGCAAAATTAAACACACACGGTACAATAGGTTCTCTCTCAGTACAGCAAATATTTCACCTAACAGTAAATTAAGTCATGCCTAGGCAGTGTTTATGCTAGTTTAGAAAGAGAGGAATTTAAAAGTAGCTGTTCCTTGTGAAAACAGAATTAACTTTTCAGTCAGTAAGAGCAGATGAGTTAACTCTCTAGGGCCCTATCATCTACAATGCAGTTAAACAGCCCCTTAGCCCAAGCCCCTTAGCTTGAGTTAGCTGACATGGGGCAGCCCTGGGTTTTTAATTGCAATGTAGACATACCCTATGAGATTAGCAGCAGAAACATTGATTGATTGGGTGTTCTAACCCATACAATTCTCAGGGCTGGTCTACACTACAAAGTTAGGTTGACCTAGCTAAGTTGCTCTGGTGAGTGAAAAAATTTACACCCCCGAGAGATATAGTTAAACTGACTTAAGCCCTGGTGTAGGCACCACTAGGTTGACAGAAGAATTCTGCGTCAACATAGGTACCCACTTCTCAGAGAGGCGCATGTACTACAGCAACAGAAGAACCCCTCCCGTCACAAGCATCTACACTATAGCATTTCTAGTGTGGATGTACCCTCAGTAACCAATGGGAATCCTTGGATCAAGCATACAACTCTCAATGGTTGGCTGAGCCTTGAGAACCCACTTTTGGTGTATTTTTATTAGCTGCAGAAGATTTACCTTTGCCTCCCGATAGCTTAGAAATGCTCCAAATTTAAAGCAGTATTCACCCTTGAAGAGCAGCAGGAAGTGGGGAGGGGGAAGGGGATGTACTATAAATGCAGCCTGAGATATTGTTACAGCTATTAGGAACCTACCCTTAATTGCCTACAAAAATCCATCCCAAATTATAGGAAATATATCAACCTGCAAGTACTGCCAGGAAGAGGAAAGGGAGACGAAGAGGAGAGATTGAACTCAAAATGTAATTAATCCATATGATGCACAGACACCGATGCCTTGATTATCAGCTAAACTGCACCCATGGAGCATCTCTGATAGAACTCCGGATCTTTCCTACAAAACCACCAGTTAGCACCACTTGAACCCCCCCCTCCCCAATCTGTGGTAGTAGTAGGTGTGTTATCCTTGTAAGAAGATAGAAACGGCCATACTGGGTCAGACCAATGGGTCATCTAGCTCAGAATCCTGTCACTGACAGTGGCCAGATGCTGCAGAGGGAATCAACACAACAGGACAATTTGGAGTGATCCATCTGCTGTTGTGCAGTCTCAGTTTCTGGCAATTGGAGGTTTAAGGACACATGGAGCATGGGATTGCATTCCTGACCATCTGCACTAATAGCTATTGATGGACCTTTCCTCCATGAATTTATCTAATTCTTTTTTTAACCTAGTTATACTTCTGGCTTTCAGAGCATCCCATGGAAATGAGTTTGACAGGTTGGTTGTGCATTCTGTGAAGAAATATTTCCTTGTTTGCTTTAAACTTGCTACCTATTAGCGCCAGTGTTCATATATAATGAACTAGTAAATTACAATAATCCAGAGTCAATTGTACTTGAGTAATGTGTTATAAAGCAGGGGTTCTCAATGTTTTTCTTTCTGAAGCTCCCTCCGCCCCCATATGTTATTAAAAACTCCACGGCCCCACTGTGCCACAACTACTGTTTTTCTGCATATAAAAATCCAGGGACAGTGTTAGGGAGTAGCAAGCAGGGCAATTGCCTGGTGCCCCACACCACGGGGGTGGCCTGCAAAGCTAAGTTGTTCAGGCTTCGGCTTCAGCCCCAGGTGACCGGGCTTGGGGCTCTGGGTTTCAGCCCTGCATGACGGGGCTTCGGCTTTCTGCCCTGAGCCCCAGTGAGTCTAACACTGGCCTTGCTCAGTGGACCCCCTGAAACCTGCTTGCAGCCCCCCAGGAGGCCCCAGACTCCTTATTCAGAGCTGCTGTTATAAAGGATGGTGTGGGGAGCTACATGGGAAGGTTGGTTGGCCAGGTAAAAAAGAGGAGGTGGAACAGCCTTAGCAGAAGGAAACAAATCAGTGGCAGGGCAGGGGCTGAAACACATCATTCCTCCACCACCAGAGACTAGGCCCCATCCTATAGGAGCTGTTGCCTCATCAGCATCTCGAAAATCATGGATCCGGAATCCTTAAAGGAGGCAGCAGTTATAAAAGATCCTGAATACAAAACCATTAAAGTATTTCAGCAGCACAAGGCTAAGCTGAAACAACTTTCTTTGAGCTGCCTTTCACTTCTGCAATTGAAAGCGTATCTGGCTCTAACATGAGCAGAGACATCAATAGATTCACTTGCAACTAGAAAATGGAGGAGAGTTTGCAGAATAAACAAAACATCAAGGTGAATTAAAATGAGTAACAGAAAATTTTAAACTCACACAAATAACGTAGAGCTGATTGAATTACAAAACTTCCAAATGCAGTTCCTCTAGTGAAGAGCTGCTTGTAAAGGCCACCGGAGAAAGGCCTTTTCCATACTGAAACAAATTAGATGTGAAGCTGGAATGTCAGCTCACAAACATTATAAGATGAGCTACTAAAATAAGAATATAAAAAGCTGTTTGTTTCAAACTGGGAATAGGCAGAATAGATCAGCAATTCTAAGTGTGATGAGAGAAATTAGTTTACAGCAATTGCTGTTCATACTGGGACTACAGTTATCTAAAAATCTATTCAAAATAGGACTGCTGATATTTCACAAGGAAGTATGGAAGAGAAAAATAATACTTTCATCTAGATCATCTTTCCCCTGTGAGCAGATGTCCTAAATTTACCAGAATTGTCCCAGTTTGGTGGGGAATCTCTTGTGTCTCAGGCAGCTGCCCCCAGATTTTATTCCTGTTTTATGAAGGTCAGCCTGCTAGCAATATAGCATCTTCTTCCCATCTCCCCCAGCTCTTCATCTCTGCAGCTCCTCACAAATACTCCTGGCTCCCCTCCCTCTGGCTTTCTACCCACTCACTACCTTAACACTGTGTGTTGACCCAGAGAGGCAGGGGTGCCGGAATAAAGGGAGCCAGGGACCATGGTTGCCAATTTTGCTCGAACAAGTTCCTGGAGGTTTCCTCACATGACATAATCTTTAAATAAAAGATTGAGACTTCTGACCAATCCTGGAGGTTTGGCACTCTTATGCCATAGCCCTCCCACTTTTCTGCAGGGGCCCCGCCCCCCAGCTATGGAGCGCCTAGGTAGGAGAGGCTAGGCAGCTGTGGAGCACCATGCCACAGACCCTCCACCTGCCAGGGTAAGGGAGTTGAAAGCAGTCCTGGGCCCATGCTCCCCTCCCCCAGGGCAGGCGGGTCTGCAGCTCCCCACATGTGGCTCTGGGGATGCAGCCCAACCACGTTAAGAGCCATGTGAGCAGCTGTGGGGACCCAGGGACCCTCCACCTGCCATGGGCGGGGGACCCCGCAGGGCACAGACACAGACAGGGGCTGCTATCGACCCCCCCCCCCCCGGGGGCAGATGGAGGGTCCACAGCCCCCGGCCCACTTCAGCTTCTGGCTTCAGGTAGAAGAGGAAGGGTGGGGAGGCCTGGCCCCCCCCCACTTTTGGGCATGCTCTGCCACCCCTGCCCAGAAGCCTCTGTGCTGGGCCTCACATGTAATGCCCATCAATCTACCACTTTCTCACTGAATCAAGCATGCTCCTGAGCAATGGAGTGTGAGGTGTCCCAAACTGTATTGTAGTACACAATAGCATAGAGGGACAAAAGAAAGCACATCTGGGCCCAGTACCAGGATATCTGGGTCTAAGAATATTGTTACAGGACAGAAAGTATAAGGACTTGCATAGGAAGCTAGAAAACCCTGGAAGAGAAGGAAAGTAATTGGGTGGGGAAAGAATAAGCATCCCTCATGCCAACAGGTCTCTCCAAAAGCTATTTCAGTCCCTTACCGTAGTAATGAGCCTCAGATTGACCCACCCACCACCTCTGAGCCTAAACTCTGCCCATGAATCTCCCTCCCATAAGAAAGTTGTACACTCTCTTTAGAAAGAGATTTTATGAACAGTCCAAATAAACTTCATCTAATTTCAATTAAAACAAACCTTAAATGAGGGGCAGAGCAGTGTCATGGATTAAGTTTGAGGGTTGCAGCCAGGAATTCCTGTGTTCCAGTTCTGGCTTTGCCACTTACTTGCTTTGTGATCTGATACACGTCATTTAACCTTGGTTTCCCCATCAGTAAGATAGGGAAAATAGTACTCCCTTACCTCACAGGAAGTGTTGTGTAGATTAATTTGTATCTGTCCAGTGCCTTGAAGATCAACTGTGCTACATTAAGTACTAAACAAATATCTTGGTTTTGCTTTTGAAAAAATACAACCACAGCTTACTTTTGTTAAAGTTTTGTGAAGCTGTTACAAAAAGCGGTAAAGAAAGCCAATAAAAGATCCTAGAGAAGACAAGAATTGTGTTTGTAACAAGATGAAAGAAAAAAAATCTGCTTACTCCTGAGCTAAACTATTTATATTACAAAAGGCCAAAGGGGCACATTTGTTTTCTAGAATAAAACAGCCTAGTAACTTCACTGAGGCTCTTCTCTACATAGAGTTGTACTCTTACTGCATAATATGGTAAGTAGTTTCGATGGGGCAAATGAAAATGTTTTTATAAAGCCTTCATATAGTCAAAATTTGCTTGTGGCACAGTTTAGAAGCTGGTTGGAAGACTTGCAGTTTAATCCTCATTCTAGGTGAGCACTGCCATGTCCAATGCTGCACATACACTCCATTTTATTTATAAATTAGTCATTTGAAATTTGTGCACATTCACTAGTGCGCTGCCTCTGCTTAAAATAGTCTCATGATTTTCAAAGTGGGCCTGCTATCTCATGCACAAAAGTGATCATTATGGGCCTGATCCAAAGCCCACTGAAGTCAATAGATGTCTTTACACTGAATTCAGCAGGCTCAGGCCCTACACAAGCCCTACACAGCAGCTACACTTAGAGATAGGTGTCTTCCACTGTTAAAAGGTCCAATACAGAAAAAAAAGAGCTGCCAGTCACTATAGGAAATGTTGTCCCTCAGAAATTATAAAAGCATATGCCATGGCATGCATGGGATATACAAGCTACATCAGTATTGATAGGTGATACAGTTACACAGTCAACTGCCTCCAAATGCTAAAGCATCTCTCTCCTCTTGGGTGTCCCAAAAGGGTCAGTTCAGTGACAGACTCAAGGAGGCTAGCCCATGGAGGATTCTAAGTGACCCACATTAAAATACTGCTACCAAATTGAATGCCAGGTCAGAGTGATTTCTCTTTCTCCACTGGACTTAACCCTAACCTCTGCAAACTGCTAGATCTGACAAAGATGTAAGTATTATTACTAATTGTATTATGGTAGTACATGGGGACAACAATCAGGATAGGGGTCCCAGTGTCCTAGGTGCTGTACAAACAAAGTAGGAGGAGAGTCACCTTCCCTGAATGGCACACATTCTGACTCATTGGGCTTGGAAGTTAACACATTTTTTAAATATTTATTTTTGCCTTTGCAATGCAGAAGATGATACCTAAGACTTAAAATACCCCAGTGGGAGAATACCCCCAAAACTTCGTTATAGAGTCTCAGTCCTCACCTTCTTTTAGAGTTCACAGGCTAAACAATGCAATATATGCAGTAAGCATTTAGGAACCAAGTATAAACATTTCTAACAAAGTACACCTAATATGAGTTGGACAGTTGAGCAATGTGGTGCCCTGATTTGTGGCTGAGAAAGCATTTTTATGTAAATGAAACAGCTAATACCAATCTCTTACCCTTCTTCTTTGTGAGCACACGAGCCCCTTGTGTATAGATTTATCACAAAGTAAGGGGGACATTTTTGTGGGAGCCCCTGGTTAAAATATTGGCACCATGAAACTGGTTTGGTCCTTGACCTTTTACCCTTTCTTGTCTGACTCTACTTCTGTCTTGAACCTCAGCCACCCCATTCACTCTGATGTTGCTCAGTCTACTCAAAGGACTTTATCAGGAGTTTGGTCTCCGTAAGCAGTGTAGAATGGTGCTCCTAGCATTTAATTTGCTTTATTTAATACATCAAGTCCTCACTGTATGTAAATGTACAGTCCCAAGCAAGCTGAAGGTTTCTCAATAAACAAACAAAAAGTTATTTTTATGGACAACTGCAGCAGAGAGTGCAGCAGGGCCCCCTTGGCTTCTGCGCCTGCTAGGTTCACAAAGTCACTCTGAGATCCTGAGTTTTGCAACCACTGGTGCACTTTATTCTTCAGCTTGTTCCCACCACTGTTTCACCACGTACAGGTAACCCTTCACCATCTGCAGGCAGGAGGGAGGAGAAAGGAGAGAGCGCTACCTCCCTGCTTCCATTCCCTGCCTTTTTCTCTTCCCTCCTGCTCTCCCTTGGCTTCCTTCCCCTGAGGCTTTTATACAACCCCAGGCTAATTAAGTAGCAGCTATCTCCGCCTCCCCAGTTAGGGCCAGGTTACCTCCAGCCTCCTCTAATTTGTTTCCCTAACGAGGAGCGGATGTGACAGAGGGCTGGATCTACAACCCTTTGCCCAGCTCCCTGTCACAACAAATTTTTAATTTTTACCATTTGTTGAAAGAACAGAAGAGCTGCAAATTAAGCTAGGAATCAATAATGAAAAGGATCCCTATACTTTAAGGATTGTTCTTTAAATTAAATTGCCGAATTTCATGTCTTCAAAAGAAAAGTGGCGGGAAAAAGTTAAAAAACATGTTCAAAAGCACCATTTTGCAGAAAGTCTCTTACATAATTTGAGCACAATTTGTGCAAAAAGCCTGAGGTTTATTTCAATACTTATGGACTTTCTTACCACAACCCCAAGACAAAGGATCTTCCTTTGTTCTCTCTAAAATGCTGTTAGTAATTTCATTCAGGCATATCTCATGTATTTTAACTGTTAAGTCAAGAAAGTTAATGCAACACAAAGGTCAATGGTGCTAAGAAAAAACAACCCCGATTCATTTTGAAGTTAGCATTTCATCACTTTTTACTCTTTTACGATTTACTGGCCAGATCCTAAAACCAGTCAGCCTGTGATAAGGTCCAGAAAATCCACCATGTCCAGGAAGAACTCAAGCAACTCCCGGCAGAGGCAAAGAAGGCTTACAAACAACATGCGGACCGCAAAAGACAGAAGGGGCTGGAATTCAACATAGGCCAGAAGGTTTGGCTGTCAACCAAACATCTCCACACCAGTAGATCATTCCATAAACTAGAGCACCAATATCTCATACAGTTTCAGATTTGTCAGCTAATTAGCACTGTCCCCATTAAACTCTGTTTGCACAGGTCACTCAAAATACACCGCATTTTCCACATCTCCCATCAGAAGCCCTTCATAGAAAACATTTCCAGGCCAAATGCAACCACTCTCTGACACCTGCCAAGGTCCAGGTCCATGAAGACCCCATGATCAAGCAGATAAATTACATTCTTCTTCGAGTGATTGCACATGTGCATGCCACTGTAGGAAGTTTTTTCTCTCAGTGGTACCCATCAGGGCAGCTCAAGTGCCCTCTGGTGTCTCGCACTCATAGCACCGGTATAAAGGGCCCAGATAACCCTGCACCCCCGCAGTTCCTTCTTACCACCCATGACAGTTGCTGGAACGGTTCTCCTTGCTTTGGCAAGTTCTCAGGGATCTTCGCTTTCCTATAATTGTATATAGTTCAGTTAGTTGTAAATAGTCAGTTTAGTGTAGTTTGTGTATCTCCGTTAGTTAGGGGAGTTTTGGCTATTACCCCATGCCGAGGCATGCCTCGGTCACCAGCTTTCAAGCCCTGTACCTCCTGCAACAAGGCTATGCCCCTGAGCAACCTGCACTGTAGCTGCCTGAAGTGCTTGGCAGAGAGGCTCAGGTCGAGGACAGCTGCCAGAGCTGCATGAAAAAGGACCAGGAGGCCAGGCTGAAGTTTTTATTTATTTATAGAGGCAGCACTGAGACCTTCCTCCGAGCCAAGCTGGTCGGACTTGGAAACCAAGAACCTCAGTATCCCGGAGAACAGTCCTGGGAACTGAAAAACCACTTACATGCCCCTGATCTAATAGAGGCTTTCCACAAAAGCAACTCAAAAAAGACTTGCCTGGAAATACCATTGGGTCACCAATGCGGGAAATAGGGGGTGACCGAAGGAGCAGCAGGTCTAAAACCTGGATTTGCAGATTCCCCAGGTACAGACAGCCTCCACCTAGTAGCTCTGGCTGTGGAAATACTCAGCAGGTCATGAGCCTTAGGAGCCCATTCACACACCTGCCACTCATGGAGGGCCTAATTGGCAGGACCTTTACAATTCCTTATTCCTCTGGACATATTACTTAAGCATAGGGAAGATACAGGAAGTTCATCTGGGCAACTAGGGAGAACCCCAGCTAGCTGCTGCTACAGACCCTGCTTCCTCATCCTGCTTCCGATCCCTGGTTCCAGACCTTGGCTTTATCCTCCTGGCACTGACCTGGCCTCGAATCCAATCCCTGACTCTAGCCACTAGGCTAGTCACCCATGACCAGACCATACAGCAATCCACCAAGTTCCCCCACATAATTGGATGGAAGAAGCCCCACAGAGCACATCTGGAACCCCCACACAGGTTCTCCGCATTCCTGCCATTTCCCTCCCAGACCCGCATTCATTTTGTCTGACCTCATATGGAGGGGGAGCACAATCTACCCTCAAAGAAAAAAAGTCACTAGTAATTTCCAAATCACTGGTGTGTAAGTTATGTTCTTTTACCAAGGTTAAACCAAATACATACAGAAATCATATCATGCAGCCAGGCCAATTACATTATTTCTTTCAGATCAGTTCTTCGAATTACTAACCAGATACTGGCACTACATCCCAGCAGCAGGACTGAAGTTCTTCGTGCTCCATGATTCAGCACCAGCCTCTGCTGGGGATGCACGAGAGAACCACCTGCATTCCCTTCCAATTCCATATTTCAGTTATTCAACTTGGTAACACACTGCTATACCAAATTAGGCATGCAGAGGGGACATAATATTGTTTTTGTAGTCTTTACAAAGGGGTGTCCATGAAGACGCTAGGCTAAAAATTGGGGAGGAAATAAAGGTGTACATAAGTATTTTGAAGACAAACTTTTATAGTTGTTGGGACATGCTAGCTGCACTCTCAAAGTCCTCTTGTAGATCTGCTTGCAAAACTCTTGATAAACTGCCGTGTAATCATGTCCTCAAATAACATTGTTCATACTGAACAACCATATTGTTCAGGCACTGCTGTTAATAAAAACTCTTCATCAGCCATCACCTGCCATAGCATTATATTATTCTCTGACAGGCAGATTATGCTTCTTGGGGCAAACTACCCTTGTAAAAAATACAGTAATTGGTGCTGCTGTATCAATGGGCTTGACACTGGGCACACTCAGTTTAACATCTGCCTCTGGGCCCAGTCATTTATAGGCATGATATTGGATTTCCCATCCATGTGAACAACACACAGATTTGTTTATTATTTAAGACCACAGATCCTAAGTAGGTTAATTTCATATTGACAAATAGCCTTGCAGACACTAGCATGGCTGATTTAGTGGTCTTCAACTACATTTAGCTAAAACAGAGTTAGTTCTGACAGACTTTCCTTTTGGCTCTATGCCTCAATTCCTGATAAAGATACACTCAGTTAATGATTTCCATGAAGAGAAAGTGCTGTCTTTGATTCTGAGCAGCCCTTTGAACACAATGCTCACCACATTATTAAGATTTTATGCTATTTGAAAAACCACTGCACCATGTTTATCCTTGTTAGGATCCAAAAGCATTGTTCAGTCTTTTATCTTTTCCAGACCAGATTTTTGTAATGCATTACTTGCCTATTTATCAAGTAGATGGATTAACAAGGTTCAGCTTGTACTGAACTGATTTGCCCATGTACTATACTACGTGGAAAATCATAGAATCATAGAATATCCGGGTTGGAAGGGACCCCAGAAGGTCATCTAGTCCAACTCCCTGCTTGAAGCAGGGCCAATTCCCAGTTAAATCATCCCAGCCAGGGCTTTGTCAAGCCTGACCTTAAAAACCTCTAAGGAAGGAGATTCTACCACCTCCCTAGGTAACGCATTCCAGTGTTTCACCACCCTCTTAGTGAAAAAGTTTTTCCTAATATCCAATCTAAACCTCCCCCACTGCAACTTGAGACCATTACTCCTCGTTCTGTCATCTGCTACCATTGAGAACAGTCTAGAGCCATCCTCTTTGGAACCCCCTTTCAGGTAGTTGAAAGCAGCTATCAAATCCCCCCCCATTCTTCTCTTCTGCAGGCTAAACAATCCCAGCTCCCTCAGCCTCTCCTCATAACTCATGTGTTCCAGTCCCCTAATCATTTTTGTTGCCCTTCGCTGGACTCTCTCCAATTTATCCACATCCTTCTTGAAGTGTGGGGCCCAAAACTGGACACAGTACTCCAGATGAGGCCTCACCAATGTCGAATAGAGGGGGACGATCACGTCCCTCGATCTGCTCGCTATGCCCCTACTTATACATCCCAAAATGCCATTGGCTAGGCAGCAGTTCTGCGGAAAAGGACCTAGGGGTGACTGTGGACGAGAAGCTGGATATGAGTCAGCAGCAGTGTGCCCTTGTTGCCAAGAAGGCCATTCGGTCCCTAGTCTGTAGCTGTGCATTGGGTTTTTCTGTCCTAAGTGCAGGACCCTGCACTTATCCTTATTGAACCTCATCAGATTTCTTTTGGCCCAATCCTCCAATTTGTCTAGGTCCCTCTGTATCCTATCCCTGCCCTCCAGCGTATCTACCACTCCTCCCAGTTTAGTATCATCCGCAAATTTGCTGAGAGTGCAATCCACACCATCCTCCAGATCATTTATGAAGATATTGAACAAAACCGGCCCCAGGACCGACCCTTGGGGCACTCCACTCGATACCAGCTGCCAACTAGACATGGAGCCATTGATCACTACCCGTTGAGCCCGACAATCTAGCCAGCTTTCTACCCACCTTATAGTGCATTCATCCAGCCCATACTTCCTTAACTTGCTGACAAGAATACTGTGGGAGACTGTGTCAAAAGCTTTGCTAAAGTCAAGAAACAATACATCCACTGCTTTCCCTTCATCCACAGAAGCAGTAATCTCATCATAAAAGGCGATTAGATTAGTCAGGCATGACCTTCCCTTGGTGAATCCATGCTGGCTGTTCCTGATCACTTTCCTCTCATGCAAGTGCTTCAGGATTGATTCTTTCAGGACCTGCTCCATGATTTTTCCAGGGACTGAGGTGAGGCTGACTGGCCTGTAGTTCCCAGGATCCTCCTTCTTCCCTTTTTTAAAGATTGGCACTACATTAGCCTTTTTCCAGTCATCCGGGACTTCCCCGGTTCGCCACGAGTTTTCAAAGATAATGGCCAATGGCTCTGCAATCACAGCCGCCAATTCCTTCAGCACTCTCGGATGCAACTCGTCCGGCCCCATGGACTTGTGCACGTCCAGCTTTTCTAAATAGTCCCTAACCACCTCTATCTCCACAGAGGGCTGGCCATCTCTTCCCCACTTTGTGATGCCCAGCGCAGCAGTCTGGGAGCTGACCTTATTAGTGAAAACAGAGGCAAAAAAAGCATTGAGTACATTAGCTTTTTCCACATCCTCTGTCACTAGGTTGCCTCCCTCATTCAGTAAGGGGCCCACACATTCCTTGGCTTTCTTCTTGTTGCCAACATACCTGAAGAAACCCTTCTTGTTACTCTTGACATCTCTGGCTAGCTGCAGCTCCAGGTGCGATTTGGCCCTCCTGATATCATTCCTACATGCTCGAGCAATATTTTTACACTCTTCCCTGGTCATAAGTCCAACCTTCCACTTCTTGTAAGCTTCTTTTTTATGTTTAAGATCCGCTAGGATTTCACCATTAAGCCAAGCTGGTCGCCTGCCATATTTACTATTCTTTCGACTCATCGGGATGGTTTGTCCCTGTAACCTCAACAGGGATTCCTTGAAATACAGCCAGCTCTCCTGGACTCCTTTCCCCTTCAAGTTAGTCCCCCAGGGGATCCTGGCCATCCGTTCCCTGAGGGAGTCGAAGTCTGCTTTCCTGAAGTCCAGGGTCCGTATCCTGCTGCTTACCTTTCTTCCCTGCTTCAGGATCCTGAACTCAACCAACTCATGGTCACTGCCTCCCAGATTCCCATCCACTTTTGCTTCGCCCACTAATTCTACCCAGAATAACAACATATATTCTTGACCCTTCTGCACTATTTATTCATAAAATAAAATGACTTTTAAAGATTCTGTTGTTGAACTACACCACTCTATATGGCCAAGGTCAAGTTCCAGTCACAAAGAGGCAAATGCTGATTGCGTGGTTGATGGAGCATTTTGTCAATTGTCTCCAAATTATGTAACAAGCAACTACAGTATTTTAAATCTGTAGCATATTGCAGTTTCCCTGTTTCTAAATAGGAAAGAAAACCAAAACATTTGTTTTCTGCTGATTTTTCTTAAGAATCCTTACCATTTAAGTCTCTTAATATATTCCGCCAACAATTACAATTCTTAAGTTTTTGGTTGTCACTTAAATCTGAAGTCAACATGGCTTGAAAGAAACGGCAGCAGTAAAATTCGTTTCTGACAAAAAAGCTTTGTCCCAGATCTTATTCTCTCTTCCTCCTTCTCAGAAGGTCAAATATAACTGAATATCTGTCCTATAACTGGAAAATATAAATAGCTTACTGGTATCATTTAGATTTCTTTTAAATTCTGTTTATTATAACCCTGCTTTTGTTTTCAGTATATGAAAACCAAGTTAAGATATGATTTACACAAAGAGACAGTGCCTCTTGAGAAGCACCTTTACCACCTATTGAAATTACCAACACTGTTGTGCCCAAAAACATTGATCTTGCATGATCGCTGATTAGGATTTGAACAGTTTCAGCTGGCAGTCTCTGTGAAATTAACATACAGACAGGCGATACTCTCTTCTCCGTTCTGTGAATAGGATTTACATTCAACAGCATTCATTAATGACATGATATCAAAGAGCAAGCCTTGACAAAGTGGACACCTAATACCATCTCACTCGGAAAGCAGATCGCTTCCAGAGATGGCATGCAGCCACACCGGCATCCCAAAGTGAGACTAGCTGCATGAACATACACATAGAAGCTAAAGCCTATTGTACTATAGACTGGATATAAAAGTGGGAATGAGGTCTTTATCCAGAACAGAGATAGCATTCATATTTGCAAGAAGCAAGCACAACTTTAGAACTTGCATAAGCAGAAAACCAAACTACCAGAAGAGTGGAAGTATTTTCTCTCTGACCAGGATCTGTTTCAGAAAGGTAGAGACTAAGACACTGGACCAATAGGTGTTGGTTTGTTTGTTTTGGTGAGTCCCATAGTAGCATCAAAATCTCAGGAACGGTGATATTAAACGCTGAGCCTACTGTGAGCTCTGAAGCGTATGGTCTCCATGCAGCCCCTTGTCTTACTTGTGGTTAAGATCACCTTCCAGAATAGGAAGCGAAAGAGCAGTGACATCCATACTTTCCAGTTAGAATCTTTCTTAGCTCCAATAATGATCATTCCATTGATGTGTGTACGCTCATATAACATAGTATTACAGCATTATGAAAGTATATTAGAATTAAGTTGTTCTTGGATCCTTAGCCTTTATTCTGTTACCTAGTTTAAAGTTCTTAGTTTTACTCATAGCTGGAAAGGGATTTGAGGTTATGACTGGTTGTTACTTGTTATCCCCCTTCCTTTTCATCTAATTATTCCCCTCATGGTTCCTTCCACATCCATAACCAGGAGAGACTGTTGTGCCCATGGGACCAGGATAGAAGGCACACAAGGGGAAACTACTACTTCCTTGGCATGCTCTCCTCTTTCCCCATGGGACTCCAGCTCCACAGATAGGGTGGGGAAAGGATCCTAGAGATTGCACTCAATTTATTTTCTTGAAGAGCAAGTAGCAAACAGAGAAAAGGAAGAAGAAAGGAAAAGCCAGCTAGGGGGTATAAAAATACTTTAATTTTGTTCATTATTATCTTGCTGGTCTGTGCCAGAGAAAGGGAAGACTCCATAACTTGTGCGGAAGCAGACCAAACACAGAAAGAATGTTGGATAGTAGTTGTGCCAGATCAGACTAATGGTCCATTTACTGCAGTATCATGTCTCTGAGAATAAACAGTACTGATGATTAAGAGAAAGGTGCAGGAAACCCTGCAGTTGGCAGTTATGGTATAACCTGTTCACAGGAAAACGTTTCCTCCTAATTCCTATTAAATAAAGGTTAGTTTATTCCCTGAAAAATGTCAGTTGATATTCCTTCCAAAACTCATTCTCACGCACTTAATCCTTGTTTTGTGATTATAGAGGATCCCATTATCCATATAAATGTAGACTTTTTTTTTAAATCCTGCTAAGCTCTGGGCCTTTGTGATATCTTGTAGCAGTGAGTTCCATAAGCAAATTGTACATTGTGTTGAAAGCCAATAAAAGGAAACACTTTCAACTAGCTGCTTTTCAGTTCCATTGACTGTCCCTTTGTTCTTGTATTATGAGAAAGCGTTGAGATAAGTGCCTGACCTAACTTATCTATGCTACTCATTTTGTATATTTATCATGTCCTCCCATATCCATCTTCTCTTTAAAATTAACAGACCCAATCTTTTCAGTCTTTCTACAAACAGAAGCTCTTCCATTTCTCTAGCTGCTCTTGTTGCCAATCTCTGAATCCAATTTTTCCTGTAGATGAAGTAATGTTCGATTCTAGTCACTCTGTGTGGGGGGTTGCCATTAACATATATATTTTTTTCTATATTATTCTCCATCCTATTCCTTAGTCATACTAACATTTTGTTTGCCTTACAAGAGATTTAACAGCTGTAACAACTCCACTTGATAGAAATTGACAAACTGTCCTCAGAATCCCCAAATTTTTATTTTTCACCTACATCTTCTGTTTGCCACTGACTTGCTGTGTGATAGTGGACAAGTTACTTAACCTAAGAACACAAAAGAAAAACTAAATTTATTCCAGAAAATGCCAATATTAAGCAGCTATTTTCTCTGTATACTGTAACTCCAAGGTAAAAAGCTACGTACCACAAAGAACAAGTTTCACCATCTTAATGATTACTTATGAAAAGAGGAAAGTGCTTACTGTTAGGGTAAAACTACTTTAAACACTTGGGGGGGACGGGATGTCAAATGAGTTTGAGATAGTATCTTTAGAGCAGACAGCATAGAGGGTAAAAGCTATTTTATATGCATCTTTTACACTTCATACAGTAAGTACATTTTTGACTAATTAGAGTGACAGGTAAAATATTACATACAGACTTTAAATATATTCAATGCACTAAAATACATACTTATTTAAACACATACACAAAACTGTAGACATGCACACACAGAGCCATACAGCACTTACTGGTATTTTTTACATGTTCACAAAAAGTGTTAAAAGAATGTTATTCAGATAGGGGGGATAATGTTTACATGGACATGTGAATTCTGACTTTAAGAACACCTGCATCAAAAAACCTATTCTAACTTCACAGATTCTAGTTCAGAAGGCAAAGTTGATGCAAGTGTTGGGTGACAAACAAGCTTCATGTCAGCAACTCACACCAAGCAATAGCTTTTCAAGGCTAAGCATACAGCTAACTGCTTTGCTAATGCAGTAATATAAAATAATGGCAGAAGGCGCCCAATAGCCTTGGTTAGATTCACTGTAAATGCTGTGAGCTTAACCACAGAGTTAGTGAACAAGAGAATTCTGTCCATGTTGAAAAACTTTAAAGGAATGGGCTACATGTCTATTCCTGTAAATGCTTTCCCCAAAATGTGTGTTTTGTTTTTTTACCCACCCTTATGACTGGGGAGGGAAGGGATGGGAGGGAAGAGACAGATTTTCTCAATATTGTATAGCAGGACCAACAAAGGGATGTTCAACAAATGCTGCTTTATTTTTCCCCCCCACAATGCTGCAAGTCTGCTGTAGTCTAAGCAAACAGCATTTTTCAGACTGGCAGTATAAGGAGCATTTTCTTGTTTATATAAATCTAGGACTATTGACCTGATTAAAGCTATTGCATTTCATAATCTTAATTAGTCACATCTATTGAAAGATATATCCCTATGCTCTAGGCTTTTGTTTGAATATACAGCAGTTGAGATTTTACTTTCTTTGAAATTTGATACGTTTGCCTATGGTAATGAATATATACCACCTGTTAAAAAGCAGGTTCCAACTTTTATTTTAAATGAATATTTGACAGTTTTGTTCCTTTATACAAAACTGCACATTCCCACAAAAAAAAACAACCTAAGATAGATTTACTTAGTATTAGTTAGTAAATGGGCTCTGAATTAATGCAAAACATTTTGCAATATGGGTGACTATGGGGATTATGAGATTTCATGGTCCATAAATAATTAAACCAGCACTACGTAAAAAAACAAGCAAGGGTTTCCTGTACTCAGGGTTTCTTGACTTGGTTAATTTGATCACAATAGAAAATATTATTCTATCATGTGTATATTTGCTAAAAGGCCCCTAAATATCACAACTGTAATAAGAAAAGGAGGACTTGTGGCACCTTAGAGACTAACCAATTTATTAGAGCATAAGCTTTCGTGAGCTACAGCTCACTTCCTCAGTTTTTCTCCCCCTTCCTCAAGTTTCCACGATATGCATCTGAGGAAGTGAGCTGTAGCTCACGAAAGCTTATGCTCTAATAAATTGGTTAGTCTCTAAGGTGCCACAAGTCCTCCTTTTCTTTTTGCGAATACAGACTAACACGGCTGCTACTCTGACAACTGTAATAATGTCAAATACTCTCACACATATAAAAGTACACTGACAAGTAAAAGTAAAGTATGTTCTTATTGGCTCTTAAGCTACACAAACTGTTTAAACAAGGTGACATGGCTGGACTTCTTTCAGTTTGGATCAGTTTAACTGACTATTGGAAGCAATCATCTTTGCTAAATTGCGCATGGTTAGTATGAATGCATCAATCTGCCTTCAAATTACTATGGAAACAGACCTAATGAAAATGCATATATTAAGTGATAAGAGTCCCAAAGACAAGTTTTTCTCCCCCTTCCTCAAGTTTCCACGATATGCATCTGAGGAAGGGAGCTGTAGCTCACGAAAGCTTATGCTCTAATAAATTGGTTAGTCTCTAAGGTGCCACAAGTACTCCTTTTCTTTTTGCGAATACAGACTAACACGGCTGTTACTCTGAAACCTTAAAGTCACTGTTCTCTTTGACAAAAAGGCACACAAAGAAGACTAAACATTAATCTAGAGTATAAAATATTGAAATATTAAATGAACACTACCTGTGTTAAATTCAAACCTTTTGCAACACTTTGCAAATAATAAACTATGTAGTCAATTTTTTTTCTTAATCCCACATTTAAAAATATCCCTCATTTTAGAAGCATTCATTTTTCATTGATTAGAGGGTCAGATTAATTAATTTGACACAGTTAATATTAACCCTAGTTAACAGATTAAGTTTTACCATTTACTTATATAGATGCACTTATCCTGATTTCCTCCCCACATCTAATCAGCTACAATTCTAAATTTAGTAAATAAAAATAACTGACATTAGGCATTGGAATATACAAGCCATATATCAGGAAAGGAAATTTCTCAACTGTTAGTTGCAAAGATTAATCTTATTATACAAAAGACTGTTGATAATAAAGAGGGTTTGCCTCACTCCAGACTGCAAATATACGTTCTAGAGAGTAGTGCAGGATGCACAAGACAAATCAAATAAATAGCTATACTTGGCAATTTATATTCAAAGAGTAATCCAGTTTTCCCCAAATATGCAGACTGTTTGGATGATAAAAGCTGCAGAGAAAAAGAGAGAGAACACAGAAAAAGAGAAAACATATCAGCAGACTGCACCTCAGTCTCTTTAGCTGGGCTGGTCACCGTCTGTACTTCCAAGGAGCAATTTGCCCTCTTGACCGCGAAGTAAAAGGGGTAATCCTTGGCCACCATTGTGGCTGCAGGAGCAGCAGTTTCGGATGTCACAGCTGATTCTATCCGAGTGCAAAATTCAAAGAAAGATGAGTCTCCCCTCTACAGCGCCCAGCAGTTTAGTAATTGAAAGACTCTGCACTAGGCTTCTGAAAGCACAGCATAACCTATGCAACTCTTGGTCTCGAATAAGGCAGGAAAAAGACAAGCTCCCAGTGTCAGTTAAGAGTAACGCAACACAGCTCATTACTAAATTAAAACCCGCCCACTGGCCCAGGATGGGGGAGGGGAGTGGGGAGAAATACTCAGCTGAATCAGTGGAAAAGAGCAAATTATTTAAACTCACAGTTAGCTACCAGTGGAAAACACTTAGAGAAAATTATGCTATTTTCAGCAGAACATTACTCCTCTTCTCTCCTACACCTTTACTCACCGCTGGCTATGCGTCATCAACGTTAAATGACACAAACATGAATTTTAACTTGACATTATCCCAGCTTGTTCCTTACAGGATAACTTGCAATTTAATTAGTATCTATTTGTTGGGTCCTCCAGACAGTATAGTATTAACAATCAAATGCACAGATTTATGGCAAGTAACCATAATAATGATTAACAACTTTATTATTGTCCCAAATAAAATCCTAGTTTTATTAATTCCCTATGGATTATGTCAGCTGAATTTATTTTATGTGGTGGGTAAGGGCACTAATTCCAGTCTAGGAGAACGGGTGGGATTAAAAAGTATCATAACATAGCCTCACAGCATGTGATTTTTTTAGTTATTAGTCCACATTGTTGCTTTTTCCTGTTTGGCAGGGAGTAGGTTTGTTTTCTTTCTAATTATGCTCTGCATCAGTTGTTTAGGAGAGAACTCCCTCCCCCCATTGTAGCAGACTGGGGAAGTGGAAAAGTACCTTTGCCTGATTTGTTATACAGTAGGATTCAGTGTATAGGCAGCCAAGCGATTCTGTTTGATCTTTACTACAAAGGTAGTGAAAATTGCCTGAAAAGAGAGAGGAAGTGTCAGTGGCCCTCTTGTTACAAGATGAGTATAGGATCTGTCTGACAAAGGAGACAAGGAAAAAGAACGCTGAGAGTAGGACGTTGTGGGAGGAAGAGAACACTTAAGCGCAGTTTCAGACAAGGAGGAGGAATGCAATAAGGAGATAACTTTATTAGAGAAACTGTGTTTTCAAGGACGGTTACAGGGATACATGCGAATACTGTAATTATTTTCTCCAAAGCTTGATAACAGGTATTTGTGCCTTCAGAATGTAAGCTGTTTGTGGGAATTACTCGTATTTGTTCAGCACATATTACCCACTATAGAGTGCTGTGTACAGCTATGGGGCTTTATCAATAAATAGTAAAAATAATAAGTAATGGAGAGGTTATGATCATAGTGTTAGCCTGAGAAATTTAGCATTGTGCTAAGGGACCATATGCACATCCAGAAGTAGGAATTTGGTAGGGTGACCAGATGTCCCATTTTTATAGGCACAGTCCCGCTTTTTGGGACTTTTTCTTTTATAGCACCTATTAGCCCCCCACCCCCATCCCGTTTTTTCCACAGTTGCTATCTGGTCACCCTAGAATTTGGGGTTGTTAATTACTAGTATTCAACTAGGGCCTATTAGGACTACCAGGATATAGTGAGGGCCATTAGCTCATTTAACAAAGAAGCATCTGTAACATTGGAAGGAAAAGGAAAGAGTGATCAGCATAAGATAAGGTTACACCCTAGTAGTATGCTTAATCTATAATATAAACCAAAAGGCACAGACTACAATGTGTAGATCGTGCAGAAACCTGAGAGCGAGTGTAGTTTATTCAGAAGATTATTGCAGAAGAGAACAGGCAGTTTTTGTCTATAAAATGTCATACACGCAGTTGTTGTATAAATAATAATCTGATATATTATAACCCAAATAATTTATAATTCTAGATTGTAGAAGTTGTAAAGTCCTCAGCTGTACTTTTATATGAAACACTATAAAATATTTTAGTTTATGTAGAGACTCCATATGTTACTTGCTCCCCAAATTACAGGTCATGATTTTTTCCTCTATGATGGTGTTATTTTACTTTTCAATAATTTGCTTTTACTGGGCCGCAGTGACATGTTTGGGTGATATACACCTCTTCTAATACCAGTTGATACAGTGTTAGCACTTTGTTCCTTAGAAAAATCATAACCTCAAAATATGTAGTTTTATGCCAGTCTAGGAAGCAGAAGTCCAGAGAGTATTGCAGCTGTTGTGCTATCTGATATCAGGCCTTAGAGGCCTTGATTTTAAATAATGCCTGTGTGTTTGTTTATAGGCTTGTGTGCTAACAATCAGCTTCACTTAAATCAATAAGACAAAGTGCCTTTCAGGAGTTGCCCTAAAAGACTCCGCATTCTAATCCTATAAAATGTTTCACAACATTAGCAGTGTTTCATATAGGACAACAGTCTACTGGTTCAGGGATTGAAATAATGAACTCTGGTTTACATTTCCAGGAAATATGCTAGTACAAGGATTCTGCTTTTCCTCTACTGATCAGATTAGTGCACTGCAGTTTAAATGGTCTCTCGTGAGAGACAAGAGGAGACCATTTCAGCAGGGATGCAGTACACCTACTGGTACAGGAAAGGGAGACTCCTATCAGTGTTTCAGAGCAGCCTTTTCATGGAAGGCTAGATAATTATTATCTGTCAAAATCCAGAAGAGGATTTTTCAGACCTCTCAGATCTTTGGCTATTCTGGCAGATATAGTAAAGTTTCTATATAAAAACTGAAATCTGGACCTATAGTCTATGAATAGCACAATATTTTATACATTTAATCTACCAAATCAACATCATGATACTACAATTCCAAGCAATT
Source organism: Lepidochelys olivacea (assembly GCF_965140295.1). Lineage (NCBI taxonomy): Eukaryota > Metazoa > Chordata > Testudines > Cheloniidae > Lepidochelys > Lepidochelys olivacea. Next base: position 25,951,853 of record NC_140417.1, on the reverse strand, counting down.
CCCAGTAAGAGAGAAAGAAGATGTACAGCAAAGGCTTGGAAAACTTTGTGGGTATTACTGACCTGGTAGCCAGTGAGACTATTTCAGTTTTCTGTGTTCCTACATACATTTAATTATATAAGCTACTACTAAATGGTCAATCACATTACAAGCCCATTTTATTTTATGGGCTTGTTGCTTCTCTTCCAAAAAGGAGGAGGACACAACAAAGTGTCTGTATGTTCCTCAATCTACTCTTGTTTGATCTAGGAAAGGTATGCATTTTTAATATCTAGCTCACTCACTTGTTGAATCTTTTCAAACCCAAAGAATGTACTTATATTTGTATTTTTAACAGTATGTGCATATTGTTTAGGGGCCATTGGACACATCCACATCAATTAAAACAACGTAAGCTAATAATAATAATAATGGCATTTCCAGTAGCCAGGCAACATTGTAAACACCCTTCAAATCAACTGAAACCTGCCAAAATGTCACTACAATACTGTATCTAATTCCTTTAAACACAAGTCTCCTTGGGCAAGAGCCTGAGTAAACAGAAGAGTATCACATTATCCCCTAAAAGTTAATTAACTTGGGTTCTGGTGAACCAACAAGGGAAACAGGCTTGTAGATCCTCCACTGAGAATGAGGACTGGAGATAGAGCAAACATTTGAATTTAGGGAGTATTATGTAATGCAACTACTGACCTAAAACAATAGGAGGGTACACAGAAAGACAGTGGCAGACCCTTAGATAGCTAGGACCTAGACCACACAAGGTTTTAATCCATTAAATATCAATATCTGAACAGCATTTGGAACCATGCAGAGCACAGATACAATATGCTCAGTAATGCTCATGGAGCTGCAGAGACCCTTACATTGTACACTAACTGAAACTGAAAGGTGGTCAAGAGTAGCAGTTAAAAATGAAATTTGAAGTCCATCTTGTACAGCAGAGCTATTCCTCAGTATCATTTGGACTCCGTTTTCAGAGATCAGCCAAATCACAGTTGACCATATCTATGCAATTCTCAATGGCTTGCACAAATTTCAACAACAAATGTGTAATATAGGGAAAAGCCAGAATCAATTAATGTGTGCTCTAGTCTAAAATGTTCATTTATGAGTCAACAGGTGGCTGACTAAGGTGGTTTTTTTTGTTTTCTTTTTGAGAAATCTTCTATATGAACTATAATATCAGGCAAAATTTCATGAAGCCATGAAGATAAAATAGTCTGCATAAAATATTTAACTTTATTCCTATGTAAAGAGTATATTAAAAAGTGAGAGAGGTTAAATAATTTCCAAGGAGTGTAAAAGCTGATGTGTCTGACATTTACACAGCTACCAAAAAATCACAAAGAACATTGATTTTGACTTTAATTGTGTACTGTACATAGCTCCTCAAAGTGTATAACATACCATCATTGTGATCTAAGAACATTCCTTAGGCCCCTATCCTATAAGGGATCTCTGTGGGTAGCTGCTTACACAGTCAGAAGTTCCATCTGCACAGATTCCTATGGAGGATCAGAACCTTACATTGTGAATCCTTGCAGCAGGAACCAGTCCTATTTAATTCATCTGTAAAGTGCCGAGTGCACCTCTGGTGCCACAGAAATCGTCATCATACCAAACTGCTATTTCTTAACACAGAAACTAGGAGTAGTGCTATGTATCAATCAATACACCTTACTACAGTCACCCTAAAAGATCTGCAAATACCTTACAAACCATTTAATATACAGAACCACTTGAATGAAGTCAAGTCTGAGGTGGGGAGCAGTTTCCCACTAAACCACAGTATATGATGTCAATGGATATTTAACATCTAGGCAAAACAAGCCCTGAGTTTTAAGTCTGTATCTGAAAGATACTGAGATCTGAAACATACTAGAGCAAATGGTTTCAGAAAGATTAGCCATCCCAAAACATATGCTTAGACCCCTAACCCATATGATTTCTAAAAAAATTACATAGATATTGCATGTCACTTTTACATTTTTTAACCAAAAAAAGACAAGGTGATTAGATGGCACACATTAGGTTGGTGCACCTAATCTTACACTTTTGGAGCATGGAATCCCATTTTTTCTAAGCCAAAAGTGAAGTTGAGTTTGGGGGTTTTATGCTACTCCATATTTATTGACCAAACAAAGGTACTAAATTATTTATTAAAACAATAAGTCTCTGCTCAAGAGAAATGTCCCTGCTTCTGTGCTTCAGGAATAAAGTTACTGGACAGAGCTATGTAGGAAAGACTGGTTGTGTTTGGCTCATGCCAGTGACACATGCTTTGGGGTTCAACCTAGACCAGTAAGGCACTGTGTCACTGTCTGTCCTGTAATCCTAGGTGCTTCTGTGTTGTGCTGCTTTGGCTGAGCACTCTGATGCCAGCAGCCTGTTCACACTCTGGATTGCACAAGACAGATTACTCCTTGCAGGGGGACCTTAACAACCTTTCCAGGCTTGAGTTCTCACCAAAAATGTCTCTCTCTGGCATATTCAACCCCTCTGATTGTAGGGCCCACAAAACCTTATCAAGTTAGCTTCTCTTTTAAAGAGACATTACACAGCAGTTTATTAACTTAGCTGGGGTTGATAAACCCTCCATTTCAATTAAACCACTGAGCTGGTTTATGGTAAAAGTAAAACAAGTTTATTAACAAAAGGACATAGGTTTAAGTGATATCATGTAGAAAGAATAAAGGTAGAAATGGCTAAAAACAAAGTAAAACATGCTTCTAAGACTCTTTGTTAAGTCAGATTTTAGTCTTTTGTTCAAAGAAAATTTTCTCACCAAAGTCTCTTCTTCCAGTATGGCTGGCCAGTTGTCAGCCAGGACCCAAAACAGAGCTCAAAGCACCTGGTTAGCTTAGGTGCTCTCTGCCTCTCTTTACAGTCCAGCAAACCTTTGAAACATATTCTTCAAAAGTGTATCCCCAGATAAAGTTTGTTTACTGAGCTGGGTGTAGACACCATGCTGTCTGGTGTAAATGCCAAGATAACTTCTCCCCCACTTGTGATTTTTTACAATACAAATGATTTTAATGTAATCTCTGATATAGATGAATAGCCCACTGTTCTTGGCCACAACTGGCTTAAGATGATGGCTCCTTTCCTTTGCCTGGAAAAACTTGTTTATCAACTTTCTCAGATATGCCTGGTTTAAAACACATTTTAGTCAGATATTTCAAGCACATCTGTATAATTCTTTGTAAGTTAACTGTACATACATGACTCAAGATGATCACTGAGTTATTAGTTTTCCTGTGATATATTGCATGCCACCTTTTGTACAGATATGGCCACATAGTGTGTGAGGTGCACTGAATATGCTAGGTCTGACAACAGTGGCTGACATAGAATAGTGAAACACCCAGTGGGGCTCCATGCCCCACCAGTGCTATCAGTCACTCAATTTCACAAGTATTAAATGAATCCAGAATACTTGCAAAAAGAAAATACTACACATTGTTCTAAACATGTAGTAGTGTAATAGGGTCAGCACCCACCTCTCCCAAGCAACCCCCCCCTTTCCGGTCAGGTATGGGCCTGCTTTTCTTTCAGTTTTTACAACAGGTGGCACCCACCTCTTGTGAGTGCTCCCTGGATGATAGTTCTTTCAGTGAGTCTTCAGCGATTCTGCCCTCCGTCTGAGTCACACTGTCTGTAGATGGAACAAACAAACCCCTTCCAGGGTATACAATTTTTACCTTCCCACCAAGGCTTCCTCCCTGAAGACACTGCCCTCCTGTAACAGTCCAACAGGGGCCCATCATAGTACCCTCAGTTAGCGTGTCCTTTTTGGCATCCCTCCCTGGACTCAGTCTTTAACCAGACTAGCAGGGCCCATCACTGTACCCTGGCCTGATCTGGCTAGGTTCCGGGCTCAGGTCTTGCTTAATCCCCTTAGCTACCCAGGAGCTCCTCCTTAGCTCCCACCCTGGGCTCAGTCTTGCCCATACTGAGCTGCCTGCCATCCTGCTACTCTTCCAGCCAGCCAGCCAGAAGCCCAGGCTTCCCTCTTCCAGCTCCAGGCTACAACTGACTGTACTGTCTCTGCTACTCCTTTTCATGGGGCCCTTCTGGCCACTGATTGGCTACTTCTCCTGCACCCACTCTAGGCTGCCTGGAGGACTTCTACTCTGCTCTTTTCTGGGAAGGGGTGGCCTCCAGCAGGAGGCTTCCAGACCTTCTCCATCCCATCACAAGTAGGAAGAGATGATTTTGTCATCTTGTACTAATAAAAAGCATTTAAAAAGCCAGGATACTGAGCAATGACACAGAGATCTGAAAACTGAACCTAAATACTTAAATCTGGAAAGCACAAAGGGAACGAGAATCTTCAAGCTATACAAACAATTTTTTGTTTTTTGTTTTTGTTATTTTTTAAAGTACAGTCGACAAGGAAAAAAAAAACCAGTGAAAGCTGAATTCAGCCTGAGGAAGAAAACTGGAAAATAGAGTGTTGAAGGTGTCTTTTTTTTTCTTTTTTTTTTTTACCTGATCATTGCCAACACATTCCAGTTGCCTTTAGGCAGAAATGCAGAACGTGTGATTAAACAGAAATATTTTGAAAAGTCTACACCCAGGAGGTGATTTACTGTCTTCCTGACATGCTGGTATTCTGACTGCTTAGCACATTAAAATCCAAAATCTGCTTTGTATAGCTATTTTTGAAAGATTAAATGAATAAAAAGAAATCTGTGTATATTACTGATTCTTAATTCTTCTCTTTATTAGGAATAGTACCCCTCTAAGGACAATAGGAGCTGTGTAAAGGACACTTTATTTCATTTTACAGTAGCAAGACCTAAATCAACAATTCTCTACTTGTTTTTGGTCTGTCTTTTGGCTGTGTTGCATAATAACTAGCCAAGCACTAGTAGCAAAGATTCAGTCTCTCTCTCTCATAATCTTTCTTGGATTGCTGCTGGCAGAACAAAATTAAATGCTAACTTGCCTGGATGAATTTTATTCTCAAGTGATTCAAGTTTGGGTCAGTTTTTCACTTTGATCTGTTTCTTCCTCCTCTGCCCTCTGCCTTATAGAGCAGAATCAATCAAATCTAGACTATAAGCTTCCTGATTAGAGTCTGAGAGAAAATATCTAGTAGGGTGGTGGTGTTTTTTATTTTGTTTTTTCTTTCATGTTCCTAACTTATAGGAGAAAAATAACCAAAACATATATGTTACTGTGAAGGTATTCATACGGTATGAATTCCAAGCGACTAAGCACAAAGCTATTAAAAGGTAGACTATATAGAAACAGTTACAAAGCTGCATTATTGTTTTTAGATAGACACTATTGTTCCAAAAAAATAAAGGGCACACAGAAAAGAAACATGATAACTGTAAATAATAGGGTTGCTTTGTTTATTTTTTAAAAAGACCATGTCGTTATTTGACACACCTTGGTTCTCATCCTGATCTCACTTACACTAGCACATCTCTATTGGCTTCAATGAAGTTATTCCAGATTTACGCTGGCAGCAGAATATAGAACAAAATCTTTCTTTACTATAAAAAGTGGCTCAGAGCAGCAACATCTCCATATAGCTCTGGGTAATGTTCTAGGCTATTGGTATATTATGGTCACTGGAAAAGCTGCTAAGGAATACCAATACTTATGTAAGTTACAATGCACAGAAGTTCTCAGAAGAAGACTGAACAAGTTACAATCCGTGGTAGCAATATAAGGGATGTGTATCACAAAAAGCAGCATAATTTGGTAGGAAATGGGACCCACTTACTTAGTAAACAAATTACTCCTCTGAAAATGTTCATCAGCGTAAGTTACCATTCCAAAATGACTAGTATAAATTAATCAAACTAAAGGTGCATGCACATATCTTCCACCACATATATATAGAAGCATTATCTTTTTACTGCATCAGTTTCCCTCTGCCCATTATAACTCCTCCCTGGAGTAATCTTAAGGTAATTCCACCTTTGGAAAAGGAAAGAAAGTTTCCCTCCAGCAGGTCAGTTTAAACACAACTGTGGCCATTTGAAGCTGCTCAGAGTTTGGATGTAGAAAAAAGTCCTGTCAGTGATGTTAGAAGGTAGAAAGCAGATAGATTACAAGATAAAATTTAGAATTCCAAATATAATCGTTCACATTTTAAACTACTGAGCACTTGATTAAAAGCACTGGTGGCTTAGAAATGGGAATAAAATATGATTAAAGGATAAATAGTTAAAATCAAATTATCATTTAAAAAACAAAACAAAAAGGTGTCAAAACTTCATGGGCTGAGGCTCTTACTAGTTAGGCCCTAATCCTGCAAAGGACAAGCACAGAGCAATGGAACTCTGCATGAGAGTAACTACGTATCTACCTTCGACAGTGTGCAAGATCAGGACCTAAATTTTGATCATTCATTCAGACAATTTTCTAAAGACTGGCTTTGAAATGACTTTCATCTGTATAGCTTATGTAGGGACAGAAGACACTCAAAGAATATTGCTCATTTACCCTCATGGCCATTACTAAAACTGGCTGAAACTGATGGAAATTTCTCTTGAACCAGAAATCCTGAAAAAAATTGTTTTTCAAACACAGACACATGAAGTATGCTCCAGCAACATGCAGCTGTGAAACCAACAAGAATATCTGTTTCAGTCAGCAGCTGCTGGGACTTCCAGGGTTTGCGGCTCCAGGGCAACACTGTTATATGGACTACACCATAGCTTCCAGACTATGGGCTAGCTGGCTCCCTGGACTGCCTGACTCCTGAGTGGGCAACATGACAATAGGCATGTCTAGGGAGCCAGCTGAACTTGGAATCTGGAAACCATGGGGTCCCCACCCTGGGGCAGTCTCCATGGTGGGGCACATGCTCCCATAGCAAGATGAGTGCATCTGTCTACCTGGGTTGAGGAACATACTCCCAAATACAGTGTAGACATACCCCTGTCAGGGCTTCCAGGACTGCTAGGCTCCCAGTTCTGCAGTTGGGAGCTTGAAAGCTCTGAGAGTCTCGTGGGCTTTCAGGGCCCCAGCTCCACTGCAGGGAGTCTGGAAATCCTGGAAACCTGGCATGGTGGGGCTGACCCAGAGACAGAAAACCTGGGCTCCCAAACAGCCCACCAGGCAAGCTGGTCGAGAACCAAGTGGCTTTCCACTGCGTGCGATTCAATGAGAATTCTTCAACCCAGACTCATTTTCATGAGACATTTTGGGTTTAACAAGCCAGCATTTCCTAACACTGGAAAATTTCCAATCAGCTCTAACAATTACTTGGTTTTTGTAGCAAAAGATGCCCTGACCCGAACCCAGGGGTCAAAGTTTAAATAGGAGTCTCCACTGGCTTCCAAGCTCTTCCGTGCTTACTATTCTAAAGTGCTACATTCTTACCTAGAGGTGCATTTCAATTGTGCTGGAATAGGGGGGGCAAATCCTCTATGTACATACTGCTGTGTAAACACATATGCATTTAATAAAGCACTTTGGAATGAAAGATGTTTCTTTTTAATTTGAGTATACTCCGTGGAACAATCCTGCACTGGGAGGGAAAAGGACAAGATGACCTAATGGGTCTTTTCCATCTAACTGCTTTGATTATAGTGAAAAGTCCTGAGAAGTTAAAGGACAGCTGAACCTGACAGCATTTGCAGAGATAACTGTGCATACACACAGGATTTATCCCTGCAAAGATAATAGAAGGCTACTTGTAAAAATGGCCAGATTTCATACATTGAAACTCCTTTCAGGTTTGACCTCCTGCAGCTCAAGACTAATAATGGCCCACTGAGAAAATTACTAAGAGTTTCATGCTTCTCCACCCTTCTCACACACTCAACAATGCAAACTAATTACTAACCATGGTGGTCCCTCACTAGGGAATGTAGAGGGTGTGGTAAGGCAGGATAAAATGGCCCCTTTCACAAGCTACATTTATAATAAAGAAGTTGGCTGGGGTTGACTTAATATACATATTTTGGGAGCGTGTTCATGGGGTAGGGGGACTGGCTTGATTTATTAATTTTAAACTGTGTGTGTCACGTTCTGTTCCAGATCATCACGATGAACACAAATACAACTGCCCTTTGCTTCATTTTTAAATTAAAAGTTTGATTTTATAGAGAGGGAATGAATGGGAACTGCCTGTATGGTATTTAAGAGAGATTAAGTGTTTGTAATTTAGACAGTTATGTTAAATTATAGACTCAGGTATCTAGTCTTTAAGGGAGGAAGCAGAGGAGGAGAAGGCAGAAGCTCCCTGTTGTCTGAGCTGCTACACAGTGTTATTATTTTCTCTGCAGGAAATCCCTGCGTCTCGCCCAGTGGCTCTCAACCTTTCCAAACTACTGTATCCCTTTCAAGATTGATTTATCTTGGGTACCCCCAAGTTTCACCTCAGTTAAAAACTTACAAATCAGATATAAAAATACAAAAGTGTCACAGCACACTATTACTGAAAAATTGCTTACTTTCTCATTTTTACCACATAATTATAAAACAATAAAACATTTGGAATATAAATATTGTACTTACGTTTCAGTGTATAGTATACAGAGCAGTATAAAAAAGTCATCTGTGTGAAATTTTAGTTTGTACTGACTTCGCTAGTGCTTTTTATATAGCTTGCTGTAAAACTAGGAAAATATCTAGATGAGTTTATGTACCCTCTGGAAGACCTCTGGGTAACCCCTGGTTGAGAACCACGTCTCTAGCCCAAGGTGTTTATATTAAGAAACCAGAATAGTGATCCTCAGAGACTTTGCTACTATATGTGAATGTATGGGCTTTGGTGTGTCTGGGCAGGGGGCAAATGAAGAAGGGATTAAAAAAATCAGGAGAAGAAATCTCTATCCATTAGTCCATATTATTTGTTAATGTCTTCCAGAAAGAAAGTTAAATGTAAGAGGGAGCATGATCTAGTGGATAGGACACAGGACTAGGATTCTGAAGTGGGCTCTGTTCTGAGCTCTACTACTGTTCTGTTGTGTAACACTGCCCAAGTCACTTCCTCACTCTGAGCCTCTGTTCCCCATTTCATCTTTTGCCAGTCTTGTCCAGTAGATTGCCTCTTTGGGGCAGGAACTTTTGTTTTCTATGGGCCCGTACAGTGCCTAGCACAATAGGGCCCAAATTTCTGTTGGGGCCTCTAAGTACTGCTTAACATAAATAACAATAGCAATAACAGACGTTTTGTTATGGTAAGGACAGTAGGGACACTGCGCCTGATCTGGCTTCCATTGAAATTAATGGCAGAACTCCTATTCCCTTCACTATTGCAGGGTCACATCCCTAATAAATATTTTATTTGCTTAACTGCACTAATTATAAAGCATGTTATAGCTTTCAGTGTTCAGACATTCAGTTGACTTCTGCTGCTCTACTAATCTTTGCCTCTTAGTGCAATCCTCTCTTAGTCTTGTGAAGTTCTCACGAATTACTGAAGTGCAACCAACCTTTCATAAAGATTTTATTATTTTTACAAACTTTATTTTAGAGTGTGTTATTACCTGGTACTCCAGGCAGCTGGTATACTCAAAATCCAAATAAAATAAAATATTCTAATACTCCTAAAATACAGCATCAGCTTTTTGCTTAGTTTCCAGATCAGAAGTTAAAAAAAGAAAGCCCAACCCATGAATTATTTCATAACAATAGTCCACTATTATTTCTTTTAATAAATACTTTTGTTGCCAAACTGAAATTAGGTATACAAAGAACATCCAAGTTTCCTGAGTTTAACTACTTTGAATACAAGCCCAAATGTTAACTTTATTTTTTTATATTTTCCTGAGCCTGGCCTTTCCTTTGCCAGATTACAGCCAAAGCAGATGCCAGCAGTATTTCCCCACCCTGAGTTAATAACTCAAGTTATTCTGGCCTACTTTGAGCAAGGATTATAAAATGTTCACGTCCCTTTTCAGCGTGGACCATCTTTTTCCTCATATAACTTTTTTATACACACCTAAATGTAGAGGTATGGTGTGTATTTTTTGTTTCTTTACCTTTTTTTATTGGAGAAACTTGTATAAAATAGGAAGACAAGTAACACACTCATAAGGATGAAATATAAAGTAATTCACACCAGTGTATTTTCTCATTAAGGGCTTGATTCAAAAGCCCATTCAAGTCAATGGAAAAACTTCCCATTTACTTTAATGGGCTCAAGGTCACAACCCATACTAAACCGATTCACACTATATATTTCCACTATGAGCAAAAATCTCAAACTACAAATTGGTCCACAACCAGACACAAATGAGGGCAATCTGAGATGTAAGCCTCCAACCATGAGCACTCATGTAACAAAGGCTAAGGCTACACTACAGCTTAAGACAACATAAATTATGTTGCTCTTGGGTGTGAATTAGCCACCCTGAGTGACATAATTTATGCCAATTTAAGCCGCAGTGTGGACAGCGCTATGTCAGTGGGAGAGCGTCTCCTGCCAACATAGCTACTGCCACTCGCACACCAATGCAGCTGTGCCACTGTAAACTCTCTAGTGTAGCCGCTCTAAGCCAACAGGAGAGAACTCTCCCATCGGCTTAATTGCTCCAGCCACCACAAGTTGTGGTAACTATGACATAGCGCTGTCCACACCAGCGCTTAAGTCGGCATAAATTATGTCACTCAGGGGGGTGGCTAATTCACACCCCTGAGCAACATAATTTACATCAACTTAAGCTGTAGTATAGCCATAGCCTAAGTAGTTTTCTTGTAACCAGCAATGCTCCCATAGCTCTGATAATCTGGGACAGGAGATCCCCATGCTTGCTCTTGAACCCAGGTTTCCATGAGGCAATGTAGTGCCTTCCCATTTGAATCGTCATGAAATGAGCATTTGGTATGGACTATTTTGTTTGTGATGGTCAATTAACCCGATTAAAAAAAACTTGACTATCTCCATGAGATCTGAGCTAATAAAAAGCAGATAAAAATCAAGAAGAAAATACCAACCAAGCAATCTCTTATATTTTACTGGAGGTGGAGCTAAAAATAATACTTGTAAATGTGGCATCACATCAAGTAACAGAAGTTTCCTTGCAAAGATCAGATAATGTATCAACAACGACAGAACTATTGTACAGCCAGTTCCCATTGTTTTAGTTTTCTATGATCATAGAAATGAGCTTGATAGTAAAGGTTTTCTGAAAGCTTAACAATAGGACAGAACTACATCTTCTTTTATGTTCAATAATATTTTTCCTTTATCCCTTAACATTCAGCAACAAAACAAACACCACAAATTAAAAATGGGAGATGACAGTGAGACTAACACCACCATCAACTCTCATCTCCTTCTTGGTCTTTCAGCTTCTACCCTGGTATTTTCCCATCACAGCTTGATGGCAATACAATTTATTGGAATAGGCCAATTTATGCTCCTTGACCAAGAATTAGGGGGGTTGGGGAAGTAGGTTCCAGAAATTCTTTATCTTTCAGCACCAATCCTTAGAAGTTATGAGGTTTGCTTCTTTTTGAGGGCAAATTGCATAGAAATTACCCATAGAACAGTAATTTTAATACAAGATTATATAAAAAAGAGAGAAAATTGTATTAAAATAAAATAAATGGTTTGCTTAACATGTAAATTTACGCTTCTCATGAGCTAAACTAGATAAGGCATTCTCAGCTTAGTTACAGTCAAAAAGGGTAAAGTGAATAGCTTGTATCTCCTGAAAGCAATCCCCTATATGGTCCCTGTGATCAGCCTGTCAGCACTACTCTGCTGTCTAGAAAGAGATGAAATGTCTCCTTTCCTCACTTAATATCCTTATAAGCCCTCAGTACTGATCCAGAGGAACTAGCCCCACTTTCCAAACCAGTTCTCTCCAGTTATCTATGCACACAGAAGGGTTTGGTACCCAGTTTCAGATTACACCTTCCAGGAGACGTTCCACTGAACATGATTAGTGGCCATCTTTCAAAGGCTTAACAACCTGCTTCACTTTTCATCTTTCAGACTTCCTTGGCTGATTGTTTCTAGTTGTTATGAGGCCTCTTGCTCAACCCCTTTAAGCAATTATTTCCTTTGCCAAGAAATAAAGATTGTGAGCAGGTCCTCAAACCTTCCATCATAGATAGCTTAGTTTCTTAATAGCATAGATGGCAATTAAGCAAAACTGCCATTAAGGTAAAATTTCAAATAGATTACATAAAACAAAAATCACTCGAAACATTACTTAACCTTAAAACGATAATAATAAGCACATCACCACCACATTAACACACATAAAAATGAGCTGTTCTACATATACTTACAAATTCAGTTATTGAATTCCTGCCACAAAGTTTGACAATAAAGTATGAGTTTAAAACTACTGAATAAGCTAGAAAATATCACTACTTTTGTTTGCCAATCAAGTTCTGGGAAGGGTGGGGGCACATCTTGGCTTCAGGATAAGGAAATTGAGAGGAAATGTGAGGTTTATCACTAGAATAATCTGCCACACACTTCAATCTCCCTTTAAAAGATTATAACAATATATTTTAAATGATCATACGCTAATATTATGCTATTTTTTACAATATTTACAATGATGGTAAATCGTTTGTTTTTGACAAAATGTGCCAACTTTAATATGGTTCTAATTTTCCAGCTACCTCCGTAACTTAGTACACCCAACATTTACAACTGATATTTTAAGTCAAACCTTTTTATTACCAAAATACACTTCATTTATTCTTAGTATTCCACATATGGATTTTTCACCTTGAGATATAATATCAAGACAAGATTCTATAGACAAATATTTTGGCACACAATCTAACTTTGTTATATAGACTTACAATTCAGTGGTTTTTGCTGATGAAAAATAGTAATAAAGCTTGGCACACACAGTTTGTATCTTCAAAGCTCTGTACAAACATAAGCTTATTAATCCTCACAAAACCACTGTAATGCAGGTAAGTAAGTATAATGGATCTTAGTAAATGGCTGCGGGGTAGAGTGAAAGAAATGGAAAAAACTTTAAAATGAACCAAAAGCCATGAATTCTCTTGTTTTCATGATGAGGGTTAAACAGTAGGCATGTCGTAGTAGCAGAATGCCTTGATTTGTGGAAGCAGTTAGAATCACTTTCTCACTTGGTTAAAAAAGTCCTTTTCATTCCAACAATACAGCCATAGAATTCTTGGAAATATGCGATTCTAGTGTTAAGTAAATTCTTATGCCTGAATTTTGCATGTCATAACACATCTTTGGTAACAGATGGCCAGATTAATTTCCATTTTGAAAACAAATATGCTCCAAATATTCCACTATTAAATTATCATATACCTTGCCAGAGCACTACAGAATGGAACAGAGACAATACCATGAATTATCATACCATATTTTTCAGAAATGTCTCTAAAAAAATGTCTGCCTGATGTGTGCTAGTCAGCAAGGCTTTTGAGCACCTTAATGAGGGAAATTATCAAAGGGCTCATAATGCTTCAAAAGAATTATGCAAACTAAAATAAGAGCTGATTAATCAATTGGGCTTAAATGCTAATGACATGGGCAAAAATAATGCAGAGTCATGATGTATCCTTCAGATTTTATGGATTACATAACATGCAAAAAGCTAACGTGCCACTTGAACTACGTTTAAAAGGCATTTCTAACATATAAAAAAATGTGGTTAATTGGCAGGAGTGCAGATAGTTAGCAAGCAAAATCCTTTCAGGGGTGATTTTGATTAGTAAATAATATGTTAAGCTGTCTTGTGAGATTTCCTATACTATCTGGTGTTATTTAACTCAGTCACTGTCCAAATAATTTCTTGAAGTATTTCCATTTCCAGTCCAGGATAAAACTACAATTTAAGCTTAGTCTAAAACGTGGATTTCAGCCACCAGCTCTGCTACACTTTGTATGGCTGCAATGGTGCAAACATCTGTACTGAAATCTTGGCCCCATTGAAGTCAATGCAAATTTTGCCATTAACTTCAGTGAGACCAGGATTATACCTCTAGTAGAGATGAGCTGCACCAGCATTAACTGTGATTTGAACTGTTCCAAAGTACCCCAGTTTCAAGTGGTTGGTACCAGGAAAAATTAAGGACCTAATCAACTCTCTCCCACTGATGTCAATGGAAGCCTTTCCATCATTTCATTCCTATCTGAAACTGCTGCTATAGGATGAAGGAGAAAAGTCCCTATCATACACAGAAGCATGAGGCAGAGAGAGGGAGATAAAAGGAGAAGCAAGAATGAAAATATGTTTCTTCTTTGGCTGCAGGTTACAGTTTCCTGAAAATAATGACATTGCCTTTATTTGTACCTGCAGTGATACTTATTGGGTGGAAGTTTGATGCTACTAAGATGCTCATAATATACTTGTAGCATTCCACATATCATAAGTTGGGGATTGGTCCTGCTTTGAGCAGGGGGTTGGACTAGATGACCTCCTGAGGTCCCTTCCAACCCTGATATTCTATGATTCTATGATAAGGGAAAAGTAAGCAGTGTGCTAAACAAGAAAAGGAAGGAGAAATCACAAGAGAGAGCATGTGCACACAAGCATGCATGGCAATGTGTAAGAATGATCACTAATCTTTAGGTACTGTGACAAGGTTGGGCCAGATGGCTACAGGAGAGTAATTTTTTTTTGAAGCAAAAATATTTTTATTTGCATAACACACTTACAAAGTAAAAACAGCAGCATATGCAATATGTAACACAGCAACCAATCACAATTGTTTTCTCATTAGCTTCAGGGGAGGGAAGTGTTCAAGCTTGCCCGGGCCCAGAGCGGGGGGCTTCCTCGACTCTCGTGGTCTTGCACCCTTCCGAGTTACCTGGTGGCCCAGAGCGAGGGGGCTTCATTGATTCTCGTGGTCTTCCACCCCCTCAAGTTACCTGGCACCACGCCTGAGTGTCACCAACAATTCCCTCTTCTGAAAGCTCCCAACAAGAGGGTCAGGCTGTGGGGTGGACAATCCGGGGGGGGGGTGTCACTTGCACTCATATGTGAAAGGACCCCTCTAGGGTGGTGGTGTCCGCAGCAGCAATGGCTGGGACTGGGGTCCCTTACTCTCTCCCCCAATCAAAGGGTCAGACAAAGGGACCCGGACGGGGACACCGAGCAGAGAACCTCAGACAGCGCCCACTGCTCCTCAAAAGCATCAAGGGAGTCAGTGGACGCCGCCCAGAGGAACTCCGCCTGGATACGTGAACAGACCGAGGATCGGAAAAGAGCCCCACAGTCACAGGAAACTCCATCGGCCAACCTCCTCTCTCTGGTTTTATAGATGGCCGTTTTAGCCAGGGCCAGGAGAAGGTTAACTAGGAGATCCCGCGACTTTGTGAGGCCACAGATGGGGAGTGCATAAATAAAAAGGTGAGGGGAAAAATGCAACCAAAAACGTAATAGAAGATTTGTGAGGAGCTGGAAGAGGGGCTGCAGCCTGGCACACTCCAGATATATGTGCGCCAGGGTTTCCCTCACACCACAAAAGGGACAAGTATCTGGGATGGGGGTGAACCGCGCCAAGTACGTGCCCGTGCTCACAGCTCCGTGAAGGAGCCGCCAACTGATGTCCCCGACGGGCCTCAGAACCAAGGTGAAATATAGGCTGGCCCACCGGAGCTGCTCACCCTCCAAAGGTGGCAGAAGGTCTCGCCACTTTGTGTCGGGGCGGGACACTAGGGTGAGGGCATGAAGGGTGTGGAGCGCAAGCATGTATAGATGTTTCCTTGGTGCGGTTTGGAAGCGTACCGGCTGCAGTTCATGCAGCCGGCTTGCAGTGAAGGGGTGGGGGGGGGCGATTGGATCTGCGGGGCAGGAGTCCAATTAAAAAGTCCGGCGGGCCTGGGGTAGAGGGTGGGTAGGGCGTGCCCTCGAGCAGGACCCGGTCGAGGTAAGCTCGAGCAGCGGGCGGCAAAGTGGCCTTCACCTCCTGAAGTACGCGCCGGGGGGTACGAGGTCTGGAGAGCCCCATGCACCAGGCGAGCGTCAGGGGATCCAGCCAGTCTCCCCGGTCATAGTCCAGGAGATCTTCAACTCTCGTGATTTCTGCCAGGATCAAGCTCTGGCGCACTGAGCGGGACTCCGCCACCTGTACACGGAGCTGGGGGTTGTGTAGCAGGGGCTCCGTGAGGAGATCTGCCCGCTTGGTGGCCACCACGGACCTGGTCGTTAAAAACAGTTTCCAAGTCTGGAGGAGGTCCTGGTAAAAGACCGGCAGCCCAGAGAGGTCTCGCGGAAGACCTCCCGGACGGAGATAAAAGAGCTGCCGGTCATATCGGAGCCCTCGGATAAGGTGCAGGATGGCGTGCGCCAGTATGCTCCACGCCGAACTGCCTGCACTATAGAGGAGCCTCTGTAGGGCCCGGAGGCGGAAGACACGGACCTGAGTGTGTAGAAACTTCAGGCCCCGTCCTCCTTCCTTCAGGGGTAGATGAAGGACCCCTACAGAGGCCCAGTGCGTTCTGACCAAAAGAACCCCAGAATCGATGTCCGGAGATTGGTCAGGAAACCCGGGACCGGGACCAGGGTGTTGAGCCGGTACCAGAGCATGGACAGGACTAGTTGATTAAGCACCAGCGCTCTCCCTCGGAGGGAGAGACATCGGAGTAGTCCCGTCCATTTCCGGAGCCGCTCTATCACCCCGCCCTCTAAATTTTCCCAGTTCTCCGGCGGAGAGGGATGCGTGGCAGAAAGGTTAACGCCGAGGTAGAGCAGTGGACCTGCGCTCCACCGGATGGTCTGAAGCGCGGGTGGGAGGGGGCTCGCCTGCCGCCAGTCTCCTACCGCCAAACCAGAGCTCTTGACCCAGTTGACCCGGGCAGAGGAGGCTGCCGAATAGATGGCCTGGCAAGCCTCCACCCGCGCCAAGTCGCCGGGGTCCTGAATCATGAGGAGCATGTCATCAGAGTACGCCGACAGGATCAGCCGCAGTTCCGGCTCCCACAGCACCAACCCTGTCAACCTCCTGCGGAGGAGACAGAGGAAGGGCTCAATCGCCAGAGTGTACAGCTGGCCCGAGAGGGGGCACCCCTGCTGTACTCCTCGCCCGAAGCTGACTGGTTCGGTCAGGGTCTAGTTGAGCTTAACCAGACACTCTGCGGAAGCATACAGCACCCGGAGAAAACCCACAAACTGGGGTCCGAAGCCAAACACCCGCAGAGTGCTCAGGAGGTACCCGTGGTCCACCCTATCGAATGCCTTCTCCTCATCTAGGGACAGGAGGGCGAACGACAGACTGTCTCTACGCCCGAGTTCCAAAAGGTCCTGAACCAGAAATAGGTTATCAAAGATATTGCGGTCCGGGACGGTGTACGTCTGGTCTGGGTGAATCACGTCCGCCAGCACAGACCCTAGCCGCAGCGAGACTGCTTTTGCTACGATTTTGTAGTCTGTGCTGAGGAGCGAGACGGGACGCCAATTTCGTAAATCGCAGAGGTCCCCCTTCTTCGGCAATAAGGCGAGCACAGCTCGCCTGCACGAGAGAGGGAGGACCCCGCTCTGCAGAGACTCAGACCAGACGGTGACTAGGTCTGGGCCAAGGACATCCCAAAACACGCGGTAGAACTCCACGGTCGGCCCGTCCATACCTGGAGACTTATTAGTGGGCATACGACGGAGGACTTCCAAGAACTTGGCCAGAGTGAGAGGCAACTCTAGCTGGTCTCGGTCACTCGCGCTGACCATAGGGAGCTCCTCCCAAAGCACTCTGCAAGCGCTAGGGTCGGTCGGATCCGGGGAGAAAAGACTTGTGTAGAAGGCTCGGGCCCTCCCGCACATCTCCGCCGGTTCCGTGAGGGGGGTGCCGTCTTCTGCCAGGAGGCAGGTGACATGTTTCTTGGCTCCCCTCATTTTCTCCAGGGCATAGAAAAAGCGGGAGACACGATCCATCTCCCGAAGGAGGCAGATGCGGGATCGAACAAAGGTGCCCCGGGCCTGATGGTCCTCGAGGGCCCGGAGCTCCTCCCGCTTCTCCCAGCACGCTCCGCAGAGGAGTGGGTCTTCGGGGTTGGCGGCCAGACGCCTCTCCAGCTCTAAGACCTCCCATTCCAACTGCTCTATCGCCGCATTTCTCTGTTGGCTGGTGCCCCGAGTGTAGTCGCGGCAGAAAAGCCAGGCACACACCTTCCCCAGGTCCCACCATCGCTGCGCCGAGGGAAAGGCATGCCGCTGCCCTCGCCAGGCCAGCCAGAATTCCCAGAAGGACATCACGAAGCCCTCATCCTCCAACAGACTGTTGTTAAAATGCTAATAGGCTGGCCCCGGCCTCTCCACACAGAGGGAGGCTGTCACGGTGACTAGGTGATGGTCAGAAAATGGGGCTAGCCAAATGCTGGAGGAGTGGGCTCGTGACAGATGGAAGCGTGATAGATAAATGTGGTCCAACCAGGAGTGGCTCGACCGATGGGCTTCCACCTGGACAAAGGTGAATGTGGAAGTGTCATCCGGGTGGTGGTCATGCCAGATGTCCACTAGGGAGTGATGTTCAACTATCTCCCGGAGGGTGTCTGCGGTGGCCGGGCACTGCTCTGTCCCTGAGCGGTCTTGCTCCTCGAGGTTGGTATTAAAATGCCCTCCCAGGACCAGACACTCGTGAGAATCTAAGGTGCCGAGGAAGGCGGACGCCTGCTGATAGAATTGCAGCCACTCCGGGCCCGATGTCGGGGCATAGACGTTAACGAGGTTAACCATAAGCCCCTCTATACGGACCCGGAGTTGCAGCAGGCGACCCTGCATGGCCTTGGCAACCCCTAGCACCTCGGGCCGTAGGTCAGGGGAGAACAGGGTCACCACTCCAGCCTGCCGAATCGCGGAATGGCCAAAGTACACCCTGTCCACCGACTCCAGCCGCCAACTATCTTTGGCGGTTGGATCCATATGGGTCTCCTGCAGGAAAATCACGGAGTACCCTCCCTCCCAAAGGAAGGAGATCACCTGGGACCTGCAGAGAGCCATCCTACAACCCCGGGTGTTCAACGTTGCGATGGTGAGAGGTGTCATGGGGAGGGCCGGGGGGGATCCTCACTGGCAGGGACACTCGCATCCCCCAGCGGGCCACGCGACAGTCCCTGACCCATCCCATAGGTGAGTAATTGGTCACGGAAGACGCGGACCCACCAGTAGCCGTAGCATCCTGCTTCCCCGTCCCTTTACCTTCCCCCATGAGGGCCCTTGTGGCCCGGAGGATTTGAAAAAAATCCCCCCATCGCTGGAGAGCAAGCTGTACCTTGTTGCGGGAGCCACGGAATCAGGGCGAGCAGCTAAGTCCAGAGGCAGATGTTAAACAGCCAGCAATGACGATGGAGGGGGCAGTGATGAGGATAGTAGTGTGGGGGGGGACGACAGAGGGAGCGGGGGGCAGCTCCGTGCCACACCCCGTGTCCCTACAAACACAGTCACGACACAGTCAAGGCCTCCCCCCACATGAGAGCACAGTTCGAAAGTTACTCAGTGTTGGGCCCCCTCCACGGTGATTTGTAGATTCCCCGGGTGGTATTCCTCCGGTAGACAGCTGTTTCCCTTCCTTGTCTGGGCTTTCTTTTTCACAGCTCCAACATTCCAGGGATGCTGGAGCAGGTGATAAGAAATTCTCTCAGCCGGAGACGGGTCCACAAACAAACAGTAAGCGACTGGGTCTGGGGGCTGGGTCCTTCCACTCCCAGCAGCAGCGTCCGAGGGTGGGCGGGTGGGGGCAAGGCTAACAGCCGGCTGGCAGCCGGCCAGCACTCTAGCAACAGCGGAGAAAGAAAAAAAACACCAAAAAGAAAAGAAAGGGGGAGAGCGTCTGGCCCAGTCAGGGGGGAAGCCGAAAGCAGGGGCAAAAAGCAAGAAAAGCCCAGGCCAGAGGGCAACAGTAGGAGAGCAGACTAAGTAGGTCCCTTTTCCCTGGGTAAGGTAACAGGGAAGGTTGTTTTTTTTTGTTTTTTTTTTGAAACAGAAAAGAAGTTTATTTGTAACACATACAAGAATTACCAAAGGAAACAAAACAAACTATGCAACAAAACAACGCAAACAGAAGGTATAACACAGCAGCTTTCAGGAGGGAGAAGTGTTCAGGCTAGCCTGGGCCCAGAGCGGGGGGGCTTCCTCAACACTCGTGGTCTTCCACCCTCCTGAGTTACCTGGTGGCCTAGAGCGGGGGGGCTTCCTCGACACTCGTGGTCTTCCACCCCCTCAAGTTACCTAGTGCCGCGCCCAGTGTCACCGATTATCCCTCTCCTGAGAGTGCCCGGCAAGATGGGCATGGCTGCGGGGTGGGCGGTTTAGGGGTAGGGGGGGTAGACACCCATGTATTATAGGACCCCTCCTAGATAACAGTAATGGTGGTATCCACAGCGGCAACGGCTAGGGCTGGCGTCTCTCGCTTTTCCCCTCAATTAAAGGGTCAGACGGAGGGAACCGGACAGGGTCACCAAGCAGAGAACCCCGGACAGCGCCCACCGCTCCTTGAAGGCGTCAAGGGAGTTGGTGGACGCCGCCCAGAGGAACTCCGCCCGGATACATGAATGTACTGAGGATCGGAAAAAGGCCCTACAATCGCAGGACGCTTCATGGGCCAACCTCCCCTCTCTGGTTTTATAAATGGCTGTTTTAGCCAAGGCTAGGAGGAGGTTAACCAGGAGATCTCGCGATTTTGTGGGGCCACGGATGGGGAGTGTATAGATAAAAAGGTGAGGGGAGAAATGAAGCCAAAAGCACAATAGAATATTTGTGAGGAGCCGGAAAAGGGGCTGCAATATGGCACACTCTAAATATACGTGCGCCAGGGTTTCCCTCACATTACAAAAAGGGCAAGTATCCGGGATGTGGGTAAACCATGTCAGAAACACGCCCGTGCTCACAGCTCCGTGAAGGAGCCGCCAACTGATGTCCCCGATGGGCCTCGGGACCAAGGTGGAATACAGGCTGGCCCATCGAGGTTACTCACCCTCCAAAGGTGGCAGGAGGTCTCGCCACTTTGTATCGGGGCGGGACACCAGGGTGTGGGTGTGAAGCGTGAGTGTGTATAAATATTTCCGTGGTGCAATTTGAAAACTGACTGGCTGCAGTTCATGCAGTCGGCTTGCAGTGAAAGGGTGAGGGGTTTATTGGGATCTACGGGGTAGGGGCCCAATGGAAAGGTCCGGCGGGCCTGGGGTAGAGGATGGGCGGGGTGCGCCCTCGCGCAAGACTCGGTTGACAGAAGCCCGAGCAGCGGGGGTCAAGGCGGCTCTCACCTCCTGAAGTACGCGCCGGGGGGTATGGGGGCTGGAGAGCCCCATGCGCCGAGTGAGCATCAGGGGATCCAGCCAGTCTCTCCGGTCGTAGTCCAGGAGGTCTCCGACTCTCGTGACTTCCGCCAGGACCAACCTCTGGCGCACCGAGCGGGACTCCGCCACCTGCACATGGAGCTGGGGGTTGTGTAGCAGGGGCTCCGTGAGGAGATCTGCTCCCACGGTGGCCGCCACGGACCTGGTCGTTAGAAACAGTTTCCAGGTCCGGAGGAGGTCCTGGTAGAAGACCGGCAGCCCGGAGACGTCTCGCGGAAAACCCCTCGGACAAAGATAAAAGAGCTGCCGGTCGTATCGGAGCCCTTGGAAGCGGCGCAGGAAGGCGTGCGCCAGTATGCTCCACGCCAAACTACTTGCACTATAAAAGAGCCTCTGCAGGGCCTGGAGGCGGAAAACGCGGACCTGAGTGTACAGACACTTCAGGCCCTGCCCTCTCTCCTTCAGGGGTAGATGAAGAACTCCAACAGGGGCCCAGTGCATTCCTGACCAGAAGAACTCTAGAATCAATCTCCGGAGGTGGGTCAGGAAACCCGGGGCCGGGGCCAGGGTGTTGAGCCGGTACCAGAGCGTGGGCAGGACTAGTTGGTTAAGCACCAGTGCTCTCCATCGGAGGGAGAGACATTGGAGTAGCCTCGTCCATTTCCGGATCCGGTCTATCACCCCGCCCTCTAAATTTTGCCAGTTCTCCGGCGGGGAAGGGTGCGTGGCGGAAAGGTAAACACCGAGATAGAGCAGTGAACCTGCAATCCACCGGTTGGTCTGAAGCGCGGGTGGGAGGGAGCTCACCTGCCGCCAGTTCCCCACCGCCAAGCCAGAGCTCTTGACCCAGTTGACTCGGGCGGAGGAGGTTGCCAAATAGATGGCCTGGCATGCCTCCACTCGCGCCAAGACGCCCAGGTCCTGGACCACGAGGAGTATGTCATCGGCGTACGCCGACAGGACCAGCCGCAGCTCTGGCTCCCACAGCACCAACCCTGTCATCCTCCTGCGGAGGAGACAGAGGAAAGGCTCGATCGCCAGAGTGTACAACTGGCCCGAGAGGGGGCACCCCTGCCGCATTCCTCGCCCGAAGCTGACTGGTTCAGTCAGGGTCCAGTTGAGCCTAACTAAACACTCCGCAGAGGCATACAGCACCCGGAGAAAACTCACAAACTGAGGTCCGAATCCAAATGCCTGCAGAGTGCTCAGGAGGTACCCATGGTCTACTCTATCGAACGCCTTCTCCTGATCAAGAGACAGGAGGGCGAACGACAGACCATCTCTCCGCCCGAGTTCCAAAAGGTCTCGGACTAGAAATAGGTTGTCAAAAATGCTGCAACCCAGGACAGTATAGGTCTGGTCTGGGTGGATCACGTCCGCCATGACGGACCCTAGCCGCAGCGAGATTGCTTTCGCTACGATTTTGTAGTCCGTGCTAAGGAGTGAGACGGGATGCCAGTTTCGTAAATCGCGGTGGTCCCCCTTCTTCGGCAGCAAGGCGAGCACTGCTCGCCTGCACGACAGAGGGAGGACCCCGCTCTGCAAGGACTCAGCCCAGACGGTGGCTAGGTCTGGGCCGAGGATATCCCAGAACGCGCGGTAAAACTCCACGGTCAGCCCGTCCATGCCCGGAGATTTATTGGTGGGCATGCGACGGAGGGCATCCGAGAACTCGGCCAGGGTGAGAGACAGCTCTAGTCGGTCTCGGTCGCCCATGCTGACCGTGGGGAGTTCCTCCCAGAGCACCCCGCAAGCGCCAGGATCGGTCGGATCCGGGGAGAAAAGGCTTGTGTAGAAGTCACGGGCCCTCCCACACATCTCCTCCGGATCCGTGAGGGGAGTGCTGTCTTCCACAAGAAGGCAGGTGACGTGTTTCTTGGCCCCCCTCGTTTTCTCCAGGGCATAGAAGAAGCAGGAGCCGCGGTCCATCTCCCGAAGGAGGCGGATATGGGACCGAACGAAGGCACCTCGGGCCCGGTGGTCCTCGAGGGCCCGGAGCTCCTCCCCCTTCTCCCGGCACGCTCTGCAGAGGGACAGGTCCTCGGGGTTGGCGGCCAGGCGCCTCTCCATCTCTAAGACCTCCCGTTCCAACTGCTCTATTGCTGCATTTCGCCGTTGGCTGGTGCCCCGAGTGTAGTCACGGCAGAAGAGCTTGGCACGCACCTTCCCGAGATCCCACCATCGCCGCACCGAGGGAAAGGCATGCCACTGCTCTCGCCAGGCCAGCCAAAACTCCCGGAAGGATGTCACAAAGCTCTCGTCCTCCAACAGGCTGTTGTTAAAGTGCCAATAGGCCGGCCCCGGTCTCTCTGCATGGAGGGAGACCATTACGGTGACTAAATGATGGTCGGAGAATGGGGCCAACTGAATGGCGGAGGAGTGGGCCTGTGAAAGATGGAAACGGGATAAGTAAATACGGTCCAACCAAGAGTGGTGTGACCGATGGGCCTCCACCCGGACAAAAGTGAATTTGGAAGTGTCATCTGGGTGATGGTCACGCCAGACGTCCACTAGGGAGTGATGTTCAACTATCCCTCGGAGAATATTCGCGGCGGCCGGGCTCGGCTCGGCCCCTGAGCGGTCCCGTTCCTCGAGGGTGGTGTTAAAGTCCCCTCCCAGGACCAGGCACTCGTGCGAATCTAGGGTGCCGAGAAAGTCGGACACCTGCTGATAGAATTGTGGCCGCCTTGAGCTAATTTGCGGGGCATAGATGTTAACAAGATTGACCACGAGCCCCTCCATACGGACTCGAAGGTGCAGCAGGTGGCCTGGCACGGCCTCAGTGACCCCCTAGCACCTCGGGCCGTAGGTTGGGGGAGAACAGGGTCGCCACTCCAGCTTGCCAAGTCGTGAAGTGGCTAAAGTATACCCCGTCCCCCCCATACGGACTCCAGCCGCCACCTGTCCTCGGCGGTCGGGTCCGTATGGGTCTCCAGCAGGAAAACTACAGAGTACCCCCCTTCCCGAAGGTAAGAGAGCACCTGGGACCTGCGGAGAGCCATCCTACAGCCCCTGGTATTCAGGGTCGCAATAATAAGAGGCGTCATGTGGAGGGCTGGGGGGGGGTTCTTGTTGGTGGGGGTGTTCGTGGCCCCCGGCGGGTTGCGCAGCAACCCGTGACCCATCCTGTGGATGAGTAGATCGTTTCGGAAGCCGTGGGCCTGCTCGTAGGCCGCAGCACCGCGCTTTCCTTGCCCCCTGCCCTCCTGTATAAGGGCCCTTGTGGCCTGGAGGATTTGGTCAAAGTCCCCCCATAACTGAAAAGCCAGCTGTACCCTATTGCGGGCGCTACGGGTGTGTTCTAGGAACTTCCGTAGTGCATGCCTCAGCTCATGGGGGGCTGGGGTTACGATTTCCGGGGTATTCCCTGGTGGGGCTCTTAATGCAGCCTCGTGGTCTGCTAAGGTGGGTAGACAGGGTGTGGACCACCGACGGGGTGTCTGACAGGATGGGGTTATTAAATCCATTTCATGCCTTGGGGTGGAAGGGGATGGTAGGGAAAAAATTGCAACTCCTAATGGGTCGCGACTAGAAAGTGCAAAGACTGCTCCCTGGGGGGAATCTGCAAAAGGCGGGAAAGAAATAACCCCGGGGCAGCATTAGCATTGCAGGAGGAGGGGAATTGGGCAGGGACAAGAGTGGGGGCGGGGGCAGAGGTAAGGCTCTGGACTTCATGAGGCGAGCAGCTAAAAGAAGGTGCCTCCTGAGCAGAGTTGAGGGTTAAGGGGTAAGGGAGGGGGCTCCCAGTGATGCTAGGCGCTGGCTCCATGGTGGTCTTGGCGGCCATGGCATCAGGTGGTGGACCACCTTCTGCGGTGCGCTCGCCCAGGAAGGCAATTATTGGGAGGGAGCATGGGGAAAGGGGGGCTGGGGTGAGGCTACCCAGATCGAGGCCAGCCGGCAGTGGATCATCTTCTCCCTGGGTGACCGGGGTCAAATCTAGGGCCTCAATCTCCGCATACACGGAGGAGAGGCCAACTCCTGCTACCCCAGGGGCCTCTCCTCTAGGGCCCACCTCAACGGTCGCCTCGGGGTTCGCGGAGGGTTCGGGTGGTATCTAGACAAAAGGAGCTTCCTCAGGGGTCTCGGAGGGGAGGGTCTCTCGTGGAGGGGGGATTCTGCCCT
Source organism: Lepidochelys olivacea (assembly GCF_965140295.1). Classification (NCBI taxonomy): domain Eukaryota; kingdom Metazoa; phylum Chordata; order Testudines; family Cheloniidae; genus Lepidochelys; species Lepidochelys olivacea. The sequence goes on along the minus strand of NC_140417.1, from coordinate 25,926,568 downwards.
CCAATGCCAGTCTGTCTTCCCCTCCCGACACCAGTGGATGGATCTCACTCATGGCCGTAGCGGAAGGCTCGATATCAGTGCCTCCCTTCCTGGTCTTCCAGGGGGCTTCCACATCAGATGGGTGCAGCGGAACTCGAGCCTTCCGCTTGCCTCGCTTCCCCTGGACTAGGGTCCAGCCCTCCATAGCGTCGTCTGGGGGTTGGTTAGCAGGGGTCGTGTCAGGGGGCGGAGGCGATGGTTCAGGGGTTCGGGGGGGTAACGGGAAGGCAGCATGAGGGGCGGGGGGTTCTCCTTGGGGCGGGCCCTCTCCTATACCCGGTAATATGTCTTTGCCACACCCTCCTCCATAGGCTCTACCAGATTGGTAATAGCAAGGGTGGGACTCCCTTGCTCGCCTGGGCATTGTAGGGAAGGTATTTCTTGGGCCCGGCCGGGAGCAGCGGTGGATCGAGTAGGAGGAGGGTTGGTTTCAGGTGCCAGGCGGCCAGGGGCATCGGCAACGACGGGGCTGATGTCCTGCCGGGTCTCGGGTACCCCTCCCTCCTGGGCCAAAGGGCAGTCTCTGCGGACATGCCCCGCTGAGCGGCAGAGGTAGCACCGGGCCTCTCCAGTGGAGTAAAAGACCCGATAGTGGGCTCCTTGGTAGGAGACTAGGAAGGACCCCTCGAGCGCCTCTCCGTCACGCACCGCCGCTGGCGGTAGAAGCTGCACTTGCCGGCGGAACAAAAGGATGTGACAGAGGGTGGGGTCCTTGCAGCCCAATGGGAGAGGGCTGATGACAGAGACAAATTTCCCCAGGGCGGAGAGAGCGGGTAACAGGGCAGCATTGGGTAAAAAGGGAGGAACGGCAGTGAGGATGAGGTGAACGCCCAGGTCTTCTAGCGGCTCTAGGGGGACAAACCTCCCCCCCACTGCCAGGCCCTTCTCCACTGCCTCCTGGGAGGCAGCCTCTGAAGCTAAGAAAAAAACGACCTTCCTATACATTTTGGAGGCCGCCACAATAGCCGTGGGTCCTACCACCTTCGCCAATGCCTGCACGTATGTCTCCACGTGGGGCGAGGCGGGCACCAGGAGGCAACGGACACCGTGCCTCCTGGTCAAGGTGGGGAAGGGGCCCCGGCCGCTGGTGATGGTAGATGGAGGCAGTGGGTGGGCGAGATGACGAGGCGGCAGGCAGGGGGGAGCCTGCCACCGCCCGGCATACATCCTGGGGGCCGGGGGAGGGACGTTCGCAGAGCTGGTGGAGGGAACAGCGGGGGGAGGGCGCCACGGTCGATGACAAGGCCACAGCAGTGGGGGCAACCCCTGCCATGGAGGGCCTAGTGGTTTTAGCGGGGCCCTTTCCTTTCTTCCTGCCCTGGCCTTTTCGGCCAGCTGGGGGTGGTTCCTAGAATCTGGGGGGGGGGGCGGTGGACGTAGCAGTGGCAGTAATCGCCCCGGTGCCTCCTGCTGCCGGTGCCCCAGCGGGGGCGGTGGCAGGTATTTTGGACAGTGATGGTGGTGGGGAGGGCTCGGGGGTTGGGTAGGGGGAGAGGTGGGGGAGGAACAACTGATATTGGTAAAGGGGCCTCGCCCCTCTCATTCCCAGCTATTGTGAGCAGGGAGAGACAGGGGGACACCGGAACGAGGAGTGGGGAGGGGGAAGCAGATTAACCGCTCCTCCCTGCTGGGCTGCAGGCAGGGGGGAGGGGGTGGTACCAAATGGGTTGGACAGGAAGGGGGAGGAAAAACAGGAATCGGGGTCTGGTGATAGGGGCAAGCTGTGGAATAAACAGTCCAGGTGTGTGTGTGTGGACCCACGCACGTTTGTCCAAAGAGTCTTGTTTGGTCGGCTGTTATGTCCAGTCCGAACGGCAAAGTTCAAAGCAAACAGCTGGATCCGAGGCAGATGGCAGGTTGCCAGCAGGGACAGACGGCAGGGGGGCCGTGACAGTTGTAATAATGTTGGGGGGGGCACCGATGGATCGGGGGCAGCTCCGTGCCACACCCCCTGTGCCGCCACAAACACAATTAAGCCACAGTCAAACTCCCCCCCACGAGAGTATAATTCAAAAAATTACTCAGTCATATGGCCCCCTCCACGATAATTTGTAGCTTCCCTGGGTGATTTCTTCTGTCTGCTATCTTCTTCTTCTCCAGCTGTGTTGGCTGTGTTCCAAGGCTTTCGGGAGGCCGAGAAAAATTGCAGAAAAGCTGACAGCAAAAAGGCTGGGTCTGAGGGCTTCCACTCCCCGCTCCGGATAGCAGGTCGGCAATCTTCCCCCGCTCCTCCGGGGGTTTCAGCTGAGGCAAATAGCTGCGCCCGGGAGCAGGCGTGGCGGGGGGTGCTGGCGGCAAGTTGGCAGCTGACCAGCACTCAACGGCAGCAGAAAACGGCAGAAAGACAAAACGAAACAAAAAAGCGTCTGGCCCGGTCGGGGGGGAGAACTAAGGCAGGCTCAAAAAGTAAGAAAAATCCAGGCCAGGGGGCTTTAGGAAAGAATAGAAAGCAGATAGCTAAGGAGCAAGCGAGGGACATCCCGTTTCCCAACAGGGAAGGCTCCAGAACAATCAGGAACCTTCTGGAGACAATTAAGACAGGCTGATTAGAACACCTGCAGCCAATCAAGAGGCTGCTAGAATCAATTAAGGCAGGCTAATCAGGGCACCTGGGTTTTAAAAAGGAGCTCACTTCAGTTTGTGGTGTGCGTGTGAGGAGCTGGAAGCAAGAGGCACTAGGAGCTCAGAGTGAGAACGTGGACTGTTGGAGGACTGAGGTGTACAAGCATTATCAGACGCCAGGAGGAAGGTCCTATGGTGAGAATAAAGAAGGTGTTGGGAGGAGGCCATGGGGAAGTAACCCAGAGAGTTGTAGCTGTTGCACAGCTGTTCCAGGAGGTACTCTCCACAGCTGTATTCCACAGGGCCCTGGGCTGGAACCTGGAGTAGAGGGTGGGCCCGGGTTCCCCCCAAGTCCTCCCAACTCCCGGTCAGACACAGGAGTCATCAACCTGGACTGTGAATTCAGGAAAAACGGCCAAGCTGAGGGCTGCTGTGAAGCTCCAAGGCAAGAGAATCCACCAATAAGCGCAAGACCCACCAAGGTAGAGCAGGAAGTTTGTCACAGTACTCTTTAGAACCGATTGTCTGACATAAGTCTGAAAACATTTATCTGTGAATTCTGTGAAATCAATTCACAATCTTCATAGCACCTTATATTATAACATGGAGTGAAGCATGCAGTCTAGAATTTCCAAAGGGGCCTAAGGGAGTTAGACACCTCATTGCCACTGAAAGGCAATGAGAATTGGGTATACAATTCCCCTAGACCTCTTTGAAAATCCCAGCTGTAGTGTTCATGGGATAAGAGGTGCATGGCTGAAGGACAGCTTTATAGTGGAGAATGAAATCTACTTAAAGTCTGGAAGAGAAATGCAGGTATCTTGTTACACAGTGCTCACAGAAATCTGGTAACTTTGTTTTAGTACAAATGTGTAAAGACTGGTTGCTTCTGATCAATATTGCTTTCTCTTTAATGAACAAAATCTGGCACTCGGCCACCTCTGTCAGAACTAAAGAAATGTACCCCCCAAAATTCTTTCAAACTTACCCTGCTAAGAACTTGTCTGCTTTGTTAGCTCAGGAATCTACATTTATTTTACTGTGTGTTATGTAACAACAGATGTGTATTAACGTTACATTGCAGGATATATTAACCACATCACAGGCATAAGTCAAACAGCTGAAATAAGAAGGTACAAAGGCCTTTGTGAACATGAGCAATCCCCCTGATCTCTATGAAACTAAATCACCTGTCTGATATTACTAGCACATATGGAAAAGATGATCACTAAGCAACAGATCCACTTACAATCTTATGCCTTCCAGCAGTACAGTGCAGCCATTTCACCCTACTGTATTTAGCATAACCTTTACATTGTTTTCATTGTTGTTCATTTAAACATTTACATTATAAATATGTCTAACTATATATGCTGCCTTGTACACCATTTCCCCAAGATTATTTTCCAAATGAATGTAAATATTTGTATAACTACTTAAATTAAAAGCAAATCCATACTTTTTCTATACAACTTATTTTATGATTTTTTCCCATCTCTCTCAATGACACTGACATCAATCTATCTTCTAACATATTTCAATTAGATATATACTAACTGAGGGCCCATCATAAGATAAAGTGTAATCAATAAATCATGTGTCAGTTTTGGGTATTAATTCTATATTTCAGTGTCCAGACTATTATAAAGTGTGTATGTGGGAGGGGGTTGTTGTTGCACTATTTCCCTTCCATAGTGCCGATTGATCTGAGTTGTTTTTTTCAGTTCATAGGAATTGTGAGTAACGCAGTTTGCGATTAACTGTGAGAGAGGCATATTCCCACCAAAAGGAGAACATCAGAACAGGTAAATCAACAGAACCCATTTCCCCACCCCCTGCAGTTAAATACCGCCTGATGCCACTTTTGACATGTAGAGATCAACATCTTTAAATTAGTGGGTAACATCCAGGTCATTTCAGTAGAAACTGTAAGTTTTTAATGATCCACCCAAAAGACAAGAATTTCATAAAAATTAGCAACATCCAGGAATTTGAAAAGAGGAAGCAAAAATCCTAGCTAATTGTGACAAAAACAGTATTGGATATATTGTGTGATGTTTTAATATTCACCTGCTAAAACCTAAGGCTGAAGTCCAAACTGAAAAATTTCAGTGTGATTTTCTGAGCCTGGCCATGATTTGTATTCATTGCTATAAATACCTCTGCTAGTACATTTTAAATGACCAATATACAAGTTTAGAGGTCAAAAGTCTTTGAAAGTTAAAGGTAACTATAGAAAACTGATTTAGACTTCATACTATTCCATATTTCTTCTAGTCCTCAACGAACAGCATGCATGCCTGGTGGCTAGTACCAGTGGAAATAATTTAACTAACTGATGGGTCTGAAACAAAACAAAAAATCTTACCATTATTTATGGAGTTAATTAGAATATTCAAAATAATAAAGATACTTTCCCATGAAAAAATATATTTATTTTCTTTTTAGTTTTTAAGATTCCTGGTTTGACTTTTGTGAAATATTTATATTTTTCTTAAGATTACATTCTGTGTAGATACACCCATTGTTTCTTATGTCATGCACTCATCTCCTTAAAGGATACAGACTTCTTTGCCTTCCTCACTGGAAGTTTTAATATTGTCTTTCAGGAAGCATACATCTGTTTTTTAAAACGGCTCCTCCCTAAACCTGCTAAAGTTGGCCCCTAAAATATATCAGGCAATAACTGGAAGTGCTGGAGGAGAAAAGGAAAAGAGATCATTTAAGATAGCTTGCTTAATTAAACCGAAAACTGTTACTACTTCCTCTCTATCTAAGTCCTATACATACAGTTAGCTCATTCACACCTGGCAAAAAAGGTGGTTCTGTGTCAATGCAGGAATTGTGTTTGTATTTTAGCTGCCTCCTCTAAGTGGGAATTTGAACATAGTGGCTATAAAATAGATTCAAGAAAATATAAAAATTAGATCACTGTAGCAAAACAAGATGTGACTCCAACAAAGGAGTGATGCCAGTAGTGATGATCCCTCAATCACCTTGGGTTTCTCAATCTCAATGAGCTATCCCCTGAGCAGACAAATGTAATAAAAAATAGGCATCCAGTCTGATTAGGATTTGCTTTTGGGCATTATCAGACATTTTTGGTTTACATTTATTTTCAGTAGTCTGTGAAAAGCCTTGTGATTCATGCATATGTTTCTGACAATCTGAGCTGGAATCACTCAGTAAACAGAATCAACATTTCAACTACTAATTCAGCTGGAATGTCAGGGTCATGAATCCAGTCAAGCCTATGTACTCAGTGACTCATCACAGGAGTCTCATTTCTACTGCTTTTTTCTTGATCAGCTTTTAGTAGTGAGCACCAGTCACATTCTCATAGATGAGATCAGGTACATAACTGTCATATTTTGAAGAATGATAGTTTCCGTCATGCCGGATTTCCACACACCATGCACCATTCCTTAACTCTCTTAACATAGCGAATATTTTGCTGGAAAAGGTTACATCAAGTATCTTTGGAAGAAGAAATGAACGATGGACTAATTAATTTGACTGATAATTCTTTTGTTTGGAATGATACATTAAAACAGAATTCTGGAGAGGAAGTTGTTCGTTCTTAGTGACACACTGTTTTTCTTTTTATTCACAATAGAAAGATATCACCATTTTGAAATCTACAGTGAGGATATTAAATAGTACAACAACTGTTACATTATTGTGTTTTAAATTAAATTTCATCATTCTTGTTGTACATGCTGGAGCAGTGACAAGCTGCAAGCTCAGAGTTCTGCTCATTTTAGTAGAATTTCTTCTGTTGGACAGTTCTTGCATTACTGGTATAGGCTAAAAAGACATCCTGTAATGTCCTATTTCTGGAACATTTCCTTCAATTTTTTTTTAAACAGTCTCAGCTCTCTCAAGACTATTTCTAAAATCCTGGAAACTGTAAACATTTATTTCAAGATTCTCAACGTGACTTACACATCTCTCCTGTTTTAATAGATTTGGTTTTGGGATGGCTTACATCATTTCACTTAAGGCAAGCCTCCCTTTCACCTTCTTCAGGAGAATTAACAATTTTCTTCAAAGCTTTTTACAAATATTTATTCTCAGAACACCCATTTAAGGAGACAAGCAGTATGATCATTTTACAGAAGGGGAAACTGAAAGCAGGTTAAAAGTAACTAGCCCAAAGTTATGGAAGAAACCTATCAGAGCTAGGATTGTAACTCAGGAGTTCTTAGCTCTTAGTCCTATGTTAACCACTAGACAAGCATCTCTCTTCCTGGAGAGCTCAGTGAACCCCACCCCCTCTTTTGAGAAGACCAATACCACGGCTGTTTCAGTCTTCTAATGATTGCAGATAGCGTCCCATGCTCTCCACTGTAAACATAAGTACATATTCCTCCATATCATGGAGCATTGAAGCATGCTCAGAAGACATTATATATATAACAACCCAAACATAACAAACGCCTATGGGCAAGGTAGTCCTTAAATCTTGTGCACTTCCCCCGCCACCAACCAAAGGTGTGCTTCTTTGAACACAATAACATTTGTGAGGACCTCAAGATCCAACATGGTACCAAGACAATTTTCCACAGGCCTCAAAAACCTTGCACTCTGTTACATGTGTGCTCTAAGGAAAACCAGGAAAAATGCTGAGTCATTTCAGGTTTGCTGGAGATTAATTCGTATAAGCAACTTCCAGCATAATGCTGGAATTTCCTATCTAGAGAGTATCACGTAACTCAGAATATTATTGTTCATTTCCATAAGGCTCGAGGAAATTGTATTCTGAAAGCTTCAGGTTACTTAAGACAGTTTTTCTTCCATTTAGACAGGGGAGTGTTTAGGCAGATTGTCTGAGCATTGCAGTACATCAATACAGAAGTTTCTTTTACAAGCTCGATGGTCAAATGACACAGTTTTGGTAACTCGTAACAGCTTATTCTAAGGAAGCCAAAAATATATTTAGCCCTTGTATCCTGTATGAGAGTCAGAAAAAGAAACTGACAAACTTACCACAGCTTACCCAAGTTACTATAGTAAAATAAAGTGAAAGGGTCTTTTCTGCAGTGTAAACTTACATTTTGTCCTTATTTGAGACTGCTTAGGATAAGTAATGAATTCTACACCTGGCATTGTTGTTGTAGCCATGTTGGTCCCCGGATATGAGAGACAAGGTGGGTGAGGTAATATCTTTTATTGGACCAACTTCTGTTGGTGGAAAGTATAAACTTTTGAGATACACAGAGCTCTTCTTCAGGTCTGGGGAAGGAAGCAGAGTGACCTGAAGAAGAGCTCTGTGTAGCTCAAAAGCTTGTACCGTCCACCAACAAAAGTTGGTCCAATAAATGATATTACCTCACCTACCTTGTCTCTTAAAAAAAAAAAAAAAAAAAAAAGTCTCAAATCCTGAAGGTTTAAGACTCTGGTTCAGCAAAGTACATATGCAATTAAGTAACTTTAAAAAATGGGAGTAGTCCTAATGATGTACTTAAATTTATACATGTGCTTAAGTCGCTTGCTAAATTGGGGCCTAACCAACTACATGGATTCGTAACTGTTCCCAAAGATGGGGTACTATTTAGTTATTTTTGAAGAATCCTTGCTCTTAATATGTTTATAGTTATATGTAAGAGAAATGTTATCAGCAAGGTGTACTCTAATATTAGTGAAAAGTATAGTGATTTGGGGCACTGTGGCACAACATAATGATATTTGTCCCAGAAAGCAAGTTTTCATTCAGTGCCACAAACTAAAACAGAAATTCACAAAGAATGGAACTGGAGGCTAATTCTAGAGTGCGTACTGTAGACCCTATGAACCAGAGATAGAGGAATTTGTAAGATTAGGAAGAAATTTGTGAAACCAAGGAACAATTCATGAGATATCGCTGCCTTACACCAACATATGTAACAATCAAATTAGTTCAGTTAGTTTAAACATTATAGCAATGAAGGCCCATACACATGTTATGGGCTTGAGTCTCAGAAAGCTCATCCCTGAGGTTTGTGTATATTTGTGCATATTTGTGCACAGGCATATTCAAGCTTATTTTAGGCAACAAGTAAAATACCCCATTTGTGCACACTCACAGACAGCGTGTCTGTCACGTGACCAACTTAGAAAACAAGTACTGTATCTGAAGTAGCGCATGAAGTTTAAATATGCTTATGGATCTCAGACCTTGACCTTCTGATAAGACCAATCTTTTGTCCTAATATGTCTTGTACCTTGTAATTTTTTCTCTTAAATCCTGATGTATCTGTTTGAACACAACTTGTAAGGCTTTGTGTTTAGAAAAGTATCTTTTTTTTCAGATTATTAAACAGTAAAATATCCATAATCTTCATCGAAAGTCTCACTTAAATCCTTGAATGATTGGTAGCTGTAGAGTGATCCTCTGATTCTAATTTACTGTTGGACCTGCACTGAATGCTCATACATAATGTATCTGTTTTACTTCTTTTTGTCCAAGTTCTTTTTTCTTGATTTAGCTTCCCCGCCCTCTCCCCCAACTGATCTTTGTGTAACCAAGAACTCCCACATTTAACGATTAAGATAACATTTAGCCACTTGGACTGATTAATACCACACACACACAAAGTGCTGAGTCACCTGGAGTGTGACTTGGTAACATTTTCTGCTCTGATTATTTATGTACTTTAGAGTACATACAGTAGATTGTGTGTGCGTGTTAAATACTTGCTTAAATCTACTTCTGCCTGTGCTAACATTTAAAGTTAACTAGACTACAGTGTTTAGTATATCAGCCATATTTTTATATTTATTTATATCTATCTAGACACTTATATGGACCTGATAATTGCATTGTTATTAATTTGTATTACAGCAGTGCCTAGAAGTCACAACCAGTTTAACATACTATTGTGTGAGGCACTGTATAAATGTGCAATGAGAGTCAGCTTCCTGAAGAGCTTACAATCTAAATGACAAGACAGACAAAAGATGGGAAAAAGAAAGCATTATCCTCACTGTGCAGACAAAGAACAGAAACAGAGGTTAAAGTAATTTTCCCAAGATTACACAAGCAGTTTGTGCAAAGCTAGGAATTGAACCCACATCTTCCACATTCCAGACTACTGCCTTATTTACAAGACCACTATTCCACTTCTTTGTAGTTTACGATCAGAATGTCAGTAACTAAAGTGTTCCTACTGATTTAATGGATGGGAAACACAGTTGGATCTGCAAACTGCTGGACCGATTTAGGTCTCGTCAGGAATAGCTCTGTTGGTGAGAGAGACAAGTTTTTGAGCTACACAGAAGTTGGTTCTATAAAAGATATTATCTCCCCCACCTTGTCACTCTTACTACAGACAGAGATTTCCTTAATATACAATCTAAAATAACTCATACGCTACATTAAAAACACGCAAAGGTAAAAATCACCACCCAGTGTTCAATTTTTATGTCGGGGAATTCACAGGTGTAACAGCCGCTCACCAGTAACTAATATATGTTAGAATAATAGATGCAACAATAGAAAATGGAAGAACTCTGCCATGTCAGATCCCCACTGGCCTGGGATGCCACATTGCCCCCACATGCCAGGGGTGGAAAGGGAGGCTGACACAGGAGATACTAGAGCCCCTCTGCCAACTTTCCATCAGCAAAGAGTTCCCCTGCACAGCAGGCTTCTCCACTGGTCTGGCTTTAAGTCCATTTTATGTCATTTATGCAGCACAAAGTGGATTTAGTTGACCAGAGAATCTGGGCTTTTCAGAATATTTTTATTTTTGCATTATAAGCCACAGTCCCGCAGTTTCCACCAAAAATGTTCAAACCAGCTTGAAGTCCTATATAAAAGGAGGCTGGTGCCCTCAACCCTGTGTTAAATAGACAGCAGATCACAATTCAAACAATTTGGCACATTTCTGCACAATTGATATCATTCTGCACAGCTGAGTGTCTATTCATGAGAAGTTCAGAAATGAGCTGGTATAGAGAATGAACTACTCCAGGGGGGTAGTCTTGCCAAGTTAATACAGAGATCATTAAAAAAGCAGGATGAAGACACACACTCTATTGCCGCTACTCTGGACTTGGTCTATTTTTTATTTAAAGGAATTCTTTTGTCACTGCTGTCAATCACCAGACACCACAAATACAAACATTCAGTATGATTTTCAAAAAGTAGTACCCAAATATACTGTTGATGAATGTACACCAGAGGCACAGCACGGACTAGTGCACTGATCACAAGAAATCCTGAGTTCTAAACTTGGTTCTGCCACTGATTTGTCTTGTAGCCTTGGAGTTTTTCCACATCTATAAAATGTGGAAAACTACTCTACATCACAGGGATATTTTGAGGAACTAGTTACTGTTCACACAGCCTTTTGGAGATGCAAAGTGCTATAAATACTAAATATATTATTATTTTGTATATGTTCTCTCATTAGCACTTCACAGAGTAGAAGTCATGTTGTTTCAACTCCATGATGCACAAATTTTGAATAGTTCTTGACAATATTTTCCTCCCAGGAAAAAAAGAAGCCATTTTAATGCATATCAGCTTCTGCTGCTCTAACCCGCAAATGCAAGTTTCATTGGCTTATGCCAACTTTCCTTTCTAATAGTAAATAGACAAAATTTTAGCTGTAAATTCAGAACAAGAAATTGGTTCCTACACCAGTTTTCAAATAACCTGGGTTAAATGATAAGATTCATGTGTCAATCACTAGGGCCAAGGAATGGTTTTCTAGTTAATGGCAAAGTATGTTCCTTGCCTTGTGTGACAGTCCTTTTACAAGAGAAACTCTAATATTGCTATGAGTAAGTGATCTCTTCCACACTCCCATTTCTTACTCTCCAGCCCAATCATAGATCTTAACCAGAAATTATTTGAATGAATTTTAACAAGTGAGAAGGCTTATGTAAAATGGTACGCAAACCCCTATAAAGAGAATGGCATCATTTTGGTGTCTGCATAGTAATAGCAGAAGATGCCACAAACTCTACAACTAGTTATGTTTAGAAATGTTTCTTGGGATGACCTCATTCATCAGATCAAAAGCATTAACTAATCATTACTGAATGTATCATTTCTCTGATTCATGTACTATGGTCATTAAGAGGAAACTGGGGAATGCAAGTTTTATCAGTAAGTCCATCCATTGTGTATTAGAAGCTTGCTGTATGTTTAATGTTGAGTTACTACTTAAGATTACCTCATACATGCCCTCTCCTATTCCTAGAAGTTTCTTTAACTACTAAAAAATTGAATATCGTGAAGAGGAAGTGATTTTTTTAAATAGTACTACAAGTAGTATGTATTATTTAATATGAATAATTCAAACTTTTCACAGACTGGCACATGGGTTCGCGGCACAACTGATGGATGAAAATTTATTAGAGTCCTACCAATTTACTATTTATGCTTTTCTTGCTAACCCAAACACAATAAGAGAAAAGTAGAAAATCACAGGAGGGATTAAAGTCTACCAATGATACCTGACCCTACAATTGAGGAAATTAATTGTGGGACATACAGCTCACCTAATCCTAGTGGATAACTCTTGCTCAGGGGGAAAATATCTTAAAAAAATTTAGACAAAATTACAACATTAAACATACTACATCATACATTACTTATTCAGGATCAGGTTAACTGTCAAAGAACCTGGCTAAAGGTTCTGGCTTGCTGTCTGGGGAGGAGTCCTTCTCCTCTGAGGACACAAAAAAAGATGACCAAATTTCTAAAATATCTGGCCTCTTTTGGGCACTTCTCTTGCATACTTAATGCAAAAGCTTTTCCATTACAAGGACAGTTCATATTGTACTGTCCTCACAATTCTATAGGAGGAATGACATTTTTTTCCCCAATAACATGCAATACAAAGTTACACTGCTTAGCACAAGTGATGTGTGGCAGGGGCATGTGGGGTCATGGACTGAGCATGCTCAGTAACGCTGCTGAAGCCAGCTGCCCTCTCCCCCCCCCCCCCCCCGAAATATCAGCAGGCACAGTTATTTGTTGTTCTGTTAGAAGTATAGATCCTTTACTGGATCAGGAAAATAGATTTCTGACCATGTATTTTATAATCAGCGTAACTTTCTGGGCACATGGGCAAGGATCGCCAGTAACATATCTAATCCCATTTATATCCCAAGAAATTGGTGCCCAAATTCTTATTCCATTTTCCTCTTGATTCAAAATGTATCAGTCACTTCCATGTAATTTAGTTCTTTTAAATGGCTCACCTGGTAGACTTTATATTAACTAGCAGTTGAAGGCTTGCATAATTTGTTGTTTTTTTTATATGCCTGTTTAAAAAAATGCAGATAGAAAATGAATGATGTATTATGCAATTTATGTATACTTGGCATCTGGATAGTGTCACACATGAACAGTTTCTATTCATACCTCAGTATATTCTCTGAACTCACCAGGAGAGAAAAAAGAGGCAAACTGTTAAAACCAACTGCTCTTACTGACACACTTACCTTTCTGCTTTAGCACTTAAACAACCACTACAGCAGAAGGGAGGCATCACCTCTGGCCTAATTGTTTCATGACAGTAAACTATAATAGGAAAAACCAGATCTGCCATAACACAGTAGTCAGGGTATTCGATAATGCCAGAGAAGTCCCATTGATAATCAACAATGTTAAAAAGCTGAGATCATGTTACACAGATCTGTAGAAGTAACAAACAGCTTTTAAAACAAGACTGAAATTTAAACAGAGATAAATCAAACCAAAGACTCCTGAACTTCATGGCTCACCCAGCACTATTTAAGCATGAGAGAGCAACAATTATTAATATATGTTAAATTATTATTATTTACATAAGGGTTTAGGATTCTAACTAAAGCAAAATTGGTGCCGTTGCTGCTGGACCACAAGGGCTCTGTGAACCTCTGGGTCTATGCAGCTGAAGAGGCTCAACGGGAAGCAAGAAGAAAATCTTATGTGGCTGTCCAAGCCTGCTTTCTTTTCCATATAGAATTATATGCCAAAGTTCTGTCTTATGATATGCTTCTGGTCAGTTAAAACCGATCTGAAGTTATTCTTTTCTCTCTCCCTCCCCACTCCTCCATTTTATTTATTGTTTGGTTGGCTTTTGTTTTTAAATAGGCTAAAAATTACATTTTCAAAAGTGACATGGGTATTTAGGAGCCTAAGAATGAATTTTTCAGAGGCACCTAAGTCACTTTCTCAAAAGTGACTGAGGCACTTAATTTCAATGGGAATTAGGCACCTAAATACCTTTGAGGACCTGGGGTTTAGGAGCCTATGACACTTTTGAAAATGTGACTTAGGCACTTTTAAACATTGTACTCTAAAGTTCATTGGAAGTCACCCTTGAAAATTTTATATTAATATATTAAGGTTAAACAATTTGATTTATGTTTACTATTAAAGCAGAGAGAGAAAAGAACTATCTGGAATATTCAGTCCACATTTCAGATTCCACAATGCGTCATTCATAGAACTATTATATAAATAACAAAAAATACAAATCTCCAGTTATTTGTATTCCCACCATTTTAAATTTAAGGGAAAAAGAAATGAGAATCGTGGATTATATCAAAAATCTTAAACCCAAGAATTTTGTCAACTAAATTTTTTCACCAGAACAAATAGCATAATCTTCTAAATCAGATGTTCCACAGTTTTATAGTCTAATTGCAGGATATGTCCTAGTCTTTGCCACTACAAAGAATATTTTATTAGAAAAATTCCTGACTGTTTTTTTCCATTTCTAAATGACAGAAGGATCAGAGGTTTCACTTTGTGATTTACGCTTTGTAATTAGATTCTGAGAATCAGTATATAATGCAACAAAACCTTTATTGCACTATAAATCAAGATGAGAGGTGGGTGGGAGGTAGATGGTTTGATTTAGCTACTAATTTTGACATTTGGCTGTATATCTGTGTGCCTAGATATTAAAATAGGAGGTGCAATAGAACATTAAAAATAAAATTAAACTAGAGATCTTCATAAAAGGGGGTAGGAAGAATGAGTTAGAACGCATGTGAAAGTGGACACATAAGACTCGGTTTTATTTTTAATGTAGAAAGCGTGAATTTCAAGCCCTATGATTATGGTCCAGTTGTTTAATTTTATTTCTAACTTCTGCACAAGTGTTTTTCATAGCACCAAACAGCAACACTTTAAATAAGAGAGCAACAAGTACAGTTTTTATTGCTTATCTTTTGTTAAACAAAAGGGAATTAGGCATTTATGCTATTCAGATTTAGCATATGAAAGAGAGAAAACAGGCTTTTGCATATTAGTCTTACCAGTATTGCTCAGTCTGCTAGAGACGCACATCACTCCCATCTTTAGAAATGATCATTAGAGCAATCATAAGTGACAATTTTCATGAAGGTTTGAAAATATTACTGTTCAGTAACTCATATCTTTAAGCAATATCAATGAATGTATTTAGAGAACTTCTGCAAAAATAAAAATCCTCTTCCTGTTTAACATTTCATTTTCAAATATTCAACAACTGAAGTCAGAATTTGATCCAAATATTGAGGAGCAAGAAAATTTACTGATTGAAATCGGCTTTCATTACTAGAGCAACATTGCAGGATCCTTCTGATCATGTTTTATAACTGTTCAATGGAGAACTTCACTGCATAGACTATACAGTAAACTGTTTTGTAACTTAGTAGTTTACTCAGCACATTTGCAAGTTCATGACTTACTACTGCTCAGTGCAGAGAATTATACCTTACATTTAACCTTACTTATGCCTACATTTGTATTTGATATTCACTGTAAGGACCTGAAAAATGATTACTGCTTAATATGGATGGCAATTCAGCTTAATAGGGAAGCCTTCAAATCACACAAGAGCAAAGAAACAGGACCATTCTGACATTAAAAACATAAGAATGGCCATACTGGGTCAGACCAAAGGTCCATCTAGCCCAGTATCCTGTCGTCCGATAGTGGCCAATGCCAGGTACCCCAGAAGGAATGAACAGAACAGGTAATCACCAAGTGATCCATCCCCTGTTGCCCATTCCCAGCTTCTGGCAAACAGATGTTAGGGACACCATCTCTGCCCATCTTGGCTAATAGCCATTGATGGACACATCCTCCATGAACTTATCTAGTTCTTTTTTGAACCCTGTTATAGTCTTGGCCTTCACATCATCCTCTGGCAAGGAGTTCCACAGGTTGACGGTGCATAGTGTCAAAAAGGCACATTAAAACAGAAGGAACCTGTCTCAAGAATATTAACAAAGTCTCTATTTTCTGTGCTACGTGAGAAAACATATGAACTACTTTACCATAGTCTTATTCTGGTTTTAGTTTGCTTCTTTTACATCAGCAACACATGGTGAACCACCATACCGAATCTTTCAATTGCCACATTGGGCAGGTGAAGCAAGCTCAGTCCCTGTTCCATACTAAATGTAACAATAAATAATACTTTGCATTTTCATAAAACCCTCCATAAGATGATCCCAAAGCTCTTGAACATTAAATGAAGGTATTCTCTCAGTAGTCCTGAGAGAAAATAAGTATTATCCTCATTTTCCAGCTGGGAGAACCAAGGCACAGGAGGGATAACTCATTTGTCCAAGGTCATATAGGAAATCTGTATAGCCAGGAATATAACGGGACTTCATACTGCTAGACTTCAAACTGACCTTCAAGGGTAGTTTTGAGGTTAAGTGCCTCCTCGCTATTCTTTGGGCCTATTCAGCAACTTGATGGTCTCAGCAAACTGCATTGTTAGTATTAAAATAAAGTCTGTGGTTACAATTGTCAATCAATTGATTTAATAGGGAGAAAAGGGAATCCATCTAGGTATCTCTGTTAAGAAGATTCTAGTGTAGTAATGAAAATATTTCAGAACATCACATTACAATGTACTACATGAGCTGTCCAAAATCAAAGCAAATTTAATCCAATATATAGTAAATCACTGTATTATTCTATGTACTCATGATAGAACAAAGTAAAGTACAGTCACACACGGAATTCAGTGAACATCTTTCAGACGCGTAGGCAGGAAATAATGGGACGTGTCAAACAGAAGCCCATCAAGCAGATAAAGGATTACATTTTGCTTTGTCTACCACCACATGTATCAGTACTCACAGAGCCTTGTTTGAATGACTCAGAACTGACTGGTCTGATTTAGATATCAAGCAACTACAGAACTTTTGAAAACAAAGATAACAGGAGGAAATGATTCTGACTACATTGCCTTATTTACAAATATATTCTTTCTTATTTCAGAGTTCCTTTTGCAGTTTACAAGCATCAACATTTACATTCAGTGACAAGCACTCACTGTACTACTAATAATTGTACTTAGGGTTTATATCATACTTTATATTTTCAAAGTACCATACAAACAGCTAGTCACAATATGCAATTTACATTTATAATGGAAAAGGATTAAAATGCAATGTTTATCAATATTTACAAATTTTTTTTTTTTTTTAATTTCTGTGCCAATTTCTTGGGGGTTTGCTGTCATAGATCATCTGCAGTCCTCAACTGGAACCTGTTTGGGGTCCTGTAACAGAGTGGCTTCCCCTCTAATGGCTGGAAGGCCTGGGACTAGCAGGATTACTAAAGAGGCACACCTGGGTTGGATCAGGTAATTCCCTGAAGCTGGCTGCAGTGAAGGGGGAAGCTCAGGAAGCTGTGGAGAGTGAGGTAAGGGGCCTGCAGGGAAGACCATGAGATCAGAGTCATTGACCCAGACAGGGAGGCCTGGAAGCAGCTTTCTAATGTGCTGTGGGGGGTGCTGGGCTCCGGGCTCTGCCCCAGGCCCTGCTCCTACTTCTTCCCCCAAAGCCCCACCCCTACCCTACTGCTTCTCTCCACCCCGTTTCTTTCCTCCCCTGCTCTGCCTCTTCCCGCCTCTGCCCCCGAGCGCCTAGCCCTCATTCCTCCCCCTCCCCCCCCATGCTGCATGATGTGGAACAGCTGATTGAGATGGGTGGGAGGTGCTGGGATGGGGAGGTGCTGATCGGTGGGGCCACTGGCAGGCAGGAGGCATTAGGAAGGAGCGGGAGGAGCTGATCAGGGGGACTGCCAGTGGGTGCTCAGCATCCACTGTTTTTTTTCCTGTGGGTCTCCAGCCCCTGAAGCACCCATGGAGTCAGCGCCTATGCCTGAAAGTGACCCTGATCAGGCAGGCAAAGGACTATAGAGGCCCAAAGCAGGAAGGCCTGCGAGGAGGATGTCAAGGTTCCTCCCCCATTCTGAATTCTAGGGTACAGATGAGGGGACCTGCATGAAAACCTCCTAAGCTTACTTTTACCAGCTTAGGTTAAAACTTCCCCAAGGTACAAATTAATTTTATCCTTTGTCCTTGGAATATCCTCTGCCACCACCAAACTCTAACTGGGTTTACTGGGAAACGTAGTTTGGACACGTCTTTCCCCCCAAAATCCTCTCAACTCTTGCACCCCACTTCCTGGGAAAGGTTTGGTAAAACTCCTCATCAATTTGCATAGGTGACCACAGACCCAAACCCTTGGATCTGAGAACAATGAGAAAGCATTCAGTTTTCTTACAAGAAGACTTTTAATAGAAGTAAAGGAATCACCTCTGTAAAATCAGGATGGTAGATACCTTACAGGGTAATTAGATTCAAAACACAGAGAATCCCTCTAGGCAAAACCTTAAGTTACAAAAAAGACACACAGACAGAAATAGTCATTCTATTCAGCACAGTTCTTTTCTCAGCCATTTAAAGAAATCATAATCTAACACATACCTAGCTAGATTACTTACTAAAAGTTCTAAGACTCCATTCCTGGTCTATCCTCAGCAAAAGCAGCATACCAACAGACACAGACCCTTTGTTTCTCTCCCTCCTCCCAGCTTTTGAAAGTATCTTGTCTCCTCATTGGTCATTTTGGTCAGGTGCCAGTGAGGTTACCTTTAGCTTCTTAACCCTTTACAGGTGAGAGGATTTTTCCTCTGGCCAGGAGGGATTTTAAAGGGGTTTACCCTTCCCTTTATATTTGACAGAGGAAAAGAAACTTTGTGCTGTGTGGACAAATGGAATTTGTTTGGGATACTGAGTTTTATATGAAGTTTATTTTATATTTATAAACCCAGTCTCCAAGTTGAAGTATTTTTACCAAGAAATTAAATGTTTTATTTGAACAGTCCAAGAGGGGAAACTGAGACAGGCTGTCGCATGTAACCAGAGACCTCAATAGGCCATGAAGGTAGTGCACAGTAGGTAGCCCACACCAGTTACAGGACCTTTATAAGCATAATTTAAATAAAACAAATTCAGCAACTGCATCAAAAAGAGATTAAGATTAGAATCTGGTAGATTTTACTACAGAATGCAAAATAATAGTTATGGGAAAACCATGGTGTATTTCTTGTAAAAAAACTGCCAGAGATTGTGGCTTGGGTGATCAGGCCTACTGGCCTATACCAGAGTCTGGAGCTAAGCAGGGGAGCAAGGCTGGAGTGGATTGGAGCTTAGCAAGAACAGGGGTAGAGCAAGGCAGGGAACAAGGCAGGTGCAGGACTGGAACAAAGTTGGAAACAAGGCAGGCACAAGAGTGATTGCAGCTACGGGAGTAAGCATTAAGCAGCCCTACCTGCTGCGGCTGCTAGCCTTAAGAGCATGCCTGCTGGTTCCTTCGAGCTAATCAGGCATGACCGCTAATCAGGCAGCTCTGTTGCCGCTCACCTGTGTTCATGAGTTTGCCTGGAAACTGAGGTTGCTAGTCCCAGGTTCAGCTAAAGGCCTTCATTCCTGATAATCTGTGCTTCATGCACACTACCTCTAAATGTACAATAGACATTGTTATAGAGCTTTAGAGTTGAATTGAACAGTTGAATTAAAACAGTAAGTCATTTATAACTTCCTAAATTCCACTGAACTTGACATTCATGTCTTTGGAGCCTCATTAAATATTGGAAGAAAACGCAAAAAATAGCATAGGCCAAACCCTGTAAAAGGAGGAAATCAGTTGCTTTAACTTCAAGTACTTCAGTGTAATAGGTATGAACTTTTTTCTTAAAACAGCTTTAGTAGTATTAAGAATCTTTTCTGTAGACTTTTGCCCAAAAATAATCCTGCTGCACTCAGATAAAAAGATGGAGCTCAATTAATAATGAACTTTTCTCAGAGCAAAGAGCTGTAAAGATACTGGAAGTCTGGTGGATTTAATCACTGGATTTCAATACATAACAGAAGTTTAATACATAGAATAGACTGGGTCAAATGTTTTCCATAAAAACTGTTTTTCAATGTAAAATCATTTTTTCAACTATTTTTCACAAAATGCATTTGCTTTCTAATTAAAATTTGAAAAGGCTGAAAACCAAAAGCTTTCTGGCTGAAAATGAAATAGTTGCTTTTTTGGTCAGTCAAAACAAACATTTTACCAACAGTTCTACTATACAGTCTCACTTTTCTAAAAACCGTGATTTCTACTGCCTCAATAATAAAACTTCAACCGTTTCAGTGTACGATATGAAATGATTTCTCACTGTGTTGATCACTGATTAATTATATTCAGCACGATTCCTTTCCTGCATTTAGCAACCACACTAAAACAGTTTTATTTTTAGCAGCATCGCTCTAAAGCATTCCTCTATACTCTACTGGCATCCTGGGCAACCTGTAGTGATGATCCTCTCATCTCAGCATTATATATTTACAAGATGAGGTCTTTATGGTTTTGAAAACAGTTTACCACAGTGCAATTTAGCTTCTTATATGTTGTGCAGGATTTTGTAAGATTTCTCAACTTTTAAGAAAAAGCTAATTGCACTGTCCTGTGATATTATGTGTCATATTCAAAAACAAATTTTCTGAATTGCAGAAATTTATCTTCTGTCCTCATTGATTGCCATTGCTTTTTTAACAGCTTCTACCATGTTCTCTACAACTACACACTATCCCTCCAGCCTGAATATAAAGGACAATGGGCCCCTATGCTCCCCAATTGTAGAAATCAAGCTGAAATATGGCAGAGTAGTATGCACAATGGTGAGCTGCAACTACATGACAGAGTACCACCTCCAGGTAGCTACTGGCAGTCCCTCTATGCCAGGGGTGGGCAAACTTTTTGACCTGAGGGCCACATCTGGGTATGGAAGTTGTATGGTGGGCCATGAGTGCTCACCAAATTGGAGATTGGGGTGTGAGAGGGGGTGAGGGCTCCAGCTGGGGGTGCAGGCTCTGGGGTGGGGCCAGAAATGAGGAGTTCAGGGTGCAGGAGGAGGCTCTGGGCTGGAGCAGGAGGTTGGGGTGCAGGCTCTGGATGGGGTTGGGGATGAGAGGTTGGGGATGCAGAAGGGTGCTCCTGGGCTGGGTTTGGAGCATGGGAGGGGGATCAGGGCTGCAGGCTCCAGGTGTCGCTTACCTGAAGCAGCTCCTGGAAACAGCGGCATGTCCCCCTGCCAGCTCCTACGCGGCAGTGCAGCCAGGCAGTGCTGCACACTGCCCCGTCTGCAGACACTGCCCCTGCAGCTCCTATTGGCCACAGTTTGGAGACAGCGCTTGGGGTGAGGCAGCATGCAGAGCCCCCTGGCTGCCCCATGTGAAGGAGGTGGAGGGGGGATATGCTGCTGCTTCCAGGAGCCGTGCGGAGCAGGGCAAGCCTCTGACACCACTCCCCAGCTGGAGCGCCGGAGCAGGGAAAGCCCTCGACCCTGCTCCACAACAGGAGCTCAATGGCCGGATTAAAACATTTGAAGGGCTGGATGCAGCCCCCGGGCTGTAGTTTGGTCACCTCTGCTCTATGCCAACAACATGCTTTTATGGCTAAATATAAATGGGGAGTATGTGCAGATGGAAGGGTGAGTGTCAGTGAGAAACTGCTTAACAGAGATGTTCTCCCATCAAACTGTTGTACATGATGCTGGGAAGCACTACAGAAGTTTGATGCTGCTTTTCAGTCTCTACCACTTCAGAAAGAAAGGTACTATGCCTGGGGAGGCAATGACAGCTTGTCTCGTAAGTGAGTTCTGCGTCCTAAACTGGGGATTGGAAAAGATCACACAGTAAGTCTGTGCCAGAGCTAAGAATTAGCCTCCTGAATATCGATGCCCTGACTCCCAGTCCAGTGCTTAAAATACTGCACCATATGTCCTATCAGTAAGGCACCAGATCCTGCAATGTGCCAAGAAGCTCTCTGAAGAATCAGATACTTAATTATCTTACTTTTCACTGGAGCTGCTACTTCCTCTATCAGAGAATATTTGGTCATTGAATGTACTTTTTTTTACGGTGTGCATGCACGCGCAAATCTACAAGGCATCAAAATTCTGGAAGTAAATAACTTAAAGCTAGGAATATCTGCAAAGAACAACAAGAGGTTCATCAGGTTAAAACTTTCGCACCTATGCACTTTGGGTGAAGTGAAGAGATTTGTTTCCACAATAAAAGGGAGTACAGGGTAAATTCTGCAAAGGCTGGAATGTGTCTGAAATCCATTACCTTTTAGGGATTGACTGAGCCAAAATTCACAATGGCTTCTGACACATGGAGCTCTTAAGGTTTCTTGGGCTATACAGCAATGAAGGCTTCATCTAATTTTGAGGGAGAAATCTCCCTTCTCCTGTAGCCAAAGAATACAAATTAAATCACCCTCTTTCTAATGGTATAGACTCTGACTGCTCATCTTAATTCACTTATCTGGTAGTTGGACTCTTGGGAAACAGTGGAACTTCACTGAGCATATTCAAGGAAGCCCATGATGTTCTAACATGTAGGAAGTGGTGGGGCCAACTTTGCTTTAAGGAATGGAAAAAATAATTAAACATCTATAGCTTGCCCAAACGATGACTAAGGCAGGCATACTAAGCATCTGCAAATAGATGAGGAATGTAAACAGCCCAGAGACAGAAATAAAGATTTAAAGTTTAATTGGACAAATTATTGATAATACACTGTAAGGAACAATGTTGACTTAAGACTTCATAGATCTTTTCTTTTTTTCCTTACAATTCTGTGAATCAGTCTTCTGTATCAAATTCCATGAGAGTTAAATTTGCTCACATCCCTGAAGAGGGCAGAAGCACTGGGAAGTTTTTTCAAACTTCATCACTCAGACTTCTTTTTCTCTTAATAAACTTGAGCTTTTTGACCAAACTCTAATCTGATACAACTATCTAACCTTGTAATCTGACAAGAGATAAACAGAGACAAAGCAGGTGAGATAATCTTTTATTGGACCAACTTCTGTTGGGGAGAGAGACAAGCTTTTGAGATACACAGAGCTCTCCTTCAGGTCTGGGAGAGGTGCTAGGGATATGTCTACATTGCAATTAAAAACCCGTGGCTGGCCATGCCAGCTGACTCGGGCTCACAGGACTCAGGCTTAAGGGGCTGTTTACCTGCGGTGCAGTCAGGCTTGTGCTGGAGCCCGGGCTCTAGGACCTTGCAAGATAGGAGAATCCCAGAGCTGGGCTGCAGCCTGTGCCCAAAAGTCTACATCGCAGTTAAACAGCCCCTTAGCCCAAGCACCACAAGCCGCACTCAGCTGGCATGGACCCCTGCAGGTTTTTAGTTGCAATGTAGACATACACTTAGGGATCATTCAAGGTGAAGTGTCCTGTTAACACTCCGGTAGTCATAGGACAAAAAGGCGGGAGGAGAGGGAGTGGCTACAGATTGTTGTAATAAGTCATAAGTCTTGTGTCTTTATTAAAACCATGATTTTTAGTGTCTAGCAAACTTATCAATTTAAGCTCCCAGGCTCATCTGTAAAAGTGTTGACCCACAGGGGATGTGGTGTTTTTCTCTTATCATTTTCGTGTGTCACTTCATTTGAGAATGTAGCGATTGTCTGGTTTCAGCCACATAGTTGTTGTTGTGGCATTAGTGCACTGGATGAGGTAGACCACATGTTGTGATGGGCATGTGTAGGACCCATGGATCTTAAAGTGTGTTGGGGGGGTGGATCATTGTAACTGGCAAGATATGTCTGCAGGTTTTGCATCTGTTCTGGCAGGATCTGGTGCTGCTTTGAGTTGGCGTGTCTGGTCTGTGGGGAGCTTGCTTCTGACGATGAGCTTGGAGAGGTTGGCGGGTTGTTTCAAAGCCAAAAGAAGGGGTTCAAGATTTTTCAGGATGGATTGTAGTTGCTTGATGATACCCTGTATTAGTTGAAGTGGGGGGTGGTAGGTGACAACTAGGTGTGCAGAGTGTTTAAAAAAAAAAAACTTCACCAATGTAAATTGTAATTGATTCACCTCCACACTTTTGATCTCATGCCAAAATGCTTTAGAATAAAACTGGACAAAACCCATGAGGATTTTATTTATTTATTTTTAAAGAAAAATAAGAATCTAATGACAACCCAGTGCAAACTGCTAAGTAGTTTAGGGTCAAGACTAACCTACTCAAACCATCATAATCTGCTAAATTTGAAACTGAATTCTAAATATGCACTTTTAAAATAAATCTACTACTTTGAATTAACACAACTGAAAACACACACACACAACTGCCAGAGAGGTTGACATCATTGATGCTACTGTTGAATTAACATGTAAGTAAACAAAATGAGACTGGTTCATTGTAGCTCAGTTGGAAGCACGGACAAAAATCACCAATGCTTGTCAACTGAAGCAAGACAAAGAAACTAGGAAGGAAAGAAAACTTTCAGGAATATAAAGATGGTGTTATGAACACTGGAGAAGTAAAAAACAAGTAGCCTGAATTTTATGGTTATAACTGATTCAAAATGTTTATTTTTAACTGTGTAACATTTTTAGTACAAATTTGTTAAACAAAACAAATGACATCAAAAAAGAAATTTCAGTGTGTTAATAAAAGTGGAAGAAAGATGACAGACAAATGTCATCCTTGAATCTGTAGTTGGACATTTTCTTGGTCTTTTGCGGGGTGGAGGGAAGGTGCTGGGTTTTTTGCTACTTTATGATTTTTCTAATTTCTTTTAATTTTGTTTCTTCTTTCCTTCAGGGCTAGGTCTGCCTTCTGACATCACATGAGCTAGGCAATCTGACCATGCACAACAACACTGGACTGATAAATTCCAATAAATAAAAGGGGTAGTCATGTTTTTGCAATTTTGTTACTATGTGAAATGTGATTTTAACATAGGAAGCTTTTTTAAAATATACAGGTAGATTCTTATGTGATAACAGAACTATAACAAAAATAGAAAAAAGTTACAATAAAAAAGCCTAAAATATGAATGAAAGATCAACTATTGAGAAAATATTTGTCAGAGAAGCTAAACAAATGTGTTTGACAAGCAGCTCTTGAGTGAAATTAAACTTCTTATAACAACTAGTATATATATACACCTGAAAAGCCATTGTCAGGAAAGTAGCTGTAGAGTAAAACTGCTACACCCATCCTAACTTAAAGTTCACAAGAGGTAAACCCTTTACAAGTCTTTACAACCCTTTATAGGAGTCGCTGTGAACTGAATGGTGGAAGAGCATCCAGGCACCCATTTAGGTGATGTGGGGCCAATTGTTATATTAACAAAAACCAAACCCATCCCCCAGTCCATACACTCATGATCACTATACACCTTCTGTAGATCAGATTACTCATGCTTTTGTCACAAGTTGTCTGTGCAGCTGGCCAGACGGGGGCTTAATGCCAACAAGGATAAAGATGAAAACCAAGGTACATCTGCTGCATTAGTTATCCCTTTTTTGGGGAATAAGTAAAGGTAAAGAAAGCCAGAATTTGGCTTATGAGCACCCTGGAGTTGCATTTATCGCCTGCTAAAAATTCTAGTACACCAATTAACATACTGAGCAAAATAAGATTTTCCCCCTCATCGATTCTATTGCAGAAGCAAAGAGTGTAAACTTATTAAATCATATAACAGTCCTCACACATTAAGGACCCTAACTCTTAGAAGGAAATCCTGACTCCATTGAAATCAAAGGAATAACTTTCATTCAAACTAGTGAGGCCAGAATTTCACACTAAGGTGTGTGAGGTCTACACTTAAAACACTACACCAGTACAGCAGCGTCACTGTAGCGCTTCAGTGAAGATGCTACTGCACCAACAGGAAAGCTTCTCCTGTCGTTGTAGTTAATCCATCTCCACAAGAAGTGGTAGCTATGTCGATGGGCAAAGCCCTCCCATTGCCATAGTGCTGTCTATACGAGGGGTTAGGTCAGTATAACAGGAATGTGAATTTCATACTTGTGAGTGACATAGTTATACCTATGTAAGTTTACAGCATAGACCCGGTCTTAATCTTTTTTCCAGCTGTGGGGGGTTTTGTACCTCGTCAACCCCTTTGGTTCGGGGAGAGAAAGGGTAACGCAGCCTCTCTGCATTTACATCAGTTCTACTACCCCTCTGGTAGTCAGTATCGTGTGGCCTAATGGCCAGAGTCCCTCTCAATTCTCTTCCCCTAGTGGGATAACACAGCCTAGCAGCCTGAATCCATATACTATGCTTCTACAGCAGTGTGACCCAATGGCCAGAGTCCCTCTAAATTCTCTTCCCCTAGGGGGATAGCGAGGCCTAGTGGCCCAAGTCCATATACTACGCTTCTACAGCAGTGTGGCCCAATGGCCAGAGACCTTCTAAATTCTCTTCCCCTAGTGGGATAGCTTGGCCTAGAGGCCGGAGTCCATATACTATCTCCTTTGGTAAAAGAGAGGGATCGAGTGACTATGTTGTAGCAAAAAGGGGGGCGGTTAGTGACCTCTGGTGGGGGAGCCTGGGCCCACCTGCCTTCACCAGGCTCCAACCCAGCACCCTGTCAGTGGCAGGGGTGGATCCGCCTCTGGGTCAGCAGGGAATCCTACTGAAACACGCTGACCTCGCAGTGGTTGGTCCCTTCCCATCAGTCTTCCAGTCGCCGTAGTCCCTGTGGCATTTGGGTCTCCAGGTTCCTCAGCAGCCAACATTCCCTGGGGTTCCAATAGCTGCGAGTCTCTGGTCCTGGTTTCTGGCTCCTCAGCTCTCCCCGGTAAGGGTTGTAACTGCTCCTGGGCGGGAGCCTCCACTGAGTATCTTTTCTCCTCGGCTGCCAACCCTGACTGAGCAGCTCTGCAGGCTTTTACACCTGACTTCCGGTTGAAGCATGCCCAGCAGAGCCTCAGGGGCATGGCTTTCTCTGCTAAGAGGGAAGGATTAACCCTCTCAGTCCCAGTGTGGGGCCGGTCCGCCCCATCACACCAGCCAAGGAGACTTTTTTTTAAAAAATCATACTTCCAGAATGCTTGAGTAAACACTTAGCTTCAGTCACCTTCAGTGCTTTTCCAAAGTGTTAGTAGAGGAACGAGGACTGCCCTATAGACACTAAACTCTCCTTAAAACACATCCTGAGGCTCCTCACAGAGGTAACATATTCAAGGCTCAAATGCATGCCTTTGCGGGTCACATGATTCAAAATGAGAAAGTATAGATATAGAGGAATGAAACCTTAATCCCTGTTTAAGGAGGATGCATTTGTGAAAGCTTTAATAAAAACATATTCAGAATATTTATATTTCAATAAAGTATTATGATTCTATACAGAAGTGCAAACAACATGATTAACTGAACTGTGTCCCGATGAAGGGAGCTGTAGCTCACGAAAACTTATGCTGAAATAAATTTGTTAGTCTCAGGTGCCACAAGTACTCCTTTTCTTTTTGCGAATACAGACTAACGCAGCTGCTACTCTGAAATTTGGAAAGGCTTGTAAATTGTACTTCTAGATTTAATGTTACAGGTGTTCTTAATCCTAACTCAGGGCATCTACATAGTTCACATCTATATCTACTACAAGAATGAATCCAATTTTATGTTATTTACGATAAAAACTGAACCTTTGTCAATTTCTTCACCAATCATAACAGCTAATCACTGTAGTTTGCCTGGCCATTTAAAGAAAATATGAATAATATGGAAACATCATATATTCAAAACAATGCTTCATTGCTTTACCCAGAAAACCTTGTTCAGGTAAATAAATAAAGTCATCAGACTATCATCTGAATAAGTCTTTGCAGGTTCAGGCCCTTAAGCATATCAAGACCAAACTTGTTTTTATCATGCACAAACAGCGTATTTAGACTTCTTAAAGTATAACAGGATAATTTTGGTCTCAGAAATTCTATTCCCATTGTAATATTATAGTTTTGTTAAGGACTTGACAGAGAGGAAAAAGTCAAATAGCAAATACCCATAAAAATATCTTGCTTTTACTTAGCAACTTTTTAAATAAAGCAGACTAATATAGAAAAATTAATAAAAGGAAATACTATATTGGCATATTTTCTGTCAATTTCTGGATTATATTTTTTTTCCAAAAAAAAAAATTGTAATAAAGGCACAAGGTAAATGATCCTAATGGATTAAATTTTAGCAGTACACTTCACATAGGGCCAGATTTTTAAAAGTATTTAGATGCTTAAAGGTGCAGGTATTGCCTACTGAGGTTTTTAAAAAGCACATAGGTGCCTAACTCCCATTAAGGTGCTTAAGTGCTTTTGAAAATCCTATTAGGCGCCTATCTGGCTCAGAAAAAAAAAATTAGACTGCTGAACTAGTTTCACTTCCAGGAAGACAAGCATTAAAAAGATTGTGGTTCTGTTCCCAACTCCATCCGGGATCCACTAAAGGACTGGGTGTCTTAAGATAAGTGAAGAAAGGAAGTTCCCTTTAGAGCAGGGGTCTCCAAACTTTATGAGACGAGGGCCATATTAGATTTTTGAAGGGGCTTCGCGGGCCGAAGCAACTGTGAAAGAAATTAAATATATGCAAAATCATTAAAAAAAACAAACCTACTCTACTGTGTGAGTGTTGCATTAAATTCTAAATCAGGTATAAAAGTTAATCAATGCAGGTACTGTGAAATCACACAAAATATTTGTCACTACATTAAAAATCATTTCACTTTTTTTTTAAATTTTATTTCTAAAAACCTCACACATTTGTATCATACAAATACACTGGCTCCCAGAGGCACTCACCCCTCTGCACAACTCAGCTGTGCTGCCGCCCTGCATGAGCTGCTGCCGGCGGCCCCTCCCTGTGCCTGCTCCGCATGCCTACTTAGCTGTTCGCTTCTTCCCTGTTGGTGGGAGGGCCGGACAAATGGAAGCCCCGGGCCGGATCCGGCCCGCGGGCTGTAGTTTGGAGCCCCTGCTTTAGAGGAATAAAGCCACAGGTGGAGAGAAATCCGAAGAGTGCTCTTATTTGCTCCTGCAAAGTAAAATTAAAACAACGGTAGCTGAGGGTGATCAGCACCTCAAAAGAGGCAATCAGAACCTTGCAGTGTTGTTCCCACTGTGAATGATGGCTAACAGTATTGTACGTTGTTATAGAATTGTAGCCTTCACTTACTTGATCAAGTGAAAGAACAGGTCTTATTACCAACTAACAATTCATTTAAAAGTTAATGAGACAAGAGAAAGTATAGAGAAAAGTTAATAAGAGCAAAAGATAGTTATTTTAATATGTAATAACTTTGGGCCTGCAAACCCTCATGCATATGAGACGTTTTCATCCCCACTGAATGTAATGGGACTTCCCAAGCCTTTATAGGATCAGGCCAGAATTATTAAACATTCAAATGATTTTATCGGTTGCTCTAATTAATTTACACAAAATGAAAAAGCAAAAGTTCTTGCAGAGACCTAAAAACAAGAGGTTCAACTGCAGGTTTTCTCTCCTGGTTAAAGCAGAACTGAAATGTATTGTTGTCTAATACCTAGAGAGCGCTCAGTCAAATCAAACATTGTTTTTTAAATATACAGACTTGTATGATCTTGTAGTCTCAATTGCACTCTAGGTCCACTGCACCTTAGATTTATGGATAAAGGTGAATAAATTAGCTTGCTATTGAACTCAATTAACACCCTGGACTTGTTGGGGGAGTTCTCAATCAACCTTCAAAGTACCTAGAATTTATATTTTTACACACACACACACACACACACACACACAGAGTTATTCTGCATTTCTGTTAATAAATGCAATAGGTATATTCCTAATATCTTATGCAAAACAGGTCTCCATCACTTGTAAGCAACAATATATTTGAAAAACTGTCTTGGAGCATTTCCAAACACTTGTTTGGGATTTTACGTGCCCACTCGCACCCCCCCACACACACACTGTAGCTAAGGAAATGAGATTCAGTTATATAACCAAATGAGTCAGCAGCTGTAAGTAGATATTTTTTCAGCTGCCAAGATTACACACTACAATAATGAAGGAATGATAGAAGCAATCAGAACATAAATTTTTCTTCTTTTCACAAGATAAAAGCCACTGAAAGCTACCAAATAAATTGGAAAATTGCTGCCAGTGGTAGATAATATTCTGAGCAGCTTTAACTTACAATAGTACAGAATGAGACCCACGGGAAAAAAAATACATTAAAATGCTTATGAAAAATGGAAGGTATACTGTACTTTAGAATTCCCTAGTTTAGTTTTTAAGATATTTTGTACTGACCTTTGAGATTCACAGTTATTATTCATTAATGTCTTGTTATACAATAGCTGGACTAAAAAGACTGTTCCTTAATAGTTTGCCATGTTCATTGCTTCTGAACATTATAATTAACAACAACAGTGCACAGCACTTATATAGAACTTTTCATCCATAGATTTCACTTTAGAAGTGTTTGTCAGCCTTATTATTCCCACTTTACAGATCAGGAAACTGAGGCACAGAGGTTAAGTGGCATGTCCAAGATCACATAGTAAATCTATGGCACACAATGTAATAGAACCCAGGTCTCCTTGCTACATGCCCACTGGATCATGCAACATCACACATTCACATGAAACCTAAAACATCTCTAGTCGACCAGATTAAAGTGATTGTTTCAGTCCCACCCTCTGTTGCAGATAGGTTTATATAGTAATCACTGCCTAATAATGCTAATATTGACATAACATACTGCTAACAGCCCTATTTTTATTTTCCTTTCTATATAGTTCCTCCTATAATAGAATTTACTCAGCACTGATTTCTCTGCTAAGATGCATTGACTGTGAAAAACCCATGAAGATAATGTTCCCTAAAGAAGAACTAGAGAACATCGCAGCCAGACATTTTTCAGTAACACTGACAAGATTCAGGCCAAGAAAGACTGATAAAATATATTGACCTTAAATCTCCCTTTGCCTAGGGCTAATGGTGCTGAGTTATCTCTTGTCTACCACAGCAAAACATCATCAACTTTATGTCACATTTCCTGGAAGATCAAGAATGCAGTTCATTAAAAAGGCCTCATCTGAAGCAGCTTGGGCCATCAAAAGTTTCTGGCCACATATGGATCTTTTGGTTTATACCAGGGGTCGGCAACCTATGGCATGTGTGCCAAAGACAGCACGCGAGCAGACTTTTAATGGCATGCTGCTGCCTGCCAGGTCCCAGCCGCCAGCCCCACTCAGCCCGCTGCCAAACCCTGGCCGGGACCCCAACAGTCAGCAGCGTGCCATTAAAAATCCTGCCCGCCCCAGCCCACTCTTCTCCGCCCCCCGCGGGGGCAGGGTGAAGAAGCTTGGTCCTGCCAGCTGCTGCTGCAGGGCAGGCAAGGTCTCCCCCGCCCCCTCCTCTCCCTCCCTGCCGCCGATCAGCTGATGGCCCTTGCGAGGAGGGGGAGAAATGGAGCTGCAGCGTGTGTGCTGCTCCGGGGAGAAGGTGAAGAAGAGGTGGGGTCAGGGCACTGGGGAAGGGGGGTGGAATCAGGGCATATCCCCTCCAGCCCCCCGCCATGTGCCGCTCTGGGCAGGGAGCTGGGAGCACCCCCATGACCCCAGCCTTCTGCCCTGACCCCTATACCCCCCCACCCCAGCCCCCTGCCCTGACTCCTGCACCCCCCACACATACCAAGCCCCCCCCCACACCCCATGCCCTGACTCCTGCACCCCCCTCACATGCCCCCAGCCCTCTGCCCTGAATTCTGCACCCCCCACACCCTGACTCTTGCAGCCCACACATTCTCACCCCTACCCTGAGCACCAAACGGGAGCTCCTGCACACATACTCCCACATTCCCACCTGCACCCCTTGCACCAAATGGGAGCTGCCAGGTAAGAACTCCATACCCAAACCTCCTGCCCCAACCCTGAGCCCCCTCCCTCATTCTAGCTCTTGGCCAGGCCCTAGCCTACTCCTTCATCCCCAGCCCTGTGCTCAGTGCACTCCCACCCTGGTGCAGAGAGAGAGGAAGAGAATGGGCTAGAACCAGGGAGAAGGTAGGTACCCACTCTATGTGGGCAGGGCTGGGATCCCAGACCAGCAGCTGGCTGAGTGGCAGCAGGCTGAGCTGCTCATCCCGCTGCCGGTCTGGGGTCCCGGCCACTGGCCCCGCTCAGCCTGCTGCCGGTCTTGGGTTCTGCCTGCCAGCCCCTTGCCAACTGGGCTCCCGGCCGCAGGCTCCGCTCAGCCTGCAGCCGGCCTAGGTGAACGGAACCCCAGGCTGGCAGCGGGCTGAGAGGGCTGGCGGTGTAAGATCAGCATTTTAATTCAATTTTAAATGAAGCTTCTTAAACATTTTGAAAACCTTGTTTACTTTACATACAACAATAGTTTAGTTATATAATATTATAGACTTATAGAGAGAGACCTTCTAAAAAATGTTAAAATGTATTACTGGCACGCAAAACCTTAAATTAAAGTGAATAAATGAAGACTTGGCACACCACTTCTGAAAGGTTGCTGACCCCTGGTTTATACAGTACATGAAGAGAGCCTATCCAGGCATCCCTCATCCATAACATGGGATCTCCAGCTCAAGATTCCTCCTTGATCTCATCTTTCACGTGGGGAAAGAGGTGACCTCTCAAACTGGCAGGTCTCAGATCATTTAGAAAAGAAATAACATCTTAATTAAATAAATTGCATCCAGAAACCAAACAGGCAGCTAGCACAGATCAGAGAACACTGATTTCATGTGCTGAAGATGAGAAACTCCACTTAATTCTTGCTGCTTTACTTATTATCTTCAGTTTCCAAATTGATTTAAAAGTACAGCCCAAAGTAGAGCATATTACAGTAATCTAATCTTGAGGTGCCAACAATGGCTAGGATTTTCAAAGGGGCTAAAGGGAGTCAGGCACCTAAATCCCAATGAATTTTAATGGGAGTGGGGGCATTTAACTCCTTGAGGTCCTCTTCAATATCCCAATCAGCATGGACGACAGTAGCAGAGGTCACATCTGAAAGAAATGGTCACAGCCTCCTTCCCAGAGAGATATACAGAAGATTTTTATCCATCTCCATGAGATTTATCTATCAAAGTAACCAGAGCAGTCTCAATGGCATGACCAGGTCTGTACCCACATTCAAAGGGACAAAGAGATCAGAGGCAGCTAGATACTTGGAACTGTCTTGCAAAAACCTTCTCAATAATTTTTGATGTTCTGTTTTGCCTTGGGATTTAGAGACGCAGATTTACAAAGAATAGTTTATACTTCCAAATAATATTAATAAATACATACTTTCTATTTGAGCTGGTTGAAATCTTTCTATTATAGAAAAGTTTAAATAAAATGGTGAAAAAACTAATTTTTTAAAATCAATTAAATTTTGTACAGGATTCTGAACCAAGTTTACTTTGTATGCACACAGCACTTCTCATCTGTATGTCTCTAAGAACTTTATGAAGGAAAATTTTTGTCCATTGTGCTTCATAATTCCTTCAGTGTTGACATAATTTTTTTTTTAGCATTTAATTTTTCAAATCCATAATGACACAGACTTCCTATTTAAACTGGTTATTTTATCATAACTCTAACCAGCTAACTATACACAGGATGAGAGACTGAAAAATCTTCTTAACAAATGTTCTGATACCAAATACTAAATTGTGGCATTACCACTGAGATGAAGGACAACCAGGATGATTAGCAATCTTTTATTTAGTTATAAATAAACTATCACAGAGAACTTCTTAAGATAAAGACATGGTGGTAGAGTGAGACTGATTCAGTCATATAAACTTATTTCCATGTCACACTTGAAATCCTATTTTTGATTTTTCCATAAATGTATCCTCTCATTCACCTTTCTATTAAAACCAGTGGCATAGATTCTGATTTCAACTTAAACACCACAACCATAAATTTAATGAGAGTTACAAACACATCAAGAAGAGATGATAACTTTTGTCTTTCGTTGTGGCTGTTGCCATCCATTTTAAGAAAGATGAGCAAGATATTTTCTTCAGCCCCGTCACTCAATTCTGTTGCTGTCATGTGCTTATTCTATACTTTTTCAACTGTGCAATATTAAGACATAAATATATGAGCTTTAAATTTAAAGCAGAAAGTGCCATATATTTTTATTTGTATGTTCTTTTGAATTAGGCTGTTTGAATTAAGCTCATCTATCTGAAAATCTCTGCTAATTTGCATTTCCTGCAGTTATAGTGGAAAGGGCAGAACTGATAAATTGTCACTACTTGGGCCAGCAAACTATAGTTCTGCTTTCTTAGGTCAGTCAGTGTAAATATTATTGATGCTCTCACATTGCAAAATGTTTGCATGGCTGAGATCCTAAACATGCTTGACATTACTGTTGACAAAGGGTTCACAAGACCAGTGATATAGGAAATTAAATGAACATTGGAACAAAGGTTCAAATGAGTGTTTCAGACATTTTTTATCAGTGCATTCTTTAGGTGGATTGTTACTTTGGCTGTTTGTCACAAACATGTTATTTAAAAAATGATTTTGCTTTCTTGTTTGATTTCCAAATGTATTACAATTTTTTAAAAACCTTTGCTTTTCCCTGTTATATGGTAATCTTATACTGATACTAATATCAGTTACTGTATTGTGTCATTGTACCATAAAGCCATAAAAGACTCCAGAAGTGAAAGAACAGTGATATATCTATGCACCGTATTAGTTAGGTCCCTTCTCTCTGGGCTGAGGTTTAAAAGAGCCTAGATAAAACTGCAGTTATCATTGCAAAAACTCATGGACTTGCAAAACATACATATTCCCATTAATTTACTACAGATATTCAGATAATGGGAGCCTTTCTAATGACTTCAATAGACATTTGATCAAGTCAGACATTTAAAAAATTTCCAGCACTTATTTGGAGGAAGACGACCCATTTCTTGATGCATTGTCTATTTTATCCTCCGATAGAGTTTTGCCATTGACTTCAATGGAGCCAGAATTTCACCCGTAGTCTCTACTTCATTTGAACCGTTATATATTTAAAAATATTGTATTTATCAAGTGATATTCCCTCAAAAAGGACAAAGTATACCTCTTGTCATTTGAGAAATATACATATCTCTTGTACAATCAGTGTATTATATTTATTTTACTCATAAAGACATGTAACAAGCCCCTCAAACTCTCCCTACATTTTATACTTATTGATATTACATGTTGCTCCTAAAATTGCAAAGCACTCAACTTCATTAAACTGGATATGTGTACTAATGCTTTCTATTTTCATTTGCTGTAGTGACCATTTCACTTACCACTGCCTCATGTAGTAAAACATGGTATCTTTTGTTTTTTATTCTGATGGGCAGAAACTATCATATGACCATAATTGTGCAGTAATGTTTTGGGCAGTTGGAATGAAGCAGGCATTAGATTACAGTTCACATTCAGATGTACTCTGCTATTAACAAAAAAGTGGGATCAGTCAGAGGAATGCAGATTATACACTCTGTTTGAGCTTGTCTACACTACCCACCACATCGGCGGGCAGTGATCAATCCAGCAGGGGTCAATTTATTGTGTCTCATATAGATGTGAAAAATCGACCGCTGAGTGCTCTCCCGTCAACTCCATCAGAACGAGGAGTGCAAGCGAAGTTAACGGGAGAGTATCAGCTGTTGACTTACAGGAGTGAAGACACCACGGTAAGTAGATCTAAGTATGTCAACTTTTCAGCTGCGCTATTCACGTAGCTGAAGTTGCGTATCTGAGATTGACCCTGTGCGGTAGTGTAGACCAGCCCTTCGAGATCTTTCTGAAGAGAATTTCTGTCACACAGTCACAAAAATATTAGGATAATATTTAGAATCTGAAGATATTGAATTAAATGTACAGTATCAAACTATGACTGTTTCATATTCTATTTATTACATTCCAAATATAATTTCCACTTCTCATATTGGATTCAAACATGCAGTTTGCTTCACAAATGTAATACAATTCCAATTCTAATATAGGGGAGTCCAGGTTACCCCTTTCAACCCAAGCAGTTAACCAGTATTTGGTGTGGTGTTTCTCTCCCTCATATACAGCTCCATTAAAAAATACCAATCCCCTTGTGTGACACATACCCAGAAAGGGTTAAGCATCCTGCAGGATAAATGATTCAAATTCAACCTTAAAAACATATGGGGAAATAATGCTTGCAGTGGTGGATTTAGAGTTAGTGGGGCCCTGTGTACAGCTTCATTTTTGCCCACCCCACTCGGGACCCAGCCAAGAAAAATAACATTCTCTCTGATCTCTCCCCTGTTTTTCATTCTTTTTTTCTTCATCCTCTTCCTATAAGTAATGGGAAGAAAATGAAAATAAAGTGAGGTACCTTGATTGGGGCAGGGAGTTGGGGTGTATGATAAATGAAGGGAGGGGGGTAGCTCCCTTTTATGGACACCCAGCCAGCCAGTAGCTATAAAATCCCTCTTAGTAGCTGTTCTCTAATTGCTCTACTTGTAAAGGGTTAAGAGTCTCACTGCTATGCATAGGTAAAAGGAGGTGAGTGGGCACCTGGCCAAAAGAGCCAATGGGAAGGCTAGAACTTTTTAAAATTGAAAAAAGACTCCCCTTTTGTCTGTCTGTTGTTGTTCTCCCTGGGAGAGGTGGACAGGGAAGCTGCTATGCTGTAAGAAGCTTGGGCCAGGTATGAAAAAATCATCAGTATTATATCTAGAAACTACTCATTTAAAATCCCAGATACGTAAGTAGATCAGGAAATGTCTAGGAAGACGTGATTAGCTTTATCCCTTTTATTTCATTATGGCTTGTGGATTCCTCTGTGCTCACCCCAGGTGCTTTTGTTTTGCTTGTAACCTTTAAGATGGACCTTAGGAAAGCTATTCTTGGTGCTTAATCCTTGTAGTTGCTCTTTTAAAATCTAGCAGTAACCTGAGTTCCCAGATGTATTTTCTTTCTTTTTGTTATTAATAAAATTTACCTTGTTTAAGAACAGAATTTGATTTTTGTGCCTTAAGAGGTTTGTGCACATGTTGTTTAATTAGCTGGTGGAACAACTGATTTCCCTTCCCCCCCCCCAGCTCTTTTCCAGAGGGGGAGTGAAAGGGCTTGAGGATACCGCACAGGAAAGAATTCCCAAGTGTGCCTTCCTGGGCACTCAAAGGGGTTCTGCACTTTGGTGGTGGCAGCATCTACCAATCCAAGGTCAGAAAAAAGCTGTAACCTTGGGAGTTTAATACAAGCCTGGAGTGGCCAGTATTAATTTTTAGAATCCTTGTAGGCCCTCAGCTTCTGCACTTGAAGTGCCAGAGTGGGGAATTAGCCGTGACAGGGTGTAGGAGGGGATGAGGGGATCAGGCTGTGAGAGGGAGTTTGCATGCTGGGTGTGGGCTCTCGACTAGAGCAGGGCTCTGGGAGGGAGTTTGGGTGCTGGGTGAAGGCTTTGGGCTGGGGCAGGAAGGTTGGGTGCAGCAGGGGTGAGGGGTTGGGCTCTGGGAGGAGGTTTGGGTGCGGGGTGCAGGCTCTGGGCTGGGGTGGGGGGGCACGCTATGCCTGCTTGTTGGGCTGCCAGTGTTTGAATAGCATGTGCACAGCCCAGGCTCCTCAGTTCCTTCTCTACAACAGAGTGTGTTACGAATTCCGAAGTAGAGGGGAGGAGGGCGGGTAGTGGAGCACCCACAGGGACACTCATCTCAAAGGACGTCAGTTACTGCACAGGCTGAGTAACCTCCTCTTCGAGAGAGAGATGTCCCTGTGGGTGCTCCACTTCAGGTGACTGAAAAGCAGTATCCCTTAGGGTGGTTGGGACTTTGGATGAGGCAAGAAGGCTGTTGACAAGGCAGCTCTACCCAATCTGGTGTCAGACGCTGCAGTGTGGATGAGAGCGTGGTGATTGGCGAAGGAAAGGTTCGATGCCCAGGTAGCTGCCTTGTATATGTTGGACACAGGGACATTACGGAGAAAGGCCATGGAGGTGCAGACAGCTCTGGTAGAGTGTGTCCTAATTGATGTAGGAGGGTGTATTTGCCCTGAGTTGGTAACAAAGGCGTAAGCAGTCAGCAATCCATTTGGAAAGTCTCTGTGTAGAGCTAGCATTTCACTGTGAGCGCTGAGTAGTAGAGACAAAAAGTCTGGGGGGTTTTCTAAATGGTTTTGTTCTATCTAGGTAAAAGGATAATGCTCTGCACACATCAAGAGCGTGCATTGTTGTTTCTAAGGCATTAGCGTGAGGTTTCGGATAAGGTAACAGGGGCAGTTCCAGAACAAACAGGAATTTGCTGGAACCAATTAAGGCAGGCAGGCTAATTAGGGCCCCTGGAGCCAATTAAGAAGAAATTGCTAGAATCAATTAGGAGAGGCTGGCTAATCAGGGCACCTGAGTTTAAAAAGGTGCTCACTTCAGTTTGTGGTGTGCATGCTAGGAGCTGAGATTGAGAAGGCGTACTACTGGAGGACTGAGGAATACAAGCATTATCAGACACCAAGAGAAAGGTTCTGTGGTGAGGATAAAGAAGGTGTTGGGAGGAGGCCATGGGGAAGTAGCCCAGGGAGTTGCAGCTGTCGCACAGCTGTTCCAGGAGGCACTCTAGACAACTGCAGTCCACAAGGCCCTGGGATGGAACCCGGAGTCGAGGATGGGCCCGGGTTCCCCCCAAACCTCCCAACTCCTGATCAGACACAGGAGGAGTTGACCTGGACTGTGGGTTCCACCAGAGGGGAAGGTCTCTGGGCTGTTCCCCAACCCACATGGTGGGTCAGCAGAGACTATGAGGATTGTTCACCTTCCTTTTCCCCATGCTGGCCAGTGATGAGGTTATCTGAGTAAAACAGCAGATTTGAGCCATGAAAGTGGCCAAACTGAGGGCTGTCGTGAATTTCTGAGGCGAGCAAATCTGCCAATAAGTGCAGTACCCACCAAGGTAGAGGAGGAACTTTGTCACAATAGATTCATTGAGGTGAAAAGAAAAGTATCTTAGTTAAGAACTTTGGATGCGTGTGGAGTGTGACCTTATTGCGGAAGAATGTGGTATACGGAGGGTCCACCATAAGCGCCCCCATTTCTCCTACTCGTCTGGCAGACATGATTGCTATGAGGAAGGCGGTCTTCATGGATAGGTGGAGAAGAGAGCAGGTAGCCATCGGTTCAAAGGGTTTATCAATTAGGGCTTTGAGGACTAGATGTAAATCCCAAGGTACAGCAGGCAGTTTCATGTCTGGGTATAACGTATGGATACCCTTCAGGAAGCTTTTGGTGATTGGATGGGCAAAGACCGTAATGTTGTTAATCTTATGGTGGAAGGCAGTGATTGCCGTGAGGTGGACCTACATTGATGACATCTTCATCATCTGGACCCAGGGAAAGAAGCCCTTGAGGAATTCCACCATGCTTTCAACAATTTCCATCCCACCATCAACCTCAGCCTGGACCAGTCCACATAAGAGATCCACTTCCTGGACACTACGGTGCTAATAAGCGATAGTCACATAAACACCACTCTATACCAGAAACTACTGAGCGCTATACTTACCTACATGCCTCCAGCTTTCACCCAGATCACACCACACGATCCATT
The DNA here is from genome assembly GCF_965140295.1 of Lepidochelys olivacea. Classification (NCBI taxonomy): domain Eukaryota; kingdom Metazoa; phylum Chordata; order Testudines; family Cheloniidae; genus Lepidochelys; species Lepidochelys olivacea. Next base: position 25,887,334 of record NC_140417.1, on the reverse strand, counting down.
GTCTACAGCCAAGCTCTACGATACAACCGCATTTGCTCCAACCGCTCAGACAGAGACAAACACCTACAAGATCTCTATCAACCGTTCTTACAACTACAATACCCACCTGCTGAAGTGAAGAAACAGATTGACAGACCCAGAAGTTACCTACTACAGGACAGGCCTAACAAAGAAAATAACAGAATGCCACTAGCCATCACCTTCAGCCCCCAACTAAAACCTCTCCAATGCATCATCAAGGATTTACAACCTATCCTGAAGGACGACCCATCACTCTCACAGATCTTGGGAGACAGGCCAGTCCTTGCTTACAGACAGCCCCCCAACCTGAAGCAAATACTCACCAGCAACCACACAACAAAAACACTAACCCAGGAACCTATCCTTGCAACAAAGTCCGTTGCCAACTGTGTCCACATATCTATTCAGGGGACACGATCATAGGGCCTAATCGTATCAGCCACACTATTAGAGGCTCGTTCACCTGTGTATCTACCAGTGTGATATATGCCATCATGTGCCAGCAATGACCCTCTGCCATGTACATTGGCCAAACTGGACAGTCTCTATGTAAAAGAATAAATGGACACAAATCAGACCTCAAGAATTATAACATTCAAAAACCAGTCGGAGAACACTTCAATCTCTTTGGTCATTCGATTACAGACCTAAAAGTGGCAATTCTTCAACAAAAAAACTTCAAAAACAGACTCCAACAAGAGGCTATTGAATTGGAATTAATTTGCAAACTTGATGCAATTAACTTAGGCTTGAATAAAGACTGGGAGTGGATGTGTCATTACACAAAGTAAAACTATTTCCCCTTGTTTATTTTCCCTCCCACTGTTCTTGTAAAGTGCTGGAAATGGCCCACCTTGTTTATCACACAAAAGGTTTACCCCCCCCCCCTTTCACCCGTTCTCCTGCTGATAATAGCTCACCTTTCCTGATCACTCTCATTACAGTCTGTATGGTAACACCCATAGTTTCATGTTCTCTGTGTATATAAAATCTCCCCACTATATTTTCCACTGTATGCATCCGATGAAGTGAGCTGTAGCTCACGAAAGCTTATACTCTAATAAATTTGTTAGTCTCTAAGGTGCCACAAGTACTCCTTTTCTTTTTATGGATACAGACTAACACGGTTGCTACTCTGAAATCTGGGAAGAGTATTGAGAGGAAAACATCTGGTCATTGTATTCCTCTTCCTCGTCCTCTTCCTCCCACACTTCATTGGAGGGGCTTGAAGTGGTAGGGGAGTAGTGAAGGTAGGGTGCTAAAGGTCTCGGTGATAGACTGGTCCCGAGAAGAGGAGACTTACGGGCATGGGACACCCTTAATTCCTCTGACTGTAAAAACTGAGGTGGAGCCGACTGACGAGGAGTTGGTGCCGGTGTAGTTGATGGACGCAGAGTCTGCTGGGACATCGGCTGATGCACCGAAGGGTGTCCCGAGGGAGCAAGCTGGCTCCACGGAGTAGGTGCCCCTGGGATAGGCACTGCAATAGAGGCTGGAGACCTCAGGGGGCTTGGTGCCAAGAGCAGCGTCTACAAAAGCGGTGCCGCAAGATCAAAGGATGGTGCCAAAGCCACTGCTTGTATTGCCGGCACCATAGCAGCTCTTGGCACCATATTGACAGAGGTGGCCGAGGGAGAGCTGAAAGAGGCAGGCAACTGAAAGCCCTGAGCCTTGGCACCGTGGAGGGGCAGCTTACTCACCGTCAGTGCCTGAGGTGCCTGCTGTGTGAAAGGTGCTGAGCCGCAGAGCAGGAGTTACCGGTTTTAACTTCTCTCCCAAGGAATGGCTTCTGATGGGGGAGGAAGCTGGTCATTTTTTTTGGCTTTTGCTTTGCCTCTGGAGGGTGTCACAGAGGTTTGCTGGCCAGGGTCAGACGCAGGTCTAAGAGAGTTTTCCATGAACAGCATTTTAAGCCTGAGCTCCCTGTCCTTGTGGGTTGGTGCTTTCAATTTGGTACTGTGGACGCATTTTTGGGGTACATGAGACTCCCCCAAACAGCGTACGCACTGTGAATGCCCGTCCGAGATGGGGATGGCATCCTTACAGGAAGCGCATCTCTTGAAGCCTGGGGAGCCTTGCATGCCCGTAACCGCGGAGGCTTCTCCCTGCCCCAAGTAAATGTAACAGTTAATGTAACTTATCTAGATAGTAACTCTAATGACTAAAACCTATCTAAGTAAACTGAGAAACAAACTAACTTGCTAATCTCAAAGAGCACTGCTGAACTCCGTCCCTAGCCGGGGACGGTAGGGAAGGAACTGAGGAGCCCGGGCTTTGCACGCGTTATAAGAACGCTGACCGCTCGAGAGGCAGGCACAGCCCGTAGGGGTACTGCTGTAGAAATCTCTAATCAAAGGCACGGGGATGCACCTTGACCTGAAGTGGAGCACCCACAGGGACATCTCTCGAAGAAGAACAGGCAATTGCCTTATGTTAATTCGTGTTCCTAAGTACCAGTAATGGACCTACTTCAAAGTCGCCCTGATTACCTATTGTAAGCCAAGAGACGCCAACCTGTCAAAGAAGGCTTGAAATTGTATAAAAGATCCTTGGGTCCTGATCCTGTCATCTCAGATCTGCTTGAGGTTTCATGCAGGGGAAGCCACAAGGATTGAGATCCCAGTTCTGACTGGATTGCACTGAAATATAAACATTGGACTATAACCTTTAAACTATTTCTGAAAGAACTCTTTGCATCTACAAAGCTCACCATCTCTACTATAAATCTGAACCTCAAAAATTGCACGCCTGTCTGTATGTATATTGGTCTTTTAACCATACTCTCTCTCTGTCTTTTTTTTTTTAAATAAATTTTAGTTTAGTTAATAAGAATTGACTGTAAGCATGTATCTGGGTAAGATCTGGAATATTCATTTACCTGGGAGGTAATGTGTCTGATCCTTTGGGACTGGTAGAACCTTTTCTTTTGTATGATGAAATAAGATTTTCATTAATCCTCATCATATCTGATTTGGGTAACTAGGTAGAGGCCTGAGGCTGGGTTACTTTAAGGGAACTGTGTTTTGGACTTCTGAGTAACCAGTGAGGTATAACAGAAGCTGTTTAGTGCTGGCTTGGTAAATCTAAGTATTGGAATATTCACCAGTTTTGGGGACTATCTGCCCCATTCTTTGCAGTTCACCCTAACTGAGTGACCTCAGCTGGCTCCCCCAGGACCCTGGTCACACCCTGTGTTCATATTCAGATCCCAGGAAAAAACCCTCAGATCGCCTGGCTCAACTCCTACTAGCCTTACACATGGCCTGTACTTTGGGCAGTAGCTCTTATTGTTTCAGCTATCTATTCCATAATGGAGTTTAATTGCTTTTTACATTGACCCTGAATGAAGGGTAGTTGTCTTGCCTACCAACTTCAATGAGGTTTCACCCCAAGTTCTGGCATAACACCACAGATTTTCTCAGTATCATGATATTAAAGTTCTATGGAAACAGAAGTATCAAAAAAGCACACATATTAAAGACATCTTTATGATGAAATTCTGATTTTGGTCAAACCTTTCATCAGCTCCCCTTCTTCTACTGTCACTAGTGCACAGAGATAGCCACAAAAGGCATATGTGAACGTTGGCTGGTTTTAACCAGCAGGCATTAGGCTTGTAACAAAAGTTCTTTGCTACTTCTAAAGTAATGTTTTTCCACTGCATTTGTTAAAACATGACTAAAACAATAGAGTGGCAAAAGAATAGTCGGTGGCTTTACAATGTTTGAGAAGCTCCTTTTGGTTCCTTTCTGGGATTCCAAAAATACATGTTTTTGCTCCTGGGATGTATCATAAATATGCTATTTTCAGTACAGGAACTGCAATACTATGCATATTTCACCAGAGAAACTATTCACATTAAAAAAGTTGTTTTCTCTGAACCAGCAACTATTTTCCACAAAAATGTGTTATTTTATTATCCCCCAGAGAGAGTCCTGTGAATGTCCAATTTGTATGCCAAGAAATGCACACTCACAATAACAAACGCAACTTCAAAGCAGAAGGAAAAGGCATGCACAGTAACTCAAATTTGTTATTTTTGTCCATTCATACAGTTTTATTTTATTTTATTATTGCTTTGATTGCATCTTTACACACACAAACATATTATTCACATTTTGCATACATACTTCTGTGACCATTTCGTATTTTCCTCCTCTGCTACAATAGTTAGACTAACACTGCTTTTTATTCAAGATCATAATAGCAAATGGGCAACATATTGTCTCCTTTGGTTCTTGTCTTCAAATACAGATCCTAGTAATCGCTCCCTGATCTTTCAAATATTTTACAAAATACAAGGAATGAGAGCATGGTAAATCCACTTGTGAGTTGTCATCAATTTATGGAGAAAAAAAACAACCCCGAAACTAAGCTTTTGTTTCTGATGAGGCTGTGCTGTTCACTCTGAATTCTGCAGCATTCCAACTCCTGTAGTCCCAAAGATCATTTGATTTCAAACAATCCAGAATTCATACCATGCAGTACATTTGCAATCTACTGAGAGCAGCCAGCTGGCAGCAAACTAGAGAGCCTAGCAAGTAGCTCAGATTCAGCTGGTCCCTGCACCCTCTTTTAATGGTGGAGCTCACCGGTGGGCAGCAGTTGCTCTACCCAACTGCACACTTAAGCTATAGTTTCTGTCAGAGTGCACCTCAGTTTGCCACTATATGCAGGACTGTTGCCCTTCTTGACTGCCTATATGCCTACCCACAATGCCATGTCTACTTTGAGTTTACAGTAGGTCTCCATTCAGGTAAAGAGCTGTGAAATACACAGTTGTTTCAGCTGCAGATTGATTATTATCACTCCCAATAAAAACAGTTATTCAGGAGCATTTACATAAAGTACAATACTTGTCAGCACCACTTTTCCTACTAGTGCATTGTTATTTACATTAGTACTTTCCTTTTTATATAACATCACTGATCTATTCATGAAAAGTCTGACTATTTAAAAAAAAAACTTCAAACAACAATGTTCATACATAATATCATGCAAAAAAGTGTACTGATTATATATTTATGGATGTAATTCACAAAGTATTGAAGTGAATAGGCTGAAACAACTTCTGTTTCACTGGAAAATTATATTTAATTCATAGACAATTTTTAATTGTACCTACTGCATAGACTCAGTTAGTCAAAAATTTCAGATGTTTAACATCTGTGACATTCTATTCTATAAATGCTGAAGTGATGAAGTGAGCTGTAGCTCACGAAAGCTTATGCCCATATAAATTTGTTAGTTTCTAAGGTGCCACAAGTACTCCTTTTCTTTTTGCGAATACAGACTAACACGGCTGCTACTCTGAAACCTATTCTATAAAGATGTATACAGCAGCTGCAGACAAAGCTTAACTGCTATATATTCATTATGCTTAATCTTGTGCTCTACTATTGTACTGGCTTAACACTAGAACCCTTTTTCATCCTTTTTGTTGTTGTTGTTGTAAATGCTCTGATCATAATTAGGCACAGCATCTGAGACATGTATTACACATAACTGCTTACAGGAATACAATAATGGTTTCAGTCATTATTTTGCTAACATACCACCATCCATTCTGTCTAACCAGCTTACTACTCTATAGAAAGCTTTTTACATATTTTACAGGTTTCATAGTCATCAGAGGGACTTAAGGTAAAAGTAAAAAAAAAAATTAATTGATAATGTTGTGAACGTGCTGATACAAATTAATGTAACACATGCAAATAAAACGCCTAAATTATAAAGATCAGTTACTCCAGCATAATGGCTATTGCATTTATTTTCCGAAACAGTTATTAGTCTGCTGAAGATATAATTACACTGGAGCATAATTCCCTAAATTTTCTTTTTTGCAGAGAAACTCTGTGACCAGAAAGTACTAGGCATGAATGGTCCTGAGTGCTGGAAACCTTCTATGGTAGGATTAAGTATTCATAGTTATGGAATGTCAGATTGTAATAAACAAATTCCCCCAAAGCTGGTATTTCCCCCAACTTCATTCTTCTCTTTAGTCAGAACAGAAGTTTAGACAAGGATTGACAAAGCTACAATAGTACCAGGGGAACAAAAACACCTCCCCTCCCCGCCAAATTACAATAAAAACACTTTAGATGGTAATCATTTCTATTATTTCAAGCATTACAATGCTGCTCAAACATCAGTGTCAAAAAGTGAATCAGTAGTATTATGTTCACCAAAAGATTCCAGGAGTTACCTCAGTTAAGGAGTAAAATGCAACTCTTTATCAATGCATCAAATCAACAATACTATTGAATGCAGCAAGTTCCATTATAGACACATTGTTATTAGCTTCTAAAACTAACAGCCTCAAGTTTCAGAAGTGACTACTGATTCGGGTCCCTTTATTATTATTAATGTAAAAGTATCTGACACAATTTCTTTACCAACAATGTGGAAAAGTTTGGCCTGGTCTCATTGTGAAATATAGAACGTTAAAATCATTCTCATCATTTAGTTGCCACACAGTCAGCAGAACAAACAATATTTTTAAAGGTGATATGAGACTGGTATTCTGTCTGTCAACCAACTCAACCCTTAATATAAACAAACTTTATGAAGCACATTGTAAGTGATCTGCAAAGCCTCTGTAAACTTTTTTTTAAAAAATAGCTTAAAGATCCCAAATCAAACTAAGACCAAAATCAATAATAATGAAAAACCAAATGCTGCCATCTGATACATGCATTCTGCTCTCCTTTGGGCTAAATTTCACATTCTTTATTCAAATTTCCCATTGAAGTCAAAGAACATTTTGACTGAGTAAGGAATGCCTTTATTTGGGTCAGAGACAGATCTCATCTTATAGGAAACTTACCAGAAATGAAGAAATCTGAATACAGTTGATTATTAAGGAAATCACTTTTGTTATCTTTAAAAGCAGAAAAGGCCACTTAAGGATCATAACACTCATGGTGAACTTGCTAAATATACTAAATTGTCAAGATATACTCCCTCTATGTTCGTGTTTAATTTGAATGAGAAAAATAAAAGAGAAAGGACATTTGCCTTCAAGACGGTTTCTTTATTACATGTAGTTTGTGCTGGTATGTTCAGCCTATGCTATGTACATATTTGCTGCTATATTGAATAAAGATAGATAATAAAGGAAATGTTAGTCCTCCATGCTCCAGTAAGATACTATTCAGAAACAGACTGAAACCATGCAAGAGTAAAAAGGGAAGAGACATGGGGACATAGCCAGCATTGTATAAATTCTTTCAATAGAGTGCTCCTGGGTTTTATTTATTTAGGAATAAAGAGAGAATAATGTAACATAGCCCTGAGAGAAATAACACATGCCACTACTCCAAATAATACCAGAGTCAAGCATCTGTCTGTCCTAAAACAATCATATGATGGATTAATAATGGATTAAGGACAGTCACCTTATAATAAAATCTGAATCCAGATGGAGCACTGACCTCCAGTACGATAAGGGAATTATTACGAAGTCATGCATAATTCAAGCATACTGCATATACCCTACTGGCCAAGGCTAACAGTATCTCTAACATTAGCAGGTAACAGAAGTGAATTTAATAGAACAAAAAAGGCAGAAACAATATATATTTTAATTATCTCAACTCTGATAAGCAGAGATAAAAGTAATCCCCTTTAAGCTTTTAAGTCTGGCTTGTCATACCTTAGCAATCAAATACTAACTTTATTATTAGGTTTAATTAGGTCAAATAAATTTTCAATTATATTGACTTAAATATGTAATATGCGTTCTCAATGAGCATTAAAAGCAATCAAAATTAAGGAACTCTGAAGGATTCATGTAAATTACATATGAACCTGGATAACTTTCTGTTCATATTTCATAATGGGACACATTTTATTAACATTCAAATATAGAATAAAACTTCTAAACCGATCCATAGATATGAAGTCTTCTCTAGTTCAGAACCTGCTAAAACACTACTTTCTTTTTAAGGTTATTATCAGCAATGATAACTGTTATATGTTACCCAAAGAACAAACAAGTAACTTCTCTAATGCACAATAACTACTTTTCATAGGGAATTTTACTATGATTTTGACATTATGAAGTACAATAAAATTCATGCTACTAGTATCCATTCACTATAACCATACACAACTTCAAAGACAGCTTTATGGCAATACTCATGATGTATATGAGGGAAAATTTTCAGAAGACTAAATTTTCCATTTAGGCATGAGGATAAGTAGCCAGATTTGCAAAAGAGCTCAGCATATTGGATGCTGACCTATTCCGAAAATCTGCTGCCAAATGTGGGGCTGGTCTGTAACACTCGCTGTGGGGGCCGGTCTGTAACACTCGCTGTGGGGGCCAACCATAGTGCTACAAGCACTTTCCAAAAATATCAGTTTTCCCATTTTACAGAGGACATAAGTGAGGCATAGAGAGGTTACGTGGCTTGCCCGAGGTCACCCAGTAGGCCAGTAACTGACCTAGAAAACAACCCATGTCTCCAGAATCTCATTTCAGTGCTCTATCCATGAGGCCACAGTACTCTGAAGAGAAACATTGCACTGTGAATTTAAGAATGCACAATATTCAGTGTGCACTGTTTTTGATACATAGTCATTGCATCATCCATCACTGTAGTATGGGAGCTTATGAGTGTTAAGGATAGCTAACTAATAAATAGCGTTGCTGATAGATTCCATGCAGGTTTACAGCACAAGTTAGGTCCAACAAGATTCTAATGCTCAAAGGCACCTTAATATAGCAATAGTGGACAGAAATGTGGAAAGGAACAGGACACCAGAAGACTAGTGAGAGACACTTCAGGGCATACTTATAGAATGGAGAGGCATAATAACTGCACAAACAAAAATACAAAAGAGTAAATTTCAAGAGACTTTTAAATTACTGAGGGCTTGTATACACTACTACACAGGGTCGATTTAAGATACACAACTTCAGCTACGTGAATAGCGTAGCTGAAGTCAATGTACTTAGATCTACTTACAGCGGTGTCTTCACTGCGGTAAGTTGACAGCTGATGCTCTCCCGTCGACTCCGCTTGTGCTTCTCTGGTGGAGTACCGGCGTCGATGGGAGAGCGCTCAGCGGTCGATTTATCACGTCTAAACTAGTAAAATCGACCCCCGCTGAATCAATCACTGCCCTCCAATCCAGCAGGTAATGTAGACAAGCCCTCAGAAGCCAAAGATCCTTAAATGTCAGGCACATTGTACCATCTGTCACCAGTAGACGCCCAACTAACATTCACAGTTCCCCCTTTTACAATCATAATTTGGCTCACATTCCCTAGCTTTATCTGTTCCACACTCAGATCATTAGATTACAGTTCCCACCACTGTCCGGCTTAGTACTGTACAGCCAAACTAAAGTGTGCAACACTGTCTGAGATTGTACTCACAAAGACTGTTCTTCCCAGCAAGACTAATGAGAAAGTAGCCCTGCGCCGATGTATGTATGCAACGAAGTTTGAGAAGTCGTTTGCTGATCTTATTTGTGAGTGACAAAGGTGACTGAGTTTAGATGGGTTTCAGAGTAACAGCCGTGTTAGTCTGTCTTTGCAAAAAGAAAAGGAGTACTTGTGGCACCTTAGAGACTAACCAATTTATTTCAGCATGAGCTTTCGTGAGCTACAGCTCACTTCATCGGATGCATACCGTGGAAACTACAGTAGACATTATATACACACAGAGACCATGAAACAATACCCCCTCCCACCCCACTGTCCTGCTGGTAATAGCTTATCTAAAGTGATCATCAAGTTGGGCCATTTCCAGCACAAATCCAGGTTTTCTCACCCTCCGCCCCCCCCCCGCCCACACACAAACTCACTCTCCTGCTGGTAATAGCCCATCCAAAGTGACCACTCTCTTCACAATGTGTATGATAATCAAGGTGGGTCATTTCCAGCACAAATCCAGGTTCTCTCACTCCCTCACCCCCCACCCCAAACCACACACACAAACTCACTTTCCTGCTGGTAATAGCTTATCAAAAGTGACCACTCTCCCTACAATGTGCATGATAATCAAGGTGGGCCATTTCCAGCACAAATCCAGGTTTTCTCACACACACCCCCACCCCCATACACACACAAACTCACTCTCCTGCTGGTAATAGCTTATCTAAAGTGATCATTAAGTTGGGCCATTTCCAGCACAAATCCAGGTTTTCTCACCCTCCCCCCCCCCGCCCCACACACACACACAAACTCACTCTCCTGCTGGTAATAGCCCATCCAAAGTGACCACTCTCTTCACAATGTGTATGATAATCAAGGTGGGCCATTTCCTGCACAAATCCAGGTTCTCTCACCCCCTCACCCCTCTCCAAAAACCACACACACAAACTCAATCTCCTGCTGGTAATAGCTTATCCAAAGTGACCACTCTCCCTACAATGTGCATGATAATCAAGGTGGGCCATTTCCAGCATAGATCCAGGTTTTCTCACCCCCCCCCCACCCCCATACACACACAAACTCACTCTCCTGCTGGTAATAGCTCATCCAGTGACCACTCTCCCTACAATGTGCATGGTAATCAAGGTGGGTCATTTCCAGCACAGATCCAGGCTTTCTCACCCCCCAACCTGCCCCCCGGGAACACACACACACACACAGAAACTCACTCTCCTGCTGGCAATAGCTCATCCAAACTGACCACTCTCCAAGTTTAAATCCAAGTTTAACCAGAACGTCTGGGGGGGGGGGTAGGAAAAAGCAAGGGGAAATAGGCTACCTTGCATAATGACTTAGCCACTCCCAGTCTCTATTTAAGCCTAAATTAATAGTATCCAATTTGCAAATTAATTCCAATTCAGCAGTTTCTCGCTGGAGTCTGGATTTGAAGTTTTTTTGTTGTAAGATAGTGACCTTCATGTCGGTGATTGCGTGACCAGAGAGATTGAAGTGTTCTCTGACTGGTTTATGAATGTTATAATTCTTGACATCTGATTTGTGTCCATTTATTCTTTTACGTAAAGACTGTCCAGTTTGACCAATGTAAATGGCAGAGGGGCATTGCTGGCACATGATGGCATATATCACATTGGTGGATGTGCAGGTGAACGAGCCTCTGATAGTGTGGCTGATGTTATTAGGCCCTGTGATGGTGTCCCCTGAATAGATATGTGGGCACAGTTGGCAACGGGCTTTGTTGCAAGGATAGGTTCCTGGGCTAGTGGTTCTGTTGTGTGGTATGTGGTTGTTGGTGAGTATTTGCTTCAGGTTGCGGGGCTGTCTGTAGGCAAGGACTGGCCTGTCTCCCACCACTTTTGATAAGCTATTACCAGTAGGAGAGTGAGTTTGTGTGTGTGTTTTTTTGGAGGGGGGTGAGGGAGTGAGAGAACCTGGATTTGTGCTGGAAATGACCCACCTTGATTATCATACACATTGTGAAGAGAGTGGTCACTTTGGATGGGCTATTACCAGCAGGAGAGTGAGTTTGCGTGTGGGGGGGCGGAGGGTGAGAAAACCTGGATTTGTGCTGGAAATGGCCCAACTTGATGATCACTTTAGATAAGCTATTACCAGCAGGACAGTGGGGTGGGAGGGGGTATTGTTTCATGGTCTCTGTGTGTATATAATGTCTACTGCAGTTTCCACGGTATGCATCTGATGAAGTGAGCTGTAGCTCACGAAAGCTCATGCTGAAATAAATTGGTTAGTCTCTAAGGTTCCACAAGTACTCCTTTTGAGTTTAGATGGGTAGATTCACACATCTAGCAAAAGAATGGGTTTGGGGGAGGAATATCCAGGATACAGTAGGGGTGGTGGATTGAAAACTGGGGTGAATGACAACAGCAATAGTGGACAGAAATGTGGAAAGAAACAGGACACCAGAGGACTGCTGAGAGACACTATATGCCACAGATAGCATGAAGAGGCATAATAACTGCACAAACAGAAATACAGAATGCAGAGGATTGAGGAGAGGCACCATCTAATGGTCTGAACACAGAATGGAAATAGAGAACTCCTAAATTCTTAACTTAGCTCTACCACTGGCTCATTATATGACCTTGGAAGATTGAGTTAGCTCTCTGCTTCAGTTCCCTCATTCATAAAAAGAATTCTCTCTCTCAGGTTTTTATGAGCCAGTTTATTTAGATAATGTTTATAAAATAGAATATGTAAATCATTATGTAAACCTTATTATTAGACAATCAATTAAATGAGCAGAGCTATGCCTATGTACAGGTATGGTTCACAGGACCCATGCACAAACAAGTTAAGGCCTTCCTGTACAGAGAGATGTGATTTGTTGAGATAGAAGCAGGTTGGATAATTCCCACATTTCTTCATATGCAGATATCTGAGTGTAATAGCCTTATACATGCATGTATCCACTCACAGAATTTTGCTGTTATAGCCTGCTGGCCACATGTATCACAGGTATATCTAATTACATGACATCAGGGGCTGATATTCCCAAAGCTGGCAATAAAATGTGCCATAAGTGCCCGCCTGCATGAGTTACTACTCCAGGTTATCAATCCATGGAGCACTCCTATCCCAATCCACTTCATCAAGCAAGTACAAAAAGTGTTTAAAAAACAACAACAACATGATTTGGCCACAATCCTCCTTGTGACAAATCAGCAGAGTTGCAAGCAATGCTTCCTGTGAGAATGAAAGGAAGCTCTGCCTTCATGACTGATTATTCAGTGGGAGACAGGTGGTCTGGCACTGGTAAGAGGCATTAAAAAATTAAAAACCTATTTTTAAAAAGGGATACTGCTAGTGGACTGATATAGATGTAAGCTGGCAAGAGACCCAGCCATCTGCAGCACAGATTCTGCTATCCACTTTATGGAACAGGAGTGACTCCAGGCTTTTAAGAAGTTTAACACCCCTATTTAGATACTTTTTTTTTTCTGGATAGATTTAGACTTAGGAAATAGCATCATTTACTCTAGTATGGAGACTGAGAGAAAAAACAAGATAACTTCAGTGTAAGGAGTAAAAATGCTTGAAAAATAGAGGTGGATCAGTGAGCACAGCTGAACATAAACCTAGCCAGCCTACCAGTTATTGCAACCTGTAGCTTACGGAGCTTGGGTATAATAACAGCTAAGTGTTCAGCAGGCAGAACCTCATGTAAATTGCTCCATCATTCTGTGCAGCGGGAAGAGTGCTGCACAGGAAAGTTTAATATGTTTAATTATTAAATGCACATCCAGTTAATAAGCAAGATAATGAATCCTATTACAGAATCTGAGATTTACTTTCTGTAGAACTGTAAAAATAATAGAATCTAAACTAATAATAGGCATTACTTGTATTCAGTTTCTATATCCCTAGTCCTGGGGTTTAACTGTTCTATTACCCTGGCAGTGGGTGATCTCACTGAGGACATATCCATCTGTTATATGGCATATCACCACACTGGCATAATATAATATACCCGGCATACAACAGGCAGCTAGTCACTTACTATTTATTTGCTTTGGGCTAGTGCTCAGAGGCTCCAACCTGGATTTGGGCCCCACTGTGGTATGGAAACACAAAAATGGTCATTGCTTTGAAGCGTTTATAATATAAACAAAAATAGAAATAGATTTATTAGAGTAATAGATATCAAGTCAGCCTCTAAAGCAACATATTTGCAGTCAGGTTTTCACTGAAGTTGCAGGGACAGAATTAACAATTGTGTAGAGATCAGTTGTAAAATGTAATCGCAGAACATAAAAAAACTACTATTTCATAACAGCATAAATCCTATTAGGCTATTAGCAATTGAAATTAACTGTTCCCCCATCATAGCTTCTTACCAATGTGTCTTTATCATTAATTTTGGCAACACACTGACCCTTAAGACTAGTAACTAACCAGTACAGAAATTAAATAAATTTGTAGTATGTTGCTACCATAGGTTAGATGTAATTCAGTCGTTGAAAAATGTCAACTGCAAATACAGGTCTTAAATAGTTACAAAATTATATATTTTTAGATTTACAAAACATTATGTCCTTTGCCTACAGTATCAAATATATTTCTACCTAAAAGATATATTTTAGTTTACCAGTTAATATGATTTTTGTACTGGAAAAAAAGTAAAACAAATAGAAAACAAGTAACTATGACTATCAAGGAAGATGTTTTCTATGTTAATTTATTTGAAGTAAAATTGTAATGACGCCAAACTATTGAGGAGGGAGCTGGGATATGGAGTGGGGTAGAAGGAAAATTTAAACTGAACCTCTATTCAAATTATGTTTTTCCTTAGTTTAGAATGCAGGTTTGCCATTAGAAGAATTTTATATATTGCCGTTATAAACCAATATTAGCACAATATATTAGCAAAATAATAAATAACTTATTTATAAAATTTTAAATCACAAAGCAGTAGAAGGAAATGTGCATCTTGTGAGACAATTGCCCAAAATTATTTCCTGTGTCACATTCTACGATAACTCCATAGAATTTGTTCACTTTTTTCCATATTAAATAGTAGTTGCCACCTTGATGTGGTGTCCCACCAGACATTCCTTCATTACACCCTCTGATCCACCCATGAAAGGCACTGGCTGTACCACTACCTAGCACCAAAGGATAATCTGCAGGGACATCATAAATGCTTCTTTGCAGTATCTCGAGAACTTGAGGGCAGCTAATTACTTTCTTACCCAAAGGACCGGAAGTGGCTCCTATTTGACTGGCAGGACAAGTCATCAGAAAGTGCATAGGAATCTTTCCCAATTTGTTGCAAGCATGAAAAGCTGACAATACAGGACCCTGTTCTAGACCCTTATGTGACAACCATAGACCAAACCCTTACCCAAACCTAAAAGTGGGGTTTCAGGCTTGAGATTGCCTATCAGCCCAATTTACCATAGATTACTGCCATGACTGGAACAGCTGGAATCAACCGGACTCATGTTTGATTCTGAAACACAACTCTCAGAGCCAGAACTAAACAAACCTTGAGACAAATTATAACTGATGAAGGCAAGTGGCCAATAGCTGAGTAGATAATTATCCTGGTTTAGTGAAGGACAGTGCAGAGAGAAGAATTTAAAGGGACACTGGACGTTTTTAAATCTTGTTTTAATGTACCATAATGGCATTTAACCACAGCAATGAATTCAGGGTGGTAGAGGAATGGGGTGACAAGCTTAATGCTATGCCAAGTAAAAAGAAAAAAAAAAGTAGATGACTGGAGACCCTGTCCCTTCTCCAAGACAGATTTGGGATCACTGTCCACTATATCCTCGTGGGACAGTCACTAGCTGACATGCAAATGTTCTATGATAGACTCATACTGAGGTGATAACATCTTTGTCACACAGCAGCCCTGCAAGAAAAATTACCTCTAACTGCACTGAATTCTTGCAAAAGTGACACTTCCTCTCTACCTCTGCAAAAGTAGAAATACATTTAGGAATGTAGCCTGCAATTCTCTACAGGATGTCCTTCGGCCATCTGCAGTACAGGTCACAAACCACAAGCAAGTAAACATAAGGAAAAGTCACCCTAGGTTACTCCCCACTGATATCAACCTTGATGATATGTTAGGAGATAGTGTGAATTTACTAATTCCTTAGAAAATGTTTTCTGTCCATGATTTCTGCAAGATATCTTTCCCAGATAGATTGGATAAACAATTTGCAGTATATTATTCATGAACTAAACAATAATTCTGTTGGCTGTATGTAGTGTGCGATTGATCACGAACAGGGTGCCAGGCTCAAGGATTCTGCAAAGGAATGCAGGTATGCTATGCTGAGCTACTTTGATACCAGACTTGAATCCTACAGGTATGTACAATATAATTACTCTAAACCTTAGTAGGTGGATTTAATTAGTTTCAGTTAGAAAAGGAACAGAAAACTAGGGTCTGTGACAGAGAGGTCCTGTATGGAAAACTAGAACAGCCAGTCTTGGAGAGAAAATTCAGGCTGAAGTTTATGTTTTAGGGTTATTTTTTAAGTTAGCAATAAAGCCTAACCGCACAAAACGGGTTTTGTCTCTCTGTGGTATATGTATCCTTTGTTCAGGGGAGAGTGGGAACTTCACCTACTTTAAGTCACCTGGAATTTTACTGCTCCCTGGCTGGATAACAGAAGCTTTTTTTAAATTATTTATTTATTTAAAATATCAGAGAATAAATAGACACCAAATAGCAAGAAACAAAAAAATCTCGTTTGTGCAGCAATATTCTTGTTGATATACAAATGTGGCTACTGATGCAAAGCCACTCACCAAAGCTCAGTGTGAACAAAATGTCTTTGCATGAATGTCTGCAAATAGCAAACAACAAGGGTGTATGAATATTATTGAACTGAACATCGGTTCAGAACTTGAAAAGATTCACAAATACTGATCTGCAGTCTTAGGCCAACCTTGTTACAGAGACTTGTTTTTAAATCCTTTCATAAACATGAAAGCCTATTCCCAATAGGGGAGAGTTTCAGCTGTCTCCAAAAACACACTTTTTTATTTAAAAAGTCAATGACATTAATGGTGGGCTAATTAATGGTGGCTGAGGAATGAGGGTACACAACAGGTTAAAATGGCACTGAAGGAACACACAGATTTTCTCCACAACTGCACACTGAAAAGTTCTGAATAAAATAGTCAATGGTAGCGCCAATCATGAGCCAGCAAACAGGGTCCCAGAATATCTTCTTTATGCATAAAATTCTTGTTTGAGAGCAGCCAACTCCCTCACAACTGCAGAAACGAGGGAGCAATCAATGAGAAATTGGTCAAGAGCGGCTCCAGTGTGAGATAGATGTCACTATGGTGAACCAGCAATGCCACTGACTACCAAGATGAGTTAGCAAAATAGCATATTTTTATACAGTCCTACAACCTATGTGAAAGAAGGCTGATTTGCGGGAAAAAGTACAATGATCTTTTTTCAGTGTATAAACATCTAACAACTCCTGGGGCTTCACTGTTTCCAATCCCTCATTCTCCTTTCCTACCTCCTTTTCCCCAGGCTCTTAACTCCCAACCACTTGAATAACAATTAATAATACTTTGTACTTCTATGGAGTCTTACATGGAGGATCTTAGAGCTCTCTATTCATAATGACTGTTCACACCACTTGTCTGAGATACAGAATTGTCCTCATTTTACAGATGGAGAAAACTGTATCACAAAGAGGTTAAGTGACCTACCCACAGTCATTGGCAGGACTGGGAACAGAAACAAAGAGCATGTCTACACTCGCAGAGTTACAGCACTGGGAGTTACAGTGCTGCTCAGAGAGCGGTAAAGGGAAACTGCTGTTGTGTGTTCACGCAGTCAGTGGCCTGCGCAATAATGTGTTCACACCTGTGGCAGTTGCCATGGTATTCAGAGCATTGCACTCTGGGAGCTAACCCACAAAGCATTTCTTCCTCTTCTGCTGCTAAGAGTTGTGGGAAGATGGAGGAGGGTCGCAGGGCATCCTGGGTCTTGACCAAATGCCCCGTGATGCATTCCTTTGCATCCCAGCAATCCCTGTGCTTCCGTCCACATTTGGTGCCATCTTTCAATGGTTTGTGTACTGCGTGCTGCTAGACCGGTGCCGAGAAGGGGAGGCTCAGGAGCATGGGACACCCTTAATTCCTTTGGCTGTAAAAACTGAGGTGGAGCTGACGGACCAGGAGTCGGTGCTGGTGGAGCTGGCGGAGGCAGAGTCTGCTGGGGAATCTGCTGATGCACCAAAGGGTGTCCCTGGGGTGCAAGCTGGCTCAGCAGAGTAGGTGCCCCTGAGGTAGGCATTGTCAGGGAGGCTGGAGACCCCAGGAGGCTTGGTGCCAAGAGTGTCGACTGCAAAAGTGGCGCCACATGATCAAAGGATGGTGCCACAGCCGCCGCTTGTAATCTCGGCACCACAGGAGCTCTTGGCACCACAGTGATCGAGGTGGCCGAGGGAGAGCTGAAAGAGGTGGGCAACTGAAAGCCCTGAGCCTCAGTAGCATATATGGGGGCAGCTGACTCACGGTCGGTGCCTGAGGTGCCGCACCTTAAGTGAAAGGTACTGAGCCACGGAGCAGCAGTTACTGGAGATATGAGAGCCAGTTTTAACTTCTTCCCCGAGGAACGGCTCCTGAGTGGGGAGGAAGCTGGCTGTTTTTTTGGTTTGGCTTTGCCTCTGAAGGGTGTTACAGAGGTGTGCTGTCCAGGGTCAGACGCAGGTCTGAGAGAGTTTTCCAGAGCAGCATTTTAAGTCTGGGCTCCCTGTCCTTGCGGGTCCGCGCTTTCAGTTTGTCAGAGTGGATGCATTTTTGGGGTACATGAGACTCCCCCAAACAGCATACACACTGTGAATGCCAGTCTGAGATGGGAATGGCCTCATTACAGGAGGCGCATTTCTCGAAGCCTGGAGAACCAGGCATGTCTGTAACCCCAGAGGTGGGTTGGTTTTTTTTGTTTGTTTTTTAAAGAAATAAATGTAACAGTTAACGTATCTTAACTAAATAGTAACTCTAATGACTAAAAACAATCTAACTAAACTGAGAAACCAACTAACTAACTAATCTCAAAGAGCACTGCTGAACTCCGTCTCTAGCCAGGGACAGTAGAGAAGGAACTGAGGAGCCCGGGCTTTGCACGAGCTATTAGAACACTGACCGCTCGAGAGGCAGGCACAGCCCGTAGGGGTTCTGCTGTAGAAATCTCCGATCGAAGGCGCCGGGACACACCTTGACCTGAAGTGGAGCACCCACAGGGACAGCTCTCGAAGAAGAATATTTGTTGCTATGCTCAGGAGTGCAGTGCTTGTAATGATAGGAGGTGATTGTGATTGGTGCAGACGATACAATATGAAGGTTAAACATAATTGTATGCTGCTTTGCAGGGCTCTGTTTGCTTTCAATTAATAGAATAAAGATTACTTTCAAACCAACACAATTCTTCTTTAAAAGAACAACAACCGGAGGAGGGAGTCAAACAAACAAACAAAAAAAAACCATCAGCAGTGATGAGATGGGAGAAGGGAAGGCCCCAGGAGGAGGTGGGGTCCTGGGATGACTGAAGGTTTGTGTATGTCCAGGGATCATATCCCACCTTCTCCTTTGCAGTACAATGCAGCGGGTACTGTACTTCAGCAGGGCCAAACTGCAGAGGGATGGGTGTTGAGTGCAGTGGATGAGAGTCTGCAGTGCTGAACTGTGATGGGGGAGGACTGGAATGCCACAGGTATAGACTGGAACCAGGAGGTTCATAACAATGTGTTGGTGGTGTCTGGGGAGCATGAGAAAGTTTTGTAACAGTGGCTGCAGGGGAGGGCAGGTGCGAAGCTGCTCGGTTTGCAGATCTAGTATCACCTGGAGCGTGTCTGTTTGGCACTCCATAACATTTAAGAGCTATTTCGTGGCTTCATTCTGGCATGCTGCATTCTCCTTTCGGTCCCTCTTCTCACTGTCCCACCACTCCTTCAATTCCTGTTTCTCAGCAGTGGAGTGCATCATAACATCACGCAGAAAGTCCTCCTTAGTTCTTATTGGAAGCTTTCTAATTCTGCACAGCTGTTCAGCTGCCGATAAAAAAAGAGGGAGGTTGGGTTTCCACGGTCATCTCTGTGACGTTTAAACGCAACATTTTACAGAAGCAGTATTGTTTGCAACACAGAGAACACTGATTAAGTGATTTAAAACACAGCCAGTACTCTCACACCTGTCACTAACTGGCTGACCCAAGCAAGCACACATGAGCCACAAGACCCCCCAAATGGCGAGTAGCCACAGGGGTAGGGTAAATCACTCTTCCTGGATCCTGCTGTACACAGGGCACATGGCTCTTTGAGAGAGACAGCACTGTAGGGGTGGCCTGATAATCATTCCTGTCCCCACATTTTCCACAGGATATAATCATTATGGAAGATATCTTGCTGCTGAGGGTGAGCAGGAAATCAAGGGAGGGTCTTCTCCAAGACTGCGGCTTCCGCCCTGGCCCCATGCAGCTCACCTGTGGCAAGAAACAAAGGAGCTCTGCCGAAGAACCTGCAGCAGCGGATTGCCCAGTATCTCCATGAGAGTTTCCTCAAGATCTCTGAGGCAGATTCCCGTGAAGTGAAGGAGTCAATCAACAGCCTGTTCTGATGCTCAGATTAGGCATGTGGTGGGAGACAAGCCTGCTTTCTGTAACCCTCCTGCCTCCAACAACTTGCTTCAGCAATTTCCAAAATCAAATCCACTTACCAGGGGTCTCAACTTCTGATTGCACTTTGCCAAGATACAACTGCTGTTACTGGCTAGCCTCCTCCGGGGTAGAAAAGAGCTCCTGGCTGCATGCCTCTGTGACCTCCAAGTCATGCCTCTGGGTTCCCCTTCCACTCCAAATCCTCATCCAAGATTTCCTCCTCCTGGCTTGGTCCACACTTGACTGGCACGCAAGCCACCGAAGTATCCACAATGGTCTTTGCAGTGGAGGTGGGTTCACCGCCAAATATCATGTCCAGCTCTTTGTAGAACCAGCAGGCGCAGCGTGGGCGCAGCGGTTTGCCTCCCGTGCCTTGTGGTAAGTGTTCTGCAGCTCCTTCACTTTGACCCTGAATTGCAGTGTGTCCCAGTCGTGGTCTCTTTCTGTCACGCATAATGAAATGTATCCATAGGTATCATAATTCCTATGCCTGGAGTGCAGCTGGGACTGGACAGCCTCTTCTCCCCAAATGCTGATTAGGTCCAGCAGCTCAGCATTGCTCCAATAGGGGATCGCCTGGTGCATGGAGCAGGCATGGCTACCTGGAAAGATGTGAGAGCACTGCAAGTATCACCGAGCAAACAGGAAGGGGACTTTCAAAATTCCAAAGGAATTTATGGGGTGGGAATGATGGTTGGTCACCTGAGGGTAGGGCAGCAGAGTTCAAACTGATGACCAGAGAGGCGAGAACAGGCATTGTGGGACTCCTCCCAGAGGCCAATCGCAGCGCTGTAATCGACCCCAGAGTCTACACTGGCACCACAGTGCTGTAGCCCCGGTGCAAAAAGCTCGATGCCTCTCGTTGGGGTGGTTTTTTTAAAGCGCTGCAACTGCGCAGTTTCTGCGAACTAAGTGGCTTGGCAGTGTGTACACCTCGGGATTTACAGCGCAGAAAGCGGCTTTACAGCACAGAAACTTGCCAGTGTAGACAGGGCCTTAATCTATTAACTCCAAGCACTGGGCCACATTCCCATCCTTTGCACATAAGCAAAACAATCCTGTCATTGGGCATTACACCTTCAGACACCTCAGGTGTCGTCTTATTTAACAGTGTTACAACACCTTTTCAGTAACATTTAATTTACAAAGGCCATTCTGGAAACACATACTGTTCACAAAAAGAAGAGAACATTACTTTTGTTCTACATGCAAAGCACCTGTTAGTAGAAGATATTCTGGGAATTATATCAAATACTGTACATTCACATAAATACCGTTTCTTCAATGGTATGCAATGTTGTTAAAGATCTAGTGTAAAACTATTGTCAAGATGAAAATTATGGTAAGTCAAAGTTCCTGAAGCTAGTCAGATAACTGGCAAAAAGAAACATCAACTTTTAGTTCACAGGTAGTATCCAAGGGGGAAAAATGCCCTCTCTTTTCAAAACTTTACCTTGGTACGTACAGCTAAGTGCAAATGGTTCATTCCCCAACTACCGTTAATTAGCCCATCTCTAACACCAGTGCCTTTTGAAATAAAGTGTTAGAATCAGCTAAAATTCTCCCGCACTGGGAAAACTGTTTTGTACTCATAAAAGGATTAAAAAAAGAAGTGTTCACATTTTTCACAGCCACTTATTCAGTGACATTTAGAGAGTCTACAATACTTAATGAGAAAGCAATTTCATTATACTGTTAAGAAAGCTTTAACTCAACGCTAACAAAAATCTTAGAAACTTTCAGAATGTCTCATTTAACCCTTTGAGAAAGCCATTTACAAACCTATGCACTCCTGAAAACTTATCCAACAAGGTATCCCATTAAGGGGTTGAAAAAAGGCATCTCTACAAATAATTTTCAAGTCTACAGATGTGGAAAGCCTGCATCCTGCTGATAAAACTGAAAAGCATTTTCATTTGCCAGTAAGACCAAAAACTGCATGGTTATGTCATGTTCAACACAGCAGGTAACCATCTTTTGTAGTCTGAGAATAAGAAACTGTACTTGACCAGAGTTTATTATGAAATATATGACATGGTAACAAAACTAAGTGAAAATTCCATTGCATTGTAAACATCCAGTGAGGCCTTCAACATAGGAGTATCCTTAAATGACCATTATACACTATAATTATATGCTCCAATCCTATGA
Source organism: Lepidochelys olivacea (assembly GCF_965140295.1). Taxonomy (NCBI): domain Eukaryota; kingdom Metazoa; phylum Chordata; order Testudines; family Cheloniidae; genus Lepidochelys; species Lepidochelys olivacea. The sequence continues at coordinate 25,865,099 of NC_140417.1, read as the reverse complement.
GCTGGTGAGCACCATTCTCTGAGTAGGGTAAGATGAAACAGGGGTAGCACTTGTGCAGCTGCAGCCTTAAAGGTGTAAGCCATTTCCTAGTGCCAACAAAGTCCATTGGCTTCAGTTGGAATTAAAGATACTCACAGGAGGCACTTTGCACCTTGCCAGATCAGGCCAATGATTATGAATTATGGAGACAAAAGTTATACGAAAGAGCTAGGGTTGGGGATGCTTTACCGCTTTTTGTATTTGGATGAATTAAATAAATTGTTTAATGCTCATGAACATGAGGAAAAAGAGCAACAGTCAGATGTGGATCAGGCCCTTCAAAGGGATTTTCACATATAATTCTTCAAATCTTCTTCAGTCTTGATCTAAGTGACATCTAGAATACTGGACCAAAAACCAGAGGTGAGTCTAAACAAATCTGAAACAGTCTAGAAGGAATCTACATTGTAACTCAGACTTTCTGTAGGTACCTTCAATGTATATATTACACTAACAGACTCTACAGCAAGAATTCACAATTACTTTTATAGCAAGGACCACAATTTAGCAGAGGTTGTCTCACAGACCAACTACCTAACCATTTACAGTTACATGGACCACCTTCCCTCCAATTCACATTTATATACTGTGCCTGTGGCAATGATAGCAATTGTTTACATGGGAAAGAAATATTAGGAAAATATGTGAAGGTATTTTTGAATAGGATTTGGCAACTAGAAATGAAAAAGAGCCATCTCATCAGCCAGCATTCTGCAAATGACCAGTGATCCATGGACCACAGCTGGATAGCTGCTCCTCTAGTCTCTTTCTAGATTTAAACTCCTTTGGCAAATTCAGAGGTGATGTGTTGTGTACATTAGATCACCGAGCACTAAGGCCTTGCCCAAACACAGAAATTGTACTACTTTAACTACAGTTAAACCTCTCTAGCAAGCACACAGCTATAATGATATAAAAGTGCTTATATATTGGTATAGTTTATTCCCATACTGCAAAGAGAATAAACTAGAGTGTCCTAAGCACTTTTATAGTGGTATAACTACAGCCCCACTGCAAATTGAACAAATTTTTATTTCAGTAGAAGTCACTCTCCACATCTGGAATTCACCATTACAAAATGTGCGTAGACCAGCTCAAGGGCCATTTTACGGTAACCTAAAGTGGTTGAAAACTTGGAATTTCCATTCTGAAATTTCGTTTCATCCTGAATCAGAACAAAAAGTCAAAATTTTGAAATTTCCCACAAAAATGAAACTTCTGAAAAATTTTATTTCAGAAGTATCAAAATGACCTTATCAAAATGCTTTATTTTAACAAGGTCAGAGTGCTTCATTTTGAATATATTATTACTATACCAAAAAAGCACTTCAATAATTTGTCATAGAAAATGTTGATGAAATTGATACATCTATGAAATGAATCAGCATTTTCCAATGGAAACCCGTTGGCTGGAAAATGTGCAACAAACTCTACAGTAATTTAGACACTGTTAGAAATACTTACACCTACACTGTTTATGTCTAAGGGAGTATAAGGAGGAGGGGGGTATTTTAAATTACACTGTCTTACAGAACTTTGGGTGCAAGGTACACTTAAACTCTCTTGTACTCAGACAGCCTTGGAACAAATTGTAGCCACTCTAAGAAAGTCTAAGTTAGGGAAAGGAGTTCTAAGTTATACATCCTTGTTGAATTTGACCCATCGCGTTCTTCTAACAAAATTCTGTAAAAATCCTAAATTACATTAAAAAGGTGATAATTATCAGTATGTTCACTTTTAAACATAATTGTTCTTTCAAACATAAATGACAATTATACCTAACAGTTAGCAAGTCTGAAGATTTTTCTTTTTGAAGATGGTCCTTATGTGTAGATCTAAAATCAGCACCAGATGAAAACCTCTAGGGACAATTTATCCCAAAAGAGCCACACATGCTTATCTTCTAAAGGTGACTTAAGTGAGGTCTATTTATAAGCCAATAACTCCTAAATGTGCTCCTGATCTACTGTGTTTCAGATGCTGGTGCTCTAAAATGGGCATTTTTAGCATAATACTTCATTAATTCAATTTCTACTGTCTGAAAAAGCACTTAACTAAATGTCCATTTCAGTAGTGCAAGTTACTCTTGAGTATAAGTAAAATAACTCATATCCAGTAACTTTCCCTGATGCAAAGCTGACGCAGAGCCATATGGTGACACATGTTTGTATAAATATACCTGCTACTTTACAAGTGTCAGTGAAAAATCTCTGGAAACAAGATCACTTTGACAATTTGGGACAGTATCTAAATGATTTTGGTACCACTGAAGACACCCACAACGCTGACTTGTATAAGATGGCCAAATACTTGTAGACGGTGATATTTATAACCATGTGTGACCAAGACAGTTTCAAGTGTGTTACATCTTTACAATGCCACAGCAGCCCAAGAACTGAATATCTTTCTTAATGGACATCGCTTGAAATACAGATCCCCAACCAGTCTACCTCAGAGTAACCCTAGATGTAATATTTCTCACATATCTTAGCCACCTGAGAAAAACTGTGGCTAAAGTAAAAAGAAAAGGAGTACTTGTGGCACCTTAGAGACTAATAAATTTATTTGCGCATAAGCTTTCATGAGCTACAGCTAACTCGGCTGCTACTCTGAAACCTGTGGCTAAAGTGAGGTCGTGTAATAACCTTCTAAGCAAATTGGCTGGCACATCATGGGGAGAATGAAGCACTCATGAAATTTGATTCATCTGACATAGATTATTTTGGGTGCTGCATTTATATAATGGAATAACTCATTTTAGAATAATAAATTGTATTATTTTCTTGTACCCAGGAGAAATATAAATATGATTCAGATAAATGTATTTTCAGTTAGGCCCATTCTGTGCCTGAAAACAACAGAAAGGCACAATGAAAAAAACCTTCTCGTTAGCTGTAGTTCTGGCTAAAGTGAGAACTACTGAATAAACAGAATTTATATATATCTGGGGTGTGAGTCTATGAGAGTGCCTCTTAGTCAGATACTCATAAGGAACAAAAACACATTTCTGACAGTGAGAAATTTGATAAAAAGTTGTATAGCCCTCACGTGCCACTGAATATTAACAGTAAAGAGGCACCACCAACTTGAAAGCTAATCCATAATTTAGAAAAGTGAATGCAAAGTTGTTTCAGGCACCACACCTGGTCCTGAAAAATCCTGTCATGTTATGTGGTGGTACAATCCAAATTTTCTATTTTTTAAAATTACTTTCTCCTCACCATACAGTGTGAAATATCTGCAGCAAAAGGAGAAACTGACTAAATGAGTACAGGAGAAAACACTGAAAATGATTAAAACACAAAACAAACACACTGAGAAAGGAAAAAATCTCCCGCTAATTCAGTTGCAGAAATATTAAATGTTATTTTCAGAGAGAAGTGTGATTTTTAATCTGACAATGTCTCTTAAAGCGTAAGAATCTCCTCATGTCAGAATTATAACCTTTGCATGAAAAATAATAGGCATTTCAATTTATTGTGTACTTGTCCTCACTAAAATCCTGATCCAACAGCCATTGAAGTCAATGGGAATCTTTCAGCTCCTGAAGCTAAATAGTGTTTTAAAGTAAGCAGACACCGATCAGTGCAGTAAAATCATCATTTATATAAAAATGAAATCAGTGTTACCAAATAAGGCTACTGGATATCTCAAATTTATTTACAGAAACAGTTTTGGGGTTGGGGTTTTTGGGGGTAGCCCTAAGGAGGAGACAGGAAGAACAGAGGAGAATCAGCCAATTAGAAACAGCTTATTTGAACAAAAAAACTGTACACATTTAAAAACTGCATCCTTTATGTAAAAGCTGGCTTCTGGATGTCAGAAATATTCCACAGAACAATCACAATACAGGTCTTCACTAACGATGCACTTAGCTCTCACTATTGCACTAATACCAAGGTTATACACTTTGAAACAACAAAAAGAAAAGGAGTACTTGTGGCACCTTAGAGACTAACCAATTTATCTGAGCATAAGCTTGTATCCACAGTATGCATCCGATGAAGTGAGCTGTACCTCACGAAAGCTCATGCTCAAATAAATTGGTTAGTCTCTAAGGTGCCACAAGTACTCCTTTTCTTTTTGCGAATACAGACTAACACGGCTGTTACTCTGAAACCTTTCTAACAACAGTCTATTCTACTGACATTATTATCCTCCAATTATTACACTATAGGATCAGGACATTTTCAGTCTAGTTGGCAATGATATACGTTAAATTTAAGTAGTATGCAAAACTACAGTTATTTCAGGCCATGAATGAACAGACTGCAGCTGAAATGGCCAATGTGTCTTTGTTTCAGGAAACAACAGGATATCCGCATTTTAGTTCAAGACAAAAAAAAAAAAAAAAAACCCGCTAAAGAAATTACTCACTCTTGCATCAAGGCTGCAGATACTGATTGCATCTTCATCTTGGGTACTCTGTTTCCGTTTCTTCTGTAAAATAAAATGGAAAGAAAAGCTCAGACATTGGTAAAGATTACCAAGTTGCCAGGAAGAAGATCTTGAAACAGATAAGTAAGCATGTAACAGATATCACAAAATAATACTTTAATCATTTGTTCTTTCTTTACGCATATTAATAGTTCAAGAGGATAACAGCTACATGTGACTATTAGTTCTATATTCACTTGTTTGTGCCATTGTTTTCTTATTGGCATATTCTATCTAGCTACTATATATTAGGGTCTGCTTCCTCTTCCTATCCTCCCACCTCCTCATATCACCTCACAGTAATCCAAATTATAAACCCCAGTTTTAGGCATAATTCAGAGGTAGTATAATAATTAGCTGCATGAATCAAACTTGCCATGGCTATTTGTTCATAAAAGGATACGGGATCTTCAACTTCCATGTAGGCACCCACCAGATACCTATTTTAACCTGACAGAGGGGGATGGTAGCTCTGTCAGAGCTGCATACCCTCTCCAGTAGTCATTTTAACACAAAACATCTTAATGAGAAGTTAGTGAGAACTTTTTGACTGAAACGTATTGCTCAGATACTGAGCAGTCATTTAAAGACAGGTGCACTCTACTATTATGTTTAAATTCCTTGTTGTGACTTCAGAAGGGTGATTCAAAGAAGAATTGAACTCCTGACCAAAAGAAGTGCTTCAGCCACCACAACCTAATGGGAATGTTCTGTTCTCTTACTACTATCATGCTTCAGCAAAGTAGAAGCCAAAACCTACCAGCCCAAATCCAACAGTTTCACTTCAAGCATAGTTACTGCTGCCCAGCACCAAATTACTCTGCGCAGAAGCAAATATTCTTGTACTGTATTTGTTTGCCTGACTGGGTCCTTATGTAATTTTCAAATGCCCTGTGCTTATTCCATTTCTGAATGTGATCAGTTTCACAAGGCTGCTATTACTTTCCACTTACAAGTCTTCCCTAATGATGATTGAGATTGTGTTTGAGTTTTCCTTTTATGAGTTGTTAGAACACTATGCACTCCATGAAACACACACAAAAACCCTGCATATTATTATAGTTTAATTAATTATGCCCCAAATACGCTAATAGTTGTACTACTGGTAAAGACAATGGGTAAAATTTTCAAAAATGCCTAAATCATTTTGAAAATGAGTTTAGGCTCCTAAGTCACATGGGCTCTTTACATTATATTGTTATATTGAAAATATTTTACTTCTAACCAAAACCATGAGAGAAACACTTACACATTGTGCATTGCATGCAGTTTGACAAGACAATATGAATGTTTTATATTAAAATTACTTAAAATACAGAAATAAAAGTTTATTGTGTTTGCGTGTGCATGTGTGCATGCACGTGTGCACACACAGTTGACATTACGTCTTTCCAATATATAAATTTCAACAAACAAATGCTATCTCCAAATAGCCAACATGGCAAAGTTTGAAAAACAAGTGAATTTATACCACAAGAATTATATTAAAATATATTTGGCTTTCTGGTAAATAGGTCAGTGATCCCATTCTGTCACGTATTCACTTTTTTTGTTTTGTGACATGACAGATATGCTTCTGAAGTCTTCACACAAGTTCATCACAAGAGAATTCTCTATGCCCAGTGAAAAACAAATAGTATGAAAAAACATTTAACAGAGCTCTGCATTTTCTATTGCACCAAACTGATTTAGGAAACAAGAGAAGTCAGTACATTTGATCCTTATTTATCCAGCTGTGTTGTCTTCCTTGTCAAACAGAGATAAGTGTTTGAGATAACAGAAGATTTATTTCCCAGTCTGTGAATTCTATGTGTGGTAAAGAAGGTAAGCAAAAACATATAGATGACACATTGGGCCCCAGTTTTATGGCAAGGCCCAAGTTTAAGTAAAATTCAAGAATGTTTTACTTCTCACTGAAGTATCTGAATATTACACATCTTTAAAGAAAGCCCCTCAAAGCAGTGACAGTCTATATTCTTATAGGTCTGCACACTCTTACAGCGACATATAGAAATAATTATAATTCACCTGTATGGCTTAATAGTGGTAAAACAATAAGGTAGCCTGACCCTTGTAGTCAATATCGCTAATTCCTACCTTACAGTCAGAGATAAAGCAATGAAAGAACAGCTGCTTTGGAAAAGATACAAGAAGACGCGAGACAAAAAACAAAGCTGAAAAATGCAGTGTAGCTGTAAAAAGAAAAGGAGTACTTATGGCACCTTAGAGACTAACCAATTTATTTGAGCATAAGCTTTCGTGAGCTACAGCTCACTTCATCGGATGCATACTGTGGAAACTGCAGAAGGCATTATATACACAGAGACCATGAAACAATACCTCCTCCCATCCCACTCTCCTGCTGGTAATAGCTTATCTAAAGTGATCACTCTCCTTACAATGTGTATGATAATCAAGTTGGGCCATTTCCAGCACAAATCCAGGTTTTCTCATCCTCTGCCCCCCCCCCCCCCCACACACACACACAAACTCACTCTCCTGCTGGTAATAGCCCATCCAAAGTGACCACTCTCTTTACAATGTGTATGATAATCAAGGTGGGCCATTTCCAGCACAAATCCAGGTTTTCTCACACACACACACCCCCCCCCACACACAAACTCACTTTCCTGCTGGTAATAGCTCATCCAAACTGACCACTCTCCTTACAATGTGTATGATTGTCAAGGTGGGCCATTTCCAGCATAAATTCAAATTTAACCAGAACGTCTGGGGGTGGGGGTAGGAAAAAACAAGGGGAAATAGGCTACCTTGCATAATGACTTAGCCATAGGGCCTAATAACATCAGCCACACTATCAGAGGCTCGTTCACCTGCACATCCACCAATGTGATATATGCCATCATGTGCCAGCAATGCCCCTCTGCCATGTACATTGGTCAAACTGGACATTCTCTATGTAAAAGAATAAATGGACACAAATCAGATGTCAAGAATTATAACATTCATAAACCAGTCGGAGAACACTTCAATCTCTCTGGTCACGCAATTACAGACATGAAGGTCGCTATCTTACAACAAAAAAACTTCAAATCCAGACTCCATCGAGAAACTGCTGAATTGGAATTCATTTGCAAATTGCATACTATTAATTCAGGCGTAAATAGAGACTGGGAGTGGCTAAGTCATTATGCAAGGTAGCCTATTTCCCCTTGTTTTTTCCTACCCCAACCCCCCCGACGTTCTGGTTAAACTTGGATTTATGCTGGAAATGGCCCACCTTGATAATCATACACGTTGTAAGGAAAGTGGTCAGTTTGGATGAGCTATTACCAGCAGGAGAGTGAGTTTGTATGTGTATGGGGGTGGGGGGGTGAGAAAACCTGAATTTGTGCTGGAAATGGCCCACCTTGATTATCATGCACATTGTAGGGAGAGTGGTCTCTTTGGATAAGCTATTATCAGCAGGAGAGTGAGTTTGTGTGTGGGTGGGGGGTTTTTTGGGGGGGGTGTGAGAAAACCTGGATTTCTGCTGGAAATGGCCCACCTTGATTTTCATACACATTGTAAGGGGAGTGGTCACTTTGGACAAGCTATTACCAGCAGGAGAGTGAGTTTGTGTGTGTGGTTTTTGGAGGGGGGGGTGGGGGGTGAGAAAACCTGGATTTGTGCTGGAAATGGCCCTCCTTGATTATCATACACATTGTAAAGAGAGTGGTCACTTTGGATGGGCTATTACCAGCAGGAGAGTGAGTTTGTCTGGGGGTGGGGGGGAGGATGAGAAAACCTGGATTTGTGCTGGAAATGGCCCAACTTGATTATCATACACATTGTAAGGAGAGTGATCACTTTAGATAAGCTATTACCAGCAGGAGAGTGGGATGGGAGGAGGTATTGTTTCATGGTCTCTGTGTATATAATGTCTTCTGCAGTTTCCACAGTATGCATCCGATGAAGTGAGCTGTAGCTCACGAAAGCTTATGCTCAAATAGATTGGTTAGTCTCTAAGGTGCCACAAGTACTCCTTTTCTTTTTGCGAATACAGACTAACACGGCTGTTACTCTGAAACCAGTGTAGCTGTAGCAGTGTCAGTCCCAGGATATTAGAGAGAAAAGGTGTGTGAGGTAATATCTTTTATTGGACCTTCTGTTGGTGAGAGAGACAAGCTTTCAAGCTTACTCTGTGCTCTTCTTCAGGTCCTGGAAAGGTACTCCCAGCATCAATTGCAAAATGCAAGGTGGAATAGATTATTTAGCATAAGTTGTTAGCATATATTGTAACCACTGAAGGTAGAGTGGCCCACTAACACCTCTGCAGGCATAGGACAAAAAGAGGGGGTTAGTGATTTACAGATTGTTGAATTAAACTATCAATCCAATGTTTAACCCCCTCTTTTTGTCCTGTGACTCTACCTTGAATGGTCCCTTACAATAAGTGCTAACTACTTACGCTACACAATCTGTTCCATCTTGCCTTTTACTGTGACACTCAGAGTTCCTTTCCCGGACCTGAAGAAGAGCTCTGTGTGTGCTCAAAAATTGGTCCAATAAAAGATATAACCTCACACACCCTGTTGTTTGTCAAAAGCTGAAGAAGTCAGCCTTGTAGTTACCTCCACATTTTAATAACTGTAGATGACTGTCCGTACTCATAAAACTGAGGAACTGGTGCCAATGACTACACCTGGAAATAGTATGGACAAGTGTTGCATAAATGTATACGTGTTAATATTAAGGCACTTCACTTCTGACATCTCCGCTTTTCCAAACTTTGGGCCTCTTTGTGCAGACTGTAAATCATGCAGAATCATGTCAAACCTGGCACTGTTTTTTGTGACCTGGACAACAGACTCTAGACTGAGCAACTGTTTTTTTATTGTGATCTGTGATTTTAAGTGCATGTAGTATTGCCAGTCCCAAGCATTCGAAAATCATGAGTTGAACCCCATAAAATTATGAGATTGGTTTAAAAATCACAATTTTTAAAAAAAATATATAATAAATGTTGGGTGCTTTGGTTTTCAGCCCCTACTATATACTTGGTGAACATTTTCATGGTTTTCTCCACAACCATGAAACTTTTTTTAATCAAAAATTGATATTGTCACACAATCACCTGACTCACAGAGCTTGGGCTTGCAGAAAAACATCAATTACCACGAGACTCGCAAGAGTTGACAACACTGTTAATGTCTTGTACTTTAAGCTATTCCACCTCACTATCCTAATTTTGATCTTTTCTGAACTTCCCTTTACTAGAGAAAAAGGAGTAACATGACCCCTCATTTAAAATGACTTGATGTCAGTGTACTCTTCCCTACAATTTGGTGGCATCATTAAACTAGGTGCAGAAATAGAGTTTATGCAAACTACCGTCAAACAAAAGGATAGAAAGCAGAAGGAGGGGGCAATGGCATATTTAGAAAGTATATTTTGAAATCTTGGAGGAAAAAAGTTATAGCAGCTTCCAAGTTCAAATAGCAATCCCACAGGAAATCACCCCACGGGTTCTCACACTGTTCTGGTAGAGAGCGTCTCCCTCATGGACTCCTCCCCTCTCATTCATGAGTACATGAACCACCTTCACGATCATTTGCAATCATAATGACATCCCTGTGGCTACTACAGCAATTGCTGACATGAAAAAAGTAATACTTTTAACTTCTTTTAATATGTGCGTTAGCAGCTGAGAGCAAGGATCACCAGCAAGTATTTCAAGGACCACAGTTGATGGTACTCATCCCACAAATGAGCATCAGTGGCCAATACAGTAAGTTTCACTAACTTTGGGAGTATTACAGAGCATGTACTTTCACAAGAAATAACTGTTTTTGAGGAAAAATTACCAACAGTAACAGTAGAAACAACTTGTCTTCTACGCCCTCCTCCCCCACAGTTGTTAAGCACAATGTTCTTCTTTTTCCACCTATTACTAACAGAACCAACATATTTATTATGACCAGTGCATGACTTGTGAGATCCAGTAAGATCATTTGCCAAGGTGGTATTTTCTCTTTGATGAAAGAGAAGAGAGAATACCATAAAAGTCAAATGTTCTTACTGGACGTGATGTTAATATTTAAGCATAGCTGGTGACATGCATAATATATCATTACTAAACCTAAATACATCTATGAATTGCCTAATCATATTAATATGTAATTATGCTATCTCTGAATCTCTTTCAGGGAATTAAAAAAAAGAAAAAGAAAAAGCCCAGAATCTCATCCTCAAAATTATAGCCAAGATTTTTTATAAAAGTGAGAGAAAAAAGTAGAGGACTATTTTAAAACCATAACAGTTGCATTTTAGCATTTTTTAATTTAGAAGCAGAACCAGATTGTGAATTCTCATATGAAGACACAATGGAAATGTTAATTGAAACACATTCTCCCCTTTTACAGTGAACATAATTGAACACCTCTTGCTGTTAAGTTCCAGGGCAAAACATTATCAGCAACAAGTCAAGGACAGAATGGAATGCCAGAGGAACTCTGGTCTAGACAGCCAAACAGCAGATGTGTAAATTGGAGGCAACACTCAGTACATTTTACTTTACAGAATAAACTAATCCACATTATTAATTAGGACAAGCATGATGAATTAATGATGAAAGACACATAATAAAAAGTCAGGGATAGAGCACTACAAAATGTACTTTGTTCACATGGTAATGTTTCATAAGGTACTAATAAATGAACTGTAGAATATTCTGTATACCCCATAAAAACTTGACACATGTAATTGCCCAAATCCTTTCAGTTTACTCCAAAGGGTTTAAGTACTGTTATATTTGGGTGTGCTTTGCCTCTTCAGTCTCTGCTTTGCAAGCAAGAACAATGGAAGTATTCTTCTTTTAGGCCAGGTCTACTTACAAAAGTTATATTGCTTTACTATTCCAGTATAGTTAAAGCAGTACAACCCTCCTAGAATGGACACAATTATACCTGTATGAAGGCACTTATATCAGGAGAGCTTATACCCTGAGGGCATGGAGAATAAACTATGCTGGTATAAGGCATCTTTATACTGGTATAACTGCATCCATAATAGGGGTTGCATCATATACCATCAGTAAGAAAAGCAAAAATAAAAAACCAGAACCCATGGCCGCAACGGACATAATGATGCCAGTACAAAAACTGTGCGTAGACCAGGCCTCAGTCCGAAAACCCTAAAAATCCAAAATATTCCAAAAGAATCAACATTCTAACATAACAAAAAGTTGGCTACTCTATCACGTCAAAGGGAAAGAATGCAGCTGAGGTCTATACACTACCCAGGGAGGCTATGTACTTCTTTTTAAAAGAAGAAATCACAGAAAGATAGGAAATACCTTGTGTGTTTTAAAAGAGCATGTGCTTCAAATTCTAGAAGGAATGAAGCATTATTCCCCTTTTAAAAATAAATATTTAGAATTTTGGTGAATTATTACATATTTATAAATCATATAAGGTTAATCATTCAACTAGGAAACAACAAGTCAACTCTGAAGCTATAATAAATGTTCTCTGCAATTACACAGAAATAAGGCAAAGGATAACATAAACCTAACAACACTAACACTGAAGGATAGTGACAAATGACAGCACATAAAACAAGATGATAGCTCCTTTGCTTAAGAATTCATGAAATGAATCTTACTCATGATTACGTGGCCATGGATTAACAAAGAACGTGACATTTCCAGCCATGGCAGAGTTCTACCTAAAGCTAATTAAGAAAATTAAATAAGAAACACAAGCAAATTAGCTGGTTTCAGAGTAGCAGCCGTGTTAGTCTGTATTCGCAAAAAGAAAAGGAGTACTTGTGGCACCTTAGCGACTAACCAATTTATTTGAGCATGAGCTTTCGTGAGCTACAGCTCACTTCATCCGATGCATTCAGGGGAAAATACAGTGAAATACAGGTTTCCCCCTCTCTCCCCCGCTCTCCTGCTGGTAATAGCTCACCTTTCCTGATCACTCTTGTTACAGTCTGTATGGTAACACCCATAGTTTCATGTTCTCTGTGTCTATAAAATCTCCCCACTATATTTTCCACTGTATGCATCCGATGAAGTGAGCTGTAGCTCATGAAAGCTCATGCTCTAATAAATTGGTTAGTCTCTAAGGTGCCACAAGTCCTCCTTTTCTTTTTACCGATACAGACTAACACGGCTGCTACTCTGAAACCAATGAATCTGAAGACAGGACAAACTGTTGTAGCTGCAGAGTTATCCAACAGCAACTATATATATGGGCTTTTGGCTATTATTTTAGAAAGAGCATGTGTGATTGACCCTTGAATCATCTGCCAAAATGCGTTCCATGTGATTCATTCTCCATTCCACCCTCCTTAGTTCTGCCTAATCCTCATTGGTACAGAAAATTCTTGGTTTTCGTGCCTGCTTCCATTCTCACATACACGGACACTTCTTGAGTCCCTATTCAAAGGTTTAAAGAGTGTTTTTAGTAAAATCCTCTTCAGCCTGAGCTGAACAATTATAAACAGATTACATCGGATGGAAACCAGCAGGTTAAAGTTGTAGCAGACAGTCACGGAGCCTTAAAAATGTGACTGCCCTTCATGGTTTTTATATTCCTAAAAATGATTGTCAAATTTGACAATAATTTTACTAATTATTTTCATTATATGTATGCATTCATTACTATTTTTTTCTGGTGTCAATCATTTTTAATCTGGACAAGGATGTTTATTCTTTGATGTCTTTTTGTTTAAAAGTATAGAGGGAACAAATAACTGATTATCTCCATGCTGGATTTGTATCTATCTTTTTACTTCTCTTTTGGAACATAAAGCACAGTTTATCATTCAAAAATAAAATGTATTTCTTCCAAATACTACTAGGAACCATTTCTGTCCCTCCCCCGTATATTAATGAAGTAACACATTTTCAAACACTGGCCTCCATCTCTTCAGGCACAAAACTCTGTGGGTAAAATTGTCAAAAGCACTTATGTGACTTACAAGACTAAGTATTACCAAAAGTCACCTAAATGCTTTTTGACATTTTATCCTGGGCTTGCAAAAACTGAGGCTCCCCCACCCCAAAAATAACGAGAATGAAAACCTGGCCTTGAAAGCATAAGTAACAGTAAACTCATCAGCAACTGCATGTTTTCTGATTAACACGTTTTTAGAAATACATTCAAAATACTACAAATGAATTAATAGCCCTCGAGTAAAAAATGACTTCATCGACTCTAAAAGTATATTTGTATGATTATGCATTATCTGATTTTCACTGCCATAGAGTATTACAGACACACTGTGCAACCAAATGTCTAATTCCATGAATGTAAAATCCAAATGTTAAATACAGTCAAGCTGTATAATAACAAAATCCTGAGCTTCCTAAGGTAATTTAAGTAGTAAGTAATCAGTGTCCCTACCACACTAAAATATTGATTATGTGCATTGCTTGAATAACAAACACACAAAGAAAAATTCTAGTTGTATCATATCACATTATGTATTAGGTTATCCTCTTATCTTAAATCATGTAGTATTATATAAATCCAAGGTAACATGATATGACAACTAAAGCAAATATGCTGATAAGGGTAGGCTAGCACTAGAATGGAAGGACTGAATTTTTATACCATGTACAGAGAGCATGCCCAGTTCCGATTAATATTACCTAGAATTCAGCATGTTCTGTAACACTGACATATTACAATGAAAATAAAGAACAGGAGTTATAGATTCCTACGGATAGGAAAGGGAGTGTGACAGACAGATCACAAGCCCAGACAACAGAATGTGCTGTATAAACAAGCATGGATCATTCCATCAGCATGCCAAGAAAGGGACACTCATGGGACGCGATTGAAGATTTGAACACAAACATGTCATGGAATGGATAAGTTAAGGTCCTTATGGAAACTCAAGATTGTCTGCATTGCACATGTATAATACTTTTGATTACAAGTTAGGATACTAAATTTTTACCACATATTATCCATATATACACATGTACTCTATATAAGCCATCTGGACAAGTTAATATTACTATAAGGACCTTACATTCTGATATTGTATCAACTTTCTTCTGGATTAAACCCCAAGAAGAAACCCCAATATTATATGGTTCCAGAGAAACAGACTCAGAAATTAACTAATAAAATACATAAAAATTAGTGTTTCCCACTGAGATAAATCAATACTATTTAGGATCCTCTCTCCATATTGAGGAAATATCCAAAATCTGAATACCCCTGAAATCTGCAGTATTTAAAATCTGGATCTGAATTTTCTGACTTGAGCCTATTTCTACTTTAAATTCCGAACAAAAACTAAGAAAGACAATATTATAGTCAATATCCTGTCCTTGTCCAATATGGGGATTTGTTGTTTGAAAAATCTGTCAGATAATGAGAGAGTAATCCCCGTTCATTTTAAATGTCTTTGATTTAGTTGATTAGTGTCATAACTGCAACATTATTTAATCACAGTATTTCCTATTTAATCATAAGTTTTCCAGAACAGCATAATGCATCCGTGGTCAAGTAGCATCTATCTCATTACAAATTTGTTCTTTATTATTTGTAGTCTGATTATTAAATTAAAAACAGGTCTGGAACAGTTTTGATTTATACCCTCACTGAGAAATGGTTTGGGTGTTTTTAAGTCCTTGATGCCTCCTCTTTCATCTGTGCCTCAATTGCAGATATTAGCAATAGGTGTGTGTGTGTCTGCACATGTGAGTGAACATTCACGCCTGTCCCATGATAACTTCTCTGCACACAAAAATGTGTGCACCAGCTACTCATATATACACAGTGTACACATTTCAAGTGTATACCTCTAGACTTAAGGACATTTTCTTCTCTTTGTGCCCAATGGACAGTTAAAATAATAAATTTTTAAACCAAGCCAAAGCACTAGTTCTCAGTTAATACTGTTTCCATGGTAAGTGTCAACCTTTAGCTGTTTTCACTGGACTGTTGGTTAAAAGAATCTGTTTCCCCCCCATACTCTTGCCAACATCAAAAATAGCCAAATGGAAAAATTTCTTTCCACAAAAACAAACAAACAAACAAACAAAACAACAACAGAAATCCCAACAGGTAGATATCTCCCCTACCTTTGGGCAACGACTGTTTTGGAAAGCTATGACTGTGTTTTAGAACACTTGCAGTTAGCAATTTTAAGTATATAGCAGGTGCAACTAAGTGCCCCTCTTTCACACCATGTGGGTCAACATCACTGGCAGGTTAAAAGCTGAATGTTTCCTGGTCTCAATATATCAGGATAGAATTGTTCTTCTCAGTAATTATCTCACAGGAGATGAGAGAGTAAGATATCTAATTATATAAAAATCAATGATTTAATTACAGGAATTAGAGTAATGAGACATTGTTACAGGAAGCATAGATTGGCATCTTCTCTTCATCACCAGGTTTATTTTATCGACACCGGAGATTTATATACTACCACCTGGGAGAGGAAATACAAGATGTATGAAAATAACTAGATAAAAAATATCCCGTGATGGGGAAGGAAGCGGCTGCCAGTAACAAATCTACTTTAGCCACTTTTGTTCCAGAATACAAGAGTGTCTCACACAGAATAGCACCAAAATAACTACGTTTTAGAAAACCAGTCTGCTCCTATTGCTATAGCATGCCCTTCACAGAAATCAGGATTTATCCCTACTAGGTAAAAAAGGGACTGCAACACTTCTCCCCTTCTTTATTTTAAATCACCTGAAAAATTGAAAGTCCCAGAAGACTGCTGCTGGACTGCTTTCCAGCATTGTTATTGGGGAAAAAAGATCTGTGTAAGAAGCTGGGTTTTGCATCATATTCTAAAATGTGATTATATTTTGCCAAACAAAAGTATGTCAAGATGCACTATATTATAGTGGGTTGTGAATATACTGTTCTGTGACTTCTGTTTTCAAAGTAACAGACATCTCAACCATAGTGCACATTACTGTATAGTCAAAGAGTCACGTCTGCAACATGAAGAAACAGAATCACATGAAAACAGTTCAAAATTACTCAGGGAGCTAAAATCAGATTAACCTATAATAATGTTTTTGGAAAGCTCAATAGATGAACAACTGTGAACTCTCAGTTTTAAAGCTCACAACAGAACAATAACACATTGTATAAGCTGCATGTCTTTGATAAGACTAGAATATCTGGAAAGATGTAAAATACTATTAAATTCATTTTTTTGCTCAGCAAAAAATATACATCTATATAAACAGTCAATTGCCCAGCTGATCAGCGACCATATTGTAAGAAATGAAAAATCGAACCTCCCCATTACTTTTATTAAAGTATTTGGAGACATCCCATTTGTTGGGTCTTTTACTGGCTTAAGTTTTAAGTTTAACAGAACATCCAAAGCTTTACATACAAGCTTGAGAAGGAGTAGTCAGTCAGCATCTGATTCAGAAGCCTAACCTGGTAGAAGTAGTAGCCCTGCAACGTACTGTGTACAAGAGTATACATGATATGGTGGTGGAAGTAAACTAGTGCCAAAGGTGAACAGAAACAGAAGGAACAAAGCAGCAAAGGTTGCAGAAAGAAGTAAAAAAGGAACAAAGATTGCTGGATCTCATCAACGTGCCACTCTTAAATGCCCCAGAAAACTTCAGTTTTGACAAACCTTCAGAATGGACAGACTGGAAACAGCATTTTGCAAGATTTCACATTGCAACCAAACTCGACAGGGAAACTAGAGACATACAGATATGCTCTTGAATTTATACTATGGGGAAACATATCTTTTAATTCTTTGACTTTACTGAAGACAGTCATAAGGATGACTATGAAATGGTTCTGAGTATGTTCGATGCATACTTTATATTTCAGTGAAATGTTGTTTATGAAAGAGAAAGTTTTCACCAGAGAAGTTAGGAACCAAGAAAAATGTTGAATCTTTTATAAGATCTCTGCATGCACTGGCTGTAAACTGTGATTTTGGGACTGCAACGCAAAAATATCAGAGACAGGCTAGTCACTGGGTTGGTTAACAGACAAGAATCTTTCACAGCAGCTACAGATGAAGACAGACTTAACCCACGCAGCTATACAGATAGCAAAACAGTCTGGTCTGGTCAAACAGCATAACCAAAGGCAGAAGCAACTTGAAAAACCTGAAAAACAAGAAATTAGCTTAGAAGCTGTAAACAGCATGAGCTAAAAGTCATTATCAGAAAACCCCTGAGGCACTCTCTCAATGAGAGAACTCCCAGACTAAGAGGCACAAATTCCAAACACCAAAACCTTTCAGCCTAACTGTACAAGATGTGGAAAAATTCATAGCCCAAGAAATGATGTATGTCCAGCCAAAGGCACAAGGTGTAATAAATACACAAAATATGGACATTCTGCAGCTGTTTGTCATACCAACACAGTCAGGAGTTGACTCATATTACAGACAATCAAGAGCCATTGTTCTGGGAGCTATCACATGTGATGACACAGAGCCTACCTGGAGAGTGAAACTGAATATTCATGGAAAGACTACTGACTTTAGAATTGACTTAGGAGCAGATATGACTGTCATTGTAGATGTAAAATCACCTTTAACCCCTCAGAGAGCTGAAATCACTTGACACAGCCTTGATTTGACTTGCAGGTATTCTGAACTGCATGGACCAGTTCACCACAGAAACAACTTACAAAAACTATACATTCAGCATGCATATGATCAAAGACCGAAACCTCCTCAGCCTCAGAGTGGCAGCCATGATGGGCCTGGTGAGAAAGTGGAAAACTTGACAGAGGATTTGAGAATATTGGACTTTTGAAAGGTGATCTAGTATAAATAACCTCAAGAGACAATGTTGAACCTTAAAGTGTAGAAATGCCTCTACCAGACAGAGCTTGGGAGAGACAAGCTGCAGACTCATGCAATTTCAGAGGACATAATTACCTGGTCATAGTGGACTATTTTTCCAGGTACACCTCTACCCCGATATAATGCGACCCGATATAACGCAGGTTCGTATACAACGCGGTAAAGCTCTGACACGCTGCTCTGAGCAGCGTGTTAAGGGTGCCAGGCCGTGGCCGAGGGGTTGGATAAGGGGCAGAGGTCTCGGATAAGGGGCAGAGGTCTCGGGGGCAGTCAGGGGCTCCCCCCCCCAGGGTCTGGGAGGCAGGAATGGTGGTGGGGCACTTTTGGGGCTCCGCAGTCCCAGAGTGGCCCGGGGGATTAGCAGGGGGCCGGGAGCAGCCCGCTCCACTTCCCTCGCCCTGGCCCCAGCCGTGTTGCTCAGGGGAGGGGACTTGGGGGAAGGGATCCCCCTCCACTAAACGGCAGAAGAGAAGCAGCCCGGCCCCAGTGTGGCCCGGGGGATTAGCGGGGGGCCGGGAGCAGCCCACTCCACTTCCCTCACCCCAGCCCCAGCCATGTCGCTCAGGGGAGGGGGCTTGGGGAAAGGACGCCCCCCGCACTCACCGGCAGAGGGAAGCGGAGCGCCGCGGCTGGGAGCTGGTGAAGTGGAGCAGGCTGGGACCGGGCTCCTCTGCTTCTGCCACTGCTGGTGAGTGCAGGGAGGTTGGGGAAAGGATATCCCACGTACTCACCTGTGGTGGGAAGTGGAGTGACACGGCCCCAGCCCGGGGGGCGTCCTTTCCCCAACCTCCCCACACTCACCAGTGGCGGGAAGTGGATAGGGTCGGGCTGTGTAGATAGGGGTCGGAGCAGTCAGAGGACAGGGAGCAGGGGGGTTGGGTAGGGATCCTGGGGGTGATTAGGGATGGGACGGGTCTCTGGAGGGACCGTCAGAGAACAAGGAACAGAAGGGGCCAAAGCAAGTTTGATATAACGCAGTCTCACCTATAACGCGGTGAGATTTTTTGTCTCCCGAGGACCGCGTTATATTGGGGTAGAGGTGTATATAGAAATAATATATTTGAAAGACATAACGTGTTGCAGTGTTATCAAAAAACTGGAGTGTTCTTTTGCTCCTTTGGGTATTCCAGAACTAGTGACGGACAATGGACCACAATTTACTGCACCAGAATTTAAGTCATTTTGAACAAAATATGATTTTGATCATATTATTAGCAGCCCACATTACCCACAAGCTGGGGCTGGCTGAGAGAGCAGTTACAAAAGGCAAAAAAGTCCTACAGCAGGAAGATTCATTCCTTGTTCTTTTGAGGTCCCAGAAATTGGGCTCCAGACCAAGACCAAATGCCTACACCCCAATTTTACAGCCTCACTGCTTGATCCAACTGACAAAGGCCAACCATAGGTGTTTAACTGCAGTGTAGGCACGCCCAAAGATTCCAAACTGACCATAGAATCATAGAATATTAGGTTGGAACAGACCTCAGGAGATCATCTAGTCCAATCCCCTGCTCAAAGCAGGACCAACACCAACTAAATCATCCCAGCCAGGGTTTTGTCAAGCCAGGCCATAAAAACCTCTAGGGATGGAGATTCCACCACCTCCCTAGTGCTTCCATTCCAATGCTTCTCCACCCTCCTAGTGAAATAATGTTTCCTAAAATCCAACCTAGACCTCCCCCACTGCAACTTGAGACCATTGCTTCTTGTTCTGTCATCTGCCACCACTGAAAACAGCTGAGCTCCCCTCTTTGGAACCCCCCTTCAGGGATTTGAAGGTTGCTATCAAATCCCCCCTCATTCTTCTCTTCTGCAGCCTAAATAACCCCAGTTCCGTCAGCCTCTCCTCATAAGTCATGTTCCCCAGCTCCCTAATCATTTTCGTTGCCCTCCACTGGACTCTCTCCAATTTGTCCACATCCCTTCTGAAGTTGGGGGGACCAAAACTGGACATAATACTCCAGGTGTGGCCTCACCAGTGCTGAATAGAGGGGAATAATCACTTCCCTCGATCTGCTGACAATGCTCCTATTAATACAGCCCAATATTCCATTGGCCTTCTTGTCAACAAGGGCACACTGCTAACTCATATCCAGCTTCTCGTCCACTGTAATCCCCAGGTCCTTTTCTGAAGAACTGCCGCTTAGCCAGTCGGTCTCCAGCCTGTAGTAGTGCATGGGATTCTTCCCTCCTAAGTGCAGGACTCTGCACTTGTCCTTGTTGAACCTCATCAGATTTCTTTTGGCCCAATTCTCCAATTTGTCTAGGTCACTCTGGACCCTATCCCTACCCTCAAGCGTATCTACCTCTCCCCCTAGCTTAGTATTATCTGCAAACTTGCTGAAGGTGCAATCCATCCCATCATCCAGATCATTAATAAAGATGTTGAACAAAACTGGCCCCAGGACTGACACCTGGGGCACTCCGCTTGATACTGGCTGCCAACTAGACATCGAGCCGTTGATCACTACCCTTTGAGCCTGAAAATCTAGCCAGCTTTCTATCCACCTGTCCAGACTGATCCATAGTGAACTTCAAGACAGCGTAAATTTTGTAAATGGTAGAAGTGTAGAACTTAAAGGGGGAGATGTAATGGAATGCTAAACTGTCTTATACTGTTCAGCCACTAGGTATAGCTGTGCATAACAAACCTTATTTAAGCTAACCTCAGTCATACCTGGAAGAACATTAAAGGATCTTATGGAAGACATTTCTGGTGTATCTCTCTGAGAAAAAAGCTCTTTAGTCAGCCTGACTTTCTAGTAGCAGCCTTGCAACTTACCACCTACAAGGTGTATGTGATAGAGAAAGATATCTAGAACAGAATGGGATGTTTGAAAGAGGCTTCCATTCCCAAGTCTATGAGGTGCATTCTGAATTAAATTCACTTCACCTGCATAAAGTCAGGTGAGGGTGAAACCCTGTGCATCTGTACTCCACGTATAGAGGGTCAAATAGCAGTTGAAGCTCCTCCATGCCAGTTGTGCTGAATCCATCTGTATAAACTTGCATCCATGGCCCACCCCCAGCCCTCCAGTAATATGGATTTCCACACCAAACTGACATAAATTAACATGAAAACTAGTTATTTGCCCTTCTCCTTTACAGGCTGCCAGTAGCTGCTCGACCAGCTGATCACCAGAACAGCCCCTAAGCACCACTAAAGTCATGAGAAAGGCTGACCCTCTGCACCAGAAATTAATTTCACCCTCTAAGGAGTGAGAGGTGGGGTAGAACTGCTGAAACATGTTGCTACAATACTTTGCTTCTGCAGGAGGCAACAGAGCAGAGCAAGAATCCAGTTTTTCATTTGACATTTCAAATAAACGGATATGCTCTTTTCCAGACTTTTCAAAACAGCCTAACACTCCTTCAAAAAAATCCAGTGTGGCCTAAAAATTATTTTGACACATAAAACACTTCATTAGCAAGACACAGGTACATACACACTGGAATATACTAAAGATATAAGCAACAGAACTTGCTCATTCTTAAATGTTTCCCTGAAATGTACATAAAGGTATGTACTTCAAGAAACTATTGAAATGTGTTCAGTACCATTCTGGCTCTAGAGGGATTATAAATACATTAATTTCAGATAGTCATTAGAAGTTTCATGGATGATATAGCTCCAAAATAAAGTAAAATCATCATCAAGTTAGAAACCTGTAAGTTTATATTTTGGGTAGCTTGGTCTCCTCAGTATAACAATGAGCTATAGTGACCCAAACTACCAAGGTGTTTTATACATGTGGTTCTCAATTAACCAAAAAAAAAAATGTTTTGGATCAGATTTAAACTGGGTATAAAATTACCTGACCAAAAGATTAATCTTCTTCTATGATAAGGTTAGCTGAATAATTACTAATTTAACATTTCCTGCCACAGATGGTAGGATATAACATCACAAAGCAGACTTTAGAAATTAACCACAACATGCAGCAGTGGTGTCTTATTACTCAGCTTAATGCCAGCTTGCTTTGTGGTACTAGAACAAGACTAAGGGGTCGTGTAAGAATAGCAGTTTTCCATCTTATCATATTACTTCTGTACTGGTATTCAAGTTTCTACAATGAAATCAAAGTTACAGATGCCAAAAGGAATTTTGTATTAGCTGATACAATATAAAGCTCTTAATAGCAGCTCTTTATTTGTGTGAGGGGCGGAGGGGGATGAACAGACCATGTCACGCTAATCCTATGAGCCTACCTTCCTACAATGGCTAACAAAAAGCCTAATGATTTTCCCTTTGGATGACCACCTCCCTCCATTCCAAGGTTTCTCATTGATAACTGAATAAAATCTAACAAATAGGGTTCTTTTAAAAAGAGAAAAAATAACATGTTCCCCGCTTCAAGTGAATCCAAATACAAGTGAGTCCCAGAACAGACTTCTTTGAAGCCTGCATGGACAGGACCCATCTCTTTATTCCTCCTCTTTTGTATTTTAGCGGTACTTTCATGGTTATACCAGTGAAAGTCCTGAGATTTTGAAGGCAGTCTTGAGGGCACGGGAAACCCCACAGGATCCTGAAGTAGATTTGCTCACAGCACAATGACAGGTTTCAGAGTAACAGCCATGTTAGTCTGTATTCGCAAAAAGAAAAGGAGTACTTGTCTCTAAGGTGCCACAAGTACTCCTTTTCTTTTCACAGCACAATGTCTCTCTGTAGGTTGAATGATGCAAAATACATGCCCACAGGTCCATAATTTTATAGGCTAATACCAGATTCTAATACAGAATGAAGAAGAGCATAAAAACAATTTACCCAATCTTCTAACCTCTAATATATCAGCTGTTTATGTAATATTGGTGCAAATAATTTGCTTAAACTCTAAACAGAGCCAAAAACCTTTATAATTTTGTAATACATTAGCTTCTGTGTATGTTTCTACTGCCCTCTACTGTTTGGAATATGCAAGACCTGATCAAGTCTCTGACACGGCAATTCTGTTCCCTGATGCAGGACCTGAAAATTTAATTTAAGACCTACTCCTATTGATAACTAATGGAGTCTCCCCCTATGGTCCAGCAATAGATGCCAAGTATTTTTAACAGAGATTTGCAAGTTCTATTACTATCCCATATGCATGCAGTTAGCTGACCACCATGGTGTCTGTATATTGGTATGTACATGGCCAAGAACTGTTAGAGGATTCAGCTAAGAGCTACACAAGTTTTTATATCAACTACTAGAAACATACATTTGTCTGTGTTTTGATTTTACCGAAAATCTAATGGATGCTATTACAGGCCCTTATGAAAACGGGATCCAACTCTCTTAGTAATTCTAAGATGGCTACCTAAAATCACAACCCTGCCAGGAAAATGGCAGCAGGAGAGAGCAGAGAGAGCATCCTGTGCCATCCAACTTTGAACGTGAAAAGTGAGATTTATTCTTTTGTCTTTGTAATGTGAGATGGATTTGAGATTTTGCCATCAAAGTAACAAAGTGAACAATGAAAATCTCATTCGCTGTGTGTAACTAACAGGAAATAGGTGTGCATATATGGGATGCTGGAAGGACAAGAAGCAGCAAAGCTTTGTTGGAGGACTGGTATTAATTCCCTTTTTATTTAGCCTTCTTCCGTCCCTTTTTGGGAAGACAAGGGAGAGTACAAATTATTAGAGTCTAACTGAGAGCTAAATACATTTAAATCCATTTTATGGTTTGCTAATAGACTCCTCAAGCCAAATTCAGAGGTAATTGGGGACTCTAGACACTTCTGCAACACAAACACAAACAAATGCTTAAGAGTTAACAACTGAGAATACATACACTCTACTGGTATCTAAGGAATTCTAAATTGGTCTTATACACCAAGGAGAGAGAAAGTGTAAATTAAAGTAGTCCCAAACATACTTAAATTTACATCTTTTGCTACTCTTTTCCCAGATAAGACCTTCTTTTAAAGCACTATGTGGATCAGATCAATTCTTTGGGTGCTGAGCTCCCAAGTAATTCAACCAGTGAATGCGCAAATAGTTGTCCCATAGCCCTGGATTCCACTGTCTCTGGAAATCTAACCTAGAAGAGGTTGCAGATTCTAGTCCTGTCTATTCAGGGAGAAGGAATTTATTATAGAGCCATGCTAGCAGGGCTCCTGGGGAAGCCAGAGGGCCCTGCACCCCAACTCCGCAGGCAGACATGACTCTCAGCCAGCCAGCAAAACAGAAGGTTTATTAGTCAATGGGAATGCAGCGTAGAACAGAGCTTGCTATTACAGACATCAGTTACTTTCAGCCAAGTCCATCTTGGGAACCCTGGGCCACATGCCCTGGATTCCCCCTCTTCCAGTCCCCCCATGCAGACTGCCAGCCTCCAGCCACCCGACCTCCAGACAACCCTCTTGATGCCCCTCCTCCTTCTCTTTGTCTCGCTTCCCTGACCACAGGTATCACCTGGTTGCACTCCCCTCCTAGGTCTCAGGTTACATAGGTGCAAATGGTAGGACAGCCTCACCTGCCCTGAGGGTCTCAGCAAAAATCACACACCCAATTCCCACCACCAAAGCATTGGTGCAGTACACTGGGAAATTAAGGTACACACAGTATTAGTATAGGGCAGTAAGACTCATATGCAGCATAACAAGCTGAATAAAACCCCACTTTGTCACATCCTAGCTCTATCTCAACCAGGAAAAGTATTCAATAGTCTTGACCAGTGCTCTTCCTGTATCTACAAACTATGTCAAGTTATGTTTGTGCCCTTGATGATACCATAATCATCTTTTGCTCTATCTGGGTATCCATGAACTTTACTGACTGCTGTTAACCATTTCTTTGAAGTTCAAGCCTGGTTCATTCAGCTAGGTCACATGGAGCAAGTCACACATGGTATTTCACAGGTGACCCTTATTGGCCAAGCTTATCCCATCTGATTAAGGGGATCAGCTGAAGCCATTTCTACTTGGTTCCTGAGTAAGGGGGACTGCAGTTTAGCTGTACGCTGGAAAAGTGATGAAACAAACAAAAAATCTCTTAACTAATGAGTATGTGAGTGTGAGTGTGTGAAACTATGTCACTAGCTTTCTCCCAGTAAGAGGGATCTGAGTTATTTCATTATATAACAACTTTTACACATGGGGTTTTTTTTGTTTGTTTGTTTGTTTTTTTTACTGATTCAAGAGAACCTTTTCAAGCATTGAGAATCCCCTGCAGGATTCTCATCACTAGAGAGATTGCACATGTTGCTGCACTTGCTCATCATACTAGCAGAATTTATATCAGAATTAAATAATTTCTTTAAAACTAGGCATGTATGTGAGATTCAACCAGACTTATATTTTAGGCAGCTGCAGTCATCCATTATTGGTAGAGCCCTACCAGATTCGTGGTCCATTTTGGTCAATTTCATGGTCATAGGATTTAAAAAATCATAAATTTCATGATTTCAGGTATTTAAATCTGAAATTTCACAGCATTTTAATTGTAGGGGTCCTGACCCAAACAGGAATGGGGGGGGAGGGGGACCAGATTTCATGATGCTCCATGGCCACGAATTTGGTAATGCCCTAATTATTGGTCTAGAATTTTGCTTTGTGTCTGCTATCTTGATATTCTGCATTCAACATGGCTGTGCTGATATATTTAAAACCACAGACAGTTCCTGTAGTTAGTCTTTGATCAAACTACTTCATGTAACTTTTGTCAAAGAGTTATGTGCAAGCTATAACATTGCTACACTGAAGATACTGGTTATAACTTCCAGAAAAACAATTTAGCTTTCTCTGTAGTGACTCACTGCAATGTCTATTCTGAATTACATTTTCTTTTATTTCCCCCCTTGTTACAGCCAAGTTTTTCAAGGTAGGCACACAAAATTGTTCATGTAACTGCAGATACCCAATGCAATGCAAAGACTGAGTAGTTATATGCATAGGGTGACCAGATAGCAACTGTGAAAAAACAGGACAAGGGGTGGGGGGGAGGGGGTAATAGGCACCTATATAAGAAAAAGTCCCAAAAAAACAGGACTGTCCCAATAAAAACGGGACATCTGGTCACCCTATTTATGCATCCACATAGGCATGACAGACAACCACAATCATACAACACTGTATACAGCATTATTAAGTGTTATATTTATTTATTTCCACAGAACTCCTAGCAATTTAATAAAATATGAAGGTTTTTACACCTGCATGTGTATTTTGTTAAATCAGCAACCATGAATGCACATAGGAGACATGATGAATGATTTTACAAGACTCTGGCAATGTGTAATCACGTAAGTGAAAGAACCCCAGCTCTTGTCTCCTACTAATAAATTTAAGGCAGGTCCTGAAAAATAGTATATTCAGTCAAAAAAACCCATATAATACTTCCAAAAGCTCAACTGTGGATTTATTCCTATGAATTAAAGTTTCAGAAAAACATAATAACATTTACTGCTAACAAAACATAGGATCCTAACTGAATAGGCATCACTTCAATATTGTTAATATTTGTATGAGAAGCCCAATCCAAACATTTCATTATCATGTAGTGTAGTTGCTTAATTATTTCTATGTTGGACCTGAAAGAGCCTTCTGAATGATTGTGTAGGGTAACTGACTCATCCTGCTTCATACTATGGACCTGATTCTGCCACCAATATACATGGATTAGTACTGTGGCTACTTCACAGAGTTCAGTGCTTGGCAACACGAGTAAGGTTGGCAGAAACAAGCCCTAAACTTCCACTACCTTCCTTGAATGTGATAGATTTTAGCATTTTTTGTTGCTGTACATTTATAATAAACAAAGAACATGTTCCCATCTAATATAATAGCCACATTGTAAAATACTAGCTGCAGTATTGCAGTTCTGCCAGCACAAATACAGACAGTGAACCCAACAGAAGGTAATTCATGTGTTCTCTATACTGCATATATATGGTAAAACACAGAGGATAAATTAAACCCATGAAGGATACATTGACAAGACCTGACGAATGATAAAGAATACCACATGCTTCAACTTTTATATAAATATTTAATGTGCAAATATCCTACCAGGAATTAAATCAGCTTTAATAAAAGCAAGACGTAAGTAATTTGAAGATAGCCTCATTTAATAAGAAGTTCTCTAGTCGTCCAAATGGAGAGATCATATTAGAGGTTCTGGAATTAGACCAATAAATTAAAGTTCGACTGTGCCCACTTCAGACTTGATCAGGCAACCCTTACTCATAAGTAGCATATAACCAAGTAGTCATATTGAAATCAATGGAAATAGTCACATGGTTAAAAGCTACCTAATGCAAGTAAGTGTAACCACTGCTCAATATGTATTATGTACCTTCCTCTGTGCTCAAATCTGGAAAGTATGAATCAGTAACAACTCTCCGCTTCAGAATCTAACTCTTTACTCACTTCAGTCCCCACTACTTGACAAAATGGTGGTCCTCACATAAGGGTTGCAGAAGCAGGCCCTTCAGTATTTTTTTTTAATCACATCTTCTCTCATTTTACAGCAGAACTACAAAAAATAAATACAATAAAAAAAATCCTCTTTCTATAGGCAGTATTATAGCATGTTACATATTTATGTTTTTAAGTACATCCTTCCTTTACATAAATAAATACACTCGCTAAACAACCCCTGGGTTGCATGTCTATCTGACTTTAAATCCTGCCATGCATTTAAGTAAACAAAAATCTGTGAAATTTTTGTGCACAAAAGACAGACAGACAGAGTAAAGTAGCATAGCCCCCGACATACCTGATGATGCACAAAAAAGCAACACCACACCATGAGGTACTTTGTAATTGTACTGTACTCAGATTTCAAGAGGTTTCTTAATCCTCAGTATAATAGAGTGGTCCCTTTTTCTCTTCTCCACTTTTCTGCAGGAACTCCTCAACATGCAGCCACAATGCATGACAGGAAGCAACAGCAAGCTATATATTAGAAGTCTCAGAAGTTGAGAGATGCACACCAGCCCAACAACCTATATCTTGCTGTTTTTTTGTTGGTTTGGGGTTTTGTTTTTGTTTTTTTTTTTGGTAAGTCATTCATCTTTGAATAATACTTTGCAGTTAATATATGTAAACAGGTAGAGCAGCTATTTAAGAAAAAGTGCTACCAAGTGTGAACGACACTGTTTTGTTGCTATAATCAATGTGATTAAGATAATCACTAGTAAGTTTTACTAGAATGGGCAGGACTGTTGTGGCTCTGAGGTTCCCCAGTTATAGGAAAAAAGGCACAGTACATGTGGGAGAGGGATGATTGTAGACTTTTGACAATGATGTTGTGCTTTTTTTTGTCTTCCAAAATGTCTTGATTAGTGCCAAGTGTACATGCTTCAGTCACGAAAACAAAGCAGACTGTAGCTATTTATTGGGGGGCTTTTAAAATATATATATTTCATTGTAAACCTTGATTAACAAAGGTTTTGAAAGGTCCTCATGAAAGAGGCAGAGTAGTTAACTGGGAACTCCTAAGCCAGCAGAAATTGAGCAATAGCGGGCAAAGATCCTGAGAGTATAGAAGCGCTGATGAAGTGAGGCCTCAAAATAAGATTTTGAAAAAGGCCCAAGTTCTGTAGGAAAGAAACTGTGCAGGAACTTCACATGAGCTTACTTTTAGCCATTCTGAGCTCACTAGTTCTACAGAACTGAAGCTAGAAGCTTCATTCCTGCTGATCTTAGTTGATCCACAGGAATGGAACTTTGGTCAGTTCCTTTGGGAACTATACAGCCTCCACTTGACTGGAGTTTGGAAAATAGTGATTGCGCTGTATTAAGAAAACATTGTGTTATGCTATTGCTGCTTTTAATGTATCAGATAATACACCCAGGCTACCTCAGTGACACAGAATTGCAAACTGAATAGAGTCTTGAAATTTCAGACTTGTGACCCTCATCCTGCAAGATCTCCATGTGCACGTTCACCCCTCCCCCGCATTGAGATCAGTAGAAGCTCTGCTTTTGAAGGACTCATGAGATTAGGTCCCAGTCTAAAGATCAGATCAGCGGACTACCTCCTTGAGAGTTTTTCCATCTGCATGCTAACAAATTTCTTCTCAGGTGGGAAGAAAGATTGTTTAAAAAACAATTCTCATCAATACATCTCCAGGCTATCCCAGCTCATGTACTATTATTTTATAAAATATTCCAGTATTTGCATAAAATTAAATGTATTATCCCTCATTAACATTTAGAACATTGTCTCATTGTCTATCATTTAAAATCACATATTCTTTAAGCATACAACAGATAAATCCCCTGAGGACTTTTTTTGCCAAGTTATCAAAACACAGCACCTAATTTTGCTCAGTATCATTTGTATATGTATTTCTGTGGGTCAAACAACCGATTAAATGCACACATGCAATGGACATCTGCATGTAATTTATGAGAACAAATTTGGATCCACAATCCACTGATCCTGATGTTTTAATGCCTCATCAAAAGGGAGGGAAAAGATCATGTCTTCTGGAAAAACACATTTAATGTGAAATATTTTCTTGCTTTATATTCAAAGGCTAACTCAAAATCAAAAACATGAAGCTATCAGAAGTGAGTCAGTGAACCTGTCTATAGCAGCTGAGGATCTGGATCATTATATTCTTAAGATTTTTATATTCTGATGAATATGACTTATGGAATTTGGAGATGTTCTAAAGCATAGTAATGTTAATATCCCAACTCTACAAATGTCTAAAATAAGGATAACAGTGTGAGAACTTGGTTGTGGCTAAACATAATTAAATTTGCAGGAGTCAGATACATTGAACATGGCTGAGCAAAAGTTAAAAAGTGTTTTTAAAAGGTAGGCTCTTTGAACCATACTGTTTCTACTGATCATTTGATGAACAATAGGAAAATCATTTGACGAACAATATTTTGTTATCTCTGACAAACATCTTCTTTTACAATAAATTACTTTTAACAAGTGATATATTGCTTATTTCCCATGGCCCCCCATCTTCACTCCACTTATTTTAATTTCTTCTTATTTGCTCAGAACATCAAATACAGGCTTGTTTTTCAGAGCTTTATATACTTCTAACAGACAGGAATATCAAAAAGAATTTGAGTTGGGCAGAAAGCTCAGGACTATTAAACTTTATTTCACATTTTAAGAAGACAAAAACTGACACATATGGGTAAGAGTGCCTCAGTTAACTGTAAGACCTTGATCTTTTATCAGCTTAAATGATAGGCTTCTGCTGAATGCAGAGGAAGGAGACAGACTGTGAAACTGCTACATTGATATCAATCAGCAAAGAAGTCATTTGAAAATGAGAATCACCGCTTCATTTTCCTTTTGACGTATAGACGGATACAAAATTGAAAGGTTAAAAAAATGCCATAGGAAGTTTTCTGACATTTAGGCCAAGACTTTCAAAAATGACTTATGATTTTAGTCACTTCAGTTTTGGAGTATCCAATTTGAAACATCTCAAAGGGGCCTTATTTCCAGGGAGTGATGTTCAGTACTTTATGAAAAATCAGGTCCCCTTGAGGTGTCTCAAGTTGGGCATCTAGAAATTGAGACACCCAAAATCACTGATCACTTTTTGTACAGCCTGACCTTAATTTTAAGAAAAATGTTTTTGAACAGACCTATATATATATATGAAGGCTAAAAGTAGGAAAAGCTTTCCACAACATCATCTGCAAAGTGGATTGTAAAGAATAATTATTTACAGAAGCATGAACTATTGTAGCATTTTGCACACTAAAACGCAAGTTACTAACTGCAAAATTTCTCTCCCCCATTACCTTCTAAAAATCTTTTGACACTGTTAACAAGAGTTCCCTCAACAGAAATCTTTAGGAACATGCAAATATTTCAAAATTTTAAGTAAATCCTCCATGTGAACTTCATCTCAGCATTTTTTTATCTTTGGGGTATAGCTTCATACATTATTGAACCAAAAGAAATACCAGTAGATTAAATTGCTTCTAGCACACAAATGAACTCTTGTGCTTGCTACACATCCCCTCAAGAATAATGCCTGATGTGTAGTCTCAGCCAGATCACAGTTACCCTGTTTGTTTCTTGAACCAATGAACTGGTGCGGGAAGAACTCTGTTCTGTGAAGTGAAGTTCTACAGTAGATCAGTGAACTGTAGATTTGCTCCCACTGAATAGTGCTGGCTAAAGATCAAACATCTTAAGGGTCTAGTGTTGCAAAATGAAAGATTATAATAAGAGGTCTAGATGCGTGCACAAATCAGTTTAACGCAGACAAAAGCAACCAAGATAGGCAGACTCCAGAAACAGGACAGAATTGAGACTTTCCTGACTGCAGTCGTATGGCAAAGTAACCTTAAAACAC
This sequence comes from Lepidochelys olivacea, assembly GCF_965140295.1. Classification (NCBI taxonomy): domain Eukaryota; kingdom Metazoa; phylum Chordata; order Testudines; family Cheloniidae; genus Lepidochelys; species Lepidochelys olivacea. The sequence continues at coordinate 25,833,565 of NC_140417.1, read as the reverse complement.
AGTTAAATTTAATGTATTCTCCTTGTTATTTTAAATTCTTATAGTCATTACCAGCTTTTCCTTACAACAGATAGGCTGAAGTAACTAAGTAAAATCAACAGAGAAGCTCATTTTAAAATATTTCTGTGATCCTCAAAAGAACAAACCTTTTAAAATTCTTATGAATTTTATAGGAGTTAAATTGCAAGAAAGCTGAAGTAGGCATGCAGGCAGGGACTATAAAATCATTTCCTGGTAACACTCAGATTTCCTTATACTACTTCCTGGCGACCACAACATGTAAACACTTAACCTTGCGATATCTGTGCTCCTTTATGTACTGATATAATACAAAAAAGATGAATATATGTATATTACAAGGCCAAAGAGTAAATCTGAAATTTTGCTGCATATACAGCCAGCAGAAAATTAAAATGAGAATATGTGAGTTAGACAGTTGAATAACCTAGTTATACTATGGATTCTGGTTTTGTAGTATTATTATTATTGTATTATTATCTGAATTATATGCCAATTCTTAAATATTTCATATGAAGTTCCAATACATGTCTTATGAAATTCAGTGTTACATTTCCAAAAGGTATTGAAAGAGTTATTCTGGATTTTTTTAGCAATATAATTTTTTACATTACATGGAGCAAATCCTGCCTGAAAAACAAACAAACAAAACACATTTATAATTTCCAATGCAGTTCTGTCACAGACTGATAGTATATGTCCCGGTGTTTGTACACTGAAATTTTGTAGGATAAGCTATTGAAGCCAAAAATGCATTTGTAGAATGTAGTTAAATCTCAATTTTTCTTTAAGACACATGATGCATACTGACGTGTACACTGGCAAATTAGCTGCAGCAGCACATAAGTATATGCACATGCATATCAAAAGTTGCGAGGTCCCAATCCATCAGAAAATAGATTCCAAGACATTTGACTCAGCTCAAGGTAAGGGCACAGCAGTGAAAAATACTCCTAAAAAAGAATGCATGACTGTGTAATTGCAAATAAAGCTTTTCACCGCTACCGCCTTTCAAACAGTGAGGTTGTCCTTGGCCCAACCAATCACTGAGCACTGCAGAAGAATAAAAGAAAGGAGGTTTCAGAAAGAAATATTAAACTATTATATCTTCAGTGCAAATGAAAAGTGTTGGATTAACAGTGCTGGATACTGTGAGCTCTTCTACACAGTCTCTCAGCCCGACATGGGCCAATCATCTCTAGGGATGAAAGGGTAGTTCAGCCTCCACAGCCATACAGTCTTCAGCAACTCTGATTGGCAGATTCAATAAAAAGGCCAATGTGTGTCTCTTCCGATGGTGGTTTTTGTTATACAGACATTTGTCCATTGGGAATTGGATTGAAATGACCAAATTGTTTCACATAGGTACTTTTAAAACAGACTGCCTCCATTCATTAGTTTCTGAATCAATACAGGCTGACAACACAGAACAAACTGCTATTTACCTACTCTACAAAAGTCAATATAAGTCATTGCTCTTGCATGTTTTCTGCAGCTAGTCAGCAAATGGCTTGCTATCTGTCAACCTGAGATCTCTGCATGTCATCAACGTCAACGAGCTCCAACAGCATCCACTTGACATTCAAGTTAGTCATTTTCCATGGGGACATCTTCCATATGTATTGCAGCAATGAAGGAAAATATGGCTTGAGTGCCCACATTTATACAAATGTGTACATGTATCAAAGAAGAAGGGAACAAAAGAACAGAATCAAATTTCAAGGGGCTAATACCACAAAAGTTTGAACTCAAGAAATCACAAATAGATAAAATCAAGATACACAAACTTATGAAGATTGCTGTCTCATCACCTGTGGAGCTAGAATTGCTGATTAGTGGAATACAGCACTAGAACATTAGTTTTCTTTTTATAAAACTAGTTAACACCAGCATTCCACAACAAATTCTCAGAAACATACTGCCCAAATAGCAGGCAAAAGTAGTTAATAGACCACTGTCATGTTTAGTTGTGTGTTAGGGCTTGGCTACACTTGCAAGTTAGAGCACATTAAATCAGCCCCAGGTGCCCTACCTCCTGAGGTGTCCACACTGGCAAGGCACTTAGAGCGCCTGAGCTCTGCAGCTGGAGCGCTCCTCGTAATCCACCTCCATGAGAAGCATAAAGCTTGCTGTAACCTGGCTGAAATGCCCGGGTGTCAGTGTGGATGACGTGTTGTATTACTGTGCTGTGATTGGCCTCTGGAAATGTCCCAAAATACCCTGAAGTCAAATGGCCACTCTGGTCATTGTTTTGAACTTGGCTTCAGGCATGCGGATATCCCCTTTCAAAGCTCCGTTTCTGACAACCGGCATGCTTATCTGCTCCGGGACAAAGCAAACCATTACTGTGGAATGCTGCTGAGGCAGGGGTGTGTGTGTGTGTGTGTGTGTGTGTGTGTGTGTGTGAGGGGCGGAGGGGGTCTGCTGCTGTCTGAACTTACAAGACAGCATGCTGACACACTCTCTGCCCCCCAGAACACACTGTCTCTCCCCTCATATACACACAACACACTCCCTGTCACAGTCCACCACCACCCTCATTTGAAAAGCATGCTGCAGCCACTTGCACACTGGGATAGCTACCACAATGCACTGCTCTCTGTGGCCTTGCAAGAGCTGTTAATGTGGCTACGCCACTGCGCTTGCAGCTGACAGTGTAAACACATGGCAGCACTTTCCCTGCCTTGGTCTCTGAAGGCTGCAAGTGTAGCCAAGCCCTTAGAGAGAGACAGTGATCAAAATCCCTCTGAAGTCTTGGATACTAAACTTCTGTGTCTTAGTTTCCTCACTTGTAAAAAGAGGATAATACTTCCACAGACATACAGGTATGGTGTTATTAGTCTGTAAAGAGCTTTGATTGCTTGCTATATCTATATTTTAGGCAGTCTACTGTCAGCTTGTGTACATCTGGTGCTACTCAGACTTTCCCAAACAGCAGAAGAGTGAGAATAAAGACACTCTAGCCCAATGGTTCTCAAAGCCGGTCCGCCGCTTGTTCAGGGAAAGCCCCTGGTGGGCCGGGCCAGTTTGTTTACTTGCCGCGTGCACAGGTTCAGCCAATCGTGGCTCCCACCGGCCACGGTTCACTGTTCCAGGCCAATGGGAGCTGTGAGAAGGGTGGCCAGCACATCCCTCAACCTGCGCCACTTCCCGCAGCCCCCATTGGCCTGGAGCGGCAAACCGCAGCCAGTGGGAGCCACAGTCGGCTGAACCTGTGGATGTGACAGGTAAACAAACTGGCCTGGCCTGCTAGAGGCTTTCCTTGATCAGGAGGCGGACCGGCTTTGAGAACCACTATTCTAGCCTGTTCCACTGGAGCTATTCAGAACCCTGCAGCAAAGTGCAGAAACTGAAAAGAATCATGTCTATTTCAGGTTCAGAGTAGCAGCTGTGTTAGTCTGTATCTGCAAAAAAAAAAACCAAAAAAAAACCCAGAAGTACTTGTGGCACTAACAAATTTATTAGAGTGTAAGCTTTCGTGGGCTACAGCCCACTTCATCGGATGCACTGAATGGAACATATAATAAGAAGATATATGTGTATATATATATACATACAGAGAAGGTGGAATTTGCCATACAAACTGTAAGAGGCTAATTAATTAAGATGAGCTATTATCAGCAGGAGAAAAAAAACTTTTGTAGTGTTAATCAAGATGGCCCATTTAGACAGTTGACAAGAAGGTGTGAGGATACTTAACATGTGGAAACAGATTCAATATGTGTAATAACCCAGCCATTCCCAGTCTCTATTCAAACCCAAGTTAATGGTATCTAGTTTGCATATTAATTCAAGCTCAGCAGTTCCTCATTGGAGTCGTTTTTGAAGCTTTTCTGTTGCAGAATTGCCACCCTTAAGTCTTTTACTGAGTGGCCAGAGAGGTTGGAGTGTTCTCCTACCGGTTTTTGAATGTTATGATTCCTGATGTCAGATTTGTGTCCATTTATTCTTTTGCGTAGAGACTGTCCTGTTTGGCTAATGTACATGGCAGAGGGGCACTGCTGGCACATGATGGCATATATCACACTGGTAGATGTGCAGGTGAACGAGCCCCTGATGGCATGGCTAATGGGATTAGGTCCTATGATGGTGTCACTTGAATAAATATGTGGACAGAGTTGGCATCGGGCTTTGTTGCAAGGATAGCTTCCTGGGTTAGTGTTTTTGTTGTGTGGTGTGTGGTTGCTGGAGAGTATTTGCTTCAGATTGGGGGGCTATCTGTAAGAGAGGACTGGTCTGTCTCCCAAGATCTGTGAGAGTGAGGGATCATTTTTTCAGGATAGTCTAATGATGCACTGGAGAGGTTTTAGAAGGGGGCTGAAGGTGACAGCTAGTGGTGTTCTGTTATTTTCTTTGTTGGATCTGTCCTGTAGTTGATGACTTCTGGCTCTGTCAATCAGTTTTTTCACTTCAGCAGGTGGCTATTATAGTTTTAAGAATGCTTGATAGAGATCTTGTAGGTGTTAGTCTCTGTCTGAGGGGTTGGAGCAAATGCGATTGTATCGTAGAGCTTGGCTGTAGACAATGGATCGTATGGTGTGTCCTGGATGGAAGCTGGAGGCACTTAGGTAAGTATAGCAGTCAGTAGGTTTCCGGTATAGGGTGGTGTTTATGTGACAATCGCTTATTAGCACAGTAGTGTCCAGGAAATGGACCGCTTGTGTGGATTGGTCTAGGCTGCGGTTGATGGTGGGATGGAAATTGTTGAAATCATGGTGGAATTCCTCAAGAGCTTCTTTTCCATGGGTCCAGATGATGAAGATGTCATCAATGTAGCGCAAGTAGAGTAGGGGCATTAGGGAACGAGAGCTAAGGAAGCGCTGTTCTAAGTCAGCCATAAATATGTTGGCATACTGTGGGGCCATGCATGTACCCATAGCAGTGCCGCTGATTTGAAGGTATACATTGTCCCCAAATGTGAAATAGTTATGGGTGAGGACAAGTCACAAAGTTCAGCCACCAGGTTTGCCAAGACATTCTCGGGGATACTGTTCCTGACGGCTTGTAGTCCATCTTTGTGTGGAATGTTGGTGTAGAGGGCTTCTACATCCATAGTGGCCAGGATGGTGTTTTCTGAAAGATCACCGATGGATTATAGTTTCCTCAGGAAATCAGTGGTGTCTCGAAGATAGCTGGGATTGCTGGTAGCGTAGGGCCTGAGGAGAGAGTCCACATAGCCAGACAATCCTGTTGTCAGGGTGCCAACGCCTGAGATGATGGGGCATCCAGGATTTCCAGGTTTATGGAACTTGGGTAGCAAATAGAATACCCCTGGTCGGGGTTCTAGGCATGTGTCTGCACAGATCTCTCCTGTGCTTTTTCAGGGAGTTTCTTGAGCAGATGGTGTTGTTTGTTTTGATCATCCTCAGTGGGATCAGGGGATAATGGCCTGTAGAATGTGGAGTTAGAGAGCTGCCTAGCAGCCTCTTGTTCATATTCAAACTGATTCTTGATGATGACAGCACCTCCTTTGTCAGCCTTTTTGATTATGATGTCAGAGTTGTTCCTGAGGCTGTTGATGGCGTTGTGTTCAGCACGGCTGAGGTTATGGGACAAGTGATGCTGCTTTTCCACAATTTCAGCCAGTGCACATTGACAGAAGCAATCTATGTAGAAGTCCAATCTGTTGTTTCGACCTTCAGGAGGAGTCCATGCAGAATCCTTCTTTTTGTAGTGTTGGTAGGAAGGATTCTGTGGGTTAGTATGTTGTTCAGATATGTGTTGGAAATATTCTTTCAGTCAGAGATGTCGAAAGTAGGATTCTAGGTCACAACAGAACTGTATCATGTTTGTGGGCCTGGAGGGACAAAAGGAGAGGCCCCGAGACAGGACAGACTCTTCTGCCGGGCTAACAGTATAACTGGAAAGATTAACAATATTGTTGGGTGGGTTAAGGGGGTTATGGGGGGTTATTGTTGTGGCTCCTTGTGACATGTAGCAGTTTAGATAGTTTAGTGTCCTTTTCCTTTGTAGAGAAGCAAAGTTGTGTTGTCAATGGCTTGTCTAGTTTTTGTAAAATCTATCCATGAGGAAGTTTGTGTGGAAGGTTGGTTTTTTATGAGAGTATCCAGTTTTGAGAGCTCATTCTTAATCTTTCCCTGTTTGCTGTACAGGATGTTGATCAGGTTTGTTTTGCAGTTTCTCTGAGAGCGTGTGGCGCAATCTCTCAGTGATATGTAGATTGCAATGGATTTTTTACCTTTAGTCCTTTTGGTACGATGTCCATCTGTTTGCATTTGGAAAGGAAGATGATGTCTGACTGTATCCATACGAGTCTATTTCACTTTACTACTACGTAGTAAAAGTAGGGGCATTAGCAGAGACAGGCACTGAAGCTATTAACAAAAGGCTGGAGAACATGAAAAGGCTGTGACTCACAGGATTCTCCTTGCAGCAGCCAGGAAGTTGGGAGATATGGGTAAAGTAATGGAGATCCATATCCCCACTCCCGCAGGACACAAGCCTCTGGGATATGATAGCAGAAAAGAGAGAGTGCTCCTTCTCAGGTGAGTAGAGGCTTCAGATGGAACCACCAAACCAGGTTCAGGAAAAGCACTCTAATAAGAATCCCAGCTTCTTTCCTTTTCCCAGAATCTGGGGGAACTGACCTTGTTTGGGGGGGTGGGGGTAGGGTGGCAATCTATCATTTTTCATATTGTCCACTGGCTAGTAGGAGTCTGACACATTATGTTAACCCTGGATATTCAGTAAAGTCACCTTGAAAGTTTTTGTTCATCATTTCACAAGAAATTGTCATTCAGTTAAATATAAATGAAGTATCTGTCTGTATATGTTATCTTGCTTGCTTTTTTTTTAATTTTGAAGTTATAATTCACTAGAAACAGAGTGCAATATATGAAAGCTAATAAAATAAGCAGGGCAATTCAGTATAAGAGTCAAGCTGCAAAGCAGTTTAAACTTGAAATAACTTGGCTTTCATGTTAACAACAATGGTTTAGCAACTCTCAATAGCCACAAAATAGTACAATGAGGTAATAAAAGCATATCAAAAACAAGGGAAATGTAGGAGGACCATAAGTGATGGCACGTTGATTTCTGTTCTGGTTTTGTTAAGCTTTGTAAGTGGGTGCTTTCGGTAACACTTCTGAAGAGAATACTTACTGGTTTATGGAATGATAAACCTAATTTTTTCAGTATTAAGTGTTCATTTTGTATCAAATTTACTAGGCTTCTAAGTTTACTTTTAAGGCAAATTCAAGATTCATATATTCCAAGATCAGAAGATATTATTGTGATCTTCTAGTCTGACCTCCTGTATAACATAGGCCAAAGAACTTCCCCAAAATAATTCCTAGAGCAGACCTTTTAGAAAAACATCTAATCTTGATTTAAAAATTGTGATGGAGAAACCACCACAACCATTGGTACATTGTTCTCAATGTTAATAATTTAACACCTTATTGCTAGTCTGAATTTGTCAAGCTTTAATTTCCAGTTGTTGGATCATGTTATACTTTTCTCTGATAGACTGAATAGCTCATTATTAAATATTTGCTCCTCATGTACATACTTACAGTCTGTAATTAAGTCACCCTTTAACCTTTTTTAAGATAAATAGACTGAGCTCCTTGAGTCTGTCACTATAAGGCAGGTTTTCTAATCCTTTAATCATTCTTGTGGCTCTTCTCTGAACCCTCTTCCAAATTATCGACATCCTTCTTTAATTGTGGACAGAGTATTCCAGCAGGGGTAGCACTAGTGCCAAATACAGAGGTCAAATAACCTTTGTACTCCTACTCGAGATCTTATGAGGAGTAACATTCCTACCCACCCACCCACAAAATCCAGTACTTAAAAATATTATTTTCCTTGAACTGTTTCCAAAATGAGTTTCCTCCAAAAGCCCAGCTCTCTTGGGAATAAGCTTCTAGCAAACATGGGAGATATCTAAAGTCCACTGACCTTCTCCTCAAAATTTTTTTTTACAATGAATGCAAAAATAGTAAATTTGGAATAATTTCAATTTAAATTCAAAATTATTCTCAGATTTTTGCTGATTTTTTTATTTTAATCAAAAACCATGTCAACAAACCTAAATGCTCTATCCTGACCTTTATGAAGCCTACCTGAGTGATCACCTCTCTTCCTATGCCATACTGCCACAAATGTGGCCAGCAGGTGTTTCCAACCTGGATCCCCCTTATTATAAAATAGGAGGTACAGTGGGTGATGGGTCTGAGACACTGGAATTTGCTTGCCCTGTCCCAGTCCAAAATAGCCTGAATTTGGTGGCCTTCTGAGTACATTGCAAAATATATTTGTTTGATAGGTTTTTGAGATGTCTGAGAGTATGCATCCGGTAATGATGAAGAGTTGGGAAAGTTTTTGTAGGTGTCTGAGTTTCTACTGAAATTATTATTTATTTGTATTATTGTAGTACCTATGACCCCAGTCACAGATCAAGAAATGATTGTGTTAGGCTCTGTGCAAACACAGAACTAAAAGATGGTTGTTAGGATATAGATATTCAGGCCTGTCTGCAAAGGCCTGTACTTTAAGAATTTAGGTGTATTCTTATCACTTGGCTAGTTCTAGAGGTATAAAAGAAAGAATCAAAATCACTGTCTGCTGGTGTAAGGGCCTTCTCTTACCATGACAGTTTGAGGCCCTGTTCTTAGGCTAAGGCCTTTGGCTAAGCAGCAGAGGCAGCCATAAGCTAGGAAGCGAACAGTCACATCCTCACATTCCAAACTAGTCACATTGAAATAAGGTGCTATTGGGCTGTTAGGCACTATCAGGACAGGATTGTATTCCTATCACCTCCAGAGAAAGGGAAGTGCCTAGAAAATGTAAAAGGAAACTTAGTTTGATAGCATCCTGTCTGGCAAGAACTCACTTATCAATAGCTGGGATGTGAAATCCTCACTTCTGTATTGTCTTGTCATTATAGTTCCCACTTTGCTATTGTTTGTCTGTATAATCTCTGTCTGGTTCTGTGATTGTTCCTGTCTGCTGCATAATTAATTTTTCTGGTGTAAACTAATTAAGGTGGTGGGATATAATTGGTTACATAATCATGTTACAATATGTTAGGATTGGTTAGTTAAATTTCAGGAAAATGATTGGTTAAGGTATAGCTAAGCAGAACTCAAGTTTTACTATATAATCTGTAGCCAATGAGGAAGTGAGTGGGTGTGGGTGGGGGAGATGAGAACAGGGAATGGGAGTAAGGAAGTTGGAATCATGTTTTGCTAAGGGCAGGAATGGGAACAGGGACACAGGTGTAAGGCTCTGTGGTGTCAGAGCTGGGAAGGAGGACACTAAGGAAAGAAACTGGAATCATGCTTGCTGGAAGTTCACCCCAATAAACATTGAATTGTTTGCACCTTTGGACTTCAGGTATTGTTGCTCTCTGTTCATGCGAGAAGGACCAGGGAAGTAAGTGGGTGAAGGAATAAGCCCCCTAACAGTGGTCCCCACACCAAACAGCTTGCAAGCTAAGACAAGAGACAACAGATTGATACAGATAAATCAATGGGGGAGTACAAGGAAACAATGAGATAGAATTGGTCAACATGATAGGCAGTGGTCTTGGTACACCAGTGGCCTAATGGTTGTCAAGATTTTTGTAGGCATCACAGCAGAGTATAGTTTTAAAGAGGGATTTGAAGAAGGATATTGAGGTAGATTTGAAAATGTTTATGGAGAGCTCCTTCTAACCATGAAGGGTAACATGAGAGAAAGTGTACTCCTGACGGAATTCTGTGCCACTGCATATGTGCAGGATTTATGTCCTCCACAGATTTCTTTGCTTCCTGCAGAAAAATGACTTTCTGATAGGGAAGTCCTCCCACCGAGCCTCAGCCCCCCTGCACTTAGAACTTCCCTGATGAGCTCCACTCCCGCTGCACCTGGACCTCCCCAATGAGCCATCCACACCTGGATACTCAACCCTCTGAGCCCCCAACTAGCTACACCTTGAGTCCCACTCCACTGAGCACCACTCCCTCAGCATCTGGACCCATACTGAGCCCCCCACACCCAGACGCCCCTGCTGAGCTCTATCCCCCCGATACCCAGACCTCGGGCCCCACTGAGCCCCAACTACCTTCACCTGGAGCCCCCTGCAGAGTCCCATTACTGTTGCACCCAGAGCCCCTGACCCAACAAGCCCCTGTGCATCCAGATCCCCCCATACCCAGATCCCCCACTAAGCCACTCATACCCAGATTGTCCCACACAGAACCCTTTCAACCCACACCTGGATCCCCACCCCCCACTAAGTCCCTCCACACTTGGATCCTGCCTTCCCACACTTGGTGCACCTGGCATGGAGGGGCAGGGCCCTGGAGTGCTTCTGGGACAGGCCCAGTCCTTGTGCTGTGTCAGGGTTGGGTGCAGCTTCACCACTGAGTCCATGTCAAAGGGGGAGCTGCACCGTGATCTCCAACCTCTGTGCAGCCAGTGGCCTGTGCTCCCCAATGCCATGCTGGAGCCTCCACATTTATTTGACAAATGTTAAAGTATTGTGTGCAGAATTTTTAATTTTTGAGCATAGAATGCCCGCAGGAATAAAAGTACAAAGGTTCTGCTGGAATTTTATTATATATTTAATGATGTATTAGGTTCCTACAGCCTTGGATAGTTGTCTATTTTATTATTTGAAATCTGAAGAAATAAAATAAAAATTTTTGCTCAAGGCTTTTATCTAGACCTCACTGAAATGAATGGAAGGCTCTCTCTCTATTCACTTTAATAAGATTTAGTTCAGGGATTTAAAACCTGATCCAAGACAACCACAAAATTAGTAAACTATATTTTTTTTAAAAAATCAAGAAGAAATACAATGTAACTAGAAATGGGCCTGGCCACTTTCAGTTTCCCATAGCTGGAAGAAAGACTGTGAGAGAGACTTGTCAAGAGATGCAACTGACTGTTTATTAAAAGGCTCCCAGCTTGTGTATTTTTATAGACATATTAAAGTTAATGAATAATCTACTTCACAGTTTCTGTTACCCCTACACATAGTGAGTACTACTTTAGGTTCTGTATGTGCAGAGTTTCGTGCAAGATTGGGGCCTAATCTACCCCTATGACAATTAAAATCCATGAGAAAACTGTGGTGCATGAGTAAAATGGCACTAAGAAGTTAAAGACAGGATTATCTCACTCCCCACCCTTAAATAGGATTTGCATAAAGCGGGAGTCCTTTGTTTCCTAGCTGACCCCCCTTCCTTTACAGTGTAAAGTTACAAGAAGTTCGAGGTAATGTTTTAGTATCAGGTGACAAGACCACCTGACTCTGTAGGGCCTTTGTAGCCATTCTTCACAGGCTGACCCACATGTTCACATAAGACTAAGTTTTGTTTTTTTTTTACAGTCCATTGTCCTTGTTGATGGGCCATCCGCCCTGTCTGGCTTTTCCATTGTTGTACCTGAAGTGCTGGCAGTGGGCATCACCCAAAGTAGCATAGTTGAAATAGATACATAGTCAATATTCCTAATTTCAGATACAGAAATGATACATGTATACAAATAGGATAATAACATTCAGTAAATCATAACCTATCCAATGATATCTCATATGAGCCATCTTGCATAAAGTATATCTCAGTTATGCCATATTCATATTATAAGCATATATTCACAAATAATATGGAATGACATCATAATTAGGTTCATACAGTGCCTCACACAACGAGGCAGAAGCCTCTAGATGCTACCACAATACAAATGAATAAATATTATTATTAATAATAAATAATAATAATAATGATTTTGCTCTTATATCTTTTAAGGGGAACAGTTAACTGGATTTAGGCAGGAGCTCACATATTTTCATGCTGTGTGTTCCCTAATCCACAGAAGAATCTTTTCCTCATTGTGCTTTCTTGGGTTGAGAGTGAAGCCTATCTAAAACATGGTATATTCTCATACTGGGATGTCTGAGAATGGGCCCTAATTCAAGGATGTCTTTATGCTTAGGATGAATATGAGGCATGAAACAAAGCACCAGCAAACTCCACAAAACACTTTCAGCCACTGAAATTCTCAGGGAAAGACTACATTTTATCTGCCCTCCCCTGTCAGCTTCACGAGCACCTACTGAGGGTTCCTTTGGACTTTCTTTTCTGTTCTGGTCCTTACAACATTATGCCAAGTATTCTGTCACAGTAAGATCTGTCTTCCTCAAAATGGAACCTGTGGAACTTCCCATTGAGAGGCAGTGGAGATAACACACAGGCATTTGCAACACAGAAACGCTTCTGAAGTTTTCTGCAAATGGTGCACTTGCAGCCTTTTAAAAATGTATTATCTATGCTCAATAAAGTTTTCCCCCAATTCCTTTTGATTAAAAATTCACTGTGTAGTCATAGCCACCAAGTCTGAAACTGGCCTGAGAGAGGAAGAAACAATTGAACTAGAGAATGGAAGAGGCAGCTGGAAAAGGGAAGAGACAAACTTTGGAAGTGCCTAAATTGTGATTGACCAGTGACATCAATAGATTGGGTGGGTCCTATTTATAATGGTTGCACTGGCAACCGAGTCATCAAACTTTTTCAATTATGTGGTAAGAAAGGCAAGATGGGTGTTAATATTGCATCTTTGAACAGGCTCCAGTAACACCAGTGTTCCTCTGACAAATCCCTGACTACCAGTTCTTCTAATACATAATTATCAGTCTAAAAATAGCTTAGTAACAATATGTTATAACCTAAACCATCAGAAAGTTTAAATTTGCAAACCAAGAAGAATCAAGTTCAACTTTTAAATGACCTGTATTTGAGTCATTTCATTAGTTTTAACCATTACAATGCAAGTTCCTGAACAAAGTCACAGGGGTGGTATTAATCGTGACAATTTCTTCCCACACAATGTTCTCAAAGAGTAGCCACCAGAGGGGAAAAAAACCAAACACACACCAAGAAATGGACAGAGTTCAGTTTGAATTAAACTGAAGAGAGGTCGAGGTCATCTGCTATTGAACAAAGAAAATAGCAGTAATAACAGTGGGAGCACTAGGTAACACCCTATCTATAATTAAAGACAGGAAATCTGTTATATAACAGAACATGGCAGTTAAATTGGGAGGGTGTCTAGCTCTATCTGCTGAATCACATGTTGCTTCAAAAGGTTAGTATCCTTTGTATGTGCAAAATAGAGGGGGTGACAGGTTTATAGCACGTACAGAACATTTTTACTATAAATAACAAGCCACACCCAAGACAAAAGTAAACCTAATTACAAAGCATTTTAAAAGCTTTTAAAAAGGTTCATGAGATAGTTACATGCAATGTCTGTGGAAGAGAAAATTGCACACCCAAAATAGATAATGCAACATACCAAGACAACCTTCTTAAAGGGATAGAAGACAATACTTTTTTCTTTATTAACAGAACTAAAAGAAAAACCTTACATAAAGTAACTGAGTATCAATAAACAGGAGGCTCTCGCTCTGTTTTCATATGAAGTTTATATTCATATTTGTATAACAGTAGCTCTATGGACCCCAATTATATCAGGACTCCATTGTGCTAGACACTGTACAAACACATAACAAAAGATAATTCTGGCTCTGAGGTGCTTACAGTCTAAAAGGCCTTTTATACGTATAAAAGAACTCAGATGTAATTAATGAACATCTGTAATTAGATCAACGTGATTTGATGGGGAACAGTCAACATCGTTTTTGTAAAGGGAAATCATGCCTCACCAATCTCCTAGAATTCTTTGACAGGGTCACCAACCATGTGGGCAAGGGTGAGGCAATCGTTATAGTGAACTTAAATTTTCAGAAAGCCTTGGACAAAGTCCCTCACCAAAGGCTCTTAACCAAAGTAAGCTGTCATGGGATAAGAGGGAAGGTCCTCTTATGGATTAGTAATTGGTTAAAAGACAGGAAACAAAGGGTAGAAATAAATGGTCAGTTTTCAAAATGGGGAGAGGTAAACAGTGATGTCCCCCAGGGGTCTTTACTGGGACCAGTCCTATTCATCATATTCATAAATGATCTGAAACAAGGAGTAAACAGTGAGATAGCAAAATTTGCAGATACTACTCAAGATAGTTAAGTCCAAAGCAAATTGTAAAGAGTTACAAAGAGATCTCATAAAACTGGGTGACTGGGCAACAAAATGGCAGATGAAATTCAATGTTGGTAATGCACATTGGAAAACATAATCCCAACTATACATATAAAATGTTGGGGTCTAAATTAGCTGTTACCACTCAAGAAAAAGATGTAGGAGTCATTCTGGATAGTTCTCTAAAAACATCCACTCAGTATGTAGCGGCAGTCAAAAAGCGAACAGAATGTTGGGAATCGTTAAGAAAAGGATAGATAATAGGACAGAAAATATCATGTTGCCTCTATATAAATCCCTGGTACGCTCACAACTTGAACACTGTGTGCAGATGTGGTCGCCTCATCTCAAAAAAGATATACTGGAATTGGAAAAGGTTCAGAAAAGGGCAACAAAAATTATTAGGGCTATGGAATGGCTTCCATATGAGGAGAGATTAATAAGACTGGGACTTTTCAGCTTGGAAAAAAGATGACAAAGGGGGGTTATGATAAAGGTTTATAAAATCATAACTGGTGTTGAGAAAGTAAATAAGGAAGTGTTATTTATTTCTTCTGGTAACACAAGAACTAGGGATCACCCAATGAAATTAACAGGCAGCAGGTCTAAAACAAACAAAAGAAAGTATTTCTTCACACAGCACACAGTCAACCTCTGGAACTCTTTACCAGAGGATGTTATGAAGGCCAAGAATATAATCTGGTTCAAAAAAGAACTGAATAAATTCATGGAGGATAGGCTTATCAATGGCTATTAGGCAGAGATGCAAAACCATGCTCTGAAGTGTCCCTAGCCATGGGCGGCGAGTTATATGGGCCTGTGGTGCCCGTGCTCTAATATTCAGGGCCCAGGGCCCAAGCTCCACCAACGTTTGGGGCCGGGTCTCTCCCCTGGCCCTGCCTGCTGCCCCCTCACGCCTCCCCCAGAGTGTCCCCCGGCCCTGCCTGCTGCCCCTGCATGCCCCCCCACCCCCCGGAGCATCCCTGCCTGTGCCCTAGGCAGCATGCGGCTGCCCTGCTGCTCCACATTGCACTCCCTCGCCAGCTGCTGACTACAACAAAGGGAGCGGCGCAGGCGGTGGCTGCTGAGCCTGCGGAGGGAAGAGGGGATGGGACTTGGACCCATTCTGGGCACCACCAAAAAATTATACAAACCTGATGCCCCTGTCCCTAGCCTCTGTTTGCCAGAAATTGGGAATAGACGATGTGGGGATGAATCGCTTCATGATTATCTGTTCTGTTCATTCCCCCTGAAACACCTGGTATTAGCCTGGTATTGGAAGACGACATACTGGGCTAGATGGACCATTGGTCTGACCCAGTATGGCCGGTTTTATGTTCTTAACCTGGAAACAATACTTTTACTGGGCTATGGAGTAAATTTGTGTGCTTAATTCTTAGATGCATTAAGATGCCGTGAAAAAAACAATCCATAAACAAACATTGCCATGCAGCATTCTCTAAGAATAACAGACACCTCCGCATTGTAGAACTCTTTAGTTATCAGTAACAATTACAATCAATTTTATGTGCCATTTTAGCTATTAGACGCATAATAAACTACTGTAAGACAAAATGTTTAAAGATTATTCTTTATCTCAGTAGACCAAAGTGTTCACAAAGATTTTATGAAAGGAAAAAGGATCTCACTGGCTGATTAATCACAGACTTGAACAGTAAATGTGTTTGCAAACAAACAGTGTTCTGCTCAGACTTAAAACAATGTCCTGGCTGGAAGTAATTATTCATATCATACTTTGTTGGGTACAGTGTGATTATCGTGGTAACTAAAGTGTGTTGAATCAACACATCAGTTTAGAATTATGCATTATTAATTTCAACATTGTCTGTAATTTGTCATGGTGAGCTGCTTTTTTTTCCAGTTCAGTGTATATATTAAAAAGTACAGCTAATCTAATGTGTGTTTTGGAACTGTAGTTGGAACTGACTTTGCTATCCAGTTACGCAAATGCCACACAATGAATTTCTGATAGAATCTCCTCTCCTTTGCCAACATAAACCTTGCTGTTTCAGTAGAAATTAGTGTAGTGAGTAATCAACAATAAGTCTATTAGACTGTTCAACAACAAAAACCAACAACAAATAAAAAATATTAAAACTCCTTCCATAGATTAAGAAGGCAGACATCAATACCAGTACTTCGCTAAATAAAAACTTGTGTCCAGTTTATCTATGTACCGCAATCACAGCTCTAATCACCAGGTCTGTAAACAGTTTGTTGCGCAAGGCAGATTTGTAACCATTGTCTCTATTACAGTTACCTTGTAAACACATGCAGGCAGTGACCCATTTGTTCTACCCAAAGGGAAATTCAGGTTATCAGAAATAAGGAAGAGAACAGGACTACTTCTGGCAGTACTCCTTTTCTTTTTGCGGATACAGACTAACACGGCAGCTACTCCGAAGGAAGAGAACGTTGTTCTCCTTCCCAAACAGCCTAGTGCTCTTTAAAATGTTTCCTCAGTTGCATTTCGCAGTTACGTGATGCACCTAATCAGCACATGTGGGTGGTAGAGAGCAAAAGAGTTTGTTTGGCTTCTTCCATCACGGGAGCAAAGGACCATGTGCATTCTGTCTGCTAGCAAAAATTAAAAACAATCCTCCAGGTCCCACTGAACTGTCTCTTTCAATCATCACTGATGAAGCTTCTCCACACTACATAATACTTTGGGGAAACTCCATCTCCGTGCTGGGCCCTAAGTGCAGAGCATGTCTCCCCAAAAGTGCTTAAATCTCAGTGCAGCAGGTCTTATTTTATGCCTGCATTGTAAAAAAAGTGTGGTCATAACCCGACAAAGAACCAGCAACTCATCTTTTAACTTGAGTTAGCAGCTCAAGTTAAAGCTTATAGGGGAGCTGCTAATTATTAATTATTCCACTATAGTTATGTTGGTCAATTTCCCTGTGTAGACAAATCCTAAAGGATCCCCTGCTAAGGCCCCTAGAAAGACAGTGTAACCCACACACCTCCTGGGTGTGGTGTTCTGTCCCATCTAGTGGCACCGAGACCACTTAGAGAGAGATTAATGAGTCTGCTCTACAGCCTTAAGTAAGGGCTATGTGGCTTTTAGCTCATGTAGTAGAGGTTCATACATTTAGCTCCATAAGAACGGCCATACTGGGTCAGACCAAAGGTCCATCTAGCCCAGTATCCTGTCTTCTGACAGTAGCCAATGCCAGATTCCCCAGAGGGAATGACCAGGTAATCGTCAAGTGATCCATCCCCTGTAACTCATTCCCAGCTTCTGGCAAACAGAAGCTAGGGATACAGTCCCTGCCCATCCTGGCTAATTGTCATTAATGGACCTATCCTCCATGAATTTATCTGGTTCTTTTTTGAACCTTGTTTATAGTCTTGGCCTTCACAACATGCTCTGTCAAAGAGTTCCACAGTGTGACTGTGCGTTGTGTGAAGAAATACTTCCTTTTGTTTGTTTTAAACCTGCTCCCTGTTAATTTCATTGGGTGCCCCCAAGTTCTTGTGCTATGAGGAGGAGTAAATAACACTTCCTTGTTTACTTTCTCCACACCAGTCATGAATTTATAGACCTCTAGCATATCCCCCCTTAATCGTCTTTTTTCCAAGATGAAGAGTCCCAGTCTTATTAATCTCTCCTCATATGGAAGCCGTTCCATACCCCCTAATCATTTTTGTTGCTCTTTTCTAAACCTTTTCCAATTCCAATTCTTTTTTGAGATGGGGCGACCACATCTGCACGTAGTATTCAAGATGCGTGTGTACCAGGGATTTATACAGAGGCAATATGATATTTTCCTATCTTATTACCTATCCCTTTCTTAATGACTTCCAACATTCTGTTCGCTTTTTTGACTGCCACTACACATTGAGTGGATGTTTTCAGAGAACAATCAGAGAAAGATCTTTTTCTTGAGTAGTAACAGCTAATTTAGACCCCATCATTTTATATGTATAGTTAGGATTATGTTTTCCAATGTGCATTACTTTGCATTTATCAACATTGAATTTCATCTGCCATTTTGTTTCCCAGTCACCCAGTTTTATGAGATCCTTTTGTAGCTCTTTGCTGTCTGCCTGGGACTTATCTATCTTGAGTAGTTTTGTATCATCTGCAAATTTTGCCACCTTATTGTTTACCCCTGTCATAAATATAAAGGGAAGGGTAAACACCTGGCCAGAGGAAAAGCCCTTTCACCTGTAAAGGGTTAAGAAGCTAGGATAACCTCGCTGGCACCTGACCACAATGACCAATCATACTTTGAGACAAGATACTTTCAAAGCTGGAGGGGGGGAAAAACAAAGGGTCTGGGTCTGTCTGTGTGATGCTTTTGCCGGGGACAGAACAGGAATGGAGTCTTAGAATTTAGTAAATAATCTAGCCAGATATGCATTAGATTATGATTTCTTTAAATGGCCGAGAAAATAAGCTGTGCTGAATGGAATGGATATTCCTGTTTTTGTGTCTTTTTGTAACTTAAGGTTTTGCCTAGAGGGATTCTCTATGTTTTGAATCTAATTACCCTGTAAGGTATTTACCATCCTGATTTTACAGAGGTGATTCTTTTAACTTTTTCTTTTATTAAAATTCTTCTTATCCAAGGGTTTGGGTCTGTGGTCACCTATGCAAATTGGTGCGGATTTTTATCAAACTTTCCCCAGAAAAAAAGGGGTAAGATTTGGGAGGATTTGGGGGGGAAAGACATTTCCAAACGAACTCTGTCCCAGTAACTGGTGTTCGATGTTTGGTGGTGGCAGCGAAAGTCCAAGGGCAAAGGGTAAAATAGTTTGTACCTTGGGGAAGTTTTAACCTAAGCTGGTAAAAGTAAGTTTAGGAGGTTTTCATGCAGGTCCCCACATCTGTACCCTAGCATTCAGAGTGGGGAAGGAACCTTGACAACTCCTTTTTCCAGATCATTTACGAATATGTTGAATAGGACTGGTCCCAGTACAGACCCCTGGGGACACCACTATTTACCTCTCTCCATTCTGAAAACTGACCATTTATTCCTACCCTTTGTTTCCTATCTTTTAGGCAGTTACCAGTCCATGAGAGGACCTTCCCTCTTATCCCATGACAGCTTACTTTGGTTAAGAGCCTTTGATGAGGGATCTTGTCAAAGGCTTTCTGAAAATCTAAGTATACTATATCCACTGGATATAGCTTCAGAGGTCCCAGGTTCAATCCTGCCCGCTGCCGACCGGGGTCTGTGGGGGCTCGTCCAGGATTTCAACAGGAATTCTCTGAAGCTCGGGGTGTACTTCCTCAGCTAGGGGAAGTATATATTGGAGTACTGGTTGATCACAGGATGACTATGAGCCGCCAATGTGATATGGCCGTGAAAAAAGCTAATGCGGTCTTGGGATGCATCAGGTGAGTATTTCCAGTAGAGATAAGGAGGTGTTAGTACCGTTATACAAGGCACTGGTGAGACCTCATCTGGAATACTGTGTGCAGTTCTGGTCTCCCATGTTTAAGAAGGATGAAATCAAATTTGAACAGGTACAGAAAAGGGCTATTAGGATGATCCGAGGAATGGAAAACCTGCCTTATGAAAGGAGACTCAAGGAACTTGGCTTGTTTAGCTTAACCAAAAGAAGGCTGAGGGGAGATATGATTGCTTTCTATAAATATATCAGAAGGATAAATACCATGGAGGGAGAGGAATTATTTAAGCTCAGTACCAATGTGGACACAAGAACAAATGGATATAAACTGGCCATCAGGAAGTTTAGACTTGAAATTAGACAAAGGTTTCTAACCATTAGAGGAGTGAAGTTCTGGAACAGCCTTCCAAGGCAAGAAGTGGGGGCAAAAGACTTATCTGGCTTGAAGATTAAACTCGATAAGTTTTTGGAGGAGATGGTATGATGGGATAACATGATTTTGGCAATTAATTGATCTTTGACTATTCATGGTAAATAGACCCAATGGCCTGTGATGGAATGGGATCTGAGTTACTACAGGTAATTCTTTCCTGGGTATCTGGCTGGTGAATCTTGCCCACATGCTCAGGGTTCAGCTGATCACCATTTTTGGGGTCGGGAAGGAATTTTCCTCCAGGGCAGATTGGAAGAGCTCCTGGGGGGTTTTCGCCTTCCTCTGCAGCATGGGGCAGGGGTCACTTGCTGGAGGATTCTCTGCACCTTGAAGTCTTTAAACCATGATTTGAGGACTTCAATAGCTCAGACATAGGTGAGAGGTTTATTGCAGAAGGGGGTGGGTGAGATTCTGTGGCCTGTGTTGTGCAGGAGGTCAGACTAGATGATTAGAATGGTCCCTTCTGACCTTAAAGTCTATGCATCTATGTAAACCACACACCTCTTGGGTGTGGTGCTCTATCCCAGTTAGTGGCACCGAGACCACTTATATGGGTATGTCTTCACTACCCGCCGGATCGGCGGGCAGCCATCAATCCCTGAGCGCTCTTCCGTCGACTCCTGTACTCCAGTGCCACGAGAGGCAAAAGTGGAGTTGACGGGGGAGCAGCAGCAGTCGACTCACCGCAGTGGAGACACCACGGTAAGTCGATCGAAGTACATCAACTTCAGTTACATTATTCACGTAGCTGAAGTTGTGTAACTTAGATCAATCCCCCCCCAGTGTAGACCAGTGCTTAGAGAAAGATTAATGAGTCTGCTCTACAGCCTTAACTAAGAGCCATATGGCTTTTGGCTCATGAACTAAGCTCCAGAGGTCCCAGGTTCGATCCCACCCGCTGACGACCAGGATCTGTCGGTGTTGTAACAGCATACTAAAACCATGCACACAAAATACACATAAATAAAAAAGAGAGTCATGGAAAGATTTTTCAAGCATTTTAGTTCATACTGTACTTTATAACAAAAAGTCATGTTGATGTTTGCCATATTCCAATACTCTTCCTTGTAACAGTGGAATAACAGGGCATTGTAGCACTATCAAATTGGAATCACCAGCATATAATTTTACTTCAACTTATCTCAAGTGAGACCAGTCTGACATTACTTGAATTATGCCCATATTAATAGTCTTATTCTTGTTGTTTAGTCAAAGAGATAAAAACCAATAGATAAATGCATTAAGTGCAATCTAGTGTTAAATTGCTATAGGAATCTTGGAGCATAGGAGAGGTAGGTGGCTGCTTTTTGTTGAAAAGTTCTTTTATGTAACTAACCTGCCAGTCAGAGCTAAGAAAAACTTTTCTTTCTTTCTTACTAACTTTTACCCTGCTTAGATTTGTTTCATTATAGGAATAATTGAAGTCAGCCAACTTGCACAAAATACATGTATGCTTTTTGTAAATACCGTCTGAGAATTGTGGAATGTATCCCATTTGGCATGCAAGCTACCTTTCCCCCCACAGACTTGAAATCAGGCTAGCAGAGAAACTGCTTATGTATCAAAAACTGACCTTAGTATGTTTAGCACATTTTTATGTCAGCATCTAATAAATTATACCGGCTTTGCTCACAGGTGGCAGCATCTGCAGCTTGGTTAGCGAAATACTTTTGTAAAACTAAAAAGGAAATGGAACAAAAAGGAGGAAATAAAGAGAAACTGCACTGCAGTAAATTATCTCCAATCTTCAGGCAACTGCACACCAAACACATGCCTCTAAAAATATTTCAAGCAGAAATGTTGGTTTAGATTTCACTATACATTTTTTTATTTAATTTTAGCAGTGAGGTTTTTCAGCTAATTTGGGTGAGTAGGGAAAGGAAGAGAGAAAAACCAACATAATGTAATATTCCAGATGTTTGTTTCAAAAATGCAGAAGATTGTATTCATTTTTTGTTGAACAGAATAGACATACCTATCGCAGTGATAAGCAGGGGTGAAATGATGGTCTTTTCCAATCATTCCCACAAACCCACCATTCCTCACTGACCAGGAAACTTTTTTTTTCCTTGATCTTCTAGTAACTTCTCCATATCAAACCCATTTGTCACAAATCTAGCTGAGTTCCCCATCTTGGACATTCAAATTGCTGTGAGGGATTCAACTGCTGATTCAGTGTGCTTTGAGCCTTCAGAGTCTGAACCAAGTCCAGACACTGCTTTTGGCTTGGGTTCTTTAAGCACACTTCTGAGCTGCAGATCCTCTGTCTAGGACCCCCTGCCAAGAGCTAAGACATCACAGTCCAATTGCCCAACCCGTGGAACTAGAGCTGACCCCTCTACTTCTCTCCCCACTCCCACCATTGTACGTGGTCTGGAAAGTACATGACAAAAACAGCCCATATCAGCAAGGATGAAATCCACTACAGGTATTCAAAAAAATACATCAACTTCAGAACAACAACTTTATACTATCAACCAGAATGGATAAGTTGTTCAGAAAGATTCACCAAATCATCACAATGTCTAAAAAAACCAATACAAATGACTACATTATTCAAATAATCATCCAGAGTCTAGTCTACAGTCTATACTCTCCATTTTAAATCAGTTGTGGACCCCTCTCACAGCTTCCCCCACCACTTCCTCATCCCTTTGGTCTCTGCTGCTTCCCTCTACCCCTATTTTTTCCTCCTCTCCCTCCAGGTCCACACTTCCACTTCCCTCTAATACTTTTTTGACTTTCACCAAAATAAATTGGGTTCAGCCCACTGATGCCTAGAACATTCCCTGAAATTTTTGAACTGATTGGGTGCAGTGTTCTAAAGTTATTGCATTACAGGATAGACAGAAATGCCATCAGGTTCAGTGTATGGCACCAGCTACTCTTAGCCACTTACACACACAGCATCACTAAGTTTAGTAGTGCTATATGACTGTTTTAGTCACGGAACTTCCCATTAAGAAACAAAAATATGAAGATTTGTTGGTCTCTATATACATGGCTCAAATTGATTGCTATCAGCATGTGGGGGGGAAGTTTCCCCTGATAAAATAAATTAATGTAAAGTGAAGAGGAGTTTCCCTTGGTAAATTGTTAACATCCGGGCCCTCCTTATCTCACTTTGAGGTTTGTGTTGGTGTATGCCGATTGATGCTTTAAACAGACCCATTTTTCTCAACACTAGACAGAGACATTTTAAACTATCAAACCGACTGTCAAATGAAGATTGGAAAGTAAGCACAACGTTTTCATTTCATGCCTTTGCCACTTTTGGTTGTCCTCGTGGTTTTGGGGCTGTTGAAATATTCTTGTATGCTATTTCTAGATGACATGCTATATAAGTTTTCAACAAATCATCAGCAGTGAACACATTTCAAGAGCTCCTCAGAGATCTGTTTGTCATGCCCAAGTGTGACAGCACCAAACTCACTGTTCTGTCATCAACATTAATTCAATTCTTTTTATCCCATTAGAATTGTACTCCTGTTTGAAAAGATATCAACATTTCTTTTTATTATTCACCATCTGTACCAAAACCTTAGTGACCTGAAGTCAGCTCACTAAGCTTTTCAGAACATACTTTTTCCATTCATCAAAGCAAAGCTGATGCCAAAGAGTTGCAAATGCTGAATGAAACTTGGCTCTCTTGTCCAGTGCTCACTTGTCTGTGCATTTCAGTGTCCAGACAAGTCAGCTGGACTACTGATGCAGGTTCTTCCTTGACCCTTTAAGGTATTTGGTCCAAACTTTTCCAAGGAATTAATATTTGGTTCTGTAACTGCACTCTTGTACAAGTTTTGTGGGAAATGACCACTACAAAATGCTTGAAGTTTCTTGCTGGCCGTACTAAAACATCCTTGGAATGTCTAAAAACTAGTGGTAGCTTAAATACAAGTGATCATTACTTGATCACATTTGTTATGTGCAGACAGAATAAAGTTCAGTTCAGAAATGTATATACTAGGTTCCTTTAAAGGGTCAATTTCACAAAGCTGACAATTGTGAGTTAAATCAGCAGTGAGGGAAAATTTTAACAGAAAATACGTGAATGCTAATTGGAACTCGTTTAAAAACACTTTAATGGATGCTCAGAAATATCCCCAAAGCCACAATCCCACAAATCAAGAAAGAAGGCCTTCTTGGTTAAAAAACCAACCTGGCCTAGAGGGGCAGTAAAGGTATATTTTTATATATTTTACACAGATACACACAGATATAGATATATAACAAATGGAAGAAATGGGAAGTTGATAGTAATGAATATAAATCAAAAGTTAAGAAGTGTATAAAATTGATAAAGGAAACAAAAGGACACAATAAGAAATTTATGGCCAGCAGAGTTAAGGACAATAAGGCATTTTTTAAAGAATATTAGGGAGAAAAAGAATCCTAACAACAATATTGGTCCATTAGTAGATGGAGGTGGTAGAATCATCAACAAAAATACCTAAAAGACAAGAAGTAGAATCATAGAAATGTAGAGCTTTGAAAAGACCTGAAGAGGATATCAAGTCCAGCCTGCTGCACTGAGGCAGGACCAAATCAACTTAGACCATCCTATCCAATCTGTTCTTAAAAACCTCCAGTGATGCCTATTCCAGAGCTTAACTATCCTTACAGTTAGAAAGTTTTTCCTAATATCCAAGCTAAATCTCCCTTGCTGCAGATTAAGCCTGTTACTTCTTATCCCTCTTTCAGTGAACATGGAGAACAACCAATCACCATTTTCTTTGTAATAGTCCTTAATGTAAATAAAAACTCACCATGTCCCCTCTCAATCCTCTTTTGTCAAGAGTAAACATGCCCAGTTTTTTTTAACCTTTCCTCAAAGGTCAAATTTTCTAAACCTTTTTTTTTTTTTTAATCATTTTTATTGCTCTTCTCTGGACTCTCTCCAATTTGTACTCATCTTTCCTAAAGTGTGGTGCACAGAATTGGACACAGTACTCCAGCTGAGGCCTCAGCAGTGCTGAGGGGAGTGGGACAATTACCTTCCTTGTCTTATATACAACACTCTTGTTAATACATCCCAGAATGTTATTAGCATTTTTTGCAAGTGCATCACATTGTTGACTCATTCAATTTGTGATCCACTATAACCCCCAGATTCTTTCAGAAGTACTAGCACCAAGCTTTTTGTTCCCCATTTTGTAGTTATGTATTTGATTTTTCTTTCCTGTGTAAAATATGTGGCCCTTGTCTTTATTGAATTTCATCTTAATGATTTCAGACCACTTCTCTAATTTGTCAAGGTCATTTTAAATTCTATTTCTGTCCTCCAAACCACTTGCAACTCCTCCCTTCTTGCTATCATCTGCAAATTTTGTAAGCACACTCTCCACTCCATTATCCAAGTCATTAATGAAAATATTGAGTTGTAACAGACCCATGACTGACCACTGCAGGACCCTACTACATACACCCTCCCAATTTGACAATGAACCATTGACAACTACTCCGAGTATGGTCTTTCAACCAGTTGCACACCCACTTACAATAATTTCATCTAAACCACATTTTCCTAGCTTGCTCAAGAGAAGGTTCTGAGGGTATTACTAAAATCAACATACATCACATCTACTGCTTCTGGGACCTCACCCATCCTCCATGAAGTTCTTGAAGATAATTGCTAATGGTTCCAAGATTGCTTCAGCTAGTTCCTTAAATACCCTAAATACCCTGAATTTCATCAGGCCCTGCTGACTTGAGTACATCTAACTTCCATAAATATTCTTTATCCTGTTCTTTCCCTAATTTGGCTTGCATTTTTACCCGTGTTGTTAATATCGTGCCACCCCACCCACCTCGACCCCTCTGTGCTGGACACAGGTGCTGATAGATGCCCCACAGTAGCGTGCTTGCACTTATTCTTCTCTGGGTCAGGCATTTACCCCCTTTTCTCATGTGGGTCTGGAAACTCCTGATACAAAACCCAATTACACGCAGAGAGGTGTTCAAAGCATTTATATAAAACAATATTAGGCAGAAGAATGGGGACAGACCAATGGGCCAAAATGGAGATGGGTGGGGAAGAAATGGTTACTTTGTAACTGTTGTTCTTCAAGATGTGTTGCTCATATCTATTCAAATTAGGCGTGTGCACAGCCGTCAGAAAGTTTCCCCTAGCGGCATCCATCGGGTCAGCTGTGGAGCCCCCTGGAGTGGTGCCTTCATGGCACTCAATATATACCCCAGCCAACCCAGTATCCCCTCAGTTCCTTCTTGCCAGTTACTCCAACAGAGGAGAAGGGGGGCAGGTATGGAACGCATATGAGCAACACATCTCAAAAAACAACAGTTACAAAGGTGAGTAACGTTTTTTCTTCTTAGAGTGCTTGCTCATATCAGTTCCTACTAGGTGACTCCCAAGCCTTATCTAGGCAGAGGGGCTGAAGTGAAGCAATGTTTACTGCAGTACCACTCTATTGAAAGCCGCGTTGTCCCTGATATGCGGGCTTAGTGTGCTCAATGTAGAAGGCAAGGGTCCTGTGGACATCCAGGGAATGCAGCCGCTGCTCCCGGGGTCTGGCATGAGGTTTAGGGTAAAAAACAGGCAGGAAAATATCTTGTCTGGTGTGAAAACCTGACACCACCTTGGGGAGAAAGGCCAGGTGAGGCCTGAGCTGCACCTTATCCTTGTGGAAGACTGTGTAAGGCGGTTCCAAGGTAAGGGCCTTTAGCTCAGAGACATGTCTCGCCAATGTAATGGCGACAAGGAAAGCCATCTTCCAGGAGAGATACAGGAGAAAGCATGTGGCCATCAGTTCGAACAGGGGCCCCTGAGCCTGGAAAGGATGAGGTCCAAGCCCTTGAGAAAGCGAGCAACCATCGGGTTGGTGAAGACAGAGCAGTAAGACATGCCCGGGTGGAAAGCCGAGATAGCAGCAAGGTGAACCTTCATGGAGGACGCCGCCAGGCCTTGCTGCTTCAGGTGTAGAAGGTACTCCAAAATGAGGGGCACCAACACCCAGAGGGGGGATGTGTAGCACTGGTTACACCAACACAAGAACTGTTTCCACTTCGCCAGATACGTGGCTCGAGTGGAGGGCTTCCTGCTGCCCAGCAGTACTTGTTGTATGGGGTCCGAACACAGAAGCTCCGTACGGTTTAGCCACGCAGCATCCATGCTGTGAGGTGGAGAGACCACAGGTCAGGATGACAGAGGCAACCACGGTCCTGGGTGAGCAGGTCGGGAAGAAGAGGCAACGGGACTGGAACGTCCACTGACAGCTCCAGCAGAGTGGTGTACCAATGCTGCCAGGGCCACGCCAGAACTACCAGAATCACCCTCGCCCTGTTTCTGTGGATCTTGAGCAGGAGCTTGTGCACAAGAGGGAACAGAAGGAAGGCGTAAAGCAGGCGACCCAACCAGGGAAGCAGGAACGTGTCTGAGGGAGCCCGGACAGTGACCTTGGAAGGAGCAGAACGCTGGGCACTTCCTGTTGCCGCGGGTGGCAAAAAGGTTGACCTGGGCAAACCCCCACCTTTGGAAGATGGGGTGGACAACATCCAGCCGGCTGGACCCCTCATGAGAGTGGAAGGACCTGCTGAGGTGATCCGCTAGCGTGTTCTGGATCCCAGGAAGGAAGGATGCCACCACGTGAATGGAGAGGGCTATACAGAACTCCCAAAGTTGAATGGCTTCCTGACGGGGGGGGAGGAGTGCACCCCCCTTGCTTGTTGATGTGGAACATGGCCATGGTGTTGTCCGTGAGAACCGCCACACAACGGCCCCGCAGGTGCTCCTGGAAGGCTTGACAAGCAAGCCGCACCACCATCAGCTCCTGGACGTTGATATGGAGGGAGAGCATGGACTGAGACCACAGGCCCTAGGTCCGAAGGTTTCTGAGATGAGTGCCCCACCCCAGGGCTGACGTATCCATGACCAGGGACAAGGAAGGGGACCCCTTCACACACCACCCTGGGATCTAGCCACCAGTGGAGGGAAGCAAGGACCCGCTCTGGAACGGTGACCACCAAGTTCAGTCCGTGGTTATTTCCATGGAAATGTGACAAACGATTCAAAAAAGGGTAGGATCCTGGGGGAAGTCTGGTACGCCGTCCTTGGGTGTCCCTTCAAGAGGCCTGCTTGGAGCCCGATGATGGCTTTTGGGGTGCTGGCCTTGTCCAGACAGGGGGTTGGAGGGCTTCCTCCTGCTATTACATCGCCACCGTCTGTAAAAATCCTGCCTCAGCTGAGGAAGGTAGGAGCGTTGCTGCAACTGCTGAGGTTTGAAGTGCTTCCACTGGTTTGCCGGGGTGTGCATACTGTGGCAAATTGCCGGCACTACTATGATGGGTCTCACGCTTTCTCTTCTTGGCGGGGTTCAGGGCACCGTTTCTTGCCCCTGAACTGGGGTATTAGCTGCCCCACTAGTGTGCTAGAGGAGGGAAGTGGAGAGGGAGGGACCCGGGCCCACCCTCTACTCTGGGTCCCAGCCCAGGGGCCCTAGGGATCGCGGTAAATCACTAGAACTAGCGGTTCCTTCCCTGGGGCTACTTCCCTCTCCTGCCCTTCAGCTTGTGGGGCTTCCTGTCCTCCCTCTGCACAAACCAGGTGTCCCTTTACCTAAGATCTTGGTCTTCTTAGCCCATGGCAGCACTTCTCCAAACTCTTCTCTGCTTCCCTCCAAACTGCTCTCTGCTCCAACACCAATCCACTCTGTTTCAACTCCTCCAAACTGCTCTTTGCTCCAATGCCGATCCACTCTGCTTCAACTCATCCAATCTGCTCTCTGCTCCAATGCCAATCCACTCTGCTTCAACTCGTCCCAACTGCTCTCTGCTCCAATGCCAATCCACTCTGCTTCAACTCGTCCCAACTGCTCTCTGCTCCCACATCAATGCACTCTGCTTCAACTCCTCCTCATGTCTGAAACAGGAAGTTTTTATCATGTGACTGACTTCAGGTGCTCTAATTGGCTTCAGGTGCTTTAATTAATTTATAGCAAACTTTCTTCTCTCTACAGGGAATAAGGCTCCCTTCTAACACTATCCTGCTGCCCTCTGGCCATGCTGTATCACAATAACCAGGGACTTCATGGTCATCCTCGAGTCTTTAAGGCTGTGCAGCCTAAAGTCAGTCTGTTCTGAGAACAGATCACCCCTGTCAAAGGGCTGGTCCTGCAGCATTTGCTGAACCTCTGGGGGCAGGCCAGAGGCATGCCTCATGGCAATCCTGGAAGACAACATGTGTGCAGCCGAGTCTTCAGCATCCAGCGAGGCCTGCAAAGAGGTCCGTGCCACTGTTTTGTCCTCGTCAACCAGGGCCCCAAACTCCTCTCTGGATGCAAGAGGCACAAGCTCCTTGAACTTCAGCATGGAGTTCCAGAAGTTAAAATTGTAATGGCTCAGGTGCACCTGCTGATTGGTGATCCGGAGCTGAAGCCCCCGACATGGAGTAAACTTTGCGGCCAAACAAGTTGAGGTACTTGGCGTCCTTCGACTTGGGCTCAGGGGCCAGCTGACCATGCCGCTCCTTCTCATTCACAGCCGCCACCACGAGCAAGCAGGGCTGCGGGTGAGTGGACCAGTAATCACCCCCCTTCAAGGGGTCAAAATATTTGTACTCCACCCCCTTAGCCGCAGGGGAATGGAGGCTGGGGTCTGCCAGATGGTTTTGGCATTAGTCTGAATGGTCCCGATGAGGGGAAGGGTCACCCTCGACGGGCCTTCCGGGGCCAAAAGTCCACCACCGGATCCTCCGGTTCCACTACCTCCTCTGTCTGCAGGTTCGTATTACATGCAACCCTGCGCAGGCGGTCCTGGTGGGCACAGATGTCAATCGGCGGTGACCCGGAGATCGAGCTGCTGCCACAGCCTTGTCAGGGGAGGAGGCCACAGGGGCAAGAGGGTCATCTTGTCCCCCCTGGGTTGCGGGGGCTCGATGTCCTGCATCACCAACCAAAGGGTCCAGCTTAGGGACTGGGGTCGGAGGGGGTCCCGAAGTGGGAAGAGTGCATACAAGAGCTGGTTGGGGAGTCCAGAGGTACTGGACTTAGCAGATCCCCTCGTAGGGCCAGAGTCAACGGTGCCGGGGTTATGGACTTTGTTCCTGGGCGCTCCCCTCCGGGACGCTCCCCATTGGCTGGCTCCAGGGAAGAGCGTCTCTGTGCAGGAGGCATACCCTTTTCCGGCTTCTGACCAGGAGAGTGGGAGGGGTGCCAAGCTGATGTCATCGGTTGCAGTGCCGGAGAGCAGAAGTGCTGCGGGTCTCGGTCAGAGTCCAACCATGGTGCCACCTCCACAACTGCCACTGGGGCAGTGCGAACTGAAGCGCTCGGTGCCAGGTCCTGGCATGCCGAAGGAGGGTGGGGGCTAAGTGCCACCTCCATAAGGAGCTGCTTCAAGTTAAGGTCCCACTCCTTTTTAGACTGAGGATGAAATCCTTTGCAGATCCTGCACTTTTCGTCTTCATCAGCCTCCCCCAGACACTTCAGGCAAGCGTCATGGAGGTTGCCCGTTGGCATGGGCTTAGAGCAGGACCTGCAGGGCTTGAACCCCGGGGACTTGGGCATGGAGCCCCGAGAAGAAGAATCGGAGTGGAGGGGAAACCCCCCAACCTGACTAGCACTAACTAAAAACCAAAAACAAGAACTACAAACCAAACTAAGAACAACTATCTACAGAGCTAAGGAAATGTGGAGATCATGCGAGCAAGATGCCACAGTTCCAACGACCATCACAGGCAGTAAGAAGGAACTGAGGGGGCGCCGGGTTGGCTGGGGTATATATTGAGCGCCATGAAGGTGCCACTCCAGAGGGCTCCACAGCCAACCCGATGGATGTTGCTAGGGGAAAACTTTCCAACAGCCATGCACCCGGCGCGCACACACCTAATTGGAATCGGTATGAGCAAGCATCCGAAGAAGAATTTAAGGGAATTCAACAACAGTGAAACAGGAGTACATTCAGATGTGCCAAAAACCATCACTCCCCACCCAAGGCCTCTAAACCCACTAGTGCTGCACATAAAGCTGGGATGCTAGCTTCGTGGGTTGCGTTGCTCAGTCGGGGCCTCCAGCCTGTTGGAAATAGGGTTACCATCTTTGAAATGCAAAAAAACCACAGCAACCCCTGCCCCTGCCATCACAAGGCAAGCTGGCTCCAACCCCAAACCCCAGGCAACTCTGCAACTGCCCCCTTCAACAGCCATTAACAGTATCTAGAGAGAGTACACATATAGATAAAATTTATACCATCATTGACCACAAATGGGCATT
Organism: Lepidochelys olivacea; assembly: GCF_965140295.1. Lineage (NCBI taxonomy): Eukaryota > Metazoa > Chordata > Testudines > Cheloniidae > Lepidochelys > Lepidochelys olivacea. Next base: position 25,802,459 of record NC_140417.1, on the reverse strand, counting down.
GGTTTTAAGAGCTTTATCATTTATTACTTGTTAGCCAGTCTCAAATGTAGTTTCATTTAGTCAGTTGTCATTGAATGTGCCGTTTCTGATTCAAGCTTTATTTCGGGGGCGTAGTAGAATCACTTGCACCATTGCCCTGATCTTCCATTATTTAATATGCCTCACACGTCTCCTCACTCTTGCATGACTCATACCCTCTTTCACACACATAGGCATGGTGCACTTGGGTGTTGGTGGGCAGACAGCTGCTGTATTTTCAACAGTTTTGATCTGTTATAGCTTAAACTGCGGAAGTGGGAACACTGCAGCGTCTTTAGCTGGACACAGACACTTTTAATATTAGATATCCCAGTGTATTGTGATAATAATGGAAATCTTTAGACTCATGTAAAAAAAATTATTTTTCTGACAACTGGCAAATCCATTAAAAAAAAACCCAGCGAGACTGGTCAAATACGGGCCAGGTGGTAAGCCTAGGTGGAATGCTGCTCCTTGGTTACCCAGCCTTCACATTCCCCCAGGACACCTGGGAGTTTAAGTCCAAAGTGCTGACAAGTCAAAGTCTGGTAGTGTCTGTCACAACTCCTATTCCCCTGTCTTATGCACACCCACTCCCAAAGCAACACAGTCCTTCTTCCTTCCACACAGCTCCCTCTGCCCCCCCTCCCCTGATGCTACAGCCAAGATGGCACTTGCCCTCAAGCTCCTCCAATCTGCCATGGAATCCTCTGTCATCTTGACCCTTCAAGCTGTTGATCCTCCAGGACTTGGCTGCCCTTAGGTGCCATCTGCTGGCTTATTACAATATTAATTGTGTTGAGTATCTGGCCACCATTAATCTTTTTAGTGAAGACTAAAGGAAAGTAACCTTAAACAACTCAGCCTTATTGATGTCATCACATATTAGCTACCCTTCCCCATTAAATAGAGGGCCTATACTTACCTTCATCTTTCTCTTGCTCCTAGTTTATTTAAAGAACTTCTTATTGCCTTTTATATTCCTTGCTAGGCATAACTCATTTTGTGCCTTAGCCTTTCTGATTTTCCCCCTACATATTTGTGCTATACTTTTGAATTCCTCCTTAGCAAATTGTCCAGGATTCCACTTTTTGTAGGATTCCTTTTTGAATTTCAGGTAATTGAAGAGCTCCTGATGGAGCTATATGGGCCCTTATGAGTCTTTCTATCTTTCCTTCACATCAAGATAGTTGGCAGTTGGGCCTTTAAATTTGTCTCCTTGAGAAATTACCAGCTTTCATTAACTTCTTTATCCCTTACATTTTCTTCCCCTGGGACATTACCTACCATTTCTCTGAGATTGTTGGTCTGCTTTTCTGAAGTCTATTGTTCTTATTCTGCTGCTCTCACTTCCTCCTTTCCTTAGAATCATTAAATCTATCATTTCACAATCATTTCCAGCAAAATTCCTGAGTAGTCAATAAATATTACTGTTTTGTATTTGGGAAAAAGCACATGATGTAGTCATAGAGAATGATGATAATGCAATACTTTCCATTCCAAAAGTATCTTGGGAGGATGTTAAACATTGTCCCAAGATGACTGATCATAGCACCTGGTCTGGGCAGGATCTGCAACATCTGTGACAGCAGATGGCCGACTCTACATCTACTAAGGCTTTCCATGATTCAAGAATTTCATATCAACCAGAATTCGTAAGTTGTTCATAGACAGATTCCCCAAATTGTTACAGTCCCAAATTTAGGAATAAGTTTTATTTTATTTGGTAGAAATAGTTCCACATTTTTAGTTGTGTGGGGAAGTTTTATTTAAGAGTACAACACTCCTCTGCAACATTTGTAACCCCAATATTGCAGCATCCTGTTAATATGTCAGAGCCAAATTATGAAAATACAAAATTGGCTACAAACAAGAGTGAAACTGACTAGTCTATGTACAGTGTCCAAATTTAATATAATGCAAAAGTAAACAGACAGTATAAAGGATGGAAATTGAGAAAGACTTTTACCAAATTATTTTAGTTTTAATTATTTTATATACATATAATTATATAAAGATAAAATACAAACCTTAATCTGCCAGTATCCAATTCCTACTTATAAAACATTTAAGCACATGCACGTCCTTCAGTGCTTTGCTGAATAGGGATAAAATATGTGCTTAAATACTTTGTTGAACTGGGATCTAAATTCATAAAATACTGTATGTAACAAACAGATCTTTCTACCCAACCTTCCATTAAGCTACTATAAATATACACACACACCTGTCCAGGATCATCATCATAACCACAACAAATCTGTATCTTTTTTGACATTTAATCAAATCACTTTAAAGCATTTGTAGGCAAAACAATTAAATAAAATACCCAAACTTACCCCTCTGAAATTCCAGCCTTTCGTGGAAGGAAACAGGGAAAAGTTGTTCTGATGTTGCCGTTTAGGCCTGCAAGATGAGACAAGCATAGCATTTACTGGTTGCATTTTTAGCCTAGGACTCTCCAGATCAATACTGGGCGAGAGAGGGAGTGAGAGGGAAATAGCAACATAAGTGCTAAACAGACACCTTAGATTTCTTACTGTTTTCTTTGAACTGGATATATTCATGACAAATTTATCTTTTCACTTCAGGCATATTTTGGAAAACAACCTGTTTTCATATGGTTTGAAAGCCAAAATAAAGAGGCAGCCTTACAAATCTAATGAGACATGTGGAATTCATTTTCAGCACCTACCACCCATAGCTTCCAGTGACTTCAACACTACTAAAAAATCAGGCCTGTGCCTTCTTCAGACCATGTCTAAAATTATACCAGGAAGAAGATAAAGGCAACTTAACAAAGTTTTGCCATCAATTGACATTCAAATGCATTTTGGATTTGTACCAGGCAACATTTACAGTTTCAGCTTATTCTGAAACTCCTCTCCTACAATATATTACAATTACATATTATGCAGTTCTCTCTGTAAAGTAATCATCACAACCACCACTTTTATACTTATATAGTGTCTTTTATCAGCAAATCTCAAATCATTTTACAAAGTTGGACAAGTATTATCAAGATTTTACCAATGAGGAAACTAAAACAAAGGTTAAGACAGCTGCTGAAGTGTAGCAAATCAACAAATGGCTAGCAAACTGAATCCAGGTGTTACTCACATCATTAAGAATACTGCTTGCTGTCATTTACATTAATAATTTTAAAAGTACACTCCAAGATAGATCCTGCTGTCTGGATCACTCAGTGCATTTTGGCTCTGCCTATAATATAAACAACAGTGACAGGGCACTTGTTTCAAATATTGTTGACTTGTGTAGGGTGGGTATGACCTAATCATGTTGTGATTGACTTTTAACCTGGCTACACGTGATCATCACAGGGCTTCCAACCACATAACAAATGTTAACTACTGTAACTGGGTCAGGGGACCACCAGATTCTAAACATATCTGACAGTTACATTTTTACATTTACAGTTAGGTTTGGGGGAGGCAGATTGATTGTTTTGGGATTATTTTGGAAACCACCACCTTTCAATCATGAAGAACAGATTATTCAAATAAATAATCACTTACCTATAGGAAAGTAAAGAATCTATGAATTATTTATTCTGTTTATTAAAGCTCTCTCCAAACTTAAGGACAGCACACATATTATAAAAAAAAGCACATGAACAAACTCCAGGTATATTAATATCAACAAAAATTCCTCAAATCCAAGCCAAATAAAATTTGCCCCCTAAGAATCAATAACTCCTCCCAATCTACCCAGATATTCTCTCCAGCCCAATTTACTCTTACCTTAATGAATATATCCTGCAGGGAAAGCCTGACAGAATACATTGACATTGCAGTATGCCCTCAAAGTCAAAAAATCCAGATTCTGCTGGACCAAGAGAAAAGGATTTCTCTTTCTAGATGTCTAATTAGCCATCATGGCCTTTTATACAAAGGGGGCAGGGAGGAACAAGCAACAAGAAAACAAAAAAGAACTCAAAATCAGCACAGTAGAAAGCTGCACGTTAAAACTGCCATCCATCCAAGAGAGGAAGGTTGTTCTTGGAGTTAAAGAACTGAACTGAGACTTGAAAGATTTAGGAACAATTCCTGGCTCTGGCACAGAGTTCCTTCATGACCCTGGGTAAGTCAATCTCTCTGTGCATTAAATTCCTCTCTCTCTAAAGTGGGATAATATTCCTTTCTGCAACCTTTTGTCTGTCCTGTCTAGAATGTGAGACAGAAGGTGGGTGAGGCAATATCATCTATTGGATCAACTTCTGTTGGAGAGAGAGAGACAAGCTTTCCAGACACACAGAGCAATTCCTCAGGTCTGGGAAAGATACTCCCAGAATTACGGCAAAATGCAAGGTGATCTGGCAAAACCTGCAGACATTATCTCCATGGCTACAATGATCAATACACCCACCCCCCCAACACACCTTTCAAAATCCATGGGTCCTATAAAAGGCCTATCACAGACGTCATGTACAACACCCAATGCACTAAGTGGCCCAGTAACAACTATTTGGGCATGGGCGGCGGGTGACCCTCCACTTTGGGGAGGCTAGCCCACCAGACCTGCCCCTTCTGCCTGAGGCCCCACTCCCCACATGCCAGAGCCCCGAAACCCCACCCCCACATAACAGGAAGAGCCCTGAAGCACCCCTTCATGACTAGAGGAGCCCCGACTAACCCACCCCAGCTCCCGCAGGCCAGCCCCTTCAGCCCCAGCGCCTAGCCAGGCCACTCCCCCCGCACTGGACTAGGCTGGCCCAAGCACTGGGCCAGGCTGCTTCCCTCCCCCGCCCCTGAGCATCGGGCTGGGCCGAGCCACTCCCGCCCGAGCACAGGGACAAGTGGCTGCCCCCGCCACCCAAACTGGGTACTGAGCCTCTCCCTCCCCTCCCCCCCCTCCAAGCGCAGGGCTGAGCCATCCCCTGCCCGAGTGCTGGGAAGAGCCGGTGCCCGCCACCCTGTCCCCCACTCCGAGCCAGCAGCCCCAGTGCCCAGCTGAGATGCCTCACTCCCCCGCCCACCACTTGCTTGCAGCATCCCTCCTCACTCCACCGCCCCTGAGGAGAAGCGACGCAGCGCAGGGATCAGGGGGACAAAGAGGGGGAGTGTAGGTAGGCAGCAGCAGGCGGTGGGTGGGGAGACCCTGGGGAAGTGGCAGGGCTACCACGGCCCAGGTATCCCTCGGGGCAGCTGCGCCTGCTGCCCATGTATTTGGGTGAAACCAGACAATCACTACACTCTCGAATGAACTCACACAGGAAAATGATAAAAGACAAAAACACCCTATCATCTATGGGTGAATGCTTTTCACAAAGCTATCACTCTATATTTGACCTATGAGTCCTCTTCCTCAAAGACAAGCCTGGGAGCTTAAATTTATTACTCTGCTGGACACTAAAAATCATGGTCTAAACAGACACTCCGGATTTATGGCCTATTACAACATTAACCCCCTCTTTTTGTCCTATGACTGCAGAAGCGTTAAGGGGGCACTCTATCTTGAATGGTCCCTTATAATACGTGTTAACTGCTTATGCTAAACAGTCTGTTCCTCTTTGCCTTTTGCTGTAACCTTGGGAGTACCTTTCCCAGACCTGAAGAAGAGCTCTGTGTAAGCTTGAAAGCTTGTATCTTTCACGAACGCAAGCTGGTCCAATAGAAGGTATTACCTCACGCACTTTATCTCCCCAATATCCTGGGACTGAAAGAGCTACAACACTTCTTACTGTCTAGAATGTGAACTGACTCTTACCATGAGTATTTACGGCATACATGGAACCCTGATCTCAGTAGGGGCTTCTTGTTGCTACCATAATACAAATAATAATGATCATCCCATCTTTTGTTCAGTTCCCTCTTCAAATTTTGACATTTAATTTTGATATTTAATTTCCCAGTTGTGAGCTCTGTCAGCCCAGAGACAGTTCCAGAACTTCAAGTACACAGATAGCGTCAACACAGCTCACAAGGCTACACACAGTGAATTCTAGAATCAAAGACCTGGCTCTGAAAAAGCCCTTTTGCCATATCTTTTCCATAGTGGCCATTAAGGTGAAATTTTCAACTCAAGAGCCTCAGCTGGATTGCGACGGACACATCACATCACACAAGGAGAGAGGCCTGTGATCATCAATAACTACTTTCAAAAGTTAGTTATTTGTCCAGAAAGTGTTTCACACTCTTCTCTAGGATGTGGCATACACAGCTGATCCTACAGCAGGAATTCAGGGTGGGATTTTGAAAACTACCAATGGACTTTCAATGGGACTTGTGCTCCTAAATCACTTAGACACTTCTCAAAATTCCACCCTTACTTCATATTACTACACTTTTCTTCAACATTTTAATGCTACTATCCCATACATTTTCCCTTTTCTCTTGCCTTCCTTATCACAAAGCACAGACTATTAGTTCTATTTTAATTCAGTATGTGGAAAACAAAAGACACTTCATCTTAAGCAAGTATGGCATGATTTATATATTTAAGACAACAATTACAAGGAAAAAGAAAAACTTAACAATAAGAACAAGTCATTTATATCCATCCCTGCAATCATCACTGTAACAAGAGCTTGAAACTCTGCAACGAGTAATATAAATTTGACATGCCTAATCATCTACTAGGGACTCTGAACTGAAGACCATCCATTAGTGCAATTCTGATGACTCAATTTATCACTGTCAAACTGTTATCAGCCTGTAACTTTCAACTAAGTTGAAAGTATCCAACACCATATGGACAACAGCCAGAAAAGTTTTTATAGAACAGACTTCATACTTAATTGGTTTTGCCAATTTTCACCCCTCCCCCATTCTGCACTCTTACTGGCTTACAAATCAGCACATTAGTTTGTTTTGGTTAGAATGAGCAACTCTAATATACATTCATAATGGAATCCCTGTTCCTTTCTTTCTCCACAATCATGCTGTTATCAGAGAGCCCTAATAGAACAGCTCAGTGAAAGAAAACAAGTCTTACCAAAAGGAGCTTTAAATTAACAAAGTAATGAAACATGTCAAGACACGGTTTGTTTTTCTGACACCGAAGTAATTACTAATTTTTTATGGTCTGGTAAACACTGAGGGCGTAACAACATTCCCTACAAACCGTTTTTCTTCCAATTTGTGCTCTTATAAGCAGCAGAAATCAGATGGAGGTAATTACACTGCAAGCCTACAGTTATCAGTTTAAGATTAAGCTTCCTTAACCAACTCCCTCCAGGACTGACCCTTCCACTGTTATAGAACTGACTTTCCCATTTTCCGTTCCATTTATAGTTATAATATCAGATTAATCAGCATTATGTGGCTTATTATTTCAAAAGGCTGACTGTCCTATATATAGAAACCACTTTCAGTGATGCAGAAAGTAGCCAAACTCTACTTATAGTAGAGATAAGACCAAATCAAACCCCGGATCATAACTTTGGGGAGGTAAGAGAGAGAAGAGGTATCAAAATGCAAGATTAAATTTGAGTTTCACAAGTGGGGGGTTTTTTTTCCGTTGTTTTTTTTTATAATGAGCCAAGCTAAACCTGAACTACAAAATGTCTAAAATTTAAAGCTGAAATCGAATTTTTCAGCTTTAACCTATTCCTAAATTATAGTGAAGCAGAATGCATGTCCCAGATTGTTTCAATCCATCTCCAGTCAGAAAATGCAATTCTCAAGAGCAAAGTCCTGTTTGCAGCCTTCAAACTGGGCCTTTAGTGTCTTGGAGTCACTTCAATTCTGCAATTCCTCTATCCATGTCGTAATTTTAGCTGGAGTTTGCCTAAACAAATACTGCAGAGTGCAAGAGAGTTTTAAAATCCATCTAATTAAAGTATAATGATCTGGTCTATATTCCACAGGATAGGTCCATCAACGCCATTCACTCATGAGACCAAAAGGAAGACCTACGTTAAAAGGCACGTACAGTGGAAAATATATGATTTAAAAGGAGATAGAGATTGAATGAAGCTGAAACAGATATTATAGAAAGGGTTTTCCAGGTGGCAAGAACAAGAGAGGGGAAGGTTCTTGCATTATATGTGATGAAACTGACACCCTATGAACATCTGAAATAGATTATGGAATGTGACAAAGGGGAAGGATACTTCAGACAGGAACTCTGCCCCAACGTTTCTTACAACAGAAATTCCCTCCAGGTTATAAAACTTAGAATACAAAGTATTTGCTGGAAATGGAATTTAAAAAAGTACTTTTGGTATTCATTTAAAAAACTGCTTCTAAAGCAAAATATCCTTTAAGTGCAATTTTCTAAACTATACTTTTGTTTTAAATGCTTGTATGACTAACTCAGGAAAGAAAACCTAAGCATAATATATTTAGGAATTACATCCTTGTGTGCATTTGCAATTGTGATTTTGAAATCCATGAAACAATTTTTGTTCTCTTCAGTGCACTCTTTTGCACTCAAAGGATGGACAGTCACATTTTGCTCCAACAACACCTACAAACACAATTTATTTCCAGCAGGGTTTTCACAAGCTTAACAGAGCAGAATATGGCCCATAAAATTTAGGTCTCTGTCCTACAGACCTGAATTCCTTCAACTCCCATAAGAGATAGTGTGAGTTGTGGGTACTCAGCACTTCATAAGAGTCCACTCAGTATAGCAAGATTGGGCTCTAAATTCTTAAAAAGAAACAAAATTATTCATTGAGAGTGAGTGAAGGATTTTTAGCAGCATATGCTGACATACCAAATATGAACATAACATTTTGAGGCTGCAGTGTCAGAAAACATTAAGCAGGAAATTAAATAAGAAAACAGCCTCTAAGAATGTGGATCTATGCAAATGAAAAGCTGAATCCGATAAAGTGAGCTGTAGCTCATGAAAGCTTATGCTCAAATAAATTTGTTAGCCTCTAAGGTGCCACAAGTACGCTTTTTCTTTTTGCGAATACAGACTAAGATGGCTGCTACTCTGGAACCAGATACAGTCAACAGTGAAACAAGTCTTACACATACTGTTGTCCCATGCTTTCTTCACAATATACTTATTTACATCATGAATCAATGCATAGCACTGTAAAATACCCTGACTCCAGATTACCAAAGAAACCACAATATCTTTTTCAATTTTTGCATTTGATTAATTTCTTGTAAAAATAGAGTATTTTCAAAATCTTGTCTTCTAAAGGGAACACTTTTGAAGATCAAAAGGGAGATTTAAGTTTCGATGTAAAAATTGTCAGAGCCCCCTATTGATATAGCATTTCAGTTGTTGAAGAAATATGGGCCTGATTTAAAGTTTTAAGGTATTCTTCTTCTGAAGTTTTAACTACTGCAAATTAGTGTGGTAAATTACAGTTGATACAGAACATGAAAAGCATGTCTGTGATAAATGTATTTAAGCCCCTATCCAAAACTGAAATACAGATTTCACGGCTGCTAGTCAACAGAAGTCAACAAGCCTCACTAGGTATACTGCCATAGAAGTCAAGCTTTGGTCCCAAGTGCTATCCCAGGGTATGTCTACAATACGAAATTAGGTTGAATTTACAGAAGTCGAATTTTTAGAAACTGATTTTATACAGTCGATTGTGTATGTCCACACTTAAAACCATTAAGACCATTAAGTCGGCAGAGTTTGTCCACAGTACCGAGGCTAGTGTCGACTTCCGGAGCGTTGCACTGTGGGTAGCTCTCCCACAGTTTCTGCAGTCTCCGCCGCCCATTGGAATTCTGGGTTGAGATCCCAGTGTCTGATGGGGCAAAAAACATTGTCGCGGGCTGGTTCTGGGTATATTTCATCAGGCCCCCATTCCCTCCCTCCCTCCCTTCATGAAAGCAATGGCAGACAACCATTTTGCGCCTTTTTTAATGGGTTACCCGTGCAAACGCCATATCACGGCAAGCATGGAGCCCGCTCAGCTCACCATCACCGTACATCTCCTGGGTGCTGGCAGACGTGGGACTGCATTGCTACACAGCAGCGTCTCATTGCTTTGTGGCAGCAGACAGTGCAGTAAGACTGGTAGCCATCCTCGTCGTCTCCTGGCAGCTCTGGCTGGCCTTGATCAGGTCAGTCAGGGCACCTGGGCAGACATGGGTGCTCCTGGCAGACCTCGATAAAGCCTGTCAGGGGTGCGTGCACATAAATGGGAGTGACTCCGCTTGCCTGGTGTGCGCTATCATCTTCCTTGTCCCCAAAATGCTACTTTTTTATAGCTGATCATTAGAGACATGGCATTATGCCAGTCAGTCAAGGAAGGAGACTTGCTTTGATAAAATGTAATCAATTAAAAGCAGATCATTGCTTTCAAAGTATTTTTCACTAAGAAAGATAATTGTTGCGTAAAGGAATATTTTTATAGCTCGAACGACTAGAACATACTTCTTCTTTGGAAACAAAGAAAGACTTTGTCTAATTCTAGGAAAGTTACAAGTCTATCAGCACTGAGAACTAAAAAACTAATTTGCCAAGTGACTGTGGCCTTGCCAATAATCTTTAACTCTGGTGTGTGGTAACCACCTGCTAAGAAGGTGAAAGATACCTCCATAATTCAGTGTCTAAACTAGCCAGGTGTTCAGACTTTCCAGAGCAGGGAATTATAGAAACGATGCCAAATTCCATTTAGCTGCTTTGTAGATTATTGTCCAATAATAGGCATGTAGAATCTTACTAAGTGCTTGATGTGTAAGGTGGTGGGCACTTGCCTAACTAAGTACATGAGCAATAAAATCAGGAAAAGAGTATTAAGTGCTAGAGCTGGTTGGAATTTTTCAGCTAATGTTTTTTCACTTGCAAATGTGGATTAATTGAAACCAAGTCTTTCCAGCGAAAAGTTTTTGTTCTGACAATTTTTTCAATTTGAAAAGGTTTGGGGGAAAAAAGTTTCAAATGTATCAACATGCAATTTTTTTGACATTTTCTAAACAAAAATCTCTGCTCTTCTGGTTCAAAATGGCTTTTTGATTCAAAATGTAGCTAATTATAGTAAAAAAAATTAAAATGGTTGAAATTTAAACAAAATGTTTCAACTGACCCTTAATTAATTCCCGCCCCCCAAAATTTCAATGTTTTGACCTGATTCAGGAAAGGAAAAAATTTCAAAATCTTGAAAATTTTCACAGGACAAGAAAACCGTTTTCCACTCAGCTCTGTTAAGGAAAGCAGTGTTTACTATATAAATGAATTCAATCCTCAAAGAATCAATCCTGAAGCACTTACATGAGAGGAAAGTGATCAGGAACAGTCAGCATGGATTCACCAAGGGAAGGTCATGCCTGACAAATCTAATCGCCTTCTATAATGAGATTACTGGTTCTGTGGATGAAGGGAAAGCAGTGGATGTATTGTATCTTGACTTTAGCAAAGCTTTTGACACGGTCTCCCACAGTATTCTTGTCAGCAAGTTAAAGTAGTATGGGCTGGATGAATGCACTATAAGGTGGGTAGAAAGCTGGCTAGATTGTTGGGCTCAACGGGTAGTGATCAATGGCTCCATGTCTAGTTGGCAGCCGGTGTCAAGTGGAGTGCCCCAGGGGTCGGTCCTGGGACCGGTTTTGTTCAATATCTTCATAAATGATCTGGAGGATGGTGTGGATTGCACTCTCAGCAAATCTGCGGATGATACTAAACTGGGAGGAGTGGTAGATATGCTGGAGGGCAGGGATAGGATACAGAGGGACCTAGACAAATTGGAGGATTGGGCTAAAAGAAATCTGATGAGGTTCAATAAGGATAAGTGCAGGGTCCTGCACTTAGGACGGAAGAACCCAATGCACAGCTACAGACTAGGGACCGAATGGCTAGGCAGCAGTTCTGCGGAAAAGGACCTAGGGGTGACAGTGGACGAGAAGCTGGATATGAGTCAGCAGTGTGCCCTTGTTGCCAAGAAGGCCAATGGCATTTTGGGATGCATAAGTAGGGGCATAGTGAGCAGATCGAGGGACGTGATCGTCCCCCTCTATTCGACATTGGTGAGGCCTCATCTGGAGTACTGTGTCCAGTTTTGGGCCCCACACTACAAGAAGGATGTGGATAAATTGGAAAGAGTCCAGCGAAGGGCAACAAAAATGATTAGGGGTCTGGACATGACTTATGAGGAGAGGCTGAGGGAACTGGGATTGTTTAGTCTGCGGAAGAGAAGAATGAGGGGGGATTTGATAGCTGCTTTCAACTACCTGAGAGGTGGTTCCAGAGAGGATGGTTCTAGACTATTCTCAGTGGTGGAAGAGGACAGGACAAGGAGTAATGGTCTCAAGTTGCAGTGGGGGAGGTTTAGGTTGGATATTAGGAAAAACTTTTTCACTAGGAGGGTGGTGAAACACTGGAATGCGTTGCCTAGGGAGGTGGTGGAATCTCCTTCCTTAGAAGTTTTTAAGGTCAGGCTTGACAAAGCCCTGGCTGGGATGATTTAATTGGGGATGGGTCCTGCTTTTGAGCAGGGGGTTGGACTAGATGACCTCCTGAGGTCCCTTCCAACCCTGATATTCTATGATTCTATGATCAGTGTCCAATGATATAACACTTAGATTTACCAGAAGAATTGACTGGCAAATCTTTCATTACACTTGGATCATTGGGCAGTCCGTTTGTTTCAAGAAGTCAAATTAAATGTAAATATTGAGCTGAATTCATTCTTCATTTACGTTGTGCAATATCAGTGAAATTGTACAGGTGTAAGTGAGGACAGACACTAGTCAAAGGGATTTAGAAACCCTGTTTTCCACCACTTTCAATCATGTTGTGGCCTGCCTGTTATCTACATTTGGTCTTGACACACTACATCTTTGAAACAACTTGATGGTATTTTTTTAGTACTGAATTTTTCATGCCCCATTTTTTATAATAATTTAGGATTCTGTCTTGCAGTTCACATGCAGACAAAACTTCCAGTAACTAACAGATCAATCTGTAAAATACATTCAAGTTAAAAAAAAATGTGGTAAACATTGGATTGTTTTCCTCTTTGTCTGTATTATTTTAACTTCCATTCAGAATAAAGTGACTGCATGAACAAAATCCTATCTTAATGTGCAACACGCTGGTTTTAACAACACTTTCAATATATACAGTATTGTTTGATAACAGAACATCTCTGCTTGCGCACATTGTTGACTGATGTCAGCACAGCTCTAGGAATGGTACTGGTTAACTTAAGCTTGCTAAATCTACACAGATTGATGAAAATAGATTTTATGGGCCATTTAAGACTAGACACCAGAATTAACAAATACTGATCCCTGTCATGTGACTTTTGTAACCATAGTCTGTCATGTGACTGGGTCAGGAAATAAAGATCAGCCTCTTAAATACCCTCATTACAGAAGAATAGTGTTATCTATTAAATTATAATTTTTGAAGGATTATTTACTTATTTATACATATATCCTATATAGTTAGCATCTGAATGTTTCTTTCAAAATTATAACATCTTTAACAAAATTTTAGGCCTGAACAGTTTGACAATCTCTCTGAATCCACATAGGCAATAGGAAAGGCTTTCATATGGTAGATATTCTGTAACCAAATATTGCTTTAATAAGAGCATTTAGAACTTTATCAGGAGAATGACCATGTTGCCTAGTAAATAAGTAATTTTTGACTATTTACATCATTATCTCTGAAGGGATATTTTCAATAATTTGATCGAGATGCAGCAAAATGTTTTCAGTAATCTGCCATTGTTCACAGCTGGGCGCCTGTGGGAACATTTCTTGCATCAGTGTTACCATAGCAATTACTATAGAAACCTCTGAATACAGTGGATGATGAAACTATAGCTCCCATGAAAGCTCCATTCAGAATATCAATTCATGATCAGAAAACATTTAGTTACCTAGCCTCCACCATTACCAAGTTGTGTTTTACAATCTCTCCTATATAAATTTTCCAGTTACATTACAGCCTATTATATTTATTACATACTAACATCAACTCTAAAAAGCATGCAAGAATACATTGCTAACAAGAATTTAGTTAAGGCTATACTGTAGTGTATTCACAAAATAATATTGCATTAACACTAGTGATGGCTCTAAAATACACACTTTGGATCAGGGACAAAATATTTTGAGTTTGGAGGTATGATGTTGGATCCTGGCTCTTGAAACAGTCTCAGATCGTTTTAAACTTTTAAAACAAGTTTAATAAACTGCACTGCAAAAGTGGGAAATGCCATACTGGATCAGACCAAGGGATCATCTACAACAGGGGTGGGCAAACTGTGGCCCATGAGCTGTTTTAAGCTGTCCCACAAGTTCCCGCTGGGGAGCAGGGTCTGGGGCTTGCCCCGCTCCAGCGCTCCAGCCAGGGCACTAGGTTGGGAGCCGCGCAGGCCGGGGCGCAGGCCGCACCACACAGCTTGGCCCAGCTCCAACTGCGGTGCTGGGTGGGGGGCCACACCTTGCAGCTCGGCCCCTGCTCCAGCCAGGGTGCAGGGTCAGGGGCCGCACCACATGGCTCCCAGAAACCGCAGCATGGCCCCACTCCAGCTCATATGCGCTCCAATGGGAGCTGCAAGGGCGGTGCCCACGGATGGGGCAGCATGCAGAGACGCCTGGCTGCGCTTCCATGTAGGAGCTGGAGAAGGGACATACCACTGCTTCCGGGAGCCACTTGAGGTAAGCGCCGCTTGGAGCCTGCACCCCTGAGCCTCTCCCCATGCCCCAACCTTGTGCCCCAGCCCTGATCCTCCTCCCACTCTCCAAACCCCTAGATCCCAGCCCGGAGCACTCTCCTGCAGCCCAAACCTCTCATTTCCAGGCCCAGCCAAGAGCCCACCCCCCCAGCCAGAACCTGCACCCCTTCCTGTACCCTTGCCCCAGCCCTGATCGCCCTCCTACACCCAAATTCCTCATCCCCAGCCCCACCCCTGAGCCCACACCCCCAACCAGAGTTCTCGCCCCCTCCCACACCCCAACCCCAATTTTGTAAGCATTCATGGCCCGCCATACCATTTCTATCCCCTGATGTGGCCCTCAAGCCAAAAAGTTTGCCCATCCCTGATCTAAGAGATGAGATACTAGTTTCGTGGGCTGTGACACAGAGTACCTTTCCCAGACCTGAAGAAGAGCTCAGTGTAAGCTTGAAAGCTTGTCTCTCTCTCTCTCACTAACCGAAGTTGGTCCAATAAAAGGTATTACCTCACACACCTTATCTCTCTAATATCCTGGTACTGACATAGCTACAGCTACACTGCATGCAAGTTTTTTTAAAAAAAAGATTTTGAAGGACTTTTGTTTTTAGTTTTATTATATCTGCAAAGTTCTTGGTAGAGGGAGCTGTGCAAGACAGAACACTGAAACTTACTCCTACTGACTTGCACTTAAAAAAAAGAAAAAAGAAAGAGAGAAAGAAAAAGGCCAGAGAAACAGAACATGCAATAGCTCCTAGAACACCAGCCAGCTAAGGAACTCTGGTCATTCATGACTACTGAAACAATAAAAAATACCACAGTTTGTTCCAGTAATGCATATTTGAAAATCTCTGTCGTAAGTATGCCAAATATTCTTACTGGTTTTCAATGTAACAGACATTTTTAAGCTATTTACCACTAATGTGTGATACATGCCCAAACAGTAAGCAATTATAGCACTAGTATTTGATTGTATTCATGTGACAGGAGCCCATGATTTGTAGAAACTTTGTAACTGATTCACTAACATGTGGAAACGATTTGCTTCAGACTACGCCAGTTATTGTTGTTTTCTATTTCTGTAGCAGCATGTGAGCAACTACACAGTGCTTTATTCTGCATTTATCAGGTTTTCATTAATCCCATAATATTTGAAGTCATCCTCCTTCCTCTGGAGTGTTTCCTATGGCCTGCCTTTACATTAGCTGTGTTTTTTAGTATGTCTTCCTGCTTTTTCACACTCCCCATGCTGAAGACTCAGATTCTGGTATCAAAAAGAGGCTTTATTAAAGCTTAGGGTTTGGGAGGAGAAAAGCAGAATGCTAGGATGAAAGCTGTTAGAGTGGAAACTGAATTCAAGAGCCTTTCAAACAAGAGTCAGCTGACAAATTCGCTAATTACAAAAACAAGAGAGCAGTTTCTCTCTGTCTGGATCCAGAAATATCTAGGACCAGAACATGAAAAGACAATACTTGCTTTGGCTGTTAAAGTAGGATTCATAAAGTATCAGAAAATAAAACAAGAGAGATGTGATCTTGGCCAAGGATGATGGAAAATTACAATTTACAGCTATCTCTGTGGTCTTTCATATAATTGATATAGGTACTATCAGCAGCAATCAGAGCAACAGGAACATTAGTGTATGTGTATTTCTTTATATGCTATGGAACAGTATTGGTCTGACTTATCTTGGAAGCACAAATTGTTCTGGGGATTTTTTTATTTTTATTTTATTGTGAATATGTACGTGTAGCCAAATTGCTGGCATTTTTCCATAACTTATCCTGTGTCCTCGGGTTAATAAAAAAAACAGTTGCTTACCTTTTTGTAACTGTTGTTCTTCAAGATGTGTTGCTCATGTCCATTCCATTCTAGGTGTGTGTGCCCACATGCGCGGTTGTCAGAGATTTTTACCTTCGCGGTATCCATAGGGTCGGCAGTGGCACCCCCTTGAGTGCCACGCCCAAGTGTCGGCATATCCGGTGCTGTGGATCCTATGCCCTCTCAGTTCCTTCTTGCCAGCAACTCCGACAGAGGAGCAGGAGGGAAGATAATGGAATGGACATGAGCAACACATCTCGAAGAACAACTGTTATGAAAAGGTAGTTAACTGCATTTTCTTCTTCGAGTGCTTGCTCATGTCAATTCCATTCTAGGTGACTCACAAGCAGCGTCAATGGAGGTGGGCTCGGAGTTCACGGTCTTGCAGCGTGCAGCACTGCTCTACCAAAGCCAGCATCGTCCTGGGCCTGCTGGGTAAGTGCATAAAATGACGTAAACGTGTGGACAGATGACCAGGTAGCAGCTCTGCAGATATCTTGGATTGGCACCTGAGCCAGGAAGGCTGCTGCTGATGCTTGCGCTCTAGCGGAGTGTGCCTTGACTACTGCTGGTGTAGGCACTTTCACCAGCTCAAGGCAGCAGCAGATGCAGGCCATGATCCTGGACAAAATCCTTTGAGCAGACACTGGACGACCTTTCATCCTGTCTGCCACCGCAATGAACAGCTGTGTTGACTTGAGAAAAGGCTTTATCCGGTCAATGTAGAAGGCCAGCATCCTCCTGACATCCACGGCATGCAACCTGTGTTCCTCTTCTGATTTATTAGGCTTCGGGAAGAAGACAGGTAAGTATATGTCCAGGCCGGCATGAAACTGGGAAACTACCTTAGGCAGGAACACCCAGTGTGCCGCAGCTGGACCTTATCCTTGTAGAATACTGTATAGGGAGGCTCTGAAGTAAGCACCCTGACCTCAGACACCCTGTAGGCAGACGTTATGGCAACCAGGAACGAAATGTTCCAGAAGAGAAGCGGAAGAGAGCAGGAAGCCAGAGGTTCAAAGGGAGGCCCCATGAGCCTCAACAGCACGAGATTCAAGTCCCAGGGAGGGACAGGGTCCCAGACGTGAGGGTAGACACGCTCCAGACCTTTCAAAAATCAGGCCATTATGTTGGGGGCGAAGACTGACCTGTCTTCGAATGGAGGGTAGAAAGCCGAAATAGCAGCCAGGTGGACCCTGATCGATGATAGGGACAAGCCCTGGAGCTTGAGATGCAGAAGATAATCCAGGATCACCTGCAGCGAGGCCTTCAAGGCCCGGATATGTCATTCCAAAGCCAAACACATGAACCTTTTCCACTCGTCCAGGCAAGTCGCTCTGTTGGAGGGCTTTCTGCTAGCCAACCAGACATGTTGGACCTGGGCTGAACATTCCCACTCTTCTGCATTCAGCCATGCAGTAGCCATGCTGTCAAGTGCAACGCCACTAGGTTTGGATGCAGAACACTGCCGTAGTTCTGGGACAGCAGGTCCAGCTAGAAAGGTAGCTGCAGCAGGGCGGCTACCCAAAGATCCAGCAGTGTGACGAACCAGTGCTGGCAAAGCCACTCAGGGGTTATTAGGATAACCTTCATCCTGTTCTGTTTGATCTTCATGAGGACTCTGTGGATTAACGGCACTCGCAGGAAGGCGTACATCAGGGCCCCCAACCACAGGAGCAGAAAATCATGTGACAAGGAACCCCTGTCCATCCCCTGGAGTGAACAGAACACGTGACATTTCCTGTTCTGACAGGATGTGAACGAGTCCACCTGGGGAGTCCCCCACTTCCAGAAGATAATACCAACCGCCTCCAGATGGAGCGACCACCCGTACCGAGATGAGAAAGTCCTGCTGAGGCAATCCACCAAGACATTCCTGTTCCAGGCAGGTGCATGGCGACCAGATGAATGGCCTGCCGGACACAAAAAATCCCAAAGGCAGAGAGCTTCTTGACAAAGGGCTGAAGACCTGGCACCACCTTGCCTGTTGATGGAATACACTGCGGCGGTATTGTCCATCAGGACCTGTACCACCTTGCCTTTCAGGAGGGGCAAGAAAGCCTAGCAAGCCAAGCAAACCGCTCTGAACTCCCTGACGTTGATACGGAGGGCCAGATCATCTGGCAAACAGCGGCCCTGGGTGCTGAGCTCGTCCAGGTGGGCTCCCCAGCCCAGGTCTGAAACATCGGAGACCAGGGTCAGCGACAGGGTTGGGGTTACCAAGGGGACACCCTCCAATACTGACCTGGGGTCCAACCACCAAACCAGGGATGACCTGATGTGGTCTGGCATCCTGACTACCCTGTCTAAGTCGTGCCTGTTGGGGATGTAGACTGGTGCCAGCCATGCTTGCAGAGGCCGGAGATGGAGCCGAGCATGGCTGACCATGTACGTACATGTGGCCCAACAGCCACAAGTCGGTGTGAGCCGTGGTGAGTGGGTGGTTCTTTCCATGGGAGATCAGGTCCAACGTGGCCTGAAGACGTGCTTCCAGAAGAAAGGGTCTGGGTCGCATGGAGTCGAGAACCACGCCAATGAACTCCATTTGCTGGACTGGCATGAAGGTGGGGTTTTTTTTCTCACGTTTATTAACAGGCCTAGGTCGCAGCGGGTGGAACACACCAGATCAAGGCTTCTCTGCACTTGCTCCCGAAACCTGCCCTTGATAGAATCATAGAATATCAGGGTTGGAAGGGACCCCAGAAGGTCATCTAGTCCAACCCCCTGCTCAAAGCAGGACCAATTCCCAGTTAAATCATCCCAGCCAGGGCTTTGTCAAGCCTGACCTTAAAAACCTCTAAGGAAGGAGATTCTACCACCTCCCTAGGTAACGCATTCCAGTGTTTCACCACCCTCTTAGTGAAAAAGTTTTTCCTAATATCCAATCTAAACCTCCCCCACTGCAACTTGAGACCATTACTCCTCGTTCTGTCATCTGCTACCATTGAGAACAGTCTAGAGCCATCCTCTTTGGAACCCCCTTTCAGGTAGTTGAAAGCAGCTATCAAATCCCCCCTCATTCTTCTCTTCTGCAGGCTAAACAATCCCAGCTCCCTCAGCCTCTCCTCATAACTCATGTGTTCCAGTCCCCTAATCATTTTTGTTGCCCTTCGCTGGACTCTCTCCAATTTATCCACATCCTTCTTGAAGTGTGGGGCCCAAAACTGGACACAGTACTCCAGATGAGGCCTCACCAATGTCTAATAGAGGGGGACGATCACGTCCCTCGATCTGCTCGCTATGCCCCTACTTATACATCCCAAAATGCCATTGGCCTTCTTGGCAACAAGGGCACACTGCTGACTCATATCCAGCTTCTCGTCCACAGTCACCCCTAGGTCCTTTTCCGCAGAACTGCTGCCTAGCCATTCGGTCCCTAGTCTGTAGCTGTGCATTGGGTTCTTCCGTCCCAAGTGCAGGACCCTGCACTTATCCTTATTGAACCTCATCAGATTTCTTTTGGCCCAATCCTCCAATTTGTCTAGGTCTTTCTGTATCCTATCCCTCCCCTCCAGCGTATCTACCACTCCTCCCAGTTTAGTATCATCCGCAAATTTGCTGAGAGTGCAATCCACACCATCCTCCAGATCATTTATGAAGATATTGAACAAAACTGGCCCCAGGACCGACCCTTGGGGTACTCCACTTGATACCGGCTGCCAACTAGATATGGAGCCATTGATCACTACCCGTTGAGCCCGACAATCTAGCCAGCTTTCTACCCACCTTGTAGTGCATTCATCCAGCCCATACTTCCTTAACTTGCTGACAAGAATACTGTGGGAGACCGTGTCAAAAGCTTTGCTAAAGTCAAGAAACAATACATCCACTGCTTTCCCTTCATCCACAGAACCAGTAATCTCATCATAAAAGGCGATTAGATTAGTCAGGCATGACCTTCCCTTGGTGAATCCATGCTGGCTGTTCCTGATCACTTTCCTCTCATGCAAGTGCTTCAGGATTGATTCTTTGAGGACCTGCTCCATGATTTTTCCTGAAGCATCCCTCAATGTGTCCAATATGGCCAGTGAGGAGACTGATACAGTACTGGAGGCCAGTTGTGCCTACACCGAGTTTCCAAATCCCAGGGTCTGCTCCTGACAGAGGGTCTTCTGTGAGAGCAGGAATGGATTCTGGAGGAGGCCCTGGACTCTCTGATGTAGGAGACCTAGGAACCCACTTCGGACTCTGGCAAGGAGTAAGAGAACAGTCACTGAGATACAGGAAGACCTGGACCCCTCAACATCTCAGGTAAGCAGCCTCTGGTGCCATACATTCTGTGAACGCCTTTGGGGCCGATGAGAGGCCAAAGGGCAGCCCCAGGAATTGAAAATGGCATCTGCCCACTATGAAACGGAGGAAACGTCCGTGACCTTGGAATATGGAAATAAGCAGGCCAAAACAGTGGGGATGAAGACAGTTGAGGAAACAACAAGATGGATCTTGGGAATTGACTGGGGCGTCGCTCTTGAGCTCACCTTCAAAATGAGCGTTTGTGAATGCTTCGCCTGGCCAGGCTGTGCGGGTGAGTGGGAGGAGGAAGGGTGTTCAAGTCTAAAGCTCGTGTCTCTATCCCTTCTCCTTGCAGGCCCTTGATGAGGCTGCCAAGGCCATGACAGCGGGGGCGGCCAGAACTGCTTCCGTGCAGACTGCGGCACTTGCATGCCCAGAGAGCGAATGGTGGCCTGAGTGTCATTTAACCCATGCAGCCTTGCATCAGTCTGCTCCGAAAATAGACCATTCCTACTGAATGGGAGGTCCTGAATAGAGGTCTGCATCTCTTGGGACAGGCTGGTGGTCTGAAGCCAGGAGCTGTGCCTCATGACCACCGCCAACGTGACCACCCTGGCCACGAGTACGCCACATCCCATGCCATCTAAAGAATGCACCTAGCCACCGCGGTGCCCTTCTCCACCAGGGTGCCAAATTCCTGGGACCCTGGAGGTACTCAAACTCACAGGAGGGAGTAGCATAAGTTAAAATTGTACCTGCCCAAAAGGGCCTGATGGTTTGCAACCCAAAATTGCAGGCTGGCTTTGAATAAATTATTCTCCCAAAAAGTCTTTTGGCCTCTTTATTTTTGGGAGTTGAACTAGTGTGCCCCTGCTTGTCCTTTTCGTTGGCCACAGAGACAACCAGCAAGCCTGGAGGTGGGTGGGTATAAAGGTACTCGAACCCTTTGTCTGGGACAAAATATTTCTTTTCGGCCCTTTTGGAGATGGGTGGGATGGACGATGGGGTTTGCCAGAGGGTGTTGGCAATTTGCAGGACCCTGTCATGCATTAATAGTGCAACACGTGCTGGGGGAGAGGCTGAGAGGACACTAAACAAGGTGTCTGCCTGCTCGGCCATCTCCTTCACCTCTAGGCCCAAGTTCTTGGCCCCCATCAAAGCAGGGTCTGGTGTTCCTTAAAATCGTCCAGTAGGCTGGACCTTGAGGGTCCCACGACCACCTCATCCGGGAATGAGGACAATGACTGAACCACAGAGGGAGGTTCCGGGACATCATCCCCCGTGGGGGAGTGGGGTTTTGGGGTGGGCGCTGACTCCTCTACCCAGACCTCTGAGTGGATCTCATGCACTGAGCCCGGTGCCACCAGCTGTTGCTCCAAGGCTGTGGCGCATGAGCGGTGCGAAATGGGCATCACCATGACCGGCACTCCCCATGCACTCCAATAAGGCCACCGTGCTGGCCACTGGCCGTGCTGTCAAGGCAGCGCTGTCAATGTCGACGCAGCCTCGGCGCCCAATTGCGTTGGTGGCATCTAGGCAAGGGGCTGAACTACCCTTCCATACCAGAAGAATCCCCTTCCTGACAGCACGGTGAGGCCGTTGACGCCTGAGTCTGCCTGTTGACTGTCGCTGCTAGAGACCAGTGCCCAGAGTGAGAGGATCGGTGCCGGTATGGAGGAGACTATTGCCAATGCCAGGGGGACCAGAGACGCGACGGGGAGCACTCCCGCAGGCAACTGAGATCTGCGGGGAGAGGATGACTGGCACGGGAGGATGAACAGTGGCAGTAGTACAGATCCCGGCGCCTCCCTCTAGGCAACTTGTGTCGAGACAGCAGGGACCACAATCATGGTGCCGGTGACTGAGGGCAAGCCCCACAGGATCTGGGCTGTGACTCTGGAGATATGTGGCATGGTGGTGGAGAGCACTGTCTTGTCTTGGGGGACTGGCAGAGCTCCACTGCCCCCTGAGGGGTCTTAGTGGCTGGCTTGTCCTCATGGACAGCCTTTGCCGTTTCCTGAGGCACGTGCTGTGTTGGTGGCACAGGCGGAGGCCTCTCCTCTTTTGGTGCCGTCAGGGGGTAGGGTCCCATACCTCTTCCAGAGTTGGTGGTGGACCTTTTAAGGGGCTAAGGGCTCCGACTGGGGAGGCATGGATGCTTCGCTCCAGAGTGGCCAGGAGGCCCAAATTAGGTCCCTGGCCTGATGACCCATGGCCTTTTTCGCCTGATAGCCATGCTTCCATGCTTTCTTTTTGGGCACCAGCAATAAGGAGCAGTGCCAGGTGGAGCCCGGTGCCAGGAATACACTGCGCACTGAGGCCAAGGCACTCGGTGAGTCTTGGCGCGATGGCTCGGAAGCCGGACGAAGGGCAGACTCCATGAGGAGAGCCCCCAAATGCGTATCCCACTCCCATTGAATCCTGGGCTGAAAGTTCTTACAAATACAGCACTTGTCCTTCACGTGTGATTCCCTCAAGCATTTGAGGAAGCTGCTAGGGGGGTTACTTACATGCATAGGCCTGTTACAGTCCGTGCAGGGCGTAAACCGTGGAGACGGGGGCATGCCCTACCTGTGGCAAAGTCCTCACTGGGACTCTAAGGCTGTGTCTACACTACCACTTTCAGCACTAAAACTTTAGTCGTTCAGGGTGCAAAAAACCACCCCCCTGAATGACAAAAGTTTTAGCGCTGAAAAGCGCCAGTATAGACAGCGCTTTATTGTTGGGAGCTGTGCTCCTGGCGATAAAGCTACCACCCCTCATTCAGGGTGGTTATTTTTTTTTTAAATCAACAGGAGAGCTCTCCCCCAGTGATAAAGCGTGAGTGCACTGTCCACATTACAGCGCTGCCATGGCCGCGCTGTAACATGAGCAGCGTAGACATACCCTAACTTCTAACTACACTTAGCACTAACTATTATAACTATTGTATTATAAACAAACTATTTACAAGGCCCTAAGGCTCAGTCAGTAGATATGAAACTTCAAGCCCTAGCTATGCAAGGAAAGGTGCTCCGACTAACCATCACAGGCGGTAAGAAGGATCAGAGGGCACAGAACTGATGGTGCCTGATATACTGACACATAGGTGCGGCACTCCAGGGGGTGTCACTGCCAACACTATGGATAACACTACGGCAAAAATGCACGTGGGCATGCACACACCTGGAATGGAATCAACATGAGCAAGCCCACGAAGAAGAACATATTGTCTTTAACACAGCATCTTTCATCCCAATGGATTCCAAGCGCTTCACAAACAGATACGCAGAGGGATCACTTCATCCCCCACTGCAACACAACAATCTTTGGCGTTGAACGCACCAAGTGTTCAACAGTGTGCCAATATTACAGTGTAGTTTAGTGCAGGACAAATACTTCCTACTCTTCAACTTCCACAGCAGGTAAAGTGGAAAAAACCCTGAAAGGTGGATTATATTGCAGGATGTAAAAACCTACCTTGGTATTTGGTGAACATACTGAGGTTAAATATACCTAAAACAAAAGTCTCTCTGTAAAAGTTAAAATGGGGTTCTCAAAAATCCTCACCACAGTTGGACACATTACTTCCACTGACTTTCATTAGCTATGATACTAATTCACAAGTGCTTTAAATTTCCTTCAACTAGTAGAATGGTTCACAGAAACTGATTATTTTTCTTAACAGCATTTCTCTGCCACTCATCAGCACAGTACCTGAGAACTTTGCTACATTAATGAATTTATGACCACAAACCCTCTGTGTAGATTGGTGTGATGCTCTGTACCCCAAAGCAACACTCTGGAACACCATATTCTCAGGTACAACCATGGAGAAGCCAGACATCATGGATGGCCCATGAAGGGGAATCCACACTACAAAACCCTACCCCAGGAACTGTATACAATGGAAACTTCTCAGAAATAGCATGTAAACAATGGAGACTGCTTGACTCACGGCACAGCAAAGGATCTTTCCAGCAAGCTGAATAAGCTATAAAAGGGGGAGTGACATCATCACTTGGCCTCACTCCCCGCACAACTCAACACCTGGAAGCACATCTGGAGAACAAAGACTGAACTGGGGAGGTGGTCGCAGGCTGACGGGAATTTTCAGCCTGTGTATGGAAGATCTGTGACCTTCTTGTATTGTCTGCCAGGGTGAGACACTGCTTGATTCAAATCCTGTCTAATTTATAGAACTCAGATTGCAATTTTACATTTATTTCTTAGGTGACCAACTTTGAGCTGTACTTTTACTACTTATAATCACTTACTCTATCTTTCTGTAGATAATAAATCTGTTATATATTTTACCTAAAACAGTGTGGTGTTTGAAGTGCGAGGGAAATCTGCTTAGGAACAAGGGCTGGTGCATGTTGTGACAAAGCTCTGTCCTTGCCTCCATGGGTCCCGCATTTGCTGGCGGATTTCGCTAGCCTCAGAGGCTCACTGTGACCCTCCACGTAACCCTTCTTTCTCTAGAGACAAGGGTCACAGTCTACTGAGCCATTTTCATCATGGAGCCCACCCTCTACTCCGGGCTCCAGCCCAGGGACCCTAATAGTATCAGCTATGGTAGCTGACCTTTTAGAAACATGACATGTACAATTCCCTGGGCTACTTCCCCCACAGCAGCCCTCACTTCCTCAAGCTTCACTTCACCCTTACCTCAGGGCCTCCTTCCTTGTGCCTGATATGGTGTGTACTACTCAGCCTCTCCAACAGCGCAACTTCCTCCCACAGCTCCTGACATGTACACCCACCTGACTGACTGGGAGGCTTTTAACCAGCCAGCCCCTGATTGGCTTCAGGTGTCCCAATCAACCTAGCATTCTCCCTGCCTTCTGGAAAGTTCTTATTTGACCCCAGGTGTCTTAATTGACCTGGAGCAACTGCCATTTCACTTATCCTGGTACCAGGGATTTGTTTAGCCTGGAGCTAATATATCTATCTCCCACTATTTTTCTATAGCCATCTGGGCTTGCACCGTCACAATGTCCTCTCCACCTTGTGGCAGGGCATACTGGGTAGTAAATTTACACTGTTCAGCCTTCTGACTGGGGCAAGACAGTACAGCTCTGGGATCCTAGGCTAGGGAGAATTGGCTGGAGCCTCTATTGTTAGTGGCTAGAAGGTAACTCAGCTGGGTGTATCCCTACCTGTGGATGGCTGTGTAATACAGGACCTGGAGAGGATTGCAGCTTCTCACAGCATCACAGTGTGAGAGGGAGCCCAGGTTGGTATGCCAGAGGGCTCAGTGGTATCCCAGTTCCAGGTTGCATCTCGGGGAATCAGTCACAGTTGGTCCAGTAAAAGATGTTACCTCACCCACTTGTCTCTCAAAATTTATGGATTAAATTACCACAGAAGCTGTTTATTGTAAGTATGTTTGACACCATGTACACTATTCTTATTATGCATGATTAGAAAATGGAAAAAAAGCCATAATACAAAATAAAATGTGAGTGGCAGAACACCTTATGCAACAGCTTGACAAAAAGAACTTTCCATGTTACAGCAGACTGGGAATGTATGGCTCACTATATCTGTGAAATTCTAGATATTCAAACTTTCAGATAAATGAAGTAATGTTTCATCATTGGAAACTGGATTCCTACACAAGTTAGTACACGTCTCCCCAGGACAACT
Source organism: Lepidochelys olivacea (assembly GCF_965140295.1). Classification (NCBI taxonomy): domain Eukaryota; kingdom Metazoa; phylum Chordata; order Testudines; family Cheloniidae; genus Lepidochelys; species Lepidochelys olivacea. The sequence continues at coordinate 25,776,187 of NC_140417.1, read as the reverse complement.
CATGCACTCTGATCTATTTTGGCCATTAGGGAGCTGTGATTAAATACGCTATAAGTATCTAGATTGAAATGTGCAATTTTTCTGTATCCTAAATGTGATTTATGTGCTTGACTTCTAAAAATGGTATATTTGACTGACAAAAAGGGATCAGACTAGAGAGCTCAGCTAGAGAGAAGATTTCTCAGCAGATCTGCACCTTCATGTCCATATGACGATTGCTGGGTAGATTTCAGATTTCAGTCACCCTTGCATGGAAGTGAAGTGCAATATGGCACGTTGGTGACACAGGTGCAGGAGGCCATGTGACCCAGAAGTCTAAGGTGTTCTTTTACAGATATCTGTGGGTTTGCATGCAGATGGCTGACGAGTAAGGGTATGATTCTGTCACGGATTTTGTGACTTTCTGGGACCTCCGTGACGTCTTCCGCAGGAGTAGAGCTGAGGCAGTTGTCAGCTCCAGTACCCCTGAAGCAGGAGTCCCTGGTCAGTCCCCAGGGACACAGTGCCTGCCCCCAGGGCCATGGCTGACCATCAGAGCAGCAGCCCCAGGGCTGAAGCAGTGGCCAGGGCTAGGTACGCTCCCCTGGAGCTGAAGCAGTGGCAGTCAGCCCCTGCCACAGGAGCAGCAGTGAGGCGGGTACAGCTGCCAGAGCTCAGCCCCAGCAGTACTCCAACTGTTAGTTTCCCTCTCCCTGACCAGGGTATTTTTAGTAAAAGTCAAGGGCAAGTCGTGGGCTTCTGTGAATTTTTGTTTATTGCCCGAGACCTGCCCCTGACTTTTACCAAAAATACCCATGACAGAATCTTAACCTTAATGATGACGACTACCATGGCCTGTAACTTTTGCTGTGGTAAATAAGCTCTCATTGATGTAAAATCTAACACAGGCCATATACATTCTGTCCTCTGGGTTGGCAACCGTGGGACTTTTCCTTGTTTATCCCGAGTTCCAGTGTTGTTTTTTTAAAAAAAAAGTGTAGTATGAAGTGGATGGAGTCATTCACCTGTTGATGATAGACCTGATCCCTAGTCATAGATGAGCTGCTATGATTATCAAGCACCAATAACTTCCCTTGGTGCAGTTAAAATACTGATGGGCAATCCTCCGTATTGGTAGTGAGATGCTCCCACTCGGAATCTGAGGTATTTCCTGAATGCCAGGTTAATAGATATGTCAAAGTATGTGTCTTGTAGGCCAAGAGCCACAAACTAGTCTTGATGATGCAATGAAGGGATTATGGAGACCTGAATTTTAAACAGCAGATATTTTCACAGAAATGCCTTGTAATTTGAGAGACACATCTGCAGACTTGAAGATAAATAAATCTTTTTGATAAATAAATCCATTTTTTGGAGTCTTTATCCCTTTATGTCATCCTTGTGGTCCCTTGTTGTTTGGACTTTCCATGCAGAGCTGCCACTACTAGTAATCCAGGAACTGGGTGCATACATAAATATTCAAATCTCTTGGAGGGATTCACTAACATCTATCTGCTTTTTTTAGGCATGAGTGCCACATATGCTGGAGTTTCCCCACACATTTTTTGGCACTTCCAGTAGTCCTATGTTAATAGGCATGGCAAGCCTTCCAGGCATGGAGGATAGCATGATGTCCAGTAACATGTGGAATTTTTCTTGTACTACTGCCACCAGAACTTTCAAGGTCTCTTAGCATGCTATGTAAAAGGTCTTGGAGGATTTTAAAATCATCCAGCTGGCAAGAAGTGGAAGGTATGTTTGCCTCGTCAAATAAGAAAGACTATATTGCTGCTGGAATCAGTTGCGCTTCTGTTTCCTGCACATATTCTTCCTCATTGTCCTGTTCTTGTTGGTGCAGGCTATGGTACTGACCCAACTAACTTTCTTGAGTAGGCCTATGATATTTTGTAGGAGAAAGGGAATCTAACCCTGGTGGGACGGACAACAGAAGAAGGCTTCCCAGCTGGTTGCATAATCCAAGAGGCTCAGTAAGGCCCAGACTGCATATGGTAGCAGTAAGTGATTGAGAGCCATGGGAGTGAATACCAAGGTGAATGGTCCCCATGAAATCCCAGGATGTTCCCCATGAAATCTTGGATTCATAGAGCTTGTAAGAGGGAGGTGAATGGGTGGAGGTTGCCTCTGTATTATGCTCAGAAGAGGAGTAAGAAACAAGTACTCTTCCTCTAAAGAAAGTGAGAGGGGGAAGTTTCGCTGTCTGGTGTCCTAGGGTGATCTTGAACCTGAGCAGAAGAGCTCATCAATACTGTAGCAATACTAGCTAGAAGGTGCTCTAACAGCAGACAACAGCAAGGGTGACTGACTGCGCAGTCATCTCAAGATCACTCAATACCAATCCCTGTGTTAAGCAACATCCTTTATGAGGATGCTACAGTCAGTCAGAATGGTTGAGAAGATCACAGCAAACCCGAGCCTACCATTATACACAGACTTCTTCGACCACCCAAAAGTGCACTTGTCATCAAGGCACCCGTTGTGGGCCCACTTGCCCTGCCCACGTTTCACTGCAATGTCGATGTGGCATGAAGAATGGTCTGCAGCTCACATCAGAAACCCGTCTTTTATTACTGACCTGACCACGCACGTACCGGGCTTTGATTTGCCACACTGCTAACGGGCCCTTCTGAACCGATTTCGAACAGGCCAGTGTCAGTGTGCAGCCTGGGGCCAATAAGAATCCCACACTGTATTTTTGGCCAAAGACAGACAATGTCTCACATCCCTGATAACTATGCTCTGACCAGATTTGATGGTAGCCTAAAGGCTCTGAACTTCACTGATGAGCCTGCTGCAAAATGGTTTGCAAGCTCCGCATCCAATAAGATGACTCAATACCAAGAATGTCTTTGGAGCCAGGAGCATCTGCATCATCAGGGTCGGTGCTGGAGTCATTATCACAAGGCTTCTTGGCACCAACTGTGCTGATATTGGTACCAAGAGGTCAGTACTGGGTGAACTGTGGACCACTGTCTCAAGCCATATCATGGTTACTAAATGACGAGACTGTGCTGTGGCATCAGAGAAACGTATCTGGGTCCACAAAATGCCTTTTGACTAAGCAACCTAAAGAGATTTCACAGAGATGGTGACTTAGGCCTGCACTTACTGTGGGAATGACCTCCTTGCCCACTACTGGGTGGAGAAGGTCTTGGCCGTTCTGCTGGATTTGGTTGTTGAAAGATTTGTTCTCATTGAAAGCTCCATGAGAAAAAGGTTGAACTTGAGACAGGCCCCTCTTGCTTTCAGGGTCTTCTTGGAGAAGAAGCAACCGATTGAGCATCTATCAGGGATGTGACCCTCTCTAAGGCAATAAAAAAGCACCTTGTAGGTCCATCACTGAGCAGAATAATCACATCACAGGACAGACAAGTTGTGAATCCGAAGGACTCTGTTTCAGCCATAACAGCTAAATCCCAGCTTGTCTCCATCTCTAACAGAGAAAGTTGTTTGTTTAAATGCAAACAGGTAAATAAGAGAAAGAGCTACATCAACTATACTAACTAAATAATATAGACAAGTCTAAGAAAAATCCCACAGTGCATACAGTAAACAGCCACTTTAGGGATTCTGTCTCACTGTCACTGGCAGTAAGAAGGAACAGAGACGGTTAGGCCCCCTATCTCCTTTATGCTCTCAGATGAGGGATATGAGGGCATGCAGAGTGAGGCAGAGTGCAAGCATGACCCCCAGTGAACACTGCTGGCCAAAAGAATCTGATATAACAAGCACAAGGCACATACACATCAAAAGAGGAATCTATGAAGACATCAATGAAGAAAAAGAAATACTGTTTCAGACCCCACGTGTGAAGCATCCTGGTTCCTGAAACAAACAAACAAACGAACAAAAAACCAACAACTATTGAACAATATGGTAATTGGGCCTCGACACCACCAGGGAAGTTGGCGGCTTTCTTAAACCAAGTGTCCCCAAAAGAGGGGACAACAGATCGACAAACAGAAGAAACTGGACTGGCTAGGAGAATGTGAATTGGTTCTGTTTTTGTAATTTAAAATGAAAGTCTATTCTACTTATCTTGTAGTGAAGCACAGGATTAGAGAAGTCTAAATACTCATGTAGGCAGTTTGTTGTTTTAAAATCCCTTTTTCTTTAATACTCTGTTCAATCTACTAAATAAAAATACTTTGTTTTAAGAAGGCTTTTGGTCAGTACCACTGGTCACAGGTCCTGAAGGGAAGAAACACGGGTGCCTGGATTCCAGTCATCCCTGCAAGATGATATGTGGTTGGTAAACACAGGGTGATACACCTGCAGCCCGGTCTAAGAGAAATGGAATCACAAGATTCCACCTTCAGACAGGTAAGGGCAAGAGGCTGAACACCTGAAGTATGTGTACCTGAAGCATGTGAGACTAGAAGGGAGGCAGAGGTACAGATAGCCCTGTAACTAGGACAGGAGTATTACAATGGTCCTTAATAGCTAGACAAGGTACATAAATATGCTATGATTACTACTTTTAAGGGAGAACAATTTCCTATATCTTTTTAAAGAAAATGAGAGGAAAACCTTTTAAAAACAAGTCTGTTCCTTTTTATTTGTACACATTCTTTAGAAGTTATCTGCACAACTTGGTGTGTTTATTTTTACCATAAGGGAATATTTGTTAGAGAGAAGGCGAGGGAAAGAAAACAATATACTCTCACATTCTTAGTAAATACAGCCCTCTGCTGCCCAAAGTTGTAAAATTCCCAACATTGGTCATGTTCACCTGTCTAGTACTGTTATGTACAATCGTACTTGTTCTGCTAAATTACATTTTAAAATCAGAATTTTAGAGCACGGGATAACAAAAGGACTTAAGTTGCCAGGAAATTGCCAGTAGACCGGGACACTGAAAATGAAAAGAGTCTAGATGGATGGGTATTACGGAGCCCATCCATTGTGGTACTTATGAGAACCTCACCAAAAATCTCTGTGTTTAATAATCTTTTTTTTTTTAAATCAACACTTAGACAAGATGATCATATACATATAAAAAGTCCTCCAAATATAATGCAGTGCAAAACAAAAAGAAAAAAGACATGTTCCATTTGAACTCTTCCTTGAAATGAAACACAGAGATAAGAATCCATTAAGGAGTAATTGTCTTCTCATGTAATTTTGACAGAAACTAACATTGGCTTGTGCCAGCATTTGTGATGGGTTACAGCTTAAAATGTAAGCAAATATAACAAATATCAAGAAGATAAAAATGAATTGGAATAAGATAATATGAAGACAATAAAAAAATTATATTTAATCTGTGGATCCAACACATGGTACCCTTCAGGTATTAAATAAGGTTAACAACTTATTAAATAAGGTTAACAACACAGATTGAAGCTTACATCAGAAAAGACTAGAAAAATGCATCCATTTACCAATTATATCACTGCCAGATTTGATCATATTCTGCAGTTATAATGTTTAAATCTGTTATTCTTTTTTTTATTAATTTCTCTATTTTGGGAACACCACACTGGGATATTTTCAAGTGCCAATCAGTAACGTAAACAAATTTAAATATCTAATTTTATACCAAATTACACAGAATCATTCCTGATGAGCACACCCGGTCTTCAGAGTTTCCTCTGCTACAGTGAATTCTCTTATTGCCTCTTTTTCATTTGTGTTGGAGGCTTCACACATCTTCCCCTTCTATTATGGAAGGCCCCAATCTGAGGTGGCATATGGGAGAGGGAGGAGAGTACCAAAGCTAATCCTATGGGTTGGATAGGAGAAGAAGAGCATCCTCTGCCAGCCTGTGATAAAGGTGCACAGTTTCTAAACTATGGTAAAAGGGTTAGAAGAAACACCATACTGCAGACTGCAGTAATGAGGGTCCCCTTCTTGTCCTCCCGTCTCTCTTCCAGTTTACTATTTGTTACAATCGCTGTTGCATCTTGTCTTAAATTAAATTGTAAGCTGGGATGTGGGGGCCAGGCTAGTGCATCTGCACAGCACCCAGCAGAACCAGGCCCCGCCCTGACTGAAGCCTTTAGCTGCTACTGCAATAAAAATAACACACAGGGGTATAAACGATTTGTCTCTTGTTTAAATACATGTTTCAATTTACAGACAACAAATTCAGACAGATCAGCAAGCAGCTTAAGCATTACAGACATGCAAGAAAGTGTGATTCTTGTCTGGAAGGTGGGATTTGTAGCTTTTTGTACATGCTGCACAAATTGCCCATATTATATGCTATAAAACACCACAAAGAAAATAACCATCATAGAGGGCACTTGTTTATCACCCCCATTTATTACAGTTATAACAAAATTTTTTAAAAATTGGTTCAATCTAGTACTCTGACCTTATGCTTATCCCACTGAATCTGTGTTAGCTGGATGTCTGCCTAACCATATGAAAACGTTATGGTCCTACTGAGACAATCCCAACTTTTTCCATCACATCCAACAAGTTTCCCCTTCACTGACTTATTCCCCACTAAAAATCACACAGAGACAAATTACAATGTGGCATTTTAAATATCCCTTTATTCATCCAACATGTATTTAAAAGCTTATATATCCAAATGTTTCTAATGTGCTGTTCATCCAATAAAAGGCAGAGAATGACATTATAGCAGTGCTAACAAAGGTGTATTGTAATTTAAGACAGAGGCAGCCAGACAAAGAAAAGAGAATTCAAGTTTTCTAATTAAGTGCTAGCAGCATGATTTTCAGAAGTGCTAAAGCACATACAAATCCCATTGAGATATAGATGCTCAGTGTCTTTCAAATAAGGTCCTGGGTATCTAAAGCTGCCACACTGGGGGGAAAATGTGCACCTTATAATTTAATTTCTTGGCCAGAAAGAGTAGTGTAATACTTATTTTATTGATCAGACCCACAGTGATAATCTAATTCAATTTTCTGGAAATAGAGAAAGCTAACTTATTTGTTTTAAATTACAAAAACAAAATAAAAGGAAACTCAACACCGGGAATACTGCCTTGCTGTTTGTGACCAATTAAGCAAAAATGACAAAGATGGCATTTATATATATATATTTTTAAACTTGACTTTTAACAAGTGTGTTTCTCAGGTTTTGTTAATGTACATCTTCCCTCTCTTTTTCTTCAGTTTGGCAGTGACCACAACAAGACCATTTTATAGAAAATCATCAGGAATATTCCCAGATTTTCAGAAACAGACCTTTTAATAAAAGGTGATATACATGTGAGAGATGTAATGAATGGATCTTTATTTCTTGGTCTCAGTTACTCAATACAGGTAAGCATTCTAAAAAATTAATATCCCACTCATATGGCAGGAATCATAATCCATTGATTTACAGATCTCTGTAGTTTTTAATATTCGACCTATTACACTGATATCTAAGTGCAAATCTTGGAGCAAGATTATGCTTCTAGTACTCTTAAATGGAAAATTAATAGAATCTTAAGTGATTGGATCTCTTGATCCAATCCAGGATTAAATCACCCATAAAGGATGGTTACCTTTCGTAACTGTTGTTCTTCGAGATGTGCTGCTCATGTCCATTCTGTTGTAGTTGTGTGTGCTTGCCACATGCACCAGTGCCCAAAGTTTTTCCGTCAGTGGTATCCATAAGGGACTGGCTCTGGTGCCCCTCTGGAGCGGCACATGTATGTGCCGGTATAAGGGGTGCTGTCGGCTCCCCCCTCCCTCAGTTCCTTCTTGCCTGAACTCCGACAGAGTCATGTCATGGAATGGACATGAGGAACCCATCTCGAAGAACAACAGTTATGAAAGGTAACCATCTTTTCTCTTTGAGTGCTTGTTCATGCCCATTCCATTGTAGGTGACTCCCAAGCAATACCATCGGAGGCAGATAGGAGTTCATGGACATGTTGATTGCAACACAGCTCTGCCAAACCCAGCATCATCTCTGGCTTGCTGGGTGATGAAGTAATGCATCGTGAACGTGTGTACTGAAGACCACGTCGCAGCCCTGCAGATGTCCTGGATAGGGATATGTGCAAGGAAGGCAGCCAAAGACGCCTGAGCCCCTAGTCGAATGAGCCTTCACTATTGGTGGGGGCACAGCTCGCGCCAACTGGTAATAAGTACGGATGCAGGTGGTGATCCAATTTGAAATCCTCTGAGAGGACACGGGAAGGCCCCTCATCCTGTCCACTACTGTGATAAAGAGTTGGGGTCGATCTGTGGAAGGGCTTAGTGCGCTCCAGCTAGAAAACCAGGGTGTTCCTGACATTTAGAGTGTGCAGCTGCCTCTCCTCATAGGTCATGAGAGGCTTTGGACAGAACACCAGGAGGAAGATATCCTGGTTGACATGGAAGTGCAACACCACCTTTGTCAGGAAGGCCGGATGGGGCCGCAACTGGACCTTGTCCTTGTAGAATACAGTAACTTCTCACTTAGCATTGTAGTTATGTTCCTGAAAAATGCTACTTTCAGCAAAATGTTGTTAAGCTAATCCAATTTCCCCATAAGAATTAATGTAAATAGGGAGGTTAGGTTTCAGGGAATTTTTTTTTGCCAGACAAAAGATATATAGATACACACACACACACACACACCATATAAGTTTTAAACAAACAATTTAATACTGTACACAGCAATGATGATTGTGAAGTGTGGTTGAGGTGGCGAAGTCAGAGTGTGGGATATTTTCCAGGGAATGCCTTACTGCTGAATGATGAACGAGCACTCGGCTGAGTCCTCAAGGGTTAACATGTTGTTAATGTAGCCTCACACTGTACAAGGCAGCACGAATGGAGGGAGGGGAGACAGCATGGCAGACAGAGAGAGACACACACACACCGTGTGTGTGTGGGTGAGAGAGAGAGATGCGCATTGCCCCTTTAAGTACGCCGACCTCACTCTAAGTACACCTCCTTTTTAAGTAGATCAGTGAGTTCAGACAGCAGCTGCTGCCAGCAAGCTCCCTCCGTTCTGAGCCCTATCTTGTCCCCCCGCCCCCTTCGCTCTATGGAGATGGGGTACAGGAGCGGGTGGAGGGGGACACCCTGACATTAGCCCCACTCTCCCATCCTCTGCAAAGGAAGCAGGAGGCTCCTGGGAGCAGCTCCAAGGCAGAGGGCAGGAGCAGCACACAGCACTGGGGTGAGAGACAGCTGAACTGCCCAGCAATTGATAGCCTGCTGGGCGGCTGCTGCACATGGAACTTAGGGGAGCAGGAAGCTGATAGGGGGGCTGCCAGTCCACACAGGTTCCAAGCCCCCACCAGCTAGCTCCAATGGGCTGCTCTTCCTGCAAGCAGTGGACAAAGCAGGCAGCTGCCAAACGACATTATAAGGGAGCATTGCGCAACTTTAAATGAGCATATTCTCGAATTGATCAGCAACGTAACAATGGAACAACATTAACCAGGATGACTTTAAGTGAGGAGTTCCTGCACCATGTACGGGGGCTCAGAAGTGAGGGCTTTAATCTGAGAGACATGTCTTGCCGAGGTAATAGCTACAAAGAATGCAACCTTCCACGACAAGTGGGAAAGGGAACAAGAAGCCATAGGCTGAAAGGGTGGACCTATGAGTCTGGAGAGGACCAGGTTGAGGTCCCATTGGGGAACCAGTCCCAGACCAGTGGAAAGAGTCTTTCAAGGCCTTCCAGGAACCTGATCGACACCTCATGCGAGAACACCGATCTACCCTGGATGCAAGGATGGAAGGATGATATGGCTGCCAAGTGCACCTTGATTGAAGAGGAGGCAAGACCTTGGTGCTTTAAGTGAAACAGGTAATCCAGGATGGACTGCAGAGATGACTGGGCTGGAGAGATATTCCGCTCCGACGCCCAGAAGAAGAAATGCTTCCACTTTGCCAGGTAAGTTGCTCTTCACCCTTAGATTCAGAGAGATTATGCAAAGTGCAGCACATGGCTATGACCATGGGAATAGTCTCCTCATTAAGGTCTAACTTGCCATAAAGGCAACGCCAGCACACCTTTAATCTGCCAAAGGCACATTCAACTGTCATCTGGCACTTACTCAGCCTGTTGTTGAAATGCTCCTTACTGCTGTCCAGGTGTCCCATGTAAGGTTTCATGAGCCAGGGCTGTAAGGGGTAAGCCAGGTCTCCCAGGATCACTATGGGCATTTCCACATCCCCCACTGTAATCTTGTGGTCTGGAAAGAAAGTCCCCGCTTGCAACTTTCTATTCAGGCCAGCGTTCCTGAAGATGCATGCATCATGCACCTTTCCAGATCACCCTGCGTTGTTGTCTGTGAAACGCCCACGGTGATCAACAAGCACCTGCAACACCATGGAGAAGTACCCCTTCCTATTGATGTACTCCATTGCAAGGTGGTCTGGTGCTAAAATTGGAATGTGTGTGCCATCTATCGCTCCTCCACAGTTAGGGAAATCCATCTCTGCAAAGCCGTCCACTATTTCACGCACATTTCCCAGAGTCACGGTCCTTTGTAGCAGGATGTGATTTATTGCCCTGCACGCTTGCATTAATGCAGCCCCAATGGTCGACTTTCCCACTCCTAATTGATTTGCAACCGACCAGTAGCAGTCTGGAGTTGCCAGCTTCCAGACAGCGATTGCCATATGCTTCTCTACCGAGAGGGTTGCTCTCATTCTGGTGTTCTTGTGCCACAGGTCTGGGGCCAGCTCAGCACACAGTTCCAGGAAGGTGGCTTTATGCATCCAAAAGTTCTTTAGCCACTGCTCTTCATCCCACACCTGCACGACAATGCAATCCCACCATTCAATGCTGGTTTCTCTAGCCCAAAAGCGACAGTCTACCCTACGCAGCTGCTCTGTGAATGCCAAAAGCAATGTAAAGTTGCTGCTATCCATATCATGCAGAATGTCGGGCACCTGCGAGTCTTCCTCTGTCAGTAATTTCACGATTAACTGCACTGCCGTGCGCGATGTCCTCATGATACTTAAAAGTGCAGGATCCATCCCTTCTCACGACAGATGCTGGGGTGCACAGCAAAGAATGGCCATTGAAAAAATGGAGCGAAATGGAGGGCTGGGAAGCCAATGGAGGGCTGGAACACAAAGCAATGCATGTCAGGACATTTAGCACAGTCCCAAGATGTGCCGCAATCTGCTCCGCCTTCCCACAACACCTAGCAACAGAAGGTGTTGCCATGCACTGTGGGATACATACCCACAGTGCATTACTCACACCGTCGATGGTGCCCCCAGTGTGGACGTGATCTGTGGGCTAGTGTGGGCTAATGTGGGCTAGTGTGAACAAGCTTTTCAGATTTTTATTAAGTCGACTTTTGGGTGTCGATATAAGTGTAGTCGACAAAACTTGACGGTGTAGACAAAGCCTTAATCTCTTTGCTCCTTGGCCTCTAGTGGGGCAAGATTTCTAGCCATAGGCAAGGGATCCGCAGTGCTTAGCCTGGGTTAGTCCTAAAGGATATATAAAGTTTAAAAAAGAAATAGAAGCTTAAGAATGGAACTCATCTGTATGTTTATCTGTTTACCTGCTTTAACCTTGAAAATAATTCTCTTATTTCCTTTTTCTTGTTTATAAATCTTTAGACAGTTTATTATAAGATTGACTACAAGTGTTGTGTCTTTTCTGTGAGATCTAAGGTGCAATTGACTGGTCCTTTGGGGCTGATAGTAACCTGAATATTGCTGTGCTCTTTGGTGTCAGGGACCACCTATCACAAAGGTATGCTTACCTGGGTGGCAAGATAGCTCAGAGTACCTAAGTATCCAAAAGGGCTGTTTTGACTCCATGTTAAGGCTGTTACAGTGCTTGAGGAGTTTACACTTGGTAAATGGTTGGTGAAATCTAAGCACATAGTTAACAACCATTTTGGGGTTTGTGCCCTGCTTTTAACAGTCTGCCCTGAGGTTGGTACTGACACTCTTGAGCCACTGCAGGACAGCTTGACAGACCCTTTTTACATTAAAAGCCATGGGAAGGTACTTTTTGCTCGGAAACCTCCCCCTCCATGGAGGTGATGATGGGGCTACCTCATAAGAGGGTGATCACCCTTAATGCTTGAAGGAACTACAAGGAGGTCAGAAACTCTGTGCTCCCACAGTACCTGTTCCCTCTGACTCCCACCCACAGTATGTCCCAGGACCCAAGGAGGTATACATTAGAATGTTAATGCAGCCTGGAACTACAGTCAGTTAATCCCTTCCCAGATAATCAGTATTTAAAATCTGAAACCAAAAAGGCATAACTTCAAAGAGTCGACAATTTCAATTAATCAAATGGATCATGAGGCCACACAAACTACAAATGGAGGCTAATTCTCCCGTTTTGTACAACTCTTACTAGCATTAACTGGGACTTATGCAGATTCAGCAATGTGAAATAAGCTCCTCCTGGTCCAATCCTGCAAATACTTTATCACAGCACAATCACAGTACCCTCTGGCCCCAATCCTACAAGCTTGCACAATTTACTTTATACATGTAAAATGCTGAATTGGGAGAGTTATCTGCACAAGGGCTAGGAAAATCTTCATGTTAAAAAAGGGATTTAAAAAGGGAAAGCATCATGTTAAAAACCTAACTTTCAAAAAGGAAAAATTTCCTCACTTTTAATATAACCATGTTAGTTTACAAATACTAGATTTTTTTTTAAACTCCTTATGTTAGGTGAGCTTGGGCAACAACAACAAAACTCAGACTGATTAGTTTCACTTTTTTTTCTGTTGCAAACACTGTAGAGGAATATTTGTTTTTAAAAAATAATGGCAGTTATTTCTACAGGATTTTGTGTTTTGTAAAAGTCAGATACATTGTACGTAAGTTCAATTTGCAGCCAAAATGTACTTTATAGTGTCTCCCTTTAAATCATGTTTCCAAACCGGAGTATCAAGCCAAAAGAAGCAGAAACACTCATTTTCGATCTCTGGTCGGTCTTTCCCACTCACTCGCATACCATTCCTCCTTTTGTTATGGTTATAAAGTTTTAAATTAGTTTAACATGTACAGTTCTATATGACACATTTCTAATATTAGACATTTTAAAAATCTAGAGCTTTTACTGACTAGATTTATACAGATATTTATTAGTGTTGAACAGAAGTCACACAAAAAAACTGCTGCCAAGAGTAGTAAAAGAACTCTCTGAATTAAACTCATAAGTAACAACCAAGTCCCCATATCGGAACATTTGTGACCCTGGAGCCAAAAATTGCTGCCAGCCTTACCAATAAATCACGTCAGCCCAAATCAGCATTGACTGATACTTGTTGCCATCTGACTGAGACTGCTTATATATTCAGGTTCAGTTTATCCTTATCCTACTTACATGCAGTTGAAAGGTAACCATGTACAGGGAGTTTTTCTTTATCGTGCTCCAACTTCCCTCACCAGAGAGAAATATAAATCAAAACCAGTCATTTCCTCCTTAACTTTCATTTCCATATACTGCATTGTATAACTGTATCCAGAGAGTGTGTGTGTTTTGTTTTCCTTGTAAACACATCCAACAGCTCCTTCTGTGGTCAGGTAAGCAATTGAAACAGATTAACACTGAATCTATGCCTACAAAATGAGTACTTTGCAGTGTAGGAATGCTGGTATAGGATACCAGCAAAGCACTCCTAGTATGCTGTATCACAATTGTACTAGCAAAGCTGTGATTTGTGCTAGTATAATAAAGCCACCCACTGATGAACGAAAAACTCAGCTGGTAAAAGCTCAGAAACAATCCTAGGGAATGAAGGAGAGAAAAGGAGACAGGAAACACATGATTGCAGGAGGACAGAAGCAGGGTAAGGAGACAGGAAACATACGGTTGCTGGAGGACAGAAGCAGGATAAGGAGACAGGAAACTCAAGGTTTCTGCTGATGGGTCACAAAGGGTTTTTTTTAAAAAAAAGTTTTAAAACCCCCAACAGATCAGGTTTCGCTCTCTGTCTCTCTTTCACACACACACACTCTGTCTAAATCAAACTACATCAGTTCCAAGTTAGTTTAGTTGGGAGAAAGAGATTATATTATGCTGCACACCTTTACACTTCAAGTGACTTACAGTTCTTTCCTTCCCTAATACAGCTAGAAAGTTGGACCCTGTCCTTAAGGTGTCAAACTGTGAACGTACACACTGTATAAAACACAGCAGTGGCTGAGTCAACACAACACAGGATTTAAGTATATTTTAAATCTGTAAGATTGGAAAGGCAGAGGGCTCTTTTTTACTTTATTCTTATTAATCCCCTCTCTCATCCCATGTTCTATATGTAACAGGACAAGTGAATTGGCCATTCAGCATTCTTGAGAATGAACTTCCAAAATGAACAACTACAGCAACATCTGAACAGGGCTTATCCAATGTCAAATTTGAGGGCACACAGTAAGCATTTGGCACATGGAACCTCTTTGTATTGACTTTTCAAGGGGGCAGTGCAAGTCTTAGCACTGAATAAGTACTTTTATTAATGGAAAATTACAATAAAAGTAACTTTTATTCAGCTAGGGAGAGGGAATCTCCATCAATTCATACTACAAGTGAACTTTGTGTTTCTCTGAAAGTAAAGCCAAAAGATGGCTAAGCTGATCTTCCTGATGCCGCTTCTGATACCATCTCAAAACTGCATCTATCTCCAAGGGGAAGTCTGAGGCCTTTTAGGCCACAACCTGGGTGGCAGAACTTGCTCTGTTCCCGCTGCAAGAAAACCCTTCTGGATCTATGAAAATAGGAAACACCAGGTTTTCCTGCTAGCTCCTCCAAGGAGATCAGATTGGAGAGGGGGGAAGAATAATGAATAATAAAGAATAACCAGCCCACTATGGTATCCTTCTGAATTCTTTAGGTGGGGATAGGAAGTTGTAGACCACCCCAGCAAAGGACCCCTAAGTTGAGGGGGGAAAGAATAGTGGATTATAAAATTATATGGTTTTGTTACCATACCAGCAAATTTTGCAAGGGTCATTTGAAGTTCATTTGGAGTTTTCAGGAGTGCATGAACTTGCAATAGAGTTCAACATCCAGGTGCAATTTTAGTTCACTGTCACTAAAAGTGGCAGTGGGTTTCACACATCCCTAATTATTAATTACAGAGTTAATACACTGAGAAACTATTTATGATCCGTACTGAATACTCATTTTAAGTTATTTTTCCTTGCCAGGAGGTGGCCTTGTTGTACGGTAAATGCTGAAGGTGAGCAGTTTGTTTTGCTTTTAAGAAAGAAACACCTACAATCCCATGACTGCTGGCTGATGTCAGGTTATATCAAAACTAAAAGCTATATTCACTTATTTGCCTTCTCCAGTCTCATAGTTTACATTAGTTTAATAACTGAGATAGGTGATTTACAATTGTGTTCCCAAAAGGAGCTTTGATGAGAATATTTATGATAGCAGATTACTCTCTGTTTAATTCAAATTTGTCCTTGAAAACAGTCAGTATACTTATTGCTATCAGGAACTTGAGCATAATCCTTGAAACAGAATAAGAGACATTATGCTATTAAATGCATATTGAGCCAAATTAAATAAATGGAATTGCCTTGTGGGATCAGATCAGTGATTCATGTAGTCTACTACCCTGTCTGACAGTGGCCAAAGCCTGGCACTTCAGAAGGATGTGTAAGAAGTCCAAGGCTGAAACAGCTTGCCTATCAGGGATATTTGTTCCCAAACATGCACCCCTGTCAGCACTAGCAGCAGGTTTGGATAATTTTTGGTGGTGCCCAGAATGGCCCAAGTCACGCCTCCCCTCTCTCCGCCACCTGCCTAAGGCTCTGGGAGGGAGTTTGGGTGCTGGGTGCGGGCGTTGGGGTGCAGGAGGGGGTCAGGGTGTAGGCACTTACCTCGGGTGGCACCGGCTCCCGAAACACCCCTCTGGCAGCAGCTCAGCACAAGGGGTGGGGGCAGCGCAGGGAGACCACCCCCACCCCCCACCGCCCCCACACCCATGGGCTGCAGAGATGTGCCGGCTGCTTCCGGGACTGGCGTGGAGCTGGCGGGCAGGAAGTCAGCTTAGTCCCGCTGAGCTGCTGGTGGTGGCGGTGGCAGTCAGGGGCCTCCAGCCCGGGCCCTTTTAAATCACTCAAGGGTGGCAGGCGGGACCAGGAGACACTCCAGGGGAGGCACGCGGGGCTGGAGGAGAGGCCCGGCCCCGAGCATTGGAGGAGCCAGGCTCCTGGGCCCAGAATATTCCTGGAGCCTGGCCACCATGGGCCCATACAACTCACGGGCCCATACAACTCACTGCCCCTGCCTATCAGTTATGTATCTAAAGTGCTTATACAGCACGTTACCATGCTGTGCAAGTACCTCACAAAATTCAGAAGTACACATATTTCTGTCTCTCTTCACTGATGATAGCATAGCCTAGACTGTGCATTTGTTATCATGGAGCAACTAAATCAAAGAAGTGGGTTTTGCATATGACTGTGAAGGCAGAGAGATTTGAGGGCATCCTGAAGCAGGAGTACTGTTAGCTCCCTAGAAGTGTGGGAGGTCCACCAGCACCCAGACATGGCCCTGCCCATCCCCTCCCCTAACATCCCACCCCCGCTTGCTCCTCTTCACCCCCTCCCTCCGTCGCTCACCCTTAACGCAGGTAAAAGGTGATAGGGCTATGGCCCCCTGACCCACCTCCCCCATACATTCTGGTGCCCCTGCCCTGAATTCTTCTTGGAGATGTTTTCTTCAAAGTCATTAATAAAAATGTTAAATAGCACAGGGCCAAGACCCAATCTCTGCAGAACCCCACTAGAAACACATCTATTTGATGATGATTCTCCATTTACAATTACATTTTGAGACCTATCAATTAGCCTGCTTTTAATCTACTTGATGTGTACCATGTTAATTTTATATCTTTCTAGAGGGTTTTTGTTTTTTTAAATCAAAATGTCATGTGTTACTAAGTCAAATGCCTTACAGAAGTCTAAATATATTACATTAATACTTTTACCTTTATCAACCAAACTTGTAATCCCATAAAAAAATCAAGTTAGTTTGACAGGATCGATTTTCCATAACCCCATTCTGATTGGCATTAATTGTTATCCTCCTTTACATTAATTATGAATCAAGTCACATATTAGCTTCTCTATTATACTTCCAGGTATTGATGTCAGACTGCCAGGCCTATAATTACCTGGGTCATTCCATTTACCCTTTAAAAATAATGGCACATTAGCTTTCTTCCAGTTGTCTGGAATGAGCACAGTGTTCCAACACTTATTAAAAAGCAACAGTAATGGTCCAGCAAGCTTCTCCATTAGCTCTTTTAAAACTCTTGGATGCAGGTTACCAAAACCTGCTGATTTTAAAATGTCTGATTTTAGTACCGGCTGTTTAGCATTCTCTTCAGATACTAGTGGAATGGAAAGAGTGTTATAATAGGATAGGACTACATCATCTGTTTGTTCCCCCAAATAGAGAACAGAAATATTTATTGAACACTTTTCTGCATTATTATTGATAATTCTACCATTTCCATCTAGTAATGGACCAACACCATTGTTAGGATTCTTTTTGTCCCTAATATATTTAAAATCCTTCTTATTTTCCTTAACTATGCTGGTCATTGAGTCTCCTGTGTCCTTTTGCTTCCCTTATCAATTTTCTTCAATTCCTAGCTTCTGATTTATATTCATTACGATCCGCTTCCCCTTTCTTTACATTGATAAGTTTCATTGGAACAAAATGGATCTAACTGGCAGAAAGGTTACTGACCCACTAATCTGGATGTTATGATCACACTGGGTGTGGAAGAGATGAGGGGGTCAGACTCTGGGAGGAAGTCTGGGTGCAGGGTGTGAGCTCTGGGATGGGGCAGTGGGTTGGGGTGCAGGAGGGGGTGATGGCCCAGGTTACCTCAGGCAATCCCATGGAAATTTCAGAAGACAGAGGACCAAAACTTTGAATTTTGCCTGCAATTCATGGGAAACCAGTTAACACAGTAGAGGATGGGGAGAACGTGTTCCCTGCAGCCTGTGTTGCTGAGCAGATGGATGTTGGTGTTCTAAATCAAATGGAGCTTTAAAAAGGTGCTGACTTGATTCCTACATACAGAGTATTACAATAAATCAATGATGGAGGCCATACATATATAGATCACAGAAACCAAGTCCAAATCAAAAAGGAAGGGGTAGGTTTTTCCATCCATGGATGAAAGAGGACTTTTCTTTTCCAGCCATGACTGGGTATTCAGAAGCAGAAAGAAGTTCAGGTGAACAATAAGGCTGTGGGGGCAGACTTGGAGGCCGTCTTGTGGGGGCAGATGTCACCAGATGAAGGTGATGTTATGGCAGTGATAAGATCTTCATATGACCAAAAGGAGATCCTCTTTTAGTGCCATTATAGTCATCTCTGCTTCATATCCCTGCCTGAAGTCTGACTGATAAGGGTCCAAGATATTGTTAGAGTCTAGGCTGATCTGGAGGAGACCTTTGGCAACTAGCTTGCTGAGGAATGAGAGGTTCAATACTGGTCTGAAGTTGAAAAGAGAAGTTGTATCAAATAAGAGTTTCTTAACTGTTGGACAGACTACAGCATGTTGATACATTTCCTTCCTTAAATAAGTGAGACAAAGTTCCTCCTCTGCCTTGGAGGGTCCTGAGCTTATTGGCAGATTTGCTCGCCTCAGAGGTTCATGGCAGCCCTCAGTTTGGGCCACTTTCATGGCTCAAAGCTGCTGGTCACTCAGCTAACCTCATCACTGGCCAGCATGGGGAAAAGGAAGAACAACAACCTCCACACTCTCTGCTGATCCACCAAGTGGGTCGGGGAACAGACCAGAGACCTTCCCCTCTGGTGGAACCCACAGTCCAGGTCAACACCTCCTGTGTCTGATCAGGAGTTGGGAGGTTTGGGGGGGAACCCAGGCCCCCCCTTTACTCCAGATTCCAGCCCAGGGCCCTGTGGATTGCAGCTGTCTAGAGTGTCTCCTGTAAGAGTTGCGTGACAGCTACAACTCCCTGAGCTACTTCCTGATGGCCTCCTCGCAACACCTTCTTTATCCTCACCACAGGACCTTCCTCCTGGTGTCTGATATCACTTCTACTCCTCAGTCCTCCAGCAGTACACCTTACAACTATCAGCTCCTAGTGCCTCTTGCTCCCAGCTCCTCACACACATGCCTTACTGACTGAAGTGAGGTCCTTTTTAAACCAGGTGCCCTGATTAGCCTGAATTGATTCTAGCAGCTTCCCAATTAGCTCCAGGTGTCATAATTAGCCTGCCTGCCTTAATTGGTTCTAGCAAGTTCCTGAGTGTTCTGGAATAATCTCTGTTATTTTACCTAGGGAAAAGGGACCTGCTTAATCTGAGACTAACATATCTGCCTTCGACCACTCTCTTGCAGCCATCTGGCCTGACCCTGTCACATAAGATTTTAATTATCTCAGAGGTAGCACCAGACACCCTCAACTCTTTCAGTAGACATGAATGGTGTGGATCAGTCACAGGTGGAGAATCAGCTCACCTGTGTTGCTTCTAGGATTTCCTGTTGTATGAAAATTTTAAAAAACAGATGATACAGAGTTGTCATACCCATACCAGATGTATAGTTCCTGGTGTCTTGGGATTTTTTTAATGGAGAAAGATATGAAAGACAGTAACAAACATATTTCTAAAACTCTCTAAAATGTTTTTCAAATAGTAGTTTTCCTGTAAAATGTGTGCAAGGTACAAAATTATAATGATGTATTATAAAGGTTTTATTGGCCCTTATTTGGGGTGATCTCTGTAACTCACAAGTGCCTATGTCACTAGTGACTAATGCCATCATCTCAAACGGATGCCAATAAAGCCTTTATACCACAATACACAACCAGATTTTCTCTCTGTATTCAAAACACTTCACTATTTAACAATCAGTTATCACAACATTTCTGATTCAGTTTAGCTGGGGCCAGATTTTCACTAACCAATTTTACTTGCTGTTCAGAGCTAAACATTTTTGTACAGAAAATGTAAGTTAAGGAAATCAAGTCAACTTAAAAATCAAGTTACACCAGCCTTTTGACAGCACTTTGCAAACAGTCAGTTTAACTGTTTTGTCTGTATAGCATTCCTATTTCTGCAAGCTTTTCAGAAAGCAACAGGGGAGGGGAAAATTCATTAAGAGATGCTTCTACATGTCACTATGATAAATTGAAGTGCAGTAGAATCAGTGAAGAAGACCTCCCATCAACATAGTGCTGTCTACACCGGGGGGTTAGGTTGTATAACTGCTTTGCTCTGGGGTACAAATTTTTCACACCCCCAAGCAACGTAGTTATAGCAATGTATGTAGATCTGGCCCAAGGCTTTCAGCTCTGAAGTTTCCCATTGTCAGCCAAGATGGCAGCCATCACATACAGTCTTAGGTGACCATTTTCAGAGCAATCCTTACATTTCCATGAAAAATACCTTCTCAAGTTTTCCTCAGTTTGCCAAGTCAGTAAGATGGGAAGAGGAGACATTTTTAATGATCTGTAGTACTTGGATTGTTAAAATCCTTTTTCTGTATCAAAGCAGCAGACCATTGTAACTTTTCAACATTTCTCTTAACACTTCAGACATTGCAATGCATTTGGTCCTCTCTCCCTAATCTTTGTGAGAGCATTCCACTTACTTGGTATGTCAGAGTGATGAAAAACATAATCGCCATGCCTGTGCATTTATAAACAAAATACCACTCAGGGCTGTTTAAAAGTGGTGTCAGTTTTTACCTGCAGAGAGCTTGCCATAATAAACTGAAACCACTGATGAATTTCACAAATATTTGCTTTGTCTCCCTAGGTTACTCATCTGTATAAGAAGAAAACAAAAGCATATAAGTGAGAGAAAGTAGTAGTACATTATACCGTCATAATTAAACTTATAAAAAATGCTACAAGAGATCTAATGCAAATGCATATGAGTCGAAATATAACTAAGGAAACAAATTCTGGTCTCAAGCACAGACTTAGAGAACAGAGTATTGTGCAGCAGTCTAGGGAAAGAAATACCTGTCCCCCAGCCTGGACAGGAATAAAGCACCTGCAAAAACAGGCAGCTAATACGGTCTATGACAGCAACAGAGGCTATAGTTCCCTATGCTGAGTTTGGGGCCCAAGGATCCATGCTGTATATAGACCTACTCATATGACCACTCAGTCATCCCTGCCCATGTTCTCACACACTTTCACCTCTTCCTCAAGCACCCAATCAAAGCACAGGAGGAGGATTGTGGAGTTTCCCAACACAGGCTTTCAGCAGCTTGTCTCCCCTAGCCCCCTTCCAGTGGAAATATTCTGGGTACAGAATTCAGCATTTCTGCTACATTTCAGACCAAGCATGCCGACTGGTGTGGTAACACAGGATTAGGCTCCGTGTGTCAAACAATTTTATTTCTTTCTTTGGGAACCAGTCAGGATTCACATCCACAGTCAGTAAATGCAAGCTGTACAAAGTTTTCTAAAACAGGAGGATGAAACATATGTTTAAACTTATTTGCCTCTGGGAGCTCTTTTCCTGTTACAAAGCCCATTTTGTCCATGTGAGACCCTAAGGTCAGCAGCTGGATTGCCCTCATATTAACCATTTGAGCATAGTCTCCTTTCTTGATGTGTGCTGCAGAAAATGATACATGAGTTATCTGCTCCAGGCTCTGTGTCTGCTCTACTGGATCTTTATCCATTTCCTGATTAGCTTTCTGGATTTTAGTCCCAATACAGCTGTTTGCATTGTAATAACTCTTACAATACAGCTGCTCCTTTTATGGGCACAGAAGTGCATTGAACAAGACATGAACAAGTTAGGTGACAGGGATGTGGGCTTGGGATTTTTTTGTTTTATTTTTAGTGTTCTTTCTAAGTAGGCACATTTCCATCTTGTCTTATTAAAATATTGTCCATTTACTACAGTTATCCTAGCATTTTGTGTGCATTTTCTTTGTCTTCTCCAAACACTTCCCTGCCTTTGCAATGAAACATAGCTGGAAATCAGCTAATTCAAGGACTTTTGTATGAAAAAAAAAAAAGACTCCATATAAATCATCAAGAAGATTGAATCTGCGAATTATGGTTTTATCATCCCTTGTGCAGACATTCTGACTATATATCCTTCAATCACTATGTATCTTTTGTGCATCTGCAGTAAAACTGCACTTAAGTAGTTTTCTTCAAAAAGTGAGCCATACTAACAAAAAGCTGATAAAAGCAAATTATGGAAGAAGTGTCATTAGGCATGTTTATGTTTCACAGTTTTCTAATCATGGAATGCAGTTTTTTCTTCAACAGTTAGTAGCTGGTAAAGGTTGCAACATTAGTACAATGACTTCAGCTCATTTTTAATTAAATGTAACATGTCATGAATCTGTACATCCTCCTCAAATCAAGCTAGAGTTCAGTCAATTTGTCATGGCTCATCCAAAGAGAAATATTCAATGTGGTGTGAAGGAATTTAGCACCACTAGTCGCATCATCATTAAAAGGAAACATGACTAAATCCCAATGCATTGTGCTAAGTATCTACTATGCTGTCTGAGTACCACTTCTTTGCTATGAAGCATATCCTCATCTGCCCTTCAGTTTTTATCTATTATGTACTTTCAACTGTCACTCACAGGTATTTTGAACCCACATATCTTTACACTACTACTTTCATTTTTTAAAAGGTAGAACCACAAAAGTAAAACAGTACATGAAAAACTTCCTTGTGCTTTAACTATTGTCACCACAATATTTATAAATTACTACTTGATTTTTGTTGTGTTTAAGATGTTTCCATATTTTGAAGTTAATATTAAAACAAAAAACACAAACAAAAAGAACCCCCTCTAGGCATTGTTATTAACACCCTCCTAAAGTTACAGCTAATCAATTAACTTAATTCAAGTGGGTGTAAAACACTACCATTCTGTTTTGGTAGTTGGGCTCCAGAGACTGCTTAATGCCAACTGGCAGAGGGCATAAGGGTGTATAGGGATTTACAGGGATCCCGTGTCTGATGTCTACATAATAATGCACCAAAGGATGGCATGTGAGATCTCTACAAACAGGCAGACATACTGGCCATCTTAGTCACTGTGAAATGTATGTACAGGTAATTTCTTAAATATAATATATTTATACTGGAAATTATGTTCTTAAAGACCTTGAAGTTAAAAGCAGGTCACCAGGAGGTGACCAGCCTCAGACAGACTGTGTTCAGGCAGGGGATAGGAGACGCTTATCTCTCTTTGTCTGGTCAGGTGTGTATTATGTATCTCAGAAGATAAGCCCATCTGCAAGCAGAGCCAGATGCTGATTAAAAGACTGCAAGGTCAACAAGAAAAGGAGGCCACATGGAAGATCAATCAGCAGGAAGTGTCCTGTTTATTAATAACAATCAAAGGACTGTTGAGAGATATATATCTGGATTTTAAAGAGACGGAGGGGGATCTTTCCAGTGAGGAGGCAAAAGGACAGTGTGAACAGAAGATCACAGCCAAGCCTGGCTGTCATATGCTGGAAGAATTTTGGGTAAGCTTTTGTTCTATATGACATGACAATACTAGTTATGTAAATTAAGGCTCTAGATAGCATGTTATGATTTTAGTTTCTATGTAACCATTTGTTTCCATTAATTCTACTTGCTTCTTCTCAAATGTCTGTTCTTTCTTAAATAAACTTCTTCTCGCTTTTACTATAAACATATCTAAGTGCTGTGTATTGAGCAGAGTGGTTATCCTAAGGTGTAACTGGTAAGCTGCTCTGTACTATTCCTTTGAAAGTAGCAGAGCTGTGAACTGCGTGAGTGTCCAGTGGAAGAGGGGCTGAGAACTCCAAAGGATAGCTTGGAGTGCTCAGGGGTTGAACCATACCTATCCTTTACCTGTAAATAGAAAGCAAGGCCTCCGGAGGGCTGGAAGGCAGTGCTTGTGTTGCCAGAGGCTGGTGGTAATTGGGAACTGACCCATAGCAGAGACATGACATCTAATTTGTTCTTCTGTAAATGACTACACAAGGAGTAGGACAACACAGCATCGGGCCCATTAAATGTATGAAGTACACTGTAAAAATTATGTATAATCCACATATACTTTGCAGTAAATTAAGTCCCTTTACAACCAGCACTTGCTGTTCTTATGCATCAAGAGCTTCCAGTAGCCCATGATTTTGAGATGGTAGAAAATCATCAAGCATAAACAAGCAATTAATGTCTGGGTGGACATCCAAACAGTTTAATAGTAGGTAGAGAAAAGCTTCTTTAACTTCAACCTATACCTATAGTAACTTTCTAGTAACTAGTTTTTCATTGTTGTTGGAATTGGATTGGATTTTCTACCAGCAATTTTGTGATTGAATTTTATACTCGTGGAAGCAAGGGACTCTGAATTGCTTCTAGCCCGTTACAGGGCAAAATGGTTCTCTTACCCAGGACCATGAGGTATGGGAGTAAGACTCCACATGGAGAAGCAAACAAAGGGGTTTTTTTCCTGCATATTCCTTTCTGACTGAGCATTTTTTGCCTACTTGAAATATGCACCCAAGAGCTCTACCATACATGGATCACATCTGCTGTAGAAGGAAAGTGAACAGGAACAAGTGCTGAATGTTGAGAGGTTGCAATGACAAAGCAAATGTGTTGGGGGAAATTGTAGTCCTTCTGGGGGCAGGAAGAGAATGCAGATGCTGAATAGGGAGATGGGAGATAAGTACCAGCCAATTACAGCTTGGAGAGAGCTGGGGAGCCAGTCAGACCCCACACAGCTGATGGCTGCAGTAAAGGGAGTGGAACTGATAGACATTCTTATTGAAATATTGATGGCCTGCTAGATACTAGAGAACAAGAATGAGGATTAAAGCAAGGTGCTGAGGCTAGAGAATAGCAGGGGAGGTGAGAGTAAGGGAGAGATCAGGAACTGGGAGGCTGTAGGTTTGTCTCAATGCTACTAATCACAATGGCAGGGTGAGGCTTTCCTATTTCAGCAGCTAGTACTCCCATACCATGCATATTATCCAAGCCTTTACATGAAAAGAGAACTTCATTAGTATTCCATAGATAACTTTTTGGACAGGGGTGGGTAGTGGTGGCCCTGCCACTGTTTCCTCCCAGCTACATCCCAAGGTCAGATCCAGGGTCAGCAGTGCGAAGAAGCAGACAGACAGTTACGTGCCTTTACAATAGGAGCAGCATGATGCAACAAGCAAGCTGTGCTCCTCTCCCCTTCACAAGCTCTCTGTTTATCAAAGTGTATGTTGCCCGCAGTATTTAACCCATAGTAAGAACTAGGCTGAAATTATATAAATCCATTGTAAACAGATTTAAGTATATCCACACACAGATTATTTACAAAATAGATTTAGTTAAATCCAACAGAAACTGATGCGAATTGTGTTTAGATCAGCTGGGGTGAAGAAGAGTTCCTATATTTCGTGCTGCTTTTTTTTCATTTGGAAACTGTTTTCTGCAAGATTGGGCTGATTGACAGGGAACTTGAGTTTACTCTGATGTTTGAATCTTCCCAACAGAAGAAAACAGACACTTAATTTTTGTAATCATAACTCCAAATTCTCAGAATGAAGCAAAAGTCACTAAAATTAAGGACCCGCAAATATTTCACAACTGCAGTTTCTTCTTGTGTCTCATATTAAAATTGACGGAAGTGTTGGCATTGATGGCACAGATCTTATTATCTGATGTTAATGGTATAAGGAAGCTCTGAATTTTGAAGACCAAATTATTATATTTATGAAAATCATGAACATATGTTTACTGTATTTAAAATGAGATAAGAGAGCCTCAGTCAGACCTGCCTTTCCCCGTCCAATTCATTGGCTCAACCAAATTCAATCAGAGTCTTGGCATCATTTACTGAAAAAAGCTGTTACATGAACCAGAAAACTTGTTTTTCTTGGAAGAAGTTTCCTCTCAGATTGAGCCAGCAGTCAAAATTATATAACTCAATGTCTCCACCCATTTAAAAAAAAAAAAAAAAAAGAGGAGTTAGCAGATTAACAACATTTTGTATGGTGCTGTATAGAACTAGTATTGAATGCACAATATTTTACAATGACAGATCAAAATGGTTATATCACAGTAAATGGTCCAATAGAAAACACTCCATAAAGTCCTGATCATTCAAATGAATCCCAGTACACTAAGTAAGGAAGTTAACCACCAAATGCAGGTTATGTTGATAGAGTTGATGTTACTTTTCCTTGGGTTATTAATCTTTTCTAAATCTAGGGTATCCCTTTAATATGAAATACATGGACAGAAAAATGAGAAGTAAATAAATGTACTAGCTCTCTTCATAGCTAAACAGTTAATTTATATTTTTAATATATATATAATATATAAAAATAATAAAATAAAAACCTCCAGCAGATAAATGACAGCAAGTTTTCCATCACAGCAAATTTCCTATGCCTATACCTTTGTGTGTCGTTGATTTTCCAGAGGTTTCCTCAATATTGTTACCATCAGTTCAGCTTGACTGGTAGGAGCTCTAGAGAAAGTAGGGCACCAGGTGACCACTTATTTTCTCGGACAACAAAGTGGTTAAACTGTTGGCAACTGCATGGATACCCAGCTATGTTAGAGCTCCCAACATTGCTATCACTGGCAGAGTGGAACTGATATTAGCAGTGGTGGGGAACTGTTAGCAAAATATCTGGTGTAGAAAAGATCATAATGAATCTCTCTGCTGGTGGATTGGAATAAAGTGTTTCCCTTACCCAGCCCCCCCGCTTCAAGTTTTCAATTGGCTAAAAATGGAATCATGTGATCAATTACTACTCTAAATTATTGGATAGAAAAAGACAAGGTTGCACCTTATAAACATGTTACATCCATGAGTAGTATGTATTATAGGTGGTTATAAGTCCGTCAACATAAGGGTGTGTGGGTGTGTGTATATATATTAGTTATAGTTATAAGCAACTACTGATCTGTTGTACTCAAAACAGTCTACAACAATTGATTAAAAAAAAATTTATCAAATCATTTACTAACACTTTATAAACTATAACTAGGGCCCCACCAAATTCATGGTCCATTTTGGTCAATTTCGTGGTCATAGGATTTTAAAAATCATCAATTTTAGGATTCCAGACATTTAAATCTGAAATTTCATGGTATTGTAATCGTAGGGATCCTGATACAAAAAGGAGTTGTATGTGGCAGGGTGCAAGGGTACTGTAAGGGGGGTTACGGTGCTGCTACCCTTACTTCTGCGCTGCTGCTGGCAGTGGTGCTGCCTTCAGAGCTGGGCAGCTGGAGAGCAGCAGCTGCTGGCTGAGAGCCCAGCTCTGAATGCAGAGCTGCCGCCAGGAGCAGCACAGAAGGGTGGCATGGTATGGTATTGACACCCCTTATTTCTGCGCTGCTGCTGACAGAGCCCCACCTTCAGAGCTCAGTGCCCAGCCAACAGCTGCCATTCTCCAGCCACCCAGCTCTGAAGGCAGTGCAGAAGGAAGGATGGCAATACCACAATCCCCCTAAAATAACCTTGCGACCACCCCCTGCAACTCCCTTTTGGGTCAGGACCCCCAATTTGAGAAATGCTGGTCTTCCCCAGGAAATCTGTATAGTAGAGGGTAAAAGCACACAAAAGACCAGATTTCACGATCTGTGACGCATTTTACATGGCCGCGAATTTGGTAGGGCCCCATTTATAAATTTAGTCATAGTGGTTTTTGTTTGTTTGTTTTTGCAGGGGGGAGGTTTGGACAAGTCTGCACTTTACTATGGTACAGATGCAATGTGCATTCACTGAACAAAACAGTCAACGTAACACACAGAAGATCAGCAAAATGATCTGTTACACCACTTGAGAAAACTTCAGAAGAGTATAATGTGATATGGACAGTCCTGACAAGCATTAGCTATATAAAATAATGTTCTTGATATTAAACATATCTACTCAGCCTCTTCTTGGTCACTATATCACATTTCAGTAACTGATCCATCTAGTGATATTTTACTAGTTTTGCTTTCGTTATCTAGGCATTATGTAAAATACATCTTTTTTAGAAAAAAAAAACATTATTTTCTGTAGTGATCCAGACTGAAATCATCAAATTATTCAGCCCTTTGGGGGGGGGAGGCAGAAACAAGGACTGACGCAATACTTAAACCCTTCATGTGTAGCATAAGTATGCCCTAAGTGGCAGATAAGATCTTCCTCAGCTCCTCTGCACTAAGGTGACTTTCACCCTAACCTGCATAATTAACACAGTTACACCATGCGTTTCATATTATACATTCCAAATATCGTTAACATCAGCACTCTGTAACAACTACACATTGCCATGCTGAAAAACAAAATCCTCTATAACCGAGCCAAATTGAGAACTGAAACAGAACAAACACTTTTTTGGAATCAGACTATCTATCTATATAAAAATCTTAAAGCTGTAATGAAACATTATACTGCTAGGACAAAGTAAAATGCAACATCTGACCATATATACTAATCCTCTGTCCCCACCCTGCCAAAAAAACCCTCAAGAGCTAAACAAAAAAAAACCAGCCACACACCCATACCAATTCTTCCCCTTTATCTTTAATCTCATCTCCAAGTTCCAAACAGGTTTCAGATAATAAAATAAAGAATTCAGCCACTCTGTTTTGTTCGTTACATTTAAGACATTGGATGTATCAATGAAGCAGTCAGCTTCTCAAATCAGAAGTGCAAAGTAAGCAGACACATAGCAGGCAAAGGGCAACTTCTAACAGCCGTTTGTTTTCTAAATTAAAAGATCACCAAACATAAAAGTTACAGTATGTAGTTTGAAATACAAGTTAAAAAGACATGGGCCACATCTGAGCTTTTTTCATTACATTAAAGGCCACATTCTCAGCTGGTGTAAACTGTCATAGCTACATTGACTTATCTAATAGATACACTAACTAGAAAAGATAGGACAGGGTACTTAAAGAGAAAAGGATATGACAAGCCTTACAACAAAACGTTCCACTGCCCCAGCAAGAGTTAAGTCACAATGTGTCCTTCACCACTGGAATTGTTCATTCATCCATCCTCCAGTAATAAGCATTTTAGTGCCAATGCAGATCAGTCAAGTTATTCTTGTCCCTAATTAGCACTCCACAAGCTGTAACATTCTTTACTCACAGCAGATTGAGACTTTAAAAGAAGTGAGATTCTAACTTTAAAGATTTAGGACACTTTAGGTTGGTTACTATCCGTGTGCAGTGTTTTCAGAACAGGGGTGTGCAAACTACGGCCTGTTTTAAGCTGGCCTGCGAGCTGCAGGGTCAGTGCCTGCGCATGGGTCAGCATGCAGAGCCGCCTTGCCGCGCCTCCACATAGGAGCCGGAGAAGGGACATGCCACTGCTTCCAGGAGCTGCTTGAAGTAAGTACCGCTTGGAGCCTGAGCCCTTGAGCCTCTCCCCGCACCCCAACCCACTACCCCAGCCCTGATCCCCATCCTGCTCTCCAAACCCCTCAATCTCAGCCTGGAGCACCCTCCTGCACCCCAAACATCTCATCCCCAGCTCCACCCAAGAGCCCGCACCCCCAGCCAGAACCTGCACTCCTGCCCCAGCCCTGATCCCCCTCCTGCCCTCCAAACCCTTCGGTCCCAGCCCAGAGCACCGTCTTACACCCCAAACTTCTCATCCCCAGCCCCACCCCAGAGCCTGCAACTCCAACCACAGCCCTCACCCCTTCCCACACACCAACCGCAATTTTGTGAGCAATCATGGCCTGATATACAATTTCTATTTCCCGATGTGGTCCTCAGGCCAAAAAGTTTGCCCACCCTTGTTCTAGAGTGTATATCTTACCCCCAAATGTCCACTGATGAGTCTGAGTGAGGGCAAAATACACTAGCACCAATAGAAACTGACATTTGAATATAAAGATCTAATACATATCAGCCTGATCCTGTAAAGTGCTGAATAGCTGTCGCTTCCATAGACTTCAGGGGCACCGGCACCTTTCAACATTAGGCCATAATGATGACTACAAGCAATGAACAGGGAAACCTGTTGGGAGAAGATGGGTTCTGCACAGATCTCCATTGATTCAGATAAACATCCGGAATTCTGGATTTTTATCCCATCCTAAATCCTGAGAGGTATTTTTACAACTGTACAAAGGAGATTTCTGTTTGATCTCCTGATATTAAGATTTTTATTTTTAAGATGTCTAAAATTGAAAAATGCACACACAGGACTACAACCCCTGGGAGACTAGTAGCTTGTGATCCCCAGATGATTTGATGAGAAGACTGAGTGGAGGATGGGGAGAACTAAAAATATTAGCAACTACGGCAGAATTGTACCACATACGGCAGAAATCATGGATAAGAATAGACAGGCAATAAACCAGAGGATTTTAAAAGACCAGATATCAGTAAGACAAGACTGACCGGTAACATCCATTAGTTTTCCACACATCCCTGTGGTGAATTACAAATAAATAATAGGTTTCAGAGTAACAGCTATGTTAGTCTGTATTCGCAGAAAGAAAAGGAGTACTTGTGGCACCTTAGAGACTAACCAATTTATTTGAGCATAAGCTTTCGTGAGCTACAGCTCACTTCATCGGATGCATTCAGTGGAAAATACAGTGAGGATGTTTTTATACACACAGACCATGAAAAAATGGGTGTTCATCACGACAAAAGGTTCTCTCTCCCCCAACCCCACTTTCCTGCTGATAATAGCTTATCTAAAGTGATCACTTTCCTTTCAATGTGTATGATAATCAAGGTGGGCCATTTCCAGCACAAATCCAGGGTTTAACAAGAACGTCTGAGGAACGGGGGGGGGGGGGGGGAAGGAATAAACAAGGGGAAATAGGTTACTTTTTATAATGACTCAACCACTCTCAGTCTCTAAGCCTAAGTTAATTGTATCCAATTTGCAAATTAATTCCAATTCAGCAGTCTCTCGTTGGAGTCTGTTTCTGAAGTTTTTCTGTTGTAATGTCACAACTTTCATGTCTGTAATTGCGTGACCAGAGAGATTGAAGTGTTCTCCGACTGGTTTATGAATGTTATAATTCTTGACATCTGATTTGTGTCCATTTATTCTTTTACGTAGAGACTGTCCAGTTTGACCAATGTACATGGCAAAGGTCTGTGTGTATAAAAACATCTTCACTGTATTTTCCACTTTATGCATCTGATGAAGTGAGCTGTAGCTCACGAAAGCTTATGCTCAAATAAACTGGTTAGTCTCTAAGGTGCCACAAGTACTCCTTTTCTTTTTGCGAATACAGACTCACACGGCTGTTATTCTGAAACCTGTCATTATGCAAGGCACTGCATTTTGCCGTATGGAGTGGAAATCTATCAACTGCATGAAAAAACTTGTACAGATACAGACAGACATCATCTTCCTTTCCAAATGCAAACAGATGGACATCGTACCAAAAGGACTGAAGGTAAAAAATCCATTACAATCTACATACCACACAGACTATGCTGACAGCTTGTGCTACACGCTCTCAAAGAAAATACGGAACCACCTGATCAACATCCTCTACAGCAAACAGGAAACAATTAAGAATGAGCTCTGAAAACTGGATACTCTCATAAAAAAAAAATCAACCTTCCACACAAACTTCCTCATGGCTGGACTTTACTAAAATTAGACAAGCCATTTACAACACACACTTTGATTCTCTACAAAAGAAAAAGGACACTAAACTTTCTAAACAACTACATGCCACAGGGGGCCACAGCAATGGTTCCCTCAACCCACTCAGCAATATTGTTAACCTATCCAACTATACTCTTAGCCCAGCAGAAGAAGCGGTCCTATCTCGGGGCTTCTCCTTCTGCCCCTCCACCCCCACGAACATGATACAGTTCTGTGGTGACCTAGAATCCTATTTTCGACATCTCCGACTCAAAGAATATTTCCAACACACCTCTGAACAACATACTAATCCACAGAGATCTCCCTACCAACACTACAAAAAGAAGGATTCTCGGTGGACTCCTCCTGAAGGTCAAGACACCAGACTGGACTTCTACATAGAGTGCTTTCGCCGACGTGCATGGGCTGAAATTGTGGAAAAGCAGCATTACTTGTCCCACAAAACCTCAGCCGTGCAGAACACAATGCCATCCACAGCCTCAGAAACAACTCTGACATCATAATCAAAAAGGTTGACAAAGGAGGTGCTGTTGTCATCATGAATAGGTCGGAATATGAACAAGAGGCTGCTAGGCAGCTCTCCAACACCACTTTCTACAAACCATTACCCTCTGATCCCACTGAGGGTTACCAAAAGAAACTACAGTATTTGCTCAAGAAACTCCCTGAAAAAGCACAAGATCAAATCTGCACAGACACACCCCTGGAACCCCGATCTGGGACATTCTATCTACTACCCAAGATCCATAAACCTGGAAATCCTGGGCGCCCCATCATCTCAGGCATTGGCACCCTGACAGCAGGACTGTCTGGCTATGTAGACACCCTCCTCAGGCCCTATGCTACCAGCACTCCCAGCTACCTTCGAGACACCATTGACTTCCTGAGGAAACTACAATCCATCGGTGATCTTCCTGAAAACACCATCCTGGCCACTATGGATGTAGAAGCCCTCTACACCAACATTCCACAAAAAGATGGACTACAAGCCATCAGGAACAGTAACCCCGATAATGTCACAGCTAACCTGGTGGCTGAACTTTGTGACTTTGTCCTCACCCATAACTATTTCACATTTGGGGACAATGTATACCTTCAAATCAGCGGCACTGCTATGGGTACCTGCATGGCCCCACAGTATACCAACATTTTTACGGCTGACTTAGAACAACGTTTCCTCAGCTCTCGTCCCCTAACGCTCCTACTCTACTTGCACTATATTGATGACATCTTCATCATCTGGACCCATGGAAAAGAAGCCCTTGAGGAATTCCACCATGATTTCAACAATTTCCATCCCACCATCAACCGCAGCCTGGACCAGTCCACACAAGAGATCCACTTCCTGGACACTACAGTGCTAATAAGTGATGGTCACGTCAACACCACCCTATACTGGAAACCTACTGACCGCTATTCCTACCTACATGCCTCCAGCTTTCACCCTGACCACACCACACGATCCATTATCTACAGCCAAGCTCTGCGATACAACCGCATTTGCTCCAACCCCTCAGACAGAGACAAACACCTACAAGATCTCTATCAAGCATTCTTACAACTACAATACCCACCTGCTGAAGTGAAGAAACAGATTGACAGAGCCAGAAAAGTACCCAAAAGTCACCTACTACAGGACAGGCCCAACAAAGAAAATAACAGAACGCCACTAGCCATCACCTTCAGCCCCCAACTAAAACCCCTCCAACGCATCATCAAGGATCTACAACCTATCCTGAAGGATGACCCATCACTCTCACAAATCTTGGGAGATAGGCCAGTCCTTGCCTACAGACATCCCCCCGCAACCTGAAGCAAATACTCACCAGCAACCACATACCACACAACAGAAACACTAACCCAGGAACCTGTCCTTGCAACAAAGCCCGTTGCCAACTGTGCCCACATATCTATTCAGGGGACACCATCACAGGGCCTAATAACATCAGCCACACTATCAGAGGCTCGTTCACCTGCACATCTATCAATGAGATATATGCCATCATGTGCCAGCAATGCCCCTTTGCCATGTACATTGGTCAAACTGGACAGTCTCTACGTAAAAGAATAAATGGACACAAATCAGATGTCAAGAATTATAACATTCATAAACCAGTCGGAGAACACTTCACTCTCTGGTCATGCGATTACAGACATGAAAGTTGCAATATTACAACAGAAAAACTTCAGAAACAGACTCCAACGAGAGACTGCTGAATTGGAATTAATTTGCAAATTGGATACAATTAATTTAGGCTTGAATAGAGACTGAGAGTGGTTGAGTCATTATAAAAAGTAACCTATTTCCCCTTGTTTATTCCTTTCCCCCCTCCCCCCCCCCCGTTCCTCAGACGTTCTTGTTAAACCCTGGATTTGTGCTGGAAATGGCCCACCTTGATTATCATACACATTGAAAGGAGAGTGATCACTTTAGATAAGCTATTACCAGCAGGAGAGTGGGGTTGGGGGAGAGAAAACCTTTTGTAGTGATGAACACCCATTTTTTCATGGTCTGTGTGTATAAAAACATCCTCACTTTTTTTCATGGTCTGTGTGTATAAAAACATCTTCACTGTATTTTCCACTGAATGCATCCGATGAAATGAGCCGTAGCTCACGAAAGCTTATGCTCAAATAAATTGGTTAGTCTCTAAGGTGCCACAAGTACTCCTTTTCTTTTTGCAAATAAATAATAGCAGATAGTTAAGATAGTCATTAACAGTTGATAAGATAGGGTGAGGTAAAGGTGTACAGATTATATGGTTCTGCAAGACTAAGGGAAAAGTAGAGAGCCATAAAAGAGAACACTATTTGTAGTGTTGTTGTAGCCATGTTGGTCCCAGGATATTAGATAGACAAGGTAGGTGAAGTAATATCTGTTATTGGACCAATTTGCACAGGCGCCAACTTTCCAAAGTGCCGGGGGAGAGGGGAGCTCAACACCCGGCTCTGCCCACGCCCCACCCCTTCCCCCAAGGCCCCACCCCAAGCCCTGCCCCTACTCCACCCCTTCCCATCCCTGATCCACGTCTTCCCACCCCCACCCCACCTCTTCCCGCCCAGTTTCACCCACATCCCCGAGCACGCCATGTCCTCGCTCTGCCCCCCCCCCCCAAGCCTCCTGAACACCATGAAACAGCTGATAGAGGGGGGCAGGAGGTATGGACACTGATCTGTGGGGCCCACCAGTGGGAGGCGCTGGGGCGGGGAGCTGATATGGGAGCTGCTGGTGGGTGTTCAACATCCAAGATTTTTTCCCCAGGGTGCTCCAGCCCCGGAACACCCATGGAGTCAGTCCCCATGCCAATTTGTGTTGGTGAAAGAGGTAAGATCAGGACCTGAAGAAGAGCTTGGTGTAGCTCAAAATCTTGTCTCTTTCACCAACGCAAGTTGGTCCAAGAAAAGATATTATCTCACCTATTTCATCTCTCTAATAAAAGAGAAAGGACATATTTAGGATGTACCCAAATATTAGGGGCATGATAAAGCAAAAAAAAAGTGACCAGAAACAATGAGCTATTAACAGCATCATTAAAATGTTTCCCCCCTGTGGGTTAAAAAAAGATGCCACATACACAAAACACAATTTGAAGTCTCATTTATGGTTTTGAGAGTTTTCCTAGAATGAGGACAGGGAAAGGAGGTGAATCTGCCACACCAATCCAGGCTGCCAAATGAATTTTACAGAAAATTCTCACATATTTATTTTATTGAAACAAATATTATTACTCAACACTAACTCCTTAACAAAGGTCCAGTTGGGGATACAATATGGTTTGCTATTATTTTTTGTTTCAATAGTATAATAAGTGAAACCATACTTCTCTACAGGTTTCAGAGTAGCAGCCGTGTTAGGCTGTATTTGCAAAAAGAAAAAGAGTACTTGTGGCACCTTAGAGACTAACCAATTTATTTGAGCGTAAGCTTTCGTGAGCTACAGCTCACTTCATCGGATGCATTCAGTGGAAAATACAGTGGGGAGATTTATATACATAGAGAACATGAAACAATGGGTGTTACCATACACTATGGTAATCTCCCCTACTGTACCATACACTATGTTAACACCCATTGTTTCATGTTCTCTATGTATATAAATCTCCCCACTGTATTTTCCACTGAATGCATCCGATGAAGTGAGCTGTAGCTCACGAAACCTTACGCTCAAATAAATTGGTTAGTCTCGAAGGTGCCACAAGTACTCCCTCTCTTTTTGCATACTTCTCTACATACAAGATAGATGTGAGTTAGCCCTCTTGGCAGGCTGGTTACACGTTCCTGGCATGAGTTTATTCTGTTGTTTTTCTTCATGATGAATGAGCAACATCAGCATATCCAAGCTAAATCAGGAGTGCAACAGTGAGATAAATGTGTGCACATAACAGGGAAGGGAAGGCAACAGAATGACTCCCCCATTATCTTCTGTGGAGCTGGAGTAAACCCTGTATAAACAAGTGGAGAGTTCAGTCTCAATGCTCATTCAGAACTTGGCCCCTCTGGTGTAAATGCCAATAGGTGTGCTGAAAGCAATGTAACGAGCAGTGGTGGTTTTACTGATGAAGCAACCTTGGTCATCATTAAAATTAGTGCTGTTTAAATGATTAATTTGTTTTGGTTCAGTCAACAAACCAAAATAAAATAATGGCAGCTTCACAATGACCCAAAATGAAAAAAAATTGTTTCATTTGTAACAATATGTTTTGTTCATTTCAACCTTGTTTAAACCTTTTTTTTAAAGATTTAAGTAAAATGCAATATAAAAAGGTGTTTCAAATTGAAGTATTGAAACATTTCATTCTGAATAAGTTAAAAAAGAAAACATTTCAATTTTGTTCAGATCTTCCCTTTCCTAACTGAAACAATTCTGCCAATTTGACCCAAATTTCTTACATACTTCTGTTGACCTAAATCAGCCTTGGTTAGCCAGAAAAGTTTTATCCAAAAAATTAATCCAGCTCTAATTAAAATGTAAGCATTTGTAAACAGTTAATTGAGGTTTCCAGTTTTCTCCTACACTTAGAATAGAAGTTTCTTTGGTAAGTTTTGGAAAATGTTGACTTTTTAATGGCTTTTACTGTACCAGCCCACTAGAAACTACAGTGAGACCACAGACTTGTTTAACAGAATATCTGTCACCTGTGAAGTGGCTCAGTTCTCCATTACCACCAATGTGGATGAGATTTAAATTGTATGACAAAGTTGAAAGATTCCATATGTGCCATCTTAGCCCTATTGGAGTCAGAGGCAGTTTGGCCAATGACTTCAGTGGGGCCAGGATTTCACCTCATCTCTTCCATTACCAAACCTGTGAGACACCCAGACCTGCACTATTAAATAAAAATAAATAAAACCCTTCCCCGCTTTTCATGTTTTATTGTTAAGACACTAGAAAGAGAGGGAAACATAAAGGAACTTAATTATTTTTTAAATTACTTCTCTCATTGTTTATTAACCTCTTGAAAGATTAAAATTAAAGATTGTTTACTTACCCAACTTTTTTTTCCTCTATTCCTCCTCGGGCACACTGGTCTATTATTTGAGGGTTGCTCATTATGCGTGCTGGGCTACTGCCATTCATCTTTTTTCTAAAAAAAGAATAAAAATATTGAGTAATTAAAAAAAAATTCAGGTGAACAGATTTATGCATTTGCAAATATATACAAGAGAAACAGAGTAGATCAAAACTTTGGACAAGCATTTTAAGACCAAATTTTGCCTGCCTCACTTCAGTAATCTCCAAGTTAATCAATGGGACTACTTGCATGAATAAATTGAACAGTATTTAGCCATTGTTTTTCAGAGTTGCTAGTTCTGCAGAAGCCAACACTGATTGCCTTTTGTTTACTTCTTTGAATGTGTGCCAGCACAGTTCATGTCAGCAGGACTATGTACAGAGCTATACATAATGTTAGTTATGTTCCCGCAGAGCAGCAGCCGGAGCGAACATATTACTTTAAGATGAGCCTCAGAACATTGGTGGATCGATTTACTTTTCAAATGTTTAAAAATGTAGAGGATCTTCTTCACTAAATTATATCGCTTCTAAGGTCAGATTTCAGCCCCAAATTGATAAAGTGCCACTTTCAGGAATGAGGCCTGAAGTCATTCTATAAAACAGCATAAACATATTCAAGTACTGGCAGTAATAATTTCCATACTGTAACATTTCGGAAAGGCACACATGGCCTAATCTGCTCCAAGTCTGTGCTTTTCACATGCTGTCAAGGTTCCTTTCCCACTCTGAACTCTAGGGTACAGATGTGGGGACCTGCAGGAAAACCTCCTAAGCTTACTTTTACCAGCTTAGGTTAAACCTTCCCCAAGGTACAAACTATTTTACCTTTTGCCCTTTCGCTGCCACCACCAAACGTCTAATCAGGTTTATTATTGGGAAAGAGTCGTTTGGAAACGTCTTTCCCCCAAAAAATCCTCACCAAAACCTTGCACCCCCCTTCCTGGAGAAGGTTTGATAAAAATCCTCACCAATTTGCATAGGTGACCACAGACCCAAACCCTTGGCTCTTAAGAACAATGAAAAAAGCATTCAGTTTCTTAAAAGAAGAATTTTAATAGAAGAAAAAGTAAAAAGAATCACCTCTGTAAAATCAGGATGGTAAATACCTTACAGGGTAATTAGATTCAAAACATAGAGAATCCCTCTAGGCAAAACCTTAAGTTACAAAAAGACACAAAGACAGGAATATCCATTCCATTCAGCACAGTTTATTTTCTCAGCCATTTAAAGAAATCATAATCAAACGCATATCTAGCTAGATTACTTACTAAGTTCTAAGACTCCATTCCTGTTCTGTCCCCGGCAAAAGCATCACAGACAGACCCAGACCCTTTGTCCCCCCCCCGCCCCGCTTTGAAAGTATCTTGTTTCCTCATTGGTCTTTTTGGTCAGGTGCCAGCGAGGTTATCCTAGCTTCTTAACCCTTTACAGGTGAAAGGGCTTTTCCTCTGGCCAGGAGGTATTTTAAAGGGGTTTACCCTTCCCTTTATATTTATGACACATGCTAATTACAAGTATAAACCAAGGCCCCCAAAATTGAGAAAGTTAATTGCATCATGAAATATGATCCACAGTAGTAATGTGAAACTTCTCTGCAAAGGTTGCTTTTGGAGGGTTTTTTGTTTGTTTTTTTAATAGTCAAACAAAATAATACCAGGTATTTTCAGCCATCAGAATCATCCTGTTTGTATTGAGCAAGCTCTGGATTTCATTAGACTCCGCCTACAGATTTATCATAGAATCACAGAATATCAGGGTTGGAAGGGACCTCAAGAGGTCATCTAGTCCAACCCTCTGCTCAAAGCAAGACCAAGCCCCAATTTTTGCCCCAGATCCATAAATGGCCCCCTCAAGGATTGAACTAACAACCCTGGGTTTAGCAGGCCAATGTTCAAACCACTGAGCTATCCCTCCCCCGCAAATATCAGGCTAACAGTATTTACATCAGCAGTACGACAGATCAGTGTCTTCTGCAGACTAATGAATTAAAACAACCAGAATGCAAGCCACCAGAAGCTAGGAAAATTTCTGGTGAACATAATGTTTTTCCTTTCTTCAAATAAAAGGGTCCAGAGATCCATTACAATGGGTACTTCCGCCAGCTTGAAGCGGAACCAGACCTGACACTCACTGGCAGTAGGGAAATGGCCCATCCCCAGCAGTTTCCTCCAGTTTTATCTATCTACACAGCAGCAAGCAGCTCAGCCAAACCTCCCTGCCACAGAGCTTTAATGAGAAAAAATTCAACCTTTATTTCAAATGTCTGACTGGGGCACCGTAGTGTAACTATCTAATTCCCAGCTTTGTCCCAGGGTTGAATTTGCCTTTTGGAGACATTGTCAACTCAGCTCCCTTTCCCCTCCCAAGATGTTTCTGGTATCCATTGCACCTGCAGGCTTCAGGGAGCGAGCAAGGCCAAGAAAGCCAGAACCAAATGGAAAGGTCTGTGTCTCCTGCTTCACCTGCCTGGCACTCTCTTTACTGATGTGTCTTACTGGGGAGCTCTGCTGGCTCTGTAGGCAGAGTGTAGTCCCCCCTGCCACATACATACACACTCAAGCCCAGTCTTGGTGGGGTTGCCTCAAACTCTAGACACACAGACACAGACTCTTCCCCAAGAAGGCAGGAATGGAATAGCTGGCTTCAGGGGTAAGTTGCTCCTACTTCTCCATCTCCATCTGGGGAGGAATGCCAGAAGGGTAGCACACTGGATAGAAAATTGGGCCTTTGTCCCTACAGTTTGCACCAGCAGCCGCACTCCTGACTGTAGAGAAGGAGTGGGCAAACTATGGCCCAGGGGCCAGCCCTCAAGTTCCCACCAGGCAGCGGAGTCTGGGGCTTGCCCTGCTCCAGCCGGGGTGTGCTCCTGGAAGCAGCAGCATGTCCCCACTCTGGCTCCTACACATAGGGGAAGCCAGGGGGCTCCACACGCTGCCCCTGCCCCAAGTGCCACCCCGCAGCTCCCACTGGCCAAGAACCAAAGCCGTAGGAGCTGCAGGGGTGACGCCTGTGGGTGGGGCAGCGCGCAGAGCAGCCTGGTTGCGCCTCCATGTAGGAGCCGGAGAGGGGACATGCCACTGCTTCTGGGAGCTGCTTGAGGTAAGTGCCCCCCAGAGCCTGCACCCCAGACCCAGCCCTGATCCCCCTCCCGCCCTCCAAACCCCTCAGTCCCAGTCTGGAGCACCCTCCTACACCTGCAACCCCTCATCCCCAGCCCCACCCCAGAGCCTGTACCCACAGCTGGAGCCCTCACCCCCCCCCCCACCCCTCAATCCCCTGCCTCTGTCCAGAGCCCCCTCCTGCACCCTGAACTCCTCTTTTCCAGCCCCACCCCAGAGCCTGCACCCCCAGCTGGAGCCCTCACCCCCTTCTACACCCCAACCCCCAATTTTGTGAGCATTCATGGCCTGCTATACAATTTCCATACCCAGTATGGCCCTTGGGCCACAAAGTTTGTCCACCCCTGCTGTAGAGCTTGGCCACCTCCTCACATTCTGCCTCTTCTCTGGATGTGGTTGGAGGGCAATGGACACTGCCAGCACTGGAGAATACAGTAAGGGGCCAACATGTCCAGCTCCCTCATCTTGCTACCTCCTCAGGGGAACCTTACTGACATCCCTGGTTGGGGCCTCCCAGGGAAATGCAGATCCTTCTGGCCCATGTGGTAGAAAGGGGTAGAATCTCTGGGGAGGCCATTTTTGAAACCTCGTTCTGTTACTGAGAGACCCAGAAGGAGCCCTTATTGTGAAGGGAAGACAATAAGACTAGCCTATTTGAAGGTAGAAAGAACAATTATTCTTCGAGATGGGTGTCCCTGTGGGTGCTCCACTTCAGGTGAATGCATGCCCCCATGCCTTCGATCAGAGAGTTTCTGCAGCAGTGCTCGTCTAAGTCATACATGAGCTATCCCCGTCTCTCACCGTTGTCGGTGCCTATCCAGCGCACACATGCCCCGACCCCCCTCAGTTCCTTCTCTACCATAGAGTCTGGAAATTGAACTCTGAAATAGATGTGAGGAGAGAGGGAGTGGAGCACCCACAGGGACACCCATCTCAAAGATCCTCAGTTACTGTACAGGATGAGTAACCTTCTCTTCGTCGAGGAGTGGATGGTCCACTTCAGGATGGTCCACTTCAGGTGACTGTTGAGCAGTGCCCCTCAATGGATGGAAGGGGCTTTGGACCTGTGTATGTAAGTGAAGATGACACTGTAAGGCCAGAGAGACATAGGTATCGAATAGCAAAGATTGTGGCATTGAAGAGTCATGTGGTTTTGGCACCAAAGTGGTCAGTGCCAATGATGCTGCTGCAGGCACAGGTGTCAGTGTTGACCTCAGAGCATTCTGCACTACTGGAAAAGGTGGTGGCACCATAAGCTGTGGGGAATACCTCGGTGCCATGTCCAGTTCCATCAGTGCCATAGCAAAGGAGGAGGGCATTCGTTTGCTTCTCAACTCTGAGTCTGTCCACTTGGGGTCAGTGGTTGTCACGGTACACGCAATACTGGAGGATCCTGGTGCCTTGTATGTACTCAGTTGCGGTCTGGTCATTACTGAGGGTAGGGAATGACCTGAAGACAGCTTCTTTTTTGCTGGGTCTTTCAGTGGAGAAGTTGATGCTCTTTTCCTCAGAGCCTTTTTTGGAGGAATGAGCCTTCTTGTGTGGAGAAGATGACATCTCTGGAGATCTTTGTCTGCTGGCCAGGATTGGATACCAGGCACAGAGACTTCTCCAGAAGAATAAGTTTGAGATGCAAATCTCTGTCCTTTCAGGCTTGAGTCTTTAAGTTACTGCAGTGAGAGCACTTCCGAGGTGTATGTATCTCACCTAAGCAGTGGACACATTGAGAGTGCCCGTCCAGCACCAGGATCGTCCCCTGGCAGGAAAGGCAACACTTGAAGCCTGATGAACCAGGCATACTGTAACTATGGCAGTTCAACTGTATAGTTGAACAGTAACTATTCAGATGGGTAGAAATAGAGTTATAAAAAGAAAAACAAATTTAAACAGAAAATAAACGGGGAAAGAAAGGGTAAATAACCATATCTAATCTATTAAAAAGTATTCTAAGAAACTCTTCTAAGCTCTAAGAATAGTATCTGTTTTCACACTGCTGGGAGCTCTGTCTCAGGCCAAGGACGGTTAAGAAGGAACTGAGAGGAGTCGGGTTGCGAGTGCTAGGTAGGCGCCGACAACAGCATGAGATGGGGATAGTGCATTCACCTGAAGTGGAACTCCTACAGGGACTCTCCTTGAAGAAGAGTTCATGTTTATGCCCAATTCATTGCATAATTATTCAAGATGAGCTCACCTAAATATTGGCTAAAGACATAAATATACAAGTTAATTATTACTTAGAGATAGCTTTGATTTGTACACACCCACCACTTGCCCAAAAAGTTGATATATTTATTCACAAGTTCTCAACTGCTCATTTTACTAGAGCTGAGCAAAATTTGGAATTTCTACCCCATAGGAAATTCCAAATTTTTTCCCCCCAAATTGGAATGAAAAGTTGAAATTTCAAATCTTTCTGCTGAATGGAAATTTAAAAAAAAATTAAAT
Source organism: Lepidochelys olivacea (assembly GCF_965140295.1). Taxonomy (NCBI): domain Eukaryota; kingdom Metazoa; phylum Chordata; order Testudines; family Cheloniidae; genus Lepidochelys; species Lepidochelys olivacea. Next base: position 25,733,643 of record NC_140417.1, on the reverse strand, counting down.
TTTGACATTCCCATAATCAAAATGCATGGGGTTTTTTTGTTGAAATTACCCGAAACTCTTTGTTTTGAGTCATTTCAATATTCAACGGTGTTTTCCCATTATGATGCATTGCCTTATCAGAATTGTAGTTTGGGAGTCTGACACACCCCATTCTCTCCTCACTGGACTACATCTCCCATAATGCTCCCAAAGTCACGTCTCCCATGATGTACCACACAGCTCTGTCAGAGGAAATGTTGTCTCAAGGTAGATATACTCCAGGGAGCCCAGCCCAGAGGAGAGAAGGGCCAGAACTACAGATCCCTTAAGGCAATCTGACACAATAGGAAAATGCAGTTTAATGTTTTGCTAAGCGAATTCTAAATGAAATGTTTCAGAACGGTTAAACCTAAACATTCAGATTTTAGTCAAATCAACACCTCATGAAGTGTTTCTCCTTGAAGTTACTCATTGAGCACAAAACTCTCTTAGAATTGCTTCAGCACATGTGTTTTAGACTGGGACTAAATTCTAACATACAATTATAACCTGTGCTGTTGTTCAGATGCAATGTATATACTGTCAAGAATTACAGTATATGTTTAAGTGACCTATATAGAATTAAAGATAAAACTACTAACGCAAGATTTTGTTCTCAGATAACAAAATATTGTGTTACAAGATTGAAATACAGACATCAACATCAGAAATAATTTTCCAGTGATATCTTAAAAATTAATTCATTCAAGAAGCACTATAAGAATAGTCCAGCAGGAAAAACAGGCTACCCACAAGTATCTCAATATCCATGTCCAACTCTTGTTTGAACTTGAAGTGTAAAGCACTGTGCATGCTTAAGCCTGAAGGGGAAAAAAAAAAAAAAATCTACCAACCCTTTCCTAATAATCTGGAGCTATTTGCCAAAGTCAGTCAATGAATATTAATTTAAAAGACTCAACCCAAGATGTAATCTGTTCCTCACCCTCATTTTGTGCAGTGAACCTTGACTGCTCCCCATAAAGGTACATGTACTGTAATTATATGCTATAGGCCAGTGGTTCTCAAACAATTTTTACTGGTGACCCCTTTCACACAGCAAACCTCTAAGTGTGACACCCCCTCCCTTATATATAAAAGAAGTGTTTTTAATTTATCTACCACCACTATATATGCTGGAGGCAAAGCAGGGTTTGTGGTGGAGGCTAACAGCTCACGACCCCCCATGTAATAACCTTGCGACCCCCTCAGGGGTCCTGACCGCCAGTTTGAGAACCTCTGCTATAGGCTATGCTAGAGATCATGCTCTGATCTGATAGAAGGAAATATTACATGGAGGAAAATAAAACCCCAGAACAAAAGCATAAGTGAACACCTTCAGACACCCAATTTATGGCAGCTATGTTACTGTCACTGTCTTGCACAGATGATAGTCTCAGGAAACATCCATATTAGTGTTGAAGCGACAAGGGAAATTTGGCATTCCCCTTTTCTTCTCCCTGCTTCTTACAACGAGTGTTGTAGTGTATGGTGTAGGAATTCTAGTGGGTGGTGTATAGAAATCTGTGTTAAAAATTGTAGAACTATCACTTTAATTACTCAGGGATATCCTGGACCTGCTTACGGACAAGGGGGTTCTACAGGAAAGTATGCAATCAGAACAGATACAGTCAGTTTGGAGGATACCAGGCCACAAAAAGTCTGCACAGGACACCAATGCAAGACCAATGATAGGGGAGTGATCAGAAGGTCTAAAAATTACATGAGAGTTGCAAACAGGTCATTGTCATCAAGTTAGCCCATGTTTCATTGCCACAGGTTGGCGAAGGCAGAAACGATGATAATCTATCTTCTGCATTCCCAGCATAGATTCCCCTACGTCAAGTCTATCATTTTGGTCTTTAAAAAACCACAGGGAACCAGCATTTGACCCCTAAAGCTCAGATTATCTCTTTTTCCTTCACTCCTTAGTTAGGCAAAACTCCAACAGAATAAAGCCTTCATGAATAGGCCCACAGTGAATTTAGTGTAACACTAAAGACCTCTACTCACAATTAACAACTTAACATTAAATTTACCCAACAGACCCTTGTGCTCCTCCCTCCCCTACTGTCCAGCAAAATGCCTCAGTTTACTGAAAATTATCTTGTGCATTTCTGTCTGACAACGGAACTGTGGAAAAATCTTTGAGGGTTTCATTGTAAACCCCAGTATCAACAGTGTCAGAGGAGTAATGAAAAAATAAAATAAAATAATTTACGTTTGCCACAGTGAAAAATCAGAGAGGATAGGGAGAAGGTTACTAACTGCTGCTCCTTGTTCTCTGAGACAAGAGCCCTTACATCCAGAAAGCCACATCATCAACCCTTTACTAGATGTACAGAATTCTGTACTTTTCATTGAACGCAAATGGTTACAGCTCTGCTGCTTTCTGGAAAGTCTCTCATTTACACACACACACACACACACACACACACACACAAGGCAGAACAGCTTCTAACTAGCACATTGCCTTAAGCAAATAGCATGTTAAAGCATAGATTTTAAGTGTATGTAATTAAATAATGATGCTGCTTCAGCAGCAAGTGCTGCAAACAATCCCCTCTGCAAAAGTTAAATCAACAATTTTCAGATACTATGCAGCGATTGCCAGACATGTTCATACCACTAAGACACTTGGCATAACCTAATACAAAGAAAAAGAGGTCCTTCCAACAACATACTTAAGATAAGTTAGAATCAGAATTGAAAAAAAAACACCCTACATCTGTAGTGGGTAGAAAAATCCCTCAAGTAACAGGCAATGCTCGGAAATTTCACATTGCATAATCACTTCAGTGCAAACCAGTACATTGTGGACCTTTCTTTCTCATGCATTACAATTATTCCAAATAGTTTTTGACCACAGTGCAACAAATACAGAATGCCATTATTTAGCTCCTTGAAGCTGACCTGCAATGGCAGTCATTTTGCTTTTGAAATATGTGCCTAATGCTCCAAAGAACTTGCACAAGGACTTTTTAAAAATACATACCTTAAATGTACTTTATCCTCTCCCGCAGGTCAGACCTCACAAGTCTCACCACACAATTAACTCCTGTTCCATTTAGAGGAACAAATATGTTATATAGATACAAGTGTACATACAAAGGTACACTCAGAAGGCAAGATAATCATAACGTACTGAAAATGTAAACAAGCAGATGGAAGTAGGTGGCTCAGAGGATTATATATGGCATATAGAGCCTTTCACTTCTAGGTTGTCAGCATCACTTCAGATCCATTCCAAGTTGGTGGTAACAATCTGTCAGTCACTATCTGACACCTGTATGTTAAATGAGCTCATGTTCCAATCCACCTCCTAATGAATCAGTGTCCATTTTATAAAAAATACCATGTGCTAGGCTCTATTATTGGCAATTGCATCAGAACAGTCCAGGTTTCAAAAGGGACAGGACCCTAAAATTGTAATGGTGCTATGGGCCACATCAAGGACTATAGAACCCCATCCCACTGCTAATGGTAGTTAGGATGTTTATCACAGTGGTTCTCAATCTTTCCAAACTACTGTACCCCTTTCAGGAGTCTGATTTGTCTTGTGTACCCCAAGTTTCACCTCACTTACAAACTACTTGCTTACAAAATCAGACATAAAAATGCAAAAAAGTGTCACAGCACACTGCTACTGAAAAATTGCTTACTTTCTCATTTTTACCATATAACTATAAAATAGATTAATGGAAATATAAATATTGTACTTACATTTCAGTGTGATAGTTGAGCCTTGTCTGAAGCCAGAGCTCCTGGCAGCGGGGCTGAAGCCTGAGCCCCGCTGCTCGGAACTGAAGCATGTAACTTAGCTTTGTGGGGCCCCCTTGTGGCGTGGGGTCCCAGCCAGTTTCCCTGTTTGCCACCCCAAATGCTGGCCCTGAACTTGCAATCCCCCTAAATCTGTCCCGCAACCCTCCCTGGGGATCACAACCTCCAGGTTGAGAAACTGATCTAAATGAGTTGAGTACCCCCTGGAAGACCTCTGCGTACCCCCAGGGCTCTGTGTACCCCTGGTTGAGAACCACTGAGCAGGTAAGGGGGGAAAAAAATGCCTGGAAACTAGACACCTTTGGTAGACCATGAATGCTACTGTTAGTCTCTGCACAAAGGAACTTAAAGCAGGAGGCAATAGGGAACAATGCAAATTTCTACCATACTGAATCCAGCACCACTAACATGGTATTCTTTAATGCAGCAGAAGAATCACTAGTTTGCAATATAGTTGTGAGTGGGCTTAATCCCTTAGTTCTGAGCACCTACTTTTTTTCCTGCAGTGACCAGAAGCCACAAAAGCATGAAGCCAACCAAATACATTACAAAACATCCTAGAATAAAATTCAAGCAAATTGATGGGTAAAATTGCAGTGCTGATGCCAAAGTTGCACCTGTTCTTAAGACTGGAGTCACCTTTCAGTTACTAAATGCCCTTGAAGGGTCCAATCTCCTACTCACTCATTTCAGTGAAAGCAGAAGTGAGTATGCTCATGCACCCCCACAAAAAATGTAAATGCGTATTCTTTCCAGACTGTTGTATTTCCAAAAAAGGGGTAGCTTTATGAAAATAGGAATTATAGAATGGCTCATACCATTGGTTCATCTAATCTACAATCCTGTCTCCTGGAAGGAGCATTAGTCAGTTTTGCAGTAATTTACATTGGTGAAATAGAGGGTGAAAGGGTATGACATTACTATGTTGAAAAACTACTACTGGCAAAGTACTGGTTTTGTTTGTTGAAAAAACAAAGCAAAGCAAAAAATCTAAGTGATTTCAATTGGGGGGGAAGGGGAGAAGGGCAGTCCTGTCTGTAGAGAAAAGTAGCTTTAGTAGTTTATCCCATAAAAAAATAAACAGACTCAAGTGTTTCAATACTCTGTGTCCTTCTCAGTAATCTCACCCACACACATGCGCGCAGACATGCACACACACAAAATGTTCTTTCGTATCTATGAATATGTGAATAAGAGTTAATACACTCAAGTACAGAACACTTTTGTTGTTATAACTTATGAAGTTTAATAGCAATCAAAGATATTTAATTCCACTGAATTTGTTCCCATTAAGTCTTATCTGTCATTTTGTGGCAAGTGGAATAATTCAACAGGTCTGTTTTTATTTTTTCTAATGCCAGAAGTGAGGCAAAATAAATGGGCCATATAGTACTACTGATATACACTAACACTTGCCCAGTAATTTAAACTGTTGATTCTGTCTCTCCCCACCTCCAAACCACCAAAACTTAAATGGCACAATCTGGCCCTTAGTGCTCATCTGTTTCTGTCTTGATTTTGGCTGAAATCTTAGAAGTTATATGAGTGTAAGAAGCTCTGCTGATTTTGTTCATCTGGTTCAAGTTAATATGCTTGTTGATGATCTCAAGTACCAACAGTTCTACTTTTATATTAAGACACTGCCTTTGTGTCTTCTACGTCGATACTACGCAGCAAAACAGTGCTGAAAGGTTCTTTCCAAAGATTATGAGAAGTATTTCTGTTACCAATTCTAGTGACTCATACAGTTAGTAACATGAGAGAGGAATTTAACTCTATCCTCCTCAAAACACCAAATTTGAAAGTAAAGCATTTGAGGTGTTATTCAAAAATATTGTTCTAAGATGGTAATGGGGACAAATCCTGCAAATTTGCCTTGGAAAGAATACCAGAGTCACTTCTGAGGAGTATATTAAGTAAAAAGGGCTTTTGGTGGTTTCAAGTAATTTTAAAAAAGGAAAAATTATGAAGATGCAAAAAATAAGCATCCTTCTGGAACACTAGAGAAACTTCCAAACAAAGCACAATTATGTTTTGTTCAAGTAAATTAAATGTCTTACTACAGGCAACATTTAAGTAAAACATTTTTAGAGAAGAAGTGAAGGCAGATATACACACAACCACCAGTTTGCCTAATCACAAGATGGCAAGCATCCAAAATACTGCTGCTCCCCATGCTACATGCCCTTCCCTCAAATGCGAAAATGGTTTACATTCAGCAAATACACTGCACAAGAATGAAAATGAAAACTAAGAAAAAATGACAAAATAAACAAACACCTTCATAATGCTGAGTTTCACCTGTCTTTAAAATAAAAATGGAATTTTCTACTTAGCTTTAAATTATGATTCCTCTGGCCTACTTCCTTTAAAAAAAAATCCTTAAAAAAATTAGGGCTATTATCTCAAACTCCCTGTGCTAGAGCAGGGTGTTATAGGGCACATGGTTCAATATGTCTGGCCAAATCCTTTTGCATGTTTAGTTTCCTGATAGGGTGCTAAACAGAATTACCTATGAAGATAAAAGGAAAGTGCATGATCCTAGAATTATCTTCAATCTGTAGCCTTTGAGACTTACTCAGATAGGATAGCTCAGTGGTTTGAGCGTTGGCCTGCTAAACCCTGGGTTGTGAGTTCAGCCCTTGAGGGGACCATTTAGGGATCTGGGCCAAAAATTGGGGATTGGTCCTGCTTTGAGCAGGGGGTTGGACTAGATGACCTTCTGAGGTCCCTTCCAACCATGATATTCTATGATCCCCAATCCTGCAAGTGCTCCACACATGGGAGACTGGGGGCGGGAAGAGAGAGGGAAAGAGAGAGAGAGAGAAAACACCATACCTATGGAGAGCAGCTTCCAGCTGACATGGTAAGGGACTCAGTCAGGAGAACTTGCTCCCTATGGTTATTACATATCTTTGATACAGTAACATAATATTGATTTTGACAACATATGTTGCTTGAAGCAGAACATTTTAAACCTCATGATTATATAAAATACAGTTTATCATTATTTCTGGGGCAAAAATGTATCAAAGGAATGAAACATAATTGCTGAAATATAAGAGACTATATCCAACATGCCTATTCATTAAGGACATATTGCTTTCTTACTTACAATTCCTACAATTTCTCAGGGGAGGAAACACGGAATTAAGTGTGTAAAATAAATGAAGTTGTACCATTTATTTAGCTACCACAGCAAGTTAGAACCCAATTAGGTTCCAAAAGATAACACTGACACTAAAGCGCCATGTGGACCAAAACAAACTACAGTTGCAATTAAGTATCATCAGTTTGTTAGCTACCCGAAGAGATGTTCCACTGTTGCAGAGTGAAATTCCTTCCAATAGAGGCTCTGGCATGACAGAGAGCCACTCAAGTCCAGATTTCTCACCACCCAACTTTTCAGAGTTTGCACAATCTTCAGTGTCATGGAAGTCAACAGAATTTTTAACACACAAAAATTGTTCCATTTTAGCTATAGCAGTATAGTTAAAGCAGTACGAAGTCCAGCATGGGTGCAATTATACCAGTATAATTATTCCCATACTGAAAGAGGAATAAGCTATACCAGAATAACTATTTCAGTTTAAAAAAAATCACTCCCCTATCTGAAATAGTTATAAACAGTACAAAAACTAGGTGTAGCCAAGCCTTAGTTAGGTGATTAGGGAGAAGTAATAAAAACAATTAAAACATGTCCCTTTGTTTAGGCATTAAGGGCCTGACACTCAGATGTCAAGCATCTCAACTCTTACAGCTTGATCCTGAACAGTGTTGAGCACCTGTAACTTGACCGGGACCTAATAAAGGCACCTCTGGAAATTCAAGTACATTGTTTACATTTCCATGGTTTAAAGCGCACCACTTACATGATGCTCCTGTGCACTGCTTTAACTCTACCCCCGGTTAATACACATTTTGTATAGAGATGTTTACTTCATAATAGCGACTTTGGAGCTATGGCTACCTCAATGAATGTATATGAGATATTTGTTAGTCACAGATTATTAGAGCATATTTATAAAGTCCTTTATTTGATGACAAACATAGTACAATGTAAAAAGAAAAGGAGTACTTGTGGCACCTTAGAGACTAACCAATTTATTTTAGCATAAGCTTTCGTGAGCTACAGCTCACTTCATCGGATGCATACTAGTTCCACAGTATGCATCCGATGAAGTGAACTGTAGCTCACAAAAGCTTATGCTCAAATAAATTGGTTAGTTTCTAAGGTGCCACAAGTACTCCTTTTCTTTTTGCGAATACAGACTAACACGGCTGTTACTCTGAAACCTGTCATGGTACAATGTAATAATTCTATATACTATATCAGTTCAAACTTTTAGTCTTGTGCAGTGGTTTAGCTTGCTTGCTACAGCTTTCATGGGAGTCAAGCAATTAAAACTCCAAAACAACATTAAAACTTGAGGAACATGATTCAGAAAGAAAGGGGGGGGGGGGGTGACACCATACAGGTTCACAGGAACTAACCTTCAATCCAAATCCTTGCTATGGATAAAAATAGCTGCAAGGAAGCAATTGTACAGCCTCACTTTCTCCAAGATAGATTCTGGTTAAAATTTAAATAAAGAGACCTACAAAATTAAACACAAAAAGGCTAGTTTAAAATAACATTAAAGGAATTGACTTAAACCCACAAAATTCTTTGAAGTCTCCTATTAAGAGGATCCCTCTGCCAATCACCCTTATGTATTATAAGTGAAAAAATAACAATTCATATGGAATTATTGTTCAGAAGGAATGAGAGATTTAACTGAATTTAAGCTGCTTGCAATATAGCTCAGTGCACACAGACAACTTCAAAAGGATTCTAAGTGTATTTATTATAGTTTTTGTACTAATGGGGGAGAGGTTATCACATGTAGTACTCAAAATAATTACAAGCTTCTTGAACCTAATAGAAACTTTTAGGAACTTAAAATACAGACAGTAAATTTCATATTATTGAATATCAAGCTGGATAAGCTGAAGACTTGGAATAAGCCCCAACAACCAGTTAAAACTTCTCATTCATGTGTAGAGAGTGAGAGAGATCTGATACAAAATAACACTCACACAAATCTCAGACCTTGAAGTACCTGGGCTCAGTGGGGCAAATTAAGAACAGAATGTGGTTCTAACACTGAATTGGGGGTCTTTAAACTCACTAAAGGTCTATCTTAATGTTACATCAGGGATTCATTGCATGAACCATATTTCAGGCAGTGCTGTGTAGTATACTTGGTAAGTCTCCTTAAAAGCAACTAAATTTTATGGAATATCAGTACCACATAGGAAAGAAACAGCTGGTTCACAGCAAATAGGTTAACATCTACATTGTTGATGAAATTGTTTAGGGTGTGTGTATATATATACACATATACACACACCTTATATCTTCCAAAAAAGCATACCTAAAAAGATCAGAATAAATTGACTGTGGTTGCACTAAGCATTGCTTCAAAGATGACATTTATAAAACTATTAGGTTCATAACAGCCTCAGAAAAGTAGATACAAAACATACTTAAAATATCTTGTTTGAAAGATTTGTAGCATATGACTGTTTTACTTTTAGTTGCTCACTAAATATACCAGTGAACAAAAATCAAGATGAGAATCAGAGCTTCAAAGTTTAGGTGCAAACTCTCACATAGTTTAAGTATTCAGGTCCAGCACTTGGGTTTGAACCCATCTTTATGCAAAAACAAACATTGCTAAAAGCTAAATATTCCTATCTGGAAGACAAAAATTAACTTCTAAATCCAAATTTAGGCAAAAAGTTGCTGAGCCTCTGCAGCTTTGTTTCACTTCAACTCATGAATGGCAAAACAAAATACAGGAGAAACTCGGAGTTATGAACACCTCGGGAATGGAGTCTGTAACTCTGAAATGTTCATAACTCTGAACAAAATGTTATGGTTGCTCTTTCAAAAGTTTACAACTACACATTGATTTAATACAGCGTTGAAACTTTATATGCAGAAGAAAAATGCTGCTTCCCCCCCCCCTTTTTTTTTTTTAAGTAGTTTACATATAGTACAGCACTTTTTTTTTTTTTTTGGTCTCTGCTTCTGATTGTGTACTTCTGGTTCTAGATGAGGTGTGTGGTTCACTGGTCAGTTCGTAACTCTGGCGTTTGTACTGTGAGGTTCTACTATAGATCCTAATTATGGTCCATGCATTTTCATAGCTTACCTGCTGAAAAAGCAAGAAACTCCCTACAAAACACCTCACTCCAGATTCTATGCACAAATATTACCAGACCAACTAAGAGCACAACAATGATCCCAGGGAGAAGAACTGCAAAATCAAAAATGGAACTGAGGTTTGAGGAAATCCATGGGGAGTGAGGCCAAAAATACTACAATACATGTGCTACCCTGGCAAGTCACAACCTCTTGTTTTATCACTGATTTTTAAAGCACAACTCCCCTTGGAAATTAATAGGGATTTCTGCTCAAGACCTGAAGTACCAAACTACAGAAAACAATAAAACATTGATAAACATTTATATAGATAGCTAAGCAGTGGTGGCTGTCTTCACCTCAGATTACAAGAAACCTGAAAGTTTTCTATACATTTCCACACACTAAGGTCTTTACTGCAGATTCTACCATGTGTGAAGCAGCTCACTGCTCCATACTTCCCCACTCCCCTGCACGGTATCTAGTTTTGTGATCTCTGCAATGAGTTCGTTATCCATAGCCATTAACAGTTACTACAGTTTCATGCAAGCAGACTCCTAAAAAAGCTGCAGAATTGGGGTCCTCAGTAGCTCAATTCTGTAACAAATGTTTGAAGATCAAAAAATGTTTCTATTCTTTTACTGCAAAAGAGTGCATATGGCCCTATGTACAGATGAGAAAGTATCTACATACAAATATAAAAGCATGCTTATACACATTCACAAAATTTTAGTAGTATGGAGAAAAATAAACATACCACCTCATAAAACCAAATTATTTGGGGTAAAATAGCCCCTCTCACACACACATTAAATTAGATCCATAGCCATTCCCACATCACAAAGGTGACCCTGTTGAAGTGCCACTGGCAGTGAGTAAGAATTTAGCAATATTTCACACTTACAGTGCATAGTGGTTTTCCTCTTCAAAGAACTTCACAAACATTAAAGTTAATTCACACAACTATCTATTACAGGTTAATTAACACTAGCTCTGTTTTGAAGTCTATATATAATCTGCTGCTTTTAATTTCAGAATCCTGTGTAATTACAACAACACCATGTGCTCTTTCATCTCCTTGGTATGTCAATTTTACAAAACTTGAGGCAGCATTGTGTAGTGACTGAGGTACAGGACTGAGAATCAGAAGTTCCCTGGGCTTGATTCTTCTTCCACTTATATCAGCATAAAGCCCCGGTCCTACAGATACTTACACAGAGTGACTTTGAACTCAGTGGGTATGTCTACTCTGCAGCTGGGTGCACAAACTGGCACTGGAAGGGCTCAAACTAGCATGCTGTACCTTGGGAGGCTCAAGCTAATCACCCAAACACAGACCTAGGGAGTTGGGTGGCTAGCCCAATCCTCTGCTAGTGTAGACTTTGCACCCCTGTTACTTTCAGTGCACAAGCACAAGTCTGTCTACGCAGGCAGGGAGGCTGGCTCCCAGCTGCAGTGCAGACATATGCAATGGGACTACTTGAATGAGTAAAATTACTCATGTTGTAGAGAGTGCAATTTTCAAAGCAACCTAAAAGAGTAAGGCACCCTGGGAGTTGGGCACCTAACTCCCTTGAACTCTTTTGAAAATCCCAGGCTGTTTGCAGGACTATGAAATAAGCAGTTAATGGAGTAACACATGTTCCAGAAGAATCAGGCCACACAGTGTAATCCTGGATTTGCCACTGACTCATTCTGTAGCCTTGAGCAAGTCACTTCACCTCTCTGGTTTTTTTAGGTGTAATACAAGGATAAATGAGTTAGTGTTTGTATAATGCTTTGAAAATGTATGGTCCTATCCCTTTCCCGCCTATTATCCTTACTTATCTTTAATAAACTTGACCCTGCAAACCCTGCCTGATGTGTGAATCCTACAAAATCCGTGGCGGTTTTCCTCAAAACCCTCTGCAGCGTGCACACACAGCCGCCAGTGGTTGTACCGCTTTAGGTATAGGGGGGTAGTTAAAGCCGTACAAAGCCCCCTGTCAGTCAGCAGGCTGGGAAAGAGCTGCGGGTGGGTGTGTATGGGGAAACCCAACCTACCCTGGAGCGCAGCCTCGGCTAAGCTGGTGTGAATCCTCCCATTAACCTCTAAATGACTCAACCTTCCCTCCGTGTCATGGGACGGGAGGCGCTGCTGGAGTTCCCTCCAGGGGGCTTTCTCTGAAGCAGATGTGGCCAGTTCACCGCTCGGTATCTGTTGTTGTTCGCGGCTGTTTGGGGACGGCCAGACGAGCCGCTCACAATGGCCCCGGCAGGATCTGTCCCTTTCCGCTTGGCAGGCAGCGGCAACCCCACCCCAGCCCCAAGCAAAGCTCCCCTCCCACCTCAGGTTCCCATGGAAGTGGTCAGAGCTGAGGAGAAACCAGGCGCTGGCACCTTACCTCGTACCTTCCCGCTGCTGCTGGGCTCCCTGCATTGGCGGCTCGGAGCTGCAGCCAGGGCAGCGACTCTGAGGCGGCGGCCCGAACTCCAGCTCGCAGAGCAGCGGTTGCAGCCCCTGGCAGGGGCCGCAGAGCGCTCAGGGATTGAGCGGGGGCCACTTTCCCCGGGCTCCCTCAGCAGGCCGTGGGGAAGGAGGAGGAGGCGACACAACGCAGCGCCCGGCGGTGCTGGGCCCCAGGAACTTCGAGCTGCAGCGAAGCGGCTGTCAGGAGAGGCCGGGCACCCACATTCCCCACACGCCAGGGAAGTCCGAGAACTTCACACGCCAGGCGTTCTCCGGCGCAGTTCTACCCCCAGTTCAAGGCCAGAGTCCCGCCCCTTGGCTCCTGTGTTCAACAACCTCCCACACGCCTGTCTCTCTCTCTCACACACACATTCTCCCTCTCCTCTTTTCTCTTTCATTTGCCCCTGCCCTTCCTATTTAAGAGTCGTCTCTCTCTCTCCCTTCTTCTCCTCACACCCTCCTCATTCTCTGTTTCTCCCTGTCCCCTTTCTTTTTCTTCCTCCTTGTCATTCTCTCTTCCTGTCTGCTCCACACTCTCCCTCCAGAAAGAACAGGAGGACTTGTGGCACCTCAGAGACTAACCAATTTATTTGAGCATGAGCTTTCGTGAGCTGCAGCTCACTGCATCCGATGAAGTGGGCTGTAGCTCAGGAAAGCTCACGCTCAAATAAATTGGTTAGTCTCTAAGGTGCCACAAGTCCTCCTGTTCTTTTCGCGGATATAGACTAACACCGCTGCTACTCTGAAAACTCCCTATAGAGATTCCCTGATTCGTGACGGATGAACCAATGAACCAAACCATCCATCTCCAGATGTCCCCCGCTAAGTCCAGGGAGTTATCTCCGCTAGAGATGTATATGATCCCTTACCGCAGCTCCGCTCCTCTCTCCTCCTCCTCCTCCCAGTTTCCCAAAGTTTGGATCTGAACTTCTATATTTCAGTCATATTCTGTAATGGCCCTGAATTGCTCAACACTTATAAATACACCAGTTGAGTTTGGGAAAGTAGATGAGCAATTAACTTGGCAGTTTAGGGCTCATCTCTAATCACAATCTTTCTATGATACATAGAGTGAGGTTCCTGTTGTTTATACTACAATACATCATGCCTACTTCTTCACCACACCCCATCCCATTTTCCATGTTACAATCTAGCAAACCTTGCATATAAATGTGCATTGATATATTATTCAAAGCAGATAAGAAAAGAGACAAGCAAAATCTACAGAGAAGACAAATTACACAGTGTTGCCAACCACAAGCATCCCAAAATCAAAAGTCAAGCACCCCAAAAAATCATGAATCATTAAAGTGAATGGGACTTGAATAACATGAGCAGGATTTGGCTCTACTTGACAAATGTATCCAGTCTGAAGCAAGGAGTGAAAAAAATTAATTAACAGTTGACACCAAATGTGTCATATTTTGGGGAAAGAAGGAATATCAAATAACAGAAAATATGCTACAGCAGTCCTTCTTCCTCAGGATAAATTGTGGGAAAGTACAGATAAATAAACCAAAATTTAACAAAGATAAGTCAAGTAGATGGGAAGCTCTTGGGGGCAGAGGCTTTTTATTATGCATTTGTACAGTGCCCTGATCTATTATTGAGGTTCCTAAGCACTATTGCAATACAAATAATGACATGAACAAAGAAAATAAAAATCACAAATGCAATTGCAAAATAAGAAGCCAGTGCTGCACAACATTACTGCAGAAAAAGACCTGTGTGGAAGAGCTGATGGAAAAAATGATGATTCCATATGAGGACACGTAAAAAAGCTAATGCAATCTTGCAGTATTAATCTTGGGATATCAAAAGTAAATGTATATCTATGAGAAACAAACATGCCAGAAAATGTCAAAAAGAGTGGTTCACCACAGAGTGTATCCTAGAGACAACATAAATATATAAAAAATATTACACAATAATCAGTTGAGGCCTTTGGTCTATGATGGTTAGATTTTCTACTTTAAACCTAACATTTTGTGATGAGATTTAATTTCTCCGATATTACAAAATGTAATATAGACATGGGTAGCCAGGCCCAATTTTTAAAATATATGTTTTTAACCCCATGATTTATTCTTCAGTTTGGGATCTTAAAAATCAAGTTTGGACCCAGCTTTAAACACGTTGTAGGGAAATTCTACTATAAGGATAAAAATGAAAACAGTCCATTTTAAAGGCAGGTAGTCCTCAAAGTACTCTAAAACATTTTCCTTTTAAACATCAGGGATAATTAAACTGGAAAAATAGCTATCAAGAAGACATATTATTCCTAAAAAAAATAATACTTTTGTAATTTATTTTGCCTTATTACTCATTTATTAAAACTATGGGCTAGATTTGCGGCCCATACAGGCCTACAGTACAGGCCTGCTTGCGTAGTGCCCATCTTTAAAAAAGAGAAGAAGGAGGATCCTGGGAACTACAGGCCAGTCAGCCTCACCTCAGTCCCTGTAAAAATCATGGAGCAGGTCCTCAAGGAATCAATTCTGAAGCACTTGGAGGAGAGGAAAGTGATCAGGAACAGTCAGCATGGATTCACCAAGGGCAAGTCATGCCTGACTAATCTAATTGCCTTCTATGATGAGATAATTGGCTCTGTGGATGAAGGGAAAGCAGTGGACCTGTTGTTCCTTGACTTTAGCAAAGCTTTTGACATGGTCTCCCACAGTATTCTTGCCAGTAAGTTAAAGAAGTATGGGCTGGATGAATGGACTATAAGGTGGATAGAAAGTTGGCTAGATTGTCGGGCTCAACAGGTAGTGATCAATGGCTCCATGTCTAGTTGGCAGCCGGTATCAAGTGGAGTGCCCCAAGGGTTGGTCCTCGGGCCGGTTTTGTTCAATATCTTCATAAATGATCTGGAGGATGGTGTGGGTTGCACCCTCAGCAAGTTTGCAGATGACACTAAACTGGGAGGAGAGGTAGATACGCTGGAGGGTAGGGATAGGATACAGAGGGCCCTAGACAAATTAGAGGATTGGGCCAAAAGAAATCTGATGAGGTTCAACAAGGACAAGTGCAGAGTCCTGCACTTAGTATGGAAGAATCCAATGCACCGCTACAGACTAGGGACCGAATGGCTCGGCAGCAGTTCTGCAGAAAAGGACTTAGGGATTACAGTGGACGAGAAGCTGGATATGAGTCAACAGTGTGCCTTGTAGACAAGAAGGCCAATGGCATTTTGGGATGTATATGTAGGGGCATTGCCAGCAGATCGAGGGACGTGATCTTTCCCCTCTATTCGACATTGGTGAGGCCTCATCTGGAGTACTGTGTCCAGTTTTGGGCCCCACACTACAAGAAGGATGTGGAAAAATTGGTAAGAGTCCAGCGGAGGACAACAAAAATGATTAGGGGACTGGAACACATGAGTTATGAGGAGAGGCTGAGGGAACTGGGATTGTTTAGTCTGCGGAAGGGAAGAATGAGGGGGGATTTGATAGCTGCTTTTAACTACCTGAAAGGGGGTTCCAAAGAGGATTGATCTAGACTGTTCTCAGTGGTAGCTGATGACAGAACAAGGAGTAATGGTCTCAAGTTGCAGTGGGGGAGGTTTAGGTTGGATATTAGGAAAAACTTTTTCACTAGGAGGGTGGTGAACCACTGGAATGCGTTACCTCGGGAGGTGACGGAATCTCCTTCCTTAGATATTTTTAAGGTCAGGCTTGACAAAGCCCTGGCTGGGATGATTTACTTGGGGATTGGTCCTGCTTTGAGCAGGGAGTTGGACTAGATGACCTCCTGAGGTACCTTCCAACCCTGATATTCTATGATTCTATGAACTCAGACCTTGGCGTATTTGCAAATGCTATAGTAAAGAGTAGCCAGCTTCCTCCCAGTTGCTGACTCAGATCACGTTTTTATGGGAACCACCCACAAGATCAGAGCTGATTATTAAAGAACAATGGACTAATTCTTCCCTCCCTTACATGTTTTATCCTGCAGTTAGTGAAGTTACTGCTGATTTGCAAGGATGGAAAAGGAGAATCAGGCTTGCTGGGCTAGATTCATCCCTGCACTAGCACAGGCATGAGCAGTTGAGAGGGAATGTATTCTGGGAATACCGGGAGTTGGTACAACACCATGCACAGGCCAGAGAAGCTCTGTGCGCTGCCCTAACTTGCATCCCTGCTTCAGTGGCTCCTGTTGGATATCAGGAACTCAGAATTACTAGGATACAGTCTGCCCCAAATCCACCCTTGCTCTGTACTTATGTCTCTGCTGCCCTCTTGTGCATGCCAGCCTGTCCTAGAATGCCCCCTCCACTGGAGCGGGTGCTGCAGAGGTCACACAGAGCTTGCCCTGCGCACAGTATACCAGCCTCCTCACTGGTGATTCACTGTGGGAGGAGGGCTTGTGCCCATCCTATGGCCTATGTTTGCCCTGCAAGCTATTATAAAAAGTGTGCCTATGCTTCGAGCTGGAGGTGTGAATTCCAGCTCGAGGAGACACACCTGCGCTAGCTCTTACCAAGCTAGTACGCTAAAAATAGCATAGCCATGATGGTGCAAGCCATGGGAAAGGCTAGCTGCCTTGAGTATGTATCTATGGTCCAGATGGGATTGTACATGGGGTGGCTAGTCCTTCCCCCTGCTCGCACCACCAAGGCTACCCTCTATTCAGAACTAACACAGCTATGTCTCCTCAAGCTGGAATTTTCACCTCCAGCTCAAAGTGTAGAAATACCCAAAGGGGCTACTGAGCACAGATTAATCAGGCCTGATGTCGCTAATCAACAATACTTACTGATGGGTTACCAACAGCTGAGAGAAAAGGAGTACTTGTGGCACCTTAGAGACTAACCAATTTATTAGAGCATAAGCTTTCGTGAGCTACAGCTCACTTCATCGGATGCATATCGTGGAAACTGCAGCAGACTTTATATATGCACAGAGAATATGAACCAATACCTCCTCCCACCCCACTGTCCTGCTGGTAATAGCTTATCTAAAGTGATCATCAGGTGGGCCATTTCCAGCACAAATCCAGGTTTTCTCACCCTCCACCCCCCCACACAAATTCACTCTCCTGCTGGAGTGTCTCGGTTATCAGTAAAGACCCAGACATGGGAGCCAGAAATTCCTGCATTCTGGTCACACTGCTGACACTAACTCCATCTGTGCCCCTAAGCAAGCTCCTTATCTGTGTCTCATTTGTAAAATGGGTATAACAACACTTACAAAATTTATATTCCTGGATGTGCATTTGAGGATCAAGGCCCGAGTCCTGTAAAGTGCTATAAACCTCCAAGGTTTTACAAACATATTGATTAGCACCTTATGCCACTGATGTTAGTAGGACAATTTGAGGAGTAAGGTAATACTCAACACAAGTAAGAGTATCAGAATGTGGCCACTGTAAAGATCTTAGACCATTTTAATGACAAAGTTATATAAATCTTCAATGCTAAGATATTATATTCGTATAGTATACAGTACTCCCACACCATAACAGTGCTACTGTTAAATCAGGCAGTAACCAGTCAGAGCAAAAATATTCTTAGAACTGTGTAGTTCAAATGTTACTGGTGGAGTAAAACCCTCTTTGATGTATAATCTTGCTGGGCACTTTTTTTCTTGAAGCACAGTTTAGTGTGGTATTCATGTTACAATTAATGGAACAAATCTGTTCTCAGCGTGTTTAATTTTCCCTTTTGGTGCACTGGACATCTATTGTTTTGACAGGTTTAATCCTAATGAGCATGGATTACAAAACTCATTCTCTGAAGACTGGAAGAAAGGACTGAATTATATTTTCAGTTAGGGTCTATGGATCTAGGCCAGTGGCTTTCAATCTTTTTTTTATTTGTGGATCCCTAAAAGGGATTTCAAAGGGAGGTTCCAACCCCTTTGTAAATCTCAGACATAGTCTGTGGACCCCCCAGGGTCCACCATTAATTCAGTAATCTGTCTTCAAAGATAAAGTGTAAAATATAGCCAGTAGATTGTAAACAACATGTTAACTAACAATATTATACTGTTCTATTCAGCATCACTCAATAGAAGCAGTGGTACTGGACACTATTATGAAGGGAAGCCCAGTTGTGGTTTATTTCTTTCCTCCTGGCTGATGGGGAACTCACTTGGAGGGTGAGATCAAGCTGAGTCAGAAAGAGAAAAAATATTAACAGCTCTACTGTTCGCAACTGTATTTTAAAATGTGACAAATGTATGTGGGGGAGGGGAAAGTAGGGTGCTGGTTGCTGTATCCACTACTGCATCCAGCTACAGTAGATAGGCACAGCAGCTAGCTATTTCTGCTCAAATGATCAACAATGACATATCTAGCATTGTTGGCATTTAGATCATCCTCATTATGCTTCAGAGTCAACTCCCAGTTGGAAAAGAGGGAGATACTTTACACCTGTGAGAGGTATTGTTACAGGCTATAGGTCTACAAACCCAGGAAGATATCACAGCTGTGATTTCACATTTGAAAGGATCACTTTGCAATCAGAGGTTTACAAGCTTGGTTTTACACAAAGAAATCACACCTGGCCCTACTCCCTGCAAATCCATGTGTGCTGAGGTCAGGATGTTGCACCAGAGCTGAGTTGCACGCCACACAAGATATGCATACTTGCTGCTCAAATCCTGGTCCCCATTGCTGAACATTGGCACATCTCTAATTTTTCTGCCAGGGACTCCTCTGGGCAGGGGCAGGATTTGCCCTTCCATACAGCTTGCATTACTCTAATTTAAGGATCAATATGGCATTAGTCTCCTTATCCCTTTGCATGATCCCATGTGCCATCTCAATCAGGCCTGTTGTCCTCACTAGAAATTTATGTTGTGAGATAACTGGTCAAATGTTTTTGATCTAGTAAAACTCCATCATCCACTTTGTGAGTTATTACAGAAAATGAGAAAAGCTTATGTGAGCAATTTGACTGTGATTTATAACCAAAGGTTTTAAGATCAGAATTGCACAGGCCGTGTACACCAGTTACTAACACTCAGAGTTTTCACCAAGTATCACTGGTGTGTGCTCCCCCGTGGGATAAAAATACCCATTCTACAGATAATTATGCAATAAGTTTCCCTGCCTCATATAGTCATGACATTCTCTTTTCATATAGATCAATTTGCATGCCAAAAGTCACTAAATACTTAGAATTCCAGCTAAAGCAGCAACCCAACAGGAACACATACCATACGCTCACTCCCTCAAATTCAATCTTCCAAGCAAGGCCTTTTGTACTACCCAGCAGCAAGGCCTGAAAAAAGGTAGCTTGGTTTCTGAGGCACACCAGTTCTAAATGCTGCAACAACCTGGAAATCATGAGACAGCCCCCCTCATCCCCTCCAAATGGAGCATTTAAGTTAATAAAATATGAAAATTACCGCTAGTCAGTGCATTATTCCTTCTGCTATTTATTTGTATAATAAACTAAACTTGAATAATTCCCAACTTTTCAGTATTGCAGATTTAGATTTTCATTTTAACAAGTTAAAGATGCTCTGGGAAAGCTGGAGGTTTTGACAGCTGAATAGGGGATAACTGCGGCTTTTGGAACCAGGGAAGTGTGCTTTTTCCTCATCCAGGAAAGAGTGGACATTGACATTGATGAGCAGGCTCATCATCTTTCCCGCCTCTCTGGAGCAGGGCAAGGTGACATGACATTTTTATTTCATAGATAGCTAACAATATAAAATCTCAGTCCATAGCGTAGTTACCCCTACAAAGAAGAGGCATGCTCAATGTAAGTTACGTTTTATCAACTGAGTGCTAATTGAATTTATCCTTTTAAATGCAGAGAGTTCTAATAGACCTAAAACATTTATAATCCTGTCTGTTCAAGTATGGAGAACATGAATAGCTTGTGAAAATGAGGTCTTACTGTAGGTCAAATCAAATAATTTCTGGCAAATTGAAGGAAAATTACCTTTTGACTGACATATGATTTAATCTTCGAAATAATTAATGTCTGATCATTTATATGTTCAGAATACCCAAATTTTATGTAGTGTGTATATTTTATATATGTATATATAACTCATACAAATAATTCTGTGAGGGAATTTCAGTAGCAAGTCACCACATCATTTAAATCAAAGATTAAAAAAAAGAAAGTTAGGCTTCTGGTTTTTGTTTTATTTTAGGGAAAGGAAAACCAAGATACAGTGGAAGAACTCTAACTTGTGCTAGTTCTCATCGCCAGGGAAGTTTTCATTGTCATTTCATTCTTCAAACAAACAAAACCCCAGTTGTTAGGTGGTGTTTTCTCTGGTGGCAACAATATAGTATATTTGAAAACACTGAAAAGTTGCGTGATTGTGACCAGTTGTTCCCGTCTTAAAATTCTTCTAAAATCTCTGCATATTAATGAAGGAATATGGAATATTATAGGATTTCTGCATTGACAACATGTCTTAAAAGACATATAGAGCGTATCAAATGCACATGAAAACTTCACTGAAATCAATTAAGTTGCACCAGTGTACCTGGGGGTGGAATTTGGCTCACTAGTTGGAAATCAGAGGTAAAATCCTAGTCCCACTGAGAAAATTCTCATTGATTTCAAGGGGGGCAGGATTTCACTCTAGATTTCTATGTTAGTTTTAGCTGATGAGTAATTAGGGTTGTAGTTAATTGATTTCATACTAAAATACATTTAAGAATAAATGTTTAAAGAAGACTTGCAAACTCTCTTTAAAAACCCCAGCAACTTCAGTAGCTAGATTCTGAATATACTCAAAAATCCAGGCTAAGTGAAATAGCACATTATTAGTTTACTACATGATTTTTGGTCCCTTGCTATACTTGACCACACTGACCACTGACTTTCCCCACTCCAACTGAAGCCCCAGCATGCACTATTTTATGTCACATTGATCATTAAACCTTGCTGCATGACGGAGCCAGCATACACAGGTAAGGAAATGCCGATGCTTTAAGTACGAAATCATGTTTTTAAAAGAGATCTTCTAGATTTGTAGTTTCAACTGGATACAGGATTCTTCCATTTCATGTTTTAAATGTGTATGTGCTGTTGAACGCTAACCTCGCTTTGTCTTCAGAGGTTGCTCAATACTTCAGTAGAGAGCAGATGACATATAGGGGTGACCTATCTTTGAAAAATTAAACCAGGTAAAGTTCATAGAATGTTTTGCATCCATACACAAATGGTATGGATCTAAAAATGGATTACAAGTGGTCCAATAACCAGTTAGTAAAAGCTACTTTCATCAGGTTTAATAACTATTTAAGGTTTAACCAGTTCTTTATGAACATACTTTATAAACTTGTTTTTTTGCCAATGTCGATGTAGACAAGCTGAAATGGTCCACCTGGTCCTGTCATTACTGTATGACAATGCACTAGAGCAGGCGTTCTCAAACTTTATTGCATCGACAATAAAAATTACTACATGACCCCAGGAGGGGGGACTGAAGCCTGAGCCAGCCCAAGCCCCAGGTGGGGGAGGCCAAAGCCGAAGCCCAAGGGCTTCAGTCCCAGGCAGGGGCCTGTAATCTGAGTCCCAACAACCAGGGTTAATGCCCTCAGGCTTTGTCCCTGGGCGATGGCGCTCAGGCTTCAGCTTTGGTCCCAGACCCTAGCAAATCTAAGCCAGCCCAGGTGACCCCATTAACATTGGGTCGCGACACACGTTGGGGTCCCGACCCACAGTTTGAGAACCGCTGTACTAGAGGCTTTAAAAAATCTCCCAGAATGCACTGTTACGGCAGACATCCCAGGAATTTTGGGATAGATGTTCAGAGACATTACAAATGAAAAGATTTAAGATGGCATTACTGTGAATGCAAAACTTAAACTCATTCAGCCTGGCTAGCATGGACAATTAACTGTTTGTGCTTATATCAGTACAGTTACAAGCAATTCAATTCTCTAATTAAACAAGTAATACTTAACACATCCCTTATATATTCGTACATAATTTTCTAGAATAGACAGGGTCATACTGTGTATTAGTCCATTCCAAAAACCCTGACTTACCTGAGTAGTCTTTATTTACGGGGAATAGTTTGCAGAATACATTAGACAAGCGCTTGGAATCCATTTGGATGAAAAAGAGGCTAAATAAAAATTAGATCATTTTCAATTCTTCTGAATCAAACTCATTCAGACCAAACGATCACACATTTTCTGGATGATATGATTAGACTTCACTTGACATACAGAAAATCATGTACTGTTGTGGGACGCTCTGGTAATGTACAGGGAGAATAATTATTGCACTCAAGGAGTCTTACTTCAAAAATTAACAAAATCCATCTTTCTATACAGAACTTGTAGACAACTATGGTTTTTTTACAGCTGTTTGGTATTAAAAGTCCCTCAGTACATATCAGTTTATCTCCTAAATGTGAGATATGAAGAGGAATAAAAATAATTAGGCAGAAAGCTCAGATTCAGTACTATTAACCTGCTAATAGAAGCATAGCGAACTGGTATGTTTGCTTACACTACATATAGCTAAAAAACAAAAAAAACATGCTAATTATAAAAACATAAAAAGTAACAGGACCATGTCTTATGACTTTTTATTTTCATGTTTAACTTCTAAATTATGGTACCATAAAAAAATTTCTGCAAATATCAGCTGCTGTCTACTGTCAGTTTATATACATGTACAAAATACAAAAACTATATTTATCAATGTAAATGTTGAACATACAGCTACGTCTTGCATCCTTAGCTTTCCACTATTTTTTCATCCTCAGAGAAAACATATCTTATAAACACATCAAAATGATCACATTTCAACACATTTGTAGAGTGTAGTAGTAACAAGAGGGATTATTTCACCATTTACATTCTGGTTAGATTTTACTAACACATGAAAATAGTAGAAAACTAATCTCTAAAATGTATATCAACATATTTGGTTTTTCATTTTTTTTTTTAACAAGAGCTTTTGCTCGTGGCCTCTTAAGGGAAAAAAAACAGAATTCTTGCAAACTCAGTAGTAATTCCCCTCCTCTATCCCCCAAAATATGTATGCAATTTTTCTGAATTTAAAAATCAAAGTGGCTAACTTTGTCAAAAAATCACTATAAAGTAAATTAAACATTATTTCCTTCCATTTTATAATTCCATTTAATTAAAATAAAAATCCAAAGTGGTCTGCTATTTTCTACAGTCTATACACAAAGCCTATAATGACTTCTGTTCTTTTCCCTCACAAAGGCGTTCAAAATTAGGCTTCCATCCACTACCTGGTGGGGAAAAATATATTTGACTAAAATTAATTTGATTGTGGTATCTCCCCAGACTATCTATAACTTCGAGACTCAGTTAAGATTAGCAGGATTGTACAGCAAATTTTTAAGTAAGAAAACACTAATGTTAGTTTGCAACAGATTCATCAATCCATATTTGAAAATGACTGTTTGTTAAGAGTCAAGGGTGAAATCCTGTCCTCGCTGAATTCATGGGGAATTTTGCCATTGATTTCAATGGAGCCAGGAATTCACTCAAATCTTTAGTCCTGCACGAAGTAATAGGCTGTGACCTGTCCAGTCACCTCCCTGTAGAGCTCAGCTTTGCTGCACATAGCAGGTGAAAAACTCCTGCCTAGCATCCAGTCAAACCTCCTGCCTGGTGTCCAGGCATCCAGTCTTCGGTTCTTTCTGCAATGGAACTGCACAAACCCGACTGAGTCAGGGTCCTCCACACCTGCAGGTGGTGGGGCAGGATTTGCTCTTAAATGATGCTATCTAATTTGATCCAAGTACTTTTAAACTTCCAAAGAATGGGGCAACTGTAAGAATTTTGCTTTCAGTACAATCCAAAGCACAGTATATAAGAATCATCTGTAGTTGTTTCCATGCTTTCAGATCATTCGCATACTATTTAGAATTAACTAAGATCCTTGTGACATTTTGAGCTTATGGAATTCACTTTGAGTTTAGCAGAAAAATTACACTGAAAAATAGGTGAGGAGTTTTACATTAGTAGAAGTAAAGCTCCATCATAAATCATAAATACCGGTGTATCTATCTGCCTCATTCTATTGTTTTGTACCACAGTTATGAAGTGTGCTGGATTCTGCTGCCAATGATTACATTTAAATAGGATTCATGTACTCAGATACCTGTTGAGAATTGTATCAAAACCCAGCATTGTTTGTTCATTAAAATAAACAAACACAGAATTGGGAAAGTTCCACTTAGAGAAAGGTTTATGACAAGCTATGGACAGCTATAATTATTATTACACCCTGATTAACACCCAATGCAACCCCAAGTACAATGGGATTGGATAGGGTGCAGTTTAGACCCCAGATTAGTAAATTTAGCACAGGTAGCCAAACAGGACATCCTTTGTTATTATTTACAGTGGCAAGATTTGGGGTATTCAAATTTTATTTTGCTTATGAGAAACTGTTGTCTGGAAGCAGTAGGGGTCTCTCACATGAAGATATAACTAAATCATCATTGCAAGAGAAGGAACTTCATGCTGTTTGTCTTCAGACAAATGTGGCCAGATGCAGTATAGGGTGTCTGTAGTTAGAACTTTGCTTAATATAACATGAGTTTAAAATGAATACTTATCCCTTTCACTAGGTAATTTTCACAACTGGGAACTTCAAAATAACCAACACACATTTGTCTTGTGGCTGCCCAATACAAAGATATCCAGATAGCCAGTCACTCACTACCTACTGTAACTTCCTATGCTCCAAATGGATGTGAAGCTGCACATTTTTATGGGGTAACTTGGAGTTTATATACTTTCTACAACAAGCACAAACTCTATTAGGGCTGTCCTCAGGCCCAATAATGCCCTACACAAAGACAAGATATGGTGACTCTTTCTCCATCACTCTCTGCATCCTTTCTCCCACCAACCCATCCAGGAAGAGGATAGGAGATTTGCTTTCCACTGCATCATTCTACAGAGGTACAGAGGATTTTTTTTTTAATTATGTAAGTGATATGGTTCACAATGGCCTTATTTGTGAGACATTGTAGCCAGCTTGTCAAGAATGGAATTTTTAAAAAATAGAAATAATTACCCTAGCTCTGGATAGGCTAGCAAGAAGCTTCACTTACTGCATCTATTGCAATGTTCATCCTCAAAGGCTGCAGCATTCTAAAACAGAGTATTCCTAACTCAAATTCCTGAGACTGCAACAAGCTCAATGTGGGAAACACGTAGGGAACAGGAATTTTATCTTCCACAAAATCAGACAGAACTAAGACCATTTAAAAGAAACTGAGTCTGAAGAGAGATTTCCACAAAAAACAATAAAACCTTGAAACGGACATCAAGAAATCCAATAAACATGTGTGTCCTATAGCCTTGCACAGTACCATCCTGGAGTTGAAATGACAGAATGGCACATGTTTCCCTTACATGTGTCTCAAAATCTGGATAGAGATGGAGCTGTGGGGGACAGGACACATGCTTTTACCTTCCACTGGAATGCACTGGACTAGATAAACTTTTTGGAGGGACAGGGTTGAAAAAAATGCTTAAATGTTTGCTAAAGGAATATTTGTCTAATATTTGGAGATTTACTAGGTCTGGCCTTTGGCATTTTATGACCATGACTCCTATCACAAAAATCCCACTGATCATCACTAAAATACTCATACTATTAAATATTTCAGCATTTAAAACCAGAATTTCTGCTGCAAAACATGTTGTGCCATTGAGATGGTTAATCATCCAAGCCAAAAGTGACTAGTTATTGTATGGTTCAGTGAAAAATATTTCTAATAAAAACATCAGAAGTGATTTTTGATTGTGATATCTGTAAAGAGTATAATTTCAACATGCAATTTAAGCTGGTAATTTCAAAGTGTATCTTCATCTTTTTCAATGCTACATTTTCAGATCAGAAAAGAGTCTATAAAGAGACCTAAAGGTAAATGTCTACTGGCCACAAATTCCCTTAGGAACAGCAGATCCTTCAAGGAAGCACTTGTTCCTTCAAGAAGTTTTAGCAGTTGGGTGATGTGATGGTTAACACACAAACAGAGCCTATTGATAAAGTGGCGATGCTTAACAATCTTGTAACATATTATAAAGGTGCAATTGCCTGCAGTTCATCGGTATGGATGTGGCAATGAAGTTCTGCTTTACATATTCCAGGGACTAGGCATTTTGTAGGAGTGAGCACAGGGGGTTCTTCTTCGCCTGGGAAAGAAAAAAAAGGGCATGTTATTTTTTGAACGTAATAGTTTTATTTGTACAATGGTATGTTGAAAAGAACACGAGTTGATATCATAATGCCTTATCCTCAGGCCATATCACTATGATCAGAAATAAAGAAATAATGCAAACCTTTCCTCATGGTAGTCTACTCAGAGAAGTTCTCACTGACGAATGGACTAACATTATGTCATGTACAATGAAGGAAGTTAGAGATCTAAGTGAGTTTGAACCTTAGTGCATCAACCCTAATTCAATGGCCTGTCTGAGAGGTTTCTCTTGTGGAACAGTATTCTGTCAGGATGAAAAGTGTTATCAGATCAAACTACTATGAGATGAAAGTGGACACTACTTTAAAGGAGAAAGGAAAGGTCTGTCCTGAAATATGCACAGACATTTGATAACTGCATGACGATTTACCATTAGTCTCGACTTATGTGACTTAAAAAAATTTAAGTATCCAGGACAGAAACCTTTTACAGATTATGTAGTCTCCTTATATGATGATGATAATATTCTTTCCATTCTATTAGTATCTCTGGAGGATGTTAAACAGAAGCTACGAAAGTTAGACAATTTTAAAATCAGCAGGTCCAGATAATTTGCATCTAAGAGTTTTAAAAGAGCTGGAAAAGCAGCTCACTGGATCATTAATGTTGATTTTCAGGAAGTCTTGGAGCACTGGGGAAGTTCTAGAAGACTTGAAGAAAGCTAATGTTGTGCCAATTTTTGAAAAGGGTGAACAGGATAACCTGGGTAGTAACAGGCCTGACATTGATCCTGGACAAGATAATGGAGGGGCTCTTACGGGTCTCGATTAATAAAGGACTAAAAGAGGATAATGTAATTAATGAAAATTAACATGGGCATGTGTTTTGAAAATATGTCCTGTCAAACTAACTTGATATCTTTTTTTTATGACGTTACAAGTTTGATT
Organism: Lepidochelys olivacea; assembly: GCF_965140295.1. Classification (NCBI taxonomy): domain Eukaryota; kingdom Metazoa; phylum Chordata; order Testudines; family Cheloniidae; genus Lepidochelys; species Lepidochelys olivacea. Next base: position 25,706,136 of record NC_140417.1, on the reverse strand, counting down.
AATAAAGGTAATAGTGTTGACGTTGGTACCGCACAACATTTTTGATGAAAAAAAACAGAGTGATATAAAATTAACATATTAAATGGATTAAGAACTGGCTAACTAACAGGTCTCAAAATGTGGCTGTTAACAAGGAATCATCAAGCAGGTCTGTTTCCTGTGAATCCTGCAGAGATGAGTTCTTGGCCCTACCCAAGTTAACATTTTTATCAATAACCTGGAAGAAAACATAAAATCGTCACTGATAAAGTTTGCAGATGACACAAAAATTGATGGAGTTGTAAATAATGAAGATGACAGATCACTGATACACGACGATCTGGATCTCTTGGTAAACTGGGCGTAAGCAAACAATATGCATCTTAATACAGCTAAAAGTAAATGTATACATCTAGGAACAAAAAATGTAGGACATGCTTACAAGATGGGGGACTCTATCCTGGGAAGCAATGTCTCTAAAAAATATTTGGGGGTTTTGGCGGATAATCAGCTGAACATGAGCTCCCAATGTGATGCTGTGGCCGAAAGAGCTAATGAGATCCTGGGATGCATTTCAAGTATGAGTAAAGAGGTTATTTTACCTCTGTTATTTATTACTGGTGTGACTGTTGCTGTGTCCTGTTCTGGTGTCCATAATTCAAGAAGAAGGTTGATTAAGTTGGAGAGGGTTCAGAGAACAGCCATGAGAATGATTAAAGGATTAGACAATATGCCTTATAATGAAAGACTTAAGGAGCTCAATCTATTTAGCTTAACAAACACAATGATAAGGGATGACTTGATTACAGTCTATAAATACCTGCAAGGTGAACAAATATTTAATAATGGACTCTTAAATCTAGTGGAGAAAGGTATAACATGATCCAACGGCTGGAACATGAAGCTAGACAAATTCATATACAAAATAATGTGTACTTTTTTAACTGTGAGAGTAAATTAACCATTGGAACAGTTCACCAAGGGTTATAGTGGATTCTCCATCAGTGACAATTTTAAAATCAAGATTGGATCTTCTTCTAAAAGATATGCTCCAGGTATTATTTTGGGGAAATTCTATGGCCTGTGTTACACAGGAGGTCAGGCTAGATGATCGTAATGGTCCCTTCTGGCCTTAGAATCTATGAACCCAGGTGTTTATTGATTCAAAATGTAGAGGTTGTTATGACTGCTCCTAAATCCCATACTCAGTACATGATGCTGACTTATAATGCATATATAAATATCATGGGTATGTGGGACAATTAGGCGAAAGTACAGGTTGCAATGTATTTAGTAGGCACACAATGCTCAATTCTAGATTTCTCTCTCTTCCAACTTACCTGTGGCCTACTGGACATTGTGGCTTAGAAGAGGGGAGGTGGCTGAGACCCTAGCCATACATGACCAATGTGGGTTGGGAGAAGTAATTGAAAAAAGTAGCAAGGGTTATTCGGGGTCATATAATTGGGTGAGTATGCCCATTGTTTGTAATACAGCCTTGGAACCTCTTCCGTAAGGTTCACTGCTATCAGCTCACCCATGTTAAAATACAATTTGCTCAATTGATACTAGAACTTTAAAATGTTAGTTAAAACATATTAGCTATGTGACTTCAGAACCAATTATTGGAGAGATTGCCTCTCTCCTCTTGTAATTCCTGGGCAGCAAAGATGCTTCAGCTGACAGCCCTGTGATTCAAACAGGACGGGGACTGCTGGACCAGCATTTTCCTCGTGGGCCCCTTAACTCTGAAACTGACATCTCAGCTTGCTCTGATAGCCTGAAGTCTAGCAGCATGCAAGGTTTTTCCAGGCCTTTGAGGAAGTGATGGATTAGCAGTGTTGAGGGAGTTAAAGAGAACTACATGTGTGAATTCTGAATGAATGACTGGGTGAGGTGGTGTTCAAGGCTTACTCAATAAAAATGGTAAATCTGTATGTTCCCCACATTTGGCATTTCAGATTTTATATGTTTTCTCCAACAGGCCTGCTACTCAACTCTTCCATATCTACTGTCATCTCCACATCCACCTTGTAGCAAATGGTACTTATGACTAAGAGTCTGAACTTTAATACCCACCAAGGTAAATTCAGTTTCTTAAAAGACAAGACTTAAAAGACTCAGCATACATTGAACAAACAGTGAATCATTCAAGCTTATGACCCTCTAAATAGAATGTTTGCCTGTTCAGTTTGCTTAGGGAAGAGCTGAAAGTCAGTAGATCACACTAATTACAATAAATACAATGCTGAATACTGTTTTTCCCCAGTTCTTAAACCACATTCAATACATCATGGTCAATGAGACAACAGCAGCAGATAGCATTTATGTAGCATATGTTATAAAAAGCCTAATATCTTGTGTGGGTTTGAGCTTTTCGTTAACTGCAGTACAGTAATGACTCTGGATCAGCTCAGGGAAGACACCGTTTTATATTCTATTAGAGCTACATGCAAACTGAAAATTTTTAAGAAGTTTCAATAAGCTTAGAGAATGGTCAAAATTTAAAACTTTGATGAATATTTTTTACCACCAACTAAAAAAATTAAAAAGTTTTCCTTTTTTGACTAGCTCTATATTTTAACTAGCTTTCTCTCCAGCTTCTCATATGGTCCCTTATTCCATGATATCTTATGTACTCAATGTTCAGTTTTATGTTGCTAAAGGTATTACAGCAACATGTGAATATTTTGTATTAATGCAATTTAGAAAAACTACTGTATCTTACCTAAACCTGAAGATGAAGAGACACTCTCTGTAATGGAAGAGGTTTCAGTTTGGTCTGTCAAAAGTCCATCCATTAAAGGTAAAGATAACTCAGATGAAGGAACAGAAGAATCATAGATTCCTGAATCCCGGGGCATATCTGGAAGATTGGCAGCTTTTACAACATGCAACAATGGCTGAAGAACAGAGCTACCAACTTGAATGTCCTGAGTCTCTACATCTTCTCCAAGGTTAAAGTGCTGAATTATACAGTGAGAGTCTGAATTTACAGTAGGAATAATATTTACATCTGTTTTCAGGTAGAAATCCCCATCAGTCACCTGTTTACTCACTAAGTCATTTAAAACCAAGCCTGAGTCAAATTTTTCCATCACAGGTTCTTGGTAATGTAAAGGAGGTTGAGGAAAAGGAATGAGTTGTTTCTCAAACCAGTCAGGCTCCTGATCAATGAACTGGTGCATATTGCAAATGGCAACATAAAGGGACCGGCCAGATTTGCTCCTGAAGTAGTTTCTTTTGCTAATATTTACCGGGTACACCTCTGAATCCTGAAGGCTCAGCTCTCTGGAGTGTAAGTGAGAGTAAAGCTGAGGGAGGTTATCCATGAGCTTGTACTTTGTACTTAGATCCACAATGCCAGGAATGTCACCCTCACAGGAGTAGTCAAAGTAGACCGCAATGAACTTGCAGAGGTCATCTGAATTCTGCTTTGCCTGACGCAGCTTCTCTGCAATGATAGATATGGCAAGCAGAAAGAGTTCTCCTTTCTCGGCATCTCTGGTTGCTCCCTTGTGCTTCCAGTTCTTTTTTTCCACAAAGTATTTCATTCCCTTGGAACATACAATGATGATAAATTGGGACTCGTTGATTTTTTGAATAAGCCACTCTTTCTGCCCTTCTTTACAATATTTTAAATCTTCCCAGATATCCAGTGCAACCTGGAAAAGAAGAGAGCATCTGGGTTAACATACAATGCTGGATTTAGCAACTGAACAAAGGCTAGATGTGTTGTAAATGCTCAATGAACCCACTTGTATTTATTAAGCAGATGTGAATCAAAGATGAGGAAGACTAAGGTTGTCTATGCTGTGAATGGAAACTATTTTCAAACAGAAATAAGTAATACATTTTAAAAGTAGTTAACAAAGGGGTAAACTCTGACTCTTGATCACTTGGGTAAGCACTTACTGACATGAAGAGTCATTCTGAAGTCAATGGAACTACTTGTGTCGTGAAGTGCTCATCAAAGTGAGTAAGGGTTGTACATTTGGCATGGGAACTATAACATTTTCAATGGGTTACAGAAACCTGCAGGCCCTGTGGGCAAGAAGGCTAACTTTCACAACTGTTCTAATGAAAATGTTAGTTATAATGTATTTTTGCTGCCTAACTATTGTTTAAGGAACAATATACCTACATTCCTGTATTACTTGTGTATAGGGCCCTATCAATTTCACGGCCATGAAAAACATGTCACAGACCGTGAAATAAGCCCTTCCCCGTGAAACCCGATCTCCCCTTGTTCCTAGGAATGCTCCAGTAAAGGGTGCTCCTAGCTCCGCTTGGGCTGGGGAGGGACAGCTGCTCTGGGACGGGGGAGGGGAGGAAGAGACCAGACCCACCTCTGGGTTCCTCCCCCTGCTGCAGGACACTCTAGGATTGGGCAGCAGCCCTAGAGGTTCCTGCAGCTGGAGGAGACTTGAGGAGTTGGGTCCAATTGTCCCTGTGCTGCTGGGAGCACCGGAGCAGGGGGCTCCTAGCTGCTAGTCGGGGCATGGCTGCGGCAGAACAGGACTTGCTCTTTCTCTGCAAAGCTGCTCTTGAGTATCAATCCCGGCTGCAGATAGTTCTGCACCCCCTCTGCCCCACTCGCTTCCTGTCCCCCTCCCTTTGTAGCTGCCTGGGGAGGGGACATTGTACAGGGAACTGCCCTCCCTTCCACATGCAATTATTAGCTTATTTCAATAAAAATAAAAAGGCGAAGCGCTTGACAGAATTTTTTGATTGACACTTTACAGCAGCAAATCACACTCAGGGCTCAACTCACTGATTTGGTATATATAGACATTGCGGAGGTTTTGTAGTGTAGCAATCTCAATTGACTGCCCACCAGAAGACATGCGTAATTACTGTAAAATGAGTGTCCAAAATAAATTTTAAAAAATCTCAAAAATGATTACTGCAGCGGATTGTGTTAAAGAATTTGGAAGCCTAATACTACATGCCGATGGTGACAAACTATTTTGTACAAGCTGCAATGGTTCATTGGATCACACACGTCGGGGAACACTTGAATACCACTTAGACTCAAAAATCTATCAAAGCAGAAAGAAGGCTGCAGATAGTGAATTGCTGGTAAACAAAAAGTTAAAAAAACAAAAACCAATTTCTTCTCCTTTTCAGAAGATGACAGCGAGCTCTGAGACCAGTCATTTAGCTAGAATGGAACTTGTGGATGCATTTGTAAGTGCTAATATACCACTGGAAAAACTTGATCACCCAAAACTGCGTGAGTTCATTCAACGGAATGTACAAAATGCCGGTTGCTTACTCAGTACAAATAAGCTACGACAGGCCTACTTTCCAAAGGTTTTTGCTACACATTTTGAGGAGATGAAGTCTCAGATTAACTCATGTGAGTCTTTTGAAATTATTTAGGATGACCCCACAGATGAGCAAGACAACTGTGTTCTGTTTGATTTTATTTCTGACAAGACCGAAGATGTACAGACAGGAAACTAACAACAGTGCTCCTGTTGATGGTGGATGTAACCTTGCTTAATGCAATTCCTGGCTTTGATAAGAACTGTAAACTGGAAATACCTGCTTACAAAAATATTGCAAAAGAAGCGGACCGTAGTTTGCCTGTGCTGCCGTTTTGGAACTCAGTGGAAGGCTGAATTCCCCATTTTGCAAGGCTAGCTCAGCGCTGCCTGACAATTCCAACAAACTCCCTGGATGCAGAGAGAGCAGTTTCTAAACACAGACAAGTGTCTTCAGCACAGAGATAGGAAATGAAGAAAGACACAGTTGCTGGATGGTCCATGCTGACATTCAATTAATGACATTTGAAACCAGAACATTTTTTTCCACTTGTTTTTGTTAACATAAGACTTTTGTTCTCAAGTTTGAGGCTACCAATTGAGATCACTACCCTACAAAACTGTCTCAGATGCCCATATCTACCAATCAGGGAGTTGAGTGTTATTTGCTGCTGTAAAGTGTCAATCAATAAATCCTGTCGAGTTCACCTGATCTTTTTTATTTTATTGAAACAAGCTAATAATTGCATCTTGAAGGGGGGCGCACTCTGTACAGTGACCTCTCCTCCTGTGGCTGCGGAGCGCTGGGGGCAAGAAGTGAGAGAGAGAGAGAGAGAGTGTGTGTGTGTGCGCGCACAGAGCTTTCTGCAGCTGGGAGAAGTACCCAAGAGCAGCCATGCAGAGGAAGAGCAAGCCAGGACTAGCAGCTAGGAGCCCCTGGCTGGGGAGCTCCCAGCAGCAGGGAGGCAATCAGACCGACCTCCACCTCCGGGAACCTCCTGTGGCTGCAGGAAGCTCCGCGGTTGCTGCCTTCAGAATCCAGCTCTGAAGGCAGCACAGAAGTGAGGGTGGCAATCCCATGACCCCCCCTATAACAGGTTTGCGACTCCCCCCACTCCCTTTTTGGGTCATGACTCCCATGATTACATCATCTTGAAATTTCAGATTTAAACACCTGAAAACGTAAAATTTACCAATTTTCAAATCCTATGGCCGTTAAATTGACCATTATGGACCTTGAATTTGGTAGGGCCCTACTTATAAGGCACCAAATCTACAAATAACAGTACAAGGCCAAACTATTATGTGTTTGTTGGGTAGCTGCTTCCAAAGCAGGGGGTAAAAACACTGCAGTGTCGGTGCTTGTGAAGAAGAAACAAACCTGGAAAATTTCGGAAGAGTGGCCCCAAGTGACTGACCATTTATCTACCTGGTTAAAGAGTGAAATGAACCCACTCTGAACACTCCACTTTATGTGCTACATGCAATTCTTAATTATTGTACACTTTTGGGATTAACATGTTGAATCTGCTGTAAATACACATTCTGTTATCTCCTCGTATGATTCTACTATGCTAGCAACAATGTACAAAACAAATTATATATAATATACAAGAAGCTACTGCACAGGATCATGATCCCAAGAATGCATAAGAACTTTGAAGATATGTGGTGGGTCCGGTATCATTTTACAGCTGGGATATATGTTGCCTTGATAAATATGTGTGTGTGTGTTGGGGCGGGGGGAGAGGGAGAGAGAGAGAGAGAGAGAGAGAGAAAGGAGGATGAGGAGAAGAGAGTTGTCAGTGAAAGACCAGGAATTGTGCTTTTACTATTTGTACTTATGAACAAGGCTTTTTAATTTTAGCATAATTAGGTTAGCATTTTAAACAGCAATAAATGCCATTCCCCTTTGCTTTATTAGACAATAATCCAATTCCGTAGGCCAAAGATACAGACACTTTCATTGTCATCTTTTAAACTTTGTTTTTTTATATTAAACACCACTGCTACATAGTCTATCTTTATCTAGGTCTAGTTGTCCTTTATTTACCAAATATTGAATGACCGCAGAGGTGTTATGCAAAAAGCACTTGGCTTTAACTCCATTCCACATAGCTGTGGTGATGCTGTGCTATCATCACAACTGAAAAAAAGGAATTCAGACAAGATAAATATACATCTTATTCTGTTTTAAGTATGAATAAATTATTAACATAAAAATAAAATAACAGAAGCACAAAAATGAAAAAGAGCAATGATTTTAAATAATGTATTCTGCCACTAGGGGACACACTTGCTATATGACCGAATACTAATATTTGAATTCATACATAATACTAGCTAGACTTTGATTGGATTAAAGTTTAACAAAAGAAAACATAAATGTTTTCTATAAACTAATAATTATTTTGCCTTCTTAAAAGTGAACTATTCGTTACATTCTCTCTCAGGTTTAGAAAACAGCCAGAGAATTTGAACCTAATCAGTCAAATTGTCATTTTGATATTTTTCTGATATCATTTTGAATCAAAGACAGACAGTAAAAAATAAATAAATAAATAAAAATAAAAGATACAGGCCTAGGTCATGTTTTTATATGCCATTAAAAATGCAGTTTGATGTTTTCATATAGCATCAAAAGAATGAAAAATTTACTGAATAAGCCATTGAGGATGATAAAGAATTTCAGGGGTTAATCCAAATTAGCAAGGTTTTATTATGTATAATGCGTGTGTTGCACAAATCCTTCTTCTTTCTGATTGATTCAAATGTGCATGCATGGGATCACTGCTTCAATACCAAGGCATAAGAGGTGCCTTAGAAATATTAAACTAGATTAGACAGATTATAGAGCTTCTTTGTGGCTGTAATCTACAGAAGATATAAATTCTGATAGACAAGCATAATGTGTGCATATGCTTCTGGTAACTAATATATAAAGAGCTAAGAATGACTGAATGAGAGCATTAGGACTGACACAAATTATCTACAATATTGTGTCTTATGCATTATTTGGTTTGCTTTTTTTCTCTAAATGGAAAATTTTCACACAGTGTGACAAAGTTCCTCCTCTACCTTGGTGGACTAATATATCTGCCTTCTATTACTCTTCTGTAGCCATCTGGCCCAACCCCGTCACATATCCCCCCTGCCTCTGCTCAACACTACGGGGCTGGGCAACTTGGGACGTCAGGGAGTGTACTCGTGACAAGCCATCTGCATTGCCATGGTGGTTTCCAGCCCAGTGTTCTATGGTGAATTGGAAAGGTTGTAGGGACAGGAACCATCTGGTCAGCCTTGTGTTCTTCTCTTTATTTTGCTGCATCCACTGGAGGGGTGCATGGTCGGTCACAACGGTAAACCATCGTCCCAAAAGGTAATAATGTAGTGTTTCCATGGCCCATTTCACAGTGAGGCACTCTCTTTCAACCACGGCATACTTCTGCTCTCTCGGGAGGAGTTTCCTGCTGAGGTAGAGGATTGGGTGTTCTTCATCTCCAACCATCTGCGATAGGACAGCTCCCAATCCTACTTCAGAGGCATTTGTTTGTAAAATGAATTCTTTGTTGAAGTCTGGGGCTAGAAGCACGGGGTTACTGCAGAGGGCTGTCCGTAGATCCATGAATGCTTTCTCTGCGGCATCTGTCCACTTCACCATGTCTGGACCCCGGGCTTTTATCAGATCTGTCAGGGGATTCGCTCTGGTAGCAAAATGGGGAATAAATCATCAGTAGTACCCCACCGCACCCAGGAATGCCTGGACTTGCTTTTTCCGATTTGGCCAGGGCCAATTTTGGATAGCCTCTAGTTTGTTTAGTTGGGGCTTGACCATGCCCCTTCCTACAATGTAGCCAAGGTATTTAGCCTCGGCTAGCCCTATAGCACACTTGGCTGGGTTGGCTGTGAGGCCAGCCCATCTTAGCATGTCCAGAACCACTTCCACCTTTTCTAAGTGGGTTTCCCAGTCGGGGGTGTGAATAATCACATCATCCAGGTATGCCACTGCATAACTGGTATGGGGCCATAGGAGCTTGTCCATAAGACGCTGGAAGATGGCAGGTGCCCCATGCAGTCCAAAACGAAGAACAGTATATTGAAACACACCTGATAGGGCCTTAAAGTTACCTCTGCCCCAGGGTCTGTGATAATGTGGTGATAGGCTTCGGTGGTCCGACCTGGTTTGATTGAAAACACGTCCTGGTATCAGTTGATCATCTCAGTTACCTCCTTCTTCTGGTTTAGTGTCAGATCAGTGGATATCCTGATCTGCTCCTGCATGTTATTTCCCTGGATCGGGGTCTCTTGGGCCACTACACATGCTTCTCGTTGGTGCCAAGGCTTTAAGAGGTTAATGTGATAAATTTGTTCTTGTTTCCGGCGTCCTGGCTGCCATACCTTGTAGGTTACTTCCCCCACGGGTTCAACCACCTCATAAGGCCCCTGCCATTGGGCCAAAAGCTTGCTTTCTGCTGTGGGTACCAACACCCTTACCCAATCCCCTGGTTGGAACTGTCGGACTTTTGCCTGTTAATTGTAATGGGTTTGCTGGGCCTCCTGCACCTTTTCCAAATGTTCCTGTACAATAGGGGTGACCCGGGCTATCCGTTCTCGCATCTGCAACACATGGTCAATTATATTTCTCCCCTCATTGGGTTCCTCTTCCCAGATTTCTTTTGTGATATCTAGTATGCCACGGGGGTGGCGTCTGTATAATAATTCAAAGGGGAAAAAACCCAGTTGAGGCCTGAGGTACCTCCTGGACTGCAAACATAAGGTAGGGTAGTAGGGTGTCCCAATCCTTCCCGTCCCGACATCATTTTCCTTATCATTGCCTTGAGGGTTCGGTTAAACCTTTCTACCAGCCCATGGGTCTGCGGATGATAGACAGAAGTTCTCAGGATATGTACATGGAGCAGCGTACAGAGGTCCTTCATTAGCTTCGACATAAATGGGGTACCTTGCTCTGTTTATATCTTCTTTGGTAGCCCCACTAGGGCGAAGATCCCCACCAACTCTTTAGCTATCATTTTAGAGGCCGTGTTCCGCAGGGGGACGGCTTCCGGGTAGCGAGTAGCATAATCCAGAATGACAGATATATATTGGTGGCCCCAGGGTGTCTTCTCCAGGGGTCCCACTAGGTCCATGGCTATTCGCTCGAAGGAGACCTCTATGATAGGAAGGGGTACTAAAGGTGCCCTCAAGTGGGGACGGGGAGTGTGCAGCTGACACTCTGGGCAGGACACACAGTACCTCCGCACTTCTTCATGTACTCCGGGCCAGAAGAATCGTCGCAGGACCCGCGCCAGGGTCTTCTCTACCCTCAAATGGCCCCCAAAAAGATGACTATGGGCCAGACTTAATACAGCATTCTGGTGTTTTTGAGGTACTAGGATCTGCCTTACCTTCTGCCCCTTTACTGGTGCAAGCTCGTATAAGAGATTCTTCTTCATTATGAAGTAGGGTCCTGGTCCCTGGGTTTTCCCTTCCACGGGGACCCCATCTATTTCGGTCACCTCTTTCCTAATGTTGTAGTACCTTGGGACTTCAGCCTGGTCCCGTCGAATATTTCCTCTCCTGGGACTAATCTGCCCCAGATCTAGGGGGCCAATCTCTGTTGGCTCTACTGGTTCAGAGGCATTAGGGTGTGGGTCAGACTTGGGTGCTTCTCCCTCCTGGGTGGCCTCCTTTTCAGCTGCTCGGGTCCACCTACCTACGAGAGCAACCCTCTGGCTTTATTCGAGTTCCCAAGGCCTTAGCTGCCCTTCTTTCCCTTTTCGTCTTTTTACCCTGTCTGGGAGTGGAGAACAAATCTGGGGATATTTCAGAGAAGATTGGGGGTTGACAGTCTACTGTGGATGCGTCACTAACTTCAGGGCTTCCCCCTTTCTCTAATTCCCATACCGGGAGTAAGTCTCCAAAGCCTGGGACGTCCCTCCCTATGAGCACCAGGTATGGGAGTTCAGGGATTACACCTGCTGCTACCTCATTAGTGTTCCCCTGAACCTCGATTTTTACTGGAATGGTGGGGTAATAACCAACTGTCCCATGGACGCATGTTATCCCAGTACGCTTAAGCCACAGCAGCTGACTATGCTTCACGAGCTTTCCCGAGACAAGTGTGATAGCACTCCCCGAATCAACCAGTGCTGTGGTCTCTACCCCATTTAGCTTCACTAGTCTGGTGTACATATGTGGGGTTAGTGAGACCCCCACAAGGTGGATTAGGGAGCATGGGTCTGCCCAGTTCCCCAGGTTACACTGCATAGGCTCCTCGGCATTGGGATACTGTCCCCACTCCCCACAGTGGGATGTGTCCCCACTCCCCACAGGCGTAACATCTGTATAGAGCCCTAGGCATTCCCCGGTCTCTTGGTTTGGGCAGTCTAACATCAGGATCCTCTTCCTCCTCAGTGCTCCAACATTTTGTGGCTTCTGGTGGGCCTTCAGCCCCTCTCTTTTTCCACCTGGGCTCTCCTGGTGGCCCAGTCACCCGAGCTTTCGGTCTTGGTGCTGCTAGTTTAACCCGGGGTGCTTCTTCCTTAACTGGTCAGGTCAGCTCCGTCACCGTCCTTTGCCTTTCTACCAGTGCAACAACCTTGTTGTACGTGGAGGGTTCATTCTGGCTTACCCAAGCACGAAGGTCTGGCGGTAGTTCTCTCATGTACCGGTCAATGACCAGAACCTCTAGTATTTCCTCCGGACTCTGGGACTCAGTTTGTAGCCACCTTCATGCGAGATGGATGAGGTCATATAATTGGGACCATGGGGGTTTTGTTTTCCTGGTACTTCCACTCATGATATTGCTGGGCCCTCACTGCAGTCGTTACCCCAGACCTGGCCAGGATCTCTGCTTTCAGCTGGGGGTAGTCTGCCACAGCCTCTTCAGGCAAATCATAGTAGGCCTTCGGGGCCTCCCCACACAGGAATGGCGCGAGGATACCAGACCACTGTTCTTAGGGCCAAGCCTCCCACAGGGCTGTCCTCTCAAAGGCCAGGAGGTATGCCTCTACATCATCCTCCCGCATCATTTTCTGCAGCCAATTGTTGGCCTGCATGATCTGCGTCCCATCATGGCCGCGGTTCAGCTCTGTAAGGGCCTTTACCTGGTTTACCAGTTCCCGCAACATAGCCCAGTCTTGACCAGCCTGGTCCATCAGCAGGTGATTAGTCTCTTGCTGCAGCCGCACAGCCTCCTGTTGGGCGGCTGCCTGGACATGGGTAGCCTCCTGCTGGGCAGCCGTGGCTTATATCAGTGCCCGCACTGCCTCCTCCATTGTGGTGAAAAAAAATAAAATAAAAATAGACCCTCTCCCCTCCCCCCTTTTTCCCCCCAAACACCCTCCTTCTTCCGCCGTGCTGTGTACACCAAATCCCACTCCTGACACCAGTCATGACAAAGTTCCTCCTCTACCTTGGTGGGTCTTGCGCTTATTGGCGGATTTGCTCACCTTGGAGCTTCACGGCAGCCCTCAGTTTGACCGTTTTTCTGAACCCACAGTCCAGGTCGACTCCTCCTGTGTCTGACCAGGAGTTGGGAGGTTTGGGAGGAACCCGGGCCCGCCCTCTACTCCGGGTTCCAGCCCAGGGCCCTGTGGAATGCAGCTGTCTAGAGTGCCTCCTGGAACAGCTGTGTGACAGTGACAACTCCCTGGGCTACTTCCCCATGGCCTCCTCCTCCTTTATTCTCACAATAGTACCTTCCTCCTGGTGTCTGATAATACTTGTACTCCTCAGTCCTCCAACAGTATGCATTCTCACTCTCAGCTTGTAGCGCCTCTTGCTCCCAGCTCCTCACACGCGCACCACAAACTGAAGTGAGGTCCTTTTTAAACCCAGGTGCCCTGATTAGCCTGCCTTGATTGATTCTAGTAGCTTCTTGATTGGCTGCAGGTGTTCTAATCAGCCTGTCTTAATCGTGTCCAGAAGGTTCCTGATTGTTCTGGAACCTTCCCTGTTACCTTACCCAGGGAAAAGGGACCTACTTAACCTGGGGCTAATATATCTGCCTTCTATTACTCTCCTGTAGCCATCTGGCCCAACCCCGTCACAATAGATAAAATTAATGTAGGCAGTTTCCACTAACACTAATGGAAGTTACTCTGTTTACCAAAGAGATTAGAATATCTCTGTCTAAGTGAAATATTTTCAAGGACTAGGCTATCATGTGTTTTGGGGGTAATATTTTGAATAAGGCAATTCCAAACATGAAAAGAAGAAGTGGTGATCTTACCTCACAGCCACAGAAGTCCTGAAGGAAATAAGCGAAACACTGAATGACATTTATGTGTTTCTGGCAATCTTTACTGGAATAGCAGATGAACACTTTTGGTCGGGGACGTAGCCTTTCCACATGGAGTGCTGCAGCATATGTAGAAGATTCCGAGCTCTCCTCATCTAAATGGGAATATATATTTTCTAAATTGGAAGGGGAAAAAAAAGCAAAAATCTTCACCGTATCCAAGATCAAAAATTTTCTTTAAACCTTGACAGACTTATTATTCAAGTATCTAGTAAAAGGCTCTTCATCCCAAGACATTCATCTTTCCCTCCTTTCTTCCTCCTCCATTTTATCAGCCTGTGAGGTGAAAGATGTTACTGATTGGATAGTTACTGCCTGTGCAAAGACCTGTCTAGAAAGATTTGCTTTGTGAATAGAAGAAGTAAGGCAGTTTCACCTCCACTCACCCTATGAAATTACCACAGTACTGTTATAGGCACCTCACCTCTTTGTTCAGAAATCAGAAACCTCAAACATGCTTCCCTGTGAGAGTTTCCTGCTTAGTAATGTAATGGGCTCCTTTTAAAACAGTGATACTTGTAGGGGAAGAGAATGAAACTCCAGGAAGCTGGTACCTTTCAGAAACATGTGCAATATCTCTCTGTGGCATGCCCATATTCTTTAGCGTTCATCTGAGTTTTTGCTGGAGCCATGCTACTATGTCATAAAGGGCCAGAAGGGAAAAGGACTCAGCCCAGATAACTTCTGTCATCTGTAGTATCCCTCATCCCCAAGATCCAGAGAGATATCACAGATCTGAGGCTTAGGGGCTTAAACCCCATCTTCTATATGAGGGAAACCCAATCCCTCCCTGAAACCGTAGTATTGACTAATTCCTGATAAATCAGTGTGGCAGGTATTGTTTGCAAGCTCCACCCTAGATATAAGGGAGGCAAAAGTGAGCAGAGGTTGCTGGAGTCTAAGCTAGGAAGTGTCTGCAGGGAAACCTTATGAATAGTCAAATGTAAGGAGAAGGATTAGCCTGAGATTTAAGGGGTTTTGTTGTTATCTGAATTCTGAATAAAGCCAACCAAGAAGGGGGGAGTAAGTTTGGACTAAATCTAGTGGGTGCAGATTCTGTTCCATGGCAGACTGCGAATTACACCTGCTTACATGCACACTTCAGGGTTTTGCTTTCCTTCCACTATGATTCATCCGTTAAATAATTCTGTATTGAAAGAGGAAATAGTCTAAAATATATCGTCTTCAGGATCTCTTCACTCTCTGCATAGTCTTATCTCCCCTCCACTACTTTCACTAATAAACATTCAAAACAAACAAAAAACAAACGAAATAAGTTTTCTCTTCACACAACCCAACTTGTCCTTCTGCTGGATTTTGCAGTGAAGTCATAGTGCAAGACATATGACACAATATTTTCCTGGGTAACAAATTAATACCAAACACTGGATTTTAAGACTTTGCTTCAAGTTCAAGCAGATGCAGAGGTTTGGAGGTGAGGTCGGGTTAGGGAGAGTGAAAAGGAAAGCTCTTATGATAAAGAAATTTGTGTTTTGAATAAATCTATTTTCCTTTCAGATTTGCTCTGACAAGCAAACTCTCCTTCAAATAAAACGACATGCCAAACAAACACCATACCTTGTTGTTTTTTACGGCACATCACTGTGAAAAGCGTTGCAAATGCTGAGATGACAACTAAGGGAACGGTAATGGCAATGGCCCTTATTGGTCCAGCCCACGGGGAATGTACTTTAAAAAATAAAGCAGAATTAGCACTGTGCAAGTAAGTTATGGTATCATTATCTAATCTTATCTTCATATTTGATACTGACTGCCACTGCAGCACGCTATCATCAAATAATTCTCAAATATACAAAATATAAAGCTATGATCTGAGTGCCTTCCAATAATGCATTAAATAAGGTGACTAACGTCTATTGCATGTGGTTTGTTCTGTCTCATTCTCTCCCCAGGGAAAGAATTGTGTGTGTAGGGCAGTTTTGTTTTGGTTGGGTTCTGTTTATTTTTTAAATGTTCTGCTCTGTTTTTATGTTAGAGAAGGCAGGTTGAAGAAATGTGCCTTGCACTTGGAATGAAGTTGGTGAGGTTTCTGATGGTCCTTGGTGCCTGTGGGAATTTGGCATCAAATTGGTCCCAGAGAAAGCTCTGTCTCCTGCACAGATAAGTCTACCCTAATGGTTGAAAGTTCCATAGTGCTTGAGGAACAAGTTGTCACCCACAGTCTTCATCCCATCATGGGATCTTTGTGATAATTGATTGCAAGGTAACCACTGTAGAACTTTATTTAGTGTGTGATTACATTAGTCCTACAATAGGTTGCTTACATATTTGCATTACATTATTTCCACACTCTGCTTGCAGGCTACTACTTGCATGTGACTAAGATACAGTCTCATCAATTTTTAAACTGATTTTTTACACTAGTGTATATAGCAAAAATTAGTTTCTGGTAAGGATTCCTCGTTCTACAATATTTTGATGTAAAACTACTAACAGCCAAAATCATATTTATACTTAATTTTATCTTGCACAATTTGCTTTTGCAATTCTTTACAAGCACAAAATGGAAGTAAAAATCACAGATGTACAAAAGCAATATTATTTTTTGTCAAAAAGATCACAAGACTGCATTTAAGTGTGTGGTCAAACCCCATTAGTCCTATCATTATTATTCTGGCAAATGATCTTCAACACAAATTATCACTACAAACGAGTACAAGTTGACTTTAAAAAGAAAATTCTTACCTGGTTTTAGTGCATAGTGCATTGTTTTCCTTGTTGTGTTACTGTCATCAACCAGCTTTAAAAAAGAAAATTCTCATTATAAATACTGGAAGAGATACAGAAAAATGCTTTTTGCAATGTGAAAAACACTGCAATTACCCCAAGGACCAGAACTGAGGGAAGCTACCATTACAAATGACCGATGAGAAGTACCTAGAATTAGTGATTTCTAGATAGGATCAGGGATGAGTAGAATACAAATCATATTGCGGTAAAACTGGAATACTATCCTCAAACAAAACCTGCCTATTAAAAAAAGGAAACAACCCAACCCAATTAATGTCCAAGACAAAGGAAAAGGGGGTAAGAGGGAGGGAGGAGGAATGGAAGTGGGATGTAGGGGTAAAAGTCTCATGAATAGGCTCCATATTCTTTGAATCCTCTCTATTAATAAAAAATGGAGATGGTTAAATTTTTTCACAATCAGCAAAAATACACAAAACATCTTCAATGAACATTTTCATGAACATTTTTTGCCTTTTCTTCCCCTACTCAAATAAAAGCACCTAATAGACTTTTACTCAGTGGGTCCAAAATCCTCAACATAATTATTTTATGTTGTTGGATGATCATATTACAGCAGTAACTCAGTTAGCTTTTTGCCATTTGCATCTGAGCAGGAGGTTGCATGCCTTTGTTACCTCAAGATTAGAATATTAAAAGGTGCTCTACAGGGGGCTACCCCTTAAAGCTATTTGAAGACTGAGTTGGTGCAGAATGCAGCAGCTTGCTTACTGAATAGGGGATCTCGCTGGGACCATATTGTACAAGGTATTCCAGAATCTGCATTGGCTGCCTACTGGTCCCCGGGTAGAGTTTAAGATGTTGGTTATGATCTCTAAAGTCCTAAAAGGCCTGGGACCTGCCTGCCTGAGAAACCAGCCACATCAGATCCCCTGACATACTGCCAAGTTGTGGTCAGCAGAGATGCTTGAGCTGGATCCCTCTTGTTATAAAAGACAGGGAGAAACTGGCAGGACAAGGCATTCCCTGTGAGCGGCCCAGGACTCTGCAACCCACTCCCTTCCCTGGTCTAAAGTAGCCAGAATTTAGGGACTTTCCAGGCATGCTGCAAAAGCCATCTGTCTGACAGGATTTGGAGGACTGAGGGTTTGTTAGTGGAATGATGGCATGGTGGGGTAAGAAGGAGTTTTTTTTTAAGCTTCCTGCCTGAGTGACCTGGGCTGGCTGAGTTGCACTATTTTTCCTTGTTTGAACATTTGTTTTTTTAATGCTGCCTGGGTAATTTGTTATGTCAACCCACCTAGAGTTTAGGAGTTTTCTTCACTGTAGAATTTCAGAATTAAGAACACCTTGGTAATGGAGGTTGTTCGGAACTCTGAAATGTTCCTAAGTCCGAACAAAATGTTATGGTTGTTCTTTCAAAAGTTTACAATTGAACATTAACTTAATACAGCTTTGAAATTCTACTATGTAGAAGAAAAATGCTGCGTTCCCTTTTTGTATTTAGTGGTTTACATTTAACACAGTACTGTACTGTATTTGGGGGGTGTTTTTGTGTGTGTGTGGGCGGTGTCCCTGCTGCTGCCTGATAGAGTACTTCTGGTTCCAAATGAGGTGTGTGGTTGACTGGTCAGTTCATAACTCTGAGGTTCTACTGTATTGTTAATATTTAAACCTAAAGAAATAAGCAACATTTACAATATAATTAAGATGGGTCCAAGCTCCAGAATTCTGAATAGGATTTTGGTTTGGTGCACAGCAAGGGATGCAGCAGTGATCAGTGCTCGGGAAAGCAGAGAGATTGCAACTGTGCTTGGCTTCTGCATGAGGGAGGTGCAAGACAGGGAAGCTTTTTGCTCTTTTTCCACTACTGCACAGCCATGCAAGGCCCAAGTATGATCTGACCTAAAAATGTTAATTTGCCCCACTGAATTCAGTGAGGGTGTACAAGGCTGTAAATTACAGCAGAATGTGGCCCACGGTATTTTATTTGCAATTAATTTATTTATCTTACTTCTTTAGCTGCATTAAATTAGCTCTTCTCAAATATTACCTCAATGATGTAATCCCCTGGAGCTATATTCTGAAGAACACAACTTGTGATATCCGTGTTTTGTTCCTGCAAAGAAAAGGAAGGAAACTATTTTACAAGTAGTTCACATGCTTTACAAAGCTAACGGAAAACGCATTTGCAGCTAATGTTATTGATTTGAAAATTCACATTTCCACTATGTACACAGGCACCTTCCATCAAACAAAATCCAATTCAATACTGATAAAGAAATACAAACGTCTCTACTCAAATGTCTCAGGACTGGAATCTCCGGCCACCAAAGGCCTATGAAAGTTTGAGATAACATGTTAAGTTTTACACTATACCCTGAAGCTCCTTAACCTCAGGCGCTTGTGGACTGAACAACCTGCCACGGATCATTTAACTCAACAAAATGAAAGCAACCCAGCAGACTGCAACTGCCTTGATAAATGATCTCTAAATGCTAAAGGTCTGATTCCCTTCTACCCTGCACCTTATGTAGCCATTCACATCAGTGCAATATTTCAGCACATTTTACAACCTCTTTACATTGGTGTAAATAACGAAACAAACAGCAGGGTGACAGTGAATTTGGACCAAAGATTTACACTGTAAACTCTTCTGAGCAAGTACTATACCTTCCTAAATGTCTGCATAGCACCTAGCACATTTTGGACCCTACTATAACAAAAATGGGTAATAAAATGGAAAACTAATTTTAAACATACGGACATGACAGTATCAATAGACAATTAAGCTATACATCCACCCAGTTTAAGGGCTTGTCTACACTATTACTTTTGTCCGCATAACTTATGTTGCTCAGGGGTGTGAGAAAAACACCCCCTGAGCAACATAAGTTACGCTTTCAGAAGTGCCAGCGCAGACAGTTCTATGTCGGCAGTAGAGCTCGTGGAGGTGGTTTTATTACGTTGACGGGAGAGTTCTCTCCTGCTGACATACAGCGGTTACACGAGCAATCTTACAGCAGCGCTGCTACATCGGTACAGCTGTGCTGCTGTAAGCTCCCTAGTGTAGACCAGCCCTAAATAATAGTTACTAGCAGTACCAGTAGGAAAGATGAAACATTACCCAAACGTATGGAGTTGTTGTATTCAGCAAAATAAATCCATATCATTGCCATCAGTCTATGGTACACACTTCCCATAAAGCGTTGGCCTATTATTATTTTATTTTTGGATAACTCTGATTTTAGCACATAGGTTTCTCACCAGAGCTCTAAAGGGCATAGCCCACTGTATTTTTTAATTTTGTTCTCATACATTCCTTCCCCCGAAAGCTTCCATCACAGTCAGACTTATTTTCTAACAATATCAGAAGCTATTTATTAAAGACTGCATTATTTTTGAACATCCAAACTTTTCCCATTTCCGGTGAATTGCTTAGTACAAGACCCCCCTGGGTTTGGATGGGCATTGTATTGGGCCCACAGAGACCACGAGCTATAATTTTCCCACCGACCACTGCCAGCTCATCCCTCTTTTAAACATGAAGGGAAGTTTAACTAAATGCTCAAATAAAGGGCTACCTTGGGGAGTTACTTCAGATGAACAAGATTTAAGGAGTTGAAATTCTGTTCAGAGGGAGCATATGAAAAGAGGAAAATATTAATAATTATAAATAAAAATACAATTAAAAACTATTAATTAGAGTGTGCCCTTTGGGGCAAAGGCAATATCTTGCCGTGTATTTATACGGCACCTCGCACAATGGAGACCCAATCCTGGTTTGGGCCTTTGGTTACTCCCAAAATACAAATAATATAAAAATCCTTTACATTTTTTAAACATGTGAAAAGCTAAGGTCATCTAGAATTTTTAATGGTTACCACAAATCGTTAAAACAACAGTCGCGAAACCCTGTAACGTACTTGTCTGCAGGTCTTTTGTTTAAAGGATCCTTCATCCTTAAGTTTGTAGTGAAGATAGTAATATTTAAAGCCAAAGTTGTGAGGTGCGTGATCAAAACACACTTGCATGTTAAAACCTTGCTGGGTAATATTCAGATTCCTGGGCTTCCAGACTGTCAGAGGAGAGATATTTATGGATTGGAAAATTACTATTTCAAGAACAATGAAATTTTTGTAATATGAATGAATGGAAAATACTATATTTTACTTACAAGGTTTGCAGGCAAGGTTTTCTGGCTGTAGCAACAATTCACATGCTACAAACACACACACACAAAAATATTAATAATAAAAGATTAGGTTCTCCAATGGCTATACTCCAGAAAGAGAAAGAGGGGAGAAAAAGAAGGCAGAAAAATGGGAGCTATTTCATCATTTTTGTTTATCCAGCGCCTCCCCAAACAGTGCAGAATGAACAGATTTTGCCATATTTAGTAAGCTCAGCATACTTGTCATTGCTTAAATCATTCTCCACCTCTACACATAAAAAACAGCCTACTCAGTTTGTTTGAAATAACGTTACTTATTGAAATAAACAATATGTGAGTAAGGGTGAACAGAAGCTAATGTATAAAACACATTTACACGACTATATATAAAATGTTATTTTAGTCAGCGTCACCAGAGTGGACTTGAAATACCCAATCAATTGGGAAAAATTACTTACTCTAAACTCTTTTTAGAGCATTTTAGGGAGAAGAAAATCCTGAAGAGTGGAGGTTCTTAGCAGGGGGGAAAAAAGATTGATTGCCAAGATTTAAAAAAATAGTGTACCTAAAGTTATATAGGCACCTAAGAATAGCTATTCTGGAATAACTACCTATGTGGACATTCTATTCCAGAATAAAAACGACTTGATTCTGGA
Organism: Lepidochelys olivacea; assembly: GCF_965140295.1. Classification (NCBI taxonomy): domain Eukaryota; kingdom Metazoa; phylum Chordata; order Testudines; family Cheloniidae; genus Lepidochelys; species Lepidochelys olivacea. The sequence continues at coordinate 25,685,046 of NC_140417.1, read as the reverse complement.
ATAATAAATAATTATAGATTTAGGAATCTATCTTTAGGAATCCATTTTAAAATCTTGAACTTGAGACAATCTTGACCTTGGAAGTTTCTTCACTGCGGGTTTTCAAAAGGAGGCTAGATAGACACCTGTCTTAGATGGTTTAGACACAACAAATCCTCTATCTTGGCAGGGGGTTATACTAGATGACCCTTGTGGTCCCTTCTAACTCTATGATTCTAAGGACTGTGTAAGCTTTCCCATACTGTCCTGCCATTGACACTATTCATTAAGAAGGAAGACGCAGTCTCCATACGAACATAATTGCCAGGCTAGATCAGACCTGAGGCTATCTAATCCAGTATTCTGACTCCAAAAGTGGCCAACACCAAATGGTTCAGGGGAAAATGCAAGAAACCCTACAGTAGGCAGATGTGGGGCAATCTGCTGTCCGTGGTGGCCACCCCTAGGCCTCTGCTACACAGAGGCTATTACTTTTGCCAATTTCTCTGTAGTGGTCAGGGGTACTAGAATAATTTTTATAGTGGGGGTGTTGAGAGCCATTGAACCAAGTTGTAAATCCTGTATATAATGGAAACCACTTCAAGCCAGGAGGTGCTGCAGCATGCCTCGCACCCTTAGTTCCAGCACCTACGGTAGTGGTTTTATAATTTGAAGTTTTGTCCACTACAGACCAATCTGTGGTCTGTAAACTAATTTCATTTAGGACTCTGCCTGGATGTGAACCTCATCCCCAAGATCACAGCAGGTGCTTCCTCTCCTCAGCCACCTATCCCCTTAAATTCTGCCTCTTCTGTTTTCCTGACTGAGGCCAGATTTACAAAAGAAAATTAGGTCAGTATAACTACGTCGCTCAGTAGTGTGAAAAATCCACACCCCTGAGAGATGCAGAAAAACCAACCTAACCTCTGCTGTAGAAAGTACTAGGCCAATGTGAGAATTCTTCTGTCAACCTGGCTACCGCCTCTTGGAGAGGTGGAGAACCTACACTAACGGGAGAAGCATGCGCTGCCACTGCAGCATTTTAAGTGTAGACAAACCCTAAGGAAAGAAAAAAAAAAAAGGGTGGGGGGGGAAGGTAAGGAGGGGGAAGATAATATGTATGATACTTACGTCGAGTTCTGAAGAAAAATGGGTGGTAATTACTTTCATTTTTAATGGAAGGAAAAGGAACAATCTTTACAAAATAATCAGTTTCAAATTTCAGATTCAAAAAAGGCTGAGATTCCATTCCCTAAAAACATAAATATAAATAAAGAGATTTTGATATACTCTTCAGTCATCTGCCATGGCCATTTAGGAGTATATTGTTTTAAAACAAGCCCACAATTCTCCTGGACATGAACAAAAGTTAAGTGCTTTAGGAATCCTATGGCCTCATCCTTCTCTTGCCACCTGTGCACTACCATGCAGGGAGCCCCATAGAGATGGATTCTGCACTGCTAAAGGAGTGCACATCTGCTGCACAGTTCCTCAGAATAACGCCCCCTCATTGCAGTGAAGTTGCTAGTTCCACCAACAAGGGAGCCTCAGTAGATGGGGAGTGAGGGCTAGATTTGCCCCTAAATTAAAAATATCATGAATAAAAATGCTTAATTTTTTTGCAAGCAAATTGCTGGCTAGTAAGCAGTACATTTAAAAGAAAAGTTTAATAAAACATAAATGTCTCTTTCAAGCTCACATGCAAAATCAAACCAATAATGAATTTTTCCCAAAAGCATATCACTTACAGTTCTTTTAAAACCAGAGTTGAGCTGCTTTGGGTCTTTTAAAACCATTTGCTGACACTGTCTTCCCTCTGATTTTAACTCCTCAAGTATTACTCGAAATCCTTTCAGGAATTCAATCCCTGCAGACATTTAATTAAAATCCAGACAAATATTTCAAAAATACATTTCACTGTGTGTGATGCAATTTCGAAGTACTACACTTGTTAAAAAATAATGCCTAACCACCATTGTATCCCACCTGTATCAGATGTTTGTGTACCTGTCAGCTGGGTGTCAATAATAATTCTTCCTTTCTCTCAATATTTTTCTCACTTGTCTATCTAGAATTTAATTTCTTCTGCACTGAGGCTGTCAGTCTATATCTGTACAGTGCTCAGCTCAAATGGGGCCTCACCTCAATTGGTCCTTTGGGTTTTACCATACTACAAATAAATAAAATCATCATCATCATCAGGTTTGGTAATACACTGTATTTGTTCAATTTTCCCATTACAAATAGTAAACAATTTTGTAACATTTTTCACAAAGAATGGAAACACTGCATCCATACTGTGTTCCTGTCATTTATAAGACCACTGGACTACAGTGGCTGGATGCAGTAGTTATGATTTTTTTTTTTAGTTCTAATATTGCAGAACAGCAGAAGAATTAGCGGAAGTAGAATTACTCTTTATTTAGACCAGTGAATAACTATAGTTACGTACAAGTAAGACTGACACTACACCCATTTTGCTCAAGAGACAGTAGACTCTCAGAAAAATGTTGTGATATTGCTTGCTAATGTTCTCACCATGGTATTGCACCAGGACATTACACTGAGTCATGATGACGCAAATGTCACAATGCCAGAGAGTTGTGCTTCGATTATGTTGTGGATCAGATGTCAAAGTTGCCTCCCAGTTCTTCAAGCCCCACTACCATCACCACTGAGCTATGTAATTACAAGTGTTCTACATATGTCAGAATATAATGTTTACCAGAGACACCACTGCAGTCAACATAAGATAAAGATGACATAAACCAAAATGGATTAATGCCACTTAACATTATATGCTTATCTAGATGTGTGTGTTCCCATGAGCCTCTTCTATTTCTCCAGTTTTAAAAAATGTTTTATAATCTTGAAAAGAGAAAGAGCCATGACCTGCCCAATGTGTTCTTAATATTAAGTGGAACAAAAGCACTGTTTGTGCTAACATGCAGACCATGAAAGAGAAAAGTGTCTGGTCTCCCTATCACCTGAGACCCTTCAACTGCAGTTCTGTACTGATACTTTCAAAAGGATTAACCTCTGATCATTACAGGAGAGAATACCAAGTTTTGAATCCCCTGGAGATTTGATTTATCCAATCGGCAGCTGCAGATTACCAAATTCACTAATACTATGCTACTCAAAACATTAGGTATCATTTTCACATTCTCTTAATACCCAATAACAAATTTATTCACTATTTTCTGTTACAAATTTAGCTGTTATCAGATGTGATTATGCACACATTATTTACAAATGGACCAAATGTGACAGAGAAGCTCCAGGTAATTTTTCTTCTCTTTCTAGAACGTTTTCAGGGGACTTAAGCATTATAATCATTCAGTGTGGTACTGGCTCCAGAGGTTCGGGGGTCATGAACAGGGGAAAGGAAGGGCACGAGGTAAAAAGTTTGGGGGACCACTCCTTTACACACAAAACATAGCATTAAAAATCATTCTACACCTTTTAAACAATTACAGTTTAAAAAATATGAAGGTTGTTTATACACAAAGAAAAATTTGAAATTAAGACAGAAAATGGTTTCTTCACTTATTATCCTTCTGCTCTTCCATCAGAGTCTCAACTTTGAATTTCTTTGCATTTATAGTTTATACTGCCTCATATTGTCACTACTAGAAGAAATTTATTTCTCATAATTAAAACATTTAGAGCTGAAGCTGCTTATCTACTTGAGGACTAGACCCTAAATGCAGATTGGAGTAATAACATAAATAAGTATTTATAGATTTTATACAGAAAAAAATGAACTACAGATCCTTTTGCTGTAATTTAGTTCTGTAGTGTAAATAGATATCTGGTATTTTGTTTAGTCCATATATTGAATTGCTGCAGTGCTAATATGAATATATATGGGTTTGTCTACACTTGAAATGCCACAGTGGCACAGCTTCACTCCTGCAGGACTTCAGTGTAGACACCACCTACGGCAATGTGAGGGGTTCTCCCATTACCATAGGTAATCCACCTTCCTGAAAGGTAGTAGCTAGATGGACAGAAAAATTCTTCTGTTGACCTAGCACTGTCTACACTGGTCAGCTTAACTATACCACTCAGAGGTGTGGATTTTTCACACCCACGAGTGACACAGTTAAGCTGACTTGAGTTTCCAGTGTAGACCAGTTCTGTCAAAATGTTAGGACAGTAGTTACTCCACATTTGCAATGCTGCAGTTCAAACATTGATGAAGTGAGCTGTAGCTCACGAAAGCTTATGCTCAAAAAAATTTGTTAGTCTCTAAGGTGCCACTAGTACTCCTTTTCTTATTGATATCTCAGCCACTTAACACTCTTTTCTTTTAAAAGAAATGCACTCCTCATTACGGATAAAGATTTTGCAAACTGAGTACAAAGCATTCAGAACACTTAAACTTAGATTCTTGAACATGTGCAATTTAAAAACAACCAATCTCTTGGAAAGTTGAATATTTGTTTTCCCTTTATGTAAAGCAGTGGTCCCCAAACTTTTACCTTGTGCCCCTCCTTTCCCCTGTTCATGACCCCCGAACTCCTGGAGCCAGGGCTGGGAGAGGGGACTTGTCTTTTCCTCTCATATTAATTAAGGCCTTATCAAAGTAACTTAGTTATACACAGAAGCATACATTTTATTGGAATCTAATAATAAATAATATTAGAATATTTAAAAAAATAAAACTGGAGCCTTTTTGTTTGCTGAATACAGATTCCAATAAAATATATGCTTCTGTGTATAACTAAGTTACTTTGATCAGGCCTTAATTAGCATGAGAGGAAAAGACAAGTTATTTTAAAGTAATATGATCACGGAGAGACTGTTACAAAAGAGATGACGATTTAAACTGTTTTGTTGTCTAATACTTACCAAGTAGATTTGCTGTCCAAAGTATTGTCACTGCAACTTGTTCAGAACATGCATACTGGCTGACTGTTATATTTTGCACATCTCCAATCATGTGTTTTCCCACTGAATTCAAATAAGGAGTGCAATCTAAAAATATCGAGAAACAAATCACTTAAATAAAACATACTATGACAAAGTTCCTCCTCTACATTGGTGGGTCTTGCGCTTATTGGCGGATTTGCTCGCCTTGGAGCTTCACGGCAGCCCTCAGTTTGGCTGTTTTCATGAACCCACAGTCCAGGTCAACTCCTCCTGTGTCTGACCAGCAACTGAGAGGTTTGGGGGGAACCTGGGCCCGCCCTCTACTCCGGGTTCCAGCCCAGGGCCCTGTGGAATGTAGCTGTCTAGAGTGCCTCCTGAAACAGCTGTGCAACAGCTACAACTCCCTGGGCTACTTCCCCATGGCCTCCTCCCAACACCTTCTTTATTCTCACCATAGGACCTTCCTCCTGGTCTCTAATCATGCTTGTACTCCTCAGTCCTCCAACAGTATGCGTTCTCACTCTCAGCTCCTAGCGCCTCTGGCTCCCCGCTCCTCACACGCGCACCACAAACTGAAGTGAGGTCCTTTTTAAACCCAGATGCCCTGATGAACCTGCCTTAATTGATTCTAGCAGCTTCTTGATTGGCTGCAGGTGTTCTAATCAGCCTGTCTGTCTTAATTGTCTCCAGAAGGTTCCTGATTGTTCTGCAACCTTCCCTGTTACCTTACCCAGGGAAAAGGGACCTACTTAACCTGGGGCTAATATATCTGCCTTCTATTACTCTCCTGTAGCCATCTGGCCCAACCCTGTCACAATACAAGTTGTCTTGTGCAGGACCAAATAATTCATAAACTGACACAGGACAAAATCTGGAAAGCCTTGTTTATGCTACTAGTGCCAATAATGCTATTCATGTGAGTAAAGTGATCAAGATTTAGTTTATTCCTAAACATTTTTTGAAAAATAAACAAACTTAAAACTAGGAACTTCAAATACCTCAATTATTGTATTATTATATTTACAGCACATTAAGTCTACAATGGGGCTTTAGTGCCAGGATAACTAAAAACAATGTGGGCACTGTAAAATCCCTGTTTGGGTGAATGTACTCCTAAACCATTCCAGGAGATCAAACTTTAATTTGTTAATTTTCCTAAAGCATTCTGGTTTAATTTTCTTTACTGTTTTTACGTGCAATTATTAATATCAATCCCACTACTTCTCAATTATCCAGCTTTCAGGCCTACAGATGACTTAGTGGGCTTTGCTCCCATCACCTCAGATGAAGAGAGACAGAGACAGAAAACAGCTTAATTTCACAAAATGAGATTCTATAACACTGGTAGTTAACCACAAAATAAATCACACCTGAGTGATTCCTTAACACACCAAATATTTTGTTCATCTGGTAATAATACCACATGTACTACAGGTGAACCGGATGACTCCAGAGGGCAGGACACCTACAATGGAGGCTGCAGTTTCCAAAGGGAAGCAAAATTCTTTACTCTCCAGTACAGCAAAAACAGAAGAAAAGGTTTTTGGTTTTTTAAATCTTTTTCAAATCTTCTTCCTTGTCCCCTCTACATATTCTCCTAAAATATCACAAGCATACAGACTGCGAATCATCGATTCTAGACACCATTAACTACAACTATTTTCACTAGCTGTGAATATGTCCTTGGACCTAGTCCATGTTGTCCAAACAGCTCAGCAAGTTGTACCACAGTAATATCAGTACAATAATCAATTATTCAAAATTTGATTCTAGGTACTCGACTATACTATGCTTGCAAATGAAGTTGACTGATATGATCAAGCCAATGCAGAAAATAAGAATTTAAATCAAATACACTCCCTTGAAAACTACAAATGAAAAATTATTAATCACACAAACTGAATCTCTGAAGTGGGCTTTCTACCATGAATGACAAGGGTGAGCTGTTTGGCTCCTTTAGGTAATTGTTGCATAATTAAGAACAATATATTCTGTACTGTATTAAGTTTTATGAAAATTGAGCAATTAGTCCTCAGTTATTGTAAGTGGAATTTGTTGCTAAAAGTCAACCAAATGACAGCATGACTTTCCTCTTAGGAGAATAGAAATCTCGCTTTCAATGGAAAGTTTGGAGGACAACTTCTTGCAAGTTCTGGATGCAATTAACAGCCTTACCTAAGATTTTGGATCCTAGTTACTAAAATGCTATGCTGAAATAACAATTTGCCAAAATGCAATATAGCACAAAATGTCTTAGGGTTGAATGCGAGTTCCTGATTTAAAATGTTTAAAAAGAACACAGCAGTGAACAATTTGCAGGCTTTACAGGGAGGCATTTTTTCTGTTAAATCCAAGTTAAATACGAAACTGGATAAACATTTATTTTCTCACTTTGAACAAATTATTTAACCCCTACTATGTAGTGTCTTACCTCATGGGCAGGCTATGCAACAAAATAAATGCCTTTTAAATCAGAGCTAGGTAGCCAAATTATTCTCTCTCTTGGCTCTTCTTTATCAGTATATGTTTCTGTATTATGTAAAATCTTAAGCCTTGGTATAGGGGACCTCCTTGCAGTACTGCCAAACTTAAATAACCCCCTTAATCAGGGAGTTTGGAGCAGCATTTTAAATTAACATTTGTCATTGGTTAACCTCAGATCCTGATGCAAGAATTAATGGTAAAAAACATGACAGTTATTAGGGTGTAAACAGGCTGCACTGTGTGAACCTACAAGTGGGTATCACTGCTCTGATTGCTATTTCCTGCTTTTCTTTATTCAGGTAAGAAATTATTACCCTCTTCTAGTGACCATTTATTCCATGTAGGATCTGATAGGCATAAATTATGCTGGCTTTCTTTAAATGCTAATGTGAGGTTAGACATAGAATAGGAATTCACAATAAAGGATTTAGATTTCAGAAATTATCATATAAACAGAAAGAAAAGGAGTACTTGTGGCACCTTAGAGACTAACCAATTTATTTGAGCATGAGCTTTCGTGAGCTACAGCTCACTTCATCAGATGCATGCCGTGGAAACTGCAGCAGACTTTATTTATACACAGAGAATATGAAACAATACCTCCTCCCACCCCACTGTCCTGCTGGTAATAGCTTATTTAAAGTGATCATCAGGTGGGCCATTTCCAGCACAAATCCAGCTTTTCTCACCCTCCACCCCCCCACACAAATTCACTCTCCTGCTGGTGATAGCCCATCCAAAGTGACAACTCTTTACACAATGTGCATGATAATAAAGTTGGGCCATTTCCTGCACAAATCCAGGTTCTCTCACCCCCTCACCCCCCTCCCAAAAACCACACACACAAACTCACTATCCTGCTGGTAATAGCTCATCCAAAGTGACCATTCTCCCTACAATGTGCATAATTAAGGTGGGCCATTTCCAGCACAAATCCAGGTTTTCTCACATCCCCCCCACCCCCATACACACACAAACTCACTCTCCTGCTGGTAATAGCTCATCCAAACTGACCACTCTCCAAGTTTAAATCCAAGTTAAACCAGAACATCTGGGGGGGGGGGGGGCGGGGGGGTAGGAAAAAACAAGAGGAAATAGGCTGCCTTGCATAATGACTTAGCCACTCCCAGTCTCTATTTAAGCCTAAATTAATAGTATCCAATTTGCAAATGAATTCCAATTCAGCAGTTTCTCGCTGGAGTCTGGATTTGAAGTTTTTTTGTTTTAAGATAGCGACCTTCATGTCTGTGATTGCGTGACCAGAGAGATTGAAGTGTTCTCCGACTGATTTATGAATGTTATAATTCTTGACATCTGATTTGTGTCCATTTATTCTTTTACGTAGAGACTGTCCAGTTTGACCAATGTCCAGATTGGACTGCCATGTACATTGGTCAAACTGGACAGATGTTTGGTTTAACTTGGATTTAAACTTGGAGAGTGGTCAGTTTGGATGAGCTATTACCAGCAGGAGAGTGAGTTTGTGTGTGTATGGGGGTGGGGGGGATGTGAGAAAACCTGGATTTGTGCTGGAAATGGCCCACCTTAATTATGCACATTGTAGGGAGAATGGTCACTTTGGATGAGCTATTACCAGCAGGATAGTGAGTTTGTGTGTGTGGTTTTTGGGAGGGGGGTGAGAGAACCTGGATTTGTGCAGGAAATGGCCCAACTTTATTATCATGCACATTGTGTAAAGAGTTGTCACTTTGGATGGGCTATCACCAGCAGGAGAGTGAATTTGTGTGGGGGGGTGGAGGGTGAGAAAAGCTGGATTTGTGCTGGAAATGGCCCACCTGATGATCACTTTAGATAAGCTATTACCAGCAGGACAGTGGGGTGGGAGGAGGTATTGTTTCATATTCTCTGTGTATAAATAAAGTCTGCTGCAGTTTCCACGGCATGCATCTGATGAAGTGAGCTGTAGCTCATGAAAGCTCATGCTCAAATAAATTGGTTAGTCTCTAAGGTGCCACAAGTATTCCTTTTCTTTTTGCGAATACAGACTAACACGGCTGTTACTCTGAAACCTGTCATATAAACAGAGGGCTCATATGAAATTGTGACCAAGGATAAACGAAGATATATCAGAATGAAACAAAACGATTTCCTTCAGTGTTTCCAGTAAGCGTACTAGGTTTTAATACATAAGGACTTGACTCCAACTCCAGCAACCAGTCAGTGATGTAGTTGTAAAGGTGCACACTCCAAATGTAGACAAAGAAAGTTGTTATTTGCACTGATGCTGTTTATTTTAGCTCCACTGCTGCAAAATCGGGGCTTTCCTAGTCTACGCATTAAGTTTACACTGGTGCAGCTATACTGGTGGTGGGCCACTGACTGCCAAAACAGGGTAAAGTCCCAATGCAGATATGGCCCTGGTATACCCAACAGATAGCTGAGTATGTGTTAGCATATCCTGAGCCAAGAGATGCAAATCAGATTATAGTTCATGAGAGAACAAACTAAAACTCAGATATTTAACATTAATCATTGGAATGAAACCTATTTCTAGTATATTCCCTTTACATGAGGACAAATTAAATTTATTTTCTACTTAAAGGAACTCAACTCCGTTTACACACAAAATTTAGATTTCAGAAAAACAAGCTTTTACAAACTTAAAAACAAACACATTTTTTCTCATGAATTTAGAAGCTGGGAATGGGCGACAGAGGATGGATCACTTGATGATTACCTGTTCTGTTCATTCCCCCGGGGCACCTGGCTTTTGCCACTGTCGGGAGACAGGATACTGGGCTAGATGTCCTTTGGTCTGACCCAGTAGGGCCGTTCTTATGTTCTTAAGTCAATGAAACACACAAAGGGTACAAACTATACTAGATTTTTAAACCTTTTCAGTATTAAATAAATCTACATTCTTATTACTAGTATATGTAAGGAAAAACTACTAAAACCATATAAACCTTACAGACAATTTACTTTTAAAATCACCACTAGCTAATTTTAGAGTGTAAATATGTCTTCCTTTTAAAGAGACCAAAGAAAAATTAAGCAATGTAAAACTTGGCATAATGGAATCCTGCTTTACATGGCATAAATTTTGGTAAGCATGGATGAAGTGACTGCCTATTTTTGGCAGCTGCTGCCTCCTGTATGGAAGTTTACTTTTGAATGACAGAGACATTGGATGGGCTCAGAATGGATAACAGACAGTAGAAATGTGTTTTTATTATTAATTATTATAATTTAGTAAAAATATCTCACCAAAAGCATTTTTCAATCATCTTTGTTTACACAAACCTACGGTTCACAAACCTACAAGAATTGTGAGAATTATTTTTTTTAAAAGTCATGTTGCTATAGAAGAGTGAGATTTGGGCTTTTAAAGCATTTTTCAATCATCTTTGTTTACATAAACCTACAGTTCACAAACTCACAAGAATTGTGAGAAAATTTTTTTTAAAAGTCATGTTGCTATAAAAGAGTAAGAGTTGGGCTTTTTGTTTTTGAGAGAACTTGAGATTTTTATCTGTTGTAGGTGATTAACTTACTGTCATATTTAAAGGTGACATTAAGCATTCCACTGTTTTTGCTGATTGGTGGCAGCACCTACAGAGAAACAACAGAAAAATATAGTGAAAAAAAAATGACTGCTTTGAGTTTACACAAACATTTTAATTTTAGGTGTTTCGATTTGGCATCACACACAAAAAGAAAAGCCTCCCATGGAAATCCATGGTGAGTTACATTGTCTTCAACTGTCAGGCAGCCAACGTGAACACAACCAATGCAAGAACAGATTGCAGCATTCCTGAAATTCTATATTCTCTCCTACCAGTAGCTTTCAAATACACAAAGGCATCAAAACACAAAGAAACAAATTTCAGCACCAAGGAAAAAATCTACAGTTTCTAAGGAGGACAACCTGATCAGCATATCTGAATAATAATAATAAAAAAAATTTGTTTTGGAAGGTACTGGTGTCCCCAAATCCATTATTCTGAACTGACTGGATCTGTACAGAAATACTCCATTAGCCAAGGGATTGGAAAATCAAAAAGTGACTCAAACTTATCTTTAGAGAGGAAATAAAGTGTGACTGAAAGCAGCATCTAATAAGGCTCAAAACCACTAAGCTACAAGCTGTCAAACAAATGTACAGGTGCAAGAAAATGCCAGTCTCTTCTGAGGCCGAGCCCAATTCCTCAGACCTAATGACAAGAAAGCCTGAACAACTAAAAAGAAAAAAAAAAGTCATTCCTAAATATAAAGGGAAATACAGAAGAACACCAGGGCAGTTGCACAGAAGAGTGATCATGGCACCTTAGTTATGTTTTCTTAGTGAAAGCAACTTCCAGGACAGAAATCAAAACCAGGAGGAAATGCCAAGAGAATTCATTGTGGAGCTGGAAGAATCCACAAAAGAGAAATTCCCCATTGTGCTAATCAACTGATGGTGAGTAAGTGCACGAAGGACGAGATGGATTCTGTCCATTTGCTTGACCATCAGGCATATATGGCCAAGTTTTCAGCATGTTCGGAATTTGCCTGCAGATAAATCAGACTGCCTTTTTAAAATGTTTAATTCTATTCAGTGCTTATGAAAGGTGCTGAAGTCATACCTAGAGAGATCAAAGCGTAACCAAAGAACAGGTGTAACAGGATACCAAGAGGCCCTGGGAGTAGCTCACTCCCCATGGCCCTAGGGCTGGGAGGAGTTCTGTGCCCCTGACAATTACTGGGGGGGGGGGGGGGGGGCGGTGTGCTCATTTGCCCCTCCTTGTTCACAACCCTGTGTCCACTGAAGGTAGGACAAGGAGCGAGCAGATTAATCTGCAGCAAGGAAGATTTAGGTTAGATATTAGGAAAAAACGTCTAGCTATAAGGATAGTTAAGCACTGGAAAAGGTTACCCAGTGAGGATGTGGAATCTCTGTCATTGGGAGGTTTCTAACAACAGGTTAGATAAACACTTGGGATGGTCTAGGTATACTTGGTCCTGCCTCAGCACAAGGGGATGGACCAGATGACCTCTCAAGGTCTCTTCCAATCCTACATTTCATACTTGTAAGTGCTTTACAAATTTAAGAGTGATTTATTGTTTTCATTATCTGTTTATATTACAGTAACAGCTAGAGACCCCAATCAATATTGAGGGTCCACCAGGCTATGCTCTGTACAAACACATATTAAGAGGCAGTCTTTGCCAAGAAGAGCATACACTCTTATTCGACAAGAAAAACAGCAGAGAAATATCATTTAAATTCTCTGTTCTTTATTGGTTGGTTGGCTAAAATCAACAAACAGTTAGCAAGATTGCCAACTGGAGCAACTCCAGTTGGAACAGGTTTTGTATCCTAAAACTTTTCTACTAGAGGAACAAGTTTTAAATATCCAGTAAAGTACATTAGATACCAATTTTTAAAATGCAAAAATCTACAGTTTCTCATTGTTTCAGAGTGTTATATTTTGACAGAAATCATGTTTACTTTTAAGCTTGAGACACCTATAATTGTTCATTAAAATGTTTTAAGATTTAATAATTGCCTTTAGGCTATGTTACCAGTTAGCCATCTGTATTCCTAACACGGGAACTATTCCTTCAGCAAATTGCTGCTTTAATTATCGAGTTAACAATTGTACAGATTTGCCTTCAAGTTCACTACCTTTTTGCCTAGTATGTTGCACTCTGGCTTTAGATGTGGCAGCTAAAAAGCAGCTTTTACTTTCAAATATTAATGTTTTTCCCACAAGTAGTACAAATGATTGTTACATTTGTCTCTGGATATTTTAGAGTTGTATTACATTTTATGGGATAAATGAGATCTATCTAAATTCAAATATACATTTAAAGTATCCCTAAAAAACAACTGAGTAAAGGATCAAAGTTATGGAGCCTGATCCTATTATTGCTAAAGACAACAAGAGTTTTGCCACTGATTTCCATGTGTTATCATATATGTCACAGTAGGTATTTAATGCAAGATTACAAAATTGAGTTGCAATATAATACATCAACATTGTTACATTATATGATTATCTCTGTGCAGGTGTAAATGACTGCAAAAGGTGTAAAGCAGTGGAGAAGCAGGCTCTATGGTATCTATAGGAAGTCTATATGGACATACACACCTGTGTATACATATGTATTTATAAATTATATCTACAATATATCATATATTCATGATCATACATCTGCAGTAGTATGTTATCAGTGTCTTTAAGCACTTGGCTTGCATACAAAATTAAAGCAGCACTGTCAAACAGCACAAAAATTTGACTTATTTTAATATGGTATAATCTGGTTCAGGGATAGGGAAAGATCTTACAGATTCTCAACAAACATTTAAGAAACTCACCTTTGCATTGCAAAGAAGCTAGTGGAACAAGTTTGGTTTACAGTTATCTAAATAGGTGTGGCCTACACAAAAAAGGTGCAGTTAATTGCCTGACACTTTTCTCAGAGCAGTGCTATTATCATTGATGATACTGTGGAATGAACAAGGAAATAACTAAAATGAATTCAGTACAGTTTATTATTTCGTATTTGCCTTTTTCAAAACTTGCCTGGAGGGTTTTTTCAAAGCTTACAGCTCTAATATTGATCTAATAATTGAGGAAAAATAAATCAATGTATTGTTTTCTATTTTATGGTAAAATTTACCCACTCTCTCCTATGGGGTTACACAACAAATTAACTCAGTCCTGTAACTCAATTATTACGATCAGGTGTCTTGTTTGTTACAAGTGGCTTTAGATTATGTGGGAATTTATTCCTGAAACACCTGTTGCTTTCATTCGTTCTTCCCAGAAATTACCTCATTTTTTGACATTGTAGAAGGATTATCTAGTAACAGTAGATGCACTGCTAACAATGCCTAAAGCAACAGGAGATGGCTAAGATCTGTAAGCATATGTTTGAAATATCTAGACTCCTTGGACACACATCATCAAATCACACCATGCATGATTCTTCATCAGCTGACCAACTCTAACCATGCAATTGGCTGTGTGGCTTGTGGATGAGACCGTTAAAAGTAAAGTCCTATCTTCTCAGGGTCGTATTTAAGACCCTATTGTACATTTGGGGAAAAAAGCAAGGTTTTGCCCCTGCCCTCCGTTTTCGTGGCTAAAATGTCTCTTTTCCATCACTGCTGGGCATTGTGTTGTGAGCCAATTGGTTGCCTCAATCGAACTCTGAGATATAGAACAATTCACTCAAATGTTTTCAACCAGGCAGCATTAATGAACTGCTAAAAAAAAAAATCCATATTTTAGGTTCCTATTTCTCTAGAGTGATCAGTCCCTTACAACCTGTAATTTATAGCTAATAATCTGAGCTAACAGAATTGAGGATATGATACACTATTTAATAGGCTTTTAAAATCCCTATTTGCAATCTTACTAACTCTCACTTATTCATATACTTGGCCTATTGATTTATATTCTCACTTACAGTTGTAATAAAACTCATTAGGCAGGTGGTAAACTGAGAATACATTATGCTCAACATATTAATTTTGCTATTAATGTGGCTTCCCACCTCCTCCTTTTACCTATTTCATCCACATTTTGCATTTGTCATAATCCTCCCTTGTGAACTCTTTGGGTCAAGGTTTGTCTTTATTGTGTTTATATGACCCTTAGTACAATGTAGGGTTGTAAATACCATTTTAAAAGTTAAAAGTTTAAATGATTAAAAATATTTTGTTTAAATGGTTAACTGATTAAAGGGCCAGCCAGCTGTTGCGGCTGTGGCCGATTCCGCCAGCCGTTGCAGCTGTGGCCGGCCACGCACAGGGCCATTGAGGCCAGCCAGCCAGCCCAGGGATTAATGGTTAAAGCGGGTAAACCAATAAAACTAATGCTTACTAGTTAACTGGTTTACATTTTGCATCCCTACTACAAGGAAGCCCTGATCCCTGAATGGTCACTTTGGTTGATGATGATTCAACACTCACCCTTTGTATGCATTCACCTTAACTGCAGCTCCCAAGTTAAATGCAACAGCTCTGCTGTGTTTAACAAGAATGAGCAGCACAAAAAACACATCGTTATCTTGAGGTTATCATCGGAGTCTTATGGAACACTTCAAAATTTACCAGCAACATCAAATGAAATCCAGGAAACAAACCAAAAAAGATGCAGGGAAAAACAAAGCCACAACTGGCACAATTCCAATTCCAATTGACAACTCACAGGAATGAACAGAATATTTCCTCGCTGTGTACCACACAAAGCAACTTTCTTAAATATCTTACCATTTTGAACAAACTAATGGCTCTAAAAATAAATAGTTCTTTAAAATATACATACTAACAGCTCTTATATTCACAACAGCTCTGCAACTCTCACTTAACAGATCAAATTGAACAGATAAGATGTAAAATTCTCCATTTGAAAGAGAAACATCACCTTTCTAGTCAACCTCTAACCTTAAAAAAAAAATCCCCTTGGTTTTCCCAAGCAGACCAGCACCGTCATCCACCAAATGAAGAAAATCATGAAAGAATATACATTAAAGGATCAAAATTTACATTACAGACCTCAATTTCATATACAACCACTGGTATTGCAGGCACATTTTTGTAATGTAAGCAATAAACATTCCAGAGTTAGTGACAGATACTAAAACAAACGGGGGAGAAAACCTCAAAGTTGTGAGAAAAGAAATTTTCATATTCAACAGATGCTACCCCATGGCTCCACACAATACTATATAGGTATGAGAGCTACTTAAAACACTTAAGCTTCAGAAGGTACAACTATGATACAGTTTTTAAAACCAGACAAGCAGGAAATAGTGATTTGATACTTAAAGGAAAACGGCAGTGTAATATAAAAGATACTCTAATCACCACCACCAATAAAGATGAGGCACTGTCAAAAACTGAGATGTCCAAACAAGTTGATAAATTAAAGAGCAATAAGCCTT
This sequence comes from Lepidochelys olivacea, assembly GCF_965140295.1. Taxonomy (NCBI): domain Eukaryota; kingdom Metazoa; phylum Chordata; order Testudines; family Cheloniidae; genus Lepidochelys; species Lepidochelys olivacea. The sequence continues at coordinate 25,668,807 of NC_140417.1, read as the reverse complement.
CAGAACAAGATGACATCTATTCCAAAGTTCTAAAAGAATTTAAGAATGAAGCAACAGAGCTGCTAACAAAACTATCCAATCTCACATTAAAATGACTTCCCATATCAGAGGATTGGAAGGTAGTAAAATTGTAGCTATCTTTGAAAAAAGTATCTGGGTGGTGCTGGGAATTACAGACATCATGCCTTCTTTCAAATACCAGTAAAACTGGCTGAAATAACAGTTACAATTAGAATAATAAAACATTTAGTTGACCATGACGTGGAAAGGACAAACCAGCACAACTTTTCTATTCTCGTATTAATTCTTAATGCGTGTCAACAAAATAGTGACTAAAGGAGAACTTGGTTGTTATGCTCTATATGAACTCTCCAAAAGTCTTTCAAACTTTTTCATAAGAAGCTATTAAGGAAACTAAGTATTCATAGGGTGAGAAGTAAAGTACTGTCAGGGATGAGAAACATGCTAAATCGAAACAGAAAACGAAGAGCAGGAATAAATGGTCAGGTTTCAATATGGCAAAAGATCAATAGAGGGGCAACCCAAGGATATGTACGAAGACTGGTATTGTTAATTCAGTTACAAAGAATCTGGAAAAGGGAGGGTGTGACCCGAGAAGTGGCAACATTTCCAGATGACATAAAATTATGTAGGTTAGTGAAGACTGAGGAACGTCTGAGGGACCTAGAAAAGCTAGGTGAGCCTGCAGCACAAAGTTGACAACTGCAAAGTAAAGCATAATGAAAGGTATGAAGTGAAAAACTCATACACATTGTTGGGTTCTAACTTAACTGTAAGCACTCAGGGAAAAGGCCCATGGACTGCTGTGAACTGCACAGTGGAAACTTCTGCTCACTCAGTGTGCAGCAGCAGTCAAAAAAAGCAAACAATGTGCTGAAAATATAATGCATGTCACTTTTTGCTAAATCTTTGTAAAGAAAGGATGACCAGAACTAAACACATATTACAAATAGATGGCACAACCTCACCTGGTGGTCACCCTTTTTTTTTTTTTTTTTTTAAACAAAGATTTTGCACAAACAGACCATGTCCAGAGATCGGGTACAAAAACATTTAGAGCAACGGAAAGACTTCCATTAAAGTAGAGATTCAACAGATTGAGACCATTTAGATTAGAGAGGAGATATGACAGAGTTATAAAAAGTAATGGATGGTTTAGAGGAGGTAACCCAGATGCTCCTGTTTATTCTTTCTCATAATACAAGAACAAGAGGATATTCAAGGAAACTCAAAGTCAACAAATTTAAACTTAAATAGCATACTTTTTCACACCACATGTACTCAACCTCTGGAACACTCCTACAAAATATCACTAAAAGTTTCAAAAAAGGGATTAGACCACTATGTGGATAACAAGACTAGCCACATTTACATTAGATAGGATATTAACAAAACAGAAAAGCTGTAAGTCCTCATGATGCAGGGCGCAAGACAATCAGTAGCTGGCAGGAAGTAGGAAGAAACTTCCCCCATGGTAGCTAATTGTCTACTAAAGAGTCTTGTCCCTTTTGGTGAAGCATCTGGTACTAGCCAATGTCAGAGACAGGTCGCTGAGCTGATCTGGTCCAGTAATTTCAATGTTCCAGAGCAGTAACTCCAGGGGAAATGAAACCAGGAGTCAGCCCAACATAGATCCACTGCAAAGGACTGACCTGTTCTACATTTTTGCATTTTATTTTTCCAAAGCTGGCGTTAAACTTTTGAATTCCAGGATTACATTACAATTTTATAAATACTTAAAAAAAAAAAGAAACATGTTCCAGCACTCTAATTTGAAAATGCAAAGGTTAAGATCAGCTTTCCTTCCCTCCCTCCCATCCCCACCAACACTTTATTAGAAATGCCCACAAGCCCTCTAAATGTGAACACCTCTTAGGCTCTGTCTACATTAAGGAAATTCTCACTGGTGTAACTACCTCAATGTAAAAAAAAAAAGGAGTACTTGTGGCACCTTAGAGACTAACCAGTTTATTTGAGCATGAGCTTTCGTGAGCTACAATGAAGTGATGCTGTAGCTCACAAAAGCTCATGCTCAAATAAACTGGTTAGTCTCTAAGGTGCCACAAGTACTCCTTTTCTTTTTGCGAATACAGACTAACACGGCTGTTACTCTGATACCTCAATGTAGTTACACAGGTGTGAACTTCTAATGCCGACATGCTGCATCAGCCAAAGTAGGACATATACCGAGACAGTTTACTTCACCATGTTACCACTCTTTCACTGGTGCAGAACTTCAACATTAGGGGATGGCACTAGTGTGATGTTATACCAATGTGAATTTCCTGAATGTAACAGCACCTTACTGTGCTCAGTCCTACAGAAGAGGCAGCTCTAGATAAGTTCATGGAGGATAGGTCCATCAATGGCTATTAGCCAGGATGGGCAAGGATGGTATCCCTAGCCTCTGTTTGTCAGGAGTTGGGAATGGGCGACAGGGGATGGATCACCTGATGATTACCTGTTCTAGTCATTCCCTCTGAAGCACCTGGCATTGGCCACTGTTGGAAGACAGGATACTGGGCTAGATGGACCTTTGGTCTGACCCAGTAGGGCCTTTTTATGTTTTCTTACTGCTTTGATAGAGTCCTCATTTAACAAACATACTTTCTACTAACTACATATGGGGCTGCGTGACTCAGGGGGTTAGTAAAGGCTTAGAGAACTTTTCACTTCTATATATAGATTTCAATTAGCCTAGGATAGCAGTGACCAAAATCTGTTCAGTGGCTGATGTGCAATGTGCTGTTCTCATACACAGGGCCCTACCAAATTCATGGTCCATTTTGGTCAATTTCATGGTCATAGGATTTTAAAAATAATAAATTTAATGATTTCAGCTATTTAAATCTGAAATTTCCCAGTGTTGTGATTGTAGGAGTCCTGACCCAAAAAGCAGTTGTAGGGGTGCCACAAGGTTATTGTAGGGGGGGTTGCAATACTGCTACCCTTACTTCTGTGCTGCTGCCGGCGACGGTACTGCCTGCAGAACTGGGCAGCTGGAGAGCGGCGGCTGCTGGCCAGGAGCCCAGCTCTGAAGGCAGAGCATCCGCCAGCAGCAGCACAGAAATAAGGATGGCATGGTATAGTATTGCCACACTTACTTCTGTGCTGCTGCCTGCAGAGCTGGGACCTCAGTCAGCAGTCGCCACTCTCCAGCCGCCCAGCTCTGAAGGTAGCGTCGTTGCCAGCAGCAGCGCAGAAGTAAGGATGGCATGGTATGGTATTGCCACTCTTACTTCTGCGCTGCTGCTGGCGGGGTGCTGCCTTCAGAGCTGGGCACCCGGCCAACAGCCGCCCCTCTCCAGCCACCCAGTTCTGAAGGCAGTGCAGAAGTAAGGGTAGCAATACCGTAAGTCGCCTAAAATAACCTTGCAACTTCATTTTGGGTCAGAACCCCCAATTTGAGAAACGCTGGTCCCATGAACTCTGTATAGTATAGGTAAAAGCACACCAAAGACCAGATTTCATGGTCTGTGACGCTTTTTTTGTCGCTGTAAATTTGGTAGGGCCCTACTCATACAGTTTTAAGTGAACAGGTATCCACAACACAAAAGATGCCATTGAAACAGACACTAACTGGCATCCTTGTTGAAGATTTCATAGAGGGCAAGAACCAACTAGGGCAGAGACATGAAAATACTATTTTGCTCCCAAAAGATGTCCCTGTAGTTTGGAGTTCAAGCATATTTGCAAGATGCAGAGTTTGATGCCTGTAGCAAATGTGAGTAAGAGGATTTGGGGCTCCAGAGATATCAATTCAATGCCTTTCATAACATTAACTCACTTTTGAATGAGAGCATGCAGTATATACCGTAACCTGTTCCTAGTCAACAATGAGAACTTTGACACTGGTTTCAATGGGAATAACTTCAGGGCTTGTATTGAAATCCCATGGTATCTGTGAGTATTATGTTAATTAACACTGTCTATAAAGCACAAGGACATTTGCAGAAGCACGGGCTTTCATGAAATGTTATCTTTGTTGTCACCTGTGTGCTTAGCCAAGGGGCCTGTTAGGTTAGGCTGAGAGCTTATTAACAAGGCTCTAACCTGCTATCTTTGATCCCTACTCCTTTTAGGATTCCTTGACAAGGAGGCGGGGCTAACTCAGGGGAACAGGGGTTTAAAAAGCCAGCTCCTAAGGAAACAGAGGAGCTAGGGAACAGGAACAGCAAATAGGGGAGTTTTGCAAAGGCCTGTGAGAGGCAGATACACCTACCAAACATAGTGTAAACTCAGACCAGTAACTGCCTCCCTGCCAAAAAAGCCCCAAACAAAACACACACAACCCTGCAAAAGTAAAAATAATCCAGGCAGAAGTCCAGCAGCAGAGTGGGGGGTTATTCAGTTTATTGAACTGAATGCAGCATCTATAATTATTTGCCTCACAGGCAGGTGGCATATGTGTGCATTTGGTGCAAGCAACTCATGGCCCACAGAGACTGGGCTCTTGAGACCAGAGTCACTGAAATGGAGGGGTTAAGGGAGACAAAGAGGTACTTAGAGGAGACTTTCAGGGACTTGGAGTGGTCCCTAGTCTGACAGCCCCTGTGTTATCAAGGAGGATGAAAGTCTCAGGGAAAGAGAACATCAAGCTGGGGTACAGGGAAACAATCCCACAGTTGGGACCTTCCTTTCAGATGATGTCACGGTACCCTCTTGCACTGAGGATACCCCTGTAGGAGAGGAGACCCTAGTTATTAGGAAGAGTAAGGTAATAGTAATGGGAGATTTAATCATTAGAAATATAGATTGAGAACCACATGGCAAATTGCCTGCCATGTGCAAAGGTTGCAGATCTCTCGAGACATCTTGTGATAAATGAAGGTGTGGGGGGTAGCTCCCTTTTATGGATACCCAGCCAGCCAGTTAGCTATAAAGTCCCTCTTGGTGGCTGTTCTCTGCTTGCTTTACCTGTAAAGGGTTAACAAAGTCCCCCAGGTAAAGGAAAAGGAGTGGGCACCTGACCAAAAGAGCCAATGGGAAGGCTAGAACTTATTAAAATCGGGGGAAAAAACTTCCCCTTTGTGTCTGTTGTGTTCCTCAGGAAAGAGGGGAACAGGGAGAGTTATGCTATGAGAGGCTTTAAGCCAGATATGATCATAAATCATCAGCTTATACCTAGAACCCACTTGCCTGGTACTGAAGTTAGGCTTCCTGTCCTGTAATTGCCAGAATTGCCTCTGGAGCCTATTTAAAAAAAAACGGCTTTACATTACCTACCTTCCAATCATCTGGTACAGAGAGGCTGATTTCAGCAATAGGTAACATACCACCGTTAGTATTTCTGCAGTTTCGTATTTGAGTTCCTTGAGAACTTTTAAATGAACACCATCTGGTCCTGTTGATGTGTTACTGTTTAATTTATCAGTGTGTTCCACAACCACCTCTGCTGAAACCTCAGTCTGGGACAGTTCCTCAGATTTGTCACCTATAAAGAATGGCTCAGGTGTGGGAATCTCCCTAATATTCTGTGCAGTGAAGGTTGATCCAAAGAATTCATTTAGCTTATCCACAATGGCCTTGTCTTCCTTGAGATCTTATTTGGAACTTATTTGGAACTCCCAAATGTGTAAGTAGATCAAGAATGTTTAGAAAGAAGCGATTAGGTTTATTTCCTGGCTTGTGAACTCCTCTATACTAACCCCAGATGCTTTTTGTTTTGCTTGTAACCTTAAAGCTGGACCTCAAGAAGGTTATTCTTGATGTTTAAATTTTGTAAGTGAGTTTTTTAAATCTAGCAAAAACCTAAGTTCCAGACGTATTTTCTTTCTTTTTGTTTTTAATTAAATTTACCTTTTTTTAAGAACAGGCTTGGATTTTGGCGTCCTAAGAGGTTTGTGCATATGTTGTTTAATTAGCTGGTGGCAACAGCTGATTTCCTTTGTTTTTCTTTCTCAGCTCTTCCCCGGGGTGTGTGTGAAAGGGCTTGAGGGTACCCCACAGGAAGGAATTCCCAAGTGCATCTTTCTGGTTTCAAAGGGTTTTGGTTTTTTTTGCATAGTATAGAGTGGTAGCAGCATCTACCCATCCAAGGTCAGCGAGAAACTGTAATCTTGGGAGTTTAATACAAGCCTGGAGTGGCCAGTATTAATTTTTAGAATCCTTGCGGGCCCCCACATTCTGCACTCCAAGTGCCAGAGTGGGGAATCAGCCTTGACACATCTAGACAGACTTATGTGTAGTGCTGGGGAGGAGCCAGTGATTGTGGTACACATCGGTACCAGTGACATAGGGAAAGGTAGAAGAGAGATGCCTAGAGGCCAAAGTCAGGCTGCTAGGTAAGAGATTCAAGCCCAGAACCTTCATGGTAGCATTCTCTGAAATGTTTCCAGTTCCACATGCAGGGCCAGTTAGACAGGCAGAACTGCAGGGTCTCAATGTGTGGATGAGACAATGGGGTTGGAAGGAGGGATTCAGGTTTATTAGGAACTGGGGAACCTTTTGGGAAAGTAGGAGCCTACACAGGAATGGGCTCCACCTAAATCAAAACGGAACTAGATTGCTTGCACATAAAATTTTTAAAAAGTCATAAAGGAGTTTTTAAACTAAGGGCTGGGGCGGGAGGAGCACACAGTTCAGACAGAGATATCCCTTGGGGAGGGATTTATAAAAGGAGATAATCTATGTCCTAGTAAAAGAGGAGAGGATAGAAGTTAATAATGTACAGATAGGAACTGAAGAGAAACAGTCAACCGAAAAAGAGTCCCATTCAATTATATCATGTGAAGGCAGACAGCTAAAAAGTGACAAATTTTATAATAGCTGATTTACGAATGCTAAAAGTCTAAATATTAAGATGGGTGAACTTGAGTGCCTGGTATTAAATGAGAATATTGATACAATAGGCATTACAGAAACTTGGTGGAATGATGGTAATCAACTGGGCAAGGAAATACTAACGACAACATAGAGAGGAATGACAGAGTTGGCCATGGTGGGGGAGTTAAATATAGTAAACATCTGAAATGAAACAAGCTGTACAACAGACTCTAGCAAATCCATGCTTGAATAAAAGAGTATAGGAGTAGGAATGTACTACAGACCAAAAGGATTGTGAAATGCTCAGGGAGATTAGAGAGGCTACAAAACCAAAACCAAAAAAAAACCAAAAAAACCCACCAAACCAATAATAATGGGGGATTTCAATTATCCCCATATTGACTGGGAACATGTCACCTCAAGACAGGATGCAGAGATAAAATTTCTAGATACCTTTAATGACTGATTCTTGTGGCAGCTAGTCCTGAAATCCTTGAGGGGAGAGGCAATTCTTTATTTAGTCCCAAGTGTAGCACAGGATCTGGTCCAAGAGGTGAAGCAGGGAGGGATAGCTCAGTGGTTTGAGCATTGGCCTGCTAAACCCAGGGTTGTGAGTTCAATCCTTGAGGGGGCCATTTAGGGATCTGGGGCAAACACTGGGGACTGGTCCTGCTTTGAGCAGGGGGTTGGACTAGATGACCTCCTGAGGTCCCTTCCAACTCTGATATTCTATGTTTCTATGAATATAGCTGAACCTCACCGCAACCATAACATAATTAAATTTAACATCCTTGTAGGGAAGAATATACCAAAGAAACCCACCACAGTAGCATTTAACTACATAAAGAGGAACTACACAAAAATGAGGAAGCTAGTTAAACAGAAATTAAAAGGATTAATCGCAAGGGTAATGCTTGCAGGCTGCATGAAAACTATATAAAAACACCATAATAGAGGCTCAAACTAAATGCATATCCCAAATTAAACAAACAAACAAACCAGAAGTAAAAGGACCAAAAAAATGCCACCATGGCTAAACCACAAAGATGTTTTTAGAGGCAAAAAGGCAGCCTTTAAAAATGGGAAGTAAAATCATACTGAGGAAACTAGAAAGGAGCTTAAACTCTAGCAAGTCAAGCATAAAAATATAATTAGGCAAGCCAAAAAAAGAATTTGAAGAGCAACTAGCAAAAGACACAAAACTCAGAGCAAAACACATTCTTTTTAGTACATCAGAAAGAGGAAGCCTGCCAAACAATCAGTGGTGCACTGGACAATTGAGGTGCTAAAGGAGATCTCAAGGAAGACAAGGCCATTGTGGATAAGCTAAATGAATTCTTTGTATCAACCTTCACTGCACAAAATATTAGGGAGATTCCCCCACCTGAGCCATTCTTTTAGGTGACAAATCTGAGGAACTGTCCCAGACTGAGGTTTCAGCAGAGGTGGTTTTGGAACACACTGATAAATTAAACAGTAACACATCAACAGGACCAGATGGTGTTCATTTGAAAGTTCTCAAGGAACTCAAATACGAAACTGCAGAAATACTAACGGTGGTATGTTACCTATTGCTGAAATCAGCCTCTCTGTACCAGATGATTGGAAGGTAGCTAATGTAAAGCCGTTTTTTTTTAAATAGGCTCCAGAGGCAATTCTAGCAATTACAGGACAGGAAGCCTAACTTCAGTACCAGGCATGTTGGTTGAAACTATAGTAAAGAACAGAATTATCAGACATGTAGATGAACATGGTATGTTGAGGCAGAGTCAACACGGCTTTTGTAAACGGAAATCATGCCTCACCAATCTATAAGAATTCTTTGAAGGTGTCAACAAGCATGATATAGATATCCAGATGATATACTGTATTTGGCCTTTCAGAAAGCCTTTGACAAGGTCTCACACCAAAAGCTCTTAAGCAAACTAAGCAGTCATGGGATAAGAAGGAAGTCCTCTCATTCATCAGGAACTGGTTAAAAGATATGAAACAAAAGGTAAGAATAAATGGTCAGTTTTCATAATGAAAAGAGGTAAATTGTGGGGTCCACCATGGATCTGTACTGGGACCTGTGCTGTTCAACAAATTCATAAATGATCTGGAAAAGATGGTAAACAGTGAAGTGGTAATATTTGCAGATGATACTAAATCATTCATGATAGTTAAATCCAAAGCTAACTGCTTTGTACAAAGTACACTGACAAACAAAGTACAAAGGGATCTCACAAAACGGAGTGACTAAACAAAACGGCAGATGAAATGCAATGTTGATAAGTGTAAAGTAATGCACATTGGAAAAACTAATCCCAACTACATATATACAAATTGATGGGTTCTAAATTAGCTGTCACCACTCAAGAAAGAGATCTTGGGAGTCACTGTGGAAAGTTCTCTGAACACATCTGCTCAGTGTGCAATGGCATTCAAAAGAGCTAACAGACCATTAGGAAAGGGATAGAAAATAAGACAGAACATATCATAAAACCACTGAATAAATCCACTATGCCCACCCCGCGAATACTGTGTGAAGTTCTGGTCACCCCATCTCAAAAAAGATATATTAAAATTGGAAAAGGTATAGAGACGGGCAACAAATATTATTAGGGGTATACAACAGCTTCCATATGAAAAGAGATTTAAAAGACTGTGACTGTTCAATTTAGAAAGGAGATGACTTGTGGGGAGGGTATAACAAAGGTCTATAAAATCATGAACGGTGTGGAGAAAGTGAATAGGGAAGTACTATTTACTTCTTCACATAACTTAAGAACCAGGGGTCATTCAATCAAATTAATGGGCAGCAGATTTTAAAAATATATATATAGAGAGAGAGAGAGAAGTATTTCTTCAAGCAACACACAGTCAACTGGAGTACTCATGGTCACGGATGTTGTGAAGGCCAAAAGTATAACAGAGTTAAAAAAAGAATTGGATAAGTTCGTGGAGGATAGGTCCATCAATAGCTATTAGGCAAAATGGTCAGGGATGAAACCCCATGCTCTGGGTGTCCCTAAATATCTATCTGTCAGAAACTGGGACTGGATGACAGGGGATGGATCACTCGATAATTGCCCTCTTCTGTTCATTCCCCCTGAAGCACCTGACATTGGCCACTGTTGGAAGACAGGCTACCGGGCTAGAGGGACCACTGGTCGACCCAGTATGGACATTCTTATGAACTTACGTACTGCTAGACTGTAAAAGAGAACGGTATTTAACATTTTAAAGGGATTGTTAAAAATGTGTGGAAACAGGCAGCATGTCTCACTAAATCTTAACAGTCAAACTACAGGTACAGGGGAGAAAAACTATGAATGCGTGAAGCTATCTTTTAAAGAGATGTAACTACAGTAGAAGCTCAGAGTTACAAACACCAGAGTTATGAACTGACCAGTCAGCAGCAGAGCCACCCCTGCCAAAAAAAGGCAAATACAGTACAGTACTGTGTTAAATGTAAACTACTAAAAAAAATAAAGGGAAAGTTTAAAAAAAGATTTGACAAGGTAAGAAAACTGTTTCTGCGCTTGTTTATTCAAATTAAGATGGTTAAAAGCAGCATTTTTCTTCTGCATGACAAAGTTTCAAAGTTGTATTCAGTCAATGTAAACTTTTGAAAGAACAACCATAACATTTTGTTCAGATTTATGAACATTTCAGAGGTACAAACAACCTCCATTCCCAAGGTGTTCGTAACTCTGAGCTTCTACTGTGCTACTTAACAGACAGATCAAAAGTAGGCAGATCTTTTTCATGCTGTCAGAAGCACAACTTGTAATCTCACTTCCTTTCCTAGACGGCTTTTTATTTGTTTAGCTTTGATTTAGTTTAGCTATAAACATACCAAGTTTCACAAATAGGAAGAAGGCAAATGATCTTTTCGGTAGTCTTAACTGATACAATTCTCGTATTGTGACTCATTCACTGTACCTCTAATGCAGGGGTGGGCAAACTATGGCCTGCGGGCCACATCCAGCCCATCAGATGTTTTAATCTGGTCCTTGAACTCCTGCTGGGGAGGGAGATCTGGGGCTTTCCCAGCTCCACATGTGCCATGGCCCCGGGTGGCTTCCGGAAGCAGCGGCGTATCCCTCCTCCAGCTCCTATGCATAGGGGCAGCCGGGGGCTCAGCACACTGCCCCCAACCCAAGAGCCACCCTCACAACTCCCATTGGCCGGGAACCATAGCCAATGGGAGCTGCTGGGGCAGTGCCTGCAGACGGGTCAGCACGCAGAGCTGCCTGGCTGCACCTCCATGTAAAAGCCAGAGCGCGGACATGCTGCTGCTTCCAGGAGCTGCTTGAGGTAAGTGCCGCCCGGAGCCTGCACCTCTGACCTCCTCCTCTGCCCCAACCCCCTGCCCCAGCCCTGATCTCCCTCCCGCCCTCCAAACCCCTCGGTCCCAGCCTGGAGCACCTTCCTGCACCCCAAACTCCTCATCCCCAGTCCCACCCCAGAGACCACACCCCCCAGCCGGAAACCCCCTCCCCCCTCATCCCAAACCCCTACCCCAGCCCGGAGTCATCGTCCCCCTTCCCCCGCACTCTGAACTCCTCTTTTCTGGCACCCCCCAGAGCCCATACTCCCAGCCGGAGCCCTCACCCTCTCCCGCACCCCAACCCCTAATTTTATGAGCATTCATGGCCCACCATATAATTTCCATACCCAGATGTAGCCCTCAGGCCAAAAAGTTGCCCCCCCGCCCCCCCGGCTCTAATGCCATATGAAAATCTCAGTTATTATTGTAAAAGACACACAATAACACATTATCTATATATTTACATCATATTCTGACTCTCTGTATAAATATTATAGATATACATGAGAGACAGAGAGAGAAATTTTTTGATGTAAATTCTGCTACCTTTACTCAAAAGAAGTTCACTGACATTATGCATGCACAAAAGGAAATAATATTAAGCCCCTGGTAGTCTAAATTTCCTTTGTATCCTAAAGCTGAAAGTTTTCTGAGAGAGAGAAAGGGAGATCCATCAAGTTCCATAGGCCTGATCCAAAGCCCATTACAATCAACAGGAGTATTCCATTTACTTCAATGGAGGTTGGACTAGAGCCTTTAACTTTTATATTCTAAAATAATATATTTTAGAATATTTTCTAAACATATTAAAATATACATAATGAGCATAAGTTAACATACTGCAGACACTAATTAAAACAATAGCTACTAAAACCAAGTATGATCATGGGCCAAATCCAACCTATCCTATAAATGAACAGTGAGTGGGACTAATAACTGCATGGTTAAGGTAAGCAGAATTTGGCCTCAAGTTTATAGAAGACACTTAAATTGTTAAACAAGAAAAACAGAATTTTTAAAGCCATACATTTTATAAGTTAAAAGGCATAAACTGATCACAGCAAATTTAGGCCCCAGGCCTCCAAACGCTTATACACGTGAATTCAATAAAATGCTTTACCAGGAAACAGTCCCTTTTATTTAAGCCACTAAGCAGTTGTGCTATATAATTAGCTTACAATTAAGAAGACTTGTTTAGAGAATCTTACTTAAAACTATAAATACTAATGTTATGACCTCAGGGTTATATGTTCTTAGTTAATTAACCACTAACATTTGTTGAACTTATGTGAGCTTTTAATTTGTTCTGACCTTTGCTAAAAAGCAAGCCTCCATTCCTTGGAGCTTTTTTCTATAAAATTCCTTTGGTCTAGACATTGCTATGAACAATGATTGAGAAACAACATATAAAAAAAGGTAATGGTCAAAACATCTTTTAAAAAGAAATACAACCTAATAAACTTTAAATGGATTCTAGGATAACCAAAACTGAAATTTTAACAGAGAGAATAACAAATAATTATATACTTGATAAAAGGTAATTTTTTATTCCTAGTGACAACATGGTGCTCATGTTATGTGGTTAGGAAGTGCAGAATTTTGCAGAAAATCTGATAAAGACCATATCAGCAACTTGAAACATGCAGGTCACAGGGCTTCCCTCACAAAGATCCAGTTGTCAGATCTATCCCTCAAATTGTAAAACTTCAAGAGCCACTGAAAAGAATACTCACATATACCTCTTTGTAGAATCTTAAGAAATTCAACAGATTCCAAATCACAGGCTACTAGGATTATGGTTTTGAAACACCTTAAATCAGAATAACTATGGGTCTCAAATCTCAGGGTTCTAAGTGTCTTCTACAGAGTGACCTCAACTCAGCTCCTTGAGTATGCACAACCTCTTGCAGGATGGGGCCCTAGGACATTTCAGTTGATTCAAATGTCCATCTTTCAATATAAAGAACATGGCTTTGGTTGAGAGGGACAGATTATATCATGTAAAACGTGTGTTTCTGTTCAATTACAATATACAATTTGCCCCAACAGCTGTAATTTGTAATCGCTCCCCTTATGAAATTTCAATGGTGAAAACTTATTTACGCAAAACATTCGTGGCAGTCTTCAGCTCCAATCCTGCTCCCAATGAAGTCAATGGGGCTTTTACCAATACCTATGATGGGAGCAGGTCCCAAATGTGTTAATTAGAAAGGAACATAAAAACTATTTATTGTTTGTTGTTGCTATTCTCCACTGTTGTTAGTGCCCTTTTAGAAGCCTGTAAAGAAAAAAGTCCTTTTTCTGATAATTGTGTCCTTTTTCATTCGGCACATGTGGTGTTCTATGTTGTCAGTGGAAGTGAAAGTAACACATCTACTTCTCTTTTATCTGATACTTCCTACCAGCATCAGAAATTACATTAGTGTTGTCAGAACAGTTCTGCAAATCATGGTAATTGACTTATGCTCCCTCTGCTAAGGGGCCCTTCTTCCTGTGTCACCAAGACATTTAACTCCCAGCACCCAATTCTGATCTTGCTCCTACTAGCTGAGCACTGCACAACTTGACTGAGATCATCCAAGTTACCCCTGATTTCTAATTATGTGAGATCAGAGGCAGGCCCCCAATCTTTACAAGTAATGCTACTGCAATATATTGATACTGCAGAACCAATGGCCACTCAGCAGAGAGAGTCCACATTAAAGAACATGCAGCCAAATCCTGTTTGCCTCACTCACTCAAATATAACAGCTATGTTGGCAGCAATTTTGTCAGCTAAATAAAGCTATATTTACTGTGTTTTGAGCCTAGGTTACAGAAATAATACTGAAATGTATGACAATATTCAGGTTTTGTTCAATAAAGGCCAAACAACAGTGTGAATGAGCCCTCTCAGGCAACGACTTCAACATCAATACTAGGGAACCAGAGATCTTTGTTTGCACTAATTACAGATATCTTGTAATGGAGGTAGGAAATCGCTACTCCCCTCCCCCAAGCATTGACTTGTGCACCAGGCCAAAACAATAATCATGATTCATCTTTCACATGTTGTTAATCAATACACATATGTTCCTTATTTCATGCTCCCACAAGGCAAGCTGAAGGGACAATTGTTTCTGAACTCTAACATCAAGATGAATAATCAGTGTTTATCAAACACATTAGTTAGTAAACTAAAGGTTTATATCTCACAGCTGCACTTTTCATTTTTAAACTCTATCACTATGTTCTACTAAGTTGAACTATTTCCTGTTTTTAAAGTTATCACCAATTTCAACAAAAAGGTTAAACACCAAGTATTTTCTACATGCTTCCTTTTGGAGTGCTTCTACCAGAATATATAATTAGCATCTGTACAAGTTATAAAAATTGTGATTTAATGACAGAATTAAACTTAAAAACCTGAATGGTTGATTTTTTTTCTTTTTCTGGTAAGTTTTATATTTTGTTAAACAAATTATTTCAAAAGTTAACTTCATCAAAATTTAGTTTTAGTAACCCGCAACCAGGCTGAGCGGTAGGGAGAGAGGCGGTTGAGGAAAAGGCGGCTAGGATCCAGTCGACTGACTGGGATGTCGCTCTTGGGCACATCCACAAAATGATTGCTTCTGGCCGCTTGAGTATTTAGCAGCCCCAGGCTGGGCTGGCGAGTGGGAGGAAGAAGGGTGATGATGACTAAAACTAGCATCCCTTCTCCTTGTAGGTCCCTGACGAGGCTGCCTAGGTCTTGGCGGCGGCGGTGGCCAGAAGAGCTTTCTGGCTGATTGCAGCGTGTGCATGCCCAATGAGCAAAGGGTAGCTCTAGTGTCCTTCAAACCGTACAGCCTGACGTCCGTTTGATCTGAGAACAGACCAACTCCATCAAACGGGAGGTCCCGGATCTCCTGGGAGAGGCCCGCCATCTGGAGCCAGGAGCTGCATCGCATGACCACTGCCGATGCGACCACCCTTGCCGCCGAGTCCACTGCAGCCAGGAAATATCTGGCTGCTGCAGTACCCTGCTCCACAAGAGTGTCACACTCCTGGGCCAAACCCTGAGGGAGGATCTCCTGGAACTTTTTGAGACCATCCCAGAGAAACTGTACCGGGCCTGATGGTTCGCCACCCGAAATTGCAGGCTGGCAGTTAAGTAATTTTTTCTCCCAAATAAACTGAGTTTCTTAGCCTCTTTGTTTTTGGGAGTTGAGGAGGTGGGGACCTGCTTGTCTTTTTCGTTGGCCGCAGATACAACCAGCAAGCCTGGGGGGCGAGTGGGTATAAAGGTATTCAATACCTTTGGCTGTCACAAAATACTTTTTCTTGGCCTGTTTCGAGGTGGGTGGGATAGAAGAGGGGGTCTGCCACAAGGGAGTAGAGGGACAAGAGAGTAGAGGCCGAGAGGACGTTGAAGAGGGTGTCCTCCTGCTCCGCCATTTCCTGTACCTCGAGTCCTAAGTTCTCGGCCACGTGCCGGAGAAGGGCTTGATGGTCCCTAAAGTCATCTGGTGGGTTATCTCTGGAAGGTCCCATGACCGCCTCATCAGGGGATGATGAGGAAGACTGGACTGCTGGTGGGTGTGCTGGGGTCTCGACCACCATCGGAGAAAGACGCTTTGGGGTGGGCACAGGTTCCTCTGCCCCAACCTCAGAATGGGCTTCCAGTACCAGGTCTGGTGAGGTCGCCGCATGATGCTCTGCATGGCCACTGAGGAGTGCTGTGAAGGAGGCATCGTCACACCGGTATGCCCCACACGTTCCAAAAAGTCCACTGCGCTGGCCGCTGGCCATGTTGCCATTGGTGCTGCTCAGTCACACCGATGAGAACTTGGGGATAGGCAGAACTGGCCCACCGTCCTGGAGGAACCACCCTCCGGCAACGAGAGTGGAGTCATCGATGCCTGCATTTGTTTAATGGTCATGGCTACTGGTGACTGTTGCCCAGGTGTAACTCCACACTACAATTACCGGGCAGAGCGGTACCAGTGCTGGGGAGTCCAGTGCCAGGACGGGGAACATTCCCACTATGCTGGTGATTGGAACCGACAGCTAGAGGAGAGAGTCCGGGACCTCTGAGAGAGTAAGCGGTGCTGCAAATAGTAAGGGAAGTGTCAACCATGTGCCCGAGAATATCAGCAAGGGGATCTGGAAATCCACCTGGGCGACTGACAATGTGATTGGGATCTGCCCCAGGACTCCCGATGCAGTGGAGATGGACATCTTCTGTCCAGCAACTGGCGTTGTTCCCCTGTCCCTTAAGCAGAGATTCTCAAACTGTGGTCCGCGGATAGTTCCCTCTAAGGTGCGTGCCTGGGCAGCCACACATGAGAGAATGAAGGGCCACCCACCTAATTAGTGGAGCCACGCAGGCATGTCTCCACTAATTTGGTGCCTGGACCCTGGAGAAGACGCACATGCAAGGTGAAGTGGTGGCCTTGGGGGAACAGAGGGAGGTAGGTGGGAGGGGGCGGTGCGATGAGAAGAGGGGGAGGAGGGAATCTGGGATGTGCAGGGCTGGAGCGGCCAGAGAAAGAGGCAACTTTCCCCAGCTCCAGGGCTGTGGCTACCGGGGAAAGACAGCCCTCTTTTCCAACCTCAGCTCTGTGGCAGGAGCGAGACCCCCCTCCTTCCCAGCCCCAGTTCGGGGGCCGCCATGGTGGTGGGAGAGAGGGCACATCTATTACATTAGAAAGGTAAGACTACTGATATTAAAATAGGAGTTGTGTGCCTTTATTTGTAGAACAAAAAAATGTTAATTATTATTAAGGGTTTTTTTATATAGTGCTTTTATCCAAAGCGCTTTACAATAGTTAGCTAACAGTAGAAACAACATTTGTAAGGCTCATTAAGTGGTCTGCCAAGGCCCTCAGCAATTTTCAAGTCGTCCATGAAAAAAAAGTTTGAGAACCACTACCTTAAGGGGTCTTAACGGTGGGCTTACCCCCTCAGGGAGCCATAACCAGGTCCTGAAGCATCATCGGAGCAGGTGGAGACCTGTGCTCTCTCTGCGCCGGGGGAGCCTGGGCTGATGAAGGTGCAGGCAGGAGTGTGGGTCCCATACTGCTCCCAAGAGTCAGTGGCAGACCTTTAAGGGGGCTGGGCATTCCAACTGGGGAGGCCCGATCACGTCGCTCCAGAGTAGCCTGGCGGGCAGGCCCGGGCCCCTTGGTAGATGACCCGTGGGCCTTCTTGCTTGGTGCTGGGGAGCGCTTCTTGGCCTTCTTCTTTGGCAATGGCAAACGGTACCGGGAGGAACCAGGTACTGGCAGTGGGCTGTGCACGGAGGCAGAGGCGCTTGGTGCAACCTGTCTGGACAGCTCAGAAGCCAGGAAGAGGGCGGACGCCATCAGGAGAGCCCTGAGGCAGATATCACATTTCTTTTGGGTGAGAGGGAGAAAGTTTTTGCAGATCCGGCACTGCTCCTTAACGTGAGACTTCCCCAAGCACTTACGGTAGGTATAGGCCTGCTGCAGTCAGAGTAGGGCTTAAACCCAGGAGACCGGGGCGTGCCCCACCTGGGGGCAAAGTCCCGGTTGTACCCTAACTACTAACTAACTAACATTTAACAACTACTTAACACTATCAACTGCGAACTATGTACAATGGCCCTCAGGTACGAAGTTCAGAATGGTAGAAACCGCTATCTCTTGCTAAGCAAGAAAGGTGCTCCAACTGACCACTGCGGGCAGTAAGAAGGTACTGAGAGGGCATAGGGCCGGTGGCTCTTGATATACCGCAGCATGAGCATGGCACTCCAGAGGATGCCACAGCCAGCCCTATGAGTACTGCTAAGGCAAAAATCTCCGACGGGCGCGCATGTGGGCGCATGCACACCTAGAATGGAATCGACATGAGCAAGCACTCGAAAAAGAAATGGACATTGGTTGTTTCTCAGAAATGTTCATAACTCTGAACAAAACATTATGGCTGTTCTTTCAAAAGTTTGCAGCTGAACATTGACTGAATACAGCTTTGAAATTTACTATGCAGAAGAAAAATGCTGCTTTTAATCATCTTCATTTAAATGAAAGAAGCACAGAAACAGCTTCCTTACCTTGTTAATTTTTTTTTTTTTTTGTGGTCTCTACCGCTGCCTGTTTGCGTACTTCTGGTTCCAAATGAGGTGTGTGGTTTACTTGTCAGTTCGTAACTCTGGTGTCTGTAACTCTGAGGTTCTAGTGTAGTAGTTAACACAGTTTGGACATTCTGAAAAAATTATTACTATTACTTTTATTGAATATCTACATTGATCCATAAAAGTAAGCCTTGTACTTTATAGAAACAAAACAGAAACCCTGAATTGAAGAACCTGCAAATGAAACAAGACAAACTGAGGAGATGACAGCAACAGAAAGGGAAGGATGAACGTATTGACAAATAAAATGTGAAACAAATATGGAATGGAAAAGTGTACCAGAATTTAAACTATAAAAATAAGATAAAGGGGGAGAAATAGACAGCACTACAGCAGAAATCACTGGAGTATTATTTTTATTTGTATTACAGTAAAACCTAGGGGATCCACTTAAAGATCAGGGTCCCATTGTCCTGGGTTTATAGTAAAAGACAGTCCCTTCCCAAGAACAGTTTACATGCCTAAATGAGGACAAGATGGAAGGAAATGTCAGGATCAAAACAAAATTAACCAAAAGCTTTAAAGACCACACAGAAAGATGCCTGGTGAACTATACTTACTTTAAATACAAGGCAGAATGGCTCAGAAACAAGATCTTCAAAAACTACATCCCATCTGGAATATACCTCTTATAACACAAAAATGCATAAAACAGGGGATTTTCATGTTGTTATGGAAACCTGTTCTGCTAAGGCAGGTTATATCCCTTCACTTACTGCTTTTTTTTAAAAAAAAAAAAGGGTCTGCTTTAAGGTGGATTTTACATATTTATATATTGTGAAAACACATGCTTTCCTGTGGGAGTTTTCCATGAAAATTAATTGGACTCCATGAATAAATTTACCAAGCAACTCCTTATGAAGAAGTGCTTACAAAATTCAGTATTATTACAACCTCAAAAATTCAGTGCCAAATTCAACCTTCTCTTAAACTGGTGAAATTCTACTGAAGTCAGTGTCCTTTTGACCATTTACATCTGGCCTAAATTTGACCCTTATTCTTTTCTGCTAATATTTTCACATCCTTTTCAACAATGCCTCGCATTGTCAAATCTAGCTCTCTGTGTCCTCATTTTCAGGAAGACACAAGCTCCCCAAATCTACCCTAAGAATCCAGCATCCTGGAATCCTCAGCTCCCATAACCTGGGATTTGCAAACATTCTTCTGATCAGGCAGAAGCATAGATATGGCTTTAAAACTAGTGCCTGTAACTTTAAGTTCTCCAACCTACTGCTGCTGGGTCGCTTGTGTGTGTGTGTGAGAGAGAGAGACAGAGAGAAAGATACCTAAGACAAACACTTGTAGGAAACAGGAGTTTAAGACAAGCACTTGCTAGACTTGGATGACGTCTGATGCCTAATCTCAGAGACATACAAATTAAAAGACTTTACCAATAATTACTGGAATCATACCATCTCTGCCAACTTCTCTGATATTACCCCTAATAATCCCTTTGTCTTCTTCTGTCCATGTGGAGGGGTTATCCCTTTTTCTCTCTCACTGCACTCTGCCTATTGGCTCTCCCAAAGTACATCATCTTTAGGATATTTTCCATGTAGTACTATCCTGTTTGGTTCTCTCTGGTTACTATGAAAAACTCAGCATTCAGTGTCAAATATTAACACATTGGTCTTACACAATTGTCCCTTTCAGCTATTGCATTGGATTGTCTGAACATCAATTAGGCTCTTCCTATGGGCTGGAAGAACCTTTGTTCTCATGTTAACAGAGTTAATGTTTTGACTTCCTGATCACAGTACCCCCTTCAGGGAGTAATATGCCTGGTGACCTGGTCTGATCACAATACACTTCCCTTTGTTTCAGGGTCTCAAATATGAACAATTTTAAGTGTTTCTCTCAATATCTTGGTCCTGACCGCACTAGAGCTTTTTCCTTAAGTTACTCTAGGATAAAGCACAAACGTTCATGTGCTGGAACAACATTTGTGGTGTGTCCACATAAACCTTTACAAATACTGGAAATTATTTAACTCAAAGTGAAACACACTAGTGTAGACAAGCCGCAAAAGATGACACAATTGTCCTGAAGCCTCACATTCCATCTAACAATAATCTGGAAAATGCTACTTTATTGAGGATTCTGGTAAATATTCCATCCTCCAAAAACAGTCTTCTGTAAGAACATTTCATATGTATTTCGCTAACCCAAGATTCAGGAGATAATCTCTTATCCAGTGCTCTTTTGCATAAGATTTAAAATTGAGGTACTGGCCATTTGTTATCATTAAAGATCTCACAGCACTTTTCACACGAGTAGGGTGTTATCTTTGATGTTATGGTCGACTTCCCACTTGGGTAATTGCATTCCAGCTGCCTAAATTCTCCTGCCATTTCAACTGGATACGGTATTCTTCAGCTGCTCCTATTATGTAATGCTTTGTTAAACCACTGCTGAGTTTCACCCCAAACATAGCTATATTTTAGTGGAGGATAAAGTAGTCTTGATATAGATAGATATAGATATAAAATTATTTGCCAGTTAAGCTTCTGAGGTATTTTATGATCCTTTGGAATGAAAGATACTATATAAAAATTAGCTACTCACATAAAATTATGCAAAGAATGACCGAAGATAGTCTTTTAGTAGGCCTCACCACTCATTATTTTAATCTCTTTAAAACATACAATATGTACTGGCAGTTTACAGTACATCAGTGAAACAAGTGGAAGGTAAGAAATCATTGCAAACCACAAATAAAGTACTTGCACCATGCATCTTCAGACCACAGTATACCTTTTATGCAGCTGTTTGCAGGATGTGTCCCAACTAGCGTACCTTAAGGAAGAGACGGTTCTTAAAGCCGTAATTTACCAACAATAGGAGAGAGTTTAATCTATAGTTTGCCTTCTACCGTGAAAATCTTAAATCTCTTCAGTCAAGGCCAGGAATTCAATGCAGCCAGGCATGGCAAAAGGAGGGTCCCTGTTCTTATTTCTTTCAATCATTTGCAAGTTCTTTAAAGCCTGACCTGCCCCATTTAATTGTTTCAAGTGTTTTGTGTGGATAATCATAATTATGGCAAAGTGTATTATTTTTAACTGCATTTCACCTAAAAAAAATAGAGCGAACAGTTCAGACTCCCACTAATGTTGCCTAAGTGCTTTAGTCTAAGGATTCTTGGACAGAAACCAAAATCCTGCACTTAAACTATAAACAAATAAAGATAATTCATTCCTAAGATTTCCCAAGATAAAAGTATTTAATGCATCTTGTTTTGACTCTGCTGCACCAATTATACTTCACAAAATGGGCAGCAACCTGTTATTCCAAGGAAGTCAAACAAAATGTAGTACTTATTGTCACTGTAAGATGCTATTCAGGATCTAAATAAATATCAGCATCTCTGCTGACAGTCCATTTAAATATAAATGTAGACAGCCACAGGCATAAGAAACAGGGTCTCCACCCGCCATAGATTTTAGGAGAAATTGGGAACTAGCCAACAGGTGGTTTCAATAGATGCCCTGGAACTGTGGGAGAACTATGCTCATTTTTAAAATCATACAGCTTCAGTCATTCATTTTGCTAATACATCTACCATGTTAAGAAGCAGGATAGCTTCCAGAATACAGAACGTGCAGTAGAAAGAATGCATAGGGGGATCACAACCTTCTAAGGTTATGGGGAACGCATAGACGATCTGGTGATTTTCATGGATCTATGCACACAAATCCATCCTGATAGGTCTCCTAAATTCTAGACACAGCTACATTTCAAATACAGAAACGATGTGGAACCACAGGCCAAACATCTCCATCCGCCACAAATAAAAGTCCCATTGCCTCAGAGAATATTTGGGAAAGGTGTCACAGCGAGCCATGAAGGTCAACATGTTCAGTGGGAGAAGCGCAGAGCATGATTTCCAGAATCAACATCCCTTCACTGAAAATGCCTCCTGTGCACCGAAGAGACAATATATAAACCCTGCCCCTCCAGCCTGAGCCCTCTCTCAAGTCCAATAAGGGGAGGCAGCCAAACTAATTGCTGGTGCCTCCTCATGGCAGGTGTCCAGTGCAGGTACTTGTTCCACAGAGGGTCCTGTTACCTAAAAAAACAGAATTAGAAATGGACTTAAGGGCAAAGTATCTTCTAAGGACACTGGGAAAAGGGGAACTGGGGCTCCAAATGGCTGGTACAGTGAGGAGACAACACCCTTTCCCCAGCTCCTTAACCCTCATAAGAGGAGAGGGCAGTGGAGTCCCAGCACAGGCTGGAACCAGGTGTGGAGAAGTGGGGACCTTTGTAGGTCAACCTTGAACTTCAACTGGAGACCAACTGCAAGGCTGTGCAGACCACAAGAGTACAAGTGTAACAGGCTCCCTACATAAACACTGCTTAATAAGCAAGTAAAACACAGTCTGCACCAGCTGAAATTTCTGAGCCATCTCAAGTTGACAAAGCATGGATAACTATGGAGCACTCCACAGACAAAAGAAATATCTGTCATTTCCTGTCCAGCCACAGCTATCTGGGGTCTCCAGGAGGGCAACTAGGAATTCTCAAAGACTTTAGTGCTGTGGATTGTCTTAATAACTGAAGGACAGAGGCAACGAGTGAAGTGCGCTTTTTTGAGGCAGAGAGTGTTTTAAAGCACTTCCTTCTCACCCCACCCTCCCGGCATAACCTACATCTTGCCCACGTTCAGTCTCAGCCAAGTACCTTCATTCAGGTGCTTATGGCTCCCAGGCACTGGGGCAGCCAGGAGATGGCGCTGCTAGTGTTTGACTTTAACAAAATGAAGAGCTGGCCATAATTTACATATTGCTGCCACTTGAGCCTATGCAGTTGTATTCCAAGGTCCAGTGTGCTTCAACAGCAGCTGTGAGAACTATGAGTTGTGGACTACAACTGCGGCATGTTAGGAGAACTTCCTGGTTCCTGCCAGAAAATATCCTCTACCCCCACGCCCCTGAGCAGGAGTTCTCAGCGTTGACTGAGATGGGAGCAAGTAGCAGGCAAGCAGAGAGGAGGCTGCTGGATTGTAATCCTGTTCTATGTTCTTTACAGAATAAAGCCTTGTTCCTGGTGGTTTGTCTGAGTGGGTCTGGTCTGACGTGAACATACACTGACACAACGCAGAGCACACAAAGGAGCCTCAGGCCCAGTTTCCCAAAGTTGTGTAAAAAGTTGCAAGGCAGGCTTCCCCTATCTTGAATAACCTCAAACTGGGCCAGTGAACCGGGGGGGAGGAGGAGGAGGCACTGTCATACAAACTCCCCTAATAGCTTCATACAGATGTCTTTGTTATTTTCACATAGAACTCTTTAACTCAGTCTTTCAAGTCATCACATTAATATCTAGTCATTTCTAAAAAAATAATTTAAAAAGCAGGAGAAGGTGTAGAATTGGGGAAGTCACTTAATCTCTACATGCCTCAGTTCCCCATGTGTAATATGGGCATAATACTTCTTTTCTCCCACCATTCGTTTTGTCTCTTTAGGGCAAGCATTGTCTATTACTATGTATATATACAGTGCCTAATATAATGGGGTCTCAATCTGGGTTGGGGACTCCAGGTGCTTTATTAATACAATTAATAAATAATCATAATAATAAAGGGCACATCTGAATCTACAGCAAAAGGCACACTTTGAAGATGATTACACAGAGCACATTTTTATTTTTTATAAAGGGAAACTACTACATAATAAGCTGAAAACTCAGCCTCTGGTGGACAATAATGCCATCATCCGATCAGGTCATTAACATTTGTAACCAGAAAGTGGCAGCCACTTACCATTACATTTTATATTTAAGTTTAACTCAACAACCCAAAGGCTTAATATGGATCCCAATAACTAAAAATTTGTGATGTTAATAAAATCAAATCCTTCACTATAAGTGCTATCATTATCCAAATATGAAGACATTTTTTTCAAAAATACATTAAATGTTGAGATTTAATAATAGATTATAACTGAGCATGATCATCATTCTGTTTATACCATTTTGCAAATAAAATTAGTTTTATCATCTTAAAATGCAGAACAGATTGAAATGTTGTAATCTTTGGAATCTGATGTATGTAAGATGAGTACAGGACCCCTATCTATCAAAATAACTGTGCTCCCAGATAAATTCTATGAATGCATGCCTCGCTTCAATAAATTTTACCACGGGGAAAACTCTGCACTATTAACCAGTTACAATATCTAAGTTTGAATCCTCCTGAATTTGTGATTTTAATTAACCAAGCTCAAAAAGGCAAACGGAAAAAAAAACTGAAATAAAAGACCCCAATGAACAGCAATCTGCAAATCTTCTCCATAATTTTTTTTTTAAAAAGAAGACTGTACATTCAACACTACTGATTAAAGGTTGGAAAAATCTTTCATTGTAACATACTTTTCTTATGCTTGCATGGGGAGTTACAGGCATTCTTCCTCATGTTTCAATATGAGAATAACCCATTATGTCCAAATAACCACCTGTGGAGCTCTTAAAAGAAGATCAGAGTCTGATTTTTAAATCATTATGGTTTGGTGGACTGCTTTCTGCATGCTGTAACATGATGTATACATTGTTAATAGCTTGAATCATGGATAACGTGCTGATCAGAGAACATCAAGAGCTTTCATTTTAAAGGAATATTTATTTAAAATGAAATGAAGAGGCAAAAGTCCGCCAGCTCTGAGCATATAAACAGAAGCCAACATGTTCTTTATGAGCATACAGTATAAAAATGTTATACAATCATTCAATAACCAGATGTCAGCCTGTTAAAAGCTGTGTGATTTCTCATTTATTTTATAGGTTTTATTAGAAATTATAATGATGCTTGCATTTTGCTATTACCCTATATATTGTATTGCTCTCTAGTTTATAGTGTGACGAATGCTAGAATACACAAAACATAAACTACCGGTTTTTAAAGCAAAGCTTTCATTACTTGGGGTTTAACTGCTTTTTTAAAAAATGTTCTACCTGAACCATTTCAAACCTGAAATTTACTTTATGAAGTTGGAATTTGACTTGATTGTAACCAGATATGCTGAGAGGAGCTACTACCAAATTCTCCAAACAGAAGTTGTGCAGAGAGCTCCTGACTGGAGTTTATAGTTCTGAGGTGAGTTTATCTTTCAAGCCATAGATTTTGAAAATGGAAGGACAGCTGCTAGCACTGCAGCTGTGAAAAGGTTAGCATTATGCAAAGGCTGGTATGTCAAAAATGTGACATACTCTGTCCAGTTAGAGAGCGAGAGAGAGAGAGAGCGAGCGCCTTGTCTTGCCCAAGCCCTAGCTTGTCTGCTACATTCTTTGGAGGGAAGCTGTTAAGAGCTCTGCTGTTGGAGCATGGCAAAGTGGGATTCTTGTAAATTTCAATATATTCCCCATTCACAGTCATGAAACACACAGGCACAGATGGGAAATGCATTATGCACATACATGAGCTCATGATTGTGCACAAAGCTTTGTTTTGGTATAGTCACAGTCTTTTGGGGGGATGTGGGAGGAGGGTAGATTAGAGATTACATGACTGTACAGACCAGGACAATATGAAATTTTATATGTAATTTTTAAGGTAGACAAGATCTGTAACTTCTCAACTTTGAGGACTGCTTCTTTCAAATTATGTAATTATTTCCAGCATCCAACCCTTTTTACAGGGATTTAAAAACACACAACTGTTCTTCTCCATACAAATGATTTCTGGACTGAAAGTTACTAGACAAGGTAGTACCATTCCACGCACAGAGTCAAAACCTTGATTTTATACATACAGGTCATCGAGCCTGGACACTACTGCAACGCCTTTGGGCTGCTAATCCCAAAACGTATCAGCCATCAAAAATTCAGCCAAACTCAACGGCCTCCAAACTGTTGGAGTACACAAAAGGACCACTCTATAAACACACGAAAAGAGAAGTGCATCAACAACTTCACCGGACACTAGCATCAATCCAAGAAACCTTCCACTGTCAGTTTTGAGGAAGTAAAAGAAGAACTTGTCGAACTATGAAAAAAAAGGAAGGCTGCAGGCCCTGACGGTATTCTGCCAGAATTCCTCCACCATCTCAGCCCCAAAGGACTTCAGTGGCTAGCAACATTGTACTAGGCTACCTTAAGGACAGTATGGACCACTGAAATATGGCGCAATTACCAAAGCCTGGGAACCCACTGATGAAACTGGGAAGCTACTGGCCAATTTCTCTACTGTGGGCAACCTATAAACTTCTTGAATGTATCATCCTCAAAATACCACCCTCAGGCAGGCTTCCGCTCAAAACATAGTTGTTGCAACCAAGTTCTGGCACTCACAACTCACATTGAGGCTGGCTATCAGAAAGAAACCTAAAGATTGGTGCAGTATTTGAAACCTGTCATCCGCGTATGACACTGTAAGGATTAAGGGCCTGATGCTGAAACTTGCAAAAATGTACCTTGCTACCAAACATTTCACCTGCTGTGGACCATGCTGAGTAACAGAAGCCTACAGGTGTACCTGCGTAATACATATCAGCTCACCCCATACCATAAACCATGGGCTACCACAAGACTCTGAACTCACGCCAATGTTTTTTAATATTTACGTAAGTGACATGCCTCCAGCTGAACCATAAAAAATTGGATATACAGATGATCTTGCCATGACAATCCAAGCACCAAACCTCCATGACATTGAGAGAGCATTAACTGACGATCTCCAAACTATGGAATAATACTTCTGGAAATGGAGGCTCACACCAAACCCTGGAAAAACAATAGTAAGTGCATTTCATCTTGATAATAGGAGTGCCAAAAACACACTGACAGTAGCTTCCTGTGGTAAAAATATGCGACATGATTACACCCCAACATACCTTGGAGTGAAACTCAACAACACCCTCACCGTCCATGATCACCTTAAGAAGATAGCTGCAAAGATTAAAACAAGAGCCAACATAATTCAGAAACTAGCAGGTACAACCTGGGGTGCAATGGCATCAGTGTTGCGAACATCTGCAATGGCACTTGTATATTCAGTAGCTAAATACTGTGCACCGGTACGGAGCAGACACAGCTACACGCAACTTGCTGACACCCAGCTGAAGTTGACTCCAACACCATGGCTACTTGTTCTAACATCGCTCCCCTGCCAATATGCCGAACAGCTACTACACTCTGCGAGGCTCAGCAAATCCACGAAAATAGATGTTTTCTTTTCCACCAAGACCTCGACAATGCTCCCCTTCACCCCCACAAGTCTCAAGCCCCACAAGTCTTTCTGGGAATATTCGCTTCACCTCATGCAATCAGACTATGATCAGAAGGAGGCTTGGAAAGCAGATTGGGCTAAACAAAACTTAAAAAATAAGCACCTTGTGCTGGATCCCATGCAGAAGGTTCCTGGGTTTAACCTTCCACGTGCATCTTGGTCAACACTGAACCAAATCCAAACCAACCATGGTAGATGCGGACATCTAATGCACAAATGGAAAATCAAGGACCCCTCGGAGTGCAAGTGTGGCTCCCCACGACAGACCATCAAAGGTATCACCAGCTACCGCCCAATTGATAAATATGAAGGACACATGACTGCAATAAATTCTGCCACTCCTTAGGTTGCCATCTGCCTCAATCAACTTCAGGTGAAATTATAGTTGCTGCTCTACACCAGCAACACAAAAAAC
The DNA here is from genome assembly GCF_965140295.1 of Lepidochelys olivacea. NCBI lineage: Eukaryota > Metazoa > Chordata > Testudines > Cheloniidae > Lepidochelys > Lepidochelys olivacea. Next base: position 25,640,960 of record NC_140417.1, on the reverse strand, counting down.
GAAGAAGATGACTCACTACAATGGGGGTCTTTTTTGTAGTGTAGATATATCCTTCGTAGCACCAAGAGGCAGAGCTTCCTTTCAAATCCACTACAGTCAGCGAGAACTGCTATATGTGTTGTCACTGAGTACCCCCCGTTCCTGAGTGGCTAAATGTGCTGCCTTCATAGCATTCAGAGTTTAACTGCTCATGTAATGAGAAACTAGACTTGATATCTAGTACACATCTTCTACATGACAATGCAAAGGTGCTGTGGATCAGAAGGAAGGAAGAGTCTGTGACTATAGGTTCAGTATCTTTAGTATTGTGGAAAGATGGATAATATACCAAACAACAGTTCCTCGTACGTCCCCCCTAGAAGGCAGTCAGATATTTTCCTGTTCCCTCATTTTACAAACAACTTAATGGAGACACTGTATAAGATGATTTCAGGCAGCAGCAGGGATAGAACAGTTTCAGCTATACTGCCTTTCAGACTGCCTACGCTAAATGTAAATGCTTTAGTTCCCTTATCTCTGGGCACTATGTTACAGTCTCATCCCACAGCAAGGGATAGAACCCAAGATTCTTAATTCAGGAAATAGTTGCACTTACATAACTCAAGTGGCTGCATGTGACAGAATTTGTTTTTTCCAGATTTTTTTAAAAAAAACATGATTTAACAAATAAAAAAATCCTTTAAAACATATTTTATAGTTAATAAAAACAATCATATATCCATTATGGTGCACTCAGCAACAAAATACAGGTGTTCCACATTTCGGTCATTTTGATTGCTGGTGACAGGTTTGAACTTCAAGAGACACAAGCCCCATTGATGGCCCTCTGGTTGCAGCTGCGGAACTTGCAATTGTCAGGAAGTATAGTACCGGTAGAAGCTATTACAATTCGCCCGGTGACCATGGCCTTCATGTTAGCAGCCAAACAAAATCTGCTGCCAGAATGTAAAAAAAACAACTCAGAGTTTCAGTGGTCTGCAATGCACACTCCAGAGACCCCCAAAAGGACAGCTTGAAGGAAATGGTTCCTCTCAACCAGTGGTCTGCAGCCCTCCCCTTACCAATCTCTTGAAGTACCCAAAGCTATGCCAAGTGATAATAGTAAGAATCTGCAATTGTGATGTCAACCAAAATGTAGCCATCTAGGAACCAAAGAACAATTCACAAGATCAGCTGCTAGTGTTGAATAAGAAACATCCACACTTCACCTCACAGAGGAGCAGGCAAAGAGAATCAATTGTCAAAGCTGAGTGTCTCCCTCAGTTAGATTGAAACAAAACTCCTAAGTCTTTATTTTGAGTCTATCGCCATGTGATCCAAGCACCTATTTAGACGTCCATAGCTGTGTCTGCCTTCAAGACTGTGGCTTTTCTTTATGACTTCAACTGTTATAGTGGGAAGAGGAAAGAAGAACAACGTATTCAGATACTGCTATGTATTCATCTAGCTCAAACAATTGAATTTTTTAAAAAATATTGCTAAATCCTATCAGAGTTTAGAACAATAAAGCAAATAATGTGTGTTTTTTAAATACATCTGTATTGGCAAACTCATAGAATCATAGAAGATTAGGCTTGGAAGAGACCTCAGGAGGTCATCTAGTCCAACCCCCTACTCAAAGCAGGATCAACACCAACTAAATCATCCCAGCCAGAGCTTTGTCAAGCCGGGCCTTAAAAACCTCCAAGAATGGAGATTCCATCACCTCCCTAGGTAACCCATTCCAGTGCTTCATCACCTTCCTAGTGAAACAGTTTCTCCTAATATCCAACCTAGACATCCCAAATGCAACTTGAGACCACTGCTTCTTGTTCTGTCATCTGCCACCACTGAGAACAGCAGAGCTCCATCTTCTCTGGAACCCCCCTTCAGGTGGTTGAAGGCTGCTATCAAATCCCACCTCACTCTTCTCTTCTGCAGACTAAAAAAGCCCAGTATGGTTCCCTCAGCCTCTCCTCATAAATCATGTGCCCCAGCCCCCAATCATTTTCGTTGCCCTCCGCTGGACTGTCTCCAATTTGTCCACATCCTTTCTGTAGTGTGGGGCCCAAGATTAGACACAGTACTCCAGATGTGGCCTCACCAGTGCTGAATACAGGGGAATAGAGGGGAATAATCACTTTTCTCGATCTGCTGGCAATGCTCCTACTAATGCCATTAACCTTCTTGGCAACAAGGGTACATTCTTGACTCATATCCAGCTTTTCGTCCACTGTAATCCCCAGGTCGTTTTCTGCAGAACTGCTGCTTAGCCCGTCTGTCCCCAGCCTGTAGCAGTGCATGAGATTCTTCCGTCCTCAGTGCAGGACTCTGCACTTGTCCTTGTCAAACCTCATCAGATTTCTTTTGGCTCAATCCTCCAATTTGTCTATGTCACTCTGGACCCTATCCTTACTGTCCAACATATCTCCCTCTCCCCCTATCTTAGTGTCATCCGCAAAATTGCTGAGTGTGCAATCCATCCCATCATCCAGATCATTAATGAAGATGCTGAACAAAACTGTCCCCAGGATTGACACCAGGGGCACTCCACTTGATACCGGCTGTCAACTAGACATCGAGCCGTTGATCACTATCCTTTGAGCCAGACGATCTAGCCAGTTTTCTATCCACCTTATAGTCCATTCATCCAATACATATTTTTTTTATTTGCTGGCAAGAATACTGTGGGAGACTGTATCAAAAGCTTTGCTAAAGTCAAGGTATATCACGTCCACCGCTTTCCCCATATCCACAGAGCCAGTTATCTCCTCATAGAAAGCAATCAGGTTGGTCAGGCATGACTTGCCCTTGGTGAATCCATGTTGACTGTTTCTGATCACCTTCCTCTCCTCCAAGTGCTTCAAAATGGATTCCTTGAGGACCTGGTCCACGATTTCTCCACGGACTGAGGTGAGGCTGACTGGTCTGTAGTTCCCCGGATTCTCCTTCTTCCCTTTTTTAAAGATGGGCACCATATTTGCCTTTTTCCAATCGTCCAGTACCTCCCCCAATCACCACGAGTTTTCAAGGATAATGGCCAATGGCTCTGCAGTCACATCAGCCAACTCCCTCAGGAACCTCGGATGCATTAGATCCGGACCCGTGGACTTGTGCATGTCCAGCTTTTCTAAATAGTCCTTAACCTGTTCTGTCACTACTGAGGGCTGCTCACCTCCTCCCCATACCATGCTGTCTAGTGCAGCAGTCTGGGGGCTGACCTTGTCTGTGAAGACCGAGGCAAAAAAAGCATGGAGTACTTCAGCTTTTTCCACATCATCTCTCACTAGGTTGCCTCCCCCATTCAGTAAGGGTCCCACACTTTCCCTGGCCGCCTTCTTGTTGCTAACATACCTGTAGAAACCCTTCTTGTTACCCTTCACATCCCTTGCTAGCTGCAACTCCAATTGTGCTTTGACCTTCCTAATTACTTCCCTGCATGCTTGAGCAATATTTTTATACTCCTCCCTAGTCATCTGTCCAAGTTTCCACTTCTTGTAAGCTTCCTTTTTTGTATTTAAGCCCACTGAAGATTTCTCTGTTAAGCCAAGCTGGTTGCCTGCCATATTTACTATTCTTTCTGGACATCGGGATGGTTTGTTCCTATGCCCTCAGTAAGGCTTCTTTAAAATACAGCCAGCTCTCCTAGACTCCTTTCCCCCTCAGATTAGCCTCCAAAGGGATTCTGCCCATCAGTTCCCTGAGGGAGTCAAAGTCTGTTTTTCTGAAGTCCAGGGTCCATATTCTGCTGCTCTTTCTTCCTTTTGTTGGGATCCTGAACTTGACCATCTCATGGTCACTGCTGCCCAGGTAGCCACACACTTCTACTTCCCCTTTGAATTCTTCCCTGTTTGTGAGCAGCAGGTCAAGAGGAGCAAGGCCCCTAGTTGTTTCCTCCAGCACTTGCACCAGGAAGATGTCCCAAACACTCTCCAAAAACTTCCTGGATTGTTTATGCACGGCTGTACTGCTCTCCCAGCAGATGTCATAAAAACCAGGGCCTGTGATCTGGAAACTGTTGTTAGTTGTCTGAAGAAAGCCTCATTTACCTCATCCTCCTGGTCTGGTGGTCTTGAGCAGATACCCACCATGACATCACCCTTGTTGCTCTCACATCTAAACTTAACCCAAAGACTCTCAACAAGCTTTTCTCCAGTTTCATACTGAAGCTCTCAGCAATCATACTTTTCTCTTACATACAGTGCAACTCCTCCACCTTTTCTCCCTCTCCTGTCCTTCCTGACCAGTTTATACCCATCCATGACACTGCTCCAGTCATGTGAATTACCCCACCAAGTCTCTGTTATTTCAATCATATCATAGTTCCTTGACTGTGCCAGGACTTCCAATTCTTCCTGCTTGTTTCCCAGGCTTCTTGGGTTCATATACAGGCACCTAAGATAACTAGCCAATTGCCTTACTTTCTCAGTATGAATCAGGAGGCCTCCCCTGTTGCACCCTCCTCCTTGTGTTTCTTCCAGTATCCCACTTACCTCTGGGCTTAGGTCACCATCCACCAGTGAACCTAGTTTAAAGCCCTCCTAACTAGATTAGCAAGCCTGCCTGTGAAGATGCTCTTCCCTCTCTTAGTTAGTTGGATCCCATCTCTTCCTAGCAATCCTTCTTCCTAGAACAACATCCCATGGTCAGAGAATCCAAAGCCCTCTCTCCAACGCCACCTGCATAACCATGCATTTACCTCCACAGTTAGATGGCCCCTACCTGGGCCTTTTCCTTCAACACGAAGGATGGACGAGAACATGACTTGCGCTTCAAACTCATTTATCCTTCTTCCCAGAGCCACGTAGTCTGCAGTGACCCACTCAAGGTCATTTTTGGCGGTATCATTGGTGCCCACGTGGAGAAGTAGGAAGGGGTATCAGTCCGAGGACTCCATCAGTCTTGGCAGACACTCTATTACATCCTGAATTCTAGCTCCAGGCAAGCAGCATGCTTCTCGAGTCTCCCGGTCTGGACGGCAGATGGATGACTCTGTCCCCCTTAAGAGGGATCTCCTCCTCTTGGGAATGGTGGTCGTGGAAGCCCCATCCCTAGGACAATGCATCCCATGCCTTCCAGTCAATGGGGTCTCCTTCTGATCCCTTCTCTCTGATGACTCTTCCAAACCATTCTCCGCCATAGTACCTGTGCAGAGAGCCTGACAATAGTTTCTTATCTCTATCTGCGTCGGGGGTACATGGGTTCTCCTCTTTCTTCTTCTGGAGGTCACATGCTGCCAATTTTCTTCCCCGTTCTGCACTGCCCTCTCTGATTCTTCAGCATGTTGTGCCTGCAGTAACAAATGCTGACTTCTACTCCTTTAGAGCTGTTATATGCTATCAATTCCTGTAATTTTTTAACTATTACAAAAGGGTATCTAAATACAAAAATTTATTTTAATGTTTTAAATATTATGTAAACTCTAGTCTGACTGCATTCAGTTTCCACTAATAAAAGTTACACCCTCTGGATACCACACTTTACAATACACCTGAATAAGTGAAACAGTTTAAGAGTTCCATTTTTCCTACAAAATGTAATGTTAAGTACATTTGAAAGCAGGCCAAAGCTAAAGTTACATGTTCTATCCATAAAGTAAGACGCTGGTTACTAATTGTTATTTTCGTACTGTTATATTACCTGACATGAAATGTGATATTTGCAGTCAAATTCACCATCTCACACAGGCCATAACAACTTGCCAGGACCTTATGTTACTATATAGTGTTGCCATTTGCACTGCTACAGTTCAGATCTGGCAGTACTTCCATTGTACGCCCCTTTTGACAAAGACTTGCTCTGACCCAAATCTTGGTACATAAAAGTCTCAGTTGGGGAGTAACTTTTTCTTATATTCCACATTTGGTTAAAACTGGATTGGCCAGTTTAAAAACTGAAGTGGTGCAAAAATAAATAAATAAATAAATAAAATAAAGTTACAAATGAGATTCAGATTTTCTTCATTCTGAATTTAAAACAGCTTTCATATAAATAATCAATTGTTTACCATTAATCTATAATGTGAAATAATCCCATAAAAGAACAACAAGAGTCTGACCAAACATCCCAAATGAGGAACGGATTTCATACTTAGGTCCACTTCCTCATTTCTTGGGCTGACAAGGACTGGGTGTGCTGCAAAGAAAACAGTCGGACTCAGGGTTAGAAGCTGAGCTTTTGTGGGTTCATTTCCTGACTTGGTCATAGAGTCCCTGTGTGACTCTGGGGAAATCACTTCGTCTCTAGAAACCTCAGCTCTCCATATGTAAATTCAGATTAATAATATTTCCTTTCTCCAAACCTTTCTCTGTCAGATCTAATTAGACTGTAAACTCTTCAAAACAGGGACTTATCTTGTGCATGTACAGCTCCTAGCACAATGGGACACAATTTCAGCTAGGGTCTTCAGGTGATACTATAATACAAATAATTTGAAACAAACCTATAGTGCAGTGGTTCCCAAACTTGTTCCACTGCTTGTGCAGGGGAAGCCCCTGGCACACCAGGCCGGTTTGTTTACCTGCCGTTTCCGCAGGTTCAGCCGATCGTGGCAGCCAATATGTCCCTTGGCCCGCACCACTTCCAGCAGCTCCCATTGGCCTGGAGCAGCGAACTGCAGCCACTGGGAGCCGCGATCGGCCGAACCTGTGGATGCGGCAGGTAAACAAACTGGCCTGGCCCGGCAGGGGCTTTCCCTGTACAAGTGGTGGAACAAGTTTGGGAACTACTGCTATAGTGGAATCTGTATACTGTATTATTTCACAGCAATTATTTTTTTCAACGGGGTAAGTTGTTCTTAAACAAAAAAATTTATTTTCCTGTTTAGGAATGTATTCCTTAGAACTACTTTACTAAATTAGGTCTTACCTATCTGTGCATGGTTTTTATTTAGTGCTTATTGCTAAGTGTCCTACACAATCCCTGCATAAGACAGTTCTTAACAATACAAGTAGGATACTTGTCTACTTTTTCAAACACCTATTTTGCTAGTGATAATTGATTTCCCTGTATTCTATATGTCAGTGTGATAAAAGGGCACTAACATGCAGATTTCTTCCAAAGGATAGCAACCCCTTCTAGCTTTTATTTTGTATATTATCAGGAAGCGAGGTCTGAAGTGACAAACATTATCCACATGGACACCATCTGATGGGAGTCCTCTCTTCTATACCCTCTCCCAGCCCCCCCCACCGCTTCCCTCTCCAAATTTTCCTTAAAATAATGGGAAGTAACCTGGTCTGCAATGAAAAGTGGAGAGTTAAACTGTCACCCTTACTTCAAAACACTTCTGTTTTGTTTTATTTTACTTTTCCCAATAAGCTGACAATAAAGTCAGTATGGAATCTGCAAGAAGCTTGTTCTGCATTTTTTTTCTTTGTCTATAAGGATTAAATACAAATTTTATCAGACTAGCAGACACTACATTTTGCAACATACGTATTCACAGGCAACAATGAAAAGATGTTTTAGGACAATTTATTTGTTAACTTTTTAAAGTAAGAGAACAAAGTGTCCTTTCCCCTGGTCACCATCTTTCTCAAAATTTGCATTTCCATTTTACTATTTGCACAGTTTTATGTTTTAAACGATTGAAAACATTTTAAAAACTATTTAATGTGTGAATATGTATAGAAACTCAAATCTGACAGCAAGCAGTTTCCATTAATAAAAGTCACACACTATAGATAGCACACTTCAAAATAAACTGTTTAACTTTTTCAAGTGTAAGAAATGCATTAAGCTAGAAGGACCTAATCACCAGACAGGAGCTTTTTCTTTATTCAGAAAGTAACTGATTACAAATACAAAGGTCTGAAACTTTGAAGTAGCTTGGCCATGGTACACTAACTCATCTTACTGCTGTTCTCTTGGCATATACAGACATTTACCTGGAAACACACAATTACTATTCCTTCTGACAATAAAAATGTTTTAAGTAATCAATGCAGAAATACAGCAAATATCAGACATGTAATCATTTAAATAATACATTTATGTTAAATGCCATAATCAAAAAGAAACTAATATTGTTTGAAAAGACATAATACACATTTAATCAACTAAAAGTGCTTAATTACATTGCTATTCACAGTGACTTTGCTGAAATCAGAAACTTTTGCCCTAGACCATAAGATTGAAGCGATTTGAAATGGAAATATTTCCTGTCCACTCACTGCCAGTTTCTGTTCCCAGAGTGATATAACAGATGACATCGAGTACAATAAATTCTTTTATTAACCATAAATTTGAGACTGCTTTAGGGATTTGAAGTGTTCAGTTTCATTCTGAAAAAATGTAATGTTATCCACAGACCTTCAGTGTGTGTAACAAAAACAGAGGCACAGGTTATGCTACTTTGATCAAGTTCTGAAAAAAAAAAAAAAGTCTTTTGAATTTGACAATATGTGAAAAAGATTTACAAAATTTTTTTTAACATGAGCCCCATATAGTACACTGAGCATTTACTATATGAAAAAATTACTCCAAACAAACAAGACTTTGGATAAAGTTAATGCTGTGCACAGGTTTTCTCCTGCCAGCCATTTCAGTTAAACAACACACACAGGAAGTCAGAATTGCAGCATAAGATTTAAGAGTTTAAACATTCAACTATAAAGATTAGCAAGTTAAATCAAAGCAGTAGTTCTTACAATCTTTACCAGGCTTCCTTTTGTCAGAGCTAACATGAATGTATAAAAACCTAATCCTTGAACACTTAACAGGAAGATAAATATGATATATAAAGCACTTCCAGTCCTTCATCTACTACACAGAAAATTTTCTGTTATTGTACTAACTTGAGAAGTGGGTCCTAACACTGCTGTAAGCTTCCACTTCCATTGTAAATATTAACTCACAACAACAACAAAGCTACTTGGAATAAATATGAAACATAAATATTGAAACAATTATTTTCTCTGTTGTAACCAAAACTCATCAAGCCAAAAGAAAAGTAAACTAACAAATTATCACACTGAATTTGCAATAGTGAAGTTCTGCATGTGAGTGGAACACAATAGCCACTAACCAAAATGTTCATATCAAATATAATACAGCTAACCTGAAAAATAATTATTCATACCTATCAGCATTGTTGGATTATACTGGGTTTTAGCCTCATTTATTTTGTGGCTTCTATTCTTGCCTTTACTGCCAAAAAAGTAATAGAAAGAAAATTCTGTCTTTGCAGCTCATTCTTTAGTGAGCTGAATGTCCCATTTTAAAATCTCTGCATGACATTTCACGGCTAGCGGTCATTACTCGAAAAGAACCCCAAAAATGAATGGAATGATTAGTGAATTACTCTTACAAATGCAACTATATGGAAAAACCTAAGCTATACCGACTTGTATTATCCCTAACTTATGAATAAAAGATAGAGGTTTTGTTTCCATTGCTGTTCTGGAACAGCATAGAATAATAACTTGTCACCTGTTAAGGGTCAAGTTTTGTTGATATTTTGACTTACGTGTGTGTAAGGGGGGAGTGGGGGGGGTGAGAGAGAGAGATTAACATTTAATTCCAGTCAAAAGATAGATAACCCACAAAGTTAATTACAGAATATTAACAACTCAGCCTTTAATCTAGGGATATGATAACTGACATAATTGTAATAACTGAGCTTCAACTATGATGCAACAGCTTTTACAATCCTGATAGTCTTCAACATTTATTTCACTTACTAAACAATTTTATATTATTAAACAAACAAAAAAATCTGACACTAAAAACTAATTCATGACAAAAACATCAAGGATATAAGGGCCAGATTCTCAATTGACATAAATCAATGTAGTTTCATTGATTTTAGTGGAGCTACACTAGTTTACACAGCTGAGGATCTGCCCCCCATGTTGTCTTGAGCTGTTAATACATGTCCTGTGTAATGCCATAGAGAGGCCTCAGAAAAAGATGTGATGCTGTAAACAAAATCAAAGATTTAGCAATTCAAAAGGCCCCTTAAATCCAAGTCAGTAGGGTACCAACATTCCAGCAAATTTGTTATGTGCTGACAGAGGTGTTGTCTTTAGGATGAGATGTGAAACAGAGATCCTTGACCACTTATGGTCATATAAGACCCTATGGTTCTGTTTTGTAATTTTAGTATACTTTTTGAAATTATAGTCTGCCTGTCAAAATTCCCCTTAGAGTTATACTATTCTTCATTTCTTGTCAGAAAACGTACAGCATTACAATGCACTGTTAAATAATTGCTGCGTTCCATCACAGAGATAGTTGCTTTTCAGAGGAGGCTGAAGTGGTTCCTATATATCCTGTCTTCTTCACAAGATTGTAAGTCTTTGTTAATGCTTGTGAAGTGCTCACCATTTTGAAATCCTCAAGCACAATCAAAAAATTAAATATTGTAAATCATTTAGAATGGTGCTGTTTTATAAGTGGTGCATTTCCTAATCTAGTGAGAGATTTTCACAGACACAAATGGAAATTTTCCTCCATCTTTTTTGACCAGATTGTAAAAAAACAGGGGCCTAAAATTACATTCTTTGGGTGGAATTTTCAGAAGAGCTAAGTGACTTATGAGAGCAAGTTCCATTGAAAATTAATGGAAGTTCCTTGCCTAACTTCTTAGGCACTTTGAAAGTCCCATCCTGTACTCCGAAGTTATTTAGGTGCTTTTGAAAATCCCATCCCCAAGTCCTTATTTAGATGGAGGCCTAAATAAGTGGCCTGATTTTCAAAAGCGCTGAGAACCCAGTGCTCCCACTAAAGCCAAGATGAGGGGCTACGTGCTAGGCACTTTTGAAAATCAGGCCTCTTATTTAGGCACCTAAATATGGATGTAGAAGCCAAACTCTTGGCACACAAAGAGAAATTCAATTAAGTAAATGAGTTTTACCACCGACTTCAGGGAGACAGGATTTTGACCCCCTTTTTAAAAATCTTGACCCTTGCTTCTAACTCATGGGCTATGTCTACACTACAGAGCCTATGCTTTGCCTCCTGGCGTAGATGCAACATACACTGACAGAAGGAGAAGCTTTCTCTACTCGTACAGGAACACCACTTCTTCAAACAACATTAGCTCAACAGAAGTTGTCTTCTGTTGGCATAGCTGCATCTACACTTGAGAGTTTTGTGAGCGTAGCTATGTTGCTAGGGGGTATGGTTTTTTCACACCCCTGACCCATATAGTTATGCCAGTATAAATTTTAGGTGCAGACCAGGACACTTATAAGTGATAAGCACAGGCCCTGACTGTTAATTTGAATCACTTTAAAAAACCCAAACGTATTTTCAAAAACAGATAAGATATTGTAAACATGTTACTGTTAAAAACTGTACATATTTCCTATTATATTTTCTGATAGCCATATAAACCATGCACAGAATACCCACTTGTAATTGTAAACGAACAGCCAGCAGTTTCTAGTCCTAATCATTTATAATATTGGCAGTTTGGATCAAAACATTTACAGGACGGGCTTTTCAACTTATCAAACATGGTTAAGTGAAAGGTAACAAAGAACCCGCAGCATGATAGAAAAAAGATAAAATTATTATTATCCAAAATAGCTATTATATTTTAACTACAATAATATATATTAATACATATTATATAGTAATATGTGTGTATAAATTATAAAAAGTGATTTCAAAAACTCAAACTAGTTTATAATCAAGTAGTTGAAAATAGCTATCTATATGGATATAAACCTCGGAAAGCAAAACTTGCATCAATTTCTTTAGGGTCAGGGTTTCACCTAAGATCTTTTTTTAATGTTGGACTCAAAGCCTTTACGAAAAGTAATGGGAATATAACTGAGTTAAGCAAAAGAATATTTGACAAAGAAGAAAATAAAGTTAAGGTATATATTTAAGTGAAAATATTACAAATTTAGGTTTTCAAAGGTGTCCTGGTTAACAGAAAAAAACCAGCATTTCAAAATACAGAGTAAAAGCAATTAGAAAACACAGTTTGAGTGAAATGTATTCTTGCAAGGAATTCTTATGAAGGATCACCTTGAATGCATTTGATGCTGAGGAGACTCCATATCTTTTCTTTACACAAAAGCAGTCATCAGCAGAGCACAACCAGATGTTACGCTTTCTTTTCTTAGTTTCTGTAAACCCCCATGACCTCCTTCAAATTAAAAAAGGGAATAGCATTTTTTTAAAGCCACAGGAGCTATCATTAGTGAAGCATTCTAAGGATTTTCATTAATTCATAGCCAGCCAACCAGGAATTTTCCCACAGCCTTATACAAAAAAAGTCAGGGAAGTCACTGATTGCTTGGTTGGATTTGAATATGGTCAGAAGTAAGAAATATTTAGTTCCTCCCACTGGAGTGGGTGGGGGGGTCAGAAATGAAAATCCAAGTCTGATCACCAAGAATGATCAAAACTGACTAGTTCACATTACCATTTAAAACCTCAGTGAAAGTAAAATACAAAGCATAAACTTTAAATCACTTAGGAAAAATCAAATGAATTAGAAACATTGATACAGACAATTTTTAGCAATTGTTCTTCAAAAATATCATAATAGAGATGTATGTCCAGTAAAGAGTACATTTTTAAAATGCAGTGCCATTCATAAATTAAATGTATTCAAATGACTTCTTCCTAAGGAACTTGGTTTTAGCAAAGTATTTAAAACTATATGCTAGGCTGGATCTTACGAGTTTGATCCTGTCAGGTGCTGACACCCATTGAACTCCATGCGGGTTGAGAGGACTCAGCACCTTGGAAGAGCTGGTGCTGAGTACCCTCAGTCTGGAAGCCATTATAGAATATTCACTACCCAAAATCTTTATTAACACATGGATTAAAGCTGACTAGCTGTGCCAGGTATCCTCCCAGAACATCAAGTGCACCTACTCTTAAATCTCTTGAATCCAGCTGTTACACACAACAGTCCTCCTCACAACCTTAACTCTGCCCCCTGGAACTAATACGATAAACTGGGGATAGTATGTTTTGCCCAGGACTGCCCTATAATCAACGGACATGAGGAGTGTACCATTTTATGTGGTGTGGTGTGACCCACAGAATTGGATTCTCCCATTTAGCTGCATGCCCTCCAACTGTCCCTAACAAAGTGAAGGACAGTTGGAGGGCATGCAGCTAAATGGGAGAATACAATTCTGTGGGTCACACCACACCACATAAAACACCCAGAGCACTGGGTGTAGTTAGAGTAGGAGAGGCTTAGGTAGTCAATTCTGGGATTAATTGCAACAAGCAGCTGCAGCTTACACTGTGATACGAAGAGTGATGCATCTGTACCCAATGGATCTGGGACCCCGGATTTCTGTGCTGAATTATGCGGGTTATGCAAATAGAGGAGCACAATATTCTTATTGAGGGATTTGTAACAGTCTTACTGTAAACATGACAGTGCATTACAGAGCAGAGATGCTGGTGGTGTTGCAAGGGGAATCCTGAGGACAAGAGTCAAGGGGTGGTAACATCTGGTGTGACAGGGTGCTGTTAGCAGTTATAAACTGAGCCTTTGTAAGCCAGCATCCTGGTCACTTAGAACACCCAGAGCACTGTGTGTAGTTAGAGTAGGAGAGGCTTAGGTAGTTTGGGTTTGGAAGAGTAGAAGGGATCATTTGCACCTGTAGGGAGCCTGATGAACTAATGAGGTAATTAGCTTGCCAGCTGGGTAGCTCTGAGAACAAAGCAAGTAGTACAAAAGGCTGAGCCAGAGAGCAGGAAGAGGGTTCCAGATAACTGCTGCTATGTTGTGATATATTGGAGCATAAACCACAATAAAGACACTTTGTACCCTGCTGGACCATGTGTGGTGCTTAATTCACAGGAAGTGTTCACAGAGAGTGTAGCCAGTGTTTCCAGGAGCTGAAGGGGGAGCCTCTTCACAGATGGTTTATGCAGAGTAGGTAAAATAATCAAGTATAGGCCAGGCCTACCCAGCTGGTATTCATGAAGCATGCCCCAAACGCAACTTTTGCCTTACTCAGGACACAGTGTGACAGTTTCTCCTACCATAGGCATGTGCTCCATCCCCACAGTATCCCATATCATATGGAAAAATAGAGTGTTATGATGTCTGTCAGAGCAGGTTGGAGCATCATTCAAAGAGGGCAGAGTTAATGTTATAGAGTGGGGCTGATGTGCACCGTAACTCATCTTTTCCTGGTTTTAGAGATTTAAAGAACAAGTGCAATTGACATTCTGGAAGGGTATGTGGCACTGCCAGTCAACCTTAACCGGTAACAATAAAGTTTTTGGGAAGTGAATGACACTTGTTTTTTCAGTAAGTGGTGGTAATGATGGGGTATGACTAGGGAGTACCTATGCAGGGGCACAAGAAAGTTTTCTGGGAACACATTACTGGCAGGCTGTTGCAATCTCTGGCCTCCTCCTGGACCCTGAATGTCCCCAGTATGAGTGTAGGGGCAATGAGGAGGAAGGTAGGTGATAAACCAATGGGCTGTGAGGAGCACATCTACCAGCTGGAGGCAGCAAAGGGGCATGGAGGGAAGACCCAGATTCCATGCTCCATTCAGGGCAAATGTTGGGGAAGGTGCCCTGCACAATACTCTGAAGTCTATAAGGATCGCTGAGGTTTGAAGTGGCCTGTTCATCTCCATGGGTGATCTCCTCACCACCTCCCCAAATCTACCCCATCCCCTGTTACGAAATATCAGTTTTCAGGACAATCTCACCATGCATGTAGGTTTTAGAGCAATTTTATATTAAAATAATCTCTTTATTGGGGGCTGAATCTGAAGAACTCCTTGAGCAAATGACTTCAAATTTGTATGCAGAAGCATACCCCTGTTTCTGTTGTGGTATGCAATATTCAAAATAATCATACTGTTCACATAGATATTAGTGAAAATTAAAAGAAGCTGATAGGATGGGAGGGGCCTTATATTGAGAATCCCTTGTTCAAATGACCCCAAATTTGCACTGCAAATGCTATCCCAGTCTCTCTTACAGCATACCCATTTTCAAGACAATCACCCTATGTGTGTGTACTTTCGTACTTTGATTATTAAAAAGGCTCCTTATTTGGGGACGGTATCTGAGAAACCCTTGAGCAAATGATCCCAACTTGCACCACTAAATCTACCTCTGGCTCTAACGTGGCACAGCAATATTACAGGGGAGCAGCAGAGCTACCACAGTTAAAACTGCACCAAATTTTCATTTTAACAGAATGAAAAAGGTTCTACATAAATTCTAGCTTTTATGTTGGACTATCATTTAAAATATTTATTGCCATTTGTGGATTGCTTGATCTTTTTATAACCCTTTGTGACGAGGGAATGTCATTTGAGGTTTTTTTTTGGTCTGTTTGTTTAAAAGAACTACAATTTTTCTAAGGAACCTCAACATTCTGAAGGGGAAAATCAAAAGGTCTGAACCTTTGGTTTGTGTCGATGGTTACTGATTTGATTTATAACAATATTCTGACAGTGCATTAGTCAATGTTGACTTCACACGAGTTTTTAGAACAGGGCTCTCAACTATGGATAGTTTCTTGATGCTCAATAATCACTTTGATCATACTGACATTGATGAGAGTCACAGCTACTTCCTTTGCTATACATATCTCACACTCAGACCCACTGTTCAGAAAATGTGTCAGGAGCATGTGGCATGGTTACATTATCCTAATGCTGCTGCTTACTAGAATCTTTAATCTCCCCTCTATTTATTTAATTAATGCTATTTTTCTTGACACTTCCTCTAAAGCAAAATCTGAGAATGCATAATGATTGTAGGCAAAACTTCCAGAAGACCCTGCACAATGCAAATAATGTGCACAAGACAGCCTCAGAAAACTCCCAAGTGTAGGACTTGAACTAATTCACAGTACATGGGTAGTGCTCAGGTTCACGAGCCACAGTATGTCATCTTTTAGCCCCCAATTAATCTGATGTCAGGCTGTCTGCAACCATTCTGGTTTGCAACTAAACTTTGTCCTGATGCACATGGGCAAATTTCTTCCTCTGACATGTCAACTTGGTTCAAGCCATATTGTAGATCCAACTTTTACCTTGAATAATTTTTTTAATCTTGGTTTCTCAGAGTAGGAGTGGGTACCAGACACTAGCTGAGATCAATCCTGAGTGGATGATATCAATTTGGGGAGGATCAGAGCCACAATAGGCAAAATAAAATTACAAGAACTGTAACATTTGGATTCCATTTTGAGGTGGAGAGGAGTGGGCTATATCTTGGAAACCCCTTGCTCAAACCACCATGAATTTTACCCTGGGTCCCAGGAGGCACAGCAATTTTTAAGACAATCCAAATAAGCCTGTGGATTTTAGAGCACTTTTGAAAAATCATCTGTTAAATAGTAAGCCATTATAGTGGTACTATCAACTCCTTCTATCAGAGTGTTTGTCAGACCATTTATTTCTAAGAGTTTTACAAAGCAATACCTACAATTTGAAAACTGGTTATTAGAAACGGTTCCAGTGGAGTTTAAAGATCAGTCAGATTTACTAAAAAACATCTGTAACATGGAAACTTGTTATAGCACAATATGCTAAACAATATGCACTTGACTTCCCTACATTGCTCAATATCTGCTGACCACACTCATTTAAGTTCCTGGCATACGTGCAAGAATTAACTTTCGGAAGTACATTTTGTATGGTTATATACACTTAATACAGATGCCACATTCAATTGCAGAAACAAACAACATTATAGATTATTTTATAATTTGAACTGATAGTACTAGTTTATTTTTAATATTTTTTCTATTTTTATCCATTTAAATGTTCACTTTCCTGGGAAATTATGGGAGGGATCAGACAATAATTATTTAATGACAGCAGACATTGACATTCAGCAAGTTAAAGCTATATAACGGTTAAAACACAAATTGCCAATATAAAATGTGAAAATATTCAAAGTAACTATCCCTAAATCAAATTCTAATAAGTGCTCCAGCAGCATTTTTCTTACTTTGTCTATCTGTAAATTTCAATTATCCATGGATATATTTTTTCACATATTTTTGGGTGTGTATGGTGATAATGACTTTACCCAATTGACTGATAAAAACTAATCCTTCCAAGACTATTTATCTTTAAAAAGAGAGAGAGAGAGAGAGAGAGAGAGACCCCTAGATTACATAGGTCAATATTACACTTTTCACATCACTGTGGAATTCTGGGGTCACTTATTCTACAGACTGATGACAGTTATTGTGAAACCCAGGAAGAGATGGAGTACTTGTGGCACCTTGTACTCCTTTTCTTTTTGCGGATACAGACTAACACGGCTGCTACTCTGAAACCAGGAAGAGATGTTTTCAGAATGCTATTGAATGCACAACATATTGCTAAGGTAACATAAGGCCTAACATGCTGGAAAAGGAAGCATACAGAAGATGTTTTAAATATATGGCTCAGCTAGCAGGATTTAAGATTGTCACTAAAGTCTAAACCATGTGTTTTTGTTAAATAAATATTGCACATCAAAACAGCTGTAGGAAACCATCCATTACTGTAGTAAACTGCTACATGCTGTAAAGTAATCATTATCTCTGATTTTAATCTCTTGTGGAAACTCATACAGAGGCAAAGGTACAAGCGTAAACAATGGTGGCTATAATTGTCAAAAAAGCTTGGAAAGGTAAATAGCTGGATTAATTTACAATTGGTAAAAACATGTGTGATAAACTGGAAAAAAGATTTTATCCTAACAGTTTATATTTAAATTCTAATCTCGAAATAGGGTTTCAAAAATATATGGATTTAAAATAAATAAATCTGAATGTCCACTTGAAAGTATTAAAAAGTAGCAATTAGAAGCTCCTATGACTTGCCCTTCTTCCACAAAATTGTTTGTCAAAATTAATATAGTTTTATGGGGAGGGAAGAACAAGGGAACATCACAAAATTAATGGAGCTATATAACCAGAGATAAAAGGAGTACTTGTGGCACCTTAGAGACTAACAAATTTATTTGAGCATAAGCTTTCGTGAGCTACAGCTCACTTCACAGCTGCTACTCTACAACGAGAGATGTAAATTATATGTATTTTTTCAAATTGTGCTATGCTTTATATATCAGTTTTTACACAATGTTCAGTTTTATGTTAAACAGATAAAGCATAAATACAGCATAAAACTTCAAGGTAAATCGTTAACTTTCAGAAAAACAAAAATAAAACTTTTGGAGTTTCCTCCTTCAAGCACCATTTAACATTATTGGGAGCATTATACTTAATATTTTACAAGCACGAGTAAAGAGAAATTATTTTCACATTTAAAGATTGAAGACCAATTTTAGTCTTATTGTTCACCAATAAAATTTCGCACTCCTGTCATTTTTATAGTATCCTAATAAAATGCCAAATTAATTGGCAAACTTCAGCCTCTCAGCAGAATTAAATGGGCAAATTCACATCAAAGCTGTGTTTCATCGTCTTTGGACGGATCTGTTGGAAAAGACAGCTGGTCCTTATTAAACACCCATTTAAAATGTTAATGAACTAACATCCACATTACACTAACATTATCAAGTAATTAACTAAAGAAAAGCTGGAGTCATCTAATGATGGCTTAACTTTTTTCCACCAGTGGACAAGAAAATATTTAAATCTATTAAATGAATTAAGTATTTGTTTTGCCCCTTAAATAAATAATCTAGATTTTGAAATTAGCCTGACTGATCAATTTGTTTCAAGTTGTTAAGAGGCAACTTCTGTTGGTTGAAATCTAAACCATGGTATGCATTATAAAGAGGGAACAAATCCAGTCCATAATATTCCTGGGGGAACCTTCAAACTACAGAAATGCTTGTTAGGTCATGAGCCTTGTGAATGGCCTGAATAGTCAAAGTACACAATTACACAATAAAATACATGTAAAAGATTAAAGATGCATTTTATTGTCAATATTCAGAACAAGTTTATTATACGTAAACTGGAATATGTTTACATCATTTTTCTTCTCTGAATGTTTTGTGCATTTGAAAGCCAACTCTGAAAATATATTACTTGCAATATTTAGACTAAATGCTTTTTATGGAAGAAAGGCTCAGACCCAATATAAAGCAAATGTAATGAAGAGACTCATCTTCCTGTTCAAGTAGTGTATATACTTAAATTGTGTTGTTGGTTTTTAAATAAACAGAAAGCAGTAGACATGCTGTAGTTAGCATGTTTTTTATGGAAATGTAGTTAAGAGGCTAGCTCTACAATTCAGAGCCTAAGCCAGAATAGTTATGTTGGCATAGCTATGCCAGCACACCCCCCAAGTCTGGACGCAAACTCCTTTTGTTGGTGTAGAAACACCACTTTCCTGAACAATGTTAACTGTGCAGACAGAAGCACTCTTCTGTCAGCATAGCTGCATCTATAGTGGGGGTTTTGTCAACCTACCTATGTCAGGGGTGTGTTTTTTTCACATCCCTGCTTATCACAGCTATGCCAATATAACTTAAGTGTAGACCAGGTCATAAACACAGTTATTTTTAAACAGAGAAAAAAATAGTCAGATTTTTTACTATACCAGCTGATAAGTGAAACCCTAGATCTTAAAGTAGTTAATCCAGTTGTCTAGACTAGATAATTGGTTGAGTTTGTGAGGCCTTACACTCAACATTTCTCTAGCTGTGTGAATGTAACAGTAACTTTTAACACCACAGCAAACCAATTCCAAAATTTCAGAGAATGTTCTAGGCATCCATGCACACAATCCTGTTGATTTTAGTGAAAATTGGAAAACTGAAAGGAGGAGACACAAGGAGCCCCTGGCATCTAGTTAGCAGAGCTAGCACCTTCAACCACTTCTAATTGTCTACAAATGAAAGAACTGGTTGATGGTAGCCATTAACACCAACCAGCATAACAACACCCCATCTGTGTTCTGCCTTTCCTCCTAATACAGTTTTAAAATGTTGACAAAGAAAAGAAAGAAAGATGGTGGGGGGAGGCATGGGTAGAATGGATTGCACACAGAGCACCTGGCATTGGGAAGGGAATGAGGAATCCTAGCATGAGGGAACAGGGGGACACACAGGAGCCCATGGCATGAGGGACTGGATGATAAAGGCTACCAAAAATCCCTGAAATAGAAGTGGATGGGAGGGTGGCACACAGGAAGCTTCTGGGGGAGAATGGAGGAATGCAAGGAGCCCCTATTGTGTGCAACGTACAATACTCTTTTTGTTTTTTTGCTTTAAAATATGCCAAATGCTGTATTTTCTCTCAGTCAATAAGTCTCATTGATCTTATGTTTTAGTCTGAACAGAGTCAAGGGCCTGATCCTGCAAACTTAAGAATGTGGAAAACTTTACTCACTCCATGCATCTGATGAAGTGGGCTTTTTACCCACGAAAGCTTATGCTCAAATAAATCTGTTAGTCTTTAAGGTGCCACCGGACTCCTTGTTGTTTTTACTCACATGAGTGGCCCCTTCGGAGTCAACAAAATTAATTATGTGAGTAAAGTTACCCATGTGCTTCACTGTTTGCAGGACTGGGCCCCAAATATGTACAACTAAATTTTAAAGCTCAGTCCTTCATTCCTTACAATACCTACATGGGGAAATTAACCAAAATAGTTGTTTCAGAATAAGTGTCCACTCAGAGAGATATTCCAGAATAGCTATTCTGCTTTAAATTTCCATCCTTCCTCAAACCTATACAACCTGCAAGTGTAGACAAACCTTAAAATTCTCACTGAAGTCAATGAGCCAAACCCTGGCCCCACTGAAATCAAAGGAAGTTCTGCCATTGACATTAGTGGGGCCAGGAGGATTTCACTCAGCGAGACTACTCATGTGCTCATAAGTTACACATATGCTTAACTGTTTTGCTTGTTCAGAGCCATGCTGGTCTTGCAGGACTGGGACCAAACTACTACAAAAGAACACATTGCAAGAATTCACACATTTTGCAACTAAAGTTGTCAGGACCTGGTCCATATTTAAAGATTTTGCAAATTCAAATGATTTTTAAGAATAAGCTGAGGATCTCTGAATTAAAACAGCAAATATAAATTCTTACCAACACAAATCTACACTATTCCTTTACCAAATGAAGTTTTTACTGTAATAAAACAAAGACAAATTTAAAATATTTACATTAGATTAAAAGCAAAAATATTATAGTATTTCATAGACAAACTCAGATTTTTTTTGTTTTAAATAAATTAAGCAAACCTAAGCAGAATATGACATGAAAATTTCACATATGAGGTAAATGAGCATGAATTTGGGGAGAATAAATAAAAGTGCTCAAATTGGGGGGGAAGAGGGGGAGAACCAATATTTTTTCAATACTATGCTAGTGAAAATTAGCTTAACAAGCATTGTTTTACTCAAAACACATTAGACATGCTTACTATTCATCTCTCTATATAAAGTTTTTAGATTTAGGGTTCCTGCCCTTAACCTATAGATTAGAAACCATTTATAAAAAAGCTACAATAAGAATATCTATTTGAATAAGGTACAATTACTTCAGGGTTTATGTCTTTTCAATCAGTCAGTGTCCCTGCAGTTTTTAGAGTGGCAGAGGGGAAGTGGCCTGTGGTTAAACAGAGGAAATACCAAGGAATTTTAATAGAGCAAATAGTCTCTTTACTTCCTACAGGGTAGCACTTCAAAGGCAGCCCTGCCCCAGAGCAGACAATGTGTTACAGGGGCCATCAGTCATTTAATAGTATGTCAAGTCTATGCAGAACTTACATGCAGTCCAAGATAAATACCACACAACCAAGACAATGGGTCCCTTCCTGCAGTCAATCCTCTGGCAAAACTCCCACTGAAGTCAATAGGAGTTTTCCCAATTAAGAATTGTACTGCAGAATCAGATTCAGTATCTAAAAAACTAGTCAGGCAAATCTGCTCACTGGAAATAAAAAATATATTGGTAACACAGACTAACTGACTGCAGTGTTTGTTTAGGAAATTAAAACCTTAAATTTGTTGTATGTGATACAAGGTTTTCTACACAGTAACTTGAAAGGTTGTGTTTTTATCAGATTTATTAGAGGGGACCATTTTAAAAGCTTTACATTAAACAGACCCAGCTATAATTAATTTATATATAATTCATTACGTAAGAAAAAATCAAATCAATATATATATTGCACATTCCTCTAGATGTCAAGATAAGCAAAATTAATCAAGCATTGTAACTCCTAATAGGTAGTGACAGTATATTTAATAGCTGCTGCTGAACCTGACAGAAATATGTATCTTGGTAGTTTAAAATATGTGGCACACACTGCTTACATCTTGTGAAACATTAATATTGTAGTAAAATATATTTTGCTAGTAAACTGTGACTTAAAATGCAATATGTGAATTTTTTCTCTCTCTTAAATAGTTTCCAGTGTTTTCTAACTTCCAGTGAATTACACTATTCCCTCCATATCCCTGACTTGTGCCTTGCAGTAACTTTTTCAAATGTTATGATCTGAAACTAATGAAATCATTAGTGAGAATCCAACAAAAAAAGAAAGTCAATGAAAGTCAGTCTTTTCCTTCCTATTGTCCTTGGGACTCCAAAATTCAACTAGAATTCTCGCTAGATTTTATGGGGAGAAAACACTGAAAGGTGATTTTTGAAAAACGAACAGGAAAACGCAGCAAGAAATCTGAAGCTAACACCAGGAGCAGGAACAAAAGGTAAAGACCAATAAAGAAATGTTTCACCTTCCAGCTCTCGCCCCAGCAATTTACTTATCCTACATCCTCTGTCTGATGATCAGCCCTGAAGCTAAGACCCCAAGCCGGCCTCGAATCATTAAAATAACAAAGCCCAAATGATCGCCTTTTTATCCTGCTGGCAGGGCAGGTCGAGTTAAGGAAGGAGAGAGCTGCGGATAAAGGACCTGTTGAGCGATTTCTTCACACTCGCTGGTTAAACGCTGCCCCCCTCCCCCAGGGCGAGAAACCAGTAACTATCCCTTCTCTGGAAATGCCACCTTTCCTCCTGGCCGCAAATTACCAGCTGCAGAGCCTTGGAGCAGCAGCAGAGGAGTTGCAGAAGAGCTTATTCCCCCATGAACACTGCCCAGCGAGCTCTCCTTGCATATTCGGGAGAAGCAGCAAGTCGAACAGACAGGTGGACACCACACCTGCACTGCTCAGATGGGCTGGGCTGCAAAGAGTCCGCTACCCACGGGACAGCACTTGCGAGGCTTAGCTGGGAAACTCTGGCATCTCCCCACGCCACGCCGCCAAATCCTGCAAGTGTGCAAAACCCCTTTCAGCGCACGAATCTGCCCGACTGTGGGGAGAAACAAAGTTTCCGTCCACTCACCCTCCATCCACACGTGTCAGCCGCGGGCCCCCGCCTGCTGCTGGGTCCTCCAGCAGCCCCAGCCAGCTGGTGACCCTTGAAGCAGGCGATCAGAGTGAAGAAAAAGGAACTGAGCTGGAGCAAAGGTGCCATGGTCTGCAGCGGCAGCGTACGGAGACTGGAGTCTAAGCAGAAGCAACAGCAGGAGGAGGGGGGGCAGTTTAGCTGCGTGCATGCGCGAGAGACTGTGCAGCTGCTGCCCTGCCCCCCTATACTCCCCCCCACATCACTGCTGGTGGCAGGGGGGCTGGTCCCTTTGAAGGGAACTATAACAACTGTGTCTGGCGCAGAAGGCAATCGTTGTCCCTCCTCCCCAGGCCCCTATTAGTTCATGTACTATTTTTTTGGCAATGAAAAGAGATGCTTCTTCAAAGTCTTTGCATCGAAGGAAGGCGAGGTTACTCAGGAACATCACAGCTCCAAAAAGGAAAGTTAGCAAGACTTGCACGCAATTGTTTGTGTTGCTCGTGTCGTTTCCCATGGGCCTTTAACTGTCCGTGTCCTGTCCCCTCTTCGTGGACATTAAAAATCATATGGTATTTTTCTAAAGAATAGGGGGTTTGCTCCAGTGGCTAACCATTTTTCCCTGTCTTCTCCCCATCTGTTGTACACCTATCCACTAAACTTTGTCCAGAGGTGGGTATATTTCAATGTCAATATATGGATTTTGTCCCCACTCTTGCAAACATGTAAGCACATATATAACTTTACTCACGGGAGCAGTGCTGGTGATGTCATGAGTAAAGTTACTCACGTCTACACAGAGGATTGGGGCTATAGCCCACAAAACACTGAGAATTTTGCAATGAAAGAATAAATGGTAACATTTCAAAAAAGACAAACCAAAGGTAAATGCAATCCAATACATTTAAAGGTAGAGAAAGCAATAGAAATTACTTGTATTTATGTTTATTTTACCTTTTTTGTACTGACTGCTATACTGCAAACTTTGACCAAAACTAAATTTATTTTAAAAAACAACATAGTGTTTCTAATAAATATAAATTACAACAGCATCTTATTTTGATGTATTCTTGTCATGTCAACTAACAAAAACTTTTTGAGCAGAAGAAACACACACCCTTACGGACACACTGGAGATTGTTGTTCCTACAACAGCTAACCTAAAACAGACAAATGCATTGTGGGTAAAATTTTCAAAAGCATCTAAAGTGACATAGGAGCCTAAGTTTTATTTAACATAAATGGAACTTAGGCTTCTAAGTCACTTCGCTCCAATGACTTTTGATAATTTTACTATTGTTAACACTGCCCACAAAAGCAATCCTGATGATGACATGAATGAACCCAGCAGGATCCATAAAGGACTATCATCAGGGGTTGGCAACATTTCAGAAGTGGTGTGCCGAGTTTTCATTTATTCACTCTAATTTAAGGTTTTGCATGCCAGTAACACATTTTAATGTTTTTACAAGGTCTCTTTCTATAAGTCTTGAATATATAACTAAACTATTGTTGTATGTAAAGTAAATAAGGTTTTTAAGATGTTTAAGAAGCTTCACTTAAAATTAAATTAAAATGCAGAGCCCCCCAGACTGGTAGCCGGGATCCCGGCAGCGTGAGTGCCACTGAAAATCAGCTTGCGTGTCGCGTTTGGCACGCCTGCCATAGCTTGCCTACCCCTGGACTACATGGCTCAACCTGATCAGAATAAAAACTGTAATGGAGCAAGTCACAGCAAGAATGACCCAGGACTTGGATATGTGAAACAGAAATCACTTCTTTCAAAAATAAATAACATAGACTTACCCTTATCATATGGCTTTGTCTCTATTTAATATTATATAGGATAAGGCCACTCACTTATATTTAGGTATGTTATTGAAAACAAAAGGAAAGCATTCTGCATATGTATATTCTTGTAATATTTACAACAGAGGTGTTTTTTTTAAATAAAGTATAATTATCAAGCGGAGATTTTCTCATTTTCCTTAATCTTTTTACAGTCCTCTTTCTTATTTTCTTTTCCTCTTACACAATTAATTTAAGTTTTTATACTCAAAATATTCTTCTCCATATATTATCTATGGGGATTTGGCTGGAGTAAATGGAATACTTCCTGGTAAAAGAAAGTGCAACTCCATCAAACATGTCTCTCTACATTAGAGCATGTAATTGAACACTCCCAAGAAAAAAGGGACTACCTCAACTTCGCATAGCAACCTTAACCCTGTCAGCTTGCATGGAGGCATTACAGTTGGGTCTCCCCTTACATGATCATATGACATATATACAGCAATATAAAGTAATATTGCAATGAGCTGCCTAGAATATAAGTGTATCACTGCCCTCTAATCAACAGAACCAGAAATGCTCAAATGTTTCAGAGGCCCTATACGGCTAACAGAAAACAGAATCTCTTCTTTGGCTCGAGCAATAGGAGTCTGTACCTTTGGAGTAGAATTATCTGAGTGCTGCCAAGTTCCAATTAGCCATGGCGTACAGCACAGTGACACACCTGTGAAGTCCTACATGGCCACTGATACTGTCGCTGAGAATACAGATGTCTTTAAAATTTCATGTCATCTTACTCGTCTGAATTCTTATGTTTAATGCAATATTAATTGGATGCTGCAGTGCTAAACATCACTTTAAGCAGACTAACACAGATATAGAGACAAAGTCAGACCTGGTGTAAGAGGGCTTAATTCCACAGACTTTATGCAATATTTCAGTTTGTCCCAGAAACTTGCATGAGATCTGCATAGAGCAGGGGCTGGGTGGCTAAACTGTGGCTTGCAAGCCACATGCAGCTCTTTTACAGTTAAAGTATGGCTTGCAGAGTCCCCCACCTTCCCCCCTATTTGCCACCTACCAGGTTCGGGGGGGGGGGGGGGCTCAGGGCTTCTGCCCTGCAGTGGGGTGGTGGGGCTAGGGTCTTCTGCCAAAGACAACTGGTGCCTGCTGAGAGTTGGGGGCACAATTTAAAGGTTCATCCCCCCCAACAGCTTGAGTCACATAGCCCAGGCATGCCCCCTTACCCTCAGCAACCCCTTCTCACAGCTCCCAGGTGTTAGCTCCACAAGGAGAGGCAGTAGTAAACAGATGGCAGCTGTGAGCTGGGGTTGCTGCTTTAGCTCAGGGAGAAGAGGCAGCAGCAAAAACAGCAGCACTCCCTGCAGCTCCCAGCTGTTAGCCACTGCTTCTCCTCTCAGACAACAGCTCCCAGCTTGTTGGCTCCAGCAGCTGCCATACAAGGAGGGAGCCCAGGGACACCATGTGACTGAGTGGGGCCTGGCAGCAAAACCTGGCAAAAATTGGTGGGGACGGGCACATGATCCCACATGCACCACCCCCCTTGCCCCAGTGGGGAGGGTTTCTTGGGACTTCAGCCTCACAGGGCGCGCCTGTCAGAGCTTGGGGCTTCAACAGTAGTGGGGCTAAAGCCCCAAGCCCCAGCAGGCTCCTGCTGCGCGGTTGAAACCCCGGCAGGCGTGCACTGGCTCTCGAACTTCTGAAGATTGTCATATGCGGCTTGGAGAGTAAATAAGTTTGGCCACCCCTGGTATATAACACACATCCTTTGTTAGTAGTAAATTTCCAAGCCATAAGGACTTGCAGTTATAGTACTTTCCATATGAGGGCACTCTTGTTATTATGTATTCCTCTTTGTTTCACATTTCTTCTTTTCTACTCCAGGATGAGGTCGGTGTTTTTTCCAAGGCACACCCCACCCCGTTTTTGTTTTTACTTACCTTTGCCAACCATAAAGGGCTGTTGTTATAACAACATTCTTTTTGGCCACATATGGTTGGATACATCTCCCTTTGGAGCCCATCAGCCAAAGGAGGCAGAGGCATGCATTCCACTCCAGGGATTCTGCACTGTCTCTACAATGCTCTCAACTGCTGTCATTCTACAAGTGAGGGGCTAAATTTAGTTCCCCAACATTGTAGAAAGTTATGCTATAACAGATAACTGGACTAGCCCCACACTATTTCTACAGATAGATGAACACTGTTAACTGGTGTAAATTGGTATAGGTCCACTGCCTTCAATAGGAGCTATGCAGATTTATACCAGCTGAGGATTCAGCCTGTGTAAATCCGCATAGTTCTACTGCCTTTAATGGAGTTCATTTACACTAACTGAGGGTCTAGCTCGCTCAACATCCAATAAGTTTGATGCTCTGCAAGCTTTGGACAGCTCTTTAAGGTAAATTTGCAGGAAAGACAAGATCAGAAATTAGAATGTTGTAGACAGACAGACTGGAAAGCTAGCACTGCCTTTTGTTTTGCCAGTTTTTAGCATGTAAGTATGTGTTGTGTCCCTTTTCCATTTCACAAAAGATGCCTCTTTTAATGATGCCATCAAATCACTGGGGCAGTACAGACTCCCTCTTTTTGTGGCAGAGTATAAATCAGGAACATACATTATGTCAGTAAAATATTGCAAAAAATAAATGCTCCCATGGGATTTAACCTGCAAGAATACCTGTCTTCTTGAGATTTTGTGCATGGCAAACCCTTGGATTTTGAACAGCATAAACGTATCATTGTATTGTTATTTTATTTATATATGATCTAAGAGTCAACTACATGATTTACAAAGGGATAAAGATAGGTCGCTACCCCAAAGAGCTTACAGTCTTAAAAAACCAGCGAGATACAAACAAAGGAGTGGGAGAAAGGCTGGAACATTTATTTGAGGGGATTATTATTAATCGGGAATGAGAAAGTTCTTGTTTTATAGAATCATAAAATCACAGGAATGTAGGGCTGGAAGGAACCCGAAGAGGTCATCTAATCCATCTTCCCACAAAGATGCAGGACCAAGTTTACCTCGACCATCCTTAACAGGTTCTTAAAAACCTCCAGTGATGGGGAAACCATAAGCTCCCTTGGCCAGGGTCTAAGCAGGGGGCGGAAATTGACTGGTTGGAGGGTCAAGCAGCTGGAGATAGGATTAGGAGAGGGGCTAAAGGACAAAATCAGGGCTAGGGGGGAGGAGCAGGAGTTAAGCTCAGGGTGAGGCGCTGGAAGAGGGTGACAGAGGGAAAAACCTGGCACAGGCAGGGGCACAGTGAATAACAGTTACCCCAGTAGGACTGAGACACCTGTGTTTGCAAAAATGGTGGGGGGCAAAGGGGCTTTTTTTATTTCCCCTCTCACAGACAGCACCTCTCAGCATCGGCTTCCCAGGGCTGGGTTCTTAAAGGCACAGGCCCAGGGCTGGGTTCTTAAAGGCACAGGCATCCCAATGCCTAGTCAATGCAACTCCTCTTTGTCTGATTTAACCTACTGGCTATGTCTACACTAGGAAGCACAAAGCGCTGCCGCAGGTGCCAGTGCTCCTGGTAATCCACCTCGATGAGGGGATTAGCTCTGAGCACTGGGAGCCAAGCCTGTCAACACTAGTGCTTTAAAGCAGTCAAACTTGCTGCACTCGGGGGGTGGGGGGCGGGTGATTTTTCACACCCCTGAGCCAGCAAGTTAGAGAGCTTTAACTTGCCAGTGTAGATAATCCCTGAGATTTAATTCAGTGAAACACTTTACATATATCCCAGCAGAAACAAAGAATCCCTTATCACTGTATCTGATTTCATAGAGTCTCCTAGCAGTTTCCCAAGTTGTCTTATCTGCTGCTGGGATTCCCTGAATTTTTAAATTTAATTTTTTCTTTTCATTTTAGAGCTGACTGAATTTTTGGCCTAGTGTCAAAACTTTGTTTTGAGTCAATCCACCAATGGGGATTGCATTTTTGCAACTGTTTTGCCTCTCAGCCTAGCCCTTAGTGTTTTTTCGCATGTTTTTCCGCATGCCATTGATTGAGATAATGGCACAGAAAGTACAATTATAAAGTTTGTGAATGATAACAAGCTGCACGCAAACAAAATGGGAAATGACTTCCTAGGAAGGGATCTGGGGGTCATAGTGGACCACAAGCTGAATATGAGTGAACAGTGTAACGCTGCTGCAAAAAACAGAACAGAAGTGGCGGCCATTACATCCCTCGGCCTGCACTGCTTCCAGAAGCTCCAATTGGCCTGGAACAGCGAACCGCGGCCACTGGGAGCTGTGATCGGCCAAACCTGCGGACGCGGCAGGTAAACAAACTGGCCCGCCCCGCCAGGGGCTTTCCCTGCACAAGCAGCGGAACAAGTTTGGGAACTACTGGACTAGAACAAACACTTACATTGGCTAGGTGGCAGAATACCAAAAAAGGGTTGTCCAGCAGCAGTTGGCTACAACAGTGACATGCAGAAAGCAGAAGGGACTGTGCAGCACGAACCAGCTCACTTACTGGGACCTGAAACCTAGTAGTACTGTCAATTAGAAAAAGAGTCATCTGAGCCACACAGTTACCCATATGCAAACCAAACAGAGCTACCCATAAACAGAAGATACTATTGCATGCTGGATTAGTAGTATGAGTGACAGGCTGCAGAGAGGGGAATGTTGTAGGGCTGCAAAAGACCTACTAACCAAGCTAGTTAATTTCAAGGAACAACCGAAAAGAGGGAGATAGGAGCACTGCTTCCTTACTTCTTTTGTTTTTTAAGGCTCAGGCTGCCATCAAATTGGCCAAATAGATACAGCCCTGCAAATCCAAGGATATCTGCTTTATATTTATGGATAATTTTTGATGATCAGATGTGGACATACATTTTCACCATGCCCCCGAAGTGCCATTTATGATACTTATACGCCTGATTAACATATTGTAGTAATGCCCATCGTTTCAAAACAGGATTTAGCAGCAGAGCTTCTATGGAAGTCAGAGGGAATTGCAAGTGTTTTATATCTCTAGAAATCAGGACAGTTATATTTAGGTGTCTAAACATGGACTCATAACTTAAGGCACCCACATTTGCAAGACTTTGCCTTACTTTCCATGCCTCTGTTTTCTCATCTGTAAAATTGAGGTAATACTTCCCTTTCTCACAAGGATATTGTGAGGGTTAATTACAGTGATTAATGTTTGTAAAGCACTTTGAGAACCTTATATAAATGACACTACACAAGGGCAAGATTTTTGCCTCAAGTATTAAGTATTATTACCATTTATGAGGAGATACTTAAAGTGTATTCCACCTTCTAAATCATATGCACATGGCAGGGTTATTGTGTTTGTCTAATCTGAAAGGCCACCACAACATATCCTTATTTTGCTTCTCCCTATTTAAACTGTACTAAAACAATTTTGGTCTCTTCGAGCTGGCTCTGCCTTGTTGTTTAGTTAGGTGCCTAGGTCATTGTTCATCATTGTTTGCATATGGTGAGTAGTTGGGCTCAGGCTTCTTAGAGAAAAGTGGATTTATGATGCACAGAAAATTATAAATTTCATATAGGAAAATACTTTTTATTACAGAATTGTTGTGTTACTAATAACCCCTCAGATCTGTCAGTGGTTCTCACAATTATATGTCTTTCAATATTTGGCCATTTTTGCACCAAAATTTTTTGAATACTGCTTCTTATAAAAAGAAAAAGAAAAGAAAGACATTTTTTCTAAACTTAAGTGCGCTCTCTTCATCACTGATTAAAAATGCAAAACAAAGTTCCAAAATGTAGCCTGAACACACCTATGCATCTTAAAGAAAACTAGGATATTTCACAAACTGTTCCCAGCTCCAAACTACACTTCTCATTCCATTATGCCAACTTCTTCCCCTACCCAGCCTCCCTGTCAACCAACTAAACAACTCACAACCCGCCCTCCTCAGAAAGGTCCTAAGTTAATAGTATTTGGGAGGGAAATAAACAGATTTTTTTTGGAATTTGAAGAAAATAAATTTACAGAAGATGAGAGGTTGATCAAGCACAAACAGAGGAAACAAATAAAAGTTATGAATAAAATTTGTTAATACTTTGAAAGTTCATACATGATAATAATAATAAAATAAAAAGTTAAAAACCTAGAGAAATTAACTACTAATGAATAATAATAGTAAAAATAATAATAATAGATAATAATAGTAAAAATCACTGGAAATCCCTAAGAACTATTAAAACTCCACTTCATTCAGGGATATGTTTTCACAAAGGCATCTAGCCACTGCCAGCTGCACTCTGATGGTGAGGCTAATGCCCTATCAGAGTGTTTCCCCTTGCTGATTTTTTATTTATCTTTTACAAAGAGCTGAAGCAGTTAGCAATTAGGTTGTCAGGTGACCTCGTACTGTAACTATAAATGAGATACCGTTCCAACTTTGAAGTAAGTCAAGTGCATTTTGCTATGGGTCCCTTACTCAAACATTTGGCCAATGACAAATATGCAAATATTTTAATAGTGGGAAACGAACTTTGGAAAAAAAGATACTGTAATGTGAGCACGGCTTTACATTTTGAAATATTTTATACTCAGTGGACATTTTGATATATATGCCAGAATCTGCCGATAAATGTGCAACATTTAAATATCACAAAGTAATGTATATGCTATTAATATGATAAAACTATTAATGATAAAAGAAGTGGCTGGCGCCAATGAGTCCTGTATGACAAACATTGGAACTGTCAACATTACATTTGTTATCAAAGGAGAATTGTATTAGTAGATGTATTAGCAGAATTAATTCAAGTTTGATTTTAAAATGGCCAGTTCTAAAAATCATACACACAATTTTCTCAAATTGAATATTGCATGTATAAATAGTCCATTGGAATAAACTGCTTGAAAAAACTGGGCAAAATGTGAAACGGAGGCTCCCGCTCCTTTCCAAAATAATTACCACTGAAGGGAGGCCACGGGTGGGGGTGAGGGGATTGGAGAGCAAGCATTCACCTTGCAGCGCCGGCTCCTGTCTCACAGACCTGGGCCCTCTCCTCACTCTGGGCATTGTGATCTGGTACACAAAGTTGCAACACCACTTAGGTTTGGCCCAGCAGCCTCTCCATTATGACAGAATGGCAGCTGGGCCAAACTTGAGTAGTGCTGTGAACCCATGCACCAGGCCATAACACCCCTTGTTTGGGGGGCCCTCTCAAATGGGAGGCATAGGGCAAAGTGGTCTTGTTGTCCCCACCTTTGGGCAGCTCTGAACACACTCATGTGAATAGTGCTTACTCAACTGAGTAGTTCCCTTGACTTCAAAATCAAGATTTTTTAAAATGGCTGCCTAAAGTTAGGTTCCTAAATTCATATTTAAGCCCCTAAACAAGTGCCAGATTTTCAAAAGTGCTGAACACC
Source organism: Lepidochelys olivacea (assembly GCF_965140295.1). Classification (NCBI taxonomy): domain Eukaryota; kingdom Metazoa; phylum Chordata; order Testudines; family Cheloniidae; genus Lepidochelys; species Lepidochelys olivacea. The sequence goes on along the minus strand of NC_140417.1, from coordinate 25,608,554 downwards.
TAACAGTTTCTTGACTTCAGTGAGACTTCTTGAGTTCTCAGTACTTTCAGAAGTCAGTCCCAAATACTGAGATGCCCAAGTATGGATTTAGGGGCCTAACTTTAGTCCCCTACATTTTAAAAAAATCTTGGCCCAAGTCAGGACTCCTCAGACTGTGTTTGCAGGATTAGTCCCATTGTAGTTTAAAGTAAGTCATAAAGGTCCTGTGCTTGCACATACTCTGTGTACAGAACTACCATTGACTGATGGGGATTCTGCAAATGAACAGATTACAGGACTGGGCCCAATCTGCTTTTTAAAACAGGAATTTAAGTATCCTTCTCTCTTTCATATCTCTATTATAATTCTTCCCCAAATCTGTCTGATTAAAAATATGAAATCCCTTGTGCATGGCTCATCTGTTTCTCTGATGATTTTGATATGGATCATGTCCCTGGAAAGCCAGTGTTCACAAGGTCTTGTGTTTTTATTTCGTTATTTAGTCAACTGGCATTGAACTATTAGAAACAGCGATATAGTTACTTCAATTCTCATCCCAACAACCAGCCTGAGCTGTTCAAAGGCTGAGCTGACTCAGATGTCACAATCCCACCTAGTTATTCCCCAGTGGGAGAGAAAGAAAGAAGAACAGAAGTAATTTACCTCTGTCACAACCCCACCCAAGCACCTTCCTACCAGACAAAGAGGAGGAAGAGAAGAAGGGGAAAGAAAGTACAATTGATTTACCTCCAAAATCCCAATCCCACTGGGGAAGATGTCAGACAGTCCCACCATTCAACAATCAAAGAGTGCAGAAGGCAGCAGCAGACAGATTAGGTGGGGAGAAAAAGGATTCAGAAAGGAGAGTAGAAGAATTACTTCCTACATAACCAGTCCACAATCAACAACGAGTTTACACAGGAAAGTGAAAAGAACAGAAGTACCATTGATACACTGGAGGGAAAGAGAAAACTGAATAATAAAAATCAAATGCTATTTTTAAAGGGACAATTAGCAAAATTCAACACCTCGCTTTCTAAAACTAAATATTACTGTCCAAATATCATGTTCCAATAAACAGCTCTTACTGTTTATGATGTATAATTGTGATATTGTTCATGACCAGCCTGGGTGGTGTAAATATTATGAAAACCAGCAAAGTCTATAGCTGTGATGGTTTTTATGATATTTGTGCTTCAGGTTGCTTATGAATATGATGCTGCTCTTTACTAATCATGAGGTAAATTTATACTTCTTTGGAAGACTTTTACTGGGTCTGAAATTGATGGCCATCATTAACACCTTCCAACATAACAATATTTCCATGATGGGATGATGGCCAGAGTGGTGAAAAATGGAATGTCACCACTTGCACTAAACAAGGTTGTGTGCTGGCTCCCACAATCTTTTCCATCCTTTTTTCAGCTATGTTAATGGATACATTTCATGATATTGACAGGGGAGTATTTATACAGTTCTGCACTGATGGGAATTTGTTCAATCTGCAACACTTCAATGTTCATATGAAAGTAGCAGAATTACTTATTAAAGAATTTTTATTTGCTGATGACTGTGCAATGGTTGCTTACTTGATTGATGACATTCAGTTCATAACTGATCACTTCATTTGTGCTGTCTATTGTTTTGGTTTCACAATCTGCCTAAAGAAAACCAACGTACTATACCAACTTGTGCTGGGGGATGCCCATGTCTACCTAATTATTAAGATCAACAACACTCCTCTTAAGTCTGTAAAGATGTTTTGCTACCTAGGGAGTATACAGTGGCAGAATGCCACAACTGATGATGATATTACCCATCACATAGCTACGGCCAGCTCTACATTTGAAATGCTTTCATACCACATTCGGAACACTAGCAGAGTCAAAATAAGCACAAAGCTAAATGTCTATCAGGCAGTCGTGCTTACTACACTTCTATATGGTTATGGGAGATGGACAACATATCACTGCCACATTAGGAAATTTGATCAGTTCTATATGTGCTGTCTTCATTTTGTTTGCAGGGTCAAATAGTGGGCCAAGTTTCCCAATACCGAAATCCTTATTTACTGTTGGATGTCTGACATTCAAAGCATGCTCATAAATGCTGAACTGTGCTAACCTGGGCATCTCACTCATATGGCCAACTCGAGAATACCCAAGGACATATTTTATGGTCAGCTAAAGCAAGGTACCCATTCTCATGGTGCCCATACAAATGATATAAAGATTCATGGAAGTCAAACCTGAAAGCATGTCACATTGACCCCAGCCACTGGGAAGCAACAGCCCATGACAGAGTAAGGTTGTGGCAGATTTGTCATGTTGCCGTTAACTGCATTGAAGCGAGGCTTATTAACACCTTACGTGAAAAATATGAACAGTACAAAGCAAGGATACAATAGCCTGCAAACGTCATGTGCAATCTTGTGTGTCCCACATGTAACCATGTTTGCAATTCTTGCATTGATCTGACCTTGTATATACACGTTCACCTGTAGTATTTGCTGAATCCCCTGTAGATTGATATCATGAGACTCCATCGCCATTTAGTCCTTATGATCGTCCTAAAGTCTCACAGTGGCTAATGCCATCATCAGATGCTGACAGCTGCATCATGATGTAGCAATACTACATCGGAGTGTCACAACTCAGTAACATCTAATTCTTGTGCAATTACGAGAACAAAGTTTACAAGGTGGCAACTGTACCTTTTTGGGCTGTCTCTTTCCTCCATTTCTCTACTCCTGTGTTCTCACTCCTCTTCCTCTGTGACATCTAGAAGTTTTTCTTTCCCTGCTCATACTCTGCCTCTCTCTTCTCTTTCTCACTCTGTTGCTTTCTACCCCCTTCTCTTTCTTCTCTTTTCTCAAAGTCTTTTTCTTTTGATGCATCATCTTGCAGCAGTCCCCTCTCCGCTCAGCATTACCAGCAGGGAATGAAGGACCGCTATGTACCAGTCCCAAGCAGTTTCAGAACTATGGTGAGGGCCCAGCAGCCGGCACAGAAGAACATCATCATTAATATTTTTAATGCAAAATATTTCTCATAATCATTTTTATTAAACAACTGAATCTACTGAAGTTTATTCAGAACCACACTTTTAAATATCAGTAACTAGTTTGCAGTAAATATAGTACCTAATTATCCAACTCAATAGCATTCCATTATTGTTATTTTTTAATAGTTTAGATAGTTTTCTTGTATCGTGATTAAAAGGGGCTACTATCTGTTGACTTTATATCCCTTGTTATACAAAGCCATTGTTAAAGACAGCCTATCTCTGTCTGGCCCAAAGCTTCATTTAGATTCACTATTTTTTGTTTGTTTGTTTATTTTGTTTTGCTATAAGTAAAGAGCTGAGAGTATAAATCTATGTGCCAACCACAAGAGCGAGCAAGTTACACATGGTAAAATAGCATCTTTTTTACTGAGATTGAAAAACATTAGCTGTGAGACATAACTGAACTTAAAAGTTTGATTTAATTTGAAAAGTAAACATTTGTTTAACATTTGGAAAATGTATTACAGCACAAATATATTCTCCTTAATTAGAGAGTTCTCTATTTCATGTCCTCTTATTTTCCTTGATTTTATTTTGTTTGGCATCTTTCATACACACTGCATCTCAAAACACTTTACAGTGTTACTGTGAATAATACAATGAAAGAGCTAAATATTAGTAGATGGAGAAAGAAATTAATAGGTAAAGACCAGGAGTTAAGATAGTTTCATATTTCAGATGAAAATGTGAGACATAAGTCAATGGTGCAGAGAGAGTCAGTAAATCTTTTACAGACACTGGGAGCTACAGATGAAAAGGCTATTGCATCCAAATAATGCAATTATGTGGAAAGAAAAGGAGGAAATGAGTTCTCGAGGAACAGAGAGCATATAGAAATAAAGACCAAGACACAGGTTGGGGCAAGGCTACTGATGGATGGCTTTATAAGCAAGAATAGCATTACTGAAATGAATGGAGGTGCCCTGGCCTTGTTTGAACATGAGAGTAAGGCGGCTGTACTTCTTTACGTTTGGGAGAAGTTGGACAGTAACATTCTCCACATCCTGCAGTCCAAAGAGTTTTGGCTTGGGAAAGCTATATGCAGGAAAGCAGAGAAGATAAAAGTACAGATAAGGATATCAGAAAAGATGGAGCTCAGGCAGTGACATCCCATAACAATGCTGAGTGGATTTACACATATTGTAGATTTCCATCTGAAATCTCCTTCCCAGAAAAGGGAAGATTTCAGAGAAAAGATGCCAAGGTTACAGACACAGGATGCAAAAAGGAAGTCTGAGTTGAGAAGTGATAGAGCTCTATGTTCAGAGCTGTATATTTCTTTGGCCTAAGAGTAGAACTTATGTTCTTAAATATTTAACAGAAAAAAAGCTCCCTTTATCTAGGTGTTTATGTGGGAGCATTAGAATATTATCTGAGTGGCTGGGATGAAGCAACAGGTTTATCTGACTATTCCTCTTCTCAAGAAAGAATTACATTACTATAAAGTCATTTTACTGATGTACAGAAAAGAATCCAATGAATCCAGCATCAAGACCAAATCTCTCAGTAAATATTAAATGGTTTTAGAACTGAGAAGTGTAGGGAGGTTTCTGACTGGTAACGAGTGTTTTTGTGTCATTCAGCATAATGACCAGAAAAATCAGAAAGTCTGAGATTCCTGGTTGGGGGTGTTGGAAAGGGAGCTGTGTATATAGCATTGCTAACCCCAGCCATTCAAAAATCATGGGTGATGCCCGAAAAAATCATGAGATTGTAAAAAAGCCACCTTTGAATTGTCTCCTAATTTGGTTTCTGATGTTTAAGCCTCCAGGGTTCACATTTTCAAGCTTTTCTCTGCAGCCATGAGGGCCAGAAACTTACTTTGAAAAGAAAGATAAAATTCTCACATAATTACATGACTCCAGGGGTTGGAGACTTTAAGGAAAAAACCCAAATACTATGAAATTCACAATAAAAGCTTGAGAGTTAGCAACAGTATGTGTATAAATTCCATTTCACAGCAGAAACTGCAAACTTCACACTTGATATTTTCTGAGTGATTATTAATGACAATGACGCTAAATATTCTCATTTATAGAACACCTTTCTTTGAAAGTTGGCAAAGAGCTTTTAGAGCTATCAGCAAACTTTTGCCCCTACCTTATCTTTGTAAGCTGCACAAGGTGAAGGAGAGAAGTGGCACCATATATGTAGTGGGTCCTCAGGCCAGTCTGCTGTCAGAAAGAAGACTGGATCTGAGAAGATATACTCCATAAGGCATTTTCCTGCAGCTCTAAAAAGAAGCAACAACTTACTTCCCCTTCCCACCCCATGGTGTCCTGTGGACTGCAGCATACACGCAGACCACCCATTCAAGTCATGACCATCTCTCAAAGCAGAAGATTATGCCTCTTGAGACTGTAGATTATGACTGGGCACATGGACTCCCTTCCAATCATTCAAGAGAAGTTACAAGGTTATTGTTTAGAGATGGCTAAAGTAATTGCGTCTTGAGCTTTGTGATTATGACACTTAACAAACACACTCTAGTTACACAATATAGCACTGTTTATTGTTTCTTATTTGCTATTTTATATTATAGCATATTCAGTGCCCAAACTTGTTCATTATTCCAAGGCAAGGAGCATTCCAAGATCATTGTGCAGGAGGTCAGACTAGATGATCATAATGGTCCCTTCTGACCTTAATATCTATGAATCTATGAATCGTCTGACTAAATGAAAAAAAGACAAGCTCATGTAAAATTTATAGGAAGTTACACCAGCTATGTGTGTATCAGACAAGACAGACCACAGTCCTCATGATGATGTTTCTAGTATATCTCACTGCCAAAAAACAAGTGTCCTGCTTCCACACAGATTAGAAAAAAATCAATTTACTGCTTCTGGTAATCTTGCCAAGCCACAATGATTTCTTTTCTAATTATTCATTCATACATCAATCTACCGCAGATGAAAAGGAAAGCTAACATTATGCCATATATGCCAGCAGTTACTCAATGCTTTCCTGTATATTGTAAGAAAATTACTTCAGTTATATACAGTAGCAACCTTATCATCTGCAGTGCACCACCCTATTGTGGGGCACCCAAAAAGACAGAATCCACTCCCTAGCTCAAAAGAGCATGGGTATGATCCACCACGGTGCTGTTCCATGTGCTCTGCCCTGCCCTTTCCCACCCCTTAGCATACGTCTTCTTCATCCCACCCTGTCTCCCCTCCTACAATCAGTGAAGAGTGGCTCTAAACCACCTGCAGACTTTTCTCTCTCAGAGAATCCTCAGCTGCTCCTTAAGGGAAGTTTTACAGGTGCTCTGTGCTGCCTCAGCATGGAAAGCACCAGAGCTGTTGCCAAGGATCTGGGCATAATTCAGTAATATAGAACGCAATTTTGCAAGGTACTGAGTGGCCCCAGCACCCATTCAAGTCAGAATAAGTCTTATACTGTTTTCTTTATGATTATTCCATCATGATTCAGTGGATATATGTAAACTTGGATATACCAAATAAGCACTATTGGCATTCATAGTTTTGTTTTTATTCAAGGCAATTTCAGTAACTATGCTGATGAACACTTAGAAGAGTCAAGCTTTAAACATAAACCTGGTTTTAATCTAAACAGTAGCAGAGGAGGGCATCCTGCTATAATGCAAGATATTCCATTACATAAACTGCAGGACATCAAATATTGGTTTGGCTCAGTTGCTGTCATTTCATCACTTTCCATACTGATTTTTTCAACAAAAACAAAACTAGAAAGTCTTAGAGTCCTCATCCAATTACATAATAATTAGTCCTATAAAATGAAAAATGCAAATAAGATCAACCAAACAATAGTTACAAAAACCAAGTTAATCCATTGAATCAAAACATGACACAATTGGTTTCTAAGCAATCCTGATTGGTGATCATTAATTATGTATGAGATAATCTCAAAGGTCTGAACTTAGTGACCTAGAACTGTCTCATTCCACACTGGGCAAAATAAGGATGTTTGCAAATGATGTTACCTGGTTTTTGTGCATGACTTTTGTTGAGACTAGTAAAATAAACTTTTTAATTTGTTTTAGGAGTCATATTTCCTTTTATTAGTAGACCTTCAGATCAACACTGCATTAAGCTTCTTGTGCACAATAGAACAAATTCCTGTTCTAATTTTTATTACTTCAGCGAATTTTCAATTCCAAACTTTGGACAACTAGTAAAGTGTGGTACTGAACTGCTAATGGTATGGTATTGGAAGCTTAGTGGCTAATTGTGGCTCTTAAAGGGACACTCAATTTGAAAATTATATGTACTTACACGTTACAAATAGCAGCTAATGTTATTAAAACTGAAGGAATATTTTAAATATAATTTACATCTTTCCTTTAAAGGAAAGGGAAAATAGACTTGTAAGTTTCACTGAGGTTTATGCTCAGTATGTGGACATTTTTACTTTAAGGTTCTCACGACTAGACCATACTACAATGTCTGTATTGCAAATATTACATTTATTTTTCTCTTAAACTGCTTCCACTGCAATTTAAACAATCATGCAAATATTTATCAATTATTGCATAACTACGTCAACATTTGTTCTTAATTGCCCCCTACTTCTCCCATCTCTCAGCTCCATACGAACAGCAACATATATTCAAGAAAATTTTGTATTGTATTATTGCTCCATAATGTGATCTCAGTGTTGCCATTACATTATACTATAATGGCACATATGTTAAGTTTAATGTACATATTGAAAATACCTGTTAGAGACAGGGATTAACATTTTTATTAGTTATATCAAAATCCTGTGCACATGGTTAACTTCTATAAAGTAGGTTTCAGAGTAGCAGCCGTGTTAGTCTGTATTCGCAAAAAGAAAAGGAGTACTTGTGGCATTCAGTCAATGCATCCGATGAAGTGAGCTGCAGCTCACAAAAGCTTATGCTCAAATAAATTTGTTAGTCTCTAAGGTGCCAGAAGTACTCCTTTTCTTTTTATAAAGTAATAATTATCAACTACATGTTTTAGTCACATAGCTTTATCTCCAGTCCAGCCCATTTTCTACAGGAGGTTTCTCTGGTGATATTGGACACTGATTGACTACATACTAATATTGATTGACTACATATTAATATTGATATTAATAATATTGAATTAACTTTGTTTAAAATCCTACATAGAAAAACTACACCCTCATATATCTCCTTACTAGGAGCTTTCTTGGTTTATAGGTGAGGGAGTTGGTGGTAGAGAATTTTCCATGGGTGCCCCTCTTCTAGACCTTTGAATTTTACTCAAGAACTCTTTTGAAACCTTCACGCCAAAGTACAAAGTCCATCTTTTTCTATTGTCATCTGGGGATGACTAAGGTTTGTGGGTGGAGGAGGTTCTTACAATATTGAAGGATTAAGTTAATGGAGATATAACAATTTACAACAACTGAGGAAGCGGGCCAGTAATTTTAATTTTCTAGCAGGGAACCTAGACCCTAACTCGGGAAAGCAACCCTAATCAGGATAGCACTGAAGGCCAAATTTAACTTTAAGCCCCTTGAAGCCAACACTACCTGCAACTTAGAATCATAGAATATCAGGGTTGGAAGGGACCCCAGAAGGTCATCTAGTCCAACCCCCTGCTCGAAGCAGGACCAATTCCCAGTTAAATCATCCCAGCCAGGGCTTTGTCAAGCCTGACCTTAAAAACCTCTAAGGAAGGAGATTCTACCGCCTCCCTAGGTGGTAGAATCTTAAGTCCTATGGAACGGGCTGAAATAGCAGCTGCACTGGCAGCTGCTCATCAGCATCACTCAGTGGTCTAGGCTTATTATCTACATTTTATAGATGGGGAAACAGACACTGAAGTTGTGATTTCACAGAGCAACTCTGTGGCAGAACCAGGATTAAAATTGAGAAGTTCCTGGCTTCTTGGAAGTATACCTGAATGTAACACCTTGCTTTCCCCCCAATACCCCCAGTGGGTGGCATATGAACAAAAGCTTTAGATGAATAAGACTCAAAAGATGTAGAATTGGTACTGGATTAAATTACAGTATTAGTGGTAGATATAAACAATTTAGCATGCTATATTCAACTGTTTAGGCACAGACAATCCAAGTAATGTAAATGTTCCATCAGAACATGCCTCAGGTGTATTGCTCCAGTTATAATAAAGAAAGTTGTTTTTATGTTGCTGTTGTAATGCAAGATACTAAGCAATCAGCAGCAATTAAGTCTAAGATACTGTATGTGTCCTATGAAGAGCAGACTAATATTGAAAGATGAGAATGGAGTATTTGCCTTAACTTGATAATATGAGATCCCTGATGTAAAGCAATGTGTATCATGAAACAAATGTGAAGTTAGTGGCCCTTCTGTGCTGTTAACACCTCATGAAACCAACAGCACTGTAACGGAGAAAAAGCTGATAACAATTATGTTAAAGAGACTTTGTGCAACACCACTGGTATGATATGAATGGAAAGCATCCCATTGTTAACATTCACTAATTGAAAGCTGACCACCAGAGCTGTTGCTATTATTATGTAACTAGTCCTGTGTTGTAAATTGCTTTGTCAGTCTTCTCTTGTGAGAAAAAAATTCCATTATGAGAGACAGTAACCTTATTTAGGTGTTTTGTCAGATAATAGAGTGAGGCTTGTAGGCATTAACCTGACTGGCTTAGTGTGATTTATTGCTGTTGTAAACTTTGTTTCCAGCATTAAGGTAGACAATAGCTTCAAATTACCTGGAACAGGTTAAACTGTGGAACAGATCTTGTATGTTGGGAGGGAGAGAAATTACTCCGGCATCTCTAGTACCATCTTCGCTATCCAAATCAGGGAGGTATCCAAATTCTTGCATTCTCTGAGTCTACCCCCATTGTAGATACTTTTCTGCTAGTGTGTGAATTCGCCATGCTTTCGGGATTAGTTGGCTTTCCTTAATTAACCCTTTTATTTGAAAGTTTTGTTTGTTTTAATACCTTTTGTTTGCTGCCTTATTGTATATCAATGTATTATAGATCTAGAATTTTGGAGTATTAAGAATTTCATGTTAATGAATATTTAGATCTTAATTTAATTATATCAATACAGTATATATCTCTTTAGATTACTTTTCATTTACTGCATTCTGATTAGTTGGGTTTGATGAAAGTTTCTCAGTGATATTTTTTAACATGGTTACAACTTTCAAATTCAGTTCTCAAAATAAAGTATGAATTACTAACTTTGATAACCTCTCTCCATACTGAAGTCATCTTTCCAGATTAATGACAGGATTCAGAGTAGCAGTCATGTTAGTCTGTATCCGCAAAAAGAAAAGGCACCTTAGAGACAAATGCATCCGATGAAGTGAGCTGTAGCTCACGAAAGCTTATGCTCAAATAAATTTGTCTCTAAGCTGCCACAAGTACTCCTTTTCTTTTTCCATATTAAAACAGTCTTTTTTTTAACAGTGAGGTCAAATAACTTTCCATTTTGTATGGAACCCATAAAGATTACAGATAATTCATCAATGAAGGTACATATCGGAGTATATTAAGGAAAACTATCTACACTGAGTTAACGAGGTCTTTTATCTTATTTGTGGCAATTATCAGGGATTTTTGTTTAGTCTCTTGCGCCTTCACACAAATCACAACTGAATGCTCTTAGTCAATATTTGGAGATGTAGTTCATTCCCAATGTACCTACCACAGACTCCTTGCAAATGCCAGGCACTATAAAACACACACTTCAGCAATAAAAAAAAGCACGCAAATAAACATTGACCTTCCATTCTGCAGACCAACTGATAGCATGGATACAACTTCAAGCAATAAAGACAATTGTTTTCTCTTTGCCCATGAAACTACTAGGAAAACAAGACTGGTAAATTTCTGAATCAGATGGGTTTCCAAATAGATTCCAAAACATCTAGCAAGACTCAACTTCAGTGAATTCTCCATTAATGTAAATGTAAAACAGCCACCTGCTATTCCATCTTTCCTATTCACTATATCTGTGAAGTCGGCACTTCCCAGCACTGAAAGAAAGTCCTTCCTCTAGAAATGTTAGTGCAGCTTACCAAGAATCAACCACTCTCCAGTAATAGAAAGAAACAAGGGTTCAAAATTCAACCCTTAACTCTTTCAAGAATATACTAATTTGAAAATAATGTATCTGGGAAGGTTAAATTTTGTCTATTCATATAGTTATTTAATTAGCAAAGGAAATAAGATACAGAGAACATTTAATTACAAACAGAACTATATTGCGACTGGAGAAGACAGTGGAATTTCTCCATTTTTCTCCAGTTCTCTCACTTTTTGCTATTTACAGCTGACCTGTATTACTGACAACATGCTGTATTCAGAGGTTTTAAGAAACTAATTCCATATGAAGTGAGCATCATAGACAGTAAAGAGGACAAACATTTTGAGCCAGATGCTCAGCTGGTGTAAATTGCTGTGACAAATACATCCATGTTCACCACCTGGGGATACAGCCCTCTGAGTATCTATCTCCCTGCACAATGGAGTAACTAAGGGATTAATCCTACAAACACAAGTTGGACATGTGAGTAACTTTACTTAAGTTAGTTGTCTCATGGAGTAGGACACAAGAGGCTGGCTCGCTAGTGTTTTTCTTCTGTGTCTTCTAAGACTTTGACAAAAGCAAACAATGAGGAACTATCATTCTTTGGGATTTATTGTGTTCATACTAATCCAATAATGAAAACAGAAATGCGATGAATTTAAATAAAGTACTGCATCTGGTTTTGTTTTTGCTTTCTAAAAAAAACAAAAAAACAAAACCCAGCTAAGTAATTAAAGAATTTAAGGAAACTAGCACTTTTTCCTCCTCCTTGCATTGTCCTAACAAGGCCTGTTTGTGCCCAATACACTCCTGTTGCAGTTAGTTTCCACATAAAATAAACATATCTTAGTTTTATCTCCTCCCATTGTACTATGGCTGCAATGAACAAAAACTGTTTGCTCCGAGTCACTAAAGCGTACAGCCTAATTTTTCAGAGGTGCAGCACACACTCAGCTCCCACTGAATTCAAGAAGAGCTTCAGTGCTTAATCTCATCTGAAAATCAGATAGTTTATTTTAACGAACATAGTACTTTAAAAATAAGAGACCAATACAACAAATCCTTACTTAAGCAAATTGTCTCATACGTCAGTGAAATTACTTGAGAGAGTAAATGTTTGCAGGATTGGTCCCTGAATCAGCAAAATGAATTTACCGAGTGGGGAGAAAAGCAGTTTTTGTCAATTGCAGCTTTTGTCCAATAAGAAGTCTTAGCACCTAGTTTGGTTATTTTTCTTATTATAAGCAACATTCAATTTTAAGAACAGAAAAGAATATTGATTAAAGAGTGAAGGTTTCAAGGCTTTGTAGATAAAAATGAAGTTGGAGGACTACTGCCATCATACAAATTGGATAGGATAATCACGGTCATCCATTAAGCTCATTGAAGTCAGATATGTTAAGGAATATGTCTTAAGGCATAACAGTTTTGACACTCACTTTTCAAAGATTCTACATGTGCTCGCAGAGTTTTTAATATAATTCAGCACACAACAAAGCCTTCAAAATTAGAATGCATGTTCTTGAATAACACCTTGAGAAATCTTCTGGCTACATATAGTAAATCATAACTCTCTGCTTTAAGGTCTACAGATATGTGCAGTTTAAAAAAATGGTTACAAAAAATGGAAAAGGCCAGTTAAAGGAATTGGTACTTTTATTGGACTAATGGATGAATTCCCAAACTCAGAAAATCAGTTTTCTTGTAGAGAGACAAGATGGGTGACCAAGTTGGACCTTACTGGACCAAGTTCTTGATGAGAGAGACAAGCTTTCAAGCTTAAACAGAGTGGTTTGTGACCGTGAGTGACAAACTCAGGGCAGACTGTCAAGAAGCAAGGCAGAGACCCCAAATTGGTTATGTGTTATAGATTTCAACAACCCAGTAACAAGTTGAATTCCTAAAGCACTATAATAGTTTTACCATGGAATCACAGGCAGTCGTCTCTGGCATTTCTATCTTGCCACTCAGGCAAGAAAGCTTGTAAGCTCGAAAGCTTCTCTCTCTGACCAACAGAAGTTGGTCCAATAAAAAATATTGCCTCACCCCACCTTGTTGCTCTAATATCCTGGAACCAACACACCTACGACACTGCATACAACAATGGAAGACATTGAATTCTGCCATCTGAAATGGAGTTTCCTTGTATACTGTTAGGCCCCAGTTCACGAAAGCACCTCTATTCAGCAAAGCACTTAAGCATCAGCTGACATCCCACTGAAAGCAATGAGACTTCACCATATACTAACAGTTAAGTATGTTAATGTGTTGCTCAACACAGATGACTGTAGATTTCCTGAATCAGGGCCATGTGAAGTAAATTAAAGGTTTTACTTTGTTGATGGGACTATATACATTGACTTTGGGTTGATTCAATATCAAATGTCAGGATGCTTGGTTTTCATATATCATCTGATAAAAATCTTTACCACTATAAACTTTGTGGAAAATGTTTCACAGTATTATTGGATAAGAGAATGAATAAACAAGGAAACAATATATCTAATCTCAAATGGGTTTGATCCTGAGAAGTGCTGAATTTTCTCATGAGATACTGGAGGCACTCAGTACTTCACAATACTGTATCATTAATTTGCCCAGTTAATATTTATAATTTATAATTAATTTGCCCGGTTAATATTACCAGCTTAACTATGTTACATCCAAATGGTTTTGTCAGTACAAAACCATTTGGATGTAACATAGTTAAGCTGGTAATATTAACTGGGCAAATATTTGCTAAATTTACATTAAAAGATGAGAAAACAAAGTTGATAACAATGACATTTTAAACTGCTTTTCAGTTTAATTGGTTTAGCTAAAATACAAATGCCACACATTGTTACTGTTCTCTAGGTTTTTCATTTGTAAATAGCTAGCACATACGTCTCATAAAAACAAGTATAATTTAGTACAATTTTTTAAAATTTCAGCTCCATATTGTTAATATTGAAAAACTATTTCATTCCAGTAAAATACCTAAGCTAAATTTGCTGTAACAGCAGTAGCATTTTTGCATAATTGTGTACTTTAGATGATTTTTTACTTCTACCTTTAAAATATCTGAAGCTTTATTAAACAAAACAAAAAAATTCAGTCATTTTTTTCATGTATTCCTGCTGATTTTTCTGAAATCAGTAACCACACAGGACCAAATCCTCAGCTGGTATAAACTGGTGTAGCTCCATTGTCTTCAAGTAAATTATTCAGATTTACATCAGCTCAGGATCTAGTGTATCATAGTTTGTTATCTGCAAAAATATCTTACATGTTTCTGAAAATATTTATTAAAATATATGGAAAACTTTTTTTACAAAAAGTGCAATTATAATATGAGGCATGTTATAATGAAGTATTTACAGTTTATTCTAATGAAAATCATGATCATCTTTCAAAACTAGATGCAAATATCAAATGTTACATTATCATTGCTTAATAATGTAAATTATGAAGTTCCAATAATTCTTCATGTTCTACTGTGGTAGAATAATGGTGAACTAGCTGGCTTCTTCCTATTCCAGAAGGTTAGAGGTTAAAGTGTTTTTCACCATTATAAACTGAGATTCTCTGTGGGATCTTTTCAGCTTTGCACGGCGATTCTGGAACCAGATCTATAATTGAAATAAAATGCACATTTCTTAGAAATGGGTAATTTTTCCTTTTAAAAGCAACATCGTATGCAGGCCAGGTTTGAAGTTAATAAAGAATATCAGTACAACCATACAGTAAAATAATTTGTGAAATTCTGATCTTTTGGAAGCTGAAGCAGCTTGGAAGTTTCAAAGCTACAGATGAAGGTATATGGTGAGCTGTAATAATTTTAATAAATAATAATGTAAGGCAGAGAAAATTATAGACAAAGGACTCATTGCATTTCCTAGCTGAATTGAAAAGTAAGGACCTGCTTTGTTCCCACTGAAGTTAACTGCAAAACTTTCATAGACTTCAATGGAACAGGACTGGACCCCTAGGGCTTGATCCAGGAAGATGCTGAGCATCCTGAACTTCCGGAGGAGTCAGTGGAAGTTCAGGATGCTCAATAACTCCCAGAAGTGCTTAAACCCTTGCAGTATAAGTCAGTAGGGCCTGATCCTACTTTTATGAAAAAGCCTCCAACTGACTTCAATGGAAGTTGATCAAACCTTTAATGAACATTAAGGGCCTGATCCAAAGTCCAAAGAAGTCAGTGGGAGCCTTTCTATTGACTTTGATGTGTTTTCGATCAGGCCTTAAAAT
The DNA here is from genome assembly GCF_965140295.1 of Lepidochelys olivacea. Lineage (NCBI taxonomy): Eukaryota > Metazoa > Chordata > Testudines > Cheloniidae > Lepidochelys > Lepidochelys olivacea. The sequence goes on along the minus strand of NC_140417.1, from coordinate 25,593,251 downwards.
CCCTGTGTGTACTGAGCTTTGAACCAAATGAGACAGAGTCTCAAATGTGACTTTAAAACAGTTTTGTCCTGTCTAAATTGGCTAGCCAAACCCTGCCTGAAATGTATGTATCCATTTGCTTAACTATATTTATTTAGTTTTCAAACATGGTTCCAAACCCATTGTAGAAAAGGTTTTCAAACCTGGGATCAGAGAACGAAATCCTGGCCCCACTGAAGTCAATGAAAAAATTCCCATAGACTTCAATGGGACCTGGATTTAAATCTGAGAGTTTGGTAGGGGGAAAGCTTTGTGATGGTCAAGGAGGATGACACTGAAGTATTACAGAGATGAATGTCATATAAGTGCCAGAGAGAAGGGGAGACTGAGAGGAAAGAGAAATTTCACTGGTTTCTCCACTACAAATTACTGTCAATATAGTAGCTATCTAATAATGCATTAATTACTAAGGATCATTAAGAATAAATACAACTTTCAGATGGTTATCCGATCCACCCACTTACATCATTGCTGAGCAGACATCATGTGATCACAGAATATATATTTAAATTAAGTTACCTGGATCCTGTCTTCATCTAAATCTAGTTTGTGAGCTAGTTCTTCTCTAACGTCAATGCCAGGATAGGAGTTCACTCTAAAAACATTTTCCAGCACGTCAATCTGAGGAGAATAAGCAAACAATTTAAAATGTTACATTGTAGGAAAAAGAGAAAAAGTGAGTCAGTTCAAGTAAAAGACTTTCCCAACAATTTTTTGGGCCAGACTCCAATCTCATTTATACCAGTATAAATCAAATGAAATTAGTGAAATTACTCTTGGTTAACACCAGTCCTTAACCACATATGTACATCTCTGCCTCTTTATGCAGTAAGTATACAACATTTTATCAACTAATTATTACAGGCTTCCTATTGTTGAATGCATTTTACTCAACAAATGAATATAGTAAAACATACATTACTTAATTTATAAATAGGTAACTGAATCCCTACCTGGTTTCTAGTGAAAGCAGTTCTTGGTCTCCTACCCCTGTACCAGCTCAGTTCCCTTTTGTAAGATAGCCTTTCAGTGGCTGAAAAATATTTTTCACATTTCAAAACTCTTTCGTCCAGTATCGGGTAACTGTTAACATGAAATAATGGCCCTTCGCAGGAAATAACAGGGGTCTGCAGACACTGATTAGTGTCTTCTCCTAAAAACATAAAAATATAGAATTTAAATTCATAGATCTGTATTTGCCAATTTTTGAATGAGACAGTTATAGTAAAATGCAAGCCTGTAACAAAATAAGTGATAATCTAATGTTTTAAGTATAAGTCTAATCGTACTGAGGTGCTTATGGAAACATATCCTTGATAATACATAAAACTTAACATAGGGTAAAAAGTTAAGACAATACACAACTAAAGCTGACAACATACCTAAATTGTTGCATGTATCCATCCATGGTCTGTGAGGTTTCGCAGCTGGAATGCCATCTTTTTTCTGTTCTAATCCCAAAATGCTTTCAATGGAAAATGAGCAATGCGTGGTTTTAGTTTCCACAAAACTGGATACTTTCTGAAGATTTTGAGACACTGCTGTATCAGAAGCACATAATGATGTATTTGCCATTCTTTCACCTTCAGTCTATGCACAACATGAATTGTACTTGCATTTTCTTGCAGGTCCTCCTTATAGCTGTGTTAGCAAGGGGGTTGGATTTGCAACGTCATTAATTAAAATCTTTTATTAGAAAGTTTTAGCATGTCAATGAAGACTCTCCCACCAAGAGGCACGAGGAGTTAATTGTTTATTTGTTTGCAAGTAATTAGCAACTAATGGCGACACTAGGGGGGCCACCAAGAGGGACAAAAAGTGTTATCTCTCCTAACCAGAACATCGACTTAACTTTCTCAAAAGAAGCTATGCACAAATATAGTACTTCCCTTTTATTTGAAATCATTAATGTATAAAATCAGTTTTTAAAAAAACTTTATAGTCTAATGGACTCCACTTACCTAAACATAGCAGCATGATAGGAAACCAGTCAAGTAATAAGTAATCTCATTTAAGTGAATTTTCTTCCAAGGAAATTTTAAAAATAATCTCTTAATGCTATTAGGGTAATCCTGATGAAAATGCCTCTGTTTTTTCATATGCATATGTAATGGTGAACGTGGTCAATAAAACAACAATAGTGTTTGGCACAAGGCACACTGCAGTGGGTTGGCAATGTTGTCAAAGCTCAGTGTAATTGCCTTCCAAGTGCCTGGATTAGTTAACAGGAACAGTTGCACCAAGCATTTAAATAAATAATTCACGCATTCACTTGCTTCATTTTTCTATTAAAATAATCTTGGTGCAGCTTTCTCAAAAAACAGCAATGTGAAAGTCTCAAAGCATTCTTTAAAACATTTGTATAAAACATTTTAAAAGGAATAGAATCACTGTATTTTAATTTCTTGATTAAAATCAGAACACTTTTTTCTACCAGCTTTTTATCGTAATCTCGTGTATTTGTTTTAAATCAATGGGTGTTTACTTCAGTCACCAGTGCTAATATTTAAAATAATCAAAAATAGAGAATTGGAGATGAGTTCAAGCATTTTTATAAAATTCACAGTTGTTTGAATCCAGAGTCGTGGTTTGGCCCATTATAAGGAAAGTGACATATATAAAATTCATATCTGGATGCAGGTTCAGGTCTCAAACACTATCAAAGCTCAGGGATATTTGGATCAAGGTTTTGGTTCTGGACCATCTCCCTACATATTTCCCTGCTTTTTCTTATTCTAAAACTTTATTTGAAAAAAGCGGCAAAAATTAAACAGAATTTTAAATGTAAGGGTAGAAAAATTCAGAGTTTGCAACCTTTAATTCAAGTTCTGACCTCTGATGCACACCAACTGGAGCCGTGTGCATTCAAGGGCAGAATCAGGACTTCTTGTTGGCATTTATCCCTGCTCTGTCACCTTCCTGTATAAAAATATAGTTGGATATAAATCTAATAAATACCTACCATATGGAAACATGCAACCATTATTCTGATACAGTTAAGGACACCATGAAATTCTGGGAAATTAAAGATCTATATGATACACCTGTCATTTCAAGCATATCTGAAAAGATCATTCATGAACTGTATATTCATCCTATTGCTCTTGGCAATGTTAATACTGTAAGACAGCAGCTATTGAAGCATGGTGCTCCCTAACACCATGATAAGGTATTGCTTCAGTACTAACTTAAGGTATTGAGTTCCAACTTACTGAACCATGATTTCCAACACCGTTGACCACATGATCTATTAAATGAAGGTCTTGCCTATCCAAGGAGTGACCCATCCAGACCCTGCTAACCTTGAGAGATGAGATAGGAGCTGATGAGACAGCACAAGGAAGCATACACAAAGTATCTATATCAATTCACAAAAACATGTGCTGAAGGTTTAATAAAAATTAAAAAATTAAAATAAAGATGAGAGACAACTCATCTATGCTAATTTACAGTGTACCTATTACACTAGATTATGAAGAACATAAATCTTTGAAGAATAAATGTATTCAGGATGGACTTTTATTTATACCACGATACATGCCCTTGTGAGCACACAGCTCAATTTTGAGCACTTATGTTGGATTTAAGTTAGGCATAGGCCTTATATTGGCCCTCTACCAGGGGTGACTTTTATCCTTGCTGAATAAAATGGCTTGAGTATCCAGAGAGCTGTGAAACAGTAATGCTACACGGAGAACATTTTTCATAATTTTGTAAGTATAGTTCAAAGAGTTTACTCAGTATTGCCAAGCCGAGAGTTCAAAAATCATTTCAGACCCCAAAAGACCACGAGAATGACTTAAAAATTATGCAGTTTTTAAAATAAGTAAATGTTGGGTTCTTTTCATTTGCCTTTTGGTTTCTGATCTCTAGAGTCCATAATCATAAGGGCTAGAAGCTTGTTTTTTTTAAAAGAAAGCTGAGATTTTCATATAATCTCATGCCTGGGAACTGAAGCATTAGGAAAATCACCAAATATGAGATTTGGGATAAAAATCTCTGGAGTTCACAATACTGCCCACTAATGCAGAAGGCACTGTTATTCTTTTTAAAATATAACAACATAAAAAATGTAATGGGAGGCTCAGTATATCAATCTGACCAAAAATTATATACTGCTGCACGCATGGAGAATTATGGGTCAGATTTTTTCCAAGTGTAGAAAACCATTAATGACTATAATACAAATAATGGCTGGCCTTCAAACATAGCTCATTATTTATACCTATAGCAAGTTAAAAAAAATATGGACAAGGACCTATAAGAAAGTAAATATCTCATTTACAATGCTGGCTTGATGGGATCATCTTAGAAACATGAATTGTAAGAAGTTCAAAATATGGTAACTGGCTTTATATAAATAAATTATGTAATGAAATCTTATTTCTCTTTAAAGGGCTACTAAAGAACTTTCCAGAAAGATAAGTGTCAGTAGTGATGAGGAACATTTAATTATATGCTCCTTACCACCTCAAAACCAACTGCTAAAAGGTCTATGTAGTTTACTCCTGAGGGAATTCTGCGCCAAAAAAATTAAAAATTCTGTGCATAATATTTTAAAATTCTGCATATTTTATTTGTCAAAGTAACACAATATAATTACACCATTTTAAATTATTTGCTGACAAGTATTTTGAAATAAATTGTAAAAATAATTGAAAATGGTGTGATTATATTGTTATTGTGTTACTGTATTAATTTTACAAATAAAATATGCAGGACTTTGTAGAATTTAAATTTTTTTAATTGTTTGCTGCAGAATTCCCTCAAGAGTACCAAGGTTCTGTGTGGTGCAAACTGGGTGCGGACAGCTCAGTGGGGGGTTCTGGGTGCGGGTGGACTGGGAGTCCACAAGGGAGTCCATGTGAAGGTGGTTAGGACTCGGGGGGAGGGGGGCTTGATGGGTAAGGGATCAGGGTGTGTGTCTCCCAATACAGTGGGTTTGGTCAGCAAGATGTGGTTTCGGGGGGGGGGGGGTCTCCTGATGCGGAGGAGGGCTTGGGGGAAGGGGTCACTGTACTGGGAGCAGCTACCCCTGTCAGTGCAACCCCTGTAAATTTGGAGCCCCCTGCACCTGAACCTCCCACCCCACTGAGCTTCACCCTCCCCCTGCAGCGATGCAGAGCGTCCTACAACCATGGGAAGTTTCTAGGGGTTGAATGCCCTCAACTCCCAGTAGGATGTCCTGCAACTGGGTTCATAATGGCCTTGCCAGGTAAGAAAGAAGATGTGGTAGCTCCCAGGAGTATTTTCAGAAAGGAGGCCAGCATTCAGCCATTGAGTCTTAGTTGAACTCAGTTGGTGTGTGAAGAACTGAAACTAAAGTAATACTGCCATCTAGGGTTCATAGATTCCCATTCAACGAATTACTTTCTAAAGATACATGCATAATATTGCCTTCTAAAAACTGCGAAAATACAAATAACATTACTAAAAGATTTTTAAAATTATTATTTTTTATTATAAGGGATCCATTTCAAACAACTAAGTCCCCTTATGTTGCAGGGTATAATAAAAAAAGAACCCATCTTGAAGTCAATTGGCATTTTACTGCTCTCTTCAACAGAAGCAAGACTGTCCCCTTTTTTCACGTGCCTGTTGAGATTATTCTGCATGCCAAGTCAAATTTCTACATTTTAATGTCAAATCTGTTGTGGTTTTGTTGTAGCACACTTTCATCTCTTCAGTGCTAATTTAAGATGTATTATTTTCAGTTCATGGCAACTAAAAGAAAATAAATGTTGTCTGTTGCCATCTAAAGAGGTGTATAGATGGGAGAAACAACAGAAACTCCACTTCCTAAATCCCACATACTACTATCTATGATTTTGCTAAGGGAACATGTCCTCAATCTTACACATTGTACAAAATACACAAACTGCCGCCAGTAAAAAAAAAAATCCCCATGATTTGACAGCTGTACTAAATGGTCACTAGTTGACAGATTTCAAAAAAGAAAAGCTATTCATGACATTTATAGACTGTGAATTAGTGTATGGCATATCCATAAAATTTGAATTTGGAGAACCAGACAGATAAGAATGTTACTGCAAATCTTAATCCTCACAACATCCTTGTGAGATAGGCAAGATTAGTCACAAATTACAGATAGGGAAAGAGAGGAAAAGAGGTTAAGTGACATGCCTCAGGCCACACAGTGAGTCAGTGGCTAAACTGGAAATTAAACCAGTTGAACTGAGTTCTTACTTCTAGTTTCCTCCCCCAACCACTAAACAATTTAATGTCTACATCTCATCTAATTTTTTTAGAGTATGGAATCTTATATAAATAATGATAAACACATTTTTATCGCAATGAAAATACCGTACATTAGTTAATCATTTGCTCCACTAACAGACTTATCACACTTTCTAACCTAGCTTTTGCACCGCACTCACTGGAGTTTATTTAACAATGTAAATTCTCCTACCCTTCTTTTCTTGCCTGACATATACTGTCTCTCTTTCTCTTGAGAAGGAGAAGCAGTTCCCTTTCTTTTCTTTTTACCCCGTAATAATAACCAATTTACTCAAACGTTACTGGTTTTCCATCAAATGTTCTTGTGGTCTTTTTTTCCCCATCAATGACAACAAGTAATTTCTTTTTTAAAAACTATTATCTTACAACTTCAAATGTATTTTATCTCCTTGTTTTTTTCTGTCACTAGCCTTTCAAATGTCTGAATTTATATTTTTGCTGTATTTCATTTCACACACATTGTTTCCTGTGTTTTGAATGCAATTTAAATTAAAATGTTTAGCAATTAGGGTATGAATATAATATACCTCTCAGATATCCATTTTAACATCTACAGGAACCACACACATACATCTCAAGGTCAAGATGTTCTAGTCACAAAGCTATAAAAAGAGGCTTTGAAGAATGATTTTGTGTGTACGCTCGCACGCAGGGGGAAGGGGGGGGAACAGGACAGCATATTTTATCTAAGGCCAATGTGTCTTTCTAGTAAACAACTGGGGTTAGCTACAAGCACGTTTCAAAAGGGTTTTCTAATTCTGTCGTGCTACACGAAGCAGAACATGGCTTTAAAACCCTGTCCAAACAGAGTTAAAAGGAATTATTACAAACTTTGACATTCAAAAATATGTTAACTCCCCTAGCAGGATGCAAATAGGGTTTCTGAAGACAATTGTAACATGTTTCAGAGTAGCAGCTGTGTTAGTCTGTATCCACAAAAGGAACAGGAACATCCGATGAAGTGAGCTGTAGCTCACGAAAGCTCATGCTCAAATAAATTGGTTAGTCTCTAAGGTGCCACAAGTCCTCCTTTTCTTTTTAGGAATACCTGTGGCACCTTAGAGACTAACACGTTTGTTTGAGCATAAGCTATGCTGGGGAGTCAGTGTGTTCAACACGTGTTGACCAGAAGAGGTAGCGTGGAAGGGGGTGGGGATAACGAATTCCTCACAGGACGGCTATCACAGCGTGCTGACAGTTTAAGAAAGGGTCAGGACCATGTGAAATTCTAAATGCCAGAGCAGGAGAAAAGCTCAACCACCATCCAGCACCTTAAGGGGGAAAGTGAAGTCCCAACGCGCGTCTCTCCCTCAGAAACATCTAAGACCTGCTCTGCGCAGCTTTTGTACCTGTAAACCCACGCTGGTTAGAGGTGTGCTTATATACTGGGGCGCCGACTCGCAGGCACCCCGCGCGGGGCGATGAGGAGGCCGCGCCCTTGCGGGAAGGGGTCGCCCCGGGTAAGGGCGGAGCTGCATTGACGAGACCTCGCTAGGAGCCTGCGCGCGCCGCCGGGACCTGGGCCTGGTTCCCGCTGCGCTGGGCCGGGAGACCGCCGGCAGACGCAGCTGCCTCAACCACTCCCAGCCCGGCAGAGGGCAGGCGGCGGCGGCGGCGGCAACTGAGTCACGCCAGACGTCACTCGACGCCCTCTCTCCGAGGTCAGCCCCGCCTCACGCGCTTAGAGTGACGCCTCCGTTGAGCAATGAGAAGGCGGCGGCGGCGGGGGCCGGATTTCCGGGGCGGGGCAGGGGGCAGGGGTGTGGCTGTGCTGACGAAGGGGGAGGGGTCCAGCGTTGGCTGCACGGGAGGGCTTGTGGGCGCGTCGGCCCGTAGGGACCCAGCCACCGCCATGCCCGGGATTGACAAGCTGCCCATTGAGGAGACGTTGGAGGACAGCCCCCAGGTGAGAGGAGAGGGGCCCCGTCGGGTCGGGCCCTGGGGTTCTGCGCGGGGACAAGGCTGCCGCAGCTTGGAGCCAGGGCCCAGGGGCTCTGCGCCCGGGTGGTAGCCCCAGGCAGTGGCCCGCGGGCGCTGTAGCTCGAGGGGATGTCGAGAGGCGGGTTAGGTGGCTGGGTGCGGTGAAGGGGCAGGCAGCCGAGGCTGAGGTGTCCGGGGCGAGCCCCCAGGGCCCTGTGGACCGGCCCCTGGCAGGGGGTACAGGAGCGCCCCGCGGGGTCCGCTTGTAGTTGCAGGCTTGCTCTTGCTGGGGGCGGGTGTCTCTGGTGCTGTGAGCCGCAGCAGTGTCAAGCCGTAAATAGACTCCGAGCTTCCCCCGCGACTTTACCGTAGTGTAAATGTGTGTAAGCTGGGGGGAAGGGAGGAAGTCACTCAGTGTGGGTCAGTTTTTCCCCCCCTCACGTCATCCCCACCTTGCATGTGTGCTCCGAGTAGCGATTAGTTAGATGATATTAAAGGCCGCGCTGTTAGTTAAACAGCACTGCAGCTGTGTGATGCTCAATGTGAGTGGCTCCTGTTCCCAGGAGATTCAAAATAAAATGGCCTGTATTTTAAGATTAAATATTCCTCATTCACGTTGTCAGTTTGAGAAAAGTTTTTTTAATCTGAATCCTGTGGCTATGTTTTAGCCAAAACTTTTACATTGAAGACCAAAAAATTAGGATAGTTGGGTTTCATGAAGTGTTTCTGAAAGCTGTTCCCAGACTGGCAATATATGCTATTGATTTACAGCTTTTTAATTACTTTCTAATTTCTTCACTCAGTTTTTGCTGTTTAGTTAATCACTCACTGCTTGATATTAAGAAGGCAGGATATCCATAAATGCTGCCAGCTGTCACTAGAGTTAACCAGATAGTGTTTTGTAATCTGCCTCTTGACATTGTGAATAATATAACACTAATGTATAATATATCATGTTAAGTGAACATTGCTCTCATTACACTGTCAGCTGGCAAATATCATCTGATAGAACAATGTTGACTGATGCTATTTGATATATTAGTAAAAAGAAAAGGAGTATTTGTGGCACCTTAGAGCCTGACAAATTTATTTGAGCATAAACTTTCGTGAGCTACAGCTCAGTTCATCAGATGCATGCAGTGGAAAATACTGTATTTTCTTTTTGCGGAACAGACTAACACAGCTGCCACTCTGATGTATTAGTGTAACTGAGGATGATTTGTAATTTAACAGTGTGCACATATTGCTATTTCTGAGCTTAAGACTCACCACCTTGCTTTTAGGATTCAGATTAAAATCCTAAATTATGTAGTGCTACTTATGTAAAATGAAAATTTTTATTAAACACGACTAATATTTTAAAACACATAACTAAACTAAAATGGTTATAGGGACTTTTTAAAATGTGAAGGGAAAAACCATAAAGGATTTGACTACCCTACATTTTGAAATCTTCGTACCATATTACTGCATATTAGCAGTATTGATCTAGGAATAAGTGCAGAAGAAGGGAGTGGGCTAGAAAGCAGAGAAGTTTCCAGAGGAACTTTAACCCCTAGATCATCACTTAAGATTTAAACTGTTGTTACTAATGGGAGCTGTGGAAGGAAAAATAAACTCCAAGAACAATCCTGTGTTTAATATTCTAAATACTGAAATAAAGAATTTTAATCAAAGTGCTTCAAATATTTTTAGAATGGTATGCATGATAATTAGTCAAATGAATTTAGTATTTATTACTTTATATACTGCTTTCTGTCCAAAGATACAAAAATGCACTAATAATATTTTACAGAATTTATTTGGATCAGTTCACCCACCACTGAAATATAGCTGGTTTCAGAGTAACAGCCGTGTTAGTCTGTATTCGCAAAAAGAAAAGGAGTACTTGTGGCACCCTAGAGACTAACCAATTTATTTGAGTATGAGCTTTGAGCTGTAGCTCACGAAAGCTCATGCTCAAATAAATTGGTTAGTCTCTGAAATATAGCTGACTACTGAATATTTTAGGGTGAAAAGAAAAAAATACCTTATTCACTTGAAATTGTAGAGGAATTCAGGTAGGCAAAATATAATTACCTGTTTGGGATTTGTCCAGGAAGCTAGGCCTTAAGCCACTGCTCTTGTGAAAAGCCCCACATGTTGTTTAATGACCAAGTGTTCAAGCTCTGAGGTTTAAGTCTTCTCTGAAAGACTGACCCTTCAAAAGATTACTACCTCTGATCCTAAAAAGAATTAATATTGACCTGTTCTGTCACTTTGAAGCTTTTTCTTTCATATACCAGTTTTTTTTAACCAGAGTTTAACAAATGAATCTCTGCTCTCCACAGAGTATTCAGAGCCAGAGATTCTTTACTCAGGATATCAAATGCAAGATAATTTAGCATCAAGAGTAAACAGTTTTTGCCCCCTTCTGTTAAATATACTTTTTCACTAGTCTTGAGGAAACAAAGTTGCTGTTGGAAATACTCACTGTATGCAAGGATGGCTCGTTAATTTATAGACACCAATTCAAAATACAGTTAATTTGTTTTAATCCCCTTTACAGTCTTTCAGATGTGTTGATTCTCAAGAAAGTCCTTCAGTGGAGGTTTTGTGGCAGGCTTTAGCTAGTCTAGTCTATTTTGAGTTAGATAGAGATTACTCGCTATTGAGCCTGCACTTTTTACCTGCTAGATTTGCCTACATGCTTTCATATGGCACAGGTCTTAATTTTTTGATTTTTTTAAGGGTAAAGTTGTGTCTACTTAAAACATAATTAGTTTGGGTAGAAAATGCTGGCTGAACCAAAACCTATTAGAGACCAAGTAATTTTATTCCCTACATTCTTCCGTGCTCTGTCCTGAATCTTACTTCTGACCATCGCTAAGTAAATAAAAACAACTATGGTCTCATTTTACAGTCTGGTTCCATTATTTCAGAAGTACACAGCAGTACAAGACCACAAAGTGGAATAGTTTGTTTTACTGGATCTCATTCTTCAGAGGGAGAGGGAGTAAGACTCAAAGTGTAATATACATAGACCATGAATTCTCAATCAGAATGTCACGACCATTCCATGTCTTTATGACTAGGTGCATCCTGAAACTTTTCTGGTGTAACGTAGATCATGGTATGGAAGAGGTTGAGGACTACTGACCTAGACAGTTGTGCAGTGCTGGAGTTAGGCAGGGAAATGCCTTCTTGAGCCATATGTGAGCGCAGTTTACAAATCTGAAGCATAAGATTTGTTTGCCCTAACGTTAGCTTGTAGTACTGCAAATTCTATTAAGTCTTAAAGCTATCAATGTTTTTTAATGCGGAAAAAGCTACCTTTTGTCTCTGGAATGTTAGAAACTTTAAACACTTGGTGTTGGCTTTAGACTATCCTAAAAGGAAGATCGAGATAAGATTATCAAAAAGCACAATCAATTCTTTATGCAGTTTAGCAAAACTGTGCTACATGCAATATTTAAAGTTCAATTAGTCACATCCATTAGTTCATTACTGCAAGAGCCTGTTGTGCTATAGGATAGCCAAAAACCATGGTGATAGACTACAAAAGGACTTCTACATTAGCAGTAGTATTTTAAGACCTGTACAATGAAATTAAAAAAAAAAATCTAGCATCCTGTAAATCACACTCACTAGACAGGGTGGTTTTATTTTTTTGATACCAGATAATGTTGATTACTGTTTACTGTATTCTGGTAGCTTCTACAATGTGGTAAGCACATTCTACATATACAGAAAGACAAAAAGTTTGTCCCAGAGAGCAATATCAATTAGATTTTTTGCTGGAAGCTTAAGTTTAAGCCAAGCTCCCTATCCAAAGTAACTGAGCTTCAGCTTTTTAGACTAAGCAACAGGCCTGTGTTTTATCATACACTGTTACTGAGTGGATATGTTCAGGGTAACAAACATCACAAATAGAAATCCAATTAATGAATGTAATGTTTAACTTTAAATATACATCAGTGCAACTTAGTTGATACATATATTTTCACTTCCTTGAATATTTGACCCCTGCACCACAGGGTTTTAGATTGCAGTAACAGTCTTCATGTTAATAGGAAACACCACTAAATGTAGGGGTATTATTTTATTTCAAAATAATGGTAAATTCTGTCGCCCCCCCCCAAATTAGTATTTCCTTTCCTTTTAAAACTGTCAGGTACTACTGTTAGTATTCTGTTTTGAGGGTAATGAGTCTGCCATTCTGCACTTAGGGTTTCTGTCTTACGGTTTCCCTTGTCTCCATTAGAAAACATTAAAGGTTTCATAAGTATAAGGCTGTCGGGGTACAGCAGGTTAACTTGATAACTTCGGATTTTACACATCCTCTGCTTATTCAAAAAGTTAGAAACAGGATAAATTATGAAAAAAGTTACACATTATGAATGATGCTCTTCTAATCAGGCTTGTAGTTCTACTATGCAGACAGCCAAGTGGATGTTTCAGGTTAAATAAAAGAATGATGTGGAAGCTATTTCCTTATTTCTTAGTCATTTGGGGTATGTTCTTATCAAAGGATTTGGATATCTGACAATAGCATTTCTGTAACAAACATACATACTGTAGTTTCTTTGCACATCTCCATAATACATTTTAGGATAATTTCTTCCACTGTAGAATGAGAGAGTACACGCTTTTGTATTGTGAGCTAGATTATATTAAAGTAGTTAAGCCAAAAACCTACACTCTAGAAATGATGTAATAGAAGTGTAAGCAGTTCACTGCTAGGTTCAAGAATGTTTGTGTAAATAGGGCATTTTACTGATCTTAAGTGTCACTGAATTCCCTTGTTAGCAAAAGTCTGATAAGGAGAAACACAGAAAAAAAATTCTGCTTTGCAAGAAACCATTGTTGCTGAGGCTTGTTCCTCAGCTCTCAATTTAAGTGAGCTTCACAAACGTTTCCTGTCTGCTAAGGAGATGTTCCAGAACGTATTCTGGTGTATAAAGATTATTCAGCTGTGCAGTTGCCCTTTAAGATGCAACAGAATTATACTCCAGAATTTAAACTTTCATCAGTAATTAAGTAGATTCAGAGGTTCAGTTGGATTTTACCTGAAGACTTTCCCCAAACTATAGTAACCTTGTGCAGTCACTGCTGGTAAAATCAAGGGGTGGTTAGAATGTGGAAGGCATTGCTTGTGTATTGCAATATCTAGGCATTTGAAAGCATGACTTACTGTAAAGTCATCTAATGTCCATGAAGAAGGTCTGATACAGCCCCAAATGGAGTCAAACTCAATTCTTTGCTCTTCCCCCATGTGGGATTTTGGCCTTTTGGAATAAATAGGCCTGAAGCTAGTGGACATACCACTCATCTGCCTTTTGCTGGAGGAAATTCATTGCCACTCCAGTGCAAACAAGTTATCAGCTGTCTCATTCTCTTGTAATTTAAGCATTTGCTGTAGGTGTTATTTTCAGCTGTTTATGATGGGCCTGTTTGTTTTGATTATGATAACATGCTTTTGGTGCCTGTGGAATGTATTTATTTTAAAATTATTTTAGAAAAAGATGTAGCAAAGCTTAATATACATGGGCATAATGGGATTTTAATATGGCATACCTTCCCAGATGTGGAGACATGGTCTTTCACAGTTTTCCTTTTGGCAACCCAGTGATTTGGTGTCTATTAGAGTTTAGCTTTCCAGCCACACCTGTGAGTCCTTCCGGTCTCAGGGATCAACAAAAACAGCTTTTCTTTACTACCCCAGTCCAGGCTCGCCATGCCTTCTTGCTGCCTCTCACCAGATCCTCAGGTGCAATAGACCTTCTCCCTTTCTGGCAAGATAGGCTGTCCATTCTGGTGGTAATGCTACTGAAAAGCTTAGGGCACGTATGCACCATTTGCTCCAGGTGGTGCGCTCAGGTTCTCTCTCTACTTGGGGTTTTGGTCTAGGGATCCCTTAGTAAGCAGTGACTGACCACAGCTCCAATCCATTGTCACTTCATAGAATGCTTGTTTCACTTGCCTAGACCACTTTCTACCTAAAGTCTACTTCTCTCCCTTTAGGTTGTTTTTTTTCCATTGGCCTGTCCTCAGGCCTATCCCACATCTTGGGCGTGCTGTGGAGCGCCCAACCTATTGTGTCTCTCTCACCCAGATTTCTGTAGGTTTTTCTCTCTTGGACCTAGATTTGGGAGAGCCTGCCCCCAAATTCTTCCTGATAGAGTTCAGGCTTATTATATTCTGTGGCCCTGCACCTCACATAACTGTCATCTGACTCTAGAGTCTCAGTCCTGTCATCTGGGAGATGGGCTACGCAGGCACATATGAGACTGAGCCCAGTTCCCTTAAAAGGGACTGCTCACTCTGACATATCTACTTCTATCAAGTGAGAAACATATAAAGACACTTAAAGTAATTTGAAACTTTTGTAAACTTTAGAAAAATGAGCGTCTAAATTATGACTAAGAAACATGTTTTCTTAAACCCTATTTTTACTAGTTTTGAAGTCTTTCTGCTCTCACTTGGAAAAGGAAATCTGTTTTACTGTCTAATTCATTAAATCACATTTAATGTCTTTGAAATACCATGACATTCTTTGCTAAGTTGATTTTTAAAAGAGTAATACAAATTCATTGTGTGTTCTATTTTTGACAGACACGTTCTTTGCTGGGTGTATTTGAAGAAGATGCTGCAGCAATTTCCAGTTACATCAACCAGTTGTATCAAGCCATGCGCCGAATTTACGATGCACAGGTTAAAATTGTAGCTGTTTTTCTATGCATTTAGAAAGCTTATAAAAAAAACATTAACTACTTATTTGAACATGGGTAAACCGTATTTTTTAAACTGTGGGTTAAAAATCAGATGAAAACTGGAAAATGCCATGTTTGCCAAGGTCTCCTAGTTTTGAAACAAGATTTGTCAGTTGGAAGAGTTGTGTTCTTTTTGTACTTAACACACCTTTTAGATGTCTAAATGATTTTTTTCTGAACAATTGCCATTGTGGCTGTAGTATTAGTTTATAAATACATTTGGACAGTTTCTTGTTGTGGTCACTTAATCTTGTTAACATTAGTTCCTGTAGCTTGTATTTTGCCTTATTTTGTTTCCATCTTCACTTGAATATGGTGGTGGTGCATTTGTGTGTGTGTGGGGGGGAGGGAGCAGTTCTTTTCATGACCTACCTGTTTGTTATCTGCATGTTGCTTCATTGTGTTACCTTCCTTTTTTTGCTGTTTATTTCTGCACTGTCTGCTGTATGAAACTGCTTATGCAGCGCTTTCCTGAGTCCCTGTCTACACAGTTATTTTAAGAAGTTTGTAACCAGTTAATGGAATGGTTTGTTTTAACAGTTTTCATCCCCACATGTAGTTAATACTCAGTAACTAAGGTGGCTGATGTGAACTAAATATTGTGTTGTCTGCAAATTGCAAGACAATTGCAAATTTGAATGCAAGTCCAAATTTTCATGGGTCTGATAACTCTACAGTGTGCATGATATGTATTGTTGCATTGACTTTCAGAAATACTCTGCATCTGCCACTCCAATTAATTAATTTCAGTGGGAGTTGTGGGTCTCAGCTCCTCTGAAAAATCTGGCTGTGTGTTTCGAGATGATTCCCATTTTAAACTTTTGTTCCATATTTCTATGTTTCCTCTTTATAAATGTGATGCTCACGGTATATATTCGTTGGAAAGAAAATAGGATTAAACTGTTTCCCTTTTTTTAAAAAAAAACAGAATGAATTAAGTGCAGCAACTCATCTAACTTCAAAACTTCTAAAGGAGTATGAGAAGCAGGTACAGTATAAATCAGTTTCCCTTTGAAATAGTTCAGAATACATGCTTTTGTACATTAAAAAAGGTGCAATTCTTTTTCTTCCCGCACAGCAAAGTGCAAAACTCCACAGGTCTGATCCAGACAAAATGAACCATTGCAGCTGCTGGATCACAAGAAATTCACCAGCTACAGGGGTTGCTTTCTATTCTGTGTTGAAGATACCCAATCCATAGAACCTGCAGAATGCTAAACTAGACTTGCTGTGATTTTTTCACAGGGAAGCATCTTTAGGCTCAGCTCAGGTCCACAACCATGAATAATACTAGGAAAGGGAACTTCTTTGGCTGACCATCAATCATCTAGGGACATTTTAAAGAGACTGTAGCCCAAAAGCAGTGAGCCTTGCTAGATGGCAGCTTTAATTCTAGTAGTCATAAGAAGAGATTGTGTAGCCTAAAGATGTACCATGCTCCAGCAACCCAACAAGCAAGGAGGAATGGAGCCTGTACCCAGCCACAAAAATCTCCAGTGATTGGGAGGAGAAATCCCCACCCCCAAATTAGCAGATTTTATAAATCATGAAGCCCATAATTTGCTTCCCCACTGAAAGAAGAGTTATATTTCACATGCACAGTAGTGCCAGTAAGGGAAATGTGAGGAAATTTGTTATTTTTGAATGGTCTCTGTGGGCAGCCACCCTACGTTGGGGCTGCAGCTCATGGGGTGAGGCAGGCTACTGGAGCCTAGGCCTTCGTACTCTACCAGCTTCCAACCCAGGGCCTTGGCAGGCTGGTTTGGCTTTGCTTACCTCATGGTGCCTTGCATCAGTATCAAGTCAGGAAGTGACCCAAGGAAACTATCTTCCTGTGCATCCTATCCAGCCACCATCTGTTCTTGCAGAGCACCACCTTCTGGGCTTCTAGCCCTGGTCACAGTCTCTAAGTGCTGTGGTTCCTCAGTTTCCAGGCTTGGTTTTGGCACAGCTCAAGTCTTTCCCTGGAGCTCTCAGGGCACACCCTTCCGTCTGGCCCACCAGCCTCTGGCTGCCTTTTAAACCCCGCCTCGAAACCAAGCACGCTCCACAGGGGTGGAGAGGCGGGGCTTCCTTAGCCCAGAGTTGCTCCTTAACCCCTTCCCGTCCAATGAGGGGTTTATACACCCTGTCATAGTGCTGTAAATCAGAAGTAGTCAGCCCTTACACTCTTTCCTTCCATCTTCTGTGGAATGCAGCAGTGGGAAGTTCATTTATATGAACTTTATTCTTTTTCCTCCATTTTTTCCTCACCCCTGTTTGAGATTCCAAGTTGTTGCATAATTTACTGGTGTGAAGCTGGGAATTTTAGTTTCAAACCTTCCCCTAGATGGAGCCAGCATCATAACTTTCACAGCTTGTTCTTGTCAAGTCAGTTATAATGTTTAATCAAGTCCCTAGGTGTTCCAGAATCACTAAGAAAGGGATAGATAATAAGACAGAAAATATCGTATTGCCTCTATATAAATCCATGGTATGCCCATATCTTGAATACAGTATGCAGATGTGGTTGCCCCATCTCAAAAAAATATATATTGGAATTGGAAAAGATACAGAAAATGATTAGGGTATGGGACAGCTTCATATGCGGAGAGATTAATAAGACTGGGACTTTTCAGCGGGGAATATGATTGAGGTCTATAAAATGACGGGTGTGAAGAAAGTATTATTTATTCCTTTTCATAATACAATAACTAGGGGTCACCAAATGAAATTAATGGGCAGCAGGTTTAAAACAAACAAAAAAGTATTTCTTCACACAATGCACAGTCAACCTGTGTAACTCTTTGCCAGAGGATATTGTGAAGGCCAAGACTATAACAGGGTTCAAAAAAGAACTAGATGAATTCATGAAAGATAGGTCCATCAATGGCTATTAGCCAAGATGGGCAGGGATGGTGTCCCTAGCCTCTGATTGCCAGGTCTGGGTGTTGGTGGTAGGGGATGGATAACTTGGTAACTGCCTGTTCTGTTCATTCTCTCTGGGGCACCTGGCATTGGCTGCTGTCAGAAGACAGGATACTGGGCTAGAGAGACCTTTGATGTCGTAAGACCGTCCTTATGGTCTCCCACTACTGCTCTGTAATAGTAGTATAAGTCATGACAGTATTACTATTTGTTGATTATACAAATTAGTCTTTTGAAAATGTGACATTTGTAGAGGTTTTTTGTTTGCAATGTTAATTTAAATTAGTTTGTTTTTCTTATTAAAAGAGACTAAATGTGGAATTTTACATTTCAAATCCACATTTTAAAGTCCATAAATATGAATGCTACTAACAATGTCCTTGTTTAATTAAAATTGCAGCAAGAAATTATCTTTAAGTCCTATTTTAATTTATTTTTAAAGTAGCTGTAATGTCTGTGTGGAATTTTTTTCAATATTACTATTTAAAAGCCAACAAATTTGGAATTATAAAAAAATCACTAATTAGAAATGTAGTGAATTTTGGTTATTTTGCTTTTATTATCACCAATGGCTTTGTTAGAAAATCAAAACTCTCAAGGCAGTCCTTAAAATTAGGGAGACAAGGTGGATGAGGTAATATCTTGTATTGGACCAACTTCTGGTGGTGAGAGAGACAGACTTCCGAGCCACACAATGCTCTGCTCTTCTTCAGGTCTGGGATGGGAACTCCCAACATCACAGCAAAATGCAAGGTGGAGCATTTTGCAGTGATCCTGGGCATTCCCCTCCCAGATGTGAAAAAGAGCTCAGTGTGGCTCGAAAGCTTCTCTCTCTCACCAACAGAAGTTGGTCCAATACAAGATATTACCTCATCCACCTTGTCTCCCTAATATCCTGGGACCAACATAGCTACAACTACACTGTATACTTAAAATTAGGATCAGTTAATTTTGCAGTATCTTGTTATAAGGAAACAGTAGCTCTGTACCACAGTAGTTTTTATTGCAACATAGCTAAGGTTAAGACTCTGTCACAGATATTTTTAGTAAAAGTCAAGGACAGGTTGTGGGCAATAAACAAAAATTCCTGGAAGCCTCCAACCTGTCTCTGACTTTTATTAAAAAATACCCTGACGTGGGAGGGACAACAAACAGAGCACTCCCAGGGCTTGCAGCTGCTCCAGCCTTGCTGCTGCTCCTGCGGCAGGTGCTGAGCCCAGCTGCTGCAGCCCCAAGGAGGGCTGACCCAACTCTGGCTGCTGCTCCAGCAGGCCGCCCTGCCCCAGAAGAAGTCAGAGATCCTGGGACGTCACAGAACATGTGACCTCCGGGACAGAATGGTATCCTGAAACATAGTATAACCAAGCAACTCATGCTTCTATGAATTTTGTCATGATAATTACAGTAAATATAAATTCCATGCCTGCAAGTTTTGGTATGCTCAATAATAAGCTGTCTGGCATAATTTGTAATTAACATTGTTTAATTACATGCTTATCAAATAAGTATTTAAAATGTGTACTAAATTTTCCCATTTTAATAATTGTAGCATATCTGCTCAGTGCTTTGCATTAAATATAACTAAAACAAAATCTCTATCAAAAAACCTGCTATCTTCAAAGTTGCTTTTCCTCAATAAAACCTGAAAATAATAGTGTTGACACAAGGACATAATGACTTTCAATATTGAATATAATGAGATACACTTTAGAGATGGCATGGGAATGATATCCTGACTTGCTAGATCCTGCCGGTATGTGAATTTCCTCATTTCAATTAGGTTTTAGTTACAGCTTTGATGGTCTTTCAATGGATATAAGGTATAAATCTCTCAGTCTTGCAGTCTTTACTGAGGCAAAACTCATTAAGTGTGTATATATAATTGCTAAGAATTAGGTATCAGAATTCAATAGAATTGAGCCCTGTATTTTATTTTTTGGTTTACTTTTCTATTACGATGGAAGGCTAGGTTGTTTGTTCTTAGACTTTCTGATAGTTTAGAAAATTGCTGACACCACTGTGAAGAAGAGAAATGCTTAAAATGCACCACAAAACAACCTAAAACAAAATTAACATGTTAAAACTTGAGGATTCACATGCATTTTCTAATCAAAGATAATAAAGGGTGGAAAATAGTATTGCCAACCTCATATATTCAAAAATGGTGAGGGAGAGAGGGAATCACCCTACCAAAAAAACATGATTAGTTTAAAGTATGACATTTTCAGCAATAAATTTGGGATTTTTTATTTGCATTCTGGATTTTGAACCTTCAGGATCCTACTTTCAAGCTTCTCTCCATAATCATGAAGGCTAGAAGTTTTGCTCTACTTAAGACATTTTTTTTAATCACATGATTGAGAGGTCTGGGGGTTTAAGGAAAACACCAAATCTAAAATTGAGAGAGTTGACAAAACTGGAATAATAATGTCATTATCCAGAGAAGTCAAGCTTGAATCTTTCCCAATACTAGAACTAATCTGACAGATTTTTAAAAGAGGTAACTATTTATGTAGTTGTCATAAATATTCTTTGTTAACATGAAAGTAATAAGCTACTCTGCAAAATGTCCTATGAAGTAATTACAGTTACTGACTCTAAACATGGGTATTTTAAGTTCCTATATTTTTCCTTTCAAAATAATTAAACAACCAGTATGTTATTAGGTTACAGCTTTCTTCTGTCATCCACAAGGATGTGTCAACATTTTCTTTTTTATTTTTATAGCGTTTTCCATTAGGGGGCGATGATGAAGTTATGAGCTCTACCCTACAACAGTTTTCAAAAGTGATAGATGAGGCAAGTGTTGAATGTGTTTGGCTTACCTTTAACCTTTTCTTAGTCATGTATAGATTTCTCAACTGACTATCATTCTTGGCTTTGTGTTAGAATGAGCATTCAGAAATAGCTTTTATTTATTTATTCATGATGGTAACACTTTTATTACTTGCCCTTGACACAGTATAAAATTGTGTGGCCTGAAGATAGAGAATCAATTCAGTGAAGTAAGATTACATTGTTTCTAAACAATGTACTTTTTATGTCCTGTAACTTTATGTAGGCATCTGCCATAAAAATTGTTACACTACAGAACTAGAAGGTAGCGGATTTATAGTATAAGTATTAATTGT
Source organism: Lepidochelys olivacea (assembly GCF_965140295.1). Classification (NCBI taxonomy): domain Eukaryota; kingdom Metazoa; phylum Chordata; order Testudines; family Cheloniidae; genus Lepidochelys; species Lepidochelys olivacea. Next base: position 25,572,244 of record NC_140417.1, on the reverse strand, counting down.
AGACATAAATTGATTCCCCTTTCTTCAATATCTGTTCACACCAAAGTGAATAAACTCTTTAAATCAAGGGAAATTTCAAATATACACTATCATTTATAATTAATGTTGAGGTAGCACCCCAAAACTGCAGTTAAAATAGGGGACCCATTGTACTAGACATTTGAAGATGCCATTTTTGGTCAAACCAGTGCAGACCAATTTAAGACATGATGAAGCAAGTGAATGTAAAAACATAATAGGAAGGAAATTGGAAGGGATAGGGAAGAAAAGGGTAACAGTAATTTTCCACACTTAATATGAGGTTTCTGCATTGATAGTTCCATAACTTACTTCTCTATATTTAAAAAGCTTTTATCAGGAACTCTTATTGGCTCTCTATCCAGCCATGATCATTTTGCTATTTTATGTGGGCATCACAACAACAATGGATCTTGAGGGATTTGAAGGAGGACAAGGCAATTGAGACGTTACACATTCATTTGGCGAAGATGCTCCATGAAGAGTAGCATGGCAGTAACTGTAATGGTGCTTGAGGGGTTAAGTGACAATCAAGGTTGGCATAGTTGTCATGATGGAAAAGTGGCTTGATAAGGTAGAAGAGCAGAAAGTAGGTAAGGTCATAATTGTGAGGTATTAAAGGTGTGAAAAAGAAGCTTCACTTGGATGCAGTGTAAATGGCAGACAGTGGAGGGATTCAAAGAGGGACGATATGGTCAGACTCACAGGGACATGCCTTTATTGGACTAGAGAAGGGTGATATAGGTTACAGCATTAAATGTTGGAGATGATGAGATGTTGAGGAGAATTTTAGCTATGTGGACAAAGAGAAAATGTTTTTGAAGAAGCAGCCATGGAATTTGGACATGGCCTGGGTGTTAGGGCCAAAAAAGGGAGGAGTCAAAGGTTACCCACCCCAAAGATTATAGGCCAGGGCTGTAGAGAAGATGGTGGTGTCATCAACATTGACAGAAAATGGGGGGGATGGGAAGGACTTGGGAGGGATAAGTAAGGAATTCTCTTTTAGCCACATTAAGTTTACATTGATGAAGAGTCAGAGAGGTTGTGATGTGGGATTGGATGATGGAAGACAGATCAAAATTTGAGAGGTAGATTTGGGAGTCATTAGCATAAAGATAGATAAAGATTAGATTTAGATAAAGATTCAGTTGCTATCAGATAACCGAGAGAGTGAAAATATATAAAGGGAGAAGAAGAATGGGCCAAGAACAGAGCTCTGTAGAACTCCCACAGAAAGTTGTTAATGAGATAAGTACATGCTGAAGAAGTCAGGGAGAAGGGAGAACCATGAGAGGATAGAGTCCTGAAAACTTCAGCTGGATAGGAATTTTTCTGATGAATCAGGGTGTAACCCAAGGTGCCTAGGGCATCCCACACTGGAAATGCCAACGACAGGGAAGGCTGCAAAAAAGAGAGATGATTTCCCCAAAACTGGTCGTTAACACTGTAGTTAGATTCATCAACCAGTCACAAACTCTGCTTTTGATCCACCGCACTCGTTTATCAAGAAGCTGAAAGAAAAGAAATCACATAACCCCCTTTATTGCATTCCACTCTCTGGCTCTGAATCAGCAAATAGATCCAGTAAAGTGAGAAGTTACTTAAATCTCTGTTTACTCTACAAAATGTTCTTCTGATCCCCAAAGGGCCAGCCGCACTACCAGATCAGTACTAGTTTGGATCTTACCCAAAATACCATGCTGCCAGCCAATCCTTTAGCATCTAAAAATGGTTTATTAGTAAAGAAAAGAATGAGAAGAGAGTTGTTAAATGATCAAAGCAATCAGATACACACATATGACTTCAGAGTCCATATATCAGGTCCTTAGCAGCATTGGTGAATTTGCTTGCTTGTAAAATCCTTCTGCAACACATCCAAAACTTGGATGGGTTTATCAGTCCTTTGTTCAAAGCTTCAGTTTGTAGAGAAGTTACTCCAGAGGTGAGAAGCAGGGTTAAAGATAAAATGGAGATGTTGCAGTTGCCTTTTTATCTCCTTTGCCATGTGGCTTGTACATCCTTTGCCCCAAACACAAGCTCACAGCACATAGGCATGGAAAACCAGTGTTGCCAACTCCACATAGCAGGAAGTCACCAGACAAACCCTGAAAAGTCACTAGCTGTAGCTGTTTAAGCACTCAAAAGGAGTTAAAAATGTCACTGAACAAAATTTCCAGAGAATTCAACAGAGAATTTCATATATATATACACACGCAAGTGTAGTCACAAAATCATTCATAAGCAGCTCACTAGTGTTAATAAAATCCATTCCATGCTCTTTGTAGTATATTCTGTTGCACAGCAGAAGCAACTACAAAAATACATGGTCATCATCAGGAGGGTGCCTCTGCTCATTAGGAAGGAAACTGTAGCCGTCTGCTCACTGGGAAGTGCACTCTGTACGCTGCAGCCCAGGTTGGCTGGGGTTGGTTAATTTCAGCTGAGCTTCCCTTTCTTGCCAGCCTGGATTTGAGCTGACAGGTTAGTGAAAGGGAAAGTCCAGAACCAGAGAGAAGAGGACATTCACCTGACCTGAGCTTGGCACAGGGAGCCAAGAAAATAGATTTAAAAACAAAAATCTGCTAGCCGGACCCCTTTCCCCTGCTTCGAGGTTTCATTTCTGAAAACAGCTGGGCAGCTAACCCGAGGCCAAGCCAGGGCAAGGAGTAAAGGGGAACTGAAATCAAGCCAGCTCTACCTTTGATCCTGTAGTAAGGGCTTCATTCAGGGAGGCACAGTGCCCCCCCACCCCATTGGGGCACATGGGCCTGTCTCATCTCACCTCACCTTCCCGGCTCTTCTCGCTGGCTCAACTGCCTTCCCCCGCCCTGCCCACTTCATTAGCCATCTTTCCCTGCATCACAGGGTGTGCTACCTACTGTGGAGCAGTGAGAAAGAACACATCTGGGTAAAAACAAACCCTGGTTAATGTGCTGCTCTCTCCAAAATGCACCTGGCTTTAGCAAAGTATTTAATTAGCTGCCACAAACTTCTTTTCCTCGCCTGCAGATTATAGTGATCTCAGCCCAAGAAACAGTGGAATGTGATTCCTTCTGAGGACGTGGTCAATTGAGATGTAACTACATTGACTTGGTATGCAATAGAATGTAGTAAGAAGAGCATGGAATGGGTTCTATTAACATTATTGAGCTGCTTGTGAATGATTTTGTGACTATAGATATTGGTACCTTCTTTCTCTGAATGTCACTGTTATTGGCAGTGAAAGTCACTAGATTTGTCACTGGTCACTTTGATGTTTATTTTCTCACTAGGGAAACCAAAAAGTCACTAAATTTGGTGACAAAAAGTCCTAAGTTGGCAACATTGGGAAAAGCTCTTGGAGTCCTCTGTCCACAGGCATGTCCCTTCAGGTCCTGCTGACTCATAGGCTTAGTCCCTGGCTTCTCTCAATGGGTTCATTGTACAGCTTATTGCCTTTGATAGGCCATAGAGCAGGCTGGATAATGCTGATGCCAATCTGTCTGGGTATCACCCAGATACACAGCACAAGTTTGAGTTATCAAGTATACCACACGTTTATATGTATGTTTGAGTTATGAACAAGCTTATCCTATTTAGCAAATCATAACTTTTCCACTGTTAACTTACATGGCATATCTTGTGTAAGATTCATTGCAATTTTGTAATATTGGTATCGATAATATTATAAATGGTCACCTATATTCCATACAGCATCTCACATGGTTTTGTTGGAAAATGCAGATTCATCGGACCCAAAATGTTTTGCAGAAACGTGTGGTTCAGTCCTCCAATGAACAACAGGCAAGGTTATGATAAAACCAAGCCTAACTGCCTCACAGTTTGCCTGAAAGGCCGCTGGGGAATCTGGGCTTCCAGGGTCTGGGTCTGCCCAAATAGGCAGGCTGCCCTAGGGCTGGAGACCCCAGAGTCCATGGCTCTGGGCAGCCTTGACATGCAGCTAGTCCCAGGGTTTCTTGGGTTTCTGCTGCTGTAGAGATGGAAGCACCCGTTTCTGAAACCCTCAGGTCAGCTACAGCTCTGGCTGCCAGGGCATCTAAGCTTCTGGCTCCCTCTCAGTCCGCTGCTGACCGGGAGCTCACAGATCCTGCGAGCCATGGCTGAACCAGGAGCCTCGGGGTGGAGCTTCCAATGTCAATTTTGTTTGTTTGCTTAGTTCTATTCCTAAACAAAAACTAGACATTTCTAAATTTCCCCTGGAACAGAAATTGTGATTTTTTTTTTTCAATCAGCTCTGTTGAAAACCAAGAGAGGACAAGTTTTCAAGAAAGGTATAATTATCAGCTAAAAAGCTATATGCTTATTCAGTTTCCATACATAATTAAGTGTTTTCCATACTGACCTATTTTATTATAACACAAATCTGCAGGATCTCAGTGTGCTTTGGCATTCCTCCACATAGATACAAAGACTATATTTTTTAATATCTATCTACAGTGTGTAAACTTAAGTTCTCCTAAAGGTGACCTACAAAAGTTGAATAAAAAAATCCTTCCGTTACTGCAACATGTACTTCATGCTGTTAGCTGCAAGGCTGAGGGGGACTCAGTTACTTTTTAACATGCATTTAAAATTAAAACTCTGTATTGAATGTCCTTTTTAGCTTGAAGTAGTTTGCAAACATGGCTGAAGCTCGGGAGAGATATTTTAATGACTTGCTTGTCATCTGTAAGTGAAATTTATACCAAAGCAACTTTGTTCATGGAGGCTATTAAAGCCAAGCGGAACTGCAGTTAGTAATATTTTCCAAAAACTACTTATAGCTGACTATTTGCTCTTTTGTTTTTTTCCCCTTACAGCTCAGTTCTTGTCATGCAGTACTTTCAACTCAACTAGCTGATGCCATGATGTTTCCCATTACTCAATTTAAAGAAAGGGATCTGAAAGGTAGAGTAGTCAAACTGGTTCATATAGTAGTTTTTATCCATAGCTCTTGCTCTACCTAATTACAGGCTACATCACTTAATTTACACTGGAATATACTCCAGCTGTCTCAAACTTGTATATTTTTAATGTAAATCATTGACATTAGAACTGCTAAACAGATATTTTAAAAAACTTTGTCCATGTTTAAAGGAATTAACCCTATGTCATGTCAACAAACATGGTAATTTCTTTCTGCAAATAAACGGTTCTGTTCAAGATCTAATTTTTGCAATAGCCTTTCACATAGGTGATCCCAGTAAAAATCAGGTTTCAGTTAAAAGATATAAATAATTTGTAGGTTGTAGCCTATTTCCCAAGGATGTTTGTCCACATCCAATGCCACCATATAAACTTGTAATGACTGGCAGTCTCTATTCAGAGTAGATCAACAGTATAATAGGTCTGGATTTCTAAGGTAGTTTGCCTGACACTGCTGGTAAAATAGTTGGCTTTAGCAAATGCTTACAGTTTGTGAGCACTTTATTTTATATTAAACAAAATAAGATGCACTTCTTTAATAATGTGAAGTGGGTAATTATTGTAGATTTTATTTGCATACTAAATTTACTAGACTATTGAATACTGGTTTCAAGTATGTAAAATACGATGAAGTTTTTAAAAAATAACTAATTAAAATTCCTAACGTAAGACATTCCATACTAATAATGTGGACACTATACTGAAGGAAAAACAATGGCTCTGTCATAATCCGGATAACTCTTTGTGGATTTCAGAAAAGATTATTTTCCTTTTCTGTAGGTGCGATGCCAGGTTGCAGAAGTGATTATGGAACAAAGTAGACAATGTTATTTTTCAGAACAAGGAAGCAATGGTATTTTTCCAGTCAAGTCTAAAATTACTTTTCATAGTCCTCAAGGGTGGCCATTAACTATGTAGTGGTTATTGAAAATGGTTCCTGATGCCATACTTGCAGCTGAAAATTTGCTCATTACAAAAGTGCAAAACCTGCAACTGAGGTTGCAACTCTAATGAGACCATGCTCCTCCTTTATATATTCTACAAACACTTCCCGTTTACGTCAGTTACCTAGCTGTGGAAGTGCTTGACGTTCTCATGGACCCAGAGATAGAGGCCACTTTTCTTCAATCTTTTAAAAAAAAAACTAGAACACTATCAAATATTCACATTATAATAATGTTATATTTTCTTCTGATATTGGTCTCTTATTCAAATATAATATTCTTTGCAGAGATATTGACTTTAAAAGAAGTTTTCCAAATTGCCAGCAATGGTAAGTACACCTGAAAAGTTTAATTTTCCTGTGAATGTTTGTACGACAGAATATAACATCAGGAGGTAGGGTGGGGATTTAAAAGGGATTTTCAATGAACATAACTTTCCTAGCTTTCTTTGAAAATCCCAGTCTCGAGTCTCAAAGGTTTACGGAAAACTGGAGTCATAAAATTAGTTTGTTTGGTGGCAAGGTGAGCCTCCATAGCCCTGCCCTGATACTGCTCACCCTGCCTCAGTCCCCTCCACCACCCACTTCCCAGGAAACTCACAGATAGTAATCTCTCTTAGCACCACATGGCAAAGTATTAGTAACAAACTTAGACAATAGTTCTGAATGCTACATAAACAAAAGAATCTTCTGCTTCTCCTGGGCCCAGGTCTCATTTCTTTTCTGCTCTCCTACAAAGCACTGACTTTCAGAGCTTTTTTTTCCTCTGGGAGTATCCTATTTTCCAGGGCCAGGCACAGGAGCAGCTTCCCTCCTGTAACCCTCAATCCTTCTTCAACCTATTAACCTGGGGATTACCCTTCTCCAGGGCTTACCAGAAGAGCCAACTGCCCTTCTACAGCTTTCTACTCTAACTGAGCTCTCTTGCCCTTTGAAGTCATTCAATGACCCCTTCCTAGCTAGGTCTAATAATTGAGCAGAGCTATCTGATTCCTAGATGGGAGAGTAGCTGTTCTGTCACAGGCAAAGCTGGGCCTGACTCCCTTTAAGGGGCCAGTCAGCCTGTGACAACTTACTTACAATACCTTAATGAAAACATAACTGAAAATTAATGCAGTTACTACTAACTGATGGAAACAAAACACTACATATAGTAAAATTAGAATGACAGCGTATTGCTGTTTAGGTCTTAGTTGGTTTATGAATTTCTGTGCTCTATGAAATAGGGATTTGCTTAATTAATGGAAGTTTAGTTCCCTAAAATTGCTATTTCATATTTATTTTTTCTGTGTTGGGTGCGGTAATGTTGGTTTAAAAATGTAGTTGGTGTTTGTTGGAGAGGGGAGAATGCACTATTTAGTCAGGTTTCAGAGTAACAGCCGTGTTAGTCTGTATTCGCAAAAAGAAAAGGAGTACTTGTGGCATCTTAGAGACTAACCAATTTCTTTAATGTTAACCCTTTTCGTATATGCTAATAAAGGGGACAAGCTTTAGATGGAATCTATTTTCTTTTACAGAATAGAATATGCAAATAATTTTATTAATAAAAGTGCTTCTCCATTTCAGAAACTGTCACTTGACCACTTTGAAGAATAATAGGTATTTAGGGAAAGTTTTCCTGACAGTTCCTGTTTCTAATTTTTGTGAAGATACTTGCATAGCTGTTTAGAATTTGTCTCCAGTTTAGGTAGCTAGAGTAGTAGAATGATAGTCAAGAGAACAAAAATTCTTCTTCAAGAGATGTCCTTGTGAGTGCTCCACTCCAGGTGTTGGTGCGTCCTTGCGCCTTAGCTCAGAGATTTTTACAGCAGTACTCGTACCAGTCATGCAAGCACAGAGCCTGCCTCCCTGCTCTGCGTGTACCTTAATAGTGTGCGTGCACGACTGGTCTCCTGAGTTCTTTCTCTACCATCCCTGTCCGGTGCTCAGCAGACTCATTAGAGAATTTCTTCTCTTCCTTGTTCAACTTGTTTTCCCTCTTAGTTTAGCTTACCAGTAATAGTTAAGTACCCTTTCCCTTCTCTTCTCTTTATATATAAAAAAAAAAAATTTGTTCCTGTCAGTGCAGCCGCTTCTAACATGCATGGCTCTCCAGGTTTTAAGTGCTGCTCTAACTGTAATGATGCCGTCCCTCTTTCAGATGGCCATTTGGCCATTCTAAATGTATTAAATGTTTGGGGGAGTCCCACATCCCCCAAAAATGTGCCCACTGCAGCAAGTTGAAATCCAGGGCACACAAAGACAGGGAGCTGCGGCTAAAACTGCTCCTGCTGCAAAAATCTCTCGGACCAGTCTCAGATCCGGGCTCTGACTCTGCTGTACACTGCAGCCCCGCCTACTTCAAAGAGCCCAAAAAAAAACCTAAAAAAAAAAAAGCTGCGGCGGTCACACTAACCTCCGGTGCCAAGGCTTCAGGCTTTCAGTTGCTGGCCTCTCACTTGGCACTGTTCAGCACCACAATGGAAGCAGTGCCGATGTATACGAGCCTGCCTGACCGGCCACAGGCTCCTCTCGCTCTCCCGGCACCGTCAGCCTTTGAGTTAGCTGGCTGTGACAGAACAGAGGAATCCCACCTCACAACAAATTCCTCTCACTCAGCCCTCCCCTCACAGAGGCACTGTGGCACTGCAGTTCACACACACAAGGGGACTCCTGGTGTCACCTAACTTGCAGTCACCCCTACTTAACACCTACTTCTCTCTAGACCCTCAGGCAAGGTCCACACAGCTTTCCTCCAGTGATGAGGAATCTGGGTTGTGGGGAGAATTTTCACCTTATCAGATCTCCTGTCCACAGACCCCACTCAAGAGAGGTCATAGAAAAGCTGCCTCGTCCTACTCCGAGGGTCATGCCCCATGGTGTGTGAACCCCTGGATGGCACCACCCATGCCCTTCCCACCACAGTGGCAATATTGGGCTCCTTATACTCAGGACCACGCTCATTATACCAGTGCAGCCAGGTGTGAGACCAGTTGTTCTGCCTGATGAAGCATTGCTTCCTCCCTCCTTCTCTGACGTCTTCGGACAACTTCTCAAAATTTCAAGACCTGTTTAAAAAAGTTGCCAATGAGCTACGAATTAACCTGGAGGAAGTTCCTGAACAGCAGCATGAGCTAACTGACATCCTGCCGCCCTCGTCTTCTTCTAGAATTGCATTACCTATCAATGCTGCCCTTTTAGAATCTGCCACAGCCATTTGGCAAACCCCGGTTGCAAGCCTACCTACGTGTAAGAGAGTAGACCGAAAGTACTTTATTCCTTCCCGCTCCATCCCTTTCCGACAAGGACAGTAAGCGATTAGATCTGCTTGGACGTAAGGTATACGCTTCTTCCACGTTGCAGTTTTGCATTGCTAATTATACAGCTGGTCTAGCAAAGTACGATCACAAAAATTACAATAAATTCATGGACTTTATTGATCACATTCCAGAAGAAAAGAAACAACAATTTACAGCCATAGTTTCCGAGGGACAAATCATCTCCCGCACTACTCTTCAAGCTGCCCTTGATGTGGCCAATACTGCAACACAGTCCACTGCTGCAGCAGTCATGTTGCACTGAGGGTCGTGGCTCTCCTACTCTTCCTTTCCCAGGGAGGTCCAGAGTACCATTGAGGATCTCCCCTTCGACGGTGACAAACTATTCGCCTCGATCACAAATGACTTACTCCACTCCGTGAAGGACTCCAGGGCAACTCTCCGCTCTCTAGGAATTCAAACCCCTATGTCAGGGTTCCCTTCCCCCTCTGAACTCTAGGGTACAGATGTCGGGCCCTGCACGAAAGACCCCCTAAGCTTATTTCTACCAGCTTAGGTTAAAAACTCCCCAAGGCACAAATTCTCCCTTGTACCTTGGATTAGGTAACTGCCACCACCAAGTGATTTAGACACACTCAGGGAAAGGACCACTTGGAGTTCCTACTCCCCCCAATATCTCCCAAGTCCCCAAACCCCCTTTCCTGGGGAGGCTTGAGAATAAACAAGATGAGCACAGACCAACCTTGGGTTTTTTTGTTTTTTTTAGGACACTAAAAAAAAAACCCAATCAGATTCTAAAACAGAACTTTATAATAATAAAAAAAAAAGGGTAAAAGAAGCACCTCTGTAAAATTAGAATGGAAGATAATCTTACAGGGCAATCAGATTCAAAACAGAGAATTTTCCTCTGGGCCAAACTTTAAAGTTACAGAAAGAAAACCAGGAATACACCTTCCTCTCAGCACAGAGAAAATCACAAGCCAAAACAAAAATAATCTAATGCATTCCCTTGCTAGTACTTACTAATTCTAATGGAGTTGGATTGCTTGCTTCCTTGATCTGTGTCTGGCAAGCTCACAGAACAGACAGACCAAAACCTTCTCCCCAACCCCCCGCCCCCCCCCCCCCGATTTGAAAGTATCTTGCCCCCTTATTGGTCCTTTTGGTCAAGTGCCAGCCAGGTTACCTGAGCTTCTTAATCCTTTACAGGTAAAAGGATTTTGTGCCTCGGCCAGGAGAGATTTTATAGTACTGTATACAGGAAGGTTTGTTACCCTTCCCTTTATATTTGACACCTATGACCAGAATAGATACCAGCCTTACCAGCGACCACACTACCCCACATACACCCAGCAATTCCATAGATCTCACAAACAACAGCAGCGCCAGAGATCCAGGTACCAACGCAACCGTCCCAACTTCTCGACAGCATCTCAACCCCCTCCAACCAATAAGCAAATTTGAAGCCTTGGTCGAGGGTATAGAAAACAATATTCCCACTTCAGCGCTTACACCGCCTGCCCCTATTTTTGGTCACCGCCTACACCCATTCTCCGATCAATGGAGCAATATTACCACCGACAAGTGGGCTTTAGAGGTTGTCACAGTTGGCTGTTCTATCCCTTTCCTCTCCCCACCTCCCATCCACCCACCCTCCCCGTCCCTCTTCAGGGACCCCTCTCACAAGCAACTGCTCCTCCAAGAATTACAACATCTCCTTCAATTGGGGGCAGTGGAAATCGTGCCTGAACAACACAGAGGGAAATGTTTCTACTCCCATTTCTTCTTAACAGTAGAAAAAAGAAAAAAAAAAGGGGGGGGGGGGGAGATGGCTACCGATCCTCAACCTCAGGCAGCTAAACTAATTTATCAAAAAGCAAAAGTTCAGAATGGTTACCCTCAACACCACAATCCCAGCCCTGGAGCAAGGCGATGGTTTTTAGCCCTCGACCTACAGGACGCTTATTTTCATGTGACTATTCACCCAGCCCATAGATGTTTTCTTGGTTTTACCCTCGGTTCTACACATTTTCAATACAGAGTGTTGCCCTTCGTCCTATATACTGCCTCCCACCCCAGTTTTCTCCAAACTCCTAACCAGGGTTATGGCCCCCCTCAGGAAACGAGGTTATAATATTTCCTTACCTCAACGGTTGTCTCCTCAAAGCCTCAGTGTTCGACGAAGCTCTTTGATCCATGCAGATTACTGTCGCTTGCTTCCTTTCCCTTGGCCTGCAAATAAACAAAAACAAATCCACCTTATTTCCTACCTAACAAATGGAATTAATAGGAGTGCACATGGATTCCCAAACGGGAAAAGCGTCTCTCCCACTGAGTCGTTTCAACACCATAAAACTCGTGGTTACAGAACTTCGCAACAGTCCCCAGGTCACTGCACAAGACTGCCTGCAACTATTAGGCCACATGGCCTTGTGTACTTTCGTGGTAAAAAATGCACGCCTATACATGAGGTGCTTCCAAGCTTGGTTGGCCACGGTTTACAGACCGAAAGTACATGCTCTAAACAAGCCTCTATCCATACCCTTCAGAGTCAAAGACTCCCTCCGATGGTGGACAGTTCCCTTTAACCTCTGCTCAGGAGTCCCTTTTCTCCAGGACTCCCCATCACTCATAATGACTACCGATGCATCTCTCAAGGGATGGGGAGTGCACATTTCCCACCACGCAGCCCAGGGGCTGTGGTCTTCCACCGAAGTCTCCATACACATAAACGTCCTAGAACTGCGAGCCATACGCAATGCCTGCCGTCACTTCCTCCTATTTATTCAGAACGAACATGTTCGGATAATGACAGACAACATCGCTTGCATGTTCTATGTCAACAGGCAGGAAGGGGCTCGATCTCACTCACTTTGTACAGGAGCCATGAAGCTCTGGAATTGGTGCCTCACGAACAACATTGGGATATCAGCTGCCTATCTTCCCAGGGCCCTGAATACCGCTGCGGATGAACTAAGTAGACGTTTTCCCTGGGATCACGAATAGGAGATAAACAACAGGATCATACGCAATATATTTAGCGTTTGGGGCTATCCAACCCTGGACCTCTTCACGACTGCGAAGAACAAGAAATGTCCCAAATTTTGCTCCAGAGCGGGATTGGGTAAACGTTCCCTAGAAGATGCATTCCCGATCTCATGGGGCCCAACACTTAATGTGTGCTTTTCCCCCAAGACTGGTTCTCCACAGAGTTCTGACAAAGTTACCAACAGATCGTGCCACGGTAATTCTGATTGCCCCGTCACGGCCCAGACAACCATGGTTTCCGTTCCTCACCATAATGTTAATTCGCCCACCGATTTCATTGCCCCTCACTTCGAACCTCCTATCGCAGCAACACGGCCAATTTCTTTGCCCCCCAACCTGTCCATGCTTCGCCTCAAAGCTTGGTTCCTACATGGTTCTCCCAAAATGAACTAGCATGCTCTGAGCAGGTTCAAAGAGTGCTCCTACATAGCAGAACACAATCTACTCGCATCACCTATCTCCGAAAGTGGAAGCGATTCACACAGTGGTGCTCAGCTAAACAACTTCCTCCTACTTCTGCACCTCTTCTGCCCATACTTGACTACCTATTAGACCTTGAGCAATCTGGCCTTTCTTTCAGCTCCATCAAGGTCCATTTAGCTGCTATTACAACTTTTCATGACAAGATCGAAGATACCTTTGTTTTTGCTCATCCAATCACCAAGCGTTTTCTCAAAGGGCTCCAATCCCTATACCCGGACATTAAATCTCCTACCCTTCCATGGGACATTCACTTAGTATTATCCTGCTTAACTAAACAACCGTTTGAGCCCCTAGCCACTTGCTCCCTCTTACACCTCTCTATGCAAACAGGATTCTTAGTGGCAATCGCCTCCGCCAGACGTGCAGGAGAAATAGCAGCTCTCATGGCGGACCCACCGTAAACACTATTTTTTAAGGACCAGGTTACCCTCCGACTACACCCTAAATTTCTTCCAAAGATGCATTCGTCATTCCACATCAATGAGCCGATACACCTACCAACCTTCTTTCCTAAACCACATGCAAACTCTCTTGAATCCACAATGCATACATTAGATGTACACAGGGCTTTGTCCTTATATTTGGATAGAACCAAGCCCTTTAAAAACTCTTCTAGACTCTTTGTCTCCATTGCAGAGTGCCCCAAAGAGACACCTATTTCTATCCAGAGACTTTCAAACTGGATTTCTGACTGTATCCGACTGTGCTATCAAATAAAGAAAGTTACGCCTCCAGCCAGCATCAGAACTCCCTCCAGTAGATCTGTGGCTACCTCCGTGGCTTTTCTACGCAAAGTTCCTCTGGCTGACATCTGTAAAGCAGCCATTTAGACTTCTGAACACACATTTGTTAAGCATTATGCCCTTACTCAAGGCCCTCTCTCTGATACACGATTAGGCAAAGCTGTATTATCTACTGCATTCCTACCAAATCCAAAGTCCCTACGTCCTTGAGAGACACTGGTTTTAAGTCACCTGGAGTGGAACACCCAGAGGGACATCTCTCTCTCGAAGAGGAGGTTACTCACCCTGTGCAGTAACTGACGTTTTTAGAGATGAGTGTCCCTGTGGGTGTTTCACTACCCACCCTCCTCCCCTTTACTTTGGAGTTGGGGTAGCCTCCGTTGTAGATAAGGAACTGAGGAGACCGGTCGCGCACGCACACTATTAAGGTACACTCAGAGCGGGGGGGTAGGCTCTGCGCGTGTGTGACTGGTACGAATATGGCTGTAAAAATCTCCCAAGCAAAGGCGCAGGGATGCACCAACACCTGGAGTGGAGCACCCACATGATCACGCATCTCGAAGAACGTCAGTTACTGCACAGGGTGAGTAACCTCCTCTTATTCATGAGATTTCATTTTTTAAAAGTTAGAGGTTTTAATTTTGGAGAGCTTTGTGTTCCAAGTGTCAGTGAAAGAAACCATTAAAAATCTAAGTGGTTTTATTTTGTTTCATTGAATTTAAATATTGTCCATTACTGTATCTTTTCTATGTTTATATATTTGCTTAATTTATTAAATGACTATAAGATATTAAATATTTTATTATTTAGATCATGATACTGCTATTAACAGATACAGTCGGCTGTCAAAAAGAAGAGAGAATGAAAAGGTTTGTGAGACGTACTTTTAAGCAGCCTCTTTAGAGGAGGTAAACCAAAATATTATAGAATAGACATAATCTCCAATGATAGCAAATAATATAGCATACAGAGTAGACTTTACTTAAAGTCTGATAGTTCAGGTTCTAATAGTCGAGACAACTTTGTACAGCAGACAAAAGCTGCTTTTGCATTGTAAGAGTGGCATGTAATATTTTTAAAATGCTGTGAGTCTAAGGATGCAATATTATATTCAGGTACATTTGGTTAAAGAGAGAACTCAGTGCTGGAAAAACAAAATGCAGGGTTTGGTTACCATGGATTCCTCCTCCATAATCTTTGGAAAAGGAGTCATGGGGCAAAAAGTGCTATTTCTGATATACAGTGGATTTTTTTTTAATAGTAATGTTTCAGTGCTGGTTGTAAATAAACCTGTACAGAAAGGATATGCAAAACAAGTCACAAACTTTGTGACTTTTTTTTTCTCTTTAGGTCAAGTATGAAGTTACAGAAGATGTGTATACTTCCAAGAAGAAACAGCATCAGACCATGATGCATTATTTCTGTGCATTAAATACTCTTCAGTACAAGAAGAAAATAGCCATGCTGGAACCCTTGCTAGGATATATGCAAGCTCAGGTGAATATGTCAAACACTGAAAGTTGTAGCTTTAAAATAAGGTTGGAGAGTACCTTTCACAGCGTTGCTGGTAGGAACTTTCTCACGGCATTGTTGGTGACTGTTGAGTAAATCTTTGGCACTGACAAGTATGCAGAGAAGCTAAGAATTGAATGACTATAGCAATGGTATGGTCTTCTCACCTCCAGAAGAAGGGGTTCTGCAGTTCAGTATTGAAGCACATTCTGAGGGAATGATATGGGGAAGCTTGTACTTTTACTCTCCTTTGGCAGCTGTTCTGAAGAAGACTTAGGGCTTGTCTACACTGCACTGCAGTGAAGACTATGCGGGGGTGTAGATCTCACTGAAGTCTTGTGATCTAACTATCCCATGTGAACACTGCTGGTGTGAACTGAAAGGTACTGAATTTGTGTTAACGTAGTCCTGTTTGAAAGAGGACTATGTTCATGCAAACTACGTACCTTTTTGTTCAAGCCAGCAGCGTCCATGTGAGGCAGTTAGGATTGCAACAGTTTGGTGCACTCTGCAACTGATGCCCCCCATAGTTCTCACTGTGGCACAATGTAGACCTAGCCCTAGAGTCAATCATTGCAGTCTCATCACTGCTGGAATGCTGGAGGCACTGGAATGGTGTTCACAATCATTCTGGCTCAGTTTAGTAGCTAACTTAATAAGATAATTGTTAACAATTCAAATTTCTTTTTACATATATGTTCAGAGAGAATATGACAAATCACTTTCTGCCTCTGTCACTAAGTTTTAAAAAGAAACTGTAGCCCACAGGCTTGCCTTTACTATAGTCACTGCCTTGCCTTCATTATACTTAGCTGTTTTCATTATATTCAGCTGTAGCACAAGAAACCTACTGTATCCTGTAAGACATTAGTGAAGCCTAAGCTAGCACAAGTGTGGTTAAGTAGGCCGTAACTCTTGGCATAGATCAACGATTACCTTTTTTGATTTTAGGAACAAAGAAGAGCTTGCTCACTAGTAGGAGGTAGAATGTTCCAGTAAGTGCTACCACAAGAAACATGGAAGTAGTAACCATAAATGGTAGTTACACCTATAGAAGAAGGACACCTCAACATTAGTAGGATGAGGAAATACAAAAAAGGAAAATGGCAAAAACCCCTATTGAATAATGCATTTGATTTAGTGGCCTCAGCATAACACAGAAGTTGCATCCCAGCCTGTGGGGCTAAGAGAGAGATATAGCCCTTGAAAGGGGCCAGAATGATGGCCACTGGTAATGAGGAGGAAAGTGATGGTGATGAGGAAGATAATGACTAACATTTCAGATTTTCCTGCAAGGGGTGATCTGAGTATATGGACATGCAGATGTACTTCTGTAGTGTCTCTGTCTACCTCACTGAGTTAGTGTTTGTGATTTTTTTTGCTAAATGTATTAATAAACTACTTGGAAATATAGAGGCGTTCCTATAGTGTGAGTGTTGCAATTGTGCACTTCGGGGTTCCCAACTATATAGTAATTTTAATAATACTGGGCCTGATCTTGGGGAAGAACCTGTCAACCCTCAAAGTGATAACTGGAATTCTTAGATTATGTATTAATTATATTGATTACCAATGGATCAGGCTACAGAACTTGAGTCATCATTCATTTTCTTTGCTATGTGAGTATATTTGGTGAAACTCTGACCTCATTGAAATCAATAGCAAATCTCCCATAGATGTCACTGGAGCCAGGAATACACCAATCTCCTACTTTGTTTTTATGCAGAACTACCCATAAGAATTGTTTAAGTGTCTTTTAAAGTGAAGTCGCAATGAAAATTATTTTTGCTCAAACAGATCAAAATTTTGTAGTAAAAAACAAGCTAATATAGAGACCTTGTGAGAACATGTCATTACCAGAGAACTTAGCCTCCTCTTCTTTCCCTTCATAAAAGGATTATTTTACCCCCATATTGTGATTGAAATGTTTCCATGTTCTTCTTCAGTATGAGTACTACTGCTTCTCGTCTACAGCTCCAGCATAGAAGTAGGAACTAAATTTGAATATCTTCTGCTGTAAAGCCGAACAATACAGCTGCATTCTGTTTACATCTTATCTGAGCGGTGTTGTGAGGCGTGAAGGATATGTTCCAAAATCTTTAGATTTAGCGGGACAGATAGATCAACAATCACAATGATTTTAGAGTTCCTACTATTGGATCTATTACTAGGGTTTTAAAAGAACAGAAATAGATGGGTTTTGTTTGGTTTGTTAAGTGAAAGGTTTTTCTCTCTCTTTTAAGATAAGTTTCTTTAAAATGGGTTCAGAAAATCTTACTGAGCAACTGGAAGAATTTTTAACCAATATTGGCACAAGTGTACAGAAGTAAGTTCTTGTTCTTATTTGTTTAATTGTATCCTTAATGCCTAATTTTGCCTTCACTAATTTTCTTTTTTGAGTCTGCCTACTGCTACATCATCTCCGTTAATAACACATTGTATTTTATGCTATTTTAGTGTTCGCAGGGAAATGGATTCTGAGGTAGAAACCATGCAGCAGACCATAGAGGACTTGGAAGTAGCTAGTGATCCATTATATTTACCTGATCCTGACACAACAAAATTTCCTGTCCATAGAAATCTAACACGGAAAGCTGGCTATCTGAATGCAAGGAAGTAAGCTACCTACTATTATTTTAAAAAGTCAGAAGAATTTTACTCATTTTAAAAAAAGGCACGTTGGATAAGGAAGTGATGTTTATAAAAACAGCTATATTGGACTGTACCTAAACATTTAATTGGTCAAATTGAACTAGCCACAGTGAAGCTTGATATGCTTCCTTTCTTTATATTCTCCTCACGATAGATTGAGTTGTGGATTATTTAGCATTAATTTTTGGATTTTAGTAATTGGCCCACCTATTAATACTTTGCATTATTCATTCAGTGATCTTAAAGGAAAAGTAAGTGTTGTTCATGCCATAAGACAGAGACACTGAAACAGAGAGATCAGGTGACTTCCTCATAGTCACAAGAACCTAGCAGTCAGGAACAGAGACAGACCTTCTGATTTCCACCTAGTGGTTAGAGAAATTATGCTCTTTTGTTAATAAAACTTAATCCCCTGGATATTTGTGCCTACAAAAGAAATATGGAGATATATGTATTTATTCATTATTAATTGGGTTGTAATCTCTGAAAAAGCCAGTATTTGAAGGATTAATACTATATTATGTTGCTCATTTTCTATGTAAAATACAACTTTAGGATAAAAAGTTTGGGTTACAGTAGAATAAGAGTTTGTACTTCTGAAATATAAGGAAAACACGTTATGCATTATACTAAACAGACTTTTGTGAACATGCATGGTAATTCAAAGGAGTGCTCTTTGGCCCACTAGAGGGAGACATTATTCCACATATGTAAAGGCAACCTATTGGTTTTACAGTTGGTTTAAAAACGAATGAAAGCTATAAAGTTCAGTGCGTGTGTTCCCAGTTTATACCATGTTCTGCATACATGGAGAACTTCATAAAAATCAGTCTAATGTTACAACAAGAACCTAGAGGAAAAGTACTTTCCTGACCTTGAACTATGAATTATTTAAATAGTTCAACTTTTGTAGCTAATGTTGAAGTGAGAAGATCTGTACAAAAACAAAGATGAAGTTCTAGTGTTGGGTATTCTCAGTGCAATACCCCAATTTATTTATCATGAAATTCCTCTTATATAGATCTGCAGAGGCTGTATGCTGTGGTCCATAGCTCCTGCAGTCTCTTCCTGTGAATCAAATAAATACTTGGGGTGGAAAGTGATGGATCTTTAGTTGGCTATGTTGATATTAATACTTGACATCTAAATTAAGTCTTCTCAGTGGATTAAAACAAAATGCATTGTTTTTGTTAAAGAACTCTTGATCCTACCACCAAAGGGGAAAGGAAAAAAAAAGACCCTTTGATTTTTGTGACCCATAAAGCAACGCTCTAAACACCACTGGTTAAAACACAATTGGTTTAACCTTTACTTCTAATTACGTTTCTTATAGCTGTAACAGTTGGCTAGCATATTACTTTTACATGGTTCATCATATAACTAGGATATTTAAACCAGTTTAGCTTAAAGTAAAAGGGTACAAATGGTGAAAAAACCAACTAGGTTGTGTAAATTAATCTAGGACTTAGTGAAAATCTATTGGGTTTTATTTTCTTAAAAAGACTTGGAGGTCTTGTTTTTCTGATTTTCTTTTGTATTTTTCTAATTTAGAGGTCTGACTTAAATATGCAATCCACTAAATCAGTGTCTCCCTTCTTGTTTTAGTAAGACTGGGCTGGTGTCTTCCAGTTGGGACAGACAGTTTTACTTTACTCAGGGTGGAAACCTAATGAGTCAGGCAAGAGGTGACGTAGCTGGAGGACTTGTCATGGACATAGACAACTGTTCTGTGATGGCTGTGGACTGTGAGGACAGAAGATACTGCTTTCAGATAACATCTTTTGATGGCAAAAAGTTAGTATTCATTCTTATGATAGTGTTATCAGTAAATGACGCTATATTCATTAACTAACTGGAAAAAAAAGACAAATTTCAATTTTGGCTGGTGAAAATTTGAACAGGGGTTTTTGTTTTGTTGTTTAAAACTCTGCCTTTTTTTCCTTCACCATATCCTAAACAGCCACATGGAGCTGCTGATAACAGGTTGGAATAATCAAAGCCCACAACAGTTCCATAACCATAAATGGTTATATTGCATGTTGAACAAGCTGTAATCTATATTCATTTAAACTGTGTGAACGTCACTTTTTATTTGGACAATTCCAAAACATTTGCACTGAAATCTGAATATGTATTAAGTGACAGGTTTCAGAGTAACAGCCGTGTTAGTCTGTATTCGCAAAAAGAAAAGGAGTACTTGTGGCACCTTAGAGACTAACCAATTTATTATTATTATGCTCTAATAAATTGGTTAGTCTCTAAGGTGCCACAAGTACTCCTTTTCTTTTTGTATTAAGTGAGACTCAGAGTGCTAGCATGTGGGATAGCTTTCCATTTGTTGTTGGAGCAATGCTTCTGGGATTTAACCCTCAAATTTACTTTATTAACAAGATGTTTATTAGTATAAATACAGTATACCATAGTAAATACATTTATTATTATTACTTAGGTTTGTCCAGCTCTAAATAACTGAGATGTCAAACAGATAAAATTCAGTGTAATTCTTGCAATTTTTGCTGAGCGATAGTCCCGTTCAAACATTTAACATTCACTACAAACCCCAGAATCCTTCCATACAGCTTTAAGTGTAACCTCTTACTTCTGATGTCCATAGACTAGACTTTCAGGCATGAAATGCAGTCCTGGACTCGTAGAAAATGAGCTGTTGATTTATGTATGATATCTGTGAACTAAGTATGTACCCAAGCTTGAAGATACTTTTAAATAAGATTTGAACACAGCCTTAGCTGTTTGTAATGCAATTTCATTCTAAAGATCACATAACTCTCTTGAGCTATTTAACCATAACTTATAACAAAAATCCATTATACAGGTAGATGGTGTATTGTATTAGAAATGTAAATATTCTGCTATAAATTGGTGTTTTGAGATAATCAAGTATAAGTACTCTTGCATTCCCTACCATTGCAACCTAACATTCAGCCTTAGAACCATCCGGTGTTTATAGCATGTTGTTAGGGCTGAATTCCCATTGCCATTTGAACACAAAAAGATCTTGATTGTGCTATAGCACACTCTGATCGCCTATGAGACCACTTACAAAATTATTATACATATTTATAATAGCCTAATTTTTTTAACAAACGTGCATAATAACTTGCCTTGATGTTTTTCTGTTGATATTTTCTAAAAAACTGTTAGTCTTATACGCATGGATGTGAAAGTGATCTGAATAATGACTTTATATACATAGAAAATATGAAGCGCTTTTCAAAATCCTTCATAAAAAGTTTTTTAAAACAATGTTTTTGTATCTCTATCAACAAAATCATCCATAGCTTGGGTATCTTTGATTCTTACCCTTCCCAGCAATTTTAAAACTGAGGTTATCATACCAAAATAAGTATTGCTTTTTCATGAGAAGCTCCAAATTTAGCAGGGTGCAGCACAGCTTCTTATGTTTTCTTCTAGAAAGGAAGATTCAATATTCAGTTCTTTACTTTGTGCAATAAGATTTAGATCCTGGAGAAAAAAGGTTGGCGCCATCTACATTAACACTTTTTTCTTCTGTTTGGACACTTGCAAAGCCCTGTCATTGTTTTGGGTATGAGATAGTGAGCTGACTAGTGCTTGTGGGGCATAGGCGGTGGGGCTGTTTCATTGCTGTATAGACTTTTGGATTCCACCTGGAACCCAAGCTCTGGGACCCTCACCTCACAGGGTCCTAGCGCCCAGGATCCAGCCTGACCCTCTAGACAGCAATGAAACAGCCCCGAGTCAGCTGATACAGGCCAGTCACTGTATCTAGTTTCTGTGTAAACATACCCATGGATGTGAAACTGTCTAGCCTGTTTCAGACTACCTGACTGTTCAGTTGCTGTGTGCGCACAGCTAGCACCTTTGCCTGATTTTTGCATAGAAATAAGATTGCATCTTCAGTTAAATCTAGCTTCCATTTAGTATGCATGCATAGCTCCCAGTGTTGTTAGTACAAGTTACATTCATATATCAAGGGGAAAATTTACCTCAAGACAAAAAGTTACTGAAAGGATCTTTCACTTTCAAATAATTGAGCCTGAGAATTTTTTTTATTCTCTCTTCTTTCAGATCTTCAATCTTACAGGCAGACAGTAAAAAAGATTATGAAGAGGTAAGCTTACAGCAAGTGTGTGGTTGTTCAGATGCTTTTTCTGATAATTCATTACACGTAAGAAATATTCCTTAGGTTATCAAAGTGAATAGTGACCTGAAGATTTCTTCTACCCATACTGACATGTCAAGAAGGTGTCCCTTTATTTCTACCCTGGAAAAAAAAATCTGTGCCAGCAAAAGTGACTGTCAGTGGAGACCTATAGGTTTAACTTGGAGGAAAAATAGCCAGCATAGTCATTGGCAATGACTGTGGAAACAAACACTGCACACCTTTTTGGGGGCAGTAGCGGGGGTGTATACTTGAGTCAGCCAGCTACAGAAAGCAAAAGAAAGCCCAAAATAAAATATCCTGAGTGCCATGTTGCAAAACAAGAGGAAAACCACACCCAAACTTTGTTTAAAAAGCATTCAGTCAAAAGATCATAGAATTAATGTTGTAAAAATCATGCTGTCTTAGTGGCATTGCTATAGTTATTTTTGATGGTAGCTTTAGAACCGAGTTAAGAAGCAAGCACAGGATCATCCATCCTTGGCAAGAAGCTCAGAGGCTGAGTATAGAAAGGCATTTAATGCTTTCACTATCTGTTAGGAAGACTGCATGTCTCACTGCCCACTGCTGGGTGATCAAAGAAACAAATACGTTTCAAACAAAAACTAAATGTTTGTTTGCTTTCTGGTTGCATTCCACACTCATTCTTGTGTAAGGGTTGAGGTCCCTAGATCCACCTTGCAGCAAGAATGCACCTATCCTGGTGCCACTGATCACTCTTTCAATGAAAAACCACTCTTGTTGAGAGTGATTTATTTACATACAAGCGTCAGACCGACCCAGTTATAGTCGAAGGTCACAATGTAAAGGTTCTTAGCTGACTCTTCTCATCTGCTCTCTGCCCAGACTCTTCTCACATCTAGTGCAGCTCACACTATAGGTGGAAGACAACCAGATTTTGCCAATGTCCCCATCCTGGGATTAAACAGTCATGCCATATACTTCATGTCCATCCCTCCTGGGCTTCTCTCTTTAAGTCCAATCAGGGCTTTCCCCAGTGTCCCTGAACCTCCACCAACCCCTCCCAGCTCTGTCAGAATCTACACTGAGGTAATTCCCGAGCCTTTCTTTTCTCAGGCTTTCAGCAGCACTTCTTTCCTTCCTTATCAGGGGACTTTCAGCCCTCCCCAGGAAACTTCCAACAGCTTGCTCCTGTCTTTTTCTTCATCTGGGGAATTTGGCAGACCTCACTGGTTGCCCCTGCCTGAACTTTCTTACTCTAGTTAGCTCCCTCGCTCTAGCCTAGAGAGGGCCTGCAGAGAATGTGTCTTTCCTCCCTGCATCTTCCTCCCACTACTCTGAACTCCTTTGTGAGAAGCTCTGAGTCACTCCCCAATTATGACTGATAGATAATTGATTTGCCCTCAAGTGGAACGAGGTGAGCTAAATAGCCTCTACTCCAGGGGTTCTCAAACTGGGGGTTGGGACCCCTCAGGGGGTTGCAAGGTGTGATAAATGACTTGCGGGGTGGGGAGCTCCCTTTGAACAGGCAGCTAGCTGTAAAATCAGCTGTTCTCTGCTTGCTTTACCTGTAAAGGGTTAAAAGCCCCCAGGTAAAGAAAAGGAAGTGGGCACCTGTCCAAAAGAGCCAATGGAAAGGCTAGAACTTTTTAAAATGTGAAAAAAACTTTCCCTTTGTCTGTTGTTCTCCGGAGACATGGAACAGCAATGCTATAAGCAGGAATTCTGTGTAAAGTTTGAACCAGATATGAAAACCATCAGATCATACTTAGAACTACAACCCAAATATGTAAGTAAATTAGGAATGTTAGGAAGAGGCGATTTGGTTTATTTCTTTATTTTGGCTTTTGGATCTGTGCTAACCCCAGATGCTTTTGTTTGCTTGTAACCTTTAAGCTAACCCTCCAAGAAAGCTATTTTGGGTGCTTAATTTTTGGAATTGCTCTTTTAAAATCTAGCAAAAGCCTAAGTTCCAGATGTAGTTTCTTCCTTTTTGTTTTTAATAAACTTTACCTTTTTTAAGAACAGGATTGGATTTTTGGTGTCCTCAGAGGTTTGTGCATATGCTGTTTGATTTGCTGGTGGTAACAGCTAATTTCCTTTTTCTTTCTCAGCTCTTCCCTAGGGAGTGGGGTGGGGTGGGGTGAAGTGAAAGGGTTTGAGGGTACCCCACAGGAGGAATTCCCAAGTGCTCCTTCCTGGGTCCAAGGGTTTTTCCTTTTTGCATTTGGGTGGTGGCAGCGTTTACCAAGCCAAGGTCAGAGAAAAGCTGTAACCTTGGGAGTTTAATACAAGCCTGGAGTGGCCAGTGTTAATATTTAGAATGCTTGCAGGCCCCCACCTTCTGCACTCGGAGTGACAGAGTGGGGATTCAGCCGTGACATGAGGGTATTACATGGGGGTTCGCAAGCTGTCAGTCTCCACCCCAAACCCCACTTTGCCTCCAGCATTTATAATGGTGTTAAATATATTTAAAAGTGTTTTTAATTTATAAGGGGGTCATACTCAGAGGCTTCCTAAGTGAAAGGGGTCACCAGTACAAAAGTTTGAGAACTACTGCTCTACTCGGAGGCAGCTAATGAGTCTCAGAGGACTGGTCCCATTCCCTCTTGAAGGGACCAGACACCCTGTGACACTTTCAAACAACTCTTCTTTCAAAATGGAGGGTAAATCTAGCATGCACTGTAGTTGCCTATGCAAGTGGATATCAGCTGGAAAATTGGTCAGTGTTTATACTCAGTGCCAACATCTTCGGGTGTTGTCAAGTATAAACGCAGAGAGAATGAAGACAAAGAGTAGAAGTTCACATAATCTTTTCCCTAAACATTTCAATGTAGAGGGGAGCTTTTAAAATGTGAAAATAGAAATAGTTTAGTAGTGGTTTACTACATTCTTAAAATGTAATTGTTATGAGCTAACAAAGGAGGTACTCCATGATACAATTTAGACTTCATTTGGGCATCGTTCTCCCTCTAGAGCTGAAGACTGAAAAGGATCTGTTAGCAAACTGCTCAGATAAAGCCTATTGACCAGACACATTTCACTAAACTCTTGAATCTATTTAGGGTTTTCCAGAAACTCTGTGGAGCAAATCTGTTAAACACCTTTAAATATTTGCTAAATAAAAATATTTATTACCTTGCTTTCATTTTTAATATAGACTTTCTTGCATCAAGAATAAAAACTTAACATTTGTAAGCTTTTAGATTTCTACAATGCAAGTATGAGCAGGCAGTTAAAGGGGGATATATGCAAAATCATGCTGCTCTGTGTTGTTGCTGAATATACAGTGCAATCAGGGCCCCATGCACTTTTACAAGGACCCCTAAATTCCTGTGATAGTTTTCTCATCTGGATATACCCTTCATTCCCATCATCCCTTCCCCAGCCCCCCACCCCCACCCGCACAACTATGAAACATAACTGAAAATACTCACTTGTAAAACCATTCAGTTATTTTTGACAGTGATTGTTTTTGAAGATGGGTTTTTCGCTAAGATGCCCAATTGATCCAGCTCTGATCCCTGGGCCTCAGCTCCCATCACATTGTCCAGAAGGCAATCTCATAACCTCCTTTTCTCATGCGTGCCAGAGAATGTGGGGGAGCTTGTAGCCAGCTTCAGCAGCTCACCTCCCAAACTCTTTGGGCCTCTGTTGCTGCACTGTTGTCCAAGTAGAACAGCTGGCTAGCCTATAAACTCCTGGCTACAAGCTGAATTCTAGCTTGGGCTCCATGGAACAAGGAAAAGTTGATAAACAAGAGGCCGCTGCAAGAAGTTTCAGTAAGGCAGGGAGATAGAAAACAAAATATTGGGTGCTGGCTGCAATATTCTGGAGGTAAATTCTGCTGTACGGTGTGACTTTCACGGCGGGAACGTGGTGGTAAGAAATATCAGCTAAAATATTTAAACAGGTTTTTAAAACTACAATATACTTACTAATGTTTCTTTTTTTTTCTTTCTCTTTTAGTGGATATGTACAATAAACAACATCTCTAAACAGATATACCTAAGTGAAAACCCTGAGGTAACTTTGATCATTTGTTTTATAATATCCAAAACTAACCCAAAGGAATACATTTAAATTTAGATGTGTATTCATTTTAAGAGATCTGCTCGACCTAATTTTATAGTATGAAATTAATTTGAATGTGTCTTACATCTCAGACTAGAAATTTTTCATGGCAGGAAATGTAACTTTGTTTTGTAAAGCAGTGCGTGTATTGGCATCACTATAAACTTTTATAAGCAAGTAATATACATTTCTTCCACCTGAATGCTGAAAAGAGGGCACGTTAAAAACTAACATTACTGAAAACATAAATAACATTCTAAAAATTGGTTTTCAAGAACTTGTGTCTGTATTTTGCTTACCACAAAACATTGTGGTGAGCAGTGGAAAACTTCACTTTCTAATCAAGCTGACCGTCAAATAATCCTATGAATTAGGGCCCTACCAAATTCACAGCCATGAAAAACGCATCCCGGACTGTGAAATCTATATATTATAGGGTAAAAGCACACAAGAGACCAGATTTCACAGGGGAGACCAGCATTTCTCAAATTGGGGGTGCTGACCCAAAAGGGAGTTGCAGAGGGGTCACAAGGTTGTTTCAGGGGGGTCGCAGTATTGCTGCCCTTATTTCTGAGCTGCCTTCAGAGCTGGGCTCCCAGCCAGCAGCCGCGGTTCTCCAGCTGTTCTGCAGCATCGCCATCAGCAGCAGTGCAGAAATAAGGGTAGCAGTACCACAGCCCCACCTACAATAACCATGCGACCCCACGACAACTCCTTTCATGGGTCAGGACCCCTAAGATTACAACAGCGTGACATTTCAGATTTAAATAGCTGAAATCCATGAAATTTATGATTTTTAAAATCCTATGACCATGAAATTGACCAAAATGGACTGTGAATTTGGTAGGGCCTTATCTATGACAAAATTAACTTAGTAACAGTTTGTGTAGGAAGGAGGCCATGCATGGAGCTAATCAAAGTGGTCTTGATCATTCAGTAGGTGGCAAAATATAACTCCGGTTATTCAGAGGTCTTGGAGGACACCCAAAATGTTAGTAAATTAGGGTAATTGGTTGAATAAATGCTCAGACTTCTTACTTGCAACTGCTAAGTCATTCTCACAGGTGATGTTCCTGCTTTCTGCTAATCCTGTGGGGTATGAATATAAATCAAATAAGATACTCTTCTGCCTCAGGCCTTTGGCAGGTGCAGTGTTGTGAAGTACCAGAATGGTAACCTTCCATTGATCATATTCTAGAGTTGAGAACTAGTGGAAGCATAATATACAGGCACTATATCAAATTGTACATGAATCCACTATGGAACCATGAAATATAAGCTCCTCATTAAGTACTGGAAACTTGACAAGTGTCGATCTGCCAGTTCAATAACAAACAAAACAAACACGTTGCTTGTGATACCAGTTTTCAATTTTTGGACTAATAATGAGTTTGTGGATAATAGCAAAGCTATTTGTGTGACAATGTCTAAATTAACTAAACTGTAAATAGGAAACTAAAGGTTTTTGTTGTCCCTACTATGCAATCACTAACATCAATGAAACAAATGTGAGTTACATACATGTATATTTTGATGAATACAGAGTTGGGGCCATATATCATCCTGGTATTAATAGGTGTTGCCACTGATAGGAACATGGGGTTCCAGCATAGATTTAATTTATAGTTTCTCCTATTGCATGTAAAATTTAAACTGAACATTCTAAATTGAATTTGACGAGAATGTTTTCAGTTACCTTTTTTCTTTTAATTACGTAGGAAATTGCTGCACGTGTAAATCAATCAGCTTTGGAGGCTGTCACCCCCTCTCCATCCTTCCAACAGAGACATGAGAGCATGCGGCCAACAATGTACATTACGGAACAGTTGGTCATTTTAAGAGCACATTTCTAATGGGTGTCTGGTGAAGGCTTCTAAAATAACATGATTTGCAGAAAAGGTTTCAGTTGTCTACAGTGACTTTTAAAACCTTTAACAGGATAAAAACAAGTTCTTGAACAATGTAGCAAATGCATTTTTGATAAATATTTTAATGTTCTATGATGTACATTAAGAAATAAATGATCCAGCACTGTATCCAGTTTTGGTACTTTACCATTTAAGCCATGTGACTAATTTGTTGGCTTTTGACAATCTTGATTCAATTTTCTCAATATTTCTAACAATTAGCATCAGACTTCTAGCTGTAGGATATTTCACATTCTAGTATTTCACATTCTAGTATCTCAGTGATGAGAGAAAGTAGTAAATGATTGAAATTGAATCTAGACTGCATTTCTTTATACTTTGTAATGATAGTATTGTTTCTCTTAAGTTTCTTCTAATATTTGTCTTTTTATTTTTCCCAAGTTTCATAATATTATATTTGTGTCCACCGTGGAGTTTCATTTGTTATCTATAAGCTTACATCGCTCTTTGTTTTGTTTTAGACAATCTCGGCCTCCAACAGCTCGTACTAATAGCTCTGGGTCTTTGGGATCTGAATCAGCAGCTTTATCAGCACTTTCCTTGGATTCCCTTGTTGCCCCTGACACACCGATACAATTTGACATAATTTCTCCAGTTAGTGAAGATCAGCCTGGTCAGGCAAAAGCCTCAGGGCAATCGGGCAGGTAGGAGAAGCAATGGAAGAAAAATCCTTGTATTTGTCTGTTTTACAATTACAGAAACAAAAGTAAGGAAAGTGAATCCAGCCAGTAACTCCATCATGTGTATTTTCTTTGCTTTGACGTTTTTTGTGACAAGTATGCAGAGAGCAGGCCTGCAAAACAGTATCTTTTTCACGCATAATTGTGAAACTGCCAAGTATTTACTGTAAATTCAAGATGTAGTTTTTCAGTTTTGCAGCAGCTTTTCTCACCCTGTTTAACAGCTTATGCGTCATAATCATTTGGTTTTAAAAAGTATATTTTCCTTTCCTATTGCTTGCTCGCTCAGCACCTTGGGTATTTCCTCTTGGAAACTCAAGAGAAATTTGGTAGCCCTGCCTCCAGGTGGTGATGGCATACTGATGACACTCTTCCTAAACTAAAAGGTGAGTGAAAATGATCTAGGCTTCTAGAGCAATCATAAACAGACAGGTTGAGAATTGTCTTACAGTTCTCCCAAAATATAAAACAACTTCTTTCTTCTGCTTGTTTTTGTTTGTTTTATTTTCCCATTCAAAATAAGATGCCTGATAAGATACCGTGCATTGCCTTTACAGAACTGTTTGTACAGAATTCAAGTTAATTAATCTTTGTTGTTGATAGTAGATCCCATTCATCTGAGGGAAACTGAAAACTATTTTGTGACTTAAGTCTTGTGACTTATGGGTGTCGTCTTACAAAAAATATTTGATTTGTGAGTTTGACCCCCATGTTGGAGTGTCTATTACCAGAGAGAAGAAACTTAGAGTTCACACAGAAGAAAATCGTGTGATGTACAGTATTCAACTCAACTCATTTTTCCTTTTCGTTAGAAGAATAATGAGACTATTAAACAGTGCATCAAATTAAGTACAACATATTGATTAAAATAGGTTGATAAGAACTGAACTGGATTCTAGGCAATGAAAAGCATATAATAGCGTACCAAAAACTCATGTCAACAAAGATATTTTTTTCTATCTTATATATTCATGATTTTGTCTCAGGTGGGAAAGATTATATAGAGATGCAGTCAATATTTCCCTAAAAAGATTTTTAAAAAACCACTACTCCATTTGGTATAGATTGGAAACATGCTATACTTGTCTTAGTACCATTATCACAATACTTTTTTAAAAATCGTCACTGTGTTTCAGGTACAAATATGAAGTACATCTGTTAGGTGATTTTTTGCATTTGATTAGACCACAAAAAGCTTAGAATTTATTTTCTCCATACTGTTCTGATTCTGAGGGACTGCAAATGTCTGAGCACCAACAAAATCTGGTTGTGGGAATTTTCCTAGGTATATTTGAACAGATGAACAATCTTTTTTGGGACTCGCCATTCTTCTGTACATTTTTTGCCATGCAAACTTTAGTTCAGAGTTTAATTATTTAGTTCAATGATTATCCAAAGTTCACACACTACTTTTGATTAGTTTAAGTTAACATTTCATTATTAATTTAAAGATTAACAATCCCATCTCATAGGCCACACAAATAAAGAAGACAGACTTATTCTGTATTACATATCAAGGCAGATGTTGGATTTATTCTAAAAATGAATTTTAGGACCATATCAGACATTTGGAAAAAGTGACATCTTCACTTTTTTCCTGGTAAAAGCTGATATGAAATTTAACTCTTATTACCAGCTGTCCTCATTGAGAGTTTTCAGCAATGCCAATTAGCCAAGAAAATATCTTTCCTTTCTCCTTGAGAGCTTCAGCTAGTTCCCCAGCTCGAAATTTTCTTTTTACATTACTTTCCTTCTCTTGAAAAATGCAGACTGGAAGCCTAGAGTATTTTCACTTTATTATAATTGAGAGTAATTATGTCTCTTCTGAGAGTCAGATATAGCCACATTTCTCTTGACCCTCTAGGAGTAAAACCCCAGGGATGTTTTCAGAGAGCTGCATTTGAGACAACACCAGTGACTTCCCTGTAGCAAGTAATTCAGCGGCTTGAAAAAGTGGGGAAAGGTGTGCTGTTTTCAATTAATCTCTTGGAGGACTAGCTTTTGGCTGCGCTCCCTGAAGCTGTTCAATGAGACTTGAAATAAAACTCTGTCTTTTCAAAAATTAACAAGATTAAGTGATTCATTGGAGTTGTATTTATGTGCAGACGACAAGCTCAAATTGCATTCCTACCACAACAGTGGGACAGATAGCACCTGATATTTCCTCCCCACTCCCCAGATCCTGCGCTCTCCACTCAAATGCAGCAGCTTGTGTCTTAAACACACATCTAGTAAGTCTGTCCTTGTGACTCATAGGTGGGCTATCTATTTTGATCCCAATCGGTGAAATTACTATGTTGCTTTATTTGATGTAGAATGAGTCTAGGTTATATGTCAATGGCTCTTGCACTCTGACTCCTGGTTTAATGTTTTAATTTTTTAATAGACGTACAAACCCATTTGGTGAATCTGGAGGCAAAAAATCTGAGACAGAAGGTAAAACAGGATTTCATTTAAGTACAAAATATTCTTGATTGAGATACTTTTCAAAACTAATTTGCTTTTTATAGAAGCTATAAAATTAAGACTTGTATGCTAGTATTCAGTTAAAGCATACTTGAGTGCTTTCTTCATCTACAGCAGATGTGTCTAAAATAACTAGCTCAGCACCCATTGCTGGACTGGTGGATTGCATTAGCACATACTGCATCAGATGAGTCAGGTGAGACTACAGTCTGGAAGTCTAACTAGTTGAGTCTTTCATGTTCACTAAACCTAAGTGAAAAACTTAGTAGACAGATGTGTATCTTGCTGTTTCAGTAACTGCATCTGTCATTCATAAACAAATATTGGAAGTATAATTTTGAGTTAGAGTGTGGGTTGGGATTTTGTTTATAATATTTTACTAACTTAGAAATCCTCCTTCTGTGATTAGTCATGGAAACAGTAATGTTTAAATTGGAAAACCCAGAAATGGTTTGGTACTGCTTATTGAATACTCTTATCTTCTTAGATTCCATTCTTCACCAGTTATTTATTGTAAGATTCCTTGGCTCCATGGAGGTTAAATCTGATGAAAGTCCAGATGTTGTTTATGAAACAATGCGCCAAATACTAGCAGCCCGGGCTATCCATAATATTTTCAGGATGACAGAATCACATTTATTAGTCACTTGTGACTGTTTAAAGTAAGTATCCTTCCTAAATTTTGCTGAAGTTGACTTTCACAAATATATTTTCAAATGATCCTTTCAATTTAGAAAATTTACTGTGTGATTTGTTTGTTTGTTTAACATTTTAGGTTAATAGATCCACAGACGCAAGTTACAAGGCTCAGGGTAAGTAATTTAAGTGCTAATGTTAAAGCAACCAATTCATTTTTTCTGATTTTTATGTCTAATATTGTTTGAATACAATTTTCATTCTCTTAAATATCAACGATACTGTGTAATGAGATTTCTAAACAATTTCCCACAAAACTTAAGTTATCAGTTTACTGAATTATGTATTAAAATGGCTAAGTGAAAGACTGTTTTCGGTGATGAATTAATTTGATTAAGTAAACATTTCAAACAGTGCCTTTTTCATTATTTGAAATGGCAAGAGCATAATAAAATTGGCAAGATAGGTTTTTGTAGTGAGTAGTAAGTACAAAGTCAGACGTTAACATTAAGGGTGGGATGTCAGTTACACGAGTCAGGAAATTCGAAAGGCGATGGCTCTAATGCATTATTAAATTGGCCATGTTGCATGTCTTGTATGTGACATGTCTTATGGTCAACTTATTTTTATCTCTAAAAATTAATAATACAGAGTAATGTCTTGCATTCTAAAAGAAATCAATGGAATACTTGACACAATATATTCAGTATGGCCGCGTTAACCTTCAGTAACAACCTTAACTTTTTTATTTTTGATTTGTTTGCTTAATTTTTTTAGTCTGTATTGCATGAACAATAATGCTTTAAATTTGATTGCTGGGTCTTTTTTAGAGAGCTGAAGAGAAGTAATTGTGTTAAGTGTCTTAAGGACTCCTTAATAAATGAAGCATGTAAAACTTCTCAATGCTAAAAGCAGCTGTGCATTCATGAACTCTAAGGCCTAAAGTGCAGAGCTGTCTTAGGGCTGTAAGCTGTTAAATGTGAACTAAGGCAATTCATCATGTGCCCAGTGCTCTAAACTGTTTTAGTATGAGGGCTCCAAAAAAAACCCTAAATAAAAAAAAAAATGATGGTGTAACTGTTTTAACTTTGAGCTGTCATAATTTTAAAACTAATTTAAACTATTTTCTTCAATCTTGGGTTGTTTTCCATTTTTTGTGAAGTTTTGAGAAGAACCCAAGTTTGAAATTTCTATCTTCAGCCTTTTTTTAATTATGGGAGTGCAAAAATGTCAACTGAACATAATACAAAAAGTGTGTGTGTGTGTGTGTGTGTGTGTGTGTGTGTGTGCGTGCATGCATGCACAACTCAAAATTCGTGAATGTATTCAGGTCATAGTTTTCAAAAACAGTCCATCCTTCTGAGACTGAGACCACATATTGAAAATTTAGTCCCCGAAGGAATTTGTATGAGAGAGCTGAGTATCTGAAAAAGTGTGTGCGTGCACATGCCTAGAAAAGAAACAGGAACTCAGACTTCACTGTAACATTTGTTGTATGCAAATGCTATACTACTCTCTGCACAATGTACGTTTTTGAAAGATCTGCATGTGTTTGGTCACTGAATGTTTTTGATAACCTATTTCAGTTTGCTACAATGCCAAAAGCATTATTCAGCAATTTGATCAGGTATAATGAAATTCTTTCTGCTGATCATATCCATTTATTTTGTTGTTTTAGTAAGCTACAGTATATCGATATCTGGTATTCAAAGATGTATAGACCAAACTTTAAATTCCCATTATTTCATCCTTTTTTTGGCAGTTTCCTTTGCCAAGTGTAGTCTTGTATGCTACACACCAGGAGAATAAACGCCTTTTTGGATTTGTGCTTCGGTCCTCAGGAGGGAGAGTTGAGGGCCATACAACATCTGTCTGTTATATATTTGAATCAAACAATGAAGGGGAAAAGGTATTACAGTACTATGTTACTTACACTTTTATCTTGTTTCAAATTTGATGTGGATTTCAAGGTCTTAGCTCTCATTCAAGTTGTATGAAGAAATTTTTAGAAGTTTGTGTTTTTGGTTTTTTTTGTTTTTTGGTATGTTAGGCTGTCAGTCCAAGGATCTGAAAGTGCTTTAATACTCAGTCTATTTGAAGTTGTGGAAATTTTTCTTAATTTTAAAGGAATATTTATTTTCCATACTTTCTGAATATTCAATTTGTTTCTATTTAGATTTGCGACTCTGTTGGACTAGCAAAACAGATTGCTTTTCATGCAGAATTGGTAAGATTCTTAAGTAGGGAAAAAAGGGTGTGTGTGTGCGTGCGTGCAAAATGCAGTATGTGAAGTATGTAGATAATAGCACTGTGTCTGGCAGCAATCTGCAGATTAAGAATTTCTAAAGAGTCTATTGCATAGTATCTAGGTGATATTTAAACTTGTCAAGAAGTGATAAAGATTTAATAGGTTTCATACTAAGACTGATTGGAAAAGGGTATTGCAGATAAAGTTTTTGTTCATTTCAGCAGAGATAAGTCTTTTAAGGTAAGAATAATGGTATACAAACTTAGTTATATCAATGTTTGATTTAACGATCTTAAGGAAACTCCTACAAGGTGGCAGTGTTTTATATATCCCAATTTACAAAGATTAGCCTTATTTATATCCTTTACTTCTTTAGGATCGTAGAGCATCTGAAAAACAAAAAGAAATAGACAAAGTAAAGGAGAAACAACAGAAAGAACTCAGTAAACAAAAGCAAATTGAAAAGGTATGTCTCATGATTACTTATAGTACTAATATTTTCTTATTCATTAACCTTCATGCTGTCTTTCATAGCTCTTTACCCCAGACTACGTTACATTCGTTAGTAGAAAAAACACGGTGGGCTTGATTTTGCCTGGAAACTCTGTCAATTTGATTTTTTTTTATTTGCTAAATGTAGTAAATTTTGGATTTTGGGATCTTAGTATGTTTTAACTATGGAAACATTTTAGGATTAAATCTGAACAATTTTATTTCTGCTTCACTTCCTGAATCTAAACTTTAGTAAAGGTTAAATTTTTTAAAAAATTTCCATGTGGTTGGCAGCGTCCTTATAATCAAGCTCTTTGTGGATGATGATGGTGTGTCAGTCTGTAGGCTAAAGGCCTCATGTTTTCAGTGCTGATAGTCAGCTTTGCAAATTCATGCCTCCCTCTAAGCATTGAGCATACCTTGCTACCACAGCAGTGGACCCCTTGATCTGATGCTGTAAGTAAACTTTAATATTTTAAATTTTAGTCTAGATCCTGACTGAAGCAACCTGAGAAAACATGCATGTAAGATACAACAGATGATGTATTAGAACTCATCTTCGATAGAAACCACTTTTAAAAGTTTAGCGTTTTGAAAAATGATTGACTTTTACTTGCAACTGGGGGCAGACTCAAACTGTAACTCTAAAAATATTGTTAACCTAATCCACCTCCTCTCCTCCCCTGTTACTATTGCATTGTTTTACTGACTTTAAAAAAAATTAACAAACAATAAAACTCCAAAACCAAATAGTCTATTATGAAATTTTATACATCAGAGATCATAAATGTCATATTGTATTTCAAAGTTTGTGTTCTTCTGCAATACTGCTTGTCCGTGTAGAATTGAGTTTGCTGGGAATAGGAATACATTACTTAGAATAAAATGTTTTCTTATTAGTTGTTCACATAGAGCTAGCTGCTGCCCAGGTAGATAAAACTGATGATTAAAAATAATTTTTAATTTAACTTAAATCTAGATTAATTAAAAACACGTATTAAAATTGTATTTTAAATCACGATTGCCTATGTTAAGGCCTATTAAAATAATTTTTTTAAAGAAAATTAAGCAGTATATGTTTGCTGCAAGATTTTTCTTTTTAAAAAGTCAAACCACTTAACTGGTGGAAGTCATATAGATCCAGTGTTAGACAGCAGTCACCTCTTCTGCAGGTGCAAAGAATATTTTCTGCATCTCAGTTTATTCAACCAGTTCAGTTCAATTACTAGTTCATTCAAAGTTCAGAAACCAGTGGGAGTTGAAAAAGCAGAAAAGCTTGTTTTCCTCTTTAGGTCTATGAATAAAAACTGGATGTGAGAGAATGAAGTCTGCTAGTTCTAAAATCTTGAAGGACGCTCTGGTCACCATCAGTTCAGTTCACTCACTAAAGATAATACTTCAATAAATCAGTTAATTTTAAATGCAAAATGTTTTGATGAACTTTTTTTATGTATCCAATATAGTTAAGGTAGTTTTATTTAGTTAATTTTAAAAAAATTAAATACTGTTTCTGTGCATTTAATTGAATTTGAATTTCCATCCACATAAAATGTGATACATCACAAGTAAAAAAAAATTAATATTCATCTAGTAAATCAGAAATGCATCATTCACTATTTTCTAAATTAATAAATATACAAATTAAGAATCTGAATAAAGGTAAATTTAAGGTACATAATTGCTTAAATAAATGTTTGTAGATATACTGTATCCTCTTGATTAGCAAAACTAAGCGCCAAATTTAGCCTAAAAACTGAATTTAGTTGCAAATTAACACTTTGTAATGGTTACTGCTACCAAACGACACATCAACCTCTTTTAGGGAAATAACTAAAAAGTACAAATGCAAGACAAGATTAAAATTATTTAAATCAAGATTTGTTTTCTGCTTTAAATCGTGATTTAAATCCATCTGCACTGGTCACTGAAGTTATTGTTCTTGGTTTCCCATAGAATCTTTTAAATTCCTCTCTACAAGTTGCCACTGCATAGCTCTAAATAAGATAATTTCCACTCTTGCAGAGCGGCATTGGAATTCCTTTTCACTATGGAAAGTTCTGAAGTGAATATTTTTTCCCCTTCTCTTCCTTCCTCCCTGCCTCCCATATTAGGACTTGGAGGAGCAGAGCCGATTGATAGCTGCTTCCAGTAGACCCAGTCAGAGCAGTGGAGAGGGACAATTTGTACTCCTTAGCAGTAGCCAGTCAGAAGACAGTGATTTGGGAGAAGATGGGAAGAAGAAAAGAGAGTCCGAAGCATGAGGTTACTGATCTTGTTAAAATTGGAATCTTTGGACGTATTTGTGGTGAAATGGCACAAATTACACAAGAAGAGAGAATGGAAGTGGAGGGTCTGCTTATTATCTAGAACACTTAACAATATGCTGACCAGATTATACTTTGTTGTTTTTTCTTTTAAACATTCATTAACTAACTCTGCCTTTTAATGTAAATATATACCTTCCATGTGTCAGAAAGAGGCATGGTGACTTGCCATGTTTGCTACAGAATTACATCTTCGACTTCTCTTAAATATGGAAACTTTTTTTCACTTACCTGGTTATGCAGCTGACTGTTCTGAAACAAAAATTCATCTTCTGATTGGGCTTCAACAGTACACTGAAATATTGTTCTTTAAATTGCTGTACACAGAACAAAAGTGGGCTTTGAACTGAAACAGTGCTAAGCTGTATCTAAATACTGTTGCAGAGAATTTTCTGGGTTTATAAAAAAAAATTAATCCTCAATAACACCAGATAAATGTGCAATAGTTTTAGATAGATGAGAGAGAGAGAGATTATAATTTTTGTTTTATGTCGAATTGGATGGTACTGTCTCTGTTTCCTTTTTAATATAACTTAGGACACTTTATTGGATGGTAAAAAATTTTACTCCATTTAACCTAGATAAGACTTAGAGGGATGTATTTGCATCTTGGTGCATGGGGAATTGTGTTATAAACCCTTTCACTTCAAGATGAGAATACAGTGTGTATACCCCTGAAAATAAAAGTACCACATTCTCAGTTCTCTGTCATAGGACTGTAGTAACTGTCCAGTACTTGGGGTTTACTTTATAATAAAAAGTATGTTAACATTGTGAAAATGTTGGATTGAACCAGCTGTTTAGAAGATCTTCAAATACCCACATGCCTTGGAACCAGTTCACTAAATTTACTAGAAAGAGGTTGGGGGGAGGGGGTTGCGTCATTGCATGTAAATGTATTTTTCAAAAAATATTTAATAGTGATAGGGTGCAAGCATACAAATCATACTTCCTATCTAAACTGCTTGAAGCATCTTTCACAGGTGTCTGCTTACAGCTCTTAAGCCTGATCTCCGTACTACTGCATGATGTACATAACTTATTTTGTACTATATCAAATGTGCTTTGACCTTTTCATCCTGAATAGGAAACCAGTTAATGTAAGAGAATTTATTTATTTTTGCACTGATTACTGTATATAGTGAAGTCCAATGAACAGAAGATACATTTATGTATCAGTGTCAGGGAAAATCTAGTGTAGTACAGTAATGCAAGGAAATGTACTAAACATGAAAATACAGCTGTACTTCTGGGTCGGTTTCAACTTATGTATATTTTCCAGTTTATATAAGGCTTTCTACTTGTTCTAAATGTCATTTCTTATTCATTATACAAGTTATTGTATACAGCCATTCCCATGAACAGCTATCCTCCAATCTAGAAGACTGCCCATTTGTTCCTGCCAACTTGAAGATCCGAAGGGAGCATATGCAGATTTTTCTCCGTTCCCGATCCTAGGCTTATAAAAGGATGGTTGGCACCAGGAATTTTGGACTTTCTATCTCTGCAATTTGCACTGGCTGCTTACATTTCTGACTAACTTTTCTCACTTATATTTCTTCCACCAGCATCACCTTCTTGCAGACCAGGTGACCGTCTACTTCACACTTATTGTATCTTGCAATCTGCCTCCTCTACCTGTTTAAAATCCAGCTAAAAATTTCCAAAAACCCACCGAAAGAGTATGAAATCATGTCTTTTCAGTTTCTAGTTTATTAAGTGATCTAGTTATCTCCCTGTGCAGGATTGCTTAGTGGGTTGGCCAGTTTAAGCGTAACACCCACCACACTTCATGTGGGAGACAGAATCAACTTGAAGTTTTCTTGATATTCAATTTAAAATTTTCCTTAATTTTTATTGCATTATTCTCATTGAAGGGATATTTCAGAGAATTGGGATTGTTTGCTCCCTTTGCTGTTGGGACTTTCATACCAATCAAAGGGCTTATCTGAACACTACATAGAATTAGTATAGCTTGTTACATGGCTATTCTGCCTGTATCCTTTTGCTGGGGTAATTTCAACCCTCCTGACATGGTATTGTAGGGGGGATGCACAAATTGTGTTCAGAAGGCTGTGTTCTAACCTAGATAAATATCTTTGAATTACAGATTGACCTTCTTTTAGTTTAGATTTTGACTAAAGCTAGAAACAAATTATTTGCCAAAAAGGAACCGGTGTTGGACTCCCATCTATTTGAAGATTTTGTAATACAGGATTCCCATTAACTGACTGCACTAATCCTTAAACTTGCCTGCAACCTGGCAAATGGCCACAATTT
The DNA here is from genome assembly GCF_965140295.1 of Lepidochelys olivacea. Lineage (NCBI taxonomy): Eukaryota > Metazoa > Chordata > Testudines > Cheloniidae > Lepidochelys > Lepidochelys olivacea. The sequence goes on along the minus strand of NC_140417.1, from coordinate 25,533,432 downwards.
ACCAGTTTGGCCAGGATAGGGTTCCCATTGGTCTTTAGATGACAAATAGCATTGAATTGGTATCTTGATTCTCAAAATTGTAGTGCAAACATCCAGTCATAGCTGGAAACAAAACTAAGCCTCTCAAATTTAGATCCTACAGAATGACTATAATAGATCTCAGGTACCTTACCTGATGTGATTGTCAATGAAATGAGATGGCACCCTGGACCTAGAAAGAAATATACATCATAATCTTTATATCCTTTTCGGAAGCCTACAGAACTCAAATGCATCCAGATTAGGTCAAGGCGGCAGCAGCACCTGGAAAATATGCTGTACCAGGAAATACGGGACCCAACCTGGAGGAGACTAGGGAGCAGGCCCATGCCCCCAAACCCTTCTGTCCATTCTTCAGCATGCCATGTTTACAGGACAGGAGAGATCCTGGTGTGATGCCAGCAAGTAGCAAGCAAAATAGGGTGGGGTCTTGCTCCATTCAAGGGTTTTGAATTTTCCCAGCTCCCAGCAACTTTAAATCCTCTATCCTGCCTGACTCATGATCTACCAGAGGGGCCATTAAAAGCCTTGGAAATTCGCCATTTAATTTTTGATTATCAGCTTTGTTTAATTCATTCTCAACCTTTCTGTAAATTAAACAAGACACTTCAGTCATGATAGTCAAAGCCTAATCTTTTTCTACATATTTCACAAAAAACATTTTAGGGGAATGTTTTTTAAGAGTTTCCAAAAACATTTTGGGATTATTTTTCCTTATCCCTTAGATTTAAAGCCAGCTTGCTTAGTTATCCTGAGTCTAGCTGTTCAGGGCTCACAGGGAGCCATAGATATTTAGACTATTTCATCTCTTGTTAAATTACCCTAGCATAAATATTAGACTTACTTAAACTTGGAAAGGCTCTACAAGGAATAAGAGGTGTGTGTGTGTGTGTGTGTGTGTAAAATTTATTATGGTATGTAGGTCTTTAAGATGTGACCTGATATATTATTGTATCTCTTCCATTTGTTTCTTAGTTTCTGCATTTAATGTCATGTTAGATCAGAGGTGGGCAAAGTGTGGGCCACATCCGGCCCACGGGACCCTCCTACCCGGCCCCTGAGCTCCTGGCCCGGGAGGCTCACCCCCGACCCCTCCCCTGCTGTCCCCCCCTTCCCCGCAGCCTCAGTGCGCCGCACTGCTGGTGCAATGCTCTGGGCGGCCAGGCAACGCAGTTGCAGAGCCGCGGCCTGACCCGGTGCTCTGGGTGGCACGGCTGTAGCATCACCAGCCACTGGCGCTTCAGGCAGCGTGGTAAGGGAGCGGGGGAGGGAGGGGGGGTTGGATAGAGGGCAGGGGAGTTGGGGGTGGTGGTCAGGGGGTGGGGGTGTGGATAGGGGGCAGGGAACAAAGGGGTTGAATGGGGTCAGGGGTCCCGGGGGGGCAGTCAGGAAGGAGAGGGAAGGTTGGATGGGGCAGTGGGGGGCAGTCAGGGGCAGGGGTTCCAGGGGCAGTCAGGGGATGTGGGGGGCTGGATGGGGCAGGAGTCCTGGGGGGCTGTTGGGGGTGAGAAGCGGGGGGAGGGGGGGTCAGATAGGAGGCAGGGACCAGGCCATGCCTGGCTGTTTGGGGAGAGACAGCCTCCCCTAAGCGGCCCTCCATACAATTTTGGAAACCCGATGTGGCCCTTAGGCCAAAAAGTTTGCCCGCCCCTGTGATATATAGATAAATCGTTTGAGCCTGATAGTTGAGGAGCAAGAAGCATCTCTTTTTCTAGCACCTTAGAATGATTCTTTCAGCTACTAAAAAGAAGCTGCAAACCCATTTCTTGATGTTAGAAGTATCTTAAGAAAGGAATTGAATAAAGTGGGTGATGCCCAGGAAAAGGGAGGTGAATGAGAAGAGAGGTCCTTATACTTGGTAGAACAGTTGCATTGCCTACAGGGGATTAAAAACAGATGTGAGGCGATCCAGAGAGAGCACTGAAGGAAGTGGAGGTAGCACAAGTAGAGTGCATGCTGAAGGAGATTAGGGGGCTAAAGTGAAGAGGTGGAGGTGAGGTCAGGAATACTTAGTTTGCAGTGCTTGAGAGATGGGGTGCCTGGATCTGTGACCTAGAACTACTTCAAAGCTGAGAGGGGTTTGCCCCAGTTACCCCTGGTAGAACTACCCAACCCTCTCATATATGGGGCATGTACTGGTAATTTTTTACAAGACCCTGTATCCCTTGCCCTCATAGCAACTAGGAGTGACCATTTTTTCCTCTGAATTATGAGTTCTCATTGCACTGAGCCACGACAGGGCACTAGTCTCATTTAAGGTATATCTACTCAGCAAAAGCTATTCAGGGCCTAGCCTACTTGACTTAGTTTGAATCTAGCTAGCGTGAGTACAGTAGCAGTGAAAACAGCGTGCCATGCGTGAGCAAGCAGAGTATATACACAAGGTCTATGCTGGGTTTGTACTACTTTCACTGAACCCTCATTGTGCTGTCTTCATTACTACTGTTATCCACGCTATCGGGATTCAAGCTAGTTAAGGTAGACTAGCCTGTGCACAGCTTTGTAGAGGTACCCCTACTTTGGCAGTGAGTAAGCAGGTAGGGCTAGTGAGCCTTCTGACATGTAGTCTGGAAGGGATCACTGCTAAGGGAGATGGAAGTATGAAGAACTAGGCCAATTACTAGTAGACAGGAGTTGAAGGATAGATCAGCTCTGTGGTATAAAGCAGATTAATAAGGTACCATCCCGCTCTCATGAAGGGTAGTATTACCTTTGACCTTTATTGTTACATAGCCTATGTCAAAGTAGCTGTTTGGCCATGTAGAGTGGATTTTACCGAGAAGAACTTGTGTGAATGTGTGTGTGTGTTTCCATATGTAATTGCTTCTTTCAAACCGGGTTTTCAGGTTAGCTTCTGGGGGCTGTAGGAGGTGATTTTTCCATATATAACAGACTTTGGAACCATATTCTGTGTAAAATTTGTAAGTCAATCATTAGGGGAAAGTGTTTTTGCCAAGATTTTTTTTTTATTTTTAATAAATGCCAATGTTTGAGTGGAGTGCAGAGACTCCAATAAGTAGTACGTTGTTTTTTTTTAAACATATAAGCTCCATGTTCTTAAATTAGCTAATTTGGCATGGCTTTTCCTACATTAATGTTTGGCTATGGTTGGTAGATTGCTATCAAAGTGCACGTTGGAATAAGATTGAAATATTGATTAGAAACTCTTCATTCGGTTTTCACTTCTAGTTAAATACTCTGCCTGCCCATCTTTCTGCTACTGGGTGAATTATATTATCTGTAGCACCTGAAGTCATGGTCCTACAGCAGGTGAAACCAGTATGTCTGGCCTTTTAAAAGCTCAGTTACGTAGAAATAAGAGTTTAAAAACGCCATTTAACACACATACATTGTGGCAACAGTGTTGGTTAGAATTAATCATCTTTTTATTGCTAAATTGTATCCTCATAGTTATCACCACTTAACTAAAAAATAATTGGTTAGTATGCTTGTTGCATGGTGTAGATTTTAATTTTATTCAGGTGACTATCCAGTTTTATTCATCTAAGAGGTAAATGTGACAGACAACAGTAAATCCTGATGATCACATGTTTCAGGGTAACCTTGGTATTGTTGCATACATTCTTCATGTATGTAAGGATGGGTGTTTATGGTTCTGTAATGCACTGTGTTATACTGTGTGTATATCCCCATCATAGTCATGAAAAGTTTTTCTTTTGACACTGCCATTCTAATCAAGTTTAAAAGGTCCACGCTTTTTTGTCCCCTCAGGAACTGAACACAGTCAGTTAAGATAAACTCATGTAGTCTATTACATTGTTTCTGAGGTCTGGAAGAGAAAATCAGATGAAACATTGTCAGTAATCATGAGGCTGGCACTGACTCCATGTTTTAACAATAGGCATTAGCTGATTTATTCCTCTTCTGAAATCTAGTTGATTGTGCTCAATTACATGAGTGTAAATTCAGAGTAATTCTAGAGATAATTATTCAGTGAATTTACTCTAGATATGCTTGCATATAAATAAGCAGGACTTGGCCCTATGTGTATGTTTAGTGTTTATAAATTAGAATTGACGTTTGCACAGAATTTAAGAAGAAGGTAGGGTTGTTTAATTCGTGATTAATAATCTCATCTGAAACATTAAACAAAACGTCTCTCCTGACCTGCTGGTAGTCTATTTTTCACTTTTGCGTAATTTGAAGATAGATTTACGGCGTTGTTTGTTTGTTTCACTGATTCCACATCTCACAGTACGCACTGTATTCCAGCACTCCCCCCTGGAAAAAAAACCCTTAAGCATTTGTTATAAGTGAGAATAATAAATCTGTAATCTTTCTTTAATCACAACTCCTACAAGTGAATTCCTTTTCAATTCACACACAAACAAAAAGACAGTCATTGCCTGCGTCTTACTCAGCTTTTTAAAGACAGAACTTTTTCATATATTCAGTGAATTCAGGAAAGACACATTGTCCATTGTAATAATTGACCTTTCTTACTTTGTCTTTCCTACCTTGCTCTTTTTCACAAAATCTCTGTTTACTAGAACTCCCAACGTTTCTTTACAGGCAGTAAGGTAATTTTCTTGTGCTTACAGTGATGTCTAATTGGGCATGAAAATATTGTCACTATGCCATTGTGCCTGCATTGGTGTTCCATAATGTTTATATGCAAACCTGGGATTTAGTAAAATATAGTCAGGTGATTTTATAATGTAGTGGATTGGTCAAAATCTTACCATAACATACTAGATTGGTCCTGTTCTAGTGATGTATAAGTAATTTTTCAATGTTTAAGAGTCTTATAAAAATTTCCCTGAATATTTGTAGTAAAGCAATCATCTCAAATGGGTGTGCCTAGTATCAATTTGATAGTTGGTTTAAACTCAGAAATATAGATATTAAATGTGTTAGCTAGGGCTTCAGTTAATTTGAGTTCACTAATAAAAGGTTCAAAGTTTGCTTTGTACAATAATCTTTATTTGAATTGGACTTACTTTAAAAAAAATTTAGACTCTTTTTCTAATGCTTGCTTCCAAAAAAAAAATCACATTACGAACATGGCTTTGTTTTTTCCCCACTAAATATACAATTAGCTAAAGCCTGATGTTGTCAAAATGTATTTTGATTCTGTCAGTAATTCAGGAATGTTACCCAGCTATATTCAATGAAACTTTATTTAATCAAAATGGAGGGGAATTATGCGGATTTATTTTTGCAACTATCAAAGTCTGAACAGTCAAAGAAAACATCCTTTTTACATTAGCTGGTGATTTAATTCACATCTTGTTTGTTTTGTCACATGCATGCATAGTACTTTCTAAAGAACTGTGGTTATGTTAATGAACAGAATTGATGGGTACAGAAGTTATACCAGCACAACCTGATTGGTTCAGACCCATTAATACAGATACTAATGCATATTTCCTACCTGCTTATTAGTTTTGTTCAGTACTTGAGTAGGCACCCTGTAAGAAGTAATGAGTCATAACATACTAGTCCAATCTGTATTTTATAAAGTTTATAGATTTTTGAGGGGGAAATAGACTTTTGAATTATGTAACTTAAGTGATACAGATGCATGTATAAATAAAAATCTGTACTTACCTGAACATAAACTTGATTATGAAAAAATAAATACTATTAATGCCTGTCATGTTTATTGAACTGCTCATTTTTATATATCTGTTTCTTCTGCAGTATTTTGTACACCTGAAACTGTTCCTAGCTTGGAGAAATTTAAGGGTTTGTAAATGTTTAGCTATGTACTATACTGTATTAGAGTACTAATACATAAGTATATACAAAGCATTATTCAGTGCATAGTAGCATTACCTTACAAGACAACAGTATCCAATAATGTGCCCTTTTGAAATGTTCAAGTCCCACCAGGGAAAGGGTCTCCATTTTATCACCCACAGGGCCTAATCATAATTCACATTTTACATTTCCAAGTTCTGCATTAACATTGCATTGGATGGTACTCAAATGCCACACGTGATACAAAGTAAATTCAACCAATACTCTTTAAACTTGTCCCCCAAAGACGGCAATAGGTGGGAAATTGAGGGAGCTGGGCCAAAATATACTCCAAACATCTGTGGACATCCTTATAAATAACTTTTCAGAAGAAAAAATAAGATTGCTCTAGATCATATTATATGAAGACCAGCACTTAATTACTATGGTAACAAGACATTTAAATACCAAGAATGAGATATGGAACTACCCTATCTAGCAGGAAAGCAGACATCTAATAAAAAAACCCACTAATGTTTCACTACTGACTACTGTTCTGTTCATAAAAAGAATTCCATGGCCATTAACCCCATTTCACTGTTTAAAACTGGGGATTGGCTAATTGGATGAAATAACAAACCTTGAAAAGTCAAAACCTTGTCAAACAACTTCATCTTCCTTCCAGCTCTTCTTGCTTGGGAGTGAGGGGAGAAGAAAGCCTCTGCCTCTCGCTGGTTCTAGTCAGAAATTGAAATACCACCATGTAGATTGTTAGGACAGTACTTTGCTCCAACCAGAAGCAGAATGTAGAAGTATAACAAGAGTTGCAGCCCAAAGAAGTTGGGAGAAGAATTTGAACTCCTAGTTACAATCTGACCCACCTGTCTTGAAGGACACTTCCCATTCTATATGTTGTTTGAAAATGCTGACCTAAGCGTTAATGCTAGATAACTTTAAAATTATATTGCCATTACCTGTAATTGCTTCTGTTAAGTTCTGGATGCTTTTTCTGCTAAGAGGGCTACTAATACTTTCTAATACTTATTCTGTACTATACTTTATTTTTATCCAGAAAAATTTTCACCAAAGCGACTTGTTGGTTTTTAGAAGCTAAAATCCCAGTAGAGAAAAAGAATTGCACACAATATAGTCTTTGTCCACTTGCATCCTCTCTCAAAAATATAGGACTATGATTCTATGCAGTTGGGTTAGTGGGTTCCTAGCAAGTTTCCTTGTCCGTAAAGATCATATTCTTTGTACAGTATATATTCTTTCAACCGATTGGGCAGTGGAAGGAATGTCATGAAGACAGGACAACGCAGATGCAAATGACCCATGCATTTCCGAATTTTCAGACGACAAAGATGTTTCAAAGAACGTGGATTTGCTATTAAAAGAAAAAAGAGAGAATGTCTTTTACCAATCAAACAACAAGAAACAACATACTCAATTTTGCATGATAGCCCCAAGCAACATTTGAGAAACTTTAGTCAGATTGTGATACCGTAACACTTGTTGCATAGTATATTAATTCTGAACACACACTGAAATCACAGGTGCTCCCTTGAAGTAAGCTTCTACCCAACATGCATGGGGGTATCAGGATCTGGCCTTTTGTAAGTGATCACCAAGCAGTAACATTTTGCAAGTGTAATCAACTGAGGCATTAGCCTAGTTTTTGTGAATCTAAGCTTGAAACATAAATTAATTGAAGAAAAAGTTTGGCAGAGGGTAATTTAGGCCTAAAGCATAAAAGAGTTGTCTATTGCCTCAGTAAGGCATGGAGGTGGGAGAGCAATAAAAAGACTACAAGGAGTGGCTAGTATGTGTTAACTTTTTCCTATTACACAGTAGTCATCCTTGCCCATTTATTTTTTTAACTGCACTTGCAGCTACTAGGGGGAAAAAATGACCAGGCCAGACACGCTAACAGCTCTATGTGACTAGAGTAAAATAATCTAATCTGAAAGAAACAGCCAGTTTACTGAATTACTTTATATAAAGACCTGAATTTATTGCAGCAGCGATAGTATAGGAAAAAACTTTTAGTCCTGAGCAACATAAAGTATAAGTATATGTTTCTGTGGACTCCCTGTGCATGCATTTAAGTTACAGTAGGTATATTCTACTGCTGCTTTGTAATTAGGGAACTCCCAAACCACCCAAAATGATACACATTCTTACTGATGTGACTTACTAATATTTTTATCACAAACTCCTCTAAGGCCTACTGTATTTGGAAATTTTACTTCAGGCTGAAGTTTAATTGATTTTTGTTATAAGGATGGGCAGGACAAGACAACGCTGGCTCAGATTCTCCAAGGTAAGTCAGTGCCTACCTCCCATTGAATCAATAAAAGTTAGACACCTAAATACCTTTGAGGATCTGGTCCAATGATGCCAAAATAATATAGAAAATAAACAAGCCAAAAAGCAGTGTCATCTAGCATTTTGGATGTTTCAAAACTCTCAACACCGGACACTTACTCAAAATGGAATTGATTTCTGGCCATAGTGTCTGTTCCTCCAGAACTGCTTTCAGCTTACAGCAGATGCTAACATGATCAACATAATCTAGCATCACTCGCACTACTTTCCCAGCTATGTGCTTCAGCCACGAGAGAGTTATCACTTCACAGAACTGAGAGAGGAAAAAACAGCATATTTAAGAGTATAGCATTCAACATTTCTGTGACTCATTTCCCCTTTTCAAATTCCTCTGCAGGACATAAACAAATTCCCAAAGAAAAGCCAGGAGTGAGTGAGTGCTGAATCACTCAGAGGTTGGATTGGGTAAAATAAGCTTCAAACAGAATGTGAAAAACTGATGGCTAGTCACTAAGTTTTTACAAAAAGAAAAGGAGTACTTGTGGCACCTTAGAGACTAACCAATTTATTTGAGCATAAGTTTTCAGTCTCAACTAGTTTAAAGCCAGCGTGAAAGTTACATGGAAGCGAAGGTTCAACCAGCGGGTTTAAAATGTGCATGCGTTTGTTACAACAGAATAAGGAAAAGGATTTAGAACAACTGCACATGTGCACGTGTGGTAACTGTGCCCCCACACTTGTAGGTGTGAGATGTTACATTTGTATTATACTGAAAAATGTAAAGAGGAGCTGTGAAGCTAGAAAAAATGTTTTTGTTTTAGTCCTTTACAGTTCATAAAGATTGCATCAAGTGTGTGTATTTTTAACCAGTATTTGAACAGCAAAAACTGCCAGTTCACGGTTTGTTCTGTTTGTTAGAGGCCACCTTTGGCACGATGGTTGCAAGGCCTGAATTGTAATGTCAGATACAGCCGTTGCCTCTGCTGCAGGTCTTCCTCCCTCCTAAATCGTACCATGTTTGGACGCAGGAGCAGGGGCGGCTTAGGCTACAGCTTTGTGGCATTCCATGGCAAGTGAGATCATGGTCTTCGCTGAAGTCTTCCAGCAAAGAAAGCCCTAATACTTCTAATGTAAAACAACTATAAATAAGTAGTAAAGGGCAGAGAGAAAACGTGTACAGTAACTGGAATTCTAGCTGTATGGTCCCTAACTGCATTCCACCCTGGGTATGCGTGCGCACCGCGTGCCTGAAACCAAAAGATTCTTGCCAGAAGTGCCTGTTGCTCCATTCCTGTGTCCCCCTCCTCTTTGTGCTTTGAAATGAGGGCATTTGGAGTGGTGCGGACCGATTGCCTCTCCAGTTGCCTTTTGACTATGAGTGGCCCTAACATAAGGATCTACAGCAGAGGGGAAGGAGGCCAGGTAGTGGAATACACTGTGACAAAGTTCCTCCTCTACCTTGGTGGGTCCTGCGCTTATTGGCAGATTTTGCTCGCCTCAGAGGTTCACAGCAGCCCTCAGTTTGGCCACTTTCACGGCTCAAATCTGCTGTTTACTCAGATAACCTCATCACTGCATCATTTTTCCACCAGCATGGGGAAAAAAAGAGTAAGAACAATCCCCGCAGTTTCTGCTGATCCACCATGTGGGTCAGGGACCAGCTCAGAGACCTTCACCTCTGGTAGAAGCTCCTGTGTTGAGTCAGGAGCTGGGAGGAACCCAGGCCCGCCCTCTACCCCGGGGTTCCAGCCCAGGGCCCTGTGGACTGCAGCTGTCTAGAGTACCTCCTGGAACAACTGTGCGAAAGCTACAATTCCCTGGGCTACTTCCCCTTGGCCTCCTCCCAACACCTTCTTTGTCCTCACCACAGGACCTTCCTCCTGATGTCTGTTAATGCTTATACTCCTCAGTCCTCCAGCAGCACATCCTCTCGCTCCCAGCTCTTTATGCACACCTCACTAACTGGAGTGAGAGCCTTTTAAAACCAGGTATCCTGATTAGCTTTAATTAATTCTAGCAGCTTCCCAATTGGCTACAGGTGTCCTAATTAGCCTGCTTGCCTTAATTAGATCTAGAAAGTTCCTGAGTGTTCTGGAATAGTCCCTGGGATATGGGACCTGCTTAACCTGGAACTAATGTATCTACCTTTTGATCACTCTCTTGTAGCCATCTGGCCTGACCCTGTCACAACACATAAAGACTACACATCTTGAAGAACTCAAAGAACTGTGGGTAAATAATGTTTCTTTTTTCTCCAAGTGATGGTTCCTATGTCTATTCCAAAGTGTACACAGTCCCTATGCGTATACATAGTCCCTATGTGTATTCCACTATGGGTGACTCAAAAACAGTATTCATTGAGGAGGAGGATGCAAGGACCCTTGCTTACCACCAATTGGAGGACTGCCCTGTTGAAGGATCCATCAGCTGTAGCAGTTTGCATCATGGCTTAATGATCTCCTGAAGGAGTGAACAGAGTCCCATTTGTGAACAGAGTCTCACAGAATTCCAGGAGCTGGACTTCTCAAAGTAAGGTTACCAATACAGACTGGGCACTAGTCGAGAGAGCCATCACACCTTGTGAGGGAGGAATTGCAATTAACTTGTAACAAAACAGTATGTAGCCCAAAATCTATTTGGAAAGTCTGAGAAGAGATTGCTTCCCCTCTCATACATTCCATAAAGGATATACACAGCCTAGGTCAGTGTTTTTCAAAGTTCAGGTCATGACCCAATACTGCAGTGGTTCCCAAACTAGGGGCGCCCCTTGTTCAGGGAAAGCCCCTGGTGGGCCGAGCCGGTTTGTTTACCTGTCGTGTCCGCAGGTTCAGTCGATCGCGGCTCCTACTGGCCGCAGTTCACCGCTCCAGGGCAATGGAGGCTGCGGGAGGTGGCGGCCAGCATGTCCCTCAGCCTGCGCTGCTTCCCGCAGCCCCCATTGGCCGAGAACAACAAACCACAGCCACTGGGAGCTGCAATCGGCTGAACCTGCGGATGTGGCAGTCAAACAAACCGGCCTGGCCCACCGTGGGCTTTCCCTGACCAAGCAGCATCCTTAGTTTGGGAACCACTGCAATACTGGGTTGTGGCATATAAGGCACTGGGTGGCCTTGCTTAGCATCCCAGGGACCTTAGCAGCTCTGGTCAGCACTCCTGACCAGGACGTTAAGAGTGCCGTCAGCAGTGCTGCCCAGCTAAGGCAGCTAGTGCCTACCTGTTCCGACACCACACTGCGCCCCAGAAGCAGCCAGCAGTGGGTACAGCTTCTAGGCAGGGGGGGCCACAGGGCTCCGTGTGCTGCCTCCCCCTGCCCCTGAGAACTGGCCTCCCCCTGGCCCCTGAGAACTGGGATGATGTCTGTGGGCAAGAGCCACACGGAGCTGCTTGCACACCTCCACCTAGGAGCTGGACCTGCTGCTGGCCGCATCTGGGGTGCAGCGCGGTCCGCAGTGCCAGGACAGGCGGGAACCCTGCCTCTGCACCCCGGCTGCACTGCTGACCGGGAGCCACTGGAGGTAAGTCTGCACCTCAAGCCCCTGCCCCAGTCCTGAGACCCCCCCAAACCCAGAGCCCCTCCTTCACCCCAAATGCCTCATCCCTGGCCCCAGCCCAGAGATCCCCACAAACCCAGAGCCCCTCCTGCACCCCAAACCCCTTATCCCCAGCCCAGAGCCCTGACCCCCTCCCACACCCCAACCCCCTACCCAGAGCCCCCTCCCACACCCTAAACCCCTAATTCCCAGCTCCACCCTGCAGCCATCACCCCCTCTGCCCCAGCTCCATTGGGTCGTGGACATCAACAATTTCTTCAACTGGGTCCCCAGGAAAAAAGTTTGAAAACCACTGGCCTAGGTGATCTCCTAAAGGATTTAGTCCTTTGCAGGTAGAATGCCAAAGCTTGATGGACGTCCAGAGAATCAAGTTTTGCCTGGTGGCATTTGCCTAGGGGATGAAAACGAGCAAGTGAGCAAGCTGCTTTAGATGGAATTCCGAGATTACTTTGGGGGTGAATTTTGGGCATAATCTCAGGGAAACTTTGTCCCTCTGGCAGATTGCATAAGGCAGATCAGCAATAAGGGCCCCCCACCCCCTGTTTACCCTCTGAGGAGATGACAACCAGAAAGGCAACCTGCATTGATAGGTGGACTAAGGAGCATGAAGGTGAATGTTCAAACAGAGCCTTTTTTAATGCTGATAGGGCTACATTTAGGACTACCATATCGAGGTAGTTTCATTCTTGGAAGACAGGTTCTGACGATCTTTTAGAATGCATACTGTAACAGGATGGGGGAAAGGTGAGCTGACAGCTGCTAAATGCACCTGCAGGGAGTGAAGTTTTCAAGGAGAGAAGGTAGTCCAAAATGGCAGGGATTATCATCTGATAATTCTCTGGGGTTATCAGGTGGCATTGGCACCATATTGAAAATATTTCCCACTTTGCTATGCAGCACTTCCCTGTGGAATCCTAAGGATGGACTGTACTGCCTCCAAACATGCCTTTTCTAGGTTTGTCATCCATTCAAATGTCAGGCTGTTAGGTGGAGGGATGTTGGCTTGGGATGTTTGAGCTTGTCTCTGTCCTGGGTCAACAGGTCCAGGAAGAGTGGGATACAGATGGACATGCTGACATCTGGAGAATGCTGGCAAGCCAGAATTGTCTTGGCCACTTGGGAGAAAGCATATTACCAATGCTCCCTCTTGCTTGATATTCCTCAGAACTCAAGGTAAGAAGGGAATGGATTGGAAGGCGTATGTCAGTGGGCCCAAACATTGAACTAGAAATGTGTCCCCTCTGGAGCAGTAGGTCAGACATTTCCTGTTTTTCTCAGATGCAAAGAGGTTAAGAAACCCCACTGCTGAAATACGTTCTGGGCTACCAACTCACGTAGCTCCCATTCGTGATCCCTAGAGAAATGTCTGCTGGGACTGTCTGCTAACATGCTATATACCTCTGGGAGATGCACTGCTGAGATGGTGATATGGTGGCAGATACACCTGTTCTACAGATTGACTGTTTCTGTGCAAAGAGCAGTGGATCTTGCTCCCCCTTGTTGAGGTAGTACTCTGTTGTCAGGTGTGATTTGGATATGCAAGGTCTGAATGAAGGGTAGGAAATAGTGGCAGGCTTCATGAACTGACTGTAACCATGAGGTAGGTATGCTCTGGCACTGATAAAGTCCAGGGTCACCCCAATAAAGTCTATAGCCTGCGAAGTGGGAATTAAAACGGATGTTTCTATTTTTACTTGAAGCCCCAATTACTGTATGAGACTGAGTAGAAATATGGTTGCCATCTGTACCATTTGATGAGAGTAACCATTCATTGAGGAAGGGGAACACTGATGAGTCCTGGCGGCAGAGGCAGGCTGCCACTACCAACAGCCTCTTTGTGAATACCCCTGGCACTGTTGTGAGGCCAAGAGCACACTGTATTGGTAGCGGTCCGCGCCCATGGTGAATCTCAAGAATCTCCTGTGCACAAGGCAACGTCTATGTTGAAATAAGCATCTTTTAAATCAAGATGTGTGAATTAAATCAAGCCAATTGCCTTTGTTCAGTGCGGCAACTATGGAGGCAGCATAAATATCCTGAACCTCATGGGAGAGATTAAAATGTTCAACTGTTTGAGATCCAGAATGGGTCTCAAGCCTCCTCTCCTCTTGGGAATGATTTTGAATAAAATTATTTCCCACGGTGCTGGAGAGGAGCTGGTTCTATGGGCCTTATTATGTCCCAGTTTGCAGATCATCCCGTTGAGTGGGTCTCTGTTTCATGCATGTCCTGGACCAATGGTGTAGGGACCTCCCTTGTCAGGATCGGTTCCAATAGAATCAGGGATTCTGGGTCCATGTAGATACACTGCCCCTGTGGACATTGCTATCTATCCCCTGAAGCAAGAGAGTGGACAGAGCTTCTTTCTTTCCATGGCACCAGTGGTATCAGTCTCATTGCAGTCTTTGGTTCTGGCATCTCCTTTTCACGGTGCATCAGTAGCATCAGTCTACAAGGTGTCCACTGTTGTTTTTCCCTAGTCAGTACCAGGGATGGTCCTGCTCCTACAGTTAGCATCTGTTTTGGGGTGTTTTTTTCCCTTCAGAGCCTGGGGAATGATACTGTGCTTGTGAGCTCCTCAGACTTCCATACTGAGGCACAGAATCTCACCCAACTTGGAGGGTGTCAGAGGCCTTCTTATTTCTCAGCAAGTGTTTACTACTCTCTTCATGTCCCTCTTTGGAAGAGTCCTTTAATTTACTATCAGTCCCAAAGCCAGAGACCACCATACTTAGAGGGCACTTCTTGGTTCCTCTGCCCAATGTACAGGGGGGTCTGATAGGCCAGGATCAGACTGGGGCCTCATAGCATGATCCATTACGAATCTTCAAAGTATATACTCAAGAGCTTGATAGGTTTGGCTATGAAAGGATCAGCAAATGCTGTACTTCAAAGGGATGTGGGCTTCCCTGAGGAAGTAGAGACACTTGAGGTGGTCATCACTGACTGGAAAGGCCTGAGAGCAAGATGCACACTTTTTGAATCTTGGGATCTTGGGCATACTATGGAGGAAGAAGTGGTTTGAATAGGGAGAGGACCCCCTAAGCCCTGAACTGGTAAGGGCTTGTCTACACAGAGACATTCAGGAAAGATCATCTGAATTAACTAAAGGTGTGAATTACAAGTGGACTAAATTGCATTTAGTTAAACTAAATTCCCATTGAGAATTCTAGTGGCCTTAATTCGTTTTAGGTTAATTCACTTCCAAAATGAATTTGGGACTTGTTTACATGAACAATTTGTTAATGACAAACGGGGGTCTGAATCCACCCTGCACTAGTTTGCTGCAGACTAAGAGTATGTCTTCACTACCAACATTAAAGCATGTAGTCGTGGCTCCAGCACTGAGAGAGAGCTCTCCCCAGCGCTGTTAACCTCCCCCTGCCCT
Source organism: Lepidochelys olivacea (assembly GCF_965140295.1). Taxonomy (NCBI): domain Eukaryota; kingdom Metazoa; phylum Chordata; order Testudines; family Cheloniidae; genus Lepidochelys; species Lepidochelys olivacea. The sequence goes on along the minus strand of NC_140417.1, from coordinate 25,518,423 downwards.
CCAAGAGCTCTCCCAGCACTGGTGCACTTTCTACTCTGCCACTTTACAGCACTGAAACTTGCATCGCTCAGGGGTGTGTTTTTTCACATCCCGGACCAAGAAAGTTTCAGCGCTGTAAAGTAGCCGTGTAGAGAAGGCCTAGCTGTTCATGTGGACCTTGCTGATGTGCATTAACAGTCCATCAGTTCACTTTGATCTAGGCCTCTATGAAATGGACTCGATCAAAGCAAGCTAACAAACTGTTAATGAGCATCAGCAGAGTCTACATGGACAGTTAGCCTGCAGCAGGCTAGTATGGGATAGAGTCACACCTCAGTTTCCCACAAACTAAATGTTCATTGTAAAAAAAAAAACAAAAAAAAAAAACCTAAAATGAAATAAGGCCACTTTAATTCTGAATGTGAATCTCCACACAGGCGGTTAGTGCAGTTTAATTAACCCACTTTTAATTCATACCTTTAGTTCATTCAGATTAATTTTTGAAGTGTCCTCATGTAGACAAGCCCTAAAACTACACTAAGTATAAAAACTATTTATCTAATACCTATTTAGAGATAATTACAAATAGAAGCAGAAGAGTGCTATCTAATGCTACAGCTAGCAAGAGAGTTCTGTCCCAGACCACAGGCTGCAGGAAGCAACTGGAAAGGCAGTCCATACACACCACCTCTGATGCCCTCATTTTGGGACATGAGGAGAAGAAGGGTGCAGGAACAGACAACACTGCAAGCTAGAATCCTCTGGTCTCAGGCACCTGGAGCGTGTGCACACCTCCAGTGGAATATACGCAGAGACCATCACTCAAAGAATAATATATTTTCTTTGCAATTCATGTTTAAAATAGACTTTTCTGCATATATTTGTTTTTAATCTGCATATTGGATCACCAGGTGTGAACTATATTCTTGTCTGCTCTTTACTATGAGTTCATGGATAAAAGCTGTTTTTAAGGTAGCCAGACTGGCATTCACATAATTCACATTGTCTGGACTTTGATCCTTTAAAACTATTTTATTGTAATAATTTGTTATCATAAACAAGGCTTCACATTCAAATTTACTACCACAACTTGTCTTCAGAACTCTGTCTACTACTTCCTTTATATATAAAGTCTATATAGTACTTTAATCCCAAACATGCTATATTAGCAAACTATATTTCATTATAACACATCAATAAAAAGTAAATTTATTTAATTTCTAGAAGAATAGTGGCAGCAAAACAGTGAAATAAAATTCCTAGGGAAGTACTTACCATGTTGTCTTTGATAACAGAAGGAGTCCATCCTTCAAAGGCATATGGGGAATGAATGTTGTCTCCATGAAAACAATCAAAGCAGCGGTACACATCATACCCATAATTCAGCAACATTCGTAACATGATTTCATCTTTTAGAGAATACTGCAGAGCTGAGGGGAAATGCGTCGTATTCACTCTGCAGAAGTAATTTACATTGGCCCCATGCCGAAGCAGTAGATTGATTAGCTCATAGTTGCCCATTCTCAAGGCTAGCTGGAGGCACTTAATGGGATCTTGATTTGGCAGGGCTCCAGCATCCAGAAGCAGCTGAGTTGAGCAAATATCCCCATTTGAGACAGCAAAATATAAAGCTGATTTCCTCTGATCATCATAGCCTTTGCAAACCCTCTCATGCAACATGAAATTGGCATCAAACCCAGATTTGAGGAGAAACTCAAGGCACTGAGGATGTGCTCCTGCTGCTGCTGAGTGAACTGGACTTATCCCACTCTCCTTAATGGCAGCATAATCAGTAACTGAAGCTAATTGCTTTAAAGCTCTGGAGAAAGAAAAAAGAAGGAATATATATCTATCTATTCTCTGGTACAAACCTTTGAGTTTCTCAGTGCTGCAGTCTTTGTTACATGCATCTTAGCTGGGTCACAGAATTGTGTTCTGCTTTGCTTACAGTGTTGTTCATTTACTACCAAACTAGTATCCTGACATACTACACATCTGCACTGGCCTTAACCTCTGACAATTACATGATAACCAGCCATGACTCCTACAGATTTCCAAATTACAGGACGAAGCATCAAATATTATGTCTTTCCCTCTTGTCTTTCAGGAACATTCCATTTCCCCTTTTTTGATCTAATGGAATGACATCATGACCCCTTAGAGAAGAACTTCTCCATCCCATCAGTTTGGAGAAGTCTGTAGAGACCACTCTTCGGTAACCTACAGAAAGTGGGAGAGCCCCTCTTTTGTTGACCACAATGCAGCGTTACTAGTAGCTAAAAGCTGTGGTCTGGGACTTAAGACATCAAGTTCTATTCCTGACTTGGGCACTGAATAGTTGTATGACTGTAAGCAACCCAACCCTTCCAGTGCCTCTGTTTCCCAATCTGTAAAATGAAGGTGTAGCAGGGTGGTTACCCGCTCCTGCCCTGTGGGGCTTGAGAGCCAGGGCTGAGGGCAAGAAAAGTTAGGCTGATTGGGGAAATGGCCGCAGCTGGGCGAAGCCCCAGTCAGGCTGCAGTCTGCCCCAGGGAGCGGGGCTAAGCGATGACTGGCAGTAGCCAGTGGTGAGCTGGAGCCGGTTCACTAGAACCAGTTGTTAAATTTAGAAGCCCTTTTAGAACCGGTTGTTCCGTGAGGGTTCAAAGTGGCGCCTTAGGCGCTGACTCCATGAGTGCTCCATCCCTGGAGCACCCAAGGGGAAAATTTGGTGGGTGCAGAGCACTCACCAGCAGCTCCCCGCCCCCGGCCCCAGCTCACCTCCGCTCCGCCTCCTCCCCTGAACGCGCAGCCCCACTCTGCTTCTCCGTCCCCCTCAGGCTTCCCGCGAATCAGCTGTTCGTGCGGGAAGCTGGGGCGGGCTGAGAAGCAGGCAGCAGCTTCCCGCTCAGGCCCAGGGATGCGGAGGTAAGCTGGGGCGGGGGGCGCGAGGACAGCTGCCCACGCAGCACAGGTAACTGGGGGGGTGGGCGCAGGGGAACCGCTCCCCACCCCAGCTCACCTCCGCCACCCTTGGCCTGAGTGTGAAGCCGCCACCTGCTTCTCAGCCCTCCCCGGCTTCCTGCCGAACAGTTGATTCGCGGGAAGTGGGGACGGGGGTTGGAGAAGCAGAGCAGGGCAGCGCATTCAGTGGAGGAGGCGGAGAGGAGGTGAGGTGATCTAGGGCCGGGCGCAGGGTGGGGAGCTGCCGGTGGGTGCTCTGCACCCACCAAATTTTCCCCGTGGGTGCTCCAGCCCCTGAGCACCCAGGGAGTCAGCACCTAATGTGCCACTTTTGATGTGATCAGTGGGGGAGTGGCCGCTCCTCCTGCTCCCCCCCAGCTATGCTCCCCTGCCCGTAGGAGCCAGAGGGACCTGCCGGATGCTTCCTGGGAGCTTCCCCCAGTAAGCACCTCCGGGACTCCCCACCTTGCCCCCCGGCAGGTGCCTTTGGTTCTTAGGGGTGGGGTGGGCACCCACTACAGAGACCCACGAGACCCTCCTGCCCGGTTCTGGGGGCAGTCGGGATGGGGAGGGGGGCGGATGGGGCCAGGGTCCTGGGCGGGGCGTCAAGGAATGTGGGGGGGTGGATGGGGCAGGGGTCCCAGGGGGCGGGGGTGGGCAACGACCCCCTCGTGGGGGGAGGAGGGAACCCGTTGTTAAGATTTTGGCAGCTCATCACTGGCAGTAGCCAAGACTGAGGCGAGGTGGGGGTAGTGGGTGGGGATTCCCCGGGGAGGGGAGACCCTCAGGGATTGTTGGGGTTTACTGCCAGGGGGCAGCACCCCAGTGGGAGGAGGCACCGGGTCCTGGGAGGGACTGGGGCCGGTGGTAAGGCAGATCACCAGATGGCAGAGGGCACTCCAGAGGCTGACAAGCTAATTCCCAAGGACAACCAGCAGGAGGCGCCGCCAGGTGAGTCCGGCTCTATTACAGAAGGTGATCCTTATTCCACAGGTATGTGTGACAGTTTAATGTGTTTAAAGCACCAAGTGCAATTGTTTTTAAATCTGGTCCTCCTCTCTGCAGGTATATCAGGAGAGAATGTGGAACAGCTCTGGCCTAACTCACCTGACCATCCAGTTAGAGCACAATAAGGGAAAGTTACTTACCTTACAGTAACTGGAGTTGAGCTGTGAGTATTTGCTGTAGGTGCACCCAGGACCAGAAGTCCCTCAATAGCAGTGTCCACTGGTCCATGCCTGCATGGGCTCATGCTGCAAGCTGAGGGCGTAAGAGGCAGTAGGGTCCAACCACCTCTCCAGTTCCTAGTCTACCACAAGTTATCCAAAGCAGAAGGGAAGGAGGGTGAGTCGTGAATATCCATAGGGACCACACATCTCCAAGTACTCCAGTTACTACAAGGTAAGTTCCCCTCCTTTCTTCTATGAGTGCTGGTCCGTATGGGTATTCACTGTAGGAGACTCCCAAGCAATACTTGTTGAGGAGGTGGGTGCAAGGAAGAACTCTTGCCACAGATCACAGGATTGCTGGACTGAAGGAAGCATCCTCAGATGAGGCTTGAACATCAACAGGTCTGACCATTGCACTAGGAAGGCATCCCTTCTGGAACAGGACCCTTGAGCATCCTAAGAGCAATAAACTAGAGACTTTGGTTTCATGAGCTGCACGGAGGTCACAAGATGGGAATCCCTAATGGTTAAAAATCCATTGGATCACTGACATCTTTGTGACATTGCCTGCTTAGGCTGTCTGCTAGGAAGTTCCTAAACCCCGGCAGGTGCACTGCGGAGAGGGAGGTTTGATGCTGGGTGAACCAGTTCCAGAGTTGCAGAGTGGTGTGGACCTTGCTTCTCCCATTTGTTTATTTATTAAACCATGGTCATGTTGTCTGACCTGAGCTGGATATGAGTGCAATGGTTGAAGTGCAGGAACTGCTTGCACACTGTGTGGAATGCTCAAAGCTTGAGAAGGGTAATGTGATGTGTGGCCTCTTGTGGAGTCCAGAGCCCTGAGCTATACATCCATTCAAGTTTGCTCCCCAGCCTAATAGGGATGCATCTATCATGATTAAACCTATGATTTTGTACGGACATTTTTAGTAAAAGTCATGGACAGGTCACAGGCAATTAACAAAAATTTACAGAAACCATGACCTGTCCATGAGTTTTACTAAAAATGTCCATGACAAAACGGGAAGGTTGAGCTGCCCCATGGCTGGGAGCTGGGACTGGGAAGCTCTGGGGGATTCCCCCTCAGGCGGGGGATCCATCCACCTGTGGGGACTGGAGAGCTGCTGGGGATGCCCTGCCACCCATGGGGACTGGGGAGCTCCGGGGGATTCCCCCACTGGCAGCAGTAGCTGAGGAGCTGCCAGAGATCCCCCGCTGCCCATAGGGACTGGGAAGCTGCGGGGGACCCCACCACTCCAGGTGGCAGGGGTCCCGGCAGGACCCTGGCTGAAGTCATGGAGGTCGCGGAAGTCACGGATTCCATGACTTCTGCAACCTCTGTGACCAAATCGTAGCCTCAATCATGATTATCCTTATGGGTGGGCTGGGAGTAAAGGGAACCACCACACAAACATTGTCCCTCTTTTCCCAGTAGGTGAGAGATGCTCAGACAGTGAGAGGAAGTCTGATTCTTTTATCAAAGGAGTCCTTGTTTGGAACATATACCCTTGTAGCCAAGTCTGGAGACTGCATAGGTGAAACCCAGCAAAGGGAGTCACATAGACGGATGCCGTCATAGTCCTAGGAAACCAAGTATGATTGCACTGTCATCTGATGACTGAGGCAAAGCTGGATACTGAGGTCTCTAATCATGAGGAATCTGTCTTGTGGGAAGTAGGCTCTGGCTGCATGGAAGTCTAGCACTGCTCCAATAATTGTTCTAGTCATTGTGGATGTTTATGCGGACTTTTGTACGTTTACTTGAAGTTCTCAGGAGTGGCATAGGTCTAGCAGGGCAGAATTGCTTCTTGCACCTCCTTATATGGCCATTCCTTGAGGAGCCCGTCATTTAGACAGGTGAATATACGGTGGTGTTGCCAGCCTTAGTACGCTACCACTACCATCATGACCTTTGTAAAAAATCCTTTGCGTCGCTGAAAATCTAAAGGGCAGCACCTTGTACTGGATGTGCTTTGAGCCTACCATGGGACACAGGGATCTCCTGTGCACCACGTAGATATCTATATGGAAATAAAAGCCCTTTAAAGCAAGAGCCACAAACCAGTAGCTTTCATTCAGGGAGCGGATCATAGAAGCCAGGGTAATCACCCTGAATCTTGAGTGACAGATGAAGACATTCAATTGCCTGATGTCCAGAATGAGTCTGCAACTCCCCTTCTTTCTTGGGGTTAGGAAATACCCGAGTAAAAGCCCTTACCCTGGTGCTGAGGAGGTACCTAGGTGGATTAGGGAGTCCACTTCCTCCTGGAGAAGCCTATTATGAGAGAGGTCCCTGAAGAGGGACAGGAAGCAAGGTTTTGGAGAAGAGGTAGTCAGGAACTCAATGGTATAGCCTACTGAGATGTCTAAGACTAATTTCCCTGAAATTAGATGCTGCCACAACAGAAGTAAATGGGCTAGACCAGGAGCGGGCAAACTTTTTGGCCTGAGGGCCACATCGGGTTTCAAAATTGTATGGAGGGCCGGTTAGGGGAGGCTGTGCCTCCCCAAACAACCAGGCATAGCCTGGCCCCCGCCCCCTATCCAAATCCCCCCGCCCCCCACTTCTTGCCCCCTGACAGTTCCCCCGGGGACTCCAGCCCCATCCAACCCCACCCCTGTTCCCTGTCCCTGACTGCCCCTAGAATCCCCGCCCAACCCCTCCTCTCATTCCTGACTGCTCCCTGGGACCCCTGCCCCATCCAACCACGCTTTCTCCCTGTCCCCTGACTGCCCCCCCGCCACCCCATCCAACCCCCCTCTCCTTCTTGACTGCCCCCCCCAGGACGCCTGCCCCCATTCAACCCCCCTGTTCCCTGCCCTCTGACTGCGCCACCCCCTATCCACACCCCTGCCCTCTGACCACCACCCCGAACTCCCCTGCCCTCTATCCAACCCCCGCTGCTCCCTGCCCCCTTACCGTGCTGCCTGGAGCTCCAGTGGCTGGTGGAGCTACAGCTGTGCCGCCCAGAGTGCCAGGACAGGCAGCCGTGCCGCCCGGCTAAAGCCAGCCACGTCACCGCGCAGCACAGAGCACCGGGTCAGGCCATGGCTCTGCAGCTGCGCTGCCTGGCCACCCAGAGCATTGTGTTGGCGATGAAGTGAGCTGAGGCTGCAGGAGAGGGGGAACAGAAGGCGAGAGGCTGGGGGCGAGCCAGGCCAGGAGCTCAGGGCCCGGGCCGGGCTGGATGTGGCCCACAGGCCATAGTTCGCCCACCTCTGGGCTAGACAGTGACCAAAAGGGAGGAGAGAGTGGTTTTGCAAAGACTGGTTGATATCTCTCAATCATCCTTTCAAAATGAGTTCTTGATAGATGGCTGGGTCTGGAGACGGGACAGTGGTGGTGGAGCGCTCGCATGAGCAGGGACAGAGTAGCAGATCTCACACTTTGACAGGATGTAAGATTCCCCTAGGTAGTAGAGGCAACTCTCCTGCAGATTGCTAACTGGGAAGACAGGAGGCCAGACAAGGCCAGGCTTGAAGCCTGGGACCTTGGGCATAAGTGCCCCGAATACTGGGGGAATAAAAATGGTGGGGGTGGAAACCTGATCTCTGCTAACTAACTACAACTTAAGAATCTACGAACTAACAAGTAAAACTTAATACAACCATTTACAATACTTAGAGGGAATGGATTGATGAAGCTAGAAGGCTGTAGACATAAGAGGGCTCTGCTCCAGAGCGTGAGCAGTAGAAAAGGAACCGGAGTGGTGGTTGTTTCTGTGTCACCCCTGATGTCCTTAGTTCACAGCACAAAGTGGCACAGGTGCGGACCAAATGGACATTGATACTGAAGCATTTCCCATCGTGGTGCATGGAGCACATGTTCACCCCACAGTGACTACGCATAGGGACCAGTATTCAAAGAAGAAGAAGAATTTTTATAAAGGACGCAAGAGGAGATGTAAGCGGTTAAATGTTTCTCCCCAAATGAAGCAAGTGGAGAGCCTATCTGGACTGGCCTGATACATTCAGGCACTGAAGACTCATGAAGTTTTGTATAAACTTTAAATGTATATATTTTGCAGAACCTATTTATCATTATTCATTCTTACTTTTCAAATATTTATTTCATTTCAACTCACAGAAAGTGTCCTCTGTATGCAGCTCTATGGATAGGCAAGTGACCTGTGTGTTTTGGCACATTGGCATCAGCTCCATACTCTAGTAAAAGAGACAGTGAATCTGGATTTCCTCCTCCAACAGCTTCAAATAATATGGAAGCACAATCAGCTGCCTGCGAAAGGACATCAGCACCTAGGGGAAGAAGGAACAAGGGTTTTCACAGCAGCTACTGTAAATATCCAGTAACAACTAGTATCTCTAACTTCCCAATTGCTTTAGAACTGTGACTTCTACTCTTCATGAAACATAAATGTTAGAGCAATAGCCAGTGTTTTCTCTCACGATAAATACTTTGAGGTAGCATCCTTAACTTCCTATGTGTTTGTACATTGCCTAGCGCAGTAAGGCCCTTGCTCTTTATGCATTATTGTAATATAAATCTTCATAATAATGAAACACCATAATTAGAAGATTGCATTGAATGTTATTCTGTTACATGAGTAGTTGTTTTTTGGACTAAATACAGTGCAATTAATTCAGCAGAGAACAAACATATGTAAGGGTAAATTAAATATGTACAATGCAACAGAATAGAGACCTGACAGGGAGTGAGATACATTTCATTACAACAGAAAGACATAGAGGCCATAAACTGAAAAAGGCTCACTTCCCAAATATATTATTTGAATATAGTACCTCTGCCAGGGGTTGAGGAACTTGGAGGAGGGGGAATTGTCACTGCAATGGAAATATTGCGGGGGGGGGGGGCTTATGTATACTTCCACCCCCCACTGTATCTTGTAAAAGTGAGAGTGGGACTGGGCTGGCACGGGGGTTGGGGGCAGTGGCAAGACCAAGATCCAGAGGAAGAGCTGGAGTGGCTGTTGCAGTGCAGGAAATCAGGCCTGCTGCTGGGGAGCAGGTAGGAACAGTTCTTCTTTCCTTGCCTTCCAGCCACTGCAGGTCCCAGCAGAGGCACCTGGTCCAGGGAAGGGACAGGGTCACATGTGCCAGGGTGGACTGGGAGACAGGGCACCAGCACATGGGCAGGGACAGAGAGGGTGTTCAGTGCACAGGGCACCAGCCACTGAAGAACTGCAAAGATGCCCTTCACAGTTTGGAACTGACTCCTCACCTCTCCACCCTCCTCACTGAGTCTCAGTAGCTCCCCTTGTTCCCCCTCCTGCCCCTCCACCCCCTCATTCACAGAGAGCTTCTGCTGGCCTCTGCCCCGCAAAACTCCCATGCCTCCGCAGATACACCCTGTGATAGTGTGTGCCCTGTCACATGCTGATGGAACCCATTTCAAGGCAGTTAGATTGTGGGGGACTGCATGCATCCCCTTCATTCCAGTATTACAGAACAAAGGGGGATAAAATCCTCCACCCCAAAGTGTCTCACTCGCTTCCAGAGACGGCTTGTCTACATGAGTAAATACTATTTTATTTAAGCATGATTGGAAATGCTTTCATTAGCTGACACAATGCGGACCACAACTTTGTGATTGGTGTATGCAAACACAAGTCATAGGCCAGCTAGTAATGGTTAAATCTCTATCATAGTGGTTCAGTTTAAATATTACAACATTTTCTCAAGTAGACAAGGCCAGAGACATGCTTTTATAGTGTAGGTCTGTGGAAACAACATTATGAAAGAGAGACAAAAGTTACTGTCTTAAGAATAAAATCTTGATGTTTAAAGTGACAGAGTGGGTGAGATATCTTTTATTGGACCAATTTCTGCTGGTGAGAGAGACAAGCTTTTGAGCTTACACAGAACTCTTCTTCAGGTCTGGGAAATGTAGTCAGAGTGCTACAGCTAAATGCACGTGGTACAGATAGTTTAGCACAAATATTGCAAGGGACCATTCAAAGTGAAGCGGCCCATTAAGATGACATTTACACTTTTTTTCATGGCAAAGTTAATGGCAATCAAGAAGAAAAGAAAATGCAGTTATCTTCTTTTTCCCCATCTTCAGTTTAATACAGTCTAGGCCACAGTACAGGATGAAGTGTTAGCTGAAGACTGTAAACTCATAATGAACATGGTCTCTGTAACTGTAAACAAAGGCCTGGTAGATTTAGCCTTCAGTTCTCTTTGGGAAGGAATATATTTAAAAAATTCCATTGTGTTGTGTTTATGCATTTATGTTGCTTGGTCACAAAACTCCTTTAGTTGGAGGTATCCCTTTAGTAACAAATGTTATATGTTCATGTCTTATAATGATTAGTTTAATAGCATTCTAACCACAAAACTTTTGAAAGACTTAAGGGATCTAGGTAGAAATAATAATGATTTGAAAAGATAATGTAGTATGGATGTCTTAGAAGAATATTGAAATTTAGTAGATTATGTAATGACACCAACAATTCTTAACTGCTGTGCTTCTCCTGTATTTTGTAAGAGTTAAGTTCTTCAGGTGATTAAAGATGTACTGTAGTGAGCAAACCAAAACAGGATACTGTGCCGAAAAAGTCATTCCTATGTGCTAACATGAATACCCTTGAACATACAAAGTGACCAGTGTAATTCATTCTAAAACACTCCACATAAAACCATCAATTTATATACTAGGTTGTATATATTAATACCTGTCCACTATGTTAGTAGTAAGAATGTCACAAGGCTTCCATTTCCACTCAAAACCTTATTTTGGTAAGGTAATATTGTACTGACAGGGGAGCTAGCAATTCTACTTTGCCACCGCCCAGACAATTATTCATGCCCTTCATGGAAGGGGGATTAATTTAGTCACATTTTGAAATCATTAATTTTCTGCCAACACATATGGCTGTGCAATTTCAACCCCTTATCTAGTCTAAAGAATAAAAGAACTTTGTAGGATCTTTCTGACAACCACCAGTTATTAAACCAACATAATGAACTGTAAAAAAAATTGTATATAAACTCTCACCTTTTCGCAGTAAAATTTCCATAATTTCTGTATGCCCAATCTGCGCAGCCAGTGCTAGGGGAGTGAGCCCATATGCACTGCGGGGATCAGGATCAGCTCCAGAACAAAGCAGAAGGTTCACCATATCTTTCCTGCCTAGTCTGGCTGCTTCATGTAAAGCTGTCCTCTTATTGACACACTGCAAGTTTACATTTGCTCCAAACCTTATCAGCAGGGAGGCAATTTCATATAAATCATGTTTAATTGCTGTAAAATAATAGGTGAAACATCAGCTATTTAAAAATATTATTTAACAATATTCTATACACTATTGTTTCTGTGTGCAATTGCCCAGAAGAGCCTCTACTCTGCTTTCAGCTGTTCTATTTATACACAGAGATATCTAAGAAAGAGAATTAATAGATAGGGAATACTTCCCTCTATCTCTGTGATCTTCTATACCATTAAAAAGCAGAGTAGTGTCATACAGAGGAGGGAGGTTAGTGCCCCACAGTTGCTTGCAGCACTTTTACCAAATGATGCAGTATCTGATCTGTTACATTCTCTAAATACTAAAGGTTATACAGCAGAGAACATGTAACCCAGGTGGCTGCATTAGAGAGGTGTACACCACCTCAGCCAAGGATGCAACTGTCTCTCTAGTGTAGTTGGCTTTGAAAGCAAGTTTCCCTGTCTATATGGCTTATCCACTTGGATTTGGATGTTACACAATGTTTTTTCTTCACTTTTCTCGTTCCTTGGCCCTTGTGCAAGAAAACAGCCACTCCAACAATGTGAATTTCTGAGCACACACAAGAAATTCATAGCACCCTTCTAAGGCTCAGACAGCAGGGCATAGGTGCTGGCAGTAGGGTGCTGGGGGTGCGGCAGCACCTCCTGTCTTGAAGTAGTTTCTATGATATACAGGATTTACAGTTTAGTTCAATGGCTCTTGGGACCACCACTAAACAAACTGTTCCAGCACCCCTTCAGCAGGGTCATTGCTTGTTCGTGGTAGCTAGGATCAAGTCAGAAGAAGGCAACATGAACCCTTTTTGAGGGGAGGACCTGTCTTGTCCCACCTAGACTGCTGAAGCCTTGCCATGTAGAATGCCTTGGGAAGAGGAGGGTCATCTGGACCTCCTTGCTTTTGAGGGATCTTTGAGAAAGAAATTCTTAACTTTATGTTTTCCCTTTTTAAAATTTTATCTCTCACTCTCAACCCCTTTATGGGGGGTAAGAAGCAGTTGCAGGGTCTGCTTTACATGTGACAGCTTGGCAGCCTGGGCAATCCCCAGCTGGAAATCCTGCAGAAGTTAGCTTTGTTGTGATTCTGCAAGGGACAGCTCATTGCACAAAGGAGCAAGAGTCCACAACATTTCATATGCTGGTGTGGACCTAGAAATTCCCATAGGACTTTGTAGCCTACTCCATTTTTTAAATTTTCTACTTAGCTGTCAAAGATATTGACTCTCCACCTATTGGAGACTGAAATAGCTGAGCTCTAGTAGCCAACAAGTCCCTGATATGCAGAAAATCACTTGACATCACCAAATAGCCCTGATGCTGGAAGAGAGGAAGTATCTATTGTTCATCACTAGAAGAAATGAGGTGGTTAATCTCCAAAGTTATGAGATACTTTCAGACCTCCAAAGGGGTAAATGGACTCTCTCACAATAAGTAACGCTTCATTTTCCAATCCTGGCCAGCCCCCAGAAGTGCAAAAGCAAGCACAAATGAGGGATTCTGAAAAAAAGTTAACTAAACTTTCTTTGAACTTGGGGGGGAAAAAAGGCATGGTTCACGTTTTGAGGGAAAGATTGTGCAAATTCTTATTTTATCTGAACTGATTCACCATTCCTAATATGTTGTTTAGTTATGGCTCATATACACTACAGTCATACCTGTCTGAGGAAACTTGTTTAATAGTATAGACAGGTCCTCAACTGGATTTCTGGTCTTTTGTGGATGTTAGTCCTTAGAATGGATTGGGATTTAGTTAAAGCATTGATACCAACTGGAAAGAAAAAGTAATGACAAAGTATTCCTCTGTCTTTCTCTTGGCCAATGGAAATATATAAAATTCTGGAAACTGAAAGTTTTACAGACTTTACAGTCAACAACAAAAGACTGCAAGATACAAAACAAATTTTTCATGCAGTGAAAGACATGAATAAAATTTCCCCCCACCGTAAAAATTATTTGATTTACCTATAACTAAAGAAGAATCTCCTTCTTCATTCTTAACATTAGGGTTGCAGCCACTGAGCAGGAGAAAGTGGACATTGTCTAAGAAGCATTTGTCTACTGCTACAAAGAGAGGAGTTTCCCCTTTCAGACTGGTCTGCTCCCACACAATGGGGTCTGAAGCTGAAAGAGACCCAGGAGAACAGCACACATTGGCAATGGAACTAATCATCAAAACTGACTTAGTAAAACTTTCAAATGAGGAGCACAGAATACTCTTTACCTTTCAGAGTTATTTCTAGGATGTTCTTGTTTAATTGTGCTGCAGCTTCATGCAAAGGAAGCCAGCCTCGCTGATCAGCTTCCTTAAAAGCAAAACAGTGCCTCATCAACTTCAGCAAGACTGCTTCTTGGCCTGCAGTATATAGAATCAGAATCATATCACACTATTTAGCATAAAACAGAAAGTTCACGACAATTGAAATCTAGACTCCACTTACATCAAGGAATATTTTGAGTATCACCAACTCCATTACTACAGCCAGAAACTGGCAACTTTGCTTCTCAAAACAATTTTCTATCTAAGGTTGAGTTAAATGAATGTAGAGCTAATGATAGTGATTTATTGGGCTCATTTTCTCTAGAGGAATCCTCCCAAAGCATTTCAGAAGTTGCATATATCAGAATTATATGCTTATAATCAATGCTTAATATGCCTCCTATGCTACAATAATACAAATAGTGAATAAATAGTACAAACATACAAATAAGAAATAAATAGTATAAACATTTGAAATTCAGCTGCCTCTGAAATAGAACATGACAGCTACTGAACAGCTCAAAGGAACTCTACACAAGAGTTTGCAACATGAAGTTAACACTTGTCCAACTGAAACTATATATGAATTTTCAGGTATGCAGAATAAAATTAAGCTAGAATTTGAGTAACACATAAAAGCTACTTTTACTACCTCTACTCTTGCTAAAAATGCCACAGAATCTTTAACTGATGATAAGTGGTCTGGTCTTCAATTCTACATCTCATCTGAAAGATGGAATCTCCAGTAGCATAGCGCCCAAAACATAGAATCATAGAATATCAGGATTGGAAGGGACCTCAGGAGGTCATCTAGTCCAACCCCCTGCTCAAAGCAGGACCAATCCCCAATTTTTGCCCCATACCCCTAAATGGCCCCCTCAAGGATTGAACTCACAACCCTGGGTTTAGCAGGCCAAAGCTCAAACCACTGAGCTATCCCTCCCCCTGGGTATTCAGTTCTTAGAAAGTGAGGGGAAGAATGCAACCTACTCAGTCCTTAACAAAACTTCCTACACCCATCAAATTAGAATAGAGTGTTGATGATTTGTGTGTTTGTACTTAACTGCCCGTATTGCTGTGATTATCTTTCCATGTTCTTTGCTCATAACAAAATGGAATCTGCACAAACAGAACAAAATAATTATAATTTATATCAGTTAAGGGAAAAATATGCATGCTATTAAAGTAAAAATAAGTAAGTAAATGCTCTATCTGCTGTTTAATAACAGACCAGAATCATTTTGACTTGTTTTGTAAATAGTAGATATTCACATCATTTACTTATTTATTTTATTTGCTGTTTCCCAGTTTGCACTAGTTACCTATTGTGACTCAATGAAACATATTCACTTTGAAAAGGAAGCTGAATTTCACATTCTCTTGATCACAGTTCCTAATCTTTGTAACAAAAATCCCACCGATGAAGGATAAGCATATAATTAGAACTCAGTTTAATACAGAAAAATAGTTTGTACTGCATGTTATAGCTGCATAGAACATGGGTATTTTTCTTTGCTATAGTCTGTACCAGTATAAACCATAACTCTTAGCACATATATAATAATTTTCAAAGAGTACAATATAAATACATTCTTCAATTTCAGTCTACATGGATTCACACCTCTTTCCCTCCCAAGAGTTATTTGGAAGTTCCAGGTTTGTACAACAACAAAAATATAAGATTTGTGAACTTTAGTCACCCTTTTGAGGAATGTGGTGTAAATGTGCACTGAAACCCCCAAACAAGTAAGTTTCAAGTGCTCTCAAATTTCACTTGGGAATATTTCAAACAGTTCACCTCTATTATGTGTACATATAAAAGGAGAGGCAGCTTATACATGCACCTCAGTAACATTAAGCAAGCAGGTTTCAGAGTAGCAGCCGTGTTAGTCTGTATTCGCAAAAAGAAAAGGAGGACTTGTGGCACCTTAGAGACTAACCAATTTATTTGAGCATAAGCTTTCCTGAGCTACAGCCCACTTCATCGGATGCATTCAGTGGAAAATACAGTGAGGAGATTTTTATGCACACAGAACATGAAAAAATGGGTGTTACCATACACTCTGTAAGGAGAGTGATCACTTAAGATGAACTAATACCAGCAGGAGAGTGGGGGGGGAGAAAATCTTTTGTAGCGATAATCAAGGTGGGCCATTTCCAGCAGTTAACAAGAATGTCTGAGGAACGGTGGGGTGTGGGGGGAAATAAACATGGGGAAATAGTTTTACTTTGTGTAATGACCCAGCCACTCCCAGTCTCTATTCAAGCCTAAGTTAATTGTATCCAGTTTGCAAATTAATTCCAATTCAGCAGTCTCTCGTTGGAGTCTGTCGCCACTAGCCATCACCTTCAGCCCCCAACTAAAACCCCTCCAATGCATTATCAAGGATCTACAACCTATCCTGAAGGATGACCCATCACTCTCACAGATCTTGGGAGACAGGCCAGTCCTTGCTTACAGACAGCCCCCCAACCTGAAGCAAATACTCACCAGCAACCACACACCACACAACAGAACCACTAACCCAGGAACCTATTCTTGCAACAAAGCCCGTTGCCAACTGTGTCCACATATCTATTCAGGGGACACCATCATAGGGCCTAATCGCATCAGCCACACTATCAGAGGCTCGTTCACCTGCACATCTACCAATGTGATATATGCCATCAAGTGCCAGCAATGCCCCTCTGCCATGTACATTGGTCAAACTGGACAGTCTCCACATAAAAGAATAAATGGACACAAATCAGATGTCAAGAATTATAACATTCAAAAACCAGTCGGAGAACACTTCAATCTCTCTGGTCACTCGATTACAGACCTAAAAGTTGCAATATTACAACAAAAAGACTTCAAAAACAGACTCCAACGAGAAACTGCTGAATTGGAATTAATTTGCAAACTGGATACAATTCACTTAGGCTTGAATAGAGACTGGGAGGGGATAGGTCATTACACAAAGTAAAACTATTTCCCCATGTTTATTTCCCCCCAACCCCCACTGTTCCTCAGATGTTCTTGTTAACTGCTGGAAATGGCCCACCTTGATTATCACTACAAAAGGCACCCCCCCCCCCTCGCTCTCCTGCTGGTAATAGCTCACCTTAAGTGATCACTCTCCTTACAGTGTGTATGATAACACCCATTGTTTCATGTTCTGTGTGTATATAAATCTCCTCACTGTATTTTCCACTGAATGCATCCGATGAAGTAGGCTGTAGCTCACAAAAGCTTATGCTCAAATAAATTGGTTAGTCTCTAAGGTGCCACAAGTACTCCTTTTCATTAAGCAAGCAGTCTACAATGGCAAGCATTATGGTGCAGGGTTACATATAAAAATACTAACATAAATAGACTATTACATAGTAATAGCTTGTAACATAGCTCCCAGTTACACTGCCAGAATATATTCCACAGCAAAGTATTACCTATCACTCTCTGCAGTATCTGTAACTGTCTCACTTCTATGGATATGCTGCAAGCTTTGTTGAATAACATTCTGGGTGGGGATGTCATCATCAAAGTCTTCATCATTCACATATTTAGAATCAGACATTTTATATTTGTATAACTTGGATCACAAGCAACGAGGAAAAAAAAGTTCTATATAGGAGGCAGTTTTTTAAATCTTCTGGTTAATTGTGGATTTCCAGAAACAGCAGAAGCCACAGAGGACTTAGGTACTGAAAGAAATATGAAGAATTGTTACAAATCAGAAACAATCCCCCGGCCAGTACTTTGATTTAAACACTGCAAAGACAGTCAACTGTTCTCTTCAGGGTAGGAAATATGTTCCAGTACATTGGTTTGTCATAGTTCTTTCCGCCCTCTTAGAGAGCAAACATGTAGAATAGCTAATGTTATGGCACCACCTACCAGAAAGCAAAAAAAGGAGAGGTTACTCACCAGATGCAGGAACTGGATTGCTTCAAGATGTGTCCCCCCTAAGGGTGCAGAACTTCAGGTGGACAGGCACATGCACACCTGAAGTGGTGCACCCATAAGAACACTACTAAAAGAAGAACAAAAAAACCTAATTAATAATTGGTATAAATGGCCCCTCCCACTTCAGTCATGTTGCCTCTTCTCTTTAGTGGCACCATAATGATAGGTACTCTAGAGTACCTTTATAGGAGGAGAGGATGTACACTAAGTATTTGCTATAATTTCCCAAACTCTTCTCACGTGATGCTTGGCAGTGGGGAAACAATTCATAGATCACTGCTTTTGCTCAAGATTTGCTTCAAACGAGGAGCATTTAAACCAAGGAGCCATCATTAACTGTCAGAAAAGCACTGCAGCTCTGTGTAAGAGTTCATGTTTTAAGTCTTCCAGTGAAAACCACACCAAAGTATGTGCCTCAAACCTGCCAGAAATTCTGATCCATGTTATTGTGGGCATCCAAAAGACCAATTTGCAAAATAAAATAAAGCTGTCCTGAACAGCACTACATGTTTGTGAATCTCAATAGTTCTACAGGACCGACATAAACTTTTGATCTACTAATTCCAGATGAAAGCTGCAATCAACAATGCCTGCGCACAAACAACGGAGTAAACACAGAGCACCATATTAATTTGATCTACATAAGGATGTGGTGGAATGGGCTTAGTGGAAATCAATGTTTGCCAAATGGAAAGGGTTAAACTATGTACAGAAAATTATATTCAGCCTTTTAATACTGTATTACAGACAATGGAGAATAAAAATTAAAATAGCTAAGATTCTCCTTTTAAAACTTGACAACTGGTTTTGATTTTATGATTTCATGGAAATATACTCATTAATGACCAAAACAATGAAACCATTAAACAAGCAAGATAGAAGAAATAATGAAAGTTACAAATCAGTTCTAGCAGAGCTTTCATAATAAAATGTTTTGAAATTAAAAAACATGCAGCCACTGCAATGGCAACTGATGGCTGCAGAGAGAAAGGGATAAAAATGTATATCCAATTGCTGGTAGAGGTCCATTTTATGTGCGCACAATTTACTAATTGCTGCTTTGCACAATGAAGTACGTGCCATCATATTTATAAAATCAGTGTTAGTCTGTTAGGGCCAAATCCTATTGTCTGTTTTTACTCAGACAAATCTCTCATGATTGACTTCCAGGGAGAGTCTGCCTAAATAAGGACTTCAGAACTGGCTCCCATTTATCCACAAATAAGGCACAATGAGAGAATGTCAGTACAACCCTTGTAGAGTTTGGAAATGTTCTAGAAACATTTTAAAGTTGAGCAGAGGAATTCATAGCAAGCTTGAATCATTTAATTTGTTACCCAGTCCAATTTACATATATTATCCAATTTACATTTATATCTCCAACTTATATATGTACAGTACCTAGATAAATATATTAGTAAAAAATGTAAACAAATAAATGTTTGTATTGCAGGCAAACTCAAAATTGATCAAAATACTATCAGTTATATACATACAATTCAAGTCTAATTATTGCTTTTGGGAAAATTTAAGAATACAAAATTTCACCATAAACTCAGAATAGAAAATAAAAGATTTTCTCTCACCTTTTTTAGCTTTTGAAAAGAACATAGAGGACCTCACGCTTTAAACAAGTGATTATTAAGTTGAATCTGATATTTTCATATATTGAAAAATGATCTCTGAAGAGTCCAGATCCATTAATAGCTCTCTATAAATATCTGATCATAAGATACTCTAGGACTTTCTCCACATTTCACACACGTGGGTTAGCTTGTGTCTGATGACATGATCTGATGAATTATACATCAGTAAAAGAAGAGATTAAAAGTCCAGACTCTTGATATAATATTCCAGATGTAATTGTTTTAGTGAGAATTGATGCTTAAGGGAAGTAATATGTTCATTCTCTACATCTGATTTAAAGAAAAATCCCTGCTGTTTTCACATGCTTTATCAACACAGAGTACATTTAAAGGCCAGGATTCATTACTGGGAGCTTGCCTAAAGGAAATGTCAGAGTGCAGATCAAACTCGGGTTTTACATAAATCAATACAGTTAAATATAAACAAAGAAATAAAATAATACATAAACAAAAGGAATTTTATGTTTTTAAAAGAAGACAATATTATGACAGAAGTTGCTCAAAACATGTCAATATGTAATTACAATTTTCACATTCAGACAAAGAAAAGCACATACTCTTGTCTGTGTGTGTGGGTGTGCATGCATGAGAGAGAAAGAGTGTGAGTGTGTGTGTAAGGGGAGGAGAAAAGCCTGTATCTGATACTCCTCTAGCGCCAACACACAAGCATCAGGGAAAGGTGGGACATGGCACCTTGGGTGGGGGCAAAGTTAGGATAGGGTTGGACTTCCTCATTTCATGAGTCTTGAGTTGCCCCACTTTGCAGCAACCTAAAGTACTCTTTCCTCCCAAGCACAGAGCACCTTAGGGGCCAGAAATTAGCCAGTACTCAGGTGTTCAACTCTTAGGAACTTGTCAGTTTCCTAAGCCCTGGTCTACACTAGGACTTTAGGTCGAATTTAGCAGCGTTAAATCGATGTAAACCTGCACCCGTCCACACGATGAAGCCCTTTATTTTGACTTAAAGGGCTCTTGAAATCGATTTCCGTACTCCACCACTGACAAGTGGATTAGCACTTAAATTGGCCTTGCCGGGTCGAATTTGGGGTACTGTGGACACAATTCGACGGTATTGGCCTCCGGGAGTTATCCCAGAGTGCTCCATTGTGACTGCTCTGGACAGCACTCTCAACTCAGATGCACTGGCTAGGTAGACAGGAAAAGAACTGCGAACTTTTGAATCTCATTTCCTGTTTGGCCAGCGTGGCAAGCTGCAGGTGACCATGCAGAGCTCATCAGCAGAGGTGACCATGATGGAGTCCCAGAATCGCAAAAGAGCTCCAGCATGGACTGAACGGGACGTACGGGAACTGATCGCTGTATGGGGAGAGGAATCCGTGCTATCAGAAATCTGTTCCAGTTTTTGAAATGCCAAACCTTTGTCAAAATCTCCCAGGGCATGAAGGACAGAGGCCATAACAGGGATCTGAAGCAGTGCCGCGTGAAACTTAAGGCGCTGAGGCAAGCCTACCAGAAAACCAGAGGGGCGAACGGTCGCTCCAGGTCAGAGCCCCAAACATGACGCTTCTATGATGAGCTGCATGCCATTTTAGGGGGTTCAGCCACCACTACCCCAGCCGTGTTGTTTGACTCCTTCAATGGAGATGGAGGCAACACAGAAGCAGGTTTTGGGAATGAAGAAGCTGATGATGAGGTTGTAGATAGCTCACAGCAAGCAAGGGGAAAAACCGGTTTTCCCGACAGCCAGGAACTGTTTCTCACCCTGGACCTGGAGCCAGTACACCCCAAACCCACCCAAGGCTGCCTCCTGGACCCGGCAGGTGGAGAAGGGACCTCCGGTGAGTGTACCTTTTAAAATACTATACATGGTTTAAAAGCAAGCATGTGAAAGGATTAATTTGCCCTGGCATTTGAGGCTCTCCTGGATGTACTCCCAAAGCCTTTGCAAAAGGTTTCTGGGGAGGGCAGCCTTATTGCGTCTTTCATGGTAGGACACTTTACCACTCCAGGCCAGTAACACGTACTCGGGAATCATTGTACAACAAAACATTGCAGTGTATGTTTGCTGGCGTTCAAACAACATCCGTTCTTTATCTCTCTGTGTTATCCTCAGGAGAGTGAGATATCATTCATGGTCACCTGGTTGAAATAGGGTGCTTTTCTTCAGGGGACACTTGGAGGAGCCCGTTCCTGCTGGGCTGTTTGCCTGTGGCTAAACAGAAATGTTCCCCGCTGTTAGCCACGGGGAAGGGGGAGGGTTGAGGGGGTAGCCACACGGTGGGGGGGAGGCAAAATGCGACCTTGTAACGAAAGCACATGTGCTATGTATATAATGTTAACAGCAAGGTTTACCCTGAAAGAGTGTAGCCACTGTTTTATAAAATGTGTCTTTTTAAATACCGCTGTCCCTTTTTTTTTCTCCACCAGCTGCATGTGTTTCAATGATCACAGGATCTTCTCCTTCCCAGAGGCTAGTGAAGATTAGAAAGAAAAAAAAACGCACTCATGATGAAATGTTCTCTGAGCTCATGCTGTCCTCCCACACTGACAGAGCACAGACGAATGCGTGGAGGCAAATAATGTCAGAGTGCAGGAAAGCACAAAATGACCGGGAGGAAAGGTGGCGGGCTGAAGAGAGTAAGTGGCGGGCTGAAGAGAGTAAGTGGTGGGCTGAAGACAGGGCTGAAGCTCAAATGTGGCGGCAGCGTGATGAGAGGAGGCAGGATTCAATGCTGAGGCTGCTGGAGGATCAAACCAGTATGCTCCAGTGTATGGTTGTGCTGCAGCAAAGGCAGCTGGAGCACAGACTGCTACTACAGCCCCTGTGTAACCAACCGCCCTCCTCCCCAAGTTCCATAGCCTCCACACCCAGAAGCCCAAGAACGCGGTGGGGGGGCCACTGGCCAACCAGCCACTCCGCCACAGAGGATTGCCTCAAAAAAAGAAGGCTGGCATTCAATGAATTTTAAAGTTGTAAACTTTTAAAGTGCTGTGTGGCATTTTCCTTCCCTCCTCCACCACCCCTCCTGGGCTACCTTGGTAGTCATCCCCCTATTTGTGTGATGAATAAATAAAGAATGCATGAATGTGAAGCAACAATGACTTTATTGCCTCTGCAAGCGGTGATGGAAGGGAGGAGGGGAGGGTGGTTAGCTTACAGGGAAGTAGAGTGAACCAAGGGGCGGGGGGTTTCATCAAGGAGAAACAAACAGAACTTTCACACCGTAGCCTGGCCAGTCATGAAACTGGTTTTCAAAGCTTCTCTGATGCGTACCGCGCCCTCCTGTGCTCTTCTAACCGCCCTGATGTCTGTCTGCGCGTAACCAGCAGCCAGGCAATTTGCCTCAACCTCCCACCCCGCCATAAACGTCTCCCCCTTACTCTCACAGATATTGTGGAGCACACAGCAAGCAGTAATAACAGTGGGAATATTGGTTTCGCTGAGGTCTAAGCGAGTCAGTAAACTGCGCCAGCGCGCCTTTAAACGTCCAAATGCACATTCTACCACCATTCTGCACTTGCTCAGCTTGTAGTTGAACATCTCCTGACTACTGTCCAGGCTGCCTGTGTACAGCTTCATGAGCCATGGCATTAAGGGGTAGGCTGGGTCCTCAAGGATACATGTAGGCATTTCAACATCCCCAACAGTTATTTTCTGGTTCGGGAATAAAGTCCCTTCCTGCAGCTTTGGAAACAGGCCAGAGTTCCTGAAGATGCGAGTGTCATGTACCTTTCCCGGCCATCCCACGTTGATGTTGGTGAAACGTCCCTTGTGATCCACCAGAGCTTGCAGCACTATTGAAATGTATCCCTTGCGGTTTATGTACTCACCGACTTGGTGCTCCGGTGCCAAGATAGGGATATGGGTTCCGTCTATGGCCCCACCACAGTTAGGGAATCCCATTGCAGCAAAGCCATCCACTATGACCTGCACATTTCCCAGGGTCACTACCCTTGATATCAACAGATCTTTGATTGCGTGGGCTACTTGCATCACAGCAGCCCCCACAGTAGATTTGCCCACTCCAAATTGATTCCCAACTGACCGGTAGCTGTCTGGTGTTGCAAGCTTCCACAGGGCTATCGCCACTCGTTTCTCAACTATGAGGGCTGCTCTCATCTTGGTATTCATGCGCTTCAGGGCAGGGGAAAGCAAGTCACAAAGTTCCATGAAAGTGCCCTTACGCATGCGAAAGTTTCGCAGCCACTGGGAATCGTCCCAGACCTGCAACACTATGCGGTCCCACCAGTCTGTGCTTGTTTCCCGACCCCAGAATCGGCGTTCCACAGCATGAACCTGCCCCATTAGCACCATGATGCATGCATTGGCAGGGCCCATGCTTTCAGAGAAATCTGTGTCCATGTCCTGATCACTCACGCGACCGCGCTGACGTCGCCTACTTGCCCAATATCGCTCTGCCAGGTTCTGGTGCTGCATATACTGCTGGATAATGCGTGTGGTGTTTAATGTGCTCCTAATTGCCAAAGTTAGCTGAGCGGCCTCCATGCTTGCCTTGGTATGGGGTCCGCACAGAAAAAAGGCGCGGAACGATTGTCTGCCATTGCTCTGATGGAGCGAGGGGTGACTGACGACATGGCTTAAAGGGTTGGCTTCAGGGAGCTAAAATCAACAAAGGGGGTGGCTTTACATCAAGGAGTATTTCAGGCAGGACTTCACGGAGGGTTCCAATAAGAAATGGAGCACCTGAGTTATTGTTCTTATTGGAACAAGGAGGTTAGTCTGGCCTCTGATTGATACGTGGCTAGATTTACCTCGCTGCACCTTCCCTGTGAGTGGCTGCAGTGTGACCTAGAGGAATGAGTCCTCTAGACAGGAGAGTGGGGGAAGCAAATGGGTACAAACAAATCTGGTCTATTTCTTGTTTTGATCCACTCCATCTATCTTTTACATCTTTGGCTGGCAGCAGACGGTGCAGAAGGACTGCATGCCATCCATATCTCATGGCTGCCCGGCAGAAGATGATGCAATAGGACTGCTAGCAATCCGTATCGCCTGCCTGCTCACCATAAGATGGTTCAATAGGACGGACTGCAGGACTAAAGAGAAAGACCTGGTCAAGTCACTCCAAATTTAGTCCTTGCGCCCATGTCTGCCCAGGCGCTCCCGGCCGACGCGGCCAGGAGCACCTCGGACATGACGATGACGGCTACCAGTTGTATTGCACCGTCTGCTGCCAGAAGGCAATGGGTTGCTGCTACTGTGTAGCAATGCAGTACTGCATCTGCCAGCACCCAGGAGACATACGGTGACGATTACCTAAACAGGCTCCATGCTTGCCGTGGTATGGCGTCTGCACAGGTAACTCAGGAAAAAAGGCGCAAAACGATTGTCTGCCCTTGCTTTCACGGAGGGAGGGAGGGAACGGGAGCCTGACGATATGTACCCAGAACCACCCGCGACAATGTTTTAGCCCCATCAGGCATTGGGATCTCAACCCAGAATTCCAATGGGTAGCGGAGACTGCGGGAACTGTGGGATAGCTACCCACAGTGCAACGCTCCAGAAGTCGACTCTAGCCTCGGCACTGTGGAAGCACTCCGCCGAGTTAATGCACTTAATGCACTTAGAGCATTTTCTGTGGGGACACACACACTCAAATATATAAAACTGATTTCTAAAAAACCGACTTCTATAAATTCGACCTAATTTCGTAGTGTAAACATACCCTAAGGGTTAAATAGCTTTGTAGAGTTTTTAGACTCATACAAGGGAAATTTTAACATTGAATGGAAAAATGTATCTACTGAAACTATTTTAACCACTTGAACTGAATTTTTTGTGTTCCATTTTACCCCTCTTCTTGATTCTGCATAATAAGCAGATATGGGGCACACTAATTTCTGAGGTCCAAATTCACTCCTGCTGATCCTGCTGATCCTGCTGAGGGAGGAAAGATGGCTGTGTCTCAACTCCCCTCCAAATGGCACACTATAGCTGAACACACTGCACAGAAAAGGTTAAGTCTATTCTGTGGAATCTTTACCCTTCCTGGTTATTAGGGGAGGTGGGAACGGCTCTTTGGGAGAGAGGCTTTAGGAGTCCTGAGAAAAGAACTCTAGAAACAGCCAAGCCTAAAAGAAGGTTTGAGGTGATCTTTATCTTATTATAGTTTTCTTTTTAATAAAGCTAAATCCTAGAAAGAGATGTGGGTGGTGAATTTGGACTTTATGTGATATAACTGTGTTTGTAAGCAGGATGCAAAAGGAGGTAATGTTTTTATGGCAAGTTGTGGGGGTTTTGTTTGTTTGGGCTGTTTATTTTTCATGGAAACTATACAAAAGGAGCTGAGGAGTTTACAATATTAGAAGCAGTTTAAGTAATGATGGATTGCTGGGAAGTATACAGGTGGGGCAGACAAAGGTGCATCTTAAATTCAGTTTTATCACATGGGTAAACAATTTCTTCCACCACCACCTGTGTGACAGCACACAAATTAGAGACGGGTCCAAACCAAAACACCAGATCTGAACATCGAGACTTTGCACTCTCGTGGTTTAGGCCTACAGTGCTTGAATGCTGTCTGCTATAATACTTCCCAAATGGGAGTTCAGACAACTTTCATTTTTTTAATCAAGATATCATTTGTGGTATTTTAATAAGTGACAAAAGAGATCTGTATACTTACTCATGACACTATATTACAAAATAATAAAATGAACACTCCAGATCATTATATATTTTAAAAATAGTAATAACATCATACAATTATTAAATGCAACATTTCAAGATCAGGAAAAATTTAGTCTGACCCCTCCAAATATAAATATATCAAGATGTTTCTCTGATACAATGTGCTTCAATTCCTCAGTAAAGGAAGGAAAAGAAAGATATGTCTGATGAGGTTTGCCTCTGAATTCTTCAGGGTTAGTCATCCAGCTGGCAGAGCAGAGCAACACCTCGCTTGATCCAGTGTTGGACTGGTTTATCAGTCTCTAGCAATAGCGCAATGACAAAATTAGTAGAATGTCCAGTAGTGGATAAGGTTCCCTTACGCTCACTTGTCTTGTAGAGTGGACAAATATAGGCACTAGATTTCTTTATGTCTGATTTTTTAGCTTCAAAAAGAACAAACAAAGCAATGAATTATATACTGTAGATGTACTAGATGAATAGAAATAATCTAATCTAATGTAAAAATCAAATATTCACTCTGATTTATTTTTAAAGCTAAATAAAAATTTGACAAATTATTTTCATCCAGCAAAACTTAAAAAGAAGTCACTCCTTGCTCTGATTTTCTTTTAAAAATTAATTTAGAGAATTTACATAGGCTAATAGACTAGAGGAAGTATGTTTGCTATTGTTTGCTTACAGGAATAGATGCCTTCCTGTACGACTTGCTTTTCAAATATTTCAAAGAGGTGTTCAAATCTAAACAGTTATATAAAAATCAAAGCATTTGACTAAAATACCATCAGGTTATAGTTTAGAGCATGTTAGTAAGTGCATGAGCTCTTCATCCGATGAAGTGAGCTGTAGCTCACGAAAGCTTATGCTCAAATAAATTTGTTAGTCTCTAAGGTGC
Source organism: Lepidochelys olivacea (assembly GCF_965140295.1). NCBI lineage: Eukaryota > Metazoa > Chordata > Testudines > Cheloniidae > Lepidochelys > Lepidochelys olivacea. The sequence continues at coordinate 25,491,768 of NC_140417.1, read as the reverse complement.
CACAAGTACTCCTTTTCATATAAAATTGGGGCACCAGGACAACTTTGATTCAGCAGCTCGAGAATCTAATCATGATTCAAGTTGTTTGAGTTCCGAGGCTACAGCTCTGGAGGAACTGTAATGTGCCCAGAGTGTTTACACATAACTCACACAAAGGTTTAAATCATGTTCTTTTGACGTCAGTCAGCTTCAATTAACAGATTCCTCCAATGTCAATAGAAGGGGTAAACGGACAGAATGGAATACTTTCTGAGGCTGACTTGCAGCTAGTTATAACTAAGTAGAAACTAAGCCACTGTGGAGAATCTTAAAAATATCTCCACTAGGAATGTTTGGAATAAATTGCTCCTGATCAAAGAAAGGAGGAACCAAATGACAGAAAACAATAGTAGAGGTCAGTCAGAAGAAAACATTATCAGTGTTTAGCCATCTATGGACAGTATTTCTGCAGCAGTTAATGAAACTTTGAGCAACATTAATTTTAACACATACGGGGTGAAATACTGGCCCAATTTAAATCAGTTGCAAATGTCCCACTGACTTTTATGGAGTCTGGATTTCAACAATCATGCTCTCTTTTGCCAAGTCTAGTTTATGCCTAAAAAATACATGAAGATCCAATCTGGAGGCAGTGAAATTTGCTTTATAAAACGTCTATCTGACTGGCTCCTCCTTTGTCCAATCCATGCTAAATAAACCTTTTTTGGGGGGGGGGGCGGAGGGGAAGAGGCCCAGATCAGATAAATTTCAGATAAAAAACTGGGTCAGCCAGTGAAAAGGCATAATGTTTGACAGGCAAGCCATTGATCATGTCAGATGAATGGAGACCTATGTGCATTTGGATTTTTTGGTGAGAGAGAAGGGCTGGTCTTTTTGCAGTGTCAAAGAAGTACATTACTGCAATCTCTTGTTGCATTAGAATCCAAAGAAACATTGGTTCCAGACCACTTTACTTACTTGGTTTTATCCAAATGATTGGTATCGAGTCAAAGAGCAACTTGGGATGCTGTTCAGCTAATAGTCCCCTGGTGAGACAACAAAGAAACTATTAAAACATAATTTTATAAAAGGTATATTTTTAAAAGAGATATTTTTGTATTTTACTTTGTTTGTTGGGTAGGAAGGAAAAAAGGGAAGGGTTGGGATGAGAAAGGGGAATGGAGATGACAGGAAGAGCAAGAGAAAGAAATGTCAGGACAAATACAGAGAATGGAAGCAAACTGAAAAGATGTAACAAGAGAAGAAAGAGAAGAAGAGAGAAAAAAGATAAACAAGAGCGAGAATGAAATAAAAGAAGAGAGGAGGGGGATGCAGAACAGAGCTGGTGGACTTCCCTATCTTTACCTTTTTCAAAGGGTCCAGTAAAATCATCAGATATCAAAAACACTTCGCTCATAATCCCACACAAGGGATAGGATTAGGCAATAACAAATAAAAAGCCATACTGTGCTCTGACCTTTGCTGTTTAAACTCTTGGAATAAAACATGCAGTTTTTCTTGCTGAACTACATTACCTTTAAAAGTGTCCATTAACTTGTAATAGTAGAATGAAAATTTAAAACCCACTGTAGATTTTGATTTTGTACAGCCACTTTTATGTGCGTAAACAATTGTGCAAGCAGAAGTGGGTATGCAGCTGCTTTATCAGCACAAATTGAGGTGCTGGATGCGTGGGTGCCAAATTTGTGTACCCTGAGGGCAGGTCTATACTAGAAGTGCTACACTGGTGCAGCTGCACTGCTGTAGCACGTCTGGTGAAGGCTCTCTGTGCCAATGGGAGAGTGGTCTCCCATCAGCATAATTACTCCACCTCTGTGAGAGGAGGAAGCTATGCTGGTGGGAGAGCGTTTCCCACCGACAGCACCAGTGTGGACAGCACTTAAGTCGCTGTAATTTGCTTTTCTCAGGGGGGTGTCTTTTTCACACCCCTGAGCAACATAAATTACATTGACTTAAGTGGTAGTGTAGGCCTGCCCTAATGTACATCAGGCATGCAAAACTGCAGACCAGTTGAAGTCGGCTGAAAACATGGTCCTATTTGCAATGTGCATTTTTCTGATTGTCTGGTAATTAGTTCCGACTACTCTGCATATCAGTTCAATTTTTTTTTTCAAAATGCACTGCTTCACTCCATTGGAAAAAAAAATTAGCTGAGATTTTCCATAGGCCCCTTTTAAAATATTCACTTTGAGGGCTGTTAGGGTCTGTACCCTTTCCCATCTATTTAGAAACCTTACAAAGTAACAAGTACCATATCTGAATGACTATATAAACAGTTAAACCATAGTGGGCCAAATCCTGCCCTTCTCTTGTGTGGGACCAAGATGTGAATTGGTGCTTATCTTCATCTAAGCTGCCTGCGTGCTAGGTGACTCACCCTGAGGATGGCCAGGTCAGCTGCAGCAAAGGGATAGGTGGGCTCCACCAGCTGCTCTGTGGTTGGGACTAGGAGAGCTGCTCATAGACTGGGGACCCGACATAAAAAATTCATTCTGTACTCACATAGTAAGTGCTGTAGGTTTGGAGAGGAAACACTATACTATTCACTTGCGAGATACATAGCCCCTGAAAACCTGTTTCAAAAAATCAAGTCCCTCTGAGGTGTCTCAAATTGGGCACCTGGAAACTGATGCAACAAGAATCTGAAAAGAATCACTAGTCACTTTTGAAAATCTTGGCCTTACTGCTTTGAATGGTTCTGTGACTCATGTAGAAGGGCAATTTCATGAAAGAAAACTGCATTTTTATTACAAGTAAGCACAGTGCAACGTTCCCAATACTACAGTATCACAGATTCATTGTGTTTTTTCTTGTCAAGATCTTTTGGAGGAAGGAGAAGATTTTAAATTAAGAGTATATCATTGAAATGTTGAAATGATGTTAAAATATTTCAACAAGTCTAATATGAGCGCATAAGAAAGTTTTAGATTTATTTTAAAATTTTAATTACTGACTTGGTCCTGTCCCAGCGAGCTCCATCTAAAAATAATCCATGGATATAAACACCATCTTCTGGTGCAGTAGCAGATGTATCCTTAGGAATGACCTAAAAAGAAATACATGTTAATACTTGTTAATACATTTCCACAGTAGTTTTGTTTTAGAGCTATTAGCTCTACAAGCCAATCTTCAAGAGAGCAACCCCAAGTCAGGATAAAATAGTGAAGCCTCTTCGTTCAGTACAACTTTACATCATCAACTGTTAAGATGGCAGCTTTCTATGTGACTGTTAATTATCCTTTATCATCATACTTAGAACACTCAAGTTTATCAAGTGATTTGTTTTCCTAATTAGGTGATTAAGTGTAATGAGGAATATACTTTTAATAGCATTCCTTTACAGATATCAAGTGGAAAACAGCATGTACTACTATTCAACATGGTTGCAGATCTACAATGCCATTGCTAATCAAGGTCTCGATCCTGCAATAAGATATATGCAAGTGAACCCATCCAATCAGGCACAGGGTCCACCTGGTATATCTCATGGAAACATCAGGACCCATATTAGTAAAATATATTTTTATCACTTATCCATACCTGAAATTCGTATCCCAGCAGGTCAATGGGAATGGTGTACTTCCTGGCATAGTTCTGCATGGCTCCAGTTAAAAAAGCTTGAGTAAAATAGAATCCTGACAGCCAAAAAACACTGGGCTTTCCTAACTCATACCAGTCCTGGGAGGAGGAAGAGAGAGATACTTTCAACCATCTTTGCAAAAAGAAAAGGAGTACTTGTGGCACCTTAGAGACTAACCAATTTATTTGAAAATAAGCTTTCGTGAGCTACAGCTCACTTCATTGGATGCATACTGTGGAAAGTGTAGAAGATCTTTTTATATACACACAAAGCATGAAAAAATACCTCCTCCCACCCCACTCTCCTGCTGGTAATAGCTTATCTAAAGTGATCACTCTCCTTACAATGTGTATGATAATCAAGTTGGGCCATTTCCAGCACAAATCCAGGTTTTCTCACCCCCACCCCCAAACCCACTCTCCTGCTGGTAATAGCTTATCTCTGACTGGTTTATGAATGTTATAATTCAACATTCTTAATATTCATAAACCAATCAGAGAACACTTCAATCTCTCTGCTCACGCGATTACAGACATGAAAGTTGCGATATTACAACAGAAAAACTTCAAATCCAGACTCCAGCGAGAAACTGTTGAATTGGAATTCATTTGCAAATTGGATACAATTAACTTAGGCTTGAATAGAGACTGGGAGTGGCTAAGTCATTATGCAAGGTAATCTATTTCCCCTTGTTTTTTCCTACCCCCCCCACCCCAGACGTTCTTGTTAAACCCTGGATTTGTGCTGGAAATGGCCCACCTTGATTATCATACACATTGTAAGGAGAGTGGTCACTTTAGATAAGCTATTACAGGCAGGAGAGTGGGTTTGTGGGGCGGGGGGGAAGGGGTGAGAAAACCTGGATTTGTGCTGGAAATGGCCCAACTTGATTATCATACACATTGTAGGGAGAGTGATCACTTTAGATAAGCTATTACCAGCAGGAGAGTGGGGTGGGAGGAGGTATTTTTTCATGCTTTGTGTGTATATAAAAAGATCTTCTACACTTTCCACAGTATGCATCCGATGAAGTGAGCTGTAGCTCACGAAAGCTTATGCTCAAATAAATTGGTTAGTCTCTAAGGTGCCACAAGTACTCCTTTTCTTTTTGCGAATACAGACTAACACGGCTGTTACTCTGAAACCTGTCAACCATCTTTGCTATTCAGTATAGGCCTAGGTAGTATCTGCAATTTTCCACAAAAAATTTAGCCATATTCTACACAACCTTGTTTAGAAAGTCTAGATATAAAGAGTCAATTTTTACCAACCCATGTCCAAATCATCCTTTAATTTTAAATCAAACAGAATTATTAGTAACACAATCCCTCTTGCTTTACCTGCAAGAATTTCAGCCTCGCTAGAAAATCTAGGATATAGCTCCCCAAAGGTTTAAGACTTGGGTATGAACGGTTAGCCCAGTTCTCGGCAACTTTTCCAACAAGCAGACTGCCGCTCAGGGCCTCTAGCTCAGAATCCATAACGACCAGTCCTTTAATGGCCTTTTTCAGATTTATTAAGGTAATACGTATAGTTCGGAGTAAACTAGAATTAAAAGAAAATATCACAGAACTATCACTAAAATACAACAGGTTTGACATGATTTGTCAGACATGAAATCACCATCTCAAGAAATAATATTACATTATTGTGATGACTATGAAAAAAGTACATAACCAGGTTTTCCTCATTCACAACTTGCCATATTTGCAAAATTACAGATTGTGCCCATACTGTTGCCATTTAATAGACCTTTTCTTCTGCTTATCTAAATGTCCATTGAGGCACCATCTTCAGTGGTTATAGCATGTGACTGTCAGGGGACCTGAGTTCTATTCCAAATACTGCCACTGACTTGCTCTGTGGCCTGGGACAAATCTGTTAATTTGTGACGCCTTTTCTCCATCCCATCTTCCTGGCTTTAAAAGGTTCTGTGAGGTTTAACTCGTTATTAAGGATAGGAGTCTGTCATGGAGGTCATAGATTCCGTGACTTTAATGGACCTCCATGACTTCTTTGGCTTCAGCCCGCCACAGTGGCAGGGCTGGAGCAGCTGTCAGCCCCCACCCAGGAGCTGTGGTAGGACTGGAGCAGTGGTCGGTGGTCAGCATCCAGGTCCAGAGCAGCTTCCAGGGACCGGAGCAGCAGTCAGTCAGCCCTCGCCACAGGAGCAGCAGCCGGAGCAGTGGCTGGGGCTGGGTCAATCCCCAGGGCCAGAGCAGTGGCCACCACCACAGGATCAGCCACTGGGGCTGCAGCAGCTGCTGCCGCCGCAGGAGCCTGAGTAGCCCCCAGTGGGGCTCTTACTGTTAGTCCCCCCACAGGGTATTTTTAGTAGAAGTCAGGTTGCAGACTTCCATGAATTTTGGTTTATTGCCTGTGACCTGTCCATGACTTTTACTAAAAATATCCATGACAAACTCTTAACCTTACTGATTATGAACTGTACAGAGCCTGAAATGACTAGATGGAAGGTGATATAGAAATTCTAATTATTTTCAACTGGTTAAAAATAGTTGAGTCCAAACCAGAACCTAGATCCAAGCATCCCTGAATCCAAAGCCAGACTTTTCAGTTTGCCTCTGTCACTTTAATGGGCTAAGGCAAAATTCCTGATCTGGAATCCCCCAATCTTTGGGAAAATTCATGGGGAGATCCAATGCTCCAGTGCAAAGTCCACCTCTTGCTTAAAAAAAAATAGAACACTATGCAGTGAATATTCTTGGGGAAATAATGGTCCAATGGCAGCTGTGTAAGTTCATCTCTTTCTGTTTACGTAAAATAAAATATTTCTGTTAAAATAGTCGAAGACCTAATGGGGCATTTTGTTTTATGCATTACTTTGAATTTCATAGTCTCTAGCCTATACTGTCCTGGCAAGAAATTAAAACCACAACCCTAAAAATAATAGAATCACAGAAGTGTAGAACTGGAAGGGACCTCAGTAGATCATCTAGTCCAGTCCCTTGCACTCAAGGCAGGACTACATAATAACTAGACCATTACTGATGGGTGTTTGTCTAACCTGTTCTAGAAAAAACCGCCAGAGATGGAGATTCTACAACCTCCCTAGGCAATGTGTTCCAGTGCTTAGCTGGAACAATGTACAATATGTGTATGGAGTAGATGGGGAGGCAGGTTTCAGATAACAGCAGAGAGGGAAAGGAGTATGTGAGAAATAAGGGGAGTTTGGAGAGTGAATTAAGGGATCTGATAGAATTATGGGAGTTCTTTATGAGAGAATTAAGGGATACAGGGGGAAAGATGAGCAGAGTGAGGGGGAAGGTCAAGAAGGAGAAAAATAATGGTGGCAGGAAGAAACAGGGAGCAGACAGAGACAAAATGGGAGAAAAAATAGGAATTTGGGCAAAGTGGGATGGAGACTGGGGACCCAAAGGAAAAAAAAAGAGTAGAGGATTACAGTTGACAGCAAAAAGAGAGGAGGTGAGGGTATAGGAAGAAAGGGGGAATCAGGGAAGAGAGAAGGAAAGTGATGGGGCACAGATAGGAGCAGGTGAGAAAATAATAAAAAAGAGAGAAATAGTCAGAAAGGAGGAAAAAAGGAAATGATACAAGCACACGAAAAATGAGACCAAAAAGAAGAGGATGGATGGAATAAAGAAATGGAAGTGAAAAATAAAGCAATACAAGCACAACCCTGCAGATGACCCATTACCAAACTTTTCTTTGGACCCTCCCCCCATTACATACCTTATCCCCCAATTCATTTGCCATTTAGATATTTTTCCTTAAATCCAACCAATATTCTGTCTTGCCTAACAAAGGAAAAGTTCTGAGAATGCAGACACTACTGCAGGCAATTAGAACTGAAGCAAATAATTATAATAAAATAAAGGTCTTCAGAATAAAGAGTCTATAAAGAGACTGCACTGGATGCCTGGCAGAAAAGGGATCTGCTGTGAATGGGTTGATAGAAAGTACATTTGAATTAAATTAATTAATTCCCTTACTTGTTAAACCTTTCCATTTCTTGCACCAACACAGTGTTCATACTTTCCTCATATCTCACAGGATACTTCTGTAGGGAAGCTTCAATGTCAAAATCATTTGGAAGCTGCAAATGTCAATATATTTGGACACATTTTGATTAGTGCACATTTTAATTTACAATGGTTTCAAAGCAATATTAAAAGCAAAGAGACCCAAAGTAACCACATAAGCTCCATGGTGAATGACTGATATTCAGTAAAACACCCTACTGAATATTGGTTGGTCAATAAAAATATCTTGAACATCATTGAAAATGTAAAAATAAATGTAAATGTTTTAATGATTGTGAAGTTCTTTACAATATTGAATTGACTTTTCCTCCAGGTTATTTGCTCTGATTTCTCTCCCTTCTACTCTTAGCTGCTCAGCGACACTTCCCCCACTTTAGATATGGCTGTGGCTCCCCACAGTCTGATAAGCGCTTCACTTTCACTTTGTGTTGGACAGCTTAATGCTCCCCACTGAGTTTTTCCCAATGCATAATGAAGCTTAGGAATCAGAGATGTAGCACAAGGATAGGGAGAGAAAGAGAGACCCATACTTCAAAGTCAATGTTTTATTTCTAAAAAATCATTATTCTATTCAGGTTATTATGCCATGCCCATCACCATGGTATCTGAGTACTTCCTAATAAACAAGGAGATTTAGGTTAATTGGACAGGGTTAACTTTCTATTCCACTCCCGTCCCTTGTGCATGAGATCTGTGAGAGTTTTTGTTTGTTTTCTGAGTAAGTTAATGTGTATTTTTCTTAAGGAAAAAATGATCTTATGTTTGGAATGGAACTTGTTATGATTTGCTGTAGTTCTTATGGAGAATGAGGAACATGGCACAGCATGGGGCTAGCCCCCAAAAGAGCCCTATCTCCTGCATACATGAGCTTTGCCCTTGCACAATTCCATTATTTCTGAGGAGTGTAGGTGTCAAAGGTGGTCATGGTCCTTGAGGAAAAGTCTTTTAGGTATCCTGAGCCCAGGCCATTTAATGCTTTGAAAATAAGAACCAAGAACTCAAACTTAATGCAATGTTCTAGGGGAGTCAGTGGAGAGAGTAGAGCTGCAAGTTGTTCACTAACTATATTTGTTGCTGAGACAGTGTGTTGTTGCAACTGCATTGTTGCAATCCCAAAAGGAGGTGAAAAAGGCATTTCTGTGGTCACACCCTTTGTGGCTCAATCGTCTGTCCAGTTGCCTATTACCATTTTCTCAAGGAAGAACATTAAGCTGGCCAGGTAATGGTGGGAGTATTTGTTATTCTAATCAATTATTATGCTATTTGTCTTTCTACATTACCTTAATGAGAATATCATCAGCAATTTCATACAGAGTGCTGTCACCGCCTCCCGAGGAGACTCCCTGCGTGCTTCCTCCTTGTGTTAGTATCAGAGATTCAAAGAGGAGTTTTGTTTGCTGGAGATCCTTTGAAATATCCACATTTTCATGCAACCCAAACACCTCTGGCTGTTGACTAAATGGAAGATTCTATGGCAAAACATATTAAGTAAACAATATATTTAATTAGATAAATCAGTTCATTAAGGGCCTGATCTTAAGCTTATTGATGGAAAGATTCCATTAGCTTCAGGGGACATTGGATCAGGCCTAGAACCATGATCTCACCAATAGTGAATCCCTTGACAATGGCTTTCTAGTCTTTATACCAGGCCCTATTATCTATCTGTTCATCTCCTCATTAAGTTGTACAAATTCTGGAGTGCAACAAAGTCTAGGGTGTGTCAAATCACAAAGCACTTTAGATCACAACATACCTGCAAAGGAGCCAAGGAAAGCAAAGAGGATGGGCATCAAATGAAAAATGAAGCACACATAAAAACGTTATTTTTAAATGTCGAGAGGCTCAGACCCAGGAGGGTTGTCTGCTTAGTGTATCATGTTTGTAACCTCTCAAGGCTTTTCCACTAACCTTTGAAATTTTTGTTGATCTGTGAATCCTAAATAAACTACCAAGAAAAAATTACATGGGAAAAAAATCCCATGTATGACCAATAGGATCTTGGTAAACTGTTTCCCTTTCTCATTTCCAGGTTATCCATCTTTTGCACAATTCATAATTCCAGAAACTTGTTGCTGGAAAACCAACTCCTGTCCTCAACGCAAGACAGCAAGATTTGAAGCACAGTTCTAAGGAGTAAATGCTCTAAATGAAATTACCACCTCATATTTCACCCAGATCAGTTTGTGGTTTGATGCTGTCTTATTTCACAGTCTAAGGAGAGTCTGGCGAGGTCAGTGCTTAGAAAGGAGACGTCTCAGAAAACACCTAGCACAGCAGAGAGTAACATTTGTGATTCAGTGTTATAGGATTCTTCTCCCTAGAACCGTACTGAAGCAATGCATGGACTTAGAGCTCACTAAACATCTTAAGGCACCTTTTGCAAAAGCAGAAGTGCTATCCCCAATGTTCTGCCAAATTCCAACTAAAAGTAATTACATTTGAGCTGCCTAAATTCCCTTGAGGTTTCAGTTAGATGTATTCTTTACTTCCTATTCAAAATTAATGGTGGACTGTTCTATAGCTTCTGTGCTCTACCCCAGAAGTGGCTGTATTTCAGTGATGTGAGGTACTAAGAGAATTATTATTTTGTAATACAATTTAAGATCCTTGGAGCAAAGGCATTATAAAAGAGCTAAACATTATTGTTTTAGATGTTCCAGCATTTTAATATTAGAAAATGAATTTGTTACATTCATGCTGTCTTATTTCACATGTCTTATTTGAGTCAGCAGTGTGCCCTTGTTGCCAAGAAGGCCAATGGTATTTTGGGATGTATAAGTAGGGGCAATAGCGAGCAGATCGAGGGACGTGATCGTTCCCCTCTATTCGACATTGGTGAGGCCTCATCTGGAGTACTGTGTCCAGTTTTGGGCCCCACACTTCACGAAGGATGTGGATAAATTGGAGAGAGTCCAGCGAAGGGCAACAAAAATGATTAGGGGACTGGAACACATGAGTTATGAGGAGAGGCTGAGGGAGCTGGGATTGTTTAGCCTGCAGAAAAGAATGAGGGGGGATTTGATAGCTGCTTTCAACTACCTGAAAGGGGGTTCCAAAGAGGATGGCTCTAGACTGTTCTCAATGGTAGCAGATGACAGAACGAGGAGTAATGGTCTCAAGTTGCAGTGGGGGAGGTTTAGATTGGATATTAGGAAAAACTTTTTCACTAAGAGGGTGGTGAAACACTGGAATGCGTTACCTAGGGAGGTGGTAGAATCTCCTTCCTTAGAGATTTTTAAGGTCAGGCTTGACAAAGCCCTGGCTGGGATGATTTAACTGGGAATTGGTCCTGCTTCGAGCAGGGGGTTGGACTAGATGACCTTCTGGGGTCCCTTCCAACCCTGATATTCTATGATTCTATGATTCTATGCAGAAGTAATTTTTTAACATTAATGGAATATCAAATTAAAAATGACACATCACTGAAAATATTTTATTTTTGCAACATTCACTAATGTAATTAGACCGAATATTATGTGAGCTTCCATTTTACAAAGAAACCAAGTTACCTTAATAAATTCAATGTAGTCCTCATAGGTGCCTTTTGGTGGTGCATAGTAGTTGCCACTGGGAGAAAAGGCAAAGCGTGGGTTTTCAATTATATCTGGATTATAAAAATCATCCAGCATAGTCATTAGTAAACGTCTGTCCCAATCATCTGTCACTCGTCCTCCATAGTTACATTCACCCGTAAGGTAAGATATAGCTTCAAATGGAACATGGTCATATTCATTTATGAATAGCTGAAACAACGAAAACAAATCTAAGACACTTCACCACCTTGAATCCCAATTAGGCTTGTAAATCAAATCCTATAGTTAATTAGAGACACAGTGTGATCTGCCTTTTATTATTAAATAGGAAAGGAGCAGAGATGGGCCCACAAACCCAGCGGACCCTTCCATGGAGAGGCCTACAGAGCAATAGTGGAACACAGTGTGGAGAGAAGAGTATGCTCTAACTCGTACAGAGCTACAGTAAATGTTTTCCCCTAGTGCAGCAGCAAATTCAAACTCTGAAGTCTTCACTCAGGTAAAATTCCCATTTGAGGTTAATGGGAGTTTTTTTGAGTAAGAACTGGGCAGAGACCGAAAGATTTGTCCCAGAATTAACAAATCATCCAATCATTCTTACAGTATTTACAATTGTGCATATTCTGAAGCCTGATTTTTCTAGCAAAGGCATGTTTCTTTCTTTTACCAAGTCTCTTTGGATGCTCAGAGTATCTTGCTTTTAACCTTCAGAATGTTTGTCTCTTTCAGTGACTCATCATAGTTTTTTCCAGCAGCTCAAACTCAACATTTCTAATTCCCACCCTAAACTCTCTGGACTCTTGTCTAGATTGGTCAATTGGTAAAATTTTCTCAGGAGTCCTATAGAGCTAGTCAGACAGGACAGCCCTGGCCACTTGCTGTGTATCAAAATTTCCTTTGACTAAGAACTGTGAGCAGTTTGATGGTATCTACTAGTTTGATGGAATCTACTCAATAGTGAGACCTCCTTTGAAATATAGTTTTAACTCTGTTATACTGAGTTCCAAATGGCTTTGTGAATTTTTTTTTAGAAAATTTATCTAAATCTAATGAAGAATTTCTTATTTTTATAAATATAACATGGTCTATCTTATTTATCTTTGTCTCAATAGCAAAGAAACCTGAACTAAAGTTGTGGAAACCTGTTTATGATTGTGTGCTTGAGCATTTAACACAGCCATTTCTGTATTGTGGATGCAACAGTAAATGAAGACTTTACCTGCAGCTGTCTGATACTGATTCGCAAGTCTGATTCATTAAATCCATATGGGATATTCCAACCAAGAGGGCCAAACTTCTTTCTCTCCTGAACAAGAGCATGAAAAAAGCAAACTCCAAAGAGCAGTTTTTCCCATGTCTTTAAGAAAACAACAACAAAAAGTATTAACTGGCATGACTGCGTATGGTCTTTAATTTATGCAGACGGCTGAAACAACAAAAGCAGTTTGAAAAACATTTTATTAACATTTTAAATTTCCTGTTTTGGATAAAAGTGTTAGACTATGACTAGCATGAGGTTTTGGGTTTTTTTTTAAATGTTATTAGATAACAATATAGAGTTGACAGTTAATATGTTAAAGCCTATTCCTGCAATCCCTGACTAGTAGATATAATGTTTACACCCCTGAGTAGTAACACTGAAGCTATGGGACTAGTTGGGGATGTGTGCACTACACTGAGTTAAGGGTTTGCAGGGCTGGACCATTATTTATTAACTAAGGAAATGAAGGTTACTTACCTGTAACAGGAGTTCTTCAAGATGGACTCTGCATACTCCCATCTGACTGGTGCAGCATGAATGGTAGAATTGTACCTAGCAGTGTTTGTTGGGGTGCTCACATGTCTCTCTTGCCCTTCTCCTCAGGGAACACAGAATGTTCCTGGGCAAGGTTATAAAAGGGGCATAGCACCACAGCCGCTTCAGTTCCTTCCTCTGCAACCCCAGGTCTTTTGATAAGTAGGACTCAGAGGCAAAGGGAAAGGTGGGCAGAGAGCATGAATATGCAGAGTCTATCTCAGAGAATTCTGGTTACACGTAAATAACCTTCATTTCTTCTTTGAGTGTCCTCTGCATATTCCTATTCATGGGATAGACTAACAAGCTGTAACTCAGACCCAGGATGGTTGGAACATGGAGTCCTAATTAAAAAAAAGACGGCAAAACTGCCTTGCCAAATTTTGCATCTGATCTAGATTCTAAGCCTAATGTCTGGTGCTTAGTAAAAGTGTGGACTGTACTCCATGTTGCTGCTCACCATATTTCTATTAAGGAATATGTCCAAAGAATTTGATAGCAGCTGCTTTTCATCTAGTAGAATGAGCTCTAATTCCTTCAGGAAGAGGGAGACTCATCATCTTATAAACATCCTCAATACATAATCTAATCTATCTTGAAAGAGTATGTACAGTGACCGATCTCCTTTTATTCCTTTTTTCATAAGTGATTAACAAATTGGGAGATAGATAGAACTAATCATTTTAGGCAAAGTAGAAAGCTAAAGCCCTTCTAACATCTAGTAGATGTTATCTAGCCTCCCCACCTTGAGTGTGAGATTTGGGAAAAAATACTGGTAACATTATAGATGCAGGTATATGAATATCTAACAGAACTTTTGGCAAGAATCTTGGGTATGTACAGAATATTATTTTATCTTTGTCATAAATATAAAGGGAAGGGTAAACCCCTTTGAAATCCCTCCTGGCCAGGGGAAAGCTCCTCTCACCTGTAAAGGGTTAAGAAGCTAAAGGTAACCTCGCTGGCACCTGACCAAAATGACCAATGAGGAGACAAGATACTTTCAAAAGCTGGGAGGAGGGAGAGAAACAAAGGGTCTGTGTGTCTGTCTGTATTCTGTCTTTGTTGGGGATAGACCAGGAATGGAGTCTTAGAACTTTTAGTAAGTAATCTAGCTAGGTATGTGTTAGATTATGATTTCTTTAAATGGCTGAGAAAAGAATTGTGCTGAACAGAATAACTATTTCTGTCTGTGTATCTTTTTTGTAACTTAAGTTTTTGCCTAGAGGGATTCTCTATGTTTTGAATCTAATTACCCTGTAAGGTATCTACCATCCTTATTTTACAGAGGTGATTTCTTTACTTCTATTTACTTCTATTTCTATTAAAAGTCTTCTTGTAAGAAAACTGAATGCTTTTTCATTGTTCTCAGATCCAAGGGTTTGGGTCTGTGGTCACCTATGCAAATTGGTGAGGCTTTTTATCCAACATTTCCCAGGAAAGGGGGGGTGCAAGTGTTGGGAGGATTGTTCATTGTTCTTAAGATCCAAGGGTCTGGGTCTGTAGTCACCTAGGCAAATTGGTGAGGCTTTTTACCAAACCTTGTCCAGGAAGTGGGGTGCAAGGTTTTGGGAAGTATTTTAAGGGGAAAGACGTTTCCAAACAGCTCTTCCCCAGTAACCAGTATTTGTTTGGTGGTGGTAGCGGCCAATCCAAGGACAAAGGGTGGAATATTTTGTACCTTGAGGAAGTTTTGACCTAAGCTGGTAAAGATAAGCTTAGGAGGTTTTTCATGCAGGTCCCCACATCTGTACTCTAGCGTTCAGAGTGGGGAAGGAACCTTGACAATCTTTATTAAAGACAGTAAATAGTGGGTGTGCCATCAGCGCTTGTAATTCACTTATGCACCTTGCTCAAGTGATAGGTATCAAGATGACTGTCTTAATGTATAAATAGGGTATTTTACAACTCCCCAGAGATTCAAACAGATGTTGCACTTAGTGTAAGCACTAAATCCCAAGATGATATAGGCTCTCTAACTGGTGGAAATAGATTATTAAGACCTTTCAAGAATCTTTTGACTACACCACCAATAAAAACCAATTTACTATCCCCAGAGACATGGTATGCTGAGACCATTGAGAGATTAACTTAGACTAGGGTGACCAGATGTCCCAATTTTATAGGGACAGTCCCGATATTTGGCGCTTTTTCTTATATAGGTGCCAATTACCCCCAACCCCCGTCCCGATTTTTCACACTTCCTATCTGGTCACCCTGACTTTGACTGATGACAAAGAGAGATCCACTCTTTTAAGATATAATAAGTACTCCAATATATAAGTAATTAGAGCTGTATATGGATCTATATCATACATGGAAACCAACAATAAAAAGTCCTTAACTGATAGCAACATTCTGTCCTTCTACCAAAAGAACATTGCTAACCTCCTATGCTCCTCAGGGAGAGTATTCATGAAAGACAACATTTTTCCTGACAAGATGGCATTGATATCTTGCGATTACATCTTAATGGTTCACTGTTCTCCTATCTGAAGTGGCTGAGGAAAACATCCAGTCTTTTCCCTTCCTTATCAGAGGGGATAAAATAGGCCTGAGCACGCTTTCATCTATGCAGTGCAGCCTCTACTATCAATGAATTAGGAGAACGGAGATATGAAACACAGCAAGACCCTCCTGGGAAAACAGGAAAAGGTCATCAGACTTTTTTAACATAAGCTGAGCTATTAGGGTCATTCCAAATTGCTTAAAACTGGTTGAGACAATCCTTCCAATAAAGGATTTGTCTAGTTGCTGCTTCTAAAATGTGAAGATTTCTCAACAGGAATCAAGGGAATCTCTACTGTCCTTGGAAGAACACCACATCATCTGAATGTGACGAAGGAGCAATCACTCCTACACTTCTGTAAGGAGAAGTAAAGTTCACAGAGTCTGGATGTGACTGTTGGATCTCTAGCAATTCTTCTTCCTCAGATAAAATGTCTCTTACAACTGTAGACGACCTATCAGGACTCTGATGTACCATCAAATCCATATCCTTTGGGTCTGATGCTTGAATGTCTTCAGTATCAAATTGGCAATCACTATATCTAGGAATACCCTGAAAAGGTACAGGAGAAGGCCAGTGAGACCACGTAAAGTCATTCCCAGCCAATGGGAGCTGTGGGAAGCGGCATGGCGAACTACAGCCACTGGGAGCTGCGGGCGGCCGTGCAAATGTAAACAAATGATCTGGCAGCCCGCCAGTGGTTTTCCCTGATGGGCCGCATGTGGCCTGTGAGCCACAGGTTGCCCACCACTGACGTAAACCAAGGTGAAGCCTGACAATCTGGTCAAAGCCCTATACTCTGATCTGGCTGAAAATATCTCTGCCCATACAGATCTGGGAGAAATGACTGAGTTTGCTTAAATTGACTGAGTTTGATTTAAATTTCTTCTTTAGATCTGTTTTCCAATCTCAAGCCATTCTCAGTCCTGAGGGAAGTAGAGTTAATAACCTGCTAGGCTAAATAAAAGATAAATAGAAAAAACCCTTTTTCTCAAGACCCAGAAGGAGTCTTAGGTGGTGCAGGTATGGGAGAAATTCTAACTTCTTCAATCTGCCTTCTATTCTCTGAAGGATTATCTATTTATCCAGTATAACCTTCAGTTCCTATTCAATTGACACACATGGATTCATTACTGACCGAGAAGGAGACAGATCCGATTGATGAATCTGTGCTATAACCACCAACCATTGTGGTACCGTACTGGAACCAGACCGCAAATCCTCAGTAGTCAGATCCTTATTTTTAACCTTCATAACAGGTTCTTTCATCTTCTCTCTCGAATCCGGCTCTTTTGGATCTGAAACAATCAGATCCAAAGAGCATCTTCTGGTTTTAGACAGAGAATCATCATTTGGGGAAGGTTCTTTAAATACCAATGGATCAGATGGATCTTTTCTCACAGATTGGTTCTTGATAAAAAGAGGCCAACACCAACAAGGATGGAGTCTTGTGCTCACTATTACCGCCTTGTCCTTTTCTTGTGGATTGCTCTAGAATCAGAGTTCAATCCCACGGTCTGTTGAGCAGTTTTGATCCTTGGGTGCTTCACACTTCTAGATTCCTTAGTGCACAGCACCAAAGACGAGTATTTAATTTTCTTTCTTCCAGACTTGCTTGGAGCCAATGCAAGCTTCTAAGATTTGCTAGAGGCTTGCTCTCTCTTGGTTCCAGGCAATTTTGCTGACAGAGCTTCCTGGAGTAAGACAGTCTGAAGCCTGTTCTGTCTTTCATTCTGGGCTGATGTCATGATGGTTGAGAAGATCAAGTATTTTGAAGGTGAATGTTTTTCGACCAATTATGATAAACACCATGCATGTGTTTTGGCCACCAGAAACACAGCTAGGCATCAGACGTACCTCTTAAATCCTAGCTTTTTGGTCTTCAGCTGTGTCATCTTTTTTTCCCCCAGCACTGAAGAACTTATTTCTAAACTAAACCTAACACTAACAGACCAGCCTAACTATATCCAAATAATTATAAAATATATGGATCTGGTAAAATTCTGGAGCAGCTCTACCTTCGTTCAGCTGGTTGCAGTTGGAGGGAACTGAGGCCTCTGGACTGCCACACCCCTTTTATATCTTTGCCCTGGAACATTCCCATGCCTCAGAATGGTATGATGGCTGGGTTTGACCCCTACCTCCCTCTCTGCAACTTGTTTAGCAGGTGTGTCTCACTAATGGGCTAGTGGGACCCTGATGTTTGTTTTCTCAGGTTTTGCCTGGAAGGAACTTATTTCATTGTTTTCTTCAGTTTCCATTTACCTATTGTAGCTCTATAGGAAGGAAAGTTCTCTGCGCTAATAGTGCACACTGAGGACATATCTTATCACAAACCCATGTAAAGAGCTGGGAGGAGTGGCCTACAGGCTGAAATGAGCGGTATGGTGAAGCATGGCTCATTCATGCCCCATTCTCACAAGGATAGGACGGGTTGGGGATTTCATTTCAGAAGCAGATTTCATCGGCAGAACCCAGTGGGGTTGCTCTCAGTCTGAGGAACCATAATTGCCATTAATGTAGGAATCAACCAAGTTTGGCTAATGTTATTGCAGTGTAACTAGTGTGGGGATTTCCATCTGACAAAATGTTCATTTAAGCTATAACCATGTGTGAAGTATTTTATTCACTAATCATTTAGTCTCTGTGTAAACGCTAGCTCATAACTTTAGGGAATGCTTTAGATTAGAACCTTCTGGACATAACAGTGAGTAAATAAATATTTCAAAAGTGTCGAAGAATGAGCAACTTACCTGCTCCTTTCCAGGGCACCCAGAGAAGAAGATGGAATCAGAAACTGGATCTGAGAGATAAGACTGAAGTAGATTTAACCGGAGACCTGTAGGCGATTCATTTGTCATCTTTACTCCATTCTGCAGAATGGTTACGGGAAACTAGACAAAATAAATAGCAACACTGCAACAGGAGAGTATGGCGATGGCAAAAAAAATAATAAAGTGAGATATTTCTATACAGAGATTATACAAGTATAAATATATTTGTATTTTTAAAATAATTTCTTGATGTTCAAAGTCCTATAAATTAAATATACATGGGCTAAATTCAGCCCTTGGATGCAGGTGTGCAACCTCTCATGGACAACAATAAAAGCTGTGTGAATGTGTATCCACAGCCAAAATACAGTCACTTCTGTTCAGCAGACTTACATTCATGCTAAAAATGTTTAAAAGCCTGCTCTGTATTTTTATATTTTCTAATATGATTAAAAAGAACAACTGTCCTTTGTTGATGAAATTATGTATCCTCTCACATTACTCTTCCCTTTGTATGCTCCCTCTCTCATTTTTACACCTTTTATCATTACTTCCTCCTACACCTGGAAGTCTTTCTGATCTCGTGCACCAAGAGTCTGTTCTCTCTTCCTTCAAATTCTCCTTAAGATCTGCTTCTTCCGAGAATATTTCTACCTTCTCCTCCTTCCCAATAAGTATGTGTTTGCATGTACAGAGCCCTAGCTTGTAGGCTTCTCAGAGGAAAGAATGTGCCTTAAAATGTTTGCAGAGCACTAAGCAAATTTATGGTACTACATAATGAATTTAACTATATATATATATATATATATATATATATATATATATATATCCCTTTAATTGTTATATATTTTAAAATTCAAATTTGAAAATGTTGATATTTACACTATTAGATGAAAACAAGGAGCTGCGCTTTCACTAAGAACAGTACATTTCTGAGACACAGAGTGTTTCATCAGGATTTGTTCCAAACATAGTCAACAGCAAAAATCTGGACCTGGATTTAGAGCAAAATTAAATAGACTATAGGAACTTTCTCCTCTTAAAAGCAACAAAGGTACTTGTGGATAATAAAACATAT
Source organism: Lepidochelys olivacea (assembly GCF_965140295.1). Taxonomy (NCBI): domain Eukaryota; kingdom Metazoa; phylum Chordata; order Testudines; family Cheloniidae; genus Lepidochelys; species Lepidochelys olivacea. The sequence goes on along the minus strand of NC_140417.1, from coordinate 25,472,474 downwards.
CTATAAGGCAGAAAACACCATTGTTTCTTCACAAGAAGAGCATGTCTACATTCTGTTCTAATATATATCGACTATATTTTGATTATATATATATATATTCACAACAATCCTTTAATTAGAGAGAGATATTTTTTAAATGTACACCCACTTTGCGTGTACAAGTTTGAAAATCCAAGCCAAAATTGCAGTGTGGTTATCCTATTGTGGAATACAAAATGGTTTATCATTAAACGTGTAATTAGGTCCACTGGAAATAAAAGTACCTTGGGTGACGGATAACTGGTAAGCCAAAGTCTGAAGAATGGATGGCAGGTTTCACTATTAAATTCTTCACAGATTTTCTCTAGCATCGGCATCCAGGAGACAGCAAGATGACAATTCTGTAAACAAACCCACGTGCCTTCTTCCATTCCTTCTCTAATCATTTTTGCAGCTATAGGTCCTTGTCCCTGTCCCAACGAGATGGCTTGAAACTTATTTCCAACCATGTGTTTGTCATTTGCAAATTTCAGGAGACCTTGGATGAAACATGCAATCTTTTAGCATTTGTTAGTTTAAAAGACTGCTTTATATTTGATATTAAAAAAAGAATTAGAATACTATTTTGTTAAAATCTGAAAGTTCAAAATAATTAAAAGAATTTTTTCACAATGCATTAAACTATTTGATTTTAAAATCATATCCCTTTTATTCTGCAAGACAAAATTCTACAAATCTGATTTGGTAGCGTTTTATACCCATTTGGCACAGGTGCAAATGACTCCATAAGGTGCAAAAAGGAGGAGAATCAAGCTCTTAATCTGAAAAACTAGACATTTTGACAGGTCTTTTTATCTGTCACTGATTCAAAGATTTAGTAAGGAAAACATCCCATAGTGAATACTTACTAGACATGGGATCAGCTCCTGGAGACAGCACAAAGATTAGTGGGATTGTTGAATTTGAATCTAAGTAACTTTTTGATAGATCAAATGGTGGTGGCTCTACAAACTTCTTCCCCAGTTTGTCAGTTACAAAGATTGCTATTGCTGGACTAATCTATTTTAAAAAAAGCAAATATACTGGTAAGCACAAATATAACATAAAATCAGATTTGGTTGGATACACTGTATCATCTTTCATATTCATGGTAACCTAAATCATTATACAAAGAGTGAGTTGGATACTGATAATGTAGCAAATCAATAGCTATATTTCACAGTCAATGTATACAGTTCACATTCACTCTTGGGGACCAATCCATGGTTGCCCAGCAGCCCCTTTGTGCCAGCTGTGCCAATATAAAGGGGCCAGAAATATTCACATGGGTCCACTGCAGAATACTCACAGTGCAAGCGGTGGGCAGGAGAGAAAGAAAGTGAAGGGCCAGCAATTCTGCACCGCAGCAAGATGGCCCACTGCAACCAGGGAGCAACTCAAGGCAGCGCTCAGGGTTGCTTCAACCTGCACAAGGGGCCAAACTGGCCACTCAGCAGCCCCAGAATTTAGAAGGTGCAAACTGCCTCCCCTCCGCCCCTGCACTGGATGACTCAGGGCCTTGGGACTCTTAACACTAAATTTGTAGAAGTCTCAGTAAGTTTGGAATTTGAGCTCATTTAACATTCAAAAGCTTGGAAGCTTATTAAATATTTCCATACTACTGAGGCCTTATCCACCCAGCTACACTGCACTAACTTGTCAATCCCCAAATAACTCCTCCAACAGACACCAAACAGGTTGTGTTCTTGGGTTGCAGGCTTCACCTCCAATAGCTTGGTCTCCTCTTCAGAGGACAACTGGGTGTACTCCCCCAGTCTCCTATGCTTTAAATGCCTACTTCCAGTGCCTGGATGATTATTTCCCACCCTATCAACAAAAAACCCAGCAACCCCTCACAGAATCAGGGGATGGTAGAATGGAGTGGGGGTGAAACATCATCTCAGTAGGTGAGGCATAATGTCCTCACAAATGTTTTTTGTTAGTTGCAATTTTTTCAGGCTGTAGAGCACAATGCCAGGCCTCAACTAGTTGCCATTCAGTGTGACACAAGCACAACATATATCCATTTTTGCTGACCAAAGTGGCTGTTTTCCCATAAATTCTAGTAAAAGTCTCTTTTTGCCATGAAAAATGTATATAGCATGTATAGTTCTCCTAACTACCAAGACCCCTTATTGCTGTACAGATAGATTCATGAGGAAATATACTTATGAAAAAACCTGCATGTCAATTTTTATTCCAAATATTAATTCTGCAATTTTACGTGCTGTGAAGTACTAAATATAGTCAATACAGATGAAAAATAACAACTTGTGATTGTCCTTACAGTCTTATGACTCAGACAGTAAAAAAAAAAATTAAGGGTTCCTGAACATATATTTGAAACAATCAAAAAGTATAAGAATTTAGTATCACTAAGAAGAAGAAAATATTAAGAGATCAGTAGTACTGGTAAAATAATACCTCACTTTTACTTTTAGAGTCAAACTGATCATTATAGATGATGACTGAATATATAACATATAGGCTAAGGATATTTAGGTAAAAGTAGAACACATGTGATCACCTGCACAGCTATGTCACTGGTTTCAGAGTAGTAGCCGTGTTAGTCTGTATCAGCAAAAAAAACGAGGAGTGAAATTCTAGCAGTTTGAAGTGTAGGGAGAAAAGAAATCTTAACAGAACTTACTGCATTTAGGTTCCATTTAATCAGTCTTGTAGTTAACAGAAAGAATAGTTACTTGCCTTACAGTAACTGTGATTCTTCAAAATGTGTTGCCTGGTACACATGTATTCACATGTCCACTCCTTGGGCAGTGTGCTGGAGACTACTATTTTTTGGCCAGCATTGTCATGTGTGGTTGTTCAAGTTGCTGTTGTGGAATCTAGTACAAGGTTAGGGTTAGCTGATGCCAGGAATGATTTTTGCCATGTTGATCTTTAGGTCCAATCTGATAAAGAGATGAAGGATCCAGTGAAGGATCTGATACATGGAGCACCCACTTGCTGCAGTGACTTCCCTCAGGTGAACCCATCATCAAGGTATGGGTGTAACTGTATTCCCTAATTTCTCAGGCGGGCTGCTACTACTGCCAATTATTTGGTAAAATCTCTTGGCACTGTCAATAGTCTGAAGAGGAGGATCTTGTATTAACAGTGGGAATCTCCGACTTGGAATTGTAAATATTTTCTGTGTATGTGGTGGATCATGATATGAAAATAAGCATCCTGGAGGTTGAGAGTCATAAACCAGTCCTAGGGATCTAAGAATGGGATCATGGATACCAGAGTTACTATCTTGAAATTGAAGTGGCAGATGACAGCACTGAGTGATCTCAACTCCAGAACTGGGTGTCGGCCCTCCTTTTTCCTTGGGATCAGGAAATAATTTGAGTAAAACCCCTTCCAGAATCACATCTTCCTCTGCTCCAAGATTCAGAAGTGAATACACCTCTTGTCATAACAGACTCTTCTGAAGAGGGTCCTTGAAAAGAGATGGGGAAAGGGGAAGAAAGGAGCGTGTGGAACTGCAGGGAACAGCCCGCAGAGATGGTCTCCTTAACCCAGTGAGCCAGTGCAATGAGGTTCTGTGATCACTGAAAATAGCGACAGCACTCCCCAACGTCTGTATGTGAGTGGGAAGGGGTAAAGATCTTCCAGGCGTTCTGTAACACTGCTCTTCACTAAGGTGTTAAAAATGATTACTTCAAGGAAGTTGCAGGATGTGAGGCAGAGGATGTAGGTCTCTTTCTCAGCAACTCCAAGAAAATAGTAACCCCGTGATGATCCTGGATGATGAAACTAGTATGTTGTAAATCAGAGGTCTGATATGCTTCCTTGTAGGAGATAGTATGTAAAATCCTAGATACCAGAGAGTAGAGTGAGAATCTTTTAACTAATGCAGGGCCTCATCCATCTTGCTTAAAATGCTACAGCCCTTGAAGGGAAGCTCTTCTATTGTTGTATGTACTTCCTTTGGGATGCCTGAGGACTGTAACAAGAAAGCTCTCCACATGGTGATAGATGTGGCCATGGATATTGCAGACATATCTGAAGCATCTAATGCTGCCTGGAAAGACATTCATGCTACCAGCTACCCATCTGAGATTACTGACTTCAGTGCCTTTCTGCTATCCTGAGGAATCTTGTATGGGAAGTCTAACACCTTATACTAATTTAAATAATCATACCTTACTAGATGTCAGGGACCATAGGTCTTGAACCCTGATCCACAGGGCTCTTACGAGCTAGGCAGTCCCAACCTGCCACCCTTGAACAGCAGCTGAATTCTAACAAAGGATACCAGTCCTGGAATATGATTGGTGGAACCTGGGGGTCCTGACTGGTCCCAAGTTTCTACTTAACCCAGGAACAGGAAGTTGTTCATGCAACTGGGTTCTCCCTGCTCAGGATTGCTTCCCCTGCAATGTCTGCTCCTACAACTTGCTGCAGATCTTCTGGTAACCTGACCCTGCCTGCCTGTGACTGACTCTCTGTCTGACCTCTGGCCAGTCTCAGACCCTGACCTCCTGGTATCTGACCTAGCCTGACTCCTGCTCCGACCAATAGGTCAGACTGCCTACATTCCAGTCATGACACTAACAAGGACTGATAGTTAGCTATTCGTAATTACAGGCTAGCCAAAGAATAGTTTTTCCTGACCACAAGGTCAAACCACCCACGTCCCGGTCATGACACTAACAAGAACTCAGAGTTAGCTATTCATAATTACCGGTTAGTCAAAGAATATTTTTCCTGACAAATAAATCTAGTCACTTTGGGGGTTTTTTGTTTGAGGGTGTCACTTTTTGTTTATTCTGTTGCCTAGTTCTTTTGTGGGCCACTGCTACCACCGGGGAGCCTGGTAGAGGATGAATATAGTAGTACTCAAAAACATCTAATGTCACCTGGAATCATTTGTCTGGATTCTTGGAAGTTGCTGCAATAGAAATTGGTGTTTACCAGATGTTCTTCGCTAGCTCCGATAATGCTTTGTTAACTGGCATCACCAGGCAATGAGGCATGGAGGCGTGAAAGATATCTAGGAGTTCTGAGATGTATCCTGTATCACCCTCCATAGCTATCTCAAATTAATTCACTATTAAGAGAAGCAGGTCTTGAAAACTTTTATAATTGTTAGGTTGACAGGGGGTTGCAGGCACCAGTGCTTCATCCAGAGAAGACAAGGAAACAGCAGTTGGCATCATCTGCCCCTCCATGGTAGGATGCTCTTCTTTAGATACTTCCTCCTGTTTTTCAGCATGCTGGACTGCCACCTGAGTCCCACAAGCTCCCTATGATGGAGTAGGCAGGTGGTCCTACCTCTGGATTGGTGTGCGAATAAAAGGTACGTAGCAGGCTGCTAGCTCCAGGGAGCCCAGAAGGCCAGGGACTGGATGTTATTAGAGAAAGTGGGGCGGAGGGGGGGGGGAACTATCAGGAATGCCTATCCCTGGAACCTCTGGACCCATGTGGCACACAGAAGGTTCTTTACTCTGTCAGATCCACACATACATAGGTGCAGACTCCGTGGGAGCTCCAGGGCCGGAGCAACCGCGGGAAAAAAATAGTGGGTGCTCAGCACCCACCAGTTTAATCAGCTGTGGCAGCCGCAAATCAGCTCTTGCACATGCGGGGCCCACCAGATCAGCTGTTTCCAGCAATCAGCTGTAGAGCGCAGCTGCCTATTAGCTGTTTGGTAGGGAGCCAGGATGAGCTCTTTTGCAGCATGTGGCTGCAGTTCCTAGCTTGGCTCCCACTGCAGGTAAAAGTGGTACCTTTCCAGGGCAGAGGGAGCAGGGCACCATTTAGGGAGGGCAGAGGGGGCTTCTGCTCCTCCCTGAGTTTCCTACCACAGCTGAGTGCAAACAGGAAAATGAACTGCTGCTCCATGTTGTCACCGGAGGAACCTGAAGCCTTTAGCTGTGAGCTGAGCAAGAAGTTGCTTTGGTTGATAGGACTGTCCTCCAGGAGCTGGATCAGCAGTTCCTCCCTCACCATCGGCTCGAGGCTGTGGGAAGTGTAAATTCCCCGTTGTGCAGGCTGCTGTTGCTCTGTGGCTGCGAGCGAGCGGGAGAGCTGTCTGTATTGCTCTGTCCATCTCCACCCCTTCATACATAGAGGGAGCCTTTAATGAGGTTCCCAAATGCCCCCTCAGGCTGGGCAGCTGAGAGCCTGTGCACCTTAGAAACCCCCCCAGCGCTAGCAGCCCCAGAACCAGAGGGGCAGTGGGCACACAAAGCACTCCATATGGGTAAATATTTCCTTGTCACCCAGCTGATAGGATGAGAGCCAGGAGAGAGCAGTTTCTGGCTAGCCTTGGGAAAGAGAAGGGAACTGATGAGTGCTGATCTCCTTAAGTCTCTCCCACAAAGGTGGTCAGTTTTATTTTCAGTGTAACAGTCAATGCTTCCTTTATACATTTCAGTTGCTCCTGATGGAAACCATAGGAAGTTATTGTACATACCTCTGCTTCTCAATCAGAAAATAAAATCTTTCATGAATTAGTCTATGGACCCTGGGGACTTTTTTTTTTACAATTCCTGGAGAGCTCTTAATTCTACCTGGTGTTACAGCCTTAGAACAGGTCTCTTTAGTAAGTTCCTTAATATTTGAGTACGCTCTTGAAAATGACATTTTTTAGAGAGCAAATTTTCTTAATAACATTTAAGACATATAGTGTCATATTATATTTTCATTAAGGCACGGTTAAGAATCCTCCAGTTGGGTCACTGTAGATACATACTCAGGATTTCTATATTATTTTATAAAACTGAACGGTTTCCAGAGGCTAAAACAGGCTTTTAGACCAGTGATTTGTAAATGCAAGTTCAATTTTTACATTTGTTTTTTATGTTTTGAATCTTCACACCTTTAGTACCTTAAACTGGAGTGTGTTTTCATTTGTGCAGGAGAAATATCAAATGCATTGTATAAATAGATTTAAGACTTTATTTCTAATTACTGAGTAACTTAATAGGAAAAGAAAACACATTGCCACTGGAAAAAGGTGATAACATTTGTATTTACAAGAAATACACCTTCAGGCGTCTCAGAGCTGATAGAAAACAAACAAAAGGCAGTATTTCTTCACACAACACACAGTCAACCTGTGGAACTCATTGCCAGGGGATGTTGTGAATGCCGAAACCTTGATACCTCCATTGCCCCCATCACCACACAGACATGAATGGATTTAGCCTAGGAGGCAGGGAAGTATCAGCCCCATTTGGAAGGTGGGATCTAGGGCACCCAGAGGTGAAGTGATTTTCCCACGGCTAAGCAGGGAGTCTATGGCAGAGCAGAGAATCAAACCCAGAACATCTGAGCCCCAGGCCTTTGCCCTAACCACTAGGCCACCCTTCCTACATTGAGGAGGGGAAACCTCCTGTGCCTCTTTGAGTGAGTGGGTTGGGGCAGGCGCTAGACAGAGCCACCAGGAGGCGGGGAGCAGGGGCAGGCCTTTGGGGGTGTAGTGGGGTAGGGCCTTGGGAGAGGGGGCAGAGTCAGGGTGGGGCACCCGCCAGCAAAACCAAAGGTCAGCACCTATGCACACACATCATAAGAATAGTCCTTGGAAAGTAAACAAGATACCTCTTTAATATGTTTGGAGACTGATTAAGAATTTCTTGGCAATAATTTCCTTTCTGTTAGCAGTGTCTCCCACAATGCTAGCTGTCTGGTCTGTTTTCCTTTCTCAGCAGTTCACAGAGGCGGATCAGCTTTTTGGTATTGCATGGTCTGGCCATGACTCCTCTGCTCCCATTTTCTAACACATTACTTATTCCCAAGCCGTAAAACTTGCATAACTTTGCTAACACATATTCCAAAGATATTAACTATGTACATTAGATGAAGGAATATTGCCATATGGCAATGATTCCAGTCAATATTTGACACTTGACTCATAAGTAACTCAGGATGACTAGAATTTTGGGAGACACTGCTAGCAGAAAGTAAATTATTGGTAAGAAACTTTCAATTCTGCAGCTCAGCATCTCCTACAATTCTGGATGTCTGGGAAAAGCTGTAGGGAGGATTATGAAACAAAAGTTCAGTAGGAAAGAAGTAGTCCCTTTTTTGTAAGCTTGCTCAAAAGTCTATATTATTTCTGTGACTCCACCTGCGGCACCTTCCTGCCAAAGACAGAAAGTCCACCTTGCAGTACTTAATGAGGCGTTAGCTGTAGACCAAGTGGCTGCTTTGCAAATTTCCAAAATGGATGCACTTGCTTGTTCTGCACATGAGGTTACTAAGGATCTTGTAGAATGTGCCTTGATCCCTTCTAGGACAGGAACCTCTGATGATCTGTAGGCTTTCACAATACATAGTCTAAACCATCTAGTAATGGAGGACTTGGAAGCTCTGAGTCCCTGGCATTTTGGGTGGAAGGGCATGAATAGAGAGCCCAATCTTTTCATGGATTCTGTACATTTGAGACAGATTTTCAATGCTCTTCTGACATCTAAGGTGTGTGATGCCTTTTCAGTTGAATGTTGTGGTTTTGGATAGAATGAAGGAAGCACAACCTCTTGGGAAGTGTGGAAGGAGGAATATTCTTTAGGAAGAAAGGATTCTGTTGTCCTGAGCACCTGATCCTCTTGGATCCTCTTGGAACAAGCAATAAGGCTTCGGTATAGATAAGGCTGCCCGCTCCGACACTCACCTGGTCGATGTGACAGCTACTAGGAAACAAGTCTTAATGGATAAATAAAAGGCTGACACAGAAGTCAAAGGCTTGAGGGGATGGCTTTTCAGGAAGAATGGCATGACTAATGATATGGCTAATTGGACTGCTTGAAGGAATCCGGTTATCTGTGGGATGTCTGCCAGGGACCCCTAGGATCCTGCAAATAGCATGTTACTGAGAGTGGACACCTGACGTATAATGGTACTGGAGAAAGTCCAAAATGGATGAAATTCCTGATTTTCTGAAATTTGCATTGTGTTCTTGGCACCACTTATTGAATCTGGACCAGAAGGAGGAGTCCATTTTTAGTGTCAATACTCTCCTAGACAGAAGCAATGCCTTAATGAAAAGGCAGAAGCAGAATGGAGCAGGGCAGGAACAAGGCAGGAGTAAGGTCTGCCAAAGCAATTGGCTAAGATCTTCCTCATTGCACAGACAACTTCCTGGTGTCCCCTTAAGGAGTGTGCCTGGACCAATCAGGATGCCGGGAGCACTGTCAATCAGGCCCTCTGTGGGCAGCATATCCTGTGGTGCTTGGGCCCACAAAGCTCATAATCTGTCAACTGCTGCTTTACCACAGCTGTTCCGTGGTGGTATGAATGTGGTGGTCGCTCAGGGACCAGCAGACCGAGGTTCTAGACCCATGGATCCTCACAAGGCTGATTTTTGAGAAAGGTGGTTGAGAGCAGGAGATTGAGCCAGAGCTCACCACAGCATCCCTGGGCAAAGAGCATTCATGTCCAGCGTGGTCTTGCTTTCCTGGATCCACAGCTGGCCTCACTGAATGGTCAGGAAGAAAAGGCTTGAAGCAAGCGTCCTTAGCCATCTGCACCCTTTTTTAAAAGGACTGACAGATAGAACATTTTTCAGGTATGCACCCCTCCGCAAGGCAAAAAAAAAAAAGCTCATGTAACTGTCTTTAAGCAATATATCTGCTTCACAGGAAGAGCAGTTCTTGAAGCTGGGAAACTTCAGTTCAGTCATGGCTAACTCATGGTACCATGAAAATATTTTCACCAAATGAAGAAAAAATAACTATATTACTATTTGCCAGTAGGCAAAACTATACTATGTACACTAAATCCAACCTAATCCTAAAACTATATGCCTAAAAACTATACACAAAAAGATTTGGTGATTGCACTAGGACATGGACTCTACCAAGGTCTCACAGCCACAGGCAGTAAAGAGGAACTGAGGGGCAGTTGGGCCCACTCCATCCTTTATGCCCTGGGTACAGGAGCACAAGAACACTCAGAGTGCATAAGCAGCCCCAAAACATACTGGTAGCCAAAATAACTGGCTTTCAAGGGCATGGGGGTACCAGGAGTGGCATACATATTGGCAAGCACTCAAAGAACATAGTAACATGTAATAATAATTATCAAAGTGTACTACATGCCAAATAACAGTCTACAAACAAATGTTTCCATGTCCTTTTACCTTGTCTGATCTTAGGCACCGAAGAATGATAATCTTTTGTAGTTCATTCAACGTTTTATCCCATGGTTTTGGTAAGGGAACATTGTGTGGCTCTTTGCTGTCATAGATTTTACGCCACTCACTTGCATTTTCAGAAATATGACTCCTAGAAGAAAAAGCATAGTCTGTTATTGTAAATGCCTAGAGTTTAGGTTTTCATTAATTCACTTGATTAAATGAAAAACAAAGAAATAGTGTCATATGCCGTACAATTAATAAAATCGATTCGACATGCATTATCCCCCTCTCAACCAGCCAAAAATTGTATATTATACAACTTCTTACCTGACTTCTGCACTGGGAAGTGGGAGGGACCACCTAAGCTGGTGTGGAGGAGCAAAGCCTCCATCTGTATGGCCTGGGTCTCCCCAAGGTCTGCTTGAATCTCAGGAGATTCATAGGTTCTGGGTATTGTGAACTCCCTATTTCTTCTATATTTGTGCATGACAAACACCACTACCCAACAGAAGAATTCAAAGGAAATTCTTTGAAGAAGAAATCTTGTGGAATTTTCTTCCCTGGAACACCCTCCGATAGGTTATCCCATGAGTGGGGGAGAGACTGGTTCTTACATTAGTCCAGTTCCCCACCTCTTCCCCACAGTTAAACTTACATTTAAAGGAAGGAGAACGCCAAACAACTCTGGTTGTTTTGTCAGAGAATGGGGTTTGCTCCTCCATGAAATGATCTGTAGTGCCCACTCTCAAACCCCACAGATGCTCTGGGACCCACAGCAGACTCATGTGGAAGGCTTATGCCTTTGCACTGGCTCTAAAATCCTATGGTGAAATCCTGACCCAATTGAAATCAATGGCAAAACTCCCACTGACTTCAGTGGGGCCATGATTTTACCCCGGTGTCTCCTCCCTTACACCTGCAACAGAGTTCTGCTATTAGGGACTCCCCCTGGCCACAGCTGCCTCCTTTTCAAAGTAAGATTCTTCTACCAGGAAGGGACTTCACAGGGAAAAGTAATACAATCCACTCCAGAAAGACAAGTTCTTTATCTGGGAATTGATTGGATTCATTCTGACAATTACTTGAATAAAACATGAAATAACCTTCTAATTAATTAACCTCCTCAGCAACTTCCTTACAATGTGTGACAAAGAAGTACTCACTTCTGAAGCTGAGACACAATTTATGTTGTACAGGTATCAAATCACATTGATATTCAATATCACATTGATAGTCTGAAAAAGTCTCAGAAATATTTCTTAAATGTATGCAACATACTTCAGTCAATGTAGTTTTTTGTAATTTCACAATGGATTTTTACTGTACCTCAGTCCTCTAAAAGCTGAGAAATCACTTGCACGACATAGTTCATCCCAGCTTTTATCTTGTAGCCAAGTTGGATCTGGATTCTTGTGTTTGTTCTTGAGACCCACTCCTCCAGTTAATAGGAACATAAATTCCTGTTGTTCTATCTCTTTCCTAGCCCTAAATTCAGAAGAATGCCAAAATAGTTTGTAAGCAATACACAGTTATATTAAAAATGCATTTTGACATAGTATAAAGCAAAAGCTGTTTGTTATGTATAAAGCAAAAGCTGTTATGTTCCATTTTTATTTTACAACATTCATATTGCAGTAGCATCTGAGGTTTCAGGGCCTCACTGTGTTATGCAATTTACAAACATTATAAGGAGAAATGATAATTAAGGGTAAGGGAAGAAGGATACAATCATATGTATACAATTCACTTATTTTTACTTATAAAAAGTCTCAGCTACTGCTATCTGTGTCCAAGCCTACCCATCAATCATTGGCTGATTTCCTGTAAGTGTCATGCCAAAGATGGATCTTGAGGAAGAATGCAGAGGAGGAGATGGTTGTGGCCTTACAAATCAGCTCAAGAAGGGCCTCCCATGCATAAGGCAGAGTGGAAGACAGTGTGGATATGATGCATAAGATGTTAGCATTCACTATAAATTCATATGGTTTACAGTTAAGCAATATAAATTAATATAGCTGGTGAGCCTGGTTATTAAAAAATGTATGCACATAATAACTGATTATGATGTTTCCAAGTAGCCATGTGTGCCTTCCTTTCTTTCTTCAATGCCCACAGACACAAACTACATTGTGCAAAAGCAGCAGCACAGCCAGTCAGCCAGAGTGGAGAGTCTAGATCACATGGTGGAAGGAAAAGCAGAGACAATGGGGAGATGGGAAAAAGAAAGGCTCCTCAAGAAAGGGGGAGTGATATGCTCCACAAAACTGCCGGAAAGACAGACCTCTTACTTGGAGAATTTTTCCTGAAACCTTATATTTAAAATGATGTTCACATTGTATTATTATTAGATAACATCATCCACCCCTTTGAAGGGTACCATAAAAACATAAAAGGAAAAAATTAATGAGACATTTTGAGGCCTCATCTTCCCACCCAAATCAGTGGCAAAACCACTGATTTCAATGGGAGCAAAAGCACTCACATTTCATGACTAGGCACTAAAGACTAAGTTATCACCATTTGTGCCCAAGTATTCTGTTATTTGTAAATACTTTCAATCTAAGAAAAATGATTGTCTTGCGTTATGAGATGCTAGAAAAAAAAGATTAAACTCACATGAGAAGATTGCAGCACAGTAAAAAGGAAAACAGCAGCTTATCCTTCTCAAACAATGAGCGACATATATTGCAATATAGGTTGTATGTAAAGTGGTCATTTAGGTATCGAAGACGCTTCTCCAAAATTTTGGATTTGTTACTAAAAAAGAACATTTGTACATATATTGAGTCAGCAACTAAATAAGAAATCCAAAGCTCTTTGAAAGGTTTTGGCGGGATACAGATTAGGGCTGAAACTTTCAAAAGCACTTAAAGGAGTTAGGCAACCAACTGCATCCAAAGGAAGTTGGGCAGCTAGCTCCCTTAGGCTCCTTTGAATATCCCAGCCAAAATGATTAACTGAAATCTCAGTTGTACTCAGGTGGCGGCACGCTCACCATGCATTATGGGTTCTATTTCAACACCAGATTTGGAATCCTCAAGAAATAACACTGCAGCAGATTAATATAGGGAGTGCTGTCCTTTGTATGACATATTAAGGAGAGTGCTTGTGGTGGGAGAACTGTCCACTTGGAAGCTAAGAATCATATTGCTTCTCTTAATAAGAGATGTTTTGTGTTTGGGGAGTCTGTGTTTAAAAAGGGAAGAGTCAGTGGCTGATGGTTCCTCACCACAACTTGGACCTATCTGATCTGCATATTAGGGGAGCTGAGCCCATCCTAGCTGCACTGTGGGCAATCAGTTCAGAGACTTACTAATACTGGTTTCTATAAAACTACAGGTGCAAAAATACAGATGCTGATATTTGCTGGACCAAATTTGTAACACCAAAATCAGAGATAATTTCTAAAAACTTGGGCCTCAGTGAGACAAAACAGAAGTGGAAAGCCTAATTTAGTGAGGTAAATGCTTTAAATGGAGGGAACTGTTGATCAGAAGAGAAATAAAGAGATATATGGTATTTTGGCTCAGAAATAAGTACTTACCTGTCATGAATAGAGTTGATATAGAGATTAACAAACCAACTGAGAGAGTATTGGTACATGGGGTCAATGTTAGCTAGGTCTGCAATACTAAAGAAGAGCACCGATGAATGCTTTGCAATTGGTCTATAACCTTCTCGTGATTCTGCTATTTTTATTTCTGTTTTCTCAGCAACCTAAACAAAATGACAAATATTGTAAAAGATTTTCTCTTCATATTTTCCTTTCTTCACAAAGAATGTATTAGTATATACTATCATTATTAAAAATAAATGTATATGACACTTTATAAGCATAGAGTAAGACACCTTCCATGCTCCAAAATACTTACAGTCTCAGGCCCTAACCCTCAAATGAGCCCTGGGTGGGTGGAACCCAGCACTCTCACAAAGACCCCTTGATTTCACGATCTTTCCCCACAGAGCTTATTGCAGTACTGGGGCCTAAGGTAGTCAAGACCAAAACAAAACCAGGCACAACCGGTCAGGCTTGTCCCTCTGCATCAGGTGTGTTAGACTTCACCATTAAATGCCCGGAAATATGACTGGATTTCAAATTGCTCATGTATAATCATTCCAGCAGAAGATATTTAACAATATATTTGCCTTTTATCAAATATATTATATGAAATTAAATAACTTAGAATATAGCTAACATAAAGAGTGAAGGATTGTTTCTTACTTGTAAGTATATATTACAGTATTAATGTAGCTAGGTGCTAACAAATGGAGTATAAGGACAATAACAGATAAAACACAGAATCACTGATATTTTATTGCTGTAAAGTCTTTGACAATTCAGAGATGTCTAGTTACCACCAGTGCATACTTAACTCTCATTGTTATCAAAGAGAATTATGTACACATATGGAAGGGAAGTTATTTTTCATAAATATGTTACCAAAACAAAGTTTACAGCTGTAGTTCTCTGTGGTCTAGGTACCTATAAGTCTGTCAGCTTTTTGAAAATACCCCATTTCTCTATTATGTATTTCTTAAGCACATCACAAGGATGAATTCCAATGCAGCAAAAAATATTAATGTAACTGAAAAAAGGAGAGTGTATTCTAAAGATTGGAATGTTTTTTCCTCCACCTATTTGCTCCCTGCACATATTTGAATAGGTCTGTTCAAGTATAATGGAAAAGTTTAGGTAACTGAGTAAAATCTTATAGGACATTTATTAGTAGGTCACCATGCAAGGAAACACACCTTGTGCCTTAAACATAAAATATGGAATTTATTAGGTTCCTTCTGAAAGCAACTGTTACTGAGAAGCCAACCCTTCTCTCCTACATGAGCCTTAGTGAGAATTCTGTCTGAATCTCTTTATAGCTTTGCCACTCTACCTTTCTTTATGAAGTAATTTAGTCAGAGAGCACTACTGGATTTATGTTAACAGGCTGGCCTAGAAGTGCCACACTGTATGCCACTAAAGCAAAGTAACTGCATGATAATTTAGTGCTTACTTGCACTGTATAGATAGATACCAAAAGCTTAACCTGACTCTATAAGCAGACAGTCTTCAGGCCACGGAAGAGGAAATCACTCTCTGATATAAATAGAGCACTTGCCTTAGCAATTTTTACAGACTCCATGTTTTACAAAGAACTGCCAATGTGAAAGGCGAAGACACCAGGAACAGGGATGGAAACAAGTAATTTCTCAGGACAGGAAGAAATCTTCACTACTGTCACTGGCGTAATGTACTTCCTATTTCTTGCTTAAGAATATGATCCTACACAAGTCCTAAGGAAAATCTACTAATTGTGCAAAACCCTCCTTTCATAAAAAAGATTAAACACATTGAGCCACAAATATCATATCAAAGTGACATTACAGACCTTACAAAAACAAAAGAGTAAGGAAATTCAGACTTGAGGATAAAACATCACCTGTAACCTCACACCCGCATGAAACGAGGGTGCTTCAGAACACAAAGTGTTTTAGAAGATTGTTTTCAGATACATCTAGATTACTTTAGAACAATAGGGCTCTAACAGATGACTGTGAACCAGATTGTTCTCCCCAGTTTCTAATGCATCTTAGGTGCTTAGGCCTTAGCTACATGGGGAAATTGATCCGCAGAATGGTAATGGTATACTTATACTGCTGTAGTTATGCCAGGATAACTCCCCATATGGAGATACTATTATGAAATAAGAAAAGGACTACTTGTGGCACCTCAGAGACTAACAAATTTATTTGAGCGTAGGCTTTCATGAGCTACAGCTCACTTCATCGGATGTATTCAGTGGAAAATACAGTGAGGAGATTTATATACATAGAGAACATAAAACAATGGGTGTTACCATACACACTGTAACCAGAGTGATCACTTAAGGTGAGCTATTACCAGCAGGAGAGCAGGGGGTGATAATCAAGGTGGGCCATTTCCAGCAATTGACAAGAATGTCTGAGGAACAGTGGGGAGTGGAGGGGGGGGAATAAACATGGGGAAATAATTTTACTTTGTGTAATGACCCATCCACTACCAGTCTCTATTCAAGCCTAAGTTAATTGTATCCAGTTTGCAAATTAATTCCAATTCAGCAGTCGCTCACTGGAGTCTGTTTTTGAAGTTTTTTTGTTGAAGAATTGCAACTTTTAGGTCTGTAATCGAGTAACCAAAGAGATTGAAGTGTTCTCCTACTGGTTTTTGAATGTTATAATTCTTGACGTCTGATTTGTGTCCATTTATGATTTTACATAGAGACTGTCCAGTTTATTCCAGTTTAAATACTCTGCTTTGACATGTTATAACAGGGAGTTCACCAGCATATCTATTCTGGTATGATTATACTGCTATAATTCTTTTGGTCAAATTTTTCATATAGATAAGAGCTAAGCCAGGGGTTGTTGAGGGGAAAACCTTTCTGGCTCCATGGTACTTTTTATCCACTACTCCAAACCTAAACGAGTCCTACTGTGCAGGTTCTGAGGAAATTAGCCTAATTGATTTAGGAGGAGGAGGAGGCCAGGGGCAGGACAGTTGAGACTGGGAGAATATCACTATCTGTTGCTGTCATAAATATAAAGGGAAGGGTAAACACCTTTAAAATCCCTCCTGGCCAGAGGAAAAACCCTTTCACCTGTGAAGGGTTGAGAAGCTAGGATAACCTCACTGGCACCTGACCAAAATGACCAATGAGGAGACAAGATACTTTCAAAGCTGGACGGGGGGAGAAACAAAGGTTCTCTTGGTCTGTGTGTTGCTTTTGCCAGGACCAGAGCAGGAATGCAGGTCAGATCTCCTGTAAAAGGCTAATAAGCAATCTAGTTAGATATGTGTTAGATTCTGTTTTGTTTAAATGGCTGATAAAATAAGTTGTGCTGAATGGAATGTATATTCCTGTTTTTGTGTCTTTTTGTAACTTAAGGTTTTGCCTAGAGGGATTCTCTATGTTTTGAATCTGATGACCCTGTAAGGTATTTACCATCCTGATTTTACAGAGGTGATTCTTTCACTTTTTCTTCAATTAAAATTCTTCTTTTAAGAACCTGATTGCTTTTTCATTGTTCTTAAGATCCAAGGGTTTGGGTCTGTGTTCACCTATGCAAATTGGTGAGGATTTTTATCAAGCCTTCCCCAGGAAAGGTGGTGAAGGGTTTGGGAGGATTTTGGGGGGAAAGACGTTTGGGGGGGAAAGCGGGCTCTTTCCCTGTTATATATTTGTTAGACGCTTGGTGGTGGCAGCAATAAAGTCCAAGGGCAAAAGGTAAAATAGTTTGTACCTTGGGGAAGTTTTAACCTAAGCTGGTAAAAATAAGCTTAGGGGGTTTCTCATGCAGGTCCCCACATCTGTACCCTAGAGTTCAGAATGGGGAAGGAACCTTGAGAGTTGCACTTTCCCAATCCCTCCTTAAATGGGGAATCCCTGCATTATATGATGCAGATTATCTTCACAGTGGACCCTCCCAAAAATGCTGTTCAAGAGCCGTGGAAGGTAAGAAGGTATTGCAGCATGTCACTTTCTGCCCAGAAGGCCTTATTTCAGGAGATCTGTAAATGTAGAGGCAAATGTAGGCTACCATTTTCCTAGCATGGTACACCACCCACTAACAAGATAATTCAGCGAAAACTCATATAATTGGCAGTCAAGATGTTTCTTGTCCCATATGCAGGTTTTTCCAATTGGGGGACAATCTGGCCCACTATGCTTACCCGTATATAACATTTCCCATCTTCAGTGTACCACACAAATATTAATTAATCCACCCAGCCTCCTCAGTGATGTCCTAAAGGTAAGTACTTGTGACACCTTAGACACCTTGTGACAAGCTTATGCTCAAATAAATTGGTGAGTCTCTAAGGTGCCACAAGTACTCCTTTTCTTTTTGTGAATACAGACTAACACGGCTGTTACTCTGAAACCTAAAGGTAAGTATTATTATTCTCATTTTATATGTGGGAAAATTAACACAGAGACAGGTTAACTGACTCACACGAGACCACACAGTGAGTCAGAGGCATTTACAATATTAGAACTTGGAGTTTCTGGCTCCCAGTCCCATATGCAGGTTAGACCATTACTGTCTCCCTTAAAAGACTGGCTTTTGTTCATTTAAAAATTAGACCCTTACAACTACGTTAATATAGGGCCAAATCCTGAAGGCCTTACCTCTTACTCAATCCTTATTCAGGCACAACTGCCTTTGAAGATGGATGTTTTGCCCAAGTAAGGACTGATCTAACCATGAACGAGGATTTCAGCGTTTCCTCAACAGTTTTTCTTTTTCTTATAAATTGATCTTTTTCATTCATAAGCATAGAATTTTGCTTCTAATTCACAGTCTTCCTGGCAGAAAGCAAGCTTTTAGGTTTTGTACACAATAACCACTGAATTTGAAAACAAAATCTAACATTGCTTACCTGTTGTTTCTTGGTGATCTCATTAGACATTATTTTAGCAGAATCCAAGACCATGATAGCACTCTCATCTTCCAAAATGTTCCCTTCGGAAGACTGTAATGTTTCTAAAATTTTCTTCTCAATTTCCTTTAGTTGTTTTTTATTGGCCGCAGACTGAAGGATGAGAGCATTCCTCTCTTCTTCTAATTCTGGTCTAAAAACCAAAACATACACCCAAAGTTTACCTTTTATGCTAGTATTGTTACATATTCAGATACCTGCATGTAGTTAATCCACATTTGAAAAATCAATATTTATATAAAGTAGATCACATTGTTCATGTTATATGATCATGTAATATTAGTGTCACAGAAACCTTACCTCTTGATTTTGGTAGGTTTGTGTCAGGATCTTAGCATTCCATTAATGCAGTTTTTACCACTGAGCTACACAGTTATACTGGAACTACATTAGTGCCAATCCTCTCTATTTTAGCAAGACACTAAGGCCAACACTTTCAAACCTGGGTGCCTAAAGTTAAGCTCTTGGGGGTCAAATTCTATGCTTACACCCAGAGCTTTCCCACTAACATCAATAGGGTTGCACAGGATTTCAGTCACCACAGAATTTGGCCCCTAAAGCCTTGACTCAATTCAGAGCTCAGCTCCTGAAAATCAGGCCACTTATTTAGATGCCTACATATGGACTTAGGTGCAAAACTTTAGGTTAATTTTATGTTTGAAAATGTTTGCCTAAAATTTTATATCCAGACTTCTGAAAATGTCAGTTAATCCGAATTTTTAATTACTATACATGTAATTCTTGTTTTTGAGTAAATATTATACAGCTTATGTACTGCATGAGTTTGTGATGTGGAACTTACATTAAATGTATTAAGATTTTTTTAGCAAGTGAATCTAGTATATTTGAGTGGACAGTTCTGTGTTCATTTGAATGATCAGAAACCCAGGAAATCCAATCTAATCTGTCTCTATTTTGAGTTTAGACAAGAACTAGGAACAGTTTCAGAGCCACCATGTCCTTTCTTCATTGAAAAGTAAAAATGCAGCCTAATAATCCAATATCCACATTTGCATGTGCAAAATCAATGGGCTGGATTGCCAGGAAGCCGTATCAGAAAACAAATAATCATGAAAAGAAAAGGAGTACTTGTGGCACCTTAGAGACTAACCAATTTATTTGAGCATAAGCTTTCGTGAGCTACAGCTCACTTCATCGGATGCTGAGCTGTAGCTCACGAAAGCTTATGCTCAAATAAATTGGTTAGTCTCTAAGGTGCCACAAGTACTCCTTTTCTTTTTGCGAATACAGACTAACATGGCTGTTACTCTGAAATAATCATGGTTGCTCTGTGATAATGTTAAATAACAAAACACTTTTCCAATATCTCAGATGACTCACATACTATCATGATGGACCCCCTAGAAATATCTTAAATAAGCCAGTATTGTTTATAGTTGTTATGAAAAAACATTTAGAATCACTAACAATTGCCCCATTTTATTACGAATATTTCTCTTAATTGCTTCCAAAGTCTCCTGTTTAGAATATTTCATTTGCCTATTTGCAATAAACAAACACATACCTCTCTTTTGCAACAACAATACCTAGTAGCTGGTCTTCAAGTCCCTCTGGTGTTATCATAAAGTTGAGTAAAGAAACTTTTGTAGCCAGTTCAGGCATATAATGTGGATTTCTTAGTTTTGTTGTAATAAAAAATTTGAAATCACTGGAATACTCAATAATTGTCTCACCAAGCCTGATGCAATCCATGCCCCCTAAAGTTCAGAAGACAAACATTTGTGCATGTGACTCTGTTCTTTGTTAATAAACGTGTATTGGTTTTCACCAAGACAGATTACAGTGCTGTGTTGTTATAAAGGAACTGATCCTGACTCATAACCCTCCCATGCATGTACACTTTCTCCTTGAGGACAGCTTACTTGGTAATTACTGTGAGTATCCAGTGACAGGGGCTGGATGATACAGGGGAAAGTTCTTCAAAGGGGGGTTGGGGTTTGGGGTCACCTATTGTTAACCTGAAAATCAAAATAGGACTGGCAGCGTCCTGAGGAGAATATGAGTAGCTGAAAGGCTGGCAGTGTACAAGGGCTGACACACAGATTCCACAAGACAAACTCCCTCACACTAGGGGCAGGGTGGTAACAAAGTGACCCACAATCCGGGGCGTCCCAAGAAAACATCACAATGTAAGTTACATATTTGCTTACCTCAATTATTTATGCAAAAAATATTACTTTTGTGATCAAGTAAAAGCAAAAGGCTTGTTAAGAGCAAATCAAGTAACCTCAAATAGTAAGAGCTGGAAATAAGGTGAGTCCTGGCCCCATATAAGTCAATGTTAAAACTACCACTCACTTTAGTGGAGCCAGGATTTCATCCATAGTAGGTAAAAATAATTGAGTGCGTCACACAGTTATGCCCTTCCTTTACTGTGTACATATAAAATTGGAAAAGGTACAGGTTTTATGTGGTTGTTTTCAAATTTCATATTCTTGTTTCACAGTAGCTCAAACCAATTCATGTATTAAAACAAGATAACAAGATCCGTACATAGCATATCAAGCAAGCATATAATCTTATTTGACCTTAACCCAAACTCTCCTATGCTTTTTGCTACCACCTGTCATGATTTGTATAATTTTAGACTAAAATTTCCCTGGAAGATCTTTTATTTGTCTGTAAAATGTCACACACACCTGTGGCCCTGTACAAATATTTACAAAATAAATGTGCCACCAGCATCTGTTGCAACAAGCACATATGGGGCAGGTTGTTCGTGGCTCAACCTTTAGAGACTCAGGAGATTGCTACAGCCCTATTCCCCTCTAGTTATTCCCAGTCTGATCAGCTCTCTCTAAAAGAGCAGAATATCTTCAGGGATAGACCATCCATTTCCTATCTTCCACTCAAGTAGAGTGGGGATCTTTAAAGGGTGGCCACACATCCCAGACATCTTCCTCTTATCCATGGGAAGGCTGCTCACAGTCTGACTCCTACACCTCCAAATATTAGAGGATCCTTAAAGGAAGTGTCTTATAGAGTTCCATGCATGAATTTCCTCCATATGAAGGCTCTGCATTCTTATCTCCAACAGCAGGTATCTTAGGAGAGAAACCAATTCACAGCCACCTGCTCTCTGTAGTAGCAGACTATGTTGAGCCCTGCTGTTGCCTATTCATAGAATCATAGAACCATAGAATATCAGGGTTGGAAGGGACCTCAGGAGGTCATCTAGTCCAACCCCCTGCTCAAAGCAGGACCAATCCCCAAATAAATCATCCCAGCCAGGGCTTTGACAAGCCTGATCTTATTTTGAATACAGTTCCAATAATTAATGCCCACAGCACACTGTGCAGTTCCAAAACCCTAGCGTGTATGAGATTTGAGATTTCCCAGGTCCCGTATAATTAGAACTGGTCAAAAAATCAGACCTTTTCTACCATGACAAACTTTGACATGAAACAATTTTTTTCATTTAGTTTTGAATGAATGTTTTGTTTCAATTTTCTTTTTGAAAACTAAACATGAAAATTCAGTGTTCAGGTCCCTCTACCGACTCTTTTTCTCTCACTTCTTTACTTTTCGCCCATTTTATCACTTGGAAAAGAAAGGATACATTTTTTGAAAAAGGAAATTCCCACCTTAAACCTGGACCTTTTCTTCATCATCATATGACTTTGAGAAGATAATACTTGCATGAAAAATGTGCAACTTTTGCAAAATACCATGATAACTCTTCTTAACTTAGAATGTAATGCAATAAATAATACATCCTATTAAGTTAAAACATATTTTATAAATAAGATATCTAGACTTACACAGTATAATACTTCAGAAAAAATATATTCAGCGTCAATGGGAGTTTTAATGGGAGTCTTTGCAGGATCAAACCTACTATATTTAAATATATCACCGCTGCATAGTGAAGTTTTCAAGTAAGAAATCTATAATGTGACATTTGTGAACTTTATTAAAAAGTAAAAATCAGCTTAAGAAGGCTACCTTCCTCTGAACATAAGCAGCAAAAGTAAAGAAAGAAGAAAAATATTAGCTGATATAACAGTTCATTAGATGAGCATTAATGTTGCATACTTCTGGGCTTATAACTAATTTTCTTGTACCTTGTTTAAAGGTTTGTCTAAGCAGCAGGGGTTCCAGTGATGGGTCTAGTTCTTCCCCAACATTTTCTAGCAGAAGTGGAGTCCCAAACTGAATGCAGTTCTCCAAAGTTCTCATGTAGTCTGTATCTGTGAACTTGATAACACTCAATTGGTTTTCTTTCTCTGAGTTCTTTATCCATTTATTGGCTTGACCCTGGGGATCAATCATTAATGGCCTAGAATGTACAATACAAAGAACTTGCTCAGTACACATGACTTTTTGTAAATTTGAAATTATTTCTGCTGTGGACTAGCTGGAAAAAAGTGACACGATACTTTGTGGCTGTATTATTTTAAGAGATAAACGTCCACTGGCTGAATATTACAGTCACAATTTGATCAGAAATATCAGAATTCTTTTAAAAGCCATGAAGATGATGTTTATGATTTTTTTCAAAAGACACAGATCAGTATTCAGAACCTTGACGACAGCTTCGTTGTATTTCTCCTTTCGAATTCTGATTTTTTAGAATTTTTTATTATATGTGAGTTTTGCAATAATTTTTGCTTTTTACAATAACTACCAGCAATTTGAGACTAATAGGGCTGATACCTCGAATGGCGTAAGTGGGTGTAATTCCTTTCAATGGAGCTGTACTCACTTGCATTAACTGAAGATATGGGTCTATTTTTTTTTTTTTTTTTGCAAGGAAGCAAAAGTTTTTAGCACAAAAGTTGTCAGACAGGTTTAGTGTATCCCATGGTAGGCTGTTCGAGTTTCAATGGAGGATCACTGAAGGGATAAAAATAGTGTCTTTCTTCCTGTAGCCAACATTCAGGTTCCAGAACAGAATTAATAATGAATGTTATTATTGAAATTTGTAATGTTCTTCTTACTGATTGAAATTCACTCCTGTGCAGAGGGCCATCCCAATGCTTCCACAGCATTTAAGAGGGATTTAAGTCCTCAAAATAAGGCTTCGATTGATCGGACTTTGATAACAAAGCTGGCCCTCTGTGCTGGCCCTCTGCACAGAAGTCAATTTCATCTAATACACTAGTCTCTAAAACATGACAAAGAGCAAAGCTGAAGTTGACTGTGGTAGCAAAAGGACCTTGAAATGTGTGTATAACCTGACTCACAGTTTTTCTATATTGTGGTTTATATATTTAATGGCTCACACAAGAAAAATATTTATTAAAACTTATCAAAAATGTCCTTCTGCCTTCTATGTTTCTACAACTGCAAAAAAGAATAAATTACCAGACTTATACCGATCTGTGTTCTAAGTCAATAGTTTTCCAATGTGAAGTCATTGTACACAATAGAGACATTGGAAAACAGTGGATAATCCGGAAGTAAGTTTAATCACAATATAAAATTCAACAACTGAATTTAAAGATGAAAAAAATATCTGTAATATTCTGGAAGGAAAAAACTTTCAACCACTGGAAACACTGGGTCTCATCCTGTGCGGAACAAAGCCTCCTCAAGTTCCATTGAAGGAGGGGAAGGGTATGCAGCACCTTTCTGTTTCTAAAAAAGAAAAGGAGTACTTGTGGCACCTTAGTGAGTAACCAATTTATTAGAGCATAAGCTTTCGTGAGCTACAGCTCACTTCCTCAGATGCATCTGAGGAAGTGAGCTGTAGCTCACGAAAGCTTATGCTCTAATAAATTGGTTAGTCTCTAAGGTGCCACAAGTACTCCTTTTCTTTTTGCGAATACAGACTAACACGGCTGTTACTCTGAAACCTTTCTGTTTCTAGTATACAGACTAAATTTGATTTAGTCTGAAATCTCAGTTTGTTTTAGCAAATTATTAGCTTCTTTGTTACCTACCAGCGCCTGGAGTTATCAACAATCACACCATTGTCGACCGAAAAGTTGTCTGTTGGTAATCCAGCAATATTCCAGGCTCTGATTTTTATTGGGTCACCAAGGGTCTTACTCAAAGAGAAGTTCTCAGAACAAGGAATATTTTTGTCCTGCAAGAAAAAATAAATCTTTATTCTTTATTTCTTTAAATTTTGTTAAAATACTGCTTCAGTTAAAAGTATTAATTTATTCACAACTTGCTTTAAAAATTAGCTTTTGTTCAAGGAGAGAAAATCATGGGGGGAAAATTCACGTTTACAGAAAATGGAAAGATTTTCCCAATTTTGTGGTGACTTTCCTCAATTTTGGCTGAGATTTTGTGGGATTTTTCTAGAGTTGTTTTTTTTTTTGCCCCCAGTTCTGAAGGTATTCTTTTTTACCCTTTTGCAATATGTTGTGTGATGATAACTTACACACTGCGGTGTAGTGGGAAAAACAGAACCATCTGGAAATCTTTAAATTGCAAGAAAATTTTCCCAACTTTTGTTTATTTATTCTGTGTTTACACTTCCAATTAATACAACGCACTTTTCCAATGCCGGTCAGTCACATATTACTTCATCGCTACTTACTTATCTAAATCAAGTCTATGGTGCAACTGTCTCTTTAAAAAAAGCAAAAGCAGGTACTGTGCAGCAATAATTTCTTCAGTAAAGCCCCAGATATACAAATATATGTGCTAGCACAGACCTCTGCACCCATGAGGAACACCACTGGCTTCAGTGGAACAATGGGATTCTGTACAGGTACATAGGTCAAAATTAGTGCATCTATTTGCAGGATTGGGACCTAGCAGCAGCTAGGGCTAGCAACATCCAACAACAAAATGGAAGTTGAAAGGCCCTGATCTTGCAAAGGGAACATTCTGGTCCTGTGTTAGCCCTATTGGTCCCTTTGCAGCCTAAGCCTTTATCTTCCACCTTGTCCTCCACCATACTTCAGGTTCCAGTACTGCAAACAGATGCCCCATGGAGTCCGACTGAAATCAGTGGGATGCTGTATGAGAGTAAGGGTCCATCTGAGCAAATCCCTTTGCAGAATCAGGGCCTTACATTGTGACTTGATATTTCGTTCTGCAAGTATGCAAGCCCTTTTCATGCAACCACTTTTAAAATGTTTTAAAGGGAAGAAGCACAGTTTAACAATGCTTAACATGTTTGCACCCACACTACAAACTTAAAAAATGTTTCATATTTATCCATCCAAAACTTAGGTTTGGAAACACAGTAAAGGAGCACCATCTCAAACACGGTAGTGTTTAAAATGGTTTATTTAAATGGTTTACTTGAAAGGCTTTAGTTGGGGACAGGGCTAGTATCAGGATAGCTAAATTTGAAAAAATTCTTTTGGTTTTTGCTTGGGTTGGACAGACTAGTTAGCACTGTGCCATCCATCTTTAATGTAGCTGCACTTTAGTTTGTAAAGTGGTTGCTTTATTTATTTAAGGCCAGTTTCTGAAGTCCTCTCAATCATTACTTAGTCCTTACTCACATTAAACTCTCACTGAAGTCAATGGGTCAACATCAGATCATTTCTGGTACACTAGTGTAAACCTTGAGTAAATCCACTGAATTCAGTGAATTACTCCAGATTTACAAAAGTGTAAATCAGCAAAATTTAAACCACTCACTTTAATATGATTTTTTACTAAGTAGACACCAAGTGAAAAATCAAAAATTTCAGGATTTGGCCCACAGATTGTAAAGCACTTTGGGATCTACTGGGATGAAAGATATTATTTAAATCTAAGATAAACTTTCTAACCTTGCACAACTTGCTCCAGTCTTTAGTACACTCTTGTCGAAAGGCACTAGTGAAAGCACCCAAATAAGCTATCACTCCAGCTGATATCAGAACATCTCCTGTCAAATTATCATATGTATTTTGAAGATCATTTGCAGCATTACACCATCTATGGATAAGCAAAGATACCATATAAAATTCCTCTATATTGGTAGCATTAACAGAGTACATCATCAACACAAGAAGTGTTTTCCCTTTATGTTAAAGGTGAATTGCAAATAAATAATTTAAACATTGTGTTTGTACCCTTGGATGTTGCTTTGAAGACTGCCTCAAATGTTTTGGTGAGTATTTTTTAGTCACAATATTGGGTCCTTTGACGATCTTTTAAGGACCTGATTGCCCCAGTCCCCAAATGAGGATACAGGGATGCAAAAGTTTAAGGCTCAGAGAACTAAAGCTCAGGTTTTGTCTCTGCTTTTGGATGCATGTTCAAATGAGCATTTGTATTTACATCTGACCTTGATTTTTCTCCACCCAGTCCTCCAATCAGCTTCTCTGCTCTTTCTAGTTTCTTAGCACATAGATCCACCTGGAATTCTAGACGAGCCTTTTCTTCAGTTTTCTCAACAAAGGTTTGTTGCAATTTTGCCAAATGATTCTCCACTGCTGCAAGTTCAGCTCTCTTCTGATTCAGTAATGCCATAGTTTCTGCTAAGGACTGCTGGGCCTCTGCTAGACGGGCTTTTTTGGGAGCAACCACCTGTTCAATTACAATTAATGCAGGGATGCTAAATCCATATAGTTTACTGATATATAAAGTTCTGTATGTAACACTTTGGATCAATATTCCAAGGTAAGGAGGAGCATATTTTATTATATTAATATTTGTGAAAACGAATAGGGAGGTGGGTCCTAATATACTAAATGCACTATGTTTTTTGAGAATGAAGCTTAGGAAGCATAGCCAACTAACAATGTATATTCATTCTAAATTACTTGAATAAAAAATTAAAATTAAACTGGCTCAGAATCTTGTTGTATTAAATTAATAAATTAAGTTGCATTACCGAGGCAGAAAACATACTGTATTGATGCTTGCCATAAATTTGTGTCCAGCGTTGGACACCTTATATTGTTATTATAGCAGCAATGCTAGTACCATTGATAAAGAAAATTACCGAAGTGAGATAAACAAGGATTAAAGCAGACATAATTTTTTCTCTAAGTTAAAACTTAAAACAAAAAAGACCAATACAAAAATCCTCAAAATAATATCGTTCCAAAGTACTATTCATTGGCTAAAAATAATTACTTGATTTATGATTTGATTTTCAATACCCATTTACAGATGGCAATTTAGGTTATATTGTTTGAAGGAAGAAAAAAAAACATACAAATATTTTTCATGGTTTTCTAGAAGAATGAACATATTTCTGTTCTATTTAATGGTGTGTGTAGCCTATGGCAGAGATTCCTCAGCTATTTAATTCTTTGGATTTCTCTGTAAGAGAAAGTCTCCTGCATGGACTCACTCTCTCCATTCAACAACCCCACACCCTCTTTTTTCCTTGCTTGATTCTCAAAATATTTAATTATGTAGACCACCCACTCCCCATGGACCTCCTGGATCACAATTTTGGATATCCTTTTTTATTGTATAAGCAGAAAATAAAAGTATGATTATAGTTTTTGACAGACTTTATAGTACTTTATTTTAATCTGTATGCTGCTTCAGTAAAAACATCTCTTATCTTCATCAAATCTGACAGCTATTTTCATCTTCACAGTAGTCCCAGTCCTCTGTTAAATTTGAAAATATAGGTCCTAAATTTATTTTCCAGTGAAGTACCTTTTATTTCAGTTTAACTGCAATCATAATAAGTAGCTTAGTCTTGCAGTCCTCATGTGTGTGTAGCTTCCAATAAAGCCAACGGGAGTTTTCAGGACTGGACTCAACACGTACCTTAGCAACTCTGTCATACACTTCCATAGCCATAATCCATTTACACAAACCCTCAGCTGCGGAGGATGCTTTAGCCACCTTAGGTGGATCAAACTCAGGATTAGTCAGATATTCAGAACGAATCTTCTGCATGACAGTCACCTACATGATAAAAACATTACAGCCATAGGAAAACTTTATTTTTCTAAGGCCCAGTTTTGCCACCCTTACCATGCTGAACAGTACCTTAACTCCACAAGTTGATCAACTGACATCACTAAGGAATTACTCAATATGGGTAACTGTGACAGAGTCCAGCCCTAATTTGTTTCTCTGATTTTCTCACTGTCTGCATTCTTACCAAGCTTCCCTCCTCGTTAGATTGCCATCCTTTGTGTCTTTCTTCAAGTCTTATTTTAAGTTGCCCCTCCTTCTGAAACAAATGCATTCCCTTTCTTCTTTTATATTCTTCCTTCGAATTTACTTATTTCAGCAAAGCTTTTTAATGATGATCCCCAAAGTTATCTCTACTGAATGAAGACTGGATCTTCAACCAGAGTATGTGAATGAATTACATTGCCTGTGCCTACTTCTGGGCCCAATCTTGTGAGATACTAAGCACTCAGCAACTTGTAAGGATCAGGCCCTTAGACAATAAGTTCCCTGCAAGCAGAGGTCATGTCTTTATATTGCGCCCTTGTACATTTCGAGGCATATAATCATACCATGTTATCCACACTGTCAGATTTAATCTATATTTCAGATAAACAGTTTTTTTAAATGAAATAAAAAAACCCACTGATATATTTAGTCCTTTCAAAATTAAATAAAATGTATTATGCCAGACCTGACTTCGTCATAGCTTCTCTGGTAAACATACAGGGACTGATTTAGTAAAGCTGGTACAAGGAGATGTTACTTACATATTTTGAGCTGGGTAAATCTAGGTACAGAACTTGTCACTCAGGCAGCTAGCACGCAGTGGTACAGACATCCCCTACAGGGTACTTACTGGGGGATAACTGTAAATCCTGCTGGAATGCCATAGGAGGCACCACCGGTAGGAACCACTGAGAGGAGGAGTTGAATCACTGTATTTCCAGTCTGCCCTGGCCGTGCACCCTTCTTGGACAGTGTCATTCACTTCTCAGATGGCACATGCTCCTAAAAGCCCCCAGAATAACTGAGCTTGCAAGCTGCTGTGTGCTGACACAATTCCCTCTTCCCCATATAGTTTATTTCCATGAAAGCCCAGGGTGAATTTACCCCTTGGTGTAATATCTTCCATACATGTTTTTGGAGCAGATTTCATTACTCAAAAGACATTAATCAAACACTTACTGGAATGTTATCCTTGTCATACTCTCTAAGATCCTTTAAGAAATTCATGTCACCCAGAACTTTCTTGCTAGGCCCCCAGTAATCCAAGACCTACAATGGAAATTAGGGAAGAACTTTTAAAACTTTTAAACCAAAATGAATTCATAAATATCCTCTAATTAACAGACAGGCATGCATGGAAAAGAGGCGACTAAGGGAGGATATGATAGAGGTCTATAAAATCATGAGTGGTATAGAAAAAGTAAATAAGGAAGTGTTATTTTTACTCCTTCTCATAATACAAGAACAAGGGGCCACCAAATGAAATTAATAGGTAGCAGGTTTAAAACAAACACAAGGAAGTATTTTTTCATACAACGCACTGTCAACCTCTGGAACTCCTTGCCAGAGGATGTTGTGAAGTCCAATACTGTAACGAGGTTCAAAACGGAGCTAGCTAGATTCATGGAGGATAGGTCCATCAATGGCTATTAGCCAGGATGGGCAGGAATGGTGTCCCTAGCCTCTGTTTGCCAGAAGCTGGGATTGGGTGATAGGGCATGGATCACTTGATGATAACCTGTCTGTTCATTCCTTTTGGGGCACCTGCCATTGGCCACTGTCAGAGGACAGGATACTGGGCTTGATGGACCTCTGGTCTGGCCAGTATGGCCGTTCTTATGTTTTTATGTTCATGCTTATTACAGAAGGTTGGTAAAAGTCAGATTGCAGCATGTTTAAGGATTTAGCCCAGACTGTTTATATTTTGAAGCTTTAATATACTACTAATCCAAAGCATTTGCCACTAAGGTCGATTTTATAGAAGTCGATCTATAGTAAGCGATTTTATACAGTAGGTCATGCATGTTCCCACTAAGGGCATTAGGTCGGCGGAGTGCATCCTCAATACTGTGGCTAGCATCGACTCACGGAGTGGTGCACTGTGGGTAGCTATCCCACAGTCCCTGCTGCCCACTGGAATTCTGGTTTAAACTCCCAATGCCTGATGGGGCAAAAATATTGTTGCAGGTGGTTTTGGGTACATGTCGTCAGTCTCCCCTCCCTCCCTCCCTCCTTGAAATCAATGGCAAACAATCATTTTGCACCTCTTTTCCTGGGTTATCCATGCAGACGCCATAGCATGGCAAGCATGGAGCCCGCTCAGCTGCACACTGCTTTTGTGAGCCTTGTAAACACCTCACGCATTATCCTGCAGTATGTGCAGAGCCTAGCTAAGAATGAGGAAGATTGTGAGCAGGATATGGACACAGACGTTCCTGAAAGCACGGGATGTGGCAACTGGGATATCATGGCAGCACCGGAGCATGTTGATACAGTAGAACACCGATTCTGGGCCCAGCAAACAAGCACAGACTGGTGGGACCGCATAGCGTTGCAGGTATGGGATGATTCCCAGTGGCTGCGAAACTTTCGTATGCATAAGGCCACTTTCATGGAACTGTATGAGTTGCTTTCCCCTACCCTGACAGTTGAGAAGCGAGTGGTGATAGCTCTGTGGAAGCTTGCAACGCCTGACTGCTACCTGTCAATTGGGAGTCAATTCAGAGTGGGCAAATCTACTGTGGGGGCTGCTGTGATCCAAGTAGCCAGGGCAATCAATACCCTTCTGCTAAAAAGGGTAGTGACTCTGGGAAATGTGTAGGTCATAGTGGATGTCTTTGCTGTAATGGGGTTCCCTAACTGTGGTGGGGCGATAGACGGAATGCATATCCCTATCTTGGCACCGGACCACCTTGCCAAAGAGTACATAAACCGCAAGGGGTACTTCTCAATGGTGTTGCATGCACTGGTGGATCACAAGGGCCGTTTCACTGACATCAACATGGGATGGTCGGGAAAGGTGCATGACTCTCACATATTTCGGAACTTTGGGCTGTTCGGAAAGCTGCAAGAAGGGACTTTTTTCCTAGACCAGAAAATTACCACTGGGGATGTTGAAATGCCAATAGTTATCCTTGGGGACCCAGCCTACCCCTTGCTCCCATGGCTCATGAAGCCGTACACAGGCAGCCTGGACAGTAGTAAGGAGCAGTTCAACTATAGGCTGAGCAAGTGCAGAATGGTGGTAGAATGTACCTTTGGACATTTAAAAGCTCACTGGTGCTGTTGCTGACTAGGTTAGACCTCAGCACAACCAACATTCCTATTGTAATTGCTGCTTGCTGTGTGCTCCATAATATCTGGGAGAGTAAGGGGGAGACGTTTATAGCAGGGTGGGAGGTTGAGGCAAATCGCCTGGTGTCCAATTTTGAACAGCCAGACACCAAGGCAAATAGAAGAGCACACTGAGGTGTGCTGCGAATCAGAGAGTCTTTGAAAAACAGTTTCATGACTGACCAGGGTATGGTATGACAATTGTGTGTGTTTGTCCTTGATGCAAAGCCTCCTCCTTTGTTGAATGTACTTCCCTGTAAGCCAATCCCCTTCCCTCCCTTCAACCACAGCTGGCACAGGAAATGAAGTCCCTATTGTTCCGAATCCATTCATTCTTTATTTATTAAAAAAAACTTGAGATCACTGACAACGCTGACTAGTAAAAGGTAGCCTGGGTATACAAAGGGTTTGATAACAGGGTGAGGTTGGGGAGGAGGGAAGGACAAGGCCACATTGCTTATTGTAGCCAAACTACAAATCAAAGAGGTTTGAATGACAGCCTTCTGTTGCTTGGGCCATCCCCTGGAGTTGAGTGGCAGGGTGCGCGAAGCCTCCCCACCCCCGTGTTCTTGGGCATCTGTGTGAGGAGGATATGGAACTTGCCGAGGAGGGCAGGCGGTTACACAATGGATGCAGCGGGGGTCTGTACGCCAATTGCCTTTCCTGCAGCTCCACCAGATGCCTCATCATGTCTGTTTGCTCCCCCATTAGCCTCAGTATCTCCTCCTGGGTGTTCCGATCACGCTCACTGTATGCTTTCCTGGCCTCTGCCACCAAATGCCTCCATGCATTCAGCTGTGCCCTATAAGTGCGGGAGGACTGCATGAGATCTGAAAACATGTCATCGCGAGTGTGTTTTTTTCGCCTTCTAATCTGCAATAACCTCAGGGACAGAGTTGATGCGGGGAGCATAGAAGCATTTGCAGCTGCAGGGGGGAAAAAAAAGAAGAGTAGACTTTTAAGAAGATACATTTCTGAGAACAAAAGGGAGATTCTTTCACAGTGAATCAAGCAATTCACTGCAGACAGCACATGTGTTTTAGGTAAAAGGTCGCATTTTGTCTTTTACATTGAGCGCCTGCCAGTATGGTGACACATCACACACAGATGGGAAACAGAATTTGGTTTCCAGGCAGCCATGGTAAACCAAAGGGTACGTTAGGTTGGCTTCTTCCACGTTCATAACATGTGGGAATGGTTTCAAACTGCAGCGCCCTCCTTTCCCAGAGCAACCAGTGCCAGTTGGGTTTGCGGTTTAAAAGGAAGGGCTGCAAGTGCCGTTTAAAAGGAGGGGCTGCTGTTTTGGGGTGGATGTGCAGCACACCCCTCTCCCTGCCCCCACATGGCTATTCTCTGGGATGATCCCTTTTAGCCAAGCCCAAACAGCCCAGCATGCCTGGGGTCTAATGTGTGGGGGATCACCAAATAGAGGGGATTACTGTTGCCTTACAAAACTTCCCTCTTTCAACCAGGTGACCATGAATAATATCACCATCCTGAGGCTGACGCAGAAAGATAAAGACTGAATGCTGCATGAATGCGACCAAAACCCAGGACCATTCGCTGCCATGCTTTGTGCTGCAATGATTCCAGATCACTTGCTACTGGCTTGGTGTGGTAAAGTGTCCTACTGTGGAGGATAAAATAAGGCAGCCCTCCTCAGAAACCTTCTGCAAAGGCTTTCAGAGTACCTCCAGAAGAGCTTAATGGAGATGTCCCTGGAGGATTCTCGCTCCATCCCCAGACACATTAACAGATTTTTCCAATAGCTGTACTGGCCGCGAATGCATTCCAATTGTTCAGGGCAAATCAAACATTAAACACAATTGCTTTTAACCCCTATAGTTTTGTTACAAATGTGCACTCACCAGAGGTGCCTTCTCCACCTTCAGGGTCCAAGAACAATACACTCTGGGAGGGTATTGGCTCCAGAGTGAGGAAAAGGTCCTGGTTGCCGGGGAAAACGGATTCTCTGCTTGCCTGATGCGCATTCTCCCCCTCCTCCTCAAAATCCTTATTGGGTCCACGAAGAGCGTTGGGGTACTGGTAGGGTCCCACCCTAGAATGGCATTCAGCTGATCACAGAAGCAGCATGTCTGGGGCTCTGACCTGGAGCAACCGTTTGCCTCCTTTGTCTTTTGGTAGGCTTGCCTGAGCGCCTTAATTTTCATGTGGCACTGCTGTGTGTCCCTGGTGTAGCCT
Source organism: Lepidochelys olivacea (assembly GCF_965140295.1). Lineage (NCBI taxonomy): Eukaryota > Metazoa > Chordata > Testudines > Cheloniidae > Lepidochelys > Lepidochelys olivacea. Next base: position 25,438,566 of record NC_140417.1, on the reverse strand, counting down.
CTGTCCATCATGCCCTGTGCGATTTTGACATATATATCAACATTTCTTCTGCAGGAGTTCTGCCTGCAGATTCTTCTCCCCATACAGCAATCAGATCCAGTGTCTCCCATTCCCTCCATGCTGGAGCTCGTTTGCAATTCTGGGGGGACTGCATGGTCACCTGTTCCGCTGAGCTCGCCACGCTGACTAAACAGGAAATGAAATTCAAAAGTTCCCGGTGCTTTTCGTGTGTACCTGCCTAGTGCATCAGAGGTGAAAGTGCTGTCCAGAGAGGTCACATTGGAGCACTCTGGGATACATCCCAGAGGCCAATACCATCAAATTGCACAGCACTGCATCTACTGTACCCCAAATTCGACCCAGGAAAGTCTATTTTAGCACTACTCCCCTTGTCAGGGAAGAGTACAGGAGTTGATTTTAAGAGCCCTTCAGGTTGGCGGAAGGGGGTTGGTTGTGTAGACACATTCATTCCACAGTATGCATCCGATGAAGTGAGCTGTAGCTCACGAAAGCTTATGCTCAAATAAATTGGTTAGTCTCTAAGGTGCCACAAGTACTCCTTTTCTTTTTGAGAATACAGACTAACACGGCTGTTACTCTGAACCATTCATTATAAAATTCACCTAACCTGGCTAAATTCGACCTAACCTCGTAGTGTAGACCAGGCCTTAGTTTCCTCGTGTATGTTATTAATATAAGGCCCATCTTCCCTAATGTTCTAATGTCAAAGCAATGTTCTTTTCCAAGACAAAAAGGAAAGAAATCCAATGGGGTCACATGGTATGAAGATGAAATCTCCTTGAGGATGGAATCAGCCACAGAGAGAGGAGTCTGTCGGACCAAATATTTCCCTAGACCAGACTTAAAAATCAAATAGTGACTGTGGGGAAAAAGACCCTTTACTCTGATGATCAGGGGGTACCCCTTGTACAATAAGGGAGTTCTGCCTGATTCACCACCTGTAGAGGCTAAGGCAAGAGTCCACTTAACTGCCCTGTGTCTACAACAGCAGTAGCAACTCTCAGGGAGAACGACAGATACAGGACCAGGAGTCACAGAAAGCAGAAAACAGTGAACTCTCCACTCCTCCACAAGCTATTCTGTAGTTCCACAACAGGTGGATTGGAAGCTGAAGCTGTCTCCTTGCAGATGTACAGCCTGCATCCATGGTTTTCTTGAAGGCTGCAAATGTGTGTCTAGTTTATAGGGCCCTATATTTTTCATTTGAGAAGAACTGCTATTGATGAACAAATATATTAGAAAAATTACATTCTTATTTGAAATTTGCTTTCTGCCATTTTACCTTGCCTCCAGTCCCGGCAGGATCTGTAATTCTTTCAGGTTTTATATCTTTCATAACACAGACGGCAGCCATAACTAGTTTGACACCAGATGGAGGATTCTTCATTGATTTCACAATTGTTATATCAGATGGCTAAAACAAAAGTGACATTTAAAAAATAAAATGTATTGATTTACAGTTTTGTATCTCGTACACAAAATACATTAAGCTCAATATTCATAACAAAAGAAAAAAGTATTATCAATTTCTCATGACCAAGTAGCATATATGTAGTGAATAAAAACAGAAATGAAAGGAATTTTAACACTGCACACAATAAATATAAGAATAATTATAGGGTTTGTTTTTTTACAAGGGATGATTTGAAAACATATAGTTAATATTGCCTGAACACAAGAAAAATCCACCCTACAGCAACTTTTTCTTATACATGGGAGATCAAAATTAGATCAAGTTTAGTAAGTGTAAACAAACCATACAAAAATCCAAGACTAGGTCAAAAGATTTCTTTGGTACTTAACCCAAGGTGGCACACAAGAAATCTCATATGTTTGGCAAGTCCAAATGAACAGCTCCTGCAGGCATTTTCTCTACAATACTGTTCTAAAGTCTGGTAACTGAGTCATAATGGTGACTCTGAAAAATTCAAGATCCAGAAAATTCTTAGCCACATTATAATTTTAAAACAAAAATGTAAGCGCTGGATTCCTTGAATGGACATCCCTAAGCTTAGCTAGGTGGCGAAACTAAACACCAATGTTAATATGTCGATTTTGTGTAGTGCCTAATACAGCTCCAGTCCTGCCAATATGCTTGTGCTTAGCTTTAGGAATGTGATTAGTCCCATGAAAGAACTGAATCAGACTACATGTGAGAGTTAAGCATGTATAAATGTGTTTGTAAGATCTTAATCAGGATTCCTCTTCTCATCTAAGTTTTTTTGTGTAGTAATGGCCAGGTGGTTTCCTAAAGCAACAGATTTAGGGCCTAATCCTGAGATTAGGGCCTAATGCTGAGCATTTCCTGAGAGACCTCAACTTCCACTGACTTCATCAGGATTTGAGGGTGCTCAACATCTTGCAGGAGGAACACAGCTCCTTGCATGATCAGACCCACTCATTCCAAAAAGATGATAAAACAAAGATATACAGAGTGGTGCTCAAAGAAGTTTGTGACTAAGCAGATAGAGAAAACCTAAAGCTGAGATGGACCAGAAAAAAGAATAAAGGACAGAACCTAGTAGCTAGAGAGATGGGAGCCAGGGAAAGAAGGGAGAGTGACATACTGCCTTGGGAAAGTATTTATAAAGAAAGTCTAGGGACAAAAAAAAAAAAAAATCACACAGGCTTTCAACTCTCAAGCAGAGAAGATATCTGAAAACTGTTTTCTCAGAAGTACTTTCTGTGTCACATGACACAAACAAGTATGTTTTTTAACAGATTTCCTAAATTCAGAAGAAGAATTTGTGATTACCCAGATGTCAAAAACTGAGAATTTTAACCTTTTTCAAACCTTTTCTTCTTTTCTCCTTAATGTGTTCTTTGGCAAATAACCCAAAGTACACAGAAAAATTAAATAATTTTTTAAAGTGCCACTTTTAAAAATTTAGCTCGCCTTAAGGGTGTCAAGGGCAGAAAGTGCAGCCTCTAGCGCTGGAATTGCCTCTGCCAGGTCACTCTCACACTCATTCTTCAGTTCCTGGGCTTCCGCTGCTTTTTCTGTAGCAATCTCTTCATCTATTTTCACAGTTTTACTTTTTGCTTCCACTTCTGCCGATTCCTTCTCTATAATCTAAAGAAAACACTCATGAGCAGAATTTATCGAACTTGCCACTGAATGGTGTTTATTCAATCAACTGTCTGGGGCTATGACGTAGAGCATCTATAAAATAATTTTGGTTTACTTCTTTGTCTTTTTCAGTAGGTTAGTATTAGAATCATTATTAATTTATGTGACACTGACCTGCATAAAAAATTGTTTTCTCAAAATAAACTGAAAAGAAAAGATCTGTAGGTAATGGGAATTTTGTAGGAGTAACATAACATCTCTGTGGACCCACGTCAATAGCTAGCAGAATCAAACAAACATAAGCAGCCTTAGATTTGAAATTGGAACTGAGAGACATATAAAAGGTGTTCTTTGCACTAAATAAGGGCTTTATATCCCTACAATTTTGAAATTCCTACCAAGAAACCCATCACTACGTGCACTAAGATTGCAGTTACTACAAATAGCTGTTTTTACAATACTTTTACAGTGAAAAAGGCCACAAGTTTACCAGGCGATTTTTTTGTGCCTCATGCTGCAACTTAAAAATGGATTTGTAATGTAAAATGATTTTTACAGGCCCCTAGTCTGTAATATAGACTATACCTATTGTGCTTTTTATTTTTTTTTTTTGAGTGAAGAGGCCATCACTTGATTCAGGGCAATGACTCCCTCCCATTTCTGTCTATCTGACGACTAGTTTCCCTCAAAGCTTTTGGGTGTTGGGGACTCTGACCTGGAATGCAGATTTGTCAGAGAAGGCAGAATGTACTGGAATGCATTTTTAGAAAGCCATTTTTAAGTAACAGCCAAGTTGACAAAAACGTCAAGAAAGACTTCTGTCTATTTGGTACTACAGTTACTGTAAGAGCATCCACGTACATCTACTAAGAGAGAGTTAAACTACCAAAATCCATGAAATTTTAATGAGAGTTGGGCACCCTACTTCCTTAGGCTCTGTTGAAAACCCCAGCCTATAACCTTAGGCCATGTCTACACTAGTAGGACTTCAGTGGTACAGCTGCACTGGTATACTACACTGGCAAAGTGCTCCGAGCATGGATGCAGTTTATACCAGCAAAACTGAGCTTTTGCCAGTATAGCTTATTCCAGCCCCATTGAGCAAAACAAGCTATACTAGCAAAAGTGCAGTTTTATCTGTAAACTGCAATCACTAGGGGCTTTTGCCAGCATAGTTATATCAGTCAGGGAATCAAACCTCTGACCAGCATAGCTATACTGGCAGACGTTTTTAGTTTAGATAAAGCATCAATGTGTAACCACAGGCGCTTCAAAAACAAGAACAAAGCTTGTATCTTGAACTCATCTCCCTTGTAAGACAGACAGCATACGATAGCATAATTATACTACCCCTTTCAGGAATTCAGTGTAAAGCTCCTCCATGAATAACTGAGATTCTGAGGTATGGACAAATATATTGTACAGTAAGTACTCTTCATTAAAAACTAATTGCTTTGCAAGTGGCATTATGGATCTGTAATATTCACACAAACGCTGTACAATGTGCTTTCACGGGATTACTTAGGCTTTATCTACACTACAGAGGTAGGTCGACATAAGGCAGCTTATGTTGACCTAACTATGTTAGTGTTTACACTACATATCCTGCTGATATACGTGCTTTACTACACTGACATCATAACTCCACCTCCACGAGAGGGCTTACGTCAGTGTAGTTAGGGTGACACAGTGTCTGTGTAGACACTGTGTTTCTTATGTTGGCTGTTGGTTGTCATTCTTTTCCGCTGGAGCCGTGAAATTAAGAAGAAAGCGATCTCCCAAGCCAGGCTGCTACCAGGTTCTATCCAAGCCAGACTGCCACCCAGGCTCCCGGCTTGAGCTGCCGCCCGGGCTCCCCACTCTCCAGTGGGAGCCCTGCTGCCCCTCCTCCCAGGATCCCAGTTCCCCAATCCCCACTGGGAGCATGGCAGCTGACTGGACTCCAGGCGTGGATCTCCCTGCTGGAGGTGACAAGCCCCGGGTGGCTTCTCCTCTGCTCCTGGCTGGAAAAGGGGAGGCAAGAAGCCCAGGTGGTTGCCCTCTGCTCCTGGTTGGGAGTGTGAAGGCAAGAAGCCTGGGTGGCAGCTGGGCTCCCAGCAGGGAGCTGAATGGAGCTGAAAGCCCTGGTACTCAGCTCCCCACACTGCCCCTCTTCAGTTGGTGGAAATGCTCCTAATGAGGATGCACGCCACCAACAGAAGGAAGGTAATGTGGACACCAGCCACTGCAGTAATTACTGTGGTGGCTGTAAGTCGACCTAACAGATTGAGTTAAGACTGTAGCGTAGACATGCCCTCATATTAAGAAGGCAGCACAAAATGTGCATTTATATATTCAGTATTTTGGAGTTATACTACTCATTAATTAGTCTTCAGATCATACATAGGAATGGCCACACCTGACTATTCATGAGTCAAACTCAACAAAGCTGGTGCAAGACATTAAAAAGTATATCCTATGGAATTAGCTATGTCCATTATGCTCCCAAGGGGATTCATTCTTGCAGATTATTTCTGTCTTTTCTCCCCATCAGGATATCATTATGGGAGACAGCTTTACATTCTGCTGGGCTTTCATAGAGCTTTACCAGCAGGAGCCTCTAATGGGAACCCTACTTCCCCAGATTTCCTGGAAACCCCACCTTATCAACATGATAGTTTCTAATTAAAATAATAATTTAATCATTACAAATAACTCAAATTATGTATTTCAGCATTAAACAATATATTTGCTTAACTCTACCTTCATCATATTTGCATTATCCACTTTAGCCTCCTCCAGTTTGGGTTGCAGATCAACTAGTTCTTGCTTCATTTCACCAACCTAGATGGACATTTCTTTATAAAATTATCACAGTAGCAGTAAATGCTGATGCTAAAAATATAGCAAATAATAAGTGGAAAGTTTAACATTTAAATACAGTATAAAATCAAATATGGGTACTATATTTAAAAGAACCCCATAAAAACTTGTTATATTCCCTGAAAACAGGCTCAAACATTAGTGACAAGAACCTGTGGTTTAAAAATTAGAGAAACATCAGTACTATAAATACATAAAATTACTACATATAAGAACAGTGGGTGAAATCCCATTGATTTTAAATGGGGCCAGGATTTGATTTAGTGATATTGATTTTAATAATTTAAGCAAGGCTTTTATATCAAAACAAAGAAAACACTGCAGAAAGATTAATATTATAGTGCTCAATCCTGCAGCCCTTTGGTTTCATGGAGTCACATCCATGCAAGCACTTACTTAGACTGTAAGTTCTTTGGAGTACAGACCATCCCTTTATTATATATTTGCATAGTGCCTAGTACAGTGGAGCCGCTGTCTCTAGGCACTATCACAATATAAATAAACAAACAATGATGTCTGCAGAAAAATGGAAAAGTCCGTTTATCTTGGTCTTATGTTTTAAGACTGTGCTAAAAGCAGTGACCAGTGAGATACACTTTGCATGAAGGGAATGACATAGGTCACAATTCCTGGGTATAAAAGACAAAAAAAACAGGCTGTTCAGGTATGGTCCATGTAGGTATACGTATTTTCTACATACGAAGAAAAATATCCTGGCTCTATTTTTAAGATTGCAGCCTACTTTAAAACGTAGTAGTCTTTGGCCTTGCCTACACTATGAAATTACTCCGATTTTACAGAAGTCGATTTTTGGGAACAGATTGTATGAAGTTGAGTGCATGCGTCCACACTAAGCACATTAATTCGGTGGTGTGCGTTCACAGTACCGTGTCAAGCGTCGACATTGCGAGAGGTGCACTGTGGGTTCCTATCCCACAGCTCCCGCAGTCCCTGCTGCCCATTGGAATACTGGGCTGAGCTCCCAATGCCTGATAGGGCCAAAAATTTGTTGCGGGTGGTTATGGGTAAATGTCATCAGTCAACCCTCCCTCCATGAAAGCAACGGCAGACAATCATTTTGCGCCCTTTTCCCTGGGTTGCCCGAGCAGACGCCATAGCACGGCAAGCATGGAGCCCATTCAGCTCACTGCAGCAGTTATGACCATTATAAACACCTCGCGCATTATCATGCAGTTTATGCGGAACCAGACCCTGAAAAACCAGGCGAGGAGGCGACAGCAGCGTGGTGACGAGAGTGATGAGGACATGGACAAAGATTTCTCTAAAACCACAGTCCCCAGAAATTTGGAGATCATGGTGTTAATGGGGCAGGCTCATGCCATGGAACGCCGATTCTGGGCTCAGGAAACAAGCACAGACTGGTGGGACCGCATAGTGTTGCAGGTTTGGGATGATTCCCAGTGGCTCCGAAACTTTTGCATGCATAAGGGCACTTTCATGGAACTTTGTGACTTGCTTTCCCCTGCCCTGAAAAGCGCAAGAATACCAAGTTGAGAGCAGCCCTCACAGTTGAGAAGAGAGTGGCAATAGCCCTGCGGAAGCTTGCAACGCCATACAGCTACCGGTCGTTGGGAATCAATTTGGAGTGGGCAAATCTACTGTGGGGGCTGCTGTGATGCAAGTAGCCAACACAATCATTGAACTGCTGCTATCAAAGGTAGTGACTCTGGGAAATGTGCAGGTCATAGTGGATGGCTTTGCTTCAATGGGATTCCCTAACTGTAGTGGGACTATAGATGGAACGCATATCCCTGTCTTGGGACCGGACCACCAAGGCAGCCAGTACATAAACCGAAAGGGGTACTTTTCAATGGTGCTGCAAGCACTGGTGGATCACAAGGGATGTTTCACCAACATCAACGTGGGATGGCTGGGAAAGGTTCATGATGCTCGCGTCTGCAGGAACTCTGGTCTGTTTAAACGACTGCAGAAAGGGATTTACTTCCCAGACCAGAAAATAACTGTTGGGGATGTTGAAATGCCTATTGTTATCCTTGGAGATCCAGCCTACCCCTTAATGCCATGGCTCATGAAGCCGTACACAGGCACCCTGGACAGTAGTAAGGAGCTGTTCAACTATAGGCTGAGCAAGTGCAGAATAGTGGTAGAATGTGCATTTGGACGTTTAAAGGGTCGCTGGTGCAGTTTACTGACTCACTCAGACCTCAGCGAAACCAATATTCCAATTGTTATTGCTGCTTGCTGCTGTGTGCTCCACAATCTCTGTGAGAGTAAGGGGGAGATGTTTATGGCGGGGTGGGAGGCTGAGGCAAATCACCTGGTCACTGAATACGCACAGCCAGACACCAGGATGATTAGAAGAGCACAGCAGGAAGCTGCATATCAGAGAAGCTTTGAAAACCAGGTTCATGACTGGCCAGGGTACCTTGTGACACTTCTGTTTGTTTCTCCTTGATGAAAACCCAACCCCTTGGTTGACTAATTCCCTGTTAGCCACCTGCCCTCCCCACTTTGATCACAGCTTGCTTGCAAAGGAAATAAAGTCACTATCATTTAAAAACCATGTATTCTTTATTAATTGATTATAAAAATAGGGAGATAACTCACAAGGTAGCCCGGGCGGGGTGTGGGAGGAGGGTAGGAGGGAAGAAAAAGGCCACTTCAAAACTTGTTGAATGACAGCCTTCTGTTGCTTGGGCTGTCCACTGGGGTGGAGTGGTTGGGTGCCCGGAGCCCCCTCCACCCCCTCCGCGTTCTTGGGTGTCTGGGTGAGGAGGCTATGGAACTTGGGGAGGAGGGAAGGTGGTTAAACAGGGGCTGCAGCAGCAGTCTGTGATTCTGCTGCCGTTCCTGAACCTCCACCAGATGCCAGAGCATGTCCGTTTGATTCTGCAGTAGCTCCAGCGTTGCATCCTGCCTCCTCTCATCTTCCTGCTGCCACCTCTCATCTTGATCATCCCTCCTGTCCTCATATTCATTGGCTTCTTTCCTGTACTGTGCTACTGTGTCCCTCCACACATTCTGCTGAGCTCTGTCAGTGCCGGACGACTGCATGAACTCAGAGAACATTTCATCGCATGTGCGGTTTTTTTGCCGCCTTATCTGAGATAGCCTTTGGGACAGAGGAGGGAGGCTTGAAACATTTGCAGCTGTGGGAGGAAAAAAAGGGAGTGAAGTATTTAAAAAGATACATTTTACAGAACAATGGCTATACTCTTTCACAGTGAACAACACTATTCACTTGACATAGCACATGTGATTTCAGTACAAGGCAGCATTTTGCATCTTATATTGAGTGCCGGCGGCTTTGGTGTTAGAGATAACACATGCAGTGCCAGGCAACAGAATTCGGCTTGCAGGCGGCCATGGTAAGCCATAGTCTTTTGGCTTCTGCAACCTTCATAACAGCAGCGCCCTCCTTTCCTATACCAAGCAAAGCTCGTTGAGTTGGCCATTTAGTGCTGCAGTTTTTGTGTTAACGTGCAGCTGCAGAAACCAAACTAACCCCCCTGCCCATCCAATTCTCTGGGATGATCGCTTTACCCCTCCCCCCACCATGTGGCTGGTATCAGGGAAGATCACTGCTAGCCAAACGCGAACAGCTCAGCGCTAATGGCCCCCACCCCCTACTGCTTGGCTAACTGCAGGGAGGATTTCTTTTCAGCCACAGGCAAACAGCCCAGTAGGAACGGCCACCTCTGAATGTCCCCTTAATTAAATTCCCTGTATTTCAACCAGGTTACCATGAACGATATCACAGGATACCTGAGGATAGTACAGAGAGATAAAGAATGGATGTTGCTTGAATGCCAGCAAACACTGGGGACCATACACTGCCAGGCTTTGTCATGTAATGAGATCAGATTACTTGCTACTAGCATGGTGTGGTAAAGTGTCCTACCATGGAGGACGGAATAAGGCTGCTCTCCCCAGAAACCTTCTGCAAAGGCTTTTAGAGTTTCATGGAGCTTTTAGAGCTTCATGGAGATGTCCCTGGAGGATTTCCGCTCCATCCCCAGACACGTTAACAGACTTTTCCCAGTAGCTGTACTGGCCACAAATACATCCCAAGTCCTCAGGACAAATTAATCATTAAAAAACGCTTGCTTTTAAAATATGTATTATATTTAAAAAGGTACACTCACCCAGAGGTCCCTTCTCCGGCTTGGTTGAGTTGGGAGGCTATTTCAGTCAGGGTGATAAAAAGATCCTGGCTGTCAGGAAGAATGGTGTACTGTGTGCTCTCCTCAAGCTTGGTCGTCCTCCTCCTCATCTTCCCCGTCCGTAAAATCCTCAGGCATGGCGGAGAGTACCCCGTTATCAGAGTCCACGGACAGGGGTGGGGTAATGGTGGCGGCCCCCCCTAGAATTGCTTGCAGCTCAGCGTAGAAGAGGCACGTCTGGGGCTCTGTCCCGGAGCGTCTGTTTGATTGTTTGGTTTTCTGGTATGCTTGTCTGAGCTACATAAGTTTCACGTGGCACCGTGTTGAGTCCCTGCTGTAGCCTCTGTCCATCATGGCCTTGGACATTTTTTGAAATGTTTTGGCATTTCATCTTTTGGAACATAGTTCTGATAGCACGGATTCGTCTCCCCATACAGCAATCAGATCCAGTACCTCCCGTTTGGTCCATGCTGGAGCTCTTTTTCGATTCTGGGACTGCATGGTCACCTGTGCTGATGAGCTCGCCTGGCCAAACACGAAATGATATTCAAAAGTTCCCGGAGCTTTTCCTGTACACCTGAACAATGCATCCGAGTTCAGAGTGCTGTCCAGAGCGGTCACAATGGTGCACTGTGGGATAGCTCCGTCGAATTGTGTCCACACTAACCCTAATTTGAAACGGTGATGTCGATTTCAGCGCTAATCCCCTCATCGGGGAGGAGTACAGAAATCTATTTTAAGAGCCCTTTATGTCGACAAAAAAATGGCTTCGTTGTGTGGACAGGTGCAGGGTTAATTTGATTTAATGCCGCTAATTTCAACATAAACTCGTAGTGTAGACCAGGCCTTTGACTGACTGCAAATTTAATGAGGAAGTGAGAGATGAGTTGATGAAGCAGTGTTTGGATCCAGATCAGGTTTAGTACAGAGTTTGAGATCTGAGTCTGAGGCAAAATCAGGGTTAGGGTTCACATTTGGATTAGTCCATGCCATTATCTCACAAATTGTTCTCTGAGGACTTGTCTACATGGGTTGTATGTGTGTCTATGTGTTAATCTGCATTAATTTGAATTAATCTGATATGAAAATGCCTGAGTACACATGACACAAATCATGACAGCGCATTGACTCCAGATTCATTGCCAACACTGGAATCCTCTTTTAAAGTGCATTAATTTCAATGAGAATTGAATTAATGTGTTGTATTATTCATGTTCATGGACTGCTGCTGTGCACTACTTGGCAGTTCTCCAACTGCTATCCCATGCTGTTTGTGAGTGTCCATTACTGATCTGTGTACCTGTGTGCCTTTCACTATTCTGGGAAGTTGACCTGATGTACAAAGCTCTGTGAAAACTGGTACAAGGGCCAGAATTTGCCTTTCTGCTCCTGGATTCAAATACATCAGCATTGCTGTGATATAGAGTCATAGAGTTTAAGGTCAGAAGGGACCACCAGATCATCTAGCCTGACCTCCTGTATATTACAGGATGCCATCACCACCACCACCCGTGTACTAAGTCCAGCAACTGAAAATTAGACAAAATATTACAGCCCACAAAAGACTGGACTGTGCCACAAGCAGAGAATAGGAGGGGCCGAGGTGCACCAGTGCTCAAGCCCTAAAATAGCAAGGAAATGATTAATTGTTACATACCCAGATAATCCTGGCAAGTGACCGACACCCACATGCTGCAGTGAAAGGCGAAAAAACCCCAAGGTCACTCCCAATTTGACCTGGGAGAAAATTCCTTCCCAACCCCACACATGGTAATCAGTTAGAGCCTGAAAATGTGAGCAAGAATCAGCCAGCAAAGCACATGAGAGAGAGACTGCTCAGTGCCACCTTATAGCCCTGGCTCTTCCCATCCAATGTCCCATCTCCAGCCAGGGCCATTCCTGATGCCTCACAGGAAGAAGATAAAAAACATCTCTCAGAATACATTGAGGGTGGGGGGAATCCCTTCCTGACCCCTGCTGAAACCCTGAAGCATGAACTCTGGGAACAAAAAACATAAACCAGAAATGAGTCCCAGGGCTGTTGAGCCCTGCCCCACCATACAATTGCACTCATAAATTTGTCTAGCTCTCTCTTAAAACTAATTAAGCTATTTGCCCACACAATTCCTATTGGGCTATCACTCCAGAAGCCTTATAATATGCCTCAAGCAGCCACTTGGAGTGTGTTGAGACCCTTGATCTCAATCTGTTAGTACAGCAAACTCTTGTGGACAAACACTGGAATAAAGATATTTTTGTGTACATTGCTGAGCAGATCTCCATGAGGGTTCACAACCAGGATGCTGACTGTCACGGATTGTGGGGGAGTCAGGGCCATGCACGCCCCACTTCCTGTGATTCACCGTGACTCTCAACCAGCCACTAAAACAGAAGGTTTATTAGATTACAGGAACACAGTCCAAAATAGAGCTTGTAGGTACAGACAACAGGACCCGCTCAGTCAGATCCATCTTGGGGGGCAGGGAGCCCAGACCCTGGTGCTGGGCCTCCCTCCGTTTCCCCAGCCAGCTCCAAACTGACACTCCCCCCAGCCTCTCCTCTGGCCTTTGTCTCTCTCGTGGGCAAGACGACCATCTGATCTTTTTTCTCCAACACTTTCAGATGGCATCTTGCAGGGGAGGGGCCCAGGCCATCGGCCGTTCTCTGTGCAGACACCTGCACATCCCTTCCCTCTAGGGCTCTACAAAAATCACACACCCTTATCCCCCGACCTAGATACTTAAGAAATGCACAGGGGAACTGAGGCACCCACACAGTATTCAGAGAAAACAAGTTTTTTCCTGCAGCTTCCCACCTATTCCACAAACAGCACCACCTTTCTTTCAGACAGCTCAATGTACACTTCACTACCATTCCACAACTACTGACGTAATAGTTAAACAGTTACTTCCTTCTGTCCAAGTGACCTTTGAATGGCTTCTTTAACCAGGGAAATAGAGAATAAACTGGGTCTCTCGCCAGATAGTTGAAGCAATCTCCACACCATTAATATCCATAGTGAGCTTGGATGCAAACTGTCCTTTCTCCATTAAGGTAAACTGAAGTGAATTCTCGAAGATCCTGGTACTGTGGACCCTTCCAGACCACCCTCTATTTACGTTAATAAGCCTGCCACAGTGATCAACCAGTCCTTAAAGCACCAGGCAGAAATACCCCTTTCTGTTTATAAACTCTGAGCTCTGGTACAGGGGGCAAATAATAGGCACACAGGTCCCATCAACTGCTCCAATACAGTATGGAAACCCAGGCGTGCAAAGCCATCAAACTCCTGAGCACTACCAAGCTTTATAACCTGGTGCAATAGTACCTTATGCATGGCATCGCACATCTGCATAACAATGGCATCAGCAGTCAATCTCCCTACACCTAATTGGTTGGTTACAAATCAATAACACTTGTGAGTGGCCAGCTTCCGATGGCATTGGCAACCTGCTTCTCAACAGGTATAGGGCACTCCTCACTGTGGATTAAATCCCTTGTGTAGACAAGCCCTGAGATTTCTGCCCAAAATAAAACCTGAATTGTGAAAATCTTATAAGACCTCCTGTTCTCATGATACTTCTGATATTCTGGCACCAAAGCTTACATGCATAGCTATTCTGATGAGGTTTTTGGCTACATCTGAGCCAAAACTGAAAAATAAATTCTCTGCTATTTTTAGAGAGAGAAGGTGGATGAGGTAATATCTTTTATTGGACCAACTTTTGTTGGTGAGAGAGACAAGCATTCAAGCTACACAGACCACTTCTTAATCCAAAACCAAACCCATAGGGGTTGTTTCAGGTGTAGTAATTGGAATCTAGCTCCCACCTTGGAAATTTTAAGGTTTTGATTTGAGGTTCTGCTTTTGGCTTGTCTCTATAGAACTGTTTCTGAGTTCAATTTCTGCCTGTTCTAACATGTGTATCTACTCACCTGAGATTCAGCAAAAGCTAGTTTATCTAGTCCATTAGTATAACCCTTTTTGGCTTTCATCACAGTATCCCGTTTTTGAGTTAAAAGTTGCTGGAAGGCAGCAATGAGTTCAAGATAAGAAGTAGGAGTGACATAGTTATGTCGTCTCAGGGTTTCCAAGAATCTATGGAAAAGAAAGATAATCTTTCTAACTACAGTTAATGAAACATAAAAGGGGTGGAAAATAAAAAGTGTGACAACTAACAGGAATGATCCATTTGTTTCAAAAATAAAAATGTCACACAAACATGTTCTAAACTTGCACAGTTCTTCAAATTTACAACTTCACAGTACAGAAATTATCAGTAATGACGGTGACTAAACTACCTTACTAAGTAATGTGGTCCATCACCTAATTGCCTTAATTGTTAACAAATGTTCTCTAACCTAGTACTTTATTTTTAATTTTAGATTATTCTTAATTTTACCACTTTTGATAGCATAAAAAGTCTCATCTTATCCTCCTTATACCTTTATTTATATAAAATATCACCCCGTTTTTTAAAAATATACAAAACTAACTTTTCAGAGAGTGACAAAACAGAAGTATGGAAGTGTTTACAGATGGGCACCACTTCTTGACGTTCATTGTCTGTGAGCTGAAGTGTTTCTAAGAATTTATTAGCCACACGTTCAAGGGCATCTTCAGGCCATGGCTGAAAAAAAAGGCAGAGGGAGGAAATAAAATGTAGGTGTTACCACTCATGATTTGTGCAAAGACGTAATTTTTACATTTTGGAACAAGCAATTTCTTTAATGCGTCCAACAAATTATGTCTCAAGAAATGGTTTGCTGGAGGCTAATCAATAGATCTAGCTGCAGTTTAATTGCTGATAACACCATTTGTAAGGACTGTTGCCTTTAGCAATTAAAGGTAATTATCCAGGTTTTAGTTCTGCTAAGGAATCTCTATCTTCAGTTTTTCCCAGCAGCATAGGAAAACACTGTGCAGCATCACAAAGTGAAATCTCCCCCACACTTGTCAGCCATTCCAAATTGCTTACACCTTTGCTTCCAACTTGTTGATCCTGTAAACTGGCAACAGAAATTATGAACGTATTACTTTTTCACCCAACTGATTTTGTTAACAAAAAAAATCTAGGTTAATTATACACTGTTATATTGGAACCAAGATTCAGATGTGAACAACTATTTTAAAATCTTGAATGCCTTGAGACACAGCACATCATATATTATCTGATTAAACAAAACAATCAATAATCATCAGATGAAGGAATGAAGCATCATTAGAGAGCAAGTTGTTGATGACAGAGTAACACTAGGAACAACCGTGCTGAAACTGGTCAGCCCCTACAATATTCTGCATCTCGACATTCTAATTTTTTTAAATTATTTTTTAGCTTTACCTGTAACAGGGTGAAATATCAAATAGTTTCTCAAAAACATGAGTGAGGATGACTTGTTATACTTTAAATATTTTGAGAGAGGCTGACCCCTGCTAGCCAGAGGGTAGAAGGGAAACATAATGGGGTATGAAAATACAGGTATTATTAGAAAACTGAAACCCTCTGTTGAGGCAGCAACATATTTTTACAAACCTGGAACCAGTCAATAGTACAACAATTGATGAGAGACGGGAATTGTCTCAGACGATTGCGGAAAGCATCTCCGATTGGGCTGAATGCTACCACAACGTGGAGATTTTCTTTGCAGCGGTTCACGAAGTAGGCAAACAAGGCCAGGGGACTGAGTTCATCATGTTTACTGCCAGCTTGAGCTACTGCACGAACTCCCTAGAGAATAATGGATGGGATGGGGAAGCCTGTGATTAATAACCTGTCATTAAATACTGTATTTCAAAATTATTTAAATCATCCTTTTTTGACATCACATGATCTAAAATGTAGTATAGGTAAAATAAGACAAAACCTGCTAATAAACAGAATAAAATTAGAAAAACAGAACAATAAGCAAATAATATTTGGGGGTGCCACACTCGTAGTTATCTAAAAGAAAAGGAGTACTCGTGGCACCTTAGAGACTAACAAATTTGTTTGAGCATAAGCTTTTGTGAGCTACAGCTCACTGCCTCCGATGAAGTGGGCTGTAGCTCACGAAAACTTATGCTCAAATAAATTTGTTAGTCTCTAAGGTGCCACAAGTACTCCTTTTCTTTTTGCGAATACAGACTAACACGGCTGCTACTCTGAAACCTGTCGTATTTATCTGTAACTCTGCCACCACTATTCTAGAACTAATTTCCTGCTGGTTTGACCAATCTAGTATTCTAGATTAGGATAAAGATTAAACTGGTTAAAATGTGACCTTCTCTTTATGGGGAGGTTATAAATCACATTCTGAAAATCAGAATTTGAAATGGAACCTCCTCAGGCAATAAAGTATCTTAGCCTTTTATTAGTAACACAACAATAAGACAATTAAAATCAATCTTCAACCACTTACAAAAACATTTTAAAAGATATAAATTATTAATATAAATTAAAAAGGTGCAAATTATTATCCTCATTTTAAGGAAAGTCAATCTCATAAAAATCAATGTTCTTCTTCCTCTAATATACATTTTAAGTGCCATATACCACACCAACCTCCTAAACTACATTTCATAAAAATAAACAACTTACTGAAAGCATTTTTGAAAGTGATACTCAAAACAATTCTTTAAAAGGATGTGCAGTATTTACCTACAGGTAGAGAAGGATTCAAATGTCCAGATACACAAACATATCACATTTAATCATTTGCAAAAACTTTTCTTCAAAGAAGAAACCTTATATTCTGAATATATGAAGCATCTACACCGTTACTCTGTACTGTTCTTACAATACAATAAATACTGATCTCAATTAACTAACAATCCACAAAAAACAGATCATCCATTTCCCTAAAATTCAAAAGTTTTTTCCACAAAATATGACTATTTCACATAACCTAGCAATTATTTTTTAGAAATCTATAAAGTGGAAAGATAGATTGGTGATAGAATTATTTTGATTGAACATATTTTTATGAACAATGAATGAGTTTATCTCAACTGACATGCTGCAGAATAACTACCACATTTAAATGCTACATGGAAAAAAATTATTTGAAATTAAAGAATATATTCAAAAGAACTATGAAATTGAAACAGAACTATCCATAGCCAACCATCTTTAATAAATACTTGGTTAAAATGAAAAGATAATACCTTAAAAATCCAATCAATTAAAATCATCATATAATCTAACTTCTTTGCAAATTATATGGAATGCTGCTCTCAATATATTTATCAAACCACAATGAAAGAAATGTTTTTTTATAAATGTATCAAGTAACATAACTAATTAAATAAAAACATTTGTGCATGTACGGTGCATCAACTTCTATGAGTTTTGGAAATGTAACACCCTGATGGTTCATTAGTTGACATACCATGGACATGTGAAAAGATTAAGACCTAAATTTTCAAAATACTACTCTAATTTTGAATGTCCAACTTATGAAACCTAAGCCCTGATTTTTGGAAGTGCTAAGCACTCAAAATGTGTGAACAGTATTCTGAAAATGGAAAAGGAGTACTTTTGGCAATTTAGAGACTAACAAATTTACTTGAGCATAAGCTTTCGTGAGCTACAGCTCACTTCATTAAGGTGCCACTAGTACTCCTTTTCTTTTTGCGAATACAGACTAACACGGCTGCTACTCTGTTAATTGTATCCAGTTTGCAAATTAATTCCAATTCAGCAGTGTCTTGTTGGAGTCTGTTTTTGAAGTTTTTTTGTTGAAGAATTGCTACATTTAGGTCTGTAATCGAGTGACCAAAGAGATTGAAGTGTTCTCTGACTGGTTTTTGAATGTTATAATTCTTGACGTCTGATTTGTGTCCATTTATTCTTTTACATAGAGGTTGTCCAGTTTGGCCAATGTACATGGCAGAGGGGCATTGCTGGCACATATCACATTGGTAGATGTGCAGGTGAACGAGCCTCTGATAGTGTGGCTGATGCGATTAGGCCCTATGATGGTGTCCCCTGAATAGATATGAGGACACAGTCAGCAACAGGCTTTGTTGCAAGGATAGGTTCCTGGGTTGGTGGTTCTGTTGTGTGGTGGGTGGTTGCTGGTGAGTATTTGCTTCAGGTTGGGGGGCTGCCTGTAAGCAAGGACTGGCCTGTCTCCCAAGATCTGTGAGAGTGATGGGTCGTCCTTCAGGATAGGTTGTAGATCCTTGATGATGCGTTGGAGAGGTTTTAATTGGGGGCTGAAGGTGATGGCTAGTGGCGTTCTGTTGTTTTCTTTGTTGGGCCTGTCCTGTAGTAGGTGACTTCTGGGTACTCTTCTGGCTCTGTCAATCTGTTTCTTCACTTCCGCAGGTGGGTATTGTAGTTGTAAGAATGGTTGATAGAGATCTTGTACGATACAAGATGCTCTACGATACAACTGCATTTGCTCCAACCCCTCAGACAGAGAAAAACACCTACAAGATCTCTATCAACCATTCTTACAACTACAATACCCACCTGCTGAAGTGAACAAACAGATTGACAGAGCCAGAAGAGTACCCAGAAGTCACCTACTACATGACAGGCCCAACAAAGAAAACAACAGAATGCCACTAGCCATCACCTTCAGCCCCCAATTAAAACCTCTCCAACGCATCATCAAGGAGCTACAACCTATCCTGAAGGACGACCCATCACTCTCACAGATCTTGGGAGACAGGCCAGTCCTCGCTTACAGACAGCCCCCTAACCTGAAGCAAATACTCACCAGCAACCACACACCACACAACAGAACCACTAACCCAGGAACCTATCCTTGCAACAAAGCCCGTTGCCAACTGTGTCCACATATCTATTCAGGGGACACCATCATAGGGCCTAATCGCATCAGCCACACTATCAGAGGCTCGTTCACCTGCACATCTACCAATGTGATATATGCCATCATGTGCCAGCAATGCCCCTCTGCCATGTACATTGGCCAAACTGGACAACCTCTATGTAAAAGAATAAATGGACACAAATCAGACGTCAAGAATTATAACATTCAAAAACCAGTCGGAGAACACTTCAATCTCTTTGGTCACTCGATTACAGATCTAAAAGTTGCAATTCTTCAACAAAAAGACTTCAAAAACAGACTCCAGCGAGCGACTGCTGAATTGGAATTAATTTGCAAACTGGATACAATTGACTTAGGCTTGAATAAAGACTGGGAGTGGATGGGTCATTACACAAAGTAAAACTATTTCCCCATGTTTATTCCGCCCCCCCACCCCACCGTTCCTCAGACGTTCTTGTCAACTGCTGGAAATGGCCCACCTTGATTATCACTACAAAAGGTATTTTCCCCCCCCGCTCTCCTGCTGGTAATAGCTCACCTTAAGTGATCACTCTGGTTACAGTGTGTATGGTAACACCCATTGTTTCATGTTATCTATGTATATAAATCTCCCCACTGTATTTTCCACTGAATGCATCCGATGAAGTGAGCTGTAGCTCACAAAAGCTTACGCTCAAATAAATTTGTTAGTCTCTAAGGTGCCACAAGTACACCTTTTCTTTTTGTGAATACAGACTAACACAGTTGCTACTCTGTATTCTGAAAATGTAGGTCTAACCCTATTCTGGGAAGATATAATTGATGACATACACTTTCTGCCCATTTCTGGCCTTGGTTATACTAGTGCACTTGCCACTGATTTCCATGTAAACTGCAGGGGTGCAGTGAAAAAGTGATTTGTGCTTTTATTATGGCATTCCACAAACAAAACAACCCTCCCCAACCACACACACCAACAATACACATACACCATCAAACAACGTCCTCCTACCTTTGTTTAAAAGGGATTGAAGTATGTTAAATGTGACATGCCACCAAAAGAAAAACAAGGAAATGCCTAGTTATGGGACATTTAATCATGCCCTAATGCCCACACAAGAAGCTTCTACTGACAGAGACAGACTACATAGTCCCAGAGAACTTATTTCTTCCTCCAAGTAATAAGAAAAAGTGCAAATCCATCATTACAAGCTCAGCAACATTAGCAAATATTGAGGGTTGGCATATAAGCACAAGTTACGTGTATAGTGTGTTATGTATGTGTGAGGAAAGCATGAGCTCAGAATTAAGGTTTGTACCAGAGGCAGGATGTATCAACCATCCCATTTTATAAACAAGTTAACACAATTTACAAGAAGATCTTGTGAAAACAAGATTTCATGAGATCCAGTAAAAGTCATTAAATGAACTGTACATATCCAAATGGGCACTTTAAAAAAATATATTGTTAAATTCTTGATGCAAAAATTTTGCAGTTTTGTTTTAAAATTGTGTTGCTGGGGCAAGTTAACTTATGGTTCCCCTTTTAAATTTACTATTTATTGTTAAACCACAATGAAAATAAGAGATTACATTTTAAGAGAAATATAGCCATTTTTTAAGGATACCTCCATAATGTCTTGTTTTTCATCTGCTGCAAAAAGATTAGGTACTTCTCCAGTATTGAGAACACTGTCAATATCTTCCAAGAAAGCTTCTTCTTTAATCTGTGTGTCTGTGATTATAAACACAGTTTTCAAGCCCTTCATGCCTGCACTCTTCAGAAGGTTCTATAAGGTTCAAAAAATTAACTTTAAGTCGATTTGAAAGTATGGCACACTCTGGAACACACTTCTTGAGAATTAAAACCAAAACACATGCATGTTAATCATGGGCGGTGGGTGAAACGTCCCATGGGGGAGGCAAGCTCCTTGTCCTGCCTCTTCCGTCCACAGCCCCGCCCACACTCCACCCCTGCTCTGCCCCAGATCCCGCCCCCACCCACCACTGACTCGCCACTCACCTCTTCACTCTCCCAAGATCCCCCCCTCTGCTCACCTCCTCCCCACCTGCTGCTCGCCTCCTCACCCTCCCCCCGCGCCAGACCCTTTCCCTGCCCGCTATGAGACCCCCCGCACCACCTGCTGTGCAGCTGGCTCGCCACTCGCCTCCTCACCCTGCAGCTGCCCCCCACCCCGTGACTACCTCCCCCCTTTTCACCTTAAAACACTAATAACATTCCCCAAGGGAGCTGAACAGGCAACAAGTATAGCTCAATTGCCAGATAGATTCTCCTCTGGGTGGCAGGGAGTTCGGTGTATGCTATAGAGAGAGAGATGAAAAGCCAGGCTACCTGCGCCAACCTGAAGCCTAATCTCTCCTTTTGAAAAAGTGCTTGTCGTTGACAGCCTGCATTAAGGCAGTAGTTTAATCACTTTTCTTACACAAAATTCCCTGCCAGACTCGTGTACTTAAACTGGGTTTGAATAAAATGCCTAGATCAAGAAATAAACTCACTAGCTATGTCAGCTCCTCCTTGAGCCAGGTTAACACTTACTTCTTCTGGGTACAGAGAATAACTGAAGGGTTGTCATTTGGAAACTGTTTTTAATCCCAATAATACATTTTCCTACAATATAAAAGCCAGCTGAATGTGGCCAAAGGCTTCCTGAGCATTGGCAAATACCTGTTAAATGGCTTCATTACTACTTTAATGGCTCTTTAACAGTTGCAGTGGTCTCTGGAAGGCTTTTTCACTGTGTAAAGTTACTCAGGGATCCCCTCCGCTCACCTTCTCACTCCTTCCATCCACGTCTGCCACTGACTCCCTGCTGGCATTCTCACACATACACACACGCCCCGCAGGAAGGAGGGGGTGAGGAGAGATGTGGCTGGCAGCTGTGGGGACCTCCAAAGGGAAAGAGGATGGGGTAGAGGAGGAAGATTCACCCCAGGCAGCAGCAGCAAGCCATGGGAGCTTCAGGGAAGGGTCAGAGCAGGGAGGGGAAGAGGCGAGAGGGTGGGGGCACCAGAGCCCAGGTGTTGGGTAGCAGGGATGGCTGTGCTAGTGGAGGCAATGCCTCCCCTTGCCTATTATACCTGCCACCCATTATGTTAACACTCACCTTCAGATCTTCTCTCCATTCATTCATACCATAGCTCTTAGAGATCTCTGGCTGAAAAATATACATTTTTGCCATGGCTGTAGCCAAACGGGTCAAAGACTGGCGTCCACTCCCTCCCATTCCAACCAGTAAGACATTGCCACCTGACTGCTTTAGAATACGACTTATCCGAGACAAATGTTCCAACACGTACCTGACAATGAAATAGATTAAACATCATGATGAAAAGAGACAAAGTACATTTATAAATGTTTTACATTTTTCTAAGCTAATATTTTTATGTTCTGTCAATAAGTCTGGGAGATGAGAACAGAAAGTCATGTTTGCCCAACTTCCTGCCCAGAAGAGTACCTCCAAAGCTGGATATGTAGCCATTAAACCAATCTTTCATAACTGTTGTGACAACTATATACACATCACCCGATCACTAAATATAAGCTTTAGGAATTAGTGGGCTTGGACTGATGGAGATGTCAATCTAAAAGAAGAAATCAACAGATAAGGAAATTTCCAAGTCTAAAGCACAGTTGCTCTGTTAGTCCTAACTTTTGGGAAATATCAATAGTATGAACAGAATAGGGAAGAATACATGGGAAAGAATATGGGATAGGTCAATGTTTTCCCCCTTCAAAATGCATTTTGTTGCTGATTTTGGGAAACACAGAATTGAGCAATTTCTTTAAAAGGTGGCATCTGGAGATGACTGAATGAAAGTTAGTGCACTGGAACAGTGAAAAAGCTATTTTCCCATCCTCATATTTGAACAGTGTGTCAGAAAGGAGATGAAGAGGAAGGCCGCCAAAAGTAAGAGTCTTGCTTTCAACCTTGGCTGGGAGAGGGGTAAGAATTCCTTCCTAAGGAAGCATAAAACTCATTTAAGAAGATGAAGGGGGACACCATTTAAATTGGTTTCAAAAAAGTTCAATCATCTCAAAGAAAGCAAATTCTGACTTATCCTGAAAAGCCAGTTCAGGATATTTTTTTATGTGCTTGGTCACTAGGAGACCAGTGGCTTGGTCTGATCAGCCTAGAACCTCACAGGAGGAACTGCAGCTGTGATTAGTAGGGCATGGCTGTGCAGCCCCTCTCAGACTTGGAATTCCTTTCCCTGGTGAAATGAGGGTCCAGAAGCCACAAGCAAAAATGGTAGAATTCTCCCCTAACAGATAGTTAGAGAGTCACTTCACAGCTAAAAGAAAAAGAGTATTTGTGGCACCTTAGAGACTAACCAATTTATTTGAGCATAAGAAAAGTACTCCTTTTCTTTTTGCGAATACAGACTAACACGGCTGCTATTCTGAAACTTCACAGCTATAGTATCATCTGGATCTAATGCAGCACTTCTAAATTACAAACATGAGTGCTCCTGCAAAGGGTCCCTGGGGAGAAAAATGTTACTTCAAACATCAGTTAACTGAAGAAATAAGCAGAGACATGAAAGGAAAAGATCACTGCTTACCCACCTACTCCCTTTCCCCACCAAAAAAGGAAAAATAAAGTCAGTTGAAAATAACAAAGCAGGATTGCTCGTCTCCCATCAGAACAGAATTTCTGGTGCAAAGTGTAGTGCATTTGCTTCCCAGTAAAATCATTTGAATTGCCCCCAGCATCTGCCAAGAGGTAATGTAATCAGCGACAGTTTGGTGGAGACATGTAAAGGGTAAGAGAGAGGTAAAAAGTGTACTTCTCAAAAATGAATATTATTACAAAGTTGTTTATTGCCTAAAGCTGTTAATAATGCCAAGTATGTGCACCTGAAAATTACAAGGTTCATTCTTGTCTTGTGAGTTTGGTTATATTCTTCCAAACACTGCTCTACAACATCACTGAACTGTTGAACACTTGGAATTTCAACATAAAGTCTTTCATCTCCTTCAAGGTCAGGGTTCATGTAATCACCAAATATCAGACTTCTCATGTCTTCTTCAGTTACCTATGGTATAAAATCAATAAATTGCAAAGTGAAACTTAATTGTCATTTTCCTACATGGACTAATTAATGAGCAATACATTAGCACACTTTAGAGATCACACTTCCTAGTCACAATACTGATCCAAGTAGACAAGCCCTTTGATACAAGTAACCATTTTTGTTGTTTACTGGATAAACTTTCTTTTTTGTATTGGGGTGTTTTATCAGTGTTTATTGATTAAAACAAAAAATCAAAATCCCTACTAATAGGTCATGTCCAACTCTAGTAAATATTTATTTATTTATTCATTGAACACAATTAATTAAAATGCTGTTCATAGTCTCATGCACAAACATAATCAAAACTTTCAGGATATAACACAGAGGTATGGGTAGCACCCTTCTTCCTCATCTTAGGAAGTAATAACTTGAACCTGGATTTGTGCAGGAAATAGCCCAACTTGATTGACATGCACATTGTGTAAAGAGTTGTCACTTTGGATGGGCTATCACCAGCAGGAGAGTGAATTTGTGTGGGGGGGTGGAGGGTGAGAAAACCTGGATTTGTGCTGGAAATGGCCCACCTGATGATCATTTTAGATAAGCTATTACCAGCAGGACAGTGGGGTGGGAGGAGGTATTGGTTCATATTCTCTGTGTATATATAAAGCCTGCTGCAGTTTCCACGATATGCATCTGAGGAAGTGAGCTGTAGCTCACGAAAGCTTATGCTCTAATAAATTGGTTAGTCTCTAAGGTGCCACAAGTACTCCTTTTCTTTTTGCGAATACAGACTAACACGGCTGTTACTCTGAAACCTGTCATTGAGCCATAAGGTAAGTTCCTTGTCTACACATCCATTAAATGGCAAAAGAGAGTGGGAAAAACATATTAAAAAACAAAAATCATCCAAAAAACTAGAATGTGATCACAACAAAAAACAGATTGTTCACCTTTATCGGTCCCTTAGAATTTGTATTTACTATGCTAAACAATCTATTCCACCTTGTATTTAGCTATGACACTCCAAGTGCCTTTCACAGGCCTGAAGAAGAACTCTGTGCAACTTGAAAGCTTGTCTCCTTCACTAATGGAAGTTAGCAATGTTTTAATGCAGAAGTTGATCCATCCTAGCTTCTGTGTAACTGGACTTTTTCTTTCTATTTTTAATCTCTTCACTAATGGAAGAGATTGAAGCTTGTCTCCTTCACTAATGGAAGTTAGCAATGTTTTAATGCAGAAGTTCATCCATCCTAGCTTCTGTGTAACTGGACTTTTTCTTTCTATTTTTAGACTCCTGAATATCTCAAATAAAGAATCTGCCTAAAAGGGCAAGTCCTAAGCAAAAAAAAACTGTTAGGTTCAAATAATACTTAAATTATGCCAAAATATCCTTTAAGGGACTTTGAATATGGACAAAACTTGGGAGGGAAATACGAAATGCGGAGCCAGGCTTGGGGGTGAATCCTGGGACTAATATGTGGGACAGCTGTGCCTTTATGAAAAATAAGGAATAGTTCTTTATGACAGAAAGCAGTGAGATCCCCAACATGTCTGATCAAAGTAATAGCTGCTGAGGCTGCATAGAAAGGAACCAGTGGAGAGCACTGACTGAGTTTTGCCTCCAGTGATCCAGTTATATGAGGCACAAGAGGGAGCTGATCTGCTGAGAGAGAAGCCTGGAGCAAGAGCTCCCATCTGGGCCACAAGGAAGGTAGGCTGCAGTACCATAGGCCTTATGCCCTATCAAGAGAGGCAGGACTGGAGCTCAGGACAACCCTCAGTCACACTGTGGGCAGAACAAGAGACCACATTACAATTTCTGCAACAGGGCCTTAAGGAATATTTGGTGTGTATCATGAGGAGCTGGAGCGTTTGTCTTGGATGAGGTAGAAGGAAAACTAAAGAGCTTCAATAAGTTGCAAGAGGAAGCTCTGCAGAGAAGAAAATGACCTGGTAATTGGTCTGCCTATCAGCATGAAACCTAAAGAAGGAAGACCACTGATGCAGACTTGAGAATAGAAAAGAACAGAATTATATATATATACACACTATCAATAAATCAACTACACAGACATTATTATGAATTAATCTCAGTGTGCAAGACCTCTAACGCATAATATACAAAGTCACATAAACTAAAGGTGTATCAGTCAAGCCTTTAAAAGTGACATACTAATCTGGTTATTCAAACTAGTCCAGAAATTTTCACAAGTCACATCACAGTTTTCTTAAATTTTCAAAAAGATGAAAAATAATTAATTTCCTAGAGTGCTGAAATGCCAGGTATCCTCTTCCCACCCCCCTGACGAGCATGCTATATTCATTTGTTTTATTCTGATTTCCAACAAATATTTTCCTAGCAAAACACAAAAAATTAACAAAAAGAAAAGGAGTACTTGTGGCACCTTAGAGACGAACCAATTTATTTGAGCATGCTCAAATAAATTGGTTAGTCTCTAAGGTGCCACAAGTACTCCTTTTCTTTTTGCGAATACAGACTAACATGGCTGTTACTCTGAAACAAAAAATTAAATAATTCAATACTATGAATGCCTTGGAAGTGAAATAAACATAACTTTTTTTTTTTAAAGTAATGCAGGTAACAAAAAGTACAAACCTTAAGCCTACCTCTTGCCAGCAGGAAAGAAGAGCAAAACCTTTGTTGTAGGTTTGGGGGTTGTTTTGGGTTGTTTTTTTTTTAAATCATGCAACATGCTCCAACAGAGAAGGGCACCAAGACAGATGAGATAGAACCGAGATAAAATAGCCACTGCTAAAATTCAGACATTATGATACAGAAAATAATAAAAATTAATTGTTTTGTAATGGAAAATGTGATTACTTACAGGTGCGTTCCCTTGCCTTAGATGTGCAAAAACAATGTCAAACGCTTCTTTGAAATGGTCTTTCACTATGTCTCTCATTATTTTGAACAACCAGGCTCTATCAGAGTCATCCACAAGTCGGTCATAAAATACTCGAAATACTTCATGCACAAACAGACGAATCATTGTATGCTTGGTTTCAACTGATTCTTTTTTAATGAGTAGGCAGCCTTGGACAACACGTGAAAAGTCACGCAGGTTGAATGTGTAATGTGATTTGGCTGGTGTTGGGAGCAGGTTTTTCATGGCTTTCTTATATACCTTAAATATGAAAAATGAACAAAAACATTTATTATACTATCAACATGCATCATCACAATATCAGATAATATATGGTATACTCCCTACAGTTGTCTGGAACGTTTCATCTGTCTTTAGTTCATGCTGTGTGATGAAATGGAGACGTTTGTTAAGAATATTACATTCAGTGTAATGAACACTGTTAGCAGGCATTTTTCCCATCTGCTCTAAGATAGAGGCTACATGCCCTGTGTAGGGTCAAAATATTAACCCTATTAACAGACAAATTAACAATAAAACAATAAAATTTAGTCCAAATCTTCTCCCCAGGCCTGGTCCTAGGTTCTTAGTTTAGGGTTGCTCAGTTCTTCTGCTATAACCTCTCCATCTCAGACCAAAAGCTGTCAAGGTAGCCCAACTCCAATGCTTCCTGTCTCTAATTTTACTTAACCCAGACTTTCTGTTTTGACAAGTGTTGTGCAGCAGGGGGCTATTCAGTCCCTGCTTCCAGAATGGGATATTACCCCTTTTTGTCCCAAGTGGGATTTTTGTCCATCCCATCACATGCACTGTTGGAACCCAAACAAATTATTCTTTAAAAAAGGAACAAATAAATTATCCTGTCACACTGGTATCACAGAAGAGAATATACCAAAGCCCTTTGAAAAAAAAGAAAGAAAAAATGAAAATTAAAAGTTAATTCTTGTTCTCTGAAGCTATATGTCATAACACATTACCATTCTCTTAGAGTCCAGGCTCCAGAGTAAGACTGGCAGGTTCTTATATTGGTGCCCATAGTTCATAATCCTAAAACTGCTGGCTTCAGCAGGGGATGGCTCTTGCAGTGGACCATCTTGAGGGTGAGACAGTGCAATTAGCATTCCGAAAGGGGCTCAAAAAAGAGGATCCAAGAGGTTTAGGAGGACAATATTAGGGCCCCATGCTGGAGTCGATTCTCTAGCCTGTGGCTAAGTATGTAATGGGCCTTGAGAAACTTCGATACCATTGGGTGAGAAAAGACCATGCATAACTGTACTAGGGGATGACAAGTTGAAACTGTTGCAAGGTGAACCACGATGGACCTGAAGGAAAGGCCAGAATGTTTTTAATGCAATATGCAGCCAAGGATTTTCAATATCAAAACGTATAGTTATTCTAGATTGTGCTGGACTGGTCATATTGAAAATTTCTTCAATTTCAAGGAGTAATGATTTTTTCCAAATGGCATTTTACTTTGTATAAGTATTTCTTGCAATGAGCAGTTTCTGTCATGGTTACTCAACCAGCTAACATCCAGGCCATCAGATGCAGTGACTTTTGGTCTGGATGATCATCTAACCATGATTCTGAAACATCATGTTTGGACAGTAAGAGAGTGGAATACGAGGTTGAAAAGACACATCTGTAACAGATCTGTCAGCTAAAGCTACCATGGCCAATAAGAAGCTATAAAGATAAGTGTGCTTCTGTCCTATCTGATCTTGGCTATCACCCTGGGAATCAGGAGAATTGGTGGAAAAAGCATACAGGAGGCCTCAATGCCATGAGACAAGGACGGCATCAGGTAATGATCCCAGGCTCACGCCCCCTCTTGAGCAAAAGTTGCCCTCGGTGGTGAACAGGTCTGTCATAAATATAAAGGGAAGGGTAAACCCCTTTGAAATCCCTCCTGGCCAGGGGAAAGCTCCTCTCACCTGTAAAGGGTTAAGAAGCTAAAGGTAACCTCGCTGGCACCTGACCAAAATGACCAATGAGGAGACAAGATACTTTCAGGTTTCAGAGTAACAGCCGTGTTAGTCTGTATTCGCAAAAAGAAAAGGAGTACTTGTGGCACCTTAGAGACTAACCAATTTATTTGAGCATGAGCTTTCGTGAGCTACAGCTCACTTCATCGGATGCATACCGTGGAAACTGCAACAGACTTACGGTATGCATCCGATGAAGTGAGCTGTAGCTCACGAAAGCTCATGCTCAAATAAATTGGTTAGTCTCTAAGGTGCCACAAGTACTCCTTTTCTTTTTTTGAAGATACTTTCAAAAGCTGGGAGGAGGGAGAGAAACAAAGGGTCTGTGTGTCTGTCTGTATGCTGGTTTTCTGCCGGGGATAGACCAGGAATGGAGTCTTAAAACTTTTAGTAAGTAATCTAGCTAGGTATGTGTTAGATTATGATTTCTTTAAATGGCTGAGAAAAGAATTGTGCTGAATAGAATAACTATTTCTGTCTGTGTATCTTTTTTGTAACTTAAAGTTTTGCCTAGAGGGGTTCTCTATGTTTTTGAGTCTAATTACCCTGTAAGATATCTACCATCCTGATTTTACAGGGGGGATTTCTTTATTTCTATTTACTCCTATTTTTATTAAAAGTCTTCTTGTAAGAAAACTGAATGCTTTTTCATTGTTCTCAGATCCAAGGGTTTGGGTCTGTGGTCACCTATGCAAATTGGTGAGGTTTTTTATCCAACATTTCCCAGGAAAGGGGGGTGCAAGTGTTGGGAGGATTGTTCATTGTTCTTAAGATCCAAGGGTCTGGGTCTGGGTCTGTAGTCACCTAGACAAATTGGTGAGGCTTTTTACCAAACCTTGTCCAGGAAGTGAGGTGCAAGGTTTTGGGAAGTATTTTGGGGGAAGGATGCGTCCAAACAGCTCTTCCCCAGTAACCAGTATTAGTTTGGTGGTGGTAGCGGCCAGTCCAAGGACAACGGGTGGAATATTTTGTACCTTGGGGGAAGTTTTGACCTAAGCTGGTAAAGATAAGCTTAGGAGGTTTTTCATGAAGGTCCCCACATCTGTACCCTAGAGTTCAGAGTGGGGGAGGAACCTTGACAAGGTCCATTGTGGGAACTTTCCATTGGTTGAATATGAGCTCTATGATGGGCCTCTGCAGAAACCATTCTGCTTGTGATGAATTGTTTGCTTGAGTTGCCTGCTTCATTGTTGCTGACTCCAGAGAAGCGAAGAGCTGTCAGGTTATCCTGGGCTCAAGGGTGCCAGAACCTTTGTAGAAGTGGGGGAACCACTGGTGCTGAAACCTGGGGGAGGAGGGGGGCATACCATCCACTTTTTTTTAGCCTGGGTGTAGTCGGGGGGCAGAAGACCGCAATGCCCGCCCAAATTGCAAGCCTCGAGCAGGCATGGAGCGGGGTCAGCGGCAGCATTTCCCCCACAAAGTACGCCCATGTTTAAAAGTTGGGGCATGACCCTCCAGCTTTTAAAAGTGGGGAGACCATGGCCTCCCATCCTGCCCCCTGGTTCCAGGGCTGTTGCCTGGGCTGATGACAACATGTCCGTAACTTGACATTTTCTTGACAGAGGGATGATGTGCAGGTGCCTTCTTGTTTGTATAGGTAGTACACTATAGAGGTGCTGTCTATCAAGATTTGCACTGTGGAATTTTGAGGAAGAGGTAGGAATGTCATGCAGGAAACCATTATGATCTGTGAGCTTCAGGACATCTCATGTCATCCTGGAAGCAGGTCCCCTACATCTGGAGATTGACTAGATAACCCCCAACCTCCTCTTGATACATGTATGACTATGTCATGGTCAGGGGCGGGGGGGCATGAGAAAGGTACCCCTCTACATATGGTCTTGGGGCTAGCCACCAACTCAGCTCTGAGATGATGTGAAGTGGAACCACAACTTCCTTGTTTATCTAGTGTCCCAACAGGGAATGCACTGATCTTAGATTTGTATAGGCCACAGATGAAGTCTGGCAAGCAGTGTCACACATATGCATGCAGACATGTGACCTAGCAGACCAGAAAAGTCCATAGTATCATGGCCAGATTTTATCTTACTCCATTCAGTACTGATTGCAGGGACAAGAACCTGTTCTCGAGGAGAGATGGTTTTGCCATCTAGGCCTGGGGTGAGAGATGATTTTTCATAGTTCACCAGGAGGTGTAGTTGGGCAAACAAGGAGAGGACTAGCTGTTACCATCTTTTGCTAGGATCCTTCACTTATCAGCCAGTTGTCTCAATATGAGTAGACATCCAGGCCTTTCATCTTTATGTGTGCCCCCTACCATTTCTAGGAGTTTTGTGAAGACTGCTGGGGCCATGGAGAGTCCCAATGGCAGTACTCTGTGGATTGATAATGGTTGAGTCTTACTGTGAACGGTTGGGCCTTACTTCCTGGGGACCAAATGAATAGAGGTGTGGAAATACCTGGCCTGTAAGTTGACAGCCATGAACCAGCCTTGAGCATGAAGAGAGGGAATGATGGGGGCAAGTGTTACCATCCTGAATCAGAGACAGCGCATAAAGACTCATTAGGGCCACAATAGGAAGAAAATCCCTTTTCTTCCTCACAATGAAGAATTATCAGGAATAGAACCCTCTTCTCCAGTACATCTGCAGTACCGTCTCTATGGCTCCTAGAAGATGCAGTGAGGCCACATCTGTTTATAGTAAGCTCTCTTGAGAAAAGTTCCTGAAGAAGGATGGGGAAAAGGAATGGATAGAGGGCAGGGATTAGAAATGGATTGGGTAAACATGGGTGATGATCTCTAGCACTCATGTGTTGGATGCGTGGCAGATCAAACTCAGTTGTAGAGAGCAATGCAGCTTCCAAAGATTGCCTTCTACTCTGGACTGGTTCTGGTGTGGCTCCTGACAGTCCTCACAAATCCGCTGTCCTGAAGCAGATGCATAGTGTGTTATGAGGAGGTGATGCATGGCTTCTTACTGAGGAGATAGCAAGGTTGGCTTGGCTGGTACAACATAGTTCCCTGCCTCGTCTGAGGTGAATATTGGTAAGGTTTATGATAAGAGGCCGATGTGTACCTCCCCAAGGAGCACAGAGTGGCTCTCAGATCATTCAGGAAATGTAAAGCACTATCCATATATTCACTAAATAGCTCCATCGACTGAAGAGCAGGTCTTCTTTTGTGACTTCCATCTCCTTGGGTATGCCTGAAGCCTGTAACCATAAGGCTTTTTGTATCATTATGGCTGTAGCCATGGATCTGCCCTTCATGTCCAAGGTGAAAGTGGCTGCCTGGAGAGTAGGCTTAGGCACTTATTAGCCACCCCTGTCTGTGACCTTAAGCTCTTTCTTACTATCTTGTGAAAGCATGGCTAAGAATGGTGACACTGTCCCACTTTAAAAAGTTGTACTCAGCCAAGAGAGCTTGATAATTAGAAATACAAAGTTTCAGGGAGGCAGAGGAGTGATCTTTCCTTCCAAAAAGGTCCCTTTTTTAGACCTTTCTCCTTTGTGGACTAGATTTTACCTGGACCACAGAGACAACTAATTATCTAATGGGGTGACAGAAAAATATTCAACCCTTTTCTGTGGGACTTGGTACAATTTCTCAACCCTTTTTGTTGTGTCAGGAATGGTGGTAGCTTTCTTCCATAGATCTTCAGTTGGGTTGTGTATTTATCATTTATCAGGAGGGCAATTCTAGCAGAGTCTAATGCAGTCAGGATGTTGAACAATTTATGGGGCTTCTCCTGTATCACCAAAATCTTGATGTCCAACATATCTGCTATCCTCAACAACAGCTCTTGGAAAGCTTTGCAATCAGCCAGGATCGGTATGAGAACAATCACTTTGTCTGGTGATGATGACAAGAAAAGTCTTTTGGAAGTGAGGGAGCATAGTGTCATTCTCCTGGTCCCATCTGACTGCACCAGATACTCCGTTCTGCCTGGTGTCAGTGGTCTGGCCAGGAATGTTGTCTGAGAATTTGATCTCCTCCATTTCCTGGAGTGAAATGGTGACCATCTTCTGGAAGCTTGAGACAATGGTCCCCAGTATGCCTAAAAGGGCTATGGTGGCATGCCATAAGGGCATGACTGGCTCACATGGTGTCCACTGCTAGTCATAGTGAGGCTGTGACTCAGCTCTAAAAGAAAAGCTGCCCAGACTCTCCAGTGAGTTACCTGCTGACCTCTGATGCAATTTCCTACTAGGAAAGGAAGATGATTGTCCAGTAAAGCAGAATGAGTAGAAGAATTAGCCAATATTAAGGAGTAGCAGATTGGACATTGCTAGATTCCATCATGCCTCCATAGGCAATACAAGGAAACTGAGGGACAGCTGCGGACACTCCGCCCTTACGCCCTTGCACGGGAGCACAAGCAGGCACTAGCTGGAGGTGCAGCCCCAAAGGACACTGCTATTGGAAAGACTCCAATCTTGCAGACATGAAGTGTGATGTGTACTGATAGTGGTACCCACACTGACACATAAGTTTCCAGCAAAATAAAGCTTTACCCATAAAAATAAGTTAACTTAACATAAATAGATGCCGTTGAATTGTCTATACTTTGAAAATAGTAATGGGGACTAGACTTCCCAAACTCTAATATCATCAGTTAAATCAATCTGGAACCCATAGAACTTTACCAAGTAATAGAAAATAGAACTTTCAGGAAAGTATTTGTTTCTTACCTCCATTGTGCCACTGACAATTTGGTTTCCAATTGTGAAGAATTCAGGAGCAAATTCGTTATTCCTAAGGTAGAAAGCTACTATGGTAGAGAAGATACGGACCATAGTTTCATCACTAAAGGAGTTAATGGTGCAAATGTTGAAGTGTCGCAGAAAACGAGACGTAACAGGATTCCTCCCACCTCCTGGAGGTCCCATAGCAGCTATCAGCTGTATGTCAACCAGTGTAATTTTATTTGTGTCCTTTAAGTCGTACCTTCAAAACAAATTACAATATGATATTTAGACAATTACAGATACAACAAATCAGTCCTAATGCAAGTAGTCTGATACATCTGCACTACAAAATTTTTTAGATATGATACCTTAGGCCTCAATTCTACAAAGACAGCAATGCACATGAACCCTTAAGTTGACTTCAGTGGAGCTTCACGTGGGGTCAAGGACCCACATGTTTTGCTTTGAAGCATTGAGGCCCAAATCATTAGTTTTAATCTGGGATTCACAATTCCATCCCATCCCACAGTTTTGTGTGACAACAACTAATAGATAGATTGTAAGCTCTCAGGGACAGGGATAATTTTTTTTTGTTCTGTGTTTATACAGACCTAGCACAATAGAGTCCTGGTCCATCATTAGGGCTTCTAGAAGCTCTGATAACACAAATAAATAATAGCTAATGACAATGTCAACTGGAGGGTTATACTTCCTGTATTCAAGAGCAACAGATACCTGCAGGGATGAAAATGCTGGGGGATTTAGGTTCTTCCTTTTGCTATATTCCCTAAAATGTAAGGGTTTTTTTAATTTAAAAACACATATTTCTAGGCCTCCTGGTTGGAAAGTTAGTCTTCATATAGTAAAAGGGCACTTTTATTTACACAATCAGGTAGACTGAAATAATACATCAGCGTAGAAGTGTGAACTTTGCCTACATCTGTTGTTACTTATACAATGCCAGTTATAGCATAGACCAATAGAGTTGATGGGTACCTGCCTCAATGAGTTTACACTTTTATTTTATCTTGAAAGAACATTAACTTCAAAGCTTATGTTGGAGCATTTAAATACTTACAAATTTGAAACAATTTGACCAATATGTAGTAGTTTAACCACGTGAATTTAAATACATTGTTTTGCACTATACATGATGACATATTTAACCAACAAATTAGTATAGAAACATAAACAATTATTTATGAATTCATGGTCCTTAAAGATCTACTAATTTTCTTTATTTACTTTCTTCAAAATTTATGATCCAAATCAGTTATAAGTGGATTCTTTAAACAGTTAAAATTAATGCTCTGAAAAAGAAACAAAAAAGTATCTGTGAACTTTCTTTCTGAAGTTCCAAAATTTTCCATGCCTTATATTTGTACAGAATTAAAAGAACTGGAGGAGATTAATTTGCAGAGAAAGTCCAGAAACACTATGAGTGTACTCGCTGGAAATGAGACAGCTAAGGAAGATAGTAATAGAAGTCTTCAAAACACTAAAATTAGATATTGTGGGTTGTCATAAATATAAAGGGAAGGGTAAACCCCTTTGAAATCCCTCCTGGCCAGGGGAAAGCTCCTCTCACCTGTAAAGGGTTAAGAAGCTAAAGGTAACCTCGCTGGCACCTGACCAAAATGACCAATGAGGAGACAAGATACTTTCAAAAGCTGGGAGGAGGGAGAAAAACAAAGGGTCTGTGTCTGTCTGTATGCTGGTTTCTGCCAGGGATAGACCAGGAATGGAGCCTTAGAACTTTTAGTAAGTAATCTAGCTAGGTATGTGTTAGATTATGATTTCTTTAAATGGCTGAGAAAAGAATTGTGCTGAATAGAATAACTATTTCTGTCTGTGTATCTTTTTTGTAACTTAAGGTTTTGCCTAGAGGGGTTCTCTATGTTTTTGAATCTAATTACCCTGTAAGATATCTACCATCCTGATTTTACAGGGGGGATTTCTTTATTTCTATTTACTTCTATTTTTTATTAAAAGTCTTCTTGTAAAACACTGAATGCTTTTTCATTGTTCTCAGATCCAAGGGTTTGGGTCTGTGGTCACCTATGCAAATTGGTGAGGCTTTTTATCCAACATTTCCCAGGAAAGGGGGGGTGCAAGTGTTGGGAGGATTGTTCATTGTTCTTAAGATCCAAGGATCTGGGTCTGTAGTCACCTAGGCAAATTGGTGAGGCTTTTTACCAAACCTTGTCCAGGAAGTGGGGTGCAAGGTTTTGGGAAGTATTTTGGGGGGAAGGACGCATCCAAACAGCTCTTCCCCAGTAACCAGTATTAGTTTGGTGGTGGTAGCGGCCAGTCCAAGGATAACGGGTGTAATATTTTGTACCTTGGGGAAGTTTTGACCTAAGCTGGTAAACATAAGCTTAGGAGGTTTTTCATGCAGGTCCCCACATCTGTACCCTAGAGTTCAGAGTGGGGGAGGAACCTTGACATGGGTAGGGCTGGATAACCTTTTTTTGAATTAATTTATAAAACCCAGGACTCATGGACAGGCTAAAAAAGGGAAATTGAAGGCAAAATTATTCTAGCAAAAAAGTTTTCACTAGAACTGAGCAAGTAATATATAACAATTTCTGTTTGTAGAATATTCATGAGCAGATGACTTCTAATTTATTCATTGATAGTTTTAAAAGTATTTTCATCTTTGTGGATATATTGCAGACAGTATGCTGTAAGTATTCAATACTTGATATTTGCCATCCAAGTTGTGTTGCTTCATTATGATTAGTCAGATGAGTCACATCGCACATCGTTTTCTACAAACATTTGTGTGACATGGGCAGTCATTATCAAATATCAGAGGGGTAGCTGTGTTAGTCTGTATCCGCAAAAACAATGAGGATTATGCCCAAATAAATCTGTTCATCTTTAAGGTGCCACCAGACTCCTCGTAGTAATTATCAAAGTTTGATGCATAGGTATTCACCAAAACTGAATTTTAATTTCAAGCACTAAGTTTGCATTTATTCTTTTGGGAATAAAAACAATCATAAAGGGATCGTGTATACGCTGGAGCAAATTCATTAAAATTTTTAGCAAATCTTTAAAGATTTTTTACAATATTTGCCCACCAATAGCTTTCAAAACACCTCTGATAAGTACACGAATAAGAGAGTTGTACAGATTGCTAATTTTTAAAATTGCTGGCAGGTCTGAAAAAATTGTTTTGCTCTACCAAAAACGAAATATTTTGTACAGATATCAAGATATTTTAAAATAAAATTAAAGAAAATTTCTAAGTGAGAAGTCATTTTGAATTAAAAAAAAATCAAAACATTTAATTTTGAAACCATTCAGCAAAATTTACACAAATTAATTAAATGTTTTGGTTGTTCTGAATCTGCATTTGCTTAGTGGTTTGAGCACTGCCCTACTAAACCCAGGGTTGTGAGTTCAAACCTTGAGGGGGCCATTTAGGGATCTGGGGCAAAAATTGGGGATTGGTCCTGCTTTGAGCAGGGGGTTGGACTAGATGACCTCCTGAGGTCCCTTCCAACTCTGATATTCTATTTCTATTTCCAATTTTTCGCCAAGAAAAGTTTCATCCAAAACATTTTGCACTGCTCTAGTCACTAGGAGCGACTAACATGGCCATATTTTAAAAAATTGAGCAAGTCCTTAACAGGAAAGATTAATGGCTATTAGGAGTACAGTCACTAGATCTGTAGCAAGGTTGGACTCAACGTTCAGGCCCTCTTTTCAGGCCACATGTTCCAACTATTTTACACTATCTATAAATTTAAGAGAATCCTGGAAGCCATGATTAACTGGCAGATGAAATTTAAGATTAACTGATTCAACAACTGGATTTCAGACAACAGCACAAATCACTGATTTCATTTGCTGAATTGATTAAATGCCATTGCAACTTCAATGGTCACAACCCTGTTAGGTCTGGAAGGTCACTCTGAGAGAAGGAATGGTGGGGAAAATAAATACAAAAGTGGGACTAAAACTGGATAGAAAAAAAACAAAAAGTCACAACAACAACAAAAGAAGAGAAACAATGGCATCTGCAGAAATAGGAAAAGAAAGAAAATCTATATTGTGTATAGAAACTCTACTCAGTAATGGCAAGAAGTCATGGACCTGCTAAAAATAAGCTGAAAATCAATCTCCTAAATTAAAAAAAAAATCACTTATGAGTGTATGACTAAAAAGCAAAATAAGGATTATTTAAAATGTAAATAATTTTAAAATGACAATGTTATAAAAAAATAAAAATAGCATTTATTTTTAAGAGAACAATTCTGAAAATTAAATTGAAGTTAATAAATAACGATAATAGCAAAATTATCCACTAATTTTCTGTAAGCTTTAGATCTGTCTTGAATAGTTACCAAATTCCATGGTCAAAAAACTGTCTTAGAAGTTCAATAGGAGGCTGAGCTCCATATTTCTCCAATGCAGGCATATTCATATCATCTACAAAGATGACACACTTTTTTCCCATAGGAGGGCCAAATACTCCTTTGCGTCTTTTGTCCAGTCTCGCCATAATAATGTTCTAAAAAACAAAATGGGACTATTTAAAGCATTGATTTAATATGCAGCCCAACTATATTACATAATGGAATATAAATAGTGTACTGAAACAGTTCATGGCTTTAATAATTAAGAAAATGCAGAATTGGAAAATACAGATATGAATATTAACTTTTTGTATTCCTCTTTGTCTTGTTATTTGGTGAGCTTACTAAAATGAAAAAAATTATAATGTGTTTTAATTTATTTCTGATTTCAAGTTTGCTTCCTCCTGATTTTAGTGGTCCTACTTATCTGCTGAAAGTTGAGCATATGCTTAAATGCTCCACTATGTCAGGGCTCAGCACCTCAGAAGATTGAGCCCTAAAACTTTCCTGGCCTTAATCTTACAATTTGCTCTTTGTGGGTGACCATACTGCTACACCCACACAGAATCACAATGGTATGTCTACTCATATTTAATTACAGGATCAGGTCCTTAATTTGATGGTGTCAAGGAAACCACTCACAGCAGAGATATAGTACTATCTCGGTGAACAACAAAGGGAAATTTGGACTGTGGGAAAAATTTCTTTAACAGGAAAAAGAAGAACTATCCACTAACAGGAAAATTACTCCAGATTTATGTAGGATTTCAACACACTGCAATTACAAAAAACATTTAATATATTAAACAACAGAGAAAACATATGGTACAAATTTCTACAAAACTGGTCACCCACCTTTGTAATCGTACTTACAATTTTCAAACCAAAGAACCCTGATGAGATCCATTTGCACTGGCATCAGGCAGAAAAGTTTGCACAAGCAAATCCCTTTGTGGGATCAAAACCAAAGCATCTGCATAACCAAAAACTGGGTAGCATTTGGGTATATAAATCAAGTACTACAGTTAGATGATTACCGTAACCATTCATTTTGTCTGGTCAAATGTAGATTGTACACATCCTCCTGAGTTTTTGTGCTTACAAAATGCTTATTTTGAGAAACTATATACATAAAAACTTAGCTATGAAAGCCAGTGAGCAGGTAACATCTTAGTGTATGCTTTGATACTAGAGCAGTAAATGTTGAAACTTCCAGGTGTTTATTACAATTTTTGGAGTGTGATATCAAAAAAAGCAAAGCAAATTTAAACATCAGGTTGTTTTAAAAATTAAAAAAAAAAAACAACCAAAACCCCCAATTTCACTTATATGCCATTTAGCCACATCCTCATTCTTAATGATAAGGGTTAGCTTTGTTGAATCATAATAAATCATTTCTGGAACTTTTTTATTACTTTATATTCTTTTCTAAAGCAGAGAATTTTTATTTATTTATCTTAGATTTCTAAAATCAAGTCCAGCTTACGTCTCTGAACACATATACACAAATGAAATAAAACCACAAAGATTTGTTGACAAATATCAAATAAACATTAGGAGGCTTAACCCCAATTAAACCAAGCTATATGCTTATCCACTAAGGGTTTGTCTACACTGGCAATTTACAGCACTGCAACTTTCTCGCTCAGTGTTGTGAAAAAAAACACCCCCCTGAGCGCAGTAAGTTTCAGCGCTGTAAAGTGTCAGTGTAGACAGTGCCCCAGCGCTGGAAGCCGTGCTCCCAGCGCTGGTAGCTACACCCCTCCTGGAGGTGGGTTTTTTAGAGCGCTGGGAGACCTCTCTCCCAGTGCTCTGCTGCGATCACACAAACCACGTTAATGGAGTTAACGTTATGACGTGGTCTCCATTAACGCTTTAGCGTTGCCAGTGTAGACTAGCCCTAAGGCAACAACCTCAGTGAGCAGATGGGCTCTACACTATGCCCTGAAGATCAGCAAACACAGGCTCTATGAGACTAAAAGGAGATGTGAATTCGAGGGCCAGAGAAAGTAAATTGAGTCTATGCTGATATTTTGTTTTTAAACAACATTTCATTGACATTCCAGGAACCATACTATAAAAATATCACAATAAAAGTATCTTGAAATGACAGAGCCAAATCTTATCCACTGAACAAATTCCAGGTACATTTACATCTCTGTCTATATAATCTCATTTTAATTAATGTAAACCAGCTGTTCCTACCAACCTGGATCTGATTGGCACTGGTCCGTGCTGAAAAATTAATGAAGAATGGAAAGTATCTTTCCTTTTCCAAGTTGTTCATTAACTTATCCTTCACATATACAGACTTCCCAGTACCTGTTGGTCCCACAAAAAGCAATGGTCTTTGCAAAAAAGAATAAAAATTTACATTAGTCAATCAAAAGCAAAATAGTAAATAAAACATACACCCAATTAAACTAAAAATGAAATACTGAACAAATCTGCTCTACTTGTAAATACATGTAAACCACTAAAAACACAAAAATGTTAAAAATGCGTGTTAAATTTTATTCTTAGTTAGACACTCCTACAACCCCACTGAAATAAAGATGCACTTAAAATTAATGGGGTTGCAGAGGTGTAACTAAAATTAGAATCAGGCTCGCAAAGTAGAGGGACCTTACTGACAAAGAAATGCATAGTCTGAAATACACTTCATTGTGTCTACACTGTAACCATAATTCTGCTCTGTTAAAGTTTTTAAGATCAGGAGTAAATAGTTCAGAGGGCCTTGTGCATGATTTTGACACTAGTGTGAATTTTACCCACCAGAAATAGGAAGTTTAGAAATGCCAGCTGGGCTTTTTCAGTGACTTAGGTGCTCAACTCCCTTTAAAAGTCAATAGGATTTAGACACTTAACTCTCTTATGCCCCTTTGAAAATTCCAGCTGTCACTATCAAAACTCCAGAAATTGTTGATATAAGAAGATAATTCACCTTCCATCTCAGGGGAGGGGAGGAAGTTTGATTAGACCTGCAGGGTATAGACAACCCCAGAGTTCCTGAGGGGAAGAGAGAGAAGGAAAGGGAGGGGTAAGCCTTTGCTCCACCCCCACCTCACCTAGAACACATATGGAAATTGTCCACTGAGGGATAAGGGAGGGGGTGGAGAGATTTCTCTGCCTCTCCCTGCTGCCATAAACTGGGAGAGTGGGAAAGAGAGCTGATAATCTCTCATGACTTCTCCCCTTCCTGCATGTGAAATCGTCAGGGTTTGCGGCAGCCACCTTGCTGCAGTTGCTGCCCCACTATCCCCGCCCTGTAATGGAGGTATAATTTCAACTGTTTCCAAGATGCTGTGGGTCTGACTGACGGTCAGTTTATGGGATCAGGAAGGAATTTGTCCCATGAGACCAGACTGACAAGAAGGCCTAGTTTTAAGTAAATAAGGAGTAAGGGCAGGAATTTAAAAACTGTATGTTTACAGGTGGAGTTTGTAATTCCATTGCAATTTATGACTCATGTTTACTGTGGGTGAGCAACTCAAACGGGTCACCTCCCAGAGGCAATCATGAGTGGGAGACCCTATTAGCCTGGAAGAAGAAGGGGAGACCTTAAGACCTCATAGACTGAGAGATCCTTCAAACCTACCATCATTCCCCTTCATGGGGGGAAGGGTGAGAGGACTCAGAGAAGGGCTGAATCCTAGGGGTTAGGCAGAAGAGGGCTAACCTTAATGTTTAGTTTTTTGGTATGGAGGCCATTTAACCCTGAACAGGACCCAAATGTATACCTAGTGTTTGAGAAAGGAGTGAATGGTATGTTAAGAGAAGGTTACTCACCTTGTGCAGTAACAGGTTGTTTGAGATGTGTGTCCCTATGGGTGCTCCACTGTAGGTGCGGCAGCACCTCCTGAGCCTGGGATGGGAGATCTTCATCAGCAGTGCTCGTTGGACTGCACATGCTCACCTTCCCCATCTCACACCATGAGCAGGATGTATATATAGCACTGGTTGAACTGCCTCCCAGTTCCTTCTTTGTTGCAGAATTTATGTTTCAGCTCCAAGGCAGAGGGGAGGAGGGTGGGTAGTGGAGCACCCATAGGGACACACACCTTGAACAACCACAGTTACTGCACCGGGTGAGTAACCTTCTCTTCTTCTTTGAGTGATGTCCCTATGGGTGCTCCACTGCAGGTGACTAGAAAGCAGTGCCCGTAATTGGAAGGCTGGGGCTTTGGAGCGGCATTTACTGCAGATGATAGGACAGTGCATCCTAGTAGAGTATCTGCTGATGCATCCTGAGTAATGGCATAGTGACAGACAAAAGTGTCTGCTGATGCCCATGTGGCCACTTTGCAAATGTAAATTATTGGAACATTATTGAGGAAAGCAATAGAGGAGGAGAGCGAGCGGTTGGAATGTGGTCTAGTTCCAGGAGGAAGCTGTCATTTGTGTAGTTGGTAGGACAGATGTAAACATTGAGAGATACACTTTGAAAGACATTGCTTAGAGATGGCTGGACCTTTGGATCTTTTGGCTGTTGTGTGGAGTAAGCATGGTGATTTTTGGAAAGGTTTAGTTCTGTCCAAGTAGAAAGCTAATGCTCATCTGACATACAGGATAAGCAATGCGGTCTCCTGTTGGTTGCTGTGAGGCTTTGCGAAGAAGCAAGGAAGGTAGATAGATTGATTGAGACGGAAAGAGGATCGTACCGTAGGTAAAAATTTTGGACATGGACATAGCTTAACCTTGTCTTTATGAAAAACTGTACACGGGGGGGTATGCCATAAGGGCTCCAATTTCACCAACATGTTGGGCAGAGATGATAGCGACAAGAAATGCTATCATAGATAAGTGAATGTAGGAACATGTTGCTATTGGTTTGAATGGAGGTCTTGTAAGACAGCATGGAAAGAGGCCAGGGTCCCAAGCAGGGGTTGCATCCAGTATGTGAGGGTAAAGATTTTGGAGGCCCTGTAGGAAATGTTTTGTGAGTGGGTGGTTGAAAATGGAGCGGCCATCTATGCGGCAGTGAAAGGTTGTGATAGCTGCCAAATACACATGGATGGAGCTGGTGGATAATCCCAACTATTTAAGATGTAAAATATATTCCAGGATAAGTGGTAATGGAGCATTCATTGTGTCAGCCTGATAGGAGGCACACCAGCATTGGAATCTATGTGCTTCTAGTCATGTTACGTCACGTCTCCTCTTCAAGAATACTTGTTTAACTGCTTCTGAACAGGTTATTTCCGAATCTTGGAACCATGGAGGAGTCATGCTTTCAGGTGGAGCAGCTGTGCATTGGGAAGGATGATGCGACCTGCATCCTGAGAAAGGATGCACGGAGGTAGGTGAAGAGAGATCGGAGAGCATACTGTCATGCAAAGGAACTAAGTATACCAGACTTGTTGTGGCCAGGTCAGAGCTATATGGCTGTTTGGGCCCTGGAGTACACGAGACAGAGGGGGAAAGGGAGGAAAGGCATAGATTAGCAGAGCATACCATACCATGAGGAATGCATCTCCCAGGGATCCGTGCCCCAGTCCCATTCTCAAGCAGAATTGAAGACAGTGGGCATTTTCTGATGTGTCAAAGAGGTCTATAGTGGGGAATCCCCAGCGGTTGAAGATGTGCTGAAGGGCTCATGCATCCAGTTCCCACTCGTGATCATGGGAGAATCACCTGCTCAGTGAGTCCCCAGTGGTGTTCTGGCATCCAGGGAGATATGAGGCTCAGATGGTGATGCCATGTTGGATACACCAGTTCTAAAATTTTAGTGCCTCTGAGCATAAAGAGGGGCTCTCACTCTGCCTTGCTTGTTGATGTAAAACATGCAGGTGATATTGTCAGTCATGACTCTAATGGTGCAATGTGCAATCAATGGGAGAAAGTGCTGTCAGGCATTGCGGACTGCCTGTAGCTATAGGAGGTTGATGTGCGGGGTGGATTCAGTGAAAGACCATCTGCCCTCGATTGTGTGATTGAGAAGGTGCGCTCCCCAATCGAACAAGGATGACTCATGGATGGTGCCGGTTGAAGGAAAGGAATACTGACACAAACATTTTTGAGCTGAGTCCACCAGAGTAGTGAGTCCTTGACCATTATAGACATGGAAAGGAGTTCATGCAGGCGGTGTCTGTGATGGACATAGACTGTATGCAGCCACAGCTGAAGGCAATACATGTGTAAACCTGTGTGTTTTACCATGAAGGTGGCTACCACAATGTGGCAGAGTAGCTGGGGACATGTCCTGGCTGAGATCTGGGGGCAGGTTCTGACCTTGGATACAAGATCGACTGTAATCAAGAATCTGTGAGC
The DNA here is from genome assembly GCF_965140295.1 of Lepidochelys olivacea. NCBI lineage: Eukaryota > Metazoa > Chordata > Testudines > Cheloniidae > Lepidochelys > Lepidochelys olivacea. The sequence goes on along the minus strand of NC_140417.1, from coordinate 25,394,508 downwards.
TGGGAGGAAGGCTGAAGCTTGTATGATATCCAGTTGTTCCCCGATAAACTCTAGACATTGTACTGCTATCAGTGTAGATTTCTCCAAGTTTACATAAAGGCTGAGGCTCAAAAAAAGGTCCATTGTAATACGGATGGTGCGAAGATGGTCGGCTTTTGATGGGGCCTTGAGGACACAGTCATCCAAGTATGGAAAGGTGACAACACCCTCTTTGTGTAGGCAGGCAGCGATGACTGCAAGGATGTTGGGGAACACATGAGATGCTGCTGACAGTCAGAAGGGCAATACCTTGTACTGACAGTGATTGGTCCTCATGATGAACTGGAGTAACTGTCTGTGGGCAGGGTGTATTGTGATATGAAAATACGTGTCTTGGAGGTCGAGGACTGAGAACCAATCCTCCTGCTCCAGTGCTGGGATAATGGTGTAGAGGGTAACAATCTTGAAGCATTGCAGTTTGACAAACTTATTTAGGTTTTGAAGGTCTAGGATTGGCTTCCCTTGTTGGATTTCTTTTGGACCAGAAAGTAATGAGAGTAAAAACCCTTCACTCTGTGCTGGGACAGGACTAGTTCTATAGCTCCTAGTCACAGAAGATGATTTATTTTGTCTTGTAGGACGAGTGTCAGAAGTGTCCCTGAAGAGAGACAGGGAGGGAATGTGTTGGGATGGGATAGCTAGGAAGGGGATGGAGTATCCTTCCCTAATGATCTCCAGAACCCACTTGTCTGAGGTAACGAGCCGCCATGATGGAAAGAAAGGGGTTAGGTATTCACCAAACTGGTGGGATATTAAAGACGGTTGATGTGACTGAAACAGGGGATGGCTTCTCAGGGGATGGCCTTGACCACAACTTCAAAATTGTTGTTTGATTGGAGGTGCATGAAAAGTAGCCCCCTGTGGAGTCGCATGTTTGCGTTTGGTAAGGGGCTTCTGTCAATGTTGCTGGGTATCATATTGTCACTGGGGAGCATATTGCAGTGTTGGGGATCATAGAGGAAGTTGATACTTCCCGGGGCGTTTCTTTGGCGCTGGAGTGTAAATGCCCAGAGAACGAAGAGTTGCTTGGGAGTCCTTAAGGGACTGTAGGGAGTTATCTGTACACACCATGAATAATTTGGAGCCCGCAAAGGGTAGGTCTTCAATGGTGGTTTGTATCTCCTTTGGAAAGCCTGAGAGTGCAGCCATGATGCCCATCTCATGACAATGGCAGTTGTGATGGAACAGGCAGAGGTATCCACAGAGTCCAAAGAGACTTGCAAAGCTGTATGGACCAAGATGTGCCCTTCACATTTCTGTGCCTGGAGTTGTTCTTTTTTGTCATCAAGAAGGTCTTGACAGAATTCCTGTATTTTAGAGTAGTTGGTGTAATTATACTTGGCCATGACAACATTGTAATTGGATAAATGGAACAGGAGAGTAGCAGGTGAATAAGCTTTGCATCCAAACAGGTCCATCGTTTCCAGCCTCTATCATGGTGGGCATGTCGAGGTTGGTATTGGTGTCCCTTTTCTTGCACGACATTGACAACCAAGGAATTTGGGGTGGAGTGAGAAAACAGAAATTCAAAGTCCTTTGTGGGAACACAATATTTTTTGTCCATCTGCTTGCAAGTCGGTGGGATGGATGCTGGGGTCTGCCAGAGCACCTTGGAAGGATCGAGAAGGGCCTCATTGATAGGGAGGACTATTTTTGAGGAGGATGTAGGCAGGATGTCAAGCAGCTTATTTTATTGGTCCTTCACCTCCTCCAAAGGAATGTGGAGGGAGTCTGCAACCCTGCAAAATAACTCCTGGAAATTTTTGAAGTCGTCAGCTGTAGCGGGTGGAGGAATGATCTCCTCTTCTTCTCCTGATGAGGCTAAATGGAGTGGTGGTGGAATTTTCTCCTCTTGTTCTTCCTCCTCATCCACCATAGGGAAAGGCTCAGGCTCTGGTGGTCAAGAGATCAATGGAGAAGGCAAAGGTGAAGGCCTCTGATTTTGGTCCATGGGAGGCTTCCCAAACTGTGCTCTGTACATGGCCCAAGGACCTCAGCATGGCCAATGCTGAGGGAGTTGCACGTGGGGCTGCATCCACTGTGGTCCATACCAGGGCCCTTGTCCAATGGTGGGTTGTGAGTAGTGTGTAGAGAGGAGGACTTTGAGCCTGTCTCAAGTGTGAGGGTGGGATGGAGTACTCCTCTTCCTCCTCTGCGTCACTAGGGAAGGGAAGTCTCATCCTTGGAGGGGAAAGGGTAGAGTGGTGTGATTTGTGGCAAAGAGGATGGAAGTGGAGGGATGTCATGTCTGAGAAGTGGTGACTCAGGTACATCAGAGACAGATAGGTCTTTGGGGTATCTAAACTCTTGGGAAGGAGGGAAGAGCATCATTCTCACTGGCACATGCATCAGTGCTGAGGGAGAGTACATTCTCCTGAGCAGCCAGCAGAAGGAGTTGAAGACTTGCTTGGTACCGAGGGCTTGCTCAGTGCAGCAGACTTGCTCGGAGCCAAGGGCTTGCTCAGTGCGGCAGACTTGCTCGGTGCCAAGGGCTTGCTCAGTACAGAAAAGGACATCGGCACCAGCAGGCAGATCTGATTGGCACAGTTGGCACCAGTTTCAAAGGTCTTATGTCTCTGTCTCTAACACCAAGAGATGGCACTAAGGGCTGGAGATCTGCCCCGTTAGGGTCTTTAGATGTTTCGTGAGCACTGGTACCGGAGGTACTCAGATGGGCCCTGGAGCTATGTCCCATATCCGAGGATGTCGAGGCAACCAACTTTGCAGGGGATGGCGTTCTGGCAGGCGGTGTCTCAGCAGGTGATGAGGGAGCCTGTTTTTTTTCCCATCAGAGCGAGGAAGAGAAGACTTCCTTTTAGAAGGATGAGGCAAATGAAGGTCAGTAGATGACCCAGTGGAGCGTGAGGGCCATAGAGGGGTAGTGTCTGGGCCAGGGTCCAATGGTGGATGTAGTGATTTCTCCAGGAGGAGAAGTTGCAACCGAATGTCCTGGTCTTTTCTGGCCCTGGTATTGCAGTCGTGGAAATAAGCACACTTGTGGGATGTGTCCCTCTCCAGGCAGTGAATGCACTGTGGGTGACTGTCCATTACCAGGAAGGCAAACTGGCAAGTTACACACCTCTTAAACCTAGGAGAGCCAGGCATAAGGGTGAGGAAAAAGCTCCGTGGTGGGGAAAGGCAGGAAGAAAGAAAAAAAAAAACCGACTAACTAATGGGGAGGTTAGAAGACAAAAAAGCAAAAAAGCAAATATATATATACATATAGGGAGAGATCAAAAAGAAAGAACTATTGAAACTACACTAAAACTAACAGACAAGGCACTATCTAACAGGTCAAAAAGGACAAGTAGGCTTTGCTGTGGATTCCATCTCAGAACGAAGGTTGTAGAAAAGGAACTGGGGGGCGGTCAGATTGCACAGTGGTATATATACATCCCTCTCACGGTGCGAGATGGGGAAGGTGGGCATGTGCAGTCCAAAGGGCACATCTGATGAGGATCTCTGATCTCAGGCACACGGGGCACTGCCGCACCTACAGTGGAGCACCCATAGGGACATCACTCAAAGAAGAACCTCCCTTTTAAATTTAAAAGCTATTAAAATTGAAGCTTTCTGCTTTAAAATCCATCCCTGGATCCATCCATCCATCCATCCATATCTTTGTTTCATTTTTCTGCATGTCCTAATCACTTAATTCATGACTAACTCATCTTTAACTCATGACTAATTTAAGAAAAATTAAGAGAAATTTAATTCTAAAAGAAAAAGAAAGGAGGCACCAAATCTCAGCAGCCATCCTAACAATATCAGTGGAACAGTGTGGGATGGATATACTGAATGCTGGATTATAAATCAAAGACTTTAAAACTAAAAAGTTTATCGAAATAATGTAATCAGATGCTTGAAAGTCTGTTTTTGTTTATTTTCTAATGAGCCAAGAACAGTATATTTTAATATTGATACATTCTGGTGGCCTGATACAGAAGTATTAAAGTCAATAGAAAGACTCCATGGATTTCAGTGGTCTTTGGATAAGGTTCTATATGAACAACAATGAAATCATTCAACGTTTTGCATGAAATAGACGTACTTACTTTCCATGGGTAACGCATAAATCCATCAAATAGGTATATCTGACTGTATCCATTGTTGGGACTATGAGGTCTTGAATCTTAACATTTTTATCATCACTATATTTAATGCTTTTAATGACTTCATTCCAATGCACCCAGCGTCCTTTGCCTTTCAACTAAGAAGAAAAACAGATTTCAATTACAGTGGAAAATATAGTACTGACATTCAAAAGGTTTTCTTAAGCACTTTATTCTTTTACAAGTTAATGTAATATTAAGTATTTCAGGTGCTTATGTATTTATTTTCTTCATTGCACTAGTGATGAGCAAACATTAAAAGGAATGGAGGGTCATTTTAGAAATGGATGTTCAGACCCCCTTCTTTCCCCTATCTCTCTAGGACCCTGTTATCCAGGAAAATACTTACACATGCTTAACTTTAAGCATATGCATAGTCCCATTGAAGACAACAGGTTTATAAACATGCTTAAATTTTAAGCATGTGCTTCCCTCTATATGAAACTCAAAATCTCCAAGGGCCTCAACTGCAGCTGAACTGAAACGCAGCAGTCTAGACACGCCTTAGGTAGACTGGGTAGACATTTACTAAAAAGCTCTGCTTAGAAAGTCAGTGCATTAATTCTTTTTAAAAGAATAAATAAACTGATTATTAAATAAAATAAATTTTTGTCAACCAATAGTTGTTCATTTACTGCACTAAGGACCCAATCCTGTTCCCATTAAAGCCAGTCAATCTTGCCCCCAAAGGATACTAAGAAGCTAACATTTCCACCTAGCTGCTTTCTTCTCTCACTTAGATTTTGAGGATCTATTTAAACTACTCTAAAAATGAGCAATCAGTAAATCTCATACCTCATACATATAGTCATAGACCAAGCCTTTCTCATCAAAGGGACAGTCCCATTTACCCACAGCTGTTGGCACTGGATGAGCCTCAGACTTTCCTGCTAGAATATCCCTCATAAAGATATCAAAAAGGACTTGGCTGTCACTGTCACAAGTTCCACCAATGGACCAAACCATGGAGAAAGCAAAGCAAGCCTGTGAGTACAAGGAGGCAAACAATTACCATTCAGAGATGATAACTACTGTATGGTATGATCAACATATAAAATTACAAGGAATACTATTATGCTGAAAAGTGCTCACGGCAGCCATCATGTGGGTCTTTGAGCTAAGACAATCACAAACCTAGTTAAGGATAAGCCCCCTTCTTTCAGGTTCAGCAGAAGAAGCAATTAAGCCCTTTTGTGTAGTGAGATAGCTGGAAGCAATTGAGGATACCACACAAGGCACTGAGCCATGTGGATTGAGGGATTCTTTGATTGCAAACACTAGAACTAGGAGTTTTGTTTTTGCAAGGGGTATGTGTCTGTTTTAGAGGAGAAGGTCAGAGAAGCAACCATACTTATCACTGTAATATCTAAGTACCTGAATGTGACCTTGAAAAGAAGCAGAGACAGAGCTTCTTCGACACAGAATTCACTACATCCTACTGCACAAATAAAACATGATATCAAATCCCTGATGACTTCAAATGAATATGTGATGCTGTAAATAGCCTCCAGGAGTGAAATTCACTCCCCCTACATAAAGCTTGAGTATTCAGACTCTACATAAGTGAAGTGCAGGGATTTGAAATGTACTCCTTTATCAAGCCAGGGCCAGGGCTCAGTGCTGTCCCACAGGAACAATGGACACAACCCTTCATGTTAATTGCGTGGGGCACAACATAGATGTGGATCCATGACCCTGCCCACAGCCCACTCACAGACCAACTCCATAGTGAGCTTCTGAACTAGCCCTGCATTGGCCAGTCTTGAGGCTACTTCCACAGCATGGCTACTCATCCAGCAGAGCCCTTATATGGGCTTAGTCTATAAGGACTTTGGGGTGCTCCTTGCACCAGGGATTAATTTCATGCATGGATTCTACTAAGACCATAAAACAAGTAAGTAAAGCATAAGCAGTTTGTAAATAGCTGCAGATCCCACACATCATTTCAGTCTGATATTCATTTTGGAGCTCTCTATTCATGTCAATCTCTAAAGAACATTTTAAGATTAATGTTAAATTGCTTTTCAATTTAATTCAATTAAATTGCTTTTCTCATACCATTAAACTTCTGCACAACCTGACAAATGCACTGCTATAATATGCACATCATTCTTTCCACAATATCATTCTTTAGCTAGCTGCTTGGTCTAATTAAAACATGAATGAGTTAAAACAAAATGTTCTAAATTAAATTGACAACAGATAGGAAAAGGGTTGAAATATATCTGTCTAGGTACTTATAAATCCCTTATCATGGTAGTGTTTGAGCACCTCCCAAGTTTTAGAAAAGTAGCAACAGTTTCTCAACTCTCTCTTCTTTCACCTACCGAGTTAAAGTGAACTTGAATAGTTAGCAGAATGTGTGTGTGTGTATACACGAAGTGTACGTATGTGTATGCTTGCTCATGTGTGTGATGCACTTATTGCAGGAAAGCCAAGATGAAAAGATTAATTTTGCAAGAGTCCTGTTACCAATTAATTGTTTTTTTTTTTTTTTAAAATACATCCAGTAAAAGACCAACCATAATCCATGTGCGGATGTTTTTGTTGGTAGGATCCTGTTGAACAGTTTGACAAAGTAACATTTCAAAAAGTCGAGTGAGAGACACTACAGCATTGCTGTTGCTTGTGGGAACCAGCTCCTACAAGACACAAAGAATGGAAAATGCTTGATATCACAGTATCAAATACTTCTCACAAATCTTAGTATATCTTTTGGAAACACAGTTAAATTATATTTTGGCTCTAAACAAAGGATTTAGGGGCAAGTGTTTTTCTTTTAGTTTCAAAATCCTTTTCCCTTGTCTTGTCCCTGAAAAGCTACCCTCTTAATCTGTAATTATGACAATCATGCATCTTTTAAAAAATTAGACACAATGTATGTAATCCTATAGGTACAGCATGGGGAGCACCACTTATTGTATGGCATGTGAGCATTACATAAAATGCTTCCCATAACATAAAACAATCCTCTTCCCTCCCCTCAAACTTCAGGTGAGATTACTTTTCACTCATTATGATATTGGTTAGCTTTTAAATATCTTTTACCTACAAATTTCACCTAATATTCTTGGTCAAGTTTTCCAAGTTGGGCAAAGTAGTTGCGCTCTCAAAATCAGGTGCATCTGCTGCATATGCAAAAATCTGCCACAACCATCACTGAGTGTTTTGTCACAGGACACAGAGAGTGGAATGGAAACATCAACATAATTATTGTGGTGAAAATAAAAACAAAAAAATACCTTGCACTGTTGTTTACGAAATCTTAAGGCTGGTGGTATTAACCAGTTCAAAAGTTCTTGCAGTAGATCTTGCTGTTCCTTTTGTCTCAGGGGTTCAGGTAAGCTGTTCAACCAAGAGGTTACAAGCGGCATCCAGCCTAGCTGTGATGGCTCCAAATAAATCATTCCACAACGACTGACTGTAGCCGGCTAAAGAAGAATAGTAAATTCACTTTTAAGACCAAGTCCACGCATCATTATATATTGTATAATTGTGCAATTATGGATTACATTTTAACTGACTACTAAACTTACTGAAGCCTGGGAAAGGTCCATTGTTTCAAAGATCAGACTCATCTGAGCAGACATTTGGATGATTTCCCCACTCATCAAACAAAGCTAAATATGAAGAAGAGTTAATTTAACAACCATGGTTATGAATATTAGCAAAACCTTATGTAACAACAATCTTTTTCACTTGTAAATTAATGTGTTTATATCTTTGGATGATCTCCATATCGAAATGAGTGAAGCTAACAACAGTAAATGGGAAAGACATGTCATTACCCATCGCACCATACAACAATCATTTGAAATAGTAACCAATTTCTATTCTCTTTGGGCCAAATTCTGTACTTTTGCCACTCACTTCATTTGTCTATTAATTGTGGAAATAGAAATTGTAACTGTGTTACAGGACTCAAATGATCTTTCAGTCCCTGCTAGAAGAGGAAATCACAGGTAAAGGACAAATATCGGACCTGATTTTTCTCACTTATACCAGCTTTACACTAATTAATATATTGACTTCAGTGGAGTTACTTCTTATTTACACTGGTGTGAGAAGTGAATCAGACCCATTGCCCTTTCTATAAGCTTCACAAAACTACTGAAGTTTTACACAATTATTTTTCAACAACAAAAATATTAATGAAAATGTTTAACAAACTAGGAGAAACTCATGCTTCAAACTGCAAAGTTTCAAGTTTTTCCAGGAAAACCCCATGACAACTATTTTCATGACCAGTGAAGTTGTCTAGGCACTGGTTCTGGACTGCTCACAGAAATTAAAATGTTCAGTTCCTGAGACTCAACACAACTATAGCACCAGCACCAGCCACAGTTCCCAGCACTGCCACCTGCAAGGTCTACCCACCACTTAAAGTTGGTATCTTCCTGCACTGGATGGGAACAGGAAAGGATGGCAAGGGTCTAACTTGCACAAGGTCGGACAGAAGTCTGCTGCAGCCTGTGCTGCAGAACATACGAACATAGCACAGGATAGCCTAGTGTAGATACCATGAGACACCACACCAAAATAGTATAGGCTCACGAAGTGACCTCTGATTTGGGTACCTAACTTGGGATACCTAGGGGCTGTTTTTCCAGAGGTGCTGCGCATCTACAACTCTAACTGAAATCAGTGGGAGTTGTGAGTACAACTTTGAAAATCAGGCCCTGTGTGTCTGAGGTTGGGCATACAAAAATATAGACACCCACAACTGGAGACCATTTTTGAAATTTTGGTTGTAAGGTTTTCCAGAGAAGAAATATCATTAAACTTCTAGTATCTTTTTCTTTTAAATCCCATTTATAAATTTTGCATTTTTGTGACAAGATTAGAACATATGTTTGATTAGGAAATGTGGTCAAATTCAATACCTTATTCTATGATATAAAACAACTAACCAACCAACCGAAAAACCCCCACAAACAACTCTCCTGACATATCTCTCTCTCTCATAAAAACACAAGTTAATCACAAGCCTACTCAACTGGTTCCATTGTACCTCAGGTGCAGGTATAGCTACAAGTGCTGTTTTCTTTTATATGCAGAATTTTGTTTCTTAAGTGGCACAGCATTTTCTTTAGACATTTATAACGCCTATGTTTTACCTTTTTGTTGTCATCCAGCACTGTGTTCATACTTTCTATCCACAGAGTATCAATAGGACCATCAAAAACAACCCATTTGCGTTCAGATGTCTCAGCTAAAGCAAATTCTCGGAAAGTATTGGCAACAATACCATCTGTCCACTAGATCAGGAAAAAATGGAAATAGGCATATTTAAAAATGCTAAATCTAAAGTCAATGGGAGTACTTACATGCTTACGTATTTTGCTGGATCAGGGCTCTATTTAGCTCATGTTAATGAACAAAACAGAGAAGAACAAAGTAAAAACATGAAGAAGTGTTAAAAACTATTAAAAAACTTTATTGACCCTTTGCCAAGCAGTAACAGAATTCAGGGCTTTGCAAGTCTCAAGGCTTGTTTACAGTACTAGAGTAAGTCGACCTAAGACACACTACTTCAGTTACATGAATAAAGTAAGTGAAGTTGACATAGCTTAGGTCGACTTACCACAGTGTCTACACCCTGCTGTGTTGACGGGAGATGCTCTCCCGCTGACTTACCTTACTTTTCTCAGGGAGCTGGAATACTGGAGTCAACAGGAGAGCCCTCTGCCATCGACTTAGCGGGTCTTCCCCAGACCCACTAAATCGACACTGCTGCATCTATCGCAGCAGTGCTAATCTACCGGTAAGTGTAGACATGGCCTCAGTTTCCCATTTGGAACAGAAACTGGTGACAAAAAAATCTGGTATTGTCTTAGTGTAATTTGTTTACAAAATATACACAAGTCTTGTTTCCTCAAACAAGGGATGGTAATGAAGAGCACACAGGCAACTCCTTCTTGCAGAAAGTTGAAATAAGGCACCTCTTCCCAGTCTCCAAAAGAAGCCACACTAATTGCTGGTGCCTCTTTATGGCAGGTGTCCAGTGTAGGTACTTGTTACAAAAAGGATACAATTCCCTGATAAACAGGAGTTGGAAGAAGATTTAGGGGAAGGCATCCTGCGAAAAGAGGGGTTGGGACTCCTAATGTCTGGTACAGTGGAGAAAACATCCCATTTTTCCAGAACCCTTTGCCTTCTCACAAGGGGAAGGCAGCAATGTCCCAACAATGGACAGGGACCAGGCTGGTAAGTGGGAGGGCTGATGGGAGCCCTTCCAAACAGGTAGAACTGATTAAGGAATGAACGATGACCTGCACTGTATGATTTATTGCCTGGTATTCCCAGACATGTTAAGTGAATAAAGTTGTGGCCTAATTAAACCACATCCATTGCATCTTGTTTTTCTTCCTGTGTGGACATGAAAAAGCAGCTATCTTGTACGTCCCTCCTCCTCCAAGGCCTCATACAAATTTCATTACTTCACAGACAGTCTCCTCTTCCTGTGTCACCCTCTGAGTTTTACATATTGGAAAACTCTAGACCAGATGTTTGTCCACACAGTTTTTGTATTACTTTCATTATATTGGTTTAGAAAGTGATATAGTTAAACTGGTATAACTCCCTAGTGTAGATGCAGTTACCTCTGTATAAATGAACTTATATCACTGTAGCTCAATCCCATACTTCTATAGAAATAGGCTATACTAGTATAAGTATACTTTATACTGGTATAACTGCTTCCACACTAGGGGCTGTGCTGAGTTAACTACAGTGGAATAAAAATCATACCCCTAACCAAAAACATTAAAGCAGTACAAAAACTGTGTGTAGACTATGCCCAAGGCTGCACATGGAGACCACATGGCCCTGAAAGATGAGCCTGGGGGTCTACCCTGCTTCAGTGCAGCTGCTCTGCAGGAACCTCAGCACCTCTGTTGCCATACATAGAAGAGCACTTTAACCCACACAATACCTTCTGTGTGTGGTTACAGCACAGCATCATTAGCTCTTTTTGTAGGGAGTTTCATCCTGAGGATTTATACATCAATGACCCCTAACATGCAAGCCATTAGCACCTTTTGCCATAACAATGTATATTTGGCTTTGGCCCAGTTATTCATAAATTTAAAAAAATTCTGCTCTCAGGGTATATCTTCACAGCAGTTAACTCGAGTGATCAACACCAGGGTCTGAGCACCCAAGTCAGGCTAGTCTGAATGTGAGCAGCCACACTGCAAAGCCATACCCGTGTTACTGTGTCCTCACTAGTACTGCTATGCTCCCTCAGTGTATGCTGGTCAGTTTTCTGGGGGCAACTCCCATGGTTCTTTGTGCTGCAGTAAGCTGAGCTGCTCTATGATTCTTTCTCAATGAATTGTGGGAGAACCTGCCTGTCTTTCTGAGTACACTGGGGAAATCATGGGAAAAGTACTGAGTCCTCACTGCAGAGTGGGTGGATTACCAGCGTAAGCAACAGCGGTATCCAGGCTCTAGCCTATACCCCTAGCCAGGCCAGCTAGCCCAGATTTAAAGCACTACCAACTTAGTTGAGGGAATTGTGTGTTGTGGATAGAAAGGAGTTAGGGGCAATACCCAAATAAGAGCACCTTGCAGTGAAGGCATGGATGTACTCATGCAAACCTATCAAAGCCATCGGGCTTGCACAAGCATAACCAATGGAGGAATATGGCCAATTGCTATACAATATTTTTAAAAACAATCATATAAAACACAATACCTCATGAGATACCATATCGAATTGTCCAAAAAGTTGACCCATGGTAATGGATTTTGGATTCACAGTTCTAAAAATTACTTTTTCTTCTTCACCATATCCACGTTCATTCATAAGGGTTAGTGCATCTGCCAACACCTGTAGAACTTTGGTCTTCCCAGAAAAAGGCTCTCCAACAAGCATAAAGCTATGGATAAAAGAAAATTATTATTAAAAATCTTAACTTCATCAAATATATACTTTATGGCACTGATCCAGCCAATTGGCCTCAATGGGAACTACTCGTGCTTAATATTAAGCACATGCTTAAGTGGATCTGACTCTGTATGTAGCAAAAATTATAGTGTGAAATGTATTACATCATTGATTCAATGGTTAGGAACCATGTTTCTATGAAGTCAATAGAAAAATATATGTGCTTGCATTGTGTGAGCTATTACCACAGTTACCCATACCAATCAAGTATTTTATAAGTCCAAAATAACCAGTTAGGAGTCTAAATGGTAATTTGTGTATGCAAATACTTGATTTGCTCATGCAACTGCATATATTTGATCGCACAATTAAAATACATAAATGGACCCAACTGGACTCAGTGCAGCAGCAGGGATTCACACTAGTGCATTTATTTGCAGAATTGGGGCTATACTTATTCTCTAATTTTCTTTGCTGTCTAGGAAAGATTATCATAAAAGAAAAGATAGATGAGGAACCTGCACTAAAACAAAAATCTTTAGTCATAACTCAAAATAAGTTTGTTAATTTCATCCCATTTCAGAGTATTTTAGAGGACTAACTAGTCAATGTTTGCAAAGAGTTTTGAATATGCAAAGCCATACATTAGAGCTAAGTATATGTTTTTATTTCTTGAGGTACTGTACAAATATGACGACCACATACTTGCTGCTCAAAAAAAGGCAAAGACGAAAATGGCAGAGATCTGGTGGGCTAATATTTTAATACAGGCAAGCTCTTACAGCAGCAACTCCTCTCCACAACATGGGTCCAAACTGCAAACATTAAACAGGCAAAATTGCTACCGAACTCAAAGGGAGCATCCGATGAAGTGAGCTGTAGCTCACGAAAGCTCATGCTCAAATAAATTGGTTAGTCTCTAAGGTGCCACAAGTACTCCTTTTCTTTTTGCGAATACAGACTAACACGGCTGTTACTCTAAAAGGGAGCATTGGGACTGCAGAATCAAATATGTCTGGTTTCAGAGATTCCACTTGCTTGGGCACCAAATTTGCATTAAAAATTAGGATATCCAAATGTACCAATATAAAAATTCTGCAGCATACAGTGACCATTGGGATTTTCTATATTTGATTTAAATAATCACTGTGTCTTTTTTAAAAGTGGAAATAATTTCTTAGTCTATTTACATAAATATTCTTTATTGGTTATTACAAAAAACATAACTATAACCTGTAGTACTTGTGAAACAGGCACTGGTAATCTTACCCATGTCTAACAATCATCATTTCATAGGTCTGTATCATTTTTTCAATGAAAACTTTAACAGGCTGGATATTATTTATAACACAGCATTCGTTGGCACATTCCAGAAAATCCTAAAATCAAAACAAAATAAAACCTTTTCGTATCATAACAGTCTTTTTTAAAGGGTATTTTCATGGTTACATATTACATAGTTTACAACAATCCTTTATAAAGCCATATAATTTTCTTCATGAACAAAAGGAACCTGTATCATACATCATTCCATATTCAGATTATTGCCTAGAACAACTTCCACCCCACTCTCAGTATGTTTTATTACATTTGTGGATAACAGAATCAAATTAGTTAATTACTGACTCCTCTGGGATTAGGCTAAAGAAAACTAAGACCACGTTACTTCTGAATGAGAGTGTCCACACAGGGGTTTAACTAAAATGTTTTAGCTTCACATTTTAACATTCATCTTAACTTTCCTGAAAGTTCCTAAGTAGATATGCCCTGACTAAAGTACTATTTACTAACGTGCAGAATTTAAGATGCTGTAACTTAAACTAAATATGGTTACTTTAGGCAAATATAAGGCTAAGTTTTCAAATTCTCTATTGAGATATTGATGGCCTTTGGTGATGTTTATATGTCTCATATTGTATATAACAGTGACATGGCTTATCCAGTACAAAGAAATCCTTTCTATCTCAGAGCCTAATACTGAGGGCTGCACTAGAAAATTAGATTGACCCATCTATGTTGTTCAGGAATGCAAAAAATCCACACGCACTCTGAGCGACGTAGTTAAGGGGAAATAAGTTGCCGTGTAAACAGTGCTTGGTTGATGGAAGAATTTTCCGTTGAAGTAGCTTCCGCCTCTTGAGGAGGTGGATTTACAACAACAAGAGAACCCCTCCCGTCACTGGAGTAAATGTCTACACTGAAGTGCTGCAGCTGTGCTGCTGTACTGTTTAAACTGTAGACTCCCTACAAAAAGAGCTAATGATGCTGTGCTGTAACTGCACACAGAAGGTATTTTGTGGGTAAGGAAAACAAAATCTTCACCTTCTTTACTGAACATCTGCCTCTGCTTACACCCTACCCACTCCAATTACTGTATTATGGAAGGTAATAGAAGACAAGTATTTCCCCTTCTGCCAAGGTTGTGCTGGTGTATTAAAACATCCCACATGGTTTACATTATCATAATAGAAGCATGTGCATTTCATGAACCTACAATAAGTTGGATCTGTAGCAGTACAACCTTCCAGGTTCACTAGGAATTTCAGGTTTCCACAAAATTTAGAACTTCAAAGTGAACTTGTGTGAAGTCTTTTGGGAACAGACATCTGGTTGACTCCCACCTGCATTTTTTTTCCCCTTTGGTGGGAAGGAAGGGGATTGGGAGACCAGCTACCTCACCCAGTCCCTGAAAGAGGAAGAGGGCAGCCTGGCCGTCTCTTTTCTCACCATTCCACTGTAGAAGAACAGGAAGAATTAAGTAATCATGGCAAGTTTCACCATGCCTAATAACTTGGAAAACCCCAAAGGCTAGGGAGGGGACCAGCAAGTTACTCACAAAAGACGCTAAAATCCAGGGAAAGTGGGGTGGCTTTCATACTGGTATACATCCAAAAAGGCTGTTTAAGGTAAGAGGGGTCCTCGGATTTGTTAGGGGCTAAGTTATAAATGGGCCAAAACTACAAAGACAAATACAGATCTGCAAATGATGAGAGACTCAAGGCTGGTTTTGGGTTCAAAAGAAAACCACAGGGCCTCATTTTGCAATTAGAAATAGAATACTGCATTAATTACAAATGATGCAATGCCATGAGTATTAGTGAAAAAAGTTACCTTACAAATGAACTTACATTGTAATCTGCTTCAGGAAGCTTAACACCAGGAAACAAATCACTAGTTATACCCATGAACAGAGGTATATCATGTGACAAAAATTTAGGCTCATTAACATCCTTAATTGATCTAAGAAGCTAAAGAAAAGAAATACATAAGTTTACAGAAAATGAGTGTTCTGATTTACATGCTGACTATAGAAATACAAATCAAATCAGTCTGCACAATGTGAATCATAGAATCATAGGGTTGGAAGGGATCGCAAGGGTCATCTAGTGACCCAGTCAAGATGCAGGATTTGTTGTGTCTCAACGATCCAAGAGAGAGGGCTATCCTGCCTCCTTTTGAAAACCTCCAGTGAAGAAGCTTCCACAACCCTGCTGAGAGAGTCTGTTTCATTGACCTACTATTCTTACAGTTAGGAAGTTTTTCCTGAGATTTACTCTAAAATTGAACTCTATGCTAATGTGTAAGGTTAAGATTTTGTCACAATTATTTTTAGTAAAAGTCATGAACAGGTTGTGGACAATGTGAAAGTAGAATGAATTATACTGAAATTATAATTCATTAAAGAAATGATGTTTGAAGGGTTTGTTGAAATATAGTTGTCAGGAAGAGAAACATGTGAGACAATGGGTCCTCAAACTAATTAACTTAGAGCTCCTACTGAGCTAGGACCCTAGCTCAGTAGGACCCATTGTCTCACACTCCTTAATGTTTCTCTTCCTGACGACAATATTTCAACAAACCCTTCAAGCAGCATTTGTTTAATGAATTATAATTTCAGTATAATTCATTCTACTTTCACAATCCCTCCTTTTGGTCAAGCTACACAATGACCAACAATTACTGGGTTCCACATATCAATCGTTCTTTATCTCTTTGTTCATCAGTGATATTTAAAATCATCAAATTAGCACTCTGGTTTGGGGCAGCTATCTGTGTAGCATGCCTGACACAATTTTGTATACAATAGGAAAGTAACTGAAAACATACAAAAATTATTAGGATTCCAAACAGGAGAATTAGGGCTTCCTGAAACAACCAGTTTCCTATGCCAGAGAAATTGAAAAGGTTACTTAGCCACTTCCATAAAGAACTTGGCTCTTCGTGGGGAAGATATGTGATTTGTTCTAAGTGGCTAGCATGATCTATTACCTCATTGGTGTTGTCTGGTATATACACACAGCAGTTTCTGCTTCCTTCTGTCTCTTATGTTAAATTGGCTTTCCCTTATCTGTTTAAATAAGTTAGCTTGAACTTTTGCAGAAGTCTCACATATCTGGGTGCACTGGCAAAGCGCTTTGCTAATAAACAGAGTGGTCTGACAAATTTTGTGAGTCTTGAATCTGACTTTGACAATTTGGAGGTCCTACCGAGATGGCAACCGTCTTCACTGGGGCCGTGTGACTCCTGACTGTTCTTAGGATGGCCGTGACAAGCCGGCAACTGGGCATTTGGCCCGAGCGGTCCTCCGCCAGAACGGAAGGGTGCATGACCACAGTGAAGTCTACGCCATCAAACCTGTTGGTTCCCACTCTGTTCTGGTAGGGATCCTGGGATCTGACATCAGGAATCTGGTCAGGTAATTATTTCTGTGTTTTGTCCGGAGTGAGGACTGTCTTGTCTCTGTGTCTATCCATCCTCCCTGTGGTGTGTTTGAGTCTGGGCGCAGTCTCCGTCCAGGGATCGGCTGACCAAAGGGTTCATGTCCCCACGGTCTGAGTGAGTGAAATCTGCACAATCGCAGCCGCACCGCGCCTTGGGTAAAACCCTTGGTGTGAAAGCAAGGGCAATTGAGGCAGTAGCCTGTGGGCTCCTTTTGTGTGTTGCACCGGGCATCGCTCTGACAAACCCGACTTTCCTTCTTGTGTGATTGGTGTGTAAAGTCCTCCTGTATGGATAACCAGACGTCTAAGTCGGGACAGTTCCCTAAAGGAACACCAGCTCATTTTATGTATTTTAGAAAGGGTCCGGACTCCTGTAAATTTCTGGAAAAATGGTCTAGGCTAACTCAGGAGAATCCCAAAATTCAGTGGTCACTGTTAGGATCTTGGGACAAAGACCGAGTAGACGTCTTAAAGGACAAACTCAGCCAACCTAAAACTAAATTGGCAAAAGGAGAGGTTGATTGTTTCATGCAGTGGTGGGAAGAGGCAAATCATAGGTGGACAGAATCAAAACTTGCCTCTCTCAAAGATTCAAATGATAAGTTAAAAGCTTTATTAGAAGCCTCCTCTCCCGCTGCCAGACTGAGCGCTCCCCTTTATCCCGTTCTCCAAGAAGACCAGGATCGATCCCATCCCCCTTCATACTCCCATCTCATTGTGGGAAAGGACGAAGAAAACCCCTTGTTAAATTCTGGGGATGACGATGAGGAAGATGCATTAATAGGCCTGGCATCCTTGCATTGGATTAATAGGGGGTCACAACAACTCCCAGGGGTCTCCAGTTCAGACCAGTCCGGATCGTCCAATACCGCCCAGGCCCATTCCTCCGGTACCACTCAGACCCATAAAGAAAAAACCCCCGTTCCCCCGAAATCCTCCAGTCTGTCTGACTCCTCTGTTTTTCCCCATACATATGAAGATCGCCTGGACATTGATTGGGCCCAACACTTATGCTCTGGCTCTTAACCTATCCAGGCTCCCCTCCGAATCCTGCATACTGGGGACCAACAAGAGGGTCCCACTTGGAGCTATAAAGCTTGAACTCATACAGAGCTCCTCTCAATTGTAAAAAGCTTTCCAAAGCCCCTGGAAAATCCTACCACATTTGCAGAGGAATTCTTGTTAGTGTGCGACACCTATGAACCCTCTGAGACAGACCTCCTGCAGCTGTGCAAGCTACTTGTAACCCCTAGCGAGCATGAAAAATGGCTCACAGCAGCCAACCGGCCCATCAGTGAGCGCCATTCAACTTTACCAGACACCGGTCCTGTTGCTGAATACGGGAAAAAGTGTAAAGACCGAGCTAAAAACCTACATGAGGCCATCCCTCAAGTATGGACTCCAAAAACAAACTGGACAGCCATACATTGCTGTAAACAGCAACAGGGAGAAAGTCCGGGTGACTATCACACCTGACTGACTGATGTTTTTCTGCAACATTCTGGTATACAGCAACCGGGTGAAAATGGGAAGGGCGCCCTGGCTCATGCGTTTGTTAATGGCCTCCTACCTGCTATTGGCAGTGTGCTAAAGCGAATAAGTGTTGGGTGGGAAACTGAAACCATGGATAAATTGCAATCAGTGGCACTCTAAAGGGAAAGGAGGAACCATCTTCCCAAAAGTTAATGGCCCTGCAAATACAGCATTATTCAGGGCAAGGTAAACAGTACCGGGGAGGGGGATGTGGTCATGGAAGGGGCCGTGGAACTGGATTTTCGGGTTTTGGGGGTGTTTGTAATTACTGTAAACAACCCGGACATTGGAAAAACAAGTGTCCGCGCCGGCCTAATAGCTCTGTAAGCAACCAGCTAGACCCCCTGTCGGCACAGCCTGACAGTCCCCAGACTTACTTTGTCCCACAGCAATGACAGAACACCAGGGAACCTCAGGAAATTTTAGCTCCTTTACTACCTCTCACTCCCACGGGTGAATGTGTTTTGACTATTAATGATCTTTCTCTCCCTTTCCTTGTTGATACGGGAGCTTCGCTCTCTGCAGTTCGTACTGCCGACCTGCCTGAGGTTCCCCGCTCTGAAAAAACCATATCCGCTGTGGGCATTATGGGAGTCCCAACCCCTTATCTCCTTTCAAAACCTCTACCAGTCCAGGTTGGTCCCCTTTCCACGGACCATGCATTCCTCCTCTCGGATTCCACTCCGGTGAACCTTTTGGGTCGGGACCTGTTATGTAAACTTGGCTGTACCATCTCCTGTTCCCCTGATGGTGTCTACTTACAAATCCCCCAGTCCTCTCTGAGTGATTCTGTAGCCTCCCTGCTGTCTGAAACTCCCCTTTCCACTCCGGTCCCCTGCTGCCCATTGGTCCCATCCCTTGAACACCTAATTTCACAGGTCCCATCCTCTCTGTGGCCAACCCACCCGTCTGAAGTGGGCCGTTTACATACTGACCCCGTCTGCATTATTGTTGATTCCTCCAAACCTCTGCCTCGCCTGTCTCAATACCCTTTAAACCCCGAAGCAGAGGCTGGAATTGCTCCAGTCATGACCGCCCTGCGGGAACAAGGCATTATTATCCCCTGCTCCAGCCCCTGTAACACCCCTATCCTCCCAGTTCGAAAAGCTGATGGTAAATCGTGGTGGTTTGTTCAGGATCTTCGGGCCATTAACCGCATTGTCATACCTGGTTTTCCCGTTGTCCCTAACCCAGAGACGATTCTGGCTTCTATCCCACCAGATGCAACTCATTTTACTGTTGTTGATTTGTGCTCTGCTTTCTTTTCTGTCCCGGTTCACCGTGACTCCCAGTCCCTGTTTGCCTTTTCTTACAAAGGGCAATAGTACACATGGACCACACTGCCCCAGGGGTATAATGAAAGCCCGTCATATTTTTCCCAGGCATTAGCCCGAGACCTTGCTGACCTTGTTTTCCCGTCCAGGTCCACACTAGTCCAATATGTAGATGATCTACTTCTCTGTTCCCCTTCATTGTCTGCCTCTGAAACTGACTCTTTAGTGCTCCTTACTGCCCTAGCAAATAAGTGTCACAAAGCTTTTCGCTCTAAACTACAACTCTGTCAGGCTTTTGTCACATACCTTGGCTTTCTCCTCTCCCAGGGTTCCCGTGCACTTTCTCCCACCCACGTCCAAGCTATCCTTAGCTTTCCCCGACCCTGCTCCCCACGCCAGGTCCGGAAGTTTTTAGGCATGGCTGGATTTTGCAGACAATGGATTCCCCAATATGCCTCCCTTGCAAAACCTCTCCAGGAACTCACTCAATTCTCTGTGCCTGATCCCATGCCGTGGCCCCCTGAGGCCAATTCTGCCTTTGTTTCCCTCAGAGTTTGGCTTCTGCCCCTGCCTTAGGGCTGCCTGACTATTCTAAGACTTTTACCCTTTTCTGCCACGAACAATCTGGGTGTGCACTTGGAGTTCTCACTTAGATGCATGGAGAAAAGAACCGCCCAGTGGCTTATTTCTCTGCCACTTCAGACCCTGTTGCCCAAGGCTTACCCCCATGCCTGCATGCTGTGGCTGCTGCAGCGCGCCTAGTCGAAATATCCGATTCCCTTGTTCTCCACTCTCCTCTTACCCTCCTGGTCCCTCACTCTGTAGAAACTCTCCTGCTACAACATAACACAGGCCACCTTTCCTCTGCCCACCTTACCAGGTACGAACTTTTACTACTATCAGCTTCATATATCACCATAAAGCGTTGTTCTCAGTTAAATCCTGCCACTCTCCTTCCTTTGTCTAATGACTGTGATCCCCACGACTGCCTTGCAACTGTCTCTGCTGTCACCGTCCCGCGCTCTGACCTTTCTGATGTCCCTCTCCCTAACTCTGACCTTATTTTATTTACGATGGTTCCTGTTTTCGAGACGACCAAGGTCGTCTCCTTGCAGGATACGCTGTAGTTTCACTCTCTGAAACCCTGGAAGCTGAGCCTTTACCTTCTGTAACCTCAGCACAAGTCGCTGAATTAGTTGCCCTCACCTCACATGCCTGCTTTTTGGTGGAGGGATGCTCCGCCACCATTTACACTGACTCCCGCTACGCTTTTGGGGTTGTACATGACTTTGGTACCCTCTGGCAAACTCGGGGTTTCCTTTCCTCTGCCAGTACCCCTATTAAAAATGGACCCTACATCACTGCTCTTCTGTATGCAGTTTTACTTCTGTCTGCCCTAGCTATTGTTAAGTGCCCTGGCCACTCAATGGCGGATACTGATGTTGCTAAGGGTAACGCATTTGCTGACGCCTCTGCTAAACATGCTGCTGCCATAGAACCTTCCCAGATGCATTTCTAGGTTCCCGTTCTGTTTCTATACCGCCGCCGTCCCCCACTGACCTCACCCTGCTCCAAGACTCTGCCCCAGAAACCGAGAAAGAATCCTGGGTTGACCAAGGCTGCTCTCTACATCCCGATTCTCTTTGGCGCTTGCCTACTGGTGCCTTTGTAGCCCCCTTTTCACTCTACCCGTCTCTGGCCACCCTGCTACACGGTGTTTCGCATGTCGGAAAGGAGAGGATGGTCTCTGCTATAACTAAGACAGGATGGTGGGCCCCCCCATTTTAGCTCTTTTGCAGCCTGCCACTGTGCAGCCTGTACCATTTGCCAAAGCCATAATATTGGTAAACCTGTAAAAGTGGCCCAGGGGTTCCGGGGCCTGCCTCAAGCACCGTTCTTGCATTGGCAACTTGATTTTGTACATATGCCGGCCTCGTCCGTTTAACAAAATATGGAACAGCAATGACACTTGGGAAGTGGTGGGAATAAATGCATCTAAATGGATAAGTGTAGTGGAGGGAAAAGGTCATTGGTGTTGGGTGTGTAATGGGACAGGGCTGGATCTGGGGAAAAGCCGTTGCCTTCAGCATATTATGGCCAATGGTGTATGGCATTATTCAAACAAAACTAAAAAGTGGCGGGCCGGGTATGGAGATATGAATTTTTTCTCAACCTGGGATCAAACAGATGGTATCAATCTCATGTTCCCTCTATAGTAACCTTAGTGAAAACAATACAATCTTTCAATGTCATGCAAATAACACCACTCCTCGTAAGGAGAATTACCCTGTACCCTTTGGGGGATACTACTCCTCCTTTGCAAACACCTATATGACAAATGGGTGCAACCGACCCTTCCCGGCCTTAATAGGCCATCACTGGGTATGTGGGACCAGAGCTTATACCGCACTACCAGCTAATTGGTCAGGAATCTGTTATCCCGCCCGACTCTTCCCACAATTCCGAGTGCTAGGAACCTTCCCTCGAGAAAGCCTCCGCAATTTCAGGCAAAAAAGAAGGGACTTAACGGATGCCCAATGGTATGTAAATAAAATAAGCCCCTTAACCTGGGAAGAGGCCATTGGTGGTTCCTTAATACCATTAGGGGGAGTAATACACCATGCAAAAAGGCTCCTAAGGTTACAAGCAGTAGTTGAAATAATGGCAAATGAAACTGGAGAAACTTTAAGAGCCCTGGCCAAAGAAACAGGGGCAATATGACAGATGGCCTCCAAAACCGTCAGGCATTGGACATAGTGCTGGCGGCAAAAGGAGGGACTTGTGCTCTCATTGGAAAAGACTGCTGTGTGTATATACCAGACAACAGCCTTTTCCAATGAGAGCACAAGTCCCTCCTTTTGCCGCCAGCACTATGTCCAATGCCTTACGGTTTTGGAGGGCCATCTGTCGGATTCCCCCTGTTTCTTTGGCCAGGGCTCATCAGATTCAAGACTCACAAAATTTGTCAACAATAAACAAAAATTCATGGAAGTCTGTGACATGTCTGTGACTTTCACTAAAAATAAAGGGGGGGGACACTGACACCTCCAATCCCTGCTTCCCACGGCTGACAGCTGTGAGGTCCCTGCCACCAGCAGCAGCTGACAGCTGTAGAGCCCCTGCTGCCCTTGGTGGTTCAGAGCTCCAGGGCCCCCCACTGCATGCAGCAGCTGACAGCTCTGGCCCTGCCATCGCAGGAAAATATCTCAAAGATCTCTGAAAGTCATTGAATCAATGATCTCCATCACAAAATGTTGTGCTTAAAAAGTAACGTAAGTTATATAGCAGTCAGTGCTAGGCTGCACTAAAAGGCACGAGTCCCTGTAATGAGTGAAGACGCATCAAGCAGTGCATTTCCTAAAATTGTTTAGGGAGTCTAATGGAGCACCCCAAATGCTCTCCACTGCCTCTCATAATGATTACAGTATTGCCATCTCTCTGAAATTACTTCCCCAGTTTTCAGAGTAGCAGCCGTGTTAGTCTGTATTCGCAAAAAGAAAAGGAGTACTTGTGGCACCTAAGAGACTAACCAATTTATTTGAGCATAAGCTTCCGTGAGCTACAGCTGGTGCCACTAGTACTCCTTTTCTTTTTCCCCAGTTTTAGCACTTCTGAAGACCCTGCCCTCTCAATCTTCCGTCATTAATTCAGCAAGGAAGAGGGAGAGTTCCTGAACTGATGCTGCTGGGAAGCTGAGCAGGCTATGTCTCCCTTTACATCATCTCCTCTATTCTTGGCTCTGAAAAACGTTAATGGCTATGTTAAGTAAACACATAGACCAAACCCTGGAATCACTGAAGTGTTTCAGAAAGTATGGACTAAATTTTTAACTTGGGCCAAAGCATGCATCAATAATTTGGCCTTCCAAAGAATTCAATGTAAACACAGCTCATATCAATGTTGGAAGGTTCTTAAGGTGTATCCAGGAGCTCTGATAGCTCCCTTACACAGTCTCTCCTTGGGGGTGAGATGCATGGCCAGAAAGTGTTAAGTGTCCTGCAGGATAAATGACTCAGATTCAACCATTCAAGACATATGGGGAGATAATGTTTGTGTTTTTGTGTATTTACATATATATGGGTAGTGGTCAACAATATAATCAACAGTCCCTATCTATGCTGTATTCTGTTAATTCAGAGATCAAAAGAACATCCTAGCATTTAAATTAACTGTAACCATGGGATATTGCTGTATTCATCTCCCTTTGAAATGTATAGCTGAAAATCTGCGAATGGTAAAGAACAGGCAATTGCCTAATGTTAATTTGTGTAGCTAAGTACCGGTGATGGACCTACTTCAAAGTCATCCTGATTACCTATTTTTTTCATGCTTTGTGTGTATATAATAAGATCTTCTAAACTTTCCACAGTATGCATCTGATGAAGTAAGCTGTAGCTCACGAAAGCTTATGCTCAAATAAATTGGTTAGTCTCTAAGGTGCCACAAGTATTCCTTTTCTTTTTGCGAATACAGACTAACACGGCTGTTACAATAGGTAATCAGGTTTCAGAGTAAGCCAAGGGACTCTGACCTGTCAAACAAGGCTTGAAATTGTATAAAAGATCCTTGGGGCCTGATCCTGTCATCTCAGATCTGCTTGGGGTTTCATGCAGTGGAAGCCTAAGCCATCAGGACTGAGATCCCAGTTCTGACTGGACCACTCTGAAGATAAACATTGGACTATAACTTATGGACTAAATTCTAAAAGAACTCTTTGCAGCTACAAAGTCTACCATCTCTGCTATGAATCTGAATCTCAAGACTGACTCATGTCTATATGTACATTGATCTTTTAACCATACTCTCTCTTTTTTCTTTTTTAATAAATTTGAGTTTAGTTCATAAGAATTGGCTGTATGCGTGTATTTGGGTAAGATCTGGAATATTCATTAACCTGGGAGGTAATGTGTCTGATCCTTTGGGATTGGTAGAAACTTTTTGTTTATATGGTGAATAAGATTTTCATTAATCTTCATAATATCTGGCTTGGGTAACTAGGTGGCGGCCTGAGGCTGGGTTACTTGAAAGGAACTGTGTTTTGGACTTCTGAGTCATCAGTGAGGTATAACAGAAGCTGTTTAGTGCTGGCTTGGTAAATCTAAGTATTAGAGTATCCACCAGCTTTGGGGATTGTCTGCCACATTCTTTGCAATTCATCCGAATTGAGTGATCTCAGCTGGCTCCCCTGGGATCCCGGTCACAATATCATACTTTATCCTTTGCATTTATGTCAGGTCTTTCATTGGAGGATGTTTCAGTGCTTTCCAAATATCAGTTAATTAGGCATCAGTTCCACAATGACAGCTGGAAAGGGTGTTTCATAGAGTTTACGGCCACAAGAGACCTAGTCAGACCTGATGCACATCACAGACCGTCAAATTCACCCAAATACACTTGTATCTTTTATATCCATTTTTTCCTTATCAAGAATTTCATTTAATCCTCTCAGTTAAAACTCAGTTCTGAAACTCGTCTTAATTTACATCTTAGATAAACCAGTTCTGAAACTAGTTTTAATTTACATCTTAGCACTTAGTGGTTTACATTTAGAAAGTACTATAAAATATTAGTTTATCTTTCATAATAGCCTTATGAAGTAGATAATTAATGGGCGATGCCTGACTCGCGCATTTGTGGAGGCTGGGTACGAGCACTGGAAGCTCCCTAGAAGTGGGGGGCCAGGTCCCCTGCTCCACCCTGAGGCCTGCCCCACTTGGCCTCCTCCTTCTAAGATCCCTCCCATGCTCCACCCCCTCCCGGAGGCCATGCCCATCTTCCACCCCAGTCCGCCCCAGGCCCGCCACTTGCACCTCTTTGTCCCCTCCTCGCCACTCGCACCCTTCGCCCTGTCCCCCAGAAGGCCCTCCCGCCTGCTGCTCAAGCCTCTTTGCCCTCTCCCCAAGAACCCCCACCCATTGCTCACACCTTTTTGCACCTCCTCCGAGGACCCCCCGCCCACCAGGTGCGGAGAGGCGCGAGTGGCAGGGGGGGCCCTCAGGGAAAGAGCAGGGACAGGAAGAAGGGGAGTGAGGGCGGGGCCTTGTGGGGAAGAGGTGGAGCGAAGAGGAGCAGTGAGGGCGGGGCCATGGGGGAAGAGGACAGGGGGGAGTGTGGGAGGGGATACAGCTCAGGCGCCCTTTCAACAGTGGGCCAGCACGCCTCCAAAGGGAGGTGCGCTGCATCCTGTTTGGGGAGGCTTAGCCTCCCCTGGCCACCTATACCTTCCGGCCATGATTCTTATCCCCAATTTACAGATAGAGAAACTGAGACAGAGTGGTTCAATGACTTCAGCAGGCAATGCTGTGAGGCAGTGGCACAGCTGGGTTCAAAACTCTGACATACTTGACACAGTGAAATCCACTATGTTACCTCAGGGACTTACCAATATATCTTCATTCTCCTGTGGGAATTTCAGTTTTAGGTTGCCAGCAGCCACTAGTACAGCTTTAACAGCACGCATACCATAGTCATAATGGAACTGAGAGGAAAGTTGCTCTGAACAAAGTCTGTAGGTCATTACTATCTTCACTGATAATGGCTTGGCATTCAGAAATCCGTATGAGTAGAGAGAGATTTCTGCTATCAGAGCATAGTTAGGAACCATCATAGCTACTGTTCGGAAAAGAACCTGAAATGCATATCGCAGAAAATATGCTTAAAACGTTTAGCAGAATAACAAAAGAATTCCTGTAACTCTGATTTGCACTCAATATGTATAGATACTGCAACATAAAAATTCTTGTGGTAACAGTATTACCAATCTTTGAAGACAAGATCTATGACCAGGGCTGGATTAAGATTTTGTGGGCCTGGCATCAAACATATTTGTGGGCCTCTATAGGGGCAATGGAGCATGGCGCAGGGAGGTCAGTCCCCAGAGCAAGGGCCCAGCCAGGAGCAATGGGGCATGGCATGGCATGGCAGGAGTGGCCCCGCTCCGCCCAGTCCAGTGCGAGGGCACTCTTTACAAACCGGCAGTTGCCAGACGCACTGTGGCCTGTCCAGCCCTGTGCTGCCAGCGTGCCCCTTCTCCTCGGGGAGGAGCAGGGGCACTCTGGGGAGGGTGCAGTATGGGGCAGGAAGATGTGGGTGGCAGGGCCTTGGGGGAAAGGGTGGAGTGGGGGCGGGGCTTGGGACAGAGCTGGGGTCAAGCACCCATGGGGAAATCAGAAATTCAGCACCTTGGCAACACCCCCCCCGACTCCCTATGGCCAGAGCCCCCACAAAACCTGCTCCACAAATGCAGAACCTTGCAGGCCAAGACGAGCAAGTGGTGGGCAGGGGGGAAACAGCAAGCAGAACAGGCCGGGGCCCCTTCTGAGCATGGGCCTGGCTCCATGACGCCATTTTAAACCCAGCACTGTCTCATGACTCATTAAGAGCCAAACACAAGCGAGTTGCCTATATGGCCCTCATTACACATAACATTATTCACCAGATTACCCTGCTTTAACTTCCTCCTCCTCAACACCCTTGCTTTCCAGAGAACAAAGACTGCTCATTGTGTGCCACCGATGGGCCAAACACACCTGAATGGCAGAAAAAGATGTGGGAAAAGGAGATGGATCACATGGTAGATGGGAGAGTATACTGCACCCCCTGAAGGGGTGTAGCCACTGCTGACTAGAGCATTCCTGAATGAATTCTGCCCTCCTGAGGTAGAATTCCTCCCTGAGCTCCCTTTGAGGCAATGTGGCTCTGGCCTTTCTCACTTTGGTGCTGTGACTTAAAGGGAAAATAGAACCGCAAAGCTGCTATCGAGACATCTTCACTTTACTTTGCTGAAGCCATGTCTCACCACTGAAATAGAAACACTGGCATAAACAAATATCATAGCAAATATTTGTAATTGGTAGTTTGTATAGAGTCATCATCACATGATCTAGTCAAATTGCTCTAGCACTGTTTCCGAATAAAACTCCATTCTGAATTATTTTTAAGCACATTTTCTTAAAGTATTTGGATTCAATTTAAACACTACTTTAAAAGCAGGATTTGGATTCAATAAAAACACCACTTTAAAATCCTGCAGTCCCCCTTTTCACAGCTAAACAATCCTCACTGAAGGGTTTGGCCCATCACAAATAAAAGCAATAATAATAATAATTAATTGGTGTAACTTCCATTCATAACAGCAGAAAGACTGATTAAAAACCTTCAGGGAGAACAAACTGATTTGAATTAAAAAAAATGCAACCTGACAAATATGTTGTGTAAGAGATACAACATTTAAAAATATAAATTGTTTATATTGTAAATGCCACATTCTGGTGTAACTCCAGCAGGTAATTTGGCACTAGGTTTCTTAAATGCACTATTAAGTGAATATACTTATTTTATTATTTTACCTTAAGGTTGTCTGGCAGTTCAGAACGTCCTGCATAACCTGGATTCATGGTAATAGCTACAAAACAGTTGGGATTGAGCTTCAGTTCAGTCCCTTCAAAAATAAACGTTTCCATCTTCAGCTGTATGGCTCGCTGAATGCAAAGGATCTGCTGAGCCACCACAGACAGTACTTCCAGCTCAATTCGATTAAATTCATCAAAACAGGCCCAAGCACCTGAAGAAGCCAAACCCTTAAAAAACTGTAAAATGAGAAAGAAAGACAAAAACTGTAGTGTACCCCAACAGAGTATCAGGAGATTTAAAAGCAACAATTGGTAGTACAATGGCTTGAAATGTAATGTTGTGCAGTGAACTTATTTGCATACTTTGAATAATTAAGCCTCCTTAGAGGAAAGGTCAGCAGGTATATTAGGAAATCAAGTCAATGGAAATCTTTCCTTGGTTTTACTGGAAGCTGAGTCAGGTTCATAGGCCCTGATCCTGCAAACTCCTTGTAACATACTTAAACTAATGCACTGCAAGTGGTCCCATTGAAGTCATCAGACCTTAGATTATAAACTCTTAGGGGCAGGGAATCCTAGGTGGGATTTTCAAAAGTGACCATGTGAAAAGGGCACATAGCTCCCACTGAAAGTCAATATCTTTCCTCCTGAAAAACACATACTGATCTTAAAATGTAATTCAATTTACCTTCCCCATTGCCAGATAATCAAGGCCATCAGAACAGTTGAAGACAACACACTGTACAGCAAGAGCCTTAGCCAAGTCTTTAGTAGTCTCTGTTTTACCTGTCCCTGCTGGGCCCTCGGGAGCACCACCAAGGTTTAGATAAAAGGCTCCAATCTAAAGAACAGAAATAGCTTATGAAAATTAATTGAAAACACTAGACAGTTGAAAACAAATTATTTTATAAAACCAATATTTATCAGATTAATACTAAATGAAAAAGTCTAAACTAAAAATTATTTACGTCTTCAAAACACAGGAAACTCAAAGTTCGGTTTGGAGTTATTCTTTATTGTAGGTGCCCCAGAAAAGGACACAATCTTATCCATTCCTGAGCAGTCCTTATCATAACTAGACATTGTATGTTATATTGGACCTGATCATACAGCTCTTCCTCAGGCAAAAAACATTTTTAAAGTCAATGTACCTGATCTTGCATATTTCTGTTCTCTATCTGACTCTCTCCTTTTCCTTCTCTGAGAAGCATCATCTCCTTTCCCACTCATTCTTTGTGGTCTTTCTCATACTCCCTCTTTGCTTGACCCATGTTCTGTTGTCCATCATACCCTGCCCGCCCCATATTCTATTCTCTCCCACACCATCTTTTCTTCTTTTCCTGTTCCATCCTTCCCATCTCTCCCACCCTCCAAACCTTTCTTTTCCCCCTTCCCTTTGTTCTCCCATTACCTTTATTCCTTCTGTTAGTAACACAGACTCTCTTTTTCTCCTCCACTCTCCCCATCTCTCTTCTGCACCCCTAATCCCAGTCTTCCCATCTCCTGGTTTCATTCATCTTTCAGTCCCTATGCACAAGGATGCCATCCCATGGAACACCACTCTTCTAGTCAGTTTAACCACTTTCAGGTTAGTTGTAGTTGGTTGAAGATGGGCCACGTGTACAATGCAGCAATGTCTCTTGATGTGTTGCCCATCAACTGAAAATGGGAAGTAAAAAGTGGCCAGCTTCTGCCTAGCTTCAGAAGCAATATCATGGCATCAATACCAATTTAAACTGCTAGTTACACAATGTCACATAAGTGGCTTAGCGATCTCATCCAAGCTGGGAGCAACCTGTCAAGAGGTACATTTTTGTCAGATTTGTAAACCCAACCCACTTGATGAAGTTGGTAAGCAGTATTCAGTTCAGCACAAAACATGACAATTGTTGCAGGTCTAATGGAGCCAGCCAGGTTCAGCTTGAAAATTTAAAATAGAAATTAAAATCCCCGAAAATTGGATGTTTTAACAGAAATGCTGAGAGTCCCACAGCTATTGTAGCGCTCCCAAGTGACACTATAATAAGTATAAAATGTTGAAAATGCCATATTACAGCTAAATGAATTATTTAAGCAGGTTAATGACAAGTTTTACATAAAAGCATACCAAGGTGCGGTAACATCTATCCGTAAGGGGAGTAATGACAAGTCGAGGGGAGTTGCCAAGGTATTCATAGGCATATTTTACATTGCAGTTAATGATGCGGACACGAGCATTCTCGTGTTCCCAATAATATCGCAGTTGAGCGAGCCACTGAAAGTCTGTCTCATTTTTCACACCTGGTAAGAAAGTAAGTAGCAGGAGATATGAAAAAAGTTCTAGAAAATTGGATTTTCTGTTAGGTATAAAATAAATAATTTGCCAATATGAAATAGGACTGAATTTATGACTGTTTTCATACATAAAAAGCTTGAAAAATTCTTACGGTTCTTAAGGCCAACAAGGAAAGATAATGCAAGTCTATTTCTCTGGGTTACGGGTAACTCTATGTTAAATACACATGAAGAATAAAATTTTAAAAAGTTATGTACCGCTTTCAATCATCTCCATGACAACATCTCTAGCGTGCACATCAATAGTAACCAAAGCACCCAGTGTTGTTCGTGTCTGCTTAGATAATTTTCCTCTCACCAACTCTACAATATCATTAAGCTGAAGCTGAAGAGTACTGTAGTAATCCTGTAAACCCTACAAGAAAAAAAATGTCCAATTTGATTTAACAACCTTTGGACCTTAGTGTGAAATTAATTAGGGTTATGAAATTTTTTTCTTAGTGTGGATAGACATCTTAATAGAGATTGTTTAATGGACCATCTCCCTTCTCAGTCATTTCCCAAAGACCATCTCGTCTCTCATTTGCTATTATCTACCTACCCTGTAAAACTACAGCATATTGTTTTTTACATATTTTGAATCCAAGACCCATTTAGAGTTAATGAGAGTACTGACTTCAATGGGCTTGGGTCAGACCCTTACTGCATTTCAGCAGCTGTAAACGAACAGGAGGAACCTATGATCAGCCTACTCTCTGTGAACCATCTGCCTGTGCTCTCTGATCCATCAGTGGTTTTCAGACCACAGTTTGCAAACCTCTGGATTATATACATGAAGATTTCATTGAAGCCAATGGTAGGTTTGCTTAAGGAAAAGCTGTAGGATTCAGCTCAGCTTATATATTTTTTCAAAATTAATTTAGTTTGCATTTGTTTTATTGAAAGCAGTTTCAAACTTTATAAGTAGCAATCTTTACAAATTCTGTGTAAAGCAGAACACTTAGTTGAGAAGAATCCTATTTTAAGAAAATTATTTGAAGTTCTTATTCTTATTGGAAGTGCAATCTGAAACCACATTCATCTTTTTTAAACAGTGGATCCCCTAGAGAAAGAATTGAATAGAGATGTCTTTATTTTGATATTATCTACCTGAACTCCTTGTAACTAGTAGAGTAATAATTTTTAATTATTTTACAGAAAATTGGCTCGTAAACTACAATTAAAATGTTCCCATAAATAATGGTTCTGTATGCATATATGTGAGTGTGCTGTACATGCCCACAAACTATGAAAAGCTCCAGTGTGTCATGTGTACCTACCTCCTTTCTGATCCCTCCACATCCCTCTGATCCCTTGAAAGTACCACTGATTTTTAACACTTGTTAGAATGAGGACTGCGCTGGTATTTAGACTTTTCTAATAGAAAACTCGAAAGTAGCAGGAGGTTGCATATCAGCCTACATTTTTCAGAGTCCAATCCTGGATTCCTTGAATATAAAACTTCCACCAATTTCAATGGAACTTTTGAGTGCAAAAAAAATTCGGTATTTGGTCCTTAGGCAGCACTCTCTGTAAATCAGTTACCTGAGTACCCAGTGGGAAAGTAAAAAGTTGGCTACTATACATTATCCATCCATGCTAGAAGAAAGACAGGAGGGCATGGATGTGGTTTAATTAGGCTGCAACTTTATCTGCTTATAACATCTGGGAGTATCCGGCAAATTGTACAGTACAGGGAGGTGGAGGTTGGCTCTCTGCTGATCCAGACATAGGAGCCCTGCCACCTTCCTTGGCTCCCTGGGGCCAGGAAAAGGAAGGGGTCGGCTCTCATCTGAAGAGATGTAGGACTCCCAAATCCCCCTTAAATCAGCTCCCATAAGGGATGCTTTCCTTCAAATCCATTTCCAATCCATTTATCCAAAACTATACCCCTTGCATACCGAGTACCTGCACTGGATGTCCACTACTAGTATTACATATAAACTGCGACATGATAACCTAACCCACCTACTCCATCCCATCAGGTTCCCAGCTCAGGTGCAGAAAAGGTGAAAAAATTCACCTTACTTTGGTCAATCTGGCAGTGAGGGAAAAATTCCATTCCAGCCCCACAAAGAAAAGGGGCAACTAGCATAATGCCCACAATGAGTCAAAAGGAACAGGACCAGGTTCCCAAGTATATAGGTGCATGGGTGGCTGGTTCCAGCCTGATCCTGGTAAAGAGGGTGGCTGCATGGTGTATAAATACCTCTCCCATTTTTCCAGTCAGCAGGAAGGACAATGAAGTGACCTTGATCTGTCCCCAATTGCACCCTCCCCTTCTTGTCCATCCCTGTAAGCTTTTCCCCTTCTCTGTGCTGTTGCAAGGGATCCCGTAAGGGGTAATGCCCCTTTTCCTCCAGCTAGCCAGACCAAGATCCAGTTGCATAAAGGATGCAGTGGGCACATTCTTCAGAATTTGACCATTACCTAATATTCAAAACACCCAAAGACTATTTACACCTCTACATTTTAAGATTAATTATCATTTACTTTATCCAACTTTATTTTGGGCAGGAGGAGAGACGAATGATTTAGCTGAACAAAGTACAATAACTGTTATACTAAATGTAAAATAAAAATAAAAATATTATGCTTCATAATACCTCCGGCCCATTGCAAATGGCTTCATGTACCTCACTTGTCCAGAACATTTGAGACACACACAGCACTACCTGTCCAGGCCACTCTAGAACCCACTGCTTTCTTTCCGTCTCAGGATATGCCTAAGGAGTTAAATATATCACATGATGGGGTCAGTGTAAATAACTGAATACGTACCACTGAGTATGCTCTTGTATACTATGAATCTATATGATGCCTTTAATGATACTCTTTGGAATGCTGGCAATATTATATTTCTATTTTTGAAATAAAATACAAAAAATATTTCTCTTAAATTGCTTTTCCTTAATTTTCTTCCTTTTTTTATTGCCAAATCATTAGATTTTAAAAGTCTCCCTATTAATTACTAGAATCTACCTAACATGCTAAATCACAAACAGAAACATTTTCTGGTTTGTGGTTTTCTTTTTAGGGAGGGCAAACCTGCAACAAGTATTTTGTTTACTTCTAATTTTTAATTAACTAAAAAAAAGATTGCAATACTGAAATAAACTCTACAAAATAGGATATCTTAGAAGATTAGGTTTCAGAGTAACAGCCGTGCTAGTCTGTATTCGCAAAAAGAAAAGGAGTACTTGTGGAATCTTAGAGACTAACCAATTTATTTGAGCATAAGCGGTTAGTCTCTAAGGTGCCACAAGTACTCCTTTTCTTTTTGCGAATACAGACTAACACGGCTGTTACTCTGAAACCTCTCCTTACGATGTGTATGATAACCAAGTTGGGCCATTTCCAGCACAAATCCAGGTTGATTTGTGCTGGAAATGGCCCAACTTGATTGTCATACACATTGTAAGGAGAGTGATCACTTTAGATAAGCTATTACCAGCAGGAGAGTGGGGTGGGAGGAGGTATTTTTTCATGCTTTGTGTGTATATAAAAAGATCTTCTACACTTTCCACAGTATGCATCCGATGAAGTGAGCTGTAGCTCACAAAAGCTTATGCTCAAATAAATTGGTTAGTCTCTAAGGTGCCACAAGTACTCCTTTTCTTCTTGGAAGATTAGTAATGTTGTCAGGCTTATTTTATACATTCTCGTGACCATGCAGGACAATTCTCAGTCCTGTTTAAGGTAAAACTCACATTGACCTAACTGGCCTAAAATTATAAGTCTCCCACCAAAAACTTAGACCTGATCCTGTGGCTTTCATATGCTTACATTACACTCAAGGCAAGAAGAGTTTTAGTGTGAGTAAGGCTTTTAGGAAAGCACCCTAAAATGAAGTAAGGACTACTCATATGTATATAGTTTTTTAGGAGGTGGCCTGGATCATATACTAGAAAACATACCAATCTTGATTCAGCAATAACATCATGTATACTCCTCAGCATAATATCTTCCACTTGGATCAGCCACTTCTCCACAGCACCTCGAGCTTCAGAAGTAGAAATGGTTGAAATCAGTTCCACTCGCTCACCTTCAGTGCTATACATTGCCTGAATATCCAGGTTAGGAAGGAAATGCAGCTTAGCAATGCCCTCAAAACACTTTTTCAAGTGAGGCTGAACTCTGAGAGGATCTTTTGTCTCTGATAGGATCTCCAACATTTCATCATTAGACAAGAAGAAAAAACTAGAAAAAGAT
The DNA here is from genome assembly GCF_965140295.1 of Lepidochelys olivacea. Taxonomy (NCBI): domain Eukaryota; kingdom Metazoa; phylum Chordata; order Testudines; family Cheloniidae; genus Lepidochelys; species Lepidochelys olivacea. The sequence goes on along the minus strand of NC_140417.1, from coordinate 25,360,062 downwards.
TCACAAAAATGATAGAAGTACCAAGTTACTATATGTGTCAGCCCAACTATACAGCAAAACATAATTTCAATCATCTTTAGTTTTGACGTAATCAACATGCAGCCTACCGAGGAAAGAACAGGCGCTTCTTTTCAAGATAAGCATTAAGCCCTTTCATGATTTTGTCGAGAAGCTCGTTACATCCCTGAAGTTTCTCCAATAAACCTGTCAATGAAGTGGCAGCAAGAACCTGTAACAACAGATATATAATCTCCATAAGTGCATACAGTAAGTCACATACAGGGCACATGTACAAAGAAGGTTATTAAGGTAATAAATACATAGCACATGCTTTTATCCTTTAAGTCTTAGGTGTGAATGCAGGTATAGTTCAATTCATTGAGTATTTTTACTAGAAAATTATTAATAAAAATGGAAGGAAGATAAAATTCTTTTCTTTTGGGGCCAGATTATTTCTGAATCAATATATTACCTTAGGGTCTTTGACACAATACTTCATAATGTCCCTCCAGTATCTATCCACAGTCTGAAAGAGACGTCCCTCTTCTGGCATCTGTTGCATGATGTCCTCAGAAGAAAAGATGGGCTCCAAGTAAAGCCACTGAGCTTGCACTTTCAACCATTCATCAATAGTCTCCTGAATGCGAATAAGATGGTCTTCCCATTCCTTAACAAACATATTAAAATTATTGCCAGGATATATTCATACCCCATAAAGTTAAAGAGAGAATCAAAAGTAAAGAAACCAAACCTTATGGAGAGCACAACATGTTCTGTCTCCCAAGGAAACTTAATATAAACAGAAAAGTAAACCACTAGGAGGATTAACGCTCTTTTCTATACATGCATTACTTACACAGTTTGAAAAGTCTAACCTTCCAGTAGACTAGTTTCCCAAAGTGCTGATAACGTCTTTGAATGGAGTTTCAGATCACTTCACTATTATCATCGTTTAATAATTTTATGTTTAGGTAACATTCATTATGATACTTGAAATCCTACTCACCTCTCCATAGCCAGGATAGTCTTGCTCATAGCAGAACTAGGACAGATCCATATTACAGTAGGGGGGCAGGATTTGAATGGTCTGTGTAAAGAGTACACACCACCTATGCTTCAGTGAGCCCATCGGTGTGTGGGTTCCCTGCATGCACTACCAAATGAGATTTTGGGATGGTGGCAGGGACAGTAGATCCACCAAATATTCCCCTGATGGGGGAAGGGTGTGCAATAACTACTGAGACTATTCTAGCCCTGAGGTTAGAATAACAGCGGCAGAGGGGCTCCACTCTCTGTTCAGCACCCTGAGGAACGTAATTCCTTCCTCTGCCAGCCCACCAGGAATCTCCCAGTGTACAGCCCAGCTGCAAAGGCATGCCCTGAGGCCAAAATTTGGCTCATAAAGACTAGATCACCGAGTACTTTCATTACAGATAATGAAGCCATTATTATAATCATCAGCAAGAAGGGTTAGAGAGTTTATATAAAATGTTGGTTTCCCAGATTAAAGTGATGAGGATATTCTGCTGCAGTTGGACTTGGCCCAGGAGGAAGAGAGAAACCATGACTGGGAGAATAAGGGGGAATCTCAATATTTAAAAAAAATAAAAATTAAAACAACTTGTAAAAGATTTTATTTAGAAACACCCATATCATCAAATTTTGAAAAATTAAATCCAACAATAATGCCACAATTATAAAACATTAGGCCAACTGTATAGTTATCACTTGAATATAAGTGGCCATTTTTAAAAGCAAATAAACATTTTGCCTCTCATACCTTGATTTCTTTTTCAAAAGGTTTAATGAAAGGCGATCCTCTCATTGTTTGAGTTTTTACAATCTGATCATCTAGAATAGTCTGAATCTCATCCACTGCTGACAGAATACTAACTCCAGTCTCACGATAAATGCTTGTATGGAAGGAAACAGACTCCCATATTTCCATCATAGCGTGCATAGCTTTCTCTAAAGAAAACTCCTATTGTATAGAAAGAAGGAGATATTTTATAGTCACTGCACTAATTTTCTTTGGTTGACACATTCAATATATAATCTCACATACCCAGATAAATCTTACGAGAATTGTCACTAGTACTAACAGCATGACATTGTTTTCTTTTATTATTTTTCTTAACATTTCATTTGCTGAAGCATAACAAAATAATACAGTTAGGTAACACTGATGCTACAACACAAAAGTCATAAATGCAAACAAATTCAAAGTTATAGCCAACACTCCATCCAATAGGTCATGTTGTCAGTGACGAGCTCTCAACAGACGCAGAAAGTTATATACAACAATAAAAGGAGAAAAAATCATTAAAATAAGCCCCAGAAACCAACACAAAAATATACTTCGCTTTTCATTTGTTTCTTAAGAGATTTACAGTCAGACCTCTGTGCTCACCTTACTTGCGCCTACACTTATGGTTTCAAATTGCTCCAGGTAAGGGGCTAGGTTCTGCTTTAAAACTTTTCTTAGGGTAGTTCCAGAGTCTGGAGTTAAATCATATCCTATTATATCTGACATCTGTTGCCAGTGGCGAGTCCTTATGCCTGGGTTACAAAGGATAGTCACTGTTGGGATATTCTCCTAGTTGAGAAAAAATTTGCAAAACAGAATTTCATCTATGTAAATACAAATTTTGCAGATAATGTGAATTATGATCCACCTATATTAGCTCACCCTCTTTCCCCTTTGCAGCTAAACTCTGCATTTCAGCTAATACATCCAGAGAAGTTGAATATTAAATGACCGTCCATAATATACGTCTACTATTATTTTCAAAACATAATTCCACATACCACTGACTCTCTGGAAGACGTGCCACTGTTCCTGATATCTAACAATCTTTTCAAACAATGTTTCTGTATCAATCTAAAACCTGTATATTATAACACTTTCATCAGTGGATCTGCACTGATGATGAATTATAGATAATAATTTTGCTATTGTACATGCATTCCTAAGGGTGAAACAGAAGGCTTTTTACCTGCCAAGACCCAAGTTCAGATTTTCTCCTGAAACAACTCATGACATGAGTGACTTCAATTAATCCCTGAACAGTACAGATGGCTTCTTTCAAAGCACTGCTTCAGTTGTTACCAAACATTATTCATTAATTTTTTCTGAAGAAATACAGAATCATGAACCTAGGTCTTCGCAGGTGCATAAAAAAGTAACCAATTTTTGACTACATTTTGTATTAAAATGTACTTTCTTATACAATTGTTCTACTAGTAATCTGAGAAAAAATACTATTTTGTATCTGTGTATTTTTTAATTCCAGTTTATTTTTAAATACAAAAGGGGCACATAGTGATGCTTACAAAGCCTTTAGCTGCCTTTATGTCTAATTTTCAGAATTCCCTATTACAGTTCTTAGATACGCCTCAAAATCTGTTTCTTTTACTGTAGCTTTTTCCATGGCAGGAAGTAATCGTTTTATTATTTATATAACGTGTAAATTAAAAATATATTATTAATTCACTCTTTGGTTATTCATATACCTGAAAATTTGCCAAAACTTTAGGGGAGAAATCCTGGCCCTACTAAAATCAGTTGAAGTTTTGTCATTGATTTAAATTGGGCCAGGAATTCAGTCTAAATACATACTTGTTATCACTTGAAAAGCATGACAGAACCAACACTCCCATGAACACTGCATAGCAGGACTTGAAAAAAATCTGTCATAGCAGCTCACTACTAATATTTTGGGTTTGCTCCTTAGAAGAAGGCAAGTTCAGCATCACATTTAAATTATGAAGATGGCAGCGAAGAATATCTTGATGAAAGAATCCAAATGGGCATTTGCGTGTCAATACATTTTGACCTAGACTGCACCTTCAGGTGCACTGAAGAGGCACCATCTGTCTGCTCAGCAAGCAAAGTTTCCTGATTCTGGCTGAATCTCATGCTGATCACACTGATGTAACTGCACCAACATAAAGTGGGGCTTAAACTGGTGAAGTTTAATCCAATAACTGAACAAAGCAAACTGTGCCAGTTTAAGTCCTATTTTGCACAGATGCCACATGTCTACATTAAGGGTTTATATTATGAGTGTATTGGGGCTTGTCTACACCTACAGCATTTAGTGAAGGTGCTACGTACCCCAACGGGAGGGCTTCTCCCAACAGCATAGGTACTCCACCTCCCTGAGAAGTGGTCGCTATGTTGACAGGAGAAGTGCTGTCCTCACCATGGGTTAGTTTGTATAACTGATTTTCCACACCGCTGAACTAAGTAGTTGTACTGACATAAACTGGTAGTGTAGGCCAAGCCTTGATGTAGTTGCATTGGTGCAAATTCCCTTAATGTAAACAGGGAATCATCAGCCACAATTCCTCCTGTGCACCCTGATGCAGCAGCTTGATCTCTTTGAAGAAGTGCAGCATCCTCCTCATTCTTCTCCTGCTCCCATCCCCAGTCCTCTCTTCCCACTTCCAAGTAGCGACTGCCCATAAACTGTAAGTGGAGTACAGACCTACACTCCCCTAGCCACATCCTCAGCCCCTAGGCCTGATCTTTCCAGGGTCAAAGGGGGTGAAGTGAGAAAGTGACTTCTTCTCTTCTCCTGTGCACCCACTCAGGAGCCAGAAACAATCTGACCCTTAAAATATATCTATATCAATCATTCAACTTTCCACAAAATTCAGTCATTCACAAGGGGTTTCCCCCCTTCATTTCTGTGAATTATCAAGTTACTACTGTAACCAAAATGGATGTTTCAGATATTGTAGTATCTACTTGGATGAGTAATGATCTTAGGATTTGCCCCTAAGTGCTAGTATTATTATCAATTTTTTTTAACCTTAAAGTCTTTGATCTGTCCCATTATTGATGAACACATTATAATAGTTCGATTTTCCTTCTTTTCTTCTTCCAGCTTCTCTTCTACTATGGCTCTGCGATGCAGTGTCTTCTTCTTTTCTAGCTCTGCTTTCTTCTGCTTTTGTTGAAAAAGCTTCAACATCTTGTATATCTCTCGAAAAAACTCATCTACCTCAGTCTCCATGCTTTCCCCATTCAGGTCCAGGAAAGCACCATCCATCCATCTGGGACAAAAAACAAAATTATAATGCATCTTATACAAGAATCAGAATGACAAATATATCATGTACCTACCTAAAACACATTTTTAAATTTTAAATATACTATTTGTATCATAAACAGAAGTTTAAAAAGTTAAAAGAAACTTTTTAATGGATGTGCAGCTAATGTTTTTAATTCTGTCATTCTCTACAAAATAATAATAATAACAACCAAGAAAGCACTCACAGCTGTTTAGCATCAGGGCTTAGTAGCATCAGGGCTTTCACAGGGTATAGTCACTAGAAGGTAACTACCATCTTGGATGGGTATGTACTTGGGGTGGCTAGTCCCTCCCCCCACCCTCGGCTGCTCACACCATTGCGGCTACATTCTATTTTTAGTGCAATAGCTCAATCAGAGTCAGAATGAATGCGTCTCCTAGAGCTGGAAATTATACCTCCAATTAGGAAGTGTATACCCATTTTCACACACTTTAGACCTGTCACTATTATAGCTTATACAGCAGTATTTACCCACCACAGGTAACATCATAATTTGAGCAGGTCTACATTCCATTTTGGGAGTGCAGACAGCCTCAAAATTGAATTCTGTTATATAAATATAGACAGTGTCCCAGAGAAGTATGTTTCGGATGCCCAACGCAACCAGCAGAGAGGTAAATCTCTGTGGAGTGGGGTGGGGCGGGACTGGGGAAGACACAGTTGGTCCGACTGAGCCATGTCCCCCGCAACCAGAACCCCCCCGATGAGCTCCACTCCCCCTGCACCTGGACCACCCCGATGAGCCATCCGCACCAAAATCCCCACCCTATCCTTCCTCTATCCCTGCATGGCATCTGGAGCTGGGTCAGACCCACCCTCAGATTTCTCCTCTGGCTGTAGGAAGCTCTGCAAACTCCCCTCCCCCTCCCCCACCCCTGCCCCACGCGCTTCCTGTACCTGTTGCTCCTCAGCTACACTGTACACTGAGGAATCACTGTCCAGGGAGCTGCTCCCCCATTCACCCAACCCCTGTGCATCCAGACCCCCTCGTACCCAGACCCTCCGACTGAGACTCATCCCCCCTGCAACCAGAACACCCCCCGCCCCCGATGAGCCCCACTCCCCCTGCACCTGGACCACCCCGATGAGCCATCCACACCAAAATCCGCACCCTATCGAGCCCCAACCAGCTGCACCTGGATCCCCACCCCCACTGAGCTCCACTCCCCAGCATCTGGACCCCCACTGAGCCCCCCACACCCAAACCCTCCCTACCCCCGCTGAGCCCCAACCATCTTCACCTGGATCCCCTGCAGAATCCCATTACCGTTGCACCCAGAACCCCCCAACAAACCCCTGTACATCCAGATCCGACTGAGCCACACCCGGATTGCCCCACACAGAACCCTTTCAACCCATACCTGGATCCCACACACACTAAGCCCCTCCACAAATGAATCCTACCTTGCTGAGCCTGCCTGCCCACACCTGGTGCACCTGGCATGGAGGGGCAGAGTTCTGGGGTGTTTCTGGGGCAGGCCCAGTCCTTGCGCTATGTTAGGGTTGCGTGCAGATTCACTGCTTAGTCAGGGTCCGGGGGGGAGAGGGAGCTTCACAGTGATCTCCCACTTCTGTGCAGCCAGTGGCCTGTGCTCCCCAGTGCCATGCTGGAGCTTCCACATTTATTTGACAAATAAAATTTGCAGAATTTTGTATAATTTTAAAGTATTGTGTGCATAATTTTTAATTTTTGGAGCAGAATGCCCTCAGGAGTAAATGTAACTACAATTTTTATATTCCAATCAATTTATTTTATAATTATATGGTAAAAATGAGAAAGTAAGCAAGTTTTCAGTACTAGTATGCTGTGACACTTTTGTATTTTTATGTCTGATTTTGTACGCAAGTAGTTTTTAAGTGAGGTGAAACTTGGGGTACACAAGACAAATCAGACTTCTGTATATCTATACCTGGATAGATATAAACACAGAGATGAAAATATTCACATGCAGGAGTTAAGCTTCAAAATAGCTCACATATCTTGCATGGAAAAACAAAAGCAACCTGAATCTTTTAGCCTTTTCCTTATTTAGCTTTAAGACTATCAAGTACATAATTACCGTTTTTCTGTTCGTTGCCATTTCAGTATAAGAACAAAAAGTTTCTGATAGGGCTCGATATTAACTTTTAAACTCTCGAGAACAGGATACTCAGTCAACTCCCACTTGAAGAGAGTTTCTTCTTTATTAATAAAAGCTACTGTTTCCTCAGCTTCCTGTATGCGTTTCTGCAATGCTCTCATGTCAGTCACATACTGAAATCAAATGATTTTATATCTTTTGAAAATTATTCAACTTATACTATGAATAGACATAATTACATGATATTAAAAGAGACAATAAATCATTGACTTTTCAAAATGATAAGTAAATTTGTGAGAGTTACAAGATACTAGCCTCATGCTCTTTAACAAAGACAATAACATGGTCCTCAAGCAGATGGACTGAGTTTTTCCACAATGAGGACAGTAGATTAATGCTCAGAAAAACAAAATAAGCATAATTTTACTCTTCTCAAACTAAAGCATTGTAAAAAAGTGTTCTCAAATTGTTTGAGTTTCAATGGTACATTGTAACAAAAAGAACACATATTATTAACTTCTCTGTAGTTAATATGTAGTCTTGGCAACTGCGAATCCCAAGTTTAAACTAGTTTCATGCTTTGAGATAATTTTTTTTAAATGTACTTAATTACTCAGTGAAGGAGTCAGGAATCTTCCCGTTTAAGCAATTTTTTAAATTCAAAATATGGCAGGGAGTGTTTAGTGATGAGGGAAGGGGACTGGGACGTCATGAAGTTTCAGATCCAGCATTAAGTCTACTGTTCGTACAGAATGGTGTTTTGAGATTTATGTAACTGGACAATTCCTAATGAAATTACTGACTGAAAACCCCAACAAACCTAACTTAGTGGTTTAATTTCCCAAAACTAAACATACTAAAATCAGCTACTGAAATCATGGCCCCTGTGAAGTCAATGGCAAAACTAACATTAACTTCAGCAGGGTCAGGATTTCACCAAGAGTGTTTGCACAGCCTCAAAAGCATTTGCTTCCATATCTTTAATATTACTTCACTCTGTGACTACCTATTAACTGATTTAAACAACGTCCTTATGGTAAATTTCCCCTCCAATCAGAATATTAGTGCACTATGGTAGTTAGCGTGAAAGTGGGTGTCTAATGACTTTCATCAGCATAACAGTACAGCAATAGAGCTTTAATATTTAACTTTGTGTTTGCTAAATCTTTTTTTAAAATCATAATCCTATTTCTTGTATTAAGCATATGTGACTCTTTGAACCCCCTTTATACTATGTATCAGACCTGTTGCATGCGATCCAGTTCTGAGAATTCCGTAAACTCTTCCATACAGCGTGTCTGCCTTTCTAGTTCCAAAATAAGTTTCTCACGTTTGGCCAGTAGTTCACTTTCACCTTTACGTTTAGATTGTTCAATCACCTATAAAATAGATAATTTAAATGTGTTAAAAGAAAAAAAGCTTGCAGTAGACATCTGAGTGATCAAACATGTTGCATCAATGTTTTGTAAATAAGAGTTATCAGCATGGATAAAGAGAAAATAAATAGTACAGACAGATTATTTCCCTTGCAATAACTGGAGTTCTTATAGAAGCTTTTGTCCACAATGATCCTACTATGGGTAAGTGGCTTGCAGTTATCCCTCAAAAAGATAGGTGAAAGGAGTTTTATCTAAATAACAACTGTAGAAGAGTCCGGCAGAGCAAATTAGGCATCTGACCTAGAAGTTGTGACAATGGACTAGTGATTGGTAAACGTATGAACCTAACCACAAGTACAAATTTCAGAAATAGGCACCTCTCTGAAACAAGCCAGAGATGTCAACTGGGCCCGAGTAGAGTGCATCCTAATTTAAGAGGGAAGAGGTAGTTTATTTAAAAAAATTGGAAATCTGAATGCAGTCTGCAAGTAGAACTGAGCAAATAGTTCATTTTTCAATTCAGGGACTGAACTGAAAACCAATAGGGCCAGGTCTGAGCCCCATATAAAAAGGAAATATGGTGTTGCAAAAGCTGGAAACCAAGAACATAAGACTTCTCTGAAGCATAAGATCTGTGATGAGATGGACTCCTTCCAAAGATACTCTCGGGAATCAGTGTAGGTGAAGGCAGAGATCTCGTATGAAAAGTGCTCCTGCTTCCATGCAAAAATGATTATGCAGATGAACAGAATTACTCTAAAGGGGGAGGCAATTCCTGAGCTGTAGAAATAGGAAAAGTCTCAGCCTGACAGCATGAGGTTGGATGCAGAGAGACTCTTATCTTCAGAACCTTGGGCTCCAATACCAGGAGTCTCCTGGCTACTGAAGAAAAAGGAGAGACAGCCATCAAGGGGGACTCCAGTTCTGGAGTGATAGTAAGGTCTGCAGGAAATGTAAAACCAGCCTTAGTAGATGAAGGAGACTGTACTGACAATGGCAGGGCTCTGTCCAATGGTACAAATACTGGAGTCTCAGCAGAAATCTTGTCAAGATGTGGTACCAATAACAATGGGGCAGAGGAAGCAAGCATGGTACCAATGTGCTTACAAAGGAGCCAGTTTAGACAAGTAAGCAAGATGGTTTTTAGCCTTCTTGGTCAGTACTGGAAATGGCGACCAGTGCTGTGCCCTATCTGGAGATCTTTGCTCCTTCGGTCTTGGGCAGGAGGAGTCACTGACTGAGCTGAGGAGAATGGACAAGAAGGCTTGATAGCAACATGAGGTCTCATAGAGCTAGCAGATCACTTAGCCCCCAGAGTGGAGTTTCTTCCTGTTTCAAAGCTGGTTTTGTTGAGTACCCCAGCTACAAGAAACTGCTCCTTAGGTGATACCTCAGAGTCAGACACACTTCATATTGACCTTTCTATAAAAAATAATTTTGAAACAAGCATCACAAGCCCTATCTGTGAGCTCAGTAAAACAAATACAGATGGTACACATGCTAGGGATATGAGACTCCTCTAAACAAAATAAACATTTTGTACACACATCACTGGGGCATAACAGTCTTTTAAAGCCCAAAGATTTGCTCTCTGCCTTCAGATGTATTCCTCAATACCAAAGCAAGACTCAAAGAAAGAAAAGTGCTTTGGATTTTTTTCACCCAACAGGCTTAAATAAAACTTTTTAAAAACTACACAAACTCTAAGCTCACTAACTATAACCTTAAACTATCTAAGAGTCATGGGAAAGCATGGGGATACTATGAACTCCAACTTGCTACCATGGGCAGTGCGAAAGAACTACAATGTGAATCATGTGGACTATTGCTCGAAGAAGTGGTGGAAGATTAAGAAAGTAAACTATTATGGACCAGGATCACAGAAAAACAACAACAGTTGCATATTCTTCATTAGTAAACTTTAATAGAATAATTGGAATTCCTAATTCTTATTTATCTAGAGAACAAAGTCATATGAAAAAATTAATATCCGGTACATTTAGAAAGAAAATAAAGCAATAATTTCTTCATATAGCAATGGTTGAATTTTTAAAGGGCCTAGATAAATCCCTCACATATGATGGTGATAAGCGTGCATATTAAAAGGATGATATTCATTTCTCATGCTTCAAGGCACAAACTTTTTTGGGTCTGGAAGGAATTTTCCCCATTGTATAAAGTATTACACAATTGGCTAAGTGCATTCTAGTGAATTTTTATCTTCCTCTGAATTATCAGGTATTGACCACAGTAGAAGTAAGATACCAGACTTGCTAAAGACTTTAAGCTCAAATGACAGTTCTAATTTTCTATATTTGTAGCCTGCTGGTACTTGCTAAATATCTAATTATTATAGTCTCCATTAGTGCACTGGCTTCTTATAAATACATAAACCTGGTACCATGGCATTTGAGCGCCTTATAATGAATGTTATTATACACATTTGGACTAGACAACAGTTATCAGCAGTGAAAATAAATTATTCAAATACTTTACAAGGCCTAACAAATTAGAATATATAATGTACGAATAAAATATCTTTACATCATCATGTTCATCAAAGATGGGATTAATCTTCTGAGGCCACAGTAGGACTGTTGCATTCAGTGCCAGATCTTCAGGAGCAAATATAAAAACATCTAAAAGGTAATTCATTCGCCTTTCACATTCCTAAAAAAGAGATTCCACAAAAACTTGTATTTCAAGTTTGCTTATAGTATAAAATAGGATAACTGAAAATATTTATGAAGGTAAAACAGTGAATTCAGACCCATAATCCCTTGTTCCTCGTTATCCTGATCCAAGGATGAAATCCTGGCCTCATTGATGTCATTGCCAAAACTCTCATTGACTTCAGTGGGTGTCCCAGATTTCGCCTCAGGACTATAAATTATCAAGGAATTGACCTCTCATTGCTTTGAAAGGCAATGTAACATGGAAAGTTCGTATGCAGAATCTTAGCATGTGTCTTCTCTGAAACTTGTTCCCCCTATAGTGATGACATCTCAGCTGCTGGGTACTATGCTTCTTGAGCTCTCCTTTTTTAAGGAGCTATAATAATATAGGCAATATAAAATTACCTGTCGTTGTGTAGTTTCTTTTAAGTCAAATGAAGTTCAATTTTTAAAAAATTAGAAATCTATTAGAAGAGCATAAGATATTCAAGTTTATGCCTCCCTTAATGTGTAAACTTCTCTTATCTGACCATATTCTATTAACTTAATGTCTGTGTGAGGAAAGCCTACTACTTAGCACATATGCTCATCCTGCAGCATATGTTTTGTTTGTCATAGATGGCTTCAGCATCAAAGTGGAAAATCTGATCACAAATCACCTTGACCCACAGTACAAAACAAATCAGAGAGCCACTTGCCCTCTGAGATTTTAGGACTAGTGTGGATCTGTAGTGTTGTTTTAAATTCCTTTCTTACACAATTTGAAATATAATATTTCCTATTTTTCCTCCAAGAATAAACAATCACAGCTCAAACACTAAATAGAAGCATCCTCTTGTCAATCCCATCCAAACAATAAAAGGCTCATCTCTGACAATTACAGACAACATTTTAAACACCAGAGGCTGGCTGCAGCTGTAAAAAAACTGCACATTAACAAAACTGTATGTACCAACTGGTACCTTTTTGTGTCCCTAATTATCATATTTACACACATAAATGTAGTTTAATATGTGAGTGTGTATTTTTTGCAGATACAATCAGCTTCTAGTTTTTATAAATTTGGCCTTTAAAGTCAGGACCTAGAGATAGTCTTTAACTTGAGTCTCCTTCAAAAGACATACTGTGATAAAAATAAAACTTCAAGTCCAGCTCATTTGAGCTATAATTGAAGGAAAATCCTGCCCATCCTCTTCATGCATGTAAGCAGAGGGGGAATAGGGGTTAGATGTATAAAGTTCACACAGAGGAAGCATTCATCTTGTGTTGCATGGATCCCAGATCTCCATGGTGTCCTTAAGCTCCAGTTAACCAGAACTTTTAGTTAATCTGGGTACAATGTACTGTATATTTAGACAATGCCTAAAAACATATAAAAACATGCTATGTAGCAAAGATCTAGATACAGGTCAGGGACAGTGGACTTGTCATTGCACACAGTCACCAGCTCTTTCCCACATGTGAGGGGAACTCAGAGTATGGAGGACATTCTAGCCCAGTGGCTGGAGCAGCAACTGTGGAGCAGGTCCATTGTTACAGGAGATTTTTGATACCCAGCTCCACAGAAACTCTCCAGCGTACAGGACTGGAGAAGAATTTAAGCCAAAAGAAATATAGACATTTACCTGGATTTTTATGAGCAGTGCCTGAATACCTGTGGTTTTTGCCTTTTCTACATAAGCTATCATTTCCATCATTTCTTCTGTGGTCTCAGGAACTTTTAATGCACGCTCTTTAATTGTTTCAAATTCCTTGCATATTCTGTAAAATCGTATGTCAAAGTTTAAGATTTTGTTTAACTTGGTTTCTAGCTGAGCCATAAGACCAGCAATATGTGTATGACAGTTACCAAGCATTCCTGGAACTATCATTCCAATTATCTCTTTAAAATCACTGGGCCAAGTCCATCCCTGGTGTAATTCTGTGATTTCAATGTCACAGTGAATTTGGCCAATTAGCTGTAAGAGTCATATACATCCCTTTACTTTTACCCTTCTAGTAATTCTTAAAATATTTGTTATACAGTTGTTGCAGAAAAATGTGTTTTTTTTTAAAAATAAGTACATTGAAACTTAGGGCCATATATTATTCATTCTCTCTCTCTCTCTCTCTCTCTCTCTCACACACACACACACACATGGTCTGCTTTGCATTATAAGAATGTAACCCCATTTTGCCATTCTTGTGACATGGCATCATAAATTTTGGATAGTATTTGAGAATTTTATCATGTCATCATATAGTTTGATTTATTTCCTAACAGTTCATCCCTTACATATATAGATAATCTATAGATGTCTCTCATGTATACAGAGCTTCAAGAAATCTAGAAGTCCCTTCCTCTGGCCAATTCTGGCACTTTACTCTTGGGAAGCCAGGAATGCAGTGAAGTAGATCTCTTGCCGGGCAGTTTCCCCAAAACCTGCCAGCTCTGATAAAAACATTGTGCTCTTGCTGGAGTTAGGGCCTGAAGTCCAGTAAAGAGACACCAGGCAATGCAACTCCCCTGAGATACTACTGACTTTCAGTTAACCAGGACTTTTGGTTAATCAAGGGAGTAAAGTACTGTATATATTTATACACTGCCTAGACAACACAAATGCAACTATGTTAAATAATATTCCTGTCCAAGAAAGTGGCGATTTATAGCAAGAAAGTGTACTCACTTTTCATTTTCCTCTCTGTGATTAGCAACTATTCTCTCCATTAGTATATTTGCAAAGCTTTTTGCTTTATCAGTCAAACCCTGTTTCAAATCATCACAGTCCAAACGTACCATAGGGAAATGAGCTAGTAGTGGCAAACTCATGATTTCCTTAGCAAGGCTGAGAAACTCATCTATGAACTTCAAAATGACATGTACACATGTTAAATTGCAGAAACATTCTTTCAAATATTTAGATCTATGAATAAGAGTTATAAATTATTTAAAAAGCTTTAAAAATAATACTTTATTCTGATTACCATATTTATTCTGAAAAAAAAATCCACTTGTGGATACCCAATATGGTTTTTGTGAGCTTAATGGCTGTACACCTATTTTTCTCTATTCTATTTTTTTAATTATTGCACAGAAAAATTATGCATAAAATGTAGAATTAAAACTTACAGCAGTATATTCATCAAAATTGTGTTCTTCTGCTTCAAAGCTCTCTATTCGTGTGTCTGCTGTACCATCTACAAGCCAACCATACCTTTCAACTGTAATGTAATAATCACATTGAAACCACAATGCATGTACATAGAAGTAGGCTAATTATTTCACAAAATTCACTTCAAGTACTAACATTCTCATACAAAATGCAGTCTTAGCTCACTTACCATATCTTTCAAAATGTTCTTTTGGACCTTCCAAATTGGCCTGGATTGCTCTCTTCAGTGTAGATGAGGCCCAAGCTATGACATGGTCAGCAAGTTCAGTGTCAAGGGTTACAGTGGTGGGCCCTCCAGCTAGCCAAGAATGTACTGTTTGAACATTCTAACAGAAGCAGAAAATGACAATTATATTAAAAAAGTAAAAGAACAACAATACAAGATTTAGATACATGTTCCTAAAATATAACTTGGAAAGGTTTTTTTAAAACTGGGCTTGCTGCTATTATTTATTTGTGTTGCAAAATCACCAAGAGCCCCAACCAAGATCGGGGCCCCATTTGTGCTTGGGACCACGCGTACACATGCACACCGAAACTCCCTGCCCCAAAGAGCCTACAATCTAAACAAATAAGATGGACAAAAATGTATTATTTCCACGTTACGGATGAGGAACAGAGGCATAAATAGATATACGGCACCCAACACCCTTACTCTGTGGTTAGCCCCATTGAAATCAATTAGGCTACTTCCAGAGTAATGTATCACTCAGTATGAATAAAGTTGTTGGAATCTAGCCTTCAGGTACTTGCCCACAGTCACCCAGGAAGTCTGTGGCAAATCTCAAGTCCCAGTCCAGTATCTTAACTATAAGACTTTAAACCCTCACACTTTAATTTAAGGGACTAGAGGTGTTAGCTATTTAATAGATACATCCTTTATCCAAAATGTTAGTCATTTGAATTAAGTTGATGATAACAACAAAAACAAAAGAAAAAACTCAGACTTTAAAAGTAAAAATCCCTCCTCCTCTCCACCACTTAGTTCTACAGTCAGCAGAGTCTTCTATGACAAACATGACTGGAATTACTAATGTTAAAAAAACAAAACAAAACCCAGAATTTTTACTTATTATAATTAAAACACTTTCAGGCAGCCTAAATACATGAAAAGAACAAAATAAAAAAGGATGAGGGGAGGACACGACCATTTCTTTTTCCTTTAAGGGTCACCTTTAAGTTAAAATTCACCTTTAGGGGCAAGCTTCAGCCTGGCTTTCACCTATATTTGTGTGAATATTGCACATGCACATACACAGCCCTCACTTTACAGGTGTAAACACACATGTGCAAACGTTAAAAAAAATTCTAACATCTGTGCACAAGCAAGAAACAGTCACCAACTTTTTCCTGTAACTGTTGTTCCTCAACTTGTGTTGCACATATCCATTTGACTGTAGGTGCGCACGCACCTTGTGCACAGTTATCAGATTTTTCCCTCAGCAGTACCTGTCGGGGTGGCATACCCTCTGTTGCCTCATGCCATTGCATGCAGATATGAAGGGAGAAGTCGCTCCCAACCCCTGATAGTTCCTTCTTATAGGAAACAGAGAGGAAGGAGGGAAGGTTTGGAATGGACTTATGCAACACATCTCAAACAACAACAGTTACAGAAAAGGGTTAATAAGTGTTTCTTCTTCTTCAAATGACTGCACATGTCCATTCCTCTGTAGGTGACTCACAAGCAATTCAAACCAGAGGTGGGCTTGGAATCTACTTGAACAGGATTGTAAGAACACCTGTCCAAATCTGGCATCATCTCTAGACTGATGTGAGAGAGGGCATAGTGCAAGGCAAACATATGGATCAGTAACCAGGTGGCTGCCTTACAAATGTCCAGGATGAGCCAGAAAGGTCTCGGAAGCTGCCTGTGATCTGGTCAAATTAGCCAACACTCTACTTTGGGTGCAATACCAGCCTTTCAGTACCACAGATGAACACATTTGGAAATCAAGGAAGTGATCCTTTGAGTGGATACTGGATGACCCTTTATTCTGTCCAAAAATGCAATGAACATTCATGATAAAGACCTAACTGGCTTAGTCTGATCCAGGTAAAAAGCGAAAGCTTTTCTAACATCCAGAGTACGAAGTTTTCCTTAATTTTTACAAGAACGAGACTTTGGAAAGAAAGTCAGTAAATAAATTGCTTTGTTAATATGGAAACTGGAAACCACTTGAGTCAGGAACTTTGGATGAAGTCGAAAGAGAACCTTGTCTCTAAAAAAAATTCTGTAAGGAGGCTCTGATACCAAGGCTCACAGTTCCCCTACTCTCCTGGCTGAGGTAATAGCAACCAAGAAAGCCACCTTGATAGAAAGGTGTATCAGAAAATAGATCTCCAGCTCCTCAAGGGGAAGACCCATCAACTTTGTTAGAACTAAATTTAAATTTCTACAGGAGGATCAGGCTATATACCTGCGTATATAATCTGTCCAAACCCTTCAGAACCCTGGTGGACATAAGGTTTGAAAAAATCAAGCAGCTATCCAAGGGAGGGTGGAAAGCTGAGACAGCTGCCAGGTGATTCTGACAGAAACAACAGCTAACCCTCATTGCTTCAGAAATAATAATCCATTATATGGTGAATAGGAGCTTGAAGCAGGGAAACACCTTTCTGTGTGGACCAAATGGAGAATCTTGTCTATTTAGGAAGGTAAGCAGTTCTAGTTGAAGGCTTTCTCTATTTAGAAGAACTTCCTGCACTCCTTTAGAGCAACCTCCTTCCAAGGATGTAAGCCATAAAGTATCCTCGTTGTCAGGTGAAGGGCATGCAGGAGGGATGAAGTAGGAGGCCGTGGTAGATCACATCTGCATCCTGCAGGAGTAACAGTGGAAATCTTACTGATAGGGCTATTAGAGTCAAAACCCAATGCTGATGGACCCATGCTGGGGCTATTAGTATATGGCGAGAATGGTCTTGTTTGACTTCAGACAAGATCTTGGACAGGAATGGCAGGAAGACATGCAGCATGCCCTTCAACCAGGGTAGGAGAAAGGCATCTGTCAATGAACCTGGGCTGTTGCCTGCTTGGGAACAAAAAAAATGACTTTTTTGTTTGCTTTTGTTGCTAACAGGGGGAGTCCTACACAGCTGGAAAATGGAACTGGACACTTCTGGATGAAGAGACCACTCATAGTGATTTGTGAATTACCTGGTGAAGTGATCTGCCAGAGTATTCTGAATTCCTAGAAGGTAAGCAGCGTTCAGGTTGATAAAACTGGCAACGCAAAAATTCCAAAGCAGAGTTGCCTCTTGGCATAACTTTTGTGGACTGGGCCCCGCGTTGTTTGATTACATGACTGTTGTATTGTTGGCAAACACCAAGAAATTCTGACCCGGGATATGTGGAAGGAATGCTATGCAAGCCAAATGGATGGCCCAAAGCTCCCTAATACGCTTTAGATTTTGGAAAGACCAGAGACCTTGCATCTGAAAGGGGTCCTAAGTGAGCTCCCCAACCTAAATTCGATGCATCTGTGACCAGGGTGATTGCCTGTTGTGGAGAAGCAAAGGGAACTCCCACACAAACCCCTGAAGGTTCTATCAGTCCAGGGAGAACAAGACCTGAATAGTACTTGAATAACCATTTCTGTATGATGGCAGGCTGATGACTACACCACAGCTAGCCAATCTTGCAGCTCCTTGAAGTACATTCTGGCACGCTGCACCACACAAGTGCACACTGCCATATGCCTTAGAAGTTTGATGCAGTTTCATAATGTAGTGACAGGATGTCCCTTTAGAGCTACAGCAACGACCTCCATTGTTTGGAATCTCAGCCTTAGTAGGAAAGCCCTGGCCTTTGTAGAGCCCTGGACTGCTCCAATAAATTCTATTCTCTCTACAGGAGTCAGGGTAGATTTCTGCTTATTGATTAGGAGCCCCAGTGTGTCAAAGGTGGACTGTATAGTTGCCATGCTGGACAGTATCTGAGATCTGGACTGGCTTCTTACTAGCCAGCTGTCTAGGTAAGACTCCTGACTTTTACAGGAATGCCGCTACCACAAGCCTGTGTGATTTTTCTTTTACCTCTTCCAGTTGGATATCCAAAGCTGCAGCCAATCTTCCTCAACAAGTCCTGATGAGCTTTATAATCATTAGAAAGGGGAGAAGCAGACTCTTATCACCACCTCCTCAGGTGACAGAGAAGAACAGGTTAAGGGTTGTTGAGGTGGAGCCTTCTCCAATTCCTCCCTAGACGAATCCAAAGTACACGGGTCCCTGTGCATGGTACCAGACCCGGTACTGGAGATAGGCAGATGCTGTCCTGTTGTAGATGTTCCCAATGCCCAGCCAACATAGCAGGGTGGGAATGGAGTAGAGCTGCTCTACACTGTGGAGGGAAGCCCCAAGGGTAGCAAAAGGCCCACTGAAATGGAGGTGGGACCCAGTTATGTCCAGGCCATTGGTCCTTGGAATGCTGAGCATGGGGTCTGCTGAACAGATCAGCTGAGACACATAAGAGTTTACCTCAAAGTCATCAAAGTCTGATGAAGAGCCCTCTTCCTCAGGTTGACGAGGAGCTGACCCTGTCAGTACTGGTGAGACCGGTTCCAAGTCTGCAGATAGAGGAACTGGCGAGATCATCACTAGCTTCCCTCTAGATGGA
This sequence comes from Lepidochelys olivacea, assembly GCF_965140295.1. NCBI lineage: Eukaryota > Metazoa > Chordata > Testudines > Cheloniidae > Lepidochelys > Lepidochelys olivacea. Next base: position 25,341,063 of record NC_140417.1, on the reverse strand, counting down.
ATCCTCCTGAGGTGCACTTACCGTAGCAGCCACTGGTACTGAATGGTGCGTCGGGGCTGGAGCCGGAACCATTGAAGCATATATGGCAGATCCCAGTGTTGGTGAGAAGTCCTGAATAGTTGGGGAAACGGGTATTGACAGGTTCAATAATTACTAAACTGCATCAAAAGCCTTGGTCGTAGATGGCACCAGAAAAGAGCTCTTGGCTCTGTGGTATTGAAAGGTGCATTGGCACTTCAGGCATCAGTTTCAACGGGCCCATCGTAGGCTCTGGAGTGAGCGACCCCTCTTGGTTTAAGGACTGTGCCTGGGAGTGCCTCTTCTTTGAGCACTCCTCTGTGTCATTGCCTCCACTTGTTGCTTTCGCTGAAGATCTAGAAAATGCCGGTACTGAGTCTTTAGAAGACTTATATTGCCTCTTCTTTGCTACTGCTGACAAAGGTCTGCCTCTTGAGTCAGTCAGACCAAGGGGAGCACTCCAAACAGATTTGAACATGCTTGGTACCTGCTCTGTGCAGGAAGGATCTGAAGACGGGAAAACTGCAGGCTCCATGAGCAGATTGTTGAGTCTAGCTGCTTTTTCTTTAAGCAGAGCTTGAACCCCCTACAAATGTCACCTTTGTCACTCACATACACCTCCCCCAGACTTTCAAGGCAGCTGGGATGCAGGTCATTCACTGGTATAGACTTGTCACCTGAGTGATAGGTCTTAAAACAAGAGGAGCAAGGCATGAGTCCGGTACCAGTACCAAAACGGAAACTTGTGATTCTGTGCTATTAAATACTAACCTAAACTTACTCTTTCATCTAAACTATCTACAAAAATTTAAACTAGCCTAAAACTAACACAACAGGTACTATATACACTAAAGAGGGTAGAACTTTCAAATGCAAGGATAACAGCTCCAACAACCTTTACTGGTCATATGAAGGAACTGATGGGGGTCAGGGATGGCTCTGCCCTTTATACCTGCATGCAGGGGTGTGAGGCAGCAAAGGGGACTCATGCCACCCCAAGAGGTACTGCTGAGGGAAAAATCTCCAACAACTGTGCACGAGGTGTGCATAAACCTACAGTGGAATGGATGCGCTTCAAAGAAGAAGTGTTGGGTTTTATGGGTCCAAACTCTATTTGTCAAGCTGCTCACAATGTTCTCACTGGGGAATAGTCTGTGAGACAGAGGGCATCCAGGCCTCCCTCTTCAGACTGTTTCGTGCATATGTTGCCATTGGCAGCAAATACTAACCATTAGATGGCACATAAGCAAGTTACTTCTGCTCCTGATCCAAGGCACACCAAAACACACCTCAGAGCTCAACATCCTGACTGCCATAAGGAATCATGCTCTGCATTGCAGAATATTTGCAGCAGAGAAGATACACCAGGCTACATTTCTGCTTCTAAACTCTCTTCTGGCCAGGGCAGGATATGATCCTAAATTATTAACATCTTCATATACTCTGTAACGTTACACATACGAACTCCGGAGGTAAATAAAGATTAAACTGCACCTGCAGAGTCTGCCCTATCCGGGTCACTATAAACAGAATGGCTTCTTCCAGATCTTGAAAGTTTGGATAGAACTCCATTTTCTCATCATCAAAAGTCAATTCCATCTTAAACAATGGCAGCCATCTTTTGTCTTCAGGATCAAAGAGCTTCACATAAGCTTCAACGGTTCTTCTCAATAGCTCTTTCAACTAGACAATACCACACATTGACTTTATTACATGAGAACACAGAAAACTATATCTCTTCCACTTTTTAAATAAATCAGGATGTCCATTTTATTTCAGTACTTTGAGCCTTGCCCAGAGTCTAATGAAATCAATAGGAGTCCTTCAACTGACTTCAATGGGGCATTAGATCAGACCCTTAAAAGTAACACCCACTTCTGTCAAAGTGTTTTTATCTGCTATTGTTACAATAACACAACTAATATTACTAGTATACCCAAGCATTACTATAAATGACAGACAGATAAATATTTTTCTTTAATTTTTGTTTGCTTACTTTGTGCATTTGAAAGTCCTTTGTATACATTAGTTTCAACTTTTTTCCTATAATTTTTTTTCAGGGTTTGATCCTGAACACACTTACACATGAGCAACTTTAATCCCACTGAACATTATTCATATGTTTATGTATTTGCACGACTAGGTCCTTAGTCAATTTCCCTTCTTTGTATGTGTGTGTTTGTTTTAAAACACAGCAGCAGGGTAGAGGATTTTTTTTTAAAATATGGGAAATATAATTTTGCAACCATGAAAACTGGCTGGGGAATTCATCAATTTTATCTCATTTTTTTAACTGATTAGGTTTCAAGTGATTGTCTCTCTTGAAAAAGACTATTGAACTGTTTTATGTCTAAAGTTTTCATTCACCTTGGGGAAAATAAAAACACTTAATACTATCTAAGTCTTTTACTAAAGAAAACTTTTTAAAAATCTGACAATATATTTTCCTAATCTAACTGGATGCCAGGCAATGGAGAGTTAACAATAATATTTTTAATTAAAAATAAGAGATGGTATATTGAACTGGCTTATTTAAAAATCACCAAATTATTACATATAAAAGTTAACTATTGTAGGTTCAAAAGATATTCACCTGGTTAGACATAAGTGTAGCCACACAGTTATAGAAAGAATCAACTTTATCTGACTTTACACCCTCTAATGCTTCCTTTCTGGTGAAGAGATTGACAACTCTTGGATACCATGTGTTCAGTAATTTCTCTTCTGTTTTTGAACAGTTTAAAGAAACATCATTCTTCAGTGATTCACAATCAATTGGACCTTTCAAACTGTTTACCAGAAAAAGAAAAATGAAGGACTGATTTGAAAATTAAATTCTACAATCTAACAGAACAACTGTGTAGAACTGGGATCTTAGTGCTATACTATATCTACCTAACTATGCAGTCTATTCTTTCTTTAAAGAAAGGTAAGCCTAAGTGGCCCTCTTACAGTCAGATTGAAAAGCCCCAAAACTAAAGAAGAACTGATACTGGGAACAGGATCAGCAACAATGGTAAGGAAGATAAAACTGAATCTATCAACTATAAAGATTGGAGAAAAATAACCAAATGTAAATAGTAAAGGGAACATGTAATAGTGGGAAATGAGCATTGGTGAAGTTTCCCTAAAGTTAGCAATCTTGCTAGAAGAGACTATATCAATTTCTTCAGGTAAAACTACAGGGAATCAATCCTACTACATGTCACATCCTGGCCCACTGAAGTCAATGGGAATTTAGCCATTGAGTTCTACTGCTCATGAGCTGGCCCTAAGAGAACATACTCCCAACGTACTGATATTACTCATAATGTACGAGCAGATAAACTATTTGTGCACAGCACAGAGTAGGAAAATTATGTTAAATGTTTTACAGTGTGATGTTTCCTACTTATAGGACCTTGAAGACCCAAAATAACACTTTAAGCATTTTATTATTCATATATCAAATTAAAATAAATTGCAATTTCATACAATTTTTATTGACTACAAAAACACTGCTCATATAGCCAACATTTATAATCTTAATTCAACAAAAGATATTTTACCTGACATTTGACAAGTCCACTATTAGTAATTTGGAAAATGTTGTGTAACCAATATCCAGTAAAATTTTCAGAGTAGGATGAAGAATGTGCAAGTTTGTGAGGATCTGACTTCTTGCTTGTATAAAACTGTTATGCCATGGTCTGGAAAAATCCAGACCTCTGAAAAAGTAAAAGCAACAAGTGAAGAGAACAAACAATACAACATATTAAAGAACTTCAGTAAAATATCCTCCAGATCTAAAAAGTGTGATTTTTAAAATAAAATAAATATATATACAAACACACACTTATGCATGAAAGGGTGTTATGCGCATATCTTCAACAAAATGTAGTGGAAGTTATGTAAATAAACTGCCCACTCATCCATGAGATAATACACTCTATTTCAGATCAACTGGTTTTACCACAGTTTCACCATCATAAACTGTGATTTCATCAGATGTTATTAACTCAGAAGGGTCAGACTGGATTAGTATTTGAGTGAGAGATGCAAGTGCTGGTGATTCAGCAAATGGCACTCTTGCTTCTAAATAAATATACCAACAAAATGTGACAGGGCATGCCATAATTGCCATCTTTCAGACCAAATTCAAAACCAAGTTCCAGACTACAACTGGTCATTAAAATTCCCATTGCACTTTTCAAGAGAGTATTTGTATGAACACTGTCCTAGTCAAATTCCAAATTAGGGAGTTATATTCTACCTAAATCTCCCTACAGATTCAACTGGGTATGATATTCTTCACTTCCTGTCTTAGAGCTGCATCCCGCACCACTGAAGTCAGTGGAAGCTTTGCCATCGACTTCAATGATTGCAGGATGAGACACCCAAAGTGTAGTGCACTGTTGCTCTCTACCACTGAAAAGCCGCATTTCATTCTAGAGGTGGCTACATTTCAGTTATGGGCAACATGATCTTTATGATTTGCATAATCAGAGCCAGAGTCTGATATCCTTATTCATATTGAATAACACCTTACTTCATTAGTCCCATTGACCTCATATAGAACTACTCTTGAAGAAGGGTGATGCTCTGTGTGAGCAAGGATGCCAAAATGTGCCCTGTAGTAAAAAATGTTAAAGAATTAATGATTCATTTGGATGTAAATTGCTATATAGGAACAAGAGCCTGATTATTGCTGAATTGCAGAATCAATACTAGGAGTCCACTTATCCCATTATTGTGTTTATACATCTCAGTAAGAGTCGCCTACATGTAACTTAAAGCGTGATTAGTCACTAGGCTATTTCTTAACTTAATTTACTCACAAAGGCGATACTGGTAACGGTCCTTCCTTTTCATCTTCAAGTCCTTTTACATCAGGTTTCACAAGAACACTTCGAACTAGAATGCATTTATAAATATGTAACCATCAGAAGGAAATTCAACTATCTTTAATTTGCACAAACGGAAACTGGCAGGTATTTTCTCTGTCTTTCCCTGGAGAGGACCAAAACTTTGGTATGATGGAGATTTAACTATCACTCAAATCTTCAGAATATTTCCCCCCACAAAGGTCCCTGATGAGGCTATTTTAAAAGTTTGTATTGTCAAGTATGTTTTGTGGATAACTGATATTAAATAAGGAATCTCCTTTCCCATCCAACTGTCCCTTAATCTTCATAAGGTTTTGGATAAATAGTGCTTAACATGTAAAATAATTAGAACATTTAAAAAAACTTCCATTGGAGAGTATGTTGACAGGGCATTCTGCTGCCGTAAGTGCCATCTTGTTCATATCAAATTCTAAACCAAGTTCCAGACTAAAAGTGGTCATTAAAGTTCCCATTTTTCAAAAGAGCATTGGTAGTAGTAGGGACACTATGAACATGCCGACAACATTTTAAATTAAAAGAATAACCCAACCTATTATTTTTAAATATTAGCCACAAAAATATTGGGTATAAAATTTTGTCACAAATACTTTTGCAGTTTCAGAAACTTTTAGTGCAGAAAAAAATTATGGAAGCTTTAGATTAAAAAAAAATCTAGTTTTAAAATTCCACTTTCAAATCTTTTGAAAACAAGTTTCAGAAATGTCTATGAAAAATCATTTCCAACAAAAAATATTCAGTTCCAGTTTTAAGCACCTCACTTTATAACTTGCAAAATAAAAGAAAGTAAGAAGGGCATTTGTTATTTGGTTCATCTTCACCTTACCATGATGTTGTTTATAATGTTTACTTTAATAACAGTAGAAAGTAGAAGAAAATTAATTCAAACATAAATTATTATATTATTTGTATTATTGTTACACCTAGAGGCCTGATAAGAAATCAAGTGTGTATATAGTGCCCATTAAGCTAGGCACTATATACACACACATAACAAAAAGACAGTTCCTTACAATCTATATTGTGAGAGACAACAGGCAGGAAAAACAAGCAGATGGGGGAGCAGCACAAAGTAACAGTGAGACAATTTTGATTACACCAGCTGTCTAGCTGTTATCAATTATTTTGTAGGCAACATGACAGATGTTAAGTTTTCAGGAGAGATTTGACGGATAACACAGTTTCTTTGCAGATTTTTACCAGGAGCTTGCCCATGCGTAAGAACTAACACGGGAAAAAAGGATGAGGGTGCTTGTGAGAAAATATGATTAATGAACAATAAAGGCTAATATCCCTGAAATAGAAGAGGCAAGAAAAAAGGGCTCTCTAACATAAAAATGATGAGTAACGCAGGGATAAACCAAGAAGGTTGTGTCTTCAGTAGGAAAATAGGTATGTTCTTAACTCAAGTAAAGTAACTGAAATTATTTAATCAAAGGTAACAACCAAGCAAAGACAAGACAGTTTATAGCCTTCACATAAGTAAGCAGAATGAGTTAAAGACTAGATGCCTCTATAATCTTTAACTCATCTTGCTATTTCAGGTGAAAACTACAAACTGCTTTGTCTTCACTACGATACTACTTCAAGTTAGTTAACTCGAGATAAGGACATCCCTTTTTTTCCCCAGTGATGATTTTCTGCAGCACCATTTTGAATGGATTATAACATGTACATATTCATACATTAATATTAACATAATGTATCTTGTCGCTCTTACCCACACATCTCTTCATGCTCATTTCAAAATCCTTTGTTACTTCATCTAAAAGCTCTTCAACCAGGAATTCTCTGTCCTTGCCTTCCATGAGGGACTGAGGCACCAGAGTGAGCATGGAGGTCAGCCACTGCTGCTGAATAGGGACTACTGGATTACTTTCCACACACTTCTTCATAAAGAGATAGTTGGTCTGAAAGGACAATAATATCACAATCATTAATCCTCTAAACCAGACTTTCATCACTCGAGTCAGGGTATCAATGGGATTATCATCCTATCAAAGTAATAACTAGTACACTGAAGGCTGCTCCAAGACAGGTAAAAAAATTTTGCCTGCCCCATTACTCAGAGACGGTGTATTGTTCTCTTTCCTGCCTCAGTTTCTGCTAATGCTTGTGGAGCACATCTTTGTGACTTTGATAACAAAATAGATAGCCTCCTCTAAGGCACTTCATGCTCATTTCAAAATCAATTGACTGGTCTCTTGGGACTGGAACCTGTATATTTTGTGATTTTTGGTAAAGGTCAGTGGTTTTCAAATTTTTTTTCTGGGGACCCAGTTGAAGAAAACTGTTGATTCCCGTGATCCAATGGAGCTGGGGATGAGGGGTTTGGGGTACGGGAGGGGCTCAGCGCTGGGGCAGAGAGTTGGGGTGCAGGGGTGAGGGCTGCGGGGTGGGGCCAGGAATGAGGGGGTCAGGGCTCTGGGCTGGAGGTGCAGGCTCTGGGGTGGGCTGGGGATGAGAGGTTGGAGTGCAGGAAGGGGTTTCAGTTTTGGGGGGCTCAGGGCTGGGGTAGGGGACTGGGGCATGGGATTGGGGTGTGGACTTACCTCTGGTGGTTCCCGGTCAGTGGCGCAGCCAGGGTGCAGAGGCAGGCTTCCCGCCTGTCCCAGCACTGCTGACCGCGCTGCGCCCCAGAAGCAGCCAGCAGCATGTCTAGCTCTTAGGCGGAGGCGCGCAAGCGGCTTCATGCAACTCTCGCCCACAGGCACCACACACACACCCCTTACATGCCCTACCCCAGTGCCTTACATGCTGCGACCCAGTACTGGGTTGCGACCCAGCTTTGAAAAACAGTGGTGTAAGTGACCATTTATCACTAAGTCCAGCTTGCCTGGGTAGCAAGATAGGCTCTCTAGTCTAAGGGGACTGTCTGTGACTCGATGGTAAGACTGTTATAGTGATCCAGGCAGGGCTGTCCTTACCCATATGCAAAGTACGCAGCTGCATAGGGCACCAGGCAGTTTGGGGCACCACATTTCCTGGTGCCCTGCGCAGCTGCATGCTGCTCCAGCCCCTGCTCCGCCTCTTCCCCATCGCCCCCGCCCCTGCTCCGTTCCAGCCCTGCCTCTTCCCACCCCTGCTCTGACCCAGCCCTGCCCCCACTCCTCTGAGAACTGCTGCAGGGGCTGGGCCTGCACTCACCTCGCAGTAAGTAGAGCGACCCGGCCCCAGCCTGCTCCCCTCCCCTGGCTCCCAGCCGCACCACCGGCGAGTGCTGGGGGGCAGGTCCCCCCTTCCCCTCAAGGCTGGGAGCCAGGGGAGCAGACCAGAGCGGGCTGGGGCTAGGGGGCGGTTTCCCCCCTGCACTGCCCCCATGGAGGCCTGGGGCTGTGGAGCGCACCAGAATGGCTAGGGACGGCCCTGGATCCAGGAGTTCACATTTGTTACTTGGGTTGATGAAATCTAATTATAGAACATACCAACGGTTTGGGGTGTCTATCCTGTTTTTGGCAGTCTGCCCTGAGGTAGGCACTCACGGCCCTGAGCCACTCCAGACAGCATGACAGCCACATCTTCCAAAAGGCAACTGTTAGAAACTGGCCTAATTTAACACTATTAATTCCTCACACACATGCAATTTCTGTATTATTTCAGCATAGGAATCATGCAGTATCTCTTTTAAGAAAAGAAGAATAGTAAACAATTTAACTCACTCTTCTTTTTTTTTGTTCACTGTTCATCTATAAAAATAAAATGAAAATATAACAAAAATAAGTCATATATCAAAGTAAGAGTGGAAATAATGATAAGCCAAATCAGAAAACTAATACATTAATATAAATCTTGATTCTCAATCTGAACAAATATTATTGCTACTCAAGGGCTCTACCCTACAAACATGTATGCATCTATATATTGACTTCAGTGGAACTACTCACATGGGTCAAGCTATTTATGATTTAATGCAAGATTAGGCCCTAATTTGCTAAACATTTGCAGATAAGAGACTAAATACATCATCAACAAAAATCAAAGATAACGTGATCAAAATTAAACATTACAGCTAAAAGGAATTAAAAACTCACAGTAGAAGGTAGTTCTGGCTCAGGAGGTGTGGGAACTCTCTGATACTTTTCTTCCATGGTTGCTTTATAATCTTTTAAAGCCCGGTCAATTCTGAAGTATAGTTTATAGTTGGAAACAATGTTAAAAACTTGTACATAATATTTTAAAAATAACATAATACAGTCATTTTAAAGTGCTGCAAATTCCTTTTTCATGTGTACCAACTATTCCAACTCTATAGAGTAAGACTCTCCAACTTGCTCTCTCTTCTCTTATATAGTGAGATACCCATATCTCGGTCACAGTCAAAAGAAAATATTGTATGTGTCTGTGTATGTGTATGTTCACATTCATTCTAAGTTGAACATGATGAGTTAAACACCAGACTGGTACCCTGATTGATTTTTACTTCTACCCCTTTTTTAAAGCATCTACAGTAGGTCCCAACCAATTGTGCATTGTCAATGATTGAGTAAAGTGAGGTTCCTGAGGAAGTCTAATTGTATTTTTTAAATATGTTAAGAAGCTAAAAACATGTTCTCCTTTTTACTGCATGAATTTATAAATTGAAAAATAAATAACTAAAAAAATTAAATGGCCATTAGAAAAGTTTAGATGACTGGTGTTGGCCTGTCATGTTGATCTTAGCAATCAAAACACTGCACCCCATCCCGCTTAATGTGAGTATACTGTACATTGACAAGTGAACATATGTATACAGTGTTCCAGATGCATCCCCCAGTACAATTTGGGCTGCAGATCCCCCAAGTGACAATAAGTCTATGGGGCTACACTCTCAGAATTTCAGTCTGCCAGGGAACTGAGAACCAGGAAAGGCCAGGCTGGTTAAGACATGCACTACTCTCCTCCCCCACAGTTTTCAAAGAAAACCCTCTTGAAGAAGGTCGCAGCAGTACAGCCATCATCCTTTCCTAGAGGTGAATCCCTCCTGCAGTGCAGCTAAATTTGTAAGATCACTCTATAACCTATCTCCATGAGGGTGAACCTGGCACAGTGAGTTTGCTAGCAGTAGACATATGGTACGGGAGACATGTCCTATTAGAACAATAGTCAATCACTATTAGACTCATTGGCAATAAGTTTGACATTAAAATTGCGTTTTAATATTCCCACCTAATGTATTCTTTATTTGATTAATGTTGCATCGGACTGTATTCAACATCAAGAGTGGATTTTTCTTAATTCTCATGTATTGGTATCACATTACAATTGGCCATCTAGTTTACAAATTAAAAATCAAAATAGCAATAACATATTTGATTACAGTTAGCAAGCCCATTCTTAACATACATAACAGAACAAGATCATTTTAGAGACTACAGGTTTATTCCTAACATTTCATGTCTTCCACATTTTAAATTTAAAATATTTTATTTGACATTTATAAGTGTATCTATCAAAATTTCTAAATATACATAAAATATTTTAAAAAAATAATCACAATTTAGAAGAGACCATTTACAAAAAAATCACACTTCATCTGAAAATTATTCATCTATTATTGCTCAAGATTATTTAAAATTGAAAAAGATGAAAGAGGAAAAACTGATTGTTGTCCATTTTTCAGTTTCTTTACTTTAAGTATTTGACAGCTGTTTTACTGTTTCCTTGTGTGGGGCTTTCACAAATCAATAAGGGAAAAATCATTTTACAAAGTAGAAAAATGTGATTATAAAATCCACAAACATTGGCAAGGGGACTCAGGGACAGGTGTAGTACCTGAAACTATTTTGAATTTCTTTTCAAAACTAACTACGTTTCAGCTTTATAGTGTCCCTTTCAACAAATCAGAGGTATCATCTTCTCTTTCTCAACAGTACATTTATGATTAACAAGAATGGAATTAATGCTATTTTAAAGCTAGTCACACAGTGTACAGTCTAAGGCAGGGATGGGCAAACCTTTTGGCCTGAGGGCCACATCTGTGTATGGAAATTGTATGGTGGGCCATGAATGCTCATGAAATTGGGGGTTGTGGTGCAGGAGGGGGTGAGGGCTTCGGCTGCGGGTGCGGGCTTGGGGGTGGGGCTGGGAATGAGGGGTTGGGAGTGCAGGGGGGTGCTCCAGGCTGGGACCAAGAGGTTCTGAGGGTGGGAAGGGGTTGGGGTACAGGAGGGGGTCACGGGTGCAGACTCCAGGTGGCTCTTACCTCAAGCACCTCCCAGAAGCAGCAGCATGTCCCCCATCCGGCTCCTACACGGAGGCGTGGCCAGGCATGGCCAATGGGAGCTGCAGGGGCAGGGGCAGCGTGCGGAGCCCTTTGGCTGCCCCTATGCATAGGAGCCAGAGTAGGGACATGCCACTGTTTCTGGGAGCCATGCAGAGTGGGGCAAGCCCCCGACCCCACTCCTCAGCTGAAGTGCCGGAGCGGGGCAAACTCTGGACCCCGCTCATGGGTGGGAGGATAAAAACGTCTGGAGGGCTGGATGCAGCCCCTGGGCCGTAGTTTGCCCACCCCTGGTCTAAGGATAGGTATCAGTATTTAAGCAGAACTCCCCACTGATGGCATGATTATGACTATGAAATTATCTTGTAACATAGCTTCAAATAATGTATCTTAGGCCAACAATGACACTAATGTGAGGATCATAACTGACGTTATTCAAGGAGAATTAATTTAACAAGACAATTTAATATCAGACTTCAAGAGAACCTTCTCAGCCTATCAGAATGCATGTCAGCAGTCATTTTATTGTATAATAAATTACCAATGTGACATAGTTAACATTCTGAGCATTCCAAGGGGCCTCACTCTGCCACCACAGATATTAGTGGAAGATTAGGATTTGGCTTCAGATGTTAAGAACTAAAAATGCAGCGGTTTAATTTTGTATTTGTTAAGCTTGTATTGAGATAGACTGAAAGACATCCAGGGCAAGGTACCTTGCTCTCTGCTTGTAAGGCACCATGTAAATATATGACTTTGTATAACTGATTTTTATTGCTATTAATAAAAATACCATTGCTTCTCTTTTCCTCAGTATTAATCCAATTCCCTTGTGCTAAACTATTCTTAGGCGTTCATCCTGCAATCTGCCCTTACACTTGCAATCTGGCATTCAGCTCCACTGAAGGCAATAGGACTCTGAACGAATGCAGGAATTCCCCCTGCATGGGCCAGACTGCAAAATCCAGGCCTTATTTTATCTATTTTGGAATCAAATTACTTCCAAAGAAAATGGGGGGAGGGGAAATATATTTCTTAACTATAGTTTGTGTAAAAATAAAAATGTTTCAAAGTGTGAACATGTACGCGCATGCAGTGCACAAAATTACCTCATGACTCATACTTTTAAGAGAGATACATTAGCGTTATCCATGCAACTGAGTACTGTCACCACATTTCACCAACATGGCTCCAATCCTACAAAGACTTACACAGTGCTTAAGTTTAAATATGTTAGTAATACCATTGACATCAATGAGACTCACATGCTAAATTAAGCATGTGCTAAAGCCTTTGCTAGACTGGGGCCTTAGTCTCCATTCAATCATCTTGAGGCCCTGATGTATTTTGTCTATGCTTCTTAACCCTATAGACCTAGGTTAGATTGCTTTCTTTGCACCACTTTATCTTTGATCAAGCAAGCAAACACGCACGCTTTCAATGCCAACACTACTCCCAGGGTAACCTGATAGGTGTATTCTTAGCCCACATAATCCTTGCATTTATACCAACAGGGCAATCATACATCCTTAAAAAGTTGCAGAAAAAGAAATGCAGTAATTTAAAAGGTAGTGCAATTAATAATTTTCAAATAAAACTTAGCAATAGATTTCCATGTTAATTTAGTTACCACTCAGACCTACAAAAATTACATGAAATTACTCCTTCTAACGTCTTTGTAAATGCTTGTTCATACACAGGACTTGTAAAGCATTATTTGTGTATAATATTAATGTATATCAATCTATGAATAGGGTTCTGTGTCTGTCACGGAGGTTGCGGAAGTCACGGATTCCATGACTTTCTGTGACCTTTATGACTTCTGCAGCAGCCAGTGTGGCTGACCCCAGGGCCAGCTGCTCAGGTAGCACTGAGGCCAGTCACACCAGCCACTGCTGGAGCAGCCCCGGGCCAGCCACACCAGCCACTGTTCAGGCAGCCCTGAGCAGCGGCCGGAGCGGCTGGCCCCGGGGACCGCCCGAGCAGCGGCCGGAGCGGCTGGCCCCGGGGACCGCCCGAGTAGTGATCCTTGGGGCGGCCAGAGTAGCCACTGCTTGGCAGCCCCCGGCAGCAGTCCCGGAGCAGCTATAGCAGCCACTGTCGGCAGCCCCTGGTGGCCATAGCAGCTGCTGTTGAGGGCCCCCGTCAGCGGTCCCCGGGTGGCCGGAGCAGCTGCTGTCGGCTGCCACCGGCAGGGGTCCCTGGGTGGCCGGAGCAGCTGCTGTCGACAGCCCCCAGCAGCGGTCCTGGAACGGCTGGAGCAGCAGAGGTTAGCAGTACCTGGCAGCGGTCATGGGGCACCGGAGCAGCTGCCAGTCGGCAGTGGACCCCGGCAGCTAGTGCTGTGGACCCCGCCCCACCTCAGCAACACCCTCCCTAGCAGCGACCCTTTTGCCCAAGATTTAGTCTGGGATATTTATAGTGTAAGTAATGGACAGGTCACAGGCAGTGAATTTTTGTTTATTGCCCATGACTTTTATTAAAAATACCTGTGACTAAATCATTGCCTTATCTATGAATCACCACAACACTCCTCTGGGACAATGCAAATCACTAAGCCCAGAACGAAGCATGCCAGAGCTGAGACCAGAGTTTTCTCTCTTGCGGGGACTCAGCTACAGAACAATCTTCTAGAGGAGTTCAGGCTAATCCAGAGTCTGGCCATCTTTAGTTAACAGTGCAAAACCTTCTTTTGAGAAAATCTTTCCATCATAACTGACACTCATTCCCAACCCTTCCACTCCACAAAGAAAACCCCTCAAGCTACCCCAAACAGAATTTTGACCCTGTAAAGTGTCAGAGAGACTCCATGAAGCCCATTAGGGACCTCGCTATTGATTTTACATGGAAGACACTTTGATGGTAATGAGTATCATCATCATTAAACTCTAAGAAAGAAAAAAAGATTATTAAAACCTCTCAGCTGCCTAGGAATACAGTGACCCTTTAATCTGAATCTGAACGTAACTTATTGGCTGAATTATATGTAACTCACACTATCTGATTAAGCGTCTTTTGCTGTTCCTTGAATCTTCGGTATTTCAATAGTTTATTGTGTGATGCTGAGACACCAGCTGTCGATGACGTAGGTAAAACTATAGGTGGCAAGCGATTGTTCAAAGTCTCTTTATCAGTGGGTGGTGTCAATTTATTTGACAACGACATCTAAATGCATAATAAAACAAGAAAAATTTAATAGATTACTATATTAAATTGTACTTGCATGAGAAATAGAATGGGTTAGTCACAATAATTTCCACAATCTAGACACCAAAGCAACACAGGTTTCTACAATGGAAACATAGGCGCCGACTCTGTGGGTGCTCCAAGGCTGGAGCACCCATGAAAAAAGTTAGCAGGTGCTTAGCACTCAACGGCAGCCAAGCTCCCTCCATCCCCCAGTGCCTTCCGCCCACCGATGGCCCCGCCCATCAACTCCTCCCACTCCCTCCCAGAGCCTCCCACCTGCCGTGAATCAGCTGTTCAGTGGCGTGCAGGAGGCACTGGGAGTAAGGGAGAGGAGCAGGGACTGGGTGCACTTATGGGAAAGGGGTGGAGTGGGGCGGGAAGAGGAGTGGTGGGGGCATGGCAGGTCCTTGGGGGAAGGGGTGGAGTAGGGCAGGGCCTGGAGCTGAGCAGGAGTTGAGCATCCCCAGGGAAAATTGGAAGCCGGTGCCTGTGAATGGAAAAACACTATACTCTATGTACTTAAATTCCAAAGTACAAAGGGATATTTAGGGCTTGATTCTGTTCTTGGTTCATACAAAAGAAAATAACTAGAAATGGTGAATGTGACTCTAAATGCTACAAGAACAACTTGACAACTTGCATCCGATGAAGTGAGCTGTAGCAAACGAAAGCTTATGCTCAAATAAATTGGTTAGTCTCTAAGGTGCCACAAGTACTCCTTTTCTTTTTGCGAATACAGACTAACACGGCTGCTACTCTGAAACTTGACTTACACTGTTCTTTTTGTCTCAACTCATCTGTACGTGAAAATCTTGGTTTTGAGCACGGTTTCTAGATCAAGGCTTCTGGTAAATATGGTCAAGTGTTTCATCCAGATCTCTGACAGACCTGCCTCATCTCTGGCTTTTGCTGGTGTCCCCGCTTTTCATTCTGTCCTTCAGGTTTCCAACCTGTCAGCTACATCTCTGGATTTTCTTGACTGGGCATCAACATTTTTTTCACTGTTTTCAGAGTAGCAGCCGTGTTAGTCTGTATTCTCAAAAAGAAAAGGAGTACTAGTGGCACCTTAGAGACTAACCAATTTATTTGAGCATAAGCTTTCGTGAGCTACAGCTCACTTCATCGGATGCATTCAGTGGAAAGCTACAGCTCACTTCATCGGATGCATTCAGTGGAAAATTTTCCACTGAATGCATCCGATGAAGTGAGCTGTAGCTCACGAAAGCCTATGCTCAAATAAATTGGTTAGTCTCTTAGGTGCCACTAGTACTCCATTTTTTTCACTGTCTCCTGAATAAGCCTTGTGATGCCGGTAAACCAGGGCCACAGCCCAGTTCACTTGTGTGTTAGTATCAAAAGCGATTGTTAGATGTAAGAATGTATTCAGGCCAATTTACTTGCTATTAGGATAGATCAAAGTAATTGTTGAATGTATAGTGGTGTATTCAGATGTGTAAACTTCATGAAAACAAATGGGTCGTTACTGTATTCTTCTTGGTTATGTTTCAGAGTAACAGCCGTGTTAGTCTGTATTCGCAAAAAGAAAAGGAGTACTTGTGGCACCTTAGAGACTAACCAATTTATTTGAGCATGAACTTCTTGGTTATCTATTCCTGTTATAAGGTAACAGCAAACATTTACTGTAACTAAATTACCCATCAAGGAAATCTTGTGAAATGCTAATGAAGAACATAAGGACTTAAACAGAAAATGCTAATTTCAAAGCAAATGATCATTGTGTGTGATGATCCAGGGCAAAGACTCTGAATGCATTCCTCACTATCAGTCATCGAAGAAAAAGCCCATGTGGGTACAAAGAAAAGGAGTACTTGTGGCACCTTAGAGACTAACCAATTTATACAGTATAAAAGAGCTATAAATATGAATTCATTAAAAGATCCTTCATCTCTGGACTGTAAGGATTCTAACAGAGCAGAAAAACTGAACAAGAAGACAGAGATCCCCAGAGTTAATGTGAGTAGCCCAGGAAAAGACTTTTGGAAAACTAGCAGTTTATTACATCACTGCCACCATTTGGAGTTACAAACTGTGATTTACCTGTAATTATATTTTACCTGCTTTAATCTCTCATTCTTTTTTCTTAGCTAACAAACCTATAGTTAGTTTGCTACAGAATTGGCTGCCAGTGTTGTCTTTGGTGTAAGATCTGGAGTACCAGTTGATTTGGGGTGAGTGACTGGTCTTTTGGGACTGGGAGAAACCTGATATGGTGTGATTTTAGGTTTAAGTAATCTTTTATCACAAAGTTCAGTTTGTCTGGGTGACACGATAGAGTGGAAAGTCTAAGGGGACTGTCTGTGACGCCATGGTAAGACATGGTAATCTGTTAGTCTCTAAGGTGCCACAAGTCCTCCTTTTCTTTTTGTGGAGACAGACTAACACGGCTGCTACTCTGAAACATGGTAAGACTGGTAATAGTGACCCAGGAGTTCACATTTGTTTCTGGCTTGGTGAAATCTAATAATAGAATATACCACCAGTTTGGGGTGTCTGCCCTTGTTTTCGGACAGTCTGTCCTGAATAGATAGGCATTCACAGTTGTGAGCCACTCCAGACAGCATGCCAGGTAGAGGGCTGAGAAATTAACAAACTCTCTTCTCTTTGCTCAGACAGAGGCTAGTGCATTAACTCCTCTCAGCTCTTTCCCCATTACCTACCCTATCACCCATACCAAACTTCAGCTTTGCCTAACCTTCACAATTGGCAGACTGGAAGCAGTGTTTTGCAAGATTTCAATTTCCTACAAAAATCCATAAAGAAACTGAAGATATTCAGGAATCATCTTTAATTTACACTGTGGGGAAGCAGGCACAGTATATCTTTAAATCCTTTGACTTTATTGAAGACGGTCACAAAGATGACTATGAAAAGGTTCTGGCTATGTAGCGGATAAATATAAAATTAAACAATTAAAGTTAGCTTAATTTTGGTTAAGGAAACATATATGTGTTGTAAAGAAAGGCCCTGACTAGCAAGTGAAAGGAATAATAGTAAGTGATAAGGCCAGAAGAAATAAAATAATTCAAAAAATAATTAATGAGATAACGGGAAGTTTCTAAAAAGAGGCCTCTGACCAATAGGGATGACTGCAGATGGTTTTCAAAAGACAAAAAGAGTCTCTATTAAAAGGAGCCAACACAGAGATGGCACAGCCTTCCCAAAAGTGGGGGGGCCAAGGCCCTCACCTTTCCCCTTCTGCCGGAGGCCCCGCCCCTTCTGCCTCAGGCCCTGCCCGCAGCTAAGCCATAAGCTGGAATGGGCCGTAAGCCATGGACCCTTCACCTGCCCAGGATGGGGGGCCGAGAGCAGCTCCCAGCCCATGTCCCCACCCCATAGGCCCACCGCCCAGGGCAGGTGAAGGGTTTGTGGCTCCCCACAGCTACTCGTGTGGCTCTCTCCTACCCAGCTCCAGCCGGGTGACGGGATCTCAGAGCTGCAGCCCAACCATGGTACGAGCTGCATGGCCAGGCAGCTGTGAGGAGCTGCGGACCCTCCATCTGCCCTGGGTGGGGGGGTCAGGACACAGGTCAGGGGCTGCTCTCACGCGACGGGGGGAGGGGTGAAGGGATCATCCCAGAGAATAGCCACGTGGTGGGGTGGGGAGAGGTGTGCACTGTACATCCACCCGAAAACCTCAGCCCCTCCTTTTAAACGGCAAACCCAACTGGCCTTGCTTGCTATGGGAAAGGATGGCGCTGCAGTTTGAAACCATTCCCACATGTTATGAAGGCATAAGAAGCCAACCCCACGTACCAAAAGGCTTACCATGGCTGCCTGGAAACCGAATTCTGTTGCCCAGCCGTTTGTGATGTGTCACCATACCGGCAGGCGCTCAATATAAAAGGCAAAATGTGACGTTGTACCTAAAGCACATGTGCTGTCTGCTGTGAATTGCTTGATTCACTGTGAAAGAGTCTCCCTTTTGTTCTCAGAAATATATCATCTTAAATTGTACTGTCCCTTTTTATCTCCCCCCAGGTGCAAATGTTTCTATGCTCCCCCTATCATCTCGATCCCTGAGGTTATTGCAGATCAGAAGGCGAAAAAAATGCACTCGCAATGACATGTTTTCTGAGCTCATGCAGTCCTCCCGTACTGATAGGGCACAGCTTAATGCATGGAGGCATTCAGTGGCAGAGGCCAGGAAAGCATTAAGTGAGCGTGAAGAGCAGAGGCAGGAGGAAATGCTGAGGCTAATGGGGGAACAAATGGACATGATGAAGCATCTGTTGGAGCTGCAAGAAAGCCAACAAGAGCACAGACCCCTGCTGCATCCATTGTATAACTGCCTGCCCTCCTCCCCAAGTTCCATAGCCTCCTCACCCAGATGCCCAAGAACGCGGGGAGGGAGGCTCCGGGCACTCAGCCATTCCACTCCAGAGTATGGCCTAAGCAACAGAAGGCTGTCATTCAAAAAGTTTTGATTGGTAGCAATGTGGTCTTGTCCTTCCCTCCTCCCACACCCCAACCCACCTGGGCTACCTTGTCAGTTATCTCACTTTTTTTTTAATTAATAAAGAAATAATGCATGGTTTCAAAACCATAGTTACATTATTTCCTTTGCCAGCTGTGATCGAAGCGTGGAGGGCGGATGGCTTACAGGGAATTAAAATCAACAAAGGGGGCGGGTTTGCAGCAAGGAGAAACACATACAACTGTCACACCATAGCCTGGCCAGTCATGAAACTGGTTTTCAAAGCCTCTCTGATGCACAGTGTGCCTAGCTGTGCTCTTCTAATCGCCCTGGTGTCTGGCTGCTCAAAATCGGCCGCCAGGCGATTTGCCTCAACCTCCCACCCCGCCATAAACATCTCCCCCTTAGTCTCACAGATATTATGGAGCACACAGCAAGCAGCAATTACAATAGGAATGTTGGTTGCGCTGAGGTCTAACCTAGTCAGCAACAGCGCCAGTGAGCTTTTAAACGTCCAAAGGCACATTCTACCACCATTCTGCACTTGCTCAGCCTATAGTTTAACTGCTCCTTACTACTGTCCAGGTTGCCTGTGTACAGCTTCATGAGCCATGGGAGCAAGGGGTAGGCTGGGTCCCCAAGGAAATTATTGGCACTTCAACATCCCCAACAGTAATTTTCTGGTCTGGGAAGTAAGTCCCTTCTTGCAACTGCTCGAACAGCCCGAAGTTCCTAAAGATGCGAGCGTCATGCACCTTTCCCGGCCATCCCACATTGAGGTCGGTGAAACATCCCTTGTGATCAACCAGTGCTTGCAGCACCATTGAGAAGTACCCTGTGCAGTTTACGTACTGGTTGGCAAGGTGGTCCAGTGCCAAGATAGGGATATGCGTTCCGTCTATCGCCCCAGCAAAGTTAGGGAACCCCATTGCAGCAAAGCCATCCACTATGTCTGCACATTTCCCAGAGTCACTACCCTTGACAGCAGAACGTCAGTGACTGCACTGGCTACTTGGATCACAGCAGTCCCCACAGTAGACTTGCCCACTCCAAATTGATTCCCGACTGACCAGTAGCAGTCAGGCGTTGCAAGCTTCCACAGGGTTATTGCCACTTGCTACTCAACTATCAGGGCAGATCTCATCTTGGTATTCCTGTGCTGCAGGCGGGGGAAAGCAACTCACAAAGTTCCATGAAAGTGGCCTTACGCATATGAAAGTTTCGCAGCCACTAGGAATCATCCCATACTTGCAACACTATGCGGTCCCACCAGTCTGTGCTTGTTTGCTGGAGCCAGAATCGGTGTTCCACTGTATCAACTAGCCCCACTGCCGCCATGATGTCCCAATTGCCACAGCCTGTGCTTTCAGGAACGCCTGTGTCCATGTCCTCAACACAGTCGTCCTTGGGCTGGTGTCTCTTAACCCGATTCTGCAAATACTCCAGGATAATGCACGAGGTGTTTACAATGCTCACAACAGCAGCAGTGAGCTGAGCAGGCTGCATGCTTGCTGTGGTATGGCATCTGCATGGGTAACCCAGGAAAAAAGGCGCAAAATGATTGTCTGCCGTTGCTTTCACGGAGGGAGGGAGAGAGGGAGGGGCGATTGACGACATGTACTCAAAACCACCCATGACAATGTTTTTGCCCCATCAGGCATTGGGAGCTTAACCCAGAATTCCAATGGGCAGCGGAAACTGCGGGAACTGTGGGATAGCTACCCACAGTGCACCGCTCCGTAAGTCGATGCTAGCCACGGTATTGAGGACACACTCTGCCGCCTAAATGCGCTTATTGGGGACATACACAATGACTGTATAAAATAAATTTCTAAAAATCGACTTCTATAAAATTGACCTAATTTTGTAATATAGACATACCCAAAGGATGTGAAAGTGGCTCTCTAGGGAGAGGAAATTAAGACACAGGAGGTCCTAGAGATAAACCCTGGTGAAAGCCAAACTCAGGGACATAGACTAGACTGAGGCTTATGTTGTAAAACACAAAAGCCAAGCCACAGGATGGTGATGCGTGTGTTTGGATAGTAACTCAAGGCCCAAGTATTCTAATGAAGATAGGAAAGAGACAAAAGCTATGGAGGGGAGAAGAAATAACTGATGACACGAATGCAGGATTACATTTTCATTGCAAGATCAAGCAGTAAAAGAAGCTAGACTATAATGGAGCAGGTTCTTTGGCTAACACAAATTCAGGCTTAAAAGCAGAACTGGAAATGCACAAAGCTACCATCAAAGCACATTTATATAAAACCAACATCGCCTATTCCCCCTCTCATGTTTCCCCCAGATAAAAGTCTGTAACACTCCTTGCCCCCTGCCACCGGGAAGGCAGCACGGCCCTCTCGCTGCTGCCCCAGCACCAGGCCCTGAGGAGGGCAGGACAGCCTGTAACAGCCCCTCACCCGCTCCCTGCCGCGGGGAGGGCGGCGCGGCGCGGCGCGGCACAGCACAGGAAGGAGGGGGTGATCCCCGTCCCCCTCCCTCCTCACCTCGCTCCGCTGCCCGGGACCCAGAAGGGGCCGGGGGCTCGTTGTCCCGACAGGGGCAAACGGGACCAGAGCGGGCCTGGGCGGTGGCTGCGGCGGCAGCGCGTTGCTCCTCCGAAGGCTGCGCTACCCGTCAGGGTCAACAACGCGGTTGCCATGGCGACAAGTGCAGGGCCGTTCCCTCAGCGGCGGCCCGAGAGGAGAGAGCGAGCGGCCCCGCCCCCTTCAGTCAGCAGGGGGTCGCGTCGTGCTTGTTATCTCAGCCGGCGGGGGCGGTGAGGGGAGAGGCAACGAGGAACGCCGGGGGGACCGGAATCAGACATGCACAGAGGAGGGGTCCAAGTTGTTCTGCAAACACCAGCTGTGACTTTGTTTGCTAAAGAAGTGTATATAGAAAATGTGCCAGCTCCGTGCAAATTATTGGGCTTCAGCAGCTTCTTCCACCCCCAAGTTTGCAGCTACTTCATTGGATCCCATGCCTGCAAAGCCCCTTTATACCTAAAGATTCTTAAAGAAGCCTCATCTAGAGAGAGAACAACCTGTGTACAGCCTTCTGTGCTCTTCTCATGTCACTATTGTTGGGTCTCTGGGGGATATACTTCCACCTCTGTGTCCTACATACAGAATACTGTTATTCTATGTAATTCAGTTGATTTCACAACATATTCAACTCTGTTCAGACAAATAAGTTTCAATGCACTCAGACTGGAGTATATAGTAGAGAAGTGCACAAACTACTAATGATTAAACTGACATAGAGAATGTACCTTCTCCATACATGTGTAAATGTATTAATTAATCATTAAGAACCAAAATATTAGATATCTGGGTCCCAAGATATTAGGAGTCTGCAAATGATTTTCACACACTCCTGATCTCATTTATAGGATATGGGCTTTAACAGTATTTAAACAGTTTAATTTTAGGACCTGATCTTGCAAATATTTATGCATGCAAGCCCTATTCCTGCAATGACTGAATGACTGGATCCCTAAAGCTAACACAGGTGCTAGGGGTGAGGTTTCACTTAATGCTGCATCAGGATTTTACATGGGTATTGAGAGTTTTTTCAGCTTTGCATTACAGTATATTACTACTAACTCTAATAAAATACATAATCAGCTTTATTTTTATTCAGACAAGAAGGATGATCCAGTCACTATGGTGCTAACCTGGGACTTAGAAAAGCTAAGTTCAGTTTCCTGCTGTGCTACAATCCTATTGCATGACCATGGTCAAACCACTTAAACCTGGTTTACATTTAAAGATTCTGCCAGAATACGTTGGTTAGAAGCATGAAAAAAAGCACAGCTTTAACCAAAATAGCTATGTCAGCAAAAGCCCTAGAGTAGATTCAGTGGCAAAAAAAGTCCTTATTTTACTTAGGAAATTGGTAAAAGTTATACAGGCAAACCCTATCTACTGTAGGCAAGGCATAAGTCTCTGTCCCAGACTCTCAACATTATTTAGTCACCTAACTCCCATTGACCAATGGGAATTAGGTACCTAAATATCTTTGAGGATCTGTGTCTCAGTTTTCTATCAATACAATAGGGATAACAGTACTTTCCTATCTCACTGGATCATTGTGAGAATAAATTCATCAAAAAAGAAAGATTGTGGGGTTGCTGTATAACTACAACAGATACGACTCCTGTACTTAATTTTACTGGGGAAGTTAGCAGTAACAAAATAAAAAACTAGACCTTTGATCTAGGGAAGTGATGAGACTTACCAAGGCCCCACTATGATAACAATAGTAATATCTAGTTCCTACAGTGCTTTTCATTATTAGATCTCAAAGCACTTTACCAAGGAGCTCAGGATCATTCCCTCTTATTTTACAAATAGGTAAACTAAGGCACAGATAACTGAAATGACTTACCCAAGGTCTTCTTGACCTTCCAATGCCTCTTTGTGAGCAGACTTTAATGATCACACAGAGGCAGCTACAGGACTGAGGTCTTAGTCGTAATTATGAATAGCTAAATTCAACATTACAACTGACTGACACTTTTCCAAAATGGCTCTTTTTACAGATATCACATCTTTAAGTGATTGAACTGTTCTATTTTTATCTTTCTTTCAATAAACATGAAACATTCTGAACCAGATAAGTAGAAAATAAATCCAAACCTCAGGCATCAATAACATGTACAGTGTGTTATGCTAAAGAATGCTTTACAGCTGCTACTCTGAAACTTATAAAAGTGGGGAGAGTGGGGTGGGGGGAGAGAAAACCCTTTGTAGTGATAAACACACATTTTTTCATGGTTTATGTGTATAAAAACATCTTTTGTATTTTCCACAGTATGCATCCAATGAAGTGAACTGTAGCTCATGAAAGCTTATGCTCAAATAAATTGGTTAGTCTCTAAGGTGCCACAAGTACTCCTTTTCTTTTTGCAAATACAGACTAACACAGATGTTACTCTGAAACTTATAAAAGTCTGAATTTTTTCAGGAGACAAGTCTTCCTCTTTTCACATCTCACTAATTTGGGAGAGTGAATCCCTTCTTGGGGGCTCATTTTAGGAAGTGTTTAAAGGCTCTCCCCCTGGGGGTGCAGAATTTTGCTGTTAATATCAGAGATACTTAGTGTTTCGTTTATCTACTTCACCCAAACTGTCCCAGCTGCTTAGCCCTGGAAAAAGGGACTGAAGAGAACTGATCATAGGCATGGCCCCCACTAAGGCCTGACATCTCAGGGGAGGGAGGAGGGGCAACTCCCTAGAGATCTGCAAAGGACACAGATTATTTTCTCCAAGGAAACCACCTAGATAAAGCTCCGAGAGCTACAAAGGGGCGCCTATGACCCCAGGCTACCTGCTCCCACCCGACCTCCAGCCACGGTACGCGCTCGGCAGGATCAGCACTAGATGCTTCTCACTTCCCCCGAGCTTTTCTACCTCTTTCCACAGGAAGTAAATAGTCAGCACTTCCGGCCTATGCCCACGACTACCTCCAAAGACAAATGCATATCCCACGGTTGGGCCTTCCCTTTCGTCATTTCCGGTATATGACTACCCCAGTACCCATCAGCACTTGCGGCGCGCCGCTCAGCTCGTCTCCTTTTGCCCCAGCGCGGGTTTCCAGGCAATTGCAAGCGAATGTGCTGTCACCAATGTGAGGCTGTCTTGGCGCGCGCTGCCCGGAGCCGGAACGCAGCGGCGGCCGATGAATGGTGGATGCCGGGCGGGCTGGTTCATGTGGAGCCTTCTGTGGGGGGAGCTACGAGCCGCTGCCGGCCCGACGAGGCTCCGCTGCCGATCGGCCGCTTTCCTTAGCCGCGGCGGCGGCGCGGTTCCCCCCGGCCCTGCCTGCGGAGACCGGCCTGGCCACATGGAGCGGGCTGTCGTGCGCTGCGTCCCGTCGGAGCCTAAGATGAGCCTGTGGTTCGTGCTGTGTGACGGGAGCGCCAAGCACATGCAGCGGGACCAGGCGGAGCCGCTAGGCCGGGCGTTGGCCCGCATCGCCACCAACGCCGGCAAGGGCCACGCCAAGGCGGCCAAGAAGAGCAAGAAAGCGCGGGCGGAGGCGGGCCCGGCCGGGGAGCCGGTGCCGACGGCGCCGCTCGCCGTGCGCCTCTTTTCGCGGGACGGGGAGTCCGTGGCTGAAGACGTGTCCAATGCCGAGGCCTGGCAGGACGGCGCCGTGCTGCAGATCGGCGAAGTCAAGTACCAGGTGGAGCGGAACCCGCCGTCAGTCATCGAGCTCCAGCTGCCTCGCTCGCTGCTCGCCGGCTTCCCCGTCTGCCCCAAGATCCACACCGAATTCGGCGCGCCCCAGCACTGTCTCTTCCGCTGGTACCGGGAGCAGCCAGGGGGCGGCGGGGACGAGCCCTCCCCGGGGGGCGCCATCTGGGTAGAAGCCCCGGTCCGGGACCGCGTCTTCACGCCGACCAACGCGCACATCGGACTGCGCCTCAAGCTTCACTGCACCCCGGGCAACAGCCAGCAGCGCTACGGGCTCCCCCGGGAGGTGGAAAGCAGCGGCCCCGTGGAGGCCGGGCCCGGCGCCTGTACCTTCGACTCCCGGCACCTCTACACCAAGAAGGTGTCCGGGGAAGGCTTAATCCGCACCGTCTCCTACAACGTTCTGGCCGACATCTATGCTCAGACCGAGCACTCGCGGACCGTGCTCTACCCCTACTGCGCGCCCTACGCGCTGGAGCTCGACTACCGGCAGAACCTGCTCAAGAAGGAGCTGGCCGGCTACAGCGCCGATCTCATCTGCTTGCAGGAGGTGGACAAGTCCGTCTTCGCCGATAGCTTGGCCCCGGCGCTGGACGCTTTCGGCCTCGAGGGGCTCTTCAGGATCAAGGAGAAGCAGCATGAAGGCTTGGCCACTTTCTACCGCAGGGATAAGTTCAGCCTGCTTAGCGAGCACGATATCGCCTTCAATGAGGCCCTGGTCTCCGACCCACTACACAAGGAGCTGCGGGACAAGCTAGCCCCCTACCGCTTAGCCCAGGAGAAGGTGCTGCAGAGATCTTCTGTGCTGCAGGTACCAGCCATTTGTACAGCAGCTCTACCCCACAAATTGGTGTGTCCAACCCCCAGGAAATCAGGCTGCAGAGCCAGTGGGAGGCACTGTCACTGTTTAGGAGGAGGTTCACTATAGAACTACTGGTAGAAGGAAAAAGAAGGGACAGAGCAGTAATAGAGTAAAAGGTTCTCAGGCAGGCAGAGTTGTGATTGTGAGTAGGGTAGGAACCATAAGCTATGTCTACACTACAGCTGGGGTCCATGTTCTGTGATGGATCCACGGGTGGTTGATTTAGCGGGTCTACTGAAGACCCGCCAAATCGATAGCAGATCGTTCTCCAGTCGACCCCTGTACTCGACGCCCAACGAGAAGAGTAAGGTACGTCAACGGGAGAGTTTCCCCCATTGACCCCCCCACGGTGTAGACCCCGCGGTAACTCAGCCTAAGGTACGTCAACTTCAGCTACGTTATTCACGTAGCTGGAGTTGCCTAGCATAGGTCGACTTACCGTGGTAGTGTAGACATAGCCATAGAGTCTGTCTATGCTGGAGCAAGCCCTTGTCTACACTAGAGGGGAAATTCAATCTAAGCTAGGCAGTTTGTGTTACGTGAATAGCGTACCTCAAATCAATGTAGCTTAGATCTACTTACCGCGGTGACCACACTACATGATGTCGACAGGAGATGCTCTCCCATTGACTCCCCCTACTCTTCTCGAGTAAATCAACTGCCGATGCATCAGTCGCTGCACGTGGATCCCCCGGTAAGTGTAAGACAAGCCCTAGGTTATGGAGGGTTTTGAGAATCAGGTAGAATGTCACACTGCTTAATGTGTAAAACAAGGAAATGTGTTTTGATAGGTGGTAGTGTCAGAGTCTTTGCCATTCACCCAACTGGGTACACGGGGCCAGTGTCGGCTCTCTTCCCCTGATTTCTGCCCTTTAGAATGTGGGCTTGATTAAAAATGATCCTGCCAGTTTTAAATGATGTATTCATTTTCTTTGGTTTCTTTCTGTCTTCAAACCATTTTAAAGTGAATTCTTAAGAGTGATATAACAAAACATTGGAGTGTGTCAGATCTTCTAAAGTATCAGATCTGATTTTAGTTTAGAAAATATTTTTATTCTAAATTTTAATAAACTTTGGGGGCATTGGTTATCTGATTTTGAAACACTGTAGACATACAAGTGGGGTGTGCATGTGAGATAGTGACTGCACTGTTTGTGACATTAAGAAAATTAAGGCCCCAATCCTGCAAATATTTATGCACGTGCTTAACTTTTCATGTTTGTAGACCCATTGACTACTCTCATAATTAAAGTTAAGCATCCACATAAGTGGTTGCAGGATCACAGCCCAGGTCAGAAATCCCAGTAACTGACATGGAGTCTTGTGGCAGTGACAAATATAATCTCATTTACAAGGCTTGAAAAATCTACTTACCCCAAGGGCCAGTGTGAGTACAGACTTTTCCTGGTGCCTGATAACTTTTTTTTTTTAAACAAAAGTTTTAGATTGCTAACTTCCCAACTAGTGGCTTCCTCAGTGCAGAGAAACAACTCAAGTGTTGTTGCTGCAGAGGGGGTGGAAGAATGGAGAAGGAAAAAACTTGGGAAAAGCTCCACCAAGATCTTTTAGAAGAAAGAGAGTGAAATGCAGAAGAAAAAGTATAGCAAAAGCAGGAGACTTGACAGACAGGGCTGGTTAAAATAGTATTTGGCAAATACATTAATTTCGCTGGAATTTGTCAAATGACTTATTTTAGAAACACTTGTTTTACTAGTTCTAGAACTGACAAAGTACTATAATTGTCACGGGTCATGGCTTTTTGTGGGGGAGAAATTTTATAATGGTATGTGTAGTTAGTGTACATGGGCTATTTCCTGTCAGGTACACTGTTTTTCAAAAACTGTTTATTGCTTATAATATTTGACTTTAACATTCAAAATAATGTGTAGAAAGAGATGTATAAAAATGTGAATTGTATTGTCACCAAGGTACAAGTTGATTAATCACTAATAATTCATAATTCTACATAGGCTCTTTGAGGCCTGTAAAGCATTTTCTGATTTAACATTTTGTAAAAGAGTGCTGTTTCGTGCAGGTTTCAGTTCTTCAGTCTACGAATGATCCTTCAAGGAAGATTTGTATAGCTAATACTCATCTATACTGGCATCCAAAAGGTAACTTTACTGATGTTATATATGTCTATATTATTAGCTAGATTTAGTAGCATTTTTCCTACACAACTAGAATTTGCATTTCACTTTTCTGAATGGAAGGATTTCTCCCTACTTCTTACAATTCCTCATTTTTCCTTATGGAGATGAGGATTTCCTTAGTTCATTCCTTCTCATAATGGGATCTTTAACTGCTGCACCAACTGGATTGGAGGATTATGTTATATCGTGATAGAGTGTAGTCTTGCTTGTTTAGGAATGTTCAGAATATAGCTAAAGCAAAAATTATTGTATTCCACATTCCACCCCCAATCTGTAATTTGCTAATATAGATGGGTTTACAGAGTGTGACTCCCTCTGTACTCAATGTAACTGATGTTGTGGTATTGACAGCAGAGGAAGCAAATTGGGCCTCTCAAACCACGTCTCCCTTCTAGGCGCAAGAACTAGGAGGGGAGATTACTTCCTGTTTCTTGGTGTTCCTAAAGCAGAGGTGGGCAAACTACAGCCCGCGGGCCACATCCTGCCCCTGGGACTGTCATGCCCGGCCCCTGAACTCCTGGCCCCTCCCCTGCTGTTCCCCCACCCCCGCAGCCTCAGCTTGCTGCGCCAGCAGCGCTCTGGGCGGTAGGGCTGCGAGCTCCTGCTGGGTAGCATTGCAGTGTGGCTGGCTGCAGCCAGGCGACACAACTGCCAGTCATGCTGCTCTGAGTGTCATGGTCAGGGAGCGGGGGGGTTGGGTAAGGGGCAGAAGGTCCTGGGGGACAGTCAGGGGACAGGGAACAGGGAGTTGTTGGATAAGGCCTGGGGTTCTGGGGAGGCAGTTAGGGATGGGGGTTCCTGGGAGGGGGAGGTCAGCAGACAAGAAGCAGGGGGGTTGGATGGCGGGGATTCTGAGGGGGGCAGGAAGTGGGGGGGGGTGGATGGAGGAGGGGCAGGCTGTTTGCGGAAGCACAGCCTTCCCTACTTGGCCCTCCATACAATTTTGCAACCCTGATGTGGTCCTTGGGCCAAAAAGTTTGCCCACCCCTGTCCTAAAGGATGTAGGGGCAGAAAAAAGCCACTGAGATGGTGGGGTGAAGCCAGTGCCCTATTAGGCCAGGGATTAACTGAGCAAGGGTGAAAAAGGCCCCTGCTCAATCCTTAGCAAAGAAGGTATTTGGTTTCTCTAGATTCACTCTTACTTGGGAGGGAAAATTGCAGGGGTATGTTTTTAAAGGTGCACAGTCCCTATAATCATGCACCGAAGTTGAAGCCTTGCTAACAGTTTTAAAATGTATATTGCTGCAAACTATCAGTCAGCAGTGGTTTATAAAACTCATTTGAAACTACTGAATAAATAGAATACTTAATTAACATGCTTTTATGTCCGTAGGTGGAAACATCCGTCTCATCCAAATTGCTGTAGCTTTGTCTCATATTAGGCATGTTACATGTGATCTGTATCCTGGCATACCTGTCATATTCTGCGGTGATTTTAATAGTACACCTTCAACTGGAATGTATAGGTTTATCAACAGTGGCAGTGTTGCTGAGGATCATGAAGACTGGGTCTCTAATGGAGAAGAAGAAAGATGCAATATGTCTCTAACTCATCCTTTCAAACTGCAAAGTGCTTGTGGAGAACCTGCTTATACAAATTATGTTGGTGGGTTTCATGGATGCCTGGACTACATATTCATTGACATAAATGCTTTAGAGGTTGAACAAGTAATTCCATTGCCAAGTCATGAAGAAGTTACCACCCATCAGGCCTTGCCAAGTGTGTCTCATCCCTCAGATCATATAGCATTAATATGTGATTTAAAGTGGAAATAAGACTAACATTTGCATGGCATTTGTTCCGGGCCTTTAAAGAAGGAATTTGTTTACTTTAAGGGAACTTACCTTGTATCCCGGCTTGTATGTACCTTTATAAAGAAGGAAGCTAAACTGATTATTGGAAAAAAGTTCACATGCCTGTCATTTTGATTATAAATTTCTTACTGAGCGTTTTGTCTGATTGTTCATAACATTTGCATGACATAGCTTCCCCTTTCCCTTTTTCTACACTAATAGGAAGTCCAAATATATTTAAGAAAGATGAGGATGTTTTAAAAAAAAGTTAGATTATCATACCTTTTTATAGGTGTTTTTAACTGATTAAGAGATTATTTTGTTACAGATGTATGAATCTAATCTGATTTCTATAAAAGTACACATGAACTGAACCCTGTTTGTATAATTCAGAATAGGATATAAAAGAGGGTAAGCAAATGAGTTGTGTTGAATCAAATCAATTAAAACTACTTTCAATGCAGGACAAATGTCACCTCCTTCTTTTTAAATACTCAAAAATATAAATTTATTCATTTAGCATTCCTGATGCTTCTCTAGGCTTTAGCAAGCTGCATGTTCAGTGTACTACTCCTTTTTTGGACAAGATACTTTCTAACCAGATACCAACATCTGAATAGATTTGTACAATCAACATAAAACCATATTAAATTTTAGGATTAAAATGGCTTAAGAACCATTTTCCTTGCCCACTTAATGTATTTGTAGCCACTGAAAGGCTCTTCTTGACCTTTAAAAGAAATGGAAAAAAACCAGATTTAAAGACCAGTTGTCGATTATTGTAAACCAGTATCAAGTTTACTAAAAATAAAAATATGTAAGACCTGTATTTACTTTTGAGTATTGATTCCTACTGTTACCTATATCTAGCATTAGAAAACATACTAAAAGTTTTAGGTCAGTTTCCTAATACAGTTTGGGTGGGAAGGAGCTTTTTAAATTTATCTTGTCAGTTTTTGATTTGCAGGGAAGCATTAGTTGCTTCTGGAGAACAATTCCGTCCTGGTCTGGGGGGAGGGGAAGAAAAGAACACTTCACATAAGTAATATGTATCTAATTATTTGGGTGCAAATGCTTAAAGGTGACTTGCAAAGATTTTTAAAAGTTGGATTTGCTCGATTTTTTTTTTTCCATCATAAAGAAGGCCTGAAAGCTTTCTTAACTTAAAAATTTTTTTTTTTTTGCTTACACTTTCATTTTAGCAATAACAAGTCTAGTCTTTCCTGGTTATGTTGGGGAATATTTGGGATGTCTAAGGATGTACATTATACATATTATATTATATATTATGTACATTATATCCATACCTTACTGGAAATAATATTTAATTATTTAAACACCCACTACCCAGGGCTTCCTTTCTCCAAAATGTTGGTCATGGAAACTGAAGAGGTTCTGCAAACAAAAGATTTATAGAGTTTTACTAATGCTTCTTGTTTTAGTTGATAACTTTCCCTCAACTCCTGATATTATTGTCCTCATTTGACTAGTTTTCTGGTTATTAGTGCCTTCCAGGACAAAACAAGCTCTGAATGTCTAATACTGAAAAATCAAGAAGAATTCTCACCCCTATACATTATAAAAAGGCACATATCATGCAGATAGGAACACTAGAAATGCATTAGAACATTGTGGCTTCCTCATAATGCAAAAGTTAAACTGAATATTTAAAATGAAAAAAGTTGCTAAACTGAAAACTGTGGGGATGCACAGACTTAGGACATAAAAAAAACCTTACCTAACTCTGCTCCTGTTGCTTGACCCAAGGAACAACCAAACAGTGCAAACTAACCTGACACTCAGACAAGGTCCATACATGTACCTCATAGTAATAAATACAGTGGTAGCATTTTCATAGTACTATACATGTTGATATGGGCAATTGTTCCATGGTGTTTTTAAAAATGTGATATGTAAGCCTCCTATGAGCTGAACCCTTAATTATGTGACAGTTGGTACCAGTCAAACAAGTATGGGGGTCTAAGTATTGCCACTCTCCTTGGCACCTCATGGGCTATAGAGCCTCCTCACAGGGTAGGTGGCTGCTGCTAGGCAAGGATAGAGACTGAAACTGTTATAACCTTTATGGTGGGAGAGTAGAAAGAACAGGCCAGGAGAGGAACTTCTTTCTCTTACCAAGAGAAATGGGAGGAAAGTCCTATGGCACAAGGTCCAAGCACATGCACTGTTTCCTCTCCCTGGACTCTCTGTTGGAATGGAGCCTTCCCCCTTGTGACTGGTGCTGGCTATGGGAGTAGAGACAGACGCTGCTGCTGCTGGAACAGCCAACAGATAACTTTTACTTTCCAGCCCTCAGAGCCTTTTGAGCTCTTCCATTGAGGGGAAGAGAGATGATTCTTAGAAGGGAATGGGTGGAGCAGGCCTAAGCTGAGGGGCTGGAGTTCACTGCTGACAGACACCTATTGGTGGGAGGATGGTGGGGAAATGTGGATTAAGAGGGTTGCTGACCATGGAAAATTAACACTAACTGTACAACTGGTGTGAATTACCGTGGGATGTTACTATAACTTGTTACCTGCTGCTCTCAATTTGTTTTCATTTGGTGCATTTTGTGTTTAGACTGTAAGCTCTTGAATAGGGAGTGTTTGTGAAGCTTTTGGGTGCTCAAAAATAAATGATGAAAAATCATTTTTAATCAGACTAATGTACATATGTAAAAACATGCCGTAAGTACATGTTTATACCACCCTGCTTACCAACTATGTATCCATTGCATCTTGCATGTAAGATATTTTGATTAAAGTTGTTTTCTGATAAGGCCTTTGAGTCTTAAATCATGTATTTCACCTGTGGTGGTGAAGAACTCTGGGGCAGAAGGCTTTTTATTCTTGTACGTAATTGTCTAGGGTAATTCTCTTTCTGATAGCCTATATTCCAGTGTGGCCTATACTTTTGTGGTTCAAAATCATATAGCCAATTCACCATCATTTACATGTATAAACTGTAGCATCACTGTACTCTATCTCCCTGCTGTTTGTACCTTTTGAAAGCAAGCTATCCAGTACAGATGCCTATGTGTGTGGGGGAGGGAGCTCTCAGACTTAATAGAGTTGTGAACTCACCAGCTCTGGTAACTAGTGTCATGGAAAAAATATTTATGTATTTCTAACTCGTAGAGCCATTGCCACATGGTCTGTCAGCTCTGCTGTCTACCAGTAAGCAGCCTTCCATGGTCATGGACCAAAGTTAGATAGATAAGTTCTGAAGTAAAGTAATTGCAATATGTGGATGCTTGTGCTTGCTTTGGGAAAAAGTAATGCTGAATGAAACACTTGATTGTGAATAGAGTTATTGAGAGTAAGATATTTTATGTTGGTTTCACAAAGTTCTGTACAGCCATTCAGCAACTTTATCAGGATTACACTGTGGGACATGGGATAAGGCACTTAAAACTTTTTATGCCTCAGTTTTCATATCTACAAAATTTAGCTAATATATCCCAATTACGGTAAAACACTTGGAAGGCCTCCAAAGGGGATAAAGAAGTGCAATGTGTGCTCTGTTAGAGTATACAGTGGCTGGATTTCAGAATGCCTATAAGTATATTTAAACAGCTAGAGTAGCAAGGGAGGAAGGAAATGTTGATTGACTCTCCCCCTGGCTTCAGAAGCAACTAACGCAGCTGTTTTGCCTTTAAAAATTATGGGCAATGCTTAGGAATAGCATAACACCTCTTCATGGCAACGGTGCAAGCTTGCACTAGATACATCCACCACAGCCTGTAATGAAGTTCTTCCTCTCTCTCTTGCTTTTCAAATATCTGTGGCTGTACCAATGGGCTTGTCTGTGATGATATAATTGGTCTCTTTGGAAAGGGTGATCCCCTGAGACTTGATGCAAGCAACATGGCGGCACAACCCAGCATGTCCAGTAAGGCTATGAGTAGTGAGAATGTTGAGGGGAGGATACATAGCCAGGGGGAAGGCCCAGATAGGATAAGCCCTTTCTTCCTGACTCTACTGTGTTACCTAAGGGTGAGGAGGGATGAAGGTACAGAGGCTACCTCTCTAATCTGGTATATTGGTGACTACATGGCTGGGGGTTTGTCTAGTATCAGGGCAGTGATAACAGTTGGCTCCAGCTATGGTTTTGGTGCCAAAAAGGGGGGGGGGGGGGAGAGGAGGAGTAAGACAGAGGAAATCAATAACAATGTGGAAAGTAGATGGGGCTGTGATCACAGAGACCCTGGGTGCTAATGGTTCAGGTTCCAAGGCATTTGGGCCCAGGCTCAGTGAGAAAGGGCCAGGCCTAAGATTACTGTAGTCTGCCAAATTAGAGGGCAGCACCTGTGCAGACTTGGAAGTTAGTACCAGAGTCTCCTCAGGTTTATGGCCCTTGTATGAATGAACCTGAGATTAATCATGTGGCTAGTGACCCTTCAGTGTCAGCTTATCAGTTACTAGGGACAGGAACCTGCCTAGCAGATGTCTGGGCTAATGATGAATAATAGGTCCACAAAGCAGACAGAACCTGGGAGGGTGGCATAGAATCACAGCTCTGGGGGGAATTAATAGGTCTAACTGAGGCCAGGTTGTAGCCTCCCTCCCAGTGGCTGAAGCAGCCTGCATTGGTCTCTCTAGAAGGAACCACTTCAGCAAGGTGGCTTTCACACTGTATTCTTGGAGAACGAGTGACAGAACATTGCTCCAAGACGTTCTTCTCTACAACAGAGCAAGCACCTGGGATGCCTATCCTTAAGGGACCTCAAACCTTCACCAAAAAAAGGAGAGATACAGTCATACAGAAGGCCTGCTGGGGTTGTGTGTCACACCCATCCTGCCTTAACCTAGCCCCACAGGCAAAGATTACCCCTATGGGTAAGGGATTACAGAGTAAGATTTTAGGCTTCACACACACACACCCCGTTATACTATTCCCCTCACTTACTTTTACAGAAATACACACGTTTGACAAAAAAATTGTATTGCTAATAATTTAACTTAAAACTAGGACAAACAACAAAGTATTTACAATGGAATTGTACACAGCATAGAGCCGTTCACAATTTAATACCAAGCACTTTTTCTGTCTGCAAATCATTCAGGAACCGCTGCCAGATACTGATCAAACAGTTTACTTGAACAAGTTTTGCTGATGGGTTGCTCATGAACTGTTCGCTTCAACTAGCCCCTATTTGTGATAGGGGAGTTGACTCAGGTTTCTGCCCTGTATTTAAATGGATTACTAGAATATTTTGAAAAAGGCAAATAATGAATTACAGATCCGTATGAATGGCCATAGCTAAATGCCATTATGTGAAGCATAATTATTCCCCCAAGATTCAGGCAAATAAAAACCCATCCATTTTTTGCAAACTTTCATATGACTCATAAAGGGAGCAAAGTAAAACAGATGATCTGTTCAGAATTCAACCATATATTTTTTTCAATATTTGGCCATCTTGGCTATAGAATATTCCTAATCTTCTGGTATATACAAATATAAAATATTCTGCATGAAGTTATGTTAAAAGATTTTTAGGTCAATGCCAATTTGTTCATTATATTGCACTGAGCTCCACATTCAACAAAGAGTAAAAATCCACCTTCGGGAACTCAGGATTTCTTATTATAGCAGTCAGAGCACTAGCCATCTTCATTAGTCTTTTGTGTCCAGTTCAGAGAGTTAGTTTCCAAAACACAATCTCAGTTTGAACGGACTTTGGAGTTGGAAATGACTTATTAGATTAGTGCGTTGGTCCCTCTTTCAGTTTAAAATCATCTGACTTGCATGGAAAGCATGCGTGAGCAATGACTGCATGGCTAGATCAGAGAGGATGCATCAGATATAAACTACTATAAAAAGCTACAGTGCCTTTTAATCATAGGATTAGAAGGGACCCCTATAGGTCATCTGGTCCACACCCCTGCACTGAGGTATTATTTTTACTTCAGTGAAGACCAAGTATTCTCTAGACCATCTGTGATAACTGTTTGTCTAACCTTTTTCTTAAAAGCCTCCAGTGATGGGGATTCTACTGCCTCCCAAGGTAATCCGTTCAAGTGCTTAACTACCCTTTCACTTAGGTTAGACATTAGGAAAAAACTTCCTAACTTTCCCTTATTGAAATTTAAGCCCATTAATTTTTTCTCATCCACTGAGGACAGGAATAGTATCATCACTCTCTTCTTTATAAAAAGAAAAGGAGTACTTGGGGCACCTTAGAGACTAACAGATTTGTTTGTCTCTAAGGTGCCACAAATATTCCTGTTCTTTTTGTGGATACAGACTAACACAGCTGCTATTCTGAAACCTCTCTTCTTTATAACAACCTTTTACGTAGTTGAAGGCTTATGGCCCCATTCACTCTTCTCCAGCCTAAACAACCCCTTCCCCTCAAAAAAAAAAAAAAAAAAAAATCTTTCCTCAGACATTTTTAGACCTTCAATCATTTTTTATTGCTCTCCTTTCACTTTTCTCCAATTTGCGCACATCCTTCCTAAAGTATGTGCCCAGAACTGGACACAATATTCCAGTTAGTAAAATAGTTCTTTGGGTTTGGCTAAGAATAAAAGGGGATAAGGACATGTTTTAACTATTTATATGGCCCTCAGCATTGTGTCTCAGTGCCTTCGCTATAGAAAGGCATTTATACATATTTGCAGTGTTCTAGGAAACGTGCTAATAGTGAGGCAGTACATGGAGCATTCCAACAGTGGCTCAGAAGGAGGCCTCTTGAGGATGACTAAGGCCCCACGAGGGAGCGAGATGTCTTAACTATACCTTAAACATGAAGAAGGCCCTTAAGGAATGTATACACTGTTGGGAAAGAAAAGATTGAAGGTGAATGTACCAGAGCATAGACATGCCATAGGTGAATCCTGAAAGAAGCAAACGGCAGTGCTACTGGTTTCATGAACTGTAACTAGTTTAGGATCTTTGGCACCTCTACTGGATCCAAATTATTTGGGGCTGCCCCTGTGGGGGGAACAAATTAAATAAAAATCTTTTCCACTCTGAGTAAGTCTTCCTGTTTTGTATGAGAATCCTCTGAAACTGTAGGGAACAGTCTGTCAGATCAGCCAACATCCAAGCAGTCAGATGTCTGGATGCAGGATCTGACTTTGGTTCCGAGACAGTACATCTGGCAGCTGTAAGGGAGGTCAGATGTCCACAGCAGGTCTGGTAGCTAAAACTGTCTTGGCCAGTAAGGAGCTATCGTGTTGACCATAGCTTTATCCTTCCTGGCCTTGGAAACTATCCTGGTGACCAAGGGAAACCGTGGACAGGCAGAGGAATCCTCAAGACCATTAAAGAAATGGTGTCCGGTAACAAGCACAGGCTCATGCCTCCACTGCAAGTTTGGGTACTTGGTGTTGTCTACTGTGGCGAACAAGTGTCTTTTAATCAAATCCTGGAAGACTTAAAAACTCATCCATGGAAGCCATGGATGGGGGAATCAAACCACTTCATCTGGTGAGGATGATGAGATGGCAGGAAGCGGTTGTTCTGATGAGCGATAGCATCCATTGTATTCCTCCTCACCCTCCACAAGTTGAGGTTAGGGCAGGTGAAGAACCTGGAAGTTTTTCCTCCAGAGAAGGAAAATTAGCATCATTTACAATTTTTAGAGCAAGTTTCCTAGAATATGGTCTTGCTCTACTGACCAAGGCCAGACTGGACTCACTGGAGAGACATACATAGTGAATACCAGGGTGGGGTCTATCCTGTGGGTTTCTGACGATTTTCTGGTACCCAACAGGGATTTTTCCCTCAACTCTCAATCAGACTCCACTGTACAACCCCCCAGGTGAAAGGACTTGCCTAGGAGAACGAAGAAAAGGAATAAACCTCTTCCAGAGACTTGGGGCATTCGAAGCTACAAGCATGTCCCCTGGGTGGCAGATGGGGGGGAAGTGTTCACCTATGGAAAACTGCAAATAATGAATAAGGAGCTGTGGACTTAAGGTTGTGCATGAGGCTGGTATCTCTAGCACATAAAAACAAAATTACTTCAGAAACACACACCAGGAGCCATAACAGTATGCAGCAGGCTCAAACAAGAGATCGACTTGATGTGAAGAATATGATGGACATTGGTCAAATCCATAAGGAAGCCCATGTCCTGAAAAATCCCTTGCTCAAGGCAAGATCAATAATGAAAATTGGATTCTGGAATGTGAGAACATACAAAGCTACTGAAACTGCTGAAGTCATTAACAGATAGAAAGACCCCAGACCTTGGTCACCACCATCCTGAGAGATGTCCTGACCAGGCCAGAGAAAAGGCTACAGATAATACTACCACCTCTACTGGCTCCAGTTGAATCGCAGCCATCACCTGGGATGAAATGGGATTGGACTTTAACAGCAGCAGCTCTAGCTAATCTCAACTAACTTCTTCTCACTCCCTGTAAAAGACAGTTACCACGATCTTTTATACCTTCTAAGAGACTGTCAGACAAGGGTTCCCCCCCCTTAAAAAAAAAACAAAACAAACACCTTTGTCCAGCTAAAGGGAAAGGGAACAAGGAATGTTGATAAAATTAAAGCCTTATAGTTGTCATAAACATACAGCTAAGGGTAGCATAAAACCCCTCCTTTATCTGTAAGGGGTTAAGAAGCTCAAATAACCTGGTTGGCACCTGACAAAAAGGACCAATAAGGGAAGAAGATGCTTTCAAATCTGTGGGGGGAGGTTTTGTTTGTGCTCTCTCTTGGACAGAGAGGGACCAGGGAAGGAAAAAAAGTCTCCTAAACCCTACCTGAAATAAGCATCTAAGGTTACAAAACTGGTAACTAAAGCAAGACAGATTATCTTTTTTTTTTAGCTTGTGAAATTTCCCTGTGCTAAGAGGGAGGTTTATTCCGTTTTTTGTAACTTGAAAGTTGAGCCTAGAGGGGAATCCTGTGTTTTAAATCTTCTTACCCTGTAAAATTACCTTACATCCTAATTTTACAGAGGTGCTTCTTTTGCTTTTTTCTTTATTATAAAGTTCTTCTTTTAAGAACCTGATGGGTTTTTAGAGTTCTAAAAACCCCAAGGGTCTGCTCTGTGTTCACTTGGTTAACCTACTGGTTGGTATACTATTCTCAAGCCTCCCTAGGAAAGGGGGTGAAGGGGCTTGGGGGGATATTTTGGGGAAATAGGAACTCCAAGTGGTCCTTTTCCTGAATCTTTGTCTTAATCACTTGGTGGTGGCAGCAATACCGTCCAAGAACAAGGAAAGGATTTGTGCCTTGGGGAAGTTTTTAACCAAAGTTGGTAGAAATAAATTTAGGGGGTCTTTCATGGAGGTCCCCAGATCTGTACCCCAGAGTTCAGAGTGGGGAGGGAACCCTGACAATAGTTTTTCATTTCAAATGCTTTCACTGCTTTTCCTTTTTTCCCCCTGTATCTTTAATCAAAGGTGAGAAAGATTTATAATGGTGTGCTTGCCGCAGTACTAAGCGGTCTGAGGTCTCTGTATACCAAACCCTGGACCTTGTTTACCACTGTTTAATGCTGAACAGCGACTGGATTACATTAACACCTTTGGCTCATTTATTCCATCTAAATACATACAGCAAAAAGGGGGAAGGAGGGGAGAAAGAGGTTAACATTATGTAGAACAATAAAGAAGCCAAATCCACCAACATGAAATGCAGGAGCCTGAACAGACCAGCAGAAGACTGAACTAAAAATGGCAAAAAACTGGTGGATGCCATATGCACCTGAGGGATGTGGGAAGATAAAGAAGTGGGGCAGTTCTATTGGGTATGTTGTCTTGCAGTCCACATCACAGGCTACTCCTGGGGGGAATTCTGCACCAAAAATTAAAAATTCTGTGCATGTTTTAAAATTCTGCATTTTGTCAAAACACCACAAAATAATCATGCCAGTTTCCATTATTTTAGTAATTTATTTCCAAATATCTGTCAGCAAGTATGTCCGTAACAATACAGACAACAAAAGAGATTCAGGAAATGTTTTTTGACAAATAGATTCCTTACTAGACATATTCATACAGAGCTTTGAATAATAATTCATTTAAACTACTATACAGAAACGTAGTTCCCACACCCCTCAGAAACAGTGCAAAGGCTTGAGGGAGTCAGGGGTAACTGAGGAGCTGAGGGAGAGGAAAGTAATTGCTGGCAGTGAACCTGGAGGGTTGTTGAGGAGAGGGAAGGAGACCGTATGTAACAGGGTTGGTTTTTTTGGGCGGGGGGGGGAGAAGAGCGGGGATTGTTAGAGAGAGTTGGGGAGCATCCCCCATGCAGACCCTTGCCTCTCCCATTCATTCAGGCACATTCAAGGCCCCATCCCCATCTTTCCCTGCACACCCTGTCCTCATGTATCCCTGAACCCCACTCCCATTCAGCCCCTGGCTCAATGCTGTCCCCCAACTTGCTCCTATGCCCTCATCCCAGTCTGTCCTCCCCTACTAGCCCTTCTGAACCCCAGTCTGGGTACCCCACTGACCATCCCCCCATATATAGTTCTCCCTCACCAGACCCCTCAGGCATGTCACTGTGAGAAAAACAGCCTATGCGCTCTCCCTCTTTGTGATTGATGGCTCCAGCTTGTGAGCCAACTGCCTGCTCTTCTGGCACCATAGCAGCCCCTGCTGGGCGAAAGGCATAACTGCAGCACCTTTCCAGCAGAATGTATTATTCTGCAGAGAAAAAATATCTGCAGGGGACATGAATTCTGCACATGCACAGTGCTGCAGAATTCCCCAAGGAGTAATAGGCAGACAATGGCCTAGCGGTTTGACAGTGACCTTTTGCAGAGTCTTGATAAGAGGTAATCTGGTACCAGCACCACTGCAGGTCCCTTGGATGAAAACTGCACCCTAGCAATACAGTGAGTCCCAAGAATCAGGCAGCATCAAGATGGTAGACAATGCTGCACAGAGGGTTTCTGTGGAGGCCACTTGGTGCCAAGGCACCCAGTACTGGAGACAACACAGTCCTCACACTGCACAAAAATAGTGTCAGCACCAGAATGGGACTCCCCTAAGGCTCTTTCATCTAAAAGCCTGAAGGTAGAGTCTGTCCCCTAGTCAGAGGGAATTGGTGTCTGCCTAGGTCCCAGGAGTGACACTGATTTTGGCTCCTTACAGAGGAAATCACTTTTGAGTGGGGCCTGTAAGAAGTGGCCTGAGTGCTCAAACAAAACAAAAGACCCAAAATGAACTAATCTTAACTACAAACCTGCACTAGTGTCTCTTGCTCAGAGCACGTTAGCTAGCACTACTAGGTTCCGTCTTCCAGGTATTAAGAAGGAACTGAGTGGTAGCTGAAGCCTCCCGGCTCTTTATGACTTCACCTATGGGGCACAAATAGACACTGCTATTTAAAAGAAACCAATCTCACATGCATAGGTCACATGCACACAGAGTGGAATCTGTATAGACAATCACTCAAAAAAGAGGTAGATTATATTATTTGACATACCCTTATAAACTGTGATTTACTTCTTCACCCACTCCAGAGCAGCACATCAGCACCACCCTATGCCTTTAACCTTTGCTCCCCTCTTCTCCAAGATCAAGTTGTCCTCACAGAGCACCTAGCAGATGGGACCACAATTCTAATCACTGAGAAGCAGCATGTGATGCCCCTGGACCATCCTCCCAGAAACAAATTTTTTTAAATTCTTTGTTCAGTTCAACATAATTTAAAATACTTCAGAAGAATAACTTCAGCAATTCTACTGGTAGCCAAGGTAACAAATATCTAAGAATTTTTAATTGATTCTGTCTTTGCTTATAGTCATAGTTCAGGGTAAACTGTACCTTTGACCCCTCATTCAGTCTCTCCATGAGCTCCTCTTTCAAGTGACAGGCCCAGTCTCTGCACTTCTCTCAGAACGTAATCTTGCAATCCACACCACTTTTACATTAGGTCTCCAAATTACAGCACCCCTCGTTACCAACTGGATCTCCTAGGCAGCTTCAACTGACTTTGGCCCCTGCTAAAGACATCCCCTCAGGAGTTGTAACCAGCGGGAAAAATACAGTGAATCAGAACGATTTCTTCAAAACAAAGCATTATTTAAGTATCCATAAACACATAGCAATCAGAGAGACAAAAGGTTACAGACAAAAAGAACTACACAAGTACCTTACCTAAGTCTAGCATTTCCCTCAAGACTTTGGTAGGCCAGAATTATCCCTCATACTCCAACCTCTAGGAGAAGAGGATTAGTGTGTCCCCAGCAGTTACTGGCTCCTCTCCTGACTCCTGGTCAGCTTCGGGGCTAGGGTCCCTTCCAAACTTTGTTTTTCCCCATTGGATACCCTCTCATTTGGTGTTACCGGCTAATCTGCTGATCAGAGCATGGTAGTAATAAACCTTCAAAGGAACTGAAATCAGTATTGTTAAGTGTTGGAGATTTACCTCTCTATAGCTATTGGCTAGGTTTCCACAGAGTTGCAAAAGAAAAAAAAAAAAAACAACCCACCCCCCACCCAGAATGGATTTAACTCTTTGCACCCAAGCAGCAGACAGCAGGATAGTAATCAAACAGAAGTACATATAATATTCATTAACAAAAATAATAAAATAAAAAAATATAGCTTTCCCATGTTCCTCACACTTATCAATAAATTTGTATAAGGCTTGCATCATTTAATCAACATTGCTATTTCCAAAAAAATTCCACCACCATCCCACATGACTAGCTAAATCTGGAGAATTGTAAGAATATGGTTGTGGAACAGCTGCACTGATAAAAAGTAAAGACTTATATTTTATCTTCTGGAAGTTAATCAGAACTCGTCTCCCAAATGCCAAAAATCCTCAGTGAAGCGGGAAAGACATCTGTTGGATATTCAGAACACTCTGAGCACCAATGGCAATGGAGTCAAGCAAGAATTCATTTGTTTTACATCGCAAGCTGCTACTCTAAAGTTCAGATGGGTCTCTCGGGTGGAGGAGGAAAGAGAAAAAGGAAGCAAGGAAGGACCTGGTGAAGCTCCCATGGATTTGGTTGGATTTTCCAAAACAGGTTGCTGCTACCATTACTAAAGCATCAGAATAAATCCCTATAGATGTTCAAGTTTTCATGCAAGCACCACCAGAACTTGTTTGTTGCTTTGCTACTGCAACCCACATTGTGCATACAACTATGAAACAGACATGCATGCTTTTTGGGCAGTTTGTATTTGTTTTATTACAATTTTAACTGTTAGTATTTTCATATCTGAACATCTTAAAAGGATTTTTAGATTTACAGCTTCAAAAAAAGACACTTACAGAATTATTTAAGCCTTGATGACAATTACCTACTGCACTGTATACAAGTTACCTGCCCATCTTCAGGGACCCTTCCTCGAAAATTGAAAATCTGAGATTTGTGTTCACAAACTACAGAACTCAATTTATGGAAAAAAGAATAAGACTGTCAAATGTTCGTATCAGTTTCACAATTTTAAGATTCAATAAGAGCATACACAAAACTATACATTTTATCATTTTATTAGGAATAATTCCAAGTGGGTTATGAAGAAACTAATCCATTGAGTTTGATGATTTTTCCAAAATTTTTCTTTATGAAGATATGTTCACCAATAAACAGTAAAACTTCAGCAGAACTATTATACACTGGGCGAAAACATTCAGGCTGATACCAAAAGCAACATGCAACATAAAAAGATACAATATAAAGGAAGACAATCTGCTGAATATTAAAAACCACCTCAACGTGAGCTCTTTGCAACCAGCACAGAACTATGCTACCCATCAAATCCAATTCACACAAAGGCAAGTTGGGCTGATGGAACCCAAGGTTAATAAAATGTTCCTTAGTGCAGTAGGTCTGAATAGTGTTTTAGAGCATTTTTTGGGCTGGAACAAGTCTTTTTTTGGCAAGGGAGAGAAATAAATATAAATGGAATGCTACATTTTTAAATCAGCAGACTGTCTGAGGAATGAAATAATAAGGTATCAGTAAACTAAGTATCAGTAGCAGGGAGGAAATCTTTAAAAAACATTACTTAATTTATTGGGGCTCAAAATGTATTCAAAACAGATTTTAAAGGTGTCACAACAACTATATTCAGGCATTTAACCTAACAAGGGAAGTAAAAATCAGAAGATACACTTTTTTCCAAGTTAAGGAGTTTGTTTTTTTTAAACCCAAGCATATTGCTACTTCTGCAACATATAGCTTGGTAAACAATAATTGGCAACAAAATAAGTTGAAACGCTGTAATATCCTGCCCAAACCCGTTCCAGATACTGTTTAATAACCAAGATGCAAACTAATTTTGTTGTAACAAGCCTAGACCACTTATATCAAACATGTCCCTGGTGAGAAAGTCATCCAGTTTGAGTTAGCGTTTTGAGAGCTCATTTGACAGCCAGTCAAGTCCCTCATACAGACCAGTTCCTTGTGTAGCGCAGGTCGCTTGGACATACCACTGTTAAGGAACAAAAATATAAAATAAAATGAAATGTGAACTTTAAAATACTGAATTCCTACATACTACCAGGGTGTAATTCTTATGGTACGATATAATGTAGTTTGATCCCAACAAGTATGTTTTTCCAAAACTTATTTCACACCACCACCACCAAAGCCTAACAGTAAGAGAAGATATTTTCAAGAAAAAATTTTAAATTAGCTATTGGGTTTTGAAGAATCTCCTGCTATGTCTACCTCCCAAATACTGACACATTATATTAGTGCACAAGAATCAAAAGTGAAACTGAAGATGAATAAAAAGTGTAAAATGTAAAGAATTTTTGTAAATTAAAATTCTTTGTTTTAATCAGGTGCTATTGAGGTCACAGGTAAGGAATTTTTACTACATGATTTAACCTCTCTCTTTTTAAAACCAGTTCATAATGACATAAGCCACAGCTGTCAACATGAAGAGGTAAAGTGATGCAAAAAAATGCAATGAGGAATTATATAAAACAGTGATTTAAAAGCCCCCAATAAAAGTTGTGTGTAGATGAAGCCTCCCTTATATCCTGTAGGGCATTTTTATCATAGATTGTTCCCTAAAAACTCTTGGACACAATTCCATTCTCAGTCTGTCTTCAAAAGAACAAACAGAAGAGTAGAGTAAAGCCAACACACAAAGTTAAAACATGCCCCAAAATATTCAATAGTCTGTAATGGTTGTACCTTCCTATTTAAAAAAGGAATAATGAAGCCTTTTATTTGCTCTTGATTACAGAGTTTGTATTTTATACGTCACTCTT
Organism: Lepidochelys olivacea; assembly: GCF_965140295.1. Taxonomy (NCBI): domain Eukaryota; kingdom Metazoa; phylum Chordata; order Testudines; family Cheloniidae; genus Lepidochelys; species Lepidochelys olivacea. The sequence continues at coordinate 25,296,166 of NC_140417.1, read as the reverse complement.
TTGTAGAAATAACACTTTGTGCATGTCAAATACACATTACATCTTTTCAAGGAGGGGCAAAAAAAATGAAAGCTTAAAACTTAAAGAGTACATTTGCTTACAAAAAAATTGACTAAAACTTTAGTACTTACAGTTCTGTTACGCAGAGACTGAAGACCTAGTTTATCTGTCATTTCACTGATTGCCATGGCATTTGGCAAGTCTTGTTTGTTCGCAAAAAGCAGTAGCACTGCATCTCGCAACTCATCTTCCTGAAGCTAACAGGATAAGAGACCATGCTAGTTATTTTTCCATTTAATTACTGTAAAAAGCATCTAGAGATGCAATTAAGAAATAAAGGACAAAGTGCTGCAAGCTTTTTCATTCTCACTCTTGAAATCACAGTGAGTAGCTTCTGATTGAGATCATCAAGTACCCATGGTACAAATTGCACTAGTGTAGGTAAAGCAACATTGTTTCAAACAGCAGTTTAGATCTAATTTGTATCGACAGCTCAATGTCAACAGATTACTTTTCTTTTGGGTTTTACATCCCAAAGGAATTGGGTGAAGTCATTAGTAGTTCTCAACCAGAGTCCACTCATGTTCTAAACAATTTTAGATAAGTAGTGATGAATTATTTGAAAAAAGGTCTACAATACACGTTTTAAGACTTCCTGAAGGTGCAAGGGTTTTGAAATTTCAGCAAAACCGGCATATTCACCATTTGCAGAAAAGCTGACTTGGTAAAGTAAATACAGAAGATGTCAATTCTGTTCCAAAAGATATTAATATTTACCATTTTCTGCAGTTCTTCTGCTGCTTCCTGAATTCTCTCTCTGTCATTGCTATCTACCACAAAAATGAGACCCTGCAAAAAGTTAAGCAGCTTTGATAAGTCGCCATAAAACTTAAGCATACAGTGGTGTTCTAAGAAAAAGATTACATGAATTATTGTGAAGGAGTACAGTTCTGGCTGCTCCCTCCCTAAGAAATGCAAGTTTGAAAAAGTAGTAGTCTTTTAATTAACATATACAGAGAAAGATCATGGACTACATGAGGTAGACTCTTCAGTCAGCTAGGTCATCCGCAGACATGACATGAACATACACTGTGAAAATTAAGTTCGGCTACTTAAACAGAAAGGTTTTAAAAACAAAAAACAAAACCCCCACACACAAACAAGGCTACAATTCCCAGACTGTAATCTGCATATCAGAATTTCAGGGAAAGATAACTGGCCAAATTGTGATAGTTTTCCTTATTTTCATATGTTCCATTGCACCAAAGACACGTTATCTAGACACTATTAAAAATGTCCTCCATCCTATAAAGCTGAGCGTTCTCAACCCTTTTAAGTATAATTTAGTTTTTAAGAAATGTGTTTTACCAAATGTTCCTAACACCACTTCCGACACTGACATTTCTCTTTTAAAGAGCTTATTCCATACTGCCTTCCACTCCTTCAGGTGGGGATTTTAAGTCTTACAGTTCCAGCCTACCCTCCTCTGAAGAAGCAGATTCTCCCACTTTGAAGGTCCCTGGTGATGCTTCCATAGTAGGTCTGAAGATGTAAGTAGGATAACATTTTTAGTCCTCAACTGATACGCTGTGCCAGTCCCTTTGTCTAGTCACATTCCACCACATACTCCTATTTGTACATGCCCCAGGATCATGCCTGTGCTACTGCAGACATAAGTTTCCTGGCAACAATCCTGCACAAAGCAGAGCAACAAGCATGAATCTCCTCTGATGCTGGGGTGTATAGAAATGTGATAAATTACTTGTCTTTCCACTAACTACCTAAAAAGCACATTGTAATCCCCTGCAGTGATGACAGAAGCAGTGAAGTGAACTTGACATTGCCCCGATCATCAAACAACCAGCAACACTACCCCAATTAACGGTTTTCCAGGAACATTTTTAGATACTTTATAAGCAAAGGGAGCCCAATAAACAGAACTTGTATTTAAGCATATTGTATAGAATATTCACATGCACATTTTTAATACATATTTATTCTACTCCAAGTAAAAATGTATCTTATCTGTCTTCAGTTTGGTTAAAAGAGAAATACCTACAAGGGCAGCTAGGCATTAAACTTACTTCTTTACTTGAAGTCCCTCTTCAGTTTCAGGAGGTTAGCAGACAAAGCATCAAATTTAATGAGGTGAGAAAGTCCATCACATAGCTCAGTGACCCTTTGGCACTTCAAGGAGCAACACTGGCAGGTCCCTCATGGGAATCCCGTCTATCCCAGTCAGACTATATTAAGCTATGTCTACACTAGGAGTACTTTACTGCTATTGGAATTCTGGTATAATGCACCAGCAAAGTGCTCCTAACGTGGATATATCCGAGGGCATGTCTACACTTAACTCTGGAGCGATCGATCCAGCAGGGGTCAATTTATCGCATCTAGTGAAGATGTGATAAATCGACCACCAAGCGCCCTCCTGTCAACTCTGGTACTCCACACAAGGGCTAGAAGCATAGGCGGAGTCGACGGAGGAGCATCAGCAGTCAACCTACCGCAGTGAAGACACCACGGTAAGTAGCTATAAGTACATCAACTTCAGCTACGCTATTTTCGTAGCTGAAGTTGCGTAACTTAGACCGACTTGCTCGCCACCACCCCCGCCCTAGTGTAGACCAAGCCTTAGTGTGGATACAACTATACCAGCAAAACTATTCTTGTACTGGCATAGTAAAATTACAATTCCCCCTTCCCCTTAGAGAAAAAACAAGTATTTGCTAAAAATACAGTTTTGCTGGTATAACTGTATATACACTAGAGGAATCACACCTCTTCACATCCCTGACTGACAATGCTATGATGGCAAAAGTATATAGTGTACACCAGCTAAACAGAAACAAAAAAAAGCCAAGGATCCTCAGAATTCCAGCAGATATGGTGGGGACCAACTCATGAGAAGAAAATGGAAATGGTGGCAGACCATTTTCTGGAGATACTGTACACAGTGGTATTCATTTTAATATGAACGTATGTGCAAATTTTTTTACTTGTAAAACATCAGAACTCATACCTGTGTGTTTTGAAAGTAATGCCTCCAAAGAGGTCTAATTTTATCTTGACCACCAACATCCCAAACTGTGAAACAAATGTTTTTATATTCTACTGTTTCCACATTAAAACCTAAAAAGAAAGAAAAAAATGGTTAAATAGTAAATCTGTCAGTTGTCCTCTTAAAAATAGCAACTTTACTTTCTAAAGAAAGCTAGATGAGCTGTCTTGTGTACACACACACACACACACACTTTCTTTTTTGTTATGATCAAGAAATTCTCATTTTATGAAATTTGGGACTAAGAGTCCAACTCGATACTAATTTCTATTCTGGGGAACATGTATCTCCCACTACCCCACAAACTAGCTCTTGAAACAAAGGTCCTACAATGAAAAATAGTTAGGTCTTTTCTCCCTCAGGAGAATTGAGGATTTTAAAGTGAATGATTCTGTAGTTCAATTACATTTAACATTAGTAATTCAATGAGAAGCAATCATTAGTTCTCTTACCAATAGTGGGAATTGTGGTGACAATTTCTCCTAGCTTCAGTTTATACAGGATAGTTGTCTTACCAGCAGCATCCAAACCAACTAAAAAAAATATATAAAGTTTAATTTTAGTTTCACAGTATTAACTAATTCATGCTCTTGACAAATATTCCACTTAACAACAGGGTGGGGATTCACTTTTCAGTGAGCAACGGGTAAGTTCCTAAATAGCACCCCAAAAAAAGGTGGATTCACCAAGTATGTTTCTTTCCTTCCTTCTCCACCCATCACTTGAGGCAGAAGCCAATCAGCTAAGAATTCAAGTTTAATACCAGAGTTCCATTCTCCATTTACATGATCAGAAAGCTATGTAACTTTCTTCTTCAGGCATCATGTAAGTGACTAGTAGGAGTTTTCATTTGTTTTTAAACAAACTTTGCAGTTTACATGTAAAGGTTTTGCTCTAGCAGGTTTTCATGTATTTGACATGCCTTGCAATATTTTCTAGGCAGCAGCCAGAAGTTCTCTCTCCTCCTTCACTTATTCAGCATCAGATTGGAAGCTACTTTCTTTCTTCTCAAATGCAGACCTTGTCTGTTATTGATCCCTTTATTACCTTCAGATCTGGCTACTGCAGCATGCCCCACCTGAGACTACTCTTGACCACTTCAAAGTTTCAGCTAACATGAAATGCAGCAGCTCACTTAGAGCTATTTTACACTACCTCACTACATCAGTGCAGCTGCACCACTGTAATGTATCTGGGGAAGACGTGCTATGCCGACAGGAAAGTGTTCTATCAGCATAAATTACTCCACCTCAACGAGAGGCGGAAGCTATGTCGGTGGGAGAGCATCTCCTGTTTACATAGCACAGTATGGACACCACTTAAGGTCGAAGTAACTTAAGCCACCCTGTTGAGTGACATAACACCCCTGAGCGATGCAAGTTACATGAACTCAAGCGGTAATGTAGACAAGCCCTTAGTGACATTCCATATATGGAGAGCATATAACACCTGTGATCCACAGACTACACTGAACAATTTACTTTCTGGAACAACGCAAACTATTTTTTATATAGAAGCCCTACGTGGTTTTGTCATGGCTACCCATAATACATGTCTCCATACACTATTCTAGTCTACTGGGCTGTTCGGGTTAACAGTCCCCACTTCTGAACTCTGCTCTGGAATTTGTTTCCTTGCTGCTCCAACAAAACTCTAGTTTGTTGACCTTCCAGGCAGACTGTGGTGTGATGTGGGGTTTGTTTGTTTCCTTTTTGAGTTGATTTTTAATTTATTTCTATTTGTACATTTAAAAAATGTGTGTGTATTTTAAGTGGACATGTACCCACAGAACTTTAAGAGGAGCAGCTTTTGCAAATAAATATCTGGAAGTCTATCATGGTGTTTCCAAATACTGTCAGCTGAGTGGATTGATACGTATTTTGAGAAGTATTAGAATTTAGACTCTGTCCCAGAAAACCAGTTCAACACACATTTGGAAATGTATTATACCCTACTGCACATGTCCATGAATAAATGTTATTTAAGAAGTAAACTGCAAGAATGAGTGTTCAATGGGTAAATGCAACAACCATTTTAATTAAAATACCATTTGAGAAACTCAGAGCTTTCAGTAGAACTTTGGGAACACTTTTCTCAAACAAACAAAAATGAGAGAACTAAAAAATAAAAAACAAACACCAAAACTCTTTCTGGTAGTATCAGCATACTCAGCAACCTTTTCTTGTATTACTATACCCATTCTCCAATACTGTAGCATGTTTTGAACTAATGTCTTACTTGCTATTTTTGTAGCCGTCCTACACTCCATATTGGGGTGTTTGACATCAAGCTGTACACTGATAAATAAGGCAGTTTTCATAGTGTTGTAATATAATGTAATTTCAGATTACTCAACCACTTATGCAGAATGAAACCAGACCCTTAAAAACCTCTTCCTTCTCAAAGGATGCTAACTGCTTAATTACAGTATATTTTCCATTTGCAAAACCTCCCTATAAGCGTCTTACAGTATTTTAGACATTTATGAATAGTGATATTATACAAATTAATGTATTTACAGTTTGAGAAGATAATATTTAAGAAAATCAACTGCTTTCATTGATCTTGGAATCTGTAAAGCCAAAAGGCCATGTATTATACTTTTGTCAAAAAGACTTCTTTAGGTAAAAGAAAATTCTCAGAATTCCATTTTAAGAGCTCTCTAAATGTGTCTTTGTGATTTCTAAATGCTTGCCCTTCAGACTGCCAATATTCCACCCCATCCATTCCTCTAGATGATTAGCTACAATAGTAGGTTGCACTGAAATAGTTCTATGAACTTGCAAAGTTTAAAATTGCCAATATTGTTTCAGCATTTTTCCTACAACAGTGAAGTGTTGGGTAATATTCAAAGGGGGACTCTATAAAGGAGCAACTGTCAATTCTTCAAATCTATCACCTGTACCGAAATAATGACTAATAACCCAAGGTATCGCTGTCCAAGACTGACCTCTCAGCGTATGTCTACATTGCAATTAAATACCCACAGCGGGTATGAATCATGGGGCTTGGGCTGCAGGGCTATAAAACTGCAGTGTAGATGTCCAGCCTCAGGCTAGAGCCTAGGACCCTACCCCCTCACAGGGTCCCAGACTGCTGGCTCCAGCCCAAGGCTGGATATTTACACTGCAGTTTTATAGCCCCATGAGCCCAAGCCTCATGAGCCTGAGCCAACTGACCTGAGCCAGACGCAGGTCTTTAAATTGCAGTACAAACAGATGTTCAGACCTCAGCCACTTTACTGAGCATTTCGAAATGGAAGAGAAGATGCCTGGACCTTCAGAGAAGCCACATATGAAACAAGCATAATACTTGACTGCCTCTTGAAGCCTTAATATAACAGAAAAGATGGAATTTACTCCATGAAAATTAAGATTATGCAGAGAAGGTTAACCAGTTCAAAATATATACTTGAATTCCTCAAAAACTATAGGAGTACTTGTGGCACCTTAGAGACGAACCAATTTATTTGAGCATAAGCTTTCGTGAGCTACAGCTCACTTCATCCAATGAGTGCCACAAGTACTCCTTTTCTTTTTGCGAACACAGACTAACACGGCTGTTACTCTGAAACCTGTCAAAAACTGTAACATCAGTAAGTTTGACAACCTTGAAAACAAACAAGAAGCTAAACTCAGTGGTCAGGAAATGCCAATGCTCACTTAAGAAATGCAGGGGGTTTTTTTTTGTAAACCCAAACTCAGTTATATGATTATGGGATAACATCAACTCATCTTAAAAAAAAAAAAAAAAAGTTTCCAGCTCTTACAGTAGCAGAAAAATAATAAAAAACTTTAAAAATGTGACCCACTTGTATCCTAAAGACTCAAAACCCAGATGGCAAATAAATCAAACTCAACATTTTCAAAGTCTCATGATTTACAACAAGATCATTCTTTTGTGAGTACCTACTCTTTATGTAAGTTCTTGGAGTTGGCAATACTGGACTGTCAAGAAGGAATCTTGTATGCTCACACGTGTGAAAGATAACCAACCATGATGAAAAATGCTCTGTAGCATACTAGGAGAGAAATACTCAACACCAAGAACAGGCCTTACCTGCAAGTCTTTGAACAAAGGACTTAAGACTTCCAGGAACTTTCACGGTGAAAATATAAGCATTTACATGAATACAAAAGAAATCACAATATGGCAGTAAAACAGATTCCCAGTTCAAATGCCAAGAAGTTTTATTGGATTATTATCAGTTTAGCAAAGCTAGAAGTCTAAAAGTTTGCATTATTGCCAGCCCCCTCACCAATACAGCCAACCCCTGTCCTCAAACTTCCTTATTACAAGCTGCAAATAAATTATTCCCCTTTTAGATTTTTAAATAACTTTTAAGAGTATCAAAATCACATAATTTGAACAGTTATGATTTACTATATATTTCAGCTAATATGCATATTTTTTTACTAAAAAAATTGGCAATTTACATGTTACCATGTGCCAATTTCTTAAGAGTGCTTCAGTATTCAGCTTTCTAAAACAAATTATTCAGTCCCACCATTTGCAATTGTTCTTATTCTCCTAAGAGACTGAAACGTATTTACCACCACATTTGATTTATAGGATTTTTACATTTGATGAGTATATTTTTAAACTTGTCCTCTGACTATCAAATTATAGGTAAGTCAACTGTCTGTCACAAAAGGTGATAGTTAAGAATTCCAATTAACAACAACTCTCCCAAGTTTACATGAAAAAAAACTCTGACATTCCCCAACACCAAGTCATAAATCAGAAACATATAACCAAGATGCAAAATAATCTGAAAGAGAAAGGATTCTTTTCCAGAAATATTAACTTTTAGCTCTTTCTCCCACTAAGGTTTAATGTAATCTCAACACAATACAAGTGTGTTGACAGTTGTTTATGAAGTCCTGAGACAGAGCCATTCAGATAGTAATTAAGGGTCACATGGCAGGTACAGCTTTGCCCTTGCACCTATTTGATCTTTGTAATGCCTACCTACTTTATCCATTTCAAGAACCCCGCCCCACTTTACTTATAGTTTCTTCAAGTCACTTATAAATCCCAGGCTTGCAGTGCACTTCTCCCAGGAACTCCACTCTGCTAGTCACCTTTACATCCCCATGGTACCTGCATAAGTGCTAGCACCATACTTATTTACAGCTCTCATAGTTGCATGCATGATAAGCAACTCCTCTGAACTGTTTGAAAGAATTATATAGCTTACTTACAACTGTCTGGTTGGAATGTTACATTTTCCTCTACTTCCTTTAAGCATTTCTCCAAAGGTATTTTTGGCCCTTTCTCCAGAACAAGCAAATTTCAGAAGCCATTAAACTAACTGCCTATATATCTGCACTCAGTTCCCTCTACAGACTCACATGTACTCAGTGTTAAAATAATCTCAGACTGTTCTTTTCAGCCAACCAAATTCCACTGCCTAAAGCTAAGTGCCCTCCAAAAAGATTTTATCACCACTTTGTATTTTACACCATTCTACTATTCTATATCCTAAAAGAGATAGTAGTTTTGCCCTGTGGGTAAATTCTTCATTTTTTAAATCCAGCCTAAGCCAGCTAGACATGGCATACCTGTGATCTAAACATGAACAAAGCTTTACGCAAGTAACCACAAAATTTAGGGATTGGTTTTTAAATAGAATATATTCAAGAACAATACACTGTGGAAGCCAGACTCAGATTTCCCAAGAAGCAGGAACTATGTTCCAAATTCATATTCATATGAATCATCTGTGATTCATATTCACAGATAAGAAAAATTCTGAAATTTTAATTTTAACATTGATATAAACAAGTTCTACCTTGTAATTTCTTCATTATGTTTTACAGGGGCTGTTACAAACAGACAGTTCATGCCCTTGATTTGCGGCTAGGCTTGTTAATATGGCTATTTATAGGTTTGTGGGTTGTGTTTTTTGGTAAGTTACAGGTTTGTTACTATTCAACCACACAGGTGGGATTCCCAAAATCCCCAAAAGCAATTGTCCTTGTGTTTGAAATAGCCAAAGTTAATAAGATAGTCTGTTTCCCTGTTACTTAGCAGCTTAATATTTGAAAAGCTAATATGCCTCTCGGAAGATGGATGTTTTAGCAATCTATTGTCTCAGAGATCATAGATAGTTGCATAGCCATACTAACAGCTGATGAATATAGTGACATGATATAATTATGATTCTGCAAGGTGCAATATGAAGAAAAACATGGGTATATATTAACGTTACTGAAAGACCCTGGACTATGGACTAAAAGTAACACTGGGACCAAGGAATATCTGAACTCTAACCCCGTATCTGTAAAATAGAGTTGGAACTGTGCTTTCTCTTCCTCACACACAAGAATATAAATGGTTGGTCAGCCCTTTAAAATATAGAGATATATAAATATGCAAAGTATGAATATTTATCTATGAGGCAATTATGATTTTTAAGCAGCTTTGTAAATCCACTTGTGACATAATGCACTATTGACTATTATCCTCCTAATCATAAATTTAGTTAGGGGTTGCCATTAGGAGATTATTATATCTTTTTTAGGGCTGGCAAGCGATTTTAAAAAGTTAACAGCGTGATTAAACAATAATAGAATACCATTTATTTAAATATTTTTGGTTTTTTCTACATTGTCCAACTTTAGAGCCTACAAGTCCAATCAGTCCTACTTCTTGTTCAGCTAATCGCTCAAATAGGTTTGTTTACATTTGCAGAAGATAATGCTGCCCACTTCTTATTTACAGTGTCACCTGAAATTGAGAACAGGCGTTCGCATGACACTGTGGTAGCCGATGCCGCAAGATATTTACGTGCCAGATGCGCTAAAGTTTATGTCCCTTGATGCTTCAACTACCATTGCAGAGGACGTGCGTCCATGCTGATGACAGGTTCTGCTCAATAACAATCCAAAACAGTGTGGAACGACACATGTTCATTTTCATAATCTGAATCAGATGCCAACTGCAGAAGGTTGATTTTCTTTTTTGGTGGTTAGGATTCTGTAGTTTCCGCATTGGAGTGTTACTCTTTTAAGACTTCTGAAAGCATGTTCCACACCTCATCCCTCTCAGATTTTGGAAGGCACTTCAGATTCTTAAACTTTGGGTCGAGTGCTGTAGCTATCTTTAGAAGTTTCACATTGGCATCTTCTTTGAAATTTGTCAAATTTGCAGAGAAAGTGTTCTTAAAATGAACGTGTGCTGGGTCACCATCCGAGACTGCTATAACATGAAATATATGGCAGAATGCGAGTAAAACAGAGCAGGAGACATACAATTCTCCCCCCAAGGAGTTCAGTCACACATTTAATAAAATGCATTTTTTTTTTTAACGAGCATCATCATCATGGAAGCATGTCCTCTGGAATGATGGCCGAAGCATGAAGAGGCATATGAATCTTTAGTGGAACTGGTATGTAAATATCTTGCGATGCCAGCTACAACAGGTGTCAAGCAAATGCCTGTTTTCACTTTCAGGTGACACGGTAAAGAAGAAGCAGGCAGCATTACCTCCCATAAATGTAAAACAAACTTGTTTCTCTTAGTGATTGGCTGTACAAGAAGTAGGACTGAGCGGACTTGTAGGTTCTAAAGTTTTACATTGTTTTGAAGTGCAGTTATGCTAAAAAACCCACTATATTTGTAAGTAACAATTTCATGATAAAGAGATTGCAAGACAGTACTTATATTAGGTGAATTGAAAAATACTATTTCTTTTGTTTATCATTTTAACGGTGCACATATTTATAACAAAAAATAATATAAAGCAAGCACAGTACACTTTGTATTCTGTGATGTAACCAAAATAGATACATTTGAAAAATGTAGAAAAAGATCCTAAAATATTTAATAAATTTCAATTAGTATTCTATTGTTCAACAGTGTGATTAATAGTTTTAATCACACTTCTTTTTTTGAGTTAATCGCATGAGTTAACTGTGATTAATTGATAGCCCTAATCTTTTTAAAAAATTTTGTTCTTTGCTTACACCATAAAATTAGTAAGCTTGTAAAATACGTGATGAAGTGCAAAGTATTAAAAACTAAACACGAAGTATGTGCCATGACTCTGGATTAACTCTGTAAAAGTTAGTGTTTTGCAGAAGTATTAGAGTAAAAGAAAGTTGCTTGCAATACTTCTGTCAGTATTATGGTGTTTGAAGTATATTACATACAAACACTGAACAAATGTTTATTTTCTAGCACACACAATAAACAAATCTATTTTTAGAAAAAGTAATTTCACTCAGGTAAAGGAAATAGACTGACAGCTCTGGAGACTGAAATCATATCTATCTGAAACACAAGTGGCAACAATTAAAAATCCTACCCTCCTACCACACAGACCAGCCCATGTGCCAAAATTGAGTCAAAATCACTTTTGAGGCAGAAACTAATTTAGTCTTTTTAAACTTAGACTGAATAGATAAGGAGAAAATACCAATAGGGGTGCAAATTATGATGTGGACACCTGCTTACAAATATCTCCTTCCTTCCATACTACAAATACAACTGTCTCAAAGGAGCTTGTCATAACACTGTTTGTAGTGTAGAGGCATCTAACCAGGTTTCATAACCAAGCTAAAACCTTAAACAGGTTCTGTCTATACTACATAATGAAAATATGTAGTAACCATGTCCCCTGACCCACTTGTATTTGTAGGGTAGTCAAACCCTTAAAAACCATGACAGGAAAAAAAACAAAAAAAACAAACAAACAAAAAAAACCAACCTCATTTGATGTTGTCCAAACAGCTACTGGATGGTCTGACTTATTAGTCTGTATCTGTGTTAGAGCTGAACTAATTACTACGGATAAAGTGTTTGAAGTGCTATGAACTATTATGGTCTCAAGAACACAGTTTGTTCTTGTATTCTCATCATTCTGCAAGATTAAAAACAATAGTGCTGCAAGTGTCAATATTTACCTTACAACCATCTTTTCCAAGGTTTCATACCTAGTCATTTAGAATTGTATATGAGAAGTCAGCTTGACATGCTAGTAGTTCTCTTAAAAAAAGATTTTTACTGTATATTTACTATGCTGTTTATAGAGAGGCAAAAATTACATTAAAGGATACAGTCATCTCAGGTTTAAATTCTTATTTTAAGTAATTAAAATATCAACAAATTTAAGCACTGCAAAAAAAAAAAAAAGCTGCTACACAAGTGTTGGTGAAATGTCAACTGGTGTATACTGGCTTTCATATCCTATGAATACAGAATCATTTTCAAGGGTTGGGGTGGGTATTTATTCTTGATGTCAGTAGGTCTGCTATACATACGCAGAGCACATGAGGTGGTTATTACCTCTTGTTTCTCATGCATATCCAAACATTTTTAGGGCCCAAATTGATATGCCAACAGTTAGAAGCCAATTCCATTCTCAGTTCTTTAGCCAACAGAAGTTTGATGTAGGGCAAAGGCAATGGATTGAGCCATGGTACAAGAAGCTCTCTTTATATTACTCAACTGCAACCCCTCCTGCTAATTAAAGACCAACTGATAGGCACTGAAAAAAGCCCCATTCACCTAGCTGGACAATTGTAGGAAAAGGAGTGTATAAAGTTGGGTATGGGAGGAAAGGAAACATTGAATACAGCTTGGTTTGAACTGTTACACACATAGGCGCAGGAACTAGAGTGCACCCCAGTTTTTATGCGAGGTCCTGTCAGCCACCCCCCACCCAGGATCCCAGGGCTACCGGCCCAGCACTCCGCTCCTGGCCTGCACCTGGGGTCCTGACAGCCGCCAGCCCCACACGCAGGGTCCCAGCCTTGGCCCTCTTACCCCTGGCCGTGTCCCCCACCTCTGGGGGTATGCAGGGGCATGGACAAGAGTAAGTGGGTAGTGAGCTAACAAGTTTGGGGTGGGGACCACGACCTTTCAGCACCCCCCCCTGTAAAAAATGTTCCCGTGCCACTGGTTACACAATACATTTCAGAAGAGCCACAACGTAACTGTGGTCAGACAGTGGCCTAATAAAACTAACTAGATACAAAAATTTGTATTTTTATAATCCTATATGCAAGATACACCAGAATTTGTGATTAAAGGCAACATTCTTGCTCAGAACAAAATGAGCAAAGATGGCTGAATTCCTGGAAATTAATGCTTTCTGTTTAGCAGTCAAATTCTGGAGCTCTTAGGATACATTAGCACACTTGGTCCTGTCACATCATGATCAAAACAGCCACATTGCTTAAACTGTGATAGGTAAAGGTGATACTTAATATATGTAAAGGGAATAGATTTTGAGGGAGATCTTTTTAATTCAAGTTCACTGGATTTGCATGCACACATAGGAGATGGGGGTGGGGACACATGCAAATCCAGTGAACTCCTAGAACTGAGGAGACATTCCTCAAATATCAAATCCTTTCACAAAATGATCAGATATGGCATTTACCTGTTACAGTTTCACATTCTTTTTACAGTCTATGCTTATTTTATCGTGTGTGGGCCCACACACGCGTGCACACACACGGTGCTAAATAACCCCTACCTTGGCTACAAGCCTCAGGGAGGGTGGGAGCAGGGTGTAGGACATTTTCCTAATAAAAAGACTAAAAATCTCCCACCAACAGCACTGTGGGGTGGGTAGGTAAAGAAAATAAAGGGAAGAGCACACAGCCCCTCCCTCCCACCCACCCAAGCTCATTCACTTGAGGCCGTTCAGTTTCCACTAGCCCCATGCCCACGCAGACAGGCCGGGAGCTGGCTGGGAGAAGGCGCAGGCCCGAGGAGACAGACACACACGCACCCACGGCGGGGCAAGAGGTCAGGTCACGGCAGGAGGGTACCCAGGCCTGAAGGGCGCACACAGACAGACGCTTCCTCCCGCCCCGCCGTCCTGCGCCAGTGTAGGCGGCTCGCAAGCCCCAAGCCGCTTCCTACAGCGTCCCCAACAGCCACACGGAACATCCCCCCTCCCCCCGCAGGGGCCCAGCCGCGTCTACACGAGAGAGGCCGAGTAACGGCAAGCAGGGGGCGGCGGATGCGGCGAGCGCGGCCCGAGAGGCCGGGATCCCTCAGGCGACGGAAGGCAGGGCCGGGCGGGTCCGGGGGTCTCTCTCTTACCCATGAGGATGCGCATCTGCTTCTTGCCGAAGAGACGTGAAAAGAGCGAGGAGATGGTGAGGCCCATGGCGGCTCGGGCTGGGCGGCGGCGGCGAGCAGGCGGAGTGTGTGCGCGGCAGCGGTTTATACCCCCAAGCCGGTCTCTCCTTTCAGATCCCTCCGCGGGGTCCCAGCCCAGCAACTGCTGGCGGCGGCGACTGCTGCTGCTCTTGTGTCCGGGGGAGCCTCGCTCGCTCTCTGCCACGTCACGCTCGCCACCACGGCCGCCCCCAGCTCCAACGCGGACAAAATCACGTCATGCTCGCCACATCCTCACTGCAGCGCCACCACCCGCCCTTGACCCGGACAAACCCTCCGAACAGAGACTGACTACAACTCCCAGCGTGCTATACGCCAGGTGCTCCTCGATAGCTTCATTTCGTTGGCGTAGGGCATGATGGGAGATGCAGTCCCAGGTTCCTAAGCTCCCTGCCTCTCTTGGCCTGAGTAGAGCGTGGCATGCTGGGAACTGTAGTCTCTCTCTGCGCCGCACTGCGTGCTGGGGGCTGTAGTCTCCATACCCTAGGCTGCGGCCCAGGGTGTCAGTGGTTATGCACGGCCACCTATAGAGCGTGCTCGGGGCTCTGCTCATTCTCTCTCCCAGTGGGGTTGTGTGGGCCTAACCCATGGCCCCCTAGCCGCCGCCCTTTCTGGGAAGAAGGGTTTGGCAGCATGTCTCTCACAGAGACTAATCCTGCTGCCCTCAGGTTAACACTCAGCACTAGGGTGATCTGGTGTCCCGATTTTAGAGGGACAATCCCGGTTTCTGGGTCTTTTTCTCACATAGGCACCTATTACCCCCCGTCCCAATTTTTGACACTTGCTATCTGGTCAGCCTACTCAGCACCCAAATAGTTGCACTGCTGAGAAGATAAGGAACACCTCAAACCAGGGCACAAGGCAGCAAATGTGCAAGGACTTAGACTTGAATCAACTGAACCATATTCCCAATTAGAGCAGAAATATTTTGCCTGTATCAATATATGCTATCTAAGACTATGTTTATGTCAGGGACAGGACCCTGACAGGGTTCCAGCGACAGGTGACAGCATCCTGAGGAGGCCCTCAGGGTTTCAACTATGGGCAACAGCCTTGTGTGGGTGGGGAGGGGGACGCCTCAGGTGAGCGGCTAGGGGTATCCCGTTTTCTCTTTGGGAAATATGGTCATCCTTCACCTCCTAGGCGCCATGAGCAGAGGCTTCCAGCTGCTGCAGGCAGAGGGGGAACCCCACAGTTCCCAGCCACCATAGAGGCAGGGGAAACCATAGAGTCGCAGTAGAAAAAGTCACAGACAGGTCATGGCTTCTGTAAATTTTTGTTTATTGCCTGTGACCTGTCCCTAACTTTTACTAAAAATAGCCATGACAAAATCTTAGCCTTAATGATATATATAGGGCAGGTTTTAGCCAAGGAACATATGTTAAGCATGTATTGACTCATGAATTAAAAATGACATATTTAGGCCTGATTTTTAGGTCCAACAAACCTCTGTTTCATCAGGATTAAAGAGTGGGACAAAGATGCCCTTGTATTACCTTTGTGCCTCCCCCATTCTGGTACTTGGCCCTAACATGAATAAGAAAATCTAAGGACTCCTCTAATTTACACTTGGCTGCCAATAGTCTCTAAGAGTCATTGAGGCAATACCACACCTGAGAGCTTTTACACTGGCTTTTTGGCACCCCAAGAACACTCCTCCAGCTGAGGTATTCCCCAGCAGCCAGGTCCATGTCTTTAGAGCTCCCTTTACATGTTGTAAAAAGACCATAACATAACAAAGACATTTACTCAGCGGGTATATGAAACACATCTGACTCTTCAGTAATGATTAAATCAAATTCAAAATGAACAAAATTTTAAAAGTAAGTTTGTATAGCACATTATTTTGTTTCTTTTTCTCTTCCTAAACTCAGCGCCGGTGTTAGGGGGTTAGCAAGCAGGGCAATCACCTCAGGCCCCACACCACAGGGCTCAGCCTTCGGCTTCAGTCCCGGATAGCAGGGCTCGGGCTTCGGCTTCAGCCCCAGGTGGCAGGGCTTGGGCTTCAGAAACATTGCAGATATGTGAGCACATTAAGGAGGCAGGGTAGGGAGTCCCCCTCCTTAGTTTCTGCTCTGGGTCCTAGCAAGTCTAATGTAAGCCCTGTCTATTCTGCACTTTTCCTACTGTCTTGATGAATCTCTCCCCCGCACACGTTGTCTTTCTCCCCTGCTCCATTTTGTGTCTACATTGCTCCTCTCCTCCAGTCTCATAATCTCTTTTCCTCTGAGCTCCTTTTATTCTCAGACTACCCCCATGCCCACAGAGTCCTGCGATCTCCCAGACTCTTTCCCCGCCTCCAGGGTCTTGCTCCACCAGTTGCCACTTAATTGTGTTAGGTCCTCTTATCTCCAATCAGGTTCCTCCAATGTTCCTGAGTTGTTGATGCTCTTTCCACATACAAAGAGGACTACAGGGAACAGGCTCTCTCTTTCCACATTTTTCACCTTTTCCAGGTTCTCTGTGCTTTACACTCAGATTTTCTACGTTGTTTGTCCTGCCATTTTGCCAACTGCATGTGGCCGGTCCCCCACATTTTCTTCTCATGCATCTCTGCTCAACTTTACTTCGCCTGTCTCTTTGGTGACCACATTCCCACTTCTAAAGTGCAATTCCAGGACAACTATGCAGATGCTTATCCCCAACACTTCCTTGCTGAATCCCAGATGCAGCCTCGCACCTTGGGCCTTTTAAAGGTACAAGGGAGAAATCATGGGGAAACGCTTTTGTTTTTGAATCCTGAATTGCCCATGCCCTGGAACTTCCTTGCTTCCCACCTCCTCTCCCCAACCTCTGAGTAATGTCACTGCCCCACCACCCTCAATTCCCTCATCTCTTTAAGCATCCTCACTTTCCCATACTCTGACCCCCTTCCCTCACCACCTGCTGCATCTGTGCTGGCCAGCCATTCTTCTGGCTGCTTTAGCTTTTGGAGAAGACTTCACTTCTAGGAATCCTTGAAACCTAAAACTCATAACTCAACTGGGAGCTCGATTTACTCACACTAGTGGCTTTCAGAGACATTTGGTGTCCTCCACCCCCCACAAGCTCATTCACTTGAGCCCATTCAGTTTTCCACTAGCTCCATACCCACACAGAAAGGCAGAGAGAGTTGGTTGGGAGAAGGTACCGGCCTGGTTGGGGGGGGAGGGGGGAAGAGAGTCACAGATGCACCCACAGCAGGGTAGGGAGTTGGGTCACAGCAGAAGGGTACCCAGGCCTAAAGGGCAGAGATAGACAGATAGTGCTTCAACTGAAGTTTCACCAGTACTGAACAGACCAGAACAATTCCCTCCTGTGTCTTTCATATGACACTCCTGTTAATACACTGCAAAACTACATTAGCTATGTTTAAACATTAGTTTATATATATTTAAAATTGCAGGATGAAAATCTAGAATGAAATACTGGTCTCACTGAAGTCAACGGCAAAACTTGCATGGACTTCAGTTGGGCCAGGATTTCACCCTTTACGTTTTAGAGCTCATCTTCCAGGAATTTCCTCCATTATGAAACATTTTAAAGCTACCATTTTTGAATATTTAAATAGTTTACAGCTGCCTTGTGAGGTAAAAGAATTTTGTAAAAAATCACAGATGAAATCAAGAACCTCAATCTCCGATGACAGGCTCATATAATGGGTAACTACAGTAAATATTCCCTAATGAAAACAGTATAGGGTAGTTGCACATTTTTTACCTTTGAAGAATAATCAAGCTTTATTGAGCTTTTAAGTAGCAGCAAGAAATTACTAAATGAAGAAAGTTTATTTTAAAATTATTCTAATACAAACATTTCACTTCGCAGGTTAATGCAAATATTGCCTAAGGACAGAAGGAACATGCTCCAGCAGTAGTGATTCAAGGTGCTAATCGCAGACATGGCTTAAAGTTCAAATATAAAGGGCAAAAATCTAAAATCATGCTGCTCTGAATAACAAAGGTAAAATATTTTTTTAAAAGTTAAAACAATTAAAATTTGTTTAAAATTTAAAATTGTAACTAAAAAAATCTATTTTAATTTATTGCTGTGGGCTTCTGTCTGTACTGTGGGTGCTTTGGTTCAAGGTAGAGATAGTAACCAATGAAGTCCAGGTCCAGATTTCCTCAGAGTTTTACAGTGCACAGATCTGAGGCTTTAGTCCATGCCCATCTCTTGTTCAAATCACTCAGTCTTTAATCTCATGAAAGCTGTATGCTCAGCTAAATTTAGGGGAGTTAAATGCCCTGCACAGTAACAAAGAAACACTAAAATTACTTCCCTTCAGACCCCAAGGCTCTCATGTTCTTGCACTAGTTGGGGTGCTCCTAGGTTCTGCAGAGAAGTCAGAGACTTGCCCATTCCCAAACAAACACTGGAATTCAAGGAAATAATCTCCATGGTCAGTTACCAAAATAAAGTGTGGGGTGGGTGGAAACTAACGTCAAAGGGAGAAGTGTCAAGCAAGCTTCTGTGTTTGTACTGGACAGTAAATATTAATCCTTTATTATTATTTTTGTATTAAACTCAATTTCTTGACCAGAAATCCCAAAAACTTGTGTTAGCCAAAGGTGCTGGCTACACTGTTAAAGATGGTTTTCTTTTAAATAAATGAACATCTTCGTCCTAGTAGGCCTGTACTCTATTGTCTACTGTTTTACTTAGAACATTAGCTGCCCCTAGCGCATTATCAATAATACTAAATTTTAGCTAGACCTTAGTGTGTTGTTAAATAATGGATTGTGTGTCTTTTTTACTCTAAACTCTTGACCCTTAAAGAATGTCCAGGAAGGAACCACTTGTAACCTACACAAGGCAGATGTTTTCAGCAATTAATAAGATCATCATTGAAAGAGGCTTTAAGGTTATCAGGAATTACTGTAACAGATGATTTCTATCATAATGACTTGATTATAGATATATATTGTAATTGATAAAATAGTGACTGGTTGAACAGATGTCTTTAGCTTATCTATTATGTAAATCATATACCATGAAATTTAGAAGTCTACCATCAATAGTTCATTTTCTTTCTCTTTTCTGTGAACACAGTCTATAAAGACATACCTGTTATAGATATATGTTGTAATGGACAAAACAGTGCAATTGATAAGTGATGCTCATAAATGCTCTGTAATTGTTTTACAAAATGGATAAGGGACACGTGGTATGTATGGATTAATATCCAAGTATTAAGAGCTAATTATGGTCACACATGGTCCCAACAGTGATAAACTGGTTACAAATATTACTGGATTATTGAATCAAAATAAGATCAAGCATAATAAAGGATTTTTCTTTGTTTTGAGCAGTATATAAGGGGTGAGTTTTGGGGAGTTAGTCATAAGTGAACTCAAGTACACTACCTCACTTCTCCAGTCTCAGATTTGGTATACGTTTCCTTTTCTGTATTCTGTATAGTGCTGTAATAAGTATTGCTTGATTGTTTTACTTAAATAAAACTTCAACTGAGTTAGTTATTTGACTTCATGACTTATTAAATCTGAATATACATCATCATCAATGGTCAGGGTCTCAAAATTGGTAGAAATTTGGTTGCGCAGCAGAACCATACAGAACTGTTACACTCACACCTTTCTTTATCCATTGTTTTCTGATCAGACCATAGCTGCTGTCATGGTTCAAAAGCTAGTTGCACCTCTGTCTCCTTTCAGGTCTGAGTGCACGCCTGCAGGCATTAAGCCTTGTATTTTTACCTATCACAAGGTGGGATTGCACAACTCTCCCACTCTTAGACTGGGCCCTGGGGTACAGTATCCTGTATATCAACTGTTATTATCCTACAGGCCCAACTGAGTTCAGGGACCTGTGGTTCTTCCCTTCAGGAATTTGTGACCAGTGGCATATAGTGACAAAACAGCCTTAAAATCAAAGTTTTGTTTATTTTAGCAGTAAGAACAAAGCTTTTAGGGAAAAAGATTTTAAGATAGACATACATGTAGAGTGTATATCTTATCTAAAATCTTACCATCTCCTGTTGGTAACCCAGGCAGGTGTAACTTCTTTGTACATCCCCAGTGTGGATTGTGTATCTCTGTTTCCCCTAAACTGCTGCAGCCTCTCTCTTGAGGGTGCCCCTTTTAATCCTCCCAGAGTTGCTTTGTTCTTTTGTATTTGTGGGCCTTTTTCTGTCCAGGTCAAAACCACTGTTATAGGTTGGCTGGAGACAGAGGCAAAATCATCAAAACTAATAGTTCTTGTATTGTCCCTTAATTGTCTTGTTTGCTGAGAGGTGACTATATTTGGCCATTCTTTTCTTTCCTGCTCGTTTTTCCAGACAGTCCCCTATTACACTAAAAGCAATACATTCATACTTTAAGCATCCCAGGAACCAGGCCAACATACAGTATTTATAAATTGTCACAGGGCACCTCCATATCTGTCACTGATGCCTCTATTTGTTAGCTTGCAGAAGGCCCAAGCAGATTGTCTCCTCAATTCCCCCAGGCATTTTCAGAGGGCAAAAAGTAGGCAGAAGCATCTGGCATCATCTCACCTTCCTGCTCTGAGGTCATTACCCTTCTTTTCTGCTCCTTAGGACTTCTTCCCTTGTCTGTCCCTCCAAAATGTCTTACCCCCCCGCCCCCAATATTTCACCACTTATTTGCTTATACTGCATCACCTTCCTTCCTTTCTCTGCTTCCCTTGTCCAGAATTTTCCCCTTCCTTTCTCATCTACTCCCCATCCCTCTGGAGTCTTCTCCCAATCACACACCATCACATGCTCCTTTTGGGGGTGGGGGTGTGTGTAAGGGTCTGTCTTCCCTGCTGTTGCAGTGAGACAAATGATGAGGGTTCCGGCAGAGGGGCAAATAAGGAACAGTCTCTGTGGGCTGCTGAACAGCTTCAACAATTCCTCAATGCAGGAGATAATTTGGACATGTGATTTGCTGAACAAGAAACCTAAATAAACATTCCAAAAGATTGACATTTATTTCCTTTTACAAAAATACATATTTTCAGTCAAGTGGTAATAGGCTGACATAATTGGTGCCAGTTTACACGGTTCTAAGATAGCATAGAGTGCTTCAGTTAAATATTTAAAGATAAAAAGAAAAGGAGTACTTGTGGCACTGTAGAGACTAACAAATTTATTTGAGCATAAGCTTTCGTGAGCTACAGCTCACTTCATCGGATGCTGCATCCGATGAAGTGAGCTGTAGCTCACGAAAGCTTATGCTCAAATAAATTGGTTAGTCTCTAAGGTGCCACAAGTACTCCTTTTCTTTTTGCGAATACAGACTAACACGGCTGCTACTCTGAAACCTGTCATATTTAAAAGATAATTTACCAGAGTAATGGCCACTTTTCAGTTTCAGGGTTAGAAATGCTAGTCATCAGTTGTGCAAAACAAATTGCAAGTTAGAGATTAATTAATGCCATAGTGGTATAATTTAAATGACAGTCTTGATACAATTTGTTAAACTACCTTCTGATCACAAATAATTTTATATAAACTGTAAGAGTATTAAAATACATATTTTCTTAAAAATAACAATGTGACCGTTTATACCTAAAGACATTTTTAGAAAGATAGTATGAAATATTTATCATACAAAGGCATTTTTTCCATAGCAGGATTGCAATGTCACAAGACTTCTTATTCGACCCAAAGTACGTAAAGCAGAATGTTTTGATAATTGTGAACCACTTGTAATTTAAGAGTATACAGTATGTACTGTATTTATTTGTACATCATGGCTTCATCTTATCCTGCTTGGAATAGATCCTCAAAGTCACTCTTTGCATGCAGAGCAAATGTGCACTTTTTATACCAGTCTTAGTTTTCTGGTTTAAAGTGATCTAGTGGCAACATATTCTTGTTGCTTAATATAGAATGAAAAATGGTTATTTATGCATATTTACTGTATGCATGTATTTTAAGTAGCTTCACTGTGCTGCAACCCCTTCTGGATATAATCTCAACAATCCATAAGATTCCTTCAGCTGAAAGTAATCTAGTCTCCTCTCTCCTGCCCCATTTCCTCCTCCTAAAAAAGAATCATTTCCTGGCAGGAGAGAGAAGCACACCATAAGATTACTACTACAAAAATCCTCAACTACAGTGGATTCTGTGCCAGCTAGCACTACTGACATCCATTACAGGATGAGCAACAGTAACATTAAACTTGGTATATTTAATAAACAACACTGTATATTTTGTGATGAAGACTATATAGTTAAGACTGATTAATGGAAACTTAAATCCTGAATTTCAGGAGTTCAGCTTTAAAATCATTTTAATTGTTCAATGATAAAAATACAGCTAATCTGAGGTTAGCATTAAGGCCTGTGAAGACAATCACCCATTATCTCACTTAAATGGACAAAGTTAAAGGAAAATATACCAGTTTCCTCTTTCTTAGGATACATTTAACAGATGCCTTCTTTTCTGTGCAGAGACAGATGTAATATAATAATTGAAAAAAAGAGTAAAAAAATAAAACAAGATTAATGGCCAATTTAATGCTTTCACTTGTCTCTGCTAATAGCAGTTCTATAAATCATAAAATTGAAAACAATGATTTACCAACAAAATTCCTCAACTATTATGTACTTCATCCAAGTCAAAAACTAACTGCCAGGCTATTGTAACATCAGATGAAAAATATCTAAAGAAAGAAGGCATTAAAAGCAATTAGATATTACCTTAAATGGGACAGTCTCTTTACAAAGCCAAGGTGAACGTTGCTTCCCCCTGAGTTAACAGGAATGTGCACAGCAGCACCAATTTAAAAAAACATTCTGCAATGCCAGCATTGCATTGTGGTCCTGCATGTTTCATAATTTCACATACCCACAGGTTTTTCATAAGAGCACTTGGTTTTAAACATAATGAACACAAATTCTTTAGTGCCATCAGGATTTAAGTGGAACCCTGTAGGTTTCTATTTTAAAAGAAAAGTTAAAAATTGTTTTTCCACTATTACTACTGTCAATTACAGGTGTTAATATACCATTCACAGCTCCATTCCATTGATCTCTGCCAGACTCTTCTGTGAAGCTTTGAAATATGTTGTGTGTTTGTGACATAAAAATCCTAATAGAAATCATGTTGTACCAGTTTTGAGCAGAATATCCTGTAAATCATCTGGAAGTGCTAGTATAATTGCATCAATGTGCATCTGTAGCTTTTCCATAGTGTCAAGTTTCATGGGTAGATGTTCTCTGTCAGCCTGGAACTACAGGAGGCACAATTAAACACTTTTTTCAATAAAAAACCTGCAAGTGAATTTAATGTTCATAAAAGAAATCAGACTCATGGATCTGAAGTCCTCCATCTAATGAACAGGTACGTTGACAGTGGGAATGCAAGCTTCCCCTCATACCACCAGCTTATTTCAACCTTGATTTGGACAGACTTCCAGGAATCAAGGGAAGTTTGGTTTCTGGGTTCATTTAGGACTCAGTCTTGCTCCTATTGGAGTCAATGGCAAAACACCCTTTGGCTTCAATGGGAGCAGGACTGAGCCCTTAATTTTTGGCATCTCTACTTAGATTGCCAACATCAGTAAGTCTAACTGGGTGCTTTGTCCCTCAAGGTATTGAGGGTCTGAGGCTAGCCAACCCTGATTACTGAATGAGCCACAAACGAGATCAGGTGATTTTCCTACAAAGAGCAGCAGGAAGCCCAGGCCACTGCAGGGCATGAGAAAAGCTCCTGCTGGAAAGATGCTGACATCAGGAGAGTTTGGAGGCTAGAGACCAGTGAGTCGGAGGCTCCAATGGGAAACCCCTAATTGGGTATGGGCTTAGAGATCAGAGCCAGAAGGCTGAGCTCCAGCTTGGAAGAGATGGGACAACATATTCGGACAGAAGAAGAGCTCTGGCTGTGACAGAAGATGCCAGAGCTAAGTATTAACTTTTGGGTTGTCCTGATGGACTTTATTTTGGGACCCTGAGGATTGTTTTGAAATGTTTCTGTTATTAAACCAGCACTAGGCAGGGGTGGTGTAAACCCAGAGAAAAGCCTGTGTGCAGTTATTTCAGGGTCCCTGAAGAGAGGGAAACAGAGGCGAGGCCCTGGAGAGCAACCTCTGGCCATGAGTGGGACACTTAGGAAGCCGTGGGTCCTGTTAAAGTGAGTTTTGAGCTGTCAGCTAGGCAGAGGACTGAAACAATCAATTAAACCATCTGAGTTCTGTTCACCCACCAGCCTTTTGGTTACTGCTGAACTGGGCCATCCACATTTGAATCAGTGACCTGGATGATCACCATCAATTTTCTGAGCTATCAAAATCTTGTGAGGAACATACAGTTCAATTTGAAGTAGATGTAAAACACACAAACACACTCACGCTATAATATGAAATGACAAATTTCATCTGTACTTACTATAGTTACATACCAGTTTATTCTTTAGCTTTAAGACAAGATCCACTGTTTCTACTTCAGTATGTTTCTGACTCCAGAGAAGCAAGTCCTTTCAGATAAAAATTCATAATTCTGAAATATTTACATATATAAACACACAGTACTTTCAACAATACCATTAATTTACTTTTGAAAAACTTCTATTATATTTAGAACATTACTGCAATATACTACTTCTCACTATTTATGCATTTGTCATCTTAGAGAAACACAGGCTGGTCAATTTCATTTTC
The DNA here is from genome assembly GCF_965140295.1 of Lepidochelys olivacea. Taxonomy (NCBI): domain Eukaryota; kingdom Metazoa; phylum Chordata; order Testudines; family Cheloniidae; genus Lepidochelys; species Lepidochelys olivacea. Next base: position 25,271,356 of record NC_140417.1, on the reverse strand, counting down.
CAGCTCTCCAGCATTAGCACACACTTTAGGTTCCAAATGCTGCAGAGATTTTTTATTTTTTTCAAGTGTTTCAAACTGGAATTTAACTTTTGTTTTTGTTTTTAGTTGAAATAAAAGGTTCTGACAAGTGTCTCAATCTTTTTAAAGATTACAGTTGACAGGTGGTGAACACTTCTGAAACATGGAGCAAAGTTTTGATATAAAAAAAAATTTTATAAATCACTAAAAGCAAAAAATCGTACTTTTCTTACCTCATTACAGAGCGCTTCTAAATGGAGGACCTCCAACTTCTGTGTCATTTCCTTCCGCCGGGTCCTGAACCAGCCATTGAAGTTTGGAGATTTCAAGAAGTGTCTTTAATAAAAGAGTGCAAACAAATTTATATTTTAAATTGCATTCTCAATTCAATTCTTTCATTTTCCCCCACCATCAAGTCTCTTACACAACTTCACAAGATTGTACAGTAGTTTTGTTGTGGGGACGAGGAGGAGGATATAAATATCAATTAGGAGGTTTTCATCTTTCAGAAAAATTATTGATTCTGCTTGCGAAGGAAAGTTATGTAGTGGAACACTGATTAAAAAGCGTCACTACAGGTTTCTGTGTCCCTTCAAAAAAAACACCAAGAAGCCTTATGCTCTGAAGTCCTTATGAAGTCTTCAGGCACAAAGATGCTTATATTTAAAGGACTTGTCGTTTTATTTGAAATGTTGATTATCGAAAACAATTTGATGTCCCCTGCCATTGTGCTTTGGCTAACAGTTTCCATTCTAATGAAAAGAAAGGTGATTGAGAACTAAAGGGTTTAATTAGGATTATTGTTCTTGCTAGTTCTTAATGAGTTTAGGGGTTAATATAACAGCTTCTTTGACCTTGGGATTCTTACTTCACATATGGATAGGTATAGGAGTACTGTATAGCCATCTATTCCTGTTTATACAGATTATTCTTAATGATTTATATTATGATATTACCCAAAGGCCATCATCAGGACGACAGCCTGATTATGCTGGGTGCTGTGCAAACATATGTTAGAGAGAAAACCTGTCCTGGAGGACCTCCCATCCAAAAGATAGAAAAATGGAGATATAACATACAAGGAAAATAAACATGGAGAAGGGTTAATACATTTTGGTTAGTTCCTTTTTTTAAAAAATTAGGGTAAAGGTACAGTGAGGACTGGCCACGTCTAAATGTGCGGGAGTAGGAAAAACAGACAAAGTGAGGGGCACCGGCCACGGCTCATCTGCCTATCCATGATCAGCAAGCAGGGTTTTGGAGGCATCACAGCAGAGGTGAGTGTTAAAGGGGCATGTGAAAGAAGATAAAGGTACTAGCTGTAATGATTATAGTAGGGATTTTAAAAAAAAATGTATAAGGGGTGGTGTGACAAAGATGCTTAAGGAAAAAGTTGTCAGATGGGCAGTAAAAGCTAAGAATTTCGGCAGTGCGAAGGCAGGGGTTTGGCTTATGAATGGGTCGTAAACATTTTCCATTTTTATGTATTCATCCTCTATCATATCCCCCCTTAGTCGTCTCTTTTCCAAGCTGAAAAATCCCAGTATTAATCTCTCCTCATATGGCAACCGTTCCATACCCCTAATCATTTTTGTTGCCCGTTTCTGAATCTTTTCAAAATTCCAATATATCTTTTTTTGAGATTGGGCGACCACATCTGCACACAGCATTCAAGATGTGGGCATACCATGGATTTATATAGAGGCAATAGGATATTTTCTGTCTTATTATCTATTCCTTTCTTAATGATTCCTAACATTCTGTTCACTTTTTTGACTGCTGCTGCACACTGAGTGGATGTTTTCAGAGAACTATCCACAATGACTCCAAGATCTCTTTCTTGAGTGGTAACAGCTAATTTAGACCTCATCATTGTATATGTATAGTTGGGATTACGTTTTCCAACGTGCATTACTTTGCATTTATCAGCACTGAATTTCATCTGCCATTTTGTTGCCAAGTCACCAAGTTTTGTGAGATCCTTTTATAGCTCTTCACAGTCTGCTTCGGACTTTACTGTCTTGAGTAGTTTTGTACCATTTGCAAATTTTGCCACCTCACTGTTTACCCCTTTTTCCAGATCATTTATGAATATGTTGAAGAGAACTGGTCCCAGATCAAACCCCTGGGGGACACCACTATTTACCTCTCTCCATTCTGAAAACTAACCATTTATTCCTATCCATTGTTTCCTATCTTTTAACCAGTTACCAATCCATGAGAGGACCTTCCTTCTTTCCCCATGACAGCTTACTTTGCTTAAGAGCCTTTGGTGAGGGACCTTGTCAAAGGCTTTCTGAAAATCCAAGTACGCTTATCCACTGGATCCCCCTGTAGTATCAAAGCACTTATGATGTAAAAAAGATGGAGTGAAAGAGGTGCTTTACCGAGCACCTCTTGCTGGCCATTCCATCAGGAAAACTGTACATCTTAACCTCCCATTTGAGAAGGTACTACAATTGCAGCCAAATTGATGGAAGAGATGTTCTGTGTACAAAATACATCCAGAATAAAAGACTGACCAGCATGAAACTACGAGATCCCACATTCAGCTATTTAGAGCTCCCTACTGAAAAGCATTTCTTCCCATTTATCTAGTAATTTTTTAAATACTAGAATATAGTGCTCTATAACACTTTGCACTGTCATATGAAAACCATTAACAGGTGTCATAAACATACAACTAAGGGTAGCATAAAATCCCTCCTTTACCTGTAAAGGGTTAAGAAGCTCAGATAACCTGGTTGGCACCTGACCAAAGAGGAGAAGATACTTTCAAATCTGTGGGGGGAAGGTTTTTGTTTTGTGTTTCTTTGTGTTCTCTCTGGGTCAACAAGGAATCAGGACAGGGAAAATACATTTCCTAAAGCCATACCCGAACTAAGCATTTAAGATTACAAATTGTAAGTAATAGGAAGGAAATGTGTTAGATTATCTTTTGTTTTAGCTTGTGAATTTTCCCTGTGCTAAGAGGGAGGTTTATCCCTGTTTTCTGTAACTTTGAAGTTTTGCCTAGATGGGAATCCTCTATGTTTTAAATCTTATTACCCTGTAGAATTACCTTCCATCCTGATTTTACAGAGGTGTTTATTATAAAGAAAAAAAGGAAAAGAAAGTTCTGTTTAAGAATCTGATTGGTTTTTAGTGTCCTAAAAACCCAAGGGTCTGGTCTGTGCTCACCTTGTTTACCTATCTGGTTGGTAGATTCTCAAGCCTCCTCAGGAAAGGGGGTGAAGGGGCTTGGGGGAATATTTTGGGGAAATAGGAACTCCAGGTGGTCCTTTTCCTGAATCTTTGTCTAACTAACTTGGTGGTGGCAGCATACTCATCCAAGGACAGGGAAGGATTTGTGCCTTGGGGAAGTTTTTAACCTAAGCTAGTAGAAATAAACTTAGGGGGTCTTTCATGGAGGTCCCCACATCTGTACCCCAGAGTTCAGAGTGGGGAGGGAACCCTGACAACAGGTTACCCAGAGGGGCATATCTAAATGGATATTTAAAGTTTGCTAGACATTATGAATTTGTTTGATTAGACACGAAGAACTATGAAAATAAATCTGCATAATATTCAGTTATAACAACAATTAGATTTGCCCCCCAAATAAAAAGGGCATGTAACGTGTTATGCATCACTGTATTTACATACAAATTGGTGTCTTATTTTAAAAAGTGACCTGTAAAGTCCAATCCAGTCTCCCTTTAACCCGGAGGTGAGCTGTGGTCCTGCTTTCTCAAGTGTTTTCATAAATTCTTCTTGGCTGAATTGTCTCAACTGTGGTGGACTCTACAAAAGAAACCAAGTTTTTGGCAGCTTACAGTATGAGTTTTCTTTAGTCACAAACATTTTCAGCTCATTTGAGGATTATTTCCTTACCTTCCATGGAGATATGCTTTTTTGCAGAGGCATCAGGCTTGCCACATAACGTTCCTGAGATGGAAGAAAAATAGTTTAAGAAAAAAAATCCTGATCTTGGAGCCACTGTATTTTTAATCAATTTGCAGTAATATGCCACTTGGTTGAAACAGGCTGCCTAGAACAGTCTTCTCAGCTATCATAACAAACTATAATAATATACATTTATATAGCTCTTCTCATCACAAAGTGATCTATAAACTATGTACAGTCAACACCACTGAAATCCAGCCAGCTCTGGGATTAAAGGAGACAACTAAGCAGTTGACAGCATGTTCAACAGTGTGGGGAGAGAAAATTTATTCAAAGAATATGAAGAATTAGAGGAAGTACTCAAAGTAAAAAGAGCTATGGAATCATTAGTGTCCATTCAGAACAGACAGGATCTCTACTGCTGAGGTCTCATCTGAAAGACTACCTCACAGTATCTGCCTTTACAGATATACAGATAAATGTTCCCTGCTGGGATCTGAACCTTTGGTTTCAGGGAGTTTAAAATGCTTCAAATCTGATGCTTAGACTACTAAACCGTCATCATCTTCCTAGTGCACCTGAGAAAATTTAAAACTGCAGGACCAACTATATGTTTAAAAAATAAAGTCACAAAAGTAGTCCTGAAACTCTAGTTATTTGAAAGAAATTATGACAATAGCTTTTACAATGAAAACATATTTTTATCATAGGTGTTGGCCAACAAATATTACATATGTCATCTTACTAATGGAATGATGAAGCTTTGTGTCAGTTCCAAGAAATAACGTCTAAGAATTACACTTTGGGCTTCTGCGGGACGTTTCTGTTGTACACCCTGTAAGAAGCAACCACAGTAATAATCTATTATTCCAACATAAATCACTCAAAAATTAGGAGACACACCAAAGACCAGGTTCACACTCCACTGATGTACACCTATTTAAAAGACTTAATGCATTGCTGTAGAGAAATCACTAACACTATCAATTGTGTTGAATTTTAATAATCTTAATATAGATCACAGTGATTTCTGTTTCTTTTTATGTTTTTTAAATGGTCTCTATATTTCAAATTCATCTAGGAAAAGAAACCGAAACATTAGGAGAAAAAAATATTCCGAGAATAACCTTAAACCAGGCAAAGCTAGGAAATTTTGAGTTGAGAAAACTCACAAGAGATTTCTCGGCCAAACAGGTTTGGAAAAGCATGGACAGACATTGATCAATCAACTCTCTGGATTCTTACTCTAATTTTTTTAAATTCCACCATTCAATTTTTATTTTTATTTTTTTAAAAGCACATGACTACAGCTGCTGACAGGAAGACAAACGCTCCCAGAAGACAATGTTTGAATCAGCTCAGGCAGGGAAAAGACATAAGTGTCAAAGTTCATATTTTCAGAGTTTCTTGTTTTAGTCTCTGTGAATTCTGTCTACATACTTGACAACCTTGAAGAAAAAGATCTACCAGCATACAAAATAGTTTCAATAAACAGATCTGCAAGTTTACCTTTTGTAACTGTTTTATAATTTCTTCATCTCTGTTCAAGTATGGCTTGTAAGATGTATAAACACCTGGAAGAAAAAAAGAATACAGCCAAAAAACAACTAGGGTATGCATTTTTAGTAAAGAAAATTGTAAGGATTATGTTTTTATGATGATCAAGCTTATTACCAGGTTTAGAATCCAAAGTCTTTAGGTTCTTCAGCTTTTTCACTTTTACTTGTTTTGGAACTTCACCTGCCAAAATATTTTAAAACATCACCACCTTAAAAATCTTTTCTTTGGGTGCATGCACCACAATTAATACATTGTACAATACAAAATGACACATGTATTTACAAATCCTTATTTTTATTTAGTACATTGCCTGATGACACATAAGATATCAGGTAGGTAAGCATCCCAACTAAAATATATACATGAAAATGTAATAGATAAACTAAGTCTTGCAGACTTTCCATTGAACAAAAGTGCATTAAAATAAAAAATATTAAAAATCCTCTATATTGGAGAAAATTAGAAACGGTAGCCATTTGATTCAGAATGATACACGTGGTTAAAAAAATTATTACCCCTATAGCAAGAGGATTGCGTTCTCCATTCATCTCCCTTTGATTCCTATAGGGTGCATACCTTCAGTAATAGTGCTTCACAATTTGGTCGATATAGTATTTAGGGTTGTCAACTGTACAGAAATATTATTAGGGAGAGATCCAAGGCCAGTCCATCCTCCCTAGGCGACCACTACTATTTTGTGGAAGATGTTCTCTCCCTTTCTCCTCCACACCGTGTTGGTGCTCCACGCATAGCACGTAGCAGCCTAGTGCTGCTCTGTAGAACCAAAAAATAAAGTCTGACAATGTTGCTATTAGGTTTCGGAGCTTGACACTAGATTTCTAAATGGGCCAGCTAGTGCAGTACTGTAAGTTATATATGGACACTCTTCACAGACTAACTCTTTTTCTGGGCAAAGACAGGGGAAAGTTGAAGTTTTAAAAAAAAAAGTCAGGGGCAGCTGTTTCTCAGGAACTGCTTGATCAAATGATTACACATCTACACCACCAATTGTATACCTGGTCCCTGATATGATATACTAGTTTTCAAGCTAATCTGACTGTGCACATGGATTTTGAAGAGGTCTGAAAATTTGACTTTAAACAAATCTTTTTGCTACTTTCACTATGAGGTGTCTATTCATGGCCATAGGATACTTTAAAACTCTCTATCAAAGTAATCTTTCCTCTCTCATTTCAAAAAACTTCCCTAGTTCTGGGGAAGACAGTTCCTAGGCCAATAATGACAGTTATACTCCAGAAGGTGGAATACTATGAAATATTTTTCCATGAAAAATGGATTTCATGCTGAAATACTCTGCCTGAAGTTATTCCTGCATTCTTGGCCCAGAACAAAGTAACGTATCAGAGCAAAGGAGGACTGAGTTCAGATACTTAATATCACAATCACACACACAGAGCACTTTATGATCTTATTACTGGTTGGCTGAAAATTTCTTTGTTATCCAAAAGGTAAGTGGACAGAAATTTCCATTTGTATAAAAAGAGTCATACAATTTTAAGTACTATAATGACTTAAAGAGCATATTACAAAAATCTAAGTAGTTTAAAAAAAATCACATCAGCAAATGCATCTTTTCCTAAAACAGTGGCACCATCAGCTAGTTTTATGCAGGTAGTATTCTGTGCACTTTTTAAATGACTGTTATTCTTCGGGGTTGTCCACATAGAACATTAGCATGCAGTAAACCCAGCTGTGACTACAGCACACTAGCCTGCTCAGCAGTTATGCTCTGTGTGGACACTGCTACAGTGCTTTACTGGTTTTGCCGTATGCGTCGAGGTACTCCTGTTTGAAATAGACAAGCTCTTACTGCGTTCTACTGATTCTAAAAGAAATCAACATCAGAAATTTCATGAGTGACACATTAGCAAAAGTTTAATTTCTTGGCAGAAATATGAAAACAGACTGAGTTTTTAAAGATAAAAACACAGACGCTAATAAGTATCATTACCTCCTACCTTGAAGACAGAAAAATAGAATGCTAGATGGACTTTACATTAAGTACCAGCCCTCCAATATTTTCGAGAGTTTGAGTTCATTTAACATCCTTAAATTTCATGAGAAACATGGTTAACACTGTTTTGCATAATAAACTCAATTCTGGAAACTGGCTCACAAAGCATTTAGATTGTTTATTAGAGTTCAAGACTTCACTAAAGGAAAAAATGAAAAGTCAATATTTTTTACACTTTGAAGCAGAGTTCTGTTGTAGAGCTTATGTTTTACCTGGAAGTTTAATCTCTCCTATTCGGACAATGTGTGGCCAGTGCTGGAGTGTTTTTGCAAAAAAAGGGTTTGTCACTCCTAAAATGACAGAGGGCCTAGAAAAAGAAGAAATTCTTCAATCAAGGGAGCAACAGTTTTTGCCACTGAAATTTAGATATCAAATATTATTCTAACTTGAACTTATTCTTAAGAGTGAGAAATTAATACCAACACAAAGAAATAATTAACCACATGAAAAACTTAATTTTTTTAAACAGCATTTCCCGAAGTCTCAGCTTTCAGAGGACTGCAGAACAGATACATCATAAGCTATGTATACACTAGTGATGTAATTTCCCTGCAAACATACATGTACTTGTGCTAGCTTGAGTATGTGTACGCAAGCATGGGACTCACTCCCACCAGCTTATAGTGTAGATGTAGGATAATTATGAAATTAAAGAATTAACGTTACCTTAAGTTTGGTTAAGGAAATATATGTTATATATATTTGTAAAGAAAGGCCCAGACTAGCAAGTAGAAGGAAGGCCTTGAAAATAACGAGTGATAGAGGAATGAAGTAGGGAGAATGTCTGGTTCAAATCATTAATGAAATAAGGGGAAATTTCTAAAAAGAAGGCCTCTGACTGGTACAGGTGACTGCAGATGTCTTAAAATGAGCCAACATGGCCCTTCCCCAACCCACACTCCAACATTAAAACCTACGTGAACCCAGATGCAATGGGAAAACTGTTGAACAGCATGAAGGAGTCGAGGAAAGGCTTTAGGACAGAGGTCCCCAGAGCGTGGGGAGTGCCCCTGTAGAGAGGCAATGAGGGACTGCCACCCAACCCTCCCCGCCCCCAGCTCTGCTCCCGTCCCACCCCAGCCATATCCCCAGCTCCTCCCATCCCCTCACCTGGCCCTGTCTCCAGCCTTGGTGTGGCTCCACACCCAGCTGGGGGCCCAGCACCAACCCCCACCATGGCCCAGCTGCAACTCCACTCCCGGCCCTGCACCAGCCCCCAGCCTTGGCCAATGGCCGTGGCTCCATTCCCGAACCGGGGCCGAGACTGGAGCAAGGCTAAAAGTGGAGGTGCACCTGGCCACAGGCCTGGCTCCCAGCCCCCATGTAGGGAACCAGGGTGGCTCCCCTCCAAACCAGAGGGTAAAGAGCCACCCTCTGAGCCTGAGTGGGCGGGGCGAGGCCAAGCTTCCACCAATCCCCGGAAGGGGAAGGGTGGGACAGGAAGTTCAAAGGGCGGGGCCCTCTGCCCAGTAAGGAGAGCACCAGAGAGGGAGACAAACACAGGCTGCTCCCTCACGATCCTACTGCTGACTCAGGCAAAGCCCTGGGCAAGGAGGAGCCTGACCAGGGGGAAGGCCTGTGGCAACCAGGGCTGCTGGCCGCTGAATACCCAGAGGACCTGGAGGGGCCTGACTGCAGCCCGGGCCAGTGTGAGTCCGATACCAAGGGGGAGTGGGGGTGGCCCGCAGCGGAATACCCGGAGCTGCCCGCAGCAGAATACCCGGAGGAGATGGAGGGACCGGAGCGGCCCACCTGAGAGAGACTGGTTAGGAAGTAGCCCAGGGGCCCAACTACACCGTGGGGTGGGTGTGTTTGGTCAGCGGGTGCGGATTGCCCCGCTGACCCAGCGGCGGGACCTTCGCCTCCGGCCACTGTCAGGGTCCTGGGCTGGAACGCAGTGGAGTTGGGTGGGCCTGTGTTCCCCTACCCCGGCGCTCTCCTGCCTGAGGGGCGCGCTGCTGACTCTGGCCGGCGCTCTCCTGCCTGAGGGGCGCGCTGCTGACTCTGGCCGGCGCTCTCCTGCCTGAGGGGCGCGCTGCTGACTCTGGCCGGCGCTCTCCTGCCTGAGGGGCGCGCTGCTGACTCTGGCCGGCGCTCTCCTGCCTGAGGGGCGCGCTGCTGACTCTGGCCGGCGCTCTCCTGCCTGAGGGGCGCGCTGCTGACTCTGGCCGGCGCTCTCCTGCCTGAGGGGCGCGCTGCTGACTCTGGCCGGCGCTCTCCTGCCTGAGGGGCGCGCTGCTGACTCTGGCCGGCGCTCTCCTGCCTGAGGGGCGCGCTGCTGACTCTGGCCGGCGCTCTCCTGCCTGAGGGGCGCGCTGCTGACTCTGGCCGGCGCTCTCCTGCCTGAGGGGCGCGCTGCTGACTCTGGCCGGCGCTCTCCTGCCTGAGGGGCGCGCTGCTGACTCTGGCCGGCGCTCTCCTGCCTGAGGGGCGCGCTGCTGACTCTGGCCAGCACCCCTTCCCGCTAATTCCCCAATGCCCGGGAGGTGGGGCTGAGGCCTGCCATGGAGACCATTGCTCTCCATCGCCCCTAGGGGCTCGGAGGACTGACCGACACCTGTCACACCCCACCTGTGGCTCTGCTCCCACCCCAACCTCGGGCCCAGTCCGCGGTCCCACCCCTGGCCCGAGTGGGAGGAGGAGGGGGTGCGTGGACAAGGGTAAGTGGGGGGTGCAACTCTCAAAAGTTTGAGGACGGTTGCCTTTAGGAAGAAAGGAGATTGTAAATCTTATCTGGATTAAGCCTGGAAATAAGAGTGAACTGTCTCAAATTGGTTGTTAACTGAAGTCAGTAATTGGCAATGATATCACTTGTTTGTTAAAGGGTATAAAAAGTAAACTCTTAAAGGGCTCATTGCTAATACCTGCCTGATGATGTTAGAGCCCACTAATACGGAGCTAAGCACCCCTGAGTTTAGCCAGTTTGTAAGTATCTTGATCAAATGCTTATAAATGTTTTCAGAGTAGCAGCCATGTTAGTCTATATTCGCAAAAAGAAAAGGAGTACTTGTGGCACCTTAGAGACTAACAAATTACCAGTACTGTACCAGTCAGAGGCCTTCTTTTTATAAATGTTTTGTTACTGTTGGGATGTAGTGAACTGCTTATTATTTACCTTTTTAGTCATGTTAAGAGCAATTGTATAAATTGCATTTGGCCTTTGGACTTAATAAAGGAACGTATGGTTAAATTAGTATTTGATTATTTCCCATAGCAATATTAATTTCAAATATTAATTCCAAAAGTAGACAACCTTATTTAAAGTCTATACTGTAATAAGACAGCACTCCTGCCACGTCTCACGTTGTACCAATTCTATGTTAAGTTCTCCTCAGTTGCACTGGTACAACCCTGGAATAACTATGCAAATCTATGGAATTTATCTGGATTTACATAGATATAACAGCAGTTTGATCTTGTGTGTAGCTAAAAGACAAATGGCTACTTCAAGTTTTTACTATGACAAGCTGTTATTACTTTAAAACTTGTCAGTCCATGTCCTTTGTCAAATGACCTATTGCTCCTCCAGATGACCAGGAGTTTTAAGAGGGGAGAAACTTATTAGATCTAGCTTAGTTCCCTGCTGATGTATGATTGTTTGCTATTAGAAAACACTGCTTTCTAAAACTAGACTGAAGAAGTCCCAGGTGTTGGGAGACCATTTCATAATTCAATGTATTTCACGGTTGTTAATTTTTTCCCTTTCTGTTTGCACTGTTGTTGTAGCCCTGTTGGTCCCAGTATATAAGAGAGAAGATGAGTGAGGTAATATCTTTTATCAGACCGACTTTTGTCGGTGAAAGAAGTTTTCAAGCTACACAGAGTTCTTCTTCACGTCTGGTAAAGGTAATTAGAGTGTCACAACTAAATACAATATGGAACAGACTGTTAAGCATAAGGAATTAACACATGAGAAAGTGGGCAACTGACTACTGCAGTCATAGGGCAAAGGTGGATTAGTGGGTTACAGATTATTGTAGTGAAACAAAACAAGTGGCTCTATTAAGTCGATTATTTTCAGTGTCTAGCCAAGTTATGAATTTAAGCTCCCAGGCTTGTCTTTTGAAGGTGTTTGTGCAGGTTTCCTTTGAGGACTAAGAGATCAGAGGTGGAGTGATCATTCTGTGATAGGATATTTTTGTCTTTTTAATCATCATTTTTCAAATGAACTCTCACAGAAAAATGGTAAGACAAAAACACCCTATCACACTTTTTACCCTGGATGCTGAAGTACAGCATGGAAACTGTATTGTCAGAATTCACCATCTTTAGAACAAGAGACTCTCAGAAATAAAGGCCTCTTCCAGTCTCTAAATTTTTTAATGAAAAAAATCAGAAGGATGCATTTCTCTCTTTTGCTGTTATTTTTAAACATGGGTCACTAAAGTTTAGACAAACACTACTTTGGATTCCATGTGACTGGTTATTCAGTTTGCAATCCATTTGCTAAAAATAAATGGACCACAAATATAGTGTCCAAGTTTGGATGCTTTTCCATTACTGTGTTTTCTGAGGATTGATTTTTTTTTTTTTTTTTGAAAAAAAGAAAAAATTTCAGCAGAACAGGCACAAGTTGCTCATGCTTTAAAGGAACCTTGTTTGGAATATGATCAGTAAATCTAATGCAAACAATCAGTGATTAAGTTGTAATATTTCAATAAAATACATATTTTGAATATAAGTATATGATCTGGTTACCAACATTTGAATATGGATCTGAAGTGCCACAATTTGGTCTAAGAGCATTTATGAAAATTCAAGATTTCAAATCCTATTTCCCAAATTCACAAATATGACTGATACATTCACACAGGTTCACTGAGAAAAGCACAAACTTTCTTAAATTTTGTCTACACATGGAAATTTAATGGAATAGCTGTTGTGAAATAAGCTGTTATGCAATAGCTATTCCAGGATAGACCCTTGTATGGAGGCTCTATTCCAAAATTAGTCATTTTATGCAGTAATTATTTTGAAATAAAGTGACTTTTATTCCAGAATATACCATCTCCATGAGGAACTATTCTGGAATGACTATTACAGAATAATTTGTTCTGCTGTACCTATTCTTGTCAGTTTCCCCATGCAGACAAGCCCTTACTGAAGGGGAAGGCATCTTTTCTCATTCAGGATTCAACTCTTTCACCAATCAGGTACACAGACATTCCACTGACTTCAAGTATGATCCTAAATAAGAGATGACTAACATTATACCACAGGTTTCAGCTCTTTGACTCCCTCAGGGAACTGATGGGCAGGATCCCCTGGTAGAATAACAGGAGGGGGAAAGGAGTCCAGGAGAGCTGGCTGTATTTTAACGAATCCTTATTGAGGTTGCAGGAACAAACCATCCCGATGTGTAGAAATATGGCAGATGACCAGCTTGGCTTAACAGTGAAATCCTTGCTAATCTTAAACACACACACACACACACACACACACACACAAAAGAAGCTTACAAGAAGTGGAAGATTGGACAAACGACCAGGGAGGAGTACAAAAATATTACTCAGGCATGCAGGAGTGAAATCAGGAAGATCAAATAACAGAGTTGCAGCTAGCAAAAGATATTAAGAGTAACAAGAAGGGTTTCTTCAGGTATGTTAGCAACAAGAAGAAAGTCAAGGAAAGTGTGGGCCCCCTACTGAATGAGGGAAGCAACCTAGTGACAGAGGATGTGGAAAAAGCAAATGTAGTCAATGCTTTTTTTGCCTCTGTCTTCACGAACAAGGTCAGCTCCCAGGCTGCTGCACTGGGTGGCCCACCATGGGGAGGAGGTGACCTGCCCTCTTTGGAGAAAGAAGTGGTTCAGGGCTATTTAGAAAAGCTGGAAGAGCCCAAGTCCATGGGACCGGATGCACTGCATCCGAGGTTGCTAAAGGAGCTGGCGGCTGTGATTGCAGAGCCATTGGCCATTATCTTTGAAACTCATGGCAATCGGGGGAGGTCCTGGAAGACCAGAAAAAGGCTAATGTAGTGCCCATCTTTAAGAAAAGGGAAGAAGGAAGATCTGGGGAACTACAGGCCAGTCAGCCTCACCTCAATCCCTGGAAAAATCATGGAGCAGATCCTCAAGGAATTCATTTTGAAGCACTTGGAGAGGAAAGTGATCAGGAACAGTCAGCATGGATTCACCAAGGGCAAGTCAGGCCTGAATAACTTAACTGCCTTCTATGAGGAGATAACTGGCTCTGTGGATGAGGGGAAAGCAGTGGACGTGTTATGCCTTGACTTTAGCAAAGCTTTTGATATGGTCTCCCACAGTATCCTTGCCAGGAAGTAAAAGTAGTATTGGCTGGATGAATGAACTCTAAGGTGGATACAAAGCTGGCTAGATTGTCAGGCTTAACGGGTTGTGATCAATGGTTCCATGTCTAGTTGGCAGCCGGTATCAAACCGAGTGCCCTAAGGGTCAGTCCTGGGGCTGATTTTGTTCAATATCTTAATAATCTGGAGGATGGTGTGGACTGCACCCTCAGCAAGTTTGCAGAGGACACTAAACTGGGAGGAGAGGTAGATATGCTGGAGGGTAGGAATAGGATACAGAGGGCCCTAAACAAATTGGAGGATGGGGCCAAAAGAAATCTGACGAGGTTCAGCAAGGACAAGTGCAGAGTCCTGCACTGAGGACGGAAGAATCCCATGCACCGCTACAGACTAGGGACTGAATGGCTAGGCAGCAGTTCTGCAGAAAAGAAATTAGGGGTTACAGTGGACGAGAAGCTGGATATGAGTCAACAGTGGGCTCTTGTTGCCAAGAAGGCCAATGGCATTTTGGGATATATAAGTAGGGGCATTGCCAGCAGATTGAGGGACGTAATCGTTCCCCTCTATTCAACATTGGTGAGGCCTCATCTGGAGTACTGTGTCCAGTTTTGGGCCCCACACTACAAGAAGGATGTGGAAAAATTGGAAGGAGTCCAGCGGAGGGCCACAAAAATAATTAGGGAGCTGGAGCACATGACTTATGAGAAGAGGATGAGGGAACTGGGATTATTTAGTCTGCAGAAGAGAAGAATGAGGGGGATTTGGTAGCTGCTTTCAGCTACCTGAAAGGGGGTTCCAAAGAGGATGGATCTAGACTGTTCTTAATGGTAGCAGATGACAGAACAAGGAGTAATGGTCTCAAGTTGCAGTGGGGGAGGTTTAGGTTGGATATTAGGAAACACTTTTTCACTAGGAGGGTGGTGAAGCACTGGAATGGGTTACCTAGGGAGGTGGTGGAATCTTCTTCCTTTGAGGTTTTCAAGGTCAGGCTTGACAAAACCCTCGTTGGGATGATTTAATTGGGGATTGGTCCTGCTTTGAGCAGGGGGTTGGACTAGATGACCTCCTGAGGTCCCTTCCAACCCTGATATTCTATGATTCTTTCTCTCTCAAATAGCAGGATTAACCAAAATTAAAATAGAATCATATAAATGAAGGGATGGAAAGGACCTCGAGAGACAGAATCAAGTATACCTAAACCATCCCTGACAGGCATTTGTCTAGCCTGTTCTTAAAAACCTGCATGATGAGGATTCCACAACCTCCCTTGTAAGCCTGTTCCAGAACTTAATTACCCTTACAGTTAGGAAGTTTCTCTTAATATCTAATCTAAATCTCTCTTGCTGCAGACTAAGCCCATTATATCTTGTCCTTCCTTCAATGGACATGAAGAACAGTTGATCACCATCCTCTTTTTAACAGCCCTTAACATATCTGAAGACTGATCAGGTCCCCCCTCAGTTGTCTTTTCTCAAGACTAAGCATGCTGTTTTGTTTTACTTTTTTAACTCTTCTTCATAGGTTATGTTTTCTAAACCCTTTATCCTATTCCTTGGTCTCCTCAGGACTCTGTCCAATCTGGACATCTTTCTTTCTTAGAGAGCAGAGCCTAAAACTGAACAAAATACTTCAGCTCAGGCCCCACCACTACAGAGCTGAGTGGAACAGATAGTCCTGTTAATAAACCCAGAAGTATATCTGCCTTTTTCACAACTGCATCACCTTAACTCATATTCAATTTGTGATCCAACATAACTTTTCAGAAGCACTAATGCCTAGCGAGTTCATTCCCCATTTTGTATAAAATAGTTAGCTATAGCCTGCTGTGTCACAACACCAAAAAGGAGGAGTTTTCTTTCCAGAATGTCCAGAATCAAAGTCTCAAAAAATTAGATTTATTCTTTTTCGGTTTCCACTTTAAGCCATGGTTGTGGTGCAAGAATGACCTGAATATCAACTTTTACACCTGTAATCAATCTTACTTACGGGGCCTGTGTACGAGTGGTATATTCTTTGAATTCACTGTCATGTATAGTGAAGTAGGGCCTAAAATCACTGCAGTACTTCAAAGGTGAAATACAACTGTGGAACAGAAATATAGAAGGTTGAATTAAGTATATACATAAAGATACAGTATTTCACTTAAATTTACACTAATAAATGTCAAATTTCTAGAGCTTCATTAGATGGTATTCAATATTCTTCTTAAATCAATAGAACTTGAATGGTAAGGATGCTCTATCATAGTTACCTAACAAGTGCTAGAACAGTTTCTGACGATTCGGAAGGTGATGGTGCCATAACAACAACTGGTTCTCCTAATAACACTAGTTCCCAAAGCATCTGAATGTGAAAGAATACTGGACAGAAACATCTGCAAACAGATATATAGAAAGAGTATATAGACACTTTCAATATACTTATCACCAAAATTCCAGTTAAAAGGACAGAACTAGATAAAGGACATTTTAAAACTATAGTAAATATTTTACCTGCTTTAAGTTATTAGAACAGTTTCCCCATAAATAAATATTCAATTATATAGACCTTGCTACTTATTGTAGTTACTTTCAACTAGTGTTAGATGTACTTTCCTTTAGTCATCTTAATGCAAAAAATGCCTTAACTATTTGCAAAGATGCTGTTAAAATTAGTTGGTTAACTAGACAGTCATGTTTTATGAAACTCTTATTGACCTGAGTGTGATTTGTGAGTATTGAATACTACTGAAAAATAAGGCCAAATTCTTACCTGAAAAGATCCACTTCATGAACAGTAGGTAAAGCAATGGAGATTTGTGTGTCTTCCTGAAAGGCAGAAAATTAACTTTTTGGTCAGTATAAAACACATAGAAGTATGGAATAAGAGTTGCCCTGAAATGTTTACAGACAGTGGGCCAAAAATGAAAAGCAGGACATGTACTAGGTCATATCCATATTCATTATTTACCTGTGCTAAGGATGAAGTAAGGATATCCATTAAGTTTGTTGCAATTGTCAGTCTTAGCCCAGGGACGATACCAAATGTTTAAGACCTTTCAGCCCAAGATTTAGGAGAAAATATAAGCCAGAGGGGGGTTTATCATATCCATGGCTTCTGTGACAAAATATGGAACTTTTAGGGGTTTGTCCCCTAAACGGGGATTTTTGAGTCAGCTCCCCAATAGCCAAATGCTGAGGAAGCTGCACTCCACCTACCCTCATCCTGAAATCAATGTGAAGAAATTCGACTTATTTAAAGGAGCCTTGCTCCAGAGCCTGCAGTTGCTTTTCAGTAGTTTCCAGGGGAAGTTTAAGATGATGGTTTTGTCTTTTAGCCTTAAATGGTTTTTCACTTGGTAACCTCTCTATGGGTCTCAGCTGTAATGGTATCAACTAAGCTGCTTGAACTAACAGCCCCCAGCCTTGAGGGTTCAACCCAGACCAGTAAGGGGTTGTGCCACCACCTGCGCAGCAACTCTGGGTGCCTTAAATGCTCCACTGCTGTGGCTCTCAGCGCCCCCGTGATGCCGACAGCCAGCATACAAGCATCCAGATCACACCCTGACTTCCACTGCCTTGTTCTTTTTGAAAAGTAACCCCACCACTCTTCCAATCCCAAATTTTCCCAAAATCCTCTGCCAATGAGACAGTCTGCTGGGACTCCCAGAATTGTGAGTTACCGTGTTACCCCTCTTAGCCTGAGCAAATGAGAGTTTTGCTACTGCTAAACTGCGTGACAATTCCCTGACACACCAGCTTGTATGCCTTGCCAGCAGGACTCTTCCTGTCCTTGCAGGTAACAATTAGTGAACAGCCATCTCCTGGAACACCCACAGAAGTAATTAAATTAATTGCTCCTTTAAAAGAGACAATACACTGCATCTCATTAATTTAACCAGGGTTTGACAAATACTCTTATTTCAATCATAACACTGACTTGTTTTATAGCAAAAATAAAACAAGTTTATTAAAAAAGAAGTCATAGGTTTAAGTCATGCCAAGTATAAGGAGTAAAGATAGCAATGGTTACAGACAGTAGTAAAAGTATGCTTTTACGAGTACATAAGAACTGCCACATTAGGTCAAACCAAAAGGTCCATCTAGCCCAGTATCCCGTCTTCCGACAGTGCCCAATGCCAGGTGCTTCATAGGGAATGAACAGAACAGGTGATCATCAAGTGATTCATCCCCTGCTGCCCAGCCTCTGGCAAACAGAGGCTAGGGACACCAACCCTGCCCATCCTGGCTAACAGCCATTGATGGACCTATCCTCCATGAACTTATCTAGTTCTTTTTTGAACCGTTATAGTCTTGGCCTTCACAACATCCTCTAGCAAAGCATTCCACAGGTTGACTGTGTAACTTAAGCAAGTGATAATCCTTGTCTAAGTATGTTTTTCACCTATATTCAGTCCCAGTCACTTCAGCTTGGAATCCCTCAAGTGATGGGTAACTCAAATGACTTTTTTGCCCCTCTTATATCAGCCCAAAGTTTATCTCTGTTTCAAGAGCCAGGAGGGCTTCTTGCTATTCTTCCCCTTCCTGTTCTTCCCATCTCCCTGCTGATTTGTATGTAAATAGAGCTTCCATATTGCTTAATTTACACTGGAGACAGGTAGATAGCTGCCTTCCCTCCTGTCTGGGAGAAAACCTGTCTCTCCCTTTGTTTGGTTACAGACTTTAAAGCACAATATCAGTTAGCATCCATAGTTCCTCATAGTGTTATACATACACCCCAGAATGATATTAATCATCAGTGTGTTACAGGCTTTCATAGAGAAGACCTTACTCACTACACTTTGTATACTGTGTTACTATATTATAAAAATCAGTTGATCAACTGCTTACCATTTGATGTTCTGACAATAAACCTTTTAAATATATTATTTGAAGAGTAAGTCCACACCAAGCTTCTCTTTCCTGCTTGCGAGTAGAGCTATGCTGTCTTCTCCCCTACTTCTTAGATTGATAGCTTTGTTTACCTTATATATAAATGTGCTTTCATTGTATCTACCTGACAACCAGGCTGGTCATACAAGCAAATACACATTTCTTTGTCTAAGGCAGACTGAGCTTATGCACTGCTTGCCAAACACATTAAGAACATAATTCTAGCACATATTTATAACACTCTGTACATGCCCCTATATACATCACACAAGAATATTAATGATCAGTGAGTTATTAGTCTTCCAGTAATATATTATATGCCACCTTTTAGGTATCTATCATGACACAGGTGTAATGAGTATGTCAGGCCTGACAGGAGATGCTGACACAGAGTAGTGAACCACCAGTGGGCCTCTGTATCATAAACCCCTCGATCAAAAAGGGGGCCGCTGGCAGGATAGCTTCTGGAAGGAGTTTTCAACCCTAGAACTTGCTGCTTGGTCTAAGGGAGCCTGCACTCGGATTGCCGTCAGGACACAATTAGAGAAGGGGCGCAGAAAGAAAAGACGCTCCTGAGTTTTTAATGGAGGGGTTTAAAGTAGTAGAATTACAGATTATTTTGTTGGGAATTGAATTCACAAACTGTTAGATAAAACACTGAATATGGCTACTTGTTTATTGCAATTGCCATAAGCACCTAGAATTGAGAAAGGGTTATCTAATTTATTAATTAATAAATACCTATATTTTATATAGAGCTTATGAGCAGCAGATCGCAGAGTGCTTCACAATCTTTACAGGAGTGTTATGAGGGTAAATACAGTAAAGTAGGGAAGTATTATTAGTTCAAATTTTTACAGATAAGGAACTGAGGCACAGAGAGGCTAACTGACTTGCCCAAGGTCACACAGGAAGTCTCTGGCAGAGCAGAAAACTGAATCCAGGTCTCTCAAATCCCAGGGTAGTGCCCTAACCATTAGCCCATCCACAACAAATTCCATGATTCCTCTGTGACCTTTTACAAATTGGTGCTTACTAATCTGATTTTACCACTGTGACAAAACCACCACTCACTTTATAAGCCACTTAAAATGAAAATAGTTTATAGGGAAAGTATCCTGACTTCTTGGTTCACGGCACTGTCACTGAGTCACAGGGTCTGGTCTATGCCCCAGCTGGTTATCAGCCTCCTAGGAGTGACTCCTTCATGTGCCGGACCCCAAGGGCCCACACAGTTCCACAGGGGCAGGCCTGTGGCCTCCAAGAGTGGGCCTTCAGCACCAGCATCCCCATCTCTCACTCAAGGCTCACTGCAGCAAATCCAGCCACACCAGAGTCTTGCAGGAGGCTTGTACTGTGTCCCTTCAGAGCATCACGTTCTCAATGAAACAGTCAGCCTTTTAAAAACAAGGTAACCATTTATTCATTACCTGGCACACAGCATCGCAAGTCCTTAGGTTAGCACAGAGAAATGCAGGTTAAAGTATAGTCCATTCTGGTTAGCCCAGAGTCCCAGCCACACTGTAGTGAACCCCTTGTTCAGGTTCTGTGTTTCTCTCAAAGTCTGACCTCCTTTGCCAGTTTCCAGGTGAGAGCCCAGACTCATTCCAGAAGCCAATCCTTTATCCCCCAACCTTACACCGCCAAGTCCTTTGTTCTCGAGCTGGGGTCTGTGCCCAGCTTCCCTGCTGAGAGTCAGGTGTCTTCTTGAATTTTTCACTGATATGGAGTTGGCCTTGGCCACTCATTTTTTAATAACCCATTCAGGCTCCAGACAACTAGGTGACATACCTCTACCTCCACCTCTCTCTCTCTAAGCCCACCCTGAGAGCAGACTTAGTCCTCCCCACCTTCAGGGGAAACTGAGGCAAACACAGGACTCACAAAAATACTACAGAAAATTCCCTTTCCATCACAGGCCCACTCTAAAATTGTTGCATAACCCATCCAGAAATGGTTTGTATAGACATTTCTCAAACTATTCAGGCAAACAATGCTTCCTGGAAACATCTCTTAAGCCACCATATCACATTTAAGTAGTATGTTCTCTCAAGTACAGCTGCCTTTTTGCTTGGCCCCAGCACCACAAAATTAAATGGCCTGTGTGGCTATGCAACCCAGAGCATGAGATGTGAAATACAGTGTCAGAAGTCGTTAAGAAAAACAGACTTGTTGAACTCCTTCAGATAGGTTTCTTCAAGGTGCAAAATATACAAGAGCATAAGAAATCAGGAGACTGCAGTGAAAGGATGGTCTGCAAAGATACTGAAAGGGACGTACTAAAGCATTCCTTTGTGCTTCTCATAGGGAACATATTACACTGTGCTCCAATATCTGCATGAACTTTCAATTTGTTATCCAGATGCAAGTCAATGTGTTCAGCCTTCAGTAACCTGGGGCCTAACTATAATCGATACTGCCTCTTTTTGTGTGACAGCATAGTACTACTGATTTTTCATCATTTATTTTAAGATTGTTTCTACATGTACCCCTTTTAGAAATCAAAAATAAATAATTTAGAATGGACAGTTCTTTAAGATCATGCTCATTAAAATTTGTACAGACAAAGAAGCCATCTCAAACTGCTTTCACTTATTCATCCAAAAAAGCAAGAAAACTGGTATGTTGGTATATCAGCATCAAAAATGCTATAATTCACACATCTAGAATACACCAAGATAGTAATAATTTAAAACCAAAAGATACATGCTCTCTTTCAGTGGTCTGTATTATAGCAATATCTGATATCTACCTGGTGTGTGAACTGTACTATGTGGGTTGTTCCAGGCTTGTCATGACATGTTGGAATCCGCACCTTAGGAGGGGGGAAAAGAAAAAAGAAGTAATTAGGTTTCCTATCCAACTAATTTACACTTAGAATACTAAGTATGGGACATTTTAGGCAGTGCTCACAGCACTGCCTATTATTAAGGTTGCCTGACATTTCCCATTACAAGACCGTTTTCAGTTGCTTATAACTGCAAATTTTAACTCTTTGGGCTGAACTTTTCCATGCAGGCTGTCTACCTCAGGCTGAACTTTTTGGAAAATAATAAATAAGACGGTTCTACTTCAAAGAGTGATACTTAACTCCCCCGACAATATTGAAAATCTAGCTAGAGACCACAGCTACAAGAACTATATTAATGTTGAAGAATCCTACACAATATTACATGACTAAACATTTTTAAAAATAAGAGTATGATTGGTTTGTGTTTGTTTTACTAGAGGCAAGCTGAAAGTTCCTTTAATAGAAAAAATCCTAATGAAAACAGAGAGCTCAGAACCTGTGGCATTTTAGAAGTTAGGAAAGAAATATCCTACATAGGTTTTACACTTCTCAGTTTAAAATGGTAGTTACCAGTGAGAATTTATCTCCCAAAACCTCAGACTTCTTTCTAAATACTGGTTGAAACCAAAACCAACTGAAAAATGTTTATGTAGTTCCTGACCTCACAACCTGCAGCTGTTAGTACTGCAACCCTAAATCGTATCATATATTGGAAACCAGTGAGGAGCGGAGGCTCAGGAGTGCAGACTGAAACAGAACTAGTACTTGCCTAAGCATAGTGGGGAGAAAAAAGCCATGATGCAGCTGAAAGTGTCAGCAGCAGCCTCCCACACTTTCCAAGTAACTAAATGCTAAAAAAAATAAAGCCATTATAAAAGAGCATTCTGTTTTCTTGTATCCGAGAATTAAATATTCAGAATTTAGAAAAACAGAAGATATCCCAAAATAAGGCAGATCCAATTCTTGCCAATTAGAAGTTATAATAAAAACAGAACACTGCTTTACTAGTAAGAACAGTTCTTCCAAAATTGTCTCATGCAGATCTCCATCTTTGGGAATGCACAGGCCTCTGGCCACAAGCCTGGAACCATTTGATAACAGCAACTCTGCAGTCACAAACTCTGCATGGATGAAATCTATTCAAGGCTATGAAGGAATGTGGCTCCCAAATGCTTCAGTTCCTATCCCTATCCAACCACTGCAGTTGCTTGGTTTAGTTTAGTGTGTACTAGCTTAAGCTTTTAAAATTTATTTTTAAAAAAATTTTTGTATTCAATATTAGGGGTAGGGATAGTTTTTAAGTTGCTTAATTTCTTGGACTGCCAGGCCCCATATATCGACTGACTTGCAGATTTGTAAAATATTGAAAAACTACTAGGACAAGCCAGATTTTCCTCCAATTTCCATCAGTTTATCTCCACTGACTTGAATGGTCTTACATTCATATAGTAGAAAATTTAGCCCTAAATATTTTAAAGTTTTCTCCAATGTGCCAGTATATTTTGGCACATCAATGAAATCACTATGAAAACCTCTTGGAAAGTATATTCTGGAGGAAAGGTGCTGAAACAGCAATTAGCTAGCTGCTGAGGACTGGAAATTTTGTTTTGGAAACATTTGTTTTGAACCTCTACGTAAAATATTAGTGATTAAAATTATAAATAAAAATATATATTTATATATATATATATATATATATATTTTTGTTTTTAAATATGTTTTCAAAGGGCTCCAGGACATTTACTCTGAATCCTCCCAATCTTAACTAAGAAAACAAGGCAGAACACACTGAATATATACAGTAAATGGGGGAGGGGAGAACCCGGTAAAAAGCCATACATTTACCTTCATTATAATGCCCATAATAGGCAAATTTAGTGTTTTCCCTGGGACTGGTGGTGGCCAATGATCAACATCACTACAAACTGAAAAACAGAGTCAAATAGGTAAGTATACTGTATATCTAATTTATATATCCTATACTCCTAGAAATTCAAATTACTTGTACACATACTGAACAATTTAAGTCCTAAATTAACATTTGTCCCCAACAGCATCACTCCCCTGAGACCTTTTCACTTAGTCATCTATTTTGTATGCCTCACATTCTGAAGACATCTTATTGCATACCATAGACAAGGTCAATGGTGCATGTTATTCTAATATAAAGGTATTGTAAATTATTCATTTGTCCAATAAGAAGTATCACTTTGTCTTCTTTTTCTTTTATTTATATTACGGTAGCAGCCAGAGGTCACCATTAGGATCAGGACTCCATTGTATTAGGTAAGTACAACTACATACCAAGAGAGAGTAAAAGGAACACACAGTTATACAGATTAGCCCAGTTTGCTACTAAATTTTTTTAAAGATAAACAATAAATATTAGTGATATGCCAATGATAAAGCCATCTGGCTAGAAAGCTTACAGGCTTTCTAGAATTTGTAGCTGTGAATACTGTTCACTAGTTCAGCAGGTGCGAGCTTTAAGCACAGAAGAAAAAGTTGTTTTTTGGTCAAAGGTTGTGATACAATACAGTAAAACCCTGCTAATATACACTTCAGTAAATTACAAATCCCCAATGAAAGTTGATTCCAAAATTGCTGTTCACTGAAGCACAAAGCAGCACGACACTGCTCAGGGCAGAACCAGCTGGGACAAAAAGGAGAACGTATCTCACACCTGGACCATTTATGGCACTTAGTGAAGCTCTGAGAGAGTTATGAGTCACTTATTATTGGTAGTCTCCTATTGCTGTGCCTGCTGGGAGATGAAGGCAAACCCAGACTCTTAGTGACCCCATATCAGTAGCTCCAGAAGTTCAGAGGATCCAATGGGCATAAGGAAGCCATTAAAATGCCACTGCCTCCTCCGCCTACTCTCCTTTCTCATCAGCAAAAGCTCGAGAGCTATTATACCTTTCTCTGTGACAGTGAATCCAAATTGCAAGGAGAGCAAATTACGGCGGCTGCCAACAACCTGTGTTAAGCAGGTGGGTCCCCAGACTGAGAGGACAGAGGGTCTTCAATGCGGAGCATTGTGCTACCCTTGGAAGGAGTCAGGTTCTACCATATTATAATCTTCTAGCTAATAAGTCTTCAACCCAATTTTTAAGAGTTTAACTAACAGCCCACCCAAATGGAAAATACATGCAAGCTACAATCTTTTTTTCCTATTATTAACAAGCTAGAAAATGCCATCAGTATTTAGCTCATGTGTTGCATGGAATTTCTATAATTTTTTATGAGCTTTTCCAAACCAATAGAATAGTATTAACTAACCTGCTTCCAGGAAAGGTTCATTCTTTTCAAAATATTCTGGTGCTATATGCCTAAGCACAGTGTGGAAAAGATGGATATAAGGTAGTTTGCTGATGAGAACCAAGGACTGGAATAAAGAAAGCAGCAAAATAATCGAAGATTAAATCATTTTAATTGAGTCCCTTCCAAAAGTAGTAATAGGCGTTTTTACAAGAAATCTGATCATTTTGCAACAAGTGTGTAACTACAAGTAACAACAAACAGACCTATAAATGCCAGCAGCTATCAATTTATTGTTTCAATATTAGTGTAGTTTGGCTTTGAAAAACAAATGGCATGGTGTGATTGTGTGCAATACAAAGGCTTCTGTGTTAGGCTTGCTCAGTTTGCTATAATTAAACAGGTGGCTTTAATAACAGCCTAACCTGCAGCTCAGCTAGGAAACTTAAGGACAAACAGAGTTCTTTCTGGCTTGTGCATCGTCACCAGTAATTTATACTCTGCAAGCCAAATTCTGCCCTCAGTTATACTTATGCAAGCTTCTAGTGAGAGTAAAGTTTAGCCCTACAATTGGAATTTGGTTAACAATTCTGTTGATTAGATAAAAGCCAGAATAAAATTCAGCTAATTCTGCTGTAGTTTTGTTGGATTTGAAGGGCTAACAAGAGTGAAAAGTAGTTAAAATTATTTGTCACTGAAGTACACAAACATTACTTCAGACACAGAAGATGTGTTGAGTAAGGGGTTTTAAAAAATAAACAAAAATTTGAGCATTTTTCAGAGTAGAGCCACAACAGCACTGGTTCACACGTACACACCTTTCCACCTTCCAGATATGGGAACCTATAAAAGGTCTAGATCAGAACCAATAATGGGAAGGGAGAGGATCACCAGCTAAGAGATGTAAATATCAGAAGAAACTTAGAAAGGACTGAATTCAACAACAGAGTTGATGTTTTTCCTCCTATAAAAATGAATGCTATTTAAAGCTTGGCTAACACTATAGCTTGAAAATGTGCGAAAACAGTTCCAAAGCCATTAAGCACAGTTTTCTCAGAACAATATTCTCCAACCATTTACTAACATGGTTACTTAATTTCACGAGTGTGGACAGAAATTTTATTTTACAACATTTCTATAAACCACCTAGTCTGAGTTACTTTCTAGCATGGCTTCTTCACATCGTAATGTTCATCAGCTCAATATTATAAGTGTTTTCACCCTCGCAGAGTATCAGGAATCTATTTCTCTGTTCCTATAAACTAAAACATACAAAAAAACCAAACCTGCTATTGGAGTTTTTCTTCTGTTTGATGAACTACTCTTACTAAAAGGTATGGTGGATAGAATTATTTTGGAGATATACATGCAGACTATACATAATAATGACTTATGAATAATATTTATAATGAAGAACACAATGCATGCCCTACAATTTTTTTTGCAGCTACAGTTCAATGGTAGATAAGTCATATTTCATTTCTTGAGCACCAATATGCTCACAGCTGTAAAGAAAAGCATGAGACACTGCTTCCGCCTTATTGAGCTTCAAGTCTAATGGCCTCTGGAATTGATGTTGTACATGTTTTTCTAGTAAGACATTTGATTACCTTCTGGAAGTAGCCTCTTTTTAATGTTTTGTCTCGAACTTGTCTAAAATATACATAGCCATAGTAATATGCAGGGTCCTTCTGTTAAAAAAAAAAATCAGTAATTTGAAAGTAAAGACAGCTCCCTATTTTTGAACATTCTATGTGTTATTTAAAACATCATGTTTTCTTACATACTCTAAATTTAATATATTTGGTAAAGTGAAAGGATACTTTGCTTCACCCTCTTTACAGGAACTAAAAATTCTACAACTGCTTGAACAGAAAAGCTCAAGATGGACTTATTGTAGCACTAGGTGGACTTATTGTTTGTTCAGTGTGCTTGCTGTTTCTATTCTCCCTGTACCCGTCCCCCTGAAATTTTCTGCAACCAGACTTAGTTTCCCCTGGAAAACACTATCAGAAAGTCTAATATAATGCTATACATTGGCTCATCAACAGTTTGGCATGGATTATCACTAAGAAAAAAAAACAACAACATGTCAATTCTGAAATTTGTTTTAAAAAAAAAGAGAGAGAGAGAGAGAGAGAGAGCGCGAGCGCTATGCTACATAGTGTAAGGTTTAATGGTGAACTAAAGAGCTTCTACCGACCTAAGAAAAAATTGTTTAAATTTTGTCACTTGACAATATATATTATCTTAATCAACTAAGAGGCATATACCATATACTTGGATTACAGTTCATATGTTACAACTGAGGTGATTTAGTCACAGAGTTCACAAATTCTGTGACTTTACTGGACCTCCGTGACTTCTGGGGCTCCAGGAGAAGGCGGCGAAACTGTGCGCCCCTGTCCTACAACTGGGGCTGGCTGGAATCAGGACCCTGCAGCACCAGCCCGGCTGCTTCTGCCAGGGGTCACAGCCGCAGCCACACGCCCCTGCTCAACTGCTTTTGCCGGGGGCAGCAGCTGGAACCGGGGCCACATGACCCTGCCCGGTGGCTAGAGCAGGGGCCATGCACCCTGCTGGCAGCTTCTCAGGTCCATGTGCCCTCCCCCCCCCCCGATGCGGCTTGGCAGGGCTGCAGTCAGGGGTCCACACCCATCCTGCGGCTGCAGCCAGGTCTGGAGCAGGGTCTGTGTACCCCCCGTGGCTGCGCCTGCCGCTGCAACCACTAGAACCAAGGGTGGGGGCTCAGCCTGTCAATTCCCCCCTCCCCCCCAATGGGACTCCATTCCTTGCTCCCGACCTAGCCCTCCCCATTATTTTTAGTAAAGTAAGGGATGGGTCACAAGCAATAAACAAAAATTCACGGAGCCCGTGACCTGTTTGTGACTTTAACTAAAAATAACCATGATAAAATCTTAGCCTTAGTTAAAACCTGTCTCTGACAAACAAGGAATCCTTCGTTCTAGTCTGATTGTGGACATTTTCAGTAAGTATTCAAGATGTTTTTCCTTTCCTTTTCATATTTTTACTAATTTAAATCTTGGTCTCCTGATTTTGGTTTGTATTGAAATCATATGACTATGAACTAATGTTTAAAAGCACACGTTAAAAAGTTAATCTAAAAAACATTCCCAAAGCATTAAGAAAAAGAATGCAGACTTAAAACAAACCTATTTTAGCACAAAGTATTTAAACCATTTCCATCTACCCTAAACCTAAGAATTCACAACCTTTTCCACCTATATTTATCAATCAAGGCTTGAGTTCAGGGTTCTGTATTTTCCCAGAAGTAGATGAAGAGAATTAGTTTTGTAAAGGAATTCAGAAAGTGCAGCTTTGATTGAGGTGATGCCATCAATAGCTGAAAGAAAAACAGAACTCTGAATTCAGATCTTGGAAAGTAAAAAGTTCTTATTTTTCATTAAGAAACCAAATCAATTATTTATTCAGGACCAAGGATCTGATTACTTTCTAGCTTTAGTTTTCAGGGCAACCCATGGAGTGGATCCGGTTATCAGTGGAATTCCCCTGTACCACACCACTTATCTAGCCATGAATAGCATATATACAGAAAAAGCACTTAATAAAAGTGATAACTACTAGAATACTTTACAGTTCAAATACCATCTGGTAATGGCATGCAGCAAAAGAAGGAATTTGATGAATATTTCTCTTTGAAAATGTTTCTTAATCAACTTCTCTAAATTAAATTTGGTCATTATGACACCAACACCAAAAATTCAGATCAGAGTTAGGGTACCTGTGCTAAATTTTAAATGTACTTCTGAACTTTCTGTTTTTAAATTGGGATATGTTTCCTTTTAGTGTATTTCCAACCTTTAAGGAAACTGGTAAGTCTCCATCCAGCTGGTCCAGCATACAGTGCAGTGAGAGCCTCCTACCAGAAGATCGGCGAAATCTAAAACAAAACTGCGTGTCTCCAAGACAACCTATGCCAAAACAAAAACAGAAAAGAAAAAAGGAAATAATGGTATCTTGATTTCAACAGACTTTAATTGAGGGCTTATCTACACAGGGGTGACACATCAGAGTAACTTCAGTTTGTTTGCCTTACAGTGCTTTGAATCCACATGCAACTTTTTTTTTAAAAAAGTGAACTATTTGATGTTTTGGGCCACAGAAAATAACCCTCCTTATAATATACCTTCTCCAGCTGTTCATAACATTCAGAAAGTCTCCCTGCCATCTGCTCCCGTTCCTCGTGCAGGGTGTCTTCCCTTGCTCTCACAGATGTTGTGAGCTATATGCCAAGCACTTATCGCACAAGGCACATAATGATGAAAAACATCCAGCCTTGATGGAAAGCACCATCACCTTTTTTTCAGTCTTCCAAATGCATGCTCCACTGTCATTCTGCGACTACGCAGGGTATAGTTAAATCACTCCTTTCTCTTATTCAAGTGTTCAGTAAAAGCAACATAAGCCAGGGAAGCAACGGGTATGGCTTGGTCTCCCAAAATGACAGGAGAAATCCTAACTCCTTTAGTGACCATAGTGGTTTGGGGAGCAAAAATTCCCTTGTTCATTCCAGCAAGTAGACCTGAATTTCTAAATATTTTAGCCTCATGGACCTTTCCCAACCACCATGCATTAAAAATGTGATCTTCACAGTGATCAAGTAGGCCTCTCAGCACCTTGGAGAAATACCCTTTCCTCTTGATACAGTCTTTGGCCTCGTATGGCGGCGGTGGCTCAAAGAATAGGAACACAGACCCCATCTATAGCCCAATGCAGTTCAGGAGCCCCATCCATACAAAGCCACATGCATTGTGATGCTGATGACCTGGCACAACAGCGCTACCTTAACAGCATTAAACATCTCCTGACAACACCAAAGTGATTAGGCTGCTGACCAGTAGCAATCAGGCGTGGCACGCTTCCACATGGCGATGGAAACATGCATCCCCAAGCTGAGGAAAGCTCTCATGTTGGTATTCTGCCACTGCAGCTCTAGGATGAGCACCGCACAGATATATAGGAAAGCAGCATTCCACATCCGGAAGTTCGGTAGCCTCTTGGTCCTCCCAGTTCTGCATCACTATCCTTTCCCACCAGTCAGTGGTGCTCAACTGAATGAAACTGCTCCAGAAAAATGCCCTGAAAAGGTAACTGCTCCATTTTATGTCCACTTGTAGCCATACTGCTGTGGCATCCAAAGCTGTTCACAGATGCCCAGCCAAATCCATCTAACTGCACAACTGCCAATGCATGTGAATCATCCTATTCTTATTAATGACTGTTATGATTGCAGCAGTGTGCCCTCCATGTTGCCTGACAGCAGTTCAAAAGTGTTGCTGGCAAAATACAGATGAATTATGGGAAGGCAGGAGAGGAATCATGCATTTGGTTAGTTTGACCTCAAGTCCCAGAATTCCTGTAGGTTTCAGTAAGCATCCCACAATGCACTGAGAAAAATCCCAGAGCATACAGCTGAGCAGCAGAACACTGTACCATGGGATATCTGCCCAGACTGCTGTGCAGTTAATTCAAACAAACAGTGAAGCATGGATATGATCAATGAGGAAAGTACCTTAAGCCAGTATAACAAAGCAGTGTGGGCACACTTTATTTCAATACAATTAATGTGCTGCATTCAGAACTAACAAACTAAACCGATGTAAGGTACCCATGTAGACAAGCCCTGAAGGTAAGTTATCCTTAGAATTATTAACACCAAATGACTACACACATGGTCATATTGTTCAGGACTCAACAGCTATTTAATTAACAGCTTCTTTCTACTTATAAAAAGAAAAGGAGTACTTGTGGCACCTTAGAGACTAACCGATTTATTTGAGCATGAGCTTTCGTGAGCTACAGCTCACTTCATCGGATGCATACCGTGGAAACTGCAGTAGACATTATATACACACAGAGACCATGAAACAATACCCCCTCCCACCCCACTGTCCTGCTGGTAATAGCTTATCTAAAGTGACCACTCTCCCTACAATGTGCATGATAATCAAGGTGGGCCATTTCCAGCACAAATCCAGGTTTTCTCACCCCCCCACCCCCATACACACACAAACTCATTCTCCTGCTGGTAATAGCTTATCTAAAGTGATCATTAAGTTGGGCCATTTCCAGCACAAATCCAGGTTCTCTCACCCTCCGCTCTCCCTCCCCTCCCCCCCCACACAAACTCACTCTCCTGCTGGTAATAGCCCATCCAAAGTGACCACTCTCTTCACAATGTGTATGATAATCAAGGTGGGCCATTTCCTGCACAAATCCAGGTTCTCTCACCCCCTCACCCCCCTCCAAAAACCACACACACAAACTCAATCTCCTGCTGGTAATAGCTTATCCAAAGTGATCACTCTCCCTACAATGGCCCACCTTGATTATCATACACATTGTGAAGAGAGTGGTCACTTTGGATGGGCTATTACCAGCAGGAGAGTGAGTTTGGGGGGGGGGGGGCGCGGAGGGTGAGAAAACCTGGATTTGTGCTGGAAATGGCACAACTTGATGATCACTTTAGATAAGCTATTACCAGCAGGACAGTGGGGTGGGAGGGGGTATTGTTTCATGGTCTCTCTGTGTATATAATGTCTACTGCAGTTTCCACGGTATGCATCCGATGAAGTGAGCTGTAGCTCACGAAAGCTCATGCTCAAATAAATTGGTTAGTCTCTAAGGTGCCACAAGTACTCCTTTTCTTTTTGCAAAGACAGACTAACACGGCTGTTACTCTGAAACCTTTCTACTTGTGTAATTTAACTGAGAAGGTAGGTGAATGCTTTTTCTACAACCATCTATGCAGCATCAAACACAAGACGATGGTTTGTTTTTTAACTGTAGTTACTTCAGTCTAAACTGTGCTTTTCTATTTCTCAGGCAGATTAGAACTAAAGGAAAAAAAAGCAGTTATGTCACTATTGTTTTATTTAACCAACTCTTACTTTTATGGCCATTGCAGTATATTTAGTGACTTCAATAATGTCTTAAACCGATTTCTGATCATGCTTGTTGAAAGAAAAATAGGCAAGTTAAATTAATTGGTACGGAAATGAACAAATAATAGAAATGCTGTACAAAAGTAAGAAAGTGAAAAGTGGACAGCAGAGGTATGTTTCGCCTCCAAGTCTCATCAGCATCTGCTTCAATTATTTTGAAAGACAAAATACGAGGCAGGTCTGCATAACAAACTAAGGAAAAATAACGTTCATATTTTGCTTTGAAAATAATCTATTACCACTACAAAGTCTACTCACATTATATTCTAGAAACAAAAGAAACTTGTCTTAATACACTGCATATATCAACTGATAACTTCTCAACAAAATTCATTGTCTCGCAGCCTGATTCATTCTATGTCATGAAAGGCCTGATAGACTGTGGCTCTTGATTCAGCAGCAAGCTAACAACCTCCTTCAAAATTTGTTCTTATGTTGTATTAAGCTTTCCTGCTCAGATTTAAAGCCTAAAAAAAGAAAATCAAATCTTCAAGTTGTATAGCTTTTGTTTTAATTGTTAACATAAACAATTTTCCAGGCTAACCTCTGGAATGGTGTTTTCTTCCGAGAAGGACTCTCATGATTTATATCTTTTTTCATGCACGACCATGATGATAGGAATGCTAAAGTAAGTCACACTATCAGCAACAAACAATGGTCTCTCTCCTCAAATTAATCCAGTTTTATACACTATACTCCTAGAATAATTTAATCTAGTCTTTCTAAAAGTACATTAGTACTATTTTTGAGTTTCAAGTTAGGTTTTATTCTTGATACATTATACTTTCCAGTATGATTTTTAAGTGTTGGATAATTTGCAACCATTAAAATTTATAGTAATCTCAGGTGAGGGTAATACATTTCATGGTTCAGAATGTAAACCAATTATATGCAGAACTCAGGAAGGAACTGCTCCTCTCCTGCAGGTATAAAAACAAAGAAAATATATTATCTCACTTTTAGCCACAAGTCAATAGGCAAAAATAAGGCTAAGCAAATTGTAAAAGTTACATAACAGCTAAAAAATGTTGGCAGAGCATACTACCAGCAAACCTGTTTTCCCCCAACCTTCCTCTTAAAAATTACAGAATCCGAACTTTGCAGCGGGCCCAAGTTGCTAATCACAAGTCTTCAACTCCCTTTGGAAGTTGAGAAGGGAGAGGATAAGTGAAAGAAGAGTTCAGCAAGCAGGACCACACACTAATAGAGGCAAGGATTAGAGAAACAGAAGACAGAGAGCCTAGCATTCTACTTCTAGACATGCTTTTATAATAATGAAATACAGACCTTTAACAAGTTAGAAGCAGTTAATTCTTTCAATCCAATATTCCCACCTCCTACTAACTTTAAATATTTAACCTCCGTGCCGTAGTTTCCCCATCTGTATAACCCACCAATTTCATAGTTTTATTGGGAGGTTTAGTCACTGTTTGTAAAATGCTTTGAGACCATCAGGTGGAAAAAACTAGAGAAAAGCACACATTTCACAAGCTAACATTCCTAATATTTCACTTACACATAATAAACTGGGGTTCCCACAGATTACCGCAGTAGAAATAACTAGATTTTAATATTTTAAATTAGGGCTGTCAATTAATTGCAACTAACTCATGCAATTAACTAAAAAAAAATGAATTGCGATTAAAAAAATTAATTGCAATTAATCGCAGTTTTAATCACACTCTTAAATACCACCAATTGAATTAAATTAAATTAAATTTTTTGATGTTTTTCTACAATTTCATATAGTATTCTGTGTTGTGACTGAAATCAAAGTGTATCTTGTTTATTACAAATATTTCCACTGTAAAAATGATAAGAAATACTATTTTTCAGTTCACTTCATACAAGTCCTGTAGTGCAATCTGTCATGAAAGTGTAATTTTCAAATGTACATTTTTTTTGTTACATAACTGCACTCAAAAACAAAACAATGTAAAACTTCAACGCCTACAAGTCCACTCAGTGCTACTTCTTGTTCAGCCAATTGCTAAGACAAACAAGTCTGTTTACATTTACAGGAGATAATGCTGCCAACTTCTTATTTACAATTTCACCAGAAAGGGAGAACAGGCATTTGCATGGCAAGGTCTTTACATGCCAGATATGCTAGACATTCGTAGGCCTTCACACTTCGGCCACCATTCCAGAGGACGTTTCCATGTTGATGACACTTGTTAAAAAAATAATGCGTTAATTAAATTTGTGACTGAACTCTTTGGCGGAGAATTGTATGCCCCCTGTTCTATTTTACCTGCACTCTGTCACATATTTCATGTTCTAGCAGTCTCGGATCATGACCCAACACACGTTGTTCATTTTAAGTTGTTCACTGCAGATTTGACAAAATGCAAAGAAGGTACCAATGTGATATTTCTAACGATAGCTACAGCACTCAACCCAAGGTTTAAGAATCTGAAGTGCCTTCCAAAATCTGAGAGGGATGAGGTGTGGAGCATGCTTTCAGTAGTCTTAAAAGAGCAACACTCTGATGCAAAAACTACAGAACCCGAACCACCAAAAAAGAAAATGAACCTTCTGCTGTTGGCATCTGACTCAGATAATGAAAATGAACATGCGTCGGTCCACACTGCTTTGGATTGTTATTGAGTAGAACCGGTCATCAGCATGGACGCATGTCCCTTGGAATGATGGTTCAAGCATGAAGGATGTATGACTCTTTAGCGCATCTGGCACATAAATATCTTGCGATGCCGGCTACAACAGTGCTATGAGAACGCCTGTTCTCACTTTTAGGTGACATTGTAAACAAGAAGCAAACAGAATTATCTTCTGCAAATGTAAACAAACTTGTTTGTCTGAGCAATTGGCTGAACAAAAAAATCGGACTGAGTGGACTTGCAGGCTCTAAAATTTTAGATTTGTTTTATTTTTGAATGCAGATTTTTTTGTACATAATTCTACATTTGTAAATTAAACTTTCATGATAAAGAGATTGCTCCAGAGAACTTGTATTAAGTGAACTGAAAAACACTTTCTTTTGGTTTTATACAGTGCAAATACTTGTAATCAAAAATAAACAAAGTGAGCACTGTACACTTTGTGTTCTGTGTTGTAATTGAAATCAATATATTTGAAAATGTAGAAAACATCCAAAAATATTTAAATAAATGGTATTCTATTGTTGTTTAACAGCGCAATTAATCATGCGATTAATTTTTTTAATTGCTTGACAGCCCTATTTGAAATTAAGGTTAAACTGTGAATTTCCTGGGTTTGTAATGCTTAGGGGTGGGGGCGAGGGTGGATAATCACAACATTCCCTGTAATACAGGTTTACCCTAAATTACTGAGAAGTACAGTCAAACTTAACTCTGTCTCAGTATAGTTTGGTCTGGAAATAGAACACACACAGATTTCAGATGACAAAGTAAAGGAAGCATTTACCTGAATTGGAATCTGGAAAAGACAAATAGCAAATACTGGTTTTCTGGAAAGAAAAAACACAACAGAGTAGTTATATTATCTGAAACACACAATTTTAAAGTGACATACTGAACTATATATGTAATAGCTCTTACTCACCTCTTTATCTGTAAGTTTTGAATGCTGAGGATATATTACCTACCAAAAAAAAAGTTATTTTGTTTGAAAACAGAATGGATAACTTTAAACTGTAATAAGTTCATCTTTTAAATAGCTGCTATGATGCAGTACTCACTGACCTGTCCATGTCTATCCTAGTTTCAGTACACGGCAGTGAAATCACATTCCATAACACTATCCTTTTTCCATCTGCTAGAGTTTGACTTTCACACTCCTCAAAAATCAGTGCTCTTTCCTACTCAGATAGTCTTCATTATCACAGCTGCTAGTTATATCATAACTTGTCTTCTCAACGAGTCACCGTAAAAACCTTACTGGTGCAAAAAATGTAAGCTTACTGTCTCTCCCCCACACCTGGGGGGGAAAAAAAAGGTAGAAATTGACTGAATAAGGATGGTAACTAGTTAGAGTATGTTTGTTGAGAATCAGTGTTTCCTCCAGGCTACATCATCCCTTAACTAGAGTTAACATAATTGCTACTGCAGCCACTTGAGGTGATAAAAAACATTAAAATTGTGTGCAGGAAGCAACTGAAGAGAGACAAAATACAGAGTTGGCTTTTGAAATAAACGCACAGCTTACTCCTCATATGCCCTTTCACCAACATCCTGTCTATTGCTTCTTTGAAAACCACCTGGAGAAATAGGGCAGGTATGTTCCAAAGTTTAAAACACTTTGGATGGAATCATGGCCCCACTGAACTCAATGGAAAGACTCCCATAAATTTAATGGAGATCAAGATTTTACCCTTTAACTTTAAACTCGAATTGTATTTACAGAGATCATAGAATCACAGAATCATAGAATATCAGGGTTGGAAGGGACCCCTGAAGGTCATCTAGTCCAACCCCCTGCTCGAAGCAGGACCAATTCCCAGTTAAATCATCCCAACCAGGGCTTTGTCAAGCCTGACCTTAAAAACCTCTAAGGAAGGAGATTCTACCACCTCCCTAGGTAACGCATTCCAGTGTTTCACCACCCTCTTAGTGAAAAAGTTTTTCCTAATATCCAATCTAAACCTCCCCCACTGCAACTTGAGACCATTACTCCTCGTTCTGTCATCTGCTACCATTGAGAACAGTCTAGAGCCATCCTCTTTGGAACCCCCTTTCAGGTAGTTGAAAGCAGCTATCAAATCCCCCCTCATTCTTCTCTTCTGCAGGCTAAACAATCCCAGCTCCCTCAGCCTCTCCTCATAACTCATGTGTTCCAGTCCCCTAATCATTTTTGTTGCCCTTTGCTGGACTCTCTCCAATTTATCCACATCCTTCTTGAAGTGTGGGGCCCAAAACTGGACACAGTACTCCAGATGAGGCCTCACCAATGTTGAATAGAGGGGAACGATCACGTCCCTCGATCTGCTCGCTATGCCCCTACTTATACATCCCAAAATGCCATTGGCCTTCTTGGCAACAAGGGCACACTGCTGACTCATATCCAGCTTCTCGTCCACTGTCACCCCTAGGTCCTTTTCTGCAGAACTGCTGCCTAGCCATTCGGTCCCTAGTCTGTAGCTGTGCATTGGATTCTTCCATCCTAAGTGCAGGACCCTACACTTATCCTTATTGAACCTCATCAGATTTCTTTTGGCCCAATCCTCCACTTTGTCTAGGTCCTTCTGTATCCTATCCCTCCCCTCCAGCGTATCTACCACTCCTCCCAGTTTAGTATCATCCGCAAATTTGCTGAGAGTGCAATCCACACCATCCTCCAGATCATTTATGAAGATATTGAACAAAACCGGCCCCAGGACCGACCCTTGGGGCACTCCACTTGATACCGGCTGCCAACTAGACATGGAGCCATTGATCACTACCCGTTGAGCCCGACAATCTAGCCAGCTTTCTACCCACCTTATAGTGCATTCATCCAGCCCATACTTCCTTAATGAAGGAAGATGAGCCAAATGTTACAACAGCAAGAGGGCAAAATATTTTATATTTAGACAGATGAGTACACTGAAGATTTTTTCTTGAGGTAATTAGAAGTACCTTCAAAAACTGCTTTAAAAGAATGTTAAGTTTGCAAAGACTTCCCTTTCCTTCATGGGTCATATAGAGAACAGAATTGCTTGCACGGCCCTCATCATGCTCATTACGTTTACAGGCCTGTATTAAAATAATGACTGTAATCAAATTTCATTCTTCAGGGCTTCAGCCAGTTGCCTACAACAGTCAGGAAAGAATTTCCCCTGCGATGTACAGCCATTCCCATTTGTATTCCTCTGAAACATTATAAATCAGCACTCTGAGGTGGTTCCAAGAATCCTCTTCATAGATGTCTGGTTGGTGAGTCTTGCTCACATGCTCAGGGTCATACAGATAGTCAAATATAGGGTCAAGAAGGAGTTCTTCCCCAGGTCAGATTGGCAGGGATCTCACGGGTTTTTTGCCTTCCTCTGTAGCATGACACATGGTTCATATACTGGGAACATATCCTCAATATCTCACCTAATCAATTCCTGCTACTGTATGGGCCTCAGACTATATGGGCCTCAGACAAAGACCTTAGTCTTTCCTATTCTCTGCCCATTGGACACAGTTTAGTCTCCTGAGGACTGAAGTGCTTTGGTCTAACTAAAGACTTTGCTTTTAGGGTATCTGGGTGAAATTTAATTGCCTGTGATATACTGGAGGTCAGACTAAACGATAGGATGGTTCCTTCTGGCCTTAAGTTCTATGAAACTATGAGACAAGCTCTTAAAAATCAGGAAGTATCATAATCAAGGTCAACTTTAATTTTACAGTCCTTAAGTACATGATCGTGTACTAATTTTTCCACAAAGGAAGCTTGCCTCCATCCTAGGATGGCAGTATGAGACCTGGTTTAATAGTAAGGGTTATAAACTTCATATCATTAATACTAGTCAGTGATAAAAGCGAAGACATGAATTCTTCATCTCCTGACACCCAGCCCAGTGTACCCTCTTCTAGGCCAAAGGATATTTTGATGAGGGAGAGCAGCAAAAGCTGCTGCTACCATTTTGTCATATCTTACAGAGTTTGTGTGGCCATTTCAGAATGATGCAGGAGGCTCAGTGAGCTTGGAGGATGCGCAACGCAGATGGATGCATCAGTAAATAAAGGGACCAGTGCTGAACAAGCTCCACTGCACATATACAAATGGCAAATTTCTGAAGCTTGTAAAGTGACAAAATCTTAATGGATTTTCAGTGACATCAGAAGATACTTCTCCAACCTAAGATCAGCCTCCTGCCAAATTTCAAATTCCTAGCACCCCCTGGTTTGGAACAGCACTGTTTCAGATAAAACTACAAAACAACTTAACTTTGGCAAACCAATCCGTTTTTCCCTAACTTCGTTTTCAAAAACAGCTAAACTTGTATTGCACAATTTTTTTCCAAACATTTCTACAGAAGGCTCTAGAGAATAAGTATGAAAAAGTTCAACCAAGCAGTTAACCTTTCGGAAGACCTCAATTCAGTTGGAAACAGTGGCTATATAATGGGAGTAGTAAGCAACCTTAATATAATTGCTGCTACAAACTCCATCTTTAACAACTTAAGTCCTAAAAATCTGTTACTAAAAATCTGACAAAAACACACACACACACTATCTTCTCTTTCACACACAAGAGAATAACTTAATGCCCCACTGCAATCCAGTTTGTTTTTTTATTAAATTTTAGCACTCGAATAGTTTAGGATAGGAAGTTTATGCTGTCTCCAACTGAAAATTCAGGGGAAATATAAGTAGGATTAATGTAATTACCAACAGTGAAATATGGCCAGGATACAGGAATTTCATTCTACCTATGCAAAAAGTGCCAAATTAATCACAAAGAGACTGCACCTCATTTCTCTCAGAAGGAAAACTGCCATATACCAAGTCACCAACACCACCTGTAGCAGTAGAAGCCTGGGTTTTCATTGGTCTCCCTTTCTATTACTAAATGAGCCTCATCCTTTTCAGATCCCAAACAGGGCACATCACAGACAGAAGTAGCATGGATGTTAGCAGCACAGAAATTAGGCCTTATCTACAGAGAAAATGCACCAGTTTAAACTAATATTTAAAATATCAGTTTAGTTAAACTGGTGCAACACTTAATACAGACACATTCTTATTTAGATCAGTTTACATCTGACTATAGGCAGCACAGGTAGCAACATCTCTAGTTAAGGCTGCCTGAAACTTTCCATTATAAGATTGTTTGTTGGGGGTCAGTTGCCTATACCTTTACCAAACTGTTTGGTTGGAAATTCTCCATGCTTGGTGCCTGCCTCAGACTGATTTTGGAGGGACGTGTTCAGCTAAAACAATTCAGACATTTCTCAGAATGAGACATGAGTAAAACATGTTGTTTTTTCCATATTAAATTTTTTTTTTACCACTATTATGTTGAGAAGCTTTGGTGCCTCCATGCTTTAGAAAAAATACTTGAAATCTGTCAGGAGGTGGGGGGCGGGGGGGTCACCAAGGTGTCAGGGATGTGCCTTTTGGGGCCACCATGAAAGTCAGCCAAAATTTGGCCACATTATAATCCTCTGAAAAATCTGTTTGCATATGCTCTTAGGCAGCTTAATTCTCTGAAGATTCCATCTGTACTGAGCATGCTCCAGTACTTCACACCTAACAGATGTCAACTTGACTGTGCATGCACTATCCCAACAGAGCAACTAAGCATGGTCCATTCCAGGACTGCAGGGAAGAAGGGAACACTTTCCCTGCATTTGACCCTCCTGGTGACTTGTGCAGTGCCAAGTACCAGAACTGGGGACAAATGTTCCCAATTCTCCCATTGTTCATGCCCAGGCAGCGAGGAGGAGGAGGAAACTCCCTGATTTGAAGGCAGAGGCGTGAGAAATTGGTGGGGGGAGGAATGCAACGAGGGGACAAAGGGGCAGGATCAGAGGGGAACAGAACCGAGGGGACGACAGGGTAAAGGAGCCAGGGACAGTCAAAGAACTGGGAGGGAGGAGACAAAGACAAGAACAGGGGACACAGGCAGAAGCACAGAAAGGGGCTGAGGACAGGGGAATAGCAGCAGTGGAGGAGAGAGGCTGGAGATGACAGGGACAAAAAGGTCTATAACCACTATAGATCATTGTGGAAAGTTTTGGTTTACATTACTTGCCTCATATCACATAGGAACTGTGGCAGAGGCAGGGATAGAATCTAATTTGCTATAATGGCATTCAAATGCCTTAACCATGAACACCAGAGTTTCAGTAAACCAGCGTTAAGAAAACCCCATTTAATGGTGAGAGCCTAAGCCACGATTCATAAATAAAGGCAATGCAAAGTGATTTGAAAATAGTGGGCATTGGAGACAACCAAATTTTACAAGCTATTTGAAAAGAAAAAATCTATCTATAAGACAGCCTTCCTGAATACTTCGCAGACTTGCAGTTTTCTAGACACGCAAGGTACTGTATTGCTCCCTCTTTCCTTTGAAAGGGTTTCAAGACAGAAGACCAGATGTGTGTTCATTAATTCCAGTTAAGAGAAAAAAAAGTGTTCACTTTGTAACTTCCATACCTTTTGGTATCTCATATGGTTGAGAAAGTTACCTGTACTTTGTTACTCAAGGTGAAAATCTTGCTGCTGATTAAAGACAGTTTAAATGATAGAGAAGTCTTAGACCCTAAGCCTGCAAATACTTAATTTTAAAAAGAGATTCCCACAGAAAAGTATGGGATTGCTTCTGTGGCAAAAGTTAAGCATGTGGATAAGCACTTGCCCAATATGGGCCACTGTGAGCTCTCCTCACTGCTGAGAAAAGCTAAAAGGGCAGTAAGAAAAGGAGTACTAGTGGCACCTATGCCCTGGTCTACACTAGGACTTTAGGTCGAATTTAGCAGCGTTAAATCGATTTAAACCTGCACCCGTCCACACAGTGAAGCCCTTTAATTCGACTTAAAGGGCTCTTAAAATCGATTTCCTTACTCCACCCCTGACAAGTGGATTAGCG
Source organism: Lepidochelys olivacea (assembly GCF_965140295.1). NCBI lineage: Eukaryota > Metazoa > Chordata > Testudines > Cheloniidae > Lepidochelys > Lepidochelys olivacea. The sequence goes on along the minus strand of NC_140417.1, from coordinate 25,230,181 downwards.
CTTAAATCGACGTTCCCAGCTCGAATTTGGGGTACTGTGGACACAATTCGATGGTATTGGCCTCCGGGAGCTATCCCAGAGTGCTCCATTCTGACCGCTCTGGACAGCACTCTCAACTCAGATGCACTGGCCAGGTAGACAGGAAAAGAACCGCGAACTTTTGAATCTCATTTCCTGTTTGGCCAGCGTGGCAAGCTGCAGGTGACCATGCAGAGCTCATCAGCACAGGTGACCATGATGGAGTCCCAGAATCGCAAAAGAGCTCCAGCATGGACCGAACGGGAGGTACGGGATCTGATCGCTGTTTGGGGAGAGGAATCCGTGCTATCAGAACTCCGTTCCAGTTTTCGAAATGCCAAAACCTTTGTGAAAATCTCCCAGGGCATGAAGGACAGAGGCCATAACAGGGACCCGAAGCAGTGCCGCGTGAAACTGAAGGAGCTGAGGCAAGCCTACCAGAAAACCAGAGAGGCGAACAGCCGCTCTGGGTCAGAGCCCCAAACATGCCGCTTCTATGATGAGCTGCATGCCATTTTAGGGGGTTCAGCCACCACTACCCCAGCCGTGTTGTTTGACTCCTTCAATGGAGATGGAGGCAATACGGAAGCAGGTTTTGGGGACGAAGAAGATGAGGAGGAGGAGGAGGTTGTAGATGGCTCACAGCAAGCAAGCAGAGAAACCGGTTTTCCCGACAGCCAGGAACTGTTTCTCACCCTAGACCTGGAGCCAGTACCCCCCGAACCCACCCAAGGCTGCCTCCTGGACCCAGCAGGCGGAGAAGGGACCTCTGGTGAGTGTACCTTTTAAAATGCTATACATGGTTTAAAAGCAAGCATGTGAAAGGATTACTTTGCCCTGGCATTTGCGGTTCTCCTAGATGTAGTCCTAAAGCCTTTGCAAAAGGTTTCTGGGGAGGGCAGCCTTATTTCGTCCTTCATGGTAGGACACTTATCACTCCAGGCCAGTAACACATACTCGGGAATCACTGTAGAACAAAGCATTGCAGTGTATGTTTGCTGGCATTCAACCAAAATCCGTTCTTTCTCTCTCTGTGTTATCCTCAGGAGAGTGAGATATCATTCATGGTCACCTGGTTGAAATAGGGTGCTTTTCTTCAGGGACACATTCCTGCTGGGCTGGTTGCCTGTGGCTGAACAGAAATGTTCCCCGCTGTTAGCCACGGGGACGGGGGAGGGTTGAGGGGGTAGTCACGCGGTGGGAGGAGGCAAAATGCGACCTTGTAACGAAAGCACATGTGCTATGTATGTAATGTTAACAGCAAGGTTTACCCTGAAAGAGTGTAGCCACTGTTTTATAAAATGTGTGTTTTTAAATACCGCTGTCCCTTTTTTTTTCTCCACCAGCTGGATGTGTTTCAATGATCACAGGATCTTCTCCTTCCCAGAGGCTAGTGAAGCTTAGAAAGAAAAAAAAACGCACTCGAGATGAAATGTTCTCCGAACTAATGCTGTCCTCCCACACTGACAGAGCACAGACGAATGCGTGGAGGCAAATAATGTCAGAGTGCAGGAAAGCACAAAATGACCGGGAGGAGAGGTGGAAAGCTGAAGAGAGTAAGTGGCGGGCAGAAGACAGGGCTGAAGCTCAAATGTCGCGGCAGCGTGATGAGAGAAGGCAGGATTCAATGCTGAGGCTGCTGCAGGACCAAACCAGAATGCTCCAGTGTATGGTTGAGCTGCAGCAAAGGCAGCTGGAGCACAGACTGCCACTGCTGCCCCTCTGTAACCAACCGCCCTCCTCCCCAAGTCCCATAGCCTCCACACCCAGACGCCCAAGAACGCGGTGGGGGGGCCTCCGGCCAACCAGCGACTCCACAACAGAGGATTGCCCAAAAAAAAGAAGGCTGTCATTCAATAAATTTTAAAGTTGTAAACTTTTAAAGTGCTGTGCTTAATGTGCTGTGTGGCATTTTCCTTCCCTCCTCCACCACCCCTCCTGGGATACCTTGGTAGTCATCCCCCTATTTGTGTGATGAATGAATAACGAATGCATGACTGTGAAGCAGCAATGACTTTATTGCCTCTGCAAGCGGTGATTAAAGGGAGGAGGGGAGGGTGGTTAGCTTACAGGGAAGTAGAGTGAACCAAGGGGCGGGGGGTTTCATCAGGGAGAAACAAACAGAACTTTCACACTGTAGCCTGGCCAGTCATGAAACTGGTTTTCAAAGCTTCTCTGATGCGTGCCGCGCCCTCCTGAGCTCTTCTAACCGCCCTGGTGTCTGGCTGCGCGTAACCAGCAGCCAGGCGATTTGCCTCAATCTCCCACCCCGCCATAAACGTCTCCCCCTTACTCTCACAGATATTGTGGAGCACACAGCAAGCAGTAATAACAGTGGGAATATTGGTTTCGCTGAGGTCTAAGCGAGTCAGTAAACTGCGCCAGCGCGCCTTTAAACGTCCAAATGCACATTCTACCACCATTCTGCACTTGCTCAGCTTGTAGTTGAACAGCTCCTGACCACTGTCCAGGCTCCCTGTGTACGGCTTCATGAGCCATGGCATTAAGGGGTAGGCTGGGTCCCCAAGGATACATATAGGCATTTCAACATCCCCAACAGTTATTTTCTGGTCTGGGAAGAAAGTCCCTTCCTGCAGCTTTTGAAACAGACCAGAGTTCCTGAAGATGCGAGCATCATGCACCTTTCCCGGCCATCCCACGTTGATGTTGGTGAAACGTCCCTTGTGATCCACCAGAGCTTGCAGCACTATCGAAAAGTACCCCTTGCGGTTTATGTACTCGCCGGCTTGGTGCTCTGGTGCCAAGATAGGGATATGGGTTCCGTCTATAGCCCCACCACAGTTAGGGAATCCCATTGCAGCAAAGCCATCCACTATGACCTGCACATTTCCCAGGGTCACTACCCTTGATATCAGCAGATCTTTGATTGCGTGAGCTACTTGCATCACAGCAGCCCCCACAGTAGATTTGCCCACTCCAAATTGATTCCCAACTGACCGGTAGCTGTCTGGCGTTGCAAGCTTCCACAGGGCTATCGCCACTCGCTTCTCAACTGTGAGGGCTGCTCTCATCCTGGTATTCATGCGCTTCAGGGCAGGGGAAAGCAAGTCACAAAGTTCCATGAAAGTGCCCTTACGCATGCGAAAGTTTCGCAGCCACTGGGAATCGTCCCAGACCTGCAACACTATGCGGTCCCACCAGTCTGTGCTTGTTTCCCGAGCCCAGAATCGGCGTTCCACAGCATGAACCTGCCCCATTAGCACCATGATGCATGCATTGGCAGGGCCCATGCTTTCAGAGAAATCTGTGTCCATGTCCTGATCACTCACGGGACCGCGCTGACGTCGCCTCCTCGCCCGGTATCGCGTTGCCATGTTCTGGTGCTGCATATATTGCTGGATAATGCGTGTGGTGTTTAATGTGCTCCTAATTGCCAAAATGAGCTCAGCGGCCTCCATGCTTGCCTTGGTATGGCGTCCGCACAGAAAGAAGGCGCGGAACGATTGTCTGCCGTTGCTCTGATGGAGGGAGGGGTGACTGACGACATGGCTTACAGGGTTGGCTTCAGGGAGCTAAAATCAACAAAGGGTGTGCCTGTACATCAAGGAGTATTTCAGGCAGGACTGCACGGAGGGTTCCAATAAGAAATGGTGCACCAAAGTTATCGTTCTTATTGGAACAAGGAGGTTAGCCTGGCCTCTGATTGATACATGGCTAGATTAACCTCGCTGCGCCTTCTCTGTGACTGACTGCAGTGTGATCTAGACAGGGGAGGAGGAAAATGAGTCCAAAACAAATCTGGTCTATGTCTTGTTCTGACCCACTCCATCGATCCTTTACATCTTTGGCTGGCAGCAGACAAAAAAGGCGCGAAATGATTGTCTGCCCTTGCTTTCACGGGGGGAGGGAGGGTGGGAACGGGGTCCTGACGACATGTACCCAGAACCACCTGCGACAATGTTTTTTGCCGCATCAGGCATTGGGATATCAACCCAGAATTCCAATGGGCAGCGGAGACTGCGGGAACTGTGGGATAGCTACCCACAGTGCAACACTCCAGAAGTCGACGCTTGCCTCGGTACTGTGGAAGCGCTCCGCCGAGTTAATGCATTTTAGAGCATTTTCTGTGGGGACACACACACTCGAATATATAAAACCGATTTCAAAAAAACCGACTTCTATAAATTCGACCTAATTTCATAGTGTAGACATACCCTTAGAGACTAACCAATTTATTTGAGCATAAGCTTTCGTGTAGCTCACGAAAGCCTATGCTCAAATAAATTGGTCAGTCTCTAAGGTGCCACTAGTACTCCTTTTCTTTTTGCGAATACAGACTAACATGGCTGCTACTCTGAAACCTGTAAAAGGGCAGTGTTTACTTAAGTCATGTGTTGCAAACAAATTAATTTCTTTGTTGTTAGTAATACATTATAACATTAACCGAATCAAATTTTTAACTCTAATTTACTTATCACTATTCTATTTACTTTTCTCTTGGATATAACAAAGAAACGCCATTAAGTCTGTTTCAACTTTGTTAAGAGCTGCAATGTCTGGGTTTCAGAAACTTAAGAATATATACTTACTAGTGATCTGGAGAAGATTGAGAAGATGATCTACACTCAGACTGCTACAATACAACTTTTAAACCTTTATTTAACACCTGGATACTATGAAAATGATACTATTAGAGAAATGTGAAAAACACACTCATTTTGGATCAAGATGACAACAGTTCAGAAAAATGCACTGAGAGGTGATGGGAGTAGGCTAAACAATTATTTGAAGTTAATTAATTCAATTACTTTTCTTGGTGTTTGCCTGCTTTTTATTTTCAAATGTAGAGGAACCCAGTCAATTTAAAATCTAGTTGTTTTAAGACCATGTGTCGGAAGTAGTTCAAGATACTGCCCTTACCTCTGAGTCAAGTCTTCTGATTTCGTGCAATCAAATCTCTCTCCCTTTATTTTTTTTTTTTTTTTAATTTTCTCTGTTGCTGTGTAACACAAACAATAGGGGAAGTGCCTCACTCCGGGAACGCGATAGTGAAACTGACTCTACACAAAGTGCTGTCAAAAGCCCAAGCTAAAAACACCTCAGAGCACGGGCCCAAACGCCCCCCGCCAGTGCCGCCGACCTGCAGGGTCACGCCGGACGGAGCCGGGCAGGTGCGGCGCCTTCGTGCAGAGCGAGGGAGAGAGGAAGAGAGTCAGTCTCGGGCGGATGGCGGCCCCCCGGCTCGGACCATTCCCCTCCTCAATGCTAAGGGTCGGGCGAGCTTGGGCGCAGCGCGGCAGAGTCTCCCGGCGGCAAAGGAGCCAGGGTGGGATACCGCCCCCTTCCCCCCGCGACGGACGGTCAGGGCCTCTTCCCGCCCGTGTCGCTCACCTCCACGGCCTGGCCCAGCTCCAAGTCGAAACCCACCACGCACACGCAGTGCAGCCAGGCCGAGAAACGGTCCCAGGGCAGCAGCGACAGGCACCGGCCCAGCGCAGCCTCCTCCGCCTCACAGGGGCTCCGCGAGGCCGCGCTGAGGGCGCCGCTCTGGCTCTGCTCCCGCACGGCCATGGCACTAGCGCGGCTCGGCCGCGGCAGGAGCAGCCGAGCCGGCTCCAGCCCGCAAACCGACGGGGAGAGGGCGGCAGGGTAGAAAGAGAATCACGTGACACGCTGCGCGCTTCGTCTTGTTCGGGGATGGGAGCGTCCAAACTACTTCGGGGGGGAGCGGGAGAGTCTAAAGCGTCCCCAAGCCAGCGAGGAGGCGAAAGCGAAAGAAGCCGCCCGCCGCAGCGGGAGAGTTGCCGCAGCTCTTCCCGTTGTATGAGGCGAGAGGGTCCGTCCAGCCACTGGGGCTGGAGCTTCAGGGCAGGCCCTGAACTTCGACCACTGTCGCCCTACAGAGGTGGGGAGACCTGCCTGACCCCGTCCCTCTTTAACAGTCGTGATCCCACCTTTGGCCCTTTCATGGTACCTGACCCCTGGCCTCACAATTGTCACGGGGCCAGTTCCTCTGTCTTGCTGGTTGCCACAGCCCACGCTGTGCCCTCTTGCTTGTTGGCTGACACGGCTCATGCTATGTCGCTTGTCACAGAGTTTAAGGCAAGAAGGGACTGCCAGGTCCCTGTTCATCAGGACACTAGACACCACCCCTCACCTGTGCACCAAGCCCAAACAACCAGAATTAGACCGAAGTGTTACTGCCCTCAGGGGGATTCAACTAGTGTGTCACAAGTAGAGAACAGAAGGAACTGAGGTGAAGCAACGCTTGAGAGCCCTGCAGTGGCAAAGGCTTGATTATTTGAGACATACTGTTGTTCCTGGTTAAGACATTAGACTGAGATTTAAAAGATCTGGGTCCTATTCCTGGCTCTTGCCCTCCTCTGTACAAGTCATTAGATTACTCTGTGCTCCATTCCCTATCTGTGAAATGGGGAAGTCATTAAAAGTCATTTCTGCATATATTTTGAGCTCTGTGATGTTCTCAGCACCCCCATACTAGCTGTTTTTTGCTTTAGGATGTATTTATTGGGTCATATCAATGCCACCCAAGCCACTAGAGGGTCCTTTGTATTTTCAGGCTAATATTTGTTTTCTGAGAAACAATGTTTTCTCAGGGTTTTATGTTTCTTCCCTGAAGTGATAGTTTTTTTCAACCATAATTCCAGGGTAACAAAGATTTGTGAGCGGGGTTATTATTAAAAAGTCTCAGAGTAACAGCCATGTTAGTCAAAAAACCTGGATTTGTGCTGGAAATGGCCCACCTTGATTATCATACACATTGTAAAGAGAGTGGTCACTTTGGATGGGCTATTACCAGCAGGAGAGTGAGTTTGTGGGGCGGAGGGGCGGGGCGGAGGGTGAGAAAACCTGGATTTGTGCTGGAAATGGCCCAACTTGATTATCATACACATTGTAAGGAGAGTGATCACTTTAGATAAGCTATTACCAGCAGGAGAGTGGGGTGGGAGGAGGTATTGTTTCATGGTCTCTGTGTATATAATGTCTTCTGCAGTTTCCACAGTATGCATCCGATGAAGTGAGCTGTAGCTCACGAAAGCTTATGCTCAAATAAATTGGTTAGTCTCTAAGGTGCCACAAGTACTCCTTTTCTTTTTATTAAAAAGTCCTTTTCCAGGTGCAGTAAGTGGGTTTTACTTTCCATTAAGGAAAGGAAAGTGTGGGGCCTTAACAAGTTGACAGTGGGTCTTTAAAGGAATGAAAAAAAGCAACGAACATATTAATATTTTAAACGGTACTTTCTTTTTTGAATAAGTAACATTATTTTTTCTAAATACAATAGTTTCCTCTAATTACACTTGTACATATCATTACAGACATTTCACACATAATAGATGCCCTGCTTTTATCATTTTGCTTAGTTGTCTTGTACAGCAGATGGGACGGGACTTCCTCAGATCTATACAACTTTAGACTTCAAACTTACACTGGTTATTTCTCAGATAGCAGATACTCTCTCACCCTGTGCTGGCAGGCCATGTGCCCTTAAGCCTCAGCTTCAGTGAGGCGTGAAGGTGTGAAAGTCCACTTCTCAGCAGAGTAATGCCAAACACTGATTAGAGACTGTTGCAGCAGCAACTTCTTCTTCAGTCATTGCTAAGAGGATTTTCAGACCAGTCATGCTGGTTTTAAATTACTGTGTGGAAACCAATTAAACATAATGCAATCCGCAGTGTGGATGCAGTTATATCAGTATAAAGGTGTTTATATTAGTATAGATTGTTTCAGTAAACAGATATAGTTATAATTTCTAAACTGATATTGTTAAATTGATACAACAAAGGTATGCAGACATGCCCTAAGGACCTAAATTTTGCTGCTTTAACTATGCCAATATACTTAAAGTGGGAAAAGTCCCCTAGTGTAGATGCAGTTATACCAGTTAAACTTGTTGAGTTTCAGGAAATGGAATAAGTCATACCAGTATAAGGCATTTTTATACTGGTATAATTGCATCCACAGACACTAGGGCTTTTACTGGCATAATTATGTTGGTAAAAATTACACTCCTAACCAATAACTGTGCTAGTGAAACTTTTAAGTATAGACCAGTCCTTCGATGTACTGCATTTGTGACAGGCTTCTTGCCTTCCCCAACACATACTTATCCGCACAAAGGCCAAGTACAATCTGGCCCTTTATCTGTCAACACCAACCATTAAAACAGAAAATAACCCATTAGTGAATACTTCTCTGTCACTGCAATCAACCAAAGATTAGCATTCTGGGGACGTGCTCTTTCATTATATGTTTCCAATGCATCAGCAAAGAAAGTGACAGCCTACTACAGAACATATTTGTAGGCCATACATCTGTGTTATACAGCTCTCAGACAAAAAGCTCTTCAGGGATTCAGACTGGATCATTGCACAATTCAGAACTGATATGCTCTGCTGCTACATCATTTGCACCCATGGACACTCTGGAGGCTTGAATTACCATGCATTCAAATAATACTAGCTACTCTACTAAGTATTGCAACAGGACCATTTCAACAAATGACAGAGTGGGTGACCAAAATGTCACAATGCTGTTTCCCCTTGATTAATTAAATTTGTGAAAGCACTTCTGCTACCTAAGAAAAGATTTATTACATTTCCAATCACTGCATCATAGCAGCAAAAAGGAGACTTTTTACAATAAAGATAGTATACTTTCCACACATATTAAATATTTTCGATTGCACACATCTCTGTCCAACCCTCTAGTGAATCAAATAAGGAGTTAGGGACAGGAAAGTCAAATCTAAGGTGAAAAACAAAAGGGCATGATTTTGGAAATAAAAGGGTAATGGGTATGTCATAGTAGAAGCAAGATGGATCTACACAAATGAATCTCAAACTTCAAGACCTTGCTTATCACTTCCAAGACTCAAAAGTATTTGGCATACCGCCTTTATAATTGTCATCAACGATTTTTAGTAGATTGTTATTCTTACCCTATACCTCAAATTTACCCATATACCATGTGACTGAGGCCCACATACCACAAGTTGAAAATCAGTTCTCTAGCGAGTTTTTATTATCTAGGCTACTGTGTTAAGGTATGCTGTATGAAAGTAGGAAGAAAATAAAGGAGATCAGGGAGAGGGAGGAAGTGGTAGAAAGTGCAGCAGAATTTAGATTCATTTGAGGAAAGAGATTGAGAGACGAGAAGCAGATATAAGGACATTTTAAAGTTAGCAAGTGTAGTGAAAAAGGAGATAAGGGAGTATAGCTGTCCAATTCTCAGCCTGGGCTCTGCCAAAATCTCTTTGTCTCTTGCCCCTGGGTCTCTTATGAGCGCCCCCACTCCTGGACAATCTCTCTGTTCCCAGCAGGAGTTCAGCTCACTCCCAGCATCGTTTCTGAATCCAATTACTTCTAGTCATTGGCGGCACTCCCTGGGTTCTCACACAGGTTATTGGCTGGGAGCAGCCCTCCTGGGTCCCTCACTGTATCAGGCTTGTAGTGTTAGTCTGTACCTCAAAGTGAGGGGGAGGGGTAAAGAGGAATGGAGAGAGGAAAGGCTAGCCACTGCTTCAGGCTGGGCTCCCTTTAGTACTTGAGCTCCAGAGCAGCCTCTCCTTCTGGGCAATGTCCTTTTTGTTGAAGGAGGAGAGGGAGAATGTCACCTCTGCCTTTTCCAAGTGGCACATGTTCTGCAGGTGCACGTAATTGGCACTACCTGAGTACAGGAATACTTGCTAGCCTATCACTGGGATGTGGATGTGTCCCATCACAGTGAGAAAGTTCTGATGATGAAAAGTAGAGAAGGGTGTAAGCAGAGAATTCCTGCCAAATAGCATTTTTTCTTTGAATTTTTTAGAAAGATCTTACTTAGAAAGGAAAGAGAGTTTGAGGAAGGAATCAAAGGAAGAGAAAAATCAGTGGTGATTGTAGGCATTTGAGTCAATCAAGATGAAGAAATAAAGTTCGTTGTAAAGGAAGATGGCAGAATGGAATGGAGAATGCACATGTAGTGGAGAAATTCCATTAATTATCATATTTAAGTTCAATGTATATATTCAGAGGTGAAAGTAAGCCGGTACGCTCCTGTACGGCATACCGGCAAGCAGCATAGGTGAATTATATGGGCTCGTGGCTCCACTAATGTTCAGGGCTGGGTTACCCACCTGGTCCCACCTGCTCTCCCCCCCCCCCCACTCCGTCTCCCTGGGTCCAGAGCAGAGTGTCCCTGTCTCTCCCCTGCAGCACCATGCTGCCTCCCTGCATCAACTGCCGCCGCAGGGTTCTAGTGCCCCCTATTCAAAAGTGGCAGGGCAGGCTGCCCTTCCCGTGCCCTTCCCCCTCAGATCCTTTCATTTTCCAGTGGGACCCTCCACCAGTACAGTCGCCCTCCCTGCCCGCAGTCACCGCTCCTGCCCCATGCTGGGCAAGGGGCATCCCCATCCCCCACCCCCCGTGAGGCTACAGTGAGGGGCAGCAGCAGTGGATGAGGTGCACATGTGATGGCAGCCCCCCTGCTCACGGCACCCACCACAGGAGAGGTGAGGGAGATTCCTGGACCTGAGAGGGGCCCTAGGAGCACACGCAGTGACAGTGGTGGGGGGTGAGTGTGCTGCTGAAGGGGAGAGGGGATTCCCTCTCCCAGAGCTCGTTGCTGCCGGGGGGAAGAGGGCTGGGGGGAGTCCTCCTTTCTGGCTCCAGGCGTGGGGCAGCCTCCCTGCACCCCAAACTCATCCCCAGCCCTGCCCCACCCCAGAGCCCATACCCCCAGCCAGAGCCCTCATCCCCCCACACCCCAACCCTCTGCCCTAGCCCTGAGCCTCTCCAACACCCCAAACCCCTCATCTCCAGCCCCAGCCAGAGCCCTCATCCCCCCCGCACCCTCTGCCTCAGCCCTGAGCCCCCTCCCACACCCCTCATTCCAAGCCACACCCCAAACCCATCCCCAGCCTCACCCCTGCACCCCCTCCCATCCCCAACCCCCCCTCCCAGAACCTGCACCTCCTCCCTCTGCACCCCCTCCCATCCCCAAACTCCCTCCCAGAGCCTGCACCCCTTCTGCACCCCAATCCCCTGCCCCAACCCAGGGCCTGCATTCCAGACCTCCTCTCCCCCCACCCAAACTCCCTCCCAGAGACTTGGGCAGGTGGGGGGGAAGGACTTTGGGGGGGGCAGAGCTTGGGCAGGGGCAGGTTCTGGGCACCACCAAAATTTCTACAAACCTGCCACCCCTGCCGGCAAGAGCCGGTGAGCCGTACCAGGGCAGACCGGCTTCCCCAGGTAGCAATTTAAAGGGCCTGTGGCTCCCAGCACTGCCGGAGCCCTGGGGTAGCAGCGGCAGGGCTCGGGTGGCGATTTAAAGGGCCCAGGGCTCCTGCTGCTGCTACCGCCCTGGGCCCTTTAAATCACCGCTGTAGTCTCGCTGCCGCTACCCCAAGGCTCTGGAGACAATTTAAAGGGCCCGGGCAGTAGAGGCAGCGGGAGCCCCAGGCCCTTTAAATAGCCCCCGGAGCCTGCCGGAGTCCTAGGGGAGTGGCAGTGGGGCTCCCGGGACTACTTAAAGGGTTTGGGGCTCCCGCTGCCTCTACTACCCCGGGCCCTTTAAATAGCTGCTGGAGCTGATTTAAAGGGCCCTGGAGGGTAATGGTAGACAGAGCTCCGGGCCCTGCTGCTGGACCCCCGGGGCTCCGTCGGCAATTTAAAGGGCCTGGGGCTCTGCTGCACTAGCAGCAGCTCGAGCCCCGGCCCTTTAAATCGTCCCCAAACCCCAGGGCTCCCAACCACCTCTGCAGATGGGAGCTCAGGGAGTGATTTAAAGGGCCCGGGGATTTAAAGGCCTTGCCTCTTCCGGTAGAGGCCACACCTCTTCCGGTTGTGGCCCCGCGCCCTCCTCAGGACTCCAGAGTACCGGCAATTCGTTTAAGTTGCTTTCACCCCATATATATTTATAATTTTACAGTTGTAGCTAATTTAAATATCCAGTGCTATGGTATTCTTCAGATAGCAGTCTTTTTACTTAAAAAACAAACACAGAAAAATAAATGAATAAAAATAAATGTTTTCAGTAAAAGCAGAATGAGGGAGACCACACAAAGAAAACCAGCATGTGGGTATTTTTTGAGGTGTTCAGTACCTCTCAGAAAGTGTCCCTCTCTAGGTCCAGGGTAGAAATAGGTGGATGGGTATTTTTACCCATCAGAATGTGCAGTTGTAGATTGCTTGCCAGGAATAAAGATGACTGACTGGCTGGCACATGCTCAATTTAGGCAAACCACCCTTTGCCACACGTGGCATAAAAGGCAGTAACATTTGGCAGCCATATTAGGTATGGGCAAAAGTGGCCATTTTAGTGGCCATCTTAGTTAAAGTCAGGAAGCCCATAAAATTTTATGGATGACAGTCATCATAGCTAATGGCAATAAGGCCACACTGTATAACCATATTGCATGAGGGAAATGGAAAGGAGGGCACAATCACATTTCTCTTTCTAGGCAGTTGGCGTTTATCTGAGGCCAATGGAACGAAGAGGCAGTTAAGTCATATCCACACCTGCCTAGGAATTTGGCCTAAGTGTCTCAGGATAGCATGGAGTTTCTCAGGTCCTAAGGACTGCCTCAAAATCTCAGCATCTTTTGCTGCAGTGGCCCCCATGAATTCCAAATTAACTGTAACCATTCAAGGAAAAGATCTGGGTGTTATGTGCAACTCAGTGGAAAGATCTGATTATTGTGCAGTGGTGATCAAAAAGGAAAACAAATTATTTGGCTGTATAAAGAAGAGGTATTCACACTGGAAGTTGTGAGCATTTGTCTGGGGGTCATGACCACCCTGCCTTTTCAAACTGCAAAATGGGAGGGGGCTACCAGCTAGATCCTAGCTAAATGGGTAGGGTGCTGCTGATATACAGGTCCTAATACGGAAAATTGGCTTGCAGTATAGAAAAGGTTCAGAACTCCTGGTATAAGAATGATATCGAAAATAATATGATAGTGCAATTATATAAACCAGTATATGCCTGGAACAATGGTCAGCCAATGTCAAGTAGGACACAGCAGAAACAGAGGGGTCCAGAGACTGGCAATGAAATTAAATAGCAGCATGGAGAGACTTCCATATGGAAAGAGATGAAAAGAATAGGATTTAAATTTAGAGAGGAGATGGATAAGGCCCCAATCTCTCAAATACTTAACACGTGTTTATTTTACATCAGTGGGGAGATTTTGGCAGAGCCCAGGCTGAGAATTGGACAGCTATGCTCCCTTATCTCCTTTTTTACTATTCTTGCTAACTTTAAAATGTCCTTATATCTGCTTCTCGTCTCTAAATCTCTTTCCTCAAATGAATCTAAATTCTGCTGCACTTTCTACCACTTCCTCCCTCTCCTTGATCTCCTTTATTTTCTTCCTATTTTCATACAGCATACCTTAACACAGTAGCCTAGATAATAAAAACTCTCTAGAGAACTGATTTTCAACTTGTGGTATGTGGGCCTCAGTCACATGGTATATGGGTAAATTTGAGGTATAGGGTAAGAATAACAATCCACTAAAAATCGTTGATGACAATTATGAAGGTGGTATGCCAAATACTTTTGAGTCTTGGAAGTGATAAGCAAGGTCTTGAAGTTTGAGATTCATTTGTGTAGATCCATCTTGCTTCTACTATGACATACCCATTACCCTTTTATTTCCAAAATCATGCCCTCTTGTTTTTCACCTTAGATTTGACTTCCCTGTCCCTAACTCCTTATTTGATTCACTGTCACCTGGCTTCTACACCCTCCACTCCCCTAAGATCATTTTTCTTGCCAAGCACAAAGACCTTAGCTTTATTTTTTTGGGGGGGGGGTTTGACCTTTCCATTACTGTCAATCACCCCCTCATCTGCTTGGGCTTTTGATTCATCCAGTTCCTCCCAGCCTCACTGACTGTTCACTATGTCTTTTTCAAATGGTTGTGTATCATTCTCCTCACCTCTCTCCAATGGCATCCTTCAAAGCTATGTCGTTGGTTCTCTCTTCTTTCTATATATCCTGCCATGGAATGATCTTGTCTGCTACCATGGCTTCAATTTCTAATTCTTTAACCATCTTCTGCTAGATTGCTTTAGAGAGGCAGCATAGCCAAGTGAATAAACCACTAAACTAGGACTTGGGAAACCTGGGTTCTCTTCTTGACTCTGTCGTGTTCCTTGCTCTGTGCCTATCTGTAAAATGGGGATAATAATGTTGACTTCCTTTCTAAAATGCTTTCAGACAGGCTTATGGAAAGCACTATATAAGAGCTAGGTGTTATTATATTGCTGATTAAGGTTATGAGTTTGGTATGGAAATTTTTAGTAAATTTCACAGCAGAGGTGTGGGGAAAAATACATAAGTCACTAAATAATGTAGGTTTTGCTACATCATCATACACAAGAATATAGCGTAAGTACTGAAAGGTGAGTCTGGAATGTGTTGGAGAGAGAGCCAACCTCGCACTAATCCTGCAGCAGAGGCTCCTTTCCCATGCTTGATTAGGCCTCGATTTCTGCTCTGGGAAATGCAACCTGGTGCATGGGGTCACATCACAGCATCACTCAGGTTTGGCTTGCCTGTGCCTATGGAAATATGAACGAGCCAAACCAGAGTGGTGTTGTGACTTCGTGCCAGGTTTCCATGCCACTCAGTTTGGGGGGGCCCTAATCAAATGTGTTTTTTACAGTCATTTCCAATATTTCACAGACAATTCAAATTAATGATTTCTGTGACCACCATGACCTGTGACAAAATTACAGCTGTATTTGATGACTCACCAATCTCTGTTCTCTCCTGGCCTTTCCTCTTCAATTCAGTCATGCTAATGTCTTTTCCAATCTTATTCTGTAGCTATCAGAAGCTGGGATTGCACTGAGACACTCCAAAATATAGACTTATTGCACAACATTTAGCAAGTAAGTGCTGTAGGTTTCATGTCATGGTGGTAAGAATGTAAAAGTTGAGGCTAAGGCAAGAAGATATAGAGGGAACACAGGGGGTTGTGAAGGGAACTAAATTTTTATGTGCATGAAAAGTACACTTAGGTTTGTAAGTGAAGTCCTGCCTTGGAGCTTTATTTAAACTAAGATGAAATGCAGCCCCATGAAACGGGTGAGTTTTTAGCAACTTCCCCACTGTGTGTGTGGAGAAAGGGCATTGGGGCCCTGCTCAGACAGGCTCACTTTCAGGGGCAGCATCTCCGAGTCCTGACTGCTCTACCTTCTAACCTTTCCTCAGTGGAACCTCCCTCTCCAGCCTTGGGGCGATGGCTTTTCCCCTCCTCCTCCTCCATCAGCCCCAGAGCAACAACCCCTCTTCTCCGGGAAACGCCCCTCCACCGGCTCTTCACAGAGCACAACATTCCCCTTTGCCAGCCCCTCGGGAAAGCCTCTCTCGGCCCCGCCCCACGCCACACCCTCAAAGCGCCGTCCCGGTGCCCCGCTCTTCTCCTCGCCCCCCACCCCCCAACCCGGAAGCGGAGCCCACAGGAGACATCGGGGTCAGGGCCGGGGAACAAAGTTCCGCCGCGGCTTCATTCGCCACAGCACGCAGGTGCGCGCGCCCCACATCGGCGCACTGCTGTGCGAGCGAGCCCGGCGCTTGCGCAGGAGAGGGTAGGCGGTCGCTGGCGTATGCTTCGGTCAGGCTCAGTTCACAGCGGCTCCTCCCTCTCCCGGGTGCCAGCCCTCCCTCCCCCCTTCCTCTCCCCGGCAGCGCGGCTGCTACACCGGGTAGGTTTCCAGTCACTATGGCGGCGGCGGCGGCTGCTGGGAAGGTAAGAAGGGAGGGAGAGGAGCGCTCGCGTGCCCCTCTGCCGTTCGCTGGGCCGGGGAGCTCCGGGCCGGGGAGGGGGCCGCCAGGCCGGGGCTCAGCCTGATCGGGTTTGTTTTGGTTTTGCAGGTCAGAAGAAAGTTTTCGTTGTCGGCGGCCGCTTGAGAACGACACTGAGCGGGAGGCATCCGGGCCCGGCTTCCAGGCCTCCCCCGCAGCCGGAGCAGGGCCAGCCCCGCTGGGCCAGCGGAGACCCTGCTCCTCAGGAGAGAGCGACAAACGGCATCCCGATGCGCAGCCACCTGCGGAGACCCTGAGCGGAACAGATCCCTCCCCCTTTGGCCGGGCGGCGGGAGACCTCCGGGAGATTCCTCCCTGAGACTTATTGTAGCTAGCCCCCGTGAGAGACACCCCTCCGCCCTCCTAAGGCGGCTCACCTCGCTGAGACATCCACCCCTGCCCCTCGCCTGAGGGGCGATCCCTTCTTCTGTCAGCCCAACCTTCGTGAGCGCCTGCAAGTCCCCTGGCTGCCACTCCCCTCCCAGTTGAGGAGGCCCTCACCCCTTCAGTTCGTCCTGGAAGACCCTTCCTCTTAGTTTCTCCGGGGGTGGAGAAGAGTTTGAAGCCCCTCTCCACCCTTTATCAAATTCCATACCTGAGTGGCCAATTGCAACTCTAGCCTCAGGTCAGCTTTTTCTGGTGTAGGGGAAGAGAACAGTGCAGCTTTGCTACCTCTAGTCGAGGACCACCCACGCTACTTTATCTTAATGTCTGAAGAAAATGAAATGTGGACTGCCATGTGGATCAACTAAACTGACTGTCTTTTGTGGAGCGAATGCTTCATACGCATTCTCCATCTCTTGATCTGGGCTGTGAGGCTGGCTGGATGCTAAATGTTTTTTATCCCCTGGCTCCCGATCCCTAAATCTTTCCTTGCTTTCATGCTGCATTGGTCAAATTTTTGGTAAGTGCTGTTTACAGAAGAAGGAAGAAAAAGAAGGCAGTCTGAATCCCCAACACAAGTATTTGTGTGTGACTCATCTACTTGGATTTAAAGACATCTCCACCTTTGGGGAGTCTTGCTTCTCTTCTGTGAAGTCAGATGTTTGTTCCTGCTCTTCCTGATGAGCATGGATTGAAAGTTGCGCCTTCTAGATTTTTTCCAGGGTGCTGCTGATACTGTTAAAGGACATAATGGGGCTTTTTCACTGGATTATTGCCAGGATCAGTTTACACACTGCAACAATGAGTTGTTAGGCATCTCATGTATAGGTAACATTTGTCCTGCTTTAATGTAAAATTGTGGGGGAGATTTGGGATAAAAATTTTTGGAAGGCAGTCTGGATCAGGAAGAGTTTCTCTTCATCCCTGTTTGGCGTGACATCCCCAATCTGTCCTCGATGCCTTCAGCCTTGGCTATCTTCACTTGCCGCCCGAACTCTCATCCATTTCAGGAGCGTCATGTCTACCTGGATGAGCCTGTCAAAATCGGCCGTTCGGTGGCTCGCTGCCGGCCAGCTCAGAATAATGCTACTTTTGACTGTAAAGTGTTGTCCAGGAACCATGCCCTTGTCTGGTTCGACCACAAGACAGGCAAGGTAAGTCCGTTTGTGTTTGAAAGGGGGAGAATAATTAATGAAATGCTAGATTATTTTAATCAAGGGTCGGGTTTCTGCAAGTTCCTGTAAACTGCAACTGGCTTGAAGTTTCCCTCTAAATAGTCAGTATGGTCACATTTGAAGCAAGTAAGGTGTATGTTGTCATCAGGAATTCTGATTTTCAGTTAAATTGATAAAGCCCTGCTAAAGGAAAAGCTTGAGAACAGGATTTATTAAACATTATAAAAACATAAAATTGTTAGCAGAGGGAACTGGTGAATTCTGAAGATTGCCCATGTTCGTTGTTCATTCCTGTGAAAGCATGATGTCAGAAGTCTTATTCTATGTAATACAAAAACTGAAACGATAAAACCTGAAAAAGTTACTGTAAGCAAATGTTTATTTTGGAAACTTCTTACCTTAAATTTAGATTGCATTTCTCTAAGAGAATTGTTGTTTTTCCTAAAGCACAGTTCATTGTGTATAAACAAATGTTTAGTCTTTCTAATATGTACAGTGTATTTTATATTCGGTAAAAGGCTTACAATTTTAGTGGTGAACATGTCATTTTGAGCAACTGTCCCAAAAACAAAGCATTATAAATGGCTAAAATCTGTTTTATATGGTATTCTATGTACTTGCATTTTTGAATGTTGGACAAAATATTTTCGTCTTAACTTATGTGCAATCAGGATAACATTAGCTGCAATGATTATAATGAATGGCCTATGAAATCTGCTCTCATTGCTAGTGAGATGGAGTTAAAACATGCAGTGTGTTATCTTAACCTGGGCCTAGCCTTCTCAAATAAGGATGACGGCGGTCATAAAATGTTTAGGGGCTTTGTAATACTTGTTTTGTCCACTAGGGACTGAACTGGGTTAACCAAAGCTATTTTGCTTAAGCTGTCATGTTAAATTTCAATTGCTAACTAATAGCAAAAGCTGTGCTTTGTGCACAAGCTTCAGTCAGTCAAAAAGCAATGTGCTTTAAAAATATGTATTAAAAATTCCCTGGCCTAGTGCTTCCTTATTTGCTGCTGTTCAGTTTTGCACTCTGATGCTTCTCTTTGGAGTACTTTTCAATAATTCAGTTAATTCTAATAGAATAGTCAGGTAACCAACTGTTGTTTAAAATTGTGACCCAGCATAAGGAACCACATGGTGCAGTAAGAGTTCTTAAATCTTCTAATAATTACTATATGTTATTCAATACTTAGGCATGATGGGACAAGCCAAGAGTTTAATTTCTTAAGGCTGGGTTGTGTCATGACTTTGAAGTTGCTTACACATAATTATCACAAACTGCTATTTATGTGAATTAATATTTTACTGGATTTTTTTGATATTCTGCATAATGCAGTATATGAAATCCATTTTGGATCCTAACATGAGTCTATAAAATTTAATGTTTTCAATTTGAGATTATATATGCGGTCTTTCCTGTTTTACGTAGTGGGTTGGACTCAGTCACCTAAAATGTCTGTTCCAATCTAGTCTAGCATTTCTGATGACATTTTTTGCATATAATGCCTTCCATCCAAGTTTCTCGGTGCTTTACAAACATAATTAAGCCTCACAACAACCTTGTAAGGTCAGTGAATATTTTTACAGATAGTTAAACTGATGCACAGAGCGACTTTGATGTTGGGCAAATCAACTAAATGGATGGCAGAACTTACAACATAGGCAACTGAATTATTTTTAATCCAGAGTTGTTAGTGTTAGACATACTAACAGAAATCAAATAAACGAGTTTTTAAATTGCTTTATTTTCTTTGCATGACTCTGGATTTGTAGTGGTTTACTTAATCTTTCATATTTAAATTACAGGTCTGGATTTGCCCAAATTGGTAGTGAATAAAAGATGTAGGGATTTGATGGTGGATGGCCTGTAACATATGAGGAGCTGGCCTTGGTTAAGTACTTCTGGACAGATGTCCACATAATAAACCCATAACTGTAACTGGTAATCTTGTTGGTAGTTTTGGCAGATACCCAGGAATGAATGGAGAATCCACTACATTTTCTTTCTTGAAGGTGGTCCTTCTGAAACAGGGTTGAAGCATGCTGGTGTAACAATGTGGGGCAACTTGAATTGTATACTTGTTGTGTGGATAAATGGGGGATTTCAGTCTCAGGGTCTGCTTGAAGTCCTATATGAGCAATAAATTGCAAGAAGTTAAGGTGGCTTTTGGGGGTGGAGGGAGAATGTAGTTTTAATGATATCACAACATGATTGCCTACACCCCAGTCCCTTACAATCTGGCCTAGCAGCTGTGACTGGGCTGGTGTCCCCAAGTCAAGGACAGTCATGAGGTGGTAGTCAATGAACAAGGAATTGGAGTAATTCCTAGAGGTGGGAAGGACAGGCAGGAGTCAGGATCAGCATCAGGCTGGAGTTGGAGACTGGAGAACAGAAAGCGGGGTGAGCTCTGGAGTTAGACTTCTGGCCTACTGCATAGTTGTTTAGGCAACATTCTGGGACACCATCCAGGGTTAAAGAGTGAGAATGGGCCAATTAGAAGGCTACAGGATGCTGTCACTCTGGACCTTTTGGGCGACACTTCTTGCAGTGCCTAGTCTTCACAGTGCTCCTTGGCTTTATAGGACCTCTCGGTGGCGATGTGATTACATTAGCTATCCTAAACTCTGCAGACTTGGGTTCTAGTCCCAAGGATTCTTACAATAATAAATAAAAACATTGTAGTGAAAAGGCAGCTGAAGACAGATGCATATGGTCCTTGACTTTTCCTTTATGATCAATCACAAATATTCAGCTATATTGCTTATAATTCCTTACTCTTACAGAATCTGCAGTGCTTGCACAGTGCAAACAAAAAACACAATAATTACATAATTAAACATGCTAGTAACATTTGCACACAAACACTGAAATAACAAATGGTTAGCAGAGCCAGCCATTATAATAACCACTCTTACCCAGGAATGTCATTAGCCCACCAGTGATCTAATGTCTTTGTCATACTGATTAACGTAATATGTAATCATTTCTCAGAAGCTTGCTGATGGAACAGAATACCTTATTAAGTC
Source organism: Lepidochelys olivacea (assembly GCF_965140295.1). Lineage (NCBI taxonomy): Eukaryota > Metazoa > Chordata > Testudines > Cheloniidae > Lepidochelys > Lepidochelys olivacea. Next base: position 25,209,795 of record NC_140417.1, on the reverse strand, counting down.
GACCTTTTGTGACAGTTTAGGCAGTAATTTTAAAAATATTTTATAATGGGGAGAAATTTTCATAGAAGTGCATCGCAAGTGGCATAATGATTTGAGGTACCAATAAATTAGACTGATTTTTAAACAGGAAACCATAATTTCAATCATCAACTTTAATTTTATTTTGCATTTGTGCTTTTGCTGTTTTTATTTAAAAAAAAAAGTTGATTTTCGATTGGTAACCAGTAAAACATATTGATGTGCAAGTAAATATAGTCTTCACAGCAAATTTGGTGCTTTTTGGTAACCAGGAATCTAAATTATATTTATACACATTTATTTAAGCAATTATATATCTCAATAGACATTTATTCAGATTTTTAATTTTTAGTTGTTAGAAATGCATCATTCACCATTTTCTAACTAAGATTAATTTTGTACTTGTATAGTGTCAAGTATCATGGGGTAGTCGTGTTAGTCTGTATCCACAAAAACAACAAGGAGTCCGGTGGCACCTTAAAGACTAACAGATTTATTTGGGCATAAGCTTTCGTGGGCTAGAACCCACACCCCATCATCTCAGGCATAGGCACTCTTACAGCAGGGTTATCTGGCTATTTGGACTCTCTCCTCAGACCCTACGCTACTAGCACTCCTAGCTATCTTTGAGACCCCACTGACTTCCTGAGGAAACTACAATGCATTGGTGATCTTCCTGAAAACACCATCCTGGCCACCATGGATGTAGAAGCTCTTTATACCAATATTCCACATGAGGATGGACTACAAGCTGTCAAGAACAGTATCCCTGATGAGGCCCATGGCACATCTGGTGGCTGAGCTTTGTGACTTTGTCCTCACCCACAACCATTTCAGATTTAGAGACAACTTATACCTTTAAGTTAGTGGCACTGCTATGGGTAGCCGCATGAACCCACAGTATGCCAACATTTTTATGGCTGACTTAGAACAGCGCTTCCTCAGCTCTCGTACCCTAGCGCTCCTCCTCTACTTGCCCTACGTTGATGACCCCTTCATCATATGGACCCATGGAAAAGAAGCCCTTGAGGAATTCCACCATGATTTCAACAACTTCCGTCCCACTGTCGACCTCAGCCTGGACAGTCCACACAAGAGATCGATTGCCTGGACCAGTCCCCACAAGAGATCCACTTCCTGGACACTACAGGGCAAATAAGTGATGGTCACATAAACACCACCCTTTTCCGGAAACCTACTGACTGCTGTACTTACCTACATGCCTCCAGCTTCCATCCAGGACACATCACATGATCCATTGTCTACAGCCAAGCCCTGAGGTACAACCGAATTTGCTCCAATCCCTCAGACAGAGACAAACACCTACAAGATCTTTATCAAGCATTCTTAAAACTGCAATACCCACCTGGGAAAGTGAAGAAACAGATTGACAGAGCAAGATGGGTACCCAGAAATCACCAACTACAGGACAGGCCCAACAAGGAAAATAACAGAACGCCACTGGCCATCACATACAGCCCCCAGCTAACACCTCTCCAGCACATTATCAACTATCTACAACCTATTCTGGAAAACGATCCCTCACTCTCACAGACCTTGGGAGGCAGGCCAGTCCTCGCTTACAGACAGCTCCCCAACCTTAAGCAAATACTCACCAGCAACTACATACCACACCACAGAAACACTAACCGAGGAACCAATCCCTGTAGCAAACCTCGTTGCCTACTCTGTCCCCATATCTACTCTAGCGACGCCATCAGAGGACCCAACCACATCAGCAAGACCATCAGTGGCTCATTCACCTCCACATCTACTAATGTTATATATGCCCTCATGTGCCAGCAATGCCCCTCTGCCATGTACATTGGCCAAACCGGACAGTCCCTACATAAAAGAATAAATGGACACAAATCGGACATCAGGAATGGTAACATACAAAAGCCAGTAGGAGAACACTTCAGTTTTCCTGGACCTTCTATAACAGATTTAAAAGTAGCTATACCTGAACAAAAAAAAGTCAGAAACAGACTTCAAAGAGCAACTGTAGAACTAAAATTCATTTGCAAATTTAACACCATTAATATGGGTTTTATTAGGGACTGGGAGTGGCTGGCTCATTACAAAAGCAGCTTTGCCTCTCCTGGCATTGACACCTCCTCATCTATTATTGGGAGTGGACTACATCCACCCTGATGGAATTGGCCCTGTCAGCACTAGTTCTTAACTTGTGAGGTAACTCTCTTCTCTTCATGTGTCAGTATAATAATGCCTGCAACTGTAATTTTCACTCCATGCATCCAGTGAAGTGGGTTCTAGCCCACGAAAGCTTATGCCCAAATAAATCTGTTAGACTTTAAGGTGCCACTGGACTCCTTGTTGTTTTTACTTGTAATTTGTGTCAGCTCTCTTTGGATGGAAATTGGCATTCGGTGAGAAGTGGACAATAGCCAGCATTTAATTTTTTTACTAGAAAATGACTTTATGTGCTGGACACACAAGAAAAAAGTTTACCAAAACATGTTTTACATTTAAAACTGACTTACCTTTTAAAAACCATTTGTAGTTAGTGAATTGATGTCACCATGTCCTTCAGGATTTTACTACAGGGCGAATTCCTTCTCTCACCAGTTTTTATTCATAGATTGGAAGAGGGAGAACCAGCTTTCCTGCTTTTTCAATCCTAATTGGTTTCTCGGTTTGTGCTCTCTGTACCTGCAGAAGAGGTGACTGCTGGTTTAGCACTTCAGCAAGCTCTGATTCCAGGAGCTTAGTCAATGGCTTGACTTTCTTTTGAAACTTGGTGGCAAACATACTGCTTGCATATTTTTTTAATTTAATTTAAATACTGTTAATTGTGTTTAGGCCTTTAATTTAAATTTTCAATTTCAAATTAATTTAAATAGCTTTATTTTTTTAAGAAAACTTACTTTTATCCACCCTGGATACCAAGCTTATTTGAGAATGACTGGTTGCCATACTGGTTTTGAGGCTGCTACATATGCTACACTAAATCACTGTCTAAAAATGTCATGGAACTTTTTGTTGAAAGATTTCAGTACCATACGCTGTATAGTGTGCTTTACATATGTGTGAAAAAGCTCCCTGCTCAAAGAAGCTTACATCTATGTAAGACTAAAATGGTACTAACAGTTTAAAAAAAAAAAAAAAAAGTGGTGTGTGAAAGTGGGGACAGGTTTTGTGGGAAATGAGTAATAGAAAGCCAAGTGAAAATAGGGTTTAAAGCACTGGTTCTCAAACTTTTGTACTGGCGACCCCTTTCATATAGCAAGCTTCTGAGTGCAACCCCCTCCTCCTTATAAATTAAAAACACTTTTTAAAATATATTTAACACCATTATAAATACAGGAGGCAAAGCAGGGTTTGGGGTGGAGGCTGACAGCTTATGGACACCGACCTCTCTCTTTCTCCCTCCCCCATGTAATAACCTTGCGATGAGAACCCCTGGTTTAAAGGGTCACGTGTAACTAAAATCTGCACTTCTGTCTGAAAAAAATTGCTGTTAGAAGTAACACTGAAAAAAAAATTACTGTTAGAGGTTGCACTGAAGATCACTGTGACTAAAAGGGGATGGGGAAAAAATCTTTTTAAAAGTTTCTTTTTGTATTTGGCAGCACTCTAAGAATAGTCAGTTTTACTGTTTTCCTTGTGTAGACAGTCATGCCCTGCTTTGCTTGTGGGCTTTTCACTCAAAGGTAGAGAGGAAAGAGAAACAAAGTTTTTTAAATCATAAAAACTGGTCTCAAGCTTTTGGGGACAAGTTCTACCCGAAACTATTTCTAACTTGTTTTTTAAATATTCTATTAAAGATTGAGTCATCACTTTAAGGAGGGATTGGAAAGAGAGAGTGGGTTACTTGACACATGGGAAGTGAGAGAGAGAGACTAAGTCTCTCTGAAATTTTTAATAAAATAATTGTTCAGCATCCCTTTACTTCCGCTCCTAAAACATACCCATAATATATGAGCTGTTCACATGTAAAAACTTTTTAAAAAACCTATTTAATTTTAATACAGTCTCAAACCCTGAACAACTTTTGCTTGAAAAATTGCAACTTCAAATACTGTAGAACTCTTGGTGTGACTTCTTCCCGGCTGAAATGTTGGAACACTTCCAATTTAGAGTGAAAGTCCTTGGTGGAACCCTGAAATTCCCTTCAGATATTTAGGCTTTCAAAAAGATCCGTTCACCAGAGGCTTTTAAAGAAACTAATTAGCCATAGGGTGAGAGACAAAGTATTGTCATGAATCAAAAAACATGAGATGTAAAAAAAGTTAGGAATAGGTGGTCAATTTTCATTAATGCAAAAACTGAAGTGGGTTGCCATGGGGTTCCATACTAGGAGAGGTGGTGTTCAATGCATGTACAGTCTGGAAAAGGGGTTGAGTAGTAAGGTGACAAAGTTTTCAAATGTCAATTGTTCGGTTAGTCAAGTCCAGAGAGGACTATGACAAGCTTCAGAGGGACCTAACCACGCTAAATAAATGGGTAGTGTGATGGTAGTTTAAGTTTTAATGTTCATAAAGGAGATCAGGCTAGATGACCTGGTCTTAAAAATCTATGGGGGAAAAATAAGTAATGCACATTGGAAGGAAAAATGAGAACTAATAATTAACAGTATCCCCTCCAGTAAAGGACCTGGGCATCACTGTGGACAGATGAATGAAAACCTCTGTCTAGTGGCAGCTGAGGCTTAAAAAATAGCAAACAATGTCAGGATACATAAGGAATGGAGAAGAATATAAAAATATTATGACACCATTATATAAAGCAATGGTTTGCCATCATCTGGAATACTATGTTCAGTATTTATCACCCTGTTCGAAAAAGGATTTTGCTGAATGAGAGAGCTCACAACACAGTGTTGAGAATAATATGAGCATGGAAAAATGGTACAGAGAAGGTAGCAGTAGTTTCTTAATGAAACTGACAAGCAACAAATTCAAAAACTGATAATGGGAAATAAGTTTTCATGCAACACATAATTAGACTATGGAACTCATGGAAGCCAAGAACTTGGAAAGATCCAAAGAGGGATTAGATACTTGTCTGAATGAACAGGATAACCAGAATTGTTGCCGTAAATCCCACTTAAAAAGTTTTAGTGGGAAATAAAACATCGAACCTCTCTCAGGGTTTAACTAGTCTCTAATTATTAAAAGTCGGGCGTTTGCCTTGTGGGGAGCAGATTATTACATTATGATTTGTTCAGCCTTACTCTGAAGTATTTTGTGCTGACTGCTGCTGGAGACAAGATACTGGATTAGCTGAACTAGTGATCTGACCCAGTATGGTGGTTCTTATGTTAATTTTCCCTTTAATACTCCTGCCTTGAGGCTGTGGTGTTCTGCTCTCAGCTGGAAAGAAGTCAGTTACAAGTATCTTTTAGCAAATTTCAGTGCTGCTGTTTGTTTGTGTTGAGTGGCCCTTGTCAAGTAAATTGAGGCATTTTCTCTTGCACACTTCCAAATGTTGACCTTTATCCCTGGTGATGAGGGTGATATTTCAATGCCCAAGAGAAGCATTCCAGTAAGAAGATGAAATCTCATACTCCTCTCACTTAATTTTTTTTTGTTTTATTATTATTTTATGTCTGTTCTATTCTGTGATCCCAAATAAATTATCCAAATTGACAGTGGTGTAAGTAAAAAGAACTGGGTGCACAGAGTTCTTAATTTGACCACACTTTACTGCTATCACAACATTTGTTTTCAAATCTAGAGTAGATGGGGTGCCAGCCATGAATTATTGACGTCAGTTATTGCCTCCTAATCGGGATTTCCCCAGAGAGATACCAACTAGAGCTGTTGCCAGAGAACTAATACCGTAATTTTTGGGGCTGATCGATTGCAATCATGGAATATCAGTCCTGAGCTAGGAATACCAACATGTTGATTAGATTTTTTTTTTTTTTAAATTTGTGTACTTGAATGAGATTTTACAAGGGCTGTAAACCCTTATGTTTCAGGCTTAGGAAGAAAACCTCCCCTATGGACAGGTTTTTCCTATACCTGCAGGTGACAGCTATTTTTTTGCACGTTCTTTGAAGCGTCTGGTACTGTTCTGATCTGGCATGGAAATTCTTGTGTTCCTAAGTCGTGCCTTGGTATAGTGCTGCTTTTTCTTAATTTTGAGTGAGCAATTATTCACAAATGGATTTAATGCAATGTAATTATTCACATATACCTGTGGGAGGTGTGTATTAATGTATTCAGAATATTTTTGCAAAAAAAAAATATTGAAAATGTTGACTGCTATGCATCATATTGCCTTTGCATTCTTGAACTGGTTTTCTCATAACGGTAAATGCTTGCTGTAGGGTACGTGGGCTCTTTCAGTGTATTTGCTGCATATTCAAAGCTTCAAAAATGGCTTGAGTTAATGCTGTGAAAAAGGAAAGAAAAAGCTCTGCCCCATGTAATTGACTGTAACAAGCAGTATACATATAATTTTAAAAACTGATTGTACTACAATAACACTTCGGACTATTAAAACTGAATAATTTAAAATAGGCTTGTTTCACTATGTTTGCAGTTAACTCTGGTTTTCTGTAAGAATAACCTATGTGAAAAGGTTGTCGTTCTGGTTTCAAATCAGTTATACTTCCTGGTTAACATGTGGTATTTGGGTTGTTTATATTGGGATTACAAACACTACAGGTGGATGTTCATTTGCAGGAATTGTCAGCCCACTCTCATTGGGCAAAAGATGCCCACATATTGAGCTTTTCACCCAGAGCATCTCCGTCACCAGTCTTAGTGTAGGGAAAAAAAGACAGTGCTGACTGTTCCTTGCTGACAGCTCCTTTCCCTTATGCAGCTCTTCCTGTTTTCGGTGGAAGAACTTATTGTCTAAAAATGTTTCCAGCAGTGCATTTTCAGCAACTGTCGTGAACAGGTGGCCCTGTAGGAATGATAAACAAGTAATGGTGATGCAGTAACTGTTCAACTACATTAGACACTAAACTAGATTTTCTGCAGGTATTGTCAGTTTTGTACATATGTTCTGTGAATGGGCTTTCATAAGGCTGCAGAATCACTGAGGGTATGTCTGTTTTGCAATTAGGCACAGCAGCTGGCCCATGCCAGCCAACTTGGGCTTGCGGGGCTCAGGCTGTGGGACAGTTTCATTGCAGTATAGGCTTCTGGGCTTGGGCTAGAGTCCAGGCCCCAGCTCCAGTCCAGAAGTTACACTACAATGAAACAATCCTGCAGCCTGAGCCCTATGAGTCTCAGTTGGCTCTCACAGGCCAGTTGCAGGTCTTTTATTGCAATGTAGACACACTCTTGGTGTCTGGTAGCTAATCCAAACATCTTGTACTGGGTGTTGTGGGGGAAAAAAACCAAAACAATCTTGAGCACCAGGCAGATCTCCTGGTTTTGTAAGATCGGGCTTCTGGCCCTCATACTTGTTTATAATAACCACTTATTGAAATTTTGTGAGACACACCTCAGTAGCACTTCTCACAGGCTTTCTTCAGTTCAACTTTTTGCTTTTCCTTATTTTGCAGATTTTAGCTGTGATAGTTGACTGAACTGCATTCCAGGTGTTTATGGGTTTTTGGTGTTTTTTTTTTTAAATTTTTTTAAAATTTTTTTTTGTGGGTGTGTGTTTTTTTTTTTTGTTAAATGCACTGCATGTCAGTCACAAGTGGTCCTAGCAGTGCTATTCTCTGTTCAGCTAAGTTTTTTTTCTGCTACTTCCTGGTGTTTTGAGGAAATTGCAGCCTTGCAGCAAAAAGTGGGAGTGGCATGTAGATTATCTGTAAGGCAAGTTTTCTAAATGTCAACAATATTTTGTGGTACATGTGACTCAGTTTACATTTTAAAACTTTGTTTCTGTAAATATTAATCTTTAAGAACCAATTATTTGAGATATTTAGTGTTTTGAGTAGTGTTTTATTGCACCTGGGACCAGATATAGTGGTCTTGTTAGGGGAAAAAACTAGTAAAGGTACTCCAAATTTTTGAAGATGTTAACACATGAACATTTCACAAGGATACATGCCTTATCACAGTGACTCTGAAGCTGTGGTTCATGGGCCAGCGGTGTGGGTGAGTGGTGGGAAATCCCTTTCTGAACACATGACACAAAGCTGAAATGAGCCTCAGGGCTGTTGAGCCCTCCCCCTTACTATCATAAGCACCTCTGTTGTACAATCACATTAATACATTTGTCCAGCTCTCTGTCTCTAGCAGAAATCTCCTTCTGATTTCCAGCCTGAATTTGTTCATGCCCGGTTTATACCCATTTGTTCTTGTCAACGTTGTCCTTTAGCTTAAATGGCTTTTTCACCCTTCTTGGTGTGTGTTACCCTGATGTATTTATAGAGAGCAATCATATCCCCTTCTGTAATCTTGTTGCTAGGTTAAACAAGTGAAGCTCTTCTAGTTTCCTCTCATACTATAGACTCTCCATTCCCCCTGATCATTCTGCTAGCTCTTTTCTGCGTCTGTTCCAGTTTGAATTCATCTTTCTGAACATGGATGAGGAGAATTGTACACAGTATTCCAAATGAGACTTTACCATTGCTTTGTGCAATGGCATTAATACTTCTCAATCTCTACTGGAAATGTTTCGCCTGATGCATCCTAGGATCACATTGGCCTCATTCACAGCTGAATCACATTGGCGGCTCATAGTTGTACAGTGATCGAGCAACACACCCAGGTCTCTCTCTTTCTCCTTTGTCATTTCCAACTGATGAGTGCCCGGCTTGTAGATGACATTTCTTCTTATTAGACTCTAAGTGCATGACTTTGCCCTTCCTACTGTAAAATTTAATCTCATTTCTGTTAGTCCAGTCTTCAAGGTCATCCAGATCTTCCTTTCTAATTTTCTGCTCCTCTGTATTGATGAGGCCTCCCAACGGTTATATCATCAGCAAATTTCATTAGCATATTTCTACTCTGTATGCCACGGTCATTAATTAAAAATATTGAATAAAATTGGTCCCAAGACCAGTTGTTGAAGAACTCCCCTAGTAACCTTCCTCGAGTCTGATAGTTCATGTTTCAGCACAATTCATTGCCTTCTGCCCTCTGGATAGTTCTTTATCCACAGTATCATTCTTATACAAATTCCCAACTTTGCTAATTTAAATGATAATAGTACCATGTGAAATGCTTTACTGAAGTCAAAGTATATTAGACCTACAACAGAAGCTCTGAATTATGAACACCTCGGGAATGGAGATTGTTCGTAACTTTGAAATGTTTGGAACTCTGAACAAAAGGTTATGGTGGTTGTTCTTTCAAAAGTTTACAACTGAACATTGACTTAATATAGCTTTGAAACTTTACTATGCAGAAGAAAAATGCTGCTTTCCCTTTGGTTTTTTTAAGTAACACAGTACTATACTGTATTTCGTTTTGGGTTTTTTATGTCTCTGCAGCTTCCTGATTATGTACTTCCGGTTCCAAATGAGGTGTGTGGTTGACTGGTCAGTTCATAACTCTGGTGTTGGTAACTCTCAGGTTCTACTGTACTTCATTACCCTGATCTAAAAATTGGTGGTTTTCTCAAAGAAGGAAATCAGGTTTGTTCAGCATGATCTACTTTGGCAAATCAGTGTTGCATTATATTCCCTTTACTGTTTAATTAAATTCATGGACATATTCTTTCCTTCACAATTTGTTTTAAAACCTTGCATGCTACTGAGGTCAAACTAATAGGATTGTAGTTGCCCAGATCATTTCTCCCCCCCCCCCCTTTCTTAAATATACGACATTAGATGTTTCTCAGCAATATGCTGCTACCTCTGAATAGATAGATGTATTAAAAATCCTTGCTACTGGACTAGAGATCTCATGTGTCAGTGCAGTCAGTATTCTGGGATAGAAGTTATCTGGTCCTTCCCTTCTTTTTCCTCCCCTCCCCCCAAAACCCCCGATTTGAGCTCTTTAAGCTTTCCTTCCACTTCAGATATGTTAGTTTCCAGCAGCTGTCCTGCCTTCATGCCTATGTTCCATATCATCATCCTTAGGGACAACCGAAGCAAAGTATTCATTTAATTTTTGGGCCATACCTATATTATCTTTAACCTCCGTCACATCCACTACATAGTGGCCCAGCCTCATCCTTCCTTATTCTCTTTTTATTTATATAATTTTAAAAAACTTGTAATTTATTTTAGTTTCCTTGGCAAGAGCTAATTCACCTTGACTTTTAGCAATTCTCACTCTGTTCCTACATTTTCTAACCTCCAATAGGTGGCTTTTTGTGCTGATGAATCTCTTTTTCCATTCCTTGAAGCACTCTAATACTCACCTGGTGAATAGCCACCTCCAGGAGGGTCTGGAGTGTTCCCCTACTAGTTTTGTGGTTGACGGGTCAGTTCGTAACTCTGGTGTTCATAACTTTCAGGTTATACGGACCTAAAAATATCCATTTGTCATTTTAAAAAACACAATATTTGTATCGAATTTTATCACTCTTCAACTTTTTGTATGTTGTTTGTCTTACCATTTAAGCTCTTTGGGGTAAGGACTGTGCCTTTGTCAGTCTTTATAGAAAATGTAGAATAGGCGCTCCAATCCTGATTGTGAGGACTCTGGGTGCTACTTAATAGAAATATTAAATACACAACCTTGTCTTGCACTTTCAAAACTACTGAGGCAGATGCAGATGGTGTACATCATCTTGTTAAGGTAATCTCCCAAAGACATAATGATTGCTAAAAATTATGCATCTTTTTGGAAAGCAATAATATCCAAATACTACTCTTCAAATATAGTGTTACTGTGATTGGTTATCTTATTTGAAACTCCTTCAAGGAACAGAAAAGATTTATAAAGGCAGAAGTCTCATCTTTTCTCTTAAGGCAGATTTAAATTGTGACTCGTTTGCCTCCTGATACTGACTTGCATTTCTTCGTAACGCAAGCTGAGATGACTAGACAAAATATGCTGTTGTTATAGAATCATAGGTCTATTCTGAATGTCTTAACTGTAAAAGATCAGTGCAGTCAGTCAGTCAACTGTATTTTTGTAAAACTACCTGCCACTATTTAAGCTGCTGTAGCGCTTCAGTGTAGACACTACCTATGCTGATGGGAAGGACTCTCCGATGGATGTAGGTAATACACCTCTGTGAGAGGCGATAGCTAGGTTGATAGAAGAATTCTTCTGATGACAGCACTGTCCGCAGCGGGGATTAGGTCAGCTTAATAATGCTGCTCAGGGCTGTGGATTTTTCATCAAGACAACTTAATTTTCTAGCGTAGAGAAGGCCTTATGTAACTAACTGACTTTTTTTTTCCTTTTAAACTACAGTCCTTTTCAAAAGGAGAGTAAATAAGCTCTTTGGAAAGGCAACTAGAAGTGCTGTTGACATTAGGCTTTTTCCTGCTATATGAACTTGTGATGGATTCTTTATTTTGGTATCTGAGTTGTATATCCTCCATTTTACTGTAAAATCATTTGTATTCAGTATTTAAGATCTAATTATCTACATAATGTAATGTGAACTGTGAATGGAAACCAGTGAAAAGTTCTTAATCTCAATTGGTATTTAAACTGCCTTAAATTTCTGTACAGACATTACTGAAGCATTGTCAGATTCTGTTTGTATAAAGTGTACTTTATTAAGCACAACATATCAGTAAAGTATTTTAAAACTCTTTTGTTGAAACTGAATTAATGAACTCGCATATGCGAAGTGCAATGCTGTTTATTTTTTGAAATGTGAGAAGAATAGTATTTGGTTATGAGAGCCTGTTGTGTAGACAAAACTTTTTAAAAAAATCATTGACCATGGAAGGCATCTCTAACTAATGGTTAATTTAAAATGTCATTTCTTAGAGCTGTTTAACTCTTACTACAGTTATAGGAATTTTTCTCAGTTAAATGTGAAATGGCTTTGAGGATAAATAGTTTTGATATTTATGTTATTAAGCTTTAGAATATATATTCAGCGTGGCTTGAGGGTCTTCCATTTTTGGAACTTTTCAGGTTATTTGTTCATTAAAAGCTTAGTCACAGTCACACCCCCCCCCTTTTTTTTTTTTTTAAGAAGTGTTGTGTCCACATTGCAACTTACCACTGCAACTTACTTCTTCGCTAGTCTTGTCAGAGAGGTCAAACGTTGAATGAAAATGGAGACAGTCACCCTAAGCACTAAAAGATTCATCCAATGCAGACTCAGACATGCTAATACAGAAGGGTAGAGAAGCTTTTTATGCTTTTTCCAAGGATATAGGACTTTAGGCCTATAGCTGTTTGCCTGGTGGGAGCGCCCCAACAGTTAGCCAGTTAAACAATATCATTTTCATCATTTAACTGGTTAACTTTTTAAAACAATATTTAAATCCTTAGTTTCTGCTAAAATGTACTTGATGGAAGAAAATGAAACATCAAATGAAAATACATGATTAGTTCTGTAAGAGTGGAAATAAGAGTACTTTCACTTGATGGCTGTCAACCACTACTTCCTTTTTAAATACTCAAGGGGAAACTCATATTTTTTGTGTTCTTCATTTGAACATTTTTTTTCCTAGACTACACATACTAGAGAGAGAGAGCATGAAAGCCAGGAATACACATCTACACCAAAAGGAGACCCATACCTTCACAATCTCTGAAGCAACAGAAGAAACTTAAATGTAAGGATAGCAAGTTGGCATTAGATACAGCCACAGTAATTGTTGAGCAGGGCATTTCACAGAAATACAAATCCTATCTGACCGTAAACCAGCTGTTTAGAATGTGGGTAGGGATCTTAGTGCTTTATGAAAGGGAGACTTAGTAGACCTGTGTTTCTATTGACTGTATTAAATGTAATGGTACAGAATTATACTGCATGTGACATAGAAACACATGTTCTCTGTTATCGATATTTCTGAACATTTGAAGGCATACTTCTTTCCCCATGTATTCATCCTAACTTTCAATTAAATTTATCTTCTAGACAGTTGATTGGAACTCTTAAAAGTATCTGTATGGTATACTGACACCCTCTGACTTCCAAATTTGAACACAAAAAGGATGAAAGTGGAAAACTCAATATTTTGTACCTGAACAAAATGTACTGCACCGGCGCATTAACCAACAGCTCTCTTTCAAAACTTGAATTCTGCTCTCGGATATATATGCAACATTTTCACTGATATAAATGTAGACTTCCCATTGAAATGTGAGAGCAGAATTTTGTCATTAATATCTATTGTCACAAATTGGTGGACTTGTTTTACCCGTATGTTTGTTTCCACAAGGCTAGTCAACTGTAATATGCTCCACTCAGGGCCAGCTCTATTAATGGACTATATCACTTGGAAGTTTTTGTTAGTGCAGAATATGTTTGCCTCCCTGCTTTCTGAATAAGATAGTCCCGGGGTCGGCAACTTTTCAGAAGTGGTGTGCCGAGTCTTCATTTATTCACTCTAATTTAAGGTTTCGCATGCCAGTAATACATTTTTAACATTTTAGAAGGTCTCTTTCTATAATATCTAACTAAAATATTGTTGTATGCAAAGTAAATAAGGTTTTTAAAATGTTTAAGAAGCTTCATTTAAAATTTAAATTAAAATGCAGAGCCCCCGGACTGGTGGCCAGGACCCGGGCAGTGTGAGTGCCACTGAAAATCATGTCGCATGCCACTTTTGGCACGTGTGCCATAGGTTGCCTACCCCTGAGATAGTCCAACAAGAACATAAAATATCCACATAGTGCACAGGGTGCCGTTTACCATATAAATTAAATCCAGGTTGTTGTCTACAAACTCAGGAATGGTATGAGTACTTCAAGCTGTCTTACTTCTAACACACCTTAGTATCTGCATTCATCTGAAATGTTTAAGCTCTCTTTCTCTGGAATAAGTGTGAAAGGAGAATGAAGCAGTGTATTTCAGTAACAAGCCCTTGAAATACATCTAGGTATCTGGAATACATCTAGAGTGTAGTCTGAGTGCATTTTGGAAATGCTGTCAAATGTCTTTTGAACTAGACTCTTTTTCCTAGCTCTCAGCTTCACTTCTCTTACTTTTCTGCCCTGTTAACCGTGTGCAAGGGCTCGTCTACACAGGGAAATAGATCAAAATAGCTAGTTATTCCTCAATAGCTGTCTCAGAATAGCTCTATATTTGGACACTCCATTTCAGAATAAGTCATTTTATTGCAGAATAATTTGTGTGCTTCCAAAGTCACTTTATTCCGTAAGTGTCCACACAAGAATCTATTGCAAAATAGCTTATTCCACAATAGCTACTGGTCAGTTTCTTTATGTAGACAAGACTTAGGCTGATGAGCTGAGCCACTGGCCAGGGACAGTAAAATCATGCCCCAAAGCTATTGCTCCAGTTTGTTTCACAACTTTGTTATTGTCAAAGTTCAACACAACACAGATGCCGCACAGCTCCTTAGGGTCTTGTCCCACTCTTGTCTTCCAGGCTTTGCAGCCCTTACAGGCTTGCTTTCAGGGTTTCACACTCTTCCTGGCTGAGAGTTCTCCCCACAGGCAGCTGCTGATTCCTGCAAATGTCCCTTTCCCATCCTTCAGCCTGCCAGCTGCAGCTCAGAGGTCACCCTCTCAGCTGCTGTACCTAAAAGACAGGAAGTCCTATATATGACTTCCTGTACAGTGCATAACTGGGAGGAAGCATGTGACCTGCAACTCCAGCTCCCAGTTTTAAAGAGCCTAAATGTTAGTACTTTGTGATTGAAGAGAAATATTTTATCAGTTTCTTGCAGAAGCATAGTCTATTTAAGGTAACTGTTTGCTGTGATTTTGCTGACATGAATGCTTGTTAGCCATGAAATATTCCTACTTCCATCTAATGATGAATGAAGTTAAAACCAACTTCAGCTATTCTGGCATAGTTTTGTGATTTATTATTCAGCCAACCAGTATCCTATGTTGTGTGTGACATAGTAAATGCTGATAAGAGGAGAAGAGTTCTGATGGACTTTTAATACAAAAGTGATTGGGCTTTTTTATTTTGCTCAGCTGACCAAATGAAGGTACTCGTCATGTATCAACTTGACTCCCTCGTCCCCCTTTCCCACCCAAACACAGCTTTATTTTGGATCATCTTGAGATGTTCGTAGTTGTACAACTAGTTGTCTTACATTCAATATAAATACGGCAGTTGTGCCACTTAAAGTTTTTCCTGGGGTGTAAAAGAGAACTGTGATTTGAAAAGCAGGCCCTATCCTATATTTTATTATTGCCACTGGAATCTTTCCAGTATTTTAAAGATGTATCTTGCATTTTATATATTAGAGTTAGATAAGTTTATACTTGAAGGTTCTTATAGCCTGGAGATCTCAGTAACAGGAATTTTGGGGTAAGAACTTAGTTTAGCTGCTAATGTAACTGCAGAAATCGACTCTTATTTAAGACTAAATTCCATTTCTGTCTATTACAAAAGGGAAAGAAGGTGATCAGGGTAGTATAGGCTTAGGCTGTACGTTAATAATAAAGTAGTATTGTCCCTCTCTGCTATTGTCCCTAATGACTACTCCTGTTTTTGAAATCTAAAACTTGTATTTTTGGGAACTATCCCTGTGTACCCCCTTTTCTTTGTAACTGCAGTGTTTACAAAGGCCCGCAATATGAAATCTTCACTACTTTTCTGTATCTTTCAAAACTACATCTGCTCAATGGGTTTACGAATCTTACTTTATAATGGCCTTAATCATACAAAACAGTTTCAGAGATTAGATCTTGTTGGTAATTTTGTATCTTGTGTTTTAACTTGTTAACTGATGTTTAAAAGCAATTTTTATAATATTGCTGTAACAATTGGGAGCAAAAACTTTAAACACTTCGCAATATTTAACTTTATATTATTTTTGTGTGTGTTCAAGTATTAAAGCAGAGTGGAGACTTCAGTAACCCATTGGACTCTTACACAGCATACAACTTTTCATCTAGAGGCAAGTTTTTAATAGTGAGTGATCCTTATATTGGTGTACTTTTATAATTGTGACTGAGAAATTACTCTAAAAATTGAATATAATAGGGGTTTATTGCCCAGTGTTGTGACCACATGGGTCTGATTACTAGTATTACTGTATCATGTAGATAAACTGCACGCTAAGCCCAGGCTCTGACTCAAGTTTGAGTCCAAACCCTCCTTCCATCCACGTGCAGATCAGTGTGATTGAGGTCAGCAAGCACTCAAGACTTGGGTCCTAGGACCCTGCTGGCAGGGTGGGTCAGAGCCTGAGTTCTTCTGTGACTTGGGACCAAGTCTGGTGGTGGTTCATATGGTGTAGCTGAAGCTGCAGACTGGAGTCAGAAGTCTGCATATTCTAGTATGGACATGTTTGAGACCTGGGTCTGGCAATTTTAAACCCAGATTTAGAATCCAGTGTAGACATTCAGGCACGGGCTTGGAAGCACCAGGTCTGCAAGCCTGGGTCCTACAGACTGGGGTTTACCGTCTAGTATCGGTATATGCTGTAGTCATGGACTGGGACTCCAGGTCCCTTTGTAGCCTTTAGGTCAAGGTCCACCATCTGTATCTGGGTCTGGGACATGCCCTGGCTACCTAAGTGATATTTGTACCTCCTCATTGCTGCTGGTAGATTTCTTTACTGATATTACTGGGATTGAAGCAACTGCCAGATTTTCTTTTTGCACAGAATCAGTGTCAGAATATTATGCCACCACACTGTTTGCAGCAGTGCTACATCTAGAAGCCATTTTGCAACAATATGATGATCTAATTGACTTGCAACATATCAGTGCTGTGTCTTAACCTTCAGTAACACCTGAAAAATTGTACTGTAGGTGTCTGTCTGTGAGGCAACAGTCAAGATGTCTTTTTTTAAAACATAAATTGAAATATTTTTAATATCCACTTCAGGAATTGTAATTTACACAGTAGTTCTCTCTGATCTTCCTATTTAAAAAAAAATCAGAATATTGTTACTAGTTAATACTTTGTTTCATGATGTGCTTCTGACTTATTGTCTATTTCAGAAATGCATGGTTTTAGAATCATGGGCTATGTAGAAACTAGTTGATTTCATTAGATGGGAAGATTTTTTTTTTCATAAAGAAGGTGCAGATTTGGTGACATGAGTGCAATGTCAGAATTTCAAATAAAGCATAAAACAGTGCACTTTCTGTGACATGGCTCTTAACCATTATTTGTCCTATTATTTTTACTTGGAGTGAAGAGCTTTTTATAAAGCTTATGTAGGTTTTGAATGTTTCAGTTCTAGTTTTTTAAAAATAATATTTGGCAACATGTGATAGTCTTTATATTCTATATATTTCACAAATATGAATTACTCCCTTTGTTGTGGCATATTGTTCTTCCAAATTTTTTCAGCAAATCTTGCAGTCGTTTCATTGTGAACAATAGAAACTTTTTATAAAAGTTCTTGAAGTTTCTGATCCATGTATATTGTATACTGCGTGTTCGTTTACTCTTAGAGAAGTGAAAGTGCCTAGAAAACATACTTTAAAAATTCCTCAAGAGTTTTTGCTTAATGAATTATTGTATTTCGCATTTACCAGACAGATTTTTTTTTTTCCTATGGTCTGGACATGCCTGTTCGCTAGAAGATTTTTTTATCATCATCATCGGATCATTGTAGAAATAATTTTTAATAAAAATAGCATTTTCTGCTGCTTAGTGAAAGATAACAGAATTAGGACTACCTAAAGAAAAATCTTCTTACAGACATATTGAAAGCTTGACTACAGTACTAATAACACATGCACGTACATGCTCTGAAGTGGCAGAACTAAAGGGAAAGATTTATGAATTTATGTATGTACGTATGCATTCAATGGTTAGTTCATCTTTCAGAATGACTACCCAAGAGCGTAGGTTTTCAAACAGCATTACTCCTATTGGAGAACTTGATTCCCTGTATTATGCAGTATTTTACTAGGTGTTCTTACACTACATCAGATGACATCATGCTAAGATTCTCTTCTGTTCAGGTTGTTTATACTGAACTCCTCACTGTTTATCAGCTGAGCAATGTACAGGTCAATATCTCCATATTCAAATAAGTCAATCATTCCTTTTTAGGTAACTAAAATTACTTCAATTAGATGAAAACAACCATAGGACTTCCTCTTCTCCCCCCCCCCCCGCCAAAAAAAAAAAAGAAAGAGAAATCAGATTAGCACAATGAAGGGATTCTTTATTTCATTGGGGAGTTCAGTCTCTAACTCAGCTGCAACTGTCAGCCAACTTACAAGATGGGTGTGATAATATCTTTTATTTGACCAACTTCTTTTGATGAGAGACAAGTTTTCAGGCTTTGAGTCCTCTGACTGGAGCTCGGGTGCTGAGCCTAGGGAAGGAGTGGGCTTCAGAGCTCAAGCCCCAACTTCAAAGCACTGCCTACACAGCTGCAGTATTTTTAGAGCACTAATACAAACCACGCAAGTCTGAGTCTGTCGATTCAGGCTGAGAGGCTTGCTGCCGCGATACTGGTTAAATCAGTTCATAAAATGTTACTGTTCTGTCCAGTGGAACAGTAGAGCGACTCCTCGCTATTGTATAGTGATTTCAAGGTAACCCCCACTCTTATAGAATACATTTCTGTTATTTAATGTCTACAGATACAATTTTTGAGGTCTAGTCTTGTCTCGAAATGTTCACATAATTTATGTTCCATACAGTTTATTATTTTTCTTGAAGACCTGAGCCAACCTTGTCTATATTTGAACCTGTGGCTTTCAAGGAAATAAAGTAATTCAAACTGGATGTTTATTTCTTTAGGCAAATCATCTCTTGAAGTCTAAAAGCCCAGATGCACTGTCGGTTAATTTTCTCACTTTCTTCATAAATCTGCATCTTGCTTCTGTTCACTCAATTTATTCTCTAAGCATCTCCCTTATTTGGATTTTATAATAGGTGTTAAAACTAGTAGACACAAAGGTCTGTTCCTCTCTGTGCAGTGCTAATCTGTTTCTTCAAACTGCAAGAGTTAATATTTGCTTTCAAAATATAAACGGCATATACTGTACAAACCCTAATTCTCCTGGCCTCTTCTGTACCATATTCTTTCCATAGGACGGATAAAACTCTAGCACAGAAAAGCTATGTGATTTGCCTTGGAGGCACCGTGTAGACCAGTGGATTAGTCTTAAAAACCTGGGTTCTAATTCAGCTTTTATGCTAATTTGCAGAGTGAATTTGGGCAAGCTACTAAAGTAACTATGAACCTCAGTTTCCAAATCTGCAAAATAGGGATAATGTTTACCTGTTTCATGGGGGTATAGTGAGACTTAATGAGTCTCTGTAAAATGTTGTGTAAGTGCAGAGCTGTACTAAGACCAATCAGTAGTATAGGTGAGAATGAAAGTAGATCTGTTTACTCTCTTTGCTGTGCTTAATTTAGTAGGCCTATGGCTTTTGAGGAAAGAAGGGGGCAGAGTGAGGGTTTTTATATCATGTCGGGGTTTAAGGCATTTAACTATGCGTTGAACAACTTGTTAGGTGTAACTGAACATTCTTCTGTATATACACAGGTCTAATTTTTCCAATATTTAACACTCAGAAAAGCTCCTATAACTCAGGGGCTGTTTACAAACCAAATGTCATGTTTTGAGATATGGGCTCTATCTTGTATATTTCAAGTAAATTTTTCAGTGTAAATACACATTCCTTGTTCACTCCACTTAATACATTTAAAACTTTTTTCTTTTGAAAGAAAACTGCATTTGAGAACTTGAATTCTGTGTCTTAAAATTAAAAATGCAGTTAGGGAAACAATGAATTAAAGTCTGGCTGGGCTAGGGTGGCTTTAAACTAGTTTAAGCAAAAGGTGGGTTTCATAGCTTCATTTTGCCCCCCGCCCCAACAAAAATCAACAACCCCACAATGAAATAAAAAATCTAGTAGAAGGAAACCGCTAAATTATCAAGAAAAAATAATTTTCTGAAGTGGTTGTGTATAAAATTGCTTGTGAAGTGAATAGGATGATATATAGCTGCTGCTGCAAGGGGAAACTGACTTGATTGATTATTTTGTCATATTTGTTATATCAAGTGATTTTAAAAAGCATTCCCCTTTCCAATCTTTCTGGAAAGGAAGGTAGATTTGTCCCATAAACTAAAAACATAGTCCTGAAATACAGATGGCTATAAATTATTGGTTAGGGAGGATGAAGGAGAATTTTATTTAACGGTTGACATGTATGGCATCTGACAGCCTCAAATGTCTCTGCTAATATTGTAATTTTTAGTGATGGATGTTTGGTTTTTTTACATAGCTGAATTGAAACTCCCATTTTCATAGTCTATCTAAAATGGAGTACTTTTTTAAAAGCTGAGAGAGTGGGAGAAGGGCAAAAGGGAGTAGAAAAAAGGTCATGCCACAAGAGAGGACAAAGGAGGTGGCGAAGGGGTCAGAAAGGGGGAATACACCTCTTACTCCCAAAACAAGAAATTCAGGTCTCAGAAGTGCTGGGAGAAGGATGAATCAAAAGGCAAAATATTTTTTAAAAATTATCCTTGGAGCATAGTGGTGGTCTAACTTTTTTTTTTTACCGTTTTTAATCTTCGTAACAGTGGCATACTGCCATTTTTTGATAAAACGTTGACATGAACCATGAGCAATGAAATGTGCTGAATTTGTGTGAAAACTCAGACCGATTTGTTCTTATTTTTATTATTTTGGATAGTTTACAACTCATGTTCTTAAGTTTGTTTCCAAGGAAGCTGGGGCTGTGGTAGTGAGTGGGAAGAAACTAACCTTCTATTGTACTTTTTCACCACTTCTTCCTTTACAGTCCCCCTCTCTCTCACTCGGTTAGACATGATCTCTAATTCTAATAGCACTTCTCACTAGTAGTGTTGTTTGTGATTTGCTGATGGGACATCATGTTTCCCTGAGACAAAGAGGTGGTGGTAAACTCTCCTGATGTTAGATAAGGAGGATTACAAGCACTGTATAAGATCCTGCATCCTGAAATGAACCTGTTTGCTTTAAATTTACCAAGTAAATGGTCTGAGATTTTCTGTCTCAGTTAGTCATCTGTACTATACTATGCATATATATGCAACCTATACACAATGTGGTGGGACTTAAGGTGATGGAGTGAGGCTCCTATCTTTCCCCTATTGAATGTGTTTGGGTGGTTTAAGTTCTGGTGCAGTAAGAACTCCTTCCTATCTTTTCTTAATAACTTGGCTATAATTTGTAGATCTTGTAAGCATAAAGGACTTGGGAGCATGGTGGTGCTGTCAGCAGTGACCAAGAATGGTGGAATGTAGAGAGTATGAGGGGGGGGAAAAATCAGGAGTTCAGCTTTGATCATGTAAAGTTTAAGCTGATGGTGATGCATGTAGGTGGAGATGCAGGTTTTGACAGAGGGCAAGAAGTCAGGAGTGGAGTGATAAATTTGCAGTTCAGCTGTGTAAAGATGGTAGTTGAAACAGTGTGAGTGGATAAGAGAACTCAGAGAGCTTGAAAAAAATAAGGGAGGACAAAGGATATACAGTAGAACCTCAAAGATATGAATACCTTGGAAGTGGAGTTGGTTCATAACCCTGAAATGTTCATAACTGAACACAATGTTACGGTAGTTCTTTCAAAAGTTTACAACTGAACATTGACTTAATACAGCTTTGAAACTTCATTATGAAGAAGAAAAATGCTGCTTTAAACCATCTTAATGTAAATGAAACAAGCACAGAAACAGTTTCCTTACCTTGTCAAATCTTTTATTTTAAACTGTCCCTTTATTTTTTTAGTAGTTTACTATACAGTTACTTTACAGTACTATATTTTAATTTTAAGTAATTTCTCTTGCTGCTTTTTTTTTTTTTTTTAGTGTTTTGTTGTGCATGGGGGAGGAGGGGGCGGGCTCAGGGGAAGCCAACACAAAAACCCACTGATTTAAATGTCCGTTCAAATAGCACTTTAAAAAAAATGCTGCAGCAAAACATACTGGCACTAGTCTTTATAATGACAATTTAAAAAAAATTATCCAAACTTAACTTCTCTGCTTAAGTACTGCAGGATAAACTATGTAGACTTGAAAAAAATCTTTGCTTGAGGTTGCTAACACACTTTTTTGCTGCCAAGGTGTGTAGCTCTTGAAGCATCATTAGGTTAATTGGTGTAGCTTCAGGCTGTTGTTCAAGCCATTGAAGACAGGCAGCAAAGCACTCTTCTGCTTGTGTGTGTGGGATCTTTCCTATTTCCCCTTGTTTTTTCCTACCCCCCCCCACCCCCTTCCTCAGACATTCTTGTTAAACCCTGGATTTGTGCTGGAAATGGCCCACCTTGATTATCATACACATTGTAAGGAGAGTGATCACTTTACATACGCTATTACCAGCAGGAGAGTGGTGTGGGGGGGAGAGAAAACCTTTTGTAATGGTAAACACCCATTTTTTCATGGTTTGTGTGTATAAAAACATCTTCTATACTTTCCACAGTATACATTCGAAGAAGTGAGCTGTAGCTCACGAAAGCTTATGCTCAAATAAATTGGTTAGTCTCTAAGGTGCCACAAGTACTCCTTTTCTTTTTGGGATCTTCCTGGCATTCTCCCCCTCCTTGTCACTGTCTGGTTGTGCTGTTTCTTGTACCAGTTCAATTATCTTATGGTTGCTAAGAATAGAGGGTCCATTCTCATGTTTATCCGCTTGTAACCATTCCTTCTGTTCCTTCGTGGTGATATCCAAAAGCTGTTGCTCTTCAGAGAAATTGAGTTGATTTATTTCTATCATGGTTTTCTGAATTATCTGGTTCAGTGTTATCAATACATGGCCAAAGTGTATTCCACAAATGTTTCAAAGACTGAGAGCCAGTCTCACTCCTGGACTCAACACATATATAGACAGCATCTTGATTGTCAGCTGTTTACAAAAATCTGTGTACAATTCAAATTGCATTGATCCCAGTAATCGCCGTAAGAATTTTCACTTTTGTTGCCATTTCATGTTTTCCAGAACACTTCATTCTGGCAGAATGAGGCTGATGACGTTTGGTGGCAAAAACAAACACTGAATGCTTCCATCAATAGCATTTCAGTGGCAGGGTGAGATGGCACATTACCTTTCTGAGCTGTGTTACTGATAGATAAAGATTTTGACGTAGGGTAGTCTTTCCCAAGTGGATCAAAGTGTTTTTAAAAAAAAAACAACCCACAGTTGGAAAAAATACTTGTATCTATCCAAGCACTACACTGGCTGTAGTAAGTAGAGTTGACATCGTGATGTTTGCAAAGGAGCAAGGTTTCACACTTTTGTGAATGAACATCAGTGGGAGACTGAAATCCCCATTTTCTTTAGCAGTGGCCATCAGGGTGACCTGATCTTAACTGGATTTGAAATTCTTCACCTGTTTTTCTGATCTGTCTGCCAGAGTCTTGTTTGGAAGCAGGCGGCAGTACAGGCCCATCTCATTGCAGTTAAACATTTGGTTCTGGGTAAGTTCATGCTGCTTCAACACATGATTTGAAAGTGTTTTAAAATTCACCAGTGGCATTCAATTCATCATGAAGTCAGCTGTCAGAGACACTCGTTCTATCCCCAACTGCTGTATCCCATGCCGATTTATTTATTTTATTATTATTATTATTTTTTAAACCGACAGAGCCACCCTGTACTTGCTTTTAAAATGGTCCTCACCTTTGTCTGGATACGTTTCTCAGTAGAAAGAAAAGGAGTACTTGTAGCACCTTAGAGACTAACCAATTTATTTAAACATAAGCTTTCGTGAGCTACAGCTCACTTCATCGGATGCATACTGTGGAAAGTGTAGAAGATCAGTAGAGTAACTTTTCCTTTTTTTCCATCACACCGCTTATAGGAGTGCCTTTAGATCTCTCTTGTGCAAACCACAGGTGCACTGCCTTATCAAAATCAGCAGCAGCTTTGCATATAATATACCTACTTTTAACTGCTCCATTGTCTTTGGCTTCTTTTGGAAATTGCTTTATTTTTTCCTGGATTTTCTGAATGTCGCCGATGGTTGATTTCCTGATACCATATTCTGTTGCTATGTTGCTGAGGCAAACACCATCATCGAGGTTTTTTTTAATATTTATGTCTATTGAAAGTATGACATGTTTGTTCTTCTCACTGCTTGTCATTTTGCTTAGTCGTACAGTACTTGAAATCACTTCAGAGGCCAGTGAAACTGCCCTCAGATGTGCTTGTACTGCAAGGCCAAGAACATGTTACATTAAACTTCTCAACACACTTCCTTGTGTGATCACATCTAAATACAGCATAAGAACTATGGGTAAAACTTTCAAAGGAACCAAAGAGGCTGATCACTTGGGGAAATGTTCTTCCAATACTACCCCTGTGCTCTTTTATATACTCTGCAGACAGTGCCTTCCAGCTGTGCCTACCTTTAAGATTTAATACTGGTGGCACTGCTTGGGTTGCAAGGATCTCCCTGCCCTATTCCTGTTTCTTGCCTTTAGGCTGAGCTGGGCGGGCCCTTGGCTGCCTCTCCCCAGGTGTGCACTACCCACACTCCAGAGGCAACACGCAGCAGGGAGTGGCCACCAGCCCGCTGCCAGTGCCTCTTCCTCCCCTGCCCCTTGCACTCCCAGAGGTGCTGGCAGGACCTAGGAGTGCAGCCGCGGGCTAAGCTTGGGCCTCATCAATGGGTGTGTGGTGCAGGCTGCGGCCCTTTATAACTGAGATGCTTCTCCAGAGTGCAACGGGCTGACAGTGGCTCCAGCAGGTCACGCTCCAGACCAAGCTTCAGCCGCAAAAGCAGGAGCTCCCATCCCAGCAGCTTCCTTCCAGCATCAGCAGCTTGGGCTGTGACAGTTTCTTTCCCAGGCTCAGTCTGAGCTTGCAAACTTGTCCCCCTTCTGACCGAAGGGGTGAGAGGTGAAAACTGGAAAGTGGTACAGACCCCAGCGCTGTTCTTGCTCTGCCCGCTTGGACTGCGGAGGCTTAGCGACCCCCTTTGCAGCCCCCTCTCCCCCGCAAAGTGGCAGAAGTCTGCTCAGACCAGGGGCTCACAGCAGTGCCTGCAAACCTCCATTTCTTCACCTCCTACCTGTAAGTAGCTGCCTTGCGCATGGTGAGTGGGGGTGGGGACAGGCAGCTGGTTCTAGCCTCCTGACTGCAAGGGTGATGAGCAAGGCACCCTGTGAGGTACGTACTCCGCTTCCCCAAGGCCAGTCGTGCACCTGGAGAGACTTCAGACAGCAAGTTCAGATCCATCTCCTTAAGGAGAGCACTGTGAAAGCCCAGACGTGCCTGCCTTTAAGATGCAACACAGGCACAATACAGTACTTGCTTTTTTTGTCTCCGATGCTACCTGATTGTTTACTTCCAGTGCCACATGGTGTCCAGTTGACTGGTGAGTCTGTAACTCTGGTGGTTGTCTCTTTTGAGGTTCTACTGTAATACTTTGTGAACTCCACAGTGCAGAGTTGGACAAGAATCTTCTGAAAGTGTGACTCTAGAGGAAGAATTAGAGAGTTGGGAGGTAGAACTAGTTGACCTAGTCATGAAAACCAAGGGAAGATTAGATATTTTGAGAAGGAATATGTAATCAAAAGCAGCAGAGAAGTGAGTGAGGAAAAGGATAGAGCACAAGCTCTTGAATGTGCCTGAGAAGATGAGCAGATCTTCTGAAAGCAATTTTGGTGAATGGGGAGAAGGAAGCCAGACTACAGGAGATCCACGTTGGAAGTGGAATAAAGGAGCATGAGACGTTGGTTGCAAATATCAAGTTTTGAATTTAGAGGCAAAAAAAAGAAGGGAAATGAAGTCACAAGTGTCTTTTGAAGATTGTGGGGGGCAACTCTAAGGCATGCCTTATGGGGAACTGCCCAAGAGAGAAGAAAAGGTGGAGAAGGAAGAGGGTGAAAGTGGAGGCAAGGGCGTTAGAAACCTGGTGGAGAGCCGTTGGGAGAAGTAGTCATTGATGCTGATGGGCAAGAGGAGGGATGACAGCTAAGAGAGAGGAAGATCACAACAGATCCTACTGATATTTTTCAGAAAAAATATCTACAAGATGTTTAGCAAAGTGCAGGAGGGGAAGGGATGTGGGAGATTATTGCAGATCTGTCTGGCTTCCCCTTGCTGGTGGTTTGTGAGATTGCAGTGAGAGGATCCAAACACTGAATCCCCCATATGCTTTAAGCTTCTTTGGGTCTCAGTAGACTGTAGCACTGGGCCTCTCTAGTACGCTGTAGTTACTGACTCTTACCTCTTCACAGAAATGGGGCTCTTTAGACCACTTGCTTAAGGTGGACTAAGTAGCCAGTGCTTAACCCTAACCCAGTAGCTTAAACACACCCTTTCCCAGTACTCTACCCAAAAGAAAAGGAGTACTAGTGGCACCTTAGAGACTAACCAATTTATTTGAACATAAGCTTTCGTGAGCTACAGCTCACTTCATCGGATGCATCCGATGAAGTGAGCTGTAGCTCACGAAAGCTTATGTTCAAATAAATTGGTTAGTCTCTAAGGTGCCACTAGTATTCCTTTTCTTTTTGCGAATGCAGACCAACACGGCTGCTACTCTGAAATCTACCCAAAAGTGTGAGCCTTCTGGCTTACCTCAAATGGATGGGGGAAGAGGGCACATGGTAGCTGTAGCATATACTATGGGCTTCTGATTTTAGGTTTTAATCAATAAAATGCTGAAAAAACGTAGAAAAAAGAGAGAAGTTGGTGTTTATTGGATAAATACCGGAAAAATACCAGAAATGGTTACTTGTCTAAGGGCTTGTCTACACTGATAAGTAATGTGGATTATAGGGGTGTGATTTCTAAAACACTAAGATATTGCCCATTAATTGGTCTGTGTAGACCCTAATGGTAAGTAGTAAAGGTTCCCTAGTACACTTTAACATAATGCTGCTTGAAACAGAACTCTGTTAAAGGTCACTAGGGAACATTACAAAGATTACTCAGGACAGTATATACTAAACATTACTCATTTCAGTATGTAAAAAAAGAGCCTCAAAGCACCCTAATATTTGGACAGTTACATAAAATTTAAATGGCTACAAAATGAACCTGGAAAAATGAAATTAATAACACCACCCACCCAAAAAGCTATACAGGTAACACACACTTTGCACAGAAGTCTAACACATTATTACTCTTTAATTAATCACAAAAGATACAAAGTACAGATCATTTAGAAAACAACAAACAAACTAAGTGCAGTGCCCCTCATTACCTCACCCTTTTCTTAGGAGTCCTGGGCAGTCCATCTGTGTTCAGGATGGAAGGGTTCCTCTCAAGCTGCAGCCTGAGCCAAATTGTCTACGTGGCAATTAAACAGCCTGAGTCAGCTGGCAAGCCTGAGTCAGCTGGCGCAGGTCAGCCACAGGTGTCTAATTGCAGTGTAGACATACCCTTAGTTTGAGCTGGTGAAAATGGCTGAAGAGGGCAAAAAGATTAGCTCCTGTCCTCCTCTTTAAACCTTCCAGAACCTCAGGTGATCTCCTGGTCCGCCCCAAACAGGTGACCTTGTTACTAGGTGACCACTTAACTGCTAAACCAGTTCCTCTGGGCAGGGGCAAAGCTTTTGTCTAGTGACTGACTACATTTCAGTGAACTAGCACTTAATTCAGTGACCCTCTTTTGTTAGCCCTTTGCCACTCACCTTTGGAATTCCAGTCCAACATGAAGGCAAAAAAAACCAGAAGACATCTAGCTCCCATTCAACACGGAGTTCGCAGCTTGGTAAGGATACATACTAAGAGTTGATAATCTGACACACAATTAATAAATTAGGCAGAAAGATTCTCCAAATCATCGCAGAGCAGGGGTGTGTGCAAGGGGGGCAAGCAGGGGCACGGGCCCCCCAATCAGTGGGAGCACAGAACTCCTCCTGGGCCAGGCTGGGAGATCCAGCTGACGGGAGAGCAGGCTCTGTTGGCTGCAGGGCTGCAGTGGGAGAACTATCTCCTCCAGCTGCTGGGGGAGAGTGAGTTCCTCCGGCCTCTAGGGGATGGGAGGAGCAGCAGGGGGCACAGAAACTGCCCCTCCAAAAGCAGCCATATTTTTATTCCTGTGCACGCCCCTGTCCCATAGGGTGTCAAAGGTAGCAAATCAAATGAGGTTGTCAATGTGAACATATCCCAACATCTGCTCCGTCCACTCTGTAATGCGCTTAACGCCTTGCCAGATGATAGAACAAACCTGTAGTAACCCTGTGACCATACATCCTTCTCTTTTTCCAAAGGTGTTAAGCGTGTTACTGGAGTGGAGGGAGCAGATGTTGGGATATGAGCCAGATTGGAGAGTTGAAAAGAGGTGTTTTGTTGTGGGGGAGAGTGTCAAAGGATTCTGGAGTGGTGATGATAAACAACTGAGTTGGGAGTGGAGGGTACTGAGCAATATAGATATCCTGCACTGTAATTGACCAGGTGGAGGCAAGTGGACAATGTTGAAGGAGGTGAAAAGAAAAGGAGGACGTGTGGCACCACAGAGACTAATAAATGTATTAGCGCATAAGCTTTTGTGAGCTACAGCTCACTTCATCCAATGCATACAGTGGAAAATATAGTGGGGAGATTTTATATACACAGAGAACATGAAACAGTGGGTGTTACCATACAGACTGTAACAAGAGTGATCAGGAAAGGGGAGCTTTGTTCAGCAGGAGAGTAGGGCGGGGACCTTTTTGAAGTGATGATCAAGGTGGGCCATTTCCAGCAGTTTACAAGAACAGTAGGAGGGGAAATAAACAAGGGGAAATAGTTTTACTTTTGTGTAATGACACATCCATTCCTAGTCTTTATTCAAGCCTAAATTAATTGAATCCAGTTTGCAAATTAATTCCCATTCAGCAGTCGCTCGCTGGAGTCTGTTTTTGAAGTCTTTTTGTTGTAATATTGCCACTTTTAGGTCTGTAAAATCGAGTGACCAGAGAGATTGAAGTGTCCTCCAACTGGTTTTTGAATGTTATAATTCTTGACATCTGATTTGTGTCCATTTATTCTTTTACATAGAGACGGTCCAGTTTGGCCAGTGTACATGGCAGAGGGACAATTGCTGGCACATGATGGCATATATCACATTGGTAGATGTGCAGGTGAACGAGCCTCTGATAGTGTGGCTGATGCGATTAGGCCCTATGATGGTGTCCCCTGAATAGATATGTGGACACAGTAGGCAATGGGCTTCGTTGCAAGGATAGGTTCCTGGGTGAGTGGTTCTGTTGTGTGGTGTGTGGTTGCTGGTGAGTATTTGCTTCAGGTTGCGGAGCTGTCTGTAAGCAAGGACTGGCCTGTCTCCCAAGATCTGTGAGAGTGATGGGTTGTCCTTCAGGATAGGTTGTAGATCCTTGATGATGCGTTGGAGAGGTTTTAGTTGGGGGCTGAAGGTGATGGCTAGTGGCGTTCCGTTATTTTCTTTGTTGGGCCTGTCCTGTCGTAGGTGACTTCTGGGTACTCTTCTGGCTCTGTCAATTTGTTTCTTCACTTCAGCAGGTGGGTATTGTAGTTGTAAGAATGGTTGATAGAGATCTTGTAGGTTTTTTTCTCTGTCTGAGGGGTTGGAGCAAATGCGGTTGTATCGTAGAGCTTGGCTACAGATCATGGATCATGTGTTGTGGTCTGGATGAAAGCCGAAGGCATGTAGGTAGGCATAGCCGTCAGTAGGTTTCCGGTATAGGGTGGTGTTTATGTGACCATCGCTTATTAGCACCGTGGTGTCCAGGAAATGGATCTCTTGTGTGGACTGGTCCAGGCTGAGATTGATGGTGGGATGGAAATTGTTGAAATCATGGTGGAATTCCTCAAGGGCTTCTTTTCCATGGGTCCAGATGATGATGATTATGATGATGATGTCCTCAACGTAGCGCAAGTAGAGTAGGGGCATTAGGGGAGGAGAGCTGAGGAAGCGTTGTTCTAAATCCGCCATAAAAATGTTGGCATACTGTGGAGCCATGCGGGTACCCATAGCAGTGCTGCTGATTTGAAGGTATACATTGTCCCCAAATGTGAAATAGTTATGGGTGAGGACAAAGTCATAAAGTTCAGCCTCCAGGTTTGCCGTGACATTATCAGGGATACTATTCCTGACAGCTTGTAGTCCATCTTTGTGTGGAATGTTGGTGTAGAGGGCTTCTACATCCATAGTGGCTAGGAAGGTGTTTTGTTACTCTAAGGTGCCACAAGTACTCATTTTCTTTTTACGGATACAGACTAACATGGCTGCTACTCTGAAGGAGGTGAAGTGGTGTTGAGAGGAATAATGAAGATTTTAAAAAATTAGTTATGATTGCACATTCTAGATTGCACAGCTGCTTAAACACACAAACAATCTGCACTGTCACTTCCTCATTTTAAAAACACGTCTGCCATTAAGGTTTGGTGCTTGAAGAGCAGAATTGCTTCTTGTTAGGGAGGGTCTCAAGAAAAATGGTAATCTAAGATCAAAGTTACCATATGAAGGTAATGGGATTTTTAACTGAAAAAAATGCTTAATTTACTCAGTTAGTTGTCTACATATCTTGTTTAAGAATGTATATTTCATTTCACTTTATTTTACTTGGCTTAGTTGTGTGTAAAAGTAGGGCTAATATGGGAAATAGATTTATCACTAAGAGATTCACAAGCAGCATTTGTAATATGCCTTTTTACAGAAGAACAGGAATTTTGTCAAATCAAAAAAATTATTCATGGAACTGCTTGTGCACCAGAGTAATTGATCTCCAATGAAGGATGTTAGAATTAACAGTTTTATGGTATTTCTAAAATGAAATCATGGCTAAATTCAAAAAGAAATAAGGAATGCAGATTCTTTGACTGTATTTTAATCATTTGAACATGGACTGAATAATATATTTTGGGTCAGATTTGGACTATCATGTAGTAAACTTAACCTGTTTTAAATCCCACTTTAGCAGATTAAGATACAAATCTTTACAAATTAAAAAATTGGGTTTGATAGTTGCTGCTGTTTTGCATTTTAACTACACATACAGAACTACTTCTGTTCACTTGCATACTATTCCATTTCAACTAAAAAAAAATGTATCCATGTACACTAGATGTGTTTTTTGGATTCTGTAGTTTATGCAAAAATATACCAGGCCATTTTACAGCATGGTTCAAAATAATTATTTAGGAAAAAAATGTGAGATTTTTAATGTTTGTTCTAAGTTTAAGTCATTTTTAAATTGTGTTTTGGTATGAGACATGCTTTATTATCTAAAAATAAATTGTAGTGTGTTATAATTCAGTGTGTTCTGAGCCTGTCTCCACCTCTGCATGTGTTCTGATTTGCTAACTATCTGAGCTCCAGTATTTAGTGGCAATGAAAGGTAAATGAAGTCATCGAGAAATTTCAGTTTAAATACAGTAAATAAAATTGTCTGTGCTTTAAGAAATGCTTGGAATATCCTATATGTCTCTATTAGTTATTACTAGTATTTGTATTACCATCCTGCATAGGAGCTCTAGTCCTGGACCAGGACCCCACCATGCTAGACAGTGTACAAACACAGAATAAAAAGACAGACCTTTCCCCAAATAGCTTACAATCTGTTACTTTAGGGATACCCTTTAGATTGGTTTTTAAAACACTGAGGACAAATCTACACTACAAAATTGAGTCGACCCAAATTACATCGACATGCAGCCACCACAGTAATTAAATCGCTTTTGCATGTACACATTGCGTTCCTTGTGTCTGTGATGCACATCTTCACCAGGAGCACTTGTACCGATTTAACTGTCAGTGTGGGGCATTGTGGGACAGCTTCTGAAAGGCAGAAATAGTTGACGTAGATACTGCTTTGCTTACAGTGTTTTAGTATGTTTAGTATTACTTGTTTTCTAATGTTTAAGGAGCTATGTGAACCAAAAAAAAACAACCAAAAAAACCCCATGCTTAAGGATGCTGCATTTATACAAATGCTTAAGGGTGCTGGAAATTTACAGTTACATGGAAGAAAAAATTGTTGCAACCTTAACATGTTAGCAGCATCTATTCTTAAAGCTATAATTAACCATAAAGGTATCTGTTAATATTTCTTATTTCTAACAGGTTTTGTAGTTTTCCACTTTCTATGCCACTTTGAAGTGTGCTTAATCTGCAGATGCAAGAAAAAATGAATGTTGTATGTATTGTTGACAACTCTGAGTAGAAATGCAACATGTATACTGCTTCTTTTTTCTAAGTACATTCATGTTCAAAATTTTAAACATTTACAAATACCAGCAAAAAGTGTTTTGTTTTGTTTTTTGTTATTTCATACCTGATACAGATGGCTGAAGTGTCTAGGAACCACTGACTTTTTATGGATTAATTATCTAGCTTTTTTGTTGTCTGGTTACTGGAATAAATCCTGTTGTCTGGATTGGTACAGGAGGAATTAACAAACCTCTCATTTATATTAAAACAAACGTGCTTTTAATAGAGAGTAACTCTTATGCTATGGAACAAACTAGATTTGTTTAGAAATATTTTGAATACTAGAATTCTGTAATATGGGCCTTGCTCATCCATTTATTACTAATGACAATAAAATGCAAATATATTTTTCAGATTAAGCATTGCTTTGAACAATTGTTTTCACCACTGGTATGTATTATGTAAAATTCTAATAGATTAATCTAAATTTAAAAAAAGATATATCACTTGTTAATCTTTTCAGGGAAAATATTAAAAGGTAGCTTGTCAGAATTCTTGGTTTATTTGAGGTACTGGCAAAAACCTTCCTAAATCCACTTATTGAACAAAGGTGAATATGTATAAATTACTCAACTTCTGCTTCTAATCCAGGGTTAGGTCATCTTTTATTTTACAGTGAAAAAGATTATACTCTACCCTTCTTCCTCACTGTTGATTATCCCCAGGCATTGCAGACTCAAATATATTTCGTGTTAAGATTCCCTCTGAGTCCTTGACTCATTGGGTGCAGCTCCTGCTGTGAGGGTGGGGCAAAATATTTGTAAATCACTCCCAGCAAATCGAGTTTTAAGAAGAAGAAATAGCACAGGTGGCAATGATCATTGACTCCACTTAATTCCTGCTGGAACAAGTAGTAAAATGACAAGTACCTAACCCAAGGAGTCAGTTATGTTGGGTCACAGGCCTGGTGCAGCTATACCACAAAAGCTAATGAAAACATACTGCAGTGTCTGATAACTGTTGTTTCTCTTAGATGTTTACTATAGTGTCTCTTCTTGATATTATCTCCCTTAGGAGAGTAACTTGTGAAAACTGGGCAAGAAATGTATTCTATGCTCGGTGTGTGTATTTAGAAGAAAAAAAAACCAACAACCTGGATGATGATTAGGAAAGTCCTTAAATGTTTCCTAAATTGTGGCATATTCAAAGTGTTGATGAAACTGTCTGCAAATGCTTGTACTGACAAGTGAATTTAAACTAAATGCACGAGTAAATATTTAAGAAAAGAGAGAATTCTGCTGAAGTTGTGAAAAGCCCCTTTTTTTCTGCCAGAAAAGAGTTTTTTAGGGTTTTTCACTCTTAGAATTAGTCACCATTAGTATTTATGGGAATATTTAAAATGAAGTTTCAACTGTTAGAGCTTAATGTTTCTAGTGTTAAATGTGCAAGGAAAAACTTCAAAGGGGAAGTGAAGAGAACATCAAGGTTCC
Organism: Lepidochelys olivacea; assembly: GCF_965140295.1. Taxonomy (NCBI): domain Eukaryota; kingdom Metazoa; phylum Chordata; order Testudines; family Cheloniidae; genus Lepidochelys; species Lepidochelys olivacea. The sequence goes on along the minus strand of NC_140417.1, from coordinate 25,176,311 downwards.
TCATATGCCTATTAGGAAACAAGTTTTAGAAAAAGTGGGGGAGGGAAATGGGTGAGGCTCTTGATAATGAATGAGGTGTGTGCTTTGTGGGTGAAATCAACTGTCACTCGCTGAAGAGAGGTGAATAAGTGGAGTTATGAACTCTAGGGAGCGTAGGCTTGCTAGAATCTAGCTACACTTAGAAGCTGGACACTATTTCTAATAACTTGGTCTTATATAAGACTAGCTAGTTGAATTTAATTTTTCAGTTTTGAATTCTAAGTATTACTCATTCTAATTGTGATATATGTAAAAGCTGCATATCAATACTGCTAATGAGATTCATGGTTACTAAGCAGGATTCATTTATCTGACTCATGACTAAACTTGAAGAAAAACGGTAGGAAACAAGTAATGGAATGCAATGAAGTAAGAAAAACAGAATTATTTTAAAATGAAAATATTTTCAATAATTAGGTTACAGGATTTTCACTCATCTGAAAAAGTGCAGAAATTGTTGCTTGATAGTCTACAAGATCCAACTCTACTGAATTGGAAGAGCAGAATATAGAGTTGGATCCTGCAAGTAAGATGTTTCCTACACTATTGTGATATACCAATGATGATTTAGGTCCTTGTTCCAGGGCTTCCAGTGGCTGATTCATTCAGGAACAGTCTATTAATCTGTCAATCCAAAGGTAAAGATGAACAATTATGTCATTAAAAAGCTGAAAGGCAAAGACTTGAACTAGAGAAGCTCAGTATAACACTGCATCAGCAGTTTAAAGAAATTATAGAAGCACTTTACACTGTGTATATTCTTCCAGATTAATTTTAGATCCACTACTAGATGTTGTAAGTAAACAAAAAAAAAAAAAAGTGGGGGGGGGGGAGGAAGGTATGGTAGGATGACAGATGGTTAATCAAGGACGAGCAATGTTAAAGGTTAAATATTATAAAGGTTAGAAACATGTATACAGAAGTAAAATGTATTCTTTTTCTGTCTGAAAAAGAAATTGCAAATTAGTGTGTGACTTGGTGTAGATACCATAAAAATGCAGAGAAAAAATATGGCAAGAAGTTTTTTTTGTCACTCAATGAAAACAAAACTTGAACTTTAGCACACTATTTAAACCTCAGTGAGAGAAATAATTCCTAATATATTCCTAAGTTACTTGTGAAAGTCCGCCGGGGGCGGAGGGTGGGAAACCCACCAAAAAACCCTCAAAAACAGTTGTCCATCTTCATGATTGGTTGGCTGGAAAAAAAGCATGATTGATTTCCCAGACTCATAATTACGCTTGGTAGACTGCAAGATTTTGGGTTTGATTGTCCTTTCACTTTTACAGCTGTAACTGCAGTACAGTTCTCAAATACCAGTGGGCCAGTTAGGGTAGACACAGACATGTTGAATTTTTGGACTGATGGCTGCAACTTTAACACTTTAGACAAGGTATCAGACAGTAACAAGAGGCAACCCATCCGGGCATCAGCACAAGGAGAGGCAAGCAGAAGACAGCCTCTACAAACCTCCCTAGAAATTGAAATGCACAGCCTCTCAATCTCTCTAAAGTATGTCCAACTCCCCTAAAGAAGCCTTATGTGAGCCTTCTTATTTAGGGGCCTGCCAGGGTTGAGATCCTGGGCATGCTACTACCAAGGAATTATCAGAGTCTTCGAACATTGCTCGAGAATCCCTGCAAATCCACACTCCTTCCCCCAGTACTCCGGCAGGTGAGGGGTTTGATGCCTAACTTGCAGTGGGGGTGGATGTGCTTTCCCTCTAGTCCCATGTCTTACCTCCTTTACTAGCCACATTTTAAGAAGCGGAATTCTTCATCCTAACTGCCAGGACCTACTGCCCACCGTTCAACTTGTGAGAATCAAATGCATAACAGTGTCAAAGACCTGTGTCACAATCCTAGCCTTGACACCAACTCTTAGCCCAATGCATAGGCGCCGACTTACCCTCTGCCCGGTGGGTGCTTGACCCTCCCCCACCCGTCCCACCCCTATTCCACCCCCTTCCCTCAAGTCCCCGTCCCTTCCTTGCCTCTTCTCTGCCTCCTCCCCCAGCATGCTGCGTCCCCACTCCTCCCCCTCCCTCCGGGAAAGTCTTAAGCGCTGCCAAACAGTTGTTGTTGGATGGGTGGGGGCATGAAGTGCTGGGAGGGAGGAGGAGGATCAGGGACGTGGCACGCTCTGGGGAGGGAGAAAGAGGCGAGGATGCAGAAGCTTGGCCTCCGGTGGGTGCAGAGCACCCGCTAATTTTTCCCCATGGGTGCTCCAGCGCTTATGGCCCAACTGAATCTATAGATAACATTGCAGTTTCACCACAGTATGTCAGGAAGTTAGCTAACAAGTCTCACCTGTGCAGTTAACCAACACATTGTAGTTCTGCCAGCACAAACTGAGAAGTGTCTTGAAGTCCAGAATACCCAAAAAGAGTCCTTAAATCCAGAATCTGAACCATGCCATGGTACCAGTAATTCAAACCTATTAAACAGCCCCTTTCAGAAGTTGTAACAGGTGAGGAAGGATAAGATTTGAGGTGATGCAAAATGAAGCGGGAGAATGAATTACTGCTTCTTTGCATGGACTCCATGCATCTGAACAAGTGGTTTTTTTTACCCATGAAAGCTTATGCCAAATAAATCTGTTAGTCTTTAAGGTGTCAGGACTCCTTGTTGTTTTTGTGGATACAGACTAACATGGCTACCCCTCTGATACTTGCTTTTTTGCAAAACCCATTATAGATAGACCAATCTTGGTGCTTGTTACAGTTGATGGAATTGTCCAATGAGGAGTTTTCTTGTAAGAGAGCCCACCTGCCTGGCCACTGTGGACGATGGCCCGAAAGCTGTGCGGTCTGTTTTCTCGAGTGCTGGCTGCAGTGGCTGGTGTTTCTTTACTGGTGTAAGCAATAGAAATATTTAGGTAGTCCTAAAGGCCCCAACCTTCGTTGGGGCTCTGTGTTGTTCTAGGTATTGTACAAAAACAGAACAAGAATGCTGTCCTTCATTTGTATCTAACTACTGTCTTATACTGAAATTTGTACTGAGTGTGAGGAGGACTTTGATCAAAACATAGTCCACATTTTACACAAGGGTCACTAAAAGCACTAAACTTATTAAAGCAGTTGAAGTACGTTTCAATAGGGAATTTACAGATTACAGGCTGACACTACAGTCAGAATTTCATTGGAAATCTGGATTGCTATGGCTAACAAGAAAGAACTGGAATCTTACAAACACAAAATAAGAGGATTTGAGAAGCTATGGAAGCTTTCTGATACTTGGCCACAATGATTGGTCCCTAATAAAACATCACAAAGTGAGTCCAAACCAGGCAGAAGAGGCAGAAATGTGGCTGATGGAACATGTTTGTTCCTTTTATTCCAGCATTCCAAATTGAAAAAATGGATTTCTGTCCTATTCAGTGAAGGCGCTTGTATCCAAGATCATTGTGAGAATTGAGGAGACTTTTCTAAGTAAAATCATGGAAGACGAGCAATTTCAGAATTTTCGTAATTATTTTAAAAAGACATGCTTTCTTTTGAACAAGCTCTAACAATTCAAACATATTTTTAGCACACTGAAGCTGATTTTATCAAAATGTCATCATAGATACATGCAGCAAAAGCAAATAAGTTGGGAATTGATATCTAGTGCAAATACAAAAGTATAGGCCTAACTAGTTAATATGCCAGGAATTCAAGACATGAGGACAGAATTACTTGGACAATGAAGACTTTTCATTTCAGAAAATATGCACATATCTTTATGGCTTGAGGAATAAATATGTTTATGAAGTGATTAAATGTAGTATGTTCAATTTCATAAAACTTTTGGGGTTTTTTAAAAAAAAATGTTTCCCTAAGGTGGGGACAACTGGGTTCTTCTGGATTGAGGGGGAAAAAACTTGGAATCCACTGAAGCCCAAACTTGTGAGTCATGGGTTACTGAAGTTTAATGCTGACGTTTTACGCTGAGGAAACCCTGATGCCCAGCATCAAGGGGTTAATCCTGTATGTGTCATAGAACAGGCTTTCAGTTGAATTAAGTGCTAAAACAAAGGCTTAGGTGCTTGTCTTGTATCCTTTATCGCATACAGATTTATCTATTTATAGTAGTGCTTATGTGGAATGGGGTAACGGAGAACTATTATAAAGACCAATACTGCATGTAGCAGAGTTTTAGCTGTTACTGGTCTATTTATAAATCTGTACCAAAGTTAGCAATTAGAATATATTTTTAACCAATCAAAATATCTTAATTTCTGCATCATATGATATAAGTATACCTATTATGCTCACAAATGTGAGAGCTGCTAAATGCATGTATGCATTGTGAAGTTTTGTCTACAGTTGACCTAGTTAATGCATTTTTATCAAATGCAGTCACTTTTTGCTTGAATTTTGTTTTTAATCAGGAAAGCATTACATTAAATGGAAAAATATACCTAATATTGATTATTTGAATTGATAGCACCTTGGGGCTCCAGTCTAGTTTAGGAACCCATCTCAGTAGGCACTGTACAAATGCATACTAGGAGACAGTTCCTGACCTGAAGAGCTTACAATGTAAGTTAACCAGACAAAAGGTATGAGGGAAAACTGAGGCACAGAGAAATGAAGTGACTTACCCAAGGTTTTTGAGGGTTTGTGTGTGTAGGGATGATGTCAGTGATTTATCGCTTTTGCATCTTTAATTTTTATAATATAAAAGGATTAAGTAACTCGTTATAGGTATGGCTGGTAGCACCACCTCTTAAGATCTCCAGACTCTTTTCACTGTAATGCTGTGTGTTCAGTTCTTTATAATTTTGCCAAACTTATTTAAAAAAGTAATTGTGATTAATCCCATTGTTAAGCAATAATAGAATACCATTTATTTAAATATTTTTGAATGTTTTCTACATTTTCAAATATATTGATTTCAATTACAACCCAATACAAAGTGTACAGTGCTCACTTATATTTTTCATTACAAATATTTGCACTGTAAAAAACAGAAGAAATAGTATTTTTCAACTCACCTAATACAAGCACTGTAGCGCTATCTCTTTATCGTGAAAATTGAACTTTATAAATGTAGAGTTATGTGCAGTCAATTGCTCAAACAATTGGTTTACATTTGTAGGAGATAATGCTGCCCGCTTCTTGTTTACAATGTAACCTGAAAGTGAGAACAGGCGTTCGCATGACAATGTTGTAGCTGATGTCACAATATATTTATGTTCCAGATGCGCTAAAGATTCATATGTCCCTTCATGCTTCAACCACAATTCCAGAGGGCATATGTCCATGCTGCTGATGGATTCTGCTTGATAACGATCCAAAGCAGTGCGGACCAACGAGTGTTCATTTTCATCATGTGAATCGGATGCCACCAGCAAAAGATTGATTCTTTTTTTTTGGTGGTTCAGGTTCTGTAGTTTCCACATTGGAGTGTTGCTATTTTAAGAGTTCTGAAAGCATGCTCCACACCTCGTCCCTCTCAGATTTTGGAAGGCACTTCAGATTCTTAAACCTTGGGTCAAGTGTCTAGCTATCTTTAGAAATTTCACATTGGTACCTTCTTTGTATTTTGTCAAATCTGCAGTGAAAGTGTTCTTAAAACACATGCTGGATCATCATTCAAGACTACTAAAGCATGAAATATATGGCAGAATGCTGGTAAAACACATAGCAGGAGACATACAATTCCCCCCTCCCCCACCAAGAGTTCAGTCAAAAATTTTAATTAACACTTTTTTTAAACGAGTGTCATCACCATGGAAGCAAGTCCTGTGGGATGGTGGCTGAAGCATGAAGGGGCATATGAATGTTTAGCATATCTGGCACGTAAATACCTTGCAATGCTAGCTACAAAAGTGCCATGCGAACACCTGTTCTCACTTTAGGGTAACATTGTAAATAAGAAGGTAGCAGCATTATCTCCCGTAAATGTAAACAAACTTGTTTGTCTTAGCGATTGGCTGAACAAGAATTAGGACTTAGTGGACTTGTGGCCTCCTGAAGCTTTACAGGGTGTCGTTTTTGAGTGCAGTTATGTAATGAAAAAAATCCACATATTGTAAGTTGCACTTTCACAGTAAAGAGAGTGCACTACAGTGCTTTTATAAGGTAAATAGAGATACTTTCTTTTGTTTATCATTTATACAGTGCAAATATTTATCAAATAATATAAAGTGAGCACCATACACTTTGTATTCTGTGTTGTAATTGAAATAAACATATTTGAAAATGTAGAAAAACATCCAAAAATATTTTAATACATTTCAGTTGGTATTCTATTGTTTAACAGTGCAATTTAAACTGCAATTAATCGTGATTACTTTTTTAAATTGTGATTAATTTTTTGAGTTACTTATGTGAGTTAACTGCAATAAATTGACAGCCCTACTTTTAACAGTTTTGGGTTGAAATTTTCTGGCTGTTTTTGGTTGAGTCCTTTGGGTAAATTTCCGTTGAAACAATTCAGCTGTTTCTGAAAATTAGGCTAGGAAAAAATATGGCGTTTTGCCCATGTTAAATTCTGTTGACCTTTTCTTTGGAGCAGGGATGTGAACTTTGGTAAGGGGGTGGCCTTTGTTGCAGAAAAGGGCCTTTTGCCATTCTTGTAAAAATCTATATGTAACTTTGCTCTTTGAAAAATTGACAGGTCGCACATGCACAGTAGTAGACTTGATAGTTTTTTTGTTTTTTAAGCTGCTAAATTTCCTGAAGATTCCTTTCACACAGGACATGCCGCAGCTATGGGCTGAGCAGAACTTTGCAGTTCCAACTCTGGGTTGCTTTGGACTGTGCTGGGTCCAGGCACCTGAACTGAGAGCAGTGACTCTTTCTATGCTGTGCTCTCAGTGGTCTACTGTTGAACCCAAGTAATGTGCAAAAGAAAGGTGCATGAATTGATTGCAGAAGGGATGAGAGCTGGATCTATGGAAGGCAGTGGGGGAGTAGATTGGGACAAGGAGCTCAGTTGGGACAAGGAGCTCAATTGAGGGGTTCAGGGAAGACCATTGCCAGCTCAGAAGGAAGAAGTATGTGTAGGGAGGCCATTTACATGTTCCTGGAATACCTGACATTCCAGCACTTCCAGGAACAGTGTAGGCTCATCCCTGCCAATGTAGCTTTGTATGCATGGTGCATGCAAGATCATTCCCACACCATACCACTCTTTTCCACACCATAACCACTCTTCTAGTCTTACCTCACACGCACCATATGTACAAGGTCATATTGGTGGGGCCAAAGCATTGGCTGTTCAAAATGGCATTCTCCATCTGATACTGGACAAAACCATGCCCAGTCCTGGACAGGGGCAAACCAGCCAAAAAGAGAACTGTCTGGTGTAAAACTCTACAAAGATGTGCTGATGGTGGGGTTATAACTGGAGGCCAAGTTGCGGGTGAGGGAGAAACAGGTTGGCTGAGAAGTTGGGATGGGGGAACTAGGTAGACAGGAATTTGGCCTTGGATGAAAAGCCTAAAGAATGGAGACTCTCACTGGCTAGGTGAGAATGGGACTGGGACAGGGAGACTGGTAGGGAAGAGAAGACTGGGACAGGTAGGAGGCAACTGGGCAGAAGGGATTACTGTTGGGGCAAAAGTCTCTATACCCACTAATCTTCAAAGAGTGGAATAGCACCCAAGATTCCTAATTTTAGCCATTCCTCTGCTGAGAGCGCATACCTATGAAATACACTGGCAAAGTGAACAGGAGTACTTGTGGCACCTTAGAGACTAACAGATTTATTAGAGCATAAGCTTTTGTGGGCCACAGCCCACTTCATCGGATGCATAGAATGGAACATATAGTAAGACACAGAGAGTTGGAAGTTACCATACAAACTGTGAGAGGCTAATTAGTAATCAGCAGGAGAAAAAAACTTTTGTAGTGATAATCAAGATGGCCCATTTAGACAGTTGACAAGAAGGTGTGAGGCTACTTAACTTAAAGAAATAGATTCAATATGTGTAATGACCCAGACACTCCTAGTCTCTGTTCAAACCCAAGTTAATGGTATCTAGTTTGCATATTAATTCAAGCTCAGCGGTTTCTCGTTGGAGTCTGTTTTTGAAGCTTTTCTGTTGCAAAATTGCCACCTTTAAATCTTTTACTGAGTGGCCAGAGAGGTTGAAGTGTTCTCCTACCAGTTTTTGAATGTTATGATTCCTGATGTCAGATTTGTGTCCATTTATTCTTCTGCGTAGAGACTGTCCGGTTTGGCCAATGTACATGGCAGAGGGGCATTGCTGGCACAGGATGGCATATATCACATTGGTTGATGTGCAGGTGAAGGAGCCCCTGATGGTGTGGCTAATGTGATTAGGTCCTATGATGGTGTCACTTGAATAAATATGTGGACAGACACTGGCAAAGCGTCTTCCTCTAGTATTGGTCCATGTGGAGAATGACAAGATTGCCTGTGCAACCTTAATTTTCACCCCCATATGCATACACTGTTACATTCTTGAATTACATGATCACATACTATTTTTTCCATAGGTCCCCTGCCTCATTCAGTACATAGGGTGGCACCTGCAGGGTTGTGAAGTCAAGGAAACTGTTATCTGCAGAAAGAAAAGGAATACTTGTGGCACCTTAGAGACTAACCAATTTATTTGAGCATAAGCTTTCGTGAGCTACAGCTCACTTCATTGTAGCTCACGAAAGCTTATGCTCAAATAAATTGGTTAGTCTCTAAGGTGCCACAAGTACTCCTTTTCTTTTTGCGAATACAGACTAACACGGCTGTTACTCTGAAACCTGTTATCTGTAGGGCCCCTGCTTCATTTGTTGCTGATGTGGCAATTTCTTGCAAGATCACTGAAAAAACCTTGTTGAATTAAGTTTAAGTAGCTTTGGAGACCATTGTGTTAAAAATTATATGTATTACCATGGCATTGTATGTAACTTCTTTATGGGGGAGATGTGACCAGTATAAATGCTGGCAAGCATTATGAGCGTCAAAGGACTATTTGAGACAAGGTGCCAGACAAGAAGAAACATGTGGAATAAACAGTAATGTGGGTTTCCCAGGAAATCTCTAGAGGGAGGTATATGCAAATGTACCACCTGCAGTTATGCAATAATTGAGTAGTTTGAAGCTTTGCCCTGAGGAGACCTTTGTTCACTGATCAGCGGTCACATGAGTACCAAATCAAAGGCCCAAACTGTATAAAGGAAAGAGTGAACTAATCACAAGTGTTCTTGTTCTGAGCTGAAAGCCGTTATGAACTTGTAACCACAGAAAAACCCCTTGGTTTAATGTGAAGGACTGACCACCTACCAGAGTCCTTGCTGGAGTTGAGGGTGATCTCTGGTAACCTTTTTAGAGTACACGTAGGTTATTTTGTTGTTTTTCATTTGCTTTCTCTGTAATACTTAAACCTTAAGAATAAATGTGTTTGCTTAGAAAGAGCTGTATGCTAACTTATAACTGGGCAATTACACTGTAGCCTCTGGGGAGAAAGTAAAGCACAGAGGCAAGCCTGTAATGAGGTCCACAGATCCAACCCACCATGAATGGGCTATTCATTGGGTAAAGATATGAGGCTAAAATTGGCTTTCAGTGTTTCAGTTTTTTACAGGATTGTTCTATTTAGTTGTAGTGTTTTAATTTTCCTTATTAATATATTTGTCAGGATTTTCTTAGGCTGTGGAAGTGACAGTTTCTTAGAAATGGAGGTTTAGTCTGTCTCTAAGGCTGCATAGGGCAGAGACCCAGTGTCATGGATTAATGAGGTCCACAAATCCAAGAAAGGAATTTTTCAGGTAAGGCATGGATAAATTACTCAGTTCTGTGTTTGAAAAGAAGCAGAATGGTGTCCTTGTATCACATGAGGCTGATAAAGTACTTTCAAGTCAGTTAGTAACTAAAGCTCAATGCAATGCAATATAATGGTTTGTAATATCCAGGAGGTCAGACTAGATGATCTAATGGTCCCTTCTTACTTTCAACTCTGAATCTGTGAATGAGGAAAGACAAATGAATAGCTGTTCACTAAGTAACACAGCCCATTTTGTGTACAGAATGATGCAGGGGTGCTCTGGATAAGGGTGCAGAAGGGTGAACTATATGATCATGTAATTAAAGACAGTATCAGAATGCATAATACACAGAATTTGAATTAAAATTGAACGGGCAACCTTAATTCTGGCATTTCTGAACTTTTGAGTGCTTGAGTTTGCAACCTTAATGTTCTTTCAGTGTAATCTTTTTGTACAATATATAACATACCCAACAAACTTCATTCTGAAACGGGGTTGCTACACACAAGACATACTTGACAAACACTGCAAAAGCAAGAAAATGAAAAGTTAAGCCACTTAACAGCATATACCCTCTATTTTCTCCACCCACAGGCGCATACCTTACCTATAACTACATATATCACAGACAAGACACTGCAACCTCAACTCTGGGCACCTTTTTGCCCTTCTTCATGCTCCCCTTTACTGGATTATGTTCCCCTCAATATTAATAGATGTGCATATTCATATAAATTTTTATTGGGAGTGGGTAGTTTGGTAAAGGATTGTGGGTAGTAGGGCTGTTAATTGGGGTGATGGAAGGCTGACCTCTGTAAGGGGGCAGAGTTACAGTTGTGATGTCTTCTGTGATGTGTGGTAGTTGTGGTGATGGTAAGGTGTGTCCCTGTGTGCAAGGGTTGAAGATATGTACTGCTAAATGGCTTAACAGTTGGTTTTCTTGCCTTTGTGGGTTGCTGTCAGGTGTTTTGTGCATTCATTTGCTGATTTTATTTTTAATGCTTAATTGAGAGTAAGGACTGGATGGGGGCATTGGAGTCAGACGTATAGGAGGGGTAGGGTGCATCTGCTGAGGGAGATGGTGCATGAGCCGTTCTGTGTTGTAGCGTTAAAGATGACAAAAATTTACTTTCTGATAGTGATGGTTTTCAGAGCCCCTGGCTACTATCAGTGTTTCGGGCTTGCATGGACAGTGCATAAACTTAGTTATAATGTAAGTATGGGCTAGAAACAATTCTAAATCCAACTTTTATAAAGTCCAAAGCTGCCTATTGCATCAGACTTAAGACTGACTTCTCTCTCAATTTTGAGTACATCAGTCAGCAGTGAAAAGTAGGACTGCTAAGGAAAAAATTTCAGTACAAATTCAAGGGTTTCCTAATAACATTTTATGAAGAGAAAACAAAAACTACAGAAAGCATTCAAAGGTCACAAAAAATAAAACTGAAATTTTTCACCAATTGGCCATTCACTTTAAGAGAAGAAACAGATTTGTGTCTAATTTCAAGCCCATCTGAGAATCCAGTTGTAACTATGGAGTTACTGTCAGGTATCTCCATAGTACATATATACATACGCACAATTGTTGAACATTATTTAGTTGGTAAAGTCAAGGAATCAAAATTAGGAAATGTCAGACTGACTATTGCCTGTGCAACCTTAATTCTCCCCTTTGTGTGTGCAGCCTGTGCACTGATGAGGTAGGAGTCCTGTTGAAAAAAATAGTGTAATCATTTAATTACGACTATCATTAATGCCTGTACCCACAAGGGAGGAGAATTAAGTTTGCACTGACTATCGTAAATCTGGTATTTTCTAACTTTTAGTTGATTGACTTTGCAATCTAAATGTTCTTTTAACATCATTTTATATGAAATGTAACAGGACTTTTAAAGGGAAAAAGCTAAAAAAGCCTTCGGTTTACAACTGTAACAACCCCCTCAGTCATCACCCGTAGGGTTTGAAACCTGAACGTACCGTGCACTTTGAGCTACAGGTGTTAATTACATTAGCTTGCAGCAGAAGAAGGCTGTTATTCTGGAGGGTAGCATGTATTTCTATCTAGGGCAAGTAGAGAGCCCAACCCATCTAAGCTTGGCTTGGCTTCCAGCCCTCCCATTTCACCTACCTACAACTCCCAGGTGTTCCCATTATGGTAGCAATAGTAGTATTGCTGCTGCTCTTATTTTGGTGGTCACAGGAACCCAGTTCAAACCGTATGTTTGTGTTCAGCTACTAATTTTGGTGAACTGAAAATTTTTCCTAAGGAATGCAAATGGGAGCGGATGACTTTTTAACAGTTTAATTCAACTAAACCTGAATGGAATTTCATGGGACAAAGAAAAGATACTTCTCTGGTCTGAGGGATTTCTCCCTTCTGAATTTCAAAGGTCATCTGCAAACCGTGGAGGTACTGGAGCTTTTCAAAAATTGCATGAATCTTTTATAATGTAAATTTAGGCAACCTGAATATAGGCATCACCACCCGCTCTCCCCCTATGAATATATACACATGCATATTCTGAACAAACAAAATTTTAGTTAATGTATGTATTTTCAGTAATTATATCTATAGCTATAATTAATGAACAACCTACTGGTTGTCACTTTAACATTATTATTATTTTGGCTTTGTTCCAAGACAAGCTATTTTCCTGTAATAATAAAGAAGAAAATCAGAGTCTCCAGCTTTAAAAGTCCAAAGCTAACTAAAGCTTATTAAGACTCTGTGTAAATACTAATTTAATTATAGGGAGTATAAAGGATTAGCAGACTTTCTTTGATCAAAGTATAAACAGTGTCCAGTGCAACTGTTAAATTTAGGAGGCAGTGAGTAACCAACGTGTTGAAGTGTTGAAAAATACTTAGTCAAATATACGACTTTATGGAGGTATTGTCTGAATTGTTGAGGGAAATTTTAATTTTGAGGACTCTGATATTGTGGTGTCCGGGACCATATAGTACCTAATTTTTTGTCAATTAAGCAAACATGTTAAATCACAACAGAATGAATCACCTTTAATACATATTAGTTGATACAGCACTGTCAACTATGTGTGGTAATTTTGAGTGAAAGGTTCTGCTCTTTCCTTAGCAAGTGAGAGGCACTTCATCCACATGCAGTTAATGCTTTCTTTTTTGGAAATGTATTAATCCTTACTACCAGAATATATTTTTTATCATGGCTTCATTGGGAACCCACCTCTCTCAGAATCTCTCGGAGCCTGGGCTCCAGTCCAAGCCTAAACATCTACACTGTAGTTTTATCGCCCAGCAGCCCAAGCCCTGTGAACTGGAGTCTGCTGCAGATCTTTTATTGCAGCACAGATATACCCATAGTTACCATGTGCCTGACTTCCTCCTCACTCACAGTAGTGAAAATCATGAGTCACTACATTTGAAGTCGGTGGTGCTGCACCAGTGTAGAACAGTATAAGCGGTGGGAGAATTCGGCCCTTTGGTTCCAGGTCTAGGAGAAAAAGAATAACTAAGGCCTTGTCTACAACTGGGGATTAATTCACCAGTCCTAGCTGTGTCAGGTTGGATTCAAAATAGAAAGCATCTTCGAGATTCAGAATGTGAGAAGCAATGCAATCAGAGACAGATCAGTGGACAGTTAAATGGTCAAAGGTATATTATAATTTCAGTCTTCTCACATGACTACCATCGCCACATATATAAGGTGTATATACTATATAGAATTTCATCCTTAGTCAGGTTTCAAAATATTTAGTCATGTGCTTGTCTTGAAGTACTTCATAGAATCATAGAATATCAGGGTTGGAAGGGACCTCAGGAGGTCATCTAGTCCAACCCCCTGCTCAAAGCAGGACCGATCCCCAATTAAATCATCCCAGCCAGGGCTTTGTCAAGCCTGACCTTAAAAACTTCTAAGGAAGGAGATTCTACCACCTCCCTAGGTAACGCATTCCAGTGTTTCACCACCCTCCTAGTGAAAATTTTTTTCCTAATATCCAACCTAAACCTCCCCCACTGCAACTTGAGACCATTACTCCTTGTCCTGTCCTCTTCTACCACTGAGAATAGTCTAGAACCAACCTCTCTGGAACCACCTCTCAGGTAGTTGAAAGCAGCTATCAAATCCCCCCTCATTCTTCTCTTCTGCAGACTAAACAATCCCAGTTCCCTCAGCCTCTCCTCATAAGTCATGTGTTCCAGACCCCTAATCATTTTTGTTGCCCTTCGCTGGACTCTCTCCAATTTATCCACATCCTTCTTGTAGTGTGGGGTCCAAAACTGGACACAGTACTCCAGATGAGGCCTCACCAATGTCGAATAGAGGGGGACGATCACGTCCCTCGATCTGCTCGCTATGCCCCTACTTATACATCCCAAAATGCCATTGGCCTTCTTGGCAACAAGGGCACACTGCTGACTCATATCCAGCTTCTCGTCCACTGTCACCCCTAGGTCCTTTTCCGCAGAACTGCTGCCTAGCCATTCAGTCCCTAGTCTGTAGCTGTGCATTGGGTTTTTCTGTCCTAAGTGCAGGACCCTGCACTTATCCTTATTGAACCTCATCAGATTTCTTTTGGCCCAATCCTCCAATTTGTCTAGGTCCCTCTGTATCCTATCCCTGCCCTCCAGCGTATCTACCACTCCTCCTAGTTTAGTATCATCCGCAAATTTGCTGAGAGTGCAATCCACACCATCCTCCAGATCATTTATGAAGAAATTGAACAAAACCGGCCCCAGGACCGACTCCTGGGGCACTCCACTTGACACTGGCTGCCAACTAGACATGGAGCCATTGATCACTACCCGTTGAGCCCGACAATCTAGCCAGCTTTCTACCCACCTTATAGTGCATTCATCCAGCCCGTACTTCTTTAACTTGCTGACAAGAATACTGTGGGAGACCATGTCAAAAGCTTTGCTAAAGTCAAGAAACAATACATCCACTGCTTTCCCTTCATCCACAGAACCAGTAATCTCATCATAGAAGGCGATTAGATTAGTCAGGCATGACCTTCCCTTGGTGAATCCATGCTGTCTGTTCCTGATCACTTTCCTCCCATGTAAGTGCTTCAGGATTGATTCCTCGAGGACCTGCTCCATGATTTTTCCGGGGACTGAGGTGAGACTGACTGGCCTGTAGTTCCCAGGATCCTCCTTCTTCCCTTTTTTAAAGATGGGCACTTCATTAGCCTTTTTCCAGTCATCTGGGACTTCCCCCGTTCGCCACGAGTTTTCAAAGATAATGGCCAATGTCTCCGCAATCACAGCCGCCAATTCCTTTAGCGCACTCTGATGCAACGCGTCCAGCCCCATGGACTTGTGCACGTCCAGCTTTTCTAAATAGTCCCTAACCACCTCTTTCTCCACAGAGGGCTGGCCATCTACTCCCCATGCTGTGATGCCCAGTGCAGCAGTCTGGGAGCTGACCTTGTTAGTGAAGACAGAGGCAAAAAAAGCATTGAGTACATTAGCTTTTTCCACATCCTCTGTCCCTAGGTTGCCTCCCTCATTCAGTAAGGGGCCCACACTTTCCTTGTTGATCTCAAAGGAAGTCCCAGTATAATTGCCTTTGTCCAGGGACGCTGGGCTCCTTTTATTGCTTATTTGAAGAAAGTCTTGATCAGGAGTTGGTTCATCAAATCTAATCTCCTAGCAGACTCTTTTCATCTTTGCTTTGTTGGAGTTATGGGAGGAAACGTTAAACTTCCAAATATCAAATTTATCTTCTGTGCTGAAAAATCAGTTCTACATATTTGCAGCCACACCCTTCTATGACTGAGGTCTCTTTCCAATTAATTATGTTAGTCTGTTCTATGGAATGCTGAACTTCCAGAATACTGGATGGAAAGCAGTTTCTTGAAGAAAGTGTTGTTGTTTATGGCAAATCTCCTCTCCAGTAATAATCATTTACATGGTACTATTTTTTTTAATTAGTAGGCTTAATATCAAAACACCTATATAGATGTTTAGATTTAACATAAAACTTTGCCACTATCCTCCTTTGTTTATAACCCTAATGGGGTGCTAACTCTCCCAAGAGAGTACATTTACTTTTGACTGAAGGTGCTGTATAGACTTGGATCTTGTCTGCGTTAGGGAAACTTCTGAAAAAATTGCCACAGTTGCTAATACTGGCTATCCCTGCTTTCAGCATCATGACTCTTAGGCCTTACCTTCAGTGGATTTCATCCACTGTCATAGCTGTATTGGGATTGTCCTGGCAACACAGAAAGAAAGACAAGATGCAAGCAGTGTGGTTTAATTAGGCTGCAGCTTTATTAACTCACCTAGGAAATACCTGACAATAAATCATACAGTGTAGGTTCACACTTGCTTAATTGTTCCCACCTCTTTGGGGGCTGCTGTCAGCTTGTTCCTGCCCATTGCTGGGACCCCACTGGGAAAAAGGGGATTGACTCCCTGCTCTACCAGATGTTAAGAGTCCCCACCCTTTTTCTGGCTTCCTTAAGAAATGCCTTCCCCCAAGTCTACTTCCAGCTCTGGTTCAGTTTATCATGGAACGAGTACCTGCACTGGACACCTGCCACAAAGAGGCACTAGCAACTAGCTTGACTGCCTCCCCCCCGTTTCCCCATCCTGAGGCAGGTACACAGATCTTTCCCTCCCTAATACTGGCCCAAAAATATCTGCTCCCCATTCAGATAAGAGTACCTCATTGTCTGTAGATTCAGGTTCCCGTTATGACATTTCTTGATTGCTAATTACTGGTCTTCCTCATTCAGGTATAAACTTAATCACCTCATGATTCACACAGCTTCTGCTTTTGTCAACCTGTGGAGGCTTGGCAGCTTCCTGCTGTATTCTTCACTGTAACGTTTTGGACCAAATTATAATCCGCTCCAGGAAAATTATCCTGGATCTGCTTCAAATCCCTCGAAGATCAAGTCAACCCCTGTACAAATTTCCAGAAGATTTTCATGAAGGTGGATGATGATCACATTGGTGGCTGCTTCCTGGGGCTTCCAAAGAATGTGCAAGGGGCATCAGCATGTTCCAAGAACATGTACTTCCTTCCCTGTCAACTCAGGATTGCTTTGCCACTGAGCCCCAGCTACGAACTTGAGTTGAACTGGCCCACCCACTGTTGTGCCTAGTGTACAATACTGTCTGTAGATCCCACACTAGCTCATGTTACCTGTTCTCTTGTTCCTGAATTTGGATATAGTAAAATTAGCTGGTCACACTACTGGACTCTGATTTTCCACCTGGGACTTCACATTTGTCCTCGACATATTTTCAGTGTTTATCTGCCTGAGCCCCTAGACAAGAGTTGGGCAGCTTTTGCTGCCCTGATCCTGAATGAGTGGAAATAGAATTCAAATGTGTGTTGCCATGGTGGGGTTCCCTAACTGCAGGAGGGCAATAGATGGCACGCATATCCCTATCTTGGAACCAGACCACCTTGCCAAAGTATACATAAACTGAAAGGGATACTTTTCAATGGTGTTGCAAGCAAGCTCTGGTGGCTCATAGGAGGCATTTCACCGACATCAATGTGGGATGGTCAGGAAAGGTGCATGATGTGCACATCTTTAGGAACACAGGTTTGTTCAGTCAATCAGGGACTTTCTTTCCAGGCTGCGATATAACCATTTATGTCGAAATGCCAATCATGATCTTAGGAGACCCAGTCTACCCCTTGCTTCCATGGCTCATGAAGCCATACACTGGCCATCTGGAGAGCAGTAAGAAGCGGTTCAAAAATAGGTTGAGCAAATGCAAAATGGTGGTAGAATGTGTTTAAAAGTTTGTTGGTGAAGTTAGCTTACTAGATTAGACCTCAGTGAAAGCAATCTCCCAATTGTTATCGCTGCCTGCTGTGTGCTGCATAATATCTGTGAGGCAAAGGGAGAGATGTTTCCACAGGAGTGGAGCTTGGAGGCGGATAGGCTGGTGGGTAATTTTGAGCAGCCAGATATCAGGGCAATAAGAAGAGCCCAGTGAGGAGATCGGCATCTCTGGGAGGCTTTGAAAACCTGTTTCAGTAATGAGCTACAGTAATGTGTGCCATTTATCTGCACTGTGCCTTCCCTTACCATCCCTTCCATTGCGTCCGTTTCCCTGTACCTCCCCTTCTCCTCCTCCCCTGCAAAGTCCCCATGCTTGGAATAAATTTAGTATTTCATTCTCGAAATGCTGACTTTTATTGCACAATCATAAAGAAACTGAAAGAACAGGAAAATAACTTAACCTTGGGCAAACAGTGGGATAAAATTTGGAGGGGAGAAACCAAGTCAACTTGTCTGTGAGAGCACAGAAGTTTTGCCCATCAAACTTCCCCATCGAATGATCCTTTTGTTCTTAGTACCCTCTCCCACTGTTGAGTGGAAGAGATACTGCACCTTCCTCCATGCCCCCTCTCCTCCTGCCTCCTGTACATTTTGGGGAGGGGGACGGGAACAGGTCAGAATTTGCAGACTATTGCACAGGGGCTTCAGAGGGAGTCGAGTCTCAAGCTGGTTTTCTTGGAAACTCAACCAGATGTCTCAACATGTCTGATTGGCCCTTTGTAATCTGCAGCATCTCATCCTGCATGGCATGCTCATGCTGCTGGGATGGTCTCTTGCTCTCCATGTCTATGTCCAGTTTTTCAGACAATGAAATCCTCCAGGCTCTGAGCTCCGAATCAGCTGTCTTGGAAACATTCATTATCTTACTGAACATGTCACCATGTGTTCTCTTTTGCCCTCTTCTAATTTGCTGTAGCCTCTCCGCTGATGTGGAGGATGTGCTGAAGGCCAAGCTTTCCACTGTAAGGCATGCAAAGCACAAGGCAACCACTGTCAGTACATATCCTGGGTCTGGTACATGGTCGTTGTTTAAAAGTCACTCCCCTTATTACACTTAAGTGAAAGCCAGAACATAATCAAAATCCCTAGGTATTCAATGAACTGGTTTGCTGTTTCAGCCCTGGTGAGTATGGTCCAGCATTGGCGACAGGTCTTGTGCTGCAACTTGTGGGAACGCAGGTAGGGAGCATAGGCAGGCAGATGGACCTTTCCCCCTCCCCTTAGGAACTTGGAGGTTGCTTTGAGATCAGAGACCAGCATTAAGCCTCCCAAATTGCGGGCTTTGTCCAAGGTGGCTCCAGGAGGGGGAATTGTGCACAAGAGAGAACACAGGAAGCCCCTCTCCCTTCCCCCTGCCCTTCCCTTAACTCTGCTGGTAGCAGATGCCCTGGGCTTGCAGATTCTGAGGTCAATGACCAAAACCACCAGCAAGTTGACTGTGGTTAAGGGACCCGGAAATCACCATGGGTTGGGGATCACATGCTCTATTGTTTGTAGTATGAGCACTTTAAATGAAAACTTCCACTGTCTTCCCTAAGTCACCCTGTGTGATATCAGTCTTCTGAGGGTAACAGAGGCGGCAAGGGAGCAGATGCTACAAGCATCTGGGTACAGACCTGCTCCTTATGCTGCTATGCCAGCAGAGTTAATACTGGAGTGGCATGGGAAAGTGTCCTACTGTGGTGGAAGAAATAAGGCAGCTCTCTGCAAAGGATTGCAGAGATCGCCATGGAGGATTTCCAGGCCATCCCTGTGCACATAAACAGTCTTTTCTGGGAGGCACCTTCTGTGAAACTGGAGTGGCCACTGGGAAGCAGATACCCACTGCACCTCACTTTTTCTTCAGATTCAACATAAAATATAAGAGCATGTAACCCCTACAGTTTGAATGGAATTGCATACTCACCGGAGGTGCCTTCCCTGGCATCACGCTTGGTCACCATGCTGTCCAGCGACTGGCTGGACTGCTCTGGGGTTAAAAATAGCTCCTGGCTCTCAGGGAGAGTAGATTTCCCACTTGCCTGTCACCCATTCTCCTCCTCTTCCTTAGCCAGAATGTCTTTCTTGTTGTTTCCTGAGGTGGCCTGGGACTCAGATTCCTGAGAGGTATTCACACTGCATTTGGGGGTAGTGGTGGGGTCACCACCGACAATCGCATGCAGCTCATTGTAGAAGCAGCATGTCTGTGGTGTAGAAGCAGCATGTCTTGTGATGCAGAACCAGAACGACTGTTCCCTCCCTTGTCTTCTGTTACGCCTGCTGAAGTTCTTCGATTTTTCACGCAGCACTGCTGTGTGTCCCTAGTGTAGCCCTTCTCTTACATGCTCTGTGCTATCTTTTCATAATGTTTGCTTTTTTCAGCTGGATTGGAGCTGTGCCTGCACAGACTCTTCTCCCCACAGACCAATAAGATCCACCACCTCCCATGTACTCCAGGCTAGAGCGCGTTTGTGGTGTTGAATCACTATGATCAGCTGGGCTGGCAAGCTCACCACGCTGATCAAACAGGAAATGGGAATGCAAAAGTTCCCGGGGCTTTAACAGGGGATGGGCTGTTTCCTGTGTACCTAGCTGCTCTGCAGCAGAGTTGAAAACCATCTCCAGAGCGGTCGCAGTGAAGCATTGTGGGACACCTCCTGGAGGCAAATTCCATCAACTTACACAATACTGTGTCTAAAGTGCCTCTCTGTTGACCTGTCAACAACGAATTAAGCACTACGCCTCTCATGGAGGTGGAGTAATTAAGTGAACATTACAGGCAAGTTAGGTCGGTGGAAGGGACCTGGGTAGTGTAGACAATACATTATTAGGTCAATATAAGCTGGCATCCATCAATCTAAATGTGTAGTGTAAACCAGGCATCAGTAGAAGCAGTACAGCATCTGGAAATGGCTTTAATGCATCTGTTCATAGCTTTCCAAACTTGTAAGCTATTCAGAGCTTTGTGTGCAACCGTGAATTGATAGCAATCACATCTCTTTCATGCTGCTGCTTTAGGAATGGTATAGATAAGCGCTGCAATTGCTCATGGAGGAAGTCTTAAAAATACGAAGGAAGGTTGACGTAGTTGAGACAACCCCTTCTCATCCCATTCACAATCTGGAGATGTGAGGAGGGGAGAACTCGTTCTCCTCTCTGTCAGTCTGGAAGGAGGAGAGGGGCTTTGTATTTGATACTGGTAGGTGACTAAGACAAAAAATGAAACTCCTGAGTAGGATCCAGGGACACCATTCTGTTGTGGTTCTTAGCACTTTACCTTTTTCCAGACATCTTGGGTTGACGCTGGGGGCTTGGGTTCTTCCTAGATTCTTGCCCTGAACCTCACTGTTGGTGCACTCCTCATTTCTCCTGTTTTCGTCTGATTAGCAGGTCTAATCTCCTGGCTAATAGATACCTGATAAACTTTTAAAATTCTGCTGTATTCATTTGTTATGCAGCTTTTACGTTTTTAAAAAAATGGAAAAGATGATGGCTTAATTTGCTTCCTTTTGCAGGAAAGATTAGTTGAACATCTCCAGGGACATTGGGTTTGTTCAGATAATCAAAGGTTTGTAAACTATAAACACTTTTTCTATACAAGCTTCACATTCTGAGGATGCAGAAAAAATGGTTCATTTTAATTTTGGATAATTAGGCTCGCCTTTTTCTCCTCAAATGCTTCATTCCCTTCATTTGATAAAACTGGACAAACTCCTGTAAACTGATTGATGTTTCAGGATTTCCTTAGCACGTGTAACAGTGTTTCTTCCTCCTTTACCTTCTTTGTCTATCAACTACAGAGCTTCCAGAATAGGTGCTGGAGCTACGGGTGCTGCTGCACCCCCCCCCATGCTTGAAATGATTTCCTTCATATTATTATTCCTAGGGGGATTCTGTGCCACTGCACAATACAGAATTTTGCAGGAATTAACTTGCACACAGAATTTCCTTTCCCCAACGTAAATGGTCTGCAGTATGGCTGGCTGCCACTAGGGGCTGCTGGACCAGCAGAGCCCAGCTCTTGTATAGAAAACACTGCCTGGGGGAAGGGGTGGGATCTAAAGGGTTCCTGACAGCTGCAGTTCTCAGCATGCTCTGAGGGAAGGAGAAGGCTGCACGCAGGAAACTCCGTGCAAACCTGGGACCAAGCATCAGGCTGTTTCTCCCTCTGGATCCCTGGGTTCTGCGGGGGAAAGACGGGCAGGTGTTTTGGCTGGGGGCTCACAGCTGGGCTCTGGGGGGAGGGGGTGTGCATAGCTGGGCTTGGGGGAACCTGCGGCTGGGCTCGGGGGGGGGGGGGAGAGGAGGTTCAGGTGTATTGGCTAGGGTGGGCCTGCAGCTGGACTCTGGGGGGAGGGGTTGTGAGTGTCTGGCCCCCCTCCTGGGATTGTGGTGGAGGAGGTGGAAGAGAAAGAGGAACTGGGTTGTCATAGGTGTTTCTTTAACTCTTGCCTCCTGGGGGTATTTTTGAATGTGTCTGTACTGTTAGGAACATACTTGCTGACAGGTATTTTGAAATATATTACAAAATAATTGAAACGGGTTTAATTATGTAATTTTATGTTGACAAATAAAATTTGAAGAATTTTGTGGAATTTTAAAATATTGTGCACAGAATTTTAATTTTTTTGGTGCAGCAGTTTTAATTTTTTGGTGCAGAACGCCCCCAGGAGTATTCATATACATGGTTTAGAGTTCAGTTCAATGGCTCTCATCACTCCCACTATACAAATTGTTCCAGTGTCCCCACCTTCCAGTGTTTTTCTGTAAAATGATCAAGGGTTCCTTTTGTTAAATGTCATAGATCATCTTCTTGTTCAGTTTTATTCAGTTCACATATGATTTTAATAATTTCAGACTTCAAATTTAAAAAGTCTCTGGGATTGATTTGGCTTAGTGCTAGTTTCTTAATTTAGAATGATGCTCTGTCAAAGCAAGGTAGAGTTCCTTTTTTTATTGTTCACTTCTGACCACTTTAGTCTTAAAAAAAAAAAAAAAGAGTAATGTTTTTATTCGTAGTCATATATTAAAATTTACTTAATGGAGAGCAAGTTAACAAAATAACTGTCAGGTTTAACCACTTCCTCTTGATCATGACTTTAAGATTAGAAAGTTATTTGCTATCTGAGAGATCTTAGAAACACTTTATTGTCTAGTACAGGAATTCTGTTGAGGGTAGCGATATTTCCCACTTAAGGGGAGAATAAATTAATTTTAAAACTTTGATACAATAGCATTCCACCTATGGAAATCAAGTTAAGGATTGAAAGAGCTATGTGGGGAAGCTTGCCTTTGTCTAGCTACCTCACTCACTTTCTCCGTCAAAATCAGCACACGCTACAATTGAATTTTAGTATTGCCTGCTGTTCAAATAATTTTTACCTAGTGTGTTCATCACTAAAATTTGAACATATTTCACCCACCAGAACCCCTATCATTTTGTAGTTGCCCATAGTAAACAATAATACTAGCTCTACTCCATTCACTATCCAAGTCACCAGGAAGTAAATCATAAGAGAACACAGATGATGATAATGATAGCATTATATAATTTCTTATTTCTTCAAAGCATTATATTTATCCTAGGTATTTAGCCTTCAGAGCTCAGCCTGAGGTTTCTTCTTTTCCGTCTTTTAAAGCTATAGTTGGTCACAGTATATCGGCTCAGCCTCTTTAGGTGGAACTACAGAAAATGTATTTTTATATCTTTTGCATAAGGCCTTCTCCCCTACAGGAGCAGTACTGTAAAATACATATTTTGATCTCTTAAATCACATTTTGCCAATTAAACATTTTGAAGGTATTTCTTCCTCAAATTCTCCCCCAAATCATTCTGAACCAAAATTAATTTACACAAAAAACTGATTGGTTATCTCAAGGCTATGTAGTGAATAACAATTTCTCAGGAATTTGGCCTGTGGTTGGATGCTTTATTAATGTAAACTAAAAGGTTTTGCAGTGTTGGGAAGCTCCAACTTGAGCTTAACTAATACAATTTCAATTTAAAACCAAAACTCAGTCTTATCCATGTAAACGAGGGTTGCTTTTTGTTGGTAATTTTTTGATTTGACATATTTCACCTTACATTGTTGCTAATGACTGGGGATTTAATACCCGCCTCCTCTTCTCAGTGTCTAAAGCAGTGGTCCCCAACCTTTCTGTGGGAATAGCACCAACCTTTCTGTGGGAATAGCATATTGCTATTCCCAGAAGACTGTGGCGGGCGCCGGACACCCTGTTGCCGAACTGCCGCCGAGAAGAGCCCTGAATGATTCAAACATAAACTACTGCCTTTAATCCAATGAACATGTCTCTTCCCCCCTCCCCCACCCCCAACTTTTTTGAAAAGTATTTTTAGGTCCAAAACAGACCTGCTTCTCCAAGATCAGCTGACAGAGTATCAAGAACTGCCCTTTTATGTCTTAATTACATTCCAGGAAATTTCTCCCACTAAATAGTGCCACCTTGTTTTCTCATTAAGCAGCATCCCTTAAGCTTCTCTTGGGTAAGCTAAATAGATCGAGCTCCTTCAGTCTTTCACTCCAAGTCAAGTTTTCCAATCTCATAGTCTTTCTCATTGCTCTCCTCTGAACTTTGTCTTAAATTTTTTGACATCTTTCTTGAATTGTGGACACTAGAACTGGACTCAGTATTCCAGTAGCAATCATACCAGTGCCAAATACAGAGATTATTAACCTCTCGACTCCTACTCGATATCCCTCTGTTCATAAATTCAAGGATACGTTAACCCTTTTGGCCACAGCATCTTGCTAGGAGCTCAGGTTATGCTAATTATCTGCCATTACCCCCCTTTCCCCCCAGGTCTTTTTCACAAGCAGTGCTTCCCAGGATAGTCTCCCATCCTATAAGGATGACGTGCTTTTTTGTTTTTTTTGGTATATGACTTTGCATTTGGTTATATTAAAATTCATGTTGAACCCAGCTTACCAAGTGATCCAGATAGCTGTCAGTGACCTCTTCTTTATTTTCCACGCCCCAGTCCCTGTCATCTGCATACTTTATCAATAATGTCTCTTTCTTCCTGGTCATTGATAAAAATAGTGAATAGTTACTAGGCTAGAACTTGCCATGATGTAATTTCTAGTGATGTAATTTTGCCATCTTGAATAAAATGAAGTTCTAGTAAGAAGTGCTAAATCTTATAATGGTGTAAGAGTTCTGTTTACCATTGCGTGAAAATTTGGCTTCAGAAGTGTAAAGCAAAGTCTAATGTTTCTTTTTGCTTGGATCAAATGCCTTCTGAGAAGTGACCTAAAACTTTTAAGTTGAAGTTGTCAAGGCTGATTCCCCACTCCGGCACTTGGAGCGCAGAAGGTGGGGTCCCGCAAGGATTCTAAAAATTAATACTGGCCACTGCAGGCTTGTATTAAACTCCCAAGGTTACAGCTTTTCTCTGACCTTGGATGGGTAGATGCTGCCACCGCCCAAGTGCAAAAACCCCTTTGAGAACCCAGGAAGGTGCACTTAGGAATCCCTTCTGTGGGGTACCCTCAAGCCCTTTCACCCCACCCTCCGGGGAAGAGCTGAGAGAGAAAACAAAGGAAATCAGCTGTTGCCACCAGCTAATTAAACAACATGTGCACAAACCTCTTAAGACACAAAATCCAATTCTGTTCTTAAAAAAGAAATAAATACATTTGAAAACTTAGGCTATTGCTAGATTTAAAAAACCCACTTACAAAAATTAAGCATCAAGAATAACCACCTTGAGGTCCAGCTTAAAGGTTACAAGCAAAACAAAAGCATTTGGGGTTAGCACAGAGGAATCCACAAGCCATAAATAAATAAATAAATTAAGAAAAAACAGAATTGCATCTTCCTAGACATTTCCTGATCTACTTACATATCTAGGGGTTTCAAGTGAGTAATTTCTAGGTATGATTCAGATGATTTTTCATATCTGGCCCCAAGCTTCTTACAGCATAGTTCCAGCCCTGTCTCTGCTTCTCCCCCGAGAACAGCAGACAGACAAAGGGGAAGCTTTTCTCCAATTTTAAAATATTCTAGCCTTTTCATTGGCTCCTTTGGTTAGGTGCCCACTCCCTTCCTTTTACCCATCCAGGGAAACTTTTTAACCCTTCACAGGTAAAGAAAGTAGAGAGTAACTACTAAGAGGGATTTTATGGCTGGCTGGGTGTCCATAAAAGAGAGATTCCCACCCCCCTTTTATTTATCGCAGAAATAATGAAAAATAAATTGAGACAAGGGGATGGCCTTGAGGTTAAGGCACTAGGTCTGGGATTTAGAGCATTTGGAGTAATTCCTAGCTCTGGTACAGATTTTTCTTGTGTGGCCTTGGACAAATGGTTGAATCTCCTTGTGCCTCAGATTCCTGTCTGTAAAACTGAGATACTTCCTTTCTCCCAACTTCTTGTCTTTTCTATTTAAATTGTGAGCCCTTTGGAAGCCTCTTTCCCTCTCTCTGTGTGTGTGTGTGTGTATATGTGTGTGTATATATACGTGTGTGTGTGTGTGTGTGTATAATATATATATATATATATATATATAAAATACACACATACTAGGGTGATCAGACAACAAGTGTGAAAAATCAGGACAGGAGGTGGGGGGTAATAGAAGTCTATATAGGAAAAAGACCGAAAAATTGGGACTGTCCCTATAAAATCAGGACATCTGGTCACCCTAATATATACAATGCTTAGCTCAGTGGGCCCTCTATTCCAGTTGGGGACTTGAGGATCTATTGTAATATAAAAATGTGTCAAGTATCAGAGGGGTAGCCATGTTAGTCTGGATGTGTAAAAGCGGCAAAGAGTCCTGGGACACCTTAGAGACTAACAGATGTACTGGAGCATAAGCTTTCGTGGGTGAATACCCACTTCATCGGATGCATATAGTGGAAATTTCCAGAGGCAGGTATAAATATGCAAGCAAGAATCAGGCTAGGAATAAGGAGGTTAGCTCAACCAGGGAGGATGAGGCCCTCTTCTAGCAGTTGAGGTGAGAACACCAAAGGAGGAGAAACTGCTTTTGTAGTTGGCTAGCCATTTAATCTTTGTTTAATCCTGAGCTGATGGTGTCAAATGTGTTTTGCTCTCTGTGTTGCCATGGACGTTGCCTTTATAATTGTGTAATTTTTTTATTATTAAAGCAACTATCTAATATTTAAACTTTCTTTATCTTTAAGTCTAAAGTCAGTTTAAATCGCTCTTATCTAAGAGAGTTTTCTATAATTAGTACTACATCTAATTTGGAGCTTTTGCTGAGAACTTTTCTCTGTTATCCTCTTCCTGGGTGGAATTACACCACCTCTTCTGAGGCTGTTAATCAACTTCCATAAGCTGTTTTGTTTTCTTTGTAGTTTGTTTAGAAAGGGAGAAGTTAGAATGTGAAGCAACAAACTTTAAGAATACGCTATAAAGAAAAGGAATTGAATTTGAAATTAATGCTTGTTTTGACTCTGCTTAGCATTTGTAGCAAAAGGTTAATTTCCCCAAATTCTTATGTGAGCCACAATGACAAAATTAAGGAAGAGAGATGTTTTAAAAAGTAGTAATTAGTAACTATGGTGACAAATGTCTTATTGCAGCAAGTCAGTCAACTATATATAAAGTACTTGTAAATTAGAACTCCTCCTCTAGATCTGGCTGTCTTCAAAAATATGCCTTCTACATCAAAATTAGTGACATTGATGTTAAAGGAAGTCTATTTTTGTAAAGTGTTCATATTTTGTGGCAAAATGTTTTATCTTTTTGGAGGGGAGGGTGAAGTATCACACGGAACTGTTCCCTTTAATATCTGATCAGTATTTGCAATTTAATGGCCGTACCTGAATGATGCAATGGATACCTGAATTTTTTGGAGATGAATTTTATTTTCTGAACTTCTGTTTATATGCAGCACTGTAGTTTTTCCAGACAAGAGTGGTGCCTAGTTGTCTCAGCAGAGGATCTTGAGCTGAAGGTGGAGCTGGGGGCTGATCTGGGCAGGGGAAGGAGCTGGGGGCTAGAGGCAGAGCTGGCCTGGGGTAGAGAGGGGATGATGGCAGAGCTAGGGTCGGGGCAGAGCAGGGGCTGGAGCGGAGCTGCAGCTTTATGGCGCTCCCTTCCTGTCCCCTGTGGCGTGCCCCCCAAATGTTCCTCCATGCCCCTTAGGGGGGCACGTTCCACAATTTGGGGACCACTGATACTGAGGAAAAATATTCACTCAGTAAGAGGGACAACATTGTTTAGCATGCTACTGGGGAGAGGAGGACTGCCTCAGGCCATATTTTTCTCAGTGTCTCTTTAATTTTCTTACTGGATTGACAGCGATCTTATGTGCTGCTTTAATGCTGTTCAGGGTGTTTGGGAATCATTCTTCCACTGTTTGGTTGCCATTTTCCGATTCTGTTGATTTTGCCTGTTGGGTAAAGTTTACATTACCCAGCTTGATGCAATCAGTGGGTCTCAGTGGTTTCCAGAAGAGAAACTACAGTTTGAGTTTATTCTTTTGGCTAATGAGGCATTTCTGAGTTTTTCAAATTACATTTGTGACACATACTAATAAGCAGTCCTGCTGGCTCATGTTTAGTCTGTTAGGTGGCGATCTGCAGGGTTTGAGTATTTTCAGTCCCATTTTCCACTCATTATGGAGAAATATAAAAACAGTAAACAGCCGTTACACAAAAATATTGGCTGTATACTAAGAGGTTAATAGTTTGACCACTCAGATATTCTTCTCAAATGTTTCAGGCTTGAGCATTACTTTTTTGTGTTTTGTAGCAGCAGCAGTTGGGCTCTTGATTTTATAGGGTAGGGCTGATTTGCAAAGGATGGTTTAAGTCAGGGTTCGGCAATCTTTGAGAAGTGGCTTGCCAAGTCTTCATTAATTTAAGGTTTTGCGTGCCAGTAATACATTTACAGGGCACCCCCGACGGAACCCCAGACTGGCTGTGGGCTGAGCAGTGCCGGCGGCCAGGACCCCAGCTGGCAGGGACCAGCAGACAGAACCCCAGACCGGCAGTGTGCTGAGCTGCTCAGTCCGCTGCCAGTCTGGGGTTCCGTCGGCCAGCCCCTGCCAGCCGGGTTCCCAGCCATCGGCCCCGCTCAGCCTGCTGCCGGCCCGGGGTTCCCTCCATCGAGGCTGGCAGCAGGCCGGCAGCAGTTCCATCCATCCTGGCTGGCAGCAAAGTGCCACTAAAAATCAGCTTGTGTGCCGCCTTTGGCACACGTGCCATAGGTTGCCGACCCCTGGTTTAAATTTTCCATGTGCAATAGCAAGCAGTCTTATTTGACTTGCTAATCTAAGTTTTAATGCAGTCTCTAAATGAGAAACATACTAGACCTTTGGAGTAACCATGTCATTTTCTAAGTTTGGAGAGATGGATAATGAATTCTGCACACACTTCAGTAGAGTTGGGTTCTGTGCCAACTCTTGATAGATCAGCATGTGAGGGAGGCAGAGTTGTGGCTCCTAGAGCCAGTGATAACAAAGGGGGTGTGAGATTGCAGTCCCTTTTTAATCCGTTAGCTATAAAAGGAGCCACTGAGCTGTTCTTTACTCTGCCTGGAAATTGGGGAGTTGATTTTTGTGCACTCTTTCCCTACTCAAACCCACTTTACTTTGGTGTTCTGCATCAAGTGTTGATTCTGTGTGTCAGGTTTACACAATTGTGGGAAACCTAATACTATTTAGATTAATCCTCCGAAGAGAATAGCTTTATTGTATAGCAAATGTCTAAAATCATAAGCTGAGGAAAACTGTCCTACAACAAGAGAAGGGAAATGAACAATTGCCTTTCAGGAGCCAGGTAGAGAGATTCTAACAGAATGTCAACTGACAGCAAAGTTCAGATCACCAGATGAGCAAAATGCTTTCTTATCTCTCATGAATGTTCTCTTCACTTTGGATTTTTGCTAACTTACAGTGTGTTCTGATGGCAGAAATTTCTTGACTGGACATTAGTTTAATCACTTGAGAAATGAATTCCAGACTGAGAGTTGGGAATTCTACTTTCTTTAATTCGTTCATTACAAATTTCAGTGTCCTATGCTCTTTTCTAGTTAGCACTTCCACAGAGTTGAAGAAACTCAAAAGCTGTGGAGATAACAAGCAATCTTTCTGTAACATTCCAAGTTGGCAGGAGTATGGTTAAGGTATTCCTGGTGGAATTCTGCACCACTGCACGTATGCAGAATACATGTGGTGTCCCTCCCCCCATACATACAGATTTTTCTCTGCATAATATGGATTCTGCTGGTGAAGCACTGCACTTACATCTTTTGCCCACCAGGGGCTGCTGTGGCACAAGAAGAGAGGGCAGACAGCCAGCAAAGAGGATGCATTCCTCACAGCGGGCCCGTGAAGAGGCACAGGATGGACAGAGCAGGACAGGCAGGGATGGGGTGTGTGTGTCACAGATTGAGGTTCAGAAAGGCTAGTGGGGGGGCAAATTGGGGCGTGGGCTCAGGAGCTAGTGGGGTGACAGCATTGAGCCAGGAGCTAAATGAGAGGGGGGGCTGCAGGGACACAGGGATGGGGGAGGGGGGCTGCATGGACTGGGGGATGGGGGCAAATAGGGGTCAGCCAGGGTCTGCATGGGGGAGACCCCTCAACGTCCTAACATTCTCCATTCCCCACCCCAAAAAAATTTGTTCCATACTTTTCCCACCCACACCCAACAACCCTCCAGGTTCACTTCCATGCTCCTTCCCTCTCCCTCAGCTTCTCCATTACTCACGACTCCCCCAATCCTCTGCACCACTTCTGAGGGGTGCAGGAAATAGGTTTCTGTACTGTAGTTTAAAGGAATTACTGAGAGTCCTGTATTAATATGCTTAGTAAGGAATCTATTTGTGTGGTTAAAAAAAAAACAAAACATTTCCTGAATCTTTTTTGTGTTTGTTTGTATTGTTATAGACATTTGCTGACAGGTATTTTTAAATAAATTACCAAAATAATTGAAACTGGCATGGTTATATTGAGTTATTTTCACAAAAAAAGTATCCAGAATTTTGCAGAAGTTTAAAATATTGTGTGCAGAGTTTTTAAATTTTTTGGTACAGAATTCCACTAGGAGTATTAAAGGCTCCTTTTCCTCAGAAGTCTCCTTGATTCATCATGCATACCAAGCTTATGCTAAGCAAGCCAGTTAACAGCTGCATTATTGGTTACCAAAAAAAGTGTTTTCAATTTAGTTCTTGAAAAGAAAAATGTTAGTTTTTTAAATGTACAGTTCTTTCACTCTGCTTTTTTAGAGGTAATAACATAAGCCTCTGATTCATTTTCAGTATTAGATCTGTACAGTATTAAGGCTTCTCTTAATTACTTGCTAGACTTCTAGAAAAGTACCAGTTTATACAGTGACTTAAATCCAGAAAAAGTTTCCACTGGTTGTTAAGGTAATTCTTCAATTATACAACCTAAAAGAGTTAAGTAACCATGAGAGAGATCGAACAAAAAAATCATACAAACTGATGGTAGTATAATTCCTACAACTAGAAGATGATAGTTGTGTTAAGTGTTTATACCAGTCCTGGGGGTTGGGTAATAATTCCTGGAGATGGATGTGGAAAACTAAGATTTTTGGTGTCATTCCCTCCCTCACATAAGGGACTAGCTATCTTTTTTTTGGTAGTTTGTCTCCATCTATTCGAGGACATGGTCCTGAGCAGGCTCTTGTTAAAATAAAGACAGTAGCCTTGGAGGCTTAAGAGCAAGATTGATTTGTCACATGCTTCAGTGTGCTGCTTTCCTTGCAACCTATATGAGTTACCATTAGCTTAAAGGGCACAGCTACACTCGAAGCTCCAAAGCGCCGCTGTGGGAGCGCTCCTGCATCAGTGCTTTCAAGTGTGAGTGTGGTCGCACGCCAGTGCTGGGAGAGAGCTCTCCCAGTGCTTCTGGTACTCCACCTCCTTGAGGGGATTAGTTTAGCTAATTAGCTGGGGCACTGTTTACACTTGTGCTTTACAGCGCTGTAACTTGCTGCACTCAGGAGGGTGTTTTTTCACACCCCTGTGTGAGAAAGTTGCAGCACTGTAAAGTGCCAGTGTAGCCCTAGCCTAAGGCACTTGGTCCTACTTGCAACAAAATATGCCTTCTCAGTCTTCAAACACGATGACTCTAGGAAGTGTCAAACCCCATTCTGGTAGGAGGGGAATTCTGCTGTCCAGCTCCAGTTCACATCCTACAATGCTAGAAGTTCTGTGTAAACTACTGGGACAGCTTAGACTCAAAAGATGTACACGTGTTGGATACTCCCTTTAGTGAATATCAATAAGTAGGGAGCCCTGCAAAGGATAACGTCTCAAGGGAATCAGCCTTCCAGAAGCATGAGAGGGCTGAGGAGCCGCAGAGCAGACTGTCTGTCAAAACCCTGCAGATCTACCCCAGAAAGGCTCCACTCTTATACAAGAGGAAAGGGAGGATGAGATAGAGGCAGGGCCGTCCCGAGGTGGGTGCGGGCCCCCGGGGCTGAAGTGACGGGTCGGGCCCGGAAGAGACTAATCCGCCGGCCAGTCGCACCAGCCCGCAGAGTGTGGAGCGGGGCAGGTTCCAGGGCGGAAGTGATGGATTTGTCTTTTCTGGGACCGATCGTGCTGGCCAATCACACCAGTCCATGGGGCCCCCTAAAGTGCAGGGCTGAGAGCGGTCGCCCTGATTCACCCTACCCAAGGGATGGCTCTGGATAGAGGACAGGCACTGGTAGGACTGAGCCTGTGCCTTAATCAAAGACCTGTCTCTAGCACTTACGAGCAACTCTGTGCCCAGGGGAAGACAGGCAAAGAATAGAAGAAGCTTGAACTGTGCAAGCCCTAGTCTGCTGCTTCAGCCTTCATGAGGCTTGTGGAGCAATAGTAATCTGTGAAGATGCCTTTCATACCAGCAGACCAAAATAAAACCTAAAACTGCAAAAGCATAATTATAGAAAATAATCCCGTGTTTGAGATTAATAGCTGAAAAGTATACTCGTGTCATGCAAACTGGTCAAATTTTATACTTGTTTAGTAAATGTAGTGAAATAATTTGAGGGATATGAAAATTACATAACCAGAAATTGCTCCTGAAACCACAGCATTCTAATAATGTTTCTTCATGGAGACTAATTACTAAATACTGCAATTCAAAGAATACATCTAAAGCCAGGTCTGCACTAGAAACTTTTGGTATAGTAATACCTTCTTGGGGTTTGATTTTTGGGGGGATGCCAATTTAAAAATTGCATTTCCAGTTGAAAACACCACCTTGTAACACTTAAGGTTACTATAAATGTAAATATTGGAGGATTTTTTTTAGTTAAATTGTATATCTGATAACACTCTCTCATCATTCTCATGTACAGCTCTGTAAGACTAAAAGTTTAAAGAATTTCATTTCAATATAAATAAGATTTTTATGGAGTAAGTTTTCTTCCCATTTTATAATCTTAAATTGTTAGTTTGTTTTGTACTTGTTTCTTTGGTTTTCTAATTAATAGATTTTAGATTTTACATAGAATTTTATTCTCTTCAGAGGTTTCATACTTAGACTTTATATTTATGCTGAAATAGACAGTCGACAAGTAAAGGGGCCTTATTAACATGCTTATCATGAGAATAAAAATCAAAAAATGTTTTGGCTAGGCTGTACTCAACATTTGAAGTTACTTGTAAATGTACTCCTTAGTCATTTATGTGCTTTTGAAAATCCCACCCTCAGATGCCTCAATATGGCCTATCTCTAGGTCAGTATTTTTTAAATATTTGGGAGGAGTTGAGAGCTGGTCCTCTGCAGCAGTATTTCCATTCTGCATTTGGATTTGCTTCTCTCACCTTCTTGGCCCCATATCTGTTTCCTGAGTCTTCATTTTTTCCCAAGCTTTTCTTTTTACCATCAGTGCCCTGTTGTACAATCTGGCTTATTTGTATCATAGAAACACTGATTTCTTAAGGGTTAGATGTCTGAACCACTTTAAGGGTTAGATGTGTTAACTGACATGATCGTGAATTTTAAAATAGACACTGCAAAAATGCTTGTTGCTAGTCATACTTACCTGTTTAAACAAAACTAGCAACAATTGTTTGTGTCGCAGCTATGCTTGAATTTACAGTAGGGTTCGTTAACACACATTAGTGTGTGTTAAAGCACACTAAAATTCAAGTATAGACATAATGTAAAATGTGAAGTTTGCAAACAGAAGTATTTCTTATTCCTAGCTTGTGTATTAACTTGATATTCTACAGTAGAATGGAATTTGTCTGCAGCTTCCATTTAATCAAACTTTCTTCTTTCAGAAAACTTATTGCAGTGTAATTTCTTTCTTTACAGTTCTATCTTCAAGACACTAAGAGTAGTAATGGTACCTTCATAAACAGTCAGAGATTGAGTAGAGGATCTGAGGAAAGCCCACCATGTGAGATTCTGTCTGGTGACCTCATCCAGTTTGGTGTAGATGTGACAGAGAACACGCGGAAAGGTAAGGGTACGGATCACCTTTTTTTAGTTTCTATTTTTAACTTCAGTTGTCAAGTATACTTATTGGGAACATTGTATTACACAGAAAACTTCAGTGGGAAAAACAAACAAATTTAAAAGTTTTAAATAGGCTGTAGTATTGTAGGGAATCCAGGGGTTCCTGTGTGGTTTTTACCAAGGTTTTTTACCCTCCAGAGAGGAGAATCCCACAGTATTGTCAAACAATAGGATGAGGATGGTGCTGGTGCAGATGGACATTTGCATCAAGTATTTCTTGATAGCATGGTCAGCAATAGTTTGAAACTGATGAGGCTCTTGCTGGCTGACTTTTTTTTTTTTTTTCCTCCCTCCCTCTGCTGCTATTGCTACTGGGAGCACTCTGAAATTGAGAGGGAAAGGGATAAAAAGACGATGGAAAGCTAGAGATATGCTGCTGCTAACTGAGGGACTGTTAAATGAAAAAGAAATGCTTCATCCTCCAACTCGAACTCGCGCTCTCCTATAAGCATGCATACTCGAGAGAGTCCTGTATTAAGATAAAAGCTGCATCACTAAAAGCTGTTAATTGGTAGACCTGCTGTCCCTAGCCCCTTTCTTCTACATTTATGTACAGTTTAGCTAATTTTTCTAATAGTGATTGTCATTTCTTGTTCTTTGTTAGGCTTATTCTATGCCGGGGTGGGCAAACTTTTTGGCCCGAGGGCCACATCTGGGTATGGAAATTGTATGGCGGGCCATGAATGCTCACGAAATTGGGGGTTGTGGTGTGGGAGGGGGTGAGGGCTCTGGCTTGGGGTACGGGCTCTAGGGTGGGGCCAGAAATGAGGAGGTTCAGGGTGCGGGAGGGGGCTCTGGGCTGGGGCAGGGTGTTGGGGTGCAGGGGATGAGGGCTCTAGCTGTGGGTACGGGCTCTGGGGTAGGGCTGGAGATGAGGGGTTAGGGGTGCAGGAGGGTGCTCCGGGCTGGGACCAAGGGGTTCGGAGGGGGATCAGAGCTGGGGCAGGGAGTTGGGACACAGGAGGGGGTCGGGGTGCAAGCTCCAGGCAGCACTTACCTCAAGCAGCTCCCAGAAGCAGCGACATGTCCCCCCTCCAGCTCCTACATGAAGGCGCAGCCAGGTGGCTTGGCGCGCTGCCCCCTCAGCAGGCGCTGCCCCTGCAGCTCCCATTGGCTGTGGTTCCAATGGGAGCTGTGGGGGCAGCGCGCCGAGCCGTCTGGCTGCCACTATGTATAGGAGCCGGAGGCGGGACATGCCACTGCTTCCGGAAGCCGTGTGGAGCCACAGCACGCATGGAGTGGGGCAAGCCCCCAGCTGGAGCGCCAGAACAGGGCAAGCCCCAGACCCTGCTTCCTGGAGGGAGCTCAAGGGCCAGATGGGCCGGATGTGGCCCCGGGCCATAGTTTGCCCACCCCTGTTCTATGCATGAGCTTGTAATAGGCTTATAATACATAGCCTCAGAAATTTCTTAAGAAAATGAGTGCCCGTTAGGTGATTTACACATCAGAATTCTTGGAAAGAATCCTGCATGAATTATTTATTCAGCAACACAAAGTTTGGCAAGAGAACGTAAGTGCCTCAATGGAGGCATAAAGTTAGTCTCTACTCTTGTACTAGAATTCTTCACTTTCTTTATAAAGATGATATTCAAAAACCTTATATTAGGAAGAAGAGAGTATTAAGATAAATTGATAGTTGAGGGAAACTACTGGATTAACTGCAGATGAGATAGGATAGATGGGATACTCAGTAGTATCCCTGAATAGCAGAAATTTTAAAGGTCATAAGGTGAATAGGATGAGATTATGAATTCATGCTGTTGTTTAGTGTTTTTTGTTCTTTCCTCCTATATGTTTGTAAGTGTGTGGCTCTAGCCTTGCAGTTTATATTGGGCACTAAAATATGAAGACTAAACTTTAATAGGGAATTAAGAAATATGTTAAGTAATTGGGGAGTAATTCATCAATCATCAAGGCATCAGAAGGGTCTTATAGGGCTGTAAATTACCTTCAGAATAGGCTGGGAGTAAAGGTCATCCAAATGAACTCTGCTTTTTATTTCCATCCCAAACGTTCCTACTATATATATCTCTTGAGTTTCTTTCTGAACTAAATATTTTTAGGTTTTTTTTGTATTAAAAGAAAAAAGTAGAATGACGTTTAAGCACCATTTTGCTGAATTGAATAATTTTATCTAATAACTTACCCAACTTAAAATTTCATCAAGTGTCCTTCAGTCCTCTGCAAACTTGATTTTGATGAGGAATCAGTGTTGTGAGTAAAAAACGAAGCAACATTTATGCATTACAGACTTGCCTGGGAATTATTTTAAAATGCCATTAGATCTACAATCAATGAATGCCATATATAGTGCATTCCAGGAATATGTAGAATGCACTGTGCCATGGAGCAGCGGTCTCCAAACTTTTTGAATTGCGCACCCCCAGGGCCAGCTCCGGGGAAGCAAAAAAAAGAAAAATGCTGCCACCGGTGTGCCGCCAAAGATGGAGCAGGGAGAGCCGAGCTGCCGCCAAAGAATCAAAGGTCCAGGAGTCCTGCTGCCGCTGTGCCGGCGGCGCTCCTCCTGCCGCGCACTCCCATGGCTGGTCTTGCGCACACCCCACTTTGGAGACCACTGCCATAGAGTACACTCGACTGCAAATAAACTTGGGAATGTTCTATTTTTGCAAAAAATTGCTGCTTACACTAAAAGAGCAGGTGCTAGAGTTTGGAGTATCTGGGTCCAATGAAAAGGCCGTGTGAGCTAGTTGAAGAGAACACTTTGAACTTTCATGTTGTGAAAAGAAAGGTGAGTCTCAGAGACTTGTGTCAGTATCTACAATTAAGACAAATTCTGTAAAATCTTCTGGAGAATGCACTAAGGAGATGTGTTCCAAGTATGGCAAGAGTAAGTATATTTTCATGGTTTTAAGTTCTTCCTTCAAAATACCACAGTATCTTAGACTAGGGGTCGGCAACCTATGGCATGCGTGCCAAAGACAGCATGCGAGCCGATTTTTTTTAATGGCATGCTGCTGCCTGCCGGGTCCCAGCCGCCGGCCCCACTCAGCCTGCTGTCGAACCCAGGCCGGCCGTGGGCTGAGCGGGGCCGGTGGCTGGGACTCTGGCAGGCAGCAGCATGCCATTAAAAATCCTGCCTGCCCCAGCCCTCTCTTCTCCACCCCCCCACGGGGGCAGGGTGAAAAAGCTTGGTCCTGCCGGCTGCTGCTGCAGGGCAGGCAAGCTCCCTGCTCCCCGGCAGTGCTGGGTTCCTGCCCCTCCTCCTCTCCCTCCCTGCTGCCGAGAAACGGAGCTGCAGCATGCTCGCTGCTCCGCGGAGGAGGCGGGGAAGAGGGGGTGGAATCGGGGCATATCCCCTCCAGCGCCCTGCTGTGAGCTTCTCTGGGAGCACCCCCACGACCCTAGCCCTTGCTCCCAGCCCTGACCCCTGCATCCCCTCACGACCCCAGCCCTGACTCCAGCACCCCCCCACACATACCCAGCCCCCTATGTCCTGACTCTTGCACCCTCCACATCCCACCCCCACCCTGAGCACCAAACGGGAGCTCCTGCACCCCAATTCCCACCTGCACCCTTGCACCAAATGGGAGTTGTCCAGGTAAGCACTCCACACCCAAACCTCCTGCCCCAACCCTGAGCTCCCTCCCTCATTCTTGCTCCTGACCAGACCCTACACCCCAACCCCTAGCCTACTCCTTCACCCCCAGCCTTGTGCTCAGTGCAGAGAGAGAGGAAGAGAATGGGCTAGAGCCAGGGAGAAGGTAGTTACCCACTCTATGTGGGCAGGGCTGGGATCCCAGACTGGCAGCGGGCTGAGTGGGGCTGGCAGCTGGGACTCTGGCTGGCAGGAGCTGGCGGACGGAACCCCAGACCGGCAGTGGGCTGAGTGGCAGTGGGCTGAGCCCCTCAGCCTGCTGCTGGTCTGGGGTCCCAGCTGCCGACCCCACTCAGCTCGCTGCCAGTCTGCGGTTCTGGCTGCCAACCCCTTGCCAGCCAGGGTCCCGGCTGCAGGTCCCACTCAGCCTTCTGCTGGCCTCGGTGAACGGAACCCCAGGCTGGCAGCGGGCTGAGCGGGCCGGCAGCGTAAGATCAGCATTTTAATTTAATTTTAAATGAATCTTCTTAAAGATTTTGAAAGCCTTGTTTACTTTACATACAATAGTTTAGTTCTATATTTTATATAGACCCGTAGAGTGAGACGTTCTAAAAAACGTTAAAATGTATTACTGGCGCGCAAAACCTTAAAGTGAATAAATGAAGACTCGACACAGCACATCTGAAAGGTTGCCGACCCCATCTTAGACTATATTGCAATCCTGTCACTTCACAAATTTCATTTTGGTAAACCTAAGCTGTTTGAAAGATGGGTTGTTTGAAGGAAAGTTACTTAAAAGCTTCCTATGCACTGGTTACATACATAATTTTAAAAATAAGTTCATGTAACACATACATTCTTTTATTCATTTACAATGACCAGTATATGAGGGGAGAAATTGGCATTCAGAACAGATGTCTGTCATTAATTTTGATTAACTTCCCATTTAAAATTGGGGCTGAAAACTTAACCCTGTCTTAGGCCTTAAGGAATATTTTTAAGTCAAGTGAAAAGTACATACATAGACGCAGTTGTAAATTGACAAGTTAAGTGTTTATGCTAATGTTTTTAAAGGAACACTGTCACTTGAATTTTTGAAATCGGTCTTAAACATTTTTATATTATACCCTTTATATAATGTGCTCTGAAATTTTTTATCTTTTAAAATGCAATAATTTTTTTTTGCTGATATTTATGCTACTTTCCAGTAAGGAGGAGACTGGGTCAGCCAATGATATCACAAAATGTGGTCCCTGCCCCCATTCATTGACTTGGAGAGTGAGGAAGGGTAGGGTTTCCCTGCTGCCTTCCCGTCTCCTGTTCATCCCTAGCTTTATGCAGAAGTCCACAATAAGGAGACTCTGAACATAGAAACCCCACCCATTGCATTGTTGTTACTAAAGAACATCTTCAGGCAGTTCCAGGGGAAGAAGGTACACATGAGCTCCCTTCAAAGCATGAATGAGAGTGACATCATCATGCCAGTGCACATGAGAGGAGCTACAGCTGAACAGCAGCATAATGAACTGACTATACAGAAAACACAAAGGGCTATTAAAATGCACATAGTAAACAAATGGAAACAATACTTTCTTTTGTTCATTTCTTTTAGTTTACTATAATATTATTCATAATAATAGGAAAAATGCAGACAAAAATGCCATATACAAATAGCGACACTCCTTTAAAACTAAATTCCATTCTGATATTTATATAGCATCTTATACAGACACTAGTCATCTTCGCCTTCTGAAAAACAATTACATGCTGATAATGTAGTGATTGTACAGGCAAAGAGTAGTAGTTGTGCTTTTGAAAACCCTTGAATATATCTAGATATCATTATAACCCATTTTTATTGTAAAGGCTATTTTGTTTGAGTAACCCGTTTTCCCAGTAGAGAAGAATTCCACTTTGGTCTGGTTCATCCAAATAATTGCACATGTAAAAAGGTAATGTTGCCCATATTGGGTTGTAGTATAAGCATTCATTCCTCAAATTCCTAGTGTTGAGCTAGAATCCCTGACATAGGCCAGAGATGAGTTCGTCCAAACTTTTTTTTTTCCTTATTGAAGAGCATAACTTTCCTTAGTCAGGTTATGTTATGTTATTGGTGAGCACCTAGGCCTATTCACTTTTTCCCTACTTAGTGCGTATTTTCTCTGTTCCTCACCATCAACATTTCTCTGCATGTTGCTTTGTTTAGTGATGGCTCGCTTTCTGTTATAGAGATTATTTATATTCTTCTTAGAGTAGTGTCCCTATGGGTGCTCCACTTTAGGTGTCTGTGTGCCCCTGCACCTCTAATCGGAGATTTTTGGTAGCAGTGTCCGGTTGAGCCTGCGCGTGTGCTCTCCCTCCCTCATGGTCTGCCTTGAGGCTATTTAGCACTGCACGGGCAAACGCCCCTCTCTTCCTTCTCTACCGCCTTTGACCACCCACTTCAGCCTGGGACTTTAATCTAGTTCTCAGGGCTTGGACTAGACCTCCCTCCAAGTCCAGGGCAACTTGTTCTCTCTTACTCCCGTCCATAACGACAGCATTTGTAATTGCCATCACCTCAGCTCGGCACAAAGGAGAAATAGCGGCCCCCATCATTCATGGCCTTTGTCTTAAAAAAATAAAAATAAAAAATAATAATAATAACTCCTCCTCTAAGGCCATATCCCAAGTTTCTCCCTACTTTTTCTGCACTTTCCATATGAAGCAACAGATCCATCTCCCTATTTTTTCCCAAAATCACATTGAGGCAACTGGGAGACAATTGTGCATATGCTAGATATTAGAAGGACATTAGTATGCTACTTGGACAGGACTAAGGACTTCAGGAAATCCCCTAAACTCTTCCTTTCATCCACAGAAAGATCCAAAAACTCTGTGATATTTCCTCAAAGACTATCCAAATGGGTCTTTAGTTGCATTAATTACTTAGCAAGGGCGCAACTTGCTTCCGTCCATACGCACTCCATGAGATCAGTTCCTACTTCAATTATATTCCATAGGGATACCCCTATCTCCCCAGCTATAGAGCAATGATTGGGGCTTCTGTCCATACTTTCACAGAACATTATGCGATCACTGAAGATTCTGATAGAGGGGACACCTGTTGCAATTTGCTATCTCAAGCTTTCCCATCCTTGGTTCATGTGAGCATGTCCAGTATGAGCCAAGCAGCGCACTCAGTGCTGTGCCTGCCTGTAACATGGGGAGAGCATGCTCCAGTCAGGGTTGCTGGGCCTGCGATCGCAGAGGGGGGAAAGAGGAAAGGGCAGCGATGAGCACCCTGGGTTCCAGCCAATGCCACTGGGCCTGATCCTGCGCCGCGGGGGAGTAGGGGAGATGCTGCTGGGCTCGATCGGTGGGTGGAGTGATACTTCAGGGCTCGATCCTGCGCACCGCCCCATTTTTGCACCTCTGCTGGCTCTGTGCCCTGCATGGCTGCCCCACTCGCCCCGCTCTAGCTATGGCCCTGAGCTACAAAACACAAAAATTTATTGTGCTTCACCTTTAAGTTTGCTCATTCATTCATTCACTGAGTAACTGAATGGAATGTTATGTGGCTATCTGTTTTTCTTTTTTGAACATGAATTGTGCAATTACATCTTCATTTTATACAGAGACATTTCAAAATCATTATTCTGCACCTGAGGAACTAGCAAATAAGTTACAAAACAAGTTAAGCAGCACTAGTTACCCTTTACTTCCACTTTCAGTGATTGTCAGAATAATGACCTAAACCTTTGATTGGTGAGCTTGTTTTATTGAAACTTGGCAAAGTTGCTGTTTCATGTATTTGGGTATCTGTTTCTGTATTTCTCCTGTGCTTTGAATGCTGTGCCACCATTTGTTTATAGACCAGACTCTACGTTCTTCTGTATACTTCTCATTTGGTAGTCTGTGAGAGTAGCTGGCTAATCAGATGGTTCAAGGCTTGACGCCCTCTGCTGCTGCCACCATCCCACTGCTACTGTTTAGAACATAAGAACGGCCATACTGGCTCAGACAAATGGTTGTCTAGTCCAGTATCCTGTCTTCTGACAGCGGCCAGTGCTGGATGTTTCAGAGGGAATGAACAGACCAGGGTAATTTTGAATAATTCATTCCCTGTCTTCCAGTCCTGGCTTCTATCAGTCAGAGGTTTGGGGACATCCAAAGCATGGGGTTATGTCTCCGACCATCTTGGCTAATAGCGATTGATAGACCTATCCTCCATGAACTTATCTATTTCTTTTGGCCTTCACAACATCCCCATGCAACGAGTTCCATAGGTTGACTGTGCTTTGTGTGAAGAAGTATTTCCTTAAGTTTGCTTTAAACCTGCTGCCAGTTAATTTCGTTGCGTGACCCATAGTTCTTGTGTTACATAGAGGGCTAAATAACCCTTTGTCTTCTCTTTTTTCTAAGATGAACAGTCCCAGTCTTTTTAACCTTTTTTTGTATGAAGGTTGTTCCATACCATTAATCATTTTTGTTGCCCTTCTCTGTACCTCTTTCACTTCTAATATATCTCTTTTGAGATGGGGTGACCATAACATGCAGTATTCAAGGAATAGGTGTTCCATGGATTTACATAGTGCCATTATGATATTTTCTGTCTTATATCTATTTCTTTCCTAATGATTCCAAACATTAGCTTTTTTTGACTGCCACTGCACATTGAGTGGATGTTTTCAGAGAACTATCCACGATGACTTGAAGTTCTTTCTTGAGTTGTAACAGCTAATTTAGACCGTATAATTGGGTTTGTCAGGGTGGATTTGATTTAAATCAAATGGATTTAAATCATGATTTAGATCACTAGTCAGGAAGTCTCGATTTAATAATGGATTTCTACATAAAAGTGTATTCTTGTTGGTTGTTATAACCTTAATTCATATTCTTCGCAACTTGGAGATAGAGGTAGGTTTCATTTTTAGAAGGTACACAATATAAATTTATTAAGTGATTTATTTTGAAAACGTTTCAGGTTAATTTTACAGCTATATCAGAAAATGAATGATTGGTTATTTCATTTACCAAAGGTAATTGAAGCAGATATTTGAGGTCATTGGGAGGTGAACTATCTCCAATTCAACAGGTTAATCATTAATATATGGAGCATTTTCTTGCCATCCTGTATTAGGAGGAGAACATCACCAGACAAATTTAAATTGTTTTATTAAACTAAAACAACAACGTTATGTATTCTGGATTTTCTTCTTCAGCAGCAAACATATAATATTTTAACAAAACAAGCATATGAATTTTTTAATTTAGT
Source organism: Lepidochelys olivacea (assembly GCF_965140295.1). Classification (NCBI taxonomy): domain Eukaryota; kingdom Metazoa; phylum Chordata; order Testudines; family Cheloniidae; genus Lepidochelys; species Lepidochelys olivacea. The sequence goes on along the minus strand of NC_140417.1, from coordinate 25,133,496 downwards.
TAAACGTTCAAGTTGTTTAAAATCAGGTTTGATTTTGTTAAAATTGTTTTTAACTAAAATAGTTTAATTTTTTTTTTTAATTTCAATTGACTGTCAGCCCAGGTCAACATGAAAAACTTAAACTATTGGCTTCTGCAGCTAACTCAGTTATCTTCACCTTCATTTTCCTGTTTGATCATAATCTGGAAAAGAAAAACGAGCTTTCCTGCTTTTTGAGGTCCCAAACAATTTCTCAATTTGGAATGAATTAGTCCAAAGTAAGAAAATATTTTTTCTACACCGGCTGAAGAAGCTACTGCAGTTAAAAGTGAGATTATCACTTCAACAGTCTCTGAATCCATAGAGTAACAACTATATTTTTTGCTCAAACATGAGAATTCAAGAATAGTGCAGAAGGAATACAGGCAGTCCTTAAGAAAGAAGTATGAAATAATTTTTTTTACCAACCTGAAGGTCCTGCATGTTCAGAAATGTTCCTTTCATCATCTTCAACGCAGCTTCCTCCTGAGAAGGAACACTTCTCATGATGTTGTTTCATTAGGGCAACCAGGCCTTGCATTTCTTTGTTGCACTGTTTGCATTTTGCATGCATGCATGCCTGTCTTACCTACAGGTAGAGGAACTTCTTTAAAATATTCCCAAACTGGGTCTCTTACAGCCTGCTTCCATTGTAGGTTTTCCCTTCTAGTGAGAGAATGGTATGATAGATCTCAAATCAATGAAGGCTACACTCAAAAAGACCTCAAGACTTCTGGAATATGCTGCTCAAACAGTTTCACTTTTGTTTCCACTGCCTGTCCCTCCCTTCTCACATTTATCTCTTGACTACTACTTCTTCTCCTTGTCCAGATCTATTGTGCTCCCAACAGTGTTCTGTTCACTGAACTTTTTGAAACTTTGCACTTTTAGAGAGAGGTAAGGGATTGACTGTGTACACAGATTTGCAGAGGGACAATAGGGTTGAGGTCTGTTATTGCTCACCTCTCTCTCTATTTATTTATTTATTTTTCTTTATTTAAAAACATTTTTGCTGTTAACAAGCATGTTATCTCTGGAGACACAAATCCACAGTTTGAGAACTGCAAAACTAAGCTTCTCTGTTAGTATCTTCTAGACTGAGCACTGAGTCCCATTGGGTAGATAGAAAGATTAACCTAAATAATCTATACAGAAGCCCATGGAACCCCACAAAATGGGGTCCCTAATCCATGAACTACTGGAACTCATTTACAAAACTTTTTGTGAATATTACGTGGAAAATATTGTCTCATACTATAGAATTACACTTTATAATCCCTATTCCATGACGAGATATCTTTGAGCTATAATGCATCTTAATTAAAACTATCTTTAGATAGGTATTTTCCTCAAAAAGCGTTTTATCAAAAAAATCTGACTTAAATAAAAAAATCCAATTTTTTTTTAAATTATTGATTTTTATCCACTCTGTTTTATGTTTTCCAATGTACATTACTTTGTGCTTATCTGCCATTTTGTTGCCCAGTCACACAGTTTAGTGAGATCCCTTTGTAACTCTTTGCATTCAGCTTGGAACTTAACTATCTTGGGTTTTCACATCCTCTGTAATTTTTGCCACTTCACTGTGCACACCCTTTTCCAGCTGAATATGCTGAACAGCACATATAGATTCTTGGGGGGGCCCTACTGTTTATCTCTCCATTGTGAAAACGGACCATTTATTCCTACTCTTTGTTTCCTATCTTTTAACCAGTTACTGATCCATGAGAGGACTTTCTCTCTTATCCCACAACTTCTTAGCTTCCTTGATGGGCTCTGGTGAGGGACCTTGTCGAAGGTTTTCTGAAAGTCCAAATACTCTATATTGACTGGATTTCCCTAGTCCACATGCTTATTGACACCCTCAATGATTCTAATAGGTTGGTTAGGCATGGTTTCCCATTACAAGAGTAGAGGTGATTTTTCCCCCAACCTATCATGTTTATCTGTCTGATAATTCTAGTCTTTAGTATAGTTACAGTTAATTTGCCTGGTACTGATGTTAGGCTTCCCAGCCTGTAATTACCAGGATTGCGTCTGGAGCCTTCTTTTTTTAAAAGTCGATGTTACAGTAGTTATCTACCAGTCATCTGAAACAGAGGCTTATGTAAGCAAGAGGTTACATATCACAATTAGTAGTTATGCAATTTCATATTTGAATTCTTTCAGAACTCTTGAGTGAATACCATGTGGTCCTGGTGACTTATTCTGTTTAATTTATCAATTTGTTCCAAAATCTCCTCTACTGACACCTCAATCTGGGACAGTTTAGATTTGTCACCTAAAAAGAATGGCTTGGGTTTGAGGACCTCTCCAACAATCCCTGCAGTGAAGACTGATGCAAAGAATTCATTTAGGTACTCTGCAATGTCTTTGTCTTCCTTGAGTTCTCCTTTTGCAACTTGATTTTGCAAGCCAGAGATTGCATCTCCATCATGCTTTTAAAGCAGTAATGTGCTCCTCTTGTTAAGCATGCCCTCTTCCCCTAGCCCATCCCTGGTCTCTCAGACCTCTCAACACAACAGGAATAGAGGGAACAGAAATCTACTTTTCTGGACTTATCTCTAAAGCAAATTATTTCCTTCCTGTCCATCTAGTATCCATTAGATACCACTTCAGCCAAGCCCTGGGATTGACTTTGCCGTTACTTGAGCTTTCCAGACTTCTCTTCCAGTCATTCTGTATTGAAAGAAAGAAATAGAAAGTCTAAGATGGGTGACTTCAAAGCACTGGCTTCCGATTCAGGGTCCTACAACTTTCTGCAGTCATTGTCCGATTAGAGGACCCTCCTCAAAAAGATTTTTATTCAAATGGTGTTCTTTCTTTGGAAAATTAATTATCTTCTTATACATCCTGCTGTAGAATGATTCCTTAGTTTATTTGGTAAAATCCACATTCCAAATTCTTGGCCACCTCCTAATGTCTCAAGTCAGGTCTACATTATAAACTCACATCAGTATAACTGTCGCTTAGAGGTGTGAAAAATCCACACTCCGAGCACCATAGTTGTACCAATCTAACCCCCAGTGTAGCCAGCATGGCCTCCCATTGACATAGTTATGGCCTCTCATGGAGGTGGATTAACTACACCCATGGGAGAAGCTCACTTGTTGGTACAGTAGCATCTTCACTGAAGTGTCACAGCAGCACAGCATTTTAAGTGTAGACCTGCCTTTGGAATCTATGTAAACTCCCAAAGGGCTATCTGGGAACATTACCTGAAGGTAAGGTCTCTGCAGTCTCTAGTTTCAAATGTGGTCAGTGTTTCCCCTTGAAGCAATACTTCCTAAATATGTACTTGGCAGATTTCTTTCTGTGCTGAGAAAGGCATTTGACTACTCCTCCCCTATAGCTGAATATATCTATGCATTCTTTTTGTGACTAGTGCTTTAGAAAGAGTGGGGTTTAAATTCCCAAGACTATTCCCTGCTCTTTCGATGAGTCCAAAGCCAAGGAATTGCAGACCTGGACAAATGTCTTCTGGTGACATGACATATCTCATGAAGATAACTGAACTCTTGCCCAGTCTTCTCTGACAAATAAATGTAAACATTTTTCAGGTGGCTCTTAATGAGGACAGATGCTAAAGACAAGAAAATACTTCTCTAAACATTTGTATCTTGGAACTCGATATAGACCAAGGAAGAATTAACTCTCTTGTTGAGTTACCTCTCCCTTAGTTCCAGCTTCCATTGGATAGCTGTCTTAATGTTGTTCTGAAACATTTGTTCCCCTTTTCAAATCCAGGTTCACCATATCTCTGAAATTATCATAGAATCATAGAATATCAGGAATGGAAGGGACCTCAGGAGGTCATCTAGTCCAACCCCCTGCTCAAAGCAGGACCAATCCCCAATTTTTGCCCCAAATCCCTAAATGGTCCCCTCAAGGATTGAACTCACAACCATGGGTTTAGCAGGCCAATGCTCAAACCACTGAGCTATCCCTCCCCCCTTTAAGCCTTTAAAGTTAATAAGTGTTGATATTTATAATTTGTGTTTTTTAGGTGAGTGATTTTGTGCTTAGTTGACCTATCCTGTGCTTATTCATAATTAGTTTATTATAAGAAAATGTCTCGAACAGTCCATACATTCCCATCCCTATTACCCAGGAGATTTCACTTCCCAAATCTGAAGAATCATACAGAAAAATGTAGATGTTCTATGGATATCTGCAGAGCCATGGAAAGATCTTTCTTGATAAAAACCAAGTTCTGAAGAATATCTGAGAGAGTGATTTGTTCCTGATGTGGTATAAATGAAATATAAATTGGATTTCCTTATCTTACAATAAGTGGTATCTTTAGTTCAAGGGTAATTAGACCCTACTCCTCTCTGTGTCTTCCTCTTTCTCTGAAATGTGAGAAGGCTTTGAAGGGTGGTTTCATGGTCCTTGCTACATAGTTCTACAAGAATTCCAGCGCAGAAATTCTTTCTCTGTCCTTGGATGCAACCTTCAGCAAGTGCATCCTTAGGAAGATCATAAACAAATAGCTCCTCTGTGCTACCCTCCTTTGTCCCCTTGGAAACAGGGATTGTTAAGCAGGTCCCAGGTGCTATAAATTCATGTCTGGCAACGTAGAAATATTTATTTTACCTGTTAACTTCTAATCTCCAGATACACTCATACAAAGCTACCCAGTAAACAGAGGATGGTGTTTGACATTTTCCTTATTCCCAGAACTTACGTTCCTGTCATCTAAATTCAGTTAAGACATACTCCCATTTTTTGCCTGGTCTCTCATGTTGTCAGTGTTGTGTTTTGAAATCTGCAATTAACTTTCTTGTCTACAGAGAGCTAGTTATCTGGGAAAAAAAAAATTGTGTAGGTACTATTGGGTGTGGAAGATCCAGAATTGAAACTACACTATAGGTCAGGAATCAGCACAGGGCATCAAGTCTTAAAGTTTCTGATTGGCAGCTTTTTGCTTTCTCATGGGGAGGTATGAGCAGGCAGACCCAGACGTTGGGGTTAATGCTTAGAGACTTTCCCTTCCTTCTGTTGCTCATCCACTTCAGAGTTCCTTGATTGTAACATAGCTGCATATTTCCTTAAACCATGTTTGCACTTCTATTAAATAAATAATATCTTATTAACTGATTACTAAGACTCACAGTATTCTTATTTTTTCTCAGTTACCCATGGATGTATAGTCTCCGCAATAAAACTATTTCTACCAGATGGTATGGAAGCCAGATTACGGTCAGAGTAAGTATAATTAAGTATTTATTAATATCTACGGAAATTAGAATATTTTATGAGGTTTCTTGTTAAGTATATTCCTATTGTAATAAATAACATGTTAACACATGTAGATTTATATAGGTCTATATAGGTATGTGTCGTACGTAACATATAAGATCCCTGCCCCAAAGCATTTATAATCTAATATGCACTGGTAATATAATTAAAAGGCAGCACTCACACAAGTGTGAGATTAGTGGGGTGACAAAAGTGGGAGAGGAGAACATTCTCTTGGTGAGGACCTTTTTATATGTGGTGGTTTATGCTCAAATTACAAATATATATGTTAAAATTGTTATAAACTGTTATTGTGAATGCTTTGCTCAGGTAGATAAAAGCATAGAGGTATGAACTTGTATCATAACTGGAAACTTTGTTAATGCCCAATTAAATTATATGAACTTGAATGGTTTTAATTTTATAGTGGTATTCAGAAAAATAAATAGAATGGAAAACTGGATTTGTAAATTGTGTTTTTGTGTCTTTACATGAAGACCTATATTTTTATGCATCTGTGAGTGTGAATGGGAGTCATTTTTATGAATTTGTTGAGGTGCCATTTAGGTTTAAAAACTGAAATCTTGGAAACTAGATTTGCCAATTTGGTAAGTATTATAGCCAACATTAGGATGGAATTTAATTAGGATAACTTTTGAGTGCAGGGAGCATTAGTTTACGAATTTTAGCACTAATTTCTTTCAAAGTCTTTTACCGTGGACGGTATTTCTCAGATGAGTACACAAGGTAATTCTTACCTAACCAACAGTTGTGTACTCTTGTGCTTCTTGGTGAATAAACAATCAAAAGTTCATCAATCAAGTTTAGATAAAACAAATGTGCTAGGCACGTACTGAACATAAAATACACATGCAGGTTTGTAAGTGATTAATAAAAATCAAAAGTGTGGCTGTGACTTTTGGGGCCCCTTAGTGCCAACTGGCAGAGAGCCTACCATACTGTAACTCGCATCAGGCCTGACACACTGATTGCCCCAGCACTGTGTTGTCATAATATGTATCTAAAAGGTGTTATGTAAATTAGCATATGTAAACTGATGTCTCACTGGTCCTGAAAATCATGGCATTATGTATGTACAGATTGTGTACAAAATTGTGTGTGTGTGTTGGAAATATATTTTTAAAATATGTTTGGGAGTGCATAAACCCAGGCTGCCCAAGACAAAGGAATGTTGGTTTACCTGGCTTACTGGAAGAGGACAATGAAAGTACATTTACATATACAATAAACAAAGTGAACAAGCAGCAGCTTAATGCACAGGCAGGGACAGAGTCTGTACCCCAGGAATCCTTCCTGGCTCTTGAGACAAAGACAGTGAACTTTGGGTAATATAAGGGGAGAAAAAAGGCATTTTAGTTATCCGTGACTCCAGGAACAAAGGGAACCAACACCCTTTGATTCCGTGAACATTGGGTCCTCTGGCCTGGAGGCTGCATATGCCAGTAAGAAAGACAATCTTTGCCTGAGCAATTTTAACTTGCTAAGATTACATTTTTGTCACTAGAATGCATGTCCCTATTTTTTGTTTTGTTTGTAAGTATACCTATCTCTTTTTCTCTTGCTCAGTATCACTCAAATCTCTGTTAATAAACTTAGTTTTGCAATAAAATAAGAATAGTACAGTATTGTGTATTAAAGTGAAATGTGAATCTTCACCTGCCCTAACACGCTGATGCATACTCTCAATTTGGAGACCGCCAACATAATTTTTTGGAGAGGGAATGGACACTGCAGGCTCTGGGGAGCTTGGGAACTGGGATTCACTGACAGTTACCTGCAAGGCCAAGTTTAGACTGGTGGAGTCTTGAAGAGTTTGCTGGCAAGGTGGACAGACTGGTGTGTCAGGAAGCTGACACACAGCTTAGCAGCAGCAAAGCTCTCACTCTTGCTAAGACAGAGTGCTAACACAGAGGCCCACAGTTCTGCGATCCTGAATGGGACATCACAGGGGCCAAGCAACTATACCAAGGAACAATATAAATCACCCAGATTTCTTAGTACAATTACTTACAATAATCAGTTATCTATTCTTTAGTACGTCTAATACATATCACTCTTTCAGTAATTCTCCAAGGAGCAAGGATGCGCTTATTTTAAGCAGGCCTGCTGTTAGAATTGTTTGATATGAAAGGAACAAGTTTAAGCAGTTGTTGATATTTTGAGTTATTGGCTTTCTTAGGCCAATGGGTGTGGACTTATAAATGAGAAATATGCATATAGCATTACTTAATTAAAATCCAAAATAAGGTTACTTGAGATCTGACTAGAAAGAGTGTAGACATTACAAGACAACTTCCAGATATTGTATTTCTCTTTCTATTCTTTAATATAATTTCTGTAGTGAAATCTTACTGCTTCTTCTTAGTCCTGTTAACCTGGGATAGGGAAGAATCTGTCCCACACAGCTGGTCTGAGTGTCAGTAGAATTCCTTGAGTCTGAAGCTTCTTTGTGGGATCAGTCAAATCTTCTTCTTAGTCCTGTAACCCTAGAGAAAGGAATCCCTGTGGTGTGGAATTAATAAGACTCTCGGGTCCCACACAATGACCTCAGTTTTATATACCCTGATTTTCCACGGGAGCTATCCGGGGTGGTAAACTGTTTCATCAATCCAGAGTGCCTACAATCCAAACCTACATCAGAAATGAGCACAAAGAATTATCATCTTACTTTGCAGAAAAGAGCATGCACATTTAGGAAGACTTCTCGAACAGCATGTTATGCTCTGCCTGTACCCACCAACCAACAGCCCATCTGCATTCCCAGAGTTCAGCACATTCACACATCAAGAGGTTGTGAAAACTGTAAAGAAGTCTCGACCTATGACTTGTGAATCCAACTCATAGCTTTTCTGGCTTTTGAAAAAGAGCTATGAACAGCTAGTGCCACTCCTGACCAAAATAGCAAAGGAATCCTTCAGTGAAGGAATCCTTCCTTCCTCCTTCAAAGATACAATAGTTTTACCAGAATTGTAGAAACCAACCTTGGATACATCATTTCAAGATAACTACAGCCCAGTGTCAAAATTCCCATTTCTGAGCAAGATCATAGCAAAACTAACTGAAGGCCAACTACAGTGCTGCAGAATTCCCCCAGGAATAATGTGAAGTGGTCAAACTACATGGACTCAAATTCTTGCAGTATGAATGTGGGAGTTGCAAAGTGGTTTGAAAAATGGAGAAGCACAAATAAATGGACTTCTATTGTGGAACTGCATAATTGCTTATTCATAGAATCATAGAACCATAGAATATCAGGGTTGAAAGGGACCTGAGGAGGTCATCTAGTCCAACCCCCTGCTCAAAGCTGGACCAATCCCCAACTAAATATTATTCTCAACCAGCTTTTCTCTCTCTGCTTCTTAGCCAAGCTAAGGTGATTTAAGGTACCATTCTGGGGCTGTAGTAACTTTGGTGAATGGCCCTGGCAGTGAAAGAGGGGTTGAACCAGACTGTTTTTCCTTTAATTAAAAAAAATTACCTGCAGTTTGAGGGGGTGGTGGTTGGTAACTGGCAGCTGTAGCCTTAGATTTCAGTTTTCTGATAGTTTTCCTGTTGCTGTCCTGTAAAGTTGTTGTGACAGGAATAATGGGTCTTGGCTCCCCATAAATGGGAAATATCACCTCTTGTAATATAAATCAAATACCCTGAATACAGCACTGATGGAAGCTATGTGAAGACCCATAACAAATAAATGAAAAACATTTTAAAACAAAATTAATGGATTTCAGAATTCACACATTTTGTTTTTGTTGCAATTTACTGAAATTTTGTGGCAAATTGGTGATATGTGGTGGTTTCCAATAGGAAACGTGTCTGTGTTTCAGAAATTTTTTTTGTCAATCTGTAATTCAGCAAAACATTTCACTACAGTGAATTAGCGTTTTCTGAAGGAATTGTTTTGTTGGAAAATTTCCAACCAGCTCTACTTGTAATTGCTTCTATAATTGTTTTTCAGATGCCATGTTTTATTTTTAATTTGATAAGGTGATGAAATAAAATTATTCCTTTCATGCACAAAAGACATGCTTTTAAAATTTCTGTTTTAGCGAACTTTTTAGTATCAAGTAAAAATACATGATCCGAATTTAATCATGGTGCAAAATCACTATTGTATTTTATAAAACATAGGTTTTTGAACTTTCGTATTAAATCTTTTTATATGGTACTTCTTGGATATTTACTACTATACTGTGAATTAAACATCAAATTGAATTTCATCCTATTAAATCATTGTTTTCTAATGAATGAAAACAATGTACTTTTTTGAAACTTGGTTTAACATGCTATTCTGAAGTGATTCAATTAAGTCAGCATTACTTAGTATAGGAAATTATTTCTATTTTAGTGTGATTTGGTTTCTAAATCTCAACTTCTGTATCAGAATATGGGAATCTAAACTGTCATTACTAGTTAAAATTAGAGAGACCAGATGGGTGAGGTAATACCTTTCATTGGACCAGCTTCTGTTGGTGAGAGAGAGGAGCTTTTGAGTTTACATAGAGCTCTTCTTCAGGTCTGGGAAACTAAGGGCTTGTTTTGTATATACTACGGATATAGTGCTGCAGTGACACAGATGTGCCACTGTAGCGCTGAGTGAAGACATTACCTATGTTGATGCGAGAGCTTCTCCCGTCAGAGTGGGTATTCTACCTCCCAGAGAGGTGGAAGCTATGTTGACAGGAGAAGCCCTCCTGTCAACATCACGCTGTCTATACCAGGAGTTTGGTCAGTGTAACTGCAACACTTGGGTGTGGAGTTTACACATCCCTGAGTGACATAGTTATACTGATGTAAGTCTGTTCTGTAGACCAAGCCTGGGTCTATGCCACAGGCTTGCATCACTATAACTATACTGACAGGAGAGTGAAAAACCCATACCCCTTAGTGACTTAGTTATACTGAACTACCCCCTCCCCCAGCACTGTGTAGCCAATATAGCTACTGCCTCTCATGGAGGTGGATTAACTACACTGACAGGAGAGTGCTCTCCTGTCAGCTTACGGTGTCTTTGTTAGTGCTGCAGGGGCAGTGCAGTTGCATTGGTGCAGCTGCGCTGATGCAGCATTTTAAGTATAAATTTGCCCTCAGAGTGGCGCTGCTAAATATGAGGTAGAACAGATTGATTAACATAAGTAGCTAACACATTTCAAGGGACCATTCAAAGTGAAGTGGCCCTTTTTCACCCTTCCAGTCTTGTGCGGGGAGAGCTGGGAGGGGTTTGTTAGTTGGTTACAGATGATTGTAATAAACCATAAATCCAGTGTCTCTAGTCAGTCCATGATTTTTAATGTCTAGCAAAGTTAGGGAATTAAGCTCCCAGGCTCTTCTTTTCAAAGTATTGTGTAGGTTTCCTTTGAGGATGAGGACTGATAAGTCAGATATCAAATGAATGCTTTGTGAAAGGTGTTCACCCATAGATGATGTGGTGGTGTCTTTGTCTTATCGTTTTCCTGTGTGAGTTCATTCAAGAACATAGTGATTGTCTTGTTTCGCCCACATAGTTGCTATTGGGGCATTTAGTGCACTGGATGAGGTAGACCACATGTGATAGACATGTATCGGACCCAGGGATCTTGAAAGGTGTGTTGTCGGGTGTTGATATATCTGTTGTTCTGACAGGGTCTGGTGCTGCTTTGAGTAGGTGTGTCCTAGTCTGTGGGGAGCTTGCTTCTGATGATGAGCTTTGAGAGTTTGGGTGGGTTGTTTGAAGGCCAGAAGAGGAGGGCTCAGGAAAGATTTTTTTTAAATTTATTTATTTATTAATTAATTAAGGATGGGGACATGCCTGGGAGCTGAAATTCGTAACTTTACTAGACACTAAAAATCATGGATTGAATAGAGAGACTGGATTTATGGTTTATTATAACAATCAGTAACCCACTAACAACTACCTTTGCCCACCTGCTCTCCCCCACTTCCTTTCCTTACCAGGCCACTTCACCTTGAATGGTCCCTTGAAATGTGTTAATTACTTATGCTAAACAATCCCTTTCACCTTGTATTAGCAGTGATGCTGAGTACCTTTCCCAGACCTGAAGAAGAGCTCTGCCTCAACTGAAAAGCTTTTCTCTTTCACCAACATAAGCAGATCCAATAAAAGATATTACCTCACCCACCTTGTGTCCCTAATATCCTGGGACCAATCAGGCTACAACAACACTGTTAAAATTCGGAAGTTATGTAAATTGGTCTTGTTGTTCAAATGTGTAATTGTACAAAAGTAGCTATTTCCTTGGACAAGATTAGTTCATTCAACTTTTTGTATAACATTTTCTTTCTTCATCAGTAAAGTTGTATATTAGGGTGATTTATCTAGTGCCTGTAAGTGCATGTTTTTGTGCATGTTACTCATTTCCACATGTAAGTTGCATTTGAACCTTAACAAATCTTCTTTATTTTCAAAAACATATAAAATTTTATCTAATTATATGATATAAAAATAGTGATCGAGGTTTTAGAAAGTGGCTCACTTGTTTGTTTAATTTTTAGATTAGAACTAAAAACTAAATTTGAAAAATCTACATCAAAGTATGATTTCACAAAATGGTAGTGAGCATAAGATGTAAAAACAGTGTTTTTAACTTCTGTGACTTTTCTCTAAGAATGAATTTAAAAATGAAGAATGTCCTAAGTTAAACATTTACAGGAATACTGATAGTTCTGTGGATTTTTGAACTGCTGTTCCGTACTTGATGTTTACTTGCATAATTCTGTTACGGAACAGATTATAAGGTGTTTTAATTATTTTTTCAGTGTCATCCATGCTCCATTACCAAGTCCTGTTGACAAGGTAAGTCATTTGTACTCGGTCTTTAATTAAAAAGTTGAAAGAATAGGAAAAACCTAACTACTTATAGGTGTGCCTTGCATTGGATTATTTTAATGGTTTAATATTACTGTTTAAAAAAATTAAATGTTATTCATTCGTTCAGTATCACAAGTATATGCATGGCAGGCTGAGTTTTTATGGTATGGGAATACTCTACTTTTTCCACTGGTGGTCGGAGTGGAAATGTTGGCAAAATAACATGAAGCACTACATGCTTAGGTAAATCAAGACTGGCAGAATTATAGAGCATCAAAGATGGTAACAAGAAGCTTGAATTTGATGAAATAGGACAGAGACAATGAGAGATTCAAAAAGGGGAGTGACATGAGCAAAATGACTGGTATGAAAGATGGCTTTTGCTGCAGAATGCTCTATGGTTTGGAGTGTGAGACAATGAGTTTTGAGGAGGACTGAACGTTCTATCCCACCTCAACTACTGTGACATCTACAGTTGTAGGTTTTCAGAGTAGCAGCCATGTTAGTCTGTATCTGCAAAAAGAAAAGGAGTACTTGTGGCAACTTAGAGACCAACAAATTTATTTGAGCATAAACTTTCGTGAGCTACACAAAAGCTTATGCTCAAATTTTAGTCTCTAAGGTGCCACAAGTACTCCTTTTCTTTCTACAATTGTAAATTTTTAAAAAATAAGGCAGTGGTAACCCATACTATTTAAAAAATGGTTATGGAGCCCTTTACTCAGTGGATAAGAGATTATTAGATTAGATTAGGAACAGTGAAGTGACAAGAACAGCATTTATTGACTGTTATATTGAGTTGGTTGACCCTTTGGGGGATGCACATGTATACCTCAAGCCCCTACCTGCCCTGAGCCAAGGCTATAAATAATCTGATATCTATTCCTCTGCCTGACAAACTGTCTTTATGAACCTGTTCCTTTTCTCTTTTGTCTGTGTCTGGCAGTGTTTTTTTTTAATTATTATTATTATTCCTGTTTTAAGTATGTATTAGATATTTCCCAACAAAACAAAAGCCCCAACTTAGTTGAGATCTCTCCACCCGTTCCAAATCTGATGGCAGATCAGGTATTGAAGCAAAGGCGCATCTCTTGTTCCCATGAGTTTTCTGCTCTTGGTGGGTCTGGAGAGAGTCGAGCATGATTAGGAGAATGACTTTCTGCTGTTTTGTAGGTCTTTCTCTAAGTTGGCCCAAGCCAGACTCTAAAGCCTCCTTATGCAAGAGTCATTATCCAGCAAAGCACTAGGGAAAATTTTGGGGTCCTTGGTATGTTGCAAAACATAGGTAGTAATGAAGCCTCACCCAAAATTTTTGACTGAATTGGTTTTAACTCTTCATTTGAATCAGTCCGTTGTTGATTTATTTCCATGACCATTCAGCCATGCTGGGGGGACATCAGATGATATTAAGAGCAGTCAGCTACTATTTAGATAGAACTTTTCAAAAATCATACTGCAGATATGTGCCTTGCACTTTTTCTGTGTGGTGGAAGAACCTTGTGCAGACTGATGCTTTGTTTAGAATAGAATATATCACAGGTAGCATGGCCAAGTGGTTAGGGCGCTGGACTAGGAGTTGGGAGACCTGGGTTTAGTACCCAGCACTACCCCTGACCTGCTGTATGATCTTGTGCAAGTAGTTTCACTGCTGTGCATCTGTTGCCTTCCAAGCATTTGTCTGTGTGTGTTTTAATTTAGATGGTAAACTCTTCAGGGCAGTGATTTTTTTCAGTATCTGTGCAGAGCCTAGTGCAGTTGGGCCTCAGTCCTGTTTGGGGCTTGTAGGTAGTACTGTAATACAAACAATAAACAACAATACAGTAATGGTAGAATAGTAAAGGTGCTAAGAGGAAAAAGAACTGGTAGGCAGTGATCTTTCTTAAATATTTACAGATACACTTTGAATTGTCTGAATTTGATGTAGAATACCCAACATGATTTTGATAATATTTTCTTATTTCATAGGTTGCTGCTAACACTCCCAGTATGTACTCTCAGGAACTGTTTCAGCTTTCTCAGTATCTACAGGTAAAATTGGTTTTCTATGAAGACATTCCTTTTTTACTCATTAATTTGATAGTTTATGCAAATAACACAACCAAGTAGTTAATCTTTGGTTAGAATGTAAATCTTTCATGTGTATGTGTACACCTGTGTATGTTCAAAGTATGATTCAGTTAATTCTTAACTGTTAGTGTTTATAAACTGCCTTTTCTGTTGAAAACAGCATAAAATATATGGTAATTGCCCTTATATGGTATCCTCATTTCTTTTATGAATATTTTTACAGATAAATTATTTGGCTTGCATAAGTATAGAATTCTATATATGCACATCCCTGCAGACTTGATAGTGGTTTCATATGCATCTGTATAAACATAAATCTGGTACTCCCTCACTTTTCTTAGAATTGAGAATAGGTTCCAACCTTCTTGTATTTATAATTCTTCTTTGGAATCATTTTAACTCGAAAATTATTAAAGGGCTGTCTGTGAAGCTTTTTAGTAGTATAACCAGAAAAAATTCATAGGAGAATATGAATGGGAAATACTAAAATGCATTAACATATCTGGATTTTTAAAGAAATAATTTTTTATCTATCACTTAACCACCATTTTTTCTTTTAAATAGATTTTTATCTTTATTTTTGTTCTCCTTTCTACAAAATGTAGAATAAATGTAGGTTATGTGTAGATTGGTTGGTTGTAGGAAGAATTATAATTCCTCTGAGAGGAAGAGGTATGTTAAAGAAAATTCTAGCTTTTGGAAAAGCTGAAGGGAAAGGGATGTTGGATTAGCTTGCATGTATGGCATATTTCCTTTTGATTCTGGAACTAGGAAGTAACATTTATGTTCTGAACTGTGAATCGTGATCTGTGCGGTCGATAATAATAGCTGGATTTGTGGAACTGTGTGTATTTTTAGAAATGCTTCCCAAAGTTCCTCTAAGGCATGCAAAAGCATCTTGCTACCTTCTTGCTGTTAGTGCCAAATAGTTCTGGTAATCATAAAGCTACTCTGAGGTAAAAGGCAAATATGTGCTTTGTTGCATTCCTCTATTAGAAGGGAATGTGGATTTCTCTGTATCAAACTGATTTGATGGGAAAGTGCCAGGAGTAAGCAGAAGTGACTTTGACCTATAATTTGGACTGATATCACCTGGCTTGCAGTGCAATAGACAATCTTATTTCTAAATCTTTACATATTCTGTTTTAGGCTTCACCTAGTAAATCTTGCAGTTCTCTAAAAATAGAAAAGGTTTAGAAATGGTTTAATCTAGTAGCATGTTAGGAATAAAACACCTTAGACTTACACACTTCAAGGTCAGAAGGGACCATTGTGATCATTTAGTCTGACCTGCTGCACATTGCAGGCCACAGAATTTCACCTATGCACTCATGTCATAGACCCCTAACCTCTGGCTTGAGTTACTGAAGTCCTCAAATCATGATTTAAAGACTTCAAGTTAGAGACTCCACCATTTACTCTAATTCAAACCTGCAAGGTGTCTCTATCAATCTGACCTGGGGGAAATTCCTTCCCGACCCCACATATGGCAACCAGTTAGACTCTGAGCATGTGTGCAAGACTTAAGATCATCCGATAAAATACTGCTCACTCCCCTATAAGATCATCCATCAGATTATGTAAAGATTTTTACAGAATAAGTCTTTGATCTCTGAAAATCTTGTGATTTAGATTTCTTTCTTGGGAAATAACCCTGCTTATGGCAATTAACTTTTTCAGAAAGGTAGCTGAATTGCAGATA
Organism: Lepidochelys olivacea; assembly: GCF_965140295.1. NCBI lineage: Eukaryota > Metazoa > Chordata > Testudines > Cheloniidae > Lepidochelys > Lepidochelys olivacea. The sequence goes on along the minus strand of NC_140417.1, from coordinate 25,117,642 downwards.
TTGGTAATTTATTTCATTTATTGATTATATTGAGCATGATCTGTGTGTACTATAAATGTGTACACACTGATATTTATATACATTTTCTTGCAGATAGCATGCTTTGAGAATCTGAGACTAGAGCTTTCTTCTTGCCAGAAGTAACCTCCAAATTTCTGGTACTCTTCAAGATCTGATACATGTGGCTCCAAGCCTCTCTGAATAGAGAAGGGTAAACTGCATCATCTAGTGGCTTGAAGGAGAACTTTTAAAACTATTTGTTTAGAAATTAGTTTCTCACTTAAGCTTAATTAATGGAGTAGCTAACTTGTATTAGAATTGGACAAGGTGCCTACTGTAAACTTGTTTATTCAAGACACACAAGGCTTTGTTCTCACTTACACTGATTTCACATAGGCGTAACTGATTTCAGCAGTTATTCCTTGTTTACTCTGGTGTGAGAGCCTGCTCAGGCTTTTGACTCTGTTACATAATTCATTTATTTTCTGTTTTGGTAACCATTTATAAAACCAGTACTTTTTTCTGGTGCTCAGTTAACATAATTTACGCTACTTTCCTCCTTCTGCCTTGCTAAATGTAACTAGATTTTAATGTCACTGAATTGCAGAACACCTATATTTACCTATGTTTACTGAGTAGGATGTGACATGACTGGGAATATACAAGTGAAGTTATTCACTCTGAAACTGATGGTCACCTTTACTGAGGGACCTGTGGATGGGTCACAAGACAGAGCATACATAGTATCCAAATAACCCTTTTTAAAGAGGGATTGTAGAAATAAATGTTTCTTTGAAAATAACGTGTAAATCATCCCTTCTGACAATTCTCTTTACCTTCAATTACATTTCTGCCATTTTTGTTTTTAGTTTACACATGGTAATTTTGAACTGTTTAGACTGTAATCTCTTTGAAGCAGGGACTGACTTTTTTTGTTGTGTATGTACAGGGCCTATCAGAGTGGGGCCCTGTTTCCTGATTGAGCCCTTTATTTGCTAGTGAAATGCAAGTTCAAGATGGCATAATGTTCATTTAAGGGAACCAGTTCTAATAGGTACAGTAGGAGGATTACTCATATAATAATGGAAGCTCTATTTATATGATGATAGTGCCTAGAGGTCCCAGAGATGGGGACCCATTCTGCAAGGCATTGTATGTATCCGTAACAAAAACAGTGCCTGCCCCCAAAGATCTTATAATCTAATTAGATGGTAAAAGCACAGTACTGTACTTCCCATTTTACTCCTGAAAGCAGACTTCCATTTTACATATGCAAATTATACAAATATTTAAATTATACAAATATTTACTATAACTAAGAAATCCTTTATGAATTAATGAAGGACAGAATAGGTTATGAAAGTTTCAATATGGCAACATATTGTACACCTCCATTAATGTTCATAACATACTGCTTTAATTTCTTTTGAATAAAGCAAAAGTAACCGTGGCTAGAAAGTTCACTATAATATTGTTCAGTAGAAGAGTGTAGCATTGTATAAGAAGTCCAGATTTTAAAAATTATTCACATGAAAATGTGCATGGACAGTTTGTGTGGAGTTATTGTAATTGAGTGTGGAAATGACCAATTGGACATTTTAGCTGGTCCTTTGTGCATGCATGTTACTGTGTACATGTAAAAAAGCTGTGCCCACTCTATACATATAATTGAATCAATGTTTGTTTTTACATGGTATATATGGTTGTAAATTGATTCAGAGGACTGACAAAAACTTGTCTCTTAGAGGCAGTGTTTAATAAAAGGTTAAACTACACTCTGTAGATATACTTTAAAGAGTGTGTTGCCTGTTAAAGATGATCCTGATTGTACATTTCAGTGTATAAGTGTTCTGAGAGTGTTTACTCCTGGGGGAATTCTGCACCAAAAAATTTAAAAATTCTGCACATGATATTTTAAAATTCTGCAAATTCTATTTGTCAAAATAACACTATATAATCACGCCAGTTTACCAAAATAATTTAATTTAATTTCAGAATACCTGTCAGCAAGTATGTCTGTAATAATACAGACACAGACACACTCAAATTCCCCCCAGGAGCAGTTCCTGCTTCTTTACCCCCCTCCCCCCCCCCAAGCCCAGCCGTGGGGCTCCCCATGGCCCAGACACTCTTCTTCCCTCCCTCCCTCCCCACAAGAGCCCAGCTGCAGGGCCCCCCTGGCCCAGACACTCACACTCCCTACCCCCGAGCCCTGTCATGGGGGCTTCCCCTGGCCCAGAGGCTCCCACCCTCTTCCCTCTAGAGCCCAGGAATCCGGAGGGAGAAACAGACTGATGCTGGGTCCCGGGATTGCAGGGAGTTTGCTGCATGCTGCCTCCTTCCTTCAGGGTGCACTGGGAACTGCAGCTGCCAGGAACCCTCCAGCTTCTACTCCCTCATCCCCTGGCAGTGTCTTCTACTTGCAAGCTGGGCTCTGCTGGGTCCAGAGGCCCCTAGTAGTGGTCAGCAGCTCTGCAGCCCGTTTCTGTAAGGGGACGGGGGGGGGGGGGAGGAGGGAAATTCTGCACGCACAACATAAGTTCCTGGAAAATTCTGCATTGTGTAATGGCACAGAATTCCAGTGGCACAGAATCCAGGAGTAAGTGTTAAAAATAAGGGCCTATGTAGTATGCACAATAACAAGCTGGATCTAAATTATGCGATAAGGTTTCTATAGCTCTCTAGTGTTAAGTTCTGTAGAAAGCTGAAAATTCTGAGGCAGATGTTATATGTAAAAAGTTGAGGTTGTGAATTATGAAAATTAATGATCATGATGGTGTTACATTTATTTTAATATTAAAATACTTATGCTGCCCTTCCCTCATTTTGATATTTTCATTCTCCCACTGTTTTTTTTTTTTTTTAAATATTGACATAACCTCTACAATGAAGTTAGTACTATTTTGGGTTTTAGAGAAGGGCAAATAGATTTGAACAGGAAGTTTTAACAAATGGGATAATGAAAAATTGGGGCATTTGGTACCTGTAAAAGTATGGGAGGGAGTCTGGGAGTTTGGGCTTTCAGGAAGTGGTTGAAGGTTTTGTCACTAGTGATGACATTAAATGCTGCTTCTCTTTCCTTGCACCATGTGGGCAGGTGCAGGAGTGATTTGCAGGGATGGGGAGAACTTTACTTTCTAATTTTTCACCCAGCAATTAGCTGTCCTGTTGCCATAGTCCAATAACGGTCATTGCATTGAACAGTGATGGATAAGCACACCACTGACTGTTCCTGCTATAAAGTACTCAGCAGTAAAATAGTTAATGTTGACATTTAAACTGTTACCATGCTTCAGTTAGCATCCAGAGATGAGTGGGGCAGGTCATACCTCAGAGCTATTGTTTCAGGCAGTTGATATTTTAAAGATAAGCTAAGGCTAGATACTTACTCTTAAATAAAAGCTGAAGTGAAAGTCCTAGTCTGGGACTGTGGCTCAGCGTACTATATTCTGAAATAGCAGTATGCTAAGCTGTACTCAAGAACTTTTCCTGGATTGTAGCAGTGTCCACATGGGATGTTACTGTGCGGCAAGCTGGTGTTCTGTAGATTCAGCCCTGGTTTGCAGCACAGTAACTTGCCATATAGGCAAGCCCGTCGTGAACTCAAAATGATCCTTCCATCTGTGGAAAGAAAAAACATAGCCTGCCTTTTTTTTTTTTAGTTTGGCATTTTCACGTAATTTAACAGAAAAGATAGTTAGAATCTCCTATATAATACTTCATATTTAAAATACTACCAGGTTCCATGAAAAACTTGCTCTTGACTTCATTATATGTATTGTCATTCTTCACACGTTGCATGCACATCAATATATGTATTATTACGCTCTTATTTTTGTCAGATGTAATTACAGATTTATTATGTATTTTAAATATTACTTACTGCTAAGTTAATAGTAGCTCGCAAGTAGAAGGTAATAATATTGCCTTTTAAAAATCAGTATTTGCTGGCCTATTTTTTGATGGGGAGCAGTGAATATATCAGACAATTTTTTGCATTGTGTCTAATTATATTTAAGAATATTTATATCTTAAAACAGTTTTATAAAAATTAGTCCATAAGGTACACTGAAAGTCTTGGAAAAACTGTTCCTTTTTGTAGTCAATTCTCCAAACAAATTTACATCAAATGCATAATGTGAACATAAGCAGTCTTTTCCTGGTGTCACCACTAAGTTAATTTTTGTTTACCATTAAACTAGCTTCTACACAGTATAAAAATTGAGTTTCTCTCTTTATTCATCTGTAGTTATAAGAAGCAAAGTGTCATGATGTCATTACTCTTCTAATATGTACAGGATGGAATGGAAGCTGATCCATGTTATTGATTAATATAATGTAACTTTTTCCTAAAGCATGTACTTTAGAATATAGTAACTTTCTGTAAAATCTAACTTTTGAAAGGTGAAATGAAGTTCTAGTCCTTTATTTCCAGCATAATCTCACAAAATCACTTTTAATAGGGCTTTATCCCCAGCCTTTACAAATAGAGAACCCACCAATAAGTTGCTATTGAGACTTCGTCAAAATATTCTTACGCTAAAGGACAGGTACATTCGGTGCATCTGGAACTGGTATGAAAAGGATGGCTTTAAGAATCTAAGCTCACTTAAACAATTACAGGAATATGTATAAATAAAAATGAATTTAAATTTGCTAATGCATTGCTATAACTTAAAATGATTGAACATATGAGTTAAAATCTTCCAATCTTCCCTGCCTCCCCCTTTTTTCAGTTTAGTAGTATTTTGTTATACATTGCATTGCTTCTGTTTTTTCCAATAGTTAGTATGAACTGACCTGCTTGCATTTATATTTTCATCGTAGGAAGCCTTACATCGGGAACAAATGTTGGAACAGAAGTTGGCCACCCTTCAGCGACTGCTTGCTGTCACACAGGAGGCTTCAGATACTAGTTGGCAGGTATCTGCAAGATTTCTCTTTAATGTACAGGCCTAAGAACTTAATATACAGTGGGCTATAAACTGTAACTTTCAATTTATTATAATAAATGAGTAAAAATTGAAGGTTGGTTATCTCGCTTAACTGATAAAGAGACATTACTGCTAATAGACTAAGTGCACACATATGTTTATCTTAGAACTAACCAGTACTATTAATTGTTTCTAAAGTGAATGTCTCTTAAGGAAGTGATATTTACCCTTTTCAGATATTTAATGTTTAGACTTTTCCTGTGAAATGCAAAAACCATATAAACATTTTGTTTTATTCTGTTAGTTTAAATTTATTATATTTTCCAACAGGCTTTAATAGATGAAGACAGACTACTATCAAGGTTAGAAGTCATGGGAAACCAATTACAAGCCTGTTCAAAAGTAGGTAGTTCACTTCTGATTAATCATATAGTATTTAGGAAAGTTGAATGGCAGTGTCCTCCTGAAAGCTTTGAAAATTAAATAGTTATTGTAAAGCAAACTTTCAGTGCAGTTGGAGCACAAACTTTCAAATGGGCTCACTGAAGCTTCAGTGTGGTGGGATGCTGGCTGGCTGGTAAGGAGAAAAGTGTCCTGGCTCCTTTAAGATTGCCCCCACTGCCTTGGATTTCAAGGAATAGACAGGAAATGGGTGTTGGGGGGGCTCAGTTTCCTGGACCAAAGAGCAACCAGCAGGGACTGGCTCAGGTGAGGATGCAGATCAGCATGTCGGTTGTGTATTTGTACCCTGCTCCTCCCAGCCAAGACTCTCACCACAAAAGCAGTGCATACTCCATTCATGCATAAGATTAGGGTAGGATTGGGTTTCATATGTGCTGTTTTTTGTTGGGGCTGGGAAAGAATTTTTCCCTGACAGATTGGCCAAAGCAGAGTGGATGTTTTGGTTTTTTTTGTTTTTGTTTTTGTTACTGGGAGCCGGTTAAGGCATCACTGGGGTAGATAATGAGGTAAATCAAAGTGTCACAATTTAACAGGTGGCAGGCGTCCAGTGAAGGTACTTGTTCAATGGGGCAGTGTGGTTCCTTGATAAACTGGAGCTGGAAGTGGACTTAGGGGAAGGCTTCCCTCAAGGCAGCAGTAAAAGGGGGTTGGCAGTCCTATCATCTGGCACAGCGGGAAGATAACTGGCCCCTTTTTACTTGCCGGCCCTTAAACCTCATATGGGAGGTGGTGGAGGTCCCAGCAACAGGCAGAGGCCAAGTAGGGAAAGGGGAAGGCTGATGGCAGGCTTACCAAAATGTTGGGAACAATTAAAAAAAGACTGATAAACTGTGAAGTGCAGGTCATTGCCAGATATTTTCCAGATAAAAATTGTGGCTTAGTTAAACCACACCCTTGTGTCTTGTCTGTTTTCCTGTGTGGCCACAACAATGGGGTTTACAAAGTTTCACACTAAAACATTTCTTTAAGCAATTTTTGACAAACCTAAATTATACGAAATGGTAATTGTAATCAAAAGTTTTCATATTACCTCTTATTCAACATTTTCTGGGACCTTGTGCATAGCCAAAAATATGCCAGGAAAAGACATTCAACCTAGCTAAAACTTAGTTTTCAGCGTTTATTACCATGAATAGTGTTATATTAGGCATATACATGTAAATATGTAGTCAAATTTTTTAGGGTTTTTTCCTACAACAATCAGTGCTCGTTGGCCTCTTCGCTCTGGATGCAAATTTTTCAAATGTAAACTTGAATAATTCTTTGCATCCAATGAAGTGAGCTGTAGCTCACGAAAGCTTATGCTCAGATAAATTGGTTAGTCTCTAAGGTGCCACTAGTACTCCTTTTCTCTTTGTGAATATGACATCTGAGATTTTAGAGACAGAATGGCAAGCATGCTTTCGATAGCTGGATTACTGTTAGGTTTCAGAGTTACAGCCGTGTTAGTCTGTATTCACAAAAAGAAAAGGAGTACTTGTGGCACCTTAGAGACTAACCAATTTATTTGAGCATAAGCTTTCGTGAGCTACAGCTCACTAAGGTGCCACAAGTACTCCTTTTCTTTTTGGATTACTGTTAGTTTGCCAGTACATTGTGTACCATTTATTTTCTTCATTGTTATCTTATGACAGCCTGGATTGTATTTAGAAAAGAGAAAAAACAAAATCCTGTAAGATAAGAACCTACATTAGACCTTCCAAGTGGGACCTCTGTCATATACTAATATGTCAAAGTTTAGGTCTGCTAAACTTGACGCTGTACTGGTAGCGCACTGATAGAAATGAGTAGATTTTGTTTTAATTTTTGTTACTTTAATAATGAATTGTGGTTCTCGAGTCTGCTGCCCTAAACATTCTAGCAAATGCCTGTCTCTTACCAGTTTATACCCAGCCGTACAAAAAGCCACTGAACATATTGTTGCCCTTAAGATTTTGTTACATTTGTCAAAATTGTTCCTCTATTCTTGGCAAAGTAGATCTTTAATGATAGTTTAATAGAGAGAACTACTGTATGTTCAACAAAAAGTTAACCTACAATAGAGTAGTGTTTTGAGATATAGCTCTGCTATCTTAAACTTCTACTTACAGAGTCAAACAGAAGATAGTATACGAAAGGAATTGGTAGCATTACAGGAAGACAAACACAACTATGAGACAACAGCCAAAGAGTCCCTGAGGCGGGTCCTTCAGGAGAAAATTGAGGTGGTCAGAAAACTATCCGAAGTGGAGGTATTTAGATTTTGTTTATTTTTATAATCAATGTTGTAGCACTATTTGAATATTCCCAACTGCTAGTCCTTTACTCTATTCTAGCACCTTCACTGCACCAGTATATGTTTGTTGTATTAGTATTCTAGGAACAGTATACTGGAGAGTACTGGAGATGTGCGTTTTGCCTGTTATACAGTATTTTAAGCAACAAGGAAGAAGTTAATGCACAGTAATGAAAACAGTGGAAAGTATCATGAAATGTTATGGCACTATAATAAACTTAAGGCTTGACATATAAATACGCTTATTTTTTGTTTTGTTACTTCTCTTGACAAGTTTGCTAATTATTGCTTTTGTTATTAAATGTGCATTTCACCCCTTTCTTGGCGATGTAGTTACTAGGGGAATCTAAGCTCAGATGCTGCTTCAGATTTTTGGTAAAATAATGTAACGACAACTCGGGCTATTGCTGCGTGCACTGTGCCAGAGATTTTTCCCTTTGTGCTATCTGTTGGGCTGTCTCTAGCTCTCTCTGGAGTCATGCGTGTATTCGCTGGTATAAGGGGCCCGGCCAGCCGTGCACCATCTCAGTTCCTTCTTACCACCCATGACAGTTGCTGGAACAACCCTTTCTTGCTCTGGCAAGTTTACTTCCCAGTGATTTTAGGCCTACCTGTACCTTGATGACTGGCTGATCAAAGGTTGGTCGCAGGCTCAAGATAGCATCGGTGCACAGTCCGAACCATCTTCAGAGTGCTGGGTCTGCTGATAAATGAGCAGAAGTCAACTCTTTCCCAGTTCAGAGAATTTATTGGGGCAGTGCTCAACTCAACCCAATCCAGGGCCTTCCTGCCAGAGGCCTTCTTCCAGACCATGGCAAATCTGATATCCAAAGTCTTGACCCACCCAATCACAACAGCTCAAGTGTGCCTCAAGCTACTGGGTCACATAGTCGCTTATATGGCAGTTCAACATGCAAGGCTGCACCTCAGGCCCCTTCAGATGTGGCTAATGTCAGTATACTCCCTGAACAGACACCACTTGAACTCAGTACTTACAATCCCTCCCCCAGTCTTCACCTCTCTGGGCTGGTGAAAGAAGTCCAGGTCAGTAATGAAGGGGGTGCCCTTTGTGGCTCCACAGCCTTCGATGTCTTTTAGTCTTGGATGCGTCAGATCTAGATTGAGGAGCCCACTTCAATAACCTCAGGACTCAGAGTCTCTTGTACTGGGAAAAACTCTCCCTGCTCATAAGTGTCGGGGAGCTCAGGGCGTTGCACCTGGCATATCAAGTATTCCCCAGTTCTCAGCAAGGTGGTTCAAGTCCTGACAGACAGTACAGCAGCCATGTTCTATATCAACAATCAAGGAGGGGCCCAATCCTCTGCCCTACATCAGGAGGCCCTTGGTCTATGGGACATCTGTGTTAGACACTCAATTACTCTTGAGGTGTCTCACCTCCCAGGAGCCCAGAACGTGTTGGCGGATCACCTCAGCAGGTCCTTCTCCTTTCACCACGAGTGGTTTCTTGCCCGGAGGTCATCCATGTCATCTTCCAAAGGTGGGGGCCTCCGCATGTGAACCTGTTCACTGGGCAAAACAGAAAATGCCATCAGTTCTGTTTGCTGCCTGGGCACGGTACGGGCTCCTTCTCCGACACCTTCCTGCTCTCGTGGGCAGGCCACCTATTGTACTCCTTTACAATGATTGCCTTGGTTCACAAGGTTCTCCTAAATATCAAATGGGACAAGGCAAGAGTGGTCCTGATAGCATTGGTGTGGCCATGGCAGCATTGGTTCGGCATACTTCTGGACCTCTCAGTGGCAACTCCACTCTCACTGCCACTCTGCCTGGACTTGATTTCGCAAGACCAAAGCCGGTTGCTTCACCCAAATCTCGCCTCTCTGCACCTAACTGCATGGGTGCCGCATGGCTGAACCCTGAAAAACAGGCCTGCTTGGAACAGGTTGGACAAGTCTTGCTAGGTAGTATAAAGCCTTACACCAGGGCTACCTAGTTGGCCAAGTGGAAACGTTCCATTTACTGGGCCTTCGAACAGGATCTCTCTCCATCCCAATCTTCTCTTTAGTCTGTCTTGGACTGTTTGCTCCACCTAAAGCATCAGGGTCTGGCACTCTCATCTACTCCCATGGGACTTAAACTTGGTCCTTTCAAGGCTTACGGAGGGCCCCCTTCAAATCATTAGCATCATGCTCCCTACTACTTCTCTCCTGCAAGGTCACCTTCCTGGCGATAGCCTTGGCCAGAAGGGTCTCTGAGATCAAGGTCCTTATGTCAGAACCATTTTTACATGGTGTTCTTCAAGGACAAGGTCCAACTGCACCCTCATCTGGCCTTCCTGCAAAAGAAGGTGTCTCAATTCCACCACAACCAGGTCATTTTTCTACCTGTCTCCTTCCCAAAACCTCACAAAAGCTATGCGGAATGACGACTCGTACATTGGACTTTAGACAGATCCTTGCTTTTTATATTGAGAGTACTAAGCCCTTCTGCAAATCCATGCAACTCTTCATGGCAGTAGTGGAAAAGATGAGAGGCTACCTGTGTCAACCTAAAGAAGCATGTATGGATAACTGCCTGTATTTGGGCTTGCTATGAACAGGCAAATGTCCTGCCTCTAGTTACTATGACTGCTCATTCCACAAAAGTCCAGGCTTCGTCAGCAGCATTCCTTGCACAGGTACCAATCCACAACATCTGCAGAGCCATGACCTGGTTGTCTCTTCATACCTTCAGTTCATGCTGCGCCATCATCCAACAAGCCCAGGACAATGCCAGTTTTGGGAGAGCAGTGTTGCAGTCAGCATGTCCATGAACTCCGAGCCCACTTCCTGGGGAACTGCTTGTGGGTTACCTAGCATGGAATGGACATAAGCAAGCACTCAGAGGGAAAAAAAACAGTTACTAACCTTTCGTAACTGTTGTTCTTTGAGATGTTTCTCATGTCCATTCTATGACCCACCATCCTACCCCTCTGTTGGAGTTACCAGCAAGAAGGAATTGAGAAGGTGCGGGGCCAGTGGCACCTCTTATATCAGTGCATAAGTGCGCAACTCCAAAGGGCGCTAGAGCTGGCCCAATGGATGCCAGTAAAGGAAAAATTTCCAGCCACAGTGCAGGTGGCATGCACGCAGCTAGTGTGGAATGGATATCCACAATACATCTCGAAGAACAGTTATGGAAGGTTAGTAACCATTTTTTCTCCAGAGCCTACTCTCATTTTTTCTTACACACACAACTTGTTTCTCCACTTAATGTGTGGTTATTCTTATTTAAATTGAATGTTACAAAGGTGTTTTTAAATAGGTAATATTTTTGCCAACATTTGTTCTATCCATTTGGCCTTTATTAACCATTTGAAGCAAAGAGGTTTTTAGATCATATTTCTTGTCATAAATTGAAATCTTCAGTATCAAACTTCAATATTCATAAACTGTCGCTATTTTTTGGTTTTCACATGCACTAATTTTTTCCTTATAGCGAAGTTTAAGTAACACTGAAGATGAATGTACTCACCTGAAAGAAATGAATGAGCGGACTCAGGAAGAATTAAGAGAATTAGCAAACAAGTACAATGGAGCTGTAAATGAAATTAAAGACCTCTCTGACAAACTGAAGGTAGGAACAGAACTTTATCTAACCTTCTGCAATTGTTAGTCCTTGCAATCTAACATTGCTAAGTAAAAACTAGTAATAACATTCTCAAGGTAACTTTTTTTTACCACCATAGAGGGAGTGACACAGCTCTCTTTCAAGCTGGTAAATGACAATACAGACCTGTTTCATGAACCTAAGCATTTTGATTGGTGAAATGAGAAACTGAAGCAGTTCAGCTGTCCTAAAAAGTTCTTTGGACACCTATGTTGTCCACATAAAACTGAGATGTTTGTTTTGTTTTACTATAAAATTATTGAAAATAAAATGTAGAAATTGTTCTGGGATGTTTTATCTTTTGTTATGGTTCCAAACAAGGTGTGTCTTGATGGACAGTGGCTTTTAGGACAAATTGTGGAATAAATTGCTGTGGAATTACATTAAAGAAATGGAAATACAGGAGAAACTGTATCTATATGAAATAAATAAGCTTTCCATGAACTAACTTCTGGAAACGGCTTTGTAGAAAAAGGTTACAGATGGGTATTAAACTTTCTTTATTAGAGTGGCTAAAAAGGGAGTCACATCTGAATGTTCACTCACATTCAAATTAGTGCATCGTTGTCTTATAACTTAATTTTTTCTCACATTTGATCAGGTGGCAGAAGGAAGACAAGAGGAAATCCAACAGAAGGGTCAGGCAGAGAAAAAGGAATTGCAACATAAAATAAATGAAATGGAAGAGCGAGAACAAGAGCTTCAGGCAAAAATAGAAGCTTTGCAAGCAGATAATGATTTCACCAATGAACGGCTAACTGCTTTACAAGGTCAGTCATCTAGTCAAAAAATACTTTGATTTTATCTTTTTTCTTTTAATCTGTGAAATATCTTTTTCTTGGAATTCTGTTTACAGTACGGTTAGAACACCTGCAAGAGAAAACTCTTAAAGAACACAACAGCTTAGGTAGGTGTGATATTAATGTTCTTTGCTTAAAGCTGGATTTCATCTTTAAATTTTTACCCCATTAATTATATTATAGCAATCCTTATGATCTAGATATTGCTGACAGTAAGAAAAAAGCATTTAAAATTATGCATTTGGCTGTTGTTTCCTCTTAATCACTGATCATAGTTGCATTTGACCTGTTAAAATTGAAAGTAATATCAATGTAACAAAATACCAGAAGAGGGCACTGCTATTTAAAATATTCATCAAGTTTTTCTTTTGTCCATTGCTTGCTTGTGAACTCAAATATGTTTGTGTAGGAAAATGTTGTTTTAAAAAAAAAATATTTTTTTTTACTTACTTGATGGTAATTTTTGACACATTTGATCAATATGTGACAGGATCTGTCGTGCAAGAAAGTATCATTAAATTGTATCATGTGTCCTAACATAGATTATTTGGTTTGATTGTTGCGTCAATACTTAGGATAAGGAGACAGTATGGAAAGCCAATTACATTACACAGTGCTCTACATAAAATACTTCGCTTGAATCCAGAAATAATACCCTTTCTTAATTGTAGGCATACAAGTTGATGACTTCATACCTAAAATTAATGGGAGTGCAGAAAAAGGTAGTGTATCCTAAATAAAGACTAACTTTTTTCTTATAGTTGCTGTTTAAACTTGAACAAATTGTGTTTATTCTCTAAGGTTTTGTTTTTAATATTTCCTGTTACTTTTTTAAAACAAAAAATATGTAGATTGTCACCTGTTAAAAAGGCAGTCTTTTTGGTTAGACTTCAAATCTAGGTTTTGTAATGAGGCTTTTCAAAACCTAATGAGCCAAACCAGAAAGTAATAGCTTAACCTTTCTTCAGATGGACTCCCATTGAATTCAAAGGAAGTCTGCCTAAGATGTCAGGATCCTGCCACTATATTAGCAGAAATAGTTTCATTACTTTTAAAAAATCAGTGTACAAAAATGACAAAAAAAAAAAAAAGTGACAAAAATCATTTTTGTACTTGCTTGCCACCCAGACATTATACTCTTCAACTAGTAAGTCAGAAGAGGTAAGTAAATAGGCCTGACTATTAGAAGCAAGTGAATGTTTTCAAAGTCTACCTTGAGTGAAAAGTATAAGTATATACACAGCATAAATAGTAAAAACTAAATAAGATTTTTAAAATGCAGTTTTTATCGGAGATGTTAATAAAACAGATACAGTAACCTCCTTTTTCCACAAAGGAATTTAAAATGATTTTTTATGACCTGTGTCCTTTTAAGTTAAATATACTTTTTTAAACTTTACTTTTTGGGGGTTTAATTACCTATATATTTTTAAGACTGGGGTTGCTTTTTCCTTCTGTCAAAAAGTGTGCATTATCACACCATATGTAGTAATCAACCCCAGGCTTTGACCACATACAGTGTGGTGCTCATGTGTGAGGCTAGAACTGGGCATAGAGTGCTTGAGATTATAAAATGTTGGAAAAGACTTAAGTTTTGCAATAAATAATCATAATTTAAATTTTTTGTGTCTCATGAAAATATGTACTGTAAATGGTGCTAAAATGGAAAAATATTTTTGCAATAAAGGACTTGTAAAATAACTTCGCTTGGTGAATGCTGAAGATGTTCTTTTATCTGCCACACTAAATATTGATTGGAAGCATTATTGCTTTTGATCACTAATCTTATTTAATAAACTGGCACATAGTAGTTCAGATCCAATGCTTTTAAAAAATGTTTATTCTACTTCTATAGAGTCAAAAAGGTTGTTACTGCTAATACAGTATTTTTTTCCAAGCGGAATGAGTTCTTCTATAGGGCTTAATTTTGGGAGTTCCATTTTGCTTGCATATTAAGTATGTCATAACTTTTAGCATGCAGACTTATTTTTGTCAATATTTTTGTCTCCATCTTTCAAGCATGAATTCTCCCTTTACCATGCTTAACCTTGCCCCCAGTGCTATTCCAGACAGGGTTCTGAAGTTCTACCATTTCCTTCTTTTATATTTATTGACATTCTCTTTCCACTAATAGATTTCTTACTGCCGTTAACGTGCTTACTGTATTGCATGGCCTCCATGGAGATTGATGATGCTCTGAATTGTCCAGCAGAAAACACTTGTGTAGAGAGTTTGATTGACCAATGTTTGCAGCCTTTATAAGTGCCATATGCATTTTGAAGCAAACTTTAAAATACTATACATTGATCCTTTATTAGATTTTTATATAAACGGAGGCTTCTTACGTGAGGTTTGTAGCTATCTCAGAATGTGTAAAACACACATGGGGAAAACTTAGATTGATACCTAAAGAAAGTGAAAGTGTGATTAACTTTAGTTATATACTAAAGTCCCCTAAGTACCAGTTATCTCTCCTAACTCCATCCTGAATTCCAGACACTTAACTATGATGCATATTGTCTCTTACTCCTTAGTGCTAATGTCTTTTGTGTATGGTATTTCTCTGACCTACTGCCAAGTCACCGGATTGGCTGTAGATTATTTTTTTTACTGATGTAGCATTCTATCTTAGTGTCCAGAGTTTCAAAACTTTGGAATTTTAACCTTAATGACATTTTAATAATTGTTTAAGAAAGCTCTTCAGATGTGGAGTTGTTTTTAATCTCTAGAAAGCGATTAAAAAAAAATTTCCATAAGAAAGTGAGTTCACTTTTTTGTAAGTGAAAGAATGGTTTAAAACTGAAATGTCATGTTTTCAGTTAGTGAAATTGTGACGTATCCTGTAGAAAACACTTGGGTGCACCATGACTACTTTTAATCTTCATGCTTTCCAAACCATAAGAAAATTGAGGGTTAGGATTTTTTTCAGAAAGTAATATACTACTTTGGACAAGAGTAGCTTAAAGCTAAGCTGAAATGTTTTATTTATTTTTTTAAATTGTGGACTTCCAGATTACAGATGTATGTATTTTAGAACAAAAAAGTTGAAAGGAACTGTCAAATCTAGAAATTTTTCAGTCATTTCAGTTAATGCATACGCCAATTTTTGTGGTTTTACAGCCGTATTTTCATTTTGAAAATTCCCTCCCCATTGTTGTGACTGTACCGCCACCTCTAAGCACTGCAAAATGATGAGCCAAGCCCTGAAATGTAAGAGTCAAATTGGTTTTAAAATGATATTTAGATAAATAAATATATCATTGTTTTTTTTGTTGGCTGTGGGTTTTTTCAACTCTATGGGGAAGCCTTGCACTCCCAATTTGTATGTGGTCATCTGAGGTTCAAAATTTAATCTAAATACATAATCGTTCGTGTTCGCCCCGTGCATACACCCTGCACTTCTTTGTGTCCCTCTCCAAAAGGACAAGTAGGGCTGTGTGGGCGAGCTGCCCTCAGTTCCTTGTCAACCACCTTGGCCTGAGATGGAGCATTAATGTGCCATACTTTCTAAGTCTATTTAGCTTAGTTACCCTTCTTTATTATTTTTTTTCTTTAGTTTTATTTAGAAATTTAGGGGGACTTTCTCTCAATCCCTTTCCCCTTTGTGGAAGGGGACATTCCCCTTCTGAATACTGTTGCCCCTGTTTCTGCCAGGCTCTCCTGGCTTCAGGCAGTGCATCTCTTGCTGGGAGGCTATCCCAATCAGTGACAGGCATTCCAATTGTATCTGGTGCTTGGGAGAGTCCTGTATCTCACAAAAGTATTCCATCTGCTCCGCTTTTAAAGACCGAGCAAGGAAAAATTGGGAGCTAAAACTGAGTCTCTTAATGATGAAGCACTCCTTCTATCCGGCCTCAGATCCAGATCAAGAGACCCCCCCAGGACTTTGGTTGCTGAGTGCTCTATCAACTTTGGCATGTTCATCTTGATCTGTCCATGGAGAAGACCCATAGAAAAGGGAGTCATTCCCCACAAAAGGAGTTAATCTAAAATAGACCTTGGTCCCTGCAGAGCAAGACCATGGCAGAGACCTCTCATCCCACTCTGGGTATGGCTGAGGATCCAGATACTCTCGATACAATCCTGTGTCCAGGGCTCTAGGCTCACTAGAGAAAAAGAACAACAAGCATGCCTCAGTACTGAGATCTTCAGTGCCGCACAAGCCAGTCACTGCATCGTTGAAGCCTGCCCCTCTGTGAGAATGGTACCCACAACTCATTCAGTACTGTCTACATTTAAATTGGTCACTAAGATAACCTTGGTAGTGGGAAGACACCATCATTAGTACCCTCTACTTAAACCAGAGTAGACTTGCCAGAGCAGCATAGAGCCTCCGTACTGACCACAAAACAGGGTCCTGCTCTTCAAACCCGCCTAGTACTCCATGAGTACTCCATGAGTTCAGATTCTCAAGGGGTATAGTTTTGAGGGAACCAGAGTCTCCCTCGTTAGTCAGCACTGAAAGGTTATCAGTACCAAAACAAGCATGGTTGCTCAGGTCTGACCTTTCCCCAGTGCTGCTTGACTCTCCAACATCTTCAGAGAGTGCTAGTGTCCACCTCTTGAAAAGGAGGAATTCCCCTCTGATTTGAATATTTCCATCCACAGTTTGCTGGCACCTCAGA
Organism: Lepidochelys olivacea; assembly: GCF_965140295.1. Taxonomy (NCBI): domain Eukaryota; kingdom Metazoa; phylum Chordata; order Testudines; family Cheloniidae; genus Lepidochelys; species Lepidochelys olivacea. The sequence continues at coordinate 25,100,937 of NC_140417.1, read as the reverse complement.
CAAAAGGATTTCCATCCTGACACTTTTTGACAAGAGTAGGGAGCTACACCAAAGATGGGTCTGTTTCCCCAAGTTGGTTCGAGCACCAGTGAATGGTCAGGGAGTCACAACATAAGCTCATGGACATTCTCCAAAGAACTCCCTCTACCTGAGTTGCCATGCCTCTTAAGAAGGCCCTGTTGGATCCTACTAAATCCATCCAACCCCCTACAATAATTCTGCCAATGTGTAAATGGAAATATTATGTGCTGGCTTAAAACTTTGAATTTTTGTTCTCCCATCCAACACCGAAGTCCCTGGCTGTGGAGGCAGTAAACCAATGTGGCAGACAATATAATGCAAAAGCTGCACCATATTATAAGGACCAAAAGTGCCTGGATCTATTCATCAGAAAGACCTATTTATCCATCACTCTTCAATTTAGGACCGTGAAACTCTCATGGCGAAATACAATCACTCAAATATGCTAAATTCACCACCTTTATTGGGCGCTTGCCGTCTGGTCAGCATGACCTGTTTCAGGCTATTATTACGAAGTCAGTTAGCTAGAGCATCGCTACAGAACTCGTTAGATGCAGCCAATGCTGTAGCTGGATCCAAGGTCCCAAACTGCTCAAAGATCCCACTCCACTTCATTCTCAGAATTCCAGAGACCATATGAACCACCCAGGAAAAAGTCAAGGTTCCCGAGTAAGAGACCACTTGCTTCCTCTGCACCCGCTACTGAGCTGTCATTGTCAAAACTAATGGTCAGATGATAGTCTGCTCGAGAGCCTGGAAATATCCCACAACATCGAGCTGCATATATATTTTATTCACTTTCAACCCTTTGGAGGCTCTCTCCCGTGCGGAAAGAAAATGGGACAAACAATCAGATCAGACTACTGCATGCTGGAGGTTATATCAGGGTTCGCTATCCATTTTACCTCCCTCCCCTATATCCAGCCCCCTTCCCCATCCGTCTTTAGGGACCCCCTCTCACAAGCATCTCTTAAAGCAAGAAGTTGATTCACTTCTGCCAATGGCTGCTGTACAAGGAACTATTCAGCACAGAGGAAAAGGGTTTTGCGCCCACTCTTTTCTGGACCCAAAGAGGAACAGAGAATCGAGATCGATTTTGAATCTAAGACAAACAACTTTGTCAAGTCACAGAAATTCAGGATAGTGCCTCTCTTAGACATAATTCCATCACTAGAATCAGGGGATTAGTTTTTGGCCCTCAACCTTCAGGATGCCTATTTTCATATCACAGTTCACCCATGTCTCAAACTATTCCTGTGCTTTTCAGTAGAACACCTGAAGTATCGAGTGCTCCCACTTGTTCTTTCATCTGCCCCAAGTGTGTGCTCAAACGTGCAGGTGGTGGTCACAGCTGACCTCTGACATCTGGGGATAATCATTTTTCCATACCTTGATGGCTACTCAATGGCTGGCCTTACAACTAGGTTTTCAATACCACAAAGATAATGAGATCCCTGTTCTGCAAACTAGCGTTGCAGTTCAACATCAAGAAATCCCCTTTTGAGCCTGGTATTAAAAAAGAAACGTAGGGGAAAAAAAAGTACATAGGAGCCTCCTTAGACACTGTATCAGCCAGGGTTTAACTCCCCACCTCCACCCTCACCCCAACAGATTCTCAACATTGGTAAATCTCATCTCAAAGATTCATATCAGCCCACAGACATCAGTAAGTTGTCTTCAAATACTCAGATACATGGCAGGTTTCCTTTGTGATGCCACTTCCCAGGCTCTGCCTTCTGTGTTTCCAGGGTTGGTTCAGGACTGTTTTTTACTCTGAACGAACACAGCTTAAACAGGTTCGTGTCAGTCCCTCATCAGGTAAGAGACTTTCAATTGGTGGACGAACCCGGATAATGTCTGACCAGAGATTTGGTTTGTTCAGCCTCCTCCCTCTATCACCATAATGGCAGATGCATCTCTGGGCTGGGGGCACACTTAAGGACCCTCACTACCCAAGGCAAAGAGTCTACCCAAGAGAGACAACTGCACATTAGGTTTCTTGAGCTGAGGGCAGTCAGGAATGCTTGTATCCACTTCCTGCCTTTAATCAAGAACAAGTCAATAAAAATCCTCATGAACAACATAGTTTGCATGTTCTGTATCAACCAACAAGAAGGGGCAAGGTCCCCCTTCCCTTTGTGATGAAGCATTAAAGCTTTGGAACTGGTATATAGCCAATTGCATTCTTATTTCAGCAACTTACTGAAACAGAACAGGTTAAGACTACCTCAGCAGGCATTTCTCACAGGACAATGAATGGGAGTTGGAACCTCTGATTTTCAGTCAAATTTTTCTGACTTAGTGGGTTCCAAAAATAGATCTTTGCCATTGTGACCAACAAGAAATGCAAACATTTTTCTCAAGAAAGGGGATTGGGTCCTTTCTCTTTGGGAGCTGCCATCCTTGTTCCATGAACAAGAAGTCTTCTATATGTTTTTCCCCCCATGCCCCTGATTCTGAATGTAAGAAACAAGATAAAGCATGACAAAGCCAGAATTGTATTAATAGTCCCAGTGTGGCCCAGACAGATATGGTATCTTTATCCAATTCACCTAGCCATCGGTCAGGCAATTAGCCTTCTGCCCGCTCCTCATCTCCTTTCCTAGGATGCCAGCCTCACTCTTCATCCCAACCTGAAGATACTGTATCTCAAAGCTTGGCTCCTTGATGATTCATGGGACTAGTCAATAGGGAGGTACAACAGGTATTACTGAAGAGTAGGAAAGATTCCATGAGATACTTACCTCTACAAGAGAAAAAGTATCAGCCTGAGGTGTATCCAGAGAAGTGTTCCACCTGTTGATTATTCCCTCTCAATCATACCTTGATTACCTCCTAGAGCTAAAAAAGATAGGATTATCCATGAGCTCTATCAGGGTCCACTTGGTGGCTATAACAGCCTTCCATGCAGTGGTTGAGGTATTCTCAGTCTTCCCATCCTACAACTGTAAGGTTTCTGAGAGGATTGGGGAATCTTTTTTCCCCAAGTTAAGGAACCTACTCTTATTTGGGAATTTGATTTAGTACTTAGATCCTTTATGGGCTCTCCCCCCTTTGAGCCAATGACTATGTCTTCCCTTGTTAATTTATCTCCTATGACAGCCTTTCTGGAGACCGTCACCTCTGTTTATAGGGTTGGAGAAATAGGGGCTCTAACAGCAGAGCCTCCATTTTACAGTATTTTTCAAGGACAAAGTTTCATTACATCCATGCCCAAAATTTTTACCCAAGGTGTCATCTGAGTTTTACCTGAACCAAGTTATCCACCTTCTGGTTATTTCGCAAATTCTAGAGAGGATGTCATTTTACACACTTCAATGCTTAGGAGGGCATTAGCCTTTTATGTGGACAGAAGTAAGTAATTTAGGAAGCCACCCAGACTGTTCATATCTGATGCAGTTAGCTCCAAAGGTTTGGAGGTTTCCACCCGGAGACTCTCTAAGTGGATTTCTGTCTGTATCACATTTGCTATAAATTTACAGACATATGGACTCTTCCTAGGGTGTTGGCCCATTCCATAAGATCTCTATCTACATCTACGGCATTGCTCAGGAATGTTTCTATTCTGGATATTTGTAAGGCTGCCACATGGATTTCCATACATACCAGTTTTCTAAATCAGATACTGCTATTAAAAAGGTTATATTGTCTTCAGTCGTGGACTTAGTGCCGAAACCCCCTCCTCCAGCTGGAGGTACTGCTTGGTAGTCACCTGAAGTGGAGTGCCCAAAGGGACACTACTGGAAGAAGGAGGGGTTATCTCAGATTATGCAGTAACTGGAGATCTTCGAGATGTGTGTTCCTATGGGTGATCCATTATCTGTCCCCCTTCCCCTCTGCTTTGGAGTTTCCTCTGGGGGCCTCATGGTAGAGAAGGAACTGTGGGCAGTTTGCCCACACAGCCCTATATAACTTTGGAGTGGGGCACAAGGTGCATGCACAGGCCAAATAGGCACTAATACCAAAAATCTCTGATTAAAGGTGCAAGGGGTATGAGCACACCTGAAGTGGAGCACCCATAGGGGGACACATTTCAAAGAACTCCAGTTACTCACACCTTGTGCAGTAAGCTCTCCTCCTTTCTTTCTATCTATCTAGAAAAAATAGGCAGCTGCCCCACTCACATTCTCCGTCATGCTTCCCCCCATCTCCTGTCACCTACTTCTGCCCTGTATTCACTATGCCCCCATATTTCCATTCCTTTTTCTGTAATACAAAGAATAATAGAGGCCCCAGCAGAGGTCAGGCCCTCGTTCCACGAGGTGTTATTAATATGTAATAAAAGACAGACCGTGCCTGACCCAAAGAGCTTACAATCTAAAGAGTAAAGACTGTGTATGAAAAAGGAAGTATTGTTATCCCCATTTTATGTATGGAGAACTGAGCCTCGCAAGGACTGTGATTTGACCATGATTACAGAGGAAGTCTTTGGCAGAGCTGGGAATTGAACCCACTGCAGGATGTTACACACAGGACCATTGTGTTTCCACGAAATCTCGTTGTGTTTTATTGTGATGAGACTCCAACCAAAAGAACCCAAGGAAAAATAACCTTTGCCAATGTAAAAAAAACAAAACTCTGTGTGTGTGTGTGTGTGTGTATATGTATGTATGTATTTTCAAATTTTAGGAGGGATTACAATTAAAGAGCAAAGAAAAAAATCACTTCAGCTCCAAGAAGACTCTTTAAAATAAGTATAAAAATATTCAAATTAAGAATAAAATATGTAAAAATGTTTTTCCCCCCTTAGTGCAAGGATTTAATCTTTTTTTGTTCAAAACTAATAATATACTAATGGTAGGAACTGCTTGTCTCTCAGTGCTGGGGGGTTTGATATTTCAGTAAACTGCAGCATAAGAAGGTGTCAAGGATTGCATCATCTTATATATTCTAAATTTATTTTTAATTTAAGTCTGTTGGTGAACACTGAGTTAAATCTTTGGTGTAACTATAGATTTGCCAGTGGAAGTAGAGTCAGGTGTGTGTGTGTGTGTGTGAGATTTATGACATAGCTAAACTGAAACAGGTGTTCTAGTTGGTGCTAAATGTAGGAATTTTTGTAAAATGAATCAGTTACTAAATTTGTTAAATAAAGATTTTTAGAAATAGTATAATATTTCTTGAAGTACATATTTTTCATTCATTTTCATTAATAACTTCCATAAAATTTAGTATTAAAGTTTACACTTTAAAAATTGAACATACTTTTAATTGAATATGTTAAGTATACTTTCCCAATATTTTATGCAACTAGGTCTAAAAAACAATCTGTAAAATTTCTAATCTCCAAAAAATAATTCTTAACTATTTCAACAGAATAAGTCTTGTCTGCTTGTATATTCGGTTGATTCATCATATTGAAATCTGAGAATAACGCCTAATTTACAAATATTTTAATGTATATTTCAGATTTTATAGTTAAATCAGTTCTAAGATGATGAGGAGATGTAAACTGAAGTGTTTCTTTCTTTACTAGAGCACTTTCTTTCAAAGAGTGGAGGGGACTGCACTTTTATTCATCAGTTCATAGAGTGCCAGAGTGAGTACAGAGCATTCATCACATTGACTTTAAAACAAAAAACCAAAATATCAAAAATGAAAAATACATTTATCAGTACTGCTTAATATTTCTGCAGTAGTGGAAATGCGCTGTAAGTATAGAATTACGGCGTTATGAACTCCAACGAAGTTGACTCTTTACGAGTAGGAGATATCTTTGTTGCTTTTGTAAAGTGCTGAGCACATGATCTGTGTTTAACACTTTAATCTATTATTACTTTCTATCAGCGAGAGAGCATGAGTGCTGCCATGTTGCCGTATGTGTGTAAGATTGACCTAATTTTGTAACATTCATGGAAAATAAGAGAAGCTGGAAGCCTGACTAACATTGCCAATTAAAATAAACATTGCAGGCTGCAGCAGACAGATAGGGATGAGGTAATGGTGCCTGTTGTCTCTTCTCTATTTAGCATTATATATGTAATTTCTGATAATTTTAAGGTTTTATAATGCAGCTTGTGCTAGGTCAAGTGTGACTGCAGGAACGAAACTATAAAAGAGACTAGTATTTTCATGTGGAAATATAAGATTTTCCAAAAAATGTAAAGAAATGGAGCATAAGTGCTTACTACTGATCTTGTAGGAAGGCAGATAATTTTTGTGCTTGAGGTGAAAAACTTGCTTTTCAGAGCGAATGGTTTTCAGGATAATTAGTAGAGAAACAGTCATGTCTGCATGGAGCAAATCTTTAAGGAAAAACTCTGTTTCTACTTAGCTTGTTCTGTGAGCTGGGACAGGAGCACGAGCTGGGGAGAACCCTGAAAGCACTGTGAAAGCATAGCTGGAAAATAGAACTCTTTTTAATAGCATGGAGACGCCAGAAAGAACACTGCTTCCCCACACACACAGTACTGTTGTGCTAGGAAGGTTTTTACAACATTTGTTAGGTGTAACTTTAAACATTTAAGTTAAATTTATGAATTAATAGAGCAGAGAGAAGTATGCATAAACAGAAATGAGGCAATACTTTTCTTTGACAATTGATTTTTGTAGTTATGCATGTTGACCGCTGTTGTGTTTCTTAGATTCACTGCCAAAATGTAATGAACATCGCATAGTATGAATTTATTGGTGGGTTTCTGCTTTTTAAGGTGAGGAATACAGTATTATACATTTAATTTATATCAGAATACTCTTAATGCCCATTTCAGAAGACCTAAGAAAAATTATCAATAAACCAAAATACATGAAATTAAATACAGGTTAATTCCATTAAAAAATGGCTGTATCTTCCAAAACTTTCGGGACTGATCCAAAATTTCTCAAGTGGAGACTTAAAAAGAAAATTATCTTCAGTAGTTTTAAGCTTTCTGGAGATTACTTAAGGCTCCTCTTTCCAACAGAAGGCATAGTAAAAGTGAGCTTGCTGGCCTAATTGATGAAGTGAACTTCATTTTCAGTGGTATGGTGTATGCATTGTTTGCTCTTTTAGCTAATTAAAATTGTATATTAGTTGACCTTTTAGCATGAGATCCGCAAACTAAAGCGGATGAGCACTTCTATCACTATAAGGATACAAAAGTGATCATCTTGATTTAACTAAAAGATTTCAACATGCCTTTGAAGTAAGAGAGATAAGAAAATAAAAGATAAAACGTATTGAAAGAAGTGGGGAGAATTTGATAGGTGAAAACACCAAACTTCAAGAACCTGATCAAATAGTAATATTTCATTCTTGCTTTAAAAAAAAAATGGAGCCACTGAATGAGGAATAATATGTAAATATAAATAAACAAACTTTCTGAAAGAGTAAATTTATATTTCCTTCTAAGCAGATAAGAAAAGAAATTGGAAATTCTAAATGGGCAGTTCCCAAACTGTAATCTGGACTATCAGAATGCCAACCCTAACTGTTCAGAAATCATGAGTCAAGGCCACAAAAATCATGAGCCTGAAAACAGATACATTTTGGGTTTTGAACATTTAGGCTACACTTGTCACGCTTTCAAGCTTTTCCTTGCAACAATGAAGGCTAGAAATGGATTTTAATTAAAAATGAAGGCTGTGATCCTCCTGTATTCACAAGACTCTGGGAGCTGGGACTTTAAAATACACACCAAATATTATCACTCATGCTAAAATCACCAGAGAAAGCAACTGGGCTATGATTACAGCTAGTCCACAGAGCTAGCCACATTATACTGACTTTTCTGTTTGTTTCCAGGAGTTTTTACAGTTGTCCAGGTTTTTCTTTCCACAGGGAGAGACTGGAGATCTGTAAAAATGCCTGAAAAGGAGCTGTCAGTCTAGCTTCCTCTGCTAGTGTTTGCTGCTACAAAAGAGAAGTAGAGGAACCAGTAAGACTGGATATGCCAGGCACCAGCAGGGGAGAAAGGAATGAGACAGCTATACAGTGTGTCCAGAAGAGAAGAGGATGTTGTGGTGGCTGAGCAGCATTTCTAAGGGCACAGAGGAGGAGGGAACGATGTCTGCAGAGATCGGAAGAAAGGGGAATTATGTGGTAGCAAAGCACAAGTAGGGAGAAAGAAAAACAGAAGATGAAATGAAGAGCATCAGAAGACTGTGATTAACTCTTAAAGAGAACAAAATACTTACTGTGTTCATAGATATTGTAATCCATGTAACCAGCTACTGTCATCGCGACAGGGATGTTATGTGATCAGTAATGGGAGTGAAGGTAGTTGGTGCCATCGCAAATTGGGGGCAGGAGTGGTGGCATATAGTTCAGAAGACACTAAGGCCTGAATTTGCTGAGGAGCCTAATGGAATTTACAGCAAAATCCCCATTCAATACAATGGAAATTAGTCACCTAGTTTCCTTGGGCTTGTTTGAAAATCCCAGCCTTAAGATTTGGGCCACACTATGAAAAGTTTTGTGAAACCCTGTTTTGAATGGTCTGGGAGGACAGTAGCTTGATATGTTTGTTAATTGCTCCTCACCTATTCCCTCCATTTCTCACTGCTTTTTGCCTTAACTGCTGGACTGCTTCACCATATTTATAAGGTGAAATCCTGGTCACTTTGAAGTCAGTGGTAAAACTCTCATTGATTTCAGTAGGGCCAGGATTTCACTTTTTCAGTCTTTTGTTAGGTCTGTAGTGATACATTGCTGTTAATGTGGGACACTTGATTATCCCAAAAGTGGTGAAAACAGTATGCAGATAAGAGGAAAGTGATGCAACGTGCAATTTTCCTCCTATTTTAAGCTTTGCCTTTTTTTTTTTTTCTCCCATTGGTATTTTAACCTTTGCTTCTGTGCTTTTTTTTTAAATAAAAGTGGGTATATTTTATGTACAACTAACTGTTCCCTTAAACTTTTAAGCAAGTTTTTTATTTTTAAAAGTGGAAATTTCTTTTAATTATTTTACTGGTTATTTCTATTTTCATAAATAACATATGGGAGACATTAAAGGTGACCGACAAAGGGGAAAATTGGGCTTGTGACCTTTTGCTTCTTTCTGATATATTAAATGGGCTTAAAGTTTTGTCTGCCCTTGAAGACGCTCTAATGCTTTGTCTGAATATTAATAAAATGATAAAGCTTAAAGAGTTACTTGTGAGCAATTAAGGGAAAGCATTTTTAGTCAGACTTCAAACATGCGGGATAATTATTTTTTAACTCCTATGTAACTTCAGACACTGTCACTTTGGATAAAAGATGTTCTTGTTAAAGATCCAACATGTTTATTGTGAGCTGATGCACCTAAACTGTTCTGAGCTTAGAAGACTTAACATTATTATTACTAGAGTAGTAGTAATAATTACAGTGCACTATTGTGCTATATGCTGTATGAACACACAGTGCCTCAAACAATGGGGTCCTAGTCCATGATTAGGTACGATTATTGTAGTAATACAAATAATAATAATAAGACAGTCCCTGTCCCAAAGATACTAAAATATAAATTAAGAAGACAAAGGGTAATTCTAAGGTAGAAAATCAAGCAGAAAACCCTAAAAAAGCCCCCCCAAAACCCTTCAGGCCACATTCATTCATCATAAAGAAGCAAACATGCAATCTAACTTTAAAACAATTATTTGCACTTTACCTCTGAAGTACACAGTCTCAGTAAATAATTCTTAAAATAAACTACTATACTGTATAAGCATGCCAGCTTCTCAAGGAGCAGTCATTGGAGAATATCAGTTCTGGTATGGTAATCAAAAACTTTAACAAATGCATAAACATATTCAGCCAAAAATATGGATATATCTGTTTTTTTTCAAATAGTTTACTTTGTAAGCCCCTCTCGAAAATAAGTTTCTCAAAAATATACAGACAGGAGTACTTCAGATTCTCTAACAAATCCAGTGTCTGCTAGCCTTACTCATGTTGAGTAATAACTTACTGCAGAGTTGTGGAATAAGGTGCTAATCTTAAGTAAAGAAAGCCGAATTTGGTCCTATGGTTTTCTTTGCTTACTTTCTTGCTACTTCCCTATTTGGGGTTGCAGCTTTTATAGAATTCTTCCAAAACTCGTGATTGAATTCCAGGGTGTTGTACAGATTGGTCTCTCTAAGGTCCGCTAATACCCAGTCCATGTATCAAGACTTTGCTTTCCCTCTTGGTCATCTTCCACCCACAACCACTGCAAGAGCAATCATACCAGTATAGCTCTCCGGTTTCTGCTGGATATGCTCAAATCAGCATAGCCTAGTTTTCCTCAATTTGTTTTCAATTGGAGCAACCCCCACATTAGTCCCTTAAGAACCTCATTTTGTTTCCCATCACGGCATGTCTTTCCATCTGAACATCTTCATTTCTGTAGTGGAGAGCATACTGAAATCTTTTCTAATGGCTGGCCTAGTCACGGTCCCATATATTTGGATGGATCAAATTAGTTTTTTACACTGTAATTTTTAACATTATTGGTATCTTCTTGTCACAAGGAACTGGAGTCAGTTCCCTCCATTTGCACCAAAATGCTGGGCATATCGCAGGATGGCACCATAGGCACCAACCATTGATCCCAGGTATTTAAATTATTTCACACTTCTAAGCTGTCTGTCTGTGATGTCCTTTATGGTCCTGCTCCCCACACTTGTCATAGCCTCGATTTTACCAATATTCACTCTAAGTCTAGCCTGCTCAAAACTATGTTGCCACATTCCAAAGTTGGTTTGCAGGGTCTCAAAATCTCCTACATATATCACCAAGTCCTGTGTATTTATTACTATATATAAATATGGCCAAGTCAAAACAAACTTTTCCATTTGCTTTGAACTTTGTTGATACTTCATGGCATCTTGCATACTATTGTTAAACTGTTGTACAGTATACAAATGGAAAACATCAATAGCAGCTTTTAATCAATCAGCTGTATTCATGTGTGATGTTGGGTTTACTGAAGAAGTTATGCCAAAAATCAAACTGTGGTCTGCAAAGCCTGTATTAAACTCATAAACTGTCTCCACACACATGAACACACTATGAATCACTGTGGTGGAGGAAACGTTAAAAATTAGTTTTTTTCATCAGAATTCTTAATAAAAAACATGTAGAAAATACACTGCTGAAAGCAATTTGAGTTGGCCAGGAAAATAGACCAAGGTCAAAAAAGACCAACTTCTTTTTTTTACACTAATTGTAGACTGCTTTTAGTTTTGACCATGCATGGATTTGTGCAGAGTCCAAAATCTGCAACACATTTTGCTGCCCTAAACTAGTCACACATTCATTCTAACTAATTGTTTTATGATGTGACTGCCACTGTTACGAATGGAGTCATTCTCATCTATAAATCAGGCAGGTGAGTAGCTAATGTGGATGCAGGATTCTTATGTTCAGCTCCTTCTCCAGGGGGGTGGGCAGTCTTCCTCAGGTGCTTTTTTGCCTTGCTAGAAGAAACTGTGGCTGGTGTATATGTGAAATCCAGTCTTTTTTTTCTGACCTCAGCAGAGTTCTGTAACAACATGGAACAAGGCAAGACAAAGGATACTTCTCTTTTTTTGCCCTGCTCCTCCCTTCCTCTTGCCCCCCCCCCCCAAAGCCAGGAAAGAAGGGTTGAAAATGCTTTGGGCAGGAGATCCATTGTGCCCCCGCCCCCAACACACACACACAATCCACCCACCATGGCTTCATACAACTGCTGTAGCTTGGTCTGAATGATTGGTGGGAGAGGAAATGAGTTGTGAATTGGGTGACTATCCTGTGCTTCAGCAACCTCTCAAAGCACTTCTTCACTGTGAATGTACTCAACAATGTGGCTCAAGATTCCATCTTGTTAACGGGCAATATCTTGGCTACTTGCATCCTTGCTTTAAGATCTTAGTCTGTTCTAGGGTGTAGATAGCTCCTCTGAACTTTCTCTTTACTCTCCAGAGGCATACTGGGGACTTAATCTTGAAAGGTCTTGGAGAAAAAAAAACTACCTCCCCACTCCGGCTTTGTATGGGAGACACTCATTTTACTTGATTCCTCATCCATCTTTTTCATGAGGCAATCTTTAGTGAAGTACAGACCAAGAACAAACTTGAGCATTGCTTTTGCAGTCAGGGATTTAAATCCAAAGCTTCTTACAGCCAGAGGAAAACTAAAGATAACCAACTCTAACCACTCTTGTCTCTCCTTACCCTGTTCAGCACTGGAGGGGTATTTTACTGTTACTTTGTATCTGGAGCAGGATTACCTCAAACTCTTGGGTGCCCATCTTTTTGAGTAAACATTTTTACTATATTCAGAACAATCACTACAACTATTTCTCCCACTTGAAAAACAAAAACAAAAAACTGTATCTTTTCTGCTCCAAAAAAACCAGAACAACACAAACACACAAGCAGATCTTCCTGTAATGAGAAAGGGGAGAAGAGCTGAAGATTCCATAAATTGGTTAGGGACCTTGCTATTAGAATCTCTCATATTAATTGTGGCTTTTTTTTTTTTTTTTTACACTGCCCATCACTGTATTAAGATTTCCTTGATTTTTGGGAAAACGAGGACAGTTCCCATTCGGGTCTTCCATAACAGGTTCTCTAAGGCACTTACTTAGCAGTGAGGCGCAAATAAGACTGTTACCCTGGGAGTCAAAACGTTGTGCTAAATGCCCGCTGTCCAAGCCCATTTGAATACATGCTCATCATCCCACTCTTCTTTTTGTGTAAAATGGCTCTTCTTATGGCCATCTCTGTGGGCACCTGGTCACAGGAACTAGAAGTGGAGATCTGGGGAGGCTATAAATTCAGAAACTCCACTTTCTCATAAATCTAGTTTTTCTAAGAATCTGGTAAATGCTAATTGTTCTCAGTTTGACTTTTCAGTCATATATAAAAAACCGCTAGAATAACTTTACAAAGTAAAATTAATCCTTCATTAATTAGCTGAAGTATTTAAGAATGGATATTATTAAATAGTAAAAGCAAATACTTAACATAATTTCTGCTGTATTCATTATGCTTCACATTATAGCAAAGTTATAGTTAACTGCGTGATGATCTGCTTAGTTTCCCATGCCAGAATCAAATTTTTGTTTAAGCAGGGGTATGGAGTAATACTGTCCTCTTTAAATTTGGTCATGGAATGTGGACGACATAGACATGTACAAGGAAATGTTTGCTGAATATGGACTTGGATAGTAACATTTATTTTGTTTGGCAGACAAGTTCATAGACGAAGGACATCTAACCAAAGTGGAAGAAACAAAGCTTTTGAGAGGTTAGATTTCTGATTTATATAACTCATTTTGAAACATGTTTTATGTAATGGGTCTGTTTTAAAATAAGTTTCTGATTTAAACCAATAACTTAGTAATATTTTTGTTAAATACTGGAAATATAAGGTAACTTTTTAACAAGTCCACAAAGAGAGTAAATATAGTTAGTGTCCATTGATACATCACTATATAAGTATTTTAGGGGGAGAAACCAGAAGGAAACTATACTTTGAGGGATGGGGGTGTGTGGTGGACTGTTCTTGACTGACTTACCTGTGTATTTCTCATCCAAAGTTTTTTTTTTTTTAAAAAGGAATTTTTTGCAAATTAAAATCTCTCACTACTAAATAAATTTCAGACTGAGTTTTTTCACTGAGCAGAACCAGAAAATATTAGTCTTAGTTAACAGATAAGAGGGAAAAGGTGTGGGTTTTTGTAAATAATCTAGAAATATCCTAACAGTGTTAAAATGAACCCTAATCTTATAAACCTGCTTTTTTAAAGATAAAACATGAATGTGCAACCCTTTAAAGTTTGTCACTTTCTTGTTTCACACTCTTTTTATAAGGAAAACTAAAATACAAATATTTATTTGGGCAACTTAAGTCCCTTAATATTAATGAGCCTCATGTTGCAGAGCCAAAATCAGGAGTGCTATAGATGTTAGTAATTTATGATAGTCCCCACATTGAGCACAATATTAATAGTTTAATATTTTGTTTGTTCAGTGGATATAGTGGTAAAGTGCTGACATTTAACCATTAACATTTTCATCCTTTTTTTTCATGAATGTTTCTTAATATATCAGAGTATTGATTTCTGCCCATTTATTAGCATAGATATTGTTACATTTAAACATATTTTGGTCGTTCAGGATTCCAACTTTGTTTTTAGAATTACTTCATCTTCTCTGTGCAACTCCATTTTAGCTTGTTGCCGAGCTTGTATAACTCTAGACAACATGCCATGTTTGGCAAAAGAATGCATACAATAAGCCTAACTGTAATTTAACACTTGCATGCCAGTATTATCTTGCAAAATGATGAGCTATTTTTAGTATCTATTAATAGTGTAATAAGTATGGTGTCGTCAAATTTTAAAATAGACTTTATTTTATTGTCTCATTTATTAAAGTAACTCACTTTCACTATTGAAAGTGTGAAAAAATGGAAATGAAAGAAAAATCCCAGGAAAGAGCTTTGTGTTACCAAATTGTGGTATATAAAAATTAGGCAAGTTTTTCATCAAAGTGCAATACTTGCAGATTTTGAAAAAGTGAGCTTAGTATTCATGAAAGTAGGGGACGAATAAGTGACTTACACTAAATAGTTGTACAGTTAGCTATTGGGCCAGATTTTGATCGCAGTTACATTGCAGTAAACTCTGAGTAACTGAGATCAGAATCGGACTGCTGAATGAATTTCCTTCCTTAAGACTGCCACTGCTCCTCCTAAAAATACCCCTATTATTTTTGATATTTGTTTTAGGCTTCTTAACCAAGGATGACCAAAAAACTACCTGAACATTTGGTGTCAACAAATTTTAAAATAGACTTTATTTTATTATCTCATGTATTAAAGTTACCCAGTAATACTTAAAATGGCTATTATCTGTGTAAATTTTTCCATCAGTGTTGAAAAAGACTCCTTAGTTTGTAATTTTGGTATTTTGTTTAGCAAAACCTGAAAAATCTAACATAACATCTATGATAAACCATAAATACATTCATAATTGAAGATTTAACAGTTCTTTAAATATAAATAATATTGAAAGTGTGAAAAGATGGAAATGAAAGAAAAATCCCAGGAAAGAGCTTTGTGTTACCAAATTGTGGGATATAAAAATAGCTGCCAGAACTCATGAACCATCATTCTTCGGGGAATGTGTATGTTGATGGCTACCACCTTCTTTCTTGACTAACGTCTGTTAACAAAAAATGAGGTATCTTGTTTGTTGTTTACTTTCTGTTGTGACTCCCACAACTGGATATTCCTCTGACATAATGACCTGGTACAATCTTTTTTTACTTTGTCTGAAAGTATGAAAGGAAAAAGTGTATTCTGTTAATCTATCTGTCTCTTTCCCTTTGACTACTTGTCTGTTTCCCAGAGCAAGGACTTTAGTTTCTGTTGAATTTGTTTTTGCTTTTCAGTTCCATGGAGTCATTGTGTGACAAGAAATAGCAAGTTCACGATATCTGATATCAAATTATGTAAAAGAAAGTTATGCCAATCCCGATAGGTTTCCCATGCACTTATTTGTCTATAACTGCATATTCTTTCTTCCCTCTTCTGCCAGATGCTTTTTTTTTCTTTTGGCATGTACATTAAATATCAGCAGGTGAAGACAGGATTTGTGATAGTGCTTCATGCTGATATGGAAGGAAAGACTCTATACTGGGAGCATTATAATAGCTGTCTATCTAAATCCCTCATTACCTGGCACTTGTGCCCGAGGAGAAGGGTCCTCCAATTTGTGGGTAGACAATTGTGCTATCCAAACAAGCCAGAGCGCAATGAGCGAGGAATAGTTTATTATATGTGTCCTCAAGCCTTGATGATGAGGGCATGATTCATAATTCTTGTCTTTCGGTCCACCACCATTGTGTCTGCGTGCATCCATCTGAGCTAAATTGAAGTTCAGAAATAAAATTAAGCTATTACAGGCATATAAAGTGAGTCTTTGGCCTTGTTGAGTCAAGCGGACTGTTGCATGGGAAAAGGATGAATTAGTTAATGAAGTCCACTACCCTTCCCGTTTTCTCTCTTTGTGAGGTCTCTAGACCTAGCCAAAAAACTGCTTTCATGGTTCCACTAAACTTCATGTAACTATCTAGTGGACAGAATATAGGAGGCTGATCCATAAGCCCTTTCAGAGGTGCTTTTGTGCAGACATGTAGACCATTTCCTATTAACATAACCTAAACTTAAAACTATTTTTTAAAAACTAGTTAAAATACTGATGATTCACATTACTAAGATTAATCTTTATTCATAGTTCATTTCAAATTTATATTACAACACAATGCACGTAGGCATCTATTGCTGTTGTTTTACTTATTCAAAACACTGCAAAATCAAGTTTTGTTCTCAGCAGCATTTTCTTTCCATCATGATACAATATCTGTATTGTTCTGGAAATGTTGCTGCTGTTTTTTTCTGATTTGTTCCCGGAAAGACTGAACAAAACAACCAGCTTTTACACTGGGTTCCAACTGGCAAGAGTACAACTTTAAACAAAAGCTGAGGCTATCTACGAGGCAGTTACCATCTCATGTTAGACTGTAACATTAAATATGTGATCCTACGGCTGTTTAATTCATTTTGGAGTGGGATTTTAAAGCCACAAGAAAAACCCTGGCTTTTATTAAAGCACAAGTGTAACAGTTTTCTTCAGTTCTGCACTTTAAGCAGCATCTAGCAGTAGATCTAGAATTTCTACTAAAAGCCATAGGAAACACACACACATTTTAATTGAGGTTCTCTTTGTCTCTTACAGAAAACCAAGCAAGAGCAAAAGAATCTGATTTGTCAGATACTCTTAGTCCAAGCAAGGAGAAAAGCAGCGACGACACTACAGGTAAATTTGGGTGTAAATTTCTGCAAAATGGCTTTGGTGTTGGTAAGTATGTTAAGGTTTGCTATTAGAATCTAGAACATAAGGTACACTTTATATTTCGCTCAGCCAAATCAAGTGTAATTAAAGAACAACATGAGATATAGTATTTTGCTACCTTGTAACCAGTTTGGGGTAGGGGGAGAGAGAGGACAGTAAAGGTTTCTCCGGTCTGTTTGTAGAATCTGTTTGTAGAGCTTGACTCTAGTCTACCTGCTGTTTTAAAGCAATTTAAATTTTTTGTTTAGATGCCCAAATGGATGAACAAGAGCTAAATGAACCTATTGCTAAAGTATCTCTTTTAAAAGGTAAACAAATTTCCATATTTTTTTAACTTTAAGATGTAGTGTGACAGACCCACATTCTGAATAATACATGTGTATTTTATTTTAGGACTCTATATTTCTGTCAGATGAATATTTGTAGTTAAGTGAGAAGTGCTCAAGTTTAAATATTTAAATTACTTTATTAAGGAAGTATGTTTGAAAAGAAATTGTGATTCATTCATCTGAAATTAATGTAGCCAACTGTTAGTGTAGAGATAAGTGACATTTTAAATTAGAGTAATCTTTTTTCCCAGTTCACACCAGTACTGTTAAAATAAATCTTCATGTATAACTTAAAGCACGAGTCAAGAAAATAATAGTTTCTCTTTGTGTTCTGTTTCTTGGTTAATAATCCGTGTATCTCTTCTGGTCATTGTTACTCAATAATGCTTAAAATGGCTATTATCTGTGTAAATTGTTTCCATCAGTGATGAAAAAGACTCCTTAGTTTATAATTTGGGTATTATTTATATTTAAAGAACTGTTAAATCTTCAATTATGAATGTATTTATTGTTCATCATAGATGTTATGTTAGATTTTTTCAGGTTTTGCTAAACAAAACAGCCTACGTTGGATATATTAGCTTTGGACATTTAAATTAGAAAATAAAATTCTTCTGCATGAGACCTTCATACTGCAGTCAGACTTAAAAATGTATTTACTATTTAACTGCAAACTTGCCATGTTCAGCAAATTAATTTTTTCAAATTGATCACATGAAAAATAGTTTAAATACAAGTGATAAAATATTAATATACCATTATATTTAACATGTTGAAAGGTAAACTTTTGCTTCAATTCTGTAATTATAGATTTTTTTTTCTTTTATGGTCAGCAATGACACAGTTCTTATGTTGGGTTACAAATAAAAGGAACACTACTAACTTTTTGTTTGCTCGCAAAACCTGGAAATCATACAGAAACCTGAAAGGCTAACATAAAATCTCTTCCTCAATTGTATATGTTTTCCCAGTTTTCCCAGTATATGTTTTCCCAGTTTTTTACTGGAAAAGATGAGAGGTTTTTATATCTGAAGTACTTCAGATCAATTACAAAATGTTCCGTGAAATAGCTAACCAACAAAAATATAGCTTATATAGCTTATTTTGGCAGATTAGAGCCTGGTGAAACAGTTTAAGAACTCAAGTGTTTGAAAAGTCAAGGACATACCAATGAGTTTGGTTTTGTAACTGTAATTAATGCCATTAATGGGAACGTAGAGATATTCACTGACTTCATCTGCCAGTAGATAAAATTTAATACTGTCATGTTCCATAAGTGAACATAATTACTTTAATAATTTTAGTAGTAAATTTCAATGTGTGGAATGTGTTGCTGCTTTCGAAGAAAAGCTACATGAATATTACTGGTTGTGAATTTTAACAACATGTGTTGTTGAAGTAGACAAACCTTGACGTACAAAATACGTGTGCATACTTCAGAATGTGTTAGTCTGCAGTTCTTCTTAAGCAAGACAGAAAGCCAAGAAATAATTTGCAATATGTCATGTAGTAAAATAGCAAATCCCTGTTCAACCCACATTTCAAATATATATATTTCAACCAGGAACTGATTTCTAATGTTGAAATGTAATTCATTAATCCCTCTGTTTTTAATATATTAACTTTTGTCTTAAGGCCTGTGGTTGAAGAATTATAATTCAACTATGTAAATGAGTTCAAGGCTGAAATTTGTAAAACAGGGTATCAGACCATGAAAGAATTCACTTATTTAAATATCAGTTTGTCTTGTAAAATATGCATTCTGTACTGTAGGCAAAAAATGCCTTATTACAGAGGTATTACTTTTACCATTCTAAAACAATTTATTTTTTTTAAGAGCAATTCTGGAAGTCAACATGATTTTAATCATGTTTTTGGTGGGGGAAAAAAAGTAATGGTGGAAAAGAGCTGGAAGACCATCTAGTTCCCTTTCCTATAATATGCAAGTGGGTTCCTATTGATTTATTCATGAATGCTTTAGCTACCCTATATCTGCTTATGTCATGTGAGAAGAGAAGGTTTTGGCTAATCAGATCCCAGCAAAATCAAACATTAGTTCTCTCAAACGGCACTAAAACCTGAGATCCCAAATCAGTCACGTTACTTTACTTAGGCCACTCCTTCAAGCAGGTATAATTATTCACACCTGTGAATTATTTATATGTGCTGTAACATCGTTTCCACAGTTGAAAATCCAAGTAGTCGTCAATACTGAACTTCCAAATTATTTCCAGCAGGAAAGTAATTTTATTTTTTATATTTTAGTATTTTGTCTTGCCATACAAGAGAAATAATACTGCTGTTGCCCCTTCTCCAAAGTCTCCACCCCCTCCCTGCCCCTACTGGACTCCTTCCCCAAATCCCTGCCCCAGCCCCGCCTCTTCCCCACCGCCTCCCCTGAATGTGCCGGTTTCCCGTTCCTCCCCCCTCTTTCCCACAGCTTATGTTGCGAAACAGGTGTTTCGTGGTGGCAAACGCTGGGAGGAGAAGCGGGGATGGCGCGCTCAGGGGAGGAGGCATAGGTGAGCTAGGGCAGGGGGGTGGCGGGGAGCAGCTGGTGGGTGAAGAGCCCCCACCAATTTTTCCCTGTCAGTGCTCCAGCCCTGGAGCACTGACAGAGTTGGCACCTATGACCTCATTGATTTGCATGCTGAAATTGTTTATTGCTCCTTACAGTCCATTATTATGAAATATCTTTTAAATATCTTCAGCAACAAATCATTAACTTCTATTGTAATAATTTCACACATTGCCTGTAAGCCAGCGATTTTATTTAACAAACTTTTCAGAGTGCTGCATTAGGCATCTCACTTCCCTCTCTACTAAAGAGGACCTTACTTGTTAGAGTAGGACTCAGTTGGCTTAGCTATGCATTAGTAGAGTCATTGGAATACAAAAGTTTTGTTTTTTTTTTGAAATAGAAGCTGTTCCTGGGGCTTCTAGGGAAATGCAGAAGTGTCAGATGGACAACTAGTGTTTCAGTTTGTTCAGTTATTTACTTGAATGTAGAAAACAACTTAGGAAGTTACTGTAATTCATGGAACAAGAGGATGGTGATACATTTAATTCTGCTTCCATGTGTGTTTTCTATCATTAAACTTGTTCAAATTTGTTAATGCTGTTTCTATTTTATACAAGCCGAAGTGTGGAGGAAAAAATCCATAATACTTTTGTGCATTTGCCAGACTGTTTTGTTGATGAGGTAATGTGTTCATCAGCCACTAATAGAGGTTTCTTGAACTTTGCCTTTTGAAGACAGGCTAAGTCTGTCAGTGGTTGATAATTTCAAACGAAAGTTGAAGAATTAAAAATAGGTGTCTGTGTCCAACAAATACAGCACCAGGAAACAATCAAGGCAGCTAGCACTGATAGTTCTTATCACCAACTTCCTAATGTTTCTTTAGATTGCAAATGATGTATTCAGTTGTTACTTAATACAGTTGGCATACTCAGTGTTTCAGGAATTTGACAAAAACTTGTGATTTTAATCTAATTTATTTGATTTCAGTTGAACAATTTTTTCAGTTGAAAGTTTTCCCCAGAGGGAGGCTCGCTATTGGATAGGGTCCTTCAAGGCCCTGGAAGTGAGCTAGGTGCCTCAAATATGAGAGCTGTGCAAATGTCTGTCTTCATGAAATTTCTTCCACAGATTCTGACTGTTATGGATGCACATGGATATGGGACAATTAAAAGGCAGAGCCTGGCCAGGGTTCTGTGTTTGTGTATGGACACTAAGACCACTTCTATAAAGGCAACCATATAGGTGGAGTTCTCTTGGTGCCTTTTTTTTTTCCTTGCCTGCCATCAGATTTGGAAGTGTTGGTCTGATCTGGGTTTTATTTTCCCTGTAATTACTTTCTAGGGCATTAAAATATATTTGATGGCAGATTCTGACATTGGAAAGATAATTTTAAATTGTGTGGGAAATGTTTCCACAAGTTGTCCCTCACAGACCATCATAAGATATTCCTCAAATGTTTGTGACATGGCTCACAGCCTTAGGAAGAATATCCATGTTCAGACTTCTTGCCTTGAACCAGGTTGGTGGGGGAACAAATGTCTCATGCCTTGGCACAAATTATACTAACTTTTACACAGCAGTTCTAATACTGTCCATGGAGACAAAATAGAAGAAATCCTTGATATTTAAGGAAGTGATTAATTTATTCTTTCAGTGCATTGATACTTTGATATAGGGCACAAGCTTTAAGGGTTGGCATATAAAGCCAGCACTGACTTCTGTCCCCCCTGGAGTTCTGATTATCTTAGATACATATAACATTGGGCACTTGTCTTGAAGCTATTTTTAATGTTGCCCCTTGCGCCTTTTTCTGATTTGAGTAAATAGCAAGTTAGTCTGCCTGATATCACCTGAAGACTTTCTAATCTAGTGTAATTTGTCCTCTTCCTCTAGATGTTTTGGAAGTTGGATGCCTTCTAGACTTATGATGGTGATTTATACTTCCTTTTGGATTTGCTCATATATGAATGGTTAAGGGAATGTTTTGGGGAAAACTGCTTATTTCTCACTTTTCAGAACTCTCATCCTTGCCACTCTCCAAGAGATGTCTATATAAACTAGAAAATTTGATGCCCTTTCTTTCCCTATCACACTTCACTTTGTGTCAGTGTCTGCTTTTGGGAGGGGGGTTTGTCCTATTTTTATCTTGGCCTTATTACTTCTTTTATAGGTCACAACTATTTGTGAGGTCAAGAAATATTGTTTTGATGAAGAACTTACATCTAGATAAATATTCTAAAATATTTTGTTTTTCCTTTCACTTTTTTCCCATGTGAAAGATTAACTCTTAAAGATTGAAGTGGTTTACCACTGAGCAGTCTTCAAATACTGTTTAGAACTCTCATATCACTGATAAGTTTACATGAATTCCTTCTACAAATTTTTGTGTGGCAATTAGAGGGAAAATCGTACAATATTTATTTTGGGATGATCATACTCTAGTCCCATTTAGACTTAAGAAAATATTGTGTGCTATTCTAGATGTGGAAATATACATTCCACAAATTTTAATGGAAACCCTTAATTAAAGCTCGAATGGTCAAAACATTAAGCCCAGCCTTTTAGAATTGCACTCAAAATTCCCACAAGCAAGGGAAAGAGCAGGTAGATTGTGTGTTTCAATTCTGATTAAAGTTGTTCTGAAATTTGCAAAATTATACATTTACAAACTAATTGCCACACAGTTGAGTAATCATTGATTACTATGTAGAGCTGGTTGATAACTTTTTGATAAAATTTTCTTTGTTGGAAATATTGATTCATAAAAACTGGAGCTCTTTGAGATGTACTGGGCTCGAGGAAACTATGTCAAGAGAGGTTTCTCAGGTTCCTGATGGAATTTCTGGTCAAAATAAGAGCAACTGACCCCCTGACGAGCCTGGTGACTATGGCAGTCATTTGGAATGCGGGAAAGTCAGGCTGAAGTTCTTGTTCTACCTGATTCCGGGCAGGTACTTGAACCCAGGTGTCCGACGTTCCAGGTGAGTGCCCCTAGTCACTGGGCTGTAGAGTCAATTTCTCTTTCTTTCTCTGACCCAATTAATATTTATGTATATAAAGTGGAATAGCTCAAACAGGAAAGAGATCTGAGTTCAAACCTCTGCTCAGAATCAATCTGTCCTGTTTGAGCTGTTCCATTTTGTATAAATAAATATTTGTTTGGTCCGAGGAGGGTGGGGAAGAGGAAGAAAACCCACAAGTATGGCTATTGCCTTCTCCCACTCTGTGGGCCTGTCTGATAACTTGAATAGTTTTCCAGCTCCTAAGGAACAGTGTTACTGTTAAAATGGAATCTTCAATTGATGGCAGAGAAGCTGCCCACCAGAGATCTTAGCTGAGATTTCTACTCTATCTATGGGTGGGGCACTACTTCTTTACCATATCTGACTTGAACACAACTTGTTTTCAGTACATGAATGAAAAGGTTGACAACCTCATTAGGCAGGACAAAATGTCCAACTACATAAGCATTTGTCTCTGGGAGACTGAGAACAATACCTCTATAATAAAGAGAAACTGTGGTCAGAAACTCTGGTAGACCATAGAAGAAAATGTTTTGTTCCGTTTTTTCAGTATTCCCTTTTTGTCCTTTTTTATAATTCCACTCTGTAAAAATCTAAACGTTAAAAGTGTGTTCTTGTTTTCTTTTTAAAAAAGCTGGAATCATTACTTCCCTATCCACAAGGCAATTGCTGTGGAAATTAATTGTAGGGCTTAATTTTTATATCCTTGTAATGATCAAAAAGCTATTCTCTTACATTTCTTGTCTCTGCTGGAGATGTTGTAATGGACACCTTACCTATATTTTGAGGATATAATAAGACACAAAATTGTGGACACAAGCAACATGATATATATTAATATTCAGTTTGACAAAAATCCAATTTGTTATATTTTAGGGGAGACACCTGCAACAGTGGTCAGCCACAAAGAAAGATCCATGTTCAGGATGTTAACTACCACAGCATGGAAATGTATAACGCTACTTTGGCGTTCAAGGGGAAAATCCATTAATATGTGGTTAAAGAAATTGCAAGAGGTCCAAGACATGGAGTTTATTACTGCACGAATAAGACAAGCACAAGATATTTTTCTGGAGAGATGTGATATGATAAGTACTTTGTGGTGGTATGGTGAAATAGCTAGCTAAGAATAAGAATAAGAAAAATGATCATTTGAGACAAGCAACTAACTAGAACAGTTATTTCCTTGATCTAATATATAGCTAAATAAATAAACAAGTATAAACAAAATATAACAAAAGTATAACTTAATACTGAACTATCAGTAGTAGTTTGGACTCTCCAGCAAAAGTATCTCTGGGTCTTGACTGGGGTTTTTCTTTTGCCCAATATAAATTAATTTTAGTTCTGTATGGATTTTGGGATTGTCAGTTTATTAACCATAAGCTATGTAATACATGCTTCTTTTGTTTCTCATGTCTGATAGCTGGACTGTCGTGTTCTTCCTATTTTTCTGCAACCAGACAATTGACTTGAATTCCTTGAAGTTTCTACCTTCCATTGATTTAATATGTGTAGTTTGACTTTGTCTGTTTCCCTATAAGGGCCTTATTTCACAAACCCTTATGTGAATAACACTTACGTGAGAAATGTTAAATGCGTCAGAGTTTCAAAGATCACATCTTAATATTGCAAATTCCTTGGAGCTAGAACTGCCTCTTTCTCCTGTAGTCTACCGAGTCATACTACTGGTACTCCATTATTAATAGACAATGAGAATGATATGCTGTTATTAGTTAAGGTTTTTACACGTTTGTTTATATGTTTCTCTTTTTTCTGCTACTTGAGCATTCAGTAATTTTAAGTTGAAAAAGTATTTTGTATTTATTTCAGACGAATATGAATATTTCTAGTCCATTGGCACAGATGATTTCTTTTTATTCCCTGAGGTCTTTTATTTATGCAATTTTATAAATAATACAAAAACTTTGAGATGGGGAAGAACAGATTTGACAAGTTTTATGTATTCATATGTATTTTATGTAAGCATAATTCATATGCTTACCAGTATTTGAGCTAAAAATACATCCTTAGACATGATCTCAGATTAAAGGAACTTTTAATATTTTCAAAGTAATGTCACAGTGAAGCAAGTTTTTAGGCCAAAACTTGGCTTGACTTTCAGTTGGGCCGAACATCTGCTTTTCCTGTTGACT
Organism: Lepidochelys olivacea; assembly: GCF_965140295.1. Lineage (NCBI taxonomy): Eukaryota > Metazoa > Chordata > Testudines > Cheloniidae > Lepidochelys > Lepidochelys olivacea. The sequence continues at coordinate 25,076,103 of NC_140417.1, read as the reverse complement.
TCAAATGGCTTGCTCAGCGCTTCTGTAAAATCAGGGTGCTTTCATGTAGGTGCCTACCTTGAGACACCTAAGTTCAGAAATGTTAGCCCAAGTATGGCATTATAAATCATGTTGTGTTTTATATACTTGCATCATTGCTGAAATGACATACTGAATTCTTTCTGCTAGCAACTTCTGAAGTTGACTTTCAAAGAAACGGTGTACGTTCTTTATACTTTATAAATTACGTTACATGCACAAAAAGAACATTTAAAATGAAATATCAGCAACATTAAGGCTTCTTGAATATAATCCTGAGATATGCCAATTCTATGCAATATTTAAAAAAAAAAGTTTAAATTTCACTAAGTGTTATGTAAACGGGGATTCCTTGTATATGTTATGTTTTTTTTTTGCATGTTGGATATAACTACGATTGTTTTACTTTCATTTCACTCAAGATTAAAACAAACTGCTAAATAGATTAATGTTTTTTGCTAACTTCTACCTAACCCAGTGATAACTATTGTGGCTAATGTTGCATGATTGAAGCCAAAAACATTGCCTGTCTTTATGTGGCAGTACAAATAAAGTTGCTATGAAAACTTATGCTTCAAAATAAAAATGTTCTTTTATCAGATGAATTACAGGGTGCACAATCAGAAACAGAGACTAAACAAGAAATTCAGCAGCTGCACAAGGAGCTGATTGAAGCCCAAGAGCTAGCTAGAACAAGTAAACAAAAATGCTTCGAACTTCAAGGTGAGACAGAGATAAAAAAAGATTTGAATGACTGTCCTGTAGAATCAAATTTAAGTGCAAATCTGAATAATTGTCCTTAAGTAAATATATCAGTTAACCTTAAAAGGGGCTGCTTAAACCAATTTTGTCTAATACAGTAAATATTTTGTTTTACTGCCCATATGTAGAAAAAGGTATCTTTAACCTGCCAGTGTCTCTAGCTTATAAGTAATCTTTTATGCAAAACCTAAATTTTGGGCCTAAATTGATGTGACAGTCTCCTTTTAGCAGTACCACACCTTTAAGTGAGTTAATGAAATGCAAAATTTATTTATCTGTATGTATTCTTTGATTCATCTATTTTAATTGGACAATAAAGGTAGTTAAATGAGTTCAGTGATAGCTAGATCATTTTTTAGACTCCCCATCCATACGTCCTGTTACAATCGTATCAGTGCAAATAGCAAAAGTGTTGGTTTACTTTTGCAGAAAACTATGTAATGTAGTTCAAACTCATTGTAGTCAACATTCTTTTGGGAAATCTCTACAAATTTCTTTCTATATGCTTTCCCCTCGCACACAGTACAGTTGCATTTCCAAGACAAAATGACTGGCAATATTAATTGTTTACAATCTAAGATTAATTATACTACTACCAAAAATCGTTTAAAAGTATTAACTTTTTATTAAACTACTTACATATGCATTAGCTTTGATTTGTTGAAATCTGATTATTTTAATCTTTCAAACTCCATTTTTGGGGAAATAATTTGACTTTGAGATTAACTTTTAAATTATTAAACTATACAGCTGAAGATTTTTTTAAAATTTTGAACTAATTACAACTTAGGCACATTTCCACTTTCATTTATAGCACTACTGGAAGAAGAGAGAAAAGCCTACCGGCTGCAGGTTGAGGAGTCCACCAAGCAAATACAGTTTCTGCAAGGTATGAAATAATTGATTTTTCTCTTTACTCTTTATACGTCAGGTATAAAAGAAAATACTTCTGTCACTTTTGGTGGCATCGGGTAACTTTTATAAAAGGAAATAATTATCTATGAATCTTAGTCTAATTTCTCTTGAGTGTAGTTGAGAGTTGAACTGTGTCAATTTATGCTTCTCAGTGATTCGTACACTACTGATTCATTGTATTTTCTAGGTTTTAGCAGAAAATAATCTATAGTGTGCATTTTTTCTCTTTCCCTTTCACCTTTAGATTCTCCAAAAAGGCCTGCTGTGCTACCTTACATTTGTCTTTTGACAGGCATTCTGAACTTGACAGGCATGCTTAATTCTTACCGTGATTTAGGTTTTATGCCCTGATCAGCTTCTTCCCTTATTGGTAGAACTTCCCTAAATAAGTTCTTCTTCTGTCCATTCCAAAGCAACTTCCAAATTCAAAATCTGAAATAATAAAAAAAATTTAGTGAAACCACTGCCTATACTTTTATGAAGGAATGGCATTGCATTACTGGCTGTTTCCACCTGAGGTAAATAAGCAAACTGTGAGTTTTCCAGCCCAAAACAGATAAAGCAAAATGGAATCCAATGTTTACATCATTTTTACATTCAAACTTGTAGATCTGGAAGCAACCATCACCAAGCTAAGGAAGAACAACTTCTAATGAGAATAAAAATAGCTACAGCAAATGAGTTTACCACTCGCACTGAAAAGTGTATAGAGTACCGCATGTGCCTTCCGGCTAAACATATTTAGGCCTTTCCCAGGATAATGCCCTCCTGCAGAAAAATCTGAGGAATAATCTGAATGAGCTGGTTGCTCTGTTAACAGCCTAGCCGAAAACTGTCTTCAACCAACCAACCAACCAAAGCAGTAGCAAAAGTGGGAAATGTGCTTCTGGAGGAGGAGGAGAAATCTCAACAAGGATCCCCTCAAGTTGTTTCTTTGCTATTCTTTTGTAGAGTGGGAGCCACGGGCAAAAAATAAGCCTCAGTGCCTGCCCACAAACCTGGCAGACCCACACTGAGGCTGTGGGCCTCTGCTCTAACTCTTTGCTTCTGCTAGCTCCTTAGCTCCTTGCCGGTTATGCTTTACAGTGAACTCTCTCTGGTTTCACTGTCCCCAAGGACTCCTGGAACAGGGGTGGCCAACCTGATCCTGAGAAGGAGCGAGAATTTACTAATGTACATTGCCAAAGAGCCACAGTAATATGTCAGCAGCCCCCCATCAGCTCCCCCACCCCACTCCCAGTGCCTCCCAGCCACCAGCAGCCCCACTGATCAGTGCCTCAGTCTCCCTCCCCGCACCTCCCGATCAGCTGTTTCGTGGCATGCAGGAGGCTCTTGGGGAGGAGAGAGGGCAGTGCAGGCTTAGGGGAGGGGGCAGGGCCTTTGGCAGAGCCTGGGGTTGACCAGTGAGCACTTGCTGGCACATTGGAAAGTTGGCGCCTGTAGCTCCAGCCCCGGAGTCGGTGCCTGTACAAGGAGCCGCATATTAACTTCTGAAGAGCCACATGTGGCTCCGGAGCCCCAGGTTGGCCACCCCTGTCCTGGAAGATGTTCTAGTATATTTTCTAGAAGATCTGCATGGGGTTAGGAAAGTGGACAGTGGTCAGACTCATCGCACCTCTGGCGCACCACTCTTCCTTGACCCACATCTGTGATGTCTGGAGAAGAGTGGGGGATGGGAAGGGGTAGTGCCACAGAAGCAGCTGAATCCCTACCTCCCCAAGAGTAGTGCTCCCTCCATCCATGGATGGGAAGAGTAGGGAGACTGTGAGGGCCCATGTAATTAGTCCTTGTATAATGAAAGGGCTCAGATCGGATGAGGCAATGGCTTTTGTCTGTTGCCTAAATAAAAAAAGGTGTCATGGAAACTTCATTTTAATAGCTCTCCAAATTACACCCAGTGTTTCAGAAACCATTCTAACACTGCCTGGCAGCTATTGTTACAATGAAGATTACCTTACAGCATGACCATATTTTTCAAATGCTAATAGCTTTCTAAAAAAATATTCTCTGGATATGAATCTTCTCATGTTTGACCCCAGCCCAAAGGATTCTGAGACCTTTTTATTCATTAATAACTGAGACTACACTAAAATTCAAAATTTTTCAAGAAAAAATATTCCTTACTGAAGGAATATTTATTGGTCCTTTGCCAGGTTTGATGGGGGAATAAAAATTAAAAAGTTATGCTAAATTTATCAAAAAGGTTTTCATGGAAACCAGAGAGATCCCAGAATAGCCAATAGCCTGGTGGTCGGGGCATTCACCTGGGATGTAGAAGACCCTGTTTGAGTCCCTACTCCACTGAATATTTTTAGAGTGGAACAGCTGCAACAGGAGAGATTGGGAGAGACCCACCCTAGAATAACGAATAGCTTGATAGTTAGGGATGTAGACAATGGTAGAGCAGGGACTTGAACCGAGATCTCACAGATCACCGGTGAGTACCCTAGCCACTGGGATATTGGCTATTCTGGTGTTGGAGAAGGGCTCTCTCTTACTTATTCTTACTTTGACCAGAAAATCCATCCTGGACCGGAGAAACCATTCCCATCCAAAATTTAATCCCAACTATGAAGTTAAATCTGGAACTGAGTTGCTAGAGATGTCATCATTAATCTACTCAAAGTATAGTTAAGGGAGGAGTTTTTTCCCTGTAGGTTTTCTTCAAATGTAATAAATAAACCTTAGAAAAATCTATACTTGCATACGTTATTTTCCAGCCCAGCTGCATAGGTTGCAGGAAGATATTGAGAATCTTCGTGAGGAAAAGGAGAATGAAATTTCAAGTGCTCGAAATGAATTGTTATGTGCTCAAGATGAGATTTTGCTCCTTCAGCAAGGGGCAGAAAAGGCTGCATCAGAACGAGAAACTGATATTGCTGCTTTGCAAGAAGAGCTGCAGGAGGTGCGGGCTGAACTTGAACGCTGGCGGAAAGAAGCCTCCGAATACGAAAAAGAAATTGTCAGTCTTCAAGCCAGTTTCCAGCTGCGATGTCAGCAGTGTGAGGATCAGCAGAGAGAGGAAGCTACTCGTTTACAAGGTAAGAAAGTCATGACCCATCCTGATGGGAACTGTCACAATCACTTTGATGTCTGAGTGGCAGATATTTAGAATTAAATTACTCAGGTCATTATTATTGTGTATTTTCTTTACTATCAAAATCCATAGTGTAAACAAATTTGAAATTTAACTAGAAACTTCGCATGAATACACTACATAATAATTCTACACTGCTTTCTGTCACTTAAATGGGAATTTAAATTTTGTCTAATTGTTCCTATAAGATATTCGTTATAAACGTAGCTATGCTTTTCATTGAAATAAGAGTATTGTGGCACTAGCTGAAAAGCATGGCAAAGTCCACATATTATAGGAATATACATTACTACAGGAGTTGCAAAGTGTTCAGCAAATCTCTGTAGCTATAATCTTCTAGACATTTGGCTAAGAGGCCTGGAGGATCCACTGGCTTCCAGTTCACTTCTGCTGCCAGTTCAAGGAATTGATCCTTTCAGTGCAGTCTATCAGCTGTCAAGACTATTGCACTCATATTGGGCAATACAGGTTGCAAACCATGATCACGTGAGAGCAGGCAACAAGGCATTTCTCAGAGGAGGGAATCCAGCTAGGGAACAAATTCCCAAGAGAGAGAAAACTAGTCTGGAGTCTGGCACATTTAGGTCACACTTCAAGATCTACCTCTTTCACAAAAACTTTACCACAATAACAAGAGTGACACAACTACTTCTCCCAACCAATCTCTTTCACTACAAGAGGATCTTATTTTTTCCAAGGAAGAGCCATAGACTCCAGAAGTTCACTAGGGATCTTGTTGTGCCAATCTGCTAACCTGCGATGTGCTCAGATACTACAATGATGGGCACCAATACAAAAACTATATAGATGATGAATGGAACTGCACCCTACAGTACTGCACTCCAGTAGCATCTTACAGTGTCAGCCCCAATTCTGGTGTGTATCTTGAACCTATGTTAGAGGAAAGAGTGATACAAACTTTCCATACTGACATCTGCATTAAGAAGTTCAAGGAGCTCAGGATACAGATTATAATATACAGTAAGAGCAGTATAAATTATACTTGTACTGAAATTTCTTCAGTGGTATGTAGATGGAAGTTGGGACATACCCAAGATTTAGAATTCTGCATTAATTACTCTTTGTGAAGGTCTCTGAGGTATGTCTACACTGCAGTTAAAAACCTATGACTGGCCCATGCCAGCTGACTCCGGCTCGAGCTGCGAGGTTGTTTAATTGCAGTGTAGATGTCCAGGCTTGGGCTGGAGCCTGGATTCTAGGGCCCTGTGAGGTGGGAGGGTCCCAGAGCTCAGGCTGCAGCCTCAACCAGAAAGTCTGCACTGCAATTCAACAGCTCCAAAGCCCAGGTCAGCCGGCATGGGCCAGCCATGGGTGCCTAATTGCAGTATAGACATACCTTAAGAGAGCTTTGCCTAATCCAGTCTCTTGTCACTGCATCCCCAAGTCTCTTTCTCTACTAGTTGCATTGGTTGCTGATTTTCACAGATGTGATTTCAAGCTTCTAATGTTTGCTTTGAATGCTTTGTTATGTGGCTCTGACATGTATGGCAACTAGTAACTTCTGATTCTCCTGAACTCTACTTGTGCTAATAATTTTGTAGTTAGATGTCAGTGGCTGGAAAAGCAGATGCTTCAAATAAACTTTTCCATAACTTTTTCTGTTTTCAAATTCTAGTAATAGACATCTAAAGACTTTTTTTGGTAACTGTCTTAAATTTTTATAAGAAATAGCAGCACTAAGAAATAGTGGCTAAGCGGCAGTTCTGCAGAAAAGGACCTGGGAATTACAGTGAATGAGAAGCTGGATATGAGTCAACAGTGCACCCTTGTTGCCAAGAAGGCTAACGGCATATTGGACTGCATTAGTAGGAGCATTGCCAGCAGATCGAGGGAAGTGATTATTCCCCTCTATTTGGCACTGGTTAGGTAACATCTGGAGAATTGCGTCCAGTTTTGGGCCCCCCAGAAAGGATGTGGACAAATTGAAGAGAGTCCAGTGGAGGGCAATGAAAATGATTAGGGGGCTGGGGCACATGACTTATGAGGAGAGGCTGAGGGAACTGGGTTTGTTTAGTCTGCAGAAGAAAAGAGAGGGGGGATTTGAGAGCAGCCTTCAACTGAAGGGCGGGGTTCCAAAGAGGATGGAGCTAGGCTGTTCTCAGTCGTGGCAGATAACAGAATAAGGAGCAATGGTCTCAAGTTGCAATACAGGAGGTCTAGGTTGCATATTAGGAAACACTATTTCACTAGGAGGGTGGTGAAGCACTGGAATGGATTACCTAGGGAGGTGGTGGAACCTCCATCCTTAGAGGTCTTTAAGGCTAGGCTTGACAAAGCCCTGGCTGGGATGATTTAGTTGGGGCTGGTCCTGCTTTGAGCAGGGGATTGGACTAGATGACCTCCTGAGGTCTCTTCCAACCCTAATTTTCTATGATTTTAATCTAAGTGTTGAAGTGTCTCAAACTATTAATAATGTTGGCTTATAGTTTGATATACGATATATACTAGTTCTGTGCCACAAAAACATTGTATAACATAATCAACTTGACAAGTTAGTTTTTACAAGTCCTCTCAGATTTTTCCTTGTTACTTTTTCAGGGCACATGAAACATTATTTCTGTGACTATTTTACTCAGAGTAACTTTACATTGTTTACAGGTGAACTTGAAAAGTTGAGAAGGGAGTGGAGTGATCTAGAAGCTGTATGCCTCTCCTTAAAGAATGAGAATACTTTGCTTGCATCTGAACTTCAGCGACAAGAGAAGGAGCTTCATAGGTAAGAGCTACTGACTCTAAAGGTTATGTTGGAGATCCCAGGGTATGGCCACTAGTTAAGTTGAGGGGATGGAAGGCCATAAGGGTGGAGGAAATCTCCCTGCTGAAGGCCAAGGACTTCTTCTCAACCACCCTTAATAGAATTCAGGCCTGGCTGGTTTGAGTAAGCTCTTTTGCTCTTAAAACAATGTTGCAGCCGCAGATAATGCCTTATACTGTAAGGTTTGCTGACGCCAAGTTAAAGATAATAGGAGAGAGACAGCTATAAGGCCAGACAGAATGTGCTGGTTGTTTAAGTTGCTAGGAATGCTTGTTAGAGGTTGCAGGAAATAAACATTGTTGTAACCCATATAAGGAAGGCAGAGTATTTGTGCAAAGTTTTAATTGGCTGATGTGTAGTGCAGTAGCATTAAGGAATATAAAAGTGTGTGTAATGACCTGCTCTGGTGTGCAGGATTTGAGATTCTATTCTCCCTGTACCTTGTTTGCAGCTGCAAATAAACTTTTCTACTTCTCCACCCCGTTGTGATTATTGAGTGACTCACACCGTGTAACAAACCCCTGCTGTTGTTTTGCCTTTCGGCACTGGGTGCTGGCAACAGTTACAAATGGTCTTAGCTCAAAAGGTTTCTATAACAGCTAAAAAGGACTTCAAAAATTAGGGGCCAATTATGTTTTTTGTTTTGTTTTTTAAATAGCATGTACACAAGAGAACTGGAGTGTATATTATGCATTTTATTAACTTTTGATTTACAGATCATTTTGGTCAAAGAACAGTTCACGTTTACAATTAGTTACGTTTACACATTTTGTGCTCCATTCTTTAAATATTTGTATATTACTAATGAACATAGAATATGCTTCAGATGACACATCCTATTTTAAATTAAATTTTGCCACTTTAATAGGGACTTGGGAATATGCATTCTGATGTCAGTTAAACTTAGTAAAAGTTGTCTTCCTTTACTGCCCAAAAGAAAAAAAAATGTATAAAAACTTGGATTAGAAAATGCTTAACATTTGGAGTTTGCAAATAACATTGAGATAGGATTACAGGATCCTCTATTCCAGGGGTCGGCAACCTTTGGCACCTGGCCTGTCAGAGTAAAGCCACTGGCTGGCCGGGCCGGTTTGTTTATCTGGAGTGTCCGCAGGCACAGAGCCCTGCAATTCTCACTGGCCACGGTTCGCCGCTCCCAGCCAATGGGAGCTGCAGGAAGCGGCTTGGGCCGAGGGACTAGCTAGCCACTGCTTCCCACAGCTCCTGTTGGCCGGGAACGGCAAACCGCAGCCAGTGGGAACTGCAGGGCTCCGTGCCTGTGGACACTCTAGATAAACAAATGGGCCCGGCCTGCCAGCGGCTTTACCCTGATGGGCCGGGTGCCAAAGGTTGCCGACCCGTGTTCTGTTCTGTCACATCACTGATGTTCATGGTTAAGGCTATGATTTTGTCACAGAGGTTACAGAAGTCACGGAATCCATGACTTTCAAAGACCTCCGTGACTTCAGCCCCAACAGCTGGGAGCTGCAGGGTCCTGCCACCTCCTGCAGCAGCAGAGAGCTGTGAAGTACCCCCACCACCTGAGGCAGCGGGCCCCCAAGCTCCCAGCCACCCCAGGCAGGGGCGGTACCCTGCAGCTCCTGGCTGCTGTGGGGGATGGAGACTTCCCCAACCACCACTGGGGCAGGCAGGGGAACCCCCTCAGCTCCCCACTCTGGCAGCGGTAGAGGGATTCCTGCAGCTCCTTGCTGCTGGGAAGAGGGCAGGTGGACCCGGGAGCTCTCAGCCTCCATGGGTGGTGGGGACCCCTGGGCTCCCAGCCGCCCCACAGCTGCCCAGTCCCTTCCCATTTTATCATGGATATTTTTAGTAAAAGTCAGGGACAGGTCACGGGATTCCATTAATTTTTCTTCATTGCCCGTGACTTGTCTGTGACTTTTACTAAAAATATCCATGACAAAATCTTAGCCTTAGTTATGGTAGACTTCACTGAAACGATACTATGTTGTAAGATGTATTTCATTTACCATGTTATGGCAATTAATAAAGGTAAATCTCCCATTCTTACAACAAGTATATACTTCACAATGAAATAATAATAAAGTGTGTGTGACAGGATTATTTAGAATATGTTTTGATCTTTTTGTTCCTTCATTCTTGAGTCCTTTTACCCTACTGCTAAAGAATGCTTAAGACATCCAACTTACACAGTAGTAATTTGTCCGTTTTATCCCCTCTTCCTCCGTTATCCCTTTTGTCTTCACTTTTGGAATCTTGTGTCTTGATTGTTCATCTAGAGTATAGTACTGAGACAATAACCTGTTTTTCTTCAAGTAGTATCCACATCGGTGCCCTGCTTCAGGTGCCCATGCACCTCTTGAGTCCTTGATTGGAAACGGTCCATTAGCAGCGTCTGTTTGACCTGCCCATGTGCATTGTGCTTCCTCATACTGGACACCAAGGCTGTACAGGGGTGTGTGGGTGAACCACCTTCAGTTCCTTCTCAACCACCTCAGCCTGAGACTGAGCCTTAGCATGTCCGCTTTGAGCATGTCTCAGCTGTTCTGTTTTTCTAGAGATGTTTGTTAAGATTAGTTAGTTGTTAGTAATAATTATAGTTAAAGAAAAAGTGTAAGAGATTTTTTACTCCTCTCTTTCTTCTCTGAGAGACTTATTTTTCCTAGCAGTGCATATGTGGCTCAGTGGGTTTCAAACACTGCCTCTCCTGCCAAGAGGCTATACCTGTGAGCAACTGCCCCTCTAAGTGAGTCCATTGCTTTGGGCAGTCTCACATCTCCCAGAAGAGCAACTTCTGCTTTGGCCCTCAAGTCCAGGGCAAGGAAGAAGAGGGAGATTAAATTCAGATTGCTGATGATGGAATGCTCCCTTTGACCAGTTTCTGAGTTGGGTCAGGAGACTCCTCCCCCACCCATAAATCTGCTCTGAACAGATCCAGTGTCCCTTCAACCTCGGCGCAGGCTTCCCTGAAGAAGTGGAAGGCTTTGGAGGCTTGAGGGAAGCCTTCCAAAAAAAGAGAAATATGAACTCTCATCCTAAGGAACCAGCTCAAAAAAAACCCAGGTCCCTTGTGACATCTACAGCCTCCAAAGCTTAGACCTCTCGACTCGATACCATTCAGTCAAGGGACTCCTCCCTCAATACTGGTGGGGCTGGAAAGTCCTGGAGCGCAAAGGAGAGGGACATCCTTGGTACCCTGTACCAGGGATGAGGAGGGCAAGCATGGGCACTCTGGACTGGCACAATCAAGCACAGCCCCACCGTTGATACCTATGCATTCAGCACTCTTGGTACCAAGCAAGCAATGGCACCAAGGCATCATTGGCATCTACATCGGTACGCCCACCATCAGTGTGATATTGTCCTCTGCTACTGCATTGCTACCGAACCCCTACTCAATACCTCAGAAGTTTAGATACACAAAGGACCTTTCCGTAATGGATGAACCAGAGTCCCTGTTTCTCATGGGAATTGAGCACCTCTCAGTACCAAGACCCTGATCTCTGGACCACCGTCCTCCACTATCGCATAACTTTCCACCATTTTCTGCCGGTGCCCCTCCATTGGATAATAGTGAGGAGTATGAAGGAGACTTCCAGGTGGTCTCTTCTGTTTCCGTTCAGGGTTCTTCAGGAACCCATTCTTTGACCATCACAGGAAAGTTTGCACTCATCATTAAGGTGGTGGAACCAACCCTGCATGCCACCCCCACTCCTGGGGAGCGGGGGAAGGGACCAGACTGGGACCCCTGGGCTGCTTATCAGCAGCAGTTCACAGACTACTGGTACTATCTCCTATGGTATTAGAGCTGTACAGCCCACTCCTCCCCAACCAGCTTCCCTTCCCCTGCCCTCCTTCTGCCACACACAGGAGGAGACATTTGAGGAGCAGGAGGCCAGGGCAGATAGAGGCCACCCCTCCAATACCTATTTTATCCTTGTCTCCGAGTGAGGCAGTTATGCCTATACCACCATTCCTGGCCAACCATTTTTGGCAATTTCAAGACCTCATAAGGGGGCAGTGGATGCTCTTCAAATTCCATTTGAAGAAGTCAGGGGACTCACAGCACAAACTGTTGGATATCCTGCAGTCAGCAACATCCTCCAGTGTGGTGGTACCTATTAACGAGATGCTCTGAGATCCAGCCAACAACGTGCGTCAGACACCTGCCACTGTTCACAGTTGGGACGAAGAGCCCACTTCAATGCCCTCATGACTCTGGGCAGATAGACAATTTAGGAAACCAGTCTCCAGATCAATCCTGGCTCTGAGGAACACCGCCTTCATTTCACACTCCTCATTAGGGACATATCAATCAGGGTCATGACTGACAACTTATCCTGCATGTTTTATGTCAACAAGCAGCAAAGAGCACTTGTGCATTAAAGCCATGAAATTATGCGACTCGTGTATAGCTCATCAAATCCAAATTTCAGTGGTCCACCCTCCCAGATATCCAGAACACTACAGCCTATGTCCTCACAGGACTATGAATGGGAGTTAGACTCTCAAGTTCTCCACAGCATATTGCAAAGATGGACACTGCCAAAGGTGGATCTCTTCACCACCTGCAGGAACAAGAGGTGCCCTTTTTTCTACTTGAGAGGGGAGAAGTTTTCTTCTGTCTTGGAAGAAAGGTCGGTTGTATGCATTTTCCCCAACACTGTTGATATGAAGGGTGATTAACAAAATCAGACAGGACCAGAGTTACCCTTATAGTGCCAGTCTGGTCGAGACAAGTTTGGTACCCTTACCTGCTCCACCTTTGGGCTTGAATGGTGGTTAGATGCAACCACATCTCATTTCCTCTCACAGGATAAGGGTCGTGTGGTTCACACCATTGTAGGCGTTCTCCACCTCAGGGTATAGTTCCTTGATGGTTCATGGAGTTAGAATCCTCTCGCTTTGTGGAAGTACAACAGGTGTTAATGAATAGTAGAAAGAGGTCAACCCAAACTTCTTATCTGCAGAAATAGAAGAGATTTTTCCATTGGTGGTGGTGTTGCTGCCTCCTCCGGAATTTGTGCCACTTTGTCATCCTGGATTACCTGCTGAATCTGAAGAAAGTTAGTCTGATTAAGGCCCATTTGGCTGCAATATCAGCCTTTCATCCTCCAGGAGAAGAATTCTCCATTTTTTGCTCACCTGGTATCATCTAGGTTTATTGAGAGTTTGGGGAATCTCTACCCCAGATAAAAGTCCCCACCAAGCCTGGAACCTAAACTTGGTCCTTAGTTACCTTGAGACCTCCATTTGAACCTATGGCAACCTGTTCTCTGCTCCATTTAACTAAGAAGATGGCCTTTTTAGTAGCCATCATGTCGACCTGCAGAATTGGGGAGAGGGAAGCCTTGATGGCAGATCTCCCCCTCCTTTATGGTATTCAAAGACCAAGTGTCTTTATGTTCACACTCTAAATTCTTACCTAATGTTCTATTGGAGTTCCAGTTTAACCAATCCATTCATCATCCAATGTTTTTTCTGACACCACATAGCTCTGTGTAGGAATCCTGTTTCCATGTCCTGTATTTTTAGGGCATTAGCTTTCTACTTCAATAGGACCAAACAATTTCAAAAGTCACTTAAGCTCTTCATCTGCTATGCAGATAGATCCAAAAGGTCCGCAATCTCTGCTCAGAGACTATTAAGAGGGATATCTGAATGCATTATCACTTATGATGCTGCAGGCATTCATTCTCCCTTCTCCCCCCCCCCCCCCCCCAACCCAAAGGGTGATAGCACGTTTGACAGATCACAAGCAACATCTGTGGCATTTCTTAAGACTGTGCTAGTATCTGAGAGTATCTGAGACTGCTCTGAAGTCACCTGAAGTGGAGCACCTGGACACTAGTCTAAGAAGAGGTTACTCACTTTATGCAGTAACTGTGGTTCTTTGAGATGTATGTCCCTTGGGTGCTCCACTATTTACCCTCCTTCCCCTCTGCTTTGGACTGTTCTCTAGGGATGTTCTGGTGGAGAAGAAACCTGAAGGTGGGTTGCATGTTCACCCGCATATAGCCTTGGTGTCTGACATGAGGAGGTACAGGGCGCATGCATGGGCCAAACAGACATCATTAATGTAAAATCTCTGATCAGGGGCTCAAGAGGCACATGCACATCTGAAGTAGAGCACCCATAGAGAGAGACCTCTCAAAGAGCCACAGTTATTGCACAAAGTGAGTAACCTCTTCTTCTTTTAGACTTGAATTTTTACCACGTACCTACCCTTTTCTTTTAATGTTCTCAGTGCCATAGGTTCTAGTTATAGTTACCAATGGAAGTTCCCTGCAGTGGAGCATTCCAAGAAGGGACGAGTTATTGTTTTAGGCAAACTGAAGCCAAATCTTATACATGAATCTCCCTTCATTCTATTTCTACTCCCATTTTCTCTAACTCCTGACACTTCATTTCCCTCTTCTCTCCTACCCCACGTTTCTACTGTATCCAGTCTACCACCACCACCACCACCACCACACCTCCCCATTATAGTTTCCCATATAACAATATCTAGACCTGTTATATTCCCAGCAACCCTCTGTTGCCAGTTCAGGCCTCTCTAGTGGTGTATTCTCACTGACGATGTGCACCAATCTTTTTCCCCACAGGATCTTACTCCATCCTGACTAGGTAAAAATGTAGCACAGGCTAATTTTCTAAAAGTAGTCGCAGTGGTCTGTGCACGTAAATATGTGATCACTTTTGCACTTGTGTTTCTTCACAGAAAATGTTCATGCTCAGATGTGGGGACACAGATGATCTGTTTCTATTCTTAAAAGAAAGCCAGTGGTTTCTAAGAGAGTGGTTCATATTTCTATTGCTTATATTTTATAGTCACAAATTACAATTGCTTAACTTAAATACTTAGTATTTAATTATTAACGTACAGATTTTTACATTAATGAAGCACAAAACTTTATGAAATAATTAATTTGCATGAAGACCATTATATTTTCTATTTTAGAATATTCAAGATATTTATTAATTTGTTACTGATAAGCTAGAATTGAAGTAGATATATGTACATTATGCATACTGTAACTATCTCATTGAGATGCACTGTTCTTCTGAGTTAGTTTCTACTCAAAGTATTTGTAATTATTTTCAGTGTATAAATAATAATCCAAAAATAGTATTATTCTTAGAGTGCTTGCTCATATCAATTTCAATTAGGTGTGCGCACGCCGCATGCACGGCCGTCAGAGAACATCCGGTGGGTCAGCTGGGGAGCCCCCTGGAGTGGCGCCTTCATGGCGCTGGATATACCCCAGCCGACCCAGCGCCCCCTTACTTCCTTCTTACCGCCCATGACGGTTGTTGGAACTGTGGAGCTTGGCTTTGCTACTCTCCACTCTCCCTAGCGTTTTTCCTACATAGTTTAATAGTTGATAGTTATAGTATAGTGTTATAGTTATAGTATAGTTGTTCTTATTAGTGGGGTTGGAAGGGGTTTCCCTCCTCCCTGTCTTTTGCATGGGCTCATGCCCAAGGCTCTGGGCTTTAAGCCCTAAGGCTCCTGCTCCAAGCCTATGTCAAGGGCCGACCCCTAAGACTCTTGCCTGAAGCGTCTGGGGCAGTCTCACCAAGCAGAGAACTGCAGGATCTGCAAGCGTTTTCATACCCGTACTAAGAAGGAGCAGGACTTTCGCTTAGGACAGCTCCCCATGGAGCTGTCTCTTGGCTCTCAGCCTCCAGTGGTGCGCCAAGACCTGGCACCGAGCGCTTCGCTACGCAGCGCCCCAGCTTCAGCAGTAAGAACGGCACCACAGTCAGACTCTGATAGAGACCTGCAGCACCGACGTTCCCCAGTTCCTTTGTTATATGGTGTGCTGATGCTGCTCTCCATCCCAGGGGTAGCTGCAATTTGGTAGTGCTGTATGGTATGCATATGGTTTGTAAAGTTCTTAGGGATAAAAAGTGCTTTATAAATTATGTAAATGTTTTACTTTAAAATGTGAGGCATGAATTGAATATTGTTTTGCAGTTCTCAGAGACAGAGTTTAGCGCTAACCGGTGATCTAAGTGTTCTTGAAATGACCCGAAAGGAACTTGAAAATCAAGTGGGATCTTTGAAGGAACAGCATCAACGCGATGCAGCTAGTCTAAAAACTCTACTCAGTGAAGCTGAGAATCAAGCAAAGGATGTTCAGAAAGAGGTAAAAGGAAAGACATTAATTCCTGTTATGATTGGATCCTATGACCAGCGACTGATATTTATGCTAGCTAGATGGAAATACAGTGAAAATAGCTATGACCTCAAAACTTCTGAAAATTGTTATTAGTGGTTCTGTGTCAGTGGGACTTGATGCACAAATGAGGAAATATGTGAACCTTAAAGGGAAGCTCAAATAAGATGTGTGTTTGGCAACTTTCTAAATACTTGCTTTTACTCTGTTTGTTAAGCTGTTCATGGGCAGCTTTCCCTTACGACTACCATTCAGATGGCAGATAGGCAGTCATCTTCTTGACCACAGCATTAAATTCCCAGTAACCTTTATAAACCGGTAGTAACTGTTCTGAGACAATTTGTGTATTATATTAGACGCACCCATTTTTCCTAAGCACTAGGAATTCACATCCTCTGCAAAGATGAGTGTCCTTCCTATTTAATAGAGCCTCGCTTGGATCCTCAGGACTTTTGAAGGTGATTAAGAAGTGCATATGATAAAGTTAGAACCCTTCCAATGAGGCTGCGAAAGCACACGCTCTATGGGGGAAAAAAGCTGCAATAGTTAGTTCCTTTTCTCATGAACACAATTAGAAAAGCTTTATCCAGCCACTGGTGGATTTTTCATTATCCTTTTTGTAATCCTTTTCCTTGCTTTGTCATAAATTCATCACCATGATGTTATATACCATTTTCATATTTCAGAAAAAAATGTAAATTAATGTTAACATATAACATTATAACTACAGAAGTTCTATATCCATAAAGGAGCTGCTACTTTTAGCTCTTTTATGGATATAGAACTTTTAGCTTTGATGCTTAAAGCAATGGTTTCTAGCCCCCCAATGATCTGTTGTGAAGGTTACCTTGTAGCCTATAAAATAATTTGAATATCTATAGACCTTGAATGATAGGAAGAAGCTTCCCTTGACAGAGGAATGTTTGACACATTGTCTAAGCGCTTTTAATCACACTTGTGAAACAATAGAATACCAATTCAAATGTATTCAGTATGTTTTTCTACATTTTCAAATGTATTGATTTCAATTACAACACAGAATACAAAGTGTACAGGGCTCACTTTATATTTTTATTACAAATACTTGCACTGTAAAAATGATAAACAAAAAACAGTATTTTTCAATTCACCTTATACAAGTATTGTAGTGCAATCTCTTTATTGTGAAAGTGCAACTTACAAATGTAGATTTTTGATGTTACATAACTGCACTCAAAAACAAAACAATGTAAACCTTTAGAGCCTACAAGTCCACTCAGTCCTACTTCTTGTGCAGCCAGTCGCTCAGACAAACAAATTCATTTACATTTACGGGAGATAATGCTGCCCGCTTCTTATTTACAATGTCACCTGAAAATGAGAACAGGCGTTCGCATGGCACTTTTGTAGCTGGCATTGCAAGGTATTTACATGCCAGATATGCTAAACATTCATATGCCCCTTCATGCTTCAGCCACCATTCCAAAGGACATGCTTCCGTGCTGGTGATGCTCATTTAAAAAAAATGCATTCATTACATTTGTGACTGAACTCCTTGGGGGGAGAATTACATGTCTCCTGCTCTGTTTTACCCGCATTCTGCCATATACTTCATGTTATAGCAGTCTTGGATGATGACCCAGCACATATTGTTCATTTTAAGAACACTTTCACTGCAGATTTGGCAAAATACAAAAATGGTACAATGTGAGTTTTCTAAAGATAGCTACAGCAGTGGATCCAAGGTTTAAGAATCTGAAGTGTCTTCCAAAATCTGAGAGGGAGGAGGTGTGGAACATGGTTTCAGAAAGGTTAAAAGAGCAGTATTCAGATGCAGAAACCAAAGAACCTGAACCACCAAAAAAAAAAAAAAAACTTTCTGCTGGTGGCATCTGACTCAGATGATGAAAATGAATGTGCATCGTTCCGCACAGCTTTGGATCGTTATCAAGCAGAGCAGTCATCGGCATGAACACATGCCCTCTAGAATGGGGGTTGAAGCATGAAGGGACATATGCATCTTTAGTGAATCTGGCACGTAAATATCTTGCAACACTGGCTACAACAGTGCCATGCGAACACCTGTTCTTACTATTTATTGTCCCTCTTGATTAATGAGGGACACCGTCACATTGTGTTTGGTGTGGCACATAAGTTGAATATATTCAGGTGTGGCTGTCAGTGGAGTTGGCCACCAGCACACTGTAGTTTCACATGACATGCTATAGTGAATTCATCCTTCTTGAGAACTGCATAATTCTCCCCTCCCCCCCCCCCGATATGAAAATATTTTTGTTTGTGTAAATGATAAACTCCAGAATTAGTGGACTATCTTAGAATGTCGTAGGCAACTTAAATCATTCTAATGAAGCATCACTGTTGATTATATCACAAACAAAGCTGGGTCTGATCTGGTTAGCAAATGTATGGGAAACCTACAAAGGAAAACTCTGAGTGTGGTAGGAAGTAGATTGAGTAGGAGAAATACTACTTTGAGTCCGTTCTGAACTCGTGCCCCGTATGTCCTTAGGGGGCATACTGTGGTTGGATGTGCTATTTTTTGAATGAAATGTAAAAGAGTTACTGAAGTTGTCATTAAAGTTTGCATATCACTTTATACTAGTGTTAGGGGAGTGTAGCCTCAATTTCTAGGCTAAATTTTGATTTGTGGTGTTATATTCTGCCTTCTTAAATTCCCTATGCAGTTTCATTTGGATAATGGTGGTCCTTACTTACTTTTTTAAAACCAAGTGCGGTAGTATGCACTTTTAGTTGCTGTCTTCTATCCAAGAAGAAGGCTGCATTCTAGTCGTAGCTGACGTAATTTATGAATATAACCTATGGCATTAGTAAAGATGTTGGTATCATGCAAGATAAGCCGTTATATAAATAAAACTTTGTTCTCCTTTAGTTATAGCTGCAGTAGGATGTTATGAGTCTCTTTGCTACCAAAAAGCAAATGCATACATGCAGCTAGTTCTAAGCCTTCAACACAAGGGGGAGAAATCATAGTAAAAAGGAAACTTAGAAGACTGTTTCAGTAGGAATGGAAGAAGGTTCTTTGTTGTAGTTTTTCTTTGGGATATAAGATGGTTTTAATTATCCTCCAAACAGATCTCTCATCTGCTGTTTTTATATAGAACTGCTAGTTCAGACCAAATTATCTTGAAACGTGGTTGATAAAGGAAGAGTTTTTCTGAAGCTTCATTGACTTACTTTAACAAACTTAACATCTAATGTCCAATTTAAGATGAGTCTGTAGATGATTTTTTCTTTGCCTTTAGTATGAAAAGACACAGACTGTACTCTCAGAGCTGAAGTTGAAGTTTGAGATGACTGAGCAAGAAAAGCAATCAATCACAGATGAGCTCAAACAATGTAAAGACAACCTGAAGCTGCTACAAGAAAAAGGAAACAATGTGAGTCTGTACAAATTATGTGTGGGCCTCTGTGATGGCAAGTCTTGTGTTGATTGTGACAACATCTGAGTGTTACACAGTAAAGACCAGATTTTCAAAAGGGATGTGTACAAAAATCCACCTGCAAATGCATACCTAATCTGTGCTGCCCTACTGTCTTTGTACATGCAAGTAACCATTTAGATTCCTGTGTATTTCCATGTGCAAATATGCAGATTGAATACACAATTGCAGTAATAGTGCACATAAATTAGGTGCATAACTGCATACACTGTTTTACACATGTCCCTGTGCTTCTGCTCTCTTTAAAAATATGGACTAATGACTAGCAAACAGAGCCAGGTAAAACGTTTTCACTTCACAAAAAAATGCAAAAAATCCTCTCTGAAAATCTTCTGTACAGAAGTCAAAAGACCTGGACACAATTTTAGTAAAAATAACAGGAAAAACAGATCTTTCCCAGGATATTTTCCTTCTGTGTGATGGTCCGTTCAGTAAATGTTATCCTCTGACTGTCTCCTGGTCTTGCCTCTTAAGGACAAAGGGCCGTGATGGGCTAGTACTGCACACGTTGAGAACAGTGTTCCCTCTAATATTTCTCACCCATGTGTGGAATGAATTGTATTATGTGCACCAATATGAAGGTGGTGTGTGACACATCACCTTCATATTGGTGAACATAACAAAATTCATGTGGTGGGGGTGGGGCCAAGGGTTTGGAGTGTGGGAGGGGGCTCAGGGCTGGGGCAGAGGGTTGGGGTACAGGGTGGGAGGGCCCTGGCTGAAGGTGCAGGCTCAGGGCTGGGGCAAGGGATGAGGGGCTCAGGGCTGGGGCACAGGGGTGTGAGGGTTCCAGCTGGGGGTGCAGGTTCAGGGGTCGGGCCAGGGATAAGGGGCTCAGGGCTCGGGCATCGGGTTGTGGTGCAAGGTGTGAGGGTTCTGGCTGGGGGTGTGGACTCTGGGTTGGGGCTGGGGATAAGGGGTTTGTGGTGCAGGAGGGTGCTCAGGGGCTACAGTGGGGAGAGAGGACTCCCCCCAGCTCTCTCTCCCCATAGCAACACCTGGGATGGGGGTGAGGGGCACCTCTCCCCGGTGCAGCAGCTCTGGGGCTGCGGCTGCAGGATAGGTGCTTCTCCCCTGGCCCCAGCAGGTCTGGGCTCGGGGTGGGCTGCCGCAGCTGGGTCCAGGCAGGGAGAGGGCTGGCCGCAGTTGGCCCCATGCCGCTCCAGCCATGCTGCCCCAGTGGGTATGGGCTTCTCCAGCTGTGCCTGGCACCAGCCCTGGCCATCCTGCCCCACCCCAACCGTGGCTGGGCCCGGGCCACTCTGGCCACGCCTCGCCAGCAGGTCCAGGCACAGCAGGTTGGGGGCCAGGCTAGGTGGGGGTCAGGGAAAGGGCACCCCAGCCATGGCAGGTCCCCGGGCTGGTTCCTTGAGTGCCTGCGAGGAGCTAAATAGGCTGCTGCAGAGCCGCGCAGCTTAACTGGGAACTTAGACTGGGAAGTATAGCTCAAATGCACTATGCTTTCCAGCCTCAGTAACTGGAATGGTCTTTTCTGTAGTAATTTAATTTTTAAATATATCACAGGATGGAGTGTACTGCCAGAGACAACTTTTGGTGCCTACAAAGCACAGCGACCTCTGAATGCCACTGACACTGTTAGAACTAATATAACCCCTGTATACTTCTTAACATGCAGCAGAATTGGGAGAGGAGGAAAGAGAAGGGGAGGCCACATTCACTCTCTTCTTTTTGCTGTATGTGCTGTTCTTGGTAATCTCACACCAGTTTCTTTCCTGCTTGGAATCCTTCCCCAAATTTTTAATGACAGACCACGCTCTAGTGGTCCCTTCTGGCATTAAGCACTGTGAGTGAGAGGGAACAGGAAAAAGGGCCTGTGTCAGCAGGGAATACATGAGAGGTATGTCTGCACCGCATTGTAAACCCAGGTCTTTGGCACCCATGTTTGTGGACTAGATGTTTCCAAGCCCATGCTTGAGCATCCACACTGCATTCAAAACTTTGGTTTACAATTGCTGGACCCAGGTCTCACAACCATGTTAACACACCCATGTTGCACTATGCAGACCTTCTGACTTGGATCTATAGCTTGATCTGCGTCCAGACTGCAAACTGACAGGGCTAGGACCCAAGTCCCAGGAGGACTTGGGCTCAGACTCACCACCCGATTGGGTCCTAGAATTCGAGTCCTGAGTGCTTGCTGACTTGAGTCAGATTTTGTGTGGATGGTAGAGGGGGTTGGGCTCAAACATGAGTTTATAATGCAGTGTAGACATCCTCTGAGTGGCTGGTGGTAAGTACTAGATTCCTTACACTTAACCTTTTAAGAACCTGGACCTCAGGAAGCAAACTAAGTATGTCAGTGAAAAACTGGGAGGAAGGACTGAGGGGAAACAAGAGAATGGGGAGGCTGGAGGAGGTCAGAATAAAATGAGCAACAGCCAAGAGTGTATGGAGGAATTCCTAAGAGGAGTCTCAATTCAACACTCATGGGGTGACATTTTTAAAACTTTGAAAATTTAGTTAAGCTTGGGCATTCTCAAGAATCATCTTGCTAGGTGACTCAAAATATCCTGAAGCTTCCAAGGGCCTGGAAGTTTTTTCCAAATACTACTAATCTCTTCTTGTGGCTGAAGCCATCATCTTTCACCTCACTCTTGGCTAAGATTTTTTGGAAGAAAAGACACCAACTGTGGAACTTCCTCCCTTTTTGGCCTGCCAAAACCTGAGTTTACAGATCTTCAATCATAGTGTAAGGGGCATGTTTTTAATCAAGCATTGGTTTGACAGGAGGATAGCAATGAGGAAACTTTCATTATATTTCAGGGTGGTGTGGGGAGAAAATAAAAAGTTTGTCTTGTCTTTTGTGGGCAAGTACATTTAAGGTGGTGGCTGCCTTTAATGTATGTCATGCATGTTGTATGGGTGCATACAGCATACAGCTAAAATAAAATGCAGTAGACCATTCTATGTGCTATAAATGCTAGAGGAGAGAATTCCTTTCCTCCATTTGCAAACTTATATTGGAAATCCACAGGATTTTTGTGTTCCTCTTTCTTTTGACGGGGTGAAGAATTAATTTTAAAAAGCAACGTTATGTTCTAAATGCATAGACCTATGGAGCTACATGTATTTGCATGTTTGTAGTTTATTGATGATTTCCTGAGACTTGAAGTGATGGATTTATCCATGTGAATGGTTCTGAGCATGTTAAGTGCTTTGATCAATTTGAAATCCTTTTGGCACTTTTTTGACACTGCATTGATTATTTCTACCACCATGCTTCTTGTGGGAAGATGTCACTTGGATTTTCAGCACAAACTACAAGAGTGATACTGCAAGAAAATGCCTTGATTATAATTACACATAACTTGCCCATTGGATATTGCTTTGATTAAAACAAATTTAAATTAGCATAAATTCAAGGCATGTATTGCACAGGGCAGAACACCTTCTAAATTTCATATATGTTGACCTTTATTTGAAGTTACGCTATGAAATGCCTGTATTACTTTAAAAAAAATCTATTAGAAACTTATTCCATGAAGTCTGTAAACATGAGTTTCTCATATTTAGCTGACTATACAAACTCAACATGGCTTAGCACAAAAGAGCACTAAAAAGACATCTAGCATGATCTGAACTTACTCCTGAGTAGGTATGTCTACACACATATATAGCCAGAGAAACAGAAAAATCAGGTGTCTTCTAAGGATAGTTTAAAAAATAAACTTAGTTAATGAGTTAATTCTCATCACCTATATCAGTCACTCCTTTTAAATTGAATTAACCAATGCATGACACAGGATAGAGGTTATCCAGCCAAAGCTCAAAGTAAAGAGGTGTGTTAGTGTCTATTAAAACTAATTGAACAAATTTCTGTGCAATTAAAACATTGAGACGACAATGTATGTGTTATGTCGAGGGCCTGAAATTTGTCTAGAAACACAACATTGTCACAACGTGAGAGATCAAGACTTAGCCCAAATTGCTAAAAGTTGGACTTATCAGAAGCTGATGACCTGGTGGAGATTTTCATCTCCCAGGGTCCCCTGATGGATATGTACTCCATCATTGTGGTACACTTCATTGCCAATGTTGAATAATGTTGCAGTCTCATAGAAGTGTCTTGACTACAGGGTTTCCATTGTGATATAATTGTAAGTTATTCATAGGAAGAGAATTTTTTCTTGTGGGCAGGAGGCTGAAAATTGCTGAATGTGAAGAAATGGATGAAGAATCTGTAGTGCTGCTTGGACCTTCTGAATATGCAGAGTCCACTGCATAGGGATGCCTGGATGAGGTTTCATTCTGTAAAGGAAAACCCTTGCTCAGTCTCCCATCTCTTTTTTTTCCCCCCCCTTTTAAAAAGGAAGACACTAATGTGATAGTTTGACAAATCAGTCTAAGGCTCATTTGGACCTGAAATCCTAAATTCTAAGTGGTGACAAAGGGCTTCCTTAGAACATTTTTCTGCTTACTTCATCTTATTTTTAAATATCCATGTTCATTTGAGTAGAGTGGTGTACTAACTTTGTATACCAAATTAGATCATGCTGTATCGTCTTAGATGTCTTTAATACATTTCGATTAAAACAAAACTCACTCTGACTTATTTTCCCCCATCTAAATCATCTTTACCTTATTGATTTTATAGCAAAAATGATTTTTAATATCCCTTGCCTTCTTTAGCCTTCCATATTACAACCCGTCCCAGCCGTATTCATCGGCCTAATCCTGGCTTTCCTGTATTGGTGTTACGGCCCATTGTGGTAGAGAAAGGTACAAGCACTACTGTTCAGTCAATGTATGTTTGTCCCTGTCGCCTGTTTGTGCCATTTTTGTAAAATAGTGCATGGTGAAATGCTCACGGATATTTATTTACCTGAAGCAAACCCTTCATTTAATATGCCGTAGTGGTGATGCTGTCAAGCTGAACAATCAACTAATCACTTAACATCTGTGTGGTTTCTTTGTGATATTTCTAACTATGAATTAATTCTAACCTAACCAATTTTGAATGTGTCTCTTCTAACTTGGTCTCAGTTTGTCTTTAGCAAAATGGGGCATATTTTGTGAAATACTGCAGTGATAGGGCCTGAAAGAAAACTAATTACTTAATCAAACATGGAAAATGAAGAGTTTGTCTGTTTAAATTGAAATTTGGTCCTTTTATTTCTTATTTGTGGATTTAGAATGTCCTCTCTGACTTTGAACGCTTTTTTTCACTTTTCTCACTACTGCTGTGGACAAGGTGGGAATAAGAGATAGGTGGTGGGTTTGCATTCTTAACTCTAAGCTTGCACTACATTTACAATGTCTCCCAATATGTCCTGTGTAAAATACTTGTTACCCTTGACATAAAATAATAAAAGTTATCTTGATAGTATCCACTTAGCACGAATATCTCAGAGCTGGCTTAAACACACAAAGCAAAAAAGTTGGATGCTGTTATTGCATAGCATAGGCCTAGCAATTCTTTTGCGCAAACAATATTAGAGCATCTTAATCCCTCAAAGGTTTAAGAGGAGATATTATCCTAGGTGTGTATTGTAACGAAGTTGGAAATACAGTAGGACTAAAGAGACTCATTGTGACATGCCATTCTGATGACACTTGGAGTTCCTTGTGGTAGGCCAAATGTGGTTTGTCCCCTTGGTGTCAGGATTTCCCAACAGTAAAGGTTCCTGGGAAACATATTAGTGATGTTTATCAACAGGTGCTCAGGACTTATCGGAACCAAGGGGTAAACTGAGTAGTGTAAACTAGAACAAATATGATATTGATTTTTTTTTTTCTCCACACAGAGACAATGGCCTTGGATGCCTCTGATGGCAGCTTTGGTTGCTGTAACAGCTGTGGTGCTGTACCCAGGCCTAACCAGAGCTTCTCCATGAGAACTGTTGTTGAATCCATTCACCGTCCTCCCTTTAGAAGCTGTCATCACTCACATACTGGGGAAAAACAGATTAATTCTCTTCCTTTTTACCTCTTAATACAACAAAGCTCTGCGCGAGAACAGTAGTAGGGTCATTTGCTTTAAACTGTATAAAATGTATCTGTCTATAAAGAGGGAATAAAATTATGACTTCATTCTACTGTGAGCAATATTTTTGCTTACAATTTCATGTAATTTTTAAATTAGTATGTTGGGATTCTAAATACTATTATGGTGGCCTAAAGTAGGCTTCTTGGTACCAAATTATTTATAATGGGTAGGTTTGTGGATATTTTACTTTAGAATCTGATTGCCAGATTTAAAAGAAAAACACATTTCTGATTTGGATACCCATGCCAAATAACCTTACAGATACTTGGAAACAGAGACAGTATGCTCAGTGCCTTTCAGTTTGAAATATTTTTTTACATTAATGTTCCATTCTTACTTGCTGTAAGTCACTGAGCTAGTGGGAACAAGACTTAAAATAACTTCTCTTTCCAGGCCTTTTGAAGGAAACAAATATTTTGCTTCAGTAAAGATTGTTCTATTAATAATTTTGGGAATAAATACAATTCATTTCCAGCCTTAAAGAGATAGATAAGACATTGGATGGCAAACACCTGCCTAGGATATTGTGTGTGCGCGCGTGTGGGAGTGTGTGCTTGTGTGTGTTCTTGAGTGAACTAAGGTATTTCTGGGAGCAAAATCTTGGTCATTTGATGGACATAGTGCAGTGATCCAATTTATATTACCTTTAGTTCGAATGTAATTTATTAAATTCATATATTTAAAGAGACATTCTTTAAAGTCTGAATATTTTCACACATATCACATTTTAGCAACTTATTTTTTCAGTCATTTAATACTTTCAAAACTGAACTGGAGAAATAATATTTGTCTATTTAGGTAAGTTTTTACTGAAAACTTCAATATGGGAGTGCAACAAAGCATCTATGGGTAACTGAAAAAAATCCAAGATGAGCAAGCTATTGCCAAGTTAGTCATCTAACTGGTCATGTATGCATCAAGTTAATAAGCTGAGAGAGTTTACTTTTGGTAATTAGAAACTTTTGCATCAATGTTACATGACACACTATGCATAATATACCTTCATACAGTGGTCCCCATTAAAAAGTTTATTTCCTAGTTGAAGGGTGGCAACTGTTATTAGTTATCGACTTTTTGATTGGGTAACCACTGTAGTTAAACAATGAATTAAGTGTTGGCTATAGTTGTCTTGTGCAACTCAACAGTTCAGTTAAAAGTTTTATTAAGGTCCTATATAATATACTAAAAGATTGCAAAGTAAAATGAATTCATCTAATGGAAATCTAAGAATAGGAAAATAATCTCAGCGAAGATTTAATTGGCTTTAAAATATATAATGGCAATCAACAGATGTAGTTGAATATTTAAATAGAATTTTAGCATATAATTTGCCTTGGGAGGTTTGAGGGTCATTGTCCTTTAATTAAAGGTTCTATCTTAAAATATTTGGGATTTGCTAATGGGAGGATTATTAGGTTTATGGAAGAATAAGCCCACAAGTGACTTTTAGAATATAATATTGGGTCATCTAGTTAACATTTCATCTTTTTCAGTTGCAGGAAGCCACCCAATCACAAAACACTCATATGCCAGTGGTACTCGGTACCTCTTGTATATAGATTATTGCAAATATTGTTCTGAAATGCTTTACTTCAGAATTACATTTTTTAAAGTAAATAATTGTTTTAAATCTATTTTGTAAAGGTATAAAAAGTACAATAGAATTTCTCGAGTACAGATTAAACTATTTGCACTAACACACGTGATGTGCATGATTTAATAAAATAACTTTACTCTCCATATGCATGTTTGAGTTGAATCTCATTTGAAAACCGCACATCTGTGTTAAATTCATTGTGTGCGAGGGATTACTACAATGTTTGCAGCATGTTTGATAATCCAAAAGGTTTTACTTTTCATTTCACATTCACACTGATTTAAATCTCTGTCCTGTGCAGGTCTAGTTTTAAGCAGAAAAGGAATGGGAATGTGAGGGGTTGGGGTTTGGTGCTGTGGAAAAATCTGGAAGAGAGGTTTTTTGTTTTGGTGGTATAGCTTGGAGGGTGCCTATGATGGGGTGGAAAGCCAGGGGAAAGGTGGGAGGGTGGTTATGGCTAGTGCAGAGAGCTGTGAAAAAGGAGTTGTTGAGGGTAGTGCAGGAGCTTGAGGCAGTCTCCCTCCTTCTCCCACTAGCTTCTCTAGTTCTGCCCTGTCCCTTTTTAGCCCTTTTTTTCTTCCCCACCTTGCTCCATTCACCTTCCTACCATATCTACCTCCTCCCTGGTGCTGGCCTCCAGGCAGACCTGGGGTCTGCTGAAGGAGAAGAGAGGCAGAGAGGCCACATGAAACCTGAGGATATAGTAGCTCCTGGTGGCCAGATGCAGGAACTGTAAGCAATCCTTTCCACCTTGCAGCCCGGCTAGATTTAGCATGACAGGGCTGCCAAATTTGAGTATCCTGTGAGATACCTGACCATTGAGAGCCCTCACTATTTTCACAGCACTATTTCCTTTACACAAATACAAGAAATGTGAATTTTCAGTAGTCTTCAAAACATCAAAAGCTGACAATGTTAATCTAGCATGTCTATTTAAAATGAGAAAAAAGTACCTAACTTGGTGAATGTATGTGCATGTATGCATATTTATATTCACTTTATATACACAGACACACATAATGTGTATACTTTGCATGGATGTGTGTGTTCAGTATATGCATCTGTGTCCAGATATACAATACAGTATTTCCCATAGTACAGTGCTCTTCCATGGAACTGTTAACTTATGCATGTTTAAAAGAGGATCAAGAATAAATTAAGATGCACAGTTCACGCTCCTTTTAGGGAATACCTGGAAGATCATTGGTTAGTGTCTCGGAATTTTCTGATCTCCAGGGTATTTACAATAAAAGAGAAGGTGGATAAAAATGTTTTCCAAACACAGCCACCCGACTGAGCACAAACCTGCCTTCCTAGCTGACTGTTAGTGCATATGTTTACAAAATTATCTATATTTACATGCACATCTACAACCCTTTTTGAATTACAAGGCCTGAGAGTAACTACTAATTAATTCAGTCTGGGGATTGGATTGTTGGGATTACAACAAAAGGTTGGGGATTTTTTTTGTTAAACTAACAAATCCCTGCTGCAATGAGAGCCTGTTAGAAGGTGATGAGCACCCTCAAGTTGCATTGAAGTTAATAATATTCGAGAGTCACTCAACATCTTGCAGGATTGGTTCCAGAAAACTGTTTCATCAGTTACATAGCCCAACTGACACATTAAAAACATGTCTCCTCTAACCAGATTATATTACTCTGTTTTAACATTTTTAGTCTTCTACTGCAGTCCTTACTGATGCAAAACTTTGATTTCAGTGAGTTTTACCTGTATAAGGACTGCAAAAGTAGACCTTTGCTTCACAACCTAAAGGGGAAATATAATTAAAAGAAAATACAAGCTTTTTATCTGTACCGTGTTTCTGAATTATATTAAAGTTGACCTCTCTTCTGTAATATGGTTGTGATCATCTTGTGATCAGATCAGTGAGCTCTTTTTGAATGATTTGTCATTTTTTTTGCCAAAGGAAATTTCAGGATAACATTGGTGATAAATGAAGACTGAATTTTATGGAGAGACACAAT
This sequence comes from Lepidochelys olivacea, assembly GCF_965140295.1. Taxonomy (NCBI): domain Eukaryota; kingdom Metazoa; phylum Chordata; order Testudines; family Cheloniidae; genus Lepidochelys; species Lepidochelys olivacea. The sequence goes on along the minus strand of NC_140417.1, from coordinate 25,047,320 downwards.
ATTTTATAGAATTATGTTGTAAAGGAAACAAGCAGTCTTATCACTGAAGAGTCAGTGCCAGATTGACTGCTGTATGGTAGCTGGAGTCAATGTAACTATCCATCTCGACAAGTAAACTTGTGAATCCCAACTTATTTTCTGTCATCTGACCAAATTTTCTAGAAGCGTCATCAGTAACAGCTTTCACTGACCTTCACATGTGCATTCTGTCTCGTTCCAGGCATGTTTAAAAAATCTTGGGTCATCAGTGTCACTCTGACAACTACAATACCTTGTGGGAAAGTGGCATACTTTCTGTAGTAATTTTGGAGTTATGGATATACTGATATATAGGTTTGTCATTTAAAACATACATACACACACACGTATGCACACATAGTGTAAGGCTATTTATGCTTTATCTTAACTTATTTGTCTAAAACTATTTTTTCTATCTTTCTTTATATCAACTCCTCTAAGCACTTTCTCCAGCTTCAAAATCAAAGTATTTTCTTTCAGTAGTTCTTTACCTTTGTTTTCATGTAACAAAGGTGGAACTCTTAGACTTTAAGGCCAGAAGGGACCATCATAATTGTGTAGCCTTTTTGGCAGATAACTTATTTTATTGGCCATCTTTCTCTAAGATTATCCATCCCTCAGTTGCAGCTGTTTTGTCAATTAAGAGAATGCTCTTGTTGACTTTTAGGGACCTTTACCCCATTCCACACCAACCAAAACAAAAGAAGGTGTATTCTTTTGATTAAATGTAATTCAGTTTCAAGTACTTTTACCATTTTCTGGTAAAGATGGCTGGGTGTGTATTTATCATTGGGCTGTAGTTACTCTGGTATGACTTTTGATATGACTTTGATTTTGGGTGGTCCTCTTTTAGTCCAGAGAGATATGGCTGTATAGCTCTGCTCTCTTGCTTCTGGAAGCAGGAATATGCAAATTAATCTCTCCAGCCACCAACCATGGCCCTTTTAGCAGTTATACCAGTATAGTTAAACCAATATACTAGTATAACTATCCCTATGGAGACTTATTCAAAAGAATGGCTTTTTTGGTGTAGTGTAAACTCCTTATGAGGTGACATAAGCTAAACTTAAAATCAAAACAAAAAAATACCACTCTTACCAGAATAAGAGCATCCACTCAGGGAATTATATTGGTATAGCTATCAGTTTAAATTCACACTTTAGCTCATAGCAGTAAAAATTTCCTTTACATATACAAGCCTTTACATATATCTCCAAGTCTTCCTTGAGCCTGTAGAAGAATCATATTGCTTGGGACAATGACTTCTTTAGCTTCACTCTTCCCCAGGAACAGCCTGTGTTGCAGTGATCCTTCCCAGAAGCACCGTCTGGGTGGTTTGAAGCATGAGTTCACTAACATGGCATTTGGCAAGCTGACAACGGTTAGAGCCTGTGTGTATTGGTTCCACAACTAGGCCTGATGTGTTGCCACACAAAGCCAGTTCCTCTAGTTGCCCTTTCAGCCCGCACGAGCTCTTCCGGCAGCAACCCTTTCAGGATCCTGTGTTCGGGTCCATGTAGCATTATGCAGTCTGACAGAACCAGAAACTACATGGAGAGGAGAGAACACATCAGAAGGTCTGTAGGGTCAGTCAGAAGATGCAACAACTGCTTTCTCTCCCCCTCAAGCCATCTACCTCAGGATCTGTTTGTGAGACTTACTGTTCCTTGAAACCCTTACCACATCTAGTTCCTCAGACCCAGCTGACCTTCCCATACTAGTCCTCCTTTGGTTGTGCTTTCAGACAGCCCCCAGAACTCTGCAGCCCCTTTTTGTGACCTCTTTTACTTTCTTTAATTGGAAATCAGGTCACAGCATTAATTCTTACATGTCTGCTAGGCCTAAAGTTTTTCAGTCCTTTCTAGCTATTCCTTAGGACCATCCTCCAATACCTTGACAGCTCCTGCTTTGCCTTTTAAATTTTTCCTCCCACTCAATTTTGCACAATTACTTGCAGTTTTGAGAAACTGGCCTTTTTAAAGCACTCAGTATATTACTGGTTGGGATCATATTATGTTTGCACATAAACAAAATGGTCATGATCACTTGCATCCAGCCAACCATCAGTTTTTAATTGAGTGATCAATTCATCTTTATCTGTCAGAATGAGGTCTAATATAGAATGACCCCACTTTGGCTGCAGTACCTTTTGTCTTAAAAAGTTCTCTGATTTTTAGACCTCCGAGATGGTTTTGTAGCGGGATACAATTTGCCTATTAATAAAGTTTAAATGTGTTCTTCCCTTAGTTTATTTATAATTCTACTTTATACTGTTGCATGTTTTGTACAAATAATTAAGTATCATTGTGACAGCATGACAATCGTTTCCCCCACATTCTTTGCTAGAGCAATGCTTTGGTAGTTTAGGAGGGGTGCAGATTTCCTTCTCTGAATGAAAGTTTGGCCCAATGTTAGATGGAATGCAAATATTTAGTTTAGTACCCTGGCATTAACACAGCCTGCACTTAAGTGCTTCAAATTGTTTAATAATCTCACATGCCCAGGATCTCTCTCACATCTTATTCAAAAGACATTTCCACCAGCATTATGCCCTCTAGGGTGATGCTGGAGCATTGGTTCAGTACTCACTCAGATGAAAGAGGGACACATAGTGATCACCAGCACCTCTTTCTGCAACATCAGTGCTGTTAATGAAAGTTCTCTCATTCTGGACTGGTATTTGCTTAGCTTTTGTGATCATCTAGGGATGCAGTCTGGCTCCAGTCTGTGGCAAAATAGGTTACATGAATGTACAGTTGGCCCTCCAGCTATTGCCTTTTATTTCTGTTTCTCCCTGAAAAAAGGAAAAACTCTAAAACTTGAACAAGGTTAAAGCATTTCAACTGTCATATAACTGACAGGCCTGTTGACTAAAGTAATAATTATGTTGAATACAGATGTATGGTTATTCTTCATGTTTATTGTTGGTAGCAGAGTCTATGCCTAGCATATATCACTCACTTCCCTCTCAAATCCCTATCTGCCAACACCGCTGCAAAATACCTTTCCTTGGGGCATGGAGGCAATAACACTTTTAAAAAATTACATAGATTCTCTTTAACATAGACAATGCAATGGGGTGGAAGGGACTAGTGCAGCTAACTCACACTTACTGGCTCCCTATCACCTGACATTCTACTCAGGCTAGCTGTGCATAACGTTCACTAATGGGAAGACGTGTTTGTTTCTTCATCGTGTATGTATCTGTTTCTATCGTAGAATATGATTGCAATGTAAGCATAACTGGGGATTTTTCATTCAAAATATTTTTCTCTATATATACTAATTAATAGTACCTGGAGGGTGGAGGAGCAGAGGGGGGAATGGTGGTCCTTGCAGCTTCGTAATGGTTCTTCCTGCATTTGCACATTTGCCTTGGTCAGATATTACTGTGTGAGCGCTTATCTTCTTTAAATCAGACATTGCATCAATGACCTATGTTCCCTACTAATTCTAGTCTAGTTATCAAAACTTGAAATTTAGTAGTTTTAGTTGACAGAGCCTGTTCACACAATTCATTTCAAAGTTGTAACTCTTGTTTCCCCTGGTATGCTGTGATGTTTCAGTCCCTTCATCATATCCCAGCCAGCTTCTTCAATTTATTACAGTAATCTCTCTAATCAGTACTTCATGGGGCAAGTCCACTCTCATAAAACTCAAATGCAGTTCTATGAGCACATTCTTACTTCTGTGTAGAGAGAATTTTAGTAGACACTAGTGAAGCAGTGTGCTAACTATGTACAGCTTCTCTCAAATCTAAAGATGGGTGGTAGTAAACAAAGCTTGTTAAAATTTGATTCCTGCTGCTTGGCTTACGTGAAATGAAGTGGTGTCAGTTCAATCACAGTTCCTTCTTACCCTTGTTAGTAGCCTCAGCAGAGGAATCAACAACTTAAAAAAAAAACAAAAAAAAACCATGAAACTTTTCAAAGCTGAAATGAGATGGCTTTTTGTGAGCACTCAATAATTTGAACAGATGCATAGGGTCTTGCATCTACACAGAATACATATTTATCAGGAAAATCATGGTCATTTACTGTCCTCAGAGGGGCAGAGAGATAAACATCTGCAAGATTTAATCTGCTGTAGATTGCACTGGGATGAAAGTCAGGACTAAAATACTGGCTCACAGGCCTGTTTTAAAGACACATCAATTCTCTTAAACACCAAAACCAATACAAAGTGGTTAACTTTGTTCATTTAAGATCACCAGCTTCCAGTTTACCTGAATTAAACTCTGCTAGGTGAAGATTATTATAACATTGTAAGTTGTTTAAATATAAGACAACAGTTGGGTGTACTTCCAATATACTTTGTTCTTTCATTGGCCATACTGTAAGTAGGGCTCAGATTGAGCTAGATCAACCCCCCTACCTATCTTTTTTTATGATGGTGCCATTTTGTTCTTCAAAGTGTGGGTTTTCATTTGAGTGGGGTGACCATACATCCCATTTTTAAAGGGACAGTCCCATATATAAGCCCTCCTGCAGGTGTCCGGACTTTTTCTTAAAAATGGGCAAATTGTCCTGTATTTTCTGTCTTCACCCCCCATTAGTACTGGCAGGTACTGCTGCTGGCCAGATTCCCTGTTCCCCGGCTGCCCGTCCGCCAGCAGTGAGTGCGGGTGGGGGTCCAGTGGCCAATGATGGGGGTGGGTGTGCAAAGCTGGTAGGAGGGCAAAGTTGCATCATGCAGGGCTGGCCCCTCCCCCTCCTGGTCCCTCAGCACAGCCCCCATTGTGTGCTGGCAGTTGGCCAGCAGGGCTCTCTCTCCCGTCCCGTTTCTTGCGAGCACAGGCTCTGCACTGTGAGCTGTGGTGACTTTTGAGGGTGGGCAAGCGCCAGGCAGTGGCTGGCTACATGTCACCTTTGCTGCCCACCCATTGGCCCTTTACATGCTCCCCCTCTCGCTGTCCTTTCCCTGCTTTGCCTCTTCACCACCGCCAGCCCCACTGCTCCTCCATATCCCCCTAGGCGGGGCGCATCCCACTCTCAGCACTGTGTGGAGAACCAGCCCCTGGTTGAAGCGCTCAGCTCAGCAACAGCCAGGCAGGCAGGCTTCTTCCTTCCCGTACTCCCTCTCTGGCTGGGTCAGTGTCCCGGGAAAGCCCAAGACCTTCCAGCCTGGGATGCTGGCCAGGAGGAGCAAAGCCTTGAAAATGTTAAATACAAACCAATTTAAAAACAAACCAATTTAAAAAGATTCCTGCCTGCATCTTACAAGCCTGAAACACAACTCTGAGAGATGTGAACTGCCCCATTCATCTCAATGAGATTTAATTTAGCTGCCCAATGATGATTAACTATTTTGCTGCTGTCAAAGCATGTGAAAAAGTAGAGGGAGGATCATATTATGAATCTACTGCTAGTGGCATCTCATTGTGGTACCATAAGAGGATGTCGCTAGGGAGACATCTTAACCTGGACAACAGTGTCAAAAAAAGAGGAGGAGGACCCCTGATGTGTATCTAAACCCTACCAAAGTTGATTCAATTCCATAAAACCCATCCAAGCCTTACAACCAGCCAAACCTATCCCACTTGAAAGCAACCAGGGTTAAGGTCTACTCTGATGGTGGTTGTTGGGCCAGGAAGCTTCTTTTTGGTTCTGTTGCTATTTGACCTGCTGGAGGCTGTCTGCAGACTCCGGCAGATGACATACCATCAATTACTCAATTCACATTTTCAAACTTTCCTTTGCAATCATGAGGCTAGAAATATTTTTTAATGAAGACTTAAGATTCTGATGCCATCATAAAAGTGGCATCTTGGGCTTTAGGTATGTGATTAATGTGGTAGGTCATAACCTGGCCTGTCAATGGGTGTATCTTTGCCCCGCTGAGAAGGAGCCAAGCATCAGGAGCCTAGCATGTGATCAAATTCTGAGAAACTGCACAATCTGCCGCGAGTAGTGTCTCATTTTCGCAATCTCAAGTGCTGGAGTTTGGCTTGTGGGCAGAGCGCAGGAGAGTTCCATTGCTACTTCTATTCCAATCTGAGCCCTGACTCTGTGTTAACTCTGGGTAAGTAGCTTAAAAATATATTTTTACTCAAATTATATATGTTCAGTTACCCAGACTAAATGTATGAATAAACTATGTGTGTTCTAGAAAAGTTGTTTTGCTATCCGTTCAATGCTATAGCTCTAACAGCCAGGTGCAGGTACCCTTTACACATAGTTATAGGGAAATCACGGCTAGTTTACAAAACGCCCATTCTACACTGGCAGAATAAAGTTACTTATTTTTTAACACTAAATATAATTTAAAATTTTAGATCTCTCATCAAATCTGAAACAATTCAAGTTTTTAATATTCAATTTGGGGGATTACTATCCCAGATGCCAGCTATCTCCAGTCTCTGCTGAGCTAGATTACTATAAAGGTGATGGGAATAGGGCAGCTGCTGCTCATCCAGCACTGCTATATCCCAGCTGGCTAGATGTCTTCTGAGTAAATAAATGCCTTTCCAATGGAAAGGAAAGATTTAACACTTTGATTCACTGGTTGCCTCCTTATTGCTGTTAAACTGGTGTAGAGCAGGAATGGCTATTTTTCACTTTCTTACATTCTGTTCTTATGTTTTCCTGCTTATTTCACAAATGCTGTCATGCTTCTTTATTTTAAGCTAGGGGATGCTACTACTGGCCGGCATAAAAATTGCAAAAACTAAATTTTGGCATGTAGTTCACAGTGAGAAATGCTGCATGTTCAGTTTTTTTGCATGGAGGAGGGTTTTCTTCTAAATCACTGCTGAAGTAGCCTATTCGTCTTAGGTACTTCTCTGGTCCCCCATTACTGCAGTATCTGAGCACCTCACAATCTCTTATGTATTTATCCTCACAGCACCCCTGTGAAAGTAGGGAAGGGCCCTTATACCCACTTTATGGTTGAGGAGCTGAGACAGAGAGTGGCTAAGTGATTTGCCCCATGTAAGGCAGAAAATTTGTGATGGAGAAGGAACTTAAAAACCCAGGTCTCCTAAGTCCTAGGCTAGTCCCCTAACTCCAGGACCACCGTTTCTCTCTAAGAAGACTAACAAGTACCATGAAATGAAATCTACTAGATCGATAAAAATACTTAATCAACATAATCTCAGCTTTATTTGTATTTGAACATGGCACAATGTTAGACCGATTAACTGGGATGCATTTGAAAAGCGAGAGCAGTTGCCAGTGTGTGTCAGTGTAGTACCAGGAGGAGAGAAGGTGGGTGGAGTAATGGCAGACTGAGCTCACAGCTGTAGAGGGTGAGGCAAGTATATATGACTGGATACTGCCTCCCAATATAAATATAAATATACAGGCCTGCAACTGTCTGTCAATATGGCTTATTTTATGAGGGAACAATGATAAATTGCACCTACCAAAGTCCCCCTCCTTCTAGGAGAGTTGACATCACCAAGAGGCATTTACACTGGGTCTGGGTTTACAGCTGTGTATCAGAGACCTCCTAGCTTTCAACCAACTCGCTGTAATCTGCCTCATCATCCCCTTCCTGAGCTATAGCAAATACCTCCTCCTTGTCCACTGGTCCCACAGGACCTCCTCTGGAGAGATTAAAGTATCTGGCATCATCCTAGGGCTGGTGATAGGATCCCTGCTCAATACAGCATCAAGCTCTGCATAAGAGACGGATGACTCCAGATGTCATATTCTGCTCCTTAATGTTTTGGTAAGCCTGCCTCAGTTCCTTTCCTGTTGCCTGGCCTCGTGCCCCAGGATTCCCCATTTCTTTTGAAACGAGTGCCCTCTCTGTGCCTGTACACTGCTTTCTTCACAGCCTGAGAAAAATCAAGATCTCCCCTGGTCTGTGCAGCAGCACAAAGAGAAGTTGGAGCTGTGCTCGTAGCATGGAGAGAGGTAGTGGGTAACAGGAACAGATGCAGCTGCAGGCTATGTGCTGGGCATATGAAATAGTAAACATATTGTACCAATAGACCTATATGGGTGGAGGACTAATATCTCTTGGAAAGGGGAATAACTATGCCAGCAAGAGTGGAGGGTTTTGTCAGTAGGACACACAATCAAGGGTGGATGCATGTGGCACCTCTGCCAACTGAAGGTGAGTTTTGCCAGTAAAACTACTAGTATAGAAAAAAAATTGTTGATCTCACCATCCCCTTACGTTGTCTTAATTCAAGGTTGTATCACTCAGGCTACACCATTGTACATGATAGTTGAGAGACTTTTTATAATGTTTACTTCATTGTTCGTTACCTCATCCATAGAGCCTAGCTAAAAGTTTCCTATTATTAAAAAGATGGACAAGGATTCCTATGAAACTGAAAAGGAATCTTGTTACTCTGCCCTCTTTTTCTCACACACATTCATTCATATATACACATGCGTGTCTATGAAAACCGATACTGACAGTTACTTGAGTAGTTTGTGCATTTTCAATAACAAAGGCAAGTAGAAAATGCTGGTGAAATGTCTCCAACAGCTCTGAAGATTCAGAGAACAAACATTTAATGTTTAATAAAAGGGAAATCAAAGTAGGTGTGACGGCCTCTTACGTTAGGAGGAGCAAGAAAGGTCAGATGCAGTAGACATTTAAAACTTTACGCAGCCTCTCTTTTGCCCTAAGTACAATGGTCATTTAAACTGTGAGTAGTCCAATGATTGCATCTTTGAGCTTTTATTAATTTCATGTTAAGAGCCCCAAAGATTGTGTACAACGTCCAAGAGGAGACAGCTCCACATTTCAGTGCATTGTGCTTACTGAGGATTTCAGTTCTTGCTGTCAATGTACATGATCAGGAGACAAAAGTAAGGTCACACCCTTGAACTTCAGTTAATAAGGTAAAAGTAATCCTTCTCTATTCCCTCCTAACAGAGCTGCTCCTGGAAGACAGAAATAAACACTAATAGTTGCTCTATGTCACTGGAGTCCGTAAGAGAACACCTGCAAACATGATAGGAACAAGACCTGCTACTGGATCACTACAGTTGAGTAACAATGAAAGAGACAAAATCATGCTTTATTATTGAAAGTGCCATCTATGTTTTCAGTGCTGTGCAATAGAAGATATTACTCGTGTTTCAAGGAGTTTCCAGTTTAAACATCCTGAATGGAAGGACAGCTTTTTCTGTTTCTGTTATCTTCATACACTGTGTTTGCAAAAATGCAGGCCACCTCCATTCTTAATGATGGGGAGTGGGGTTGGAACCATATCTGTGCTTAATAGAATGTTGATATTTTTCCATTAACATTTCTCTCATGTCAAAATATAACTCTGGTACATAAAGTTCTTTGAGAGTGTGTGCCAGGAAAAATTATATTGCTTTTAACTTGCATAGCCAATTTCCTGTGAATGAAGAGAATATTTTGAGGATGCATTTTTGGGATCAGTTTTTCTTCTTTCTCTGCTCCTATTTGCCTCTCTCATACTTCTACCTACCTGGTAAGCAAATTAAGATTTTGCCCAAGAGAAAGAAGATGAGCATCAATGACCAAAAATAAGCCACATAGCAACACTTATTAACAAATAAAATGAAACCATCGTGGTGTAATAGCCAAACTGAGTTTACAAAAGGAGCTGAGAGAGAGAGAGAGCGAGCGAGCACATTTTAGGAATTATGCCCCCAGGAAATATACGATCTCTTTTGAAGCATAATTGTTTAACAAATATGATTTGTTTTCTGTTAAATCAGATTCAAAATAATAATTAAACTTCTGTAGTTCAGATTAAATTGTAATTTGTCAGCAGAAAATTATAAACTAAAAAAAAAATCAGGGCAAAAATATATGAAAATTCATACCTGCAACCCTCAGAAGACCACAATACTATGAATGTAGAGTTAGCTCTTTCTTCAAGCTCACTTTTTAAATCTGTGTTTGAACCCCTGCAGAATTCTTCTGTAAATCGTTCATGCATGAAACACAATAACAGTAACTATTGTCTTATCACAGTGATTCCCTGTATTCATCACTGCAAACCCCATCCACAAAGGTATTTAGGTACAGAACCCACAGAGTTAGGTACCTAAATCCCATTTTAGGTGCCACTGTGATCCACAAAGCTGCTGTCTAGAGCTGTAGGTGCCTCAAGTCACTGGGCCTTCTGCCCCAGCTCCAAAGCAATCCATCAACCAGGGGAAGATATGCATTCCTCTGCTGAAGTTCCAGGTGGGGCCTGCTCCAGTAGGTGTACTCAGAGGCCACTTAACTCCACAAAAAACAGCTGGAGAGAGGGGGAGGACAACCTGCCATAAACTTTTAGCCCAGTGTCTAAAGCATGCACCTAGGATGTGGGAGACCATTAGTTCAAGTCCCACCTCTTTGCCTGATGAGGAGAGAGGATCAGAACAAGGATTTGCCAGCTCTCAGGTGAGTGCCCTTATTCACTGGACTATAGAAGGAGTCTTGCTCCTTGTCTGGCCTGATTACTATTTAATTAAAGTGGAACAATTTCATAGGAGAGCTTGAAGGACACGCACATCAGACTATCCCATAGCTAAGTGGTTAGGGTGCTCACCTGAGAGGTAGCAAGCAGCTCCCTGTTCAAATTTCTTCTATTGAGACAGAGGGGGGACTTGAACTGGTGCTCACCTCTCTCCCAGGTAAGAGCACTACCCAATGGACTGAAGATTATAAGGGTCCTCCTTTGCCTATTTTGTGTGAAATTAGGCAGCCTCTGAATATGCCGATGGGCTCAGACCCCACCTGTAACTTACGCAGAGGAGCACCTATCTTCCCCTTGTTCCTGGATTGCTTACACAGATAGGTGCCTCCTGTGGAGTGGATTTAGGTGTTTAGCTCTGGAGTGGGGCTTAAGACTCACCCCTCTTGTTATCATCTCCCATTGGTTAGCTTAGATGACTCCCTGCAGTGTGGATCACATTCCAAGGCTGCCCCCATTCATGGTGTAGGAGCCTAGGCACCTAAGTCAGGCTTTATGGATCACAGTGTTTCTGTGGTTTTCTAGGTACCTAAAAGTGAGGTGTTGCAATGCTCAGTGTCAAAACACCTCCCTTACTTTTGCGGATCTGGGTCTGAGAATGTTGTTGGTGTTCAGTGAACTGATGTAAAGTTTGTACGCCTCCAGGAGAAAGGCTATTAATGTGTCCTAGTAAAGATCACCATGTTGAGGCTGTGTCTGGTCTGTTTAACACCACAAATAGGAACGCCATGTCCTCCTTGTCAGTGCTGTAAAAGTAATGATGCACCAATGCATGGCTGAGATTGGTGCCTATAGTGAGCCTCTGCTATACAGGCAAAGTCATTAGACTTGGAATACATTCAGCAAACAGCTAACTCTGGATGAGTTGATAATAGCTATATTTCCTTTACATCTGGATGAGAGCTGACTTGCTCCTAAATGGCCTTCCAGGGAGGATGCAATCATACTAACACGTCATCCCTCTTCCTTGCCACCCCACTGCACAGCAACCCACCCACTCCTCTGGTACTACCTGCAGTCTTGCTGGGACAAGACTGGGTTTTCCAGTCTGGTTGAGGTCATTTACCCCAGGCCTTGCTGCCACAGACCAGACAGTGACTCTGGGAAAGGAAAACAAGGAAGGGAGATGGGAGAAAAAGGCTAAGATGTATAGTTAATGTGGGGTCAAACAGGAAACAAAAGTGGAGGCCTCAAAATAAGGGGAAGAAGAAAGGGAAACAAAAGTGTAAAAGGGAAATAGGAAAGGGTTGGGTATTTGTTGTTGGAGCCTCTTTGTCCTAGCCTGTGCTATAACACCATCTACTAAGAACCGTGGAGGCTAAGAACCCAGGGATTGATATATAGGTAGACTTGGCCCAATTCAATTGTTTTAATATAATTTTGCTGGATAATATTGAAGTTTATTTTTAAGCATTTTTTTCCTTTTTATCGATTTTAAATTTTCACAATTGTGCAAAATTATGGGTTTTAAGCATTTTATTCTAACTTTATTGATTTAAGTTCCCACAAGAGTGGGAAATTAGGAGGGATCAGGCAATGGAAGGGGGTCAGACAATAATTATTTAATGACAGTAGATGAGATTCAAAAAGTTAAAAGCTTTATAAGCATTAAAACACAAATTGTCAACATCACACGTCAAAATATACACAGTAAATATCCTTAAATCAAACTCTAATAAGTTACTTTGTCCACCTATAAATTTCAATTGTTATCGATTGGAAAAAAGTTTCTTCAGTTTGTGCTCATGGTGAAATCGACATTTACTGACATTTACCTATAAAATTCTAATCCTTCCAAGCCTAGGCTGACTCCACCACAACTGCTCAGTGTCTGTCTGTCTGTCTCTCCTTACCTGGAAGCATGTCCTCTGCCTGCTGTCTCCCTCTCTCTTTCTCTTGCCCCTTCTCTGATGGATTCAGTTGGGGGTTGCAGAGATGAAGAGGAGGAAGGGCGATCCATCTAGGAGGGAACCAGTGTCGAGAGGGACAAACACCTTAGTGTGAAACTAGGATCCATAGGGTCCTCCTCAATGGACTACATTGATAGGGTGGGTGGAGGCATGGCAGCCTGAGTCTGGCAGGGGATCCAGGCATAGAGACTACATCAAATAATGCACAGAGATGAAACTGGGAGGACACGAAGGAGGTTCGGCTCAGAACACATGTAGGATAGAGTTTTTTATCTATCGCTAGAGAACTAATAGAGAAGAGCAACTAATCAGACCTATAGCAGAGTCGGAAAACCCAGACCTGGTGGAGAAGTGGGCAGTTTTAGATCCGTATGAGGGGAGTGCATGGGGGAGAAATAAATGAGACATTGGTGTTAAAATGCATGTAATGAATGAACAGGGATGAATGCCAATGGTACATGGAAATACCCTGCCTTAAAAAGGCCCTTTTTAGGGTATCATTGAATGTAGGACTTATGTCCATTATAAACTAGCTTCTTTTAAGTTTCAGTACAGTTACTGCCTTCTGGAAGTGTTGCAAGAGCTCACACAGCCCGTCCCGGCTGGTACAAGCTCTTTCAACATGGAGACAAAATGGCCCCATGAGGCTATTGTCAGAGACCTTGCCTCTAACTCCCACATCTTTGGTCTATTTACCAACAAATGTTAGTAAGGAAATGAATGTAAGTTTCAAAGCTCATGTTAGAAGCAGTAGTTAGGGGGAAAGCTTAAAAATTACAAATATATTTTATGTATATATTTATTTTAAATTGCAGTGCATTTATACTTTATCACAAAATATCACACTTCTCAGCAAGTGATCTCGTGGTTATTTAATAAAACCCAAACAGATGCTTAAGGCAGAATAAATGGAATGAGGAAAGCAAAGAACAACAATTGTTTGGTAACCAAAATTTAGTCAAGGTGTATTGGGGAAGTAGTGGAAATGGTTTATACCAAAGTCTAAAAGTACCTTTTTTTGTTGGTGCCAGGAGAGAGAAGCAAAGTTAATTGCTGATCAATTCATTTGGTTAAGAAGCACTCCCCGAGGTTCCACTGAGGAATTGATTCAGAGGTGTTCTGGGAAGCCTGAGGTCTTCTCAGTTAAATCCGAAGGTGGTTTATGTTTGTGCCCTCATCTTCTCATAGCTCTTCATGTGGTTGGTGTTTGGATGTGGACTCTGTGATGCTTGTCACCCCTCCTAATCACCACTCTCTTTCAAAGCTAATGCCCATTTGCTTGAGAGCAGTGACTAATATAGCAACACGCCAATATAATGGGTTGCATCAATTGCATGTTTTCTTGCCGATTCACACTTGTAAACTTCTGTAGAAAACAGTCCAATTGTACACACAGTTCCTTCAATTAATTTGGTGGCTTTCCATGCACCCTCTACAGCAGTTTGCTGTAAATTGCCTTAGATATGTGTTGTACCCCTAATACTTGCCATGTGTTGCTTGCCTCGGGGAATGATATGTAATGTACTCAGATACCAATAAATATGTTATGATGTAATGAGAACTTACTATGGCTTTAAAAAAGTGCAAAACAAAACAAAATCAATCAAACAAACAAAAAACCCAGATCCCTAATTAGGTAATAAAATGACATCATGCAAACACCTGCATAAGTGTTATTTTTCTGTCCTAATTTAAGTCTTTTTAATTAGTGACGTTAACGCCGCATTGATAAAAGAACGTACATGCCATAAATCTGTTAGCAGTAATGAAAGAAGGGCCAGCTTGACAAAAAAACAAAAACGAGAAAAAACAACCAACAACAAAAAACCCAAGAGCAGCTGCTGCGGGATTGTTCAGCCGTCACTTCAACATGAAATATTTCTTATATTGTAGGAAAAATGTCACTCCCTTATATGGCTGAATTGTTCGATTTCTAACTACGTTAATTTCAACTCTGAATTATTTTGCAACAGGTGTATATTTTTGCTTTAGAAAGGTGAAAAGAATTACTCTAATTGCACTGATGGAATAAATTAATAGAAGTAGTAATAAAATATGCATTCTTAAGAGAGGGAAAACATGACTTGTGATATAAGGCAAATACATTATCCACTAGGATACACAGGAAGCAGATATTCTATTTCAAGTGTAGTGTTTTTGATACTGCAGGGTTTCTATACTTTTAACAAAAGAGAAGCATACAGTGGAATCTGCACAAGAATCTATCCTTAAGAGATTCCCGAAATCTTCCCAAATGTACAGAGCACTTTTGTTTCACTTTCATTAAAGATGAACCCTGTCATGCAGCCAATTTTTGGTATCTCCCTTGATCTATCACTGTACATGCTTCCTTCTATTGATATGTGGACAAAGCACACTAATGCTAAATAAAAATATCGATTAGAATCATAGAATATCAGGGTTGGAAGGGACCCCAGAAGGTCATCTAGTCCAACCCCCTGCTCAAAGCAGGACCAATTCCCAGTTAAATCATCCCAGCCAGGGCTTTGTCAAGCCTGAAAAATTAATAAATTAAAAATGATTAATAAAAAATGAATATTAAAGGCAATAGAATTCCAGCAGAGTGCATTCTCTTTTTAATATTAAGAGCTTGATGCTTGTGAAATTTCAGGAAATTGTACGTTAGGATGCAGAATGTATTTACTTCAGCAGAATTTTCATGAAAGCAGTCAGAGGAGACTCTTCCTCCTGTGTAGAGTTCCATCAACATCAGGAATTCCATAGAGGTGATGTGTCTAAAGTGGGAACTCCCTTTGAATTATTAGGCCATAATGTTATACATATATAAGAGTACAAAGAGGAGACTAGACAGGGCTGGATAGAGGTGGAATTCACACAGATGCAGCAGGTCTGCTGAATGCCCTCCACACCACTTGGGACTGCCGAGGGCAGGGGGAAGAAGGCCACCGAGTTACGTATGCTTTGGTGGTGGTCTCATTTAAAGTCAATGGGTCTCCAGTGGAGGGCAAGTGTCTGTGTGTCTGAGTTTCTTTGCAAGGTGGGAGCCTTACTCCCTGCCCCACAAAGCTTGCTATCTTTATGTTTGGACAAAGCCGAGCATAAATTAGTCCCATCACCAAAAAGCTTCCAGACCAATACACAGAGAAGTGCTCTCATTCTGCCTGTGGTTAGGGGAAAATTAAAGAAAAGAACATATTAACACCCATAAAAACTCTTCTGAGAAGTGACAAAAGCTGTGACCTAATCACAAGGCTGGCTCTAGGTTTTTTGCTGTCCCAAGCTCAGGTGGGGCTGGGGCTTGCAGGTGGCGCTGGAAGCGGAGGGAGTGATGTCACCTTCTCCCAGCACCTGCAGGGGCTTTACCTCCTCCCCCGCCCGGCCACACAGAGAAGCCCCGACATAAGGGGTGGCACAAGGCAGAGTAGCGGCCCGTGCGCAGATGTGGCAGCTCAGCCCTGGCTCCCCGGCAGGACTCGCCCTCTCCTCCCCAGGTAGCGGCTGGGGCCTGGCAGCTCAGCATCCCACGGCTGGGGCTTCCCCTTCCCACTGCGGCCAGGGGCGTGGCGCCCTCGCCCGGTCTAAGTGGTGCAGCTCCGAGAGCGCAACGGCCCCGAAGAAAAAGGATGGCCGGAATGCCGCCCCTGGAAATGTGCCACCCCAAGCCCGTGCTTGCTTTGCTGGTGCCTAGAGCCGGTCCTGCCTAATCACTGGCCTGAAGGTATACGTATGGCCCTGAAATTCACATTTAGCCTGGCAGGATAGAATAGCACCAATGCCAATCTTATTTCTGCCAAGTCTGCAAAGCTTTTCCTTTGCCACTGTAGACTTGGAGGGTAGTCCAAGAAAACACTCACACAACTACCTCAATATTCCAATATTGTGCCGCCAATATGGAAACTTTACAGCTGAGATTTTCCAAAGATAGAGTCTTGCACATTAGTACAATGGTCCTGTGCTTAGTTCTATTGGCAGATCTAATCTCCTTGCCCTAGCTCAAGAAATGGTTCTGTCTGAGCAGCTGGTTCTAAAAATCCCTTAACCTAGTACTCCTCCCCCCCCTCACCCTGCCCCTGGTTCTGTTGCTTTACTACTCTCTGATGTGCTAAGAAAATGGACACTCTAAAATAGTCTCCACAAATTACATGCTGGGTAAATGTTTTGGTTTCTTTAATCACAACAAGAATGAACTAACAGTGCATCGAGTCATAACACCCTTTGGGTGGTCAAAATTTTTTGCCAGCCACCCTGTATTTGGTTACAGAAATCTTCTGCTATTCTAGTATCTGAGACTGCATCTACTAGCTTAATGTGCATGTACCATGTCCAAACTTTTAGGCAAAGATAGTATCAGACCTTGTAACCCAACTACATTTTAAAAAGAATCCTAGCAGCACCTTTCCAATCCTAGAGTCTTAAAGTCGGTTCCTAACAATGCTCCACAGTGCAGCTCACCAGAGGAGGTGCTAGAGTCCCAAAGCCACTCTAGAAACCAGGTGTCCCCTATATCAATGTGTCTTATTTCATTCTCACCAAGGCCATAATATACACATATCCAGTGCACAGCCACTGGGCCACTCTGTTGCTCTGACCATGAATTTTAAGTTGAGCAAAGCAATACGGTGTGTTTTGTTTGTTTTAATAAGTGCAGTTATAAGTAGTTAATGATCCAGACTGCACATATTTTATTACTCAATAATCCTCAATTTTAAAAATTAGCAACCCAGTCTGTTGTGCAAATGGTTTTGAGGCCACAGCTAGAGACTAAAAACCTGTGAGTATGAGCTCAGTTGTTAAGGCCTTGTCTGAAGGACCCTTACTAAGTGCATTGGATGCCAATATACTGTACTGAGCTAGCTAGCAGGTATGTGAATCGTGCTACTGGACAGCAGCAGAACTGCTGAACTGTGTGTTGATCAGGCTTCACGCTGACAACAGCAGTTCTCCTTTTGCTCAAATAACAGGGACCTTTGCTTTTAGAGCAGGAGGGAGCCGAATACTATCTCTGCTGTGACAAGGAGGTGCCAGTCGCCACAGCAATGCAGCTCAGAAACAATTGTGAGGTTTCAAGATGGCTAGATGAATTGCTGAAAAAATTAAATAGATTTTTTTTTTGCAGGAATTTTTTATATTTGACTAAAAGGGATCCTAGTGTGGAAGAGATTGGACTCCAACTACACAACTAATTATAACTTCACGTGAATTCATAGGCACCCTTTCCATTCAAAGCTAAACGTTGTCACCTGATTTGTTATATTGAGGGAGAGGTAATTTAAATGGTAACAAAAACAAACAAACAAACTGTCTTCCTTTGTATCTAAAACTAGTTTCTGTTGTAATGTTTCTGTAATGCCCTAGTCTCTGGTAAATGTAGGGTTAGCATGGGCTAGAGGGAATTAAATGGTGTCAGCGAAGCATCTAGGTCTCTAGGATCTGATGTGGTTCCCCTCTGGAGTAATGGCAACATTCACAGTGATTT
The DNA here is from genome assembly GCF_965140295.1 of Lepidochelys olivacea. Taxonomy (NCBI): domain Eukaryota; kingdom Metazoa; phylum Chordata; order Testudines; family Cheloniidae; genus Lepidochelys; species Lepidochelys olivacea. The sequence continues at coordinate 25,029,532 of NC_140417.1, read as the reverse complement.
CAGTGAGAGTAGCGTCAGGCCCTCAGTCTCCCAAGATGAACAACAACCAAGATTTGGTAATCTGGGCAAAGTTAATCGCACTTTTATTTTGTTCCACTGCAAGGGAAGAACAAATTTAAAAAGAGCCTTTGCAGCTCACAAAGAATTGTTCCACTTTAGTGTTATGCCATTGAAATCAACAAATGCCCTTGCAGTGTCCCAGAATGTAATGAAGAGACTTTGGCAAGCTTATTTGGAAAGAATAGTGTTCTCTATTCAGCTACCATAATAGCACCAGGAGTGGCATTTGAACAGCAGTTTCAAGGGCACGGTCAATATATTGTTTGTAATGTTTTAAATTATTTTCCCTTACTCTTGCTTAAAAGAGGTGCTTGAAATGGGGAGCTCAAATTCACTTTTTTACTTTCATTTGTTTTCTTCCTTCACACATCAGGTTGTTATTGGAGGGGCTACTCAGAAGTAAAGGAATGCTTGTGTTGATTTTTTTAAAAACAGGATTTTTTAAATGCTTTGTATTTTGAAAATAAAGTCTCCACTTATAAAGTATTTCACTAACTTTGCAAACAGACATTACAGAAAGACTCCAATGTGGTCAAAATGTGGTTTGAGTGTCTTTTTAAGAGAAGTAGAATCCCAAAAGCCAGCACTTAATCTTAAAGACATGTTTCTTGGTATACTAAATCATTAACTTTCACATGAGATTAAGGCTACATGTCCGCAGTATTGCCAGCAAACAGCTGTGTTTGAACCTAGTTGTTCTAATATGATGTTCCTGAGTAATCTAGAGAAAGATTCTTTTTCTGAGCCTCATGCCAGCCCAACTATATTACAGACTAGCCCCTGCACTTTTAGAACACATCTCTCAGAAAATCAAATCCATGCTCCCAGTCTCTCCCTTCATTTTAGTGTTAGGACACTTCCTATGTAATTTTCTGCTGTACTTCTGAATATTTGCTTATCTTCAGTGCAACAAGCCAGCATTACACTGTGCAATGTCACATGATCTGGGATAAATTAAATCCTTGAGTGAATTCTGAGAACAGTATACCTCTTCTCCCACCGAAGAAGCCAAGCCTGACTCACTTAGTTTTCTTCCTGCACTTCCAACCCTCCCATTAGGCCAGGAGCCAGCAGCAGATAGGCAGGCCATAGCAGGGGATCATACCTGGGGTTAGGACAATTTGGCAGTGGAAGAGAATAAGGAGACGGGACAGAAGCAGTGATAAGATAGGCAGGCAGTACTGTATAGGCACAATAGGGCCCTGGTCCGTGACTAGAGCTCCTAGGCATGACAAATAAGTATAATAAGACTGCTAACCTGCTCAGGGTGACAGTGGGGGAAAATACAGTCTGGTCCTCATTAAGGCCCTGGTCTTGGAAACACTTCTACGTGTGTTTAACTTTACTACTGTGAGTAGTACCAGTGGTTTCAAAAGTTAAGCATGTGTGCAGGAGCCTAATCCAAAGCCCATTGAAATTGGAGGGAGTTTTCACACTGACTTCAGTAGTGTGTAATTGGGAGGTGGTGTTCCTGATGAGATGCACATATGAATATGCTTATTTCCAGTCCCTTAGGTAAAGAGTCCTAAAAAAATGCCTTTTCATCCTTTGTCAGCTGGGCATTAAATCGTTCCATTTATTTCAGCTTACACTGCACCACTGTTTGCATAAAGTGCACTCCTAGAAAATAGATGGATACGAAACAGTTTAAACACAGCAATTTGGAAAATGTTCAGATTGTCTTGGCTGTGTTATGTATGCACACTCCAGCTGAGACCATGAATATGTGTGATATATTTATGGTCAAAAATAGCCCACATTCCCTAATACTTTTTCAGTGGAAGTCTGTGCATCGGCTTTAAATCTGTCTACATTATAGTGGAGGGGTCATTTGGATGTGAATGGGATCAGAGGTGAGCCTAAAGAAGTGATGCTTAAAATTCAAAGCAGCCCAACCTGCCCCATGATGGCTTAATCATATGACTGACTTGCTGGCAACACACCATCAGCCTAATTCCAGGGAGAGATGCTTTAAATGAGCTTCAAATGGGACGTTTAAATGATATGCACATGAGGGAAAAGAAAATAGTGTTTAATTGAAGCACTGTCCATGTATATATGTTTTTAAGATAAACAAGGCAGACTGGGAGAATATTTTATTCTGCCCTCACTGCTGCAAAGCAAACTTTCCCACAGCATTTGACAGAGATAATCTGTACTTTAGCCATACTAGTGAATTTGTAGTGACAAGTTTTCATTTTGAATGTTTAAGAATTTCCTGAATGGTTCTCATGCAATTACTTTGATTAACAATGAGGTTTTCAGACCAAGATGAAAGAGACTTGGAGGCATTCAGAGGACATAGCTTCATGCTACTCCTCTCTCTGCTGGGTTTACTTTCCACAGCTTTTTAACACTCAGACCAAGTTCTCTTTTGAAAATAAATAGAGAGAGAAATATTTCACTTCTCCATATCCTTTGAGCATATTTTCCAGAGGTGCTGAGGTGGTGGATGTAACATGGATTAGGAAACATGCTCATTCTGATACTGAAAACAGAAAAACAAGCTCAGCATCTTGCCCTGATCTACAGTAAGAATACAGAAACATTATTTTTATAAGAAAAGTAGATTTTTAACAGAAAAAGCTTCAGATAATCATTTTTGTTAGTAGTGAACCATTTAAAACAGGCTGAGATAATCTGTGTAGTTTTGAATAACTAGGAAATGTTACCTCAAATTTGGATAATTCAGGTCTTGTTGTCTTTAATTCTAAAAATATGAGTGCCTCAAAGATAATCAGGAAAAATATCAGTGACATGGGATTTGCTCATTCTAGTGGAAATTCCATGGTTTTATTTTGGCCCATTTAAAAAAAAATGTGGAAATCTCCCAACGCTTATAAAGTAGCATATTGTAGGTCTGCATTGTATTTCATCTGTACAGTACACACCCTAGTGCCATGATAAGACATTAGTTCAGTACATGCTACCAAGAATCCTACTCTGGATCTCCACATGCCACCATGGAAAATCCTGTCAGTGGAAGCTAGTGCCATCTGAAAGATGGGTAGGCAGAAGTGGCATATAAAGTGTTGCTTGGAGCCAGTTTACACTGGATCATGATCTGGTGCAAATCAAGGTAGGCCATGCCCGCCTTGAGAAGCTTCCACTGCACTCTCCAGAGACCATCAAATCTTCATCCTAGGCGAGGAAGAGGAAACCCTATTTCTGTTCACGAGAGATATAGTTGGTGCAAAGGGTTACCTTACTACCAGCTACGCTTGGGGCTGTTCGCTTCTAACTGAAGTGCAGGCAATACTTAACGTAACATAATTTCATTTTCTTCAGCAAATGCTAAAACAGTATTAGGGCCATTTCCTGACCTAACAAAGTCCATGAAAGAGAGCAGAACCACAGCCAGCTGCATCCTCTGCCACAAATATTTTATCAGCTGGAGCACAATGCCACCGAGAGAGGCACAGAGCTCCGCTTCTGGTGCTCAGTGGCAACATACGTACCATAGCCAACATGGGAGAAGTGAAGGGTGGACATACCCCTTAACCCACAGGCCACACCTCCTTGGAGATTTGTGTGCAGGCAGGCATGTTAGCTGGGCTCTTTTCTAGCATACTCCTGGGTGCTGTAGAGGGATGCCAGTCAGGAACTGCAACTGCATCAGGGATTGGCTATGACCAGCTGTCAATTCACCAAAGGCACCAGAAGGGATAGCAAGTCATTAGTCCTTCCCCACCAGAACCAATATCAGGAAGATTTGGAGAGGGATGGTTTGGGGGACAGAGGGCCATGTGGCTTGGGTGTGGGAGGGTGGGATAGATTATGATGGACATAACCAATTGGGGGTCCTCTGAACCATTTGGGGGTCCTCCATCACTAGATTGCTGGAGAGCTTGGTGATACTGAGGCCAGGTTACAGCATGGTTTTACGTGCGATTAAAAGGAACAATCACAAGGGTGAAGTGCCTGCAAACTGCATGAAGACTACTTAAAAACACCATAATAGAGGCTGAAACTAAATATATACCCCAAATAAAACAAAACTGTAAGAGGACCAAAACAATGCCACCATGGTTAAACAGCAGAGTAAAAGAGGCAGATAGAGGCAAAAAGGTGTCCTTTAAAAATTGGAAGTCAAATCCTAGTGAGGAAAATGGAAAGGAGCATAAACTCTAGCAAGTCAAGTGTAAAAGTATAATAACACAAGTCAAGAAAGAATTTGAAGAGCAGTTAGCTAAAGACAAAAATTAGCAGAAAAAAAAAATTCGGTTCCGATACTGGGCTCGATGGCCCATTGATTTGACTCAGTGTGGCCAGTCTTATATTCAGCATTGGTGTTGGAGCTGGTATATTTTTTAGCTTACTCCCCTTGGAGTCATAATATACGCACTATAAGAATCAGTCAGGCTTTGGGTACACTACGGGGTCTTGGTGGGAAACGAGCTGCCTTTGTCTCAGATGACACCATAAATAACCAAGAACAGTAACCCCTGTTCCCTCAGGCTCAGATTCATATTCCCCCTCCAGCCGCTCAAATTCACATTTAAAGACACACTTTCCTGACTGGCATGTGCCAGAACCAGCACATCACTCAAGGACCTAAATATTCCTTCAATAATTTTTTTTTGCAATTCAGAATTCAAATTTTTCTTCTGGCATATATTCTTGGTAGCTCCCACTGGACATAGCATGAGCCTGTCTGTGTGAGTGTTGGTCTATACAATTTAAATGCAGGGGTGAGATTATAGGGCTTGCTCTATCTCACCTTTTTTCCTCCACTGACCAAAGGAGAAGGCCATATTAATTTTGTGTAAAATTTTAAATGCCCAAAATGACAAAACTTCGAGCCAGAAGAAAATGTTGAATACTGAACTGCAATAAATAAATAAATAAATAAATAAATGAGGGACTATTTAGGTCCTTGAGCTACCACAGAAAACAAAAATTTGAGGACTTGAAACCATATGAAATGAGAAATGAATTTGCAAAAATATTTGCCCCCCCCCACATTTCCAATTTTACCATTCCTAAGAATTATTATAGCACAAAAAGGTCTTTTATTTAATAACAAGCTTAGATAAAGCCTTAAGAGTTGTTCTAAATAAGAACCAAGCTAAAAATGAAAAATAATATTTTTGTGAGCAGGTTGGTTGAAAGGTTTGCCAAGTCCCAGAATGCACTAAGTGTTGGCTAGTGCAATGTTTTGGCTTATAATAATTGTCTAGGTGGCTAGAGCGTAGGAATCCATTAACAACAACTGAAATGAAGTCAATTCACCATGTCTTTGTCACCATATTTCAAGGCTGACAGCTTGTTTTTGCTGAAGAAAAAAACTGACATTCATGGAATTTTCTAAGTTTCTAATACACATGCAACTAAAAGATCAATATTCAGCCAACTCTAAGGGTACCATTTCTTTCACATTGCTTGTGCTAAAAATATAAGTAATGTGTCTGATGGGATCCCAATATAACTGGGTTTAAAAAACCAGCTCAATTTTTTAAATATCATTACCTTTTACTAGTGTGCTTTTAAAAGTGTATTACTGTTTCTAATATAGTGTGTATGTATTTTAAAAGTAATTTCCCTAGACTCTAGCAAAACATTCTAACAGAGTTTTGTTCTCTAAACAATTTTAACGCATATTTTTGTCTTTTGGTTGTATTTTTGCCCTCAGGCATTACATTTTTTAAAAAATTGCTGGCTAAGTAACACCAGACTCAGGAAAGACGGCTGGCCACCAGGGAGCTCCCAAATGAGAAGCCCTTTCAGAGTGCAATACAAATACATTCTGTAATGAAAGCAGAAACCTTCTTGTATTTTAGCACACAAGCAAGAGCTATGAAATGCAGAGAGGTTTTGAATCTGAGACGTGAGGGGGTTCTCGCATTCCAGCTCTGGCAAGAATCACAGTCATCTCTAATTACATTTTTCATATTTGAAATAGCAAACCCAGTAGCTAGCCCATCAGAACTAGGTTTGAAAAATTATTTTAAACATCAGTATTTAAATCAAATTAAAGAGTGCAGCTGATCTCAAACACCAGATCAAAAGCTGAGCTAGCCCATAAATAGGGTATCTGTACAGTGGGATTTTGCTTCAAAATGTTCTCACTCTTTCAGTGGTGAAATCACAGGAAATGCCATGTGCATAGAATTAAAGATTTGGGCTAGAGACTCCTGCACTCCACAGTGCAAGTCTGCTATGGGGAAGAGGGCATGAAGGGGACTCTTTCTTCTTTTCCCCCATGCAAGCAGCTGGCCAGGATCTCATTCTGGTACTCAAGCGAGCACAAGAAGAGATGTCCAGATACTCATCTCAACGTGTGCACGATGGCCACAGCTGGGTGTGATCTGCTGGCTGGAGAAACAGGCAGCTCTCCAGCTGGCTATAGCCTCGTGCTGCACGCTTCTCCTTTACGATGAACCAGCAAAGAGTCCCTATTTCCACACTTCCCACCAGGTCCTGGGAGTTCTGCTTTGGCCAGCAGGATGTGAGGAGTATTCCTTTGCTAGTATTCCTCTTCCCCTTGAAAGCACTGGCCAAGAAGGCATAGGGAGACTTCCCCCAGTAGCACACCACACAGTGGCAGGATGAGAATACTCATACTCAGGAGAATACTAGGAAGGAAGGGGTCCAGGTTACCTTGCCTGTCAGTGCAGTGAGGGCATGGTCAAGCCTCCAGCTGGTTAGCGCATGGACTGCTGTGTGCTGCCAGGGGTGCACATTGTTCCTCTTTTGAAGCAACCATATGGTATATCCATTTTGCGTTCCCCCTTACCCGCTCTAATCTACTTTGCCAAGGCTAGCAGGATAGCTCTTGAACTATATGCATAGAAAGCTCCACTTTCATCTCTCTCCTATAGTGAGGGCAAAATTTTGTCTTTAATGTAACCCACTGTGCCTAAGTATTGTAAGGGGCTGAAAGACGGTATAATTTGCATGCCATGGAGTCTAGACTGACCTTTTGGAGTTATTCCTCACTGTGTCTAACTTGAGCACTGAAGTTCTCAGTATTCTCCCTTTTTGAGTAGTAAGATATGCCCCTGCTCAAGGCCATACAGGAGGAGTTTTTGTTATGATTATTTATTTTTATAGGACCCAAAGTATACTAGGCACATCAAAGAGTTGGGCATGTTCTCTGCCCCAAAGAGCTTACAAGCTAAACAGATATATAGATGAAGGATGCGTGGACGGGATGCAACAACAAGTGTCTGAGCCATGAAGTTAGTGTATGTCAGGTTAATGCCACAGTTTTTTTATACCATCTTTTTGTTCACTCTTCTTTGACAGAATCTAGGATCCATAGGCCTTATAGATGGACTAAACTGTGAACTGATGTCTGATGAAGAAAAGTACTTTCCACCTCCCTCCCATCCCCTGCATGCTCAGAGAGCAAATCTGAATCAAAATTTTATTCTGCTGCTTTCCAACATCTCTCTCTGAGACTTGCCTATACCTCCTTTTCCTTTCCCCATCCCCAAAGCATGAACTTTCAAGAAATGACTCACGAAGTGCCTACTGTCATTGTGAATGCTATAAAGAGAGCTAGTAGCTTTTAGCCTCAGTGCATGCCCTCTGAGTAACGCAGCTGAGCAAGTAAATATCTGGTTTATGAAGGTCAAGTCTTGGGAGCTGGGTATAGGTATTGGACACTGATTTCATATCCCAGTGCATGGTAGATGAAGAGGGGCTCACCTGAGACTGATTTAGTCTGTCTGCATGTCTCAAATCTGTGTTAAAGACACGTTGAAGAAAAGAGCTCTGAAGGGGGGAGGGATATCTCAGTGGTTTGAGCATTGGCCTGCTAAATCCAGGGTTGTGAGTTCAATCCTTGAGGGGGCCATTTAGGGAACTGGGACAAAAACTGGGGATTGGTCCTGCTTTGAGCAGGGGGTTGGACTAGATGACCTCCTGAGGTCCCTTCCAACCCTGATATTCTATGATTTGATTCTATGATTTCTTTCCTCCTCCCACCACACCGGTCTTCATCCATCAGCATGAGAGTGGTGGGGAAAATGAATGAAACACCAGAGTTAAAAATGAAGGTGATGAACAGGTGTGAATGCCAGTGGTGCATGGGAATATCTTGCTTTCAAGACCATGTACAGCGTATCACTGAATAGAGACTTGTGTCAGTCATAAAGCATCTCCTTTTACATTTGGGTCAGTGAGGGCTCCACCTGTACATGGGACCCAGTTCTGCAGCACCATTCTCTAGGTTCTAGGAAATAGCTGGGGGTGGGGGGAGCCTCTGCAGACTTGGCGAATCTGTGGACCAGATGCATGGCATTCATCTTTCCCCCATCACCTCCCTGGGGAATCTGCTTATACACTATGGGCCTAATTCTTCTGCAAGGCTTAGCACCACAACTTTCTTTGACGTCAGTGGAAGCAAGTGCTCAGCACCTCTGAAAATCAGACTAATACTTCAGTGCAGCCCCCCATTGGTTCTGAGGAATGGTCCTTTGGCAATGGTGAGTGGTGGCATTCCACGCAGCTGGATGGGGAGCAGAGAGATCCCAGAGTCAGAGGGGATGGCCCTCGCCTCTGGCAGATTCCCAGTGACCTGCAGCTTCTCAGGACCAAGTGCCAAGCAACTTCTTCCCTCATGTCCCTCCAATGGAACAATCAGCTGAATGCTTCATAAGTCGAAGCTTCCAGACCTTTCTGGCCCCTTCCTATAGGATTTTCTGCAGAAATGAAGGGAATGACAGGCTGGCCCTAACCAATTGCTTTAAGCTGTCTTTGGATGATATGGTGCCAGGGGATGACATCATGTCAACACTAGATCACAGATATTCTCTCATGAAAACCCAATTCCTTTGGCTGCTAATAACATAACACTGTCTGAGCATGCATAGCCTTTATCTTGCATGTATGAGCCAGAAAATGTTCCTTGCCTGACCTCCAAACAGGGTGCATGGGAGATACCTTCAGTAAATGCAGAGCAAATGTAGAGGGAGGCCCATCTGACGAGAAAAGCAGCACCTAGCAGAATGCACTGCCAGCAGCAAGATGAAGCACTTACAGGGGCAAGAGGCTGTCAGGAAAAGCAAACCCCTTTGAATTTGCTACTCAGTGGCAAAGCTGAAGCCAGGATAGTCACGGCTACAATATTGTTTTTTATTTCCATGGACTGCTGAAATTCCTTAGCCCCAAGCCCGTTACAAACAGTGAATTTAGCCTCCCAGCACCCGTGTGAGGAGGGAGGCGTCATCCCTGTTTTAGGGCAAAACTGAGGCACAGCAATTAAGAGCTAGAGTGTGGCTTTAGGTAAGTGCAAAGAGGTGCTGGTGGGCGTGACAAAGAGTCGTCTTCTTGCCAGGAACAGGACTCTCATCTCCTGGCACCCAGTCCTGTGCCTGTACCACAGTAATAACTATAGCACAGTATCAGAGGGATAGCCGTGTTAGTCTGGATCTGTAAAAGCAGCAAAGAGTCCTGGGGCACCTGATAGACTAACAGACATATTGGAGCATAAGCTTTCGTGGGTGAATATGAACGCTTATGGCATCTGAAGAAGTGGGTATTCACCCACAAAAGCTTATGCTCCAATATGTCTGTTATATCACAGTAGCTCTCACAATGTGCAAGGCTCTGGACAGACAGCTAGGAAGACTCAGTCTCTGCCAGGAAGAGCTCACAAAGTAGAGATTAGCTTTCCTCCATATGGGCCAAACAGCAGGGTCCTTTTCACTCATTTTTCATCCAAGCAAGAGCTTACTGAGCGGCATCATGACCCCCCCTCCCCAGGTCTATATGTAAAATGCACTGTCCACTTGCATATCTGCATGTGTGCATATGGAAAGTGGGGTCAACAGCCTTTGTGGCACTGACCCCCCTTATCCCTGTGGATGCCCCTCTGATCTGAGCATGAAGAGAGTTGGAAACCAGGGGGATGGTTGGGGTGACCTCATCCTACCATGCAGCCTTGAGGGCTCCCAGGCTGGAGCACCTCTGGCCGCATGGCTCCAGCGGAGAAGCAGTGGAAGCTGGTGTGGAGGCACAGAGGCTATGTGTGAATCCATAGGTAGCTTCAGCAGACACCCAGGGAATGGGGTGGAGGTGGGAGGGAATCCTGAGATTCTTCCACTGGGAGCAAATCCCATCATCTCCACTATTTCTGCTCCACATTGGAAGAAATTCAGAGGAAAGCTTCAGAGGTTTCATCTTCCCCGGACTCCTCCTTCAGGCTTTCCAATGGGAGGTCACATTCTAGCCTACTGACTTCACTGGGTATTTGCTGGCATAAGGTGTGTACAAGCTGCATAAGGACTTCAGGATTTGGCTTGATTATGATGAAGGATTAATTATTGATACCAAAATCTGGCAATTGACTTCAGTGCAGTGTTTCCAGATGTACACCCAACAAACAGAGCAACATTTGGTCCCAGGTCTAAAAATAGTGTTCTGACTTTCACTGGGTATATTCTTTGCTGTTCTGTTAGGCTTTATTATGGTAAAGAGGTGAGTGTTACCATACCCTGTACAGTAAGAAGCAGGAAATGGATTTAGCTAAAACTTGGTGTTCTCAGAGGTTTGGTTTTTAACACGGGTATAGAGGACATGAAACAGTTAAACTTTTCTCAGCTGGAAAATGAATTAAAGATAAAACTAGCAGCCTGGTGACCTCCTGCTGCTAAGACAACAGTAATTCAGCAGCCAAAGATCAGCATTTTCATCAGATCCATTTCCAGGAACACATAAGACTGGACAGCACAAAAATGGGGAATCTGTAACACAGAGTGACTGAACTTGGAGGAGCAGGAGAGTCAGAGGAAAGACGGCCCTGGGATTCAGCAAAGGCTCCTGGCCATTTCCCTTTGTCTCTTAGCCTGGTATGTAGAGGGGGAAGATCTTGTAACTGGGATCATGCACATATGTTTGCTCTTCTATGACCCCCCCTTTCCATAAAACTTCTCCTTGTATATATTTTTATCATTCTGTAGGGTTTACACAGCTAGCTTTTTAACTAGACGACATGCTCACCTTTATAAAGCAGAATGCAGGGAGTGGCAGTCTGACATTCAGATCAAGTTTATTCTAATAGAATGATCTGTGTTCCATTGAGGGAGAGCAGATGGCTCATCAGTTAATATATTTAAGTTGTTGACAGTTTCTGCCCGGTGTTAATAAAGTCTGTGGACCTAAAGATTTACCAGACCAGCAAAATGTAGAACTTTTTAGGTAACTGCAGTTGAGGCACTGTGAGGGCTTCAGAACAGCATGGTTTATTAAGATAATTCCTTGCATGCAGTAATGGAAGATGCTATGGGTTTAAACATTTTCCTGTAAGGAAGAAATTATGGACAAATTTATCTGATCTTTTCTTAGTCCGATGGGAAGCTATTTAAAACTTAAATGTAAACAGCATGGAATGTTTATTTACCATTTCTAAACAACAGAAGATCCTCTCCATATGATTGTAAACTACCTATGGTGCAAACTTCCACATTGAAAACATCATGGTCTCATTCTAAGTCATATCAAATGTTATCCAGTTTTGTCAAGCCTATGTTGTCTTCCCTGTTATACTGGTTGTTGAGCAAAAATAAATTATATAATGTAAAGCTTTCATATATCTCAGTGGATCAGAGACACTATTTCCTTAGCATAGAATGCCTGCATATTTTGCAGAAGTTAATGATCTTAGCATTTATTATGTTTTTTATCATTTATCATATTAACAAACTTATTAAAATAATCAAGACTGAATGGAGAGATATGACCTTTTAAAGAGGAAAAATATGCATTAAATTTAATTGAACAGAAAACAAACTGAAGCACAATCTAATTATCTTTGATATTCACATCTCATCCATGACAGCGAATGTAATATGAATCTCCAAAAAAAAACTTATGGGATTTGTTGTTTTTCCTCTATTATCTAGTTACAACGAGGGAACAGCCTAAGACTATTTCAATCTTCTTCTACTGCTGTGATTTAATTGGTTTTTGTAATTTATCAAAACAATCTAGTGACCTATGAGAAGGAAGGTAGTCAGCACTGAGTGCTCTTAAATAGTAGCTTCTGACAAGTGTGAATGGGACTGCAATCAATGTGTTTCAGAATTTAGTCAGAAAAACATAAGTTGCTCTTTACTGATCTTTGTGTTGCTAGAATAAAATTACCAGACTGTGTTTACCGACCACAGTTGAGTCTCTTGAATACCAAAAAGGACAATCCCCCTGCAAGGTATGTGTGATTTGTTATTGTATGATACAGGGAAACAGAGTTGTTTGTGGAAAGTGTTCACAATTGTAAGATGTGGAGAGCAATAATACTGAGATCTTTAATATTCTCTGACTATCCCTTGAAAATGTACTTCACAATAAAAGCAGCCTGTAATTTCTTGTTACTGAAGTCAATGGCTTTTCATTTAGGCTGTTGCCATATCATGGGACCTAAGTAATGAAAAGCATGCAGAATAAAACAAGAAAAAGAAATAATTAGGGTGACTGTCTGTGGGAAAAAAAGTGATGACTGCTGAATACATTAAAAAGAAGCTCTGAAAAGTTGTTAAAATAGTGTTTGAAATAGAATAGCACCGAAGTGTTCTATTTCCAGCGATACACCAGGGACAGTCCTAGGGTTTCTGTGCAAAGTCACATGCGTGGGGATCCCGGGAAACATCCATACATTCCACAGGAAATGAGCCTGTAGAGCTCCCAGCCTTCTTGAGATCAGTGGAGGCCAGTGCTTTGAAGTAGGTAAGAGGAAGGGGAACTCCCCAGTTGTGGTGACTGTCATGGAAGGGTCCTGATGAAGTGCGGAGGTGGCTTTACATCACCTTGTGGTGATGGACTAAACATAGGGCACCATCATGATCTTCTCCTTTGTATCCTTTCTGGTCCTGTTCCAGCCCCTCATTCTTCTTGTGAAGAGTTTTACTGTCTTCCTCCAGGAGGATCAGTGGTAAGGACAGATCTTTCTCCTGTAGAGGTGAAGCAGCAGGACAAGAGGTCCCCACCTGGAACCAAATAGCCTCCTCCTCCATGTATTCTCTAAGGACAGCATCTCTGGAGAGTATTTCTGTGTGTATTCAGATCAGCGGACATAGGTACATGCTTCTCAAACATAGGGTCCTCCACAGTGAGGGCCCTGTGCAGCAGAACCTTCTGCCCGTACCTCAGGCCAGCCTTGCAATACACAATGAAAGTTCTGAGCACTAACAATGCTCTGTAAGAAGGTACTGGGCCACAGCTTTTGTCTTTTCAAATTCATGCAGATTCTATAGTGATAACACCTACAGGTCTCTAACTGCAGATAATGACAAATCTGGTCTCTAACTGAATTGACATGGAGAGTTTTTGGTGGGTGTTTTATTAGGGTATGTCTACACTGTGGAATAAGGTTGAATTTATAGAAGTCGTTTTTTTAGAAATCGGTTTTATATATTCGAGTGTGTGTGTCCCCACAGAAAATGCTCTAAGTGCATTAAGTGCATTAACTCGGTGGAGTGCTTCCACAGTACCGAGGCTAGAGTCGACTTCCGGAGCGTTGCACTGTGGGTAGCTATCCCACAGTTCCCGCAGTCTCCGCTGCCCATTGGAATTCTGGGTTGAGATCCCAATGCCTGATGGGGCTAAAACATTGTCGCGGGTGGTTCTGGGTACATATCATTAGGCCCCCCTTCCCTCCCTCCCTCCGTGAAAGCAAGGTCAGACAATTGTTTTGTGCCTTTTTTCCTGAGTTACCTGTGCAGACGCCATACCGCGGCAAGCATGGAGCCCGCTCAGGTAACCGACACCGTATGTCTCCTGGGTGCTGGCAGATGTGGTACGGCATTGCTACACAGTAGCAGCAACCCATTGCCTTCTGGCAGCAGACGGTGCAATACGACTGGTAGCCGTAATCGTCATGTCCGAGGTGCTCCTGGCCATGTCGGCTGAGAGCGCCTGGGCAGACATGGGCGCAGGGACTAAATTTGGGGTGACTTGACCAGATCATTCTCTTTAGTCCTGCAGTCAGTCCTATGGAACCGTCTTATGGTGAGCAGGCAGGCGATACGGATTGCTAGCAGTCGTACTGTACCATCTTCTGCCGGGCAGGCAAGAGATGAGGATGGCTAGCAGTCGTATTGTACCATCTTCTGCCGGGCAGGCAAGAGATGAGGATGGCTAGCAGTCGTACTGTACCATCTTCTGCCGAGCAGCCATGAGATGTGGATGGCATGCAGTCCTTCTGCACCGTCTGCTGCCAGCCAAAGATGTAAAAGATAGATGGAGTGGATCAAAACAAGAAATAGACCAGATTTGTTTGTACCCATTTGCTTCCCCCCCTCCCCTGTCTAGGGGACTCATTCCTCTAGGTCACACTGCAGTCACTCACAGAGAAGGTGCAGCGAGGTAAATCTAGCCATGTATCAATCAGAGGCCAGACTAACCTCCTTGTTCCAATAAGAACAATAACTTAGGTGCACCATTTCTTATTGGAACCCTCCGTGAAGTCCTGCCTGAAATACTCCTTGATGTACAGACACCCACTTTGTTGATTTTAGCTCCCTGAAGCCAACCCTTTAAGCCATGTCGTCAGTCGCCCCTCCCTCCATCAGAGCAACGGCAGACAATCGTTCCGCGCCTTTTTTCTGTGCGGACGCCATACCAAGGCAAGCATGGAGGCCGCTCAGCTCACTTTGGCAATTAGGAGCACATTAAACACCACACGCATTATCCAGCAGTATATGCAGCACCAGAACCTGGCAAAGTGATACCGGGCGAGGAGGCGACGTCAGTGCGGTCCCGTGAGTGATCAGGACATGGACACAGATTTCTCTGAAAGCATGGGCCCTGCCAATGCATGCATCATGGTGCTAATGGGGCAGGTTCATGCTGTGGAACGCCAATTCTGGGGTCGGGAAACAAGCACAGACTGGTGGGACCGCATAGTGTTGCAGGTCTGGGACGATTCCCAGTGGCTGCGAAACTTTCGCATGCGTAAGGGCACTTTCATGGAACTTTGTGACTTGCTTTCCCCTGCCCTGAAGCGCATGAATACCAAGATGAGAGCAGCCCTCACAGTTGAGAAGCGAGTGACGATAGCCCTGTGGAAGCTTGCAACGCCAGACAGCTACCGGTCAGTTGGGAATCAATTTGGAGTGGGCAAATCTACTGTGGGGGCTGCTGTGATGCAAGTAGCCCACGCAATCAAAGATCTGCTGATATCAAGGGTAGTGACCCTGGGAAATGTGCAGGTCATAGTGGATGGCTTTGCTGCAATGGGATTCCCTAACTGTGGTGGGGCCATAGACGGAACCCATATCCCTTTCTTGGCACCGGAGCACCAAGCCGGCGAGTACATAAACCGCAAGGGGTACTTTTCAATAGTGCTGCAAGCTCTGGTGGATCACAAGGGATGTTTCACCAACATCAACGTGGGATGGCCGGGAAAGGTACATGACGCTTGCATCTTCAGGAACTCTGGTCTGTTTCCAAAGCTGCAGGAAGGGACTTTATTCCCAGACCAGAAAATAACTGTTGGGGATGTTGAAATGCCTATATGTATCCTTGGGGACCCAGCCTACCCCTTAATGCCATGGCTCATGAAGCCGTACACAGGCAGCCTGGACAGTAGTCAAGAGCTGTTCAACTACAGGCTGAGCAAGTGCAGAATGGTGGTAGAATGTGCATTTGGACGTTTAAAGGTGCGCTGGCGCAGTTTACTGACTCGCTTAGACCTCAGCGAAACCAAGATTCCCACTGTTATTACTGCTTGCTGTGTGCTCCACAATATATGTGAGAGTAAGGGGGAGACGTTTATGGCGGGGTGGGAGGTTGAGGCAAATCGCCTGGCTGCTGGTTATGCGCAGCCAGACACCAGGGCGGTTAGAAGAGCACAGCAGGGCGTGGTACGCATCAGAGAAGCTTTGAAAACCAGTTTCATGACTGGCCAGGCTACGGTGTGAAAGTTCTGTTTGTTTCTCCTTGATGAAACCCCCTGCCCCTTGGTTCACTCTACTTCCCTCCCTTCCATCACCGCTTGCAGAGGCAATAAAGTCATTGTTGCTTCACATTCATGCATTCTTTATTCATTCATCACACAAATAGGGGGATGACTACCAAGGTAGCCCAGGAGGGGTGGTGGAGGAGGGAAGGAAAATGCCACACAGCACTTTAAGCACAGCACTTTAAAAGTTTACAACTTTAAAATTTATTGAATGACAGCCTTCTTTTTTTGGGGCAATCCTCTGTGGTGGAGTGGCTGGTTGGCCGGAGGCCCTCCCACCACGTTCTTGGGCGTCTGGGTGTGGAGGCTATGGAACTTGGGGAGGAGGGCGGTTGGTTACAGAGGGGCTGCAGTGGCAGTCTGTGCTCCAGCTGCCTTTGCTGCAGCTCAACCATACACTGGAGCATACTGGTTTGGTCCTCCAGCAGCCTCAGCATTGAATCCTGCCTCCTCTCATCACGCTGCCGCCACATTTGAGCTTCAGCCCTCTCTTCAGCCCACCACTTACTCTCTTCAGCCCGCCACCTCTCCTCCCGGTCATTTTGTGCTTTCCTGCACTCTGACATTATTTGCCTACATGCATTCGTCTGTGCTCTGTCAGTGTGGGAGGACAGCATGAGCTCGGAGAACCTTTCATCTCGAGTGCTTTTTTTCTTTCTTTCTTTCTAATCTTCACTAGCCTCTGGGAAGGAGAAGATCCTGTGATCATTGAAACACATGCAGCTGGTGGAGAAAAAAAAAGGGACAGCGGTATTTAAAAAGACACATTTTATAAAACAGTGGCTACACTCTTTCAGGGTAAATCTTGCTGTTAACATTACATACATAGCACATGTGCTTTAGTTACAAGGTTGCATTTTGCCTCCCCCCACCGTGTGGCTACCCCCTAAACCCTCCCCCCTCCCCATGGCTAACAGCGGGGAACATTTCTGTTTAGCCACAGGCAAACAGCCCAGCAGGAACGGGCTCCTCTGAGTGTCCCCTCAAGAAAAGCACCCTATTTCAACTAGGTGACCATGAATGATATCTCACTCTCCTGAGGATAACACAGAGAGATAAAGAACGGATGTTGTTTGAACGCCAGCAAACATACACTGCAATGCTTTGTTGTACAATGATTCCCGAGTACGTGTTACTGGCCTGGAGTGGTAAAGTGTCCTACCATGAAGGATGCAATAAGGCCGCCCTCCCCAGAAACCTTTTGCAAAGGCTTTGGGAGTACATCCAGGAGAGCCGCGAATGCCAGGGCAAAGTAATCCTTTCACATGCTTGCTTTTAAACCATGTACAGTATTTTAAAAGGTACACTCACCGGAGGTCCCTTCTCCACCTGCCGGGTCCAGGAGGCAGCCTTGGGTGGGTTCAGGGGGTACTGGCTCCAGGTCCAGGGTGAGAAACAGTTCCTGGCTGTCGGGAAAACCGGTTTCTCCGCTTGCTTGCTGTGAGCTATCTACAACCTCCTACTCATCATCATCATCTTCTTCATCCCCAAAACCTGCTTCCTTGTTGCCTCCATCTCCATTGAAGGAGCCAAACAACACGGCTGGGGTAGTGGTGGCTGAACCCCCTAAAATGGCATGCAGCTCATCATAGAAGCGGCATGTTTGGGGCTCTGACCTGGAGCCTCCGTTTGCCTCTCTGGTTTTCTGGTAGGCTTGCCTCAGCTCTTTAAGTTTCACGCGGCACTGCTTCAGATCCCTGTTATGGCCTCTGCCCTTCATGCCCTGGGAGATTTTGACAAAGGTTTTGGCATTTCGAAAACTGGAACGGAGTTCTGATAGCATGGATTCCTCTCCCCATACAGCGATCAGATCCCATACCTCCCGTTCGGTCCATGCTGGAGCTCTTTTGTGATTCTGGAACTCCATCATGGTCACCTCTGCTGATGAGCTCTGCATGGTCACCTGCAGCTTGCCACGCTGGCCAAACAGGAAATGAGATTCAAAAGTTCGCGGTTCTTTTCCTGTCTACCTGGCCAGTGCATCTGAGTTGAGAGTGCTGTCCAGAGCGGTCATAGAATCATAGAATCATAGAATATCAGGGTTGGAAGGGACCCCCAGAAGGTCATCTAGTCCAACCCCCTGCTCAAAGCAGGACCAATTCCCAGTTAAATCATCACAATGGTCACAATGGAGCACTCTGGGATAGCTCCCAGAGGCCAATACCGTCGAATTGTGTCCACAGTACCCCAAATTCAACCCGGCAAGGACGATTTAAGCGCTAATCCACTTGTCAGGGGTGGAGTAAGGAAATCGATTTTAAGAGCCCTTTAAGTCGAAATAAAGGGCTTCATCGTGTGGCGGGTGCAGGTTTACATCGATTTAACACTGCTAAATTTGACCTAAAGTCCTAGTGTAGACCAGGGCTCAGTCAGATTGGAGCAGAACTAGGATGAGATGGTGGGTTTTGTTCATTAAGAGTTTGATCCTATACCACTCAACTTAGTGGGAATTTTTCCATTGATTTGAATGGGAGCAGGATCAAGCCCTAATGGTCTTTATGGTACATGCTGCTTTTCCTGACTTTTCATAAAAGTTTAAAACATACACACATACACACTGTTTGTGTGTGTGCGTGTGGTATTACAGTACAGAGCACTCTGCTGTTTCCTGTTTTTGTAAAGATCTTTTCCTTTTAGAAGTAGTAGTGAAAACAAACACAGTGGAAAACAATTGGAAAATTTTGTCTGCTTCCTGGAAGATTTTTTTTAAAACTACAGTCAAAAAGGAGCTACCAAAAAAAAAGTTAACGAAAGGGAATAGCTAATAAATTAATTAGGAAAATAAATGAAACCATAGAAACATGCAAGAGCATGCACAAAAAAATTTGCCTTCCTGATTTCAGTCTTTGAATTTGTAGTTGAAAGCCTCTACATATAGTGAAGTCTGAAAACAGCATTGATAAAAGCCTATGCTGTAAATCTGTTATCAGTAATGAAAGGAGAGCCAACTTCACACTACAGAGAAACCCAAGAGCTGCAACTGGGGGATTATGCAGCCGTCCTCAGTCATCACCTCAGTCTGAAACAATTCTTATACTGTAATAAAAAAGCTTTCTTTTTTGTATGGCTGAATGGTTCTTTCTCTAACTAGGCTATTTTTAAACATTCTAAAACATTTACAACAGATATACATTTTTGATTTAGGAAAGTGAAAAGAATTACTCTAATTGCAGTGATGAAAAAAATAGAAGAGGTAACAAAATAAGAATTCCTAAAAGGGGTAAAACTCACAACCACTGCAATAGGTAGGACAGATATATTATCCACTAGGATTCATAGATTAACAGTCCAGAAAGGACCACTGTGCTTATCTAGTTTGAACTCCTGTATAACACAGGCCATAGAACTTCCCTGAATTAATTCCTGTTGGAAGTAGAGCAGATCTTTTAGAAAAACATCCAACCTTGATTTAAACAGTTCCAGTGATGAAGAATCCACCACAGCCTGTGATATGTTGTTCCACAGGGTAATTACCCTCACTGTTAAAAACATGTACCTTATGTCACATCTGAATTTGTCTAGCTTCAGCTTCCAGCCACTGGAGGTTGTTATACCTGTCTGCTAGATTGAAGCGCCCTCTATTATCTAATTTCTGTTCCCCATTTAGGTACTTACAGACTGTAATCCAGCCACTCCTGAACTTTCTCGTTGGTAAACTAAACAGATTGAGCTCCTTAAGTCTTTCATTATAAGGCATGTATTCAAATCTTTTAATCATACACGTGGCTCTTTTCTGAGCCCTGTTCAATTTTTGATCATCCTTTTTGAATTGTGAACACCAGAACAGGACATAGTATTCCAGTAGCAGTCTCACCAGTGACAAGTCTTTGAACACATATTTACACATGGAATTATTTTTGCCACTGGAAGGCTCCATATTCTTCTGTTAATAAAAGAAACTTACAGTAGAATCTGTATGAAAATCCATCCTCTTTAGGAAACTTCTCTTAAGAAAGACCACTTCCAAACAAACAAACAGAGCAAAAACTTTAATAAAAGACCATCTCTGTTAAGCAGCCAAATTTTGACACTGTCTTCTTGAGTAATCACTTAATCCAGTTCTCTGTATTTACATGTCTACAAAACACACTTTTAATGTACCGTAGAGCTATTATGTGACTTATTAACCATGATTAATAAGTACAGTTGTTCATAGAAACTTCAGTGGAACAATATTGCATCAGAATATGTGGTTCCATTGAAATCAAAATGCTTTGCAAAATTGGGTCAATTTCACTGTAATTTCATTTGAAGAAAATAGAAAATGTTCTGACAATGTCAACACAGAATTTCTGACATTTTCAAAACAAATCTTTTGATGTTTTTGTTTTGAAATTACTTTTCTTTGAATTTTTTTATTTTGTACCAGATGTAAAACTTAAAAAGTCAAAATCAAAATGAAATGTTTCAAACTACCCAAAACAAAACATGTTTTGGAATTTTCTTTCAGAGAGCTTTAAAACTTTCAATTTTTTGCTCTGATTTGGAACAAAGCCAAATTTTGAAATCACAAAATCCTTTGAAATAGAACTTCCATCCCTTGCACAGGTCTATTAATAAGAAAGCTAAACAAGGTACATTCCCTGGTTTATATTAAGTCCGATGATGTAGCCTTACACTCATGAGTATTATTGGTGACACTTTATAAGAACAGCATTGATTATTTCCCTGTAACATATACAAACAAATCAAATGTATGTTATAGGGCAGTTGTACTTGTCCTTAGTCAAGAGACCCAACTGCTCTAAGCAAACATGTTCTGGGTATTTGAATCTGGCAACAAACAGATCAATAAAGGGTGATTTAAACTTTCACAATTAAATTCTGAAACATAATTCTAATTCATAATTCTAAACTAGGGAATCCACTTTGTATGTGAAACTTCAGGAAAAATGTGTGTTATGCGTCATAATATTTTGCTTCTTTAACAGAAGAAATTTGATGTTTTTCATTAAATGTGGTGTTTTGGGATGATTAAAAATAATTATATATTGGAAAATGTAGTGCTTCATTTGATTTGGAGAGAATAAGACAGAAAGAACGTTATAAGGAAACTAATACAGCCCTTCTACAGGTTTTTAACTCTGTACTTTTGCAGAGCTTTTATCCACTAGGTTTCGGACTTTTGTTAACAAGTCAAGATAGTTTATTGGTGTTAAATTAGAATGCATTCTGCTATGGTTTCCTGGAGGCAACTGATACACAGGATCTGAGCTGGCAAAGCTGTCAGAGCAAACGCAGAGTTATGAGCAGATCAGTACCATGCTGAGTTACATCAAAAGTGGCAATATGTCTGGACTGGTGCTCCCCTGTTTCAAATAGATAAGGGTTTAAAGAACAGTTTGTTCCCTAGTGCAAACTATGACATGTGTGAGGAATTCCCACAGATGCTGAGGGCTGCACAATATCTTCCACACCAGTTATGAGTGTGCCCAGTGAGGGAAGCAGGCCCATAGCTAGGCGAACAAAAGTAGGAAGGCTGTCAGGAGGCTTAAAAATTGAAGTGGGGTCTAGGAGGCATCCTGCACTTTCTGGCATTTTAAAATAATTTAGACAAAAACAAAAAAAATTGAGGGGTGAGGGTGGACCCAAACTGCTGTTATCTGGGATTCAAAAACAAATGGCAAATTAAATACTGACAAATGTGCACCAAAACCCTGGGCTCCAAAGCACCAGCTGCCCGCCTCATTAGACACAAAAGCAATGTTTTCAAAATAGGGTTGATGTTGGGTCGATAGGGCTGGGATTTTTTTTCACACAGAGCAGGTGATCCCCTTCTTAGGTACTCAAGGGACCGACTCTGGACTGCTGCTCCTTGAAGCAACATCCCCACTTATCCCAGCTCCCTGGATGGCTCCTGTCCCCTCATTGCTTGGATGTCTATGTAATTGAGAGGGGAGCCCTTCTGACCCGGGGTGTCCCCTTCTGGAGGCTCAGCTAATCTATAGACTAGCCTATCATGTTCCCTGAGGCTCTCTCTGCCCTATGGGAGCAGGATGGGCAATCCAGTAATCTGCCTCAGTGAGCCTAGGTTGCTCAGCCAGGGCTCCCCTTCCCCTCACAGAGCTAGATATGGAGGAGGCAGTGCTTCCTCTTGGTGCTGGGCTTACACGAAGGCAGGTGGAGTGGCTCATTATATAGAAGTGTCTCTATCCAGCAGTTCTCAAATGGTGGGTCGGGACCCCAAAGTGAATCGTGACCCTGTTTTAATGGGGTCGCCAGGGCTGGCGTTAGACTTGCTGGGGTTCAGGGCCAAAGACTGAACCCCACTGCCCGGGACCAAAGCCCCAGGGCTTCAGCTTCAGCCCTGGGTAGTGGGGCTCAGATTACAGCCCCCCACGCCCTGGGCTGAAGCTGTTGAGGTTCGGTTTTGGTCTCCCCACCGGGGCGCCGGCAGGGCTCAGGCAGACTCAGGCTTCGGTTCCCCCTCCTGGGGTCTTGTAGTAATTTTTGTTGTCAGAAGGGGGTCACAGTGCTATGAAGTTTGAGAACCCCCTGCTCTATACCTACCCATGCCTATGGCCCCAGCTTCTGGAGTCATGGAATTACAGCAGAACCTCAACTTTCATGTTAACAACAGTAACTCTCTTGTCTCATGACTGTGAAGAAAATCCTGAAAATGTGACCTGAGAGTAACTGATGGGTGAATGTCTTCCTGAGTCTGCAGGGATCCTGAAACAATAGTTAAGAGCAGTGAACTGCCCCAGGCATTTCAATGGGTGTTAATTCCAACAACCACTGCTTTGGAGGGCCCTGCCATTGCCACCTCAGCAAAGACCTCTGTGTGTGGCAAAAGAAGAGTGCAGCAGGTCTAGTCCACACCTGGGAGGAGAAGGTGACGTCATTAAGTTACCCTGCCTTTCTGGAAGAGAAGTGGGAGGTCCCCTGCTACTACCACTGTAAATGGCAGGGAGGGGTATTGAATGGAGCCATGGATACCCCTTATGTTGTATGCACAGGGTCCCAGATTGCCTTAATCCAGCCCTGCCTATGCATGCTGCTGTAGGAGTCTCCATGTGCACTACAAATGGTACCAAGGAGGCTAAGTGGATGGACAAGGAGAGAGGCCATATGATCCATGCTTATGTGACTTTAGTTATGTAGAACTGCATAGGGACGTAGAGGTACTATAGCGGCTCTGGAGGGGGCCGCACTGTAATCCCACAGCCTGCCTGCCCCGAGTTTGGGAGAATGGGGTCTGGTCCCCCAACCCCAGTGAGTTCTCTGCAGTCAGATTTCTCAGTCAGGCAGGATGTGAATTCATTCTGGTAAATGCAAGTTTTCTGGCAACTCTGGCTTTTGTATGTGTGTGTTTTGATTCTTCTTCCTTTTACTGAAAGTAACTTTTCTACATTTAATATATAAACATCCCCATAAGGAGGATACTGATATCTGCCAACATTTTGCTAGGACAGTCCGAAGGGAGCTGGCATCCTGGGACTGCTGGCTGGTCTGGAAACTTCCTGTTCCCTGAGAAATGATGCCGCTTGATCTCCTTCTCTTTCAGTACAAAAGCTCAGCGACCTGGCTTACTTAGGGGAGCCGTTAGTTGTTTCAATGGCAGTGAGGAGGAGCATAGCTTGGGTCGCTAGTTGTTACACTGAAGAACAGAGGGTTGCTGCTACAGACCAGAATCAGCGATTCTCACCGCACCTCAAACCAATCCCACCAACCCCATTTGGCCCTCCAAACCTAAAAGAGCCCTTCCCCCAACTTCCCCAGACCATTTCCATCCACAGCAGGTGCCTGAGCTATGGCTATTTCACAAAATAGTCCCAGGAACATATTTTCAAGTGCTGGCAAATATGGATGCCTGTATGACTATAATTTTCTGTGCAATGCTAGGACATTTAAATTAGTACAACCCTTCCCTAAGGACTAATATATGAGTTGGGGTAAAGGTTGTACAGCATTTGAACATGTAAAGCACCATCAATTGGAAACAATAGTTGCAGCAGCAAGTTAAAAAAAAAATCAATCGGCCACTTCCTCCTCCCCAGGACATGAATCCATTCCTGGTGAAGTGTATCCTGTTTTTGCCTGTATAAAAGAATCCACTTCCTCTGATGGTCTAAAGATAAATGTCTAGCCTGCATAATTAACCAATAAATAGGCAGGATAAGAGGCCGCTGGGGGAATTCCCATTTCCTAAAGATTTTTACGAGTGGCAAAATATTTTTCTTCTTCAGAATCAGGGTGGTTTTAGCTGAGTAAATCCTCTTGGAAACCTGACTTCCTAGCTTCTTTAAATACAGTGGGCTTGAAACACTCATGTGAACAAAGGTACATATACATGTACAGGAGGAGGGACTTGTACCCGAGGGGGTCTGACAGTGGTACTATTAGTGCTACCTTGTGCCAGAGGACAAGAGCTTTAAACTTTCAGAAAGGGCTCCCAAGGAACCTCACTGGCCACTCCCTTGCCCTGTCCAACATGACATGAGGTCCTATTGACTTGCATAGAGTATCCCTGGAATTTGTCATAATGAGTTTGCAAAATGCTGCCTTTCGTGTATTTCTTTCTCACCAATCAGGTATATTTCAGAATCATAAGCTGATATTGGGTGTGAACCTATAAGGTGCTGAGTAGCTTTACCTCTCATTGACTTCATAGTCAAGAGTAGTGATGTTGATGGTGAATAATGCCTTCTACAACTCATTGCTGTCAAGATTTTTTGATGATAATACTATTTGAAATTGTTATTAAAATACTTTGCAACACCGATCCTGGATACTTGTAATAGTAATTATATGAGCTACCAAACCCCCAAATGCTTTTGTAAGTACTGCTGGAGAGTAAAGGAATGACACTCCCAAAATGCTGCTTATCTGGGTACTCTAACTGCTTATTAACATTAAAGACTGCAGTTAACTTTGAGACCCAATAACAGGCCATGAGAGCAAATGATACCCCTGTAACATGTAACATGATGGTGCTTTACATGGAGATACTAGTCTGTAGTAGGAAGACAAGAGATGAGAACTGCTTCCAAGTGGCTGTCTCAGACAAGGGGACCAGTAGATGAATTAGACTAATTGAAGAGGTTGTGGGGTTAGGATAATATTTTGGTAATTACAAATAGACATCTGCAGTGGTTTCTCATGTGTGACCATTAGCCCCACCCAGTGTTATAAGAAACCTCAGTAGAATTGCAATCCAAAATTCATTAGCTAAAGGCTGAATGGTGATGGTATCACATTCGCTTTTCATTTTTGTGTGAGTGCATTGCCCTTGTTCTTAAACATGGTTGGCCACAGCTGATTCTGATTTTCCAATTTTAATATATTTTATTGTTTACTTATGGTTTACTGTAAAGTTTAGTTTGTCTTATTTATGAGTGACCATGAAGATATGGGATTTCATCCACTGGGTGATGACTCATTCATTGGGTTGGAATCTAACTCTTAATGCATGACATATTTTAGACTATCAGATGAAAAATGTGTATTTTAAAGCTCTAAATGAAACGCATGGAAATGGTTAGTTATTTGTTTTTCAAATCAGGTTTATAGCTGGGTTTTTCTGGCTTTGTGCTGGTTCCCTTCTATTCTATAGTTGTGCCCATGTACAGTATGCACCGTTATACACAAGATATGGGGTGTTAAAGAGAAATGTTTACCCAGCCCTGTCAAGAGTAACTTGGCCTCATTTCTCTCTTTTCAAGAGTACATATGGATCTCAGTAACATGCAATACTTTCTGTGAACTATAATGAAAGCAGCATTCTTCTGCTCTGAGCCAGGAAAGCAATGTTTTTCAAAAATCCGTAAGAAAAGAAGTAGCACTAATAAAAGATACTTCATCTTCTTTCTGCTGATGACAAAACTCCCCTGTTGGTAAGAGAAATTAAAATGGCGGGAAGCAGCAGTTTATAACAGTCTCCATAAATGCTATGGAGTCAGGGCAGTTTTTACCTTTGAATACAGGTGCACGACTGCCAGCGAAGTCAGTGGCAACTGTGCATGTAGACCTGACGATATTTGGCCTGTGTTCCTGACAGAGCTTAAGTACTGAACCCAGACTTGTTAAAACTTTAACCTAAACTTGACAACAGCTCCTGCCAGTGAAGCAGGTTCCCACGCCCTTCATTGTCATGTGAAAGGTCTCAATAGCCTATTGTTATGGGTTGCAGGTTTTCCCCGGTAATGAGTCCTATCAGCAGTATTTTGTGCCTTAACTTCAGCTGTAACAATACTTCCCACTATTTATTGAGAACAGTGTTGTGCTTTCTCATGTCAGAATGGCAATGAGGCAATTACAGGGTGTGTGGGTTACTTACTGTGACACAACTGCATTCCTATAGCATTAGACAATATTCCCCAATCTGGAACAGCACCACATTCCCTTTCCTGCCTTCGTACCGCAGATTAAAGCAGATTATGCTGGTCAGCACTAAGAGAAGAAGTAAGCTCTTTCTTGCAGCAGGTTTAAGAGATGTTTTATTTTTCTGAAATTGCTGTTGGTTTGTGAGGGCTTGTGCCTAGTTACACTTCAGGGGATTTTACATTATGGTAATTCCATTATCTTCAGTGGAGTGACTCCTAGTGACGCAAAGGTAAGCATGATCAGAATCAGGTGTTGAGTTTGCCAGGGGCTGAGTATTTTTAAACTAGCATGAAGACACCCAAAATCACAATTTTTGCACTCTGTATTGCTAAACCCTCCCCTGTATATGCAGAATTTTAATCAGACTAAGTGGGTAGAGAAATAGGCACCAATTCGCCATTGCAAACCTCTGTAAACTGAGTAAGAGCAAATGAATAGCAGGCATGTTCTGTACAGGTGCAAATAAGTACATAGGCACAAAGCGCTGGAGAAGCAGATCAGGAGTTTAATCTCAGGATTTTACAATTTAACGGTGCCCATGTTGGTCTTATTTGTTGGCAGTAGGTGGCAGCATTGTAAAATACTTGTGCCTCTGCTTTTAGCTTCTTATCTTGGATTAATACAGATATTTGTTAGCATAAATTCAATACGGTTCCTGTATACAGGTTAAGAGCCTGCTCCTTTTTCCATTGAAGTCCGTGGCAGAATAGTGGAAATAGAATCTGGGCCTGTCTGCACAGTCAGGTTTCTTGTTTGTTTACGCAAGTCTGAGTGGGTAGGTTTTTTCTCCTCTTGAAGTTTGGTGGGAGAGGCTTGGTGCTTCCTGGTAACCATCAGCCCTGCTAGTACAGTTATTAATAGCAAAGAAATCCCATTATTTTGTCCCTACAGATATTTTGTTATTGCTTTTAGCCATTCTGATTGGCAGTGTATGCCCTATATGAACGGTAAAGAAGCAAACTGTGCACTCAGTCAAGCTGTTATTGGAAGTGCTTAATTTGAATATCCCTTTATTCGCTAAGCTAGTAACTAACATATTTGTGTACAAACCGTTGTTTCTAGGAGTTGGCAGATGGCAAGGAATGTGCCTCTGGGGCAGGTGGGAGCTACCTCAAACACTGCTCCACCTGCCATGAAACCTTTAATTTAGAGCACCAATGTTGGAATTTGATGCGTTTCACAGTTGCATTTCAGCAGTTTGTAGACATCTATACACCACATTCTGCTGCTGGAAACTTGCCACTGCCATTCGGTCCCTAGTCTGTAGCAGTGCATGGGATAATAATGGCTGGAGTAATTAGCTTGAGGATTCTGCCAGAGGAGGACAGCTTTAAGCTGCTGCCCAGGGTGTCCCAATAGTAGAGATTGCCCAGGAAATGCACTGGGCCAGTACATTCCCACCCAGAGCACACTCTTTTCCCAGCCAGCATCCCACTCTTTTGGAGCTGAGTTGGCCAGCCACAGACTCCTAGAAGAAGAGGCTACAATCACCTCTGGGTAGTTCTCTTGTAGCCAGGCTCTCTGTGCCTTGGTGTCATGTCAGTAGTGGGCCAACTAGCCAGAGTTGAAGCCACAAAGGACCCATCCCCAAGTGATGTTGGGAAAACACTCTTACTTAAAAGTAAAAAGCAAGAGACTCAACAGAAACATTGCCTCAGCTGGGTATGGGCTCTCTGAAAATGGGAGTAAGAGAAGGAGAATCATCTAGTCCTCCCCATCCTTCAGGGAGGCCTGGACAGAGACTCACATTCACAGAGTGAGGCTTCCCTTTTTCCATAGAAATCCATTGTCCCACCAGCCAGCTGTAGTCTTAACCCTGTTTGCCCAGCTTCCTCCAGGGATATATACTGTATATCCCTGTGGTTAGGGCAGCTGTTCCTGAGGCCTGCCCTGTTTTTCTTCTGTTCACTCCTGATGATTAACTACAGTTGGAGGGCCTTGTCTTTAGACTTGACACTTCTGGTTGGGGCTGGTTTTTGTTCCTGTTCCAAAAGACTGACCATTTCCCCCTTTCTTGTACACAGGACATACCTGGTGTAATTTCAGGTTAAATGTAGTCCTTTGTCTATGTCCCTGGCACTCACTAGTGCTTATCAAATTGTAACTGATATCCTGATGTGTCCTGTGCAACTGCACATGACATAATGTGGCCTAAACTCACTTGGCAATCTTGTGGATGTCAGACCACACTTATCCTGGCAGTCTGGGAGGTGTGTGCTCTATCAGCATGTCTTCTGTGGTGCCACATGAGTAAGGGGAAGGAGGATATGGTTGGGAAGGAAATTAGCATGTTATTCTGGAGGGAGCCCTTGAGCTGCTTCTACAAGCGGAGGCACAGAGTATTATTTTGCTGCATGGGAACTGTGTCTGTAACTTGAGTGTGACAGAGTCCGTGGCACTTCCTCAAGTGGCTTCCAGACATCCCCAACTACAGGTGCCTGCAGCCCAGAATTTCAGCACACCCTTCCGCCTAGATCTCAGCAGAGCACAGTGCTGGTTCCTTACTTCACCATACTAATTTTAAAAAATTCTGATGCAGCTGCCTGTGTGTGAATAAAAGCAGAATTTGTCCCTTTATCAAATGTTTTGTCTACTCAATGCTGTTTTAAGAGTGGGTCCCAAACTTCTAGGGCATTTTACTAGGTTAAGGGCCAGGCAGACCCAGCTTGTGTTCACAACTTCCATTCAGTGGTGTGCAAGGCTCCAGCCAGCAGTGGAGCTTGGGCTGCTCCAAACTCCTGTCCTTACTGCACAACTGAACAGGAGGTGGAGAGCTGTGGGGCGGGGACCCATCATTAAGACAGGGAGGGGAAGCACAGTGAAATGCACCCTATGGACCACTGCTGACACATGAACCAGAGGTTGAGCGAACCACTGGTCTAATGAGATTGAAAACATCCCTACTTGTGAATAGAGAAGATAATATAAATTATTATCTGCATTATCGCCACGCAGACAGGCCCCACTTGAGATCAGAGCTGACAAATATATAGTAAGAGACAGTCCCCCCTGAAGAGTTTACAATCTAACTAGACAAGAGATACAAAGAAAGTATGACTAGTCGCCCCGTTTTACAGATTGAGAACGGAGACTGAGCAGTTGAGAGCCAGGTTTTTGAAAGCTCTGCACTCAGCAGCTCCCATTGTTTGAGTTGAGGGGGGTGTCATCCTTACCAGGCTACCTGTGCTACTATCTCTTCTTGGGGTCTCAGAATGCACTTCTCTAGGTGTCAGGCCTCGGGCCTTTACCGCTCCTGGGGTGGAATTCTGCAATTCACTCGTGCTCAGACCAGACCTGGTTAAATGCCGGGCACCAGCCATGACTACTTCAGCAGGTCCAATTGTGGTTTGGACTCTCCAGGAGTTTCCCTTTGGGAGCCGGTGACAGTATACGTTTGCAATGCAACAGAGCCAGGTTCTTCAAAACAAAGCATAATTTATTCATTCCTCACATGTACAAAGCATAACAGTAAAAGACCTACTAGGGTTGCCAACTTTCTAATCACACAAAACCGAACACCCTTGTCCCGCCCCTTCTGTAAAACCCTACTTCTGCCCTACCACTTCTCCAAGTCCCTGCCCTCGCTCACTCCATCCCTCTCCCTCTGTTGCTTGGTCTTCCCCACCCTCACTCACTTTCACTGGACTTGGACAGGGGGTTGGAGTGCGGGAGGGGGTGAGAGCTCTAGCTGGGGGTGAGGGCTCTAGAGTAGGGCCAGAGATGAAGGGTTTGGGGTGCACAAGGGGACTCTGGGCTGAGGGGTTGGGGTGTGGGACAGGGTGCGGGCTTCAGCTGGGTGTGCGAGCTCTAGGGTTGGGCTGGGAATGAGGGGTTTGGGGTTCAGGAGGGAGCTCAGGGCAGGGACGGGGGTTGGGGTGTGGGAGTGGGTGAGGTGTGTGGGCTCTGGGAGGCAGTTAGGCTGTGGGAGGGGGTTCCAGCCTGCGGTGGGGGGTGAGGGCATGGGCTCAGGCTGGGCAGTACTTACTTCAGGTGGCTCCTGGAAGGGGCTGGCCTGTCTGGCTCCTAGGAGGAGGGTCCAGGGGGTTCTGCATGTTGCCCTCATCGGCAGGCGCTGCCCCTGTACAGTCATCTAGTCCAACCCTCTGCTCAAAGCAGGACCAATCCCCAACTAAATCATCCCAGCCATGTCTTTGTCAAGCCTGACCTTAAAAACCTCAAAGGAAGGAGATTCCACCACCTCTCTAGGTAACTCATTCCAGTGCTTCACCACCCTCCGGGTGAAAAAGTTTTTCCTAATATCCAACCTAAACCTCCCCCACTGCAACTTGAGACCATTACTCCTTGTCCTGTCCTCTTCTACCACTGAGAACAGTCTAGATCCAGCCTCTTCGGATCATTCCTCCAGCTGCTCACTGTTCGCTCTGGCCACTGTTGTTCATTGTGCCACCGTTTACTCCATCGCTCTGTTGCCAATGGCCCTGCACCACCTTCTGCTGCCACCTGCCACTGTGACCTCCGCAAGTTGGTCTCTTGAGGTTCCCCCCAGCTCTCAGTGATTTCAGCTGAGCTCTTAGTGGGGGAACCTCACTGCCAGTGCAGACTGGGCCGTCTCTTCCACAGATACACTGTCCCCCAGCAGGCCTAAGCACTTAGATCTGATTATCAGTGACTTCAGCTGTAGTGGTCACTTAACAAAACAAAAGACTCTCTATGGAGCCTAATCAGCTCTGTCTTTAAACAGTGGAGAGGGGCAGGTCAAATAGTACTTGTGACTCAAGCAAACCCTCAAGCAAAACACCCGTCCCCACCCTCTCTCTTGATGCCCTCAATCAGCACAGGCTAAGTACAGTTCTACTGCCCTTTACTCAGACAATAAGAATAACAACATTTCATTACCTTCCTGCATTCAAGTGATTTGTAACCCAACCCCAGACAAAATCTATCATTTGGGCAAGACACCTCTGTTTGCTGGATACCTAGGTAGATTAGGTGTGAATGTAAATACGATCTGGTCCTGAAGCCTTTTCCCCCAGTCCCCAGCTCATCAGTAGCTGTCAGGGAGAGCTCATTTAGACTTCGCTTACAAATCATAATGTGAAATTATTAGGTTGGCCAACGTCACCAAAATGAATGCACTGACATTGTCATAAAAAACAACAGCTGTATAAGGAAGCTAGTCTATGTTCATACTTTTCAAATCTATTATACTTTTTCAGATACACGTATTTTATCATACACTTAATATGCTTTTAAAGTGTGCACTAATGTTTCGGTTTCAATTCAAATTTCCAAACAATGACTAAATTGGCAACACTGCATGTAACTAGTTCACAAAACTGGGGGGGGAGGGGTGTTGGGGAAATTCAGGGGGGGTGTAGGGAAATCCCTGGTCTCCCTTACATTCATCACAATAATACAGATAGCTCCCAGTTCATTAATGGGGAATTCTCTATTGTTCTGAATGACAGCTGCTGGGTGCTGAGCTCTTTTGAAAATCTGGCCACAGCAAGAGAGATCAGAATCAAGCCCAATCAGTCTAGTCAGGTGTGCCAAGTCACACACTAGTCCTGACCTGTTTGTGGAAGGCGAGGTATAGGGAGGGGATAACCCCGAGTGCACTCCTCTAAGGCTCTCCAAGGCTGGCCACGTGATTGCCATCCATCAGCTTTAAAGGTATATACACATTATGAGGATCCTTTGTATTTCTAGTTTGTACTTCTGGCTGTGCATTCAGAGTGAACTTAATTCACCCCTGTACAAAGGGCCAGTCTAAGATTTAAGTCTTACTGAAGCCTTCAAAATAGGGTATTAAGTGACACACAGACTTTGTGCTGGAGTTGAATTTTGCTCTTAATGACTCTAAATTATAAGAGTTGGGCATTTTTCTTCTCTTCACAGCATGACTCCACATGCTTTTACCCGCAGGAAATATATAGTACATATTATTTATGAAGACAGTGTTCCTAATGGGGAGCAAGGTACCAGATGGTGAATGTGAAACTCTCTGCCAATCAATCCACACTGCTGAGCTGAATTCACTTTGGATCCAATTGAAATGGGACTATTTTTTATTTTTTGCCTGTGTAAATCAGATGAAATGTGACATGGGTTATTCTCTGGATTATCCTACGTTGTTTCAGCTCTATGGGAGGCACACATTGAAATGGACAAATCTAGCATCTGCTTCCCATAACACCTGTATTCGCTTCTTCATTGCCTGATAGTATAACTTATATAGACCCATAGAACCTCACAATGGTAGGTAAGCATTATTATCCCCATTTCATAGATTGGTAAACAGAGGCACAAGGAGGTTGAGTCACTTTCCCAGTGTCACATTGTAAGACAATGGCTGAGTCAAGAACAGAACCAAGATCTCCTGATTCCCAATCTGGTGCCTAATTCACTAGACCAGCGTAACTCCTCTCTTATTATGTGTGCCCTCTCTCTGGGAAACACACAGAGAGGAAAATGAATCCCTTTAGGGCCTTGTGACGGGGTAGCCTGCCCCTAATGGGCAGTACTGCCTACTGGTCAGTCCATCCCACCACCTGGCATAGCTCTGTCAGAGTTGAAAAGTTCGATTATACATTCAAGGACCTGGATCATATTGGGAGAGAGGAAGTAGTCCCGGGAGTAGAAACTGGTAGAAACTAATAGAGGTAAGGAGAGGGATAATGACTGCTTGAACTACCCAGCTCCAGGAGGAGGGCTAGGGCTCCTACCATCAGGACAGACAAAGACAGAGACCTAACCCTTAGGGGACCAGAAACTGAGCTTAGCGGGCAGGCTTCAGAGGAACCTTGAAAGCCTGAAGCAATGTTTGTTTGGGACTTTTTATCATGGATGAGGTTTTGTCATAAACAAGCCCCAAGGAGGGTATTACTAAGTCAAGCATCAAGAGTACCTGAAGTAGAGTTACTGGCTTCTTGAGAAGGAAAAGTGAGGCAGGGAGTACATACTGAGCCACACTAACTACCTACCCTACAGGGCAGGAACACCCTACGACAGGCCTACCCAGCAGTCCATGTGCAACCAAATCTCATTGACTTCACACAGACTGTAGCACTGGGGATGACCATTGATCCTCCACCATTCGAGGAAGTACAAAAGGTCATCCAAAAGTTATGGAATGGACAAGCTGCTGGACCTGACGGCATTCCAACTGAGCTGCTCAAGGGTGCTTTGAAACCAGTGAGCATCGGCCAGCATCAGCTGTTCTTAAAAGTGTGGCAAAGTACCAGCAGAATGGAAAGATGGTATCACGTTGTCCCTGAACAAGGGCAAGGACCTCGCACTGACTGTGGCAACTATTGACCAATCTTATTGTTATCAGTCCCTGGAAGGTCTACATTCACATTCTGCTTGGTAGGATGCAGCCACTCCTTAACAGCCATTGTCATCCAGAGCAATGACACCAACTTGCTTGTAGAGAAGTCAGAGAATTCCAGCCCTGCCCTCCACGGTATCCAAGATGCGGCCAGCACTATGGGCTGACTATCTCATGGCAGAAGTCCAAGGTCCAGAACTGCGGAGCTGGGTCACCAGAACCCCGCACAGGTGGAATCGAGTACCGTGGAGAGCTTTTACAAGTTTATCTACCTAGGCTGCAGACAGAGTTCAAATGTTTGTACCAAAATGGATGTTCTTCAGCAAATAGGTTTTGCTGCCTCCTGCGTGAAGTCCACATCTCACTTATGGATGCAAAAATGTTGTTGTGCTGACACTAAGTTCAGGATCTAGCAAACCTGTGTACTACCTGTATTGCTATATGGGTCAGAAACCTGGACCCTCCCACCGGCAGACCAGGAGCAGCTAGAGGTATTCCACGTACACTGTCAGGACCAAATCCTGAGGATAAAGTGATTTGATTTTGTGCAAAATGTCACAGTCTCACAAAGATCTGGCTTCCCTTCAGTCACGCATCATATCCAAAAGCACCGTTAATGCTGTTAATGCTCTTTGCCAACATCATCAGAATGGACAGAACGACACAGCATGCCACGCTCTCAAACTTTCCATCAACTTGCAAAGGAGTTCATGCCCTGACCCTACCTGGTGCCACGCACAGGGTCACCCCAGAAACTCATGGATTCATAGAACTGAGACAGACTTGGGAACTTTGCTAAGTGATGCCATCACCTGCGTTCATTCTGTTGGGCAAAACTGCCCTTAGCAGACTATGTGTATGTGTGTATTGGACCCTGAGTGTTTGATACTACAAGGTGCTGAGCACTCTGGACCCAGTCCAGCAAAGCATTTAAGTATGTGCTTAACTGTAAGCATTGAGTAGTCCCATTGACTTCAGCGGGACTGGAGAGTCACTGCACATGTCATTGTTTCTGTAGGCCAAACATGTTGCAGATACCAGGGACTCCTTGCATTCTTCAGTGCCCCCACCCCCCAGCTTCATGTATGCCACTCTTCCATGTCCCTCTATTTCAGGGACTCCCTCCAACTCCCCCCCCCCAAGCCAGGGACTTTGTGTCCCTCACCCCATTATCCCCTTTTCCCCTGTGTCAAATACTCCATGTGCCCCCCTATTATCCCCTTCTCCCCCATGCCAGCAGCTTTGCGTATTCCCTCTTTCCCCTTTTGTCCCATCCCACGGTCATCTATTCTCACCACCTCATTCCAGGGGCTGTATGCAACCCCAAGATCACCTTCCACATTTCCCTGTTCCATTCTAGACTAGGGTCCCCTCTTTCCCCCCCTTTCCCCACACATGATCATGCACTGTTCTCTCCCCTTCCGCCAGGGGCTCTGTGTGTGAATCCCTATTCTCCTATCTCCCAGTTTTCTTTCTCATGATGTCAACATTTTTAAGCTGTGTGGGGAGGAAGAGTGGGGCTGGGATGAGGGGCAGTGTTATGCTGGAATGTGTTAATGGCTATCATCAACCAACAATACTAAACAGAGAAATGCCACCAAATTGACTGTAAGACCTCCAAAGCTGGGCCAACTACTTGTGTACCTAAAGGTGCATATTTTTAAGTGGCTAGTGGAGTCAAGAGCAGAGGGCTCAACACATTTCAGGACTGAGCCCTAGAACCGTATTTTAGAATTGTGTTTTTAATGCTACAGCCAAGGTTTATCAGCTGTCCTGGAGGTCCATACAATGTCTTTAAAAATGAGCTATAAGACTTTGACTTCTCGTGCAAGTTTTCCATCTGGGAAAAATTTGTTTTGTGAGAAAGCTAAAAAAAAAAAGATTTGGCTCCTTTTGAGTTACAAGATTGCAAATGCATTTCAAATGATCGTTTTTATTTATTCAACCACCATGAGAGCAATACAATGGAAGTGATAGTTATGAACAGTCAGCTGTGTCATGCCTTTCTGACTAAATAGCATGAATATGCTTACATGCAATCATTCCATCCATCTGCATTCTCCTCAAAACAGAAATCTGCATTCTAAAGCATGAGCTGCCAAGATAGCCTAATATTCTTCCCCTGTTGTTGCAGACTATTTATTTCACATAGAAGTCCTCTGGTTTTTGTTTTAAAAATGTATGATCTGTTCCACTGGAAGACATTCTCTTGTAAGGTTCATCCAGCTGTCCAGAGGAGGGGCTTGGCCAGCCCTCTGTACTCTAACACTATTCATTTCTGTCTCAGAGATCCACATGGCCCAGCAGAAATAATATATTTTGTTCTGAAAATATCACTTAAACACAGACAGACACCTCTCAGGGACTGAATTTCAAAACCTAGAAAAGCCCAAGGTCGCAGGCAAAAATGGATGAGCAATTGTATTCCTAAACTACCAGCAGTTATTGTGACTGCACATGCAAGCTGGTGGTGCGTGTGCAAATAGCCACTGCGATGTCAAATGAAAACGGCACACACAAATAACTGATTTGAATATGCAGTCACGAGTAGGTGTACAATGTGCTGCTTTCCTGCATGGCCCTGGCTTCTCAAAGCTTGATATTTGACCCTGAATTAAGTTCTTCAAATCAATGTATTTATTTTAATTATATTTAAATTAATATTTTAAAGTTTTTATTTTATGAAATTAAATTTCATTTAAACCCCCATGGCCATACCCACAGTGGCAGTTGTTGCAGTCAGTTCTCAATGGGATTTTTTCCTGAGAACCGACTGCAGGCTCAGGGCCTATATGTCTGAACTACCAGATACCCTCTATGCATGGAAAAGAGCATTTATTTATTTATTTTGATTTCTGAAACAAAAAGGTGTCTACTTTAAGTTATGAGTCCTCTGCCATCACTTAAAAGCACATATAAAATTATGCAATGTAACGGAGCACCCCAATGAGCTGTACCCCAGTAAACCCCATTCCTCTTGAGACCCTCCCCAATTCCCTCTATACTGCTGTGCGCCCCAAAAGCCCAGGAAAACAGATGGGTCTTGCAGCACGTTCTGAACAGCAACAAATTCATGCTATTTTGGATCAAGAAGTGGAGTGAATTCTGAAATTGAGAGGATCTCATGGTGAATGCCGTGCCAGTAGCTCCTCTCACAATGCTAGTGCCTCCACTGATCCCAACTATGGTGAGATGGCAGAGGGAGGGAGTTGTCTCAGAAGTAGGCAGGTCCCTCCCATGACATTTACAGCTTTTCAGGTAAACAAACCCCTTAAATTCCATCTGAAAGACTATCCGGAACCAGTGCAGATACCAGAGCAATAACAGCAACACAGGTTCACAGCAAAACATTCTGCTCTGCAAATGGGCAGCTACATTCTTTGCTAATTTCAGCTCCTGGATACATGTAAGATGTAGATCCACATTGCAGTAGGCTAATCTTGAAGTGACAAAGGCAAGGATGGAGAGAGCAAGACCTCTGCATATGAAAGGAAAGGCTGTACTCTTCTGACCAAGAATAGATGAAAAAAACCACACTGGCCACAGCTGCTACTTGATCATCTGAAAACAGATGTTGGTCTAACTGGGCTGCTCCCAAATTATGAATGTAAGTACCAAGGGCCACCACAATCTCCACAATAGCTTCTGGTTGTTTCTTCCAAACTACAGATATCACCTCCATCTTATCTGGATTGCCTGTCTCAACCACATCACTCCCACCCATGCTGCTGTCTCAGCCTGACACTGGGTAATGGTCACAGAAGGCAAAGAAGTTGGATTAACCAGACTGTCTGCAACTCAAAACAAATCTGCTCAAAGTTTTGCAGCAGCTCTTGCAGAGGCTAGAGGCAAAGAACTCCTTTGCCTTCTGTCTAGCCACTGCATAAAATATCTCAAAAATCCTTTATGATGCAATCAATCAGATTCAATGCCAATTAGCTGTCTTTCCTTTTGCTTCAGTTGGTGCAGGGCACAGGTGAATCATAGTGACCTGTGAGTACAAAGTTGTGGTAGGTTTCAGAGTAACAGCCGTGTTAGTCTGTATTTGCAAAAAGAAAAGGAGTACTTGTGGCACCTTAGAGACTAACCAATTTATTTGAGCATAAGCTACAGCTCACTTCATCGGAAGTTGTGGTAGTGGATGCTTAAGGGCCACTTCATCACAGTTTATGTAGTGCTTTGACTGTGTTAAATACTAAATTTTATTTTGTGGCATTTGTTGTACATGTATTTTGGTTGTATCATACAACACAGTACTGTGTTTGTATAAGCCTAGTACATGCTGAAGTCTTATAAATATTTTAAATCCACTGCTAATTTTCCAAAGAGAGCTGGGTCCCACAATCCTTGTCCCTTTTCGCTTTGTTTCAGAGTCATTGTCCTGACAATTCCCAAGCCTCTACAATAGTGGTTCTCAACCAGGTGTACGTGTACCCCGGGGGTACGCAGAGGTCTTCCGGGGGGTACATCAACTCATCAAGATATTGGCCTTGTTTTATAACAGGTTACACAAAAAGCACTAGTGAAGTCAGTACAAACTAAAATTTCATACAGACAAAATGAGAATGTAAGCAATTTCTCAGTAACTGTGCTGTGGCACATTTGTATTGTTATGTCTGATTTTATAAGCAAATAATTTTTAAGTGAGGTGAGACTTGGGGTACGCAAGACAAATCAGACTCCTGAAAGGGGTACACTAGTCTGGAAAGGTTGAGATCCACAGCTCTACTACACGGAGGTATGAAACCCTCATGGTATGTTGTGTTTGAAAGAATATTGTTGGCTTTTCACAGCATATTGCTACTGAGAGGAGATACACCCTAGTTAAAGAATGTATGTACCTAGCCATATCACATGTACTCCTATTCAGACTAGTTAATCACTCCCTATATGAGTTAATACTAGAGAGATCTTTTACATTTACATTTTCTGCCTGTGATGTGATATACAAAGAATAGCGGGCAAGTGGTATTGCAACCATGTCAAAAAACAGAGAGCAATCTTTCCACCAACTGAAACAAAGTCCACTATATTTAGCTATAGTGACACCCACTTTCCCAAAACTCTGCATATGATCAATTAACGTTTGATATTTTCATTCTTTCCTCTCCTAAAATCAAGGCAATCAGTTACTATTGAATGCAAAAAAGTTTTGTAATGAAAGTATGCACTGTATCCAAGATGTCTGGGATCTATTTCATAAGCAATATATGATTCTGAGTGATCCAAGAACACAATCACATGAAGCTATGATAAAGTTGGTTATTATGAAGCAAAACTTAGACTGCATTAGTCACCCACAATCATGTGCTTTCAGTTTAATAATATCAATGAATGCTAGCAACAGTGTCTTTTCCACACCCTCCCTCTGATGGAAATGAAGTTTAAAAAGACCACTCCTTAAAGAAACAAGGAGAGTTGAGAGCTGCTTTCCCTATCCCTAACACGAGTCTTCAGAAAAAAACAAGCACAAGTATGTAACATAAAGTCCTTTTGCTGAGTTCTAGTTGGACAATTCTTTCTAGAAGGCATATGCCTTGTAATTTGGCGGTAATTTAAGGGATTCTGTGGGGAATGGAAGACTATATACAGCAATCTTTGCATGATACCTCAATCCCTAATTTGACCCCAATACTAATCAACACATATCTCCAAGATGTAATTTTCAGCTAGAACTCTTAAGTAGCACTTCATTTTAGTAGCTTAATGCTTTTGTCATGAGTGAGAACTAGGGATTCAGAAGCAAGTTGTACTCCTGTAGTTTGGGGTGTGAAGCATTATTTCCATTTTGTCTGATTTGGATTTGAAAGAGGATTTTCTAAAGGATAAAGTAGAATATCATTGGCTTTTCCCAGCATATTGCTACTGAGAGGAGATACATTCTTACACTAGAGAGTTCTTTTACATTTACATTTTCTTTCTGTGATGAGATATACAAAGAAATAGCAGAAATACGTTCCTCTACATATACACAGAAAAGAAATACGTTCCTCTACATATACACAGAGCTCCAGCAGGAGAGACAGAACTCAGATCCTCCTGCTCCAAGAATCCATCCTCTTCCAAAGGAGCCAAGAGAAAATGTCAGTTAATGAATAGCAGTACAGGTTCTCTGACATACATTTCAGCACTTCTGATTCCATCAACCAGATGGCAATGGCATAGGTATTAGCCAGTTCAGTACAGTATTAACATTTAAGGACACTTTGTTTCTGTGACATGTTTAGCACCAAGCTATGTATATCATATATAATTTGTGATGAGGCTATTTTCTATCAGTGGAACTTTAGGCAAAACTCCCACAAAGGTCACGGGGGGTCAGACCCATTGTCAAGACTGGCAGACCCAAAGTTTCTTGTACCTTTTTGGTTTTGTAATTCCTAGTTGCAAAGTAATTCCATGTCAGTCTGAAAACTGGTATGTCACATTTTATTTCAAAACATAATTCAGTGTTGTTTTTTAACACATAAATTAAATGTCAGTAGCCCAGAATTATAATACATTACATTTCATGTGTTGTTATAGCACCTCTGATCCAAAATACTCTGAGCAGTCCCATAATAACAAACCAATGTGTATACTGCAACAGAAGAACACTGTTTTTAAAATAAAGGAGCACATTTCATTTTCAGGCTTTCATTGAACTATTATAAACAAACAGTGATAAAAAATTATGGAAAAAAACTACCGAAGGAGAAAATAATAGTGATGAAGTTCTCCCCTCTACATAGATGTGTAATTGTGCAATAGAAGGGCTGGTGAGGAAACATTGTAACTCAATAATTGCCAAGTAGAACAAATAAAAGAAACAGGATCTACTCTTGACTATTGTGTTGCAATATTTATGTGTATATGTATATAGTCATATAAACACACATTTACTAGTACAAATATATAGGTAAGGTATTTCTTCAATGCAAACATTAATATACTTGCAATAATATAGAGGATAGAGAAGTAAGGGAAAGATGTATAAAATGCAAAACAGTTTTAATTAAAATCCCCTGTTTGCACATGCTCAAAATGTTATGAAACACTCATCTTTTGGGTTGACATTTTCTGTGCTAAAGGTGAACTTTTTTGGAAAGTTTGAGCAAAATGCCTTTCACAATTTTTAAGTTACAGAAGAATGAAAAATATAACATTTTTTTCCATTGTAACTTTTGACACCATACTTTTTTGAGCAGGACTACAGCAAAAACTGCTGAAGTTAAAATGTTATAAACAATTGATAAATCCTGCTGTTGAAAGGGTTGCTATATGGCAAAGGGAAAACCTCCCCCAACCTGTGCTAAGGTCGATACACAATTAGGAATACAAATCATACGATGAAGTGCAGAGTAGCCTTTGAAACAGGCCCACCTCATAGCTTCTATCACATATTGTTCTGTGCTATACCAACTTGTGCCCATGGCACATGGGTAACATGGGCATGCAAACTACCGTTTGGCATAGTTCTCCCACTGTTTAGTTTTTCACTTAAAACACGAAGGCCCAGAGCCTCAAAGGCATTTAGGTGTTTAACTCCCATTGATTTCAGTGGGAATTAGGCATCTGAATAGCTCAGAGGAGCTGGGCCTAAGTAAATATTAGGCTAGAGCTGAACATTCTTACTCAGTGCTTAGTCAGTGTTTGAGCCAATCATATTTTTTTAAAAAAGGAAATAGGTGGTAGACCATAAAATATGACTCATTGAGCTCAGTTCATTTTAATTTTTGTTACATATTGATTACCTGTTATCTAGATCTGTTTTAAACTGTTTGCTACTCTCTTACCAAAAAGAATTGGGTTCAAATATTAGTTAATATCACTTTTATCTTTGTTTTGGGTGGTCTAATTCTATTTCCTAGCAGATATGTTTACATCAGAGAAATGATATTGTTTGAAAAAAAACCTTTAGATTTCTCTATAGATAATCCAGAATACCCTTGCACTTCATTATAATAAAGGTCTTGTCATTAAAAAACTTTTAAAGAAATAATTGAGAATTGGTAAATAATTTAATAATTGGTATTTAATTGGTATTTAATTTTATGTCCAGAAGGCAGGACAGTTTTATAAAATTATATTTATGATGTTTTAATAGATTTGTTTCCTATGACACATTCTAGCATCTTCAAAGTCAGAGTCATGTAACAGGTATGAGTTTGTGTTTTAAAGAAAATAGTGTGTTGATATACTTATAAAACATATTAACAATGGGCCCGATGCTGCAAACACGTACAGATGTACTCAATTTGAAATCAGTGGAACTACTACTGTTAGTAAAGTTGAGTACGTGTGTATATATTTGCAGGATCAGGGCTGTTCTTATCAAACTACTATACTTGATAGATAAGGGTTTTTAATTAGGGGAGAAGGCTTATATAGAAAGCTGACTATACCCTTTAATGTCACATATTTGCAGTGAAAAATACCACTAAACTGGGGGAAATTATGATGTGACAACTCCAAATAAGGTAGTCCTATTGATTCTTTATTGTCATCAAATGAGTCAGAAACAAATCACAAGTTGTACTTTTGTGGAAGGGAGTGGTATGCCAATACATTAGTCAGAATAAATGGGTGAGAGCTCAAGCCCTGTTTGGTGTTTCTAAAAACACAGTGTTATCGTAGATGTCCTTTTAACAATTATTAATATTAGTAGTTGTCTGGTAGCACCTAGAAGTAACAAATGAAGATCAGGCCTCCATTGTGCTAAGCACTGTATAATCACATAGTAGGACACAGTCCCTCTTGTAAAGAGTTTACAGTCCAAATAGATAAGATAGACCAAGAGGCTAGGGAGGAAGAAAGTACCATCAATTATCATCATATCCATTTTACATATGGAGAAACTGAGATACAAGGAAAGGAGTACTTGTGGCACCTTAGAGACTAACAAATTTATTTGAGCATAAGCTTTCGTGAGCTACAGCTCACTTCATCGGATGCATTCAGGGGATCCCCTGAATGCATCCGATGAAGTGAGCTGTAGCTCACGAAAGCTTATGCTCAAATAAATTTGTTAGTCTCTAAGGTGATCCCCTGAATGCATCTGATGAAGTGAGCTGTAGCTCACGAAAGCTTATGCTCAAATAAATTTGTTAGTCTCTAAGGTGATCCCCTGAATGCATCTGATGAAGTGAGCTGTAGCTCACGAAAGCTTATGCTCAAATAAATTTGTTAGTCTCTAAGGTGCCACAAGTACTTCTTTTCTTTTTGCGAATACAGACTAACACGGCCGCTACTCTGAAACCTGAGATATAAGGGTATGTCTACCCTGCAGTTGAACACCTGTGACTGACCCATGTCAGCTAACTCAGGCTTGGGCTGTGGGACTATAAAACTGCAGTGTAGATATCCAGGGTCAACAGACTCAGACGTCTACACTGCAGGTTTATAGCCCCATAGCCCGAGCCCCATGAGTCTGAGTCAGCTGACACAAGGCAGCCACGTGTGTTTAAGTGCTGTGTAGACATACCTCTTGTGACATTAAGGCCCCGAGCCTGCTTAGCTTTAACTAAACTACATGAGCAGTCTCATTGACGTAAACACCAGTGCGTGTTTGCGAGATTAGGGCCTACATGACTCGTCCATGATCACACAGGAAGTCTGTGGCAGATGCAGGAATTGAAAGTTGGTCTTTTGAGTCCCACCCTTGTGTATTAACCACAAAACCATCTGCCCTGTCTGCCAGGCTTTTAATATGCCACTTAAAAATGTATGGTATTTACACATTTTTTTCTTTATGGGGATTAGATTTGGTTTTATCCAGTTTGAATATTTATATTAAGGTTCAGAGTTTGTTTATTAGGGTTTGAAATTTGCCTATTGGGGAAGGAATTCATGATCTGATTCAGGATTAGTTATAGGGATTTCACAAATTAAGGTTTCAATCATTATTTCTGAATGTACTGAGTATTACTGACACTGGAGGTGTAAAGTTATTTATTAATGATTATTTTTATTACAGTAGCTCTGGGAGGTCCCAGCTGAGATCGGGACCCCACTATGCTACACGGTGTAAAAACATAATAAAGGAGCCGGTCCCTGCCCCAAGTTAGAACTCCAATCCTTTAAATAGCACCATTGGGGTACATAGCATTTTACAGACATATAAGAAAACAAATCTCAGCTCCAAAGAGTTTAAAGTTGGAGGCCTTGTCTGCATTGGGGATTTGCCTAGATGACCACCAGTGGCGGCCAGCCCTAGTATGGCTGCAATGCTACAAAACGCTATTGTGGACAGCTAAAGCCTCTATTTTGACCTGCGGAGCTTACCCATGCTTGAAACTGGAGTAAACCGCATTATTGCAAATGATGGTTTGCAGCACTTAAACCTGTCTACACTAGGGGTTTTGCAAAGGCACAGCTATATGAGGGATGGCCGCCAAAGGCTGAAATTGTGGCAAATCCTCAGTGTGCATGATTTGGAATCTGCATCCTGCATCTTGTTCTGTGCAGCTGGACATGTGCACCCACATGCACGGAGCTCATTGCAGAATCAGTTCTATAAGCTATTGTTGCTGTTATGAGCACTGACACTCCCTTAAAAATAATGAAACAGCAATTGGGATGTACACAAAGGTATTGTACTCCTTACATTACATCTACTGGATTTTAATGGCGAGGTTATTTTACCACATTTTATAACAAAGAATGTCACTGTTTTTAAGAATATAAGACAAGAAATCAAAACTTGCACCTATATGCTACTTTGTTTTTATTTACTGCTTCTCATGCAAAGATCACCAAGCACTTTACAAACATCAAAAGCTCATCTACACACTGTGCTTGTACCAATTTAACAGTCTTTATTTGGTTTACACCAGCATAAGTGCATCCACACTATTAGACGGTTACACTGAAAAAATCTGGTACAAAAACCACATGTAGACCAGCCCTAACAAATGAAGGCCAACAACACTCCCGGGATGTACAGCACTGTTATCCTCATTTAATGCATGGGGAAACTGAGGAATAGAATGGGTAAGTCCCCAGGGGTCTTAACCACATGGGCCTC
Source organism: Lepidochelys olivacea (assembly GCF_965140295.1). Taxonomy (NCBI): domain Eukaryota; kingdom Metazoa; phylum Chordata; order Testudines; family Cheloniidae; genus Lepidochelys; species Lepidochelys olivacea. The sequence goes on along the minus strand of NC_140417.1, from coordinate 24,984,946 downwards.
CACGCCAATCTTGGCCCTGTATAACCGTATATCAAAGTTTCAGAGTAGCAGCCGTGTTAGTCTGTATTCGCAAAAACAAAAGGAGGACTTGTGGCACCTTAGAGACTAACCAATGTATTTGAGCATGAGCTTTCCTGAGCTACAGCTCACTTCATCGGATTAGTCTCTAAGGTGCCACAAGTCCTCCTTTTCTTTTTGCATATATCAAAGTGTTTGCAAGCTATCCCCACTAGTTTAGCTACACACCCAACCTTTTCCCACGCCTCTTTAGATCACAAAATCCTGCACCACCCCTGGAGGGGCTGAGTTTATAGAACAATGCAGTAAAGTAATAATGCAAAGTGAGGGCGTTTCCCTCCTCGCTAGTTAGGAGATTTGGCACCAGAAGGTCTCTCATCTCAGTGCTAGATGGTAACGAAGCAGCAGACGTTCTTCACGCAGCCGAAGGGGAGAAAGATCCGGCGAGGGCGAGGTAGGAGGCGTTGACGACCCCCGATTCCTAATGATATGACAAGGGGCTGCACTCACAGCTTGGGTTCTCTGACCTCGGCACAGCTGTGCTCACCTCTGGCCGCCTGCTGCTCCTCCCTCCGGGGCCCAAGCCCCGGACAGTATTTAAAGCCCGGGGAGCAGGCAGGTGCCTCATCCAGCTCGGAGTACGTACAGGCGGGGCCTCGGTATAGGGGAGGGGGAGCCCGGACCCTTCCTGGGGGGGGATTGCTAACGCCGCTGCCCCTTTGCCCGCAGGTTTGTCGGCGGGCCCTCGGCACTGAGCTCGCCGCCGCCCAGGAGGCGGGAGCGCGCCCGGGCGGAGCCTGCTCGCTCATCCCCCGCAGAGGGCGGGGCGGGGCGGCCGCCCCAGCATGAGCAGCACGCAGGCGCGGGGCCAGGGGGCTCGCGGCAGAGGCTGGAGCAGCAGCAGCGGCGGCGGCAGCCCGCGGAGCCAGACCCTGCAGTTTCGCCGGCTAGAGCAGCCGCCGCCCGCGGGCCGCAGCGAGGCGGAGCAGCAGGCAGACATGCCGGTGACCGAGAAGGACCTGGCGGAGGACGCGCCCTGGAAGCGCATCCAGCAGAACACGTTCACCCGCTGGTGCAACGAGCACCTCCGCTGCGTGAACAAGCGCATCGGCAACCTGCAGAGCGACCTGAGCGACGGGCTGCGGCTCATCGCGCTGCTGGAGGTGCTGAGCCAGAAGCGCATGTACCGCAAGTACCACCAGCGCCCCACCTTCCGCCAGATGCAGCTGGAGAACGTCTCGGTGGCGCTCGAGTTCCTGGAGCGGGAGAGCATCAAGCTGGTCTCCATCGGTGAGTCCGGCCGGCCAGGGGAGGGAGGGAGCAAGCCGGGCGGCCGCGGGCTGGGACGGCGGGTCGGCCAGGGGGCTCGCCCACCCCGGGCGTGGGGTGTGTCGCTCGCCCTAGCCGGGCGGCCCGCACCTCTGGCGCGGCTCTCGGGCCGCTCGCTGGCTCCTGCTGCGGGCTAGGGCCGTGGCGCTCACGGCCAGCAGAGGCCAGGGCGGTCGTGTGACCGCCGGGCTGTGGCCGCCCCCCGGCCAGTGACCCTCGGCCAGGCTCCCGCTGCCCGCAGGAGCCTGCACTGCTCCCCCGGCGGGGGTGGGGAAGGGCGCTGGACGCGCCCTCCTTCCTGGGCTGCCCGGTGTTGGCGGTGACCCTGGGCAGGGGAAGGGCTCCCTCTGGGTCGGGAGCCCGCGCTGGGGTGTGGTGGAGCCTGTCCCCGGTGGCTGGGCGGGCCCCCAAGGAGGAGCCGAGCTGACACTCCCAAGGCAGGTGTGTGGGGCTCGGCTGGTGCTTGCCAAACCAGCTCATCTGGCTGCTTTTTCCTAGTGCTGACTAGAGGCAGCTACCAAGGCAGGGGGCCTTTACCAGGGTCTCTAACAAATCTGTGCTGTGGCTCTTGGTGTGGGGGAGTTCTGGCTAAATCCCAGGGTGCTCTGGCACAGTTGTGCTGCCTTATGTGACTCCCTGAGACTTAAACCCCAACTTTGCCTACCCCAAGGGCTCCGGCCTGGCCAGAGGATGGCTAGGCCTATTCCTACCCATAGGGAAAGTGAAGACTGTCTGCCTTCTTCAGGAAGACAGGATTTGCTGTGCTGCATCTGTCCCTGCAGGTAGAGGCACTCTCTCAGCTGCTGTGATTTGAGTGCTTTGCAGGGGTTATGCTGTTAATGAAGGTCCCACTGCTGATTCCATTGAAAACAAGCTAAGGCCATCACTGATCTTTCATTGGCTTGCTATAGACAGTATTAACTGGCAAAACTACAGAGCAGACCTCTGGCCCTTTTGAAGTGAAGGCAAATGCTAGCAAAGGAACAGCTAGCTGTTCTTGGGTTGGGACTATAATTTGGATGTTATGCTCACCCCTATAACAAAGGGTGCCTGGATAGGCAGTGTTGCTCAAGACTTGGAGTTGTGTGGCCTTAACACTAAGGTGTTATATTGAACAGCCTCGGACATACTCCCCCCTCGTCTCAAGGACTTGATGGATGCTCCAGATGCCAAAGTTGATTAGGCCTTAGCCAGTGGTCACTCTCCAGATGACATGGTTGTGGGCATGGAGTGCCTAATGGTTTCCTTGCAGCTCAACCCAAGAGTGGCCATATGGGGTCAGACCAGTGGTCCATCTAGCCCAGTGTGCCGTCTTCCATCAGTGGCCAATATCGGGTGCTTCAGAGGGAATGTGGGGGGAGGGGGGAAGCAATCAAGTGATCCATCCACTATCTGCTTCTGGCAATCTGAGGCTAGGGACTCCCAGAGCATGGGGTTGCATCCCTGACGGTCTTGGCTAATAGCCATTGATGAACCTATCCTTCATGAAATTATCTGATTTGTTTTGAATGGTTATAGTGTTTGGTCTTCACAACATCCCCTGGCAAGGAGTTCCGAAAGTTGACTATGTGGAGAAGTACTTCCTTTTGTGTTAAACTTTCTGCCTATTTATTTAATTGGGTGACTCCTGGTTCTTGTTCTGTGAAGGTGTAAATAACACTGCCTTATTCAAGTTCTCCACACCGTTCATGGTTTAATAGACCTCTTCCTATTCCCTCTCTTTTTCTCCAAACTGAAGTCCAATTTTTTTTAAATTTTTCCTGATATGGAATCTGTTCCATACCCTAAAGCATTTTTATTGCCCTTCTCTGTACTTCTTCCAATTCTAATCTTTTTGAGGTGGGGTGACCAGAACATGGGATATGTAGTATTCAGGATGTGAACATAAATAGGTTTATGTGGTAGCACTATTTTCTCTGCCCCTTTCCTAACATTGTTAGCTTTTTTGACTACACATTGAGCATACATTTTCAGAGACCTATCCACAGTGACGCCAAGATCTTTTCTGGGTGGTAACAGGTAACTTGGATCCAGATCATTTTGTATGTTGATATTTTCCAATATGCATTACTTTGCATTTATCAACATTGAATTTTATCTGCCATTTTATTGTCCAGACACCCAGTTTTGAGATCCATTGTAACTTTGCAGTCTGCTTTGGACTTACAAAATTACTCACTTCATTGTTATACCGTTTTTGCAAATCGCTTTTATATTCAACAATACTGGTCCCAGTACAGATATCTGGGGAACCTTGCTATTTATGTCTTCCTAGTCTGAAAAACGATCATTTATTCCTATCCTTTGTTTTGTGACTTTCAACCAGTTACTGATCCATGAGAGGACCTTCCCTCTTATCCTATGTTTGCTTACCTGGCTTAAGAGTCTTTGAGGGACCTTGATCGTAGACTTTCTGGAAAGCCTTTGACACTAGATCTACTGGATCACCCTTGTCTGTGTATTGACTCTCAAAGCATTCTGATAGGCAAGGCATGATTTCTCTTTACAAAAACTGTGCTTACCTGACAAATGGTGCTCAGCTGTATGTCTGATTCTGTTCTTTATAGTTTCAATCAGTTTGCCTGCTTCTGAAATTAAGCTTACTGGCCTGTAACTGCCAGGATGACCTCTGGAGACTAGAGGGGTGGGAGTTGACCGACCAATGATCAGAAGGTTAAGTTTTATCAGCTGCTCAGCTCTTGAAAGAGAGGTCTCTTACCCTTGTGAACTATGGGTAGAGGACTTCTGTTTGGTGGTCTGCCTGAATGGGGGCAGGGAAGAGTTTGGAAAGAGGGAAGGGCTGGAGGGGCAGGGTGAGGGAAGAAACCTTATTTGTCTCCATTAAGCCGATCCCAAAGAGAAGGGAACTCCTCTCAGTGAAGCTTATTATGAAGGAGGAATAGGTGGAAGTTGCTGTGGTTGACCACACTCCCCCTCATTATAGACCTTAATCTTCTGAAATCCCCAGTAGTTCTTTCTGGGGGCATAGCTGGAATCTTTCAAATGTGGCATAAAGCACATTTTTCTTAAACCTCTTAGGAGCTATACTTGGTGTTTAGCTGCTGTAGAGTTAACAAGCAATGCTTGGGCAGGGTGATCCTTCACTAGGAACAAAGGTGACTTAAATGCAAGTTCTAATGAATTAAGATCCTAAAGAAAACCACCATTTGCTTTCAGATGAGTTAGTGGTTGTTAATGGCTTTGTCACATGAAAGCAACTGCCTTGTCTTCTCTAGGATTTTAACTCTGCTTTCTTCCCTAGTGAAGACAAGGTCTTGAGTCTGACAGGTCTCAAGCTCACTAAATTGGCAATTTTCAGAGTAACAGCCGTGTTAGTCTGTATTCGCAAAAAGAAAAGGAGTACTTGTGGCACCTTAGAGACTAACCAATTTATTTGAGCATGAGCTTTCGTGAGCTACAGCTCACTTCATCAGCTGTAGCTCACGAAAGCTCATGCTCAAATAAATTGGTTAGTCTCTAAGGTGCCACAAGTACTCCTTTTCTTTTTGTAAATTGACAATGTTGCTTCAAAAGTAATCAAACCAGATAATCTAAAATATCAGGCTGACACTTTGACCAACATAAATTCCTCAACTGAACAAACTTTGAAGTCTTAATTCACTATTGTCTGGTAGTGATACTTCACTATCTTAAGTTGCAAATGAACATTGGAAAATTTCATGTTGCTAGCTATAGCATGGTAGATTAGACTTGACTTTTTTTTTTGAACAATGTGCTTGTTTATTTAAAGGCTTCATAGTTGTGCATGACTTTTATAGGAAACCTTCTTGTCAATAAGACTCATGAGAGTAATGAACTACATAACAAGGAACACAATGATAAGACAAAGGAAAGAAAAATTAATTACATGGGAGCTAGCATACACATTTGGTGACTCTGTAAAAATTATACAGCTTGCTTTAATTAGCATCATACTTGAGTGACTACATTATGAAGTGCCAGTTCATGGTCTAATATGTAGATTATACTGATGAAATCTGCATAGGATCTCAATTTGTTGGCATGCAACTAAAACATAACCCTTCAAGCAAGAGTGTAATACTCTTATGAAATGGGTAACTTCCAAATGGATAACGGTTCAGGCTTAGTCACAATACACACATCTGGAAACCAGTAGTTCATATGCCTATGATACTGCTGAAGAGGGATTAATCTAAAAATCCCCCACCATGTTCTAGCTTCAGTGAACTGTGGGTGAAGTAGGATGAATAAGGCATCTTGCACAAGGTAAAAAATGCTTCTATACCTTTGTCTCTCAAAGGAGCAAGAAAATCTAACTTGACTTCTAAATATCAAACTCTCCTTGCACTTATGTAGTATTTGGACTCAATGCTGTTGCTCACTGTTCTAACAGGAAAGTCAATAGAACTAAAATTGAGTGTTAAAACTGGGTTGTATAGTGCCCTTATTCTAAACTACTAGACAGTATAGAAAAATACTCAAGTCTAATGCCTGGTTGCATTTTTAATTGGAAACATAAGTTTTTATTTGGCACCATAGCTTACTAGGTAGGGGAAATGATTAAAGAAGCCATTAATTATTCACTCATGACTTTCTGGTAATTGTGCAAACCTAGCTGATGCTTGAACTTCACTTGTTGACAGATCATCTTTCCATCCTACTTTCCAGTGGCAGAGGGTTAAGAAACCTTACTGCAAACCGTTTATTTTGGCTACTGGCCTTCTCTAAAACTAGGCAAGCTACTTCGCTTCATTTTTGTAAATGTCATCCCTGTCCTATCATTATTATACCTATATTGTTTTTGTCCATAGGCGCTCCCTTGAACTATGCTAGCTTGGAGCAGCAATGTTCCAGTGAACTGACTAGTTTGCGCAGGCTCAGTTTTCATGTCTCCTTACTGATTGGAGCACTGTGCTGCAGCAACACAATCCATACTGCAAGGTTCTACCATGTAGAGCATCCTGTGCAGGTTACATAAAGACCTTAAGTCCCCAGAGCTGTCAAACTGTTCTACAGCTTAATGTTCTTAACAGATGAGACAAGGCAGTATATGCACAAGTTCAGAAAATGAACTTGGGCTGTGGACCCTCAATCTCTTTACCTGAACTTCATGGTCCATCCCCTTAAAGTAGTCTTCAAGCCAGACCTCACTTGTATAGAAGTGCTGCTGAACATTCTACCCTAGCTGAAGTGAGCAGCTTTGACTATACCCTCTCCTAAAGAGAAGAAAAGGCCTACTTGTGGCACCTTGGAGACGAACCAATTTGAGCATAAGCTTTTGTGAGCTGTAGATCACTTCATCAGATGCATGCTGTAGCTCACAAAAGCTTATGCTCAAATTGGTTCGTCTCTAAGGTGCCACAAGTACACCTTTTCTTTTTGCGGATACAGACTAACACGGCTGCTACTCTGAAACCTGAAGAGAAGGACAGTCCAAGCAGACATCGTGAGGTCTAAAGCAACTGAGCTGACAGAAGCATAATGTTGTCTATTCTAGAAAATTGGTAACCAACAAACTAATACCTACTAACTGAAGTCACTTTACTTCCAATAAGTGTCAAACCTCAGACAAGCTACTAGTTGCACTGAAGTGAAAACTGCACTTGGGCAAATATTGGCCTTAAATTGCAAGCACAGATCTATGTAAATAGACTTCCTAAAGAACTCTAATGCTAAGATCTAAAGCACTGAGCTTGCAGAAATCAGATCAAGCTACTCAGGAAAACTACTGTGATATCTGCTACAAGCTGATCTCTGTTTGAGGATACTTTACCAAAGCTTTCTGACTAAACATTATCAGGAGGGTATCTGACATTTGTCTTCCAGACAACTCCTAAAACATGTCAGCAATTGTGTTGCTCAATATTCATTGTACCTCAGCAACACTAAGGCTGTGTTGCCTTCTCAAATGCATGAGGTCACTTGTTTTGCTTAGAGTGCAATTTTGGAGTTTGGGGTGCATTCTGGCGTGTATTGGAGGTAGAAATGAGAGCCTGTTGGAGTAGCGGTTGAGGGTGTATTGACTGGATAACTTTATGATTTTATCCTAAAGTTGCAGGAGGATACAATCTGCCCAAAATATTAACTGCTACTAAATGTAGTGATGCTTACTGTGCAGATGTAAGCAATTGTGCTGGGTGCCGATTACAAAACGCTGCATAGCAGGGACAAGGAGAGGGATTTCATTCAAGGCTTGGTGAGAGGCTGATTAGATTTAATCTATGGGACCAGAACTGCATTCAAACAAAAGCTTGAGCAAAAGTGTCTTATGGGCCAGTCTGCTGGGACTGGGTTTGTCAGTAATGACTGTAGGAAGCCTTCGCAGCACAGCAATAGATGCTGACAGAACAAGTTTAGGAGAGGAAGACTCCATAAGTGAATTCCATTTAACAGGTTACATTAAAACTGATCAACTTGGTGTCAAGTTGCCAGGATTAGTGATGGTAACCACACTAAACTGTCCAACAGACTGGAGTTTATATACTAAAACTTAGGCTTTGTCTCCCTGCTTAAAAAGGAGCCTCTATCACAGGATAAGGAACATGTATTCCCCAACCCAGTACATAATCTTACTGGAGACTTAGCTGAGAGGCATAGTTGCCTCAAAGTGTAAACTTCAAGGAGGGGGCCTCTAAGATTTTAGTGACTCTTTATTTTACTTAAGAGGGTTTTTTACAGTGAAGACACAGGCTTGGTGAAACAAAGCCAATACAATTTGGTTTTTAACACTGAAGTACTCTACAGCTACTGACATATGCAATTTGTAGCAAAAGCTTCCCATATTGCCTTGTCACCAGACTTCAACCCTAACCTGAAAGGTCCTCTAAAGTTTAAGGTGGCTTACTCTAGTGATTATCAACTTTTTAGGGCTTGAGCCATTCCCCCCAACATAGAATATACACTAAACAAGCACCCTGTGTGCCATAGTGGTGGTTCCTGTCCCACAAAACTGGCTGGGATCAGTTCCCTGCTTCCCATGTTGAGCTGCATGGAGTCACAGTACCACTCACTCCAACTGGGCTTGGCTGGCTCCCCATCATAACAAAGGGCAGCTGGACCAAACACAAGCAGCACTGTGACCCTGTGCAGCACCTGGAGCAGGCAGCTGAGCCCAACCAGCCCCATGGGACCAGAACTGCGGGAGCTACTACTGCAGGATTAGTGAGGGGCAGGACCCTTTGAAACACTTCAGTGACCCAATTTTAGGTCACACCCCATGGGTTGAGAAACCCTGGCTTAGTCTGTCCATGTAATCCTCTCTCTTGGGCAACAAGTTTCCTTCTGAAAGACAGGCTACTGTGCAATCCTTTTCCTTGTAGAAAACTCTGTCCTCACCGTTAACTGACAGTCAATGGCAACCTCCATTTGCTCAGTCTTGTATGTCCACCTGGTCTGGATGCTCCTCCTCAGATGTTTATTTCAAACTTATGTTTTAGTGTCTATTGCTTGTCTCTGAATTATTTTCCCATCCAAAATAGACTTCACAAAGGTATACCATAGCTGGTTCCACACCCTATGGAAACTACTCTGAAGTGCACTGCTAGCCTGGGATCAAAGGAACTCAAACAGTGGGAGGGAGAATCTCTGCTACTTGGCCCACAAATAAACTAAGCAGACACAGTGAACACTCAAATTTGATTATTAGCTTGTGTATTTGTAGCATTATGGAGTCTTTGTTAGCCATAACTAAGTGGCCATGCACTTGTGTTGGAGGACATGTTTGTCCCATGCATGGAATGCTTCCCACTGTATGGTTGCCCATGACTTCTCAGTTTGTGAGATGGTGGGTTTACAGAAGTGCTATCTATGCACTGACAACAGGGCCCTCAAATCTGAGTTGCTTTTAAGGTACTTGAACAGAACAATCAGTGGATTTGTACAATTGAACTCCAGACAGAAGACACCAGATATGGGTCAGCTAGAGTTCAGTGCTAGTAGACATAGAATAAATGTCAGTGACTATTGCGTCTACAGGGTTAAACTTGCTGTACCCATGACTCCCAGTAAGATAACCAGAAAATGAAACAGATTTAAAGACTCCTCTTGGGCACAAGGAGAAGAGTAGTACTTCTCAGCTTGTCTCCTGAGTGGTGTCAATCCCATTTCCTAGGGATGGGCTACAGCAAGGGTGGGAGGGGGGTGGAACTGGGACCACAGAAAACTGCTTATGTTCCTTTTATGGCTTCAAGCATACCCATAGCTAGCCATGCAGTAGGTGAAAGTGGGGATGAGTCCCTGCTACTTCATATCCTCTTCCTATAAAAACTGGTTAGACTTCCATCAGGACAGAATATCTGATGGTACAAAGCCAAATGTGGGATGTTACATTATGCTATAAGTTGTTTAAAATCTTTTATGGGGGAAAAGAGCTGTCTAGATGAGCTTTGCTTACTGGATTGGAGGACTACTGTCTTCCAGTATAGAAGGAGCTGAGCTTCTTTTTCCTTCTACTTGTGACCATGGGGTTTTGGAGTGCTTTCCTGGGAGCAGTGGCCTCAGGCTGAAAGCTGTGACAAGACCATCTCTTAAAGGAGAGTTCACATTTAGGGCACCATTACTTTGTTAAGCCTGCAAATCTGAAGTGAATCAAGACACTGAAAAGTTTTCATGTACATAAAGTTTAAAGGAAACATCTTGCACCAATAGAAAATCTAGTAGCATTGAGTTGCTAGTTAAGCACCTGTTTCTTGTCACTAAGTGAACAAGGCTGTCAATCTGAGGAAGTGAGCCGTAGCTCACGAAAGCTTATGCTCTAATAAATTGGTTAGTCTCTAAGGTGCCACAAGTACTCCTTTTCTTTTTGCGAATACAGACTAACACGGCTGTTACTCTGAAACCAATTAAAACACAGTGGCTATTTAGTCATAGAAATGCTGGACTGCAAGGGACCTTGATAGATCTAGTCCAGTTCACTGCTGTGAAGCAAGACTGAATATTACCTAGATAGCCTCTGACAGGCTTGTCTAACCTGTTCTTAAACATCCAATGACATTGCCCAGCTTCCCTAGGTAATGCGTTCTCAACTACTGAAGACCAGATACATAGTAATGGACTTAAATTGCAGCAAGGGAGACTTAGGTTAGATGTTAGGAAAAACTTCCTAGCTGTAGGGGTAGCTAAACATAGGAACAACTTGTCACCCTTCTTGTAACAACCTTTTAATGTACTTGAAGCTTGTACTTGAACCTTTTTATGTCCTACCTCAGTCTTCTCTTCAGACTAAACAAATCCCATTCTTTTGATCTTTTCTCATAGGTCACATCTTCTAGACCTTGAATTTTTTGTTGCTCCAATATGTCTATCTTTAACAAAGTGTGGTGCCCAGAGCAGGACACAGTACTCCAGTTTTGAGGCCTGATAAATACAGTGGAAGAATTATTTGCATCTTGCTTACAATACTCCTGCTAATACATCCCAGAATGTTTGCTTTTTTGCAGCACTATTACACTCACACATTTAGTGTGATCCGCTCTATTCCTCAGATCCTTTTCTGCTGTACCTTTTCTTCATAGTTAGGCAGTCATTTCCCACTTTGAATTTGTGCAATTGATTATTCCAAAACATAGTGCTTTGCATGTGATCTCAGTGAATTTTCACTTCATTCATCTTGTAACACAGTGCTTAGACTAGGTCAGCAGGCAAGTCTTGCTTCAGCTCCTTCTCAGGTGAAGTCTAATGGTTGCCATCAACTAAGAACTTGTCTCATTTAAAACTGCAACTCTAGGATTAGTATTACGAATCAAGACTAACAGCTGTGCTAGAGTAAGTCTCTCTCTCTCTCTCTCTCTCTCTCTCTCAAGCCTTGCTTGTATTGCTAGGATTTGATATGGGGACTTCTATAATGTCTACACTTGGTTCCTTCACAAGCAAAAAATAGAGGACGCTTCTCTACTCTTCCTGGCTTCTTACAAGCAAGAGCATTCCTCAAATCTACATACAAACCTCTTGGCATTACCCCTAGGGCTTAGGATACTTGAATGGGATTTTTGCATCTGCCACATTGTCCAGAAGGATTTCTAGTAGCTGACTGGGCAATGCTGTCATAGCCTAATGGCACTCTAAATTTTGACACCAAGGTCAACTATTTAGACCTGGAGAATTGTTGCAGTTTTTCAACATCTACCCAACATGTAGGAATCTCCTCTTATAGTGCAGGAACTCTTATACAGAGAATTGGTCTCTTCTGACCACTATTTCTGATTTGACCTCTATTAAAGTGTACATATACAGTATATAATGAAGACTAACATGCTAGTTACTTAAATGCATGAATTGTTCATCTTGGCCAATTTGTACATGCCAATATTGACTTCCAGTAGTCTCACGTGCACAAGCACTGTCTCTAAATCTCCTAACTTGCTTTGGGAATGCAGATATCTGCTTACTAGCAGACAAATTTTACTTGGTAAAATGTATTGTACTAAACATTGCTGAGGAGCCCTGACCCCTTTTGAACAGCCCAGCAGGTATAGACTAGTGCAAAGCTGATGCAGAGACTTTCTCACCATAACACTACCTTTGGGGATCAAACGCTGCTAATCCTATTGCAGGGCTCTCGGGTCTCCATGTAAAAATGTAGCAGTTGAGGAAAGATTTAAGGTACGATGCAGTCCCAGTTCAGTATTGTATCAAATCCTTTTGAAGACACCAGGGGATTAAAGAATATTCCTCCTCAATCTTCTAGGGGTGGTAGAGGAAGCAAGAATTTTCCTGTACATGCAGGATCTGAATTTGCTATGGGCAGGCCTCCTCTACAGACTTGGAGCTGCACTGCATCTGGTGAAGGCTCTTTAAGCTGATAGTTCTTCCATTGGCTTCTTTCCAGCTCCACTAGAGATTAGCTACGTCACTAGGAGAAGCTCTCCCACTGATGTAGTGCTGCCTACACAGGGGGTTAAGGTTGGTATAACTGTCACTCAGGGGTATGAAAAATCACACCAAGTGACCTAGCATGTAGTCTAGACCAGGGGTGGCCAGCCTGAGGAGGCGGCAGAATTTACCCATGTACATGGCCAAAGAGCCACAGTAATGTTCTCAACCTCCCACCCTCCAGCAGCCCTGCTGATCAGCACCTCCTAATCAGCTGTTTTGTGGTGTGCAGGAGGCTCAGGTGGGGGGAGGGGGGAGCAAGTGTATGGCAGGCTCAGGGAAAGGGGTGGAGTGGGGGGCAGGGCCTGGGGCAGAGCCAGGGGTTGAGCAGTGAGCGCCCCCCGGCACACTGGAAAGTCGGTGCCTGTAGCTCCAGCTGTGGAGTTAACTTCTGAAGAGCCACAGGTTGGCCACCACTGGTCTAGACCAGTGGCTCTCAAATGTTTACTTGTGACCCCTTTCACATAGCAAGCCACTGAGCACCCCATATAAATTAAAAACACCTTTTTATATATTAACACCATTATAAATGCTGGAGGCAAAGCAGGGTTTGGGGTGGAGGCTGACAGCTTGCAACACCCCATGTAATAAACTTGCAACCCGCTAAGGGGTCCTGCCCTCCAGTTTGAGAACCCCTGGTCTAGACCAAGCATAAGTATCCAACAGCTCCTAATGAGAAGGAATTGATCTCTGTATAGAGCACTAGATTAAAATTCAAACCGGGCTAGTGATGAACAGTAAATTCATGACCTGAAGTAATTGAAGAACCATTTCTTACTTACCCAAGGAACTGCAAAGCTAAAACAACTTTTGCTGCATAACTTTATGGCTCAGTGGAGGTGGCAACAGGTTGGAGTGATTAAAGCAGGAAACTAACTTGCACTCAACCTCTTTAAGAAGATTTAACTTGGTTCTACTTTTTGCTAACTGGGGGTATAAACTTGAGTTTGAAGTTCACCTTGCTACATTGCTCCAGGGTATAAAATTTACATCCCTGAGAGCTAGTGAAGCTGGCCTAATGCCTGGTATAAACATAGCTAGGTTGATGGAAGAATTCTTCTTAACTTACACTATGGCTGCTATTAAGATGCCTGGGTTGGTGACTGGCATTGTTACATTGCACAAACAGGGCTTAGTTATTTTAGCTTAAATATGCTGGCTTCTAAACTTGTGTAATGTCCTGCATTTAATGCTTTAAGTCTAAACTATACCTAGTGACCAGAAACAGTTCTGGTCACTAGTGTCCTTCAAGATTTGAGAACCAGTAGTTCTCATTCTGACATCTAGTTTCTAATCCTAGATTGGCAGTGGAAAATTGGTTCTTCTACTTTGAATGAAGAAGCAATTAAACTTGAATAATCAGAAATGACGACTATCTATGCTAGGGCTGTCAAAGGCTGGCTTCATGGTAACACTTCAGACTGGTTCCGCATGCTTAGCCAGTGACTTACACCAGCTCAGTTGGACTTTACTGCTGGGATTTTATATATCCTGCTTGAGTTTTAATTTAAACAATTTTAATAGATTATAGTTCAGGCCTTAATACAGGTTGTCAATTCATAATTTACATTGTTATGGTATTTAAAATTATGTAAAAAATAAACGTTTAACCACCCAGAATGGCAGTCCTTAAGGAACTTTTGACAACTGAGATCCTGGTGCACATATGGGCTACAAAGGTCTCCATATAGTTATGGCACTCTCAGTGAACCATGGAGCTTCTGAGGGAAGCAGTGTAAATCCAGTTCTGTACTGAGAGCCTGTGTGACCTGAAGGTAGGTGGCAAGCTGGCTATCCCAGGTAATTAGCTCTACCTATTTCTTCACTTTCCTTTAGAAGTAGAACTAGGAAGCAAAAGCAGCTGGCTCTTAGCCCTCAGCTTCTGGGGACATGGCTTGTTCACTTAAAGCAGTCAGCTCTGATGTCTAACAGTGGTGGTTTTTGTTGCTCCAAGGATGTTCCCAACTGCCTTTCAGCTGCATGCTGATTAGACAAGTGCCATTTAGACCATCTGTAGGAGCTAACCACTCTAGCTGTTTCTAGACCTCTACTGCTGTGTCTGTTTTTCCAGTACACAGCAGACAAGTAGAGCTCCTGTTGCCATGGGTGGATTACTTTTAAAAACCACTTCCTGTCATGCCCTTTGTCATTGAATAAACTGACTCAGTTGTGCCAAGAATGCACTGATAAGCTGCATTCCAGCATACACCTCCTGTGAACAAATAGAACAAATTCATCTAGGGCTGTAACTTTTGAGCTATATTTGGAAGCCGCTTCTAACATGTAACAGTTACACCCGATCAGTGGCCTACTATTGCAGACTGCATGTGCATGGGGTGGGGTGTCTGTGGTTTACCACAGACTGTCAGAACAGCTTCCAGCTCTCATATTGCAGTAAAAAAACCTCAAGCTGTTCTGTTGAACCTGGGTGGAGTGGGAACACTTACTATTTAACTTTCGGGCTTTTATCAGCTATTTCTATAGCTGACAATGAAGCCACCCTCTTTACTAATTTGTGACAAACATGTTTACACCCCATTTTTATATATACTGAGTTAAGTAGATAAGGGTTAAATTAATTACCATCTAATCAGTGATTTGCGGTTCAAATATCAATCCATCTTAAGATCTTTTGTGCCATGTATGCATGGCACGAGCACTGACATTAGCAACTTAAATATGAAATATTTAACTTGACCAATTGAAAGCCTCAAAGTTAAGCTAAGGTAGAAGCTGACCTACTGCCAGTGAAGCTGGGACAGGATACATTGAGGGGTGTGTCTATATTGCAGATAGAACCCTGTGGTGGTCTCTGCCTGCCAACTCAGGCTAAGGGGCTATTTAATTGAGATGTAGACACTTGGGCTCAGGCTAGACCCTGTATTATGGGACCCGCCCACCTCACAGGGTCCTAGAGCTCAGGCCAAACATTTTCCATGCAATTAAACATCCGTTTTAGCCTAAGCCCAAGTGGGCTAGCACTAGTTTTTTTTTTTTTAATTGCAATGTAGATATACCTTGAGTGGCACAGGGTGTAGTATCTTGCTGTTTGTACTCTAGCACCCATGTTAAGAGCCCTAGTCAGACAACTTCAGATTAACCAGAACACTCAATCAGCTGCTCTTGCTTTGTAGCCTACTCCTAAAGGGACACCTAATGCTAGTGTTTCTAAGGCTATTTTTAAAGGGCACTGTCATGCTATAAACCAGGCTCAAGCTAATCTGATAGTGATGGAAACAGGTACAAAATCAAACCAACCACTTATCTTCAGGATAAAAATCAATAACTTGAGTTACTTCAAGTAACTTTTTTGGGAGAATAGGCTTGTGGGAAAGTAGCACCTAGCACACAGAACTTGGTTTTGTATGGCTGGCTATCCCATAGAAAGTGGTAGAAGCCAGGGAGCTCATGGAGTTATGCTGCCATTTGAGAAGCAGTTGACATGATCAAAACTCCCATCACCACAGCATTTCTGTACTTAGTCCTTCTGTGCCTGATTCTAAGCCAAACTCCTCATAAATTGCAAACTCTGCTAGCTATAGACTAAACCTCTTCTAGGGAGAGGCAGTGGCAATTGCCAATCTTGATAAATATCACATCTTGCCCTTTGACCAAACCTAGAGAGATCTAAAATGGAATGCCATATGGCTGGTACTAGTAGTCTTAAGGTGGTCACAAGGATAAGCTATTTCCAACAGGAGAGTGGGTTTGTGGGGGTGGTGGGGAGAACCTGGATTTGTGCTGGAAATGGCCCAACTTGATTATCATACACATTGTAAGGAGAGTGATCACTTTAGATATGCTATTACCAGCAGGAGAGTGGGATGTGTGGGGGAAAGAGAACCTTTTGTAGTGGTAAACACAAATATTTTCATGGTTTGTGTGTATAAAAAGATGTGTACTCTCCACAGTATGCATCTTATGAAACGAGCTGTAGCTCACAAAAGCTTATGCTCAAATTGGTTAGTCTGTAAGGTGCCACAAGTACTCCTTTTCTTTTTGGGAAGACTCTGGAGCCCTACATTATCTGATAATTGATGGTCTAGCCAGCTCCTCTTCTGTAACTCTGCATCATAACTGGGTGCAGAGGAAACTCCATCACACCTGTTAAGTTGATGAAATGGGGAAATCACAGCTATAGTTGCTCTGTGCTGATGAAATCTTAATGAACAGTAACTTAAAACATCATAACATGATGGCTTGAAAGTAAGCAAGGGAGTGCCAGCACAAGCCATTACTTTATGGCCTGCAGACACTTATCTCTAGAACTGGAATAGCTTGTACACATTACTTTACAGCAAAGCTTCAGGGCGTCTGTTGCAATATACAAATCTGGGTATGGACCATGTCCACTTTAGCTTATAAAGATATTGACTCCTTGCTTCTTGAAGGCAGGCAGCTGCAATAAACCTATCCTCTAAATGCTTTTATAGTCTAGCCTATTCTGCTATTTGCACAGGGGAAGATACTAACTTAAATCCCCTGTTTCTGTTCGCTCCCCAACCTTTAGTATATAGTAGTGGACAAACCTGACCTTGGTGCTGTCTTAACTAGATTAGTGTTACACAGGCATTACTAAAGCTAATGACCTGCAGACATCTGCCATTCCACAGACAGGAGCACATGTGCCTCCTGAACTAGGATAGTTCTCATGAACTTTTACACTAACTCTGCTACCATGTCTTATTCACTTAGTGTGCCAAGCACACAATATGCAAGCTGAGGGAGATCCTGTTAAGACCACTGAGCAGGGTCCAGAGTTGCTTAAAAGCTACTGGCACAGACAGTGGCTTAGCACAGCAAATGAATGCCTAGGCTTTCAAGGCATTTTGGGAAGCTCATACATAAGTTTCCCTTTCATGTGCCTTGTCAGAGGGGGGTGGTGTGGTTTTTTAAGCACACTTCTCTCTCTGGCCCCACTTCCTTCTGAACTAATAATCAGTGGAATAAACTTCTCAGTTGCTACAGATTAGGTTAGACAAAGCACTTAATGTTTCAAGAGGCTGGACATATGGGTCCTTCAGAGCTTTTAGCAGAGTGTGAATGAATACAAACCATCCACCTTATCCAGTTTAAATTGTCTGGACTGTACCGTAGCTAAGCTCTTAACTACAATAAATGCAGGCCAACAAACCCTTCAGATTTGTTAAGCCTGAATAAGGAATCAACAGATGCTGCTAGTGAGCAGCCAGCCCTGCTGCCATCACACTATACCAGATATGGAATAAAATGGAGGACTTTTTAAAAGGGGAGACTCCAACCTGGGTAGGTGCTCCTAAAATGGAATGATGGCCCATGATATTGGATGGGATGTCTCCAGACTACTCCTATGGCTTTTACCTCTAGAGAAGATGGCTCAGGCCACTGATCAAATCCATGCACTGACGCTGGAATCTGTCTTCTGTGATACACCTGTTGCTTGCTTCCTAGTCATGGTCTGTAGATAAGGCACAAACTGTAGCTGCTAATAAGTAATCTATGCTGAAGTTGGCTTTAGAAATTATCTGCATTGCATGTGCTCTGACAGGAAATGTGGTAAATTCAGTTCAGCAGGTCCCATAGATGGAAGGGTAAGTTGGCAGCTGGTATATTTTAGCATTTGTAAACACCTGATAGCATCTGTACAACAGAACCAACTAATGCATGATTTAACTTGCACTGGACTTTAATGCTAGTCAATTTATTATGCAGTTCTGGACTCATTAAATTTTTCCTAAACTTGGCAAACAGGAGTTGCTCTCAAACATTATGGGGGTTCAATGTTTCAGATGTGCTCAGTTAATAGAGCAGAAAAAATTGTCTGTCAGCCCTGCAAACTAAAGATTAACTCAGTTGCAAGTCACATTCTCTTCTTGTATGTCTCAGATTGTTGGAGGATAGGATAAACTATCCCCTTGGTGATACCTGGCAACCCTACTACCTTAATAGAGGCTGAACAGGGTAATTAGCACTGGAACATAAAGAATTTGGTATATAAGAGGGAATAAGAACTAGCTTCCTTTTAGAAAAGGAGGACTTGTGGCACCTTAGACTAACCAATTTATTTGAGCCTAAGCTTTTGTGAGCTACAGCTCAAGCTATTTGAGCATGAGCTTGAGCTGTAGCTCACAAAAGCTTATGCTCAAATTGGTTAGTCTCTAAGGTGCCACAAGTACTCTTTTTTTCTTTTTGCAGAGACTAACACGGCTGCTACTCTGAAACCTGCTTGCTTTTGTCATTATAGGTCCCACAGTGAGTTTAAACTTGAAGTTGGCAGACATGAATCAAGCAGCAGAACTGAGTTGGAAGCAGTGGTTTTTATTGTAATCTTAGCATTGATTTCAGTCTTCATTGAGATGCTCACACATGCACCTGTATGCTATTTATAGCATTTAATTTAAACTTCCACAGTATTTGCTGAAAATACATTACCTGGAGTGGAGAGAAGCTTAAATTTAATTTTAATCAGTTTATTACACAAATAGGCTTTAACAAGCTGTGGTACTTTTCATACTAGAGCTGTAGAGAAATCACAAACTTCTGAAACTTACAGTTGGACAAAGAAAGTATTCAGACTGAAACATACCTAAGGCTAAAACAGACCACCCTGTTCATCAGCTAAAGAATATTTGCACCATATGTGGATAGTGCCATGCAGATTTAGCTAGGTGGAGACATGTGCAGGCAACAGTGGTGTTTTGTTTTGTCTGAATGCTTTCAAAAGTGTAGTCTCAAATTCTTTGTCAAAGTGGAGTAATCTTCACTTAACTGAGATGAACTTTTAAAGTCTTTTCCAGCATGAGAGATGTACAGTCAAAGCTGGAACTTGTGGACTCCAAGGAAGTAGATTTGCCTGTGCAGACCAACACTAGCCTTGTTCATTCTTATGCAATTATGTAAAATTGCTTCTCCTGGGAGAAGCATTCAAACCCTTAAACCAAATCTCCATTGATGCAGTGGTTAAATAACATGGATCCTTAGACAAATGCAAAT
Organism: Lepidochelys olivacea; assembly: GCF_965140295.1. Lineage (NCBI taxonomy): Eukaryota > Metazoa > Chordata > Testudines > Cheloniidae > Lepidochelys > Lepidochelys olivacea. The sequence goes on along the minus strand of NC_140417.1, from coordinate 24,965,776 downwards.
TCCAGGGGCTAGATTTGATTAAATGCATTATAAATGTGCATGACCATCCTTGAAATTCAGACTTAGTCTAGGAACACTCCTCGTATGTACACTCAATCTTTGAAGTTCTGAACCACCTTCCTTCCCTTTCATGATGAAACTTACTGATCCAGAGCTGGATCACAAGTAATGTTAGGACCTTGACTTTCCTGTAAGAGAACATTTTAAAACTTGAAATAGTATCCTACATCTATGCAACAAAGCATTGTACCAACTTAGCTAGCTTCCAAACTAAACAATGGCTCCTTGCGTTACTGTACTGTTGAGTTCTCATCCTAATTTGAATACAACAGCAAACAAAATCTATGAAACTGGCATACAGGCCAGTGGTTTTCAACCAGGGGTCCTGGGCCCCTTGGGGGCCTATGAGCAAGTTTCAGGGCGTCCTCCAAGCATGGTCAGCATTCAGCTTGCTGGGGCCCAGGGCATAAAGCTGAAGCCTCACCACCTGGGGCGCTGAGCCCAGTCACCCAGGGCTGAAGCTAAAGCCTGAGCAATGTAACTTTGTGGGGAGCCCCCAGGCAATTTCCCTGCTTGTTACCCCCAATGCTGGCCCTGGCTTTTATATGCCAAAAACCAGTTATTTTGGCACATGTGGGCTATGGAGCTTTTATTGCATGTGGGGGAGGGGCCCTCAAAGGTTGAGAACCCCAATATAGGCTACCGGCTCCTTATTTTAAGGTGCCAAAATGAGCAGAGGAATACATAACTATAAAATACATGCTTTGTGTAAAAGAAAAGTCTGCTGTCTGCAGCTGAGATCTAGTTTGACTGCAATGTCTAGTGAATTATTGGCTGTAATGAATTGCATCCTAATCTTTTAATAAATGCAGTAATACTAGATTGGAGAAAGCAACTTGCTCAAATTCTAAGTACAGGACAAATGCAATAGTCCAGCCTCTAGTGCTGGAAGAATAGAGGATCTTTTTGATCCTGTCATGTGCTGGAGGGTGAAGGTGGCATTGCCTCTGGATTAATTCTAAATGTTTAGCTGTTGAATCCCTGTTCCACACTGGAGCAGGGCAACTCCCTGATCTCACTGTCCCTGAACAGTCACCATTAAGAGGCTCTTCTGCCTCATTACCACAGATTAAGTAATAAACTGAAGACAAACTGACTGGCAGAGGAATGGCTTCTGAACACTAGACAGAATGCTCTGAAGGAATAGTGAAAATTTGGCAAGACAAACAAATGCAGAAAAACTTCTGATCAAAATAAAATGGGCTACCTATTGTATGGGCAAAAACAAACCTAATGTAGCTGTCTAAAAACATTAACAAATGGAGTTGCTCACTGGCAGCTAGAGCTGGATGAGACTAATTTTATCAACTTTTTGCAAAAGTCACCTTTGAACCAGTTCTTCCCCAGCTTTTTTTAGAACTAGCTTAAGTTCACCATGTGCTCAATAAGAGATTTTTCTCTAGCAATATAAAATCCTATATGTAATAGAAACTCATGTCTAAACTAAAATATATTCTGTGGCCATTTATCCTGCACATAAGCATTAAACAGCAGTGGCTCATGTGCCCAGAGTTATAATAATCCCATATGGCCCTTCTTAAGGTGCTGGGAGACCACCCATGCAGAATGTATTCTGTACAGATTCATCACTGCTATCCTTGTTTTTGGAAGCTTCTCAAAAGGGGATTCTGACAGTGGCCACCATGATAAGACAAGTTACCTGGGCTTCAAGCCAACATTCTTATTCCTTATGTTGGCAACTTCTAGTTGAAATTACATAAACATAAGTCATATGCAGTATGCTAAATATACAGATCTTAAATCTCAACTGTGCAATGGAGAATACCTGTATTTAACTTGGTGGGCTGATGGAAGTACTGCTGCTTCCTCTGGTGGTCTGCTTGCCCTGGTTACAGTGTCAAGTGTACAGAACTATGCTTAAATGACTAATGGTGGAGGGGGAAATTTCTTTATACCTAAAGAACTGGAGAACACTTGTGGTTGAGCCTTAATGAGGCAGAACACCTTAAAGGATGTGATACCAGAAGCTATTTTCTCAGTGACAGTTAGGATTATCGGTGTTCTGGGGGAACTCTCTAAACTGAATACTAGTTGGCTCAAACACAGGAAGTACCAAAGTCATAGTAGAAATAAACCACTTTCTAAGATTTGCAAAGAAGTTTGCACTCTGTTTAAAGTGAGAAATAGAAAAGAAGACCAGACAAAGACTTTGTGGGCTTGATTCACCAGCCATGGAGTCAGCAGTATGACTTTGATCTGTTAAACATGAGGTGTGCATTTTGCCTGCATCCAACTCACTTGGATGCTGTTGCAGTTGCTGTGCAGCTGGTCTGAATCTTTATTTGGAGGAGGGAGTGTTTATGCAAATTGGGCATATCTCCATGACTGGAGTGGATGCAGCCATGCTGTACAATTGACTAGCTTCTACTTAAACTCTGCTGCAGTACTATCTTCTAGACCATATGTTGCCTACCCAGATCAGAAACCCAGTATTATAGTAGATTACACTAGAATAGGGAGTTCACTTGCTGTTACAGGATCAACTAAGCCAACACCACTATGAGCACTTGTCAGCTTTGCCGGACAAGAGCAACTTCAAGTTGTAGTATGCATGCCCAAAGTTGACTAGGATCCTGCCATAGCTGAAGGTTAGGGGAATTCTCTACTCTGTTGCTCAAATGAGTAGCACTACAGAAATGAACTTCACAAAGCAACTAAAATGTTTACTTGCAGTATCAAACGTACTGTCTGCTTGCCTCCTATCCCTCTGCCCAAGGAAATCAGGGATAGCTGAATTTCCATTAAATTGTTTTAAAACTGTAGGCTAGTGATGTGACAACTTCACATTACATGAAACTTAAGTGTGTGTATAGGATGTCTGTCTCCATTAAATCTTGCCACTTGGCATACTAACTATACAAATTGCAGTATAAATCTATGAAGACCACAGTAGAAATTTGCTTAGGAATCCATGCATAATAAGATAAAACATCAAGATCTTGGGTCTCTTCAGAATCCCTCAGACCGTTCACATGCACTTGAAATCTTTAAAATAGCTAACTGGTAACATGAAGATTTGATCATGCCAGATTACAAACACCAAAAGCTTTTTATCTCAAACTCATCTTGCTTCAAAACCTACTTCAGTATATAGAGCTTGGTTGAGCTGTGCAGTCCTGCATGAATGGGGATTTCTTCCTGCCCATCCTGTTAGTACAGTGACTCCAAATGGAAAAACTGAATCAAAGTGAACATTGTAGCCAAGGATTTCCCCAAACAGTAATCACTGATTATTTCCAATGTGTTGGTTTTGGCTTCAAAAATTCCATCCACTCTGGCTTTAGTATTTGGCATCTGCTGCAGAGAAGACATCAGACTGAACCAGATCTGAATAGGCTCACTTATCCCAGCAGTCCTCTACTTGCTGCCTCAGAACTATCTTGACCTACACATAGTGTGAGTAAACACTCCTTATTAAGCAATGTAGAGGTCACTCTGGCATCTGGGAACCTTTTAGCTTATTTGTTGCCATTTGGCATTCCTAATTCTTAGCTGAGGCATGCTGCATGAGTGACATTCTCAGGGGAAACAACCAGTCACTAAGTTACCCTTTAAACTTTAAAGTGGGAAAACTGTAAAACAGGGATGTAACTTACTCTGTTCAAACTTTTCCAAGGAAGCCATGAAACAGCTATTTCCTGTGCTGGTCTATTGTAGCTCTGTAGGGAAGAGGCTACCCTGAAGTGCTGGGGACTGCTTCAGTTAATAGTCCACTCAACTGAGGCCTCTTGTGTTCCCTAGGGGTACTTTAAAGCCTCTTTGACCCAAGGTATCTAGCTGCCCCTTCTGGGAGGGGGAGAACACTTGCAGTCAGGCATACTTCTAGTTAAGGGATACTAACTTTACTATCTCTACTTCAATTTTAGGGGGTCCTGTCTCTTTTGAAACTTAAGGCAAAGTTGTTATAAAACTAACATACTATATCACATGACTGACTTATTCAACATCAGGTTATATATTTAGAAATTGGATTACCATTGCCTATCTAGTTGGAGGGCTCCCCAGTCAGAAAGCCAGAATCTTTAATCCTTTTACAGTTTTACAGCATCAAAAAGGGTGGAGGACAAGCAGCAAACTGAGATTCCACTCTGAGCTAATATGGGAATAGACTCCTCTTCCCCACTCGGACCCTTCAGTTAAAGGTGATACCTTATCTAGAACTAGGGGAAGAAACCCACATTGAGTTTCTCATCACACAGTGCTTCTAACATTCCACTGGAAATGGTGCCCTGCAATAAGAATCCTAATACCTGACAACTAGCACTAATCCCATGGTTGCCAACCCTTCAGGATTGTCCTGGAGTTGCCAGGAATTAAAGCACATCTTTTAATTAATATTATGCCCTGTGATGAAGCCTCCAGAAATACATCAAGCCAAAACTGATAACCCTAACTAATCTTGAAGTCTCCAGTTTTCTGGATCTGTACTATCTTCCTGTAAAGAGATTCTTAAACTCCTGTTGGCACATTAAGCATGCTCCATTCACAAACTTGCATCTTTTGTAATCTTTAAACCTACACAAAGCAAAACCTGAGCAGTGTTGAATCTTGCTAATGAGGTTCTTATCAGTAACTACCTCTAAATATAAACAAGGCATAAATTACAAAGCAGCATACTTTTTAATTTAAACTAGAATCACTTTTGCCTCAATTTCATCTGAGTTTCAGGCTTCTAGGACCCAGTATGTCACTAAACTTTGTCCAATATACAACTGTCTTTAAGCTAAGGTTTTATTGTCTATTCTTAAAGTTGCTACAGTAGGTGAACTAGATTGAAAAGTTGCTGACTCAGAATATTCCCAGCCCAATCTGCCAGCATCAAAATCTATAAGATTTTTTTCCGCTACAAACATTCTGCCCTGCTACAGCAGGTCAGGGAGAGGGTGTGCATTACCTCATGCACATATGCCAGAATTCCAGTGTTAGGGGACCCAGAGAAGTGGAACTCTGTCATAAATGCTTTCTGGGAGGCTTTCTTGCCACCCACTTTCCAGTCATATTCACCGCTGTTGCTCCAAGTTTCCTGGGCAGGAGGCTTTGAGTGGAAGCAAAGGGAGGGGAAGGGATTGTCAATGACCAATGGATGCTCCAATTTTTCTTTAGCTGAGCATCCTTTTGGACTCATTGGATAGCATCTCTATTGGAGAAATACTCCAGTGTAAACTTGAGTTACAAGGGTGAACTGATGTTTCAACCAATAAGCAACTCAAGCAGAGTGTTTAGAGGGACACAGTGGGTGCAGTAATACCATTTTATTGGACCAGCTTATGTTGAGAGACAGCTTTCAAGGTGTCAGACCTTGAGGTTCTTAAGGGACCTTTTAAAGTTACTTTATACTTAAAACAAAAAACCTGGTTTTGTGCCCTCTTGATAAAAGCTTGTTGTACTGACCTTAAAAAAAAAAAAAAAAAAAAAAAAGTGGAGCGCTACTGGAATTCTGATGTGAACTCCTGCACCTTTAACAAGAAGTCTGTCTCAAATGATCACTGGTCAATGAGGCCTTGTCACAAATCTGAAGTTTTAGTCACCATCCCTTCTCCCATAATCCAGTTTATGGCTTTTCACATCATGTTTATCTCAATTTCACTAGTGTTCCAGGTTAGATAAGACCTCAATTTTAAATCTAGAAAAGCTTTTTTGGCAAAAGCTTTGTCTAGTAAACCCAAAGGGCACAAGCCCAGTCCTGCCTCTGCCTATCACCTTCTATTCAGACTCCAAGTAGGACTTAATGTCACAAGCAAGAAGCATTTTTACCAAGTAGTACAGAAATTAGTCAATGTGAAAAGGCATTGGAGTAATATGAAACATTACTCTTCAAGCATCAAGAGGAAATTGGATACAGAATGAATGGATGTTATGAAAGCTAACTTGTGTATTAATGCATAGTGGTAAAGTTAACAAGAAAATTTTGTAGAAATAAGGCTTGAAGTGTATCCAAAGCACTGTTTCAGTCAGGGCCTGTCCCATGCAGGAAAAAATTGTGATCTCATTATCCACTTCTGGGGGCTCTTAACACAGGAGCAAAGGTGACTTCACTAAACAGGAATGTACTTTAAGTATGAGGGGCCTGTGCTCATGGGACCTATTGTCAGAATAAGCAGTTTGTCAATGATGTCATTTACCAAAGCATGCTGCAGCAGGCCTCAAAGACACAAGAAGGGGTCTGAAAGCTAGTTTCTCAATTGGTAATAAACAAATGTAGAGTTTCACAGGTGGGGTGTGGAGGAATTTATTAGAACAGGAAGCATTACTGTGTGCCTCCTGTTTCAGGCACAACTGCCAGACTAGCTTACAGTTTAACAACTAGAAGTTTCTAGTTCAAAATGTAGTGGTGGCAAACTTACTTGTATTGGCAGACTGCCCTGCAAAACTGGCAAGGGACAAAGTATCACTAACAAAGCAGCACTTATGAAAGCTTACTGGCGTATAAAGATTGAACATTCAAACTTCCTTTAAAGAAGGATCATGGGTATACATGTGACTAAACTAATTGGGGGCTGCCTCCTAGCAGTAGAGCTGCAAGAAGACTTGTTCACTGCCAGATGGATGATTCTTAAATGGTTAACTTGTGTGGAGGCCATCAATTCAGGTTCAGTGCAACATTGCTTTCTGTGACTGGTGAAACTGGATAAGCAGTATTAAACTATCTGGCCTTCTGAAAGATTCTTGATGCCCTCCTTGTACTTCTAGCACACCTCAATACCAAGGAGCATCTACATGGTACATGGCTTTTCTAATCTTCAAGTGCTCTACCAAATGATGGTGGGATATTATGCCATCATTTAAAGGTAGTTTGTTGTTTTTTTAATTCTAGTACTTTTCCTTACCAGGTTGTATAGCCATGTCTGTCAGCTACCTAATTTTGCAATTATCTGGACCCCTGCTCTTCACCCAGCCACCCTTATGGAAGCAATTTGTGGTTCAATGGGCTAGTTTTAACCCACTTCTGTAGAAAGTGTGGTACTCTAGCATCTCCCCACATGTTGAGGGGGAGGAAGTTTCTTCCTGCTACCTGTCTTGCTCAGGTGAGTGTAGGGATTTCTGTCTTTGAAGTCCATGCCCTGTACCACAAGAACTTGGTGTATGGGTGTGGTGGTGTCATTAAAAGCACTACTGAAATCTGAATCTATTCAGACTCATCTTTCAGTTACATTTGTTTTTTGCTGAAACTACTCAGGGCCTCAAATCCCTTTTAAGACCCAGGGCAAAAATCTGAAACTGAGGGCCCACCCAGCCACCCCAAAAAAATACCACAGAGGGGAACCTGGGAGCAGGTTTATACCAATAAAAGTAAAAACTAGCAGGATCTTATTAAAGGGGAAAAGGCAAAATGCCACATGTATTGTGAATACAGAGAATCCTAGTAAGCAGTTATAGCTATAACATTCCATTCAATTTCATATTTATACACATTCTGCAAGGTTGTTACCATAGTTACCAGCCTTAGAGTTGCTCATGCCAAGCCACTCCCCTGGACATGTGGAGGGAGCAGGGCCTTGTCTGATGCTCCTGGAAGTTAATTTGCAGAATCAGACCCCAAAGTTCTCACTTTCTAGAGTCCATTTTTATAGGAATTTCTTCCTATGCCAATCTATGGGAATTGCTTCATCATGCTGTTGCTGAATCAATCAGCAGATAGCACATTCCTGACAGCTCCGTGCTGCCAGATGTTATCTTGTTCTTTGGTTCTCCCATTCTTGAGGCTGTTGGGTGGATTCCAGTCTGCCCTCCAGGGGTTCTCTGGTTATTTCCACTTGACACTTTCTTCAGCCGATGGACACTGGATTCTTAGGCTGGCACCTCCCTGATCATTCAGTTACTAGCCACACCAAGCATCCATCCACATACATCCCCTCTCTATCTTAATCACAATTTATAACAAAGCAAGATGAATACAACAAAAGGGCAGAGAGTCTCTGGGTGCTGTTTCTGTTGCTTTGAGTCTCTGAGTAGTTTACAAAGAATTGCTTTGAGAACAGACTGTCTTAGAATGTACTAACACAATTAGCAGCTTGCAAGTTTCAGAGGGAGAGAACTCTTAATTAGTGATACCGTGGAATTTAAACTATGGGGAATCAAACTCATTTGTCATTTTAATACAGAACTTCTTTAATATGATCCAACAGTTGGCGAGCAAACCTATCCTGCACTCATCCTGTAAGTAGTAGCTTCTGTCACATGGGGACTGGGCCCTGCTCCAGGTGTCACAACATGGCACACTAGGTTGCAGCCCTACTCAGGTTTGGCCTCTATGATGATGGGGCTGCCAGGCCAAACCTGACTAGGGCTGCAACCTAGTGTGCCGGATTGCAACTTCACTTGATTGGGGGGCCAGGGTGGTGGTCCCTCTTGCTCCTCCTGGGTGGCCCCAAATCTAAACAGCAGGTTCTTACCAGACAGAAAACTATCACGAAAGCTGCAAAATGCATTTGACTTTTCACACAGTAGAAATCTCATCCTAAAGATACCCTTCCCACTGTGCACTGTATGTACAGCTGCGTGAAATCTTTTTTTGGCCAAAACTTCTTGCCAAAAAAGCCGCTTGAGAATGACTGAACCATTTAGTGAATTCAGGTTGAATTTGGTGAATTGATTTTTTTGGAATTCATTTCGTTTAAATATCTTTGAGACCACTTCAATTTTTGACTCGACATGCTGTTTTTGTTAAGTCTTAAAGGTTAAACCTAGAAAAGTCACTTGACCTGGACGTTTTGTTCAGCCACTGAACAAAAAAGTAATGGGCACAGATAATGCCGAATGCACATCAGCACTCCAATAAAACTGCTTCTGTAGATTGGCAGGCCAAAAAAGCGAGCACAATTCCCTCATTCCTGGCAGTACTCACTTGAATGCTCTCCCAAGTTTCTAGTCTGACAGCTTAGCCAGCCTCTTTTCAAATCGCCCACTTTTTCAAAAATCCACACCTTTGCAGCGAACAGCATGCATCAGAATACCTCAATTACCTCTCAAAATATAGGTGAACCCCCTGCATTCACTTGTTTAAGCTACTAGCTATCTGTGTAATGGTCACTCCTTTGTAACACTTTTTGACCCATAAAAAAAATTAAGCTTAATTAGACATTGGGACCCATTGGTCACAAGACTTCAGTTTCTGAACAAACTGTAAATAGCACTGAAGCTGGGGACAGACTAGTCTGTCACAGACCTGTGGAGCTTGTTGGCATCATATGCTTATGAATCTAAAACTTTGGGATCACTGTAGAAGCAGACAAGCTGTTTCTTCCAGGCCCAGAAAAGTTGATAGGTAGGTCTAGACTGAAGAGCTATTGGAGGAAATAGTGGAAGTATGTTCTCAAGGCACACAGGAACCTGTCTAATTGATTTAGACACATTATCCCCATAGAGGATGTTGCTAATGGCTCTACCAGGCACAATAAGCTTATGGAATGAATGTACACCGTGCACTTCAGCAAAGAATTTCCTTTCCCAATTCACTCAACTTAGTGAGTCTCATGTGCAAAATCCTCATTTTATAGGACTTAAATTGGAGATTGAGCTGCTGGGGACAGTTGAAGTCTTGCTGCCTTCTCCTAGTATTGTACTTCAGTGGGCAAAATATCCATAGCCAGTGTTATGGCTATGGATGGAAAGAACCTTTTTCCTGAACGCATGAGCCTTTCAGACACCACTCTCCTATCTAAATCCCTGGGATGTTACAGTGGGGCTGGCGAATGCCTTTGTAGTTGGACTGACAAGTATAATGAAGCAACCGCTATCTGGGCCCTGCCAGCATAGGTTAAATACACAACATCCTGCATTAGTGAATGAATAATGGGCAATACAAGTGTGGCTGGGAGACAAGCATGAATGTAGGTTTTAGAGTGGTAGCCATGTTAGTCTGTATCAGCAAAAAATAGTCCTTGTGGCACCTTAGACTAATTTATTTGGGCATAAGCTTTTGTGGGTTAGAACCCACTTCATCAGATGCATGGAGTGAAAATACAGGAGTAGGTATAAATGAAAGGATGGGGTGTGAGGGCAGTCTAACAAGATAAATAACAGCAGGATACCAAGGGAGGGAATAAATCTTTTGAAGTGGTAAGGGTGGCCCATTACAGACAGCTGACCAGGTGTGAGTAACAGTAGGGAGAAATTAGTATTGGGGATATTAAGTTTGTTTTGTAATGACCCAACCACAAATGTAGCTGCTTTGTTTTTTCCCTTCAGATTGTGGTTTAATGGCTGTCCTGACCAGAGGTGGAAATACTTCAGTAGAGCTTTATAACACCTTCATACAGTGCTTTGGGAGGGAAAGTGGTTTTGTAAACAAGATTACCTTTAATACAGCAGAGCAAAATACTTAACTATGTTAATGTACAGGTTGGATTGACATGCAGCTTGGCTGCTATTAACTTAGCTATTTGATGGCCTAGTCCAGTCCTCAACAAATGGAGGCCTTAGCATGAAGCTTATTTCTTATAGTTGGAATTAACAGGCAAATGGCTTTTGCCCATCTGCAGCACAAGATCTCTATGGTAGTAAGAATGTCAACTGATATCAGGAGATACATTAAGCTACATCTTTGATTATTCTATGGATGGAGTTAAACTTGCTCTCATCACACTTAAATGGCTAACTAAAAGCTAATGTAGTATACAAAATGCCTGAGTACCTATGGATGTGCTTACTGAGTGTTAAACTAGTGGTGGTCCAGTAAGTTATACAGATCCTAAACATAAAAGATACTATTAATGACTTGAGAATGGCCAGGCACAAAGTCAACATCCCTGTAAATATTCAGGAAATACAAAGGAACATGGGGCAGTGTTGAAGGAATGGGGTGGGTGGAGGAAAGAGGGGACTCCTCTGCTTGTGTGGTCACAATGCAAAGCAGTGCTCTTTTATATGTATATGATTACTTGATTTACTTATGAGAAATCAAACTGGAAAGAACTTGCAGTACATAATTTGAGATTTTTTGCAAATTTAGGGTGACTGACACTATTTAAGATATGTTCATCCTTCAAGATCTTCTTTCCTATAAGTGGAAGAACTGAAAATCCAGCCATTGGCCTTAAAGGGTTGGATGCCCAAAGTAAATCTTGTCTGATTTACAGCAGCACCTCTACCTTTGGAGTGGGGGTGCTGAACAAACAAAGGGTAATTCTTAATGATCTCTGTAGAAGGCAGACTAAATCTTCATGGCAAGTTTCAGTTAGTTGACAGACTGAAAAGAGCAGATACTTCAATGTTTTTTCCAAAAGTGAATAATTACCATTATTGGCCTCCCTACAGCTCAAAGGTGTAGACCACAACTGGTCTTCACAGGTTAGCTGGCATGAATAAAATGGAGTTAGTCAAAGCAGTATTACATCAAGAACTCTCTCTGTGGGTGAAGTGAAGCAATGCAAGCAACTGATTGCTATAAATGAACAATACAGTTTGTACTGGGAAGCAAACTCTGGGGAAAAAAAAGGCTGAACACTGCAGTACAAGAGGAACTTGTGGGCTTCTTAATCGAACAGAATGCTAGGCTCTTGTACATTGAGTTAGTGTAGTAACACTTTTTTAACTATTTAGTAGGACCAAATTGAAAGGGGGGGCTGAAGTAGTCTAAATTTCATCTTGATTGTCTGAGGTGCTCCTAAGAACCTAGGTTGGAAACTCAGTTTGCGCACACCTTCTGGAGCCTCTAATGTGCATATGCTTCAAAAATCTTCTGTACTCATGATCTTGTCCCCTTCAATTGTTTCACAGGGCCAAACAGTAAAATGTAAAGTTGCTGTGTTTAGCAATGAAGCTGACTCAAGGTCTGCTGCAATATCTCCTCTTGCTTCCACAAATTGTCCAAAGACTTGCAGCTCTACTGCAGAGCAAAATTCAAGAAGTATTTGATGCAGTTTGTCTAACACTAATTCGTTCCATGTTTCTTTATCTGAAGAATAACTTTAAACCATCATGAACAAAAGATGCTAGTAACTTAGTTTCTGTGAATCACATCCTTGGGTTGCTGTGGGATTCATGTTCCACACCCAGCTAATCTTACTGAAACTTCTTGCTCTCTAGAGTCTTCTTTTTAAGAAAAGCTGTCGCCACAACTACTATGCATGGAAACCAAAAGCCAAGTGAAGAAAAGTTTAGCTGTCCCTATCTGGGTAGTACGTACTTCCTGTAAAATAATCCATTAGGAATGCCTTAAAGCTCCAGCTTGTGGAGTCCTGTGACTATAAATTGGCTTTAATTGAAAGCTAGAAACTTTTTTGTGGCAGCAGGAAAGCCTGAAAACATGGCCTAAGTCAGGGGTTCTCAAACTCAGGGTTGTGACCCCTGAGGGGGCTGCAAGGTTACTACTGGTGGGAGGTTGCAAGCCATCTGCCTCCACCTCCCCAGCCCCCCTTTTCCCCCAACATTGAAATAGTTTTTAAATTTATAAGGGGGTTTGCACTCAAAGGCTTGCTGTGTAAAAAGGGTCAGTGCAAAAATTTGAGAACCCAAAAGGCTCAAAGGCAGAATTTGATCTTGTGACTCTTATTTGAGCCTAGCATGATCCTTTGACCCTGAGATCTAGCAAAGAGGGGCCAGACTGGCAATTGCACAAACCAATCCTCCAATATGACCTAAACTGATGGAGAGGTTAAGGCTCCAGGCTCAAAATCCATGGCCAGCTTTCAAAATTCTGGCATGTATCCCCTACCTTGACAGGCACAAATCTGAAATGCAGAGCCCTGCATGACCATGTGAACTTAACTCACCACCTACCTTGTTGCAGGTTGGTGACAGACCTGTTACAGCATGCAATAAAAATACTTGTTCCCCATCTTACTCTAAGGGCTTGTCTACACTTACTGTATGATCGATGCATTGGCAGATTTAGCAGGTTTAGTGAAGACCTGCTAAATCAATGCCAATCCATCTTCCATTGACTCCTGTACTCAACCTGATCAAGAAGAGTAAGGGGAGTCAACAGAAGAGCATCTCCCGTTGACCTCATGTAGTGTGGACCCCACACTAAGTAGATCTAAGCTAAGTCTATTTGAATTATGCTGTTAACTCAAATGGAGTCGCTTAGATCAACTTTTCCTTTAGCATAGACTAGGCCTAGGTCAAGCAGCTAAAGACTCCAATGGGAGCCAAAACACTGCCTATAACTAGAATAGCACTACTAAGTTACTGTAGACTCTAGTGTCCCCTCCAATAGGGTAACCATCTTCAACAGGCAATCAAATAAAGCAGAAATTGATTGGCTTAGTTCAAACACTGTTCCTGTTTGGGACTTTAAAATGGTGTATATTGCATGCTTTATGACACACCATAATCCATTGTTTTGGCAAGCTGCCACTTAAATAGGATAATAAGTACAAGAATTTCAATCTAGGTTCTTAGAAGTATGGTGGGAGGAAACTCAGTTTAATCTTCCTCTTTATTGCTACCTCATAATCACTTAATATTTTAGTTCTGAAATGGAGTACTTGTACATCAGTAACCAATGTCTACAGCAGAGTTTCTCAAATCTGGGTCCCAACCCAAAAGCAGGTTGCAAGCCTATTGTAGGGGATTCATGAAATTGCCACCCTTATTTCTGCACTGCTGTCAGAGCTCAGTGGACAGAGCATTCGCTGCTGGCTAGGTGCCCAGCTGTGAAGGCAGCGCTGCCACCAGCAGCAGCCCAAAGTAAGGGTGGCTCAATGGGGGATGAGATCATCACAGCCAGACATACTTTCAGAGGAAATCCTAGCTAAAAGTTGGAGAACCCATGGGCTAATCACTGATGGGGCTTTCAGATAGCCAGTTAATGCTACACCAGCGTGGCTCTTGCTTGTAGAGACTACTCAGTGGGTCTGCTCTCACTAGCTTATGTATAGGGCCCTGCAAAACTTACAGCCCTGAAAAATGCATCATGGACTGTGAAACCTGGTCTCCACCATGAAATCTGGTCTTGTGCTTTTACCCTATACTATATAGATTTCATGGGGAAGGCCAGCATTTCTCAAATTGGGGGTCCTGGCCCAAAAAGAGGTTTGGGGGGGGAAGAGGGGTCACAAGATATTGTAGAGGGGTTGTGGGTATTGCCACTCTTACTTCTGCGCTGCTGCTGCTGGCAGTGCTGCCTTCAGAGCTGGGCGCCTGGCCAGCAGCCAACATCTGGCCACCCAGCTCTGAAGGCAGCACCAAAGTAAGGGTGGCAATATCACGAATCCCCTACAGTTTTGCAACCCCCATGAAGCCGCCTTTGGGTCAAGACCCCCACAGTTACAATACAATGAAATTTCAGATTTAAAGATCTGAAATCATGACAACTTACAATTTTTCAAATCCTAGGACTGAAATTGAGCAAAAATTGACTGAATTTGGTAGGACACTACTTACATAGGGTGGTGCCACTAGGTAACCTACCACTACTTATATTGAAGCTGACTTGCAAGTCCTAGTCTATATGTAACTGAGGTACAGACTAAACAATTATAGTTCAGGAGCAAAGGTTGCTAATAGAAATCCTAAACTGCATGACTTATACTTGCTTAAATTCCACTCCTTGCTTGTGTTGGATGTTCTCCCTATCTGTGACTCCTACCACATTGGGCTATTGATCAGTTTGTGTATTAGACCAGAGGTTCTCAACCAGGGGTACATGTACCCCTGGGGGTTCAGAGGTCTTCTGGGGGTACATCAACTCATAAAACTAAAATATATAACAGGTTAAATAAAAAGTACTATTGGAAGTCAATATGGTCTAAATTTATACAGGCAAAATGAGAATAAGCAGTTTTTCAGTAATCGTGTGGTGTGGCACTTCTGTATTTTTCTGATTTTGTAAGCAAGTAATTTGTCAGGTGGAACTCAGAGTATACAAGACAAATCAGACTCCTGAAAGGGGTTCAGTAGTCTGGAAAGATGGAGAACCACTGTATTAGACTGAGGTCCCCAAGGGGCCACAGGTACCTGACTAGTTGCATACAAATGCCACTGAAGTCCATTGGATATGCAACTGACAGGATGAGTAGGACCAGAAAAATTCTTGTAAATGCAAAATGGCAAATTCTAATTATAGTTAGAACCTAGTCTGCTGCTAGGGGCTTGTCTACATGGTCCTGCAGTTCAGGCTACAGGAATGTGACTCTGCAATCACAGACTAAAAGGTACCTAATCAGGATTAAGTAGTCCACTAGGTAACTTCTAGTTCATGCTCATAAGGTCTAAATATAGCAGTTGCAGTGCAGCATGTGGATCACAGTTCTTGGCTCCTTGTTGGGACATCCTGCATTCAGCTCTGGCAACTTACCTCCTTAACTGGCTAAGAGAAGGGCTGGCAGTAGAGCACTGTTGCTCTGAGTGCCACATTGACCAAGAGCTCTTAGGTCACTAATCCACTCCAATAAAATGCCCCTCCTGGAAGAATCAGTCATGTGGCGCAGTATCTGCTTACCTACAAAGCTGATGCTTCCTGAGTAAGTGTTCACAATGGGTACAATTCTTGAGGGGATGGTATAGTGACAGATTGTGTTTTCCTGCAATATCCACAAGGAACCTTATTGCATTAAAGTATCTTAAGAGTCTGTATTAAAAATGGGTTTCAGAGTAACAGCCGTGTTAGTCTGTATTCGCAAAAAGAAGAGTACTTTAGAGACAAACCAATTTGCTTGAGCATAAGCTTTAGTGAGCTGTAGCTTATGCTCAAATTGGTTAGTCTCCAAGGTGCCACAAGTACTCCTTTTCTTTTTGTATTTAAAAATGCAAATGTTTGTACTGTGGGATTGTATGTAGTCAGATCCCCGCAGTGTTAATCTAAATCTAGTGAAGTGTCATGGATTTAAAAGGACTATTTGAACCAATATGCTAGACAAGAAGGAACTTCTGGGACAAACTAAGTTGTGGGTTTCTCAAACTCTAGAGGGAGGTATATGCAAATATGTCTTTGTAGCTGTAAATCTGTCTGATCACCTGTTACATGTAGACAAGATCGGAGGCCAAAACAGTATAAAGTAGCAACTTGTTGATGCATGTGCTTGTTTTGAGCTAACAGCTATTGTGACCACAGGAAAAAACCATTTGGGAAAGGACTGATCTGCCAGAGCCCTTGTTTCAGTTTGAAGTGATCCCTGGTAAACTGATTAGCATTGGAGGTTCTTTTTGTGGTCATCTTAGCTGTAGTTTCAGTTTAATGGGCTTGCTGAGAGTGCACTGTGGTGACTAAAACTGTGGGCAATTACAATGCTTTCTCTCCAGAGGACTATAAACGAAGTAGGCTGGCTAGGGAACAAAACTTGTGGGGAACTGAAGATAGGCAGGGAACTCTGCAGCCTGGAAATAATACCTTGATCAGGAGCAGGGGAAAGATGCTGGCTTCTCTCCAGCAGAAATGGCTGCTTTGGAGCTAGGAGCCTAGACATAGTGCCCTTGCTGGACTATTGGAGAGCAGATAAACATGCGGTTGTCCTGAACTGTGAAAAGTAGATTTCTGAGCTGTGATTTGATAAATGAGTATCTCTAGGCACACCAGTGACACTTAGAGCTGCTAACTTGTGCAGTGATTTAAATGTATGAGGGCACATGCTGACTTTAAAAATGAACAATATACAACTCCTGAGTTTCAATTATATGGAAAGTCACATTCAAGCTGCCTGGGCTAATAGGGCCAAAACAATCTTCAGTCACTTATCTCCTGACAAAACTTCTCTCAGCTTGCAAACATAAGGACAAATGTGTTAGCTGTTGACCTGGGACTGTGGAGCTTGCAAGTTGTCATGCAAGAGATGAATATACAGGGGTGGGGAAACAGCTAATAGGATACAAACATCTTCCAAGCTAGGGTGGACAGACATCAGGCTTACTGCTAGAGTGCTGCTCCTCTAGGGGCTTCTCTCTGTCTGTGGTCAGGTTTGGAGAATGAACACCACTCATTCCCTTCTGGCTTCTGTATGTTGCTTTTATTCAAAGCAATCTTGTTTATCCTTTCCTGTGGCTTCCCTGCAACATTCCCTTCAGGATCTTGCTGTATCTATGTTGCTCCTATTTCAAGAGCCAAAAGTAAAGCTGACAATTCCTCCTGCTTTTACTTCAGGGCCCTTGCTGCCCATGGTAACTTACTCATTTCCAGCTGATAGTTATTTGAATAAGGATGCTGAAAGCTTGAAAAGTACTTTTAACTAGGCTTCCATGTCTTGTACTTGGCCAGCTGGCCAAGTATGGTGAACTTCCAATGTGTCTGTCGCTAACGATGGATAAGACAGTCTGGGTCTCCAGCATTGAAACATAAAGGAAACATAAAGCCTCATTAGGCATATTCATAATTACAAACAAGCAGTTTAATCCTTTCCAAAACTTGTCTTCTGTGGTGCTGCTTGAACTTTTGTGCAGAACTAAAAGTGAGCCACTTGTGTTGGCATATCCCAGAATAAGCTGTCAACAGGTTGAACTCAAAGCATCATGTTGATTGCTAATAGAAATGCAAGTTAAAGCATTACAGTACAATTGCATGCCCAACTTGAAATAACATCTAAAGCAGGGGTGGGCGAACTTTCACTTGAGGGCCACATCTGGGAATATAAATTGTATGGCAGGCCATGAATGCACCCAAAACTGGGGTTGGGGTGCAGGAGGGGTCAAGGGCTCTGGTTGGGGTGCAGGCTCTGGGGTAGGGATGGGGATGAGTTTGGGGTGTAGGAAGGTGCTCCAAGCCCAAACTGAGGGGCTCAGAGGGAAAGAGGGGCTTTGGAGGAGAAGGGGGGGATAAGGGCTGGGGCAGAGGGTTAGGGTGTGGGGAGAGGCAATGGGATGCAGGCTCTGGGCAGAGTTTACCTCAAGCAGCTCCCAGAAGCAGCATGTCCCTTCTCTGGCTCATATGCAGAGGCACAGCCAGGTGGTTCTGCATGCTGCCTGTCTGCAGGCACCACCCCAGCAGCTCCCATTGGCTGCAGTTCCTGGACAATGGGAGCTGTGGGGGCAGCACTTGGGGCAGGTGCAGTGTACAGAGCAGACCCCCCCACAGCTGCCCCTACATGTAGGAACCAGAGGGGGACCATGCAGTTACTTCTGGTAGCTGTGTGGAGCACCGCCCTGCCAATCCTGCTCCCTGGCCGTAGTACCAGATTGGGGCAAGCCCTAAACCCTGCTCCCCAGCGGGAGCTCAATGGCTGGCAGGCCAGATGCAGGCTGTAGTTTGCCCACCCCAATCTCAAGCAACAGCTGTATACAAATCTAAACTGACTCTAAGATCTAGAAAGACTTAACTTGGAAGGCTTCATCAACACAATTCTGCATATCCCCAAATATCAGACCACATGTCCTGGATAGTAGGTAAGGCAAAAGGAACATGCCTATTCTTCCTAGATGGGAACTCTAATTGTGTCAAGCTCTGGTGCTTGCTTGGCTCTAGCTGTGGTAACAGACTTCAGCATTTCCTCCCAAGCAAGAGGTTATATAGCTAACAAGCATTTTGTCATCTCAGTTTTTGGGACACTTTGGCCTGGGAATAGCCTTAGGGGGTCTGGACACTCAAGTTTTGCTATTTGGATTAATTATGGAGTGATACATAATCAGCATCTGGTCATTATGCAGTGATTACAAGAAGATACTAGTTCATCTTGCTGGTATTTGTATTGCAAGCAATTGAGACTGGAGAACTGGTCAAGGCAGCAAAATAGACCGCTAAACTGTAATGTTAAAAAAACAGTAGTATAGTAAGTTTTAAAACTTGTTCCGGACACTTTCACTAGAGCTGGATGGAGAGTTTAAAAACTAATTTGCATGTTTTTCTGGAACTTTTGATCAGTTCTATTAAACTTTTTTCCTCATTCACCAACAAGACTGAGCTAATCAGTGTAGCAATATGGCTTAATGTAAGCTGGATAAGACTGTATATTTAAAGACCAATCAACCATGTTGAAACCAAAATGGAGATTGCAGAGATTGGTGAATTTTCTTAAAGGGATAGAAACTAGCACAAGAGGCTGTTTATGGAACAAAACCTCTCACTGATGCCCTGTCAAGCTTTAACAGCCTTGTTTTCCTATTTTATTTCTCACCACTTCCTGTAAAAGACCCACAAATGGGGCCAACTTTCAAATGCACAAGTAAAATTGGAAATTGTAATCTCCAAAGTTACCTTGGTGCAACAGCTAAGGCTACAATCCTTCCATGGAGGTTGCAGGAGTCGCAGAACCCATGACTTCAGGCCCCCTGTCGCCCCCAAGCTGCATAGTTGCTGGGGGCAGTATGGGGACCCTGTAGCTGAGCTCCGTATTGTCCCAAATTTTCAGTAAAAGTCAAACAGGTCATGGGCTTCTGAGGTTTTTTCTTGCTAGTGACCAGTCTGACTTTTCCTAAAAATATTCATGACACAAATTTTAGCCTTAACCGTACTTTAAAAGTAGATGTGACTGTCAAATTGACAGTTCCTAGTATTTGTACCAAATATACCCCCACCTGATAACTTGATGCAGTTTTAATGCTGGTCATAGTATCTGAATGTCCTGTGGCTTTGCTTGGGTTAGGGGACTCTCTAATAGACAGCTTTTGGCTATGACCAAATAAGTTACCACTGGCTAGTAGTGGTCAAGTGAGCAAATTGAGTTGATAGAGGATATCTTTTTAATCTAGTCCAAATTGCAAAGAGGGAGATTGGTCCTGTTCATATCAGACTTTCTTCCAGATCAGTGTCTATTGAATTCTCCTCAGTTGTCTTGTCTGTCTATATATCAGTCAGTTTGCCCCAAAATAAGACTTCAGAAACTGCGTTCTTTTAAATTGCCTTTTGTTTTTGTCAGGGACTGTTGCTGAGCCCCACCCAAGGAAATGGTGGGGATCAAGCACTACAGGAAGATGATTCAGGCCACTAAACTCTATTGCTGCTCGCTGCAGTCAATTATCAGTCTTAAACTCTCTGTAGATTTGCAGTTGTGCCATAACTGCAAAATAGATATTTTTAGTGATGTGCTTCAACTTGGGGAAGCCACACCTTGTCATAGCTGAGCAGTATTTCACATACAGCAACTTGGTTAGTGTGAATTGATCTGACTGGTTCACCTGCCTGGTAATGCTGGATGGGTATTTCTGACTCAAACTTATATCATTGCTATTTTAAAAAAAAATTAAACTAGTCCTAACTAGAACATAAGTCATTGCTTTGCCTGTTCACTGAATCAAGGGTAACACTAAAATGCCAATGGCCAGTACGAATTCTGAAACCAAAACACTGAGAAACTTCTGGCTTAGGGCATGGCTACACTGGAAACTTCAAAGCGCTGTTGCAGGAGCACTCCCGCAGCAGCGCTTTGAAGTGCGAGTGTGGTCACACACAAGTGCTGGGGGAGAGCTCTCCCAGTGCTCCTCATAATGCACCTCCACAAGGGGATTAGCTCAGAGTGCTCGGAGCCACATTCCCAGCACTCAGCCTGTGTACACTAGTACTTTAAAGCATGCTGACTTGCTGTGCTCAGGGGGGTGACTTTTCACACCCCTGAGCCAGCAAGTTAGAGCACTATAAGTGTAGCAGAGTCCTGAGTGATAACTGGGAACCCAGCTATAACATAATTCACACCATGAAATGGTAGGATCTTGGTCTGATACATGAATGCTCGCTTGCTCAAAAAGCAGCAGTGCAAAATACAAAATGAAGCATGATAGAATAGATTACAAAATAGGAAGCAAATAGTTATATTGTGAAGATAATCTGCCATTTCCTAAACTCAGTACATTCTAGCTTCCAGGCTTCGATATAAGCTTCCTAGTCAGTGTTTCCTTGAAGCCATAAGTAAGACTCTTTTGATCATACAAATCCTACTTCAGGGCAGGGGTGCTCTGATAGGCTACAAGTTCTCCCTCTCATGAATATTCCCTACTTAAGTGAAACTAGGGTAAAGAACCTGGCTGAATACATGATCAGTATAAAGGACTGGCTGTTTAATTGGTGCTAGAATACAAAACAACTTGCATTGTGTGAGCTTTCTCTTGAAACTCCCACAAGTGCCAACAGCCTGCAGTCTGGTTTTATTAACAGTACTTCACGCCAAAGCAGACATATCTTCTACATGTATTTAAACAGTCTCAGCTAGGTATTTCTGAATCTGGCTTCCAAGAACAGTCTGACCAAACTAGCCTCCTAGAATGAGTGATAGACAAATCAGGATATTATTCAGTTCTGTACAGAACATACTGTTGTCAAAATGTGTATTTACATTAACTTGCAGCTAACATTCTTGTATTGTAATTGCATACAGTGAGCTATAATCTTAAACTTGGCTGTCGTGTTTAACTTTATTTTGGTAATAGGCTAAAAGGAGCCAAAATGAAAGCTCTTGACACTGGTGTCAGGTTACTACTGCAGTGTAGCAATGTGTGTAAGGGGACTGTTGCCCCCTTACTAACATTCAGTGGGTGTTTTGGTTGGCTAGCTCCCAGTACTAAAAGGGGAGGATCTATTGGAAACCAAGACCCTGAGACTGATGGTCCCCAGGAGCAATAGGGAGAGGCCAATGCTCCAGGTCGGCCTGAATGACAGGGCAGGCAGGCTAATTAGGGGGTCAGGAGGCCAGGGAGGTCCTGTCCTGTCTGTGTGAGCTGGATTTGCCTGGGTCAGACAGTGGGGCCAGGCTAAGGAGAAAGCAGGGGCCTGAGCTGAGCTGGGGAGCAGAGCTGTGCCAGATGCAGAGGGGCCAGAAAAGCAGCCCAGAGAGAGCAGACCTATCCTGGGAGTAGAGCTGCAGCAACCAGAGCCAGAGGGGCCAGAAAGACAGTCCACAAAGCAGGTCTGTGCTGGGAGCAGAGTCACAGAAGCAGCCTGCAGAGCAGACCTGTCCTGGGAGCAGAGCTGCAGCAACCAGAGCCAGAGGAGCCAAAGAAGCAGCCCAGGGAGCTGGAGGCAGAGCAGCAGCAGTGCAGAGACAGTGGTGGAGCTGGGTGCAGTGAGCAGCTGGGAAGAACGAGGGGGACCCTGGGCAGCAGGCCCAGCACAGGGAGACGTCTCAGCCAAGGGGCTCTGCAGGCCAGGCTTGGATCATAACCCCAACAGGGCAGGGGCGACACTGGGAAGAAGGTTCTACCACTTAGAGCCTGAGAGCATGTGGCCACCACCAGAGCAAGTGTCCAACCTGCAGCAAAGCCAGGACCTGACCTGCAGCAAAGAAGGAGGCCTGGGACTTACAAGGAACAGACTGAACTGCCCAGACACTCCAGAGACTGTTTGTGATGTTTCCTTTAACCTTTCCCATTTTCCCTTATTCTTTTTAGAATTAATTGTTGATTAAATAACTTGTATGTAATGGTCAGAAGTGCCCAGTGCAGAGAGTACCCCAGAGTGGGGACACCCTAGCCCCTGTCCTAGGTGACCACAGCAGGGTTGGGGGTCAAGCCCCCAGGAATCCTGGGCCCAGCCTTGCTGGGGTTACGAGGACTCTTCCAGACAGAGTGGAAGGGGAGCCCTCAAGGGCAGGGAGGCCACTGGGTAAAGGAAGTGGGAGCGAGGACTCGGATCCTTTTGCTAACCTATTTCACCAGGGTAGTGCAGAAGCCAGGAAAGTTCCCCACAATAGCAGGACTGTTCCCCCTGTTTACATGTGCGTAGCAGTAACTGGGCATCATAAGGTGGGACTTTGAGGACTTTCAGTCCTAAATGTCCTGGTCTCCGAGCCAGCACTCACTTTAGAGGGCAGAACCACATGGGTTATGTTTCTTTGAGCTGTCAACCTGTTGGCTAAGAGTTGCTCTAAGACCGTTGTGTACAAAGCTGCCAGTAGTAGCAAAATGACTGTCAAGCAGGCTTTCCAAGATAGCTAAAGAGTCTCCAAGACCCTTACCTTCTCTCTTCTAGGCTTCTATATTTTACTTGAGACCAAGATAAATGAGAACCAGAAATGTCTGCAGTATAAGTCTTAGTAGACTTGAAGCATCTGGGTATGTTAAAAGGATAGTTGCCAAATATACACTGTTGTATTATAGGGATCCCTCATGCATGTCTGAGCTTCAGCAAAAAGAAATTAGAATACTTGTTGGCAAAACCATCTGCATAGCAGTTGTGGACAGTTACCAAGTCATCTTCTGGTGACTCTTTTTAAAACCAAAGCATATTGCAAGGGTTGTCAACGTATTGAAATCTAAGATGTCAGTAATAGCCTTATTTCTCAGTGGTAGTTTGGCCTAACAGGAATGTGCTTGAAGAGGGTCATCTTAATGCACTGGTGATGGTCACAAATTAAGTTTGTAATCTGATACAGGTATTTCAACTTCTGTGACTGAATGGAGTAATGGTTGAGAGCTGGGCAAAACTTTTGGCAGTTTTTCTTTACTCTGAACTATTCATTCACAAAATAGCTTTGATCAAAATGTTAAAACCCTTCATTTTGGTATTTGGGTTTTTGGCAAAAACCAAGGACTAGATCAGTGGTTCTAAACTAGAGTACATGTACCCCGGGTAGATACACCTACCCCCTGAAGACCTCTGTGTATCAAGTTAGCTAGATACATAGCCTGGTTTTACAACAGGCTATATAAGAAGCACTAGCAAAGTCAATACAAACTATAAAATCATACAATGTACTTGTTTATAGTGCAATTTGTACTATACACTGAAATAGAAATATTTATATTCCAATCAATTTGTTATGGTAAAAATGAGAAAGTAAGCAATTTCTCAGTGTGCTTTGACACTTTCTATTTTAAACTTGCTTATAGAAATCAGCCTTAAGTGAGGTGCAACTTGGGGTATGCAAGACAAATTTAGACTCTTGAAAGCCATAGAGTAGCCTGGAAAGGCTGAGAACCATTGGACTAATTAACAAAACAGCAGTGGCCTCCATCTTCCTTTGCCCTCCTTTAACCCAGTGGATAGGTAACTAACCTAAGCTGTGGGGACCCAGGTTCAGTTCCCCTTCAGCAGGTTGTGGAGAAGAGATTTGAATTCACCTCTTGTACATTGCAGGAGAGTACCCTTGCCGCTGGCCTTTGGAACATTCTGGTATGGTGTTTATCTCTCCTGTCAAAGCTGTTCCACTTAAGATCAATATTTAACAGTTATTGGGGCAGGGAATTGAACTGATGGTCTGCTAACCACCATTGCTTGTTCTGGATCATAACAGATAGCCATTGGGCCAGGGAAAGAGTGTGGGTCCTGATTTGCCAAAAAGTTTGGTTCAACCAGAAATAGTCTCCCCTTCCCAGGATTCCCAATAAACAAAAATCCATTATTAGACCAGCTGTAGTCTTACTCTCTGGGCCACCACATGAGGCCAACTCATTTGGCAAAAAGTCATTCACAGTATCACATGTCAGGATTTTAACATGCTGGCCTAAGACCTAGAGGAAAGGGGAGGATGAACTGTTTTAAAGAACTTTAAAACATCTTATCAAGAAGTGGCCTCTGTTACCCAGCACTCCATTTTCTCTACCAGTTTTAGTTAAGGCTAGCTTTGAGCATTTAACATCTGCAGAACTGGGTTCAAATTCTTAAATCAGTTGATGTTGGTGACAAAGTGTGACTTAAGTTCAAGACCACGAGACTGGGGTTTGGACAACCTGCCTCCTATTTCTGGTTCTGACAGTCTTCCTGTATTATCTTGCAGTCACTTAAACTGTTACTGGTGAGACAGAACTTCATGCTGTGGGGATCAACCCCATGTTGGGAATACTTGCCCACTACAGCTGTGGGAGTCCCTAACTTGTATAGAATTGGTCCTTGCAGGGAGTAGCTGCCCCTTCCCTACTTCTGATAAAAACAGAGCTCCAAGCCTTGTGTTCAGCAACCTGGTAACTTTGCCAGACTGACCTGATTGCTCTAAGGAGCTGTTGGCCATTTGGCATCAGATGCCAGCTCTGCCATAGGCTCCTGTAGAAGTATTTCATGGCTGGGCCATGCAGAGTACAGAGGATCCACTGAGACTCTGCTTTGCTTGTTTCCTGGATTTAAAATTGGTCCTACATGTAATTAGTAATCCACTTCCCACACTCTTCAGTTTCACTATTCTACTTGGTCAAGTGGCATATCCAACCATCAGGCATGCAGTGTCTGAGCTTGGGAGGGGGTGGGGAGTGGGCAGGCATGGTTTCATACTGCATATCAAACTGTTGCTTTGGTGTGCACTGGAATGTCCTACATTTGCTTCTCCTATACTTGCCTTATGAAACCTGGTTTTGGGTGTGCACTGTCTCAAAAGACAAATGTCTCTAAACATGGCTTCCACACCAGTTCTCCTCTAAACTGAACCTAAATGAGTCTTTAAACTGAGTTGCAGAGCTTGGGCTCTAGCATGAGCCCAGGCATCTATGTTGATATTTTATAGCCTCATGGCCTGAACCCTCATGAGCCTAAGTTGGGCAACACAGCCCCACCAAGGGTGTCTTACTGCAGTACAGACCCACCCTAAGGCTTTCAAATGCTGTCTTAGAAACAGGGAGTGTCTCTCCTATTGGAACTCTAGTCAACAGACTTGTCCTGCAATGTAAAATTCCCTGCAGAACAAGTGGCATTCTAAAATGGCAGGGCCCCAAATCAGCAGCTCCTTAAACAGCTGTAAAAGGGGACCTTAAACAACTTCGGGACAGCACACCTTAAATTAAGGAAAAGGAATACTCTGAAGCAATAAATATTGTGTGAGACTTGCTGCCCAAAGAGAATTGAGGCCAAGAGCTTAGCCTGAGTCAAAAGGTTATCCACTCTCAGGGATCATGAAACAACATGTGTGTTCTAGATAATGTGCTCCAGGTCATAAACACTTTTACTTATGGGGCTTGAATGTTCACCACCCCTCTGAGCAGACTATTCCAAAACTGCCTTCAGGAGTGCTGCTTGCTTCTCTGAACCAGTAGGTACTGGGCAGAGGATCAGATGGGTACACTGGACCACTGGAATCAGTCTGGTAATTC
Organism: Lepidochelys olivacea; assembly: GCF_965140295.1. Classification (NCBI taxonomy): domain Eukaryota; kingdom Metazoa; phylum Chordata; order Testudines; family Cheloniidae; genus Lepidochelys; species Lepidochelys olivacea. Next base: position 24,939,883 of record NC_140417.1, on the reverse strand, counting down.
CTGTGCTTAATTTAAATGTGTGTGTGTGTGGTGAGCTCTTTCATTTACCAATTTTAAGGCTTAACCAGATTTATCTTGTCTTGCAGATAGCAAAGCAATTGTTGATGGGAACTTAAAACTGATCCTTGGCCTAGTATGGACCCTTATCCTCCATTATTCCATCTCAATGCCAGTATGGGAGGATGAAGGAGATGACGATGCCAAGAAACAGACCCCTAAGCAGAGACTGCTGGGTTGGATTCAGAACAAAATTCCTTACTTGCCAATCACAAATTTCAATCAAAACTGGCAGGATGGCAAAGCACTGGGTGCCCTGGTTGATAGCTGTGCTCCAGGTAAGCATTCTCTTTGTAGATCAGTGTCTTTCCTCCCTCTTTTTTTGTTCCTTGTGGCAGTGTTGAGCTAATGGTCTAAATTTAGCAATAAGATTAGACATCTAATGCCCCTCTAGATGAGACTACAGGTTTTTTTTATAAAACAGCCTACAAAACAGTTGTGGAAGCAAGCTTTAAATGACTTGGCTAAAGGTCCAGCCCTCGCTGGAAATATCAGCATAAAGATGAAAGTCTAGTTTGGTTTACTACAGCCCCCACTACAGTTGTCTGTCCTAACCTACTGGATCAACACAAGGTATGAAGGAGCAAACATTGGCTCCTAAACTGAAACGAACTTGTTGTTTGGGCTGAACATGAACATCTTTCATTAAGATCATAGCAGGAGGTTCTGCATGAAGGCTTTTAAAACACTTACACTTGGCACAGAATGCTGGAGTTACAGGAAGCTGTATACCTCCAAAACTCTAAATCTTCACCTTTATTTGTGTATTTCTCTACTAGAGCAAGAATAACATGAAGGGGAGAACAGCACAAGTACCTTTTCTTGCCATGAAATGATGGTGTTGTAAACATAATTACTTGAGCTAATCTAGTGCAATTCTGACAGTTTCTCCTAATGCTGTACAATCTTCACAGTATAGACTGTCAGCTCTGCACAAGATTCCACAGGGACTGTCATTTAAATCTTATTGTGCTTTAAGTCCAAAAGAGACCTCATTCCTCAGGCTAAATCTAAAACCTCCCAATCAAATGGCTGAGTGGGAGTCTTTCCTGACTGGCATCTTGGTTCATAGGCTAGCTTGGAAGTTCTTGGTGTCACTGAAGACTGCACTGTATCCTGCAGCATGCACACCCTTGGCAGTCATAAGTGACACACATCCTACTTCATGCCACCTTCCTTGGAAGTATGGTGGCTGCAACCAATAAGTGCAGTTCTAGAACTGTGAGGAAGGTAGCCTTCTACCATAGTAAGTGTGTTGCTTTCAGATTAGAACTTCCTATTTAGATATCCTTCCCTGAGAGCCAGTTGCTTTTTGGACTCTAAAAGCAGTCCTATGCACAGATTTGGAAAGTCATTACCCAGAATAAGCACTGTTGCATGTGACGGTCTCAAGTTTTTAAAAAAAACACCTCTAGCAAATAAACAGTCAATGTGAAAGTTCTGAATGCATAACTTGCTTATTCTTAGGTCTCTGCCCTGACTGGGAGACCTGGGACCCTAAGAAACCAGTTGACAATGCTCGTGAAGCCATGCAGCAAGCTGATGACTGGCTGGGTGTGCCTCAGGTAAGGCAGACTGAAAGCAAAAATGCCTGGAGCAGAGAGGATGCTGAGTCAGTGCTGTTATCACTAACTTAATTCTGACAGCCAAGTCCTGTTAAATTTATGTGAGCTTCTCTTCAGTAGTAGCCCTTCAGACGTCTTTAGAGTGTGGAGCTAGAAATCTGCAGTCTGTCTTCAGTAACTTGAATCCCTGTTCTGACTCTCAGGCCCTGTCTACACTTAAAGCAGCTGTAGCGCTTAGTGCAGAAGCTACCTATGCTGACCAGATTGCTTCTCTCATTGCCATATGTACTCCACTTTCCAGAAGCCCTCCTGTCAACATCATGCAGTGTACAATGGAGGTTTGGTTGATATAACTGCAGCAGGTGTAGGGGTGTGTGTTAAATGGGCATGAGTTTGCAGTGTAGACCAGGGCTTACATGCTAGCTCTATGGAGGAGAGCACCGCTCTTATGCAAGAGAGGAAGATAGTGTACACCAACTAATGGTGTTCAAGGGGAAATGCTTCAAGGCCAGGATGACTTTCCTGTTCTAACCTTGAGACTTACTTTTATTTCTGGTTATTTGCCCACTTGCAGCTTCTTTCTGTTGGATGAGAGAACAGTTGAAGTGACTCAGGCCCTTAAAATTGCTCTGACTTAATCAGAAGCAGTTTCATCAAGTCTTTAAGTAGATTTGATTTCAACAGCAGTGCACACCCAGAACTCTTCTATACAATCTTCTCCTTTCAAAATAAAACTAACCTTTGTTATAAAGATATGGCTGGGTATTGGAACACATCGTTCTCTTTTGAGTGGGGGTCGGGGGGAGAACTCTCTTCATTCTTCATTACTAAGTGTACTTGCTTGAACGGGGTCCTTGGGGTTAACCTGTTCATTTAGTTTGCCACCTGACGTCTTAAGTACTTTTGTAAGAAAGTAGCTTTCTTTTGCATTGAATATCTCACTTGAACAGGAGCCCATGGATCTTCAAACCAGATTTTCATGCTCATAGTATAACAAGCAATATGTTAATCTCTGAGCAGTAACTATGCTCATGGCATTAGAACAAACTGAGATGGACATGACAGCATCACAGCTGTCAGTGTGCATTTCCGTTTCACTTTTGCTGCTGTTCATCTAGCATTCTTCACTGAAGGAATATCCCCAAGTTGCTTTCCCAGAAAGGTAACTTGAATGGTCTCTGCTTCGAAAGTAAAGAATTCAACAGAAGTGCATTAGTTATTGAAGCAAACAGGCAGTGGTGGTCTCCATCTTTGTTTCCCTAAAACTGCATAAGTAGACTAGCTTTACGAACTTCCTAATGCAGACTTCTTTACTACTAACTCAACCCATGATACGGCATTAAATACTTTCAAACTGAATTGTATATTGTAAATCCTTCCAGTTAACCCTAGGAAACTATGTAAGGGGAGCTAATGGAATGTATAGAATTCCCATGTACCTGAATTGTACTGCTCTTGAAGTCTAATGTTGGTTGATGGTAGACTAAATACGTGTCAAACACTAACCTGTGTATGTTCCAGGTGATTACTCCTGAAGAAATTATTCACCCTAGTGTGGATGAACACTCGGTAATGACTTACCTGTCGCAGTTTCCCAAAGCCAAGCTTAAACCAGGAGCTCCTCTAAAACCCAAACTGAATCCAAAGAAGGCAAGGGCCTATGGCAGAGGTAAGGAAGAACACTTAGGTTGACGTTTCAGAAAAACAAGTTGCTGCTTGATTGTGTTGTCCACAGTAGGCCTGGAGTCCAAGCTGGATTTGTGTACTTCTCTTGTGGTGCTTTGGCTCAGAAATATGTGGAGACAGTCCAAAAAACACTCCTATTTCTAAAATGCAACTCCCCACAAAAAAACACCCCTTCTGAGCATGTTTAGGAAGCCTGCTGCCTTGCATATATGTAACAACCCACCACTGGGAAAAGTGGGATGGCAGACCAGGAAACCTTTTAACAAAATGTACAGGATCAGTGTCTCAAACAATACTCAAACAGTGTGCACCACCCCATTTGCATATTACCATATAGCATGCACTCTTTTAAAAAAAGCCCAGAAACCAAAGTGCAGCTAAGAAGTAAGTAAAAGATTGATTGCATGTAGGCAGATATTCCTGCCCTAGAAGACTAGCTGCTTCTGCAGGGGGTGGGTGGGTCAATACATATAACACTAGAATAGTCATAGTGAAACTTACTGAGATTCCAAGTTATTCATCGACAATAACATGAGGCTCACAGTTGCTGCCCAGAATAGCCAAACTATTAATCAGGAATCAACAATGCAAGGTTTTCATTGCAGCCCATACACTATCTTGTTAGTTTTAGTGCAAACATGGACAGTGCTTAGTGGTGAGAAGCCATGTGGGCTTTCTGGCAGAGGAGACCCTTTTATTGGATGAGGGTAACTAGCTGGTAACCATCTTGGTCCAAATCTTAAACTTTCTGGGAGTTGTGACTTTGAAAAAAGTCCAACAGGAGGTTTACCAGCAACCTAAAGTTGAATACTAGGAAAATCTCTTGTTACCATATCCATTCATGGTGTGTGCGTGTAAGTAAAACAAGATGGTATCTTATTGTATTCCAAGCTAACGCAACCTTTCTTTACTGCAAGGACAACTGTTCTCAATTGAGAGGATGCGATTACAGTTTGTGTATAGAACTGCACTAATGACTCCCTGAAGAGTGTTTGCAGTAACCTTTATCATAGGCAAAATAAGGCCCTTTAGGGGCAGCATGATCTGGAGGGCTAACAGGATTGAGAAGTGGTAAGTTCTGACTTCAGCTCCACCTTCAAGAAAGTAGCTTTATCTCATTGTCTTGCTTTCCTTGCCCAAGGGAAGGGGAAACAACCTTCTGAGGTGCTGCCTCCATGCTGGTACAGTACCTGAACATTAACAGCTTATGTGCAAAACATGCATTTCACTCTTGATGACTTTGATGCATTTAACACCTAATGTGTGACTAGGAATAATCATGTTACTGTTGCATTTCTCTAGAGATAAATTGGTTCAGAAATTCTGCTGTTCACAGCCACTTTTTGGATAAGCAATCAGACACTGCATTTTCTACTAACTGTACAAATGGCTGTGGAGAAACCAAGATTTAATAAATCTAGAGGCACTGGCTCATGAGAAGCAATTTCTCGGACATATGATGTATATGCTTGGACTAGCATAGAACAAGCAACTTTGGGAAACTCCTCCACCCATTCAGTCAACAGCATGACAGGTGTAATAGCTCAAGGCTAAGTGTAAAAAATCAAGTAACTAAGTTGCAGTAACTGCATGCTGTGACAAGTCTTGTGCTAAGATAAGTACAGAGCCTTTTCACTTTGGGGGGGGGGGGGAACTTAGTTAAGCTAAAAGTCCAGTCTTGCAGGGCACAGACCTTCACTTAAGCTATATTAGCTGTGTAAGCTTAGTTTTTGGCAAGATGTTTTGAATGACTTGCATGGGAGAAATTAGGGAGGGATGTGGATGTTCACCAGCAGATAAACCACAACAGTGTCAGTTACATGTAGTGAAAGTAGAATGCCTATGAAAACTACAAACTAAACTTTTGGCCACAATAACCAATACTGACTGGCTTATCTTTTTACGAATATCTTATCGAATTGCTGTTCAGAACTTCTCTACCACTTTAACATTGTGGCTTCTCTGTAATACTTTCAACATTCCCAATTCTATGAACTAGTAACACCAACATCGTTCTTGTAACTAGAATGAAACAATCCTTGCTACCCTATGGAAGCTGCGTCATGGGACACTGCTTCTAACTTTTGGTGGCTCTTCTGAACAGTCCTAACTCCATCTCGGAGAATCTGGCAGCCTATCCTGAGACTTAAAGCCAAGTGGCATTCAGAATTCCTGACTTCATTCTGGGATCAGCCTGCTGTGACCTTGTGTTAACCATTAAAACGCTTAAAGGTGCCTGTATTGTAGGAAGTGCAGGTTGTGACACTAATATCCTGAACAAAACCTATGGAATTAAGATAACTTATTCAATAAAGCTCAACATTAGTAACTCACACTGCCACAACTGCATTTATAGTACAATGTACCCAATAGGGATTGAATGTGCCTTTTCTAGTAGGGAGGGGAATGCTAATGGACTTCTGTTGTCAACCTTTGAAGCCACCCCTAGGGGAGAAACTCATAGACTAGTTCAAATTGGATTTTTCCAAAGACCAAGAGAAGACTTCTGGGTGTAAGCCTGAGTTTTTTAACTGACTCAGGGCCTTCTTCCTGATCCAGCAAATGGACAAGACCATTGGTACATGGATGGCCCAAATCCCTATAGCAGGATCAGAGGGATTTGGTCTACTGAGGTCCCATAAGATGGAGTGCTTGTTCTGAGCTGAATTTGTGGTAATTGGGTAACCATAAGGAATCCCCCATGGGTGGAGGCATTCAATGACTTTTAATCTGCTAGAATCCATGTTAAGATTGGGCTTCCTGATGAGCTTATTGGCATGTGTGAGATGTAGCTTTTCATTGGGTTTCGCTAATGCTTTGTGCCTTTAAGAATAAGGTAGGCTTGCCTCGACCTGTGGTAATTACCTGACAGTCACTATTAGCAGTCTCTGAAGAGACCCCAAGCAGGTTCTTTGGGCACCCTGTCTGTGCTGGCATAAAGGCTGGGAACTGTGCAGTCTGGGAATACCCCAGTTAGAAGGGAGAAAGATGCAGGTCTTCATCCCAGAGGCAACAGCTGAAGAGCTGGAAGCCTCAGTGGGTGCCCTTGCTGGAGCAGTAAGGGGAAAGACAGGTGTAGCTACCCTGAGTTGTGATGCCAGTTGTCTAACACCACTGGTCTTTTGGTAAGCAAGCAGGCCTGAGAAACTGTTAGAACTTAATGTCTCACAACTGAGGCCATATCAGAACTTGTATTAGGTGGCTTGTGTGATTGTCATAAACAACCTCTTAGTTTTGAAACAACCACCTAAATGTGCCATTTTGTGTCCTATCCCCTTAACAGGAGTTGAGCCTCATGGAAACATGGTGAAGCAACCTGCCATCTTTACAGTAGATACTATCAGTGCTGGGCAGGGAGATGTAATGGTCTTCATAGAAGATCCAGAGGGCAACAGAGAAGAGGTCTGTATGCTAAACATATTTTGCATGAAAATTGGTAGGGAAAAATAGCTTAAATGATTACTAACTACTGTATCTCAGTGTAGTAAACTGTATTTAATGCACAATACTTAAGTAGTTTCTCTGATCATAAATAGAATATATGAATATTTTAAAATTCCAAAAATAACTGACAACAGTTTGCTAAGAATTAGTGTACATGGTTCTTAAGTAATAGAAAACTTTCAATTACAACTGATCAGGTGGGACAGGAGCATGTTTTATTTGTCAAGTTGTCCTATTAGGCAGTTTTGCTTTCTAGCATGAAAATTGAAAACTATCACACTCTGGACTTGAATCTGAAGTGGTATTCAAGGCCTTGACCTTGCCAGGGAGATAGTGTTCCTGAGAATCTTTTCTAGGCTCTTACACAAATCATAAACAAGCCAGCTAGAAAAAGGGATTCCTTAGCTAGGATCCAGTTGGACAATTACCATGCGCAGTGTGACTGCAGAAGCAACTCTGAAATCTTTCCATAGCTGGTTTTCCCTAAGCAATGTTCTAGTAGTGAAGAAAACATTTTAAAATAGTCTTACCAGACTCAAAGCCCTACTGTCTTCAAGCCCTCCTCCTGATTGTTCACCACTTGGAAAAGCATGATTTATCAATTAACTTGAACAATTACAACCAACACAGTTCAAATGTTGAATCACTAGAAGTAAATTCTTGCAGTGAACTGTACTTGACCAATCAAAGGGAAAAATCAAATGACAGTACATTGTTACCAGATAGAATTAAATCATGATAGCCCTGATCATTCTGCAAGAGCAATGACTAAAGTTGTAGAATATCTGCTGCTAATTACTTATTACTCGGTACATTAGAACAATCTTGGGAGTATAACCAATGCTGTCTGGTTTCGAGGAATTCCACTAATGTGATAAAGTTTTTTGGTTACTTTAATCAAGTGAGAATTTGAATTAAGACATTCCAGACAAGTCCAATTGTACACTGTAGTTGATACTGATTAACCGTGTTGGTCAGCCTCCAGTTTAGTTGTGTGTGTTAGTAAAGGAACAGAATAGGTCACCCAGTTTATACTAAGTGGGTTCATGTGTTCCTAGAAATGTCAGTGGCTTTTGCACCGATAATGGGGAACAGATAGCTAGCAAGTATACTTGCTGCCATGGCAACTATATCTAAAGCATTGCTGTGGGTCCTAAAGAGATGATCATTCTCCTCTTTTGACTAGTTTCAGCATCAAAGTCTACCAACTAAAGATTGAATGTCACTTGTGAAAAGTCCTAATTTAGCAGATAGTAAAGTGTAGACTCAATGTTTCTGGGACAAATGCTTTGCCTTCCTTTCTAGGCAAAAGTGACACCTGACAATGACAAGAACAAAACCTACTCTGTGCAGTATGTGCCAAAAGTTACTGGACCTCACAAGGTGAGTTTTTTTGGTGTTCAGGATGCTCAACATGCTTAAGTTAGTATTGCGCTATTCATGGGCGTGTTAACCTTGCATGTTTACTGGTGAGATAACTACCCAGAAACCCTGGTGTAAATAACCTGTTTCCATTTTCTGTTCAAGTCTCCACAGTTTGGGGCCAATGGACTATTCTTTCCCTTCCCCTAAGAGATGGGTGTGTTCATCCCTTTCTCCAGGTTGAGAGAGAATATGGTCTTGTGGTCAGTACTTCTATTTGATGTGATGTGCAAGGATAACATGACATGCTGATCAAAAGGATGTCTGTCCTCTCCAAAAGGGGTTGGGGGAGTATTCACTGTGCCACTGGGCTCATCCTCTCTGCTGTTTTCTTCACGCTGGTGTCAGACTCCTTCAGAGCATGAGCAGAGCCTTTTGGTCTCCATGAGCTTTTAGTACCAGGAGTAAGGCCTGTGACTCAGCCTGATTTGGGGGCCCACCAGGAGGGTAACTACAGTGGACCACCTACCACACTCAAGAAGAGGCTGGCAAGAATGAATTGGAGGGATGGGCTCCATTCAGCTCCTCCTCCTGCCTCTGTGCTGCAGTTTATCTCAAGTTTTATTCCACTCTAAGCCACAGGGTTGAAAGGGCTTCGCTACAATACATCATTCTCCAGTACCCTCTACTTCCCAAGCTCAAGCATTAGGAAAAACTAGCAGCCTTCTAGGGTGGTTCTAAAATGCTGGTCCTGGGCTCCTGGAATCTTTATGCAGACAACTTGGCGGTGGGGAGGGCCCAAAGTAAATGCACTAGAGTGGTCAGGCCAGTCCTTTGCACTGTCCCAGTTAGATCTAGTGGGGAAACTATGACTAAGCCAAACCCCTGGATCATTCTGTTAGTCTTCACACCTGCCCCATACCTTGAGAACTTCCTTTCAAAACTCTCCCCTAGCTGTACAGCTGGGTACACTTTAGCCCCCTATATTCTAGATTGCTAGCTTAGTGGTTCCACCAGGCAAGGTATGAAAGCTGACCCTTGCAGAGTCTCTGCATTTCTCATCAGTTGCTCCAGCTCTGCAGTCTGCCCCCTTGGCTAGCTTTCCTTTCAATCTCCAGCAGGTCCTCATCCTATGCCTGCAAGTTCTGCTGGAAGAACTAGACCTAGAATCTATCGCCAATAGCTCTAAACTTTGTTACAATCTTGTTCTCTTTGCCACCACTGTGACTGGCAACCAACTAGGGCCTGTTCCAGAGCCAACGACAATGAGTTCAGTCCTCAAAGTGTCATTTTTCTCTGGATATACTGGGAGTGAAGCATGTAGGAAGGACCGTGAGAAGCAAACATCTCTACCTTAGTTGCCTTGAGTCACGTTGCTTCATTGTAACGGAGTATCCATGGCCAAAGCAGTCAGGGACTTTGTGTAACTTAGTGTGCCATATCTGCTTGCTTGATCTGTGTATTTTCCAGGTACACTAAGTGAAGTGGCTCTTGGATTTTGTATTTAGAGCTGTATTCAGCTTCATAGTCCAAGATGTGTACTTAATCCTCATAACTAGCTATTGTCCTTGGTGGACAAACTGATCACTAGTTTGAGTCCATTAATTCTGATCCAGGGAAGACAAAGATGCATTTCTGTAGTGCAAAAAAGCAGAAACTAGTAAAATAGTGGTGCAGGCTCACTGCCCAAATAAATGTATTCTCCAAAGGGTGCCACATCCTGGCTTAATGAGTCTAAATGCCAAAAGCATGATGGAGCACAACTTCACAATGGACAGGCTTTCAATTTAGCTGATCAAACCCCCTTCCCTCCAAATCTTGAAAATGAGCTTGTTCACTCTTATACCCTTCCCTCCCCACACCCTCAGTCTTGTCTGCCTACAACAGTCTGTACAGTGCAAAGTACAATGGGGCCTATCCTCTGTCCCTGTGCACTAGTATAACGATTGTTGCAAGTAGCCGTTGGGCCTCCAGCAGTGGAGTATGGTTATCTTCTGGAGACATTAAGACTTAAATCTAATTGAGGGCCCGTATTTCCCAGGTGTTTCTAAGTGTGGTAAGCAGCTATGGTACCTCCAGTTGCCTCAAAGTGAGGGAGTTAACATTAGTTTCTCCACAGGACCTCTTAACTTAGCCATGAACCTTAAGAGTTCAAGCACTTAATCTTGTGATTTCAAATAGTAAGTTCTGCCAGGCCTGAACATAATTGCAAGGTGGCCTCTTAATTCTAATCTTACTTCCACAGTGCTAATGTCTGATTTGATTTTTTTTAGGTTACAGTTTTATTTGCTGGACAGCATATTTCTAAGAGTCCATTTGATGTAAATGTTGACAAAGCCCAGGGTGATGCCAGCAAAGTAACAGCAAAAGGACCAGGCTTGGAGGCAATCGGAAACATTGCCAATAAACCTACCTACTTTGAAATTTACACAGCAGGTAAGCATGCTTAAATGAGTTATAGATCCCTAGTAAAGCAGTTACACAATTATATACTCTACAGTAGCTCTTGCAGCTTGACTTGGTTTTGGTCAGTACTGACAGTCTTCCCTCCACTACTTGCTAAAATGGGGCATGATATATCTGCCTCCTAGAGAAACTGAAGATTAACTGTAAATATAAACACTCCAAATGCTTCAGCAAAAGAATCCATCCAGTTACTATTTGAGTTCTGTCTTAAGTGATGAACCAGTCAGTCTACTAAAATGACTAGTGAGCTTGTAAGTTACCATTTCTTCATAGACCATTTACTTCACAGCATTTTGTGGCCATAATACTGTATTCCACAAGAATGTGTGTTTAACATATTGCAAATGCTGATGCAGAACTTCACTGTAAAAGAAAATAGGGCAATTACTTAAAGTATTTAAACACTTTAACCCAGTGTTTTTAGTGTATTAAACTGCTTTCTGCCTGAGGCTCCTAAAATCTTGGCTGCAGCTGTCTGATTTAGGGGACTTGCCACACTACTCTAGCAAAACATTGTTTCTAATTGGGAGATATAGTAATCTGCTTCATGTAAAGACATGTCTGGACTAAAAGTCATGGATGTTGAAAAAGCACCTTGATTGCTTATTCAGCAATACAAGATAGTTGAATAACAGGTGTCTTCAGTGGTGGTGAAGAAAAGAACGAACTTAGACACCCTTGTCTAGAGTAGGATGTTGGCTTAGAATAGGGGTTCTCAAACTGGGGGTCAGGACCTCTCAGGGTCCTGAAGTTGTTATGGGGGGAAGAAAGGGGGTCATGAGCTGCCAGCCTCCACCCCAAACCCTACTTTGCCTACGGCATTTATAATGGTATTAAATGGATAGTTAATTTATAAAAAGGGTCACCCTCAGAGGCTTGCTATGTGAAAGAGGTCACCAGTACAAAAGTTTGAGAACCACTGATGTAGAAGCTCTAATCTTAAATTTTAATTTTATTCTATTCTTTAGAACTAGTTTTTCCCCTGAGTTGTTCCAGTTCACCATTTTGGAATCACACAGTCCTGGTTAATGTCCAGGAACTCCTTACTTTATATTGGCAACTTGCTCTATTTGAAAGTTTGAGAGAATTTGATTATCTTCTGCTGGGGGCTGTGGAGTCCTATTTAGTGTGTGTGTGGAGCACAGGTTTGTCCTCTACCAACTCCCTGGAAAATTGAGTGGCATTTCAACTTGTGTATCAGGTTGGAACACCTCACTTATGTTTGGCCCACCTTCCCCTGCATGAAGGTGGGCCAAACTTGAATGTTGTAGGAACCCTGCAGGTCAGGTCACAATGACCCTCACTCAGACTTGACCCAGTTGTCCCTCTGTCACAAGATGATAGCATTGCAACCTAGCACATGGGGTTGTGGCCAACTCAAACTTGGTGTGGCTAAAAAGCAGTTGAGTTGGGTGCATCCCCCTTCACCCCAAGCTCCATAGCCTATGGCTTCTGCAGCTGCATGCACAGACTGAATTGTGAAAGGGTTTTGTGGGGAGGAAAAGCCAAACAGTATAGTTTGTCTAAAGTTGCCTGTGTAGTGCCAAGAGTGGTGAATAATCCTTGTTGTGAAACCATTCTGGAGGCAGTGACAGATTCCCTGCCACTGCTGCTCCCTCACCTTAGGGAGCTGCCAGCCTTCACTTACTAGCAAACAGGATCTGGCCCTTTTTGCCATAAGACTGCAAACCAGGGGGGAGGCAAGAAGGTAAAAGTAAACACTGAGGTAGGATTTAATTATTCTGCTACTCGGGTGTCTCCTGAACATAAGTGGTGTAAGGACAAATGGGTCTAATGCTTTGAGTAGAGGCTGCTATCAGTGTTCCAGACCACCTTAATGTGTCACTTATGCCCTTACAGTCGTGTGGCTGGGCCATAGCAAAACATTCCAAAGTTGGCTTCCTCAGGGCTGATCCCTTCACACAGTCTGCCAACCCAAAACAGTACCTTAATCTTGGATCTTAGCAGAGTCAGACTTGGAAGGGTCTTGCTTCCAGCGAAGTGCAAACTTGCAATGTCGGAGTTAAAAGGCTGAACTAAACTTGTTTTCATGTGGGTAGGTGCTGGTGTGGGTGATGTTAATGTGGAAGTGGAGGATCCTCAAGGAAAGAATATAGTGGAGCTTATGACAGAAGACAGAGGGAGCCAAGTCTACCGTTGCACCTACAAACCTACTCACGCTGGTCCTCATACTGTCAGAGTGACATTTGCTGGAGAGACTATTCCAAAAAGTCCTTGCATTGTTTCTGTTGGAGAAGGTATGTACTGGGATGATGGCTGCACCAAAGTATTTCTGTAAATATGGACTGTTTTCATCCATATTGATGGATTTGATTACAGGATATGCACATCCTTACCTTGTGTATGACAATCTTTTCCTTTAAACCATTCATTTGCTTTAATATTTGATCTTGCATATCCACTTAATTCAATATTCGTAATATGGCTCTAGGTGCTAGTCTCCTATCAATGGGCTATAACTTGAGCTTGCCCTTTCTCTTGGAAGAGGCTGTCTTAAATTCCATTTCAGTGTCTAACCTTTCTTCAGCTCTGATTCAGTCTACTATATTTACTTTCTCAGTTTTTCCTCCTTAACTGATGCTTGGCTTTCTGTTCCATCCTCACCTGCCTCTACGCTCTCAACCTCTGCTCACCTCTCCTGAGCTACCCTCCACTTGTGGAATTTTGGACTTCACTGCTAATGGCTTCCTAGTTGAGCAAGCTATGTCGGTAAGAAGCACAGGGTGACACTTTCTTCATGGTTTGCTGTCTTTCAGCTTCTAGCCTGCAGGTTGTTTGACTATCAACAGCTTTCCCCCTTGCTTCCTTGGCAGAACAAAAGGTGCAAGCAGAATACAAAGCACTTGCCAATTAGGGCAACAAGATTTGCCTTGCAATAAGTCAAGTTGGTGTAACTACTTAACCACAAATTAACTGCTTAACTGACTTGCATAAGGGCATGTGGCTTTTTCCTACTTGAACTTAGCTTTGCTGTGAGCTCTCCAAAGCTAGTAGGTAGCATGTGATTTAAAACTTTGATCTTGTTTATACAGCCTGGATTATGAGTTGAATTTACTAGATGACAATTGAAACCACTATCTCCAAGCTATTGGTATGACAAGCAGAATGAACTGCTTGTCAGACTCTCCACAGATGCTGTACACTACACTTCTACTATAAACAATGCACATGCATAATATAAAAATGCATGCTGGGATTAAACTGGGAACCTATAATAATGAGTGAGCTATCTCTCTAGAATGTTACTGGACTGAAGGCTACCTGATAGCTGGAATTACATTTATGTAAGGCCAGTTATTCAGAATTACCCAATAGCTTATTTTGTAGAAATAGTTGGTACTTAAACTTTGCTCAGGGATGGGAAAACACTTTGCTGTGGACAGCTACACTTATGCAAACTCTCAAGTTTAAGAATCTGCCACCTACTCTGCTTCTGTAGCCTATTGCTCTGATCTGACTAACTGTACAATGTGGCATTGCTCAGTCTCTGCATGTGTCAATGCTGAGCATAGCTCAATGCTGAGCATATCTTGCATTATTCTATGAACCTGCAGCAAAGCAAGAGTTTCCATTTCCAGTCTTCCAAGGTACTAGTTGTCTGAAGCCAGTTATAACATTAGATATTACCACCGCTGCCCTACTCCTGAAGGAGTAGCCCAGTAGATTACTATGGCACACTCATAAAGTGAAACTCTATACACTACATGCAGTTTGGCTCAAATGTAAAAATGACCTTGAGAAAAGCAAAGTTATACTGCAAATGGTGGGCTTACTTTTATAGTAACATGCTCCAGTTAATGTTTGGTATTAAAGTTCTACATAGCAATTGGTCTTCACTATGTAAATGTCAAAGGCTTTTTAGTCTGTCTGTAAGAACAGCTGATGTAAATGTACATGACTCAGAACACTTGGGAAATAACTTAGTACTACAGTCTAAAAGCCTAAAGGCCATATGTAGAATGGCTAGATTCCATACTGATCCCCTTGAGACTAGTGTGATTCAGATTTTTCATTTTCAAAAGCTAAAATATTCTCCCCTGAGTCAACATGCTAAGTAAAAGATGGGTGTAAGCTGCCTTGGCTTGAAAATCTACTTGAGAATCAAAGGCTATACTGATGTCTAAAATGCATTTGCAGCATGCAGTCCAAGTGCTTGTCGTGCAAGTGGTAGAGGCCTACAACCTAAAGGAGTCCGGATCCGAGAAACTGCAGACTTCAAGGTTGACACTAAAGCAGCAGGGAGTGGGGATATCAATGTGTCCATAAAAGGACCAAGTAAGTGTTAATGATTTGAAGTTGTCTGCAGTACTGTATTGTGGGAAAAGGGGAGAAGCCTCAAATGTGGACTAGTCAAGGAATTGCAACTTTCAGTGATATTCACAGTATGGGGCTTCAGTATTTTGATAGGGGGAGGAAAAATAATTAAGATGGCTCTTCATTTTTCATATGTAAAATGAACATATATTCATGGGTGTAGTGATGAAGCCAGCCACTCTTCAGTTGTTCCATATCATGGCTTGGTGTCTTTTTTTTATAGCCTGTCCTCTGAAATGACTTCTACTCTGCTTCCACTGTAGTGGGCTGGGAAACTTCAACTCTAATCCACATCTGCTTTATAGCAGATGCTACAGTAGTTGTCTTAAGTGATGCACAGGATCATTGTAACTACTGAAGAATGTTAGACAAGAATACTCTAATCATAGCATTGGTTATTGAGCCTCCAGCAGCAAGACTCCAGGGGTTTAATGCCTGGTGTCCACCATGAACTTCCATTGTCTATGAAATCATTGGGCTAGATACTAAAGATTCTGCATGATTAACTTAAAATTGAGTGTGTGTACACAATGTGCCAGTTGAACACTGAATGCTAGAGGTTGGAGTCTTTTTTTTTTCAATTTAATCAGTTAAATTCAAAATTGGGAAAGCTTTCATGTCTCGTCTCTACAGCTATGAAATTAGAAATGCTGTGAAGCTACTCAAAGGAAGTAAACTCTGTAGAGCATTCTAGAGCTTAAGTTGAGTGTCTGGGTGTGGCTTAACTCCTTCATTCAGTTATGTAACTTTTCAGCCTGAAACTCAAGCTTGCTTCTCCCATCACCCACTTCTAAACTCTACTTTCCTTTAATGTCAGTTTGTGTGAAGACTTGGGTAAGCAACTAGCCTATTCAACCACACAAGTGCTTTGGGAGTGGCTGGCTTGTCTTCGCCTGTCTTAATTTGGCAGGGCTGACCAGTGATGCCCGCTCTTGTTCTTTAACTGTTCCTAGTTTGAAGTAAACCCTCAAGGAAATAGCCAAGTATCCTGCACACCCTTAATGTTTCATGAGAAAGTGGTATTCCAGCTGGCTGTGGCTTAATGTAGTATGGAGAGAGAAGTGATGGACTTTTATCAGTGTAAATTTCCTTATACTAAGCTGTTCTTGAAATGTATCTTGCAGAAAACTAAAAGTAGGTATTCCTTAAATATTTGTAGTCAAAACCTGACAAACGTTAATCAGCAGAGTGATCCATGTCCTCTTAAAACAAAAGAGCATAGGACAAAACATAAGGGAACCTGTTAGGTCTGGTGACTTCAAACATTCTCTCATTTATGCCATCTGTCTTAGAGGGCAACTGGAACTATCTTGGTTTCCTAACTGCTTTCTGGTGGGAAAACTTTATTCTCAAGAGGCTAAGTAAAATCTAGAAAACATACTTGCCTGAATAACTTAAGGTGTTGGCTGGAAGCTATTGAGTAATGCTGACTTGATCTCCCAACAGAGGGCTTGGATGAGTTTGTGAAACAAA
The DNA here is from genome assembly GCF_965140295.1 of Lepidochelys olivacea. Classification (NCBI taxonomy): domain Eukaryota; kingdom Metazoa; phylum Chordata; order Testudines; family Cheloniidae; genus Lepidochelys; species Lepidochelys olivacea. Next base: position 24,923,495 of record NC_140417.1, on the reverse strand, counting down.
AGGACTCTGTGGATGGCATATATGCATTTGAATACTACCCAGTTAGCCCAGGGAAATACATTGTCACTATTTCATGGGGTGGACACAATATCCCCAAGAGGTGAGTTGCATTTTTAATAGATCATGTGGGTAGGAACCAATGCTAACAGGAATCTACTGGGCTGGACTTGCTTTCTAAGCTGCTCTGGCAAGAATTGTTTTAATTGCGCTAACTTGTATATTCATTCCTGCTCCTGGGCCAGCATAGCTTGCCTTGGAAGGTTTGTAAAAGGGGGCTAGCATAGGTCTCTTTCCAGGCTCTCCAATCTGCCTCTTGTGATCCACAGCTTGTATTAAACTGCATGGCCATGGGGGAGGACTTTCATTGAGCTTTTAGTAGGGTCCATGAAATCTCATGGTGGAGGACTCCAGCAGACATTAAGTCTAGTTAATTGACTTATTCATTGTTTCAGTGGCATGACTGATCTAGATGACCTAACTCAATCTGAAAGATTGCTCCATAGGCTGGTGGGCTGGGCTCTTCAATGCACATTGTATAATGTCACTTATTAATGAAGCTACAGACAGGAGTGGGTGCTATTTCTGCTGCTCCTAATACTGAATTTTGACCTTTTCCCCCATTTAATAGCCCCTTTGAAGTTCAAGTAGGTCCTGAAGCAGGTCCTCAGACAGTGAGAGCTTGGGGACCAGGACTTCATGAAGGGATTGCTGGTAAATCTGCTGACTTCATTGTAGAATCCATTGGCACAGAAGTTGGCTCTCTTGGTAAGTCAGCCTGGTTGTCCTGGTTAGGATTTTCAGGTGCTTTAATGTTGAGCTGCTTGATGACAATAGTCTTTCTGACAAGTATGGTGATCCCATCAGACTCACCCAGTCACTAACTAAACATTAAGCTTACATAAATCTGACTACACTTGCATAGGAAATGATTTTCTAGCTTTCTAGAATGTGGGGTATATTGGGTCTGAGGGGAGACAACACCATTGAGTACCTACTCCATAGGAAAGGTGTAGTAGAGCAGTGAACAAGGAAAAGGTCTGGCAACTGGGAGGCAGGCTTGAGCAAGCCTTTAAAACCCACCATGCCCACTTTGGGAGATGTTTGTTTCCTTTAGGCTTTGCCATTGAAGGCCCATCTCAAGCAAAAATAGAATGTGATGATCAGAATGATGGCTCGTGTGATGTGAAGTATTGGCCCAAAGAACCTGGTGAATATGCTGTTCACATTATGTGTGATGATGAAGACATAAAAGATAGTCCATACATGGCTTTCATCCAACCAGCTTCTGGAGACTTCAACCCAGATAAGGCAAGATAGCTGAATTCTTCTGTATATAAATAGCCATTGATATGGCTGTTTTAAAAGCTACTTGTAATTTTTCATTTTCATGCATGTTCTACAATCTTTAGCCATGGATTGGTTGGCAGGCACAATGCTGGTTCTTTTTCTTAAATGTGTCTAAACGAAGCTATTGCTTGGCCCCTACTATATTGAGCATAAGAGCTGTTGCAAGAATGTGACTATAGTGGCCTTTCAGGTAACATGGCAGGGTACTACTCGAGGCCAAAATTCTAAACTCAAGCCTCTTTAGGCTTGGCCTTCATGAAGTTGTTTTTAACACATGATCTCCTCAGTCCACAAATATGAAGGCCTGTGATAGGGTTTTGGGTCACCTTTTAGAAATACTAGCTTTAGCTATGAGCTTTGCTTTCTTTGGCTGTAGAATCCATGTAAAACTTGTGCACTTTACCTTTTTTAGGTAAAGACTTATGGTCCAGGGTTGGAGAAAACTGGCTGCATTGTAAACAACCCTGCTGAGTTTACAGTTGAGACCAAGCAAGCTGGGAATGCACCTTTGAAGATATATGCACAGGTAAAAACCTACATTAACTATCTGGAAGTACTATCAATAGTCACAGGTCTCTCCTTTGAAACAGGTACCTAGCACATTCTGGCTAATTAGTTAGCCACTCCCCTAAGAATATTCATGTAGATTCTGAGCATCCTGTTCTAAGTCTGTCTGCGGCTGTGAGACTTGATCTGCATCTTGGTCCTTCATTGCATTTCTGCATAGTAATCCTTTAATTTAAAAGGTGTTTGGGATTATGCAAGCCTAACTCCAGTACGGATTTAAAGCCCTTTTTATTAAGGCCTGTGACTTGTCCCTGGTCTTGCACCTATTGAGACTTCTCGAAGTGGTCTCCCATAAATTGTCGTGTTGTCAGTCTACTAGACTTCTACAGTTTGGTATGTGTGGCCAAGGAGAGATGAGCAGTTTAAATTTGTGGTAAGATTGTTACAATTTCTTAATTCCAAGCAGCTCTGCTGTAGCTGCTGCTCTTGATCATTAACTTTTTTGATAGCCCCACATCTAAAACTACTTGTACCTTGTCTCTGCACACCTTTGTATGTAGTCAGTCATCTAATTCTCCGTTAAACACTTGCTTTCAGGATGCAGAAGGAAGCCCTATTGATATTCAAGTGAAGAGCAATCCTGATGGAATCTGTGCCTGTTCTTATATGCCAGTTAAACCAATCAAACATACTATTGCTGTTGTCTGGGGAGGAGTTAATGTACCCAATAGTCCATATAGGGTAAGTACAAACACCTACAAAATTACTTTGCAGGGACTGGTGGTACATCTTGTAAAACAAGAAAACATTCGGATAGTTTGTGTTTGTCCTCGCTAATGCTAGTGAGTACAAGTCAATAGAGCTACTCATGAGTAAACGCTTGCTGCATCAGTCTTGCTGAAGGTTGCCTGTCCCATTCTGCAGGCTAGCATGTCAAAGGGCTCTAAAACCAGTGAGCACAGCATAAACATAGGGAAGTCGGAAACTTTATTTTCTCTTCTTTAACTAAGCAAGAACAATAGTTAAGAAGTCAGGGCATTTTGTCAGGTGCTAAACTTAATAAATCAATGTGACCCAAGTATAGGGTAACTCTGAACACTTTTGTGAACCTGTCTAGGTTCTCATAGGACAAGGCAGTCATCCACAGAAAGTGAAAGTGGTTGGACCTGGGGTGGAGAGAGCTGGTCTGAAAGCTAATGAGCCTACTCACTTCACAGTTGACTGCGCAGAAGCAGGAGAAGGTAAAAGATTGTAGATAATGTATTGCTATCTTGTATCAAAACTAATTCTATAAACACTCCCTGTTTGAACAGGAATCTGATCGCCTCAATTCATAAACTCTTGATTCAAGCTTTTTGCTTCAGAAGGGAAATCTGAAGCTAAAATCCTCTTACAAAGATTACGTGGAATGATTCATACAAGTACCTGACAAACTATCATATCCAAGGACTTAAAAGCAAGATGTGACTTGTTTCGTTGCTTAGTACTATAGCTACTTGGATACTAAACCAATTCCTGATGTTGTGGCACACTGTTTGCTCCTAGGTGATGTCAGTGTTGGCATTAAATGTGATGCTCATGTTATAAGTGAGGAAGAGGAAGACATAGCTTTTGACATCATACACAATGCTAATGATACATTTACAGTGAAGTATGCACCACCTGCAGCTGGACGTTACACTATCAAAGTGCTTTTTGCAGGAGAGGTTTGTATCTTTTTTATTTGCGACTAGAAATCTTAGCAAAAAGAAAAGGAGGACTTGTGGCACCTTGGAGACTAACAAATTTATTTGAGCATCAGCTTTCATGAGCTACAGCTCACTTCATCGGATGTATTTAATGAAGTGAGCTGTAGCTCAGGAAAGCTTATGCTCAAATTTGTTAGTCTCTAAAGTGCCACAAGTATTTTGTTTTGCAAATACAGACTAACACGGCTGCTACTCTGAAACCTGTCATTAGAAATGTTAGCTATGCAGAAGGCTTTGAATCCTAATGTAAATTACTATTCAATGTGCATTACTCAAAAGGGGTCATTGTTAAGTTTGTAAAAGTTCTTCATAGTTTGGGCCAAACTCCAAGAAAAATGTTTCTATAATCTTTTTTGAGTCTCTCTCCATTGTAACACCAAAAGTACCCATGCAGCAAATGTTATGCTGGTACTTGAAAAGGCAAAGGCTAGTTGACTTCACTCTTTGTCCAAGCTGTGAAATGTAAAGTTAACTGAAATGTTCTAGAACATTTCAGTTATCGGGAGGAGGGGGCTTTTAATGTGACTATGCATTTTAGTAGTTTCAGTGGTGGTCAGAGGGAAGGCAAAAATACATACAGAAGATTGCTAGCTGTTCCTGTGCAAAGCTGAAGTAAGCATATGGGATACATTAGAATAGGTTTATTTGGCAGGGTACAACTTTCAGGAAAGCTGTGACTATCTAATCTGAGACAATGCCTGATTTCAAACTTAAACAGTAGTCCTTTCACTGGAAGGCAGATGCTAGGTCAAGCTCAGCAGACAAAGCTTACAACTGGGTATAACTCTGTCCTATTAAAGTAGCATGTTTTATATTGAAGGAAATTCCTGCCAGCCCTTTCAGAGTTAAAGTGGACCCATCGCATGATGCCACCAAGGTGAAAGCTGAAGGACCTGGATTAAGCAAAACTGGTGAGATTCCTTTTCTTTATGCCAAGTGATATATTGACATGAGCATGGGGTAGTTCGAGAGCATAAACTCATGATGTAGACAAACAGCCATGTCCCAACTTTCCCACTAGGGATTTGGAATGGGATTACTCTATGCCAAACATCAAATCTGGGGGCATCAAGATTAAAAATTATCTCTGTATTGTCTTTGAACTTACTTGACCAAGTTGAAATTGCTCAATTTTCATATGGACTATGAACTTAAACATACAGCATAGATAGCACAAGAAACAAGCATATTCTAACTTTCAAATTTACTTTCTGTTAAGGTATGGAAAATGGCAAACCAACACACTTCACTGTATTCACCAAGGGTGCTGGGAAAGCACCGCTGGATGTGCAGTTCAGTGGACCTGTACCAGGAGATGCTGTGAAAGACATGGATGTTATTGACAACTGTGACTATTCCCACACTGTTAAATACACTCCAGTACAGCAGGTAGGTCTGACACTTCTGAAGAAATGGGAGTGTTAGGCTCCTTGAAATGACAATTAACAGCAAAAATAAAACTGAAAATATGTGAGTGAATTAACATGAAGTCTTGTGTCTGACTGAACTTTTCTGATCAAAGGAAAACCATGGCAATGGAATGCTTTCTTCCCAAGAGCTGCCCAAAAGCAGACAGTAAGGGGTCATGAGTGTCTACAATCACAAGTACAAATAAAGCTGTAGGCTACATGTTGGGAATGGCCTGTCCAGAGAGCAATTTAAACAAAGATGCATAGAAAATCTGACTGGAGAATGAGTGCAGATTTTGGTGGCATGAGAACTAGTCACTGAAACTGATCCTGCTGTACTAACAGTGTAACTTTGTCAGTCTAACTGATAAAGGCAGGCAGAAGCAAGTGCACCCTACAGGTGCCCAAACAGAGGCCCTACCCCTGCACTGCCTCCCTCCCTCACCAAGCTCCTGCTTGCTGTCCTCCACCCACCCCCCATTGCTCACCCTTAAGGTGAGTACAAAGTCAGGGGGCATAGCCTTCCTGCTTTTAAAAGTGATTGGGTTCATGGCCCCCTGCCTTCCCCTCCTGCCACCTTGTTCCAGCACCCCTCACTGGGTAACAAACTAGCAGACAGTTTACTAGCTAATATGAATGGCCCTGGTCCAGATGTTTAGGACTTCCAAATCACCCCAGATTTTTGCAAGCTGTAGTTTTCTATGGCTGGGCTGCAGGTAGTGAAACTGAATTGTCCTCAGTCGAATGAGCTGTAGTGTTAACAGGAGTGTAGACCATAGCTAGAGCCCTGCATGCATACAAAATTTGTATCTGCAGATTTGTAGTGCTCAAACAATAGTGCACAACTCCTATTTCATGGTGAAATGCATTTCCAGAGTAACTCTTCAGCTAGCTTGTTTGCTTTTAGGACTCAACACACAATTTATGCAGAATATAGAACAGTATTTTCAGTTGAGATCAGTTCTTTTGCACAATGGCTTAGGTGTTGCTTAACGTTTGCCTATAGGAGGAAGGAACCCAGATAGGGAACTTTCATGTTAATAGTGGATGCAGCTTTCCTAGTTTACAACAGGGAAGAGCTGGAAGTCTTTACTTACAGAGAAAGCATATTTTCCCTTTTTGTCGGCAGGTTTTTGTGTACTTCTGAATGTGCATAATACCCCAGATTTCTATTAATTGTCATGGCAAAGTAATGTCCTCTTAAGAGCTGCAGTAGCTTCTTGGATACCAAGTTGCCTAGACTATATAGAGTAACCATAGAACAGTAATGGAAGGAGTAAAAGCAAGTCATGTTTTTTAAGGGGACTTTCCCAGTAAGCTTGCTTATATTGCCAAGGTCAGGAATGACTAATCCCATTTTTAAGGAATTTAGTACTATCAAACTGAAATGGTCTGACAAACTTCAGTTATCACTTAAGATCTAACTGGTCTGACTTTGATCTACCATAAAATTGGCATGCACTTGGGACATGGCAAGTTCATGACCAAAGAATGTCAGTAGCTTCAACTAATATATTTGGAGAGGTATTACTGATCTCTGAGCTTGGCTGCTTTGTATATCAGTGGGACTGGATTTTAGTTCTGGCTCATCTGTTTCCTGGAGTGTCTTAAGCAGTAAGGAACACTGCTTACTTATAGTATACTTGTAGCTCTCTGATAGTTGTACATCCCCTTTCTAGCACTGTTAAAAGTATACCTCTAAGGTTCCTAATCTGTCTTTGCTGTTGCATGTAAAAGTGGCAGCAAAACCAACCAAAGATTGCCACCTCCAAATAGCACAAACAGATTCTTGGCTTCTCCGAAAGACTGGGTAACACCACATCTGCTTTCTTAACGGAGTCTGCCAGACTTAGGAAACCCCCCTTGCATAGGGTGTACTCAGTATCGCTGCTACTGCCAAACCCATAACCTTCCTGGCAGCCAGTGTTGTCATTAGGGTGGAGAAATTTTACCCAATAAATGGGTTTTGGATTTTAGTAACTAGAAGACCTGGCTAGTCTTCAAAGCTTTCCCAGGTATGTATAATAGGGTGGTTGCTAATGCTAGTGGGATGTCTAACACTGTTTGTTTATAGGCTATCAATCTACCTTGCCCTGAAGGCTTCCAGCTAGATAAAGGAAGCTGAATAATTCACTATGGGTAAAGGAGAGCACAGTGCCAGCTGTCAGACATTAAAAATACAGTGGGTGGTGTAACTCGTTTGACCAGTGCAGCATACGTTTGTATGTTCCTCTGTTTTTTCCACAGGCTAAGACTAGGAGGGAAGGAAAAGGACTGTATAAAAGCTTTCACAGAAGAAATTGTGACACATCTGTAAATACAGCAATGACTAATGTCACTTACCAAACATTTCCCAGCCCTGTAAAAATACTACATTTTCAAACCTATTCAAAGGATTAAACCAACTGGATTCTCCCTAATCAGCTGAACCTCTAGTATTTAGAGTCTTTAATTATGTGACTTGGAAAGTATCCAGTCCCATGCTATCCTTTTACTGCTTCTGAGGTTTCTAGAAGCTCTGTAGAGAACACGAGGCTGGCAATATTAATCTTGTACCCATTCTTCAGCACTGTAGAGAACTGAATGATGGCTACTGAGCAATAAACATTCAGGTCTTGGCACCCAAGTAAGCTGCTGTACAAAAGCTAGGGGAAATTATAGGTGTACAAACAGTGGTGATCATGAGGTTTCAAGCTGCATCTGGGAGAATGACTTGGGGGCAGGGGCAGCTGTGAAGTAACAAGACCCAACTCAACAGGAGCAAAACAGTGTATATATGGGAGGAGTGGAGGAAACTGCCAGCCTGGCGGAAAAGGGAAAACATTGTGGCTATTGGGCATTGATTTTTTTTTTAAAGTGGTGTCCATATTTTGGTCTCTGTGCACTAGCTTGTCTCCATGCAGAGCTCACTGGAGTGTGTAGACCCTATAAAATCTTTACAGGGATGAGGGACTTACTAGGCAGTTAAATTCCTAAGGGACAGCATGAACAGAAATCTCAGTATAATACTCTTAACCAGATATTGATAAGGTTGAGTAATTGTCAACTGAATAACCTACAGTTAGCCTTCCTGATTTCACCCAGTGCTGCTATAGCTGTTTGCTGGCTTATGTGAAACCTTCATGGATATTTCACTTGGGAGCTGAGCCAGCCAAGAATGAAAAGTAAGCAAACGGTGATTATAGCTGAAATATGGACTGTGGTAGGAGAGCATAAAAGGAACACACATCTTGGGCTGAATCTGGCCATGACTCTGGCATTCCAGCCAAAGCACACAGGAGCATTAATCTGTTTCTGATTTATACATCTTAACTTTGGTATTTCAAATGCTATTAAAAAATATAACCCCTTTGTGGGCCTGGACTTGGCATGCTGTCTGTACGGTGGAATAGGATACCTGGTCTCAAGTTGGGTCATTCATTCAGCTGTCATGCCTGAGCTCTGGGAGGGTGGGAATCAACCTGGGGCCTGAATTTCTTCCAGGCAATCAAAATAGTACTGCAGTGTTGGCAGGAGAGCAAGCTTTCTCCCTCTGTCAAATGAAAAGGGTTCAAAACTCAAAAGCTGGAGTGGGAAGTTGGGGCAGGGAGCTCACACAACACTTGGAGCCTGGTCACTGTCTGCCATTATACCTTGAGTCATAAACTAGTATATAGTGTCCAACTAGTAAAGCACAAGCATGAAATGGCTGAAGACCTAACTTACAATATTAACCTTTTGGCAGGGTCCCATGAAGGTTTCTGTAACCTATGGTGGTGATCCTATCCCCAAAAGCCCTTTCACTGTGGGGGTTGCTGCTCCACTGGATCTCAGCAAAATTAAAGTCAATGGACTTGAAAACAGTAAGTACACTTGCAAATGAGCTATGCAGTGCATAGTCTAGTTTACTGTAAATTTTTTTAAGGTCTGATCACTGAGTAACTTGGCTAGAATGAGTAAAAACCAATACAAAAACTCCTGCTGTTGTTTTTACAGTAACTTGGTATTCTAGCCCAAACACTGTAATTTTGTAACCGTAACACCACTTGAATATAAGCGGCTACTCTTAGAAGTTTGTTTCAATCTGATATTTTTTTAAGGCTGTGCAGCTATCTGAACATCTAGTACAACTACCAACAGGATTATGGCGTGTATGTAGCTTGTGAAGTATACTGAAGGATAGCAAACTTTAAAATGAGTTCCTTAATTAATCTTATTCCTGGTCATAAATACAGGCAGTTTACGTTCTCTGCTCCAGTTAGATTAGAAGTTGGTTCTGAATCCAGTTTGCATCTAACTTCAAGTTTTTGATTTTGTAGTAAATATTGTGGCGTCTCTACCTTTTAAAGGTTTTGGTAACTTTTTATTGCTAGGAGGTAACACTTCATAGAAGTTGCACTGAAAGAATCGTTTTAAGGCTAAATTGCACCACAAATACCTGGAAATGGACATCAATGTCATTTGTCAGTGGACACTAATCCAGTGAGAGACCCAGTTAATTATTGAATCAATGTGCCCAGCTTTAAACCTGAGCTGGGTGCCCAACAGGCTTCCAATAAGGATTAACGAGGTTTTTGTCCTCTAAACCTCTGTTCTACTTAAATCCCATGGATTAGTCTCCTATATAGTTATGGCAATACAAGCTTCCCTCTACAGTCTGTTTCTTATTGTGCTCCCACAAGAACAAGATTGTAAAGTAGCTTGCTTTGTATGCTCATTCAGACCTTTGAGACTGCTCTCAGATAGAGCTGTGGACACTATTTTTATTGGCTGACTTCTAGAAACTGGGTTATGCCAATGACTGGGCGGTGCCTGGCTGAAATGAAATAACCCAGGGGCCAGACTTTTTTATAGGCTGGTGGGCAATTCAAGGAGCAGGTAAGCACTTAAGTGTTCAGTGGGATTCAAGTGCTTAGCTCCCACTTTAATGCAGTTAGGAGTCTAACTCCCATTGGATACCTTTAAAACTCTGGCTCTGGAGTTAGAAACACATTGCTAGAATAACCTGAACAGTAATGTCTAGCACACTACTGTTCCATGGAACATTCAAAATTTAAACTTTTTAGTATGCCTTGTTGCAGAGATGCTGGTGTGATGTGGGTGGGTCTAGAAAACCCTTCATGTTAAAACGTCCTAGATAAAAGATCCAGACACTTTGTTAGCTCCAAATGCTGTACTTTGACACACACCATAAACTAGCTCTCAAAAGATCTTTTTTTCTATGAAGTGCCTTGCTGGACAACGGCTTCTAGTGAAAGTGGAGTATGGTGGCACTCCTCCATCCCACTACTTCTGAGCTGCTGCTTCTTCACAAGGCTCAGCTGCAGTAACCTAGTGGAGTACTGTTCTGCAAGCCTCATTTACCAACAGAAAAAATTGAGCAAATATACAAAATTATTGAAAGGGCTTAAATTGCATATTACCTTCTACCTGTAAATTGGCAGGGAGGTGGGACACAGAAGGCTGCAACATAGTGGTAAACTCCTGGATGAGCATTATGTATTTCAGATGTGTTGAGAGGCTGTATAAACAAGTCAAAAGCAATCTTGCTTGCCTTTGACCCTTTGCAGTTTCCAATTAACCCATTGTCTCTGCTTCTGCTTGTCATGACAGGCTTCTGCAGCTAAAGAAATGTTTTTAGTTGATAAAAATCCTTGTAAAACATTCTCTCAATGCTTTGTGGCTGAGGTATTTCGGAGTATGTCCAACTATAGGATTTAAGAAATCTAACCAGACCATTAATCCTGAAATACTAATATGGGCTTTCTCTTTAAGGAGTGGAAGTAGGGAAGGATCAGGAATTCATAATTAACACACGAGGAGCTGGTGGACAGGGTAAACTGGACATTAGTATTTCCAGCCCTACAAGGAAAGCTGTGCCATGTGTGGTGGAGCCAGCTCTTGGCAAAGAGTGCAGCACTGCAAAGTATATCCCAAGAGAAGAAGGACTTTACATGGTTGATGTAAGTTATGATGGCAATCCAATTCCAGGAAGTCCTTATACTGTGGAAGCCACTCTACCTCCAGATCCTACCAAGGTAAATGCATAGGAAATGCTTCAGTGGTTGACATACAGGAAATATTTGCTACCCACAAACTGAATTACACTCACATAAGAGCATAAACTTTCACATCTTGTTTGACCTGTTAGGATTATGGAGCAAGTACATCAATTTAATTAAGAGCTACTTAAAGATTAAATTGTTTGCTTCACAATCATAACTAATGACTTTATTCTTCAAACAGCAGCTTTGAAAAGCTTAGTACTGAAAACGAACTCCAGGTATTTTAAGCAATATGAAGTCAAGTGTGACTCCATATTAATCTACTGAGACTCACTTGAGGTTTCACCCTCGAAGAATGTATGTTGTAATACAGTTGGCTAATAACACCATATAAACACCGCTTAATGTTGCTACCTTTTAGTTTAATGGGTGTACAAAGACAGCCAAGCTTAAGTCTGTAAGCATGGAAACTTTAGCAGACTTCATATTGTCTAATGTAACTTGACATTAAGATTTTCTTCCATCAAAGGAAAGAAGCCTATTCCTTGCTGTAATGTGTCTATGTAACTGGAGTTTTTTGCAGACTTTAACAAGACTTACCAAATGAATTAGTCTGAAATTCTTTGTGGAACTGCTTTATTTTACTTTGCCAGGCAACTGCCAGGTGAGAATTTGTGTAAATGTAATGGCCTCTAACGGAATATTTTTATCCTAGGTAAAAGCCCATGGTCCAGGCCTTCAAGGAGGTCTTGTTGGAAGACCAGCAGAATTTACAATAGATACCAAAGGAGCAGGAACTGGAGGTTTAGGTTTGACAGTAGAGGGCCCATGTGAAGCTAAAATTGAATGCTCAGACAATGGTGATGGGACATGCTCAGTCTCTTACCTGCCTACTAAACCTGGAGAGTACTATGTAAATATTCTGTTTGAAGAGGTTCACATTCCTGGTTCTCCATTTAAAGCAGATATTGAAATGCCATTTGATGTATCTAAAGTGATTGCTACAGGCCCAGGTCTTGAACATGGTAAAGTGGGTGAAGCAGGATTGCTCAATGTTGACTGTTCAGAAGCTGGACCTGGGGAACTGGGTGTAGAAGCTGTATCAGATTCTGGCTCTAAAGCTGAAGTCAAAGTTCACAATAACAAAGATGGAACTTATGCAGTTACATATATGCCACTCTCTGCTGGAATGTATACACTTATGTTGAAATATGGAGGAGAGCAAGTGCCAAAATTTCCTGCCCATGTCAAAGTAGATCCAGCTGTGGACACAAGCAAAATTCAAGTGTTTGGACCAGGAATAGAAGGGAAAGGTAAGCAGACTTAAGCATATAAGTTGCTTCTGCCTGTTCAAGCACAGAATACTTTAAGGAGCGGAAAGGCTATAGTTGATATGTCTACGTACAGTATTACAACTAGTGATTTTTGCAAGAGAATATCTTTGACACCTTTATCAGTCATTCATAGTTGTCATAAATGTCTAAGAATCGAGGATTTTTCATAGACTAAAATATTAGGCCCATCTAAATAGAATGGCTTCTCAAATTGTGTTCTGCAGATGTCTTCCGTGAAGCTACAACAGATTTCACTGTAAATGCCCAGCCCTTAACAAAGACTGGAGGAGACCATATCCAAGCACAAATCACAAATCCCTCAGGAGCTTCCACAGACTGCCTCATCAAAGACAATGCTGATGGAACATATGCAGTAGAGTTTACACCATTTGAAAAAGGTAATCTGTTGTCTGACTACCCTGTGTGGAAAGGGGAAGACTAACTAAAAAATATCCTGTTAATGGGCTTATCAGTACTAATGCTAGTATTTAAATGTTAGCATCCAGGTACAAGATTCTTTGACTGAAGAGCAATTTCTGTAGGAGATAAATAGTATAGAGTTATATGTACTATATGTTCATCTTTCTAAGTATAGCTTCAGCAGAACAGGCTATTTTAAAGAACCTAGAATTAAAGGGTAATTCTGAGGCCATGCTAAACACCATTTTTGAGTAGATGAGGAGCACTGCCTGTTGTAGTCAGTCTCCAGTATCTTGAATGAATGGCTCCTTGAAGGTGGTGGTTAATCATTGAACCTAAAGATGATGGGTTTTCACTTAACAGGTCCACACACAGTTGAAGTGACTTATGATGATGTACCTGTTCCAAACAGTCCTTTTAAAGTGGATGTCACTGAAGGCTGCCATCCATCACGTGTAAAAGCCCAAGGAGCTGGACTGAAGGAAGCATTCACCAATAAACCAAATGAATTTACTGTTGTCACAAGGTAACCAAGTCACATGATCAGTGGAAGACAACATAACAAGTAATTTCAGGACAACTTGACATTGGATGCTAAATCCAATAATACTACAAGGGCTGAACTTCAGTAATCTAATGTCTTGAGTCACAGGTTGTTACTTCCATCAAATTCAGTCTACCTTTGGTAATGTTACTCCAGAAAGTAGCTATCACAAACCTGTTTTGGTGGTCTTGTATCAAATCCCTTGTGCAACTAAAGTTCACACCCAATCCATACCTGGCATTTCAAAACATTTTCACAGACTGTTCCTGAACTGTTTGATTCACAACTGAAATGTAGCCACCTCTGGGGTAAAATGCAGCAAAGCTACACTCTATCCATGCTAGCATTACTACACACTCTGAAATGCAAGTGGGACATCAGATGTTTGCTGTACATTATTCACAAAAATGAAAGCATACTAATGGGCTGCGTTTTTTTGGGGGGGGTTTTGCGTAGAGGGGCAGGAATTGGTGGACTTGGAATAACTGTTGAAGGACCTTCTGAATCAAAGATAAGCTGTAAAGATAACAAAGATGGCAGCTGCAGTGCTGAATATATCCCTTATGCTACAGGAGATTATGATGTCAACATCACATATGGGGGAGAACACGTACCTGGTAAGAATTCTTCCATTAGAAGATGCCCTAAAACTAATAATGGGTTGAAAGTAAGATTGTAAAATCAGTTTTAGCATCCAAGTAGAAAGTCTTCAGATATTAATGTTGTGTATTGTAGCTAAATAGTGGCTGAGGTGATGCTAAGAATGCAGTCATCCTGGTTTAGAGATTTGTAGAGCTTCCTCAGAAAGAGCTGGCAGACAATCTTGCAGTTCCCTACTTGTAGACGCTCTGCTGCTTGAGCTAATATTTGGGAGCATTGGGCAGGCTTTTGAAATTACTCAGGATTTTTAGAAATAAACTCAGTTTAAACATCAACTTGCAAAATAGCTGAAGCCAGACCACTCTTAACCTTGGCTGCTATTGCAAGCTAGTATGAAGCGATGGATAGGTGCCCAATACAAACAAAATGTAAAGCCCTTTTTGTATTCACCCTGGGTACTTCTGAGAATTTGAGAATGGTTTTCAGTCTTCTCTGATATAAGATGTAGCAATCCATCTTGGTGCATAGTCTGCTCTTGCATCATGAGGTGGTATTAGCATCTTATCTAAATCTAGCCCAATGGAATATTGGGACATGACATAAACTAAGTAGACTAGTGTGGGAACTTGCTTTCTAAAAGTGCAGTCTGCCAGTTTAGGAAACAAATTGCACAATGATGTTTGACAGGGCCAGACTAAGACAGCCCTTCCAGGGTGTGAACATTAAAACCATGGCTTGCAGTAAAATGATGCAATGATAATGTGGTCTTCTGGGATTATATCATGCACTGCAAACTTTTGTCACTTGAAAAAGCATTTTAGTGCTATCATTTCCATGAAAACGAACAGGAGCCTGTTTATCTCAAAGGTGCACTGGCTCTCCAGCTGACACAGTGTAGTAACACATGAACGGTGTTCCAAGTGTTTGGCAGCAACTAACTTGCATTTTAGCTAAGGTGGTTTTGCAGTGTACCAAGGATTAAATGTCTTAATTTCTGCTGAAATAGTTCTGAACATTTAGCCTTGACTTCTGTGTGTAGAACAATGTGCATTTTCTAGGACTTCATGGAACTGACTCTACCCCCACCAATCGCATTTATCAATGTACTGTAACTTGGTAAATTGCCAAGGAACTGGATGCTTGCATGCGTCTTCATTTTGGCTTCTGCCTTGTCCTCTGCCCGTACTCTGTTCCTTCCTCATTGTGACAAGCAAATGGTTCACAGCTAAACATCCAGCTTACAGGAGCAGGATGCCGGCAGGTCACTTTCAACAGTGAAACTTGTGTTTTTTAGCTAGCACTCTGGGTCCAGCCAGTTATGGCAGATAGCCCAGATATTTCCAGTTGCTGTCTGCAGGCCCTTCAAATGTTTCTTTGGCTCTTTATCCCCCCTCCTTTTTTTTTTTTTAAAGCAACAAGACTTTATTTCCTGCAGTTAAATCTACATAGTGTAGCCTTCTCTCTTGATTTACTGCTTAATACATCTCTGCTTTTGGAACACTCTACTTCTGCACAGCTTGATAGCATTTTGCTAACACATGGTCAAACTTGTGAAAACACAGCATGGAAATTCAAAGGGAATACTGACATGTAATTTAACTTATTCTATCTGGATACTGCATGTTTTATACTGCACAATAGGCATAGAAGTGTAATAGCCTACAGAATTGGATCTGTGTGAAGCCCTTAATTTATGAGCAAATAAACAATTAAGCTGTCACTTTCAGCTGCCATAAATGAGCAGGATACTAGCAGGGTAAAATGAACAGTGATACTAATTTTCTTGCCCCATACAGAAAGCTAGGTAAGTAACTAGAACTATCCACCTAGTAGCAGAGTCTCAGTGGATGGGCACAACAATTAGGCTTGATAGCTGGCTCTCACGGAAGTACAAAAGACTCAATGAGTGTGGCAATTAACTTCACTAGGCTTTTAAAAGTGCCCCTCCCCTTAAAGATTGAGGAATAGTAAGGTAACACCAGGAAGCCTGTACTGTACCTGTGGTATGAAAAATCGAGCATATAGTTTTCAGCATTACTAAGAACACACGAAATGAGAAGGCTAAAACTTTCCTGTGGCTGTAACTTGAAGCTTTAGTGACTTCAAGTGCTTATTTATTCCTGTCCATAACACCATACTTTTGGACAGGTTGCTATCTGGTTGGAGGTGGGAGCCACTAATGTAAAACATATTGAATGCTGCAAAAGCACAAAGCCAATGTCCTAAATCTTAAATTAGGCTATTCACTGCTGTGGCTGGCAATGTTGGAAGACTCACTGCCTCTAGTGGGGAGTAGATAACTTGCTTCAAACATTTTCTTACTGATGCAGACCTTGAAAGAAATCAAGGTACAAAAGTGAACTGGCTTTCATTGACACTAACATGTTGCTAAGTTAGCCTCTCAAATATTAGACTTCTAATTCTCTTGAGGTGTTAAGCATCCTTAGCTTATACTAACTTTCTCAAGTGGCAACTGTACCCAATGGCCTTAGAAACAACCTCTCAATTATAGAACCTTGAAACCTGACTTAATCACCTTTTTAAGAGACTTTTTTTGGAGCACTTGACCTAAATACTTTGCTTGATCAAAAGTGACCAGAACTTCAAAATGCTCCACCCCAAATCTGATTATCCTCCAATTCAGAACTGGTTTCAAAGATAGTTCCCTTAGCATAGTCACAAATGCATAGAAATGTAGGGAAGGTGAAAGGTCTATTCCAGCCCCTGTGCTTAGGCAGGACCACATAAACCTAGACAATCATGGACAGATTTGTCCAGTCTGTCATTAACCTCTAATGATGGGAATTCCACAACAGCCCTTGGAAGCCTTTGTCAAACTGAAGTGCATATTGCTTTTTATTTTCAGGTGTAGCAAAAAACTCTACCCTTAATATTAGAAGGAAATACTGTAGGATACAGGGGGTGCAAAAGATGGTGGCAGGAGGCTACAGTGAGCTTGCATTTACTACTTAAACTGCCAATTTTCTACACTTCTATTTTACAGGCAGTCCATTTAAAGTTCCTGTGAAAGATGTTGTTGACCCAAGCAAGGTAAAGGTTGCAGGTCCAGGTCTAGGAACAGCAGTTCGAGCCAAAATCCCACAGTCCTTTACTGTGGACACCAGTAAGGCTGGAATAGCACCTCTTGAAGTTATGGTGGCAGGACCCAGAGGTAAGGACCTTAGAATTATCCTACTTTGATATGCCTACTTTTGTAGCTTGCAGGCAGTGCTGAATTAAAGAATTGTGGGGTCTTGTTCATTATGGGGGGGGAGGGAGGGAGATGGGACGGTGCCTGCACTCAAATTTGGCCTGCCTGCTGTTAGAGGGAGTGTCAGACCAAACCTGAACAGTGCTGTGACCTGCTCTAGCTCTGTTCCAGCTGCTGCTAGCCCTATGCAGCATAAATGGGAGCTAGTCAGCAAAGCACTTCTACCCCATGTATACTACACCAGCCTCATTTATCCTGACAGCACTGCTGGGATGTGCATGGGGGCACAGACATCCTGCTTGCCCAGGGCCTTCCTAGTTACTTGCCAATGCCCCAACTGACCATTCCTATCGCCCACCCTGCTTTCGTGTGGCACAGGCCAAATTTGAGTGAGCAGCATTGCTGCACCTCAGTGCTGCACAGATTTGGCCTGCCACAACACCACTCGCCCAAATCTGGAGGGAGCTTGAGATGGGGGGTGCTGTGAAAGTGCAGAGTACATGCTAGTTAATCTGGCCCTATGAGTAATGACTAGCCCCATTGACAGACTAGTTCCATAAATACTAGAATTGTGCTCTCCTGGGTACTTTTAGCAGTACATTAGCTTTAAATAGATCTTCAGTCTTAAACTTTGGAAGAAACTGAGGGGCTACAATGAACAGGGGCTTCCTCTTGGAAGAGTTGACATTTCAAGAGGTAAATAAGAAGGGGGTGAGATTCAGACCTATTTAAAAAAAAAAAAAAAAGCAGTGCATCAATCTTCCCTGCCTTTGAGGGGTGAGACATGCATCTTTGTTCCCATAAAGCCCCAACCTAAGTTGTACTGCACATTAGCTTCATGAACAATCAAATCGGTGAAGTGAGAGGCAAAGATACTAATCAGTCCCCTGATCTATGTAACATTAGGACTGTGTTTTCTTGTTGCCTTTACTAGACAAATCCAGTCTGCCAAATAAGTCCACAGACAGAACACACATGCCACTTCAATATAAAATAAAAGATAAAAGTTCTGTCTTGAACTATGCAATCTCAAGTACCAGTAGCTAAATCTATGGGGTGGTAGTTCATTTCTCCCCCACCCTGTAGGATTACTCCTCTTTGGTCAAAAAAAAAAAAAACAAACAAGCATGCTGGGCATACCAAACTCCCCTTTTTAAAATGGAAGGTGGCTCTTTCAGTAGGAAGCTTCCTGAGAAGTCGGCAGAGTACATTTTTGAAGGCCTGCACAACTTGACTAGGTACAGCTATGACCCACATGTTAGTAATAGTGTCTGCTTTTCAGTAACTCATAGCGCTTAAGTCAAATGTATCCATATACAGGATTCATGGTGCGAAGACAGGCAACAAACTAAGTGCTAGAAGAATTTGACTGGGGGGGATATTTTGTTTGACCTCTGGCCTGATCTCTGCTGACCACACAAGCCTCTAATCTCATCTTTCATAAGGAAAGATGAGCCATAATTCTGTAAACATGAGTGCCCTTCAAATAACCATTATCTAATTCTAGCTGATGAAACGGATTCCCAGTCATGGCGCAGTCCACTGAAAGCGATTTCAGAGTTCTTTAAAGGTGACCCAAAGGGGAAAGCTAATAAGACAGGTTTGCATTTTTCACTAACTGCTGACCGCATATGTGCACCAATCCATCTGCCAAGAGCAAAAATCAGTTGTAAATATAACTTGCTTCATAGGCTTTGCATGGCAACTAAACTTCTCTAATAGCTGCTGAATTACTAAATTTACATTAAAGCATTACTGCAGTTATAAATATAGCTTGTCTTGAAATGTGTGATTTGAACTGATTAACTGCATGCTAAGAAATTTGCTGTAACTGCAGTAGAAATCTTAAGATTTCCTGTAGCTTAAAAAAAAGCTGCTTCAGACCACCTGGTTTCCTTAAACATTCAGTTTTACTGTAACTGATCTCTGTTGGGCAGTAAAACTTTTTCCAGATATGCTGAGGGAGCATGAGACTAAAATCACTGTCTTGTACTAACATGCTTTAGAGCTGAACTCTGCTTGCACTGTATTGCAGTGATCGTGTGTAATCTTATCAATGACTGACAGTTGAGACAGCTATCACCTTTCCCTTTTTGTAAAGCTCTTCAGATACACTTGAGTAATGTGGTCTAATTGCCCTTAGCCTGCCTTTCAAGACCATTCCGGCTTTCTCCAATAGTGTGCTATTGCCAGTGTAGTCAGCAAAAAGCCTAAAGGGCGAGTGGTGATGGATGCTGCTTATCTCTGATCTATGGCTCATAAACATAAGTGGAAACTATCTCCTAATACCTGCACAGTGCACTCATTCTCAGAGGCTTATATGTGAGATCTAGTGTAAGGCTTTAAATCAACAGCACTTGAAGCGACAAAACTGCTAATGCAATTCTGCTGTTCGAATAGGATGGGTTTGACTAGTGCTGTTGAACAAATAGCCTGTTTCTGTTTTAGGAATGGTGGAGCCTGTTAATGTAGTCAACAATGGAGATGGGACTCACACAGTAACATACACACCTACGCAGGAGGGCCCATGTGCAATCTCTGTCAAATATGGAGATGAAGAGATTCCTCGCAGGTAAACTAACAAAGCCTCCATTTTTCCAGAACAAGCTACCTACCTAAATAGCACTTCACCTCAGAGTCCATGTTCTGAATAGTCACAGCCTTTGTAACTTTGACTGCTTTCAATGCCTGTTTCCTCCTAAGTCAGTGTAGTTAAAAAGGGGGTTTTCTGGATGTTGATCCCAAGAGCCAGTCTGCATTTTTAAACTTTAGTGTTGGACTTGAGAAGTGATATCTACTTCCCAGACTATAACACAATGTTCTGAGGTGGCCTCTGGTTAATCTTGTATAGTTGGATTCCTCTTGTCTCCTAGTACTTGGGAGAAATGGAAAGGAAGATTATGCAGTGGCATGTGCATGCCAAGATAAAAGTGAACCCTTAGACTACAGCATCTCCATTTAATGCTTACCTTCAAATAGTATCTAGATTAGTCTTGGTTCCCAATTCAGGAAAGTATATTGGTTAGTGGGATTTAAGCACATGCTTAAGTGTTGTCCTGAATAGTGATAGTACCTACTATAAAGCCTGACAAATGACTTAACGCCACATTTGTTCCCCTGTAACAAGTCCTTTCAAGGTAAAAGTGCTTCCTACATATGATGCCAGTAAAGTGACTGCAAGTGGACCAGGTCTCAGCTCATATGGAGTTCCAGCCAGTTTACCTGTGGCGTTTGCTGTTGATGCTAAAGATGCAGGAGAGGGGCTTCTGTCCATACAGATAACGGTAAATTGTTTTTTTTATTTGTCCAAACACACTGTTCCTGAGTGGGAGTAGGTTTAAAATCTATTCAAATCTTATCAGTTGCCACACCCTGAAATACCTGGAGTCTTTGAAGGGTGTGCTCTGGCTAAAACACAAACTCAAATTCAGATATTGCTTGGGAAGATATACTTCAGGGTGTTAATCCCTAAACGTCAAACAACTGAAACGTAAGGCTGGTCAAGCATTAAATGACTAGCTGTGTTGTAGTCCAAACGTCTAGATTTTCTGATCTTTCTCCAAAGATCAAACATGCTGATGCTGAAAAGGGGGGGGAAATCAAGCTTCCTGTTGGAGACTATAATTTTTAAATTTTAAAAGTTAATACCTTCCTACTTATCTGATCCAGCAAGGCCACAGTCTTGTACTTCTGCTGTTGTAGTTATGTTGGAGGATAAACTAATCAAATGATCCTCTCTCCAGGCTGCTAAATTTACAAGCTCTTTAAACTGATACAACTGGATCTTGTTATTGCTATAAATACTTTGTTCCCCCAAATACCTGATAAGGTAGGGGAGGGGTTGTGGCAAGACTACTGTGGCTTGGGCAAAATTGCCCCTTGTGCAGTGAGCTAGTAAAGCTTACTGATCCAGACTCAAGTTAATAGTTTTAGAAGCAGGGTAGTTTTTCTCCCTTTTGCATTCTCTATCCCTATCCTCCATTTCATGGCCTTTGCAGGATTTAGGTATCCAGAAGTCATATTACGTAATGAAGTTGCTTGGTTTGCAATTCTACTTTTAACAGTATCAGTAACATGTAGTAAATACATAACTTCCCGATTTGCAGTAACCTGCCAGATAAAATTCTCTAGCCTATGCAATGTCAGCAACACTTAATGGTTAGTCTTGTAGAAGGTGGTTGTGTACTCAGTTACTCTTCTCATAAACCTCCTTTGAACACTCTCCAATATGACTTTTGGGTGTTCTACTTCCATTTGCTCCACCGATACAGCCTAAAGGAGCAAGGCATAACTCCTTGTACCTATAAGATGTCAGAGTGCATTAAAATATGAACCATTTAGCTCACAAACTTAGATGAGATCTGCAACTTTAGTATGAAGGGGTCCAGGTGGACTTTTTTGGAAGCTCACTTCATGCTTTGTAGCTGTTTGGAACTGTTACAGAACAGCTTTGTTAGAAGCAATCTTGTGCAGTGTTGACCTTGGTATTAGATGTGAAACTTAAGCATGCCTCAGC
This sequence comes from Lepidochelys olivacea, assembly GCF_965140295.1. Taxonomy (NCBI): domain Eukaryota; kingdom Metazoa; phylum Chordata; order Testudines; family Cheloniidae; genus Lepidochelys; species Lepidochelys olivacea. The sequence continues at coordinate 24,901,875 of NC_140417.1, read as the reverse complement.
TTCAATACTATTCTGACCAGCAAGTCCAAGCAGCTCCTCGGTTCTTGTAACGCTTTTTGAATATCCATTGTAGTAATGGCAGTTGGACTAGACTAATATAAACTTTTCGGTTTTCCCCATGCCCAGCTCAAAAACATTACAAGACCAGTCTCTTCAGATGAAAGCTTAAGTAGGCTCAATGCTTTTGCCTGACATTGCTAATCTTTCAGTAGGCAACTGGTAGCAAAACTTGTGTAACACAAAGTATGTGTAAATTTATTTGAACCCTGCCCATCTTCAGACCTACAGAAATGGATATTGAGAAGTCAGACTAAATTAACCATTGTCTAGACAGATGCTGGAAATGAGATGCTTCCTGAAGTATCTGGTTGAATTACATTGCAATTTGCATTAATATATCCTTGTATCTTGTAACCATAAGGTGATATGCTGAGTGTATAAGCATTTTGAAAATAAGATGTTGCAGAACTGGTTTTCACAACATTTGAATTGACTCCCCTTTTTTTGTATGTAGGGGGTAATGTGTGTTAGGATTATTATGGTATGCTGAAAAATCTGGAAAGGACCTGAAGGGGTGTATTGGAAATTGCTTTGGGTGGGGCTGGATTAGGAGTTGGAGTGCTGGATGCTACTAACAGGTGTTGGCAAATACTTATCTGCAAATAAAGACAAAGTTGTGCAGTGTAGCTTCTGATACCTGTTTAATTTTTCCACTTAAAATGGCATGTTTTAGTGCTAGTCCTTTGATCTGTATAATCAGTTTAGGTAATGAACTCTTCCAGAGTTTAAGAACATGCGGTCATATTTCTAAATGTAGCTGACAAGATTCACTATCCTGTTAGATGTGTGATCAGGCCACAAATTTTACAAGACTAAACACTTCTATCCATCTTCCAAAGAGAACCTTATGTTAAATGTGTAACTAGTGAGAGGACACTTTCTTAATATTTCACTTGTGCCCCTCAGGACCAAGAAGGCAAACCAAAGAGAGCTGATGTTCATGACAACAAGGATGGCACTTATGCAGTAACATATGTCCCAGACAAGACGGGCCGTTATATGATTGGTGTTAAATATGGTGGGGATGACATCCCATCTTCCCCTTACCGAATCCGTGCATCGCCAGCAGGGGATGCAAGCAAGTGTTTGGCCACAGGTACGTGGCCAGTCTGTGTTCTGAAATACTTGGTGTATTCCTACCCTTTTTTTCACATGAGTATTTCTAGCTAAGCTACAAAAGGCTTTTTCTGTGACCTTGCCTGAAAAGACTGCAAAAGTAAAAATGAAGTAACTGCCTTCATAGTGGGTGCAGTTACCTGCAGGTCCCAAAATAGCTTCTCATAGAACAGCATTCTAACAGAATTGACTTCCCTAAGATCATCTTTTGGGGATGATTCCTTTTTGTGGGTTAGGAAGAAACTCTTGCCGGGGTAAGCCAGATATCAACTGCAGCCCTTCTTTGACTGTAGAAAAGTCAGACAGTTGAAGTTTGACACTTGCATTGGCATAGATGAGTCTCACTGAACTTAAACATCTATGCAGGGTAAGAAGGTGTGATTAAAACCTCACTTCTGCACATGGTGAGTTAGCATGCAAGTTCTAGCAGAGCCAAATGTACAGAAACCAGCTTCAGTCGAAGTGAGAAGACAACTTGTACTACTAGGTAACAGCTGTGACCCCCGCCCCTCCACGTATTACAGTAACACCCAAAGCTGCTCATGTTAGGTCCTGGACAGAGATGTAGTCCTTTCCCTCAATTCAATCTGTAGAACTGAATGTAATGATTGGAGGCATCCAAACATCCAGTTTATAGGACTTAAATTCCTGTAGTGAACATGCACAGCAGAGCTCTACTCCAGGTTTTGATGACAGTTACAGGAAAAGCATAGAATCTTGAACTTGGATGTTGGCTGGTAAGTAAAAACTAACTTCATCTCTGAATTTAATGTAAATCTAACCTACATCTACACACCCATAAGGACTTTTAGATAATAGTTTCACTTAAACTGGCACTAACTGAAAGTTTTTTTTATGAAGTTTAACTGTCACTTTCTAAAGTTAGTATTTTTGACAGTTGAGATGTTTTCAAGCTTCTAAAATAACTATAGATTCCAATCACAAATAAAGAAATAGCACCGCAGTGATCTTAAATCAACATTAGGGAGAGAACATTTGGCTTAATGTCCTCATACTACTTTCTGATCCAGTGAATTATTCAGCATTGTTGAGAGCAGCACTAACTGCTGAAGCCTTGAATTGAAAGTTTCTCAAGTTCCTTGTCCGCTTAAATCACTTTCCTTAAAATAAACTATTCCTTATCTGTGGCATCCATAGAAACACTCAAATGCTGCTGATCTATATTAAATGACCAAAGCTGTGACCATTTTGGTACTTAAATGTGAACAAATTGCTTTCTTCAGTGATGAATGCCATTGTTTTCATTCCAAAGCAGATGTCCTAAATGTACTGTAAATCTTACACTTGATTTTTAAGTCTGATGAGAAATATGATGTCTTGTGCTTGATTGCTATGTATTCATGGGGGTTTCTCAAACAGATGCAACTAATACAGAAAGGGTTTCAATATACCTTTTTAAGAGCCCCTTCTTGGCAGAGTCAGAAGGGGAAACATGGTCAATTGTCATGGCTAGAATATCTTGCCTTAGCCCATACCAAGGAACTGAATCTTATTTCGCTCAGGGCATCTAGTTAAGTGACTAGGTTAGGTAGTACAAAGAGCCAAAGTGCCAGTTGGTTCCATATGTGAAGCAGTCTCCTGATAAAGGATTAAGTGATAGGTTGCTTTCTTAAATGTAAGTGTCCATCAGCTTTCTCCCTCAGAAGCTTTATTTTATTTTATCCTCGCCCAGCCTACTTGACTGAGCTGCGGAAGAATAAGATTAAAAACTGGCTCTTGCCGCTGAAATTCCTGAAACACATGAATATGTAAGCAAAAAACATTTGTACCAGAACCACAGCTTGTACCACACCATAAACCTGGTCCTGTGACCATGTTACTGTTTCTCATATAGCCTTAATGTCTTCACAGGCGGCATGTCTGTTTAGTTATGATTAAAGCAAATCATCCTCTCGGGGAAAAAAATGACTGGTAAAACTTAACAATCTGTAACCAAAACTGCTTTCTAGGTCCTGGAATTGCATCCACTGTGAAGACTGGTGAGGAAGTTGGGTTTGTAGTCGATGCTAAATCTGCAGGAAAAGGTAAAGTGACATGCACAGTCCTGACTCCAGATGGGACAGAAGCTGAGGCAGATGTTGTTGAAAATGAGGATGGGACTTATGACATCTTCTACACTGCTGCTAAACCAGGAACTTATGTGATTTATGTCCGCTTTGGTGGAGTGGATATTCCAAACAGCCCCTTCACTGTAATGGTAAGGTTTGTTTGTTTTTTTTATAACTTCCCTCTGTCATACTTCAGATTTTATTTGGTAGTTCTCTAATAGTCTGGCAGAAAAATTTGGACACATTACTTGTGCATATACAAATATTGCCATTTTGCAGTACAATTGGGTGCATGATACCATGGTGATGGACATGGTACAAGAATGGTCTTTTGGACAAAGATTTTATCTTCACTTCCAGAGCTTTCATCTCTACTTCAGATGTTAAGAATTCAAATCAGTGGCCATAGCCTCTAGTTTAAAAGTCCCCATTACCGTAGCTGTGCACTTAGCTACATGTGCATCATGTCTGACTTGTCAGTAATTTGTAACTTCATCCCAAATCCTAAAGATCCTTTTAAATAACCTGGAGTAGAACATGCTGTGCTTACTCTTCCAAACACACTTTTTGCAGAACTGCCTGCTAAATGACTTCTCTAATCTGAAGTCACTCTTTTATGGCAACTACCCATTTATACATGAGCATGCTATGCCTTATTTTGCCTGTTATGTAAGGAGGTCTCGGACACATTTGAGACAGGCCTTGTTGTAATTACCCAAAGGAGCCCTTGGCAGTAGATAGCTTAAACAACAAATCCTGAGTACAAAGCTTGGCTTGAAAAAACAGCTCTGCACACAGCATGATCTTACGTCTGCTTAACCAATCTAAAGACAAGGTGAAGTGAAGGAGGCTCTTTACTACACTAAAGTATCAGAGGGGCAGCTGTGTTAGTCTGTAGCTACAAAAATGGAGTCCGGTGGCACCTTAAAGACTAACAGATGTATTTGGGCATAAGCTTTCATGGTAAAAAAACCCACTTCTTCAGATGCCTAACTATGCTATTTGAGTGCCTAAATACTGGTGGTGTGGTGTTCCTATACTGTAGATCAGAACATGACTCAACACTACTTCCCAGTATTATGAAAAAAAAGTCTTGTTACAGCAACGTATGTTGTCAGACTCCCCTCATCACTAAACAACTCCGTGGTGTTGGGCTGAAAGGCTTAGAAAACTCCATCAATAGTGATTGTACCTATAGCCAGCCATTTTTAACCCAGTTGCATCCCTGTGTGTCTTGACTTCACAGCATGATTTATTGGTGTTGCCCTTTGACTTATAGTAGCTAACTCTCGGCAGATAGTTACTGTAGCCCCAGAAGACACTTCCTTGAAGTGACTCCCTTCACAGCCATGCAAAAATTGCACCAGAAGCATCTCTTGAGGTCAATGAGCCTGTTCCAATGGCAGTCAGTTTGCTACTTCCTAATGTACTGATGCATTTGAGTCTGATGTGGGGGTTTTGGTGTTCTCAATACAAAAGAGCAATGGCTGTTTCTCTAAATAGACCTTTGTTTCAGTGTAAATTCCCAGTGTGTTGCTTCACTTAAGGGCTCTGCAATGAAGTAAACGGGCAAAGCAAGAGCAGTGGCATAACGGCAACTGAAGTGTTGTGGCCTAATGTCACACTCTGGATTTCTGTTGCTTCAAGTAGGAATGACTTGAGTCTGCCAGTCATCCAGTCTGCATATGTGGGAAGGGAGACTGCTCTGGAAAAGAACCAGATTGGGTGTCATGAATATGCATCAGGAGAATCCATTAACTAAGCACTATCATTAGTCAAGGATGCTCAGTCAGTTCCTGCAGTTGAATGTGTCCTGGTGAAGTGCCACTAGAGAACTGGGAGGAAATTTTTAGGGTGGGAAATGCCTATAAAGTGAAACCCCTAAGTGTTATGTACTCTCTAAAAGTATTAATTCCTCCACACTTGATATCCAATTAACCTGCGTTTGCCACTAACCAGGCTATGGATGCAGACGAAGTTGCAGTCATGTCGCAGGAGCCAGTAAGCGCATGTCCCCCTGGATTCCATCCCTGGGTACACAATTTTTTACTCTTCCTTCACATTCTATTTCAGAAATGACAGCCTGCTGCTTGGGACTGCTTGGTCTTTCTGGTCATTTGTTCACCGCTTTCCAGCTGATCAAATGTATTTTGGGATTCAGACTTCATGTGCAGATCTGTTTTCTTTGCTGCTTAAAGGGACTCTCCAAACTCTCAAACATGAAGAGGAACAGTGTCCATTTATTGCTCCTATTTCTGTAACTTAACAAATTCAACCTTGCAGTGTAACTTTAAGCAAACAGTGTTGTCTAAAACTGCATTGTGAAACTTGAATTTCTTCAGGCAAAAATTTGCTGCTGCTTACACTGCAATCATTCTACCATTCTAAAAAAAACCCTTTGTTTCAGGCCTTGAGCAACTAAAACTCAGATGGAGCCATTTTGCGTCTTGTGTGTGCTAAATTTTCTTTTTCTTCACTGGCGTTCAATTTTTATCTTAAGTGTGCTGAAAATCTTATTTTTGACTATTTGGCAGTTGGGTCAATATTAAGCTAAGGGGCATCAAGGGATGTTTAACTGGGCAGCTGTCTAGTTGGGCAAAATTTTGCAGTTGATCTCCACAGTACTTAGTGCAAACTTTGTGGACTGCACCAAACTGCACACAGATCAAATTCTCCTCTTTGTACTCTAAGCAAACGCCAGCTGTTCTGTACTTGCTCTGTCCCCATAAAATGACAGCGCTTTGTTTCCTTTAGGTCACAGAAGAACCTTATGTTCCTGTTGGTGACATGAATGGTGTGGGATTTAAGCCCTTTGATCTCGTTATTCCTTGGGCTGTAAGAAAGGGAGAAATAACAGGTAACCACTTCATAGTATGACAAGCTGCACGGAGCTGCCTTGCTTTTGACAGCACACTTTAGCATTTAACACTAAATGTGGTATGGAAAACGGCATTGACTATCTTGACATATTAAGTACTATGTAACTTAAGAGTTTTTTACTTGCATACAGGAGGCATAAGCAACACAATAAAATATGCACATGTGAAATGTGTTAAATTCCAAAAGGCAACTCCTGGCACTGCCACCAATCCCCTTAGTCCTAAATGGAGACATTACCTATCCCATTCAGGGGCTCTGGATGCTTCTTTCTGGAGCACCTGTATATTGCTCCTGAAACTATAATGCAATTTATCAAGTGAACTCCTCCAGCATAGATGCTGCAGATTATCCTAGTCCATAGCTGCTGACTCTTCTTCCAGACCTTGTGTACAGCCTCGGTAGCTGACATCCTATTAGCTGCTAGAAGTGACACCAAGCCACATCCTCAAACCCATAATTTAAGGGGGCTGCCACAAACTAGAAGATTTTCTACTGGGATGGTGGCTAAAGTAATATGAAGTGCCCCATCTCACTGTTCCCCACCCCAAATGCACTGTAAGCCAGGTATCTGCATTTATTAGAATTGAGTTTTCTTCAAGAACATGACCACTTGTCCTTCAGCTCAGTATTTAGCTGCTGCCCAAGTGGGTTCCTTTACAGTGCTCATAATCACTTTTAAAGGATTGGGGGGAACCCCTTACAGAAGTGAGGTAACCAATCAATGATCATACATCCTACTAACCTTTCATTTTGCCAATATAATCTTGTGCTACATTGCCAGGCTGTTCACCATATGTCTGCTATACACATACAATATAGAAGCAAGAGTAGAAATATTTGGGATTCTCATTAGTCTATTTGTACTTGTGGACAAGTAACTTAACCATCTGAAATGCTGGGGTTTAAAAATGTCTGACCATTCAAAGGAGTGTGGGTGGGGGAGAGAACACATCCACTATTCCAGTTTAACTCTTAAACTGCCTTCTGTAGGCGAAGTTCATATGCCCTCAGGGAAAACTGCTACACCCGATATTGTGGATAACAAAGATGGTACGGTAACGGTTGGCTATTCTCCTACTGAGGTTGGGCTGCATGAAATGCACATAAAATACATTGGAAACCATATTCCAGGTGAGTGTCCAGCTGAGCCTTTTTTGCATTGGGACACACATTGTCAGTGTAAAACTGGGGATGTTCTGTTTGCTCCCAAATACCTTTGGCAATTTAGTTGTAACTGGCAGGTTGCATAACTCAGATTAAGAGGTATTCTCAGATACGAAGGTTAGAAGAGACCACTATAGTCATCTCGTCCAACCTCCTGCACAATGCAGGCCACAGAATCTCACCCACCCACTCCTGCAAAAAACCTCTCACCTATGTCTGAGCTATTGAAGTCCTCAAATCGTGGCTTAAAGACTTCAAGGTGCAGAGAATCCTTCAGCAAGTGACGCATGCCCCATACTACAGAGGAAGGCAAAAAACCTCCAGGGCCTCTTCCAATCTGCCCTGGAGGAAAATTCCTTCCCGACCCCAAATATGGCGATCAGCTAAACCCTGAGTGTATGGGCAAGATTCACCAGCCAGATACCTAGGAAAGAATTCTCATTCACTTCACGATTGGAGTAGAAATTCCCTGAAAAGCATTTACTATTGAAATGGCTTTGCTCGTTTCAATAGACAAGGAAATGAGAGTGAAAGCAAGTGGAGGCAAGGGAGCTTCCAGTGCAGTTCAGCAGCACAAGACTGACTTAATGGATTTGTTTTTTGGGAACTAGATGTTGTGGCATTTGTGACTTGCTAACAAGTCTCCCATCGTGGCCCAGAATGAGCTGAGCAATATGTTTAAGGAGCTGGGAAGACTGGCATGTTTGTTGCAATTCCTTCATTTTTAGAAGAATCTCAGATATTTATGTAATGGTGAAAGGAAGGTTCCAAGGAATTATGTATGCCAAACATAACACTAGAAAGGCTAAGATCTTGTAAACCATTGAATAAACATCCAATGCTTCTAACCCCCAATGTGATTTTTGTACATATTTTCATTGTCTGGTTTAACTCTTAAATCCTCCATAGAGAGCCCACTACAGTTCTATGTAAACTATCCAAACAGTGGAAATGTGTCTGCCTATGGACCTGGTCTCATTTATGGTATAGCAAACAAACCAGCGACTTTTACCATTGTTACAGAAGATGCTGGAGAGGGTGAGTTCTTCTAAGAGGGATGGTAAATATTGTTTTAACCAAACTTTAATTCTATACAAACAAGCCTAAAGCAATTTCAAACTTCAGATGTAATCTGGAGGTGTAGTTGAACTTAAGAAATAAACTAATAGTGATCTAACTTACTGGAAATAACCTTTGAATAACCTTTTTCTTTACTTTTCCCTTATAAAATCCCAGCTAACAAGTTAAAGTTAAATGCTGACATGAGTGGACTGTCAGACTCCTTTTTCTGAATTTTAACTTGCGCCCACACAGCAGAGTAAAAACTAACATTTCCTGTACACAGTAGTATTTCAGACTGTTTCCTGGAATAATAAACTTGGCTTAATTGTGGGGGGGCGCAGGGGAATTCATTAGTCAGTAAATTGACTCTGAAAAGTCTGTGTTCCATGAATCAAATGTTGTAGATTGAATCCTGCTCTGTCAAGGCCGCCTTGGCACACTTCTAGCTGCCTGAAGCAAATGGCTTTCCTGCTTAAAATTTTTTCTGACAGGATAAAACTGAACAGTAAACATCAAACTTGAATACTAAGCGATAAATCTATTAGTAACGGGTGCCTTCCTTACAGCTACCTTGCCTCTTTAAATTTTATTTAAGTTACTCAGAACACTACTTTCTATAACAGGTGGACTGGACTTGGCTATTGAAGGACCTTCAAAAGCAGAAATTAGCTGCATTGATAACAAAGATGGCACTTGCACAGTCACGTACTTGCCAACCCTACCTGGAGATTACAGCATACTAGTGAAGTACAATGACAAACACATCCCAGGCAGCCCCTTCACTGCCAGGATCACAGGTGTGAAGAAGACTGTGTTTTGACCCAATAATTAACTGTTCTAATCAACAGATGGTCAGATTCCAGAGTGCAAGCTGCCCAACTGCCTCTTCGGTGTATAACTGTAAAATTGGGAAGTTACTTTCTGGCCTGCAGTCTGGGTGAGGCAGCCAACTTTGTTGAGTCAGTGAAGTCTACACATTAGCCTTGTGAATTAACCTGTAAGGCTTGTAACTTAATCTCCTACATTACTAAATATAGCAAAACTGCCATTCTTGTGCTAGCTAAACTGCTGTAATGGTAAGTGCATGGGATGAGAGGAGGGCCTGGAGGTCATCCATCTAGCCTCATACTGGCTCAGAATGCCTTTGGATGAGGTCTGCAGCTGTTCTAAGTGGAAACAGAGCTCTGTGTTTCCAGACACAGCAAGCTTGTGACACTGACCAGCCCACTTAAGAGTTACCAAGCTGGACTGAAAGAATAATGCTGAAGTGTCTTCCTAACATGATCTTGTTCCATATTTATCCTTTCATGGGATAGAATTCCAGATCTTATCAGAGACCACCATAGTAAGACACAATAAAAAGTGCTTTATCAGTTGATAAAGCAAACAAAGCAGAGTTGGCTCAGACTGACCATCTGACAGAGCTAGAACAAGATGTGGGCCTCCCAGCTCAGCCTGCATTATAATTCTAGTCATGCATAATTCTAGTCATGCATAATTCTAGTCATGCATAATTCTAGTCATGCATAATTCTAGTCATGCATAATTCTAGTCATGCATAATTCTAGTCATGCATAATTCTAGTCATGCATAATTCTAGTCATGCATAATTCTAACTGGAATCTGCTCTTATTTTTGTAGATGATGGCAGAAGAAGATCCCAAGTTAAGCTTGGTTCTGCTGCTGACTTCTTGCTGGACATTAACGAGTCTGATCTCAGCCTCTTAACAGCCAGTATTAGAGCCCCATCTGGTCGTGATGAGCCTTGTCTTCTGAAAAGATTACCCAATAACCACATTGGTAAGCTCAGCCTCTTCCCAAGAAAGGAAACTAAAATGCTGTCTTGCAGTTGTTACTAGCTGGTCATTCACTAGCTTGTGGAACGGGTTAACATCTTTCCAGTGTCCTCCAATCCTCACCTGGCAAGAGTGTTGGCCGGGAACAGAATGGGTATGGAGACTGAATGCTTGGCTTGCCCTTGATGTAATACTCCATGCTGGGGTTGAGGCACATGTCTAGGTGCTCTGGTGCTGATACCCAGGATGAATCAACTTGGATTAACAGTTTTCTAGAGCCTGGTATTCCCTACTGGCCCCTTAAATGAGTACTGCATCTGTACAGCAAAATTAAAAGGCTTAATTGCTTTGTCAGTGTAGTGCTTCATGATTCGTGTGACAAAGGTTTTAATCCGGGCAGCATGTATGCAAACCTATAAGCCAGCCTGTCTTATTCCTGCTGTGATTGTCTGCCCTGTAGGTATCTCATTCATTCCACGAGAAGTAGGCGAACACCTTGTCAGCATTAAGAAAAATGGAAGTCATGTGCCAAACAGCCCAGTATCTATCATGGTGGTTCAGTCAGAGATTGGAGATGCCAGCAGAGCAAAAGTTTCGGGCCGCGGCTTGATAGAAGGACGCACGTTTGAGATGTGTGATTTCATTGTAGATACAAGAGATGCAGGTTAGTGCTTATGGGAAGGCTCCATTTTGGAACAGTGCTTCAGCGCTCTTTTTTTTTTCTGAAGGAGGCCTGCGTTATGTTGTCTAGTGCAAAGTGTGGATTAGTTGCTGGCCCCAAACATTCTTGCATACTAAGTATTCGTGCTACTACATTTTAATGCTATTCAAGTTGTTTACAAGTGTAAAGCCTTTCAGAGACACTCTGCCTGTTAGCTTAGTCTTACGTGTTACTTCTAACAGATTCAAGAAGCCTATTTGATATTTTGTGTAGTAGCTTTCCTGGGTTTTTGTTTTTTCCCATGTAGTGATAGCTATTATATATATAGCTAGCTAGCTTTTTTTCTTTATGGGCCTCTCTTGCAACAGGGGAAGGTGCACTTACACAATCAGGAAAATGTGGGTGTAAAACTGCCAGTTTCTGACAGGGCATCCAAGGATAGTACCTGAAACTTCTTCCCCTGTCTGAAACTAATTGAGTACTGACAACATAACAATCTAAGTGTAAAAACAAGTTATACCTGACTGTGTGGGTGGGTTTTTAACAAAAACCCCAAAGAGCTGTGTAAGCTCAAAGGCTTCTCTCACCAACAGATGTTGGTCCAATAAGATATTACCTCACCTACCTTGTCTCTGGTTATACAATGGTAGCCAGAAAGTACTGCAATAAAAATAGCATTAGACTATCTTTATTCAAGGCTTCATGTGACCAGTTCATCCATACGCTGAAATGACTGGCTTACTTGCTTCAGAATCAGTTGCCAAGCTTGCATTTGAACCATGTTTGACTTCAAATCATTTGTTCGTAACTTGATTTTTTTTTTTTTACTGTATGTGGGGCTAAACTAACATGTTGCAACTTGTAGGTTATGGTGGGATCTCACTGGCAGTTGAAGGACCTAGCAAGGTAGATATTCAAACAGAAGACCTAGAAGATGGAACCTGTCTAGTATCATATTTTCCAACTGTACCTGGTGTGTACATAGTGTCCACTAAATTTGCAGATGAGCATGTTCCAGGTAAGAAGGAATGGCTTACAGCTTGCTGTACCAGACTCGGGGAGTTAATACCTCCTAGCTGCTATACTGGATCCATTGTTTTATATTTGTTGCCTTGGCTGTGACCTGTTTGATGCTGGTGTTTAAGATGTGCTTGTTTTGAAACAGCAGGTCTTTAAGGGAGCACTGAGGTAACATCAAGGGAAGATGTGTACTGCATCTCTAATACCAGTCTATTAGCCGATTAAGTGATGCTCAAAAGATAAAATGGTGGTATGAATGCAGTGGGGAGGGGCAGGTGTTTAGTGGGTTACATGCTCTAGTTTACCTCTCCCAGAGTAACTGCTTTAGGGAGGGAAAAGACCAAGAATATTGGCAGGACCATGCCTCAGATTGAGTAGGGGGAAAGGATACTAGAAGGCCCTACTTTCTGAACGAATCTCTCTCCACTGCTGAATTCACACTACATACCAATGCAGGAGAGTAAAGGAATCTAAAATCCTGACCTGCGTAATACTTTCTGCAGGTGCGCAGACACCAGGATTAGTCATCCTCTTCTGCAAGCATGTTCAGAGCAGGGGGAGCCCAGTACCATAACTTGGGTGTGGGAGGAGAGTGGATTTCTCCCTTCAGTGTCTGCATGCACGCGCACATTCTCTGAAGAAATGTGCAGTAGTGGTGGCCTTTATTGGAGAGGCATCAAAAAGGTACTTAAAGAGAGTAGCTGGTCCATTAATCTTGCTAGTTCTTCAGTTGCTGCATGGGATTATGCATAGTCCATAGGCTGTACACAAGGTCTGGAAGAAGTCAGTAGCTATGGACTATCTGCTGCATGGGAAATGGTACCAATATCAGACTCTTGAACCTTTGGGTTTTTCACTACTCAGCACTAGGAGTAAGTGTTCCAAATTCCTTAGCTGTGTAGATTGTATCTATTGACTGTCTTCTATTTCTCATCACTAATTAGAAAAAACTGTAGGATTTTTCATTAAAGATTGAAACACTTCACTAGCTTTCACATATTTCCGAGCTGAAGTGTTGTGCTTCTTACAGGTAGTCCGTTTACTGTGAAAATAAGTGGTGAAGGAAGAGTGAAGGAGAGTATCACACGTGCAAGAGGAGCTCCCTCTGTTGCAACAGTTGGAAGCATGTGTGACCTTAACCTGAAAATTCCAGGTAACACTTCCTGACTGGCTGTTACACTGCACAAGGTTTAACTTGTTTTACATCCATGCCTCACTTCCCACAGAAAACCTCGTGGGAACATGGAACCTGCAAATGATTGCTTGTTTAGCATGCTGTTAGCTAAAATGCTAAGTGTCTTAATGAGACCTGAAACTTAGAGTGCATTTATATTTTAATTCAGATGCATTGGTTAAGCTGTTAAAAAGTAGGATGTAACAATGTTTAACAAATGGAGGAATAACTTGCTGAATAAATAAAATCAAACCACATTTAGTGATGTGGAAAGTAGAGCTATACAACAGTTACTGTATTAACTTAACCTAGAGACCACTTCTGTGGAACTCTTGTTTGTATTTCTACTTGGCAAACTTGAGAGAAAACATAGGCTTTTGAACAATATAACCTTCTTTAAATCCACTATCACTTCCTTAGTGTGGTGTGAATATTTCAAAATGCTTATGAAAAATTTTCAGTGAAGTTTTTTCTTTTAGCAAATGGTATTTAGATGTCCATAATATAAACTAGTTATCTATATATCCTAAGGTGAGAACTTGTGTAAACCAGATATAGTACCTGAGCCACTTACTGTTTCTAGTGGAAGAATTTTATAGCTGTATTTTGACAATATTTCTCAACTTCTATTACAATGACTGTCCCAGCTATTCTTGCATCTTCCCCTCCTTTTATTTAATTTCCTTACTACCGCCTTAGTGACTCTGTTCCAAATGGCTGTGTCTCTGTAGGAACTCCCTCATTTCTCTTGTTAGTTTAATCTCTGTTTTTGTCTGCTGAGCTGAAGGACAATTGCCCGACTCAGTTGAGAGAACCTGTCATATTTTCATGGCTGGATGAGCTATTGTCAAGAGCCAGACTTTCCAGTCTGCCTTTTGGGTCCACAGCAGTGCAAAGTGCTCAGTGGAGGCTATGGAGGGTGCATTTTTAGCACCAGGCACATGGAGTCCAAGAGTGGCAGTGTGCTCACATTTAATTACCCAGCCTGACTTGCATAAAATCCCATTCTTACTGAGCATGGTGTTAAAAAGTGAATATCTGTGGGCAGAAATTTAGTGCATTTAAGGGAGGGAATTTTAAAGAATTAAGTGAAGTTCAATAAGCAAGCAAATCTCATATTAGCCCCCTTAAAAACAATCAGAAAAGTGACTTGTAGCTACTTCCATAATGTAGAGGTGAGAGTCCTAACTATCCTGAAGTGGTGACATACCCAATCTGAAAGACTTTTAACCACCATATTTATTACTTTCTGGATTAGGTAAATTACCTTATCATGGTGAACAAATACCTTATTTTCAAGAATACTGCTGAGTTAAAACACAATATTCTGAAACTATTTCCATGATATTGGTGACTGTTTTTATAAATGTCACCATCAGTATGCTCCTTTATATCTTGAATAATTGTGCAGGCATTTCATGCTTTAATGGCTGGCTGATATTTCACCTTTTTCCTAAAACTACCTGGATACTGCTGGCTAGGGTAAATGACTCCACTGTGAAGACAGTGGAAATCCATGGATACTAGCTCTTGACCATCTTCTATTAACCATGTCCATGGTGCTCCCGCAAGCATGATTATAAATCCATAACATTTTGTCACTTAAAACAAAGAATAGACCAACTAAACAAGCAACAGACCATATATGGGTCTTGCTCAGCCATGCCAGGCAGTCAGATGTACGTTCTCGGGCTTAATGTCTTCCATACTAGGAGGGTAGAACTACAGAAATGGTGTATTCTGCCCTTGTGGCAGGGCACTCTGGATTGCCCTATTGGACTTGGAAGTAGTTTTGATAAACTGTAAAACTCCTTGCCCAGAGACTCAGTTACCATGCCAGATAAACGATTTGGGTCTGGGATAGCCTTGGCAGGACCAAGCATGGATGCACAGATTTATTTAAAAATTAAGTGAAAAAGCTAAATTCATTATTTAATCTAGCCCATAATAGATTTGCCCATGTCTGTTTAGGTGGGATATTTTTACAAGTACCTAAGGGAGTTGGCCCTACAAAGCCCATTGTCTCAAATCTCAACCTTAATCATTTTGTTCCATTAGTGACTGCTAACCTCTCTTTCTGTCCAGAAATTGATAGTGGTGATATGACAGCCCAGGTAACTAGCCCCTCTGGAAGAACAGCAGATGCAGAAATAAATGAAGCTGGAAAAAACACATACTGTGTCCGCTTTGTGCCACAAGAAATGGGGGTCCACACTGTGGATGTCAAATACAGAGGACAGCATGTCCCAGGCAGTCCTTTCCAATTCACTGTGGGGCCACTTGGTGAAGGCGGGGCTAATAAAGTAAGAGCTGGAGGTCCAGGACTTGAGAGAGCAGAAGCCGGCATCCCAGGTGAGAATTCCTTGACTTCACTACCAGACTCCTGTAGCTTGGAATACAATACACCAGACCCTCACTAGAACGCAGGATTTGGGATCCATGCATGGTACTGCGTTAATATGAATTGTAATTAAATTTGGGATCCATGGCTGTCACCACATTATATGCAAATTTGCGCTATATAGATGCACATTCTAGCGAGGTTCCGGTGTACTACATGATTGTCTTTAGAGCAGCAAGTCAGGTAGTACACTACAGTCAACTGCTGTAAACAGGACTCTGTACAGCTTGGTGGCTCAGCTAGAGCTTAGTTGTAATGGTGCATCACTTCAAGCTGTGTAGTATGCCGTTGAAATACAGGCCAAGAAAAATAACATACAGCTGCATTGAATGGGTGGTGAAGGTCTTGTATAACAATCTTCAGCTTCTTAAATTCAAGTGTCCAATGACATGCTATATCGATAGGACCGTGGTAACCCTAGGTTGTCTTGACAGGTGTCAGTTCCTAGTCTACTTTTTTTAGCTAAAGAGCACAAACCCCTAGTAGGCACTGCAAAACACTGATGCAACTTGCCTGGGTCTACCTTAGCCCAATGCCAGTGCAGCACATCTACACTAGGGATTTGCATCTGTGTTGCTAAATCAGTGCAAAAAGTGTAGATGAGGCCTAAAATGTAACTTTTAATGTTTGTTCTGACTTAATACAGAACTCTCATCAGGTTGGGTGTTAAGACTCAGACAACTGTAGTAAACCTGAATGATACAATGAATAGAGGCAGAATTATATGTTGAAGGCGCATGTACCTTCAGCCTGTCAGTGGCCAGTAACACTACCTGAGAATGAATTAACAGTTACTATTTTTTTCTAAATCTAAATGGTAAAACTGTCAGTCTTTGTCGATGGCTTTCACGTGGTAGAAGTCATCACCATGGTATATCAGTATTAAAACCATTGCATAGGGAATATACTTCTTGACCAGAAGGACTCAATCGTCACTAGCAGTTCTCTCCAGTGAGAACTCTGCCTGTGTGCTTTGTCAACAGCTGAATTCAGTATATGGACAAGAGAAGCTGGAGCTGGAGGGCTTTCTATTGCAGTAGAAGGCCCAAGTAAAGCAGAAATTGCCTTTGAAGACCATAAAGATGGCTCTTGTGGTGTATCCTACATTGCTCAAGAACCTGGTATGTAGTGAAACCAAATACTACTGAAATAACTACAGAAATTTCCAGTGCAGTCACTTTTGGAGCTTTCTTATGAACTACTTCCTTGTCTTTCAGGTAACTATGAGGTGTCCATAAAGTTCAACGATGAGCATATTCCAGAAAGTCCCTACCTAGTTCCTGTCATCGAACCTTCAGATGATGCTCGTAGACTCACTGTTACTAGCCTTCAGGTGAGACATAAGGAAGCATCTTCATAATTTACCACATGCTGACTGATTTTTGTCCTTGTTCTCAGAGGCTGTAATAATTCTGTCTAAGTTTATTAGGTGATCAGTTTTAAATAGATTCATATGTCCACATCCAAATGAAACTTTTAGCAAGAAAAAACTTTAAGCAACTGAAAGCCCTTTGGCAATCAAGGGAGATATAACTAGTCTAGAGGAGATTCTTAAAGGTCAACCTCTAAACAACCCGTATTTAAAACACATTCGCCATGCTTCAGTTGCTAACACTAGAAGATTTGGGAATTCAAATAAGAAAGAGGGGGGAACAGTGGTCTTGTAAAACTTGGGATTGCTCCAACTAGCTGGCAGTTGCCTATAAGTTGAATGAACCTATAGCTTCTAAATGTAGCCTAGAGCTCCTTATCCCTGAAACCTCTCTTGTAATGTGAACAGTCACTGTGTTTACTCAAGTAGTGCTGAGTTGACTTGTAAGGGTGCACTTTTTTTAGCCACAGCTTTAAACCCAAACAAAACAGTGTACACTAATGTAATCAAGCATTTACTTCAGACTTGTTCTGGGAATCCATGTGGGCAAATAGATGAATACAAGGCAGTAATTCACTTATGTGCCAAAGTCCTAAAACCACAGACTTGAACCCTTTGAGTTCATAAACAGCAGCAAATGTGAGTGAATTCCAGCTTTCTACTCATTCTGGACTCCTCTGGTACACTTAACCACAAAAAATCATGAGTTGCTTCTTGTATTTTAATATAAGTAGCATTAAAAGTGTGGCTTAAACCTAAAAAGTCACTGGAAAGTGAAACTGCACCCAGTGTAAGTTAGTATGTTGTGCCTAGATCTTGCTGCATTTGAACCATTCAAGTGGCTCTTGCTAGAGTTCTTGTTCTAGGTTGCTGAGATCACTCTCTTCCTCATCTTTAACACAACCTGATTTAAACAGTTTCAATTTTTTCAGTTTAAAATTAAAGTTGACATTTAACATGGGAGAGTAATCCTTTTGAGAGCCTAAAAAAGGAGTTGCATGGACCTTAATTAGTCACTGTGGTATTGATGATTTTCTTGTGTTTCATTTAAAGACTTTTGACAGGATTGTTCTTAACTAATTTCTCTGCAGAGGGAGATAAAGCTGAATATTCTGTATGACCTGTCCAAAAACCTGCACCATCAGTTAAATTTTTTATAGGTGCATTTTAATCTAACTTAAATTCTACTCAGTTACATTTATTTCCCTCTTCAGGATATAGGTGCAAATGGGATCAGGTAAAGTATGTTCCTATTACAAAGCATTATAGTCAACATGGCTAAAGCATAACCAAATGTAACCATTCCTCTGATAAGGACCCTATCAATTGCATGAATAACTATGAAATACACTTGTTGGGACTGATTACTTGTTGAAGTCAAATGCAAAACATTGATCTCTTTATATAGCATAGCAACATCTGTTTTCATGTTAATCTTTAGTTTGTCATTTGTCCGTTGTGATGACACTAAATATAGCATGTTGCAGGAAATGTAAAATGCGTTTAGAGCCTCTGACAGCTGCATTGATAGACTTGTCTTCCTTCTGAATTAACGTTGGAATGAATCAGCAGACTGGAAGCAGAACTATAGCTAATATGTAACTAAAATCTCAAACCTCTGAAAACTGACTCCCCCTGCACTGACAGTGGGTGACCAATATTGAACATTATTGGTGATTGCATCATGACAGAGTAGGAGTATGAAACTATTGATGGAATGTCCAATTCCTAGCCATAAGTAAACAAGCCTTGTTGGGTAGCTGTAGAAAGCGTAATTGACTGACAAATCCACTGTTTAATGTCTACTGGACACAAGTCTGCCTTTTTTAAAACAGCAAACAATGAAGATAATGCAGAGAGCTTATGGTCAGGATAACTTAACTCTCAAATACTCAACAAATGCCTTTATTTCCTAGCACGGATTTTTTTGGTAACTAAACCTAGTGTCCTTGTAAATATTCTGTTAACAATGTCTGTCTGAAACCACTGGAAAAACTAAATTTGGCAATCTAAATATATTGCTTTCTTAGGAATCTGGATTAAAAGTTAACCAGCCAGCATCTTTTGCTATAAGGCTTAATGGAGCTAAGGGCAAGATTGATGCTAAAGTTCATAGCCCCTCTGGAGCTGTAGAAGAATGTCATGTTTCTGAACTGGAGCCTGGTAAGAACTTGTATGAATGAAAGCCTACTGTATTTCAAACACAGATTTCCATATCTTAGATATAAATAGTTGATAACTTCGTAAGTACAGTGGTTGAATATCATGTTCACACTAGCTGACTATTATCTTTGCACCACCAATATAGCTGGCAACTCAAATCATTCTGACTTACTCATAACAAACCAGAAAAGTGAGCAACTAGTGTGGAAACCTGCCTTTTGGAACTCTTCCAACTAGAATTGTCCAATCAGATTGTGCTGCATTTTCTTGCCTAGTCTCTCAAATCAACTCAGTGTAAACTTTTTCTAAATATTAGAGGGAAAATGTTTGATCACTTTAATACCTTACTTCAGGAGGCTAGAATTACTTCGTTACCTGTCTTGCTCAGTATAAATTCATGAGTTCCAAGTACTCCCTATTCACTGATAGTGCTGTTACTGAAACTTTTCATTCTGGGTGCTGCAAAGTACTTGTTCTGTAACAGTCAGTACAGAACCTGATTCTTCCAAAAGGTCAATACACTTTATTCAAAGCTACATTTTCAATTGGTGCTGGTTGGCTGACATGGATTTTTTAGATTGCTACAAAAATAGAAACCATAAATGTGTTTAAATTTTCTTGTGTAAAGAGTCAATTTCCCATTTCAATTACTGTTTTCCTTTTACAGACTTCAGTACAGCAGTTCATTTCAAAGTCTAAATGACTATGGGAAAGACTTGCTGTTGGATTTCAAAAGCAGTTAGCACATTTCTGCCATTAATGTTGGGTGTGCTGTTCGCCTCTGGCACAGTGTTTCTGATGCCTGGAAACAGAACTTAAGTGAAATTCAGACTCTGAAGTCAATGGGACTTTCCCACAAATGTCAGTGGGAGTTGCTCAAAGACTCAGCCTTTTTTCTTTGGGTTAATGTGTGAAGCCAAAAATGCTAAACACTACTGTATGGTCAAGTCACTCTCAAATGTGGAACCCCAAGTGACGTAGCAATCATCCCAGAGTTGCATATTCCCCTTTCTATTTTGAGAGTAGATTTGGTTTGGCTTGATCCATATACTGAATGGATAACAGGTTGTGCTTTAAGCTATAATAATGAGCCCAAGGACAGCAGAGCTTTCCTCTAAGTCTCTCAAATGTAGCTGGTGATCTTAACTGATGCATGAGGCAAATTGCTCTATTAGCAGATCTATCTAAAGCTATACTGGTTTTTCGGTACAGTTAAGATCACTCGTTACTAAACAAGATGGGAAAGGGAAGAGTTTGTCAAACTATTAACGGCACCATATTGACCAAAGTCCTACTTCAGATTGAAAGCAGGACAACTTGTGCAACCCAACTTGCCTATTCTGGGTCCTCAAATTTTACTGAATGTTAGGGAGTTTGAGTTTTTACATCTTCACTGGCAATATTACTGAAATATTTGACTGTGCTTGTCTTACAGATAAGTATGCTGTTCGTTTCATCCCACATGAAAATGGTATTCACTCCATTGATGTGAAGTTTAATGGAAGCCATGTGGTAGGAAGCCCATTTAAAGTCAGAGTTGGGGAACCAGGGCAGGCAGGCAATCCAGCACTTGTTACTGCATATGGACCTGGCCTAGAGAGTGGTATCACAGGTAACTTCCCTCTTAAAAGTCTGAAATCAGACTGAAAATACTGTTTAGCCCAATGGAAATTCCCCTCTCTAATGCTTCCAAAGAGCTGTTTTTCAGACTGATTTTATACAACTGTAAATGTTTACTTTCTCCTTGCCAAGGCAGCTAAACTAACAAGCATTTGTTCTTCCGCCTTTATTTTCTTGTACACATTCTTATTCTGCCTTGTTATAAAGCTTACTAGGGTTGTAAAACCAGCAGCTTGCAGGATTAAAGACTGCAAATTCTGGTGGCTGAAACAAAGATTTCACTTGTATTGGTGAAAAACTTGGCTAAGCAAATCGGTGTCAGTTAGCTCAACTCAACTTAGGTGGTCCCTTGGAGCTCAGGAAATACTTTGGCTTTATTCCCACATGGGAAGCTCTAACACATGAGATATGCAGAAGAAGATGGAGGTTTTTTTGAAATAAAGGCATTTTAAACTCCTTGTCCAAAGAGCTTTGGATCAGAATTGATAGTGCAGCTTGAAAATTATTCAAGCCCAGATCCACAAAGGGACTTTGGTGTCGCAATGCTTAGCATCAGGGGGACTAACTTTTAGGTGCCTAGAAGATCAAACACACACAGAATACTGCAGTCAAAGGCTGAGTGAGGTGCCTAATGAATGTGGGAGAGAAGTGCCTTGGAATGCAATCCAGAAAAGCCAGGACACGAGGCAGGGAGCTGCCTAAACTGACCAATGGGAGATGTTGACAGGGAGGGATGGAGCCAAGGGATGCACCCCTCCTTGAGAGAGGTCACTGTGTCTGCTTAGTGATCCACAAACAGGAACCAGTCTCTTGGAGTCAGGTGGTTTAGGTGCCTAAGTATCTTCTTGTGAGTGTTAGATGCCTGCCTTGCTCCACATAACCACTTTTAGCGCACTTGCTTGATATGAGAGATGGAGGTTTGATTTCCTCTGCCTAGCAGAAGGAGAAAGGTGGGAGACTCCTGTTCAAATCCTCTTGAGTGCTGTGACCACTGAGCTATAGGGTATTCTGAGCCTCACTGACTCTCCGTTAAAGCTGTTCTGCTGTGGATAAATGAGGGTTTGGAGCAGGGGCACTGGAGTCTCTGGGTCTCACTTTGCAGATGGGTGCCCTAACTACTGGACTAAGTTAGTTCCACTCTGGTTCAGTGACTTAATATTTATCCACAGTGGATAATCTTCAACAGATTGATAGAGCTCCACATCACAATATCACATACCCAGTGCTTAGAGCACTTTGAGAGGTAGGAGACCCCTGTTCAATACTAGTTTCTCTCTGGCAAAGGGGGGGATGGAACCTGGGTCTCCCACATCCCAGGTGAGCAATGCAACCTCGTGGTTAGAAGTTAAGGTGGGAGGCACCTTTGAGGTGTGTTTTTAAAATGGATCCAATCATAGACATTCGTCCACATCTTGCCCAGTTTGTGAATTGCTCTGGGCCTTGGGGTGGGAAATAAGTGTTTTGGTGCTTAGAGGGACAGCACTGTGTGTGTACATACCCCCCCCCCCGGGGGGGGGGCAGAACTTAAGTGCCGAGTGAGTTTAGGCACCTACAGTGTTCACCAGGAGTTCTGTGGATCGCAGCGGAGTTTATACCTGGGACTTACGCTCCTAAGTACCTTTGTGGATTGGGGTCTCTGCAAGCAAAGGTGCAGATCTTCTCTACATTTCCCAGCTTAAATTATATTGCTATATAACACTTGAAAGCTGACTAGATACTTGTTACTTCTTGTTAGCACTTAGCAATTTTAGAAGTTTAAGGGGGTCTTTAAATGGCAGCCAAAGCTTAAATTGAAAGAAATTGCATCTCTCAATTGTGTATTAGGAACTGTGTAGAGAAAGTTGGTTTAAAATCTTGCTTAAATATTGCTCTTGTTGGAAGTCTGGAATCTCCATTATTTCAGCTCTCCTGCCTGCAAATAGTCTGCCAGTTTCTTTAAACATTCAAACAAATATAACTTAATTTTACCCTTTGTAATCAAATACAAAGACATTCTTGTGCTCATATTATGGACAGTTTAAATTATGCCAAACACTGTAGCCAACTAAGACTTAAGCTTTCACATTTCGATGGGTAGTGATGTCACCCACAGCTAGCATGGTTTCCCTGCTTCGTTTCCTTTTCCCCTGCTGTGGACTCTTTGCAGTACTTCCATTCTCAAAAGGTGGAATGTCGATCCCTAGCAATCCCTGTGTAAAGCTGTTCCTGGCAGTGTAACCAGTGGGGTGCAGAAAAGCAGTGATGGATATAAAATATCCCCACCCTTTTTTACCTGAGGGAAACGAAAGTCCCCACTGACACATTTCCAGTTGAATCTTTTAAATCCATAAAACATGTTGCTCAGTAATTTTGCACTGAAAGACACCAGTATTAACTCCCATAAGGGACCACTGACCACATTCTGAAACTAAGAGTTCATGTTAACATGGGAACTGCTGGAGGCAACATGGCAGGACTCCTGAACAATAGACCAGTCTGAAGGACTCTAGGTTTTGGTAGCCAATAGCTAGGAACACTTGAAACCATCTTTCCCTCCTAATCCCTTAAATCTGCAGAAAAGGGCAGTTGCTTGTAAACAGACACTGGTGGAAGTCACTGCTATGGGAGGTCAAGTTGAACATTAACACACTCAGAGGGTATGTCTACACATGGATAAACCACAGCTGACCACGGTCAGCTAGCTCAGGCTTGGGCTCCAGCTCTGGGGGCTGAAAAATTGCTGTGTAGATGTTTGGGCTAAGGTTGGAACGCAAGCTCTGGGATCCTGCAAGAGTGGAGGGTCCCAGAGCTCAGGCTGCGTTCAGAGCCCAAACGCAGCCTGGGCCAGCCAGGGATGTGCCACAGGTCTCTTGTCCCTGTGTAGTCATACCCATAGCTGCATAAGCAGAGAAAGGGAATAGATTCCTATACTGCATGGTGTAAACTGATCACTTACAGAGGTAAGGAAAGAATGCTCTTCCAATAAACATTGAGTTGGAGTAAAAAAGAATCTCCTTCCCAAAGACCCTGAGTACTAGCTAATGCTAGAGAAGATGCCATATTATGTGGATTCCAGCCTGATACAGGATTGCACATCTATATTCCTCCATTCCCCATGGTAGCAGGAATTCTACTAAACAGTTCCTGCTTTCCACTGGTGAGAAAACAGGAATTAGCAACTTCTGTTCCATCTGATACCACATTTAAAGACTTAAACTAGACTAGGAATAATAAACCTTGGAAAGGGAATGTTAAATTAAGCTTAATTGTAGTGTTTGGTCATCTGTGCACAGCTGACCTGCTTCGAGATATCTGACAGTTGACTGAGACTGAAAGCCTTGCTTAAAGCTTTCTTTGTAATGTTGATAGCATTGTGCTGTTACTGCAACACAAATCAGTACTTACTGATTCTATAACTGAAACAAAGCTTTGTTTCTACTCCAGCAGAATGCTTGGAGTGCTACCCAAGGCAATCTGAATAACTGTTTTGCAAGAGCTGTAGCCAAAGATTTATCCTGGCCAAGTGTCGCTGGTGTGATCTATTGACAACTCTTAAGGGGGCCTTCAGTGATGAGTGGCTATAATCCTGTGGGGAGATGGGGATCTTACCTGGGTTTAGGATTGGAGAAGACCTGCATCAGTGTAGGCTGCAAAGGGGACTGAAAGGTTTATCTTAAGAGTTTAATTGCCTTTAAATTAGCCTCTCATGCATAAAAGATCCTCCCCAATTCCTGTTAAACTCCTGAAGGGCTTTTCTCCTGTTTCTGATGCCCAAGAAATGGGTAAAAGCATTTGATTAAGAATAGCCAATAATGGCTTCATATAGGTAAAACATGCATACTAGAGGCAAAATTCTGCTTTTATACAAGTGTAAAGCTGAAGTAACCCCACTGAAATCACTAGTTTCATTGGCATGAGGCCAGAATAAGTGAGCAGAACTGGGCCAAAGAGCTTGACCTACTGTATTTGTCTGTTTCAAAGCATCAACATTGCTTAGACTACTCATGGTCGTCTTGCTGTTCCATACACTGTAAAGGTGACCAAGCTTTTAAGTACCATATTCTTGCCTTACTTTACTAACTGCTTTGCACATTGATCTTGTGTAACAGTACATGCTGGTGATTGCATACATAGGTAAGCATTACTACTTTTCCTACACCCTTGGTTTTTATTCTTATGCTAAACCTCTTTCCAGGATTGCAATCGGAGTTTCACATAAACACAACCAAAGCTGGTCCAGGAACACTCTCCGTTACAATTGAAGGGCCCTCAAAGGTGAAAATGGACTGCCAGGAAACTCCTGAGGGTTATGATGTCATGTATACACCAATGGCTCCAGGGAACTATCTTATTGGAATTAAATATGGTGGACCTACCCATATAGTGGGCAGCCCTTTCAAGGCAAAAGTCACAGGTAAAAATACTAACCAGTGATGGCATAGACTAAAGACTACTAATTTAGTTCTCTGTAGCATATCTCTGTGCAATACCGCAAAGGGATTTATTGGTAGCAGTGTTGAAGACTATGAAGGGCAGAGCATTCCCCCCACCTCAGATCTTCTAGATAATGAGATCCTATTTCAGAACTAGTTGAGACAAGCACCACTGAGGTGCCTGCTATTGAAAGCTTGTCCGTGGCTGAACAAAAACTTCCCTAGAACATACTGAAAATCCAGCAGCTCCAGCACACTGTATTAGGGGCGAAACATAGCTCACTTTTCCCAGTGACAACTACAAAACTTGTCTCTTGCCGTGATATAAAAGGCAAATTTACTGGATGCAGTCTAGTCTTTGACTCTTCCTTAAAGAGGTTCCCTTCCTTTAAGGACAAGGACATGCGTATCGACAGATAATTGTATCTTCTGAACAGCTTTATTAAGAAAATACAGGAAAACTCAGTGGACTTCCACTGTCTGCGAATACTGTGCTCAAAGCATGGAATGGAGTTCAGTTTCTAAAACTGCCAGTGGCCTTGATGTGTTAAAGATCACAGGACACAATTTGTCTTAGCTGTCCCATCTGTAAAATGCCACCACACTCGTGCAAAGTCCTGGGCAGACTGTTTTCAGAGTTTTCTACAAAGTTGCACCCACTCTGTTCTGCCAACTCAAGTGTATAAAGTCTCACTGACCTTTAGCAACTCGAGCACAATTCTCCTTTCTCTCAGCCAGTTTGTTTCACTTCATGAAATCTGAAGTCCCTGTTGGCTTTCAAGCACTGCAGCTGTCTTGGTGTTGGCTTAAAAGCACTGGGGTTGCTGTTGCTTCCAGAAATAACGCATGTTCATTCAAATCCTCTATCCTAGTAGGAGCCAATCTGCAAAAACAAGATGAACAAATCCATCTTTAAATATTGCCCAACACTTAATCATGGTTCACGTACTACTCTTAAACTGTTTGCAAGCATAACCAGCACCTGGTTTGTAAATCAAAATGTTCAAGAAATAGAAAAATCTTGATTACTTGCTCTGCGAAGTCTGCAGTGTGCCTATTACCATGCTAGATACAAACTGAATACTTTGTATTAGCCTCTGTACTGCTGAAGTGAAAATCCGGCTTGAGTGGAAGAGGGCTAGTACTGTTCTCTAACCTCTTTATGCCTATCACAGTCCTGGGAGCACGTTTCTTCCCGATGAGAAATCAGGTTCACCACAAATTTAGTGGGCAGTGAACAGAAGAGAACTGAATTACCAGAAGTCTGTTTTCTAGAGCATGGATGTGCCATGTTTGTATAGGGTCATTAAATCCTTGTTCCTGACAGAACCTCCAGGTGCTACTGCAGGGAAGTGATTAAGATCAAAATATTAGCCCAGCCTATTGACACAACTTTCTCTGACTTCCCAGAATTCCTTCTAAATGTACTGAGAACCCTGCCTATTGCAAATCTGCTTTCCTTTTCTAGGCCAGCGACTGGTTAGCCCAGGCAGCGCAAATGAAACGAGCTCAATCATGGTGGAATCGGTGACGCGGTCATCAACAGAAACTTGCTACAGTGCCATTCCCAAGTCTACATCTGATGCCAGCAGAGTGACCTCTAGAGGTGCAGGACTCTCAAAGGCTTTTGTGGGTCAAAAAAGCAGCTTTACTGTAGACTGCAGCAAAGCAGGTATGGGTTTAAGGATTTGATCTCAAAGCAATACATATCTGCAACTGTTTAATTTATGGCCTTAAGGGTCCAGTGGGAGACCAGGATGAAAAACTTAAGCTCTTGGATCCCAGGGAGGTAAACTGCCAGCTAACTGAATTCATCTCTAGAGTACAGGAATGTGACTGACTGCTTTTGAGCTGCCTATTGTTAGCCATTAATCAGAACTGAATGAGTGGCACTTGACTGACTGAATCAGTCATAAACTAGCATAATGACAGGAAGGGGAAAAATCAGTTGTGTTGAAATCATGCAGTGAAAGGAGAGGTTTGTCTTGCAACTGTTACCTTTGCTCTAATGAAAGACTGTGCATAGCACCATGCATGTGAGGCCAAATAAACTAGTGATTGAGTAGATAACAGACCCTGCCTGAACTCTGAGCCAGGGACTCTACAAAGTAAATCTAAGGGCAGGTCTTCACTTCCTGCTGGATTGGCAGGTAGTGATTGATCTATTGGGGATAGGTTTATTACGTCTTGTCTAGATGCAATAAATCGATCCCCGAATGCGCTCCCTGTCAATGGGGGAGCGGCAGTGGTTGACTCACTGCTGTCCTCACGGCCTGGTAAGTCGGCCTCAAATACACAACTTCAGCTACACGAATAGCATAGCTGAAGTCAGCGTATCTTAGGTCGACTCCTCCCGGCCCCCAGTGTGGAGCAGGGTTAACAGATGCAAGTGAAGTATTCAGGGTAATCAGCAGTCACTATTAATCTTTTAATGACACCCTGTAAATCCCAACAATTAATGAGCCAACTTTCATAGGTGTCAAAGGATTTTTTTATAGTGGAAAAGATAGCACAGCCTTACTCCAAACTCTTATAACCTACAAATATCTAAAAGCAAAAATTGTACACTTTTTTGCAGTACTTGGCCCTCTTTCTTGTGCTGTAAATTCTGGTTCTGGTTGCTCTGTCCTTATTTTCAATTTATGGTTAACATTGATAACCAAATTTAAAAAATGAATTCTGTAAAAGCATTGACCCCTTGAGGGTTAACTAACAAAGTTAAGCATGCCAGATGATGGCTACTGCCCAAAGAGTGTGTCAGCTTTGCAACCTTGAATTCAAGATTTGGATGGATGGAATTTTTTAAAAGCCAATTTATTTTACATGTTCTACTTTAAGAGGTATTTTTTAAAAATTTTTTGCAGCCCCTTGCTAAGTTGTAAACAGTTATGCAAGACCAAATAAATATTTTAAACTCGTTTGGCATAGCTAAGCCCCTTTGAACTTTTCCTAAAATGGCTTTACACTCTAGAAGTTTCTTTTGTAAACTGCAAGTTACAAGCAGATAACACATTTAAGTTGCTTTTTTACTATTTTGCCTTTTACAACTTTTACAGTCCTCCCTCAAGGTGGCACATTTTGTTAGTGTTAGCTGTCAAAAATAATCCTTGTGAAACTGCTGCTTTGATTTGGGTTCCGTTTGCCTTAAGGATAACTAGACATTGTCTTTTCCATTGCTGCCAAGGGGTTCTATTCTTTGAAAATTTCAGTGGCATTTAACGGACCTTCACTGCTTTGCCAAGCATTTTTCTCCAATACCTTGCTCTGGAGTTTCTTTTGCACCCAGTCCCACTTTCCCTCTAGTTCTCTGGGGAATTCATTGGGTCCACCCTTCTATTTGACCCACTTCTCCAGTGTGGTACAATCTTCCTCAGATTTAAGCCCTTACAAAGGCTTGTGATCCTTGACCTACAAGTGTAATAAGCTATACTGTTACCTGCTCCAGATGAATGGAATGAGTCAGGGCACCACTATGTTGGGGAGGCGCCCCGAAAACCCATTCGACTCCAGTCTTCTCCCTCAAGTTCCTTTTTATTTGGCACACATCAAAGCTGTGCTAGTTGATCAGATGGAAGCATAGGGGGTGGATATAGGGTGTACCACACATCCAAAATTACACCGCAAACTTGTACGTTGTTGCATTTACTATACATTGCATCATGTGTTTTGGGATTTCTTGATCCCTCTATAGGAAAGTCCCTGTATATCAGTCATTGTCCATGCATGACTTGTTCTTTCTCTTACATAATATTCCAGGGTTACCTTGTCCTCTGTAAAATGGTTCCTTGGGTATTCCTCATTTTAGCTAGTACAGACATTGTTTCCAGCCTGCTGATCCATTTACCTCCCTAATCCTGTCTCCAAGACATAAGGCCCCACCCATGTCCACTTACTCATGTCAACCCAGGCCAATGATGGTAGCAACACCTTGTATGCAGGTCAGACACCATACCTGCAGATTAAATGTTAGCTTAATGAGGGGTACTTCCAAAGATGTAAATACAAAATCCTTCTAGGTTCTAAAATGGCTTAACCAAGCCTAGACTATTGCTAGATAAACAAATCACTAGAGTAATGGCCCAAAACACACAATAAGATGGTAAGCGCTTTGGGTTGGTAGACCATTTTTTGGGGTGGTACAGCAACAAAGACTTAAGTCCCCTGTTACCTAGTCATAACTATAAAAGCTAATGGTCTCTCATTTGTACCACAGGTTCAAATATGCTGTTAGTTGGTGTCCATGGACCCACAACACCATGCGAAGAAGTTTCTGTGAAACACTTGGGAAACCACCAATACAATGTAACTTATGTGGTCAAAGAGAAGGGTGACTATATTCTGGCAGTGAAGTGGGGCGAAACGCACATTCCTGGAAGTCCATTCCATGTCACTGTTCCTTAAGTTCTTCTACGATCTATAATCTTTGCATCTGCAATTCAGATTTTTAAAACTGTTTGCAGTTCTGTTGTGACTAGATACATGCAGCTCACATTTCAGTACATCCAAAAGTAAATTCTATAACTGTTTTTAGAAGTGTTCCAACTTTTTACCTAAATAGAATACTATGTAATGTAAATCTATTTAATATCCTTTTTAAAATTGTAACTTTACTGTCAGTGGGTAACTATCAACATTAATCGTGGATAACTAAGACACTAATTTCCTTTGTGGATGTTAAAGACTTAAGGTATTAATTGAAAACTGGAATTTGTCTTTTGTAATTGGGTATCTTAAACTACTGATTTGTTTTTTTGACTAGAGACTTTACATTAAGTTGTGGAATATGACTTGGGCTGTCCCCAATTCAGATTTTTTCTGTAAAGAAGTGAGGTAAAACTGGTACTAAATACGTGCCTTTGTATACTTGACCAATTTTAATACTTAACATTATGAAAAGCTATTCAAGTGGCATACCACTCAAGAGAATATTTTACAAAATGCTTTGCTAATTGTTTACACTTAAGAAAAGAGTGCTTAATTTTGCTATAGCAACCCTTAAGCTATCAGGAAGTAACTTTCAGTCTGCTTTCAGCCCTTCTGCATTTAATGCCTTGTAAAAATATATTAGCTTTTTTCCATGATGCTTGTAATGGTGGCTTTAATTAGCTTGGGCTTCTAGCGAAACTTACTATAAATTGCTAGTGTGTGATCAATCATTACTTTGGTCATAACTTCCCAAAAGTCTTTGCTTCTAAGCACAAACTCCAGTCAGTTGGTTTAAATCAAGTTATCCAAGCCAGGTGTGAATCCATACAGCTCAGAAGCC
Source organism: Lepidochelys olivacea (assembly GCF_965140295.1). Taxonomy (NCBI): domain Eukaryota; kingdom Metazoa; phylum Chordata; order Testudines; family Cheloniidae; genus Lepidochelys; species Lepidochelys olivacea. Next base: position 24,871,639 of record NC_140417.1, on the reverse strand, counting down.
TCTCATAAAAGGAAAAGATCAAAAGGTTAGCTTCACGTTTGGGGTATTCACCTGCTCCAAACTTTAACTTTGAAAACTAGCTCTGCACAATAGCATGTCTAATAGTGCTCTGAATCCACAAGGTAACCATAGTAGGCACAAGCTACTTGATCACATCCTAATCCTTTTATGGGAACTGCAATCCAAAGACTTCAGTAAAGCACCTTCATCTCCTGAAATCGCTTTCATGCTGCAAAGTTTCTAAAATGCACAAGGGCTCATCCATCCTTCTTATGAGTAAGGAATGAACGTTTAGTTCTAACTTTCATGATTGTGACATTTTTTCCTCCATAACAAATACATTTCAAATGCTGAACTGAAGTTTACTGCCAACTGCTGTGTTTGAGCACAAGTTTTGGCTAAATAGCTTTAACTTTGTATGATTAGGAAGGATTTGTTGGAAATATGTTGATGCTTACCTCCTATCCCTAGTGAGAGGTTCCTACATACAGCTGTTCTGTAGGAGTTGTATGTCAATGCACTACTTTTTGAGCACAGTTTCTTGGGGAAATTGACTTTTTTTTACTGTGCTTTGTGCCTTAATGTGAAATGCTTACTACATTGTAAACTAGGACGTAAAAACAAATAAAACTGGAATAAAATGCAGGATTGTAAAATTGTATCTTAACTTATTAAAACAATGTTGGCTACATTAAAATGTGCATGTTAAAAACCACCTCAGATTGTCTTCTATTTGAAGAAACGGTAGTTTTAGCTTGGTTAATATAATATAATATAATATGCTTGTGTGGCTTCATGTCTAACTTCCAGCCACATGTACTGTTACTGTGTACATCTCCTGGCCCTAAAACTAGTCACCAACGATAATCCTTAAAACAGTCATGTTTGACCCTACTTTAGACTTGACAAGTGTTCTCATAATGAAACTATTTGGCTAGGTCTAAAACATTCCTGACTCTCTTGCTGCTAAAACGACTGGGCAGTATATGATATTAAATCTAGGCAAAACCATCATACTGCACTGAGACGCTTCACAGTTCACATGACTCAGAGTGAACTAGCAGCGCTATGTGGTCTGCCTTTTGATACAATTTTTAAGACACATAGTGACTTACAGATACACAGTAGAAATGAATAAGGCGCATACACTATACTGTCTCCACTCCTCAATTACTGTCCTCCTCACCACTGGTATTGCTAATGTTCAGTTCATGCTCAACCACACCTGCTTCAATTAAATTAGCTGTTTATAAGCTGCAATTGTCTGGCCGATGTGTAGTAAACATTGGACTGTGCTTGGCTCAAAAGATGAGGCACTTGATAAATGTTTGGTTTACCAACTCCAAAGGCGGTAGGTGGACTGAACGGCTTGCAGATGGGTAAAAAGATGGAGGCTGTGGGTCCCATCCATGTTGGGTCTCTAGTAATGAACATCTGGATGTTCAGTGAGATTTTTGTTTAAAGGAGTTGAAGGCTTCAGTCCAGTTCCAGGAGAGTGGTGTCCAGGCCTGGCCCAGCACCTTGCTGGTGGTCTCAGCCAAGGACTGCATGTGGCAACTGAAGTGTGTTCTGCATGAAGCACAGGCTTTCAAAGCTGCTACTGTTCCTGCTGGGTCTGTTGTGCTTCAGTCTGAATGGCTAATACATCAGCACTTATTTGGTCAGTCATTAAATTCATTAATTTTCATGGTCCAAAACTCCCTTCTAGGCTAGGGGCTTTCCTTTGATAACTGAAAGGCAGAACCTGCATTTACGAAATCAGAAAAGGTGGGTGGCTTCCACCTGCTTATTACATGCTTATCTCCTTAGGTTTAACTCAGCAATATGTTGCCATAGAAACGAGCAGATGTTTCTCTAAACATAGCACTCCCACTCCAAATAATAGCTGGGAAACCAGAAACTGTTTGCAGGCTACTGCTGCCAAGGAGGTTCTGATATTGCATTTATCTGTCTTTCCTAGTTACAATTGACCTAGCACAAGGCTAATGAAGCCAGGGAAAGGCTGACCTCTTCATTAATGTGAAACTATCCCACCCATTGCAGCAAACAAGAGTTGAGAAAATGGGTGTGCCTGTCCTGCTAACTCTCACTACCAAAGGGTTGCATACTGTGCTCTGGCAGAAGTTTTCTTTTGCCTGCTACCATTTAATCCTTCTCTGCCTTATCCTGTAGCTGACCCAAAGAATTGTCCTCAGTCCTTCATCCAGATTATTTTTATGCAAGACTCTGAATGCTGATTCTGTGCCACATTGCTATTTATGCTATAGAATGTAGGCAATTCTACTGGTATATACAAGGGCTGGTGTGACTTAGTATAAAAATCCAAGTGACTTATCCACAAAATTGAACTACCTAAACATATTGCTACCAAATGCTGGATTTAGTGTAATAACCCTCAAGTTTCATGTAACCTTTATCACTCTGACTGTGTGTTTGTCTCCGCTCTGGGAGCAAAGTTTGCCCTATTGGAATCAAAACTTCAGCACTACAACCATAAAGCTTGAATTTTAGACATGTTAGAATAATTTAACTCTGGGTTCCCTTCTCTGCTACACAAACCCATTACCTGCTATAGTTCCAGTAACAGTAGTGGGATTGCACACAAGGCTCTTTTAATGGGTCTCAATCCATATCTTGGAATATGGCCACCACTAGAATTTTACAAATAAAGATTATGCATAAATGTGGCTACTTGGCTAACTTCCCAAAAATCCTTTGTGTGAATAGTGCCTCATTTATTTCTGAACTGGGGGGAGGATGAGGATGAAGGAGCTGAGACCATTCAGATTTGAAATACCAGCTTTTTGAAAGCCACCCCCCAAAAGCTAGCTGTCCCTTTGAAGCTTGCATCAGCTGGGAGCCATGTCCTTTCAGACTTCTGTGAAAACAGTTCAAAAGACTACTTTTATAATCTCACATATGCCTTACCTTTTTTTACTCTTGGAGTAAGGAACAGAAGCAGCTGAATGAGTACTACCTTGCTCACTAGTGGACATCTGAGCCAGACAGAAGGTGGCTGGCTGGCTTCACTTGCAGATGACCACTTGCAATACTGCTGACTTTGGGAGGCAAAATTGTGTGCGTGTATTAGGAGGGAGAGGCAAAATATTGGGGAGGGGAATGTTTTGGGAGGGCAATTTATGATGATCTGAGCAGTTCCTGGGGGAAGCAACTGATGATCTCAAATAGTACTCATGAGAACTTGGGAGTGAGGGGAATTGAACTCTTTTGGCTCTGAGGGTAAGTGGCTTATCTTTATTTTGTGGTGAGCACCTAGAATATTGGACAGGTGCTGTGCTTTGATATAAATTCAAAGCAATGGCTTCATCCAAGTGACTTTCTCAAAATGCACCCACAACTACTCACCTGATATAAGACAACTAGGTGTGGCTCTTAATTATATGAGAGCAGGTGAGTACAAACGTACTGAAAGCTAACCCAACCTCATGCTAGGCCCTTGCACACTCACTATGGAAACAAGCATTACAAGGTGGGGAATCTACTTGAAGAAAAATGTTCTAATCTGAGTTCCATTTAGTTCACTTTGGTTTTTAGTGCTGTGTTTGGGGGCATGCACCCCAAATGTGGCCATCCAAGATGTAACCAATGGTCCACACAGAAAAAAGTCAAGTATTCTGTGATGATGCACTCCATATAATTTTATGAAAATATGCTAATGAGTGTGAATATTTAACTGGAATATGCTTCATGCAAAAGGTCTCTTGTAAGGTATCATTACAAATCTTATCTACTGAGTTGGTCATCCTATTTGTATAAATGTATCATTCTTGTTTCTGAAACAAGAAATACGAAATGTAACTGAGGTCCTATTGTAATTATGCAAAGTGTGGGCCATTAATGGTGGCTTGGAATCTTCATGGCTCCCATTAACCAGGACAATTGAATGTAGATGGCTCTGTTTACTTGCAAGCCTTCCTGTGAGTCAGGCTGGGAAGAATGAAGGTTTGGGGTCTCACAGGACATGTGACCATGTCACCTGGTACTGAAATCCATCTTAAACCTGGGGCTTTTCCATTTAGGAGGAGGGGTGAGGACCCAAAGAAACACAATTCCCGCCTTGTGCCAAAGGTGTATAAGGGGGTAGAACAGAATAAAGGGGGCTGCAGTCATGAGAAATCCCCTAGCTACTACCTGAGCTGGAACAAGGACTGTACCAGGAGAAAGGAGTCTAGTCTGTGAAAGAAGCTTACTGGAATATCTCTGAGGGTGAGATTTACCTGCATTTGGTTTCCTACAATATTAGGCTTAGACTTGAGTGTGTTTTTGTTTATTTTGCTTGGTAATTTACTTTGTTCTGTCATTACTTGGAACCACTTAAATCCTATTTTTTATATTTAATAAAATCACTTTTTGCTTATTAATTAACCCATAACAAGTATTAATACCTAGGGGAACAAACAGCTGTGCATATCTCTCTTTCAGTGTTATATAGGGTGAACAATTTGAGGTTTACCCTGTATAAGCTTTATACAGAGTTAAACAGATTTATTTGGGGTTTGGACCCCATTGGGAATTGGGTGCTGGATACAGGAGCATTTCTTAAGCTGTTTTCAGTTAATCCTGCACTTTTGGGGGACGTAGTTCTGTGTTTGCAGCAGGCTAGCATGTCTGGCTGAACAAGACAGGGTACCGAAGTCCCAAGCTGCCAGGGAAAATTGGCTCAGAGGTAGTCTCGGCACATCAGGTGGCAGTCCCAAGGGGGTTTCTGTGACCCAACCTGTCACATATCCTGTCTAGGATAGCGGCAAGTACCAGCTGCTTCAGAAGGAACAAGAAACCACAGAGGGCAATGATGGTGCTTGCAGCAGAAATAATCTACTTTCTGTTTAGGGGTTGCCTTATGACTGAGGCTTGAGTGTTTATATGACTTCCAAAAGCAGGGAGTAACCAGAGGTCAAATCTTCTTGGCAATGAAAATAACATCCTGAGCAGAGAAGAACTTGCTACCGTTGAAGTCAGTTCAGCTCTCCCCTTTCTGTATTATTTAAGTGAAGTCTTCCTCCTAGTCCTCCACTTGCCTAGAAGATGCTTTGGGCTTGTTTGACAGCGAAGGAAACCACATTACATGTGCAGAAAAGATTAAACCTCTTGAATCATGGACCTGGAACATCTACAGTTAACAGCCTGGGCTGTGGAAGGTGATGTAGCTCAGCAGGGATTCTCCATTAGCCTCTGAGACATTTTGATGTCCAGACAGAATGTAACCAGGAAACTCCATTCATTGATCTGATCAAATTAAGGTTCTGGAGCAAGGGGAAATAAATATCTCTGGGGCCAGTACTGCCTCTTTGTGCAGTACCCAGCCCAGTGGGGCCCTAACCTCCAGATGCAACTGCAATCCAAATAAAATAATCACACTATTCTGGTGATCTCAGCTACGTTAGCTTCTTCAAGATCGTTGATTGCTTCCTACAGCTCCAGGAAATCTTGAATCAGAGCAGAAAAACATCTACCAGATGGATGTACACATCTAATGGATGAGGTTCTCAATATGGGTGGCCCAACAGTCTGGACCCAGTCCAAACCTCAGTATTGAAATCCTTGATTACTGACATCATGACAGATCTTAGAGATGCTTAAAATGGGCCAGTCTTTTGTTCATCTCTGCAGTCTGTCATGGTTACCAGGCAAACTGTATCTTAGACCCCTTTGAGTCCCTCTCAAGTGTGCCCCTTAGGGGACAGGCCAGGCTATCTGTACCTCACTTTGGGTGGAACTACTCAGTCAAACTACTCTTAGACTAGATCTTTGGGCTGCAGCCTCCCCGCCCCCCCGTCCCCCTGGTGCGTTCCTAAATGTATTAATGACACAAGTCCAGCTCTGCTTGGGCACTTACACACATTTTCTGTTGGGAGCCTGTAACAGCATACATTTGCAGTGACACAGAACTGGCAACTCAAAGCATCATTTATGCCTTTCCTAAAGCTATAAAGCATTTAGAGCAAATAGTAGCAACACACGCTTGACTATAACATCTGGGATCCCCTTGAGTTGGAGAAAGCAGTCTGCCTCTGTTCTGTGCGTGCGCCTACCTCTCAGCTTTTCACTGACACACTGGGCAGTCTTTCCCAGCTCATTCAATGCCCCTCCCTTTTCCTAGGGTCTCTGAGGTCTAGATTTCCTTAGATCCCATGCTTTGCCTTAAAGAGTAACCCGGTCTAGCTTGGTGGAACCTCTATTACCTCTCGCAGGAGCACGATACCCATGTGCTGCCCCCAAAGACAATGCTATTCAAAAATCTGGTCTTGTGTGAATGGGGTGCATGCTCACCTAAAGTGACCACACTATCTCAAAGCACCACAGTCACTGCAGGGTAAGTAATTCTTTCAAGGTAAGCCTCTTTCCACGATTCCTGGGAAATAGTTCTATTTTGTTCTATGATGGCATGAATGGATATTTCTAGGTTCTGAAGATGTATCTCAGATACATGGAATACACACGCCAGTTGTATCGTGTTCATCTCATTCCATCTAAAATGCCAAGGACTTAGGCTCGCAAGTTGTTGCAGGTATGCTATTTTTTCCCTTAGCAGTACCTGTAGGGGAGCACCCCCAGCAACCCCTGGAGTGCCGCCACCATGGCAAGGTATAAGGGGCGCTGTGCACTCCCCCACTCCCAGTTCCTTCTTGCCGCCAGTGACGGTGCTTCGGAACTGCAGTGCTCCAGCTCTTCGCTGTAGCCTTCCCTGTTTGGACTGTTTAGTTAGTACTGACCCGCACACTAGTTGCTTATGCTGTCTTGGAGAAACCCACATCAGCGACTGCTGCAAAATTTGCAGGTTGTTTAAGCCCCGGACTAAGAAGGAGCAGGGTATACGGCTCAGAGCCATATTGATGGAGTCAGCCCTGATCCCGACACCGTTGCGCCGTTCAGAGTTGGCACCGAGCACCTCAGTGTGCGGCGACCCAGTGGTGCCTTCCACCAGCCGACACCGCTCCCCATCCATGGGACGCTCTAAGAAGACGAAGAAGTGATCTTCTCTGTCAAGACACCGGAACAAGGCTGGGGGTGAGCTTAGACCCGCGTTGCGCAGCTCTCGATCCCCTGTGGGCTCGCGGCCTCTGACTCAGGTAGAACGGAATAACACAGCCCACTCTGAGCCAACCTCCCCAGACACCAGTGGCCACATACAGGTGCCCTTCATGCCGGAGGCCCTGCAGGCGGCTCGAGACATAATGTCTCTTCCGGTACCAGCTGCACTGACCCCAGTGGCTCCTTGGTCCAGAGGCAAACCAGTGCTCTGAACACTGCAGTTGCCACCTGGCTGGGTGTCGAGCAACAGGGACTCGAGGCACCGCTCCATATCTAGGGAGTGCAGGCCTCAAGGTCAGAACACGTCCGACAGGGACCAATGGCACCGGAGGTCACCAACTCTGAGAAGCCACCGTAGCCCCTTGGGGTACTGACGCTGCTTGCGCTCTTCATCCCGGTCGAGATCCCCAGCTCAGCACCACTTCCACAGCTCCAGGCATAGATTGCCAGCAACTGGCCACCGCAGATCTGCCCGACAGAGCTGTTCCCAGAGCAGCCGCTACAGACGGTACGCCCGCTCCTCTACACCGGACTCACTGTCTCGGGTCTGGCACCACTCTCAGCACCGTTACTCATCCCCATCTCTGGATAGTGGTCGTTCATGCACCAGCCCAGCCTCCCCTCGGAGCCAGTAGTCAGCGGACCAGCCCACTCCAATGGTGCTGCAGCAAGTGTAATGGCACCAGACTCCCTGGCCAACGCCCTGATACCAGTGGACCCCATGGGCCCCGACACAGACCCCCACAGGTGGCTCGCTCAGTAGCCAGGGCCTCAGACAGACCATCAGCCTCCCTCTCAACCCCCCAGGAGGGGGTCAGCGGAGTTCTCCTCCCTGGCCCTGTATTTAGAAGGGGACCAGGTGCTGGGGACTGCGGCACCGGTGGGAACACAAAGCACCATGCCTCCATCCTCATCCTCCCCAGGTGAGACTATCACAGCACCCCTTCCTCCTGTTCCCCAGGAGGACATACAAGCCCACCAGGAGCTCCTGAAAAGGGTGTCCTCAAGTCTCAATTCACAGGCTGAAGAGGTGGAGGAGCCAGTAGACTGCCTCTTTGATGTTCCCTCAGCCACAGCGCTGGCTAGGGTGGCCCTCCCTCTCTTGTCTGGGCTGTCCAACAAGGCACAGACCTCCCTGCAAGACCTCCCCTTTGACGGCAAGACCCTGTTCGTGGAGCAAATGGACATAAAATTACACGGGTTTCAAGGACTTTCACATGATCTTAAAGACTCTTGGCCTCTATGTCCTGGCCCCGGCCAGGATCAAGTTCAAACCTCAGCAGGCCCCCAGCCAAGCCACCCACTCCCGACATGAACCTTTTCACAGGAAATCTAGAACCTATAGGAAGCATCCACAGTGGCAGTCTCAGTCTGCCCCCCAGCCTGGCCCCTCTAAGGGCAAGCAGGTGGGTAAGTGCCTATTTTGATGGGATGCCCGGGGACGACTTACCAGTCTGCACCAGGGATCCGCCCGCCCTATCCTTCTCCAACAGTCTCTACACATTCCTCCTGGAGTGGTTGCTGCTGACCTCAGACTGCTGGGTCCTCAACACCATCTCCTGGAGCTATACCCTCCAATTTCTTTCTAACCCACCCTCCCTCCCCGTCCCTGTTCAGGGACCCCTCTCATGAGAGCCAACTCGAGCAAGAGGTGAGGCAGCTCCTTCACCTGAAATGGTGGAGGTGGTGCCCACGCAGTTCAGGTACAAAGGGTACTACTCCCACGTTTTCCTTATCCTGAAGCCCAAAGGGGGCCTCAGGCCCATCCTCGACTTGCGAGGTCTAAACCAGTACATGGTCAAGTTCCACATGGTCTCCCTGGCCTCCATTATTCCCTCCCTGGATCCCAGAGACTGGTACACCGCTCTTGATCTCCAGGACGCGTACTTACACATTCATATATTCAAGGGCCACAGGCGTTTCCTTGTGTTAGGACAGGAGCACTACCAGTTCACTGTCCTCCCATTTGGCCTCTCAACAGCACCCAGAGTCTTCACAAAGTGTATGTCTGTGGTGGCAGCCTTCCTCAGATGTCGGGGCAGGGGGGTCCAGATATTCCCCTATCTTGACGACTGGTTGGTCAAAGGCAGCTCCAGGTGGCAGGTACAGGACCACATAATACTCCTCCTGCCCACATGCACCACACTGGGGCTGTTCATAACCAACATCAAATCTACTTTGTAACCGGTAGAATGAATAGAGTTCATTGGCGCGATTCTTGACGCGACATCAGCCTTCCCTTCTGCCGGACAGGTACGAAACCTTGAGGGATCTCATCAGGGCGATCACAAGGTTTCCTGTGACAATGGCCAGGGCGTGCCTCCAGCTCCTGGGTCCCATGCAGCATGCAAGTACGTGGTATGCAGTCTCAGACTCAGAATGCGGCCCCTTCGGCTCTGGCTGGCCTCGACGTTCTCCCAGTCTAGAGACAAGTGGGACAAAGTCCTCACCGTGCCAGAGACCGTACTAGCCGCCGTCCTTTGGTGGACCACCCCGGAGAACATGCTCTGAGGGGTCCCGTTCAGGAGCTGCTCCCCAACCGTAGAATTGGTGTCGGATGCATTGGACCTGGGGTGGGGAGCCCATGTGGTCCTGGAAAAAATTAAGACAGACAAGGCTCGCGTCCTCCTAATCGCCCCGGCATGGCCTAGACAACACTGGTACGGGACTCTGACAGACCTGTCCATTGCCTCCTGTGGCTGCTGCCGAGCTGCCCAGATCACCTTTCTCAGGACCAAGGTTGCCTCCTCCACCCCAACCTCCACCTCATGGCGTGATCACTCAATGGTTAGACCAAGAGGAAAGGACCTGCTCGGAGGGCATCCAGCGAGGCCCTCCAGAGGTCAGGCTTACCTGGCAAAATGGTCAAGGTTCTCTCGATGGGCCGCCGATTGCGGCATCTCACCAGTGGCTGCTCCATTCCAGGTAATACTGGACTACCTCCTTCATCTCCGAGCCTAAGGTCTAGCACCCTCATCTGTCAAAGTGCCTCTGGCAGCCGTATCGGCCTTCCACTCGCCTGTGCAAGGCCATGCAATATTTTCTCATGCCATGACCGGTCGGTTTCTTGGATCATCTATTTCCTTATGTTAGGCCCCCTGTTCCACAATGGGACCTGAACTTGGTTCTGGCCAGGCTGACAGGGCCTCCAATTGAGCTACTTGCCACATGCTTCTGGTCCCACCTTTCATGGAAAGTAGCCTTTCTTGTGGCAATCACCTCTGCTAGGAGGGTCTCAGAGCTCCAGGCCCTGATCTCTGAACTCCCATATATGGTTTTCATAAAGACAAGATCTAGCTTCTGCCCACACCCTTTGTTCCTCCCCAAGGTGGTCTCTGCCTATCATATAAACCAGGACATTTTTCCTTCTGGTACTCCTTCTGTCCCAAGCCTCATGCATCTAGTGAGGCGCGCCGTCTCCACATGCTAGATGTGAGATGGGTTCTGGCTTTTTACCTGGAACAGACAAAACTGTTCAGGAAGTCTACTCAGCTGTTTATTGCCACAGCTGAACAAATGAAGGGTCAGCCGATCTCCATTCAGTGGCTTTCCAGCTGGATCACTTCATGTATCCGTACTCGTTACTACCTGGCGGGAGTTCCCCCACCACTGATGGTAAGAGCGCACTCAACAAGGGCGCGAGCCTCGTCGGCTACCTTTCTAGCTCACATCCCTATTCAGGACATTTCTAGAGCTGCAACATGGTCTGCGGTGCACACGTTCACCTCACATTATGCGATCGTCTCCCAGACCAGGGAGGATGCCGGGTTTGGCAGGGCAACTCTCCATCCCGAGTGTCTGTGAACTCCTACCCGCCTCCTACAGGTATAGCTTGGGAATCACCTACTGTGGAATGCGCATGAGTAATCACGAGAAGAAGAAAAGACAGTTACCTTTTCCATAACTGGTGTTCTTCAAGATGTGTTGCTCATGTCCATTCCACATCCCATCCTCCTTCCCCTCTGTCAGAGTTGTCCGGCAAGAAGGAACCAGGGGTGGGAGGAGCACACCCTTATACAGCACCATGGCGGTGCCACTCCAGGGGTCGGTAGGGGTGCTCCCCTATGGGTACTGCTGGGGAAAAACATCCAACACCGGTGCACATGGCGAGCACGTGCACCTACTGTGGAATGGACATGAGCAACACATCTCAAAGAACACCAATCATGGAAAAGGTGACTGTCTTTTCTTCTGATCCCAAAGGACTAGCCACACACCCAGCTCAATATATAACTTAGATCTTACCCAAAAATCATGCTGATGCCAATCCTTTAGTGTCTAAAATCTAAAGGCTTATTTATAAAAAAAAAAAAAAAAGAAAGGTAGGTTGAGAGTTAAATTTACATATAGTAATGGCAAAGTTCTTGGTTCAGGCTTTTAGCAGAGATAGAATGAACTGCTGGCTTAAGTCAAGCCTCTGAAGTACATCTAGAGCATGAATGGGTCATTCAGTCCATTGTTTAGAGCTTCAGTTTGTAGCAAAGTTCCTCCAGAGATAAGCAGGATTGAAGACAAAATGGAGGTGTTTCCGGGGCCTTTTATAGCTTTTGCCATGTGGAGGACATCCCATTGTTCTTACTGTGGAAAATCACAACAAGATGGAGTTTGGAGTTACACAGGCAAGTCACATGTCCATGCATTTCCACTAGTCACAGCAGGAAATTTCAAATATAGATAGGTGTCTCCCATTGTCCATTATCAGTTAAATGTTTTCAATGGACCACTCAATTTGAATAGCCGCTCCAAGATGTGCTGGCTAATTACTTCATGGGTGTTACCCCAGGAGCAAACATTTGAAATCCAGGTATAAAGCCAAAACTTATAACTTTAAATACAAAAATGATACATGCATACAGATACCATAATCATAACCAGCAAATCATAACCTTTTCATAGACACCTCACTTGACAACCTTGTACAATATTTGCTGCAAATATATAACAGTGGTTGCAACAGTGATCCATATGGTCATGTTATAATCAGATAATCTTACAAGCCATCCTCCGTGATGGTGGTTAACAGGGTGGGGGGCCTGTACACCTCACAGCTGTGTATAACTCCAGCTGTCATTTGACAAGCTGTCTGGGGATGTGGACTGTTGAGAAATGGAAAAAATTGCAGCGAGCCTACAAGAATGTGCAGTGGGAGCTCGGGGAGGGCATTGGAAAGAATTCTGCACTTTCTGCAATCGGGGGCGGGCACAAATCAGGTCACTCTGCAGTGTAATGAGAGAATACAACATATCTGTCTGATGCTCCAGAACACTGATTAGCCTCTCTAATGCTTTCCCTAGGGAAAGCATTATTCTCTTTTTGGTCTCAGTTCTCTTCCTCTTTGTCATGGTTTCTCTCCATTTATTTTTATCATGAGTCTCCGCTTGGGAGTGCAGACTCACCTCACAAAACATGTCTGCCTTAGTGCATCTTGGCCTCTTTTTTGTGTGTCACAGTCTGCTACAGTGGGGGGGGTCTTCCACAGTCATTTCTGGGGAGGCAAAAGCAACACATTACTGTGAAACATACATCCAGGAATCACTGTGTACATTGCAATACACCCCTGGCAAGAAATCACTGTCTTGGTGACAAAAGTCAAACACCCACAATGCACAGGAACCCAGCAATGGTGAGGGAACGCTGGGTGAGAAGGTTTATTGCAAACACCGGTTCTGAAAAGGGCTAGCATGAAGAGAGGACACACACAAACACCTTAGTACTTTTCTGTGCCTTCTAGCTGCCTTATGCATTGACAAAGCAAAGCAACTTACCAGAGCTCTGCTCTCCTGCCTCTGCCTCAGCAGCTAGTGGCCGCTCACACTGGCTGGACGCCTACAGAGCGGAGAAGGGGCCCTGAGTGCAGGCAGCAACAGGCTCCACAGCTTCCTCAGCCTACTCTTCTTCATCTCTGACCTTCTCCTCCTGGCTAGGGCCACTAGCCACTGCCTGCAGACATGCAGAGGTATCCACCTTAGCTCTGCACTGCTGTGTGTCCCTGTTATGCCCCTTCTCCTGCAAGCTGTGTGCAATCTGCTCGTAGGCATTGAAATTCCTACGGCTGGAACGCAGCTGGTATTGCACAGCCTCCTCTCCCCAAACACTGGTCAGGTCCAGTAGCTCGGCATTGCTCCAAGCAGGGGATAGTTTGCTAGCAGTCATGGTCACCTGGCCAGAAGAGCACTCGCAACAGGAAAGGGAGCTTTTCAAACTTCCCGGGGCTTTATGTGGGGAGGAGCGGACCTCCATTTACCTGGCGCCAGAGCAGCAGAGGTGCTGGCCGGAGTGGTCAGTTTTGGCACTGGGGGATATCCTCTGGAGGCCAAAAGGTGTTTACACAGGAAGAACGTGTCTTCACTTTCCCATCACCACAAAAGGATCAGGGGTAAGAACTGTACACCTCTCATAGTGGTGGTTTTCTGTTTGCAGTGAAACTTCTGAGTTTTACTCCCAAATGTCTGATGAAGTGAGCTGTAGCCCACGAAAGCTTATGCTCTAATAATTTGTTAGTCTCTAAGGTGCCACAAGTCCTCCTGTTCTTTTTGCGGATACAGACTAACACGGCTACTACTCTGAAACCTGTCATTAACAAGTGTAGATACTCCCATAGTTTTTGCGCAAAAAAGGGACGTTTTGTGCTTTTAAATGGCAAGTGTAGACATGCCCTTAGTTTACAAAACTCTTGATTTATATTTGGAGGGATGACTCCTCCATTCTCACCTATTATTTCTACTTTAGTGAATAAAACTGTTTTCTTCCCACTTCTGTCATTCACAGCTCCCTGCTTCCCAGTAGAGATGAAGGAGGAAAGAAGCTGTACAGCAGAATAAGAAATTTCTCACCTGAGAACTGTCTGTCAGCCGCTGCTCTCCTCATTCCTCCCACCCTGGTAATCTGGTAAATGACCAGAATACAAACTGAAATTTGACATCATTGTCTTAAGGTTAATGAATATAACACGTTGTTGTCTTAATGCTAATGGTTGCTGGAGAATTTCTAAAGCTTTGCAAGAGCTCTTCTGGTGGCCTGACTTGAAAGTGAGGGCTTAGTTCTAGGTTTCAGAGTTCTAGAGGCACCGGAAACAACATTGGCCATCTCCAAATTCCAGAGGGGGGGGGCATTACCCATTAGCGATGAATGAGGAGAAAAGCTGCTAACAAAATGATCAGGTAATAAATTTCTCATCTGTGTATGCATACAAACATGACAATAGTAATAAAAACATTGCTTAAGTCTTTTGTTTAATTCTGGGTGTTATAGATTTTACTCACGAGCTATTTATCTCCCCCTATAAAATGAGAAAAGACAGGAAAATTGTATCAAAATGAAACATAGTTTGAAGTAGGACTTGAAATGTTTATATTCTATCCACGGTTCTATAGGACAATGGTAATAGCAACATCAAAGGCTTACAAACAGGCTTACTTAATACTGTAGTCTTATTTACTGTGCAAACTAAACCCAAGTGCCCTCATAATGAAAAGGAATGTTTATGTTCTAATGAACGGAAGCTCCATGTATCACTAAGTCACTGATCTTGCAGTTGACTGGATGGAAGCATCGCTGTTCCTACGCAGAGCCCCACTGAAGTCCATGAGACTGCATGCACGCACAGCACTCAGTTGCCGATGTGGGGGCCTGAAATACGTAATCATTTCAGATTTCAGAGTAGCAGCCGTGTTAGTCTGTATTCGCAAAAAGAAAAGGAGGACTTGTGGCACCTTAGAGACTAACCAATTTATTAGAGCATAAGCTTTCGTGAGCTACAGCTCACTTCCTCAGATGCATATCGTGGAAACTGCAGCAGGCTTTATATATACACAGAGAATATGAAACAATACCTATTCCCACCCCACTGTCCTGCTGGTAATAGCTTATCTAAAGTGATTTCCAGCACAAATCCAGGTTTTCTCACCCTCCACCCCCCCACACAAATTCACTCTCCTGCTGGTGATAGCCCATCATTTCAGAGTAATCTAAAAACAATAACCAGTGGCACTTGCACAATTATGAGCTGCGTGATAACGCCGTTGCACAAATAAAACTTGCCGTCTCGCGTGGCTAAATGATTAAAATGAAGGAATCTGACTGAAAACGAACACTGGGCTCTTTGTAATAACATGGATTGAAGTGGGTAGCATCAGTGTTTAAAACAAGTTTTTTAAAAAAACAACCAACCCTCACCTACTAGATCAGGTGTCGCAGTTTATAACAGTAAAAGACATTCCACGTGGCGTTTGTGGGCCTTTTGTGTTTATCCTGGCTCCAGTTACACCCTTTTTTACCAAAAATTTGAAAAAATGCCAGAAGCCTAGTTTTAAAAACAATGCTGCTTCTGTAATCACTGCTGGAATACCCCGGCCTGATCAGTGGGATTTCAGGAGCGGGGGAGGGTGGGAGACCAGCCACTTTCTCCTGGAGTAATCCACACATGCAGTAGATTTGACATTGACAACACCATCAGCCTCTGCCCCTTCCTGACCAAAACAAATGGGCATTTTTTTGTTTGGCTTCATTGTATGTGGTATAATGAATGTTGTGAAAACAAAGTTTCATGTTGGTTGTAGGAGGGAACTTATTAAATGGCAAAACTCTCTCAAATGTTTTTTTATAGATGTCAAATGTCCCCTATTTGCTGTGGGTGTCTTTTTTTGTGTTGTACACAAAAGCTGTATTGTATTCTCTGCTGTGCTCTTAGGCACAACAATTTCAAAAGGGACAATTCAGCAGTTCATGAAAGTGTTATTTAAGACACTTCACTCCTTTTTTTAATTATAGTTCACTGTGAAATTCTTGAAATTCAGGAGGAGATTTGGAATTTGGAACTTAATTAGTGGCTAAACTCCAGGGCCTAAATATTTCCACTTCATTATGGATGTGGTTGCTGTCTCACTCTGATTAAAGGATAAAAGAAAAAAGTTGCATGGATTTATTTCTCCACACAGCCTCCCTTTTCTTTTTATGCTCCCTGGAATAAGGATACTAAAATTTTGTGATCATGAGGATTCCATTTCTAGCTTTACCGGAGTCTGCTGTCCACACATGTAGTAATTTGTTTTAAGTATTTTTTTTAAAATAGAAGATCTAGCCAGTGTGTATGTGTATTGTACTCTCTTTGGCAGGAAAATATCAGTTAGTAAGGAAAGAGATCTCCTTTACCTGTCTTCCAGTGGGACTTGATCCATGCCTGTGGCAATTGTTATAACCGGCATCATAGATATGGTCTTTCAGTGATTGGAAACTTCTATAACAAACCCAGAATCAGTCAAAACTTGCCCTGTTCTGATTTGCATTATGCACCTGGCACCGAGAGCAGGTTCCACCAAGGGCCAATGTCTAGTTCCACCAGGAAGTTAGGGGAAACCCAGAAACTCTTTTGGAGTTGATCCCAAACACAGTGAAACTGGTAGTTTCTGTCCAGTTTTGCTTTGAGTTTTTGGTTTGGTTCAAACCCACACAAATAAAACCCATGGAACTCAAGTTTCTCACAAATCCCTTGCACACGCCCACATGCTGGTGCAATACTGGCCCTGTTCAGGTCAGAGGGAGTTTTGCTGTTGATGTCAGTAGAATCAGGATCTAGCCCTTTGCTTTTTCCCTGCAGCACAGCAAGGTGCCAATAAGATCTGCACAAGATTTCAGCTGCTCCAAAGGGTGGGTTAGTGTGGGAGTATTTTATGCCTGGGAGTGGACATGAATTGTAATGCTGCTGTTGCCAAGATTCACAAACTCTGCAGCCACAGGGAGCTGGTGAGTGGGTAACTAGTTCCACCTGTTGGCTGACCCCAACCTGCAGCTCATCTGGATTTTCAGCTTGAGGGGTACTAAAGGGCTCACTGACACCTCTTTAAATATCATGTTCAATATCCAGAGAAGCTGAGACGAAGGGAGAGTGCAGTGCCCCTTCTCCTCCACTTCCTCTGAGGTGGCTGTAACTTGAGACCCTGCTCCTCTGGCTCCTGCGTGCCCGTCTCCTTGGACACCAGGGGCTGCAGGAACTAGCTTGTACCAAACACACAGCAGCTAGCGGCTGGCTAACCTCCTGCTCCAGGCCATGAGGGGTCTACTGACCACAAGGGACCAGCACCGCTGGAAGGAATTGATTGAGAAAGAGGCTTTTAGCAGGGTCAGCTGGAAGGTAAAGTATGGGCACAAGTTCCCCAGGCTAGAGCCTTGCAGTGGCCCCAGGAGGAAATGTATTCTACCTGCTATCTGCCCTCCTAAGGAGCAGGAGAAGAGGCTCAGTCCCCCTAGGACCCAGGAGGAGGAAACTGGCTTTAAGAAGCAGGGGGAGGGGGTAAGCCTCCCCAGGAAGCAGGAGGATAAGGGTCAGGAGCCCCTTCTTAAGGAAATGAGACCTGCCACCCCCAAGACCAAGCATCTGCTGTACCAGGGCATCTCCCAGGAAGGCCAAGGGAGGCACCTGTACCTGCAGGAGAGAAAGCTGAAGAGTCCTGAGGAGAAATTCCACTATCCAGTCCTGTCATCCTGGGAGTATGGCTGGCGCTTAGGTAAGGTGGAAGGCTGCCAAAAGAATGATTGTTTGGGTTGGAAATTTAACACTAGCTAATGTTCTTCAACCCGTTTCTTCTCTGTCTACCCCAACCCCCTGCTTCTTGGATCCAGCTGGAACACAAACAACAAAAGTAGTTAATCCAAAATGTTTCCCTCTAGTTACTAGCTGATCTCTCTAGCTATGATTCAGCAAGTGCCTACACATGTGTTTAACTTTACTCGCCAGAGTCATCCCATGGATGTCAACGGGCCTGCTCATGAGAGTAAAGTTAAGCATGTTTCTACTGCCAGGATATAATTTTCTATATCTCCTCCTCACTTGACCCCAGTGCCTAACCAGCTGGGGTTTGTATATTTAATTTTTTTAAAGTCAGTGTGTTCAGTGTGTGGTGTGATGAAAAATGTAGCAGAACATCAATTCTTCCATGCAGAGAGAAGGATACGAAAGGAAGGGGGCTTGAGAGAGGAGGGGGCTCAGTGTGGACCCTTTCTGTTCCTGGCCAAAATCCCAACCAGCAACAAACCCAGAAGGCAATCTGCCAAGGGCCCCAGTACAGTCTGGTCTTTTTCCGTCACTGGTGGAACACATGCATGCATTTTGTATGTTACATTTTAAAAGTATCTGATGAAAGCTTACCAAAGCTTAGGTCATTCAGAGTCAAGAGCCTCACTCTTATTAACATACCGAATTGCAATCTTACAGGGGATCCAAATAGGGCACAATGCAACCAGTACACTATGGGGGGCTCCTGTGAAGTTTTGATTTCATTGGAGTTGAAGGTACTCTGAGCTTTGCAGGATTGGGCCCAATATGCTGACCAAACGAAGGTCACTTTCAGCTTTGCCTCTGCCCTTTCATAATGTCAGTGTAATTATCAGAGCAACAAGGTGGGCGAGGTAATATCTTTTATTGGACCAACTTCTGTTGGCAGATGAGACAAGCTTTCAAACTTACACAGAGCTCTTCTGCAGGTCTGGGGAAAGTAGTCCGAATGCTCAGACTCTGAGCACATTTCCCAGACCTGAAGAAGAGTTGTGTGTGGCTGAAAAGCTTGTCTCATCTGCCAACAGAAGTCGGTCCAATAAAAGATATTACCTTACCTGCCTTGTCTCTCCAATATCCCATGACCAACACTGCTACAACAACACCGCATACAATAATGTAATTGTCAGACTGTTTCAGACGTAAAAGCTAATCAAATGTGCTTATTTTTCAGGAGACGTTATTACTGAAATCAAGGCTCCACTTCATGCTAGGTCTGGAATTGTAAAGGATACTTTCTACATCAGAAGTGGAGTCTTCCATCATCCATCAAAAAGTGACAGGCTGTCATGAGCTTTGGTGTTTGTTACAAACATTAGAAATGCAAAACTCCGTGCTGTTGCCAGTGTGACTGGTTTTATGTCAGATCTGCTAACTCTGTAATTATTTCCCTCTTTAATTGTTTCTGTGGGAGACCAGTTTAAGGTTTCTAATTCAGAACCTGCTCTAGTCTCTGTATATTTTTAACTTTCTAATGTATTCATTTGAAACTAATTTTGTTTTATTTTCAGGCTGTCTTCTGGATTTAAATGTACCTGCAACATGAACCCTGTAACTTTATTACTCTAAGGTAGAAAACTTTGGAGTTTTCACTTTGTTTCCTTGTCTAGGTTATCACATTAAAAAATTTAAAGAGCCCGTCTATAGCTGAACAATCATAGTTCCACAGCGGTGACTTGGGCAGAACTAAACAACACAAAACCGAGTGAAATAAAATCCATTCAGTGAAAGTGATAATAAATTTCTAGGTAGTAATATGTCTAAAAGATCACTCCTTTAAATATTTTCTTTAATTTTATATAGCATCTAATATCCCCACAAATAACCTTAGCATTTGACTGAAATTTGATAGTAGCAGGAAGTCTCCTTTAATTGTTTCCAGGCCTATAAATTACTAGAGAAACTAATATTGTGGAATCCCTGATGATGAGCATGTTCAAAAACAAAACAGCACTTTACCTTGAGACAGCTGTGTATTTTTGTGGTATAAGCACAGACATGGGAGCCAGGAACACAAGTTCCCCTCTTTGCTCTGATACTGATTGTGTCTCTGACTTTGGGTAAGTCATGCAACCTCTCTGCCTCAGTCTTCCTTCCCTGTGATAAGGGGAAAGCTCTTTACCTAAGTACGTTGAGCGTTGGGGTGATGCGTGTTAGTCAATGCTCTGAAAAGCACTTGAAAAATGAAAAGTAGTTAACAATCTTTTGTCTTCAGAATCATCCAGTCTCATAGACCTTTGTTCTTTACCCAGTTTTTCTCTGTAGTTGCTTTAGATCATTTCTTTTACCTCTTTCACCTGGTTTCCAATTTCAGTCCTAAAGCTAACCTTCAGCAACTAGTTTACAGGTCTGTCTCCTCTTCCCCTCTCCCACTGGGAGAAAGCCATAAGAGGTGCCAGGGAACTTGAGGGCCGCATAGTAGAAGATGCGGAGGGGGCACCGTGATGATTAATGCTGCTTCTGGTTGCATATTGACTTGACTGCATTTGTGCTCAGAAATCTTGAGATCAGCCAGGGAAGTTGCACAAGGCTTCTAACCCCCTGCTCCTCCCACACATGGCTCCACTGCCTAAATCCACCAAGCACCAGGGGTTCTCAGAGGCAAATAAATTGGTTAGTCTCTAGGGTGCCACAAGTCCTCCTTTTCTTTTTGCGGATACAGACTAACACGGTTGCTCCTCTGAAATCTATAAAGCTGGTATCCCAAACTCCACAGACGTTCACACTCCTCCTGTACACCCATCCTAGCCAGGTTTACTAGAGCTGGGTCACTTCTTCTCCTGGAGGCAGATTGAACAATCCAGTCCTAAGAAATTTCAGTCCATATTACTGGCTGCACGGAATGTTGTTTTACAAGGTACTTTGTGACGATCACTAGGTGGTTAGGCTGAACAGAGTCTGAGGGGATGGCACATTATGCTGTGCTAGTCTGGCCCAGCTGTTGCAGGGTCTTCATCTATCTCTGTATCTGCTTTCTTTAAGAACGTGTCTGTCAATCATACTAAATCTCGGAAGGTGAGGCTGAAACCTGAAGTCAAAAACTACATTTAACACTCAAAAGTAGCTGAAGAGCCTCTGAGAGCTGGGTAACTTGGAGAAAGGAGAACAGCAAATAATATTCTACAAGAAATAGTATAGAGCAGTTGTTATCCTGGGAGCCCCCGTGTGAAGTGTAGGAATTCAGCATCTAACCCAAATACGCCCATGTCTCTAGAAAAAATTCATTGGTACAAAAGCCTTGAAATGTCCAACTACCTGATTCCTATTAGTAAATCTTTATTTTTTTAGAGAATTTCCCGTATATTATGGCAACTTGGAAATATGAAGGCACCTTTAACAAGCATTCATTAATATGTTCTGTCAAGTTTTCTGTTCCAAGGAAAAAGTATGAATCTTCCAAGTTTTCCTGGCATTGCACATGCATTCCTGGTACTAACAGGGAAAAAAACCCACCTCAGCATTCTTTCGGTCATTCATTGAAATGCCAGTGTTTCAGTACTGGTACCTCCTTGAGAGTCAAAGAGGAAGTAGAATGACTTGCCAAACTAATTTTTCATCATAAGTCCACACTAACAATTAATAATCAATAGGACTCTTTTATTTTAAAAAGTTATCACAAGAGCGCCGTTGCATTACAGCATCTGTTTCTTGCCAGACATCCACTTTGTGTTGCTTCCCAAAGGATCTTTGGGAACAGGCCTTTAAATTTCATTTTGGAATTTGTCAGATTTTTAGTGTTGATTTATTTAACTAAATTGTGCATTCATATTGGTATGTACTGAACTGTGTCAAAATTTTTTTAAAGCTAGCACTGTTACTAAATCCATTTTTACTAGGATTTAAAACTCATTTCACTCTGATTTTGCTAGGATTCATATTTTTCATAACAAATAGCCTAATGTATCTGACTTTTATTTTTGTTTTTAATTAAAAGGAAAAGTGTCTGTATGAGAAAGTGTCAATATTTGTGTTTGGCAGTTCTGTACCATCATTTAGCTGCTCCTTTGGAAGGCACCAGTTCTGCAAATATTTGTGCTGACCTTGAAGCAGGTGAGCAGTCCCACTGATTTCAATGGAGTGAAAGTTAAGCACGTGCAAAAGTGTCTGTAGGATCAGGGGCTATATCTGACAAAGTATAGCCTATTATTATCTTTTGTGTATGGGTTCACTGAAAATTGTGGTTGGTAAGATGATTGCATGGGCAAAAGGGGGTGTTTCACAGGCCAATATTTATATAGTACATCACCATTAAATAGGTGTTTGTGACTCCATTGTCACAACTGATTTAAAACTGAACCTGTAACCTCTATATTTACAATTATACTTTATGTATAAGGCAACTGTACAATTATACTTTATGTATAATTATACAATAATTATATATAAATTATAAAGTATTATAAATTATTATACTTATAATTTATTATAATAAGTTATTATAAATTATTATAATTATACAATTATACTTTATGTATAATGGTGATTTTTATGGTCATAATGGAAATTAAAAGCAAGCTAGTGCCTGGAAAGGAAATTCACAGCTGCATAATAAATAATGAAAGTGTTGTTGTATTAATTAACCCTTTAGAAGTCAAACTTGATAGGATGTGCTAATTAAGGCGTTGGTGTTCAGCAGTGAGAACTCCAAATCAAAGCCCACATGTTTAAACAGAAGTTGGATATAGATTTTTGGGGTGGGGGGAGGGATGGTTTGCTGGGACTTGTGCAGTAGCATAATTACATCCATCTTTCATAATGTTTACATTCTAAATACAAAATGCCCACGGTCAGATTGGAACTCTCTGAAAACCCCATGGAGAAGTCAGGAAATACCTCAAAGTTCTCCTTCCAGAACTTCCTCTGAATTTTTCTGGTGGTGAGTGATGCTGCTTGTCAAAGCAGGGGATTGGACTCTAGAAGAATGCAACCTTGAGATAGTGACAAGGAGGTCAGGACTATCTGAATTGAGGCCATGTGCCATTACACTGCCTACATAGCTCCAGTGTAAACATGTGCTCAGAGCTTCACCTGCTGGCTTCTGCCTGTCTCAGAATCCCCTTGAGGAGGCTTCCACAGCCCCTGGAAGCCCCTCTCAAGACTGAATACAGATGAAGCTCAATCTGGTGATGCTCATGAGCTCTCCAGCCCCACTGAGGGTCTAGGAGAGAGAGGATTTCTAGTCCTAAGGTGAAAAGGAGGACTTGTGGCACCTTAGAGACGAACAAATTTATCTGAGCATAAGCTTTCATGAGCTGCAGCTCACTTTATCGGGTGCATGCAGTAGAAAATACAGTGGAGAGATTTTGTGTACACAGAGAACATGAAACAATGGGTGTTACCATACACACTGTAACGAGAGTGATCAGGTGAGGTGAGCTATTACCAGCAGGAGAGGAAAAAAAACTTTGGTAGTGATAATCAAGGTGGGCCATTTCCAGCAGCTGACAAGAACGTGTGAGGAATAGTCTGTAAGCAAGGATTGGCCTGTCTCCCAAGATCTGTGAGAGTGATGGGTCGTCCTTCAGGATAGGTTGTAGATCCTTGATGATGCGTTGGAGAGGTTTTAGTTGGGGGCTGAAGGTGATGGCTAGTGGCATTCTGTTGTTTTCTTTGTTGGGCCTGTCCTGTAGTAGGTGACTTCTGGGTACTCTTCTGGCTCTGTCAATTTGTTTCTTCATTTCAGCAGGTGGGTATTGTAGTTATAAGAATGCTTGATAGAGATCTTGTAGATGTTTGTCTCTGTCTGAGGGGTTGGAGCAAATGTGGTTGTATTGTAGAGCTTGGCTGTAGACATTGGATTGTGTGGTGTGGTCTGGATGAAAGCTGGAGGCATGTAGGTAGGAATAGCGGTCAGTAGGTTTCCGGTATAGGGTGGTGGTTATGTGATCATCGCTTATTAGCACCGTAGTGTCCAGGAAGTGGATCTCTTGTGTGGACTGGTCCAGGCTGAGGTTGATGGTGGGATGGAAATTGTTGAAATCATGGTGGAATTCCTCAAGGGCTTCTTTTCCATGGGTCCAAATGATGATGTCATCAATGTAGCGCAAGTAGAGTAGGGGCATTAGGGGACGAGAGCTGAGGAAGCGTTCTAAATCAGTCATAACAATGTTGGCATGCTGTGGGGCCATGCGGGTATGCATAGCAGTGCCACTGATTTGAAGGTATACATTGTCCCCAAATGTGAAATAGTTATGGGTGAGGACCAAGTCACAAAGTTCAGCCACCAGGTTTGCTGTGACATTATTGGGGATACTGTTCCTAACGGCTTGTAGTCTGTCTTGGTGTAGAGGGCTTCTACATCCATAGTGGCCAGGATGGTGTTTTCAGGAAGATCACTGATGGATTGTAGTTTCCTCAGGAAGTTAGTGATGTCTTGAAGATAGCTGGGAGTGCTGGTAGCGTAGGGCCTGAGGAGGGAGTCTACATAGCTAGACAGTCCTGTTGTCTGGGTGCCTATGCCTGAGATGATGGGGCGTCCAGGATTTCCAGGTTTATGGATCTTGGGTAGCAGATAGAATACCCCAGGTCGGAGTTCTAGGGGTGTGTCTGTGTGGATTTGTTGTTGTGCTTTTTCAGGGAGTTTCTTGAGCAGATGGTGTAGTTTCTTTTGGTAACCCTCAGTGGGATCAAAGGGTAATGGCTTGTAGAAAGTGGTGTTGGAGAGCTGCCTAGTAGCCTCTTGTTCATATTCCGACCTATTCATGATGACAACAGCACCTCCTTTGTCAACCTTTTTGATTGATGTCAGAATTGTTTCTGAGGCTGTGGATGGCATTGTGTTCTGCATGGCTGAGGTTATGGGGCAAGTTATGCTGCTTTTCCACAATTTCAGCCCGTGCACGTCAGCGGAAGCACTCTATGTAGAAATCTAGTCTGTTGTTTCGACCCTCAGGAGCAGTCCACCCAGAATCCATTGTTTCATGTTCTCTGTGTATATAAAATCTCCCCACTGTATTTTCTGCTGCATGCATCCGATGAAGTGAGCTGTAGCTCACGAAAGCTTATGCTCAAATAAATTTGTTAGTCTCTAAGGTGCCACGAGTACTCCTTTTCTTTTTGCGAATACAGACTAACACGGCTGCTACTCTGAAACTAGTCTTATGGTGGCAGCTTGTGTGAGTCTCTCTGCATTGAGCTGAGTTTCCCACGTAATGCACTAGCATGATGCACTATTTTGGGTTCACAACACTGTAGGGGAAATGTATTGCCCAACTATTTTAGTCTTTATATATAACAGGAAACTGTATAAATTGGCGTCCAGGTTGTTGCCTCCTGATCTGTGCACCAAGGAGACTACATATGGACCTGATCTCTCTCCCCCCCATGGAGAGGTCAGGGCAGGTGCTGCTGCAACAGCATGTCTTCCAGGATCTGCTTGGGGTAGTGGATGGGAGTGGAAAGGCACGGGGCTGGTAGTAAGCTGCCCACATTGGCTGGGGCTGTGAAAACCTGCTCTGCCCCCAAATGGCCCTGCAGAGATTAGCATGGGGCTATATTGCCTTGTCTTCATAGATTCCAAGGCCAGAAGGCACCTTTGTGATCAGCTAGTTTGACCTCCTGCGTAACACAGGCCATAGAACTTCTCTGAAATAATTCCTATATGAGCTAGAACATATCTTCTATAAAAACGCCCAAATCTGCTGTTACCTTTTCTGAAGGGGCTTTTCCGTACTTCTCCCCTAAGGGGTCTCCTAGAGGCAGCTGGGGACAGTGGAAGTCCTGATGGTGTGGTTTCATTGGAACTGCATTTCCAGGGAGCAGAAGGAGGTTCTAGAGAGGCTTCCATGCCTAGGGATACCTTGGGATCTACATAGCTTGGGGGCAGGCTTGCAATCCATTTGGCCAAAGGAAAAGCAGGTCCCTTTCACTGATGGGATCATGTGTGGGAAAGTCCACAAGGGGATCCTTGAAAAGCTTTCCTCCTCCCCAAATCCTCTGGGCATTCCCACAGGAGGGGGCAAGATAGCCCTGTATTCTTACAGTATTCAAACCAATAGGAGTTGAGAGCTCTTACCCTCTCATGTGACTGGGCCCTTACAAAAGATAACAGACACATAGCTAGCAAAAGTGTTGAGTGGCCATGCCAGGAGCATGGCATCTGGCACTGCCATGCTAAGAATGAGGACAGACCATGCTCCTGGGGAAGGAACGGGGGGCCCTGAAAAGTGAATGGAGGAAAAGGCTAGCTCATTTTAAATGTCAAAATATACTTTCCCGAGTCTGAAAGCAGATAGCTTTGATGGGAATGGATATTGTACAACTCCAGTCTCACACCTGGAATGAGGCAGCTCTGCAGGAATCACTCCTTTGTTAATATAATCTTTGCAATCCAAACTCAGGCAGTAATCCCATTGGAGACACTAGGAAATAACCTCATTGCAGACCATGGGAGTTTTTCTGGAGTCACAATTGCAGCACTGGGCTTTTAATTTTTTCTAATAAAATTTTATTTGCACTTTGTTCTTGCTCTGTTAGGATTGTTGCAGCAAAAACATAGATTTTTAGCTCCAGAAATGCCTCTTTGTTTCTCGCTCAGCCATAATATTGGTCCTGGCCTGCTGAGGAGCAAGCCTCGGGGGGCCATTTTTGAAGCTATAAAAGCTTCATTTTCTAGTGCAAAAATCCTGTTTGATCATAAAGCGCAAGCGGTCTCATTCAGCTAAAAAGCTGATGAAGCCCAAGAGAAACGTATTTTGTCTACAGAATAAATCAAGAATTCTGTAAGCTTTTAAATTTTTAAAAGCTGCTTTCCGGGAGAAAAAATAGATATTCCTCCCTCTGGTGAGGAAAGTGATGTAGTACACAAAATGTTAAGCATATTAAGATACATCTGTAATATTTTCTGTTAAATTTAAAGAGTACAACACAAGAACACTGATGTCCTATTCTATAGACCTATTGAAAGATCTCATAATATCACAAACCACTGAAACTTTGAATGCCTACTTTGCTATCACCCCAACCCCAACGGATTATTATGAATCTGCGTATATATCTTCTCGGAGCTCTGCAACAAAACTACATCCCATCCCATCATGAACCCATCTGCATGAGCACTGTTTTGAGTATGAACATTTCTCTACAATTGCTAGAAGCTCCTCTAGACAATTGTATCTAAAGAGTGAAGTCAGGTGTCTTCATGTTTGAAGCCTGAATATTAATGACAATTTGTATTGTCTACCCCCCCCCCGCATTTTGCATCAAGGATTTTATTCAAGTTTACAACTGAAGACAAAGCATATAAAACACCTCAATAAAATATTGTGGTATTTTTGTGAGTACATTTGTCATTGCAGATATCCATGTTTGTTATCTGAGTGATACTTATTTCTGTTTACATTACTTTCTGAAAGCCACAAAGGAAATAGATAATGTACAATAAGTCTTGAGGTCCAGATGTTATGATGATTTTTGTAGAGTAACCTTTAAATGAAGCACAACTGGTATCAGATAGTGGCATTTAATAAAACTTACAATGCAAATACTTGTTCTAAATCTGGCTTTGTTTTGCCTTTAGTGCAGTATAACTAGGGCCCTACCAAATTTACTGCCATGAAAAACATGTCACAGACCATGAAATCTGGTCTCCCACCCCATGAAATATGGCTTTGTGTGCTTTTACCCTATGCTAAACTGATTTCATGGGAAGACCAGCATTTCTCAAATTGGAGGTCCTGACCCAAAAGGGAGTTGCAGGAGGGTCGCAAGATTATTTTAGGGGGGGTCACAATATTGCCACCCTTACTTTTGTGCTGCCTTCAGAGCTGGGCAGCCGGAGAGTGGCAGCTGTTGGCCAGGTGTCCAGCTCCGAAGGCAGCGCCCTGCCAGCAGCAGCGCAGAAGTAAGGGTGGCAATTCCATACCATGCCATCCCTTACTTCTGCGCTGCTGCTGGCAGCGGCTCTGCCTTCAGAGATGGGCTCTTGGCCAGCAACTGCCGCTCTCCAGCTGCCCAGCACCCCTGCCAGCAGCAGCGCAGAAGTAAGGGAAGCAGTACCGCAACATACCCTCCCCCTCAACTCTTTTATGAGTCAGGACCCCTACAATTACAACACCCTGAAATTTCAGATTTAAATAGCTGAAATCATGAAATTTACGATTTTTAAATTCCTATGACCGTGAAATTGACCAAAATGGGCTGTGAATTTGGTAGGGCCCTAAGTATAATCAGGGAGATTATGGAACTGTGTCCTGTTAGGACTAATTCCTGCAGTAAGTTTAGTTTTTTCACATTGACTTGATCGATTATACTCTTAGCTTCTGTCTTCAGATCCATTCTCCACATGGAATAAGCTTCCACATAGGTCAATCCTTGTTTTCCTTTTAAAAACTGTATCTTATTTGCCTTCCTTCCTGCCCCATCGTTCTGCCAATCTACAAAATACTTGAGAGCATTGACTTGGGAAGTAAGGGTGGTGTTCTTAATTAATTCCTCAAACTGCCCAGTTAAATTGACAGCTTTCACAAGTCTTTCACCCAACAGGCTCAGGTATCTAAATAAAGCTATATGGGATTGTTTGAGGAAAAAGATCATTGTGGCATTGAATAATATTACCCGTTGCAGTTTTTAAATCTATGATACTGCAGTGTTTTCTGCTGTGAAAGCTCTGGGGGGAAATGCAATTAATTTCTGTTTAAGCCTACAAGAAATCAGTGCTGAAATAATCAGTTTGTACTTGAAATCAAAACCTGGCGCTATTGAGGGAGTCCACAGAAAACCTCTCCTGTGGCAGTTACACCTGTGGGGTGTATGTGAGGAAGGATCTATGTTAATGGCAGGAGGAGTGACTGGATGGCTATGGAGTGAGAACAAACAGGGCATTGTTACTTCTTGGCTGCTTTCATGCAGGAAAGGGAAATGGATTTTTTTAAGAAGATGTCATTTTTGGAATCAAAGCCATCATTCTGCAGGAGAAAATGGATTCTGTGTCTCTAGCACAGCACACCATGAATGTAGAGATCAATTGGTAAAACTGTGTGTATTGACTTAGCAAAATTGTACTAGTTCCTATCACTGTATTGTCATGAGCAGGTTTATTTCACTTTAACCCTAGTCTTACTGCTGGCTCTAAAATATAATGTTCGTTATTTCTGTTAATAAATCAGCACAAATGATAGTGTCATCTGGTACAGTTCTGTTAGCATATCCAGAATGAGCCCATCTTTCAGGGGGCTAAGCAACTTTCCCATAAAGAATTGCCCTTGCTTAAAAATTTGGGGGTCTAGGATCACTTTGATTCATACGAATAACTTGCACCATCACAAGCTGGAGTTCCATATATATGTCCAACATGGATGGATGGGAGAACAAATAGAAATTCTCAGTCTAAATAAAATAAGTTGGGCTGGGGGAAGGAAAACGAAGGATATGCTCACTGCTTTGGATGCTTTGATTCATTCTGCCCTGTTTTACCTATATTCTGAAACAAGGTGGGATAATGGGGCAGATCTTTAGCTGGTGTAAACTGCCATAGCTCAGTTGAAGTTAGTTGATCTGTCCTAAAGAGCAGAATAAGAGAATACTGCAAGTCGTGCTACCCTGGTAGCACTATTCTGAGCCCATGACACTAAAAGTTTTTACCTGTATGACAAAACAGGAATGTCAGAAATCTAGACCAAATATGAATAAACAGACTTCTCAGTCCAACAGGCCTAGAAGTAGAGTGTGTGAAAGCATTTCACATTAAAATATCTCACTACATTTGTATTTAGCATGACAAGAATTCAGCAATGTTAATTTTAGCTGATTTATTTTTAGTTAGCTTATAATAATCTACAGACTTCATTCATTTTCTTAGATGATATTTCAAATATAAACAAAGTTTTGGATTTTTCTACTAAATATTGCATCAGGAGAGAGTGCAACTAGGCGAAGGTTTAAATATCATCTGTTTTACAGTGAATATTTGGGATGTGTTTTTATTATTTCAATGTACACACAAAGGATGATAGCAAGAAAATCCAGTGTGCCTAGGAAGACAAATGGTGTAGATTTCTTGTTTTTCTTTTCTCTGCAGCAAGTGATCTTAGTTGGAAACCCCGAGCAGTTTTCAGCTCAAACGCTACTGGAAAGTGATCACTAACTTCCAGAGCCTGCGAAGTTGAAAAAAAATATATTCACAGTGGGTAGCACAAACCACAGCTCTAGTTGGATACGAGTATTCTTCCCTTCGTGTCCTATTCCTGTGCTGTTGTGCAGTGCTGTTACGCATTGTTAGCTATCTGCCATATTCTATTCTAGGGGTGGCTGCATTTCAGTGGTAGGTGAAGTGATTCCTGTGAAAGTAAAGGTTTTATACCTGGAAATGAAGCTAAGACTGTTTTTATAAATAGGGCCATAGTTGGTTGCTTTATTGTGTCTGTTTGCTGGACATCGAAACATTACTGTTTCTCTTCAAGACAGAGTACCAGTAGACAGTGAGTCGTCTTACAGGAGCTCTGCCATTATGCCTCACCATTCCAAAAAGACCTTTCCCACTCTATTGTGATATGCTAACCCACTGTGCTTTTAGCAGGTACATTTAACCAGACAACTACGGAAGCTGAGAGTCCTCTCTTGGAGCCAGCTGCTAGATTGGCTTACAGAGATGTAGCACATTGCTTCTGTGGATTAGAAGACAATTTATTCAACATGTACCATCCAAAATCAGAATATTCTTTATTTGGCAAACTCATTATTTAAGCACTGCATATGGCCCTGTAACGAAAAACCAAAAAGGAAGCCAGACCTGCTCTCCAGTCATTCCAAAGGCCTTTTGAAAATCAATGATATCAGCTGAGTTTGGGACAACAGCACTGATGAGCTTTTCACCCTGGATCACAATTCTAAAAGAAGCAAAGAGTCATTCAGAGGTGGCTAATGCTCCTAGACATGTGTCCGATTTTGAAGATTTAAAAAAAAAAAGTAACTATGTTGTGTGGTGAGTGCTTGAGTGATTTAGCAAAATAATGACACGATAATGGAGTAACCAACACCAGGGTTTCTTTAGTGCAACGCTGGCCATTCCCAATGTCTCTGTGGTACTCCCTCCATCTCACGTGACCTAGTATCCTGCAAATACCTTACCAGGCATAGTGCTTTCTACTTTGAGGATACTCACTGAATGTTTCTCAAGTCAATTGTTACCTGTCGTATGCACAGTTTGTGCTGTTCCTAACTGTTGTGTCATTTTTGTCACCAATTAGCCACACAAACTCTGAGTGAGTTCTCAGCCTGATGTTCTTCCAGTGCTTCTTTGGAACATAACCACAGCCAGCATTGAAGTCCCCCAGGAAGATGAAGTTCTGAAAGGCAGGATTGTAAGACACAAGCTGAATTATCAGCAATAAATCCTCAAAGACACCATTTTAAAAATTCCAGTGAAGACAGAGATGGATGCTTAAAATATATAGATCAGCGATACTCAGACCTCAGTGGTTCAGGAGCCAAACTAGCGATCAACATTACCCAAAAGAGCCACAGTCATGTGAATTCATTGTTTCATTTACTATAGTACTATTCTTAGTTAAACAGTATGATGGGAAATATATAATTATTCTCACAGCAACATGACTGAGCAAGTATTATTATTTTATCATACAATTGGTTAATAACATAGTAAAAGCATCCTGATTGGTTAATAACTTAGACTGGTTAATAATTTAAATCACACAGTGTTTTAATATCATGTGCTGCGGTGAGCCACAGGAGGCATATTAAAGAGCCACTTGTGGCTCGTAAGCCTCCGTCTGAGTATTACTGAAATAGATACGATTAATATAGAGGGTCTGATCCTGCTTCCACTGAAGTCATCAGACCAGCTATACCACCCCAGCTATAACTCCAGTGATGTCCACAGATTGCATAAAGGATGAATTTGGCTTAGAAGTAATCTTAACATTGATTTACTAGTTATATTATGTATTTATTACAGTAGTGTCCGATGACACTAGATTCAAATTCCAAACTCCTTGCTCAGATCTGGTCCATTATGGAAAGACTGAAATTGCAAACTCTGCTCCAAACCAATATTTGCATGGGTAGGAGGTTCAGATCTATAGGTGTGATTTGGCCTGACATCTAATTAGATATAAAGAATCTTTAAATACCTGTTTGTTATTACTTAGGAAGTAAGCGTGTGTGTGGGTGTGTGTGTGTGTGAGAGAGAGAGAGAGAGAAAGAAAGGAATGGGATTTTTTTTCAACGTTGGCATATAGTTTAAAAGAAAAAAAAATCCACCATCCTATTTGCAGAGCCCATATTTCACTGTACAAAGATATACAGAGATTTAAATATACATATAGGTTTCTTTCTGAACAGCAGCTGTAACTTTTATTCTGGGAGTTTCACTGGCAGATATTCCATCTCTGAGAACAGAACACTTGTAAGTAATGTGGTGAGCAGAGGGCTGGAAATGAAAGCAGCAAAGCAAGCTGGGAAAGTTTTTCAGAATGCTTATTTTCTTTAGATTTGGTGTTGGAGCCAAACTATATGTTGTTTAATTGGCCCCAAATAATATTTAAGAACCCACATCTTTTGCATTGTGCACATGATGAGCCCAGTTCTTGATGCCACTTAAATTGTGTCTCCAAAATAGACATTTCAAAGAGCAATAAAGAAAAGCGTTCTGTGTCCTGCAAAATGTTTGTCTGTGCGTAGCTTTACAAATGTAAGGTAAGCACGTATGTAAGTGTTTGCCTGTGTGTGTATCTGTGCAGATTCAGAACTTGTACACAACTTAGGAGGACGCTTTCAGCAACTGGGTTTCATTTGACTGTTAGACACAGTTACAATGTTAGATCCAAGTATCAGAGGGATAGCCGTGTTAGTCTGGATCTGTAAAAGCAGCAAAGAGTCCTGTGGCACCTTATAGACTAGCAGACGTATTGGAGCATAAGCTTTCATGGGTGAATACCCACTTCGTCGGATGCATGAGATACAGTAATGCATGCTATGGGAGATGCAGGGAGGCTCAGTCCAGACTTCTCATACACTTTCGATGGGCTCTAAACTTGCTGGATTCTTCAGTGGGTGAATGGACAGGGTGCAGTACAGGGAGGGACATGAGAGCTGGAGCAGAGAGCTCATTAAAGATGTTTGCCCCTTTAAAAAGCTTGGGATGCCGGAGTACTCTGTCCACCCACATAAAGAAAACATAGTGGAGATCAGAGAGAGATGCAACAACAATGGCTAAAGGTATGAGATATTGCCAAAGCTACTGTTGGTAAGGAAAGTATTAGAAGCGACTTAGTTGATGTTCTGAATGATGAAGGATATAATGGAAAGTGCTGTTTTCTATTTACCCTGTCTCATAATAGCAGAACAAGGGAGCCATCAATGAAAGGTCAGTGAATTTAGAGCAAATATCACCATCCCACAGCATACTTTATTCTCGCTGTAGTATTCATTGCCACGTGGTGTAATCAGGTAATGAGGATGAATATTAAAAATAGTATCAGATGTTTTTATGCCCATTAATAACATTTGTGGCTATATACGGTCAACTAATGAGGACTCCAACTCGTTGTCTCCGGGGATCAGGGAGGAATTTTCCACCCCAGTGTATAGCATTGGACCATTGGTTTAGGTACATTGTGCATTTGTTTCTTTCTCTGAAATGTTATATATGGCTCATTGCTGGGGACAGGATACCACAGTAGATTAGGCAATGAGCTAAACTTCCGTGTCAAGTATAGTGAACCTTATTCTGATCTCAGAGTCTTTGGTTTTACAATGGTGTAGATCTATGGACTTCAATGAAGTCATTCCTGATTTACACCAGTTTAAAAAGAGATCAGAACCAGGATCTCTAACTATGCCAGGAAATCACTCTCTACTATGTCAGTACCAGGGTGGTGGGGGAGAGAGAAGAACAAACATAGAGCAGAAATTGATACATTTGCTTTTCCTGGAGGATATTCTGTGTCTCTGAAGTAAGATAGTGGTCAATAAGTTCCTGGTATGGCAACACCATTTTCAGGTAATTGTCACTTTTGAAACTCCATCTGTTTAATTACCTGTGGTAAGGTTGGCCTGGTTAGACTGACTTTGAACCAGATTGCAGTTGTGCATTCTCAGGAGCAGAACACAAGGGTGAGGGAGAAGACACTTTAAGAAGCACACTTTCTACAGGAAGTGAGCTGTAGCTCACGAAAGCTTATGCTCTAATAAATTGGTTAGTCTCTAAGGTGCCACAAGTACTCCTTTACTTTCTACAGAGACATCCGATTTACTGATCAGAAAGTGTAGAACTATATGAAAATGTGTCAGTTTCTTAACAACTGCATCAACAGTTTTGAAATCACGAGCCTCATAATGTTGGCACCAAAATGATTCAATGTCACTACATTCTTTCTGTCTCAAATCTATGTTTAGCAGTATAAATATGTGAGCTTACTGATGACTCACCTTAGATTTCCAGCGCTGTTTGACATCTAAATACACATCATAAAGCTCATCAATTTCCCGCACAGCTGTTTCAGGTGTGGTGTGCTGAGGGATTATCACGAATTCTTTAACAACTTTTAAACAAAGCAAATTCACAGGGAAAAAGGTTAAATGATTTTTAACCTTTATAAAAATAATTATCAAGATAAGAAAAAGCAGTTTGAAATGAAAATGTGTGGTGTTTAATAAAAATACTTCGTTCGTACAACTTTTTATACTGAGGAATGTAGTTAGTCTGAGGACGAATGATAGCCTGTATCATTAAGCATCTTATCTTAAGCACATTAGCCCCTGGTGTCTGTCAGACTAATGGATCTGACATTTCAGCTGACATGAAAGTGTACAAAATGTTTTTCCATTATGGAAAAATCTCTCTTAAATGGGCG
This sequence comes from Lepidochelys olivacea, assembly GCF_965140295.1. Taxonomy (NCBI): domain Eukaryota; kingdom Metazoa; phylum Chordata; order Testudines; family Cheloniidae; genus Lepidochelys; species Lepidochelys olivacea. Next base: position 24,837,226 of record NC_140417.1, on the reverse strand, counting down.
CTGTGTGCAGCATTCGTGATCACGGTGATAGGAATTCCAGCAGGTGAGCTATTAAGTCTGGTTCCTGCAAGGTGTTGAGCACTCAGGCTCTGATCCAACAGAACACTTAGGCACACAAAATAATCCCATTGACTCCAATGGAGTCACTCACATGCATAAAATTAAGTGTTTGCTTAAGTACTCTACTGGATCAGGACAAGTGCTCAGCACCTTGTATATCTGAACTTTAATAGTCCAGCTGCTAGATTTTCATTCAAAAGACAGTGATCACTAACCTGACATATATTGCACATTTTAGGGTTTTACATAATGGAAAACCCATTTTTGTATGTTTTCCTTTCAGTTGAAAAGGATACAGCATAAGGTTGCAATATTCTTCTCCAAGTACTTATTTCTGGTTTTAGCCAAATTTTAATAGAAGGATTGCACTTAGTTCCCCACTTCTAGCTATTTTGCTCTTTAGAATATGATGTCAATTTGTGTTACGGGACCTACAAGGAAATGAGAGCCCTATGGACAACCAGTACCAAAACTAACTTTGATTGTTGCATCATCAGCACAAATCACATTTATATCCTATCAACAGAAACCTAAATATGTGGGAGACCTAGGTCCAGTTTGTATTTCTGAGGAAGTCAATCACTGATGACCTTTTTCTTCTCTGCCTCTGATGGCTAGGGGAATTAGAGCCTTATCCTCAGATATGTTGAGCCTCTGATAATGTCCATGAGACAGGCGTGTGCTCCATGTCTTATGGAATTATGCCCTGCAATGTGAACTCTATCCTACTAAGAAATAGGGCCTTTAGATTGGGATTTCTGCCCTTTTTACCCACTTCATGTTGCCCAGTGGAAGGGATGACATGGCCCCGTGTAGTGAAGTTTCCTTCCAAGTCTGCAAACTTGTCAACAATCTTACAATTAAAGTAGGTTCTAAATACCAAAATCCAAGCTTCGTATGAGGATAAGCCTAGCTATCTCAGACTCCTACAGCAAGCTACCCAAATCCTGAGATACCCTATGTGTAGTGAAACTTGACTTCATTCATTATTTTCTCATTTTATAAAAACTTTGAGAGAGGACAATAAGATCTTGGCAACTTCTCACCAGTTTTTGGAGACTTGAACCAGACAACAAAGGGTTCTCTAGAAAAAGCATCTACATCTCCAGGCTGAATATCTGGATACTGATAGGTTTCCTTCACTGACACTACATTTGATCTGCAAAGTAATTTAACCCATCAATAGAATATTAGATATCACATTTACTAATAGTTTGGTCATGTCAGTTCACTTTGTAATTTCTTGGCTAGTAGCAAAAGCTACATTACGCTGCAGTTGTGAAGACTTAATAAAATTCCTATTCAATATGTCAGTAGAATAACAGTACATTTCAACATCAACCGTGATTTCTAGCTCAGAGTTACCATCCCATCTCCTTCACTTCCAGAGACTGAAGGCTGGCCAGAATAGCACCTTTGCTTGTCTACATTGAGGTTGAACAGGTACAGCTACACTGATGGCTGTAACTAGGGCAAATCTTCAAGATAGGCCAGGCCCAACTCAATTTATTCACATTAAAAATCTACTATTCTTTTTGTCTAAAGATGTTGGCAGGTATGGATCACTGCTGTCATGACGGGACGTAGGGAGAGATGTGGGAGGAAATCCTAGCCCAATTGAAAATTATGGGAGTTTCGCCACTGAGGGGCCAGGGTTTCACATGGCCAGAACCCTCCTTGTATAGGGCTTTCTGTATCAAAGTCAACATCTTGACTTGTAATTGGAAGTGAATGTGAATTTAGTGTAGTAGTGTGAGAACTAGTGTGATAGGCTTTTTGGCATTGACACGGGGAAGCCAGCAGGCAGCTGCGTTCTGCATTAGTTTGTAATCTGTCTACTATATAAGAATAGTTCGCAAACGGAGACAGAAATATAAGGTATGGAATTCACTTACCTATAGATAAAAGCATATTGTTCCTTATAGGACTTTCTTCCTAACCTTTTACTGATCACATAGTCATATTCTTCTTGGGACTGACTAGAAAGAGAATATTTTAAGTAGATTTCTGTCTCTATAAAGGTCTGGGTTTCTATTTAATCTTATATTAGTAAACACATGTAAGAGGGTCTGGAGCACTGACTTCTTGTGCTGGGTTACAGAGATAAGTCACCTAAAAAACCCCTATCTTTGGTATTATCTTGTATTATTCACATCGTTTTTTTCTACACCTCTCATGCTGCGTTTTTTAACCTCAGGCTTTATGCTCTGTACTGTACTTTCTATTCTTTTCCTGTGCCTCACTTCCGTCCATCCATATATGCATTACATTTTCTAGAGCAGAAACTTACAGGGATATAGTTTTTAATCTCAGTATTATTTTTATCCAGCAAAGACTATTTCTAGCTAAAAGTGAATTCCCCCTTTTTTGTATGTTGTCAGCCAAGTCTTTCTTTCTTTTTCTTTCTTCATCTTATTTCCCAGGATGCATTAGTTTTAGACCTACTGAATCCCACCCTAATCAGACACGTTTTTTTCAAAATTAGCTTGTAAATGATTTTGTTGCTAGTCTTCTTCAGTAAACCAGTCAAAGAGGCTAGTTCTCTTCTACTGTATTTTTTTATGCATGAAGTTCAATCTGAGATATTTCAGTCTAAAGACCTGATTCTTCAATGGAGTGCTCTGGTGCTTAGCAGATCACATGGACTTTTGTATCTGTCCTTTCCTTCCCATGTCAGAGTATTGTGTGCAGTACCGGTCAGCCCATTTCAAAAAGGGCATTGCAGAACTAGAGGGGTTTGGACAAAGGTGATGAGAATGATTAGGGGTTTTGTAAAGCTATCATGTGAAGATAGATTGAAACAATGGGTATTGTTTACCTTAGGAAGGAGGCAAAAAAGAAGGTCCACAACAGAAATCTATAAAATAATGCATGCTTTAGAGAAGGTAGATCATGAGTGTCTGTTCTCCCTGTCTCACAATGCAAGAAAACGGGGACATTCGATTAAATTGAAAGGTGGAAAAATTCAAAATAGATAAAAGGAAATACATTGTCACATGTTCTGTAATTAGACTGTGGAACTCATTACCACAGGGTGTTTTGAGGGCCAGAATTTAGCAAAAATCAAAGAAAGATTGAATTTTTATATGGATACCAGGAATATCCATAGTTATAATAGTCTATGCCAGGGGTGGGCAAACTTTTTGGCCTGAGGGCCACATCGTGGTTCCAAAACTGTATGGAGGACCGGGTAGGGAAGGCTGTGACCCCCTAAACAGCCTGGCCCCTGCCCCTTATCCTTCCCCTCCCACTTCCCACCCCCTTACTGCCCCCCTCAGAACCCCTGAGCCATCCAACCCCCCTGCTCTTTATCTGCTGACCGCCCCCTCCCAGGACTCCCTGCCCCTAACCGCCCCCCGGGACCCCACCCCCTATCCAACCCCCCCTGCTTCTTGTCCCCTGACTGCCCTGACCCCTAACCACACCCCTGCCCCCTGAAAGGCCCCCTGGGACTCCCACGCCTATCCATCTGCCCCCTCTCCCCTGACCGCCCCCCCCAAACCTCTGCCCCATCCAACCGCCCCCTGCTCCCAGGACCCCCTGCCCCTTATCCAACCCCCCTGTTCTCCGCCCCCTTATCATGCCACTCAGAGCACCAGGACTGGCAGCCGCGCCACCCGGCCAGAGCCAGCCATGCCGCCGCGCTGCCTGGCAGGAGCTCACAGCCCCATCACCCAGAGTGCTGGCGGCACAGCAAGCTGAGGCCGTGGGGGAGAGGGGACAGTAGGGGGGGAGCCAGGGGCTAGCCTCCCCAGCTGGGAGCTCAAGGGCTGGGCAGGATGGTCCCGTGGGCTGTAGTTTGCCCACCTCTGGTCTATGCTAACAAAAAGCATATGAACCCATCTCTAACTATTAGGAATTAGGGGTAATCTGGCCCTCATTGGTCTAAACCTATCTGCCCACTTCTTGAACCTTAATTTGTAGCATCTCATGCTGGCCGCTGTTGGAGACAGGAGACTGGACTAGAGGGACCATGGTCCAATATGGCAATTCCTATGTTTTTCTGCCAGCTCTTCTGCCTTTCTGCATGTACTTGTGTTAGTGAATACACATTTGTAGTTTGCCTTACCCATTGAGTTTTTCTATTAAAAGAGGGCATATCTTGTTGCTGTTGTCCTTTATTTCCATCAGTAGCATGATGTCACAGCGAGAAATAACCTGCAGCAGAAAAGAGCAAAGGCTTTAAAGTCTGTTTTCGCTCAGTATATTTTCAAGGGTTAGAAAATTTTTGAAAAGAACAAAGAGAAAAATTGATTGTTGATTATTGTGACATGGACAATTACCCCTCCACAAGCCCTAGTGCATGAGGGGTAATCCAGAGTCCTGCCTGTCACATGCGTAATTGGGGGTAGGTTTAGAAGGTAGATGGAAAGTAGCTGTGGTGGGAGCTACCATGGGTGAAGGGTATGTCCTTTCCTCCCAGCTGGCTGGAAAGTTAGCAAAGTGGCTGGTAGTTTGGAACCCACTGCTCTGAGTGGTTTGTTTGTGTTAAAAATCCTTTGATTATGAACCCATTAAAAAAAAATTCCTGAGGAAATGGACAAGCTGCTGCTGGCAAGAGCTAGGGTTGCCGATTTTGGTTGGATGTCTCCCTAGAGGTTTCATCAGAGGACATAATCTTTAATTAAAGATTAATCTGTAATTCCTGGAGACTCCATGACAATCCTGGAGCGTTGGCAACCCTAGAGAGCATTGCTCATCTTCCCCAGCTGGTGGTTCTGACCATCAACCTCTGTTACATTTTATCTTTCTTCCCCATCCTTTGTAGCTTGTGTCCTCTTTGGACCCAATCCTGCAAGCACTTATGTACACAAGTAACTTTACTCGGTGCCTGACCCAATTTCCATTGAAGCCCATAAGAGTCTTTCCATTGACTTCAGTGACAGTTGCATTGGTTCCCTGAGTAATCGGGACTACTTGTGTGAGAAAATTTACTCATATATGTATTTGTAGGATTAGAGTCATAGAATGTCAGCTTTGTGGGACAGGTACTGTAACTAACTATGTTTGGACATAAGACATTATGGGTGCTACTATAATACAATGATGAACTAATATCAGTGTATCAGGGAAATACGGTTACAGCAGGAGACCTGAATGTAACACTGAGGTTTTCTAACTACTTGGCATCTCTAGAATTTGTTCTTTCCTTACATGTGTCTGAGACGTTCCCCTGGTGTTATCTGGACTGGTGATCTGCTAGGTCACTCCCATCCTTGACTCTCGGAGCCAGCCTTACCCTGCTCTGCTGTGACAACCCCCACTCCTGGGCTGTTCACATACAGCCTCTGGCATGTAAGCTGCTTGGATTGTGCAATCGAATGACACTAGCTAATATCTCCAGTCCTAGACACAACCCTAGGAACCTCCCTCTTGCAGTGTCCAGTTATGCCCACTGGACACTGCAAGCTTATATGAGTTTGTCAATTTAACGAAGAAATTGATATGCACCAGGCTTGTTATCCCAAGGGGAGTCTCTGACACTTTTTAAACTAAACACACTGCTTCAGGTAGACTAAACAAACAAATGTATTAACTACAAAGATAGATTTTAAGTGATTATAAGTCAAAGCAAAACAAATTGGATTTGGTCAAATGAAATAAAAGCAAAACACATTCTAAGCTGAACGTAACACTTTCAGTGCCCTTACAAACTTAGATGCTTCTCACAACAGGCTGGCTGTTTGCCCTTCAGCCAGACTCTCCCCTTTGATCAGCACTTCAGTTGCTTGGTGGTGATGTCTGTAGATGGAGGTGGAAGGGAGAGGAAGAGCATGGCAAACGTCTCTCCCTTTTATCATGTTCTTTCTTTCCTCTTGGCTTTGCCTCCCCCCTTCAGCCTCAGGTGAGCATTACCTCATCGTAGTCCCAAACTGACCAAAGGAAGGGGGGTAACTCACTCAAGAGTGCAACAGATCCTTTGTTGCTGCCTAGGCCAGTATCCTTTGTTCCTGTGAGGTTGGGCTGGGTTTGTCCCATACATGCCCTGATGAGGTGTGAATTGCCCCTCTGCTCATGGAGAATTTTTGTCTGAGCTTGTTTTAAGCCATGAGGACACATTTTCAGCCTCATAACTATATACATGAAATCACAACCTATAACATTACTATAACAACAATGCTCAGTACATCATGAGACTTCCAAAGACACCTGAGATGACAAACTTTGCATTGAATACCACACAATCATTTTATAAGGATGAACCTGGGAGTGTAGGGTGTTCCTCTGAGGTACAGACCATCACAGTGACTATCAGAAAGATTTAAATGTAAATATTGTAGGACAAAAGGTGAACCTAAAAACCAAGTCACAAATATCTGTGAACAATCAGGCACAACTGTGCACCCAAGGGACTGGAACAGCTCATTTAAATAGTTCTTTACTTTTTACACAGTGGCTGGCACATAAGGACCCCAATCAATTAGAACAGGCACAGGGTAGCTCTAACCTATGCTAGCTTGTAATGGCTCTTAAGAAGCCATTACACTGACAGGATCACTGGAATATGTGGCCACATCCCTTCTCCATGCCAGCATGCCCCCCTACAGCTGGAAAAGGGTAGCACAGAACAAACTCTAGTAGTTGGGGATTCCCCTACACTGGAAAACCCCTAGCTGTCCAGTTAAAGCTGCATTAAATACTGCTTTGTGCTGCAGAATACCAGAGCCCAGGATCCAGCCCAGATATCCAGTGGCTATTCTATATTAATATTTTTTTATTTATGAAAGGGCATTTGTTGCTCTAAATAGGAAACTTGAATGAGGTATAAAGTATTGTTTTGGCAGGATAATTGGAAATGATCCAATTTCAGGAGAGACTAAGCACTGCTACAAAGTAAGTAAATGTAGTGCAAATCCCTTCTGGTTTAGTTTTGAGACCATGTGGAAGGGACAAATGAGGATATGCTGATCTAATTTTTTTCAGTGGAAGCAGAATCTTCTCTAGCTTAGTTGACATTTAGGAGATAAAAACACTGACAAAAGGCCCAATCCTGTAAACCTTTACTCACATAAGTAATCCCAATGGGACTACCCTTATGAGTAAGGAATGCCTGCATGAGTAAAGCCTCCAGTCATAATTCTAAACAATCCTTACTGTAACCCTTTAGCAGGTAAAATGAATCCAATATAGTATCTGAAAACAGGAGAGTAAGAGCATTTTACTTTAGAACAGGAGAACTAATTACCCAAGACATGTTAGAGAGACAAAGTTGGTGAGGTAATATCATTTATTGGACTGACTTCTGTTGTAGCCACATTGGTCCCAGGATACACACTGACATATTAATAATTGTAGGTAAGAACTGACTAATTCTACTTATCAAAGCTCTAATGCAGTGGTTCTCAAACTAGGGGCGCCACTTGTTCAGGGAAAGCACGTGTGGGCCGAGGGATGTGCTGGCCGCCCTTCCCGCAGCCCCCATTGGCCTGGAGCGGCGAACCGCGGCCAGTGGAAGCCTCAATCGGCTGAACCTGCGGACGCAGCAGGTAAACAAACCGGCCTGGCCTGCCAGGGGCTTTCCCTGAACAAGCAGCGCCTCTAGTTTGAGATCCACTGTTCTAATATACTTTAATTACACCTTTAAGTGCTAGGAATAAGTGTATACATTCTCACTGCTAGAATGACACATCCCAAATCATTATGACCTCTTTAAACAAGGCTTTGAAGTTACAATCCATAATTTTCATGGATCTGAAGGTTTCAGTATTTATGGTTTAATTTCAAATTAACCTGTACTCCTCTAAAAACATTAAGTGGCCTCATGCATGAAACACATTGAAAATGTGATGATGTGTTTTTCTTGCAATACATTAGTCGGGTTTTGAATTTTAAATTACTGCTCTAATAGTACCCGCTTATGAAACAGTTTAAACAACATAGTGTATATGATTAAAGGATTAGAAAACGTGCCCTGTAGTGATAATCTTCTCTTTGGTAAGATAAATAGATTGAGCTCTTTGAGTTTAAGGGGTGACTTGATTACCATCTATAAATCTCTGCTTGGGGAACAAATATTTAATAATCAGCTTTTCACTCTAGCAGAGAAAGGTGTAACACAATCCAATGGCTGGAAGTTGAAGCTAGAGAAATTCAGACTGGAAATAAGGCATACGTTTTTAACTGAGTAATTAAACATAGGAACAATTTACCAAGGGTCGCGGTGGATTCTCTATCACTGGCAATTTTTAAAGCAAGATTGGATGTTTTTCTAGAAGCTACACTCTAGGGATTATTTTGGGGAAATTCTATGGCTTGTGCTTTATGGGAGGGCAGATTAAATGATTGTAATGGTCCCTTCTGGCTTTAGAATCTATGACTCTATATTTTCCTGCTAAGGGGAATGTCTTGTGATGATCATTTCTTAGTGAGACAAGAGCCTTTCAGAGTAATGATTGATTAAATAAATAAGGTAAATAAGGCTCAATGGATTCAAAGGGCAAGATATTTTTCTTGTGCATCAAAGACTCCCAGCATCTCCTAACTCTAACTTTATGAAGGAAATTGCATCTGCAGTTTCTATTGTTACTTTATTCTATAAATAAAACTTCCTGGACATGTGGCTTTGGGCTACAGACTGATTTTTACCATTAGCAGTACAAAATGCTCAGATATTCATTAACTTGAAATTTTTGTGTGTAAAGATAAAATAACCTGCAGAATGATTTAGCTGAAAAGTCCAAAGAGAGTTCCATGTTTGGTTAATCAAATGACCGTACCTTTACAATGACGTCTAAGACTTCAGGTCTGGCACTTTTTGCTTCTCCGAAAGACCTCACATTGAAGGAGCAGATTTTTATGCTCAGAGTTGCATTGAAAAAGAAAAGCAAAAATAAAGAGATGCAGAACATCTTTGAAGTCCTTGGACAAAGAACGCTGGTGAGGAGTGTGTGCGTGTGTATATTGCTCAGACTGTAATTTAAATGAAGTTAACTGTAGCAGTCACTAACCACTTAACAGGAACTACTGGCTTCCTTCTTTTTCCTTTGTTTCTTTATATTGTGACAGGGAACTACTGATAAATTGAACTTTTGCCTCAGGCGATCTCCAGTAGTTTAGAGCCAACTTTCCCAGCGTGAAGGTCCTTGTCTTTCACTTTTGAGCCCCAGCATTCCTTTTCCTGTGTACTAAATACTGCCAATATTCTTATTAATTTATTTGAAGTAGCATCCGCTGTGCGCTAGGTGTTTTCCAAACCCTGAAGAAGGAAAATCACTGCCCCAAGTTGAGGACAGAAAGATAGACTGAAGTCAAGGGAAAGGGAACAGGAATAACAATAGAAAAAATTGTGAATGTCAGCTTGTAGGCAGCATGGGAGAAATGGATCTTGAAGAGGGACTTATGTGTAGGCAAGGTAGGGACCTTGTTGATGAGCTCACAGCATCACACCATGCAAAGGGGACTGCATGAAAGGGGATGGAGGTGGTTGTGTTAGAAGCTGTCAAATGGATGGGCAAGGCTGGGAGCATTGGCAGAGTGCAGTGGAGGGGGGCGGCATTCTGAGCCTTACAAGGGGGAACAAATAGAGAGTGGCAGATTTCTGTAGGGGTTTGAAGGTGGTGATAAGAATGATAAATTAGATATAGTGGATTGGAGCCTCTGACTCCGAGAGGTTCTGTGCAAGACCAAATGCCGTTCTATTACTGTATTTTTCTCTCTCCATCTCATTCTTGATTATCATAATTATTGCAGTAGAGTAATAGAAATATTTCACCTGCACCTAAGTAAAAATATAATAAATAATTACACTTCAAGAAAGCAAGATGCACAGTTGGAGTAAATTGCAGGGAGAATTAAAAGTGTTTTTAATTTGTGCTAAGATTCATCAGCCCACAGTGCAAGCCTGTCCTGTCCTACTGGAGACAAGACTAACTTGTTTGGAGGGTTGTTGCACATGGTAAGCATTTTGCCAAAGTTATTAAGCACTGAGCACCCCCTGAGGATCATTAGGAAATTACCATTGACAGACCCTTTCAGGAATCAGGCCTAATCACCAAATGGAATTAGTGGTATGAGAGTGAGATCATGAAGGGAGAAGAACTGCTTAGTTTGGGAAGAAGGATTGGGCTACAGGTATAACAACTGCACCTCTTTGCATATCCCATATGCTCCCTCTGGTGCTCAGGTATGCAGTGTATTACTAACTCCTGCTGTATTCAACTGGAATTATATACAGCAGAGAAATTTAGATTAATAGACTTTTAAGGGCAGAAGGGATCATTCGACTATTTAGTCTGACTTCCTGTTTACCACAGGCCACAGTATTTCACGCAGTTACACTATATTTAGCCCAGTAACTTGTATTTGGCTAATGCATATCTTCCAGAAAAGCCTCCTGTCTTTATGTGAAAACATCAGGAGATGGAGAATCCACCACTTCCCTAATAATTTGTTCCAGTGGTTAATCACCCTCACTGTTAAACCTTTGTGTCTTGTTGCCAATTTGCATTTGTCTTCCAGGCATTGTTTCTTGTTCTGCCTTTCTACATTGGGTTAAAGAACTCTTTAGTACTTGGCACTTTCTCCCCCTGAAGGTGATGATATACCATGATCAAATCACCTCTTCATCTTCTTTCAAAAGACAACAAACACCAGCCCAAAACATTTTGAAGCCATAAAATCCATTCTGCTGTCTTGCGTGCATTGCTGATAATAAAGAGGAAGCAAACTGGTCAGTGGCTTCAGGAAGGGTAGGAGCTGATATAACAGGTGTAAATGGTTCTCTTCATGTGACCGGATGCCATCTGCCTGATTTTAAAGCAGAAGGAGGAATGGGAGGCAGGCAGCCAAGTTGCCGAATGAAGGCTGCAAATGTCTTACTACTTACCTGACGGATGCACTATGATCTTGGCAAGAGAATGGCATTTACAGGCAAAAACAGCCAAAGAAACCAGCAAAAATACTAACAATCCAAGTCAAGTACTGGAAAGACTTGCACAAACAAAAATGTAAGTAAACATAAATAACAAACTAAAATTAGCCCAAGAATGAAGACAACTCTTAGCTTCTCACGTACAAATTACCAAATGTCTCGAGAGGACAATATGTTAAGCTAAAAAGTCTATGTGGGTGATTCAAATCTTTTTAACTAGGTACAGATGGAACTAGCATAAAATGCAGCACTTGTGGTTGAGTGATCCTGACTAGATCAAAAAAAGTGACAGGTCTGAAGGAAAGAAAGAGATGAAGGGTTAGCTGGGAATCCAGATTTTGCCCACCCTGCCCAGTGCAACATACTGTTGAAGTGGAAACATTCTCTGTAAATTAACTTTCACTATAAATTAATTTACAATTTCTAATAGATACGTAGCAATGCTTCCCCTGCAGAGGCTACCTGCTAGTGTGATATTAATTAATAAAAGTATTTTTAATTCAAAGAAAGAAACCATTGTCTGAAAATTCTGTTCTTGAGGTAACCCTCCCTTTTATTAATGGAAGCAAAAGCAGTTTTTAACTTATGTAGTTGGGGTGTATTTTCTGTTGATGTTTAAACTGTGCAGCCCTGTAAGTCAAAAGGTAATGATTTCCAAAAGTGACTTTATTTTTGGTGTACAACTTGAAATACCTTAAAGGGGTCTGATTTTCTGAAAATCAGATGAGCACTCAAATCACTAACCACTTTTGAAAAATCCTGGTCACCGAGCTGTACAAGATCCACCCTGCTGCTCCCTGCCACATACATACGTGAAAAAAGGCACTTTAGTTTGCTATGTATCTCAAAGAATCCCCACACTAACCCTTCCCAAAATCCGTAGACTTGGTCTGGGCATAGCAGGGAGATAACTGTGGTCAGAAGTTGGTTACTGCGAGCAAGAGTCTAGGGACAAGGGAGAAAAATATTGCTTCATACCCCACCCAAAAAGGCTAAGGCTGGAGGTGCTTATTAGACTGTTCCGCCCTCTCTGAGTACACCCGTACAATTGCCATGACCATGGCAGCCGCTCTGGAGGGGAACAGAGGTCTCAACTATAGTGTGTGTGTGGTACAATCTGCACTACAGCCAGCCAGCAAACCCTCTTCCCTGCACTGCATTCTGGGGTGGTGTTCTGCAGAACAGGCCTGCTGGCTGGGCTGACTAGTGTGAGGGAGGAAACCCTCTTGCTACAATTCTTGGGCTTCCAGCTCTTCTCTCCGAGATCAGTGAAGCTGGTGAGGGGTAGCGCTTAATTGGCCAAGAATTGGTCAGGGAGGGAGCAGTGAGGAAGCATTGGGCCAACATTTTCCACAAAAGAAAAGTGCAGAAGTGTGAAGTGATCTGCCTCTGAGCTACTTGGCTCCTTCTGTTTTCCTTTTGTCATTCTGTGCTTTCTAAACACCCTGCAACAAGTGCTGATATTATTGTTGACCTTTGGCCCAAGCGGTTAACCAAAAATGGGGCCTGGCAAGGTTGTTCCTCTTAGCTGACTTTTCTCTCCCGTTTCTTATCCTATGTTCTTGGTGTAATCTTCTATATGTAAGCGGGGGAATAGTCCTGCTATTGTGGGGAACTTTCCTGGCTTCTGCACTACCCTGGTGAAGTGAGCTAGCGAAAGGATCCGAGTCCTCGCTCCCACTTCCTTTACCCAGTGGCCTCCCTGCCCTTGAGGACTCCCCTTCCACTCTCCTGTCTGGCAGAGTCCTCATAACCCCAACAAGGCTGGGCCCAGGATTCCTGGGGGGCTTGATCCCCAACCCTGCTGTGGTCACCTAGGACAGGGGCTAGGGTGTCCCCATTCCAGGGTACTCTCTCTGCTCTGGGCACTTCTCTGACCCACTGATCATTACATACAATTTGAAGCAAATGCACGTTATTTAATCAACAATTAATTTTAAAAAGAATAAGGGAAAATGGGAAAGGTTAAGGAAACACATCACCCCGCTCTGAGGCAGGGAACATCACAAACAGTGTCTCTGGAATGTCCGGGCAGTTCACAGTCTGTTCCTTGTAAATCCTAGGATGCCTTCTCAGACCCTGGCTGTGTTGCAGGGATGCTGTGGGTTGGACACTCGCTCTGGTGGTGGCCACAGGCTCTAGGTGGCAGGGCCCTTCTTCCCAGCGTTGCCTCCGCCCTGTCGGGGTTACCAATCCCCCTTCGAGTCTGGCCTGCAGAGCCGCCTGTCTGAGGCGTCTCCCTGTGCTGGGCCCGCTGCCCAGGGTCCCCCCGGCTCTCCCCAGCTGCTCACGACACCCAGCTCCAGACTGCTCCTGCCCCAGCCCCACCACTCTGTCTCAGCCCCAGCTGCTGCTCTGCCTTCCAGTATAACATGATATATACCTTTGTGATTTCTCCCAGCAGCCTCACCCTCAGAAAATAATACAATAAGACACTTCTCAGAAGTCCACAACAAAAATGTGATGTTAGCATGCGAGGCTGTTTTGGAGACATGAGGGGCCAAAAACAGTTAAGACATTTAAAAAAAAGTCAATGATAAGGAAAAAATTTAAATGCCGAAAGTTTAAAACCCCATCTCTGTTTTTCCAACTTTTCCAGAAAAATGTCTACCTTTGGCTGAGATGTGGCATGTGACATGTCAAGAATTGCTTTCCTTAGTGGAAAATTAGGGATTAAAAATTGGGTTTACAGAAGGAAGTTAATTTCAATCTTGACTATGGCATGGCTATTTTCATGCCAGAATATAAAAAGGAGAGGGAGAGAGAGACTGAATAGCTGCTGGAAGCATGATGTTTAAGCATGATGAGTTTGGGATTGCGATATTGCTTACAAGTCTCAAAGCCATGAACTTTCCAGGCTCTGCCATTCCGCAAAAGTGCAATGATCCTACATGCATCATAAATGGAATATGCAAGTATCCTTATCTAGGCTTGAGCCTTGCTTTTTGCTTGCATTCAATCTGAAATCCTTGATCCTGGGAATGAAAAGACCTCTGAAGGACAATTTTAAATAGTCAAAAAATTATCTAAAATTGCTTTTCTATGCATGTGACACCTTTGGGGTTTAGAGAGCATGACTCCTTTAAATCTTTTTCCTAAGGGGGCGGGGGAGCAGTGAGAGAAAGGAAGGAAACTCCAGGGGTGGCTCTGAAGCTCCAGAGAGAAGGGCTGCAGCAAGCAGGCCTCTCGCAAAGCGAAGCAGCAGAAAACCTGCTTGAAGCCTGGGAAGGACAGGGCACGGATCAGGGACACCCCAGGACAGAAGCCAGGAGGAGCACTGTGCCAGGGAGGAGTCACCCGAGAAGTTCAGGCCAGAGCTGGACCCAGTATCACCACTGCCCAGAGCTGCCTGGGGCTGTGAGTACTGGTGCATACAACTCTGCATTGGGAATAAGGAGGGAGGCTGTAGCTAGTTAAGTGGGGAGGTGGTCACTGTGTGTGGCTTTGCAGAGAGCGGCAGAAGAGGGCACTGGAGGGGTTTGTTGGGGAAAGTTCACTGGCACCGAAGACGACTAGGAGCACCCAAGACTCACCACTGGACTGGAACTTTGCTCAGGACTCCTAAACTCTGTGTGCAGACACATTGCTTGGTGTCTGGCCTTTCAGACTGTGCTACCACTGGGCCTGTGCGACCTTGATTTAAATGCATGATTTTAAAAAAATCCTGTTTTACTGTTCCCCCTATATTTCCCCTTGCTGTTTTTCTCCTCTCATCCCTCTGTAAATAAATATTTCCCTTTCTTATATCCATTGTACTTTTCTGGTGGGGATGTGTGTTCACTCTGGGGGGTTTGGAACAGATGCCCCTGGGGTGGAAGGGATTTTTCCTGCTGCATTCCTGTGTGCGCCTTCTCTTGGCCAGAGCTGCCTGCAGAGCAGACTCCATCTTGACCACGGGGGCGCTAAAGTTACATACATTAAAATGTCATGCCATTAAAATTGGATATCTTGGGAACTTCTAGAGGTGTTGTGCCTACTCATTTAGCTAGAACTCTGGCCTTTCTGATGGTGCAAAGGTTGCATTTCTAGCCCCAAAGTGTTGAGATATTGGACTTTAAACCTGGCACTTGTGCATTTCACTAGTGCCTACCATCCGAAGATCTCAGGATGGTTACAGTGAGTTAAATCTTCATACAGCTTTGTGGTGAGGGCATTATCTCCCTTTACAGACACCGTAACTAGGAATTGAGACATGTAGGTAGAGGTTAAGACCAAACGTTTTCACCAGTGGTTACTTATATTGGGAGTGCATCAGTTATTGAGTGTCCATTTTAAGATACCTTGGGTTTGATTTTTAGAGGTGTTGAAGGCAATGGAAGGTGCAGGTACTTAGCACCCCTAAAAATCAGGCCCACTTTGGGTATCCACAAAGTGAGGCACCCAAAAATTTGAGGTTATTTTTTTCTGAGAGCCATAACACAGAACAAATGTGATTTTTTGTCACATTGATATTGGTTGGTTTTCTATGGACTACTTGCTTGTTACTTGAAGGTTTGGGTATATAGAATGCTTTCACTTTATCCTGGTGGGGGCAGGTGGAGGGGGGGCACAATCAAAAACACAGCTCTAGTTACTCAGGAAATGTAGCTCATTAAAAGCCAGACTGCAAAGGGAGACTATTGTGATGCAATATTTCTCTATACACTGTTTTTAGCCCTCATTCTAGTGTTCTTTCTGTGCATGGAAAAAGTCCTGGTATTTTAGCAGCAAAATGTATTAAAAATTAATTTAAAAGTGCCAAAGAAAAGAATTAGCAAGGGGAGAGTTGCAAAGGTAGTACGTGAAATGTTGTTACTCAAGCCTGGTTTAGGATCACTGCTTTATCAGACCTGGTTCTGAGTGATGGTCACTCAGAATATTCCAGGCAGCCAAAGAACAGTCCTGTTCATATAAGACAATCTACATTACTTGTGCATCAATTTTGAAGAATCTGTTCCAGCTCTGAACCTTTAGTTCAAGTTGAGGGATAATCTCTCTGAGTTGTTTCAAGTGGCAGCAGCATTAATAATCCACATGCCAAACCGCCAACCCACTAGGACACATAAACATCACCCACTGTTATTCCTGGAAATACCCTCCCTGAAACAGAGATCTGAAAAAATGGTGGATGTGCCAGCAGGTGAGCATACCTGCAAGTGAAAAACAGCATCTAACCACAGACAGGCAAAACTCCCCAGGTCTATGGCCTAAGGTTGCCACATTGGAAGTTTAAAAAAAAAAAAAAAAAAAGACACCCTGGATGATCCTGAGCCCACAAAACTGGACAGCTGGCAGTGTGTACTGAACATGCTTACACATTTTTTAGGACAGCTACCTCATAAAAGGGGTGATCCTGGAAAAAACTGGACAGGTAGCAACTATATGTATGCCCTTGATGATCTGGTCCAACCAAACTGTGTTCAGCACAGGTCCTGAGGGGCAGAGGGCAAAGCTGGCTTTAGTCATGTTTGTAGCTCCTTGATTCTGAGGTAATCTGGGGGATGGTTTGACCCCTGAGGTAATTTAGAGTAGCCTCAGGGCTGCTCCAACATATACTTGGATGTCCATGGCCCCTAAGAGCCATGCATAGAAACTGGGACTAGCCAGAGACCACAGGCTGTCTGGCCACAGCCCCTGAATTGGATTCTGGGAGTGGGGATGGCACAGTGCGAATCTTGTGGACTTCCTAGTCCCTTTGGGCCCTGCCCTCATGTTTTTGCTGCATGTTTTGGCTCCCAGTCTGTAGAAGTATCTGAATTATTTTCGAGTCACTTTGGCTAAGCTTTGCTGCATCTACAGGCCCAGTAGAAGATGCTAGATGAGTGAATATTGTGTCTGCCTCAAGAATAGCTGACAGGTGAAAATGTCTGCTTCTTTCTTTGTCCACCTGAGACAGCCCCTTAAGAAATGTTCTGAAACGTGACCATTCATCAGAGCCAAGTTACCTCTCTCTGGTTCATAGAGCACATCCTCACTTGGCTGAGATGGCACTGTGAAGTAAATGAATATAATGAGCCCCTTGTTTAAAAAGAAAAAATCTGGTTAAAAGTTCACAGTAAATGAGAGAGAATTATCCACCATCCAAACTTTACATAATGGTTGTTACTGAGGATCCTTTATTGAGGCTTTACGCATGGCATTGGCTAGTCCTAACAAGGAACAGCAGCAACTGTAATGTGTTGCTGACCTTTAAAGAAACAAAAACCTTGAATTCTGTAATGTCATCTCTTGCTTTTGTAAGAGGTTGCTTTTGCCACTTTTTGAGAATCAGTTATTTTTCTTGGGTTTGCATTTTTCAGGCCTCCTTTAGGCAGAGACGACACATAAGTGATGATAATGGGGGTCATAATTTAAAGCAGTGGTTCTCAAACTGTTTTTTCCGTAGACCACTTGAAAATTGCAGAGGGTCTCAGCGGACCACTAAATGATCTTTCCAAATGTTTGTACTGTTAGCTAACTACTGTAAAGTGCTTTGGATAAAAGTGCTATATAAAAAAACCTTAATCATTAACGGGTTTTTTTGTTCTACAAATAAAAGCACACAACTCATATTTTAATATCAGTAGTCTTACCTTTCTAGTGTGATGGATGTGCCCTCTCTCCCCCGCCGTGGCAGCCCCCAAGCTGGGGCTGGGAAGGAGGGGGCGTCTCTCCCCCGCTGTGGCAGCCCCCGAGCTGGGGCTGGGAAGGAGGGGGCGTCTCTCCCCCGCCGTGGCAGCCCCCGAGCTGGGACTGGGAAGGAGGGGGGTCTCTCTCCTGCCGTGGCAGCTCCCGAGCTGGGGCTGGGAAGGAGGGGGGGTCTCTCTCCCGCCACAGCAGCCTCAGAGCTGAGGCTGGGAAGGAGGGCTGTCTCTCCCCGGCAGCCGCATCCCTGGAGCTGGGGAAAGTCGCCTCTTTTTCTGGCCACCGCAGCCCTGCACATCCCAAATTCCACCCACCCCTCTTCTCATCCCACTGCCCCCTCCCACCTACCCCTTATTCCTCCCCAAGGCCACGACCTCACCTTACATGTGCGTCTTCTCCAGGGTCCAGGCACCTAATTAGTGAAGCCATGCCTGCGTGGCACCACTTATTAGGTGGGTGGTCCTTCATTCTCTATTGTGTGCGGCAGCCCAGGCACTCCACCTGAATGGAGCTCGCGGACCACTGTTTGAGAGCCTCTGATTTAAAGGATCTGGTAGTGTGGAGTGGGGTTCAGGGCAGGGCATTTAAACCCTGGCAGAAATCTGAGGGGGCACATGACCCCACGTCCCCTCCCTCTACGCGTCCCCTCTGCCTTACGGTAAATGATAATTTTGTCACACGTCTTCCCTCTGTACCACCCATTTCTAACTATTTAAAATATGGGTAAACTTCTCCTCAATTTCTCTGTTACCTTCTGGACCAGGTGAAGTTGGAAGTGTCATACTGCTGTTAAAATGCCATAGACAATAAACTTTTACCAACCACTTAACAAGTGTAATTTGTGTCTGTAAATCTTACCAGAGGGGGAAAAACTCAAAGATGTAACAACCATATCTTTTTTTTTGTGGTTTGTTGGCCCCTTTGTTTACAGTACAGATGCATGTGCTCAGAGCATATGTTGTTGACACTGCACATGATGTACTGACCTGATTTTAGGACTCTCTAATGCCACATTGCAGTGCCTTATTTATTAGGGATTTCTGGTTTTCCCAAGCCTCTCACTGTGAGGTAGCTGGTATGTGTTAATGAACTTGGTCTGGAATGTATTTCTTTGGCACAAATAGGCACTTTCAAACACTGGTGAAAGCAACAAAAATGATGACGCTGAACCGGAGAAGGTGGGGGAAAGACTGTCCCTAAGCAGGGCTGGGCTGGGGAGCCTGTCCTAGGCAGGTGAATAGATTGTGGGGAAGAGCCTGCTCCTGAGCAAGTGCTTATTGGCTTTGGGCGTGGTGGCTGCTGGGCACTCAAGCTGGTTTCCGAGAGCTCGCTACAGAGGAATGCTTAGGTACGTCTACGCTGCAAAGAAAAACCTGCGGCGCCGGTCTCAGAGACTGAGTCAATTGACTTGGGCTCTTGGGGCTCGGGCTGCAGAAATAAATACAGCAATGTAGACATTTGGACTGGAGCCTGAGCAGTGTGGGAGGGTCTCGGAGCCCCAGCAATGTGGGAGGGTCTCGGAGGCCAGGCTCCAGCCTGAGCAGGAATGTCTACACCGCTATTTTTAGTCCCGCAGCCTGTGCATGCGGCAATTGACCCCCTTGTGGAGGTGGATTACCCTGAGCGCTGGGAGAGCTCTCTCCTAGCACTTGTGGGCGACCACACTCGCACTTCAAAGTGCTGCCGCGGGAGTGTTCCCGCGACAGCGCTTTGAAATTTCCAGTGTAGCCATGCCCTAAGAGCATGTCACATGTCAGGGCCCCTGAAGCAGCCCTCTGGGTCATTGTTAAAGCCCTGTGAACACTAAATTTGACAAGTTACTAGTAGGAGTCTAGCCCAAATGGTCAAACATGGTGGTTGCTAACTACTTCCCTGATCAACTGCAGTAGTCTTATAACATGCTACAGCATCTACATTAGATGAGGAAACCATGCCTGAATTCTGACGACAGCGCTTAACCACATTGTGCTTACACACTATCTTAATGAGAATACGGAGTAACATTCTGGAGCTTTCTCCACACCCTCTTACAGAAAGTCTTTCCTCTCTGCTTTTTAGCTGCATGAGGGAAGGAGAAGATAAAGCATTCACTCTAACCGGCTGACAAATTATGGAATCATTAAATTTGAAATTGGTCTATATACTGTACCTAGCAGAAATATTTTCCATTCCATACTAAATGTGGCAATCTAAACAAGACAGATTTGTGCCCTATGCCACAGAGACCCCCTTCCATGGCAAAGCCAATGCAGTTCAATTCTTTTTTTTTTTTTAATGGCGAAACAATTTACAAAGCAAAGAGTAGAATCTGACTGAGTGAATTGCTCTGTGTATAATTGTCTACAACGCATACACATACCATACATGACAGCTTGCTCTACAATAGAAGCTCTCAAGACAAGTCTTAAACATTACTAACAAAGGTATTTCAGCTAAGGGGGAAGTCAATAGGTGGAGACAAAGCATTCCAGGAAGTTTATGCAGTCTACCAAATTGGAACATATTTGCTTACTACAGTTACAATGATCTCTCTTTCTCATCTTACATGGAAACTTAACTTAAACTTAAACATTCAAAGGGTACATGTCCCATAACTGCAAAATACTATAGCAGCTTTTATTTAGTGAAGATGTAGTGTCCTTAAACAAGGAGAAAGCACAACTTTAATCTTTTATAGCTAAACAACATTGAATATATTCAGAAAGCATTTTCATATTGCAAAGAAGCTTTTATATGAATTAAGCTCACTGGCTCAGTTTCCTGGAAATACTGGACAGCCATTTCTGACTTTGTATACTTAAAGTGTGTTACTTTGATTAAAAAACATGTACTCCTAATTGGATCGTAAATAAATCATTGACTTCCATATTCACTGAGTTAGCAAACTTAGCAAATACGACTAAAAATTACTTTCAATCCAAGAAGCTTTCCTGGGCTGGTTGTGATGAAAGATTCTCCTTCTGTTGAAATATTCTGGACTGATCTTAGAGCGTAGCCAGGAATTTAACTGAAGCTGCGAGACAGTTAATATAGGACTGTATCTGATTCATTGTTGCTAGGATACAGAGAGAAAATTTGAATTTACCAGAAATATATCTTCACATAACAGAAGAATCTTATTTTCTTTAGACTGATAGATGGGTTAACCATGTCCACAAAGGCCATAGAAATAACTCAAACTCTCAGTGCCCAAACTGTTCCCCCTATCTATAGGGAAAGCATGGTCCAGTGGATAGCATGCTAGCCTGGGATTCTGGAGACCTTGGTTCAGCTTCTGGGGAAACCTTGAGCAAGTCACTTAGCTTTTCTGTGCCTGGGTTCCCCACCAGTACAATGTGGGTAAACAGCACAGCCCTGTCGCAGAAAGGTGCTGTGAAGAGAAATACACTGAAAATTGTGAGATACTTAGATAGGACAATAAACTGGGGAACGGGGTGACGGGGGGGGGCATATCAGTACCTCAGATAGATATATGGTCTAGAATTGCCTCCCAATCAGGATACTTCCGAAGCTTTAAATCCTACAAAACACAAGCTAGGTGGGGAAAAAATCCAGATGAGAGCATTCCTGTGTTATGAGAAGTCACTTCCAGTGAGTTATAAGGAGGTTGGGGGGTAGGGGGGCAGATAGGGAAAGAGCAGAATGAATTGAGACAGATCAAGGAAGAGTGACAGACTGAAAGATCTGGTGATCAAAGGCAGTGTCTGGTGAAGATGCTGAATCTACCTTGTTACATGCAGAGATTGCCAGGTAGCTGCACTCGGCAGATGTGCCACCATCTTGCTATCCCTCCTCTGATACAAAAAGTTGGCTCCAGGGACAGACCACCAGCATGGAGAACTGCAGGTGGAGTTAACCAAATTTCCTCTCCACCTTTGGACTGAGCTGCAAGGGAAGATAACTGACTTTTCTAAGCTCCTTCTTGATTCCAACAACTACCGTTCTCTGCCTTTTCTCCTCTTTCTCCTTCTCCCACAGTCAGAACCTTTTCTTTCCTCCCCCTTTTAGTATTCCCACCAGCTCTATCTTCTCCTGTTGCTCTTCCCTCTCAAATCCAGACCCCACCTCTGCTTCCTCTTACTCTTTCTCTCTGGTGATGGCTGTCCCAACCCTGGCCCTGCCTTAGTCCTCACCCTTTTCTCCCACAACTTTCCCCACCATCACCAGGGTACCTCTGGTCCTTCATCCTCTAACCTCATACCTGTCCCCACCCTCACACTCTCCCCTCCTCCTGTTTACTTTGGAATGCTCAGAACTCCTCTTCATCTCACACTCTCTCCACCTCCTGGCTCCCCCAGAGAGCTTCCTCCTCCCCCTGTTCCTCTTCCTTTGAACAACACTCCATCTCATCTGCCCCGTCAATAGCACTGTGATCTGTTAGTCAACTGGCTTCCCCCTTCACTATTCATATTAATCTCTGACTTCAACTCTGGCTCTTCCTAGCATCACACACCCCACCCCCAGCAATTTCAGTTTCCATAGTAATGTCCCATCTGGTCCTCCGCCTCCCTCCTCCTTGTGTAAGTGTTGCCTCTGCATGTGGTCTCTGGAGTGCTGTGGTACTAGGCTTTGCCCTGAAACAGTCTTTGGTGGTGCCAGGTGCACCATGCTTAAGCAAGTGCTGCAGCTGTAAAGCCCTAAAGGCTCCAGCACCTAGTGTGTAGGATTCATACAGGGTTCATGCGCTTGGCAACATTCAGGGCACACCCGGAGTGTTGTATAGGAGCTGTGCACACACACCTCCTCTCAAGGGCATGAACCTTGGAATCTCGCCCAGATGACATGAACTGTGGGAAGCCTCCCAGGACTGGGCTCAAGGCCCGAGAGCAAGGAATGCAGTAGATAGAAATTGGTAAATAAGAATGTTAAACAAAGCCAGTGTATTCCTTTTATCTCTTGGAGAATGTAATGCGCGGGGGGAGAGAAAAGAATAAAGGAGAGAGTGGAAAGCTGACAGGTAGAAGTCCGTTGGCAGACCAGCCTGTTTGCTTGCTTAAAGCTTTGTGCTGTCTTGTCATTGAATCGCAACATAGTGCATCTCAAATAGCACTCTGCCAGCTGCTGTCAATGTCATGCTCCTCTCAGTGCCCCCACCCCGCCCCACCTCACTCCCCCAATGTATTTTAGTTTATGTTGATTAGGAATCTGTTTAAGACAAACCAAAATGAACCACTCAAATGAAAATAAGTGTCCACACAGGGGCGTGCACTGGTTTAACTAAAGCAATATATTTTAGACAATATTTAAATTAAACTAGCACAACTTTGTCATGTGGAGAAGGCCCTCAAGTTTAACTAGATTTTATCCACAATGAGACTTCAACCCTTACTGTGTCTTAATAATCCCTTATCTTCTTTAAACTAAATCTTTTAGGAAGGACTTTATCACAAGACTTTTGAAGTTCCAAGTAAACTTATAAGCCCTAGATATCCCTTATCTGTAAGGCTAAAGTTTTTGTTACAGATATTTTTAGTAAAAGTCAGGGATAGGTCATGAGCAAGAGACGCTGAGCCATAGATGCTGACTTTTACTAAAAATATCCCGGGTAAGGGGTAGGTGGGTTCAGCACCCACTGCTGCTGGGGCTCCTGGGTCCCTTACCGCTGCTGCGTGTGGGAGCTCCGGGGTCCCCCTGCCCGTGGGGCTGGGCTACTGTGGGGTCTCCTCGCCCCTGGTGCAGCTGGGAGCTACAGGATCCCCCAACTGCTGGCTGTGGCTGGGCAGCTTCAGGGTTTCCACCGCCCGCCATGGCTGGGCAGCTGTGGGGAGTCTTCTTGCCGGGGCTGGACAGCTGTGGGGTCCGCTGCTCCCCACGGCAGCTGGACAGCGGCAGGGTCTGCCAGCCCCCTGCCGCAGCTAGGCAGCTGTAGGGTCCCCACATCAGGGCGGGGGCTGGGAGCTGCAGCCCTAGGGCGGAAAGTGTCATGGAAGTCACAGATTCTGTGACCTCTGTGACATAATCGTAGCCTAACTTATCTGCTATTTGATTAGCTTTTTCAAGAAGTCCCAGCAACCTAGAGGAGCTCAATATTCCTTACATCACAGAAGCGATGATCACTTGACCCAATTAAGTCACACTAACCCAAGTATTTAATTTATTCTGTATTTAAGTAAATTCTCCATCAGTTTGCCTGGTACTGAAGTCATAAAATGATTTATACTAAATAACAAATTAATATTTAGCGTTCATGTTCAAAGACCTCTGCAAACCTTAACAGAATAACAAAACAAAAATAAAAGAGTGGGGTCAGGTTCCCTGGTCTGCATTTCCCAAGATCTCCATTGGCTCTTTTTTAAAATAATAGGTACCACATTAGCAACTTTCCAATCAGGAGGAACAATTCTTGTTTTTAAGGTAACTTACTTCCAGAAATTATTTAAAACCCCATGGGAGGGAAGGGAAGGCAAGTTAAACAGAATTAATTACGAAGCCTGAAAAAAGGAGATTTTGTAGTTGTGAAGTGGAAATGGAATCACAAGACTACCCACTAAGTAAAAGCATGTAAAAGTTTCCTTCTGCTTTATGTTATAAGAGCTGTCTGACAGCCCGGAGGAACATATGCTGTATCTCCTTTATGAGTGCTCCAGCATGTGGGCTGGGATACTCTTGAAAGTATCATGACTCCCAATACTTCTGCTAGGTTGGGTGATTTGCACAGCCCCAATGCTGGAGATGTGCTAAAAAGCCCATATGAGCTCTGTGCGTTCAATATGAATAAATAAGTAAATAAAGCAAAGAGGAAATTCTTTTTGAAATGTAAGATCCCATTAAGCTTGAAAATGCCATTTTCTATTTGCCAGTTTTGAGGTTCTGCAAGTGACAAGCTGATTTGTTTGTGTTTTGCATGGATCTGAAATGGATATGGTTGTTTCTGTTTCATACTGTCATAAATTACATCTTATGTAAAATACTATCAGTTAATGTTACAGCAACTCTGGTAATAGAGTTCATTTGGTTTCTTCCAAGTCATAAGAGGGTACAATTTATTTAATGACAATTTTTAAAGAGGTTTGTTTGTTTTAAAATACAGATGGAATAGTAGCTTTTTTACAACAAATATAAAATAACGGGGGAAAGTTTTTCCTATTCTAAATAACAGGTTTAAGGCAAATCACATTTCAAACTTCGAACAGTGGTCCAGGGAAAGGTGGCTAACAAAGGATTTTTTTTAACATTAGGTTTATGCCCTTTTTTGCTGCTTGTCTTTTATTTTAGAAATATTAGGAATTTAACATTGAGACTTCCCTGGTTTTATTGGAGGGCCACTGGAAGATCTAGGAGATGTTCATTGTGAGCTCTCACACGGCACCTGAAGGGATGGAGGAGTTGAATCTTTTTAACAAAAATTTCCTTCCTTCAAAATGTTAATTAATTATGGAAGTTAATAATTACACTTTCCAAAAACAAAGAGTTTTAAGCAGTCTGGCTAAAAATCCCTTCCCCTTTCAAATAGCCAATTTTCATTCTCTTGGGCCCAACTCCTGCAAAGCTTTAGGCATGTGCTGAATTTTCTGCACTGTGAGTAAACCCAGATCAAGGGCGTGATTTTTGTGATGTGATCACAGTAGTGTTTTCCAGCCTAGACAGGACCCAATGTTCTAATGTTAAAAACTAAGCAGGGTTATTTTAAAGTTAACCCAAACTTTACAAGTCTTTAGATATATAAAAAAGAAAGAAAATGGCAAGTGCCCATTGTGCTTTCCTTTGTGGAAATGCTGACAGACTCTTAATGGATATTTTTAAGCATTTAGACTCAGTATCTAGATTTTCACAAAATCGAATATTAATAGAGATATTTTAATTTTTTTAAGTTAAACAGTTTATTACTTTATTATGTTTACAAAAGGAGAATCTGATTGGGAACAGGATCTTCTACTTTCACTATTCAAAATAAGCAAAATAAAACAAAACCAAAAATCCACCCCTCCCCCCCGAAGTATTCATTGTGAAAAATAAATTAGAAGTTTCACTATTCATTGCAAAAAGAAAAGGAGTACTTGTGGCACCTTAGAGACTAACCAATTTATTTGAGCATGAGCTTTCGTGAGCTACAGCTCACTTCATCGGATGCATGCCGTGGAAACTGCAGTTTCCACGGCATGCATCCGATGCAGTTTCCACGCATGCATCCGATGAAGTGAGCTGTAGCTCACGAAAGCTCATGCTCAAATAAATTGGTTAGTCTCTAAGGTGTCACAAGTCCTCCTTTTCTTTTTGCGAATACAGACTAACACGGCTGTTACTCTGAAAACTATTCATTGCGTTGTATAACCCTGAACTTTTATTACTCGCACAGGAAAGGAAACGTTTTCATATAGGGCTTTTGATTTGCCAGTGTCCCTTTAATTACAAGAGTGTAGCTTAACTCAGTGACACAAAACGGCGGATTTATTGCTTGCAGAACAAGCCCAGCTGGGGCAGCCTCCCATCAGCTTTGCAGCAGCCTGTTAGTGGCGGTGCCCAGTATGATGTCATGCCACTTCTGCTGATGACGTCTGTTCAGCTCTGGAACCAAAACAATCCAAATGCATACCCAGTGCAGCACCAGGGACCCTTAATCACGGCCCCCCTGGGGTGCCCGCCAAGAGCTGGTCGTCCGTATCTGTGCGCTATGTCCCAGGCAGGCACCAGCCCGTGGCTAAGGGGGAGCAGCTCCAGACAACGGGATATAGCGATGGAGCTTTATGACATTCCATTGGCCCGGGGGGCAGGGCGGGCTGCTGTTCAGACTGAGCCCGAGCATTTTCTGTCGGAGGGGGAGGCTCCCGTGCTCCCTGCCTTTAAGGTGCAGGGACAGAGAGAGAGAGAGAGAGGGGGAGGCAGAAGCAGCGCGCGCGGCAGTTGCGGGGCTGCAGCCCGGGACAGCCGCAGCGTAAGGCGGCGTCGCGAGCCGAGCGGGGCAGCTGCTGCAGGGCCGGCCCCGGGGTGGGGACGCCGCGGCGGCGAAGCCGGAGAGCCCGGGCGGGTGAGGACGGGCTGAGCTAGGAGGCTGTGCGTGGAGGTGCCGGGGAGGATGCTGCTGCTGCAGCGGCCGGGAGGGGAGGGGAGGGGAGGGGATGCAGGCGGCGGCGGCGGAAACAGCTGGGGGCAGCCTGGCTTGGGCCACTGCCGGGGCTTGAGGCGCCGTGTCAGCGATCGGGGCGGGGAGAGGGGCTGCAGGTGCAGCCGGGGGGCAGACCCCGGAGCGCCAGGGTATGTGGTCTCTTCTGAAGCCTGACGGGAGCCGGGCCTGGGCAGCGTGTGGGTGGCTGTGGGGGGGGCAGCCACCCGCGCCCACATTCACCTGGCTCCACCCAGGCACATAGAGGCAGCGTCCCTGGCCCCCTGGGTCGGCGCCGCAGTACAGTCGGACTCCACACATGCATGTCCTGGACCTGGTTACTCCGCAGAGGCGGAAAAGGTCCCCTCAGAGCACTTCGCCTAGCAGCAGCCACGCTCCTCCCCAGAAGTGGCTGGCTTTCGGAGGGTGCTGTGATGTGACCTCACCCGCGTGTGGTCTGTAAAGCGCTTTGTTGTGCTAAACCTTGTAAAACATCCTTCCTGGGGCAGGGGGCGATCGCACAGGAAAGGTGGAACCAGATGGGATTCTATTCTAGAACGTTGTCCCTAGCTGCGGTTTCCTGAGTCAGCACGGCTGTTCTCAGGAATTTACCAAAATTCTGTGAGAAGCTAACACCATGTGTGTCTGTCTGTGAATGTATATCTGTGATGGGATATCACTGGTGTTGCCGGACTGTTGAACAACGTTTGGTGTTTTTTTTATTGCTTAAATTGTGGTTCTCACAAGAAGGGCCTGTGAATTCTTCAGTGCCCTAGCCTCTCTTGTGGGCTGCAGAGATTCACTTGGTCATTCTCTAAAGTGGGTCTCAGGAATTGGCTTATTTAAATTTTTTAAAACAAGATTTTTGCACAGATCCCTGTGCCACTTCAGATATGGACCTGACATAAGACTGTAGGCGTTGTAAGTAAAATGGTTTACTGGTGAAGTTTGTTGAACGCTCTCCAGCCATCAGAATTACAGGCACAGAATGTTTAAGCTTGCAGAAGTTTTAAACTGAGTTTAAATATTTATTTCAGAGAGCATTGAGCACAGTGAGTGGGATTTCTCTTGAGATTATAGGGCATAAGGCACATTCCTATCTGGGAGAATCAAAAGCAGTTTGGGGGATTGTTTTCAGCTGAAAATTCCTAATCTGTTTTAATACGGGGGAAGTCTGTTGATGTACTCAATATAAACCGAAGTGCCTACACGTGACCTCCTGAGCACCAGTGGAAACAACACTGAGCTTCTTCCATAACAGAGTAGGATATGTGTAATGCAGAATTTTCTCATCTCCGAGATCTCAGAATTTGGGCCAGGATTTAAAATAATGTGTTTTAGTGTTTCCTTTTTGAAAGGGAAGAGTTGTTACTAATCTGTGATTTAAAGGGGAGGGGGATTTTGCTGCTTTATGATCTTAGACTTTAATGAAGGACAATGAGGAAGGCTAGGGGAAATTTCTGATGCAGCTAAGCTGACCAGATGTCCCAATATTATTGTGACCATCCTGATATTAAGGACTTTATTTTATATAGGCAACCTATTCCCCCCTCCTGATTTTTCACAGTTGCTGTCTGGTCACTAGATGCATCTGAGAACACTGATATGTCAGGAAGGATTTGTTAGTTATGTATTGCTTACTGTACTGTGTCTGAGCCATTACAGGCAGCTTCGTTTTAGAAGTAATGGGACAATTTCATCAAAAGGGAGTATGTGTGTTGTGTATATGTATGTCTTTCATATTTTAACAAATCAGTGGATCTTCGTGAGCACCTATACAGTTCTGGTATTTAAAAAAAAGTTGTTACGTTCTCACTGTAACTGTTTTTAATTTGAAAGTAGATAAATAGCCACTGAAAAATGTCTCTATTGATTTTTAACATTGGAAAAGCAAAGTGGGATCCATGTCTATTATTTTGAAGAACCCGCCTTCTTCCAAAATGAAATTCTATGCGTATCAGATGGTGTAGTATAAATGCTACTTTGATCAATGTCTATACACTTGGAAAGACATTCAGAATCTGGTTAGGCTGGAGCCATTCTTTAGATTTATTAGGGGAAAGCATATAATCTGTTCCCCCAACCTTTCACATTCATATCCTCTTATATATGAGCAATGATAACTTCAGACATACAAATGAAATAAATAGGGAAATTACGCAACTTGTGTACACCACTTAAAATGTGTCTTTATACATGCTGATGTATACGCATATACATAAGGGATGGAGATTATTTTTGGATTTGGAAGAAAGAAGGGGGCTTTTCTCTGTGACTTTAAGCCAGCTGCTATTGTTGGAATCACAGCCAGTACCAGTTAAGCTTTTCAACAGTGTTTTAACCATGCTGTTGACAAGTACCAGTAATCAGTTGTTGCTGTGTTTTGATAACTGATACTGAAAAACAGGGATAGAAACTGAACCCAAATGACCTGATTTCAGTTTGTTTCTCTTGTGTTTTACAAAGTAAAAACAGGTCAAAGATACAGAGACTGTGAAACTCAGAAAAAAAAAATATTTATTCGTCTTGAAGCAGTCTGTAAATAAAGTCTAACACTAGCTTTTCTTAATTCCATTCCTTTTAGGACTGGATTAAGCAGGATAGCTAAGTGGCTCCTGGACAAGCAGTTCCCTCCATAGCATTTCAAATATTAATAGATCTTAATTTACATTAAACAATTATATGGCTTCTGAAAGACTGCAGAGCATAGCACGTGTGTGAAAAGTCAGAACAGCTGGAATAAATTATAGCAGTATCAAAATGGTACATCAAATTATTTCTTATATATATGGCATTGTAAGCAGAAGATGGTTTCAAAGAGAAACTTCAATTTTTCTTGTGTTATTAGCTAGTTCAGGTTGGGGTTCTGGTGACAGACGCTCTGCTATTGTGGTTTATCATAGCCTGAAAATCCCTCAGCGGGGTCTTACATTTGTATTATGTTGTTTCTTCTCTATTTATTAATATTTCAAGTAAAAATAAGATGGATTTAAATTTTTTGTAACTTTCAGTATTTTTAATTTAAAAATCTATTGCTGTGTAAGTCAGAAATTGAGTGCTCTGGAGCCAAGTAACATTAAGCTAAATATAGACTATATCCAAAATTATTTTGATTTTTACAGACAGTTCTTTACTGATAATGGCTACGTTAAAGTTCAGCGGGCCTGTTTAATGAAAATATATATATGATTTCTACAGAAAGAAAGTCCTCCATGACCTTGCACAGATTTGCGCAGATGGACTTTTTTCTTCCCTTGCTGAACTGGGTCCTAAATTCTCACCTCCATTTTTAGCTTTTGAATTCAAAAATTGTTTGGTATGTCAGTACTCCCAGTGGCGTGTATTATCCTGTGTATGCGAAACACCATTTCATCAAAAGGAGTTTGCCTTGTAGGTTATGTAACTTTCCCCGAGACACATTGTACAAAAAACTGGTGATACTAATGAAGAGTATCAGTGCTCTGTGCATGCTGCTCTGGTACTTCACTGCTTCAGATTTGAATTTCACCACCCCCTACTTGAATCTCATAAACAATATTAAACTAGTTCAGATTAATTTAGTTTTGGTGAGGAGGCATCTCTGTTTTAATTGTGCCACTGAGCGTGCTGTTTTTGAAGCCTGTTTGGGGTTAACTTGTTAAAATCAAAAGAAACATTTGAATTATACCCCAAGAATTCTTTTATACCAATTCACATGCCAGCAAGGAACAAGACCGACTATAGACAAGGATTTTAAACTCATTCAGACTAACTAGCCAGTCTTTTGGCTGAGTGCTGCTGACAGTGCAGTTATTCTGCCATACTCAGTAAGTGGCAGCTTTTCTACTTTTGAAACTTAACATTTTTACATTTGAACAGGTTATTCAGTTAATTGAGTTCAAATGGGGAATAATGATTTATGACCTGACGAATGCTTGGTTATAAATTTCCTTGCTCTTCCTTCTGCTTTTGATAATTATTCATTAGATTATTTTGGACGAAGGGGCTGTTGGGTAAATTCTGTGGGACTATCTGGAACTGCTCTTGAATGATTTAAATCCTGTTTCACCACCTACGTTACTTCTGTCACTCACTTACATGCTGTTTCTGGCAGCAGTAAGACATTTGGGATGACAGGGTTTTATTTTGAATCCCTTTCTAGAGAATGCTTTAATCTTAGAGGCGTGTGGTCCAGTGGTTAGCTCAAATCGGGGCAGCAGCACTCATGGGTCCTAGTCTCAGCTCTGCTGCTAGCTCATTGTAAACGTCAGTGTTTTTCGTTACCTACCTTGCATTGGTATTGTATTATAAGGCTTGCCTAATTAATGTTTAGGAAGTGCTTTGAGGACCTTGCAAGGAAGGCACTGTAGAAGCCCAGAGTGGTGTTTTTCTCCCATCTGTTGCTATGCAAACAACACTTGGTTACAAAGCTCTCGTTGGGATAATTTAGCCTTTGAGAACAGATTGTGATCCAATGACGTGCAGCTTTTAATGAGTGCAAGTCATGGGTTTTGGCTTTTGTTTTAATTTAGTTTCTGACAGAATCAAAATGTTGCTTGTTGTGTTTCAGTGATGGTTAAATTAGCATCCTCTTTTTTAGTTGTGTTGCCTTTTTAATAGCAGTAATATTATTTTGTCTTTTGTTAAGAGCTTAGGTGTTACTGTGGGCTAAAAAAAAAAAACCTAACCAAA
Source organism: Lepidochelys olivacea (assembly GCF_965140295.1). Taxonomy (NCBI): domain Eukaryota; kingdom Metazoa; phylum Chordata; order Testudines; family Cheloniidae; genus Lepidochelys; species Lepidochelys olivacea. Next base: position 24,805,982 of record NC_140417.1, on the reverse strand, counting down.
ACCTGAGGTGGCTTCTGAAAAACAAAACAAAATGCATCCTTTCCCTAAAGGACAAGTTTGCTGCTTTCACTCTTCCTGGTCCCTGCTGGCATGGCATGTGGTGCAGGAAGCCAATTTTGCTCCTGCTGTAAAATTTTTGTTGTCTTTTTAACTCTATCCTTTCTTTAAAGCAACCCACAACACGGTAAACAAGACACTTTCTGGAGGGTAAAAGACATTTTAAGTAGCTTGCTAGTCTGAATCAGTGCCACCTGCAGTTTGGGGATTGATTTGAAGAATTAATTTTCTCTATACGGTTTTGCTTGTATGGTTTTATGCTGCCCTCCTTGCCCTTCCCAGCATACGGGGTGTGAGGCAAGGTGAAGGAGTGCTGGGGTTTGATAGTTCTTGCCTATTGCCACAGCCGCAGATGGCTGGGGAGAGAACCACCCTCCCCAGAATCTAGGGAATGCAATAGGTACTGCTGGGGGAATTCTGTGCCACTGCATGTGCGCAGAATTAGTGTCCCCCTGAGATTTATTTGCTTTCCCACAGAAAAATGACTTTCTGACAGGGAAACAAAGGGAAGCTGCAAGCACAGTCATGCATCACTTCCTAGGAGAGCAGGTACGTCATTTCACGCACCCGGAGCAGCTGGCAGAGAGATAAATTACTGCAGGGTTAGGGACTTTCAGATCAGGCTTGACAAAGCCCTGGCTGGGATGATTTAGTTGGGGATTGGTCCTGCTTTTAGCAGGGGGTTGGACTAGATGACCTCCTGAGGTCCCTTCCAACCCTGATATTCCATGATTCTATGACACCCCAGCCAGTAGCTTCTGCCCTGAGCTGCGGTCAGCTGCTGGTCCCAGCTGGGCTGTAGGCAGGAGAGGACAGGACTTCATCTTCCCCTGCAAGGAGTGTCTGGGCTGTGTCAGAACCCACCCCCAGAAACCGCCCGCAGCTGCAGGAAGCTCAGCATCTTCCTGCCCACATCGCTCCTCAACTGTGTGGGGGGGGTCACTATACGGGGAGCTGCTCCCCCATCCACCCAATGCCCATGTATCCGGACCTCCCATACCCAGACACCCCTGCCAGGCCTCACCGTGTCTATCCAGAACTCCCCTAGCCCTCCATACCCGAACCCCACCCCACTGAATCTTAACCACTGCATCTGGAGCCCCCCTGCATGCAGACTCCCTGCCTCCGGACCCTTACTCCTGCACCCAGACCACTACCCACTGAGCTCCCTCCACTCAAACCCCCACCCCGTGCATCACCCTGAGCCCCACATCCAGACCAACAAATAGCTCCACCTCCACCCCACCAAGCCTCACTCCCCCAGCATCCAGACAACCCCGCCCCCCGCACTGAGACCCCCACACCCAGATCCCTCCACTGAGCCCCAACCAGCTTCACCTGGAAGCCCTGGCAGAGTCCCATTGCCCCTGCACCTGGAACCCCCCCAAAAAGCCTGTGTGCATCCAGATCCCCCCACACTTAGACCCCCCACTGAGCTGCCTGCATCCAGATTGTCCCACACAGAATCCTCTCACACCACACCTGGATCCCCTGACACTGAGCCCCTCCGCACTTGGATCCTGCCTGGTTGAGCCTGCGTGCCCACACTTGGTACGCGTGGTGCAAAGGGGGGGCCCCAGGGTGTTTCTGGGGCAGGCCCAGGCCCAGGTGCTGCATAAGGGTCAGGTGCAGCCTCACCGCTGAGTCCGTGTCCCAGGGGTGAGGGGCCTGCATGGTGATCTCCCACCTTTGTGCAGCCAGTGGCCTGTGCTCCCCACTGCCATGCTGGAGTCTCTGCACTTATTTATTGACAAATTAAACTTGAAGAATTTTAAAATGTTTTGTGCAGCATTTTTAATGTTTTGGCCCAGAATGCTCTTAGGAGTAAATAGGATGGATTGATTTAAATCAAAGAAGTGTAAATCACTGATTTTAATCAGCAAGCAAGAAACCTATTTTTAGGCCATCGATTTAAATTGTGTACTTTTAATTTTCCTAAAGCAAGTTTGATTCTCATTGGTTGGTAACCATTAAAATATGTTGGTTTGCAACTAAATATAACTTTTACACTAAATTTGGTACTTCTTTTTGCTAACCAGGAGCATACACTATTTAATTTATTACACATTTATTTAAGCAATCAGGGATTTGGAGCAATCAAATTTTTGAATTGCTCCACTCCAGCTCCACTCTGGCACCAATAGTGACTGCTCCAGCTCCGCTCCGCCCCCCAACTCAAATGAATTTTTAACTAAATAAAAGAGTGCATACTGTAATTTTGAAAAAATATTATTTTTATTCAGACTTTTAAAACAATTTAAATGTCAACAATGATACAAACTAGAATCATTCATAATTCATTCTGTAAAAAATTATTGCAGCAATCAAGTCGTCTTTCATAGCCTGCTGCAAATCATTTAAAATTAACTTTAAAGCTGAAAGCAGTCACTCTACACGAGCTTAAGTTGTTGGCATGCTCGAAGCAATTCTACAGGCAGCCTGAATGCAGTGTGAGTAGCTGTGAATGGCCTCAAAAACAGACTTAACTTTTAGCCTACCAATAGACTCCATCGCCTCACAATCTTCCCAAAAATTTATCTCGAATAATGCTTCATTACAATTATGAATTGCAGAAACTCGCCGGCGTCTTTCTTGTTTATCCAATTCCTTTTCGAAGGCGTCATCTTCTAAAGAATTGGTGCTTGAATTATCTCCATTTCACTGTGATGGTTGAAGACATCTCAGGGTGGACGCTCGAACAAGTTCAGAGTGGAGATGGAAGTTTGAGACCAGCCTGCTATTTCTGAAGGATGTGAACTTTCTGAAACCGCAAATTCAATTGTTGATGACTCCTTTTTTTGTGTTTCGTTTTCTTCAACTTCTTTCGCTGAGTTCAAATGTAGCAATAGATTTTGTTGTTCGAGTCGTCGAGTAATATCAAGGAGCCTTTCCTTTGCCTTTGTTATTTCTCTTGAGCATATTTCTCTTGACCATGGGTCAACATAAACTCCAGCAAGGAAATTAATATTGTCAAAAAGCTTCTCTTCGCGTTTGTGCACAGAGGATAGAATTCCTTCTGCAATTTGTCCACCATTTTCTTGCAAGAATTTTGACAGGTTTCGCCATTCCTTTATTAAAACTCCAGGGGTTACATCGATCGCTTGAAGATTCACAGTTGTTTGGTTTGGCTTTGCCAAGAGGTCTCGCAGGTTCTTCACTTTGTCCCATTCAGCTTTTGTTAACTTGAGTTCTCTTGTTCCAGGAGCAGCCACTTGTTCACAGTAAGATTGAAAAAGAGAAGCCGATCAATCATTGCAAATGTTGAACCCCAGCGAGTCACAGTATCCAGTGATTGAGTTACCCCATGTAGATCAAGCAGAACACTTTGAATACTTGGGGTTCGTAGTTTGACAACGACTTGTTGAATTTTTGCCAGAAATTTCTTTGCATGTTCTTTGTTCAGTCCATCCCAGATTGCCAACTGAAGAGTGTGAATACCACACCTCATCAGTTGGACTTTTGAGTCATCCTCATGAAGCCATGTTGGAAGTATGAGGCTAGGGTCATTAACCCATTGTGCAGCAGCATCCATGTTGAGTTCGATTTCATCCATTCCTTTAGTTCCTTCATCAGGCAAAATAGCTTCATTTCTGTCCACATCTCTGTTCTCAAAGGTAGAAATGGTTTCATTGTCCTCACTGGAATTTTTGACGGCACACGTCATGTTTGCTGCATTGTCAGTGCAGACGCTCAACACTTGCATTTCACTGATCCCAAATTTTTCTAAAATAGCTTTTACTTTTCACTTATGAAGAATTGTGACTCCCTTCAGTGTCGATTTATGTCCAAGGTTTTTTACCACAGCTTTATCTTTTCCTTCTTTGTAGTACTGAGCATTGATTGCAAGGAAATTTCTGTTTCCACGGGTTGCCGCATCCATTTTCAGGTAGCACAATTTTTGCTCCAAAGCTGTCTTGAGCTCTTTGCGACCAGACTCAGCTATGCTGACAACTAAATGACGAACTGCATCGTGCCCCGTCGAATTCCAAGCTGCCGACCCATTTCACCTACAATTTTTTGGAATCCTTTGTTCTTTAGCTTGAAGGTAGTGAGTGGTGTTGAACTCAAGCAAACCATTTCCATCAGCCCTTCATGGAAAGTATTGGCATCCACAGTGACTGTAGCCTTTGAGGACTTCAAATATGAGTCAAGTTTTGTTTGCTCAATTTTGGATTTCTTTTCAGATGAAGCTCCGCAAAAAATCTTTTCTCCAGGAGTTTTCAAAGAGCCAGATGAACGTCGTTTAGCCGCGTCCGCTTTCTGTTTTGCCTCATCTTACTGGTCCTTTTTGTAAACCAGAGCCTCATAGTTTTCAGGATGGTTACGTTTTACATGCCGCCAAAGTCTGAAACTTTTCACAGCGCTTGCTTCACTTGTCTTGAAGCTAATGGTTTGAGCTCACCATTCACTTCCTTTTCCACCTTGCACATTGCCGATTTCGTCTTTGCTTTTCCCAAAAGCCCAAATTTTGGCTTTTCAAATTCAAAAGTAAGGACGTCATTGAGATCCTTTTCCGTAAATCGGCTATCAATCATCAGGAGCAGATTTGATGTTTTTGTTGAAGCCATGGCCAAATCTTCCTGTGCTGCTACCGCATCCCAGTGTTTCTTGTTTTGATCTTTGAAAAGCAATGAACAAAAGCATTACTTTTTTTTTATAATGTACCTGCTTGTGATATCTTAACCGCTTAAGGTATTTCATTTTTGTCCAGAAAATCCAAAATAAATTCGATCTTATTTTCTTTTTACACAAAATTATTATTAAAGTATATTTTAATATTTTAACATGTTTCTTGCAGTTTTAATGAAGTAAGAAGTATTTTTAATATACATAATTAATATAAATTTTTATTTATAAATTGCAAGTTAGTTTTCCTTGTGAAATTTTGCTGTAAAAATATTTGAAATATTTTCCAAGTTTTTAATTAATATCTCAAAAATGCTTTAATATAGATATATCAATGAAATTTGGTATGTGCCGTAGCGTTAGTAGGTGCTATCGCTGTTCTACAACATTAATTGTTGGGATGTAACGAGGCTACACGTTACGAGGTTGAAAATAAACTTTAACAGGAAAGCGGATTCAAGTTGCAAGCACAGTCCTTTTAGTAAAGAGAGCAAATGTTCAGAAATATGTTTTTGCTTCATCAGCCTGAATGGATTATACAAAATAGAACAAATAACAGGTTCTATCTTCTACAATGTTTCCAGCCTGATAAGGGAAAAACTTGTTTCTGAAAATTTGCTCTCTTTACTAAAAGGACTGTGCTTGCAATTTGAATCCGCTTTCCCGTTAAAGTTGATTTCCAACGTTCTGTCGTACAACATCATTCAAATAAAATTATTTAAACTACAGGCGTCGTGAAGTGGGGGGAGTGAGCCAATTTTATTTAGTATTTTTTAAATCTTTGACTATTTAACAGGTACAACCCTGGAATATGATTTAATACTAAAACATGTATTAAAATGGTACTCTTAATTTATTTTGTATAATTAACTGTTTCTGAGAAAACTGTTTAATCTGCTTAGATGCTTAGAGTGATACAAACAATTTTACTTCTTACTTATTTTTCAACTTTGGAATCATAAATTTTAAATGTAATAATAAATATTAACCAAAAATTATTAACTTATTAGGGAACATAATATTATCACTCGTAGCCAGGGGCAGTCGACATCTAGCCTTTCTTGAAATATAAAATAAAAATGGTCAACCGCCAGTTCGGGACGCCTATGGTTTAAATAATTTTGGATAATGTAATATGGTAGCACATACTAACACTAAGACACAGACATAATTTCATTACTTTTTGAGATATTAATCAGAAATTAACTTTTCATCACCTCCTTGAAGGGACTGTAGCTCCCTTAGGAAGAATTTTAGGATGCGTGTTCATTTTTTCTTAAAATGACCTAAGGATTCACCCTCAAAGTTGTGTTGGATGTTTTCCAATCACTCTGGATAGATCACAGAAATCACTCCTAATTTACGCAAAAATGTTTACTGTATATTTATATGCCTGCTGCACGTGACTTTTTCAGTAAATTTAAAATGACAAACAACGCTACCAAAAGACCATCGAACAGATAACATATAAAATAAGTCCGGCAGAGTGATACGGGAGCATGTACAAATGAACAAATGTACTGGTAATGGGAGCCTGTGGGAGAAATGAGCTTACGTGGTTAATATCTCTTGCGATATCTTAATGTTAATATTGCGTCTTGCATCACACTTTTCCGTAATTGCAGCACTCAGTGCGTCTCGTTGATCAACGCTTACAAAAGAACTATCAGTACATACTTATCTAACTAATCTACACGAGTACGTACTCGCCTAACCTTGGCACAAGGGTGGGAGCAGTCTGCAGTGTTGCTGGATGTCTGATAGTTATCTGATTCTTTAATAAAACATATCTCCAAAAAACTTTGTAATTTTGTATCTGTACATTAAATCTTGATTTTGGCCGAAGTGAGAATAACTGTGACATTACGTAAAGTGGTAAAGTAGATGTTAATATCAGTTGCTATACAATCTGAAACTTTTTGGCACTTTTAGGACTTTCTTGCTAAATATCATTAATTTTGGATTGAAAATGGAAAAAAAAAAAAAAACAACTGGAGCAGTGGAGCAGTCAAGATTTTCTGTGATCCGGCTCCGCTCCAGCTCCGGGCAAAAACCTGCAGCTCCACTGCTCCGCGCTCCAGCTCCAGATTCTTAATTCTTATTTTTAATTATGTTTGAAAATGATGAATGATGCAGTTCTTATTGACTGGATGATTACTTTTTACTTGTGATTTGTGTCTAGCTCTGTTTGGCTGAAAATTCAAAATGCACAAAAAATAGCTTTTTTTTTTTTTTAAATAAAACTACCTGAAATGTTCTGGATACATAAATAAAAGTTTATTTACAGTACTTTAAATTGGGAGTAAGTCAGCTGAAGGCAGTAGAGTTACTTTGGTGGCGTGGAGTGAAGAATAAAGCCCAATGCTATAGTAATGGAAACATCAGTATTTTGTATTTTTCACCCTGATTTAGATTTGAAATTTCAAATTACATCAGTCTTATATCCGGAATGGAAAGAGAAAACATGCACATGTCATTCTGTATCTTCATGTATACATGCATGTGTTATATTAGAGCTTGCGAGAAAGGCATACCATATTTCTATTCAGGTTTGTCAGACGCATTTGGTTTACGAGGGATATGTTTCCTTGAGTAGTGTAATGCTCATTGGGAATATTTAATCATATGAGTTGTAACAGCTGCCATGGCTTACCCCAGGAGCAGACTGCAGGCAGGAAGCTGGTAAACATGACTTTCTTTGCTTGTTGAACTCTAATGCAGAACAGACAGTTGGAACAAATAATACACTTCCTGGTTGCTGCCCCTGCCAGCACACCCCTCTTAAAGGGAATCACATCAAATAACTGGAACTCTTAAGCAGGCTTTCAGACCCTACAATAGACATTAATCAAATGCTGTTTGTGCATTAAATGTCTTTCCGTGTGTTCTGTAACTTGAATGCTACTTTATCTAGAGCTGCTGAGTAACTCATCAAGAAAGCTCAATCTATTATTGTAGGAGTACAAAGAAACGTCCATCTCTCTAATACATTACAGTCCCATTTATTGAAAGGTTGTGGGGCAATATAAAATCTTTGGGGAAGAGGGTTTCAAATAAATAGGAACAGTGGGAACTTGACTGAGTTTTAGTTAATGTGATTTAATTGTACTAATTATTTAATGATAGTTGTGATCCTAAGTTTCCATCTTTCTTCTTTCCTTCAGTTCAGCCCTTGATGAGGCAGATCCTACTGTTAAGTGGATTCTTTCTGTTGGCTCAGAATGCTTTAATCTTCTCACTCTTTTTCAGTGTTTGTCCTCCGTGTTGACTTGCACTTTGTACATGCTTGGAACTAGTGTCTTGATATTATTTTATTACATGAAGTGATATAAAATGTGAAAGGTTGAACAGAGGGTAGTGACCATGTACTTTGAAGTGCTGCTGATGGTTTAAACAGCAGAAATGAACAGCATCTCTGCTACTAAATATGAAAGAAAAAAGCCCTGGAATATAATTTCCTTTTTTTTTCTTTTTTAATAATGGTTTCAGAACGTCATCGGAACCGGTGGCCTGTGGCAGCTGTACCCAGGAGGAGGAGGCTTTTCTGAACCGTAAGCCCTGCTCTTAAAGACTCTGATTGTTATGTTTAAATTCTAATCAGAGAATGGGGTGTTTTTCAATAAATTAATGTCTTTTTGAAAGAAGTTATAGTCAGTGTTCTCCATCTGCTGCACACCCACCTACTGTCTAAGTTAACAAAGCCAGCCTCACAGTTAAATGTGCTATTTGTGAGATCTACAGCAAAGCAAAGGCTAAATAGTGGCTGTAAGCCACTGTGCATGCGGTGGCAAACTGGGAAAGTGCATTGCCCAAGCAGAAACTCTAAGGCAGGGGTTTTCAAACTTTTTTCCTCGTGACCCAGTTGAAGAAAATTGTTGATGCCGTGACCCAACGTAATTATATCTTTTGACTAGAGTTTTCATAAAATCATAATATTGCAATACATTCCAGCTTAACCCACTTTACATAACTAACACTAGACAGGTTTCAGAGTAACAGCCGTGTTAGTCTGTATTCGCAAAAAGAAAAGGAGGATTTGTGGCACCTTAGAGACTAACCAATTTATTAGAGCATAAGCTTTCGTGAGCTACAGCTCACTTCCTCAGATGCATATCGTGGAAACTGCAGCAGGCTTTATATATACACAGAGAATATGAAACAATACCTATTCCCACCCCACTGTCCTGCTGGTAATAGCTTATCTAAAGTGATTTCCAGCACAAATCCAGGTTTTCTCACCCTCCACCCCCGCACACAAATTCACTCTCCTGCTGGTGATAGCCCATCCAAAGTGACAACTCTTTACACAATGTGCATGACAATCAAGCTGGGCTATTTCCTGCACAAATCCAGGTTCTCACATCCCCCCACCCCCATACACACACAAACTCACTCTCCTGCTGGTAATAGCTCATCCAAACTGACCACTCTTCAAGTTAAAATCCAAGTTAAACCAGAACATCTGGGGGGGGGGGGTAGGAAAAAACAAGAGGAAACAGGCTACCTTGCATAATGACTTAGCCACTCCAAGTCTCTATTTAAGCCTAAATTAATAGTATCCAATTTGCAAATGAATTCCAATTCAGCAGTTTCTCGCTGGAGTCTGGATTTGAAGTTTTTTTGTTTTAAGATAGCGACCTTCATGTCTGTGATCGCGTGACCAGAGAGATTGAAGTGTTCTCCGACTGGTTTATGAACACTTCTGCCCCTCCACCCCCACGAACATGATACAGTTCTGTGGTGACCTAGAATCCTATTTTCGACGTCTCCGACTCAAGGAATATTTCCAAAATACCTCTGAACAGCATACTAATCCACAGAGGTCTCCCTACCAACACTACAGAAAGAGGGATTCTAGGTGGACTCCTCCTGAAGGTCGAAACAGCAGACTGGACTTCTACATAGAGTGCTTCCGCCGACGTGCACGGGCTGAAATTGTGGAAAAGCAGCATCACTTGCCCCATAACCTCAGCCATGCGGAACGCAATGCCATCCACAGCCTCAGAAACAACTCTGACATCATAATCAAAAAGGTTGACAAAGGAGGTGCTGTTGTCGTCATGAATAGGTCGGAATATGAACAAGAGGCTGCTCGGCAGCTCTCCAACACGAGTTTCTACAAGCCATTACCCTCTGATCCCACTGAGAGTTACCAAAAGCAATTACAGCATTTGCTCAAGAAACTTCCTGAAAAAGCACAAGATCAAATCCGCACAGACACACCCCTGGAACCCCGACCTGGGATATTCTATCTACTACCCAAGATCCATAAACCTGGAAATCCTGGGCGCCCCATCATCTCAGGCATTGGCACCCTGACAGCAGGATTGTCTGGCTATGTAGACTCCCTCCTCAGGCCCTACGCTACCAGCACTCCCAGCTACCTTCGAGACACCACTGACTTCCTGAGGAAACTACAATCCATCGGTGATCTTCCTGATAACACCATCCTGGCCACTATGGATGTAGAAGCCCTCTACACCAACATTCCACACAAAGATGGACTACAAGCCGTCAAGAACACTATCCCCGATAATGTCACGGCTAACCTGGTGGCTGAACTTTGTGACTTTGTCCTTACCCATAACTACTTCACATTTGGGGACAATGTATACCTTCAGATCAGCGGCACTGCTATGGGTACCCGCATGGCCCCACAGTATGCCAACATTTTTATGGCTGATTTAGAACAACGCTTCCTCAGCTCTCGTCCCCTAAAGCCCCTACTCTACTTGCGCTATATTGATGACATCTTCATCATCTGGACCCATGGAAAAGAAGCCCTTGAGGAATTCCACCATGATTTCAACAATTTCCATCCCACCACCAACCTCAGCCTGGTCCAGTCCACACAAGAGATCCACTTCCTGGACACTACAGTGCTAATAAACAATGGTCACATAAACACCACCCTATACCGGAAACCTACTGACCGCTATTCCTACCTGCATGCCTCCAGCTTTCACCCTGACCACACCACACGATCCATCGTCTACAGCCAAGCTCTGCGATACAACCGCATTTGCTCCAACCCCTCAGACAGAGACAAACACCTACAAGATCTCTGTCAAGCTTTCTTACAACTACAATACCCACCTGTGGAAGTAAAGAAACAGATGGATAGAGCCAGAAGAGTTCCCAGAAGTTACCTACTACAGGACAGGCCTAACAAAGAAAATAACAGAACGCCACTAGCCGTCACCTTCAGCCCCCAACTAAAACCCCTCCAACGCATTATTAAGGATCTACAACCTATCCTAAAGGATGACCCAACACTCTCACAAATCTTGGGAGACAGGCCAGTCCTTGCCTACAGACAGCCCCGCAACCTGAAGCAAATACTCACCAACAACCACATACCACACAACAGAACCACTAACCCGGGGACTTATCCTTGCAACAAAGCCCGTTGCCAACTGTGCCCACATATCTATTCAGGGGACACCATCACAGGGCCTAACAACATCAGCCACACTATCAGAGGCTCGTTCACCTGCACATCCACCAATGTGATATATGCCATCATGTGCCAGCAATGCCCCTCTGCCATGTACATTGGTCAAACTGGACAGTCTCTACGTAAAAGAATAAATGGACACAAATCAGATGTCAAGAACTATAACATTCATAAACCAGTCAGAGAACACTTCAATCTCTCTGGTCACGCAATCAGAGACATGAAGGTCGCTATCTTAAAACAAAAAAACTTCAAATCCAGACTCCAGCGAGAAACTGCTGAATTGGAATTCATTTGCAAATTGGATACTATTAATTTAGGCTTAAATAGAGACTTGGAGTGGCTAAGTCATTATGCAAGGTAGCCTGTTTCCTCTTGTTTTTTCCTACCCCCCCCCCCCCAGATGTTCTGGTTTAACTTGGATTTTAACTTGAAGAGTGGTCAGTTTGGATGAGCTATTACCAGCAGGAGAGTGAGTTTGTGTGTGTATGGGGGTGGGGGGATGTGAGAACCTGGATTTGTGCAGGAAATAGCCCAGCTTGATTGTCATGCACATTGTGTAAAGAGTTGTCACTTTGGATGGGCTATCACCAGCAGGAGAGTGAATTTGTGTGGGGGGGGTGGAGGGTGAGAAAACCTGGATTTGTGCTGGAAATCACTTTAGATAAGCTATTACCAGCAGGACAGTGGGGTGGGGTGGGAATAGGTATTGTTTCATATTCTCTGTGTATATATAAAGCCTGCTGCAGTTTCCACGATATGCATCTGAGGAAGTGAGCTGTAGCTCACGAAAGCTTATGCTCTAATAAATTGGTTAGTCTCTAAGGTGCCACAAGTCCTCCTTTTCTTAACACTAGACACTAGCTTTAGTAAGCCTATGGTAAGGAGTGTGGGAGGTGGCCCAAGGTAGGGCCGAGGGTGAGGTGCAGAGGTGAGTGCTCTGTCTGTGGGTGAGGGCTCTAAGGTGGAGCTGGGGATGAGGGATTCAGGGTGCAGGAGGGGGCTCAGGACTGGGGCAGAGAGTTGAGATGCGGGGTGGGGCCAGGGATGAGGGGTTCAAGATGCAGAAGGGGGCAGGGGGTTGGGGTGGGGCCAGGGATGTGGAGTTTGGAGTGCAGGCAGGCTGCCACAGGGCTGGGGCCAGAGGACTCCCCCCAGCCCTCTCCCTGTAGACAGCAGCTAGCTCCAGGGGAGGGGCCTTTCTCTCTCCCTGCCCGCAGCACAGAGCTCCTGGGGAAGGGGCCCCTTTCTCCTCCTGCTGCAAGAAGCACAGAGCAGCTCCGGGGGAAGGGCCTCTCTCTCCCTCTGCATGGTGCTCCAGGGGAAGGGTCCGAGTCCCGGCAGCAGCGAGCTCCGGGCTGGGGGAGAGGCCCGCAGCAGCCCTGCAAGCCCCAACTTGCTCCCCTCCCCGGTTCCCGCTCACCCCTTACCTCTCTCCTCTTTAGGTCCCTGCTGCACGGCCCTTTAGAGCTGGCGCGCGGCAACAATCATTATAATTTGAATCAGCAAGGCGACCCAGTGACTGACATTCCGTGACCCAGTACTGGGTCCCGACCCGTACTTTGAAAAACACTGCTCTAAGGTGTTTGCGCACCCCTCAGTCAAAATTTTTTGAGCACGCTCCCCCAATATATGTATATTTATTTATCTAAGGGGGCCCCGGGGCCCTGGCCTGCAGCTCTAAAGCCCCTTTCGGAATGCGGACCTGAGAGCACGGGCCGGAGGACTCAGGAGGAGCAGGGACAGCTGCGCAGCCAGCAGCCGGAGAGAAGCGGCGCTTTCCCCTTCAAAGCGACACTTTGGCCGGCTTTGAAGGGGAAAGTGCCGCTTCTTTCTGGCTGCACGGCTGTCCCTGCTCCTCCACGGGCTGGGGGACTCAGGGCTGCCCCCCTCCCCTTTTTTTTTCCCCCCTCCGGCAGTGCTCCTCCTGCCATGCCGCCCTTTTGCTCTGGTGGCAGTCCTCCTGCTGCACTCCCCAATCGATCGTCTTGCGCACCCCCTGGGGTGCATGCACCCCACTTTGGAGACCACTGCTCCAAGGCACCATACCCAAAGCTGGCACATTGCCTCCAGGAGCAATGGTGGAGTATAGCTTTTGCTGTACCCCCCTGAAAGCTTGCAATGTGTGCTCCCTGCCTTCTCCCACAAACTCCTTATACTATGCCATAAAGGAGAGAGGGGGGTCCTCACACCTCTAGGTGTTACAGCACCACTGAATTACTAGAGACCCTACGTCCTCCTGTCTGGAGAGGATACAGGCTGGGAGTGTGCTGTTCTCCTGCACAAGGGTAAAGGGAGGAGAGCCCCTACATACTCTCCTCAACCTTTTACACATCCACAATGTGGCCCTGAGTAGCGAAAGTGCCTGGGACATTTCTGGGTTAATGCCCTTGGAAATTAGACTGTTTTTGTCTAAAAAACAGAACATTTTCTTCAGCACTCTTTCCCCCAGCTAATCTTAGCCATTATATTTTAAAATATGTTTCTTAATTTTAATATAAAATATGACCCAGTAGTACAGCTCCAGTTCAGAATAGATTGTAAATACAATGTTTGATTCCTGTTCGGCAACGTAATATACCAGCTGTAGCAGCTACTGTAACGCCTCAAAATAATCAAAACCCATCTGGAGCAAAACAGAAGTAGGATTATCCATGGGCCCTATTGTGAGAAGTTGAGCAGTAGTACTGGGAGGTGGGTGGTTAGTGAACCTTGGATTTAAATATGCTTGGATTTATAATTCATTCTTGTGAGGAGGCTAGCATTGAGAAATGGATGGTATGGCAGATGTTCAGCATCAGGAATTAAGGGATATGCCCAGGATATCTGTGTGCCAGGGTTTAATCCTTCAGTAGTAAAGTGCATGCATGCTGTTTAGTGATGAGAGTATAGAAATAAAGGAATCCCACATTATGCTGTACAGACAGTTGCATTTGAAAAGCAATTTGTATTAGCAATCCCAGAACATGGAAGTTCTTTGAGATCTTGCATTTGGAGCACTCTGAGGTTCTGGCAGGGGGCCTTTTAACATAGCTCTTGGGAACAATATATTTTCAGTTTAGTACGAGGATTTGAATGCTCTGCTATTTTCTAGAGAAGGGGACCAATTTGACTCTTCTGAGGGCCTGCAGACAAAGAATGCTATGCCAGGTCTCCTTCCCAGACTTCCTTGAGATCTTTAAGAGGCTCTACTCCTTGATTATCAGCTGCCTGTCTAAAGCAGAAATGAGTCTGACTCAGGACACATGAGGTTGAATTTTAGGTCAGATATTGTATGCTGTGAATCTCAGACTTGGTATGGAGGCTGGGAAGGCTAATTGGGTTAAATGAATGCTTAATAAGAGCTTTCTTACCCCAGTCTTCAGATTGGGGATAGCATGATGGTAGGGAGGGGGTGAGAATTTATGTTTTGCAAAGTGCCATAGCAACTAAATTATGACCAGCTGTCTTAGCTTCATCCGAGAAGATGAGATTGCAGTTTTTAGGGTCAGTTTGGGTCTGAAAGAAATAGGGTTTTAAAACTGAAAACAGTTTGCTGTGTTCCTGACCAATATCTGTTGTATATTACAATATCTGTTGTATGTTTAATGCCTTCCTCTTATCTTGGCAGCCTTTCCTTCATTCACTATTTTGTTGCTAACCTCTGGTTCTTATTTAACATATGCAGGTGAGGTAGAATCTTAAAGAACAATATGGACCTTGATGTGTTAAACATGTTTGTGATAGCAGGAGGCACTCTGGCTATCCCCATTCTGGCATTTGTAGCATCCTTTCTCCTATGGCCTTCTGCACTGATCAAAATCTATTATTGGTAAGTTAAAGTATAAGAATATTAGCATGGAATGATTATTTTTGGTTCACACTATAACGTAGATTTAAAATGTGTGGTTGCCAGATAGACTGAGTGCTCAGTAAGTCCCACTTATCTTAAAGATGCGGTCCCCATTGATTTTATTGTTTATTATTCATATTCTTAACTCGTGATCATACAGTAGTACATGGGTCCTCAGACTCGGGTGGAGGGCCCCATTATGACGAGTGCTGTACATACACATAGTAAGGAACGGCACTTGCCCCATAGAGCTTACAATCTAACTAAACAATGAAGATAAAGGCTGGGAGAGAGAAAGTATTAATTATCCTGATTTTGCAGATAGGGACCTGAGGTATAGAGAAATTGAGCAACTTGCCCAGGGTCACATATGAGCAGTGACATTGGAACAGTTTTTACAGAGAGGGTGCTGAGAGCCATTGAACAAAACTGTAAACCCTGTGTATGATAGAAACCACGTCAAGCCTTGGCGTGCTGCTGCACCCCTAGTTCCAGCACCCCTGCATGTGAGGTCACTGTCAAAGCCAGGTACTGAACCTTGGTCTCCTGAGTCCCAGAGTTCAGTGTTGTGTTCTCTTCTAGCCCATAGAGATGAGTAACGGAGGAGTCCAGCTTTAATACATTTCAGAAGACAGGATTGTTTATTGACAAGGCATGTTATGAAAACTTCCCAAAATCTCAGTCAGCTATTCTTGATACCAAGGTACACTGGCACCTGGGGGAAGTATTCTTAGGGCCCGTAATATAAAATTAGATGAAGACTTTAACATGTGGATGGAGTTTTATTATAATAGATTTGTTTTACTCTTAAAAAACATAACTTTAAAACACAGACTGAAGGAATACTATCATTCCTTATCACACTCTCCCAACTGAGGCTTTTTGGGTCATGTCTTTGTTGCAGGTTGCTAGGCAGGGCTTGATTATCCGGGTTGCTTTCATTTGAGAGGGAGGGCTGCCCATGGGAACTGGTGTCATTTGCACTTTTCACGGTACGGGAGAACAGACTGGGGGAAAATGGCCTGTTGGACACCCTCATCAATCAGGAAGGCTATCTGGATCTTGTGGGCAGGAGTGATTGTCGCAATGGGACCAGAATGTGGGTTCAAGCAGAGCAGAGAAACAAAACAAGGTGTGGGAGAGAATTAAAAGCAAGAGAGCAATTGATAGAGGCTTCATGATTCCTCTGTGAACTGGGACAGGGCAATCTTCCAGCAAGACAGAGTGGAAACCTGGTAATTTCATGCTCAGGACAAATAGAAGTGTTATGCTCAGGAGAAGTAGAAAACCCCGGTGCAGCAGTAATCTGCATTGGTAATGCAGTTGTCAGAGTCTGTGCAACTCCTCTTGACATCTCATGACAAAGCTGCATTTCTGTGAGTCATTCCTCTGCTAAGGAGATGATGGTAATGGGCTCTCACTGAGAGAAACATTAATGGCTCTAAGTTTGTTCCCCATCACAACTGTATTCAGAGTAACAGCCATGTTAGTCTGTATTCGCAAAAAGAAAAGGAGTACTTGTGGCACCTTAGAGACTAACCAATTTATTTGAGCATGAGCTTTCGTGAGCTACAGCTCACTTCATCGGATGCATACCGTGGAAACTGCAGCAGACATTATATACACACAGAGATCATGAAACAATACCTCCTCCCACCCCACTGTCCTGCTGGTAATAGCTTATCTAAAGTGATCATCCTGCTGGTAATAGCCCATCCAAAGTGACAACTCTCTTCACAATGTGCATGATAATCAAGGTGGGCCATTTCCTGCACAAATCCAGGTTCTCTCACCCCCTAACCCCCCTCCAAAAACCACACACACAAACTCACTCTCCTGTTGGTAATAGCTCATCCAAAGTGACCACTCTCCCTACAATGTGCATGGTAATCAAGGTGGGCCATGTCCAGCACAAATCCAGGCTTTCTCACCTCCCCCCCACCCCTTTTTTTCCCGGGGACACACACACACACACACACAAACTCACTCTCCTGCTGGCAATAGGTCATCCAAACTGACCACTCTCCAAGTTTAAATCCAAGTTTAACCAGAACGTCTGGGGGGGTGGGGTAGGAAAAAACAAGGGGAAATAGGCTACTTTGCATAATGACTTAGCCACTCCCAGTCTCTATTTAAGCCTAAATTAATAGTATCCAATTTGCAAATGAATTCCAATTCAGCAGTTTCTCGCTGGAGTCTGGATTTGAAGTTTTTTTGTTTTAAGATAGCGACCTTCATGTCTGTGATTGCGTGACCAGAGAGATTGAAGTGTTCTCTGACTGGTTTATGAATGTTATAATTCTTGACATCTGATTTGTGTCCATTTGTTCTTTTACGTAGAGACTGTCCAGTTTGACCAATGTAAATGGCAGAGGGACATTGCTGGCACATGATGGCATATATCACATTGGTGGATGTGCAGGTGAACGAGCCTCTGATAGTGTGGCTGATGTTATTAGGCCCTGTGATGGTGTCCCCTGAATAGATATGTGGGCACAGTTGGCAACGGGCTTTGTTGCAAGGATAAGTTCCTGGGTTAGTGGTTCTGTTGTGTGGTATGTGGTTGTTGGTGAGTATTTGCTTCAGGTTGCGGGGCTGTCTGTAGGCAAGGACTGGCCTGTCTCCCAAGATTTGTGAGAGTGTTGGGTCATCCTTTAGGATAGGTTGTAGATCCTTAATAATGCGTTGGAGGGGTTTTAGTTGGGGGCTGAAGGTGACGGCTAGTGGCGTTCTGTTGTTTTCTTTGTTGGGCCTGTCCTGTAGTAGGTGACTTCTGGGAACTCTTCTGGCTCTATCAATCTGTTTCTTCACTTCTGCAGGTGGGTATTTTAGTTGTAAGAAAGCTATTACCAGCAGGACAGTGGGGTGGGAGGAGGTATTGTTTCATGATCTCTGTGTGTATATAATGTCTGCTGCAGTTTTCACGGTATGCATCCGATGAAGTGAGCTGTAGCTCACGAAAGCTCATGCTCAAATAAATTGGTTAGTCTCTAAGGTGCCACAAGTACTCCTTTTTCTTTTCATGACAACTGTATTGTGACTGTACTTACAATAGCCTGGCCAGTCTTATTTCAAAATGGCTAGGCTGCAGAACAAACACAAGGTACCTTCATGTGGTAACTAACATGTGGCCTGTCAGTTTCTTGAATATGAATGTTAATCTGAGGGTTCTGATTTGTATCAGGTTACACAAAGCTTCTTTGAAGCCACATCTTTCCTCATGATTAAGAATATAATTTGAAATGTGAAAACTGTTAGTTACAGAAAGAAGGTTCCCAGCTCTCTCTCTTTCTTTGCAGTGGCGTGTTGAAGACAAGTTGTATAATTTTCCTCATTATCCTATTGTACCCCATCCTTTCCAATAACAGAAGAGAACCACACTAGTTCTTTAGTCTTCATGGAAACGAGATGAAGCAATGATGATGATTGCAATCCCTCTGTTTATTTCAGATGATGGTTTAAACAGAAAATATTCCTTTAAAAATGCCTCATCTGGCATTCCAGTTGTGTTAGTTCAGCAGGATTGCTGTACCTGATGTACAGTTAACAGTATGAGTTGTTTTAATTTGGTCACTCATCAGTTCCACTCTACTGCTGAGGTATCTTAAAGTCAAACTGATCTTCCGTAGAAATTTCTGACCATAGTGCAATTTGTAATCCCACTTCCACTCATTCAGGCAAGGCAGCAGTATCAATCTCTCTCTCTCTCTCTCTCTCTCTTTTTTTTTTTTTAATGGACAGACATGTAGGTCTAACAGATTTATTCTAAGTAATCTCATAATCTTATGTATTCAGGCAACTGAAGGTTAAAACTGGCAGGATGTAATCAAACCCTGGAATACTGGTAACTAAATTTGTGTAAGGAAGAATTCCTTTTCTTCACGCATCACATCAGGAACTGTGAGGCAGAATGATGCTTCTGCAAATGATAGCTAAAAAATATCACCAATTCTCTGCTATGGAGATGTCAGTCCAGATGCTGGGACTTCTGTGTCCTCTGGCTTGTATAAATCCGATTGGCAAAAGAGGATTAAATAAGTTTCACTTCCTTTGTAGATGCTTTTCCTATTTTTTTTAAATCTCTATTCTGTGTGTCCTGGGAATGTGTCTCCATAGTGCCCTATAACCAGTAGAGTTATCAGCAGCCATTGCTGTAACAAAGATTGTGCAGACTTGTTTACGTAGATTGTAAACTCTTTGGGGGCAGGCACCATCTTTTGTTCTGTGTTTGTACAGCATTGAGCACAACAGGGCCCTGGACAATGACTAGGGCTCCTAGGTTCTACAGAAATACAATTAATCAACAAGAAGAAGTAGCACAAGCCTATTAACAGACAACGTGAAGGCAGGTGCTGCAGAAATTAGTATTTTGGTGAGTGAAAGAAACAAAGATGCTTTTTCACTCCCATGATTAGATTGTGGAACTCGTTGCCACAGGATGTCATTGAGGTCAATAATTTAGCAAGATTCAGAGTGGGATTGGATGGTGATATGGATAACAAAATATCCATAGTTGTTATAGCAGTAAAAGAAGAGTTTTGGAAAGGATACAAAACCAGTCATCAGGGTTTAAGCCAATCTCTCAACTAGTTGGGGTTAGGATGAGGCCTTCATGGAGAGGCAGATTACCCCAAATCTGCCTATTCTGGGCTTTCTTGCACCTTCCTCTGAAGCGTTTGGTACTGGCTGTAGTCACAAATAGGGTACTGGACTGGATGGACCTCGGGGCTGGTCCAGAATGGCAGTTCCTATGGTCTTGAAAATATTTAGTCAGTGGAGACATAGGCAAGAGTTTCAGAGTAGAGACGATGATAAGAAAAGGGCTCATGACAGAGAGCTCTGAGGAGCCAGGCTAAGTAGGGAGGTAAGAATGTGCTAGATGTTTTAAAAAATGAGAAGATGGGGGGAGGATTTTTCTAAAGAGATAAATGCCCGTTTCTTTCTTTTCTAAGCTTAACTTTGAGTCTACATCTGCAGTAGCTGGATCTGTAATGCCTGGACATAACTACGAATCGTGGAGGAGTCTTGTGTACATTTTGTTATAGAATATCCAGCCGTTCTCCCCCCCTCGCACGCCCCCGCTTCCTGTGAATCTTGTTTCTTCAGCATTTTTATTGTTTAATTTGTTGTTTATTCTGTTCATTAGAAATTTGTTTTTTTGTTCTCAAATCATATTCTCTTTGTGCACCTGTAGGAGGGAATGAGAGGGAAAGTATTGTGGCTACTACATAACCAAACTCAGTCCCCTTTCAATCCATGGACAATTTCCCCTTCTCAGGGTAGACTGAGCTCTTGGGAGCAGACTGAGGTCACAGACCTGACAGGGGTAGCCAGTGACAGCAGGTTGCATCTCTTTTCACCACACCATTCAAAACCTGTTCTCTTTGTCCCCCCATTCCCTCTCTCCCCTCCCCATTCTTGTTCTTACGGGTTGCACTAGGTCTACAATGAGCTACACTCTTAATGATAGAGGCCATGGCCTTAGTTTGTAGTTGGGGTGCTACAGAATGACTTTTTCCTTCTCACCTGCTTTTGGTGTGTGTCTCCCTGCAGGGTTTGAGATCTGAGACTGCTCCACTGCCATCTGGCAGTGGATCGCTCCTCCTTTGCTTTGTGTGCTAATCCGTTTAGCTGCCATTCCTGCCGCTGCTAATAGCGTTAACACCTTGTGAGGGATCAGTTCAGCTTTGGACAGATTATTTTGTCTTTTGGTGAATTGATCCATCAGGATCAGTTGCTAAAAATGTTAATATCTTGCCCAATGATGGTTTACACAGGGCCCCTGAGGCAAACTTTAAGACACTTATTCATTCAGGGTGAAATTCACCTCTGAATGCAGTACATGCACAAGGTCTAGGCACCACATAAATCCCACATAAGTCCTCAAAATAGGGCTTACAGTAAATAAGGATTGAGGTGCTGTATAAGCTTTTTGCTGGCTTTCTGCACCCTCACAATGACAACACAATCCAGCCTTAGTGACATCATAGTCGCCTCTTATATGAACTGATACTACACAAGCTGGTATTTATCAATATTCTGGTCACCAGATACTGTGCAATTATTTGTTTAATGTGCAGACAGGGGCCAGAGTCTAATCTCAGTCAGAGTAACTCTGTTGACTTCACTGAAGTCAGTCTTGGTTTTGCTTCAGTGTCATGGAGCTTAGAATCTGCCTTGTGTTGCAAATTCTTGCTTTGTTTGCCTGAATGAACCTCCATTTGTTTTAAAATGTACTTATGGCACTCAGGATTGGTCCCAGACAGAGCAAGAGCAAAAGCAAAAAGGAAAATCTTGTAAAAATAGAGTCCCAAAGTAATCAAAGTTAGAGTGAGATGAATAGAAAGCCCTTGTGCTGAGCCTTGAAGAGGAGGGATTCATGAGACATAAGCAGGGAGGGTGTTGCATACATGCAGCCCCACTCCCCAGCTCATTTCAGATGGACACCTGAGAGCAACGACAGCCTGGTTGACCTCTCTTGCCTTGTGAGCAGCAAAATGGTTGTTTGTGTACTTCAGCCCTACATGACAGAAGGCCATAGAGACCATCAGCAAAACCTTGGTTTGAAACCAAGTGCATTATTCGAAAGGGCTTTATTTCGGCTGAAAGCAATGCAGGATGCTGTATAGCTGTCCACAATATTGTCCCGGTCACTCTTTGCTTTAAATGTTTTTTCAAATATTATAAAGCAGCTGTCAACAATTCCCCTTTGACACAGAGTGCTCCCTTTCAGATGGGCACCCTAACACCAGGTTTACTGTCCTACTTCCCCCCTGGAGCTCCTGATGACTTCACGACAGGCTCTCTTGTCTCAGTAATACACCTCCTTAGGGCAGTTTATTACAAAATGCTAGTGCAAACAATCTGTAACAAAAGTCCCGAAACATAATCCATTTCTCATGCCCCCCGCCCCCATGCAGTCCTTAAAATCACATGTGATCTGGTCAGTAGACATAGCACATACCACACTCTGGAGCCTTCCACCACTCCTGGGCTCTTCTTTAGTGCTCTCCTGTCCTGCCAGGACAGCTGCCGCATCCCTTCCAGCTGCAACCCCCAGCCTTTCTGCTGGGAGTTCATCCTCATCAGGGAGCATCCAGCTCTGCCCCTGTTCTGTTAAGCTCCCATCTTAAACAGGCCAGAAAGTAGGCCCTGCACCTGTTCCCCAGCCCTCAGTCCTCTGTCACCCTCTGGTTCCAGTGCACCAGTGTGGAGATGTCAGCGGGTATGCCCCTCCGCTGCTCACCTGCCTTTAGCCTGCTTTGGGCCTCAGCTCTGCCTCTCCAGCTTGCAAATCAGTAGGCAACTCCGTCTGCTGCTTTTTTGCCTTCCATTCGCTCCAGCTTGGGGAGTTCATCCAGAAAACCCCTCTTCTGCCTTCCCTGAGGAACCTTCTACAGTTTCCTTCAGGGACCTCCTCCCTCTCTGAGTCTGCACCTGTTCTAGCACAGGGGTGCTAGACAGCTTCATTTAAAGGGGTCAGCCACCCTGTGGCAGCAG
This sequence comes from Lepidochelys olivacea, assembly GCF_965140295.1. Classification (NCBI taxonomy): domain Eukaryota; kingdom Metazoa; phylum Chordata; order Testudines; family Cheloniidae; genus Lepidochelys; species Lepidochelys olivacea. The sequence continues at coordinate 24,783,510 of NC_140417.1, read as the reverse complement.
CCAAACTATTAAACTTTGATAGAGGTTTGCTAGCTCTTCTGTTCTGTTAAAGTTCTCAGCACCTGTCTGTGGGCTGTCTTGAGTGCATGTTGTCCCTAAGGACAGGTCCCCCACAAGCCCTGCATACCAGTGGAGCCCCACTTCCCATGTAAGTGGTGTATCAGTCCCTTGTGGGGACTGAGTCTCTGTGGCATTTTTCACTGAACTCAAATGAGCCAGCGTAACAACTGCTGTCATTACATGTCCATAATACTTCGCCTTTATATATGTCATTTTACCCAAGGGTCTCCTTGTGCTTTTCAAATATAAACTAAGCTTCGCGATTCCCCTCTGAGTAAGAAAGAATTGTTTGTGTCCATATTAAAGACGAGTAAATTGAGCCAAAAGAGGCTAATCTTCAGCACATCCTCTGAGGCATCCTCAGCCTCCATTGACTTCACTGGAGATTGGTGGTGCTGCGTGTTTGCAAGAGAGGCTCCGTACTGCTGAGAATTGGACCCTGAGGCCCAGATCCACACAGGTATTTAGGTTCCGACCTTCCATTGAAATTGGTAGGCGTTAGGTGCCTAAATACAATTGAGGATCTGGGCATTAAGTGACTTGTCTGCGTTCTCATAGCAAGTCAGGCCTGGAATTGAACCCAGGAGTCTTGTCTGCCTTGTCTTGTGCTTGGACTATTAGATCATGCTCCAGTGTCATGTTTCGCTTAATTGTTTTTCTTTAGGTACTGGCGTCGAGCACTGGGCATGCAGGTTAAATATGCTGACTATGATGATTACCAGTTCTGTTTTTCTTATCGAGGGAGACCTGGATTCAGACCATCCATACTGATGTTACATGGATTTTCAGCCCACAAAGATATGTGGTTGTCTGTGGTCAAGGTATGTTTCCATTTCTCTAACAATAAATGGATACCGCCTTAGTGAGAGAACACTTTTATTTGCTGGTGTTCTGAAGGAGGAGCCTCCAGCTAGCACATTAGGAAGCTTAGCTATACTGATCACAGCTATGACAATTATTTTAGAAAACTAGAAATATCCTCAGCTACTGTACATATTGATCCTCTGATGCATTCCACCCCTTTTGTCATTCAAAGTTTAGAGGATTTATGCTTCCAGACTTAATAATGTCATAGGCTTGTTCTATACTACAGAGTTAGATCGATGTAAGCTGCCTATTGTCAGTGTACATGCTACTGCCTTGCTCCCCCCCCGAAGTATGTACCCTACTACATCAACATCATAATTCCACTTCCACGAAAGGCTTATGTTGGTGTAGATAGGGCGATGCAGTGTCCGTGTAGACACTGCATTACTTACATTGGCTGTTGGATGTCATTCTTGTCAATTTCACAGTTCCTGCATGGAGCTCGGGGCTGGTGGTGGGCTCCAGCGAGACCCCAGCTGTCCTCCATCCCGGCCCTCTGCTCTGGAAGGTGAGAAGCCTTGGTGGCTGCCCCCCGCAACCAGCGGGGAGGCGAGAAGCCAAGAGCCTGGGCGGCAGCTGGGCAGCTGTGTGGAGCTCAGAGCCTTGGCTCTCAGCTCCCCACGCTGCTCCTCTTCTGGCTGGTGGAAGCGCTCTTGGTGAGGATGCACACCACCAACACAAGGAGGTAGTGTGGTCCTCCTCCACTGCAGTAATTACTGCAATGGCTGTAAGTTGACGTAACACAGGTTGACTTAAGTTGTAGTGTAGACATGCCCATAGAGTTTAAGGTCAGAAGGGGCCACCAGGTCATCCAGTCTGACCCCTGTATATCACAGGCCCTTAAATTATATTTAATAGGATGGAGCCTTTTCTTAACAGCTGGAGTCTGGTGTATAATAATTCTGGTGAATAGGTCATTTCCGGTATTTAATCTACAGGGCCAGATTGGCAGTCTAGTCTGTGCCAGCACCTGGACAGAGTCCCCGTGGAAGGCCCTTAAGACCCAAAATCTGCTTGGGGAGAGGAGGTTGTAGTCTCAGAAAACAGGCTTCATATCCTTGACACTGGAGATGTTTTTAGGGGCCTTACACTGCCAGAGTGAAGGTGTACATGGGATGATTATGGGAGGTACTTATTTCACACTTCCCCATAATAACTCCCACCTGCAGAGTTCCTATGGAGCCAGCAGCAGGAAGTAAAGTTGCTCTCTCCCAGCAACATCTCTGATGGAAAGCAGCAAAGGAGAAGCTACCTGTGCTCTGCTGGAAACTATCTCTGTGTGGTGGCAAAGTTGTGCTGTGAGAGAGAAGTTTTGTGTGAAGGAAATCTAGCCCATGGTATTTCATCACTTCTCGTACAGGGTGTACACGTACCAAACATTCATAACACAGTCCCTTTTTCAGGATCTCCCCTCCTCTTTTTCTTGGATTCTATTTTTTAAATAATAAAACTTCTTCAAGCTTATAAAAGATAATACCAGCTCGCAGTGAACTGATGTAATATGGTGCAGCCATTGGCCACACTGTACTAATCAGCACAACATTTCACAGAGAGATTCTAATAGGAAATCAGGTTTTTTTTTCTGTAATTACCAATTTCCTTCATAGCATCCCTTCTCTAGGCTAACTGCCCAGCGCTTTCTTTCCGCAGTTCCTTCCGAAGAACCTGCACTTGGTTTGTGTTGACATGCCTGGTCATGAGGGCACTACCCGATCATCGTTAGATGACTACTCCATCAATGGGCAAGTTAAAAGAATACACCAGGTGATGGCTTCAGATGTGTTCTATGCCTGTTCTTCTTCATGTCCCCCTTCCTGGGCAATCAGAGTATATGGGTTTGATTTGTCTTTGAAGTGACTGGAAACCAGGATTTCCTCTCTTTAGAGGATTGAAGGTGAAACATGGAGGGCTAGATTGTGCCCTTGGCTCAGCCCTGTGTAGATGGCAGTATGTGAGTGTGCCGCCTCAGGAAAACCCCAAAGAAGTAATTTCATAGATAGATTCATAGATATTTAGGTCAGAAGGGACCATTATGATCATCTAGTCTGACCTCCTGCACAACGCAGGCCACAGAATTTCACCCACCACCCCTGCGAGAAACCTCTCACCTATGTCTGAGCTATTGAAGTCCTCAAATCGTGGCTTAAAGACTTCAAGGAGCAGAGAATCCTCCAGCAAGTGACCTGTGCCCCATGCTACAGAGGAAGGCGAAAAACCTCCAGGGCCTCTTCCAATCTGCCCTGGAGGAAAATTCCTTCCTGACCCCAAATATGGCGATCAGCTAAACCCTGAGCATATGGGCAAGATTCACCAGCCAGATACCACAGAAAATTCTTTCCTGGGTAACTCAGATCCCACCCCATCTAATATCCCATCACAGGCCATTGGGACTATTTACCATGAATATTTAATTACCAAAACCATGTTATCCCATCATACCATCTCCTCCATAAACTTATCGAGTTTAATCTTAAAGCCAGATAGATCTTTTACCCTCACTGCTTCCCTTGGAAGGCTGTTCCAAAACTTCACTCCTCTGAATTTCCCTGCTCTCCTCTTATTGCAGGGGAAATAATCTACTCCTGGCCTGTAGCAACTGCAATTTACTTTTCCTTCCCCATCCCCTCCTGCAGCTCAGTTGTGCATTCCTTTGGGTCACTAAATGGGCCAGTATTGCCTTTGCTCCTTGGCTCTCTTTCATGTGCTAAGCTGCAGCCATCCTCCAGAAGGAAGTTTGCAGAGTTGTCCCTCTGTTCCTTCAAGGACTAACCCCCTGCTGTGTGACTGATTAGCCTGAACAGTCTTACTGCTTTAGGCACGTTCGAATACATTAGAAAATTCAGTGTGCAAATTACAACTAGGATCCTGTGTGCCAGAATCAGATGCGTTCTTAAAACCCTGCAGCTCACAGGAGCTTCGTATGATGGGAGAGCTTTTTTGTACTTTGCTGCACAGATTATAAGATGTGTAAATTTTCCTTTCAGCATAATGGCTGAGCCATGCAGAGTCATAATTCAGGTGTATGGCCGGGCTGAAGAAAAATGCTTGGTGGGGGGGGGGGGGGCAGGGAGGAAAATGTGGAGGAACAGCCATTGCATTTTCCCCAATCATATACTCTGATTTTATTTCAGTTCCTCTCCACCCATAAATCTTTTCAAGAGCCAGCAGTGAAAATGGGCAGGGATCCAGGATCACCACCTACAAGCCTCTCCCTCCCACCCCCGTCACTCACGCACCGCTCTATCAGATTAAGCACTGCTGAAGTGGTATTGAATCCCCATCTCTGTAAAAGCTGCCAAGCGCCTCTGTCCATTTCCTTTGGCATCATCTGCAGATGCCTTCCTTGTGACTGTGTTGCTTTTTTACTTCACATTTGAATTAAGTATATAATATATTCTGGGTCAGATTCTTATTTATGCGAACATCTCTGCACTGCCAGAGTGGTGTACAGGAACCTCCATGTCAATGAGTATTAGGCCTCAATGGAGAGCGTTAAATCTCTCCTAAGATAAGCTCTGCAGCAGAGCTCTTAAAATGGAGAGGCGATTGGTAAGATGCTGCTGAAATAGACAGCAGGTGGGGACCACATTTTTGTATTTTGTAAGTCTGTATTTTTTCCCCTTGTTCCTTACTGGCATGATCAAGATGGGTGAGGCTGGAATGTAGGACAGAAGAGGAACAAGACCAAGCAGGAAGGTGGCAGGAGATGAAGCAAGGGCTGTTGTTCTCTATAACGTGGATCAGACTGCAGATTATTTTTGTTTGTTTGTTTTCCTTTCCTTTAAAGAGGGATGTAGATGAGGCTGGATGGTTCAGAGGCTTGGTAACGGCCTGTGAAGCCTTAGCCGTTCCAATCCTGCCTGGGTCAGTAGTGACCGAAAGTTATAGTCAACGCTTGTTTGCTAACCTTCTGGTTTGTAAGCGTCTGTGGGCCAGGGACCTGTGTTCTTGTTTGTCTGTCAAGCACCAGCCAGACCTGTGAAACAGTAAACATAACCGCAGGAAAGGAGAGTGGTGTTCTCAGTGGGCACGTATCCTGTCACAGAAGCTGCTTCCACGCTTGTTGCTAATTTGACAATCTCAGCAGTGCTAAAAACTAAAAGGTCATGGACCCCGAACTACTCTTGTAGCTCTCGAGCTTGTTCCTCCTGCTCATGGACAAGGCACTTCGCTGGGACAAGGTGGGGAAGCTTATCCTGCTCTGTGGATGGTGATGTCCTCCCTCAGCACTGTTAAGCCAACACCTTGCATGGGAAATATGTTTCCTTTGATTTAAAGAGGACGCACGGGCAATCTCAAGATTCTGTGGATCCACCACACTGCTCTAGCTTTGCTTTTAGGATTTACTGCAATGCTGCCAGGAGCTCGTGATTGCTATATGCTGTAGCTTTGACGTTTATTTTTTCTAATGACTCTGATTGTAACTGTGCAATTGGTCCCTGTGGCCTCATTGCCCTTTCCATTTCAGTTTGTTGAATGTATCAAGCTGAACAGAAAACCTTTTCACCTGATCGGCACCTCAATGGGTGGAAATGTTGCAGGAGTTTATGCTGCTCAATACCCAGCAGAGATTTGCAGCCTGTCTCTTGTATGCCCTGCAGGTGAGTGGCACAATAAAAAGTGAGTATGGCAGTAAGTAGCTAGGTATATACTCTGTACCAAAGCATTAACCTAGAGAACCTCAGGTAGTACTGAATCCAGTGTACACTTTGTGAATTAGATAGTGGGAAGAAATACTTGGCACCAACTGAGATTTTAGAATCCAGTTCAGATTTATTTATACTCCGTAAGACTAATTAGACTTCTAACAGAACAGTACATGTACTCCTGGAACTCAGCACATGAAGTGTGAGGTAACAAATGCTGTGAAAGCTGAATTCCAGTCTCTGTTCTAAGCCCCCTTTTTCACAGCTTTCTCCAGCAAACTCCTGTTTAGGCTGAAACGTTCCATGCCTAGTTGCAGCCCAAAGGTGCCTTTTTTTTTTTTAATGGTGTGTGCAGAAAACAATGTGTTTGCATAGCTCAATATTGGCTGGAGCTGTGGGGACAGACAATCTGTGCTTTTGAAAAAGACTCGTTCTGAATTTATTTGAGCTGTGAACATTTAAAATGGAATGTTCACACATGTACATAGTGGAGGAAGAATATGGACAGAAAGAGAGCTGCCTTAATTGGTCCCCCATCCACAGTGCTCACTGCAGAGGAGGGCAACACACATCAGCGCCTTTGCTTTCTGCTATCTTGGAGTCTGTGCTACACCGAGGTAGAGGTTTTCAGAAATTGCTATGCTGGGAGTAGTTTTTCCATCTGTTGCAGGGAAGGGAAGGCAGAGATGGAAGTGTAGGTAAGAGGAGGGATCAGGAACGTGGAGGAGTATTTGCAGGCCTAGTGAAAGAGTTGCTGTTTTCTCACTGGCTTTTACAGTTCAAAGGGTTGTGGCTCTCCTGAAGTGGTGGCGTTTGGTATCACAGCAGCTACTTCTGTTACAGACACATTGAAAAGTAACTGGAATCCTAAATGTGGACCCCTACATCTTCATAGGGAGGCACAGAGGTTTAGTTCCAGGATTGCCATTGGAATTGGAGTGAGTTAAGAACATAAGAATGGCCATAGTAGTTCAGACCAGTGGTCCATCTAAACCAGTATCTTGTCTTCTGACAATGGCCAGTGCCAGATGCTTCAGAGGGAGTGAACAGAACTGGGCAATTATTGAGTGATCCATCCCCGGTTGTCCAGTCCCAGCATCTGGCAGAGGCTTAGCTGTGGGGCTAAATCTCCACGCAGCTCTGAATGTTTTGGTAATGTGTGTGTAAGCGTTCAGTGTCGTATGTAACTGAGAGATTGCTAAATGTGTCATCTTCCTGTTTTCAGCACGGTGGAAGGAAACCCTTAGACCTTTTTTAAAATCAGTTTTTTGTAATACCCATTTGACTAGAAACTTGTAAATTGAAACACCTTCCAACAGTGATGCTTCTTGCCAACAGCCTAATCTTAGCTGTTGGGTAGCTAGGCAGCTACCTTTGTGCTCTGTGTGATGTTTCTAAGGAAGAGAGCCCAAAGCTGTATGGCTTGGACAGGAGTGGCTGAGATGAATGGAAATGGGTGTGGGGGGGGTATCAAGAGAGGTGGTCTGAACTGACTTCACAAGAAGTGTCTGTTTTAAACCTGCAGGAGGATTTAGCTGTGTAGTCTCATCTCTACAGGTCCAATCCTCGCTTACAGTAAGGCCTCTCTACAGCACTCTGTCAGCTCTGTAAGATGTCTTGAAGTGGGTGTAAATTACATTGACCCCGCTTTAAGACATCTCTACACTGGCAGAGTGCTGTAAAGAGGCCTTACTATAAGTGAGAATTGGGTCCTTCATGTTCTGAAAGCCTAAAAGGGAAGATTGCTTTAAAGCTACAGCTATGGCTACACTTGCAGATGTAGAGCACTGGGAGTTAAACCAGCCCTCAGAGACCACAGCAGGGAAAGTGCTGCCGTGTGTTTACACTGTCAACTGCAAGCACAGTGGCATGGCCACATTAGCAGCTCTTGCAACGCCACAGAGAGCAGTGCATTGTGGTAGCTATCCCAGTGTGCAAGTGGCTGCAGTGTACATTTCAAATAGTGGGAGGAGGTGGAGTGTGACAGGGAGTGTGTTGTGTGTATGTAGGGGGAGAGACTGTTTTGGGGGGCAAAGAGTGTGTCAGCAGGCTGTCTTGTAAGTTCAGACAGCAGCAGGGGGAAACCCCGACATCAGCCCCTTCCCCTTGCAACCTCTCTCACACAGCGCACACACGCCCACCTCGCCCAGCGCTCCTGGTAATCCACCTCCAGGAGGGGAATAGCTCTGAGCACTGGGAGCTGTCCACACTAGCGCTTTAAAGCACTCAAACTTGCTGCACTCAGGGGTGATTTTTCACACCCCTGAGCCAGCAAGTTAGAGTGCTATAAAATGTAAGTGTAGACAAGCCCTTAGTTGATTCTGCCCAAATCTGCCACTAACTCCCCAATGCTATCTCCAGCTGTTTAGAGACTGTTACAAGAAGGGAAGTTACTCAGTAAATGTGAATTTTGAAGTACCTGGTTATGCAGAATTTCACATTTCATCAACTCAGTCTTCTGTCTTGATACCTGGCCAGACTATTCAGTACAAGCTAGGGAATTAAATGCTGCAAATGTGTCTGAGTGTTGGCAAAGTGTTATCTGCATGCACGAAAGGCCCCTGTTGTCATAACAGCTGCTGCTGCTGTTTCTTATCCAATAAACTGGTGATTCCAAGGCAAGAAATAAAGAGCAAAGTGGAATGTTACCTAGCTACCGCCTATGCTGCTCTGGAGAAAGAAAGTGATGTGAAGAACTGTCTGTGTGTATGCCAGGCATCTGTGAATTAGAACCAGTGGTTCTCAACCTGGGGTTACACGTATTGCTGTAGGTACGCAGAGGTCTTCCAGGAGGTACATCAGCTCATCTAGATATTTGCCTAGTTTTACAACAGACTACATAAAAAAACACCAGCAAAGTCAGTACAGACTGAAATTTCATACATACGATGACTTGTTTAAGTACAATGTTCATATTCCAATTGATTTAATTATAGGGTAAAAATGAGAAAATAATCAATTTTTCAGTAATAGTGTGCTGTGACACTTTTGTGTTTTTATGTCTGATTTTGTAAGCAAGTAGTCTTTAAATGAAGTGAAACTTGAGGGTTCACAAGACAAATCAGACTCCTGAAGAGTCACCTCCCAGTGAAGAGGTTTGAAGTAGAACTGGTTGGGGAAAATTTTTGCAAAAATGTTGTGTAAAGCCTAGAGTGTCACTTAATGATAAATATTTTATTCCACTGGTTCTGTATTTTCCCTGCAGCGTTCATTGTTAATTTCCCAGCACCTAGAGATAGCTTAGCAAATGATGCATACAGTAATAAAAAGCTGGTGCTTCCGGAGTTCCCTGTCTGAGAATTCATTTTGGTGGGCAGGTTACTGTTGCCACCTGCAAATTGTATGTCCCACATCATGAGGGGACCTACAATGTCGTGCTGCAGCTTAACTATAAAAATAATTAGAAAAAGATCATAGAAAATAGAGATTTGTTTGTTGTTTCTATCTTCGTCAGGATTTTTGTTGTTGTTTCTATCTTCCTGTATGTGATGAGTTATTCAGCCCATTAGCTGTTGGTGGTATTACCATTCCAGCAAGCAAACCATCCATGCATAATATATGTAAAGTATTTGTCAGATTGCATCCTGACTTTCTCTGCACCCACTGTATGCTCCTAGCTCCCCTTCTGCATCTCCTTCCACACCCGCAGTTGGGTACCCACCTTCCCTGCTGCTGCTTATGGCTTTCTCCTGTGTAATGCATTTGGGAGGCAACCAGCCATGGGAGCAGTAGGGTCAAAGCTATGGTGAGTAGGAAGGACTGGGATATAATTTTGTAAATACTATGCATATATAGTGTGTAAAATAAATAAATAAATAAAATAAAATAAAATTCCTCTTGGTTGAATGAGTAAGCAGGCAAGTAGGCCATAGAAATGGGAAATTGAATTCCCCTGGGTGAACTTCAGTCATTTTCAGGAATAGATTATATTGTACATGTAATATATTGTGTAATACATATATATATATATAGTCATAAAATTTTAATTCCATGGATGGCACTGGGAATGAGATTCACTGGATTTATTTATTTATTTAATTTTTTTGAAAGGAGGTAAATTGTGGCCTATGGAAAGTGACAGTGTTCCTTTTGATAGGCTTTTAAAAAATTATAGGAAAAACAGTTCCGGAAATTAGAAAACAGGAGAAATCAAGATCTACCAAGGACTGAGAGAAAGAGAGAGAATAAAAAGAATTATTTTGTGAGAAGACTGACAAACTAGCTGAAATTCTGGTTTAACTGAGAAATTACAAAGGTTCTCCCATCCACGTCACACAATTTGGTAAAATTGGCAGGTTCCATTTATGAGAGGCTCCCACAGGACAGAGATGCCATGGTGTTGCAGGGCAGAACCATATCTTGATTAACACTGCGTCAGTCTCAGTTCATTTTTAATAGTATGTGACAAAACCCCCAGAGGTTTTATTTTTCTTCAGAAGAATGGGGGACTGGGAGGAACACAAAGCAGGCGTGTATTTGCACTGTGTTTAGTGCTATTAGTTTGATTACCATAGCTATTACCAGAGGCTGTCATGACTGCGTGAAAGTTTACAGCAGTCAAATGTACAGTATGTCCAGAAGTAACTACCTTCTGTGGCAAGTTGCCCTCTCTAGGAAGGGCTGTCTTGTTGTCACTTTTGGATTTTAGCATGTGGTTATTTTTGTTCATTGTATGTAGGTCTGCCATATCCAACTGATAACAAATTTCTTAAGTGTCTGCGGGAGCTGAAAGAGTCTGAACGTATTGACAGGATTCCTTTAATTCCATCAACGCCTGAGGAAATGGCAGACATGCTGAAGCTTTGTTCTTATGTGCGCTTTAAAGTACCTCAGCAGGTAAGAAATCCTAGTCAGTCATCATCTTTAATCATGACAGAAGGTAGTAGATTTGGCCAGGATGAGCCTGAAGCAGAATAACTCTCACAGAGAGAGTGAGCGTGCAAGCTTGCCTCTCACTGAAATCCATGGGTTTTAAACAGAACAGTTATGTCAAAGGCAATGAAACTGACATGACACAATCTAGGATGTAGCTAAGAACAGTGTAATTTTCCAAGTAACGTTGCTGTATATTTATGGAAGGGGAAAGAAAGAACTGTTAGCAATTTACACAGAATGCTGGCCCCCTAAGACACAGTATGAAATTGTCCATCAGGGCAAGAAATTTGTATTTATATTTCAGGTTTCAGAGTAGCAGCTCTGTTAGTGTGTATCCGCAGAAAGAACAGGAGTACTTGTGGCACCTTAGAGATGAACAAATTTATTAGAGCATAAGCTTTCGTGAGCTACAGCTCACTTCATCGGATGCATAGAATGGAAAATATAGTAAGAAGATTATATATATATACACACACATACAGAGAAGGTGAAAGTTGCCATACAAACTGTGAGAGGCTAGTTAAGATGAGCTGTTATCAGCAAGAAAAAAACTTTTGTAGTGATAATCAAGATGGCCCATTTAGACAGTTGACAAGAAGGTGTGAGGATACTTAACTTAAAGAAATAGATTCAATATGTGTAATGACCCAGCCCCTCCCAAACCCAAGTTAATGGTATCTAGTTTGCATATTAATTCAAGCTGAGCAGTTTCTGGTTGGAGTCTGTTTTTGAAGCTTTTCTGTTGCAAAATTGCCACCCTTAAATCTTTTACTGAGTGGCCAGAGAGGTTGAAGTGTTCTCCTACCAGTTTTTGAATGTTATGATTCCTGATCTCAGATTTGTGTCCATTTATTCTTTTGCATAGAGACTGTCCGGTTTGGCCAATGTACATGGCAGAGGGGCATTGCTGGCACATGATGGCATATATCACATTGGTTGATGTGCAGGTGAACGAGCCTCTGATGGCGTGGCTAATGTGTTTAGGTCCTATGATGGTGTCACTTGAATAAATATGTGGACAGAATTGGCATCGGGCTTTGTTGCAAGGATAGGTTCCTGGGTTAGTGTTTTTGTTGTGTGGTTGCTGAAGAGTATTTCCTTCAGGTTGGGGGGCTGTCTGTAAGCGAGGACTGGTCTGTCTCTCAAGATCTGTGAGAGAGAGGGATCATTTTTGTTCAGGTCCAATCCTGCAGTCTTCACTAGGTCAAACATGCTTTGATACATCATTGATGTGATCCTAGCTGAAGTATATCTTTAAAGTATACACCGAAATGTAATCATGGCATTTGTTTCTTCATGCTCCATGAAAGGAGCCCAAAGAGCTAATGAGAAGGTGTGGGACTTCTGCCAAAATCCCTCTCTCCTCCCCTTCTTGTGCTCCAAATCAACTTGGAAGGTGTCACCCTTATGACTAGTCGTTCATTTTGAGTATCTCTGAAATTAGATCTTTACAAAGGGGCATGTTATTCATGACTAATTTCATTTTATTAAATCAGGAAGAATTATAATGGACATACAGGTCGTTCAGTGTAAAAGGTCTGGTGTTTGCATAGTTCTACCAACAGCTTTATCTTTTTGACTTCTGTCAAGGTTCCTCCCCCACTCTGAACTCTAGGGTACAGATGTGGGGACCTGCATGAAAAACCTCCTAAGCTTATCTTTACCAGCTTAGGTCAAAACTTCCCCAAGGTAACAAATATTACCCCCGTTATCCTTGGAATGGCCGCTACCACCACCAAACTAATACTGGTTACTGGGGAAGAGCTGTTTGGACGCGTCCTTCCCCCCAAAATACTTCACAAAACCTTGCACCCCACTTCCTGGACAAGGTTTGGTAAAAAGCCTCACCAATTTGCATAGGTGACCACAGACCCAGACCCTTGGATCTTAAGAACAATGAACAATCCTCCCAACACTTGCACCCCCCCTTTCCTGGGAAATGTTGGATAAAAAGCCTCACCAATTTACATAGGTGACCACAAACCCAAACCCTTGGATCTGAGAACAATGAAAAAGCATTCAGTGTTTTACAAGAAGACTTTTAATAAAAAAATAGAAGTAAATAGAAATAAAGAAATCCCCCCTGTAAAATCAGGATGGTAGATATCTTACAGGGTAATTAGATTCAAAAACATAGAGAACCCCTCTAGGCAAAACCTTAAGTTACAAAAAAGATACACAGACAGAAATAGTTATTCTATTCAGCACAATTCTTTTCTCAGCCATTTAAAGAAATCATAATCTAACACATACCTAGCTAGATTACTTACTAAAAGTTCTAAGACTCCATTCCTGTTCTGTCCCCGGCCAAGACGACTACAGACAGACACACAAAACCTTTGTTTCTCTCCCTCCTCCCAGCTTTTGAAAGTATCTTGTCTCCTCATTGGTCATTTTGGTCAGGTGCCAGCGAGGTTACCTTTAGCTTCTTAACCCTTTACAGGTGAGAGGAGCTTTCCCCTGGCCAGGAGGGATTTCAAAGGGGTTTACCCTTCCCTTTATATTTATGACACGCCCCCCAAATCTCAGCTAGGGTGAAACACTGGCTGGGATTTCTTCCTGGAGCTCTAGGAAAACAGAGTTAATAAGACACATGCATCTCTAAATATACTACCAAGTACATAAAGACTAACAATATTTTCCACATCTCAAGGACGATTTTAACCAGTTGATTCTGGGAAACTTTCACGGGAGAGTGCATCAGCCACTTTGTTAGAAGCTCCTGAGATGTGTTGGATGTCGAAATCAAAATCTTGGAGAGCTAAACTCCACCGAAGAAGTTTTCTGTTAGTTTCTTTGACGGTGTGAAGCCACTTTAGTGCAGCATGGTCGGTTTGCAGGTGGAAACGCCGTCCCCAAACATATGGGCGTAGCTTTTCCAGAGCCTGTGTCAATGGAGTGGAATGCCCGTTCAGTCAGTCCTGGGGTGGCTGAGAACGTTGGCGCGTAGCTAGTGCACCGCTCCTGGATCTGCTGTCGCTGCATACGCCCAAGGGTCATGGAGAGGTTCACCTCTTCCACACCACCAGCACATTTCCCTTCGTAGTAGACACCTTCAGGCCACTCAGCGTCGTCTCCTCCCTGGGCTGTAAACTGACAAACCTTTAATTCTCTGGATCGATTAGAAGAGCTGAGAGGCGGTGGGTTGCTCCGTGCCGCCGTCCAAGCTCTCTGGAGGCTTTCATCTGCTTCCTGTTCGGTCTGGAACTGTTCCCTTGATGCTGGAGACATCAGTTCCTCATGGGATTGTGGACCTAGGTTTGGTCCCTCTGGAAGCGATATAGGGGATGGAGCTGTTTCTGTTGACTGTGAACCGCTCTCTGCTGGTGCACTATGTTGGGATTCAGGCTCCGGCTGAGCCTCTTGTGTAGGGTTATCGGCTGCTGCCAGTTCAGGTTCGGTGGGGCCCTCTGGTGTTGAGGTTGCAAGTACTGGATTCAGTGCTGACACGGGGTCTGGTGTTGGTTGTTTGGCTGGTTCCGGTTCTGGGACTGGTTCCGTCTGGGTCTCTGGGACTGGATCCACTACTGCTGTTGCAGACATTGGCCTGGGGTCCAGGTCCATCACCTCTGACTGGGTCCTGATAGAAGTTTCCGGAACAGAGCTAGGCCTCACGGCTTGTTTAGCCTGGTTGCGGGTGACCATTCCCACCCTCTTGGCCTGCTTCACATGATTGGCCAAGTCTTCCCCCAACAGCATGGAGATGGGATAATCATCATAGACTGCAAAAGTCCACATTCCTGACCAGCCCTTGTACTGGACAGGCAACTTGGCTGTAGGCAAATTGAAAGAGTTGGACTTGAAGGGTTGAATCGTCACTTGGATCTCTGGGTTGATTAAATTGGGGTCCACTAAGGAAGCATGGATAGCTGACACTTGTGCTCCGGTGTCCCTCCACGCGGTGACCTTCTTCCCACCCACACTCACAGTTTCCCTCCGCTCCAAGGGTATCTGGGAGGTATCTGGGCCTGTGGACCTCTGGTGTGATTCCGGTGCAATGAACTGTAACCTGTTGGGGTTCTTGGGGCAGTTGGCCTTTACATGCCCCAGCTCGTTACATTTAAAACATCGTCCCGCTGACGGGTCACCGGGGCGAGGTGGGTTGCTGGAGAACGGGGTGGTGGGACGATAAGGGGTCTGGAGGGTTCTTTGGGAGGTAGGTGGGGCTTTGGGCGGCCCCCGGTAATAGGGTGTGGTCTGGGGTGGTCCCTTCTGGTCTCCGCTCCAACTGCGACCAGTTTTCTTCTTCTCTGCCACCTCCACCCATCTGGCTCCAATCTCTCCTGCCTCAATTACAGTTTTGGGTTTCCCATCTCGGATGTATCTTTCTATTTCCTCAGGAACACCCTCTAAGAATTGTTCCATTTGCATTAGGAAGGGCAAATTTACTGGAGATTCAACACTTGCTCCTGATATCCAGGCATCCCAATGTTTTACAATGTGGTAGGCATGTCGGGTAAATGACATGTCTGGTTTCCACCTTAGGGCTCTGAACCTCCGACGAGACTGCTCGGGTGTTATCCCCATTCTGACTCTCGCCTTGGATTTAAACAGTTCATACTTGTTCATGTGTTCTTTAGGCATTTCAGCTGCCACCTCAGCTAAGGGTCCACTGAGCTGCGGCCTCAGCTCTACCATGTATTGGTCAGTAGAGATGTTGTACCCAAGGCAGGCCCTTTCGAAGTTTTCTAAGAAGGCCTCAGTGTCATCACCTGCCTTGTAGGTGGGGAACTTTCTGGGATGGGAAGTGGTACCTGGAGAAGGGTTGCTAGGGTTTGTTGGTATATTCTGCTGGGCCTTTATCCTCTCCATCTCCTCCACATGCTTCCTCTCTTTTTCCTTCTCCTCCTCCTTCAGCCGCATGAGTTCTATCTGTCTTTCATGTTCCCTTTGTTTTTCCTCAGCCTGAAATTTGGCTAATTCCAGCTGTAGTCGAGCTGAGGATTTGGCCATTCTAACCTCTCTGTTTTTAACTAACTTTACACCCGAGGTTTAGAAATAAACAAACAAAACTTGGCTGTAAAATTTTGCTGTGCTGGAATAGAATACCTATTCTCTGATAGTGATTGTCAGCCTACAGAAAAAGACAATTCCCTTGTCTCTGCTCTGGGCCCAAATTAAAGCAAAAAACCTCCAACTACTTGGAAAACTGCTTACCCCGCCCAAAGAAAAAAAAAATTTCTTTTCAAACCTGTGCTCCTTGTAAAACAAAAAAAAAAATCAAAATCCTAAAAAAAAAACCCTGCCACTTTTGTCTCCAGGCAAATGGGTAGAGCACACACCCCCTATTTACTTTTAGGAAGAAAAGAAAAAAAAAAAAAACTTCTGGGTTGGAAGACTGTGAATTTCCCTGCAGGAGTTAAGTACCCTGCCTCCAGGCAAGAAAACCTGCAATTCACAAGATAATCCCCTTTTGTCTCTGCTTGGCCACAAAGCAGAGAGAAACCAAGCTGCTTTCAGTTTCAAAGCTGCCTTCTGGACTTCCTAAAAATTCCTTTTTAAAATCTGTATTTCTAGTTCAAAAAATCTCAACTGGATCTCAAAATGATTTCAGGTTAATCCCACCACTGTGCCACCATGTCAAGGTTCCTCCCCCACTCTGAACTCTAGGGTACAGATGTGGGGACCTGCATGAAAAACCTCCTAAGCTTATCTTTACCAGCTTAGGTCAAAACTTCCCCAAGGTAACAAATATTACCCCCGTTATCCTTGGAATGGCCGCTACCACCACCAAACTAATACTGGTTACTGGGGAAGAGCTGTTTGGACGCGTCCTTCCCCCCAAAATACTTCACAAAACCTTGCACCCCACTTCCTGGACAAGGTTTGGTAAAAAGCCTCACCAATTTGCATAGGTGACCACAGACCCAGACCCTTGGATCTTAAGAACAATGAACAATCCTCCCAACACTTGCACCCCCCCTTTCCTGGGAAATGTTGGATAAAAAGCCTCACCAATTTACATAGGTGACCACAAACCCAAACCCTTGGATCTGAGAACAATGAAAAAGCATTCAGTGTTTTACAAGAAGACTTTTAATAAAAAAATAGAAGTAAATAGAAATAAAGAAATCCCCCCTGTAAAATCAGGATGGTAGATATCTTACAGGGTAATTAGATTCAAAAACATAGAGAACCCCTCTAGGCAAAACCTTAAGTTACAAAAAAGATACACAGACAGAAATAGTTATTCTATTCAGCACAATTCTTTTCTCAGCCATTTAAAGAAATCATAATCTAACACATACCTAGCTAGATTACTTACTAAAAGTTCTAAGACTCCATTCCTGTTCTGTCCCCGGCCAAGACGACTACAGACAGACACACAAAACCTTTGTTTCTCTCCCTCCTCCCAGCTTTTGAAAGTATCTTGTCTCCTCATTGGTCATTTTGGTCAGGTGCCAGCGAGGTTACCTTTAGCTTCTTAACCCTTTACAGGTGAGAGGAGCTTTCCCCTGGCCAGGAGGGATTTCAAAGGGGTTTACCCTTCCCTTTATATTTATGACAACTTCATAGAAACTTTAGAAGGTTTCTCGTCAGAAATGTAACTTCTTTACAGCAACCCTTGCAGACAGCGTCAGGTCAGTGTTCCTGGGGGTCTCTTGCTCCTGTGATGCCGCCCTCCTCTGGAGATTTATCCTTCTTTGGGATGAAAATGTTGATGGGAAAATATTTTCCAAGGTCTCTAATTTTCCATAGACTTTAAGATCAGAAAGGGCCATTATGATCATCCTAGTCTGACCTCTTGTATAAAGCAGGCCATAGAACCTCCCCCAATAACTTCTGCATCTAACTAGTATCTTTAGTGGTTTAGACCACTTTCCTTCTGTTTTTTCCAGCCATACTTGCCTGATGCTTCCCTGTTGGAAGGATCTAAATTCTTTGGCAGCTTGGTGGGAAGTCTGGTTGCCTTTAGTATATATAGATAACAGGAAAAGCTAGATAGACGAAAAGTTATTGTCCAGTGCATAAGAGATTTGTTTGTTTTTTCCTTTTAGTAAATGCAATGGAAATGTTAATTGTTCCATTGTGAGGAGAGAGGAACTTAGCAATATGTTTTCCTAGGAAGTCTTTGATGAATAGATTATAGGAGAAGAGGAAATGTAAAATAATGCCAAGTTTTAGTAATGCCAAGGTAAGGTAATGAAAAGTATTAATTTTATGTGAATAATAAAGAAATGTGTGATAACTCCTGAGGCAACCTGGCAGGAGTGCATAGTCTGGCTTGATAGCAGATTCCAACTGCACAATATGAAGGACATTTTTCTGCTTCCTTTTTATCCTACAAGCTTGTAGCCCCTTTATGAGTAGTCAGATCTTGTGTGAATAATATACTTACTCTCTTGCTCTGCAGCAGTGTAACAGAGCCTTGTGTCCAGTGTCCCCAGGAAACTTCTCCACATGCTGTCTCCTGAGTGTCAGCGCGTGGGCCATGTGTGGTGTATCTGTTCTCTTACCCTGATACTTATTTATTTATAGATACTGCAGGGCCTTGTTGATGTTCGCATCCCGCATAATGAATTTTACCGGAAATGTAAGTGTGCTGGTTCTGCTCTGCTAGAACCAAACACAAAGTCTCTTGATCTGTATCCTAAGTACCCAGTTTGTGTACAAATCTATCCCCCTCATGCAGAAGGGGACCTAGCTGCCTCCACAACAGGGTTTCCCTGTGGTGGGTGATTCACCAGTGTGGAGATTCCCTGCTGGTGGAGGAGTGGGTAGGGACAGTGTCATGGGGCACGCATCATCCCCCCTCTTGCAGCCAGCCCCGTGAGGAGTGACACAGCCAGAGTCTAGGTGTCTCTTCTGCACCCCTCTTTCCCCTTCCCAGAAGTATTGTGAGCTGACAGAGTCCCCACCCAGCTCCAAACAAACTACACATTCTTCACAGAGGGACTCCCCCAAAAGAGAAAAAGAAAACAAACCCTCAGGTTTATTAATCAGATGTTTATTCCAGAAAAACCCTGCCTGCACTCCTAGCCAAATCCTTCTCCATAGGCTTGGCTGCCTTTCAGGGCCAGACTATTCCAGGCCCTAGCTCCCTCTTCTGAATGTAAGGGAGGTGGGATAGAGCAGCTGCACCTGCCCCAGTGAGTCCGCTTCAGGGGCTGAAATAAGGGGGAAGTAATGGGGAGGGGAGTGCAGCTCCCCTTCTCATTAAAAGAATATGGGTGTTCCCCCCCCGACCCAAGCTCCCTGGCTTGGGATAGCAGCCCTCCTCCTCGGCTGGAGCAGTTAATTTCCCCCCTCCTGTTTGTATCTGCTTTAATCATTGGTCAGCTTTAATGCCTGCTAACAGAGTGGGGCCGTGAGAGAATCTTGTCATGCTAGAGGTCACAGACATCCTGTCCTCCCACTGATGGCTCCTGGAGTGATCTGTGGTTTGTGGGCAGGCCCTACATCCTGTTCTGCCTCCCCCGTGGGCCAGCTGGGGTACCACCCTTTGAGAACACAGTAGGGTTTTCCTCCCACTGTTGCCCCCTCTTGCAGGGTTTCCTGATTCATGCAAACCCTCACTGGCAGCCACAGGAGCCTGCTGAAGGAATAAAGGAAATCACTCACTCAGGATTCGGGCCATGCTGATTAACAGTAAATGGGACAAATCCCACTTGTGTTTGACTAATTCTTCTCTGCTGAAAAGTATTTTTAGAAATTACAGATGAAAAGTCCAGACATGCTCTTCATGAAAACATGAGCAAGATCAAAGCCCCAACGCAGATCATCTGGGGAAAACAAGATCAGGTACTGCTGCTGCTGCCCTGTTTTATTTTTTTTTTATAAAGGATTGGTGCTCCGTTTCCATCTGTATGAATGTTACATAAGGAGCTAGCACTAGTGACTTGCATGGTGCTTTACAGACCAGTAGTAAGAATGCAAGGTCCCTGTCTGCCCCAGGGATCTCCCAGTCAAATTAGATATGGGAGCCTATGAAGGATGATAGGTAGGAACAGACAACAGAAAGGAAAGGGGACAAGGAGCAGATCTTGGAAGGGAGTTGGCTACCGAGAGCTCAGATTCTGTCTGCTTAATTGTCGTGAGGGAGGGAGCCGCTAGTGGAAAGCTCACTGAAAGAAGTGGGCTTGGAACAAGAATTCTGAAGCAAAAAAAGAGTTGTCTTGGCAACAAGGAAGAGAGAGGCTGTTCCTTGGGTAGGCGGCAGAGGAAAAGAAAGGCACAAGGATGCAAGACTGGGAAGGAGACCAAGGGAATGTTAAGGAGTGAGGAGAGGAGTGTGTGTGTGCACACGTTTGCAAAGGAGAGAGGAGAAGATTGTGTGCATGCATGCAAAGGAATACAGGAAAACAGGCTGAGACATAAGCAGGGGTGGAGCTGTGTAGAAGTGAGGCTATAAGGTCAATTGTCCCCTGCACCAGAGCCCCTTTATGCGGTTGTGATGGCATAGAGGTGGTGGAAATGCTGCAGCAATAGGGAGCTCCCCTGCTAGAGTAGCCCTACGCCAGTCTGTGTCATAAAGGCTTTTCAGAGATGGTAGGAGGTGGGGAGGGAGCGAGGCCAGTGTACTGTGCTCCCTGGATCTCTTCTACTTTCCACGGCTCATAAGAAGCCAGGAGCAGAGTTTGAACTAGAACAACTATGAGGTTGCTTTAACTTATACTCAGAGCCAGGCAGGCTCCCAAACAGCCCTGGAATCCAAGGACTGAAAGGGAGCTTAGAGCCACTTCTGCCCTGCTCTGCACCCCAACCACATCTATCAGGGGACTCAAAATTGGGGCCTATATCGTGGATTAGAAGGGGAGATGTAACACCGTCAGAACCGGTGAGTGGTCTGGAACCAGCTGGAAATAGGATGGATTTTAAAATAAAAAGGAGTGATGAGCTTGGAACTCTATTTTATTTCATTTTTTTAAAGAGCGTGGTGCTTGTGAAAGGTACCCTAGTGATAACTCCTTCCCCACGGGAGTCCCTGTTTCCCCTCCCACATCTGTCTTTGCCAATGGGGTCATGTCCACCTTGAATAGAATTTGCCTGATCAGGGCTGGCTTCCCCTTTGTCTGCTTGCCTGCCATGGAGTGTGGGCTGTATGAATCCTACTAGTCATCTTCCCCAGTTACCCTAACAGAGGGGGGAGCAGCCTCTGCTGATGGGAGAGGTGCTATCAGCATTGGTGGGAGAAAGTGCTCCTGGAGCCCTTGCTGATAACAACTAAGAGGGAAGCAGGGCTCAAACTGTGGCTGAGGCTGCTGTAGAGTAGCCTGAGTTGCCACAAGACCTCAAAACCAGGCAGGGGAGCCAGAGAGAACCCTTGTCTGTTTAAATCCTCTCCTATGCTCATAGATCATGTTAAGTGATAGGGAAATTCAGATGAAATGGAAATAAAAGTAGGGACTTGCATTTGGACTGGAGAGACATCTATGGTAAACATTGTCAGTGGAACTGGGTAAGTGATGGGAACAGTCAGACTTAGTTCACACTGGGAGCAGAACTCTGCTAGCCACAGTGCTTGTTATACTCGGTAGTTGCTATTAGGGTTCTAGAATGGTTTCCCGGATCAGTATGAACAAGGATTGTTGTTTTTTGTTGGTCTGCAAACCATGTTAGCACTTCGTTTATAAAGCTGTGCTACAGGGGGTAGAAGTGTATGATTTACCCACTTACACGCATGCGTGTGCACAGACATGCACAGAGAGTACCTAAATTGTAACCAGTAGGATTCTGTTGCATGTGGTCAGTGCCTGAATTATTCCCACTACCAGGCACAGCTTGTACACAGTGCAGGAGGGCCAGCGGAGACGCCTGGACAACAATGAGCTATTCCTGAAGAATCTGATGTGGGAAACAAATGCATTCCATAGTAACTTAGTATCCCACTTTGATATCAAAATACCCAAGAGATGGTTCAAACAGGGTCATGGAACAGCCAATAAAAACTTTGTTTGGACTCTGAGACTTTTTCTTTGGTACTTACTACTTTTTTTCTCATTCAGGTTCTGGATGTTTCTGGAGCAGATGTTCTAGCAAAATCTATTTCTGACTGTCAGGTACATATTTTGGAAAACTGTGGACACTCTGTGGTAGTGGAGCGGCCCAGGAAAACGGCAAAGCTTGTGTTGGAATTTTTGGCATTGGTGCACAACACAGAGAACAATAAGAAACTAGCTTGAACTTCATGTAGAGTCAAGCACTTGAACATGTTTTGAGTTGTGAATTACTCATGCTGTGATAAGTTCTCAGGGATCTTGTACAAAACATGGCGAATGTGCCAGAGTCCCTGAGGAAACCAGAATCGTTGATATGTAAAACTGTAACGCTAATACCACACAGTGACCTAAGGTATCCATTGAGCAATCTCCATTTTTTAAATGTAAAACTAGAAAATCAGAAAATTCTAGCCATGGAATGTACTGAGAACTCGGGGTTTATGCAGCCCATGATATGTGATTGTATTTAATGTAAAACTTATTGAAACATAGGTGTTAGACATTGTTAGAATATGGAAGAAGGAATAAGGGAAGAGGGAAAACTTCATAGACTGAGATTTAAGGTATTTCTGCTACTTAGAATCTGTTAAGTTGCATGATAAATTGTTATAAAAGAATTCTGATGTTCCAGGCATTTGCTGAAATGCGGTTGATATAACTCATTAACTTATGATTTATGCAGAAAATGAAGGCAACACATACAACTTAGTGTGCAAAAGGAAAACTGCTGTATGTCCAGAATGTTAACACTTACTGGGGATGGGTTTTTACTCCCTGAACAGCTCCTGTGTATATATACTGCCTTAACAGTTTAGAATATTGAGATTTTTGTACAATCTGGCTTTGCTTAAAGGGGGATACTTTCTTTTGATGTTAAGCCCATGTATATAACCACTCAAATATGGAGAGCAGCTTCAAGATAGTTATTAAAACAAGTGAAGAAAAACTCCTGGAGCCATTTATTCTTTTAGGTTTGGGGCCTGATTAAGCAATAATACTGTAGATAGATGAGTGAACGAACAAATTCAGGTTAACACAAGGGTGTGAGCTCTTAGCTCTTTTCTGTTTATATTGTGTTGCTGAATATTTTGTTGTAAATAATGAGTTTCTTAATGAATTCTGTGAATTCTGTGATTGGTAATGTAATTGAAAACAAGTGTATCAGATGTAAGCTTAATGAGATAAGTGTAATAATATTGGTTAGATGCTATACAGGTTTGTGTATTTCCTATACCTTTTACAATATGAATTGTTAGCAGATGTATTATAAGTGCCAATGGAATGCATTGTAAAAAGTAGTAGTGTTTCCTTTTGATTTGTATGTGTAATTAAATTTATAGTCGTAACTTTCATCTAAATGAAATTATATCAAAAAAGAGCCAGACTAATTAAGTTTTGTTATCTGTGATGCACCTTTTATGATATGTAGAGACTGATTCTGGACCTCCTCACCCCCAGAACTATGCAGCTCATATCCCTGCGTATCTTCAAAATCAGCTGCTGTGCATGCATTCAAGCTATGCAGCAGTTCATGCTGCAGCACTGATGAAAATCTGCTCCTTGGTCTCAGGCATTGTTTGTATTTAGTCGAAAGCTAAAAAGGGCACTGTCTCCTTGAAAGTGTGTGGGATGACATCATTGAACAGCTACCACCACTCAGTCCCTTTGGACTCCTTACTTGGACATCAATGTTTGACATTTTTTCTAAATTGTGAAGATTCTTGTAGACTGTATATTTCTATTTAAGCCTGCATTTCTAAGAGCCACCTTTCGAGCTCCTTTTCCAATGTACTATGATCTGTATATGTATTTGAAACCCGTTGCTAGTCTGTTTTTTGTTTAAAGAGAAAAATCTTCATTCTTATTTTAGAAAAATTAGAAACATGCTGTTAGATTAATTGCTTGGTCATTGTTTCTACTCCAGGAATAAATACAGACAAAGGGGCTGACAATTTTATTTGTGGAAAGCTGGAAAAAACGTTGTTAGATATTCACATGGTTTCCAGAATATGCAAAGGACTTAAATTACTATTAAAATCTAGTAATTTACAGAGTGCTTCATGCATGAATTTTTCATTGCGGGGAGGGAGATAGTGGTGGCCATCGAAGGGGTGGGTATTTTGGTTGATTCTGAAATTTCTGTGAATTCTGGGTTATTAAAGCCACATTGCAGTGATGATTACTTCAGAGCACCAAGAGACATAAAGGTGGCAGTGAGGGCAAAATTCTGCTTTCTTTAAAGTCAGTGGAGTTTTGCCATTGCATTCAAAATGGGAACAGGATTTGGTCCTAAAAAGCTTGAGGTAAAATCTGATTTCAAACGGCAGATCAGGTGCATAGGTTTCTAACTGAGACACATTCAGAATTTTAAATGAATTAGTGTCCAATATTGCTGGCCCTCCATTTACATAAAAGATGTAGGTAATAGTGTGGGGATTTTAATATGTCATTAGACCTTAGCAGGGATAGGTAATTGCTTAGGGTGGGAGCCACACCACTACAATCCACAAAACTCCCAACTGTGCTGCAGCCTAATGTTGTAGGCACCTAAACTCACTTGGTGCCCAAGTTTTTGCTACAAATGTTCCCTAGATGCCTGTGTTCCTGCTTCTGAGCATGGACCCTGCTGCCTCTCTGTAGGCACCTATCTCCTGCCTCAGCTGCAGAGCAATCCATGAATGGGGGATGTGGAGGGAAAGGCAGGCACTCTTCTGCTTAAACTGTGTGTGTGGCCCACTCCTGTAGGCATGTTCAGAGTTGCCTTGCTCCAGAAAAGAGCTGGGGGTGGAGGGACCTCCTTTATAACCTTTAGCCTTGTGGTTAGAGCGCCTCCCCAGTCTGTGGGAGACTCCTCAGTCAAGTCCCCCCTCTGTGTGATGAAGAGAAGGGATTTGAACAGATATCTGCCACTTTTCTCAGTTGAATGCTCTAACCACTAGGCAATGGAATATTTTGATGTGGGGCTCTCTCAATCTTTTCTATTAAAGTTCTTCCACTTACGATTTAGTTATTCAGTTAAATTGGGCCAGAGAGAGAATGACTCTATAGGCCCACAAATAGGGTGCTCCCCTGAGAAGTAACAGATCCCTGTTCAAATCCCTTTTCCTCCCCGGTAGAAGGGGAACTTGAACCAGTGGTCTCCCACATCCCAGGTGAGTGTATTAACCCTCAGCTAAAGGTTATAAGGAAGGTTGGTGTCACTTTGTGGAATCAGGCAGTCTCTGAGCACACCTACCAGATTGGGTCCTACCTATGATTTAGGCAGGATCACCTGTCTTCCCTCAGTTCAGGGACTGCTAGCAGAGTTAGGTGCCTCCCTGCAGAAGAGGGGTGAGGTTTAGGATACACCCCTCTCATCAGCAGCTCCCATGTGCTTGTTTAGGCAGCTCCGTTCCTAGCATGCTGGATTTTGTGGATTACAGTCCAAGGCACCTCTCCCTCCCTGTTTGTTGTATAGGGAGCGCAGGCACATAACTTGGGCTTTGTGGATCGCAGTGATGTTCCTGTGGTTTTTTTTTTATTAGGTGCTGTCAAGGTTCCTTCCCCACTCTGAACTCTAGGGTACAGATGTGGGGACCTGCATGAAAGACCACCTAAGCTTTTTCTTACCAGCTTAGGTTAAAAACTTCCTCAAGGTACAAACTTTGCCTTGTCCTTGAACCCTGTGCTGCCACCACCAAGCATGTTAAACAAAGAACAGGGAAAGAGCCCACTTGGAGACATCTTCCCACAAAATAGCCCCCCAAGCCCTACACCACCATTCCTGGGGAAGGCTTGATAACAATTCTCACCAATTTGTACAGGTGAACACAGACCCAAACCCTTGGATCTTAAGAACAATGAAAAACAATCAGGTTCTTAAAAGAAGAATTTTTATTAAAGAAAAAGAATCATCTCTGTAAAATCAGGATGGTAAATACCTTACAGGGTAATCAGATTCAAAACAGAGAGAATCCCTCTAGGCAAAACCTTAAGTTACAAAAAGACACAAAAACAGGAATATACATTCCATTCAGCACAACCTATTTTGCCAGCCATTAAACAAAAGGAAATCTAACGCCTTTCTAGCTAGATTACTTACTAACTTTTTACAGGAGTTCTGAGCTGTATTCCTGATCTGTTCCTGACAAAAGAATTACACAGACAGCCAGCCCGCCCCCCAGCTTTGAAAGTATCTTGTCTCCTCATTGGTCATTTTGGTCAGGTGCCAGCGAGGTTATCCTAGCTTCTTAACGCTTTACAGGTGAAAGGGTTTTTCCTCTGGCCTGGAGGGATTTAAAGGTGGTTACCCTTCCCTTTATATTTATGACAGGTGCGTAAAAATTAGGTGTTGCAGTGCTCAGCATCACAATGCCTAAATCCCTTTTGTGGATTTGGGCCTTAAAGATCTGTCATTACTGATCTCCCCTTAGTGGACATTTGATGACTGATAGATACATTGATTTAAGGGTGTTGGTATGACAACTCAGGTGTAAGACCCACCCATCAAACTTCTAGAGTAGGCTAAATACCTGATTCACTGTAGCCTGAGATTCAAATACATGATAAACTGGAAGCATTTGCAGCAATCTGGCATGAATGGTCTGATTCTCCATCCTTTTCTTTCTTCGGGTTGCTTTATTGGAATGAGATCCTCCCCTTGATCCTGTCTTCTTTCCCAGCACTCCATTCCCCTACTCCTTAGTTCTCAGGGAAGTCCACAGACCCCTTGTAAGGGCTGTAATTTGAGAACCACTGTCCTAGCAGATCATCTATTTAATAGCAGACCATTTTCTTCCAAAAATTAAATAGTAACCATGGCATTTCAAAGAAGTTCAGTCAGAGGCTGCTAAATATCGATAAACCTCACTGTTGCAATGAGAAGATCAACTAGCTTCAAAGTAGCTGATCTTCAGACCCAGCCCAGAAAAATCTGCAGAAAGCATTTCATTTTCACACACAAGAAAACCTAGGATTGGCAAATGATGAAATCTGGAAGGTGACCCAGGCATCACCATTGTTCAAGAGCAGTGGGCTGAGGTACCACGAGATCTGTGTCTTAGCAGCATCCCTCATCTAGGTGTTCTGCCATAGTGATCTGTAACAATGTGTAGACCTAAACTGAAGTTAAATTGTATTTGTTGGTCCTACTGTTTAACAGGCATCTTGATGTGCGTTGGTTGAATGCAGTTCTTGTTTTACAAAATGTTTACTCATGTGATTGAGCTTTCATTATTGAAATATCTAAAATTGACTTAAACTTGGGCTGCAGCATTAAGAGATTGAAGTGGCTGTGGATGCAACTCTGGAAAACATACACTTACTCAAAGTGTTTAATGGGAAGTTGGCTAAACTCCTGGCTTCTTCATGGGGGACTGGTCTACTGCAGGGAGTTCAGATTACAAATTTAAGAATGTTGCTGTTTTAAGTAATAAAAATCCATTGGTCTAGTCTTGTGCAGTTTATTTAAAGGTGACGTCACTCCTGATCTATGATTAATTTTGAGTGCAGCTCCAAGGCACTTATTCCCTGCTGTTCTGTGATGGATTTAATCATTTCTTTTTCATACATTCCTGTGTTCTCAGGCTGTAACCACTTCAGCAAGGATGCACTCACTTATGGACCCCACTTCTTTGGCCTCAAAATACTTAACTCAGCTACCCACTGGGGCTCCATGGACCATAGCTTGAGAAGCAGAGCATGCAGCACGCAGTGTCCATTTGAATCTCTGCTTCTGGGGTTGAATTTATGTGTTTTTAGAGCTGCATACAGAATAAAAGATTTGTAGAATGGATTTTATATACATGTATGTCCACCTGTGCTACTCTGGATAGATATAAATAGCTGAGTTTTATTGCAGGGTATACTCAGGATGAAATTAAATGAACTGGCATGAAGGTGGCTAGGCAGGTGTCATAAATATAAAGGGAAGGGTAAACCCCTTTGAAATCCCTCCTGGCCAGGGGAAAGCTCCTCTCACCGGTAAAGGGTTAAGAAGCTAAAGGTAACCTTGCTGGCACCTGACCAAAATGACCAATGAGGAGACAAGATACTTTCAAAAGCTGGGAGGAGGGAGAGAAACAAAGGGTCTGTGTCTGTCTGTAGTCGTCTTGGCCAGGGACAGAACAGGAATGGAGTCTTAGAACTTTTAGTAAGTAATCTAGCTAGGTACGTGTTAGATTATGATTTCTTTAAATGGCTGAGAAAAGAATTGTGCTGAATAGAATAACTATTTCTGTCTGTGTATCTTTTTTGTAACTTAAGGTTTTGCCTAGAGGGGTTCTCTATGTTTTTGAATCTAATTACCCTGTAAAATATCTACCATCCTGATTTTACAGGGGGGATTTCTATTTACTTCTATTTTTTATTAAAAGTCTTCTTGTAAAACACTGAATGCTTTTTTCATTGTTCTCAGATCCAAGGGTTTGGGTTTGTGGTCACCTATGCAAATTGGTGAGGCTTTTTATCCAACATTTCCCAGGAAAGGGGGGGTGCAAGTGTTGGGAGGATTGTTCATTGTTCTTAAGATCCAAGGGTCTGGGTCTGTAGTCACCTAGGCAAATTGGTGAGGCTTTTTACCAAACCTTGTCCAGGAAGTGGGGTGCAAGGTTTTGGGAAGTATTTTGGGGGGAAGGACGCGTCCAAACAGCTCTTGCCCAGTAACCAGTATTAGTTTGGTGGTGGTAGCGGCCAGTCCAAGGTGTAATATTTTGTACCTTGAGGAAGTTTTGACCTAAGCTGGTAAAGATAAGCTTAGGAGGTTTTTCATGCAGGTCCCCACATCTGTACCCTAGAGTTCAGAGTGGGGGAGGAACCTTGACAGCAGGATTCGTGGAGGTGAAATGCACCCCCACCCACACATCAGGCCAGGGACACAGCATAGCCTCCAACGCCGAGCATTTGCTACGCCAGTCTATTCTCTAGAACAGCAGCTGTAGCCTCTGTGCTAGTTGTGTGGTGTGGAATGGTCACTGGATCTGTGTAACCCCAGCTCCCCTGGCCTCTCCTTCACCATAACCTGACAGAGATTCTGAGTGGCATGCTGGGATGGGACAGGTACCTCTATGGGACAGATCCACTGATGTCCCTCCTTCTCTACAGCCCCCCTTGGTGCTTATGTAAAGCAAAGGACTTGGGGTGAAGTTTCTGTGCATTTGCTTTTCCGATCCAATTATCAAACCAAGTGTTCTCCATTCTTCCCTTTGCAGAAATGTTCATGTGCATAGCAAGCTTTGTCTTGGCCACAGGCAGCTGTAGGGGGTGCAGCAACATGTAAGGAAAATTGGGTAATGGAAGGGGATTAGGTACAGGTGCTATACACCTTCAATGTAATGTGTCCTTGTGTGATAGTCAGGGCCTTTCTCAGGGGTCACACTGAGGCAGCTGCAGCACTCTTGCCCCTTTCAAAGGTCTTTTCGGAAGTCTTTGTGGGCAGCAGAGGCTTGTCAGCAGTTTCCCCTCTCAGCTGCTCTGCAAGAAGACTCAGTGCCTTCCAATGCACGGCAGCTTCCCTTATGAAGCCTGCTTCTCCAGTTGCAGGCGTCTCTGGTAGGGACTGAGCCCCCAGGAGGAGCTCCTTGCCTTCTCCTGATTGGTATGGGGGTGTGCCCCATCACACCTTGCTTTTATGGATGGCTCCCTCCCCCCTCTCAATAAATTGGTCTCAGCATGATGGTCTTTGTGTTTGATATTCTCTCCTTGTCAGCTCCATCCCTGAAAAACAGGTAATAGATACAACATCTTAAAAATCCCCTCAAGGCTGAGAGCTTGGGCTTTGAACGGGTGCATTGAAAACCTTTCTACAGTTCTGACTGGCCTTGTTCTGCCCTGAATGGCTGTTTTTTAGCTCCAACGCTGCCTCTCCCTTACAGTCTCTTCCCCTTAGCATCACTCCACACCTGTCCCTCTTATCTTCTCCTCTGACCTGTCACCTTCAACCCTCTTCCCTTTTCTTTCCATTTTGATGATAATTAATTAAACCCCTTCTCCCCTAGAAAATTATGGAACTAACACGACATTTGCTGCCATTACGTTCACTCTGCTTGCGTGTTCTACCTCTTCCCCTATCAGTGTCTGGTCTGTGTAGATGGTAAGGTCTTTGGGCAGGGACCATCTACAACTCTGTGTGTGTACAGTACCTAGCACAATAGGGCCCTTCTGTTGGTCCTTAGACTCCAATGTAATAAACATGATTAATAATGATAAACCACTGTGGCATAAAAATCCCAATAGGAGAGGCCATAGTAGAAGCTAAATTCTCTCCTATTGTGCCATGAAATCATAAATGGAGAGACTTTGTAATTTGTATAATTGTCCCTAGATCTTGGTCTCAGATTTGTCTTGGGTCTAAACATCTTACAAGCTGCAGATTGTTACTATTGTGCTTTGCAACCCATTTGAACGAGGAAACCCCAATGGCATAAATAAAATTGCTTGTTACACTTGTCTAAGGGGCAAACCCTGCTCTGGTGAGGTAGGCCCTGCCTGACCAAAGGGGAACTGTTCTGCTCTGGAGTGGGTGGACAGGACTTGGAGAAGTCCAGAGGGTCCACTCTCCCTGTGTGTCCTGGAGCACCAGTCCAGGTGGGGGGGAGCAATTGTTGCATAGGGGAGGCTTTAGCTGAGGATAGGCCATTTTGTCTGATGAGAGGTGTCGTATGTGAAACCCCGATAGCTCATGTCCTGAGGGCACAGTTCCATGGCCTGGGGCAAGAGAGATTCCTTCCTCCAGCCCTTGTCCCTATGGAGAACCACAGCCCAGAGCCTCAGCAAGGATTCATC
This sequence comes from Lepidochelys olivacea, assembly GCF_965140295.1. Taxonomy (NCBI): domain Eukaryota; kingdom Metazoa; phylum Chordata; order Testudines; family Cheloniidae; genus Lepidochelys; species Lepidochelys olivacea. The sequence goes on along the minus strand of NC_140417.1, from coordinate 24,753,362 downwards.
ACTGGAGTGCTGTATGCTACCTTGAGCGGTTAACTTGGTGTGTGTGGTTTTTTTATAGAGCAACATTTCTACTTTTAGTCATAGTTATAAAATGCATTTAGTGGGAAAGAGCTCCACCTGGAGGCTGTAGTGGAGAGTAGCAAGCCTAGGACCTCACAGAGGAGATGGCAGGGATTTCAGCAGGAGGTTACTGAACTGTCCTTGCCCATCAGGGAAGTAAAAGGGGAAGCAGGTGGGGATAAGTATCTTAGTAGAGCCTCACATCCCCCCACCCCAGAAAAAGAAGGGAGACTACGCACAAAAAAAGTGAGAGAGACAAAACTGGGAAATATTGGAGCCTGTTGGCGGAGTGCAACAACCCAAGGAGCAAACGACAAAACCAAGAGAGATGGGGAGGCGAGGAGAAGCATGAAATCTGAGAAGGAGGTGCGAGGCCAGAGATCAGTTTGTGAAATCATATAATAACAAGCACTAGAGCTGGCTGGGAAGTGCCGCATATTTAGGCTGGCTCTGATTAGTGCTCACAGGGCACTTCTCAGCGTCAGAGTGATTTCCTACCACCATTGTCAATGCCTCACCATGGGCCGGTGGGTCTTATCCCCACCAGGGGACAGTGCTGTCAGAGAAGTAAGTGATTTGCTGAGGGAGTCAGTGTCTGTCATAAATATAAAGGGAAGGGTAAACCCCTTTGAAATCCCTCCTGGCCAGGGGAAAGCTCCTCTCACCTGTAAAGGGTTAAGAAGCTAAAGGTAACCTCGCTGGCACCTGACCAAAATGACCAATGAGGAGACAAGATACTTTCAAAAGCTGGGAGGAGGGAGAGAAACAAAGGGTCTGTGTCTGTCTGTAGTCGTCTTGGCCGGGGACAGAACAGGAATGGAGTCTTAGAACTTTTAGTAAGTAATCTAGCTAGGTATGTGTTAGATTATGATTTCTTTAAATGGCTGAGAAAAGAATTGTGCTGAATAGAATAACTATTTCTGTCTGTGTATCTTTTTTGTAACTTAAGGTTTTGCCTAGAGGGGTTCTCTATGTTTTTGAATCTAATTACCCTGTAAGATATCTACCATCCTGATTTTACAGGGGGGATTTCTATTTACTTCTATTTTTTATTAAAAGTCTTCTTGTAAAACACTGAATGCTTTTTCATTGTTCTCAGATCCAAGGGTTTGGGTCTGTGGTCACCTATGCAAATTGGTGAGGCTTTTTATCCAACATTTCCCAGGAAAGGGGGGGTGCAAGTGTTGGGAGGATTGTTCATTGTTCTTAAGATCCAAGGGTCTGGGTCTGTAGTCACCTAGACAAATTGGTGAGGCTTTTTACCAAACCTTGTCCAGGAAGTGGGGTGCAAGGTTTTGGGAAGTATTTTGGGGGGAAGGACGCGTCCAAACAGCTCTTCCCCAGTAACCAGTATTAGTTTGGTGGTGGTAGCGGCCAGTGCAAGGATAACGGGCGTAATATTTTGTACCTTGGGGAAGTTTTGACCTAAGCTGGTAAAGATAAGCTTAGGAGGTTTTTCATGCAGGTCCCCACATCTGTACCCTAGAGTTCAGAGTGGGGGAGGAACCTTGACAGTGTCAAACCCAGGTTTAAAACTGAGGCTGCCCCTTGCATGTAATTAGCTTTGTGCACATGAGTAACAGGAGAACTTGGAAGTGTCACGTTTAACACTTTCACCAAGAATATAATTCTGCTCTGGCCTTTATAGGCTCAGCACCCACAACTAGAAATCAAACTCGGAAAACAGCTCAGTTCCCATTTTTGCCTCTAGCTAAGGGCCTGATTTGCCAAAGTGCTCAGCACCTACCATGCACCCCAGTATGCTGAGCTCTTCAGAAAATCTGGCCTGTGGAGTCTGACCCCCCAGCAGCAACCTCTCATGGGCCTGCCTCCCTTTGGTTCTATCAGTTAGCCTACTCTACCTTTCCATGCTTCCACCATACTGCCCCTCCCCTGGGCCCCAAGAAACCTTCAAACCTGCCGGTCTGGGACACAAGCCATCAAATGTGTGACAAGTGACCAAAATGGGGAACAGCCATGTTTTGCTGCATGCTGCTCCATACGTAACAGGTTATAATATTTTTTAGGTGTAAAATCTGTTCTTAAGGCTATTTTCCTCCTCTGTGAATCAAATAAACCTTTCTTGTGGCCTGTCACAGGGTGTTCCCATGTGGGGAGAGGCTGCTGTAGGTCACAAAGTAACCAGCACACAGGTGTTCCATAGCTTGGTCATTTGAGGTCCAAATAGGGGAAGAGAAAGGGGGCTCTGGTAGGTGGTTTGGGAAGTGGGTGCCTGCCCAGGCTTCTGATGGAGCACTGGCAGGAATGAGAGGATGATCCCTGCTCAGGCTCCCCCCCACAATTAGAGCTTTTTGAGCATTTCCTGTCTTAGGGGTTCTGCTACTGCCCTCTTGGGATCCAGGGACTTCTAGGTGCTGCAGCTTTGAGCCCTCTGCCCCATCCCACCTCAGCCTTCCCCTGTCTGAAATCAACTTTTGGCTCTTGGGCAGCTCTCCTCTTTCTTCCACAGGCCTCTCTCTGCTCCCTGCGAGCCGTCCTGAGCATGCAGCAGAGCAACACAGGGAAGCTGCGGGGTGGGTCCAGGAGGCTGAACAATGACTCATACTTCATAATGTGGTACAGGTGAGAGCTCTGCCTGCAAACAATATGCCCCCTTGAGCTGTGGTCACCAACAGGGCTTGAGGAGATTCCAGCACCATGCACTGTTGTGATGAGGGGAAGAGGAGTACAACTGGGGAGAAGAAAGGTACAGCAATAGGAAACAGCCACCACCAACCTACATTCATTCTCTTACTTTCAGCTAAGGGACATCACAAGACTGTAGTGTTGCTGTGCTGCCCAGGAGTGGTGGCGTGTGGGCTCATAAATCAGAAGCACTTGCCAGATCCCTTACAATATTCAAAATGGCTTCTCTGAGCGCGATCTGTTGTGCCTGTGCCTCCACAGGCAACCTCCCCCTACGAGAAGTGCCTCCTCGAGGTAACGCTGAGCCCTGTCTTTGTCTCTGCCCTGCAGTATGCAGGATGCTGGAGAAAACCAGCTGGGCAGTGTGTATGCTGCAGCAGGTTCTGCCCTCTCTCGTGTCATATTAGACCTGAGGTGAACTGGGGTTATCTTATTCAGTGGCTTCCATGTGCTCTTTCGGCCTTCTTTTCCTCTGTGGTGGAGCACACTGTCACATGGCCAGGTTGTGATACTCTTCACTGTGTGTAAAGCTATCTGACTCTGCAAGGAATCCCATGGAAACCAATGGGACTTCTCACTCCTCCGCGTGAGTGGGATAGTGGAGTCTAGCTCCCAGCTTGCAGACAATTGTGTATATGGTGTTGTGCCTCTCTGCTGCCTTAGGTGTTATTTGAGAGTAGTTTTTCTTGGAAATGTGAGGAAAATCAAATTCCTCCCTCTTGGTTTATTAGGTTTAAAAACAAAACAAAGAGTACATCAGCAATGAATAGTAACAACGTAGCTGGCTATAGTTGCTCTTCATGGTCCTCCAAGGCGTAATTGTTGTTCCCCAAAAATCTCGTAGCTAACAAGGGGATGGCAGGTCCATGAAGCACCCAATAAACAATGGGGAGAGTAAGGACTTAAAACAAACAAAACCCCAACATGATAATGTAACAAAACTAGTATCTTACCAGGCGCTCTAAAGTTACATGGTGGAACATAAAGAGCAGGGGAATTACCAAGTTATCTAGTTTAGAGTGGAGAAGAGCTGTGGGACCCAAAATCAGTAGAACTGGCCACTGCTGATGCTCATGAATTGAGGCTCACAGATGTGTAATCCGGAGACCACGTAGGGACTTAAATAGGTGAGTGCTTTTTTATTGATGTTGAGGATTTAGGAGGGAATATAACAGTGGTGACCAAGGTCCCTTGGACGCCCATTCTCTAATAACCTTGGCAGAATGCATCTCCTAAAGCTCAGGCAAAGCAGCAACAGCACCCTTGCGTCCTGCGGAGGGAGGTGTTCATGAATGATTTCCTTGCCAGAATTAATATAGCTAATACTTTACATTTAAAATGTGCTAAATGCGGAGCTGTTGTCCCCACGAAGCCACAAGCCTCTAGTGCTGACTTCTAGTCCCTGCCTTGAGAGCTTGCCTGTTAAATCCCAAAAGCCTTTAATCTTGTTACCAGATGAGATCATGTAAAAGGGGATAGGGCTGGGCCCACTGCACCTCAGACAAACAGCTGGCTCCCTCCCATCCAATGCACTTGCAAAATACGTGCGAGCATTACCACTAGCTGATATGCCTTTTACCCATGACAGGCTCAAATACAAAACTCAACAAGGTAAAAACATTCTGCAGGTATCTCAGTGTTCCTCGTTTTTACAGGGATTGTGGAGATCTCTCTTCTGTATGATTTGTGGCTAGCAACCTGTGTGTTCACTTGCAGCTAGAGCTGCTCCTCAGATGGAATATGTGTGTGGGGGTGAGGGGGGAAGGCATCTGCAGAAATTAATCTGCACAGCTGAGCCCTCTCTTGTGCTAGTGTATTTTTTCACAAGAAAACGTTGCTGTAAAACCAGTTTGCTTGGAATGGGGAAGGAAGAGCCTATGGGAAAAGGAAGGGTGGTCCAGTGGTTAGGGCACTAGCCTAGGACTTAGGAGACCTGGGTTCAATTTGCTGTTCTGCCACAGACACTGGGCAAGTCTGTGGACCTCAGTTCCCTGCCTATAAAATGGGGACAATAGGTCTTCACTTACCTCACAAGGATGATGGGAGGGAAATAGGTTAAAGGGTGCCAGGTGCTCAGTTACTGGTGTGTTAGGAGTCATATGAATACCTTAGATGGTAAAACATTCCCCCTTCTTGTCTCTAGAGTGCTGGCTGGGCTCCCTTCACTCCAGTTTATTGTAGGAGATAGCAAAGTCCAAAGGTCTGAGAACGATGCTAGGAGCAACATTTCCTGAGTTCTCATCCTGGGTCTGGCATGGCCTCCCCACGTGGCCTGGGGCTAGGGTGACCAGGTGTCGGTTTTTGACTGGAACATCAGTCGAAAAGGGACCCTGGCGGCTCCAGTCAGCACTGCTGACTGACCCGTTAAAGGTCTGGTCGGCAGTGCTGCAGTGCTAAGGCAGGCTAGTCCCTACCTGTCTTGGCACTGCCCTGCACTCCAGAAGTGGTCAGCAGGTCCGGCTCCTAGGCAGAGGGGCCACAGGGCTCTACGTGCTGCCCCCATCCTGAGCACCAGCTCCGTATTCCCATTGGCCGGTTTCCGGCCAGTGGGAGCTGGGGTGTGCGGTGCCTGCAGTGGGCGAGAGCAGCGCGTGGAGCCTCCCCCCCCCCGCCTACTAGGTGTCAGATCTGCTGGCCAATTCTGGGGCACGCGCAACATGGTGTCAGGACAGGCAGGCAGCCTGCCTTAGCCCCGCTGCACTGCTGACCTGGAGCCGCCTGAGGTAAGCCCCGAGGTGTTGAAAACTGGACACATGGTCACCCTAAATCCCTCATCCCTGGCCTCACCTCAGAGCCTGCACCCCCAGCCCAGAGCCCTCATCCCCTTCACGCCCCAACCCTCTGCCCCAGTCCAGAGTCCCCTCCCACACCCTGAACTCTTCAACCACCCCAGAACCCTCGCCCCCTCCTGCACCCCAACCCCCTGCCTCAACCCACAGCCCCCTACCACACTCTGAATCCTTTGGCCCCAGCCTGGAGCCCCCTCCTGCATCCCAAGCCCAGAGAAAGTAAGTGAGGGTGGGGGAGAGTGAGCAACCAAGGGAGGGGGAATGTAGTAAGCAGGGGGTGGGGACTCAGGGAAGGGGCAGGGCTAGGGTGTTCGGTTTTGTGCAATTAGAAAGTTGGCAACCCTACCTGGCACAAGTTAGTTAATTTTTCTGACTCCATCTGTAAAGTGGGGATCATAATCCATACAATTCCCTATCATATAACCCTATGAGGGTAAGCTGAATGTAAAATGCTTTGTAAACTTAACTGGCAGGAGACCACCATATTTTCATTCCCAGCAAGGAGTATCTGTATCAAGACTACTTTCTCTTTACTCTGTGTTGACCAACTACAGCAGGAAGCAGGGGTTCTTCTACACCCCCCGGGGGAATAGGGACTGTCTCTTCTGGAGGAGGAGGTGTGAATCCTCTTACAATGCAGCACTTGGTGCATATCACCCAGGTGGTGAGTGCTTTGTTCTAAGGGGAGTATCCATCTGTAATGTGTCAGCATCCCCTCCCCATCTGCCTCCCCAAAAAGCAAGGAGGGAAGAGAGAAACAGCATGTGACATGGCTATAAACCTGCTTGGTTTCATTTCAACAGCAGCACTCTCTACTCCTGTGTGGAACTTTCTTGGCTCTCTGTAGGTCTTCTGAAAACTTGTCCTCCCCATTCATGAGATCACTAGCACAAGAGACAGCTGGGCTGTAGAGTCTCTCTACCTTTACCTATAATGCAGCTACACCGCTAGCACCCCAAGGGTTACGTTAGCATTTTGCCTTAGAACCTTCTCTGCCGATGGCTGCTCTGGTGCTCGATGGCCAGCGTTAGACAGAGTTGAAATCTTTTCAAACTTGTCTGTGTCGACTTGAATAGGAACAGCCCCTGTGCTTATGGTGGCCAGCTCTGTTCTGTGCCTCCATTTGGGTACGTTGGTACCATTGAAGGACACAGGCCCAGTGCCGGACTCCGTGGGGTTTGTGTGTGTGGGTGGTAAGGAGAAAAAAAAAGCTTGGCTTTTGTGCTAATGCTGTGCAACTTTCTGTGGCATCAGAGCTGGTCTTCAAATCAGTGAAAGGCTGCCACCTGCTGGTTCTGCAGGTGTGGACACAATATTGGATCCTACTTCAGAAAATCTGCTTTTGGGTATTAGGATGGAGCCAGATGTTTAAAAAAAAAAAAAGTTCTGTGCCCATCGGCCTTTCAGTCTCCGGAGGGGAGCAGGAGGGAAAGGTTGCTGGTTAGGTTCTCACAGTGAAGGGACAGTGACTTTCCCGTCCCCTCCTCACCAGTCTCTGCAGTTAAGAGTGGGGAAGGGAAATGTCTGCTCCAGTTCCTGAAGGCAATGTGGTATCTTTCACACACAAGCGTTAGCTCTGTAACCTTGTCCATGGAGCTCAGACCAACACAACTGCCCACAGCTATATCCTCAAAGGGCAGGGAGTGGAAGCAGGGGACAACCCACCCCCACCCCCCATCCTGCTGCTGCACAGCCCCTTTCCAGCTGCCAGCACACTGCGTATTACACCGAATGAGAGCTTTAAACTAGGAATCTGGGGGAGATGGTTGGGAGGTGTCCAGGTAATCTCAACGCCAGATTTTAGCATTGAGAGGGAAGAAAACGAAGTAAGAAAGGATACAGCCGTGGGTAGGAGAATGGACATAAGGAGGAAGGGTAGTGTAGATACCAGTCTAATAGGTGATACTAGAGGTAGAATGTCTGTGTCTAATTGGGTACAGAATGTGAGCGAGGCCAAACAGCAAAAATTAAGATGTTTGTTCACCAATGCGAGGAGCCTGGGTAACAAAATGGAGGAACTAGAGTTACTGGTGCAGGAAGTGAAACCAGATACTATAGGGATAACAGAAACATGGTGGAATAGTCGTCATGACTGGACTACAGGTATTGAAGGGTATGTGCTGTTTAGGAAAGACAGAAATAAAGGCAAAGGTGGTGGAGTAGCACTGTATATCAAGGATGAGGTAGAATGTAAAGAAATAAGAAGCGATGGAATGGATAAGACAGAGTCCGTCTGGGCAAAAATCACATTGGGGAAGAAGACTACTAGAGCCTCCCCTGGGATAGTGCTTGGGGTGTGCTATAGACCGCCGGGATCTAATTTGGATATGGATAGAGCTCTTTTTAATGTTTTTAATGAAGTAAATACTAATAGAAACTGCGTGATCATGGGAGACTTTAACTTCCCAGATATAGACTGGAGGATGAGTGCTAGTAATAATAACAGGGCTCAGATCTTCCTAGATGCGATAGCTGATGGATTCCTTCATCAAGTAGCTGCTGAACTGACTAGAGGGGATGCCATCTTAGATTTGGTTTTGGTGAGTAGTGAGGACCTCATAGAAGAAATGGTTGTAGGGGATAACCTTGGTTCAAGTGATCATGAGCTAATTCAGTTCAAACTGAACGGAAGGATAAACAGAAATAAATCTGCAACTAGAGTTTTTGATTTCAAAAGGGCTGACTTTCAGAAATTAAGGAAACGAGTTAGGGAAGTGGATTGGTCTGAAGAACTTATGGATCTAAAGGCAGAGGAGGCCTGGGATTACTTCAAGTCAAAGCTGCAGAAGCTATCTGAAGCCTGCATCCCAAGAAAGGGGGAAAGATTCATAGGCAGGAGTTGTAGACCAAGCTGGATGAGCAAGAATCTCAGAGAGGGGACTAAGAAAAAGCAGAAAGCATACAGGGAGTGGAAGATGGGAGGGATCAGCAAGGAAAGCTACTGTATTGAGGCCAGAACGTGTAGGGATAAAGTGAGAAGGACCTTGCAAAGGGAATTAAAACCGATAGTAAAAGGTTCTATAGCCATATAAATAAGAAGAAAACAAAGAAAGAAGAAGTGGGACCGATAAACACTGAGGATGGAGTGGAGGTCAAGGATAATCTAGGCATGGCCCAATATCTAAACAAATACTTTGCTTCAGTCTTTAATAAGGCTAAAGAGGATCTTAGGGATAATGGTAGCATGACAAATGGGAATGAGGCTATGAAGGTAGATATTACCATATCTGAGGTAGAAGCGAAATTCAAACAGCTTAATGGGACTAAATAGGGGGGCCCAGATAATCTTCATCCAAAAATATTAAAGGAATTGGCACATGAAATTGCAAGCCCGTTAGCAAGAATTTTTAATGAATCTGTTGTACCATATGACTGGAGAATGGCTAACATATTTCCTATTTTTAAGAGAGGAAAAAAAAGTGATCCGGGTAACTACAGGCCTGTTAGTTTGACATCTGTAGTATGCAAGGTCTTGGAAAAAATTTTGAAGGAGAAAGTAATTAAGGACATTGAAGTCAATGGTAAATGGGACAAAATACACATGGTTCTACAAAAGGTAGATCGTGCCAAACCAACCTGATCTCCTTCTTTGAGAAAGTAACAGATTTTTTAGACAAAGGAAATGCAGTGGATCTAATTTACCTAGATTTCAGTAAGGCATTTGATACTGTGCCACATGGGGAATTATTAGTTAAATTGGAAAAGATGGGGATCAATATGAAAATTGAAAGGTAGATAAGGAATTGGTTAAAGGAGAGACTACAGCGGGTCCTACTGAAAGGTGAACTGTCAGACTGGAGGGGGTTTCCAGTGGAGTTCCTCAGGGATCAGTTTTGGGACCAATCTTATTTAATCTTTTTATTACTGACCTCGGCACAAAAAGTGGGAGTGTGCTGTCAAGGTGCCGTCCCCACTCTGAACTCTAGGGTACAGATGTGGGGACCTGCATGAAAAACCCCCTAAGCTTATTTTTACCAGCTTAGGTTAAAACTTCCCCAAGGTACAAACTATTTTACCTTTTGCCCTTGGACTTTCGCTGCCACCACCAAACATCTAACAAATATATAACAGGGAAAGAGCCCGCTTAGAAATGTCTTTCCCCCCACAAAATCCTCCCAAACCCTACACCCCCTTTCCTGGGGAAGGCTTGATAAAAATCCTTGCCAATTTGCATCGGTGAACACAGACCCAAACCCTTGGATCTTAAGAACAATGAAAAAGCAATCAGGTTCTTAAAAGAAGAATTTTAATTGAAGGAAAAGTAAAAGAATCACCTCTGTAAAATCAGGATGGTAAATACCTTACAGGGTAATCAGATTCAAAACATAGAGAATCCCTCTAGGCAAAACCTTAAGTTACAAAAACAGGAATATACATTCCATGCAGCACAACTTATTTTATCAGCCATTTAAACAAAACAGAATCTAACTCATATCTAACTAGATTGCTTATTAGCCCTTTACAGGAGTTCTAACCTGCATTCCTGATCTGGTCCGGGCAAAAAAACCACACAGACAGAGAGAACCCTTTGTTTCCCGCTCCCCCCCGCCACCCCTCCAGCTTTGAAAGTATCTTGTCTCCTCATTGGTCATTTTGGTCAGGTGCCAGCGAGGTTATCTTTAGCTTCTTAACCCTTTACATGTGAAAGGATTTTTTCCTCTGGCCAGGAGGGATTTAAAGGTGGTTAGCCTTCCCTTTATATTTATGGCATGTGCTAATAAAGTTTGCGGATGATACAAAGCTGGGAGGTATTGCCAATTTAGAGAAGGACAGGGATATCATACAGGAGGATCTGGATGACCTTGTAAACTGAAGTAATAGTAATAGGATGAAATTTAATAGTGAGAAGTGTAAGGTCATGCATTTAGGGATTAATAACAAGAATTGTAGTTATAAGCTGGGGATGCATCAATTAGAAGTAACGGAGAAGGACCTTGGAGTATTGGTTGATCATAGGATGACTTTGAGCCGCCAATGTGATATGGCCGTGAAAAAAGCTAATGCGGTCTTGGGATGCATCAGGCGAGGTATTTCTAGTAGAGATAAGGAGGTTTTAGTACCATTATACAAGGCACTGGTGAGACCTCATCTGGAATACTGTGTGCAGTTCTGGTCTCCCATGTTTAAGAAGGATGAATTCAAACTGGAACAGGTACAAAGAAGGGCTACTAGGATGATCCGAGGAATGGAAAACCTGTCTTATGAAAGGAGACTCAAGGAGCTTGGCTTGTTTAGCCTAACCAAAAGAAGATTGAGGGGAGATATGATTGCTCTCTATAAATATATCAGAGGGATAAATACCGGAGAGGGAGAGGAATTATTTAAGCTCAATACCAATGTGGACACAAGAACAAGTGGATATAAACTGGCCATCAGGAAGTTTAGACTTGAAATTAGATGAAGGTTTCTAACCATCAGAGTAGTGAAGTTCTGGAATAGCCTTCCAAGGGAAGCAATGGGGGCAAAAGACCTATCTGGCTTCAAGATTAAACTCGATAAGTTTATGGAGGAGATGATATGATGGGATAACATGATTTTAGCAATTAATTGATCTTTAACTATTCATGGTAAATAGGCGCAATGGCCTGTGATGGGATGTTAGATGGGGTGGGATCTGAGTTACTACAGAGAATTCTTTCCTGGGTATCTGGCTGGTGAATCTTGCCCACATGCTCGGGGTTCAGTTGATCGCCACATTTGGGGTCGGGAAGGAATTTTCCTCCAGGGCAGATTGGAAGAGGCCCTGGGGGTTTTTCGCCTTCCTCTGTAGCATGGGGCACGGGTCACTTGCTGGAGGATTCTCTGCACCTTGAAGTCTTTAAACCACGATTTGAGGACTTCAGTAGCTCAGACATAGGTGAGAGGTTTATTGCAGGAGTGGGTGGGTGAGATTCTGTTGCTTGCATTGTGCAGGAGGTCAGACTAGATGATCATAATGGTCCCTTCTGACCTTAATATCTATAAGTCTATGAGAATGGGTAAAACTTTAATCCCAGTGCACGTGGGGCCATCACCTCTGGCTGAATGTTGTTCCTCTCATCTGTTGCATAGTTGGCACCGTAACCCAAACAGCCGCAGTCTCCCACTTCCATACAAGTCCTTCACCCAGCTTTAAACAGGCTTTTGAACTTTACTCTGCATATGGGTCATGTTCCTAAGGGCCTTCACATTGCATATTATTTTCAGGCAAGAAACTTGAATTTTAAACCAGAGGGGTTTAGGGTGACCAAGCTGGAAAGGCAGTTGGATGTTCCAGCCTGGTCACCCTAAACCCCTCTGGGAACAGGAGAGGTCACTGCCTCCAAGAAAAGGGCATGCTGCTTCCAAGCCCTCTCAAGCATGGAGGGGGCGGGCTTAGAACACAGATTCTGATCCCATGCATTGCCACCACAGTACTGGGTTTGGCTCTCTTCAGTGCGTACACACCATGGGTTGAGAACAGGGATAATTAGTGTCAGGATTGCACCACTGAGCCCTGCAACCTCGTGGACCCATGATCCCCAAAGACTTTGCATTCTAAATACAGAAGAACACAGATATTGTTGGATTTCATTAGTCAAGGCCCTTTTTCATGATACTAAACCACAGCATACAATTTCTCCTTTCATCCTAGTTATATTTCCCCTAATACCAACCTCCTTCCCAGTTAAATTTAGCAGCGCTTTATAACCCTGAAAGATGAGGTGCCACTTTCCACTGTGGCCAGTAATGGCACGCTCCCTACCAAGTTTGTTGTGGTCAAACATATTCATTTCCTGCCTAGCCTTGCTTAAAGTAAGTGCATACTGATACCCTCCCATTTGGCAAGGAAATGCCACTGAATTTATTTTATTTTAATACTTTGAAGCCAGCTGGGAAAGCTTTTCAACACCAGAAGCAAAATTCTGGCCTTCCTAGAAGAGTGCATGTGTCCCCCCCCCCCGCCAGCTTGCAGTCCTGACAGGAAAAGCATCTAACTCCCTGTGCTTTGAATGTCCCTTGCTTTGCTGGAAATCAGTGGATTAAACAGTGAATCAGATCAAACTCTCAGCTGAATAAAACAAAATCAATAGTGCAGAGTGTCAAGGCTGTGTCAGGCTGTTAGCTCCCAGATGAAGTGGAGATTTCTAGGAAACAGTCAGTTAGGAAGGAGGCACCATGAAGCTTTCCCCCTTATTGCTGGAGAAAGTACCCAGTTGACAGAGCTAAACTGGGCAGTGGGCAGAACTGCTGTGAGGAGCAGAGACGGGCAAGAAACCAGCCCTATGGTAACGTGTTATATGTCAAAACGAGACACCAGCACTTTCTTCACCATGCTGATGCCAAAGTTGTCATTCTGGGAATGGGAGGCAGCGGTCTCAGCTCTTGAAGAGAGTCGTGCTTTCTTGCTACCCAGCCAGTGTGCTGACAGGCTCTGTGAGGTATGTCTGTTGCTTTGTCACAGAGAGGGGTTATGATGTGATGCCATTGAGGGCCATGGGTTGGAGTAAATGAAGAACCATTCTATAGGTCATTAGTTGGAGTAAATGGAGGACCATTCTACAGGTCATTTTCCACTCCTGGGGAAAAATGACATCCTCCCAGGACAGTCCAGGGGAGAAGGCTCCTCAAGTTGGCAAGGAGTCTTCCAGGCTGGCTGGGGAGTCCACCCTTTTCAAGTCTGGAATATTTTATCTAGTTCCTCTAGCCCTAAAGAGATTGTGTTCACATGAGAAATTCATGGGCCTCAATAATAGCTTGGCATTTCAGAGAGCTGTGCCTGCTCCTATGCTGACTAACCCTAATCCCCAAGGAGGTTTGACCACTGTTTCACTCGGCTGAGCTCTCCAGCATTAAACCTTTGCTTTGTTCTCTTAGTGACCTCAATAGAGTTTACAAGCCCCCGTTAGACCCCCAGCAAAACTTCCTGTGGAAGAAAGATGCAATCCCTGAATCCTTGGCGTCTGTAGCTGTTCCTAATACACTGCTCTAGATGTCAGCACACCCGCACGATCACACTTCTTTCTCCCTGTTCTGAGCTAGTGCTCTTGGAGGTGGGTTTTATCTCAAGTACGTTGTAGGGTTCTTCCTTCTGGAGGTGCTGATAAAGGTATAGGTTTCATAGCTAGTACAATGCGGTTTTTTGCTGTGTATGAGAGGGACCCCAGGAACCATGAAGTGGCACCTGAGTTTTAGATTGCTTGTTAGCTCCCTATCTCTGCACTAAGAAAAGGAGTACTTGTGGCACCTTAGAGACTAACCAATTTATTTGAGCATGAGCTTTCGTGAGCTACAGCTCACTTCATCGGATGCATCTCTGCACTGTAATTGATTTCAGAGGCCTAGGGATGGTTGGGTCATATTGGCTGCATTAAGTAGGCCTTACCTAGGGGCATTCAGGAAGGAATGAGTTAGGAGACTTTAAGCAGTGCGAGTTGGGTCTGGGAAGAATCCTGAAATATTTCTGCTGAAGAGTAAAGGGAAGCATTTAGCAGCTTAAGAGGTTTAGCTTCTTCTGTTTTGCTGTCTAAGCCCTGTGATGGCCTTGCCAGAATGTACAGAACTGCAGAGGGAAGATGGTATTTCCAGCTAGTGTAGGAGTTTCTTCTGTGTCTTTGGTCTCCTGTGCTCTCCATGTAAAGTAATAAAGACACAATTCAGTCTGTAGTTCCAGGCTGGCCCATGAGGAACTGGTTTCTTGGACTTATTCCCTTGCCCAGCTGGAAAGTTTATTTCTTCTGGGTTCCATTGTTTCTCTCCAGTGCGACGCTTTCTCCCACGGGACAGCATTGCCAATGAGTGAGCTAGTGTAAAGAAAGGCAAATCATATTTCATTTGAGCCCTAACTTTCTGCCAAGAAAACCTCGTTCTTAGGTTGAGCATAAATGAAATGCACCATCAGCTGCACCCAGCACTGAGTCTAGGTAGGGACCTCTCTCTCCATTTGTGTGGGCAGGGTTGGACACAAAAGAACATAGGCACATATACAACAGAGCTATAGTGTGTGTAAACCTGCCATTGGTGTGAGAACAGGAAATGGCCAGATACAGAGCCACTTTTATGGGGAATAGGATGTGCTCCATTCCCAGCTGCTTCTGCTTGTGCTGCTATGAATGGAAAATCTGGTGGGGGATGCTTTCTGGTAACTATAACATCGGGCTGCGTCTTGGGAAATAAACATACATTTTTTGCCTGATGATATCATAAAACACGGAGGTCTTTGGGCAAGTGACCTGTACCCAGAGTAAAGTTCAAAAGCCTGTTTGGAGTTTGGGGAAGTGTGTGCGGGGGTGGAAGATGCCGAGCTGTTACGGTAGGGTGTCCTTGAATCCCAGCCAGTTGTGTAACAGATAAGAGTACAAAATTAAATAGGAACAAAATTAGGCCAGGGTGATGGCCGCAAATGAACTGGGCTCAGATGGTTTTTTTTAACCTGTTTTGCATAACAACCTGTGTTGCAAGCCAGAAGCGTGCTGTGCTGCAGCAGGGCAGGGGTTTGCCACCTGCTTTGGCTTCCTCCCCTTTGGGATTGTAGCCGTGGGCAGTTGTGTTGGCCTGGCCCCTATCGACATGATTACAGCGCTAACTCTTGCAGACGTGAGTTACCATGTTGATGTCAGGAATTGGAGCAGAGATTTTCCTTCGCAGCTCCAAATCGCAGTAACCGGTGAGGAGAGTCACTGCCCCTTCATTCTGGGAACCAAACTAGTAATCTCTCTGAACTGCCCTCTGGCATTAGGCGTAGTTTGGCTTCTATATTTGGGGGGATAGGGGACCAGCCATCGCTGTCCGTTTCATGCTGCCCCGACATCACTGCTCGCCTCTCCTGAATGTTTGAAAACCTCTGTAGATCCAGAGGCGATGCATGGGACGGTCACGTGTCCCGTCCCCCCCACCCCCCACTATCAACCGTTATGTGTTGCCTGTGGGTAAGGGGGGAGCCTGCCTGGGGAGGGGGCAGTGACTCAAGCTGTTTTGGGGGTGGCTGAACTTTTAAATTGTCCCCCCCCCACTACCAAAATAGAGTTTGGGGAAGCAACACCCCTCCATGCCCCCAAATTTCTGCCAATGCCTCCAGCTCCTCCTCAGGCTAAAAGCTTGAGCTTTGTGCCAACTATCTAATCTTAGGCCAGCTCTGGACTGACAAACCCAGTGGTTTTCAACCTTTTTTTCATTTGCGGACCCTTAAAATTTTTTGAATGGAGGTGCAGACTCCTTTGGAAAGCTTAGACATAGTTTGCGGACCCCCAGAGGTCTGCAGACCACAGGTTGAAAACTCTGTGTCTAGCCTCATCAGAGATCTGCTCATGCTGCTACTATGGGTTGTAATGTCCTACCAATTGCGATTAATAATTCCGTCCTCCGGGTACAGCTACAGAGGCTCTGCCATCAATGTAGCACACACTCTGTGGAAGGGAATACACCCCTTTTATTGTTAATGCAATGTGGAGTGAATGCAGAGAACTTGTTTACAGCAAACTGCTCCATCCTAAAACCCCAAAGAAGATGTTCTGAGGTGGAATCCAAGAAGTGGTCAGTTCCTGCTGTCACTGACAGGTGGCAGCATTTCATCAGTTTTAAAAGACTGGGGCCTTCAGTGTTAATGTGACAGGAATCGTTAAAAAGAAAAGGGAGGACTTGTGGCACCTTAGAGACCAATATTGTGCCTTTGTAGCACTGCAAGATCTAACCCAGCTGACTGCAAACCCCAGGGCAGAGTCCTTCAGCTGTACCATCAATGACCCAAATAGGGGCAGAGAACAAAACCAGCCCCCATGAATAAATAAGCTGCTGGAGTAAAACGATGTTACACAACCACTATTTGAAAAGACCCATGTTTGACTCCTGGAAGTTTGGCACTCAGCAGAAGTATTTGTAGCCTTGGCCATGTTCTGGGTGAAATCCTGACCCCATGGAAGTCTACTGTACAATTCCTGTGGACTCCCCAAGGCCAGGATTTTACCTGCCAACTCCAAATCTACAGTTAGTTTCTTTAGTCCAACGCTGACTTGCTCCACTTACTCTTGGAACCTTCAGAATACGTTAGGAAGCAATTAATGCATCATCAGCTAGATCTAGATTATTGGCCAAGTCCATTTTCATGCAATTCATAGGACACTTCATGCTGCGTTCTTTGGTAAGTGGTGGGAAGGCTTGGATATTTGTTAAGTTCTGCTGTATATTGTCCATCACAAGATAAAGCGAGTGTCCAACATATGCTGCATAGTCTATGCCATGAGCTGGCCTTTTCCATCCTTCAGAGCTGATAGCTCCCAAGGTCATAGTCTCTCATTTCATAAAATGTCTAGACTTGGATGTTTACTGGCAAGTCAGCTATGAAGAGAGTTAAATCATTAACTTGCTGTGCAAAAACCTAAGATTTCTGGCCTGCTGGTGCTGAAGCAAACACTCCCAGTTCTTGTGTATTTGCTACTGACTCTTTGGTGCCTTATTCTGAATTCTGACTCTCAGCAAGTAGACTAGAAAATGCCTGTCAGAGAGACAAATTCATGAGGGGGTGAGTTGGGGGCCATCATTAGGAGACAACGATGTTGCAGTTGTAGGTTTTGATTGCAGTAGAACCAAGAGGACCCAGTCAGGATTAGTTCCCCTTTGTATTAGTCCCTGTACAAAAATATGCCCCCAGACTGCAAACAGCTTGTAAGTAACCCACAAGGCTGGACATCAGCATTTAATAGATGAAGTAAAAAGTTAAGTAGAAAAAAAACTTCATTGTCCCCATCTGCCCCTCAGCCTAGTCATCCTGACCTGCTGGCCTCTCACAGACATTGCTTGAAAATGAGAGGAGCAGTGTTCTTCCTAGTGCATTCAGGTAAGGCGGTCTACACCTGGAGCACTTGACTGGCATAGGTATTCCAGTGTGGCCGCAGGTTGTACTGGCAAAATGGGGCTTTTGCCTGAATAGCTTATTTCAGCCAATCCCTCTTCCCCAACCCCCACACGGAAAATAAACTGGCCAAAGTGCAGTTTTGTTAGTATAGCCATATCTTCATGGGCTTCTGCCTGAACTGCTCTGCCAGGCAGAGATCACACACCTCTCCCCCATCCCTCTCTGGCACAGCTTTGCCGTCAGAAGTCTGTAGAGTAGACCTGACTTCTGTGTGTAAGGCAGTAAGGGGCAGCATGGGAGTAGGCACAAAGGTGGTTTTGTGAGAGGTGGACAAATGGACAGTGGTAGCTGGCATTTTTGTGGAGTGGCGGGGGTTAAGGGAAAGGCAATGACAATTAGGCATAGTTAGGGGCTTGAAGAGCCCCTAAACCAGTTCTCTCTTCTTCATAGCAGTGTCTCTTCAATGTTGGCTAAAGATCTAAATCTTCTTACATGCTTTAAATGGCCCTATATGTAGCCCTGAGACTCACAGGATTCGGTATGAGGTGGGTACTCTGCATAATGTAGGGTAAGGCAGAAACCACAGGGTTGGTTGGTTCTTGGGTGCACAGGGGTTAAGTGGTAGTCACCCTGTCTGTTGGGCACCCATTGATGATAGTGTTGCAACTAATATTTTAGGCTACAGTATACTTACTGTCAAAGGAGAGCTGTGCAGAAGCATGTTATGGGAGAAGGGAGCTGCCAGTAAACTGGTTAGCCAGCTGTCTTTGTGCCGAATAAAACGGAACATCTTGTTAAGGAATCAGAGGCGCCTTGTAATTCCTCAAGTATAAACTGGTCTTGCTTGTTAAAACCTGTGCACGCTCCTAATTCTCAAAGCTCGGGCAGATCAAGCCTCGTGCTGAAGAATATGCAACAGCAGCATATCCCCTCAAGAGATTTTATTTAGTACTCACTTCCTTGCCAATATTACCCAACAATACAAACAGAGCTCTGTAGCCAGGAAAACTCCCATAAATATTTCTCCAATGTTTATATCCATTGCACACACACTCTGTGTGTCTGCCTCCCTCACGTACACAGGGAGTGACAAAGATTTTGGTTTTGCTGGAAGAAAAGGTGCTCCAGGCAGTGCTCCTGTAGAAATGGAGGGATAGATGATA
Source organism: Lepidochelys olivacea (assembly GCF_965140295.1). NCBI lineage: Eukaryota > Metazoa > Chordata > Testudines > Cheloniidae > Lepidochelys > Lepidochelys olivacea. The sequence goes on along the minus strand of NC_140417.1, from coordinate 24,734,895 downwards.
CTTACAAGAATGTGGGCTCTTACACAGTGGTTCCTCTTCAACTGATGTCCTGAAAGCAGACAATTTAGACTCCGTTTTGTGGGTAATGTCTGGATTTCCATCCCCTTCAAGATTATCTGGAACTCCTTTGCAGATTTCCCCTTTGAGATCCCTGGTATTTGGAGGTGTCAATAACTGGGTCTAGCTATGTTCTGGGCCTAGAGTGATTAAGCTCTGGAGTACACAGAGGGTAGCAGAGTATCAACACACAGCGCATGCCAATGGAAACCCTTTTCCTATTGCGCGACTAGTGTGAACAACCCGTACAGAGAATTCCTGGCAGATTTTCAGGCCTCTAATGTTCAGAGCTCTTGAAAGTGAGTGACTTAAATAGCGCAGGCTGGAGCTAGGCAGTGTGCAAATGGGTCCAGCCTTCTCCACAGCACCTCAGTCCTGAGCCAACTGCATCCCTGTTCTTATGCTTCGAATCCTACCCTCCAGCTACTCCAGTGTTACTAAATCATAACTTGCAACAGCCTCAGAATGGAGTCTTGGACTTTCCTGAACACAGCCTCTCAATCTTGCTGACTTTCAAGTTTCATTTTTGGCACAAACGCTATTTAGGTTTTCGCCAGGCCGCCTTCACATGTTCCCGTGATTATATAATAGTTCACATGGGGGTCATATTTGTACCCCCAATTCCTTCTCTCTCCAGCAGGCGATCGGAGGATGCAGGCCCTTTATCCTTGAACAGTCATTCTCTGCTAGCTCTGTGTTGGGCACAGATGTTGAACGGGGTGCAAACTGAAACTATCAAACTCACTTCATTTGTGAGTTGACCCAGATTCCCTGATGTGGACGTGCATTAATCTACTCTGTCATCTTGCTGTTCATCTTTCCCTCATGGAACTCCCATTCCTCCTACGTGTCTGCACCAGAGCCTGCCTGCTGGTGCAGATGATGTGAGGTGTTTCCCTTACCCAGTACCGACAGACCAATCAGCTTGCATGTTAAGGACTCCAGGGGAACGTCATTGTTCTGAACATCAGTAATACTGAGTACTTACACTGTGCTGGACGTCCTCTAAATCCTGCACAAATATTAGCTTCCTTTTCCTTGAGGCCTTCTGGTTCCTTGGCTTTCATGGCTGTCTTCTCTTGGTACCTTATCTCATTGGCTGCTCTTCCACCAGGCTGCTCCTGCTCCTCTTCCTCGTCCTCCTCTCCCCCTGTTCTTTACCTTTGGGTGGCATTGTCCACGCACAGCGCTACAGCAATCGACTCTTTGCTGATCACTCGCACATTCACCTTCCCCCGCCTCTCCAGCTTGGGGCTATTCGGTCCTATATATTTAACACTCGCTGACACATTGCCTTGGATGCCCACCATCATCTCAAGCTCATCCTGGAGAAAAAAATTCTCCTTGTTTTCCCTCCTCTTCCCCTTTCTCCACTGCTGTCACCATCGCCATCTGTCTCAATGCTCAAACTTGCAACCTTGAAGTCATCCGTGACTCCTCTTCCCCATACATTCACTATTCTTTACATAAATAAACACCAGTACTGAAAATACAGATCACCATTCCATGGCCTGGCACAACGCTGCACTGCACTGACTGTATTTATTTCGGGTCTCTCAGGCGCCTTCCATCTGAGGATCCCAAAGCGCTTTACAGATATTAATTAACAGCCTCACCCTGCAGGGAGGGGTAAGTATCATCTCCATTACAGAGAAGAAGACTGAGATCTGAAGTGACTTTCTGAACCTCATGCAGTGAGTAAGTGACGGAGCCTGGAATAAAAGGAGATCTCCTGACTCTATCACGTACTCTAACTGGACTCTGCAATCTCTCATAAGAAGACCAATATTTACTGAATTTTACGCCTTTCCCTGGAGTGCAGTGTTTTGGCTGCTGATGCCCATGACCCCATAGCATTATGCTTGCGGTTTCATATGCTTTGGGAGCCCTGGAACACAAGTGCTGAGGCCAATGGAAGATTTTCCCAGAACTTCACCCAGACTCCAACGTCTTCCTGCCGCTCCCCTGCAGGATTCCCTTGCCCTCAGCCAGGTCAGTTGCAGTCTAGCAGGACAACAATTGTTTCACACAGTATCTGAATGTTCTGAGCTGCTCTTAAGTGTCTGAAATTGCACAGTATGAAACAAGACAAACCAGCTCAGGCCCATGAAGACACTTGGGACCTTAGCATGGTAGTGGAAAAAAGCCTTAAAGGAGACCTTTGAAAACCTTAGCCTCTGTCCCACAGGAAGGAGGCACATAACTGGATTCTGGCATCCCCTTCTGGGGTCCAGCTGTTTCCTTTAGAGGCTTTGAAGTCCTGCATGAACTTTTCACTTCCAATGGCAGCAGAACTTAGGGAGGCAGCATGAGCCGGCTATATAAAACATTCCTGTGTAAACACTTTCTTTGCAGCCTGGCCTGTCTCTGGAGGGTGATAAGGAAGGTGTGAGTGACTAAGCTGCTGGCTTTGAAATGCAGTCATGTTTTCAGCCTGGAATTGCAGTGTGCTCTCAAGGTAAAGGTCTCCCAGCCAATTGTGTGCTCTTTAATTTCTTGTTAGTTGGGCCTTCCCTGCCCGGCTGTGTGCAATGGGCTTTGTAGCTGTCAGTCTCACAGGTGGCGGTGTGCAGTTGTTTCCCTCCTTATGTGGTGCAGAGTACCAGGGAGTTCTTGGTCTTTTACAGTTGAGTGGGAGCACAAGGGCCCTATCCCAAGGGGTTCACAAAAGAAAGGAATCTCTTGCCTTCTGTTCCTGATCAGAGTTGGGGTTGCCTTCAGCTGGAGGTTCCCCCGGTGTCTGGCTGTGTCACAAGTAGGGTTTCTCCAGTATATTCCCGTCTTGGAAGAATGACCACCAGTGATTACTAGAGAGCTTTGCGGAGACCCACTTCTGTGTGCCCAGTAGAGTCTGTTTGTCTGCCCTGCCCTGCTTACGTCAGGACTGTGGGGAAACCAGATACTTGATCTATCCCTGTCTCTGAAGAGATTATTGGGGAGTTATGTGGACGTTTGAGCAGTAACTCCTTGTGGGGAATTTATTTCAGGGGGACACCTGAATCAGAACTCCTAGAAATGTTCCATATTGTGAGTCATGGGGAAGGCCTGAGAACTGATGCACGCTATGCTCTGAACTAGCTCTGTCTCTCTCAGACCCCAGAGAGAAGATGAGGTTCTGACTGTGCACCCTCCATGGGACTTAATGGTTTCTTGCATAGCAGGATCAAACTCTGCTGTTGGGATAAGCCACCTGGCTGCCCCATTGCTAGTGAGTAAAAGGGAAGGTCCTTCTGCAGTGACCAGAGCAACATCCCATGTTCTTTGGAAGAAGCAATGGTCAATTTTTTGGGAGAGGTGAGGGGGACGATGAGGTGTGTGCCAGGGAGATTGGAGGGGAGGAGGTAATAGTAATTGAAATACAGACTGCTGAGGGCATGGACTGGGCTGATGGGGGCATGGAGTTTTAACTGTGTGGCTACAGAGGAAAGGTCAGTCTTCAGAATCTTGGGGGGTGGAAGTGCAGGATTTAAACATGGGACAAGAAGGAGTCAAAGCTGTCTTAATCACAAGCCCATCCTTCCTCTGGCATCTCTGTCTGAATGCTGCAGCCCAGGTTGGCTGGGTTCATTATTTCAGCTGAGCCTCCATTTCTTGCCAGCCTGGCTTTGAGCCGACAGGTTAGTGAAAGGGGGGCCCAGAGCCTGGGGAAGAGGGCATTCACCTGACCTGAGCTCAGCGCTGCAGGGAGCCAAGAAAGTAGGTTTAAAAACAAAAATCCGCTAGCCAGACCCCTTCCTCCCACGTCCAGGGTTTCATTTCTGAAAACAGCTGGGAAGCTAACCCCAGGCCAAGCCAGGGGAAGGAGTAAAGGGCAACTGAAATCAAGCTAGCTCCATCTTTGATCCTGAAATAAGGGCTTCATCCCTGGAGGCACGATGTCCCCCCACCTCACTGGGGCACATGGCCCTGTCTCATCCCACCAAACCTTTCCTCTGTGCAGCTCTCCTCACGGGCTAACCTGCCTGCCCTGCCCAGCCTGCTTCATTAGTCATCTTTCCCTGCATCTCAGGGTGTGCTACCTATTACAGAGCAGCAAGAAAGAACACCTTTGGGTAAAAACAAGCCCTGGCTAACGTGCTGCTCTCTCCAAAGTGTGCCTGGCAAAGTATTTAATTAGCCTCCTCAAACTACTTTTCCTCACCTGCAGATTATAGTGATCTCAACCCAAGAAGCCCTGGAATGTGATTCCTTTCAAGGACATGTTCAATTGAGACGTAATGACGTTGACTTGGTGTGTAACAGAATATAGTACGAAGAGCATGGAGTGGATTTTATTAACACTATTGAGATGCTTGTGAATGATTTTATGACTATACTTATTGATGACTTCTTTCTCTGAATGTCACTGTAATTGGCAGTAAAAGTCACTAGATTTGTGTCTGGTCACTTTGACACTTATTTTCTCACGAGGGAAATCAAAAAGTCCCTAAATCTAGTGACAAAGTTGGTAAGGTGGCAACACAGTGACCTAGGCAGCTTTCTAATAACCTTGGGCCTTTCCTACGCTTTTCTCTCATTACAAATGTTGACCTTATTAGTTAAAGGGCAACTCTGAAGTGGTGACTGAATTATCTGATTATGCCTGCCACGGTGCTCAGTACATGGGGGCAGTCGGTGCAGTTTCAGCACAAATGACTTTGGTCCAGTGGTTTTGGTCACATTAAAAAGAGGGATTATATGAACATGAGCCTGAATTAAGTAGAAGGCCCGGTGTGTGGTTTCCATTGAGCAGAGGGATGGTCAGGGCAAGAGGATGCAGGGGGAAAGAGAGAACATGTTTTGAGGGTGCTCCGGTTCCATGGCTGCATGGAGAAGGGGGCCACATAGTCTGCAGCGCATGGCTAGAACTAGAGCTGTCTGTCTGCTTTGCTTCTGATGAAAGGTTGTTGCTCTTCTCTGCCTCCTGGACCCTGGAAGGGAAACAGCATCTTCATCCCTCTTTCCTGCAGCCTTGCCCCTCAAGCTGCCATCTGCACAGCAGAGAGAAGAGCAAATGATCCAGTCTTGCTCACTGGACCCAGTACTCCCTGCCCCCTGTCCTTACACACATCTGAGGGCGGAGAGGGAATCTAGCCCTGGAGGCTGTATTGAGAAATCTGCCTGGTGGAGTTTGATGTTTGTTCTGCTCTCCCTGTGGGAGCTGTGCTCACGTAAAACAACAGATCACTGGAGCTGAGGACCGCTGTGCACTTAGCAGCTGGGCTAGGATTGTGCTTTCAGCAGAGGTGGGACCCATCTCAGGTGAAATGAAGGGTTCCAGCATCCCTGACTGCAGAGGTGCCCTGTGGACAGTGAGGGTTTGGAGACTTTGTGTTTAAGGTGGCCAAGATTTTAGTTCTGAGAATTGGAAATTGCCCTGACAGTCCCTCTCCTGCCTTGGCCGCTTTGCTCACTGCAGCAAGGTACTGAGACTAACGCAGTCTGGTGCATGCTCTCCTCCCCCAGTCACTGCTGTCTGTGACTGTTGATAGCTGTACACCAGTAGTGACTGCAGCACCCACAAGCGATGGCAGGGCACACTCTAGCTTTTCCCCTCGCTCTCCCCAAAGCTGCAACATTCCTTCGCCATAACTGCTTAAAGAACCTGGAACAGGGACCAAAGAGCCAGTTTCCCATCCCCACTGCCTGTTTGTGCCTGAGAAACGCCAAAGTTGGTCAGCGGTTGTTTTGCTCTCAGGCTCCTGCTGAGCTCTGTCCCCAGCTGCTCTCAGCATGTGTCGGGGAAGGGGCAGTCCAAAGGTTTCATGCTCCTAGGGCTTGGACAGAGCCAGTGGCCCTGATGTTTGTTTTCTGGATCAGGAGCCTGCAGCTGGAAGACTTTGTGCTTTCCACCAAGGACTTTGTGCTTTGAAAGTGGCTGAGCCTGTGCAACCGGGCAGGGAGACCTCTGCTCTCCTGTTCCCCCGCCGTGTGGGTGTGGTTCGGGTTCCAGCTGCACAGTGGGGGATTGCACCCAAGCGCAGGTGTTAGGGTGCTATGCTGGCAGAGAGGGGGCAGGGGATATGTTCCAGGTTGCATTAGATTGACAGGTTTCAGAGGAGCAGCCGTGTGAGTCTGTATCCGCAAAAAGAAAAGGAGGACTCGTGGCACCTTAGAGACTGACCAATTTATTTGAGCATGAGCTTTCGTGAGCTACAGCTCACTTCATCGGATGCATTCAGTGGAAAATACAGAAGATGTTTGTTTTTATACACACAAATCATGAAAAAATGGGTGTTTATCACTACAAAAGGTTTTCTCTCCCCGCACCCCACTTTCCTGTTGGTAATAGCTTATGTAAAGTGATCACTCTCCTTACAATGTGTATGATAATCAAGGTGGGCCATTTCCAGCACAAATCCAGGGTTTAACAAGAACGTCTGAGGGGGGGGGGCGAGTTAGGAAAACAAGGGGAAATAGAAAAGGAGTACTTGTGGCACCTTAGAGACTAACCAATTTATTTGAGCATAAGCTTTCGTGAGCTACAGCTCACTTCATCCGATGAAGTGAGCTGTAGCTCACAAAAGCTTATGCTCAAATAAATTGGTTTAGTCTCTAAGGTGCCACAAGTACTCCTTTTCTTTTTGCGAATACAGACTAACACGGCTGTTACTCTGAAACCTGTTATTATGAAAGGGGAAATAGGTTACCTTGCATAATGACTTAGCCACTCCCAGTCTCTATGCAAGCCTCAGTTAATTGTATCCAATTTGCAAATGAATTCCAATTCAGCAGTCTCTCGCTGGAGTCTGGATTTGAAGTTTTTCTGTTGTAATATCGCAACTTTCATGTCTGTAATCGCATGACCAGAGAGATTGAAGTGTTCTCCGTCTGGTTTATGAATGTTATAATTCTTGACATCTGATTTGTGTCCATTTGTTCTTTTATGTAGAGGCTGTCCAGTTTGACCAGTGTACATGGCAGAGGGGCATTGCTGGCACATGATGGCATATACCACATTGGTAGATGTGCAGGTGAACAAGCCTCTGATAGTGTGGCTGATATTATTAGGCTCTGTGATGGTGTCCCCTGAATAGATATGTGGGCACAGTTGGCAACGGGCTTTGTTGCAAGGACAGGTTCCTGGGTTAGTGGTTCTGTTGTGTGGTATGTGGTTGTTGGTGAGTATTTGCTTCAGGTTGGGGGGCTGTCTGTAGGCAAGAACTGGCCTGTCTCCCAAGATTTGTGAGAGTGTTGGGTCATCCTTCGGGATAGGTTGTAGATCCTTGATAATGCGTTGGAGGGGTTTTAGTTGGGGGCTGAAGGTGACGGCTAGTGGCGTTCTGTTATTTTCTTTGTTAGGCCTGTCCTGTAGTAGGTGACTTCTGGGAAACTACAATCCATTGGTGATCTTCCTGATAACACCATCCTGGCCACTATGGATGTAGAAGGCCTCTACACCAACATTCCACACAAAGATGGACTACAAGCCGTCAAGAACACTATCCCCGATAATGTCACAGCTAACCTGGTGGCTGAACTTTGTGACTTTGTCCTTACCCATAACTATTTTACATTTGGGGACAATGTATACCTTCAAATCAGCGGCACTGTTATGGGTACCCGCCTGGCCCCATAGTATGCCAACATTTTTATGACTGACTTAGAACAACGCTTCCTCAGCTCTCGTCCCCTAACGCCCCTACTCTACTTGCGCTATATTGATGACATCTTCATCATCTGGACCCATGGAAAAGAAGCCCTTGAGGAATTCCACCATGATTTCAACAATTTCCATCCCACTATCAACCGCAGCCTGGTCCAGTCCACACAAGAGATCCACTTCCTGGACACTACAGTGCTAATACACGATGGTCACATAAACACCACCCTATCCCGGAAACCTACTGACCGCTATTCCTACCTACATGCCTCCAGCTTTCACCCTGACCACACCACGCGATCAATCGTCTACAGCCAGGCTCTGCGATACAACCGCATTTGCTCCAACCCCTCAGACAGAGACAAACACCTACAAGATCTCTATCAAGCATTCTTACAACTAAAATACCCACCTGCGGAAGTGAAGAAACAGATTGATAGAGCCACAAGAGTTCCCAGAAGTCACCTACTACAGGACAGGCCCAACAAAGAAAACAACAGAACGCCACTAGCCGTCACCTTCAGCCCCCAACTAAAACCCCTCCAACGCATTATCAAGGATCTACAACCTATCCCGAAGGATGACCCAACACTCTCACAAATCTTGGGAGACAGGCCAGTTCTTGCCTACAGACAGCCCCGCAACCTGAAGCAAATACTCACCAACAACCACATACCACACAACAGAACCACTAACCCAGGAACCTGTCCTTGCAACAAAGCCCGTTGCCAACTGTGCCCACATATCTATTCAGGGGACACCATCACAGAGCCTAATAATATCAGCCACACTATCAGAGGCTTGTTCACCTGCACATCTACCAATGTGGTATATGCCATCATGTGCCAGCAATGCCCCTCTGCCATGTACACTGGTCAAACTGGACAGCCTCTACATAAAAGAACAAATGGACACAAATCAGATGTCAAGAATTATAACATTCATAAACCAGACGGAGAACACTTCAATCTCTCTGGTCATGCGATTACAGACATGAAAGTTGCGATATTACAACAGAAAAACTTCAAATCCAGACTCCAGCGAGAGACTGCTGAATTGGAATTCATTTGCAAATTGGATACAATTAACTGAGGCTTGCATAGAGACTGGGAGTGGCTAAGTCATTATGCAAGGTAACCTATTTCCCCTTTCATAATAACAGGTTTCAGAGTAACAGCCGTGTTAGTCTGTATTCGCAAAAAGAAAAGGAGTACTTGTGGCACCTTAGAGACTAAACCAATTTATTTGAGCATAAGCTTTTGTGAGCTACAGCTCACTTCATCGGATGAAGTGAGCTGTAGCTCACGAAAGCTTATGCTCAAATAAATTGGTTAGTCTCTAAGGTGCCACAAGTACTCCTTTTCTATTTCCCCTTGTTTTCCTAACTCGCCCCCCCCCCCAGACGTTCTTGTTAAACCCTGGATTTGTGCTGGAAATGGCCCACTTTGATTATCATACACATTGTAAGGAGAGTGATCACTTTACATAAGCTATTACCAGCAGGAGAGTGGGGTGGGGGGAGAGAAAACCTTTTGTAGTGATAAACACCCATTTTTTCATGATTTGTGTGTATAAAAACAAACATCTTCTGTATTTTCCACAGTATGCATCTGATGAAGTGAGCTGCAACTCACGAAAGCTTATGCTCAGATAAATTGGTTAGTCTCTAAGGTGTCACAAGTACTCCTTTTCTTTTTGCAAATACAGACTAACACGGCTGTTACTCTGAAACAATACAAGTGGTTCTTCAGCAGAGATTTCAATGCAGAGAGCAGAGTGGCCTTAGAGATCAGCTCAGGAAGGGGTCCTTTGATGATGATGATGATGGTTTCCTCCTCATATATTTTGTGAACAGCCTCACCTCTCCCGCCTGGGATTCTGGGAATGTTTCAAAGTCAGGCATATCTGAGATACTCCTGGCTGTTGCTGTTTAATTTGGTCCCCATGGCAGCTGCCTGGCTTGGAGTGTGGGTGGGGGCAAGATAGTTTTTATTTAAAGCTTGATGTGCTGGCACCAATGGGGTTGTGCGTTGCTTCTATGAACAGGAAGTCTGATTGGCTGCAGCATCAATAGCTTAGACAGGAGACAGATCCCAGAGCAAGCTGCTACTCAGGAGGTGGTGATGTGTGGTTCTAGAGAAACAGAGGGATTCCTAGGAAAGGGAAAATAGGACAAGGCAGTGATAGCAGTTTAAAATATCCTCTGATGTACAACCTGGGGGTTCCAAGTTCCCCTGGTCTGCGCTGCAAGCTAGTATACAAACAAGCTGAAGTAACCAGGGGATCCTGTCTGTATTTGATCTTGCCAGGGTGGGAAACTCCATCTTGGATACTGCCTGCCTGTGCAGAGGCCAGGCTGGACAGTGGGGGCAGTGGGGCTGGGACTGCCGCCGGGCTGTGCAGGGGCAGTGTGGGGCAATGGGGTGGGGACCTGGCTTGGGATACCACCTGTTGCACATGCTGGGAGACTACCCAAGTGGAGGCATTAAACCTTTCACATCTGACCACTGGAGACAGGCTGTTTTTGTATTGTGACACCGGTGCTGTTCATATCTGTCTGTGCTGGGAAACAGCAAAGTCTGAGACTGCCCCCTCTCCCCTTCTTCCCTTTTTCCTGCTGTCTGACTGGCACTTGAAAGGGAATTCAGACTGCCCTCTCCAGAGCAGGACCTTCCTTCCTCCCTGTCTGCCTTCAGCAGGAATTTACTCCTTCTGTCCCTCCCACTCCCAGGTTGTCCCTCTTCTCTCCTGACTCCCCCTTCTCCTTGCCTGAGGTCCTGAGAGTAACCACTCCCCCTTTTCTCTCTCAGCCAGGGACAGCAGGTTTGGATGCCCTTTCTGCCACCTGCCCAACAGCAGCCGGAAGAGTGGTCCCTCTGCCTCGTGGCAAGTAAGCGGGGAGGGGAAGAGTTTAACCAGAAAAAAAAATCCTTGTCAGCTGGCACTAGCTAGAGGTGTGGTTGGGGGAAGGGGCCACGGGCCAGAGGTCAGGCAGGGCTGGTGCAGCTCACCCTGCCTGTGCCCTCCATGGAGCTCAGGTAAATATTTAATGATGCAGCGTGCCAGAGAACTTGGCATCCGAGGGCTTGAATCAGCACAAACCACACCTGTTCTTTGGGAACAGTGATGTGGGAAAGCCGTGTCCTTTCTGCGAAAGCAGAGTTTGCTAGAAAGGGAGAATGGCTGGACCTGCTTGTGGGAAGCTGGGCTGACAGTGACTCCAGGAGGTGAGGAAGACTCAGGGTTTCCAACGTCTGCTTTTTATTAAGCATAACAGTAGGTTATAGGTAGTGCTGGCCTTCGGGGCAGCTGTGGCCTAGTGGATTGTGCCATTATGGCTTGGGTCTGGGAGTGACCTGGGTTCTGTTCTTTGCGGTGTGATGTTGGGCATGTCTCTTCCCCTCTCTGCGCCTCAGTTGCCATATCTGTAAAAGGATGACACCTTTCTAAAGTCCCTGGAGAGCCACAGATGAAAAGCACCTGTCGAGGGCCTTGTACTAGCATTGCAGGCAAGCTTTGGCTTCCCAAAGTCCCGGGAGGCCAGGGAAACCTTTGGAAAATCTGGATTTTCAAAAAGGAGAAATGTTGGCTTGATAAATATGGAAAACATGCAGGCTTGGGTCCCACCCACTGAGCAAACCCAGGGCAGGGACCTCTCCTAAGGCAGCATGATGCGCTGTGCATGTTCACATCCCTCCTCACTTCAGGGGGTGCTGCACTGGGCACCCCAACTGCATGGGAGCAGCACTGGTCCCAGCCTGAGCAGTGTCTCTGGGACAGGAGCAGGCTGCCCTGCTATGTCTACTGTGTTGGTTTTGTAACCTGCTGCTCCGAGGAACCAGACTTTCGACATATGCCTCAATGTTTTCCTTAGAAATGGACTTGTTTTCTGGCTCAGGAACCCAGTGGTCTCTGAAACAGGATCCTCATCCCATTGGCCTTGGTAGCTCTCGCCATCCTTCCCATTCCCCACAAGGCCTTGGGCTTTCCTGCCTTGCAGAGCCACTGAGCTGCCTCTTACTCTTGTAGGTTTGACTCCTGCTGTGATAAATGAAGGGGTGGGGGAGAGCTCTTTTTTATGGTCACCCAGCTAGCCAGTTAGCTACAAAATCCCTGTTAGTAGCTATTCTCTACTTGCTTTACCTGTAAAGGGTTAAAAAAGCCCATAGGTAAAAGAAAGGGACTGGGCACCTGACCAAAAGAGCCAATGGGAGGGCTAGAACTTTTTAAAATTGGGGGGGAAAACTTTCCCTTTGTCTGTTTTGTTGTTGCTCTCCAGAGAGAGGGGACAGAGCAGGACAGGGCTGGAGCAATGCTGTAAGCAGCTTTAAAACTAGGTATGAAAAAGCATCAATTCATACCTCGAACCTATTTTATCTAAAACCCCAGATATGTAAGTAAATCAGGGAATGTCTAGGAAGGTGCGATTAGGGTTATTTCTTATTGGCTTGTGGACTCCTCTATGCTAACCCCAGATGCTTTTCTTTTGCTTATAACCTTTAAGCTGAACCTCAAGAGAGCTATCTTGATGCTTAATTTTTGTTACGATTTCTTTTAAGATCTACCAAAAAGCCTAAGTTCCAAATGTATTTCCTTTCTTTTTGGGTTTAATAAAATTTACCTTTAAGAACAGGATTGTATTTTTGTGTCCCTAAGATGTTTGAGCATATGTTATTTAATTAGCTGGTGGCAACAGCTGATTTCCTTTGGTTTTTTTCCCTGAGCTCTTCCCCTGGGGGATTCGGGGGGGCGGGGGGGGGGAGGTGTGTATGACAGGGCTTGAGGGTACCCCACAGGAAGGAATTCCCAAGTGTTCCTTCCTGGGCTCTCAAAACGGGAGGGGGTTGCACTTGGGTGGTGGCAGCATCTACTCATCCAAGGTCAGAGAGAAGCTGTGACCTTGGGAGTTTAATACCAGCCTGGAGTGGCCAGTGTTAATTTTTAGAATCCTTGCGGGCCCCCACCTTCTCCACATGAAGTGTCAGAGTGGAGAATCAGCCTTGACACCTGCCCTTAGTGCTCTAGAGATGGCAGTAACTGGGGCCTGTGGGGAACAATAATCTATAAGGCCTACTGCTAAAACTAGCTGCGTTGCAGGACTGTGCTTTGATGCTGCAGCTCAGGTAGGAGCTGGGGTTCTCAAGCCTGGAGGGGAGGTGGGCTTGAGAGCTCCAGCCCCAGCTGCGACATCAAAGCACCATCTGTGCAGCTATTTTTAGTGCACTTGTAAAAGGCCCCCTAACACACAGGAGTGGGCCCAGGCTGGGAGGCTCCCTCCCAAATACAGTGTAGACATCCCCTGAGCATCCTGACTCCTACTCCTGTGTCTAATCTACCAGACTGCAGTGCCCAGCAGCCAAATAGATCTCAAGAGAGTCCGCCTTCAGGTGTAACATTATGATTAACAGAAATCCTGGTTTTAGAAAATGTTTCATCTTTGAACTGGTGCAGCAAGATTCCGATACTCACATTGGTGTTGGGTTGCACCACTGCACAAGTCATCCCGTTGCCTCTGGTTAGTCTACTGGGGGAGTTAATGTACAGTACTATTCGACTTCAGTATTAAGTGTATCAGAGCCTGACATATCAGCACTTGCAAGCCTGTGCTTGACAACGGAGGCAGCTGCCCTTAGAGGTGGAGCGACTTGGGGGGCAGGGAATGGGTGGTGGGAGAGGGCTCGAATGCAGCATGCAGAGTACAGCGTTATGAATTTTTTAGTGGTCCTTGTTTAGGGTGCTTTGCATAACTCCCGGGTGATTCTGCCATTCATGAGCAACGAGATCATCTCAGAAGCATGCCAGTAAAAAATTTTTGTAGCACCCTATCACATTTATATCTCTCCTCCCAGCCCACCCCTGCCCCCTCTCCCTCCACAACTCTCAGTATTACATCGCACTTGGTCCATTCCTCTACATGGGCACTGAGGCAGAAAGGCAGTGCAAGAGTGCCCTATATGCTAATCTCTGGGGATTTTTCTATTTTTAAATATCCCAAATCATGAGGCTTCCGCAGTTTCTTTCCACAACCGCCTCCTACAGCATTTATCTCAATGAATGAGTATCTTTACATAGCCCAAGATACACACATAAGTGATTTTATAAAGATTGAAGCCATTGGTAAGTACTGACTCTTGTGGGTCAGATATAGATGGTGGGTAGAGTGAGTTTTCATGTAAATATTGTCATTAATGGAATATGTAAACTCTTCAAGCTAATGATGGCTCTATGAAACTTGCCCTAGTTATTTCCAGTTTTTCTAATGCTTCGTTCTTTAATGGTAACAGTGTAGTCATATAATTTGCATAATGGCTTCACAACAGAGAAGAAAACCCATGGAATGAAATCCTGACCATGTTGAAATCAGTGGTAGACTAGACTTTAACCAGGACCAGGATTTCACTCATGATCTCTCCCACAAGGTGCCTACAGACTAATAAAGTTACTAATGCAATTGCTAGAGGCAGAGCTGGTAGTATTAAGGTTGCCTGACACTTCCCATTATAAGACCCCTTTTCAGTTGTTTATAACTTTGCCAAACTATAAACATTTGGGCTGAAATTTCCATGCTGGGTGTCTACTTTAGGTGGAATTTTATTTTGTAAGATTTCAGCCAAAACGATTCAGCCATTTTATTGTTTCATAGAGTTTAAGCCAGAAGAGACCCTTAGATCAGTAGTTCCCAGACTTGTTCCGCCACTTGTGCAGGGAAAGCCCCTGGCGGGCCGTGCCGGTTTGTTTACCTGCTGTGTCTGCCGGTTCAGCCAATCGTGGCTCCCACTGGCCGTGGTTCGCTGCTCCAGGCCAATGGAAGCTGCTGGAAGCGGTGCGGGCCACGGGACGTACTGGCCACCGCTTCCAGCAGCTCCCATTGGCCTGGAACAGTGAACCGCGGCCACTGGGAGTCGCGATCGGCCGAACCTGCGGATGCGGCAGGTAAACAAACGGGCGCGGCCCGCCAGGGGCTTTCCCCGCACAAGCAGCAGAACAAGTTTGGGAACCACTGCCTTAGATCACCTAATCTGACCTCTTGGCTATCACCAGTCCATTAAATTTCACCCAGATAATCCTGTATTAAACCCAAAGACTTTAGTCACACTATAGCATTTTAGTCCTCAGGAGGTTAAACTGTGCACCACAGGCAGAGGTCATGAGAGACCAATGCCTGAGGCCCCTGCAGTGACAGGGTCTTGATTAGGCAAGATATGCCCGGATGCTCCCAGCAAGCGAACTATGCCCCATGCTGTGGGGAAGGTGCCTGACAATCTGACCTGTGGGGAAAATTCTTTCCCAACTCCAAATCTGGCAACCAGTTGGACCCTGAGCATTTGTGCTAGACACGCCACCCAGGCACTTGTTAGTCTCAACTAAGCACACTCCAGAGTTGTCTCCTCCCACCCGCTGTTCCCCCTGGGCTTCTGCTGAGCCCTGGTCTACACTAGGATTTTAGGTTGAATTTAGCAGCATTAAATCGATGTAAACCTGCACCCGTCCACACGATGAAGCCCTTTATTTCGACTTAAAGGGCTCTTAAAATCAATTTCCTTACTCCACCCCTGACAAGTGGATTAACGCTTAAATCGGCCTTGCCGGCTTGAATTTGGGGTACTGTGGACACAATTCGACGGTATTGGCCTCCGGGAGCTATCCCAGAGTGCTCCATTCTGACCGCTCTGGACAGCACTCTCAACTCAGATGCACTGGCCAGGTAGACAGGAAAAGAACCGCGAACTTTTGAATCTCATTTCCTGTTTGGCCAGCATGGCAAGCTGCAGGTGACCATGCAGAGCTCATCAGCAGAGGTGACCATGATGGAATCCCAGAATCGCAAAAGAGCTCCAGCATGGACCGAACGGGAGGTACGGGATCTGATCGCTGTTTGAGGAGAGGAATCCGTGCTATCAGAACTCCGTTCCAGTTTTCGAAATGCCAAAACCTTTGTCAAAATCTCCCAGGGCATGAAGGACAGAGGCCATAACAGGGACCCGAAGCAGTGGCGCGTGAAACTGAAGGAGCTGAGGCAAGCCTACCAGAAAACCAGAGAGGCGAACAGCCGCTCCGGGTCAGAGCCCCAAACGTGCCACTTCTATGATGAGCTGCATGCCATTTTAGGGGGTTCAGCCACCACTACCCCAGCCGTGTTGTTTGACTCCTTCAATGGAGATGGAGGCAATACGGAAGCAGGTTTTGGGGATGAAGAAGATGATGATGATGAGGTTGTAGATAGCTCACAGCAAGCAAGCGGAGAAACCGGTTTTCCCGACAGCCAGGAACTGTTTCTCACCCTGGACCTGGAGCCAGTACCCCCCGAACCTACCCAAGGCTGCCTCCTGGACCCAGCAGGCGGAGAAGGGACCTCTGGTGAGTGTACCTTTTAAAATACTATACATGGTTTAAAAGCAAGCATGTGAAAGGATTACTTTGCCCTGGCATTCGCGGTTCTCCTAGATGTACTCCCAAAGCCTTTGCAAAAGGTTTCTGGGGAGGGCAGCCTTATTGCGTCCTTCATGGTAGGACACTTTACCACTCCAGGCCAGTAACACGTACTCAGGAATCATTGTAGAACAAAGCATTGCAGTGTATGTTTGCTGGCATTCAAACAACATCCGTTCTTTATCTCTCTGTGTTATCCTCAGGAGAGTGAGATATAATTCATGGTCACCTGCTTGAAATAGAGTGCTTTTCTTCAGGGGACACTCAGAGGAGCCCATTCCTGCTGGGCTGTTTGCCTGTGGCTAAACAGAAATGTTCCCCGCTGTTAGCCACAGGGAGGGGGGAAGGTTGAGGGGGTAGCAACGTGGTGGGGGGAGGCAAAATGCGACCTTGTAACGAAAGCACATGTGCTATGTATGTAATGTTAACAGCAAGGTTTACCCTGAAAGAGTGTAGCCACTGTTTTATAAAATGTGTCTTTTTAAATACCGCTGTCCCTTTTTTTTTCTCCACCAGCTGCATGTGTTTCAATGATCACAGGATCTTCTCCTTCCCAGAGGCTAGTGAAGCTTAGAAAGAAAAAAAAACGCACTCGCGATGACATGTTCTCCGAGCTCATGCTGTCCTCCCACACTGACAGAGCACAGAGAAATGCGTGGAGGCAAATAATGTCAGAGTGCAGGAAAGCACAAAATGACCGGGAGGAGAGGTGGCGGGCTGAAGAGAGTAAGTGGTGGGCTGAAGAGAGGTCTGAAGCTCAAATGTGGCGGCAGCGTGATGAGAGGAGGCAGGATTCAATGCTGAGGCTGCTGGAGGACCAAACCAGTATGCTCCAGTGTATGGTTGAGCTGCAGCAAAGGCAGCTGGAGCACAGACTGCCACTGCAGCCCCTCTGTAACCAACCGCCCTCCTCCCCAAGTTCCATAGCCTCCACACCCAGACGCCCAAGAACGCGGTGGGGGGGCCTCCGGCCAACCAGCCACTCCACAACAGAGGATTGCCCCAAAAAAAGAAGGCTGTCATTCAATAAATTTTAAAGTTGTAAACTTTTAAAGTGCTGTGCTTAAAGTGCTGTGTGGCATTTTCCTTCCCTCCTCCACCACCCCTCCTGGGCTACCTTGATAGTCATCCCCCTATTTGTGTGATGAATGAATAAAGAATGCATGAATGTGAAGCAACAATGACTTTATTGCCTCTGCAAGCGGTGATGGAAGGGAGGAGGGAAGGGTGGTTAGCTTACAGGGAAGTAGAGTGAATCAAGGGGCGGGGGGTTTCATCAAGGAGAAACAAACAGAACTTTCACACCGTAGCCTGGCCAGTCATGAAACTGGTTTTCAAAGCTTCTCTGATGCGTACCGCGCCCTCCTGTGCTCTTCTAACCGCCCTGGTGTCTGGCTGCGCGTAACCAGCAGCCAGGCGATTTGCCTCAACCTCTCACCCCGCCATAAACGTCTCTCCCTTACTCTCACAGATATTGTGGAGCACACAGCAAGCAGTAATAACAGTGGGAATATTGGTTTCGCTGAGGTCTAAGCGAGTCAGTAAACTGCGCCAGCACGCCTTTAAATGTCCAAATGCACATTCTACCACCATTCTGCACTTGCTCAGCCTGTAGTTGAACAGCTCCTGACTACTGTCCAGGCTGCCTGTGTACGGCTTCATGAGCCATGGCATTAAGGGGTAGGCTGGGTCCCCAAGGATACATATAGGCATTTCAACATCCCCAACAGTTATTTTCTGGTCTGGGAATAAAGTCCCTTCCTGCAGCTTTTGAAACAGACCAGAATTCCTGAAGATGCGAGCGTCATGTACCTTTCCCGGCCATCCCACATTGATGTTGGTGAAACGTCCCTTATGATCCACCAGAGCTTGCAGCACTATCGAAAAGTACGCCTTGCGGTTTATCGGCGGCTTGGTGCTCCGGTGCCAAGATAGGGATATGGGTTCCGTCTATGGCCCCACCACAGTTAGGGAATCCCATTGCAGCAAAGCCATCCACTATGACCTGCACATTTCCCAGGGTCACTACCCTTGATATCAGCAGATCTTTGATTGCGTGGGCTACTTGCATCACAGCAGCCCCCACAGTAGATTTGCCCACTCCAAATTGATTCCCAACTGACCGGTAGCTGTCTGGCGTTGCAAGCTTCCACAGGGCTATCGCCACTCGCTTCTCAACTGTGAGGGCTGCTCTCATCTTGGTATTCATGCGCCTCAGGGTAGGGGAAAGCAAGTCACAAAGTTCCATGAAAGTGCCCTTACGCATGCGAAAGTTTCGCAGCCACTGGGAATCGTCCCAGACCCGCAACACTATGCGGTCCCACCAGTCTGTGCTTGTTTCCCGAGCCCAGAATCGGTGTTCCACAGCATGAACCTGCCCCATTAGCACCATGATGTATGCATTGGCAGGACCCATGCTTTCAGAGAAATCTGTGTCCATGTCCTGATCACTCACGTGACCGCGCTGACGTCGCCTCCTCGCCCGGTATCGCTTTGCCAGGTTCCGGTGCTGCATATACTGCTGGATAATGCGTGTGGTGGTTAATGTGCTCCTAATTGCCAAAGTGAGCTGAGCGGCCTCCATGCTTGCCTTGGTATGGCGTCCGCACAGAAAAAAGGCGCGGAACGATTGTCTGCCATTGCTCTGACGGAGGGAGGGGCGACTGACGACACGGCTTACAGGGTTGGCTTCAGGGAGCGAAAATCAACAAAGGGGGTGTCTTTACATCAAGGAGTATTTCAGGCAGGACTTCATGGAGGGTTCCAATAAGAAATGGTGCACCTAAGTTATTGTTCTTATTGGAACAAGGAGGTTAGTCTGGCCTCTGATTGATACATGGCTAGATTTACCTCGCTGCACCTTCTCTGTGAGTGACTGCAGTGTGACCTAGAAGAATGAGTCCCCTAGATGGGGGACGAGGCAAATGAGTACAAAACACATCTGGTCTATTTCTTGTTTTGATCCACTCCATCTATCTTTTACATCTTTGGCTGGCAGCAGACGGTGCAGAAGGACTGCATTGCATCCAAATCTCATGGCTGCTCGGCAGAAGATGGTACAGTACGACTGCTAGCCATCCTCATCTCTTGCCTGCCTGGCAGAAGATGGTACAATACGACTGCTAGCAATCCGTATCGCCTGCCTGCTCACCATAAGATGGTTCAATAGGACTGACTGCAGGACTAAAGAGAATGACCTGGTCAAGTCACTCCAAATTTAGTCCCTGCGCCCATGTCTGGCCAGGAGCTCCCAGCCGACGTGGCCAGGAGCACCTCGGACACGACGAGGACGGCTACCAGTCATACTGCACCATCTGCTGCCAGAAGGCAATGGGTTGCTGCTACTGTGTAGCAAAGCCGTACCACGTCTGCCAGCACCCAGGAGACATAGGGTGACGGTTACCTGAGCGGGCTCCATGATTGCCGTGGTATGGCGTCTGCACAGGTAACTCAGGAAAAAAGGAGCGAAACGATTGTCTGCCCTTGCTTTCACGGCGGGAGGGAGGGAACAGAGGCCTGACAATACGTACCCAGAACCATCCGCGACAATGTTTTAGCCCCATCAGAGTGCTCCATTGTGACTGCTCTGGACAGCACTCTCAGATGCCCGATTGTTTGCCGTTGCTGTGACGCAGGGAGGGGTGACTGAGGACACGGCTTACAGGGTTCGCTTCAGGGAGCTAAAATAAACAAAGGGGATGTCTTTACATCAAGGAGTATTTCAGGCAGGACTTCACGGAGGGTTCCAATAAGAAATGGTGCACCTAAGTTATCGTTCTTATTGGAACAAGAAGGTTAGCCTGGCCTCTGACTGATACATGGCTAGATTTACCTCGCTGCACCTTCTCTGTGAGTGACTGCATTGTGACCTAGAAGAATGAGTCCCCTAGACGGGTGAGGGGCGGAAGCAAATGAATACAGAACAAATCTGGTCTATTTCTTGTTTTGATCCACTCCATCTATCTTTTACATCTTTGGCTGGCAGCAGACGGTGCAGAAGGACTGCATGCCATCCACATCTCATGGCTGCTCGGCAGAAGATGGTACAGTACGACTGCTAGCAATCCTCATCTCTTGCCTGCCCGGCAGAAGATGGTACAGTACGACTGCTAGCAATCCGTATCGCCTGCCTGCTCACCATAAGACAGTTCAATAGGACTGACTGCAGGACTAAAGAGAATGACCTGGTCAAGTCACTCTAAATTAAGTCCCTGCACCCATGTCTGTCCAGGCGCTCCCAGCCGACGTGGCCAGGAGCACCTCGGACATGACGATGATGGCTACCAGTCATACTGTACCGTCTGCTGCCACAAGGCAAGGGGTTGCTGCTACTGTGTAGCAAAGCCGTACCATGTCTGCCAGCACCCAGGAGACATCGGGTGACGGTTACCTGAGCGGGCTCCATGCTTGCCGTGGTATGGCGTCTGCACAGGTAACTCAGGAAAAAAGGCACGAAACGATTGTCTGCCCTTGCTTTCACGGAGGGAGGGAGGGAACGGGAGCCTGACGATATGTACCCAGAACCACCCGCGACAATGTTTTAGCCCCATCAGGCATTGGGATCTCAACCCAGAATTCCAATGGGCAGCGGAGACTGCGGGAACTGTGGGATAGCTATTCACAGTGCAATGCTCCGGAAGTCGACTCTAGCCTCGGTACTGTGGAAGCACTCCGCCGAGTTAATGCACTTAATGCACTTAGAGCATTTTCTGTGGGGACACACACACTCGAATATATAAAACCGATTTCTAAAAAACCAACTTCTATAAATTCGACCTTATTCCGTAGTGTAGACATACCCTGAGAGAGTTCTGGGTTCCATCTCTGCATCCCTTCCCCCTCACAACCCTGTTGGCTTGTGTAGAGTCATCAACATTGAATGACTCCTCCTTACTGGAACAATGGATTTTCTACCAGTAGGGCCGCTGATTTCTAAATGACCCTGATGGTTCTGTGCCAGCTTTTCAGAGGTAGTCGCTCAGCTAGGAGGCAAGGCCCTTACCACCAAATGGAGGCTGTAATCTACAATGGAGGTTGCAATGCAGTGTGAAGGTCATACTCCAAAAGGAAATTCACAGTACAAAGTAGAGCCCCTGAAACGGGCTTCTCAAAACACAATGGAGTTCACAGTCCAAAACAGACATATTCCCAATCAGTCACATACAGGTTTCTTTCTGACATCCATGAGATGTAGTCTGCCGTCCTTGGAATTTCATGGACTCGGGCAAGAGAGGATAAGGACATCTGTTTCAAGAGCGCTGGATTCAGGCAAAATCCTGAGGACAGTCTGGTCCAAGAGGAAAACTATGTATTGTACCTTGCAGTTTCGTGCCTCAAGCACCCTGCTCTTCTATTATAGTATATGGCCATTTGAAATAGAACCTTGAAGTATAGTAAATGAATTAAGATTTCTTCAGAGGCTTAAGATGCTATGAAAACTCTGAAAACCAAGTGTACGCTTTATGGAACATTAAGCCCCAGGTTAAAAGAGAAAGCGAGAGGCTTAATTATCTGTCATCTTTTCTATAGGTTTTAGTGCTCTAGGTACATCCAGGTCATAGCCCACACAAAGTATTCCAAGTACCACAGTATGCATCTCAACAAAACTAGGCCCCAAACTGCTTTCAGGAATTCCAGAAAATCAGGAACTGCAGGATGAGAGTGTGGAGGATCTGTTATTTCTCTCCTGTGCCAAGAGGAAATAGTTTTCCATAACCTCGAATAGGCTAGGAAGTAGATTTTATTTTATTTTAGAAGTTTAACATGGTTCATATAACTAACCATCCCCTATTTTTCAGCTTGACAGCTCCATAGCCAGGTCATGAATTGAATATCAAGGAATATTGGTCTGAAAATAAAGTTAGGAAAAAAATATGGTTTTGTCCATACTAAAAAAATTCTGGCAACCTTTTTCTTTGGGAAGCTCTAGCAGGAAGTGAATGGGGTGGGAAGAGGGAAAATAGGATTGGGAATTGGGGTGGGAGGAAGAATGGGACTAGCTGAGCAAGGAGACTGGGACTGGGAATCAGAGAGAAGGAGGTTTGGGATTGGAGAGGAGATAGATCTGACCAGAAACCAGCAGTGAGGAAGAGAGGGGATGGGGCAAAAGGGTCTGTTCCCACTAGAGAACACTCCCTTCCAGAGCCTGGAATGGAACCCATGATTCCTGAGTCTCATCATTCCTATGCTGCCAGCAAATAGCTGCAAAACCACTGGCAAAGTGTGTCTCATCCCAAAACTGGTCCACACAGAGGATGACAACCTACTATTGCTATCAGCCATTCTGACAGCTCAAGTAGCAGAGACCTGTGCAGTGGTTCTCAAGGTTCCAGCCCTGCTGATTAACTATGTTGGTGTTAATATGATGCTACATGTTGGAATTTTTTCTAGTTGGCTCTTTTAAAAGCCTAGAAGGGAGGGGGAGTAGGAGGGGAGAGAATAAACTTGTTAGAAGAACATTTTTAAGGTTGTAAAGTCAAGCACTCAAAAATTAGGAAATGCCAGAATGAAGGTTGCCTGTTTAATCTTAATCCAGCCCCCTGTGTGCATTGTGATATGGTCTTTAATGACATGATCACATATCCCTTTTTTTTCCACAGGATCTCTGCAGAGAGGGTCCTCTCAGAGAGACATAGAGCTGACCCAAGATCTCATTGGGCTCACTAGAAAAACTCCCATTGACTTGAAGGGGAGCAGGATAAGGATCTTCCATCAAGGCATCTATCCAGATAGCACCCTCTCTGCTTTAGTCAACTCTGCAACCAGCATCTCTGCTAGTGAAGTTGAAGCATGGGAGCGGAAGCAGCAGAGTGAGACTGATTGAGATAGTTGGCTTCTTTTGCTTCAGGAATCCAGTCCTCTCCTGCCTGTGTCAATCTGCTCTTGCTTGGCTGGAGTCTTTTGTGGGGAGGCCTATCTCCCCCTGCCATGCTGGCTGCTCAGTGAGTTGAGCCCTGTAATTGCACATGGAATAATCTGCGGCACCCACACCAGAAAGATTCAGAGAATACAAAGCACAGCCATCTGTTTTCACTGGGGGTGCAGGTGGGGAATGAGGGAGGGTTGCTTTCTCTCCTTTGCAGCTGCCCTCGAGGTGGATTTCACTTCCTTCCTTGCAGTAAACTGCCCATCTGCAAATCTCTCCTCTCCCCCAATGCCCGCACCAGTTTGTATTGTTTGTTCTTGTTCTCAGTGGAGGTAGCAGGGGAGAAGGAGCTGGGTACTGGACTCACCCTCTGGGTGTCTGGAGTCCTGCCCATATTTTTTGGAGACCTGCAGTGTTTAGGATTTTGTGTGTGTGTGTGTGATATATAATTTGTCCTTCCCAGGCTGCCTACTTTATCCTTTGTAAATGTTTAAGCACATATGCTAGTGAAACAATAGCTAGTTAGGAGACATAGGGGCAATAGAACCTTCGCTCAAGAAGGATGGAGTTGGGCCGAGCCCCTGAGCAAGAAGATTGATCTGTTACAGGATGGGTAACAATCTTTGTCTCTGAATTATTTCCATTGCAAAATTTTAGGCTTAGCCCTGTTATGTTCTTGTCTGTCTCCCTGCACGTGTAAGGGTCATTGACTCGAGGCTCCATTGCTCCAGCCAAGACATCCCGGAAGAGATCTGGCACTGGACCTAGTCCTGTCAGAGAGTTTGCATAACCAGAATACGGACAGAGAGGGAGCGCGTCATGTGTAACAGATTTCCCTGCAGAATGAGCTTTCAACATGATACTCACTTAGCTTATAACTAACACTGACCTTCTGAATTACTTTCTCCTCTCTCTCTCTCTCTCTCTCTCTGAGTTATTCATGTAAGCGGTGTTAGGATGAGCTCCACCCTGACATCTGGTGGTGAGGTGTGGCAAAGAACTTCAGGGGCTGATCTCATTTGCATAGGCACACCCACCCTGCCTAGAATGAGGCCATAGCTGCCCAAATGGTCACTTTGGCTGCTGTGGGATCCCCAGTGTCTCTGTTATTGGGGCAGGAAGAATAAATTGTTATTACCCTGATTATGGGAACTGTGCTTGGAACTGTACTTGGCCTTTTGTTATGATGGAGGGACTCACCATCAACTAAGTAGCACTCGCTAGGCAAGGGTCATGGGTTTTAAAACTCTGTGAATTAAGAGAGGCTGGGGACAAGTATTAATACTTGGTGGTATGGGCCCCGTGGGGAGGGCCTTATATGCTAATTGCACTTCCTCCTCTCTCCACTGTAGACTATCAGAGTTAATTTTGATTCTATTAGGAGTCTAGTTACAGGCTGCTGAGCTCACTTTGGGCTAATGGTGCACCAGCACTGAGGCTCCCCTACTGCAAGCTGAATTCACCAAAGAGCTGAACTGACTAAGAGTTGAAATCACTGAGCGTTGTGTTAAGTAGTGGGGGAGCCTGAAGATATATTGTGGAGCAGTTTGTGGGACAGCTGGAGTGCCTTGTGGACAGGCTGGTGGAGCAGTTCATAGGATGGCGGGAGCTGCTGGTGGGACGCGGAGCAGTTTGTGGACTAGCTGGTGGAGCAGTTTGTGGGATGGTGGGAGCTGCTTATGGGCCGCGGAGCTGAATGAAGGAGTTTGTGGGGCGGCTGGCGAAGCGAAGGCCTATGGAGCTGTGGGGCGGTCAGCTTCAGATCATGTAAGGTGCCTCTTACCCCCGTCCCATCTCCACCCAGGTTGGGAGGTAAAGCTCTGCAGATCAACTTTCGAACTCTGGGGCTGCCCTGACCAGGGACAGAGTCTTTTGGGTCATTGGACTTTTGGGACTTTGGGTGATTTGGGGTTGCTGGACTCAAGAACCAAAGGGAAAGGGGCATGCCCCAATTTGCTTGGGGTGGGTTTTTTTGCTCATGGGTTGTGTTATGAATCCTGTTGGTGGTGTTTCCCCAACATAATGCCACATTGTTTCTCTCTGTTATTAAAAGGCTTTTTGCTACACTCAGACTATGAGCTTGCGAGAGGGGAAGTATTGCCTCTTGGAGGCGCCCAGCGGGGGTGGTATATATTTGTCCCAGGTCACTGGGTGGGGGCTCGAGCCGGTTTGCATTGTGTTATTGGAATGGATCCCCTATTGATCCATTGATCCCCTATTGAACCCGGCCCTTGTTGCTGCCAACTCTGATGAGCAGAAGGGTTACATTCATATGTGTGCACACAGAATAGGGTTTCATAGTTCAGAGATGCCCCATTTTTCCAGAGCCACATTTTGCCTTCTCGCCCCTTGTGATGAAAATGCCTGTCCTTTATTATAAACCATGGGACGCATTTGTAAATAACATCTGATATTTGTGTTTCAGGCCTCGGTGGCAACACTGAGATACCACCTATTCCTGTTAGGCTGTATGTAGTCTATTTCCCCTCCCCACCCCAGCATTTGGAACTCTGGGAACTAGCCACATACCAGCTGGTACAGATGAAAGACATATTGCAATGCTGGCTCAGCCTAACCCAGCATTCTTCTTGACCACGGGCTCTGTTCCCTGTAAGGGCTAGCAGGCTGGTCTGGTCTTGCTTCACAATTTCCCCCCTTAGTCAGTTGTAAACAGAGCTTGATGGCTGCAAGCCCAGTTATTCCCTTTAGACTTCTGCAAATAACTGGGTTGCTGTCACAATGACCGTTTTGGTCTGCTGAAATCTACTAAGTAGCTGACCTTGGGTTTGGTTCTGTAGGATCCCAAACTGGTTGTGGCATCTGAATCTGCCTGGTGATGGGGCCTGGAGACAACAGGCTTGTGTATTACATCTAATGCAGAGTATTCTGGGTAACACATAAAGAGATTATCCTGAAGCAGAAAGTGTAGAGCAGAGCAAGCCCAAAGTGCAGGGCAGTGAATCCAAACCTGATCCTGCTGGCCAGTGGTCCATGTCATAATCAGGTAGCTAAACCGAACCCATCTCCACTGGTTAGTGACCCCTCTTGGAAGCTAGCTGGGCTATTCCAATTAACCCATACTGGTCAGTTTCCTGATGTACTACACTTACCAGAGCATGGTACAAACTGCCCCTGTAGACCTTTATTCAGTATTTTAAATGCTGTCTTCTGACAGGAGTGCTTATCCTTGGTGCACTCTGAGAATTGGCCTGGGAACTATTGTCACCTCCTGCAGTGGTGTTTTTAATGTCTAAGTTATTTATCAGCTGCAGCATGAGAGGAAAGAGCATCTTCGCAAGCAGGCTGGCTAACCTAGGGAGGAGGGCTTTAAACTAGGTTCACCAGGGGAAGGAGACCAAAGCCCTGAGGTAAGTGGGGAAGTGGGATACCGGGAGGAAGCACAAGCAGGAGCACATGAGAGGGGAGGGCTCCTGCCTCATACTGAGAAAGAGGGACGATCAGTGGGTTATCTCAAGTGCCTGTACACAAATGCACGAAGCCTGGGAAAAAAGCAGGGAGAACTGGAAGTCCTGGCAGTCAAGGAATTATGATGTGATTGGAATAACAGAGACTTGGTGGGATAACTCACATGACTGGAGTACTGTCATGGATGGATATAAGCTGTTCAGGAAGAACAGGCAGGGCAGAAAAGGTGGGGGAGTTGCACTGTATGTAAGAGAGCAGTATGACTGCTCAGAGCTCAAGTATGAAACTGCAGAAAAACCTGAGAGTCTCTGGATTAAGTTTAGAAGTGTGAGCAACAAGGGTGATGTCGTGGTGGGAGTCTACTATAGGCCACCAGACCAGGGGGATGAGGTGGACGAGGCTTTCTTCCGGCAACTCGCAGAAGTTACTAGATTGCAGGCCCTGGTTCTCATGGGAAACTTCAATCACCCTGATATCTGCTGGGAGAGCAATACAGCGGTGCACAGACAATCCAGGAAATTTTTGGAAAATGTAGGGGACAATTTCCTGGTGCAAGTGCTGGAGGAACCAACTAAGGGCAGAGCTCTTCTTGACCTGCTGCTCACAAACAGGGAAGAATTAGTAGGGGAAGCAAAAGTGGATGGGAACCTGGGAGGCAGTGACCATGAGATGGTCGAGTTCAGGATCCTGACACAAGGAAGAAAGGAAAGCAGCAGAATACGGACCCTGGACTTCAGAAAAGCAGACTTTGACTCCCTCAGGGAACTGATGGGCAAGATCCTCTGGGAGAATAACATGAGGGGGAAAGGAGTCCAGGAGAGCTGGCTGTATTTTAAAGAATCCTTATTGAGGTTACAGGGACAAAACATCCTGATGTGTAGAAAGAATCGTAAATACAGCAGGTGACCAGCTTGGCTTAACAGTGAAATCCTTGCTGATCTTAAATACAAAAAAGAAGCTTACAAGAAGTGGAAGGTTGGACATATGACCAGGGAAGAGTATTAAAATATTGCTCGGGCATGTATGAATGAAATCAGGAGGGCCAAATCGCACCTGGAGCTGCAGCTAGCGAGAGATGTTAAGAGTAACAAGAAGGGTTTCTTCAGGTATGCTGGCAACAAGAAGAAAGCCAAGGAAAGTGTGGACCCCTTAATGAATGAGGGAGGCAACCTAGTGACAGAGAATGTGGAAAAAGCTAATGTACTCAATGCTTTTTTTGCCTCTGTCTTCACTAACAAGGTCAGCTCCCAGACTGCTGCGCTGGGCATCACAACATGGGGAATAGATGGCCAGCCCTCTGTGGAGAAAGAGATGGTTAGGGACTATTTAGAAAAGCTGGACGTGCACAAGTCCATGGGGCCGGACGAGTTGCATCCGAGAGTGCTAAAGGAACTGGAGGCTGTGATTGCAGAGCCATTGGCCATTATCTTTGAAAACTCGTGGCGAACGGGGGAAGTCCCGGATGACTGGAAAAAGGCTAATGTAGTGCCAATCTTTAAAAAAGGGAAGAAGGAGGATCCTGGGAACTACAGGCCAGTCAGCCTCACTTCAGTCCCCGGAAAAATCATGGAGCAGGTCCTCAAAGAATCAATCCTGAAGCACTTACATGAGAGGAAAGTGATCAGGAACAGTCAGCATGGATTCACCAAGGGAAGGTCATGCCTGACTAATCTAATCGCCTTCTATAATGAGATTACTGGTTCTGTGGATGAAGGGAAAGCAGTGGATGTATTGTTTCTTGACTTTAGCAAAGCTTTTGACATGGTCTCCCACAGTATTCTTGTCAGCAAGTTAAAGAAGTACGGGCTGGATGAATGCACTATAAGGTGTGTAGAAAGTTGGCTAGATTGTCGGGCTCAACGGGTAGTGATCAATGGCTCCATGTCTAGTTGGCAGCCGGTGTCAAGTGGAGTGCCCCAGGGGTCGGTCCTGGGGCCGGTTTTGTTCAATATCTTCATAAATGATCTGGAGGATGGTGTGGAATGCACTCTCAGCAAATTTGCGGATGATACTAAACTGGGAGGAGTGGTAGATACGCTGGAGGGCAGGGATAGGATACAGAGGGACCTAGACAAATTGGAGGATTGGGCCAAAAGAAATCTGATGAGGTTCAATAAGGATAAGTGCAGGGTCCTGCACTTAGGACAGAAGAACCCAATGCACAGCTACAGACTAGGGACCGAATGGCTAGGCAGCAGTTCTGCGGAAAAGGACCTAGGGGTGACAGTGGACGAGAAGCTGGATATGAGCCAGCAGTGTGCCCTTGTTGCCAAGAAGGCCAATGGCATTTTGGGATGTATAAGTAGGGGCATAGCGAGCAGATCGAGGGACGTGATCGTCCCCCTCTATTCGACATTGGTGAGGCCTCATCTGGAGTACTGTGTCCAGTTTTGGGCCCCACTCTACAAGAAGGATGTGGATAAATTGGAGAGAGTCCAGCGAAGGGCAACAAAAATGATTAGGGGTCTGGAACACATGACTTATGAGGAGAGCCTGAGGGAACTGGGATTGTTTAGTCTGCAGAAGGGAAGAATGAGGGGGGATTTGATAGCTGCTTTCAACTACCTGAGAGGTGGTTCCAGAGAGGATGGTTCTAGACTATTCTCAGTGGTGGAAGAGGACAGGACAAGGAGTAATGGTCTCAAGTTGCAGTGGGGGAGGTTTAGTTTGGATATTAGGAAAAACTTTTTCACTAAGAGGATGGTGAAACACTGGAATGCGTTGTCTAGGGAGGTGGTGGAATCTCCTTCCTTATAAGTTCTTAAGGTCAGGCTTGACAAAGCCCTGGCTGGGATGATTTAATTGGGGATCGGTCCTGCTTTGAGCAGAGGGTTGGACTAGATGACCTCCTGAGGTCCCTTCCAACCCTGATATTCTATGATTCTTTTCACCTGCCTGTGGGAGCTGCAGCTGCTTTGTCAGCAGAACCAAAAGACCCCTTTGGCTGCTCTATCTCTTTCTTGAGTCAGGGTGAGGAGTGGGGAATGCATGTTCTTACATGCATTCCCACTATGGGGGAAGTATCAGGGGAATGAGCCAGAATGCTCGGAATAAACCTCAGCCAAACCCTGCCAGGTTCCACATCAGATGTCAGCTATAGAGAAGCTCTCTTTCCCAGAGGAGACCACTCCAGGAAGGCACTGAAATTGTTGAAATTCTTAGAAATTTTCAATTCTTGGTTTGGTTTGTTCTTCTGCCACTGACTGCAATAGAATAAATGATGATTAAGAGTTGAGTCAACCTCTTAATTTCCCTTTTTTTTTTTTTTTTTTGCCATGCTGTGACTTTTCCAAAGTTGAAGAGGTTTTGGAAAGTTCAAGTGGCGGAAAGGAAGCTCTAGGACTCTGCCCCTTGGTAACCATTCAATAGACAGGGAAGTTTTAAAAAATTAAAACTGCAAAACAAAAAATGAAACCAGTAAATAGAAAAACTTGCACTTGGTGGCAAAAAGGGAAAAGAGAAGGGAGAGAAATGAAATTTTGAAAATGTGAAGTTTAACACTATACAGAATCAATGTAGCCGCTATTAAAAACTGGTTTACTGACAGATTGCAAAAAGTAATTGTAAGTGGGAAACTAGTCTTCTAAAGGGGGCATCTCTACCATGGTCTTGCAGCAATCTGTTCTTGGCCCAGTGCTATTCAATAGCTTTATCCATATCTGGAAGAAAACATATAATCATTACTAGTAAAGCGTGGAGATGATACAAACTTTGGTGGAGTGGTAAATAATGATGGGGACAAGGTTATTTGTACAGACTGACCTGGTTTGCTTGGTAAGGTGGGTTCATTTGAACAACATGCATTTTAGTATTGACAAATGCACAGTTGTACACCTGGGAGCAACGGATATAGGTGACCAATTACCAGATGGGGGGACTGTATCCCAGAATGCAGTGACACTGAAAAGGACTTATGGGGTCATGCTAGATAACCAGCTGAACACGAGCTCCCCATTACATAAGCAAGAGAATATCCAGAAGGAGTCAGGAGGAGGTATTACTTCTGTATATGGCAATAGTTGGACCATTACTGCATTAGTGTGTCCAGTTCTGGTGTCCACACTTCAAAAAGAATGTTGACCAACTGGAAAGGATTCAGAACAGAGATACAAGAATGATGTGAGGTCTGGAAAACGTGCCTGATCGCGAGAGACTTAAAAGAAGTTCAATCTAGCTAGTTAATCCGAGAGATGGTTAAGAGGTGACTTGATCATGGTCTAAAAGTACCCACATGGGGGAGAGATTTCTGACAGTAGATAGTTCTTTAATCTATCAGAAAAAGGCATAACAAGATGCAAGGGTTGGAAACTGAAACTGGACAAATTCAGACTGGAAATAAGGTGTAACTTTTAACAGTGAGGGTAATTAGCTATTGGACCCATTGATCAAGCTTCAGTTTTCAACCTACAAGGCAGCCTTAGACAAGTTTTTTTTTTCAGGTAATCCTAATCTCCGGCTAAAGGAGCCACCCACCACCTTCCACTGCAGTTGACTCAGTTAAGGTATTTGCCCTGACAGCTCTGAGCACTGGATCAGACCTTGCTAACCACATGCCAACCCATCTGATTCTGGTCAGTATAAACAATGTTACTGTGGTAATAGGGCATTCCTTGGACCCCCCTAACTGTTATCCGTCCCAAAGGCCCTTTCATGAACTATTCTGTTGTGGGTCAGTCTAGCCAGCCCTGGCACTCAGGCAATGTCCCAGGAAACACCTTTACATGCCTACCTAACTGCACTGAATGTACCTGTCAGCACTGTACATGAAAGCGGTTGGTATACGTAGGCTAGGCTATGGTGCTGCGTGATGGCTTGGATTATTCAGGTGACTGACCTTGCACATTTGGATGGCTGGTGTGTTTTCTCTGTTGGAAAGCTGTGGGAAAGCTTGTGCAGAAGGAATGGGTGTGTTTTGTGTGAAACTGTGTGTGTGCGGCTCTACCTATGAGTCAGGAGAAGCCAGAGGGCACTTTCCAGACTTCAGATTTTCCCAACACAAAACCATTCAATGCCCTGCCTTTTAAGTAGATTTCAGAACCCTGGTAATATGGAAGGGGATGGTGACGTGCACCTCATTGCCTGGCTGGCCAGAACTTCCTTATATACAAATTGCTTATTTGCAAAGCCCTCCCCCAACTGAACCAGAGGGGGAAGTGTTTATTCCAAGCCTGAGGGAAGGGGATGAAGAAAGGAATCTGTTTTGCTGCTGAAGGAAGAGCACTTCATGGGTGCTGTCAGGATCTGCTCCCAGTCTCTCTGCTGGGCCCATGAGTCCTCACTGAAACAAGGCAGGGCCAGAGGGCAGCAGTTTAGTAAAGTGAATGAGAGTGACTGGAAATGAAAGGGCACAAAGTACTAGTGAATTCATGTGCTGCTTTGCAAATCCCCTACAGGAGGAGTTCCCTGCCAGGGAGTGTGGTACCCACGTGCCCTTTGCCACTGGTTCCCTCACCTTCTGGAGCTACTGGATACAATGGCATAAAACTGCAGTGGTTCAAACAAAGAGAGAATGTTCCCGTTTGGTTTGGAACGGAGTCGTTCAGTTGGCATGAGTCAGACGTGGACATAGATTCATCTGGCTGGCATCACAGCTGCCCAGGCTCACTATGCATGCTCTGAGGCTGCCTGGACTTGCCAGCCACAATCACTCACCCTGGTGGAATGGCTGCCCATATGGACTTGCCCAGATGATATCCTAGGGCTTATCACTAGAATAGGTTGAAATGTTTTGATGGAACAGTTTTGGAGCAACCCGTATATTTCAATTAAATATTCAACAGGAAAGCATTGAAGCGTTTCGTTCTGACTTTCTCATTTCCATTCATTTCATTTAGGCGTTTTTTTGTAAAATATTTTATTACATTTATCTAGTTAATATCAAATATTAAGTAATAATATAAAAGTCAAAATGAAATACATCAAAATGAAACGTTTCAACAATTCCACAGTGAAATGTTTCAATGTTTCCCAACTGAAAGTTTTTGAAATTTTCCTTCCACAGAAAAGCTCAAAATTTCAACTTTTTGAAATGTTGGAACTTCCCCTGGAATGGAAATTCCATTGTCCTGCCAGCTGCGCTTGTCCCACTTCCACACATGAACACTTTGTACCTCCCAAGCCTTCCCTGGCAGGGCCGTGGCGTGACCTAGGGAGATAGCAGGGTCATGGCTACTTTTGAGGTATCTGATACACCCAGAAGAATTAGCTGAGGACCTTAGCAGGTTGAGTGACTTCAAACAGCTGCGTGGAGCTGTACAGAATTAGAGCTCTAGGAATTAGTGGCCCCTCTGGGGACAGAGATCCAGGCCCCCTTCTGTGGTAGAATGCTGTAGAATCTTCCTGTTGAAGGCAGCAGGAGTGGTTCCTGCTCTGAAGGGCGCTCGTGTCAATGGGCCTTGTGGGGCAGGAGAGTTTGTTGTACTGTATTCATGATTTTTATTTTTTTTAAGGTGCAGGCTCAGCAAGTTAACCAGGGATAGTCTGGTGACAGGCTTCGTGTGCCTGGATAGCAAGAGACACATTGTTCATGCAATCCTAAATCTGTTGGGAAAGAGGCTGGGGTTGGGCAATTCCAAGAGTCTGAAGTCAAGGGATGCAGGACTGTGAGACGCAGTTAACAACCCCAGGGCATATGAGAAAACTAGCAAACAACCCAGTATGCTGCAGTGAGACAAGCCCATGACAGGAATCTGAGGGCACGTGGACATATTACAGTTACAAGCCTGAGGATCCGAGCTGTCAGACAATCATAGTATTGTACAACTGGAAGGGAACTCAGTAAGTCATCTAATCCAGTTCCTTGCACTGAGGCAGGACTAAGTACCATCCCTGACAGGTGTTTGTCTAACCTGTTCTTAAAAACCTTCAGTGATGGAGAATCCACAACCTCCCAAGGTAATTTGTTCCAGTGCTTAACTACCCTTACACTTAAGACGTTTTTGCTAATGTCTGACCTAAATATCCTTTCCTGCAATTTAAGCCCATTGCTTCCTGTCCTGTCTCAGTGGTTAAGGAGAAAAATGTATGACCTTACTCTTTATAACAACCTTTTACGTACTTAAAGACTCTTATCATGTCCCTCCTCATTCCCTCTTGGGGAGTCGCCCCAGAGACTGCTCTTATTGGTCACCAAAGTGTTTGTGCTGTTGGTTCCCTGTCTGGTAGGTGCATTAATGCATGAATCCCAAACCTCAGAAGCATCTCACCTGATGACCTAGGGGAAGAGTCGGAAACTTCTACAAATGATGGGAGAAATAGAGGATTGCTGGCAGCTCCCAGTGGAAGACATGGGTACAATGGGAGTTGGCAATGTGAGAAGGAAGGTCTGGTGACTGAGGGTCTCCCGGGATCCTCCTCATATGAGAGAAGGTCCTTTGGTTCTCAGTGTGGGAAATGACTCCCCTACCACATCTCATGGTGAACAGACAGGTTGTAGTTAGCTTTCCTCATTGTGTCTTCATCCAATAACACATCCTTCCTGACACATTCCTTTCCCTTTCCCTTAACTTCCTGTCCCTCAATGTGTCACTTCCCTTCTGAACCCAGGAGAACTGTGGGATATGTGGTTAGAGGCTTTCTGGCTACATCCAACGTTGATTTTCTGGCTAATGTGGGTCTGTCGTATTTTGTCTCCAAGGCAGACTAAGGGAGTGTGTGTGTCACTGTGTTTCCTGGACTGAGGAGACTCTGGGTGCAAGTTGTTAGTGCCTAGCCAGTCGTCACTGTTTTGGGGAGTGCCTGTGACATGTGATTGGAAAATACAAAACAACATCTCTGTTTATGCAGCAGGATGGATGATAAATCCATTTGATTCATCTTAATTTCTCCTGCTCAGGCAGGAAATCTGGAAATAGCTACATCCCTTGCCACCTCTGATTGGTCCCCTGAGGCCACTTGCTCTTTACAGCTTAGCCACAATCTTTGATGTTGCTGGTGACCTCAGAGACAAGGACTAACAAAATAAGGCTGCTTCTTGAGACCCAATTTTGTCTAGTGGTTAGAGAAAGGGACTAGGAGCCAGGAACTTCTGAGTCAAAATCCTGCCTCTGCCACTGACTCATGGTGGTGTTGGCACCACTGCTGTGCCTCAGTTTCTTCAAAGTGGGTGGTGCCAACCTACTTCCAATGTGTGAGTGGCTTGTCGGGATTAATGAGTCAATGTTTGTGCAGGGCTCTGCAAAGGGAACGTGCTGTCTGTGGAAGATGTACTATTAGACGGTGAATAGGCTCGCTATTCAGGTAATGTATTAGTGTTTGTTGGTTTAAGTGCGGTCATGTTCCTGTCCCTCTTCAGTGTACTCTGACCCATCACCACGCCCCTTTCCTACACACTCAGCTCCCCACTCCTATCTTGTCTGGGCTCAGACGGGGCATACACATGCTTCCCGTTCAACCCACTGAGGGGAATAATGAATTTATTCTGAAGGCTGGGTATGACTTGTTGTGTTTGAAGTAGCCAGTGTTAGCCAGCCAAGCCTATTTCCCTACACTGGCTACACGATAAATCTAAAAATAGCCTAGTTATCCTCTGCCTTTTTCCAAATCTGCGTCAACCCAATCTATAAATAGGTGCATGTGTCTGAATGGATATAAGAAAAGAGAGAGGATGTTTATGCAGTTACATAAAGCAGGAGAAGAGGGCACGTTCCAGTGGACAGAATAAATTTCTGCAATATATTTTTTGCTGGCACTCTTCCTTCTGTCAGCACTAAAGCAGCCCAGCAGGGCCATAGGGGTCGCTGTGCTGCTGGAAGCTGTGTCTTTCACATGAGACGTAAAATCAAAGTTCTGACTGCTTGTGCTCAGTTAAAATCCATGATGTCCTGGTCAAAGTCCAACCAGGGTGAACGACATTCTGCCTCTCCCAATTGCTCCTGTAATATCAATTAATTACGGACTCCTAATTCCACAACCTTCCCCACTTGAAGGGCTGTATGGCATTGCCATGTGCTGTTCCCCCAGTAGAGGTATCTGCATTCCAGTGGGGCAGAGGAGAGCAGGGACACCCGGGTGCGGGGTTTGTACACTCAGTTGGGAGGGTTTGCTAGTGGCTCGGGGATGCAGTGTGGGTGAAAGCTACTGTCTTAGGGTGGGATTTCCAAAAGCACTTAAGTGACTTAGGAGCCCCATTGGAGTTCCCATTTGAGATCTATGGGACTTGTGCTTCCAAGGCACTTAGGTACTCATTGAATTCCCATCCTAACTGCCTACCCTTCTCCTTGTGAGTTGCTGACCACCAAACTCCTGAATGGCAAAGAGGTGACTGGCTGGGTTAGAGCACCCCCACTGTCACACTCTCCTGTTTATGCTGCACTGATCTGCAGTTAGGGGGAGGCTGTGGGCCTGGCTCTATGCCAATGGGGGTTTCTCTGGG
The DNA here is from genome assembly GCF_965140295.1 of Lepidochelys olivacea. NCBI lineage: Eukaryota > Metazoa > Chordata > Testudines > Cheloniidae > Lepidochelys > Lepidochelys olivacea. The sequence goes on along the minus strand of NC_140417.1, from coordinate 24,699,162 downwards.
TTAGGTGCAACAGGAGGGTGGTTACCAGCTGTACCGAATTTACTTATTGACTAAATGAACTACAACTGGGGGAGTGCTCAAAAGGGAGCGACGGGGCACACAGGGAATTGTATTAAGTGTTGTCTGTGTATTCTCATGACCCCTGGCTGGGGAGCTCCACCACCCTGGGACATTGTCCTATTGGTCTGCTGCCTGGGGCGCTCTGGTCCTATGAAACACTTTGTCTCACACTTGGAGATATTTTGCCTGGCGCATCAGTACTCGAGGCAGCCTATAGGCAATGGAGGTGAACTGGACTGGGGAAGGTGAGGACTACTTTAACCTCTACCTACAGCAACAGAAAGAGTTAGATTATTATTCATACAAATTCTCATACTAGACACCCGAGCCTCCTGCCTCTGTCTTAATTTCACAAAACCCCCAACGCCGTTCCCTGAATGCGTGCTCCAGCTTTTGTTTTACTTGCAGAGGTTGTACAGATGTCAGTGAGGTTTTGCCTGTGTATAAACAATGCTCAAGCTGTGTAGAAGTGCCAAGGTCAGCCGGTCAGGTCTCCCAAGGGCCCATTTGTTGTCAGGTGAGATATTGGCCCGGGATCAAGCACGGTGACTCTGCCTCTGGAATGGAAACAGTCTCGCATGGAAGGTGTGCAAACAGACAAAGGCTGAAAGTGCATGTGCACCTGGGAGGGGGTGAGGGAAGCTTCCAAACTATTCAGCTTTGAGGGTTGCATTTACAAAGGGCTGCAAAGGGGGTTGGCTATTTAATTGCCTTTGAGTCTAATGGGAGAAGCCCGGTTAATCCCTGTTCAGCCCTCTCCATTTCTTGCCCCTCTATTGCGGAGCCTATTAGAACACCAACCAGTTGTCACCAAATGTAACTTGCTCGCGGAGTCATTGGAAGAGGTAAGAGGCACCTCCACGTCTCCCTGTGGAGCTGCAGAATCTGTGTCTACAGTTTATACAGAGTAGGCTGTGCAGCTGGGAGAGGCCCAGCTTCCACTTTCATGCACATGTCCGTCAGAGTGAAGTGAGCCCAGTGACTGGGGCCTCTAGGGCATTGCAGTAAGTTCCAGCCACAAAGCTAAGGGTGGAGCTGCAGTGAGCGGGCTGGCTAGCTGGGATGCTCACATGGACGTTCACACGCACACCTCACCCATCAAAGATCTTGATAAGTTTAAAGCTGATTGTGGTTGGGGGAACTAATTGCCCCAACCGCACTCGCCTGAGCTCCCCTTTGGAGCTTAATCAGGCAGGGCATTTGGGTACATTTGTGAAATAATTTTGCTAAAGATAGTCCATGGCCAGAAGTTGACCTCTCTGGATAAACAAACATCCAGATAAGCCGTTGCTGACCTTGAGACCCTTACATAATCCAGCATGTGAGAATCTTACCTTTTCCTCATTGCAATTCCCCCTTGTCCCCAATTTGGGTTGTAGAACATCACCACAGAGAGGGAAGTGATCAACTTGTTGGTTCCTAGGCAATGGTTTCGAGATTCTTGGGCCCTAGGGATGAATTAATAGATATTAGGGCTTTTCTATGTATACCCTCTAGCCCACCTAGTGCCCACGTCTTCTCATTCACTTGGGTGCACTCTACTCTATGCAGAGCATGATCCAATCACAACAGAGGTGGGTGCAGTACCTTAAGCTTCTTTACGGTTTGGCTCACATGCAGTCACATGTGGGAGGTGTGAGCAGAATCAGTGCTCAGGGTCCTGCACCCAGGCAGGAGAAGGCTGGAGTCCCAGTCACAAAAGCCTGTAGGCCAGTGTTGGGGGATGTACCAATGCTTCAGGAACAACTGCTTGATGCAATGGTAGTTTCTCACTCTGAACTTGGCTCTGGAAGCAGGAACAACTGTCAATAGCAAGCTGAGTTTGAGAAGCAGCTACAAAGTAATCAATCAGTTCTTAAAACAAAGAGCCCCAAACCCAGCTATGTATCCCCAACTAGTTATAACCCCCACCCCCCCACACCACCCCCAGCTGGCAACCTCTCTGGACCAGTGACTGGGGAAAGTTGAGAGGATGGGATATGTGATTTTTGAACGGCCGGGGACGCCTCCCAGGGTGGAGAGGAGACCTGGTTTCTGTGCTGGCCCCCACATGTCATGACTGTCAGTTTTCCCCATAAAGTGTTGCCTGAGGTGCTCTTCTGCTGCTGTCTCTCATTTCCCCCTCCCCTTACGGGAGATGAACAAAAGGAATCTACAGGGGGGATTTGCCAACAGGAGGGGAACCGGAACAGATGCCCTCCCTAGTGGTACAAACTAGTCAATGTGCAGAACCGGGCCAGTTAGGCTCAGCCAGCAATCCCCATCCCATACTGCCAAATGGTCTGTCGTGAGCCCAGAGCTTATTTACTGAGCACTGGAGTATGATGCAGGGAAAGGCTGGAAAACAGGACGCATGGAGATCTATTTAAGAAAAAAATCCTCAGCTCTCTAGATACAAAGCCCTGTAAATCCCCTAGATGGGGTTGTTTTCCTCTGGGCTTTGCAGCTACTGTCAGGCCTGTGTCACGCTACAGGCTGTTCTGCTGGCAACACTCTCGTCACCTCTGCTCTCCTGGGAGTGGAGCAGGGGGAGCTGGGTTACTTGCTTCCTAAGCTGCCAATGGAACAGTAGCTCCATTGGGGTCTCCGTCACATGGGTTCGCGCTCTCTGGAAATCCCTGAGGGAAACTCAAGTCAAACCCACCAGCACAGCTTTGCTTCATGTGGTGGTTCTGTCAGGACTGCGTTCCAGCCAGTCCTGCCTTGAGTCGTGCACATACTGTCCCTCGCTTGAGCACCGCACATCAAAGCTGGGAATAAAGTCCCTGGAGTCTGTGACAACAACAAAAGCAATTCAACTATTTTTTCCTGTGCTGATAAGTTGCCTTTCCATTTGCCAAAGGCGCCACTCAGCTCTAGGCACTCCAACATCATTTAAAAGCTACAGTTCCTACAAAATCAAGGACCGAAATAGCTCAACCCCATTCTCACCCCGCCCCACCCCACTTCCATGCCCACTGGCCAGCTGAAATACAACTGAAACCTATCTAGTCCCATGCATCTCAATCCTCCCCGAACAGCCAGGACAATGCATGGCCCTCGTAGCATAACCTAACGATCCACTGACGCAAGCTATTTTGGGTTAGGAGCAGGGGTGAAAGTAAGTCGAGTGACTTACCGGTACTCTGGAGCCAGCTCTGGCCCCCGGAAGGGGCGGGGTTGAGGGGGTAAGAGCCAGCCCCAGCCCACCCTGTAAGGTAAGTGCCCCCCCCCACCAGGGTAGCAGCAGCAGCCCGGGGCTCCAGGGGCTATTTAAAGGACCCAGGGCTCCCCTCTTCTACTGCCCTGGCCCTTTAAATAGCCGCGGGAGCCCTGCGGAAGCGGCGGGGCTCCAGCGGCTATTTAAAGGACTGGGGCGGCAGAGGCAGCTGGAACCCCGGCCCTTTAAATAGCCCCTGGAGCCCCTGCTACCCCAGCACTCTGGGGGCTATTTAAAGGGCCCACGGCTCCCCTGCTTCTACCTCCCCGGTCCTTTAAATAGCTGCCAGAGCCCTGCAGCCGCTACCCCAGGGCTCCAGCAGCGGGGCTCTGGAGGCAATTTAAAGGGTCTGGGGCTCCAGCCACTGCTGGGAAACCCAGGCCCTTTAAATTGCCCCCTGGGGAAGCCGGGCTGCCCCACTACGGTGCACCGGCTCTTGCCATACGCCCTACCGGGGCGTACCAGCTTACTTTCACCTCTGGTTAGGAGGGAGTGAATTCCAAAGTCAAGGGCCCCTTGCAGAATGTATCCTACCGCCAGCCTCCCTTCCCCCGCTTTTTAAACCAGACAGTGCTTAATTTGTAATGGCAGAGGTGCCGGGGCTCAAGTAATTCTTTTCATACATAATTGATGCGCCAAACCCAGAGGTGCTGGGGCTATGAACTGCCAAGCCTAGAAGTGCCAGGGCTCAGCCCTGGCACAAAGTAAGCACTGAACCCAGGAGCTGAGAACTTGAGCACCTCTGCTGACTGCAACTGTGGCCATAACACAGAGCCAAAAAAGCAAGATTGTCACAGTTGTGGTGTACCGATATTTTTTCCCAGTGGAAGAATACAGAAAAAACTGAGGGGGGAGAAGAAAAAGAGACAGTCCCTCTGATGTAAGGGTGTTGGGTCTGGCTCTGTCCATGAGCAGCGCCTAATAATAGGATCAGGAAATGGGTAACTGGACCAGCTCTTGTTCCCTCTAGGAACAATCACTACCAGTTAATCCCAGACTCCCTTTGCTGAATCACCCAGCAATAAGTGACGGGGGCCAAGCTTCCAGATCTTTCAACTGCCTGGAGGTGCTAGAAACAGCCCTGCCACCCCTGTCTGGGCACCCTGGACTTCCAACGCCGCTGGTTCTAGGCGGTAAGCCAGGATGACCTTGTCTTGTTCCCAGCAGAAGGAGCAGCTTCAATTAACTTGGCTGGTTGATAAGGATCATTGCTGTTGACAGTAAACTCGGCTCACTTGTTTGCAAATAGCAACTGTCAATTTTTCCAGAGCACCTTCCTGCTCTTTAACCTAGAAACCCCATCTCAGTGGGTGGGGAAGGGGGAGATGGGCTAGGGATCAGATTTATACAACAGCTATGACTGGAACCTCTTACCCTGTCCACCCCAAGCAGAGGATTAACAGAGTAAAAGGGGGGTGTGAGGGGGTGTTTTCAGCTGGGCTGTGCATCACCTCTGCTGATTGAAACTGTGGCACTAATACATGGTTTCATGAATGGTTCTGTAGACTGTGTAGTTTCTCTGGCTGACCCCTTCCCGAGAACCAGGCAAATCTATCTTAGAGTAGAAAAGTGGACCATGGTCAGACACCCCCAGCCTGTGATTTCCTCAGGAATTTTCAGTGTGTTGCAGGCCAGGAGTCATAGAATCATAGACTATAAGGGTTGGAAGGGACCTCAGAGGTCATCTAGTCCAACCCCCTGCTCAAAGCAGGACCAATCCCCAATTTTTGCCCCAATCCCTAAATGGCCTCCTCAAGGATTGAACTCACAACCCTGGGTTTAGCCAGGCCAATGCTTAAACCTCTGAGCTATCCCTCCCTGCAAGAGTGAGCTTGGGGTGGCAGTAGGTTGGAATAGAAGAGGTTGCTGCAGGTCAGTACTGAGGTAACTCAGATTGGAGGACTGGGGGTGATGGCAGCAGGGTAAAAGCACTGGAAGTGCACCAGCAATTATACAGCGTGCAGGAAGTGTGAGAAGGAAACTTGCACAGTGCCTGTCCCATCCACCACCCCCGCCCCCTTCCTGAGCTCAAGCCAATGCAACCTCCCTCGTTTTTATAAACATGAAGTTTGTCCACAAAACATTAAGGAAAACATTTAATCTAAAATACTTTGCAGTGCCATATTTTTGCTGCAAGTGAAATGAACAGTGAGCCTATTTAGACCAGTTCTGTTCACTGGACGTGAGTTCAATAAAAACACAACCCTGTGCCTGGGAAATGACCAACTTCCTAGAGTAAAATGAAACTGGAGAGCCTGGGACTGAGCCTGATTCAGAGGGGAAGGAAGAGGCTGAGAGGAAGGAATGTAAAGTCCAGACTACCGAGAGTGGGAAACTCCTGCCTTGCTGCATTCTGTGTAATTGCACTATTAAAGAAAGAAGGTAAGTACACTAGTGCTGTGAATGGCTCAATGGGAGCCCAAGAACAGTCTCCTGGTCCTGGGAGCCAGGACGGAGCTGGGATACTTAATGGGTGGGAACCACTAATATATTTTAAGGTTAAAACAAAATTCTATCTTCTGCTTGTCTCTCCTGTGAGTGACTATGTGGTTGGTTCAAATTCTTCCAGAGCCAATTTTCAATTAATTTGCAAGCCCTATATAGCAGAGACGTCTCCTATCTCATCACTGGGTCTCTTATAGCTTGGCACAGCCCTGATTCCAGCCCAAATGCTGGCAGTGAAAACATTCACAGCTGCCATCTGCAAAGATAGTAATGAATCAGGAGTTAAACTGTGCAGCTGTCCCCTTGCAAATGAGAGGTGGCTGACATCCTGAGCACCTGCAATGAGGAAGCGGCCACAAGATTGCTCAGCTGCCTGAAGGCCCACTAGTGAATGACCCAGCTGCCATGGCACTTGTTTGGCACAGACCCATTGTGGATGTATTACATAGGCTGAATAGTACCACTGACCTCTCCCAATAATTACTGGGGCCTTTATTCAGAGCAATAGGAAACATTACAGAGAAACTATGTATCCCTGTTGCATTCCAGGAGGAACTGGGGGCCTGTGGGAGATGGCTGATTATATTATTCAGCGGGCTCTGTCTCTTTGTTAACACGTCGCTGGCATGATGGCCTAGACACTGATGCTGTGGGGAGGTCCATTGCTTGACTCTCCTCTCTAGAGCACTGCCTCTGCACTTTAACTATCTGGGCAGGGAAATCACAGCCTGCTTGGCAAATGAAAGCTGGGCGACCTCACCTTTTATCACGCTATCCTGCCTAATCTTTGGGGTTCCTTTCCCCTGGTTCCCATCACCGTGATATCTGAGAGCTTCCCAAATTGGAGCTGCTGTGCAAAGGCCACAGAAGCCTTTGTGGATGCTGCTTTCCCCCCTTGCTACAGGAGGCGCTGCTTGGGGAGTGTCTGTGTTTATATAAACACACAATTTTCTATACATTAGATACCAAACGCTATTTTCAAAGTTTGTCATAATTGCAAAGTCAAGTAGTGGAGTTAGGCCATGCGCCAGATGTTCAGGCTGCCCTTGCTCCCTTTGTGCGTGTACAGTATGGCAGGCTTTGATGCCGTGGTCACATACAATTTTTTGCACAGGACCCCTGCCTCACTCAGTGCGCAGGTCTCCAGCGTTCAAGCTGAGGGGCAGAGCTAAAGCACAGGGACCTATGGCTCAGCAGCACTCTGGTCCTGCTCACAGCAGCTTTCGGGAGGTGTGACATCTGTGCGAAACGTTTGTATCAACGCCCCCACGGCTGCCGAGGAATCCCATCCCAATCCAGTACAGGCGAGACAAATATTTCACTTACGAAAATGGCACTGAATTAAAATACGGCCTCGGCGGCTGTCAGTCAAGGTAGCCACCCCCTTCTCCCCATCCCTTAGCATAAAGAGGCCAGTAGTGTTGCAGCTTCTCTCTCAGACACGTTTCTGGGCTGGTGCTGCTGTGTGCAATAGGCTTTGCTTTGTTCTTGATCTCCTCTGGCAGCTCTGCCACCCTCACCCTGTCTGTGTCCCTTGCTCTCTGCCTGACACATGAAGACTTGTCCACCTAAGGTAAATGCCTGGCCCTTAATGTTATGTCAATATCAATGCTAATGGGAGTCGCACAAAGAGCATTGAGCAGCGTAGAGGCTGGATGGAAGGATTTTGACAATCAGGAATCCAAGGAGCTAATATTGGGTGAGCCCCGAAAGCCTGGACAGGCTGACATGTGATTCAAATCAGGCAGGGGAGCTCCTAAGAGAGCTCTCACTGTTGATTTCTTTGGCAGTTCTGACTGAGTAAGGACTGCAGGGTTTTGCCTCTGACTAACCCTTAGCAGCTTATCACTACTACAGTCTCTCCAGCATGTCATGCTCTTACCTTACAGTTAGGACGCTTCGTGGCTTGGGGGTACGTTTGCAGGCCCCCAGCTAGTTATGCCGTCTGTTTTTATAGGCATGATTGACCAATGCTTTCTTCTGTACAGTAGAGAGGAGTAGATACGCAAACCTTAAATGACTGCATAGCTTGTGGAAATCAGGTAGTGACAGCAAACTGTAAAAGTGCTTCCAAAGTAGCATGGAAATAAATTCTTTCATGAGTCTACCCAGTTAATTATTCAAAAATAAATAAATAAAATTAAAGGTGGGGAGGGAATCTCCCTAAAAGCAGTGGCTCTTGTCAGCCTTGTGAAGTATAGAAGGAATTCTAATGTAGAAACTTACATTACTGCACAGTGGCTGCAACTTGATTCAATCTGAGGATACCCTGATGTTTCTGGCCTCGATTTTTTATTATATTTTTCTGGTTCATGATCATCTGTCATCTGCAGCACCAGAGTCCCTGAGCTACTTGCAAGCTTGTGTTAGTTGAAAGGATGGTGGGGGGAGGAGGAATAAAATCTTTTCTTTGACTGGCTGGGGTAGGAAAGATACATCATTTCAAAGGCCACAACTGTGTGTTTATTCCAGTCCTCATGCTCTTCACAATGCCCTGGGCCATCCTGCTGCCTAGCTGAATAGTTCTGATCTAACTTCAAAAACTCCTTGCTGGGGGCTGGATTTGGTTCCATTGCGTCCACATGCAGGAGCAGGGCCAGCGTTGAGCCCCACATGTCAAAAATCTGTGTCAGCTATTTTTCTTTGACAGGTGCTGTAAAGCTTTCAAAACAAGTAACAGATCTTACACCCTTAACTATCCTCTGCCCTGAGCCTGCTTTCTGAGCTTATAGTTTAGATTCCGGTTTAGCAAGTGAAAAGCGGCACATCCACTACACCTATGGTGAATGTCTTCTGCATACCCAAGATGCAGGATGGATCTTGAACATTTTTTTAAAATGGAAATGCATTTTTGGGTTCTGTTTGCATTGTTACAGGTCAGAGACATTAGAAATGCAAAAGGCAAATTGTTTGGGCTCCCTTTCATTCCTGCTTTGTGATGTGAGGGGAAAAAAATCCCCTGTTATGGAAGCTGATTAGTTATTTGGCAGTATTTTTAGTCAGGCTGAACCTGATGGAAGTAGAACGCAGCCTGAGGGGAGCCAGGTAGCTCCAAATGCAGTACGAGGTGGTTAAGCTGTGATTCTCTGCTTGTTAGAGTAGTTCAGACCAATAAAATATATAAAGTGAAAAACTGAAAATAAAAGAGACTAACCACAATGTTGTTCTTGCATAAAAGCTAAACTAAACAAACCCCACATCTCTTCTGATTATAGCTTTTTTGTTTGTTTTGGGTGTTTGTTTCCTTTAAAGGAACATTGTGTGAGTTCTTATGTGTCAACTACTGGAACTAGGAAAATAGAAAATGTATTTATGGAGAGGGAGGTACAAGAAAAGAAGTTGGGTTGACTGCTAGGAAAACAGGACAAGTAGAGGTACGAATTGTGAGTGTTTCTATATGTATATATAAAAGTCCATTAAAGAAAACCCCTACTTTGAAAGTACTTTGTTAGTGTTGCAAGGTGGAGCATGCCTGATTGGCCGAGGCATGCTATTTAAGGCGTAGAGGAAACAGCTGGAGGCTGTCTGTGCAACCAGGTGGATCCCTGACTTACTGCTGTAAACAGAGCCTTCACTGCCCTCCTGGTACTTGGTTTTGCTCTTGGTTCTGGTTCCTGCTCTGCTCCTGATATCTCGTCCTGCCTCTTTTCTGCTAACCCTACTTTGGCTGGTTCATTTGGCTCTGACCTGGACGTCAATCTTGACACCAAGCTGTGCCTATGGTGTGACACTGGTATAGACTACTGCTTCTGGCCTTGACCCTCTAGACTGAACTCAGGTCACGTTACGGAGTCCCCTCCAACCCAGGCCCCACCCTTCACCCCATGCCTTGTATCTGGGGTCCTGACACATGATCACATGTTATTTTTTTCCAAGGGCTTTTTAAAAAAAAAATTGAAAAATGGGAAAACAAAGAAATTCTCCTGAGTGCAACTAATTGCTAGGCAGTAGGAGGACACTGGGGGGGGGGGCAAGATTGCTGGGTTCTAGTTCTGGGAAGCACTTCCAGCTGTAGTCATTTGTTAGTTTTACTGCCTTGCTGATCACTGGCACAAGAAAAAGCACATCACAGTCTGTGAATATGAAGCCCTGTCCCTTAGCCCCGATAACAGGAAAAGCCTGTAAATGCAGAGAATTCATCTATTAAATTTCTAACTTTGCCTTTGCAACCATCTGCGGGGTTTCACTTTCAAAGGGCAACATAAACAAACTGTAACTCATGATAAGGAACTATTTTTATTACAGGCAGCTCTGTTCTTTCAGCTACACCCCTTTCCATCAGGGTGGCAGCTGTTCTAACACACATTCTCTCTGTGTCACCACTTCTCCTAAGCTGTAATCCTGAGTGCTATTAGATTCTGGTTATGGAGTGGGCCTTAAGCATTAAGTTGGCCTGATGAAACCGGGTGTGATGTTTGGCCACGTGAAGGATGTATTCATTGCTAGTGTTCTATTTCCATTGTTCTTTCTGACCCCATCTGTAAAGAGTTTCTCTCTGCCTCTAGCTGATAATGTTTCAGAAGAGCCAGGTGTAAACAACATGAACACAAATGGAAATGGCACACACTGCTACATCTCCCGTGGGTGCTCTGGGGACGCATCTTCCCTGAAACGTTGTCATTTTTTAATGATGATCAAAGTGACAAGCTTCTTCTCCTCATCCCCAGAAAGAATCAAATTCCTTTAACCCTTGGTACATATGTCTCAGAACAGGGCCCGGCAGAATGAGCTTGTGTCTTTACACCCTCAGAACAGGACCCGGGATGAGTGTGAGGTGGGAACACTGTTCAGTGGGGTGTGTAAGGTTGATCGTGTTTTTGCTGTGACTATCTCTCCTTTTTGTAATGTGATGTAGAGAAGGAAAGCATTGTTCCCCGAAGAGTGGTGAGTTTTCCTTTGAGGTGCCTTATCTTTAACTTGACCCTTCACTTATACTGTAAAAAGGAGCCAAGTGTAATGGTGTGTGGGAGTTAAACAGCAACTGACACAAGCCCAAGCCCACCCATTCCCAAATCACGTGTCAGTTCTGTGCCGGATTCATTCTCAAGGCTAACCTCCTAAATGGTTCCATGGATGAAGTTAGCTAATGAATATTCATTTCTGTTTGCAGTGTTGTTGAAGCTGCGTCAGTCCCAGGATATTAGAGAGACAAGGTGGGTGAGTGTGAGATACCAGGGTACAATTCAGACCAGTGGGAGGCGGGGGGGCTGTGTCACCACTGCCCTGCGACCCTGGATGCCTTACAGTGCCTTGTTGAAGTAGCTCCCACCTGATTTATTCACAGACAGCCTTCCAGCATGCCAACTACACCCTGAGTGTCTGTGTGCAATCGCAGCCTGCCAGTTACACCCTGGCTCTCACCAGCCTTGTTTATAGAGCAGCATGACCCCAACACGCCCCCAGTTCTGGATTTCCCCCCAGACATGTATGTCCTATACTGCCCAGCCCTCTCCTGGACTGTACAGATATATTAAATCCTTGTTATTCCTTTAAGGGAATAATATATCACCTTACTATCTTAAATAGAGTTACCCAGACATTTCAGTTTAAACACACTGGATTAGATCAAACAATAAAACTAATTTATTAACTACAAATTTTAAGTGAGTACAAGTAATGAGTCATAAAAATCAGAAATGGTTACAAGAAAAAAAAAGATAAGCACTAGTAGGAATTTTAACTTAATGAACTATATTAGATTCAAGCAAAATTTCTCACCACATGCATCAAGCAATGTTACTGACCAAATGCTTCAGGTCAGGACTGCTCCCCACAAAGTCCAACGGCTGTTTGCTTTTGTCTTTTCAGGTGTAGTGAATGTGATGGGCAGGGGGGAGAGAGGGGTGTCTTGGGGTGTTTGCCCCTTCTTTTATAGTTTCAGTCCCCCTCTTGCAAAAACATTTCCAGCTGGGAACTAGGAGACAAAGCGTCTGTATGGAAGGAGGTTCCCTGCTGTTTTTTTCCACTGTTCGAGCTTCTTTTGTTTTCCTTTCCTGCTTGATGACTCTCCTTAATGCTTAAATGCAAATTAAGGCAAACATACACTCCTTTGTTCCAGAGAAGCCTGTTTGATCAGTTTGGTGCTATATGAGTTGTGAACATCATACAGGGAAATCTTATAACTTCATATATAATGTTGCCACACATATTTTATCCAGACAGTACTGACCAGCAAATTATGACTTTTCAAATGAGTTTACCAGGCATACCCTGGCCTATACAAAGATTATTACAGTAGTGTGTAGGGTATGAATTCAGGGGTGTATTCCATCCCAGTGAGATATCCTTTTTTATTGGACCAACATCTGTTGGTGAAAGAGACTTGCTTTTGAGCTTATACAGAGCTCTTCTTTAGGTGCGTGTAAGCTTGAAATCATGTCTCTTTCACTAACTAAGAAGTTGGTCCAATAAAAGATATTACCCCACCCACCTTGTCTCTCTAATGAATATTCACTCATTCACCACTTCCCCACGAAGGCTGAAATTCTGCAAATGTTAGGAAGAGGGTTAAATAAAAGGGTGAAGCCCATTGTACCAACGATCCCACTGTACAAGCCCTATCCTACTGTAGCTCCAGCAGCTGTGCCAGGGCTGGGCTGGTAAAGCATCTCCCTTCTCAGCATGCCAGCAACAAATTATTAGGTCATGGCTTGAGTGTTGGGACCTCACTGAGGAAGCACTGGGGGGCACAGTGGTCTCAGAAGGCTGTGCTGTGGGGTGTGCACTGTCTCGGCCCCACCTGCACTGTCCTGTGGCGACAACCCCCAGGCATGTTGCCTAGTCCTATGCTGACCTTTTGGCATGGAAGCACCTGGTATGGTGTCATAGCCCACCAGTAGAAGCCATTCCCTGCACCCGTGATAGAGGGAGATGGCTGGGTAAGCAACTGGAATGAGGCACTCCTGCAGTTGCTGTAGGGGGTGTCCTCACTCCTCCCGGTGGGTATTGAAGGCACCTCTTCAAGGGCAGCTAAAGCCCAATGCCTATGTATGGTCATTGCGGTCCGGATTCATGCAACTTGTCATTTCGAAACACAGCACCTAGACTGTAGTCCCACTCGCTTCTGTGGCTGCTGTCGCTGCTGGCCTATTTGGGAGGAACCTGTCCCACCATGGCTGACAAATGAGGGGACACAGAGGGTGGCAGGGTCTGAGATGAGAATGGGTGAGTCTATAATGCAGGGGTGGGCAAACTTTTTGGTCTGAGGGCCACATCGGGGTTCTGAAACTGTATGGAGGGCCGGGTAGGGAAGGCTGTCCTCCCCAAACAGCCTGGCCTCCTCCCCCTATCCGCCCCCTCCCACTTCCCACCCCCTGACTGCCTCCCTCAGAACCCCCGACCCATCCAACCCCCCTTCTCCTTGTCCCCTGACCGCCTCTAACTCCCTCCCCCGGGACCTCCACCCCCATCCAACCCCCTCTGCTTCCTGTCCCCTACCTGCCCTGACCCCTATCCACACCCCTGCCCCCTGACAGGCCCCCCGGGACTCCCACGCCTCTCCAACCTTCCCTGTTCCCTGACAGCCCCCCACCCCCAGAACCTCTGCCCCATCCAACCGCCTCCTGCTCCCTGTCCCCTGACTGCCCCCCGACACTCCCTGCCCCTTATCCAACCCCTCTACTCCCCACCCCCTTACCAGGCTGCTCAGAGCACCAGGACTGGCAGCCCTGCCACCCAAAGCGCTGGCAGCTGGCAAGCTGAGGCTGCAGGGGAGAGCAGACAGCAGGGGAGGGGCCAGAGACTACCCTTCCCAGCCGGGAGCTCAAGGGCCGGGCAGGACGGTCCTGCGGGCCGGATGTGGCCCGCAGGCTGTAGTTTGCCCACCTCTGCTATCATGGAACTGGGCTTTTCCCACCTGAGCTCAAGCAGACAATATTCAGGTCCATGAGTGAGGCCTGCCCTCACTGCTCTGTTGGCTCAGATCCACACCCACAGAGCATGCTGTAAGTTAGGACTGCAGTGCCTAGCAGAGCCGGGGCAGCCCAGGTCGGGGAGAGCAGACTGAAGTGAGCTGTACAGTGCTGGAGAAGATGGCAGAGCCCTGCCCATGCTGTAACTTATTCCCTCATTTTGAAGCAATAGAAGCTGGTAGTTTCACCCATTTCCTCTTCTCCCCCTCCTACCCACACAGCTGTCTGTTTCCCCCTGTTCTCTGGGTCAGTGGGTTTCCCTATGAAAGTGTCTGCAGCTGCATTGATTGACTGTATTGATATTTCCAGATACAAGGCCTGGTCCAAGCCCTGCAGCCCTTTGTGTTGGGAGCCGAGGGCAGCTCAGTACCAGAGCATGAATGAATGTCCATTTAAATCTCCCCTTTGTCCTGACTGTGCAGAGCCAGTGGCTTCTCCACTGAAAATAATGGGGCTCTGGCAGAGCGGCCTCACTGCTCCATGGCTGTCGTCAGGCACACATTGTTCCCAGAAGGACCCCATCTTCGGGGCCTTGTGGTGTTGCCCCGACAGTGCTCTCCTTCTGGCCAATTGGCTTTATCGCAGGCAACAGATGATTCATCTGTTGTCCCTGGATTGCCAGGTGGGGCCAGGTGTTCCTGGCTGATAATCCTGTCCAGGCAGGAAGAGGAGGGTCAAAATATCCTGATGTGATTGAGTGACAATGCCTGAGAGTGCTAAGTGATGCACAGTTGGTAGGAGAGCTGGAAACAGCTCAGCTGGGCAAATAACAGTGGGAAATGGCTCCCAAATCCCAAAGAGACAGCAATCCCCTTTCAGAGCTCTTTGGAGGGGGTTGGGAAAATGGGGGTGCTCTGTCTTTTGATGTTGTTGGTGCTTTGCATGGGTCCTGCTCCTTCCGCTACGAGAGGAGACCCCCTGCTGAATGTCCAAGGAATGGGGCGGACGCTCCCTGGGTATAGGCTTTGGAACTGAACTCCAGTGCACAGCTAGGCAGCTGCCCTCCGCATTGGGAGCCTCTGCAGCATAAACCTCTCTCTGTTTAATCTATGGTATTTACTATGTGTCCATCACCCTGGTGCCTCAGCACCTCCATGACTCCCCGGGGTCATGTATAGCAGAGGGTGTCTCCGGAGCAGCTCAGACATCAGTTTAGAAGATGGCAAAGCCATCTGAGTCCTCCCTGCTGGCCAGTGCTAACTGGACAGGCTGCCCATTTGGAGCCCATCAGTGCAGCCCCCTTATCAGCCACAGGGGTCACTGTTTATTATACAACACTCTTCTTTCTCCTCTGGGATCCTAAGAGCATCACCTGCTGGAGGTGAGGGACTGAGTGGTGTTCCCTCTTCTCCCCAGGGGCTGAGCATGCTGCCTTTGCAGAACTCCCAGCCCCGCATGGGGATGAAACGACTTGGGACTCTGACCCTACTCACGTGGCACTGCACAGCTAATGAAACTAGAGTCACCAGTCTGGCCCAAACCTTCTCCTAGGGACTGACCTGGGACCAAATGATCCCTGACCTCCATGATTCAAACCTTGGGAGTGTGGTTTTGAAGCTCGATAATTTTTGTTGTTTAAATTCCCGTTGAAGCCCAATGGCTGCGTCTGTGGGGACAGAGCCTGAGCCACTGGGCCAGGCCTCTCCCGGGGGGGAATGTTTAGCCAGTGAAGTGAGCTGAGGTGCCTAGTGTGGTCACTCTTACTGTCCATGCTTTTGGCAGGGAAGGTGTCTCTAGGACACAAGGCAGGAGGAGGGAGAGCTGCCTCCCTCGGGAGCTGTGTCAGGAAAGGGGGCCTGGCTGCAGAGCAGCTGAGATGCAGTGTATGACTATTCCATGCTCTAGAGCAGACTGATCAATAACTGGCCACATAACGAGCCCCTCTCTGCCCCAGGCATGTGCTCATAAAACAATCCCAGTTGCTCCACTGCTCCAAACAGTGGGAAAAATGATACGTGGAGTTGCCCAGTTCAGCCTGTGCGGAGGCAGGACTGGGATTACGGTATGAAAGAGGAGCTGGGTGTGCCCTCTTCCTCTCGAAGACCTAGCTCGGCGAGTGCTAAACAGCAGCAGCTACAATGACAAGAGACATGAATAAACCAAGGGAAAAGCTTTTATGGGAGAGGTAAGAGGTTGCAACTATTAAACTGCAGCCTGATATCTGGTGCATGAGCACACACTTGGTCAGACTAACGTGTTCATAACTGAACCTCACGCAGTTACAGTGATGGTCAAGGAGCAGGGTCCAGAGTAAATCCCTCCCAGGTGCTCTGCCTTCCCAAGTAGATAAGGAGGGAAAGCCAGGCTCCTCTCTGGTCTGCATGGACAGTAAGGTCCCAGGGCACTTCTTGTAAGAGCTGGGGTTTATGTCTGCTGTCCTTGGTCAGGATTTTCCCTGTCCCTGCTGCAGTACTGTGTGCTCTTTGTGGTAGTCACACTATAGTTTGTAGTGCTGCACTGTAATGGCTGCTGCCTGCCCTCACTAGAGATGGCTGCATCTCTTTGGTGCTGTACATAAAACAGTGACGCAGAAATGTTAAGTGTTTCCTTAGCCCCGCAGGTGACAAAATTCACCTCGGAGCATTGATCAGTGGTCAGCCAGTCAGCAACCCTGGAGCACACAAAACATGAGCACCCAATGCACAGACTGCTGCCCGTGCTGCTGCTGTGCATTATCGGGAAGTGAATGATGGCAGATGCCATGATCTGGGTGTGAATAATGGGTTCAAATCCCTTAAATCCTATTTTCCATGTTATCAATATTTATTTTTTAAACCCTATTGGTAGGCTCCAAGTTTTGTCACTTGCACTTAGCCTGAGGTGTTTCCTTTATCCGTGGATAATACGTGCCAGGGGGAATGGGCTAGGTTAGTATGAGTGTGGTTGGGTCCATGTGGAAATCATGTGGCAGGACCAAAGGGATTGTGGCAGTGAGGCATGTCAGCAGCTGAATCTCCAGCTGTGACGTTTGCGGCCTGGAATCTGGATGGCGTGCACTGAATCTGTTCAATACTTTGTTCTGGATTATGTGTAGGTTGGCTAAGGTTGGTGGTGCCTATGGATAGCCCTGGGCTGGGATTGGGGTTGGACCAGATTGCAGTCCCACTCTGAGGTCAGGATTGGGGCTAGATTGTGGCCCTGGGTTAGGGTTAGGGTTGTGACTAGATGTGGCCTCAGGCTAAGGTTACAGTTGAGGCCAGATTGTAGTTTAGGGCTAGAGGGTAATCCTAGCTAGGTGTAGGGTTGGGGCTGGATGGGAGACCTGGATTTGGGTTGCATTTTACACTGCACTAGATTTGTTTCCAAACTTCACATGCCCCTCCCCTGAGAGATTCCAAGCTCTCTGCTCCGCTTTGTCCCAGATAAGGGGGAGGAGGAGAAGGAAGGTTTTTACCACTAGGAATGTTGGACAGTGAAGTGTGTTTGTCTGCCAACTTTGCAGAGTAATTCCTTGAATAGGAGGTTGCGGAACCGGGTGATCAGGGCTGCATCTGTGCAAGGCTGGGATGGGAGATATAAGCAGTGGCTAAGCAGCATCTTCCTGCAGACTGAGAGTCCTAATCTCCTGACACCCCAAAACTAACCATAATAGCCTCTTACCACCAGTAACTGGAGTTAACAAGCACCTGCTGTCCAGGAGACATTTCCCCTCTAGGTATCAAGACAACACCTGGGACAGCATCACAGAAGTAGAGGCACTGAGGGGGTGAGGCTTTCTGAGATTGCATCCGCTTCCTAGCTGGAGTGTAATTACTGCTGTATGAGGGTCTATTGGCTAGCTCTGCCTCGGGGGATGTTTGTGGAGCCCTAACTGAGCTGAGCGGTAAGGGTAACTCCTGCTGTATGCAGCTCCTAATGAGTGAGGTGAGGCTGACTGGGACTGCAGGCCAGGTGGTGTTGAGGAGTCAGCAGGAGAGAGGAGGTCAGATGGAAGGCTTGCTGCTTGTTGGTGCCTGCATGCGGTGGAAGGCAATACCCGGGCTTTCCAGTCAGCCTCCTGAGTGCTTGGTTAGGGAGATTCCTCACACACAGGCTGGTGCTGACCGGGGCTAGAGCTCTGCATTTTGCCAGCTTGGACAACGGGCCTCTGCATGTTTAGAGGCAAAAGACAGGACAGACCATGGCTCTGTGCTACAGGTAAATGAGAGCAGGGGCTTCTCAATACACGTTTGGCCAGTGCTTATGCCTTTAGCATCAAGCTTTCTGCTGAGGTGACCTTGGGCAAGCCACTTCTGTTCTCTGTGCCTTGGTTTCTCCCCTCTTAAAATGGAGACAGTGCTTCTGACCCATCTTTGTATAGTGCTTTGAGAGCGGGTTGAGAAGGGCTATCACAGTGTGGAGCAGTATTACTGTTCGTGTGGGGAGTACTGGACTGGTGCGAATGAGGTTAGGCTGATCTAACTCAAATCCGCTCCATGAAGCGTCATGACTCAGTCATAACATTCAAATGACTTTGCAGCAACAGGAAGTTCAGAGCAATGTATGCCACTTATGGAAGCCCCAGGCTGGCTGTTGGGCTTAGTGCGTCACGATTCCCAAATCATTACTAACTATTGAATTTGAATGTAATTTTTCTGGCAAATCATTAGCCGCTAGAATTCACCCTCTGGGGATAGCTGATCCAAGGCGTTTCCCTGCTGAGTAGCACAAAGAGGAAGTAGGGAACAAATTTCACAGTGGGGAGCAGCTTTCAGGGCAGTCGCACTCCACTGCCACCACCACCATCACATTTTACCTCAGAGGTTTTAGTCTTTCAGTCCTGGGGGATGCTCTAAAATCTACTAGGCAGACACTGACATCTATCCACTGTTTTGCATGGGTGTCATAGTATTCCAGTCTCTTCCTGGGAACTAGTAAGGGTGTCTGCATACAAAGATAATGTGTTCATTCTTTGTTTCATGGTGGTGAAAGGTGGGTTGACTATGCTGCAGAGTGCAATCCCCATTTATCCTTACAGCGCAGGCAGTGTGTGTGTGTGTGGGGGGGGGGGTAAGCTTTCAACACCAGTGCCTTGCCCCACTGTGACAAAGTCAGCTCTGTTTGTTCTGGAACCTTAGCAATTGAGTTCTCTGAGCCCAAGGGTCCAGCAGCTTACTCCTCTCAGGATTCAAGGGGTTGAGTAATCTGAGCTTGTGCCCAGAATTTGGTGAGTATATGGGCTCCCAACACCTCCACACATCAATGCTGAAGTTACATTTGTAGCAAGTGAATGGGGTGCTCCTGATGTCATCAGTATATGAAGGCTCTAAGGATAGATACAACATTCCAGACTAGTGATCGTCCCATTAAGGGTGACTCCAGCTGTGGGAAGCCCTTTGTAGATAGCCCCTTCTTCTGAGGAACTCTCACAAACCCTGGCCAGTCTCATAGTTACTTTATTCATTCTCCACACCCTGGGATTCGTATCTTCCTGGTCTGTGCTGGATGAGCTGGACTTAGCCTGAGTGCATCTTACAGAAAGGAGCTATTTTCTCAAGGTGCCCACAATGCCTCACTTGCACAGGGTCTGTGAGACACCATTATTAATTATTACTTGTCTCTCGGTAGCATCCATAGTATGCCAGACGCTGTCCACGCACAGATAGGAACTGCATTTTCTGGCTATCTGAAGAGCTCACAATCTAAGAAAAGGAGCAACATACTTTGTGTGTTATCTGTCTCCCTGAGACAATCTGTAATCTCCAATGGCTCCTCCACTGGGATATAATTAGTGACTGTTTCCATACGATAGTAGAAGTGGGACCGGAGGAAGGATTTAGAGGAGAAGGTAGAGGCCTTGTGGATCAGTCCAGAGAGGGTGTTCCAAGGGTAGGGGATTGGGTGGGATAAAGCACAGTGATGGCTGTGGGAGAAGGTGGTGATAAAATCTGTGCAGCACTGACTCTAGCCCCTGAAACTTCACCTGCTGGGAGAGTCCCCAGCTTGAAAAGGAGAAGACTGGTCGACACTATGCAGAGAAGACTTTCCAGCACCCACTATCTCCCTCTCTCTACTTATTGTAAAAACCTGAGCATATAGCAGGACTTCAGGGGACCTGGGCAGTGGGACCATTCACTGAGAGACTTTGAGGGAGCTGGCTCAGAATCAACACATGCAACTGGGCAGCTGTGAAAGTGCAATCAAAGGCAACCTGCTTGTGACCTGGAACTTGGCCTCACGCTCTCATTCACAGTGTTCTAAGCAGGCATCCTGCCAAGGCCTGACTGTCTCCAACTAATGGAATGACTGAGATGAGCAAGTCTGAGCCCTGAGGAGACTTTTGTTCCCCTTACATCTTGGAGTGTCATAGTTTTTGTTGAACCTGAGCTCCTCTCCCTTAGACACCACCTGGGTCTCTGCAGTAACTGAACAGAATGTTCTTCACAGAGGAATAATTGCATTGTGCTCTGACGCAGCACCCTCTGTTTGTTGAAAAAACATATTGTTCTGAGTCGGAACCTGGTCAGGAGTCACCAAAGTCATTCTCGCCTGAAGGCCATTTGGCGCCCTGTATAAAATCAGTTGGTGGGTCTCGGATCAGTTCCACCTACTGAAGCAGATGATTTGTCCCTCTAAGGAAAATAACACCTAAGAAGGCCACCATGTTGGCTTTCTCAGCAGAGAGGCTGATGAATGAATTGACCACAGAGACTGAACTATCCTCTTCATTTGTGTCTCTTGTTCCTTTTTAAGTGACTATTGCTCTGGATTGACATCCCTGGAGATGGATGTCCCTAAGGTATCCTGATACTTTGTGCAGCTGTAGCAGCAGGACACGTTTACCCCCACACAATGTCCTCTGCCAGTGTGTCTCTGCCTTATTTGGAGGAGCTGTCCTGGGGTGAGTGGGTCAGAGGAGAGGTCTGTCTTCCATGACCTGTGTAGTCCTTTACTCATCTGCTGACAGTCACTCCCTCTCCATTTGGAAGAACTGTTCCTAAGCCTAACTGGGCTTGTCCATTATGGGGTTTCATGTGGTCACTGCTGGAGGCTGAGTTAGCTGTATTACTGGTTGGATCCAGCCTGACAATTTCTACGATCCAAGCCCTGATGGCTCATTTCTTCCCTCTCCTGTGATCTAAAGGGAGTAGGTGCGATTCTACTGTTATTCACTGTGGCTTTCTGATGTATGTTGTGAATTTCCACTTGCTACCAGAGAGTAACTTGTTCTACAGTTCCCTGCCCAATCTGATCCCCCTCGCCTTTACATTAAGATCATTGGGTGTACTTCCTCCATAGGCCCTGGGACACTGCAACATTGGCCCCTAAATGGAAGGGACATGGAGGGTTTGGGGTAATACATATGCTCCAGACCCTCATATTTGCAAAGCTGCCTGATGGATTCTGATGGGCTCATTTCCATGTGAGAGCTGGACTGAGTCACTCTCCTGCTCCGATTAGCTCACTGCTGCAGCGCTTCCCTTCTGTTTTAATGTGCTTTTCTCGTTTGCAGCATTTTCTGTTACGAAAGGAGCTTTTGGAGATTGTTTTGTGTCTGACCCGCTAGAATAAAGAAGAGCTGCCCACTCCACTCCCTAAGGCTCTCTTCCATAGGGAGATTTTTATTTTAATGCTTTGATAGCCTCAGAATTTATTCTCGCAGCAATGTTGTTTTCATGATAAAATGGAAATGTTTCCAGTGGGTGGCTTTGAAAATGAGAAGCTGAGCAAAGAAGCTAAAAATAGGGATCAGAGAGCAGCTGTGCAACTGGTGAGCAGCCCTGTTATGTAACAAGCCTGGGGCCGCATTTGCAGCAGAACTGGGAAGATGTTAGCATTAGTATCAGGGTGATCTGCTCTGGTCGGCATCTGGAAGAGTGGGAGCAGCAACAGTGGTGCATGTAGCACCAGAGTCCAGGAAGAAGGCTCTGAGGAGATCCAAGAGGTACAGTGGAGAGGAGGTCTACGCAAGAAGGGGGCAGGGGGAAGAGAGTCTACCGCATTCACTCTGCCTTGAAGTGTGCTGCAACCACGTCCAGTGTGAGCGATCATTTAACCCTTCCACTACTAGAGCAAATGGGCTCAGCCAGAAGGCAAAGCTTGAACCTTCCTCTGGGTTCTGGTACGAACTCTGGGAACACAGAGAATGACAGGGGCAGAGCTCCAGCTGCCAACTTCATGCTCTCACAAGTGCTACTGACCCATTCTAGCAGTGCTGCTGGGGTTCTTGGGCAAAGGGGATTCCAACATGGCACCCAACGCATAAAAAGCCAGTAGAACATCGGGTATCCACCGGTAGCACTCTGCTGAATGGCTGGGGTTACCCTGCCCCACATCCCCATGGCCTCGGCCTGTTCACACTGATGCGGTGCACCTTGCCCCAGTTGTTTGTGTAAGGCAGGAAAGCATGTGTATAACTTTGGCTGAACTTCAGTCAGCTCTGGGCTATTTTGGGAGCCTATAACTGACGGGGCCCACCAAGAGTTCTGCCTGCTGTGTAATTAGTGGACTACAGAGCAATAAGTGCAGGCACCTTGTGCTGATATCAGAGGGATTCCCAAGCCCTGGCATCTGACACTTGTGTAACTTTTATTGCTAGGGTCAAGTCATTGCCACAGATGGTCCCACTCCAGAGTGTGCGTGACAGGGACCTCTCTGTTACGTTTTCTCAGGCTTTTCATCCCTGTGTTGATAGTATTGTCCATTAAGGGGCTGAGGCAGGTGAGTGGCCTTGGGTATTGTAGCTATTAGAGCTGGAAGGAGCTCCCGAGCTCACTAGGTCCAAGCCACTATATGTAGTGCAGTTTCTCCCTTCTGTTGCTCCTCTTCCCCTGAGTGTGTTTGCTCCGACTTTCCCTCCCACAGATTGGTGGCTGGTGGCATGGAATGACTCAACAGGTTTGGTAGAGGGGAGAGAGGGAGTGTTGACTCTTCCTGGGAGGACAGATCTACTGCATGCAGTGACGTGTGGGTGCAGCGCTCCCTTCCCCTTGTGAATGGTGGGGTTGGGTTTCTGCCATTCTGTAGATGTAAAGCACAGACTATGTATAGCTCCATGTGCGTGGGAAACAGTCTCCCAAGGCACGTGTTCTGCCTCATGGAGCCCAGCAGCTGTTCCCACACGTTCCACTGGAGCGTATCTTTTGGCCCAACCCATTAATTTCCACATCTGGGAAGTCAAAGGGCCCCTCTTGTTTTGTCTCCGTGAACTGGCTCATCTCCCACCTGCAAGCAAAATCCAAGTAGGGGGTTATCCCATTTGGTCGGCTGCAGTATGTTCCCTCTGTGGTGGGAGGGCTTGGGGCTCGTTAACATTAACCATTGAAATGGTGGTGTCCAGAGAAGGTTTTCTAGATGGCTGCCTCTCTTTAGATGAAAGTGCCATCCCACTAGCTGAAATGCTATTTACCCTTTTGAATCATCCTCCTTCCTATCACCTTCTCCCAGATGTAGTTTATTATATGGGACGATATATAGGTTTTTCTCCTGATTAGATGTGCCTGGCTGTAACCACTTTTTTCTTAGCATGATGTGAATAGATAGCCTCATGGTAGATTTTCTTAATGTGTTATTACTGCTGTTTGAATGGAAGTGGGTGGGTTTGTCTATCTCATGCTTTATTTTTAATTTAATTTTGGATTAAATTAATGACACAGATCTGCCAGTGCACCTGACTAAGAGCTGGTCTGCACACGGAAAAAGTTCACCATAGCCAGGTCATGCTAGCTACTCTGCACTAACGCCCTGTGTGGACACACTTACTGCACATTAAGTATGCCTTTGTGTGCATTAGCGTAATGTAATTTGGAAGTGTATTAAGCTAACAGCCTGAGGGCACCCACAGTGCCCAGTATGAGTGTTCACACCAGGAGTTAGTGCGCTTTAAATTCACACCCTAACTTACTGTGCACTAACTTCCCCATGTAGACAAGCCCTAAGCTTGACCCTCAGCAATCTCTTCTGTTCCAGGACCAGCCCCACACACATCTTTGCTGATGCCCCACACTCATGACCTGCAGTCCCCAGGCTATGCCTGTCCAGGGTCTTCCTTGAGCAGAGACAGTATAGTCGACTAATTTGTGTAATGGCTTCCATCTGACAAATGATCAGTGACACTAATCTGAGGCCAGTAAACTAATTTCCCTGGTGATCTAATCCACATTTGAGTTGATCATCTAGACTGGACTAACGGCCCGGGGGTAGAGGTGGTAAATGGAAAGCTGGAACCCTTCCCCCCACCCCGTCCCCATTGTTTTTGAAATAGAATGACTTTGCAGGTGCAGTGAAAGGCACTTCCCTGGGTAGTTTCCAAACATAGCCCCAAGTTTCAGCATAGCTGGTGCAGACGGAACGCCCATAGAAAATGTATTCTGAATGCTCAAATGTTGGCCCGTTCCTGCCTCCGCATCTTATTCTAGCACAGTGCGGGGAGGGGCTAACCCCAGCGAGCAGAAATATTGCCATGTTTCCAGAGTCCTACAGCATGGACATGGAGTTATAGATCCTGGGCAGCTGATTAGATTCTCTCTCCCCATTGACCCCAAATGCAGTGGAGTCTTCCTACAACTCAACAGGAACCATCCCAAACTGGCAGTTCACCTCTCTTCTCTGCCAGCCCCTCTTACATTGTTAGCTTAAGTTTATGTCTCAGGAGTTCCTATTTTGGATTAGTTACCAGGAGAAGGTTATCCCAACTTTTTTTTCCCCCCCCCCCAAAGCCCGAGGGAAGATTTTAATGCCCAGATTGCATAATAGCCTTTTAAATTACAATGTGCCTAGGTTACAGCTCTCCCCATACTGTTCATTGGATCAGTAACAAGAAAGCAACCATCATAGCAACCTGAGAGTGGAATTCCTCCCCTCCTGCCCCTTGCAGCCCGATCCTAACCCTCTGTTTTCAAATGTGTTGGCATCCTCTGTTCTCTGGCAAGTTCTCACTTCTCCCGTAGGCTCCATCTCTCCCCCAGAATGTTCTCTTTGGCCCCTGCAATCCGTGCCCAAGGTGCAATTTAGCTGATTAGCAGCGATTTGCTAGAGCTCAGATCTGAGCTGGGGTAATTGTCAGCCCTTGGGTAACAGCGCAGGAGGAAAACAACAAGTATCCAGGGAACAGGCTCCTCATTTATTCTTTGCTGTAATGAAGACGAGCATTCTGTTTAATATGCAGAGGGAGAGCAGAATCTGCTGTTTGCATCTGACAGCAGATCTTCCCTTCTCGGTCTCTGTAAGTCACATCCATCCTTGATTTCAGTTAAGTTATGCCTGGGTTGAATTTGGCCCCCATTGTCTGTTTCTCCTCTCTGCTCCACTGTCCCGTTCTTTGCCTCCATGAAAGCTGAGCCCTGCTCTGCTAGCCAAAGAGTATGGCAGGCTGGGCTTGCAGCATGCAAAGCAGGGAGATGTTCACCTGGGGTTGTCCACACTGGGTAGGGTGATTACTTTTCCCAAAGAGAAAATGGGACACCCCCCAGCCACCCAACGGAGGCCCCGACTCTGCTTGACGCTGTTGCTGGTCACTGGAACTCTTCCCCCCACCCTTGATCAAGTTGGCAAAAGCAAACAGGACAAATGCCTCCTTTTGAAAAAAAAAGTCCAGACTGCTGGGACAGGGCTTGAAAAAGGAACTGTCCTTGCTAAAACAGGACGTACAGTCACCCTAACACTGGGATTTGGGTCCCTCCTGCTGGAGTGGTTTATAAAGGGTTAACCAAAAAGCCACCCAGTCACCTTGGGTAACCCTACTGGGACTGCAGAACAAAAGTCTGGCTGCTTAACGAAGCATGGGAACGGAGGAGAAGTCTTGTCTTCCTCCCAGTTGGGCTGATTGTCGGCACATTTCTGTAACTGATTCTTTGAGACAAGCATCTACAAATGGGCAAAAGCCTAATACCAAACAGACTGACCCTAATGCAGTCCTCTGGTTCCTCCTCTGTCCACACATGCAGCGACTTGGTCTATCTCATCATTTACGTCATCCTGCATGAGGTGCCATCCTTCACCTTTATTATGAGCTGCCTTTCCTCCCCCTGTCTCTGGTCTTAGACCCCTTCCATACTACAACTTTTAGCCTAAGTTCCTGATGTGGTTGGCTCAAAATGTGGTCCATGTCCATAAGCAACATGATTAGTATTTAGTTAGTAACCGTCATAGCTAACCATGTTCTACCCCTGGCCCAAACCTAAACTACTCTATGGCTAGCTGACTGTGACTGGTTCAGCCCACACAGTGTTATTTTGGGGTGTAGACATGACCCTCTGCCTGTGTGGGCATGACCAGTTTGTCTCTCTTTCCTTCCAGCTCTGTGTGCAGTTGAGTATAGCAGAGTGCATTTACCCACATTCTGCTGGTGTCTCTGTGTATGCCTCCTGGGTATTCTGTCCCCTGCTACAGCACTACTGGACAGCTGCTCAGATTTTCCCAGAGTGCCTTGATACAAGCATGGCTAGGTTCAGATGCAAACACTCTGATGACGCCTGGCTGTATTGAAGGAAGGAAGCTGCTGTCAGTGAGAGAGTGCCGTGAACTGCTCTACTTAGTGTCAATGGGCATGCTTTTTTTTTTTTTTTTTAAACTAAACCGACCTCCAGGAGAGACCTCAGGGTCACACCTGAACCTGGTTTCTTGGGCCCCAATACAGCCACGCCATCATCTCTGTAAGGTACCTTTCCCAAAGATTCACATAACATGGTAAACCATGCCATTTCCTGCTGGGGAGAGTGACCTGCTGCTTCCAGGCTATCTGGCTGCCTCACTCATACACACAATCTTGGGCCTGCCATTGACGAAATGCTCAGATAAACCATCACTCTCCCAGGTCAGTGAAGAGGGAGATCTGGAGACTTCATTCTGATAAGGCCTCTTTTGACCAGCGTTTACAGAGGCGCTGTCAAGGCTGATTCCCCACTCTGGCACTTAGAGTGCAGAAGGTGGGGGCCCACAAGGATTCTAAAAATTAATACTGGCCACTGCAGGCTTGTATTAAACTCCCAAGGTTTCAGCTTTTCTCTGACCTTGGATTGGTAGATGCTGCCACCACCCAAGTGCAGAACCCCTTTGAGAGAGCAGGAAGGCACACTTGGGAATTCCTTCCTGTTGGGTACCCTCAAGCCCTTTCACCTCCTCCGCCCCCCGGGGAAGAGCTGAGAAAGGAAAAAAAAAAAAAAAGAAATCAGCTGTTGCCACCAGCTAATTAAACAACATGTGCACAAACCTCTTAAGACACAAAATCCAATTCTGTTCTTAAAAAAGGTAAATTTTATTAATAAAATTTGAAGAAAGAAAATACATCTGGGAACTTAGGCATTTGCTAGATTTAAAAAAAAAAACTACAAGGATTAAGCATCAAGAATAGCTTTCTTGAGGTCCAGCTTAAAGGTTACAAGCAAAACAAAAAGCACCTGGGGTAAGCACAGGGGAATCCACATGCCATAACAAAATAAAAGGAATAAACCTAATCGCATCTTTCTTGACATTTCCTGATCTACTTACAAATCTGGGGGTTTTAAATGAGTAGTTTCTAGATCTGATCCTGATGATTTTTTCATACCTGGCCCAAAGCTTCTTACAGCATATCTTTGTCCTGTCCGCATCTCAGACAGACAGACAAAAGGGGAGGCTTGTTTCAATTTTAAAAAGTTCTAGCCTTCCCATTGGCTCTTTTGGCCAGGTGCCCACTCACCTCCTTTTACCTATGCATAGCAGTGAGACTTTTTAACTCTTTACGGGAAGAGCAATTAGAGAACAGTTGCTAAGGGCTTGGCTACACTTGCGAGTTAGTGCGCATTAAAGCAGCCCTGGCACCCTAGCTTACTCCCCGTCCACACTGGCAAGGCACACAGAGCACTCTGACTCCGCAGCTAGAGCGCTCCTGGTGCTCCACCTCGGCGAGTGGAATAACGTTTGCTGCACCTTGGCTACAACACCTGGGCGTCAGTGCGAATGAGTTGCATTACTGTGCTCTGATCGGCCTCCAGAAACATCCCATAATCCCCTTAAGTCCAGTGGCCACTCTTGTCCTTGTTTTTGAATTGCTGCAGGAATGCTGATATGCCCTTTCAAAGCTCCATTTCTGACAGCAAGCTGCTTATCTGCTCCGAGACAAAGCAACCATTAGTGTGGAATGCTGTGTGAGAGAGAGAGAGAGGCGGGGGAGGAAGAGGGGTCTGCTGCTGTCTGAACTTACAAGACAGCATGCTGACATGCTCTCAGCCCCCCCCCAAACCCACTCTCTCTCCCTCCACATACACACAACACACTCCCTGTCACACTCCGCCCCCGCCCCCCATTTGAAAAGCACGTTGTAGTCACTTGCATGCTGGGATAGCTGCCCATAATGCACCGCTCTCAGTGCCGCTGCAAGTGCCGCAAATGTGGCCATGCCAGTGCGCTTGAAGCTTTCAGTGTGGACAGACTGCAGCACTTTCCCTACTGTGCTCTACGAAGGCTGGTTTAACTCAAAGTGCTCTACATCTGCAAGAGTAGCCATGCCCTAAGAGGGACTGTATAGCTACTGGCTGGCTGGGTGTCCATAAAAGGGAGCTCCGCTCCCCCCCCCATCCCGCTTCATTTGTCACAGGGGCCTTGTGCAAGAATCCCTGATTCACTGTTTTTAATGACTTGTGGGAAAGGGATAATTGTGAGTGCGTGACTCAGGTGGCCTTTTATAGGGTGATTGTCAGTAAATAGCAGCTGGGTTCCAGCGTGGGCACAGCCACTGACTCAGCCTGAGCTTGGGCAAGTCCCTTGACTGGCTTGGGTTTGTCAGCGGAGCCAAGGCAGAACTTCCTAGAAAGGGCGATTCTGATCTGCCAAGAGACAGCGGAGAGAGGCCCTGCAGAGAGTGAGCATTGGTTGCTTTGGGGGAGAGTTGGCGTTCAGCAATAAAGGCAGTAGGGTTCTAAATCAGTTGTCAATGGCTTCAAATAAAGAAAAACTCTAAATTCAATAAATAAGCCTTCGCTTCTAACTTTACAATAAAGGGACTGATTCTTATCTCACTTATCCCCATGTAAATCAGGTTAACTCCACTGAAGTCAGGAGAGTAAGGCAGTGGAAAACTGGTATATATCAGACAAGAATCAAGCCCCTAGCCTACTTCCCAGTGACAACCCCCCCCATTTCGCTATGGAGGTAGAAGAGCAGCAGCAGATTGTTTAGGGTGTTGGTGGACGAGTGGAAGTGTCTCAGTTTACGGCACGGAATGTACAATGACTTGCTTTGTGTGAACAAGTGGCCAGCGTGCGTACCCAGTGCAAACAGCTCATAGCCCTCAGAGCCCAAGTACAGCACCTTGGGTCCAGAACTACTGAACCACAGAGAGAGAAAAATTGTTTCTAGAGATTGTTGGGAGAGCCTACCTCGGGACTGATGTCACAGGGTGACACTGGCCCTTTAAGGAGGTCAGGTGCACCTCTGACACATCAGCTGCCTCCCAGTTGGGTTTAAGACAGCACCTAAGCCCTAGATGGGGGAGAGAGCTGGTGGGTCAGAGCTGTCTGGGAGTGAGAGATTGGCAGGTGCAGGATGCCTGAGAGCACAGACTGGAGGAGCAAAGGAAAGGGGCAGGTGAGAGCTGCCATGGAGAGACAGTCTGCAGAGAGCAGAAAGCCCAGTAGGCATTGGCTAGGTGGCCAGTTCTGTGGGAAGAGGGAGGCATTGGCTAGGTGGCCAGTTCCGTGGCTAATCTGCTGACTGCCCTGAGCTCTACAAGCAGGGCTGGGAGGTGGAAAAGGGCTGGGTCATTGGACTCTACTTGGGCAGTAGAGTTATGCAACTGGGGCCCTGGAACAAAGGCAGGAAGGAACTGGGAACAGAATGTTCGGGGACTCATGGGTGGGTGACTTGGAAGTGACGCCCCTGGAGAAGGGAAAGGAAAATTGCTCTTGTACCTTTACGGTGGGCTTGTTGAGAATGGTTCTGCTACAAAGGTTTTGGGGGAATTACTGCACTAGTGTATGTGAATAAACTGTGGCCAGAGGTGGGACTTTGTACTAAGCACTGAGAGACTGTTGCTTTCCTGGTCAAACAGAAGGGGAAACTGAGGCAGGCACACCTGTTATGCCACAGGTTGCGCAGAAAGGCAATCCAGGTGGGAATCAGCCTCTGACACTCCTCTGCTAGTTAACCAAAGTGGAACCAGGCTGCTGGCACAGAGAATTATCAGAGCTTGTGGGGATTATCTGAGCTAGGAGTTGAAGGAAAGCCGACAAGGGAGACAAAGCTATCAGCTTTGAATGTCAGTAAGACAAATGCATCTATTTGCCGTGCAGGATTGGAAATAAAATACAGCTGACTTGGAAGAAGGACTGGTTGATATCACAGAGGTAGTAAATTCTGCAGTAGAGCATGACAGATAAGGGAGTTAAACAAAAATAGATGCAAATAATCATAGCTTCCATTGTTAGCTGTGTACACCAGTATGAGCAGCTTAAAAGTAGAAACAAGTGAAATTGGCAATGGCAGCATGCCTTGGCATATAATAGTCGCGGCTGAAACATAGTTTAATGTCAAACATTTCAGCAATGTGGTGGAATAAGTCACTTGTATATGGACCGAGGACTGGGGTGCAGCAGCAGGACTGGAACAGCAGAGTAGGGATCACGATGGAGGTGACTGGCAGAACTAGGAGCCAGGCCTTGGCAACACACAGTTACATTTGCAAGCCTGATCTCTGGGGGGATGCTTCCTCATTCCAGATAGACAGGCCTCTGCTTCTCTCTTGAACTGACACAGCACAGCCTGGTAGTAACAGTGCAGGCCTGCCTCACCCTGCCAAAGGGCCCACACTGGGGAGTGACCAGCCATGGCTGCATTCATTTGTGCCTTCCTATTTAATGCTTGAAATAAACTGTAGTTACTTATCTAAACAACAAATGATACACAAACACCCCACCGGGAACCTACCTGACCTGAGGCTTAAAGAGAGAGAGAGAGTGTGTCAGATGGCTGAGCACAGGCTCCCCTTCCTGCAGCTCGTGTGACCCCCCCTACTGCCATGTGAGCAGAACAAGACCCATCACTGGAGTCACAGTAACAGAGGGGACCGCTCCCTGCCCTCATCTTCTTCTGTCCTCCTCCTTCCATATGTGCCCCTGTGCTCTTCTGCCACCTACCTTTCCTTCTCCTACCCAGTCTCTCCCCTCACTGCTTAGCTCATCTAGTCTAAGCTCCTGCCTGACACAGGCCATAGAAGTTCACTCAGTGATTCTTGCATCCCTTGGCAAACTGTTCCAGAGGTCAAAAACTGCATCTTATTTCCAAATTACATTTTTCTGACTTCAATTTCGAGCCACTGGATCTTGTTATGCCTTTGTCTGCGAGACTGAAGTACCCTCTGGTATCAGATATTTTCTCCCTGTGCAAGTACCTGTAGAGCATAATCAAGTCACTTATTTAGCTTCTTATCAATAACCTAAATAGCTTGAGCTTCTTAAGTCTCTTGTGCGAGGCTTGTTTTCCAGACCTCACGGCATTCTTGGAACTCTTCTCTGAACTCCTGGCTATTTTCCAATATCCTTTCTTTAAAGTGTGGACACCAGAATTGGAGGCAGTATCCCATCAGTGGTCTCACAATGCCGGGTATAGCCCTGGAGACTAAGCCCTCTCTTTATTCACATTATAATACCAGGGCAGGGTGAGCTCCCACATGCTGGCCCTAAAATCTGATCTCAAGTGACCAATTTGAGGCTCTTTGAGCAAGGTTGTGTGTACTCCAGAGCGCAGCTAGACCCAAGTTCTCAAGTCCCTGCGTTCTGCACTGCTCTGGTGGAGCAGACGGGAAATTCTGCAGGTGTTTTATTTAAATCCAGAATTGGAAGATTTGTGTTGAATTAAATATGCAAATGAACAATTGCTCAGTACAGTTACTTTTATATTTTTATGCTGTCTACGTATTTTCAGTGTGCTGTGGACTTTTGTTAATACCTGACTGTCCTGAAGATGATGTTGTGAGGAAGTTGGAGGGTTTCAAAAGTGGGTGTCTGGGATCCTGAGAAGGCATTTTGGGATTATGTGAGCTTAGCAGGGTATTTCTGCCAAAACATTTTGGCAGTGAAATAGCTAAGAATGTTAACATGAGCCTGTCATCTTTAGGTTTCAGTGTGAACATTAAGTGTGACATTCAGTGTGAATAACCCCATTAAGATGTATAGAGCCATTCGCACCTGTCAGAGCTATTGTTTCAATTGTCCTGCAGAATGAGGAAAACACCACAACTGTGGTTACACTTGGGCCACAGTTTCTAGGTTACCTTAGCAACCATGACTGGCAACATAACTGTCTTTTAAATTAACACTAAAATTTTGGATCCCAATACAGCAACAAGGGGTCTGGAGATTTGGTACCGTGACAAAGTTCCTCCTCTGCCTTGGTGGATCCTGCACTTACTGGTGGATTTGCTCGCCTCAGAGATTCACGGCAGCCCTCAGTTTGGCCACTTTCGTGGCTCAAATCTGCCGTTCACTCAGTTAGCCTCATCACTGGCCAGCATGGAGATACAGAAGGAGAACAATCCCCGCAGTCTCTGCTGGTCCACCGAGTGGGTCAGGGGACAGGCCAGAGACCTTCCCCTCTGGTGGGACCCACAGTCCAGGACAACACCTCCTGTATCCAATAGGAAGTTGGGGGGAACCCAGGCCCGCCCTCTACTCCACATTCCAGCCTAGGGCCCTGTGGATCACAGCTGTCTACAGTGTTTAGTGTAACACCTGTGTGACAGCTACAACTCCCTGGGCTACTTCCCCATGGCCTCCTCCCAACACCTTCTTTATCCTCACCACTTCCTCCTGATGCCAGATAGCATTTGTACTCCTCAGTCTTCCAGCAGCATGCCCTCTCACTCTGAGCTCCATGCACGCCCCTCACTGACTGAAGTGAAGTCCTTTTAAAACCAGGTGGCCTGATGAGCCTGCCTGTCTTAATGGATTCTAGCAGCTTCTTAATTGGCTCCCGGTGTCCTAATTACCCGGCCTGCCTTAATTGGTTCCAGCAAGTTCCTGATTATTCTGGAACCACCCCTGTTACCTTACCCAGGGAAAAGGGACCTGCTTAATCTGAGGCTAATATATGTGCCTTCTGTTACCTGGAGTGCGCCAGTTTGCAGCCCCTATTCCCGCTCCTATTAGATATCCTGTTACGTTTTTGGCTGTACTTTTCCCCTCACCTTCTTATCTACGCACTCCCTATCCATGGCCCCACAAAGTCACGGGATCTCCTGGTCAGCCTCCTCCTGGCCCTGGCTAAAGTGGCTATCTATAAAACCAGGGAGAGGAGGTTGGCTGATGGGGCCTCCTGTGACTGTGGGGCCTATTTCCGATCCTCCGTCCGTTCATGCATCCGGACAGAGTTCCTCTGGGCGGTGTCCTCTAGCTCCCTTGATGCCTTCAAGGTGCAATGGGTGCTGTCTGGGGTTCTCTGCTCGGTGTTCCCATCAGGTTCCCTTCATTTGACCCTTTGACCGCACTCCGGTCCCTGTTATTTCATCAGTTGTCCCCCGGAATCACTTGGCTTCCAGGTCCTATGGATCCTCCCCTGAGGCTGAGGGGGGGTCCTTTAGCAGTGGGTGGGCTTCTGCCTGCCCACTTCCTGGATCCCAGTAGGATCACTGGTGCTTAATCAACTAGTCCAGTCCATGCTCTGGTACCGGCTCAACACTCTGGTCCCGGCCCCGGGTTTCCTGACCAACCTCCGGACATCGATTCTAGAGTTCTTTTGGTCAGGAATGCACTGGGCCCCTGTTGGGGTTCTTCATCTACCCCTGAAGGAAGGAGGGCAGGGCCTGAAGTGTCTGCACACTCAGGTCCGTGTCTTCCGCCTCCAGGCCCTGCAGAGGCTCCTTTATAGTGCAGGTAGTTCGATGTGGAGCATACTGGCGCACGCCTTCCTGCGCCGCTTTCGAGGGCTCCCATATGACCAGCAGCTCCTTTATCTCCATCTGAGAGGTCTTCCGCGAGACCTCCCCGGGCTGCTGGTCTTCTACCAGGACCTCCTCCGGACCTGGAAACTGTTCTCAGCGCCAGGTCTGTGGCGGCCATCATGGGGGCAGATCTCGCAGAGCCCCTGCTACACAACCCCCAGCTCCGTGTGCAAGTGGCGGAGTCTCCCTCAGTGCGCCAGAGGTTGGTCCTGGAAGAAGTCACAAGAATTGGAGACCTCCTGGACTACGATCGGGGAGACTGGCTGGATCCCCCGACGCTCACTCAGCGCATGGGGCTCTCCAGGCCTTGTACTCCCTGACGCATACTTCAGGAGGGGAGGGCCGCTTTGCCGCCCGCTGCTCGGGTCTACTTCGACCGGGTCCTGCAAGAGGGCGTGCACCGCCCATCCTCCACCCCAGGCCCTCTGGACCTTTTCATTGGACCCCTCCCCCGTGGATCTGACCAGCCCCCCCACCCCTTCACCGTGAGCCAGCTTCATGATCTTCAGCCAGTCAGCTTCCAGACCGTGCCAAGGAAACATCTATACGCGCTCGTGCTCCACACCCTTCACGTCCTCACCCTCGTGTCCCTCCCCAACACAAAGTGGCAGGACCTCCTGCCACCTCTAGAGGGTGAGGAGCCCCGGTGGGCCAGCCTATATTCCACCCTAATCCCAAGGCCCGCCAGGGATATCGGTTGGCGGCTCCTTCATGGGGCCGTGAGCACGGGCATGTACTTGGCACGGTTTACCCCCGTCCCAGACACCTGCCCCTTCTGCGGCGTGAGGGAGACCCTGGCGCACATTTACCTGGAGTGCGCCAGGTTGCAGCCCCTATTCTGGCTCCTCTTAGATATCCTGTTACGTTTTTGGTTGCACTTTTCCCCTCATCTTCTTATCTATGCACTCCCTGTCTGTGGCCCCACAAAGTCACTGGACCTCCTGGTCAACTTCCTCCGGCCCCTGGCTAAAGTAGCCATCTATAAAACCAGGAAGAGGAGGTTGGCCAATGGGGCCTTCTGTGACTGTGGGGCCTATTTCCGATCTTCCGTCCGTTCACGCATCCAGGCAGAATTCCTCTGGGCGGCATCCGCTGGCTCCCTTGACACCTTCGAGAAGCAGTGGGCGCTGTCCAGGGTTCTCTGCTCGGTGTTCCCGTCAGGTTTCCTTTGTTTGACCCTTTGACTGGATTCCTGTCCCTGTTATTTCATTAGTTGTCCCCCGGAATCACTTGGCTTCCAGGTCCTGTGGATCCTCCCCTTAGGCTGGGGGAGGGGTGGAGTCCTTTACCAGGATCGCTTCCTGGATCCCAGTAGGATCACTCTCCTGTAGCTATCTGGCCTGACCCTGTCATAGTACATACCCTGGCCTTTCCTATAAGGATGAGTGGATTTCACGCACCATGACGCATTCAATTATTGGCCTTTCTGCAGAGATACTCAAGGAGTGAGCTAATCAATGCCAGCTGTGATGCAGATACTTGCCTACTGGCACTGGAGTGAGGCCCCTCCCCCAGCTCATGTCACATAAGACACCCAATAACCAACAAATGATTACTTTTGTCACTACAGGGCAGAGCTAGACTCGACCTGGCAATTTAGAGGTGAGCACTTTACCGGTCTTGGCTATTTCCCAAATTGCTTTTTGTTTCATAAAATGACTGCATTTTACTTCTAGCTTTCACTAAGGGATCTCAGCTCCTGCTGATTTCTGTCCGTGGAATCTTAGTGCTTTGAAGCTACACAGAGGTGACCTGCAAAGGATTTGTTTAATACAAACAAATATTTATGTCCATTTTGCTTCTTTCTAATGGATGAATAGGCCTGTCATGATTGGGGGATGATATTTTTTCCACAAAGAAGTTTTTCCTGCTTGTTTTTTTACCTTTGAAATGTCAAGTCCTCATTTCACTACTTCTCCAACCACCATAAAATCTACCTGGATAGAAAAGATGTGAATTTGTAATGTAAAAAATGGAAGACTCTTTCAGGGCTTCTCTGCTCACAAGATAAGAAGCAAGGGGCGGGGGGAAGCAGCATGAACCCTTTTCTTATCCTTTGCAGGCCACCTTTTGACGACAAAGCTCCCTTTGAGATACCATAGTTAATACACAAAACTTTGTGGGTCATCTTCCCCGTCACATATAGTAGGATTTTCTTTTCATGCTTCCATGGGCCCCTCTTACGCTGGTGCCTACACAGCAGCTTCAGAGAGAGAGAGAGAGAGAGAAAGTTGCGTTTTTAGCCTTTGGACATGTTTACCATTGCAAATGCATCAGCAGCTGATAGCGAAATGAGGAAATGAGCATCC
This sequence comes from Lepidochelys olivacea, assembly GCF_965140295.1. Classification (NCBI taxonomy): domain Eukaryota; kingdom Metazoa; phylum Chordata; order Testudines; family Cheloniidae; genus Lepidochelys; species Lepidochelys olivacea. Next base: position 24,663,408 of record NC_140417.1, on the reverse strand, counting down.
TAGCTGGTAGAAATGAGGCAGCCTCAAGCTGTCAAGTGCAGCAGGCTCTGTGAGTGGATGAATGCACACCAGACAGATATACTTGAGCTGCTGCCTGTTTGTCTAGTGGCATCAGTGCATGCTGTTGCGTTGCACTAACGTGGCGTTGTTATGTGATGATGTCCCACACTGATGCAGCATTATGAGGTGAGGCTGCTATATCACAACACAGCTCTGCATCGCCAGTTACTCACTTGCTTTAATTGCCCTGCAAGCGACAGTTGGGGGCATAGCACTCTCGCCTGTATTCTGGGATGGCTGTAGCCATCACTGAGCACTGCCGTGCCTGTCTCTGCAGGTTAATAGAGATTATTAATAATACTCCTTTATCCTCTGTTACTACTTTGCATTGAGAAGCTCCATGTGGTTTACAAACGTGAAAGAATTAAGCCTCTTGACTCCGTTATGAGAATGGAGAAACCCAATGTCAGTCCTTCACCACTTGCTCATGTAAGGATCTGTGCACATGCCAGCTGCTTTGCCCATCCCGTGCTGTCATGACCCCGTTTCTCGCATGGACTCAACTGCTGTGGTTGGCGGGATTTTCGTGGGCTTTCTAGTTAACCTTGGCCCAGCTGCAGTGAAGGCAGTTTGGTTTAATAATCTCTACACAAATTGCTCAGAGGAGGGATGCTTGCTGCAGCTCTGGGAATTGTGAAGAGAAATCCTCATGACTGATATTGGAATTCCCTGCATAGCTTTAGTGCCACTACAATAAAACAGATAATTAGTCATATGATTGTTCTTGCTGATAGATTCAGTCTAACAAGAAGGTCAGCTGCACTTGCTCTCGCAATGGGGGCTGTGTGTACGTGTGTGCGCACATGTGCTTGCTTGTCCTATTTTAATCAGGAGCAGAATATCTTCTCATAGGTCAGTGATGGCTGCTAGCAGCACCATCCCCACTCTGGGTTTTCGACTTAAAGAGAAAATAAACAGATTGCAGTAATTGGAAGGCCTTTGACTATTCATTGTTGCCACTTTGGCCTCAGTAATTTAGGAGGAATCAGTTGAGAGCTTGGTAATAAACAATGGGTCAGATCCTCAACTGGTGTAAATTGGCATAGCTCTGTTGAATTCAGTGTAGCTATCCCAATTTACACCAGCTGAGGATCTGGCCCTGATGATTGAATCCTGAATTTGGCTTTTGCTGAGCCCTAAACTAATATGTGCTTTCATTCTGTATGTATATATAACCCTCACCTTCCTTCCTTCCTTTTCCTCCGGGCTGCCCTATTGAGCCTCCCCTGGCAGTGGCCTTGTGCATCTCATTTCCCCCCTGTGGATGTGCGAGCAATGCATTTTTTGGCTCATAGCTTCCAACCTGTTCTCCGTGCATCCTGCTGACATGACAATGGAACTTTGAAGCCATCATGAGCTTATTTTCTACCGCTCAGACCCTTCGACTCCCTAACGTTTCAAACACCTTGATTTTTGGTAGGCCCCTCAGGGTATGTCTATGCTGCAATTAGACACCCTTGGCTGGCCCAGGCCAGCTGATTCAGGCTCAGGCTAAGGGGCTATTTAATTATGGTGTCGATGTTTGGGGTCAGGATGGAGTCTGGGTTCTAGGAACGTGCAAGGTGGGAGGGTCCTAGAGTCTGGGCTCCATTCTGACCCCAAACATCTACACCACAGATAAACAGCCCCTTACCTGCAAGCCTGAGTCAGCTGGCACACGCCAGCTGCTAGTTTTTAACTGAACTGTAGACATATGCTAAGTGCATAGGCACCGCAGTGATGGGTGGTTAGGAATACGTAGACAGAAAGACATCACTTTTCTGCTATGAACATGGAACATTCCATTTTTATAGTGATGTGGGAGGTTGGAAGTCAATAAAGATGTACCAGAACCTACTTTGGGGAAAGTTGGCTTTATACGACCTTTACACCTCTGGGATTCTGGAACCCAATTCAAGCCCCATCATAAGCTAGAGCAGCTCTGGGTTTGCTCTAATTTACACCCTCTCTGAGGGATCTCATCTAGCAGCCCAGGAGAGCCAGACTGTAGAGGTGCCCTACTATAGTGCACCCTTTCCTCCTTAATACAATCTTGAGCTCAAGGGGAGGATTGGTGTAGGGCCTTGATGCTGGCTCTGTGCCACAGGGGGAATCCCACTGTACCAGGGGCAGTCAGGTGAGAAGATTTAGCTGCTAAAACCCAGAATCAAGTCACTATTTCCCAATTCCTATTGTTCTCTCTGTACACAGTTCTGTAGCTGCAGTTAGAGCAGGGTGTGGCTGGGAGAGGGAGAGCAAAGGAATAAAACTCATACCAGCTCAAAATGAAAAGCAGTCCCAAAGGGATCTGTAGGGTTACATAACTGAGTGTAACAGCATTACGGTAACCAGCGAGGAATTCTAAACTCTGTCAGATTAATGGGCATCCAGTGGGCCTGCAATGAAGATCCACTGGCTGTCCTGACTCTGATTCGGAAATTGTATCCATTACACTTTGTGAGCTGTGCCAGAGCCCTCCTAACATGAGGAATGGGGGCTTTAGTTAGTGACTGACAGGATTCCCAGGCATGTAGACAAGGCACTTGATGAAAATATACACCCAGCATTCCATACTGATTAGGGATGTCTGTGGAAACCTACTGACCTTGGGGAGTTCTCTTTGCCTCCAGCACCAAACGGGCCCCAAAATACCAATATGTAACATCTTCCCAAAGGGGCAAAATGTAATCCCTTTCCACTTGGCTGTGCTTGCTGTCTCACAACCAAAACAATCCTTACATGTGTCCAGTGAGTTAGAATATACATTGCCATGGCCCAATAGTCAGAATCTGTCACTAACCTATGTTTTACTGGCTGAGGTTGTGTAACCCGACATGTAACCTCCTCTCCTACAAAGCCCGTGTTCCTGAGCTATTGTGTTCCTCTTTCACTCACTACAGTTGTTATTCCATAGTGTATTGCATATTAATAACAATAATTAGTACTTTCTACAGAAATCCTCCTTCTTCCAGGATCTCAAAGCACTTTGCAAACCTCACAATCGCCCTGTGAAGGAGGTCCCATTACCTTCCTTTTAAAGAGAACAAACAAAGGCTTGGAGAGGTTAGCTAACTTGCCCAGTGTCTCACAGCAAAGCAATTGTAATATTTGTGAAATTACAGTTTTCCTGACTCCTAGTCCCTTGCTCTCACCACTGGACAGCAGTACCTCCTTCTTCTGTGTATTGGCATTATCAAGATATTCTTTGTTTGTTCCTACATCTATTCCATGTGTTCCTCTCCTGTGGCAGATGTAGCATATTTAATATCTGGAAAGAGAATCCTACTCATTCTAGTCCCTATCAATCCTTGCCAGATGATGCATGGAGCAGCCACAATGCTAATCCGCTTGCTTAACCATTTAGGCCTGGATGGGAAAGTGCCACCAAGGTGGTCAGCCAGGGTGAATATCCCAAAGGAAAGGGATGGGGCTTTGCAAAAGTACAGGTGCACACGTCCCCCTAGCTATTGGCAAAAGCAGAACATTAAAACAGAGCATACCCCACGGGGGCAGAGAGGGGTTTGGGGAAAGTAACTAGCCTTGTACCATGAGTTGATGGCACCAGCAATCATACAGCAATTTCTGGTGGCCTGTACAGCCACATTCTACCTTGGGAAGAGAATACCCACATTTCCATTTCTTCATCCCAGATACACAAGAAGATGATGTCCTGCAAAACAAATGAGGAACTTGCACTTGCTGGCAGGTCAGTATTGAGAATTATTCATCCCTGTCTCCTCTCTTTAAATAGCACTGACATCCTCAGATGATCAGTGGGGAGTGGTCTACTTTGATGGAAGTCCAAGCTTTCCACAAGCAAGTGGAAGGGCTTCCTGAGTCAACCTGCCCTTTTTCATTCATTAGTGTCTGGCAGAGCTTTTCCATTAAAATTGGACGGGGAGAGGGAACCAAAAAACCTAAACCCTGCAAAGGTAAAATAAATGCGGTAGCTATTGTGATGTCAAAATGCTGCAGTCATATGCTTTCCCTGGTGGCTGAATCAAGGATCAGCATTATTGGTGGCCAGTCTGGAGGGAACTAGAAACAGCAGAGGACAAGATAAAAAAACTAGGAGGAAAAACCTGTCCAGAGGGAAGAGAGAGGAGGCTCTGTCCATAGAAGACACAACAGCAGGTTGACAGAGCCCATCTGCAACAAAGAGTACAGAGTGATCTAGTTAGTAACTGCGGGGAGAGCTGGGTCTGTGCATGCTGGAATGTCTCTTTCACTGGTTCTGAACATCAGCGTCACAAACACTTTGTCTGTGGCTGGTTGGCTGCTGAAGGGTTGGGTTAAATAGGGTACAGTATTGTCAAAAAATGTCTATTGTTGTGAATGGGAGTTACATTTAATTTCTATAAACAGAGACCACATGCTGCATCAGGGAAGATGTAACATACATATCTCAACACAAATGGGTTGTGTACTTGTCTTTGCAAGTGAGTTGTCATGAACGAAGATAAATGTCCTGTGGGACCAAAACTCTTCTGTAATGTGTGCAACTTGTGCAATTTTAGCTCCTTCCACATTTTTGCAGGGATATATTTCTCATTTATTTTATTTATTGGATCAAAATCTTACAACCCTTAAATTGGCTTAACGGGGAATGGAAAGGTTTTCAGTGGAATCCAGGACTTCACCATTGGTGAACCTGAAATGATTCTGGGAGTCTGATAAACAGACAAATGTTCAAATGCTGCTGGTGGTCCAAATCATTTGAACTTTTATTGATCTGGAAAATGGGCTGAAAAACTTGCAAGAAATGTCTCTCTCATCAGATTTCTTGCTGGATGAACTGTTCTGCAGGAACAGCCTCACTCTTGGGATTTTGGTGCATCCGCTTCAGGACGAAACCAGGATGTGCCATGAAAATGACTCTACCTGGTGCTGCTTTGTGACCAGGAATAGCATTGATTGGCCCTGTCTTGAAGAGCTTATAGTCAGTGTCTCTGTGTTTGTACACTGCCTAGCACAATGGTTGTTCCTTATCCACTACTGTAATAAATGTAAGACTAATAATGCCTCATATGGCCTGATGGTTCATTCCAATGAAGAGACATTCACTTAAATTGCTGTCCATGTGTACATGGCCATGCAGCATGGAAGGGCATTCAATATCTTCATAAATGATCTGGAGGATGGTGTGGATTGCACTCTCAGCAAATTTGCGGATGATACTAAACTGGGAGGAGTGGTAGATACGCTGGAGGGGAGGGATAGGATACAGAAGGACCTAGACCAATTGGAAGATTGGGCCAAAAGGAATCTGATGAGGTTCAATAAGGATAAGTGCAGGGTCCTGCACTTAGGACGGAAGAACCCAATGCACAGCTACAGACTAGGGACCGAATGGCTAGGCAGCAGTTCTGCGGAAAAGGACCTAGGGGTGACAGTGGACGAGAAGCTGGATATGAGTCAGCAGGGTGCCCTTGTTGCCAAGAAGGCCAATGGCATTTTGGGATGTATAAGTAGGGGCATAGCGAGCAGATCGAGGGACGTGATCGTTCCCCTCTATTCGACATTGGTGAGGCCTCATCTGGAGTACTGTGTCCAGTTTTGGGCCCCACACTTCAAGAAGGATGTGGATAAATTGGAGAGAGTCCAGCGAAGGGCAACAAAAATGATTAGGGGACTGGAACACATGAGTTATGAGGAGAGGCTGAGGGAGCTGGGATTGTTTAGCCTGCAGAAGAGAAGAATGAGGGGGGATTTGATAGCTGCTTTCAACTACCTGAAAGGGGGTTCCAAAGAGGATGGCTCTAGACTGTTCTCAATGGTAGCAGATGACAGAACGAGGAGTAATGGTCTCAAGTTGCAGTGGGGGAGGTTTAGATTGGATATTAGGAAAAACTTTTTCACTAAGAGGGTGGTGAAACACTGGAATGCGTTACCTAGGGAGGTGGTAGAATCTCCTTCCTTAGAGGTTTTTAAGGTCAGGCTTGACAAAGCCCTGGCTGGGATGATTTAACTGGGAATTGGTCCTGCTTTGAGCAGGGGGTTGGACTAGATGACCTTCTGGGGTCCCTTCCAACCCTGATATTCTATGATTCTATGATTCTAAGGGGTAAACCTGAAAAGGCCTGCATTCTGCCTCTCAAAAATCTGTGTGCTCCACCAGATTTCAGGCTATCTGCCTTCTGAAAAGACAGCAAGTTTTGGTCCCTGGGTTTTATATATTTATATTTGTCTTCAATGGGACTGTCTGGGATAATCTCGTGGCAGTGCAGTGGAAAACACAGATGGAGTCACAAGATCACTCCTGGATGGAAGGTGCTGGAGCGGGAGTGTATTCAAAGCCTAGACAGGGAGTGAGCCTCTGCTTTCCAGAGGTTCTTTCAGCCCACTGAAGAAGCCAGGTTGATGCTGAGCTCTGGAGGAAGCAAAGTCCAGACCAGCCCTGCTGGGTTGGAGAATCTCCAAAACATGGAGCTTTGAAGGGCGTTTGGAGGATCATTATAGGCGGAGCTTGCGGTGTCCTTTATGGCTCCTATGTCTGTAAACCTGCAAAGGAAACGAAGCATGTTTGCAGAGGTGGTACTGCTCAGGTCTGTTAGTGAGAGAGACAGAGCGTGCTTTTTAGCCCATCATAAGAGTAAATCCAACACTGGGTGGAACACTCATTCTTCTGTTATTAAAGAGCAGGTAAACGGTGCTGAACTGACAGCCCTGAAAAATTAAGTCTTCTAGGCCATGGAGCAGACACAGTGCAGGCAACAGAAGGGGAAGGTAAGTTTTCCCCATTCTGCCACCTGCAGATCTCCACCAGAGGGAGCCTCTTCAGGGCAAGAGGAGAGTATAGTTGTCAAGTTCGGAATGAACCAGGCCTTCTTGTCGGGAACCTTCACTATGAAAAGTGGGAAAAGCTGAAAACTCAAAAATCAAAATCAAGAAGCAAAGTCCTAGTGAGCCAGGAAGCACGCTCAGGGGTGTGCTGCAGCGGAGGTGTGAGGAGCAACAACAGGAAGCTCAGCCTGGTTGCTCTTTCCTGCTTCAACAAAGCCGTAGATGCTGTTCTGTTAACTCTTTCTCATTTCACTAAGCAAAAGCACCAAGCCGAGAGGAATGAACAAAGCTGTTCCCAAGAGGAAACAATAAATTTGTAGATTTTCTAGTTTTTTTCCCCTATTATTATGTATTCATTTATTACACTGTGGAGGAGAGTTGTGACTTCCCAGCTCTGTTCAGGCTGCAACAATGGTGCTTGCTGGGTTGGGAACATCTGCCCACTGGTAGCTGGACTGACCCCCACATTAACAGGGTACCAGCCTAACACCCTGTATAGGAATGTTGAGCTCTTCTGTTCAGTCATCCTAGGCTTGGATGCTAAAACACTGTTAACATTTGGGGTAATTACTGCTGATCATTGCCGACAAGTGAGTGGAGTTAGCTACAGCCAGGGTACAAGGGGAGCAGGGCATGTCTCTTTGGATCAGAGGAGGAAGCTTAGATTTAGATTTTGTTAGTAGTTTTGATTTACCAATAAAGCCAAATCCCAGGAAGAGGGTGAGTTTGGACACTAAACGCAAGGTCTGTTGAAGCTGGGCTAGGGATTCAGACAAAACAGCTAGTAGATGGTAACTATTATAGAGGAAGTCGGAAGCCACCCCTCTGTTAGGTTGTCTAACACTTTACATTATAAAAGATTCTTGCAGCCTTTTTTAGAGAAGCTCCTGTCACAGTTCAGGGCAACTGCACCTGTATTTCCCCACAGTGGCCCAGCAAGGGCACCCACTCTTTGGCTTCCGGCTTCCCTGACTGTCACCTCTTGAGTGGATGTTTGCGTCTCTCTCTCCCTTCGTGACTGGAGTATCTCCAGGCTGAACAGTTCCCTGCCTTCCCTGTGTATTTCCCAGCAAAAGACAGACTGCCTATGCAGATCTGCTTGCTTTCTCCTCAGACATTAATAACTGCCAACAGTTAAGCTGCCACACAGCTCTTTCCAGGAATGCTTATTTAGTCTTAAGGTGTAGCCTGATCTATAGATTATGAATAAAAAATCCGTTATCACTTTGAGGGCTGACAGGTTCTTGTTCCAAGCTCAGGCCTAGTATTATTAAAATTATTATATAGTTGTGAACCCCGATGTGCACAGGTGCAACACACACATACTATAGGAACACTTTTATATTTACAGATAAATAATTTATTAATACATTTAGCAAAGTCACACACATACTCTAACTCAGTAAGGTAGATAGAGATAATACAGAAAGTACATCCGAACATTCATACTCACACCATCCCTTGCGGAACAAATTGAAATGTTAGCCATCATCTTCCTCATCACTGTCACCTTCCTCATCTTCACCAGTGACCATCATCCTGGGCCCTCCCAAGGGCTACATCTCTTTCCTACTGCCCCCAGGCTGGGATGCCACTTTTATAATATGTTACGCTGACGTTACCATGTCGAATGCATATTCAGTAGTGGTTTCTCCTCTCTTTCTTAGTAGTATTTCTTCCCCTTACCAATGTCCTTCTATAGGTTAATGTATTTATGATTTCACCCCATTATCATTTACGTCAATTCGTTGCCATGGCACTCTTGCGGTCGGATGTTCCTTCCAAAAACTTCCAGAAGCTGGTGTTAGTTCATGCTCTGTGGTTGACTGATGTCATTATGGACAAAATTCCTTCCTACACTCTACTTCCAGTTTCCCAAAACTTATGATTTACCTAAGTTTATCTATGCCAAAGTTCGTAGGCCTCAAGTCTCATGCTAACTGCTGAAGCCAATGTCTTGCAGGATACAAGCCTGTAGGTTCCTTGCATTACTGCTGAATATAATAAAGCAGAATATAATGTAAAGCAGAGAATAGAATAGAGGCAAGCAAACCCACTGGACTACAAAGGTAAAAGCATTACAGAGAAACATCAAAAACAATATAAGAACCTATATGCATGCTAATAAGCTTACCAGAGATCACCCCAATTCCAACATGGGCTCTGGGAGGTGATTGGTCCTTCAAATCCCACAAAGGGGTCTCTTCTGTGATCACAAGTTCATAACAGCCTTAGCTCAGAACTAACACACTCAGGAAAAGTTTAGTCAATCCTTTGTATAGGTCAGGAGTCTCCGATCTGGAATCTTCAGGAGCTAGGTGAGTAGACAAGGTTTTTTTCCCCTCCAGGGTGTAGTTTCAAGAGGCTTCCCAACTACTTTACATGTATTGTCCCAAACAGTTCTCTGAAGTTTCTAACATTTCCCCAAGGTTTACATTAGTCAGTCTCCTGGAAAAATTACATTCAATCCTACAACAGTACACAAACACTTGCATTTTTAATACAGTGGACCCCAATGATATTAAAGTTAATTCAATAATGTTTAACTTAATTCAGTAAGTTTTATCCAAGATATTGCAGGAAATTGCCTTCTGTCAACACCTCCATTGTTTGCCATGGGCCAGATAGGTGCTTTTTTTTTCTCCTACCAAATTCTCTTTCAATCAAATCTGAACAGAAACTTCTGAAAATCACTATTTCCCTTCTGTTGCTTGTGTTGGCAGTAAAATGTTGGCAGCATGCATTCTAATCTAAGGGCTTGTGTACCTGGGGAAACTGAATGGCAGAATTATAGCAGCATAATTACACCACTGTAGTTACACCAGTATAACTGTCCATATAAATATTGTATTTTGGAATAAAAATGATTTTATTTCACTCTAATTATTTTGCTTTGGAAGTCAGTTTCCTCATGTGGACAAAATCCTAAGATTGAGCGCATGCACTGGCCCAAGCAGCAGCGCACCTGGTACTGGGACCCCTAGGAGCAGATAGCTTCCTTCAAGTAGAGAGAACCAGATCAGGTTCCCCTTGCCTACCAGCATGTGTCCCATCCTCCCCTCTCCCCGGGACACCACATGCGGAAGGAGCTCCCCTTACACTAGGGGGTGGGGAGCGGGACAGCAAGCACCAGGCTGGGCTCCCCATGACCACCCTTTCCACCCGGTATAATAGTCTTCTTCTGCTGCCCAGCTAATGTAGCTAGTCTTGTTCAAGTTGTGCTGAAGGTTCAGGGTTCACGCCCTACTAGTTGATGCAGGCTGGGGAGTTGCTACAGTTGCAATAACAGAATTTGTTTTTATCTTTTTAGTTTAAGAAAAATGCCCTAGGAAATTCCATAAAACAAACAAAAACCCTATGTTAAAAGAATGTTATTTAATGAGGCAAGGATCCTGGGGCAGAAATAGTGTGCGATCATGGAGCTGAAGACTACCCTTGTACAGAGGGGGGTTGAATTAAGATGCATGAGACACTTAATTCTGACATTTCCTAACTTTGGTGTGTGCTTGACTTTGCAATCTAAATAATGTTCTTTTAACACATTTTTATATGTAATTATTCTTCATATTATAGTAGCACCTTGGGCCAACACTGTGACAGGCATTGTACAAACACTCAGTAAGAGAAAATCCCTCCCTTAAAAAGCTTGCGTCATAAATAGACAAAATTTGGAGAAAGGAAGTTGTATTCTCCCCATTTTACAGATGGGGAACTGAGGCACACAAAGACTTTCACATATGAGCAGGCTGGGTTGGTGTCATGGGCTGGCTGGTCCTTCAGGCAATCTGGGCTCAGCCTTCCTATGCCTTAGCAGCTATCCAATGGAAGTTGGTCCAGTAAAAGAGATCACCTCATCCACCTTGTCTCTTTAGAAGCTATCCCTCAGCCTCAGTCTTGAGCTGGCAACATAAGGGCTAATTAGTGACCCTATTTTGGTATAAGGGGACTTAATTAGAAAGAATGATCCCAAGTCTGGTGGTGAAGCAGGGAGTGTGCTACTTAAATAGAGCTGGGAACTCAGCAGATAAAGGAAAACTCTGGCTGGAGGAATAAGGAGCCATGCTCTCTGGGAAGAGCTTGAGGAAGTCAGGCTGAGTCATCCACTGGAGTAGAGTAAGATCAAGTGGAAGGGAAGCCCTGAGATAGGGCCTAAAAGGAATAAGGAGATCCTCCAGCAGAGTCCCTGGTGAAGGGAAATAGTAGGGGAATCCAGCTGGGGAAGAAGCAAGATAAGAGAAACTCTGCAGGTCCAGGAGAAGGGGCCACGAAGCAAAGAACTTTAGTGGAGTCTGAGAGCAGTAGAAGATCTATTAGTTTGGGCATTTGATTTAGACGTTAAACTGGATCTTTTGTTACTCTGGAAGGAGAGTGAACTGTTAACCTGATTTGGCTGGAAGGCTGAGCCACAGAAAACCCAGGAAGGGAGTCAGGGGAAGACACCAGCAGGGACTGGCTATCACAGCCAAGGAAGTGGCCACCAGGACAGGGAGGGGTACAAAAGGTGAAGTTCCCTGCAATGCTGCATCCAGGCATGAGGAGGCACCCTAAAACTGAGGACATTTCCTCTTACAGCTTGATATTAATTAGTGAGCAAGAGAACCAAGGCTCCATAGTTCAGTACTCTGCTCAGTCAGCCAGTCTTTCTATAACCGCCTTCAAAAGCGGTGTAGACTTGAGGCCTCCAAGCTTTTCTGGATCATAGCTGACAAAATAAACTCTTAAATTGCACATTATGGATTTATTAGTGATTCCCTAGATCAGATCGCCACAATTAAAATGAGCTTAGAGTGGAGTACATATTATCCATTAATTACAGCTCCTGGCAGAAATGATTCACCTGTGATTCCTCCATGCCCTACCTCATTAAAATGGCAGCTGTCTGCCCACCCACTTCTGCAGCTTTAGAGAAATCCCAGTAAACAAAGGCCTGATGTGCACCATCCACAACTCATTCATTAGGTTGTCATTGCCCAGGCAGCTGTCTTTGCTTCTGATTTGAAGAGAAATTAGTCTTTCAGTCATTATTCTTTTTCCAGTGGTTTTGTTATAATTATTATTTCATGACTCTGCCAGGGTTGAGAATAGACTTGAGTGCATTTCTACCACACTCCATTCTAAACTGCCTCTTTACAGCACATTAGAGAGACAAGGTAGGTGAGGTAGTATCTTTTTAGTGACCCAACTTCTATTGGTGAAAGACGAGCTTTCGAGCTACACAGAGCTCTTCTTGACAGCATGGCACTGTCAATCTGTCCTGGTGACTAAAACATGTGCTGTGCTCCTTTTGTGTAGTGAATCAAACACAGCCCAATTAACCCTCTCATATCTAAGAAGAATTTGTTTGGAAAACAACACAATGTGCATCAATCCAAGCCCCAGAGAGCAAATCACCATGAATGTTGTGCTAGCCACACCCTGTAGCTAGAATAAGGGTTTTTGGGAGACAGGGAGGATCACATGATTAGGAAAGCACCATAACAACATTGATTTGGTGAGCAGGTCCATGTATTTTATTAAGGCTGCCATCTTGTGTTGCAGAATCTCAGATTTCATTTTAAAAAAGGCTTTAAACCTAAGGTCTGGTCTACACTTAAAGGTTAGGTTGGCAGGGCCAGTGCTTAATTTGTAATGAAAGAGCAATTAGGTGCCACAGCTCAAGCAATTTTTTTATTTTCATAACTGATGCAGCAAGCCCAGAGGTGCCGGGACTATGAACTGCCAAGCAAGCCCAGAGGTGCTGGGGCTCAGCCCTGGCACAAATTAAGCACTGGACATAGCTACAGTGTTTCAGGGTAAATTCACAGCTCTGAGCACCATAACCTAATCCCTGTGGTCCATCAACCTAGCTACTGTTGCTTGGGGAGGTGGAGCTCCTACAATGATGGAAGAGGTTTTACAACAGCATAGCTATTTGCCCTGACTGTGGCAAAAATAACCTTCAGATAGTGAACTGAATCTATCCTCATCTGATAGGTCTTTACTGCTGTATATAAAGGGAGTGGGTTGTAATGCCTTGATTTTATGTGCTATAAGACCCCCCATTAGCATGATGCTGCCTTTTGTTAAAAGAAAAGGAGTACTTGTGGCACCTTAGAGACTAACCAATGTATTTGAGCATAAGCTTTCGTGAGCTACAGCTCACTTGCATCCGATGAAGTGAGCTGTAGCTCACGAAAGCTTATGCTCAAATACATTGGTTAGTCTCTAAGGTGCCACAAGTACTCCTTTTCTTTTTGCGAATGCAGACTAACACGGCTGTTACTCTGAAACCTGCCTTTTGTTGACAGTCTCAGCAGAGAAGCCAAACACTGAATGTGCATGAACTTCCTGTTAGAGGATTTTCCCTTTGGATCATAGATGAGGCACAGTGGGGAAACAAGAAGCTTGCTTTGCAGCTCCCATACTGTATCAGTTCTGTGGGTGAACTGAAGAGTCTTTCGTTTCCACAACTGTCAATCTGGCACTTTTCACCAGCTCTCAAAGAAAAGGTAGGTGTTTGCAGAAGCAAAATATGGTTTGTTTTGTGAGTGTGCCACTCCGAGAAGCAGACACTTTTAAGATTGTCTGGATCAATAAAATGCCTCAGTGCTAATGCTGTGTACAAGGTGCATCTCCCTTGTTTGGGCAAGAAAATCATTTTCCTGGAGCTCTTGCCTTCGTATAGAGCTAAATGTCTTGTATACAATGACAAGAAAGAGCCCAGGGTGAGTGTTCAAAATAAGAATTATGGGGTCACCTGGAGTGCCAAGCTACCAAAGGATCGATCCAGTGGGGTCACATGCAGGGCCAAGTAACTAAGGCACTGATACTGGATCCATGTCTCAAAATGTAACCAAGTCATTAGCTAATGACAGAGCTGAGAGGTGCAAGGGGACTTGGAGAAGGAGGCAGCTGTTTAGAAAAGGAACATGAGAGCAATACAGCAATGAAGGGAAGTGTGGGGACTGAGAGGTGAGACACAATATTGCACCTGCCAAATGAGGCCTGGTGTCAACATCTTAGTACAGTCATAAACTGTATCAGGGAAACTGATCATAGGAAAACTAGATGGGTTATGGCATCTAAGGGACCTCTATACCTGAACTCTGCTCACAAGCATCTACGTAAGAAGGGCAGAGAGAAGTGCAATCAGGAACAAGGTGTGAGGAAACCTAATACTGCCATTAATAATATGATAATATACTCACCCCCCTGGAAGTATAACAATCATCACACATAGGCAATGGGCTCAAAGGGCTGCACTTCTGCATCAACCACCCAGTGACAAGTAAACACAAATCAGTCATGCACTTTGGGGCAATTCCATGATTTCTAGCGCACCCCTGCCCACGTGAACAGTAACTAAAATAGGTTTCAGAGTAACAGCCGTGTTAGTTTGTATTTGCAAAAAGAAAAGGAGTAGTTGTGGCACCTTAGAGACTAACCAATTTATTTGAGCATAAGCTTTCGTGAGCTACAGCATCCGATGAAGTGAGCTGTAGCTCACGAAAGCTTATGCTCAAATAAATTGGTTAGCCTCTAAGGTGCCACAAGTACTCCTTTTCTTTTAGTAACTAAAATATGCACAATTTACTAAAAAAAATGTTGGCCACAATGAGAAACTGCCAATCTAACAAGCTATGGTCATACTCCACAGCCACCCATCCCAGGCAAAGTCCTGAGAGAACAGAATTTATAATAGAATCTTAAAGCATCCAACAAAAGTCACCAGTCTTGGGAAAGCAAATTCCAGAGCCAAGGGCTTCTACTGAAGATAATCTGCTAGTTTCCAAACAGACAACTCTGGAGACTCTTAACAGAAGCCCTTGAGCTAATCTCACTATTGCTGCAACATTAAAAAAAAAGGAGGGGGGATGTATTTGAGGTTAAAAGAACCCAAGGCCTATAATTATTATTTATATCGTGCTGCCTGTGTGGATGGTGCTTTTAAAACAGATACAGCTGAAAGATCCCTCGCCTGTAGACCTCATTTGTGAAGTGACACTGCATATTTCCAAATAGATAGCCACTAAGGAACATTTGCTCTTTGTTGTATGCTTGAGATAGGAATTCACAGGTCAAATGTGGGAGGTGAGATGCGTGCCATTCCATAGCATGCTCCGGCTGGTCACAGCAGTGCCACAGCATCTGATATCTAGGGATGCTATAAAAGGTCTAAGCATTGCTTTTGGTACAGATTTCTTTACTGGGTGCTGTGTGAGACGAACTCACAGTGGTTTTTACCACTTTTAGCATCCTGACCTTTTATGTATTTAAAATTAGCATAAAATGCTAGTTATTTATACCTATGTGGACATGTCTGATCCCATGACTACATTAGGGCTAACAATTAAAAAAAAATCCCAATTAATCATGAGTAAAAAAATAGTTGTGATTCATCACAGTTTTAATCACACTATTAAACAATAAAATACTCATTTAAATTTATTAAAACTATTTTTGGATTTTTTCTGCATTTTCAAATATATTGATTTCAATTACAACACAGAATACAAAATTGGTATTCTATTATTGGTTAATAGTGTGATTAAAACTAATTAGATTTTAAAAATAGTCACAGTTAATCCATTTGTTTTGCATTAATTGCAGGCATTAACTGCGATTAATTGACAGCCCTAAACTAAACAGATGGCAGAGGGAGTCTGTTGCTTACTAAACTGAACTGCAATAATCTTATTATTTTTCGCAAAAAGAAAAGGAGGACTTGTGGCACCTTAGAGACTAACCAATTTATTTGAGCATCAGCTTTTGTGAGCTGTAGCTGTAGCTGACGAATTGGTTAGTCTCTAAGGTGCCACAAGTCCTCCTTTTCTTTTTGCGAAGACAGACTAACACGGCTGCTACTCTGAAACCTTATTATTTTTATTTGGTTTTTATAGTCTTTCCAGGATGGCAGCTCTACTGCCATAGGTTCATTAATGGGGTTGCAGTTGGGCCCCATCGTTGTGACTTCAAAAAGCATTAGGCCTAGGGCACGTTTTACAATAGGGTGATCACCCAGGTTGAGTCACAGTAAGGATCTGAGGAGGGAGAACAGGAATCAATGTTCCCTAAAGGTTTAGGAGGAATGAGATGGGATTTTACCAACATAACAGGAGCAAAAGTGGGACTAGAAAGTAAGATCATCTTTACGTGTTCTGTATGACCCTGTTCCAGCTTCTGCTTCAGCCGGCTGCAGATGGGCTCTCAGAGGGGCGGTGGAGACAGGAACACTTGCACCTGCTGGGGGATTGTAGCACAAAGGCCCAGGGCCCTGTGAGCGTTGTGACAGCGCAGGCTGGAGTGCTGGGTACTGCACCTCACCGTTATGTACAACGTGGGAGCTAGAAGCGGAGCAAGCGAGTGGAAACCAAAGCGGGGGGCTGGCTAGCCACATCCATTGCCCACCGGGGCACGCTGCGGCGGCATCTCCCTGCTAGCCCGCTCAAAGCCCAGCTTCCCCCAGCTCTTCCCCCTCCCCTCGGCTCAGCCAGGTGGCCCTAGCAACAATGCCTCTCGCGGGCACCCAATCAGCGGGCAGCTGCCTCCGCCGAGCCAATGGGAAGGCGGGGGACAAAGGGGGGGGGCAGGCCGCCGGGGGCTGTCCTCCTCGGCGCCGCCATTTTGGCTTCAGAGAAACAAAAGAGGCGAAGCGGCTGGCCGCGGGGATCTGATACTCAGGTAACCTGTCTCTCCCGCCTCCTTCGGGCCCCACCGATCCTTTCCACCCCCTTTCCGGCAGCTCCCCTCGGCTCCTGTGGTCCTGAGTCTCCCCCCACGCCCGCCCGGCTCCTGGGCCCAGCCCCTCCCAGTCGCTACAGCGGTTCGGGCGGCCGCGCCCGACCCGCCCGGACCCGGAGGCGCTGGCGAACCGCTCGGTAGCCTGCGTAAGCGGGGCCGGCCTGTGGAGGTTACGTTCCTCCCATGGGGACCCGGCTCCGAGCCGGGCCGGGCCAGCTGAGCTAACTAGATCCCTGTCCCCTCCCCCTCCTCCTCCTCGCTTCCCCCTCTCCCGGTCGGGCTGGTCTGGGCTTTTGGGGTCCGGGTTCGCAGAGCCCTGCATCACTGCTGGGGGCCGTCCAGGTCCTGCCTCCCCGTGGGACGCGGAAATCCCCAGTAGGCTTTGTAGCCCGCTGCCTAGTTTTCCCCCCCGCTCCGCTCCCGACTTCCCCTCGTGCGGCCGGCGTTGGTGCCGTGCCAGGCATACGCAGAAGCATGGGGCTGCCCCGTCGTTGTGTTTGGCTGATGCACGCACAGGGGTCCCACTTCCACGTCCCTCAAAGAGGTGCTCGTGTGCCTCTGTTTCTTTGCGTGCGGACTGGCTTCATGTTGCACCGGGTTCTACTCAGTTATTGCATTTTTCTCTGTAGGGGCTCGGGAGGAATTTATAACTGTGGGGTGGTGGGAGCACTTCTAGCACCCGAGCATCATGTTCCTTAAGGAGAGCATTTCTCTTCTCTCCCTTTCCTTCTCTCCCAAACAAGTGTTCAGAAATTTGGTGCTAGTTTCTGGATGTCCTCAAATAGTGAGGTAGCCAGAACTTCTGAGGCAACAAAACCAGAGTTTTACAAAGGGTAGTTTTATAGTAAGAGTAAAAGTGGATAGTTTTCCATTCCTTATTCAGTGTTCTTTACCCATTTTAAAACAGTGTTGCTTACCTGCTTAGATAGTGGGGGGAGAAGGGCTGGGTTGTTTTTTTTTTGGTACGGTATAGTGGATACAAATTAAATTTAGTATTTGCTCCAAAATCACTGAAAAATTACAGAAATGGAAATAAGGTAATTACATTTCTTGTATAAGGAAACACTTCTTGATTCAATAAATGTTTGTTAATCATAGTTCCAAAGTACTACACTGCATGCAGTAGAAACCCTGTTCTGCAAATGTTTTGTAAAATCAAGGGCTAATAAAATTGAGTGTGCATGTGATAATGTTCTCAGGCACAGGGACAAAAAGGCATTTTGGATTAAGTGAGGTTTTGTAAAATGTGGTTTCTGTTGTATTAACATTGCTGCCAAAATAAACTCCTGTTGTAGTTGTCCCAAACCATCCTGTTTTGGGCCTTGCATTCTCTAGAAAGAAATAACCTGTTACCTAACACATGTTAAAGTACACCTTTCTTCTCTAGTGTAGTCATACACTGAATCACCATATAGTGATGGGTTTCAGAGTAACAGCCGTGTTAGTCTGTATTCGCAAAAAGAAAAGGAGTACTTGTGGCACCTTAGAGACTAACCAATTTATTTGAGCATGAGCTTTCGTGAGCTACAGCTCACTTCATCGGATGCATACTGTGGAAACACATATAGTGATGGGCTTTCTTCTTTTTCTTTGATACAGCAACCAAATATATTCCACGGTTATTTCAAAACCAGTATTTTAATAAACGAATCTTGTGTTCTTATCCTTTAAATAGTCCAGAAAAGCTTTGAGGAGAACTTCTCTAAAGAGGCAGGAGGCTTTTTTTGGTGCCTTTTTCTTACGACAAACATTGAACATAAGAGGTAGTGTTTGGCTCAGGAGATTAAAATTAACGTGGGCATAAGATATTTTTTAGTTTAGAAAGCTTCAGACACCGTTTGATTTTGAAACTTGATTGATCTTATTCAGCAATTATGTAGCTATAAACCCACTGGAGAGCTGCTGCTAGGAATATGTGGGAGTTGTGTGCTGAATTTGAAGCTTAAAAAGAGAAACTAAAAAGAGGATCTTTGAACTGAGTCCACTCTTATATACTCATATAAAATGTATGGGCATTTTTGTTTCATATAATTTAGTTCTCACCCCATTTACAAAGTTATTTAAATTGAATATGTTGCCGCTTTAAAGTCAAACATATATATGTTACTTCTGTGTATCTTGCTTTGTTATATTTTGGAAGTATTAAAGTTGGAAACTGGTTAGGAATACATATGATGGGTAACACAATTTCCTCCCACACCAGTGGAGAGGAGAATTTCAAATTTATAAGACACCCATGTGCTAGAGGTTTTGAAAGCCCATTTTGTCTTATGGGTGTAATTCATAAAGTCAAAAAGTTTGTGGACTTGAAAATTGGATGTAGCAGTCCGTGAATTCCAGTGATGATTAAACCTGGTGAAAATCTAAACAAAAGGAGCTCTCAGCCATGCCTGTAGCTGTTCCATCACTTCACACTGACTCAACAGATATTCTGAGCTTCAGTGTGACTCTCAGAATGACAGTCCTAGAATCTTATTAGGTAGATGGAGACCCTTGAGCAGGGTTGAGGAGCACCACTCTAAAAAGAATTCCAGCACTGGGGTGAGACGTGAGCGTCCCACTAAGGCCCCTATGCCTAGACCTTGCTGTTGTACCTCCTTATTTTTGTATCTTCCTCTGCCCAGTAAATGTAACTTAAAAAAAGAAGCAAAAGTGTTTGTCTGAGATAGCCTTGGTATATTGGTTGAAGGGGCATGGGCAGCAAATGTCAGAAATGTTACTGTTCTGTGAATACACAGAAGGAAAATGTGTAGTCATTTTAACCCAAAAAAAAAAAACTAATTTAACTAGGACATAGGAGCCCCAAAGGGATTTCATATCTAGAAGGGCAAGTTAAATAATAGTATTGGCTGTTTTTTACAGGTTTTTAAAATATTTTTTACACCATTATATTTAGGAACAAAAATATGTGTAGACAACATTAGTGACTAGGATAAGTAAGACAAGGCTTGTACAGAAAGAAGTGAGTTGCAGAAATTTATTGGAAACGAATATTAAACACCCAAATAACTTTTAAGTTATGATGGTGATTTCATATAGGCAAGTAGACCATTCATTTATTTAAACAGGCCAGTTTTCTGTAAGGCCACATCTATGTTAATACTACGTTAGCATCTAGAGGATCCGGCCAAGACTGGGGTCCAAATTGTGATAGTTCTTACATGTAACATAGGATGTTCACCCTGTCTTGAAGAGTTAAATACAAGTGGTGGGAGGGGAAGTGGAGGCACAGAAAGGTGAAGTGGTTTGCCCAGTGTCACAGACAGGTAGTGGCAGAGCTCGGAATGGTATCCTGAATCACCATCTTATGGTCTGTCTGTCTGCTAGAACACACTACCTCCATTTTGTTGCCACTGGTTCACCTACACTTGTGGTAGCAGCAGTGGGAGTATTAATGGGCCCAGTGCTTTCCCACAAGCATTTTAACCACTGTTTCATCTAACCTTGGTAAGAACAGGTCTAGAATACACAGTGTCCGAAATCATAGCATCTTAGTTTAGCTTATAACAGTGAAATGGACTTGGTAGCTATCATGGGAAATTTTAGGAAAAACATCTTGGTGTACACAAGGTCTGAAGATACAGTTTTTGTTTCATTTAGTTGTAGTCCATTGTAATTAGTTGCCATCTTTAACATTAAGCCAAGATATAAATTAAATATTTTCAGGAGATTGTGAGAATTGATAGTGAAGTTCATCATCTGCATTTGATTTTTATTGCTTTCTCTCACGTATAACTTGTTCTGTAGCTAAGAATATGCTCACAAAATTCAATTATCTGATCAAAAGGTTAGAATATAGCAATATTTAAATGGTAATTCATTCTTTGTTGCAATGCTGTTAAAAGTGCTGCCTTGGTAATTCTACTATTTTCTTTAATTCTGAGTTAGGAATACAGTTTAGGAGATTGACGTTATACTACCTGTTGTTCTGTTCATAATGTTAGGGTAGGAGCAAAACAGGCTTGTGCTTCAGAGCCAAGGTGATTTGAGACTAATGACTATTGTGTTCCTGTTGATTATTGTGGCTAGAGTTTATCAGTATTTTTCCATTACATTTGATGAGTTTGCGCTAAATCAATTTTAAACAAACTGGCCCTTTCCAGGTTAGGCTGTGTGATTTTTTCGTTCATGTGCAGAGGAACAATGGAATAAAAATCCCACTAATTTAGTTCATTCACTTGTCCGTTGTTTCATTTGCTGATGGTTAGTTTGTCTCTATTGGCAAAAGGGTGTGATTGGTATCTAGGCAACCCAAGTCCTGCTAAGCATCTCTGCAACCTGCTTGAAGAGATTAAAATTTTCCATTGCAGGGGAAGAGGATTTTTCCTTTGTACTGGAATTCCTTCATCTGGCTTGCTGTTTTCTGTTCAAGGTTAATGTATTTTTGTAACTATGCAGGAACCATCTGTAAAATACACGATATAACCACTTAATTACAATAATTTTTCTGTTAATAGTTTTAAGGTATGATTAGATGTATATTACAGATTTTAGTTAGAAACATCTCATCAGAATTTTTTGTCAGGGAATTTTTGTTAATAGAGGAAAAGCACTTCATTTTTCTTCGTTTAAAAATTGGTCCCTCTGTCCTATTCTGTTACAAAAATACAATTATCAAGAGACAGCACGATATGTTTAACACCAGTGGACATCTATTGTAATGTGCTTTGGGAGCTAGGTACCACTTTTGTTTGCCAGACAGTGATTTAAAATTCACTACACATCTTGAAAGCGGAAGAAAACAAGGTTTGCTAAAATTAAAACCCTATTAAATGTCTGTAGTCAGGTGCTAGCTACGTGTCTCTGGAGGCATTGAGTTGACGGCTTAACCACTTAAGTTTTTTTTTAACTTCCTGTTTCGTGCAGCAATGGGTTTTTATGTCATGAGTATGTCTAGTTGTGTTAGAAAGATTGGGGTGGATCTAATGTGATAACACTAATCCTCAGAATGGATGTGGGCAGTACTCTTGCTTTGTAAATAGATGTAGATGGATTATTATCCTAGATGTTTACTACATTTATCTTTATTTAATAAGCTAAAAGACCTTAAGAACTTCTAGCTTAAGAAGCATCAAAACTGCACAAGCTAGAAAAGCATGTTTGTTCATATTGTTTAATTTTTTATTTTAAAAAGTGCTATTCAAATCAGTAATGGCCTTCAGAGCCAGAGTTATCTGAATAGAGGAAAGTTCATCCTTTCACAGAAATAAAGTAGGTTTCAGAGTGGTAGCCGTGTTAGTCTGTATCAGCAAAAACAACGAGGAGTCCTTGTGGCACTTTAGAGACAAACAAATTTATTTGGGCATAAGCTTTTGTGGGCTAAAACCCACTTCATCAGATGCATGGAGTAGAAAATACAGTAGAGACTGTATTTTCCACTCCATGCATCTGATGAAGTGGGTTTTAGCCCACAAAAGCTTATGCTCAAAGAAATAAAACAGTTGTCATTTTGTGCTAGTCTGCATTTCAAGCTGGAAAGTTCAGGTCTGTTCAGTAGACTGACACTGATTTTTCTTCCAGTCTCAATTTCTTCATGGTCAGGATATAACACACAAAAGAGTCATTTTGGTTAAAGAGAAAAGACCAGGCAGTTTAAATTTTTTATAAGACAGCGACACAAGATTTGCTGCTTGTAGTCTGGTAGATGGAAGAAGTAGATACATTACAATAGTGGTTACATAGATTTTTAGGTAGCTTTTTAGCTAATATGGAGCATCTCAGTCTCTCCTCTGGCCTCCTTGCCTGTCATCCACTCTGTCCAAAATTCTGCTTCTTCTCATGCTGCTTATTGGTTTCCTGATTTGCCACTTCAAATACAAGTTCCTTTGCCTCATCTTCAGGGCCTTACATCATCTTCCCTCTCTGCTCTAACTTCCTCCTAGCTAACTTTCCACTTCCTGCCCTCATCCCAATTCTTTTAGGTTGCGTCTGGTCTATACTTAAAATTTAGCTCAACATACCTGTGGGTGTAAAAGGTCCACCCCCAAGAGTGCTGTAGCTATGTTGACCTAATTCCTTGTGTAAATGCAGTTAAATCAAAGGAAGAATGCTTCCGTTGACCTCACTATCATCACTTGGGGAGGTGGAGTTCCTACAGCAATGGAAAAACTGCTTCCATGATTGTAGGGGTGCATCTACGCTATGGGTCATGACCTGTGGTGTAGATATAGATATAGACTATATAGTCAGTTTTACTTGTCTTCATCTCCTTTGTATGCTCTCTGCTTTGAGCATTTCTGTTGTGATGACTCCATAATGAATGGTCTCTCTTGCGAGATATCTTCTCTCTTTTAAATCCTTCCTCTTTAAACAGCCCATTCTCATCATTAATAATCCTAGCATACGCCCTCTCCTGATCTTGTGTTTAGACTATACATTTGTCAGAGAACCTTTTTTTGTCAAGTGCTGTGTATGCTGATTAAATGGGTTTTAAGAACTTTTTAAAAATTGAGCTATTAGGACTTTTCTTCTTCCTTAGAGCAATGTCTCCTATTGCAATCTCTTTTATACAGTCCTCAGTCTCATTCTGTGGCTCACATGACTGAGAACCAGCCTATATAGCATATATAATGATTAAAATCAGACTTTTAAAAAATAAGCTTCCTCCACCACCACCACATTTACATTGCTAAAAATATCCAGGATATTTAACTTTTTAGCTTTATTAAGCCTTCTACCAACTAGAATTTGTCATTTTTCCTATGTTCAATTTTAGTCTGTTTTCATTATACATAGAGGGACTTGACCAGAATACTTAAGTAGCTATGCAGTAGTATGATGCAGAAAGCTTTTACAGCATCTGAGGTTTTTCAGGAAGTGTGGGTGAATCTTTGTTTCATGCTCGTTTGAAAAAAAGGACTTTCTTTTAGCAATTGCTCCTGTTTTGTGTTTGTATCAGTTCCAAATGTACAGTAAATCGTCTATGCTCTATTTGAGATATTTAGACGGTATTGTGGTCACAGATTTTCATTATGACATCAATCAGATTAACACAGCTCCTGGGTACAAAGGTGAGAAATACTATTGCTGACAAACTGCTTACCTGCTTGTTTTATGTTTTCTGAGGCCGTGTCTATATGAGAAAGTTGCATCAGTTTAACGTAAGTTGTTATTTTAAACTGATTTAGTTGAATTGGTGACAAAGGCTATATTCCTGTTTTGGTTTAAACCAGGCTTAGGTCGGTTTAGTTTAAGCTAAATTGAAATAAGGTACTCTTAAACCTAAACAAGCGTGTCTATGCAGGGATTTACAGTCGTTTAACATCACACCTTGAGGGTATGTCTTCACTACCAAAGTTGAAGCGTTGCTGTGGCAGCACTTTAACATGGCTGTGTAGTCTCAGCACCAGTGCTGGGAGAGAGCTCTCCCACTGCTGTAAAAACCCATCCCCACGAGGGTGCACTGTCTACGCTGCCACTTTACAGTTTTTTCACACCCCTGAGCGAGAAAGTTTCAGCGCTGTAAAGTGGCAGTGTAGACTAAGCCTAAGTTTACACTGGTGCACTTTTCTTGTGTAGACATGGTCTAGGACTCAAACCTGTGAAGAAAGCAAAGTCATCAAACTAAGGGTAACCTATATTGTCTGATGCTACTAGCATTAGTAGATACTATTGTTTCTTTATTTAAAAAGTGGGAAGCTTTTTAAACAAGTAGTTCCTGTTGTCTGATTCCTTGTTAAAGGTAACTTGCAAAGGATGTTTAAAAAACTGAATATATGCCTGTCTTTGTGTTGTGCTTTACAAAAAAATGCTCCCCCTCCTATTTTTTACCTCAGTTCCCCCACTTTGAATCTTTTTGTGATGATTATCATTTCACTAGATCTTCAGTCAGTCATAGTCTTCGAGGGTAGGAAAGGCCTGAATTTCTAAAGTGTAAAACAAACAGGAAGAAACCAGCAAACTTGGAAAAATAAAGACATGAAATAAATAAAAAACAAACGAACCCTTTCAGGCCTTTATTACACATCATAAAGAACCCAAAAAAGGCACTGGCCCAGTTTTTCACCTTGAAACTGTTAGGAGATTTGATTGAAGAAAGTTGCATTTTCCAAGATTTATGTTTATCCTAGAGTAAGTGATAGTTGGTACTTGGAACCCTGTTTTGAGAAAGCTGGTGATGTAAATTTAAGGTCACTTGTATTGGGTTTGTACTGTTTTATGTCTGCATTGCTTTTTTGTTTTAGCTATATAGTTGTCTCTTTCTCCTCCTGACATAGGCATTGGACTCAGTATGTCTTGTAATCAAAACCATTTGAAAGCATTAAAAAGGTAATTCAAATGTTGAAAATCTCTTGGGTTGTGCAGATCTGTGCAGAGTTAGACGTGTTCATTTTGAGTGAAAAGGTTGGAGAACCCCTGATTTGGCATTTCACTACTACTTTGAGAAATCTGCTGATTGGTATGGTTTTGGATTGATTAATGTTTATGTATTCGAATATCAGTTCAGCGTAAACATGACTTTATACACGGATGGAATGACTTGTTTACTTTGAGAATAGACTACTATCTTCTACTTAGATGTCATTTATGTGTACACTGGATTCCAGAGAGCAGATATTAGACCTGTCGTCCTTCCCTTGCTGTGAATGTGATCCTGTAGACTTTTATAGACAGGCTGTGCCTGCTGGTTTCAACTTGCACTTGCTAGATTGCTTACCTTGTTCTTGTTTCCATGCATGTAAAACTCTTCTTAACAGAATATAGAGGGAATTAAAGCCAGACAGAGTAATTAAGATAGTCATAGGTCTTCTGAAGTTGTGGCTCACGAAAGCTTATGCTCAAATAAATTTGTTAGTCTCTAAGGTGCCACAAGTACTCCTTTTCTTTTGTGAATATAGACTAACACGGCTGCTACTCTGAAACCTGAAAATAACCTGTAATCTTGAACATGGAAAATATTTGATCTCTTCCAGCCAACATCGTTTCAATAATTTGTTTGTCTGCATGCATGTGAGAATGTAATCCTGCAAATTAAAACAAAAATCTATGGTGAAATCCTAATCCCATTTAAATCATTGCCTTCAATAGGGACAAATTTTTACCTCAGTTCATGATGCTCATACAGAAATAAGTAATCTGCAAACCATGTTAGTAATGCTGGATTCTTTTCAAGCTTCAAGCCTTGAGGAATTTAATTTTCATTGATAGTGTTCTCAAAACTTTTCACCCAGTTCATATCTGGCCTGTGGTCTCAATTTAGTGAGTCAGTTTAAATCTGCCTTTTTCTATTCATAGTGGGCATGGCAAAGCTACAAGAGATGATGCAATTCTGCTAATCGCAGTTTTAGAATTGGACCAGAGGAGGGTCAGTTTTAATTTGCACTCCCAAGTGGGAGCTAAGCAGAATGATAGCAGTACTATAGCTCTTTAAAATAAAACTTAATCTGAGTCACTGATCTGCGCTTATGCAAATTATTCAGGAGGTAATTAAATAAATTGTGTAAAAAATTTGCTGTTCTTATTAGAGCTGATTTATGTTTGGTAACCTTATGTGCAGATGTTTAAAATGCCAGGAGGTGAATCTAGTGAAAAACATGAAATTCTCCTGTATAGAAGAGGGGAAACGTAGAAAATATTATTTTGAGGATTATTGTTCCCAAAATTCATGGTGTCATAATATTCTCCTTTAGAGAACTGTAGATGAATGTACAGTTTTATTGAGGGTTTAAATAACTTTGAAGCAGTTTATCCTTTTTGCTTTAAAAAGCTTCTAAGAGCCAAGAGGTGCTTTCCCAGAATATCGAGTAGACGTGTAAATGAAATAAATTAAAGAGAACTATGCACAATTTGCTCAGAAAGTTAAAATTAAAAGGTAAAATCATGTTCCTATTCAAGACTGACCTCTAGCTGAAATTAGCATTTCTTCTGTCAAAATGCCCTTACACATAAACACTAAAACTGCATCATCTGCGGGGGCGGAATCCATATTCTTGGTCTCATTCCAGGCCATGAATGTCTTATTGGATATGGCTGTCCCCTGGCTGTGGAGAGGGAAGTAGCCTGTCAGCAACTTCCTCCTAGGGATTTTCAGTTCTTGTTTGGGTGGATGATGGGTCCTGCCAATGGCTTTTTGCCCGTGAAGTCCTATTGGACCCTCAGTTTGAACAAAGTAAACTTCGCCACCTTTGCTTGTAGTGCAGAAATGCTGATTGCTATTGTGATATATTTCTGGTAAAAAGTAACACATCATACAGGCATAATATTGATGTGGTCATCCCTCATCAGATGGGCTAATTATAACAAAATAATTATTTTCAAGTGCATTTTGGAGTTCAGGTGATGGGACCTGCCACTGTGGACCATCAGGTTGCTACTCAGGTGGTTTCACATTGCTGTTTGAATCTCATGACCTAGTTTACAGAATAGAATAGGTGAACTTCTTGGCAATTCTGGTGGATATGTTATTGACCATGTATGGTGCCCGGGAAAGCCAGCCTCTCAACACAAAAGGATGAAAAGTGTGGAATAAGTCAAATATAAAGCTTTGTGTATGTAATACATATTAGTAATGCTGTAGAGAAGAAAAAACAAGACCACCTTGATATAATTTGATTGGAAAAGTTCATTATTGAACAGTATTTAATTAGAGAAAATTTTGTGGTTGTGACAGGGAAAGAATTAGACCATCACCTGCTTTTATATTTTACTTGAATCACAGAAGAGACAAGTACCGTAGAAAAATGTTTTCCAGTCAGATTGCACAGTATCACTAATTAAGAAATTTTGCTTACGAGACGCCCTTTTCTATTCTGCCTCTATTTATCCTGATCTGATCTGCTGTGGCTGGGAAAGATTTCATAAGAGATTGGTCTCCCTCCCCACTTCAGTGCACTGGCTGTTATGCATAATAAATGCAACTCCTGTTGACTCAGGGCAACTGTTTTCCTATGCATTCAACTATATTTTGAAAGCTCTTAAGAGGATCCTTGTTTTTTGAAATATTGATGGCTCACTGTGATGTTTTTGAAAAAGAGTACTAGTGGCACCTTAGAGACTAACCAATTTATTTGAGCAGAAGCTTTCGTGAGCTACAGCTCACTTCATCGGATGCATTCAGTGGAAAATACAGTGAGGAGATTTATATACACACAGAACATGAAAAAATGAGTGTTATCATACACACTGTAAGGAGAGTGATCACTTAAGATGAGCTATTACCAGTGCGGGGGGGGGGGGGGGAGGGACGGGGACCTTTTGTAGTGATAATCAAGGTGGGCCATTTCCAGCAGTTAACAGGAATGTCTGAGGAATGGTAGGGGGTGTAATAGCTCATCTTAAGTGATCACTCTCCTTACAGTGTGTATGATAACACTCATTTTTTCATGTTCTGTGTGTATATAAATCTCCTCACTGTATTTTCCACTGAATGCATCCGATGAAGTGAGCTGTAGCTCACGAAAGCTTATGCTCAAATAAATTAGTTAGTCTCTAAGGTGCCACTAGTACTCCTTTTCTTTTTGCGAATACAGACTAACACGGCTGCTACTCTGAAACCTGTATTGCTTTTGTAACCTTTGAAAGAGGTTCCTAACACAGGTCTCAACCAACTGTTGAACTACTGTTGAATTTTCCCCATTTAAGGGGAAATGTTACTTTTTAAAAATAAGACCTTTGTTTAACTATAGTTGCTAGTGAGCTTTTACTTAGGGCTTGTTTACACTTACCAGGGGTTCAATGCGTGGCAATTGATGCATCAGCGGTTGATTTAGCGGCTCTCCCATCAACTCCTATATGCCACCTGAACGAGAAGCACAAGGGGAGTAGACGGGAGAGCATCTCCAGTTGACATTGCGTAGTATGGACCCCGCAGTAAGTAGATCTAAGTACGTCGACTTCAGCTACGTTATTCACATAGCTGAAGTTGCATAACTTAGATGGATCCCCCCCCCTGTAGTGTAGACAAGGCCTTAGAAAGCTGTGTTTCTGGAAGCTACCTGAAGGTGGAGAGTGTTTGGGAAGCCAAAACTGTAGTTTTTATCTTATGTCAGCCTTGGAGCAGTTTATCAAAGTAAGGATGGTTGAAATTATTTTTGCGCAAAAATTTGAGCCAATTTTCATTTCACTTTTATTCTTTCTCCCCCTTTTTAATTTCTCTTTATCCCTTCCCCCTTTTTATGTAACTGGAAAAGTATGTGTGTTGGGCAGTTGTTACAAGAAAAACTTTCCCCGTTTTTTCCCACTGGGTGCGGGGGAAGGGGAGGAGAGGAGAGGGGTTTGAATAGGAGGAAAGTTTTTAATTATTTAAAAAAAAAAAAAGGGGCAAGGGGAAAGGTGAGGGGGAAAGCTGAAAAATCAAACCAGATCCTTTTTCTTCATTTGAAAAAAATTAAATGTCAACAAACAAAAAAAGTTTTTGAAAAATATTCAGACAGCTATTAGAAAATGCTATGAGTGCATTATCATAATTGTAGAATCTCATTAAAATGTTGTACACACCAACAGTTTAAAATGCATACAGTACGTGCTCAAGGGAGAGGACAGGAGGTTGGTCACAGCCTTGGCAGAAATTTCTGACTTTAATCAAAGAAAGTTGTACCTTTGTGGACAACAATGTGTGCTGCTGCCAAAAGAGCCTTTGTTAAACTGTTGTTGACTTGCAATTGAACTTAGGGCAGGAACAGATACCTGATGTATCCTCTAAACAATTTGCTATTTCCATTAAAAATGTATGAGTAGGTAGCAGTATTACACTAAGGTGACATGCTTAGCACTGGTTGTTGCCTTAAATGCATTTAATATAGTTTCTAAGGTGCACCCTTGGTACATAACCAGTCATGAACCTTATGGATAGCTCATCGGAGTGCAGGCTCACTCTGCCATGATACATCAGAAATAGGTGTTAGAGGATGAGGAAACCTTTATTTTAAATTGTAATTAATCACAAAAAGGAGACATGAATACCCCTTTCTTTAAATTGCCTTTGTATGTGACAAGTGGCTGCAGAAAACTATGTATATTGCTCTTGTTCATTACAAGCCACACATTATTAGGTTATGTGTTGATGGATTTCAGTCACTTGTCTTTCTACAATAAAAGAACACTTGTGGTTTTCATGTATTTATAAAAACTTAATTTAAGCTGGGATTTTCAAAGGAGCCTGTGGAGTTATACATCCAAATCACATTGGAAGTGAGTAGGATTTGGGCACCTAATTCCCTTAGGCTCCTTTGAAAATCCTCTCCTAAACTTAAAGTATTTATCTCCTTAAAATATGTGCTGAGACCCAGATGTGGAAGAGCAAGAAAAACATTAGGATTAGGGGGTTGTGAACTGAATATGAGTAAGAAAAAATTCTTAGTCAAAACAATGTAGCTGTTGGACAGAACTTCATAAAAAATCTTCCTGTGGGGAAATGACTAATTAGCATAATGAAGCTCTTGATACCAAAGCATGTTTTACAGCCCTTAAGTTTGAATTCATGAATTTATTTTTTGTCCAAAGGTGAAAATTGCAGAGATCACTGTGGCTTATCATGAGTATTAGATCTAATAGAATTTTATTTATTTTGACTTAGTGGACATGTTTCTATAGCAGCGTTTATTTACAAAGTTTAGCAATTTGTATAACGTTAACCAGGACTGGCTTATTGTAGAATTAAAGATTCACTCAACGCTGTATATTCAAAAATGGTAGCAACTATTCTGTCACTTTTGTTGGGAATAAAAAAAATGAAAAACAAATTAAAAGCTAATCTCAGAGAGAGGCTCCTTGTTTGAGATCCCTGCTGATTGTCCTGGAGACTTCAACACCATGAACTCACATTAACCTCTCAGTCTGTTTTAACCACTGGAAAGTAGCCCACTCCCAAATTTTTCAGAGCTTGAATGTTTTCTTAAGTAGTGGATCTGAGTTCTAGCTGTTATCTTATATTCTATACTGAAACTGTCTCTAATTAGCCATTCATATACACCATTAGTTTCTATATATATACATTCATGAGTCTCCTGCAGAAGTCAGCCATTTAAATCATCCTTCTAAAAATAGTTTTCTTGTAGAGATATTTCTCAGTTGAAATTATGTAACTGTTCAGTACTTTAACCAAACACTTCATTTCTTTGTCAAAAGATTATTTTTTTCATATCTTTTGGATGGAATTTTTAGGAACTAGTGCCCCAAACAGATTTTTTTGGTCCTCTTCCAAGAAGTTCAAGTAGTTTAGAATACATGATTTAGGGTCTTTAGTTACTATGGCAGTTATGTTCTTGGAAAAGAAATTAATTTTTCCAGGTATTATGTAACTCAAGAGCTGCATGGATCAGATGCATGTGTTCTTGTCTGAGCAGGAAAAGCTCTGTAACCTCTCTAACTTGGTTTTGTTTCACTAAAGAGAAAAAATAGAACTCAGTCATTTCTCTTTGGTATTTTATGTGTATAGGAAACAAGGTGTAAAATGATTTAGACCAAGTAGGATGCTCGTATTCTCAATATCTGAAAAGGCTACTTGGTGAGGCGATGGGTAAGCTCCAGGCAGCAGCAGCTTACTGTTACACATTGGTGAAATTAGTGGTTTTTTTGTTTTTGTTTTGTAGGTTTGTGTTTCATAATCTCCTCACAAACTGAATTAATATACTAGAGTTATTCAGGTTACCTTAGGGAATTTTTTAAAAGTATTTTGGGCATACCTCCAGAAGAGGGCCAGGGAAATTACACTCCTGTTAAATGGAAATAGAACTGGGTTAGAGAAGACAGGAATTGTGGTGTTTTCATGGAGGTGGGTAATAAAGCAAATGTTATAACATCAGATATGTCTTATAATTGTGTCCAACATTATGTACTATGATACCTATATCTGGTAATTCCTAGGAAGCAGTGGCATTTACAGTTGCACTCAGAAAGTCCTTACATTCTTGCCAGTCATTCGAGTGAGGAAGGATAAATGTAGCTGTCTTATTACCCACATAGACTTTTTTTTTATCAAAACTGTTGTTAGTGGCAACTGCTTTGGATGGTATAATTTGTTTTTTTTTTTAAATGTCTTAATTCTGACACAGAAAGCTACTGCTAGTCTATTGCTGGATCAGGTTGTATGTAAAGGGTAATAAAAACTGGAATTTAGGGGTAGGGGAAGGTGTTCTTTGAAATGGGTAATTTTGCTGACTCGGGTAGAAAAAAGATCCCTTTAGTTGTCAAATTTGTCTTTAAAATACCTTTCTATCTACCTAATGTACTTATCTGGCCCCAATTACCATAGTATCTGAGTGCCTCACGATCTTTGATGTATTTATCACCACAGCATCCCTGTGAGGTAGAGAAGTGCAGTTATCCACTTTTTACAAAAAGAAAAGGAGTACTTGTGGCACCTTAGAGACGAACAAATTTATTTGAGCATAAGCTTTCATAAAAATAAATTTGTTCGTCTCTAAGGTGCCACAAGTACTCCTTTTTCTTTTTGCGAATACAGACTAACATGGCTGCTACTCTGAAACCATTTTTTACAGATACAGAAAGGCTGAGACTTGCCCAAGGCCACAAAGGAAGTCTATGGCAGAATAGGGACTTGAATCCAGGTCTCCCTAGTCCCAGGCTAGCTAGTGCTTTAACCACTGGACCATCTTTCCTCTCCTTTCAGTGACTGAAAGGAGAGAAAGTTCAAACAATTTGAACTTTGAATTCTCATCTTTAACATAAATAATTGGTATAGAAGCTTTCTTGCTTTAATTTCTTCAATGGATGTATGGATACTTTCTACCCACTGAACATCTGTGCAGTTTTGTGTGATATAAGAATTCAAGAGTAGCTTTCTCCTCTGAAAGGACTAATATTAAAGATAATCACGGTTCGTTTTTAGCCAATTGCCTCCCTGGCAGTTAATTCATTAGGGCCACTATTTGGTTAGTTTTCAGAGTAACAGCCGTGTTAGTCTGCATTCGCAAAATGAAAAGGAGTACTTGTGGCATCTTAGAGACTAACCAGTTTATCTAAGCATAAGCTTTCGTGAGCTACAGCTCACTTCATCGGATTCTTTCAGTTTGGGAGAGGGTGTTTAAAATAGTTTTGAAGAAATCTTGTGCGTAAATTTACATGTAGCTTAGGCCTGGATTTTCTTTGTTTATTTAAAAAGAATATAAGGGATCAAGATGAGCGGTCCTCAAACTCTTCCAGATAAAATGGGTTTATTATCTATCTTCCATAGCTGTGTAATTGCTGTAGGTGCCAGCTATGCAACAAAGGTAACTCTGGCAAAGCAATTACGTTATGTCAGTGCTGCTATTTCATTACAAGGAAGCAGTCTTCTTTATTGACATTGCAAAAGTCCCCTAGATCTTCCCAACATGGGAAAAAATTATTTTAATCTTCTCTTTTTGGACTTCTCTGTGTCTCTAGGCAGTTATGCTGTGCTCATCACCAAGGTATCTGATGCCCTTGGGATTTACCAGTAAGTGCTAAAGTGAAAATTGTTTTCATTTGTGCGAGTGACTGAGGGACTGTACATACTTCAGACCTAGGAGAGTAAATTTTACCTAC
Source organism: Lepidochelys olivacea (assembly GCF_965140295.1). Classification (NCBI taxonomy): domain Eukaryota; kingdom Metazoa; phylum Chordata; order Testudines; family Cheloniidae; genus Lepidochelys; species Lepidochelys olivacea. The sequence continues at coordinate 24,630,402 of NC_140417.1, read as the reverse complement.
CAAGGTATCTAGGATTTGTGGGAGTTTCTCGATGAAGATCCTTTAGAAGACTTCATGTTAGGTATACAGGTGACTTAAGTTGTCAAGACAGTTTTAAAAAAATCAATATGCTGACTGATGTGATGCAGAAATGCATAAACTAAAAGAATTATGGAGAAGGTTCTACTTCAGCTTACCCTTATCTTCCTCTTCTTACTTGCTTTACAAGCAACCAAAGGGCACTGTTCAGCACCGCTGTCTGTATTTAGAGTTGCACCTGGCAAACCAGGCAACATTGAGTATAATCTTAGTTTGGATATTTTCTTTAAAATTGAGCTGCGTCTGACAGATCTACCGAGTCTATTTCCAAACTGCTGATGTGGTCGATATATTTCTTGACACTAAACAAGGTTTTAAAGGGAATGCAGCAAGCAATACACTATGGTAGATTTTTTCCCCACTGCAGCATTCTGTCATTTCGCTCTTGCATTACTTGTTCAGTTTCTTTTTCTCAAGCAACAGCATACTTGCTTGTTTTTCCCCTGAGACTGCTGCAAATCATTAATCCTACTGTATTAAACTTGCATTATCAGCTAATCTTGACAATCCCGAACTTTCTTGCTTACAAGAAAGAACCCAAAATTAGTAAAATAATTGTGTTTTAGTGATCAACGTTAGTACATTTTGGTAGTCCTACAGCGCTAATAAACACTGTTCTTTGCCAAAATGAAATGTCTGTTTCCTAATATTAATACAAAAAAGCATTGTTAGCAGAAATTTTAAAGTTTATCTTTTAGGGTACAGTGATGAGTATATGATTATGTAGTCTTCAGCATGTATATCTCAAAAGGGATAACATTTTAGAAACACACAGAAATACCGTTTACATTGTTTTTGATTATTTAAAGGCAATCAAAGTTGTATAGGCGGTACAGAAAATGAGTGGTGGAAGGTGGCCTTTCACGCTTTAAAGAGAACAGGTCACTTTTACTTAAGAGCTATAATGGAAAAAATGGAAAATGGGAATCAGTTTTGTGCGACCATTTGTAATGAATGGATTTTCTGTGAGGACTGAGAAATAAAATAGTGGGTAGTTCATCTCTAAAGTTTAAATGATTAGTCACTTTTGTTACTGATACTATGTTAGGACAGCTGGACAGACTGCGAGATTAAATTGAATTAATGATCCAAATTGAATAAACAAAAACTAATATGAAAGATTAAGTAGTTTCTTGTGGGAAGGGATTTATATGTGTCATTAAAATACTACCACAAATAAAAGTTTCTTGGAGGTTCCTTTCAAAATGTAAACCTATAATTTATTATGCAAGATCTCTAGCACGTAACTCCTGAATACTGCCCGAGTACATCCTATCTATTTCTAGTACTGGGTATACATTTACCAACTTGATATATTGACTGTAGTCTCTTTGGAAGAGAAATTACATTGGAGAGTTTAGGCCAGTTTTATAATGCAATTAAAAATGTGGAATCAAAACATTTCTCAGGCAAACTCGTCCACTTTACTGTCATACATAACTGTTTTCCATGATAGAGTTAATGTGAGAGAATTTGATCTTAATGTGCTGAATAAATCCTGATGCCTTGAATTAAAAGGAAGGGTAAGTTTCATTTTCTACTGCCAAGCACCTTGTTTTTATCTTGATGGCTCTACATTTCAGCTGGCACCATTATTTCAGCAAGATGATTTCAGATAGAGGCCATCTTCAGGTTTTATTCCTTAAATAAATGTAAACGTTGTTTTTGTAAGTTACATACACAGTCCTGGTAGAACTTTCCCTGGCTGAACACTTACCAGGCTGTTGTGTAGGGCTTCACACACTGGGCCCTTGTGCTCTTGAGTCTCCCATGGACTGAGAGAGGCTGCAACACTGTTTCTTTCCTTGGCCTCTCAAGCACGTTTCCTGGGCATATGCACTCTGTCCTTTACCCGTCCATGGAAATGGGAGCATACAACCCAGTTGCCCTAGGCATCAGGACCAGTGTTGGCCGGCTCCTCAGTAGCTTAAGCAAATTCTGTCCCAGAACTCCAACACTGTGAGTGCTCTGGGTTTACAGTTTTTCCCTTTAGGGTTACCTAATAGGTGAAGCAGGCAGAAACACAGGTAGGTTCCCTGCCTCAGTTTCCTCACCACTCTCGAGTACTCTCTGGGCTTAGGACAGAGGCTTCTGGTGTGTCCAGATCCTTCTTCTGAGCTCTTGGCACCTGCTCAGGGTGGACTGATTTAAATCAAAGTGACTTAAACTCCCTTCTTCGGTTCCTCCTAATTTTCTCAAACAAAATTAACTTAGATGGAAATTGTCTATTTGTGATCTTAGCTCAAAGGTATCGCACGTGTGTCTGTGTGCTCAAAATCTATTTAGCCAGTTTTGAGTGATGGAGAGGTGGGGGAGAAAAATCATGTTTCTGTATGCCACGAATTTACTAAAAGCGTGAACATTTTTTCCCTCCATATATGGTTCATTTTCTAGATCTCCCTGAGTTCTAAGAAGCATCTTTTATGAGAAATGTTTGCTCGGTAGGTTGTGCTAAAATGTTTCGTTTCCCACATATGCAGTAGGTTTAGATTTTTTTTGTTACCTTTCCCCATTCATCTTAAGGTGTTAGTACAAATTGCAGTTACTTGTGCTGCTCTCTTGAAAGCACCTAGAGAGAGCCAACTCCTGCAGCAAAGCACAAGAACATGTAGCCTGTTCAGCTGAATGGCAGCAACAGCTTAAAATAAAATCTTAAAAGGCTACAGCTTTTTCAGAAGGCAGAGTCCAGGGAGAGCTTGTTCTCCCATCCAGCCCCTAGCAACATGAAATATCTTTGGAATATGTTTGCAATGAACTTCTCTGATCTTGGACTCTGTTGCATGCCTATATCAGCCTATTGACATAAGTAAAAATAATTGGTTCTAAATTAAATCTTTCTGTAATTCATGGGCTCCTGGACTGTGAGGGAAAGGATGAAAAAAGTGGCAAGTTGGAGGTAGGTGAAGATGTTGCTGTTACACTGAGAACAGGTAGGAATAAATATGAAAGTTAAAAGAGAGGCAAAGGTTAAGTCTTCATGTTGTATGTTTTGGTTGTAAATTATTTGACTTGCGGGCCTTGTGTTACTGTCTATAAACTGCCATGCACATCTGTGGGACTATTATAATGAAACAGGAAAGGGAACTCTCTTGAGGAGCGTGGTGGAAGTGGGGTATATTTCTTGTCTTATACAAGACATTCATCACACTCTTAAAGAGCATTGAATTCCTGCTCTTAAGACACATTTTTTTCTCTGAATCATTAGGGCCTATAGGCATTTTCCTTCTCGGTGTATAAGGTGTTCAATGGAATGACTGGAGGGTAGGGTAGCTCTTCAGCTTTTCTGCTGAACAGATTCTGTTCTAATGAATTTGTTCCATTGACGAAGTTAGTGTCAGTTAGACATAGGCGCAGTGCAAGCAAACCTGGTGAAATTCTCCATAGATTGCTTTGTGTTTAACGCCTATGATTAATAGAAATGATTAATCACCTTATCAAAACTTAATCCAGACTGATATGCTTTGGCTGGTCAGCTGGTCATGTGAATGCCTGTGAGAATAAAATTAATGCATTTAAATATAGTCTCCACTTGAGATATTCTTGAGTTTCTTAGGAACAGAGATTCCATGTGTCCTTTTTTTTTCTTCTGTCTTTACACTTGACTATCCAGAAGTGCTAGTATCTTAATAATGACGTTAAATTATTTGTTGGGTTAGTTTTTATTAAAAACTATTTAAAAGCAGAGCTTACATCCAATTCTTTAAAGTTAAATCCCTCTGACTTTCCCCTTTTGAAATGTATGGTATAAGTAAAGAAGTATCCTTTAATGCATCCTCTGTTTATCTTTGTCTCTTTTGCTGACTGGAGTTAGCAAAAGATGTGCTAGAGAAGCAGTCTAAAACATAGCAGATACAGAGAATGCTACTGGGAACCAGGAACTCTTCTGAGTCCATTCCATCACATTAACTCAATTATGTCAGTGACCTTGTGAAAGTCACTTAATCAAACTGTTCTTTCTGTTTGCTTTCTTACCTAAAGAGTCCTGAGAATTAATTTATATTAGTACAGCACATCTGGGGGACAGAATCCCAGAATTATCTAACACTCTCACTGGGTGAATCCATTATAGTGTTAGGCAATCAGTCTAAATCTGAGTTTGGGTTGTGAGGAAGTAGAACCAGGATTTCTTACAACAAAGTCTGTTCTTGAGAATAAAGCCAAGTTCCAAACTGAGTTTTGTTTTCTGAGTGCTTGTCTGCATAGTGAAGTGTACGAGCATAATTACACTGCTATAGCTATTCTGGCACTCCCTGTGTGGAGATTCTTATTCATGGAGAATGGGTGGCTTTTTCTAGCTTAGTTTATACTGGTTCCGAAGTGAAATACACTAAACCAGAAAAAGTTATTGTGATTCCAGGTAAGTGTTCACGTGGAGAATTAATTATAATTATAGCAGTAAATTTCCCTATGTAACCCAGCCTTAAGATTTTAACAGCATTAGCTTTGTTTGATAGTGTAAAATGAAATCCTCAATGTGGCACATTCCTAAAGCACATTCCTACATCAATACTTTGAGAACACAGATGCAGAATATACACATTATTTCATTAAATCTGGTAATATAAAAATATAAGGAGAGCTTGCATAACACAACCACAGTGAAAGTCCGCTTCAGTGTTGTTTTTTTCACATTACTCTGAAGGATTTGTATTTACCTCTCGCGCTTACTCAAAAAGGGACCTTTTTGCAGGTATCTCCGTGCTGATGATCCCAAATCCGCGCACTGAAAATTTTGCCTAAATATGAAATAATAAATTTGATAAAATTTTGCATAAAACACAGCAATTATGAGAACATATATATGGCTTAATTCTGATTTAGCACTTGCATTAGATAATGGCATAATAGATAAGGTTCCTTTATTAAATACAGATTTAATGATAAAAGTATTAGGATTTTTTTCCTGTTGAACTACATACTGGCTAATATCCTACCCAAGTGACTACTGTTTTCTAAATACACAGTGCGCAAATACCTTATGGACCATTTGGGTCTATATGAAAGAAAACAAGTTGTGAAGTTACACTGAAGAACTAATGAGCTCACTGGGGATATGAGGGAGGGGCATGGTGTGTTTTTTCTCAGATGAACCGTGTCTTTTTGGCAGATACTTATTTCCTTTCTGTAGTGCTAATGATAAGCATACTTTTCAATATAAATTCTGCTGTTCTGACACAAGTTTAGGCCTGGTCTCTACACCGATTTTGTATCGGTACAACTAAGTTAAAGAGTGTGACTTTTCTTTTTTTAATTCATTTATTTTTGTTGAAATAGCTATCCTAGTATAATCTCTAGTGTGGACACAGTTATGCTGGTATAAAAATGCGTATATTGGTGTAGCTTATTCCCCTTCACGTACTGGAATAAGCTATTACTGGTATAATGATGTCTGTATGAAGTGGTGATGTACTGCTTTTAAATGTACCTTATAATTAAATCGGTACAGTTTTTGTTTGTAGATAAGGCTTTGTTATCTAGGATTGAACAAAGTTTCAGAGGGCTGGAGTTGTTTGCTCCAGGAAGCCTGATTAAGTCTTTGGGGGTTTTAAAATTTGGTTGAAAAAATGTATATAAAATGGTTTTAGTGATGTGTGCAAGCAACCCTCAAAACAAAACAAAAAGTTGTCCATTGAAATGTATCTGTCTCTTAGAAGCACATTGGAGTATCTGTTTTTAAATGGACTTGTGTGTTGTCTTGTATCTCAGAAACTGACAAGTAGAGTGGTGCTTGACTATTACAGTCTGGGTAGAAGGCAGCATAGTAATATATTTTCATAAGGTGGGTAGAAATGCAGTAGAAAAAGTTCAGAGGATATATTCTGTAATTTTTTGCAACTGAAAAATACTAAGAGTGCCATCTTCTGGATAAGACAGCGTTGCTTACTTTGACTGGATCAGTTAGTATTCATGAGGTAGGGTGAGGACAAATTTCAGTACCAGAAAGTTCCAGACAAAAAAAAAATCATATTATAAAATGCTTGTATTTTAAACAGGCTAGTTCCAAATAAATATTAAGTCTTCAGTTTGTATTTGTATAGGTCCAGCTAAAAAGTAAATGAATTGTTAGTATTTCTGTTAATGCAGATACATTTTTCTCTTGCCAAGTAGATTTAGTGATTGTATTCTGAAAAATATTGGGAAATCCATTTAGATTGGGAAGGGTCATGCCTCCCCCAATATAAAACGTAACTAGAATATCAAATACAATATTGCACAATTTGTTGAGTCCATTGTTCTAAGTTAGGTGTTAAATACCTTTGTTAGAGAATTGATTAAATCGATAGATAAATTTTCTTTTGTTTCTCTAATTCAATCTTGGTATAAAAATCTAGTAGTTAATTTTATTGCATAGTGTGTTCTCTATACTTGGGAAATTTGGAATTTTTATACATTGTTATCTTGTGTGCCTGGGAACAATTCCACTGACAGGTGTCTTAGTTGAAGGTATATTTTCCAGCAGTCAGGATTAAATTGGTTGACCTGTTGTTTCTGGTAACTTAAATTAGGCAGATAAACAACTTAATGTTCTTATGTATGAAAAAGCACATTAGATATTTTTAGTTGTATTAACATCGTTGCCTGTCAGACCTGTCATCACTGCCATAAGCTTCTAGTTGTTTAGTTTTAAAGGTAAGCTAAAGCCGCTAAATATCTGAGAAGGACAAACAAAAATAGCCCTGTGACCTTTAACACTGTAGTGTCTTTGAATTAAGTGCCTTATTGTTCATGCAACATTCTTTAAGATGGAATAAAGGTGTCAGTTCTTTTTTTAGATACTGAAGTTAATCATTAAAGCTGAGTCTCAAATTACTATTACTCAGCCTAAATTTGCTAGTAAAATTTAGTCTTTGTGTGATTTTTCATTCTGTACTATTTTTATCTGTAAAATGAAACCGTAAAATAACAGGTAACTGAAACTGTTGAATGGGGGTTGATGTGCAGCCTTCTGGGTGCTATTTGTTATCTGGAGGCTTTCTACTAAAGATTCTCTGCCTTTAGCTATGCAGTATAGTACATTCGAAAATTGCTTAATGATACAAAAAATTAAACTGTTTAAAAGTTTAATTACTGTGATCAATATTTTTCACAGATAGCATGAACAGTGCATAGCATATTTCTACAATGTATTATTTCAAAGTAATTTAGAACAGAAAGTTGCTCAGGTTGGATTTTATAGGGTTTTTTTTCCAGTTCCTGGAAAAGATGATTTGTCAATTTAGTGGGAGTTTTTAACTAGTCTTTCATTCTTTATAGCTTGTGTTTGTGTTGAAAGTTAGTAAAACATCACATGCATTAAATGGAAACTTATGCATGGATTGACAATGATTGATTTGTGTAGTTCTGTAAGTGTTCATTATAGTTTATATGTAAAGCCTAACTTTGAACTAAACTCTGCTTAGTCTCTAATATGAGTATGTAGAATAAAGTGCTAAAACATGAAGTTTTATCTTCAGGTTTCCCTATGGGCCTTTCTGTTGATAAGAAAATGCTGTGAGGGCTAGTAACGAGAACAGCTGAGAGAAGCAGTATGTTTATTACCCTTCCCTTTTGTATCGCCTCACCTAGTTCCCCTCCTTCAGTTCCCCTCCTTCATTGTGGGTCTGCGTAGCAGCTAAATGTAATTCCCATTGGCTGAGGCTTTGGTGGGAGGGGTAAGTGGTTTTGTTTTTCTCTGCCTGTATGATCTCACTCTTACTTGCCTCTGAACTTAAAGCTGTAGGTTCTTTTCAGTTTCACCTTGCATAGAGGATTGTTTACATTCAGTTTCCTTTGCTGTGCCTTATGAAAGTAACTGTTAGCTTTGGTTGCTCAGACCTCAACATACAAAGTTATTAACACAAAGGATTCTATTGTATTTGTTTTAACAGACTTTTTTAACTGGAATAAACAGCTTTTGGGAGACAGATCTTCTACTTCTGAACTGCCTTCACCATTGCCACATTGTTTTATCTAATGTGCTACAAGGATGAGCCCAGCATTTGGAGCTATGGAAGTGGAGCACTATGCCAAGGGAGTCCTGCTCGAGCCTTTTGTCCACCAGGTTGGGGGTCACTCCTGTGTCCTCCGGTTTAATGACAAGACCATCTGTAAACCCCTCATCCAGAGGGAACACCAATTCTATGAGACTCTCCCAACAGAAATGCGTAAATTCACTCCACAGTATGAAGGTATGTTATGAAACCTTAGAAAGGGGTTGGGCTTTTTCTCTTTTGTGAATCCAAGTGTGCTCTGTTTCCTCTAAAATCTCTTCTGTGCGGAAGAGATTTTAGGGGTTTTCTTTTCATGTATTTTGATGTTGTCTGAGCCAGGCTGTGGAGATGCAGGGTGGAGATGCTTGCCAGTGGGTCTTTGGGCTGACTAACACAGCATTAGAGTAGAGCAACTCTGCTGGTGACAGCCCATATATCTCCCTTAGGCACAGACAGGTAAGTAGTTAACAGCTTGTAAATGTTCTCAGTAATACTTTCATTTTTATTTCTGATTTTAATTTTTTATTATTATTATTATTTTGTTGCCTCTTGTTTAATGTGTGTCTTCAGGGGCTGGGTAAGATTGCCTGAATACATGTTTTGTGGAAGTTTAGCTGTATTGTTTTGTGTTTTGGGTTGTCCTCTAACTCTCCTATATTAATCACTATATCTAACGTCAGCATAGCAAAGAAAGTTGAAAAGTATCTTGTTAAACATTTGCAGTTTGTTTCTGCCCTTAAGGAAACGAAAATTCCTGGCATTTAGATAGGCAAGGATCAAGTAGCCGTGATGAGGCTGAGTCAGATGGTATGTAGGAGTGGAAATTCCAGTTCTTTTAAGCATTGCACTAGTTAAACAAAATGCTTCTCTCTCTTTGTGGGGTATTCCATTAACTGCTGTCTGGTGATTAATTGATAAAATAAGTCTGAAGCATTTATTCATTTTGAATTGCTTTTTAAAGCATTTTAGACTTGAACACTGAGTAAGGGTGGCCAAGTGTCTTTCGATATTGATTGTAAAATTGGAGGAGGACTTCAGAGAAGATGTTTCAAAGTTATATTGTTTCAATGTTCACATACTTGCTGAGAGGTTTGAACACATCTTATTAAAAGCTCTTTTGGAATTGTTGAAGAAAATGTGGTCTATAAATGATACTTTACAAAATGTTGTAGAACAATTGTACTAGTATATGTGGTTTTTCTTTTTTTGGGGAGTGTGGGAGGGATTTAGGGGTAAGGGGGCCTCATTTGGTCCATCTCTGTTGTTTTTTCCAGGATAAAGCCAAAGGCCATTTGCTAGCTGGCTCCCCCATTTTTTCCTGTAGTCCTTTCCTATGTGGCAGCAGGACTGTCAGTCAGAGCTTCTGCACTCCCTACCCCAGCTACTGTAGGTCCCAGAACCGCCTGCCCTGCTCAGAAGTGCCAATCTCTCGCCGAGAACTCTCCCCTCCGGCCGAGTGATGTGCTGCAAGAACTGTGCAGATTGATTGATTTGAGGATAAAGAGAAAGGACTGAGAAAAAAAATAAAAAAACATTCAGCCAGTTGTTACGGCTTCTTCGATAATCATTGAAACTTTCTAATATGGCACTGGGGGCAACCCTATCAGAACTTTCCTCTAAGACTCTTAATATACAATGCAGTGTTCTAGAGACGTTTGAGATGAGGAGGAAAAAATGCTTTCGAGGTTCACCATGTTTCTATGTACTACAATCAGATTTGCTTTGTATTGCTTTTTGTTCTTTATTTCACAAGACTGCTGCATAACCAACATCAATAAAATATATACCCCAAAAAGGGGGAGGGGGGGGAGTGTAAAATTAAACGTGGTGATTCTAAGTGGAAGCCTTTGAACTAGTATCTGTTGTAATGTGTGACGTTTTTCTTGTTTTGCTCTGCTTGCAAGCCTTTCCTTGCCCTTGGAATCTATTAACCCGCAAAAAAATCTGGATAAATGCTTTTTGCTTTGCTGTCATGCAAAACTTAAAGCTTTTGGTGTTTCTATGCAGGTTATTTTTCACTGCAAGATGTAAATATAAAATGTTTTACATCTCTCCTAGGGTCAGACCAGTCAGACTTTTTTTTAAATTAATAAAATTTTTCAATAATTGAAATCGTCTCCTGTTATTATTTGATTCCTATTTGACTCTGTGCATCAGAGAGAAAAAAATCTCTTCTGTCACTATTGTTTTGTCTACATGATAAATTGTCTTCTCTGTGAGGTGTCATTTTGTCTAGATGTTTTGATATTTGTTAGGTTGACAGATGAGTTTTGGCCTGTGGCAAGATAAAAACTAAGGACCTGGGTAAGAGAAAAACCAAAAGTTGCTATATTCTTTGTGTAAAATCATGTTGCATAAAGTGTTTGCGTGTCATTTCAATGATTGCTAACTGGTCATCTCCTTTCTTTCCCCAGGCGTGGTGTCGGTGAGCTTTGAAGAGGATGAAGATGGAAATCTGTGTCTAATAGCCTATCCATTAAATGGGGACCATGATAATTTGGAAAGCATAGATAATTCTGACTGTGAACCCAAAAATAAGTTGTTACGGTGGTCTAACAAAAAGACTGTATTATTAGAAAATGACAAGATAACTAAAGAATGGGTCCGACAGCACAGGAAAGAGGAAAAAATGAAAAGGTAGGTCAAAAGGAAATGAGTGTAAAACTTTGAAACATAACCTCCATGTGTTTAATTTTATTCATATCTGTTCTGATGCAGATATGAATAAAATTAAATACATGGGGACTATGTTTCAATGCTAGTATGGAGGTTTTTATCCAGTCTTTCTGTTTCTTCTGCCATATGTCTCTTTCTCCCACTCTCATTTGTTTGTCTCTTCTTCTTCCACTGTGAAACACTTTCAGTAGCAGAAGTGGTTTCCATTCAGGCGAGTTTCATTTGAGCCCCTTCACAATTATATCTTCTCAGTGGTCAGTCGAGGAAGGTTCTAGGATTCTGGTTATTTTCTAACTGTAGTGTCTGCAAAAGCATGACTGTGCAAGAGAAAAATTCAGCTACGCTGAATGAGTCTACTGGAATCTTTTGCATGGGTGAATGAGGAAAAATGCAATTAGAGGTAAAGCAGGATTCCTGGAAACCTGTTCCCAATTCAAATCCCCTGATCTGTGATATACTGTAGTGGCAGTTACCAGAGAGCTGTAACAAAATGGAAATCTGGAAAACTTCTAGCTGTGCCCTGCATACTCTATCTAAGTAGTACAAGCAGATGAGGTATTCTGTAGATCTCATTACTGTTTGTTTCATAGGGTCTGTTGAAGTCTGCAAATATAAATTAGCATATAGTCAGATTGTGGAAGCAGATTTACAAAGTCTGAAATATCAGCAATGGGAATCTTGCCCAGACCCATGTATAATGAAGTAATGGATTTTGCCAGCTGTTGGTAGAAGTATTTTGAGATACATATGAATGGGCTAATTGAAAGCATTGAGTGGTTGAGAGTCAGCAGTGTATAATATGTAAAGCTTGAACAAATTATATCTTTTCCTTTTGAAAGTAGGGTACGTACTTTCTCCATTTGGCTTCTGACTTCTTACTTTTTTTGTTTTCTAGTCACAAATTAGAGGAAGAATTTGAGTGGCTGAAGAAATCTGAAGTCTTGTATTACAGTGTAGAGAAAAAGGGGAATGTCAGTTCACAGTTTAAGCATCATAACCCTTGGAGTATGAAATGTCACCAGCAGCAGTTACGGCGGATGAAGGAAAATGCAAAACATCGGAACCAATATAGTATCCTTTCCTGAAGTCTCTCCCACAACAGCAGAACAAGGAGGGATTCTGCTTTTCTTTTCTTAGCAAAGCCTCCCCCCCCCCCCAAAAAAAAAAAAAAAAAAGAAAAGGCCCAGCCCAGACTCTGTAGTTGTAACACTGAGAATGGGATTATCTGAAACCATGGTTTGTCAGATAGAAGGTGACTATGAAGGGATCGTTACTCTGCCAGAATTTGGGCTTTCCCAACACTTAAACACATCTGTGCTGGGCAACTCAAGGAATCTACTTTAGTATGAGTCTCTGTTAGTGGAAAAATTTCCAGCATCCTAGGTGAAGTGATCACTGACTAGACAGGTTTACTAATGCATGAGTTTAGAGGTGTGGAGTTCTGCTGCTTCTTTCCTTGGCATGAGCAGTTATGAGATTTGTTGCATATATTAGGATGATGTCAAAGGATTTAGCCTCAACTCCCCCACCCTCACAATTCCAAAAATGTATCTTCTCAGATTTTTTTTTTAAAGTATGAGGGGATTGTTTTTTAATTAAAGTAGTCAAATGTGGAACATTTTGATTCCTTGAGTGAGAAAATAGCAGTACTTTTGAAAACTTTTTTTATACAGGCTAGTCCTTTGCTGCCAGCAGCTTCCTAATTTCAGCTAATTTTTTAGTGAAAGCAAACTGAACCTAAAATATTATCTGGGTTTATAACTGAGAAAAGATGAAAATCCTTAGTAAATGCAAGCTCCTAAAAGCAGAAGCAGATTATACTAATTGGCTCTGAGAATGTAGGATTGATCATGTGATGGAAAATGAGATTTCCTTGTTCTGTTAGTGCCAGTGCAGCCATCAGAGCACGCACTCTTAACTCTAGTAAAGACAAAAGGAGTCTATATGCCTGTGAACCTTTAGAGAAGTGGTAGACAGCCCGCTGGTCGGAAGCCGCCCATCAGGGTAATCCGCTGGCAGGCCATGAGACAGTTTGTTTACATTGACCGTCCGCAGGCATGGCCACCTGCAGCTCCCAGTGGCCATGGTTTACCGTTCCTAGCCAATGGGAACTGCGGGAAGCGGTGGCCAGCACATCTCTGTAGTCTGCGCCGCTTCCCACAGCTCCTGTTGGCTAGGAATGGCGAACCGCAGCCACTGGGATCTGTGGGTGGCCGTGCCTGTAGACGGTCAATGTAAGCAAACTGTCTCGCAGCCCACCAGTGGATTACCCTGACAGGCCACAGGTTGCTCACCGCTGCTTTAGAGTGATGTTGGTTCTCTTCCATAATAAGGCACAAAGAACCTTGAATACATTCTGCTTGCAACTGGCACGGATGCTGTAAAGATCTTAAGACCTACATGCTTAGGGAAGGGAATCTTGTATGTGAAGAGTTTGGGTGATTGGATCACTAAAAATGTGTATGCATAAACGTAATTAACCTGTTAGAAACATGTAGAACGATTAATGCAAATAGAATTCTCCCAGGGGTTAGCCTCACAAGTGCTAAGTTCCTAGCTAGATAATTTAATGGGCCCCTATTACCATAGTATCTGAGGTCTTCCCAAATATTTATGAATTTATCCTCATAACCCCTTTGTGACACAAGGAAGTGTTATCCCCTCATTTTAGAGATGAGGACCCAAGGCACAGAGAATTTTAATGACTTTCCCAAGGTCATGAAAGGCAGAGCAGGAAATTGAATCCATATCTCGTGAATTCCAGTCCAGTGCCTTCATCACTAAAACGTTTTTCCTCCCTTTATGGAAATGGTGTCTGCTAGGTTTACTCAGTCCAGGGACAACTTAAAATTAGTCTGTGGATTGCCAGAATGTGGCCAGCCTTGTAAATAATGCAGCCCGTAGTGATTTTCACCTCTAATTTGGAGGTGCTTGTAGAGTGAGAGAGAGCAGTGCAAGTTGGAACCTATAGTCTCTTTGGACGTCGCATCCAGTGAAAGACTAGGTCATGTGCAGTCTACTTTGTTTAATACAAAGTAGGTGTATCCTTTTGGTTCTTGCTAAGTTGCTAGCGCAGTCATGATTGGACAAAGGTTGGATGCCCCTACTTTTAGCCGTTTCTCAGTTTTATTTTTTTAACTTTTGCTGACTGCTAAGAAACGCCACCACTACCTCCACTTGGAATGGGGCTGTCAGAATGCTTTTTAAAGCATTTCCTTATTTCTTTATTGTAAGGCTTTTTCCTTAACAAGTCAGAATTTATCTTGCTGGAAAATCTAACCTCCCGATACGAAGTGCCATGTGTGTTGGACCTTAAAATGGGAACCCGGCAGCATGGAGATGATGCATCAGAAGAGAAGAAAGCTAACCAGATCCGGAAGTGTCAGCAGAGTACTTCAGCAGTTATTGGGGTCCGAGTGTGTGGCATGCAGGTGAGTCTGAAATGGATTGCGGGTAGGGATGGGAATCAAACAGGCTATATTTGAAGAGACATTTTTTAAACACTTTCTACTCGTACCTTTTGTGGTTTGGTACTATTAGCAAAGACTCTAACTTTCTTCTGAAACAAGCCTTCATCTGCTCAGAATTGAGGAAAATATCTGCTTCCCAGAGTTACAAGTGTGATTCACTGGTAATAGTGGGAATGTGAGCTCAGTAATTTTCCAGCCAATCACAAACAAACTGCATTATCTTATTAAGATGGCAATAGGAAAATGAATTTTGTTGCTTTCTTAATCCATTGTATTCTTTGTATTTGTAGTTTTAGACATCTCCTTATTATCCAATCATCCCACTTCATGCCCCTACCCTTGAGAGGTCCTACCTTTCATTCACTTTTCTAACTGAAGGAAATTTGATGACTTTCTTCAGAGCACACCAGTGTCACTAATCAATCAGAGGAGCGACTGCATAGCAACCTGCAGCTCTCCCTCTGCATCACAGTGTGTTTGTCCTGTGAGCTGGAGATCAGAAAACAAACCTGTCTGTCTTCTCTCACTGTGCATGGGTCTTACTATTTGGCTGTCAGAACAACAGCAACAACTCTTATAGTTACTACTATCCTGGAGACTTGGAAAGTCTGGATTCTTTTCACTGCCGAAAGTAAACTTTGTGTAATGTGTAAACAAGAAGTTGATCATTAAATATGAGTGATAAGATTGCAGTGCAGATACAATGAGGGAGCAGCTTAGGCTTTCATTTAAAGTAAAACCCTGCAGCTTGCATATCTCTGGCAACTGAGTGACTTGATTGAGTCCTAAGAAATGCCTTAACTGCTTCACTACAGCTCTAGTGGTGTTGAAGAGCCACCACTGCTGCTGTGAAGTGGAGTGAGGACTGTCCATTCTTCTCCTTCCAGCTTCTGTGTGGGAGAGTTAAGCCTCTTTCCATTCATCCGTAGATGTTGGCAGAGAGAGGGCATGTTTTTTTTTTCCCAGTGGCCTTAGTAGGTGGAGAAAATGACTTCTCTACCCACTGCCATTCACAAATGTTCTGTATGGCAATGGACAGTTCTGTGGGGTACTTCCTTTTCCATCCAGTAGACTCCCCCAATGCCTGATGTGTTCGCTCAGCACTTCCTGCTCTGTTCGGGAAAGTGAGTATTCCTGTGACTGGCACTCGGCTCACCTAAACTCATGTATCGAGAACAGAGAACCTGTCAGCAGAGATGGACGGGGAGGAGTGCCACATTTGTTCACCACCATATTGGTGCTCAACTAGGATAAAGGTTCTGGTTTCTTGTTGCAGCCCATTTAGCGTGTGTGCCCTTCAGACATAGAGGCCTCTGCTGGAGAAACATACAGAGCTGTGGAGGGTGGTTGTTCGATTTACAGGTCTCTGCCCTGTAAATATAGACTCCACCTGATTTGTGGGTTTGATGTAAATGATGTTCTCGGTTTGTAGGAAAAAGCAATGATTACTATTTGCTTAAAAATACCCTTTTCTTCTGTATGGGAGCTTGCTTCAGTGTTTCATATGGGAAATTGCTGTCATTCAGACTCCCAGCAGTTCTGGGAATAGGTTTGGTAAGGCTGCCAGCAGAGGCATGCAGTAGTTGCTAATGGAGTGAGTGATATGGAGTGGCTGCCCTACATGTTGTAACTTGACTTCAGAAATCTTGGCCTCAGCCTTCCTAATCTTACTTAAACTCTTCATCCGTTTTTTCAAAATGGAAAAGCTCAAGTCTAAGCCGGAGGAATTTTCAGTTTCCTTTGTGACTAGCAATACCTCAGGTATTGGTGGGCCTGTGGTGGCTAGGATGCTTTCCCCTCGAACTGCATAAGAGCTGTTTTAAGAGACAAACACATCATCTTGGTAAAACTTTTTTTCTCTGCTGGGACATTGTTAATTTTTCTGGAGTATGATTCAGAGTTACCATTGCTGGCAATCCAACCATTCCTTTTGTTCCTCTCTCTCCTATACAGGTCTACCAGACAGGCACTGGCCAGTTAATGTTCATGAATAAATACCATGGGCGAAAGCTTTCAGTCCAAGGATTTAAAGAAGCACTTTACCAGTTCTTTCATAATGGCAAATACCTGCGCAGGGAACTCTTTGAACCAGTTATAAAGAAATTGACTGAACTCAAATCTGTCTTAGAAAAACAGGAGTCTTACCGTTTCTATTCCAGCTCCTTGCTGATAATTTATGATGGCAAGGAGTTGCAGGAAGTGACTGTGGACTCAGACCCAGAGGACTTAGAGGATCTCTCAGAGGAGTCTTCGGATGAATCAGCTGGAGCATATGCGTACAAGCCCACTGCTAGTACTGTTGATGTCCGTATGATAGACTTTGCCCACACGACCTGCAAGTACTATGGGGAAGATAGTGTGGTGCATGAAGGCCAAGACACAGGTTATGTTTTTGGACTTCAGAACTTAATAGGTATTATTAAAGAAATAAGAGACGAAAGCAGCGAATAAACAGTTTGAATGCACATCAGTAGAAAGCACTATAGTGACTCTTTGTATTCCAAAATTATTGGCCACTTTCTAGTGGTAGGAATCTTTACAGACTCTGTTGGGTTGGTCCCAACAGAGTCAGACTTGTTCAGCGGAGGGCATTTACTTACAATGGTGCTGGACCTAGCACTGGCAAATCTTGGTATCCTTATTTATTTTAACTCTTTCTTAAACATTCCATATTTGATTATTCAAATACCTCTGTTATCCCGGTGTGTATATGTTCCAATAAAATTCTTTTTGTTCATTGTAAATGATGATGGTGTCATTGCTGGTAATTAGGAAAGAGAATCAGAGTTCCCAGATCTTCCCAGTCATATAGTACAGAAACTGGATTTGATCACTGGATATTTAGGGGCAAATAATAAATTATCTTAAAAATATCCAAATAATTGTTTTTATAGTAATTCAGGATCTCATTACTATAAATCTCGTGGGGGTAAATAGCCCCATTTGGATAGTTTGTACAATATTACCATAAAGATAAATTGAACCAAAGCATGAATAAGAACCCCTCAAAGGATTAACCTTCAGCTTAGTTTGAGTTCAGTCACAGCTATTGATGGATTGCTGCACAATATGAAAACCCATCCCCTAAAGGGCTTAAAATCTAATTTGAGACAAGATGCAATAAGCAAGTGTGACGCAGTGAGGGAAGACGAGGGGAACAAAGATCACCCAGTTTCAAATTAGCTATTGCACGATCTGATGATGCCAAATCATCTTCAGTTTTTAAAAATACATATCCGCTTTCCCCAGTTATGTACAATCAAACCGTCACAGATTGGCTGATCTATCGTACATGTCACAGTAAAGGTGGCTCTTGAGGGATTTGAGGAAAGAGAGGGTAATGGCCTTATGGATCGATTCATGGACAGAGTCCCATGCACAGGGGGCAGCATGGAAGAAAAGGCTAAGGTGTTTATGTGGAAGCAGTTGACATACGTGCAGGTGAAGCCGGCATTGATGGCAGAGTAGATGAGGTGATGTGACAAGAGACAGAGCAGACAAGTGAAGAGATTAAACAAAGGGAGCGATGTTGGCAGAATGGGCCAGGAAGATGATCTTAGCAGTTGTATTCAAATGCATCAGAGGGGAGTGGGATGTATGTATTGGGGGAGAGGAGGATGTTGCAGTAGTCACGATGGAAGATTGGTTCTGCTATTCTTTGGTCTCTTACTGACACATTGATTTCCAGGCAAGGTGATTTCCGGGCAACACATTGAATCCCTGGGTGATGTTATGGTCCGCTATTCAAAGCCTACAAGTTGCTGATTTTCTTCTGACCATACTTACCTGTTTAAGGTCTGAGGCTGCTTAATATTCTGACAATGCTATTCTAAGTCTATTATAGAGGTGTACTAAGTCTTTCCTGTCAGTTGTTCTCATAGTTTTGGTTTCTTATAGTGGACGTCAGTTTTTGGCAGTAGTTACACATCAGTTCACGTTAAATTCCAACATGCAATTAACTTGTGGAACTCACTGCTACACAATATTATTAAAGCCAAAAAAGCTTAACACGGTTCAAAAAAATTAGCATTTTTTACGTACAATGAGAATTCACACTTAGATGTGATTAAATAAAAATGTGTTGGATTTTAGGGTGTAACCCCTAACTATGAACTGCCTATGATTCAGGAGCAACTTCCCTGATGGGCACGTTAGTCCATCGTTCACTACTGCATTTCTTGCATTTTCCTCTGAAGCATCTGGTACTGGCCACAGAAGAGATGCTGGATGTGATGGAGCACTGCTGGGCTGGTATAGGCCTCGCTGTTTCTGTGTAACTACCCACGACATCAGCGTGAATACCAGATAAATGAACCCTAAATAACCTTTGCATTTTTCAATTTCAAAATGCTTTATAAGAATTAACCAATGAAATACTCCTCCACCTCTGTGAGGGATGTGAGAAAATAACGCAATGAGTTGAAATACCAAAGTGGGAGAGGATGGGTCACTCACTGCAAAGTGTTGCTGGCTTTTCAGCTTCATTTTTAATAGTGTTCTCATGTCTGTTAACAAACCAATGAAAAAGCTCTCTGCATGTGTTGCAGTCACCTGTCCTTGTGTATAATCATGCACCTTCTGCAGGTGTCATACTCCGCAGCCCAAGTTAACCTTGTCTATGCTCTTTCTAAAGTATGCAAGGTGAAAAGGAATTGGTAATGATTGACATTTCAGTCTGCTTTATTATACATGGACCTTACTGTGAACAAATATAATAGGTTCCCTCTCAAAGGAGTTGGGTCTAATGTAACTCAAGCATTTAGTGACTCCAGAATGAGCTTCACTTCACTTCAAGTGAATTCTCCCATGCTTCACTTCAAGCCAATTGAGGATCCCAGGCTGGAGACAAAAATGGTAGTGCACTAGTTGGCGATTTGGGTTCAGCTTTACTTGGATTTCAATGGTCTCATTTGACCACCACATGGCCAACAGTCTCCGATGAAGGGAGGCTTTGGACCTAATGTAACAGGAACAGTGCTGGTCAGAACTGGAGTACTTTGGCGGTGGGGAAGTGGAAAGGATCTCATGTAGCACCTGCCTGTAAGGTAATAGTGCTATTAATCCATCACTTTTATCAGTGTCACCTGTCTTATGGTTATATAGATAACATACCAGGATTGCAATGCAGACAAAACACAATTGGAGGAGGAAATGCAGATCAAAGGAACTTCCTGGACATGAAGGAATTGTGGGTGGGCGTGGAAAATGGCATGACTAACACCTGTGTCATTTTAAAAGGCAAAACCAGAGTGTCCCGAGGGGAAAAATGTATTCTACAGGTTTGGTTAAAAAATATATAGCCAGTATATTGAGCTGGACATCTCCTTTTGGGATGGCTGGAAGGGGAAGACTGTGTTACTCACTTTTTTTAATCCTAAATCATGTTGCTCAAGGATTAAAAGACGTAACCTAGACAAAAGGGGGAAGAGAGCTGAATGACAGTATTATTTAGCCTAGCAAGAAAGCCTGCATTTTGACCCCTGCCATCTTGTTCAGAAGTTCCACCTTGCAGCCTCTTATGTTTGAACAGTGCCAGTTACATAACTGCCTCCTCAGAGCTTCCTCATGTAAAGCACTGTCTGTAGGTGGGAGCACAGAGTGTGATTTCAAATACTGTGTCCACAGTCCAGAAATTGTCACTAACTGACCCCATTGTTGGGAGTCCCAGAAGAGAGACTAAGGCTGGTACAAGTCATGAAAACTGGGTACCCACTTCCAGTCAGAGAGAACCCCTCTGGATGAGGGCTGGGGCAGTGTGTGGGGAGCTGCCCTGTTGTGCCTGTTCTGTGAATACAGAGCACTTCATCCTCCAGGCTGTCAGCACAGGATACCCCAGTGCAATAGGCACATTTTTGCTAGGAAGATGTGAATGAAGGTAGGAAATGCCACCAACATGAGCTGACAAATAGGGCCTGGCTTTTTTTCCCCTTTTTTCTCTCCCCATGGTTATACAAGGGAATGTGTGGGGCTGGTATGACCTTAATCCCAGCAGTTAATCCCATCACCTTAATCCCATCAGACAGGCTGAAGTCACAGGGACTCTTTTGCAGACACTCCAGTGATATTCCTGTCAGTTTTTTGGCAGCAGCTGGGGGTGATGTCTCATGCGCTGAATATCAGGATTTTTGTAGCCCGTAGTTTGTGTCAAGGTGCCAGCAGCAGCAAATGCTGGGGAGCATGTGCAATGAACAAATGGTGGGACACGCTCACCATAGAAATCTGTGTTTCCTGTTCCATTGCTGCAGGCTACTATCTCCTCCATTGATAACTGCTCCCTAGACACTCCACGAGCAGTTTCCAAGGGCACCACAAAAGGCAGGTTAAAATTGCTCTAATCCTTTCACTAATGCGTGAGTCACTGCAAGCATTAGCTGGGAGGCATGTAACTCAGGAAAGACTTTTGAAAAGGTCATTTGAATGAAAAATTCTCATCAACACGGCTGCCAAAGACACCAGAAAGGCCTAAGGAGAGGTTCCAACTGCATGGTGAGGGGACGGGGTCTAGATGTGGGGAGGTACTCGCTGTCCTGGCTAATTGGGTGTTCTGCACTGCAGGTCTGGATGCACAGACCCATAGGCCTAAGGGTTGCCCCCTTAGTAGCCACAGACTTCCTCTGTGGGACTTGGCGGGTGGGGGGGGGGCATGCAAAGCTGCACAGGCATGGACTAGCTGAAAAAGGGAGTGTGTTAAGACAGTAGCTGGTCCAGAAGTGCAGAGCAGGAGATTGCCTGTTCCACAGCAGAGAGAACTGCATGCCTTGATGAGGCTTCTCATATGACCTGTGTGTCTGGGAAGGTGCCACGAGGACTTTGAGATATGACAATTGTGATGGTCTCTGACTCTGCTCCAGCAGCTGTTGTGCCTGGCTAGGGGTGCCTCTCACCTCACGCTCAGAAATTTGTAGTCCACTAAGGAGTTGGGAGGTTCTGTACAATCTCCCTGAGCAGTAGGGCACAAAGGGATGATGGGTATTGGTTGCTGATGCAGGAAATCCTGTTCAGTAATTTTATGGTGTAAGCCTCTCTCTCTTTTTGTTGGAGCAGATCTCAAACACCTGAGCTAGAATGAGGGACTTCTGCTCTGGAGACAGCAGCTGCTCCATGCCACCAGCTGCAACCCTGGCAGTTAGGCCAGTTTGCTGCGTGGCCTCCTTGGATGGCATGCACTGACCAGCAGATCATGTGCTGGCATTGGATGCATTTGTACCAGGCATTTTCCATTTCTGTGCTGCACTGAGAGAGCCTGCCAATGAGTAAACACATTTACTCACTTAGAGCGCTCTCCCTCTCTCCATAGCAGATAAAGCAGCTGTTTGGCTGCTGATTATGGTACTTTGTACACTTCACTTCTGTATTTCCCTGGGCTGTTTCTTGCCCAAGTTGCATAAAAGGGAAGAGTCAGCAAATACCTGGCCCTGCACGTTCAAGATCCAGCCAAGGGAGGTGACGTGGCCACAGAAAAGCCGATACATGTCTTCAGAAATCTGCCTGAGCAGCAGGGCCACCAGTGATCGCACTGATGAGAGACTCTCACAGATGGTCACTGATATGAGTAAGTCCTCTCACACACCCGGAGGTGGGTAAAGATAGCGAGACCATGGCAGAGAGCTTCGATGACTTGACCAAGGCTACAGTAGGAATTGATGGAAGGAGCTCAGCAGCATTTGACTTCCAGCCCTGAGTTAGACCAGGCAGCCGCTTCTCTCGCTCCCATTTAAGCTGATAACTGCTTGGGTTTGTTTTACATTTGGTGACGCAGGGTAGGATTTTTCAAAGCACGTAGGTGACTTAGAAGCACAAGTCCTGAGTGGAGGTCCTGGGGACATGTTACCCTAAGTCACTTACGGTATGTCCGCGCTGCAATGTAAGCCCAGGGTTCCAACTCAGGTTCAAGCCGCCCCCCCGCTCCACTTCTGTCTACATATAAATCACACTAACCCAGGGCTTGCACCCACGGTCCCACAGGAAGGGAGGGTCCAAGCCTGACTCAAGGCAGGACCCAGTGTTCAAGCCCTATTGCTTTGCAGTGTAGACTCAACCCCACTCGACTTGTGCTCTGTAAGTCTGTTAAAAATATCCCATAATCCAACAGGCCAACCTTCTTAGTCCTCTGGACAGTCAAGTTTGATGGACAATTGTGTTTTCCCATGCTGCACCACAAACAAAGGGCTAAAGTAGCCTCATTTTGGGAGGTCGGTAGGAGTCTAGGTTACAGACAGTTTGATGCGGGCCCGCATAACACAGCGTTCAACAATTCCTAATGTGGCTATACAAATAAAAGTGTAGACACACTCAAGCCCCAGGTCCACAAACCCAGGGTCTGCCAACTCGAGTTCTACTAATGCTGACCTTATGTTGCTGAGCCCTGGTCTACACTACAGGGTTAGGTCGAATTTAGCTATGTTAGGTCGATTTTTAAAATGAATGTGTCTACACAACCAACCCCATTCCATCGACCTAAAGGGCTCTTAAAATCAACTTCTGTACTCCTCCCTGGCGAGGGGAGTAGCGCTAAAATTGACCTTGCTGTGTCAAATTTGGGGCAGTGCAGATGCAATTTGACGGTATTGGCCTCCGGGAGCTATCCCAGAGTTCTCCAATGTGACTGTTCTGGACAGCATTTTGAACTCCAATGCACTAGCCAGGTACACAGAAAAAGCCCTAGGAAATTTCATTTCCTGTTTGGTCAGCCTGGTGAGCTCAGCAGCACAGGTGACCATGCAGTCCCCCCAGAATCGCAAACAAGCTCCAGCATGGACTGAAAGGGAGACACTGGATCTTATTGCTGTATGGGGAGAAGAATCTGTGCAGGCCGAACTTTGATCAAAGAGAAGAAATGCTAATATATATGCCAAAATCACACAGGGCATGGTGGAGAGAGGCTACAACAGGGACACACAGCAGTGCCAAGTGAAAGTTAATGAGCTCAGGCAAGCCTACTAGAAGACAAAGGAGGCAAACGGTCGCTCCGGGTCAGAGCCCCATATGTGCCGCTTCTATGATCAGCTGCATGACATTCTAGGTGGGGACCCTACCACTACCCTACCACTGTCTGTGGACACTTGCAAGAGGGGAGTCTCATGTGACAGGGAGGAGGATTTTGTGGAGGAGGAGGAGGAGAATGCGCAGTAGGCAAGCAGTGAATCCGTTCTCCCCGGCAGCCAGGATCTTTTCATCGCCCTGGTGCCAATACCCTCCCAAGGTGGGATCCCTGACCCTGAAGCCGGAGACAGCACCTCTGGTGAGTGCACATTTGTAACTACAGTACAGGGTTTAAAAGCAATAGTGTTTAATGTTTGATTTTCCCTGAAGACTTGGGATGCAGCCACAGCCAGTACAGCTACTGGAAAAGTCTGTTAATGTGTCTGGGGATGGAGCAGGAATCCTCCAGGGACATCTCCATGAAGCTCTCTTGGAGGTACTCTGAAAGCCTTTGCAGAAGGTTTCTGGGGAGGGCTGCCTTATTTCGTCCTCCACAGTAGGACACTTTACCAAGCCAGAAGCAAGTAGTCTGGCATCATTGCAGCACAAAGCATGGCAGTGAATGGTCCTGGGTTTTGGTCGCATTCAAGCAACATTCGGTCTATATCTTTTTGTGTTAGCCTCAGGAGAGTGATATCATTCATGGTCACCTGGTTGAAATAGGGGAATTTTTGTAAGGGAACAGTAAAAGGACCCCGTTCATGCTGGGTTGTTTGCACTTGGCTAAAAGGGATCATCCCCGAGAATAGCCATGCGGCGGGGGGAGAGGTGAAGGGATCATCCCAGAGACTAGCCATGTGGTGGGGTCAGAGAGGTGTGTGCTGCACATCTACCCGAAAACCGCAGACCCTCCTTTTAAATGTGAAACCCAACCGGCATTGCTTGCTATGGGAAAGGATGGCGCTGCAGTTTGAAACCATTCCCATATGTTATGAAGGTGTAAGAAGCCACCCCCATGTACCAAAAGGCTTACCATGGCTGCCTGGAAACCGAATTCTGTTGCCCAGCCGTTTGTGATGTGTCACCATACTGGCAGGCACTCAATATAACAGGCAAAATGCGACGTTGTACCTAAAGCACATGTGCTGCCTGCTGTGAATTGCTTGATTCACTGTGAAAACAGTCTCCCTTTTGTTCTCAGAAATGTATCATCTTAAATTTTACTCTCCCTTTTTCTCTCCCCCCAGGTGCAATCTATACTCCCCCTATCATCTCTGTCCCTGAGGTTATCACAGATTAGAAGGCGAGAAAAAACACACTCACGATGACGTGTTTTCCGAGCTCATGCAGTCCTCCTGCACTGATAGGGCACAGCTTAATGCATGGAGGCATTCAGTGGCAGAGGCCAGGAAAGCATTACTTGAGCGCGAAGAGCAGAGGCAGGAGGCAATGCTGAGGCTAATGGGGGAGCAAACGGACATGATGAAGAGTCTGTTTGAGCTGCAGGAAAGCCAACAAGAGCACAGACCCCTACTGCATCCATTGTATAACTGCCTGCCCTCCTCCCCAAGTTCCATATCCTCCTCACCCAGACGCCCAAGAACACGGGGGAGAGGGGGAGGCTCCAGGCACCCAGCCACTCCACTCCAGAGGATGGTCCAAGCAACAGAAGGCTGTCATTCAAACAGTTTTGATTTATAGTGTGGCTACAATAAGCAATGTGGCCTTGTCCTTCCCTCCTCTCGCACCCCACCCCACCTGGGCTACCTTGTCAGTTATCTCACTTTTTTTTTTAATTAATAAAGAAAGAATGCGTGGTTTCAAAACAATAGTTACTTTATTTCCTTTGCCAGCTGTGATTGAAGGGGGGAGGGTGGTTTGGCTTACAGGGAATTAAAATCAACAAAGGGGACGGGTTTGTAGCGAGGAGAAACATACAACTGTCACACCGTAGCCTGGCCAGTCATGAAACTGGTTTTCAAAGCCTCTCTGGTGCGCAGCACGCCTAACTGTGCTCTTCTAATCACCCTGGTGTCTGGCTGCTCAAAATTGGCCACCAGGCAATTTGCATCAATCTCCCACCCTGCCATAAACATCTCCCCCTTACTCTCACAGATATTATGAAGCACACAGCAAGCAGAAATAACAATGGGAATGTTGGTTGCGCTGAGGTCTAACCTAGTCAGCAAACAGCGCCAGCAAGCTTTTAAATGTCCAAAGGCATATTTTACCACCATTCTGCACTTGCACAGCCTATAGTTGAATGGCTCCTTACTACTGTCCAGGCTGCCTGTGTACGGCTTCATGAGCCATGGGAGCAAGGGGTAGGCTGGGTCCCCAAGCATAACTATTGGCATTTCAACATCCCCAACGGTAATTTTCTGGTCTGGGAAGTAAGTCCCTTCTTGCAACTGCTCAAACAACCCGGAGTTCCTAAAGATGTGAGCGTCATGCACCTTTCCCAGCCTACCCACATTGGTGTCGGTGAAACGTCCCTTGTGATCCACCAGTGCTTGCAGCTCCACTGAGAAGTACCCCTTGCGGTTTACGTACTGGTTGGCAAGGTGGTCTGGTGTCAAGATAGGAATATGTGTTCCGTCTATTGCCCCACCGCAGTTAGGGAACCCCATTGCAGCAAAGCCATCCATATGACCTGCACATTTCTCAGAGTCACTACCCTTGATAGCAGAACATCAGTGATTGTATTGGCTACTTGGATCACAGCAGCCCCCACAGTAGACTTGCCCACTCCAAATTGATTCCCGACTGACCGGTAGCAGTCAGGTGTTGCAAGCTTCCACAGGGCTATCGCCACTTGCTTCTCAACTATCAGGGCAGCCCTCATCTTGGTATTCCTGTGCTTCAGGATGAGGGAAAGCAACTCACAAAGTTCAAGGAAAGCGGCCTTACGCATGTGAAAGTTTTGCAGCCACTGTGAATCATCCCATACTTGCAACACTAAGCAGTCCCACCAGTCTGTGCTTGTTTGCCGGGCCCAGAATCGCATTCCACTGTATCAACCAGCCCCACTGCCACCATGATGTCCCAATTGCCACAGCCCGTGCTTTCAGGAACGCCTATGTCCATGTCCTCATCACAATCGTCCTTGGTATCTCTTAGCCCGGGTTCTGCACATACTCCAGGATAATGCATGAGGTGTTGACAATGCTTGCAACAGCAGCGGTGAGCTGAGTGTGCTGCATGCTTGCCGTGGTATGGCATCTGCATGGGTAACCCAGGAAAAAAGGTGCAAAACGATTGCCATTGCTTTCATGGAGGGAAGGAAGGAGGGATGAGACACTGACGACATGTACCCAAAACCACCCTCGACAATGTTTTTACCCCATCAGACATTGGGAGCTTAACCCAGAATTCCAATGGGCAGCGGAGACGGCAGGAACTGTGGGATAGCTACCTACAGTGCACCTCTCCGTAAGTTGATGCTAGTCACGGTATTGAGGACACACGCCGCCGACTTAATGCGCTTATTGGGGACATACACAATCGACTGTATAAAATTGATTTCTAAAAATCGACTTCTATAAAATTGACCTAATTTCATAGCGTAGACACACCCATAGACTTTCCCTTAGACCCCTTTGAAGCCCCCACCCAGACTGGGTTATTAAATAAAAGCTGGAAGGGCCATTGCCTGCCCAGAGCAAACCAAGACTGAGGCAGAAACCGCTAAAATCAAAACTGCAACTCGTCCTAAGGGGAGCTGTGCAAATTCGCCCCCTGGAGAGGGAAAGCCCCTCACTAATAGACCCTCTACAAGGACCTGTGCTTACCTCTCTGAGTCAGAGGCTCCACTTACGAGTATTCTACAAACCATGTGTGAGTGTGGAGAGAACAGCAAGGAAACTGCCTGAATGACTAAGCCAAGTGTTTCTACCCCTACCCTGGCCTAGATCAAAGTGTGGAGCTTTCTGATGACACTGGCTGGAGTCCTCGGGGGGGCCAGCTTTTCAAAAGAACCAGCTCCCGCAGTCACAGGCAGGCTTTCCAAACGGTGCTGCTTGTGTCACAGTGAGAGCGGTAAAAAGAAAAGGAGTACTTGTGGCACCTTAGAGACTAACCAATTTATTTGAGCATATTTATTTGAGAAGCGGCAGGTACTCAACAAGTTTGAAAACCTCACCCTGATTTAGAAGCTTCCCGTGGGATCAGCTCTTGGGTCAGAGTTTCCCATGGGCTCAGCGCTGAGAACAGTGCCCCACGCGGGCTCAGCGCTGAGAACAGTGCCCCACGCAGGCTCAGCCCTCAGACTGACGACTCCCCCCACCCTCCTGCCAGGCTCAGCCCTCGGACCAGCGCTCCCCCACTCCCCCCCGCGGGCTCAGCTCTTGGTTTGGAGCCTCCCAAAGGCTCAGTTGTTGGATTTGGCTCTCGGAGCGTGGTCGTTTGGGATGTTTCTCCCTCAGCACAGTGGATGTGGTTTGGCTGGCGATAGGCTAGAGGAGACCCCCCAGGTCCTGCCACTGAATTCAGGACAGTTCTGAACACCTTGCTGAATGGTGGGGTTCTGACACCCCAGGGGACTGAGCCAACCAGCACAGAAAGGGCTTCTATTCCTCTCCATGGGACTGCAGTTGGGTCATGTGCTCTCCACCTTTCCAAGTTGTTTTTTCTCATGCTTCTAAGTTTTGTGGCTGTAATGTCAGCCATGAAATCAGAGCTGGGAAAGCCCTATTGGTCATATTCTTTCCCCTGGTGACACCTCCCAGGGGCCAGTACACTCTGTTCTCCAGGGCTCTCTTTTATCTGACCCCAGCAATGGAACTTTCCTTAGGGAGCCTGGTAGATTCTCCCCTCTGATAGGCTTTTTCTTGCCTGGGGAGTGTGTGCCTGGGCAGGCGTGGAAGGGCTGTAATATCTGTGCTCACTTCTGTGAGCTAAACTTAGACCCTGCTTGGCAACTGGTGGTGGTGCTAAGCCCTTGGGCACATAGCTGAGCCCGGCTTGGAGCCCTGAGCTCCCTGCCTGACTGGTATTTAACCTTTTGCAGAGGCAGGAAGAGTGGGAAATGCCCCTCCTCACATAACTTCCTCCTCACCCCCTAGCACACAGCTTGCTGTAGCCAGGAGCTGAAGCCAGAACCCCCAGCCGGCTGCTGCAGTTTCTGGGGCTGGATTGAATTCCCAGAGAGAGCGCAGGCTCCTGACAGCAGCCACGCAGGCGCAGGGCAAGGTGTCATCAGCTCATTAGCTGGGACTTGGATGTGAAGCCCAGCTGAGGCCTGCTGTGCCTCAGACATGTGGAGCCCTCGCTGCTGCTGGGCAAGTGGTGTCCCCTGCCGCAGCACCTGTGTCCTATGTTAGGAGACTGAGGCAAGGGCAGGCAAATGGGGGCTCTGAGGCTTTTCACATGCCCGCCCCCCAGTCCCAAGGGGAGCGCTGTGCTCTGCCTCCCCTGGGCAACGGGGCAGACTGTGTGTGTGACCTAAAGACTGCGCTGCGCTTTTCAGTCAGGGGACATGTCAGCCAGACATCATTTAATCTGAGCAATGCAGGCCCGGGCAGTGAGGACCCTTCTTTCCAGCGGGGAATGCAGGCAGCTCGAGTGCAGGAGCAGAAAAAACAGGGAGAAAATGGCTCACTAAGGTAAGTGAAGCCAGGGCTGGCTGTGAGCATAGCCGCTCTCCTGCGCTGGGCAAGTCCTGCACTGGAGGGGGGACAGAGGGAGAAGCGCTCGCAGCCACATCTCCCCCTGCCGGAGCTTGGAAGCCTGCTCTAGCTGGAGGCCCCAGCATGTCAGGCCATAGCGAGGGCTTGGCTTTCCGTGGGGTGCGGGAGGGGAATGGAGGCAGTGCAGGCAGTAGGGAGGGGGGAGTGCAAGGGGCGGGGCAGGGTCGTGCCCCTTGTCCAGGTTAGGCTGTACTGAAGGGGTGC
This sequence comes from Lepidochelys olivacea, assembly GCF_965140295.1. Classification (NCBI taxonomy): domain Eukaryota; kingdom Metazoa; phylum Chordata; order Testudines; family Cheloniidae; genus Lepidochelys; species Lepidochelys olivacea. The sequence goes on along the minus strand of NC_140417.1, from coordinate 24,601,395 downwards.
AGGTCGCATGGGACAGCCCGGGGAGGGTGTCTGAACACCCAGGACTGAGTATCCAGTGGCTGAGGAAAGATGTTAAAGTGCAGTTCTCCTCTGACTGGGCCCTTCTTACTCAGGCACCGTGCTGCTGGTGCTGTTGGGCTCAGAGCCTTTCTTTCTCCTCCCCGCCTCCTTCCCAGTGCTATCAGGGTCAGAGCCATTCCCTCCGCCCTGGCAACTACCGTCCTCAGAGCCGCTGCCCCCCCAATTCCACTGCTGGACTCAGAGCTGGTGCCTGGGGTGCTGCTTCAGAGCCACTGCCCCCTGAACCCCAGGCACTAGCTGACTCAGAGCCACTGCCCCTGGGCACTATGGAGTCTCATTTGTGACTGTAGAGACTAATGTGAGTTTTCAGTCCCCCTAGCTCTGCAGAGCCAACTCAGCCCCAGGGAAGGGAGCTGGAATCAATTCCTCCTTGTGCATCATCAGCAGAATCCCAAAGCCAGTCCCTTACCGCGCTGCAAACCCGCTGGCTGAAATGTCCTGCACAGGGGCAGCTGAAGGTGAAAGCAGCTCTGAACCCGATAACTGGGCCTGTAGGATCTTTACTGCTGCACTGGTGCTCAGGTAGGAATGAACCCCGACGACTCTCTGATCCCCAGGTGAACTGCACGCTGGCAATTAGAGAATAACTTTCCCTTTCTTTGGAAACTGATCTAGAGTCACTGAGAGTCAGTGAACACAGGGCCCCAACTGAAGGGAAAAGCCCAGACTTGCAGATGGAAGCAGGACTGAGGAATTCTGAGGGGAGACTGGCTTAGGAAAGTGGTCAGTGGAAGCATGTGACTAAAAGAACCAGCAGAGGAAAAGATGGGCTAGTGAAGGAGAAATAGAGCTCAAGAACAGGTTTGCGGAGTTGGAAAATGAAGAAGGGGCTCAGCAGATAGTCACTGAAGGTAGAAGGGCAAGGGAGAAGAGAAGAGCAGCTAGTCCTATAGGGAAAGGGGAAGAGTCAATGGAGACTACACCAAATATGAGCCCCAGGAGGATACAGGATGGGTTGAAGAGGATTACAAGGGAGGTCTATGTGATCGGGGACTGTTTACTGAGAAGAATAGACAGGTCTGTAACTAGAGCTGATCCAGAGAATAGAAGGGTATGCTGTCTTCCAGGTGCTAAGATACAGGATGTAGACCTGAGGTTGAAAAGGATCCTAAAGGGAGCGGGAAATAGTCCCCTAATTATCCTTCATGTGGGAACAAATGATACGGCTAGATTCTCGCTGGAAAGTATTAAGGGAGACTATGCTAGGCTGGGGAAGACGCTTAAGGAAATAGAGGCTCAGGTGATCTTTAGTGGGATTCTGCCTGTTCCTAGAGAAGGTGTGATAAGATTATGACTATCAACAGATGGCTTAGGCAGTGGTGCTATAAGGAGGGCTTTGGGATGTATGGCCACTGGGAGGCATTCATGGACAGAGGACAGTTCTCTCAGGATGGACTTCATCTGAGTAGGGAAGGAAATAGACTTCTAGGATGGAGGCTGTCACAACTGATTAAGAGAGCTTTAAACTAGGAATTTGGGGGAGATGGTTGGGGGATGTCCAGGTAATCTCCATGCCAGATTTTAGCATTGAGAGGGAAGAAAACAAAGTAAGAAAGGATACAGCCGTGGGTAGGAGAATGTATATAAGGAGCAAGGGCAGTGTGGATACCAGTCTAATAGGTTATACTGGCTGTAGAATGTCCGTGCCTCATAGGGTACAGAATGTGAGCGAGGCCAAACAGCAAAAATTAAGATGTTTGTTCACCAATGCGAGGAGCCTGGGTAACAAAATGGAGGAACTAGAGCTACTGGTGCAGGAAGTGAAACCAGATACTATAGGGATAACAGAGACCTGGTGGAATAGTCGTCATGACTGGACTACGGGTATTGAGGGGTATGTGCTGTTTAGGAAAGACAGAAATAAAGGCAAAGGTGGTGGAGTAGCACTGTATATCAAGGATGAGGTAGAATGTAAAGAAATAAGAAGCGATGGAATGGATAAGACAGAGTCCGTCTGCGCAAAAATCACATTGGGGAAGAAAACTATTAGAGCCTCCCCTGGGATAGTGCTTGGGGTGTGCTATAGACCGCCGGGATCTAATTTGGATATGGATAGAGCCCTTTTTAATGTTTTTAATGAAGTAAATACTAACGGAAACTGTGTGATCATGGGAGACTTTAACTTCCCAGATATAGGCTGGAGGACGAGTGCTAGTAATAATAATAGGGCTCAGATTTTCCTAGATGCGATAGCTGATGGATTCCTTCATCAAGTAGCTGCTGAACTGACTAGAGGGGATGCCATTTTAGATTTGGTTTTGGTGAGTAGTGAGGACCTCATAGAAGAAATGGTTGTAGGGGATAACCTTGGTTCAAGTGATCATGAGCTAATTCAGTGCAAACTGAACGGAAGGATAAACAGAAATAAATCTGCAACTAGGGTTTTTGATTTCAAAAGGGCTGACTTTCAGAAATTAAGGAAATTAGTTAAGGAAGTGGATTGGACTGAAGAAATTATGGATCTAAAGGCAGAGGAAGCCTGGGATTACTTTAAATCAAAGCTGCAGAAGCTGTCAGAAGCCTGCATGCCAAAAAAGGGGAAAAATTCATAGGCAGGAGTTGTAGACCAAGCTGGATTAGCAAGCATCTCAGAGAGAAAGCAGAAAGTATACAGGGAGTGGAAGATGGTAGGGATCAGCAAGGAAAGCTACTGTATTGAGGTCAGAACATGGAGGGATAAAGTGAGACAGGCTAAAAGTCAAGTAGAGTTGGGCCTTGCAAAGGGAATTAAAACTAATGTAAAAGGTTCTACGGCCATATAAATAAGAAGAAAACAAAGAAAGAAGTGGGACTGCTAAACACTGAGGATGGAGTGGAGGTCAAGGATAATCTAGGCATGGCCCAATATCTAAACAAATACTTTGCCTCAGTCTTTAATAAGGCTAAAGAGGATCTTGGGAATAATGGTAGCATGACCAATGGGAATGAGGCTATGGAGGTAAATATTACCATATCTGAGGTAGAAGTGAAACTCGAACAGCTTAATGGGACTAAATCAGGGAGCCCAGATAATCTTCATCCAAGAATATTAAAGGAATTGGCACACAAAATTGCAAGACCATTAGCAACAATTTTTAATGAATCTGTAAACTTAGGCGTTGAACCGTATGATTGGAGAATTGCTAACATAGTTCCAATTTTTAAGAGAGGGGAAAAAAGGTGATCCGGGTAACTACAGGCCTGTTAGTTTGACATCTGTAGTATGCAAGGTCTTGGAAAAAATTTTGAAGGAGAAGGTAGTTAAGGACATTGAAGTCAATGATAAATGGGACAAAATATAACATGGTTTTACAAAAGGTAGATTGTGCGAAACCAACCTGATCTCCTTCTTTGAGAAAGTAACAGATTTTTTAGACAAAGGAAACGCAGTGGATCTAATTTACCTAGAATTAAGTAAGGCATTTGATACTGTGCCACATGGGGAATTATTAGTTAAATTGGAAAAGATGGGGATCAATATGAAAATTGAGAGGTGGATAAGGAATTGGTTAACAGGGAGAGTACAGCGGGTCCTACTGAAAGGTGAACTGTCAGGCTGGAGGGAGGTTACCAGTGGAGTGCCTCAGGGATCGGTTTTGGGACCAATATTATTTAAACTTTTTATTACTGACCTCGGCACAAAAAGTGGGAGTGTGCTAATAGTTTGCGGATGATACAAAGTGGGAGGTATTGCCAATTTAGAGAAGGACAGGGATGTCATACAGGAGGATCTAGATGACCTTTTAAACTGGAGTAATAGTAATAGGATGAAATTTAATAGTGAGAAGTGTAAGGTCATGCATTTAGGGATTAATAACAAGAATTTTAGTTATAAGCTGGGGATGCATCAATTAGAAGTAACGGAGAAGGACCTTGGAGTATTGGTTGATCATAGAATGACTTTGAGCCGCCAATGTGATATGGCCATGAAAAAAGCTAATGCAATCTTGGGATGCATCAGGTGAGGTATTTCCAGTAGAGATAAGGAGGTTTACCATTATACAAAGCACTGGTGAGACCTCACCTGGAATACTGTGTGCAGTTCTGGGTCTCCCACGTTTAAGAAAGATGAATTCAAACTGGAACAGGTACAGAAAAGGGCTACTAGGATGATCCGAGGAATGGAAAACTTGTCTTATGAAAGGAGACTCAAGGAGCTTGGCTTGTTTAGCCTAACTAAAAGAAGGTTGAGGGGAGATATGATTGCTCTCTATAAATATATCAGAGGAATAAATACTGGAGAGGGAGAGGAATTATTTAAGCTCAGTACCAATGTGGACACAAGAACAAATGGATATAAACTGGCCACCAGGAAGTTTAGACTTGAAATTAGATGAAGGTTTCTAACCATCAGAGTAGTGAAGTTCTGGAATAGCCTTCCAAGGGAAGCAGTGGGGGCAAAAGACCTATCTGGCTTCAAGATTAAACTCGATAAGTTTATGGAGGAGATGGTATGATGGGATAACATGATTTTGGTAATTAATTGATCTTTAAATATTCATGGTAAATAGGTCTAATGGCCTATGATGAGATGTTAGATGGGGTGGGATCTGAGTTACTACAGAGAATTCTTTCCTGGGTATCTGGCTGGTGAATCTTGCTCATATGCTCAGGGTTTAGCTGATCGCCATATTTGGGGTCGGGAAGGAATTTTCCTCCAGGGCAGATTGGAAGAGGCCCTGGGGGTTTTTTGCCTTCCTCTGTAGCATGGGGCACGGGTCACTTGCTGGAGGATTCTCTGCACCTTGAAGTCTTTAAACCACAATTTGAGGACTTAAATAGCTCAGACATAGGTGAGAGGTTTATTGCAGGAGTGAGTGGGTGAGATTCTGTGGCCTGCGTTGTGCAGAAGGTCGGACTAGATGATCATAATGGTCCCTTCTGACCTTAATATCTATGAACCTATGAAACTAGTTACGCTACAGAGAAAACCCTTGAGATTTTCCCCACTGTCTCCTGCCCCATTTCCTCAGGTCCCACCCAGCTCATCCACTTCCCCATGCAAGCCTCCTCCAGTACTGTCTCCTGGTGTCACCCTTTTGCTACCAATAGATGGCTGCCCCAGTTGCCAAGTGGGTCAATGCCATGCCGACAGGTGATGGTCACCCCACAACACACACACCTGCAGAGAGAAATCCCACCTCGTACACAGGCTGTAGATCCCAGTACTCTGGGGCAAGATTCCCCACGAGCATGGCTTTGGCATGGGTCACTGCCCAGCATGGCTGGGTTACTGTCAATGCAATGAGCAGCTAGAGGGAGGCTTAAACAGGCAGTTTTATGGACTGCACTCTCTACTCTTGCGTCCTGGCCCAACTGGCTCTGGGCTCAAGATAAAGCCTGCCAGGGATCGTCTCCTCACTGGCTGCTCCTGAGCCTTGATCAGGCACCTCCAGGCCTGCACAGTGACATCCAAGCACTGCTGGGACATGGGACTTCTCACAATTGAGAAGAAATGCAATGCAATGGAATGTCACCTCCTTGGCAGGATCCTCTCTGTGGACTTCTTACCATAAACCCTTATGGGGCAGCAGGAATGAACTTTGCATTTCCAAGAGCACTTGTGGCTGTCTGCCCACTGTGAGAAGCCTGGCAGAGGCAAGAGGAAGCCATTGGATTTTACTTCTCTGCTTTCCTAAATTCTTCTGGTTCTGAGCTGAGAGCCAGGGTGGGGGATGCACTGTGTGGAGGTTTAATGATACTGTCTTTACCCCCATCTTTGGTCTCATAATACCACATGTTCTCTGTACCACCTCAAATTGCTCCCTGGCTGCTCCCCATCATGGAACTGGGTCCAGCTGGTCTGGTTTTGCTGATTTGGCTGGAGAATTCCTTGGAGGTCCCAGAGCAGGTGCCTGCAGTTCTAACACCTTAATTCAAGGGCAAGGGCTTTGAATCTTTAAAGGAGATTTGCCTTCTCCAAAACATTTAACCTGCGCCCCCTCCCCCCCAAGTGTTTAAAGAGTTGGACTAAGAATTCCTTCCCTCCTCCAGCTCTCCCTGTCTTGGCTCTAGGAAAGTCCCCATTGGACTACTGTTCAAACCTCTGCTGAAACCTGATGGGTTGAGAAGCTCACAGGATTGGAGGATTGCCCGGCTCCATTGATTGGTCCAACCACACTATTTAAGCCGGAAGGAGGCACAGGAAATTGTCTGAGCAACAGGGGATTTCCTGTTGTGGCTACACTGGACCCTGCTTGTGCCTGCCTTCTGCACCCAACTCTGTTCCTCATTCCTGAGTCCTGCCTAACCCCTGCTCCCACCAGTCTTCTGGTCCATGCTTGATCTTTGTGACTTCTCCAGCTGCTGCCTTTACATCTCACTTCCAGCCACCAGTTACCAGTCATGGCTTTGACCCCAGCCTCCAACTTCTGACTTTAGCTTAACACTTGGTTCTGGCATTTGGGCTGTGACTGTCAGCTTTGAGTCCTGGCCCTGACTTAACCCTGGCTCTGGTAATTGGCAGTTGACTCTGGTGCTGACCCTTGGCTTCATTCCCCAACCTGGATGCCTGCTTTGCCCACTAGATCTGACTCCTGCTCTGACTGCTAGGCCAGGTTGCCTCCATCTTGGTCCATAACACACAGTCAGTTAGGCCTGGGAATAGCAACAATCTTAGAGGAAGACCGGCCAGCCAAGGTCTCAAAGCAGATTGCACAGCTCTGAGACCTCATCATACCTACCTACCCACCCATCCTGCACCAGGTAAAGCACCACCAAGGCTATCAGAGAGGGGAAGAGCAGCAAGTTGCCATTGACAACAGCTCTCTGCATGATCTCAAGGGGCATTAATGACTGAAACTTCATGGCCCTTTGTGCAGTAGGTGAGCCAGTATTACCCCGTGGGGGACACTGAGACACAGTCCTGAGTTCACTGGCAGAAAAGGTGCATCAAGTCCTGGGTCAAACGAGTGAACACTGGGCCTTTTCACCCAAATCTAGTGGTGGGTGAGTCAGGTTTAATCCCATGATGCTCTGCAAGGCTTGGGGCCCTAGGACAGGGCCTGAGCAGGAGTTACCATTGGGAGAATCAACCCCAAGATGAACCCCTCAGTAACACAGGTGGAAGGGATTTGTGTGTGGCCCAGCTGGAATAATGACAAGCACTAGTTTAGAGTAATTAAAAGGCAAGTCTTGCCCCAAGGACTGCATTTAGGGGTATGCCCTGGGATCAGTCTATCTACTCACATGTCCATTGCTGTGGAATCAGAATGCTAAGGACAGCCAGAGAAGCAGACCGGTCCCCTGCGGACTGTCCTCTCATCTAGAACACAGGAGGCACTTTGGGGTTGGTAAATCAATCCCTTTCCCTTCCTTTCCTCTCCTCCTTTGCCTCTTCCAGGCAGTTCTCAGGTTGATCCTTAGACAAAGCCATTTCAGAGAGACGGGGCTTATACTTTGATGTGAATGTGGCAAGATCCAAGCTCCTCCTGATCCCTGGAGATTAGTGGGCATGGCTGTGGATTGGGGGAGACCATACTGCCCTGGAGTTGCCTGTTCTTATGCTGAGTGCAGCCCACAATCAGCTTTAGATACTGCTGGGCTACAAGCATCCAGCTCTAGTCTGTTCAAGTGCATAAGGACATTTTAATTAATAAAAAAAGGATCAAGACTTTCCAGCCAAAGGGACTTAATTAACCTCCTCTGGTGAAATGATGGCTACATGAAAGCACCAGCCTGCTGAGGGTCTTGCGGCAGAAATCTGATGAGCTAGAATTGGAAAATTCCTTGAAGTTCATCTAGTCTGTTCCATGCCTTGACCAATGCAGGATACCAAAGCTCTGCATCCACTGGGTCAAGGGCAGTGCAGTGCTGGCTTGGGCTGCCATGTTGGGCTTTTGAGCCAGCAGCTAAGATCCTAGCTTGTTGTTCCAGTCAACGGGTGTTGGACAGGTTTCTGGGCCCTCCCTCAGGCTAGGAGGTGAGAGTCCAGAAGCCATGCTTTATTGTTTGGGATTTGAACCACTAGGCACCATGTCAGGGACTGCATTTGGCTGCTGTAACACACTGGGTGTGTAAAGGGCCTAAGGGCCAACTTAGCTGTCAAAGCCACCCCAGTTATATAAACTAAAGCAAAGCCTGGGTTGACAGGTGAGTGCCATCGAGACAAACACTGGCAGCTGGCTGCCTTCCCCTGTGAACAGAGACAAAAGATGCTGGAACATTGGGACTGTGTGTCACAGCACTTGGCTGCAGAGAGAGATCTTGGCTCCTCTTTCCAGTTTCAGTGGTAAGCAATAGCAGTGATGGGAATAAGAATGTCTCTGGGATAGCTCAAGGCCTGGCCAAGCAAGAGGCAGAGAAGGAGGAGACTGATGCTGGCAGGGTAGGAGTCACCTGTGGTTCTGAAACCCACTTTTATGGCACCTCACTGAATGCAGCTCCATCGATATGCAGCTCCATCCACACAAGCACCCCAGGTGCCTTCACCAGACGTACCCTAATTCATTGTCATCATCCAGATCCACCTTCCTAGAGCCATGTGAGCCAGCCATCCGCTTCATTCCTCTTCTTGGCATCACAATCAAGTATCCTCCATCCTCCTCTCCATCAAGCCCCCTCTCCTCTTCTCTATCGTCTTTCCCATTGCTCCCCACATATCAACCTCCCTTCTCATTTGCCTCCTGTTCTACACCTCATTCCTGTTCCTACACCACATCCTCCCTCAGTGTTCTGACCTTTCCCCATCCTCCTCCTTTTGCATTGCACAGCATCATAGAAGGTATATAGAAAAGATGCCTGGTCAGTTTGTCCCCTATATCAACCCTCTGCAAGTTCAGGACATGGTCCCCCCTCTAGAGACTCTATCAGGCAAAGAACTGACACTGTGTGTGATCCAGGAAGGTCCATAGTAGGGGTATGTTACATGTACCATTGTCCCGATTACCCTTCTCGTGCCATGACTATCCCAATGAAGCATGTCCAGTCCTTGGAAATGTCACAGGTTATGTGTTAGCTGATTGCTCCAGGACCATTTTCCTCCCTGTCTCTGCTGTGCGTTTGTTGCATGTCCCCTGAGGGTCTGTTTGCTGGCTGGAGTTGCTGTGTCAGGTGGGAACATTGCTAACTCTCCCAGCAGCCTTGGCCTCCTGGACTGTGGTACAGTAAGTACTTTCCTAGCAGCTTCCCTGGCTTCATGTCTGGATATTCAGGGTATTTTACTGAGTTCCTCTTTGCTGTGCTCTCTACAGTGGTCTTTGCTGGTGACACTATGGCCCGTAGGAACTGGAACCCACTCAGAGTTGCTATTTGTGGTGGTGGCTTGCTCAGAAGTGTCGCATCAGGAAGTATTAACACTTTCTGTTTCCTGGCTTCCCTCAGCTCTTCAACAAGGTGTGCACAGGGCCAGAGGGGACTCAGGTGTGTGAAACCCTCTGTCATTTCTCAGTATCATGATCTGAGCTGGTTGAATAAACCATCCACCTCTGCTTTGCTATGAGAAATCATTTGTGCTGCTCTAACCTGGATGGATCCAGCATGCAATGGGTGATGCCATGGGACACATTCAGCACAGCAGTACCCAGAGAGCCTGTGTAACTCAGCAGCCTAGCCAAGGTTAAAGAGATTCAGAACAGCTCAGGCCTGGATCTCTTTGCCTGCTGATTGCTTTCTCCTCCTGTCCTTTCTCTTCCTGGTGGCTCTCATGGAGAGAGACCAGGCTCCTGGCCTGCATGCTGGCTGCCTCTTTCGATTGTCCCCTGCTGCTTCCTGGCTGCACATGCAACACTCTGTCCCTCTCTCGTTTAGAGATCTTTGTATGTAAGTGGGTCAGCCTGAAGCCAAAACTGGGGCAGGAGGAGGCTTCTGTGAATCGCCACAGGCTGTCCGGACAGACAGGAAACAGTCATTGACTTTTCCCAGAAATTTAGTTCTATTTTGATCATGAGTCACAGGCTGATTGCAAGGCGGTGCATGCACAGTGTGAAGGTGCTTGCCTGGGACGTGCTCTGGAGCTGCTGTTCTCATTTGTAGGGGTGTGGGGCTTCTGGGATTGGATCCTGTTATTTCACCCATCGTGTAGCATTTGCATGAGCTGTAAAGATGACAGCCCTGATTCTTGCTTACTGAATGCAGGAACTAGGGAGACAAGATGGGTGGGAAAGGTGACTTGAAGCCCCTCCTGCTCTCTAGGATGGAGCTAAGGGGAGACTAAACAGAGACAAAGGCATGAAACGAGAGACTCAGGCAGTTCAAGTCTTTGTCGTCTTCCTGCCTTCCACCTGAGCATCATGCCTGATGCCTCCACCCTGTCGGCTGCCATGGAAAAGTCTGGTGGTTGCAGGAGGCTGTTCATTCCTGCCTGCAGTTTCAGCTGCTGAATGAAGCATAAGGCAGCAGCCTCAGCCTCTCTCTCGCCTTCCTCTTCCAGGGGGCTGTAGCCCCGGGAGAGTGACCCATTAGTGGGGATGTCTGTGTCTGACGTGTTCTCACAGCCCAGCCTGGCTTCCCTAGATTTATTCTCTGCTCAGATTTGGCAGCCACAGCTTGGCTACCTCCTCATTAATGATGATGTCATCAGCCAGAAGAGTATGGGAGGCTAACCAAGCTGACTTGCTGAGCTGCAGCATGGTCTAGTGATTAGGGCAGGTGAATGGGAGCCAGGAACTTGTTGGTTCTAGCCCAATCTGTGCTGAACAATACAGTGTTGAATGTTATAGAAAACCCTATACACAAACCAGTTGACCTGGGGCAAGTCACTCAGCTTCTCAGTGTCCCCAGCTATAAAGTGGGGACAAGGATACTTCCCTGCCTCCCTGTGTGGAGAACACATTCATTAAAGGCTGTACAGTGCTCTATAGGAGCTTAACTTTGCTGTTGACCTATAGCCAACTCCCATCTCCCCAACGTAGACAGAGGAAATTACCTATAGTTCTGTGATGTGTATTTAATCCATGGGAAATGACTGATCATCCTCATCCCTGGGCCTGGTGACAGCAGCAGGTGTCTCTGGCAGAATCTGGTGGAGGAAGAGAGTTCCCTTCGCCCCTCACTGAAACACAGCTGTGTCTGGGATGGAATAAGATACCTGGTCCATAGGGAACAGGACCACAGTACAGCCATGTGGGGCAGGAAGTAAAGGAACCTGCAGGGGCATTCTAGGTTGGCTGATTATTTCCCGAGCTGGTCTGACTTGGCCAGGTCACTGGAGCTAGCACCTGATTGTCACAAGCAGTGCAAGGGGATCTTTAATGCCCACAAGGGGTCAGGGCGCAGAAGTACAGCACCTCCTGCCTCCACACTGGGGTCCGTAATGACTGAATGGGAAGAGCACGCAATCACTGGTAAATCCGAATCACTGACATCATTCCCTGGCGTGATTGGCTGCTCCCCAGGGGTCTTCATTCCAAGGGCTGACCAGGCCTTGTCCTGCTTAGCAGGGGGGTTAGCAACACGAGCGGGGGTGGCTGCAGCAGGCAGGAATGGGCTGATGTGCTGTGAAGGATGGGAGTGAAGAGGCCGCTGCGCTCCTTGGGGTGGCTCTCGCTGGACCCTGCTGCACGGCGCCCCCAGGGGACGGAAAGGAGAGGGTAGAGCAGGAATGCTTTGCCAGCTGGCCTTAGATGAGCCTTGGCTCTGGGATGTTATTCAAACATCCACTGGGGTTATTTTGAACAGCTAACGTCAGAACTGGAGAGGCAAACCAGACAATTAGGTCTCATACAATGAGAGCAAAGTATTTCCTCCTGCGCTGAGCGGGAGCATCTCAGCAGGGAGTAGCCATGAGGTCCTCAGTCCGCCAGGAGCTCTGTGTCTCTGCGCTCCATGGGAACATGTACAAGAACCTGCTGAGTCAGCCTAGGTGAAGCCCCGGAGTAGGCCAGCTGGGGTGGGGACGGCAGGGGCTGCCATCCACAGCTCCTCACTCTCCCACTCCAGAGAGCCACCTCCTTCCCCTGCCCCCACACTTCCCACCAGCTCCTGAGGTGAGAGCCTTGGCCTGCTGCCATGGCCTGCTGTCCCACAGGCCAGGGTGTGGTGTGTTTGCGATGCACAGCAACATGCCCGCCACAGCTATTGAATAGCAGGCACAGCGGCTGCTTGCGTGTTAGTCTCTGAGAGGCAGGTTTCACTCTTTGTCATCCTGACACGAGCTCCTCCTGCCACTCGCTACAGGACGTGGATTTCAGGCAGGGCTGGGAGAGTTTGTGTGAGGAGATGGCGGTGCTCTGTGCTTTGGTAATCGGCAAGCTGGAGCCACCAGATCACGTGGCTTCCTCTGGCACCTGCCTCTGCTCCGCCAGGAGAGCAGGCTCCTCAATACAGCCAGGTTGGGAAGACTCGCCTATTAATTATTATTACCTATGATTTATGGGATACTTTACAGCCATTAGGGCATCAACTTTTAGACCAGACTGTGGAATTTGCACGTGCAGTGATCACGTGGCCATGTGCAGCCATGGTATGTTAGAGTGGATTTTTTGGTTGCACTAATGTGCACACCCAGTTCCAAAAAGTGGGGCCTAATTTCTGTCTTCTCAAAACACTAGAGCTCCAGTGGCTGGGTCCCCATGAGCTGGACCCCCTGCTGCTCCTTTGGTATCTGGGGACAAGCCCACATGGTTTGAAGGCAGAAGTCCACTGCACAGATGTGCCCTACAAGAAGTAGCTGATGGGGAAGGTGGCATCCCTGGAGCTGGAATGCTGCTGGGAGCAGGTGCATTTTCAGCAGGAGTTTGCAGGGGAAAAGGACCTGGTGAGCAGGCGGTTCTTTGCAGAATGGGGGCAGCACCAAAGAAGGTGTGAAGCTGGGTATGACAGAGGCAGGCAGACAGCCAGTGGGAAGTGTTGTTAAATGGATTTAACCCTTCAAATGTTACCCAATTTCCGGGACATGGGAGCAGAGTCTGCAGGGGGGCTTGCTGCAGGGGGCTGGCGAGGGCTCTTTCCCAGACTTGGGATACAGAGAAACCAGCAGCTATGAGGGAGAAGTCTGGCCACTTGCTTGGGAATGCAGGGCTGGTGCACTGGGAAGAGAATGGGGTCTGTCCCTGCAGCTAGGGAGGTACTAGGAGGGGTTGGCTGCATCCATCTGTGGAGGCATTTATCCATCTCTGGCACACCAAGGGTTTATGGACCTAGCCAGAGTGCTTTCTGCACAGGTAATTGCTGTGGTATGTTTCCTCCTGCTCCCCCATTAGTCCTGGGGTGTCTGGCTCCCCTGCATTAGTCCCGAGGCAGGATTTACTGGGTTGGTTGGCTCCATTCTCTGCTCAGTTCGGTCTCCTCTGATGTAGGTTCAGCTGAGAGCCCATGTCTGTGCTATGTCTGCTTGCCTCCCCCTGGACAGATGCCAACCTCTCTGTCTCAGAGGAGGGAGCAATGCCCCTCACTGGCTCAGCAGAGCAGCCCAATAGGCCGCTCTCCCTGCAGGCCTGAGAGCTGGCAGCTCAAAGCGTCCTTTCAGGAAAGGGCAAAGATCTCCTGGCCCAGATGGTACAGGGCCTCCACACCCCCACCCTGTGCCCACAGCGGTGACGCAGGCTGAGCACAGCCACAATGCAGGGGTTTGTATGGCACACAATGGGGAGGGACAGTGCCAAGGGACTCGCTGAGCAGGACAGGCTAGGACTGAGGGGGAGGGGCCCAGATTGATGCTACCGAGAACATTTTGGCCTTTCATATGCTGCCCTTCCCTCTCCCACCATTCAGTGCAGTATCAACCTCCCCCACCCCATGCAGCAGCCCCCTGCCTATACATGTGGATAACCCCCACCTCAGCGCACTGAGGACACGAATGCCCTGTCTCCAACCCCCCTCCACCCACTGAATGCAGCTCCTTGTCCCTGACAGACCCTTTCCACCGGGCTCCCCCGATGCACAGAGTGCCTTGTCTGGTGTAGGCAGCTCCCAGCCACAATCCCTGTTTGGCCATGCTCTGCAGGTTTAGTATGGACAGGCCTGAGAGTGGCTGCCTGGCGACAAGCTGCACCCAGGAAAGGACTGTGGCTGCCGGGGCTACCCTGCCTATCTGCTAAGCTGGCTCCAGCTGGATACCCTGAGAGAAGGCAGCCATAAACTTCACACTGCAGAGAGACACAAAAGGTTAAACCTCTAGAGCTCAACTAGCCTGGAGACACCTGCTGCCCCACATGCCCCTGCTTCAGGGCACCCTGGGGCCCCTGCCTATGCCTCAGTGCTCCCCAGAGAACCCACAGGCTCCCACCTTATTCCCCCCATGGGACCTGATCCTCTCAGACCCTGCATCTGGGGACCCCACAGACCGCGACTCCTCCACATGAAAAGTGGGTATTTCCTGGCCCTGCCCTAGAGGTGTTTTGTTTAGGGAGGTGCTCTTGGGGTGTTTGCCAGTCCCAGGCAAATGCCCAGGCTCAGAGCTAGGTAAGCTTGTTCCCCTGAGGCTGGCATCCCCGCAGTGCTCAGAGGCACCCAAGAGATGGGCATGGTGACCCTTCTACTTCTAGCATCCTTCTGGGCATATGGACACAGTGAGGCTGCTGCGCGGAGCTTATAGATTAGAACAGAGAAGACAAGTAAACATCTTGCAGTCCTGGGATCTGGGCTAAGAATAGGCAGCTGGGTGAAGCCACCTTCCTTGGATTGTATGGTAATGAGCGTTATGTAACCCTTCTGCCCTAAGCTGTGTCTTTGTCAGGTCTGAGCGGGATTCCAGCACAGGCAATGACATGCGGGGAGCAGCAGCTGAGATCTGTAGGTGTCTTATGATCGTATTGTATTCCCAGCATGGCCTAGCTGGGTGACTGGCCATCTCAGGGCTAAATACACGGGTCCTGCCCCAGGGTGGTGAATGGGTTTTATTTACCAGCATGAGTCTTTCTTACCTAAACACATTAGGCTGTAACTGCATCAACTCCTATGGACTAGTCAAGGTCAAGTGTGGGCAGCGTTTGGCAGAGAGATCCTAGGGAAGCACAATGCGGAGTCAGCTGTTAGCTGATGTTGGCTCCGCATAGACTGAGAGGGGAGCTCTGCTGCTGGCTGTCCCAGCTGTTGGGATTTTTACAGTCCCACATTACATTATGACAACATAAATGCCACCTGCAGTTTCACTTGGTTATGGGTTGGCTACTACTTCATCTCTTGTCTAGAACTACTGAGTATGTTGTGACGTTAAACAGCTGTAGTACTTCACCCCAGAGGTGGCTGCATTTCAATGGCGGGTAAAGCAATAGAGCTAGGGCCAGAGTCTGATCTAATTTCCTGCAGTGTAAAACCAGAGCAACACTACTGAAGTTTGTGGTGAAGAGGGGCTCAGGCACTGGCCCTCTGGGAAGGTTGTAGCATGCTTTGGGAAGTTGACTTGATGGGCAGCCTTATACATGTCAGCTCGTCAATATGATTTTAATTTTCCTTTGGCTGGCCTGGTCACAACGCTGCAGGGAATGCACAGGGGGCAGGGTGCTATGGGGCTCCTGTAAGTGTCTATCTAGCCCAGTACTTACATGGCCCCAGCACTGCAGTAGCTGTGCACCTCACAGACAGTAATAGCACTCTGTGCAGCAGGGAAGTGCTGTTATCTTTGTTTTACAGATGGGGAAAGCAAGGCACAGACAGCCCATATTGTTGGTGCCCTGCTGTTTTTTTTATACTAGCTCTGTAGGCGTAAAAGACCTATCAATTTTCTATAAGGGCATGGAGAGAGCCCCCAATAGGTGCAGAGCCAGCATAGTCAGCTCTGTGCCCCCCCCCCCCACCTTGCATGAGTCCCTAGCAGAGTGGGCGAGCTGAAGACATTGTTCAGAGTAGGGTGGTGTGGTAGGCCCTTCCTAAGACCCTGCTTTTCCCAGCTGCTGCAACAGCCCATAGGGGCTCTGTGAGCAGCTGGGTGCAGGTTAGGACAAGCCCTCAGGCTGTGCTAACTTGCCCTGGGGGCAAAGGGACCTTCAGCAGCCCCAGACTAGGAAGGCACAAAAGTGGGATAAAAGCCACCTTTACTCCCCTCCTCCACATCCTGTGCTGAGCAGGGATGACATCAACTCAGAGATCATGTGACTTGCCCAGGGTGACAGGGAATTCCCATGCAGGCCTCCTGAGCCCCAGGCCCAGACCCTTCAGGGCACCATCCCTCCTGCCACTGAGGAGTTGATTCTGTCTGAGGGGAGGTGGCTGTGGTGATTGGTGCTGTCCGAGAGGTGAAGCAGTTTGCGTCTGGTAGGAATGCAACGTAGCCTGAAACTCGACATCTCTGCCAATGTTGCACAGGAACCCAGCTTACAAATCACAAGAGGATTTTTCTGTCTGCCAAAGCCACGAATTTCCCATGGACTGAAAACTCCAGCTCGGTTCTTTCTGCTTCTTTGTGGGATGAGCTGCTAACTGGGGTGCTGATGTGCAAGGCAGAGAGCATTCC
Organism: Lepidochelys olivacea; assembly: GCF_965140295.1. Lineage (NCBI taxonomy): Eukaryota > Metazoa > Chordata > Testudines > Cheloniidae > Lepidochelys > Lepidochelys olivacea. The sequence continues at coordinate 24,585,005 of NC_140417.1, read as the reverse complement.
AGTTTGCTGTCCCCTCATGGGATCAACTGCTGCAGGACTAAGGGGGCTGAGAGTTTGTATGTATTAGTAGGGTCAGTGGATCTAATGGGGTAGGGCTGGGGGGTGGCTCACAAGAGGCACACAAGCTGAGTAAGGAGCCATTTTCCCAACCTAGTCACCTCTCCAAACAATAACCCAACTGGAAGGTGGCATAGCCCATGGTGTCGAAGTCAGGACACTGAGATTTTGGTTTTGGTTCTTCCACTGACCCATCATGTGGCTGACAGGGTGTCAGGAGCTAGGACCTGTTAGCTCCAACCCAGGAGTACTAAAGGGTTGGAGCCTGTCTGAGTGGGAGGGAACTGGGTGTGGGCACACCCTGGGCCTGAAGGGAGCAGTCTGAACCCCCTGTCTGCCTGCTGTTCTGAGGGTGCAGAGAAGAGGGGATGCTGCACATTCCCTGGAATCTTTGGGCATAGAATTTTCCCTTTCTGTCTCAGTTTTCCTATTGGTAAAATGGGGCTAATACTACCCCACTTTTGTAAAGTGCTTTGAGACCTCGGGAGAGAAAATACTATATTAAGTATTATCATTACCATCCCCTCAGCTGAAGCAGGGGGTGCTTGTTGTGGCTGGGGGGGCGGGGGAGGTGCAAAGGGATTATTTGGGATTGAAGCAGAAATTGGGGTATTTGTGTAGGAAGCAGAGCAGGGGCATGGCTTGGGGGGTGGTGGGGACAGCTGGGTTGGGGAGGGGGTCTGGAGATGGGGCAGCATAGTGGGAATAGGAGCCAGCAGTTGCAGAGCCTCTCAGATCTGGGCAGACCTGGAGCGGGGATTGGAGTTTCCTCCCAGAGCTGACAACAGCAAAAAGATAAAGGCAAAGTGCTGAGCTGTATTAACTCGTGTCCTGGGTGCATGAGGTGAGAGCAGCTCCAGCAGCTGAGGACACAGACATTGTCTGCAGCTGCTGCCTTGTTACCAAGTGACTGTCTCAGGAGCAGAAGAATCTGCCCAGAGCAGTTCAACAGAAATTCAAAGGCCTCTTTCTCCTGGGGGACACAAGGGTGGGAGAACCTGGCTGCTTGTTTCCCATCCATTCACTCTGACTGGGGTGGGAGACACTGACTGGAGCTGCAGGAATCTGATCCCTAGGTTGTTATTAAAAAGAACAAAAGGCACGCACACACACGCACACCCCGCACTCTGCATCCCCCGGCTACACAAACAACCTGCACTCCTGCCCCACACACTGCCAGGCTGTGTGCAAGATACCGGGGCAGATTCTCCGCTGGTGTAATTCCCTTGCAGTTAGTGGGGCTGCTCCTGGGATAAATTTGGCCCATTTCTGTGTGTGGGCAGAGGAAGGGGAATCTCCTTTTCATTCACCCCACTGGACCATCTGTGAGGGAATTGGAATCAGCGTGTAACCTCTGGCCATTTGAAGGCTGTTCGTGCCCCTGAATCTCCCAGGCACCCTTAGCTGAGCTCTCTCCTCAAGCCAGTAGCTGTGCCGAGGTACCAGACCCTTTATTGGATGTTAATGGCTAGGGAGCCCCAATGTCACATGTCTCAGAACAGCTGGGACCAAGCCTGGTTGTTTTCATTTTGCAACGTGACTGTGGGAGAGGTTCCTTCCAGGTTGTTCTGTTCCAGCAGCGAGCCCAGCCCTGTGCAGATGTATTGCAGAGATTGGAGCACATGGATCCAGGGAGGGATGCGGAGAAGGAATCTCTCGGGCCAGAGGCAGCCTGGCTGGCTCATCAGTCTGCCGCTCATGGCAAGCTTTGTGCTTCACTAGTGCTTTCCTCGGCCCTGCATGGCTGGCCTGCTCGCCGGTCCAGTAACTGCATGTACAGTACAGTGCAGTATCGCTGGTGCCCACGTACCCGGCTGGTTATTCAGCTTTGTGCATCCAGACTGGCCCATCAGCAGCCTGTTTCCTTTGGCACATGGGGCTTGGCCTTGTACACCCTGGTCAGGGAGGCTTTTGGGTAAAATGTCCAGCTGGAAGAATTCCTCTGGGTTTCTTTCTCCCTTGCTGGTGGCTGGGGGGATGTGACAGGTTGTGGCAGGGCCAGCAGGAGCCAGTGCTGACCTGACTGACCTGTCACAGAATCAATTGCTTGATGGCACTTGCGGGGTGGAACGGCTCCCGCTCTGGGGCGCTCTCTGTGCTGTAGCTCAGACGGGCTTGCAGCTGAGGCCCAGGGCTGGTAGTCAGGATTTCTGATTCTGGTCTCAGCTCTGCTACTGACTGGGTACAAGTAACTTTAGCAGCAGGTGTCACTGGTGCTGCTAACTACAGAAGGTGCAGGGCAATGGTGAATTTCATGCTCTGTGCTTGAGCTCCTCTGTCTGTGAAATGAGGGTAAAGCTGACCTGCTGTCACAGATCCACAGGATCTATCCTATGCCCCCAGCTTTTACACAGCCCCTTAGAGGAGCCCTTCAGAGTGGCAGAACCCCCAAAGGGTCCCACTCTTCCTTCAGGGTAGGCGCTGCTGCCTCACCACCTCCAAGACTGAGCGCCAGGGCTCTAGCACTCCCGTTTCACACCAGGAGCTCTGTCCAGCTGGGCCAGACTCCTGGTGGAGACTTGTCCGCTCTTCAGGGAGCCATGCGCCTCAGCAAGTGTTTGAATGGCACCAGGCAGTGTTTTCAAAACAGAGTAGGGTTTGGTAGTCAACTGGAACTTAGCAGAGGAGAAAATAAAGCACAGAGAAATAAAGGTTAAGACACAGTCTATCTGGCCAAGCCAGTGCAATTAGCCAACCAAGCTGCTATGGACTTCATTCCAGGCTCTGTCTCCTAATTAGACCCAGCTGAGAGCAGATGAGCCTTCCCAGAAGCCAGCTCTTATCCCCTTACTGTCACCTCACATCCCCTGCCTGCCGCAGCTTCCCTCTGTTAAGCGTGCATTGTACAGTCCCTGTTGTCTCTCTGGGTCCTCTGTTGATTTGGGTCGGTTTCAGCCATTCATTCCACCCAGACAGCTAGGTGACACACACACCTCATGTCTCCTGCACTGCCCCAAGAGCAGTCTTAACCCTTCCCCACCTCCAAGGATAGCCATGTAAAATACAGAGGGAAACTGAGGAACTCATAGGTGTGATAACAATATTACAGAACATCCCTGCATTGTCACACTGCATCGCGGGGAACTGTGAGGACTGATGGATGTATGATTGTAAAGTGTTTTGAAATCCTTGTTTGGAAGGGGCTGTGGGAACCTTTTAGATGACACATGTTTATTCCTTGAGCTTCTGTGGGGCTCCAGCCACCAACCAAAGCTGCTCTATTGCAGGAGGTGGGAGGGTGATGGTGGATCACCCCAGGCCCGGGATCACAATATTGGGGTGTGTCTATCATGGGCTGGGCAAGGGGATGGCTCAGTTTCAGAATTCTGGACGAGGAACCTTGTGCATCATATGAGACCCTGGGCTGCCTGACTCGAATGCCTGGAACAGAGAGACCTCCCTCCACTGACACAAACCAAGGTTGGTAATGTTGGGTCTGCCAGCTGTGGCCCAGTGTGTCCCATGCTGGCCCATACTCACTGCAGTCCTGAGCAGCAGAGAGGGCAGCCTGGCTCTTGGGTCCCCTGCCTTGGCTCAGCCCAGGCCCTAGCCCTGGTGCGTGCTAAGTGTTAAATATTTCCTGCATTAAAGTGTTACAGTTGATAGCCCCCTGGTGTCCCCAGGACCTGGGGCTCTTTACCTGTGCAGGAGTCATTCCTTGGCTGAACAGCTCAAGGAAACCCTGAGTGCTCGCTCCCTGGCATATATGACAGGGCGGGAGGTGTGACCCGGCGGAAGTGCGCACATCCCAGGGTAAACAGGACGCAGTCGGGACAATAGAGCTCGCTTTGCATTTCAGTCTAGGCAGCCGAGAGTCTTAACCTAGGGAGTCACCAGAGCATGGCAGGGGACGGCTCCCCAGCGTGGGTCCAAGGGCCCTGCATGTGTGATTCTTCCCAGAAAAGGAGGAGGGAACCCAGTCACTGAATCAGGAACAGGAAGCTCCACAGCGCCAGCAAGTAAAGGATCCAGATGTGTCTGGTTTGTGCTGGTGATCGGCATGGAGAAAACAATATGTATGTCTACATATGTGCTTGCACCCACCCACCCCTTGCTGTTTAGGAAAGGTATTAGAGTCTTTATTTTTAATGAATGCATGTTAAATGTATATTTACATATATAATGCTGCATGCACGTTTTCCCTGTTTCCACTCATCAGTAAATCAGGAGAAAACAATACATGCCATGAGTAACTCAACAGGACACCAGCTGGGGCCCAAGGCAATGGCCTAGCCCTAGCCAGACAGAGGAGAGGGACTGGCCCAGCAGGAACTGGCAGTGCATGGGGCTGAATGGAGGCTAGCACAGCAGCGGCACCATGATGCCAAGCAGCACTATGCTCCCTGGGGCTGCGTTAACTTATACACGCCCAGCACCACTCCATGCTAGGCACTGTGCAGGGCAGTGTAACAGGCCACATTTGCTCTCTGACTTGCCTGTTTTGCTTGGCTGCATTGTGGGATCTCAGTGTCTCTGCCTGTCCAGCCACTTGCAGCAGCACAACTCACAAGCCGATCAGGCCAAAAATGTGTGTTTCAAACATAAAAACAATGGTATAATCTGCCCTATGGCCCCCCAGCCAGGGCAAAGACACTGGCTTCCATTCTGTTTCCAGACCCTTTTATTCCCTTCCACACTCTCCCACTCCCCCTGCTTCCCAGCCCAACTCTGCCGAAAGCTTTCTCTTGGACTAATTTCTTTTTCTCCCCTCCTCAATGTTCGTGTCACTTGTACTCCAGAACCAGCACTAATTGTCCTGTTCATATGCCTGGCTGGAGGAGAATTCCCGTACTCCCATGTAGTTACACTTGGATGCTAGGTAATTCTGTTCTCTGCCACACCAGTGCACGGACTTCAGCGGGATTGCATGGGTGTAAAATGAGAGTAGAATTTGGCTCCTTCACTCTGATCTCGCAGTTTCTCCTGCCTGCTAATTCACATGGGCATGCTCTGTACTGCCTGCAGGTCTAGACCAGCTCCAAAATCTCTGTCCCAGGATGGGGAAAAGGGGGCAAGCTTCCAACCTCAGTCCCTGCTTGTGGCTCTTTCTAAAAAAAAATCATTGACTGGATCTTGGCTGGGTCATTTGTTCCAACAGCATCTGGGGCTCATTAGGCCCTTTTGGCTTCATATGGTGCCTTTGGACACTGTAAATGCCTTTGTTTTGCTGAGACAAGGTGGATGAGGGAATATCTTTTACGTGCCCAACTTCTGCTGGTGAAAGAGACAAGCTTTCGAGCTCCGTGGAGCTCTTCTTCAGGTCTGTTGTGCTGCACTCACGCACTATCTGCTGCAGTTAAGGGACACCAGCAGAACGAAGGGGTTGAATGCTGAGCCCCCTACCCAGCCTTTCCTCTCACGCCATGATTTCCATAGGAGCGTCTCTGTGCCACTTGTGTCAAAGGTGCCTCAAGTTTTCTATAGGAGGTGTGTGATGTGAATACATAGATAAGGTCTATCATGGTAGGGCCTATAGTCCATCCTCACCCACCCACCCACCCCACCTCCAACCCAAGGGCCAGAATTATTTCTTCCATCCTATTCTCCAGGAATTGCTCCAGTCTAGTTTTAAATGCCCCAAGCATTGGGGCTCCCAGCACCATGCTCTGTGGGAGATGATTGCAGCCACTCTTAGGATGTGGTTCTGATATTGACATCCTAAATTGTCCTTGACTGAGTTTCATCCCGTTATTCTATTTGTGCCCATTTGTCCTGCCTTCAACCAGTCCTCTCCCTCCTTGGTGTTTCCCAATGTTTGTGGACGGTTCTATCCCTTCACAGTCTTGGGAGGAGGAGATGTCTCTGTCACAGGGAGGACATTAGCTGCTGGTTACTTCTGGCAGCAGGCAGTGCTCCACCCCTACTCCCAACCCACTCAGCATGGTGATGGAAAACCAATATGCTGCCCTGGCAATGAGCAATGAGGAATCACTTCCAAAAGTGGAGGAGGAGAAGCTATGTATCCTCAAGGCTGTGAGGATTGCAGCCACCACTCCCAGGAGGAGATGTAGGGTAATGCTGGTTGGTGACTGTCTTCTGAGGGTGACAGAGGTGTCCATCTGTCACCCTGACATGGCATCCCAGGAGGTATGTTACCTGGCAGGGGCCCATATCTGAGACATTACAGAGGGATTTTTGAGGATCATCCGGCTCTCTGACTACTACCCCATGCTCCTCATCCATGTGGGCACTAATGATACTGTGAGGTATCACCCCGAGCAGATCAGAAGTGACTACAGGGTTCTAGGAGTAAGGGTGAAGGAGCTTGGGGCTCAGGTGGTGTTCTCTTTGATCTTTCCAGTCAAGGGTAGAGACCCAGGCAGAGACAGATGCATCCTGGAAGTGAATGCCTGGCTGGGAGGATGGTGTTGCCAAGAGGGCTTCAGCTTTCTTGACCACAGGATGCTGTTCTGGGAAGCAGAGATTGGCTCCACCTATCGAGGAAGGGGAAGAGCATATTTGGATACAAACTAGCTAACCTAGATTCGATGGGGGCAGGAGACAAAGCCCATAGGTAAGTCAAAAACATGGAGACCTGCAAGAAGTGTCAGAATATGGGGGTAGCATGGGCCGTTATGGTGTGGATAAGGGAAAGACGAGAGAACATGGGGGGGAAATCAAATCAGTATCTTAGATATCTGTATACTACGTGTGAGAAGTATGGGGAATAAGCAGGAAGAAGTAGAAATGCTAGTTAATAAACACAACTATGACATAGTTGGAATCACAGAGATTTGGTGGGATAATACACATGACTGGAATATTGGCATAGAAAGGTACAGCTTGCTCAGGAAGAACAGGCAAGGGGGAAAGGGAGGTGATGTTACCTTATATATCAAAAATATATACACTTGGATTGAGGTTGAGATGGAATAGGAGACAGACTTGTTGAAAGTCTCTGGGTAAGGATAAAAGGAGTGAAAAATAAGGGTGATATTATGGTAGGGGTCTAATATAGACCCCCTAACCAGGAAGAGGAGGTGGATGAGGCCTTTTATAAATAACTAACCAAATCATCCAAAGGACAGGACTTGGTGGTGGTGGTGGTGAGGGACTTCAACTGCCCAGACATCTGTAGGGAAAATAACACAGCAGGGCACAGCTTATACAACAAGTTCTTGAAATGTATTGGAAACAATTTTTTATTTCAGAAGGCGGAGAAACCCACTAGAGGAGAGGCTGTTCTAGATTTGATTTTGATAAATAGGGAAGAGCTGATTGAGAATTTGAAAGTGGAAGGCAGCTTGGGTGAAAGTGATCATGAAATGGTACAGTTTATAATTCTATGGAATGGTAGGAGGGAAAAGAGCACAATAAAGATAATGGATTTCAAGAAGGCAGACTTTAGCAAACTCAGGGAGTTGGTAGGTAAGATCCCTTGGGAAGCAAGTCTAAGGGGAAAAACAGTTAAGAGAGTTGGAAGTTTTTCAAAGAGACATTAAAGGCACAAGAGCAAACTATCCCACTGTGTAGGAAAGATGGGAAGTATGGCAAGAGACCACCGTGGCTTAACCAGGAGATCTTCAATTATCTGAAACTCAAAAAAGAGTCCTACAAAAAGTGGAAACAAGGTCAAATTACAAAGGATGAATATAAACAAATAACACAAGCATGTAGGGACAAAATTAGAATGTCCAAGACACAAAACTAGATTAAACTATCTAGAGACATAAAGGGTAACAAGAAAACATTCTATAAATATGTTAGAAGCAAGAGGAAGAACAATGACAGGGTAGGTCCGTTACTCAATGAAGGGGGGAAAACAATAACAGAAAATGTGGAAATGGCAGAAGTGCTAAATTACTTTTTTGTTTGTTTTCACCAAAAAGGTTAGTAGCAATTGGACGTTTAACATAGTGAATGCCAGTGAAAATGAGATAGGATCAGAGACTAAAATAGGGAAAGAACAAGTTAAAAATTATGTTTTCAAGTCACCAGGACCTCATGAAATACATCCTAGAATACTCAAGGAGCTGACTGAGGAGATATCTGATCCATTAGCAATTATCTTTGAAAAGTCATGGAAGATGGGAGAGAATCCAGAGGACCGGAAAAGGGCAAATATAATACTAATCTATAAAAAGGGGAATAAGGACAACCTGGGGAATTACAGACCAGTCATCTTAACTTCAGTACCTGGAAAGATAATGGCATAAATAAATAAGCCATCAATTTGCAGACACCTAGAAGATAATAAGGTGATGAGTAACAGTCAGGATGGAATTGTCAAAAACAAATCATGTCAAACCAACCTAATAGCTGTCTTTGACAGGGTAACAAGCTTTGCAGATGGGGAGAAGCAGTAGATGTGGTATATCTTGACTTTAGTAAGGCTTTTGATACTGTCTCACCTGACCTTCTCATAAACAAACTATAGAAATGCAACCTAGATGGAGATACTATAAGGTGGGTGCATAACTGGTTGGAAAACTGTTCCCAGAGAGTAGTTGTCAGTGGTTCACAGTCAAGCTGGAAAGGCATATCAAGTGGGGTCCCTCAGGGATTGGTTCTGGTTCTGTTCAATATCTTCATCAATGATTGAGATAATGGCATAAGAGAGTATACTTATAAAGTGTGCAGACAATACCAAGTTGGGAGGGGTTGCAAGTGTTTTGGAGGATAAGATTAAAATTCAAAGTGATCTGGACAAACTGGAGAAATGGTCTGAAGTAAATAGGATGAAATTCAATAAGGACAAATGCAAAGTACTCCACTTAGGAAGGAATAATCAGTTGCACGCATACAAAATGAGAAATGACTGCTTAGGAAGGAGTACTGCAGGAAGGGATCTGGGGGTCACAGTGGATTGAAAGCTAAATATGTGTCAACTGTGTAACACTGTTGCAAAAAGAGTGAATGTCATTCTGGGATGTATTAGCAGGAGTGTTGTAAGCAAGACATGGGAAGTAATTCTTCTGCTCTACTCCATGCTGATTTAGGCCTCAACTAGAGTATTGTGTCCAGTTCTGGGCACCACATTTCAGGAAAGATGTGGACAAATGGGAGAAAGTCCAGAGAAGAGCAACAAAAATGATTAAAGGTCTAGAAAACATGACCTATGAGGAAAGATTGAAAAAATTGGGTTTGTTTAGTCTGGAGAAGAGAAGACTGAGAGTGGACATGGTAACAGTTTTCAAGTACATAAAAGGTTGTTACAAGGAAGAGGGAGAAAAGTTGTTCTCTTTAATCTCTGAGGATAGGACAAGAAGCAATGGGCTTAAATTACGGCAAGGCCAGTTTAGGTTGAACATTAAGAAAAACTTCCTGTCAGGGTGCTTAGGCACTGAAATAAATTGCCTAGAGAGGTTGTGGAATCACTGTCACTGGAGCTGTTTAAGAGCAGGTTAGACAAACACCTGTCTGGAATGGTCTAGATCAGGGGTCCCCAATGCGGTGCCCGTGGGTGCAATGGTGCCCACCAGGGAAGTTGTGTGCACCCACAGAACACTGCGCCACTGAAATGCCACCACCGAGCGCAGCCACCGGAGAACCACCCGCCGAAATGCCACGGAGAAGCGATGCTATTTCTCGGTGGCATTTCAGCGGCGGTGCTTCTTGCCGCTTCTCGGCGGCATTTCGGCTGCAGGGTGTCTGGCGCCCGCCACCATCTTCTGGGAATAGGAATATGTTATTCCCACAGAAAGGTTGGGGACCACTGGTCTAGATAATACTTGTCCTGCCATGAGTGCAGGGGACTGGACTTGAGGTCCCTTCCAGTCCTATGATCCTATGATTATTTGGACAAGTTAGGCGTATTTAGGTCTTTTAAACTTTCCTGGGAAATCCGGCCCTTCATTGCATGCATTGTTCTTCCCTGAATTCTCTTAGTCTTCTCCATCTCTTTCTGGTACTGAGGGACCCAGAACTGAACCCATTATCCCTCAGAATGGGGCTTAGATCACTCATTTTACTAGATTATTGCCACACTTTGGCTATATAACGTGATGATGGACAAGTCAGAAGGTGGCAGGAGCATGGATCTCATCTGTTTTTGTGAATGGAACACAAGAGGTGCCTGGGGGAGGGCAGAGGTTTGCTCGCTTCAATCCCAAGGAAGGCAGTTGTTGCTGAAATGTTGACTGAAGAGTTGTTTACTCCCAAATTAAAATTGCTGGAGAATATTGGAGAAGCTGAGAGGCACGTGGTGTGATACGTATGCCAGCTGGCGATTGGCACAGAATGGGGACTGGGGAAAAGCCTGTGGCAAGGGGGAGAAAGCCCAGCGTTGAGCCTGTCTTTGAAGCCAAGGCCAATAATGTGAAGAATACTTCAGAAGTGGTGCCACCCTCCAAAGGCCCAAGAGGGAAGATATGGAGATGGTTCAGGGAAGTTGTAGGCCAGAGAGCTGGTGACTTGCTATGGGGAGGCCTGCATAGGATGCTGCAGCTGCAGGGGTGACAGAGACTGTCTGTAAGGGCCACAAGGGAAGTGGATGGGACTGTGGGGCAGAAGGAGAGAGGCTGTGGGCTCAGAAGGTACCACGGGGAAGTTGTGGGGAAATGGTAGGGAGTGTTGCAGTCGGGGGAGCAGTTAAAGGCTGAGTGGGGAGGGGAATAGAAGGCACCAGAACTGTTTTAAACTCCTTTAGTCTCTGACATTTTAAAAATAAAATCCATCTACTTTAAAGGGTAAAAATATAATCTCGGCAGCCCAGTGTTTATACAGCTCTGCTGCTGCAACCTCCAATTATCTCCCTCATGCCGCTGTATAGTTTATTTTCCTGAGGTGAAGCTGTTGTGATGTGGGAGGTAAGATCTTGTGAGTGGTGACCACGGTACCTTAAAATTACCCCTGGTACTCCATTGGGTGTCATTATGGCTGCCTCAGAATAGGCTGTGAGCTGTTGTCTGCTTGTTCGCATTTTGGTCCAGGAGCCCCACGTTTGACAGAGCCATCCTACCTGCTAAGCCATGCAGCCAGCCCCCCACCCCACACCCCTGAGGGACCTGTGGCCAGGGAGGGTGAACTGGGGTGATGATCCTTCAGCCCAGGACATAGTGTTGCTCTGGGAGGCGGCAGAAGAAGCCAGGACCCAGTTGGAGCCATGGATGCGCAGGGTGTAATTTCCATTCAGTTTTATTTTCACTCCCTCCTAGGTAACTCGCCATCTTTGAGCTCTCTACCCACACTGTGGATTTGGATTTCAGGTGTCTGCTGCAATTCGGTAAAGCGCCCCAGGAGCCAGCTGGATCCGCCCCGCTGCATGGAGCTCTCATGGGGGCTCAGAAGTACATTTCTGCTGTGAGTGGGATGCCAGCTTGGCAGCACTGGGGGCTGAATCCTCCATTTGTCTATCCTCTGCACAGATTCAGCCTGGGCAACAGCCAGGGGAGCTCCAACAAGGGGCCACACAGGGGCCATTTTTGTGATGTCCCCTGGGACTGCAGTGAGCGCCCCCATTCCTGTCACAGACGGATTCAGATGGTGATAACTTCCTGCCACTCCAGACCTGCTCTAGACTAGAACCAGTGTCCTGGCTGGAGTGGAAGGCTCTGTATCCCATTCCCCTGGCCCCTAAGGCAGCTAGCCCACTTTGACCCAGGGTCTTACTGGGTGCAGTGCCACAGAGATGAAAGGCCCTGCAGCCTGTTCACAAGCCTCCCCTCACTTTTGAAAAGTGCTCTGGGATGAACCACCTTTTATTATTTCATGGGCCCGGCACACGTACAAAGGATGAATGGCTTTGCCTCGGAAGCACAGGACTGGGAGTTAGGACTTCTGGGTTCTAGTCCCAAAAACTGCTACATACTTGCCCCTTGCCGGTGGGCAATTTATGACACCCCTTGGTGCCTCAGTTTCTGGGAGGATACATTTGCAAAGTGCCCTGCGCTCCCGCAGCGGAAGGAGCCAGAGAATGGCAGTGGATGGTCATTATTAAGGTATAATCACTAACAGAATCAGAGCTCCAGGGGCTCATTTCTCTCTAGCCCGTGGCCCCGCACGGGCTCAGTGCTGGCAAGATGTCATTGACATCACCGCGGTGTGAGAGGACGGAAGCGGAGCACAGGAAAGCTGCTCTGAATTTGCTTCTACATCTTTCTGTACTTCTCTGCATTTTGTTAAGTGTGTTGGGGTAGCTGGAGGAGGAAAGGGGCAAATCCCAGCTCTGCGCCTGTCTTCTTTTCTGCCTCCCCCTGGGCAAAGGCATTCGATTCTCTCTGGGGTTTTATGCCTATAGCTACAGAAGGCAGAGAGACCTAATCCAGGCCAGCCACTGGACATAGGCTAAGGAAATCCAGCAGAGAGCTGACCCCATGGCATGCCGCATTACCTCTATAGATGGGGCATATCTCCCTTTCCTTAAACTCTGTGATCAAAGTCTCAAGCAACAAACTACATGATAGGTCACTCCAGGTCTGTAATTACACCTCCACTTTAAATATGCTGGTGGGGGTGACATAGAGGATCCTCAGGGCTTGGGAAGGAATAAATGTCAAGATGCAAATGGAATGTGTAATCGGCAACAGAGAGCAGCTGGGTGAAGGCAAAGAGCTTGTTTTTGCTGAACAGAACTAGCTGGGGCAAGCCAGGCAAAAGGCTGTGGTAGTTTGTCTTGGGACGTGCAGTGTGTGAGTCTGCATAGAAGATCCCTTTGACAGCACTCTCCCACACGCCACTCTTGGAGAACTGGCTCCTTTCCCCTGCTGTGCTCCCTGGACCCACACAACCTTTTGTCGTCTTCGTTTCTAAGAATTCCAGCTGTTGACAGCAGCTGAATGTTCCTTCTTTGCAGTCTGGAGGGAGGGGCCCAAGGCTTGGGAGTCTATAGATTCTGAGCACAACAGATTATGCAAGAGAACTCCTGAAAGAGGAGAAGGAGGAAACGAAACAAAACAAAACAGCCCTCTCTCTTCAAAGAGGAGAAATTCCAGCCAGTCACCCAGAGACGGCCAGCACTCTGACTTAGGTTTCTGTTTACTTCTTGCTCTATCACTGAGAGTCAGGATTGGAAGCAAGGCTGGCTGGGCAGTCTCTCAGTGGTGTTTTCAATTAGGGCTCCTCAGATGCTCCCTTTCCCTCACCCCTTCCTGACAGCCTGCTGGCCTTGTTTACACTATGCTGCTGGTGGACCGCCACGTCCTCCACTGGAGGCTGTTGAGATGATTTATTCTCCTTGTGTGGTGAACACCTTTCCCTGATGTTAGCAGGAGACTTTCATTTTGGTGCTTGTCGTCAGTGGATCTGGGGAGGGGAAGCTGCATGAATGAGATTTTAACAGTTAAATCCGCAGAGGTTTAACACTGACCGTCCTAAGGAACATGATGGTCCTATGGAAGTGAGTTCAAAGCAGTGCTCCCAGCCTGGAACCACATAGCACTTAAAGGCCCTACATATAAACCAAGTCATTCCTTGTTTGTTTCTATACAATGCACACCTCTGCATGGCACTGTAATGCCACATATTACATTATGGGAAGTAAAGATCACGCATAAAGGATTTGGCCCTGGAAAAAACCAATGCATCTATGTATCATGTGTGTCAGCCATCAGTTCTGTGCAGCTGCCCACATATACATATGTTGTCCTCTGAAGAGTTTATGCAGAGTGGGCTGCATATGTCCAGCTACTTGCATCTATGCAGCATCTATATGGTCATCTGCAGGCAGTGCGTGGATAGCTGGCCATGGGCATGCATGCCTTTGGAAACAGAGAGCATGCACAGAGCATCTAGTGTGTGAGCATGGAAAGGCGGCCCACCTATTCGTATTGTTTGAAGACAGAAAGGCTTGTAGCACAGGTACGGTTGCCATGGAACTAAGCATGAGAACTTGCGCATTGATAGAACAACTTTACCTTACAGCTCAGAGGCTGAGAAGTGCCATTGCATCCAGTCCCAGGACAAATTGAAACCCACCTTCTTCTGCAGGTTTCTTCTCAAGATCCTGGATCTAGCAGCCCCTCTTCCAGATGTTGTGGGGAGGTGAAACAGTTACTAACAAACTAGCAGTGAAACTGTCTTCCAGCAAACATAGGTGGGCACCTGCCTAGGTAGGTGGCCAAACATGTGGCTGCATGCGGGTTAGAGTGTAGTCCAGTGAACAGTACACCAGCCTGGGAGATGGACGACCTCAGGTCTAGTCCCAGCTCTGCCACTGACTTGCTGTGTGACTGTGGGCAAGTCCTTTCCTCCGTCTGTATCTCACTTTCCCTATCTGTAACGTAGGCATGGTGCTGTTTCCCCTCCTTTGGAAACTGCTGTGAGCTTTCTGGATGAAATTGCTGGGAATTACTCATGTGTGGACTGCTGGGCCTACTGGATCCACGTCTGCTTCTGCTGGGAAAGACTCCTTCCTGTGTGGCCTTCCCTTCCATTGTAGCATGATGTTGTAGTGCCACGTAATGCGATTTGTTGTGTGCAAACCAAAATGAGGGCAAGAGTGTGTATTTCTGCCTGGCAGGAGAAGGGTAGCACCGCCCGCCCCCAAGCTCCTGGTTGAACTTCAATGAACAGTTGATAGTTTCCTCTTGTTCGAGGGTTGCAGACCTAGCTCATCCTGCAGGGTGAGAGCCCAGGGGACAGTGAGGCCTCATCTTGACTGTAGTGTTTCAGGTTTGACTGCTCAGCGCTCCCCTCTGACCCTGGCCGCTGCTGCTATTTGCTGAGAGCCAGCAATGTGTTTGCTTGGTGAGGATTCGGAATGCAATGTAAGGCCCAACCCCTGCCCCAAAGTGCTTCCAGTCTAAGACACACAAAAGGCAACCATTCAGATGCAGCTAACTCCAAGTGGCCAAGCAATGGAGTCCCTGCAGCTTGGCAACAGCCTTAGAATGAACTCACAAGCAGGACACTTAATTAAAAAGGCTAAAAGTGAATTTCAGTGAAGTCCAGTTAGCTACCCCCTTTGGCCCCCCAAAATTAGAGTTTCTTTCCCAAAATCTACCTTGTAAAAATACCCCAAGGTCAGAAAATCTGGAAGTGAAGAGGTCAGGGTTCTATCTAGTTCCCCACTGCCATATCATCCCCAGACACACACTGTTGCCCCACTGCTTTACACCATCCACAACTTGGTCCCCTGATGTGGTTCTGTTATGGAAATAGGCTGTTGGTGATAGCTATTGTCTATGAAGTATGTGACACAGATTTCAAATGGAATCTATTCCCGGGATCCATTAAGTGCCATCAGAGGACATGGTTGTGGAGTAGAATAACATTTTTATGACTCGATGTGGAATGGTTTATCTGTGTGCTGTCATGAACTGTGTTGTTGAGGCATTGCAGGATTATGTCAGTGTAGGTAGAGCTCGCACGTTTGTATTTTTGCTAGCTCTCACCTTAACTATGGAGTGGCAACCACTGAACCATAATCACAGGACTTCTGAAGCCTGCCCAATAACGCTAGGGAGGGATTTGAAAGCAGAGGGAAGATGTTTGTTGCACTGGGGTCAGGCGGGCGTTCCAGGGGCAAGCATGGAGTCAAGTGGAAGAAGGATCCAGTTGGTCATTGGGTGGAGGCAGCAAGGGAGAGATGATCGGTACAGTTGTGGAGAGCCTTGAGCAGCAGGAGGAGGGGGAAGCTGGTTTGGATTTTTATCGGGAGATAGCTCAGGCCCCACAGCCTGGGGTCCAGGAATTCCCCCCACCCCAAATAAAGCCAGGGGGATATGTTGTAAACTACAGACTGGGCTGGTTTGTCTAGGATAATCCAAGCAACAGCAGGACGCTAATTGTGTGCAGCAGAAGCTGGGTCATGCAAATGCCACCCTCACCTGCAGAGATGGCCCTCGGACACAGGAAACAGCACTGATTAGACCAAGAGGAGAAAGGAAACCCAGGGCCCCCTTAGGTCGCTGTGCCTTCAACCCCCGCTCAGTACATTGTGCCAAGCACAGGGTGAGGCCCTGGCGCTGTCAGAGGCTGTGTGGGAGGTGGGGGTTTGCTGCATTTGCTTTGTGGCACATGCTGTGCTGCTGACTTCATGGAAATAAGGCTCTATTATCCTCTGTGCAAACAGCAGCTGGGCACATTCCAGGGAAGGCGCTGCCTGCACCTGGCCCCAGAGGTGCTTGCTGAGTGCAGAATGGAGACTGCGCTGACAGCGAGCTCGTCTTCAGCAAAGCCCTGGGCCAGCTGCAGGGCCAAGGGAGTCTGGGCAGGGGACCCCAGGGGATGGTCTGGCTTGGGGGGGCTTGTGTCCTATTGTAGGCGTACAGGTGAGCCAGGTGTGTGGAGCGGGGGGGCAGGATGTCCTCTTAGCAGGAAAGGAGAGGGGACAGTGTTGGAACCAGAAGGTTCTGGAAGGGGCAGGCTGCCGGGGAAGTGAATGGTCAGCAGCAGGAAGCCCTGGGAGGGAGCTTGTGGGGAGCGGGTGCAGGAAAGGGACAGAGCAAAAGGAGAAGCCAAAGGGCTCTGGGAGAAAGGAAACCCCTCCGCACAACAGGTCAGTGCAGCTCAGTGGGCAGTGGCAGAGACATTAAATACCAAACAAACCCGCTTTTCCTCTCTGGTGCCCTCCCCAAGTGGGGTGAATTCTCGCCCCTGAGGCGAAGGGGCACGGGCTCCCGGGAGGGGTGAGCAGGCTCAAGGGGCAATGCAGCTCACGAAGGATTTGTGCGACACAGTGTGGGGATCAGGCCCAACCAACACAGCAGAGGTCCCAGGTCACTCATTGCTACTACAGCCAGCAAAAATCCTCCCCCAAACCAGGGTTTAAATCTTCAAAGACAGGAAATAGCAGCACAGTGGCCATCTCCCCAACACACCAGGAACTTGCATTGCTCTGATCCTGCACTGCTGCCTCAGAGTCATAGGCTTTAAGGCCAAAAGGGACCACTAGGCCATCTAGTCTGACCTCCTGTATATCACAGCCCTAGGATTTCACCAGATACCCCCACACACAGCCCAGTAACTCGTGTTTGACTAAAGTATATCTTCCAGAAAGGCAACCAGCCTTGATCTGAAGTCTTGAGATGGAAGGACCCACCCCTTCCCTTAGCAGTTTGGTCCAGTGGTTAATCACCCTCTCTTAAAAAAAGAAATAAAAAATGATGCCTTATTACTAATCTGAATTTGTCTGGCTTTAACTTCCAGCCTTTCTTTCTTGTTGTGTCTTTCTCCTCTAGATTAAAGAGGCCGAGGCAATCACCAATTTCCAGTCCAGTGATCAGTTCATCTTTATCCATTAGACTAATCACTCCCACCTTGGCTTTTGTTAGCCAGCACGTGGATCCATATTTATTCAAGATCCTGAGGATCTGTATTATCAATAACTAATATCAGGACTGGTGCTTCCACACACACACCTCTTTCACCCATTCAATCCTTCCTAAACAGGCTGTAATCAGCGAGCGTAACATTCCGGTTACGGGAATCGTCTTGTCAGGTGTCACTAATGACCGCTCATAGAGTGCTTTGTGCCCTTTACCTGCGGTGCACTTCCACCAGGCTGCACTGTGGCCTCTCCGGCACCAGAGCTGGCAGTAACAGAGCTTCATTTACACACAAACCCTTGGCTGATCTGCAGTGCTGGGAAAAGGCAGGCAAACCTCCAGGGGTCTGGGTGAAATCCGGCTTTATCGGAAGAGGGCTGGGTGTTTGGGCAGAGACCAGTGCAGACTTTATCATTTCATTCTTTGTGTTTTTTAAAGGGAACTGAACTCCCCCCATCAGTGGGGGAAATTGCCCTCGTTTTGCTGGTCTTGCTGTCACCCCCTTCTCCATGCCCCAGTGCTGAGGGGGATTGGGTTTGTTATGCTAGCTGTGTGAGGTAAGGTTTTTGTCCCTTTGCATGCACACAGCCCCTGGGCTGGGGGAATTAGCTGTGATCCAAGCCCCTTGCTGTTGTGCTGTCAGGTGAGAGTTGGGGTTCACCACGTGGAAACTCCTATTTGTGTCCTACAGGCCCTTTGTGAAGCTCCTGGGCTTGGTGTGTGCAAGTGCACATGAGAGGGAGTGGCATTTTAGAAAGAAGTCAGAGAGCAATAATAACAAACAGCAAAGAGTGCAGTTATAGCAGATCTCTGCCCTTCTCCAGAGGGCTGCAAGCTTACTGCCAGGACAGATGCAATGCTCCCCCCCACCCCAGCCTCAGAGCAGGGCAAGGAGACATTCCTTGTTCACTGGTAGCAGTTGTAAAGCATTACCACACGGGGTCTCGCCCAGGCAGTCATGGCCACCCACTTTTCCTTGAGGGCTAGCTGGGACAGGGGTCCCAAAGGTTTATTCTTTTGTAATGTGAGGTTGTGGTATGGAAACGTTGAGAACCACTGCACTGTACAAGTGTTAAGGTTGGTTCTGCTTCATCTGTGACCCCTTGGCAGGCTCTGAACAGTGCAGCGGGCCGAGCGATCTCGGTATGTTTACCCTGCACTCAGGAGGGGCTACTGCAGCAAGCGTAGATGTACCCGAGCTAACTTTATTCTAGCTAGCTCAAAGCTGGCTCAAGTAACAACAGCAGTGAAGGTAGGGCAGCACAGGCCGCTGCATGGGCTAGCCCTGCCTGCCCAGGACCCTGGATGCACACTTGAGCAATCAATGCTGCTGCTGCTTCACTGCTGTTGTTACTAGAGCTAGCTTGGATCTAGCCAGAATAAAGTTAGCTTGCGTGCGTCTACACTTGCTGCAGTCACCCCTGACTGCAGGGTAGACCTACCCTCTGAGGATGTGTCTACATTTGGAGCTGGGGGTGTGATTCGTAGCTCAAGGACACAGGCGCTAACTGTCAGCGAGCTAGCATGCTAAAATAGAGTGTAGCCACAACAGTACAAGCAACAGGAAGGGCTAGCTGCCTTGACTATGTGCCTGGGGTCCCTGGTGGGTATGTGCCCTCCCTCCGGCTGTGCAGCCACAGCTACCCTTTAACTGGCTCAGTCTCAGCTAGTATGAGATTCACACCCCTAGCTCAAAGTGTAGACATACCCTGAGAGGTACAGGGAGGGATCCAGTGAAGAACTGCGTGCTCAAAGGGCTTTGCTGCTTTGACGAAATACTTGCTTCATTTTTGCTGCTTCCATGCCTGACCTACTGGATCACTACATGCAGGGGAGCCTTCAGCTGACAACCAGGTTCCTCCTTTCCTCTCCCATTGCCTCTTTTACACATTGGTGGAGTAAAAAACATTAAAATGATAATCCAAACCCAGCTCTTAGCAGATTCCACAGCAATATGTAAGTCTGCACTAAACAGAGTCTAATGTTCCCAAGAGACAAAGCTAACCTCTGGCCTTCCCCCAGGCTTTCATTCTGTCATTAGCTCAGCCCCTCTCTTGAGGAAAACCTAGCTGAGGAGCTGGCTGGCCTTGTGCATTCGGCTATTTTAATCTTGGCTGTTTTTTTTTTTTTAAATACTAGTGAGATCATATAAAGGGCTAAGTGGCAGATGAGTGCTTTCTTACACACTTTCCCTTTCACAACCCACCAAGAGGGGGAACTTTTTGGTTCATCGGTCACCCACATTTATACCCAAGAGAGAATTGGCTCAAGGGTCACAATAAAACAAATGGGACCAGAGCCTGCTGTCTGTGCCGTAGGGTGGGGTCCTCTGTCTGCCATGAAACGATTCTGTCTTTGCCCTGTGTGAGAGCTGAATGAGCCGTACTGACTCAGGGCTGATCTACACAGACAACTTGCACTAAATCAGTTTCCCAATGGATTGGGGTGACCAGACAGCAACTGTGAAAAATCAGGACAGGGGGTGGGGGGGTAATAGGAGCTTAAATAAGAAAAAGATCCAAAAATTGGGACTGTCCTTATAAAATTGGGACATCTGATCACCCTAAAATGGATGTAATTAAATCAGTGCAGCCCTTTCATGTGGACACTCTTAAGCTGGTTTAAGAAAGTCGATAGAAGGCACTCAGAAACCAAGTGAAGATTTCACACCAGAGGGGTGAGTGCAAGGCATTCGTTTCACTCAATCCATTTGGAATCTACTTAGTCAAACTGGGGCAATTTCCAGGGTCTCAAACTGTAAAGTATCAGAGGTAGCAAAAGCCTGAATGAGGTTCTTAGCCTTTAATTGATTATCTGATGTCTTTCAAAAGATAGCGGCTAAAAGCAATTCTCCTTTACATGGTTCAGTAGTGACCTGGCGCATCTCTAGAGCGCATGTAGTGATTATCACCTTAGTCCTATGGAGAAGTTAATTTACATGCTCCCTACCATGAAAGATGTTGAGCATGCAAAAATCCCATGGAGGCCAGTAAGAAGCTGTGCAAACCAAGTTCTTACTGTGTGAATAAGACAATACAGACAGTGACAGGGCAGGTGAAGTGGATCAACTTTGGTGTCTTTTTCACCAAGAGAAGATGGTCCAATATAAGATATTACCTCACCCACTTTGTCTCTCTCATGTACTGGGACAAACACAGCTACAACAACATTGCGACCAATAAGACAATGCAGCAGATAGGAGGGGGAGTATGTTGGGATTATTAATGATGAGAAGGGGCTGTTTAAAGAGGTGGCTTCTAAGGAAGGATTTGAAGGAGAAAGGAGATATCTGTTGGGGAGACTGTTTGTTAGAGGGGCCAGCACTGTAGAAGGCTCAAAACAAGGGAGCATGCAAAGGAGATGAAGATAAGAGTCAGGCAAAAGAATTGGGATGAACATATAAAGTGGGAAATTAAATAGGAGTCTCAACACTGGGAATAAACCAAGGAGCACAGGTGTGCTTTGATGCACTGGGCCCAGTCCCACCCTTTGATCTGCTTGCAGACATCTGGTTAACTCCATGAATCTCAGGGCATAGTTGGGCCCAGTGTTCTAAGTACTAGTACAGAAAACTGAAAATGAACTGAATGCATCCGATGAAGTGAGCTGTAGCTCACAAAAGCTTATGCTCAAATAAATTTGTTTGTCTCTAAGGTGCCACAAGTACTCCTGTTCTTTTTGTGGATACAGACACAGGCCGCTGCTACTTGGAGACCTGATTGTTTCATGAATCTTTACTGCCCTCTGCTGGGTATTCATCAAACCAAAGACTGCTTCATTTCCACTGTATTTTTTGCATTGTGTGCTACTCACTGTTCTTTGAACTTTGTCTCATTTTAAGTGATTTTGTGTCATTGAATGATAAGACTCCTGCCATATTACACAATATTACTTCCTAAATGTACCTGACAGCAGCCCCTGCCTGGGTAGAATGGTTGAGAGACTGATTTCAGAACAAAGTAATTGCCACACTGAATCAGACCCTAATTCCAGCTAGGCCAGTTCCCTGCTTGTAATGGGTAGAGGTTGACTTCAACGTTAAAGCAAGAAGTTTTATATCCCTGCTTCATTTTATTTTATTTTAACTACAATAACTGGATATTCTTCCTATCCATATAAATGTCCAGTCCCTCTTTGAATTAGGCCAAGTTCTTGGTTTCAGTGACAATCTTTGGCAGTGTGTTGCACAAATAAATTGTGCATTGCGCAAAAAAGTGGAACCCAGGGACCCCCCCACCGTCTCGGGGAGGTGAGTGGCCAGTCTCCCCCCTGGCCAGCTTCCTGGGCTGCCCTCCAAGATGGCAGGCAGGCTGCCAGCCATACAGCCATTCTATGAAAACTTCTGAGATGTTTTTTCTCCTGTTCTGCTAAGGAATTAATTTTTTTTTCAAAATCTTGGACTTTTGAACAGAACAGAAAATCCTGTATCCATCTGCTCAGCTCTACTTTTGACCTTAATCTCTCTGTGCCTCAGCTCCCATCTGTAAAATGGGGATAGTAATACCTAATCATCTGACAAGGCAGTTGTGAAAATAAATTAATATTTGTGCAGCACTCAGATGCTATAGTGATGAGTACTGTAGAAAAACCCTGAGGAAACCAATAAATCTGTCTTCAGAGCAATGTTTGAATAACATGCAGTAAATAAAGCCTAGGGCCACAATTGAACAAGGAAAAGACAAATACTGAATAGCTGCTCATTCAGTGAGCACTATGCATCCAGCCTATGCACTAAATGAGGCAGGGTTCTGGTGGAGAAAATACTATGTGATTATGCAATTAAAGACTGTATTGCAATGCAGATGCACAAGGGGGCTGAATTAACTTTATTAATGTTCTTTTAACATCACTGTTATGTCTGTAATGGTATATACTTATATCATGTCCCCTCTTCTTCATCTCCTTTCTAAGGTAAATATCCCAATCTTCTCAAGCTCTCTTCCTGTGAGAGTTTTTCTAGCTCCTTGATCACTCTCCTTGTTTGCTCTGAACCTGCAATATTCTGCAGTAGTATTTTTGAGATGGGGTGATCAATACTGCACAGGGCATACCAGACAAGAGTGAACCTTTGATTTATATAATGGTATTGTATTTTTTTCTGTATTATTCCCTATCTCATGCCGTATACATCCTAATATTTGTCCCCAACCGTGGAGGATGATCTAACTTATAGTAACTTAGTGGGCGTCCAATGGGGTGTTCTGCATTCCAAAATAGCCAGAGTACAAAGTGCTGTGGCCTCACTCTTCCTACCCCTCCCACCTTCGCCCATACCCTAAGGGTGGCAAGGTGCTGGGGGAGCATAGGGCAACATATGTCAGACCTATGCTACTCCTGCACCATGTAGTTCCCCCAGGGGCTCTCACAGCCCGTTTACACTGCCGGAGCAGCATAAAGGAGGTGGAATCCATTCCAATTTTTATTTTATAAAACTCATGTCCACATTCCAGAATCATGGCTCTACAACACCCTGTAGTGACTGGGGTCCATGGAGCTGGGGTGAGGAGGGCACCAGGGGAATGGTGGCTTGACACTGGAGGCAGGGAGGGGGGCAATCAGTGAGAGTGATTCAGTGTGGGGATATCCTCAGATGAAAGGCAATGGTAGCCAGTGGCCACACAGCAAAGGGTTTATATGCTGCGAGGGGGTGATGGGGTGGCAGAGGTATTATGTGACTTGGGGGAGGAGATGGGAGTGATGTGGCATGGGAAGAATGGCATATGCCTGGCGTGGGGGCAGAAAACAGTAATGACCTGGCTGTATCAGAGGGGAAGCCGTGTTAGTCTGGATCTGTAAAAGCGGCAAAGAGTCCTGTGGCACCTTATAGACTAACAGACGTATTGGAGCAAAAGCTTTCATGGGTAATACCCACTTCATCGGATGCATGACCTGGTGGAGAAGCTATGTGGAGGGGTGAGGGGATGCCCTTGGGGGCACAGGAGCCAGGTGGGGTGGCGGGTGAGGGGCTGCTCCATGGGGTGGAGGTTGTCGCTGATCCATGGCGGGGGAGCAGGAGCCATGCAGGGGGGGAGGGGATGCCCCAGGCAGGAGCCATGCAGGGTGGCGGAGATACCCCATGCGGGGGGGGGAAGGGATGCCCAGGCAAGAGTCACGCGGGAGCAGCAGACTCGCTAAACCGGGCCAGCAGGGGGCGCGCACGTCTAACAGAAGGGCAGACCAGGAGGCGGGGCTACGCGGTGACGTCACAGGCATGGATGACGCAGCGCGTTGGTGGGTGGGTGTGTGTTGACATCGAGAGCCGGCACCTGGGGGCCGCGTTGCGCCGCCGGCCTCCCGCCCGCCCGCCGCCATGTACCGGGCCCTGTACAGCTTCCGCTCCGCCGAGCCCAACTCGCTGCCCCTCGCCGCCGGGGAGACCTTCCTGCTGCTGGAGCGGAGCAACCAGCACTGGTGGCTGGTGACCCGCGCCGGCTCCGGGGAGACGGGCTACGCGCCGGCCTCCTACCTGCAGCGGCTGCAGGTCAGGGCAGCGGGCGAGCGGGGCCCCGGGGCGATGGGGCTCGGTGCCTCGTGGCGGGGGCAGGTGCGCCCTTTCCCCGGGGGAGAGGGACGCGACGGGCTGGGGGGGACGGACACGCTGGGGGGGGGGACGGGCTGTGTGTGGGGGGGGCACACGCTACGGGCTGTGTGGGGGGACGGGCTGTGTGGGGGGGGCACACGATACGGGCTGTGGGGGGCGGACACGGGCTCCGGGCTGTGTGTGGGGGGGGGACCCTCTCCTGCAGTGGCTGCAGACCAGCAGTTGGAGGTACAGGGCTGGGCACTATCCTGGCTGTCCTCCATCTGAGGATGAAGCGTGGCCCTTACCTCTCTGTAGGACAAGGCTTAGCATGAAGAACAGGGAGACTGTACTTCAGAGACTGACTGATCTGACCTTCTGGAGTGCAGGCTTTAGAGGGTACGTCTTCTGGGGAAGGGCTGTGCGCTAGCCTCCTCCCTCAAAAGTTACAAGTCCTGGGGTGCTGTACTAGCAAGGCAGTCCATGCACAGGCCTCGTGTCCCCCAGAGAGGATTTGTTAAATGATAGTCATGAAGTTCTTGGATCAGCTTGTACTGCTCAGGGGAGATGTGACTCCTCCTATCTGCATCAATATAGGATCTTGAGGCTAAGAGCAGGTATGAGGACCACCACCCTGGAGAGTTGGGCTTCTTATGTCTTGCAGAGGTGACACTTTGGACATTTTGGTGCTCAAGGGCCAAGAAGCACTGACCTGGTGATGTGAGCTGTGCACTGAACTTCTGTAGGTCAGGACCAAAGAGAAGAGATATGGGGCTTCACTCTAAGGACACAGGTTATGTGTTGGCCCCTACCTATAATGGTTACTGGTCAGAAGACAAGGGAGTCAGGGGACATCAGTATGGGAGAAGAAGTTACGTGCTGGTTCCCTATCACCTGCACTCATCAGGGAGCATGAGGAGGAGGAGAAGTAGTACACTGGCGAGACTAGATATATTCTTGGTCTACTTCCAGAAGCTATGAGTGAGTGGATGGTAGGCTGTATGCTGCTTATAACATTTGGAGTTACCAGTGTGGGTTGCTTTTAAATTATGCAGTTATCACAATCTGTATGTTAGAATAGATATGCAGATAATTGTTTTGAGAATGACTATTCACAGCTACTACTGTGTATAAGTGAGAATGTTTAGCAGGAGATCATCAATCACACCCATTCCACTAACGTAGAGAATAATACAGGGGCTAATAACAGGCCTGTCCCAGCACTGATGAGGGGGCTGGGAGAGAAGCCAGAACAACCAATTGTAATGATAGTGGCAGTAATTATAATCAAGTCAGTGACATTCATAATTATAGAAAATGAGAGGACAGACTTCTCCAACCCTAATAGGAGTCAGAGTAATGAGGGCTCATGCAGTAATCGCAACAGCAAGGATAACCCATACATTTTTGTTGGTGTTGTAGAAGATAAAACTGTATGCCCTCTTTTACGGTGTGACAGCATGTTTTAATGGAGGGTTCCTGGGCAAAACATGGATCTTGCAATACACTTGTTATATGTATAGTTTGGGTCAAGTGTTTTATCCTCCTAATCCCAGGGGTTTGAAATGATGCCTACAATATATCTAAATTGCATACACCAAATAAGTCTGTATAGAAATACGCACGTGTTGCAGGTACATTTTTGGTGTCCCTGAGAAAATACAGCCCAGAATGTCAATAGAAACCAATTTATTCTAATATGCTGGTGTATACATCTCTAGTCTTGTGATTAAAATAGTAAATTTGTTTCTAAATAATTTCAGTGACTTGGAGATACGTTCTCTAATTAGATTTCACCAATCCAATAACAGATGTGAACTCCTGAAGCACTAGAACCGTCTTATCGTGGAGTCACAGACAGTCCCATTGGGCACTCCAGTCTGTCTTGCCACTCAGGCAAGCTGGACTTAGTGATAGATGGTTTCCATACCCCAAAGGTCACAAAAGATTCAGGTTGTTTCCAGTCCCAAGAGATCAGTCACTTACCCTCGGTCAGTTTGTACCTCAGATCTCACACCAAAGACAACACTTGTAGCCAATCCTATAGTAAACTAAGGATTTATTAACCAGGGAAAAGAAATTAGTTATTTACTGGTTAAAGCAGGAAAACCTATATACACAAATTAGTTACGGTCTGTGGTTTTAAAAGATGACAGAGTTGTTGTCACTTGTCAACACTGAATGTCTTAGGGCTAACCCAGGTTGACCTAGGACCTCTCTGCCTCTGTTTCATAGCTCCAGCCCTGTAAGGGTCAAACAGCAAATGAGAAAGAGAACGAGAACATCTTATGTCCCTGTTTTTATCCCCTTCTTCCAGCATTCAAGCTGATGGGACGGGCTCCTGCACGTAGCACCTTCATGGGTTTCAGAGGGACATTAACCAAGTCTTTATATCCTGATGTTCCACAGTGGCCCATTTAGTTTTGATGGTCCTTCTTGATGTGCAGTAGGCCATTCCCCACAGGTTCAGAGCAAGCATTTTTACAATTGTAAAGCAAAACTTACATATCCCCTTATAGCATGGGATAGAGACATTATGAGTGAAATTAATGCATGCAGCAACTTACAAGCATTCCATAGAGTCTAAACACATTCTTATAAGTCTAACACCTGTCTTGAACTATACTAACATACAGGTGAGCTGGTCTGGTTTCCAGCTATGAATTTGTCAGTGCTCAGCTGATGCCTACAGCCTTGGCAAGAGCTGGCACCCGGTCTGCCAGTGTCACACTAAGATTAGACCTTTGCCCTTGAATAAGGATCCTATCCTGCAACCCTTATCCATGACAATGGTCAGACTTCAATGAGATTACTTGTGTGTAAGAATTGGGTGCTAAGATATTTCACAGCAGTTACAAAGCAGAAAATCTACTTAAAACAATATATATTTAAAAATCCTCTATGGACCTGCTCCAACCTACCTCTTATGCCATTTCTTTCTGCAGTCTCTTGCTTCATCTGCTCATGTAGTTCCTTTTTGTCCTTTCTGCCTTTCTGTTTTGCTTTTAACTCTGTAAAGTATTTTCAGGCTGCAGGCATGAAGGATGCTTCAGAATGGTTGTATTGATAGTATAATAACTTAATATTAAAATGAATATGAAAGCAAGGTTATGACAAGCCATGAAAATGGCTTCTGGTACTTCATATTTGTTCTCCTTTAGTTCAAACCCGACTTTCCTAACTGCTATTTCAACCTGTTACCAGGAAATAGCATGGGGCTTTTTCTGCCACCTCTGTATTTGTCAATAAAGGTTCTGGAGCCAGACCTTGACTGGTGATCACGCTGATGATGCATGAGGCAGAATAAAATTCAAATGGCTGCTCTGTGGTTACAACAATGCTTAGTTGTGTTGACTGCCTCTCCTTCCATGATTTCAGAGTGCTTTCAGGTCAACTTTTCAGAGCTGTCACAAGCAAATTTTGACTTTAATCAGTAAACCAAGTAGAACTGACATGGAAAAAACTTTCTTTGACTGAAGCTTGGCTTTAAACAGTTCACTGGACTCTCTGAGACAAGAATGCAAACAAGTCACACCACATCTCTATTTAATAAGTTTGCTAATTAATGACAAGATGCCGAGAGGTAATTAATGTCACCATGATCACTGCAAGAATAATGAAGCTAACGATTAGTGACAGTGTGTACTGAGTAGGGAAAGAGAGCATGTCGCCAATGGAAGGAGTCACCATTGCAAACATAAGTCAGCAGATTCACTAATAGTGCAGTCAGGTTGTTGGTAAGCAGTACATGTCACGACAATCACAGTCAAAAGAAGTAAACATCTCATACTGCTAATGCTTCCCAGAAGAATCTTACTCACAACAAGGAAATTAAAATAATGTCAAAGGAGAACCTTTGCGGAGAGCAGGTGAGTTTTCCTTGGCACTGTCCGTACCAGGAGAATTACCTTTCTTTTTAAGTCATTTCTTATTTTCAGGCTCCTCCCTCATTTATAACACAGGTGGAAAATTCATACCTTAACTTCTTCAGGAAGAAGATGCAATCCATATTAAAAACAACTCTTCTTCTTAACATATTCTTCATAAGCTGCCAGAGAGTACTGAAGTGAAGTTTCTAGTTTGTTGGTGTCCTCTACTTACAAAAGTGCTGACATTTTCTACTTTAATCCCAATAATTTAAACGGTATTGCCATGAAATAGGGAGACTCAAATGTAGTAGCAAACTTCTTTTTAGAGACATCTGATGCCTTCAGAAAATAGGTTGTGGGCTAAGCGAAGGGAAGAATGCATGGTGCCTGGTGTGATTTGAGGGTTACAACCGACTGCAGTTAATGGCAGATTGGTTAAAAAACATTTAATTGCTGTTGATATTTCTATAAGTTTTTCACTGTTGTAGTTCTATGTTGGCTATATTATGGATTGGTAAAGAGTATTTCAATCGTTCGGGGGGTAAATACTAGTGATAGGTTCCCAAAAAATAAACAAGGTCTTTTCTACACTTGAAAAGTTTTACTGGCGTACCTATGTATATAGAACTATACTGGCAAACCATTCTAGCATAGAGGTAGCTTATACTGGCATAAACGTGTTTCTGTTGGCACAGTTTACACCAGTTCTCCAAGAGACATAAGCTATACTGACAAAGGCACGTTTTTGCCCATATAAACTGCCTCTATGCAAGGGTTTATACTGACATAGCTATTCTGTGTTTTGTTTTGTTTTTATTTTTAAAAAAAAAGCATTCCCCTAATCTACATAGCTTTTCCTATATACATTTTTAGGTGTAGATCAGGCCTGAGGGAAAGATAATGGGTCCGCTCCTACTTTTGTGTAAGAACAAGCACAGAATTTGAAGCAGAAGTGGTTGCTTGCTTGAATTTAGACCTTCTATGTGAAGCCTTGGCTGAGCTCTAAATTGCAAATAGAGATTTCACAATGGTGCTGGCAGACTCTGAAATAGCTTTGTAGTTTGTTACAGTTTTGCTTGCTAACATTGCTAACAGGTGCTGCTGATAAAAAAAAAAGTGAGAATCTGTACTTGACACTGAGCCGTCCAGTAACGGCACATAAGATAATTGCCTTGAGTTATTGACATAGCAGAGACAAATGCTGCTAATAGCTAATTCCAGGCAGATGCTCTCTTACTGAAATCATCAACACAAAAGCTTCGTATCTTCTGATTAAATGGGAAGGAGCCAGTTAGCAGGAGGTTTAGTTTTCGTCACAAACTGCGTGGGTGACACTTAAGTGGTTTCTGAGCAGCAGAAGAATATGGAGATTAAATTGGAGCTGGCTTTTCAGTCGGAGACAGTCATTCTTTACAGAAGATCAGACTTTTGAAGTCTTATATGAAGTAGTAAAAAATTCAATTTAAAAAGCTTCCTTTGGAGCAGAGGTTTTATTCTCTGTATCAGGGAAGAGAGTGGCTGCTGAATAGGGGAGAAGGCTAAGTGTAATGAATAACAAGGGTCCTTTCACTGGGTTAAAGAGCCCATATGTTATCATCATAATGGTGAGATGTGTAATTACTTAATGGGAATCTGGAACTGTTCCAAGTTCCAGCTTCCAGCCTGTGAAGGCTTGGATTGAACCACCACAGCACTAGAAGACTGCTTACTCTCCAGCAGAGAGGACGATGGAGTCGACACTAGCAGCATCTAGACTGCAAGGCCAGAAAAGGCCACTTGGTACATGGAATCTGACCCACTGCAGTTTGCAAGGCTAACTTCTCCTTTCTTGGAGAATAAAGTAGAGAATAGTTACCTAGCCCTAGTGGCCAGAGATCCAAGCCTCAGGTTTCCAACACCTAGCTTTCTGGCAGGGTCACCTCAGCCCTTTATCCTTCCTAGCACAGAAAAATATGGGTTCCATGCAGCTTACAGAATATGGGGGAGACTTAAAGAGGAGACTTTAAAAAGTAGGATTCTGTCTGCTTTGTGTCAACTTTAATGATTTCCTGCTGATTTACATAAGAGTTAGGGTTTGCCCTTATGTTCTTAACTAACACTTTCCCTCCCATATTCCACTATTGTGCTTGTTGCTGTGTGCTAGTTGATTGCTGCCTGCCACCCCAGAGTTGGCTTCATGTCAACAGTGCTGTATTCGTGTAGACTGCAAAGCATTTTATCTAATCTCTTCTAATATCACTGCAATCGGGGCGCCTCCACTACCCAACTACTGACTCTAAAAATGTTTCCCTAATATGTCACCTGAACTCTTTCTCCTTTAGTTTCTGGTCATTCCTTTTTGTCCTGTTGTCTCTGAAACTGAATAATTTCTATCCTTCCTCTTAAGGTTACCGTGAAGGTATTTATAAGCTGTGAAGAACAGAAAATTCCAGTAAGATATGAACTACTAGTGACACTTTGTTAAGGAGGCAAGTGTTGCAATCCCTGAGCCCTGGACTGGTGTATTGTGGCAGTCAGTCTATCACAGGGTTCTCCTAGGATGTTGCTGGCTAAGTGTATGACTCTGAAATGACAAGCCTGTTACAGGGAGGGGCTACTACTTTTTTCTAGAGCAGTGTTTCTCATTGACCGGTCCATGGACTGGCGCCAGTCCCTGAGATCTCTGTGACATAGTTTAGGAAGGCAGCAAGCCGGTCCCTGGTGTCAAAAAGGTTGAGAAACACTGCTCTAGAGGTATCTGGTATTGGGCCCTGCTAGTGTCAAGACACTGGGATTTGATTGACCTCTAGTCTCACCTGGAGTGGCAAATCCTATCCAAGGAGGAGTTATCTCATGAATCGTAGAATATCAGGGTTGAAAGGGACCTCAGGAGGTCATCCAGTCCAACCCCCTACTCAAAGTCGGACCAATCCTCAATTTTTGCCCCAGATCCCTAAATGGCCCCCTCAAGGATTGAACTCACAACCCTGGGTTTAGCAGGCCGGTGCTCAAACTACTGAGCTCTCCCTCCTCCCAATGCCTTTGAAATATTAGATTTGTTGCTGCAGATTTGCAGTGATCGCTTTAGTGGAAGGCATGGAATGAGAACTTTCACACTCTGCTTTTCTAATGTAATCTTACCCATTTGCCACTCGTGCATTGCTCTCACCATGCCCCATCACAACTTTTGTTCTTCCCCATCTTCCCTATTTCCCCCCAATGGCTCCATTTCCCCTTCCTTGTTGCCCTCTCCCCTTTACAGTTCTAACAAGTTCAACCAGCTCCTCTTTCTGTCCCCATCCCAATCTCCCTCTCTCCTCCCACCAACACAAATCCTTATCCCACATCACACCTTCCTCCTCCTCACCATTGGTGACATTTTCCCTGTCACGGAGTGTGGGGGAGTCCAGGCCCTGCACCCCTCTTCCTGGGATTCATTGAGACTCTCAGCCAGCCAGTAAAACAGAAGGTTTATTGGACAACAGGAACACAGTCCAAAACAGAGCTTGTGGGTTCACCCAGGACCCCTCAGTCAAGTCCTTCTGGGTGAGCAGGGAGCTTAGACCCCAGCCATGGGGTTCCCTGTGTTCCTCCACCCGGCCCCAAACTGAAACTAAACCCCCCCAGCAGGCTCCCTTCTGCAGCCTGTCTTCACATTCCTGGGCAGAGGTGTTACCTCCCCCTTCCCCTCCTGGCTCAGGTTACAGGCTCTCAGGTCTCCAATCCCCAGGGCACGTTCCCAGGTCAACACTCCCCCCCTCCCTGCTGCGTCACATCGTCACATGCCCCAACCTGGCCCTTTCTCCATCTCCTCTTCTGTACCTTCCACACCCAGCCCCACCCCTCTTATGTTGCTGTTCCTGACCTCATGCCAATCCTTCTCCCTTACTCTTTCTGGAATGCTCACTCCCTCTCTTGAAACCATAGCCATCTATGACTGATTCATATCTCGCTACCTCTAGTTCCTGGCTCTGATATCTAGATCTCTTTGTCTGACACTGCTTCTTCAGCTGTCCTCTCTTATAGAGGCCTCTCTTCCTCTAATGCTCCCTCCCTTGTGTCAGACCGTGGTGGGGATGTTAGGTTTCTCCTCTCCCTCTCTCTTCCCCCTTCTAATGAGAGAGAGCAGGAACAGCACTGCACCTGACTTTGTCTCTCCTCTCCCCCTCCATGTCACTGTCATCCCCTGTTTGCCCAATTCCTCCCCATGACCTACCTCTCTGATTTCAATTCCTGGCTCTCACTCTTCCTCTCCTCACAATCTCCCACATACATCCTTGGGGATTTTAATTTCCCTGTTGCTGACCCATCCAACGCCCTAGCTTCACGTTTCCACATCCTCACCTCTTCCTTCAACCTGCTTCCCTAGATCAACTGTCCCACTCACCAGAACGGCCGCTCACTTGATTGGTCTTTGCCAGGGCCATCCTTACCCATACGCAAAGTACGCAGCTGCGTAGGGCACGAGGAAATTTGGGGTACCAGATTTTGTGGTGCCCTGCGCAGCTGCATGCTGCTCCAGCCCCTGCTGGTCCAGCTCTTCCCCAGGGCCCCTTTCCCGCCCCCGCTCCCCTGAGTTCTGCAGCAGGGCTTGGGCTGCACTCACTGGGGGCGGGAAGTGCAGCAACCCGGCCTCAGCCGCGCTGCAGGTGAGCGCTGGGGAGGTTCCCCCTTACTCCCCAAGCCAGACCCACTCCCTCCCCTGTGGAGGCCTGGGGCCACCCTCCTGCTTCTCTCCCCCCCCCCACAGAGGTCTTGGGCCCCCCCCCGGAGGGGGAGGGGGGCTGTGTAGGGCCCCAGAATTGCTAGGGACGGCTCTGATCTTTGCTAAGCACTGCTTTTTCTATCTCTCTGCTACCCTATTCCCCCTGTCCAGCTCGCTCCTGGTCTCTTTCAGCATCGGCCATCAGCATCTCCTGC
This sequence comes from Lepidochelys olivacea, assembly GCF_965140295.1. Taxonomy (NCBI): domain Eukaryota; kingdom Metazoa; phylum Chordata; order Testudines; family Cheloniidae; genus Lepidochelys; species Lepidochelys olivacea. The sequence goes on along the minus strand of NC_140417.1, from coordinate 24,552,513 downwards.
ATGCCCTCTCTGTGACTTCCATTCCATCAGCACTGATGACTTCTCATATGCTTTCATCCCTCTCTTTCCTGCCGTCTCTTCCTTGCTTCCGTTGATGTGGTTGTTGATTCTCTCCATGCTTTACTTGCCACCATCCTTGACTCTGTTGTCCCTCTACCTCATTACAAGGTTTGTCCTGCCAACCTCCAGCCCTGGTCATCCCCAGCATCCACTTCTGCCACTCCTGCTTTTGGGCTGCTGAGACAGTTTCTGCCAGAAGTGATCACCAGATTGACTTCCTCCCTTACAAATTAGTTTTTTGCAGCTTCAGTTATGCCACCTTCCTTGCTAAGTAGCTTTACTTTTCAGCTTAATTGAATCTCATGCTCTCAACTGCCACCTTTGACCTACTTTCTCAAACCTTCTTGTCCTCTTGACTCCAGTTCTCTCTCCACATAGGATCTCTGATGGTTTTTTTAAGACATGCTGTTTTGTCAATTTTATAAGTCTCTCGGTTTGCCTTCCTTTCCTTTCCTACAACTGTTGCCTCTTTTTCCCCAGTGACAGATGCAGAAGTTTCTCATATTCTGTAACCTTGCTGTTGCCCCAGTGATCCCATTCGATCTCTTGATCACCTTCACACCCACTATCATCACCTCCCTTACTCTTTGCCTTGAACTCTCACTCTCCCCTGGTTCTTTCCCCTCAGTACAAACAAGCATTAGTCTTTCCCATCTTAAAAAACCAACCTGTCCCCATTTGCCTCTCCAGATACTACCCCATCTCCCTTCTCTCTTTCATCTCAAAGCTTGGTGCACACACTGTTTATGATTGCTCTGTGGAGTCTGTCTCCCCCAAATTCTATCCTGAACTCTCTCCAGTATGGCTTCTGCCTCTGGCACACCACTGAAACTGCTCTTGCCAAAGTCTCTCTGACTTTTTCAGAGCTGGCTCTCAGAATCACTACCCCATCCTCATCCTTCCTGACCTGTTAACTGTCTTTGACACAGATGACCTGCTCTTCGTGCTGGCATTCTGTAACTGTCTTCTCCTGGTTCTGTTGTCTCTTTAATTGATCCTTCAGTGGAGGAGCCTCCTCATGGGAGTTCCATAGGGATCTGCCTTTGGTCCCCTTCTCCCTCCAGCTCTGGCTAATCTCTGCAAACACAAATTCAACTGCAATCTACATGCTGCTTACTCTAGGACAGGGTGGGCAAACTTTTTGGGCTGAGAGCCACATCTGGTTGAGGAAATTGTATGCAGGGCGGGGGTGGGGGTGGGGGTGCGGGAGGGGGTGCAGAGTGCAGGAAAGGGCTCAGGACAAGGGATTGGGGCAGAGGAGAGGTGCGGGCTGTATGAGGGGGCTCAGGGCAGGGGGTTGGGGTGCAGAAGGGGGCTCAGGGCAGGGAGTTGGGTGCAAGAGGGGTGCGGCGGGGCTCAGGGCAGGAGGGGTGCGGGGTGCAGCAGGGGGCTCAGGGTAGGGGGTTGGGATGTGGCAAGGGCTGAGGGCAGGGGGTTGGGGTGTATGGGGGTGTGGTAGGGGGCTCAGGGCAGAGAGTTGGGGGGTGGGGTGCAGGAGGAGTTTGGGCTCTGGCCCAGCGCTGCTTACCTAAAGTGGCTCTGGGGTGGCAGCGGCGTAGGCGAGGCCAGGCCAGGCTCCCTGCATGCCTGCCCTGGCCCCACATGGTGCCACTCTAGGAAGCGGCTGGCACCATGACCCTGCATGGCCCCGGGGGGGGGGCCCAAAGGGCTCTGCGTGCTGCCCTTGCCACGCCTCCAGGTACCTCCCCCGAAGCTCCCCATTGGCCACGGTTCCCCATTCCTGGTCAATGGGAGCTGCGGGGAGTGGTGCCTGGAAGCAAGGGCAATGCACGGAGCCCTCTGCCCCTCCCCCCCAGGGCCGTGGTGCTGGTCGCTTCTGAGAGTGGCACGGGGCCTGCGGCACCACGGGGAGCAATCCTGCGGGCCAGATCAGCGCCCTGAGGGGCCGGATCCAGCCTGCGGGCCATAGTTTGCCCACCCCTGCTCTATTGTCTACCTCTGTACACCAGACCTATCTCCTGCTGTCCAAATTAAAATCTTTCTGACATCTCCTTGTGGATGGGTAGCCACCGGTTGAAGCTCAAAGGCTAAAATTCAACTCTTAATCTTCTCCCAAGCCACTTTCTCTTTCTCCGTTCTCAATCACTGTGGATAACACCACCATCCTGCCTGTCAGGCAGGCCCATAACTTGTGCGTCATCTGGACCTCTCTAGGTTTTCACGTCCAAGCTATGTCTAAATATTGCCATTTTTTTCTGCATAATATCTCTAAGATTTGGCCTTTCCTGTTCATGCACACAGCTAAAACTCTCATCCAGGCTGTTGTCATTTTGTGTCTTGATTACTGCAACATCCATGTATCTAACCTTGATAAATACAGACAGGCCCAGCTTATACCCATTCAGAATGCTGCTGCAAAGATCATTTTCCTAGTCAGTCACTTTGAGCATGTCACCCCTCTCTTTGCATCTGTCAGGGTTCCCCCCCACACACACACTCTGAATTCTGGGATACAGATGTGGGGACCCGCATGAAAGACCCCCATAGCTTATATTCTACCAGCTTAGGTTAAAAACTTCCCCAAGGCACAAATTCCTTTCCTTGTCCTTGGACGGTATTGCCGCCACCACCACCTAGTGATTTACATAAAATTTCAGGGAAGGGACACTTGAAATCCCTATCCCCCCAAGCCCCTTCACCCCTTTCTTGGAGAAGCTTGACAATAAAGGGGTCCTGCACTTAGGACGGAAGAACCCAATGCAAAGCTACAGACTAGGGACCGAATGGCTCGGCAGCAGTTCTGCGGAAAAGGACCTAGGGGTGACAGTGGATGAGAAGCTGGATATGAGTCAGCAGTGTGCCCTTGTTGCCAAGAAGGCCAATGGCATTTTGGGATGTATAAGTAGGGGCATAGCGAGCAGATCGAGGGACGTGATCGTTCCCCTCTATTCGACATTGGTGAGGCCTCATCTGGAGTACTGTGTCCAGTTTTGGGCCCCACACTACAAGAAGGATGTGGAAAAATTGGAAAGAGTCCAGAGGAGGGCAACAAAATTGATTAAGGTGCTGAAGCACATGAGTTATGAGGAGAGGCTGAGGGAACTGGGATTGTTTAGTCTGCAGTAGAGAAGAATGAGGGGGGATTTGATCGTTGCTTTCAGCTACCTGAGAGGTGGTTCCAGAGAGGATGGTTCTAGACTATTCTCAGTGGTAGATGAGGACAGGACAAGGAGTAATGGTCTCAAGTTGCATTGGGGGAGGTTTAGTTTGGATATTAGGAAAAACTTTTTCACTAGGAGGGTGGTGAAACACTGGAATGCGTTACCTAGGGAGGTGGTAGAATCTCCTTCCTTAGAAGTTTTTAAGGTCAGGCTTGACAAAGCCCTGGCTGGGATGATTTAATTGGGGATTGGTCCTGCTTTGAGCAGGGGGTTGGACTAGATGACCTTCTGAGGTCCCTTCCAACCCTGATATTCTATGATTCTAATAATATACAAACAAACTGGTTAGCAATGTGAGCACAGACCAGACCCTTTGTCTTCAGGACACTGAAAATCAATCAGGTTCTTAAAAGAAGAACTTTATTTATAAAGAAAGTAAAAATTACACCTGCAAAATCAGGATGGAAGGTAACTTTACAGGGTAAATAAAAAGTTTTAAAACACAGAAGATTCCCCTCTGGTTCAGCTTTAGTTACAAAAACAGGAATAAAACTACCTTTGTAGCTTAGGAAAAGTCACAAGCTAAAACAAAAGATAACCTAATGCATTTCCTTGCCTTACTTATAATTTCTGTGATTTTTTTAGATGGAATATTCCAGGTATATTTTCAGGAGATGATGTACATGCTTGGCTTCTCTCTCTGTCCGGAGAGGAGCAACAAAGAGAGCCACAAGCAAAACCTTTCCCTCCAGATTTGAAAGTATCTTCTTTCCTCGTTGGTCCTTCTGGTCAGGTGCCAACTAGGTTATTTGACCTACTTAACCCTTACAGGTAGGGCAATTCAGTACAGCTGCCAAGGAGGGATTTTATGCTACCCTTCTCTCCATATTTATGACAGCATCCCTCCATTGGCTCCCCCCTTTTCAATTGCATCCAACTTAAGCTACTTGTCTGCATTTTCAAGGCTCTTCATGGCCTATTCCCCACCCTACTTGTCATCTCTGTCGCTAGTGAGATGTTGATTCCTGCTGCTGATCGGCCTAGGATGCCAGCCTCCACTTGCCTCTTGTTACGTTTTCAAACAAGCATCTCCCATGCTTCCCCTCATGCGTGGGAGGCGCCTTCCCATAAACATCTTCCCAACATGGTGGAAAAGAGTTTGGAGGGGGGGAGCACAGAGCTCCTGGCATGAAGGAGGAGTTGGGAGGTGTTTCAGGGAACCCAGGAAATAGAAGGGGGTGGGAGGGTGACCCACGGTGGGGTAGTGGGGAGGAATGCAAGGAGCTCTTAGCGTGTGCAGCCTACTGAAGCAACCAAGTGTGCAACCCTCTAGTTTTATACTGATGCACACTATTTGGGGCAGGGACTGTCTTGTTCTGTTTTTGTATAGTGCTTAGCCCAATGGGGTCCTTGTCCATATTTTGGGCTCCTAGGCACTTCAGTAATAGAGGTGGTAATAAATTAAATTGACAGGCCTAAATGGATATAAAACACCAACAGTGCAAGGGTAGACTTAGTTTTTCCTTTGGCTTTTGGAGGCCCTCTTGGCCAGAGAGATGTCTTTCTTTCATGCTCTCTTCAACTTAAGGATATGCCTTTTTGTTGCTCTGGGACTTCGTTTTTCCTTGTAAAAAGGAGTTGACTCTGATTGGGGAAAATTACCGTTGTGATGTTATGGCTACATTGGGAATAATTGACCTTCCCCCTGCACAGGACACAAGTTCCTGGCAGTGAAAGAAGGTTCCACTGTTGCATGGCTTCCTCCTGTGAGAAGGAAAAAGTCACTTTACTTCACTAGTTTAACTTTCTGTTACGGTAATTATTAGAGAAGACAAGTCAATCTTGGAGCAGCACTTCCTGTTTGCAGCTGCTATGCCTCACTTTGATCTCTACCTTTATCAGAGCTTCTGAGGCCCAGCTTGGCTTTCGCATCATTTATGAAGTCTTTTACTCAGGGCTAAGAATTGAGAAGCTTCTCTCTACTCCCAGAGCTGCTTGCTTAGAAATGGCTTCCTTTTTCTGATCTTCAGCCGGGTGCTTAAACTACAATTTAGCTTTGCCTCTGTGGCTCAGTCTCTTCACTGTCCCAGTCCCTAATCCACTATTAAAAATAACTGATGATAATACTGCATTATGTATAATGAGGAGATAATGTCAGTCTTATAAAACTCTGGTCTCCTGTTGCTGCATTGGAATTTATCAAGGATAAGTGGCAGGTTGATGTGGAGACATTTCTGTCTAAAGTGGGAGATGTCCTGTAACAAATAAGCTGCTGCTCAGCTATATTGAGGGAATAAAAAATAGCATGGAAAATATTACACTAGCATTGTCAAAATCATTTGAGCCCTCCCTAACTTGGATACCGCATTTGGTTTGGGTCTCCCCTTCTCTGAAAAGCAGGAAATATAGATAGGTTTCAGAGTAGCAGCCGTGTTAGTCTGTATTCGCAAAAAGAAAAGGAGGACTTGTGGCACCTTAGAGACTAACCAATTTATTAGAGCATAAGCTTTCGTGAGCTACAGCTCACTTCCTCAGATGCATATCGTGGAAACTGCAGCAGGCTTTATATATACACAGAGAATATGAAACAATACCTATTCCCACCCCACTGTCCTGCTGGTAATAGCTTATCTAAAGTGATTTCCAGCACAAATCCAGGTTTTCTCACCCTCCACCCCCCCACACAAATTCACTCTCCTGCTGGTGACTCAAGGAATATTTCCAAAATACCTCTGAACAGCATACTAATCCACAGAGGTCTCCCTACCAACACTACAGAAAGAGGGATTCTAGGTGGACTCCTCCTGAAGGTCGAAACAGCAGACTGGACTTCTACATAGAGTGCTTCCGCCGACGTGCACGGGCTGAAATTGTGGAAAAGCAGCATCACTTGCCCCATAACCTCAGCCATGCGGAACGCAATGCCATCCACAGCCTCAGAAACAACTCTGACATCATAATCAAAAAGGCTGACAAAGGAGGTGCTGTTGTCGTCATGAATAGGTCGGAATATGAACAAGAGGCTGCTCGGCAGCTCTCCAACACGAGTTTCTACAAGCCATTACCCTCTGATCCCACTGAGAGTTACCAAAAGCAATTACAGCATTTGCTCAAGAAACTTCCTGAAAAAGCACAAGATCAAATCCGCACAGACACACCCCTGGAACCCCGACCTGGGATATTCTATCTACTACCCAAGATCCATAAACCTGGAAATCCTGGGCGCCCCATCATCTCAGGCATTGGCACCCTGACAGCAGGATTGTCTGGCTATGTAGACTCCCTCCTCAGGCCCTACGCTACCAGCACTCCCAGCTACCTTCGAGACACCACTGACTTCCTGAGGAAACTACAATCCATCGGTGATCTTCCTGATAACACCATCCTGGCCACTATGGATGTAGAAGCCCTCTACACCAACATTCCACACAAAGATGGACTACAAGCCGTCAAGAACACTATCCCCGATAATGTCACGGCTAACCTGGTGGCTGAACTTTGTGACTTTGTCCTTACCCATAACTACTTCACATTTGGGGACAATGTATACCTTCAGATCAGCGGCACTGCTGTGGGTACCCGCATGGCCCCACAGTATGCCAACATTTTTATGGCTGATTTAGAACAACGCTTCCTCAGCTCTCGTCCCCTAAAGCCCCTACTCTACTTGCGCTATATTGATGACATCTTCATCATCTGGACCCATGGAAAAGAAGCCCTTGAGGAATTCCACCATGATTTCAACAATTTCCATCCCACCACCAACCTCAGCCTGGTCCAGTCCACACAAGAGATCCACTTCCTGGACACTACAGTGCTAATAAACAATGGTCACATAAACACCACCCTATACCGGAAACCTACTGACCGCTATTCCTACCTGCATGCCTCCAGCTTTCACCCTGACCACACCACACGATCCATCGTCTACAGCCAAGCTCTGCGATACAACCGCATTTGCTCCAACCCCTCAGACAGAGACAAACACCTACAAGATCTCTGTCAAGCTTTCTTACAACTACAATACCCACCTGCAGAAGTAAAGAAACAGATTGATAGAGCCAGAAGAGTTCCCAGAAGTTACCTACTACAGGACAGGCCTAACAAAGAAAATAACAGAACGCCACTAGCCGTCACCTTCAGCCCCCAACTAAAACCCCTCCAACGCATTATTAAGGATCTACAACCTATCCTAAAGGATGACCCAACACTCTCACAAATCTTGGGAGACAGGCCAGTCCTTGCCTACAGACAGCCCCGCAACCTGAAGCAAATACTCACCAACAACCACATACCACACAACAGAACCACTAACCCAGGAACTTATCCTTGCAACAAAGCCCGTTGCCAACTGTGCCCACATATCTATTCAGGGGACACCATCACAGGGCCTAATAACATCAGCCACACTATCAGAGGCTCGTTCACCTGCACATCCACCAATGTGATATATGCCATCATGTGCCAGCAATGCCCCTCTGCCATGTACATTGGTCAAACTGGACAGTCTCTACGTAAAAGAATAAATGGACACAAATCAGATGTCAAGAATTATAACATTCATAAACCAGTCGGAGAACACTTCAATCTCTCTGGTCACGCGATCACAGACATGAAGGTCGCTATCTTAAAACAAAAAAACTTCAAATCCAGACTCCAGCGAGAAACTGCTGAATTGGAATTCATTTGCAAATTGGATACTATTAATTTAGGCTTAAATAGAGACTTGGAGTGGCTAAGTCATTATGCAAGGTAGCCTGTTTCCTCTTGTTTTTTCCTACCCCCCCCCCCCCAGATGTTCTGGTTTAACTTGGATTTTAACTTGAAGAGTGGTCAGTTTGGATGAGCTATTACCAGCAGGAGAGTGAGTTTGTGTGTGTATGGGGGTGGGGGGGATGTGAGAACCTGGATTTATGCAGGAAATAGCCCAGCTTGATTGTCATGCACATTGTGTAAAGAGTTGTCACTTTGGATGGGCTATCACCAGCAGGAGAGTGAATTTGTGTGGGGGGGTGGAGGGTGAGAAAACCTGGATTTGTGCTGGAAATCACTTTAGATAAGCTATTACCAGCAGGACAGTGGGGTGGGAATAGGTATTGTTTCATATTCTCTGTGTATATATAAAGCCTGCTGCAGTTTCCACGATATGCATCTGAGGAAGTGAGCTGTAGCTCACGAAAGCTTATGCTCTAATAAATTGGTTAGTCTCTAAGGTGCCACAAGTCCTCCTTTTCTTTTAGGAAATATAGAAGGTCTAGAGAAGAACAACAAAAGTAGGATACGGGGTGGAACAATGTTTCCGTTTGTGAGGGAGTGAAAGTATGGACTGCCTAATTTGGAAAGGTGATACAGCCAAGAGAGCTAAAATGTTTAAGGTGTGTCTCGGGCTGCTATTTACCCTGTCCCTTTATACCAGAATAAACAGGCACATGATTAAATTAAAATTCTACTTCATGCAGTCCGTGTGTAAGCAATCTGTGAAATTCACTCTTGGAGCAGAGTGTTGAGCCAGTATTTTAGTGATACTCAGAAAAGGACTGGCTATTTATATGCATAGGAGTAACAGTGTTAATTATTTTACCCAGGTTGCTTTAGGGTGTGAACTTGAGGTAATTCCTTGAAACTCGTCATTGCTTTTTATTAATTTGTATTGCAGGATTGGAACCCTATTGTACTGGGTGAGGTAACAATGCAAAATAAGGCAGGTCCTGTCCCAAAGAACTTCTTATCTCAATCAGTTGTTTTCAGCCTCTTTTTGATGTACAAATCCCTAAAAATTTTCAAATGGAGGTCCGGACCCCTATGCAAATTCAATCTGTGGTCCATGAACCCCTACCATAGAAATCTTAGACTGAAAACTGACTGAACAGAATTCAACGATAAATGTTGCACGTGCTTGGCACGGCATTTGATGCAGCATGAGAGGGTGCTAAACTGTGGGCTACTAAGGTAATGACAACACTTCTGGGTTTTGACATTGGGTGGGGTATTCACATACTTTTGATTGATCAGAAAAACGGAATGCCTTTTCTGGGATCTGAAACTTTATTTTCATAGTCGCCTCTTGCGGGCCCTTCACACAGTGTGCGGACCACAGGTTGAAAACCACTGATCTAAATAGTGAAGTCATGTCAGGTGGCAAGATAATTGAGATGGAGGAGAAAGACAAGAGTGACAGCAATACGAACTCAAAGTTGCATATATCGTAAAGTGCAGTGTTGCACAATTGAGGAACAGCTCTATTAGATTTTAACTCTTTATGAGGGAGCAAGTACTGGTCTTTAACTGGGGTCATGGGAGTAGAAGCATTCGTGGATAAGATCTGCCTAATAAAGGCTCTCCACACTAGCTAATAGATGAAATTCTGGTCCTCTTTAAGTCTATGTGAATTTTGACATTGACTTCAGTGAGTACAGGGCTTCATCCTGTAGAAATAGTGTTACCTTGTAAGAAGCAGAACTTGTTCTTGAACAGGGCAGATAAATGTATATACAGGTGCAATCTGTAATTATGTAAATCTCTTAAATTTCTGTGGAACTTGATATCTTTTTCTGTCTGCTTCTGTTGTGGCAGAGCTTCTAACAGGCGAGAGAGCCTAATCAGGGCATTCACATAGTCCCAAATAAGCACTTAGGCTAAGAATAAAGTTTTATTTTAGAGACTAAGCAGCGGGTAGTGATTTACAGCTGAGCCTGCACTTCTAAGCACTCTCAAGAAACTGAAATAAAAGAGCCTTTTTCTTCAGGCAGTCAGAATAGCTGAGATGATATGTCAGGGCCCGCTAATGCCTTGAGATGAAATTTTATTTGAAACTAAATTACTCAGTCAAGGGAATTATGGCCCTTTCTGATTACGGTAGCTAAAGACTTCATGTTTTAACCTGAAATTCTAGAATGTTTTGAATGATTAAAGTAGAAATACACTAGTGATCTTTAGCCTTTTTTTGTTTGACTGCTAAGATAGGCTCTCATCACCTGTGGCATATTGATTAAAAATAATTAGGCTTTTTTGAATCCAGTAAAACTTGTCTCCATGCCCTGGATTGCTGCGTGAAAGCTATATTGGTGGCCCAGATGACATACCTGTTACTCCTTAATAGGAGGCATTCATGAACATGCTTAATAAATGTGTACAGTGGTCATAAATGGGTGGCAGGAGGGACCATCAGTGGTCTCAAAGTGATTTCCCAAAAGTGGAGATTTTACATTTAAACCAGTTAAAGCAGTTGCTCTCAACCTTTCCATACTACTGTACCCCTTTCAGGAGTCTGATTTGTCTTGTGTACCCCCAAGTTTTGTCTCACTTAAAAACTACTTGCTTACAAAATGAGACTTAAAAATACAAAAGTGTCACAGCACACTATATTACTTTTTCATTATATCATATAATTATGAAATCTATTGGAATATAAATATTGTACTTACATTTCAGTGTATAGTGTATATAGAGCAGTCATTCTCTGTAAGAAATTTTAGTTTGTACTGACTTCACTAGTGCTTTATATGTAGCCTGTTGTAAAACTAGGCAAATACCTAGATGAGCTGATGTACCCCCTGGAAGACCCCTGCATACTTCCATGGGTATGTGTACCCCTGGTTGGGAACCACTGCGTTAAAGGGTCAAATGCAGCTTTCAGGTGGACACGGCACTTCCATTTACTTGAAATCAATTAATGGTATAAGCATGCATCTTGAGAGCACAACTTCATCCTAAATAGCATGGGTTTGGTTATTGTGTTTGAGGCTGTTAATGGTAAGGGAAGAGAAAGGAGTATGAAGGGAAGATACAAAATGAAGGTTTGGTGTGTGCTGTTCTCCTCAAGGGCTTCAGGAAGCACTTTAGTAGATTGGTTGATATTGAGGATGGAAAGTGTCTCTGGGGTGACTCAGTCAATTTTGCTGCCTCCCCATCACATTCAGTGTCTTGCAGCAGTCAGAGTTTTAGTATTGGTTTTGGAGCACATCCCCAATAATGCCTAGCCTCAGCCTTGAGCCATTTATAACTAGTTCTCATCTAATTGTCCATTCATTGTTTTTGGTTTTTCCGTTTCTGCTGCTAAGTTTGTATTACTACTTCTTGATCTGCGATATTGAGATTTCGGATCTGTTTAATCAAGAGATCAATTAAAGTTACAAAATGCATGCAGTATTAAAGAATCTTTCCTACTGTTTATGTCTGAACAAATGATAGACCATTGCTTAATTACAAGGGAAGAGTTGCTGTTTCAGATACAACATCTGTACATTGCTCTTACTAGGTGATGTGTCCCTGGAATGGGCTGTCCGTGGTGGGGAGCAAACACAGATGTCCTTGTTTTGAACATTACCTATTTGCAAGCAAGGTCTTTACTTCTGGTCTGAGGTTACATTGCACGTGGTGTTTGTGAGCAAGTATGCTCTTGTGGTTAAGGTACAGGACTTGGAGTTAGGCTTGTCTTCACAGACTTGGTGCATGACTGTGCAGGTCTCTCAATTTTTCTGTATCTTGGTTACACCTAGCAAAGGACATGCAAGTCAAGAAGAAGTTTCTTAATTACATTAGGAGCAAGAGAAAATGAATACCTACACTTTCCTTCTACTTAGCGGGGAAAGAGCTAATAACTGATGAAGAAGGCTGAGGTGTTTAATGCCTGTTCTGCTTTAGCCTTCACTAAAAAGGTTAATGGTGACCAAATACTCAACACTACTAATATTAATAAGGGGGAAGGAACAGGTTAAAGAATATTTAGATGCGTTAGAGGTATTCAAGTTGCTAAGGCCTGACAAAATTAATCGTAGGCTACTTAAGGAACTAGCTAAAACAGTCTGGGAACCATTGGCAAATCTCTTTCAGAGCTCATGGAAGATGGGTGAGGTCCCAGAGGACTGGAGAAGGGCAAACATACTACCTGCCTTTAAAAAGGGGTCAGTGAGGACTCGGGGGATTATAGACTACCCAACCTGTCTTCGGTGCCTGAAAAGATACTGGAACAATTTATTAAACAATGTTGAGGATAATAGGGTTATAAGGAATAGGCAGCATGGATTTGTCAAGAGCAAATCATGTCAAACCAACTTAATTTCCTTTATTGACAGGATTACTGGCCTAGTTTGTTTGTTTTTGTTTTGGGGGGGAAGAGTAGACATGATAGATCTTGATTTTTAGTAAGGTTTTAGACAGTCTCACATGACATTCTTGTAAGCAAACTAGGGAAATGTGGTCTAAATGAAATTACTATGAGGTGTATGTACAACTGGTTGAAAGACCATACTCAAAGCATAGTAATCAATAGTTTGCTGTCAAAGTGGAAAGGCGTATCTAGTGGGGTACCACAGGGGTCAGCCCTGGATCTGGTAGTGTTCAGTATTCTCATTAATGACTTGGAGAATCCACATAATACTAGATAAATTGTTCCAATAGTTAATCACCCTCACTGCTAAAAATTTACACCTTTCTTTTTTTTTCTAGTCAGAACTTGTCTTATTTCAACTTCCAGTCTTTGGGTCTTGATATACCTTTGTCTGCTAGACTAAAGACTCCAGTATCAAAATTTTCTTCTCCTTGTGGGTACTTACAATCTGTGATCAAGTCACTCCTTAACCTTCTTTGTAAGATAAATTGATAGTTTCTTGAGCCTTTTACTATAAGACATGTTTACCCATCCTTTAATCATTCATGTCATGTAAATATTGGGATTATGCTTAGTCTGAGTCAGAGGTGGTTGTGTGGGGCTGTCAGTGGGTCTCCACAGGGGCTTCTGGAGTAAGGTGGTGGTGCAACAGCTTACAGTTACAAGGGACTTTATTGGGAAGGGAGAAAGATGCCACACTTCTTAAAATTCTGTTTGCAACTGACTCATAAAACATAAGATAACCAAGGCTCCAGTCCCAAATACCATATCCTAGTCCCTTGCTAATCTGAGGACATTCCTTGCATGATCCAGGCATATTTATGTGGCCATGGGAAAAATCAAATCCCAGAACATAAAATAAGCTCTTTGTCTGACAGTGAAATTTGGAAAACAGATGAATCTGTCTGTTAACATCATTGTTACTAGAGCTCTGCTTCTGTTCCAAGGAACAGCCTTGCCTTTCTCTTCTCCTCCCTGTACAGTTTAGATGTAAATAAAAATAAACAGAATTTTTAATAACATCTTGGCTTGTTCCCCAGTGAAGGATTTAAACTTCATGTCATTCCAAGCCAAGATTATCTATTCAGTAACTAAGCTGTGGGTCTGGGTACTAGTAAAAGAATCAATTCCACAAGGGGTATTATTAGAAAAAGAAATACAAATAACTTTAATACAGAACCATAGCACTGTACAGTCTTCAAGAAAATTGGACGTCGGAGACAAGGTCCTATATAGCCAACGTCATAACCCAAATTTTATGAGTCATAGGCTCTAGTGGAGCTATATGTGCAAAGATTTTAAATTAAATGCATGTGATCTATATTTGTTCCAAAGGACAGGGCAGGGGGCTTAATCTGAAACCTTTTTTCTTGGCAGCAGGCATTCCAGTTTTGTACTTTATTTCACTACAAGATGCATTTTGAATACAGAATTCTTACTGTTGCAAGAGCCAAGTGTGTCCACTGCCAGCTTGGTGACCGACTGGTACTCAAGCTATAATAGATCTACCCCAGATCAGTGGATTTCATTGTTTTTCATCTGATCTGTTATTTATAGTAGTGTTTGTTGCAAAGTGCCTTGTTGATTCAGATGGGGTAGGAATGCCCTTTCCAGTCGAAAAAAGAAAAGGAGTACTTGTGGCACCTTAGAGACTAACCAGTTTATTTGATCATGAGCTACCTTTCCAGTCGAGTTTATTTAATTGCTGGGAGAAGAGCAGCCTTCTCTCTGACAGTGTGTTAAATGTTTTGCTGTGGTCTCTGCATACAATGACTCCTCTTTGAACAAATGCAGTAAACATGCTGCACTGCATGGAGGAAGGAAACTGATCTGACAAGGGTGGGTGACAGACTGTAATTCTTCTCGCTGCATGTTGGACTTGTGGTTATTCGTTAAATGTGTGCACATGGATTACTTTGTCATCCCCTTCAGGAGTCAATGAGAATTAACTTCTGAAGGGGAAGGAGTAGCCATTCTCAAGTCTTGGCAAGTGGACAAAGATTACAGTTATGCCATCAGGCAAGGTAGGAAGAATTTTGAAACTAAATGCACCCTCCCCAAGTGCGTGTATTAATGGGGTTCAAGGAGCAGCAGTGCTACAATAGAGAGATGGGCTCAGCATGTTTCCCACTCCCTCCCCTAAACTTGACAGTCAATACAGAAATCTCCATTTGAACCCTTTGCCAAGGTGTTGTCGAGTTTCACTTTGAATTACTTAATTGTAATAGTTTGCATATCTTTGCCCTTGTATATCTGAAGGACCCCAAACCATTTTACAAACACTAATATGTTAAGCCTCACAACTACACCTATAAGGTTTGGTAAATTTTATTTTCATTTCACGGATGGGGAAACTGAGGCAGGTGACATGTAGGTGATTTGCCAAAGACCACCCAGAGAGTTAGTGTTGGAGCAGAGATTAGAACTTGGGTTCCTGACTCCCAGCCCTGTGTTCATCTTTAGCCCACACAGGCTGTGTGTTATAGAAACTTGGTGTAAGTGCTCAGTCCCCTTTTCTGGCTATTCTCTTCCCATATAGGACTGAGGATGAATTCATCTGTCCAGTTGCTGCATCTTTCTTTTGGCTGGGAGCAGGGCTTTCTACGTCTTTGTTGCTCCGTAAATGGGATGATGTAGGAATACCTGACCTTCTAAATCTGCAGCCTACATAATCTCCATTACTGAGAGGAAGTGAGAATCCTAGATCAAGGATGTGAAATGTCTTGCATCTGTCTTGAGGCTTGCCTGGACTCTTCTGAAATGAAGTGCCCCCTTCTCTGTATAGATTGGCCAAGGGTTTCCTAATATGGGTGTGAACAGCTTCCTTACCTACCCTTGTGGTCTCCAGTGGAGTAGCTGTGGGGAAAAGTCTTCATGAGACCACAAAGCCCAGCCAGTGGGGTCTTCATGAATAGGACTTTGCAGGAACTCATATAAACCTGAATGTCTTGAAATTTACTTTTAGACCTCTATTTGTCTCAGAGACCTGTATGGGTCAAAATAACATGAAATGTGGTCTGCTCACAATGTTTCCATTATTAAAATGCTAAAATCCAGTGAGGAGACTGGATCCTGTCATGTTTTGGCTCCCATAAGGCTTCTTGAGGAATGTAAGGAAGTCTGTGGGGATGTGAAGCAAGTCGTAGTCCTACATCCTGTTGCTTAATTGGTGTGCTAGTGGATTGCCAGCCTGAGCAACTGGTGCAACAGACAATTGTTCCTGCGGTAGAAAGTCGTCAAACCTGCAGTTTTTCAGTACAGAACTGTTTGACTAGTTGTCAAACCCACCATCTCACTGGATGGAAATGACTTCTTATATGAAACTAGCCCCTTGGGAGGAATCAAAACCATGTTTCTTTTCAGCAAGTTCAGGAGAAGGGGTGCTCTGAAATGCCAGATGTGTTTTAAGAAATTGTTTTTTTTTAAGTGACAGTCCCAGTTTAGATCTGGTGAGACTGGGTTCCTCAGAGATTTTTGAAGATGAATGCAACTTTTTCTCAACTCTTTATTCTAGAGCTCAATCTTTGGACCGTTTTGACTTTGACCACCCCGTATCCTGATTGTGTCCAATCGCATAATAACTGCAAGAGCATTACATTCCAGAGTAGCACAACTTCACTTCTGCTGTTGGTGGCTCTTGAATAAATAAGAACTTTGACTTTTATGGAAGAGACCAGCCAAACCAAATTCCCTCTGATTTATTTCACACAGCAAAACCTTTGTGATACAAAATGTGTGAGACTTGTCATGTGGGATGAATGGAAATGAGACTGAAAACATGATTCATCAGCTACTGCATCTGTTTCTCTGTATTCTCCCCCTTGCCCCACCCCCCCGCACTCTCCTCCCCATCGTGGTCTGGAACAGTATTTTGAGAAAAGATCCATTACCACTAAAAGAAAGATAGTTGCCCTGGACCCAAGGCTTATTAACTTGCAGTAGTGATGAGGGTTTGCTCCATTTTAAGTTTGTATTCACTTCCTGCCATGTATGGTTAATCTAACTGGGTAGCTTGCTTTTTCTTGTGAAAGAACAAAATACCGGATTGTGACCCCTAAGAGCCCCTCAGTACCAACTGGCTGAGAGACCAGTGTTCTGTGAGCTCCTATCAGGCCTGACACACTTACTATACCTAACACTTTACTGTCATAGTATTTATCTGTAAAAAGTGTCAAACGAAAGCTCGTGACACACCAGTCAATAATATTGCGTGATTCATGTACGGATGGTGTGTACAGAGTTGTTTGTGCGCTGGAAATATGTTCCTGAAATATTTTCAGAGTCAGACTTTCCTGAGCTTTTCAGAATCAAAGGTATTGGAGCTGAGAGCTCTTTTTCAGGTGGCCAGAAGAAAGCAGAGTTCCTTGAAGCTTTTCAGTTTTAAATAATGAAGTTTGTGTCTGCCCTAGCATCATCTTTATTGACTAACAAAACCCCCCAACCCTACAGCCCTTTACATTAATTGTTGGAATTGATTTCAGGCTTATTTCTTCCATTATTAGAAATAATTGTGTGGCTGTTATTCCAAAGGATGATCTTGTGTGCTCCACTAGGTGGGGGGATGGAAGGAAATCGCCTCCAGCTGTGAGATTTGGAAAGTCTAAACTTGTTTGTGGTTAAGCTTTTCTTGTAAGAGCTCCCCAGAGTGACTTGGGCTGGCTTCAGGGACTACTGTATGAGTGGACCACATTTTGATCTTGCTGTCTAAATTCTGAAGCTCTGGCTCAGACGTTTCACTTCTTTCCAAGACTGGGGATTGCTGTTTGCCTAACTCCGGTGTAGTGGCTTCCCGAAGAATGCATGGCAGGGAATTGAAACAGTGGCACGCCAGGCCTAAAGATGAACTTTTCTTTTTTAGTGGCATCTGTCAGATTTTAACCCCAGATGCGCTGCCACCTTTTTAATCTTTACTCTGAAAACTTGCTCCTGCACTTGGGCACACATGTGCTTGTTAAGGGCTTATTGACTTGTGCAGTGATATTATCCTGGTCCTAAAAGTAAGGATAACAGTCAGCCCAGGTTGTGCTCTTGTTTCAGAGGGTCTCACTGTTGATTAATGAGACTCCAATTGACAGAAACGTTTAATGTGCAGCAACTACCTACCAGACCCCCTTCCCCACAACGTTATCATTAATTGGCTGGAATCCTAGAGCTCATAACTGACTCATAGATTCCTAGATGCTAAGGCCAGAAGGGACCATTGTGGTCTTCTAGTCTGACCTTCTGTAAAACACAGGCCAGAGAACTCCCCCAAAATATTTTAGAGCAAATCTTTTAGAAAAATATCCAATTTTGATTTAAAAATTGCTAGTAATTGAGAATCCACCTTGACCTTGGTAAATTGTTCCAATAGTTATATACCCTCACTGTTAAAAATTTACTCCTGATTTCCATTCTGAATTTGTCTAGCTTCAAGTTCCAGCAGTTGGGTCATGTTACACCTTTCTCTGCTAGATTGAAGAGCCCATTGTCAAATAGTTGTTCTTTGAGTGCTGGTCTCTCTGTGTACTCCATGCACCTGAGACCGGAGAATTTTAGCAACTAGTATCCATGGGTCTTTGCCTAATCCCTTGCTCTCCTTGTGCTCCATGCTGAGGGCCTAGGGGGCAGTGCAGAAACCTCTCAAGTTCTTCCTTACTGCCACATGGCCTGAGTCGGAATTTCCAGAACTGAAACTCTTTGACAATTTTTTTTTAAATATTTCAAAGTTCTTGTACAGTTAGTTGCTATTGTTAGTAGCTTTTATCAGTTTAGATAATTAAAATCTCTGCCCCAGGGGAATTCTCCGCTCTCCTGATGCAGGATTTAGAGTATGTACAGTGTTCTGGGCTTTAAGAATTGTGGTTCCTGCCTCCGATTATTTTTTAGTCAGCAGTGACCACTAGCACTGCCTCTCTTTCCTCAAAGTTCATATCTGCACTACGTACGGTACCTGCCACTCCTTTCCGAGCCAGATGCGGCAGGCAATAGAACTCCAGCTCTGGAAACACCTTTGGAACATGCCATCAGGCCCCGGCCAAATCCAGAGGAGACCCCTCTGTACATTGGTCTGAGACATCAGAGCTCACCTCCTAGTTCAGTGTCTGACTCAGGAGCAGAAATAACTGGAGCAAAGGACCTTTCGTCTGGGCCTTTTCATGACAGTAAGACACAAGCACTCTCATAAGCTTAAAAACAGATCTCCCTCTAGACCTACGAAGGGAAGGTATCCCTCCCCAACCCTGTCCAAGTCAGGTGAGTCCTCATGCCCAGGACACAGGGACTTAAGTCCTCTTAAACCAGGGATCTCAAACTCGAATCACCATGAGGGCCACATGAGGACTAGTACATTGACCCGAGGGCTGCATCAATGACACCCTGCTGCCCTGCCACCACTCCACCCCTTTCCCAAAGTCCCCACCCCAACTCTGCCCCCTCCCTGCCCCTATTTCAACCCCTTCCTCAAATCCCCGCCCCGGCCCCGCCTCTTCTCCACCTCCTCCCCCCTCCCTCCTGGAGAGCACTAAGCGCTGCTAAACAGCAGGGTGGGAGGAGAGCTTGGCAGCATGCAGGAAATAACTCTGGGAGGACACAGAGGGCTTGGCGGGCCGCAGGAAATAACCCGCGAACCGCGTGTTTGAGACCCCTGTCCTAAACCTTGTGGTCATGATCAGAAGGCACATAGAAGCAAGGCCCCTTCAGTACCACTCTCCACATCGTCAATACCGAACACAATACTGATTAAGACAAAGTGTTGGGAGCTAAGGACTGTGAATCATTTGTACTGATGATGATTGCTTGGTCAGAGGCAGTACTGTAATAGCCCCAGCAGAAACCACCAGTTATTAAGAATCCCTGTACATGGACACCGGTGGTGCAGAGCGATGAGATGCAGCCTCCTAAAGCTTCAATATCCTAAACCACTCCAGAGGAGGAGCCCATTTCCCATTCCATCTGCTAGCTACAGCTTCCTGACATCCGAACTGGTAGCACTGCTGATGGAACTGGACCTGACATTCTCATCATTGGGAGAGTCGGGGCATACCAGTGGAAAAAATATTCCACTCCAACCAAAAGATACTTTAGTTTGCAGCTGTGTTTCCTGTAGTAGCAGCACTATTCATCTGTGACATTGCACTCCATAATGTTTTATGGAAATATGCTTAGGAGTGTGGATATGATGTAACTGGAATATGCTTTATGCAAAAGACCTCTTGTAAGGTATCATAACAAAGTTTATAAACTACTGAATATATTCCTCCTATTTGCATTCATGTATCATTTTTGTATCTGAAGCTAGAGATATGCAGTATAATTCTGAGGTCCTCTTTTAATTAAGCGAAATGTGGGCCATTAATGGTGGTTTAAAATCTTGATGGCTCCCATTGACTAGGACAATTGGTTGTAAATGTTTTATTTACCTGCAAACCTTCCTGTATGCTTTGTGGGCTAACCCAGGAAGAATGGAGACAAGGGATCTTTGTGACATGATACTGGAATCCATCTTAATCCTTTGTACTTTTCCATTGATGAGGTGGGGGTGGGGACAAGCACAGACAAGATTCTCGCATTGTGCCAAACCTATAAAAGGGGATGGAGCAGGACAAAAGAAGTGGACAGTCATGAGAAAACCCCTGCTTACCACCTGAGATGTCTGATGTAACTAACAAGGGCTTTACACAGAGTAAAATGGATTTCTTTGGGGTTTGGATCCCATTGGGAGCTGGGTGCTGGAGACAGGTAACCTGCTGAGCTGTTTTTAGTTAGTCTGCAACTTTGGGGGCGTGGCCCAGACCCTGGGTCTGTGTTGCAGCAGGCTAGAATGTCTGGCTCAACAAAGCAGGGTGCTGGAGTCCCAAGCTGGCAGGGAAAATGGGCTCAGAGGTAATTTCAGCACATCAGGTGACAGTCCCAAGGGGATCTCTGTGACCGAACCCCATCACACCATCATCTTCCCATATGTGGACAACTGGCATCTTAAGGCAGGACACGTCCAAAAATTCATAGCATGAAGCTTGTCGCTGCACCATTTCTTCGCATCTGCTATGGGCAGATTTATAGATCCATTTATGCACAACCTTTGTACGTTGGTTCAGATTTGCCTTACTCTCCTGGATCAGATGGTGTCATGTACTTACATAATGCTGTTTGCCAGATGTCTCTGCTGCCTGCTGGTTTGGCTTTGAACAGTATATATACAGAGCAAACACAATATGAACACTGTAGTGACCATCTCCCCATCAAGATGAGGGCCTCTCTGGGAGGGTCGTAATTAGACCTCTCTGTAGGTAAACTCTCAGGCCTGGTGTACACCTAAAACGTAGGTCAATCTAGCTGTCGCTCAGGGCTGTGACAAATTTCAACCCCTGTGCAATGTAGGTACGTCAGCCTAACCCCCACTGTAAATGAAGCTACATCAACAGCAGAATTCTTCCATCAACCTAGCTACTGCCTCTTGAGGGAGTGGATTTACTACAGCAGTGGGGGGGGGGACCCTTTCGATGCCATAGTAAGTGTTTACACTACAGCAGCATAGCTGCAGCAGTGCCACTGTAACACTTGTAGTGCAGATTTACCCTCAGATTGCATGCTGAATATAATCTGTGTCCAGTCCACTGGAGGCTCCTTTTCCAGCCTGACCGTTAACTGGTCCTTTAGCTGGCAGGGTGTCTTTGATCCTCAAATCCAGAATAATCCTTGTTTAAGGAACTTCTTATGGCCTCTTTAAAGTTTGTGCTGATGTTAATGAAAGGTGGGTAGAAAGGAGCAGAGTCTTCTCTCAGGCCCTAGGGTTCTGTGACAACAGCTGCTAAAAAGGTCCTTGGGATTTTCTGTCTAGTTTACTGTTCTTTGTGTGCAATTCTCACGTCTGTCCAAAAAAACATTAACTGATGACTTTCCGCTCCATCTGCCCCTTGACGGTAAGAAGTGCCTTTTCCTCATTGGTGGCTTTAATAAAGTACATACGGTTGTGTTTATGGAGCATATACCTGAAATCTACATTTGTGCTCCATGTGGCAGACTTAGGTTTTGTCTGGTCTAAATCCACAGCTTATTTGCCACCCTCATTGATTCCTGTCTCTCAAATCCCTAGCTTTTCTTTTTCTGCACCTGGCCAGCCCTGCAGGTGATAGAGGTGCTGTGAGGCTGCTGGCAGCTTCCCTATAATAACTGCTTGCTGATGGTTGCTATCGATCTAGCAGCAAGCAATGGCTCAGGGGAGTGAGGTCAGCTTTATTTTTCTCCCTTCTCTCTCCTGTCAAGTCAGACCCTCTCTTGAAATGGTTGAACCAAGCTGTAGAACTTGCTGCTAATATCTGTGCCTGTGGTTATCGGCAATATGAGCATTGACAGCAGCACAAGGTTGTGATTTTTTTAATCCCCCACCCCCACCCCGGGGGGAAGAGAAATGACTGGTGGGGGAAGGGACACAAATAAAAAAAAACTCTATGCAAAATGATATTAAATAAAGCACAATCCACAGCATGTGATTGATCGTGTAAACGTATCCTTCAAACATAAAATTGTCTAAAATGAAAAGCTTGAAATTCTGTAAGTATACAATAAAGCCCAATAAAGCTTTGTATCTTCCCCAGTTTTTTGTGCCTGACCTTAGATACTGATATAATTTTACCATTTGTTGTTTTTTGTTTTTTTTTTTCCCCCAGCCCTAGTTTGCTACAAAGATTCGACCAATCCTACTGTGCTGCAAACACAGTCGATAGCTGCTGAGCTGGGTATGCAGAAGAGTTCTTTTGAAAAATGACAGCATTCAAACTCAGCTGTTCTGTCTACCATGATTTTACCTTCCATTTTCCACCATTTTGCTGCAGCCTCCTTCCTAAACGTAGATTTGGGTAGAAATATGGGTCTTAAATGATAGAAGAGAAGAAAGGAACTCCGCTTTAGGTTCCATCAGCCATGTTTCAGCTGTTGATTCCTCTTGTGGACTCCATCCTATGACCTCTGTCTTTAGGATGAGTCATGTTTGCCAAGTAATGGAAAGGTTCCATAGCTTCTGTGAATAGTCTTTTAGTTTTCTCCTTGTGTAGATCCAGTTCTTTCCTAATCAATTCAAGACAGATTTCAACTGAGACTACATCAGCTGTAATATGGCAAGTACCTCTAAAACCACCTTCAACTGCTTTTGTAAATTAGCACACACTTTGTATGACAACTGTGTTTTGACCAAAGTTTCCTTGTGATTTGTAGACATTTCAACATACTTGTGGTAACTGGATGCAGATAGAGCCCAAATATCACTGAGGAGCTGGGGCATCAATCCTCCTTTTTCAGCCATTAAATTGGAAGCTAATGGTGGTGGTGGAAGAGTTTTTGGATTTCTGTAACTACTACTACTACTGTTGGGTTTTTTTCAGTGAAGTTTAAATAGAATGCCGAACACCCATATGTCAGAAGTTTAGAATAATTGTCCTTGAGGAATTCTGTCCTTTTTCATAGCTTCATTAAAGACCATCTCATACTTTTCTCTTCATTCTTGAATGGCATCTTCAGCAAACACAGTGGTCTCCAGTTTCCTTTTCAGCTGTAGAAACAATAGCTGAAAGAAGGTGCCTGTTGTTCCCTGTGTAGGTGTTTGTAACCATCACAGGTCACTTCTCAAGATTGACTTACCATTTTGTTCTTGTGTCGATGTGGATTCTTTTTGTTCTTTAATTTGTTCTCTTGTTTCACCGCTGCCGTCTAGTAGTGGATATGTGAATTTAAATCGGTTTTGAAGAGCATATTCAGGGTGAAGTGCTTCAGTCATTTCTTTAAACTCTTCATCTTATATTTCATTGAAGATTATGTTAGTGTAAAGGGTGCAGGTCTGATCTGTAATAAGTTATAAATACTGTATCTGACATAGTCATTATCCTGCTGGGTTATTGGATGAGTTTGTTGCTGCTTTGTTAGCACAAATATTAAAGAATAAGACTTTCTCAAGCTGTTATCTTTCCTAGGTAACGTCCATCTCTAATCTTTGGGTAACAAAGAATTAGTTTTGTGTTGTCAGTCCTTGGATGCATCTGCACTGGAAAAATAAATATTCTGATTTCAACAGTGCTACTGCACCAGAGCTAAGCTGCTAATGGAGGGCTTGGTGTTCATACTACTGTCAGGAGACCCTGAGCAATGACTTGACGGTAAAATCATCTGAACCCCTGTCCTTGCCTAGGGAAGATTGTGGAATCTCCATAGTTTAAGAGCAGGTTAGACAAACACCTGTCAGGGATGGTCTAGATGATATTTAATCCTGCCATGAGTGCAGGGGACTGGACTAGATAACCTCTCGAGGTTCCTTCCAGTTCTATGATTCTATGCTATCTCTTCCAGCATTGGTAGCACTGAAGTAGTTGCACTGAAATGTGCGAACTGACTTTGCTAAAGCACATGATCAGATGTCCCCATGATCATGAAGAACTGGGAGAGACTGGAAGAGATGGAATATTGTTACCTTCTGTCTAACCTTCCCAAAGGCAAGGAAAAGCTTGTTTTAGAAGGGAGAGTTTGCAGGGCCTGTCATATCTGTAATGGGCCAGTGCAGTAAATATGTAAATCTTACACACATGCGTGTGCACAGAGCATGGCTGTAGTCCATGTTCACTGTCAGCCCATAAGAGTCTATTTGTTTAGAGGAATGCTTGTCTGAAAGGTATGGTTATTCTGGACTGCGGAACAACTTCTTCATTCTGATTGCATTTAAAGACCCCAGGCATTTTGCAGAATGACGCTTGCAGATGAACGCAAAATGAGGAAGGAGGAAAGTTATTTTGGTGGTATTGGGGAAGTAGGGAGGGAGGACTGTTGAGGGGAAAGGTTATAGTGCCATTGTAGACAGTACACGCACTGGGGTTTTCTGAGAAATGCTAAAACCCTGAATCGACTTAAATTTCTCTTCCCAGTACTGGGAGAGGGATAGCAAGGATACTGACCTTCTGGATTTTATTTTTCAGTAGTGGGGAAAAAAATCGGATTTCAAGGGGGTTTAAATATTTCCTTAAGACAAAAGTGTCCTCAGCAGAATGAGGATGTCAGATATGAGAAATGCATACTGATGTCCATCCCTGTCCCTTTGGGATCTGGGAAGGGTGCGCTGCTCCAGTCACAGATTGAAATGTGTTAGTGATCGGCTGTGCATGGTGGTACAAAGTGTAGATCTGTATTTGCCTCTCCTTCCCCCATCATAATGTTTGCTATCCATGCTACAGGGTGGAAGAGGAAGCCTGCAGACCAGCTCTAGCGACATGCTTCCTGTTTGCTCATGCTATTAGTAGAGAGAGAGAAATACTGATTTATTGAAGGTTCTATAATTCCATCTGCTACGCTGTAAAGAAGGAAACCTCCATTCTTATATACTGTTAAAGTGCATGATTTAAATGTAACCTGTTTGTTAAATGAATTTCACATGCATAAGAGGAGATTCATGTGTTTTGAGGAGCCCCATTTTATAGGCTATAGACTGAGGTATAACTAGTTCAACCTCTTATTACTAGTGGGGGCAGTGACTGTCAAAGTTAACTGCTCTTCCCTCTGGCTTGCCTTTGGTGTCCAGCCTAGGTGCCAGGCCAGTTGTAGTGCACAGTCTCTCTGATGAAATTTCTTTTAATTGATTTAACAAGAAACTTGCAATTAATCTCTCTTCTAGTGCAACCTTCTTCTGGAATGACAATCAGTATAAATGCTTTTTCAGATAAAATCTCAGTCACTACTGTCATGGTTACCAGGCTAGCTGCACCACTGTCCCATCTATGGATCTTATCAGGTGCATCACCACCTAGTGTCAGGTCTCAAGCCTTTAAAGGTATGTCTACATTGCAGTTAGACACCCATGGCTGGCCCATACCAGCTGCCTCAGGCTCATGGGCCTCTGTCTGCAGGGTGTTTATTTGTGGTGTAGATGATCTGGCTCTAGCTGCAGTCCAAGCTCTGGGACTCTCCCACTTCTCATGGTCCTAGAGCCCGGGCTCCAGTCCAAGCCTGAAAGTCTACACTGTAATTAAACAGCCTTGCCCTGGAAGCCTGAGTCAGCTGGCATGGGCCAGCTGTGGGTTTTTAACTGCAGTGTAGATGTACCCTAACTCCTTGGATGGAATTCTGCAGTTCACCTGCTCTGACTGGGACCTGGATTACAGCCCTTGGGCATCAGCTGTGACTACTTCAGCAGGTCCAACTGGGTTTGGCACCCAAAGCTCTTTTTCTCTGGGTGTCTGTGACACTGTATGTTTGCAGTGATATAGAAATAGCTTCTTCAAAAGATACAAAGTATTTAGGGTATGTCTATAATGCAGTTAAAAATCTGCAGCTGGCCCACGTCCGCTGACTCGGGCTCGTGGGTCTCTTTAATTGCAATGTAGACTTCTGGGCTTGGTGATAGGATGCCAGAGTTTGAACTGCCTGAGCCCAGAGGTCTACACTGCAATTAAAGAGCCCTGCAAGCCCAAGTTGGCTGTAGGTGTCTAATAGCAGTGTAGACATACCCTTAGAGCAAAGTGTAACAGTAAAAGGCCTACACTGATATTAGTTACACCTTCATAAGTCCCTCATATCCCAGTTAACTCTGTCTCTAGCAGGGTTTAGCAGCCTGCTCACATCATATGTCTCTCCCTATCTCTGTGAGTCTTCCCAGCTGTCAGCTTTTCCTTTCTGACCCAAAATCCCCTCTCCCTTTTCTATGGTCTCTTAAATTTTTTGCCTCCTTTGATCTCAGCCTTGGGGAAGGTACCCCATTCTAGCCTGGATGGAGCCATCAATTGCTATCTTAACTCCTTTACAACTGTGCAATTGAAGCTGACTTCTCTGTGTCATTGTTTTACATTCCTTGCTTGGCACCTCTACAGCCCCCTTTGGTTTAGCTGTATGTGTTGAGCAGGCAGCAGGACAAAATGGAACAGGGAAACTGAGCGACACACAGTATTAATCAAAATATTTTCCCAGTTCATCACAAATACATCTCTAAAATATCAGTCTGACTCCATCCATGTTAGCTAAGAGTATCCTATTGATTCTTCTTCTTAGAACACTGCCTGCACTATTGTTTATAGTTGTGGCTCGAAGGCCCAGTCATGGTCCACCACTACATTGTACAAACGCAGAACCACAACAACAACATTTCCGTGTAGGTGGTTAGAAAAGCAAGGAACATCTGAATAGACATGTGAGTATGCCTTGCTGCATCCTTGTGCATTCACTTCCCCACCTGGGGATATATAAGATTGCAGCTTCAACCACCCACTCACTTTCTTCTGGTCACCATAGTCAGTGTGTCCATTTACTCCCTGTCAGCCCTCGTTCCCTTTCAGGAAAGTTTACCTTTCCTTGTCTACACAGTTCTTTTCATAGCCCGTACAGTCAATAGCTAACAAGAATTTTATAGTTCCAGTGACCATTTAGTTATATTTAGGGCTCCATGATCCAGGATCCATACTGTTGTGGGCCTGCTGATTTGGTCTAAGTCAAATGCATGGGCATCACACTGTGCCCTCCTGCAATACATCCATCCAGGGATACACGCTACCTGCCTTACTTCCCACTACTTCAGTCTTACTGTAGATGCTTGATCGAAGATAAAGGCTGGTCTACGCTAGACAGTTAGATTGACCCAGCTATGTTGCTCGGGGGTGTGAAAAATCCGCACCCCTGAGCAATATAGTTAAGCCAACCTAAGTCCCCATGTAGCCAGCACTAGTTTGGTACAAAAATTCTTCCATCGACCTAGCTACCTCCTCTCAGAGGGGTGGATTTACTACAGGGAGGGGAGAACCATCCTCTCGCTGTAGTAAGTGTCTATACTGAAGTGCTACAGTGGTACAGCTGCAGTGGTTTAAGTGTAGGCATATGGTAAGTGATGGCTGGGACTATGCCTTATTATCCACAGGATGGAGGGAATGATTGTATAATGGAATGCCTCTGAGGGAGATGTCAGCAATGGAGGTCAGACTCCACACCTCTGGTTCTAAATGCATGAGTTTCGACTGCCTGAACTGAGACCTGCTAGAGCAAAGTCTGTAGCAGATTCGTAAACCTCTGTATAGTCCAGCCAGCAGAGTGTTACAGAGCCATGCTATGCTAGTGTGGGTTACATGTGCATTAGCAGTGTGCATAAACCCCAGCTGATACTACTGCTCAGAAATTCTGCCCTCATGCTCCCAAGCCCCATAAATCACCTGCATGCAGTCATCTCAAAGAACCACAGATACTATGCTAAGTAATGCTCTTTTTAAAGTACAGTGGAAAAAGGAGAGAGAAAATGGAAGTAGAATAGACCTTTAAGTGCAAATATTGTTCTGAGTTTCTGAGATGGCTGCTGGTTAAGTTACAGGGGGGAAAGAATTTGTAGCTAAGACATTTGCAATTCTAACTATGAATTTTGCCTTTACAGAATCCATGGTCCTTTCCGACTGCACAGAATTTTTCTCTCTTCTCCCAGTGGAGCCTTGCCAATGCCGTTTTGATTGATTAAGAAATGTAGGAGTGACTTATGCTTGCCATTCCTGGCTAGTCTGGTTTTCAACCAGAACACCTGGTCAAAAAGGGACCCTGGCAGCTCCACTATTAAAAGTCCAGTTGGTGGTGTAGCGGGGGCCCAGGGCTAAGGCAGGCTGCCTGCCCTGGCTCCGTGAGGCTCCCGGAAGTGGCTGCCAGGTCCCCGCAGCCCCCTAGGTGCATGGGCAGCCAGGGAGGTTCTGCATGCTGTCGCCAGCTCCACAGCTCCCATTGCCTGAGAACCGTGACCAGTGAGAGCTGTGGGGGCAGCACCTGCAGGTGTGAGGGCAGCACATGGAACCTCCCTGGCCGCCCATGCACCTAGGGGCCACTGGGACGTGGCAGCCTGCACTCCCCCTCCTGCACCCCTCGGCCCCAGCCCGGCCCCCTCCTGCACCGCAAACCACTCATCCCCAGCCCCACCCCAGAGCCCGCACCCCCAGCCGGAGCCCTCACACATACCCTGCCCCGCAGCCCAGAGCCCCCTCCTGCGCCCCAAACCCCTCATCCCCAGCCCCACCCCAGAGCCTGCACCCCCAGCTGGAGCCCTCACACCCCACACTCTAACCCCCAGCCCGGAGCCCTCCCACACCCTGAACCCCTCAGTTCTGGCCCCACCTGGAGCCTGCACCCCCATCCCAGAGTCCATACCCCCCTCACTCGAAGCCGCTCGTCACCCCAGAGCCTGTACCCCCAGTCAGAGCCCTCACCCACCTCCCACACCCTAGCCCGGTAAAAGCAAGTGAGGGTGGGGGAGAGCGAGTGACAGACGGAGGGGGGATGGAGCGAGCAGGGGTGGGGCCTTGGGGAAGTGGTGAGACAGGGGTGTTCAGTTTTGTGCGATTAGAAAGTTGGCAACCCTAGGTAAGAGAATGGGATATATAACACATAAATAGAGTTAACAGTGTGGTGGATTGCAAATTTCAAGTTAGTTCTGTACCTTGATTTTGTTGTTTCATTGCTTTCCATGGGGATTAGCTGGATGGTAGGGCACAGGAATGTAGGGGGAAGGAGAGGCTGCAGCAAGCAACCAATCAGCAGAAGGTATGCAACATAGTTATACAGCACTGCAAGCATGGTGCTCAAATGACCAAAGGTGTAGTCCTTGCCCTGAAGAGCTTCCAGTCTAAGTGAAGGTGTAACTGAGCAGTGATTAACTAAAAGCACTGGGCCTTGTGGAGGGTGAGATGAATCACCATAAAACCATGCAGTGGCAAGATTTGGCAGTGGTGCACACTTTGTGTAAACCCTGAGAATTGTTTTAATTGTGCGGTTTGACGCAGCGAATGGCTATACAGGGAGTTGAGTGCGTCATTTGATACGAGCCCTTTGACCAGTTCAGTGGTGGTATTGAGGGGCTGTGGCAAGTGCTGCATCACACTTTTCAGCCAGGACATTTGGAAGCAGTGCAGGGGCTTTGCAGGTGGAGGGACTAAAACATTTTTATAAGAGGAGATGTTGGCAGCTTTCAGAGAAGTAGCCCTCCCTACCCTGAGGAGGGCACTGAAGGTTTCGTTACTGTTATACTTTCCCAGCCCCAGAGGGGAAACACAGCTCACCTAAGGTTTCTCCTATCTTTTCAGAACGTGAAATGCCGTCTCTGAAATGCTTTGCCTTTCCTTCCTTCCTTCCCAAACACTGCTCTAAATATATTCAAGTAAGCCCTGCTTTGGCTTTTAAATTAGATCTTTCATTAGAGGTGGAAAAGCCTGCCTAGGAGGGGGAACGGTTGGGGGGGCTTTCTCCCAGGGTGCATGCTGGGCTGTTTGAGGTAGCTTAGCCCACATCTGTGGTGTTTAATGAGCAGATATTTTTATTTTAACATACTTTGGATTTGTCTCCTATAAAACCAATTCCCCTGCTGTTTTCTCCTTATCACTTGTTTTACAAGAAAACTAAAAATGGTCCCTTTGAAAAAAATGAAGTGTTTCAGAGAGGCACTTTCATTCCCTGCCTTGTCTGGCATTTTTCAGTGTTGTCTGCAGGTTGCTGTAAATACACATTTGGCTTAGTAATTAATCAATGCATAAATAATACACAGTGTGTTATCGGAGCACGCACACCAGTGCTGTGGAGGCAGCGCATTCTCCCGCTGTGGAGAGGGATTGCCTTGTGCTGCTCTGTAGCAACCCCCCATGGCCAATTAAGGTGCATCCTTGATGAGCTTCCGAATGCTCTTTGGCCAGATAAATGGTTGCTGTGATGTGGGCAGGGGGTAAAGCAAGGAAAAATGAAGGAGATCTTCAGCATTCAGACAGATGGAGTGAATGCCTGATTAAAACCAAAAAACCCACATGCACTGAGCTAAGAACACAGGCATGGTTATTTAATGGTCAGCACACTCAGTTGGGAATTAATACTCCTGGGCTATCTATATTCAGGGTTCTACTATTGACTTGTGACCTTGCACAAATGACTCACCAATACACAGTCTACCCTGGACTTCAGTTGCCCTGTGCCTAAAAGTGAGCCTTGCGTAATGATTGTAAAGCACTTAAAGAACTTCAGGTGGAAGTGCTGAATATGTGTAAAGTCTTAATGTACAAAACAGTTTAGGAATATTTCAAGCGTAGAGGCCAACTTGAATCTTTCTTGTCCTTTCATTCCAGTCATTCCTTGTAGTGCGAGCCATTTGGCTCTGGTCCAACCTGCCTTTTGTGGATATGCACCTAGTCTGGTTTTTGTAGCATAGTGTCTGCCTCCATCTCCGCTAAGTGGGTTGGGAGAAATGGATCTAGGATTTGAAGTCTAAACAGACAAAGCCATGGTGCAAAAGCACTGGGGAATAGAAGGTCCCAAGTCATGTTAAAGGAAGAATGAACTGTAATTCAACACGGTTGGGGAAACTGCTTCGGTTTTAAATCCTGCCGGTGAGGTGCAGTATTGGTTTTGAGAATGACAAAGTTAAACCTGTTCCAAGGCTTTTGAACATGGTCTGACTGATGAATTAGATGTTTTCTGTTGTTTTTCTTCTTGAAAAGCTGGTACTGTCAACAAAAAAAGTGATAAACTGGCTGGCAGGCGTGTAGCTAGAAGAGCAAATGATACAATGATGACTTGAGTGGGAATCTGGAAAAGCCATTTCAGCAGCAACTAGAAAACTCGC
This sequence comes from Lepidochelys olivacea, assembly GCF_965140295.1. Lineage (NCBI taxonomy): Eukaryota > Metazoa > Chordata > Testudines > Cheloniidae > Lepidochelys > Lepidochelys olivacea. The sequence continues at coordinate 24,521,651 of NC_140417.1, read as the reverse complement.
AAGAAAAATGTGAATAAAAGAGCAAACGGTACTGTTTGAACTGGCATGAGAAGTTCTCCAGATACTTGGTGTGCATGTTACTCCAGAGGTGGAAAAGTATAGCAGAAGGGAATAAGCATGGAATAAATTGTGTTGCAGTGGAAACTCAAAAGCTTTCTGTGGCAATCTGAATGTGAAATTGATTTGAAGAGCTGTTCCATGCTCTTTGCAATTGATGTTCATATAACAAATTGTAGGAATTCAGGGCCCAAAAGGCAAATGCATGGAGCTGTGGTGTGTTTTTCATCTGTAACAATAAATCTTGAATAGACAGTGCATTTTGTGTACACCTGCACATTTTAAAAAAAAATAAATTTTTTAAAAGTTGATTCTTCAAAGAGGTAGGGAACAGACCAGGACAGTTGACACTGGTTATCACATGCTGTGGTTCTGGACAAATGAAGCCTTTCTCTTATTTCCATTAGTCATCTGAGTTCTCTGCACTGTCTGCTCCTGGGGATTTCTTATGCTGTCAGCTTCACTTACTGTGAAGTACGATGGAAAGGAATCTGAAAATGAAGACCTGGTAACGTGTAGCGTGTTGTGTTCCTTAGGTGCTGGAACAAGATGTGGTTTTGCAGTCCATTGACCGAGCTATTGAGGCTATCCACAATGCAGCTATGAAGAATGGAGGCAAATACAACTTGGAGCAGAGGGATGTTCTCCAGTAAGTACAGCCAATAGCTGGGACAGATGGGAAAAGAGCTTGAGCTGTCGAGTCCCAAAGAGGCAGGGAAAGAGTGAACGTAGTGGTACAGCCACGGTAGGAGGTTGTTCACTGTTCCAGTCCTGGGTGTAGTTAATAAGGGATGGCCGGGTTGGCAGTTGGTAATTGGAACACCACTGCTGTTAAGTAAACAAAGGACTGAAGTACTTGGGGAGCCCTCCAACTCACTGATGTGAGAGCCAGGTGATGGACAGATGAGTCTTCAGTCACCACTGCAGCGTCTCCTCTCAATCTCTGTCCACAATTCCATTTTCCTCTAAGCAAAGCAGCTTCTCCAACTCACTGGGCACCTGTCTGCTAATCTAACCCACTGCAGGTGGCTTGGAGTGTCACATCGGCTAAAGGCTTGCTTGGCAGTTCTCTCTACAAGTGCGAGGGAGATGGGGGGAGGAGGAGAATACTCTGGTTCAATTGCAATCCGGGTTTGGGGGAGAGATTTTGCATCTTCTTTGGCCATTCCATTTTGCCCTCTCAGATGCAGCTGCCCCACTGGTTCCTTTCTCCCTGCCCCCAGGCTGTTAGGTCACTTGGCCTCTAGATCCTTATCTTTAAATCTGCTCGTGGTTAAAACATGAACAAGAGGACATCTCTCCCCTAAAGTCAGTGATGCAGTGTTAAGGTCTAGAGACTCCTTGTTTCTCTCTGTCTGTTGGCCCTTGCTCCTCCCAGGGTGAGGACTCTGCCTTTCCTGATGATAGCACAGTAATTGTACCTTCTGCAGCTGCTGTCCAGCCAGTGGCACTGAAACAACTAGGCACTTTTTAGAAGATAGCTCAGAGAAGTGATACTTCAGCATCTTGACATTGCTACAAAGTGGTTTCAAGGCTGAATTTGCCAAATGCATCATGTAAAGGAAACTGTGCAGCTAGTAGAATCACATATAATTCCCCTGCCCTGAAATAAAAACCCATCTGAACAGTGGTGGTCACTGCATCATGCATGGCTTGCACCTCCCCTCATTGGGTGGTCTGAGTTGTGCTTAATGCTCCAGATGAAACGGGATTGATTCCATAGGCACTGATGATTTTTGTATGTGTATGTTCACCCACCCACCCACAAATGCACAATTTGTGGTGGTTGGCTTGGAGAATGGCATCTCTAGAAACTTTCTCCACTGCGAACAATGGACCTCAACCCCCTGCATCCCTCAAAAAAAAGTCCAGACAGATCACTGCATTGTACACACGCTTTTCTCCATGGGAGAGGGTCTGAGGGAGAATAGATCCACACATGACAAAGGTCAGCCACATTGCTTAATGCACTTCCATAAGGCTCTGAGACACTACAGTACTGAGGACAGTATAACAACCTGTATAGAATACGAAGAATAGATATGTTACCTTCAGCGGGCAGCAATTGCAGGGTGATCCTTTAATAGCCCACTCCTGGGGGACAAAGGAAGTGTCATTTAAAGGTGGAGAGAGGCTGAATTGGTGTCCAGAGCTTGCTGAAGTTGAGTTTCGCTGGGAGGGGCATGTTGACGATTTGGTGTATTTGTTTCTTTCCTTCATTGCTTAAAAATGTAAATCTATTGGGATTAGCAAACTTAGTGTTTGAGACAGGGATGTCAGAGCATGGTGTCTTTGTAATACACCATTAACAATTGCTTGCTAGGAGACTTTTGATACCTTGAGTTATGGATTGAGGCATCTCTGCTTCACCTCAAATCAAACAATCATGGACATTGTAAGGGAGCCATAGAGCTAAGGTGCAGGCAAGTCTAAAGCTCGTGGCATAACAACTAGGCCTCCATACCATGAAGTGGAGATATGTCACCTGTGAACCCTGATTCACAAATAATGTGCTTTTTACAAAGACTTTTCCTTCCTCTCTGAGAGGTGCTTCCTCAGTAGTTCCATGGAGTTGGACTTTTTCTATCTTCAGTAAAGATCCTCACTATGGAGATGTCTATTGTAGCCACAGTCCAGTTTCAGACTTAAGCTTCTTGGCATTGGGTACTGACTTCAGCGCTTCACCCATGTCCCTAATGCCCCTGTTCCCGTTCCATTTGCCAGGAAACTGATCCATCATCGGAAGGAGACTGTGTCACGCAAAGGTCACTCACCAACCAGTCAGGGAATGATTATGACCCCATCCTCCAGTGATCACCATTTGGATTTAGCACGACAGCCCAATGGCATGTGCCGGACAGGTTATGAGCGACACCACAGCCTGCCAAACACGGAGATCCAAGAGGATGATGAAGGCCTTTACCAGGTAACGGCATCTTGGCCTCTTCTAGATTCTTATTTAAAGGTTCCCTCCCTCTTGTATCATACATAATATTCCCTGTGCAGTTTCAGTTGCACTTGTTGCCTTGAACTATAGTGTAGCTTCACTGTTTGCTACTATACAGCTACTGTGTCCCATCCCAGGCGTGGCTGGTATGATCCCTGTGTATTCTTTACATTTATAAAGCACTTTGAGATCACTGAGGATACAAGACTATGTAAACGTGCAAGATCTTTTCTAGTTTGTGCTACTGTCTCTTTCTTGACACCTTTTTAAAGAGCTGCCGAGTCCTCAGAGAATACTTTGAAATACATTGTTTTTAGAGACGGTTCTGCTGAGGTCATATTTTTTCTGTGCTTTAATTTTCTCCTTGTTAAATCTGCACAAAAACAGGATCTTTGTTCCTTAGGAATTCATCTGTATGTTTGCTTATTCCTCTGCTCAGGTTGTGAACATCCTGTTTTCTTGTGAACATCCCTAGTAGTAACAAATTAGAGGAGGAAAACACAGGAAATGTGACTTAAAAGCAGAATTCTACCTAAATGGAACAAAATTACTGTGAGCTGTCAACAAGTTTTCAAAGAGACTGGCCAGGACAGACTTAGCAGCAATTGTTTGGGATAGATTCTGTAACTCATTACATGATGGGAGATAGCAAAGAGATGCAAGTTCCCGTCAGACAGATGGCACATTTTGGTATAGGGTTGCTGCATCTGTCCAAGATGAGTGTTTATAGTGCCACCATTACCCCATCACTGCTGATAGGAGGGGCTAGTTACTGACTTAATCAGGAAACATAAGTCTGTGGAGATGATAAAAAGGGGCTGGTGTACAGGCTTCCTAACAAATCCTCTATTTTTCTATCCCAGTACTCTGCCCCTGTAGGCAACCAAACCAACCCAATTCTAAAGCCCTCTGATAAAGGAGAAAACTAGCTATGCTTTTTTAGGCTAGCCAAATGGCTTGACAAACCTCCAAGTAATTCCCAGCTTCTTTTGTAAATCTGCACTCACCTGGCTGCAGGGAAGGTCCAAAGAACATAAATTCTTTGACTTAACGAGAGGGCACCGTTCCCATCTGTGATGGATGAGAGACTGACAACTTTGGGTGTGTTCTCATTAGAATGTGCTTGCCCATGTTGAAAGAACTAATTAGATTATAATTATAACCCCTGGATGGGGATATTTCTGATATGCTATGAAAATACAAATTGGAGCAGAAATATCCCTCCCCCACCTTATGCAAAAAAGCAAAAGCCACACTACCTTATCTGTAAGGTAATTTCTTCCTTTCTGCTTGTAAAGCTGCTTTGGGGGGAAAAATGCATTTTAAACCGTTTTCTGTGGTGTTTGAGAGGAACAGAGGCTTACAAAGAGACACCTTTTAACTGCTACGGGTTTCTAGTCAAGTCCTATTTTTGCACATACTGTAACTTTTGGCAAGATTTTGGTGGGTGGTTTACAGTGGTTCAACAGTGATGCTGCCTCCTTGCTTCTCGAAGGCTGAACTGAACAGAGAGTGTAGCTGGACGCTTCAATTCACCAGCCTAAGGTAGTTATGTGAGGACCAGTTCCTATGGAGGAAAAAAAAATCTAGAGCATTATAGCAGAACAACATCTCTGCTAGCGTTAAGGTTAAGGCCAGCTTTCTGTTTGTTTTAAGTGCTCTGAAATCGATATTATTAATCAAATTTTGTTGAAATTTGATGCACCTCGTGGAGACATTGGGTACTGTCAGAGATCTAAATTTGGGGCCATTTGACCAAGGGGTTTGTCAGATACAGCTCATGGGGGAAAAGACAACTTTTCTTAAAGTTGACACATTTTTTGCAGACCGACAGAGATCAAACCAGAAATGTAATCTGAGGACAGCAGTATAGTCAGAAGGTGCTGAAACCGCTTTTTGTGGGGGAAAATCTACTCAAGCAAATGCTCACTGCAGGGAGAGTAATTAGGGGGTGGAAGACCTAGATGGGAATAGAGAAGAGGGGTTGCGGACTAAAGAGTGCGAGGAGAGGCATGGAACATTGGGAAAGGGGACATGGCTGTCCGTGATGGGGGAAGTGGGGAAGAATAGGGCCAGAGACATCTGTCCGCCCCACATTCCCTTCCCATGTGTGTATCATGATCTGGGGGCCCCTGGCCCATCCTCAGGGATGTGACTCCTCACTTAGGCAAGCCTCCTCCAGAACATGGCTCACACACCTTAGGTTATACCCTCCTCTCATCTCCCTATCCCCCATGTGAGCTGGAATCTGGGGGTCCCTGACCCCCAGTAATGTGTGAGCCTTGCACTTGTGTGTATGTGCCAGAATGTGAGAGGCCTCTGCCCATCTATGGGGATGTGACCATCCAACCCTGCCCCCATCCTGAGTCAGGTTTGAGGCAGCTTGTCTTTCTAGGGGTGTCTGAGCCCCTCTCCCTACCCCCGCTCCCCATGTGAGTCAGGATCTGGGGAGGTCCTTCCCCTTTGGATGGGGAGCTCAAACTGATATGCACCAAGAATATACTTCTGAGACTAGAGTGAGGAGCTGAGAACATTCGTGTTTGACACATATCATAAACTCTCTGGGGGGGGGAGGGAACACTGTTAATGACCGATTAATAATTAATCGATAATGAATAACCAGTTGATAACTAATACTTGTAAAAATTGCAACTGTGATTAGTGAGAGGGGTTCTCTTGAGTCCAGGTTAGTTTATTAATAACAAACCTCAGATAAATCAGCTTTGTCTGTAGTTGTTGGTTTAACAGTTAATGAAGACAGCACATACTCAGAGAGGCATGAGGTACCAACAGCTGTGGAAGCCCTTCCCCGTTTGTACTTGCTGTCAGTCCAGACAGCAGATGGTCTCTACTTCCTCTTGATTTCTCAGGGCAGTTATACTTGTATTACCCTTTTGTGTTTATCATTCCAATCCTTGTCTATTTCCTCCTTTTTGGTGCCTACTTCTTATCTTAGGTCATTTTCTAAGATTTCTGTTCCCTTATAACTTTACAATTGCCTCAGTACCTTATGGTTAGTCATTGCTTATTTCTGTTTTGGGATAATGTTGTTATATCTCTTGTGCATGTTTTGTGGTTAATATTCCTAAAATATCTCTTGCGACAATTTCTAAAGGTTATTGCTTAGGGCTAGCCTACACTGGCAATGTTAAAGGGCTGCCATGGCAGCGCTTTAGCGTGGCTTGTGTGGTTGTGGCAGAGCACTGGGAGAGAGCTCTCCCAGCTCGCGAAAAAAACCCACCACCACAAGGGGCATAGCTACCAGCTCCGGCGCACTGTCTACACTGGCGCTTTACAGCACCGAAACTTGCTGTGTTCAGGGGTGCGTTTTCACACCCCTGAGCAAGAAAGTTGTAGTGCTCTAAAGTGCCAGTGTAGACGAGCCCTTAGTAAAATTCCACTCCTGAAAGTTAACTTAGCTGCAGAGCATCATGGGACTCTTGCTGCCAGGCAAGCCGTTGGTTCTTTCTTTGACCTATTTTAAGTGCCAGCACCTCCCACTGATGTGAATGATCACATCAGTTCAGACATCTCAGAGGAATTGTTTCAGGCTATATTCATCTCCATCAGGTATTGTTTCAGCTGAGAACATCTCACTGAGATGAACAGGCCACTTACCACCTCTCTGAGCCTGCTGTGCTGCTCATAGATGTGTAGAGGCCCTCCCCTTCATTCTCCCTTCAGTTTTATACAGTATTATAAAATTGAGCACCAGCTCTGCTCTAGATAAGGTTGGGAAGCCCTTCCTGTTAAAAGGATGACTCCTCTTAGTGCTCTAGAATCGGTGTGCTTACATGGATTGTCTTGAAATTTGTTGTGTCTCATGGGAGTGTAGGGTGGAGATTGTAATCCAAATGTTGGGCCATTTGAGCAAGGGGTTCCCGAGATACAGCCCCAAGGAAAAAACAGCATTTCATTAAATTCACAGGGTCTAGCAACTTTGAAATCAACCCTGGTTAGAAGTCTGAGAATGAACTGTAAACATCTGGTAAAAATCTACACTTCTCAAAAAAATTTGCTAGAGGCAATCTGAGTACAACAGAATATTCAGAAGACAATGAAACTATTTTTGAAAAGAAAAGACTGTTTGTGACCTTACAGGACGGGAAGGGGTGATTCAGGGAGCAAGACAGTGTGGTATGGTAATGAGGGAGAGGGTTTTGGGTCTGCAGCGAGTGATCCAGATATTATGGGGGGATAAATAGGAATGGATAGTAGGAGAGGGAAAAGGGATTGGGGAGGGATTAAATAGGGGGTAGATATTGGTGGTGTGGGTGAGAAGATGAGAGGGGTAACAGGAAGTTGGGGGTTTAGTAGCAAGGGGCTGCCAACCCTGAATTCTCCCTTTTCCTGTGAATGCTGTGATGTGGGGGAGTCCCCTCCCTCTGCCCACTGTGTGTTCTGGGATATGGGGATCATGCTCCTCTTTGGGGGTGTCTGAGCTCCTTTTCCTAACCCTCCATGTGATCTGAGATCTGGGGTGGGGGGGTAATGAAGGTAACACAGATTTACACAGCTGAAACTCAGAAAATAAATAAACTACACACCACCCCTGTGTGGGGTGGGGAGGCTGTTCAGTGTGCAGTAGGGACATGATTTGGAGGAGAGGCAGACTGGGTGCACCTCGGGCAGGGCTGGGGAAGCCTGGCTGAAGTGGGAGCAAGAATCCCAGCTGACAATGGGAGCAAGGGACCCAGCTCATTGTGTGGTTTTGGGCTACATAGCCAAGATAGTATGTGACCCTCCAGTAAGCTGCTGCCTGCAATGTGTGTAAGCAGCAGTAGGGTAAGACAGGAAACTGCAAGGAGCAACTTCTTACATGTCAATGGCTTCTTTGGTTCAGCTAATGGCTTTATGGGCTAGGAGGGGTCAGGGGAGCTGAAAAGTGGGCTGGGACTACATGTTGCAGGGATTGATGGGGCAGGGAATGAGACACACACACTCCAGTCTTTTTTTTTTTTTTCTCTCCTCCCCCCCCAGATTGCTTAAAGTTGCTGTAACCGTAAAGTAATAAACTTGGCAAGGTTTTGGGACAAAAGCCAGGATGAGATCTCTCTCACTGGCCCTGTTGGTAACTACACATTGCAAACGTTTCCGAGCACGGCAGTTATCCCCAGCCCACTGTAACAAAATGTGCAAGAGATGGGAGGAGCACTGAAGAATCACACAGCAGTTGTGTGGCCTAGTAGGAAGACCACTGGACTGGACTCTTCCTAGCTCTCCCACTGGCCTGCTGGGTGATCCTGAGGAAGTCACTTCACTGCTCTGTGCCTCAGTTTCCCAGCTGTAAAATATGGATAATGATGTAAAGTTCTTTGAGATCTGATGATGAAAAGCTAGATCATTCAATTATTACCTAGCCCCAGTAGCATATCAGCTCCGAACATAGTTGAGAACTACAACTGTCTAAATGACCATTAACTCCTAACAACAAATGATTCTCTTTCTATTTAAAAAATTAAGCAATTAAATGGCAAAACACTTTTAACATGGCGTTAAGTTTGCCTGGCAATAGCTTGTGCCCTTTCAGAACGTCAAGTTGAGCAAAACTCAAACTTCTGAAAACTAGGAAATACAGAGTTAAGGTAATTGCCCACATAACTTTAATTCTGCCCTCTTTGAGTTATGCCCTGATACACCCTAACACATACACTCCCACTGCCTTTTCACTGTAGTGGACAGGTGCTGCCTGCACTCTCCCTACCCTCAAACACTGAGTCTGCTCTCTGGACAGAATACTACACTTTTAACATTTAAGAACCACTTCCTACCCTTTTATAATCCTTTCACACTTGCGCACAGGGTACCACCTAAACCTAACCAGCATTAACTCCACAGTCTGCTCTCATATCCCACCTCACTACTGCCAGTACCCATGGCAAGAAGGCCCCAGTGTCCTGCTACCAACAGCCTACACAATTCTGTATTGAAATAATGCAGACAGGAACCTCAGGGTACACATGCACTTCTCTTGATAACACACATAGGAGGGACTTAGACCCAGATCTTCTCATATCGCAGTCACCGCTCTTCCAATGTACTTCAGCCTATTCCTCCGCCATTCAATACAGCAACACCCAACACAGTTGAGGCAGCTGCAGTTCAGACAATTCCCAATGGCTGTTGCTAGCTCCAGGGGGCAGCATTAAGGTTATATAGGTGTTTATTTTAACTCTGTATTTCCTGGCTTTCAGAAGTCTGAGTGTGGCTGAATTCAGCATTCTAGAAGGGCACGAGCTACCACCAAGCAACCTTAACTCTCCTTTCATGAAGTTTTTTTGCCATTTAATTTTGACTACCTGACACAATAGGGAAGTCTTGAAGCCTTAGAAACTGGAAAAGCTATAAAACTCACTGTTTGTTTATGCTCAGCAAGCTACTTTCCTGGGTATAAACTAATTGTGCTCCTGCTCTTCAGGGCTTTGCTATATACAGTAGTGTCCATCCCAGCAAAGTTTTTTTTCTCAAGGAGTATATTATACTTGTTTAAAAATAATGAGACCGCACAACTCTGAGCTTTGGAGTTTGGGGACCAATCTTGATCTCTTACTGCCCACCCTTGTGGGATAGGAGTATCACCATTCAGTGCCCCCTTCCCTTCTCCAGGTGGTGCTTGAAGAAGCATTGATTAGTTCTTGCAGCACACCTGCCTTCGTTGGCCAGAGCAAAATCCTGCATGTGTCTGGAAGGAAGGAAGTGATGGACACAGAAAGGGTGAGGAATGAATGGTTTTGGGAGTCCCTTGCCCTTGCAGAGAAGTCCAGCCACCACCCCCAGCTGCTGGGAAGAGGGAGCCAGCTGAGATTCTTACAGGGCCCTGCCTGGGCCCTGCCTAGAGGCATTTTTTTTGTATAAGTCTCCATATAGCAGGTGTCAGATCAATTTGAAGCCTCTAGCTCAGCCTCTTCTCAGTGGCTGCTGGAAGGGAAGGGGCTGTCATCTTGACTGTTGATGTGGGTCTGCCTGCCCTAACCCACTCAGCTTCTTGGTGCCCAGTGGGCACGGGAGTGAGAAGGGAAGTATCTGTTGTTCTATCCCTCTTCCAGACTCCTCTCATTTGGACTCCTGCCTGTGCTGCTGTTCACAGCTTTGCCACCCATTGACAATATGAATCCACCGGATTATAGACACCTTCACTGCATTGCATTTTGGTCAGTTTCACTGAGTTATTCAGAATTAAAGGGGTATTCGGGAAACTCTGCTGCCCATTTACCAGTACTCACAGTTGTGAAGGGAAGCCTTTCAAATGTGATCAAGGTGGAGGAATCCGTCACAGCCAGGTCATCTTCCTCAGTGTGCAGAGAGAACACGCAGCACCGCTGCTGCTGCTCACAACTTTGCCAAACAGCAGAGGTGCGGGGTGTTCTCTGTGCACATTCAGGAAGATGGCCCTGCCTTGCTCACATTCCCTTCACAACTGTGAGGACTCAAGGCTTATTTTTAAAGATATCCTTAAAATGAAGATTAGATTCTGCAGAAATAAGTTTATCTTGCCTCCTCTTGGCAGGAAGGATTTCCAGAGCTCCATGTATAGATTATGTTCTATGACACTTTGACTGCTGTACAAACACAACTCTATAAGAATAGAGGTCAAATATTTGACAAATTTGGTAGTGTAGGGTAGTGGTAGGGTAGTGGAGCCAGTGAAGTGTCTAGAATGAGCCCTTTCCCTGGCTGCCCCCAAATAGTGGCATGCTGATCTTCTAAACTAACTAAAGCAGGCTGCTAAAACCTGCCACTTTTATGTATGTGTGATTGCGCTAAGCTAAGCGGCTTCATGGCTGTAAAGATGGGGCTGACTTTAGCCCAGCTGCACTTACAAGAGCTTGGGAGGGGCTTCTGCCAGCATTTTACAGGGGCCTCCTCTGTTCTAATTGTGCCTCTCACAGCTGTGCAGTCTTCGGGCCAAAGACTAATAATTTCTTAAAGGCAAGTAGGTGTGGTGCTGGATTCTGGCCAGTTCTGCCTTGAGAAACAAGCCTTCAACCTGCAGGAGCATGGTCTGGATCTTAATAAATCCGGGCCCTGAACTGAAGGGGGGGAAAGCAGATTCCACAATCAAGAATCTTTCACTGAGAAGAATCTGCTTCCAAATCAAAACCCCCTTTCCACTTAAGCAGAAGCTTGAGTGCTTCCATTTGATCTCCACTTTCACTGTGTTGTATGAGGAGAGAGGTTGTGTCTGAAGTAACCAGAACCTAATTAGTTTACTGTTCAGTGGGTAAGGCTGACACCTTAATTGAACCCAGAAAGAAAAAAGAAGCCAGCACAGATTGCAGAGCACAGGTGAAATGAAACATCACTGAGCAGGCAGCTGGGACTTCCAAGTAGAGCAGCCTGTGTGGAGTGCATTGCAGTGATCTGTCTGGGGGAAGCAGTCTCTTTAAGAATGGTGTCACTATTAGGCTTCGGAGATTGCTCTTCTTGGAAAGTCTATCTTTGTGTTCTTGAAGCTGCTAATATTGCTGGGGATGTGCTCCTAGTGCTGCAATTCAGATGGAGCATGGTGGGGCCAGTTGTGGTTAGCCCTTTGCCACTGTAGTCCCATTAGAGCATTGTATACTATTTGGGGCTCTTATTCATTCAGATTTCTAACAAGCCTTATTCAGGGCAGTGTTGCCAACTTTCACAATTACATTGCAAGTCTTGCGACATTTTCATAAAGCTCTATCTACTGGAGTCTTGTTATGGGAGCATCTCAGGTTTCATTTAGAACAAACGTTTCTGGCCCTCATGGTTACAGAGAAAAACTTGAATATGTGTCCTCAGTTGGCTCATAAACAAGCTAAGAAAAAAGAAACCAAAACTTATCTCTTAAAATCTCCTTATTTTGGAGAGCCTGGTTCGTGATTTTGAACTCTTGGCCACCCTGTTTGCTTTACAGGCATTATAAAACATACTGAATTTCTGTATGTCAAAAAAGACCACCTTCTTCCCAGCCCATCAATATAAACTCCTCCCCTCCCAAATACCATTAAAGAGGAAGCCTGGAAGAAATGTAGCATGGCCTCAGTGTTGTCACATCAGGGCTCTGTGGGACCAAGCTGGAGTCTAATGCACCTCATTGAGACCACTGGCACTAGTCCCTCCCATCTGATCCGAGAAGTCCCAATGTGAGCACCTCCTGAGTGCAGCCATTGCAATATCACATGAGGATAGAGGCATCTTTCAGGCAGTCAGGACCCAAACAATATATCTTTGTAGGTCCAGAACCACACCTTTAGCTTCCACATGGATATCAGCCTGTGCAGTTCAATGGGTTCTGGTGCAATGCCCTTCCTGGAGGGAAACACCACTTAAGTTGGCTGCTATTTTCAATGCTGGCTGCAGTTTCCCAGTGGTCTGGGATCATAGTCCTACGTAGAGCAAACTGCAGTCATACAAACGCTAAGCAATAAAGATGATTAATTGTGGTGAGGTCCCTGTATCCATAAGAAAAGGTGATAACTCAGGAGTCTTGGGGAACTCACTGTTGTTCCACCCACAACCATTGCCAGGAGGAGAGAATTATGTGGGAAGTACTAGCTGTAGGGCGTTTTGTGAAGCTCTCTAGTTGAAGCTTCTCACAGCAGGGAACACCACAGGCGTTATGGCAACACACAGCTACTTTAGCCCTAGTTTCTCACTCTCTGTATGAGATTTGCTATGGAAGTATGAATTAGGAAGGAATTTACGTAGTTCCAGTCCTTGGCTTTGTCTTTCTGCAAGGATATTTGTGGCTGATGTAATGGATCTCTCCAAAAGTGTGTTTAGATATGCACACTGTTTGCTGCCTCTGTGGGGCTGTTGAGATCACTGTAAAGTCATGGTAAACATGTGGGATTGCATCTGGAATAAGAAAAGAGTAAATGCTTGACATGTCTCTGACACACACATTGTGTGCTGCTGAACATAGCAATTAAACAAGGGCTGCTTTTCCTGTCAAGGAGAGGAAATAAAGCAAGGTTTCGGAGTTTCTTCTTTGTTCTTGCAGGAAGTCGCCTATTAATATCTTTATAGAATGATGAGAGAGATGTAAGGACAAATTAACACACACGCGCGTGCGTGCACACATACACACAAAGATTTATAACAGGGAGTGTATCTTGATTGTCAGCCTCCTTTGATTGCTCTAAAATGTTCCCTTTTAGATCCCGCCACAGCCCCGACGTGCTGCTCCTGTAACACCCCCACCACCAGAGAAACGCAAGAATGCGCAGATGGACGCACCCAATAGAAGTAAGGAAAAGCTTTTGGGGTTTTTATACACATGTTGGGCAAGAGGCAGACAACACTGAACTAAAATATAGGAAGATGTGTAATGGTAGCAGCAATTCTGGCTCAGAAAAGCATCTCTTGGATTTCTGCTCAGGTGATGTTGGGCTGAAATTTCCATCACAATTTTAATCCTAAAACTCCAGTGTTGGGGACTACTGTTTCCCTATGTCCTTCCTCGGTCCTCAAGCGTGATTTGTGGCTGATTGGCACCTGTGGCTTCTTCTCCCACCAACTCGGCGCATTGGATGCTGGGCGTGGTGTTCTCTGGACTTCCTAAACTGATGGATTTTGGGGGAAGACAACATTTGCAGAAGAAGCGTTAGAATATTCTGCTTGGTTGTGATAAGGATATAACCAGTGTTTTGGGGTCCTTGTATAAGTTATTCTCTCAGGAGTATCATAGGGATCTTTCAACAAGGCAGTATGAGAATTTTTTTTTTTCCCCATCTGGATGTGATAATGCCATTAGATCACCAGAGGGCACTCACTATTAATGCAATGACTGCTCTGTTAAGTAAAAGCTTTTTGCTAGCTGTCCATCTAACTCTTTGTTCATATAATGGCCACACCAGTCAGACTTTTGCATAGTTGGTGGCTTGCCTGTGCAAAAGACGGGAGTATGGTGTCTTCTCCCCCTAACCCAGGAGAAGATCAGAGGTGCATGCAGTGCAAGTACAGTAGCTGTGGTGGTAGTGAGAACTTGCAGTATTGATCCCTGGAGTGCTACTGGATCAGTACTAAGCAAAAAAATTAATTTGCGACCTTTAGGGGTTAGACCTGTGGGGTAGAGGAGAGAGGAGTGAACGTTATTTTGTTGTGATACAATTCATGTTGTGGTGGTTGTGTATTGCCCCAGCGCTACACTGTGCTCATACAGTTACATTGTCATGATGTTAGTTCTCCCTAAACTCAGTCCAGGATTTGTTAATGTCGGGTAAAATGAGCTTGCAGGGTGCAGGACAGATCTGTCACATTCTGGGCAGTTCATTGAAATTTGGAACAGGCAGCAACCTGCTTCATGGTACTGAGCCATTCCACACTACAGTAGTGAGAATTTCTACCCTTGGGAATGATTTTCTTGAATCCATTATCTATTCCATTGAATCTACTGGAAGTATGTGGATGATCATCTTTAGGAGGAAGATGAAGAATGGTAGAGATCTCCATGGGAGATGTGTGCTCTTATTCAGCCTCACATGTCGTTGGCCTGAACAGTTGAAGTAGACAATCCCACTATTCCCTTATTCATAGGGGTGGAAGGCCTATTGACAGGCTTCTTAGCCACGGATATGCAGCTAGTGTTCTGGCTTTTGACTTGGGGGTAAGATTGTGAGATTACCAAAAGATCACCCGGGACCAGCAGAAAAAACAAAAGGCTCTTCCAGAGGTGACTGGCCCTTTGGCCCAAGAGACGCTCTGTTGCCTAAGGTATTGTTGACTAAGGAGATTATTATTTTCTATGGATAAGCTGGAGTCAATAAGGAGCAGTGAATGGCTGGGTGAACATTCATGTAGCATGCAAAATCAGAATAAATTCACCTTGGGAATCAAGTTGTTCCTAAAGCAGTACTTTTACTCTCCTACAGATCTCAAATATCTTCATTTGGGATTCACAAAAAGTAGCTGATCGAGGCCACTTTTTGCCCAAGTAACTATCTTCCTGGCCAAGCTGTGAGAGGTTGGGTGTGGGATAAAAGTTTCCACAGCCCCATTTTTACAAGTTATGGGGCAAAGTATATGAGTAATTGAGTAATGAAAAATTTAGGCTAGATGTTAAGAAAAACATCCTAGCAGTAAGGTTGATTAGATTGTGGACTAGTTTCCCTAGAGAAGTGGTGTAAGTACCATTGCTAGAGTTAGCCGAAACTAGACAGGACAAAACACTCAGAAATATACTCTAGCAAGTACTCCTGTACTGGCTGGGAAAGGGCGGTATGTGCTAATGGGTTTATAATCAGATTACCTAGAGTGCAGAAAGTGGACTACACACGCCTGTCAGCCAAATGCTTTTTTTCTTGCTGTTGACGCCAAGCAGAGCATACAGTTAGTGCTGCAGGGAAGGATCTTTACAGAAGAAGGGAGAAGCTTGCTGCAATGAGTAATCTTATGTACCTTGAAATTTTCAGATACGTCAATCAAAGTACTGGCTACATGCAGTATGTTTGGGGGGAAAAAAGTTATTGTCTAAACCGAGGGGGGGAAGGGGGAGGAGACTCCTCTCTCCTAGTTATGTTTTTCCTGTAAAACAGTGAACCTTTTGAAGAGAATCTCTACAGAACAGCTTTCTTCCCCTTCCTTAAGAGTTTATTTTACTGGAGTGTTCCAGAGAGACCTAATACAATTTTGCTTTGAGATAAGCGAGCCAGGAAGAGGAGCTTTGGTGGCATGCACAATGAGCTTCTTAATAGACTCTGCTGCAGCAGTTTGTTTTTCCCTTTTTCTTTGATGCTGTTGCTAAGGCCTTTTAATTGTTCCTTTTCAGATGCTGTTGAAATCACCTCTGGGTCGGTTTCCAGTACCTCCTCTATAAGCACAACTTCCCTTGATACCTTGTACACTGGTTCCACTGCATCCGAAACAGGTCTCCCAACAGCCACTTCCAGCCCCACCAACACTCCTCCCCCTGTCCCCAGCAGGAGTGCCCACACCACAATATCACGCAGCTTGGATATTAGTCCTTCAGCCCACCTGAAGCATGGGTCTTCAACAAAGCGTGGTGCAACCAAATCTCCACAGCCCAAGAGGGCTGCCCCAGGACCTCCTGTTGAAACAGCAGGTCAGAGGTCTCTCCCTATGGATGGGGAGAAGAATCTGCAAGTCAAGAAGACTGCTCTAGCTCCATCCGGGGGCTTAGAAGCCTTCAACTCTCTTTGCCTTGATGATAAGAAGGCAGTTGCTTTGGAGGAGTTGGCACCAGAATCCAGCAGCCAGGCAGTGTCTGTGCCAGAGACAATAGGTGCGGAACTGATCGAGCTGGTGCGCAGGAACACCCACCTCAGCTATGAGCTGTCACGGGTTGCTATCGGTGTAGTGATTGGCCACATTCAGAGCTCCATCCCAGCAACCAATAACGTCATGGAGCAGATCCTCATCTCGTTGGTGGAAAATAAGGTAAAGGAAATGCTGAGCTCTGGCAAGAGGGCACCCTACAGGGACTGGGCAAAAATATTAAAATGTGATTGAAGTAGTAATCTGCATTTTGCTCCTGGAGCTCAGAGGCCAACCCAAGTGAGGAAAGAAGAGTCCAAATTAAAATAAGATGAGTGAGAGAGCAGAGGTGATGGGCTATCATAGAGTGAGTGAGTGAGTTAAGGGGGAAAAAAAATCCAAGTAGGCTTAGCTAGCAACAAGCAGAGAAATGGCGGTCTGGTACATTGTGCAGGGTATTATTCCAGACGGGCTATGAAATTAAGAACTGACTCTTTGCGGGAATAAGTGAATGAAAAGAAGAAGCTGGTGTCAAGAGCCGTTTGGTGATCAGCTTGGGTTGTAGAAGCATTGTGTGTGGACTGGAGGGGAGCTGGGCATTACAGGAGACTACATATGAGGGGGTGGGAGAGAGCCAGGATTAACAGCTTGGGTCCTGTAAAACTAACAGCGAACAGGTTAGTTGGTAGGAGCTGTGGGGGATAGTAGAATTTCTAGATCCAGAGGGTAATGCTAGTAGTAAGACTTCAATGGGCACAAATACAGCAGGATCCAATGCACTCTGGGGGATTGTACTTTGGTCCCGTTTCTTTATGAAGTCGGGGATGGCTACATATGGACAAAGTATAGCTGAAAGAAGAGGAGTACTTGTGGCACCTTAGAGACTAACCAATTTATTTGAGCATGAGCTTTCGTGAGCTACAGCTCACTTCATCGGATGCATACTGTGGAAAGTGTAGAAGATCTTTTTATATACACACAAAGCATGAAAAAATACCGTCTCCCACCCCACTCTCCTGCTGGTAATAGCTTATCTAAAGTGACCACTCTCCTTACAATGTGTATGATAATCAAGGTGGGCCATTTCCAGCACAAATCCAGGGTTTAACAAGAACGTCTGAGGAAGGGGGGGGGGGGCGGGTTAGGAAAACAGGGGGAAATAGGTTACCTTGCATAATGACTTAGCCACTCCCAGTCTCTATTCAAGCCTAAGTTAAATTGTATCCAATTTGCAAATGAATTCCAATTCAACAGTTTCTCACTGGAGTCTGGATTTGAAGTTTTTTTTGTTGTAATATAGCAATTTTCATGTCAGTAATCGCGTGACCAGAGAGATTGAAGTGTTCTCCGAGTGGTTTATGAATGTTATAATTTTTGACATCTGATTTGTGTCCATTTATTCTTTTACGTAGAGGCTGTCCAGTTTGACCAATGTACATGGCAGAGGGGCATTGCTGGCACATGATGGCATATATCACATTGGTGGATGTGCAGGTGAACGAGCCTCTGATAGTGTGGCTGATGTTATTAGGCCCTGTGATGGTGTCCCCTGAATAGATATGTGGGCACAGTTGGCAACGGGCTTTGTTGCAAGGATAGGTTCCTGGGTTAGTGATTCTGTTGTGTGGTATGTGGTTGCTGGTGAGTATTTGCTTCAGGTTGGGGGGCTGTCTGTAGGCAAGGACTGGCCTGTCTCCCAAGATTTGTGAGAGTGTTGGATCATCCTTCAGGATAGGTTGTAGATCCTTAATAATGCATTGGAGGGGTTTTAGTTGGGGGCTGAAGGTGACGGCTAGTGGCGTTCTGTTATTTTCTTTGTTAGGCCTGTCCTGTAGTAGGTGACTTCTGGGAACTCTTGTGGCTCTATCCATCTGTTTCTTCACTTCCACAGGTGGGTATTGTAGTTATAAGAATGCTTGATAGAGATCTTGTAGGTGTTTGTCTCTGTCTGAGGGGTTGGAGCAAATGCGGTTGTATCGCAGAGCTTGGCTGTAGACGATGGATCGTGTGGTGTGGTCAGGGTGAAAGCTGGAGGCATGTAGGTAGGAATAGCGATCAGTAGGTTTCTGGTATAGGGTGGTGTTTATGTGACCATCGTTTATTAGCACTGTAGTGTCCAGGAAGTGGATCTCTTGTGTGGACTGGACCAGGCTGAGGTTGATGGTGGGATGGAAATTGTTGAAATCATGGTGGAATTCCTCAAGGGCTTCTTTTCCATGGGTCCAGATGATGAAGATGTCATCAATATAGCGCAAGTAGAGTAGGGGCGTTAGGGGACGAGAGCTGAAGAAGCGTTGTTCTAAGTCAGCCATAAAAATGTTGGCATACTGTGGGGCCATGCGGGTACCCATAACAGTGCCGCTGATCTGAAGGTATACATTGTCCCCAAATGTAAAATAGTTATGGGTAAGGACAAAGTCACAAAGTTCGGCCACCAGGTTAGCCGTGACATTATCGGGGATAGTGTTCTTGACGGCTTGTAGTCCATCTTTGTGTGGAATGTTGGTGTAGAGGGCTTCTACATCCATAGTGGCCAGGATGGTGTTATCAGGAAGATCACCGATGGATTGTAGTTTCCTCAGTAAGTCAGTGGTGTCTCGAAGGTAGCTGGGAGTGCTGGTAGCGTAGGGCCTGAGGAGGGAGTCTACATAGCCAGACCAGCCTGCTGTCAGGGTGCCAATGCCTGAGATGATGGGGCGCCCAGGATTTCCAGGTTTATGGATCTTGGGTAGTAGATAGAATATCCCAGGTCGGGGTTCCAGGGGTATGTCTGTGCGGATTTGATCTTGTGCTTTTTCAGGGAGTTTCTTGAGCAAATGCTGTAGTTTCTTTTGGTAACTCTCAGTGGGATAAGAGGGTAATGACTTGTAGAAAGTGGTGTTGGAGAGCTGCCGAGCAGCCTCTTGTTCATATTCCAATCTATTCATGATGACAACAGCACCTCCTTTGTCAGCCTTTTTGATTATGATGTTAGAGTTGTTTCTGAGGCTGTGGATGGCGTTGTGTTCCGCATTGTGTTGTTCTTTAGATAAGCTATTACCAGCAGGAGAGTGGGTTTGTGTGGGGGGGGGGGTGGTTGAGAAAACCTGGATTTGTGCTGGAAATGGCCCACCTTGATTATCATACACATTGTAAGGAGAGTGATCACTTTAGATAAGCTATTACCAGCAGGAGAGTGGGGTGGGAGGAGGTATTTTTTCATGCTTTGTGTGTATATAAAAAGATCTTCTACACTTTCCACGGTATGCCTCCAATGAAGTGAGCTGTAGCTCACGAAAGCTTATGCGCAAATAAATTGGTTTAGTCTCTAAGGTGCCACAAGTACTCCTCTTCTTTTTGCGAATACAGACTAACACGGCTGTTACTCTGAGAAGTATAGCTGGCTACTATCCTAGAGGAGAAGGAGGTGGTGTTGGAGCATTTCTCCATGGAGTTCATTCCCACACTGTGACTGCCACAGGGAGGAAGGAGAGAGAACTAGTGGCTGCCAGTGTGTTGTATTAGCCTTCCCATTGCCCACCACTGGATCACTTCTTCCTAAAGTCTGCAGGCTTTTGCTGGATCTTTCAAATGCATGGAAACTTTCAGCAGAAGTGCTGAATTCAGCATTCTTCCAACCGTGAATGGGAGGATAAGATTGAGGCAAGTCTGAGGACAGGTATCCCGACTAGTGAGGACAAAGCAAGCAAAGGGAACTGCCAACACGGAAGGTTCAACAAGCATTGCTGATTAGTCATTCCATGTTTGGGCCATGTGTGACCAGACACAGGCCACTGGAGAGCATGCTGCCTCCCGGGTGGTGGATCTCCTTACGTAGAAATGCCCAAATTCTTTATGTAGAAGCCTAAAACATGAGGGAGTTGGGACCTGATAGGCGCAAGAATGACTTTCAGTATCCAGGAAGAGAACTGAAAATCGGTTTGGTCAACTGAAAAGATCCAAGAGTTTTATGGTGCCCAATATGAGTGAAAAACTGAAGGAAATGCGTTAGAAACCAATGTGTGAGATTCAGGAAGGCTTGAGATGCACTGAGGCTTTTTCTGATGAGGTCTGACTTTGGGATTAGACTGTCTCAACTAAAGCAGAGAGGGCACCCTAAGATCAGAATTTGTGGGGCTGGTTAGCAGGTGTTTTAAACCTAGATAGGAAAGGGCAGAGGCAAAACTTTTGCTTAGCTCGACTGGTGAACATTAAGCAGGTGGTGAATAACTGAGAAATATTAGAGAAATAATGAAAAATAAGCAAAATGGGATGGGATTTGTACTAAATAATGCAGACTGATTTGGTGGGCATAAGTGGAATATTAACATTGCTATACTGTACCTAATGTAGGGGAGATACAGGAGTTGGTGCGTTAGTTCTGGGTAGCAGCTGGGGGATAACTTAGCAATGGGGTGAAGAAGTAAATATATTAGTCATATGACCTGGGTACTGTGCATCCCAATATCATAAGAGAATTAGCCAAAGAACTTGAGCCATTAACAGTTGGTTCTCTGAGAATTTTTCAAACCATGGAGGTAGCACAGGACTGGAGAAGAAGTTGTTGTGGTACAGATCCTTTTTAAAAAGTGGCCGTTATTTTCTGCAGGTAGTGGAACAAATATTAATGCAACATCTGTAAATGGAGGAAAATAGAACCATG
Source organism: Lepidochelys olivacea (assembly GCF_965140295.1). Classification (NCBI taxonomy): domain Eukaryota; kingdom Metazoa; phylum Chordata; order Testudines; family Cheloniidae; genus Lepidochelys; species Lepidochelys olivacea. The sequence goes on along the minus strand of NC_140417.1, from coordinate 24,500,820 downwards.
AGTAATGAACAGATGTTTATGAAGAATTTCTGTGCATAAACTCATTTTTCTCCAAACGTGTTAGAATTACTGTGTAGGGGTAAGTGTGTGCATAGTTACGCAACATAAGTGGATGTAACAATTAAGCACCTTTTTTTGACCACAGAATACACTAAACTTACTTTGCACCTTTTAGACTCTTTGGTTGGTCTTCCCATCAGGACCATAAAGGTTCAAATAGTTTTCCCCAAGACAAAGTTTCTCTATTGCTCTCTATACTGGGCTGTTCCACAATACATTCTTCAGCCCTCTTTTTGACCCATTTAAGGAATCGTTCCCAAGCCTCTTGAGTAATACCACCATCGTGAACTCATGCCTAATAAACTAATACCAAGCCTTCACCACCTCACTCGATTACATACATGCACAGACAAAAATAAAAGAAGACTGCATCTTGCAGTAGTCATTGAAACAGACAAATGTCTAGGCAGCCATTACCTTTGAATGGAGGGATAATAAGTTTCAGCTCCCACTTGTTAAATGCAAGGAGTACGTTCCCTATAAACATCTAAGATCAGAGTTCCAGTGCTGATGGCCAGATTACAGTGAATTGTTCAGAGATGTTCAGATTTGCAAAACTCCTGGTATTCAAAATTTAGATCAAATAATAATCCAGTTAATTATCTGCATTGAAAAGATCACCCGTAAGTAATCATAACAGCTCACATTTTTGTGGCCATAACCAATCAGGTAATTGCTTTCAAACTCAGTAATAATATACTTACTGTCTGATCTAGATTCAGAAATAATTTGTAACTGATGTATCATGCAGATGTTCTGGATTTGGCCCAAACTGTATGAATTCTTGCTCAGTTTCCTTTCCCTCGGACCCTGAACAGCCCTCTAAAAATAGCTTGAGCTTTATCATGCTCTGAGAAAACAGATTTATTTTTTCCAATTTCTGCAAAGAATCTCCAACTTTGTGGGTTGTGAGAGTGAAAACTGTGTACCAAGTTCCTGAAAGTAGGATCCCTCTTCTGTCTTATAGCTGTCGCCATATCAGAGAAACATGGGATTACGTTTTGTAATTCATTGGGGGGGGAGGGGGCAATGTATTTTCATTTTGTACTTGGACTGAACAAGGAACAAAAGAGACTGCCCCTGTCCAGAGAAATGTAGTCTATCAGTACATCTTCAGCAGTATTTGTCTGAGGGTAGACACCAAGGCCTGGTCTACACACACGGTTTTTGTACTAGTATAACTATTTTGGTTAGGAGGAGGATGTTTAACCAAAATAGTTATGCCAGTACATCTCCTAGTGTGATGTAATTATACTGGTACAGAGGCCCCTTATATTGGTAGAGCTTATTCACGTTACCGTGTAGGACTGGCAACTTTGTACTGGTATAACCCCAGCCACACTGGGGGAGGAGGGAGGGGGTTGTACTGCTTGCATTATACCAATATAGTTAAAACAATACAACTTTTGCATGTGGATGAGTCCAAAAATAATTATCATTATACGCTTATGTCCTTGATCATACCAAATCATTCCATGTTCCCAAGGGGATTTTATTTACAAACTGACACAATGTACAGAGTTGTGGCTGTTTTCAGCTTTAAGTCAAGGGCATATTTTTAAAAACACTTCATAACACTCTTTGGATCCTCTCCTTTCATTTCATACAGTACAAACACTTATCCATGGGGGTATTCTGTATTTTTTTAAGTGAAGTGAGACATCATTGATTAAAGCATCAGTATACTCCACAGTAAATCTTATGCTCATTTCAAGCTTTGTATTACATTCTTTAATTAGTTGTGCCCTTTCTTCTATTCTTCTAGTTTTAATTTGAAGTCAAATCACTGGTTTACTAAATCAATTTTAGACTGTTACCTCCAGCTTATTCCCAGCATGCTCTTCTGAAGATTGAATTGCTTGTGGTATTTTCCATTCATTTATAGTGCTCCTCTTCTGTAGAACCCGGTGCAATGCACTGATCTAGGAGGAGGAAATAACCTCTTGTGCCTCTGACATTTCATTTCCCCTAAGTTAGTCTTGTGGGTGTCTGATGCTCACTTCGTAATGGGAGTAACTTCTAAAAGTGTGAGCTCAGATTGCTAATGAGCCATAGTTCCCCATCAAACCCTTAAAAGGGGAAGCAGAACTAACCAACCACTGTGTGCTCAGGATACCTAGAGGCCCTCCCATTATAAAATGACGTCAAGACAGAATGTTTTCCTTAGGGAGATTTGCTGCTGTGAGTCAGGTTTCCCAAAGTGGCTTCTCCAAGCAATCATTGACGTTGTCTAGGCTATGGTCACTGCCTCCTTTATTAATGAATTATACAGTTAATAGGTGATAAGAATGAAGGAAAATGAAAAATCTTGCTTTTACAAAAGTATTTGCTGCAATGTCTATTGGAAAGATATATTGGAATTGGCATGCATAGGAACACAAATGTCTCAGGAATTGGAGGAGTTGGTCTGAGGATTTATTGAGCTGAATATCAGACAAGAAAAATTGTCTATTCCATATATTTTAAATGGTGTAACTCCAGTTCAGGTGCTGCACTGCTTGAATAATCTAAAAATAGACTAGACGAAGCCCTCAAATGCTTTGTAAGGACAATTCTGCATTTAGCGGGTGGATTGTGGGGGTGAACAAGATAACACCTAATGGGGTAAAGACCTAACTCTTTGTTTTCTGCATGAAGTCTTCAGAAGCATAGGAATTGCCATACTTTATCAGACCAGAAGTCCATCTCGTCCAGTGTCCTGTGTCTGATGGTAGCCAGAACCAGATACTTGAGAGGAAGGTGTGAGAATCCTAGTGGGTAGAGGGGGATAATCTGCTCCCCATGTTAGGGCTTATCCTGGTCTCCAGTAGTCAGAATTGGCTTAAACCCTGAGGTTTAATACCCTTCCAAAGGTTGTGTTAGCACTAACTAGAACAGTTCTGGTTATTCTTGTTATCCATATAAATGTCCACTAGTCCCTTTTTAAATCTGGCAAAGTTCTTGACCTTTTAGTATGGCTTTTGACACAGTCCCACATGACATTCTCATAAGCAAACCGGGGAAATGTGGTCTAGATGAAATTACTATAAGGTGGGTGCGTAACTGGTTGCAACTCTATACTCAGAGTAGTTATCAGTAGTTCATTGTCAAAGTGGGAGAGTGTGTCTAGTGGACTACTGCAGGGGCTAGTCCTGGGTCTGAATATTATGCAATATTTTCATTAATGACTTGGATAATGGAGTAGAGAATATGCTTATAAAATTTGTAGATTACACCATTCTGGGAGGTATTCAGGCACTTGAGGAGGACAGGATTGGAATTCAAAACGACCTTGACAAATTGAAAAATGGGTCTGAAATCAACATGATGAAATTTGATAAAGACCAAATGCAAAGTACTGCACTTAGCAAAGAAAAATCAAATGCACAAATACAAAAAGGGGCATAACTGGCTAGGTGGTAGTACTGCTAAAAAGTATCTGGGGGTTATAATGGTTCACAAATTGAATGTGAGCTAACAGTGTGGTGCAAGTTGCAAAAAAAAAAAAAAGCTAATGACATTCTGGGATGTATTAACAGGAGTATCATATGAAACACACAAGAGGTTGTTAGCCTGCTCCATTCAGCACTGGTGAGGCCTCAGCTGGAGTACTGTGTCCAGTTCTCAGCACCACATTTTAGGAAAGATATGGATAAATTGGAGAGAGTCCAGAGGAGTACAACAAAAATAAGATTTCAAAAACCTGACCTGTTAAGAAATTTTTTTAAAACTGGGTATGTTTAGTCTTGAACAAAGAAGACTGGGAAGCGGGGCACTAAATAGTCTTCAAATACGTTAAGGGCTGTTATAAAGAGGACTGTGATCAATTGTTTTCCATGTCCACTGAAGGTAGGACTGCTTATCTGCAGCAAGGGAGGTTTAGGCTAGATATTAGGAAAAACTTTCTAACTCTTAAGGGTAGTTAAGCACTGGAATAGGCTTCTGAGGGAAATTGTGTAATCCCTAGCATTGGAGGTGTTTTAAGAACAGGTTGGACGGACATCTGTCAGGGATGGTCGAGGTTACTTGATCCTGCCTCAGCACAGAGGGTTGAACTTGATAACTCCTCAGAGGTCCCTTACAGCCCTACATTTCTGTGATTTATCATGTTACGTGACAGCTAGTTACACAATCTGCCTACACATTGTGTGAAAAAATGTTTCCTTTTATCAGTTTTGAATTTGACATCTTTTTAATTTCATTTAATATCTACTTATTTTCCCTGTCACTACAAGAACAGAAGCTCCTGATGTACCGTCTCTTGACAATTATTATTTTATATACTTTTATCATGTCCTCTATTATTCATCTCCTTTCTCAGGCAAACAATTGCGATCTTCTATCTCTTCCTGTGAGAGTTTTTCCAAGTCCCTAATCATTCTCGTTGCCCTTCTCTGAGCCACCTCTAATTCTGCAACATCTTTTTTAGATGGCGTGACCAGTACTGCACGCAGTATTCCAGTTGAGCCTGCATCATTAAATTACATAATGGCATTATAATATTTTTCTCCATGCCATTCCTCACCCATCCTAGTATCTTGTTTGCTTTTTTGAACAGTCTTCACTGAGCTGTCTGCAGTGATGCTCTGTCTGTGGGATTAGTTACCTTAAAACCCTATAAGATGTAGGAGTAGTTTAATTTTTTCCTTCTAATGTGCATTACATTTTTCTTCTGGAAGAAGTTTAATCTATGCCTCCTGTAAAATTGCAGTGTCACAATGTTCCACTTACGACATGGGAGTCGGAATCAATCTGCACTTCCATTAAAATCAAGCTTTAAATCTGTTGACTGTACTTTAAGCTCTACTTTGGTCAAAGGAGTTCTAACCTAAGTGGGATGGCCAGCATGGATTGGCACAAGCCATGTTAGACCAGTCATGCTTACAGTTAGCTGATATTTTGGTTTGACCCTATGCTTTCTGGAAGGCCAGACTACATTAGAACCCTGTTTGGACACAGCCTGCACACGTCAGCAACAGGCATGCTCCAAGCAACCCCCTGGAGTGTCAGAACTTGTTCCACTGGACACTCTCAGAATTCACCAATCTGCTGTTCCTAAATGAATGGAACACCTCAGTTTACCAGTTGCACTTCAGGATCACCTCTCAGTTCAGCTTACAGCACTTAAAATTTGTTTATAGTGAAAAGAAGTATAAATAGAGATTTGAGAAGAAGCAAGTAGAATTAATGGAAATTGTAAACAAATGGGTACATAAGTTTAGGCTCCAGTTAAAGTGTTAACTAACAAGATATTCATTTGCCTGTCTCATAAGTCAGCTCACCCAAAGTTTCTCTCCCAGCATTAAACAGCAAGACTGGCTGTGATGCGCAGTTCATAAGACAAGCCAATAGGCTGCTTGTCTCTAGGTGAAGGATACCTGTGTATACTTCTGCACCCCCAGATATACAGTAAAACCTGTCTTAGAGATCACCTCTGAAGAGAGACCACTTGTCACAAGTGACTACTTGCAGAGGCCACAGAACATCACTATGCTGTGGTGTGCAAACCTTCGCAGAGAGACCACCTCTGTTACAAGCAATCACTTTTCTAACTCCCATTAGAGGTCGCTCCTGGCAGATTTTACTGTAGTTCTAACCTCCATTGTCTTCACTCGTAAAATTGGGTATCCTATGCTGCTTATTTATGTCCTTCAGAGCATCTCTCCTGAAGACTTTGCAATCTCTTGATTAGCATTTTGCTCTGTCAGTAAACAGGCATCTATTGTAAAGTATATAGTACGTAGTTTACATGTAGCTAGGTAAGCATCTCCTGCCTTAAAGAAACCTATCACCTTCTGGTGGCCAGCCCCAGCTGGCATACCTTAAGAGCATAATTATCAGGGTGTATGCATAACTCCTTACATATTATCCACACATACCTCTAGCAATGATTATGATGAACAGTGTGAAACAGGCTTTCAGTGCAGACCTCGCATGTCACCCATTGACCAACTTATTTAGAGACCAGAATGAGGGGATCCCTGTAACACTGTGCACCCTGCCAGTTGGCACCAAGAGGTCCCTGGGTCACAAGGACCAGTGTGTAAATCCATTAACATCCGATGGATTCTTGCAGGCACTGGATTATGATGCATTTAGTGCATGTATGTGAACTTTGCTACCTTTCATTCTGTAACTAGCTGTGGCAAATCTCATTGCTGACACTGTCAAACCGTTGCTCCACCTCTGCCCGGTACTGCTGCTTCTGGAAGCAATCTGCCCTTTGCACTGAACGCAGTTTCCTTCTGTAATTCCATGTTGCTTAAAACAAATGACATTTCTGTCTTGTTGAAAAATTTTTTCCACTCTGTACACATTTAGGGCATGGCTACGCTTGTGAGTTAGAGAGCATTAAAGCAGTCCAATGCGCTCTAACTCTCAACACATCCACACTAGCAAGGCACGTAGAGCCCTCTGGCTCCGCGGCTAGAGTGCTCCTGGTACTCCACCTCGGTGAGTGGAATAAAGTTTGATGCACCCCTACTGGAGCGCTGTGGCACCAGTGTGGACACCCTGGCCTGTTAGTGCCCTCTGATCGGCCTCCAGAAGTGTCCCACAATGCCTGCTCTATCCACTCTGGTCATCACTTTGAACTCTACTGCCCTGCACTCAGGTGACCAACCATCAGACCCGCCCTTTAAATTCTCTGGGAATTTTGAAAATCCCCTTCCCGTTTGTTCAGCCAGGTGTGCAGTGCTCTCAGCGAATCTTTCCAGGTGACCATGTCTCCATGTGCCAGGCGATCCCCAGTATGAAGCAATGGCGAGGTGCTGGACCTCATCAGTGTTCGGGGGGAGGAAGCTGTCCAGTCCCAGCTGCACTTCAGCCATAGGAATTACAATACCTTCGGGCAGATATCAAGGGGCATGATTGAAAGGGGCCATGACTGGGACGCACTGCAGTGCAGGGTTAAAGTGAAGGAGCTGCGGAATGCCTACCACAAAGCCCGTGAGGCAAACAGCCACTCTGGTGCTGCCCCTGTGACCTGCCGTTTTTACAAAAAGCTGGACGCGATACTTGGCGGCGACCCCACCTCCACTCCGAGTACCACCATGGACACTTCAGAGCACAGTCCAGCAAGGCAGGAGGAGGAGGAAGACACCCCAGCCAGTCGCGGTGGTCGGTGCTTGCGGAAGGACAAACACCAGAGGAGGCTTCCGGTAAGTGGCTTTTATTGTGGGAAGGAAGTTATTCGGTGCGGGCTCTTGGGGCGAGGAGGGTTAGGGCTGCGTGCATGCCTAGATGCGGAATAGGGCATTGATGTGCCCTCTCACATGGCAGTAATCTCTTCAAAGGTCTCATCCAGAACTTGGGCAATGCGCTTGCGCAGGTTTCGTGGGAGAGCCACTGTGGTCCTTGTCCCAGTCAGGCTAACATGTCTGTGCCATGAAGGGCCGGGGCGGACCATTGCTGCACACAGGCAAGCTGCATATGGGCCAGGGCGGAAGCCACATTGTAGTAGAAGACCCTCCCTTGTTTCCTAGGTCACCCTCAGCAGCGAGAGAGATTCCAGGACGAAGTCCTGTGGAAGATGTGGGGACAGTGAGTATAGGGGTCCCTTGCAGTTGTTGGCTCTCCCCAAGGCACAGAAACCCAGAGGACAGTACAGCCATGAAAGAATCAGTCCCCCTTGACCCTGTGCTTACTCACCATTTTGGGGCTCCTGGGGGTTGTGTGCTTGCTTTAGGACTGGCAAATTATGCTATTGTGTAGACTGTGCTTGCCCTCCTTAAGTACACGGGAATCATTGCTCTGTCTGGTGTGAACAATGCTGCCTCTGTTAAGTGTTGCATTTTGCCTTTACAGATGCAACCTTCAGATCTCAGCCGTCCGTGTTATCACCAACTGGGAGGCTGCAAAGAATCAGGAAGAGGCCATGTAGAAGCAAAGAGGACATGCTGCATGAAATCATGCAGCACTTCCTTAATGAAAATCAAAAAGTGCAGGAGTAGCAGGAGAGTGAAAGGAGGGTCCACCAGCAAAATGCGGATTGCCGGCATCAAAACACAGAGCAGCTGATAAGCATCATGGAGTGCCAAGTGGACTCAATCCAGGCACTCGTAGCCATGCAGGCGGAGCACTACTGCAGCCCTTGTCCCAAAACTCTTGTGCCCTCATGTCACCGCCAACCCACTTTCCCCAACATCCTGGGTTTTTATCGCCGCCAGCTGCCTCCAAGACCTGTAGCTTCATCACCCAGCCTTGCAAACTACGACCCTTACCCACTGCACTCAACCCCCATCACCATGCAGTATAGCCATCCTGAAGTGCAGCACTCACTGCACAGCACTCCAAACAGGAAGGCTGAGTATGATAACAGGACATACACAAACCTGTGATTGTACCGTTCCCCACCCCACCCTCTTGCCCTTTGTGTTTCCCAAGCAGTTATTTTCAATAAATGCATTTTCTTTTCATTAAATGGATTTTTTTGCTTTGAAAACATTCTTTATTATTGCATAATGTAAAAGATACCTTAGCCCAGGAAAGCAACAGGCACTGCAAGTCAGTGTATCATACGTAGCAAACACCGATTCCTACTAACACTGGAACTGCTGGACTTTACTCCTGTGCAGGGCACCAGACATTACTGGTGGCTTTCAGCCTCAAATTGCTCCCTCAAGGCATCCCTAATCCTTGCAGCCCCACGCTGGGCCCCTCTAATAGCCCTGCTCTCTGTCTGTTCAGATTCAGCCTTCAGGTGTTGAACGTCTGAGTTCCATGTCTGAGTGAATCTTTCATTCCCTTCACAAATGTTATGGAAGGTATAGAAGGCGGATATAACCGCGGGGATGCTGTTATCGGCCAGGTCCAGCTTCCCATACGGAGAATGCCAGCGGCCCTTTAAATGGCCAAAAGCACACTCCACAGTCATTCTGCACTGGCTCAGCCTGTTGTTGAACCGCTCCTTGCTGCTGTCAAGGCTCCCTATGTAAGGTTTCATGAGCCACGGCATTAAAGGGTAAGCGGGGTCTCCAAGGATCACAATGGACATTTCAACTTTCCCTACAGTTATCTTCTGGTCTGGGAAAAAAGTCCCGGATTGCAGCTTCCTGAACAGGCCAGTGTTCCGAAAGATGCGTGCGTCATGCACCTTTCCAGGCCAGCCTGCGTTAAAGTCAATGAAACACACACAGTGATCCACAAGCGCCTGGAGAACCATAGAGAAATAGTCCTTCTGATTAACATACTTGGAGGCTAGGTGGGCTGGTGCCAAAATTGGAATATGCATCCCATCTGTCGCCCCTCCACAGTTAGGGAAACCCATTTGTGCAAAGCCAGCCACAATGTCATGCATGTTACCCAGAGTCACGGTTCTGCTGAGCAGGATGTGATTAATGGCCCTGCAAACTTGCATCAACATGATTCCAACGGTCGACTTCCCCACTCCAAACTGGCTAGCGACTGATCGGTAGCTGTCTGGAGTTGCCAGTTTCCAGATTGCAATACCCACCCGCTTCTCCACCATCAGGGCAGCTCTCAATCTCGTGTCTTTGCGCTTCAGGGTGGGGGTGAGCTTCTCACACAGTCCCATGAAAGTGGCTTTTCTCATCCGAAAGTTCTGCAGCCACTGCTCGTCATCCCAGACTTGCATGACGATGTGATCCCACCACTCAGTGCTTGTTTCCCGAGCCCGAAAGCAGCATTCCACGGTGGTGAGCATGTCCATGAATGTCGCAAGCAGTCTTGTATCGTATGCATTATTCGAGTCGATATTATCGTCAGAGTCCTCACTGTCACTTTGGATCTTAAGGAGTAACTTGACTGCCAAACGTGATATGCTGGCGAGACTCATCAGCATATTCCTCAGCAGTTCGGGCTCCATTCCCGCAGACCGAAAGGGAAGATAGAGCGTGCAGTACAAAAAAGTTGAAAGATAGCACCAATTGTGGATGGAAGCAGAGGGATTTCTGGGATGTGAACTGATGCATCATGGGGCGTTGGGACAGAACCCAGAATGCCCCCCCATCCCCTTCCCACAAGCCACAGTGCCAGAATGGGAAGAGGTTCTCTGTGGGATAGCTGCCCACAATGCACTGCTCCCAATGCCGCTGCAAGTGCTGCAAATGTGGACACACCAGTGTGCTTGCAGCTGTCAGTGTGGACAGACTGCAGCGCTTTCCCTACTGCGCTCTACAAAGGCTGGTTTAACTCAAAGCACTCTAAGTTTGCAAGTGTAGCCATGCCCTTAGCTTTTTGCAGACTTGTAAGGGAGGCTAGTTCCCCTTGCTTGTTCGGGAGCATGGGGAGCTCAGGAGTGTGAACACTTGAGAGGCACTTGTACAGCAGCTTTGTTCTTGGCACAGGCCAAATAAGGTTTTTGCAATATCTCACTAAGAGAGGGCATGAATATTTTTTTAAAGTTGTTAGTGCTTAGGAGGCCTTTTGCTCTTAAATTGCTACAGAAGTAGCCCGGTTTGGGGAAGTCACTGCCAGACCCCTTAAGAACACCATCTTCTCATTTGCCGTTCTTGATCAAGGGTTGCCATCAGCCAGAGAAATCTGCTGCTGAATAAATCTGTGGAGTGAATGTTTATTGGCCTACAGATGGCTGGAACACCTGAAGGGTGAAGTCTGGAAGATGTTACTGAAGCGTAGCTAATGTGGTGGTCGAAAGCCAAGTAACTCCTCTCTTCTCTCCCTGTGACACACTTGCACATCTGTACGCACCAGACTCTGCCTCTCTGCAGTACAATCTTGCTCTCTAACAGGATTATATTTCCAGTGAAGATTTCTTTAATTATTACATGCCCAGCCAGGGAGAAAAACTCGCTCCTAAATGAAAGCGTTTTTTTCAGAGAGGTTACCCTGGAGAGTTTGGCTCAATAAATTAAATTAAGTGTCTCTGTTAATCTGGACTAGAGTCTCCTGGGGAGAGCTGTTGAGGAGACTAGCTCTTCTCTGCATTAGCTGCTACTTATTGAGGGGGTTTACCCCTCTCTTGTAAATGAAGGCTGGAGGGCAGCCTTTGTTATAATAGCAAAGAGTGAAATACAGGAGAGTCCCTTTTGTGTGTCTCCTGAAGAGCTGCTGTATGCTGATCTGGAGGGGAGTCTCTGGGAAGATGTTTGTACTCAAAGCACCAGTGATTTTCCAGAACTGGTGGCTTGGGGAGAAGGGGGAAGTCGAAAAGGAACAAAAACAGGAGGAAGAAGAAGCAGGAAGAACAGCTTTGCAGACCAGAATCGACAATCTGTTTGTTAGCAGTGGGAGTGAGGTGGCAAGAGACAAGTTTCTGAAAATAATCCTGTTCTGTTTAGCAGAAATGAAAGCCCTGCAGTGGTGTATGGTTCTCCTTCTATTTGGAGGGGACCAGCTGTTTTGTTAACAACAAACAAATGAAAAGTAAATTTCATTATGAAAACAGTTACATCCACTCACTGAAGGTGTCCGCTGCCTTCCCAAGTAACCGTCTGATTCCTGGAAATGACCTCATGGAGTGTCCGCAGGGCTGTAATAGTTGCCAAGCTGCTTAATAAGCAGAGACCAGACCTCATTGCTGGGGCTGGGGGAGATGAGACTGGTGCTGAGATTCCATTAAGACAGCACACTGTATGGTTCTACTAGTCAGATTGGAGCACTTTGTTAGGAGATTGATCTTATTCATGTCCATTAGCAAATTTATGTTCACTGGAATTGGAAAGCCTGTGGAGGGGGGATTGTAAAGGCATAGATTTGAGTTTTGAGAGCCCAAGAAGAGCCTCAGTTAATCATCAAAACAAGCAGACGATTTAAAATGGCATCCTGACTGTGAACTCTAGTAAGAGCAGACTTGCATATTTCTGGACACCTACTAAGATACTGGCCACAGTTAACCCCCTCACAGGGGCTGGCCCTTGGATGTAGAGTAGTCTCCCAATGAAGTTCCATCACTTGGGACACTTGAAAATGGGCTAGCCAAAGCATCTGAGCTTGTGCTGAAAGAAACCAACCTGCAAAGGGAAGGATGTGACCAAGTAGGTATCTTCCATCTACCTTCTGATTCTGTGATTTAAATCACTGTTTAGCATGGTTGCTGTAATCAGATTGTGCTTTGTGTTTCTGACAGTCACCCTCTGTCTCACACCAGCCTGCTGGTAATCTAGCTGGCCACTCCTCCCTCCACAGTGTCCCAAGATGTCTTTCTCAAGAGCATGCGGTGGATTGTGATAAAGTTAAACCAACACGTTCCCTCCTTCATTATCTCAGCCTGACAAAGATTGTGTAATTAACAGCGACAAGAACATGTTGATTCAGTGCTTCAATTATGTAGTAAAAAAAGGTCCTAATTAGTTCACACCTCAAATTCCACTAAGCAAATTATGAACAGGTGTCTCTCTAAAACAGCTTAAACATTGCACTTAAGTTTTCAGTTCAGGGTTGTTGGGTTTCAGCTGCATTGGCAATAGCTTGTTCTTTGACATTTTGAAGTGTTTATGGCAGCTACCAGTGCATGCTTTGAGATGAACGGGGCTGCATTTGTGCTTTATTTTAAAAAGATTTCTGCGCTCTTCTCTAATATGAATTTGTGCTGCTGTGGTTTCTAATGAGAGTTACTTCTCAAAGGTTTTACTGTCTGAGGTGCTGCATAAGTGGCAAAAACGAAGTTATGACTAGATTCAGTTCTTCGCCTCACCTGTCTCTCTTGAGTCGGCGGCCCGGTGCGCATTGTATCATATGTGTAATGAAAAATAAATTGTTCCCAAATTTAAATAGTGACGACATGGGGGGGGGAGATCTCTTTTCTCATTGCACAGAGAAGGGCAATATTTGTTGCTCCCTCGTAAACCACTCCCTTTTGTTCCTTTCTCTCATCAATGTGGCCCATCAATCTGACCAGGTCACTTCCATCTTTGAACCTCTTCTGGCTTCCTCCCTCCATTTCATCAAGTTCAAGCTTCTTGTTCTTACCTTCAAGGCCCTGAATAATTTTTCCCCTTCTGATAGTCTATTCTTACATCTTCTGGTGTTGTACCCTTCCAACCTGACCCATTCTCCACTTCTTCTTCTCGGACATCTCAATACCTTCAGTGCTCCCCCTTTATCATAGAATCTTCTCCCTGAATTAATCGTCAAAGACAATACCGTCTCCTCATTCAGACCCCTCTCTACGGCACTCCTCTACCATGATAGCCGCAGCAAACTAGCTAGCTGATAGCCAAGATGTAGGGTAAACTTTCATTTACAGAAAAAAAGTGGTATATAAAATTCTATTAGGATGTGGCTGGCTGTCACCTGGCCACCTTTCTCTTTAGTTGTTAATCTGTCCCCTACCTTCCATCTCTCTGTTTTGTCTCAAGCATGTAAGCTCTTCAGGGCAAGGTTTCAGCCTTCTTGTGGGTTTTGTGTGTGCGTGCAGCATTTTGTACATGGGAAATGCTACAGATACGTTAATAGTAGTAATCTGAGAGAGATCTGCTCTGAAAGTAAGATTTACTGATCTTTGACTACATACAAACTCATAAAGCTGTGGTGCACTGTTATCTCACTTGGCTATTTAAAGAAAAACAGAGCCTAAGCAAATTGAGAGGAATTGATTCCTGCACAGGTTAATCCAGAAGGCAGCAATCCTAATACTTAACACTTACTGAGCTTTAGCATCTTCAAAGTGCTGTACTCATATGAACTCATCTGTTGTTAATGATTGACAAAACTGGCAGGTGAAATTAAAATCTGCCAGTTCAGAGTCCAGGAAAAATGACAACTGTATTGATGGGATCACATCCAAAAAACTGCTGGTTGAACTTTCAATTTTGTGGGACAAAACTGTGACTTGTAGAACTATGCACGCTGCTGATTGACCTGGCTCCAGTAATCCAGGTTGTCGTATGGTATGCGTCCAGTACCAGAGCAGTTTCTCTTACTGCTCTTGGCCTGGCAGTCTGCATTTATCCTGTTCAGTTCAGAGGGTGCCCACCCATGTGCTTAGACATCTCATGTGCTTAGTACCTGCATCTAGGAGGAAGGTGATCTTATTCTTATGGCATTGGATTTGTACACTGAGAATAATACAACCAAGTGGGTGGTGTGAAGTTAAACTAATATTTGTAAAATGTGTTGAGCTGCTCAGATGGGAAGGAAAGTAGTATTCTTACTCTGCTGTATGTTAGGAAAGTGAAAATGGAAAGTAAGCTGACACTTTAGGTGGTGCCACCAGTGTGGTGGCTTGTTGGGTTTTTCCCCGTAAATATTTTGAAATTGACATTGTGGTGGTCAAAACAAGTAGAAGCTAGTTTGTAGATTATTTTTCCTCTGATGGAAAATGCATAAACCTCTCCACTCAGCAGTGTCTTTCCAAAGCACTGATAAAAGGTGTTCTTTTGCAGACACGTGGCATTCCCATTTCCTGTTAACAGAGAGGGAAGGATTTTTATGTACTAAGCTATAATTATCTGATCTATGCAACCCCCAGGTATAAATTTCCATGGCTGTAAGAATGTTTTCTGGAGCTGATCAGATGTTAGGCTTCTCATTGATCCAACTGAGACAACCAGCTGCTCTGGTGTCCAGCCTTACATTTCTGCAATGGAGCCTCTAAGGAGAACTAAGCATGATTTTCATACCCTCTGAAAGCAATACTGCCTCCCCAGCATTGTGGTCAAGGTTTTGGAGATGTAAATATGAGTTCTGACTCTGCACCATTCCTGGAGCCTGCTTTCACTGATTCAGTAATTGCATTATCTTTGCAAGAATGGAAGGGGGAGAGAACCAGAAAACAGTGTTTGGAAGCTGAAGCAGCGGGTGGGCGTGGGGGTGTTAAACTCGCTGTCCACCTGCTGCCAGTTGTTGTTTGAATGAAGTAACCTGTCAGGACTGAGGCAAAGGATACCTGTGGAAACAGTTACTCTCCAAAAAACTGCTGTGTATCAGGAACCCTATTACTGGTATTTCTTTTGTCTTCTTGCAGAATCTGATTTCTGGGCTGCCTTCGGGGCAGATCTGCCATGATGAGCAGCGGCTTGAGGTGATCTTTGCAGATCTGGCCAGGCACAAAGAAGATGCCCAGCAGCGCAGCTGGGCACTCTATGAGGATGAAAATGTCATCTGCTGCTATTTGGAAGAGCTTCTCCGTATTCTGGTGGGTTGCTTTCTTAAGTAGGTTTAGTGAAGCTGAGATTCCCTTGTAGATTTCCTCTCTCAATATTCTTTCCTTAGGGCTTGTCTGTGTGGAGCGTTAGTGTTTGGCAAGCCAGGCGCGATTCAACAGTGCACCAGCTTGCCACAAAGTAAGTCGCTGTTTGGTCACTGCTACAGTGCAATAAGGGTCCTGGAGTATGACTTGAAAGCACAGTATGCTAAGGCACACTGTGGGACTTTTGCTGCTCTATAGCAGTGTCCACACAGTGAGTTACAGTGGAGCAAGCTGGGGCATTGTAGAGTCATACCCTGGGTTGTGCCGCTCTAACTCACCCTGTAGACAAGCCCTTAGTGAAATCTTCGGACAGATGTTCAAGGGATTATGTTTCCATTTATTAATAACGTGTGTTAAACAAGCCCTACCATATGTATGTATATCTACTGTAATGCAGCCTGGGACTTAAGTTGCAAGATTCTGAATAAGGCTTTGTCTGCCTGGGGTCTGTCGTGCTTAGGAACCATGTTTAAATCCACCTTGCAAAATTATCATCCACCCATGTTTTACAGTGCTCAGTTCTTTATTCACCCATCTTTAAAAAGTAAATAAATAAATAGCCACCAAAAACCTCCTCTCCAGATGCACTGCAAGCTCAGTTGAACACTGTTCCATTGGAAACTTGTTTCATGATTTGGCTGGCCAGCATGCGCAGGCCAAACAATATCAGTGTTCTATCCTAAGCCCTACCAGCGTGCTAACACTGCCTTGCCCTGCCCATGCTGGCCTTTAAACTGCATGAAAAGTGTTATTGGGGCTGTTTGAAAACATGGCTTCCAGCAAGCACTGTGTGAAGGCCAGCGTAGAAGGTCCTAACTCTTAATTCATTCTGAAGCGCATGAGTTTCACCTGCTTCTCCAAGGACACGTCTATACTGCGGACGATAAAGCAGCACGTCTATGGAGCTACAGCTGTGCTTTCGTGTAGATGCTTGCCGTGTCAACAGGAGCGGGTTTTCTGTTGATGTCCTCAATCCATCTCTCCAAGAGACAGTAGCTAGGTTGACAGAATAATTTTTCTGTCCACCTAGCTGCATCCACAATTGGGGCTATGTCAGCACTTAAGGCATGAAGATTTTCACAGCCCTGAGTGACGTAGCTAGGTTGATCTAATTTTTAAGTGAAGACCAGCCCTAAAACATACAGCTCATCAGATGGGTTTAATCCAGCTTCCTCCATGTTTCGTCCCTCCCCCCACTAATTCTGCAGGGTGAGATCTGCCAAGTTTGAGGCAGACAATACAGGCATAACCAAAATGGTGTTAGATTATAGCAGGCATTGTGTGCATGTGTACATGTACAGCACTCAACATGACAAGCCCAGCCCTGACTGGGGCTTCTGGGTGCAACTGCAGCACAAACAGTATTTTCAAAACCCTTCATGGATCACCTTTTTCAGATGCTTTCAGCATGTAAGTCACGGAGGGAGAGACTCTGCTTGGCACTGAGGCAGTTCCAGGAGTTCACTTTGATATGGAATCTCTAGGGTAGCTGTTTCCCCTTGCACTGTCTTAGTGCTTCCCTCCTAATTTCTTTGTAGGGTGGTTGGGCTGTGGGGACTGAAGTCCTGGGGTTGGAGGAACTGGTGAGATGGGAACAGTTCTTTATCCTGCGGAAAGGCCAGCCTGACTTGGGGCCTCTGTGTTCCTGATAGAGACCCTTTGGCTTCTCCAATATGCCAACAATCTCACTTGTTCGATTGTGTTTCCAGACAGATGCAGATCCTGATGTTTGCAAGAAAATGTGCAAAAAGAATGAGTTTGAATCAGTCCTGTCCCTTGTGGCATATTATCAGATGGTAAGAGGTGTTGGATTCTTCCTATCTTCTATTGAAGGTTTCCCTATAAACCCAAAGGAGAAGGGTTAACAAGCATGAATGTATGTAAAACTTTTCCCTGTTTGGACAGTTTTTACTGTCTGAATTAGACTGAGTTTCAGAAAATCCTTCTTGCACACTTAGGTAACTGTGCATTATACTTGTGGGTTGTGCAGAGCTTGCTTGGACAATGAGGAGGTAGGACTTGGGTCTAGTTTCAGGAGCAGTATTTAGTACTGTACCTGTAAGCAGTCAGAACGGTAAAGATTGCAGCTTTCTTTTTAGCTCCACAGAAGCAGCAGCCCTACTATAGTCTAGAGGAAGGATTTCCGAGAATGCCTTGGGAAAGCTGACAGGCTGTGGCTTCTCCTCTCTTAATTGATGCATGGCTCTACATTAGTAAACAGCTCTGATTAGGAAAGTGGGTTGTGAGGAAGAGCCCTGGGACTGAGGAAGGAAATTGATGTTCAGAGGAAGAAGTGTGGAGTTTGCCTTCTGTGCCTATAGAAATATTTCTCTACCCCATTCCCTTTCTAAGGCTCACTGCGGTAGCACTTAGGCATGGATAGGAGATTCTTCCTTAGTCCCCAGCCACAGCACAGCAAACCGTGCAATCAGCTTTTAATAAAACATTGCTCTGTATAAACCCAGAGCTTGGCTATGGAAGAGGCCACAACATATTTGAGAGAACTGGGAAGCCCAGTCAGGAGTACAGGAGTCTGCTGGCTTTCCCAGTGCATTGTTGCTCTCCATGGTATGCTCTGTGAACGTGATTTCACAGGATGAATGACTGTATGGAGAGCGGAACAGTTACTCATTGGACTTTAGTACCTAAGACGCTTGGTGCCAGGATTCCTCTCTCCGTTCTTTTAGGTTTCTTTTGATCTCTCTGACCAGTTTGTTGGCTGGTATTTGGAGTGATATCAGGTGACGCTTAGCCTCAGGGCTCCTCTCAGGTTGAGGGTGGGCTTCAGGATCAAGCAGACCACTGCCTTGAAAAGAGTCTTGACGGTGCAATTTCTGCTTTGTGCACTCAAAGCCTTCTGATTAAAAATCCATTCTCTCGGCGTGAAACCTGACAATTTATAGCAGCCCTTCAAGATCCTTTTCATTAATTATCAGAGATGCTGAAAAATTGGTTTAGATTTTAATAGGTCCTGATAGATCTTGAGGAGCTGAAACTCCTTTTCAGTTCTGCACTAGGCACTTCACTATGATTACTCCCTAAGTAAACAGGGGTGTTGCAAGCTATAGGTCTCCTAGGAGCACTGTATCTGCCCCCGGCGTCATGAAAGCTCTGCATCCCTGTAAGAAGCACAGGCATTCAGAGTGAATCAGGCCTGGTTTTGGTGGGGCCAAAATAGGATCTTACACCCTAGGCTCTCCATTTGTCTTGTCACAACAGTCAAACTGCGGATGAGATGCACAGTATTTCAGATGTGAGCTATTGCTGCCCTGTACCCTTTGTTAGCATCAGTAGTACAGTAATTAGAAGCTGATCCCATCACAAAGATGAGTTTTTAAAAAAATCTGTACAGTTTTTAAAAGCTGGTATTGGGGCTAGATCAACTTGTACACTGGAAAGATCTGTACCATATCTGATACTGGGTTGAAACTTTGGGCTGCCTAGCGCTTCTGCTCACTCACCTGCATTGGTCACAGCACGTGTGGACTTGCAAGCTTCCTGCTTGGCTTCAATCTTGAACTGAGTACTCAATTGTGGTTTTGCCTTATTGGAAGGATTCCTGTCTTTCTAGGAACACCGAGTGCCATTGCGGCTGCTGTTGCTGAAGTGCTTTGGAGCAATGTGCAACTTGGACGCTGCTATTATCTCCACTCTCGTTAACTCTGTCCTTCCAATGGAGCTGGCTCGTGACATGCAGACTCATACACAAGGTGAGCCGTGGTTATGGACTGCTCCTAGATGTGACTCCCTAGGGGCATGGGTTTCCATTAGAAAGGTTACATGCTGTTGGGGAATTTTAAATTTTGGAGTTCTAGCCCATCCTGAGCTTCTAGTTCAATGTGCCCTAAGCATTCTAAGGGAGACATACACATATTTTAAAATAAGTATCAAATTGATGAAACCTTATAAAAACTAGCTTTGGTTTTAATCCTTTGATTTAGGGCTAAATAAATAATAAATACCTTCTATATTATAGCACCCCACATTCTTGCTGTTGAATATACAGTTACGCAGGAAGTGGCATAAATTAATACCATTTCAGCTTATTATTTATTTCTGTCAAGTGTTGCTTTAAGAGTCTTTCAGCTTTGTTTGTTTCGTGCTGTTAATGGAGGATGCATACAGATCCTTGAGGAAGAAATCTGGCCTCTTTCATGCAGGCTTTGTCTCTGTACACCACCCTTTTCACCCCATTGCTAAGTGTACATCCGTTGCTGATGACTGGAGAGATGTTACTGGTTAAAATGGAATAACCCTCCTTGCGATTAGTCTTGTTGGTCATTGCCAATGACTAATGGATGGTGATATTGAGGCTTCCGGTTAGTGCAGAGTGTGTAGACGTAGCTCCTTTCACTGGTCTTCTCTCCTTCTGTTAGTCCTTCATTAGGGTCAGGAGTTACTCTGCCAGGGGTTTAAACACGTGAGATTCCAAGAAGCTAAAGATGGGATAAATCCCATCAACCATTCCACCAACACTAGGTGTCAAGGCAGGATTGTTCCTGACACTATACCTCCTGGCCACTTGTCCAGTCAAGTTTTCAGAGCAAGCAGTGGAGCGTCTACCCTTTCCGACACATCTCATCAGTGTGACAGTTCACTTTACTAAGTGTAACTCTTCCTTTCTTTAGTTTATCCCATCACTGTGGGTGTGTAAGCGTGTGCACTATTGTAAACCATTCTTCTGCAGTTGCTCTCTTTTGCGTTCTTAAGAGAAAAGTGCCTGATAGCTGTGCAGTGCAGATGCCCTCTTTTTTTGTAGGCCTGCAACTGTGAGGATTTCTTCAACTTCCTTGGCCTTTTAAGATGAGATTTCCCTCCCCAGTGAGTGGTCTGGGCCTGCTGCTAAGGGGATAATAGCAACGCTCTTACCTGCCAATCTGGAATGGAAGGTGGTGGTCTCCCCCTTTCAGATGCACTGGTGAAAATAGGAATGAGGATGTGGAAACCTTGAACCTGTCCCTCAGAGGAATGCGTGCAGGAGGTGGTGTATGAGTGAGTGCCATACAGAGCACATTCTGGATGCATGCTGTGTGCCTGGCTCCCGGGTAAAGGACCGATATAGAAGCTGACGCTTCATTAAGATTAACAGAAAACCTGCTTCACTGGGGTCATCGGCACCATTGCCCTGGGAACACACATACTCTCCCTCCCTCTGAAGTCAGCTGGATTCGGATTCCTCGTATAGCCTGAGCATAGCTGAGAACTGGTTGCAAATGAAAGCATCCTGCAATGACAGGAATGGGCTGGCTCTGGTGTGTAGGGCTCTCACTATAGGTTGTTTCAAATGCACTGGATTCAATATTCTTCGAGGTGCGCTCCTAATCTATTAAAGCTGGTTTATTCTGCTGACTTTCTCATCTACTACCTGAAACTAGACAGCTGAAAACAACCCCTCCTTACCAGGGGCTGGCAGGGCGAGAGGGGGTGGGAGAGGTGAAGCTAATGTGTCAATATGTACAGCTTAATTAAGGGAATGGGTGGTGCTTCTATGTGAAACACAAATAAAACTGTTTAACAAGCCCCTCTAGGCTGCTGCTGCCTCTTAGAAAAACCAAAGAATAAACCTTACAGCTGGAAACTCCCCTGAGAGCTTGTTCACTTTCCCAAGCTGAGCGTGGTTCTCTTTTGCCTCGTGTTACATGATGCCCGTGCTCAGTGCAACCCTCAGTGCAGGACGTGAGGACACTGTCACAGTCTGCCCGCCTCTCCCCTGTGTGAACTGTCAGATGCAACCCAGAGAAGGAAAGCATTAATTAAAGCTGTGTGGAAATGGAGCAATGAACTGTGTCCTCCTTTGTATCAGATGTAACTCTAAAAACCCTACTGAGCTGGGAGGGAATAACGGGAATGTCGGTCCTTATCCTTATGGAAATGAAAAGGAGCCCTGAAAGGAAGAGGATCAGGCAGCTTCCAAAGTCTGTCTGTAGCTTAGACGTGTCTAGCTCCGTGGTGTGGAGCGGTGGGCTGACAGCTGAACTAGGGCATGGTGTGCAGGTAAAACCAGGGACAGAAGGGTGACTTATTTCTCACCCTCACTCCTGAAGGCACTACACAACGTAGTCTCACTCTACATGTACGAGAACTCCGCCGCTGCCAAGGATTCTGCCTTTCCAGCTGTCAGGCTGATTCTCTCCTGACTCCTTTCTATTTGATGTACATACTCTCTTCAGAAACCTGCCCTGTCTCTTCCTGTTGGTTTCGGTGGAAAAGCTCCATTTAGCTAGGTTTCTATAATGCAAGAGGGAGCATTAGGAGGTTGTAATAAATACAGGTCAAAAATAGACTCTGGTCTGACCCAAATGGCAGATTTTCAAACCTCTCCCTCCATAGGATTTAAATAATGAATTAAGGGCAACTCAGCACTTAACCAGCTGCTGATACTGCTTAAACAGAATAGTCTGTACTGAACAGGTCCTATCTGTAATAGGTTGTGTGGCCTTTACTGTTACGCCATTTTTCCTTCACTTTTTTCTCTTCTCTTTTAACCGGGGTTCTGAGGGCAGTGGGGGCTTGATGATTGGTTTACTTTAAAATGTTTTTAAAAGTTCCATCCATGTGGTTCCCAGACTCATCAAGCAACTGCCCGTTTAAGCAGATCTAATTGACCTGATCAGCAGCTGGATACTCTGCTGATGGACACTATAGAAATGGTAGTACACCCAGGTTAAGATCTCAGCCATACTACTACTTCCCGTCCCTTGGATGTAAGGCCACTCTTGCCAGACCTTATGGAATTTCAGCGTAGGCTAGGGTGCACACAAATGAGTGGGAATGTAAAGGGTAGTTGAGATGTAAAGGGTAGTTGCCTGAGGCCAACCACAGAGCTTCAACACTAATGACAGGAGTAGGAGACCAGAGAGCCAGTTACCAGCACCTGGCATATCAGTGAAGTGGTTAATTTTCTTACTGTAGACTTCGGTAATTCTGCTATCTCCGGATTCTCTGGGACTAAGGAGGAAGAGCAATTAACTCTGAAAAGCTGTGACATTTTGTAATGAGAAGCAGTAGCAATGCCGGTCAGTACCTTAATTGTAAACAGCCTTTTATGCTTTCCAGCACTCAGGTCTCAGGTTGCTATTCCACTATACCTCACCTTAGCAAGCCAGAAAGCTATCTCTGATCTTCCTTTTCTTTTCTGAGACCACTATTAGATCAGCCTGTCTTCAGTGAAGGGTGTGGAGAACATGGAAGGCTTATGCATTATTCTTAGGAAATGTTATTTTTTGTGACTCAGTTTAATCTTGTGCTGCTTGTTACCTGGTCTCAAAGGGTTAAAGTCTGTCTAGAGAGATTCTCTGGAAGCAGGGAATAGGCAGTCAGAGGGTTAGTGTGTGTGTCATGTAGCCATGTTTGGGATTGGTAATTGGGCTACCAGGAACTGTCGGCAAGTGAATGGAGCTGCCATGAAGATACAATGGAGCCTGACAACCAGACCATAGGAGTTGGTCCTCGCTCACCTTGTCTCAACCAAACCACTAACTTTTTGGGATGTGGATGGGAGATGACTTATCTGACCATAGTCCCTCCCCTGCCTAAGCTTGGAGAAGGAGCAGTACCCATGAAAACAGGCCAGGTGACTGGGACTTGAGGCAAAGACACAGTTGTTAAGGGGCTTCTGTTAGTAATGTGCCCTTCACAGTGCGGGAGCCTTCTCTAATCTGGGTCTCCTGAGCTCCACTGTGGGGCAGGCAGTAAGGAAGATGCTGTCTGACAGAAGCAAAGCTGCCAGCATGCAGGAAGTCTCCCAGTCCAATATTAAGTGAGGCCTACCTACCTAAGCAAGGGAAAGCGAGACAGGTAAGATTCCTGTGTATGGACTCTTATTTTAATCCATTTCTCTGAGCACCGAGATAAGGAGTCATTGAGAGAAAAGCATCCTGAAGCCGGGGATCCAGTCTCAGAGTAGAAGGGCCACAGGGCTCCCCTTGAGCGAAATGGAGGCCCAGAGCCTATCTTGGAGTATGTTTACACTGCAGTCTCGGCATCTGTGCCACTCAAGTGTAGATGCTTCCTGCATTGACACAGAGTGTTTGCATCAATGTATATAATGCACCTCTCAAAGAGGTGTTAGTTTCTTCCATCAGCCTAGCTACATCTACACCATGAGTGATGTCAATCTAGATACATCACACAGGACAGGACATTTTACACAGCCCTGTGCAACATAGCTTGGTGAGTCTAATTCTTAAGAGTAGACTAAGCCTAAGAGGAGTGCACTGATGAGAGACTGTGGAATGGTCAGAGACATAGCGTGCCCTATGGATCCTTGGCAGGGGGCTGCTTGTTATCAAAACTTGTTCAGTTCATCCCCTTAAATTTGGGGCTTTCTCTGAGATGGCGACTGTGTATTTACAACTAGCTTGTTCTGCTGGGTTTGAGCTGCTCCCATTCAGGAAATTAAGGGCCTGACATCTAAAATGTAAAATTAGTTTAGTAGCTGGGATGTTTGTGTGGAAGATTGGAGGCCTGTGCCTTTAGAGCAGCTTGAGATGTAAAGCCATGTGACTGGAGTGCATTAAACATATCCCTTTCCACCCCTCTCTTCTCATACCTAAAATGCTTTTTTTATTTGGAAGCTGTTTATAAAATGCTTGTTCTTGCTGCTGCTGCCAAATCCAAATGATCTAAAATTAACCATTTCCTAGCACTCCAAAGCTGTTGATTCAGAGTCCTGGAGCCTTTCCTGCTCCCCCATCTATTCCAAAGTAGGTCCTCTTGACATTTTCTTGTGGTCTCTTCATCATAACAGAGCTGATGTTGTGGGTTAATTTGCATATTCCTGCTGCTCTTCGTCATTCCGTTTTCTGTCAAACACACTATACAGTCCCTCATCACAAAGACTGGTAGCAGGCATTGGAGAGTGGGTTTTAGTGGAACTACTGCTTGTAAAAAGTGTTTGACTCTCAAACTTGGAGACTGATGCCCTATGCTTACAGGTACGATGCAAGCAACAGCAGTGTAGGCTTCTTCCACACTTCACTGCTAATATGCCTAAATCTTGCCCTGGAGGAACCACCTCTGGCATAAGAAGGGAAGGCAGTCTCTGTTGTCAGTTCATTCCTAGTCTCTCTACTGAAACAGTCAGATGGCCAGCTGTCAATTGCAGTGGTGTGTTTTTGTTTTTTAACGTTGATACTTTGCCTGTTAGAAACTGGATTGAGAACCCATTGCCTCACTTTAAATGGGGGCCCACTGAACAGTCCATCATGTGGTGGTAGCTTTTAGTCATTGACCACTTGGGCTAGATTAGAATCAGTAATTTAAGTGAAAGTCTCTCTCATTATTAATACCTTGAGCCCAACCTGTGCCCCATCCAGGCTCCTGTGGTGTTAATATGCAGTGATAACCTGGTAGTTTTCTACTCAGTGAATGAGGAGTCAGTCTCCCCTTGTTACACAGGTACCTTGGTTTGGAGTCTATCTTTCAAGGAGATGATTGGGCAAAATTTAAATTCTTGCGTCCATTTCCCTGGAGCTAAGTAAATTCCACACAAGCTGCCTCTGAGAGATGGGGTCATGGAATTTACTGTGTCTCTAACTCACAGGCTGCCCATACCAGCCAAGCAGTCTGTGTAATGGAAAGAACAGATGTCGCGAATTTGGTGGCCAAATGGTCCAGTGGCAGGAAGTTGAAGCTAGACAAATTCAGACTGGGTGTTTTTCTAAAAGATCTGGTCTAGGAATTATTTTGGCGAAGTTCTCTGGCCTGTGTTATAGCGGAGGTCAGACTAAGATAATCACAATGTTTCCTTCTGGCCTTGGGGAATGAGGGTTGAGCCTAATGCGGTGCCCTCTGCCCTCCTCTGTGCTTAGACTCTGACGTTATGCATTTCAAAAGGGGAGTATTGAAAAATGCTTTAAGCTTGGAGCAGCACAATACATATTGGATTAATACAGCAAGGACTCAGTTCATTATGCTTAAACAATATTCTTTAAATTACATTGGCTTATCAGTCATACACAATGAGTAAGGCTGAGAGTCTCTCACGGAAATCACAGATTCCATCCTTGACTTTCCGTGACTTCTGCAGCAGCTGGTGCTGGCCCAGGAGCTGCAGGGACATGGAGCCGGGTAGGGAGCCATGCCAACTCCGTCCCCAGTACCAGCGGGGGTCCTGGGCTGGCCCTCCCTCCCTCAGTACCAGCGGGGGTCTGTGCCACAGCCTGGCCCCTATATCAGCAGGGGTCCCAGGCCGTGCACCATGGCATAGCCCCCCTCTCCTCCAGCACCAGAAGGGGTCCTGGGTCACCTTGATCCCCCCCCCCAGTACCCGGACTGCTGCCAGATTGCCCCCCCTCCAAGCGCTCCCCCCTCACCCAAGTTTTAGTCACGGTATGTATTTTTAGTAAAAGTCACGGACAGGTCACAGGCCTGTGAATTTTTGTTTACTGTCCGTGACTTTTACTAAAAATACCCGTGACTAAAACATAGCCTTAACAATGAGTATGACACATTGCATTTCTTTCTGCCTGAACTGGAAATGCTTGGAGCTGGAGCTCTGATTGTTTGCTATAGCAGGATGCTCGCCTCCAGTTCAAGGTTACTCCTGGTTTGCTGCCATCTAAAAATAAACTTTCTCTTGCATCCATCACTAATTCATAAAGTTTGTCTCCAGGCGGATGTTTTTGTGCTATATTCAGTACTAGGGCAGTGCTGCAGCATGCTCAAACAGGCTGCAGCATTCAGCCTCTCCCCGCCCTCCATCTGTGCAGTTAAGGTAGACTGGCCATCTCTTCCTTTGGAGCCCCTTGGCATCGCTCATTAACTGGCCAGAGGGGTCACTGTTCCCAGGGGCTTTGTGGCTCCCAGTGCTGCTAACCTAGAAATTCAATCTGGTTCACTTAGAATGGAAGCGTCCAGCTCCGACAGCATCTGACTTGTGCATATCCTTGCTGAGCTCCATGTGAGTGGAGCATCATAATCCTGTTTGACAAGCATTCAGCTTTCTTTGTAGAATGGGGTCATCCTATAGCTCTTCTGGTGGAATCTGGCTTCCCTACAGCGGAATCTGTCTTCACTATTGGGCAACTACAAAGCAACACAGTGGTGGAGACCGGTGGAGCAGGGACTGAAACATTTTCATTTTCTCCTGTTGGGCTTCTGCTCTGCAGCTCCCCAGGATATGGCTACGCCGTGTTTTAAAACCCTGTATCACTGAGTCTCCGAGTCGGGGCCTGCAGACTCGGGCTCGTGCTAAAAACATCAGTACAGTGTAGATGTTGTGGCTCAAGCTGGAGCTCATGCCCTGAAGTCCAGGGAGCAGGGCTGGGCTTCAGAGCTGCAACTCAAACCCCAATGCCTACACTGCTATTTTTAGTGGTATAGTGTGAGCTCTGCAAGCCTGAGTCAGTAGACCTGGACTCTGAGACTCATTCTCTGTATCCCCTCCCTCCCTAACCTTCACCTGATGTCTTTAAACTGCAGCTGCATTCTACCCGTATAAGTCTTTTGATCCATGCAGCACTGTAGTATGTAGGCATCAGAGAAACACATCTGGAAAAGCTCCCATTCTGCCTAAAGGAGATTTTCTTGCTGCACCCGCCCTGGCTTACATGGCAGGAAGCAGAGGCTGCTTTTAGCTGGGGCAGCTGTACAGAGTTGTGTCTGGATCCTTTGTTGCTGTGTGTTATGCATGCCAGGTGTACCTCATCACGTGTCTGTTGCCTGTGCTGCGAGAAACCCCTGTGTGTGCTGATGATGCATTCACTTCAAGGGGAAGTTCAGTTAAACAGCAGCTCATTGTAAAGCAGGAGGACTCCAGCCACAGAGAAAGTGAGTGGTGAGAAGTGATAATATGGGCCTGTATTCTTGCCCCGGCAGACCTGCAGGGTGTTTTGTTCCCTATCCTCCAAAGATAGATTTGGAGGGCTTTACAAATATCCACGTACCATTTTGGAGCTAAACACTAAAGTTCCTGTCACAGAGAACTAACTGCAAACAGTACCTTGAATGAAATGACCTTGAATCGTGAAGTGACTTAAGCTTATTTTGGCTCTAGGAATTTGAGAATAGCAGCTCCTCCATTGTCTGATATATTGCAGAGTATCTAATCCCTTTTGTGGATGATAGGGGCCAGAGCAATCCATGCCAACCCTCAAGCAACTGGGGACTGTAACGCTGGCTGCAGGAGTTCCACAGGATCCTGCATGACTTGTTACAGAGGAACACTTGAGGCTCAAGCCCTCTGCATGGATCCAGGATGCCTTTGATGAGGAAGCACTTTACCTTGGGGTTGATGCAAGCACGTTGGCTGCTGTCCAGGTCTTCTGACAGATGCTTTGGTTTTATTGCTCCCGGACAGTCATTTTCCTGTGATGCCGCTGGCTTGCAGATCTATCAACATGTTGTTAGAAGGGCTTATAATAAGACACATTGAGGCAGAATTAACCAGAACAATTCTAAGGAAAACAGGTGGATAATCTCCTCTGTAATCATGACCATCCCTTGTTGCAGTTCAATATACATACAACTCTACTGTCAAATCTTTTCACTTGAGCGTTGGAGACAATCCTCACCACTGCTTAATTTGTGCCAGGGCTGAGCCCTGGCACCTCTAGCAGCTCATAGCCCTGGCACTTCTGTGTCAGTTATTATGTGTCAGTTTTTAAGTTGAAAAAAATTGCTTGAGCCATGGCACCTCTTTCATTATGAAGTAAGCACTGATCCTCACCTACCCTGCCCAACTTTTCCATTGCTGCATTTTGAGGTGGGGTAGAGTAGGGTTTATGAAGACCTTCAAGCTTCAAAATGTTTCAGCAAAGGACTCTTTCAAAATCCCACAGCGAGTTTGAGAAATCTGTGGCAGGAATTCACTAGCATGCCTTACTGCCCCTTGTAACCACTTGAGCTGTGTGCGTGCTGTCTGATGTCAATAGAGCCCCTCAGCTGAATTACAGCCTTGTATTCTTTCAAAAGAATTTGTATTAATGCTATTTTTTTCCCATCTGGCCATTGGTACAATCCTAAAAAAATAGTCATGATTGATTATTGCCTCAGTTCTTCGACACATGGCTGGCATTGTAGAGGGTACAGTGAGTGTCCAGTATCTTGAAGGGGACTAGGCAGGGTTGGAATGCCCCAAAACATCAGCCTGTCGTTCAAATATAGGTGTGAGGTCTTTTTTAGGAGTGGTGGGTGAAATTCTGTGGCCTGCATTGTGCAGGAGGTCAGACTAGATGATCATAATGGTCCCTTCTGGCCTAAATATCTATGAATCTATGAAACATACTGATAATAAACCATGTACTTGTATCCGTATTGAGTGATTACACTGCTCTCAAGTCAGCGTTTATTCATGTTCTAGCATTGCCTTTAAAGCTCAAGCACAAACCAGAGCCTTAGTAGGAACATAGGAAGAGTCCAGCATACTGCCTCTGACAGTGGGCCCCACCAAATACTGCAGAGGCGGATGTAAGACCATTACACCTGGACAGTTATGACAGGAAATTTCTTCCCAACTCCAGGTAGTGAAGATAGGCGACTGGTGCCTTCCCATACTGGGTGGGTACCAGCTAAAGGGAAGGACACGTGACCACCCCACGTCTCCCCTGCACAGTGATCCCTCCTGCCCTGTGCCCAGCCCAGGGCCGCAGCGCTCTCCCTGTCCTACGTTCCCTTGGGGGGGGGGGATCTCTATCCTTCTCTCCCTGTATCTCCCCTTCCCTTTCCTCCCCCCCTTTCCCCCCCGCACGTTCAGCTGCTGTCCCTGGCAGGTGGGCGGGGAGTGGGATGGAGCTGCTTCTGCCTGAAAGAGCCTGGCTGGGAGGTGTATGGGGGTGTGTGCGCGCGAGCGAGCGAACCTCCCAGCCAGGCTCTTTCAGGCAGAAGCAGCTCCATCCCACTCCCCACCCACCTGCCAGGGACAGGGAGAGCAGCCGAACGTGCAGGGGGAGAGGCACGGGGAGAGGACAGAGAACTTCTCCCTCTCCACTCCCCGCTGGTCAGTCTGGGGAGTCAATTGACCCCCCACGACCCCATATTCTCCCTATGCATCGCCTCTAATTGCACGTTCCCATTATCCATACAAATGTCCAGTCCTTTTTTTAAAATTAAACTAAGCTGTGGCCTCAGTTATACCTCGTAGCAGACAGTTTCACAGATTCATTCTGAATTGTGTTTTTCAAAATGTCATTGAGTGTCCCTCATTTTTGTATTATGAGTCGAACTAGGAATGCCCAGTTTACCTTCTCAGCCATTCAATCTGTTGACCTCTATCAGGTAATCTCTTAATCTTAATAATGCTGTAATATTTTTGGTTAAGCATCATTGACCTAGACACAGTCTCTCTGCCCAAGGAGTTTACAATCTGAAAAGTTCTGGACAAGCAGCTTGTGTGTGATGGTGTTTGGTTTTTTTTGACCCCACTCTTCAACTGGATTCCCTTAGTCTGTGTGTAAAAGACCATTAGTATAGATTGCTTTTCAGGAGCATTAGACTGTATAAGGTTCTTTGGCACCTTCTTCTCTGATACAGCTACTGCACTCAATAATGATCACCAGGTTTCAGTCAATTCCAGTGGCAGTAAGATACCCCAGTGATAGCATTATAGTCTGTACATGCAAGAACAAACTCTGTGTGGCACAAGACCCTTCGCAGATGGTATGTTTAGATCTGGTAGGATGGGGGAATCAGGTGAGGTGCTTTGGAAATTAATTAGGGACAGAGTGCCTCTTGTGGTAAATGGCATCATTATGGAAATACATGTTGGATGGAAAAACTTTTATCAAATCTACATTTTCAAGGTGTAAAAAGTACCTTTCTGTTCAACTTAAAAAAACAAAACAAAACATGACAGGTTTTATTTATATCAGTTGAATAAGTGGCCCAATCCTATCAGATAGCTGTAACTGAACATAATATTTAGCCTTTATCTAGCACTCTGCACTTCCAAAGCACTGCACAAACATTAATGCTCCACTTCCTGAAATCTTCCAGATGGAATTGAGGGGCTATATACTGTATTGCATTGTGACATATGCACTGTTGTGTGGTTCAACTATAAACCCCTACTGAAACACACCAGCTAATTAAGATTCAGGCAAGACCGTGGTTGTGATTCTGTAGAGCATTCATGTATAGCTACTGCCAGTGCAAATTGTGCTAGACTAGCAGGTTGTGGGACAGATTGATGCATGAGACAAGTGTATCCTGGAGAGCCAGCAGAATGCACACCTGGAGTCTTGAGCATTGTGTGCCGGAGTCTCAGGTGACGTTAAACAACTTAGCCAGAGCTGATCCATTGAAAATGGAAGAATGCAGACACAGTAGCAAAGAAACCTAGCTATGACATATTAACAATTGAAGTATTTAAAGATGACTAGAAGGATGGGTGCTTTTCTGGTTCCAGTTATTATATAAATTGTTGGAGGTGTCCAGGGACGGCACAGGGAGATTTTAATTATTCACCTGTCACGTTTATTAGGAGCCTCTTAAGAAAGACGGAAAAACCAAGAACATTCATTATGATCCCCAAATTGATTGAA
This sequence comes from Lepidochelys olivacea, assembly GCF_965140295.1. Lineage (NCBI taxonomy): Eukaryota > Metazoa > Chordata > Testudines > Cheloniidae > Lepidochelys > Lepidochelys olivacea. Next base: position 24,470,187 of record NC_140417.1, on the reverse strand, counting down.
AACATGTCTGCCATGTTCATTCCCACCGTACTTCTTTTGCCTCTTCCCTTTCCACTGGAGCACTTAGCTGATGTGTTGGTGTAGTTCAGGAGTGTAGCCTCCAAAGCTGGATAAATTATGCAGTTTCTATAGAAATAATATGTATCAAAGGAAACTTCAGCCCATCAGACTCCCCTGCCGCGTCTCCCCCCCCCTGCTCCCCTCTATGTCTCTCACACTGTATTTTCCAAATTCTGTGTAAAATACATGAGAGGGACTAGAGTCTGACATGAGTTATGGTAGTGGCCTGTCTTCTCTACAGATGTGAATTCAAACCCTGCCTTGGGTCATAGATGAAAATGGGTTTCCTCTTTTTAACTCTTACCACCTTTCATGAACTTTTTGTTTGTAACTGCTCTTTCTTGCAGGTTCAGATGTCGAGATGCCATCTGTGTTAGTGGTTAACACGTGATTGGTACTGGACCTCACATTCACAAGAAGTCCAAGATTAGACTAGCAGGCACAGTATATGTCAGAAGAGAGGTGCCTTGGCAGAGCTAGGCGTGTGCTTGTGAGTAAAAGTACAGGATTAGACTAATGGGAGGTGGTGTAAATCAGGTTTGAGGTGCATTGGCAGAGCTGCAGGGAACCAAAAATCCTCTCAAATGCTGCTTGCTTTTATTTTATTTATTTATTTATTTTTTTAAGAATGCATGTTGGGAAATTAAATATGGCAACTGAACTGGGAACTAAATCTAGATTTCCTGAGTCTATCCTGTGCTACCTCACTGTGCTGTTAATGTCTTTATCGTTATAGTGCTCACAGGCCCCCATGAGGATCAAGGCTTGTTGTGCTGGGTGCTCTCAAACACATAGGAAAACATGGTCCTGGTCCCAAAGAGTGTACACTGGAATATTACAAATGATGTGAACAGTGTAGAGAGGGATACAGTCAAATACATATAAAGTTAGATATGTGTGTTTTTGTATTGCAGCACGCCAGCTGTCCTGAAATGCTCCTCTGCTTTGCCATCATTAATTGGCTGGATGTCTTTTCTAGGCGTCTTTTTTCTTTTTTCTTTTTTCTTTTTTCTTGGGAGAGCGTAGTCGCCTACCTTCCTATATGTATTAAATCCCTTATCACCTCAAACCAGGGAGCAGACACTTGAGGGTATTAATGGCTGGATCTATGGTTTTATCTTGCAGACCATCAAAAGATGTGCTACTCTGCACTGGTTCTGGCTATGATATTCTCTATGGGAGAGCCGCTGCCATATCACCACTATGGTAAGAACTGAATGCATTGCAGAGAGGGAAAGCGTCTACCTAGACATCTTGTGGGGGGCGGTTCCTGGTGGCCAAGACCGCTCCAGAGTGCTAGAGGGGGATTCTCCCTGCCGCATGCATGGGAGGAGAGGGAAAGAAGCCTCCTACGCCACCTCTATTCCCTTTCCCAATTTTGCACCAGCACAACATAGGAGAGTCATTGGCCCAACATTGCCAAGAAGCCTAAGAGCTTGTCTGCCCTTGAAACACTACAGTGGTACAGCTGCGGCAGCGCTTCAGTGTGGACATACGCTATAGTAAAGGGAGGGATTCTCCACATCCCTGAGAGACATAGCTGCTGTTGGAGAGGTTTGTGTAGGAGTCTCCTTAGCCAGTTCACTAGACTCCATGATAAAGATGCACAATCTCTGAAGCCAGTGAAATGGGGAGCACAGAATGAATCTCTCCAAGCTTTCAGAAAGATGTATTCCTCTCCTAGTATAACCCGGTGGTTATTTCCTGCAGGTGGTCTTGTTTGCATGGGCTGCAGCACTTTCCTAATAGCTAGGTTAAAATGAGTTACTACTAATGATTTGCATTAATGTTAAATAGACTAAACTACTGGGCAAGAATATAAATCTCTTCTTGCCCATAATGCTTATGTTCCTTGGTTGGTTTGCTGCTGTGACAGTAGCTAGAGTAGAAATTTGGGAATGCATTTACTCGGCAAAACTGCTCATCGGGTGCCCTGCTCCCAGCACTGCTGTGAAATGTGTAGAGTTCTTTTTTGGAGCCATTCACATCTCCTACCACAAAGACCCCACAGCTGGCCATCCAGTGACCAGGGCATTACCTCCTGGGTGGCTGAAATTGCAGCTGATTTATGCTCGTAAGTGTAAAAGAAGCAGGCAATGTCTTGCATCAGGGAGGGTAGTGTGTTTGATCAGCACCAGATACTGAAAGCCCTTTTCTCCTCATGTACAGAGCACCTCAACTCACAGTTTGTCCAGTTCCTGCTGGATGTGATTGAAGATGGGCTGCCCTCAGATACCACAGAGCAACTGCCTGACCTGTTTGTTAATGTCCTTCTGGCCTTTAATCTCCACATTCCAGGTCAGTGACACTACTTTTCCTCACTTTCACAGGATTCTGGTGGTCTACGGGAGGGGTTTCTTGACTTCCAGGCTGCACTGTGCTAACTTGCCAAGCTCCCTTCTCTTATTTATTCCCTCTTCTAATTCTCCAAGCCTTCCATTGTAGGCACTGAGCAAGGACGTAGAGAGAGAATGCCTTTGGGGGGCAGGGGGTGATTTTAATTGCCCACTAAGGAAAATGTGTCCAGGTGTGTGTGAGAGAGTGAGTGAGTGAACACAGTCCCTGAATCCTCCATTCTCTGGCCAGGACTGAGTTGGCGAATACAACCCCACCTGGGATTCCAAGTGAAAATACCATTTTAAGTGAGTGAAAGCTTGTCAAAACCAATTAACCCCTTGGGGCAGGCCAAGCCATCTGGGCCCACATGATTCCCTCCACTCTTTCAGTTAGTTATTTTGGTGGGGTTTTATATGGTGCTGTGCACTTGTGTGGGTTAACTTCACAGGAACATCTAACTACTGTAATGGGGCACGTATCAGTATAATTGCACAACTACTAATCTTCTCTCTTCTTCAGGTGATTGGCAGAGCTGCTACTTATCCCTGGCTGTGCCTCCTGAATCCCATTAAACGTAGATACATTAGGGTCAGTCTCATAAACATATTCTGCTAGGCATCACTTTCTCCTGGATTTCTTGATCCCTCATCATGCCTACCATGGTGAGCTCCTTACTAATAGACAAAAGATCTAGTCTTGTGGAAAGAAGCTTAACCTCTCCCAGCTGCTGCTGTTTGCAAGAGTTTGGAGTCCGTAAGCATTAGAAGATAGAAGTGTAATATTAGGGCCTAGTCTTGGATTCTGCTTGTTAATCTTGAATATGCAAGATCTCCTGTTGCTATGTTGTAATTGTCGTCTTGTTTCCTTGCTGCTGTTCTGTTCAATGCCTTTATCCTTGGCTTCATGGAGAGGGAAGGCTAAAGCAGCAAGGACATGTCTAATAGCTTACCCGTTGTTTTGTGTTCCGTTTCGTTAACATTCAGGTAGTAGTGATTTTGTTTCTAATTTCATAGGAGTTTATCGCACAGGGATTGATTAAATATGCTGTCTCAGTTGCTTTCATTCATTATCCTTTCTTACTGTTACCCAGTGCATTTGCTGGCTTCTGTAATTAGGCAATAACACTTGATGGGCAGTGCATTTCTGGGGGATTATTCCCCACCTGGAGTGCAGCGAGAAGCTGAGAGCAGAGCGACGTGTTCTCGTATTCTGAGAACTTGCTAAATGATGTTCAGGCTTCTTATTAGTAGGTTGAATTTTTATTCCCAAGCCTTCAGAGTCTGTCAGAATATTAGCACTTCACTAGTGCAGAGGTAGTTAAAGCTTTCTTAGGATCTCTTAATAGATTAACTCCTTTCAACCTGAAGGATCCTGAAGTACTTTACAAACTAAACAGTATAGACCGGGATTCCTATCCCCACCACAGAAATGCTTTGGCAATGTTCCACCCAACAGTTCAGAGCAGGAAGAGATGAATAAATCTGTATTCGAACAAAACCTTAGGGAGGCAATATAACTCAAGTAAGACTTTGGCTAGGATGCTAGGATTAACCCATCTATTCTTGCAAAAATTTAGATCTTCCTCTAATCGGTTTGTCATCTCATACAAAAGATGACACTTTCTGCCTCACAGAACCCCTTTTGCACCATGCTTAGGCTTTGGGGTCATATAGTGCAGTGCACTTCATCAGCACCTGGGTTTTCTATTGGGCGGTGTTATACAAGTACATGCCCAGCCCTTATTTACTTTTGAGGTCTGAAAAGGTGACAGCCCACCAACGTATTGCTGACCTGACAAAGTGAAGGAGATCCTGTAGTGGGGTGGGTGGGGCCTCTGGTTTCAAGTGTTGGATCTAAAACAGAATGGAGGTAATGTTTGAGTGTAAAGCCTTGCAGAGTATTCCAAAGGCTGCTCTGATCCCCTGGATGGGAGCCAGCAGCAAGCCAGCTCACCAGGGGGAAATAGAAAGTGTAAATTCCAGTGTTTATGTATTAAATTTGGAGGCGATTTTCTGTCCAACCCTCTGACATTCTCATTCTGAGCACAGCAATGGTTGTGACACCCCAAAGATTCCCACATCAGTGGTGTGAAGACAGGCTTAGCATTTTGTTTCTTTTCCTTTGCTGCTCACTTAATCCAACCCGAAATGTGTTGCAAAGAGATCTGTCATTGCAAGTGAGCCTGTTTCATCTCTTAGTGCCAGAACACAACGTGATCATGACTACAGTGAGCAAGCACTCCAATGTCAAGACCTTCACAGAGAAGGTGCTGTTGCTACTGAACAGGGGAGGTGAGTGTTTCTGCAACTTTATTACATTCCCAGCAGGTGGGAAAGGTTAATGGCAGCACAGAGCTAGAGAGCTGAGGCTGATATCATTGAGAGGTCAGAGAGTTAGAGGGGGTGGCTGGCAGATGAGCTCATGGCTTCACTAAGATTTGCTGCGCTCATACACTGTGAGGTGGACAGGGCTGCATTCCTGAGGAAAAAACTGTCTGAAATAAAGCCCTGCTGATGACATCTGCTAAGTAACTAATAACAGCAGGTGGACTGATGTTCTCTTGCAAGCCAGTCCCCATGAGCTGAGATTAGTGCAGCCTTTTGTGGGAATGGCTAGGCTAGGCTTGGCAGGATTCGGTTTTAATTGAGAACTGTAGGTAAAAGTCCATTTCAGCCAATGCTGAAATTGACTAAAAGAATCAATTGCTTACATGTGGGCATGCTGCAGAGATCAGGTGTGCCCATCCCCACTCACTCACCAGCCAGAACTGCAGGACCATCTGCTGGCAGGAGCCATTCAGCAGTGGGATTGCCTCCCCAGGAGCCAAGGGCTCATCCTTCTCCTTGCAGTCCTGGCTGGGAGTCCCTGCTCCACTGGTCCAGAACCCCAGCCTTCCCCACACCTTGTGCCTGCAGGGATTGGGTGTCACCAGCCCAGTGGCCATGCAGGGAGCCCTCTGCTGAGCCAGGATGACCACAGCCTCCCCTGTACCCCGGTGTCTTGAGCCTCCCAGCCACACAGGGAGCCCCCTGCAGCCCAGCTGTCAACACTGCCCTAACCCCAGCCCTACCCCCAACTACCATGGAAATAAATATAGTTTAAAAAAGGAAAAAAATCTTAAAAATAAGAATCAATAAAAATTCTTCACGATTAGAAAACTCTAACAATTGAACTCTGCTGAGCCTACTTGTGGCACAGCAGCGTTCTCTCCTCCTGAGAATGGAATCCAGTTTTTCCCTTGTCGTCTTGGCCCTCCTGAAATGGTATTCTGTACCCCACATGCCAAGATCTGCCTGCCTTTCTCGTCTGTCGAGCTCTGAATCACTTCTCTGATGGCCCATGCTGGGGAGCAGGTGCCCCAGATGGTGGGTCTAGAGGGAATACTGTTCTCAAAGAACATTGCTTACAGGTACACTTTCCCTTTTCAAATCACCCACCTGATTTGCCAGATCCAGTATAGCATTAAATCCACTGTATTTGTAAAGCAGATCATTGAAATCCCATAAAGCTCAGCTCCCAGTCAGCACAATGTCAAGTATTTCTACCTGTTTATCTGCCACTGCATTGTACTTTTTAATACCTTCTGGAGCACTGGGGCCCTGCTGCCTTCGCTTTGTTTTGTTGACGTGCTGTTAAATAACCTCTCCTGTGTCTGTGATACTTGGTTCTTTTCTCTGGCTTCAGTTCTTTTCAGGGTTGTAAATCATGGTCTTTGGACAACATCAGTCACACTTGCATATAGCCTCCATGCTGTCCACCTGACTTCCTTCCAAAGCCTTTACTTAACTCTTTCACTGCCTGATTACCTAATGCTACCACCTCACCCTGAGTGGCTGCAGAAAAACAGCAGGAGTTGAGACCCTTTGGTAGCAATAATCTTTTGGGGGAGACTTCAGCTTCCTCCTTCCCCTAAGGCAGAGGAGAGGGGCCAGTGCACTTCAGAAGCCTCTCTGGGATGTGTATGAATATTTCGCTCTGAAGAGAGCGGAGATGCTGTTGGCCTATTTACACCTGGAGGCGTTTATTATTTTCTTGCTTCCACATAGGTTATTAGGCTGGTCTCCATGGTGAAGCTCATTTCAGATACAAGCTCGGCTGGACTGGGGGCTGTTGAGGGGGTTTTGCACCAAAATAATATACCAGGGAGAAGAAAATGAGTGTAGCTGCTCAGGGAGGCCAGCAAGTTCTGAGGAGCACTGGGTGGTGCTGAAGTAATGAGCTTTCCCTGTGATGTGTTAGTGAAACACAAATAATGATTAATACTTAGACTAATATGAGTTTGGTCTCAGCTCAGTGCCCTGCAGAGCTGTCATCCCAATTATGCTGCCCTGAATTAGGCACTGTGCTCACCAGTGCTCTCCCAGTATTCACAGCTACCAGGCATGGCGTAGTGTCTGAACTAGTGCTTTGGAGTAGCTGTCTTAGGTCAGGGAAAACATCCTCAGTAAGGCACGTGGAGCTCAAGTCCTGGTGCAGAGATTCACCCCAAAGAAGGTGGATACAGGACTTGAACAAATGTTGACTGTAGATTTTAACACAGACCTTTTTTCTATGACAACCTGCCTTCATCCCTTCCCCGGCTTGGCCCCCAGATGATCCGGTTTGTATCTTCAAACACCAGCCTCAGCCTCCACATTCGGTGCTGAAGTTCCTTCAGGACGTCTTTGCCAGCAAAGATACCGCAAACATCTTCTACCACACGGACATGATGGTGATGATCGACATAACGGTGCGGCAGATTGCAGATCTCTCCCCTGGAGACAAGGTGCTGAGCCAGAGGGACTAGGGCTGGGACCTGGGGAGGAAGGGAGCTTTCCAGTGCAATGGAAGAGAAGGCTTCTTGCTACCCAAGCCATGGTGGGGAGGGGAGGAGGCGGCAGGTTCTAGCAGTGAAGCAAAATGGCCCAGGTGAGTAATGGGTGCTCTGGAATAGAGTAATCAGTGATTTCTGGATCCCTTTTCTTTCCTGTCCTCAGCCTGCTTGGTAGAGCTGGCCTTAGACCAAGCAACACATAGGGACTTCTTGGAGTCCCATGGCCCATTGTTAACTCAGCAACTATAGGCCGGCTTGCACTCCTCAGCAACAGGACCAGAGAGTGAGGCAAGCCCAGTCTGCCCTTGTAGCAGCTGGAGGAATGACACAGTCCAGGTACTTGACTGAAGGCTCCTTTTAGGGAGTTGTTGCCAATTCTCTGTACCTCACAGAGCCCCCACATTGCTGTCGGATCAGGTGTTCCAGCCCTTGGGACCACTACAGTGATCAGGATGCCAGGATCAGCTGTGAATAGGGAAAGGCATGAAAATTTGCCCCATCCATCCTCCATCCACTCACAGAAAGATGTAGGAAGAGCTTACCTATGAGAAACGTTTCTCGAAGTTTCAGTTGGTGGGTTCACTCCCCAGCCTGGGTTACTGGCTGCTGTCCCTTCCCTCTGGGGACTTCCAAGGGAAAAGGAGTTCCTTGCTTTATCCCCCTCACTAAAAGTAGATGAATGGGGTCTGTTGATGTAACTGTTGTAATTTGCTCTGGGAAGAGCATCAAGATTCCATAGATATTAATGAGTCCCACAGAAAAGCCGGTGCTTATGATGGAATCTCACTCCTGATGGTAACACAGCAGCAGCTGTTCCAGTGTTAATGCTTTTTGGAATCTGGAACACTTGTTTATCTCATTTAAATACTGCATTGTGCTCTGTCTCCCCCCACTGCAGCTGAGGATGGAGTATCTGTCTCTAATGCATGCGATCATGCGTTCCACATCCTACCTGCAGCATCAGCATCGTCTTTCTGACCTGCAAGGTACCTTGCAGCGCATTTTGGCTGAGGAAGAAGAGGGGCAGCAGTGCCAGATGGACAAAATGATCATCTGGGAAATGTATAAGGAGTTCCCAGAAATGTCTCCAGGAACCAGCTAATTCCAGACCATCGGATTGGACTGAGAGAGCCACTTGGAACAAAAATATCTCATGTTGACACTTCTCCACATCCCCTTCCAGTGCTGCTTATACTTATTATTCCTCCGGGTGAGGCCTAGGGTTCAGACAGGCCCTGTAGAAGTGTCAGCAATAGAACACCCCAGCAGAATGCATTTTCAGGGCACTCCTGAGGTCTGGCCCTTTATGAGAGTTGTTACCTTGAATGGAAGAGGGCAATTTGCACAAGGGTCATGCTCTGACTGGGACAGGAAGGCATTCGTCAGCTGTGTGGGTATTGTTAACGGGAGGGGACACAGAGCTTGTGAGGGACTTACCAACCTGGATGCTGGATAGCTTTGGATGTTTAGCTGTTCTGGGGTCTGCGGTCCCGAATTAAAAAGCCTTTGCCATAGAGTGTCCTTTGTCCCTGTACACATCTCTCCCTGCAGTTACCAAGTGGAGTAGGCCAGTGTTTGGAAGAAGCTTTCGTAACATCTGTTTTGTTTTCTGCTCCTAGTGCAAATATGCTGCAGTCCTGGCAAAAGGGGATAGCTAACTGCATCTTCACTACTGTGTCTGGTGAGCCTTTTGCTTGCTCTCTGGGTTACAACCCACCAACTGGGGTCCTAACAGCCGAGTCAAGCAGCTGCTTTTTCCAGTCTTCTTTACATAGTGATGATTAAATCAGAGATTCTCTCACACTGTGCCGGCAGAACAGTAACAGTTGTCCAGGCAACGTTATTCTTTTCAGAGGCCTCTGGCCTAGACACAGTGCTAAGGTGTGTCATGCTAACTGAAACCTGCAGCTTGTCTCCTAGTGTCTTCCCAGCCTCTGGTGCGCCACACAGAGGTGTGTATTTGTAGCTAGGAGCATGGGGTGCTCTGTTCTTAAAACCTTCGGATTTCTTGCCTTGAGCTTAGTAGCGATTGGTTCTGCCTAGCTGTACCTCCTCTCCGTGTGCCAGTGGCCTGAAGGTTGCTTGAGCCTGATGTCCAGTAGTTCTGCTTGTGAATATTCACAGGTGTGGAGAACCTGCTATATTTTCTCTAGGTCTCTAACAATGGATTAATCTGTTTCTTATTTATATCTTACGGATGTGGTCACAAGCTAACATGGGTCTGTAATATCTGTTGCTATGCACAAGCACTGCATAAGTGATTGCTCTCCTTTGCTGGAGCTTTGCAGTGTTTTGTGTAGAAGCCATTAGAAATGAAACTGGGAATACTTAGGCAACTGGTTATTAGCAGATGAATGAGCGAAACTTGAAGTCTGTGTGGTGAGGGCTTGGGCCCTAAGTGCGATGTGAGTGTGAAGCCCAGGAAGGCCCTGCAGCCTAAAGAGGATGAGTGGATCATGAAATCAGCGTTGGAGCATTCAAGGCTAACGAACAACCCTGTTAGAAATAAATCTATTTTCCCTATCAAAATGTCTGAATGTCAAAAGGGAGCTGTATTTTGGTAATAAATAACGTAAATGTAACACAACGGAATAAAAACGTCTTAAACGCTGGGCTCCTGAGAACACTTCTGTTGCCTACTGCATTTGATTACTGTCTGAGACTGTGTTATATCCTTATTGTGGGGACTGAGGAAAGGCCAGTGCAAAATGGTGTGAACCCTATCCTTGGTTTTGTGTTAACTAAATGTTAGTGCAAAGTATACGGTTGCTAATCTTTTTAAATGGGAATTACTGTAATTCAAGAGTTGATTTTCAGACACCAGAGTCTCAGGCAGGGAAATACATAAACCCAACTCCCCTACCCCATCTCAATGAAAGGATAGGCAGAAATGGGGAGAGCTAACTGTTCTGGCCTCTGGGAGTTTCTGATGGGAGTCAGAAGGAGTAAACATCTGAGGGACAGTGTTGGGGAGGAGGTTCCAATGAAAGGACTCTGCCCAGCCTGGACCAGGTAAAGCCATGGAATGGAGAGCAGCAACAAGCCATCCTGTCTCTGTCACCTTTGGTGCAAGCCACATTGCAATCAATAGCCTGCAAAATATCTCTCCGATAGATTAAGCATTTGCTTAGAGTTGCAATTCACATCCTACAACACACACAACTTCAGTCTTCTTCCAGCAGAGCTTCCGTTTCACCTGGCATCATGCGTCACAGGATTTTGAACTGTCTTTATTAAGCACTAAGGAATCAAGCTTCTGCTGTTGAAGCTAGCTGTATACCTGTTACCAAACCCTCAACCCTTCCCATGGGGTAGGTAAGAATGAGGTGGTGAGGAGGGGTTGCTCTAGCCTCATTATGAGGTGCTCGTTAGAATACTGTCTGATAGAAAGCGTATGTGTTGACTCTGCTATGGTGAAACCTTCCACAGTTGCCTTGGAGGTAGGACTCGTTTGGCTGGTACTCTGAACATTGGGCTCCTGAAGGCTGTTCTAGGCTTGCATCATGGTAATTCCTTTCAGTTTCAGCCCCTCTGAGTTGGGGCAAAACTTACCAGAGCCTGGGGCTCACCTGCAAGCCCCCCTTCTTGAATGGTACCCTCCAGAGGAGCTATGTCAGTAGGGGGACAGTTGCCCTCCTCTGATTCATTCCACGTGCTTGGGCTGGCAGGTCTGGGCATCAGAGCGAGTCAGGAAGAGACCCGCTCCCCCTCCACAGCTGGAGGCAGCGGTGGCTGCTAGATCGGGTCCCTGCTCCACAGGAGGTGGGCAGTGGCTCCTGTGTCTGGAGAAAGTTAGCAAGAGGGGAAGAAAATATGGAGCTGTGAGGAGCGAGGAGGCAACGCTGCAATAGGACAGATGCAGTCCCTGGAGCGGAGCCAGCGTTCTGGCCGCTGGTGCCTGCAAGTCTCCAGGATGCTGGGAGGCCAGATGCCAGCTCGTGCCCAGGCTGCAGGCATTAGCTAAGAACAGACAAACTCCTAGCTGGAGACCAGACCAGCTCATCTGTATGTTTGTTTTGATCAAAATAGGTATTAGAATCATAGAATATCAGGGTTGGAAGGGACCCCAGAAGGTCATCTAGTCCAACCCCCTGCTCAAAGCAGGACCAATTCCCAGTTAAATCATCCCAGCCAGGGCTTTGTCAAGCCTGACCTTAAAAACCTCTAAGGAAGGAGATTCTACCACCTCCCTAGGTAACGCATTCCAGTGTTTCACCACCCTCTTAGTGAAAAAGTTTTTCCTAATATCCAATCTAAACCTCCCCCACTGCAACTTGAGACCATTACTCCTCGTTCTGTCATCTGCTACCATTGAGAACAGTCTAGAGCCATCCTCTTTGGAACCCCCTTTCAGGTAGTTGAAAGCAGCTATCAAATCCCCCCTCATTCTTCTCTTCTGCAGGCTAAACAATCCCAGCTCCCTCAGCCTCTCCTCATAACTCATGTGTTCCAGTCCCCTAATCATTTTTGTTGCCCTTCGCTGGACTCTTTCCAATTTATCCACATCCTTCTTGAAGTGTGGGGCCCAAAACTGGACACATTAGTCTTAGAATGTCTTTGGTGTTTAGACTCTATGAAATGCTTGTGAAGTGCTGCATGCATTAATCTTACTTGTAATGTTGGGATTCCCACTAAAGAAAATACATAAGTTTTGCCTTATAACTGAGAATGTTTGCTCTGAACTTGTGAACCCAGGCATGGGAATAGTCCCCTTGCCCATCCAGAAGCTATCAAAGTTAGATGGGCCATCAAGGAACATGGCAATATAAAAGATTGATTAATGGCCCTATTGCACCTTGGAAATGCTACATGCAAGGAAGCTCGTCCTGTGGACTTGGAAGCTGAATGAAGGAAATAAAACAAAGTCACAGGAAAATGCTCCTTCTCTTCACTGTTTGAACTCTCACAGGGCTGGAGCCACCAAACTGAAGCCAGAGATCCACTGGGGTTGGGGGGGGGGGGATGTTGGACAAATCTGCAGGTGCCTCCCTCAGCACTGATCAAATGTGAGCAGTTACCCTCAAGCCATTCTTGAGGAACCCCAAAGAGACCACTGTCAGTCTGCCTCAAGGCTAGCCTGGGGTGCTGTGACAGGTAAACCCTCAAAGCTACAGCCTGAGTCAGCCAAGCTGGCTGAGTGCCGGACTTGGTGCTAATGTTGCCCACATTGGAACAGACTCTGCTCAGCCCAGTGGGGCAGCGTCACCAGTGAAATACCCTGCGCTGTTGCCAGCACAATAGAGGGTTCCCCCAAGTGTCGGTTTCCCAATGCACTTGTCTCTGGGTATTAGTACATTGAGTTGCCACTTCACCTGTTGGCTCCTGGTCCCCTGCCAGGCTGCTGTGACACCCACAGTACTGGCTTCAAGGCTCTCCTCTCACCCTGAGTTAGGAGCTGTTGACCTCTGCCCAGCTGGAGCACTTGAGCTGAGGCAGATGCTCCTGCACAGAGAGTTGATGCTTCTGGTGCAGGAAGCTCTTCTCAACACCGCCCCCCCCCCCCGCCCCTTGTGCCAAGGACTCCAGCCAAGACAGCGCTGGTGCTTCCTGGAGCATTAGAGTGCACCAGGTCCCCACGTTGCGGAGGGAACTCCAGCCACCTGCTTGGGGGCAGCCTGAGGATCAGGGTGATGGAGGCTGCTGTTTGGATTGATGTGAGCTGAAGGATTCTTTTGATGCCCAAAACTTTTCTGTTGGGCATTCCCTGGATCTCGGTGGGCGGGGTGGAGCGGGTGGGATGGCAGATGGGGAGGGATTGGGCAATATGACCAGCTGATAATAAACATCATGAAACAGGATCCACTTGCACACATGGGAGGAAATGGAAGGGAACAGTGATGGGATGGGAAAGTCTGACCCTTCTATACAACAGGAGATCACTGAAGTGAAGGAGCAGAACATATTCCGGGGGGGAGTTCACTTCAGCTCTGATGCCATAGTGAGAGGCTCTCTGCCCTCAGCCAGGAGGGTGAGTGGCTGTGCGGTTTCCCTAAGCTAGTGAGTTTCTGTGTGAATGGGAATCCTGTCAGGTAATCCGTGTAACTGCAGTGAGAGGAAAGGTCTTTGCAAATCAGAGAGAATCAAACTAGCTTTTCCTCTGTAAACTCATTATCCTGGAGCCTGTTTAGCCGTGCCAAGGCTGAATGCAGGCAACAGGCACAGATAACACACTTGAGTTTTCATTATATTTAATGGGCCATTATTAGACCAGTATCTCTACAGATTAGTGTGTTTTCATTAAAAAGAAAGGGAGTACTTGTGGCACCTTAGAGACTAACCAATTTATTTGAGCATAAGCTTTCGTGAGCTACAGCTCACTTCATATCCGATGAAGTGAGCTGTAGCTTACGAAAGCTTATGCTCAAATAAATTGGTTAGTCTCTAAGGTGCCACAAGTACTCCTTTTCTTTTTGCGAATACAGACTAACACGGCTGTTACTCTGAAACCTGTGTTTTCATTGTGTCTCACTGGTGAATGGCATTGGGGGCTAGCATAGGGGAAGCTATCTGTGGTCTATGACCCTTTGCGTTTGTCTTGGTGTCTGGAATGATTCAATTACAACAGTTGTGCCATGCCACTGCCCTGACTAATTCTAAGTCCCCCCCCCCCCAAGTGACATGAGCTGGGTAATTAGAACAAATAAACTTGGAAACCCTCAATTTTTTTTAAAGCATCACTTCTCCTCCAATTGGATTTCTTGACACAAATCCTGTGTTTAAGGTGATGTGATGTGCAATCAGTTTGATGGCTGAGGCTCTCATTAGTTGGGTATGTGTCTGTTATGTACTTACATTTACACTTCCCCCTCCTTTAGTAAGACCTCTGGAGATTTCTCAAGCATGTCCATCCATTTCTGACTTGTGTAGCTCCAATTTCTCTCCCCTCCTTTCTCAGTCAGGATTGTTACTTTATTTTTTTACCCTGTCCACCTGTGTGGCAGACACTGGAGCAGTGGCTGCCAGGACGTGCGTGACACTTTTGGGGGAGATGAGCCCCATGACTGTAGTCTATTTGGGGGGGATTATGAAGTGGGGTTTAACTTATTAGTGACTGGTTAGGAAAACCATTTATTTGTTTGCCAGGCCAGGGTCAAACACCAGCCTGAAACCTGGGACTTAAATTTCAACAAAGCAGCTTCTGGTGCTGGCTGTTGATAATCTGCCCTTATACACTTCATCAAAGCTGCTTGTCTGCTAATCTGTGTCACTCTGCTCCTCCTAATAGTGAAATACAGCAGTGTCTGTAGAGAAACAACTAATTGTACAGAGCGGGGTTTGATAAGTGGTTTCCAGGGTACTGTATGAAAAAGGTGGACAGCTTTTGTATAGCCTTGCTTGTATTTCAGTAAGCACAGTTCTGTAGAGTCTCCTGTATGTTGTGATGTAGTTAACCAGAGAAACTGGAATGGAGTTAGACTATAGTGCATTAGCTATTGTCCATCAGATGCAGCCTTATAGTGATGTCTGTAACCAAAGAAGCCATTGAGAGAGGAGTTCTGTATCTTTCCATGTGCTTGCATCAATTATCTCCTTCCTCATTCAAAATGGGCTTTTGGTGACCAGCAGGATGCTGAGGGAGCTCTGAGCCCCCCTTTAAGCCATCTTGAAAGGTTTACATTCTCTTGGTTCCTTGCCTTGTTAGACACTTCAAAGTGAACCTTCTTCACAGATGTTTTGTTTCCATTGTGACACTCTGGTATCCTCCATTTCCCTGGGTGTTCTTAGACTCCAGCATGGCTGTTGCGTTGATGGACCAGCATCATCACTGTTAGTGATTTCGTCCGATCTCTGGGGACAGAATTGTAAATGGTGCTCTGCACAATAGCTGTAGATAATACTGTGGAACTTGCTTAAATGCTGGCTTGAGCTGTGCTCCATCTTTTAATCAAAATGATGGGTTTGCCTATAGACTAAGCAGGGAGTCTTCCACTGTTCGGATTTATGGGGCAGGCCCTCTGATTCTCACAAAGCCATCAGTGAGAACCTCTCCACATATGACCTGCCATGCTAAGAGCACCCCAAATGAAACATGGGCTTAGTGTGCATTGTAGTCATACCTGGTAAGTTTGATTTTTGACACCACCAAAAAATAAAAAACCCATTGACCTAGAATTTCACAGGCCAGCATAGGGGTTTTATGCAACGTTTGAGATTATTTGGGCGGGACACTGTAAAGAGGAGGGTTCAAAAAATGAAGTAGTTCAACTGCAGGGAAAACTTTCTGAATATTTTATGGCTCATCACAACTCCAAAATGCTAGGTCCAGATATTCCACAGTCTGTTTTAATGTGATCCTGGTGAGGACTGGTGCCTTTGGGAAGGTTGGGGAAGTTATTAAAAGCAGATTGTTTATATTTGGGCACTCTACAGGGCTTATAAATTCACATCTCAGCTTCTTTAGGAGCTTGGAAATCCACGCCCATCAGATGGGAAAAGAAGAGCCATACACAACTCCTAAGGCGTGCATGGTACTTCTGTAAGTTTGAGAGACTTGTATCCAGCCCATAGAGAATTTCCTATGCTCCCCAAAGGAGGAAGGGATGAAGGTGCCACTTGAGAAGAAATCAGTACAGGGCTAGGAGCTAGGAACTCCTGAAGTCTCTCCCAGTTTCTACCACATGTGAGTCCTTGACTGAGCAGGCAAGCTACTGAGGATTTAACTTTTAATCTGTCTGTGATACGGGGGAAAGATTTATGTCTGCCTTGCATGGAGAGCACACGAGCTGCTGAGGATACAAAGACAACATTAAGATAAGTCTTCCAGTGTTTGTGTTTTCATAATTAGTAACCTTTGGATTCCCTGGTTTAAGACATTTTTTAAAAAAGCTATAGGGCAATGTAGCTCCCCCCCAACCCCCATGGCTAATATTACTTACAAAAAACTACAGTTGTCATTGTCCAAAGAGCCTAAGAGTTAAGTACCCAACTCCCATTGAATTTCAATGGAATGTGGATGCCGGAATCCCGTAGGCTCTTTTGACAATGACATTTCTTGTTAAAAGAACATTACTCAGGCTGCAAAGTCAAATACTCCAGTTAAGGGAAACTTGGCCATGTGCTGGAGACAATACTTAGGTTCTAATAAAATAGGGGCGCACATAAAGCTATTGTAGCTTTCCTTTGATGTGTCTTCATAAGAGGGAGGAGCTTGTTTCTGTGCATAGAGCTTGTCCAGTTATGGAAAGAGTGACTGGCCCTAACCTGAAAATGCCCAGTGAGTTCCCATCTCCCTCAAGGAAACAGAGAGAGCAGAGGAGAGTGGGGCTCCCAGCCAGGCCTCTGACCTCCACCCTGGCTTGGCATCAGCAGCTGGAGCACTGAGAGCCTGAAGACTCTTTTCTCTACTTACTGTTGGTGTCACAGCACCCCTGAGTAGCATGGGTGAGTCACAGCAGGGAAACCCATTTCAGTCCCTGCACTGCTACTGGAACAGCCTTCCACGGGGAGCAGGGGGAGGAAAAACCTAACTGGTTTCAAGACTGAGCTTGATAAGTTTACAGAGGGGATGGTCTGATGAAACTGTCTACAATCACATGCAGTCGATCTGCTACTGCTAGTAGCAAATATCCCCAGCAGCCAGAGATGGGACACTAGATGGGGAGGAGTCTGAGTTACTCCAGCAAATTCTTTCCCAGGTGTCTGGTTGGTGAGTTTTGGCCACATACTCAGGGTCTATCTGATCACCATATTTTGGGTTGCAAAGGAATTTTCCCCCAGGTCAGACGGGCAGAGACCCAGGGGCTTGGGGGGGAGAGAGGTGTTTCTCTGCCTTCTGCAGCATGGGGCATAGATCACTTGCTGTCTTGAACTAGGGTAAATGATGGAGTCTCTGTAACTTGCAGTTTTTAAATCATTATTTGAGGACTTCAGTAACTCATCTAGAGGTTAGGGGTCTATTACAGGAGTGGGTGGGTAGGTTCTGTAGCCTGCAATGTGCAGGAGGTCGGACTAGATGATCCCGATGTTCCCTTCTGGCCGTAAAGTCTGAGTCTATGGGGTTGGAACAAACCCAGAGGGAATATGACATATCATCTCTGGCAACCATTTGCATTTTACTCCTTTAAAAAAAAATCTATAATCTTAACTCAGAAAGTAAGACAAAAGCTTCAAGCCTTCTACTTGCCCTGTGTTCATGCAAGCCTTTTAGCACTTTACTGTGAAAAGTCGACACAGAGCTCAGCCAGGAGCCGTTAACACAACACAGTGAAGACATGGGTTCAATATACACCTCCCTCATCTCCAGTCCAATGGCCTGCAGCTACCCTAGCTAGACAGAAGGGAGATGGGAGTGGCTCTCTAAATAGAGAAGACTTTGGGGGCTGAGAAGGCCTGAGTTGGACTTTACTTTGTTTTGAGTTCCTTTTGTGACTAAAGCCCCACCCCAGGAAGTGGGTAAGCTCTGACTTACTCGAGCTTGAGGAGATGGTGTTTGGAGAAGGGTGGGGAAACCACTTGCTCACAGGAAGCATCTTCAAAATGGCTCCCTAGTAACCACTGCGAAGCTTATTGTAGTATACTGGAGGGGAACATGCTTCTCACCTGCTATTAAAACAAAAGGGAGAGAAGTTCTTTCTGGTGCCATGTGATCAACAACAAAAAGACGCCAAAACTAGCAGAGGCAGCTTCTGTGAGTGGTTCTGTTCCTCTTTCCTAACACTCATTACGTTCTTGCGATGGCTCTGGCACAAGTGAGCTAACCCATCCCAGATTAGCAGGGTATAAATGTGACCAGTCTTCCGGGGTGAAGTGAGCTGCCCAGTTCCAGGGCGCATTATCATTTCCCGTGTCCAGCTGTTTCCCTAGAATGTTATTTCTTCTCTTGCTGAGCTCTCCAAAGTGAGATCATTTGCTTCAGTGCTCCCCCCCCAACCCCCCGTTCCCTCTCCTGGCAGCAAGCTACTCCCGCTTGCCCCTGAGAGACGGTATGAAGCGCTCTATGACCCCTTTGGTGCCTTTGCCCTGGGAGACTATCCCTGCCTTGTAATATGCATGCTCACTAATTGTCTTGCTCAATCCCAGCATCTAATAACGCCAGACTGCAGCTGCACAGACTGACCTCTGCACAGAAAATGAAATACTGTGTGTGTTTAAGCAGTTCCCAGTGAGCTGTCAGTTTTGACTCGTGTGTGTCTGTCTTGGCTGCGCATCTGCCTAATCCCTGCTGTCCCACAAGGCACTCTGTAATGTGATACCAGCAGCCTGCTGTCCAATTAAGGAGAGCAAGATGAGACCGACGCGTATTTAAACATGCTGGGGGCTTCTGGATGGACAGGGGTTAAATGTGATCTTAGGCTAAAGCAAAGCTTGACAACTCTGTGCAGGTTCCCTGCCTTTTGTATTGCCATAAGGGAGGTCACTTTCCTTCCCGAGGGCAAGCTGCCCTCTCTCCTTAAAGGTTGTTTTCGTTCTCCTAATACAGAAGATGGCTTTGTGCCTGTACAAACTGCATGTTGTGATCTGGGCCTTGCTGAGAGGGAGAGTCAAAGGCCTTGGGGTGGAATAACCATAAGGAGAATACGGTTTACAAAAGAGGCAAAACTGTGCTAAGAAAGGCCTGTTTCCGTCAGTTCCACAGGCCCAAGTTTAGGAATAGCTAGCTGAGAGAGTGGCCGTGTTAGGGATTGTAAAGCAGCTAGAGCGGGGAGAGCATTCAAGAACCTGCAGTGCCAGTTGTGCCACTTGTAGCTTTGCTAGCAAGACCACTTGAAACAGCCATTTTTTTACCATTAAAAAAAAAAACAGGCCTTATTAGTTTTATTTGCACCTTATTTCAGCAGTGACAACACTCTCTTCTTGGGCTTAATCACCCCTGGGGTTCCATGGGCCATCACCTTTTCCCAGCCCATCTTTAATCCCTAGGAGTTACCCTGTGCTGTGAGTGTTCTTGCTTAGATTTTAGTTGCTGGTGAAGGAAGCTGAAATTTCCCCCTTGTTTCCCACTCCCTCTATTGCTGTGGGGTGTCGGTGTTTGTGACCAGACAGAGCTATGCATGTATATTGTTTTGCTGAAAAGCAGAAACTGAACCCTTCTACAAATAAATGTGTTGTCTGAAATGCCCTACTAAAGTCTCTTAGTGAATGCAGGTAAAATGATTCTATATGTGTGAACTGGGATGTTATCTGGAAAAGTCCATGGCCCCGTAACATCTCCTCTCCCCATGGTGGCATCAGCTCTGTGCCTGTTGTTCCACATTTGCATTTCAGAAATGAAAAATCTCCCAAATCAAAAGCAATAAAGGCTCTTGGTGATTTATTTTTATAGCACCCAAGATGGCAAGCGAGGCCCTTCTCAGAGGACATAAGATGTTTACATGTGCGGTGTACACAAAATACAGTGAACTGTGGGTGATAACCTTGGGGGAGGGATGAGGGGAAGAGACAAAAGAGCATGTGGTTATTCTGTGTAAATCAGGGGTTTAAAATATGAAAATAAAATACATTAAAACACTTAAAAATACTCAGTGGGCAGCACCAAAGGAGTCTGGGGCAGAGACGTGAATGAGGAGAGTAGTAGCTTGGTAAGTTAGTCAGGGGCACATTGCACAGGCCAGAGGAAACTTGTGAGAATGCATAAGGGACCTACTGTTCGATGTTTCTGAGTAGGGAAGGGACTGGCTCCTGGTTTTTAAATGGTCTGGAATTTACAGCTTTGGTCTCAAGATATTAAATGAAGTACAGTACTACAGTAAAATGAAACACAGATGCTTCATCAGCTCTAGCCTAAACTGCAGTGGTGTGATCTTCAGCTCCCCAGTCCACATCCTCCCACCAGAACAAATATAATGCATCAATGCAGCCATGCATATTTCTGCAGCCATCCTTGGTATGAGTACAAAGAAGTAAGGAATCTGGGGCCATGGCTGGTTGGACAAAGGTGGAAATGGGGTGGTTGTGAATTGGTGTTTGCCAAATGCATTGCAAGTATATTTGGGCTTCTAAGGGTGTCATCCAAAATACAATAAAATGCCCCACAAGCAAGAACAGATCTAACCTAAGACATAAGAATGGCCATAATGGGTCAGACCAATGATCCATCTTGTCCAGTATCTTGTATTCCAACAGGGGCCAGTGCCAGATTCTTCAGAGGGAGTGAACAGAAGAGGGCAATTTATTTAGTGATGCATCCCCTGTCCTCCAGACCCAGAAGCTAGCAGTCAGAGGCTTAGGGACTCCCCTGTAATGGGGTTGCATCCCTGACCATCTTGACTAATGGCCATTAATGGACTTATCCTCCATGAATTTACCTAATTCTTCTTTGAACTTATACTTTTGGCCCTCACAAAATCCCCTGGCAACGAGATCCAGAGGTTGTCTGTGTGTTGTGTGAAGAAATACTTCCTTCTGTTTGTTTTAAACCAACTGCCTATCAATTTCATTGGGTGACCCCTGCTTCATGTTATGTGAAGGGGTAAATAATATTTCCTTAGTCACTTTCTCCATACCATTCATGATTTTATAAACCTCTCAGTTGTCTCTTTTCCAACCTAAACAATCCCAGACTTTATAATCTCTCCTTATATGGAAGCAGTTCCAAACCCCTAATCTTTTTTTGTGGCTCTTCTTTGTACTTTTTAATTCCAATACATGTTTTGTTTTGTTTTTTGATAAAATGATATAAATATTCTAGCTCTACTCTCAGTAAAAATAAGAGGGACAGGTCCACCAGCTATTCGACTCAAAATTTAGAAAACCAGCTTTGCAGAGTGAGAGACTGAAAAGGCTTGATCTATTTAATTTATCAAAGAGAAAGTTGCGAGGTATCTTGATCACAGTTTGAATAGCTCTATGAGAAGATTTCTGATAGCCCAAATTACCCAGTGTGCATTCAGTGCACTTCTGTTGGGCCCCCAGATCAGGAGGACCCCCCAAGCACCAGATCTGGGTGGGTGGCATTGCAACCTGGCTCAATGTCACTCCGGTTTAGCCTGAGTGTCCCTCTTCGTGCCGAAGGAGCAGCTAGACAAATCTGAATGAGTAGCGTTGTGACCTGGCACACAGGGCTACAGTGCTGCTCACATTTGTCCTGGCCGGACCTCTGACATGAGGGGAGTAACCAGGCAAAATTGAGTTAAGGTGGGGGACTCCCAATTTCCATAGTGCACAAGACCCCAAAATAATCTGGCACAGTGGTCAGCCGAGAGCCATGTCTACACTGCCACTTACATTGGCAAAATATGTCGCTCAGGGATGTGAAAAAACACACCCGAGTGACACAACTTTTGCCAGCATAAATGGTAGTGTGCACAGCACTATGTTGGTGGAAGAGCTTCTCCTGCCAACATAGCTACCACCACTTATTGGGGGTGGTTTAATTATGTCGATGGGAGAGTTCTCTCCCATCGGCACAGAGTGGCTACACAAGCGATCTTACAGCTGTACAGCTGTGCCACTGTACAGTCACTAGTGTAGACATAACCTAGATGATCATAGTGATACCTTCTGACCTCAAGAATCTATGATTGAATCCATGATCTATCAAACACAGAGACAAGCTACAATATGGGGAGGTTAAAGCACTTCTTCTCCTTAATTAGAATGTGGCACTGGCATAGCTGGGAAAGAATGCAGGAGTCTTGGCTAAGGTATTCAGAAGTGGGCGCTAACAGATAAGCTCCTAAATAAGTGGTGTAATCTTCAGAAGTGTTGAGGACACACTAGCGCCCACTTTCAATGGGAAGTGCTGGGTCCTCATCATTTCTGAAAATCAGGTCCCTAAGGCCGTGTTTACACGATGCGCCCTACAGTGGCACAGTTACAGCACCATAACTATACCATTGTACCGCCATAGAAGTAGATGCTTCCTACAGCGACAAGGGGTTCTTCCATCCCTGTAGAAACTCCACTTCTTCAAGCTATGGAAGAATGCTTCCATCCATCTAGCTGTGTCTACACTGGGGGTTCGATCAGCATAGCTACAGAGCTCAGGCGTGTGAATTTGTCACACTCTGTGTAAGGTGGCTGAATCGCTAGCAAGCAGGCTCCATGCACAGAGCCTGAATACTGTACTCACAACACCAATATGCAATTCTAGCTTCACTGTATGTGCATTATAAGGACATCAACATACTGCATAGTGTAAACATTCGTGGAGTGCTGTCAGTGAGCTCCGTGCTGTAAACAGCATAGGGGTGGAGGCAGTCCCTGCGTTAAAGTCACCGAGCAAAGACTTGCTACTATTGACTTCAGTGGGACTAAGTTCATAGTACCTGTTCGCAGGCTCAGGCTCTTCATAACTTTCCCCTTCCTTGTACTTCTCCTGCTCATCCCTGCTCCCTTTTAGTTACCCCTCACCCGTGTTTGTCCCCCCTTTCCACTCCTCAAGGTGAATTTTAGATTTTTTCCATTCCCCAACATCCCCCCTCCCCCACTACCTAGCCAGCTCTCTTTGCATTCTGCTTTCTTAGGAGGGACTCTGCTGATGTTACTTTCTTCTGACATCTTGTGCTGAACGCTAATGAGGATGTAAACCCCTGTTATTCCTAAGCCTATTACAGGCTTTGGTGGATTAGGCTGCGATATTAGTTGAGTGAGATAAAACTAACAACTAAGTCATGAGCCTGACAAAGTAATAAACCAAAACTGACAAGAGAGCAGCCCTAAACGTAAAAGTTGGGGCATCTTTTTCTCAATTGGCAATGCAACTTTCCCTCTAGTCTTGTTCTTCTCAAATGTGAAAGGTTAGATTGTCCTTTCAGGGAGCAAGAGCAGATTAGCTAAATCAGTGCTATAGGCACATGCAGACTTGTTCACAGAGAAGAAGCCAAATGGCTGCAGCTGTTGTTATATTCCAGATAACCTGGCATCCTATTAGCAGGGTCCTGGAGAATCTCTGCCCAGCTAATATCCGCCTCTGCTCAACTCCTTTTTGCATGGAAAAAAGGGAAGCTGTCTGCCTGAGAAACAAAAGCCCATTCTTTGTGAATGTGATAAAATCGGCTCTGCTGAAAAATCTACATTCAAAGTCACTGGCGCTGCCTTGCCACTAAGATCCAGATTAGATCACAGACATTCTGGAAGCCATGAAATTCTGAAGCAGATGCGTCTTTTGGCACAATGATTTGTTACTGGTGTAATGTTTTTACGTGACTCCTAATGGCCTTCCGAAGCCCTATAGCAATGTGGAATACTGCTGCTGTGATAGGGCTCTAACCACTAGCAGCCTGCCAGACCATCCATTCCTGCCTACTGTTGCAGATGGCACTGAGTGAGTGGGTCTTTCTAGTATTGCTTTGTTTTTCTAAGACCCAAATGGCTCCCCAGAGTAGAACTGCACTAATTACAAGAATGGCTCTTCAATCCCTCCAGCTTGCACATCCTGGCTGCTAACACTTCAGAGGGAGACCCTTAGCCTGCCCCGAAAAACAGCCGTGTCACACAGCTAGGGGCAGGCACAGAAGCCAGCAGAAGAGACCGTTCCCAACAGGTTCACTTGCGCCTACCATTTTGTGTGTGTGCCATATTGGCTGGAAGCTCTTTAAATAGCACCAGAAGGAAGCCCTGGAGCGAGGCAACAGTGACTCGGCACTAATGTGTTTTCCCCGCCACCTCTGCCTGTATTTCAGCTACCAATCCCTTGGTTACTGTTTGTAAAGGGCTTTGAACATTCACAAAGTATTATTATAGAGAGCCTGCGGCTTCAGCATTATGCCACTGTTTGTGAAGCCTCCTGAACTGTTCAGGTCAGAGTTGTCTTGCAAGATATTCCCCATTTCCCCCTTCTGAGTGCAGCTCTCATCACAGCACTGCTGGGCTAGCAGGAGGGCTTCCCTCCCCTATTACATGAGCCTCCCCACCTCCATTTCTGCATCACTCCCCTTCTTTGCCAGCTGGGTTAAAGACAGATCTGAAGCCTGCTTTCTGCATGGCACAGTCCGTGCTTTCACTAGATGCCTGGGCCGTTTCCCAGTGGGCACTTTGGTACTTTAAAAATTAAACTCTTGGGCCTGATGAATGTGGAGGATTTTATTGTTATTGCTTCAAACCAGCCAAGTCACCCATACAGTGAGATTTCTCCCCTTCCCCTAGCTGGTCCACGTAGCTCATTTGGAAGTGCACAAAGAACTCGCTGCTGCATGCCGTTCTTTGTGAGCAAGGACGCTGACTGGATTGGGTACGTTCATCTTCCAACTTTTTCTTTGGATAATGTCAGAGAACAGGGAGGTGGGCATTGGAATTGGTAAGTCAAGAACTCTAGCACACCTAGTCCTGAGAAGGCTTGGAACGCTCAACCCTGGAAATGGACAAATGATTATTTCTTATTTGAATCATATTTATCATAGTGCCTAGGAGCCCCAGTCATGGGCCAGGACCCCATTGTGCTAGGCACTATATAAACACAGCAAAAGGACTGTCTCTGCCCCCAAAGAGCTTACAGAGACTGTAACCGGGTGGCTCACCCACCAAAGGGCTGTGGTTAGCCAACCCTGCTCACAGAATGAGTCATATCTGGAAAAGATCAGGGTGACTGCCCTGCAAAGAGCAGCAGGAGACTGCAGTGAAGAGGAATGGGGGAGTTCAGGGAATGGTAGACAGACTGTGAAAGGCTTCGGCAGGGAAGACTCTGACTAAGAGAGTTGTGACAGGAGTGAGTAGGAGGCGCCTGCTAGGGACCCTGACTTAGAGAAGGGTTTTGGACCGGAAGCCAGAACCAGAGAGCTGAGAGAGGCTGAGCTCCGGCCAGGTAAAACCCGGGAGTACTGGATCCAGCTCCCACTACAGACCCTGACTGAGAGAGGTGCTTGGGAGCCTGAAAGCCAGAGGGGTGAAGAAGGCTGAACTCCAGCCAGGTAAAGCCTGAGAGACTTTGTATTGGGATCTAGTCCTGGGGAGAAAGGCTGGGGACTCTCTACCTAAAGGGACAGACTGACTGAACTGGGGTTGGGGCCTGGAGGGCCAGTACATAAGGAGTCAATAAATGAGGCCCTGAGAAGGGGAGAAATTGGTAGCAGAGCACTTCAGAATGACCTCTGGCTATGCAGGGGTGCTCAGGAGGCAGCTGGCCCTGTTACAGAGTCACCAAACAATAGATGGATACAGACAGGTTAACAGGGGAGTACAGGGAAATGAGTCAGTGTTGGTCAGCATAATAGGCAGTGGTCTCAGCACACCAGCAGCCTAAAGATTTTCATGTTTTTTATTGACTTCATGCCAGAGTGAAGTCTTAAAGAGGTTTTAGAGGGAGGATAATGAGTTAGTTCTGCAGATGTTTAGGGGGAGCTTTTCCCAGGTGTGAGGGGCAACAGGGCAGAAAACAAAGGTGCTTGTTTGAAAATGTAAAGAGTTGGCGAAAGCATCTGGCATCATGGGCTGATTGGAGGCAGGAGCTGACCTTTCAATAATGAATGAGAGATAATAGGTAGGGTGGGGATAGGTCATGGAGGCCTTGAATGTGGTACTCACAAGTGTACTGAAGGGGCAATCTGAACTAGCCACCAGAGGAGACAGACTGGATGACATTATTGGCTGGTGTTTCGAGTTTAGTAGCACTGAGCGGCTCTAATCAAGGCCCTGTTGCACTAGGCATTGTACAAACATAACACAAAGCATTTCAAAGTGCCTCACAAAGTGCCCATCTCCATAGTACAGATGGGGACACTGAAGCTGAAAGTAGCTAAATGATTTCTCCAGCAGGTCAGTGGAATGGGCTGGAGTAGAATCTACATTCCCTGCTCTTGCCACCGAATCACATTACCTTTTTCACTACCGTTGTGTTGGTTGGCTCCAGTGGCCCTTCTCCAAAATGTTCCCTACTCACTTCCTATTGTTGTGCTGTCAGCTGGTCTCTCGCTTATGTGTTGATCCAGTATTTGCTGCCCATCACTGTGCTATCGGTGCCTTAGGTTTATGATGAGACATTAAGGATTTTAATAAGAGAGATCAAACACCCTGCTACCTGCAGCTACTGCTGTATGTATGTAGCTTGTGCAGTGCTTTACCGATACTAAATATTATTAGGAGCTAGTCATCTTCAAAATCCCATCTCAGAAAAAAATGTATATAGTACTCTAGAAAAACTTGTGCAAGCTCTATATTTAACCAGCTCCAACAACTTGTAAGGCCAGATCAGAGCTTTTCTTGTCCTCCTGCTTGTTCATTTCTTTTACTTGCAGAAAGTAAACAAAATTCAATCTGCTGTGGAGGGTGTCCAGTGAGTAAAGTCCAGCTCATGTATATTCTCATTGGTTGCTGATGTTATAATGACTATGAGGGGACAGCAATAACGTTACTTTAAAAAGTACGTTCTGTACATGTTACTGGGATTTCAAATTCCATTCACATGCTGAAGAAGAACTATTCCTACTGCATAAAATTCCTTTTCAGCTGGGAGAGCAGAAGTACCCTTTCAAATGAGGTGAGCTGCACCAGCCCCTTGCTTCTCCTCTGTGCTCCTCTGTTTAAGCAGATGCTAAAGTTTTCACAGCAGTAATTGGCTGGGCTGTGCAAGGTGATCTCTATCTGTGTCATATAATTGGACTTTGCAAGTAGGCAAAATGACTCCCTTATTTAAATACTGAAACTTAAATAAAGAGTTATGGCTACACTTTAGATTAAATAGGCCTGAACCCATTAAATGTTATCTAACTTGAGTAAATAATTATTGGTTAGATCCTCTTCTATATTCTGGGCCTCTGGGTCTTGTATCAATAGTTATTGTTAAAAGAAAAGGAGTACTTGTGGCACCTTAGAGACTAACCAATTTATTTGAGCACAAGTACTCCTTTTCTTTTTGTGAATACAGACTAACAGGGCTGTTACTCTGAAACCAATAGTTATTTTTGTAACCTGTCAGATATTTATACATTAATCCTGCCTCCTCTTTTGCAAGTGGGCAGTGACCATGGCACAGAGAGTGGGGAAGCCTGATTTGAAATGCAAGGCCCTAGAGTATCTGCTTTTTCTGACTCTACACAATGAGAGGGGAAGCGTAAGCTCCAAATCTGAACCTCAAAACAAAAGCCAGCTGACTCAATGGCCAATCCTAGGCATTGGTGTGAGTGAAGGGGGTGGTTTCTCTCCTTTGTGATAATAGGGACAATGAGGCTCTGATCTGAATTCTCTTCCTAGCCCAGCTTCTGTTAAATCTCTGCAGCAGCCTCCCATTAGCCAGTGGAGCATTGGCCTGTGCCATCCACATGCCAGGGCTAGGGGTGGTCAGGGCTGTACCATTGGAACTGGCAATGGAGCATTAACCCTTGGGATGCCCTAGCCCAGGGTCAGATCTTTAAAAGGATAATAGTGGACATCTCCTCTGCTCCAGTGGCACAGATGTGCCAGGGAGGAGAACATTTGAAAAGTTTTAAAACTCTTAGGGAGGTTTGAGTTAAAAAACAAGTCTCTGTAATAGCAGTGCTCAGCTCTTTACAAATACTCACTGATTATGCCTCGGGTGACCAGATAGCAAGTGTGAAAAATCAAGGCACTTTTTGGGGGAGGCGGGCAGTGGGTATAGTTGCATATCTAAGACAAAGCCCCTAATACTGGTACATCTGGTCACCCTAAGGATACCCCACATTGCCCTGTGTGCGAGTTAAATCAATGCTGTTATCCCCATTTTGCAGCTGGGGAAATTTAAGCAAGTAAGTTGTTACTTACTCAGTTCCAAGGAGGAGATTGCTGTCACTGTCTGGATAGGAGCTTCGGAGCTTCTGGCTCTCAGTCCTCTGCTTGGAATTTAAATTCACATGTGAGAGTCTAAAAAGGACTGGGTCTTTAGATAAATAATAGGAACATCCCCAGTTACCGTTGCTAGAATTTTTTTTTAAACAATGTAAGAGTTAGAGACCCTCATGCTTCAAAGCATAAACCATCCACTAACTGCTTGGGATTGGAAATAAGCAGGTGCCCACAGGGGAAATTTACAAAATTGTCCATTGTGAGGCTTCTTGCACCTTACAGTGAAGAATCTTCGATTGGCTATTGTTAGAGCCAGATATCTCATATGGCGTGGCAATCAATATTTCTAGGAGCTCTGAAATCACAGGAAGGGTGTGAGAGAAAACTGAGGGAAATGGCCCAAAGGAGGTCTAATCTAACTTTCTCTCCATGTAACTTCTGATGTCTAATTTCCAAGGTGATTCCTCGATTTACATGGGCACAGAGCTAGGGTGGGGGCTTGACATGAGGGACAACCTCCTTTTATACAATTTGTTCTTAATGTTTCTTGTGTGGTACAACTATAAATATAATGTTAGCAGAAAGAACACCCTACAAAAGAGCAATGAAATTCTATATTAGAATTGAAAGTGAAAGAAGGCTGTGCTCTGTAATTTGTCTGACAGGCTGTTTTCAGGAAGTATCTGGTGAAACTGATCCCAGAGCTTGCTGTAATACATAAATTAGCCTTCTCATAAAAGCGTTATTGGATCTGGTGATTAACTGAGAGTGACTCATGGGCAGGGGTGAGGAAGTGGGTGAAAGATAATGTAATGCTAGCCTGACCTGCATCATCCATTAATTTAAATGGAATTCTGGTCATTTGCTTTCTTCCCAATGTTCTTGGTCCCTCTTCTCTCAGCCACATGTCCCCTAGTCTCTGGTTTTCCTCTCATTCTCACAGGAAGCACATTGCCATCTAATGATCAAAGGAAGGAAGAATTTCAGGACAACCATATGGGCATGGGAGGAACCATGTTTGTTAACTGAGAGTATAGAATTGAATCCAGATTTAAAAACTAGTTTATTAGCACCAGCACTAAATGCAACTTGCCTGTAGAGATGCGCTCTCTGATCACACATCTTCTGTGTACTGTCGGGTCCGAATCTCAGACTCATAAAAGCCGGAACTGGTCAGCCCTGTTACATCATCCAGTTCCTCTCCCAAGGGCCAAGGAAGCAGCGTTCCAGTTATCAATTTTCTCATGTTTTCTCCAGGATTTAGAATGCTAAATTTAATCAAAAAAGGCAAAGATGCAGGTCAGAGCTTGTGTACACCACCTCTTCTCATTTCCATCTACCCCCTGGCTGTGAAATTCACCGAGCAACTTTTATGGCAGTATCAATGCTCTGTGAAGTACACACTATGGCCAGCCTACCTCTGCTGCTGCTTCCGGGGAAGGGGCAAAAGAGCTGGACAGAGCAGGCACGAAGCAAGGAGAAAATAAGGGGTGATGAGAAATGCAACTGCGAGACGGTGTGAATATGTCCTGCAACAGCTATTTCCTGCTTGTGCATTTTAGTTCAAAAAGGGAGATGCTGGAGTCGGAGTTAATTTGTCTGATATATGAAACGTGCAAGTTGGGGAAGATGTGCTATGCTGCGT
The DNA here is from genome assembly GCF_965140295.1 of Lepidochelys olivacea. Classification (NCBI taxonomy): domain Eukaryota; kingdom Metazoa; phylum Chordata; order Testudines; family Cheloniidae; genus Lepidochelys; species Lepidochelys olivacea. The sequence continues at coordinate 24,440,719 of NC_140417.1, read as the reverse complement.
AGGAGCAGAGGCAGAGGCTTTACGTGAATTAGTATGTCCAGTCGCCTGGCCATCCTACCTGCTCCGGTCTGTTGTGGGAGGGGAGGCAGCACCCTGTGGACTACTTGGCCCTTGTCTTATATCAGCTACTGCTGGAGAGGCAGGGAAGAGAGCAAGGGGCAGAGAAGGGAGACACAGGTGAGACAAAGGGAGAGCAGGCAAGAAGCAGAAACGGGCCGGGGGCTTAACCCCTTATAGTCATTCATGCACCATTCCCCTACCACAGCCATAGCACCCTGCCCTGCTCCCAGCACCCAAATACGCCCCCCACTCCTCTGACCAGCTCCTTCCAGCCCCTGCCTCCCATATCAGCTCCCCTCACCTACCGGCACCCCAGCCCCTTCCCCACAGCCCTTCCCCCCCGGCACTCCGGCCCCTTCCCCACAGCCCTTCCCCCCACACCTACAACACTCCCCCCTTCCTCACAGCCCTTCCCCCACACCCACCACCACCCCGACCCACTCCCCACAGCCCTTCCCCCTGGCACCCCGACCCCTTCCGCCTATCCCTTCCCCCCCTGGCACTCCGACCCCTTCCCCATAGCCCTTCCCCCCACCGGCACCCCGACCTCTTCCCCCTATCCCTTCCCCCCACACTTACAACACTCCCCCGTTCCTCACAGCCCTTCCCCCGCACCCACCACCACCCCGCCCCACTCCCCACAGCCCTTCCCCCCCCCCGCGGCACCCCGACCCCTTCCGCCTATCCCTTCCCCCCCTGGCACTCCGACCCCTTCCCCATAGCCCTTCCCCCCACCGGCACCCCGACCTCTTCCCCCTATCCCTTCCCCCCACACTTACAACACTCCCCCGTTCCTCACAGCCCTTCCCCCGCACCCACCACCACCCCGACCCCTTCCCCACAGCCCTTCCCCCCCCCCCGCGGCACCCCGACCCCTTCCGCCTATCCCTTCCCCCCCTGGCACTCCGACCCCTTCCCCATAGCCCTTCCCCCCATCGGCACCCCGACCTCTTCCCCCTATCCCTTCCCCCCACACTTACAACACTCCCCCGTTCCTCACAGCCCTTCCCCCGCACCCACCACCACCCCGACCCCTTCCCCACAGCCCTTCCCCCCCCGGCACCCCGACCCCTTCCGCCTATCCCTTCCCCCCCTGGCACTCCGACCCCTTCCCCATAGCCCTTCCCCCCATCGGCACCCCGACCTCTTCCCCCTATCCCTTCCCCCCACACTTACAACACTCCCCCGTTCCTCACAGCCCTTCCCCCGCACCCACCACCACCCCGACCCCTTCCCCACAGCCCTTCCCCCCCCGGCACCCCGACCCCTTCCGCCTATCCCTTCCCCCCCTGGCACTCCGACCCCTTCCCCATAGCCCTTCCCCCCATCGGCACCCCGACCTCTTCCCCCTATCCCTTCCCCCCACACTTACAACACTCCCCCGTTCCTCACAGCCCTTCCCCCGCACCCACCACCACCCCGACCCCTTCCCCACAGCCCTTCCCCCCCCCGCGGCACCCCGACCCCTTCCTCACAGCCCCTCCGCCCTGGCACCCCGACCCATTCCCCACAGCCCTTCCCCCACACCCACAACACCCCCCCCCCGTTCCCCACAGCCCTCCCCTTCCCCCCTCCCGCTCTGCCAGCTGCGCGCAGCCCCCTCCCCAGTGAAACGCGCCATGCAGCACCCTGGCCAGCTCCGCCCGCATCTCTCCCGCCCCCTCCCCCCCCCCCCCCCCACCAGCCAGCCCACAGTGAAGATGGCGGCCGCTGCAGCCTGCGCCGGGCGGGCGCTACCACTGCGGGGCGGCGGGAGGGGAGCGGGAGGGCGGAGCGGACCATCGGGGCAGCCGGGAGCCATGTTGGGGCTGCGGGAGGAGGCGATGCCGCCGCCGCGGAGCAGCCCGGCCCGCGCAGGAGCCAGCCGCCGCCTGTAGATGGTGGCGGGGCGGCGGGGGGCAGAGCCAGAGGCGGAGCGGAGCCGAGGGAGCGCTAGGGCCGGGCGCCCGGGGGCGGGGAGGGGGCCGGGGGGAACATGGCTGAGCCGCTGTCGCCGCTGCCGGGACCGAGCCGCCGGGGGCGGCTACTGCTGCTGCTGCTTCTCCTTCTCCCTTTGTTCCCCCTCGGCCGGGGGGAGCGGGGAGCCGAGGGGCCCGGGGGCTGCGCCCGGCGCGGGGAGCCGGGACCCGGGGAGAGCCGGGAGCAGGAGGGGCCGAGCAGGGGGCTGGCGTGCGCGGAGGCCCGCTGGCGGGGCTTAGTCCTCCTGGGTGGGATGCACGGAGCCGGCTCGGCCGCCGGGGGCTCGGCTGTGGGCAGGGGGTGTCGCTGCGGCTGCCCCCTCCCGCGGGCGGGGGGTCGGAGGGGAGCCCTGCCCGGGAAGCCGCGGCGGGGCAGGGGGGGCCCCCGAGCTGGCTCGGGGCCCCCGCTGTGGGGCACGAAGAGGACTCCGCTCCCGGCAGCTGCCCAGGGGGAGCGGGCCGGCGGCTCCCCCTGCTTGTGGATTATAAACGCCCCGGCGCTGGCCCCGGAGCCGCCGGGCCTGGCCCGGGAGGGCGCTGGGCAGCCCCGCACCCAGAGCCCCGGCGGCTGGGCAGCAGCGCCGAGCCACGGCCGCAGGACTAGCGGGAAAGGCTGCACCGAGCCGCCGTGGCACCAAGGCAGGGAGCCGGCCGAGCAGCCAGGGAGCGGGGCGGGTCCGGAGAGCCCAGGCACCTTCGTCTCCCTCGGGACCGACTGCAGCGGGGCCCAGAGCCCCGGGGAGGAGGCGAGCGGACAGCAGCGGGGCCGGGACAATGGGGCTGGCTCCCTGGACAGTGCGGGCGGCCAGAGGGACAGAGCCTGCTGCGGCTGTGCGAGCCAGAGCCCCCTGCGCCCTGCCACAGGGGCCCCGAGCTCCCCCGGGGGCTGGCTGAGCGCGGCGGGCGCAGGGCACTCCCTGCACGGCGAGCGGCTGTGTGTAATGCAAGTGGCAAGGCACCAGCCCAGTCCCGGCGCGTACAACTGCACGGATCCCTGGCAGCTGGAAATCTGGGAGTCCCTGGCCCCGGGGGCGAGGCTCCGGCACCCGGAGAGGTACCCGCCGGCCTCGGAGAGCCGCTCCTGGTTTGCAAAGATGCAGCTGAGGCCGCCACCCTGCCGCCGCAGCCGCTCGCACCTCAGTGAGTGGCTGACCCTAGTGACCTGTCTTCAGCGGTGTGCAGGGAGACAGCCGCCCGGCCGGCGCGCAGGCGAGCGCTGGGGAGCCAGCCCGGACCATAGTGTGCGGTTGGAGAAGGATACGGAAGGGCAGGCGCAGGCCGGTGAGTTGGAAGAGGCCGTTTCAGCACCACCTTCACCCGGGACAGCTCCCAGAGCGACCCGAGGACTCGATCCAGTCCGCGCTCCGCCCACGCCGCACAGAAAGCAGGATCCCTGTCTGTTTTTTCACCTGTTTGATTCCACCAAAGGCTGTTTACAAACTCTTTGCTTTGCCGTGGACTTTGGGAGCCCCTCAGCCCTGGAGCTCTTTGGTCACCTGCCAGTAAAGCCTAGTCCAACTATGCAGCTTGATCTAACACATTATCCGCCTGTCAAGCAAAGGAGGAAGCGAGAGAGTGCATTCCTACCATTATTAAGGACTAGCAGGGCAGCCAACCGCCACCCGCACTTCCCTCAGTATAATTACCAGGTTCAGGTGGCTGAAAACCAGCCTCCAGGGACTCCTGTGATAACTATGGCAGCACAAGACCCCGATTCAGGGGAGGCTGGGAAGCTAGTCTACTCCATGGATGCCCTGATGAACAGCAGGTCCATGGAGCTGTTTAGCATTGACCCCAAGAATGGTCTCATCACCACCACCAAAGCTTTGGATAGAGAGACTATGGACCTGCACTATTTCCGGGTTACTGCTGTGGATCATGGCATCCCCCGTCTTTCTGCTACCACCATGATTGCTGTAACTGTTGCTGACCGAAATGATCATGATCCTGTTTTTGAGCAGAGTGAGTACAGAGAGACTATTAGGGAAAATGTAGAAGAAGGCTACCCTATCTTACAGCTGAGGGCCACGGATGTGGACTCCCCACACAATGCAAACATCAGGTATCGATTTGTGAATGAGCAAGCAGCCCACTCTGTCTTTGAGATAGATCCCAGGTCAGGTCTGATCACCACCAGCGGGCAAGTGGACAGAGAGAAAATGGAGAAATATTCTTTGGTGGTGGAGGCAAACGACCAGGGTAAGGAGCCTGGGCCCAGATCTGCCACAGTTAAAGTCTATATCACAGTTCTGGATGAGAATGACAATTCCCCTCAGTTCAGTGAAAAACGCTACATCGTCCAGGTGAGAGAGGATATAAGACCCCATACAGAAATTTTGCGAGTTACTGCCACTGACGTGGACAAAGACAATAATGCTTTAGTCCATTATAACATCATCAGTGGGAACAGCAGAGGCCAGTTCTCCATTGACAGTGTGACTGGGGAGATACAGGTGGTCGCACCTTTGGATTTTGAAGTTGAACGTGAATATGCCCTGAGGATACGTGCTCAGGATGCAGGGCGCCCTCCTTTGTCTAACAACACTGGCATGGCCAGCATCCAAGTAGTGGACATTAATGATCATGCCCCAATCTTTGTCAGCACCCCCTTTCAAATCTCTGTCCTGGAAAATGCCCCCCTTGGCCATTCAGTGATCCACATCCAGGCAGTGGATGCAGATTACGGGGAGAACTCTCGTCTGGAATATAAACTAACTGGGGTCTCAGCTGACACCCCTTTTGTGGTGAACAGCGCCACTGGGTGGATCACAGTGAGTGGCCCCTTGGACCGTGAGTCAGTGGAGCACTATTTCTTTGGGGTAGAGGCTCGGGACCATGGCTCTCCATCCTTATCTGCCTCCGCTAGTGTCACCATCACTGTCATGGATGTGAATGACAATCGACCTGAATTCACCCAAAAGGAGTATTTCATCCGGCTAAATGAGGATGCTGCTGTGGGGACCAGTGTTCTCAGTGTCACGGCAATCGACAGGGATGTGAACAGTGCCATAAGCTACCAGATAACTGGGGGGAACACCCGGAACCGCTTTTCTATCAGTACTCAGGGAGGAGTGGGGCTGATCACTCTCTCTCTACCCTTGGACTACAAGCAAGAGAGGCGTTATGTGCTAACAGTGACTGCTTCTGACCGGACACTGCATGACAACTGTCACATTCATATCAACATCACTGATGCCAACACCCATCGGCCTGTGTTCCAGAGTGCCCACTATTCAGTGAGTGTCAATGAGGACCGTCCTGTGGGCAGCACTGTGGTGGTCATCAGTGCCACCGATGATGATGTGGGGGAAAATGCCAGGATCACTTATTACCTAGAGGACAATATTCCTCAGTTTCGTATTGATGCGGACTCTGGTGCCATCACATTGCAGGCGGAGCTGGACTACGAAGACCAGGTCACCTACACCTTGGCCATCACTGCCAAAGATAACGGGATCCCTCAGAAAGCGGACACCACCTATGTAGAAATCATGGTGAATGATGTAAATGACAACGCCCCTCAGTTTGTCAGTGCTCACTATCAAGGCATTATATCAGAGGATGCCCCTCCATTCACCAGCGTGCTCCAGATCTCTGCCACTGACCGCGATGCCCACACCAATGGGCGGGTACAATACACCTTCCAGAATGGGGAGGATGGGGATGGGGATTTTACCATAGAGCCCACCTCTGGGATTATCCGTACTGTCCGCAGGCTGGACCGAGAGAGTGTCCCAGTCTATGAGCTGACTGCCTATGCTGTGGACAGGGGGGTCCCCGCGCAAAGAACCCCAGTCAACATTCAAGTCACTGTTCAAGATGTGAATGACAATGCCCCTGTTTTCCCAGCTGAAGAGTTTGAGGTTTTGGTGAAGGAGAACAGCATTGTGGGCTCTGTGGTGGCCCAGATCACAGCCATTGACCCAGATGAGGGACCTAATGCCCAGATCATGTATCAGATTGTGGAAGGCAACATCCCTGAGATCTTCCAGATGGACATATTTTCTGGGGAGCTCACTGCCTTGATTGACCTGGATTATGAGACAAAGCCCGAATATGTAATTGTGGTCCAGGCAACGTCTGCCCCCCTGGTCAGCAGAGCCACAGTCCACATCAAACTCATTGACCAGAATGACAATAGCCCTGTCCTCAGGAACTTCCAGATCCTCTTCAACAACTACATTTCCAACAGGTCCAACACCTTCCCTTCGGGGGTCATAGGGAAGATCCCGGCTTATGACCCAGATGTGTCCGACAGGCTCTTCTACACTTTTGAACGGGGCAATGAGCTGCACTTGTTGATTGTAAATCAGTCAAGTGGTGAGCTGAGGCTGAGCCGTAAGCTGGACAACAATCGTCCCCTGGTGGCCTCCATGCTGGTGACGGTCACAGGTAAGATATTTAAACTCTTTGGATGACTGTGATAATTTAAACATTTCCTAGAGATGTTCAGGTGGTTCCAGGCTGGAGACTCCAACATGTATCTTGTGGTGCTGAGTTTTCAGCATTTGGGCCATTATTTTACTTAAAATCTGAAAAAATAAAATAAAATAAATGTGGGTATGATAGTATCCATACTACTGGAGCATCTTGAAAAGCGTTTGAAATGTTAGGATGACAATGCTGTATAACAGCAAAGTGTTGCTATTTAGCTAGAAGATCAGTTCGTTATAGCTTTAAGCATGAGGTGCTCTCTCTAGTAAATGCTGGTATTTTTGATACACTGCATAGGATGCTGGCTTGGGAAGCACACTGCTTTTCCTGGTGGCTGAACAGACTGCTCCTGCTGGTTCCTAGAGGCTGCTGACCCCAGGGGCTGAATGTGCCATCTCTGTTTTGCTTTGAGCCCCTCCTAAGTCAGAGAGTGAGCCATTCCCATCCTTCAGGGCCTGAGCATGCTCTTGCCACTGTGCTCTCAGCTTTTGCTGATTCAGGGAGTGAGGGACCAAGCTTGGGTCTCAAACTCAGCCCCTTAAAAAATCTTTTTCAAATGTTTGCTGTTACCATTCCCCTTTTTGTCTTCAACTCCCTTTTTGTTCTCCCCACCCTTCCAAAAATAGTTCATGTTTCAAAATTCTGGTTTGGGAATATTAATACTACAAATACTTAGGGCTACATTTCAAAAGCAGCTTCTACAATTTTGAATTCATTTTTTGGAATCCAAGTTATTGCTTGCACAGAAATTGGGTGTAAAAGATCGCAGGCACAGTTTTAGAAGAGAGGTTTACAATGTATCCCCTAAATTGTCAGTGTAGGCCCTTGTGTGATGTGTATCCCCTATATTAATGTGTGTATCCATACTCACTTCCCCTGTGACATAGTGAGTTACTGTTATCCCCACTTTACAGATGTGGATCAGAGGCACAGATGGATTAAGTGACTTGCCCGAGGTCACACAGGAAACTGATGGCAGAACCAAATTTGAATGTAGATCTTGTGAGTCCCAGTCCTTTGCCTTTACCACAAGACCATCCTTCCTGCCTTGTAGAGGCTGTTTCTTGAAATACCAAATAACCTATGTGTGACTTGTAGAAGGAGGTGGGGGAGGTGTCCATTTGGAGGGTATCAGTGACACAGACTAAGTTATGTAGCTGTGTCTAGGGAGGCTTACATTATTCATGACTTTCCACAGATCCTCACCTTCCATCTAACCCTTCCTCCTCCTTCCCTCACCCTACCAGCTCATTTAGTGAGTGAGCTTGGAAAATAAGGCCCTTGTTCCTTTCAAAAGATGGAGTATGGGCTTTAAATGGTGATATGTTCAGTCCAGGCCAGCGTACTCAGCTCCAGCGCCTCACTAGATTGAGGTTCTTTAGGGGTTAATTGTAACTGCAGGGCAGGGTAATATCATATTCAGACACACACATGCACAGACTGATTACTAGAGATGGGGGGAGCCATGCTGACCTTTCTTGCTTCTGCCAGAGTATGTTTATGCAGGCTCTGCCTCCTAACACACTTAACCCTGCACAAAGGCAGGGGGAAATCACATTTCAAGGCCTTGCACTAAACTACCTTAGAACAACAAGGCTCTTGAAATTACCATGTAATTATTTTCCAGTGGAAGTGAGGCTAGAAAAAGCTAAGCTCACAGTGGCAAGAAGGATAAGAAAGAAAGCCCAGTCTTGCAGGAGGGGAGCAGAATGGAAAATGTGCCTTTTGTTGGTTTCAGTGGGCACTAGGGGTGTTTAGGTTTGGATCCTGCTTGTAAGAATATCACCTTCCTGTAGCCCTGGCATTTTTTATTATTCTGTTATTTACTGAGCACCATCCATGCACTTTATAAACATATAGTGATGGAAGGCCCAAAGCTCACAGTCAGAATCAACACAAAATTATAGTGACATCTAAAGAAAGGGCTAGGGGCATTTTGCAGATTAAAATGAACTTAAATTAAAATTTGATTACACTGTTCATTTCTATACAGTGCAGTCTTAAAGCTGCTGTACCAAAATGAACTTCCTTCTGTAACCCAAGTGCATTCATTTCTGAAGATCCACAGCAATAAAAGCACATTGGTAAGATACCCAGAGCTATTATCATATAACAGACCAAGAACGTTCCCAGTGTGGGAGAAGCTTTCATTGCTCTGCGTGGGTTTTTGGTCTCTTTCGTAAAATGCTAGAGGGCTACAGACTGGAAGGAAGGCTCGAATGTAGCACTACACTAAAGAATAGATTACCACTACACTGAATATATGAATATATGAAACAGAATATACCAAGTGCCTGTTCAGTCTCCATCTCTGTTTGGCTGCCAGCTGTATTTGTTATCTACTAGGATCGTGTCATTGGTAGGGTTAATATGGCGTGAGGAGGAAGGGAAGACTGTAATAGTACTAAAACAATATTATTCCACAGGGACTGAAATAACAAAACCACTGATAGGCAGCAAAAACAATAGACTTTGGCTCAGAGGCATAAAGTGTTTGAGTTGGAGTGGCAGGTCTCAAAGGGAAACGTACAGGAGTTTCCTGAGGGTGATTGGATGGATCCCCCTATAATGCCTCTGAAAGAACCAATGTCAGACCTACACTCTGTCCAAAGAAGGCTGGATGCAGCTCCCAATGGAGCCAATCATCATTAGTGTCCTCTGTGCATAAAACCCACTTTGGGGTTATTGCATCTTCATTTTAAGCATCTGCCACAGTTGAGCCAGGATACTGGATTAGATGAGCCATTGGTCTGACCTGGTATGGCAAGTCCTATGGCAGGCATCACTGCGTGAGCCTTTTCCTCGGAAGTGACAAGATCAAACCCACCATGCACAATAGCTAACTAGTTCATGGCAGCTAGCATTTTGCATGAAACTTTGTCTCATCAGTGCTTGAAATCTTTCACAGTGGGTATCAATGCACAAAACCTTCCACATCCTGGCAGGTGGTGAGAGTGCATGCCCAACTCAAACCAAAATGGGTTGCACTTTGGAGTCCGACTGTAGCAGTTGTTGCCCCTCCCAGACAGCTCTGGTGACTAGTCTTTACCAAGTGGCCAGGAGCCTGAGAACTTGCATCTGTCATCCGTGCCTCTGTTACTCCAGACTGCACAATTGTAATATGCTCTATTTAGGGCTACCTCTGAAGTCCACCCTGAAATGCCGGCTGGTTCAGTATGCAGGGCCTGGGTGGCTCACAATGAGTACATAACATTGTTCATTCACATCTCTGAATTAGACTCCTGTTTGCTTCTCAGTGCCATTCAAGGTGGTGGTGATGCTCTTTAAAGCTCGGAAAGGTCTGGGAACCAGTTATCTAAGGTGCCTCTTACCTTATACTTCACCATGGCATTTAAGATCAAATGGGGTGCATTTGTTGTCAGGTCCTTAGTTTAAACACTGAGTCAAATCCCTCTATTGAAGTCAATGAAGTTACCATAGGGCTGAATTTGTCCTCCATTGTTTGTTGCCAAGTTTTTCTCTGGAGAGGCCCTGCTTTTGGAACTTGCTCCCCTTGCAGGTCCATTATTAGTAACCTTTAGGGCATGGCGCAACACACACTTATTTAGGTTAGGTGTTAAGTAACAGTTTGGCAGTGTCCTTGGATATTATGTTTTAATCTCCATATTTAAAGCTGCCAAGGCAAGAGGCCCTGTAATTAATTTAGTGATAATACACTCCGCAAGTTAAATTTGACCAGATTCACAAGATCTCACAATTCCCCCAAATTATATATATCATGAACTTGAAAGAGCTGCTGATGCCTCCTGGAAAACAGAGAGGAACATTTACCTCAGAAACAATTCTCTCTTAGTTTCTCTTTCCTTTCATGCCTTACTCCTAAAGACATTTTCATAAAAAACACCAAGATCTTTCCAACACAGGCATCTCTCTTGCTCCTTATTCCCAAATGTGAATGTTGTGAATCTTTATTTGTGATGGCATCATCATCTCTTAGGCAACTGATTGTGAGGCTACAAACAGGATTATGACATGAGATGGGGAAAGAAACATCAGAGGCTGCTGAGCTCCTAAAAGACAAAGGTCCCAGAGGACATACAGAAAAGCTGGTGTTCAGGGAGAATTGTTTCTGAATAAAATGTTTTCTATGAGGCATTGATTCTTCTGTATCTTTGGTTTATGGGGCCTGGTGATTGAAGTGTTAGGAAAAACAACAGTAAGATTGTATATTCTGCATCCCTCGCTGTTTCTGCTTGGCGTGGCATTGGACACCAGAAAAAGAGACATTAAGCTATCATTGGGGGAAAGGGACTACTGAGACATTCAGGCTTGAGTATTAACCATAAACTGGGATATCCTGAATTGAACTTGTTCCCTGTACTTTGGAGATGGGCTCCAAGTGTGCAGCACTAGTCTCTGATGGCTGCTTCGTCAGGCAGCATTTGTCATGAGCAGATGTAACTGTGTCATAATGTAGCATCTAGTGATGTTCACTCTGGGGTGAGAGGTTTGAATGTGATTGGTGGTTGGCTTTCTGCTAGGTCCGTTGGCTTTCACTTACCCAGTATCTTTAACAGTATAGTGCCTACAGCTTCCACCATGGATGGACCCAAACCTACTGTTATGGAGGTGTTCTCTGGCAGAGTGGGACACAAAGCCTCTGCATAGCTCTCACACACTAACACTCTCTGCTCCAGGGTGCTGAATGACACAGCAAAGTGTGTATATGTTGCGGGGGGAGAAACCGAGGGAGCCCCAAGGCTTTGAGAAAAGAAGAGGCCCCAGTGTGACTGAAGAGGAGATAAAGATGCTAGGCTGCTTTAGCAAGTCTGGCCATGCTGCTCAACTCCTTTCTTCCCTCTCCTCTTCAGAGGGTGTTTTACAGAATGTGACTGCAATTTTATCTTCCATTCTCAGGCCATTAACTCAAGAGCAGCCTCTGAGACCTCACAGCCTCTCTTCACTTGCAAAGTTAGCCTGGGATGGTCCATCATAATGCAGCACTGAGTACTTCATGGACTGAAACAAGGCCAGGCTGGTAAATGAATGGAGAAGAACCCTCCCTGACCCCCCTCAAATGAGATCTAATCATCTCAACCTGTCTGAAAGGAGAAAGAGCGGTGTAGGTGTGGGACAGGGATAGGAGGTGGTACAGCTTGGAAGAAGAATGGGAAGTGAGGAGCTGACAACTGTTTCCTCTCAGGCCATATAGATGGGTATCTCCTCTGGGAATAGGTGGGTAGAGTGGGTGGCTGAGCAGCTTTCCAGCTGTATAGATGGCTCTCCCTTGGGTAAGTGAGAGAGACAAGGTGGGTGAGGTAGTATCTTTTATTGGACCAACTTCTGTTGGTGAGAGAGACAAGTGTTCAAGCTACACGGAGCTCCTCTTGGAAAGCTTGTCTCTTTCACCGACAGAAGTTGGTCCAATGAAAAATATTACCTCACCCCGCTTTGTCTCTCTAATATCCTGGGACCAACCCATCTACAACAAAACTGCAAACACCTGGGACATTCAGGCATGCAGGCCTATCCAGGGCCCCTGTTCTCTCAGGATAGTTGGGTTTATCCTGAGGGGGTGGAGCACTTTGATCTGCTCCCTCAGTCTCTATAGCTCTATACCTCTCCAGCTTTGTATGTGGTTATTGTAAACCTCAATTCAATGCAAAAGTAGCAATCCCTCCTCCCTGCTGCTGAACCTGGGTTTGCCCTGAGGCTGGAAACTCTCTTTCCTGCCTCTCCTCCCTACCTTCCCTGTGGGCAAGTTTCCAGGACACACCTCTTTGTAGGACAAGAATAGTCACCAATATCTGGCTCGCCATCCATTCACCAGGGCCGGAGTTAATCAGAATGGCTGAGGAGTCTGTGATTAAATGGTTCCCAGGGGTGTTAGTGCCTCCAGTCAGCTTTGGGGTTTCTTTGTTTTTTTGGAGGGTCATTCCCTGAGCCATCTGCGTCCCCTTAATGTGGCAGGGACAGGGAGGCCAGGCAAAGGCCTGAGCTCCATTACAGGCAGTACTGTCAAGTGGGATGCATTGTGTTGTGCAGACAGTGAATACTGAACAGCCCACATGGGGTCACTTGGACTAGCCCCCCCCCCCCTTGTGTAAAGCAGGGGCTGGGTGGTATGTCACAATGAACAGATCTTCGGGCTGGGGCAAGCCGGGAATGCATTGTCAAGGCCTGGTGGAGTCTCTATCACCGCTTTGTGCTTCAGAAGCACCATCTATGGTCTGGATTCTGGTATCACTTGTTGTCAGACGTGAAATGAGTTTGCCAGTCTCCGTGTCATCCCTGGTCTGCTGCACTAATATGGCACAAGGCCATTCTGTGAGGACAGGGGGAAATAGGGGATCCTCCAGAAATCTGGTCTCAGGCACATTCCATTTGTGGGGAAGTGCCCCTCGGAATGACCATCCCAGCACTTGGGTGAGAAGGGCTGATTCTACACAGTCCAAACTGTCACATTACTGGGATCCCCTTTCATTGAGTCTGAGTTCCCCTCAGGAGACATCAGGGCTGCTTTTTCATCTCCCAGGTCTCCAGAGATGAGGGAAGTCCTGAGAGGAGTCCAACGCTGTCTGCCCCACTAGCTGAGTTATCATTTCTGTAGCACGGGACACATGCAGGGCACTTCACACCGGGTCAGATATGCTAAGCAGAAACATAGGAGCAGCTGCTGGGCAGCTGCTGCACCACGTGGGGAATTCCCTGTTTCATCACAGCTTCTGGGACCCACTGGGTCGATCAGTCTGAGGTGTTGACAGTCCCGCTGTCTAATGCTGGATAGACGCGTCATCCCTTTCTCCCCAGGCACACATCAGCCACTGGGAGAGCCACTGGGAGAGAGCTCACTGCTCCCTGAGCACATGAGCATTATTTAAGAGGCAGTGAAGGCTTGAGGGGGGTGCAGAGATCTGTGGGCATCAGGTGTAGAGTGATGGAAGGGGGCCCAAGCAGCATACTTGGGGGGTGGGCAGAAGCCCCTTGTTTCTCCCTCCTTAGGCTCTTTCTGCCTGGGAGTGCTGATGCAGCTACAGTGACTTTTGTTGCCTCTCCCTTCCCATGTCTCTCTGCCTCCTACTCACCATAGCCTGAAGGCAGCAGTTCAGGGCTCAAATACAGGGCAGTGGGGATGAGGGGCATATCCCAAGTCTAGCCAGCAGCATCTGAATGGGGATGGAGAGCTTGTTTCCTTCATCCAAAGGCTTCTCTAGACAGGTGCTAATTGTGCTTCCCAGCCTCAGGGCAGACGAGGCCAAAGCCAAGACACCCAGCCCCCTGCCTCCAGTCCAGCATGTCACCTTCTCACTGCTCAGAGGTTCTGCTGCCAGTCATTCTCTTGTCTGACCCAGAACTCAGACCCTCCTCAGCTAAGCTCTAACAGCCATAAATCAGGTACACGCCCCCTGCCTATTGATTGGCACTGAACACTATGTGCGCATAGTGAAGGGTGCTCCTCTGTCTATGGGTGGGAGCCAACTGGGACGGAACCAACCAAACACACACATTGTATTTGCAATTACTGGAAAAGAAAATGGACAAGGAAAGAGGAGGCAAGGGGCCTGCAGTACACAGTCTCAAATCCCCTCCCTTCCTCCAGACAGTGGGCTGCAATGCAAGGTCCTAACAACCTCCTTCTCACGTGGACAAAGAGGCTGCCATGCTGGGACCCCAGCCCCTCCTGATTCTGACAAGGGTACTATAGGGGATTTCAAAATCAGTGCTAGAGCAACAACCTCCCTGAAAAGCTGATTGACGAAGCTGAGCAGAAAGGGCCAAAGGGCTGCTGTTTATTTGGAGACCTTCATATCTAGGGCTTGTAAAAAATCCCATTTAACATTTCCTCTCTGCCTGGCACCATGCATCCCCACGTGCCTGTGACAGAGTGCTAGGAGCCTAGAACCGAGGGTATGGCTACACTGCAAAATAACCCTGTGGCAGCAAGTCTTGGAGCCCAGGTCAATGGACTTGGGCTTGTGCTACAGGGCTAAAAGCAGCAATGTAGACATTCCCACTCAGGCTGGAACCCAGACTCTGAGACCCTCCCCCTCGCCAGGTTCCAGAGCCCAGGCCCCAGCATGAGCATGAATGCCTACCCTGCTAGACCATGAGCCCTAGGAGCCTGAGTTAGTTGCCCTGGGTTCTGAGACTCACGGCTGCACGGTGTTTTTTTCCAGCATAGATGTCCCCTAAGCCAACATACTAGCTACTTCCCTCAGGGAATGGATTTAATTGGGGAGGCTGGGTGCTCAATGACTTAATTAGGCAGCAGGCTGATGAGCTAATGAGAGCAATCAGCCTGTCAGCTGGGAACAGTTAAAGCACAGGAAGGATGGGTAAGGGAATGCAGCAGGGTATGATCTTGCCCTCCCTCTCCCCAGGGTGGACTGAGAGGACATGTACTTCTAATTGTATGTTGTTGCACAGGGCTCTACTGGTGGAGGGAACCTAATGAAAAGCACTGGGGTCTATAAACTCAAAAGCATGCAGCCTGTTTGTGGTGGTCTAAAGGGCAGAGAAGGCAGCCTGCTAGAGTGCCTCACCACCTCACTACCCTAAGTACCCCTGAAATGGCACGACCACCACCTTTGGGGTGGGGAGGAAGCAGTCAACATCCAGCACCTGCAGGGAAGAGGAATGGGGCAAATTTCAGTTCTTCTGAAAGTTCCCAGGGATCTGTCTTGTCCGTACAGGACGAACGGGAGCTCAGCTTTTAGGGTCTGGTATGAAAAGACTCACTCACTGTAGAGTGGGTGGTGCTCAGTTACCCCAACGGAGAGGAAGAGCTGGCATTTGGGTGTTTCACAGCCCTTGACCATTCCTCTAACTTCTGAGGTCTAGATTTCCAAGCTAGACTGATGGTCCTGTGGACTGAAGGCCTCTCTCCTACAGAGCAAAACAGCGGTGGGGGAGGCTTCCCACCCACCACCTTCTGCCAACAGAGAGACGCCCTGTAACGATCAAAGCAGAGTTTATGCTCCAAGGCCTAGCCAGTCTTTGATTTCTCTGACAGATGTGGCCTTTGTGACTCAGAAACCTGTCCACCAGTCCCCAAATCCATTTCACCCAGGGGCCACCAAACAGCCATCCAATTCTGACAACTTCTTGTCACCGCATTCTTGTCTGGGATTCCAAGTCCACCCAACAAGCAGGAGGAGAGCACACATTCAGGACACCCAAATGGAGGGGCTCTTGGTTAGATCACGTTGCCTCTCTCCCTGAGACCTAAGCAGGTAGAAAGCATCCTATTGGTAGTGGTTGGAGCCCGAGTTGTTTTCTGGCCTACGCCAGCCTGTGTTAACCTCTATTCATACTGGGCAGGTGGCGATGGTTCCCTCCATTATCCCCACCGCCACCTCCTCTGCGTCAGATGGAGTCAGCAGTGGGGGCTTCACAAGGAGAATTCAGGGGAGATTTTCTGCCTCAATTCCACATGAAATGTAACGAGTTGGATTTAAAATGAAAAGCAAGCCCCCAAGCCATGCACCAGGAGATTAGCTCCTAGGTGATTGCTATGGTGCTTCTCCCCCCACCACCCCATTACCCCGTCTTTCTCAGCCCTGTTTGAATCTTATCTCCAGTGCTGACGTCTGTGGGGGAGGCTTCCACCGGAATTTTCAGGGTTGCAGAAAAGCAGTCACCTTTGAGAGCGAGAGAGAAAAGGGAGAAATTTCAATCTTTAAATCCTCCCAAGTGCTGAACTTCAAACGGGGCTGAGGAAATTAAAGAGCTGGTGTCTCGGCGCAGCAGCCCTGGAGAGAGCGAAACAATACAGACAAGTTGCACAGGCAGCTCAGAGGCAGAGTGGGCCTGGTGGGGGCTGGAGAAGTGTTGCAGTGAAATGGGGAGCTTGGTACTTAGATACGTTGGCCCTTCATCTCCTGAGACTGAGCTTCCAGTTAGAGCTCAGGAGGGTTTGCAGCTCCCAGTGCTGCCGACAAACCTACAACCTCAACCTCCGATGTGGCCATTTGTGACAGATTGTGCTGGGCTCCATGATTTGGAGCCTTTAACAGGGATTGGACTGAGTCCCCCAAACTCATTTCACTTGTGAGATCTGACTGCAGCTGTCTAGTGGAGTGTCAGCCCTCTTGCGCATCCCAGCAACAATGCCCATTGGTTGTATGTAATGCATGGAAGCCCAGGTTATGTCAGTGCTGCAGGAGATAGCAAATGCAATTATCTCCTATTCGCCAGGCCTGGCAGCACAGACACAGAGCGAGGTGCTGACAATATCTTCCTGCTGTGCTGTCCCTAGGATACAATGGCTCTGTCTGCACCAAGAACTGCCCGTGACCCTGGCTCTCCCTTTCACAAGGCCATGACATGAACAATGTGGGGGAGACCAGAAGGCCTTTTGGGTCCCCCCCAAACCTTCCACTGAGAACACAATGATGCTTCGCTGAGCAGGAGCATTTGGAGGGTGGAAAAGAGATTATTAATGTGAGTTAAAAAGCTCTGTGCACTTACACTAGTAATTAAGGCAGCTCCCCCCTTGGAAATGGTAGAAGACATTCTGACTGTTGCATGCGGGCCGCATCTCGCCTTTGGTGTGGTGTCCTGCAAATGGAGCAGTTACACTGGTTGAGGATCCAGAGGTGCTTTGTTATAGCCGAGAGGAGCAGGCAGCATGGGTTATAGATAGGCAGAGTAGCTGCGAACTCATCTTTCAGTTTTCAGCTGCAGGAAAAAATATGAAAGGTGTATAAATTAAAGCACAAAGAGGGCGGAGATGTATGGGCCAGAGCGTAATGACTTGGCTTCTTATTCTCCGGAAGCTCTTTTGCTGGAGAGAACCATTCCATCACAATCACTTTGTCCTGGGACTGCTGCTATCACAGGCCCTACTATTGTGCATGGGATACAGAAGAGGGAAAGGCTAGGAAGGAGCCCTCAGGGAAAAGGTAGAGCTCCCCTCTCCTCCAGGCCCTGCCACAGCTCTAGGGGTAGTGACACAGCAGGAAGCTGTGTGCAGAGAAACTGAGTCCTGTGTCTCTAGCAGGTTGGCTGTGCAGGAGAAAGTCCCTGCATCTCAGCTGTGTGATTGTGTGTGGTGAGGGGAGCTGAGGTTGTTGGGCTGGGCCACAATCCTTTTGGGGCACAATCTAATGATGCTGCAAACAGCAGCATCCCCTGGGAATCGGGAGTATCCGGGAAAAAGCAGGGCGGGTGGCTGCACCAGTCTGGGGAACAGGCTGCTGTGAGTTCAGCTTGAATGCATCAGTGCACTGTAGAAGACAGGGCCGTGAGGCCTGGCAGAATTGGGTTGATGGGCAGGTCTAGGAGGCTGCTGTTTGTGTGAGCTCAGGCAGATCATCGTGCCAGCAACACTGAAACCTCCAAGGAGAGTCACTGATGCATAGTCTATGTCGTCTTAGCACAGCTGGGGGATTGATAAGGATGTCATTGCTTGGGGGGGAAGGGGGGGCATTCCAGCAAGACCACCCAGAGCCCTCCCAGAGCCCTGAGTCCGTTTGCATCAGTTCTGGGATGGTTCTGTGTCCCCCTCTATCTGGGCTCTAGCATTTGCTAGGCACCAATATACTAACACCCTCCGCAAATGGTAACTCTTGGAAGAGGGACCTTCAGAGGAGTGTCCTGAGGGACCTGCAGCTTCTCGAGTTTAGGATATTGGCCTGCAGGTGCCCATTGCTGATTTAGCTCCTCTGAAGGGTCCAAAGGCACTATCAGAACGTGCCCCCCCAGTTGCTGTAGGGGCTCTCCAGGGCATGGAAGGAAGGTTAAGAAAAGGGACTGACAGTGCGTGGGGCTCCCCAGTGCTGCAGGAGTTCCCTGGTGGTCCACAGCAGGGTGAGTGGGAGGAGGGGAAGCAGTTGCAGAAGGTGGGGTTCCCTCCCAGACCATGTAAGTTGTCCTAGTCACAGGGGCACAGCCCCATAAATCCACTCGCATGTCTTCGCTTTTCCTGCTGAGATAAATGTTCCCTTTGAACCCTAAGCTATATCATAAATCAGAGCTCTCCTCCCTTGTGTGTGCTGAGTCCCGAGCCTCAAGATATTCCTTGAACTTGGCACAAAAATGTTAACAATAGTGTGGATTAAAGATGCCCTGTGTTCCTGTGAAAGGGAATGTGCGAGGCCATTCCTGGGGATCCATTTTCCTGTCAGACGCCAGGCCCAATCTTTCTGCAGCAGACAGGGGAAGAGTAATGCCCCTTTCAGGAAACCGATCAAGGCTCTTTCAAGTGGTGCTTTGCAGAGATGATCACACTGGCTCAGGAAGCGGAAAGGGAGGAGATCAGAGGGAAGGACACTGGTTCTGAAGCCTTCAGGCCTTTTGTGTGGCTATAGGGGACCAGCTCCATCCGTTTCCCAGCCCTCTTCCTGTGTTAGCACTTTTAAGGGATATTGGGGTTGGAGGCAGGGTGGCTGAGCTTGGTTTCAGGTGCAAGTCACCTCCCCTGGTCCAGCGAGGTGCTGCTTTGGCATGAGTTGCTGCAGCCGTTCTAAACACTGACGCTGGTGTGAATATTGGCTCACCCGGGCCAGTCTTGTTGCTGAAGAAGGTTTGTTTTTAAATCCGGAGTTTCCCAGAATCTGTGTTGCATATGGTGCTGAATCTGATACCCGCATGCAGCTTGTCGCTGCCCAGAGGAGAAGGTCAAACCACAGCCGCCCAGGGAGGAGGCAAGTGAGGAATAGCACCTTGTACGTGTGTAGCGTAAATGCCAAATGGCACCAGGGCCGTTGTCTAGTAAGTCTGAAGACGGATTGTTCCATTTGATGGTGAATTGCAAGTTTTCCTATGATTATTATAAAACATTCCTATAGCATTGTAAATTTCCCCACTGCCTCGCTGAGCATCAGCAGAGCACATGCCCTGCCCTGAAGAGCTTCCTGGCTCAAGAAGAGAAAAATGCACAAGGGGCAGGAAGATGTGGGGGGTTACTCATGAAGAGAAGAAGGGTCAGATTCATCCACAGTGTAACTCAGCTGACGTCACTAATGAGCGGGGCCTGAAGGGAGCAGGGGTTGTGGGAAGAAGCATCTTCCAGGAAAAAATTTGAAGGAGGAAAGGGATGGGCCCCCTCGTTGGGTGTGGGGTGTGAGTGGGCTGGACTTGTGATCAAATGGGGCATTGGAATATTTCCTGACAAAGCCACTAATCGACATCATTAAACCACCCCCAACGAGCGGCGGTAGCTATGTCGGAGGGGAGAGCATTTCTGTTGGTGGCACTTATGTCACTCAGAGGGGTGTTTTTTCACACCCCCGAGCAATAGCAATTGTACTGACAAAAGTGCTAGTGTAGACATAACAGAAACCTACTTTTCCCTAGTTAGATCAGGGAAGGTTAAAAACAGCCATACTAGGGACCAGCAGGCTTAATACAGGGTAGGGTAGTTAGCAGGATGGAAAACTATAGCCCAGGGCGCTCCTGATGAATAAAGAACCCATGGCATTTTTGCAAGATTCAGGGTGTTAGTCTCATTGTCCTGACAAAACCCCAACTGGGTAATTATATTCTTCTATTCTATGGCTAAACCCTAACTTGGCCCTATCTACCTACCTTCCCACTCATCACCATAGTACCTAAGTTCTAAGCCCTTCCTGTGCTAAACTCTTGTGTCGTGTTGCTGGGAAGTGCTGCTGCATTCCACCCAAAGCTAGGTGTGTTTTAGTGGTAGGGAAAGTGGAGTGATGCCGAGTCTAAAGTCGAGGGAAGCTCTGTGTCGGCTGCCAGGAGCAGCCTGGGCACCAGGGGGAAGAGGCAGCCAGCTCAGAATGTACAGTGTGTGGAAAGTGATCCCCACATGAATTGAATTCTGTGAAATAGTTGAAGCTTTGAAATGCCCTGTAGAAACCAGTTAATAACAATGGAGTAGTAACAGTAAGAGCCTGCCTTGTGGCCTTATGTTCTCCTGTCTGCATTGCCATGCAGGCAGGCCCTGGGGGGTGGAGGGGGACAGTCTCTCACTGCCAGGGAGACTCCACACCATCCCTGCTGGCCTTTGAAGGGAGTCCCATGCAGCCCATTGCCTTGACTGCACGTAGCTCACTGAGATCTGCGGCTTAGAGGAAGGGTCCCTCTCTACTGTCATTCCAGAGGAGGCAGGCTTGCCCCTGAGCATTTGGTGAGCTGATGGCTCTGAATCTGAAGTCATGCGGATGCTGAGTGTTAGCTGCTAGTAGCCTGGACCCCAGGGGGAAGGGGCAGCCAGCTCAGCATGGTCCATGGATGTGCACAGAACTGTGCATGGAACAGGATCCCAGGGGCTGGAGTTTGTTTGCAAGAAAGATAAAGATAAAAGAGAATAAAACAATTCAAGTTGGGGAAGGAAGGAAGAGCAGAGTGAGATGGGGAGCAGATGAAGAGGAGGAGGAAGGAAGCAGTGAGACAGGCATAGAGCCTTTGAGACCCAGAAGAGAGGAAGGGGATGGGGAGGGAAGGGGAGAGGGAAAAGCAGACAGAATTAATTGTCAGAATACTAGTAGCCAAAACACATTGAAACCCTGTTATCTGCTCTTAGCTCCTGCCACCCCAGTGCTTGCTTAGTCCTCAGACCCTCCCCCAGCTGTGCCCATGGCTAGCCAGCACTATTGCTTGCTCACTTTTCTGAGCACCCAATTTGCTCCCAAGTGTGCAAACATCCAAATCAAACAGAAGCTTAGTGGCAGACTCTGCCCAGGTCCAGTGTGTGCTGAGCACAGCAGGCATGCGTTCAGGTTGCCTCTGGTGCATACTTTGTTTATATTGTGACGAAGCGGGACTGTTCTTAATGTTTCCTCTGAATAGTGTGGGGGTGCCTCAGTTTCCCCCAGGCAGTTCTTAAGTATCTAGGTGGTGGGGTAAGGGTGTATGATCACTGCAGAGCCCTAGAGGGCAGGTGTGTGCAGGGGTCTGGACACAGAGAATGGCCGACACCCTGTTTCCTGGCAACTGATGGCCTGGGCCCTTCCCCCTGCAAGGTGAGAGCTAAAGGGTTGGAGAACAAAGGAATCAGGTGACCTCCTGGCCCAGGAAAGGAACAAAGCCCAGGGGAGAAGGGGATGGAGGGAGTTTTCCATTTGGGGCTGGCTGGGACATGGAGTGAAGTGCAGATGTGGTTGTCTGGCTCACTGCCCCCCAAAATGGACCCAGCTGAGGGGTCCTGTTCTCTGCACCTGCAAGCTCTGTTTTAGACCATGTTCCTGTCGTCTAATAAACCTCTGTTTTACTGGCTGGCTGAGAGTCACGTCTGACTGCGAAGTTGGGGTGCAGGACCCTCTGGCTTCCCCAGGAGCCCGCCTGGGTGCACTCGCTGTGGGAAGCACACGGAGGGGCAGAGGATGCTGAATGCTCCGAGGTCAGACCCAGGAAGGTGGAAGCTGTGTGAGCTGTGTGTTCTGAAGACAGGCTGCTCACAGAAAGGAGACTGCCCCAGAGTCCTGACTGGCTTCATGGGGAGCAGTTCCACAGCATCGCCCAGGGACTCTGTGACATATATATATGGGCCTCATGTATTCTTTGATTCCATATATTAAGTGGTGGCACAGAATCATGCTCCAGAATCTCAGCTATCATTTAAAAAAGAAAAAAATCTAGCCCTCATGGTAGCAAGGGAAGCCTTCCAAATGTGACCTGAACGTAATCAGTGCAGGAATGTCTGCCTGAGTCTGCAGAGTGCCTGAAACAATAACTCTGTAGTGGAAGTGCCCTCTGACTCTCAGTGGAGAATTAATTCTCAAACTTAATTATGACAGTTTAAATGGCACCATTGCTGACTATTTTACTGTCAATCATTTGAAAAGTAACATCCTGAGGCCGCAACCCACGCTGCCCTACTCAACTGCCAGAGACTCAGCTTCCCTCTGACAGCTTCTGTGGTGGTTGTGGTGTGTTGTTAGTACACCGGTCGGTGGCACACTGGGAATTGTACATGCAGAGGTAGTGTAACAAACAGGATAATCAATATCCACGGCATGCATCCGATGAAGTGAGCTGTAGCTCACGAAAGCTCATGCTCAAATAAATTGGTTAGTCTCTAAGGTGCCACAAGTACTCCTTTTCTTTTTGCGAATACAGACTAACACGGCTGTTACTCTGAAAAATATCCAGTTAAATACCAGTGTGGGAAGGGCTGTGCTAAGTGGGTTGTTCACACTGAACACAGTGACACCCTCCACTATTCAATGTATCAAAAGTTGTTGCAGAGACTTCTCTCTGTGTGCTGGAGTAGCCACAGAAATTAGGCCTGGCCATGGGGTTTAGGCCAAGCTTGGAGTGGGATCTGTGGAGCCCTGGGTACTCGTGGATAGGGCCCTACCAAATTCTTGGTCCATTTCGGTCAATGTCACGGTCATAGGATTTTAAAAATCACAAATTTCATTATTTCAGCTATTTAAATCTGAAATCTCACTGTGTTATAATTGTAGGGGTCCTGACCCAAAAAGGAGTTGGGGGTGGGAGGGGGGTTGCAGTCCTACTATCCTTACTTCTGCGCTGCTGCTGCTGCTGGCGGCTCTGCCTTGAGAGCTGGGCAGCTGGAGAACGTCAGCTGCTGGCCCGGAGCCCAGCTCTGAAGACAGAGCCACCAGCAGCAGCAGTGCAGAAGTAAGGGTGACATGGTATGGTATTAAGTGTCAGAGGGGTAGCGGTGTTAGTCTGGATCTGTAAAAGCGGCAAAGAGTCCTGTGGCACCTTATAGACTAACAGATGTATTGGAGCATAAGCTTTCATGGGTGAATGCCCACTTTGTCGGATGCATGTCATCCGATGAAGTGGGCATTCACTCACGAAAGCTCATGAACCAATACGTCTGTTAGTCTATAAGGTGCCACAGGACTCTTTGCCGCTTTTGTGGTATGGTATTGCCACCCTTACTTCTGCGCTGCTGCCTTCAGAGCTGTGCACCCGGCCAACAGTTGCCGCCCTCTGGCTGCCCAGCTCTGAGGGCAGTGCAGAAGTAAGGGTAGCAATACTGCAACCCCCCTAAAATAACTTTGTGATCCCCCTGCGACTCCCTTTTAGGTCAGGACCCCCAATTTGAGAAACGCTGGTCTCCCCCCATGAAATCTGTATAGTATAGGGTAAAAGCACACAAAAGACCAGATTTCATGGGGGAGACCAGATTTCACAGTCCATGACGTATTTTTCATGACTGTGAATTTGGTAGGGCCCTACTCGGAGCTCTATCCCACTCATGCCCTCATGAACCAGTCAAACTGTTGCCGTGCTCTAATGTTTCCCTTGTCTCTTCTGCAGATGGGATCCACAGCGTGACAGCCCAGTGCGTCCTGCGTGTCATCATCATCACAGAGGACATGCTAGCCAACAGCATCACAGTGCGGCTGGAGAACATGTGGCAGGAACGCTTCCTCTCGCCGCTGCTCACCAGCTTCCTGGAGGGCGTGGCCACTGTGTTGGCCACACCCAAGGAGGATGTCTTCATCTTCAACATCCAGAACGACACGGATGTGGGTGGCTCGGTGCTGAACGTCAGCTTCTCAGCGCTGGCTCCCCGGGGTGGCCACTTCTTCAGCTCGGAGGAGCTTCAGGAGCAGTTGTACATGAAGCGCATGACTCTGACCTCCGTCTCCATGCTGGAGGTGCTGCCCTTCGATGACAACGTCTGCCTGCGGGAGCCATGCCAGAACTACATGAAGTGCATCTCCGTGCTCAAGTTTGACAGCTCGGCCCCCTTCATCGCCTCCCCATCCACCCTCTTCCGGCCCATCCACCCCATCACAGGCTTGCGCTGCCGCTGCCCCCAGGGCTTCACTGGGGACTACTGTGAAACCGAGATCAACCTGTGCTACTCCAACCCCTGCCATAACGGGGGCATCTGCACCCGCAGGGAGGGTGGCTACACCTGCATCTGCCACCAGCACTTCACAGGTAAGTGCTTGATCCCTGCTGAGGTGGAGGGGCAACGCTGTGTTGTGGGCAGGGCTCTGCCAGGCCTGGCCATCAGTGGGGAAGAGGGTCTCTGCTATCCCAGGATAAAGAGTCCTGCTTTCTGACCAGTCTTTGCCACACACCTTTCCAGCAGCAGTAATCCTGGTTCTTCGCTCTGTAAAGCAGTCTCCTGGGTCCTTCCCATCCCCCTCGCTCCTGAGGAATCAGCTGCTAGTGCTGCAGACTTAGTGGATTCTGCTGCTTTGAGTCTGTAAATGTCCCCTGGCTTGTGTTTTGCTGGTTTAACCAGGAGGGGAGGCACTAGGTACAAAATGCTGTGGCCCTATGCCTGGCACCAGCCCTGACAAGAGAATCAATGCCAAGGGAGCTCCCAGCTCTATGGAGCTGTTTGTAACAAGGCTGAAACCCTTTGACTAAAGCAAAATGCCTTGTCCTAGCCTGGTATGTCAGGAAG
Source organism: Lepidochelys olivacea (assembly GCF_965140295.1). NCBI lineage: Eukaryota > Metazoa > Chordata > Testudines > Cheloniidae > Lepidochelys > Lepidochelys olivacea. The sequence continues at coordinate 24,415,993 of NC_140417.1, read as the reverse complement.
TGGGGATTTCAGGGTTACCTCATGGAGAGGGGACTCTCTCCTCTTCTCTCAATCGCTTTCCCAGGGGCTGGGGAATGTCCATGGGATGGGGAGGAAAGAGGCAGCTGTTTCTGCTCATCCTCCCAGTTGCTCATGGCTGCAATGCCACAGATGTTCCAGGCTGGCAGACATGACACTCAGGTGCCTCCCACACATGGAATCCACCCTCAGCTCTGCAGTGGCTGGAGCTTTCCATCCTCAGCAGCCTCTTGTCCCTGACAAGTCAGAAAGTTTCATTTCACTTGGGGAAATCAAACTGCTGAGGAGCCTGCTCCTCTGAGCCATTGCTGCAGGGTGCACGAGGCAGCAGTCGGGACACTTGTGAAGGGGGCTCCAGCCTGTGACGGTCACACAGTGCTGCTGGCAGAGATGCCCAGATCTATCGCTCAGCTTCCGGCGCATCCCCCCAGCCAGTCAGTTTATCAGCATCTGGCAGAGCCACTCAGTGCATTTGGGTCCCTTCCCCCAGCAGGTGGGAGGGCAGGGAGGGAGTCATTCTTAGGAGGGGAAGTAAGGCTGGCTGGTGCATGGCATATTCCACAGGGGGAAATGTGGAGACCGAGCATCACTCCAGAACTGCCAGCACCCCTGCTGCTTGGGAAGGAATGGAGAGGTTGAGTTGTGCTGTCCATCAGGGAAGGAGATTCTAATAAGGGTGTAGAGGCTGCTGGGCTGAAATCTGTACCCCAGTACTGAATCTGTACCCCAGTGCCAGCCCCCAGGAGCATGAGGAACAGCTCGCACTGCAGGAGTGTGACCGGGACTGGGGAGCACTGGCAGAGCTGTGGTGGGCTGGGCCAGGTCTGGAAGAGTGGAGGTGCTGCAGGTCAGGAGTGAGGGGCCTTGCAGAGCTGTGTGGGGATACTAGGACTGCAGTAGACAGGGGTGTTTTTGGTCAGGACTGAGGGACATGGGAAGAGGTGCAAGGACTGGACTAGCAGAGGTGTTGGCCTCCTAAACTAGCCCTGTGCTTGCTGCATGGAGAAGTGGAAAGGGAGCCTGTGGCTGCTGGTGGAGTGAGGATCTCATTGGCTGGCTCCCAGGCCTGTGGCTCCCCTCAGCTGGGAAGAATTGCTGTGGGGGATGGGGGGTAGCAGATGGCAGGGTTGTGAGCAACTCCTGCATTGTGGTTACTGGTGAGATAAGCAAAGTCAATAGTAATTAACCCCCAGCATTTAAAGTGTGAACAGACATTAGCAGAGGGGTTAATGAGCTCGTTTCTCTGTCACTTCCCGCCATCTCCCCATCCCCCACAAACAGCCGGGCAGGTAACAGGACCTAGTGCCGGGTGGTTCCCTGCTCGGCTCTGGAAGCCCCAAGGAGACAAAATGGGAAGAGGCAGCTTCCCCCTCACCCTCCGTCCCAGGTTCTCTCTGTCCGTCTGCTTGTCTAAGTGCTTCCATGGCCCTTATCACCTCATTTCCCAACCCCTATCGCCTGCTCTGTCACCTGAGCCCAGCTCTGAGCATTATCCCCTGGGCTGGTCAAAGCCTTGTCAGGGCTGATTGCCATGGGCAAGCATAGCTCAGCCGGCGAGTAGGGAGAGGGAGTGTCAGCCTGCTGGGAGGGCCTGGCCGGTAGCCTGGGCCAGCCAGCACCTGTGTGCACACAGAGTGCATTGCCCTGCCTGGGTGTGTGCAGCAGCCAGAAACTGTTGCAGATTGGGCCTTTGGATGTGAGCAGGGCCAGGCCAGTGCCCAGGACTCGCCCCCTCCTACTCCTAGCTCTGTTCCTTCTCCCTCAAGCACAGGGTTCTCATGGGCTGTCCATGGCCCATTGCTCTCTCCCTTTCCTTCGCAGGAGCGTGTCTCCAGCCTGGTTACACACCCATCTGGATAGGAGTCCCTCCAGGTCTTTCCAGGACCTGGGCCTTCCACTGGGCTCTGTGCTCCCCACATTGGTTTGCTCTTGTCCTGACCCTGTGAGCTTTAATGACCCCAATGACCTAGCTCCCTGCATGCTGATTCCCTCGGAGTAATGAGTTGGGGACTCTCCTGGATCGCTGTGCACTGGGAAGGATGCTGGGGTGGCCCTGGGTTTCTGTGCTCACTAGAATCAGGCTGCTTGCCCCACAGCATGTCGCCAATATGATGTAGCCCTATCCCATTCGAGGGCTGTTTGATTTGTGCCGATATGTGTCACCAGGGGAGGCCTGTGCGATGGGCCCAGGCTAATCCTAGGCTGAACGTCAGCACCCAGAAACGCATTCTGGGGATGGCCCTGGTTGTGCTCCTTCAGCACAAAGAGGGTGGGCTAGTGTTGGGAGGGAAGTGAATAGCTGTTGCACCTGAGTTCCCTGAAGATGAGACAGGTATGGGGCAGTACTCCAGAGGCAGCCCTGGGTGGGTGTGGGGGACACTTGCTGTTGTGTGGGGGAAGGGCCAGTGTAGTAGATACCACAGAGGAGAGACAGACCAAGAGGGGAGAGTAGAGAGTCCAGGACTGCAAGCCCTGGGCTCTGAGGAGCTCTGGAACCTGTGACCACTTGAGGAAGAGGGGAGGAGAGTGAGGACTTCCCAGCCCTCCAGTTGGGATGAATAAAACATGGCTGCTGCTTCCTTCCTTCCAACCCCCCTCCTCCCACAGTGCCGGCTCAGAGGAATACATTACTGATCCCATCAAAGGGAGGGAGGGTGCTTTCATTTCAGAGACAATGAAAAATGTCTCTGGTTCCCTTGGGTGCATGGCTGCCTGTTCCCAGATTTAAAGTGACAGGAACTCCCCCTTTGATAGCTGCATGGATCAGCCTTGATCTGTGGTAGAAGGGAAACACAGGGCGGGGGAAGAGAGAACAGGGGGCTGATGCTGCAAACCTACAGCAGGCAGGGCAGGTGTGTGTGGGAATCCCCCGTCCTCGCAGCGGGGTGCTGAAGAGGGCTCCGACCCGGTTTGCAGTTTGCAGCTGTGGGGGCTTAGACTGCAGATACCAGGATGTGGGGATTCCCAAGGGGCATGTGGTGTCTGGCTCCACCCCTCTGGAAAGGCTGTGAGGTTCGTCCTGAGCGGAGGCACAGTGCAGGGACAGACGTTTCCAGATACTGTGTGGTGTGGCGTCATTACAAATATAACCCGGCTGAAAGGGGCGGTGGCTGGCTTGGGGGCGGGGCACTAGACATAGTACCTTCCGCGTCCAGTGCTCCCCTTCCAAGGGGGGCTCAGGTCATTGGGCCTGGCTGTTCCAGGGGCTGGAGGAAAGAGACAGGGCCTTTCACCTGCAGGCCACCAGCTCCATCAGGTTCCAGGCCAGCCGTAGCTGTAATTGTGGCCATGGCCAATGTGAATTGAGTGTGCGGTGCCAGTCTGGTTCCTGCAGGATCACACGGGTCAGTGCTAATCACCCCCTGTGGGGAAGCTCATACCAGAGAGGCCATGGAGAGTAAACTCCTCACCTCTTGGGGACAGAGTCCCTCCAGGGCAGGGCTGAGGCACACAGGCAGGGCAGCATGGGAGGGAAGCCTGCCCTACCACTGCCTGGCCTATGCCCACTCGGTGGGTAGATAAAGCTGGTGCTCTCCAACCTGGCACCCTGCACCAGTAGGGTCACAGGCCCAGCTCCTCCCACGCGGTTAGGGTCCGAACTCCCACTGACGTCAGTGGAAGTGAAAAGCCTAAATATCTTTGGAGGTGTGGGCCAACATATTCAGAGACCTTCGCTGGAGCTGTCCTAGGGCAGCACTCTGGGGATTACAGGGTGTTTTCCCTACGGACAAAGGGAGCCTGTCAACCTTCGCCATCCCAGGGTCCGGAGGGCTAGCTCAGTGGTTTGAGCATTGGCCTGCTAAACCCAGGGTTGTAAGTTCAATCCTTGAGGGGGCCATTTAGGGATTTGGGGCAAAAATTGGGGATTGGTCCTGCTTTGAGCAGGGGGTTGGACTAGGTGACCTCCTGAGGTCCCTTCCAACCCTGATATTCTATGACACTGAGAAAGAAGTTTCCTGTTGAGGAAAGGAGACCCAGCTTCCTCCATTAGCTATGTTATACTGCGTGCCGGTGAGATGCTCCACTAGCAATGCTGCAGGGCACGGCCATGAGGGTTTCTTCTGAGTGGAACTGATGAAACGAGTGCATGTGAAACCGAGGGACTGGAGCGCTGAGTACTGCCAGGAAAGGGTGGGCAAGAGCTACTGAAGCATCCCACTACTGCTCGGCTGATGCACCTCATCCCCTACTAGTCCAGCCCTCGGCTCTCCCCATATGGCTCTGCTGATGCCTCACAGTACTGACCCACAGATCCAGCCCCCTCGTGCAGCAGGGGCCCCTTCCAGCCTCCCTTGGGCAGAGACTTCCAGTTCTGTCAGAATTGTGAGCTGGTTTTCGTATGCAGTTAGGCTGAGAGAGCAGGACTCTTTGCATTGGTGACCCGAGCAAGCTTGTGAACTCCGGTCTACAGGGCTACGTGTGCAGTAAGAGCCCCAGTAATTACGAGTTTGAAGGTGTTCTCAGCCATGCCATAAAGCCCGTATGCTCCGGGAGCTAATGAGTATTGAAATAGAGAGGGACTCGTCCCTTCTAACCCTGGGATCCTGTGGTTCTCCATTCCCTCTCCGCAGCCACGGGTAACAGAGAGAAACCCTAGTGGAACTGACATTTCCTACCTCAGTGACCATGGCAAAGAGTTCAGCTTGCTGAATGATGGCGCAAGTGTGACCTTAGGGCCCTGCTGAAGTTCCAGCCATGGCCTTGAGTGGCAGGCAGCGCCACCCCGTGGCCATGCAGGCAAATGATGACAGTGCATTCGCTGTTGTAGCTGTGGGTATTGGAGATAAGGTAGGTGAGGTAATATCTTTTATTGGTCTGACTTCTGTTGGTGAGAGAGACAAGCTCTCGAGCTTTGTGTAAGTGCAAAAGCTTGTCTCTCTCAGCAACACAAGTTGGTCCAATAAAATACGTTACCTTACCCACCTTGCTTGTCTAACAGCGTATGCACGACAGACCTCAACATACAGCACAGGAAGCAGAGATGGGAAAAGACCCGTTAGGTCATGCAACCTTTCTCCCCAACCAATGCAGGATTGCTGCCCCAATCCAGTGTTCCAAGCCAAAGGAGGTTCCCTCTAAAGACAGAGAGGAGTTCACTCTCCAGAGTGTATGCAGTCCCTGGCCTTTCTACTGGGCCTGCTGTCAAAAAGTTAATCTGATGGCATTTACATTGGTGGCTTATAATGAATACCCCAGTCCATTAGGCTAATGGACTAAAGCCAGGTCCTGTTACCTGGTTTCCTGGCTGTGGATTGGGTTCCCTGTGGATAACCCAGGTTCTGTTACTCCGGGGCACTAACCCCATTTCATCTCCTTGCTAGTCCCTTCATGGGAGCAGTAATGTGTGCCCTTTACTCCTCACACCACAGCCAAAGCAACAGATTGAAATAAGGAAATGGGATGGCTTCAGTCAGTGCCAGCAAAATCTGACTGTGTCAATTTGTTCCCCTGCTGTTCCTGTCTTTCCTTGCAACGCCTCAGTTCTGGCCTGAACTACCCCATTCTGCTCCAGTTGTGGGCCTGCACACTATGCAGCCAATGAAACTCGGTCCACACCTGCGACATCCCTGATACTCTAATTCTGGTCCCAGCAAAGCTCTACTCATGTATCGCAGCCCAGACCTGCAGCCTCCCCCCATTACATTCTTGGGACTCGACCTAGCCCTGCCGATGTCCCTCACTTCTGACCTGCAACCTCCCTTTTATCCAGGCCCACTCTTCTCCAAGCAGAGACCCCTGGTAGCTTCTGGACTGTGGACAAACATCCTTTATGGACTAGGCTGAGGACAGCAAACTCATTTCACTTATAGCTGTGAGCTCTGGGCTCTGGAGGAGTGCTGCAGCAGAGTGAAAGGCCTTTGCAGTGTTTTACTGGCTTTTACAAAGCATTTCCATCTGCTTGGACCTTTTTGCTATGCAATAGACTAACCTGTTAGTGCTTAGTGCCAGGATGTAGGACCCTGTGGTAGCAGGGGCTTTGATGTGGGAAAAGCTTTGGGAATCTCCAGGCCGTAAGTGCCCATCTCACCCGGAGCAGAGAGGATCTCTAGTGGCTTCCAACTAGGGGGTAAGATCAGATTTGCTGGGTCCAACCACCAGCGAAGCCTGGCCAGGTGTGCAGTGGGGTCAGGTGCCTGCAGGGATCAGGTCAACTCCCTGCACTCGTGCTCCAAAGGGAAGTGCTTGCACTGAATGAACTCTGTGGAGTGAGGCACATATGGGGCCCAGTTCACTGTGTCACAGTCCCTGAGACTCTCTGCGTTAGGGGGTTATGACTTGGGTCTGGGCTCATCATAGGAGGAACCCTCTGACCTGTCTCAGCCAGGCACCAGGTCCGTCCCACAAGAGGAAGAAGGGAGGATTTATGAGAGGCCCTCTGCAGTTGAGGGCGAGGGGGCCAGATGCAAGCAGGAGCTGGGAGGCACTGTCTGGAGATTCATCTGTCAGGGCTGCTGGGAGGTGGGTCGTTGGTGAGCAGTACACATCCCACTCCAGGCTGTTCCCCTCTCCTAGCCTATGGGGTTACAACTAGCATTGGCAGCAGTATTGGCAGCCCAGAAGGCAGATGTATTTCAGCTCAGGGGTGGAAGGACTGAAACCCCAAAGGGACCCCCCCTGCAACCTCCGTGATCCCATTGGGCTGGAGAGCCAGAGCTCTGGGAGGTGAGAGGCTCACCCCTGTGGCGATTAGGAAGGGTGAGGGACAGCCTTGTGCAACTGGGGAGCAGCTGCCTGCAGGCTCTGCTGCCCACACTGTCCTGACCTCGCTGTGGCACTGTTCTCTGGGCTGTGCTGGATCTGGGGCAGGAAAGCCTCTCCGGGGACTGAAGGCAGCAGGCAGGGCTGGGAAACATCTCTTCCTTAGGGACGAGGCTTTGGGTGACAGCTGAGCCCTGAGGCCAGGGTGAGGAGCAAAGACCTGCCTTGTGCCTCTGCTGAGATCTGGAGGGAGCTCTCTTAGCTCGGCGGGAATCCTCCTGCAGAGCTCCGCCTGTGCACCTTGCACCCACAGCTGTGCCCAGCTGCCTCAGGCCTAGCAATGGGAAACACTCAGCCTCAAGGTGATGGAGCTGGGCACCACTGCGATGGTGCCTCCTGGACACGTGGCGACCTTTAGGTTTCGCCCTGGTATGTGAATTATGCCCCTCCACTAAGGAGCAAGAACAGACAGAGCTGCAAGTCCATCATATTCCCGCAGGGGGCAGAGTTACAGCCCTAAGGGGCAGGTAAATCCTGCCCACCCAGAGTGCCCTGGCCGTCCTTGGGGCATGTCTGTCCTGGAGCCACAGGCAGCGTGTCTCACACACACGGTCTCTCAGTGCATCAGGGCAGGACTGGCCAGCACTGGGGAGCAGGGAACTGCACCAAGGCTGATGGACCCAATGTTGTGTGACTCACAGTCAGGGAGGATATTTGGCCAGCTCTCATGCTAGGGGGATTCTTTACAGGACCTGGGAAGGGCAAAGTGCCCAAGCCCAGGCCCACCGTGGGGCCTGGTGCTTGGGGAATGGAACTGGGGTGGCAATGGGCTGCTGTCACATGCTCGTGCAGCTATGGGGAAGGGAGACCTGTTCAGCTGGCCTCCAGCCTGGCTGGTTCCTGTCCAGACAACTTGGGGGCAGTGACTTCCGTCCCGTACTGCTGGGAGCCACAGTCTGGATGGGCAATGCTGGGAGCCTGGTTGTGTCCTGAGCCCCTTGTTCCATTCTCTTCCCCAACAGGTGACAACTGCGAGGTGGACAGCCGCTCGGGGCGCTGCCTCCCTGGCGTGTGCAGGAATGGCGGCACCTGCACCAACTCTGCGGATGGCGGCTTCCAATGCCAGTGCCCCTCCGGGGGCTTTGAGAAGCCCTACTGTGAAGTCTCCACGCGCTCCTTCCCCCCCAAGTCCTTCATCATGTTCCGTGGGTTGCGCCAGAGGTTCCACCTCACCCTTTCCCTCTCGTAAGTCCTGCTCTTCCTTCTACGTGAGTGTACTTCCCCTCGAGGGGGTTGGCGTGGGTGCCCAGGGCTCTGCCAAAGCATCTGGGACCCACCTAGCCCAGGACTCTCCCAGCCCAGGGCCCTGCCGAAGCACAGGGCCCCGGGGTGGGGTGGGTGTCAATTTATCCAGAGGCCCCTGTGAAGTGCCTAGGGCCCACCAACTATGGGCTGGGCCCTGGGCCCACCCGTCCAGTGAATTGCTGAAGTGCCCAGAGCCCTCCCCACTGAAATGCCTTGGTCCTGCCCAGCCGCGGGGCCTATGAAATACTTCCATTGCCCTCTGTAAACCCTTCACTCCTGGGATTTGCAGGGAAACACTCTCTCCAGATATTGCACTCAGCACCCCCTCTCACACACACCCCCACTCCTCTTTGGAGCCCTGCTGGTAGAGCTGCATGGGGCCCTGGCAGGCTCTCTCTCACCAGAGGGCCTCTCAGTGCTCTTAATCAAGGAGTTTAACTGGAGTAACAGATGTGCCAGCTGTTGCTGTGATTTCCCATTCTGCTCGAGGGGGCATTTCGCCCTGGAATACCGTCTACTGTTGTCCCCAGCCTGCCCTTCCTCTGGAGGGTGCCCCAGGGAAAAGATGCTGAGCTTACACCTCCTCCTCAGGTGTGTGTTCTGGTGTGAGTATAGAGCTCTTCTAGCAGGGAGTTCATTCACCACTTGGAACCACCGACCAGAATGTGCTTTTGTACTGGTGTCCAGGTCTTCCTGCAAATCACTGACCGCTGCGGAGTAAATGCACATTGCTGTGGGTAAATGCACTCTGGAAAGTATTGTCCCTGGTTCCCGCTGAAAGGGGGTGGAACGGCTGGATCGGTTAATTCCTTGTGACTCTCTAAGGGGCACTGTTCCCTCCGCACTCCCATGCGCCAACACTCAGGATCTGTGCTCTGCTCTCTGTGTCAGGTTCGCCACGCTGGAGCGCAGCGGCCTCTTGCTCTACAATGGGCGCCTGAATGAGAAGCACGACTTCCTGGCCGTGGAAATCGTTGATGGGCAGGTCCAGCTGAAATACTCCACAGGTGCGTGTGCACGAGAGCCTCTCAGCGCGTGTGTGAGCGTGGAAGAGAGGGGGTGTGTGCACAGGGGTCTGGCTCTGAGAGTGGGCGCGCACACCCGTTTGTGTGTTTGTGTGGCATCCATCAGAGGTGTGAGCACAGAGGTGTGTGTGTTTGCGTAGAATTGTGTGTGTGTGTAGGAGCATACACTGGGGATGTGAGTGTGTATGCCTGCATAGGAGTGGGGGTGTGTGTGTGTTATCGCCATTGAAGACAGTGGAGGGGGGTGTATGTGCACCTGTCATTGCCGTTGAAGGCCGTGGGGGGGGTGTGTGCGCACACATAGATGTTTAGAGAGCTAAAGATCACTTACATTCCAATCAGATGAAATCTGAAGGCCCGTGAACGCCCATTTTTGCTGCTGTGCTCTCCGGATAAAGGGCTCAGCTCCATGAGAAGGAAAACGTGCTCTACATTAAAATTGATGCCTAACATAGACAAAATAACATATGGTCCAGAAGCCCTAATTTCTGAGCAGTGGTTTAAAGCCAGCTCAGCACCCTGCATGCCAAGATACCCAACCACATTCCCTTTCATGGGTTTCAGCAGGCGCAGTAAAACACTTCACAAGCAATTCAAGCTCAGCAAAGCCAATCAGCTGCAAATCAGCTAATGTACAATTACCAAAGGAAACGGCTCTCACCTGTGTGGCTGTAATAGTCTCCGGATGGTGACCTCAGCTGCAGGCAGGCCGCTCTCCCAGTGGAAATGCAAGTGCAGCAGCTCTAGTGCTGCTTAGATCTTAGCGGTAGAAAAATGCCAGGGAAGCTTGATGGGGTTAGATGTATGATGGGCTGCGAGTGTCAGTCGTGTGCAGACAGGGGTCTGTACGAACAGGGGATGGGAGGTCAGCTGGGCTGCTAGGCTCCTCTTTTGCCTCTGCTCTGGGTGACTGTGCTTCAGGTCTGTTCAGACATATCTTTTCTACCTGCTTGCATCCTGCGGGGATCTGGGCAGGCATCACCAGCCCCTTCCTGTGGTGTCATTATCTATCCTCTCAGGCCCAGCTCCCTTGATGCTGTTCATCTGCTCACTAGTGCTCTCCTGAAATGGCCGAGTCCTTAGCTCTCTGGCTTAGCTGCCTGAGAGTGCAGAGCAAGCTCATTCCTTCCTCATTTCAGTATCCAGCCAGCCTCTCGCTGTAGCTCACACCACTAGGTAGCAGGGGCTTCCTTCCTCTCTTAAAAATAACAGAGAGCTCATTGTAATGTCACTGCCTCCGAGTGACCTGTCTGTGCATCAGCTCTTTTCGTGAGGGCCGCTTAGTGGGAAGAAGGCCAACAGTGAGAAAGTTTGGAAGAACATTAATGTGAAGGTTGGTTTCTTTGCTCGGGCTCCTGCCGGAGAAACACCAAAGCAAACACATTTGCAATTCAGGTGAATCAAAGAGCAACACTCAACACTGTGACCAGGGAGGCAGTGACCCAGCCTGTTATGTACTGATACATGCAGGGTGACATTTTTGTCTCTGATCCATCTTCTAGGAGGAGACGTTGAAAACATTTAGCCAACAACTGGGGGTTAGTGAACATAACCTCTTTTGTTGACCAATTGGCGAAGGTTCAGGGAAGAGCCATGAGAATGATTAAAGGATTGAAAACCTGCCTTATAGTGATAGACTCAAGGAGATTCATCTATTTCGCTAAACAAAGAGAAGGTTAAGGGGTGACTTGATCACAGTCTAACAGTACCTACGTGGCGAACAGAAATGTGATAACAGTGGGCTCTTTGATCGAGCAGACAAGGTATAACAAACTCTAATGGCTGGAAGCTGAAGCTAGACAAGTTCAGACTAGAAATAAGGCAAAGTTTTTAACAGTGAGGGGAATGAACCACTGGAACAACTTACTAAGGGTTGAGGTGGATTCCCCATCACTGGAAATGTTTAAATCAAGATGGGATGTTTTTCTGGAAGATCTTTTCTAGTTCAACCACAGCTATTGGACATGAAGCAGGAATTAATTCAGGGAAGTCCTGTGGCCTATGGCATGCAGGAGATCAGATTAGATGGGTCCCTTCTGGCCTGAAAATCTATGATTCTCTGTTGTTCCTAGTGGTCCAGGTGGGTGTTTACTCTGGAGTGTGTGTGTATGTGTGTATGTGAAAATGACATGGTGTGTGAGGGGGTGTTAGCCGACGGCCAAGGATGTTTGGTGAGGTGCCAGCTATGCCCGTTTATACCATCCGTGACTTTAACCGCTAGGACGCACTGTCCCTTCACGGCGGGCAGCCCGGGCTAGGCTGACGGATGCCCCAAGGTCCTAACCACCTGTGACTTTAACTGCTAGAGCTCAGAGCTCCTTTGCAGCGGGCAGTCAATACTGACTGACAGGTGCCCCAATGGCAGCACTAAGAGCCTCTCCACACCCGTGACTTTAACTGCTAGAGCTCAGAGCTCCTTCGCAGCGGGCAGCCAGGATTGACTGACAGGTGCCCCAAGAGTTTGCCCCGTGGAGGCGGCACAACTCAACGCTAGGCTCTTAGTACTCTCACCTAATGGCCAGGCTTTAGAGCCAAAACGGCTGAGGTTCTTTAATTGTGTTGGCTGCTTTACAGTAAACCAGAGAAAACAAGTCAGGCTTATGCACAAATGGTTACCAAAATTTATTAAGCTAGATTCTAATCATGTGGTTACAAAATTGCTAGTGCCTACTTATTTAAATGTAGAGATGTTACACACACAAACAAGTTACAAAACTGAAGCCACAATCCCAAAGAAAGAAAACAAAGTATAGAGCTCTATTTCAAAATATGTGTACACTAAAGATAGGAGATCAGGTGTGGGTGCTTCTTACCCTCCTTGCATCTCTCGATTCCAGCGGTGCCAAGCCAGGATCGGTCACTCAATTCGGGACAAGGCGTAGGGACCCTCTTAGCTGCAGAAGCCTTGGGAGGCTGTCACTTATCTGACCAGCAGATAGACAGTGAAAAGCACTCAAAAGTCATGGTGCTGTAGGTCCCCTACTTATACCTCTGTACTCCTTTATTCTCTTTCTCCTTTCTTATGCCAAATTGAGGCTGGTCTGTCGGGGTGACGCCAGCTTTCGCAAGAGTAGTTTACACTTGCAAAGGAGAGAAACAATAAGTGTCGACTACTGGACATTTCTTTTATCAGGGTAAATATTTTCCCAACTAGGATGTTGGTGTGTGTGCATCACGCTATTTAGTTGGGGCTAAGAGCCATGTCTGTCACAGGGCCTCTGCCTGCTGTGAGCTTAATCGTTGTATCTGTTCCCAGAGGCACATTGTAGCAGCACACCTGTGCTTTCACAGCTTCAAAGGCTGTGCTGGAATATATGTTAAGTGCCCTGTTCCTCCTGTGTTTCCAGCAATGCTGGTCTGAGGGGGGGTGGGGCTGGCTGTCTGGCTACAGGGGGGTGTTTGGGTGCATGGGGGACTGTTTGCAGGGAATGAGTGTGGCCCTGTGGATGCATAACTCACAGCCTCGTCACTGCTCTGCTCCCTCCTGCCTGACCGCGTCTGTTTTACAGTCTGTAAAAGTGTCGTGCTTTGCAGGTGAGTCGAGCACCCTGGTGACCCCGTACCTGCCGGGGGGTGTGAGTGATGGGCAATGGCATACAGTGCAGCTCCACTACTACAACAAGGTACGTGCCCCCTCTTGTTTTCTCTCCCTGGGATTATCCTGTTTGTCCCACTGGCTGCAAGTCTGGAATTGGTGAGCTGCAAACACTGACCAGGCTTCCCCAGCAGGCACATTTTGCGGGAGTTGAGCAGTGCTGAGGGGCTGGGGATGTCCAGGCTGGATGTTCGGGACAGGAGGCCCTCAGTTCGTTAGGGAGGTCCCTGCTGTCCTGCCTTCCAAGCCTTGATTCAGCTTTCCAGTTCTGAGATTCTCCTAGCCAGGAGACCTATCTTCTCGCCTTCTTTGTCCTACTGATAGGCTTCGTCGCCGACGGGAGCTGGGTCTAATTTTTCTATCTTTGTGAAAGTAGAAGGAATGCAGGCAAGGGGGCCACCCAGAGAGACCTGCAGATCTGAGGCATGTTTGTGCCATGCACATGGTGTGTCCCCTTGTGCTGAAGGAGCTGGCGCTGAGGGAACCCCCCTACTAACTCCTTGGTTTTTTGGTTTCAGCCCAAGATTGGCTCCCTGGGGGTGGTGCAGGGGCCTTCCAAAGACAAGGTGGCCATCCTGATCGTGGACGAATGCGATGCATCAGTGGCGCTGCAGTTCGGCAGTGAGATTGGCAACTACTCCTGTGCAGCAGAGGGCACGCAGTCCAGCTCCAAGAAGTGAGTGTCCTGAGGGCCTGCTGCTCACGGCGGGGAGTGAGGGACTCAGGAACAGTGATAACCAGACTAAAAGGGAGCTCTGAGCTCCCCAAGTCCTGGCAGGAGCTCCCCAAGTCCTGCTCCCACTCAGTGTATACTCCACTTGACCTGGGAAAGCTGGGCTGCCATGGAGCCAGAAGTCCCCTACAGCCCTGGTTGTCTCTGGTTTGTCCCACATCCTGCATGCCTGGCTGGCAGGACAGTGTCAAAGGTCTGGCATTAATGCATGATGGCATTGCCACAGAGCCTGAGCATGGAGCTTCCACCTCTTTCCCCTGGCTATGGGACCCAGGATGGGGCCTCAATTATTGTTCCCATGCCCAGCGGGTTATAACAGCCTGCTGCTGCACTGAGGGGAACTGACCAGTGTAGTGCTGTGTGGGGCCTGGATCTCTGCACAAATGCCTCTTACAGGCCTCTTCTCACAGGTCCCTCGACCTCACAGGGCCCCTGCTCCTCGGAGGGGTCCCCAATCTGCCTGAGAACTTCCCAGTGGCCCACAGGGACTTTGTGGGGTGCATGAGAGACCTGTACATCGACAACAAACGGATCGACCTGGCTACCTACATTGCAAACAATGGGACCTCTGCAGGTAACAGACGAGTGTGTGGTGCCTCTGCTCTGTACCAAGGCTGGCAGCCCAGGACACAGAATCCTCTCTCCATAGACAGGGCTGCCCAGGCCCTCATAACAACAGCACAGGTAGCACCAGCTTCCCTGCAGGACCCCGACCCTTTCCAGGAAAAAGAGAGAAACTGGCCTCCAGACCCCATGCAGTTGTGCTGATGTTCTTTGCGAAGTAGACGCCTCTGCTCTGCACAAGGACCTGAACAGACAGGAGCTTATTTCGCACCTCATTAGATAGTCCAGACCTGGGCCAGATTCCAGCCAGGATCTTAGTGGTGAAAGACTCCTGATCTCACGAATAGCCCTTGTTCTCACCTCAAATAGTGCTTCGCCATGCTGCACCATTCAGGAGCTTTACATCCGGTAGCACATGTGGGGACTGCAAAGTCAGCCTGTCCCTCGGGGGCCTAGGTGATTCCCTGGCAAAAGTCACTCTAGCTCTGAGCTGCCTTTTCACGCAATAAGGGGCCCTTGTTCCTGGCTAGGCGGGCAGAGTACGGTGACTGTGTACTGACAGGGGCTTAGAGAACTCAGCCACTGTGTCCACCTTTGGTCACTCTGAGGAGCTGCTGAGATTTCTCCCCCATCTCAGTGTTCAGGGTGCTGGGAGGGGAAGGTCAGGGCTGAGCCATTGCAAGTAACAGTCCCCTCTTCTGTCTCTGCCATGTCCCCAGGATGCCACACCAAGCACACCTTCTGCGAGTCCAACCCCTGCAAGAACGGTGGCACCTGCTCAGTGGGCTGGGGAACCTTCTCCTGCGAGTGCCCCGTGGGCTTCGGGGGCAAGGACTGCAGGCATGGTGAGTGAGCCCTGCAGAGAGGCAGGCTGGGGCACACCAGCGACATGTTGGCCTGAAACTGTCCCTGAACATTCTGGTGAGAAGGAGCCGGGGAGGGGGGGGGCTGAAGGCCCTGCATGGACTTGTCCATGCGTCAGTGGGATTCCCTTCCACAGGGGTTCCCCACCGGGGCCCTGCAGTGTGTGGTGTCACCAGCCTTCTATTTCACAGAAGGGAAGTAGCCAGTTGCCCTGGCAACGGGTGCAGTAGGGATTGGAGAAATAAATACATAACTCCACTGAGAGGCTGGCGCCTCCTGGGAACGGCAGTACATGGAGCTTCCTGCCCCGCTTTGGCAAGAGGCACAGCTGGGCTCTGGCCTGCTCAGGCCCTGCAAAGACTGAGCCATCTAGTCTCCCTTGCCAAATGAAGTGTGAGTGAAGGCCCTGGGCAGGAATCAGTGCTCCTCACATTGCTCCAAAGCTCCACCGGCCTCATGCTCCTGCTTTCCCTTCCAGCCATGCACCATGCTCACTATTTCCATGGCAACAGCATCCTTTCCTGGGACTTCAAGAATGAGGTGAAGATCTCCATACCATGGTACGCGGGGCTGGCGTTCCGGACACGCCAGCTGGACGGGGCACTGCTTCAAGCTCATGCCGGCCAGTACACCACCATCCTCTGCCAGGTACTGCCACTGCAGCCTCAAACACAGCATGGACAGCAGGGCCTCCCGTGCTCTCCTCCTGGCTCTGCAAGGAAAGCCTGCTCACTGAATACAGAGGGAGCCTGACACCTGGTAGCTCCATGCATGGGTCCAGAAGCAGCTACTGCAGCTTGGGTTTGTCAGGGTTGCAGCAGTAGGGCTGACACATTATGTGTCACAGCAGATTGCTGGCTGGTGCAGAGCTGGGAAGTCTTTCAGGCGGGCTCCTGGCTGAGCTGGGGACCCATCCCCATGTACAAAGCACATGTGAAGAGTGATGGGGAGGAAGGGGAGTAACCTGAGCTGGCTTGGGCCTTGATCATCACTTCTGTTGCTGGCTCCCCTTCTCCTCAGCTGGACTCTGGCATGCTGTCCTTCACGGTGAGTAGAGGCTCTGGGCATACCATCAAGCTCCTCCTGGACCAGATGCACCTGAGCGATGGGAAGTGGCACGACCTCCAGCTGGAGCTGCGGGATGTTCGCAGTGGGCGCGACGTGCGCTATATCATCACTGTCAGCCTGGACTTTGGGCTCTACCAGGTCTGTAGCCTCACACCCCCAGCCATGGGGATCACTCGGGGGGGCTGGGGAACAGAGTGTGAGGGCTGGTGTCCTGTAATCTCTGACTCCATCTGTCTGTGTAGGTGCTGCTACTATGCTTCTCACTGGCCTCCGGGGTAGCTGGGCATGTACATCTCCATGTACTTGGCTAGATCTCTGCACAGTAGGGTTGTGTGGAGTGGGAAGGGAGTCCGGTGACCTGCAGATTTGGGGTCTGGGAATGGCATGTGAAGATCCTGTTTCTTGGCCTCTTTTGCAGGACACAGTGGTTGTTGGAAATGAGCTGCATGGGCTGAAGATGAAGCATCTTCACATTGGGGGGATCCCAGGGTCTGGCGAGGTGCAGAGTGGTCTGAAGGGCTGCGTACAGGTGAGTGCTCAGCTCCAGCAGCCTCCCACGCTGGGCGGTGTTCAAAGATGGGAAATTTGAGTCCCCAGACCTAGCTGCAGAGGCTACTCCCAGAGCCCATTCCAGATGCACACAGAAATCCAGTCCAGGGCCCTCTGCTCCCAGGGGCTGCACCCAGAGCCCCTGTGGACATGCTTCAGACTTGAGCACTCTGCATGGGGGGCTCTGGAAGAACAGAAGGTGATCACTGGGCAGAGCAGCAGGATGTGAGCAGGAGGGAAGGAGAATTGATGGGAATAGCCTGGCAATGTTTGCTGGGTGACTCTTCAGAGCCCTTGGGGAGCTCGGTTCTAAAGTAGCACCTCTCAGATCTGCAGGAGTCAGCCTCCTGCAGCCATAAGGGTGGAGCCAGGGTCCCTCCCTTAGAGCCGAGCTGGGTCACCCTGGCCAGGCTCCTGTTACTGAAGCCCTGAGCCCCATTCCCGAATGAACCTGGCTTTACCATGTATTTCTGACTTGGTTTTCAGGGGGTGCGCCTAGGTGACACGCCCTCTGGGATGGCATTACCTAAGCCCAACAGAGCTTTGAACATGGAGGCAGGATGCAGCATGCCCAACCCCTGTGACTCCAGCCCTTGCCCTGCCAACGGTATCTGCAGGGATGAGTGGCAGAGCTACTCCTGCGTGTGCCAGCCAGGTAGGGCCCATCCAACAGAGCGGCAGGCAGCTCTGTCTTCCTTTCACTCCCTGTTCCCCTTTTCTGTTCTCTCTCCATTCTGTTTCTCTTCCATTCGTTACTTCTCCCCTTTGCCTGGCTTGTCTCTTCTCTCTCCTTCTGCCACCACTCTTCAGGGCTATTTCTACACACAGCAATGCTCCCTTGGGCCATAGCACTACGAGCAATGGCTCACTCCGTAGCTTGCTCACCTTTGCGAGGCTAAAACCCAGTCCTGGCCAGAGGCTGGAAATCCCTTTAGAAAGCGGCAGGCAGAAGTTTGGTTGGTCTGGCTCAGTAGAGAGCAAAATGCCCTGGGATCCACCTGAATAAACGCCATCTCCCTCTGGCCTCTACCCCAGCACGACTGGATTTTCACAGTGTTTCCTTAGGAAGCCACGGGGGTTCGCTCCCTGTTTTGAAGGTCTGTGTCTGTCCTCTCAGGATACTACGGTGGGGACTGCGTGGATGTGTGCCACCTGAACCCCTGCAAGAATAAGTCAGTGTGTCGACGGAAGCCAGGCTCTCCCCTTGGCTACGTGTGTGAGTGTGGAGGAAACCACTTTGGGCAGTACTGCGAGCACAGGTGAGCCCAAGGGCAGCTCTGCCTCGGCAGGACTTGGCTCTCTTCCCAGCAACAGTCTCCAGGCCCCTCACAGGGATCCTGGTGCTCGGAGGATGTTGGTGTTTAAGTCGGGGTTTGGGATCGGCCACTGCTTGTTACTGCCCTGCTGAGGTCAGACTCCTTCCTTTGTAGCATTACCGATGGCTAGTGGGGAAGCAGCCGTGAAGGAGGGTGGTGACGCTGGGTGAAGAATAGGCTGCTGCAGCAGATGTGCTCTAGCACTAGGCGATTGGTCCTGTTCTGTGTGTTCCCTCCCCGGCTCTCCTGGGAGGTGGCGCTCCCCCTCTGGCCAGTCACAAGAGTGCACTCATTGGTTCAAGTGCAATGACAGGCGGGCTGGCTTTAAAGGAGAGATGGGGACTCCTCTGGGATCTCCCCTCCCTGTGCCCTACTCTGCTTCTCTTCAGAGACCCCATGTGGCTTTTTCTCTCTCTGTGGCTGAGGGAAGTTTGAATCCATCTCTCATTGGCACCCATCAGTGCTGCTCTGAATATTGTCCAAGTGGGGCTGCTCAAATCCAATGCAAGTCCTTCCTTCCAACCCCAGCGGGGAAGCCTGCTGCCTGCCAGGGGCGGGGGCCAAGCCTGGGAGCCAAACTCTGCTCCCAGGAGCTCATGAGCACTCACAAAGTGGCCATGCTCCTGGAAGGGGTGTCAGGGCACGGTGCGTGAGAGAAGGCTGTCGGGTGATTGTGGGTTTCTTTCCTCAGGGTGGATCAGCAATGTCCGAAGGGCTGGTGGGGGAACCCGACCTGTGGGCCCTGTAACTGCGACGTGAACAAGGGCTTTGACCCAGACTGTAATAAAACCAACGGGCTGTGCCACTGTAAGGTGAGGGGGCAGCTGTGCAGACATACCCCTCATCTCGCCCACCCTCGAGCACCTGAGCTGTGGCCCTCTTCCCGTCTGCCTTTGTCAGTGGCCTCCTCCGTCCTGTAGTACTCTAGGCAACCACTATCTCCCCTGTTCTTCGATGGCCCGCACCCCTTGCACACGTCCAACCTGCCAGCACCATTCGTAGTCCGCTGGCCCTGCATGACTCCGTGACTGGCCAGCTGGAACAGAGTGTGAATTCCCGGAGGGCCGTCCTTGCTCTCCCGTGGAAAGCTGTGTTTCAGTCCCCCTGCTGCTGGGGAGCCTCACAAGGAGCGGAGGGGAGAGGGAAGCGGCAGGCAGGTGGGAAGTGGGGCGTACGTGCGCACAGAACTTGGGGGACCTGTCTGTAAGTTGGGAGGAAGCTGGAAGAGTCCCAGCATGTGCTGCTTTGCATAGGATGCTGCCACACCAACCTGGGGCTGGCCCTGATCCCCAAGCTGGGGCTGTGTCAGCCAGCGCAGTGCTAAGAAGCTGACATTTAGGTGCCTATCTCTCTTGCTGTCTGGCTGGTCCCCCTCCCCTTCCCACTGTGTCCTTCCCCGTCTTACCAGGGCCCTCACTCTTCCCCTCGGGCCCTTCCTCTGGCCACCCTGCTGCTCCCCCTCCCATGATTCATCTGTCTCACCCCCTTCCCTGCCCCTCTCCGCCAGGAGTTCCATTACCGTCCCAAAGGGAGTGACACCTGTCTGCCCTGCGACTGCTACCCCATTGGCTCCTCCTCGCGCTCATGTGACCAGGAAATGGGCCAGTGCCTCTGCAGGCCCGGAGTGATAGGTCGACAGTGCAACAGCTGTGACAGCCCTTTTGCAGAGGTGACGCCAAGTGGCTGTGAGGGTGAGTTTGGAGAGACATGTGTGTTCTGCATGGGACAGCAACCTGCGGCCAGAGCAGCATGGCCTGACTCTGAGCTCAGGCACTACACGCTTAGGGACGGTGCCAGCCAAAACTCCCCGGACAGTCTCCTGGGGCACTGCCCCTGATCCCCTCCTGCGGGACACTCTCCTGGGACAGAACCCCGCCCCTCTGCTCCCGCTTAACTCCGGCTCCTTCATTTCCATTTGCAGTGCTCTATGACGGCTGCCCTAAAACCCTGAGAGCTGGTGTCTGGTGGCCTCAGACCAAGTTTGGGCTCCCAGCTGCAGTGCCTTGTCCCAAAGGCTCCTTGGGTAAGTGATCCTCATGAGAAGGCTGCAGAGAGGGACATGTGGCTGGACCCCTAGAGGGAACATCCTGCCACGTCGATCAGCCTCAGAAAAGTGGAACCCCCCCTCAGCCCACAACAAGGTTCTAAATCCCCGATGGCCAGCTCCTGCTGCTAGCGCTGCCCTGGGCAGTCAGGAGGAGCTGCTGTGATTGTCAGGTTTGGAGCCGTGGAGGCCTGTGTCTCAGGGCTTTGAGGTGCGGAGAATTGTTGTCTGAGGGGAAATGGACTGGAAAACAGAGAGCAGGAGGAGCTGTGAGAGCAGAGGAGATCTTCACAGACCCTAGTCCAGACAGAGAGGTGGGGCTGCAACCTCACAATGAGATCCAAGCTCCCCGACCAGAGCTTCTCTGGAGGTCTTCTCAACACAGCCAGGAGTGCAGGGGCACTTCTGTGAGCAGCCTAGATGTACGCCCAGAAACATCACTCATACAAAAAACCCAGGAACATCCCTTCCCTCCAGCCCCACCTATCATGGCATCCACTGCTGACTGAGCAGATGCTGCTGGCACTGCACCCTGGGACGCAGAGGAAGGTTCTGCACCCACAATGCCCTGCTGCTCACTCCTCCTCCTCGAATTCAACCCTAGTGCAGAGAGCCAGAGTCCCAGTCAGTTGTAACTGCCACCGTAGGGCGGAGGAAGAGAGCAGCAGCCCAGGCCATTGAGATGACATTCAGCACCTTGAAGCAAAGATGAGTCCGTGCAGAGTGGGGATCTGATGTGGCCCTGTCAGCCACACTCCGGCCCAGCTCCCGAGCGGGCTTCAAAGGCAGCCCCAGCTAGAGCGCGTTGTAGCGATTCAGCCGTGGCTGACTTTGGAGAGTGCCACATGAGAAAGGAAGGACAGCGACCTCCAGGCCAGTGGGAGATGGGAATCACTGGCTTCTGGGAATCCAGGGCAGTTCAGCCCCTCCCCTCCTCCAGACATTTCCCCAGGGACGTGCGTTCTTCTCCCACTCCGGGTTTCAGCTCCTAACCATGTCGCTTCTCTTCCCCGTTTTCACTCCCTCCTGATCAGGTTTGCGGGGTGCAGGTAAGGACCCGGTGTTGTCCCGTTTCCCTCACTATGTGTTGCAAGGTCCGCTCTGCGTGGCTTTCCATTCCCCTCTCACTGCCTGAGACACCCGCAGACCCCATGCTTCCAGGGCTGCTGACTGTGTTACTAACGCTGCACCTCGCATTGGCTTCCTTATACCCATGTCCGCCCTCGATTGCCTTTCCTATCCCTGAGCAAACTAACTTGCAGAGATTCGACTGCAGCCAGACTCTGCTCCCCCCTCTCTCCCACCCCTTTATGTCTTGCTGCCTTTACAGTGTATCGTTTGCTCTGGGTGGCCCAATAGGCTGCGGTGCGGGGATCTCGCAGTGCTCCTGTCCCTGTGAGATGTGTGCCAGTTTGCAGTCAGCCTCGGCGGTGGGCTACTGAGGAGCTCACTTGTTTAGGCTTTGAGGGGGAAGGGCTAGTAACTGTAGGAAGAGGAGAGTAAGTGCTGTCTGCTCTGCTAGCACCTGCTGCTGGTTGGTTCGCAGGGTGCTATGGGCATCAAAGGCTAATGGGCACTTCCCTTCAGACCAGAGGAAAGGAGCTGCCATCTATTGGGGAAGGCAGATGAAGGGCCATTAGAGAGTCCATGGAAAGAAGTGGCAGTAGGAGGACATTTGCCCTGATCAAGGTGGGGGCCATGTGTGGCTGAGGCAGAGGATCTTTTGGGGTACACAAAGAGCAGAAACAAAGGCACAGCTGTCAAAGAGGAGCTCTCTGTGCCTAGCAGGCTGGCTTATGGGCCTGGGGCCAGAGCAACTGGGAATCACTGCAACCCATGACCTAGCTTCTTCATGGCCCATGTTCTCGAAGTAGAGTGGCCCCAACCCTACCTCTAGGGTTGCCAGTTGTCTGGTTTTCAACCGGAATGCCTGGCTGAAAAGGGACACTGGCCGCTCCAGTTGGCACCGCTGACGGGGCCGTTAAAAGTCTGGTTGGTGGTGCAGCGGGACGAAGGCAGGCTCCCTACTGGCCCTAGCTCCGCGCAGGCCCAGGAAGCGGCTGCCAGGTCCTTGTGGCCCCTTCGCGCATGGGTGACCAGGGAGGCTCCACGCGCTGCCCCTGCCCCAAGTGCCAGCTCTGTAGCTCCCATTGCCTGAGAACCGCAACCAATGGGAGCTGTGGGGCGACGCCTGTGGGCACGAGGGCAGCGCACGGAGCCTCCCTGGCCACCCATGTGCCCAGAGGCTGCAGGAACCAGGCGGCCACTTCCTGGGAGCCATGGTAAGCGCCGCCAGGACCCTGAACACTCTCCCGCACCCCTGCCCCAGTCCGGAGTCCCCTCCCACAACAAACTCTCTGCCGGAGTCCGCACCTTGCATCCCCTCCAACACCATGCCCCAGCCTTGAGCCCCCTCCTGCCCCAGGCTGGAGCCCACCCCCACCCCAGCTGGAGCCCTCACCCCCACACACACACCCCAACCTTCTGCCCCAGCCCAGATCCCCCTCCTTCACCCCAAACCCCTCATCCCCAGCTCCACCCCAGAGCCCACACTTCCAGCCAGATTCCTCACTTTCCCATACCCCAACCCCCTGCCCCAGCCCGGTGAAAGTGAGAGAGGGTGGGGGAGAGCAAGTGACGGAGGGAGGGGGGATGGAGCAAGCAGAGGAGTGGCCTCAGAGAAGGGGCACGGCAGGGGCAGAGACTTGGGGAAGAGCCGGGGCAGGGGTGTTCAGTTTGGTGCCATTAGAAAGTTGGCAACCCTACCTATCTCACATGCCATGTCGTCAGTTCACCCTTCTGGGTGGGAAGGGCCATTCTCTAGTTAGCCCATCGTAGAGGGAGCCATGATAAAGGAGCCCAATGACCAAGAATGTTCTGCAGGATCCTACCCAAAATATGGCAACTCAGCGAGGCCACTGGGATTGTTACAGGGATTGAGGCTCATTCTTCTGCTGAAGGGAGGGCAAGAAGTAGAGAACAGGGAGAATGGGTCCCCCTTTGCTGGTTGCTTCCACCACTGAGCCCCTTCTGTCTCTGGCCTGGTTGGCTGGGTTGATAATATGGAGGAGGAGGAGAAGCCTGTAGGGGAAGATAGCAGTGATGATGATGATGAAGGGGCTGGAAGGCTGAACATGGGAGCTCCATTGGGCCAGGAACTCCTGACCTCTCATCCTGGCTTCCCCACCAACCCGTCTGACCTTGGGCAAGTTGCTTCCCCTCTCTGAGCCTCAGTTTCCCCATCAGTAAAACTGAGATAGTGCCATTGACCCTGCTGAGGGTGGGAGGCGCATTAGTCACTGTGTGTCTAGCCCCCTAAGTGCTGAGTTGTTGTTCTGCTGGCACTGCCCCTGTTCGAGACATTGACGTGGGCAGTGCTGGTGCCACTCATGGCAATTGTGCATGGTGAGCTTCATATGACAGCTAGGTCAATGGGATGTGATACTCACTGGCATTAATGATGCACTTGCTGCTGATGATGATCATTGTGCTGCTTTTGGGATGGATAACGTGGACCCTGCTGGGGGGCTGTTAATGAGGATATTGATTGTGTGGGTGGTTTTTAAACAGAACTGGTTGATAGCACATATATTATTATTTATATTCTAGGAGCGCCGAGGCTTCAGCCAGGATCAGGGCCCTACTGTGCTAGGCACTGTCCAGACACAGCGTGAGAGATGGTGGCTGCCCAAAGAGCTTATCATTTAAGGACTTTCTACACAGAGAAAGCTACCAGCATAACTACACTGGCATAATTGTACAGCTTTAGCTATACAGGTGTAACTCCCTGTGTGGACACTCATTCCAGAATGTGTGTGGCCACCCGGGGAGATATACTGGTCTAACTAAACCCATATAATTACACCAGTGTAGTTATGCCAGTAAACTTCCTCGTGTCTCAAAGTTCTAAGCAGACAAAGGCTGTGAGAGAGAGATGCAACATCCCAGCAGGGATTTCAGTGAATGCAAGCACCAGGCCAGTTGGACTGGGATTTGTCAGTCATGTCTTTCGTCAGCTGTGGGGGTCCGGTGAGCACTGGGGGAGGTACATACTTGTCTGTCAATATGCAAAGGTGCATAGAATGGAGCCCCGATAACCTCGTGAATTACATTGCTTGTTATTTGCTATTCATTATTCCCCTCTCTAAAAGTCTCATCCAGTCAGCTACACCGTGAAACACGGGTAACCAATCACATGCCACAAATAGGAAATAACTGAAGGGAGCGGCTTCTAAACAACCCAAAGTCTGATCATGATTTTTCCCAGTTATTGGGTGAATTGTTATGGAAACTGGAACTGTTCACAGAGAGACTTGCCAGTGACAACTCCCAGATGAATGCGAGTTGAATTCAGAATGGGTAGTTCAGCTGGTCCCCTTAGCAATCCAGGGCTTTGATGTTACTTCCCGGTGCTGTTCTGAGTGATACTGACAGCATGGTGGGTTAGGTTTGGGAATGGCACTGTCCTAACGAGCTGGGAAACTGTGTCCTGCATCTCTGAGTTTTGAATCAGCAACGCCTCTTCTTTCAGGTGCAGCAATTCGCCACTGCGATGGAGAGAGGGGTTGGCTGGAACCCGATCTCTTCAACTGCACATCGCCTGCCTTCAAGGAGCTCTCAACACTGGTAACTGCCCTCTTTACTCCTTCCCCAGGCTGCAGCTCACTGGGAGGGGGTAGCTCTTGGAAGCTACATTTTCAAAAGAGCTCAGTTCCCATTTAGGCCCCTAAATAAGGGCTGGACTTTCCATAGTGCTCAGCAGCTACCCTGGTGAGACTCGTGGCTGGGCTTTCCACAGTGCTCAGCACCCACCATGCACCCAACATCAGAGCTCTTTTGAAAATCCGGTCCCAATTATGGGTGCTGAGCTCTTGAAAATCCAGCCCTAGAGGGGACCAGAACATGACCCTGTTTCCATCAGGAGCCCCTCTCAATACTTGGATCCTCCAGACCTGCCCTTCCTTGAAATAGGGATTTAATTTTAGCCTAATTTGTCAGACTATCACAAGCACAAACTGCCCCTGATGGATAAGTGCATTAATCCCAGCCCAGTATTCGAAGAGAAAGCATCAATAATCCCAAGAGGGCCACAGGATCAGATGATTCAGCATCCTCCGTTTCGACAGCAATAAATGGTCATGCAGCCGCTCTCTCACCACCCTCAGCGTGTTCATTTTTAAGCCACATCTACACAACTACTTACATCCCTCGGGGTGTAAAAAAGCCACACCTGAGCGACATAAATTACACTGACAGAAGTGCCGACGTGGACAGTGCTACGTCGGTGGGAGAGCTTCCCCTGCCAGCAGACCTACCATCACTCGCTCGTTGGAGGTGAATTAATGATGTCAACAGGAGAGTTCTCTCCCATCCGCATAGGGCGACTACAAGGGAGAGCTTCCAGCAGCAAAGCTGCATCAATACAACTGCACTGCTGTAAGCTGTCTAGTGTAGACATCGCCTTAGTTATTGGCTGATCAGTAAGATTAAATGATAAATCTTTAGGTTCCTCTAACAATTGAGTTTCCAGGCATTGGGACAAGTCATTACTGCTGGATTGCTAATTTCAACTCTTAGCCTGTCTTTGAAATTCCTTTGCCCTGCTGGGGAGCTTCCTCTGAAGTTACTTTTTTGTTTTAATTCACAGTTCTGTCACACAAGTGGATAACAACATATCAGTAGCTGCTGTTTGCCTGGGGTTCAATAATACCGAGCTCCGCTGCTCAAAGTCTAAGCAGCCTGTAGATGTAGCAGGGGAGAGTTAAAGGGATGCTCTCAACTGTCAGTATCAAAATTCTCTCTGAATATTGTTTAGTCCACCTCAGTTATGACTAACACTGAAGATTCTTGTAATTAAATGAGATGGGAGAGAAAACATTGTATTAGCTGCTCTTTTCCCGCAGTTTGTTTGTTTTGTGCACAGCGCTTTCCCTAGTATAGTCAGTTTCACCGGGTGGTTTGTGTGGATTTTCACACAACGGCGGAGAAGAAAAGAGTGTCTATTTTAAAACAGGAAAATGTGATGGTAACACTACAACAAATGTCGTCTGGGCACCTGTGCAGATGTGGAACCTGAAACCACTTTGAAAATGTCTTTTTGAAGTTGACTAGATTTCAGGCTGAAGGGGGGTCTCTATAACTATCAGACCTGCTTGCATGGAGTTAAATGACACACAGCTATCCTCAGGGGTTTCTTTTCCCCCAGGGGAGCAGATTCCTGAGGCACAGTTTGCTGCCCACTCGAGCGACTGTTTGGTCCCAGCACCTGCCGTTGGCCTTGTGACTGTCCTTAGAGATAATCCTTCCATTGACAGGCTTGCAGAGATGGCCAGCACAGTCCAAGGGCAATCTGATCCCCAAACCCAGACGCTGGGTCTGTAGTGCATCGGCATTTCTCCCTGTTACCCCTGGCTTAAAGCTGGGGAGAGAGGGACCAGATTTTAGCTCCACATTGCACCGTTTCATCCCATCTCCATTCTCTCTGTTGGCAGCTGGAGGGCCTGGAGAGGAACGAGACGGAGCTGAACACCATTGAGGCGAAGAAGCTGGCGCACCGGCTGCGCGCAGTGACGGACCAGATGGAGCGCTACTTCGGCAACGACGTTCACATCACCTACCGCCTGCTGTCCCGCCTGATGGAGTTTGAGAGCAGGCAGCATGGCTTTGGCCTGACCGCCACCCAGGACGCCCACTTCAACGAGGTGAGCGCCCTTCTGGTTGGGAGGAGCCCTCCTCCTTACCCTTCCCTGCTGAGCAAGGCAGAGCTCATCGGCGCTGCCCCTTGGTCAGCCACAGCACAGCTTCTCTGGGACTTAAGGATGCTGCCTTCTCAGCCTCATCAGCCCCACCAGCCTGGGACTGTGGCTCTGAGCCCTGCGGAGCAGGGACCCTTACCTCCAGGTAGGATGGCTGCAGCCTTTGTCCCGGCTTGTGAGCCATTATGGGTGGTGCCTGCCCCATCTCATTGCTCTGTCCCTTTGTTACTCTGAGTAGCTAAAGGGTGTGAAGCCCATGGCGGGCAGGGGAGAGCCAAGGGGGTGCGACCGAGCAAGGGCCAGTGTGAATTGAGTGAGGAAACCCTTCCCATTCCTGCAAAGGGTGAGAGCCTGGGATCGTCTCCCAGTGGTGCGACGCTCAGCTCCGAGCACACCCCATCCCCCTTCTTTCCTGGCTCGCCTGCAGCAGGCAGGGGAGGTGACGGAGAGAGGAGGCGTAGAAGATTTCAAAGAAAGGTCTTTTCCCTTCAAGCCTGCTGAAGACTCTCCCTCTGTCTGCAGAACCTGCTGAGGGCAGGCAGCTCGGTGCTGGCCCTGGAGAACCAGGAGCACTGGGACGTGCTGCTGCAGAGCGACCATGGCAGCATGGGGCTGATGGAGCAGCTGAGAGAGTACACGGGCACGCTCGCCAGCAACATGAAACTCACCTACCTGAACCCCCTTGGCGTGGTGACCCCCAACATCAGTGAGTAGGCAGCAGGCTGGAAGCATTGCCAGGAGAGCAGTGGTGCAAGGCATACACTCTGACACCACACTTCAAAGAGTTAAAACGGGCACAAATGCCAATCGGAGGCCACGCTCCAGCTGTGATTGTCAGCTGAGGAGGGTGCAGCTGGTCAGCTGTTGAATGGGAGGCCCCCAGGAAAGCCTGAAGTGCTGCAGAAAGTGGTGGTCTTTCCTCTGAGTCAGCAGAGACTTGGGGTGCTGTGCTGCTGGAGGAGATCTAAAGCTAAACTCATGGCCCCCACCCCTTTGGGTCATGATAGCTCCCGTTGCTCTTTGTGAGAGTCGCGGTGTTACCCCCTCTGTCCTGGCCAAATCGCAGTGGTAGCAATTCCATTCCAGTTTATTCCCCCAGCAGTGTCAGCTAAAGAAGTTATTCCTTGCTGCCCTGAATGCTCCCCCAGGGGAGCTGCAAGCCAGTAGCTGGGTTTGGGATGGTGATTCTACCATGGTAAAGCTGCTGCCTATGTGTTATTCCCAGTCTTCCATAAATCCTTTAGGAAAGGATCCACTGACCACAACCTTCTACAACTCCTCCTAAGTAAATACCCCCGCGGAAGGGGCCAGCATACCCTTGGCTACCTGCTGTTAGCTTGCTGAGGGTTTGCCATGGGGTTCTGATGACTAGAAGGCTGACTGGTTCCACTCTCCCCAAACTCACATGTGGATTTGGGATGTGCATCCATAGGTGGTTGTCTCACATGGAGCTGGGTCTCTCATGTGGTCCCATTAGGGACCGTATGTACGGGAGGGCACATGGGCCTTTTATAGTCCCCTTTTATAGGCCCAGCAAACTCAGTGAGTGCGTCGCTCCTGAAAGCGAGCACAGATAGAGCTAGCGAGCGCAGATGGGAGCTGGACATCCTTCTTGCTCCCCACAGCACTGCTCCCTGCCTCCGCTTTGCAAGTACAGACATGACCGGGGATCCACAAGTGACTGGTCTGAGCCCATCACACTGCACTTGTGACCTCAGCTGCATTTGAATTGCTTACTCCAAAGATAGACGCAAACGTGTTCATCCTGGCACCCTGAGCCCATCCCGTTGCAACGCTGTCCAGCCAGAGTAACGACCCTGGCTCCCTGAGCTCTCCCAGGCCCCTGATTCCTCTGTCTCTTCCCCACACAGTGCTCAGCATTGACCGCATGGAGAACCAGACCCACGTCCGGCAACGCTATCCCCGCTACCACAGCAGCCTTTTCCGGGGGCAGGCCATGTGGGACCTACACACCCACGTGGTGCTCCCGCTCTCAGTGCTTACACCCCGCAAAGTGGAAGGTAAGTGAACGGCCTCCCTGAGCCACAGGGAATGGCCCTGGTGTACTGGCTGCCTCCCCAGCAGGCTCTGTTGGGCCTCTCTTCATGCCCTGCACTGTATTCAGTACCGTCTGCCCAAGGGACAAGCACTGCATGCAGGGTGGCTGGTCGGGGGACATGCAACTGCCAGATCCCCAGCCTGGGCTGTCTCCAGGGTCTGTCAGAGACCACCTGTATGTCTTACCCCAAAGGCTGCTGGCACCTCTTCCTGGACTAGAGGAGAGAGCTCCTCACTTCCTGAGCTGGGAGGGAGCATCCCATTGGTGCTCTGTCCTCCGGGCCCACAGAAGCTGGGAGCCTGCTGCGCCCTTGCAGGGAGTGTCTAGAATTGCTTCCTGGCGAGCTCTGGGAATAGCACCTTGGGAGGCCGCCATGATGCAGGGACCCTGCAGATGGTATCCATGTCTTAGATGCCTCCCACAATGGGAGAACTGCTATGGCCCTGGACTTCTCTGGACTCCTCGCTGCAGCCCTGGCAAAGATGGATGGGGCTTTGTACAACTTCCTTCCCAAGAGACACCGTTGCGTCCCTTATGTAGTGCCCAGCCCTGGTACGTGGCTCATGAGCCATGGCCACGGAGATGGCCAGTGGCACCAGGCATTTCCTTCCCCTTGGCCCTACACTCTGCCTCAGACCGTTGTTACAGGTGCCTTTTCTGACCCAAGCTCTGCCCACAGCAGCCGCCATGCCCATGAGCAGGGAAGTGAACGACACAGTGGAGAGCTCTTCCCCAAAGCTGACCCTCCCGGAGCCCGAGCCTGCCGTCACCATCATCATCCTCATTATCTACCGCACCTTGGGGGGGCTGCTGCCAGCCCGCTATCAGGTGGATCGCCGCAGTCTCAGGTACTTTTTCACCCTGCCAGGACATGCACTCTCTATAGAGAAGGCAGCAAGCAACTGGGTACTGCCAGTTATGCAGGTCTGGGGTGCGAGACTTTTCAGGGTTCCAGCCTGGCTCATCTAACTGTGCGCAGTGGCCTGTTTGGAGGCTGGGGGCTCTGTCCAGAGCTGGTGTCTGCAACAGTGAAACCACTAGCACAACTGGTCCTGCTTGGCCCCCCCGTGTTGGCAGCCTTCTAAAAGAGGACAAGGACTGGATGGGCCACAGAGGATGAACTGCCCTCTCCCCACGGCCTAAGGCAGGGCTGAGGCTGGGTGGGCAGCATGCAGCATGCAGCCTGTCCTGTAGCAGCGGATGGGTTTCAGGCTGTCAGTCCAGCCCTTGTCAGCCCCCTGGCATTCTCTGAAATGCCAGGCAGGTCTGGGCGGCTGATGGGCTGAGTGACGAGGCCCTTGTCGTCTCTTGCAGACTGCCCAAGAACCCCGTCATGAACTCCCCCATAGTGAGCGTGTCCGTGTTCAGCAACCACACCTTCGTCCAGGGCACTTTGGACACGCCCCTGGTGCTGGAGTTCCGCCTACTGGAGACGGCCAACCGGAGCAAGCCCCTCTGTGTCCAGTGGAATCGTTCCAGCCAGTAAGTGCCCAGCCTGCCTGCGTCATGCTCCAGGCCAAGATTCTCACTAGCCCCGGGGTCATTCACTGCTGCAGCTTTCGAGAGGTTTAGTAAAAGAAACTGGAGAAGTTAACTAGTTCCCTGACTCTCCTGAACCATCCTTGTTTCTGTGTGCTGGGGCAGAGCTCTGTCACATAGCCCCCTTGCTAGGACAGAAGTGGGGGATCACCAGGGTGGTGGAACTGGCCCACCAAGGTGCTGCCTTCTGGCACATTGCACTGTCCCAACTGCTGAGGGCAGAGGTCACCAACTTCAGGCAGCACTGAGTAGATGCTTCAACATCCAAACATGGAAACATCCTGTTACACCCTGCCACCTTAGGAAGAGTAGAGAACCTGTCCAGGCAGCCAAAGAACCTCTGAGCAGCCCGATGCTCTGCAGGCTGCTCCTCACCTATGCACCCCCAGACCCTCCAGGGCCTGACAGGAGATGTGATTTTGAAGACCTGTTCCTTTGAGATTTCTCTGTGTTCTCTTGCGGCTGCAGGACTGACCCTTCCGGTTTCTGGACAGCAAGGGACTGTGATCTCGTGTTCAGAAACACCACGCATGTGCGCTGCCAGTGTTCCCAGTTTGGCACCTTTGGGGTGCTGATGGATAGCTCCCACCGGGAGGTAACCCTACCTCTGCAGAGGCGGGAGGGAGGGGAGGAAGGAGCGGGAAGGCTGGGGGTGGGTGGCGGGGAATACGCAGTGGTGAAAACCAGAACAAGAGGATGTATTTCCATGAGGTTGTGCTGGCCACACCATGGACAAGGAGCAGAATGGAGCAGGCCCTAATGCGGTGGGGAGCACGATCTAAACGCTGGATAGATCTAATCTATCCAGAACATTCAGGGTAGAACTCTGGGTTACACAGGTGCAGACAGTGCCCACTGCAGAAATGTAGCAGAAAATCCCAGGCTGCTTCTCCCATCCAATTCCCAGCCGGAGGGCGAGACCGTTGAAGCCAACACACGCTCATGCTTTCTTGCCTGACTCTGTCTTTTGTCTTTGGCTTCCATCTGCAGCAGCTGGAGGGTGACCTGGAGACCCTGGCCATTGTCACCTATTCCTTGGTGTCTCTTTCTCTTGTGGCCTTGCTGCTGACCTTCTCCTTCCTGACATGTCTGAAAGGCCTCAAGTCCAACACCAGGGGCATCCACTCCAACATATCTGTCACCCTCTTTTTCTCCGAGCTGCTCTTCCTCTTGGGCATCAACCGCACTGAAAATCAGGTAAGGGGAGGAGGAAACAGTCCTGAGTGCAGCTGGGTGGGATGGCGTCGTCAGACCGGGGAGACCTAGAGGGTAGGAAGGAGGCCCAGGAGAACAGAACTGTTGGGTGAATGCAGCAGGAGTGTAAATGCTTTGCTAGTTCAGTCTCCAGTGTTTCATATTTTGACCTAGTTTGAATGGTGCCCCTGGGAGTCTTGCCTAAATCAACCTGAGCGCTGGAATCATCCTGCAGGATGCACCCTCCTGGGTTCATTGGGACGCATGGGGGAAGAGTGGGAGATTCCCCCAGGGAGGAATCTTCCCCCTAAATCCTCTTTTCGATGTAATCCAATCTTTTCTTTCTAGTGTTTCATACCACGCTCCTCACCATGGAATCCCAGCCCCTTTTAGGGCCCTGGCACCAGCCATAGCGTTGGGTCGTGGTGCCAACTCTCAGGCACAGGGCAGTAGGTTGCAACTTAGGACAGGCTGTTGCTAATCAAGAGAGGCCCATATCTGACGGGATGATGAGCTCTCTCTCCTGGAGGCTGTAGTGCAGGTGACTACAGGAGATTCTCCTGCAGCACCAACGGAGGAGCTCCTGGATCTGAGCTAGGTCTTTGGTTCAAGCCCCAGAAGTGACAGAGTGTTCCCCACATCCCTGAAGAACAGAAGGCATCACTCAAACCACCTACCCAGTGGATATCGACATGCGTGTCGGAGAGGGATACGAGCAGGGTTATGAGGCTGCTTGGTTTGGATGTGGGCTCTTTGGGGTGGGTTGTTCCAGGGTTTGTTACTGACTGTGGATCTAGCCCCTTTCTAGGAGGTTGGGAATCAGCAGCTTAGGTCAGGGGCATGCAACAGAGATACAGGAGTCCCACATGCCAGCTCCCTGCTGGGCGTAGAGCAGAATGGGGATGTCAGAAATGCTCTGGGGGTGACTCTGCTGCAGTAAGGGAGATTGCCAGGCAAGGGAGGGCCTTTCCCAGCTGGATGGGCTGTCCACTCTTTGAGTGGTGATTTGCTCCTTTCAGTTCCTCTGCACTGTGATTGCCATCCTGCTGCACTACTTCTTCCTCTCCACCTTCGCCTGGCTCTTCGTGCAGGGCCTCCACATCTACCGCATGCAGACCGAAGCCCGCAACATCAACTTCGGAGCCATGAGGTTCTATTATGCCATTGGCTGGGGGGTGCCTGCCATCATCACCGGTGGGTACCGCACGCTGGGCAAAGATGCTTGGGAAGACAGGTTCCCTCTCTGAGGGATGGGGGGAGGAAATGGATAAAGCTCGCTATAGCATGGAAACTCCTTGGCCTTGGGCGATGCCAAAGGCATTGGCCTCAGAAACCCCATTTGGTCAAAGAGGCATGGGCCTCAGGCATGGGCATGGGCCTAAGAACTTGTCTCCTTTCTGATTCCGTGGGCATTGGCCAGCCTGAGTGTCTGGTGGGGGAACGTGAGTGGAGGGGATGTATGTGCATGTCTGTGGGCATCCATATTTGCCACTGTGTGTGTGTTTGTGCTGTATGGGTCTAGCCAGGAGCAACACTGCAGACAGATTCTAGACCATGGAGATACAGTCAGTGAGCTACAATATGTACAGGAGTTATCTGGGTCAAGGCAGCGATGAAGACACTATGCATTTATACCACTCCTAGTGTTTGACGTGGTAGGTGCCACAGCAGAGGGTGTGCTGTAGTTTTCTGGTGTGAAATGTCCGTGGGGTTTAGAAGCTGGGGTCTCACTCCTTCAGAAGAACCTACAAGGCTTTTCACCCTTTCTGGCCTGATGGCCATGAAGCTCCTGCCCTTCTAGGATTCACAGCATGAGATGCAAATGTTCTTTGGCTAATCATCTCGATCCATTTCCCAAGGTTCATCACCACTGGGGTCATGTGTTCCTGGCAGTAAATGCCCTGTTGTGGGGCTCTGCTGAGGTGGACATCTTGAGACAGTGAGGCATAGGACACAGACCTCACAAAGCAGGAGAGTCAGCTTAGCCATTGCTAGATATTTCTATTGCTATGGCAACTTGGCCAGAGGCACTGGCAGGAACCAAGGCGAAGGAGGAGCACTAGACGGGGAGTAAGGAGACATGGGTTCTGTCCCTGGTTCTGTCCCAGCTCTCTGTGGCCTTGGGCAAGTCATTTCTCCTCTGTCCTGCAGTCTTCCCCATCTGTAAATGAGAACAATGATACTGATCTCCAAGGAGCGTTCTGAGGCTGCATTGACCAATGTTTGGTCTCTGCTTTGAGATCCTCTAGTGGAAGAGGCCATAGTGGAAGTGCAAAATGATCCCAATGTCTCCTAGGTGGCTGTGTCATGGAATTGACCTTTCCCTTTTCTCCCCCCGCAGGACTGGCCGTTGGCTTGGACCCAGAGGGCTATGGGAACCCAGATTTCTGCTGGATTTCTATTCACGATAAGCTGGTCTGGAGCTTTGCAGGCCCCATTACTGTCGTCATTGTGGTAAACTCCTCCCGTGTTTATACCGTGTCCCGGCCCACCCCACATGTCCTCCCCTTCTTTGCACTCCATGTGTCTGCTGCCTTGCCTTCTGCTTACCTTCCTCTGGTTTCTACTGCCTCTTCCTCTTCTCATTGCTGTCCCTCCTCTATTTATATTTCCTCTATCCCTGGAGCTTTGCTCCTTTCTCCTGTGCTCTCTTCCTCCCACGGGGCTTCCTTTCTTGTCACACGTCCCCAAGCCCAGGCAGCAGTATGTAGCCCAGAGAAGTGGGGCTTGTGTAGAGCAGGCAGAGGAGGAGGTGGATGAGTCCAGGTCTGCACAGAGTTCAGCTTCCCAGGTACAGGACCTTGTGGAGGCACATGATCGAGACACCAGGACTGGAGAGAGTGAAAGCCTCAGTGTAGGAGCAGCAGAGCAGCATCTAACCACTCTCTGTGCTTTCAGATGAACGGGGTGATGTTCCTGCTGGTGGCCAAGATGTCATGTTCCCCAGGCCAGAAGGAGACCAAGAAGAAATCAGTTCTGTGAGTATTGATTGGCCAGGATCTCAGTGGAGGGTCTGCTGCTCTGATCCCTTGCACAAATATCTGAACTTCTTTCCCTTCCCCACAAGCCATCCCCTGCTTCATCACTGTCAAAATCTGCCTAGCCTCCCTGTTACCCGGATTCAGCCTAGAAGTCGCCTGCCATTACTGCTTCTGTTGCCAATATCAGTCGCTTCTCTAACATCCGTCCTTTTCTCTTATCCCCACTCCCACAGCCCCTTCCTGACAGGCCCCCACATCTCACGTTATTCCTCTCCAGTCTGTCTATCTGCCCTCTGCTGAAAGGTAATTCCTCTCCCACTGCTCTGTCCATGTAAGTCCCCTGCTCAAACCCTATCACTGGCTCCCCATCACCTGCCATTTCCGCTTCCTGTCCCTGTATCCAGGGCTCCGATCCAGCCTCCATCTCAGTGCTTGTCTCTTGTTCTCCCCCTCTTGCTGCCTACACTCTTCCCAGCCCTCCTAAATGCCCCTTCTGCATCTTCTCCATGCATGCCTTCACTGCTTTCTTCCAAGCCACCCCTTAAGCCTCCCCTGAGCCCAAATGGTCACCCTGGGGTCTGAACTGTCCTGTCTGTCTCATCCAGAAGAGAAGCTCCTTGGGGCCAGGGCCGTGTCTTCCTACGTGCTTTGTCAGTGCTCAGCTAGTAGTGATCTGTCTAGACTGGGTGTGGGCCCACAAGGTGGAGACGTACTGCAGGGAGTGTATTGTCCCGCTGTGGTGCTGGCAAGTGGTGTGGGGAGCTGGTGGCTCAGGACAGGAGTGTACTTCCCCTCTGCCTCTGTCTGTGTGTGATAGACTGTAGATTAACAAGAGATTCTAACCTCTGCGTCCCTGTCTCTGTCTGTGTGTGTGTATCTGTCTGCCTCTCTCTCTCTCTCTCTCTCTTTCCAGCATGACGCTGCGAAGCTCCTTTGTTCTGCTTCTAGTTATTAGCACTACCTGGCTCTTTGGCCTCTTGGCTGTCAACAACAGTGTCCTGGCTTTCCACTACCTCCACACTGTCCTCTGCAGTCTCCAGGTAACTCTCCATCCAGCCTGCCCCGGAGGCCAAGCAGCAGCTCTGCCCCTCCCCTCAGGGGAGCATCTCTCACTGGTGCCTTTGGACAAGGAACAGTGATGGGAAAATTTAAACAGTGGAAAGGCAGGTTAAAGGGAAACCAAACAGACAAGAGGAAAGCTGGAAAGCAGTAAGCTGGAGTCTGATGGCACCCACTCTGCAGAGTTCACCTGAGCTTCCTCCAGCTTTTCTATGCTACCGTCCCCAGCCCGGCTCTGCAACCTTCCTGGAGCTCCCCTGTGCTCGGCTCCATGGCCCAGCCCAGCCCAGCCCTGGAGCTCCCCTGCTCTCCAGCTCCCCTGTGCTCAACTCCATGGCCCAGACCAGCCCTGGAACCTTCCTGGAGCTCCCCTGTGCTCTGCTCCATTGCCCAGCCTGGCCCTGGAGCTCCCCTGCTCTCCAGCTCCCCTGTGCTCTGCTCTATGGCCCAGCCCGGCCCTGGAGCCTTCCCGGAGCTCCCCTGCTCTCCAGCTCCTCTGTGCTCTGCTCCATGGCCCAGATCAGCCCTGGAACCTTCCTGGAGCTCCCCTGCTCCTCTGTGCTCTGCTCCATTGCCCAGCCTGGCCCTGGAGCTCCCCTGCTCTCCAGCTCCCCTGTGCTCGGCTCTATGGCCCAGTCTGGCCCTGGAGCCTTCCTGGAGCTCCCCTGCTCTCCAGCTCCCCTGTGCTCTGCTCCATGGCCCAGACCAGCCCTGGAACCTTCCTGGAGCTCCCCTGCTCTCCAGCTCCCCTGTGCTCAGCTCTATGGCCCAGCCCGGCCCTGGAGCCTCCCTGGAGCTCCCCTGCTCTCCAGCTCCTCCCCAGCTCAGACCTGCTTTGCAGTATTACAGCAGCTCCCATGTTTTATTCTTTCCACTTCAAGCACTGCTGTACACTGAGCTTTTACTCAGCAAGAAGGTTTATTTTAGGAAAGCAACACAAAACAGATTCTTCCAAACATCTCAAATCCCCACCTGCTGATGGGCTCTGTCACTCACACGCGTGTGCACACGCACACACTGACTACACCTGCTGATAGACTCTGCCATTCACACGCGTGTGCACACGCACACACTGACTACACCTGCTGATGGGCTCTGTCACTCACACGCGTGTGCACATGCACACACTGACTACACCTGTTGCTGATGGGCTTGCTTTCTGTCATGTGCATGCACACGCAATGGCTGGTCATGCCTCTCTAGTATGCATGTCACAGAGACAAGCGGAGGTTGGTGCACACTTCAAACACATTGCAGACATTAACCCCTCAGCGCCTTGAGCTTCCCCCGGCCAGTCACCCTGTGGGTTTGGCCCTCAAGAGCCATCCCCCTTCATTAGGAGCATTACACAGACAGAGGGGTTCCCTTAGAGCAGCTGCCCTCCAGCAGTGACTGTGCCCCTCTGTTCTGTCATCACTCTCCTTCTCTGCTCACTAATCCACGGGACATTCTGGCTTCCTTTAGCTAAAGCCCTGTGCTGCCCTGGAGCTCCTGATTTCAGGGACCCTCTTGCTGCTCCGCTCACTCATGAACTGACTGCCCCCTCTAGTGGTCATTGTCCATGTTCGCCTTCTCATTCTATAGCCTAGCTCAGCTGTTTTCAACCTTTTTTTATTTGTGGACCCCTACAAAATTTCGAATGAAGGTGAGGACCCCTTTGGAAATCTCAGAACCCCCAGGGGTCTGCAGACCACAGCTTGAAAACCACTGTTCTATGGTAACCTTTCTATGTTCTATGGTAACCTTTTGTGGACCCCTTGGACATAGGCTAAAACCACTGCTGTAAAGGAGCAGAGACCTGCTGCACCAAGAAGAGACTTCAGTTGTAAGCCCAAATGAGTTGGTCCTTATGATTTAACGATGCCCCTTCTGAGCCAGCCCTGCTCTGAGACATAATGGGACAATAATGACCATCTTCAGAGGAGTTTTCATAAAATGGATCAGCAAAGAGTTGGGCCTATATTTGAAGTGGATGCACAAGGGCTGCTGGGAACTGCATGCAGGGGAAAGCTAACAGCCACCAGCACCCACTGTTTGAGCTACCATCCCAAGCTTTCTCTGTATAGCCAATTATCCCCCATCACCTCCAAAGCCAAGGCCTGCTAAGGCTCCTTGCTGTCACTGTGGCCCCCTGCTAGCAGCAGTGGGCCTGGAACCTCTGCTGTGTGCCCTCAGACTGCTCCCTAGTCACTGCGCACACAGCACAGAATCAGAGCTGCCTAGCCAAGTCCAGTTTCAGTTTTCCTCTTCCACTTACCCCATCACCCTTGGCAGCCACTCTCCTCTCTCCTCTTCAATGCCACTAGGCCCAGGAGCTTGCAGCAATCAGGCCCTCCTTGTAAGACTCTGGTGGCCCAGAAAGCAGCTAGGTCAACCTTGTGAGACCAAGCTCCTAGCACTGAGTCATTGTGCTGGCTGGAGCGTATTCATGTTAGTAACTGTCTGTAGCCCACAGCTCTGTCAGTCGCTAGCAATTCTACCCCAGAGCAGACACGCTGGTTCCTGAGGGAAGAAACTGGTTCAACCACTGCTGGGCCTCATGCAGCAGGTGGGATAGCATGGCAGGCACCTGTTCCCCTCCACCAGAGACCTACAGTGAATTTGGCCAGCAGGAAGCACTCTCCAAGGGGGAGCCGCTTGTCCCTTCCTCTGTTACAGGCTAATGAGTCATGAGTCTGGTCAGCACAGAAATGCCTCCACTCTGTGGCCCTGTTGCCCTATCAGGGGTCTAGATGCAGCACTCTGCACTATGCTGGAGGCCTGGGTGCGGTGTAGACGTGACTGACTGAAACACAAATAGCTGGATGCAGTGTCAGGCAGTGCGATTGAGGAGAGCTGACTGACTCTGTTAGCACACTCTTGAATGGCCAAACTCAGCCTTCAGCACTGCCCCATTGCCAGGAAGAGTGGAAGTGCAGGCTCCCCGGCTGTGCTGAGTGTTTCCCTTCCTTCCTCACTCAGGCTCACAGCCTCTCTTCCCCTCCCTCACAGGGCCTGGCCGTGTTGGTTCTGTTCTGTGTCCTGAATGAAGAGGTCCAGGAGGCCTGGAAACTGGTCTGCCTTGGCAAGAAGAGTCAGGGCGAGGAGGCAGCTAGATCTGTGCAGGTGGGTGTAGAAGGGCACTGCCCCAGCAAGCGAGCCCAAAGGCAAGGGCCTTCTCCGCACCTGAGCCTGCACTCTGCCTGAGAGGGAATCCCTCCCTGGGCCCACCCTCCCCACCAAGCATGCAGGTTAACTAGTCCTTTCTATCCTAAGAACATAAGAATGGCCATACTGGGTCAGACTAAAGGTCCATCCAGCCCAGTATCCTGTCTACCAACAGTGGCCAATGCCAGGTGCCCCAGAGGGAGTGAACTTAACAGGTAATGATCAAGTGATCTCTCTCCTGCCATCCATCTCCACCCTCTGACAAACGGGGGCTAGGGACACCTTTCCTTACCCATCATGGCTAACAGCCATTAATGGACTTTACCTCCATGAATTTATCCAGTTCTCTTTTAAACGCTATTATAGTCCTAGCCTTCACAACCTCCTCAGGCAAGGAGTTCCACAGGTTGACTGTGCGCTGTGTGAAGAAGAACTTCCTTTTATTTGTTTTAAACCTGCAGCCCATTAATTTTATTTGGTGGCCCCTAGTTCTTATATTATGGGAACAAATAAATAAACTTTTCCTTATTCACTTTCTCCACACCACTCATGATTTTATATACTTCTATCATATCCCCTCTTCGTCTCCTCTTTTCCAAGCTGAAAAGTCCTAGCCTCTTTAATCTCTCCTCATATGGGACCCGTTCCAAACCCCTAATCATTTTAGTTGCCCTTTTCTGAACCTTTTCTTATGCCAATATATCTTTTTTGAGTTGAGGGGACCACATCTGTATGCAGCATTCAAGATGTGGGCGTACCATGGATTTATATAAGGGCAATAAGATATTCTCCGTCTTAGTCTCTATCTCTTTTTTAATGATTCCTAACATCCTGTTTGCTTTTTTGACTGCCACTGCACACTGCATGGACATCTTCAGAGAACTATCCACGATGACTCCAAGATCTTTCTCCTGATTAGTTGTAGCTAAATTAGCCCCCATCATATTGTATGTATAGTTGGGGTTAATTTTTCCAATGTGCATTACTTTACATTTATCCACATTAAATTTCATTTGCCATTTTGTTGCCCAGTCACTTAGTTTTGTGAGATCTTTTTGAAGTTCTTCAGTCTGCTTTGGTCTTAACTATCTTGAGCAGTTTAGTATCGTCTGCAGACTTTGCCACCTCACTGTTTACCCCTTTCTACAGATCATTTATGAATAAGTTGAATAGGATCGGTCCTAGGACTGACCCTTGCGGAACACCACTAGTTACCCCTCTCCATTCTGAAAATTTATCATTTATTCCTACCCTTTGTTCCCTGTCTTTTAACCAGTTCTCAATCCATTAAAGGATCTTCCCTATCCCATGACAACTTAATTTACATAGGAGCCTTTGGTGAGGGATCTTGTCAAAGGCTTTCTGGAAATCTATGTACATTACGTCTACTGGATCCCCTCGTCCACATGTTTGTTGACCCCTTCAAAGAACTCTAATAGATTAGTAAGACATGATTTCCCTTTACAGAAACCATGTTGACTTTTGCCCAACAATTTATGATGTTCTCTGTGTCTGACAATTTTATTCTTTACTATTGTTTCAGCTAATTTGCCCGGTACTGACGTTAGACTTACCGGTCTGTAATTGCCTGTTCCAGGAGGTCAGTGGGAAAGACCTCAGCCAGACAGCCACCCCATAGCCGGGTCCTAGCCCCTCAGGCCATGTCTGAATTCATGTACTGTCATTCCCTGGGAGCCCTGTGCCTCCCGAAGAGGCTGGTGGGACCCTCGCCAATGAAGGAAGAGAACCCCTTCACGGTGCCTGAGACTGGAGACTCCTGAATGGACACAGGCCACCCCCACCCTTTGCAGTGTTGGGCAGGGAGAGAATCTCGAAACCCAGCTGCTGAAGTCTTCCTAACAAATTCTCCATGTGTCTCTTCCTTGCCAGGGCCCCAATGCCTATAATAACACGGCCCTGTTTGAGGAGAGCGGCCTCATTCGCATCACCCTGGGGGCCTCCACCATCTCCTCAGTCAGCAGCGTGCGCTCAGCCCACACCCATTCCAGCCAGAGGGGCTACCTCAGGTAGGAAGCAGCCAGAGGAAGAGACATCTGGCTGGCCACTGGCTCACAGCCACAGCTGAGAAACTACAGACATGGAGGGGGATGGGAGTGGGGCCCACCATGGAATGGAGAGAGCATTGCCTTCTTCTGGAAATGCAGGTGTCACCTCCTGGCCCTTCTGGACCATTGCTACCGATGCCTCCTCTGCTATGACCTTCAATCCTGACACTCCCCACACAGCTCTGCTGACTTACATCACTCCTGACCCACTACAGACCCTAGTTACTCCAGTCCTGAGCTCTCCACAGCTCTGCCAGTGCCCCCCACTCCTGCCCTGCAGCATTCCTTGCTGTTCCAGTCCCTCACACCCCCTCCCCCCTGCAGGGCTGTTGACCTCTCTGCCAGGCACAGATATGAGTATGGGAGATGAGAGGAGAGCACTCCTTTACCCCAGGACAGGGACAGGTGCTGCCAGGTGAGGACTTGGGGTCTGAGCGTTTTTGCCATGTGTGTTTCAGAGAGAATGTGATGGCGCGTCAGGGCTCAGCCTTGGATCACAGCCTGCTTGGTCACACCGGCCCCACGGACCTCGATGTGGCCATGTTTCACCGTGATGCAGGGGGAGGTAAGGCTGAGACCCAGCCGGCTCACCCCTGGGACCTGCCTGTGCATGTGAGAAGGCTCCCTGCTGCCCAGAAGCTGCCCTAGCAAGTGGCATTTCCCCCATTAGTGAGCAGCCTTTGCACACTGAGCACCTGCCACTCCCAGCAGCCTCACTCCAA
This sequence comes from Lepidochelys olivacea, assembly GCF_965140295.1. Lineage (NCBI taxonomy): Eukaryota > Metazoa > Chordata > Testudines > Cheloniidae > Lepidochelys > Lepidochelys olivacea. Next base: position 24,374,691 of record NC_140417.1, on the reverse strand, counting down.
CTCCTGAGTACGCTCAGCCTGTGGGGAGGAGGGAGTGTCCAGGGTCACTGAACAGAGCCCCCCTTGGGCCAATTATTTTCCCAGGGTGAAAACAACAGCACAGGCCTCCCAGGATGCTGGGGCCCTGGCTTCAGCTAGGCAATGTCCAAACACAGGGTCTGTGTTTTGTGTCAGTGGAGTGCTAGACTGGGGGGATGTAACCCCGGGACACTAGCAGGCAAAACCCCAAAACCAAGCTTCCTTCCTTCCCTGCCCTGCTCAAAAGCCATCCGATTGCCCCCATCCCCACTGCTTCCATCCTGCATGTGCCCCGGCAGACCAAGACTCTGACTCAGACAGTGACCTTTCCCTGGATGAGGAGCGCAGCCTTTCCATCCCGTCGTCGGAGAGCGAGGAGAACGTGCGCCTCCGGGGCCGATTCCAGCGCCAGTTCAAACGGGCAGCGCACAGCGAGCGGCTCCTCACCAACCCCTCCAGCACCACTCCCAAAGGCAAGGACTACGCAAGAGCCCTGCCACGGGCTAGGGGCCCAACTGGGTCTAAGCAGCTTGGGAGGGAGGGAGCATGGGGGGACCAAGCTGAAGGTCTCCCACAGAGCGTGTTTCCAATGTAGCTGCTGTCTGATGCGATGCAAGGTCTCCCAAAGGCAAAGGTCCAAGGTCCTGGGAGCAGTCCCCATTGGCAGGGAGGGGTTAGTACCACCTGGAGATGCGGTGACTCCAGCAGAGGCAGGGAAATTGCCTCATCCCTCCCATTTGCTGGTTCTGCTCCTGCAAGCCCCACAGCACGTTACTGGTGGTTAAGCAGCCCTTGGGACTGTATCCCAGTGAGTATCGTAGCAGGCCCTGCTCTGTTTACAACTCGGGATAACTCTGATGCCCCCCCTCCCCCGTTGTGTTGCACTGTTCTTCTCCAGATGTGGATGGCAATGACCTGATGTCCTATTGGCCAGCGCTGGGCGAATGTGAGGTTCACCCCTGCTCTCTGCAGAAATGGGGGTCTGAGCGGAAGCTGGGCTTTGACATCAACAAGGATGCTGCCAACAACAACCAGCCAGACCTGGCCCTGACCAGTGGGGATGAGAACTCCCTCACCCAGACCCAGCGCCAGAGAAAAGGTAACTAGACTCAGAGCAGTCAACCTAGTGCTCCCTTGGTGGGCACATATCCAGCTGCCAGCCAGCACAGTGTCCCACTGGCTGCACCCCCAGAGTCTCCCCATGGCCCCTACCTGGCATACCCAGCATCTGCCTGGCAGTGCTGGGCTCAGCAGACTCATGGTGTTGAGCAGAGCAGTCAGTGAATCCTTTGCCTGATGCTGGAGAGCCACGTCGCTCCCCCGAGCACTCGGATGTCATGGGGGACAGCATCCAGGTGACTGTTGCTGACAGGTTGGCAGGCCGCATTAGAACTGTCCTGTCCTTGTCCCGGACAGTCTGTTCATTGCCCACAGGGAACAGCAGGCTCCTGCGGCTCTCAGCGGAGGTAACACAGGAGCTATTATGGAGATGCTTGGTTCTTCTCTTCTAAATCTTTTATTCAGCTACAAGCTCTAGCCCCGGTGGCTGGGACAGTTCCCAAAGCAAACAGGGAATGTAACAGTGGGCTTGGCAGTCAATCGACAGCTGAAGAATAGCTGCCCTTTGGGCCAAGGCCATAAGTAACTGCACTGAGAAACAACAGGCTGCAGGCAGGAGAGTGCAGACCAGTGCTGAGCTGGCCATCCACCCGTAGTCAGAAAGAGGGGAGAGAGCCTGAGAGGCTCAGAGAGAGCGAAGGTGTAAGGAATGGAGACAAGGGGGAAATTTCCCTTGGCTGGACTGGAGCTATAACTTCCCCTACGTGTTGCCAAGGGACAGAATGGGAGGCAGTCTTGGTAATGTCTCCTCTGCTGTTTTAAGCCAAGAGTGCCGCACTCTTAGAGGCAAGCCACTCACAGGAGTGGCTTCTCCTCATGTCTAGTAGACTGGGACATGCGTCCATTGTGGAGGTGAGGTGGTGCTGGGCCACATGGTGGTGTGATCTTGAAAGCTTTGCAACATGCAAACACAGGTGGCAGTTTCCTCCATCCTGGGGTGATCTCGGGGAGGAGCAGGGCCGCCCAGGCTGCCAAGCCGAGTTCTTTGTCCTTGCTTTCTTGCAGATAGTGAGGAGGGTTGTTTGTGCTGTCACAGAGATTCTCTTCACTTTCTGCTTTGTTTCTGTACAGGGATTTTGAAGAATCGCCTCCAGTACCCTCCAGCTCTGCAAGGCTTACCATCCGTTGGCAGAATGACCAATGAGCTTTCATGGTACAAAACATCCACCCTGGGTCACAGGGCTGTTCCTGCTGCCTCTTATGGCAGAATCTACTCTGGTGCAGGCAGCCTCTCTCAGCCAGCTAGCCGGTACTCTTCCCGGGAGCAACTCGACCTGCTGATGAGAAGGCAGATGTCCAGAGAACAGCTGAGCAGGAACGACGCTGGGGAATACTTGGAAGCTGTACGCAGCAGGCATGGGTCCAGGGAGGAACTAGACACCATTCTCAACAGGCCTGGATCAAGGGAGCAATTGGACACTATCCCTAGTAGGCATGGGTCTAGAGAACATCTGGAAAATATACCCAGCAGGCATGGGTCTAGAGAAGACTTAGATACATTAGCTTCCAGGCCTGATCAGAAAGATCATGGGAATACACTACCCAGGAAGTGGGGTTCTAGAGACCATCTAGATACTTTACCCAGTCAATTTGGCTCAAGAGAACTACTAGACTGTGGGCCAGTAAGAGAGGTCTCTAGAGAGTGGCTCAACACTTTGCCTAACAGGCAAGTATCTAGAGATCGAGTGGACACTTTACTAAGTCGAGACATTTCTCGAGAACAATTAGATCTGCTTTCAGGAAGACAGCCTTCAAGGGACCAGCTAGCATTAGCTAGACAAACTTCAAGAGAGCAGTTGGACTTTTTATCCAGAAGATCTAATTCCAGAGAGCACCTGGATACAGTGCCTAGTAGGCATCCATCACGGGAAAATCTGGAGTTTTTTTCTAGAAGACAGCTGTCCAGAGAAAATCTAGAACCACTTTCTAGAAGGCTTCCTTCTAGAGAAAATCTAGAACCTCTGTCTAGGAGACAGCCTTCTAGGGAAAATCTGGAAGCAATCCCTAGCCGACATCCTTCCACTGAGCAATTAGATATCCTTTCTTCCATCCTTGCTTCTTTTAATTCTTCTGTCCTGTCCTCTGTGCAATCCTCCAGTACTCCCTCTGGCCCACAGACCACAGCAACTCCTTCTGCTGTGCAGACTTCCTCAACGCCTTCTGTGCTGTGCCCATCACCACCTCTCTCTGCTACATCCCACAGTATCTCTGAGCTGTCGCCAGATTCAGAGTAAGTATTTCCACTTCTCCAAGGCAGCTTTTGGGTCAGTCCAGTCCATGCTGTGAGTTAGCCAGAGGATAGTTTGTATCTTCTAGCCACTTGGTTGCTCTTTTGCCCCTGGTTTGTGTGGTAACTGAGTATTACCACCTGATCTGAAAGCACAAAGCTTCCTGGTGAAACGGGATCAACCCCCGTAGGATGAAACTAGGTCCTAAAAGTACCTACTGGTTGTGATGCTCTGTAGTACCCCGTCGCACCGGTGCAATGGGTGGAAGTGCTAACGTCTCTAAAGGGGCAGCTGTCCCATGGGGCGCCCCGTGCTCCTCTGGCACCTGAAGATGCTGGGGCTTAGCATCCATCCTGGCACACGTTCTGGGTACTGAGAGAGGGGAAGTGGCTCTGAGCTATGCGTTTTAGAATGCGTGGCAGGGTACAGATCTGTCTGTTGCCTTCAGCTGTACACGGCACAGGCACTTGGGTGAATGGGTATGGCCAAGGGAAAAGATCTGTATTCTGTTTCTTATATGTGCCTGGCCTGGTCATTGTTCTGGGAGCCACAGCCAGACCCTGCCCTCATCCTTAGCACTATTTATCGCACCAGGAGGTGAGCATGATGCTTTCCCAAGCCCCTGGCCAAGCAGGGAGAGCACAGGGAGGGTCACTTGGGCCTGGGGAGTAAGGTACCAGAGGCTACATTTGTTAATTTTGTTTCCTTTTCCCCGAGAAGAATAACAAGAAGTGAAGGTCATTCCTGAGGGGCCCGAGCTGCTGCGAGAGCAAAGGAAGAAGCAGGGATGATTGCCTGGCCAGACACTTTCAGCAGAGGTTTGGAGTCTCTGGGTGCCAGGCACCTACAAGGAAAGAACTGATGATGGTGGTCAGAGGCCCAAATTCACCCCGCCCTTCCCACCCATCGGTTCTGGAGAACTCGTGGGGGGAGAGTCAGGCAAACCATCTCTGGGAGGAAGCGGTCTCAGGTACCTCTGCACCAGAATGGAGCTGCACTGACCTATCGCCTGCTCAACAGGGCACTCCCAGAGGCGGGGAGAAGTACAACACCATGAGCAAACCCAGGCTGGTGCCGCTGGTTACATATCAAAAGCAAACAGACAGAAATCTTCCTTTCTGAACCATTTCTACACTCTGTGTGTGTGTGTAAGAGAAAGGGAGAGAGAGAGAGAGAGAGGGCGGGGTGGGGTTGGCCACAGAAGATGAGGCAGGGGAGGGTTTTATACATTTTGTATCTTTGTAATCAGAGAGAAGAGAATTTCTATGGTTATTTTTACGGAATGTTCTGTTCCCGTTGCTGTGATGCTGACAGTGTTTGTCTTGACAGCGACTCCCAGCTGTGACTAGAGGGGCTGCTGCTGGGCTTTCCACAGTGGGGCTGTGCGTGTGGAAGCCCAGATCCCAGGGAGCGGCTTTCTCCAGGCTTTCCTTTGTGTTGTGTCCTGTCCCCTCCCATCCCATGTCTGGCTCACACTAGTGATCACAGTAGCAGACATATGGGACAGAAAGGGTAGCCCTGGGTGAGCACTACACATCCTGACCTGCAGTACTCCCTGCTCTTCCTGCCAACACCCCTGTCATGCTGCTCCCAGGGCCAGTCCCACTCTCTCCCAGCATCCTGGATTTTCTAGTCCTGCATATACTGTAGCTCATCAATGCATTTCAGCTCTCAGGAGAAGTCTCCTACAGTCTGAGTGCTGAGGAGAGGCTACCAGTTGCGTCCAGCTGGACTGAGTTTTGTGCTGGGTAGAAGCCCATGTTTGTGTTAGAGCTGTGTTGTGTCACACAGCCATTGTTCGAAACAGGGGCAGAGTGGGAACGCCTGCTGAGTTCATAGGGTTAGAATGCAGGAAGGCAAAAACGATCTGTGAGAGCTCCTGCCGAATGAAACAAGCCCCTGAGAAGCCTTCCCAAGGAGCCTCCACTCTGCGCCTCTCCCCGAGTGTCCATCTCCAAACGCCCAAGTCCCCAGCAGGCCCCTCTCAGCAGGGAGGATGGGGAAGAACACTGATTTCTGTTAGCCACCATCATATGTGCAGTGTCCTCTTTTTTCCTAGTATTGACTGGAGCAAACCCCTTCCATCCTCACATCCCCAGGAGCCTCTGCGTTACAGACTGGCTCATGGGGAGAGGATGGACACCACTCTCCATGGGAGCTAGATCTACTGCAGAATAGTGGGGAAATTTCTCCTGTGCAGTCTCCCAGAGTGGGCAATTCCCCAAGTCCCAGGTTAGCACCAAGTGGCCCACAGGGGAGGAGATTGGAGATGGGCCCAGCCAGCCAGGGAGCATGGCTGGAGGGTGCTGGCCAGGGCAGCATTGTTGCAATAGAGGAGCAGCCTCTTATCTCCATTTTATACTCCAGTCCCTAGCGCACAGGAGCCAGCCTCCCTTGGCCTGTACTGCAGGCCGCACTCATAGTAAGCCTATCCCCTGGCGGCTCCATGTGCATGTCCACGCATGTGCACCCCTCCCCGCCGTCCCAAGGCTCCCCTGGCAGCAGTGGTAGCTGCTCTGTCTGCTGCAAAGGCCCACAGCTCAGAACGGCCTGAAAGTTGAGAGGGAGAGGGCAGCTGTTTTCAACACACTGTAGTTTGACATTTAAGCCACCCTGACGGCTTATCCTTCCTCCCCACACTAAAGGGGATGAGGGCTTCGATTATCCCAAGGACTCCCTCGTGCTCCCTGCTATTTTATATGCTGGATTTGTGCTAATTGAACCCGACATGAAAATGGAAGTAAAAGAAAACTTGCCAATGGCCCCCACCTCCCCCCAGCCCTCTTTGACTGGTGTATTGCTGCTGGTTTCCCCAGAGGCACAGGCATTACCTCCCCCTGCCATGGGCAACAGTCTGTGCCTGGCTGTACTCTCTCAACCACCAATGCCGTCCATTTTGATTGTCAAAAGCAATGTGTTTACTAAAGTGAGCATGGGGTGCTGTCTCTCTCTCTCCAGGCTGCAGCCCTCAGTGGCCTCGTGTGTCTTGCTCTGGTTATCACCCACTTAGAGAGTAATGACACCCTATTTACTGCCTTATTACCATAGAACACTGTAGCGTAACGTTGACTCGAATTATGTAATGTTTACACAAGGAGAGTTTTTCCACTGATTGAGCAAACAGGATGGAAGGTGGTTTGCATCCTCTGAGACCTGGCCACCCTGGTGCTGCCGATGCCACCACTAGCAGGAGCCTTGGAAATGCTAATGGTGATTGACAACTGTATTCTCAAATACACTCCACAGTTGGCAGCTGGTGCAAAGGGCCTGGTGACCTTCCAGCCTGCGGCCTGAGCAAAGTGTGCGCAGAAGGAGGAGAACCTCTGCCTTGGAAATGATTGATCAGAGCTGCCTCATGGCCTGCGTCTGACGTGAGCAAGGCCCTTTAGGAGTGGAGGAAACTTCCCGCACCTGCCCTGGTTGCATTGCCCACCGCAGCATTGCAGCTCACACATTCACTCTCCTCGACTGGCTGTGGAGACTAGGGCAGCATGCTGCAGCCCCGCCCCCCAAGATGGGCAGATGGGCAAGAGGGCTACACACACCTACTTGTTTACAGAAATGAAGCTCTAATGTGCAGTGGAGCAGAAAGCACAGGCCACGATATTGGCCTTCTGTCTTGAAATAGCAGGTTCTGACAACACTGGGGAATGCAGACTCCCCATCTGTGCTGGTCACCCTCTGGCGCGTTCTCAGTGCCATGTTCCTTTCAGGAAAGATCTTGTTTACACTGTTTCTTCAGGCTGTATATAACCAGGACCTAGAGCTCTGTTTGTTACACTGATTTCTACAACTGCATCTTTCTTCAAATGCTGTTTGTACCGTCCATCCTGTTGTGAGTCCATGGGGATCTGTGCCACTTATTATCACCAAAAAGTTGGGTGGGTTGGCTTGGAACTGGGTTTTGAATGGAACCAATTTTCTGTGGAATTGTTTTTCTGGAGGGGTTGGTTGGATGAATGGTTTGTTTACACTCCAGGGGCATTTGTTCAGTGAGGGATGGCTGTGGGAGATCACAACCCTGTGTTCAGGAGAGGCAGGTGCCAATATAGCTCTGGGCTGAAGCTAGCTGACAAGGGCAGGGCAGGTTGATTCTGAGACCATAGCCATTAACCCTTAGAACGCTGCTGCTTTCCAGCCTGCCACCCAGGCTATATCCGCACCTCCGAAAGCTCCCCAGGAAACATCCATGCAGAGCTTTCCACGCTGGCTGCACTGCTGAGTGAACACAGCCCCCATCTTCAGCCCTGTCCAACACTAGCCAGCTTGTGACTTTGGGGAGAAGGGCAGGATCCTGCTCAGGCCCGCAGGTGCCTCCCTCTGACTCTTTGTAGATGACAGGAATTCACACAACTGCCTAATGGTGAGCTAGTGACATGTGCCAAAAAAGAGAGAGCAGCAACAATGTTAGCCTTGTGCCAGGCCTTGCTGGCCTTTCCTGTGCCACTCCAACCTGCTGCCTTGCAGCTCAGAATGTTCTGGGGAGGGGAGACCCCCCCCCCTCCATCTTTGGAAGCTGTGCTTAGCTAGTGACTCTGCAGATTATTCAGCTGTGGAGTGCATCCTCTGGTGGGTTGGTTGTCTCCTCTCCTTTGCCCGGTTTGTTGGCAGGGAGCGGAGAGGCCCACGGGCTCCGTCCCTGGCTGTGTAAAATTGTACCATGAAAGCCCCAGATTTGAAAATAAAATTCTATAAATCAGTCGTGGGCTCCCTCCTGCGTCTCTCTCTGCTCCGGAGTTCAGTTCGTTCCATCGCTATAGCCGTCTACAGCACAGGAGCCCAGCGTGCTCCACAGCCTGTCCGCAAACAGCACCGCTGTGACCAGCCACATCGGGTGTGGAGGGAAGAGACCAGCAGGAACACAGCATGCTGCACACTGGAGTGGGGGAAGGGGAAAATTTAAGCAAGGATGCAAGTGGGAAAGCCCAATTCTGGAGAAATACCCCAAGCTCTTTAATAACTGTGCAGAGGAGATGGGCACCTGGGCTTGAAAGTCTGACCCAAAAGACCCATGTACCATACAGTGCATGGACATCAATTAATCTTCCTGGATTAGCCAGCCAGCTGCCACTCTGATCAGCTGGCACAGAGTCTGGGCCCTCCCACCACTCCAGCTGCCCCACTTAAAAGGGCACTATGCAAAAGAAGGGTGGGTGGATGGAAGCGAGAGAGCTTCTGAGTCTGCCTGTGGGTGGGAGGGGATGAGACAGACGGGGGATGTGCAGGCACTGGGGTGTGAGAAGGGAAAAATGGGGGGCACTGGGAGTAGGAGATGTTTGGAGTAATAGCGAAGAGCCCAGCAGTTAATTGGAAAGCTGACACTGCAGCCTCCTGCAGTGCTAGGGCCATATAAACACCTACAGTCCAGCTGGGCCCATCCAGACCCCACAGCCAAACACCCCAGCACCGTAGCAGAGGACAGACTCCATGCCCAAGCTAAAGTTGGTAGGCAGCCCAGCGCCCTTGTGAGATGAATTCAATTGCAGGAGCAGGGCAGGCACTCTGCAAAACTCCCCCACTCAGCTCCCTTGTGCCAAGGCGCACAGCCCATGAATCACGACCTGGAAGCCTTAAGTCAGCAGAACTGTCCTTGGCTGAGCAGGGATCCTGCAGGCAGGATGTGTTCCCAGAAAGCTGGGGGTCAATTTCCCCCTTTTCAAGAGGCATTCGAGCTGGGTGAGTGCATGAGATGTGGGACAATATGCTTTTATCCCTCCGGCAAGCGCAGGCTCCTTGTAACGTCCAGCCCCGCACAGCCATGTCGGAGCTCTGTGATTCCTGCACCGCCAGCCTGTAGTTGGAGAATAGCTTCTCCCTGCACAAAGACAAGTGGCCACAGAGACCCAGAGGAGCCTCCCTTCAGGTTTCTCTTTTCTAGGTCTCCTCATTTGTTGTTCTAGGGCAGTGGTCCCCAACCTTTCTGTGGGAACAGCATATTCCTAGTCCCAGAAGACTGTGGCGGGCGCCAGACACCCTGCCGCTGAAATGCAGCAACGCTTTTCGGCGGGCGGCTCTTTGGCGGCCGTGCTCAGTGGCGGCATTTGTCCTGCGGGCGCACACAATTGCCCCGGCAGGCGCCATTGCGCCCATGGGCACCGCATTGGGGACCCCTATTCTAGTGCATGTGAAGGTGAGGGCCGAGAGCACTGGCCAGGCCACGACAGCCTGGGCAGGCTCTGCACGGCACCTCAGCCCTACTGTGCTTCCCCCACCCCCATCCAGCTCAGCCACTGCCCCAGGCGCCTCACCTGCAACCCTCTGCTACCCAGTCCTGGGCCCTCCACACAGCCCTGCCCAGGCCCCTTTAGTCTGACCTGCAGCCCAGAGCCTCCTGGCACTGCGAGGGTCTGCTCTGGGCTGAGGGGCCCCTCCCAGTAAGGGAGGCTCAGTGTGTGATTGTGGGCCAATTCCCCCACCTGGCTCTTTGTGCCACCGCATCCCCCAGAGCCAAGGGGTGTAAAATGCTTTTCTGAGTGGGCAGCATTTTGCACTCATGGGGCCCTGCTGTGAGCAACTCCAGCAGCAGTCAGCCCGAGGGAGCCTCAGGAGTTGAACGCATTTGTAGTGACGAGTGGGTACAAATAATATCAGATGGTTCAAAGCGGCAGCTTCTCAAGAACCAAGGGGTCAGCTCTGTGCCAGGGGAGCAGCACCATTACTAAGCCACAGTCCACTGACAGCAGGAGATCAGTAAGTGTTTACAAGCTAGAGATCATGCCTGAGCCCTGTCTGACCAACAGCCCCTCCCTCTCCTGCCAGCACTCCTACACAAGATCCTGTTCTCCAAGGAACAGGAGTAAGAGCGGGGCCAGGAGAAAGCCATGAAATCGAGTGCAAAGGGTACTGTAGACCACCACTAGATTAGACACCTGCCTCTCCTTTATTACTGAAAAAAGGGCCTTTCCCAGAGCACCCTTTGCCAGGTTTGGCTAGCTGGGGTTTGAGTCTCCTCTCCATGCTGCGTTGCAGCGTCCGGAGTAACCCCATTGAAGCCAGCAGAGTTACTCCAGGTACAATCTGTATAGTGGGGAGAAGAATTAGGCCCACTGGGTCAGTTTAAACAATTTCTAAGAGCTGTGATCTCTAAATTCCTTACTAAGTTACCTGGGTTTTGAGCTCCCTTCCCCCAATGCCTCCTCATGTATTTCAGTCCAGCCCTGCAGCCCCCTGGTTAGGCCCTGGCAAGGGTGGCTGTCCCCTTTAAAAGAGGCAGGCCCAGCTCCCCTCTGCCAGAACAGGTGCTCCCAGTTGGGCCAATAAAGATGGCAGAGCAGCACCTGGGCTTATCAAGGGTCAGGGAGGCTCAGCAAGTGAGGTAGCTCCTGGGGGAAGGCAGGTGATGAGTAGAGGGGTTGGCTGTGATCTCCCCAAGCTGGAGAGCCAGGACGAGAGAGGGCTGAAGGCAGTACAGGATCTGCTGAGCCAGAGCTGAAGAGGGGAGTAACAGAGGGGGAGGAAGGGGGTTTCTGTGGTGAGCTAGCAGCCTGCTGAGGGCAGAGCCAGGCCAGGCCCAGTTTCTAGCCTGCCTGTGGTGGGAGATTAATGGAACATGGGCAGTGCTGGATGCTCACCTGGTGAGGATGAACTCCCAGCTGGAAGGGCCAAGCAGGAGAGGACAGAAGAGCAGCCCAGATGTGGTGGAAGTGTCTGAACGTGGTCCATGCTTTGCTTGCTGATAGGGGCCTCTTAAGGGCTGTATACCCTAGGGGTGAGACCTGGACTATGTTGTGTAACTCCTGGACAGGGTAACCAGGTGTCCAGAACACCCGGCCACAAAGGGATGCTGGTGGCTCCGGTCAGCACCGCTGAACAGGCAGTCGACAGTCTGGCTGGCAGCGCCGTGCAATGGGGCTGGCAGGCTCTTCGCTAGCCTCCACTCTGCGTGGATCCTGGGAAGCAGCCGCTATGTTTGTTTCCCCCCGCCCCCCCGCCCGGCTCTCCTACAGCTAGGACGGGGTGGGGAATCTACAGCCCGTGGACCAGATCTGGCCCCCTGGTTAATTTTATCTGGCCTGCAGTGCCCCCCGCCCCTCCATGGGGCTGGAGCCACAAGCGCCCCTGTTGCAGGGAGCAGAAACCCTGAATCTTGTGGCCCGCCTGGAGCCACAAGTGGCAACTCACCCCATTGCAGGGGGAAGTCCTGAGTCTCTCCCTCCCCTCCCCCCAATCCCACAGGGCTGGAGCTGCAAGTGCCAGCTTGTCCCGCTGTGGGGGGGAAGCCGTGAGCCTCCATTCCCCACCCCGGGTGGGTGAGTGGCCCATGAATGATTTTGTTTGTTTGTTTGTTTGTTTTTTTCCCTGTGGGTCAGTGGCATGTGACAGAAAAAAGGTTCCTTACCCCAGAGCCTGCACCCCCAGCCAGAGCTGTCACTCTCCCCCAGCCCTGATCCCCCTCCTGCTGTCCGAACCCCACAGTCTCAGCCCAGAGCCCCCTCCCATGCTCCAAGCCCCTTGGTCCCAGCCCACTGCCCCCTCCTGCACCCTAAATCCCTCATCTCTGGCCCCCACCCCAGATCCCTCACCCCCTCTTGCATCCCAACCCACTGCCTCAGCCTGGAGCCCCCTCCTGCACTCTGAACTCTTCATTCTGGTCCCACCCCGGAGCCTGCATCTCCAGGGAAAGTGAGTGAGGGTGGGGAGAGTGAGCAACAGAGGGAGGGGGGATGGTGTGAATGGGGGCAGGGCCTTGGAGGACAGGCAGGGCAAGGGTGTTCGGTTTTGTGTGAGTAAAAAGTTGGCCACCCTACTCCTGAATGGGAGATTTGCACTAGGGTTAGTAATACACTGACCCTGAGGAGGGGGATTTGTGAGGCAAGGGAGCCTGGCATGGCATCCTTTGGGACCTCAAAGAAGTGGGGTGGTAACAGCTGCATGAGGGTGCTCAGCTGCAAGAGGGCCCAGAAGGGCCAGGAGGGAATTGTTCACAGACCCCTACACCTAGCTTTACTAGTGTACCTGCTGCGTGAGCTGCGGCCCCTGCTGCTTCAGTCCTGGGCCCCTACACACAGCTCTGCCATGGCCCCTCAATCCTGGCCCGCAGCCCCCTGTTAAGCCAGGCCTAAACTCATTCTCCTACCCTGCCTCAAAGCTCTGCTGGTGTGCCTCCATCTTGGCCTGCAGCCCTGCCCTACTGCAGTCCTTTGCTTCCCTTCTCCTGAAAACCTGGTCTGTGAAGAATCGGGGAACTTCTCCCTCTGAGCATCTTCCTCCCAAGGGGAGCCTTGTGCTGCCTCCATCACTGTCACCCACTGGGATGCATCAACAGGTGGCTTTTCTACTGTAGGTCAATCTTAGGCTGTGAGTGTGGGGTCCAGGTTGCTTGCTCCTGGATGCTGAGTGTGGCTCACAGGGATGCAGGGGACAAAGACTGATGCAATGTGAGGAGCATGTTCTTCCTTCTCTGGAGCTAGGATGGAGGCATGAGAAACCAAGTGACCATCCTGGAAGCTGGCAGGCAAAGGCCCCAGCGTCCATGCGGCAGTGGGGGCAGGGAGGAAGAGCTCTCCACGAGAGGGTGTGGAAGGACTGCAGGGAGGAAGAGTTGGGGGCACAGTGTTGAGGGAAACTCCTCTTACCAGTGGGTCCAGGCCCAGTGTAACTGTAAGCCAGTTGTGGGGAGGAAGGTGGGAGCCCAGCTGGCTGGAAGTTCAGTGATCAGAGACAGGGGAGAGATGGGGATAGTGATGGGGGGGGGGGGTAGTAGTGGGGCAATGAGACAGGAAGGGGCAATAAAAAGGCTGTAAAGGGCCCTGAGCTGCTACCTGTAGCAGTGCTCTTATAGCTTTATGGGGGCTGGAACAGCTCAGGTACACACAGTCCCTGATAAGGGAAGGAATGCGCAGTGCTGCTCAGTGGGAGGAGCTTCAGCAATAGGGCATAGGGGCCATCCCAGCATGTCCAGACAGCCAGGTGGAACCCTTCTGGGGCAGGTGCTTCCAGAGACCAGCTGTCCCAGGGACACATCCACCTGGTATAGAGGCTGGTGGAGGGCAAGTGTATAGCAGTGAGCACCTGGTTGGTTGGGACAGTCTGCACCAGCTGATGGGGCCTCTGGAAGACAAGGAGTTGCATGGTCTTTGGGACATGCGTGTTTGAGAGTGGCCCATGGACCCCGGACAGAGAGGGGTGGACTCCGCAGAGAGCAGGATGCTGGAACACGCTGCCCTGTCAGCCCCACCCCATAGACCAGCCACTGTTGGACCTGGGCTTTACACCTTGCTTCCCCAGCAGAATTCCTACTGGGTGTTGTGTGCAAATGTTTCAGCTCCATCTTCCTGGCAAAGCATTGCCCATTGCTGCGACTGCCCTGGGCTGCCCATGGGACTGGGGTACCTCGTGCATGGGGAGTACTCACAAACATGCTGGTATGAGTTAGCAGTAAATATTATTATGATTGTACTGCACAAAGCCCATGGAGAGAATGGGCCCCATTGTGCTGGGTGCTGTACAAAGGTCTGTCTGTCTCCTAGCCCCCACTGCCAAGTAAGCATTAAAACTCCCTAGAGAAAACACACCCTGTGTGTGCCTGACACTTCCTCTGTGCACACACCCAGGAAGTGCACAAGCATCTGTGGCACTCTCACCTCCTGTGAACATCCTTGCAAATCAACTCTTGCTGGTGCAAGTGTTCACCTGAGAGTGACTGGAAGGGCTGAGATACCAGCAAGGGAGTTTGCTGGCTTGATTTGATCAAATGCTCTTGGATAGCTGTTAGAAACGTTGACCCGGCTCTACCCAAACACCACGCTGATGGGCACAGTGCAGTCAGAGATGCTGTGGGCACTAGCATTGCTAGGCGGGTGGTATTCCTAGGCTCCTGGTGCTAAGGGACGCATCAGCTGATCACTGACAGCCAGCTCAGGAAATGCACCAACCTGATCCTGTGGCTGATATTTGAAAGACAAGTATCCCAAATGCTGCTCTAAGAGGGAACGGGTTGGAGAAGAAGCTGTAGGTAGCCCTGGGTGTCAGGCAATAAACATTCTGGTAGGAGAGGTTTGGGCCAGCTGGAGAAAACAGTCAGTGGACACTGAGTGAGGAGGTGCCTGTTCTTTAGAGAAATGGGCTGAAGCACGAAGACAAAAGCTAAAGCCTTGCTGCCATTCAGCACCTACGCGTAGAGGCCAAACAGAGGCAGAGCTACCCCGTGCAGTGTGCCACTTCTGACAGTGCCTGGAGAGAGACTGGGTCTTGTGACCATGAGCATCTCTCTTGGCAGAAGGAGATGGTCTCCAGCAGCTGCTCTGCCACCAGAGAAGGCATGAGGAGTGCACATGCTCTGGATTGGAGGTGAGGTTTTTTTTGGCCTGAGATGCTGCAGGATCTAGAATCCACCCTAGCTTGGGTGGATACGTGGGCATGCTGCCCTCTAGCAGAAATGGTGAGAGGAAGAAAGCAGGATAACCATGCAAGTGTCTGCACCATGGGAACTGGTTGCACTGGGTTTTCTAACCACAGGTTGTTTCACCTGATGATGGGTTCCTGCTGAGACCAGGCAGCGCTGAGCCCCATCCATGAGCACTGGGGTACTTTCAGTCAGTGCCGCATGTCGATTCACTTGCTGCGTCCAGTCACGGGTAGGCTGCATGCCCTTGGGGGCAGGGACGGTTTGGGGACCTGTGTCTGTGAGTGGCCCAGCGCCTAATGGGAGCTCAAAAAGCACTCTAGTAATGCTGGGTGAGTAATGCAAGTGCAGGGCCAGCTATCACTCGGCAATGCTAGACTGAAACCTTACCCAATCCCTTCGCACCCCAGGGCGCTGGAAGATGTGAAAGGCTGAGTTGAACTCAGGGAGCCTCACAGGAAACTTTGGAATGAGATAAGGGAACTCCTTGCTCTGAGCTCACGTACCCAGTGAGTGCACATAGAATAGGCCACTGGGTACAGCTGTCCTTGTAGAACACTCTGGTAAGCACCCACCTTTGCCAGTGGGCATTGCCCTAGAACTCAGTGGCCTATGGGACCAAGGCTGTAGGCAAGGGCATTATAGGACCATCTAAGGTTACTCCTGCTGAGCCAGGGATGTCTGTAGCACTGAGGATCTGGCACTCTGGATGGGACATGAGGGAGTGCTGGGAGATCAAGGGGTCTGGCAGTGAAAGAGCCTGAGAGGCGCTTCTTGGTGGTGCGTTCAGGGGCAGTGCCCAGGAAAAGGCTGGATTGGCACCTTGGTAATGGGACAGGGCTGTCTGTGAGGAGTAGGTCTGGGGCAGAGTTTGAAGGAGTGGGGGGGGCATGGCTGGAGGTTCAGGAAGGATCTACACCTGGGGGTAGCATGGGAAAAGGTGCAGAGCTGCTTGGGGATGTGATAGGGAGTGGAGCTGGCAGAGTGGGGAATGTGAGAGAAGGGAAGTTGGGGGCATGCGGGATGAGCTGTCTGGCAGCAGGGCCAAGGCCTGCAAGGTTGGGGGGCAGTTTGAAGCCAAACTGTTGCTGGTACAAAGTAGAGCAGCATCCCCCTCTGGTTACGGGTGTTGGCTGTGACCTACAAAGCCCTGTATGGTTTGGGATCTGGCAGCCTGAGGGATGGGAAGACCTGCTGCTGGGGTCTCTTTGTGAGAGACTCTAGACTCCAACACATGCCCCAGCATGGTCTGACAATGCCCAAGGCTCCCACCCTCTGGGAGCAAGTTTCCTATGGCTCTGAGTGGGGAACAGCCCTAGACTGAGGCTACTTGCACCTGGGTAGGAAACATAAAAGTTGCCCCCGAGGCACCCTCTGCAGGCAGCTCCTGGAGCTGCTACTAGCCTCTGGTCCTTCCACTGTGGATGAATAGTGCCCACCTCACACCCCAGGGGAAGGGTTCTCAGCCAGGGCCTCTGGAAGGGGTAGAGGGCCATCCCCAGGGTCAGCGACTGGCAAGGACTGAAGAGTTGAACAGGCCAGAAGGAACATTTCACCCTGAGGTCTCGCCCAGCCAGCCTGGGGTAGGGTAGCAAGTGTGAAAAAATCGGAGCACTTTTTTTCAGGGGGAGGGGATACAGTTACATATGTAAGTGGGAGAATAGTCCCACTATTGTGGGGAACTTTCCTAGCTTCTGCACTACCCCGGTGAAGTGGGCTAGAGAAAGGATCTGAGTCCTTACTCCCACTTCCTTTACCCAGTGGCCTCCCTGCCCTTGAGGACTCCCCTTCTACTCTCTTGTCTGGCAGAGTCCTCATAACCCCAACAAGGCTGGGCCCAGGATTCCTGGGGGGCTCAACCCCCAACCCTGCTGTGGTCACCTAGGACAGGGGCTAGGGTGTCCCCATTCTGGGATACTCTCTCTGCACTGGGCACTTCTCTGACCTACTGATCATTACATACAATTTGAAGCAAATGCAAGTTATTTAATCAACAATTAATTAATTTTGAAAAGAATAAGGGAAAATGGGAAAGGTTAAGGAAACACATCACCCCGCTCTGAGGCAGGGAACATCACAAACAGCGTCTCTGGAATGTCCGGGCAGTTCACAGTCTGTTCCTTGGAAATCCCAGGATGCCTTCTCAGACCCTGGCTGTGTTGCAGGGATGCTGTGGGTTGGACACTCGCTCTGGTGGTGGCCACAGGCTCTAGGTGGCAGGGCCCTTCTTCCCAGCGTTGCCTCCGCCCTGTCGGGGTTACCAATCCCCCTTCCAGTCTGGCCTGCAGAGCCGCCTGTCTGAGGCGTCTCCCTGTGCTGGGCCCACTGCCCAGGGTCCCCCCGGCTCTCCCCAGCTGCTCACGACACCTGGCTGTGGACTGCCTCAGCCCCAGCTGCTGCTCTGCCTCCAGCTCCCTGGGCTGCTTCTCTGGCCCCTCCAGCTCTGGTTGCTGCAGCTCTGCTCCCAGGGAAAGTCTGCTCTCTCTGGACTGTGCCTCTGGATCTGGCACAGCTCTGCTCCCCAGCTCAGCTCAGGCCCCTGCTTTCTCCTTAGCTGTCCCCACTCTGTCTGACCCAGGCAGTTCCAGCTCACACGGCAGACAGGACCTCCCTGGCCTCCTGATTCGCCTGCCTGCCCTGTCATTCAGGCTGACCTGGAGCATCGGCCTCTCCCCATTGTTCAGAGGCACTGTCAGCCTCAGGGTCCTGATTCCCCATCGACCCTTCCCCCTTTTAGTACTGGGAGCTAGCAACTAAAACACCCCCACTGAATGTTAGTAAGGGGCAACAGTCCCCCTTACACACAGATAAGACAAAGCCCCTAATATGCAGACGTCTGGTTACCCTATCATGGAAGCACAGGGCTGTGCTCGGCAGCGCCACCCTGTGGCTGATTGAGGTGCCACATTGGTAGGCTTCTAGGTTCTCCACCCAGCTCTCCTGAGGCAGCTGTGCTGTGGGGCCATGACAGAGGCATGGGAGGGTGTGCAGTGAGGGAAGGGATTTCAGGGAGGCATCCCCCTGTAGATGACCCACAGACCTCTGTGCTAGTCTCCTTGAGGCCTGATTGCCCACCTAGGGGCCCCCAGCCTGGCAACTGCACTGTCAGGGTTTGCCCCTTTAAACCTATTGACACATGAGGCTATGGTGCCCTCTTGGCAGGCAAAGGAGGGTGGTGGGGGGAGTGGTGTCTCAAAGATCACAGTCAAGTATTAATAGTGGGAAGGAGAGTGTACACTTCACTGGAGGGCTGTCAGGCACAGCAGCTCGCACCCCACATCAGGTAAGCACCAGCAATCGCGGGAGAGAGTCTTCTTCCGGTGAGGGGGAGAGCTGCAACTAGCCACAGGGCAGAGGGGCACCTCACCCAGCAGGAGAATTGCTCCAGCCATCTCAGCATAGCACCAGGAGCAGCTCATCCGGGTCTCAGCTTCACTGTATCCGAGCTGAGTGTGCACAGAGCAACTCCATTACCTGTCCCTGGGGCTGTGCCCCAAATCATGGGAGGTGGGACACCCCGTTAGCAGTCATGGGGGCTATGCTCCCGTCTCCATGGGGTACGAGATCCCTAGGTGCAGATGGTGGATTTGTGTGCGGAGGGGTTGTCAGGGGGTTGTCATGCAGCTGTTGTGATGTGTCCCACTTTGGCCCCTGGCCTCTGCCAGAGCAACCAGGCAGTAGTGACATTTGGCACACGACCCACTAGAGCAAGGCTCCTAGGCAGGAGACCCCAGCCTAAAGTAGCCGTGCTACCATTCCCCCTTGGGCTGGCGCCTGGGCTCTGAAATCCAGCCGGGAAGGGCTCTCCGAGCCCGAGTGGGGACAGCTACGCTGCTATTTTTAGCACCGTAGTGCGAGCCTAGGGTAACCACCCGTCCTTTATTTTAAGGGACCTCCTGCACCGTTTTAACATTAAATTGAAGCTTGTGAGACTTGTACGGTGTAGTGGAGGGCAGTAGGAATGTACACTTGAGGAAAAAATACACAATGTGCTGAGGAAAATGGGGTTTCCCTAAAACCGCCCATAAAATAAACCCTTGTCCCTCATGTGGTTTCCCTTTATTTCTATCCCCCCCCCACACACACACAAAAGGGGCTCACCCTTCGCAAGCCCCAGGAGTCCCAGTCCATAGACCTGGCCTCTGCGTCTCGCCGCCAGGATGGGGGTGTGTGTGCAGTGTAGACGTGCCATCAGACCCTGAGCACGGAGAGCTGGCTCTGCCCAGCCCCACGGGACGGATGGGTTAGGCTCTCCCTGAGCTAGGCTGGCTGGGAAGGAAATAGCCCACTTCCTTGATCAGCCCTGTCACTGCGAGGAGCCGGGGCACCGCAGGGAAGTATCCCCACCGTGCCCTGCTGCAACTGCCTTCACTGGGATGCTGGTGTGAAAGCAAGGGGCCTGACTGCTGTACAAAGAGGGTCCCTGGGGAACGTCCCAGCTGGTGACACTGCCCTCCTCCAGGTCCCCAGCGGAGGGCACGCTGGGGGGCTGCCTGCGGGCAGACACAGTATATCATGCCCAGCTATTTGGGGCTGCGCTGTGCCCCACAGGCAGCTGTGGACCCTAACGCCAACCCCAGCCTGTGCTGTGCTTGCTGTGCAGGGATGCCCCTTACATAAAGGATGGGTGGTTACCCTGGGCTCGCACAATTGTGCTAAAAATAGCATAGCTGTTCCCACTCAGGCTCCGAGAACCCTTCCATCTCCCCTCCCCATGCTGGCTGGGTTTCAGAGCCCAGGCACCAGCCAGAGCAGGAATGGCCGCACTGCTATTGTAGCCCTGCGAGGCCCCTGGGGAGCTGCGCAGGCCAAGCTCTCCTTGGTGGCTGTAGCTCTAAACCTTGAGCAGGGATCACGCCTTGGGCGAAGGGCTGAGCTCATTTGCTGCTGTGTGTGTGGGCAGGGGGTCTCACGAGGGGCTCAGAGCAAGGAGAGGAGATTGGCCAGGCCTTGCCACTCCCACAGCCCAATGGGCTCTGCCTCATTCCTCTGGGGCCTGCCCTCTGACTGGGCGTCTCCCACCTACCCGAGGTCTGGCCTGTGTGAAATGGAGCAGCGGACTGAGCCCAGGGCCAAGAGACAAACAGTCGCTCTTGGGAGCAGGGCCTGCTGCACCTCCCACCACCCTGCAGCCAGGGCTTAACAATGGCAACGGATGCCAATGGCTGGCTGTGCCTATCCCTCCCATGACTCCTCCAGGGAAGCCAGGCTCTGCCTGCAGAAATGGAGACTCCAGGGTTGCCGCTCTGGCCCCTTTCACCAGCACTGAACTCACCTGGCAACTAAAATCCTTGCTAATTCTGACTGGAGAGGGGTGTGTGCAAGCATATGTGCATCCACTTGTCTATCTGAACATGCGGGGGGGAGGGTATAGGTACACAGCTGGACATGTGAGTGTCTGGGAGGTGTGGATTTAGGTACACAGCTGTATGTATGTGTTGAGGGTGGGTATAAGTATGCAGCTGTGCATGTGTGAGACTTAGGGCCAAGGGTGGAGGGTATGGGATCACAGCTGTATCTGTATGCATCTGAGGGAAGGGGCGCAGTGGGTATGGATACACAGCTGTACATGTATGTGTCTGAGGGGCAGGTGTGGAGGTATAACAGCTGTACATGTATGGCTGGCGGTGGCAGAGGGTGTAGGTACACAGCTGTACATGTGTGTATATGGGGGGGCAGATGAGGGAATAGGTACACAGCTATACATGTGTGTCTGGGGGATGGGGATGGAGGGTATGGGAACACAGCTGTACGTGTGTGTCTGAGGATAGGGGGTAGAGGCTATAGGTACACAGCTGTATGTGTCTGAGGGGAGGGGATGGAGGGTATAGGTACACAGCTGTACGTGTGTGTCTGGGGGGAGGGGATGGGTAACCCACCAATGGCTGCCTGTTTTGCCTAGAAAGTCAGTTACTTTTGCTGAGAACAAAAACCCGTCATGTGAAAAGGACAAAGTCTGAAGGTGCAGGCTCAGCACGGGACGGTCCTGTGGAGCTGGACTGGCTGCAGGGAGCCTGTTCCTGGCCTCTTAAGGACAAACAGTGACTGCTGGCATACGCTAGACGGAGCAGCCACCCACTGGGGTGTTTGCACTTGCACTCGGGATGCAGTGATCCCCAACGGACCATCCCCTAGTCCAGAATAGCTGGAATACATAGCACACTGATCATGCACCCTCCAGCCCCTGGGCCTGCCCCTATGCCAGGGACTGCAAAGACGGCAGTGAGTGTAGGGCCCACACTGTAGCCAGGATGCAGCCCAGAATCACTCTGGATTTGCCCAAGGACCACCCCCTCGCACTCCTCTCAGCCCAGCTGCTGCTCCTCCTCAGCCACCAGGACCTGGGACAGCAGAATCATTTCCAAAGCAGCCAGCTGTGAGGTAATGAGCATCGGGCTGCAACTTCCTTGCAGAATCAGACTGAGGGAGCAGGCTGGGCTCGGCACCGACTCCAGCCTGGAGCCCTGCAGTGACGTGGCGCCTGGGCTGCAGTGTTCCAGGGGGTGAGATTTGGGCCCAGATTCTGGTGCAGGAACAGGAGTGGGAGAGAGGCAGGGAGCTCCCCCTGCCAAATCCTGGTGCCTTGTGCCCCCTAATCATAAGGTGCAGGGGAGTCACAGCACCAGCAGCCTGAAGAGGCAGGGCCTAGATCCATCTACACTGCTAGTCGCCTAGGGCTGCTCCAAGGGAGTAGTTCTGCTCCTGAATGCCCTGCCCCAGTGCCCCCAAAGTGAGTCTGCCTACCGGTGTCCTCCCCAGACAGCAGGTCCATGCTGCGCTGCCCCCAGCACTGCTGAGCTCCCTGCACCCCCACTGAACCCTGGCTCTCTCCTGGCCCCCCATGGCTTCTGGGAGCTCCCAAAGGCTGGGTCTCTCCTTGGCTCCTGGGGTCAGAGTCTAACTGTGGGTGTGTGCCAGGTCACACCAACCCACTGGATCCCTCAGCAGCTTTAGACTCTGGCTTTAGCTGGTGATGGGGCGGTGGAGACTGGCACAGTTCCTCAGCTTGAGGGGAAACAGCTCCCTGAGGGGCACCAGTGGCCTGGGTGCTGTGCCAGAGGGCCTCTCCCGCACACAGGGCCGACCTGGCCTCCAAGCAGTGGCAGCAGAGCATGGGCAGGGACAGGCGTCCCCCATGGGACAGTAGCACTGCCAGCACTCAGCCCATCTCCCCTTCTCGTCTCAGCCTGAAGGTCGCGCAGGAGCGCAGCTGGGGTTGGTGCTGTGGCGATGGAGCAGAGCGAGCTGCGGCACCGCCCCTGGGCGTCCCTGGCGGACCGCGAGGTTCTGAGCGAGGCTGAGCTCGAGGAGATGGCACCGAGAACCCAGGCTCCGCGGCCCTCTCTCTGCAGCAGGGTCTGGGACGTAAGGTAGGGGGCGCTTCACACCCCTTCCCAGTCACTGGACAGGGGGAAGTGGCACAAGGGGGACAGTGTTACCGCCCTGTGGGTTGCTGATAGGGGTTTTACGACCCTGGCAGGGTGCTTTGCCTTCGCCTAGCCAGTCTCCCACTGTCTCCTGCCCCATCCATATGCAGGGGCCCAGGGCCGAAATGGCTCTTGTCCCCAGGAGCGAGCACTGTGTTTGGGACTGCCCAGCACCAGGCCCCAAAGCTGGAGCCAGAGAAGGGAGAAGGGGTGTAAAGGCACCAGCCCCTGGGGCTGGGATGCACCCATGCCATGCTTGCCCTTTGGCCCATGCCCTCTGGGGCGCAGGAGCTGTTATTCCTTGACTCCACACACAGCCGAGTGCCAGCCAGGTGGAGAGTGCTGTGCGCCAGGCATCCCCCCAGCGCATGCTGGGCCCCTGGCCAGCCCCAGGGCCGAAGGGACAGGAAGGCCAGGGAGGCCCTGGGCCAGTAGTCTGCATGGGCCTTTGCCACCACTGCACGCGGACTTGGCAAGGTGTTTCTAAAGCTGCAGTTTGGTTCTCCAGTCCCTACTGAAGGGGCCCCTCAGAGGGAGGCATTGGGAGGGAGTCCAGGAGTCCCACAGGGGGTGTTTAGGATGGACTTTAGCTGATATCAGAGTGCTCTCAATGCATTTACTGCAGGGCTAGACCCCAGCTCAGGCAGGGGAGGACTCTGCCGGGGCACGGAGCCCCTTACTCCAGCCTGCCTGACTCTGTAGGGCCCTAGTGCAGACTAGAGCGTTCTCCTCAGTCGTGGCTTTCCCACCCTCCCCCAGGTGCTCATGTGGCGCTGCCAAGTCCCTTCTCTTCCGGTTCCTGCCGGTCCTGAGCTGGCTGCCCCGGTACCCAGTCAGAGACTGGGTCCTCGGTGATATTGCCTCGGGGTTCAGTGTGGGAATCATGCACCTCCCCCAGGGTAAGTACCACAGCCCCCACCTCTGCCATGGGAGTGCCTGCAAACACATTCGTCTGGGGGTGATCACTCTGGGGCGCAGCCAGGCGTCTCTCATCCCTTTCGCCTGTGGGCCAAAGGCTGTAGCCCTGCGGTACATGCTGTAGGCATGGGGGAGGAATATATCTTTAGGGGTTCATGTGTATGGGTGGGCGCAGGGGTGGGTGTAGAGTGCGGTGGGTCTGGTGTTAGTGTGTGTGGAAAGGGACAGGGAGCTGGGGTGGGGTGTGCATGGGACAGGGAGGGTGGGGAGCTGGGGGGAGCTGTGCATGGGATGTGGGAGGGTGAGGAGCTGGGGTGGGGGTGTAGGGGATGTGGGGGAGCCTCTAGTAACTCTCCTGCCTGCATTTCTGTGTCTAGGTTTGGCCTATGCACTCCTGGCAGGGGTGCCTCCCGTCACCGGCCTCTATACATCCTTATATCCTGTCGTCCTGTACTTCCTGTTTGGGACATCTAGGCACATCTCAGTGGGTGAGCAGGCAGTTGGGCGATTGGGGTGAGCCAGGGTCCCCAGGATGGGGGTCTGTGGGTGAGGGGGAACAGGGGGCTGTGGGTGAGCCGTGGGTGAACTAGAGGTGCCCAGGATGGGGGGCTTGTGGGTGAGCTGGGGGTGCCCAGGGCAGGGGCCTGTGGGAACCTTGCACTCCTGCATCGGCAAGGAAACAAAAGTGGCCAGAGCCAGGAGCGTAGAGCATGAAAAGCAGGAACCTCCCCCTGGCCTATGCTCACAGCTCAGACTCAGGCCCACACATTCACCACTGCCAGGGAACTGGCCAGGTTCGCGTCCTCCCGCCAGGACTGGAGGAGTTTGCGCACAGCCCTCTCTCTGCCCACACAAAAAGCGTTCAGCAGTCGCTGTGCCAGCAGCCACACGCCCCCTGTGGGCGATTCTTGCACATCCCTAGCTGAGCGCTCAGCGTGACGCCGTGAGCCAGATCCAGATGAGTGAGCAGCTGGGTAGCTGTGCTGGCTACACGAGGGAGCCCCTCCACTGGTGATAAGCAGAGACACCCTGGGTGTGACCCCGCTCTCAAGAGGATGCAGGGTGGGCAGGTCTCGGCTACGCATCATCTGCCAGGGCACAGGCCTGAGTTGACGACTTCCATGACCTCACCATGTGCCTCCACGCAGGTCCCTTCGCTGTCATCTCCATCATGATCGGCAGCGTGACAGGCTCGCTGATGCCCAACAGCAACTTCATGGATCCGGTCAATGGCACGAATGAGACAGTCCTCAACGAGGCAAGGAGAGACAGCGCCAGGGTGGAACTAGTGGCTACACTCACCGTGCTGGTGGGTGTCTTCCAGGTGAGCAGGGTGCTCTGGGGGAGGCAGGAGACTGGGCCAGGATCCCGGCTGGGTTGTTTCCAAAGGCTGGTGGATGGGCAGAGCCAGTGTTCAAGGGGTGGAGGTGGTCAGTACACCCTGGGACACTGACAGATCCAAGTCAGAGAGGGCCATGCCTATCTCTCATCTGTCCCTGACCAGGCCTGACCTCTCTGTGCTGCTGGGCTCATGCTCCCTGCTCTGTTTTCCTCCTTTGGGCCTCAGCTGCTCCCATTTCCCCCCCAGGGCAGGTGAACAGCATGGGCAGGGGGCATTCCTCCTCCACCCCCCAGCACCAAGACCAGCCCTGCTGCTCACATCATGTCTCTCAGTGGCTGGGCACTACCTGAAGGGCAGAAGCTGTACTTACCCTTGGAGACCTCGAGCTGGTCCTCGGGGAGATGCCACGCAGCTGATTCCTGAAGGGTCCATCCTGGCACCAGTCCAGAGGCTGGGCTCACTGCAGCCCCCTGGTGATGTTTGTGAGCCCCTCCCAGAGCAGGATTGGGGACACTGTCCCTCCCTGAGGCTGATTCCTGCTTCGCTTGTGGCTAGGCCAATCAGCATGGTGTGTGAAGTGAGATCTCCACTCTCAGTCCCACCAGCCTGGGAACCAGGGGTCCCAGGTTCTGCCCAGCACACCAGACTTCTGTGTTGTCCCCCATCCTTTCCAAAGGTTGCTACCCCAAACAGCCACCTGGTCAAGTGCTAGAGATGTCATTCAGCCTCCCTGTGTACTCTGCTGCATAGACTGCCCTGAGCACAAACCACAGTTGTGCAGCTTGGGTGCCCCCTGGGCTGGCCCTCCCAGCACAGACCCTTGCAAGTTCTGTCCCACTGAATTTGCAGGGCAAGCAAGGCTGTTGGGGCAAAAATACAAGTGTTCTATTTGTTCCTCAGGAAAACTGAAAGAGGTGGCAGCCTTGAAGTTGTAGTTTGTCCCCCAAGCCTTGTAGTTCTGCCCAAGGCGACCCTTATGTTTAGTTATGCCCCACCATTCCCAGACGAGGCTGACGTCGGGGTGAGAACCCTACGAGAGGAAGTTGGTTGCCGACAATTGCTGGGTCTCTTTCCAGATAGCCCTGGGGATGCTGCAGTTCGGATTTGTGGTCACCTACCTGTCCGAGCCCTTGGTGCGGGGCTACACCACAGCCGCTGCCGTCCACGTGCTGGTCTCCCAGCTGAAGTACGTCTTTGGGGTGGAGGTGGCTGAGCAGTCAGGGCCATTTTCCATGTTCGCTGTAAGTAGAGCCCAGCTAGGGCAGGTGGCAGGTGGGGATGGGGGGATTTAACTATTCCAGCGCTGATCCTACATCTCCTGTTACAGAACACTTTCAGACAAGAGGTGTGGGTGCACAAAAACATTCTCTGGGGCTGCACACAGTTTGGAGAACCCCTGGGGATCCCCAGTGACAAATTAGACTGATGAGTGCAGATATTCTTAAGGGCCAAACACTGGTCCCCTCCTCCCTCAGTTTTACTCTTGTTGACTTTCATGGGAATTTGCCTGAATCAGGAGGTCAGGATATGGTCCACTTGTTCCATCCATAAAATGAAGGAACATCTGATAGGGACAAAATTCTGTATTTACTGGAGAGATAGCTCAGTGGTTTGAGCATTTGCCTGCTAAACCCAGGGTTGTGAGTTCAATCCTTGAGGGGGCCATTTACGGATCTGGGGCAAAAATTGAGGATTGGTCCTGCTTTGAGCAGGGGGTTGGACAAAATGATCTCCTGAGGTCCCTTCCAATTCTATGATTCTATGAAAGCTGTGAACCAACCCAAACTGCTGGCTGATTCTATGAAAGCTGTGAACCAACCCAAACTGCTGGCAGCTGATTGGTAAATAGGTGTCATGTGCCAGATCTTAGTCACATGGAAAGGGACCAAGCTCCTCATATTTTATATAACCAGTTCCTCAGCTGATGTCAATGGTCATAGCTGCATGGACTTCAGTGGGATCCATTGGCTTCAGTGGAGCTATGACCACATACACCAGCAGGGGATCTGCCGCCCCCAGGATTTTGGATGCTGCCACTAATGTTTTCTGATAAATCTCTTAACCATGGAAGAATCCAGTCCTGCCACTTTCCCAGAGGAGCAACGTTTGCTAATGGGGTTTGCTGGGGTCAGACTGGGCTGGGATTTCCAAGGGGAGCAGTGTTTGCTAATAGGGACCTGTGCTGAGGCCAGACCAGGGTTGATGGGGTCTGCATTGGGGCTATATGGGATGGGGGGTCTCTTCAGCAGCTGGGATTCCCCTAGAACTCCCAGGCGAGTAGTGCTCTCTGGGTGTTCACTGGGATCAGGCAGTGACTGGGCTTTCTCGGGCTGGTTTTCCTTGGGATGTGGCCAGTGCAGCACCCTATGGGTATGCAGTCTGTATTACTTACTGTATCGCACTAGTGCTTGGCGACCCCAGCCACTACAGGCCCACTCTGTGCGAGCTGCCAAATGTACACAGGGGATGACAGGACCCCTGCCCGGGGGATAGCACAGCCAGTGCCGAGATGAGAACGTGGGCACGTACTGATGCTCTCTGATTCCACGGGACGTAGCCAGTGGGTGGCCCCTCTGCACCGGGGCTCTGTCTCCTGAACGGATTCGGTGTCATGGTTTCCCCTCCTCCTCTCCCTGTAGGCCTTCATTGAGATCTGCACCAAGCTGCCACAGACCAACGTGGGCGCCCTGGTCACTAACCTGATCGCCATGGTCACCATCCTCCCTGTCAAGATGCTCAGTGCCAAGTTCGCCTCCAAGCTCCCCATGCCCATCCCAATAGAATTCATCATGGTAAGGAGGGGCGTGTCACGAACTGCATGGCATTCAGAGACCCCAGCCCCATGGGACTCCGCACAGGGCAGGCTGTCACCCCACAGAACAGGGTCTCGGCTCTCTGCTGGGTGCCTGTACTGGTTGTTGTTTAGTGGCTGCCCCTTTCTCCCTCATGCTAGTGTTTCGTCTCCTCTGGTGAGGTCGGGAGGTTTTGGCACTTGGGTAGGTTAGGCAGCGTGGCCCAAAGATGGCCAGGTTTTGGCTTAGTTTCACTGCTGGTGTTCCAGATGCAAGCCCCGGTTTTCCTAGAATGCTTCCCCCAGCGGGTGTGTGCTGGGGCCGGCCAGGGAGTGGGCTGTCTCTGGCTGAGATTTCCCTGGGATTGTCCAAAGCATGGGTTCTCAAACTGGAGGTCATGACACCTTGAGGTTGCAAGGTGGTGACGTGGGGATTGCGAGCTGTCAGCTCTATGGGGCTGACAGCCCCGAGCCTCCATTAAATTAAATGAATCCCCCACCTCTGTTTTCAATGTATGGGGGGGATCGCACTCAGAGGCTTGCTGTGTGAAAGGGGTCACAATACAAAAAGTCTGAAAACCAGTGGTCCAAGGAGAGCAGTTTTCGCTAGCAGGGGCTGTGCCAGGGTCAGGGCTGCTGATGGGCTCCTCTTACATCAGCTGCCAGGAGAGGTGCAGCTGGGAGCACCCAGAGCCAGGTCTCTCAGCCAGCAAATCCACTGGCCCCAGGGGTGACAATTGCATTCATAGCCCAGAAGGGCAGCCCTATCGCCTTCCATCTGCAGGTCCCCGAGTTAAATCTGGCCCAGGCTAGCAGTGCCTGTTGGCGGTGCATAATGAGTTCAGTTCCTATTGGACAGCCAGCCCCTCTTCAGCCCAAACCCACAACCAGACCTGAGTGGCCCCTGCTTGTCTCTGGGTGAAATGGGTCATGGAGACTCAGCTGCCCTTGCCTACTCCATGGGGCCGTGGGCTCTATCTGGGGTTCTCTGCTCACTGTCCCCATCCCATCCCCTCCTGAAACCCTTCACCTGGTCTGGTTCATTTCAAAGTGCTCCTGGTCTGGTTTATTTCTTTTTTGTCTGATTCTTGGACCTGGGGCTCTTCCCTTGGTTGGGGGGATGCACTTAGCTGCTTGTGGGCTCTACCCACCAGTCTGGGGTTTTCAGCTAGGCTGGCCCCTTTCATTGATCCCCTCCAAGGAGGGCCCTGCACAGACCCCTGCACGCATCTGCTGTTCTCTATCAGGCTCATGGGGGTTGCATGGCAGGGACACTCTGCCTCACACCGTGCCTTCTTTTCAGATCGTCGTCTCCACGGGGATCTCCTATGGAGCTGGCCTGAAGGCCAAGTTTGGGATTGCTGTTGTGGGCAACATCCCCAGTGGGTGAGTGAGGATGCAGCCTGGGCTCTTTAGCAGGCACTTCATTATGGGCAGAGAATGTTACGTTTTTCTGCTACAGCCTCTGTGACATGGGGATGGCGCGGCGGGGCTGTGCTGGGGGAGCAGGCTGTCATCCCTTAGGGAATGCCGTTTTCCAGCCAGGTTTCCTTTTCTTGGCTGCAGGATGAAACCACCAGTGGCTCCCAATGTCAGCTACTTTGGGCAGGTGGTGGGCAATGCCTTTGCCATCGCCGTGGTGGGCTATGCCATCTCCATCTCCATGGGCAAGATCTTTGCCCTGAAGCATGGCTACAAGGTGAACAGTAACCAGGTGAGGACCCCACTACGCTCTGGGCTCTCCCCTCCAGCCTCTCTTCCCTTTCTTTTTTTTTTTTTTTTTATTCTTTGTTTTTGTCATCGACACCTGCACTCCCCAGGAATCTGAGTCTGAGCAGTGCCCATCCCTCTCTTCGGGGTCTCTCATGACACCAGGCGGGGGCCTGCTCTGCTTTGCCCAGCAAGGGCTGGAGCCTCCATGCAGTTCCTGACCCCTCACACTGCTTTGCCCCTTGCAGGAGCTGTTCGCCTTGGGGATTTGTAATTTCGTGGGCGGCTTTTTCCAGTGCTTCAGCATCAGCTGCTCCATGTCCCGGACCCTGGTGCAGGAGGCCACTGGAGGAAACAGTCAGGTGAGTCCCATAAGGCTGGTATTCCCGTTAATTTCAGCCCTGAGGAATCCTGGAGGATTCCATCATGAGGCAAGGAAGCTTCCCCTATCATCTCTGGCCTGACTGGGAAAACCCCAGGAAGGTGTTGTTGAAAACCAGGCAGGGTGTTAACCTATGGTGACAGTGGGCAGTGGATGGGCGGTAATTACCCACCATTCATGGGCTGGATCATCTGCCAGACCAAATGAGTAGTTAAAGGGTTAATTGTTTTTGATGCTCCTTTGGGAGCAGAGAGCTGGGGGCAGTGGGGCAATTCTCATAAATAACTCCCACCCGCAGGGCAAGGGCTGCCTGTCATTTGCTCTGGCACTTGCAGAGCTGATGGGAACATGAGAGAGGGCCTAAGGGGGACATGCTGGATCACCGGCCAGACACCTTCCTACATGAGCTTGCCCGCATCCCCTTTTCGCCCAGCATGCTCTCTCTGGGGCCAGCATGGTGCCCATTACCTCAGACACAACATACAGGTGGTGTCTCTGCATGGGAGCTGGAAATGTCCATGCACACCCTTCTCTCACTGATCTCTCCTCTCTCGTCTCCAGGTGGCCGGGGTTATCGCCTCACTTCTCATCTTGGTGACCATTTTGAAGATTGGGCAGCTCTTCCAAGACCTTCCCAAAGTACGTATTGTCCTAGCCCTGCCTGCCTCTGCCTGCCTTCCTGCCTCTTCGTCCGTCTGTACAGTTACCCTAAGTCTCCAGGCCCATTACAGCTACTGGCACCACTTATAGATCAGCCCATGAAGGACAAAAATGGGTCACAAGCCCAATAAAAATATAGGGACAAGTGAGTTCCCGTAGTTGGTCCATCCTCCCAAGTATCCTCCCCTGCCACACTGGATCAGATCATTGGTCCATGCATCCTGTCTAGTATCCTCCTCCGACGCACTGGATCAGATCATTGGTGCATCTATTACAGTGTCCCTCCTCTAGCACTATCCGGCATTCGAGGCATCACAGGATGACAGATAAACCATCCATAACCCTTCTATCCAGTTGTGTGATGCAGTGACACACAGAGAAATGCTCCCATCCTGACTCCTGCAGGAGTCCAGCTAGCACTGTCATAGTTCCCTCCCCACTCTGAACTCTAGGGTACAGATGTGGGGACCCACATGAAAGACCCCCTAAGCTTATTTCTACCAGCTTAGGTTAAAAACTTCCCCAAGGCACAAATCTCTATTTGTCCTTGGACTGAGGTATGCTGCCACCACCAAGTGATTTAACAAAGAACCAGGGAAAAGGACCACTTGGAGTTCCTCTTCCCCCAGCAATCCCCCCAAGCCTTTACACCCCCTATCCTAGGGAGGCTTGAGAATAATATCTTAACCAATTGGTTACACAATGATCAAAGACCCAAACCCCTGGGTCTTGGAACAATGGAAAAATCAGTCAGGTTTTTAAAAGAAAGATTTTATTAAAAAGAAAAAAAGAAAGGTAAAAATAATCTCTGTAAAATCAGGATGGAAAATACTTTACAGGGTATTCAGATTCAAAACACAGAGGATTCCCCTCTGGGCAAAACCTTAAAGTTACAGAAAACAGGAATAAACCTCCCTCTTAGCACAGGGAAAATTCAAGGTACAGAAAACAGGAATAAACCTCCCTCTTAGCACAGGGAAAATTCACAAGCAAAACAAAAGATAAACTAATCCGCCTTGCCTGGCTTACCTATACTGGTTGCAATATTGGAGACGTGGATTAGGATGGGTTGGAGAAGATGGATTTGTGTCTGGCCTCTCTCAGTCCCAAGAGAACAGCCACAGAAACAAAGAACCCAAAACAAACCCTCTCTCCCCAACCCAGATTTGAAAGTATCTTTTGTCCCCATTGGTTCCTTTGGTCAGGTGTCAACCAGGTTATTTGAGCTTCTTAACCCCTTACAGGTAAGGAGGAATTTTAGGCTACCCTTATGGTTTTGACAAGTATTCTGCTGCATGAGGCTAGAGTCCCCTTTGCATTACCACAGCTCCCTTAATTACAGGGGGGGTTGTTAATTACCATCGCTTCATTTCTGCCTTTAAAAATCCAGCTGTGTTGTTTGACTCAATGGTCTCTGCAAAAGGGAATGCCCTAGGTCTCACCTTCCACTGGCAGGTCATTGTTTCCTTGGCAGCATTTCCTTTCTATCCCTCCCTCACTTTAGCTGAATCACCGAACTGGGGGTCAAAGCCTGAGCTTCCTCACTCAGTGTTTGCTCTGCCGTCAGGTCAGGTCCCATGTGGAGGGACAGAGTAATAGTGGGGAAGGGCTACCCTTTTCTGTTCAGGCAGGTGCTTGTGGGAAACGCAGGCCCCTGGAGCCATCAGTGCCCGCTGATGCTTACAGCTTTGGGGATTTCTCTTCCAGGCCATCTTAGCTGCCATCGTCATTGTGAACCTGAAGGGCATGTTCAAGCAGTTCACAGACCTCTGCATGCTATGGAGATCCAATCGCATAGATCTGGTAAGGAACACAACTGGCCTTCATGGGCCTTGGACCATGGGGCCTGATTCCCCTAACACAAGCCCCATAGGGCTCTGCCTTTGGAGGGCACAAAAAGGGCAAGTCCTCAGTGCTGCCCTGATCTGGCTCCTGGCAGCCCCTTAGTAAGGGAGGTGGCAGTTCCCCCAGGAAACTTGCCAGGCTTGAACCAACTGAGTATAGAATTTGGGCCATAGAAATTTGTCAGAACCAGGACTCTGACTCTGAACCCCAAACCACAGGGACCAGTTTCTGGACCTCACAGTGCAGGCCTCTTTCTGCAATGGGCCTGAACTAGAACTCAAGCTATCTGGATCCAAATCTAACCTCCATGGCTCAAGCCCATCTCTGCTTTCACCTTGCTGCAGCCCTGGGGGCTTCGGAGCAGGGAACCAGATCCCCACAGGATTCAGAGCAGGGAACTGGATCCCAGCAGCACAGAGACTCTGCAGGCAAATGCAATAGCCAATCTGCACTCAGCATGAGCTTATCCCTCTTGGTACATCAGAGAGGGCGCTTTTAACAAAGCGGGGATGCCAGCCAGGACACTGGCGTCCCCTTTTCATAGGGCATCCTGGGATCTCTAACTTCCACCCTGGATTCCCACTAGAGACAAGCAGGCAGGGCCTTGTTTTAACATCTCCTCTGAAGGAAGGTCCCTCCCACAGTACAGCTCTCCCTGGGACTGCATGGCAGCATCAGCATTGGCAGTGATGGCCAGTGCACTAGTGAACGTCACACCAAAATAGCCAGTGTCTACCACAAACCTGTTCCTCTTCCCCAGCACTTATCCTGCCTTTGTCTGCTACAGCTCATCTGGCTCGTGACCTTCGTGGCCACCTTCCTGCTGAACCTAGACATGGGGCTGGGGGTCTCTGTGGCGTTTGCCCTGCTCACAGTCATCTTTCGGACCCAGCTGTGAGTAGCACTGTCCCCATATACCATGCACCTCCCTCTGTGCTCCAGTAAGTGCTACTGAGCGACTAGTAGTACCCAGCCCTGTCTGTATACTCGTGTGTACACCACAGGAGGCTGCTAATAGGCACATATGAACCGCTGATGACATCAGCACAGTCCGAGAAGCCCATTTGCTGAAAAGTTGCTATTAATTCTGTACCCCTGCCCACCTTCACCACCCAGGGATGAATCAAATAACTAATTGCAGCTCATGGGCGCACACAAGGCTTTAGCCTGGTTTAGCACTACTTTGCCCTCTCACAGCATGGCTCTGTCAGTCTTATATCACCACCAGGTCACTGGGGCAATACTTTGCGTGTAAGGCACAGCATCACTCCCCGAGGGATAGACAGTACCTTTGCTAACCCTGCTCTCTTTCTCTGTCTCCCCTCAGGCCCCGCTACTCCATCCTGGGGCAGGTTTCCAACACAGACATCTACAGAGACATGGTGGAATATAACAAGGTACAAGCAGGTGGTGAGATAGTTGAGGGAGTGGCCAGAGGGGACCCATGAAGGAAGACAGACCAGCTCCTTTGCTGCTGCTGAATGTATTAGGCAAATCAGGATACTGGGGCCAAATCTGCCATGAGCAGCCAGGGGAGCTGAGATGGGGCACATCCAGGAGTAAAAGGGTTAAAGTCCTTCCCAGGCATTGTCCTTCCCAGAAGGAGCTGGGGATTCCCTGTCTATCTGTGCCTGTGAGTACTGGCCTTCAGGGACTGGATGCCACTTTCCCTTCCAGCTGGGGAGGGGGAGCTCCTCCTGTCCAGAGCACTGGGAGTGTGCCTGGCACTTTACAAACCCCTAGAAAGCCAGGTCCCCTTCCAGTTCAGCTGTGTAAGCTGCAGGCATTGCTAATGGTGGGACCCTGTAGGGACTTTGGGGGCTCTAAAGCAGGGGTTCTCAACC
The DNA here is from genome assembly GCF_965140295.1 of Lepidochelys olivacea. Taxonomy (NCBI): domain Eukaryota; kingdom Metazoa; phylum Chordata; order Testudines; family Cheloniidae; genus Lepidochelys; species Lepidochelys olivacea. Next base: position 24,341,063 of record NC_140417.1, on the reverse strand, counting down.
TTTCCAGACTACTGTACCCCTTTCAGGGATCTGATTCGTCTTGCCTGCCCCAAGTTTTACCTCCCTTAAAAACTACTTACAAAATCGAACATAAATATACAAAAGTGTCACAGCACACTATCACTGAAAAATGGCTGACTTTCTCATTTTTATCATATAATTATAAAATAAAGTGATTGGAATATAAATATCGTACTTACATTTTCAGTGTATAATATATAGAGCACTATAAACAAGTCATTGTATGAAATTTTAGTTAGTACTGACTTCACTAGTGCTTTTTATGTAGCCTGTTGTAAAACGAGGCAAATATCTAGATGAGTTGATATACTCCTTGGAAGACCTCTGTATACCCCCAGTGCTATACGTATCCCTGGTTGAGAATCACTGCTCTAAGGGTTGCTGTGAGGGAAGCAGTTCCAAGTACCTGAGGTGGAGCGGCAGGAGAATGGGGAGCCCTCAGGAGGGAGCTGAGGAGGAGGGGAGCCCAGAGATACTGTGGGGCGTGGCTTTGCTTTTCTGTGATGTCTCAAGCTCTCCCTATTACTGATCCCCCTCTTTGAGGCAGTGTCCCTCCCACAACTTCCTCCATGCCTTTGTTTCCAGACTGAGGAAATTCCAGGTGTAAAGATTTTCCGCTCTTCTGCCACAGTGTATTTTGCCAACGCTGAGCTGTATGCAGAGGCCCTGAAGGAGAAGGTGAGGCAGGGGCAGAGATGGGTTCACGTAGCACACTCTGGGGCAAGGCCTGACCTCTCTACAGCCTGGTCTCCAGTACCTTGGCCAGGAGGTCATCTCAGGCCTGGGGTGCCATTCTCCAGTCTAGCTGGGAGAGCAGCACAGCTGCACAGTCCTGATTCTCTCTGCTCTCATGCTACAGTGCAGGGGTTCTCCCTTCCCCAGTATGTAGTGGATCTAGCGAGGGGCTAATATGGCCTCTATCCTCATAGTGTTGGAACATCTCACACACCAGCAATGTTCTCCTCACAGCACCCTTCTGAGGTAGGCGGGGAACTGAGACACAGGCCCAAGGGAGGAATTGAACCCCGCTCTCCTGAGGCCCAGTCCATTGCATAAACTGCAAGCCAACCCTTCCTCTCCTGCTCCTGGGCTCTGTTCCCACAGTTAATCAGTGCTCCAAGCTCTCCTGTTCCCAGAAGCCAAGAAAAGACTGTGGAGGGAGAGAGCTCCATTCTGTGCAGGAACAGCTGCAGGGACTCCCTGCACTGGGAAGTGGGTTGGGAGACAGCAGGTCAGTGGCTTCCGTATCCCAGGGAGCTGTATCTTTTGCAGAGTGGCATTAATGTCGATTACCTCATTGGGAAGAAGAAGAAAGCCCTCAAGAAACAGAAGAAGCAGCAGGAGAAGGACAAGAAGGAAGAGGCAAAGAAGAAAAAGGTTCTCTGCCAAATGCTTAGAATCATAGAATCATAGAATATCAGGGTTGGAAGGGACCCCAGAAGGTCATCTAGTCCAACCCCCTGCTCAAAGCAGGACCAATTCCCAGTTAAATCATCCCAGCCAGGGCTTTGTCAAGCCTGACCTTAAAAACCTCTAAGGAAGGAGATTCTACCACCTCCCTAGGTAACGCATTCCAGTGTTTCACCACCCTCTCAGTGAAAAAGTTTTTCCTAATATCCAATCTAAACCTCCCCCACTGCAACTTGAGACCATTACTCCTCGTTCTGTCATCTGCTACCATTGAGAACAGTCTAGAGCCATCCTCTTTGGAACCCCCTTTCAGGTAGTTGAAAGCAGCTATCAAATCCCCCCTCATTCTTCTCTTCTGCAGGCTAAACAATCCCAGCTCCCTCAGCCTCTCCTCATAACTCATGTGTTCCAGTCCCCTAATCATTTTTGTTACCCTTCGCTGGACTCTCTCCAATTTATCCACATCCTTCTTGAAGTCTGGGGCCCAAAACTGGACACAGTACTCCAGATGAGGCCTCACCAATGTCGAATAGAGGGGAACGATCACGTCCCTCGATCTGCTCGCTATGCCCCTACTTATACATCCCAAAATGCCATTGGCCTTCTTGGCAACAAGGGCACACTGCTGACTCATATCCAGCTTCTCGTCCACAGTCACCCCTAGGTCCTTTTCCGCAGAACTGCTGCCTAGCCATTCGGTCCCTAGTCTGTAGCTGTGCATTGGGTTCTTCCGTCCTAAGTGCAGGACCCTGCACTTATCCTTATTGAACCTCATCAGATTTCTTTTGGCCCAATCCTCCAATTTGTCTAGGTCCTTCTGTATCCTATCCCTCCCAGAACCTTCCTTCTGGGGTTCCCTCCAGTCTGTCTCTTTCTCCTTCCCTTCAACCATATCCTCATCCTCCTCTCTCCGTACACATCTCTCTTGGTCTCCTCCTTCCTCTTTCTCTCGTCTCACTCCCTCTTCCGAGGTCTCCATTCCTCCCTGCCCCCACTTCTCCCTCTCTTTCCCTAATCCCTCTCTTGAGACATAACTGGCTGTCCCTACTCTTCAGAATCAAAGATGGACCCACACTGGAAATGGCTCATCTTTCCCTACTGGGGAACCCAAGGGTAGGCCTTGGCCCCTGGGGAATGTTCCTGAGCCTGACAAGCATCTGTACTCTGATTGGAGCCATCAGGCATGGAAGAGAAATCCTAGGGAACCACCTGACACTGGAGTTGTGTCCAAGGTTGGGGAGGAGGCTACTAGTGTTAATAATTAAGGAGCCAGTGATTCACTGATTCACTCACATTTGGTGAGTGGTCAGCTATTAGAAACAAGTGCAAGGTGTGATCTTGAGAATTCCAAACTAATGAACCTAACTCAGTGCCAGGACAAATAATTAAAGAGTGACTTATACACCCCCTACATGGACATGATATGATGGGAACAGACCAGCACAGCATCTGTAGAGAAAACCATGCCTCTCTAATTTATTAGAATCCTTTGAGTGTGTCAAGTAAAGAGCAAATAAAGGAGACTCAGTTGGCAAAAGTTATTTGGACTTTCAAAAGGCAAATTCTCTCAGAAGAGGCCATTAGGGACCCTAAGTTGTCATAGGGTGAGCTAAAGTTCTGTCATTGATCAAAACTGGCTGAAGATCTCAAAGCACTTCACAGAGGAGGTCAGATCTTTACTCCCATTTTATACGTGGGGAACCTGAGGCACATAGCTGTGACTTGCCTCAGGTCACACAGCAGGCAAGTGGCAGAACCAGGAATAGAACCCAGGTCCAGTCCTCTCTCCACCACTTCTCCTGAATAAATGATCAATTTTCCATATTGCAAATGTTAGCAGTGGGGTGCCCCAGAAGCTTCCACTCTAGGCCTGGTGTAGAATATATTTACTAATGGTAATATTCGTAGGGGAGAGAATGGGGGGTGGGTGTAGGCAGCTAGCTGCCATTGCAGACAGCTCAGCGAAAACCTCCTCTCATTGCACAAGGGCAGTCCTAACAGCAAACGAAATCTTAGGATGGATAAAGCCAACCACTGTATACTGGGTGTCATGGAGTCCCCGAGCGATGCTCTGAAACTGCTCTCCATGAAGCCAGTCAGGACTCTGGGGCAGTCGCCTTCCTGTGAGCAGCCTGTCTTCAGGACACAAAGCTCACACAGCTTCCACCTTCCTGGGTCTGACCTCCGAGCATTCAGCATCCTCTGCCCCTCGGTGTGCTTCCCACAGCGAGTCTGCTCAGCCGGGGCTCCTGGGGAAGCCAGAGGGTCCTGCACCCCAACTTCGCAGTCAGACGTGACTCTCAGCCAGCCAGTAAAACAGAGGTTTATTAGACGACAGGAACATGGTCTAAAACAGAGCTTGTAGGTGCAGAGATCAGGACCCCTCAGCTAGGTCCATTTTGGGGGGCAGTGAGCCAGACAACCACGTCTGCACTTCACTCCAGGTCCCAGCCAGCCCCAAACTGAAACTCCCTCCAGCCCTTCCTCCTCTGGGCTTTGTCCCTTTCCCGGGCCAGGAGGTCACCTGATTCCTTTGTTCTCCAACCCTTTAGCTCTCACCTTGCAGGGGGAAGGGCCCAGGCCATCAGTTGCCAGGAAAGAGGGTGTCGGCCATTCTCTGTGTCCAGACCCCTGCACACACCTGCCCTCTAGGGCTCTGCAATGATCATACACCCTTACCCCACCACCTAGATACTTAAGAACTGCACAGGGGAAACTGAGGCACCCCCACACTATTCAGAGGAAACATTAAGAACAGTCCCACTTCGTCACATCTCTCCCCCCTTCGAGATCGAACTGAGCAGGGTCACTTTAGTCGGTGACGTGGGGAAGTTTGAAGCCACCAACGTTCCCATGGATGCCCCAGCATCTCTCCTATTCCTTGGTAGGAGTTACACCAGGCCCTTCCAGTTTCATGCCTTCCCTTAGGTCGGGGGTGGTCGATAGCACTCGCAGGCCACATGTGGGAAGGTTTATGCGGCCCGTGCCCTTTGGCCACCCCAAAACCCCAAGGGGTCAAACTGAGATTGGGTCTTCTCCCCAACAAGCTGGCCAAACACAGCCACTTGGTTTTCGGACTGTTTAACTTTCTTAACAGCTTTCACTTCATCTGAGACCTTCTCAGAGCTATCCACACTGGATCTTTCAACAGGAAAGTCAGTGGATCCATTCACAACAGAAAATTTCTGGCTGTTAGGAACTGAAACTTTCTTGATTAAATCACTTTCACACCCTTCAGTTGCAGTAAACTGCTTGCAAAGACTCCATGAGGATTCCTTTTCCTAGGGCTTTTCTATGCAACAATTCACCCCTCACAGAAATTCTGCTCTTACCCTCTTCACCTAGGGCTTGCTCTAGAGGAACACTTTCCTGAGCAACAACAGATGCTTTCTGGGTCTCCCTTACATCCAGAATTACCTCCGGCCCATCCGGCGGATTCCTACACAATCCCCTTTCAGGCAAACTTACAGACGTCCTAGATAAAAGGTCAGAAGCATTCTCCTTCCCTTTGCCACACACAAGTTCAGGAATCTTTTCCTTCTTGCTACAGGTTTCCAGACCCTCAGTAGGTAACACAATCTCATCACCTTCATGCTCTCCTTGTGCCCTGGCTAGGATCTCACCCTGATCAGACAGAGTTGCTACACCCTTTCCCAGCCACACACTAGCAAGAGGCAAAATACAAGCACCAGAATTGTCTGGTCTCTGGGATTTTACATAGACACTAACTGGATGCGACCTAGTTACAAGGCCATTCTCCTGAGCAGACACAAACTTAGGGCCATTCCCTTCCTGGGCTTTAGCTGAATCCAGAACAAACTCTGAGACAACTGCACTACCCTCAACCATCACAAGCTGAAAGGCCCCTTCTGTCTGCTCCACAGATAAAGAAGAGCCAGACACACTTTCTCCTTTCCCAGACACACAGCTTGGGATCTCATTCCCCTTGTCCCGGCACACAAGGCTGGTCACAGACAACTGCTTGGAGATCAGGGTAGCTCCCTCCATAGGCAAGTCAATACCCCTGACAAACACAGGCACGTTTCCTTCACTGTCACAATTCTCCATCCAGCTAACAGGTAAGGTCCAGAGACACTCATCCTCCACTCTCCTTGCCTTCCCACCCTGCTGACTAGACAAAGCCATCATCTCACAAGGCTGCCTAGGCTCATCCAAACTTTCCTTACCAAGCACCTTGCCGCTCCCAACAGATACCCTGCCCTGCCTGTGTCTCCCCCCACTCAACTGGGGTCTCAGCTCCCACCGTGCTCAGCGCTGCCCTTGCTGACCCAGTGGGGGTAGGCAGCGAGCTTTGCTGCTTTCCTCACTGCATCAGAGCCAGCGTGAGCCCCCTCTCCGTTGTGCAAGGGGGCGGGGAGCCCTAGGGGTCTGGATACAGGCAGGCAGGTAGCCTGAGCCTAGCGGCTCCTCCCTGCTGCCAGCCAGGTCATCTGCATTTTCACTGACCATTTCCCTCTCCACCGATTGGTTCCCTGGATTCAAATTCAAACCCTTGGGAATTACAAGAACAAGGCCTGGATCCTGTCCCAAAGAGACACAGTCACCCCACAACAGGGTCTCGCAGCTGATGTCCTGGAGAACCCCAGCAACCAGCCAACCCGACCCCTCCTGTGTCTGCACAGGGATCTGGGCCATAGGCAGGGCGAGGGGCTTTGCCCCTGGGACCCTCACCCAGCTCACACAGCCCCTCAGCATCTGAGGCTGCACCACCCAGGGCCTGACAACAGTTCTCTCTGTCCCAGGATCTTGCCACCCCAGGAATGTCTTCCCATTGACCATCACCTTCCACTCCCCCTGGGGATCCGAGGGGCCTGACCCCAGGAAACTCCACACAGACATATAGGTTGGGATCAGGAGTGGGAGCCTGTCCACCACCCCACCCATCTGGCTGACGGGAGTCTATGGCCTTGGGACCCAGCACGGGAGCTAGACACCGGGGCTTTTCCGCAGGGTCCCCCTGGTTCAAATCTCCAGCCTGCTCAAAGGCAGTGAGGTGGGCATCCACATCCCCCCCCCTCCTTAACCATGGGCAGCAATTTAGTCTTGAGGTTCCCTGCGGAACTGGCCCCCCGGGGTCTATCCCCACTCACCCCTGGGAGGTCCCCTATGCTTCTCCGCTCCACCACGGCCAGTTCATGCTGCTGCTGCAGCTCTTTCTCAGGCTTTTGTTGTCTCTCACAGTCCCCTTGCTCTCTTGAACTTAGCTCAAATCCCATGCATCTCAGATCCCCCAATGGGGAACCCGATCGTGAAGACCCTCATCTGGTTGGGGACAGGAGTCTTGGGGATGCCTGGCTACTACTCCAGCTGCTTGATTAACTCTGCTTTGGTGAACTTTCCAATGCTCAACCCTCTCTTTCTGCACAGGGTTATAATGTGCTTCTTAAGGAGATGGTGACAGGCCATCACTCCGCTCTTCCCAAGTTGTTGTGGACTCACAGGCCTGTGTGCTCTCAGCTCCCCATGGTTTCCAGGGAGAACCCCTAGTGTGCCAGCCCTTCTCAAGGTCACCACCTCTTTGCCAGGTCAAGCTGCAGACTCCTCCGCCCCTGGGACCACTCGCTGCAATCCCCAGGGGAACCCTGTTACTGCAAAAGTCCTTCATCTGAGGAAGTGAGCTGTAGCTCACGAAAGCTCATGCTCTAATAAATTGGTTAGTCTCTAAGGTGCCACAAGTCCTCCTTCTCTCTGGTCACACACTCCCAGGAGTTAACCGCCCCCTGAAACTGTCTCTCTCTCTGAATCTTCAGCACGCCTGGTCCCCATCAATCCCCCTTCATTTTACTGCTCCCCAGTCACTTACTGCAGGAAGCGCCATCCACGGGGTGCAGTAGATCCCACCTCTGCCACCAGTTGTCACGGAGTCCCTGGGTGATGCTCTGAAACTGCTCCCCATGAAGCCAGTCAGGAAACTGGAGCAGTCGCCTTCCTGTGAGCAGCCTGTCTTCAGGACACAAAGCTCACACAGCTTCCACCTTCCTGGGTCTGACCTCCGAGCATTCAGCTTCCTCTGCCCCTCAGTGCACTTCCCACAGCGAGTCTGCTCAGCCGGGGCTCCTGGGGAAGCCAGAGGGTCCTGCACCCCAACTTCGCAGTCAGACGTGACTCTCAGCCAGCCAGTAAAACAGAGGTTTATTAGACGACAGGAACATGGTCTAAAACAGAGCTTGTAGGTGCAGAGATCAGGACCCCTCAGCTGGATCCATTTTGGGGGGCAGTGAGCCAGACAACCACGTCTGCACTTCACTCCAGGTCCCAGCCAGCCCCAAACTGAAACTCCCTCCAGCCCCTCCTCCTCTGGGCTTTGTCCCTTTCCTGGGCCAGGAGGTCACCTGATTCCTTTGTTCTCCAACCCTTTAGCTCTCACCTTGCAGGGGGGAAGGGCCCAGGCCATCAGTTGCCAGGAAAGAGGGTGTCGGCCATTCTCTGTGTCCAGACCCCTGCACACACCTGCCCTCTAGGGCTCTGCCATGATCATACACCCTTACCCCACCACCTAGATACTTAAGAACTGCACAGGGGAAACTGAGGCACCCCCACACTATTCAGAGGAAACATTAAGAACAGTCCCACTTCGTCACACTGGGCTAGGAAAGAAACCTCCCCCATGGGCAAGTTATTCCAGAAATGTCCACTCTGGCAGCTTTATACCTTCTGTTGACCTGCCCATGATCAGAGACTGGACTAGGTGGCTCACTGGACTGAATCAGGTTCTGCTTTTATGTTGTAACCTACGTTGTTCCAAACCTCCTTGCTGGGGTTGACAAGCCTCCTGTGGGGTGATGTGGGCCATGCAGCTACACCAACCCCTCTTTAACGTTCTCTGTCCCCATCTGGTTTTGGTAACAGAAAACTACCCTCAAGCTCTCAGAGGCATCTGACCCCAGCAGCAATGACTTTGGCTTTGTAAATATTGACATGGACACCAATACGCAGGTATTTATCTATGTTGATCTTTAAAAACCCAAGCCCTCACTCAACCCATACCCACAGTGCCTGACATAGTTGAATGTCATGGTAAAATCTCAACCACAATGGTCTTCTCTACCATTAACACAAACCCTCCATTAGCAAGCAACAAAACCCTCCCAGCCCTCGGCCCTTCCTCCTCCCCAGACACCTGGGGAATAAGATATGTCACTAATCTAGGGCTTGGGCCACCTCCCACTCCACTCTGACATGTGCTGGGGTGATTGGTGTCAGTAGGGGTCAGGGCCTCCGTTTAATGTCTCATTTCAAAGCCTTGTTTCTCAACATTGGAAATAGATATTTTCCAGACCTCTTTCTTGCTGCCACCTACGCTGATACGGTGCAGTCAGTCAGTTGACGCTCGTCTGCTATTGGCTGAGGTGCTCCCTGAGGAATGCCATAATCTCATTTGATGCAGGGGGGGCGGGACTGTTTTCTTCCCCACAGGAGCTGGGGAGTCACTGCAATGGATCTGGCCCTGCAGTGGTTGACTCCAATGGAAGCGAGATAGAGTTGGAGCTCCAAGCCAGCAGCACCCAAAAAGCCTTCAATGAACCCACCCTGGAGTCTTTAGGTCTCAAAAAGCCCGAGCTGCACTCCCTCATACTGGACTTCACCCCCGTCAACTTTGTGGATACTGTCTGCATAAAGATCCTAAAGAACGTAAGGGGAAAGGCAGGGAAAATGTCCCAGGCACAACTGCCCTGGGGACTCTCCTACAGAGCTCTGCAAATTGGGAGCATTCAGACACCCAGTGCTGGGAAGTTGAGTGCCTCAGCGCTGTTCTTCTGCTACCAGCTAAGGTGAAATCTCACCAGACACTGGCTCCAACCTGTCCCCATCCCCTCCCTAATCCCATCACCCACCACCCCTACCTCTGAGCCATTGCTGTGTGTGACAGAGGAGCTGTTCTCTCAAACATACACACCCACTCCCTCATATTGGCATTTTAACATCTTCTGCATCACCTTGTTTGCCCAGGCCTGTCAACTGTAAATTGGGCAACAAGATGTAGAGTATGTTTCACATCCCTAACTTGTCTTCCAGGCAGCCTGCTAGCCCACAGGAGATTGGCTCCAGGTCAGTGGTATCAACGAGCAGCGGGCACAAAGGGGGCCAAGGGGACATCTGGGGCTGCTTTGGGGCAGCTGGCTAGTAACCTCATACCCCATCCAATTCTGCGTGTGTTGCTGCTGCTGGGCATGGGGCATGGCCCCCAGAGACAGGAGTCTGTGGAGGGGCTCGACTCATCTCTTTGTGCTTGTGTCCATTGCAGATATTCAGAGATTTCCGGGAGATAGAAGTGGATGTGTTTCTTGTTGGCTGCCATGGTAAGGAGGCCTCAAAGCTCGGGTGCAGCAAAACTGTAGACCCTCCATTTGATAGCAAGTCCTCCCTTCAGGAGGATGTATCTTGTTGCACTGAAATCCCCTTCTTCCTTCTGGTTTCACCTTCCCTTGCCTCCTCTCCTCTCCACATCATACCAGCCTCAGATGTTACCCAGATGGAAACTGCTCACAGAACTGGTTTCAAACCCAGTGTGACTAATAGTTCAGATCCCATGTTAGGAACCAAATTCAGACCTGCTGTAAATCCCTCTGAGGTGACTCGTGTTGACATCAGCTTCTGCCATAGCTGAATTTGAGCCGGCGTGTGTGCATGGGGAATCTTTCCCAAGCCCCATTCAGGAGATCAGCCAAAGCCCTTACATGTAGGCATAATTCCCAAGGTGCAATGCCAGAGTCCGTTTATACCCCAGAACAGAGACCACATCCAGGGGAGCATTCCTGTTTCCCTGAATTCCAGCTTGGATAATTTTGCCAGCACTTCCCAAAGCAAAGAATCCCCAAGGCAAACAGTAAAAAGCGAAGAAAAAGAGAGGTGGTTCTGTGTGTGGAGGGTGGGGGTCAAGGCTGGGCACCTCAGCCAGTCCTCATGCTTTCACTCTAGGATGTCCTGGTGTTATTGTGCCACCTTCTTTCCCCCTCAGCTTCTGTCATTGACCAGCTGGAAAAGGGCAACTTCTTCAGCCAAACCATCACCAAGCACCACCTCTTTGCCTCCGTGCACGATGCTATTACCTATGTCACCAGGGGGAAGGGACAGAACATGCCACAGCCGGTCACAGTAAGCACAGTCTTTCTGCTTCACTTAGGGAAAAACAGTCTCCTTGGTAGTCCACCAGGTTTACAGATGTGAAAGCAGCATTTGTTGCCAGTTGCTGGCCGGCATGCTTCTCTCCACCAGCCATGCCAGCGTGTGTGCCTCCTCTACCCATCCTTGCCTAGCCAATGTGCTCTCTCTCCACCACCACCACTATATCTGCTGTCCTTTTTCTTAATTGCTTCTCAGTTATGCAGACCTCTGAGCAGACTCCTTCATTAACACTACCCCATTCAGGTGGCCTTCTGGGCTACTGCACATGCAGCCATGCAAGGAAATCAAGTGCATGTCCCGAAATCCTTGAGTCAGCAGGGACTAGGAGACCTGCTGAGAGAAAAAACCCAGCTCCTGCGGGAGAGAGAGACCCATTCTTCAGGCCAGTCAGAGCTGGGAACACATCACATTGGTCTTGGTCCCCTCCTGCTGGCTGATTAACAGAACAATGTTAATGAGCTGCACCCCACTTTCATCACAATGCAGAGCCTTCAGGTGGTGGTGGGGAAGCCACGGGAATGTGGAGTTATTCCAGGGAGTTGGGGAAACCAAACCAATCTCTTATTATTATTTGACTTTTTAGACTTATTCCAGCACTAAACTGTAGCCACCAGAAATAGCATCTACTGTCCCCAGGAGCTGAACAGGTGAGAGGGAGCCACCAAGGCATGTTTCCAGAGGACTCTTTGAGCTGGCTGATTTTTACAAGGGCAGGTGACATGGGATTCCCTGCCACTGGGAATCTAGCAGACACAAGATCTCCTACTGCTAAGGATCTGCTTTGGGCACTGGAGACCTGAGATCATCTGCCCTTGGGACCCCACTTAGCTACTGGACAAACTGGGAATCTATCTCAAAGATGAAATTTCCTTCTGCTGGGAATCTTCTCCAGACACAGGAGATCTGGGATCTCACGGGCTTATGAATCCACTTCACACACAAGATTTTCTGACCCTGTGAATCCCCTCAGACCCAGGAACCATCTCTGATTGTGTCTGTGTGCGTGTGCGGCTCTTTCCTTTGAGTGATGGTGTCCCTAGTCTCTGTTTGCCAGAAGCTGGGAATGAGTGACGGGATGGATCACTTGATGATTACCTGTTCTGTTCATTCCCTCTGAGGCACGTGGCATTGGCCACTGGCAGAAGACAGGATACTGGGCTAGATGGACCTTTGGTCTGACCCAGTGTGGCCATTCTTATGAAATATCACTGGAGAGAAGCTGCACTTGAGAGTTTTCCACTTGACTGTTTAATTAGATGATGCTTTTCAATAGAAATAGACAACAGTTCTATTGACAGTGCAAAACTTCCTGCAAAGAGCAATACTGAACCAGCCCGCAGTCTGGAGGCTAAGATTTTGTCCCCTCCCTGCATCCCATTTCCAACTTTGTGGGTAAAATAACCAAGAGCAAAATCCGACCTTGCCACATGGGGCAAGCTGTGACTATGCACAGATTTTATGATAGAGAGAGAACAGTAAAATCAGAGTATCACTCTCTGGCGTGCAATCCAGACCAGTAAGGGGCTGTCATCACCTGCCCTGCAACCTTGGGTGCCTCACAATGCTTTGCTGAAACTCCCAGTCTGGGCCCCTCACAAACAGCACGCAGGTCACAGCCTGAGTGTCTGTGTATAGCTGCAGCCTGCCAGCACGCTCCAGCCACACCCTGGCTTCCACCAGAATTGGTTACCACTTGCAGGGTGATTCCAACTCACTCCCAGTCCTGGATTTTCCCCAAAGAATGTGTGCTCGGCACCATACAGCCCTTTACTGGACAGTCCAGATATTTGTCTGTTGTCCCTGTACGAGGTAAACGTACAACAGTTGCTACTTTAACTGGAGTTACCAAACAGTTCAGTTTAAACACAATACTGGATTAGATTAGAATAAAGAATAAAACAAGTTTATTTAGTTACAAAGAGGGAGATTTTCAGTGAGTACAAGTTAAAGGTATTAAAGTCAGAAATGGTTACAACAGAAATAAAGATAAATCACTTTCTAGTAACTAAACTTAAACAAACTAGACTTGGTTTAAGGTAAATTCTTACCAAATGTTCCCAGCACCAGGGCTGACTAAATTTTCAAGTAGAGCCTTTCTCAGAGTTCAAAGGTTCCTTTATCTTCTCAGCTGAAAAAGCGAGTGAGAGAGAGTGAATGTATCTGGGGTGTTCCCCCCCCCCTTTTATAGGCTGGTTGCCCTTTGAAATGCATTTTCCTGAGAGTTACCCCTAGATGAAATTCCTTCCAGCTATGAGGATGGAGCTGTGAAAGAGGTTCTGTGGTGTTGGTTAAAATGTAAATTGGTCTGTTACTGCCCCCCTTCACTGCCAAAGAATGGCCACTTGACCAGTGATTGCCAATCAACTTTAATGACCCCTGGCCGGGGTGGGTCTAGCAATTTTGCCGCCCCAAGCAGTCGCTGCCGAATTGCCGCCCAAAAGCTGCTGCTCCAGGAAAAGCGGCGGAGCTGCTGCCGAATTGCCGCTGCGGGACATGGACTGCGGCCCCATTCTAATTGCCGCCCCAAGCACCTGCTTGGAAAGCTGGTGCCTGGAGCCGGCCCTGCCCCTGGCTAGAGGTGTCAGTTTGTCCTTTGCCTTTGAGAAACTGGTTTACCTGCTCCTCAAACTTGTCTGATAAACACATTTCAGTCATAACTTCAGCTTATATTCATAACTTTCCATATAATGTTACTACATACACTTCACCATGACATTATTGATCGAGTTATTAGTTTTCAAATGATACTTCACGAGGCATATTTTGTACAAAGATTATTACAGTTGTGTAGGGTGTGAATACAGGGGTTCATTCAGTGACATAGCGGTATTGCTTACTATTTATTATCAATACTGTACATTTTGTAGTGCTTTAGAAAATCATAGATGCCAGAAAAGGAAAAGACCTTTTAGATTATCCAGTCCATTAGCTGCCCAGGACAGGATTGTTCCTACAGAATATTTTCAAGTGTCCAAGCCCCACCACTTCCTTTGAAGAACTCTGCAGCTTAATGCATCTAGTAAATACAGGACCTGAAAAATGTGTTTAGTCAGTGAATAGACTATTAGACCTGTAAAGGAGTTGACAGAAAGCAGGAATTAGTTCTGATAATTAACTAGTATCTAGCCTGATTCATGTTCCACTTCTAAGACTTAATTTGAAAACATGATCTGACTTAAAGCCCATCACCTATGAATATTTCTCAATAAATTGTGTTGTTACACAAAGCAGCTATTTTTGTCATTTATTAATGTGACATTTGTCAGGGCTAGCCTCAAATCCATGTCAGTGCTGACCATTTCATCAGATTTCATCGTTATAGCCACTGTTAAATACTATGTCCTTTTGGCCTACCTTATTTATAATCATGGCCTTATTCTGCCAGGCTCTCTGAATACTTTTTGCAATTGCTTGACTTTGTTTTAAGAAGGCTAATGCTAGCTGGTGCCACGGCCACTCCGGCTTTGGAACAGCCACTAAGAAGCACAGAGAGCAACAGGGTATGAGTGACCAGATTAAATACAAAATTAATGTGCTCAAAAAACAGCTCAACCTGACCCAAACTGCTGGGGCTTGACTCACACCCTGCTTGGCTCCAACACTGTTTGGAAAGCTTGCCCCATTCTACTGCAGCTTTATACACGACTGAGTATTTTGTCAGCTGGAGATAAACTGATGGAGGTAATGCCTTGGGGCCTGACTCAGTGCTGACTGGTAGGAGGTGCGGGAGAGGGAGCAGCTGAGCTCTGAGCAGAACCGGGTTTACAATAGTGCCAAGCCCACACTGAGAAAGGGCCTATTATGGACCTGTCTAATCCATCCACATGGCTGGGTCTGGCACCTCGCCCAGGGGAGTCCAGGGCCCAGGCCTTGCTGTGTGAGTGGCTCCCAGCCAGCGGGTCCCGCTCACCTGTAGGGGGCTCGCCACCCAGCAGCTAGGCTTCACTATGCGGCTGAGCAGGGCTACTGGCCACGGGGCCAGTGGGCACAGTCAGGCTGGGTGGGCTCTTGGGGATTGCATCCTAGGGGTCTGCCCCACTCCCCAGTGTGGCTCTAGCTCCGAACAGTCTCTGCTGCCTGCCATCTGTGTGGCCCTTCCCATCTCCCCAGGGCTGAGCCACCTGGGACCGGTGCAGAGGCTGAGCTGGTCTCAGCCAGTAGGGGAAGAGGTGGGAGTTCAGGTGGCTCAGGACTGAGCCCTGAGGGAGCCCAGCCCAGGCCGGACATGCTGCCACTCCGCCCTGATCATTCCTCTCCCGAGAGGCCACAGTGATCCCTGATTTGCCCCAGGTGCACTGTCGGCTCAGCCCAGCGGACACAATCATCTCCCAGTGAGGCCAGTGAATGCAGCTGGGGGGCAGGGTGCAGGGGAGTGGGTCTCCGGAGATCTGGGGGAGGGGACACTGGGCAATGGGGGGTTGTGTGTGTTGGGGCAGTGGGGGGTCTTTATGGAGTGCTGTGCAGTTGTTGGGAGTCGGGGGCTTTGCATAAGTGCTGGGCATAAGGAGTTGGGGGGACTGGGTGGTGGAGGGGTGTGTGGTGCAGAAAAGGGCCAGGCAGGCCAGTGTGCATCTGGCAGCTGCTGGTTTGTAAACATTGCCCTTGCGCTGAACTGGGCAGAGCGCGTCCACCCTGGGCTGGGCCCCATCGTTCCTGGGCGGCCCTGTTATAGCAATAAAATAAAAACCAGCAGGATCTTATTAAAGGGAAAAAGGCAAAATACCACATTTATTGTGAATACAGAAAGAATCATAGTAAGCAGTTAGTTATAGTTATAACATTCCATTCAATCTCATATTTATTCACACATTCATTCATACAAACACACACACACACAGGTTCTGCAAGGTTGTTATCATAGTTACCAGCCTGAGAGTTGCTCATGCTAAGCCACTGGCCAGGTGGCCTGGACATGAGGAGGGAGCAGGGCCTTGTCAGATGCACATCTGATGCTCCTGGAAGTTGGTTTGCAGAATCAGACCGCAAAGTTCTCACTTTTTAGAGTCTATTTTTATAGGAATTTCTTCTTATGCCAGTCTATGGGAATTGCTTCATCATGCTGTTGCTGAATCAATCAGCAGATAGCACATTCCTGACAGCTCCCTGCTGCTAGATGTTATCTTGTTCTTTGGTTCTCCCATTCTTGAGGCTGTTGGGTGGATTCCAGTCTACCCTCCGGGGGTCCTCTGGTTATTTCCACTTGACGCCTTCTTCAGCCGATGGACACTGGATTCTTAGGCTGGCACCTCCCTGATCATTCAGTTATTATCCACACCAAGCATCCATCCACATACATCCTCTATCTCTATTTTAATCACAATTGTTAATACAACAAAAGGGCGGGGAGTCTCTGGGTGCTGTTTCTGTTGTTAGAGTATTGCTTTGAGTCTCTCTCTCTGTGAATTGCTTTGAGAACAGACTCTGTCTTAGAATGTACTAACACAATTAGCAGCTTGCAAGTTTCACACATAGAGGGAGAGAAACAGGACCAAAAACGAAGAGACCTCTTCATTAGTAATACCCTGGAATTTAAACTCTGGGGAATCAAACTCATTTGTGATTTTAATACAGAACTTCTTTAATATGATCCAACAGCCCCTCGCTCTGGGACCAATGCCCCTGCCCCCTCGCACCATGCCCCTTTGCCCCCATAGAGGCCCACAAAAGGTTAATCCGGCCCTGGCTCTGGGTTGATGAGTTTCCTGCCTGCAGACTGGACCATGCAGAGCAAGGCCAGCAAGAAGCAGCAGGTGCTTCCCTCCTATGGCCTGTCACTGGCAGGGGCCTGCTGGAAGCCTGGCCAGGGGAGCCCAAGGCTTAGCAGGAGACTAGCCTTGCCCCTGCCCAGTTCCTACGGGGCTGCATGAGCAAGGGCAAGGGCTTATCTGCCCCAGGCTGTAGGTATCCACCCCCCCTTGGGAGGGTGGGGCTCGTCCAACCGGGCAGGGGCTCATGGGCTGCAGCAAGCCAGTGCCCCGAAGGGGCAGGGCCGCGTGCCCAGTGCGATCCCTCCCTGCGCCCTTATTTGCCCGGGTAAGGAAGGACCCGCCCCGCCGGCTGAGAACAGTTTCTCATCGGCATCGGCCTCCAACCAACAGAGGGCGCAACACGGTCTCAGCCTCGCTAGACCCATTTCTGTGCATGCGCCTTTCTGCTCTAGACAGCTGTCCCAGTCTCCGCCCATGCGAGCGTCTGTCCCTGCGCATGCGTATCACCCGGCAATTTGCCTACTTGCGCGTGCGCTCCTGTGCTTTTAGGGCTCGTCTTCCTGCGCATGCGTCTTTTTCTCTCCGCTCGGGGTCAGTTCGGCCTCGGTAGGGGTGAGGGGATAAGATGGCGGCCTCCTCGGTGTGTCGGGCCGGCTGTGCCGCGGGCCGAACCCTTCTGCGGGGCCCCCGCTCCTCGGTGAGTGGCCGCGCGCCTCTGCCCCGCCGGGGCCTGGGGGAGGGGATGCGGATGGGGCCGGGGCAGGCCCAGCCGCCTTGGCCGCCGGGAAGGTCACAAGGACGGCGAGGCCCTGGGGACCGGCAGTGGCCCAGGCCTGGCTCTGTCTGCGCCCCCCCGCTGCGGCTGGGCTAAGGGATGGGGAGTGCGGTGCGGGGGCCGTTCCTCGGCAGGGTCCCTGTTCGCAGTGACCTTCCCCCGGAGCGGGGTGCGCGGGGCTGGCCGGAGGAGCCGTGCCCGTTGGGGGAGGGACAGGGCGCTGCTGTCGGGGGGGCGTGTTGCCGCGCTGGCTGGTCCGAGGCAAGCGGGCCCTTCCTTCGGGCTCCAAACTCCGCCCGGTCGGATTCCGCTTCCCCTACTGCCGAGAGCCCCGGTACACCCGCGGCCGGACCTAGCCAGCCTGCGGGCTTCGCTTCGGAGCTGGCGAAGGAGCGCGGCTGCTCCCGTTGCTTCTTGCTGTTCGATCAGTCTTACCCAGAGCGCCAACGCCGCACCTGCGGGCGGCTGAATCCTACACGGCCCCTGCCCACCCGGCAGGGATACAGCCAGCGGCCCTGGAACAGCTTGTGCAGTGCAGGTGCTGAGAGCCATTGAACCAAACTTGTAAACCCTGTACATGATGGAAACCTCTTCCGGCTGGAGGGTGCTGCAGCACCTCTACTTCCAGCACCTATACATCCCGGTAGCGTCAAAGAAGTTTAAAAGCTCGTATAGCCGCTTGTTGAAGCGCGCCCAGTTCCCATGTTTGTGCTGGGATGCTGTATACATTAGGGAGGCTTTGCTCCTGTGTAGTAGAAGGTCTCTGGCTAAGACGCTAGTCTTAACCAGACAACTAGTTGGCATCTATAAGTAGACATTTGTTTCCTGACTAAAGTCATTTAGTGTATGTTAAAACTGGGTACCGTTTCTGATGCTGTGGGGGAGCAGAGTACTGCACCTTCTGTTTGAGGTTCATAATCCAAGGAAATCCTTCTATCCAATTTGGGGTTCTATTGAATAAAATGATTTTAAAACTATTAAGACAAGCCCGTAAAAGCTTAACAAATTGTAGTTGAGAGAGGAAAATGGATGAAAGAGGAAAATAGTAATACAGATGTAGCAGGGATAGTTAAAGCAACAACTCTTTATTCTGACAGTATTATGATTATTTTAAATAGGGGAATTTCAGCAGGGAGCAAGTTCCACCTCCTAGAGCCCACCACAGCAAAGGTCCAATCATTCAACCATGACCGTGTCAGCATAATGTCAATCAGTTTTTAAAAATCAGTTCAAAGTAGCTTCAGGTGCTACACCTGCCCTGAGTCCCCCTGCCAAACTCTTTAGTTTTGCAGTTATGTTTTCCTATTTTGAAAATTTTCCCCTTTTGCTGAGTGCAGAATCCACATGGGTAAGAGCCAGTTATCTAGACAAAACAATGTAGCAGACAATGGAAAATACTGTCAAAATGCACAGAACAAACTGTCACAGATCCACAGCAGTGCTGCTATGCCCTGGCTTTGGAGCAATCTCCAGGAGGAACCTGTTCAGTGTGGTAGACCATGTACAGGTCTTGCTCTTCCTTCAGAGCAGGCTATGCCACCTCTTTAGACTGAACCTCTGTGGCTTCAGCACTCCTACTTCATACTGTGAGCTCTGTTCACCAAGTCCACCTGAGGGAAACCCCTGGTAGAGACTTTTATGCTTTTCAGGAATTAATGCACCTCCCCAGGTATTTACAGGGATGCTCAAACAGTACTATCAAAACACTCAGGTTTACTGCTGAACTGGAGCACAGCACTGGAAGTCCTTAAATTAGCATAGAGAACTGAAGTTTAAAGCATAGTTCAAGTCCATTCTGGTTAGTCCAGAGCCCAGCCAAGCTGTTGTGAACCCTCATGTTCAGGCTGTGTCTCTCTTTAGCCATCTGACCTCCCTGGTCATTTTCAGGTGAGAGCCCTTGCTCCTTCCAGCAGCCAACTCTTAACCCACCCACGGTCCTTTGTTCTCGACCTGTGGGATTTTGCTTTGCTTTCCTGCTGAGAAGTGGGGAAAGCCATCTTTCTGTGGGTCCTTGGTTGCTGGGTGTCAGTGTTCTGGTGATTGGATTTGCCATTGATATGGGGTTGGCCATGTCAGTCTTTTAACCCCTTGTCAGTCTTCTGACCCCTTCAAGCTCAGACACTTGTCAACATTCTCTTATGTCTCTGACAGCACAGCTGTGCTGCTATAGTACTTCAGTGAAGACACTACCTATGCTGACAGGGAGGGCTTCTCCAGTCAGGTTAGTTAATCCACCTCCCTGAGAGGCAGTAGCTTTGTAAACGTGAGAATTCTGTCAAATTAGCGCTGTCTACACTGGGGGTTAGGTTGGTTTAACTGCGTCACTTAGGGGTGTGGATTTTCCACACCCCTGAGCAATGTAGTTATACTGATGTAATTTCCTAATGTATTTCTGGGCCTAGCTTGCCCTGAGACCAAATGGTCGTCCATCCTCCCCCACCCCATAGCCATACAAAATATAGGGGAAACGGAGGTACACAGGATTCACAAAACTATTACATAAAATTTCCACTTTGTCACACAAATTAAATGTAAAAAAATTGGAGAAAATAATTCTCACCCTTTGAATCTATCTTCTCCTCCATATCAAGTAAGGACTTCTTGTCTTTGTTTTCAGATCTCTGCATAATTCTTCACCCTTCCCTTCTTATTGGCCCATATTTTGTGTTGCCCATCTATTGCCTCTTCTGCTGGTGATACCACCCTCAACTCTCTTTTTGTCTGATTCTCCTATGAGTATCTGCATGCCTTACTCCATGCTCATCTCTAAAAATGAGCTGGTCTGCAAGGCCTTTTCCCTTTCTACATTCAAAAGCTTCCTGAAGACCCATTTCTACCATGTTTGTTGTTGCTTGTGGATTAAGTCTGTCTTAATTTGTTTATCTTACTGATTCATGGCCAGTTAGAACTGGGGGCGGGGAAGTGGACCTGAGCCTTAAGCTGTGCTGGGGGATCCCCCCCCCCCCATCTTCCACAGTGGTGCTTGGGATCTCATCTCCTCTTACCCTCGCCATACACACTTCGGTCCTCCCCCTGCCATCAGCCCCATTTTGTCTCCATCATCTTTAATAAAAGTCAGGGACAGGTCATGGGAGTCTGTGAATTTTTATTTGTTGCCTGTGACCTGTACTTGAATTTTACTAAAAATAACTGAGACAAAATCTTAACCTCAATAATAAGTGGTGTTGCTCTATGCTGAAGCTGAAAGAACGGGTAAGGGCTTTGAATCTGAAGTGACATAGTTGATTTTAATCTGCTACATATATTGTAAATACATAGATCTTGATTCTTTACAGTGGCTGCTTATAATGTATCGCTTTCATTGTGTTATCCCTACAATGGAGAGGATGTATGTACACTGTACACTTGGTACAGATCTACCAAGATATATACTTTGTGAGATGAGTGTTTGATAAATGGGGATATACAAACCTGAAGGACAACATAAACTCTCATTGCTTATCTGTCCCAAATCTTAGCATAGGAAAGAAAAGTAAAGAGGTACAGATATCAGTCTCTGGAGACCCATGGTGTAGATTATGATTTTGGGATGAGGTTAAAGCCCTGCAAAAGATCTCAATTTATGTTAAGAATGCCTAACAATGGGACCACTTCCAAACTCCTGCTTCTGGGGTTTGCCTTGAGCCCACTTGATTGCTCTCATCCTTTTCCCTTCAACCTGTGAAGATCGCCCCCCCCCCACCCCCATGCTCATGTATCCAGAGATCTCAGAAACTGGCAGATCTTATAATTTAAAATATATATGTTAATGGTTAGGGACCTACTGTGGGAAAGCTTTAGCAAGTGAAACTGTGTTCTGCTGGATTAGTTTATTATGTCTGCACCGTCATGTGACTCTTGGCAATCTATATGTTGGTAGCTCTGTACTATAGTGAGTTGCTGTTTGATGGTGGCTTTCTCTTTAGCCAGCCTTGATGAGTTTGGGGAGAAATCGAGGTGCAGCTACCTATGCCCAAGCACTCCATAACATTCCAGAGACGCAAGTTACCTCTCTGGATAATGGCCTCCGTGTGGCTTCTGAGGAATCCGGCCAGCCTACGTGCACAGTAAGTTTAAGATGGGTTTGGAATCATCCCATGATCACTGTTAACTTAGTTCAGGTAATGTACTAGTCTTTCAAAGCCCGTGTTGGAACCAAGGTTAGCAGCAGAGATTCAGCCATTTGTGTTTACTTGTCTGTGGCTCTAGGCAAACTGGAGCTTAAATAAAAGGCACAACTTGCTTTGGAATGAGTCGACAAATGTCTCAAAAGTCCATTGATGCTCTCATGCTCTGCCCAGATCTCCCACCTGCGTTTGCATGGAAGTAGCTTTCAGACTTACTTACGCTTAACTCTGACAGCCATTCATTGCTTAATACATCTTTGATAAAATTCTGAAAATTATTCTCTTATGTGGCAAGGTAAATGGTATAAATAGACTAGATTATTTAAAAAAAAAAATACTTACACTGCCACCAGCATTGAAGGGCATGTCCTGGTACTAGCAGTGGGGTTGTCTTAAACTCCAGGTGTTACACTTAGTGACAGGAAACTTGCATATTTTGCTAGTTGTATTTCCTAATTGTATTTATTCACCTCATCTATCTTCTGTTAGGTGGGTGTGTGGATTGGGGTAGGTAGCCGTTACGAAAGTGAGAAGAACAATGGAGCAGGATACTTTGTGGAACATCTGGCATTCAAGGTGAGATGATGTGCTAGGTCTGGTACTTTTCATGGGAATTGACCCTATGTAACTACTTACGATTGAACTATCACTCTGGGCTCTGAGCTTTTCTGTCTGACTTTAATTTATATGTGGTTCTGATTCCTGTGGGTCAAATACATGTTAGAAAATTGGACTTCTTCCACTTGCCACTGCTTAAGATGTGTGGGCACCAAAGCATGAACACACCTTTTTGTGTAAGTTAGAAGGAAAATGAGCTTAAGCTCTTCAGGGCAGGAAGTGTTCTTGTTTGTCATATTGCTTAGCAGAATGGGATCCCAATCCTGATCTGGACCTCTGGATTCCACTGTAATACAAATAAGGGGCTTTTTTAGGTACCTATGAGGGCAAAATAAAAGTTCAAGCTGCCCTCTCTGTTAAAAAGGCATTTTATCTGTGAATGTGCACTGAATCTTTGTACTGACTCCCATAGTCAGTGTTCAGGGGACTCTACTCTTGCCACTACCCAGGGGATTTACGTGCCTAACTCTCTCTAGTGTTTCCCATGCTAGTCATGGGATAATATTAACTGGCTCTGAACAGCGAATTTACCAGTCAGTGGCATGAAAATCAATGGCAGTGCGCTGCATACAAGAAGGGTGTGCAGAGGTCCTTGTGACGAACTCCTGAACTTCCAGAACAATTTTTCTATGCAGTTAAGTATTTTAAACAATGCAAATTTAGCCCACTTTTTTAAAAAAAAAAGAACCCTAATTTATTTAAACTTAACATCAGTAATTTTATTTTTATTTATATGAATTGTGTGTAAATATATGAAAATTACTAAAAATGAAGCACTCTTGCTTTGCTACTCGTGTAGTTTGTGGCAAAGGAAGTTGCTCACAATTTGGATATATGACAAGTTGGAGACTTACTGCTAATATTGGGGAAAAGAAAAGGAGTACTTGTGGCACCTTAGAGACTAAGCAATTTATTTGAGCATAAGCTTTCGTGAGCTACAAAATCCGATGAAGTGAGCTGTAGCTCACAAAAGTTTATGCTCAACAGCTCACTTCATCAGATTTTGTAGCTCACGAAAGCTTATGCTCAAATTGCTTAGTCTCTAAGGTGCCACGAGTACTCCTTTTCTTTTTGCGAATACAGACTAACACGGCTGTTACTCTGAAACCTGCTAATATTGGGGTAACTCATTTACTGGAGAAACCAGTGTAGAAAACTTGTATTAGTATTTAGCCCACATTAAATAAACAGTGCTGTAAATAACTTTCCTTATGGCTGAGTGTCTCTAGCCTTTTAATAATGCAGCCACCTGCTGAGCAGCACTTTTTTAGTGCAAGCAGGCCTTCCTGCTGAATAGTAGCCATACTATGGTAGCTTTCACTGGGAGATCAGCCTCACTTCATGGTGACAAGCATTTTAGGGCATTCTGAAAATTACATTTGTCCTAATTAGTAAGTACCTATTGGCATCTGATGGGAATGAAACATAGCTACTTCTAAAATGGCACCCTGAGTTCTGTGAAGATCTGTGTCATTAATTTAGTTCTTTAGTTGTCAGGGAAAAACCTAACCAATTTCTAGCTACATTTGTTTCTTTTAGGGCACAAAGAAACGTCCTTGTGCCACTTTTGAAAAGGAATTGGAGAGTATGGGTGCTCACCTCAACTGTTATACCTCCCGGGAGCAGACTGCCTACTTCATGAAAGCCCTGTCCAAAGACCTGCCCAGAGGTAGTGTGACCATTGGTCTATTAAGTCTCTGATCAAGAGCTTGAGGGCAGAGAAATATTAGTTTTGGTTTGTTTGTTTTTAATGTCTCTTGTTATGTGCCAGTGGGATAAAGCAGGGACTCCAAGGCTATGATTCACTTAGTACCCAGGGAATCTGAGCATTTGCAGATCCTGAATAGTTAATTGATGAGCATATAGTCATGGAATGGTGCTCAAGCCTTCAGCTTCATATTCTTCTAAAATAAGCCTTTGCGGCCTACCATACTACTGTATATAGCCTTTAATAATGTTGCTGGGTGAGAGAGTGACTTTGATCATCCTTTGCCGTACTGTGAGGTTTGGGAAGATGGGTAGCGTTAACTCAGTTAAGAAATCTGATGAGGTTCAATAAGGATAAGTGCAGGGTCCTGCACTTAGGACGGAAGAACCCAATGCACAGCTACAGACTAGGGACCGAATGGCTAGGCAGCAGTTCTGCGGAAAAGGACCTAGGGTGACTGTGGACGAGAAGCTGGATATGAGTCAGCAGTGTGCCCTTGTTGCCAAGAAGGCCAATGGCATTTTGGGATGTATAAGTAGGGGCATAGCGAGCAGATCGAGGGACGTGATCGTTCCCCTCTATTCGACATTGGTGAGGCCTCATCTGGAGTACTGTGTCCAGTTTTGGGCCCCACACTTCAAGAAGGATGTGGATAAATTGGAGAGAGTCCAGCGAAGGGCAACAAAAATGATTAGGGGACTGGAACACATGAGTTATGAGGAGAGGCTGAGGGAGCTGGGATTGTTTAGCCTGCAGAAGAGAAGAATGAGGGGGGATTTGATAGCTGCTTTCAACTACCTGAAAGGGGGTTCCAAAGAGGATGGCTCTAGACTGTTCTCAATGGTAGCAGATGACGGAACAAGGAGTAATGGTCTCAAGTTGCAGTGGGGGAGGTTTAGATTGGATATTAGGAAAAACTTTTTCACTGAGAGGGTGGTGAAACACTGGAATGCATTACCTAGGGAGGTGGTAGAATCTCCTTCCTTAGAGGTTTTTAAGGTCAGGCTTGACAAAGCCCTGGCTGGGATGATTTAACTGGGAATTGGTCCTGCTTCGAGCAGGGGGTTGGACTAGATGACCTTCTGGGGTCCCTTCCAACCCTGATATTCTATGATTCTATGATTAACGGTCAGAAATGCTCAATGGAGCTCCTGTGGGTTCTGTTTTCAGTGCAGCTCCTTGCTGCCATATGCAGATTTCATGTGTCTTTTGGGAAGTAGTATTTTCCCACAAGAGCAAGGACCTACAGGACTAGCTATGACAAACCATAGACATAGCAAGTTTTTTGCAAGTGTCCTACACATTTGACTCCTGACATGCAGCCTCATCTCTTCCAGTTTTAGGCACCCACACTGCATTGCCAGCGTACGGAACCCCTGAACTGCTATGTAATTCCTGTACCAGTCTTATAATGCCTCTGAAAAGCAAAATGTTGTTATGCCAAGATGAGAAATGATTTTTAATGTTGAAATTTCTACCTATTGAAACCATTCAATTTTATCTGTTTTGTGACCCGATGGAGACTTGAACCTAGGTGAACAGCTAGTATGTAGCCCATTTTGCCCCACATACCCTATCCCATCATGGTCTCCTACATTCCCCCTTTTTTGCTGAGTCTTGGTAGAGTGTTTATTTCAGTCCATACCCCTTCCTTCTCCAGATTATGACCTGTCTTCAGTTTCTTGCTGCAGTCTGTAGTGGCCAGGTAAAGAAATTGCTGAAATTGTGTGTGTGTATTATAGCTGTCGAGATTCTGGCTGACATTGTGCAGAACTGCAGCCTAGAGGATTCTGAGATCGAGAAGGAACGGAGCACCATCCTTCAGGAGCTGCAGGAAATTGACAGCAACTTGACAGATGTAGTCTTTGACTATCTTCATGCGACTGCTTTCCAAGGCACTGCCCTGAGCCGCACTGTCGAGGGAACCACTGAGAACATCAAGTGAGCAGCAAATCCACTCTTTTAGGTCTGGAGTATGATATACACCCAAAGACAGTCCTCCTTCCGCTAACACACAATGCTTGGGAGCACACAGTTCCTGTTATGGATCACTGAACTTGATAAAAAGGGAGCTGCATAACCACAACTACATGCAACTGTGTGCAGTGAGGGTGGAAAGGTCTTTGCTAGTAAAGCACATCAGCAACAAAAGTATTTGCACAAGGAAGGCAAGCCAACCCTACCCATTTGCACGCAGCAGGTAGTGCTATACACGTGGCTGATCTGTTCACCATAGACTTACAATTTTTGCCTTGACTCTGTGCTTCCCACTGCTGGTGATGGATGCTGTATTATCAATTTTGGAGTTTGAAGTCCTGTTGTACTAGGCCTGATCCTAGGGCGAGCAGTGCTACACAAGCTTCTCTCACATATTCTCCACCATTGTGCCTCAGCCCTAACTAGGGGGGATTGACTGTTTAGGCCAAGAGTGCAGCCCTCTCCTGTATCTAGTCTGTGGTGCCTCTGAGATCACCAGCTAGGAGTGCCATTATGGTGGTGGCCTTGACCATGGACACTTACCCATTAGCAAGTAGATAGAGATCACGTCACTTCACATAGGCTACTAAACAACCATTGGAAAGTAATGATTTCTGGTCACAAGTGATATAGGCTGGATTTGAACTGGAGACATAGAAGTGAAAGGTTCAGTATCCTAGTCCCAATTCCCTAAGCATTGTGGTCTCCAGGGTACAGCACAGGGGAGGGCTAGATGACCGATTCCCAGGAGATGTTCTTACTGTAACCAAGGGAGTATTGTCTCTTCCGTTGTATTGAGTACCTGCCTTCCCTGACCACCCAGCCCTCACAGCTCAACCTATCTCCTCCATACTTGGATTGTTGGGATATTAAAATGTTGTGTATGCTCTTTAGGCGTCTGACTCGTGCAGATCTAGCCGCCTACATTGACACTCACTACAAGGCCCCTCGCATGGTCCTCGCAGCTGCTGGAGGTAAGTGCTAGTTTTCTGGGACTCTAGGAGCGGGGTTCTCTCAACAAAATTTTTGGTGGCCTCAGAGTGCAGCCACCAACTCTTGCTGGTGGCTGCTGACAATTTTTCCTAAAATACTTAATTAACTGTAGGAAAAACAAACAAATATGCACATATACACGTCCAAAGCATTGTGATTTGTGTAGGGGTTATTTTCAAACTCAGTAATAAAAGTAATGTACCGTTGTCTCTGTTCTTTACTGGACCTAAACAGAAAAGAAACAAAAATAAGGTGCTTTGCGTGTTCTTGTCTTCCGTTGTTTTTTTTTTAAGATTTGTTAGCTGGGTGACAGGCAGTGAAAAGTGATATTAACTAACATACAGATATCACTTTTCATGGCAGATTTATTCAGCTCCCAGCTTACTGGGGCTAAATTAAGCCCTCTCTGGGGAGGTAGGTAAGGAAGCAGTGGGGGGCCAGCACCTGGGGCCGAGGACCAGAGACTGCTGCTGTGCAGCTGAAGTCCGGGGTTGGAGGGTGCAATGGGGGCCAGGGATGATGGAGATAGGATGAGCCTGCTGCTGGAGCCCATGGATGGAGAAGGCAGCGGGGCCCAGGGCGACGGGCACGGGGTGGTGAGCCGGAGGCCAGCACCCACCGCCCAGCTGGGGCCAGATCCTGGAGCCATTTGGCCAGAGCCTGGGGGATGGAGCCCGCTGCCATGCAGCCGGAGCCCAGGGCTGGAGGAGGCAGCGGGGCCCAGGGCGACGGGCACGGGGTGGTGAGCCGGAGGCCAGCACCCACCGCCCAGCTGGGGCCAGATCCTGGAGCCATTTGGCCAGAGCCTGGGGGATGGAGCCCGCTGCCATGCAGCCGGAGCCCAGGGCTGGAGGAGGCAGTGGGGACCAGGGCAACAGGGGGGAGTGGTGAGCCTGGGAATAGAGCCCACTGCCATGTGGGTAGAGCCCATGACCAGAGCCCGCCACCCCAGGGCTGAAGCCTGAGCCCCACTACTCGCAGGATATGTGGGGAACTCACACCAGCTGCCTGTTCCTCTGGCATTTCTGGTTTCAGAGTGGGGCAGGGCCCAATCACTACTGGCAGCCCCAGGGGAGGAGCTGCAGTTTCACCTCCCCCGCCCCCCATCACCACCAAGGAGGCTGTGGCCACAAGAAAAGGCAGCCATGGTGGCCGTGTTTGAGAAACAATGCTCTAGGAAGTCTTGATATTTTAAAATTGATGTTTAGACTCCAAAGTGGTCTCTCTCAGGCTCTTTTCTGTCATATGGAACATAATATTTTTTTTTCTTCCTTGCATTTCAGAGGCTCAAGCAGCTGTACTGATTTCTTGTACCTTCTGTTCCCCTTTCCAGGTGTTTCCCACACAGAATTGGTAGACCTTGCTAGGCAGCACTTGAGTGGAGTTCCCTTTGAATACAAGGAGGATGCGGTGCCCATCCCCCCACCCTGCCGTTTCACTGGGAGTGAGGTAAATTCTTCTCAGCAACAGCAGATTGCTTTGAGTACAAAGCATACCTTTGTGACATTATCCCCTGGTCACTTAGGGGATGAAATCTCTGTGTAAACTTGTATGTTTTCTTTATGTGAGTAGATGGCACCTCAGTCCTGACCAACAGCAGGCCCCGCTGTTCTAGTCTTGAGACCCCTACCGAGCTCTGCCAGTCTTGCAGAAATGTTTTGGTTGTAGATGTGATCAAAATCCCCTAGGAACTTATTGAGGCTAGTACTTTCATCTATGACCTAATGGAGTCTAGAAACCAGATGCATCTGGTGATGTGAATGGGACATTACATACAAGAACTTAAAGGTGAAAGGCTAGCTGATCTTGCCCATGACCGCACCAAATCCCCTAATTTATCAACCCATGCTTTGTATAAGACCCTGGAGAGAAGGCCACAATGCTCACTCTGCTCTTACCATGCCCCTTGATGTTTTTCAGATCCGTGTCAGAGATGACGCCTTACCCTTGGCTCATGTTGCTATTGCAGTGGAGGGCCCAGGATGGTCCAATCCAGACAATATTCCCCTTCTTGTAGCTAACTTGATCATAGGGCGCTATGACCGCACCTTTGGTGGTGGTAAGGTAAGAAACTTGGGAGCATGGCGTTGAGTCAGCTGTAGTGACTTAACATTATGATCTCCTTGAGCGGGAAGCTGTTATGTATAATATTGAATTCTGAAATGTTCCCATGAAATGGAGTTTGTGAATCCAGAAGGCAGGATAGAAATGCTGACCAGGGCTGATCTGGGACACCTCTTGGGCTGGATGGGGTGTGGCAAGGAGGTCCTGCTAGCTGTCTCTGGAGAGCTAAATGCAGCTTTCTCGGAGAGGATTGCTGCACAGCAGATCCTCAGCAATATAGAATAGGACTGAGTAGGACAATTCCCAGCAAGGTGCTCGCACCCCTGAGTATCCTTTCCGTAAACTTGTCCTGTGATGCAACAATGAAATGTTCATTTAGTGGTGATAGTATTTAAGCAGGGCAGGGTAATGTGTATCCCTAAGACACAGGCACATCTTACAACTGCAGTGTGGTGAGGACCTGTTTAAAACCCAATGTACACCTCTCTTATCTCTGTATAGAGACTCCCTCTGGCAGGGCATGCCTGTAGTATAGTCCACTCTAATTTCAGGCCACCTACTCCCTATATCCCCCCACTTTTCTTGTGGTACCCTTCTGGAATGGTACCAAGTACCACCTTCAGAGTGCAGTGCTGGGAAAGGAGGAAGTTTAGTGAGATGTAAAAGCCTTCAGCAGGCTGTACACTCTTTCTACCATGAAAGCTTGTCATCTCTGTAGGGTAGAGCCTGGAGTGCCCCCGTGAGCTCTGTACCTTGTTTGCTCTTCTAACCCTATAACCACTCAGGGGGAGGCATTTGAACTGTCAAAGGAAAGGTGAGCATTTGAATCACTGAGGGTGTTTACTTATGTGCAGAATCAATCCAGCAGGCTGGCTACAATTGCAGTAGAGAATAAACTCTGTCAAAGTTTCCAGACCTTCAACACTTGCTACTCTGACACAGGCCTCTTTGGACTCCATTTTGTTTCTGATGCTCTGAACATAGAAGATACACTGCATTTTGCTCAGGGAGAGTGGTGAGTGTGATTTGCTGCATGTAATCAGTCCCTATTATGGAGACTAGATCTAGCAGAGAACTTATTGTATCCTACAAAGTTCAAGCCCACATACTGTCAAGAAGAGTCCTGTGCTTTCTAGAGTTTTATCTCATGTTAATCCTTTCCTGTGCGGCTTCCACAACTTACCTTGAGAAGAAACTCTTCAGGCTGTAAGAGAAATGACTCCTCATATCCCACCTGAATCTTCCTTTGTCTTAATCTCACCCCATTGTTCTAGTTTTATCCCCCTGACCTCCCTGAATGATGGCTGTGGTCCCTGTTTGTTTTGGTGCATTAGAGGTTGTTCTAGTGTTGGGGTCTCTTATCCCCAAACAAGGTTGCCTTTCCCAGAGCATGTGAAAGGCACAGTCTGTTCATCATGTTACACTTAAGAAAGGTGACCTGGTGATACATAATGCACAGTCTGAGTCCTGTTGACTGACTGGTAAATGCCTTGGTGCTGGAGACCATTCATTGCCAGGAGGCAATGTAAAGGCACTTTACATTGTTTAGTCTTTCTTAGAGTTTGATGTGTCTTCCAGCAGTGCCTAGAGGCTACAACCAGAATTGGAGAAGCCCCCTGTGCTAGGAACTGTACGCATAGAGCAGGAAACAGTCCTTGCCCCCGAGAGGTTGCTATCTAAATACACTGGGTGGGAGAAAGGGATGTAAGACTTGTAGGAAACCTACCAAACTGCACAGAACCCTCAGGAATTGGAATCCCTTGACAGTGGTCAGTGACTGACTCCCATTTTGCAACCCTTAACAACCCTAGCAGCAGAGATTGTGAGTGATTGAAGTTTATAACAGGACTAACAGCTGGCAGCATGCCCTGGTCCCTTTGCTTTCTTGTTGCTGCCAAGTTGGAGTGACACACCTGCCATTGAGGTGCTCCCAATTGTGACTGCTCGGGTAAGGTATTTGTCATTTCCCCCCATGTATGCTCTGACTAGACTTGCATTGAGCTTGCTTCAGTCAGCTGTCAGTTTTCTGTGCTACTTGTTGTTGAGTTCTTAGCCACTCTGAACAATACATGGGGAAGGTTAGTTCTTGGTGTATTAGTTAGTAGCAAGAGGGTTGAAGACCTAGTATTCAGTTTGTATAAGAGGTTGAAAATCGAGGGGCAGTGTTCAAAATAAATGTGGGTGGAGGTAATCGCTTCTCATCTTGTACTAGTGGAATGTCTTTGAGAGCCCCTTATTCCTTCTGATTCCTGTTCAGGATGCGTCTGTGCACCAGTGCAACAGATGGGGAGGTGAAGAGAGCCAAGAACATCCTACGGAATGCCCTGGTGGCTCAGCTGGATGGTATGTTCTAATCTAAGGAACAGCTGCTTTGCATTTTTTAACAGCTCCAAGTTCTGGCCTTCCTGGAAAGGAGGAGCTCTGGCTAGAAGCAAGGTGCTACTGGCAAGCAGTGTGCAAGGTTGCTCCTCAGCCCTGACCTGGCGTATCCTCTGTTTCTGTCCTAGGTTACCACCCCAGCTTTGTTAATTCTGAATCCTAGTCTGTAACGCTCCATGCTATCCTGAATCCATGGGTCTCTCCTGAGCAAAGGTGGCAGTGCCAAAACAAATTAGGCACCACCCTTGTGATGCCGACCAAGGGCAAGGTTGAGACCATCAAGCTGATTTCAGTTATGACCCAAGTTAGGTGTGAACCATGGTCTCCAGAGGTGGAAGTCATAATGCATTTCTCTGTTCCCCACTGGAGCTGCCTGGGATGGCCTACTAAAGGAGCACGTGGGTGCTGGGTTATTGGAAGCTGGCTAATGGTATGGGCTGCTTGCATACTTTTTTCCAAACTGGTGGTCATGCTATGACTAAGGCTAGGATTTTGTCATGGTTACTTTTACTAAAAGTCATGGACAGGTCATGGGCAATAAACAAAAATTCACAGAAGCCGTGACCTGTCTGACTTTTGCTGCTTTGGCTCCATGGTTTCCCCTGCCACCGTGGTGGCTCTCAGCTGTGGGGTTCCCCACGCTGCTGGCAGCAGCTGGAAACTGCAGGGGGGGGGGGTTCCCTCCACCCATGGCAGCTGGGAGCTACAAGGTGACCATATTTCCCAAAGAGAAAATGGGGCACCCCCAGCCACTCGCCCAAGGCATCCCCCATGCGAGGCTGTCACCTGTCATTGGAACCCTGAGAAAGGGCCTCCTCAGGAGTCTGTCACTGCAACCTTGCAGGGGGCCCCCTATTGCTGCTGTCACCAGAATCCTGGCCAGGGCCCCGCTGGCTGCCAGCTCCAGAGTCCTGCAGCGCTGGGGCTGAAGCAGAGAATGTGTCAGAGGTCTCTGGAAGTCACAGATTCCATGACTTCCAGGACATAAACATAACGTTAGCTGTGATGTGTTGGAAGGCCTTTGACTGTCTTGCTCAAAACGTGAGGTCTTTCCTAACGAATCTCTACATCTTTCCCAGGTACCACACCTTTATGTGAAAATATTGGGAGTCATCTTTTGAACTATGGACGCCGTATATCTTTAGCTGAGTGGGATGCCAGAATTGCTGTACGTATCAGTTGTTACGGGAGCCCAATTAACCTTACTCCAGATGTTTGTTACTGGGCATAAAACTTGCTGCTGAGAAACTGGGCATCTAAGGCACTTACCTGTTTAGTTAGACTGTTTATCCTGGCAAGTCAGAGGCAGGGTCAGTGTTAAACAACTGAAATATATGTATCGTGGAATTGCCAAAATAAGGCTATACTTGTGTTCTGTGTTGTCACACCACCTTCCTGCACCCTAGGTCTAGATGCTGGTTCGTCCCTTGTAGGTTAGTAGTACAACATATAACCATGTTAAGTGACTTGCGTGCCTATAGCATTAGTGATGTGCCTCATTTGAGTGAATCCACCTCTGAGGAGGTGGCCAGGATACAGTTTCAGCCGGAAAGGTTTCAGTGAGTATATGCCAGTTAAACCCTCTCTAACCAGAAGCCGGAACTAGAAATGGTTTGAGAGATTCCACCCAGAATATTTTACTCATGAGCAGAAAGCTGGTTCATAAAGTTCTCCTTTGCTTATCCATTTGGCTTTGCTATTGCAGCATTAGAGTAATATTGAGAGGGAAGTGTTCTTTAACAGGTATTTCAGGGCATCTTCCCTAAAGGCTCCCCTTGTGCTGACTCTTCCTTCTGGTCAAGTATGGCTCTTGTTGAACTCTTAATCTTCACTTCTAAGTTGATTTGTCAGACTCCCTCATTTTTAATACTTATCCCCAAGCTCCCTCTGTAAGATACATAGTGGGTGCAGTCTTGCAAGAGCCATATAATAAGGAGCTTCGTTGCCTGGCCCTGTGTGTGCAATCTCTGGCACTTGTGGAGCACTACATCTGATACATAACTTGAGGGACTTTAGTTACATAGACCGGAACGGGTTTCCATATCCTGCCAAGAGGAATTTCTCATGGAGACTGTAAGCTGTCCTGGCAGACAAGTAGCCAAATAACTTCAAAGCAGCATCATATTGAACAGATAAGCAGAAAGGGTCAAATCTCTTGGTCTTTGGCAGTCTGATTGTGTGGTAGTTGAGTGAGTGGCTTTTAGTTTGTGTAAATGTGTGTCTATCAGAAACATGATTTGTTGCCTGTTCTTGTCATTTCCTGTTAGGCTGTGGATGCCAGGATGGTACAGGAGGTCTGCAGCAAATACATCTATGACAAATGCCCAGCAGTTGCAGCAGTAGGTAAGTGACCTGGTTATACGCACAGGTTGAAAAGCAACCAACATTGTTGAGTCTTTGTTTATAATGGAGAGCAAGGTGTCTGCTTGGTGGATCTCTGGCAGTTTTCTGTATAAAGTAATTTTGTAGTTCTGGCTTTTCTCCCTCTAATTTACCCTTCTGGTAACTTCACTACTGTCTCCCCTGCCTTTGTGCATCGATATGCTGAAGCATGTTCATCAGAGTATGTTTTGAAAATCTAGTTAGGTACAGCTGCTAAGACAATGGCTTTGGGCTGCTGGCTAGCCTCCCACTCTGTTACAGGCTACAGAGATGTGATTAACAATGGAGTTTCAATCTGAGTGGGGTCCGCAATAGTGCCCGCCAAATGTCATCTCCTTACTCTGTGGTGACATCAGTCAATGTAAGAATCAATGGGCTGGACTCCTTGCAGTGCTACTCTGCCATGTCTGTCTGTCGGCCAAGGAGATGTTCCCCTTGGAAAACTTGCCCAAGCATCTTCCCTCCCTTAAGGGCCTGGTGGATTCCCCTCCTCCGCACAGTGATCTCCAAGATTAAGTTTGAATCTTCAAAGGGGAGCTATAAGAAAAGGGGTTTCCAAGACAAATGGGAAATAGTGTTAAAAACCACTGTCCAGTTAAACTGTCTTTATAGACTTGTTTCTTCCTACTGTTGGACTGAGGTTTTAATGTAAGGATTTGAGTCTGTGTGGTGGCATCATTGGATCAGAGAGCAATAGAATTGAGAAGCTGACGGTGGATCTCTTCACTTTATTCTAAGTGACTAATTCTCCTCTGCCTACTCAGGTCCCATCGAACAGCTCCCAGACTACAACCGGATCCGCAGCGCCATGTACTGGCTCCGTTTCTAGGCTGTGCCTCCTGCAGAATGGAAATGGAGACGTCTTGGGCTGGGATGGTGCTCCCAAGGGGTGGATCTGTGTCTGAATCTCCTGTGTGGCAGTGGCAAGATGGACCTTGCTGTAAGCGCTGTACAAACATTTGTCTTAACTGTTAAAACTAACCGAGCCAAATAAATATAATTTAAATGGAGTTGGCTCTCATGGGTGTTTATGGCAAAGTGCCACTGTTGGCTAGGTGTGGGGTGGAAGTTCTTTCATGAACCTCTCCAAGTTGGTGACACACTGGACCAGCATTAGCACTGGCAAAAATGCAACTTTAGTAGCTGGGCTGTGATAGGGTATACTGAGTTAAGTGATGCCTGGAGTCATTGCTCTTGCCTTTCACCTTTGCAGACCAGTATAACACGCAGGTGGCTGAAGACCAACAGGGACGCTGTTGGTCTGGATTGGGGTGCATTGAGGAGGGCCATGGAGAAGGAATCTTGCAAAGCCTTTTGATATTTGGGCCTCTTGTCAGTTTCTATAAATGCTCCAAAGTTCCTTCTTCCCTTGAAGGAAAATGGAAAAAAATGTTTTGCTTCCCTTCGCTGTGGGATTGCACTCTGTGTTTGCTGTTCAGTCACTGCCATAGCCTGCAGAGACACCTTTGACACTGGTCTCTCGTTCTGTGGCACCAGGCTAGAACAGAAAGATGAATGTCTCTAATTTTCACTCTTCCTTAATACAGCTCTTCCTTGCGCCTCTTTACAGTGCCTACAAACAGAACTGTTACTCACCGGCACCTTTTTGATGGGCACAGATTAGCTGGCTTCACCCAAGGGGTTGCTTAGTATTTTATTTCTCTGTGCCCTGAGTCAAGGGGCAACCTTGGACTAAAATTTTGCTTTCAGAAACAAGTTCATCTGCTCTGCTGCTACCCAGCAAGCATCAGCATTTGAACAGCCACAAAGATCAGGAGCGAAAGTGATAGAGCTGCCATCCAATTGGGCAGTACATGTAAGGAGAGTGGTAGCCTTGTGCTCTGTGATGAAACTTAACTGTATT
The DNA here is from genome assembly GCF_965140295.1 of Lepidochelys olivacea. Taxonomy (NCBI): domain Eukaryota; kingdom Metazoa; phylum Chordata; order Testudines; family Cheloniidae; genus Lepidochelys; species Lepidochelys olivacea. The sequence goes on along the minus strand of NC_140417.1, from coordinate 24,305,890 downwards.
GATTCAAGTCTTTTGCTCTTTCCTGTGAGTCAGACACACCAAGCTTCACTACCCGCGAGTCCTAAGCTATGAACAGCATCACTTGAGCAGACAGCTTGGCCTAGGCGAGAGGTCGAAATTGTGGCTTGTTTCTCTAGAATGAGTGATTTGGATCCAAGTTCTCAGCTCACTTCCCACCTCCTTATTTCCAAGAGTGCACCAGCATTCCTGTCCATTCAGATTCTTTTCAGAGAGAGCCTCTGAACTGCGGTAGCGTACCAATGTGTGCACACATACCGCCTCCACTTTAGCTCAGAGCTCTCATTTCTAGTCCAGGTACAAGTAGTTTGTTCTTCTGGAGGAAGGCTGTCAGGATGCCACTGGGCACATGATGTACACACTGCTGTGGTTCAACAGTAGCGTGGTACAACTCTTCGAGGCACTATGGTTTTACTGTTTGTGCACAGTGTTTGGCACCAGGGGCGCTGATCTGACTGGGGCCCCTGTGCACTAGTCCTACTGGTAAAGGAGAGGAAAATGGGTGTCTAATGGCACAGAGGCTTGAGAATGGGGTTCAGGACCCTTCATCTTGAGGCTGATGGTTAAATGTGGGCTAAGTCAGTATTGATCAAAACTTGTTACTGGTTGATGTCCTTGTTCTGTGTGAAATGATTAGGACCTAAACAGAAACTAAATAGATAAGTGTCCCCATCAGACAAACCACTAATAATCAGTCCTATCTTTAACAGTGTTTGAGAGGCCAAGAACTGACTGCACCATGGAGACTGAACTATCTTATCCCTGGAGTCTGTGTTGGGTTGAGGTGGGCATTCAGGGCAGAGTGGAGGAAACTTATCCTGCTTTTTGCTATACCTGGTTGGTCTCCACTAGCCACCCAGCTCCTGTGTTGTCAGTCCAGCATCTTTCACAGGCATGAAATTCACAGGATATCTGTGGAAAGCTGACTGTATGGTCAGACCGAAAATATACAATATGGAGGGGCAAATTAGAACTGTGCCAATAACTGTTTGTTTTAGTTTGCTAGGAGTTTCAGATCAAATAGAAACTAAAACTCTTCAGAATATTTGGTGAATTGAAAAACATCAGCATCAACACCAGTGTGAAATGTTCATTGACCCAAATAGCACTTTTTGCTGAAAAGCTTTGCACAGTGGTAACGCAGATACTTCCCACGAGGTGGCGCTAGCTCACAATTTCTCTGTTCTTAAATTGCAACATGTTTTTTTATTTAAAGTTTTGTTCTGTGGATATAAATATTCATTGAATTCTCACTTAATTTCTAGACATTGCCCTGACAAGTGGATTTTAAAATGTAAAATCTTCCAAGAGTTAGTCATCGAATTCAAGACTAATCCAGTGAGCTAAGCAACTTGTGCCAAATCTGGATTCTTAATGAGAATTGGTGTTTCTGAACTCATTGCATGTATTAGGCATGTTTGAAACTGTTAAATATTCTTGATGCAGTTTGAACTGAAACTAACATTGCAAGTTCTAGCTTGTTAGACACACATCTAAATCCCAGAACACTTAATAACCTGCTCCCTTTTGCCTGAAACCTTGTAGGACCAATAAACAATTCCACCTCTGTTTATGGCTGCAATTAGACCCTAACCCTCTTTGTTGCCTTCCCTAGCTGCATCTGCCCTGTAGCTGGGCTAGGTGAGCTGGTTGAGTCTAATACTGCCAGCAAGCTTTGTAGTTGGTGGGAGGTAGAAGAGGACAGCTGTAAGGTGGGCAAATGGGAATCCATTTATGTAACCCTTCACATAGTTTCTCTTCACTAGAGCTATCTTCTTTGGAAAGAACTACCTGTTAGCTACAAGGCAGTATGGGGAAATCTTCTTGCTGCTGGTTTGGCTGAGGATTGTTGAAACAGTATTTGTCTGTAGGTTCCCCAGTGTGTCTGCATGCTTTGGCGATCAGGGCTTTTAGAAATGCTGATGGTGTCTTGAGCAGCCCACCAGCTGTAAAGAAAATAAAGGGATTTATTCACTGCACAACTAACCTTTTTGTCCTTTGTGTGCAACCTTTAGACAGAAGCAGCCTGGTAGAGAACATAGGGATGGTTGATATTGGAGCCTATAGTGATGGGAATTCAATCCTCTGCTTACTGGCTTGCAATGGATTTTTGCTCAGACTCTTACAAGAGGCTTGAGAATGAGTTGCTGAATAATCCAGTCCCAATATACTTGACATCTGGACTCTTCTGTGTCAACTCTGAAGTGGTTGGCAGGGTCCCTGTTACTAATACTGCTCTGTGCTGCCCCATCAGGGCAGCCTCAATCTGAGAAAATCCACATTTGGAAACATCTTGCATAACCAGCGTATCTTGAAAGTGTGAGAGAGGCTCATCTCTCTCCTTCCCCCCACCTCCCAAGTTCCAAGGGCTAGTGTGGGACAGTGGCATCAAGTAGAGGAAGGAGCGGGAACACCCTGTGGAACAGGGCAATTTCAGATAAATTAGAGAGGGCCTGGATGACATAATCAGTCTTCCATCCCCCAGACAATGCAGGATTGTTCTGCAGGGCTTTGACCAGTCTAGTTTTCAATGAGTTAAATGATTTTTAGCTACTTGCCTTGGAAGATTACTCTGCAGTCTATTGGACCATGCTGCTAATGTTGTTCTAATACTCTCTCTAAACTTTTCCCTGTTTCATTTTCTCCCATTACTCCTAGTTACAGCCCCTTCCTCCACTCTAAATAGTGCTCCCTTTTTGATGCTTATGCCCTTTGCATAGTTGTGCACAGTTGCCTTCTCTCCCCTATGCCCCTTGATGGTGATTTAGCTGAACAATACCTCTAAATCAGCCATTCTCAAACTATGGGATGGGCCTCCCAGGGGAGGCATGGGAATGTGTCAACGGAGCTGCTGCCCTCTTTTTTTAAATAATAATTTTAAAAAAAAACAAACATGCTCTGGCTGTCAGCCCTGGGTGGCTGGGGCTGTGCAGAAAGGCCATGCACACCCAGGAAGTGGGGAATAAAGGGGACAGCTGGAGCCCTGCCACTCAGGCTGCCCTCCCCCAGTCCCTCACTTGGGGGTTGTCAGCCCTGGAGTGGCAACAGCAGCACAGAAGGATGGCAGTGGGGCACTAAGTTTGTTGTGGAAAGTGATATTAACAAATATCACTTTTCACATTGCCTCCCTTACTTACGTGCCGCTGGGCAGCGCTGCCTTCAGAGCTGGGCACCCGGCCAATAGCTGCTGCTCTCTGTTCTGCCTTCAGAGCTGGGTGGTGGTATATGTACTTGGGGTGGGCGGGCGTAAATGACTGACTACAGACACAAAAAAGGGGGGCCTGATTAAATGAGTCTGAGAACCAATGTTTTAAATAAATTCCTTCATTGCTGTGCTTTGCTAGGAAATGAGAGAATTCAGAGGTATCCAGGATAGCGTACAGTATTCTCTGCCTATGCTTCCCTCTGCTATAGAACAGCATGTGAACACTGGAGACCAGGGAACCAGACCCTCAGATGTGCAGGGTGGATCTGCCTTTGGAACAAGCAGCTTCTTTGATATGTGAGAGCTGACTTTTTGGAATACCCATCTCTTGCCAAGGGATGGTCCATAGCAACCAATTGTCTGTAATTACCTTACCTGAACTCAGTTATCCCCCCTTGGAAATTACTGTTGACACTAATCATAGATATGCAGCTGTGCTTGTCCTTAGGGAACCCTGGAGCTGCAGAGAGCTGCCTTTGTTCTTGGTTCCCTTGTATTCTGGAGAGCTTTTGGAAGAAGAGTCTTAATCCTCTGAGCCTGGTTCTCTATTTTCTACCAGCTTCCCTCTGCTGCTGCTGATGGAGAACCACTCCTGATGCTTGCTGTGGGTGAGGAGAATCAGGCCTGCAGGGAGCCAGTGTTTAGCACAGTTCTAATCTGTTCAAATACGAACAGGGTTTAAAATGGGAACACAGTTCATCTATGCTTTGCAAGCTCAAACATGTTCAGACTCCACTAGGAAGGGTCTTTAGTACAGTTCTGTCAAGCTTATGCTCAGTGAACACTCCTGTTCCCAGCATGGACAGTACTGTAACTGAATTAGCCGCCTTAACGGCAATGTGGACAGGTTTAAGGAACAGCTTCTCCTTGTGTGCTCTCCCTCCCTCTGTCCCCCAGGCTTCTGGAGCCTTGTGTGGCTAGTTTAAGGTGCCATGGCATATAGCCAGCAGCTTTTGATTGGGTGAGAGCCAGGCCATGGCCAGTAATGGAGCGAAGAGGAAAGCTAATCAGGTGGGAGAGAGCTCTCATGAAACAGTATGGCTGGGAAGCCCATGTCGCTACCACTCAAAAGTACCTGGCTTATTGGTCGATTAACCTTTATTGAAGCTACTCTCTTAATATGGCTGAGGTCAAAAATGCACATGCGAAGTGTCAACCCCTTTGCAGTCACATGCTGCTCTCCTGTGAGCTGGGTGGGGAGGAAGATGGGCTAGTGGATGGGAGACTAGATTCACTTCCTGGCTCAGCCAGACTTCCTGTGTGACCTTAGCCAAATTACTTAAAGCACCTTGTGATTCCATTCCCATCTGTGCAATGGGGATTATACATTGCTACCACTCAGGGGTGTTGAAGTTACAAATGCATTGACTGAGGCACTCTGGTGATGAAGCCATCTAAGTACCTAGATGGAGCTGTAGGTCTGGCCTGCTTCCACTTGTTCTGTTGGAGTGAATGAACTAGCTCCTCGCATTAGGGCTTTCTTTAGTAGATGTGTTACTGCGGCTTGCATTTGGCTGCACCACAGTGAATGAGCACTTGGATGATCTGAGCTGTGAAGTCCTCAAAGATGTGCCCCCCTAGCAATGTGCTATATGACCCATTAACTCCTAGGAACCTGCAGGCTCTGCTAACTCCTGATGCAGAGTCACTAAATCTCACTTCTCCCACACACTACAAAAACTGGCAAGAAATCAGTGCTGGAGCTAGTCTTGGGAGTGTCCCCAGCTTCTGAGCTCTGGTTCGTAAGGGATAGTTTCAGTATCCTAGACTTGCTTGGAGCAGAAATGATCCTTCTTGGGGAAAAAAGAGATGCTGATGTAGAGTGTCTGGTAGTTTGGAGGAGAGAGAGAGGCAGAGAACGGGTCTTCTCGAGCCTGACTACCAGCTATGTCCCAGCCCCACCCACTGTCCTTGTGTAGTTGATTTGGGATGGGGCAACGTGCAGCTCAAGGGCAAGATTTGGTTTCAGTCTCTGCCTTTCCTCAGTACTTACTATTGGCTGGGGAAAGGAGTAATACTGGGACTTAAGAATTCTGCTTTTCTCTCTTCAGCTGCTCTCTACGGAGGTTCCTCATTTCTCTTCCTCTCTGCTTAAACTTATCTCCCCGCTGTCCCCCTAGGCCTAGCATTAAGATCTTTCTCTCAGCTGAGGATGCCTGGATGGGCACCTTCTGCTTTGAGGTCTATCAAAGCTATTTGTAGTTTAGCCAGAGGGGGGACTGTGGGATTGACACCTTCCCAGGGGCTCAGCATGCTGGCCAGGGCCAAGGGGCTGTTTGGTAATTCCTGCTCTCATGCTGATGTAGAAGGCTGGCCCTTGGAAGGGGAGGTTCTCTTAGGTGGCAGCCTTATGTTCTCAAGTGACATTGTTCACTTCCTTCATGTCAAAAGTGACAGCTGCAATCCCAGTCTCAGGTGTGCCACAAAGCTTGGCTGGATTAGTACTGGATTCCTTTGGGTGGTTCAGGAGCAAACAGACACGCTGTGCGAGCTGTACGAATGGAAAGGCTTTCTTCCCATCCTGCAGGTAGAGTGATACAGCCAGCCACTCACTGCCTGAGGCACTACAGGGAGTAAGAGGTTCTAGGTTGGAGATGGTAGTCCAGAACAGGGGATGAGCCATTGCTATAGATCCTGGCCTGAGCGGGACAGGCATTACAGGGAAGATTTCAAAGTGAGAGTCTTCACCTGGGCTGCTAGCAGTGCCCCCAAAGGCTCTGTTCAGACAGTGCAGGGTGGGGTGCTGCCCAACGGGAAGAGTGGCTACTGTTCTGCTTGGCTAGGCTAGTGATTTAACACATTTCACTCCTTAACCTCAGCAGTTGCAGCCTGGTAGCTCAACTGCTACAAGAAACAGCATCCTTTTCCTCTGTCAAGGATGTAATAGGACAATAAGCAGCTCTAGTTGCAGTGTGAGCATGATGTTGCTTATTATGGAAGATTTTGCTTCAAATCCCTGAAGGATTTTTGTCTGGTTCCTTGCCAGGCAGCCACAATCAAGATTGTTTTTCAGCAGAGGTCAAAGGTCAGAAGGCATGGTCCACTCACAAAACACTGATTTGGGATGCTATTGATGCATAGATAAGTGAGGTATTGGATTGTTGAATGAATTCTGGCAAAGGGGAAGCTCCTGCAGCAGTTAAAGTGGGAAGGGAGCAGGGTTATAGGAAATAAAACCCAGCCTTCCTTAGGTGCACGGAAGCTGGGTCAGTTAGTATTTGCAGGGGTGCCGCTGCCTCTGCCTTCGACTGGGAGTAGAAGTGACACAAGATCCACAGAAGCAGCTTCTCCCCAGAGATGTGCAGCCTAGACAAATCCAAGAAGGGTCAATCGGCAATCTCCAGCGTGCTGGTTCTCGAGAGGCTAAGACCAAAGCATCTGCTAAGCTCTGCCTAAGTATCTGCCTCTTGATGCATAACCCAACTTTCTGGGATCCACGTGGCACTAGTACTAATGCCCCTAACCCTGGGGACTGCAGAGCAGAAGACACTCCTTGGGATGCTGTGACTCCCAGACCTGCTCTTCCCGGCTTTGTGTACTTAGACTCCAGATGTGCGGAACTTGGCAGGGCTGTTGTGACATTGTAATATAAACATCTCCCAGTGCAGTCTGGTGCATGCAGCTGCTTAAAGGGACAGGAGTGTGAACCATGGATTTCTCTACTAGAGACCTCATGTCTGAAGCTGGCACCTGGGTTTCCAGGCGTCCGAAGGAGCAGGATTTGATGATGAGTTAAGCTTTGTCTACACTGCCAATTGAATGACGACAATTTTGTCCTTCAGAGATGCTTAACCCCCTTTCCTCTAAAAGCCAAAAGCTTTGCCGCAGCAAGTGGCAGTGTAAACAGCTCGTTGTCGGCAGGAGCGCTCTCCTGTCGACAACAGGAACCCCACTCAGGGCATGGAAGTATTTGATTGGCAAAAGTGCCGACAAACAGCATTTACACTGCGTGACTTTCAGTGACACGGCCTCAGCAAAGCAACTCTAGCTCAGGTTGGGAGAAGTCTCATGTGAGTTAGTCAGTGGCCCTTGTTTTCTGAAGGCAGGGTTTTGTCTGCTGCTTTGGGGAATGATGGAGATCTTGGATACTGCATCAAGAGGTTCAGACATGCAGGAGAAGCTGTTCCTCTCCTCCGTTAGTTAAGACATTGAAAGAGGCCTAAGTTCATGCACCAGCACAGAAATCCTGTCTGGGTGTGAATTTGTGTTGCAAGCCATGTAATCACTGTTCAGCATTACATTCCAGCCAAGGTGTTGGGCTGGTCTGACTGTGTGGTCCTTGGATGTGGTCTAGCACCCCATACTGTTCCAGCCGGCTTATGGCTGTTAGAGTGAAGGACTCACTCAAGTTCCTCCAATGAGGGGAAGTAAGCAAGTACAAAAAATTGTCAGTCAAAGTGGATGCCATGGTGCTGCATTTGCCAGCCACTTCCTAAGGAAAGAAAAACTCTCCAAAGCCCCACACCCCAGCCAGGCAATCAAATATGCTGCTGGCAAAACAGCCGAGCGGGGTGATGTGGTCTGTCTATTTTGTGGCAGTATGAGGCCACCTTGGATGGGGCTGTGCATGGGAGGTGACAGACATTCATCCTGGTGGGGCAAGGTAGGTCTTTTGTCCTTTCTTCTTGCATGGGCACCCCTCCAAAAAACTGAAGGATGAACAGAAGAACCAGCCTCCGAAGGCAGAACACTTGGGACATGCCTTGTCATGCCAACTTCATAAATCTCCTTAAACACCACCTGGGTCCCTTCACTACAGTACTATGGGCGGCTGTGCTTGCTGCTGTATATTCTTGTCTCATTGGGTGGGAGCAAGAGACGCAGACTTTCCTGGGAAACCTGAGGGGTTGCTTCTCTCTCTGCCACCTTAGCCCAGTACTTCAGCTGCTTTGATTGCCTAATGACCATAAAAACTTTATCTTAGGCTCTGATGAGGGCTTATATAAGCTGCTGATGTGTGAAATGACTACTGCTGTAACAAAAAACAGCTGGATTCATGGGTGGGGATCCTCCTATTTCCCAATACCATGTGTTAATAGGCAGGTTATTGGTGTGAAAATGCAGAACTCTATTTTTGGCTGGAAAAGCAGCCTTGCTGCAAAGAAGCATGCACCATCTATGTGCCTGCTCTGCCCCATCTATGAAATGGCTGCAGCAAATCTCTGGCAGAGACCTCCTTGTTCTACTATCAGAGCACCCTTCTCCTGGGTTTGATCTCTGACCAGTTTGCTAGTCATCCTCTCCATGGGACTTTTTAAAAATACCCTCTTTCCTGAAGCTTCCTATAGGATACGTTGCATTCTAGGCGTGTATGCTAACATTGGATGTGTCCCTGCCTATCTCAGGTCAAGTGTCCTGTTGTTACAATGTGGTGCAATGGCTATCCTGTTCAGATCCATGTGAGGGCATGCTCCTCCTGCTTACCATTAAGCTGCTTTCTAAAGTGCCTGTCACCATACTCGCTGGTTAACTTACACAAATTATGAATTGTAATGACATAGGTACCTGGGGCCACTGAGTACTAGACACCTGTTGGTACAGAGAACTGAAGAACACGTTCTAAGCTTTGGGGGTCAAACTAGGTGTCACGGAGTCCCCAGGCGATGCTGTGGAAATGCTCCCTGCGAAGCCAGTCAGGACTCTGGGGAAGTCTCCTTTCTGTGAGCAGCCTGTCTTCAAGACACACAGCTTCTACCTTCCTGGGTCTGACCTCGGAGCATTCAGCATCCTCTGCCCCTCCGTGAGCTTCCCACAGCAAGTCCGCTCAGGCAGGGCTCCTGGGGAAGCCAGAGGGTCCTGCACCCCAACTTCGCAGACAGACGTGACTCTCAGCCAGCCAGTAAAACAGAGGTTTATTAGATGACAGGAACATGGTCTAAAACAGAGCTTGCAGGTGCAGAGAACGGCACCCCTCAGCTGGATCCATTTTGGGGGGCAGTGAGCCAGACAACCACATCTGCACTTCACTCCATGTCCCAGCCAGCCCCAAAACTGAAACTCTCTCCAGCCCCTTCTCCTCTGGGCTTTGTCCCTTTCCCGGGCCAGGAGGTCACCTGATCCTTTGTTCTCCAACTCTTTAGCTCTCACCTTGCGGGGGGGCCCAGGCCATCAGTTGCCAGGAAAGAGGGTGTCGGCCATTCTCTGTGTCCAGACCCCTGACACACCTGCCCTCTAGGGCTCTGCAATGATCATACACCCTTATCCCACCCCCTCGATACTTAAGAACTGCATAGGAGAAACTGAGGCACACCCACGTTATTCAGAGGAAACATTAAGAACAGTCCCGCTTCGTCACACTAGGATCTACCTTTGTTAAAAATGGGGCTTTCACCATAAACTGCAGTGGGTCCTGAGGTGATTTTATTGAATTACTGGATCCACAATGTGAAGTCTGAAATATGTTTGCAGGAGAAGCAGGTACACCATTGAGCAGTTACAATGTGATAACACTGAACTGTTCAACAGAGATCTGTAAGTCAGTAATAAAAGGGGGGAATGGCTGATCTTGGAATGAGATATGGAACCTTTTACCCTAGTAGGCCAGTTCTAATCCAGCCTAAGATGATAGTGGTCCAAAGCCAGAACCATCTCCTGGCTGTTTTGCTAGCCTGTGAGATAAGTTGGTGGTTCGGAGGCTTCCTCGTCACAAAGCCAACGCTGCTGGTAGTAACTGGCCATCATCTTGGCAGACTGTGCAGAAGACTTGGACGGGCTGTGGCGACTGAATGCCCTTCCCAGTCCCCAGAGGTCAGGACTGAGGCAATTGGAGAGTGGAGGCGGTGTCTGTGGACGTTAAAGTGCGTGAATTGTGTGAATTTTTCCTGTGTCACGTGGATCTGTCAACTCCTCTGGAAACCTGTTACTGGATGGGGGTTTTGTAGACTAGCAGGAGGCACCAGTGCCTCTGGTCTCACAGTCTGGGTTACCCAGAATTCCCTTGGAGGCCAAACAAAAGAAGGTAGCTCTCCCCTCTAACACTGGGCCTGCCAGCGGCATGTGTGAAGAAATCTGCGACGTTGCCCGCTGGAAACTAGCGAGGGCATGACCCTTCCCACCTTGGGGCACCTAGCCAGAGAATTTCTGTAGGGGAGCAGGCCTGCCTCCATATACCCCTTCCCCCTCTCTTCCTGTTTGTGTGGGAGTACAGGGCTGCTCTGGCTGCTGGGCTCCAAGCGCTGCACCAGAAAGGTTGGAAGGGTTTGTTTATAAATTACGGGGAACGTTATTTCAATCCCTCATGAAATGCTGTAAACGTCTCCAAAGGGCAGGTGCTATAGAAATGAGGTCATAGGACTGCTCCCCTTCCCAGCCCCTGGCATTCTGCTGCTAGAGGAGGCTGGCACTGAGCACCCAGTGCCACCACCTCTGTATCTTGGCAAGTATGGAGTTAGTGCAGGAGCAGCAGAGGCTGCACTGGCTCCTGCAAGCTCTAAATACGATTCGTAGTAACCAGCCTTCCCTTCCAACATGGGAATGCACCAGCCCTGTGTTCTGGCATCTGGAAAACTGCCCAGTGCCATGGTTCTGGGGAAAAATACCCAGCTCCTGAATAAGATCATCATAAATCTCAGTCGAACTCATTACTGCCCCAGGAAGCCAAGCAGCTAGTAAAGTACAGGCACTAGCTGCACACGGGGCACGGCTCCAGATTCCCAGGCTCAGCACTTTGCTGTCCTTTCCTTCTGGTGCAGGATGAATGGCTGCTGAGCTCCAGTTTAACCTAGGAGGGCAGCTTCCCCCTTCATTCAATTCCATTCATTAGCACCTCTCCACCGCTCCCTCACTTCCTTTAATTTCCCTCTTGCGTTCACCATTGCGGTGTTACTCTTCCCCCAAGGTCCAGGGGCTGGAGCAGGAGTCCTGGAGCATCTTCCCCTCCCCCCATGCCTGCCAGCAGGGCCCATAACAGCAGGGTTTAGGGAGAGCTCTGCTTGTTGCAGGTCTATTCAAAGCACACCAACGCTCACCACCCCGTGGTCTATGGCAACTCCTGGCTCCAGAGCAGGGTGGAGAGTGAATTGGGAAGCAGAATGGGGAACAGCTCCTTCCAGCCTGTTCATTGGGGCACAGTGAGAGCTGCCTAAAAGAAAAGAGGAGCCCCTTTGCTTTTCCACAGGTGCCAGCTGCTTCTAAAGGCCACTTTGGTTTTTACCCAACAGCTAGGGTATTGGCAAAGGGCCCAATGTGACACCCATGGGCCCTGCCTCAGAACTGCCCTAATAGGAGTTTCTCCAACCCCCTAAGTCATGCCCAAGCCCCCATGATCTGGAGCTGTGGTGATTCCTTGGGCCTGTGAGCAGCGTGGGGCGCTGCAGGGCTGCGTGGGCAGGCAGGAATCTTAAACCTAGCCAGAGCAGCCTTCAAGGCAGGGGCGTGCAATTCCTGCAATCTCACTCAGAGGATAACCAGCTGGGCCAGGGCCCTGTGCTGCATCCTGGAGGTAGTGGGAGGCAGATGTTGCTCCTTAGACTTGGCTTAGGCCACGTAAACCAAGCAAGGAGCTGACCTGCCGCTTACAGCTTTCAAAGGCAGGGAAATCCAGATCTGGCACTGGAGTTAACCCAGATGCGGAGTCCTCTCCTCCCCCATGCACACATGTTCAAAGAGATCCTCACAGCTCCACTGCCATGCACTTAGGCCATCAATCTCCTGGGCCAGACCCTCAGCACCAAGGGGAAGAGCTCCTCCTCTCCAGCTCCCAGGGGCTGCCTGCTTTCTCAATCAACTATATTTGCATGCTTTGAATGTCAGAGCCCTCTTCCTGCAACTGGTGGGTGTAAGACCTGCCTACACCACCATGCGGCTGGGCTGAGCTCAGCTTCCAGCTCGGCTGGGGGCAAACTTTCTTTTGGTTTGCTAGAGCTGTTGCCTGTGGATGCCACCGAAAGCCTGGGGCAAGGTGGAACTGCAGCGATGCGCACACAGTGAGTCATCTGAAGGGGTGTCTGGTCACATCCTGTTGCACACACAAAGGGAAGGGCTTGAGTGCCTGAGGGCCATCCCATCCTGCACCGTACCTCCATCGGCAACCCAGCCTCCCCATGCAGTGCTGAGGCCGGACCCTGACACTCCTGTGTAACTCTGAACTGCTGTACCAGGTGACAGCAGCTCCAGCCACCTCGCTCCCCTGGGCTGAACTGCGTCTCTGGGGATGAGATGGGATGGGACCCAATGCACCAACCCAGGCCTCACTGCAAAGTCCGTTATTGACTCTCGAGGGCTTTCCTTACCCCGCCTCTCCCCCTGCGGCCATCATGTTGGGATGAGTGCAGTCAACCCCAGAGGAAGGGCAAGCTGGCATCACGCCTCTGTACTCCCAGGCTCCAGAGGGGGCCATAACCCACTGCCCTCAGGCCTAAGACCCACCTGAGCCTGTGACAGAAATGGATTCCTGGGGCACTGATCCAGGCTCTATCTCCCTCGTGTATGTGTGTGTGGTGATGGGAGCAACCTGGAACGGCTCTGGGTTACTTTGAGACATAAGACACTAGTGCAGGGGTCGGCAATCTTTCAGAAGTGGTGGGCCGAGTGTTCATTTATTCACTCTAATTTAAGGTTTCGCATGCCAGTGATACATTTTAATATTTTTAGAAGGTCTCTTTCTATAAGTCTATAATACATAACTATTGTTGTATGTAAAACAAATAAGGTTTCAAAAATGTTTAAGAAGCTTCATTTAAAATTAAATTTAAAATGCAGAGCCCCCCCCGGACCGGTGGCCAGGACCCGGGCAGTGTGAGTGCCACTGAAAATCAGCTCGCGTGCCGCCTTTGGCATGCATGCCATAGCTTGCCTACCCCTGCACTAGTGGAAGGTAAGGTGGTGGTTGTCATCACTTCTCTGAGGGGCCCTGCCTGGGCTAGCCAGGAGGTAGCAGGCCTTCTTCTGGCTATTGGCCTAAACAGCTGCCCTTATTCCTGCCTACAGCTGAGCTGTGGCCTGGGGAGGGGGCAGCATGTCTAACTCACACCACCATGCTCATGGCTCAGGGTCCTGCAGGGGTGCGCTAAGTGGCTGTGTCCTGAGGTTTGCTACCAGTGGGCTGGGTTGTACAGCAGGAGTGGCTATCAGGCTACGTAGGTCTAGAAGGAATGCAGCTCTTGGGACGGCATTGTCAGAGCCGGCTCCCTGGCCCAGCTGCTGAATTGGACACCGGCCCCTGCCTCAGCCAGGACGCGTGTTGAGTCACGCTCTGCAGATACGAAGCTGCAGCCTACACAAGTCTGAATGAATGAGCGGTTGCAGCTGGATTCATTCATGTTTTCCTGGCTGCAGGGGCCGCAGAGAACTCCTCTCCCTTATGCTCCTCCTGCCTGTTTCCTTGCAGCCCCTCTGTGCTGTCCTTGTTGGGAGAGCTCTTGCGTGAGAGCCACACAGGTCCAGTCTTGGAATGAGATGACACACCAGATACACAGCTGTTGCTGAGGGGCTAGTGGGTTAATCCTGATCACAGCTGCCACCAGCTGAGATGGGTGCTTACAAGCCATGTCCCATATGTAAAAGGCTGCATCCACAAAGGCCAGAAACCTTATTTCCAGTCTGCGTTTGGCTTTCTGTGCAATGAGTTTGGGGCGCGGGGGCTCAGCCTAACTCTTGGGGCTGTTTGTTTGCATCTGTAAAGCCTGGCCCAATTGCAGAGCATTGCAGGTCTCTGCACAAGGGGAGCTCTGGGAGTGGAACAGCAGCAGGACCGAGGGGCATCGACCGAGGTATGGGGGACCTAGAATAACGGTGGTGCAACAGGCCAGGAGCAAGGGGCGCCAGCAGAGCTGTGTGCTGTGCCTGACTCCAGCTAGCTCTGTCACTCCCTCATTTTTATAAGCACTAACATTTGCCCAAGAACTTAATCCCCTTGCTGCCCCATAAGATCCCAAACAACCCACCACAGCAGCTCAGCTGACTTAATGGCCATACTGGCCAAGACGCCTGTCCCTCCTTGCTCACCCCACTCACAGTCAGTTCCCAATCTCTTGGTTTCCTGCACCTCATTTCCCTGCATGGCAGCAAGTGAGGTACAAGGACTAGCACAGAGCCGTTCATCCTGCACTAAACATGCCTGTACCCTGGGACAGGAGCCAGCAACTTGGCACCCTATGCTGCCTATAAAACAGGTCCACGGAGCATGCTTGCCTCGAGAGACAGGGTTTGTCTGTTCAGCTTTAATTCAAGCAGTGCCAAAGTGCCCTCAAGGCTGCTAATTAAGCTGCCTTTTAGAGGCAAGAGTTTCCCTTTTATGGTCTGATAAGTACTGTTAGTCATATTTATCTGGGCCAGCCAAGCCCGCGCACCTTCCCTGCAGAGCTGCCGTGGGTCTGACCCACCTGGTGAGCCGCCCCGTCTGGTACAGAACGTATCCCTCTTGCAGCACATCAGTAATTAAGAGGCGGAGCTGTGCAGTTTCTAACCTGTGCGTCCCTGGACAGGGCCTGAGTGCGCAGATCCAGCAGCAACAGAGGCTAGTTAGGTACCTAGGTACGTGCTGCTAAGCAAAGGGGATCAGTCGCTCTTCTGCCCAAGGGCTTGTGAGGCAGGATTTTCAGTGGATGCTCGATAGCCTGGGCAGTTGTTCAGACAACCTCTGTCAACGTACCCTTACTCCCTGCTCTTGCAGATGGGGTGTTAGCGTTGCTGCCGAAGGCCTGAACACCCCAGTGAAACGCTGGCCCTTCCAGTCCTGGGGCATGGATCCCTCTCAGTGCACAGCAACCCCCCGCCGCTCCCTAGGGTGGGGGACACTTTTCTAATCTGTCTTAGGGTAGTGGCGGGAGGTGCTGCATGACCTCCACATGGCCACTTTGCCTGGCTACCTTGTTGAAGGAGCTGAATGGCTCAGAGGAATCCCCTCGTGTTTCTGTTCCCCGTCTGCAGTGGCCCATCAGTGAGGCTGTCTGGCAGCTCGTGTGAAAGGAGTGGGTGGATCAGTCCAGAATGGGCATTGGGCAGGTGTCCATATCCCAGCCCTGACACAGTGGGCCCCCTTGTAGGCACCCTCAGCTGAGTGACAAAGGATTGAAAGAGGCGTGGAGATGACTGCTGCTTCCCTCTCCAGGACAGGGCTGAGCCCATATTGGCGTGGCGCAGCACGGAGCGGAGACTGCCGTGCTGCTGGATCTGCTCTGAGGCTACGGCGGCTGCAGTGCTGTCTTTCACAGCACTGCTGCCCCCCAGCCCCACTCAGGGAGTGCTGTGCTTTGGGGTCCTTAGCCTGGTGGAAAGCAGACAAAGGCTGTGCTTGTTACACTGTGCGTATCAGAGGGGTAGCCAAGCCCTGCGGTTATCCCCCCACTCTGCTCTTCCTTCTCCTGCCACCAGCCTTTCTCTAGCTGCTTTGTCGAGCCAGACGCTTTCCACAGGAACAGCTGCTGAAAACAAAACAGCGCGTGCACCGGGGTGCTCGTCCTGCCGAGGTGGTGCAGGGGCGCGGGCCGGGGGAGGAGAGTTTTCCTGAACGCTTTGTTGATATGGCAGATTCCTCTGGGATGAGCCTCACACTGCTCAACTGCGTGGGTGGTCCCTGCCCGTCTAGTTGGAAGACGGACTGAGGGGAGGCCTGGCACGACTGTAGCATGGCCCACTGTCCCCAGGGGAGTTACAGCCGGCACTGGTACTCCCCATGTCCCTGGCTCTTGGGCTGCCTTTCCTCGCTGCCTGCTGCAGGACCCCCCGAACCCGCCTTCCCTCGCTGCCTGCATTCGCACGCTGTGCTGCACTGCAAGCTGGTCCCTCCTCTCAGGCCTGGGGAGCGAGGGAGCTGGCTGCCCAGGGAGCCTCTCCTCTCCTCAGGGGCTGGTGTGTCAGGCAGTTCCTGGCAGGGAGCCCAGAGTATGAACCCAAACTGGTTACAGCAGCACCAGTGACCTCTGCTCAGCCTGGCTCCTTGAGTGAAAGCCCTGGCCTCTCCAGCTGGCTCCTGAGATGCCTGCACCTCGCTCCTCTGCCCTGAATCTGGCCCATGAGGTTACCAGAGCAGGGTCTGTGCTATGCTTGCGCTCAGCAGAGGGTAGAAAGGCAGAGCTCTCCTGGGGAGCTCTCCTGCATGGAATTGGCCCTGAGCAGCAAACAGGCCCCTCCACACCAACCTGCCTCGTCCGCACAGCCACACATGTGCACACTCACACACTGTTCAGTGCATGTGCACTGCCCCACGTACTAACCCCCCCATGGGGGAGAGGGGGTTGCACACGGACCCATGCGCACGTCCACAAACAAGCACAAGAACCAAAGTCACGTGCATTTGCACAGAAGAGCACTGCCCCACATGTGCGCTCCAACCCAGCTGTGCTCTGAATCCGGGCTGAGGAGGGGCCAGTCTCCAGACCCCGCTGTTGCAGTGAAAGGGCGCAGCCTGCTTGGCAGAAACAGAGCGGTGCCAGGCCTGGATGTTTCCAGTGAAGATGGCTCGTTACCTAGGAGACCCAAATATCTGCCTGAGAACAGCCCCCAGCTCCCCGTGCTGTGCTGGCTGCAGACAGACCAGGACGGAGGAAGGAGCATTTCCAGGCTTAAGGGAGGGAGAAGGGAGGCTCCCGACAAGGGAGAGGGAGGCCTGGCAGCACCCAGCACACATACGTGAGTCCACCCTCCGTTCCCTCCCCCCCGCATGCTCTGAGGGGCTGGCAAGCTCTGGCCACAGGACTGGGGTGAGGTTCACAGCCGGGGCAGGAGAGGGTACTGGCTGCTGGAGCCTGCTAAATGGGAGGAGCCCAGAGCCAGACACAAACCCTGCCTTGCAGGGGCAGTTAGTGGGGTTGTCACTGTTGGATCCTTTGGAATGGAGTTTTGGGAAGCGCCTGCCCAAACAATCCCTGTTTCTATTCTTGCTCTGCCAGGCCTTTGCCAAGCACTGGCTCCTCTCCCCCTTGCTGGCTGGCAGAGCTTCTGAGAGATCTGAACAATGGCAGAGAGCAGCCCAGCTGTTCTGAGCTGGGACCCCAGCCTCAAGCACTTGCCAGGTCCTCCATACTGACTCACTCAAGATCTGTCACCTGGCAGGGGGAGGATGTGTGCTCTGCTTGGGGGGAGGGGAACCCTCATTTGCATGCCCCCTCTCTGTCTCCCATGATTCAGCAGCTACAGTCAGTGGTGGATTGTGTCTGCCCACCCAGCTTGCAAAGGGTCAGAATTTCCCAGGGGCACGCTGGCCGCAGCTTGCAGCACCCATACGGTGCCGTCGCCTGAGTTCGTGCCCCGCATGCTGATTCCTGGCAGTGGGTAGGGCTCGGACGACTCCTGCAGCAGCATTTCTCTTATTATTGTTCCTTTCTAGTGCCCGCCACAGTGTAAGCGCTTGCAGCGGGAACCTAGTAGCTAATGCTGAAATCAGCCGGTGCTCCTGGCAGCCCCAGGTTTGCTGACCTCAAACAGCAGTTCATGTGCCCTGGGAAATGTCGGCTCCCAAAGAGCCTGGTTTTCACTTTGCTTCTCCATCTGACCTGTAGCTACCCACCCTCACTGTTGGGGCAACCCTCTGGGCTGCACTGCCTGGCACCCGGTTTAGGCAGAGTGGGTGTAAAGCATGGCCAGATCAGCGTGGCAGCATCCAGCCTGCACTCTGCACAGGTGGGAACGACTCCAGCTGCTGTACAGCAGTGGAACCAGGCCCACGATTCCAGGTCATGGCTCCCATTTCCATAATGACAGGCAGTGATGGATCCAGGCCTGAAGTACCCTCCGATGCACAGAAGCAGCCCTCTAACTATTGCCATCAGTACTGTCCCTCCTGCTACTCTTCCCCCCCCCAGACAGCAGGGCTGGGGCCCTGCATCTTCGGCCAAACCAGTCCCACATTGAACTTGAGCTGGCTTGTCTGACTGAGGTTGGGCTAGGCTCCTCAGCCTTGTTTGATAGCTCTCAGTGCTGAGCACGGTAAACATCTTCTGGGGGGAGGAGGAGCCTGGGCAGTGAGGCCTGTAGGAGGTTCTTTAGGTGGCCAGGGAGAAGCTGGTCTGGAGCCACAGGTCAGTGTTTTGCCTGTCTGGGATGTCAGTTTGGCTGCCTCTGGAACTCCAGACTCAAGAGTTTATGAGAAGAAAAGCTGCTTTGCCATAGCTTCTGGGCCCCTGGGAAGTGTGGGCTGGTGAGGGCTTGTCCAAGAGCCCCTGGGGGGCTGGGCCTGCCAGGAAATGGCCAAGTGGGCTTAAAATTCCTCCAGCCCTGAATGGTGCACTGAGCCCTCTTACCCCGCACGGGCCCCAGACACAGAAATGCATCAGCAGAACACCAGCCTTGATTCTCAGAGGGAGAGAGCGGCTCCTAGCATGTTGCATTGACTTGGTTAGTAGCTGTAATAGACCAGACAGGCTTCTTGGGAGAAGATGAGTGGGAAAATGCCAGTTCAGACCCCCAGATGCTTGGCAACAGGCTGCTGACAGTGCCAGGTGTGTCACTTCCAATGAGCGGCGTGCCATGTGCTAGAATGCACCCTCTGTGGCTGCTTCCTGGCAGTAGCCTCTATTGTGTTGTGGGATATCTCTTTCCTTGGCTTAGATGCACTCATGGCCGGAGAGGAGATTACCTGTGCTCCAGCTGGGCTGAGGCACGCTGCTGGGGAGTGACACACAGCAGCCATGCGGTCTCCCCACCATGCTTCAGGGGTAGGAGAGTGTTCTGCATGCAGAGCACTTGGCTCAGCTGGCAGTTCTTAGCGTGGGAGCTTTAACAGTGGGGCAGGGAAGAGCTATGACCCTGAGGCTGATTGCAGGCCCTTTGCTTTGTCCCACAGCCAAGTGCAAGGAGAGACCCTTAGGGATGTCTAGGAGATTCTCCCCTTCCCACTGGGCGGAGCTCCGAGCCCGCACTGCCAGGCCCTGGACACATGACTGCGTTCTCTTGCTCTCCCCGAATGTACTGCAGGCTGCCTTGGGGAGCAGCCAGTTTGTGAAGACAGGCTCTTTTCTGGAGTGGCTCCCCCCATTCTAAGCTGGCTCCAGCTGGAGTGAATCCTTCATTCTGGGAGAGTGACTCTTCTGCCGGGCCTGCTCTCAGCAGAGCAAGCGGGTGAGGTAGCCCTGCTGGGGGAGCTCCAGGGGCTGGGAAGTGCTCTGGAGACATTCCTGGAGCATGTCCCAACGAGCCCCTGAGGCAAAGCACAGATTCTGCAGCTCCCTTCTCTGGCCATCTCTGTCCTGGCCCTGCGGCTCGCCCCACTTCCTCTGCTCACTGACCTTAGACGAGGTCACTTTGTTTCCCCTCTAATAGACTCTGCGGCCAAGTTGCATCTAAGCCCCAGCCAGGAAGATGTGAGATGCCGTGTCAGAGCAGGTCACTGGCCCATCAGCCCGGTCTCCTGCCGGAGCCGATACCATCTGCTTCAGAGCATCAGAGAGAGCAGGGAATAGCCTCCCTATTGGATTTGCCCACCTGCCCCAGGGTCTCTAATGTCCCTGCCGGAGCACTGAAACACTTCCCCTTTCCTCCACAGCCTCCCCGTTATGGTCACCATCCTTCTGGAACAGGCAGAGGAGATAAGGTTCAGGGGCTGCCCATCCCCTGCTCTGGAGAAGCTGCAGTGCTGGGAAATGCCCTGCCGTGTGCCAGGCAATGCTGGAGCTGCCCACCCAGGAGCTCAAGGAGTCCAGGACCCTCCTGTGCTAGGGCTGGGGTTCCTGGATCCCTGGCACTGCCCCCACGCCTGCAAATCTGGCATGCAGGGCAGCTCCAGGCCCCTTTGTCTCAGGTGTGCAGCGTCACAGTGTGTTGGGGACAGCCGGAAGGGCGGGCAGGCAGGGAGAGCACCATGGGGGCTCCCTGCTTTGTTCTGTCCCACAGCATTACTGCTATCAGGGGCACCCAAGTGATGGGAGGGGAAAGGAGGCACCTCCCCCTGTCCTCACACTCCCCACAGCTGTGACAGCTGGTCTCTACCCTCACTGCAGCTGTCCAGCTGGGGGAAGGGATCTCAAGGTAATAGAGCACATGGCTCTGGGGGCTGAGTAAGGGCTCTCTGGGTATCATAACAGAGCTGCAGCATGGGGCTGGGCACTGGCTCAGAGCTTCCAGGGGCTTGTTTCCCATTCAGCCCATACCATTCAGGCCATAGTTTCCCAGGTGCTGAGGAGCCCAGAGCTATTTCTGTGGCTGCTCTTGGTTCCTCCCATACGCAGTGTCAGCCATTGGCAAGGCTTGGAGCCTTGCTGGGGGTTAACGAGGCCGTTCCCCGCCAGGGGCTCGGCAGCTGTGTCTGCGTTTGCCCAGCAGTGGGGATCCCAAGCCGAGGGCTGCCCTGACGCAGCATCCGTACATGATCTCCACTGCCTGGCGTGAGTCACTGTCTGCTCTGGGCCTCCCTCCTACCAGCCTTGGTGAGTCTCCTGGAATCAGTGCAAGCCCCGAGGGGGACGGCTGCCTGGCAAGGGGCTAGCTGCCTTCCTGCCTGGCGCAGGCTTGGCGTGCAGCTGCTGGCTGTGCCAAGCTGCAGCAGGGGGGAGCTGGACTACAGGCAGCTGGGGGCTGGGGCTGGGGCAGAGCTCCATGGTGGTGAGGCAAAGAGGAGCCCTGGGGGCTGGACAGTAAGTGTGTTTGTAGTACTAGTGCCCAGGCCAGGGCCAGGGAAATGAAGAGCACAGGGGAACTCTGGGCTGCAGGTGAGAGCCCAAAGTATTAATACCACTCACCAGCTCAGCTCACACTAAGCCAGTGTCTCCTGAGGTGACCCTGCCTCCCCTCCTCTGAGCCAGCAGTAGGAGGGCAAGGACCAAGGATGCCGTTACATTCACTGGCAAGGATTCATCTCCACCAGCCTGGCCTTGGCCCTGGCCCCAACTGCCCCCAGCTAGGCCTGGGCCGCCATTGTTCTGGGTGCTGTACACACAGGGCACCTCGCCTGGACAGCCCTCTGGCTGTGGAGGTGGAAGGTGACCAATCTACCCACTGCGCTCCCCCACCTGGAGACAGATGTTCTCACTGTGAAGATCACAGCTCAGCTCAGGCATGGCTGGGGCGAGCAGGAGGCCGGGGCCCAGCATTGCTGCTGTCCCTTCCCTCTCACTGAACAGATGCCATTATTGCCGCTTGTTGCTGTAGGGCCAGCATCTTTGCATCCTGCCAGTCTGCACCTCCGAGTCCCACCAGCCAGCCCCAAGAGGCTCCCTCCTCTCCCCCACGGACAGCTAGGCCTGAGATGCAGAAACGTGTGACAGGCACTCTCTCTCTCTTGTGCTCTGGGTGCAGAGGGAAAACTTGGATTGGTTTCAGTGAGGGCAGAGATCATCCAGTGCTGTGCGCTTTAGAAAGTCCCTGTTCCTCACAAGGGAGCCCTCTGGTACAGGCCATAAGGACTCTCCTTCATGGCTCCTCTTCTCTAGGTGGGTTGTTTAGTCTCCTGAGAGAGGCAGGGCACTGTGTGACCTGTAGTGGGAATGTGGTCAGCTCTATGCTTTGGGGGTGAGGGGATCTGAGCTGACTGTTATCTGCCTATCTGAAATAAGGGCAAAGTTTTGCTGCAGGCTGGATATGAGGAAGAAGCAAAGGACCCTTGTTCTGAGGCCAGACCAAACCCATGTCCTGCTATTGTCCCCACTATAGCTCTAAGCAAGCTCCCACTTCCCCGCTGGGAACCATTCCGCTGTAGGTCACTAGCCACCTTCCCTGTAGAAAATTGGGCCTCTTGCCTGATTTTGCTCAATCCTTGGTGGGAGGGGGAGGGTCTTTTCTCTGAAGGGTGAGTGGGTGGGAAGGTTGGCTGCTGCTACTGCAGGAAGAATGTGCTGGAAAGCTTGGGCATGACTGCACACGACCTCTGGTGCTGTTTGTAAAGGCCAGTGTTAGGGAAATTGCATGGAGTTAACCCCGTAGGCTTTGTTCTGTGCATTTGTAAGCACACTAAGGGCAGTGTGGGGACGTGTTTGTCCTGGAATTATCCTCCCTGGCATTTCAACCAGGAGTCCTCTACCCTTATGGAGAGGTGGGGGAAAATGGAGCTTTTCCCTCTGTCCTCTTCCGTGCTGTCCTCTCCAGTGTCCCCAGGGCAGGGAGCAGTCCCCTGACCTTCAAGAGCACTGGTGGAGAAACCTGCAGGAATTGCGCCGGATTTGTCTTATCAGTGTGCATGTGCCTGATGGACACATGTGATTGATGTCATTGCACACACAGTCGCAGAAATTATAACTAGTTATGTCTCAATGGCCATTTATAGATGCAATTACTAGGGCTGTAGGCCCGATTTCCAAAACCAGGTGTGCAATAATGTGCCCAAATAAAATAACTGTGTGTACAAATGGGCCTAATTAACCAGCTGTAAGTGCAAGGGCATGATCTGCATGTGCAGTTATGGTAATTGCTCATGCATATTGGGGGCAGACATTTGACAATCTGGCCCGTTACCACAAGTTCTGTGGAGCAGATACACAGACCATCATTGAGACTTTAATGACTGTGTTACAGACAGGTGGGAAGGCAGCAGACCTGCCAGGCAGAAAGTAACTGGTAGGTAGTTATTTTTTAGTACCTGTTTGGTTGCTGCTGGATTTTCCTACCTAGCTTTGGCTCCTGTCGGGCTGGGGAGACTGTTAACAGAGAAGGGGAGTAGCTGAAATTGACACGCACAGCCTGTTTGCAGCTGTGGGTAAAGCTGGTAATGTGTCTAATTCACAACAGGGTTGGCAAGACCCCCAGCCTTACTGGTCCAGGGGAGCCACCACTGCCTACCCTCTTCTCTGCAGCAGGAGGGAGAGATCCCATCAGCAGCTTGAATATGGTAGGGGTCCCTGCCTGCTGCTGCGCTGCAAACTGGGGCAGGTTGGAACCAGACGAGCTGGGGGTGGTGGAGGGTGAGGCCTGTGGATTCTAAGCAGGGGTGCAATTAGGTGAGCAGCCCCTACAGAAAGGGAAGTGGTGTCTCTGCTCCCTTTAATTTTCTCACCTTGCTCCTCGCTCTGCAGTAATTACCACTGCAGAAGCTTTCTGGCACCAATGTAAGCTGAGCTGTGAGCCCCTTTCCACCCGGCATACTCTGTGCACCCTCCTCCTCCCTATGTCCCACTCTGGCAGTGTAGCGCCTTCCTGTCATTGCTTGTGTGAGAGAATTAGTGTCCCTGCCCCGAGCTGCTCCCGCATAGTTCCCAGCTTAGCCCAGAGCAACTGCAGCCTGCACAGCCTTGCTTGGAGGGTGCAACATGGCTCAGCTGAGCCCACTCCCAGCCAGGAAGCCTTAACCCTGGCCTACAAGGTGCTGTCTGAAACCTCCCTTCCCCAAGGCTCTGGGCCCACAGGAACAGCATGGAAACCAGTCCAGTCCACTCAGTGAGCGTGGCCAGCCCAGTATCCCCGCCCTTGCCTCACGCCCATTACTGCAGTAACCAAGGGTCTGAGTGTACGGTCTTAGGCCAAGACCCACATATGCAGTGCCCAGGGCGTGCCAGGTGCTGCCCTGGCATAGGCACCTGCATGGCTCGATTCTGTCTGCTAGTCCACTGGTGGTTGGGGGACTCGAGGGATTGCAGTGGGGAGGAGCTAACTGTAGGCACAGAGGGAAGGACAGCGACTGCAGCTCTGCTGCCATGCGGGACCCCCTGGCCCCAGTCATCGGTGGTGGCCCAGCAGGCACAGTCCTGGGTTTGCTCTGTTCCCCTGGGCAGGAGCATAGACAGAAGAACTGCGAGGGGGAACCACCTGGTGAACAGAAGGAAACAAGGTGTTGAAGGGAAGCTGCTGGGGTTGGTGCAGTGAGCAGGTGAATGCAGACTGACAGAGAAGGGCCCTTTTCTGACTACACTGAGCATGAGTCACAGCCCCCTCTCCCTCCCCGATCTCAGCCAGCCGCATAGAACGCCTTAGCCCCCCGGCTCCCTGTGTGAGGGTCCTGCAGCCAAGGCTTACCCCTGGCTCTTCATGAGGGCTATGGGTAGCAGCTGAGCCAGACAGGGCTCCCACTTTGTAATGGGGGTTCTCTGGATAATAGATGGCACAGTGAGTGCGCTAGCCGTGTGTCTCTGGGAGCTCTGCATGGCTGCCCCGCCTGCCCCTAAGGCCTTTCCCAGCTCAGTTGTGGGGAACGAAGACTGGAGCCCAGGGGAAGTTGTTCCATGGAGGTGAGGCCTGAGCAGGGAGCATCAGGGGCTTTTCTTTCCACTTGATATTAGCAGGGAAAAGGGCACGATGAGTCCCTCCTCAGCCCCAGTCTGGCTACACCTGTGCTGCAGGCAGTACCCCTGGGCTAGTGGGAGGTACAGGACAAATGGCCTCAGGTCCCTCACAGCTCAGAGCTCCCATCTCAGCCACTGCCCAGCTGGCTCATCCCCTTCCCTGCTCTGCTCAGTGACACGCCAAGGGGGAGGGGGAGAGAGCACATGCCATGCTCAGCTCCTTGGGGCACAGCAGCTGGAGTCCAGCTCGCCCTCCTGCCCCCCATCCAGTAGAACTTTGACCAGCATTCCCTGAGCATGCTCCAGTCCCCGTCTAGCCCCATGTGCATGGGATAGGAGGGTCCGAATCAACGGAGCTGCATAGCAAGATTGGGGCTGGGATAGCCAGGGGGCATGCTGTGGGTGTGGACGGAGGGGCACGGGCAGAGCTATGTGGGGTCCCAGAGCTAGAATAGCTGGGGGGAGGTTCTGGGGGTGTGAACAGAGGGGCACTGGCAGAGCTGTGTGGGGTCCCAGGGCTAGAATGGGGGGGTGGGGGCTGACCTAACCCAACCCAAGGGAGCTCCAAAGGCTGATGAAGGGAGGGTCTGATGCCAGCACCAGCTGCCCAGTAGTCGCCCTGTTCCGAGTGTGTGGCTCTCGCTCCACGGGCCCATTGCTGAGTCCCTGTGGAGCAGGGAGGCATGCAAGCTGCCTGCAGGCAGATTCCTTGAGTTCCTCTCCCGGTGAGGTATCCGGGCCCCGGAGCGACTGCGCTTCGACTGACATGCCTGGCAGGAGGCAGGATGGTGGGGGGGTTTAAGGGGAGAGATGGGGCAGGTTGATGACGACGCATACCTTTCCCTTCGTGGCTTTGGCAGTTGGAGGAACGCTAGGGAGGGGGCAGGGGAAGGAGGAGCATGGTGAGTCATTCACACCTGGTGCCCTCCCTCTGCAGAAGGGAGCCATTGGGCCTGGAGGCCACATGCAGGATTCCTTTCCTGGCACCGCTGTGGTGGGGGTCATGAAGCATCTGATCTGGTGACTAGGAAAGCAGCACGGGCTGCCTGCTGCAGCCCCCCATCTCCTGTGGTCCTGATGGGGTGGGGACACTCAGCTCTCTGGGGTTTGCCCTGGGATCCTCACAACTCAGAGCCACTGCTATCCCCCTTCTGACTTTCTGTCGCCAGCCACTGCTGCTAGTGGAGATGGCTCCCCAGTCTGTCCTAGCACTGCAGGACACTGGCCTAGAGGGGCTGCTGGGCTGCTCCCACACTGAAACTGTGATGCCACTGGCACAGAGGGGCTGCTGGGGCTACTCTGGAAGATGTGGCCTGGCCTGGGGGCCTCCGTCCACTCTGCATGGGGTCTGAGTCAGTTGTGATGCAGCACCTGTGCAGGCCCATGCCCCTTCTCTTGTAGGCTGTGTGGCTTGTGCTGCGCTCTGCAGTGATGCCATCCAGATGCTGCAAGGCCTCTTCCCTCTCTACGAAGCCCCTGCTGTGTGTGGGCACCTGGCCAAGCCTTGCCATGCCAGCTGGTTTCTTGGAGCCCGTGGTGGCTGGCAGAGCCCGGGGTGACTCTCGGAGCAGCGCTTTCACAGCAGCAGGCCCTCAGCCAGGACTCCCTTCCACTGGGAGCTGGGATGCCCTTGGCTCCTGGCAGCTTCTGAGAAGAGCATGAGGCCCCTCTCTTGGCACACACCTTCCCCCCACCGCGACACCACAATTCCCAGCAGTGCTTCTCCTGAGCCTGGAGGATCTGTGTCCACAAGCAGGGCCATGAGGACACGGGTAAACGCCATGCTGTGGAGATGCGCACTGCTGCCAGGCACTGAACCCTTTACTGTGGCTGCCCCATGGACATCAGCGATGGGGGGGTGTCAAATTCTGAGCTGTTTCAGCCATCACATCTAGGCAATCCCCCTCTCAACGAATCTACCACTCCTGTTCTGGGCCTGGGGCCAGCCTCAGAGCTCTTGGCAGCTGCCTCTGCTCCTTGTTTAATGAAGCCCCTCTTCTAATTGGGGCAGGCTCCCCTGCCTTCATTGGACAGGCTGCTGAGAAGGAGGCTGCTCCCATTTGGATGGCAGATGGGAGGAGGGCACAGGGATCACCCTGATTACAGAGCATGGTGCAGTGTGTGTGTTTGTGCTGTTAGCCACCTCAACACCCAGAGCCAGGCCCACCCAGAGCTTAGTCAACAAGGGAAGCTAAAGGCCACCAGCCCTAGAGCTACTGACCGTGTGGGGGAGGGGACTGAACACAGGTCTATATGCAAAGACGTGCTAATGAGGTGGCATGGGGTGCTCTTGGTGCTGTGCCTTTAAGAGGGAGCTGGGAGATGGCAGCCCCTCCCCGGCCTTTGAAACTATGTGTCTGGAAAAGTGCTTCAGGAGCCCCGGGCAGGCTGCATCTCTGCGAGGGCAGAAGGCCCCAAGTGCATAGCACTGATCCATTGACACAGCTTTGAAGGTGCTTTGGCTGTGGGGTTCCATGGTGCTACTCAGGGTAATGGGCCTCCACCCCCTGCTGGAAGATGCACGTGGACCTGCTTATCGCTCTTGAAGGCGTGGAAGGGGGAGTTCCTGAGCCTGCAGGATCTGTGTCTCCAAGAGAGGAGGTGAGGACACAGGTATACCAAAGGCCTGGAGGAGGAGGAGGAGGGAGGTGGCTTGGTACCTGCTGGGAAGGTGTGGCACCAATGAAGCTGTTTCTGAGATGCAGCCTGCCCTGAGCTGCTGTAGTGTGGGGAGAAGCCATTGGGTTCTTGCCCTGCTGGGGTGGGACCCACGATAGAGGAGACGAGCAGCTAAGCCAGAGAGAAGCCATGGGGTGGTAACAGGACTGGAAACACGACGCAGCATTTGGGGGTGCCCTTAAATGCACTGTGGGGGGAGGGGGATTGACTAGAGGGATACCCTTTGGGGTGGGGAGGGCAGAAGATCCCCAAAAGGAGCTGATGTTTGTCAGGTGATGAGAATGTTCCCAATTATGCTAGAGAAGAGATCCAAGCCCTCCTGCCCCAGGGCACAGCCCAGCCACTAACTGCCTGGTGTTGGGAAGAGCCTTCCCTGTGGGCAGGGTATCCCAGAGCTGCCTGCTGTAGGGTTTTTGGAGCAGACAGTGCTGGCACTGTAGGAGGCGGGATACCTGCTCGCTGGATCACTAGTCCAGCCCAGTAGGGAATTCCATAGCCCATCTCCTCTCAGTTTGGCTCCCTATGAGACTTAACACAAGCTCAACAGCCTGGAAAACTGAGCATGCCCTCTGGGGTCCCGAGGTCAGTGATGTTCCCCATAACAGCTCCACAATGCCCCTCATCATGGACTAATCTTGATCATTAGTCTCCCTCTGCACCTGGCCTTTCCGAAAGCTAAGATTCCAGGACTCGCATGTCTAGGGCTGGTTGCACAGTAACCCAGCACCATTCTCCATAGGAGTTGCCACGTGGGAACCATCTAGTCTAGTTTTCTCCATCCTGCCATACAGAACCAAGGGCAGCCTGTCTCTGATAGTGTTTAATTCTGTTTTGAAATGTACTCTGTGGTGTTCTGTAATATCCTGCAGCAGTGAGTTCCATGGGTTAACTGCAAGTTACATAAGAAGTTGTTCCTTTGATTAGGTGTGTGACCCTTTGTCCCAGTGTTGAGGGATGTGGGGAAGAGAGGCCCCTGGCTTCCTGGCCAGTGTGCACACTGCTGGGAACTGAGCAGCCTGGGAGCCCCAGCATCTCCTGTTTGTTTTCTTTCCGGTGGTCATTCTGGATAATCTAATTAAATGCTGGAGCCGTCCCGCCGGCTGTTTGTTTGTTGAAGACATTTCTCTGGTGACTCTCTCTGGTGGCTGAACCGATCTGAGTATGTGAGCGGGGCTGCAGCCGAGGCTCCCGGAACTCCCCAGACTCCCTTGACGGGATGGGAACAGCAAAGCCACTTGGGCCAATGCCAGGCAGCCCAGGATGGCTGATGTCTCTAGCTCCTGCTGAACTTTACCAGGCTTGCAAAGTCATGGCTAGGACCAGATCAGGAGGATGGGACTTACCCAGTCCAGCCCTTCTGTGGCTCCATTCCCCCTTGCAGCCTGGTACAGCCCTGTCCAGACTGCCCTCTGGAGCATGCCAGGCTCAGGAGAGGGCTTTTAGCCATGGAGTACACTGGTGCCCGCGGAATGGGGGCAGTCAGGGGTTGGTCAAATGGTCCAATGAAAGTTCAATGGAGAATTAACCTTCCGTGCTGCTGGAGTGATCGAAGTAGCCTGTCCTGTCTGGTGGGGTCCTGGGCCCTTTAATCGCCTTTGTGGAAACTCCCAAGGCAGAGGTGCTTTAAAAGGGACCCTGGGAATTGCTTTGAAACCAAGTGGGGTCTTTCTAGCCTTCTCATGAACTGGACACAGAGCTCCTGGAGGGCAGGGAATGGCCTCTCCTCAAGGTTCCTTGTAGCATAACGGGCTCCTAGTCTGGAGCCGGAGCCTCTAGGTGCTTCTACATAATGAATGGCAGCCCAGCGGTGTGGGCATGGAGCCATGTGCTGATCTCCAGTTGGTGCGGGCTGAGGGGGGTCTAATTCTCCATGTTAGGTGGTGTCTGGTGGGTGGGGAGGCAGAGTGCTAACTGACTTGGGGGCCCAAAGGCAGATGACTGGTAATTCTCTGCTTGTGAGGAGAGCAGGATGATACCTGATCACCTCATGCTGCAGTGAGGTGTTGGCCCCACCGCCCTCTGCTGGTTAACCTGCCTCAAACCTGCCTGTCAGTCCCGTCTCTTCCAGCTGAGCTTCCCTTTAGTTCACAAGGCAGAAGCTGGGAGTGCTGGAGTCAAAGGGCAAAGTGCCTGGAGTGAGCCTGCTGCCCTAGAGAGCCAAGGGTGGGGGGAGCTAGCATTGCTTTATCGCAGGGACTGAGGTTGAATCATACCCTACAGCAATAGTTTTGAAAGGTGCCTTTTTCCTTATAGGACTGGTCATGTGGAACTGTAATGGACAGACAACCCAATGCAAAATCACCAGGGGTGCACGGTGAATTGGATTTAAAAGCAGATAATGCACATTCCCCAGACAGCTCTGAGTCCCCTGCCTGACTCAGAGCATTAGCTGACCACACTGTCCCGTCTTCCTGTAGGAAAGGATAGTACATACAGTGGCGTTGTATGGATTCTTGCACCTTCCTCTGAAGCATCTGGTACTGGCTTTTGCTGGAGACAGGAAACTGGCCTAGATGGGCTAATCAGTCTGATCTACCATGACCAGGGCTACAGAACACTTGACGCTCCGAGTTGTGAGTCCCTGAAGTGCTTAAGTACTGCAGGGGTGGGAGCACCGTGGAAATACCTAGTGAAGTAGACCCTGGTCTGGACGGACTGTTGTTCTGACTGGGTAAGGGAGGGAAGGGGAGACAGGATTGTTCTGGTGGGGTAACTTGATTACATTTTATTTTAGCATTAGGCCAAGAAGCCCCAGGCTGGGTTAGCTCACGAGAGCCAGGGATTTACACCAGAAGCAGAACGGATCCAGTCTCTCTTGCTGGGATTTGGCTTAGAAAAGTTGCTGGCTGTCTCTCGCTGAGCGACTTCCCGGTGCCTGGATTGAAAATGCAGCTGGATAATGTTACGCCGATCCGTAAGATTTGTAACTAAAATGAGAGGAGAATCAATCTTCATGCTCTAATACATAAACTGCTCACAGCAAGGGTCAGGAAGACCCCCCTCCCCACACATACACATAATGTACAGTATTACACAATGAGCCAGCTGCATAATGGGCAGGTTACACATTCCCCAAGAACATCAGCTACTGGCTTCTTCCAGGCAGGGCACAGAGCTGATGGAGTCAGTGGCCTCGGGTTTCTCAGTCTATTGTTTCAAATGTGGCCAGTGTCGACTCCGTTTGTGTGGCCAAATGGGCTGGCTCTACTGGACAGACAGAACTACCTGATTATCCTTCGTGAGGTTATATGGCAGGGGTGGGCCCATGCCATGCCACGCCACGCCATGCCATGCCACGCCACACAGCCCTCCCACCCAACACCGGAACCCTGCCCCAATTTCCTATGGCCAGAGCCCCCTCAGACCTGCTATGCTCAGGGCCCCCCAAGGACTGTGCCACAATTGCACAGCACCCTGTTCATCACCCCTGCCCAGGGCCCCCTGCCCACAGCCTCCCCCACAGAACCCCCACTCCTTAGTGCCCCAACACACAGAGATCTTCCCCGCCCCCTCACAGCCCAGCACACACACACACACACCTGGCCCTCCAGAGACCCACTCCCCCATGTCCTGCCTCCCGGCCACACTCACCACCCCTGCTGGGAGGTGACTGTGTCTGCTGGGCTGAGCCAGCGGTGCAGCCAGGGCTGGTCCCGGGGTGGGGAATCACTCTGGCCCCTTGGGAGTGGTGTGATCAGCCAGGCCAGGGCCTGCCCCAGCCAGGCTCCCTCAGGACCCACTTGCATGAAGGGGCCCAGCCAAGCCCCCCACACTGTCCCCCTGCCCCAACTGGCCAAGACTGGCCAGGCTTCTACACCAGTCTCCAGGCGGTTCAGCTCTAGGGAGACAGGCAAATCCCCACAGGTGTTGGGAAGCAGAGACTGCCTGGAGCCAGAGGTGTACTGGGTCCAGCCAGGGGGCAGTGAGAAGCCAGCAGATAGGGCCAGGGGGTGGAGAGGAACCCTCCTGAGAGGAGCAATTATGTGTGTGCAGGGGAGCCAGCAGGCTGGCGGGATCTCAGGGCACAGTGCAAGCAGAGCAGGCCTGGGCCCCTTCTGAGCATGGCCTGGTTCCATGGAGCCACGGGCACCATTGCAAACCCGGCACTGTGGGGTGAAGTGGGATTTGAAAGCCCAAAGAACTCTCCCAACTGACTATCCTAGGTCCTTGCTCTGGGATGGGGAGGAGGGGCCAGCACTGCTTAAACACTGGAATAAATTGCCTATGGAGGTTGGGGATTTTTAAGAGCAGGTTAGACAAACACCTGTCAGGAATGGTCTAGATAATACTTAGTCCTGCCATGAATGCAGAGGACTGGACTAGGTGACCTCTCCAGTTCTATGATTCTCACCCTGTCCAGATTAGTGTGTGGGGGGAAACGACCAGTGCACCTTTGCCCTGACCTGGGGGACCCTCTAGTTAAAGCTGGCCCCAAATGCCAATATTTCATGGGAAATTTGAACCAAAAATAAATCCCCCCCCCCCGAATTTCTAGTGAATTTTTCCAGTTTTTCAACAAAAACGGAACCCAAATGCCTACATTTTTTCAGTTGTCAAAAACCTTTCTGGGGAAAGATGCTGAGCGGTGAAAAACCCAACCCCCCAAGTGTTAACAGAACCTAGATAGTTTGACTATAAAAGCTGAGTGCTGATTTTTCATTAAGGAATCCGAAACATTTCCAGCCAAGGGAAAGTTCTCTGGGAAATGTTCATTTTGTCAACCAGCCTTTCCGGGGGCGGGTGTGCGTGTGGGGGGGTGCTGAGTCTATGTGTACCAGCCCTGCCTGTTGGGGTCCCGAGGTGGGTGCAGTCTCCTCAGCCCCCGACCCACAAGGAGCTGTGGGCTGATCTGGCCAAAGAAGGATCTGAGCAGAGACCCATCCTTGCTTCTTACGGCCCCTTCGGTCTCCACCAGTGTGGGCCAGGACCCAGCTTCCAGTGGCCACCATCTGCCCCATTCACCGCCCCGGCTCAGTTGCTCTGCTAGATCAAAGGCCATCGCTGTCCCTCAAAGGGGATGTCCCGTTTTCCTCGGCAGGGAAGGCCCGGTGTCCCACTTGGAGCTGGAGGCTCCCGTCCCGGGTGTGGCCGGCTGAGCTCCACTCCCAGCGCCCTGACACGCGAGCAGGGGAGCAGCCCCTTGCACCTGGGAGGGCCGGGTGGCCATTGGCTGCCGCGGGAGCAGGGGCTGGGCCGGGGGTGCAGCCTGCAGCGCTTTGCCCAAAAGCTGGGGCCCCGGCTTACTGGTGGAGGGGCTCTGGGGGCACGGAGGAGAGAGGCAGGAGCCGGAAGGAGGCAGGAACCGGCCCCCCCTGGCCGCAGCTTCTCCGAGACTCTCTCCAGCCTCCCTCTCCACTGCTCGGGGAGCCTCGGGAGTTTCCTCCCCGATGCGTGGCGGGCAAGGAGCGCGGCGATCTCGCTGAGGGGCCGGAGCCGAGCGCCCGCCGGGTCCCAGCCCGGCTCCCAGGGGCGTGAGAGCCGGGATTTGCGGAGTATGCTGGCGGGCAGCAGGTAACGCCGCGCCGCTCCCTGCGGGAGCCCGGGCGGGGGCAGCAGCTGCAGGGCTGCGACGGGAACCAGGTGGCTGGGCGCCCCCGGGGAATCCCAGGGCCTCTCTGTGCAGCCGGGCTTGTCTCTCGTGCGCCTCTGCCCGTGTCCCCCTCTGCCCCTCTCCAGGGCGGGGAACAGCCCCAGCAGGAGTCTCCCTAGCCCCAGAGCGCCCTGGACACACGGTTCCCTCTTCACCAGCGCTGGGAACTTTCCAGGGGAAACCCCTGGTCTGGTCCGTTCATCCGCTGCGGCTTCCCCTTCGCTCCAGTTCCCCTCCCACGCGCTGCCCCTGCAGCCTCTGCCCATTTCCCCGCCCCGCGCGGTCTGGGAGCTCTTTGGATGCACCGTGGCTTTGCAGGCCCCCAGCAGAAGGGTGGTCTTGGGTCCGAACAGAGTCCCCCCGACAGGGCCTCCCGGGCAGGAGACCAGTTCCGTGGGGAGATGGGGGGAGCTGCCCTGAGTGGGAAGCTTAGCCAGTGTGCACTGGTGCTGTGGTCCCCATCCTGTTGCAGCTCCCTGTATAAAGCTTGTCCCAGGGTATGTCAGGGGAACTGCTTACCTGGGCCTGGTGAGGGACAGGGGCCAAAAGATGGGGATGGGGAGGCAGGAAGGGGCAATGCATCCTGGACAGCTGAGCTGACTCTCCACTCTGGAGCTGGCAGGGGTTTGGGGAAGGGACAGGTTACAGAGCTCCTTGGAGCATCTCTCTCAGGCTCTGGGTTTGCCTTGACTTTCACTGGGCCCTGGAACACGCGAGGGGAGAGGGACGTCAGCCGGGCAACCGTTAACAAACAGTTACAGGGAGGAAACAGGAGAGGTAAGATCCGAAGGGATCCCGCCCAAGTATTCACACTCATAGCAGTGCACACTACTGCACGCTCACGCCGCTGTGCGTGCTTGCGCTCTCAACTATGCACAATCACATACTTGCATTGCAACCACAACCATCCACTCATCCTCTGAGGGTCAGAACAGCGCACGCTCATGCTGTCGTACGCTCACAGCTGCACACTTGCACTCCTGGGTGTACACAGCCTGGTTGGAGAGAGCTGGGAATGGCCGCTGGGAAGCAGGAAGGCCTGAGGTTGGCAGGCCGGCGTGGGGTTGTTAGCTCGCTGCCTTGGTGTGAGTGTGTGCAGTGACACTTCTGCCGGGGGAACCTGCCCTGCCCGTTCCCCTCTCCCTGGCGCTGGGGCACCCATGTCCTGCTGAAACTTGGCTTCTCTCCTTCCCAGGGGGACAGAGTTGTGCCATGCTGGAGAGGTGGCCCCTCCTCATTGGGGCTGGAATCAGGGGTGCTGGCTTTGCTGATTAAAAGCTCCAACAGGGGACCTGTGCCTCTACCCCTGCCTCCTGTCCTTTGCCCCTCACTTTCTCTGCCCTCTTCCCCTGCATTCCTCCCCTCCACCCCCCACCTCCTGTTGGTGTCAATGGGAATCCTGGGGAGACAGATCACAGATGTGTAAGTGAGCCTGGACTCTCTCCTGTTTGGATTCATTGGGATTGTCTCAGCTCAGTGAGGAGGGGGCATCTGATCTGGCCTGGCTGTGTTGGGCAGGGTTTGTCAGTGCCCCAAAAGCTCTTACTTTCAGGTGTCTCTGGTTTGATCTACTTTGTTAGTCTCTAGACCCTACTTAGTCTCATGGGGGAAAGCACCTGCTTGGTTTTGCCTAGGAGCAGAAGGGGTGTGGGGCTCCTGTGCAGCTGAAGCAAGAGGTGGAAAGTGATGGCTAGCATGTGTGGGCCCTCAGCCCTGGCTATGCCTCTGTCCCCATTGGAAAGCTGGACTCTGCATTGCTGAGGGTGCAATGACCCTCCTTAGCTGTCTCAGGGCTGCACTACTCCAGCTACATGTTAGAGGGAGGAGCAAGAGCCCCATTTGCATTGCATGAGAGCCCTCGATTCCCAGGCTTCTGCCAGTGCAGATTTGTAGAGAAGTTCCCATCACTCCTGGCCTGCAGCACTGACAGCTCTTCTGCCCCAGCTGTGGACTTTGGGGTACGATCTGGTGTTCATCAGCTGTGGGGGCAAGAGAAGCAGTGCCCCCCATCGTTAATTCATGTGAGCCTCTGCCAGCTGCAGAGTTTTGATGGGCCTGGATTCCAGGCATGTGTTCAGCCCATGTTGGAAGGGAGCCCCCTGGTCTGAGAGGAGTTTCCCCTCCTCTTTGGCTGGCTCTGCCAATACCTGTCCTCCCTGTTCTGGATGGCACCACATGTGCGGCACTCCAGGCTCCTCACCAAACCACTGCAACATGCAATAACGCAGCCCAGGTCCATCTGACTCATTCCCTGGGCCCTGTCAAGGCATCTCCCTTTTACAGCTCTATGCAGAACTGCACAAGCTGCTCCAGAGGGAAGGATCCCAGAGCCCAGGGCTGAGATGCAGAGAACAAACGCCCCTCTGCCCCCTCGAGCAGATCCCTGTATGACATGGCTAAGGCCCACTGGCTCGGGGGTGGGGGGGCAGGGGGAAGGGAGTGTTGGGTAAAGCTTGCACTGCTGCTGGCTGCTCTGCGGGGAGGCAACACGGTCCCATGGGTAGAGCATGGGGCAGTGGGAAGACCTGGGTTCCATTGCCAGCACTGATGCTGACTCGCTGTGTGTCCTTCCCCTCTGCACAATGGAGATAAGAACGCTGCTGACCGTCCCCTTTGAGAGCTAGCAGTGGAAAAGTGCAGTGTGAGGCCCAAGTATCAGCCAGGCTGTCAGTCAGGCCTTTCGCCAGCGCTGAACTCAAGGCAAATGAGAGAAGCTAAGTGCGGGGGAGAGTTTCCTCCCCAAATGGGCTGGGCTCTTGCTGCCTTCCGCGGGCTCGTCCTCAGGCTGAACTCCTACCCGTTTCACCAACCGTGGGACAATTTAAACTGGGGAAGCTTTGGATGTGGCTTTCAATCTGTCTGTGTTTAAATCTGGCTCACATCAGTTAATAGCAGACCACTCCAATGGGAGTGTGTCCACATGGGGCTGCACCAGTTCATCTAAACCAGTGCAACATCCCCCATTAGTCAAACCAGTGCAACGCTGTGTGCAAAGCAAGCCTCAGTATCCCCTTTATGGGCATTAGTGGATGCTTGAAGCCCGAGGTGGGGTAGGGGAGAGGATTGGTACATGGTGGGGGATGGGTTTAGCTTGCAGTTACCCTCTGCCTTTAATGATGGTTACTGCAGCCTCTCTCTATTCTCCATCTTGGGGTGCAATGCTCGGGGAAATGGGAGCTCTTACAAACTGCCACCAAAGTTCCAGGGAGCCCTTGGTGCCAGGTGTCATCCTTTCTCGCCCCTCCGTGAGTTCCCCCAGTCTCTGCGCTGCTGCCAATCTCTCTGCTCTGTTTCCGGGTTGCTGGGGTCCGGGCTGGGACACGGAAGAGCTCAAACAGAGAGAAATAAGTGAAAGGGACATAAAAACAAGCCAATTCTGTAGTAGTCTAGCTCTTTCCTATGGTGCCAGAGCAGTATGGGGAATGTTATACTGGAGTGGGCCCAACAGCCTGTCATGTCTGGTGTCTGACTGCAGGAGGGATGGAGGGTCCGTCTAGACCATTACCTGCTCTTCTCTAGAGGCCAATGGGGGATGGTGCTTTTGATAGAAAAGAAATTGTCCCTCCCACACCCAGGCCTATGCATAAGTGCACAGCATTATCCTGGGGTAGAGATTTCTTCACTCACCTACTCAAGCTGGTGATAACTCTATTTCCTGAAGCATCAGGATCAATGGCCCTTGGGGTAGTCTTTGTCCCAGCTGGTGTCACTGCAGATGCTGTTCTTCTTCAGATAAATGTCTAACCCTTAGTGGAATCTTCCTAAACTACTTTCCTCTGTAATATCCTGCATCAGCAAGTCCCATAGATTAACAGTGGTTTTTTTTTAGCAGTTAAATTTGTTGCCCTTCAGCTTGAGTGAATTAATGCACACTGGAGGGAATCATTTGAATGAATCACACCTGTTGCTGGGTTCTAAATGAACTGTGACAGCTCAGGGAAAAGTCATGTATGGCACTGTGGACAGCTCTGAGATATCTGACTATCAGAAAAAGCAAACCGAATGGCAAGGTGCATAAGTAGTGGGCTAGGAGACAATATTGAATAATAATAATGCTGCAAGGACTAGGATGCCTCCATGTAAATGAGTACTAACATGTCAACTGGAATGTGTTTTCGGTTCTGGCAACCTCAGAAAGGATCCAGCAATGGGGAGAGGCTGCCCACGGAGAGGTGACATGATGGGGACATTGTATTTCAGAGAACAGGGATGCTCTCCCCTGGTGTTTCGCAGCCTTCTGAGGTAGTGACCCCATACCCGAAATAACAACTGTTGGTGATCCCCTTCCATCACTTACATTGGCTACAGAAGTCAGAGTATCGAAGGTAGCAATGCTGAGCTGCCTCAGTATGTGCATGTGGTCAGAGGCTGCCAGAGAAAACTTGACCATGAAGGGTCTGGATGTGCCAGGCGAGGGGAGCTTCAGAATGCAATGAAATTGGCAGCGCTGTGTGACACTCCTGCCCCCATGGGTTGGAAAAACACTGCTCTAGACGTATGCAAAATAGTGACTGGTTTAGAGATGGCAGATTGGGTCGCCTATACACCCTGCCTCCTGGCACAAGAACATAGGGCCGGCCAAGGGAAACTGAACGCCAGCTTGTTTAGAACTTACCAAAGGAAACACTTTTCAACCCAGTGAATCTGGAGAACCTGCTGCCAGGAGGGGTCGTTGTGGCCCAGAACTCAGCACAATTCAAACCCAGATTAGACCTTTATATCGACAATAAGAGTGTCCACGGTTACTCGGCATAAAAATGCCTGCTTCAGGCCCTGAACCAACCACCTGGGGTTAGTAGGCACTTCCCTTGGGGGAGGTTTTCATAAGTGTTCACTAGGGGGGTTTCTTGTATCTGGCCACTGATCAGAGACAGGCCACTGGCCTAATGTGGCAACCCCTGCTGTGGGGTAAGGTGTCTGGGAGGGTCCGGTGGGCTTTTTCCATGAAACTCAGCTTTGTCTCTGCCCCCATCCCATTGCTTTGCTGAGACATGAGCCCCCCATTGGTTTTCCTGTTCCCTGGTGGGCATCCACTCCTCCCACTTGTTATGTCTTGCAGGCTCCCATGATGAGAGGGTGGATCCTGCTCCTCACTCTGCTCCTAGCTCCAGCACCAGTTACGGCACAAAAAAGAAACCAAGGTTGGTGCTGTCTGAGTTCTCCAAGGGGGTGGGGAGGGTGGGGGTACGTAAGGCAAGGGCTGGGGGCTGGGCCCATTTGTGGCACCATCACTGGGTTTGCTGGAAACAATGCGTGGCCCCAGAGAAGCTGGGGGAGGGAAGATGGGGGCATTTGGCCCACATAGTCAGCTGGGAGGGTGAATTCAGACTGGTCCCAGCTCCACCCCTCAAACCAGCCTGTGCCCTGTAGTCCGATACCAGGTGTCTCCTCCCAGCACAGATTCGCTGGCAGGCTGCCCAGGCAGATCTGAGTCGTCACCATGCTGAATTGTACTGGGTCTGGTGGGTGGGGTGTATGTGGGGGAGGGGATGGGACACAGACTTTGTTGAGTGGTTCATGGTTCCCCAAGTCCCCACATGCCGGACACAGGACTGGATGGGGCAGAGAAATGATCTAGAGTAGAGGATCTCTGCGCCCCTGCTGCCTCGAGGCTGGCCTCTGTGTCTGTGGTTGGGATGTCTGCCTGGAGCATGGCATGCTGTTGCATAGTTAGGTGTCACAAATCTGCTGCTCTCTGCAGTTCTCCGGCTCATGCCTTTCTGGTATCTCTATTGGCCCACCACCCCACCCCACCATGCTTGCTGATGTGCAAGGTGAAGTGGGGCTTGTCCAGTGCTCAGCTCCTGGCCCCACCTGTGAGCTGTCAGGATCTTGCTTGCTCCCTACAGAAGGTCAGGTTGGAATCCCACTCTCAGCACCACCTGGGAGGTCCCCTCCTTGGAGGGGATAAGGGCTAGATCCCCAGACTGAGAGCCCCCGTCCCTGAAACGAGGACTGTTAGGGTTGCCAACCCTCCATCTCTTGGAGGCTATTGAAGCCAATCCGGGAGATTTTAGGCTGCTAAAAGTCTGGCGGCACAGCGGGGCTAAGGCAGGCTCCCTGCCTGCCCTGGCTCTGCGCAGCTCCCAGAGTGAACGGCATGTCCAGCTTCTAGGCACAGGGGCATCCAGGGGGTCTCTGCATGCTGCCTCCACTCTGAGTGCTGACTCTGCAGCTCTCATTGGCCAGGAACAGTGGCCAATGGGAGCTGTGGAGCCGGCACTTGGGGTGAGGGCAGTGCACAGAGTCGCCTGGCCACCCCTGAGCCTAGGAGCTGGACATGCCATCTACTTCCCAGCAGCTGCCCAAGGTAAGCACTGCCCAGCCGGAGCCTACATCCTGCACCCCCTCCTGCATGCATCTCAACCCCCTGCCCCAGCCCTGAACCCCCTTCTACACCCAAACTCCCTCCCAGAGCCCACACCCCCTCCTGCACCCCAACCCTCTGCCCCAGGCTCAGCGCAGAGCCCCTTTCCACACTCTGAATCTCCTGGCCCAACCCGTCAGTCCAGAGCCCGCACCCATTCCTGCACTCCAACCCCCTGTCCCAGCCTGGTGACGGTGCGGGAGAGCGAGGGAGGGGGGATGGAGTGAGTAGGGGCGGGGCCTTGGAGAAGGGGCGGGGCAGCCGTGGGGCCTTGGGGCAGGGGTGGGGCAAGGGTGTTTGGGTTTGTGTGATTATTAGGCAGCTGGCAACCCTCAGAACTGCGAGTGGGGGAAGTGCAGCATCTCCCTTGCTGACTTGCTGCTGCCCCTGTGCTCTTGGGATAGGCCAGAGGGCTCCTTGCGGGTTTGTTCTGCTCCAGGGTGTAGACTGCGCTTCCCTGATGCTCAGCCTGGGAGTTGGTGTCTCTCCCTTCCTCCATAGGCTTGATGACTGCCCCCTCCCATGAGCTGGGGCATGGAGGGGCCCAGGGGTTTTATCCTGGGGGAGGCTGGGAGGTGCCCTGTGCTGACATTCAGAGGAGGTTTGTGGCCAGGGGCGCTGGAACAATTTGTACAGTGGGGGTGCTGAGAGCTATTGAACCAAACTGTAAACCCATGGAAACCACTTCAAGCCAGGGGGTGCGGTGCACCCCGAGCTCCAGCACCTATGCTTGTGGCATGAGGGGGGGAGGAGGAGGAAGGATGCATGGTCCTGGGTGATGGAGCTGCCTCTGTCAGCCCATATAGGACCTGGAGTCCCAGCTGCCTCTTGGCAGGGACTTATCCCTGAAGGAATGTGGGATGTGTGAGAGGCTGGAGTGATTCCCAGGGGAGGGGCAGCTGCTGCCTCGCTGGTGAGTCCCTGGCCCCTTTGCAAGGCCTGTGGTTGGCAGGGAGGAATGGGGTACTAGTCTGAGAAAATCCATTGTGTTCTCTGCTAAGGGGGCCTCTAGTCAGTGAGCCCTCGGGGAGCTGTCAGCCCACAAGCACTGGCTGCTGGCAGTGCTCATCCCCTGCGTATTCATGGGATATCCCCACCCCTGCCCGCTTGGCCCTGTCTGCTCCACACCTGCTTGGCCCTGTCTGCTCCACACCCGCTTGGCCCTGAAACTCCTATAGAGGGATAGGCTGTCATGGCCTCTGGCACTGAACCTGTCTCCTTGCTAGAGAATGTGGCCCTGAGGTCTGGGCTTCCTTGCCCTGACTCATGGACTCTGGCAGTCTTAGAGCTCTCTGTGGGAGGAGTGAGGGCTCCTGGGGTAAGAGGCTGGAAGGGCTAAATCAGCAGAGGGAGCTTCCATGGCAGGGCTGGGACAGTTCCCTCTGGCCCTCGCATGCTGGGACAAAGGGAGTCAGCCCTGAGCTGCTGATGGTTGCTTTGCAGGGACATGCATCAATGTCTATGCGGCCGACATCGTGTTCCTGGTGGATGGATCCTCCAGCATTGGGAGGGCCAACTTCCGCATGATCCGAGCCTTCATGGAGGACCTGGTCAGGCCCTTTGTCCATGTGGTCGGTGAGAGCGCGGTGCGATTCGGGGCAGTGCAGTACAGCGACGACCCCAGGTGAGTCCCAATGGTCCTGTTCCCCCCTGCCAGGCACACGGGGTGCGGGAGGCTCCTGCAGCCCTGTCCCTGGTGGGGGCGCCTCTCTGTGCTCCTGGGGGTGGCTCCTGGGGTTCCAGTTGCCAAGGGAGCTCGGGATGCTTGGAGTGGCCGCAGAGCTATCTGCTGGGGGAGGGAGTGCTGCGAGTGCCTCACACCTGCTACTGACAGAGGAGGCCCAGCCTCTGCTCATGGGCACTGTGCTCGGTGCCCCTTGGTAGCCAGTGAAACGCCTTCATTGTCCTAGGCTGGGCAGGGGGAGGGGGAGAATAAGATATCTAATTACCCCCATTGCCCCTGCAACCCCTAGCACACTTTTTAAGGAGCCCCATTACAGATAACCCACTGACCACCTCTGTAGTGTCATTGCCTCGCTTCCGT
This sequence comes from Lepidochelys olivacea, assembly GCF_965140295.1. NCBI lineage: Eukaryota > Metazoa > Chordata > Testudines > Cheloniidae > Lepidochelys > Lepidochelys olivacea. The sequence continues at coordinate 24,264,907 of NC_140417.1, read as the reverse complement.
GGAGCCGCACCCTAGGGATACATGGAAAATGACCCATCCCCTACAGAAACCCTGTGGGTGCCCTGGTAGCTTCCCCTGAGGAAGCATGTGGGCCATGCAGTTACTGTGTAGGGATCCTGCTCAGAGCGGGAGTTGGCTGTGTTGTGGTTTTCCCCCATCCCCCTGGGATTGCGTTTGTCCCCAGGGTCGAGTTCACGTTCTCCCAGCATCCCAATGGGACGGAGGTGAAGAGGGCCATCCAGCAGCTGAGCTACAAGGGCGGGAACACACGCACAGGTGCCGGCCTCCGGTACATCGCTGACAACTTCTTTGGGCCCACTCAGATCCGGGCTGGAGTCCCAAAGGTACCTCTAGAGAGACCCTGCTTATGCCATGGCCAGGGAATGTGAGAGCAAAACGCTGGCCTATCGGTTCTCCTCCAGTGGGGCCAGAGAATGCTGATGGCTAGGCCGGTCACTCGGCTCCCTCTGTGCTGGAGGGGAGCAGAGCTGGGCGCTTGGCAGGAGCGGGTGGGTTGCTACATCCTCTCTTCTTCGAACCCCTGTTTAACATCTATCCAGTTCCAAGTCTTTCTCCATAACAGGGGAGACCATGGGGAGGCAACATGCTCCAGCCCAGTGGGACTGTCTGACTGCTGCTCCCCTTCTTCCCAGTGTGGGCCCCTCCAAACTCAGCTTCTGGGGGTCCCAGTCTCACATCTGCTGTGCTTTGGCTGAGCCAGATGGGGGCACTGGCCTTGGGGCCCTTCCTCCCTGAGGTGGGCCCCATGGCTCGTGTTGAGCCTGGCAGCTGGTGTGGAGTTGGCCAGCCCCCGCCTGACTTGCCCTTGCCCCTTCCTGGCAGGTCTGCATCCTCATCACAGATGGCAAGTCTCAAGATGACACTGAGCAGCCGTCCGTGAAGCTGAAGGCTCAGGGCACTAAGGTCTTTGCTGTGGGTAAGTGACTCCAGGAGCCCAGGGGTGTGTCTGCCTTCATCAGGCTGCTCAGGACTCCCACCGCTGGCCAAAGTGTCCCTTTGGTGCAGGGGAGCTCTAGGAGGAAGGCAGAGCCATGCATCCGTCCTCTGATCTTGGCCAGTGCAGCTGCTGGATGAGAGTGGAAGCACCTGGCCAGGCCTGGAATGAGCCTGATCCTCTAGCATGGGAGGGCAGGGGGAGTGGATGGTACAGGGGTGTGAGGCTAGGGAGCTCTGGCTTGCTGGCCACTGCAGGACATTACAGGGCACTGCAAGGGGGGTGGGAGGTGGGAGAGTCTGAGGCGATGGGCCAAGGGCCCCGGGAACCCAGCACACCATGGCATGTGCTGCAGCTCGCTGTGAATGTCTGACACTGTAGCAGCCAGCTAGGGCGAGTAAGAATGGGGGGGTGCCACTGTGCCAGCCGGTGGATGGAGGGGGACATGGCTCAGGGCATACCTGGGGATTATTCCTAGGAGAGAGACTCACCCGCTCACTGGCTCTCCACCCCCTACAGGGATCAAGAACGCAGACCGCGCGGAGCTCACACGTGTGGCCTCCACTCCCACAGAGGACTACTTCTTCTACGTCAATGACTTTAAGATCCTGGGCACCCTGCTGCCGCTGGTGTCCCAGAGGGTGTGTGCCAGCACCGGAGGGGTCCTGCAGACAGGTAAGGGGCGTGTTGCACCTAGGGCTCTCGGCCTCCCCCCTGCGATGGCTCAGCCCTGGACGTGCTTTGGAATGCCGTGTTTGATCACATCTCTCCTGTCTGCTGTGCCCTTCTAACCCACGAGACCACTACAGCCTGAGGGATTTTGGCAGTCTCCCCACTTGGCTCTGCTTGGCAAGATACTTCTCTTTCTGAGTCTCGGGCACTGGCTGTCGCAGCTGTTTCTGATGCTGCAATGGAAGGGTTAAATTCCACCTTCCCCTGTGTTTCTGGAGATGAGCCCCATCCTGGAAGTACATCCCGGCGTCTAGGGCTCAGTGCTATGTCACGCTGTGGCATTGTTTTGTGGTGATGGGGCGCTGTGTCGGTTCGCTTTGGCCCCACGGTCGCTGCCCTACCCAGTTGATTCCCCCCCACCCAGAAAGTTTGAGTGAGAACGTTTTCATGATTCTCTTCTGATGGCGTCCTTCGCTGTGGCAGAGGCCATCCGTCCCCGAGCGGGCTCCCTGCGTTGGGCAGCTGGGACTTAGAGTCTGCACCGTGGCTCTGTGCGTGTCAGCCCTGGGGAAGGCGGGGTGCCAGCAGGGAGCCTGACTGCTGCTTCCCTTCCCCTAAGGTCCGCGGGTGTACAGCGGCCCATCCAATCTGGTCTTCGTGGAGCAGGCGGTCAACATGCTGAGGATCCGCTGGACTGCGGCGGGTGGCCCGGTCACAGGCTACAAAGTCCAGTATGTGCCGCTCACGGGCTTGGGGCAGCAAGTTACAGCAGAGATGCAAGAGGTGAGAGCTTCCCTTCCCAGCTATGGCCGGAAATCCGCCTGCTGGACAGGCTCGGCAGAGAGGCCAGTGGGACTGAGCTGCCCCCCCTTGCTGGGAAAGGGGGTTTCTCTGGCTGAGGCACATTGGAAAGGGTGTGCCTGCAGCCTGCCCTCTGGGTGAATAGAGCCTGTTGGCTTCTCGTGGCGGCAGCTCTGACTCCTGCTCCAGCACCAAACCCCTTAGGGAAGTGAATGGTGCAAAATCTCATATGGAGCCCACCTGCTCTGTGGGGCCTGGCTCAGTGGGCCATGCCATCTGGACAGCAGGAGGAGGCTGGTGAGCAGGCAGGGTGTTCGATCTCTCTGGCTGAAGAGGAGAATGCCTTTGGGTGCCTTTGAACAGGTCAACCTGAGCCCCGGGGAGACGAGTGCCGTGCTGAGCCAGCTGATAGGAGGGACGGATTATCTGGTCACTGTCATCGCCCAGTATGCCAACAGCATTGGCGAGTCGGTCTCTGGCAAAGGACGCACTGGTGAGTAACCTGCCCTGCTCCCCATCTAAGCAGCACGTTTGACACTCCCCACACTCCCACACCTCGTCCACCTGCCCAGAGCAGGAGCCAGCCTGCACTCCGAGGCTCCCTGGTGACCTCTGAGCCAGGGGGATTCCTGATGGAAGAGCCTGGTGAGCTTGGAGTCCAGCCTGGGGCTAGAAAGGTCAGCTACCATGTCCATGCACTATTGTCTGAGGATGGGCCCCATTACAGGGATAGGGCCTGGCTGAGCCCACCCAACGATGGGACAGGGCTGCTGGACCCGCTTCCAGCTCAGTTTGGGGTGAGTGGGACTCCTCATGCCTGTGACCCTGGCAGGCTTCCCATGGGAATGGGTGACTCCCTCTGGCCTCACCATGTGCTCACTCCATCATTGCCGCCATCTTGGATTCTGTGGCTGGGTGACCGTGCTGGGATGGGATTGATAGGGTGTGAGTGCCGCTGCCGAGCCGGGCACTGGGCTCTCGCGCTGATGGTTTTTGGTGGGTCCCACAATAGCGTTGGCTCTGGGGCGTTGGTGGGCTTGGCAGCGGAGAGATGAACTGTATATGGGGAGTCTTTGAGTCAGGGTTTAGTATCCCGAGGATGCTGCCCAGGGGAGCGTGACAGTTTTAGGGCTGCTCCGGAACATGCTGGGATTTGGCCCCAGACTGGCTAGTGACCGCCCCTGTCCCCTCCTGCATCGCCCCAGGGCAGCTTGCTTTTCTCCTGGCACCAAGGCGCCTCTTGAGCCCGCGCGAAGGGCTGGCGGCTCTCTGGGGCAGGAGTGTGTGAGGGTGATGGCCTTGCCCCCATTCTCTTTCAGGGGCCCTGTCTGGAGTGTCAAATTTCCGAGTGGTGGAGGCTGGGCCGTCCTTCCTCAGACTGGCCTGGGGAGCTGTCTTGGAGAACTTGCAGGGCTACCGGATCACCTACATGGCCCGAGGTGAGGGCGGAGTGCGGGCGATTGGGCCGGGGAGGCGCTGCCTCTCCTGTGGCTCTGCAATGTGGGAACATCCCCCTGGGCTGTGTTCTCTGCCACAGGAGAGCTGCCAGCCAGCCCAGCTACAGACCCTTGTCCCTCATGTGTAGGGTGTGGAGCCTGGATCCATTCCAGGAGGGCAGGGGAATCCAAGCCTGGGCAGGCCTTTCTCCACTGCCCTAGGACTCGGCTGAGTGGGAGGGTTGGAGGAAAATCAGCGAGCACGGATCTCTGCTCCCTTCGCTCTTTGGCTGCACCACCTCCTCCCCACACCCTGTCTGTCCAGCAACTTTGTTAGCCACAAACCCCAAGGAGCAGACAGCTGTGACGTATGAACTCCCTCTGAGGCAGACAGACACAGAGCCAGTTGAATGGCCTCTTGTTCCCATGGGAGGCCGTGCTGTGCCGGGATCAGTGCAGGGCATCCACTGTGCCCAAAGGGGGTGGGTGGTGCTGCCAGGATCTCTGTGATGTGGTGTGTGGTGTTCACGTGGCCGAGTGAAGCCCAGGCACCCCATAGGTGAGAGCGGATTCCAGCCCCAGCTCTCCTCTCGCTGCAGCTGTATTTGTTGTGGGGGAATGTGTGGGCCCAGGTGCTTCTGTATATCCTGTGTGTGTGTGTGGCAGGGGGGAGGGGGTTGGAAGGGGTTGGGTGGGTGTCCTGGGGTGTGGGTGTACAGGACTGGTTTGTGTGTACGGGAGGAGATCAGTACATGTGCTGGGGGTGTACATGTGGAGGTATGTACATGGGGTACAGTGTGTGCTCAGAAGTGTGTGTGTGTGTACAGGGGCTCTCTGAGCATGCTGGGGTTTGGGCAGGGGTATAGATGGTTTCAAGCCCCCCACCCCAGTGCTATTTTCTGTAGGAAGCTGCACCTGGAGCTGCCCCTCCCCAGCCTGCAGCCATCCCAGTGCATGTGGCCCTGGCAGCACTCCCAGTGCGCCTCACCCTACATGCTGCCACACCCGGCTGCCATGGCAGTGCATCTCCCCAGCAGAGAATGCTAGCCCTGAGGGCACAAAACCACTGCTGAGCTCATCTGAACCACCCCTGTGCCCTGCCCAGACCCCGTGCCTAACTGAGGGGGCCAGCTTAGAACTGTGTGTGGAGATTTCCCTGCCATCTTCCCCTCCTTTCATGGCATCTGCAAGGGAGTGCCAGGACTTGCCTACAGCTCCCTGCCAGGGAGTGCAAGCAGGGCCCTTGCTCCCTTTTCCCAGCCCTGCCTGGTTGGGTTGAGCCCCTGATCTTTGTTTAGCTTCTTGCACTGGCTGAGCCCTGCTGCTGGGAATGGGGGCACAGAGCTGGGCTGAACGTACTGAGCGCACACAGCATGTCTGCTCATGCTGCTAGCCATGTGCTTGCACACGTGTGGGAGGCCAAGTGTGTTCTGTGCTGCACGTGCCTGCATGTGCTCCCCCTCGCCAACCCACCTGGGCACCAGAGTGTTCCAGTCCTGACCTACTGCATGAAGGAAAGGCCTGTCTGAAGCCCCACATAGCTTGTGTTCTGCAGCCTGCCCAAGGCTGGGGTGGTGTCCGGCAGCACCAGAGCCCCCTGCCTTCCAATGGATAGTCCCCCCTCGTGCTGGGCCCCACTCATGCCTCGCTGTCTGTGCCCATCCCAGGTGAGGCTCAAGCGGAGGAAATGAGCCTGGGGGCCAACGCTGTGTCTGTCACACTCAGCAATCTGCGCCCCAACACTGACTACATGGTCACACTTCAGCCTATCTCCCAGCGGCAGACAGCAGCGCCGGCCCAGCTAACTGGCCGAACCCGTAAGTACCATCTGCTCAGACAGCCAGAGCCTGGGGCTGCCAGAGAGCATCTGACTGGGTTTTCTTCTGGCCAAAAATGACTTTTTATTTCTTTTTTTTTAAAAAGGAACTTTCTTTTTTTTTTGTAAAATAATTGTCCGATTATTGAAATGTTAGTTTTTCATAGGACTTTTCTCCATATTTTTATAAAAACTCTATCAACATAGTTCTCAAAATCATCATCAACATTTTCTCTTTGCCAAAATCCTGGTTTCCAGGAAGGAACCATGGTTTTCAATAGGCAAAACATTTCTAAAACGCTTTTGATAAAAATGTCAATCCAGCTGTGTGAAAAGTGTCAGGCAAACTGGAAAATGGGCCCACTTCGAACCCGGTGAAATGAACACCACTCCCACATGTTGTGAAATTGTTAGCTTGTGTTTTTTCAACCATATCTAACTCAGGTCAAGTACAAAACGTGCATATCTCAGATGCAGCATAACACCCTTCACTTTGACCCGGGGATTTTTAAATGAAGAAGTGATTTTGATCTCTCTCTCTCTAATCACCTGAGCATAGAATTTTTTGGTAAAGTATCTCTGATGTATTTTGAGACTAGTATTGGATATATGGTTTATGTGACGCAATCCACTTTTAAAATAATGCATGTGTGTGGACTTGCATTTGAAGCTGATTGGTGCATGTCCATGAAGTGCACATGCATCATTCCTGGGTGTATTTTTCTGAAGAGTTTTGTGGGGTATTTATATTTTGAGATTACCGGTGAAGGGAACTGTGCTTATTTAGGGGCAGAGTTAAGGTTATTGTGTCTCTTATGTGAGCTGGCAATGCAGAAGTGGGGCTGGGCTGGGCTGGGCTGGACTCTGCAGTATATTTGGCTGCCTTGCAGGTTGCATGGAGGCTGAGCTCTCTGGGTCTCACATTTGTGCCATGGTTGTGTTTTGTTTGATTCCCTCTCCCTCCAGTGCGTTTGGAAGGGGTGCAGCAGCTGTCGGTTCAGAACATCTCCCAGCAGAGAATGCTGGTGACCTGGCGGGGTGTGAGTGGAGCTACTGGATACCGGGTCTCCTGGGGGCTCCCCTCAGGTAAGTCTACCGGACTAACTAGAGCTCTCTCCCCATCCCAAAAACCAGTGGCAGGGTGCTGTAGACTGAACGGTGGACACGGTTCTCTAGACCTTCTGGCTGGATGGTGGGGTGCTGAGCTGTGGTGCAGGCTCTAAGGAGTGGGTGGGTGTGGGTGGGGGGCTGGCATGCCTTTCTTCCAGCAGAGCAGATACACCCCTCCCATGGGACAGGACTCGTCTGTAGTCAGGTGCATTATGGGGCAGAGGGTCCCAAACTGTGTTCTCTGGAGCACCTGCTGCTGAAGTGTGGAGAGACTGGAGAGTCCAGAGTGGCTGGAGGAGAGGCGAGTGAGGCAGCATGCTGAGGGGAGAAAGGGACCAGGGGGCTGGGCAGGATGCCCAAGACAGAAAGGGACCAAGTGACAGGCAAGCACATACAGGGGGAGAAGAGGAGGGCAGGTGGCAGAGCTGCTTGAGAAGTTGGGGGTGAGGGGAAGAAAGTTTGGGGGCGGGGTGGTGGAATGAGCAAAGGGGGCTGGGGTGATGAACTTCTGTCAAGAGAATCTTTATCACTCTGAAGGCAATTCAGATCCACACCTGCTCTCCTGCTGGGCCTTGTGCCAGTCCTAGGGGTGTAACAGCCTGGGGGAATGGTGGGGAGGGGCCATGCTCCAGGCTCTCTGTCCGTTCTCTGGGAGACTCTGCGCGGCCCTGCTCTTGGAGTACTGGGGATCTCTCCTTCTGCCCCGAGACACACGGAGAACCAGGCCAAATCACACCAGACTGAAAGGGGTCCATGTGTTCCTGGAAATGACCTCACCACGAGCTTTGGGGTTTGCGCAGCTTCTTGGCCAGGTCAGCCACATTGTCTGTACAGAGCCCATTGCTGAATCCCTCCAGGAAGGCCCACACATCTGGGTCACAGGTGCAGGGCCCAGGTCTGCAAACCTCTTGGCATAGAACTCTGGGAGTCCTGCTTGTGGAGGATGGGTAGGATCAGGCCCTGTATGTTAGTCACCTGTGCCTGAGGTGGGGTGGAGTGCAGGGAGTTTTCTTGTTCAATCACCCCCCATGTTCTCTATTAACATGAACAGATTTTACTGACAAAGCCACTTACGGCTGGGTGTGGGAGTAGTGTCAGGATATTTGCTGGCCTTTGGCAGCCCAGAATCCAAAACCTGATGAGATGGGCCTGGGGTATGGCCTGGTGTATGGGGGGAGGCTGGATGCCAGACTAGACTTCATCTGCTATGTCGTAGACGCAAGGATACTGGATTAGCAGCGCGGCTCTGGCCCCGTGCAATCAAGAAATGGGATAGTGGACTGGAAGGGCTGTTGGTCTGGTCTGATGTGGAGTCCCTGGTGTTGCATGGGGCTCTCAGTTGAACGGACGACCTGGAATTGTGCCTTAAACCCTTTTTCTCTGGATTATCTCAGGCCAGGACGTTCGGAAATTTGATGTGGATGCCAGCAAGAATTCCTACCTGCTGACAGGGCTGCAGCCAGACACAGATTACCTGCTGACGGTCATTTCACTCTACGGGCAAGTGGAGGGGCCCCCAGCCTCTATTAGGAGAAGAACAGGTGGGTGCATGGCCATGGGAGAGGCTTCCCACCGCTGAGGGGCAGGAGGCAGGGTCTGTGCCAGGAAGCTGGTGGCTCTTTGGGATAACTGTAGTATTTGTACTCTAGTAGCACCCAGAAACCCCAGTCAGGGCTCTATTGTGCCAAGCCCTGTTTCGATTGTGACACTCCCCAGGAGCGAGGCACCTCACCATCACCTGTCTTTAGCATGAGGAGGTCACGTCTGTGCGTGCTGTGGATCAGCTCCCGGCAGCCACTGGCAGCCCAAGCACTGCCTTCCAGATCCCCGCAGGCCTTGCTCTCTGTACAGGTAGCAATCGGCACACACCAATGCCTGAGTCCTCAGAGCGTGCAGTGCACCGTCCGGCCCCTGATTCACCGGCCACCTAGAATTACCAGGCCTGCTGTTCCCAAAGGAATCGTATGCACCAGCTTGTCAGCTCAGGAGCAGCACTTTGCTTAACACACAGCACTGAGATATATTGATAATGAAAACTAGAACAGAGATTCCTGTAATAGTGAGTAAGGGTATCAGAAATAAATGGTTACATACAAAACAAAATCATCACCAGCTTTCTAGGTAACTACATTAACAACTTCTCCTCCTGTCTGAAGAAGCAGATCTTGCCCAACATGCTTTCCAGTGTTGTCAGCCAAGCCTGATGTAGACCCTTCTTTCATGAAGTAAACTCACGGTCTGTTAGCTTCCTAGGTGAAGGATGCCAGGGTGTCTTTATTAGAGCAAATTTTTGATGTGCTGTAATGATGCTGGTTCTGCCAGGACCCAACTGAGAGTGTCAATTCAGGACAAATTGCTTAAAGCAGGGCAGTTACAGCCCAAGGCTGGGGTTTCTATGCACACCAAGGCAAACCAAACCAGCCAGCCAGAGAAGACTTTGGTTTTACCCCACTGGTTAACCACAAGTCACACAAGCAATTCCCTTAGACACTCCAGTTTCCCAGTATCACCACCAGTGCCACTCGTTATGGGGACAGATGGTTATGAAAACCAGTACCCCAGTAAAAGAAAAAAGGTTCTCTCGATCCCAAAGCACCAAGCCCCAGACCCCGGTCAATATACAAGTTAGATCTTACCCACAAATCATGCTGTTGCTAATCCTTTAGAATCTAAAATCTAAAGGTTTATTCATAAAAGGAAAAAGAGATGGATGAGAGCTAGAATTGGTTAAATGGAATCAATTACACACAGTAATGGCAAAGTTCTTGGTTCAGGCTTGCAGCAGTGGTAGAATAAACTGCAGGTTCAAATCAAGTCTCTGGAGGACATCCACAGCTGGGATGGGTCTTTCAGTCCTTGGTTCAAAGCTTCAGTGTAGCAAAGTCCCTCCAGAGGTATGAAGCAGGACTGGAGACAAGATGGAGGAGCTGCAGCAGCTTTTTATATTCTCTTGCCATGTGGTCTCTGCTTTCTTTGTTCCAAAGACAAGCTGTCTCTCACGTGGCCTGGAAAAACCTCAGCGTTCTGACATAGGCATGTCCCTGCACACCTTGCTGAGTCACAAGGCATGTCTGCCTTCTCTCAATGGGTCAGTTGTACAGCTGATGGTCCTTAATGGGCCATCAAGCAGGCTAAGCAGAGCTGACACCAACTTTTCTGGGGTGTCACACAGAAGCATAAGTTTTTGAAATACAGACAGTATAGAGCCAATATTCATAACGTCAACTATAAAAATGATACACACATACAGATTGCATAATCATAACCAGCAAACCATAACCTTTTCTGGGACACCTCGATTCATAGATACTATGGTTAGAAGGGACCATTATGATCATCTAGTCTGACCTCCTGCACAATGTAGGCCACAGAATTTCACCCACCCACTCCTGCAAAAAGCCTCTCACCTATGTCTGAGCTATTGAAGTCCTCAAATCGTGGTTTAAAGATTTCAAGTAGCAGAGAATCCTCCAGCAAGTGCCCCGTGCCCCATGCTACAGAGGAAGACGAAAAACCTCCAGGGCCTCTTCCAATCTGCCCTGGAGGAAATTCCTTCCTGACCCCAAATATGGCAATCAGCTAAACCCTGAGCATATGGGCAAGATTCACCAGCCAGATACTACAGAAAATTCTTTCCTGGGTAACTCAGATCCCACCCCATCTAATATCCCATCACAGGCCATTGGGCCTATTTACCATGAATATTTAATTACCAAAACCATGTAATCCCATCATACCATCTCCTCCATAAACTTATCGAGTTTAATCTTAAAGCCAGATAGATCTTTTGCCCCTACTGCTTCCCTTGGAAGGCTATTCCAAAACTTCACTCCTCTGATGGTTGGAAACCTTTGTCTAATTTCAAGTCTAAACTTCCTGGTGGCCAGTTTATATCCACTTGTTCTTGTGTCCACATTGGTATTGAGCTTAAATAATTCCTCTCCCTCTCCGGTATTTATCCCTCTGATATATTTATAGAGAGCAATCATATCTCCCCTCAACCTTCTTTTGGTTAGGCTAAACAAGCCAAGCTCCTTGAGTCTCCTTTCATAAGACAGGTTTTCCATTCCTCGGATCATCCTAGTAGCCCTTCTCTGTACCTGTTCCAGTTTGAATTCATCCTTCTTAAACATGGGAGACCAGAATTGTACACAGTATTCCAGATGAGGTCTCACCAGTGCCTTGTATAATGGTACTAAAACCTCCTTATCCCTACTGGACATACCTCTCCTGACGCATTAGCTTTTTTCACAGGCATATCACATTGGCAGCTCATAGTCATCCTATGATCAACCAATATTCCAAGGTCCTTCTCCTCCTCCGTTACTTCTAATTGATGTGTCCCCAGCTTACAACTAAAATTCTTGTTATTAATCCCTAAATGCATGACCTTACACTTCTCACTATTAAATTTCATCCTATTACTATTACTCCAGTTTACAAGGTCATCCAGATCCTCCTGTATGATTTCCCGGTCCTTCTCTAAATTGGCAATACCTCCCAGCTTTGTATCATCTGCAAACTTTATTAGCACACTCCCACTTTTTGTGCCGAGGTCAGTAATAAAAAGATTAAATAAGATTGGTCCCAAAACCGATCCCTGAGGAACTCCACTGGTAACCTCCCTCCAACCTGACAATTCACCTTTCACTAGGACCTGTTGTAGTCTCCCTTTTAACCAATTCCTTATCCACCTTTCAATTTTCATATTGATCCCCATCTTTTCCAATTTAACTAATAATTCCCCATGTGGCACGGTATCAGATGCCTTACTGAAATCTAGGTAAATTAGATCCACTGCGTTTCCTTTGTCTAAAAAATCTGTTACTTTCTCAAAGAAGGAGATCAGGTTGATTTGGCACGATCTACCTTTTGTAAAACCATGTTGTATTTTGTCCCATTTACCATTGACTTCAATGTCCTTAACTACCTTCTCCTTCAAAATTTTTTCCAAGACCTTGCATACTACAGATGTCAAACTAAGAGGCCTATAGTTACCTGGATCACTTTTTTCCCTTTCTTAAAAATAGGAACTATGTTAGCAATTCTCCAATCATACGGTACAACCCCTGAGTTTACAGATTCATTAAAAATTGTTGCTAATGGGCTTGCAATTTCGTGTGCCAATTCCTTTAATATTCTTGGATGAAGATTATCTGGGCCCCCCGATTTAGTCCCATTAAGCTGTTCGAGTTTCACTTCTACCTCAGATATGGTAATATCTACCTCCATAGCCTCATTCCCATTTGTCATGCTACCATTATTCCCAAGATCCTCTTTAGCCTTATTAAAGACTGAGGCAAAGTATTTGTTTAGATATTGGGCCATGCCTAGATTATCCTTGACTTCCACTCCATCCTCAGTGTTTAGCGGTCCCACTTCTTCTTTCTTTGTTTTCTTCTTATTTATATGGCTATAGAACCTTTTACTATTGGTTTTAATTCCCTTTGCAAGGTCCAACTCTACTTGACTTTTAGCCTGTCTCACTTTATCCCTCCATGTTCTGACCTCAATACAGTAGCTTTCCTTGCTGATCCCTCCCATCTTCAACTCCCTGTATGCTTTCTGCTTTTTCTTAATCACCACTCTGAGATGCTTGCTCATCCAGTTTGGTCTACAACTTGTGCCTATGAATTTTTTCCCCTTTCTCGGGATGCAGGCTTCCGGTAGCTTCTGCAGCTTTGATTTAAAGTAATCCCAGGCCTCCTCTGCCTTTAGATCCATAAATTCTTCAGTCCAATCCACTTCCCTAACTAATTTCCTTAATTTTTGAAAGTCAGCCCTTTTGAAATCAAAAACCCTAGTTGCAGATTTATTTCTGTTTATCCTTCCGTTCAGTTTGAACTGAATTAGCTCATGATCACTTGAACCAAGATTATCCCCTACAACCATTTCTTCTATGAGGTCCTCACTACTCACCAAAACCAAATCTAAAATGGCATCCCCTCTAGTCAGTTCAGCAGCTACTTGATGAAGGAATCCATCAGCTATCGCATCTAGGAAAATCTGAGCCCTATTATTATTACTAGCACTTATCCTCCAGTCTATATCTGGGAAGTTATAGTCTCCCATGATCATGCAGTTTCCATTAGTATTTACTTTATTAAAAACATTAAAAAGGGCTCTATCCGTATCCAAATATCCGTACACCCCAAGCACTATCCCAGGGGAGGCTCTAATAGTTTTCTTCCCCAATGTAATTTTTGCCCAGACGGACTCGGTCTTACCCATTGCATCGCTTCTTATTTCTTATTTAGAAATTTATTATTTGACCCCCTTTATATAGGATTTGGTGCCACTGCAGGACCTTGGTTGCAACCGTGATCTATACGGTCTCAGTTCAAGTCCATAACGTCACATGTGCACTTCAAGTATTGTTCTCCCTGCCCACGCTTTACTTCTTCCTGTTGCTTTTTCCTTGCTGAAGCCTTTGCAACCCTTTGTCTGCATTCCGTTCAGCCGGCTGAGGGGAGACCCAATGTGAAGCAGACAATACTTAATATCCATGTAAGCAGCTAGACAGAAACATTTCTTGACTGACGGAAAACCTGTTTTTTCATCTTTGCGGATGACCAGTCCCCTTGACTTGACCTAGAGAACATAATTTTCAGTGTATGTACATAACAACTTCTTACGAAACCTCTGTACATGCGTTTCCCGATACTGATGATGAGTGCGACACTGGCTTTTGTTTGTGACCTCGCACGGCACTCTTTGGTGAACTAGAAGTTATGTACCAGATCCAGGAGATCCCCATAAGCCCTGTGCACCCCCTCTGTGCTCCTTGCTAGTTGGCAAGAAGAGATTCTTGTGTCACGCAGATAAACACCCATGGACATGCAATGAAGAGAGAGGTCAAGGCCCCAAGAGCTTATGCTCTGAGAATGTCCAGAGGGCTGACAGGACAAGCAGCTGGGGCAGCACAAAGTACTAGCAATGCACATGGCCCCAGGCTTGGCTGGTGTCCCTCTCATGGGAGAGCGATGCACAGGGGGAGACAGCAGCTCTGCATCCTGGTGTGGCTGGGTGCGGATTGATATGGTACTGAAGGGATCCTGGCTGAGAGAGCGCTTTGTAATGTCCACAAAGCGGGATGAGGTGGCACCTACAGTCGAGTGGGGAGGAGGCTGGGACTGGGGCTGCTCCTGCAGAAACAGTCCTGACAGTACCCCTGCTGGTTGCCCCCAGCAGTACCATCCCTGGTGCCCTTGGCCGGGTCTCCAGGGGGTTAATGCCATTCTCCAGGCCAGGGCACCGTGGCCTTTCCTTTCCCACAGGTCTCTGGGGAGGGAGGCCCCTATTGTAAGGGGGGCTCAGCCCTGGGAGTGCCCCCATGGCACAGATATTTCTGGACACATTCTAAAGCAGAGGGAGATGGGGAGTTATTTTTCCCTGTGTCTTTTTCTGGCTGGGAGCGTCAGTTGTTCCAGGCCTGGCTCTTCATCCCCTCTCTTGGCATAGTGGCTCTCTTGCCAGTGCAGCCCTCCAGCTTGCCAGCCCTGCAGACTGAATCCCTACTCAGAGCAGGCTCCGCCAAGGCAGTGCCAGAGCTGGCTTCCCCCATGAGCTGCCAGGGAAGGACCCTCCCTTGGGGAGGGTATGCAGCCCAGCTGGGGAGTAATTAGCGACAGCTGTGGTGGTGGGTACTGGACTGAGGCCCACCACCTCACTTCCCAAAAGGCTACTCTGGCGGGGTGCCCAGCTTTAGGCTCAGCTTGAGAGATGGATTTGGAAGCCTAAGTGTTTCCCTTCGGTGGGCGCCAGGCTCTGTCGAGAGCCTTCATTCCGCTGAGCTCAGCCTGGCCGCCTGTCTCTCCTTCCTCTAGAAACAGGCATAGTCCAGTCCCTGAGGACCGTCATTCTGGGCCCAACTTCCATCCAGGTGGCCTGGAATATCATCCGCGATGCCCGTGGTTACCGGCTGGAGTGGAGAAGAGCAACAGGTAGGCTGGCCAGGTCCCCAGGGCAGGGAGTGGGGAAGGCTACTGGAGAGGCTGAAATGCCCTGTGTCTGCGTGGGGGTAGGGTGATAGATCCCCATCCCGGATCTCCACAGGCTCAGCTGGGCTCCAGGTCTGGCTCACAGGCCAGCCAGGTTCAGGGGGATCCAGCTGCTGGTGCAGGAGTCCCTGGGAGGATGAAGGGGAGGAGAGGTGCTGAGATTCAGGGCTGGGAAGCAGCAAGTGACTGCCTCATTTCCGCCCCCCCCATCCCATTCTGGTTCTCAGGTGCTGACCCCCCACAGACTGTGTCCCTGCCCACCAACATCAACAGCTACCAGCTCACTGGCCTGCAGCCAGCCACGGACTATCGCATTACCCTCTACACCCTGTATGACGGGAGGGAGGTGGCCACACCCGTAACCATCTCCCAGACAGGTGAGTGAACGCCCCTGGGCCCACCTGGGTGGAGTGGGCAGAGGAGGGTTCCCAGAGCCTAGAGGTGCCCAGTGCACCATGCAAGTGGCTCTGTGACATCCTACCAGCGTTTTTTGGGATGGGTAGCCCTCCAAGTGAGTGACATCCCCAGCACAGGGCCCCTGCTCTTCTCCCGGCTCACTCCGCTGGGCTGTGGCATGGCAGCATGGGTGGAGTCATTGCTGAATGCTGGGCCCTCTGCCAGGCCCAGACTGTGTGGGGCTAAAAGACCCGCCCCCTTCCCTGGAGGCTCTTTGACTGTAGGTTTTCAAAGGAAGCGACTTGGGTGCTGGGCAAACAGTGATCAAACAGATCCCTGCCCTGCCCTTTCCCCTACACTGGAGCCTCCGTCCATTCAGCAACGGGGGTGCCAGGAACCCCATGGACTGAGCGAGGGCAGGATCTCCTGGCCCTGCCAGGCCTGCTCTGACTGTTCCATAGGTCTGTGGTGCCCTGCCCCTCCTTCCAGTGCTCCTTGGTGTCCCCAGGCTGTGCCTGCCCAGCTGTGAGCCATGGCGTTAGCGCTGTCTTGTCTTGCAGGAGCGGAGCCCCCAGTGGGCAGCATTTCTGACCTGCGGGTCATTGATACCGTGGGGAAGAGGATCCGGCTGGCCTGGACTGGGGTCCCGGGTGCCACTGAGTACAAGATTGTGCTGCGCAGCTCCCAGGGTGAGTCTCCAGCGGGGAGCCAGTGCTTGGGGGCCACAGGGGAGTTGTGGCTGCAGGCTGGACTCCAGACCCGTCCAGAGCTGACTCTCTGGAGTGCCACCTGCCTCCTGACTGGCATCTGAGGCCCAGTGGTGGGGGGAGTGGGACAGGCCAGAGCCCCGGAGAACACACCGTGGTGTCTAGCTACCCAGTGGAGGCTAACTGCAGTCGTGGGAATGACCCCCGCACAGACAGTTAGAGATCCACCCCACACCAGTGCTTCTGCAAAGCAGCCCTTCAGTCCTCTATCTCCCGATCCTGCTGGGAGGACGGGTGGGAGCTTGTTCGCTGTTTACAGGGCCGGCTCTAGGCACCAGCAAAACAAGCAGGTGCTTGGGGCGCCCATTTCTAGGCGTGGCAGTCCAGCGCCGGCCATGCCGCCCCTAGAAATGTGCCCCTGCCGCCCCAGCTCGCCTCCACCCGCTCCCCTGAGCGCACCGCTGTCGCTCTGCTTCTCCTCCCTCCCTCCCAGGCTTGCCGCACGCCAAACAGCTGTTTCGCCCGGCAAGCCTGGGAGGGAGGGAGGAGAAGCCAAGCGACGGCGCTCGGGGGAGGCGGCGGTGGCGGAGTGGAGGTGAGCTGGGGCGGGGAGCAGTTCCTCTACCCCCCCCCATTACTTCCTGCGCTCCCTCCCCCCCCCTCCGCTCTGCCTGCTCCCCTGAACACGCTGCCTCTCCCTCGCCTGGGGAGGGAGCAGGGAGAAGTGGAGCGGCGGCGTGTTCAGGGGAGCGGGGGAGCGGAGGTGAGCTAGGGCGGGGGGTTGCGGCGGGGGAGCCGCAGGAAGCAATGGGGGGGGGGGGAATGTGGCACGCCCGGGGGAGGAGGCGGGGCTGGGGATTTGGGGAAGGGGTTGGGAAGGGGCGGAGCTGGGGGTAGGGGGACATGGGAAAAAAAAAAAAGCGGGGACAGCCAAAAATGTTTTTGCTTGAGGCGGCAAAAATCCTAGAGCCGGCCCTGACTGTTTAGTTGGCTGGCACTAGCCCTGTGCTGAGTGCTTGGGAGCAGCTGGCTGAGATTCTGAGGTAGATGCTAAATCTGAGACCGCAGGTTTTGATGGCATTAAGTCTGTGAGTGACTAAAGCCCACAGTGCAGTGCCCCCGGCTTCCCCCTTTCTCCTTGGTGCTGAGATTTGGCTGTTCACTGCAGTGCATTCTGCGCTGTCCCTCCATTCAATTCTCTGTGTGCTGCACGGGCTTGTGTTGAGGCTGCACTGAAGCTGTGATGGGGGAGCCTGGTAGGGGCCAGCTGGGACTTTTGTCCCTGGGGAATTGAAAGAGGCAGCTTGGATTAGTGGCACAAACCCATTAGCAGGATGCTTTTGCCAAAACAAGCAACACTGAAATGGTTAAGAGTTATCATGTACAATGTTATCATTAGGTTCCAGTGTCAACAGTACATGCTCATGTGAATAGAGCAGTTCCCACCTCTGAGCTATTGTTTCAGGCTGCTGGCAGACTCAGGCAGGCGTTGCTGTCTGCTACCCTGGGGTCACAGTTTGAAGGTTTCTCTTGCACTTGTCAGGCTACAGCTGAATTGTGTGACACAGAACTGATGCCGTGAACTGGGAGCACGTGTTCACAAACTCATGCTCAGTAGTGGGGGGAGTTACCAGTCCCCAGTCCACTAGCCTCAGCTGCTCTAGCCACCCCTGGCCTGGCATTCCTCCAGAGCACCATTGGCCGGGCACCTACTGGTGTGGCCACCCTCTGCTGGGTGATATGGAATGGTATGTGTGATTCCAGGCCATGCAAGTGGGCTCTGAGGGAAGTGCGCTCACCCTGTGGGTGGGGGTGCAGTGCTTTGTACCTGGGTCTGAGGGTAGCAGGGATGTCACAGAGGGACTCTGTCATAGCTGATGTGACATCAGAGCTGGAGGGAGCCCTTAGCCTCCCCATTCCTGTCACCCCTGCAGATGGCACTGACAGGACCAGGCAGATCCCAGGCACCCAGACCATGCTGGAGCTCGAGGACCTGAGAGAGGAGGTCACCTATGTAGTGCGTGTGTCAGCCCTGATTGGCAGGCGTGAAGGCAGCGCCGTCCCCATCAGTGTCCGGATCGGTGAGTGCCAGCTAGCCCCGGTGGGTGGGTGGGACCTGAGGCCCCAGGGAGGATAGGCTAGAGTGAGTGTTCTCCTCCCATGGAGCTGGCCCCAGGCAGTCAGATGGGATTTCTTACTAGCAACCCTGGGGGCTCTGCCGGGGGCATGGGTGGGAGATGGGCTCTTGTCCCTTCACACAGGGGTCGGTCCCTCTTTCCCTAGCTCCTTTCCCATGCTCCCTCCCCCAGCAGCAGGCTCAGCAGTCATCAGCTGGCATTCAGCACAGCCAGCAGTGTCTCTCTAGAACAGACACACAGGGGTGCTCATGAGCCCTGGACACTGCACCCAGCCCCACTCTATGAGCTGTGCGTGCTATGTCCGATATTACCCCCACTCCGGGGGCCTGGTCGCTGCATCTCCCTTGCCCAGGGGCTGGGAACGCTCCCTTTTCCCCTGGGGCAGTCATGCCTGCTCCCCGAGCAGGCTTTGGTCCAGGCCCCTTGGGCTTGCTCTGACTGGGGGGTTCCCTTGTGTGTTTATGGCAGAGCCGTCAGTGAGCAGCGTGTCCAACCTGCAAGTGGTGCCTGTGGGTGTGGGCCGTGTGCGGCTTCTGTGGAGTGCCATGCCCAGGGCCACTGAGTACAAGCTGGTGATCACCAACAGGCAGGGTAAGAGCTGGCCTGCAGCGTGTGGGCATGGGTGTTGGATAGGCTGTGGTATGGGGGCCATACCTGCTGGTACCCACTTCTCTGCCTGGCAGAGCTCTGCTGCGCAGGGGTGTCTGCTGAGGCACCTGGAGGGACGTCAGAAGAACACGGATAAAAGGTGGGCAGAATGGGGGGCTGTGACTGAGCAGGGCAGAGGGGAAGGGCCTGTAGGCAGCTGTGACTGGGCAGGGCGGAGGGGTTGGGAGTTATGAGGGGGAGCAGGACATGGCTGTGATGGGGGTTTTTGTACTGGGCAAGCCTGGCATGCACCAGTACATTAGGGCCATCTCCCCTGGGAGCGTCAGGGTGTCTGAGAGCCCTTCCCCATGCCGCAGTAGCCGTGCTGTGGGAGCCTCGCTCCTTGCTGGGGCGCAGAGGCCAACTCCCCAGTGCTCTCCCTTGCTGCAGATGGCTCAGAGGAGACCAGGCGCATCCCCGGCAACCGGAATTTCTTTGAGCTGCAGGATTTGAAGGAAGGAGTCACATACCTGGTGCAGGTGACAACCCTGGTGGGCAGCCAGGAGAGTGACCCTGCCACTATCACTGTCCAGCTGGGTACGTCTGCATGGGAACCTGTGCAGGGGCATGGCTTAGCACCTGGGGGGGCACCAAGCTAGCTCAGCACTTGGGCTGAATGGTCCAGCTCTCCCAGCAAGCCTGTGAGGCTGAGTGTCACCACTGCGGGGCGTCCGGCTCTCCCAGTGAAGGCTCTGGGTATGCAGCCCTTGGTTAGCACCTGCATTTGTTCCTGCCCTCTGGCTGGGCTGATTGCGGAGACCGGGCATGACAGACAAGTCTCTGGGGTCCAGGCTGACACAGTCTCCGGCCCTGCAGATCCCCCATCTGTGGGCAGCGTCACCAACCTGCGGGTGGCTGAGATCAGACCCAATCAGCTGAGGGTCTCATGGAGTGGGCTTCCTGGGGCGAGTGGCTACAAGTTGACATGGCGGGCGAGTGATGGTAGGTGTACTGAATGCATGTGGGCTCAGGTGGGCCATTGAGGTGAGACTATCCAGACTGGCTCCTTGCCTTGGGAGATGCCCCCGTTACCCGTCTGCCTCTGCTAGGAGGCACCAAACTGCAGCATGATCTAGCAGTTGGAGCAGGGGACTGGTGTCTGTGCCTGGCTTCTTGCTTAGAGCTGGTGACAGGACCCCCTTGCTCACTGGCAGCCCAGAGCTTGAAGTGCCTTTGGCCTGGGGTATGTTGCTGCCCCAACCTATTCTAGGGCCAGCGGGACTGGCTGTGCCATAGGTGGGAATAAGCTACAGCCTCACAGAGCAGATCCTGCTGCCGGAGATTTGCAGGCCAGTGCCTGCTGCAGGCAGGGTGGGGCTTGGTTTGGCCATTCCATGCTCAATGGCCTGTGCTTGGCTAACCCACCATTCATTGTTTGAGGAGACCCCATCCTGCTGCTCCCTGGGGAGAGCACAGACTGGAATCCTGGCCCCTGCTGCTTCCAGATTGGTGGCTCACCTCCAAATGGCAGCTGCTGTTGCCATTCCCTCCCCGCTGGATTGGCCGTGGTCCTCCCTGGTTGTCGCAGCATCTTGGCCTGGGGGGTGTCCCTGTCACGGAGTGTGGGGGAGTCCAGGCCCTGCACCCCTCTTCCTGGGATTCACTGAGACTCTCAGCCAGCCAGTAAAACAGAAGGTTTATTGGACAACAGGAACACAGTCCAAAACAGAGCTTGTGGGTACACCCAGGACCCCTCAGTCAAGTCCTTCTGGGGGAGCAGGGAGCTTAGACCCCAGCCCTGGGGTTCCCTGTGTTCCTCCACCCAGCCCCAAACTGAAACTAAACCCACCCAGCAGGTTCCTTGCTGCAGTTTCCGTCCACATTCCTGGCAGAGGTGTCACCTCCCCCTCCCCCTCCTGGCTCAGGTGACAGGCTCTCAGGTCTCCCATCCCCAGGGCACATTCCCAGGTCAACACTCCCCCCTCCCTGCTGCGTCACATCATCACAGTCCCTCCCGCAGCATCTTAGCCCGCTCCGCCCTCCCAGACCTGCCCTGCCTATGAAATCCAACCCCTGCAGCTTGTGTTTCTCTCCCGCAGGCCAGGAGATCTCCCGGGTCCTGCCAGCCGACAGGACCTCCTTCAGCATCGAGGAGCTGCAGGCTGGGGCCGTCTATGTCATTGGGGTCTCGGCCCTGGTTGGCAGCAGGGAAGGCAGCCCTGTCACCATTGCTGCTAGAACAGGTGAGGCCTCGCCTGGCCTCAGGGTGTAGCTCCTCCCTGCCCCTTGTGACTCTGTGCGATACTGATCTCTTAGTAACCCAGGTCTCCTGTGTGCCCTCTGTCACAGCTCCGGAGCAGGTGGGGATGGTCTCCAGCCTCAAGATCCTCTCGTCCAGGAGCAATGTTGTCCGGGTCACCTGGGTTGGAGTGCCTGGGGCGACAGCCTACAAGGTGGTGTGGAGCCGTCGAGATGGTAAAGTACCCAGCCAGGTCAACACGCTGCCTGTGGTGCCCACATCCCCAGACCTCTGCCCAGCTCTGTCCTGGCTGTGCTGGGAGCTCCGGGAATCCTGTGGTTGCCCTGGCCTGCAGATCCCATCACGCCACTCCTCTTGTGCTCTTAGGACAGAAAGCCTTTGCCTCCAGCCCTGGAGTCTCTTCTCTGACTGGCACAAACCTTGGAGTTGGGCATCATGAGATGAATCTCTCCCTCCCCTGATGAGATGGGATCACTCGCCATCATCAGCTAGTGGAGAGCCTGGCTCTGTCCCCCCCCTCTGGGCACCTGGAGTGAGGCTGGCATCCTTGCTGGCTCTGCCCCTTCTGGGTGCCATGTTAACCCTCTGTTCCTTTGCAGGGGGCTCTGAGTCGAGCGAGGTGGTTTCTGGTGACACCAGCTCCTTTGACATACTCAACCTGGAGGGTGGGGTCAGCTACACCGTGAAGGTCACAGCACTGATTGGCAACCGCGAGGGTGACCCTGTCTCCATCGTCGTCACCACACGTAGGTGCTGATGCCTGGCCATGGGAGTCTTGGATCCCTGCTGGGCTTAGACTGGGCTGTGGGTGGAGTTGGTGACTTCCATTGTCCAGGGTCCCCTGACCCTGGGCAGTGCCCTCCCAGCGGGGTGTGGGCAGGGAACTGGAACTCCCATCTGCTCCTTGCTCTAAGATCTGTGGCCTGAGCTGGTGGGCAGTGCCTGTGAGAGCTGGAGGTGATGATGCCTGTGCCAGAGAATTAGCAGCAAGTCTGCCCCGGCAAGAGTTGCCCATGCAGCCCAGAGAGCTCTTCCCAGGCCCTGTGACACAGCTCCAGCCCTGCCAGAACCTCTCCGATCCCTGACAGAGAGCTGAGGAACCCCGCCCAGTGCTCCCCATCCTGCCCATGTGAGCCAGGACACCCAGATCCCAGTGGGGAGCCTTTCTGTGCACCTGGTTTGACAGCTGCAGCAAGACCACTACGCCCCTGACCCTGTCCCTCTGTGTTGCTGCCCCACAGCGGCAGAGGTGGCCCCAGCCCAGCCTGTGGGGAACCTGCGGGTGATTGACTCCTCGGAGCAGCGCATTCGCCTCACCTGGAGCCCAGCGCCGGGCAGCACCGGGTACCGCCTGAGCTGGAGGCCAGCAGATGGTGAGCTCCTTCCCCACCTTCCCCGCAGCTCTCCTGGCACGCCCTGCCCTGTTTAACCCCGTCTCTCCCCTGGGGCAGGAGGGCCGGAGAGGAGCCAGCTGCTCGCCCCCAACGTCAACTCCTATGACATCGAAGGTCTGGAGGCGGGAGAGCGCTATGAGATCCGGATCACCAGCCTGGTGGGCAGCCGGGAGAGCGAGACTGTGGGCATCGCTGCCAACACTGGTATGGGCAACTCTCCCACAGGCCAGCCCCATCTCACCCAGTGCAGGGTCTGAGGGCCTGGAAGGGAACCTCCGACCACGGCTGTTCACTGGCATATCATCGGGGGGGTGGGATGGGACAGGTTTTGCCCTCTCTGGAGTCTGAGACTACCTTGCGGGCGTCTCTCTTAAGGGGAGCCCAGTTCTGCCCCCTGGAGACCCTGTCTGGCTGAGCCATGTCTGGACCCAGGGGGCCACCCTGTGGTGAAATGCAGAAGTGCGCTTCCCCGACCCCTCCTCCCTTGCCTGATGGTTGGGTTTGCTCCCCACGCCCTCACCCACTGTTGGTGGGGGTTGGGGTGACACCAGTCCCTTGGGCTGGAGTGGGAGGCACACTCTACACCCTATTCGTTCCTGCCCTTCCAGCACCTCTGGGCCGAGTCACCAGTTTCCGGGTGACGGAGACCCGAGATGATTCTGTGACCTTGGCCTGGACTCCGGCTCCCGGGGCCACTGGCTACCTCCTCACCTGGAAGCTGCCCCGAGGTAATGAACAGATTTCCAGCGCGGCTGCCTCTGGGGCTGCAGAGCTACAGCAGGGACACCTAGAGCCTGCATGGAGCTGCGCCCCATGGCTGCCTGAAGAAAGGGCCCCCCTGAAGAGATAGGAACCCCCCTTCCGTGCTGGGCCACAGCTAGCCCCCACCTCTGGGACTCCCTTGCTTGCCCAAAACAAGGTCTGCAGAAGTCCTGGTAAGGCTGTGCAAAGCCCTAGAGGAAACCCAGGCTCAAGGCCAGCGAACTGAAGTGAGTTTGGGGCTCAGCCCCCCCTTAGTGGGCAGGAGCCCAACTCCCCCAGCTGGCAGCCTGCTCCAGACAGGCCAGGTCACTGCTGGGAATGGGGACCTGCTGGGGGGTCGCTCTGCGGCAGGGTGAATGGGGTGGAGCTCTCTGGCCTGAGCCCAGTCTGGAAAGAGGGTCTCTGTTTCCATTGCTGTGGGATCTTGACCATCCCCAGTTCAAATACCCCTTCAAAGAGAGACAGCACTGAGCAGAGAGGTGGGAGGCAGAGGGGATGGGTAGCAGGGCCCACACTAGGGCCATCTCCCTCAGACCCTGTCTATGCTGAGGTCCCTTGTCCCTGTTTGGGTTAGAGGGAGGCGAGACACAGAGGACACTGCCCGGGTCAGCAACTTCCCACCAGGTGTCGGGGCTGCGGCTGGGGCACAGATACCTCTTCACCATCCGGCCGCTGTTCGGGAGCGCCAAGGGCGAGGAGTCCACCCTCACCGACCGCACAGGTAAAGGGCAGCCTGGCTGGCTCCCAGGACCAGTCCGGCTCCAGTTCGGCTGTGCGAGGGGTAGGGACTGGACTGTGGGGCCTTGCTCCATTGGGGCACTTAGCGGTTTGGGGCTTAGCCTGGTCGCTGTTGGGACAGAGGCTCTCACTAGCCAGCTGGCATCTCCGCACGGCAGTGAGGCCTCAACTGGAGCCTGCTACCGCTTGGGTCTTTTTGGTGGCTGTGGAGGCTTCCTCAGCACTCACTGCCCCTGATCCTGAGCAGTGGGGCAGCAGGCAGGAGCCTGCCCTGCACACAGGGGAGTGGCCCTCCAGAGCAGAGGTGCGGGGAGCAGCTCCTCCGTCAAACCCACCCACAGGAGGTGAGCTGCCCTGGGCTTTTCTTCCTGTCCCCCTGCCTCTCAGGGGCTCCCTCATCTCCTTCTCCTGTGCAGTTTGCAGGGATGCTCGTGGTGACATCATCTTCCTAGTGCATGGCACCCGGGACAGTGCCTACAGCACCGAGGCCGTCCGAGCCCTGCTCTCCAACACCGTCTCAGCGCTGGGCCAGCTGGGCCCTGATGCCGCCCAGGTACTGGGGGGCAGGGCTGGCCTGGGAGCAGAGCTCTGGTTCTCCCCACTGATGTGGAGGGGTGGAACGTGCACCCTGCACACATACCCCTTGTTCCTTCACCTGCCCTGGGGGCTGCCTTGGGCCATCCTGTCTCTCCCCTTCCTCCGCCCTGGGGCTGGTCCCACCCCTTCTTGGGACCACATCATGGCTGTGATCTCAGTGGCCTGGCTGACCTCTTGCTTTCTTCCCCAGGTGGGCCTGGTGATCTACAGCTACCGCAGCATCCCGTGGGTCCTGCTGAATCGCTCCAGTGACCTGGGCACTGTCCTGGAGCGGATCCGCACCATGCACTATGAGGAGCCCAGCGGCAATGCCCTGGGTAAGGGGCACCATGCCTGCAGCCTGGGCTCCCCCATGGTGCCCCATGGTGCCCGCTATGGGGTGGGGGTGATGCCAGCTTTGGATGTCGTGCTTCTTCGATGCCACAGTGCCAGGGGATGAGGACAGAACACTGTCTGGGGGGGGCAGGAAGGGAGGGGGCCCTGTACTCCAAGAGCCCTATGCAGTGGCGGGTTGGACTCTGCAACCCCAGACCATGGGAACACCTTCCCAGTTGGCTGGGGTCCCACTCTGGAGTTAACCTTGGGTGGGGGTGAGTGGTGATGGGGAAGGGGATGGAGGTGGCAGGGCCCTATGGGGGGTGAGATAGAGGTGGCATCACACCTGCTTGGTAGTGATACCCTTTCTCTCTGCAGGAGCTGCCATCAACTTTGCCAGGACCTACATGCTGAGCCCCAGTGCAGGGCGCCGGCCTGGTGTGCCAGGGGTGCTGGTGGTGCTGGCAGACAGCCCCTCCGGTGACGATGCCATTGGGCCGGCCAGGGAGATCAAGGCGACAGGTGAGAACTGAATCCCTGGAGCTGGGATGTGGCGTTTGAGCCAGGTGGAGAGGGTGGGATGGGTGTCGCAGACCCACATGATTGGTGCTACACCCCCAGCTTTGGAACCCCTTCAGCATGCTGGTCCCCCTGTGGGTCTCGCCCTTTCTCCAGGGTAAGTCACTCGGCTTCACCGCCTCCTTTGACTGGTCCTCAGTGCCTGCAGCTCTCCTGTTTCACATTGTTCAAGTCCAACTGAGACAGACCCCACGGGAGACTTGTGCGCTCTTGGGGGGATCAATGCACCTTGCTGAGTGTTTGCAGTGATACTTCCACAGTTGGGTTAATTCGCTAACTGGAGCACAGCGTAGGAAGGCCTTAGGGTAGTCGAGAGAACTGAAGGTTAAAGCACAGACCGTTCTGGTTAGTCGAGAGCCCAGCCAAGCTGTAGTGACCCCTTGGTTCAAGCTGTGTCTGTCTCCCTCCGTCTGATCTTCTCCATCAGACCCCAGGTGAGAGCCTAGATTCCTTCCAGCAGCCAGCTCTGATCCCCCACCTCACTCCTTCCCAGTCCTTTGTTCTCGTCCTAGGGAGATGCTGTTCAGCCTCCCTAAAGAGAGGCAGGAAAATCCATCTCCCTCTGGGTCATTGGGTGCTAAGTGCCAGTGTCTGAGCAATTGGATTTGCCATTGTCTTCTCAGATGCTCCATTGATATAGGGCATAAGTCCCAGACAGCTAGGCGCCATTCACATCTATGTCTTAGCCTGCCCCAAGAGCAAACAGTCCTTTTCTACCCACTAGATAACAATTCAGCATATAGGGGAAACCGAGGCACCAGCCAGACTCATAAAAGTATTAGAAAATGTTCCCACTTTGTCACATCGGGCAATAGCTGGGGGGCAGGGGAAGGTGTGGGGAAAAAGGGAGAGGGCAGGCTGGTAGGGAAGGAGTTTACAATGGTGGGAAGGGAGGGGTGTGTGTGGGGAGGGGTGGGGAGTGACAGGAAGGGAGGGGATTGTGTGGGAACCCTCTCCCTCTCCTCTTTACTGCTGGGTTGGTCAAAACCCCTGCCCAGGGCAGTTTGCTGCGGTGCCAGAGCCTTTAACCCCTTTCCCTTCACCCCCCTGAGTGGTGAGTCCAGGGGGTTAGTACCAGGCTGGCCCCCTGAGACTCCTTTCTGCTCTGTGTAGGGATCCAAGTGCTGGCGGTGGGCATGGACGGGGCGGATCACGAGCAGCTGCGCCGCATTGTCACCAGTGAAGACCCGCGCCATGTTTTCTATGTCAAGGATTCGAGGGCCGGCCTGTCGGAGCTGGAGGACAGGCTCGCCAGCACCCTCTGCAGGGTGACTGTCACGGACAGGGTAAGAGGGGAGAGCGGCCTGCAAGAGGGACGCTGCCTTCTTGCCCCAGGTAGGGTTGCCAACCCTCCCGGTTTTGCTGGGAGTCTCCCAGAATCGATCTCTATCTCCTGGAGGCTACTGAAGCCAAAGTGGGAGATTTTTAGGCCGCTAAATGTCCAGTGGCGCAGCAGGGGTAAGGCTGCCCTGACTCTGTGCTGCTCCCGGAAGCAGCCAGCATGTTCCTGCAGCCCCTGGGGGGGGAGGGTTCTCCATGTGCTGCCCCTGCCCCAGCATTGACTGGGAGCTGTGGCCAGTGGGAGCTGCAGGGATGGTACCTGCAGGCAGGGGCTGCATGCGGAGCCCCCTGCCCACCCCCACAGGGGACGCAGGGATATGCTGGCCGCTTCCAGGAGCGGCGCAGAGCCAGGGCAGGCAGAGAGCCTGCCTTAGCCCTGCTGCGCCTCCAACTGGGAGCTGCCTGAGGTAACCGCCACCCCCTCCTGCACCCCAACCCCCTGCCCCAGCCCTGAGTCCCTTCCCACATCCAAATTCCCTCCCAGAGCCTGCATCCCTCACCCCCTCCCATACCCCAATCCCCTGCCCCAGCTCCGAGTCTCCTCCCAGAGCCTGCAGCCCGCACCCCAGCCCCCTGCCCCAGCCTGGTGAAAAGAAAAGGAGTACTTGTGGCACCTTAGAGACTAACCAATTTATTTGACCATAAGCTTTCGTGAGGCTGTAGCTCATGAAAGCTTATGCTCAAATAAATTGGTTAGTCTCTAAGGTGCCACAAGTACTCCTTTTCTTTTTGCGTATATAGACTAACACGGCTGCTACTCTGAAGCCTGGTGAAAGTGAGTGAAGGTCGGGGAGAGCAAGGGATGGAGGATGGAATGAGTGGGACATGGCCTCAGAGAAGGGGTGGGGCAAGAGTGTTTGGGTCTGTGTGATTAGACAGTTGGCAACCCTAGCCCCAGGGCTGCCCACAACTGCAGGCCCGGAGCTATCCCAGAGCCAGGTTGGAGCTGCTGTCGGGTGGGGCATAGGGAGCTGCAGGTGACTGAAGCCGTGGGGCTGGGGGCAGCTCTCCCCTCCCCCTGCACATGCAGCATCTCCGTGGCCCATGTGTATAATGTCCCCCTGCAGGTGGGGGGTGCTGCTCCCTGCCCCAGCAGCTTGGCATGGGGTGGAGCTGACATGGCTGCCCAAGGCCCTCTCTAATGCAGAATTTTTCCCCCTCAGCTGGAGCCCTGCACGGTGCAGTGTCCCAAGGTGAGTCCCACACCAGTCAGCACCTCTGCAGCTTCCTCCCATGAAGAGGGGGCTGCAGGAGAGCGACTGAAGATAGCTGGACCCCTCCTGGAGCTGGGGGGGAAGGGATGGGAGCCCCCCTGGAGCTGGGGGGGATGGGCCGGCATGGAGTTATTGTGGGGGATCAGTGCAGTGAGCGGTGGGAGGGGAGGCAGCGTGGAAGAATCAGGCTGTGTGAAAGGCTTGTTTGGGGCAGGGGAGCGTACTGGAGAGGGGGCTGCAAAGAGGACTCCAGGCTCTGGTAAAGTGGGGAGTCGGGACATTGAGGTGCCCTTGGGAGGTGAGCAAACACCTGGGGGGAGGGCACTCCACCCCCAGGTGTATCTGCAGAGGGAGTGGGCTGCTTCCAGCCCAGAGCCTTGGGCCATGGGGGTGGAGGTGAGAGCGCCAGGCCTCTGGCCAGGAAAGTGGGGAGAGGTGGGCTGGGTGATGGCTTTTCCCTGCCAGCTCTGCACTGACTCCTGGTGCAGCCGGGCCAGCCCCATCACTGTCTGTGCTGCCCTGGGGAATGGCTGGACGAGGTGCAGGAGGTGGAGATGCTCACGGGTGGCTCTTCTGCCTGTTGCTGCACTGCCCCCTAACTGGCCTCTTTGCTGTTTTTGCTGCAGGGTGAGAAGGGGGAGCCCGGCCAGATTGTGAGTATTACAGGGGTGCTGAGGTGCTCCCCTCCCAGGGGCTGCGAGGCCACTTTGGTTTAGTGGCTTAGCTGATGGACTTAGAAGCTCTGACTGCTGATCAGCCTGCGTCCTGGGAGTGGGAATGGCCATACATTCCTGTCTTTGTTTCTCTGTGCAGGGGCAGAAAGGACGTGTGGGGCAGCCCGGCCCCCCTGGACACCCGGTAATACTTCCCTCTGTGTGTGGGTCCCTGGGCTGGGGGGACTGTGGTGCTGAGCTCTCCCTGCACTCAGTATGGGTCGGGTGCAGACCCTGTGTTAGAGTCAGGACCTTTCCAAGGCACAGGGCATGCCTGGAAATAGACTGGGGTTGGGGAGCTCAGCTAAGGGGTGCTGCCGCTGGCAGTCCCAAGGCCTCTGCGCAGTGGGGGCTTGTGTGAGGAGTAGCGCAGGGGTCTTTAGGGGGCCTTATTACAAAGCCCCTGTGTCACCCCAGTAAGCAGGGAGGAGGAGATCTAGGGACCCCTCCCTGGGCCTCCTGCTGTGCTGAGCTCCTTAGGAGTCCTCATTGGCCTGCCCTGGGAAAGCTTCTTGTGGCAGCCAATCGTCCTGCTGCTTCTTTGGAGAGATGCAGAGAGCAGGAGATAGAGGCACTGCAGGGTGATGGGCACAGAGGGGCCTCCCAAGGCCCCGAGCCTGCCCTTACCACGGGGGTGCATCTCCACGTAATAACCCCATGTCATTTCTCCTTGGCTGTTTTCTCTCCTCTGTTCTTTCTAGGGCCTCAATGGGCTTCCGGGCCCCCCAGGACCAATGGGGCCCCAGGGTGCCCCAGGCGAGATCATCGAGCGGCCCGGCGAGAAGGGGGACAGAGTGAGTGAGTGCCCTTCACGCTCCACGCTGGGGGGAGGGGCCAGGGCACTGGATGGCTGCATTGTAGGGGCAGAACATCCACTTTGTTCAACTCTGATCTCTTTCAGAGCTGGTGCCCTGAGGGTCCCTCTGGGTGCATCCTCCATGCCCATGTCCCCTATGGAGCCCCTTGGTGTCCTTATTTGTGGACGCTTGAAGCCCATTGGCAGTGCTGGGCACGAGGGGCATGGACAGCACTGAGTACAAGGCACTAGGCCCATTGATGGTGCTGGGTGCCAGTAGCACCAACAATGCTGGGCACAAGGCACTGAGCACCAGGCTCTTTGGTGGTGCTGGGTGCCAGGGGCACGGACAGTGCTGGGCCAGAGGTACCGGGGCCATTGGCGGTGCTGGGTGCCAGGGGCACGGACAGGCTGGGTCAGAGGTACCGGGGCCATTGGCGGTGCTGGGTGCCAGGGGCACGGACAGGCTGGGTCAGAGGTACCGGGGCCATTGGCGGTGCTGGGTGCCAGGGGCACGGACAGGCTGGGTCAGAGGTACCGGGGCCATTGGCGGTGCTGGGTGCCAGGGGCACGGACAGGCTGGGTCAGAGGTACCGGGGCCATTGGCGGTGCTGGGTGCCAGGGGCACGGACAGGCTGGGTCAGAGGTACCGGGGCCATTGGCGGTGCTGGGTGCCAGGGGCACGGACAGGCTGGGTCAGAGGTACCGGGGCCATTGGCGGTGCTGGGTGCCAGGGGCACGGACAGGCTGGGTCAGAGGTACCGGGGCCATTGGCGGTGCTGGGTGCCAGGGGCAGGACAGGCTGGGTCAGAGGTACCGGGGCCATTGGCGGTGCTGGGTGCCAGGGGCACGGACAGCGCTGGGTCAGAGGTACCGGGGCCATTGGCGGTGCTGGGTGCCAGGGGCACGGACAGCGCTGGGTCAGAGGTACCGGGGCCATTGGCGGTGCTGGGTGCCAGGGGCACGGACAGGCTGGGTCAGAGGTACCGGGGCCATTGGCGGTGCTGGGTGCCAGGGGCACGGACAGGCTGGGTCAGAGGTACCGGGGCCATTGGCGGTGCTGGGTGCCAGGGGCACGGACAGGCTGGGTCAGAGGTACCGGGGCCATTGGCGGTGCTGGGTGCCAGGGGCACGGACAGGCTGGGTCAGAGGTACCGGGGCCATTGGCGGTGCTGGGTGCCAGGGGCACGGACAGGCTGGGTCAGAGGTACCGGGGCCATTGGCGGTGCTGGGTGCCAGGGGCACGGACAGGCTGGGTCAGAGGTACCGGGGCCATTGGCGGTGCTGGGTGCCAGGGGCACGGACAGGCTGGGTCAGAGGTACTGGGGCCATTGGCGGTGCTGGGTGCCAGGGGCACGGACAGGCTGGGTCAGAGGTACTGGGGCCATTGGCGGTGCTGGGTGCCAGGGGCATGGACAGGCTGGGTCAGAGGTACTGGGGCCATTGGCGGTGCTGGGGATGCAACTATCTTTCACAACCCCCTTTCTTCTGGGGTTTCTCTGGCACTAGGACACAGGAGGGATCCTATCCCCATGGAATCCCTTGGGGAGCTAAAAGCAAGTCCAAATGGGGCTCTGTAGTGAGAGCTTTGGCCAAATCCCAGCCGAGGGGACCCTCTAAGCCGAGATGCCCTGTCCCAAATTCAGCCCCCGTGGCTGCCCTGGCATGGATCAGCACTCTGGGGTGACTTTGAACATAAATGGGTTTCACTCTGGGGCGTGAACCAGGCTGGGAATGGAGAGGCCAGTGGCCAGAGCAGAGCCAGGACCTGCTGGTTTATTCTCCTCTCTGTTCCCAGGGATTCCCAGGGGTGGATGGGATCCCAGGAAGCCCTGGTCGCCCTGGCAACTCTGGCTCCCCTGGCCAGCCGGTAAGTAATTCCTCCTAGTTCCTCCTCTTGGGCCATATTTACCATTGTTCTTTGTCTGCCGGGTGATTTACATCCCCCTTCCCATGATGCTTTGCAGCACTGAGCTATTACTTGGCTTCATCCCATGTAACAAGGGTTGCAGAAGTCCAAATTACATGGGTCTCTGAGACCCACATTGCCCCTGTTGTGCCCCGTGTCAATCCCCTTCCAGGTGCTGTCTCCTGCCTGTGGTGGCTAACTTCAGTGCCATGGACTGTAGCGGTTACCCTGCTCCATGGTTCCTGTGTCTGTGTCTTGCTCCATGCATGGCGTGCAGACCACGTGTGTACCTCCTCTCTCGGCTTCAGTCTCCTGCTCCCTTGGCTGGAGGATGCTCCTCATCTTGTTGTTGTTGGTTTTTTTTTTTGGTTTTTTTTTCAGGGTAGACAAGGCATTCCTGGCCTCAGAGGGTCCCCGGTACGTAGAGCTCCCGCTTCCCCTTTAGCCTTGCTCCCTGCTCTGGAGCACCCCTGCTCACTGTTGCTTTTGCCTTCCAGGGGGACCAGGGCCCAGTGGGGCCTCCCGGGCTGCGGGGAGAGAAAGGCGAGCCGGTAGGTAGAGGTGCATCCCGTCCAGTGCCGCCTAACGTGGCCACCATCTTGGATTCCCCACCAAGCAGGGCAATCCCAAAGGCTCCGCTTGGAAAGAGAGAGAGAGCAAGCTCTGTCTGCAGCAGCCTCTGCCGGCGCCTAGCCATGTGGGGTGGTCCACAGCCCCTTCCCCCCCCCAACTTTATGTAACCCCTGATCCCTCCAAGCTCTGTGTCCCGCAGCCCTACTAGGCAGTGCTGCCGTGAGCAGGTTCTGGCATTGGCAAGAGGGAGGCCTTCCACCTTAGATCCAGTTAGACACCTCCCTGTAAATTACACACACGTCATACTGGGGTCACAGCAGCGCTCCCAAGCTGAGCAGGGTGGAGCCAGCTCAATGCTTGGAGCAGAGACTCCACAGTACTCCAGAGCAAATGAACAACTCAGTAGGGATTGCTCTCCTTTGATCTTGGTGCCGAGGGCACTGTGCTGCTGGATAAGTCATAAAACTGAGTTCTTGGCCACTTGTGATCACTAACGGTCCCCTGGCCCATTGCCCAAGAGTCTGGTGCTCTCCTCCACGTCCTGGCCAGAGTCCAGCTCTGGTGACTCTGTGCAGTCTTCCCCGATTTCTTCTTCACTGCCTGTCCTGAACCGTGGTACAGTGTCGCTGTACAGCTGCCATGTGTTCTCCCAGAGAAGCTGAGGCTTGTATATGGGGCTGGGCTGGTGCACTGAGGTTTGGCTTTCTGTTTTGTGTAGGGAGATCCAGGGGTGATTGTGAACGGAGGAGGGAGGCTGCCTGGCCGGAAAGGGGAGCCTGGGAGTCCGGTACGTAATAGAAAGCAGGTTTGGACTGTGTGGTCATTGGGGTACAGGAACGAAAGGAGAGGTCCTGTAGCCCAGGGCCCTGGCACCCACAGTGGGACTGCAGGGGGGGCTTTGCATCTCTCAGCCCCATGGTGTGAGCCTCTGGAATCCGTTCAGTGGCACCAGGAGCGTTCCAATGAATCTCTGATTGCACGAGGATTGGTGCCCCCAGGGCACTTTTGCTCTGAATAGATCTGTGCTCAGCTCTTATTCTATGGACCCTGCCCTCTCAGGCCTCCTCAACATGGATGTCATTTGGGAGGGTGGGGGGGCATTGTCCCCCCCAAAGTGCAAGCCTCAGGCAGGCGTGGAATTTGCCCCTCGCACGCAGCCCCGTTAGCCGGACTGGAGCTGCCCCCCCAGATATAGAAGTTAAACTATGCCTGTGCTTCTCTGTGCTGTCCCTGCCTAGGGGTGGAGGTTTGAGGGACTCGCAGGCTTGCCCAGTGCCAGATGAGCAGGGATCCAACCCTCTCAGCATTCCTGCCTGGGTCTGTCACCCTCTAGGCCTCACACTGTGGTTCTTAGACTCCTTGCTGCCGGTCCACCAACTCTGGGGCTGCTAGCACGTGGAGGGCTGAGGCCTTCTGCCATAACCCCATTCCACAGAGACTGGGGGCCCTGCCTCTAGGGTGAAGCTGTGCCAGGCTACAGCAGAGCCTGCACGCAGACATGCTGGGCCGTATGGGCAGTATATGAACACCCTGAGCACTGGCTGGAAACTCACAGACCTGCATGGCTGGCTGCTGTGGCTCATCCCAAAATCCAGGGTCCCCAGTCCATGGTGCGCTTTCTTCCCAGCACAGAGCACTGATGAAGCCTCTCTGATTCTCTAGGGAAATCCTGGCCTGCCTGGGAACCCTGGGCCTAGAGGAGCAGTCGGTGATCCAGGACCTCCTGGGCCCAGTGGACCTCCAGGGCCGTCAGGACCTGCCGGAGAGTTTGTCAAGGTGCGTTTCCCTCTCCCGCTTGGGAGGAGCTGTTCAGAGGCTCTGCCCCGGGCAGCTAGATTGAGGCACATCGTGCCCCCTCCCCTGTGCATGCACACAAGCAGCCTCTTCCACAACACCGTGCGCCCGCACGGCAGCCCCCATGCAACCCCTCTACAGCTCCTTCCATGCATGCAGGCCCCGCCATGCCCTGCCTCCCCGGGCATGCAGCTCCCACCCCACCCCATGCATACAGCAGCCTGCCCCAGCACCTTCCACACAGCCATGCCCTGCCTGTGGTAAGCTCGCCTGGCCTGGGGTGGGCTGAGGTTTCAGGTTGGGGTGTGCACCTAGAAGCCTGAACTGCAGAAGAAGCGCCGGCAGCAGCGGGGCTGGGGAAAGGTGGTGGGGCAGGCACTCACCTTAGCATCGGAGGCACATGGCAGGCTGAGGAAGCGGTACGGTTAGGGCAGCTGCGGTGGCACGGAATCCGGGCACCCAGAGCAGCCACCCGCCTGGCTGCTTCTTCCCCTTCCTGGCTGCTGCTCTTATGCAACAGCTAGTGGGTCCTGTCCTGGAAGGGAAACAACCCTTCTCTGTCCCCTAAATGATGTGGGTCTGCCCAGCTGTCCTTTCCCCGCTCAGCTCGGCTCCAGCCCCTTTCTCCAGGCATTCCCTCTCCCCAGGATGCTCCATCTCACACCCTCCCTGGCTACAGGGGTGGAAACACATCCACCCCCACAATGAAAATTAGCCCCCATTGCCGCCCTGATTCTGCTGCCTCCTGCTGTATGTGCATCGTCATCCCACCACGTGTGCACACTGTGTGTGCCTGTGGATCTCTCACCCGTGCACACGTGGCTCCACCGTGGTCCCTGGCCAGGTGTGTACACACAAGCCAGATATTCTGAGGCTGCTCCTGGTGAGTGGGTATCATGCTGAGCTTATCTTTGCTTGTGGTTTCCCTGCCAGGTGCCCTGGGCTGTGAATGCACCAAGCTCACTGAGCATTGCGTTCCCAGGGCCGCCCAGGGGCCACTAGGTTGCCAGGTGCAGGAATCACTCCCTTTAACCCTGTGTATTTCCTCTTGCAGGGGGCGAAAGGCGAGCGAGGGGAGCGGGTAAGTGACCTTCCTCCTTCCCTGGCTCTTCCCCTGCGTGCTGCGCTCTGGCCTGGGGGAGGCTGACAGGCTGTGACGCTCAGCAGCACTTGCCCCTTCATGCCAGCTGGTGGGGTCCCGCAATGCTGTGACAGGGCAGCAGCGGGCTCTGCTCTCTGCATTGTGGAGCTGGCCTGTGGAGAGCTGGCCTGTGGGAGCTGCAGCCAGTTAGCCACAGGGCTGAGCCAAGACACGCTCCCCTGGGTGGAGGGGCTGTGTTTGGGTGCAGAGCCAGCTCGTGGGGCCGTCAGGGCATAGCCGGGTGAGAGGGGTAGTAGGAGTGTGACGTGATATCTGAGCTCCCTGTGTTTTGTCTCTCTAGGGCCCCCCAGGGCTGATTGATGGGGTACCTCCCGGAGGAGAGCCAGGCACCCCGGTGAGTACCTCCCCGTGCCACGCCAGGGCTGGGAGTGGAGATGCATGGGTGAGCGAGGTGGGTGGGGATGGGGTGAGGGTGACTCTGTTGGTGGTGTGTGGTGCGGAGGAAGTGGGGTAAGGAGGACTAGGGGGGGATATGAGTTTGGGAAGACACAGAATAAGGCTCCATAGAAAGGGAAATCCCCTTTGCTAGATGTGGGCAGTGTTAATCTTGTGCTGAGGCTGGTTTCCCATGAACGCCATGTCACTCAGGGCTGGTCTCCACGCTGCTCAGGTTGGTCTCAGCTCTTTCTTTCTCTCTCATTCCTCAGGGCTTGCCTGGCGATCCTGGGCCACGGGGACCTCCTGGGCCCCCAGGACAGAAAGGAGACAAGGTAAGAGGAGTGGCTGTGGTCAGAGGCAGGGGTCGCAGGAAAGCCCAGGCTGTGCTAGTACAGGATCTGCTGCCATCCCTCACCCCCTAGTCCGCTGTGGGATTGTGCTCTGGTCTCCCTTCTGCACAAAGGCACTTGATGCCATGACCAGGGCGATGCACACATGGTAGGAGACTGCTGTGGCTTGTAGTGACCTCGTTTCCCTGGATCCCACCCTGCTAACCTGGAGGAGCAAGGGAGCCATCCTCGCTGGCTCCTGTCCCCTCAAGTTCCCTGAGATATGATGCCTTTGTCTTTTCTGGACACTTCCTTTGCTCTTTGTCCCCAGGGTGATGGGGAAGAAGGCTTTCCAGGGCCGCCGGGTCGCCCAGGGGACCCAGGAGATCGGGTGAGTCCCCTAAGAGGAGGTAAGCCATGCCCTGGTGGAATGAACCCAGCTGGCATGGAGCACCTGTGGAGCCTCGAACAGCAGGCCCCCTGAGTGGGGAACAGCGAACCGCTCTAGGGCTACGTGGTCAGAGCTGGGAAAGGCCAATTAGACCCGTGAGTCCATGCCCCAAGCAGGGCAGGAGAGAGCCTCTAAATCAGAGACTGCATGAGG
The DNA here is from genome assembly GCF_965140295.1 of Lepidochelys olivacea. Lineage (NCBI taxonomy): Eukaryota > Metazoa > Chordata > Testudines > Cheloniidae > Lepidochelys > Lepidochelys olivacea. Next base: position 24,228,830 of record NC_140417.1, on the reverse strand, counting down.
CCCACTGGGCCAGCGCTCCGCTGGCTGTCTCCCTAGAGCCAGCCCTGCCTCTCCTCAGCTGGATGGCAGCTTGGCAAGCCCTGCCCCGGGGTGGAGAAGCTCATGTACTCGGCTGGCTGCTCTTACACCAGTCCAATGGCAGTCCTAAAAGCCTCCTCAGCCAGGAGCCTCCCCGTTCTCAGCTCTGGTAAAGCAGCCTTCCAGCTGGGGTGTGCACAGAGCAGGCGCAGTGCTGGGGGGCTGCTCACGCCCTGGCTCAGACCGCCGGCAACAGGGCCTGAACAGGGGCAGGAAATAGTCATGTCACAGGTATCCTGAGGAAGTCGGAGGCTAAGCCTGCAGGAGTGGGGGAGTGGGTCCTGGATTCCAACCTCCTCAGCCACTGACCCACCGGGCTGCCCCCTAGACAACCCAGCTCACACCTCGCTCCGATCAAGCGGGGAGATAGGTCCAGGCGCCCCTGAAAACACACCTCAGCAGGTTTTGCCAGGGACTCCCTGGTGGAGAGATGTAACATTCTTGCTTCGCTTTCCTAGGGCCTGAGAGGACCTCCAGGTGAACAAGGAAGCAAGGTGGGTGCTGGAAGGCTGGTTCAGGTGGAGACGGGGAGTTGGGATTCATGGGTGGTGTATCCAGTTCTGGCAGTCCTGTGCTCTGCGACCTTGGGACGGCCCCTTCTCCTCCCTTCTGCACCTGTTTCCCCCTCTAAACAGAGGGGATGCTGTCTGTGTCCCTGGGGCCATGGGGATAACATGCCTGGAGATCCCAGAAGGAGGTGCTGAGTGTGAATTGTTATTACCCAGGTGGCCTGCCCGCTGTACATGGTCACTGCCCTGTAACAAGGATGCCTGTCTGAGCCTTTCCCCCTGAACTCTCTGGGGAAGCTGGATGTGATGGGGCACTGCTCCCAGGCCCTGCTCTTTGGTGCATGGGCTCCTGGCCAGAAACCCTCTGCCTGTGATGGCCCAGGGACAGTCTGAGACAGAGCACTGCAGCCTCAAGTGGGGAAAGTCAGCGGGAGCCAACGAGCTGCTGAGGCCACGAGCCTCTTGTGTGTTCCTGTGCCGGGGAGTGAAGGCAGGGCCACGCAGGTGGGGAGTTGCTACAGTCCACTCTGCTCATGGGGTCCCCCCAGGAGGCATCTGCTGGCTGCTCTCCCAGTGCTTCCTGCCTCTTGGAAACTCTGCAGGATGAAATAGGCCGAAGACCTCTGCTGCCCCTGGGGCTCCTCCCACCTAGGTCCCATAGCCGGGCGTGGTCCTTGTGCCCTCCAACACTGATGCACTTATCTCTTCTGTAACAGGGAGACCGTGGGCAGCCGGGAGAGCTTGGAGAAGCAGGGGAGAAGGTGAGAGTTTGCTGGAGCACAGGGTTCTGCTGTGGGGATCAGGGGTATCGGGCAGTGCCTCACCTGTGCCCTTGGGACAGTGCTGTTGAGTCACGACATCCCGTCCAATCAAGAGGAGAGTTTGGGACCAAGCAGGTGACCTACTGCAGCAGGCACCACACTCGGGGCTCCTGAGCTGAGGCTGAGTGCTGTTGCTCCCACCTCCCGAGAGTGCCCCCTTTGCACAGGGAACAGGGGTCTGCAGTTTACACCCCTGGGGCTTTCTGGTCCCCTGCCTGTTACTGCTGCTCCAAGCCAAAGCTCTGCCCCAGAAGTGATGGAGAAAACCGGAGCCCTGAACGGGAGAGGCTGGGATTTCCCTGTGACCATCCCTGTCTGCCAACAGCCTCCCCAGTGACAGACTGGCTCACAGTCTGCAGGTGCGCTAGAGACGTGGACAAACTGGATGTGGATGGCTGGGCCCTGGGATGGGCAGGACTGTGCTCTGTGCTGTGGCCATGTACCCCTGCAGAAGACTCTCTAGAAGATGGATGTTCTGCCCTAGTCTGTTTCAACCAGGTCTCCAAAGAGGGTGCCCTTTGGCTGCTAGGGTGCTGCTGCAGGGGGCAGGGTTATCCGAGGGGCCCCAGCGAGTATGCGCCCGGCTGAAATGTCCTTTCTCTTTCCATTTCCTCTGCAGGGCGATCGTGGACTCCCTGGGCCGGAAGGGACAAAGGTAGGTTCGCTCTGGGTTAACCTTTCACAGCCGAGGGCCTGCGATCGCTGGGGGTGGGTAGTAGGCAGGACAGCTTTTGCCAGAGAAGCTGGGTCAGCCCCGTCCATGGCCCTGGCTCATTCTGTTCAGCTTTGTGGCCCCCTCTGATCAGCACATGAGGGACAGCAGCTGGTTGGGGAGAGTGGCTCTTCTATTGTGCCAATGCAGCGGGTCAGTGCGCTTGCTCTCTGTGCTTCCGTCAGGATGCTGGAAGCTTCTGCACAACCAAAAGGGTCCCCTTCCCCCAAACCCACCCATGTCCTGCAGTTCAGGAGAGCAGGAGCGCTGGCCAGAGGCTTAGATCAAGCAGTGCTGTGTGATCCCAGCCGGGGAATGGTTGGGGGAGGAGCAGAGAACTGGGTGAGGTGGGGAGGCTGAGCAAGGGGTGTGCTCTGGGTGCAGGTTGGCTCCTGCTGGGCTGTGGGGGTGTGATGGTCCTTCCTCACTTCTACATGCCAAGTGTGCACAGAGCCTGTCCTGCTTCCACTCACACCTTCTATCCTGTTTCAGGGGGAGCCGGGAGCCCCAGGCCGCCTGGGCCCAGCAGGCAGAGAGGTGAGTGTGGGGAACCCCGCCTAGCCCAGGTGGAACATGGCAGTGCCAGCCCCACACTGTCACAGAGCCTGGGCAGGAATGCGCCTGTGCTGAGATGTGTCTGCTGCAGCGCCCCCTGCTGATCTGGCACTGTGTTTTTTCTCCCCTACCCCTCCGCTGAGCTTGACAGGCCCAGGGGATGGGTGGAGGGGACAGAGAAGGAGCAGAAATGACTATTGGAACCTCCTGTAACTGCCCTGCTGAGGCCTTGGCTTAGTACACTGAGTCACTGGGAGAGTTCGGCGATCAGGGATCCTCCCTCCAGCTCCTAAGCAATGGGCCCCAGCACAAATTGGGCTGGAGTCCCATCCATGGTTCTTGGTCAGTCTGGCTCTGGCCTGGGGCGTGAGTCTCTGGGGCGGCTGGCATTCCCTGCATGGATAGACAAGGGTACTGCCAGTTCTCTCATGGGCTTCTCTTGTCTCTCTAATCTCTGGAACAGGGATTGCCAGGACCGTCCGGCCCGCGAGGGGAAAAGGTAGGGACCCTTTGACATGGCCTGTATCCTGCCTGCTTGCTGGGCCCCTTAGCCAGTTCTTGGGGTGAGCAGAGCATTTGTGGGGCATCCATGAAGTGAGAGATGACAGTGCCCGCCCCTGAGCTGCACTGATTTTTTTCCCCCCATGCCCCCAACATTGCTCCTAATGTGGAGAGTTCTCTTCCTCTGCGTGTCTTTCTGGGCCTGCACCTCTCGAGTGTTGCCTTCGTCAATGTCCCTCCCACAGATCTGGGCCTCAGGGGCCAGGAACCCTGGGTCTAAGTGCAGAAAATACTCAGAGTGTCCTTAATGCAACAGACAAGGAGTCAGCTGCCACACTGCTGCTCCTTTGCATTCATCACTGGCATTTGGTGGGTGCCTGGAGGCTAAATGAGGAGTGGAGGAGGAGTCCAGGTAGGAAGGGAAGGGCTCTAGGTCTTGGGGGAGAGAAGTGCTGGGAATCCCCCTTGATAGGCAAGACTGGTGGACAGGGCTGTTGGATCTTGGAGAAGCTCTTAGAAGAAGTAATGTTCCCCAGGTGGCTCTTTCTAGAGAGGAGGTGTCTTCCCCTGTGCTGGGATTGCCCTGCAGAGGGAGGTGACATTGCGTGCAGTCAGCTTGGCTTATCGCATCAATACCAGCCTGTCTTCTCCAGCCAGAGGAGCTGGTAGGGCAGAAAGCAGATGTCCTCCCTGTGTGACTTGTGCCATCTGTGCTCACTGGGCACAGAGAATGGGACCACTGATGCTCTGTCACTCAGCTGGGGCAACAGCACTCTCCTGGCCGTTGTCACTGTCTGGGTCTCTGGCACTAGCCCCAGTGCCCTTGGGCGTGGGTTCCCAGCGCTGCAGGGGAAGGGGAATCCTTGCGCTCTTTGGATCTGGGTGTTTAAAGTCTGTGGTGTGGGGCAATAGGGAAAACAATACCGCAACCCTCCAGTCTGGCACCAAGCCCCTCGGGAATCTCCTTGTCAATAAGTAACGCCCAAGGAATGGCAGCTGGGTCCCTGGCTGTCCGATGGGGACCTTGGCCTGCGGTACTCAGCCAGGTGCAGAGGGCTGGTGAGTGAGCCATGCTGGCAGATAAGCTGAAGGGCCATGGCTTTCAAAGGAAATCCAACTAATCCCGAGAGACCCTCGGCACGCGGGGCTCTCTGATGGCTTCCTCACACTCCCAGGACAGGGTGGGCTGCTGCCCCTCGGGAAGGCTCTGCCCCCTGGGCGGGATGGCTGACCCGTGGCCTTTGTCATTCTTTCCCTTAGGGGGATCAAGGTGCTCCTGGGGAACCTGGAAAGCCGGTAAGTGGCCTCCTCTCTGCCAGGCAGAAACTGCGTTCCTGAGGGCCAGGAAGGGTGTTACTGGGCTCCCAGCACGTAGGGTGGATACTGACCCTCAAAGGGGCAGGAGAGGCACCACGGGACCGTGTTGCTGGGACAATGGCCCCCAGCGTTGGTGCTTGTGGGAAGGTCGGTGCAGAGATAACTCACTTCAGGGAGTGGGGCGTTGCCTACTGGGTCCTATTGCACCCAGCAGTTGAGGTTCTTCCTCTGTACCCCACCACCCTTCTCCTGAGTGCTGACCTCAGCCAGGGGATGGGCAGAAGGCTGCTTCTGTGGATACCCGGCCAAGGGGAAGTGCTCCCCCTGGTGGCTGTGAGACATAGCAATTCCCATGAAGGGCAGGCAGGGCTCTCTCCGTGTGTCCTTGCCAGCAGGGAGCGGTGCACAGGTTTCAGCAGTTTCTCTCCTTGTGTTTCTCCTCCAGGCTTCCAGCGTCTCTGGGGTCAAAGGAGAGAAGGTAACTGAAAATGATCCTGTCCCCAGAAGTGGGGCGCTGGCGTGGGAGGGGCCTCTCTTAGTTCTTTTGCAAATGTACAGTGTGTAAGATGCACTCCCAGCTGGCACTGTGTGTTAGGGCAGGGCAGAGTGCAGCCATGGGGCTTGGGCCTGTGGCATGGTGGTGGCTGATGTGACCCAGGAAGGGGGCAGTTACCCAGCAGGGCTGGCGAGCTCAACTACATGTTGATTCTGCTCCGTGGGCCAGGGTTTCTGGTTAGGATGGCACATTCCCACAGTGACCAGGAGATGCTCCCAAAGGTCGAGGGGAGAGGCCAGGTCTCTGTGTAGTAGCTTAGGGTTGGTCTGTTATCAGCTCAGTGCCTTGTTACTCGGGTCAGCCTTGGGTGAGAGAACACACCTCCTTTAGGCTGCCATATTCCTGCCCTGTGTTCCCCTCTTCACCCACTCTGTTCTATGTCTCTCTTTTTCCCACTGCCTTGCCTTTCCTGCAGCAACTCTCAGGACCTGAGGGTGTCACTCCTACTCCCATCCTCTTCTGTCTGCTCAAATCATCAGCAGTGAAAAAGTTAGAGTTGACACTCACGTGAGGTCATTGGGCTTGAGAGTTGCCGCTCCAGTCAGATCGGCAGGGGTGTTCACCCACTGGGTCATCGCAGCAGGCTCTCTGCAGACGTGGGCAGCCATCGCTGCAGTGGCTGTGCTCAGCTCATGACTGGAAGGCTCTCTGCAGCTGGGAGGGCTGGAAACTTATTTCTTGTAATAAAAGCTGAGGCCAGGCAGGCTGGAGCCCCCATGCTCAGGGGCAGAGGGGGCTTTGGCTTCTCTGGGGGCAGTGTGGGAACTTTACCTGCACAGAGGCAGCTTTGACGCTGCTCTCTCCAGTATCCCAGACACATTCCTTCCACCCCCTCCCCTCCCCCCCGCCACTCCCGGCTCCAAGTCACTTGTGGTCAGTCCAGCCGGCTCCTTTTAGTGTCATCCTATCCTGAGCCCCGCCTGCCCCCGTTGCCCTGGGAAGCAGGTGAGCAGCTCTGTCTCGCCTGTGGGGGGAGGGTCAGTGTTGGGGTCCAGAGGGGATCAGCTCTGTGTGGCTGATGGTGCTGTTTCCTCTGTTCCAGGGTGACAGAGGCCCTGCAGGAGCAGAGGGGGCCCCAGGTCCCAGGGGAGACGCAGGAGATAAAGGAGCCCGCGTGAGTATCATTTAGGCCGTCAGCACAGCCAGGAGCTCTGGCGGAGGCAGCGGGGGCCCAGGGGATAAAGCCATCTCTCCTGTCCCCTCTGAGACCCGGGCTCAGGGCCAACTCGCTGAAGTGAGTCTGGGGCTCAGTTCCCCACTTAGTGGGCAGAAGCCCAAGTCCCGCAGCCAGCAGCCTGCTCAGGATGGGCAGGGATGTTGCTGGGAGTAGACCGGAGTAGCTCTTGGCGCTGGAGAGGGTGATCGCTCTGGGACAGGGGGGTACAGCTCTCGTAGCTGGGTAGGAAAGAGGGTCTCTGCCACCAATGCTGCATCCCGCAAGGTGGCCCCTCAGTGCGCCGTGGCTTAGAGGCTCTTCAGGGGTGAGTCTGAAATCTGGGCCTGTGCTTGGGGCTCCCCAACATGCCTGTGTAGCTCCGTGCTCTGGGAGCTGGAATCCATCTCTCCCTGAGGGCAGGCCAGGCTACACCATCCTCTCTGGGTGTAACATCGCTGGGGGGACGCAGAGAGAACCACGGCTTGGCCAGGTGAGGAGCCTGGAAAGGGCTTGTCCTGCCTGCCTTGCTCTGACCTGCTTTTCTTTTTGTTTCAGGGCCCCCCTGGATTCAGTGTCCCTGGCCCACCTGGCTCCAAAGGAGAACAGGGCGACAGGGTGAGTCTTGCCTGCCTGCCTTGTGGCTGGCATCCCACAGCTGGCTGTGCCCTGCATCCTGGGCCAGGTGCTATCAGGGCCATGGGGCTATGCTCCCACTCGTCTCTGTCCCTGGGATTATGTCTGACTCAGAGCTCTCTGTGAGGAGGGAGTTGCTTGGTCTCTATCCTTCGGGCCAGGGTTGCTGGGGTGGCATCGATCAGCCCAAGGCTGTGCCCCTCTCTCCCTCAAAATGGTGGGTAAAGGGCTAGAGAGCCACTGGTAAATATGAAAGTGGCTGGTGCAAGAACAGGTGGGAGCCCATCTCTGCACAGGTGTGGGGCCCTGGCTCACCTGCACTCTGGGTGTGGGAGGGATTTGGGGACTTGCACCCCCACCACCCATGTGCAAGAAAGGCTCTATGGAAAGGCCCAGGAGCAGTCCCCAGGGCCCCGCGAGTTCTGCTCCATGTCCCACAGCCTCCCCTGAGACCACATCCAGTGGGGGCGGCACAGACCCTGCAGGCAGCCAGGTCACCAATAACAACCTCTCTCTTTCCGGACAACCAGGGGATTGTCGGCCTCACTGGCAAGAGTGGCCCAAAGGTAATGGCTCTGTGGGGTGATGGGGGGTGCGGGGAGGGCTCCTCTGCCTGGCTGCCCTGAGAACTGCGTTGTGTGTGTGCACTGGGCTCCTCTCCGCAGGTGCTGTCCTATGGGAGGAGGGGTTCCTTACTACTTGCCCCATTTGCATGGATGCTGTGTTGTGAGCGGGGCTCGCCCTGCCCTGCCCTGCATGTGTGGGGGTTGTGTTGTGTGAGGGGGAGGGAAGGTGCCTCTGGGCATTCACTGTTTGTGTGGCGGGGGGGCTCACTGGTTACTGTGGGGTGTGTTGGTGGGCTCCTCTTGTTCTACACTGTTCACATGGGTGCTGTGGGTTGGGGCTCTCTTAGCTGGGTGCTGGGTTGTAGCCAACTGGTTGTACATTGACTCAGCCTCTCCTCTCTCTGCTGTGATTTTTCTCTTGTCCAGGGTGACCCAGGGGAACCCGGTGAGAAGGGGGAGCTGGGGAGACCAGGAGCTCCAGGGCAGATGGGCCTGCGAGGGAAGGAGGTAATGTAGAGGTGCTCTGGATGAGGAGGGCATGACCTGGGTGCATTCCAGGGTGCCCATGAGCAGGCAGATGGGGCTCTTGGGTCTACAGTTCTGACTGTTGCCTCAGACAGTTCCTGCTGGTGGAGAGCCTGTTTCTGGCCACAGTGATTATACAACATGGTGGAGTTTCCATGGAGACCCTGTGCCAGATTGTCATGACAACATCAACAGGCTATTTTTAACAGGGGATCCAAGAGGTATTTGAGGGGGCTGTGTGCAGTGGAGTGTATCCGGTGGAGGTTCGTTTGAGGGGCTGGTGCGGGTGGGGTTATGTGGAGGCATATGCCTGGGGAGGAGGCTGTGTGGCGTGGAGGAGTGTGCCGAGTGGAGGAGTGTTCGGAGTGATGGTGGGGGCTGTGTGGAGGGGAGGAGTGGTCCTGGCGGTGTATCGAGGGGAGGTGTGTTCCTGGGGGTGTAGCGAGTAGAGATGTGTTCAGGGTGATGGCAGGGGCTGTGTGGAGTGGAGGCATGTTCCAGGGAGACGGGGGCTTGTGCATATGGAGATATTTAGGGTGCTGGGTTTGCACACAGGGTGCACTGAGTGGGTGACTCTGTTTTGTTGGTCAGGGAAGATTACTGGTAACTCTCTTTTTCTCTTATGTGTGCTGCAGGGTGAACGTGGTGAGAAGGGTGATGAGGGGACCCTGGTAAGTGATCAGTCTGTCGCTTTGTGGCAATGCCCCTCCCCTGCTTGGCCACACTTGGCTTTTCCCATCATTCTCTTACTTCCCTCTCTTTCCCTCTCAGGGAGAGCCGGGTCAGCCTGGCAAACCTGGAGACCGGGGCCCACGGGTAAGTGAGGGGGCTGTGAGGGGTGTATCCCGTGGGGTGGCGGGGAGGAAGAGATCATGGGAGGCCTGCATGTGGGCTCCCCAAGGGGCCAGGGTTGCTGGGACTGAGTGGGGACATGAGGATGGACAAAATGCTGCCCCTCCATGGGACTCCATGCTGTCGTGCTCCCCGAGCTCATGTGAGTGGGGAGCTGCAGAAAGGGCCCAGCTGAGCCCTGTGTGCTGCCTGAGGGCGAGACAGCAGCCGAGATACTGACTGGGGTGAACTCCAGAAGGCGCAGCCTGGGGGAATGATGTTACAGTAGAGTTTGTCCCCGCCCGGGCTGCTGGGTACCCTCCACTCTTGGGGAGCCTGGTGAATTCCAACCTCTGTAGGGGCAGCAGCACCATCGCTGCGTGTCCCATTGACCTCTTGGAGGGGCCTCTGCCTGGCCCCTGCTCCTTAACTGCTCAGACCTGAGTGCCCCTGCTCCTCCCCAGCCCTGTTCCTTGGGTCTGGGCTCCCCAGCCTCTCACTCCAGCGTGGGGGTCACCATAGTGCTCTGCCTCACCTGCTGTCTCTCCACCAGGGCCTACCAGGAAACCGTGGCCTCCCCGGGGAGAAGGGTGACCAGGGAGACCCAGGCGATGATGGCAGAAATGTAAGTTCCCAACTTGCAGCCCACCTCCTCCTTCCCCAGCAGCCGGCTGCCTGACTCTCCCCTCCCCTCACTGTGTCCCTTCTCTCCTTGCAGGGCAGTCCTGGAGTACCAGGGGCCAAGGGCGACCGCGGGGAACCGGTGAGTAGCTGCACCCCCTTCTGCCATGCTTGGAATGAAGCATTTAGTGCTCAGCCTGGGGGTTCTCCACCCCCACACAGACCCTTCTCCTTGGGGCGCTGCAGTAGGGTGAGGCTAGGGCTGCCTGTGTCACACCTAGAGGGCTGCAAACAGGGCACAGGAGCACCACCATGACCCACACACAATGGAAATCCAGGCATGTAGGGGGATCGCTATCCTCTGAGAGGAGCCACTGCAGGCTCAGGGTGTCCATTGCATGCTCCATGCGCACACCCCTGCTCCTGTTGCACGCTCACCCCACAAAGACGCAGGCTTACTTGTATACTTACTGATTTGCCCTGGCCCGTGTGGTGCTGCCCGGGCCTGCGCGTGTCCTCCCTCATGCTCGCCCAGACCCTGCACAAGTATCCCAAGCTCAGACGATGGCACCTGGGTTTGATGATCTTTCCCTTCCAGGTCTCTGGTTTGGAGCCAGCCCAGGCTAGCAGTGCTGGCAGCTAAGTTGATGTGCTAAGCCTGATGTCTCGCCCAGTCTCTAATGGGCAGTCTCAGCAGAGTACCCAAAGGCTAGCTGGTCCCCAGAGATGGGCCAGGTGAGGGCAAGGGGGCAGCGTGGAGAAGCTTGCACCAGTTGCCACCCCTTCGCAGCTGGTCCTGGCCATGAGAACCTGCCAGTGCAGCTTCTTGATTCAGGGCAAGATGTGGAGCTTGGGCTCCATTCAGGCTCCATGCTGGGTGGGGGCTCCCAAAGCTCTTGTTTAGCTCTTCTATGTCTAAGGTGGTTTGGAGCCCTGCAGAGCTTTCCCCCTGCCCCCACAGGGTGCTGCTGTGTCTTGGGCTGTCTGTGAAGATGTCCTGGAGGCCTCCATTAATGCTGGGCTCTCTCTTCTTCTCTGCAGGGGCTGCCTGGACCCCCAGGACGAATAGTAAGCTCAGCATTTCTTTGTCCCTGCCCTGGTTGTGTTGGGTTTGTGCCCTGGGCCCCATAGCATGTGACCCCTCTCTTCCCTACAGGTCGATTCAGGAGCTGTAGGAGGAATTGGAGAGAGAGGCGAGAAGGTAACGCTGCTACTATCTCCTGAGGGCTGCCGTAGGATGAGCGCGGTGGAGCTGCCCTCTCTCCACAGGAGTGGGACAGCCCAGCTGAGGGCCCCAGGCCTGAGGCTGGGCTGTAGCCTAGCACTCTGTATGTTCTGGTACCACTCAGGACTCTGCAGTATGGACCACACCTGTCCTGGAGTGGAACTGTTCCCTCCCTGCCTGGCAGGGGCACGGCTCACTTGGGCTTAGGCTCTGGGGGTGCACCTGGAGGAGGATACAGGACAATCTAGTTCCAGGGGAGTGACAGAGCTGGTCCACCTGCCTGAAAACACTGAACGTCAGTGGTCCTGTGTCTAATCTGTTCTGATTGGCTGTTTCCATTTCAGGGGGAGCCAGGGGACCCTGGAGAGGACGGGATGAAGGGTCCGAAGGGCGAGGCCGGGGTACCTGGCCTGCCTGGAGAGAGGGTAGGTGCTAGTGCCTGGGAGTATCTGTCTCAGGAGGTGCCGCTTGGAACTGAAATGCCCTTGGATTGAAAGTCTCTGCAAGCCGAGCTCTAAGGGAGGGATGGGGGGTGTGGCAGAGGGAGCTGGGGGTCTGGGTGTAGCTCCTGGGAGCACAGAATAAGGGCGGCTGTCTCATTGGGAAGGGATGCCCATGTGGGGGGTGGGGGAATGCCTGCCAGGAGAGCAGTGAGCGTGGGGAGGCTGCATTGGGAGAGGGGGTGTATTGCAGGGGTTGGGGAGTCTGTAGCGCTGGGTTTGCGGCATAGGTGCACATAAGAAGGGAGCATGCTGGGGGCTGGTACCTCTGGGGAGCGTGTGCATGTGGGGAGAGCCTGCACAGAGAACTGGGTCATCTCTCAGGTATTCATGTAGTGAGGGGCAGGGTGATGAATATATGGGGGAAAGTGGGCCCCAGACATCTCCTCCTGACACTCCTGGAGCAGAACCATCTCCTTCCTCTTGCAGGGGATCGAAGGCCCCAGAGGCCCCCCCGGAGCTCGGGTGAGTCCCTGTTCCCTTTCCTCTCTGCTGCTCTGGAGGGATGCAGCACTTTCTGCTCCCCACCCAGGTGCTGGGGAGCTTTGGCTGGCTCTGCCCCTCACCTTGTGATCAGCCGTGTTCTCTTCTGTTTCGTACCCTTCAGGGTGACCCTGGAGACCGAGGCCAATCAGGAGACAAGGTAAGAGCCTCACTTCCACGAGACATGCCAGGTCTGCCTGGGCCCAGCATGGGGTGGGTGGGAGGGTGGAGCTGGGGTGTGTTGGAGGGGCCCCATTGGGCCGTACCATGTCTATAAGTGGAGCTCTCACCAGGACCCGCAACCGGCAGAGCCTCTTTGCCTTGTTTGTGGGGAAGGAGGGATATATCCCTGCTGCTTGGCCTGTGCTCGCAGTCCCGGGTGAGGGGTGCAGAGTGCAGCATGCCCATCTGCAGGGGGCAGGGAGGGGGCATCCAGCTTGAGGGCCGAAGGGTTGGCCTGCAGCACTGTTGCTGGAGGGTCCTTGCTTCCACTGCATCCGGTGCTGCACCATCCGTTCTCCCGGCTAATGCTGCTGCTTGCCCCACTGGTGGACTCTCGGGGGAGGTCGGAACAGGGGCGCCTCGGGGCAAAGCTGTCACTGCCTGGTTCTCTTTCAGGGAGACAGAGGCCCTCCGGGGCTGGATGGCCGGAACGGGTTGGATGGCAAACCTGGGCAAATGGGCCCCGCGGGGCAAAGGGTAAGTGTGGCCTCGCTGGGGGGTCCCATTCTTCTTGCGTGAGGCTGCCCCTCAGAGGGGCCTAGGAGAGGCTCTGCTCCCTGCAAGGAGAGCCACTAACCGGAGTATCGGTGTATCGCCAGGTCCCACTAACCATGTAACATGCCCCCAGCAGCGTGACCTGCCCCCTGATAGCGTTGCCATATGACAGCAGCTTGTGCAGGTGCCCAGGAGACCCCTTGCCCAGGCTCCAGGACCCCCGCTGTAGCTGAAGGAGCTACCTCAATATTGAGGGTTGTGGTAGGAAGGCAGGAGAAGGCATTGCCTAGCAGGGCCATGTGGGGCTCTCCGCATACAGGCTGACAGCTGCCCCAGCCGTACCAGCACACCCTGGAGTAACACCCCCAGGGTGGGAGGGAAGTGCAGTCTCTAGGGTGACCCACCCAATCCTTGGCCTCTCTGCTGAGATGCCAATAACGGCACCAGTTAGTGCCAGCTGTGATGGTGGCTCTGTAGTGCAGGCATCTGTCCTTGAGGACCTAGATGGAGACCATCAGCTCGTTCACTTCAGCCACAGAGCCCATGGAGCCTGAGCTGGATTTGAGTCGGTGCCTAGAGGGAGGGTCTATGTCGCTGAGCCATGTGGTGCTCTGTGCTCATTTGTGTCTGTGCCCCCTGAGTGCCTGCTGCCGGGCTAGCTCAGGGGTGCTGCTGGGTTTCCCTGGGTGGCTGCTGCTCCCTTCCAGTGAGTCTAGGGGCCCTATTAGCAGAGGTGCCTGTGTGGTGGTGACCTCTCCTGCTTTCATGCCGTGAAATGAGCCAGGCCTCTCTGGAGCCCCCCGGCAGTACCCTGACAGGCGTGAGCCCAGCCCCAATGATCATGGCCATGTTCTGTTGTTTTTCTAGGGTGACCCAGGCAAGCAGGGTGATCCTGGCCGAGATGTAAGTATGGAGCTCCTGATTCTGAGGGGTGGTGGGTCACACAAGGCAGGGGGCTTCCCCGCTTTCCCTGGGGCACCCCGAAGTCTCATGCACGAGGCCAGTATCTGAATAACACTGCAGCAATGGGCCCAGGAGTCACCAGAGCAAAGCACTGGTTCAGCTAGCTCTGTGCCCCACCTCCCTGTCACAGGGGTCCATCCATTCCAGTATCCTTCCTCTGACCAGCAACTGATGCTTTACCCTGTGGGCCCAAGGCCTGGAGCTGTGTGTTGAAATCCTGAGCATGGTGGAGCTGTCCCGGGGGCCATCTGACCCTGCAGAGTCCCTGGCCCGAGAGCACTGCTTACCCCTACAATCACCAGTCCTCCTCTCCCCTTGTTGCTGAGCTGCTGCCCCTCGTGTCTGCCTGTGACCCAGCTGGGATCTGCATCTCACCTGATCTTTTATTGTTGCAGGGGCTGCCAGGCCTACGAGGGGAGCAAGGTGCCCCAGGAGCCATCGGCCCCCCGGGACCACCAGGCTTGGCTGTAAGTAGTTTGGTTGACTGTTGTGGGCCATCCCTGCATCTCCTATGGTGTTGCCCTGCACTGGCAGGGCCCCAGATAACCCACCACCTGCCTTGCCTCCCTACCAGGGGCTTCCTTATGAGGTCACTCCTGCTCTCCAGCAGCCTCTCATCCATGGTCTCCACTCACCCTTATGCACCTGACCTGAGGGGTTTGACCCTGCCCCACACCATGTCCCAGATGCTGTGGGAGGCCTGTTCCCAGGACTCATGCTGCCCCATTGGCCCATCATTTTGCCCTGAGCAGCCTGACCCAAGTCTGATGTGAGGCCTGCTTGCCCAGAACTTTCTGATCTCTCAGGAGGGTTTAGGGCAGCCTTAGCTCCTGGCAGCCCTTAGCTCCCAGCGGCCCCGTTTGGCTGGTTGCTCTGCCAGCTCAGCCCATGCTATTCGCCTGGGTCTGGCTCTCTCCAGTCGGCTGTCATGCCCCAGCTAATCACTCTCTGGGCAGGGTCACAGTGAAGGCAGGTATCCTGACCCAGCCTCCCCTAGGAGCTGCTGCCCTGTGGTATGACAGCATTGGACTCCAGCCACACTGCGGGTCAGGGTGAGCCCAGAGGGGGCCTGCAGAGGAGCCTGCTGCCGTCTCAGGCACGGGGAAGGCCCCTCACTCTCCTAACAGCCTGTGCTTCCTTCCAGGGCAAACCCGGAGACGACGGCAAACCCGGCCTGAATGGGAAGAACGTGAGTAAAGGAGCCAGCCTCTGCTGGAGAAGGGCAGCTCCTGGCTGTGGTGGGCAGGGTCTCTAGGCCTGACATGCAAGGACCCGCCCAGGCGAGAGGGAGCTGTGCTGGCAATGGTGTGGGGACCGAGGAAGAGACTGCTGCCTGTAAAGCTATAGCGTCCTTGAGACTGTACTGAACGCAGGCAGAGGGCTCCTTATCAGACGCTGGTGCCGCTGCGCCCCCCGCCCCCGACAGACCAAATATTGGCAACCCCTGTAACAGATCCTCAGCTTGCCAGGATCTTCCACTGATGGGTTGTCAAAGGGGCATAACAAAGGGCTTCCCAAGCCCAGAGTGTGGGTTCTCCCCAACCCTCCTATGTGGGGCACCCAGTGTGCAATGGGTAACCACCAGGGCCAGAGTCTGCCATCTCCCTGCTGCCCGCCATTCCTCAGCTCCACTAGCCCTGAGGGAGCCTGGCTCATCTGAGGACTGTGTGGCAGATGTCAGGAGTGCTGGGGGATCCAAGGGGATGTATTGTGCTCCCCAGTGGGGAGGTGACAGTCTGATCTGGGCTCTCTCCCCACACCTGCCCAAGGCCCAGCCCCCTAGTGTGCAGGGCCTGTGTGGAACAGGGCTTTGACTAATGGTTTCTATCCTCCTAGGGAGAAGATGGGACTCCAGGAGAAGATGGGAGGAAGGTAATGAGCTCAAGTGCCCCTCTCCCCTGGACTAGCCAGCCCCCTTTTCTAGGCAGGCCTGCGAGCGGCCTAGCAGGTGGGGTTCCCCTGGGTAACCGACTCTCCTGCTGCTCCATTGTCACTGCCAGGCACCTCTCACCATGCATTTCCTCCTGGTGCCAACATGCAGCTCTGGGCTGCTCCAGCTTTGCTTACCCAGCAGGAGGGGTGGGTGAGGTCAGGCCTGATGTTACTTCCTCCCCACTAAGTAGCAGTCTCAGACCTTGCTGGCTACAGGAGAGGGGCCATTGGGAAGACAGACCCAGGCTCTGGGCGAGGGTTCCTGCCTCAGTGGGGGCAGGGCAGGCGGACGCAGTGGCTGGGCCCTACCTGAGTCCCTTTGACTGTCTCATTTGGAAATGGAATGAGGCTGTAATGTAGCCATTTTCTCTTGGCTTTTCCTGATTAGGGGGACAAAGGAGAAGCTGGAGCCCCTGGCAGAGACGTAAGTACCTATGATTTTCCCCCGGCTCCTTTCCTCCACCTGCCCTGGATTTACCTCAGTCACAAATTGCCCCCCAGCCTAGGGGCTTGGTGCAGGGTCTGTCTGTGTTTGGTGGCTCCACATGTGACTCTTCCATGTGCTGCCTACACAGTCAGTTAGGCCCTTCTCTCTGCTCCGATAATCCATCACACTGGGGGCTGCACCGTCTGGATGGTGCCAGTGGCAGAGACCCCATCTAGCAAACCTGGGGGCAACTCTGATGGGTCTCCCCAGCTTGCTGCCCATAGGCAGGCAGGGGTGGTCGGTAGTGATCCAGTGCATCAGGACCTTTACCCACCGGCAGGGGAGGGGAGTGCAGGCGGTGTCCTCAGGCCTCCCCCCACCACACACTGTATGAAGGGAGCTGCGCCTTCTGGCCTATGCTCCCCGGCTTATAGAGGCTTGGGTTTAGATGGCAGGCTCAGCTGAGCTGGAAAGGGCAGAGGGGGCTCCAGCTCTGGCTAATGAGATACTGATGGGTGGGAGTGGATCAGGGTGGGACTGGGGCCTCAGTGACTCCATTGCTTACAGGCCCTAGCTGTTTCTTGGGCACCTTTTTTGGCACCTCCATTAAAGCGTCGCTAAAAGAGGCTGGCCTGCTCCCAGTTGGTGCCCCCACCCACAGCAAGTGGTGCTAGTGCCAAGGGGAGGTACATGCCTTCTGCTGGCACCCCAGGTTGCTGGCACTCTTTGACAGTGACGGGCCTTTCAGCAGGCGTCTGGCTGCAGTACCTCTCTGTAGCCCTCCCAGCTGGGAGGGGGTGAGGGTAAGGAGGAATGTGGGGTGATGGCCAGGGGGAACAGCACCAGATGGTGATGCGTCTGTTCTTCTTTGGCAGGGTCAAGAAGGCCCCAAGGGCGAGCGAGGAGACCGTGGGGCACCAGGCCCCTTGGGACCCCCTGGTGTCCCCGGTGTACCTGGGCAGGTTGGACCCCCAGGCCAGGTGTGTAACCTCCAGAATAATACTCCTAATACCAGCTGCTTGGCATGGCTTGCTGTGCCCATGGTCATTTGGGAATGGAGCCCCATAGCCTGCATGGGAACTGGGGGTGGGGAGAGCACTAGCTGGGGGAGTGGAGAGACAGAGGAGAGAAGAGAAGACTGGCCCAAAATCACACTGAGCTCAGAGCCTAGGACTCCTGTCTCCCAGACCCTGCTCTAGCCACTAGATGATATGCCCATGGCTGAGCTTGGAGTACAGACCTGGCCAAGTCCAGAGATGCCAGGGTCTGGACAGCAGAGTAATGGCTCATTGTGCCATGGCATGGATACCCTGGATCCCTCTCTGATTCCTTGGGGAAATCCTGTTCCTCTCCAGCTGCAGCTACAAGCTCCTTCCAGCCATGCAGGACCACTTGGGATTGGACTGCTGACCTGCCTCAGGGGGCAGACCCCGGGGCAGGGAAAGTACCCCAGCTTGAGTGGGCTCCTCCTCCCAGTCTCAGTGCTCACAGACACCCCAAGCTGTGTGGCCTCCTCTCCCCAGCCCTGGGAGTGCCTGCGGACCCCACCCATTGGTAGTGAAGCTGCTCTCTCCCACTACTTGCAGGTCCACGGTCTGCTCACATTTCTTCTATTCCTTCCAGGGTGCTCCAGGCCTTGCCGGGGTGGCTGGACAAAAGGTGAGTGTTTTCCCAGCCCCCATCAGGCCACTGGAAAACGAACAGAGCAGAACAGCCTCTCCTGGCAGACCCCACTTGGAGAGGGGCTGGCTTGCTGTGCCAGAGCACAGACTTCTGGGCCCTCAAGGGTTAATCCTGTGAGTTCCCTGAGCCCCTTTCCCACTGTGTCCAGCTGGTGGGTGTGGTTTTGTGTCCTCCTGTGAGCTGTCTTCTTTGGAGGAGCTGGGGGCTAGGAGGGACTAAGGTGCTTCCTGGGGGGCCTGCGTGGAGAGCAGTGGGGCCCAGGTGTGAATGGTAAGGGAGCTCTGCCCACATTCTCTGGGGTGCCATAGGCTTTGCAATAGGCCAGTGGGGGTTCCCAGCATGTCTGGCCCAGACTTGGTTCCAGGTGGAAGTTCTCTGAGGCTGCAGAGCCCATGTGCTGGGCTAGCTGGGAGTGGAGCACTGGTTTGTGTGTTCACCCACCTGTCTGGGGAGGGAACTTGGGTATCTGCCCTTCCTCCAGCACCTTGGCACTGTTCCTCCCCAGGGCCCTCCCCGAGCTGTATCACTTCAGCCTAGGCCTAAGTGGGGGCTCTTCCAGAGGAGGCGGGGCTGAACTCTTCCTCTGGGGTTTTACTCTCCCATCGCAGGGCTGGAGGAGATCCTGACTCCTCTTGTTCTGTTTCAGGGCGACCGAGGAGAGGCTGGATCCAAAGGAGAACAGGTGAATACCCAGCACTGCCTGGGGTGATCCACCAGCGCTGAGTCCTCCCCTCCCCACAGTGCAATGTCCTTTGGGGTGTGTGCGGGGGAACCCAGAGCTTGGTCAGCCCCTCTGTATCCCCTCTGAATACAGCTCTGGGACTCTGGAGCAGCTCCATCAGCTGAGATAAATAGACCCTTGCCAGTCACTGCCACTTGGGAGCAGGAAGAACAGGGTGATTATAGGCCTGTTGAGTCCACCCCTGCAGCAGAACACTGCCCTGCAGTGTTCATTCTCATTGCCAAGGGAGCCTTCTCCTAGCCCCGGTGACTGTGAAGAAATGCTTGGGAGTGTGACCCGAGCATAGCCGATGCAGCAATGCCAGCCTGAAAGAACTCTGCCCCACTCATCTCGATCCTGTGTTTAACTCTGGAACTTAATGAGGTCAATTTAATAGCAACATAGTATCTCTTTCCCTGCTGATCATTTTAGCAGCAAAATCTGTCTGAAGCTCTTGCTATTTCACAATTCCAAACCACCTCCTACGGTGCTAACCGCCTCAGCTGTCCCAATCTCCATCTTCCCCGACGGCTTTGCTTAGGTGGTTCTGCGTTAATACAAATGCCTGCAGCCCAGTGAAAATGGGGGCAGTGTAAAATGGACTTTGATATCCAAATAGCTAACCCAACGTGCTGTGGGCTCCCACGTGTCCCTGGGGTAGAAGTCACTACTGCGTCTTCCCTCTAGCTGATGGGCTAATCCAGTCCCCTGGGTAGTTCAGGCAAGCACTCACTTTCTGAGTGTGACACTGCTGGAGAATTAGCAGACTCTGGTTGCAGCAGGTATGAAGGGTATGCAAGGTATGAAGAGTTAATGCAAGTGATTGCGTATTTTACGAAGGCAGTTGATCGGGGCCTGTGTAAGACCTGCAGTACCAGGGAGAGTGCAGTAGTGACCTGTGAACGGCGTCATCGCACTAACTGATGGGTGAGATCTCAGGCCTGTCCTGCCGGATGGGGAGGATTCTCTCTCCCCCGCATTCACTAGGTCAGCCCCCCAACTCCTGCTGCTTCCTTCCCTGGGGTTTCTATGTGACGTGGCCAGGTGGTCAGTGAGCAGAACTGTTCTAATCTGGTGTCATTCTGCTTCTTCTCATGGTGACTAGGGCAGACCCGGGGATCCTGGACAGCGTGGTGAGCCTGGGACGGTCTCGGTAAGTCACTGTGTGGGGCCAGTCCCTTCCATCTCAGAGTGGGGAAGCTACTTACACCCGCAAAATAACCTGGGCATCTGCTGGTGCAACCAGTTCAGCCCTGGCAGATGTGGGGAGGGTTAAGGCCCTGGGGTCTCACAGCTGGCAGTGTTGGGGGTTGGGGTTATGCCTCAGCAACCCTGTCTGGGGGCTGCCCCTCTTTTTGTTCTCATTGTCTTTCCCTTGCTGTTCGTAGAACGTTGAACGTGCTCTGGAAGCCTATGGGATTAAGGTAGGAAGCAAAGCAACAGCCAGCTCTGCTCACAGGGCATCCGTAAAGGGGAAGGGGAAACACGGGACTTGGGGTGGGGACACTGTCCCTGGCCATTAAGAAACCAGCAGGAGGGAGGCCTGAGCCTGGTCAGGGTGGGTGAGGAACAAGGGGAGACTGAGATATAGGGGGATGCCAGAGCCCTGGCCAATAGGCTCATGGGTGGAGGAGACCAGGGCCTGGTGAGTGCACAACCGAGAGAGAAGCCAGAGCCATCGAGCATGTGCTGTGGGGAAGGTTGGGATACTGGCTGATGCAGCTGGGGAGGGGAGAGGGAGTGAAAGCCTAGGGTCCCCAGCCACTGGGCCATGGGGTAGTGGTGGGGAAGGCCAGGGGCTCTGGCCGGCATCTGCCTGGTATCCCAGCAGTTCTGCTGGTGGCAGGCTTTTGGCAGTGGTAGGCCATGGCTGCAGGGTGTTATGATGGTATCGTTCCCATGTGTGCCAGGGGGAGAAGTTATCCGAGTGTGAAGGTCAGACCTACCATTCTCTGTCCCTGGCACTGATCTTCCCCCAACAAATCATGGGATCCCAGCATGTTTGTCTGTATTCATTGGGGACCCTGTTCTTGTGCAGTGGTGGGATCGAGAAGCACTTGCTCAGGGCTGTATGGACTGTCCCGGTTGTCCCTCTGTCAGGGGGCGCAGAGCCTGGATAGATTATCCCTCCCCCAACCCACGGTCTGGGACTTCCCTCCGTTGCCCTCTGTTGTGATTACCGCGCTCTGTCTCTCTCAGATTGCCTCGCTCAGAGAGATCACTGGAGCCTATGACGGGAGCACCGATCCATTCCTGCCCTACCCTGACCGCCGGAGAGGCCAAAAAGGCGACAGGGGAGACTCGGGGGAGAGGGGACCTCCAGGCAAAGAGGTAAGGTGGAGCCACCAACAGAGGGTTGGGGCAGGTACAGAGGGTAGGTGGTGAGTTCCTCTGGAGCCTCTCTGCTGCCCCTTGTGGGCGAGGGATCCTTCAGCCAGCACCCAGAGAAATAAAACACTGCCCTTCTTAGGGGTTGCTCTATACCTGGTCCCAATGGGCCCCACTTCAGGCCTGGGTTAAATCAAGCCTCTCTGAGTCCCTCGGTGGACAGGGCCAAGCAAACAGCTCCTCAGGTTCCTTCTTTCCTCGGGAGAGGAGACATGTTGAGTCCCTAGCCCCTTCTCCTCAGGACTCTCACACACATGGCTTTGGAGTCCCCTGTCTCCTGGGGAAGATTGGGGGGAAGGGGGTGGGAAATCCCGATGGCTCCCTGGTTCTCTCTGCCTCAGAGCTCAGAGATACAATGAATCTCAGCAACATCTCCTCTGGGGAGCTGCCTCCCTCACTGGGGCTTTCCAGTTCCAGCCACTTCATAGATCTGCTTCATGCTGCTTCTGGGCCCTGCTGGTTAACCCTTGTCTCCCCATGCACAGTCCTGCCATCACACTCCATTAGAAAGTGCAACCCTAGCCTGTTGGTGCTGCCCAAGACTGAGCGAGACTTTCCTGCCTCCTGTGCCCAGTGCTCCACTGGCAGCCAGCCCGGACTTAGCCTCTTGCTGGCTAGAGACTGAACTCCCCGCTGGCCCCAAAGGGCTCCCTCCAAGCCAGGGCTGAAACCCATTGACGGGGCAACACATGAAGGAAGCCTGTCTATCCACTAGCAGCACTCCATCTCCAATGCTGTCCATCCATTCTCAGACCATGAGCTTCCCCATCATTTCATCTCACCTGCTGGCGCCAGTCCTCGGACTAGCTGAGTTGTGGTGTGTTTCTTTCAGGGTGTGATGGGCTTTCCTGGAGAGAGAGGGCCCAAGGGCGACAAAGGAGACCAAGGCCCTGCTGGCCCTCAAGGCCCCATGGGACGTGCCATCGGAGAGCGAGGTCCAGAGGGGCCACCTGGCCAGGCAGGGGAGCCTGGCAAGCCTGGAATCCCAGGGGTGCCGGGCCGGGCCGGGGAGCTTGGAGAGGCTGGCAGGCCTGGCGAGAAGGTGAGTGAGACGTGGGAAAGAGGGAACAAGGATTGGAAGGTCAGTGGTGGCCAGTTATGCAGCTGGCCCAGTGCGTGAAGCTGCTAGGGGATGGAACAGGGATGGAGGGGGCTTCCCTCCCTACCCCTCTCCCCTGAAACCCAAGGATGTGGCGACACCTGCCTGCCATGGCTGTTCTCTCAGGCTCAACTGGTGCCTCTGTGGGTGGGAGCAGCCCAGGGATTTAGGAGCCTTTTTGAGGAGGTTGTGCAGGGGGAAAGGATCCTTTTGAGAGGACTCTGCTGCACAGTGACCAGACTATTGGTTTCCAGGCGAGGACCTCAGCTGCTTGAGGGCCCCTAGTCCTGTCTCAGGCTCCCGGTGAGACTGCTCTGAAAGCTGTCAGCTGGGGCCCTCCTGTGGCATTTACTGACCCTTGCTGGGGAGGGGAGGAGGGAGCAGAACCGAACTCCTGAGACAGCACTGCTGACCTGGCCCCACCTTTGCTTTGCAGGGCGATCGGGGCGAGAAGGGCGATCGGGGAGAGCCGGTGAGTGAGGCCTGGACCCACCAGGCACGCAGCCTGCTGCACCTTTCCATATCATGCACTCTCCACAGCTGGAAAACATGCCACGATCTGTATCTCTGTGGGATCAGAGGCAGCTATTACTGCCCGTGCCTGCACGTGCATGCAAGATTGCCAGTAGGGGAAACTGACCCTCTGACTTAGGGGGCTCAGGATTATTCCATTGGGGTACAGAGGCCATCGGTTGCATGTAGCCTGTGGCCATGGGGCTAGATTCCAAAGACATGGGGCAGGGGTGCTGTCTTCTGTACCCCCCCACGCATATTACTGATGATTCAAAGTCCAGTGGCTCCTCGTGTAGCCCCACCCTAAATCCAGCAGGAATCCGCAGGGCACACAGAGAAGCCCCCAGCTGGCTGGCACGTGCACCAGCAGGGAAGGTGTTTGACAGTGCTGCAGTACCATCGTCCACACGTGTTGTGCTTTGGGCTAGCAGGTGGCGCCTGGGAGGGCTGGGATCAGAGACAGTGCCCACGGCCCTGAAGGGAGGAGGCCCCAGCACTGACTGTGGGGCACAGAATGGAAGGTCCCTGTGATCTTGGGCCCAAACTAGGGTGGGGAGAACGGGCCAAGAGGTGCATAAAGGACAGTCCTTCACCTCCTCCCAACCCTTCCCCCTTGGGGTGTTGCTGCAGGGTCAGTGTACAGGGGCTGCCTTCTCTTGGAACTGTGGGCGAGGGGCTGTCTCCCCCCGGGGATGGCTTCCGCTCTGCCCTCTGGGGGATCATCTGGGACTTTGATCCATGTCCTGTTTGTCTTGTCTCAGGGCAGAGATGGTGTGCAGGGTCCTCCAGGGCCCCCAGGACCCAAGGTGAGTAAGTCCCCACCTGGCAGTGTCGTCCAGGTCTGCCCACTGGAACCAGAGGGGTTTGGGTGCGTGGAGGTTGTGGCACATGACCCTCTTGACTTGTTTGGCTCTGGGCCATCTGCAAAGGACCTGACTCCCCTGCTCCTTGGGCTGACCGGGACGGGAGAGCTGTGAAGGCCATATGCTGAGCTGTTGGGAAAGGGAGTGCCCCATGCTGCCCCACAGCCTCCTGCCCCTGGGAGATGCTTGGGTCTAGACAGCCTTGTCCATCGCTCTTTGGCCAGAACTGAGACAGAGCCACTGTGACACAGGGCAGCTCCTATGCAACCCCCACCCTCCCCAGGCCTTGGGCCTTTGAGTCCCTACTGTCCCGTGTTATCATGGGGTCCTGCTCTTCAGGCAGCTCAGACACAGGTGTCGGGAAGCCACTGCAGGCAGCAACCAGGTGACTAACATCACTCTGTTTAGCAGGGGCCTCGCCATTGCGCAGCCCCAGTTGAACTAGGAGACAGCAGCTGGGGCAAATTGCCCCAGGACCTGTCCTTTTAGCTAGCAGGTGCCATGGGAAGACCCCTGAGACCTGGCAGGATTGGTCTCCCTCAGACCCATCTAACAGGATCAGCACATCTCTGCATGGGTTCTAGAGGAGGCCACCAGTGACAGTCAGCTCTGAACTCTGGATGTGGCCCCGAAAGGGACGTTCCAGACCCAGTGGGTCTAAGGGGCACCCAGGTCTATTAATCTAGTACAGAACATAGAGGAGGTACGAGCCCTGCTGCTTCACAGCATCAGCCAGCCACTCCATGCCCAGGGCTGGAAGAGGCTGGGTAGGTTCTTCCAGAGCTGCCCATTATGGGGTTTCTTGTACCTTCCTCTGAAGCAGCTGGGTCTGGCCATTGGCCCGTGGACAAGAAGGACCCATCAGTCCGATCTGGTTTGGCAGTTCCTGTGGCTCCAGGGGACAAACAGGAATCTTACCCAGGGCATGTGGGGAGAGGGGTTGGCAGGTGCCCTGTAAGAAACCAGGTTCCCATGGAGGGTTCCCAGTGCTGTTGGCAGCAGAGTTGCTGGCCCTGGGCTGCTGCCTCTCACTGTGCTCTTGTGTCTCCAGGCAGATGTGGTGGAAGGGAGCCTCTCTGGTCTTCCGGGAGAGCGTGGACCCACAGGACCCAAGGGAGCCAAGGTTAGTGCCAAGGAGGAGAGAGGAGCCCTGTCTGTACCCATGTCTCAGTCAGAGTTTAAGGCCCAAAGGAACCACGAGACCCTCTGTCTGTCACCATCACCAACTTCACCCAGCACCGCACAGTACCCCTGTCTCCCCAGATCTCCCAGGGTGCTGCAGGACATGGAGCTGGTAACTCTTCCCTCTCCCTGAATTTGGCCCAGTGCCCCAGCATGGTGCTAAGAGGTGCTGCGTTGCTGCGTTTCCGGTGGGATGTTCGAGGTCCTTTGTGGTCGTCAGAGAGCTAATGGCACTTACCGCACAAGCGTGGGTTTAACCGTTGTGTCCTGGCCAGACTCCTGTGTGGAGCAGGGCGTGCCTAGATTCCTCCTGTACTTCCAGTTGGCTAAGAGATTCTCCTTCATAGACTCTTGTGAATGTGCTGTGTGATATTCAGCAGCCCCCCTGGCCCAGAGGTGGCTGCATTTCAGTGGTGGGTGAAATGATCCCTGTTTATAATGTTATAGGGATCACCCCATAAGCTCCTTATTTCCCAAACCAGGGTCTCCCTTCAGCCCAGTTTGGAAACGGACACTGTGGTACGGTGAGCTCAGCCCACCCTGGTGACATCATTGGTGCCACAACCATCAATGTACTTTCAAGGGAACAAAGCAGCAAATGGGACAAAATGTGAAATGGGACAAAATGTGAATGAAACACGAAGTGGGAACAATGGTGGGGCTTGGAGCAGAGGCAGCAATGCTGTGTACTTCTGGATTGGGGAAGGAGGTGGCAGCTGCCACTCAGGAGAGATGTAGGGAGAGAGTGGTCTGGAGCCAAGGCTCCAGGGTTCTATTCCCTGCTCTGTGAGGGCGTGTGTCCAACGGTTAGAGCCGGGTGACTGACTGTCTGTGGTTTGAGCCAGGGCTTTCTGATACTAACTTCTCTCCTGTGCAGGGAGAGCCCGCTGTGGATGGCGAGAGAGGACCCAAAGGAGATAAGGTCTGAGTATAGTAAGTCTTCTGGCACCTGCACTTCACCAGCTTCCTCTCTGACTCTGTCTCGCTCACATCGGGGGATCTCCTCTGCCTGGGGCACTTGACTCTGTCTTTGATCCCTCAGCTTCTCTCTCGCTATCCTTTTGTCTGGCTGCACCACTGCTCAGCAGGCCCAGGTCTCTGGAGCTGGCCCTTCTGTGTTGGAATCCAGGCTCCAGTGCCCTGCCAAGGCATTACTGGTGGCTCATCATCCCATTGGAATGGTTCTTTCCTGGCAA
The DNA here is from genome assembly GCF_965140295.1 of Lepidochelys olivacea. Taxonomy (NCBI): domain Eukaryota; kingdom Metazoa; phylum Chordata; order Testudines; family Cheloniidae; genus Lepidochelys; species Lepidochelys olivacea. Next base: position 24,203,557 of record NC_140417.1, on the reverse strand, counting down.
TGGCAGCTCCTCAGGCTAAGTCTGAGTGGTCCATGGAGAGAGAACTTGCATCTCCCGAGGGGGGCCCTCCAGGGCAAGTGTAAAGCATGTCAGCAGGTGATGGTGTGCGGGGGAAGCTGGCCTGGCCACTGCCTGTTCAGCATATAAACAGTGGACTTCAGCCCCAGGGCTGTCAAGCCAGCAGCTTCCACACACAATCATGCTGGATTTATTCTTTCAAAAAGAAGGAAAAGTCCACATTATCCTGTAGGCCCTACATATAAACAAAGGAGCATGAGCGCTTCTGTTACCCTGCGCTTTACTATGGCATGAGCCCCACTCCCTATGCAGCCATAGGAGCTAGTTCCCCTGCCGATTTCCAATAAATGCCCAAGGCTGGGCTGTGCTGAGACCTTATGTCCCCATGTGAGGTCCCCCTCCCCAAAGAGCTGGGCAGCACTAGGGAGATGGGGGGACTCTGGCCTCCCCTCAGGGAGCAAACAGATCAATATTCCAGCGGGTGAGCCTCCCCCTGCCCTGGACCGGAGAGGATCTTGGGTTGGGATGGGTCATGGTGATTTCCTGCCGGTCTTTGTGACGTGCTGCATGTCCCAATTGCAGGGTGAACCTGGGCAGAAGGGGGAGAGAGGAGAAGCTGGCGAGAAAGGCAGGGATGGCAGCCCGGTGAGTACCGCTAGTGGGACCAGAACCACTGGAGCAGCAGCAGGGCTGGGACTGAGGTTCATTGGCAGAGCTCGGGGGGGCGAGGCTGCACTGACAGGCTGGCGTGTGTTGGCAGAGCTGGGGGGGCGAGGCTGGTCTAGCACAGGGGGGGTTAATGTGCATTGGCAGGGCTGGGGGTGGTGTTAAGGCTGGATCAGCCAGGGCTAGAATGAGGTGCTTCAGCAGAGCTGGGGGCTCAGTGCTTCCAAGAGTTTTAACCCCTCGGTGCCTGTTTTTTACTGTCTGTTCCTTGCCTTGTTTGCTTTAGGGCCTCCCAGGAGAAAGAGGCCTTGCTGGGCCGGAAGGGAAACCGGTGAGTAAAGGAAGGAAGCGTCAGCCTGGGAGTGCGGGGTGTGGGAGGGAGCGCATGGAAATGGGGAGGCCGGAGGAGTGTGTGACAGGCTGGCTGGGAGGCTGCTCAGAGAGGAGTGAGTTGGTCACTTGGGGTTTTCTCAGGAGCCAGAGTCCCTGTGTCGGGGGGTTTAGCGGGCGGAGGTTGTCATTCCCAGCTGCAGACACAGGGCGGCTCTCGCGAGACATGCCAGCACCCCAGTACACTGCCAGTTCCCCAGTGCCACAGCTGGGCTCTCTGGAACGTTTGTGGGACAATTCCCTGGGCCGGCAGGGATTCAGGATACTGAGCGGGCATGGCTGAGACCATCACTGGCCCACGTGCAGGTGGGTGAGGTGCCCTTTGCCAGCACAGGGAGACAGGATGTGATTCAGGCAGGGAGGAGAGACTAGGGCTCAGCACATGTCTAAGGGCCCCCAAACCAGCTGCCTTTGTTCTGTTTGTCGTGCTGTATCTTGGTGCTCTCGGTGCCGGGAGGGTTTGGAACAGGTACCCGGTGCTGACTGTGATCGAGCTGGTGGGGGACCCCGGACAGCCCCCAGTTTGTTCTTGGGACACGTCTGCCGGCATTAACCAGCGGGAGACACTAGCTGTGCAGCAAACCCTCCTGCACAAGGTGCCAGCATCGCTGTTCCAGTCCCTTTGCACCCCCATGAGCAGCATTCCCCACTGTGACGTTTTGCTGCCAGCTCACGTGTTGTCATTTTGTGTCCTTCCCTTCCATCCAGGGCCCGCAGGGCTTTAGAGGGCCTCCCGGCCCAGCTGTAAGTAACCCTTCATGGTAGGCCTTGGTTCTGGGCCCTGGCTGAGGTTGGCTTCCCCAGCTCTCTGTCTATCCTGTGCAGCAGCTCTGTCTTGGCATCATATTGTGTAGAAGGCCAGGCCCGAACTGGGGCTGCTTCAGGGGCTGCTGTGGTTTCGCTAATTCTCCGGCTTTGAATTGCCTCTTTGCAGGGTATGCCAGGCTTTCCCGGAATTCTAGGCCGACCGGTAGGTGATTGCCTTCCCCTCTTGTCTTGGGCCCCTTCTGCATGTAGCAAGTACATCCTTCTCCTGCAGAGTCTGGGGCGTTTCTGCTTTCAGGAGCAGTCTGCATTGTAATCTTTTCACAGGGAGGCAGAGATCGGGAATCTGGAGGTTAGAGCAGGGACTGGGATTCCAGAAATATGGGTTCTAGTCCTGGTTCTGACTCACAACTTCGGGCAAGTCACTTACTCTCTCCTGGCCCTCAGTTGCCCCATCTGTAAAATGGGGCTAGTGACTCTGAGGCTCCTCACAGGTGTAAAGAGCTCAGCGATCATTGGATAATGGTGCTAGAGCAAGGCCCAGAATGACGGACTATGTAGCGCACAGCTGGTTAAGAAGTGCCGACAGCAGATAAAGTGAGAGGATTAAAATCCTGTCTGTCTGTGCCTGGCCCTGGTTGTAAATCACCTAAAGCAGGCTGGGTTTGCACTGCTGCCCATATCGTCCCAGACACGGTGTGACATGCACAACAGCGTGTGGAGAGTGTGGGTGCAACCCTGTCGCCCGCTGAGTGCAACTTCCCTCCTTTGGCAGGGCCGTGAGAGGGGGCTATGGTATGGTGGCAGGGACACTTCACATGAGGATAACTCAGTCCAGAGCTCAACCCTTTTTAAAGAATACTGATCCAACCAAAACTCAGTTAAACCCAGAAGTCAGTTGGCCTATCTAGCCTCTGCAATGGCAAGAGGTGATCAGAGCCCCCATCCAGCACTAACAATCTCTCTCCTGTCCTGCAGGGCAACCAGGGAGATCCAGGGCCACCAGGCACAGCTGTAAGTAACACCAGCCTGCTGTACCTTCTGTTGTCTATGGCCGTGTGTGTATCAGAGCCACATCTCGGGTGGCGTGGGGGAATCTGCCAGTGCCTCAACCCCAACATGCATAGTAGAGTCCAGATGGTTCCTGGAGGCTGAAACCTGCTGGCATGAGATGTCAGCCCAGCACAGAGCTTATACTGGGAAAGGGGAACAGAAAATAGAATCCCAGTGACATCCATTGGAGCTGCCAGAGGCACACAAAGCATTTTCTTTCAGTATTCACCTCCCTGCCAACCCTCCCCACGGGGCCTGCAAGAGATGATGTCCTGCAGAGCCGGAGGTACAGCCCTCTGTGGTATTACAGGGCTAGGGAGATGCGGAGCCCTGAGCCCAGGATGTTAAACAGGGCTTTTGTGTGTGTGGCAGATTACAAGGCAGTGAACCAAACAGGAAACACCTCAGTGCTGTTCGTGCTGCGCTCCAGAACCGGCTCAGTTGCACTGCTGAGCTCTAGCTGTACCTGGGATAACCATCTTCTCTTTCCTTGCAGGGGCTTGTTGGAGCACCAGGCGCTCAGGGCCCACCTGGAATAAAGGTACATCCCAGACAGCAGCAGCTTCCAACCCACTGGAGGCTGGAACCTCTGGCCAGAGGAAGCTGGAGTCCTGCTGCCTTTGCTCGGCTTCGGGACTCCAGGAGGCTGAGTTAGCTGGAGGAAGCACTGCAAATCAATGAATCGATACGAAACCCGCAAGCGTGGCTTGTGCATCCACTGGGGAAGGCCTCCAGCTGCCGGGAGCACCAGGTTCCATGCAGAGCTGCATGTGGGCTGAGAGAGGGCCACGCATGAGGCTTGGGTGATAGCCACATCCCTGAGCAAGCCAGAGGGGGTGGAGCTGCAGAGCATGCAGAATGCTGTGCTAGCTGGAGGGCTTTGCTACCCCGCTTAGACCCGGGATTGCAAGGATCTGATTCCAGGTCAAGTACTGCACACCTATGGGTTACACCATCCCCTGGCCACTGTGGTCACAGTGTGTGTGAGATGCAGGCTGTCCCCTTAAAGGGTTGCCACATGTTTGGAAGGCCTACATGGCGTTGTCCCACATTATGGAAAGAGTGAGGGGGAGGCTTGCAGGAGAGACTGGATGGAGCCTTTGGGCACTCCATAGCACAAGGGACATGGGGAAGGGGTGACAGCAGGGGAGGCTCCACTTCTCCAGCCAAGTAGGTGAGGGGAGCGTGAGTCACAGTAATGGACCAAATTCACCTTGGGACATGTTCCTGGAGTCAGCGCAGTGAGCCCAGGGCTGAATGTAGGAAAGTAATGGCGAGGACAAAGCCCATGGAAGGGAAAGAGCAGCAGTCCAGGGCTGGGAGACACTGAGTGTGTCTTTGCAGAGAGCACCCTGGGGGGTACCTGCCCCCGTCCGTGGGTGGGCGTCTACCCACTTACCCACATGCCCGTGCACGCTGGCTTGAGGCCTCATGGACACCTGCAGCTGAATCTGGGATTGTTTTACCTGTCCAGTGCGGGTTTGTAACAGACTCTCTTATTGCAGGGAGATGTGGGTGAGCCTGGCTCCGGCATTCGAGTGAGTAGCTCTGCCATGCCCTGCCCTCTGTGCCCCGTCCCCAGTCAGGCTGGCTCTGGCCTGATCTTAGGCACTTCTGGGACCTTACCCAGTGTGTACACACCTGCCCTAAAGGGAGTGCTGGCCCCTTTCCTCAGGGGACAACTGGTGTGTCCTGATTCCGTGTCAGGCCAAGGCCTGGGAGCCTGCAGAGTGACTGCCTGGGGGTTGATGCTGTCAGTGGGAGACCCACTATCCTAGGGAGAGGCTTCCCCTGGTCTCTAACACATGCCTCTTTGTTCCATTGCAGGGCTTGCCTGGGCCCCAGGGAAGCGTCGGCCTCCCAGGCCCCTCAGGCCCCCCTGGCCTTGTGGTAGGTAGTTGGTGTGGTTCTCTCCCATTTGGGTGCCATCAGGGAGCAGAGTTTGAATGGTCTCTGTGCTGCTGCCCAGGGTGGGAGATTTGCAATTCCTCCTTCATTGCCTTTGATTCCTGATTGTGTTTGTTTTCCAACAGGGGCCGCAGGGCACCCAAGGATTGCCAGGACAAGTGGTGAGCATTGCTTGTTCACAGTGCCCGATAACTCCCTTGCTGCCATGGGGGGTATGAATTGCCTTTCCCAACCTGCCTGGCTTTGCGTATGGCCCTTCCAATGTCCTGCCACTGGCATCTCTTCTCTTGGCAACTTTTGCCTTTGTGTACACATTCATTTGGCAGAGCTGGGCCTCCCTTAGCTGAGTGGGCAGGATCCAGGTAGCCCTTCTCCGAGGCCTGGAAGTGGCAGGAGGAGTCCGATAGAGATGCTAGCTGTGGAGTGGATTGTCAGCAGTGCTGTCTACTTCTCTCTCCCTGTGATAATTCCAGCTGTTCCATTCCTGTTTTCTAGGGTGAGACTGGAAAGCCTGGAGTGCCGGGGAGAGATGGAGTGCCAGGGAAGGAGGGAGAACCAGGGCTGCCTGGGAAAATGGTATGTCCCACACAGGCGCTGGCAGGGCATGTGTGTCTGCTACAGTGAGCTCCAGCAGGAAGGGGAATGGCAGCATTCCCCAGATACTTGGGTGACAGAGGAGTTAGAAATGCCACAATCCTGCTGCACTGAGCCTCTCTGCCCTTCCCTCCCATTGTGTGTCTGGCACTGGAGACCATGTGGATCAGGAGTTGTTCTACATCTGTCTGTGCAGCTGGATGCCCCAGTGACTCTAGCCCAGTTTGGATGACACAGGAGGTCTCATCAAACCACAAATTCCAGGGGATGTGGCACCTCTGATCGGCACTGAAAGCTTGGCTTTGAATTCAGCATGGTTTAGATTTTCCATGGCAGCATGGTGTGTGGAAGAGTACGTTAAATTCAACCCCTGGGAGTGTGGTATGGAAGAGAGCTAAGTCAGCAGCCGTGTATGATCTGCCAGGTTACCTCTGTGATGGCCCCACCTCCTGAGGGAGCTGGTGATGGCAGAGCAGCCAAGGGAGCATGGAGTTGGGGCAGAGCAGCACCCATCATGTCCATCTCAGGCCAAGCCTAACAGCTGTGTTGATTGCATGACAGGGTGTGCCAGGACCCGCAGGCCCTGCCGGACCTAAAGGAGAGCCAGGGGACGCCGGGCTCCCAGGACAGGTGTGTGAGACATTCTCCTATCTCCCTTGGCTCATTTTCTGAGCCAGCTGTGGTAGGTTACTAGCTCCTTTCAGTGGATTTTCCTTCTGAAGGTGGGAGTAACGCATTCAAAGCCCAGCTCTGCTGGGTGGGGTGGGCTGAGCTGGCCCCTCTCCAGGGCTGTGGAGAGGCCCCCCCCAACCCCAACATCCCCTGCTGCCGGAATTCTGAACGCAGGTCCCATACGGGGATGGTGTCGGGACCTTTAATCACTTTATAGCTTACCCAGTGAGGAAATGGTGACAGCAGCCGGGGTTCAGCAGGGCTGGACAGCCCTTCCACACGGGGGTAGGGAGTCTGTATCCCCCTGCCTAAGCCATAGACCAAGCAACGATGCTTATCATTGTGCTGTCTTGCTGTCCTCCTTTGTGTGATTCACTCACTTCCTACCCTGGCCCTTGAAGTGAGAAACTTCCCTCAGTCCCTGATGTCACTCTTTTGTTAAATGTCCATATTTCCCCTTCCCTGTCTCTAGGCGATTGTCGGTCCTCCTGGGATGAAAGGCGAGAAGGTAAGAGGCTTGGGGGTTAGCTCAGGAGAAATCTGCACAGAAAGCTTCAGAGGGGGAGTGTGGGGACTAGGAGCCAGGACTTCTGGGTTCTTTTTCCAACTCTGACCCAGAAATTGCATTACTAATAATGTTGTTAGAGCCCAGTAAAAGCTACAAAGGGAGAGGGTGGGGCTGGAACAGCCTGGAGTGAGTGACCAGCCCTTTGGTGCAGGGCTTTCTCAGTGCCATGCTGCCCATGCGCCATGAGCTGCATCTGCTCTGGCTTGTCCAGTGCCAGCTTTCCCGGTGTCTCTTCAGCCACTCCAGTGTCTGAGCAGGAGCACAGGGATCCCAGGCTGCACCAGGAGTGATGGTTTGGGGTGACCAGGATCAGTGGAAGAAGGGAGGCCAGATGTTAGCTCAGGATGGGAAAGGGGTTGGGATGCAGGGAGCACAGGAGGGATGCCTGACGTGCTGAGCCTTTGTGTGTTGCTGTATAGGGCGCCCCCGGAGGGATTGAAGGGAACCTGCTGGGTGAACCGGTAAGTTGGCCTTTCATGTTCCTTCCCACTGTTATATCTCAGACTCTGTGCCCAAAGCCAAACACTAACTCTGCTCTCTACCTGCAGGGTGCCAAGGGCGAGCGAGGCTTACCGGGCCCCAGGGGAGAGAAGGTGAGGAACTTCCTCACACCCCAGTGCAGGGAGGGGCTTCCACTCTTAGCCACCTTCCTGTGATGGCTCATGGTGCCTTTGTGACCTGATCCATTTCAATCCCCATTGGTGAGTCTCACTCTCTTTCTTCCTGCCAGGGGGAGCCCGGAAGACAGGGGGAGCCTGGAGACCCTGGGGAAGATGTAAGTACCACGTAGATGGGGTGTTGGGAATGGCTGGGATCCCCACTGTAGGAATGCTGAGTCCAGGCCCAGTGTTAGAGGCTGGGGGAGGCTCTTCCCCTGCCCACCTGCTCAACCCCCGCTTGGTACTGTTCAGGTTCTTGTCCTGGGCCCAGCACTGGAGTATATGAGCGGTTTTGATTTGTTTCATTGCCCCACCTGAATGGGAAGCCCTGGCCTTTACCATAGTAAACCTCTGAGCATGGGGCAGCTCCAGCGTGTCTGAGATCTGGCTCCAGGGAAAAGCTACCTTGGTGTATTGTAATCTAGTTCTGAAAAATGGTATACAGCGTGTGTGCATGCCCTCAAATGTGTACGTGAGCAGAGCATGGTTTTTCTTCATTGTTTCCTGTGCTTGTATTTTAACAGGGAGCCAGAGGATCCCCTGGAGTCAAAGGGGAAAAGGTAAGTAGCAGCCCCGGTACTTGGGCTCCAGTGTACTGAGCCTAGAACTCACTGGTATGCCCTGTCAGTCCCAGAACGGGATGCGTTTAGCAGTACTTGGTGGCTCAAACACCCATCTGTCACTCGTTACCTTCCATATGGCATTCGGGTTCATATACCTGAGGTATCTCCCTTGCAGTTTGATTGTCATGTGCTGGTGGCTGAGGAGCAGGGAAGATTGTGGCAGCAGTGAGAAGGGCAGGTCTCTGAGTCAGCACGAGACAGGGAGAGAGCTCTTGGGAGCAGGAGCAGCCGCCAGCTGTGTGTTCAGAATTACTGGGACGAGCTGGCCTGCTCTGCTTGGTGTTTGGCTGGGTGAAAGGCTGATGTAAATGGGCTAATCAGAGCTCTTCTTGCATTGTTTAACAGTGACTGTAGTGTTCATGGCTGTGGAAATGGCTGTCACAGTGTGTGTGTCTCATTCCTGTCCTGGCGGGACCCCCCCAAGGCTGAGAGGGGAGTTTATTCTCCAGGGACCACAAGCTGAACGCACCCTGTTCTGTGACTGACAGGGTGTGCTGGTGAGGTTCTTGTGATGTGGCCACTTTCCCACTAGGGACTGACTGAGGCCTCCCAGTGAACAGCCATAGATTGCAACCGTGCTTAGTCACCAGCTTGGGCATAGCTAACTGGAGGATAATTCTGTCCCATTCCCATCCACTCCTAACTCCTGTATGTCCCTATGTATCCACCCCTCTGCCCCTCCATGGGGCATGACTTACCATTTCTATTCCATCTGCACCATTCAGGGTTCAGTTGGCATTGGCCTGCAGGGACCCCCTGGACAAGATGGGCCTCAAGGTTTGAAGGTAACATCTCCTAAGACTTTGTTAGCACAGAGAATCTCTCCTTAGTCATACGGGGAGTCTGGGAATCAGAACTCCTGGGTTCTCTTCCTGCTTCTGCTTCTGGCTTGCTGAGTGACTTGGGCCAAGCCTCTTCCCTGGCTCTGTGCCTGTCTCCCTTTTTGTATAATGGGGTTAATGACACTTGCCCTCTGTTGTTAAACACCTGCTTGGAAGGTGCATATTATTATTGTTATCAACTTAAAACATGGAGTGAAACGCCACATGCTGGCCTTGGCACTTCTCCCTGCTCAGCGTTGCTGTCTCCTGCTGTGTGTGACCTGTCCAGCCCACAGACTCGCAGCCAAGCCAGGAAATACTGTGAATACTGTGAACACGAGCAAGACGCCCATAATCTCCCCCTTCATGAGAAATTGATTATTTGGTAGATTCTCCAAGCCCTTTGAGTGAGTCACAGGACAGCTCTAGATGGGGAGGTGGCAGGAGCCACTCTAGAAGCAGGACAGGAAGGGCTGGATCCCCCCACTCCCCCCGCCTACCTTGCCCCTCACAGCTTCAGGGCTGAGAGACACGGGTGCTTACAGAGCTCATTTGGCATCAGCACCATGGGTGCTGGACAGCTCCTCCTGGAGACCCTGAAGAGCTGGGACACTCTACTCCTGGTTCCAAACCAATCCCCCAGCAGAGATCTTCAGCGCCCAGTTACCAATGAAAATTACCTGCCTCTCCCTCCGCTATGCACACCCAGGGAAAGCCAGCTACCCCAGTGTAACCGCAGAGTGGGCAAGTGCTGGGATCAGTATGTCTCCACTCCAACGCCAGCCATCCTCCATATACAGGCCTGACCCCCTCACTTTTGTGCTGCCTACCTGTATAGGCCTGAGATCCTTTTCCCTGCTTCTGCCCACCCTCAGCATGTGGGTGTTTGGCTGAGCCCACCTCCATTTCATTCCTTCCCCCCAGGGCTGAGTGCTCTGCCCTGCTAGAGTACTGCATTTCCCTCCAGACTGAAATTGAAGTCCCCTGAGGAGTGTGGGCCCCATCCCACTGCTCCTTTCTCATCAGTCTGGCATTGGGGGAGTCCTTCCCCAGCAGCAGGCTCAGCAGCACTTCTCTCTCCCCTCCAGGGCGACACTGGCTTACCTGGCCCACCAGGATCCCTGGGCTTGCCAGGCATTGCAGGGACCCCCGGCCAGCCAGGTCTGAGGGCAGAAAATGGACAGCCAGGCCCACCAGGACCTACAGGAGAGAGGGTAAGAGGTGCAGTTACCATCCGGCCCTGAGCTCTGGCCCATCTGACCCCTGCTAAAGCACAGCCACTTGGACCACTCGCCCCAACAGCACGTACTGCTCAGCACCAAGGGCCAGTGCAGCAGCATGACTGTCCAGCTGCCTCAGCTTCTTCCCTGGGCCTGGCCCTGGAGGTTCATGCAGGGGAGCCAGATTACAAAGGGAGGCCACTGGGTGAGTCCATGAGATGTTCCAGAGCCCTGAGGCTTCCTGTCCTGGACTCCTTGGTGCCAGCAGGCAGGGCCTCCTGCTGCCGGAGTGCAAGGGGTCGATGAAAGAAGCAAGGGAAAAGCCCATGTAGGACCATCCTGGCTACCCCCAACAGACTTTTCCCTGCAGCGCTTTCTCCGACCCAGTGTGAAGTATGCTTCAGCAAAGCAGCTTCCATCAGCTCCCTCCTGCGACGTGCAGAGAGTCTGCAGCACCCCCCTTGAAGAATTAAATGTCCTTTCTCCACTCACTCCTCCCTGCACTGAACTGGGCTCTCTTTCCTGGCAGGACCTCGGAGTTTACCCTGAGCTGCACAGTTCCCCTCCCACGAGAGCACTTGCAGTTGCCTGGTGCCCTGAGTGTGAACTCTGCCATGGCGGGGGTCGGTGAAGAGAGATGCCCCAGGGCCCTGGGGCTTGACCTCTGCCATGGAGAGGCCTTAACTGTGCTCCCTTTACAGCCAAGGCCACTCCTGGGCCTTCGCTAGCTGTGAAGTGGGGCCTCATCATGGCCAAGGCCTCTCTTGACTGATGTATTTTTCTTGCTAGGGTTTGATTGGTTTCCCTGGAAGAGATGGTACCTCTGGATCACCAGGGCCCCCAGGGCCCCCAGGGCCAGCGGTGAGTGTTGGGCACCTGGGGCCTAGAGTGCTGGGTGTGTAGCCAGGAGGAGGAAGATGGTTTCCAGGAGGTGCAGCTATTGCTCCCCCTAACTAAGCCTCTGCCTGTGTCTTTCTGAAGGTGCCCTGCACAGCCTCGGGGAGGGAGAACTGGGCAGGGTGCTGGAAAGAGCCTGCTGCCCTGACAGAGCAGCAGGCAAGAGAAGTCAAACTGCCAAGCTTTCCGGGGAGCAAATGAACAGTGTAGGAGGTGACAGGCAGCTGCCCTGGGCCAGGAGAGAGGCCACTGAAACCCAAGCCAATGCCACTTTGCACAGCTGCAAAGGGAGGGATTTAAAAGGTCAAGTGCCCAAAAGCAGGCAGGCTGGGTGTCTAATTCACCTGGGCCACTGCCACAGTGTGGGCACGATGTCAGCTTACGCATATAGCTGTGACTCTTGCTCATCACTTGCACACACAGTCCCAAGGATTGTGTGAGATCTTCCAGCCCTCACCTCCAAGCATGGGGTTCACCTTTGGGTGACAGAAAAATCTCTTGCTTATCCCAGTGCAGACACCCTTAGGGGTCTCCCTGTGGACTGGAGCCAGAGCAGCTTTGCATCCAGATTCAGAGCTGGGTGAGAGGCCTACATGAGTATCATTGAACTATTCCCTTGAGTGGGTTGGGGTTGGGGAGGGATGGCTGGACAGATGACTATCTGCATTTCTTCAACTAAAACTCCCTCCATCTGCTTGTTCTCTTGTGTTAACCTCCTGTTCCACTAGTGCTACCCAGGGCCAGACAAATGAAAGGGAAGTGAGGTGAGTCGTACAAGTGACATGGCCAAGGTCTGACCCCTCTCCTTGGTGTAATTGTGGTTGGCACCTAGACCAGGGCAGCGCTGATCTCTGTATCCTGTGATATAGCAAGCCCGCGGGGATTGCTTCAGAGGCCCCCAGGCTGGGCCTGGTCCACTGATCTGTCTCTCTTGTTTCAGGGGGCACAAGGCATCCCAGGACTGAAGGGTGACAAGGTAGGCTCTGCTTTAACCCTTACTGCGCCAGCCTTCTGTGGCTCCTGGAGTGCGGGAGAAGGGCATGTATTCTCCAAGAGCCACAGCTAGAGTGTTCTTTTTCTTGCTTGGTGGATGTTCCCTATTGCCTTCAAATAACACCTGTCCCCCTTTGGGGGATGGGTCTCTGGAGGAATCCAGACTTTTCTCCCCCAGTGCGGCTTCTGGGCTTGTGATGTTGATAGACGGAGGTACAGGGACATCTCAGAGCTACCTACAGGGGGAGTCCTTGGGGCCAAGTGTATCTCTGACCCATTTGCAAAGGCCGTTCTTCTCTCTTCCTCTGGCCTCTGGTGCAGTCGCTTTTCTCTGAAGAAGCCTGTTGTAGGGTGTGACTGTGGTGCCAGGCCCCATCGGTTGATCCTGGGGCTGGCAATGCTGTTACAGTACAGGTACCAAGGAGCAAATGAGCTCCTGTCCTGTTGCATGACCTGACTTCCCAGTTTGAGGGCATGGGCAAGCAGAGCCGGATCCCCTTCAAGCAGCCAACAGACAGCAGCATCCCTAGGGGTGCAGGGATGAGGATCCTGCCCCGCACATGGAAACCTCTGAGCACCAAGGGAGCAGCAAGGAGAGGCCATGGCTTTCCGGCTTCGCCACATGTCTGATTGTCAAGACATGCAATCTCATGTATGTGCAGGGTAGAGTGGCCAATTTTGGTTGGATGTATTCCTGGAGGTTTCATCACATGGCATAATCTTTAATTAAAGATTCATCTTTAATTCCTGGAGACTCCCGGCCAATCCTGGAGGGTTGGCAACCCTAGTGCAGGGCAGTGTCCCATGGACCATAATGCTGAAGATTCCCAGAGCTGGGACAAAGTGAGCAGGCAGAGGGCGTGGAAAGGGGCAGCCAGTGGCTGGATCCAGCAGGGCCCGGGTAGTGCCTGACTTGGCCTTTTGGGCAAGGTGTGCAGGATTGCTGCTTACCTCAGCTCATTCAGAGAATGCTCTTGTTAGCTACAGCATCACTAATGCTCTGTCTCTCTGCCCTGTAGGGGAACGTGGGGGCTGGACAGCCGGGCCCTAGAGGTGAGCGAGGAGACCCAGGGCCACGGGTACGTATCTCCCTTATAGCCTCCCCCAGCTGTGAGTGCAGACCACGCTAACCCACCCCTCTCCCCAGCACTGCTGTGTGTGAGGGGACAAGCGCATCGATCCCATGGGGCCAGAAAGACTTTCCAGCCTGCGGTACAGCAGTGGGGAGCACGGCCTGTGCTCCCCTTCAGCACTGAGGACTCTACCAGGCCTTGTGTCTTTGGGATACTGACACGGCTCTTCATGGGCCAGGGGTATGTGGAGCAGTCTTGGAGGTTAGAGATGGAGAAGACACTTATGAGCCCATCTCCCTGAGGAGAGCGCCCCCTTGGCGCACACCCTGGCTGGGGCTGCGGAAAGCCCACAAATGGGTACCCTGGAGGCATCCTGTGCCCAGGACCCTCCCCAAGGCCGAGGTCACTGCTCTGGGGCTTTGCCTCTCACCCCCCTCACCATGGATCAGGATAGCAGGCTATGGAATTGACCCGCTGTGCCCTCAGGGCCCAGCTCTCCCATTCCCGGCCCTGTGCTCTGTCTCACTGTGCTCTTTTCCTCCTCGGCAGGGTGAAGACGGGCGCCCAGGGCTGGAGGGAGATCGTGGGCCTGCGGTAAATACCTTCCTCCTCCCTTTGCCTTGCTCTTTAACCAGGGGCTGGGATTGGCTCCCGCTCGCCAGTGATTCCCCTTCTCTTTTCCCTTTAGGGGCCTCCCGGAAACCGAGGGGAGCGAGGTGACAAAGTAAGCAACCTACTGGTGGGGAGCGGTGGGGCCGGGGGAGGGGAGTCTTCTCCCACCTACCCCTCCATCAGGCTGCTATTGAAGTACAAGCACCTGCCCATGGGGTACAATCCCACGCTGATGGGATGGGGTCAGGCAGGGTATTGCCCAGAGCTGCCCCTGGATTTCACCCCCCAGCCTGCTTGGGCTGCTGCCTGACCAGGGGCTGTCTCCTCTCCAGGGGAGCTCATGGCCTGTTCTCCCTCTTGCTCTCATTTCTCCCAGTTCCTAGTTCTAATAAAGTCAGGTATGAACCCGTTTCTCTCTGATCCTGAGCCCTCCACTCATGCCTCTCAGGACCCCATGAACTTCCCTAGGTTTGGGGTCCCCAAGGCCCCAGGTTTGGGGCTCCTTCCAACCACTCTCCTCCCCTCTGAGGGTCTGGGTTCTGGCTGGTCTCCCTGATGCTCTGAGGGAGGCCCTCGGGTTTGGTAGTGGCCTGACAGTCGTGAGACCCACATGTCCCTGTGCGAGGCATGTTTCTCACCAACGCTCTCTTCCCTTCTAGGGAGACATTGGAGCTATGGGGCCCAAAGGAGACAAGGTGAGTTCCCCATTTACATGCTGCTAGGGGCTCATTGGCTGACCTCTAGCCCCAACTGCCACACCAGAAAGGCCCACTTGCCTTCAGACCTGGGACTGTCTGAGCCAGTCCCCAGAGGAAGGTGAAAAAGTAATTCTGTGCTGGCAAAGCTGCAGTGCACAGAGCTTTTCCATCTGCCGCCTGCACACCAGGTGCTCCTGCCCAAATGCTGCCACAGCAGGTCCACCTACATGAACCCTTCCAGTGCTAGTGGCCAGCTTTGGCTTTGCCCTGACTGGACAGTCCTTAGCCCTGGGGCTGCTCCCGTAACCCTGGGTTTCTCACTGCTGGGCTGTGTAGGTCCTTGGTCTCCGGCGGCGTGGGAAGCCGTCTGCCATGCACCGCAGTGGTGCGTGTAGGGTGTGAGCTGGACTCTTGACTGGCTTGAGGGCAGCAGCTGATGGCCCTTGGGCACATGAGCCTGTTTAAACCCATGGGATTGCAAACTGCAGCATGGGTCTGTGGTTTATTTTGACCTCTCATTGGCTACCGTGTGGTTTGTTTGTTTTTCCCCATGTGCAGGGTGATACTGTCATTGTGGAGGGGCCGGCTGGAGTCCGGGGGAACAAGGGGGAGCCGGTAAGAGCCCTACCCCATAGAGCAGAGGTTTTCAAACTGTGGGGTGCACCCCCTAGGGGGGTGTGGAGGAACGTTTTGGGGGGGTGAGCAGCGACGCCAGGCGGCTTGGGTCAGCCCTGCACAGTGGGGCTCAAGCCAGCCCCACACCATCTCCACCCCCTGACGCACCTCAGCGAGCCACCCAGCCTACAGGTCAGTGTCAACATCCACCGCGGCTGCGCTGATTTCTGTTCCCAGCAGCCTCTGTGCCCAGCGCTGGCTCTGCCCCCAGAGACCATCACATGAGCCTTCCCCCACCCTGAAAACCCTCGTGGGGAGGGGCATGCATTGTGACTATTTTTGTCTGGGTTGGCGGGGTGCAACCAAAAATTATAACTCCAAGTGCGGGTTGGCTCAGAAAGTTTGAAAACCACTGAAGGGGCCCATTGCCCAGGGGCCAGAGTGGGCTGTTCCCAGGATGCTTTGAGATTCATCAGCCTGGAGGTATTTCCTGCTATTGAACCTGTAGCTGCTAGGTCCGTCCCTTCGCATCCCCCTGCCATGATCCTCTCTTGCCTTGGGGTTCAGTCCGCACTGCACGTGACCTGCCCCTGCCTTGGGGTTCACACCCCAGATCTCAGCAGACACTTCCCCTGTGTACCTCCTCCCCCAAGTCTTCATGTCGCTTTAGCCAGACAGACCAGACTCCACCCCAGGAATCTCCCCTCCAGTCCCAATGTGTGCCTTGCTGTTCTCTGAATCCCACCTATGGGTCATCCTCCCTGTGCTGTCAGGGGGCTGACTCCCTGCACCCTCCGCTCTTTTCCCTGCCCAGGGAGACCGTGGCCTGAAGGGGATGGAAGGGGAGAAAGGTGACAAGGGTGACCCGGGCCTCCCAGGAGAGAAGGTACGTGAGCGAGCAGCTGGAGGACAGGCAGGTATGGGAGCATGCCTGTCTGAAAGCTGTCCCAGAGGCTTGGGAGAAGCCACAGAGCACTGAAGGCTTGGCAGGACTGAGAGCAGGTGCTGTGATGACTGGGCACTGTGGAGCACAGCTGGCCCCAGGAGCTAGGAGCTGGATGCTTTGTGCCCTTTGCTTGCTGTGAGCGCAGCCACTGAGAGAGAAGGGGCTTTGGGCTGGCGGCAGTGGGAGCTGCAGGCCCTGGTTATGGAATGGAGACTGGCAAGGAGGAGAACGAGAGAGGGGCGTGTCACTGGAGACTACAGGGGAACGGGCCGAGATGTGACGGAACAGGCTTGGTCCCAACCTGCATTATACTCTGCTGATGGCTCGGGGCACCCTGTACTGGCCAGCGCCAGCTCCCCGATCCCACTGGCAGTGGTGGGGTGCTCAGCAGAGAGTGGCCTCTGGACACCTGCTTTCCTGGAGGTGCATCAGTCTGACCAGGAGGGGAGTTGGCTAGTGAGTCACTGTGGTGGGGGAAGCAAATCAGGGACGTTTTATTTCTCTCATTTGGGGACCTTTTTTTAGAACCTAATATAATTTCAAAAGCTGGTTCTGTCACTCCAGCTGCCTGCTGTGAGCAGGGGGAGTTTTCCTCAGGCTGTGCACTGATGTGTGCTTTCACCCGCAGGGAGGAAGAGGCGAGCAAGGGGAGAAGGGCTCTACAGGCTTCCCAGGAGCACGCGGCCCTGGGGGCCAGAAGGTAAGAATAGCCACAGGTGTGCACAGCCCTGCATGTGCCACTTGTGCGCAGATGTAGGTGTGCTGGCAAGTGCGTGTGCACACAGGCCTGCCAGAACATCTGCTGTCCCCATCCTGGCATGTACACGTGGGCGTCACTCAGGCACTCAGCCCCTCCATCCCTGACCTGGTGTGCTTGCCTTTCCAGGGTGAAGTTGGCGAATCGGGAGACCCCGGAGAGTCGGTGAGGAACTGTCCTTTGCTGCTGTTTCTTGCCCATTGTCCAAGAGTAAAGCCCGAGAGTCACTCTGTGTTTTCCTCTTTCTCCAGGGCCTGCCAGGAAAGGATGGAATCCCAGGAACAAGAGGGGAGAAAGGGGACATAGGGCCACTGGGAATGCGAGGCCCTAAGGTGGGCATTTCCTGTGTCTGTCTGTCCTCCTGTGACCCTGAGAGAGCCTGCCTGCCTGGGCCAAACGTAGCCCTAGGGCAGACCAGAGGGACGCTGAGCCCACTCATGGCAGTGTCTTGGGACCAAGCACCTTGGGGAGAGAGGAACCCCCCGTGTGCATTCAGGATCAATGTCAGGGAACCCCCAGGCCACCAATTGGCCCCTGGGAATGGGCTCGGATGCAGTGGGGTCTTTCCAAGGGGGCAGCGTAGCCTCCCAAGAATGGGTTCAGTGGCATCAGCTGCAAGACATTGATGGCCTTGATAGCCTGAATTTCTCCCCCCGATACCCGACACCCAGCATAGACCCTGTCTGCAAAACCAGCCCACTGCCCCAGGGGTTAGTGTCGAAGCGGGTCATGGAGCGGTGTTGTGACGTCTCTCTTCACTGCAGGGGGATCGGGGACCGAAAGGCGCCTGTGGCCAGGATGGAGATAAGGGGGAGAAGGTGAGTGTTCACGGGTCTGCACAGGTGACTCCCCTTCTCCAGCCAGACAGCAGAGGTGGGGACGCTTGGTTCCAGAGGCGGCAGAGCCACCACGCTAATGGAAGGTGGGACGACAGTGCGTTGGGACTTGCCAGTGGAGCCGCCCAAGAGCCCTGTGCTCCCTGCGGAGCTGAATGGATCCCTGGGGAAATGACTGATGCTTAAGGGCTTCCAAGGGAATAAAGGCTGCCCTGGGGGCCAAGAGGCTTATGGGAAGTGGTGACAGTTCAATCCCCATCTGGTAGAACCCAGTGGAGCTAATTCTGGGCCCAGTCTCAGCCCCAGGGCAGCATGGTCGTGTCACTTGGCTGAGGGGCTGGGGTGCTATGGAACTGAGCTCTGTTAGACCAGCACTGGCCCTCTGAGCCACCAGCGGGGGTCTGTGTAGCCGACGAGGGAGGGGTCTTTGAGAAGCCCCAAGTATCAGCCCTGCCCTGCAGCACTGGAGGGCCCCCGGGATGCTGTGGAGGCTACTGAGGAGATTGAGGAAGGCGGGGGGACCCTCAACCCCACCCCTTTGGAGCCCTGGGGTTGTACGGTGCAGCAACCCCCAACCGGAACTGAACCCCAGGAGGGGCGAGTCCATGGGCGGGCGGAGCTGTGTGGCATCGCCCAGAGCACTGCTCAGTGGACTGGCTTCCTTTGGAGTAGAGGAGGGCCAGGAAGCCACGGGCTAGATATAACTCCCTCAGTAAAGCAGTCTGTGCTCTAGACATGAGCCCAGTATGGAGGGGCTAGGGCACTGTCCAGTCTGGTTCTCCATTACACTGCTGTCTCCCACTGACCTGTGTCTCCTTCTGTCTGCTCTAGGGGGATCCAGGGATTCCAGGCCGAATGGGACTTCCAGGAAGGAAGGGCGAACTGGTAAGTGCACCCAGCTGGCTCCAAGGGCAATGTGATGCGAGCACATCTGGACTGGCCAGAATGAACATCTGGTTTGTTTTCCTAGGGAGAGCTGGGCATGCCTGGAACCCCAGGAATCCCCGGGAAAGAAGGTCTCATGGGACCCAAGGTAGGGATTAAAGAGCAATAATGTTTGGGGTGGTGGAGTGAGGCCTGTGGATGAGGGGCTGCTGTGGGGCTTGCTGATCACTCTCTTCAGATCATGGCCTTCCTTGGCCAGAGCTGCCTCACTGACTGTTGGTTAATAGCACGCCACAGCACGTGCCCATGTTATGTGCAGACAGTGGGATTTCTCCAGTGCTGCTAATAGAGGCTCCAAAGCGGCCAGAGGCTCTGCATTAAGATGACCCTGCAGCCCTTTCCAGTGCACTCAGTGAGCATTGGGAAGTAATTAGATGCTGGGACATAATGTTTCTAACCTAACTGCTGTTAGACTCTGTACAAACCTGACATTTGGGGCCCAAGATCACCTGACAATGGCACCTCTACCCAGTTGTGGGTTAGCCACTGGGCCCACGGGGCCTGATCCCAGGGACCCCAGCCAACTGGGGGGCCCTGGAAAATGAGCAACCCTGTGCCCCAACCCGCTTTGCCCATCCAGCGCTCCTGCGGAGTGGGGCAAGCCTCCGTGCCCTGACAGCACTCCCTAGCTGGGGCGCCAGGCAGGTGGAGCGGGGTAAGCCCCTGAGCCCTGACCCCACTCCCCGGCTGGAGCATCAGGCTGGCAGAGTGGGGCAAGCCCCTGGGCCCCGACCCTGCTCCCCAGGGCAGTGTCCCAGAAATGGTGCCCTGCTCTGGCCCCACAAAACTGTAATCCGCCAGTGTCCCTACCCCAAATCTCGCTAGAAAAAACACCTTGTTCTTTGCCTTCCCAGGGTGACAGGGGATTTGATGGTCAGCAGGGAGCCAAAGGAGACCAGGGAGAGAAAGGAGACCGGGTGAGTTGTGCTTTACTAAGGGCCAAACTCAGTGCCCTTGAAGCTTGTGTTGGTGGGATCAGGGCTTATACCTAAATGCTTAGGAGTTTGGAAACTTCCCCACAGGAGCCCTCTGCTGCTGCGGCAAACCCCAGCATGATGGCAAAGCTCTGGTGCCCCGACTTGCTAATTGCTGGACAGTTTTCAGACGCTGACCATCAGTAGCTCGTTGCCTGTTAACTAGAGCTGGACACTGACGTGTCCAGTAGGGTGTAAGGATATGCCTGGCCAGCTGGGGAACCGTGATTCTCTAACCAAGACACGGGTCTCAGCACTGACTTGAAACTCCTCAACATCCTCCCTTCCAGAGGATTCTGGCACAGCAGAACCGGTGCTTCAGGCTGTAGCAAAAGTGGGAGTGGAACAAGGTCAGTTCACTGTTAGAACTCCCAGCTGGTGAGAGCAGTCACAGGCCTGATGGAGAATAGCTGCAATTCTCCCACTGACAACTGGCACCGTCTGGTGCCTCCCCACAGATCCATGGCTGTCCTGCAGCTTGGGGGGCGGGGGTGATGGGGGTGGGGGTAGAGCATCTATGCTGTATGGCCATCCCCAAGGGTTCAAAAATCAGGCGTCAAGCCGTAAAAAAATTCCAAGATTGGCTGAAAAACTGGCTTTTTTTTAAATGACTAAATGTTGGGTTCTTTACCTTCTGGTTTGGGGGGCCTTAAGGACGCACTCAGGACACCTTCTTCAGCTTCTCTCTGCAACCAGGAGGGCGAGGCCCTCACTCTTTTTAAAAAGCAAGTTGAAATTCTCACGTAATCACAGAATGTCAGGAGCTGGGGTTCTAAGAAAACCCTCAGATATGCTGGGTCTTGTGATGACGTTGTGAGTGTTGGCCACACTTCTCTGTCAATAGACGACGCCTATCTCAAAGGGTATAGAGCAGGTCAGTGCTGCGGGAGATTGACTCGGCGTGGGCCAAGGTGCCAGTCTGTCACACTCCCAGTTTGTACTGCCCAGTGTGGGTCATGCCCTTCCTAACCCCTGCCTCTTTTCTCAGGGTGCTCGAGGCATTATTGGCTCCCCAGGCCCTAGGGGCAATGATGGAGCACCTGGCCCACCCGGCCCACCAGGTAGCGTTGGCCCTAAGGGCCCTGAGGGGATTCAAGGGCAGAAGGTAAGAACCTCTTCCCCACTCTGCATGGCCATTTCCCTACAGCTTCTACCCACCCCTCCAGACCAGGACAGTGTTGCCCTTGAATGGCCAGCAGGTGGCGAGCTCCTGTCCCCGGAACTCCACAAGGAAACCAAAACTGGATGACAAACCCCAGTGCACTCCCAGCCCTGGCAGCAAAGGCACCAGTGTCTGAGAGGGAGCAACCACCCCTTTTCCGTGCAGTATTCAGGAACAAGAGACCACATGAAGGGCGAGAGTGAGCTTGCAGGGGTCCCTTGGCAGGCACAGGATGGAGGAAGCAGTTCCCCTTCCCCTCCCGTCTGTTTCAGTTCTGCCTGGTCATATCCCCATCCCAGGGCAGTGAGCAGGTCCCGGACCTGCCTGCAGTTAGCAGGCAGCAAGGAGGTGGTAGTTAGACTCTGTTCAAGCAGGATCAGCTCCATCCACCTTCTGAATTGATGAACGGTGCCACGCGAGTGATGTGCAGAGGCTGTTAGAGTGACAGGCAGTGTTACTCACTGGTTAGACGGCAGTGTTACTCACTGGTTAGAGCAGGGAGCTGGGAGTCAGACTCCTGAGGTCTATTCCCAGCTCTGTCACTGGCTCACGCGTTGACTCAGGTCAGTCTCGTAACCTCTCTCTGTATCTCTGGGATGATTTCCTTGCCTCCCAGGGCCGGTGGGGTTCATTAATGAATGCTAGCAGCATGCCTCCGACCCTGAGATGGAAGTGCCCCGTGGGGGTGCAGTGTGTTCATTCTGGCTGTATTCTGGAGCACTGCTATTTCATGACCTCCCATTCACCCACAAGATCAGCTTCAGGGCTGCCCTGAACCCAGCCCGAGGTCACCATGCGTGATGTCTCTCCCCAGAGCTGCATCTTTGATCAGGCTGGATTGCTCCCCTAGGGGACAGTTCTCACCTACAAGGGCACGGGGACCAGCCTTTGAGGGCTTCTCACTGGGGATAGGGAGATGAAAGCAGAAGAGTCTAATGTTTTGGAAGCGGCTGAGAAATCTCTCTCGAAATAAGTGAGACTGTCATGTGTACCAGCTCGTTTAGAGCTGCGTCTAGGGAACAGCCCCATTCCCTGCAAGAGGGAGCTCTGGGGCGTGTGGGGGATGGTAGTTACTGCCCTTCTCTGGATGGCCCAATCCTAGAACTCCCCTTGCCGGCCAGTGTCTCAGTGTGTATTTTCCTGCTGCAGGGTGAAAGAGGCCCCCCAGGGGAGTCGACTGTAGGGACCCGAGGTGTCCCTGGGATTCCAGGAGAGAGAGGAGATCAGGTGTGTAAGCATGTTTCTGACCCATTGGATGTGCATTGCCTGGCTGAATGCTTGGCTCTGCCTGGATGTATTCGCTGTACCTTGAACCCCGCCCCCGTCAGGTGAAGAGGAGAGCTTCCTAGGGGGTTGACAGGGTTCTGCAGAGGGTGGGTGTCTCCTGGCTCAGGGAGTTGCTGACCATGTAGCACGCCTCTTGATTTCCCATTTGGCTTGTTTTCAGGGGAATCCAGGACTCGAAGGCTCGAGAGGAGAGAAGGGGGACCCTGGCATGACGGTGAGAAGAGAGCTCCCTGAGGTCTTGGAGCAAAGCCCTGACCCACAATGACAACACATCCGTGCTACTGTGCAGTCAGTCAGAGAAGTGGGATACTTCCCTCTCCCAGGGGCTGGGACTGGCCCTTGAGTTCTGCCTTCCTGCATGGCAGGCTTGAGGCCTTTTTCCCCTTTACGGTTTCCCTCCAGGTCTGGCTCAAATGTTGGATTGTTGGAGTGGGGGGAGACTGCTCTTTTCCCTGTGATCCCCAAAGCAGCTGAGGCAGGCTCATGATGGGCTGGGGGGGGCCGGAAGGCATCTCTTCCCTCTCTTCATTCCCTTGGTTTTCTCTGCAGGAACAAGAGATCCGTGCATTTGTCAGGCAGGAAATGAGTCAGCACTGCGGTAAGTGAGGCTTCACCTTCCACTTGGGGCTGACTGACTTCTCAGCAGCACCCCGGCTCTGATCTCTTATCACTACCAGGGCTCCTTGGGCAGAAACTGGTAAACAAAATTGTCTCCTTCACTGTCTCCTACTCTGCCCTCTGTCCCTTTGTTCCTTCCTCTCTCCTTCTTTTGGTTAAGTTGCATGTACCATGACTCCCACATCTGGAGGTGTTCAGAGTACAATGTGCAAGCCCCGTGCAAGTGTTAGGGGCCTATCAATCTAGTATGTCCCTTTCCTGATACCTGGTGGTGGGGCAGGTCTGTGCCAAGTGCCAGGATGCTAGAGAAGGCTTTCCCCATGGATTAACCTCCTCTTTTCTCTCTTTCTCTCCACACAGCTTGCGGCGGGCAGTTCTCCTCTTCTGAACCACGTGAGCACTGATTTCTTGTAACCCCTTTGGGATTAAAGGATGCACAGTTTGCAGTGCTGAGCAGCAGCCCTGTCATTGACGAGCAGGTCCATTCTCCCAGATATGTAGCAGGTTTCACGAACGGGCCATGGCCCGTCCTGGAAGGTCACATGCAGCTAGCTCAGCCCTGTAGCACCAGCCACGTTGGCAGATTGCCAACAGAAGAGGCAGCCCTGTGGAGATGCTGGTTTGGCATTGAGCCCTAGGAGATTTGGCGAGAGTGGCTGGGTTGGTAGGGGAGCTGTCCTTGAGGGTGACTGACTAGGCCAGGAGCAGGAGATAATGGAAACTGGGGTAGCAAGGGCAGAAGAGGTGATGAGTGACATGCTGCAGTTTGAAACATTCCTCAGCAAGGTCTCACGTCTGGCAGCACTCGGGGTGTCAGTGAGTGCGGTGGGGATTCTGAGGGGGTAGCACCAGGGAGCGAATCTCTATAGGCAAGGAGGACTCAGTAGACTCCAAGCCTAGAACTGCCAATAGGGCAGTTTCAAAGCCGAGCTTCAGAGGCCGGACAGGAATGCGTGGCCAAGCATCTGATGGCAAAAGGAGAGTGCTGCACTGGGCGTCCCCAACCAACCTGAGACAGCATCTGACATGCTACGCCAAGATTAGCAAACAGAGAGTCACAGCAGCCATCCCTTCTCTGGACCCAGGGTCTAATGCGGCTCTCCCCGACTCACTTTGAACAGACTGCCAGTGGGCAGAGTAACTTATGGGTAGTCGTGCCTGGAGAAGCCAATACTTGTGATACCAAGGCACCAAATACATGGTAACAAGCCTGTAAAAGAACAATTATTGTGCAAGCCAGGACTGAGGAATCACTATAGCAAATACACTAGAGCAGGGGTCGGCAACGTATGGCACGCGTGCCATTAAAAATCCAATTCGGCCTGGCCCTGCCTGGCCCGCTCTTCTCTGCTCCCCACCCCATCCCACGGGGGCAGGGGGCAGAAGCTTGGTCCTGCCAGCTCCCCTGTCTCTTTCCGCAGTGTGCTGGCTTCCTGCCCCTCTCTCCCAGCCCTCTGCTTGACTCCTTCATCCACCCCCCACAACCCCAGCCCTAACTCTGGCACCCCCACACATACCCAAGCCCCCCACACCCCATGCCCTGATTCTTGTACCCCCCCATACCCAGGCCCCCCACACCCAATGCACCCCCCCACATCCTGACTCTTGCACCCCCACATTCCCACCCTGAGCACCAAATGGGAGCTCCTGCACCTTCCCCACCCCCCACATTCCCACCTGCATCCCTCGCACCAAATGGGAGCTGTCCAGGTAAGTGCTCCACACCCAAACCTCCTGCCCCAACCCTGAGCCCCCTTCCTCATTCTAGCACCTGGCCAGACCCTACACCCCAACCCCCAGCCTGCTCCTTCACTCCCACCCTCAGCTCAGTGCAGAGAGAGAGGAAGAGAATGGCCAGAACCAGGGAGAAGGTAGGTACCCACTGTATGTGGGCAGGGCCGGGACCCCAGACCGGCAGCAGGCTGAGCAGGTCCTGCAGCTGGGATCCCGGCTGGCAGGAGCCAGCGGATGGAACCCCTGAGTGGCAGCGGGCTGAGACACTCAGCCCACTGCCGGTCTAGGGTTCTGGCTGCCGGCCCCTTGCCAGCTGGGGTCCCGGCCACCAGCCCCCCTGAGCCCGCTGCTGGCCTAGGTGAACAGAACCCCAGACCATCAGCAGGCTGAGCTGGCCGGCAGCATAAGGTCAACATTTTAATTTAATTTTAAATGAAGCTTCTTAAACATTTTGAAAACCTTGTTTACTTTACAATACGACAATAGTTTAGTAATATAATATATAGACTTACAGAGAGAGACTTTCTAAAAAACGTTAAAATGTATTACCGGCACGTGAAACCTTAAATGAAAGTGAATAAATGAAGACTCGGCACATCACTTCTGAAAGGTTGCCGACCCCTGCACTAGAGTAAGGAGAATAAGATGGGACAAGGACATTGACAGACTCATCCGGGGTAAGATCTGTTCCTGCACAAGGGCTGAGCCTGGTGTGGATCAGGGGAGGAAGAGAGAGGTGAGTGGGGGAAGGGAAGGGAAGAGAAGGGAAGAGAGGGCTGGTGAGGAAAGCGAAGGGGAAGGAGGAAGGAGGGTTTCATAGCAGGTTCCCAGAAATGGTAAAAAAACAGCTGAAGATTGTAGGGAAGAGGAGGCCAGCAGGGCAGCCAGCAGTGTAAGCCTGGCAAGGAGGAGCTATGACGCAGAGGTAGGTAATGTTTGGGCAAACATGAAATGAATTATTTGCCTGATTGTTCTCAAAGGAGGATGGGGGACACATGCAAGGAACAGACATAAATCTTCCAGGAGAGGAAGAAGAAATACCAGAGGAAATCAGGATCACGGCAGAACAGGTGATTGAGAAAGCAGAGCATCTTTCTAAACCACCCATGCCAAACCGGTCCAGAGCAGAGCCAAGCAGACTCCATCCTTGAATGGCAAGAGAGAGTGAGAGAGATTATCTTCTAGTAGATAATTCCACACTGTTTCCAGCCAGACCCAGCAGGCTGTACCAAGCTGGGGAAAGGCTGAGTTTAGTATTGGAGGCATCATTCGTACAGGGCACAGTGTTCATAGGCTTCTCAGCATTCCTGTAGTACCTTCCTATTTGTGTGTAGAATCTGTGACCACATGCCTCATCCAGAGCCATGAGTGAGCCTGCCTCATATCTGGGAAGACCTTTGCTGTGCTCGTCTGTGTCCTGTCTTGTCCTCCACTGGTGTTTGACAGCTGCCTTGTTGTTTTTGTATATTGTTCAAACTCTAACTCACCAAGGGCTGTGTTCAAGAGCATGTCTGCCCGCTCCAGGAAGCCCAGTTCTGCTGAGGGGATTGGGTGGATTAGGATGAAGGGAATCTGAAGAGAATATATCTCCCTTTGTGCATGCATCCTGCCTATAGGTCTCTTTCTGCTGGTATTTCCAGCATCTATATTGCCATCACCTTGCAGTGAAGTCAGTAGGGTGAATTTTTCTATTTAGCCTCTGTCCCAGGAGGTCCTGTCCCATCAGAGGCAGGAGGATACAATTACATAGATTATGCCACAGGCCAGGGCTGATGCAAACAAAGTGCTGCTGTTCAGTGTCCAATGGCGAGCCGCAAGAGGTGGTCCAGACCTGCCCGTCTATGGTGCTTCTCTCCATAATGCCTATTTCTTCCCTTAGGTCTCCAACGCAATGCTAGTTTTGCACCATGTCTGTCTGGCTGTTAGCAGTCTTGGAAGTGGACAGTACTGATGCTGCTCTTGAGCATTAGCCCGTGACTTGTCGGGGGGAGGGGAGCCATGTCAGTCATTCTTATGTCCTGTTTGATGTCTGTGCTGTGTCCTTGCCTCTCTTAGGTCTTCTCCCCAACTATCCATCCACCCAACCATTCCTGTCTGTTAATGCTCATCTAGTCCCTGTGCTTAAGTTGTCACACGCTGAAGAAGAGGAGGGTGAGTCTTGTCTCTTTGTGCCCTGTCATCATAATCGTTCTCCAGTGCTGACTTTGTGAGTCCTGCATGGAAGCTCTGCCATTACAATGTCCTTCACTTGCGGGTACCAAGGGATTGCAATACCCACCTTCTGTAACAGTAACTCAGAGAACCTAAGGCAGCTGCAGGCCATTTAAAAGTAGAGTTCTGGCTATTTATTACCTTAATGCTAAGATGCACCTAGATATGGGCCATTGTATTATGACTTAATGAAGGGCATCTGCATTCTCACAATGACACAGAACATATAGGGATGTCTTTGCTATGATGTCAAACCCCAACCACCTTTGGATCAACTGATCAGAGGGACAGGCGAGTGAGAGTGATGTGCAGAATGAAGGGAGTGTTGTTTATCAAACAGCTGGAGTGCACAAGGTGCTCAGGATCAATGGGTAGGTTCATGGAAAGATAAACAGTGACTGAGTAGAGGAGTAAGTGTATGGCTTGGATAGATACTGCAGGATGGTCACATGGCTTATGGAAGGGTATGTGAATGTAATGGGTGTGTGAATGTCCAGGATGACGGGTGCGTGGATGAGTGAATATGGATGGAGAGTAGATGAATGGATGGGCTCATAGGTAGAGGGGGTGAAAGGAATGGGAAGAGGGAATGTCTGAAGAATGATGGGAATGTGAAGGCAAGTGTGTAGAATGACTGGAAGGATTGATTGGCCAGATGCTACAGCATGGCTGGTAAAGCAGCATAGGTTGGTGGGTAAACATCTAAACCTGAATTGCATCCAGTAGTAAGTGAAGGTGGCACAAATCCTCCCTCTAGCTCCTTTTCCAGCTTCTCTGTTGTCCCGTTGAGATAGGGCACAGAGAGATTTGCAGAGATAAGTCTCCAGAGAGGGTGTTCATTCCCCATTTATTTAATTGTTAGCATTTTCAGTGACAGCCTCTTCGCTTCCCTGTGTCCTGCCCCCACACACCCCTTGTCTGCTCTAGAACATTTTGTATCTGTTTTCCAGGCATAGTGTCCATCCCAGTAAAATGAGCACAACATGTTCTAGTGTAGCTGTAGCCACACCGGTCCCTGTGCTGTGACACTGCACCTTCAGGGAAGTGACCCCTGTGGCACGGTTAGTTACTGAGCAGTGCAGCCAACTCCTCTCCCTCCGGCTACCTTTGTGCAAACAAGCCAGTGCACCAGCCAGGCAACTCAGTGGCATGTTGACCAGGCCTGTTACTGAATCTGCTCCCAGGATCAAAGCTGCAGGCTAATTGTCGTCATCCTAGGAATGATGAGGGATGAATTCCCACATGGCTCGGGCAACTAGCCCAGTGACCTCAT
Source organism: Lepidochelys olivacea (assembly GCF_965140295.1). NCBI lineage: Eukaryota > Metazoa > Chordata > Testudines > Cheloniidae > Lepidochelys > Lepidochelys olivacea. Next base: position 24,175,969 of record NC_140417.1, on the reverse strand, counting down.
CCACCTGCCCTTCCCACCCTGCACTTTCCTGTCCTGTGGCCCTTCTGATATGGCCGGTGTTATTTTCCAGGGCACGAGGTGCGTGTTGTGAACACAAATGACCCTGAGTACGAGCATGTCTACGCAATGGAGGACTATGAAGAGAGCCTGGAAGCTGATGGGACAGAGAGCACCATGCTGAGTGATGGTGAGTTTCCTTAACCTTCCGACAGCTCTGAGGAAAATGAGACCCTCCAGCACTCTCGGGGTGGGGGTGGGGGTGGAGGGGGGAGCAGAGAAAAAGAAGCAGACTTGGTTTTATGTGGTCCTCTGCCTTTCTAACCTAGTCATTAGGGGTCGGTAAAGTCGATGTGCGTGACTGCTTCCTGCAGTGAGGCTGGCTGGCATGTGAGGTGGGAACAGGATACGGAGCCTTTCACCTCTCAGTCACTGTGCCCAGCCTGCCCAGTGGAAGTTGTTACCATCTGAAGGGTGTTTGGCAGCCTATGTGAAAGGAGTGGGTGGATCTCTGTCCAGTTCTTAGTGGACAAGCATCCACAAAACAAAATCACAGCACAGCTGCAAACATTTTCCAGCTTGATCTCACTTGTGACGGAGAAGCCAAGGGCTCATTGGGCCATGGAGGCCGAACTCCTTCTCAGGCACAACAGAAGTGGCCTCTTCAGAAAAAAAGGCGGGATCCTCCTGTTAAATATGCTCGGTGGTAGTATTTTATGTGAAACCTTAGCTTATGTATCCTGCATTTAAAATTCAAAACCCGCGTGCATTGTAATTGCTATTTAGTAAAATCAACTCTTGTAATACAGCAACAAGGTGGACACCTCCCAAATCAATGGGGCAGAAAAGAAGTCCTTGTAACCTGAAAGAGGAAGAAAGGAAGCCTTTATGCCCTGCTTTGGGACACGTTAGAAATATGATTTAAGAGCTAGTTGCCTAGATTCTTGTAGATGAGCCCAGGACTTAGCCATAATTTTGGCATGGACTGTAGATGCCACATCTGATGGGAAGCGTGATGACTCTGAAACTGCCATTTATGGAGACCTCACTGAATGGTGTTGGATAATCAGGAGAAAAAGACTTCTCTCTAAGGTCTGAAGCTGCTGATATTCTCTAAGGCTATTTGGGTGTGGAAATTTGGTCCCTGAAGGTATTTCACAAGGGTTCCAGGACTTCCCTGTCTCATGAAAAGTAGATTCCAACAGAAAGCTCCAGCAAAAAGGAGGACCACAAGGTTGCCACCAAGAGAGGAGATAGCATAGTAATGATGTACAATAGTTAAGTTCTGAAGGATTTTCAAGCAACTCTGCTGCTTACGTGTTGCGATTTGTCCCCATGCAAGTTGGGACCCCATTTTTGTGACTTCTGATCTTGAGGTGAAAGGGCAGGTGACCTGTGCATGGTGTGGCCAGGGAGAGGGCTTTGTTACAGTTCAGGGGAGCCAGCATCTTCCGCCTTTCATTCCTGATACTTGTGGGCAAGCCAGCTCTGGAATATGACCCACTCATCCTCCTATCTTGCACTGCCTCTGTGAAATAAACCCAGAGGTTTTCCTGAACCCACAGTCCATCCATTAGCCTTTCCACTTCTTCTTCACATATGGGAAGTCAGGTTTAGGAGGCTTCTCCTCTGGCAAACAAGGACTTCCTAAACAAGTACTTTACTTCTGTTTGTAAAAGTGATCATCCCCAGGGCAGCTCCTGAGCACGGCCAGCAGAGGAGAGAGACCTCTGAGGCAGGTAAGAAGCAGACCTGCCTGATAACTCTCCTATCACAAGGGGGAGCCACCACTCTCCCCCTCCACCCTCTTTTGAAACTGTTCATCTGATTTTTTTCTCCCACCTCCCAGTAAAGTGACTAATAAGTTTAGTGGTCTGTGCTAACAGTGACCCCTGAGTAGTGTGGTAGAGATCTGGCATTTTTTTTGCAGGGAGGAGATGGTGCCGGTCTCCCAACTGTTAAGTGTCCAATCATGGCTGAGTGAATAAAACTCTTTGTACTGTGCAGAAGGAAGGAAGAAAAAGGAAATCTTTGGGTGGAAAACAAAGATCCTCCTCTTATAGTCTCTGTGCCCTGCCATGTTGTTAATGAGGATTCTATAGAGGATTCTTACCCCTCCCAGAAACAGCAATGCCCTAAATACTAAGCATCTAGTACAGTACAGCAAAGATCATATTGGCACGTTGCTAAAAGCAATGTTTCTTTTAATTTGCATGAAATGGAGCAGATAGCAGCCACCCAGAGAGAGACTACAGGTCCCAAACTGCAATGCTTCAAATATCCAGATCACAGCACTGCATTGTGGCATCTGTTAGAGCAGACGTGGGCAAACTACTGCCTAGGGGCCACATCCGGCCCTCCAGACATTTTATTCTGGCCCTTGAGTTCCTGCCGGTGAGCGGAGTTCATGGCTTGCCCCATTCCACGTGTGCCATGGCTCTGCGCGGCTCCCGGAAGCAGCGGCATGTGCGCTCTCCGGCTCCTATGCATAGGAGCAGCCAGGGGGCTCCGCATGTTGACCCTGCCCCAAGCACCGCCCCGCAGCTCCCATTGGCTGGCAACCGCGGCCAATGGGAGCTGCAGGGGCAGCGCCTGTGGATGGGGCAGTGCGCACCTGGCCGCACCGCCACATAGGAGCCGGAGTGGGGATATGCCACTGCTTCCAGGAGCTGCTTGAGGTAAACGCTGCCCGGAGTCTGCACCCCTGACCCCCTCCAGCACCCCAGCCCTGATCCCCCTCCTGCCCTCCAAACCCCTTTGTCCCATCCTCCTGCACCCCAGAGCCTGCATCCCCAGCCAGAGCCCTCACCCTCCACCTGCATCCGAACCCTCTGCCCCAGCCCAGAGCCCCCACCTGCATCCTGAACTCCTCATTTCTGACCCCAAGCCCCAATTTCGTGAGCATTCGTGGTCCGCTGTACAATTTCCATATCCAGATGTGGCCCTCGGGCCAAAAAGTTTGCCTGTCCCTGTTTTAGAGCCACAGTAAAGGTGAGGGTGATCAGCAGTTGCATTTGGTTCTCTGACAGTGCTTTGGCTACCAATCCAGTACAAGGTTTGAAGCATAGGGATGGATCACATAGGCTTTCAAGAGCTGGTGGTTTATCCAGCAGATGCGAATCTTAGTATCAGGGTTCAGGGCTGAGAAAGCTATCCAAAGTGCTGACGTAGTGCGAGTCACCATAGGATCCAGGTACTGACCTTCAGGTTTAGGTGAGACGGTATTGTGACATATCGGGGAACGATTCAGACCAGTGAGGGCCTGCGTCATCCTTGCCATGCAACCTTGCGTGCCTTACAATACCTTGCTGAAGTAGCTCCCACCTGGGCTGCTCACAAACTGCATGCAAGCCACACCTTGCCAGTTACACCCTGGCTCTCATCAGCTTTGCTTCTACTGCGGAGTGACCCCAACGTGCCCTCAGTCCTGGATTTCCCCCCATAAATGTATGTCCTGTACTGCCCACCCTCTCCTGGACTGTACAAATATTTTAAGTCCGTTATTCCTTTAAGGGAATAATATATTGGCTTATTATCTTAAATAGAGTTACCCAGACACTTCAATTTAAACACACTGGATTAGATAAAACAGTAAATCAAGATTATAAACTACAAAGGGATAGATTTTAAGTGAGTACAACTATTGAGTCATAAAAGTCAGAAATGGTTACCAGAGAAATAAAGATAAAACGCCTACTAGTGCCTAACTTAACAAACTATATTAGATTCAAGCAAAATTTCTCACCACATGCTTCCAGCAATGTTAACATGCCCCACCCCCAGAGTCCAACAGCTGGTTTTTTTGGTCATCTTAGGAGCAATGCTAGAGACAGACGGAGGGAGAGAGAAAGAGGTGGTGTCCTGGGGTGTTTGACCCTTCTTTTTATAGTTTGTCCCTCTCTTGAAAAACATTTTCCAGGTGAGAAGTAGGAGACGGCATCTGTGGGGCAGGATGTTCCCTGCTGTTTTTCCTATATGTTTAAGCTTCCTTTGTTTTCCCTTCCTGCTTGATGACTCTGTTTACTGCTTAAATGCAAATTAAGGCAAACATACACTTATTTGTTCCCAGCAGGCCTGTTTGACCAGTTTGCTGCTACGTGGGTCTTGAACATGCACTCTTAACATGATACAGGGGAACCTTATTGTGATGGGTTCCCCCCAGAGTGCCACCTGGAACTGGGGTACCACTGAGCCCTCTGACTGATCAGCCTGGGCTCCCTCTCACACTGCTGCTGTGACAAGCTCTAGACAACTCCGGGTCTTACACTTCCACAGGCAGGGACACACCCAGCCGCAGTTACATGCAGGCTTTGACCAGCCATTGCATGAACCAACAATAGAAAGGCTACAGCCAAGATTTCTCCCAGCCTCGAACGAAGGAGCTGTTCTGCCCAGACCAAAATCCCGACCAATATGAATTTATTACTCAGTTCGCCTCTCACTCAGTAGGGAGAGGAGTATGCACACTTGTGGTAACTAAGCGGAGGTTTTCCCCCAGACACTTAAAGGCACACTGGTTTAGGTTAAAATATAAAACAAGTTTATTAACTACAAAAAGATAGATTTTAAGTGCGTATAAATTATAGCAAATTAAGATTAACATACTAGAAGAATAGGATTTGAATTAACAATTTCTCACCTTGACTGATGATACAAGCAGTCTTACAGATTCTCAAGGCACAAGCTGCACTTGCTTTGCAGCGTGGGATCCCCACCCCCGCTCCAAGTCCTTTTCTTTTGGAGCTTCTCTCAGGTATTGAGTTGTGGGGGAGTGAAGAACAACAGATGATGTCACTCCCTGCCTTATATAGCTATTCCATATGGCAGGAACCCTTTGTGCCAAAAACAGTTCCCAGCCCAGTTTGTGGAAAAATACAGGCACCCAAAATGGAGTCTAGAGAAATGTGGTCTGGTCACATGCCCTTGCAGAGTCATAGCAGCCATTACTTACAGGTTGGCTGAAACATCCACAGGAAGGTTAAGCTATTCCACAGCCCATTGTCTTTGCTGATGACCTATTAACTGTCATGTTTCTTCATTGTTGTACCTGAAAGGCTGGCTGTGGGTGTCTTCCAGAGTAATCCCATTTGAAATTCGGATCCATAGTCAGTATTCATCACTTCAGATACAAAAATGATACATGCATACAAATAGGATAATCATAACCAGCAAATTATAACTTTTCCAATGACACCTTACATGACCCATCTTTTACAAAATGCATCATAATTATGCCATAATCGTATCATCATAATATTACTATGACAAATATAGGGTGTAGTGTAACACTTACAACTTCACATACAGTGTTTCCACACATATTTTATCTGGACAGTACTGACCAGCAAATTGAGTTTTGAAATGATACCTTACAAGGCATACCTTATACAAAGATGATTACAATAGTGCATAGGGTGTGAATACAGGGGTGTATTTCATCAGACCTCCATCCTTACAAAGCTGCAGTAGGGTTAGCCACTGACTGACCTGGAGGCAGCAGGTCAGGGCCCTCTTTCCCGGACAGGGCATCTACCACCATGTTTTCTTCTCCCTTGGTATGCACAATCTTCATATCAAGTTCTTGTAGTATAAATCTCTAGTGCAGAAGCTTGGAATTTGAGCCTTAATTTTGTTTAACCAGATCAACAGATAATGATTCCTTAAAACTCTGAACTTCCTGTTAAGAAGATAGGGCCTAAACTGCTTGACTGTTCACACAATTGCATAACATACTTTCTTTATGACAGAATAATTTCTTGCTTAAGAAAGCAATGGGGTGTTTCTTGTTGTTTACCCTGTCTGCATCAGGATAGGCCTTAACCCAGGGTCTGATGCATCTGTGCACAGTTCAAACATTTTATCAAAATCTGGACTAGCTAGAAGGGGCTTTTTCAGACAAGACTTTCTTTAGCTTATCAAAATTCTCTTACCTGCCTTTGTCCATACAACTTTGTTAGGCTTTGTCTTTTTACATAGGCCTGTGATTGCAGATACACAAACCTTCTGTAATAGTTTACCAGACCTATGAAAGATTGAACCTGTTTTTTGGTTTGGGTACAGACCAATTTACTGTGGTTTCAACTTTCAAGGGTTCAGGAGATATTTGTCTTCTCCCTACCCAGTGTCCCAAATAAGGAATTCTGGCTGCTCCAATTTGACACTTAAGAGGCTTTTATGGGTAGACCTCCCTTTTTGAGCTTTGGCAGCACCATTTGTAAGTGTTTTTTGTGTTCAGCACAAATGTTGCCAAACACTGCAATGTCATTGACATAGGCCCTTGCAAACCTCTGAACCATTTAACACTTGGCTGAAAGCCTCTGAAAGGTGGCCCCTGCATTAATTATCCCAAATGGTAACATTGTGAACTCAGAGAGCCCTGTCAGTGATGAAAGTGGCGTTCTTCTGTGCAGCCTCATTTAAGGGAATATTTCAATAATCTCTGCCAAATCAAAAAAGCTGAGATCTTTTAGCTTTGCTTAAGATATCTAGCATATCACCTATTCTAGACATAGGATAAGCATCTAGTACTGTGCCCACCCTGAGTTATCTGTAATCAACACAAAACCTTACAGTGATATCTTTCTTAGGGACCAAGACCACAGGTGGTACCCAAAAGCTGTCAGACTCTTTAATTACTCCCAGGTCTAACATGCTTTGTATTTCTGTACAAGTTTGTTCCTGAACCTTGCCAGTGGCCCTGTAGCTCTGCTGGGAGGTGGCTGTGGTCTTTCTGTAATGATTTTGAGTCAGCCAAGGGTGACTTTCGTGGCTTGTTAGAAAATACATTGTGGTTTTGCAGCACAGACAACACGTCTTCCCTTTCAGCGGGTGTGAACACAGTGCAGATACCATTGCTTTCCAGAGTTGAATCAGTTTGGCATTCAGCCATTAAATCAGTGAGGTGGTATGCCTCCGTTTTCCTTTCCACAGAGGTCTGACCAATGCAAAATGTTTAAGTGTCTTCCATTCACATATAAAACTGCCAATCCCATCTGGCTCCTTTCCATTTCTCTCTAGCGGTACCTTACTGGGGGTTCGCCTTGGGTTCTGAAGGGCAAGAGGCATCCTAATGTCTTCTGATGATGTTTTGCTAGGTATGATGTCAGAGCAGATTTTTAAGCATTGATCTCTTTTTTCCCTCAGCCCCAGGGAACCTAACCAGCAACTCTGCTCACTTTTTTCCCCTCCCAGCTGATCCATGCAGCTTGCCCCTGGACGAGGGAGACTGCAGCAGATTCACACTCAGGTGGTATTATAACCAAAAAGTGGCAGAGTGCCGGCCTTTCATCTACAGCGGCTGCAGGGGGAACCTCAACCGTTTCTACACCAAGGAGGACTGTGATCTCCAATGCAGGCACCAGGCAGATTCAGGTAGGGGACCAGCAGTGCCGCTCCTCTCCATTGCCAATAAATCTAGGACAGTAAATGTCCCTTTGTGCTGATTCAGCCCAGAATGTCGGTGAAAACGGGCAGGCTGTAACACCAGTGTGTCTAGATGCTGGGGTGTAGGGGTCCTGACTCCCAGTCGTCTGCTTTCACCACTCTTTCCTCTTTTTCTGCAGATGTCCAAATTGCTGCTGACAACACGTCTGATGGAAAGAGGAATGCATAAACTGCCCTGTTTTAGTGGGGTTTTCCCGTCCGGGGGGAAACTGACCAAAGGGAGAGAAGACCCCACCTGCCCTCTGAGTGAAAGACTCTTACAGGGGAACCTACCCTGGGCCTGCCCCAGGTCCTGGCCACACATGGTGTGTTTGGTCTGAGACTCTCCTTGTTGCCATCTCTGCTCCCTGCAGCATTGCCCCGCATGCCAGCTTGCCGGAGCAGAGACCTGGTGCTATTTCATAATGAGTATTTGTGTTGCTCGTGGTTTTACTTTTTTTTATTATTTTTAAATTAAGGTGAAATTTTTATCAAATGGAAAAAAATAGCTGTAACCTCTTTAAAAAGCCAACAGTTCTGAATTAGAGCTTTTTAATTTATTTGATGCTGACTAAGAACACACAGAATGCATTAGCCAGACCAAACCTGTTCGTATTGCCACTTGCTTTATTTCTGGTTCACAGGCCTGTGGGCCACTGCTTGTGAAATGGACTAGCCAGCTTGACTGTCTCCTAGCCAAACTGCTCCTGTGGAATTGGCGACCCACTCACTCAGTGAGCACAGCTGTGAATGGCAGCATAAAGGCACAAAGCCCCTGGATTCAGTGCCAAAGTTTGCATGATGTCAATTCTCCAAAGGATAAAATCTTCTTGGTTTCTGCCTGGAAACTGTCCCCTCCCATCCCCCAGGCACTGGAAATACTTCTTCGTGGTTTGTAGCGTTGTGCTTTCTTTTCTCTTGCTGTTTGTCTTTTGGGGGGACTCGTTGGGCTGTTGGCAATTCCGCCCTTGGGGCTGCCAAAGGAACAGAACATACAGGCTGCCCTCCTCTCCTGGCATATCCCAGGCAATTGGACTGTATCAGAGAGGAGGAAACACAACCCAGTTGGGCAGCCCTTGAATCTTAGAGATGTGATCTCATGGCTTGGAAGAAACTGGCCAGGTGTCAGTTCTCCTCGAGCCCCAGCGAGAGCCTGAGCCAGAAGGGACCTTCTCTCTAGGCAATTCCACCATTCTCAGCATAACTCTTCTCTTAGCTCCATGCTCAGAAGCCCTCACAGACAAGCACGTGGCAAATAGCAAAATGTGGCTTACGGCTTGGCAGCGGAGATCAGCCTCTCTCTCCTGGTCCATGCATTTCCCTCTGGATCCCCAAGAAATCTGTTCTGCTCCAGAACAGCATTTGCCAAAGGAAAGGACCTGGTTGGTATCTCAGACCTCCATGCTCCGGTAGGACCAGACTGTTTGCACACTCCATTCGCCATCATCAAAACAAACCATTTTATAGTAACTAAGGGTGATGGGTGGGGCTTGTTCAAGGCACTTTCCTGCTGGCCTCCACCAAATCCTGGATGTTAGCTACATCTCCCGTGCGCTGCTCCCCTGCACTGTGTACTGCTTGATGCCTGCAAACATTCAGTTGGTATAAAACAGCTGGGAAATGCAATTCACACCTGGCCTGGACCGCCAGTGCAATTTTGTACCCAGGCAAAGGTGATTTTACAGAGGTCCCTGGGAATATCCAAGACCTCCGATTAAAGAAAAGAAATCAGGATGTTGAAAAAATTTAATTTTGGATTCCAGAAAAACTCTAGTCGGGACCATTTGCAAAGTTGACATCATGTAGAGACTTGGGATTTGGAAAATCATGATTTTTATTTAATTACTAATTGACTTAACCTCTCAGGTTCCAGGCGGGGGCTTCACAGCGGTAAAGGCTGTAACGTCTGTGCTTGTTATGCCACTGGGGGAGGCATAGGCAGCTGTGAAAGAGCAACAGACCCGTTAAAGGAAACATTCCCCGCCTCCGCCCAAAATAAATTTCATTTGAAAAAGTTTCACCTTAATCCTGAACAGTAACCAATATTCTCAAGCAAGAGTGACAGCACTGGGAGAAACCTAAACAAAGGCCAGAGCGTGTTTAAGTCTACGTGTGTGTGTGGATTTGTCTGTATGATGCACATTGATCCACACCCATTTTAACAATGCTTTTCTTTAACCCAGTGGTGCTGAACCTTGTTATGAGAATAATCAGGGAAACACTGAGGATGGTGCTATGCTCTTGTAAGTTCCTGCCATCATACGGCATTTTAAAAAGCTTTGTAAAGACTGTTTGCAATCCCGGTTTTATACCATTGCCCTTTTCCCCACCCAAAACACTGTGCCCACAGTTGGACATACTCGCACTCTCTTTCAGTTATGTAAAGTGCCAATACAAACCTCCCATCTTTACACAGCTGTTCTGAAAAGGGAAATGAGGGTAACCGTCACATCTGAAACCATGCCAATGGGTGGGTGTATATATGATATCTATATATTGCTGCAGTGTGTGTGTGTGTGTGTGTGTATATATGTATACAACATGTGTCTGTGTGTCTGAATGCAAAGGAGGTGTCATTTAAAGTTGCGGTAATTTGAATCTGATGCAGTTATTGTAATGATCGCTAGTGAGGAAACATCCTGGGCTAAGACACAGGCACAGAGAGATTTCACTGGCTGGACAGAAGTTAGGGAGCCACATTGTGGCTCTAAAAGATTGTTTCTGTAGTCATCGGGTCATGTTCCTGTGGCGTGGCTTGCAACAGGTGTAGCTGAGGGAAATGTGACTGGTGTTTCAAGTGCCTGGCTTCGTGTGGCGGGAGAGACTTGCTGTTGAACAGTACAAAGTAAGAACTATGCCTGGGAAGATGTGTGTGTGTGCAGCACTGTTGTGATCTCAGTGCATTGACTGTAGATCTCCATTTTGATTACAGTTCAGATCCTCTCTAAAGACGACTACTACTACTGTGTTTTCTGGTAATGGCCCATATACCCTAGTGATGCTAATACCAATTGGCTTGGTGAGGGCATTATTTGTGATATTCTTTTAATAAGAGAGTACAGTTCTGAGGTCTTGGCTCCTGACGCAGCCCTAAGTAATCGGCAATATCTTAGAGTTGCTGACGTGTCATGTCACCTGCCCAGCTGGCCGGAATTGTGCTGTGATGCTTCCAGCAACTTCCTCTGAAGTTGTCAGGCTTAGATCTTCAAAGCATGGGTGTGAGTGAGAAGCCCCCTGTTACAGTAATGGGCACTAAAACATCTGACTCGGTTGAGGACAGACCTTCTCCCAGCCTGCATGGATTGCTCACTCCCGTGGGATGCCTGAGTCAGTGCCCAGTGCTTTCACAGCACTGTGCAATGTTTCCATTGTCGTTCTTGCACAATCTTACAGCTTTTCCATAAAGGTCCCTTGGAAATGGAGAACCACCATCCTCCTTACATCTGGGCCCGCGTGGCCTTGCTGTAGATCATTACTAAAGATAAACTTAACTTATCAGCATGTTCCCTGCATCTTTTTTGGGGACGTGTTTGTCAGCATCCAGTGGTAAGTTTCACTTCCGTGTCACCTCTCAACAGCTGTGAAAGAGGCAAAAATACCACCCTGCCTGGCAGTGACTTTAGGAAGATTTGTCTGGATAGATTCAGAGAAGGGTCACTACAATCGCAGCCTCCCACCCTCTGTTGCTTTTGTAGCTGCTCAATCTGCTTGCGATGTAAGCAAAGCAGGCAGCTCGCAGCACCATCCAGAGCGTGTTACATTGTGTCACTCCAGTTGCTCAGGTACACACTGTACAAGGCTTGTCCTTGAGCCTGATGTTGAACTGGTCCTGCAGAATCTAGATGCAAGTCATGTTTGGTTGTTGTTTTTCTGTCAAGTGCCTCTCGTGACATGGTGCAAAAACTCAAAATCTGGCAAATAAAAGTTTGTGATACCTCATTTCTGTTGGGCTTACCAGTCTGTCTGTTAATGCTGTGCCTCTCCCTACCCACCCCAGAACCTCTTGCTCATCGCTACGTCACACTGTATCTGCACTTTTCACTTACTGGAATTTTGGGGCCTTTAGAAATGTTTGTGTCTCTCTCCATCACTTTATCCAGCCCTTTTGCTTTCTGGCCTCTAATAGAGAGGAGCAAGTTGGTGCCAAGACTCTCAGCTGCCATTAAAGAGCCCCACAGAGAGTATGTGAGGATTGTTCCCAATTTGATGCACAAGCCTAAACTTGCTACTGTGACTGGCTGAAAAGAAGCAAAACCCATCTGTCTGGGTTCAGGAGTATACACTTGTCATCAGTCAGCTGCAATGAAATGATCAACATAGCCTGTCATCCCTCAGAGTTCCATGGAGTATGCCCAGGCCAGGGAGTGGGCATTACAGCACCAGAATCAAATGCTAATTGTCCATTTTGCTGGCGAGCATCCCCATTTTAAGTTAACTAAATGGGAGAGGATCTGCTCTCTTTCAAGGCCTTTCACCAAGGCTGAAATTATTTTTGAAAGAGTAACCACTGAAGTTTTGTTGGCCCAAAATACGCCTAATCTTTGTTCTTAAGTCTGTTTACAAAGTCCATCTAAATCTTTGTTGCTCTGTTTTTATTTCTTTGAAAAAAACAAACTTAAATTTGTTTTTTCCTTGTTATATAAAAAGCCATGACTCATAAGTGACCTGATGATAGCAAACCAACATAAGTGCCTGGTGCTCACATGCAACTCTACTAAGATGATCCAACTCTTGCAATTTTCCCTTCAATAACTGACCAGTAAATGCAGTCTAGCATCTGGGAGCAACCCTACAATAACAGAAAAATGTGCCAGCTCTCCCCACTCATTTTCTGGTGCCCAGGGTGCAGTCAGTAGTGAGACTCGTGCAGTCTTATCTTCTGAGCAAAAGCAGGGTCTTTCGCTGCAGCTCCGAGAAGGCTGCACTTGGTAACCTCCTCCCTGGTGCACACACTTTGGCCCCAAGGCTGTGAGGACATGACCCTTGTCATGTGGGGTTTATTGCTGAGGAATCCAGAGCGGGTGCCATGCCAAATGACATTCACCCAGCAAACTGTCGAGTGGATGATGGTCATTTCTGCCTCTTTGGCGTGTCTTTACAGTCGCAGCCAGCTAATTACAGAAACTAGCCCACTAAGGTTAGTATTGCGCTCTGGCCCCACTCAGCAGTGCTGCGCACCTCACTCACATGACCAAGCATGTGACTTCCTGGGTGACACTCTGCCCGCATCAGCAACTTAGTCATCAGCAAGGGCTAGGGCATGAGAGCTACAATGCTAATGTGTCCAGCACATGCTGTGTCACTGCGATTGTGGCTCTGCATAATGTTCCCGATGCTTTATATGAATCCATGCCTTCAGTCTAATTTCAGCTGCTCTGACGAGCTGGCAGGCAGATTTCACTTGATAAGGAAGGCCTCTGTTCCCTGCATTCTTTCTCCTGCCCTCTTTGTGGCTTCAGCTAGTAAAGCAGGACAGGCTGTTGGTACATAAATGAATCCAGCCCTCGCTAAAGGCCAACAATGAAAGCCATAGGACCATGACAGACCCTGTAAGCGACAACACAAGATTCTCTATTACCTGCAGAGGTGAGAGGCATCAACGAGGCAGGTTTCTGTGTTGGGCTCAGCACTGAGAATGGGAGGAGAGCTGGAAAGCAGCCTGTGCAAAGGATGAAACAGGGTCCCAAACAGTTCCTGGACACACCAAGGAAGAATCCACCCATTGCCCTGTGCTTCCAGCAGAGTCTTTAACCCATATGGGAGCAGAGTGAGGTTCTGGTCTCTTACCCTACAATTCCCCCAGTCCAGCCACTCCGTGGCCTCTGTGCAGTGCTTACTCTGCAACCAAATGGTTGAGTCTATAGTAGACTTAATCTTCAGAGCACTTTACAGACATGAACAAATTGCCCCTAACACCCGACTGTGAGGCATCCACAGGTATCTGCTGTCCCTTGTTATAGAAGAGGAAACCGAGGCATAGAAAGGGAAAGTAACTTGCCCAGAGCCACAGAAGGGGGCAATATCAGAGATGGCAGTATAACGCAGGAGTCTCTTGCTCCGTGTCCTGTCAGAGCACTTTGCACTTGTTTACCAGTAAAGGGAGACTCCACAGGACCCAAGGCTCAGATCCTGCTGCTTTAGCACCCACTGTACCGAAGGACCTGCCTGTCCTATGCAACCTCAACTCATTCTAGCAGCACTGGGCTCATTCTAGCAGCCACCATCTCCCTACTCCACTCCCGTGCTGGGCACAGCCCCCACTCAACAAAACCCAAACTAAACCGAAAATGTCTAAAAATAACCCATCTCTGCCCAGTGTGGCCTAGGGCGTGACTCTGGCTGCTGGATATCTGAGCCTGGCACACTTCCAGCCTGGCCTGGGCGAGAGCTGGCTCAGCAAGGGGTATCCCAATGCATGCGTCATTGCAATCCCATCAACTCAACTTCCAGTCAGCCTCTGAGTGGGGAGCCCTGGGCGCTGTTCAGTGGTCCCTAACACAGCCCGAAGCCTGCCAGGCCTAAGCCGCAGAACACGGTTATTAATAGCATCAAACAAAGACCCCCGTGTGCGTGTGGCAGGAGTAACTGGCCAGGCAAAGCAGATCCATTCATTCACAACTGGCTTTGTCCCATTGTGCATGAGTGTGACTGTGACTGATTGCTGTCAGCAGCCTCATCCCATAATTAGGGCCCTACCAAATTCATGGCCGTGAAAAATGCATCCTGGACAGTGAAATCTGGTCTCCCCATGAGATCTGGTCTTGTGTGTGTTTTTACGCTCTACGATACTGATTTCAGGAGGGAGGCCAGCATTTTTCAAACTAGGGTCCCAACCCAAAAAAACGATTGGTGGGGTGGCACGGTTATTGTGGGGGGGTCACGGTATTGCCACCCTTCCTACTGCGCTGCCTTCAGAGCTGGGTGGCCGGAGAGCAGTGGCTGCTGGCCAGGTGCTCAGCTCTGAAGGCGGCGCCCCACCAGTAGCCAGTCAGCAATACCATACCATGCCACCCTTATGCGCTGCTGCCTTCAGAGTTGGGTCAGGACCCCTCCCAGTTACAACAGCGTGAACGTTCAGATTTAAATATCTGAAATCATGAAATTTATGATTTTTAAAGTCCTATGACCCTGAATTTGGCCAAAATGGACTGTGAATTTGGTAGGGCCCTACCCATAATTGATGCCCTGGAGCTGGCTTCACCCTCTGCTGGGCTCCTGATGTGCTCAGTGTTCACTGGCTGACCTCAGCGGAGGCAGGGCTGCAGGCTGAAATAGGTTGGGGCCGGGGGGGATATGAATTTCTGCTGGTGGAGTGGATGGTGCTGGCTTGATGGCGATAGAGACTCATTCCCACGTATCAAAAGAATAGCTTACTTGCTTGGGCAGCAAAAAGGCAAACTTCCCCCATCTATCCCCACCACTGTGTGTGTGTCTCAGCTTGAACCTCAACAGGGCCCCCTCTAGTGGTGAGAGGGGAGTTCAGTCACACGGGCTCTTTGGGGGTCAGATGGCGGCTGAGCCTGCTAACAGAGGTGCCGGTTAATGCCAACTTGGTGGTGGTGGTGGTGATTCTGCAACACCAATTGACACTAGGCTGAAGACACACCAACTCATTTCACATAAGAAGCCAGGGGCTGGCATCCAGCCGCTTTCTATCCTTGCCAGACTGTGGTGGTATTGTTTGTAAAGTGCCCTCCTAAAGCTCATACAGTAACTGGCAGGGAGGATCCCAGTTGTCCGTTCCCCCATCCATAGTTCAGCAGTGAAAGAGGCTGATCTGAGCCTTCCTCCTCACTAAAGCTGATAAACAGAGCATTGCTTAGGGGGCTAACGAACTCACCTTGAACTTGGGCTGACCCAGAAGGCTGCCTAGGAATGCCAGGGCTTCAGCACGCAGACTCCTCCCCACTAGGCATAAGGACTAGATGAGGGCACATCATACCCAAGCTCTGTGATGGCTTCCAAGTCAATTTTGTGTCTGCTCCTAGCCCTTCTCTCTGAAGTCTTTCTGGGCTGTATCTTGACTCACAGACACCTCTCCCTACATATCCAACCGTGATTGCATTGGTCTCTGGGGATGATGTGTGGCTGACCAAGTGCAAGTCTCAATTCATGAGAGCTTGGCGTTTTTGGTAGAGGCCCTTGTCTGTGAAACTCTGCATCACCAATAATCAAGCTAAGCATGAGTCTTGCAACCTTCACAGACTCCTCTCTTTCAGAAGACTTCAGCCCAACAAATAAGCTGTGGAAGGGCCCCAGCAACACTGCTGCTGCAATTAACTATGCCAGCTGAATGGCTCAGGAGCCAGTAAGTGCAATCTGTGGAGAGGGGATAGGAATTTGAAGGCCCTGTTGTTCTAAACGTAGATAATGGTGCCTACATATTACAGTGATAGGTGTCTTAGAAATGTGCAAATAACCAGAGAAGAGCTAGAAAAGTCCTGTTGGGTTATCCAGTCCATCTCCTGCCCAGTGCAGTAATAATTTGACTTAATAATTATTAGACCAGGGAACTGGGGACTATGACTCCTGAGTCCTCATGCCCCACTCAGCAAGCCCTGTCACCTCTCTGGGCCTCAGTTTCCCCATCAACAAATGAAGATGAGACCCATGTAAGGGGGGTGGGGCATGTTGTGTGGGTAAATGGATTGTTTGTAAAGTGCTTTGAGATGCTATAGCCATGCAAAGTACTGTTACTTACAAGGGATAAGCACCCAGAGATGTGATATGCACCACTTGCCAGCATATCACAGTAACATCACTGCAGCCAGGAGGCTCCAGCCTGCTGGCTCCAAAGCAGCACATTTAAAAATCAGAAAACCTTTTACAGCATGATATATTTGATGTCTGAGAATGTCACTTATCCAGAAGCGTCACTGATACTTCCCTGAGGCTTTGGCATGTGTGTTTTTCCCCCGCCTCACATGATTAAACAAGGATGATAGGAGCAGGAGTGCTCAATTAAATGGAAAAATCATCTTGATAGTCAAACATGAAATAATTAATACTCCGCTGCATCACATTCCCAGAATACCCTGAAACACTCTCATTGTGCTGCTGGGGAGCCGGGGAAGGGGGCAAGCATGCCCCCCTTGCCCTTCTGAGATGATCTCATCTGTACTGAGGCAAAATTCTCATTAACACCGTCTTCACCCCATGTCATACCCAGCCTCAGGGCAGGAGGAGGAGGAGGAGGAGGAGACAGCACTGGGGTGACAATAAGAGCCCAGGAGTCTGGAGCTGAATGAAGAGAGTGTGCTGCCCTTACGCAGAGGCAGCACTTGCAAGAGGCTCCTAACTCAGCCATTCTCTCTGCTAACTTCAGTGGAGAGTGACTAGTTTGTTGACGTTGTACAAAGTTGTATTTGAACGGGAGACGGCTGGCAGGAGAAGGTTCTACTGGGAAAGGTGAGATTTCAAACTTTACAATAAATTAAGGGTCTAATTTAAGTGATAGAGTATAATCCTCTGGGAGAGAATATATGCTTTTAATTTGTGTCTCTGGCACCTGGCTCCTGCCATGTATTTAAAATGCTTAAGATTGAATTGAGAGAGAGATTATGAGAAATTGGTTTTACACAATCAGCAAATGTGATTTTTAGCTCCTTCTCCTGTTTCTTGGGCAAATGTACCCGTGAGACCATACAGAAAATGGAAATCTGACATCTAACCACTTGTTCGAACCTGTCCTGGGGATCTAGGAATTCTTAACAGTCGAGCAAGTCATCTAGCTTCAGTAAAACAGTGCTGGGATTTGAGTGTCTGACTGAACAGGATACATTGAGGGAACTCAATCTGCAAAACCAATTATGCAAAATGTGACAGAATTAAAGATACAAAAATGCCTGCAGGATTACAATCTAGCACAAGGGAGATTTAACCCCACTGACCCCCTGGTGCTAAAATGAAGAATAAAGAACTAGAGTTAAAAGAAGAACAAATGCAACCTGGATATTAGGGAAAGGTCTTGATGGGAAGGTCAGTCTGATAGGTGATCTTTCCCCAATGTGGTGCTTATAAGGCAATCACCTTTTTGGAATATTTCCTGATCCCATCACTTATACAATGATATGTGTGGCCATGGCTGCATCCATAGCACAAGGTCTCTTCAATTCTTTTTCAAACTTGGGGGACTGATACATGAGTTTGGGGATGTGTGGCAACTGCCATGGGTAGTTCTGGGCCAATGACTAGAGAAATTCAAGGTGAGGGTAGCTATGTTTGTGGAGGATCAATTTAAGCTCTTTCTTGTGAGATACAAGTGACTAACTTGTATGGAGTGGGGTCTGGTGTTTAGAACAGAAGGGACTGGACATCAAGAGACAGGTTCTATACTTGGCTATACAAAACACTGTGATCAGTGGTTATAGCAGGTGCCTAGAAGACAGGACTTGAGTTCTATTCCCGCCACTGACTCGTATGATTTTACGTAAATTACTTAATCTCTTGTTGCCTTAGTTAACCAGTCTGTTAGGTTGTGCCCCAGAAAACATAGATGATTGCATCATAGGGAAATGGGTATCAAGAATAGATTGCATGAGGGTAAGGGAGCCTAAAAAAATCTTTAGATTTGCATTTTTAATTTCCAATTTAATGTTCAAAGGAAAGATCATAAGTTTTTAGTCATGGGAAATATCTAATAGCCCCTTCCGCTTGTTATTTTGCCACCCTGAGATAAATTCCCTAAACTGACATGATCCAATCTGAAAAGGTTTTTCAAGCTTATTTCCTTGGCTAATGGAATAGATAAAGGGCATGAAACCAAGAGGAAATTAACATTTTAATCAGGAAAAAAAAATGCAAAAATACCATGAAGATCAGCTAACAACATCACAAGGAAAAGGGATGGTAACTGGAATGTCCCAATCCATTGAAATGTTACCTTACTGTCCATTACCTCCCCAACCCGTTCATCCCAGAAGTCCTGCCCAGCCTAACTACATTCCTCAGCATTTAGGGCCCAAAGGTAAAGTTGTGGCATACACCTCACCAGCGAACCTTCCAATTCTCCCCTCTCTAATGCTGCCAAAAAATCAAGCTTCGAACCCTCTTTGGCTAGAAATTCCCAGGAGGGTCTCTGTGAAATTGCTGATGGGAGGAGGCCACAAAGGGCTGGAGGCAGACTGGGCTAAATAGCACCTTGCACGCTAACTACAAATTAAAATGTCAACTGTGGGGGAAGGGGAGAGGGTGTTCCGTGGCTGGGGGAAAGTGTGGGCGGGTACAGAGCATTTACAATGAGGTGGCAGTTTGGAAGTGAGGAGGGATTTCTCTGCCTTTCCCCCTAGAAATAAATCATTGCAGATAACTTTGGCAAATTCTCGGAGGCTGCCTAGGAAAAAGACTTTCCAAAGGTCTGTTTGGGGGTGGGGGGAGGGATGTTCTCTGCATTCTGGGGTTTGTCAGAAGAGGAAGCATCAGTAATGGGCAAAGGAACTAACTGCCTAAACAACATACGTAAAAACAATAGGGAACTGTCTCCTCCATTAACAAGCCAATAACCTTTAAAAAGATTGTGGTGAAAATAAAAGTTGTAAAATAAGTGTTAAATGGGCAAAATGTTTGCCCTTTGGAGCTGGGGGAGGTGATGGACTAGTCCCCCATAAGATTTGTGTTTAAGGGGATAGTCCCAGATTATGTCACTTTTGGCCTAGGCCATGAACAGACTAAATCCCAGATGTGAGCATACCTGGTATGTTTGCCAGCATAGTAGAAGTGTTTTACTTGGATGTTCCTGGTACACTGGGCAGGACAGTATGTGTGTTCTATCTGGGATGCACCTATCATGTCTGGAAGCAAAGCAGGGGCATTTTGCCTGGATGTACCTAGAACAGTGGTGAGCAACTCCCATGCAGACAGACCTAGGCATTGCTAGCATTCCCACCTGGAAAGGAAGATCAGTGCATTCCCAGTGACCATACATTAAACAGACAGGCTAATTCCTGCCTCCTAGACGGCAGCAAACTGAAAGGGATTTGCCTCCACCCTATCAGTGTCCCTCAAACTCCCTTGAAATGCTAGGCAAGCTTTCGGCAGAGATGAACTCAATCAAACATCTTGGTACAAAAACGGCAAATCTTTATTTTGAAGAAAGACTTGAAATAATATATTTTTAAAACCCCAGCCACTTACCCAAAGGTATCCCTCAAACTCTGAGGATTTGCAACCCATTGACGCAGGGTGCCCGGCACTTCTCACTAGCTCTAAGGACTCATTTGCAGCCCTAAATATGTTGGGCTTTGTCATTCTCAAAACATGATTTTTTGGCCCTCCATTTGTCTAAGGTGCTTTTCGCCCCTTTCTCCATACTATACGAGAAGCAATGTAAGTTGTAGGTAATGGGCCAGATCCTTGGCTCCAGCTGCTTTGCACTGGTGAAGCAACACAAAATAGCCACAGAGCTGCTTTGAAGAGCACCTTCCCCCAAGATTTCCCCCATAACAGACAGGAATCCGCACATGTAGAGATGGAGCAGGGGCCTTGTCTCAACCACATCCTTGGCTTTCTATATCTTTCTTACCTGCATGGTATTTTACATTGCTCTAGTGCCTTTATTCCTGAGGTCCCAATGCACTTTACAAAGCGATATACAAAACACACACAAATCACTTCACTCACCACTAACAAGTAGGCATCTGTTGAGGCACAACCAGACAGTATGCACCTGCCAGCTGCATGCAGATAGAATGTGACTGCTCTGCTGCTAAACATTTTGGGTGCAGCTGGCAGCAAAACAAGTTAATGTCAGTTAAAAGAAAATCCCCCTTTTGCAGAATGTTACATGGCTGATACGGGACAAGGATTTGCAGCTATAACATGTGTAAAGACACTTTCTTTCTGTACACAGCCTGTTGATTTTCCATGGAATGGCCCCTGCTCATTACTGAAAGTGCACTGCATGTTCATTTGCAGATTTCCTAGATGATGCCCTGCCACAGAATCTTAGTGTTACTGAGCTTCCTGATTCTGTCCTGGGCTCCAGCAAGAGCCTCTAAGAAAATGGGGCGTGAGATGCTTCAGAATATCTATGATGCTGAAACAAACTTTCACCAAACTGGCCCTGAGAAGAGAGACAACCCGGTGAGCAGAGAAACCATGGAAAACAGCAAGATCCTGAACCTGCTTGGTGCTAAGGGCCTCTCAGTAGCAAATGGAAGTCGCCATAGTAGTGGTGACGAGGCTGGGTCTAGCCACAAGGAAACACGTTGGGCATTACTGGAGGAGTCAGCCAAGAGGACGCTTTCCTTGCTGCCTTCACTCAGCCACAAGAAAGCCATGATCGTCAAAAAGAGCAGCCCTGGGACCAAGTTCTCCCTATCACTTGATGTCCCCACCCATATCCTGAAAATCCTGATAGACCTAGCCAAAGCTAAGCAGATGCGGGCCAAAGCAGCAGCCAACGCAGAGCTCATGGCACAAATTGGACGCAGAAAATAAATCTCGTTCCAATTCAGAAAAGCTACAGCAGTCAGATTCAGCTGAATTTGGAAATCTCTGTAGCACAGATGTGGTCTAGCACAAGGATTCTCCCATTGTGATCTGTGGTTCACAGAAAGCTGGCTATTCACATGGAGCCAGCACCACCTCTTTTTGTTCAGCCGCTTCTACAGATGCCCAGGCTCTTTGTTGCACAGCTTAGTTACGTCTACTAGCAGCCACTACTATGGAGGAGGAGGAACATGCAAGGAAATGGGAGTCACTTTCAAGAACTGAAGCCACAAGCAGGACTCTTAAACATACATAAATACTTTCCTAATTTTACTTGTCCATGCAAGCAATTGCCATTAACTCACTGTGTGACATTGGTCAAGTCATGTCCCTTCTCTGCCTCAGTTCCACATCTGTAATACGGGGATAAAGATGCTGACCCACTTTTATAAATGCTGCGCTGATATACGGATGAAACCCAGTTTGTAATTGTGTATTATTAATGTGCAAAATACTGAGGCTTTTATTCTGTCCTTGTTCAGGAAAACCCAGTAAAAACTGTGTAAGGGTCTCAGAATTTGACTTGTTATTAATTTAGTGATGGCATTTTGTTGAACTGAGCGAGTTGGCATCTAAGTTAGGTGTATCCAGAGGAAGAATGGTCTTGTTATTGAGGCTCTGCACTGGAATTCAGGAGACCTCCTGTCTATTCCCAGCTGTTCTACAGACTCCCTCCATAGCAACCTTGGAAAAGACCCTTAGTCCCTTTCTTTGTGTGTCAATTTCAATAATAATATTTCCCTACCTCACAGGGTGTTGTGAGGATAACATTATTAATATCTGATATGTTCAGATGCTACAATGATGGAGCCCCAAGAAAAAGCTAGAAATAAAAAAGTGAGGAACTGGGTCTCTGGAGTAGTTAGTGTTTTACAGAGCATTTTTCAAATCCAACGGCTCCTGCAGGTATTTCTTCTGTGTGATTATCTTGGCTTCTGTCAGAACATGACACATGTGGGATGCATCAGTGTTACTAGACAATGCAGAACAGGCAAAGAGGTAACATTAAATAAATAGTACCCCTCTGTTCCTTATAGTCAACATAACCATAGTTTCATGTGTAAAAAGATCACTAGCAGGTAGTTTGGTCCCCCTACCAAAAAAATTATGAATTTCACACAACTTAGTATACAGAGAAATTTCCTGATCTCTTCATTTCAATGAGAACAAGTTATTTTTATATTTAAACATTCTCCCCTGTAGTTTTGGAAACACAAACTCAAGCCATCCACACTAGTGCAGGAGTGTGAAGAATCAGAAAGTGAAACTGCCTGGGAGAGTTTTACTGTGCCAATCTGAGTGAAAGGCTAAAAGTTAGTAAACAGAAACAATGGAATTATTTGTTTTAATAATCTTTGGTGTTGTTAGGACCATGGAGGGAAAAGTGTTTGTTTTTAAATAGAGGAGGTCTGATTTTTCTCTTGTTATTATATCGGGGTATCGCCATTAACTTCAGAGGAGTCACTCCTGATTTACATCAGTGTTCTATCAGAAATAGGCCCATTGCTTTTTTCTCTTTACAGTGAACCCTTAAGCTGCAGGTGTAGCGTAGTTTCATGTGACTCAACTACAGCTGAGCTTTTTCTAGACAATACAGCAAACTGCTGATAAGTTTTAAAGATAACATCTTCAAGAAATTTGAAATGAAACTTCTTGAATATATTTCCCTCTCCATTTGTGTCTGTGTTAAAGACCATTTTTTTCTTTAAATAAAGCTTTATTTACCACCCTGAACAATTCTGCAGAGAATGTACAGACAGACGTGTGATATGTACAGTAAAAAGTGGCATTTTCAAATCCGATCTGATTTCTTTACAACACTTTGGACTATCCTGTCACTCCACATCTTGCTACATCTTTAATAGGCCGGAAGACCCTTACACCCTAAGGGGTCATGCATTTCTATAGTCACTTAGTACAAGCACGTCAAATCTTACAAACACAGAACACCTTACCATGTATAGAACCCTAAGAAAATGAAGTTGTCCCAAGGTCACCCCTGAAGTCAACCATCTGGAGAGGGAAATGGGCCTTGGTGTTTTACTGATGGACCGGGGTGAGATGAGAGAGGAAGAGGGGTAGGAGTTCCTAAGGTTACTGCAGTACCCCATGGAGTTTGTTTTAGTTCCACATGGATAAAATGTGCTAAGCCCTTGAACCACTGCTCCCTGGCTGACCCAGGTACAGCACTGATGAGCTTTAGAAGCAGCTGTGCCCAGCCTTCCTTGACCAAATTCAGGGGTCAGTGTACAGAAATAAAAATGAAAGGCAGGGTAATTCACAGAGAGGGATCATCTCAAAAAATGAGACAACACTGGTCCATTGAAAGAAATGAAGTTACACCAGTTTACATCAGCAATGGATCGGACTCCCTGCCTCTGATGTCTTGTCTGGGTCCCCACACCAGCAAGAGATCTAGCAGAATTGCTGGCTTTTACAAGTGATGAATGCAACTGTGTGTAACTGTGAAGTGTCCGGTTTCCCTGTTGGACCCTGACTCCAACTTCTTCAGTGAGGTTTTGAGATAACAGCACAGAGCTGGGGCTGACACACTGGTACAAAGTACACAGGCCATTTACACAGAACAAGTAAAGGACAGACCAGAAAGAGAAACTGTACTCAAACTAGCTGGAGTTTATCCCAGACATTGCCATGTTCTCTGAGGACTACTTACTCTACAGTAAGTACATTTCTTATTACATATTTTCTCAGCAGGCATTAAAGCAGAGCTACGGTGTCAGGCTACATGCCCTTGAACAGACTTCCTATGCACTTCTTGATTTAGGGGATCAGGGAGGTGAACAAAACAGTATGCCATTGGGAGGCAACTTCAGGTAAAACACCGCTAACTTTGACAATAAGATCTGTAGGTAGATTCATAACATACCAGGCTTCTTTTTGAAAGCACTTTGAATCCAAGTTGGGATAACTGCAGAAGATGATGAAGCAATCCACAGCTCAGGGTGGCTGACCACCCCATTTGTTTAAAGGACTAAATGATCCCACCCAGCACTGTCTGACTTATAGCCATATCAGCTGGTGCTGTGACCCAGTCAAATCTTGAATCTCACAAGTTAAGAAGGGCTGGGCTGGATCAGAACTAGTCCTTGATGACTCACCTGCAAAGGTAGTGTAAAGTTTCAGTGGTTCGGTAAGTAATGCCCTTCTCTCTGAGTCAGCACTGAACAAATGTGCCAACATGATAGGAGGTGCTGTGCTGTATGGCTGGTGCCATCTGTTAGAATGAGATGTACAAATTAAGTCATGATTTCGTTTGGTCATTAACAATCCCATGGTGTTTTTTTACAAGAGCCAGTCTGCTAACCGCAGTGTCTTGGCCAAATTCGACTTAATTCCATTCTGCTTTCCTTAATTTCCCCTGTAGTTTACATAGGATATAGTATGTTTTTTCATATTCCTACATTGTTTAGTATTACTGTGCTCTCTTCAACAGCTGTCATGTTGCACCTTAGTGGTGGATGAGATAATCCCAGTACATAACCTAGTAAACTGCTTTGGGGGAAAGGAGCAATATAAACAAACTGTGAGGTATTACTAGTTAGTCCTTGCTTGCCTGCAACAATCCTGACACAATCCAGAAGACTGTTAGAGCTATTCAAGAGGTCGATAAGAGGAGCAAAGTCATCTGTGGGATGCATTACTGCTATTTTGGGGGTGTGCCGTAGATGGGTTCATGATGCCAGGAAACAGTAGTGGTATTTCTTGGGCAAGGCAGGAATGGAAAAGCTCTTGGGGTTGAACTAGAGCCTGGTTTTTAGAAAGACATCCAGTTCTGATTAAAAGATTTCAAATGATGGAGAATCCACCACATCCCCTGATACATTCTTCCAATAGTTAATAACTCATCACTTTTAAAAATTTGCGTTTTATTTCCAGTTTGGAGTGTCTAGCTAAAATATTCCAACTATGAGCACCACCACCTGTCTTAGTTGAGTATTCTATTTTTCTATATTATACTCAGACAGTTATGGTGAGCTCTGTGAGACAGGAACGCTTTACTGCTTTGGTGTGGCTCATGCACTGGACTACAACTTTCAACATGAGGGAAGGGATTCATTTTAAAAAAAATACATCAACAGTGTGAAACATTCATATTTCCTCCTTTAAGCTTTGAATGGGAATGCAAGCTTTACTCAGAGGGGAACTGCACCCCCTGAAATGAAGCCTTTAAAAATAACCATGTGAAATCAGCAGCTGGCTTTTAAGCCTAGAATAACAGAACCGTGTATGATTGTAAAGAAAACTCAGGCTGTCCCAATGGCCTATACAGAAAGAAAATAGGAAATGGCCACAATGGGACTGCAGAAATGACTCCAGCAGCCACTCTGTCCTCAGTGATAGCTCATATGTGGCAGCAGGTGTATTACTGCAGAAGGGAACGTGAGCCAAGACCCCTTCAATAACCCCATCAGATTCTCAAAGAACATCCTGTGATCTTTAATACTCTCCTCCAACAGACCCCTCTAGATATGGGCAGAAAGGATTTGGTTTAACATTTCACAAAAGTCTTAGGTTCAATATACACCTTAAAGGTCTCTCACATCCTTCACTATAGGCTGGAAATGCCACCCACTTTTGAGCCCGGTTGCCAGTGAAAGGCCCCAGGAAACTGGTGGGGCAGGACCACTATGCAGTAGATAAAGGAGATGACTTGGCACAACCCTATCAATTATATGTTGTCAGGTCCCACAGTTGGCAGGAGTTATTCTCCCTCTAATAGCACTGAGCTTCCCCAGGAAATAGTATTCCTGTGTCCCAAACCCGCTGCACAGAGGGGCAGGAGATTAACAAATACAGCATGTGAAATAACCTAGGTCCAGAGAAACTTTTAACTACCCAGGTCATTGCCCCATAGGCTCTGTGATCCCCTCAGTTTACTCCCCACAGGCTCTGGGCCCCCCTCAGCTGCCGCCCCGCCCCCCCGTCACCACCCCCAGGCTCTGGGCCCCCCTCAGCCACTGCCCCGCCCCCCCGTCACTGCCCCCAGGCTCTGGGCCCCCCTCAACCACTGCCCCGCTCCGAGGCTCTGGGCCCCCCTCAGCCACCGCCCCAGGCTCTGGGCCCCCCTCAGCCACCGCCCCGCCGTCATTGCCCCCAGGCTCTGGGCCTCCCTCAGCCGCCGCCCCGCCCCCTGTCAGCGCCCCCAGGCTCTGGGCCCCCCTCAGCCACCGCCCCGCCCCCCCCATCACTGCCCCCAGGCTCTGGGCCCCCCTCAGCCACCGCCCCGCTGTCAGCGCCCCCAGGCTCTGGGCCCCCCTCAGCTGCCGCCCCGCCCCCCGTCACCACCCCCAGGCTCTGGGCCCCCCTCAGCCACTGCCCCGCCCCCCCGTCACTGCCCCCAGGCTCTGGGCCCTCCTCAACCACTGCCCCGCTCCGACGCTCTGGGCCCCCCTCAGCCACCGCCCCGCCGTCATTGCCCCCAGGCTCTGGGCCTCCCTCAGCCGCCGCCCTGCCCCCCCCATCACTGCCCCCAGGCTCTGGGCCCCCCTCAGCCACCGCCCTGTCATTGCCCCCAGGCTCTGGACCCCCCTCAGCCACCGCCCCGCCGCCCCCGTCAGCGCCCCCAGGCTCTGGGTCCCCCTCAGCCACCGCCCCGCCGTCAGCGCCCCCAGGCTCTGGGTCCCCCTCAGCCGCCGCCCCCGTCACCGCCCCCAGGCTCTGGGCCCCCCTCAGCCACCGCCCCGCCGTCAGCGCCCCCAGGCTCTGGGTCCCCCTCAGCCGCCGCCCCGCCGCCCCCGTCACCGCCCCCAGGCTCTGGGCCCCCCTCAGCCACCGCCCCGCCGTCAGCGCCCCCAGGCTCTGGGCCCCCCTCAGCCGCCGCCCCGCCCTCCCGTCAGCGCCCCCAGGCTCTGGGTCCCCCTCAGCCGCCGCCCCGCCCCCCCATCACTGCCCCCAGGCTCTGGGCCCCCCTCAGCCGCCGCCCCGCCCCCCGTCAGCGCCCCCAGGCTCTGGGTCCCCCTCAGCCGCCGCCCCGCCCCCCTGTCACCGCCCCCAGGCTCTGGGCCCCCCTCAGCCACCGCCCCGCCGTCATTGCCCCCAGGCTCTGGGCCCCCCTCAGCCGCCGCCCCGCCCCCCGTCAGCGCCCCCAGGCTCTGGGTCCCCCTCAGCCGCCGCCCCGCCCCCCGTCAGCGCCCCCAGGCTCTGGGTCCCCCTCAGCCGCCGCCCCGCCCCCCCGTCAGCGCCCCCAGGCTCTGGGCTCCCCCTCAGCCACCGCCCCGACCCCCGTCAGCGCCCCCAGGCTCTGGGCCCCCCTTGCCACCGCCCCGACCCCCGTCAGCGCCCCCAGGCTCTGGGCTCCCCCTCAGCCGCCGCCCCGCCCCCCGTCAGCGCCCCCAGGCTCTGGGCTCCCCCTCAGCCGCCGCCCCGCCCCGCCCCGCCCCGCAGGCTCATTGGATCCCGCAGTCACTGCCCCGCCCCCCCGCGCCCAGCGCGATCGCCCAGCACCACCAGCCACGTCACCCCGAGCAGCCTCCAGCCCGGCATGCGCATGCGCGGCGCTGCCCGGCGGAGCTGTCCCAGTGACAGGCTGGCAGGAAGCGGCGCCGCGGCCGGAAGTGGAGGTGCTGGGCTGGAGACCCCCGCGCGCCCCCAGCCCCGGGCAGGATGCTGAAGAAGTTTGACAAGAAGGATGAGGAGGCCGGTGAGCGTGTGACGGGCCCGTCCCGGGGGGCTGTGCCGACGTGGGACCCTCTGTCTGCCCCCTGACCCGACCGCGCTGCCCGGGGCCAGCTCCCCGCCGGCTGGCGTCCCGAGCTGGCCTCCGTGCCCGGCCTCGCGGCCCCACGGGTGGGCGCTGCTTTTCAGCGTCCGCCCAGCCCTTTGCTCCGGGTCTCGGCTTGTGAGGTGTCCCCGGCTAGTGACCTTTCCAGGCGTTCTCCTTAACTCTGCCCGCAACGCCCCCCCGGGGCTCTGGCTGCCCGTGCGAACTTTGCCCACCCAGTTAAGGACGCCAGATGAAGTTGTGGGGGCCTTTATTTTCTGGCCTGCTCACCTCACCTTGCGCCCCACGGATTTATAGGAGTCCTGATTTACCCATTGCTCTGCGGTGATGTCCCAAAGCCAGCTGCACAGTGAGGGGCAGGTGATTAAGGAGGATGCCCCTGAAATGACATCTAGAGAAACCCTAACTACCCCGTCCCCTCATGCTCTGCCTCCTCTTCTCTCCTTTGCCTGTCTCCTGGCTCTCTGTCGCCCAAAGCAGTCACTGGCCCGCCTGGCTTCTGTGTTGGTAGCTTTTAAAAATGTATGGTTGATATTCTGATGTACCAATTGCAAGTTTATAAAGCAACCTCTGTGTCCTTTTAGTGGCAGCATCTTTGCCTAGAGCCACATTTGCTTTATTTGTGTGTAGATTGCTGTTCAAGATGTTTTATGTAAATGTAAAGCTGGTGATTTTTTTTCAGGAGACCGTGTTTGCCATAGTGTAAAATATTGATCTCCTGATAATTGCCGTAGAGTAAAATATTGATGAACTGATACAAAAGTTGGGGTTGGAACTCAGATGGCATGGAGATGAGCACAATATAAACAGAAAGGTGGGGTTGGGTAAGCATTGTGGAAATGATTATTGGGCAAACTTGATCTATATCATTTACATAGTATTTGAGTGTCACACAGCATAGGAGACTGGACCATAGCATCTGGAAATGGAAAATCTTTATTAGGTTCTCATTGGTCCATGCCAGCGCAGGATGATGAAGTAGTCCAGGGAGCTGCACCACCTTCACTTGACACAGCAACCTGAGCTGTTCTGCACATTAATACATGACTCACAGTCAGAAACATGTATATGAGAAAAATTCTCCTGATTGTCAAACCAAGCGTTAAAGCAGCCTAGAAACTGGCTTATAGTCTCTCCAGTAGTGTTTGTGTCACGCATGTTGTCTCTTTTTAGCAAGATGACTGCTGCAGCAGTGACTCTGAAATGCTCAAAGTGACTTTAAAATATTGTCTTCAAAATTGTGTTGCAGGACCTTTCATAACATTGTACTGAGTAGCACAGGTGCAGCTTCTAGGTATTTTGGAGCAGCTCTGCCAAATCATTCATTGCTTGCTTCTCCATCTGCTGCTCTTTAACAGAGGAGCAGTGTCTGGATAAAAGGAGAAGGCTGTATCATATTTGCTGCATGATCCACATAGAATCAGTGCTGGATATGACAGTGCTGGACAGAAGGCCTGTCCAGATAGGTGTTTGAGTTTTCGCTTGTACCTCATGGTGTCTTCTTCAAGTTCACGTGAAACTCTCTTTCTTCTAGGCCATTCATGTAATATAACTTGCTCCTTTTGTAATTTTAGTAATTTAATTCTAAAATAATCTGAGTGATTGGTCTCAGGGATGTATCTCTGCATATGTGTGGCTTCCAGGAATGTCTTTACTTTTTTATTTTAATGTATGTTTAAACCCTTTGCTCAGGTTTCGGCTTTATCCCAGGCTTCCTTTGCATCTTTTCTTCATCTCAGTACTTGATAAGGTATGATCATTTAGGAGGGAATCTGTTTTTGGCCACCTTTTCAGGGACGTCTCCTTAACTGCATCCTCAACATTTGTAAGTGCATCTGGTTGCCCATGCAAACTTTGCAAACGCAGCTGAGGTCAGTCGAAGATGTGGTCCTTTATTTCCTCGCCTTGGCTCTACCACCTCATTTTGCTTCCCACTGATTAATAGAAGCCCTTGTTTACCCAACCATCTTTACTACTTGGACAATTTCAAAGGCCTTCTAAATTATTTTGTTGTTCTTCTTTGTGGTCATTTCCCCTTCCCTTTTTCTGTGTTAAATGAAGATTTCTAGCATCCCTGCACACTTCTTCCTCCATCCAGGTTACCTACACGTGCACAAGGTGACAGTCCAAAAGCTAATCGTTGTGATGCTCCACTGAGCACATTGAAAATGGCAAGAGTACAGGATAGAACAATCTTAAGTGCAGTAGCTCATCCCTTGATTTACTGACCCGGTAGATTAATATTTTATGTGGAATCCTGAAATCCCAAAAAAGATGTTCTTGTGATTCACGCCTGGGGCTGGGAGTCAGGGTGTTTGGGTTCTATCCCAATGTGTTCTACAGACTTCTTATGTAGTCTTGGTCAAGTGACTTAAGGACATATTTTCAAAAGTGGACTCTAATTTTGGGTGCCCAACTTTAGACCTGTAATATTTCTGAGCATATCAAGTTGGTCACGCAAAAACAGAGGCCATGTTTGGAAGTGTAGCCCTTAACTTCTCTGTGCCTCAGTTTTCACCATCTCTAAAATAGGGATAATTGTTTAGATCAAAATATGTAAAGTGCTTTGAGATGCTTAGATGAAAGGTGCTAGAGAAGGGTGAAGTAATCTATGGTGATGTTGTTAATGGCAGATTTTAGAATCACAAATAGAGGAGGTCAGAGTGGCTGTCAGGATGCAGAATTAGTTGTATGTAGTTGCCAGTAAAATTACCAGGAGTGCTTTTTCAAATCTCTCTTTGGAACATGTGCACATGTACACACTGGAATTTTTTGCTAACCTTCTCACTCCTCATTCTTCTTTTCCCACTCCAACATGTAAGTGTCCAAGCTTTGGTACAGGGTACTGTCTTTGTAACTTATTCTGAGCCTAATTGCTGCATCTTATTTACATAAGAATTAGCAGAATGCAATGCTCTATTATGATCTGAACTTGAAACTCACAAACTCGGACCAGTAGTCTTTGTAAGAATCATCCCTATAATAATGCATTTTATGTTACTTTGAGCATTTTGGAGCCATTGCTGCACGCAAACACCGCAGGAACCTTGTCTTTAGGGATGATTCTTACAAAGACTACTGAGCCCAGCATGTGATGTTTCAAGTCCAGATCATTGCATGCCAGGACCTCTACTCTTTCCAGGCAGCATCTCTGTATTAAACATGACCTGGCCATAGGCTGCAGTGTGGAGTTTCATGGGCTGTATATAGCCTGTGGGCCACACTGAGGTTAGGCACTAATGAAATTTGCTTATCAATAGCTATCAGCTTATGAAAGGCTGCAGTTCACTAACAAACACTTAATGAGGACTAGATACTAATCATAATTGTAGTTCTTGCCTTCTGATCATTCCAGACCCATTTTTTGCTGTTTTTCGTTAGAAAGTAGCATGCAGTCTACTAAACAGAATGATTAAATACACTTTTTCCAAGCTCTCCAGTTCACTGCCTTGGGGTTTTTTTAATTAGCTGTATAGCCAAAAATATAGTTTACTGATGAATTCTCTGATTGTTTTATAATGCAAAGTATAAAGTATTCCAGATTCGCACAGTCTGGTGTTTTGGTGTTTTCTATGGCAGTTGCTACACTGGGTTTAATTTCTGGGCCTGATCATTTGCTCCCATAGGTGGCAGTCCTCTGAGACCTGGGGACTGAAAGTGGGAGCTCTTTATATTCAACAACCTCCTCTGGCCCATTTAGGAGTAACATTGATTAGCTCTGAAGAAAGTCTCATACAGTTTTTCTTAACTGATGGATAATTGCTGCAAGGTGGGGAGAACTTATAGGAAGTCCCAATTGAGGAGGGGATAAGGTTGACCAGTTTGTAATGCCAAGAAGAACAACAACAATCACTTCATGTTTTAGGAAAATTCTCTGAAAAGTGAGTTCATGTTTAAGCTATTTTAAGTTGTAGGCGTAAAAGAAAGGTATGATCAGAAGGGAGGCTTTCTAGTGTCTTTTCACATAGCACAATTCCTGGGATCACTCTTGTTAATTATCTTATTTTACAGGTGGAGGTTCCAACCCATTCCAGCACCTGGAGAAAAGTGCAGTGTTGCAAGAGGTAAATTCTAAAAATCCTATGTCTTCTATGAACATCCTCAGTGGTATAGTCTCCTCTCTGGGGTAGGAAGTTAGAGCTCTTTAGAAATTAACTGCACTTTTGTCCCAATCCTGCTGGCATTGAAATAAATAGTAAAGCAGAAGTTCCCATTGATTTTTTTTTTTTTGGAGGGGACACAATTGGATCCTGTTTGTATAACAATTAAAAGAGTTAGTAAACTGTAAATGGATGTATTTTTGTCCGTAGGAAGAACAGATTTTCCCAGTTTTTCCCAATCCTTCTTACTAAGGGGGAATCTGCCTTGGGTGCCCTAAAATTCTAATAGGATAGGGAAATTAAAAAACAGGATGTGGTTGGTTATTGGACAATCTTTGCCTTTAAAGGGTGGTTCTGCTCTGACAAATGACCTTTTTTTTTTTTTGGTTAAAGGCCTCTTTTTTCGTCCGCAGACCTGCTCCTTGCAATTCAGAGTTATATCTATTCACTTCAGTGATAGAAATAACATTTTTAGTACTGTTTGCTCTTGTTAGCCCTGCAGAAACAGCTCCGCTCTGAGAGAGGGAGCTGGATTCTATTCTGGTTTGTGCATCGGCACCAGAATTGTTCCTCTTAAAATGGGGTTGCATGAGTGTAGCTGAGATTGAAATTTGGCCTATAGAACCTTTATCATCACAGTGTGGCTTTCAGATCCCATGGTGAGTCAGTAGGGATGGTTGTTAGGAAGGTGGGGGCATCTCTTTTGTCCCAAACTGAGAAAGTCTGATCGGAAGTCATTGAAAGAATAATAAAATATCCAGTCTGTAACTTGCATCAGTGGCTCAGTTCACACACTGTGTTAGATAAACCACAGAGACTGTCTTCTGGGCTCTTATTCATGCTTTTGTTTGTTTCTAGGCTCGGGTGTTTAATGAGACGCCCATAAACCCTCGGAAATGTGCTCACATCCTCACCAAGATTCTGTACCTCATAAACCAGGTAATGGAGAGAACGTGAGCTAGGAGTTCTTTAGATTTTAAACATTTTTCTTTTATAAACTAGTCTTGCCTGCTAATTTTAACTAGTGCCTTATGAAATGTTATTTAAACAGCTGTTCCAGTAAGTTATCACTTTCTCAAGGCCCAAAGAGTTCTGGAGTGATCGAATGGGCAATTTGAAAAACCAAATGCACAGATTGGTAGCAACTGGAAGTTATTGTCTTATAGCTGTTTGATGACCAACTTGGTTCTAAATCCAATTCCTAGTGGTCAGGTATCCACATAGCAGTGGTTGGTATTTAGGCACCTAAAGAAGCAGGTAGGCGCCTAGTGGGATTTTGTAAATCACATTCAATGTCTAATCTGCATCTTTAGGTACCTGACTACTTTAAAAAATCTGGACCTAACTGGCCCCTTATTAGCCATCTCAGCTGAGATGGAGTATTGAATGGGCTATGTAGTCTGAACTCCCCTCTCATCCTTCGGGACATTGGCTTGTTGCTGACAGTTGTTGTCATGCTTCTGTCACAGTGCTGAGTAAGGTTTTCTTCCACCTACACCAGCAATTAAACCACTTTCAGCGCCACATCAGGGGGCCACGCAGGCCAATTTCTAGTGTCGATGGGTAGGGCCCTACCAAATTCATGGTCCATTTTGGCTAATTTCAGGGTCATAGGATTTTTTAAATCATAAATTTCATAATTTCAGATATTTAAATCTGACATTTCACGCTGTTGTAACTGGGGGGGGTCCTAACCCAACTCTGAAGGCAGCAGCGCATAAGGGTGGCATGGTATGGTATTGCTGTCTGGCTACTGGTGGGGCGCCGCCTTCAGAGCTGAGCACCTGGCCAGCAGCCACCGTTCTCTGGCCACCCAGCTCTGAAGGCAGTGCAGTAGGAAGGGTGGCAACACTCCGACCCCCCCACAATAACCGTGCAACGACCTCCCCCCCAATCCTTTTTTCGGCCTGGACCCCAGTTTGAGAAATGCTGGTCTCCCCCATGAAATCTGGTCTTTTGTATGCTTTTACCCTATACGATACAGATTTCATGGAGGAGACTAGATTTCGTGGTCCATGACGCATTTTTCACAGCCGTGAATTTGATAGGGCCCTATTGATGGGCATTGAAGGTGGTTCCTCCCTGCCTGTGTTGAGGCACACTGGGGGGGAACTCACCTTGTCATGACCCAAGCTGTACCTGTTCTGTGGATAAATAGTCTGTTGTCCTGGAACCTTTAACCTGTACAAAAACTGCTTTTTTGTAAATAAGAATTTCTGTCCCTATTTTGCCCATTCTAGGGGGAACACCTGGGTGTGATGGAAGCTACGGAATCCTTCTTTGCCATGACCAAGCTGTTCCAGTCCAATGATGTAAGTCCTATACTTACACATTTTGTGTGTACATTTGTCTAGCAGGATATGATGCTGGTGAGAGCGTCACATTCATCCCTGAGCTATCTCTTTTTGTGACATGCTGCTCTCCCCTGGGTAGATCCACTTGATCCATGCCCCCCACATGCACATGATTATTATGAAGTGCATCTGTTTCTAGTTACTGACATCTTAGTAGTGCCTCATTTTTCCCTGTTGCTCGTTGGTGACTTAGTGCTTGTCTACATGAAGACTTTGTGCGCGGCAAGATGGGGTGTGAATCTAGAGCACCTTAGCTTGCCACGTACTGCCCTGTGGATCCTGCTGCTGCACATTAAAAGTTCCATAGTGTGCTTTGACTTCCGTAAAGTCTGTGTGTAGAGAATTGCTTCTTTGGGAGATTCCTACAGGGGGCGAGAACCTGAACAAAGGTTCTGAAGCTGAATATCAAGGTAGATAGCACTTCAGCTAATGCTAATACAACCTACAGACAAATATATTGAAGGGAAAAGGTGACTCCATTTCCTGGCTGGGAACCTTCCCATTCAAAAATAAAAGGCAAATGAACTTTTTAATGGCTAGTGCTATCACATAAAGTATTCAGAGAGTCACCAAGTGCAAATGGCTTTCTTGACCATCCCTTCATTCCCAGCTCTTCCAAATGTGTGCTTTCTGCGTAACCAAACCATCTGAATGAGAGACTCTCATCAGGCTTCACCATCCATCTGGGCTCTTCCATTTTAACTGCCTTTATTATTTAACATTTATACTGTGGGAGTCCCTGAAAGTTATGTCCAGTTTGGGCCCCCTTGTGCTAAGCACTGTACTAATATGTAATAGATGATGGTCTGCCTTGCTGTGTGCCCCATGATAAAGTGACCTTCCTCCCTGTTGAGGTAGCTCAGCCCATAGCAGTACCTGAAGGAGGCAAAGAACTAGCACCACACCAGTAGCTTACTAGAAAGGGTGCTGCAGTTCTGAACAGTCCTGCAGCAAACACGCTGTTGGTGACTCCCTACAGGGTATAATGAGCAGCAGAGTACCCAGTATTTCCAGTCACGTGTTCAAAAATCATGAGTTGGGCCTCAAAATCCTGAAATTGGCTTAAAAATCTGATGATTTTTTTAAAAAAAAAGTCTGGTTCTTGTTATTGGCCTTCCTGTTTCTGAGCCTTGAGAGTTCCCTCAGGTCACACTTTCAAGCTTTTCTCTGTAACCACGAGCACCACAAAGAACAAAATTTCCATTGATGTCAACGGGGGCAGGATTTC
This sequence comes from Lepidochelys olivacea, assembly GCF_965140295.1. Classification (NCBI taxonomy): domain Eukaryota; kingdom Metazoa; phylum Chordata; order Testudines; family Cheloniidae; genus Lepidochelys; species Lepidochelys olivacea. The sequence continues at coordinate 24,140,638 of NC_140417.1, read as the reverse complement.
ACCCTTCGTTTTATTTTTATTTTTTAAATGAAAGCTGAGATTCTCACAATCGCTTGGCTCCAGGAGCTGGGATTTAAAGGGAAATGACAAATATCATCAGATTTTCAATAAAATCATGAGAGTTGGCAACTCTCTCTGCCCTGCCAGGGTTGGCGTGCTGCCAGTTAATGCTCATGTTGCCTGTTTTACCTGCCAGCCGACTCTTCGCAGGATGTGTTACCTGACCATCAAAGAGATGTCCTCCATCTCTGAGGATGTCATCATTGTGACCAGTAGGTGAGTCCTCGCTGAGGTGCCCCCTTCCTTTCACCGCTATTTGCATGTTCCTTCCAACAAGTCTTCTCTAGCCATCTAGAGATAGCTATGATCCCTGAAGGGAGGTATGAAGCTGAGGAAATGCTCTTGTTTAAAGGGGGCCATTGAAATATAGGCACTGAAATCCTAACAATATATGTGAACTGACAGTGCAGCAAATGCCATATGCCAGGCCCTTGTGTATTTGGTTTGTCTCTCTGGGTTCCCATGCTGTGCCCACACCGTGGTATCTGACCACCTTCTTTTGTAAAGGGCTATTTTTTAACTCTTGCTTTTCTGTCTGAGCCCTTCGACGTTTCTCAGGGTCTTGAAGTGTTCTCTGGGGGATACGTTGCCAAATAGGTAGGTAGGGATTTGGCCATATGACTTCTATTGTTCTAACCTCATTGGGCGCTGCTTAACGTACCCCATGACTTGGGCCCAAGCCTTGTCTGACACATCATCTCTGGACCACTGATTTCCCAATGGGAAGTCCTGACCTAAAAGGAAGCTGCTGCAGTGGGAGACAGTAATGACAGAGTTGATGGGAATTGCAAAGGTACATCCCCCATGCAGCATTTAGAAATCAGCCCGCACGTATAGGGACTGTCAGTCCCCTCCCCCACATGTAGTTTTGCACCAAACACAGCCTGTTGCCTTGGGCAAGGGCAGGATGTTCAGGAAAGGAGTCCAGATGCTTCGTTACTCTAGCCTTTAACTCTAAGTAGCTGCATTGGTGTTTTGGTCTCTTGAGGTGATCTGAATGGCATAAGGGCTCCTGTCATTCCTCTTGTGACCAAACTTTCCCTACCAGAGCAGGACTAGGCTGAAGGCAGCATTGTCGTATCCTCTTACCCTCCTATTGTGGATTTTGGCTGTGAAATCCAGTGCCCATGTGTTGGTATGTGCAACGCTGCATGTGTGCTTTTTATAGCACTAGTGGGTAAATTACGCAATACTAAAAAACTTCCTTCACGTTTATACAGTTTAACCAAAGATATGACTGGGAAGGACGACAATTACCGAGGCCCTGCTGTGAGAGCACTCTGCCAAATCACTGATGTAAGTGCCAGCTGCCACTCAGGCGACTGCGTGTTGCTGGGCCCTTATCTTCTTGGTCCTGAATGCCTGGCCCTCCTAACTCTGCCCTTGCATCCTATATCTGGCCTTGCTTTTCCTTTTTCTTCCCCTCTCTCTGTCCCCCTTGCAGTCTTGTCAGCTTTCCTTGTAACTCCTCAAAGGAGTTGGTTCTTATTTTCCCTCTCTGCAGAGTACCATGCTGCAGGCCATTGAGCGCTACATGAAGCAGGCGATTGTGGACAAGGTGCCCAGTGTGTCCAGCTCTGCCCTGGTGTCGTCATTGGTACGTATGCACCTACAGGGATTTGTGTGAGGGCCATTTAAACCAGGAAACAAATTTCTGTGTTGGGAGCTGAGCAGCACGTTCTCCAGTGTCTAGTATTTTCACATGTTAAAATATGAGCCATCTTTTCAGTATAGAAATTTTTTCTTTAAATATGAAGTACGATTGATTAGGACACACTTGACAACACTGAGTCATAGCCCCTGTGGGCCTGCATTGGTCCATTTGGGAAATAGGCATAACAGGAGGAGGAAGCTTACAGGGCCTACTCATGCTGCACTAGCTTTTTGACCCATGTTCCTTTGTAATGCTCACATCTCCCATGGATAGCATTTACCCTGAATGTCAGTCTGCAGAATTTGGTCTCAGATTTAAAACTGGACTTGGATCAGAACCCGATGAGACATAGCATTTGTGCAGGAACAGCCTGGCAGCCAGGAAATCTCCCATTTGTGGTCACTCTGGCAGGAAGCTTACATGGTGCTTTGTGGAGGTGTCATGACATCAGACACAGCACCTCTCCTCCATTGTGGTGTGTATATTTCTTCCTCTCATTAATGAGAGCTGTGAGACTGGAGCCAGGGGAAAGCAGAAATCCCTGGTGATTTGTGTTTCTGTAAAGTAGATTTGAAATTGCTTAACTGAGACAATATTGGAATTAGGTGGCAAACTCTTCTGAGCAGGGACTGAGGCTTTATGTGCGGGGGTGAGGGGCATGTTGGTCACCCAGCACAGTGGGGCTTCAATCCTGATTGGGGCCTCAGGGAATTACTGGAATATAAATACATCATTATCAAGATTCTCCCTTTGTCCTCCGTGTGCTAATGTCGATGAATAGTGCTCACAACACCCCTTCAAGGTAGGACTGTATCATTGTCTCTCCAGAACCCAAGCTGGCGAAGATGGGGGTTGTTGCTGTTTTTGTGATTTGCTGATTCAAATTAGTTTATCCTGGACCTTGATGGACTCTTTTCTTGTGCGTTATTCTGTGCCCACAGCATCTGCTGAAGACCAGCTTCGACGTGGTAAAACGTTGGGTGAATGAAGCTCAGGAAGCAGCTTCCAGTGACAATATCATGGTGCAGGTAAGAAACCCTAGGGTGCATGCAGCAGATCAGGGGTTTTGGTATTCTCCAAGCTCAGTTGTACATCTCTGGGCCATAGATGAGTAAATGCATAAATAACATAGCATGTGGTTTGTGAATCCCTTTCTTTTCTCCTTTGCTAATATGCGCAGTATCATGCCCTCGGCTTACTCTACCACGTGCGTAAGAATGACCGTCTGGCAGTCAACAAGATGCTCAGCAAGTTCATGCGTCATGGCCTGAAGTCGCCCTTTGCCTACTGTATGATGATCCGAGTGGCCAGCAAATTGCTGGAGGAAGAGGCGGGAAGGTGAGGAAGTTGTGTTGCCATATTGGAAGACTTAAAAAATGGGATCTGAGGAATCTCCTCTTACAGGCTTGTCCTGTTATCTGGTTTTGTTTAAACCTTTAAGAAATAACATATAACATGATGCAACCCCTTTCCTTTTATTAATAGTTAAAACATAGTACAGAAAAGGGAGTGGGAGGTGATTCCCTGTCACTTTTATTTTGTAACTGGACAATCTGTGTCTAATCCAGGTGTTTGGTGATCTGACACTTTGCTTCCATGTTTATGCTATCCCCTTGTGTATGGTTCTCACACTTCATTGAAATCTTTCATTTGATTTTCCATATCATATTGTAATTAAGTGGCTAGTGTGTATGTATCATTGCCCTCTGCTGGATAGCACCAGAACTGCACTATTGATTGTCATGAGCCCTATATGTCTAACCGCTAATGGAAATTCCCCTTTAGTTCATCAGGGAGGGGTCTATGCTTTTGGAGTAGGAGGGTCTCAGTTCTATCCTTGCAATGCAAATTAGTGCAGCACAGTGACAACTACAGAGCCTTAGCTGAACACAGACTGATTACAGTCATATTTCTTTTTCATAAAATGCAACTTCTAGTAGCTCCGAGAGCCATTCCTTCTCTGCCAGCCCATTCTGTCCTCCCAGTGCTTAAGGCTCTTTTTAATTTCTTGACTTTGTCTCCTAGCCATGACAGCCCCTTGTTTGATTTCATTGAGAACTGCTTAAGAAACAAACACGAGATGGTGGTCTATGAAGCTGCTTCTGCCATTGTTAACTTGCCTAGCTGCAATGCCAAGGAGCTGGCACCTGCCGTGTCTGGTAATTCTAGTGCTATTTAAGGGTGTAACTGGGGGATTGTGGGCCTATGACAATTGCATTTGCTGGCTACTCTGTGATGTAAGGCCTTTATCAGTACTCAAGCTTGTTGAGATGTCATTATTGCCTATATATATCTTTGCTGATGTTAGAAAGTGTTTGCCTGCTGCATTCAGTGTGGATTGTTCTAGGGTCTGTGTCTCTACAATGCAGGCTCATTGTAATTAGCAACAACAACAAAAATCCTTTTACCTTGTGACATGCCAGCAGCTCTGTGAGAGACCTGGATTCTGAAGCAACCTGGGAGCTCTAGCTTCCCAGCCCCATGGAGTTCAGATGCTCACTGAGATGGTGCATTTGGGCTCTGGGGAAGGTGTGTGTAGGAGATCTGCATCTGCAATAACCGTGTTCTTTGTTGGCCAACAACACATGGAATAGAATGGGATTTAAATTGTAACAAGAAAAAATGGGTTTAAGTAGCAGTTGAAATAAAGGTTCAATGGGAAGATCGACTAGGGAATGGAGATAGAAATTTCTGAATCATGGCTTGATGAACACCTTTTAGTGATGTTAAGGAATGGAGGGAGACGGACTAGCTCAGTGATTTTCAATTTCAAATGGAAACATGATCCCCTTTGGAAATCTTAGACATAGTCAGTGGATCACATGTAGAAAACCACTGTTCTATGGTAATGACAACCTTTCGCAGACCCCTTAGGTGTTGCCTGTGGGCCCCCAAGTGTCTGCGGCCCATACGTTGAAAACCACTGGACTAGCTAACCTTCCATGGGTCCCTATGTTTCTGAGAGAGTAAATCCAGGGAGCTTCCAATTATTTCCTGCTCACTGTTGCTCTAACAGTGAATCAGAATCTTTTTGTGCGGGGTGTGGGGCACTCCTGGTTCATCGATTTCTCAATGTCTACATTTGATGCTGTTTCAGTGTTACAGTTGTTCTGCAGCTCCCCGAAAGCAGCTCTTAGATATGCAGCTGTCCGCACCCTCAACAAGGTAAGATTCAGTGTTCTAGGAGTTTGAATATCTTTCACCTCCCCTGGATGGTGAGGTCCAGACCCCTCCCCCCGCCCAGGTCCAGGGTCCAAAGAAGAAAAAGGGGGCCAGGCTATGTAAAGATTGGATTTCTATCATTCTTACTCTCCACCCTTCCTGTCCCACACACAGTTCCCAAGTATTTAGAAATCAGGAAACCAGAGTTTCTATTTCGTTGCTTTCTGTGCAAAATAAAAACATCCAGGAACACATCAGACAAGAAAAACAAATCACACTGACTAGTGGTCTCTAGTGACAGCGAATCTCAGGTGTTGTGCAGTACTGCATTTCCCTCAACGCCTCCAAGTCTCTCCTTAGGATGAAGCAGCTCCTTGTTAAGCGACTGGGACCAAATCCTTACACTCCTCCTCACCCTGTCCTCATAGCAACTTTTGTTCTAGTGCAAGGGCTGGAGCAGCCTTTCATAGCCTTTACTTTGCTCCCTTCAATTCCAAAGGGAAGAGCTACAGAGTCTGTGTAGTGGCTGGTCTGAGCCTGGCTCCAAAGACTGTACAGAGCTGAGGTCCCTGGAGAACTGAAGTTCAGAGCCCCTGCAGGGACTTCTGGCTTCCTGTGTGGCAATGGATAGAGCCTGAGCCTTAATAAATGGAGAGCAGGAAAATGGACACACAGCATTTAAAGGCCATGCTACCAGTGTCTGTCTTTCAGCAGGGTGGCATATTTCTTTGGGAGAACAGAGCTGATAACTTTGCCCTCAGGTGAGTTACTGATCTGGGATGGCTTCTTAGAACCTGTTATATTTGGTTTGGTAGACAGGCTTGAGTGCTGTATAGGGTCTGTATAGCATTTGGTTCTGTCAGCTGGGCCCTTTCCATGTAGTCAGTTAATTCCATTGTTTCTCCTCACTAGGTTGCCATGAAGCACCCATCTGCTGTGACTGCCTGTAACCTGGACCTGGAGAACCTCGTGACCGATTCCAACCGCAGCATCGCTACGCTGGCTATCACCACGCTGCTGAAAACAGGCAGTGAGAGCAGCATTGACCGGCTCATGAAGCAGATCTCCTCCTTCATGTCAGAAATCTCAGATGAGTTCAAGGTATGGAAGGTGTCCCACAGTGAGAATTGTACTGGGCCTTTGTCTTTCTCTGTGTACGCTTGCCTTCTGAAATCTGGGTCAGGTTATACCACTCTTTCACTTCCAGAGACTGGACTTCAGATCTGCTGGAGACTTGAGTGCAAGGGGATGATGGTATTGACCTATCCCCAAAGTATCCCACAGTCTCTGTAACTTGCTGCCATTAGTAGGCTCTGTTCTGGAGACTACCCATAGTAATTAAATCCCTATTCCAATGGGCCCTATTACCAGCCTTCTCCAGGGACTAACTAGTGCATGGAGAGAGGAGTCCCCTCTCATCCCTGTGGCTTCATCTTGTAGATGAAGAGAGAGCTATGGTCTCCTGGGCTTCACAGTCCAGCTTAAAATTCATATGGAGGGGAGAAAAAAACAAATTGAAATAAGACAGAATTCTCCTTGTTAAATGCACTGTTTCTAAACCTGGTCAGGTTGTGGTGGTGCAGGCTATCAGTGCCTTGTGTCAGAAGTACCCACGTAAGCATGCAGTCCTCATGAATTTCCTCTTCACTATGCTCCGGGAAGAGGTAAGGCTACTGGCCAGCTACTTTGTGTTATTATTTATTTGTATTGCAGTAGCACCTAGAGGCCCCCTTCAGAATGAGGCCCTGTCGTATTCAGTGCCATATGGCAAGTGCTATGTAGCAGGTGAAAAGCTTGCAATCCCAATGTAAGCATGGTTAGTAGAAATGGCCAGCTTGATATGTGACAATTGTCTGCAAAGTGACATCAAAAACTATTTATCAATGTTTCCATGATCTGATTTGAAGCATGAGTGGGATTCTGCTGCTGGGCTTTATTAACTTTCAGAGCAAATGCATGTAACAGGAGATCCACTGGCATTACATGTCTGCATAACATTGAACCAGCTTCTGTTGTTGCCCATTTTATTTTGACATTACATTCTAAGAAGCCTTGTCTTGTGTCAAAAATCCATTATCAGATGACCTAAAACTATTTTAGTTCTGCTCCCCCTGCTGTTGCAATGAGGGATCATACCTGAAGCCATTCAGATACAGAATTTCATAAAGGCACTGTTAGAGATTTTCTGAAACCCTTTCTAAATAATCTCCTATAGCACTCAGGACTCCACATATGCCTGCTACCCAGCTGGCATTAACACTGTCAGTTATGATGATCATGTTCTGCCTATTAAAACTTCCCATTTTGGATCATACCAAGACCTCTTATCTTGTACTTTGAAAATAGAATATTCCATTTGTGCAGATTGTGCCTGGGTGGCTGGTATAATTTTGAAATATGGTTTCAAAGTTCAGACCACTCAATTTTATGGCTCTTTTATCCAATGTAGCTCCTAATATATTCAGAGCACCCACAATTATGCATGTAAATTATAAGAGGACATCACTCTGTTTAATCCCCTGTTGTTCAGAATGAACATGAGTAAGTAACATCTAAAGGTAATCTTATGTGTATTTAGTAGCTAGTTGCAGGGTATGCCAGGGGAGATACTGATCTTTCATCCCCCCCCCCCCAATGTATTGTATTTGATTGGCCCTGCAGTGGTTGATTTGATACCTAATGTATTGCCTTTGTGATTCATACTTGGTTGTCTGGTGTGGGAAGAGGGATTATTTTCCCCCCCATATGGTTGTTTTATGTAATGTTTCTAGCAGCAGAGTGGCTCAAAATGGGACTTTTCTTAAAAGGGATGTAAACCCTTCAGCTGCAGCCCCTTCTTTAAGGCTTGCTTTTTTAATTGGAGTGTTTGTAATTGTTTTCTAATTGGAGTGAGCTGCACAGAGACCTTGAATATTAGCAGCTCCTAAGTAAGCACAGAAGTAACTCCAAAGTCCCATTGAAAAACTAAGGGCTGTGATGTGCTTCCAATTCTCATCATGTTTATAAGAGCTGGACCCAGTATGGTTCTGGCAGTGCAATTTTTTTGAGGTGCAGTACACACGTGGAAGTAGCTGGAAGTGGCCCAGTGCACTGAGCAGACCTAACAGAGTGGGGCAGTGTTGCTACCCAGTTCCTTTCAAACACAGCAGTCGCGGATGTCTCTGTCTAACTAAATCCTTCCCTGGCTGGTTAACATTCCCAGTTAGAACTTCTGGCCTCCTTTGAATTTTCTCACTGGCCTTTGCTGCATAGGGCGGTTTTGAGTACAAGCGAGCCATTGTGGACTGCATCATCAGCATCATTGAGGAAAACTCTGAGAGCAAAGAGACTGGCCTGTCTCACCTGTGCGAGTTCATTGAGGACTGCGAGTTCACTGTCCTGGCCACCCGTATCCTCCACCTGCTGGGGCAGGAAGGGCCCAAGACCAATAACCCTTCAAAATACATTCGCTTCATCTACAACAGGGTCGTCTTGGAGCATGAGGAGGTCCGTGCAGGTAAGGTGCAGGCGTAGAAAGATACATGTCCTTCAAGGTTGAGTAAATTTCTGTGACTGAACTTCAAGTAAATTTCTGTGACTGAACTTCAAGTCTCAGTGGGCTAATCCACTTGCTTTTTACCTTCTGTGGAATGAGTTCAAATACAGTTTGGCACTTGGCTTAGTCCCTAACAACCCTTTGTCCATAGTAAGAAAACTCCAACATCCCTTAGCAGGAGTGCTGGTCTCCATGTAGAAGAATACACAGTGGGCAGGTTTTGATGTTTTGGTTGAGATGGGTGGAGGAAGATTTGCCAGCACTTTGCTGCACTATGCCTGGCTCTGTGTTCTACATAAGAATGGCCACAGTGGGTCAGAGCAATGGTCTATCTAGCCCAGTATCCTGTGTTACAACAGTGGCTGGTGCCAGATGCTTCAGCGGGAGTGAATAGAACAGGGCAGTTTATCGAGTGATCCGTCCCAGTCCCAGCTTCTAGTAGTTAGGGGCTTAGGGACACCCAAAGCATGGGGTTGCATCCCTGAACATCTTGGTTAGTAACCATTGATAGACCTATCCTCCATGAACTTATCTAATTCTTTTTTTAACCCTGTTATACTTTTGGCTTATACAACATTCCCTGGCAACAGGTTGTTTGTGCACTGTGTGAAAAACTACTTCCTTATGTTTGTTAAAACTGCTGCCTATTACTTTCATTGGGTGACTACCAGTTATTGTTACATGAAGGGGTAAATAACACTTCCCCATTCACTTTCTCCACATCATTCATGATTTTATAGACCTCTATCATGTCCCTCCTCAGTCAACTCTTTTGCAAGCTGAACAGTCTTAGTCTTTTTAATCTCTCCTCACAGAGTCATTTTTGTTGCCCTTCTCTATACTTTTTCTAATTCTAATGCATCTTTTTTGAGATGGATAGACCAGAACTGCATGCAGTATTCAAGGTGTGGGTATAGCATGGATTTATATAGTGGCATTATGGTATTTTCTCTCTTATGAGCCATTAGGAAAGGGATAGATAATAACATTAGCTTTTTTTATTGCTGCTGCACACTGAGCAGATGTTTTCAGAGAACTATCCATGATGACTCCGAGATCTTTCCTGAGTGATAACAGCTAATTTAGATCCCATAATTTTGTATGTATAGTTGGTATTATGATTTCCAATGTGCATTACTTTGCATTTATCACCATTGCATTTCATCTGCCATTTTGTTGCCCTCACCCAGTTTTGTGAGATCCCTTTGTAACTCTTCACAGTCTGCTTTGGACTTAACTATCTTGAGTAATTTGTATCGTCTGATTGTTTTGGAAGGCTTCCTGCTTCTGATTAACTTAAAAAAAAAATTTGCTGTTCGTTTTGTCTTTTGTCTGTAAAACTGTTGCATTAAAGTGAGATCACAAAACAGAGGGAACTTCCAGTTGCTAACTTTGCCAGCTGATCCTGTTTTCCTTGCTGTTGCTACAGGTGCAGTAAGTGCGCTGGCTAAATTTGGAGCCCAGAATGAGGATGTGTTACCCAGCATCTTAGTGTTATTGAAAAGGTGAGCTACATAGTCTGCGCTCTGTCCCAGCAGACATTTCAGAGATTCTGCCAAAGAATTTAAATGTTTGGACAAACCTGGGATTTTCTTGACATATTGGAGCTCCTGACCCACTTGAGAGAACGTAATCAGACTTGTGGACTGGCACAGTATTTTGGGTGCAGAGTCCTAGAGCCACTATCGGGTATATAGAACACTGCCTCCCATGGCAGGTTCTAATATTGCTGTTGCATTCAGTGCCACAAAATTAATCTGAGAAGCCCAGAATGGCTGTCGGAAGGAGGTGAACTATTTATTTATTTATTGCCGTATTAGTATGATCACCAGTGCCACAACTAACTCTATTCTACAGTGCATATTTTCAGTTTCTTTAGGCCACCACCAAGGTAGATCAGTCCTCTGCATACATTCACAGTGCTCACAGCTGGGTGTTGGCTTGCCTTCAGGTGCGTGATGGATGATGATAATGAAGTGAGAGACAGAGCCACGTTCTACCTAAATGTCCTGGAGCAGAAGCAGAAAGCTCTCAATGCTGGCTACATCCTGAATGGTAATGTGGAGGCTTTTCAGAATAAAGCTGCATGTTTTTTACCCAAGGTCCCTAGGGAACAGACTGGTTCCAGGGAGCTTGAACATCCTTCAGACTGTCATAAATCTGTCAATTGTCCAGTAATTGCATGAATGGTAAGGGCAGGTAAAGACATTTGGTAGGTTACCTCTTGATGTGAAGGACACATGCATTTCAGCTATCCTTTCCAAATCTGCTCGTATGAATGCCGTAGGGTGGCTGACTTCTCAGGCTGTAGTGCAGTGATGGCTGTGCATCAGAGACCCAGATTCAGGCCCTGAGGAATGTGGTTACAATAGAATTGCCAAAAGCATTCCAGATGTTTGTAGTGTACAGGTTTGCTCTGGGGATGATAATCATTTGCATAAATGTCCTCATAGTATTTTCAGAAATACTGGATTCAGTGTGTCCAGTGCATGAACACTGGGTATGTATGCTTTCTACAGCACTAGCCAATTAAGAAGAGCAGAGATAGAGATTTTAGTTGGACTCTGACTCAATGGCTCACAGAGTTGGTGTTTGCTTTAACTTCAGTGATTTCCCTTCTTTCCTCAGGCTTGACAGTATCTATTCCTGGCCTGGAGAGGGCACTGCAGCAGTATACCCTGGAACCCTCTGAGAAACCCTTTGACCTGAAATCTGTTCCTTTGGCAACTGCTCTCATCACAGAACAAAGAACAGGTACCCACGGAATAACAGGGGGCGGTCCTCTCCAGTATTAAAGCTGATTGCTTCCAACATCCCCTCAGGAGATGGACTGGATGGGACCTCATGGGCGTCTTTCTCTCCAGCTTGTGTGATGCTATGAATTGTTAAGATCCATCTTGTTTGAATTTTGGGGTGTTTATTTTCTGTAAAGTCCATGCTGTAAATTCAGTTGCTCCCAGATTAGGATTCTGTTGTAATCCTCCTGCTAATAATAGTAACTGCTCATAATCCTCACTGAAGCTACTGTTGTTCCAAAGCTATTTTGGAAGTGAAGGTTAGGACTTTGAGTACCATAGGATGCATTACTTGGGGGTGAGACTAACGGAGTCTGTAGCAAGACAAAAAATGGGCTTCCTTCATATTCTATAGGAGTCCCAATCAAGATGTTTTCTGCATGTGAGCTTGTGATCTTCTCAATTCATTTCTCTATCCTGTTTTGCTTCTGTCCCTGCAGAAAGTATTCCTATCACTGTGGTCAAACAGCCAGAGAAAGTGGCAGCAACAAGGCAAGAAATATTCCAAGGTAAGCAGAATGTGGGACATCTCTCATTAACCTTGTGTAGGGGGAAGAGATGCGGACGTAGCGGTCATGTGATTTGTTGAGCCTGCCTAAATCCTGTAGTCTTTCACCATCTGAGTTGACCCTCATGAAAGGGAAATAGACCGTTGTGCTTCAAGCAACTTCTAACGAGTGGTGTTATGGTTAGGGGATCTTCTCCTGAGGGCAGGTTATCTCACATGTGCCCACAGCAGTTTTTCTTGCATATCTGCTGACGTTTCTGATACTAGCCACTGATAGGATATGGGACTAGATGCGCCACTACGCTTAACCAATATGGCAATTCCTATGCCCCTCATCTGGAGGGGATTCCAAACTTGAAGGGCCAAGAATACTTCTGATTTTGCAGGTTATAAATGCAGCAGGAATGGTGAATGTGTGCACTCAAAAACCGATCAATACCAGGCCTGGGAGATTGGCTGATCTAAGCCCCTAATTCCTGTATGTGTGTGGTGTTTTGCTTTCTTTCATGTTCCCCCTGCTCATGCACACCTTGGGACCAGGTTTGGGGCCCTTCACTGCTCCTGTCAGAGTGGTCACATTCACCCTGAATCTATACCTTTGCACAGTATTGGATCAGTGATTTTATTACAGAGATGAGCAGGAGTTAATTGAGCTTTGAAATCTCTCTAAGTTCTGGGCACTTTCACTCGTATGATATTTGGGATCCAGCTCTACCTTCAGGGCATGCTCGTGTCTGGCTTCTACTTAGGTGAATGGGTGGCATGTCCAAAGAAATAATTTGGTGCTAGATTTTAATGCCCTAATTAATATATTTAGTTGCTGGTAGCTCTTTGCTAAAACACTTTCAGGTGACTTAATAGGTGCTTCTTAGAGCCTCTGAATGAGACCTGCTATCTGACACCTGGGAGTTCGGAAAAAGAAAAGTTTCTTTCTGTTAACTCTGTTTTAGAGCAACTGGCAGCTATCCCAGAGTTCAAAGGGCTGGGCCCGCTCTTCAAGTCCTCTCCAGAGCCTGTGGCTCTTACAGAATCTGAGACTGAGTACGTGATCCGTTGCACCAAGCATACATTTGTCAACCACATGGTGTTCCAGGTGTGTAGGATGCTGCTACAGGGTTGTGAAAATAATCTCCTAATTGTTAATTACCCACTGGGCTGTTTCTTCCCAGTGGTGTGTCTTGTTTAGTTCATAATATGTAGCAGAGGTAAATGGTATTGAGACCGCTTCTTCCATACTCTGGGCCCAAGTAATCTGAATTTAACCTAAGCATGTATGCATATTGTATATCTAAACCAGGGGTGGGCAAACTTTTTGGCCCAAGGGCCACATTGGGATACAAAACTGTATGGAGGGCAGGGTAGGGAAGGCTGTGCCTCCCCAAACAGCCTGGCCCCTGCCCCCTATCCAGCCCCCCGCCTCCCCCCCCCGCTCCTTGTCCCCTGACCGCCCCCTTCCGGGACTACCGCCTGGGACCCCCTTCATGTAACCTCCCCCCATTCCCTGTCCTCTGCCCCATCCAACCGCTCCCTGTCCCCTGACTGCTCCCCGGGATCCCCTGCCCCTTACCCACCCCTTTACCATGCTGCTCAGAGCAGCATGTCTGGCAGCTGCGCCGCCCAGCTGGAGCTAGAAATGCTGCCGCTCTGCGCTGCAGGAGCACACAGCCCTGCTGCCCACGCGGCGGCGTGGCTGCAGGGGAGGGGTGAGGGGTAAGCCTCCCCGGCAGGGAGTTCAGGAGTTGGGCAGGACGGTCCCGCGGGTCAGATGTGGCCCGCGGGCCATAGTTTGCCCACCTCTGATCTAAAGTGTGTACGCAGTCACTAGGTGGTGCTGTTCTCATTCATAGTGTGTATGTGGACTGTGGAGGGCTACTTTGTTTATGGGGTGGGAGGGAAATGTTCCTCAACCAGAGGCCTCAGAGTCAGGGTCAAGAAAGGGTGGAGCTTCCTTAATTTGACAGTGTGAAAAGGTTACAACAGAAAGACAGGTCAAGAGGAGAGAGGACTTATACTCATTTAAGCCATGAATAATATATATACTCGGTCTGTATTGCTTGGCTATGCCCTAGGCATGTTCCTGCTATGTCTGAGGCATTCTTTATGATGCATGTGCAACTTTTCACCTGGGCATCTGAGACTCCAAGTGGCCCAGGGCATGTGGAGTTTTGCAGCTAGTTAGTTTATGAAGAGTATGAATATTTTATGCTTACCTAACTCCTTTTACAGAGGCTCTCGAAATTCTTTACAGAGACACATGCATTATCTACATCCATTTTACACCCACGTAAACACACAGAGAGGTGAAGTGACTTGCCTGAGGTCACATAATGAGTCAGTGGCAGAGCCTAAATAGAAGCCAGGTGTCCTGATTTCCCCCTCCTCTGCTCTAGCCATTAGAAGGGCTACCTCCAGCTCAGCTCTGAAATACTGCACTTGTAATAAATTTTGAGGAAGGAAAATGTAGGCTATATATATGTCAATCTAACCTTCCTTATGGTGAAGAGCTTAGAATACTTTCCCTGGGGAAGTGATGGAAAGCTGTCTTTCTGGAGACATTTAAAATTGCCCTGCACAAAGCACTAAGATACAATACTGTACTGAAAGAGACGAACTACCCTCTGATTCCTCTCAGGCAGAAGGCTAAGATCGAGCCACTAGGCCAGTGTGTTTTTATTTTAAATTTCTTTTCCTATTAAATGTTTACAGAGGTTTCTGCATCCATTGGGGGTTTTTAACTTTTCAGCTGAATAAGTAGAAATGCCAGCTTCTCTACGTGGTACATGTCTAAATAAACCTTCACAGGAAGGTCCTTTGACTTCACAAGTCAACATCCAGTAGAACAGAGTTTGTATTTAGGTAGCAGATATTGCAAAAGGCGGTCAGTGTTAAAATTCATACTGAGCAAGTCCTCTGCCTGAATCACTATCTCCTATTATGTCCATCATTAATGGCTTCAAGCTGTTGCTTCCCTTTCTTTCCCTGTGTAGTTTGATTGTACAAATACACTGAATGATCAGATCCTGGAGAACGTCACGGTACAGATGGAGCCGACAGAGGGGTATGAGGTCATTGGCTACATACCTGCCAAAAGCCTATTGTATAACCAGCCTGGTATCTGCTACACGCTTGTGGTGCTGCCTGAAGAGGACCCCACAGCAGGTAAGCAGCTTGTCCTCATAGATTGCCATTCCCCTTAAATAACCCATACTGTGTTCCCCACACCCTCTGCCCCATGTACAAGCCATTTACTATAGCTGGTAAGTGAGCACACCATCCAACAGCACTGAGTACTGTTTCTTTTCACCACTCTGTGCGATACAGCCTTTCAAGGCTCCCCTCCTGGAAGAATTCTTCCCACTTCTTCTCCTAGGTTAACTTGCTTCAGAGCATTTCAGAGTGAGGCTGTGCACAGCCCTTTGTCTCCCTTCTTCTCAGACACTAGGAAGACTGCTTGGCGTGAACGTAACAATTAATGTGATGCTGGCTACTGACGAGGTCTGTGGGAGCTACATTTGGAGGGTCCCACACTAACAGAGCCTAAATTCCTTCCTTGCCTAATCTAATTTCTTAAAAGTAGTTGTCTTTCCCCTGCAGCATAGGCCTGGGACACCCGTTGCACTGGAAATGCCCTTACCACTACCCTTAATGGATATTATGACTGAAAGATGAGATTGCTCAGGCAACTTCTAAAGAAAGGAAGGATGGTCTGGTGGTGAGGGCACTAGCCTGGGACTCAGAAGACTGGGATTTAGTTCCCTGCTCTGCCACAGATATCACTTAGTGTCTCTGTGCTTTAGTTCTCCATGTGTGAAACTGGGATAATAATACTGCTCTATCTCCCTGGGATGTTATAAGATGTTTGTAGTGCACTCAGACACTATGGGAACGGGGGCCACATAGGTACCTACAGTAGGTAGATAGAAGTTGGAATGCCTTCTAGAATGGGTACGGCTGAGTCTCCAGCTCACTTATGCCCTCACCAATCAGAAAGTGAAATGGCCTCTCTCCACGCTTCAGTCTCATTTGGTTTTCTTTGTAGTAACACAACTGATGACTGCTATACCTCTTTTTTTGTTCACTGGGTAGTTTGTTTCATCTGGGATGGTTCATCACTACCTGTCTTAATTTGTAAAGAAGTATTAATCAGCTGTTGTGTTGCAATGCAGAGGTGACAGCATTTCAGTGGTAGTTGAAGTGACTCCTAGATAAAATATCTTGAGTATCTCACAGGGGCAGTGAGGCTTATTTAATGAGCATTCCTAAAGTTATTTGAGATCCTCCCATGAAGAATAATACAACTTAATCTAAGGATCTCAGTGTTTTACAAACAATTCTCTCAGCCCACTGTATCTATAATCATTTACTAAATCTAAATAGATAGAATGTATACATTTCACATTTGGGAAACTGAAGCACAAAGAGGGGAAGTTCTTCACAGCAACTCAGGTTCACACAGCAACCAAGTTCACACAGCAACTCAGTGGCAGAACTGAGGATAGAACCCAGGACTCTTCCGGTCCCCTATTTTGAACACTGCACCACGCTCCCGCCCATGAAGAGAAATGCATGTCAGATGGTAACGTGAGCCTTTCCTTTGCCACCCCGCTCCCCAGTGGCCTGTACATTCAGCTGCATGATGAAATTCACCGTCAAGGATTGTGACCTAAACACTGGCGAAGCTGACGATGAAGGCTATGAGGATGAGTACGTGGTAAGGATCTGACACCTGGAGCTTCAGTAGGTCCAGGGGCTTTTGTTTCCCTTGAATTTTCTGTGCACCAATAGCCTGTTCCTCTGAAATGTAATCTGGCCACAGAAGCTTTGGGCACTTCCTGTAAAGAGGGGTGTGGGGTTCCTCCCATGGAGAGATGGAAGTTCCTTGTCATGAGTTTCCCCAGTCTCTGCAGCTGCTCTTCTGATTGTTGGGACCAAGACACAAATTTAATGAAGCTCTGAGTTTCATAAGCTGTAAAATCTTAGCATGGACAGGTGGTTTACTCTACCTAACCTGGAGTACCTTCCTATGAGTACTCTTCATGCACATACATGGATACACTGGACATCTGTCTTCATAGAGGCTGTGGTGTCTCCCTCAGGTTGGGTTGCCCTAGGTTAGCATGCTGTGTCACGTGTCAGGAATGAAGGGTGTTGTCAAAGCTGTGTGGAATAGCTGGCATGGTTCCTACTCATGCCTTGGGCAGCATGGGCAGCCCTCCTGTGAACTAGAACTCTCTGTTGGAGGGTAAATAAAGCTCCTTCTGTTCTTGAACAAGTGCTTTTGACTTTAAAAATAACCTGTCAATGCTCAGAACAGGACAGTGGGCTCCACCAACACAGTAGCTGCTTTAATGAATGGAGGCTGTTTGGCCAGCTCTTGCACTGAATGCGTTGCACTTCATAGGCCAGAGTCTGACTCTGGTACCAGGAAAATTCCATTGCTGGCTCTTGAGCCTGGAAGGGAACCTTGGTTCCTTCCTTTTGGCAGTGAGACAAAGGCTGTATTAGGGTTCTGTGTAAGGGCTTCTGTCTGAGCCACTGCTATATCCAGACAGCTTTTGAGCACAAAACCAATCTTTGTGCCGAGGTCTCTGTTGCTCATTGGGAGCTAAAAGTTTTCTTGAGCTTAGCCAACAGATTTGGTCGCTTCACACAGGGTGACTTTGTTTGCCTTTTGGAGTAGAAGATGTGATGTGTCTGAACCTTAACCTGTTCTGTTGGCTCCTGTATTTCCCTGCCCCTTCCTCACCAGACACTGTTGAGTATCTGATTGTAGCAACTACTGGGCAGTAAGTCAGCATGAGCTGTAGTGAGAGCTGGTGGAGCTTTGTCCAAGCAGAGGGAACAGAGAGGATTTTCCAAAGGACGCTGCGCAGCTAGACCCTACTCTGTGCCAGGTTATACGAGACACTCATCCCTCTCTGCTACGGCACTTGAGCAATTTTAAATAGCAACCAGAGTCCATCCATTAATTAAACTAGAATTATGAGGGGATCTTGATCATACCCCTGCAGAGGAGTGTTTCCAGGTGTATATGCACTGGAGAGATGGGCTTATCTGATGAGGCAAGTTCCACCTCCCATAAATGTGGCCACACCAACAGCTCAGCTCACCTAATGTTCAGTGGTGGATTGTATCAGATATGATACTTCCTGAGAAGGTCTCAAATGCAGGCATGTACCCTTCTCCATTATGGACTCTGCGGTCAGTTCTTCTTGGACATGAGGTTCTCACTGTGCGTTACTGATCTCAGAAATGATGAGCTGGGATGCAAAATATAGAGAAGTTTCTCAGTATTCCAGAAATGTAAACCTTGCATTAGTCCAAGCACCTGCCTCTATTTGGTTAAATTTTATTTGTGTGTGGTCCCTTCTTTTGGATCTTTCTCAAACATTTTGATCTTTGGCAGGTTGAGAGCTGTGCTTGGAATGGGAAGTCCCATCATAAAACCATGGGCATGGAAGAGCTGAAAGCTCTTCCAACTCCAATACCCAATCAAAACAGATTGTACCAAAATATCATTGCTCAAATAAATCAGAAGGGAGACAGGAAGCTAATTTCTGAGAAAATCCGTGATCAAAAGTAAATGTCACAGTCTTTACTTGATTGCAGTGAGCCAAGTCTATAGCTTTCCCCCAACAAGAACTATCTTATTTCTGTCAAACTTTCTTTCTCTATCAGCTTGAAGACATTGAGGTAACGGTAGCTGATCACATCCAGAGGGTTCTGAAGCCAAACTTTGGAGCAGCCTGGGACGAGGTGGGTGATGACTTTGAAAAGGAAGAGACCTTCACTTTATCCACCATTAAAACATTGGAAGGTAAGGAAGTCTCTGAGCCCCACAGAACTCCTAGCATTTCCCTGCTTGCAAGAGGCAGTCTGAACTCTGGCCTTTTAGAGTATGTCTGCACTGCAGCAGGGAGATGTGATTCCCAGCACAGGTAGACAGACTCCGCACTAGCTCAGCTCAAGTTAGCATGCTAAAACTAGCAGCGTGGATGTTGCAGCACTGGTGGTGGCTTGGGCTAGCTGCCCAAGTCCAGGCCCCCCTACCCCCCTGGGTCTGAGCTTGAGAGGCTAGCCTAAGCCATGGCCACTGCTGCAACATCCATACTGCTATTTTTTGCGCACTAGCTTGAGCTGAGCTAGCCAAAGTCAGGCTGCCTATGCAGAAATCACACCTCCCAGCTGCAATATAGATATACCCTTAGAGCTGTGGCTCCCTTTGGTCTGCTGGAGGCTCCTTTGGGCGTCTAGTTCTACACCCTGAAATTGGAGTCGTAGTTCAGGTCTAAGGTCCAATACAGACCTCTTTCTGAGTAAGATTGTGATGGGCCAAATTCATCTCTGGTGTAGGTTCATAGAATTGGATGTGTCCTGTTGTGCACAGTATTGGCCTTTCATGACAAAAAGCTGCTTTTAATTTCAAAAGAAACCATGTTGGTTTGGTCATTGTTGTGATGGAAACACATCCTACATTCTGAGTATCCTGAGCCTTTGGGGACTGGGAATGGCGTATGAGGAAGGAAGGGAGCACCTCACACTGGTCTTGAGCAACACCCTTTTCAAGAAGCTGGAACATGGTTCAGCCTTAACTCTAGCCGTCCTTGCACAGGAGGAGTTAGGCTGCACCTTAGGGCCCAGAAGTAGGAAGGAGGAGTAAACCATAGATGTAATATGAAGCTGAGGAGGAGGGATCCTGAAATGACCTCTCTTGTTCTCATCCTCACACTCAGTTTATTAATTTTAAAGACTCTATCTGGGCCTCTTCCAAAGCCCATTGAAGTCTGTTGGGGTGACAGCTTCTGGGGGTACTTTTATATTGGGCCTTCATCATGCAGTTTTGTGTTGCTCCCTTTAATCGTCACTGCCTGATGGGGATTAATCCTTAATTTGCTGTCCATTGTCTCTTTGGCTATTTCTGTGCTGTCTTCCCTGTCACCTCATGCACGGAATACCCTCCCTGAACTGGTACTCAAAGCTACAACGCTCTCTTATTTTAAATCCCTCCTGAAGACCCATGTCTCCTGCAAGGCCTGAAAGAAGCTCATTGTCTCCTCCTTCATTTTATCCACTTTTATCTCCTCAAATAATTTCTACCACTGCTGTGCACTGTCCTTGCTGAGTTACTGTGCAGTCATCTTGATGCTGTCATTATCCTCCTTCCTGCTCACCTTTGTTACCCATGCACCCTTGCTGTGTCATGTACAAAATTATTATTTATGATTTGTATTGCATTAGTATCCAAAGATCTCTCTCAAGATCAGGGCCCCACTGAGCTGGGCCCTGTACTAACACATATGGAGGCTCTCTCTGCTGTGAAGAGCTACTTTCTAAGCCCCTTCGGGCAGAGACCACATCTCTTCTCTGTATTGGGAGTAGGGCCTTGCTATACCTTTGGACACGTTAAAATAGTGATGTTAAATAAACCCATGAAACTGACGCTCTGTTGTTTCTTTTAACAGAGGCAGTCAGTAATATTGTGAAGTTCCTGGGGATGCAGCCGTGTGAGCGATCGGATAAAGTGCCAGACAACAAGAACTCTCACACATTGTACCTGGCAGGTAAGCTGTTGGGATTCTCCTTTGGGATCTCTGCCCCACCTTATGTGGCACTCTTGGCGACCCCGGGGATACACAGGGATTTGTCTGTTTTGAGACTGAACAGTAGTGTTCAGGATGTTAGCCCAGCTAGTACACAGCCTATCGCCCAGTTGCTACAGCCTCATATAACACTCATTGACCTGTTCTGTTGTGCTCCTCATCCCTTCAAATTCAGGCAGCTGATAATGTTGGGATCAGAAGAATTACTTGGGGATAGGGATTGGGGACAAGCCCAATCCCTTGGGATGGTTTGAATTGAGTTCAGAACTGCCCTGCATGATCTTCAGGAAGCTGTTACCCCCATCTTTGTGGGAGTCCCTGGATTTCCAGAATGAGGTGAACTGAGGTATCCTATGGGAGATGCAAGGAGGACTTGAGCAATAAATTGAATGTAATTCTAGATGTTAAACTAAAATGCATACTGGGTGAGAAACTGATGGTGCTATCAGAAATGTCTTGATCTTCTCCCCATTTGAGTCTAAAATATAAATGTAATTTGTGTTTCTGTCGGGTTTTGAAAGATTTATACTAGTGACTAACTCATCCGGGTACTGTAATGTGCTACTGTGGGGTTTTTAACTATCCAGCTGCATTGGGGATTTTTTGGACTATGTTCTGCTGATGCTCTTTGGAGAGTGGACCTTGCTCCAGCCACATGAGTATCCTTAGAATTTGATGGATGAGCGAGTGGCATTCAAGCACTTTATTCTCTTCCCTCTTCTCTTCTCTGTTTCCAGGTGTGTTTCGGGGTGGCCATGACCTCTTGGTGCGTTCTCGTCTTGTCCTAACAGACATTGTAACAATGCAGGTCACAGCCCGCAGTGGAGAAGAGCTTCCTGTGGACGTAATCATGGCCTCGGTTGGCTAAACTGTCTTTCTGAGACTGCACTCTGACATAAAGGGAGAATGCTCTTGGTTTTCTTGGTTCCCCTCTGTTCTGGACACTGAATTGGAATCACATTCACTACAGCAGCTTTTTATCATTAGTAAAACTAGGATAGTTATTTGGGTTTTTCTAAATAAAATTGTGGTGTTTTTATGCCCTGATAGGAGGTTTTAGGAAGCATTCAGTTTCACTTAAATCTATAAACCCCTCTGAAGAATCAGCCCATTTAGTACCAAGTTGCTGGACTCTGCAGTCTGGAGGTCCTGTGTTTCCAATGAAGCCTTTTTTAACCATTCCTATCATGGTAATGCTGTATCAAACCCATTAAGTCACTTGGAATCTGAAATTAGTGAGCTTTTAATTATCACTAATTTTGCTAGTATATTTGTCTTTAAAAGACCCTTAAAAACAGGACACCGTAAATAAATAAAATAATACTATTCCCTCTCCCGCAGGCTATAGAACTTGGCTGCCTTCCGCTATCATCTTCATGGAAAATGACAGGTTGATCTTCTCCCAGGGTACTTACCCCTCAACACAGTGGGTTGGGATTGGCTGGCTTGCAATTATATTCAGTCAAAGAATGGGAAATAAGTGCCTAGCTCTAGTTTTGCATAACCCTGTCAGAAGGAAATAGTCTCTATAAAGTGTAAATCAATTGAACATGCTGTCTGTGTATAACTGGTTTGGCTGTTCACATTCCCGTAGTTATCAGTAACTGGTTTTTCAGTTGTTCTTAGATCTAACACTGAAAGCCTACTGTATCAGTGGTAGAGGATTGTGTGATTTTTGGTGTGCTGTAAGTATCCTGAGGAAATGTGACCAGTTAGATTTTTGAATATGAAAGAAGCAATATGGTGATGTGTAACATCAAACAGCGTGTAATATATCAACCAGAGCTGTTGTCATTCCTCTCTGGAGTCATCATTTTGGTTAACTTGTGAGTTAAGGGGAAAACAGGAGAGATGTCTGCTTCTAGCATGTGTAATTGATCTTTGTTCTACTCTGCCTGTGTTTTTTTATGCAAAGTGTCACCATATAATGTAACATTAAACAAAGTATTAAAAGATCCTGATGGAATTTACATAATTTATTATTGGCCTAAAGGTGTAGCCAAAGGCATTGCACCAACTCATTCCTGCAAGACTGACAAGGCATGTGCGACTGGTAGGGAGATTGTCATAGACAATGCCGGTCTTGCATGCTTTAACAGAGTGATTATCTAGGGTAGCACCTATTTTTGTCATTGCCTCTTCTGTTCACTTCTCCCACCGCCCTATTGGAGGGGCTCACCATATCCTGTGCTAATACTCAAGGAGTTCTCCTTACTCATCACCTTCTGCATGAGCCTCCCACTTTTGTGTTTTTGTTTTAAGCAAACCTTTGTCTCTCCTGGTCCTGAGGCTTTGGCCACTATAGGGCAACACATGCACCTGTGCAACCCACAGTGCTAGCCCTGAGGCTTCTGCAGTAGTCTGTCAGCTAGGAGAATGAACTCTGTGTCTCCTCTTACTAGAGTGGTCCTATTTCCCGTCTTGCAGCACTAGGGGAATTGCAGCAAAACACAAGGCTGAGTGGGCAGCTGACGACGCGTCCTGCGGACACAGACCCTGGCCATGAGCGGAGGCCATGGTTTGGTTGGGAAGGGTCTTTGCCAGAGATGTGCAGCTGACAGAAGGGCAGGGAGCCAGGAACACTCATTCCGCCAGCTCGGGCGGTTGATGATATGGCCTCACCAGCTCGGCCTGACTGAGGGGGTTACATGGTCCTTTGCACAGGGTGCCTGTGCAGAGCACTACTGGGGGCAGGTGTGTGACTGTCAAGTGCATCCGGGCTGTGCCCAGAGCCCCGCAGCAGAGCAGAGCTGGGGGCCTAGAGCTGGAGAGAGAGAAGGCAGGTAGAGGTGCCTGTGCCCGTTTTCCCTCCCCGCCCTGGACAGCCCCCAAACGCGGCCCTTCCTCCAGCCGTAGGGTGACCAGATGTCCCGATTTTATAGGGACAGTCCCAATATTTGGGTATTTTTCTTATATAGGCTCCTATTAGCCCCCCTCCTCCCGATTTTTCACCTTTTGCCGTCTAGTTCCCCCCTACCCGGCCCGGCAAAGCCCCAGCCCTCTCTGCGGCGGGTCCCGGCCCCGGGGAGCTGGAGCTGGGGCTGGGCCCGGGCCCGGGGCCCGGGCCCGGGGGCAGGGAGAAGCCTGGCTGCGGCGGGGCTGCGCCCGCGCTCACCCCCTGGCGAGCGGAGCCAGCCGGGACCAGAGGCGCGCGCGCGCCCCGCTCCCTCGCCAGTCCGTGGAGCAGGCCGCGTGCCCGGGGCAGAGCCTGGCGGGGGCCGGCAGCACCCCCGTCACGTGCCCATCGCCGCCCACTCACAGACGGTGGCTGGGACCCGCCCCCGCCCGGGCTGTTGGCGGCTGCAGCGGGCGGGCTGAGGTGTCGGTAACGGCCGGGTGAGTGGGAGCGGGAGCGGGACCCACCCTGGGCTGGGCGACGGAGCGGGCCCAATAGAAACCCACCATGGGGCTAGCATACCCCTGAGCAGCCCCCCTCCCCGCAGTCAGTCTCCCTCAGTCCCTGGGCGGGAAACCCCTCCTCCCGACAGCCCCTCACCAGAGACCCCCTCAGTCCCTGGGCGGGAACCGCCCCCCCTCCCGACAGCCCCTCACCGGAGACCCCCCTCAGTCCCTGGGCGGGAACCCCCTCCTCCCGACAGCCCCTCACCAGAGACCCCCTCAGTCCCTGGGCGGGAACCCCCCCCACAGCCCCTCACCGGAGACCCCCTCAGTCCCTGAGCGGGAACCCCCTCCTCCCGACAACCCCTCACCGGAGATCCCCTCAGTCCCTGAGCGGGAACCCCCCCCACCCCCAACAACCCCTCACCGGAGACCCCTGCAGCCTCCCTCCCCCGGAAGGGAGCTCTTCCAGCCCCTTTTCCCCCCACCAGGAAGCCCCACAGCTCCCAGGCAAGGAGCGCTGCAGCCCCCTTCCCAGCCAGGACCCCCCTTACAATTCCCCCTCCCCACACCAGCAACCCCTCTCAGTCCCCTGACCACCTCCCTCTGGGCAGCGGTCCCCAAATCCCTCTCTCTCTGGGCAGGGGACCCCCTTTTCCATGTTCCACCAGGCAGGCCCTCAAATCACTCTTACAGTGAGAGACCCCAGTCCAACAACCAGTGACCCAGAGTAGAGATTCCCACTCCCCCTTTCCCAGAGCTGTGCTGCCTGGGGCCTCCCCTGACTTACTGGTTCCTGTAGATTTAGATGTATGGTTAAAGTAAATACAGGGGAACAAAGGGCTTCCCCCAGCCTGTGTCCAGGGGTCTGTTTCAGTGGATATAGTGGGCAGCAACACCAATCTGTCTTGTTTTTTTTTCCAGGGCACCTATTTCTTCTATCTAAGCACCATGTAACAATTAAAGATAACTTTGAGCATGCGTCTTCCCAGCCTCCCTTGCTCCACTGAATATTACTCAACTGCAATCCTTAGTCATCCCACTGAAAGAAGTGTTAACATCATAGATGGGGGGAAAGGTATGGGGGAATGCCCATTGAACTACGTGGTGTGCATTAAATATGATACTTCAATCACTCGCTTCTTGTTCTCTCATCTGTTCATTGTATGCTTACTTAGATTATTTAAGTCTTAGTGGCTTTTTTTACAATATCCAGCACACTTTTGGGCTCTGTAAATAATAAAGCCCTGACACTTTGCCATAGAGTGGACAAGGGGTTGAGTGGTAGGGGAAGACGTGCATGTAGTAAATAGCTCCTTTTGTGTCCAGTGTGAAGGTGAAATGTGTTCATGCTTTGTCACCTGAAATCAGATTTGAGGCCATTGTTCCACAGCATATAATGTCCTCTTCTTTTAGGAAACTTGTGAAGAATGTGTGGGCGCACGGCCTGTGCTCTGGGAGCAGATCGCATCCGCCGGGCCTGTGTGTACCGTGATAACCATGGTAGAACAAGACAACCTGAATGGAGAGATGCTGATAAATACAGCCCCTCCTACAACAAGAATCCCCAGTCCAACAGCCCTGTTCTGGTTTCCCGACGACACTTCGAGAAGGTAACCTTCAAGCAAAACAAAATACTTAGCACACATTATGGTGCATCCTATACAATGACTTGTAGTTTGAAGGGGGGTAACTGTATATTTCACAACTGTACTTGACCAGTTTGATATAAATATCTTTATATTTTGGAGCATTACAGTTTTCGGTCTCTCCAAGCCTTAGTAGTTTAATTCTAGTTCTGTATTTCCAGACTCCTACTGCTAGTATGTGCTTTGCAGGAATTCATACTGACACTTCAGGCTTTTCAGTACACATGATTGCTGTATTAGTAGTGCTGTATGTGTTCCTACTTCTACAGTAAAAAGGTATTTTAAGTTCTGCTGAAATGTCAGGAATTAGATATTTGTTACAACTACTTAGATTTGTAGAACCAGAAATGTTTAAAGGTGAAAATTAAAAATATTAACACTGTATCATTCTAACCCAATACACCTGCACAGCATTTGAAAACTACTTCCTCATTTACTTTTCTGCTTAAATACTATACTTAAAATTCCACAATTCTCCTGCAATAGCTGATGAGATCACAAAGCAGAAAAAGATGGTGCTTGAAACATATCTATTTATTATTTGTATTACTGTAGTGCTTAGGAGCCCCATTTATGGACCAGGACCCCATTATGCTAGGTGCTATACAAACATAGAACAAGAAAAGATGGTCCCTGTCCCAAGGAACTTACAATCAGTGTGTAAGACCAGAGACAACAGATGGGCGTAGGCAGACTGATGGAGGAGTACAAGGAAACAATGAGATGGTATTGGCCAGTATGATAGGTAGTGGTCTCAAGCGTACCAGAGGCCTAACTATGAGCACAAGCAAACATCTGATCATACAGTTGTCTTTATTAAACTACTTTCCATGCTTATTCACTATTTGGGAACAGTGTGACACACTTTATTTACAATGTTGAAGCGGAAACAATTGGATTTGTGCTTTTCTTTGCTGCTTTCTATTCTGCTTGTAGGCCTGAAAGGTTTTACAAAACTCAAGGCCAATAGAAATGTTTCTGTGTAGTTTTGTTCATTGGGAACTTTTTTTTAACAAACCATTTTCCTGTGGTATTAGCCACCCAAACATTGCAGCTTTTGGCTGGCACCTGAGAATCAGAAAGTGAATTTGACTAGAAGCAGAAGTGAAACCCACAGTCTGTTTCCATTGTCCAAACTGAGAAAAAATGCAAAAATGTGAACAGTGAAAGTAAGTTAGACTTTAAAAATGATCAGATTATTAAAACAAAGTTATTGTTTGTAACATTTGTAAGAATTTTTTTTTTAAATAAAAAAGATTAAGGAACCTAACAATGTCCTTTTATAATTATTCATTACATTGGGGAAGGCCCTAAGATGATGATGTTGCTGGGACTTTTTTTGGTAGGACAGAATGTATAATATGCTTAGAGTGGAAGATCTCTGATTAGTATTAGTGAAGTAAAAATTGCAAATTTACTATTATACGCAAATATTGTATTATATAGTGAATATTCCTTATAACCAGTGGTGTTTATATTTATTTTTGAAAAATAGCCATATTGCATATTGCTGGGTCTGAAAATTAATCCCTTGCATATTTTCAATGACTTTCTCATAGGAGTAATAATTACTGATTACTTTTGAATCATTTTTTGGTTGCAGTCACGTATCAGCACTGAGTATATTCTCACACCCATACAAAACAGAAGTGATAGAATTGCCAAGAAAAGTAACTAGCAGAACAGCAACTAAAAGTTTCTTTCTTGTCAGAAAGTAACCTTTCTTCTTAAAATGTAAGATATTACTTTAATAAGTTATCTGTAAGCTTCTCTTTTCTTGTTAGGCTCTCTGCCACTAGTTGTAGTGAGTGAGTTTGCTGTGATCTGTTGTAGTCTCCACTATATAATGGAGAAGGCAGAGAGCTACAATATGCTCTGATTACTTTGTAATTTGCTGTCTGCTCCTGTCTTGTGTACTGGCATGAGGTGCTTTTCTATTTTATGTGAAAGGATGCTGATTCTTCTGAGCGTGTCCTTGCGGCTATGCGCTGGGGACTGGTCCCAGCCTGGTTTAGAGAAGCTGACCCTTCCAAAATGCAGTATAAAACCTCCAACTGTTGCAGCGAAACCATGATGGAGAAACCCTCCTACAAGGTAAGTTTACAATATTATTGCATTTAATGAGTCTTGAGAGAGGGAAGATTTTATAATCATCAGCTCCTAGCAGTGCTATTAATGACTTGTAAACCAGAGATCTAAGCCTCTTCCTAACAAGAATTGACCACCACCACCCTGTTGCACAGAAAATAAATCCTTCTGAGTGACACAATGTAAAACCTAGCATCTCAGTTTCATTGAAACAGAAGAACCCAACAAACGATAGCTTTTCGCATGCTGTATTTGACCAGGTGGCCTTAAGATAACGTGCTATTTGGTTCAAGTACAGTTCAGGCTGGAGAAAACAAAGACATTGGTTCTATAGAAAGAAAGCTTTGGGAATAAAATACTATTTAAAATTAATAGAAAGCTTGTCTGTTAAGCCAATTGAGCAGCAGCACAAGGAGCTCCATAGGTAGACTTATCCTGCCCCCCTCAGCCGGTAGGTGGGTGTACTGTTTGGTGGGAGTCTATAAGAGGGGGTTCTGTCACGCTCTAAATTATGGAAGGTGAGAACATGAAGGATTATTTTGTCTTACTGCTCATAACCTTCAGTGAATTAGAGACTCTCAGAATTACCCTGAGTATTACTTGCAGAACACCTCCAACTTAATTTTGGTGTGTGGTGGGTAGTTAGGTGCCTATCTCCCATTGATATTAATGAAAGGGAGTAGACAGAGTGCCAATTACTACAGTGACATATTTAAAACTAAATCAGACTTCCTGAATGGAGTGGAATAGAATGACTAGATTTCCATCTTGTGCTAGTGTGGAGTTCTCATGCTGCCACTACCATGTATTAATGTATTTTAATTCTTAGGTGGTTATGGGACACTATCAGATTACTATGTATAAAACACATATACAGGAATTATCTACATAATAAGGCTCTAACTTCATCAAGAGCTTTTAATGGTGGCATAAACCCTGATAGCAGAGCATAGGTTTATGTGAACAGAACCCCAGTGTGGACCTACAGCTTTAATGTCTATGCATTTGAGGATCAGTTATAGAATACAAAAAGTGTTATAAAGAAATGTGTTCCCTATACTTCAACCATGGCCTTATCCTCCCCTCCTTCTCCCACCCCAACAACCCTTTTATTTTAATACCTTCCAAGCTGCCATCTGCTTTGATTTGTGACGTGGTCAAATCTTCTCTTCCCAAAGGGACCTCTGGTAAAGGGCAGGCGCTGTGTAGTGCTGGCAGATGGATTCTATGAATGGCAGCAGCACAATGGAAAGAAGCAGCCCTATTTCATTTACTTCCCACAGCCCAAGCAAGAAATGGTACTGGATTCCCAGCAACAATGTTGTTTTAATACTCAGCAATGAGATATAGCACTTTCTGATTTGAAAAGGCTTTAGAAATATTAATTAGTTGTCACTTATCCTGAAGAAAAACATGTTTATTTTATAAATTCCTGCTCACTCCAGCTGTGTTCGTGATTGAGGTTCAGGCATAGGATATTGGAAGCAGTGCAGCTTAAATGTGTGGTGAGGCCTAACTTCCAGGCAGGTGGAAAGAGGGCTTTGGCAGTGATGGAAGATGTCCCGCTGTCACGTAGTCATCCCCTGTATATTAAAGCCCTGAAATGCAGAAAGATTAGCTTCTCTTATGTTTGGAACTGTTGCTGTAATATGTGATGGTACACCCAAAGCTGCAGTCTGTGCATGGCCTTTTGATCTACAGTGTGCTTCCCATCACTCTTCTGACGGAAGGCTTGATCCTTAGAAGTGCTGAGCACAAAGAGCTCCCATTGAAGTCAATGGCCCTTGGTAAAATTTCACAGAACAGAGTTCTGAATAATCTCAGAAACTCTTTTCGGCCTGTTGTGCTTTCGTTATTTATTTTTTCATGGAAATGTAATCTGTTACATCGAAGATCTTATCTGCTACTGTTGCTTATCCTTTCTCATCTCCTGTGACCTCACGATCATTTCCAAAGTAACAGTGTACAATGCACAGGTGGAGAATATGACTTTGAGAGGGGGGAAAAGTATCAATGCAAGATGAAGTTCCTAATAAAGTTTTTGTGTAAACAGCCCTAGAAATAGGGAAGAGTAATTAAAATAGCAGATGAGGCATGGGTAGCTGAACTACACTGGTTTTGTGTGTTTTCTGTGAGGCATCAGATAGCCTTTAAATATCTTTGTATTGAAATTACATAATATAGGAAGGAGATTAGGAAAGACTGTGATCATTCTGTATCTTTATTTTCCAGGCAGATGGGAAGGATGATGATGAAGAGTGGAAAGGCTGGAGGTTACTCACCATGGCTGGGATTTTCGATTGCTGGGAGCCCCCTGATGGAGGGGATGCATTATACACCTACACCATCATCACAGTAGATGCGTCTAAAGGCTTAAGTGATATCCATAACAGGCAAGTGAGAATGACTGGCTGTGGATTGTAGAGTTTAGGGGGGCAGAGATTAGTGGCGAGTGTGTGGCAGAAAACCTTCCTTTTACTTCTGTGCTGTGTGGAGCAGGTAGTGTGACTGTATTCCCCTACATACATAGCCTTGGTGGCCAAGAACATACAGGCCAGAAATTCTTCCATGCTCTTTCTACCTGATCCCCCTAGAGAAGTACATTAGAACATTACTGACTTGTTTCAGGTCACTGAATCTTGCCCTTGCCATAAATCACTGTATTTGGCTCCTTGCTGGTAGCAATAAGAATTAAATTGCTCATAGGCCTGCCTAGTGATTGACAGACCCTTTGCCTCCTCTGGGGAAGCAGGCTGCTTTGGTGAAGTTAGTACACTGTTTGCCTCAAAGAAAAACATTGTATTGCTTAGTCCTTTCCTCACGTCTTCAGAAATTAGGTCTGTGTGCCTTCAAGCCAGTTGTTAATGTACTAATAGTTATTGCCAACACAGTGTATCCCCAGATAGCTGGAATCTGGATTATGTTAATTCTGGATCTTAGTTTGGCTTTCACCCAAATCACTCAGTCCTGCCACGTGGCGGATAAGTTGTGTGTCTCTATGTGGACTTAAGATTTCTGCATCTCCTCCCATGTTTAGGATGCCAGCTATCCTGGATGGGGATGAGGCCGTCAGGAAATGGTTGGACTTTACAGAGGTATCAACACAGGAAGCCCTTAGGCTCATCCACTCCACAGAGAACATTGCTTTCCACCCGGTTTCCACTATAGTAAACAACTCCAGAAACAATACACCAGAATGCCTCGCTCCCATTGGGTTGGGACCAAAGACGGTGAGATCTGGTGGTTGACACAAATCACACTTCCCTCCATAATACTATTTAATAATAATAAAAAATAGAATAGTACTTTGTCCTCTGTCTAACTTTGTAGCTGAGGGTTTTGCTGCTCTTTACAAACATTAATGAATTAATCCTGCCCGCGAGGTAGATAATTTATACCCATTTTCATAGATGCATAGATTGTTCAGCCTGGAAGGGCCTTTTACAGAGGAGAAAATGGAGGCTGTAGACTCAGGGCCAGATTTAGGGGCAGGTGACTCAGGCGACCCCCTGGGGTGCCAGGCTTAGAGGGCACCAGGCTCGGGGGTGCTGTTTTTGTTGTTAGTGACAAAAGGGAAAATAGAATGTTTGAAGTAAAATGTAAATACAGATTGCAGATCCTAGCATGCAAATTTATTATCTTATATGACAGGATGAATCATGCATGCGAATCATGCATGCAAATCATGCATCAAAGTTGTGAAATGGGCTACAAATGCAATAAAAAATAAGGTAGTCAAAAGTTTAACAAATGGGGTGGGTCATGCCACAGAATATAAGAGAATAAATCACATGTTTTGTTTAGCTGTTTATTAGGGGCTGGCAGCTCACTCAGTGCCTGAGGATGAGAGGTAGATTATGCCATGTAAGATTCTTGATCTACCCCTTCTAACTGATTCAGGATGGCTCTGAGAGACTCCCAAATAAGGGAGTGTTATGTACTCCTGATAACACAAGAACTAGGGGTCACCAAATGAAATTAATAGGCAGCAGGTTTAGAACAAATAAAAGGAAGTATTTTTTCACACAACACACAGTCAACCTGTGGAACTCCTTGCCAGAGAATGTTGTGAATGCCAAGTCTATAACACGGTTCAAAAAAAACCTAGATAAGTTCATGGAGGATAGGTCCATCAATGGCTATTAGCCAGGATGGACAGGGATGATGTTCCTAGCCTCTGTTTGTTAGAAGTTGGGAATGGGTGACAGGGGACGGATCACCCGTTCTGTTCATTCCCTCTGTGGCACCTGGCATTGGCCACTGTCAGAAGACAGGATACTGGGCTAGATGGATCTATGATCTGACCCGGTATGGCTGTTCTTATGTTCCCAAAGGCAGCCATCCATCCTCAGTTGGAGAGAGGGTCACTGCAGTGAAGGCCCCTCAAGGATTCCCATTCCTTTTCCTGCTCTTCCAGAAATAAACCATGATGTATAGTGTCGGGATCACTCTGCTTAATATGGTATATTCTTTCCTGAATGGCATTTAGGATTAATCCGACTGGGACTTCCACGGGAACTTTCTGCAAGGCTGTGTAACTGTAGGGAGTGATGCTGCTGCTGCATCTTCCCCATTCTGAAACTGGACCCAGCTCATTGACTTGGTACCCATGTGGGCATTTTCTGATGTGCCTTGCATATATGACCAGCTATTTCTGTGGTTCTTATTTTTCTTATTGTAATTTGTCCTCACAGGAAACCAAAGTCAGCACTAGCAGCAAAATGATGTTGGATTGGGTGAAAAACAAGTCTCCCAAGAAAGAGGAAGGTGATTTGCCCAGATGGTCCAGCCAGTTCATTCAAATTGCTGCACCCAAGAGAACCAGTGCAGGCTTAATGCACCAGTGGCTGAAGAAGGAAGAGGGGGATCCTTGTGCAAAGAAGCCCAAAACTCAGTGAACTGACTTTCAGTTCTGAGTTCCTAAGCAGATGCAGCGTGTTAGCTTGTTAGATTCTGCAGACTGGTACTGAGACTCCTGTGACCTGTTGCATTGAGCATTTTAACGTGATCTCTTTAGCACTGATGTGATTTTGTAGCTTGTTGCCCTTCTTGTGCTGATGGTTTACTGATTCAGGAGAGCAGTGTTTGGTTTTTAAAACTTTCTTTCTTGTCTTCCACTAGCAGGGACATAGATTTAATGTGCAATGCTCACCTCCCACCAACTTTTTCACTGCAACCCAGTGGTTGGCACTGACCTGCCTTGGGAATGTCTATGGATCAAATACATGTGAGAGAGGCACTTAAATGCAATCCATGCTCTTCCCATTGGGTGAGGAACAGAAAAACTGCATGGAATTCTTTCCTGTCATTGTATTCAGCTGGTTCTCCTGTGTGTTAATTCTCCTAGATAGTCTGTTCTATACAGATTATTTTGGACACTTTTGATGCTTGAGAACTTCTGCAGCTGAAAAATGAAAAAAAGAACCTATGTTAAACTAGAATTTAAATCAGAGACAGAGACCCATTCCCAAGGCCAGGAAATTCTGGGCTAACACTGCCTTGCTTTGTGTCGGCACAGCAACATGTATGGGCCTCTGCATAAGGGTTCCAGAACAGTGGGATCCTGATGTCATATGCGGAAAGGAGGATGTTCAGGATCCTGGAAGCAAGTGCCATGGGTACAGGTGCCTTTTAAAACTGAGGAAGCATTCTATTGTGGAAATGGGGAGGGGTGTGAGTAAGAGAGAAATGCCTTGTTAAGTCAGTTTTGCTGGTGAAAGCTAAAAGTGGCCTTACCTTTAAATTCTTTTCCATGCTCATTGTCTGTCCCATTTCTGACAGGCTGACCTGCCTTTAAGGAGTCTGTGTGCTATTGTCAAGGGCTGCTTTGAAAACCATTCCCCAGTGGTATTATAATATTATGGAAGCCACTAGAAATATCCCCTCAAATTTCCCACTGTTACAATGTAGTTATAATGTAGGCATGAATCAGTATTTTAACCAGTGTTGTCTAACCCTGCTCAGAGCAGGGTTAGATGACACAATGGTAAAAATGGCAGCATATTGTCTACACCAGACCTCACACTGGCAGTAGCAACACTGGTAAATTTAAAGAGAAAGTCCTGATATTCAGAAGTGCTGAGTGCCCACAGCTCCAAATGAAGTCAATAGAAGCTGCAGGTACTCAGTACTACTGAAAAACAAGCTTTAATGTGTTGGCATGACCTTAGAGAGCAGGTTCCTGGGAATTACTGGGTTTAATCTGTCTTCTGTGGCAGCCATAACTCTTAGCTTTATTATTTTTTGTGGGGAGTGGTGTGGGAAAACTTGTCTTGGCCATAGTGTTTGTGCAATCTTTTTGTTAATAGGATTTTAAGATTTAGAGAGTATTTTCTGAATCCTTGATCCAGAGAGGGAACAATCACTCTTTTGAGTAGGTAGATCACTGGACTGTCACTAAAGTACAAAAGTATTTTTTTGTCTTTGGTCTGGGACTTGAACAAACAGTGAGAGTCAAATGTTAGAGCAAAGACCTTAGCATGTGGGTGCTCTCTGGAGAGCATCACTTATTTGTGTTTGAAATAGTAGTTTGTAGAAAATAAAAAGCGATCAGTTGGCTTGTTGTGATGTGTCCTTGTGTGTATCTGTCTCTCTATACTTGTTATCAATCCATAATCATCCACTCCACAAGCAATGTGAATAATGTGTCTTCCTCACCCTTGCAAAAAGAGACTTCATAGAGTACAGTGAGCTGTAAGACTTTTGGCTGGCTAAAGTTCCTGAAGAGGTAAGAGTTTATTTACAAATTAAAATATTCTCAGAAGGCAGATTGATGGCTCCACTCAGAAATGATTTGTTCTAAGGGAGCTCCATAGATGCTTCTTAGCTGCTGTGGAGAGTTTTGAGGGATGGGCGGTTGAGCAGCAGCCTTTGGCGTGTCAAACAGGAGTATGGTAAGATACCATTAAATGGGGGAGAACCAAATCCATACGGCAAGGAAATGAGTTCTTTTAAAGATATCAAACTGTATCCCAAGATATATCAGAACCTTACGGTAACCCGTTACATTACATTCATTGGGAAATGCTCCATTGAGCCCCATTTCTGACACCTTGGAGGAGCTAGGGAATGTCTCCTGCTAGCTGATCGGTAGTTTGGGTGGATTTAGGGTTTCCCCTTGTCTATGCTTAATGTAAACTAGCCAGAAACAGTTTTGCAGTCTATTTCTCTATCACTGCCATCATTAACCTTTCAAGACAAAATAATGTATTATCTAATTTCAGTCCCATTCCAGACTCTGGAAGAATCAGAGGGCTGGATTTGTGGTCCCTGAAACTCTTGTCTCAGCACCATCTATGTGCTTCAGCAAGCAACATGCAGAAAGTGAGAAATAGATTTCTTCCTCTGCCAAGTCATTTCTTCTCTCGGCAGAATGATTTTGCTGCCCCTCTTCAGTGTATTGCCTGTAGACAGCAACCATTACAGAACAGACTCTACAAAAAGTCACAAGCATGCATTTAATTGTTGTAAAACTCACTGTTGCTACTATGGAGGGAGGCATGAGGTGAATATAGACCTGGCAATCAGGAATACCTGAATTCTAATCCTCTTCCTAATACTCACTCTTTTATTGCCTTGGGCCACTCATAATCCCTCTCTGCCTCAATTTTCCCATCTGTAAAATGCGGAATAATCCTTCCCCCTAACACTCATAAGGGCTGATTATGTGTAGAGCATTTTGCAGGTAGAAAGCGCTGGAAGTGTTATCACTAAATAACTATCTTTATATTTATATACTGTTCTCTCTAAATAACACCTTTAAACTTATATCTATTTCCAAATCAAATGTGTCTCCATTCAGAAACTGTTAAAAAAAATTTTTTAATGAACATACTTGGTACCATAATCTCATCCTGAAGCTCATCAAATGCACCAAATGAAGCCCTTCTGTTGAAAGCCAAATGCCAGTTCTGCAGGCCCTAATCCCCCCCCTCCCAGTTATGCCAACAGCTGTGTCAGTAACCTCAGAAAACAAGTGTATCGTTTTTCTTAGTGTTGGTCTCTCAGGAATGAGGAATTTTTCTTTTTACATGCGAGTATAAAACCTAGCACTAAAACCAGGGGCTTGCAAACCCATTGCCAATAGCCAGGGAAATTTATTAGTTTTGGGAAAGGAAAAGGCCCATCCTGTTACGGTAGCAGGAGACTGAAATGAAATGAGATTTTCCTTAGGTGTTTGCACGGTGAGACAATAGGCCTTTTTCTAGAAGGGCAGCTAGTGGCATTATCGGTTTGATCAAAGACGGACAATGTGGCCATGTCTCCACTAGCCCTTTCTCTGAAAAGTTTCACATTCCCTCACAGGTGGTAGCAAAATGGGAGCCCTAATATAGAAAAAGTTGGTAGAAGCAGTGGCAACTAGGGTTTTAACCACCGTGTCATGTAGATTTATATGATGATGCAGCTGCTGTACACTAGGGCTCCCAGTGATGGAATTACACCAGTATTAGAAATGGTGGGATTTATTTGCAGGAAAAAGGGCTAATGTAAACACAGCTTAAGGATTATTGGATAGCAGATCTGCCCTACCAATATTGGGATCTCCAACAAGAGAACTGGGATCCCCTGTATTTTGCTGATTGTCCTTGATTTTATTGAGAATATTTGAGAAGGTAAGAGACTGCTTGCTCCTCTGTGGCACTCCCCTAGGGGAAATACAGCTTGCTCAAGTAGGAAGACAGTGATCTACTGGCTGCCCTTCTATTTGTGGTCTAC
This sequence comes from Lepidochelys olivacea, assembly GCF_965140295.1. Taxonomy (NCBI): domain Eukaryota; kingdom Metazoa; phylum Chordata; order Testudines; family Cheloniidae; genus Lepidochelys; species Lepidochelys olivacea. Next base: position 24,104,533 of record NC_140417.1, on the reverse strand, counting down.
AGTGTCACTATATTGGCACACCTTTAAAAAAACACTCAATTTCAGAGTCCTGCTGCTTTGTAGGCAGAAGCTCTTCATCCCTGAGCAGGAGCAGGACAGGTACCAGTGGTGGTACTTACAGCTGTTAAAACTGGTAATCTACACATTCCTCTTTTTACCGTAATATAGGCACCTGGTGGCGGGTTGCTTCCCCTTCCATTGGGTGTGCTTCAACCCACGTTAGCACTTGTATTGATCATGAGCATAAGCCTGGAGTTTGGAGCAACCCAAAATTGATGGTGGGTCGGAATAGCACAGTTGAACGGGGGCCAGAGTCTGGATCATACAGCCAGGTTTGTGTCTGATGTTTATTCCTAGTAGAGCATTTAACACTGATACAGCCCTTCCAAATGTTTTATAAACATTTAATTCACAGTTAAGTGGTCCACAAGTATATGTGGGCCTTATGTCCATAAATACCCTTCATAGCAGCCCTGGGGAAAGTCTTAAAGCTGTGGAAGCTGATGCTCAGAGAGGTAAAGTGGTGCCAAAGGCTAGAGTGAGGCAGTATTAGATTTGCAATTAGAATTTGAGGCTTCCTCTTTCTTAGTTCCATGCTTACACAGCTAGGGTGCCCTGTTCTGGGAGACAGGAGCAGTAGTCATTTGCCCTGGCACAAAAGCTACCTGCCCACATTTGTCATAACAATGAGGGGGGGGAGATATTTTTCTTGCCTGTGACACCCCTGCTGCCCGAATCCAATACCCAAGTGACACGGGCAAGACGAGAGGGGAATATTGTACAGAGAGAGAGAGGGGCTCAGCCGTGAGCCCCAGAGCTATTGGGGCGCAGTGCAGTGCAAGGTACTGGTGTTTACAGCGGGACTGGAAGGTGAATTCAAGCGTGGAGCCTGCTATGGAGCCGATCAGGGGCCAAAGAGGACGAGCGACACGTGACTGCTTAAAGCGCTACAGCCGAAGCAGGGGAAGAAATATCCTTCCCCTGGTGCGTCGCTTTGTGAGGCAGTCAAAGATCCCGTCTCCTTGTAGCTGCTGTTGCTGCACATTAATATGCTTCACCACCAGCTGCCTTTGCGGACGGCCCAGCCAGCGTCTCGACTGCCACTCCACCCTCGTCCGAATCCGAGCATAGGGCGTTGCGAGCCCTATGCAAATCAGGGATCGGAATATCCGCCAATGGGAGCCTGGTCGACTCCCACGGCCGCCAATGGGAAGCGGCCGGCCGCCTGGGCTTGGATTTATATCCGCTCGCGGCTACGAGCGTTATTGTCATTGCAGCTGCGGGCGTCTGGCAGGGCGGATCGGGCTCAGTGTGGCGGTGAGGGCCAGGGCTCTGCCTTGGGGCTCAGTGTGGCGGTGAGGGCCAGGGCTCTGCCTTGGGTTTCAGCCTCCGTAGGGTTTATTTTCATAGCGTGCGCATGGCTGCTGCGCGGGCGGTTCGCGGGGGGCTGCAGGCGGGGGCAGGTCACGGGCTGGGAGCAGGTCGGCGGCCCCGCCGGGCCTCTCGGCGCTGCAGCCCGGGCACGTTGTAGCCCTGGCGAGCGGCTCCCGGGGCGGGTCGTGCCCCGCGGCCTGCGCGTTGTAACGCTGTTGTGTCTCCCCCCCCCCCCCAGGCCCTGGGACCGGCGCGGCGCCTCTCCTCCTCCCGGCCGGCAGCCGCCGGGATCGGCCCCTGCTCCCCGTGCGCCGCGTCCCCCCCGCCATGTCCGGCCGAGGGAAATCCGGCGGCAAAGCGCGAGCCAAGGCCAAGTCGCGCTCCTCCCGGGCCGGCCTGCAGTTCCCGGTGGGCCGCGTGCACCGGCTCCTGAGGAAGGGCAACTACGCGGAGCGGGTCGGGGCCGGGGCACCCGTCTACTTGGCCGCCGTGCTCGAGTACCTGTCGGCCGAAATCCTGGAGCTGGCCGGCAACGCCGCCCGGGACAACAAGAAGACCCGGATCATCCCCCGGCACCTGCAGCTCGCCATCCGCAACGACGAGGAGCTCAACAAGCTGCTGGGCGGGGTGACCATCGCCCAGGGCGGCGTCTTGCCCAACATCCAGGCCGTGCTGCTGCCCAAGAAGACCCAGAGCTCCAAGAAATGAGCCCCGAGCCACCCGCATGCCCAGGAAGTCAATCGATCCGCGATGCGGTGCAGCCAACCTTGGCGTTCCCCTCGTGTCCTCTCCGTGTGCCCGCTCTCCCACCCCCCGACCCCCCCCATTGCTGCCGGGGGGCACTGCCCTCCTGCCCCCCATGTGCTAGCTTTGCCGTCCGGCAGCAGGGGAGGTCGTAGCTCTTATTACAGAATGATAATGAGCCTGTGATTCTTTCTCTTCCTCTCCAACCCCCAGCAAGGAGGGAGGTATGAAACGAAGGAAGGAAGCCGTTTGAATTTGAAATAGTAATAATAAGAATAAAAAAGCTCTTGCCCAGGTGCCAGCACCCTGCCTGGTACTTCTAGGTTGCTTTCTGGACTGTTCGGCTGCAAAGCTATCCTTCCAGGGTTGCTGGTCAACAACTCTGTTCTCAGAGCAGCATCTGTGGGGTTGGTGGCTTGCTGTTCTGGACCTGCTCACATTCCGTGGGAAGAAGTGTTTGGGAGAAGGAAGAATTGATTCTCTCTCTCTCTTCCCCCCCCCCCCTTCTTTTTTCTTTTTCCCTTTGGGAAGGTGTAACTAACTGCAAGGGAAAATATTTTGCACAGTGAAAGCTCCAGCCTGGAGCAGGAAGAGACTGGGCTTGGTCAATGCTCTTTATATTTATGTTGTGTTTGTGGATGTAACTGAAGATACCATGTGTTTCCTTTGTATTCTACCTGGATATTGTTTGGGGGTGGGAGAGTCATGGAGGGTGATCTCTCCCTATTGCTTAACTTTTGCACGAATGATCTACTTTACTTTCTCACCTTGCTCCACGCAGGAGGTAGGGAAGTTGAGGAGGGTGATAATTTTACCTGCTGTTGCTGCACATCCCCATAAATGTGATCAGAAATGGACTTAGTAAGTACAAGGAGGGTGGTGAGGCCAGGAGACTTTCCAAATGTGAAAAAAAGTATGTTTCTGGGAGGAACTAGTCTTGTTTTGCCAAGTCTACCAAGTCTTGTTTTGTCCAGTGGTATAAGCGAAAATGTCATCAATTGTAAAGGAGCCCTAACTTGGGTCTCCGGTTACGTTTTGAATCCCTTCTTGCAAAGTCACCTTATTGTAGCTGTTTGGCTGAGTTCATGCACTCAGTGGACTAGTAGGATTAGTTATTTCTCATTAGTGTGGTCCTGTATGGTTTGGGGGAAAGGGTGCACTTGAAAATACTCTAAAAGAGCATTACAAGGTCATGAGTTGACCATTGGCAGGGAATGGAAGCTGCCATTGGTCCCCCCCCCCCTTTTTTTTTCTTGATCCGATTAATAGCTTTATGTTGCAGAACCTCTTATTTTTATTGAGAACTTAGCACTTGTACCCTAATTGCACTTTATAATGACATGCAGTGTTTTTGTTCATCACTACTTCTGGTTCTTAAAATGAAGTGCTAGTTATATATCTGTTAACTGTAGTCCTCCTTAATGGATTAATGTTTCTTTTTTTAAAAACCTATAATTTACATAAAGCAAATATATAGTTAATGTGGTGGTTATTAAATGGCTATTTGGATAATGTATGAGCATGAAAGTCAGCCTAGCAGTCCCTGTGACGCATAGTAGCTGTGATCTTATAGAAATTGGTATGAAGAGCAATCTTGTTCCTTATTGTGAGGGCAGCTTGTTTATGTGGAAGGTTGATAGAATCATGTGCATGTAGCAGTGTCTAGGCTGTTGGACAGTAGAACTTCATAATCTTCTTAAAGTGCAATGGACAACTGTCTGTGCTGTAAGTAGCATGTGTTCCACCTATCAAATCAGCTCTTAATTTTGTAGATGAAGTAACTTGCTCTGATTCAGTTAAATTCCCTAGAATAGATGAGTTTGGATGCCTGTAAGTGGTTTTATGAAGAGGTTTTTCACTCCATTGTAGAATGTGGAAAAGGTATGTTACTAGAGTATTGATTTAGTGATAATGGAGACGTAAACTTGATATGACACTGGCTGTCTGGGATATTCTGTGGTTTCACCCCTCCTCAGGCCTGGGGGAAACGGTTTTGTTTCTGGGCAGCTGTATCTTACTGCTGTTGCATGGGACCAACTTGGATTTTTTCCTTCTGTAAACTGAGCGTTAGGCCATACTGGGGTGGATGAGGGAGAGAACTAGGTATTTTTCTTTTGATACAAATCACTGTTTAGAGAATGGAGATTCTAAAATGTCTCTCTCTTAGTGTCTTGTTCTTTTGTTTCTCTAGGACCAGCATTCTGTACGACTCAAAGGAGGTTGCTTTGTATTTCTTAGAAAATGCAGAACTTGTGATACTGAAAAAAAGAACAATGCAAACCCAAAATCTGATTAAACTGGTTCAGTATTGAATGTATGTCAAATTCGCTGTCTGTTATCACCACATCACCTAACTTTTGCTTGCATTGGAATTGTCATATCTGAGGAAACAGGCTGATATTTTTATGTCAGTAACTTTTTGTATTTGGATTCTGTCTTCCTGGGAGGGATGGGGAAAGAGATCTGATTTAGTCCAGCAATCCCAGTCCGTTGCCATAGACGTTATGTTTACTTTTTTCACTCCAGATTGATCCCCTCGCCTGTCTGTGTGAACAAACATAATAGTCATCCTCCAAATTTTTCTCCCCGCTGCTGGTAATGTAGAGTCACTTGATGACCCAGCCAATGAGGCAAATGCAAAGAAACTTGAATCTCCCTCAGAAGGTGTCACCTGCAAGGAAAAGCAAAGCTGGACTGGAACACTTACTCAGCTGGCTGATGATAAGCTTGAGACACTGCACAGGAGCTAAATTTCTAGTGTAGACTTAAGTTTCATGTACCCTTTTCCACTTGTACTTAGGTGGAGAGCTCACAATATATATGCCAGGAGACATCTAGGATGTGATTCTGCAAAGACTTGTATTCCTGATTTTCTCTTCCATGGATGGGGAGGAAATTGAAAAAGGAGGGGGGGGGGTGGAGAAGGGTGCAGGAGGAGAGGACCATAAGCCAGGGGGTGCAGCACCTGAAGTGGTTTTCATCCTATGCAGTGTTTACAGTTTGGTTCAATGGCTCTCAGCACCCCCACTGTACAAATTGTTCCAGCGCCCCTGGAGAGGATGCAGGCAAGCTGGGGGGGGGGGAAACAGTGGTTGTCTTTTAAAGAGCCTGTAAATAGAAGATATTGAGGAACTTAATTATTTTTATGCCACTAGCACCAGTAAGGATTGGGGCCCCTTCGCTCTGAGCACTAGACAAACACAAATAAGGTTGTCTCCGCTGTAAAGAGTGTACAGTTTAGGATAGGATGCCACATGTGTGTAACAAACAATTGAAGGAATGGGGGTTAGAAACCTGGCAATGGAGGAAGAAAGGCAGTAATGAAAACATTACCCACTACTGGGTCTTCTGTCAAATTCTAGGTAAGTGTCAGAAGTGCATGACTAGCCATCTATTTGGCTATTTCAATTTAGGAAAGAGTTTTAGTTTCTCTTGTGCCCTGCATCCAGTGGAAGCCAGGCTGATGTGTTCTTAACAGATATATTTATTATAGTTGATTTTTGTTTTTTTATTAGCTGGGGTTTGGCTTTAGCATAGGTAGGTACACTTTACTTGTGGGTATTTAAACTCCATCCCAGTCCGCACTAGTCCAAATAACAATACTGTGCAAGGTTTGGAATCCAAACCTACTTTAAAAACTTCTATTTTTTTTTTAACTGTCAGATTTTTATAGTATTGTGACTTCAACTGGTAGCCTGCCATGAGATCTTCTTTATTGCTCAAAGAGGGGAGAGAATGTTTTCCTCAATTTCCTTTAGTCTGCCTTGGGCATTTGGCAGCGTTTTATGCAGTTACCCATAAATACATGCAGGAAGCTATTTTGCATAGCAACATGGGAGAAAAAAAGTTCTATTAACAGGAAAAATACAAATTATCGGAAGGGAATTGGAGAGGTCTGGCAACTGAAACTGCTTCTAACTCTTAAACTGATTAGATTTCAAATTAATAATGTCCTTTTAATTCTGCAAAAAGTTGTGTTGTCATCTGGGCCCAGATTAGGGTTGGGCAAGTCAAATATTTGAAAGCACTAATTTATTAAAACAGTAAGACTTCATGGTCTCCGATAACTTACTAGGCATAACTATTTAAGGATAAACCCAAATTATTTTAACTCGGGGGGGGGGGGGGGGAAATGCAAAACAGTCTAAAAGGTAGTCTGGTGCCTATACCAGGGCATTCTTGCTGGAATACTTGACCATATTTGACTATAGTCAAATAATTGGTGGACCATTGACTGCCTGGTTGAGATCCTCAAAGGTATTTAGGTGCCTAGTTCCCATTGTGTTCAGGCACCCAACTGCCACTGTAATCCTTTGAGGATTTGGGCCCTAGTGACTAAGGAAACTACCCCAGACCTGCTTCTAAATGTGGTGCTTTTATAGCACCACAATAACCTTGCCAGATGGTAATAAAAGTGAAAGCTGCATTAGTAGACTGGACTGAAGAGACTGACTTAACCTAGCAAATCTCTTGTGTGTTAACTTCTCCGTGACTGCAGGTTTATATCCACTAGCCCTGCAACTCCACCTGGGATTTGAAAATCAAGCTGTGTTCTTCTGCATGTCAATTACAAATATTCTGTAATCAGAATTTAGCTGATAGCTTTGTTGATAGAATAGAATTCACACACACACCCCTTCTGTGTAGTTGCTCCACAAGGAACATGAGTTGTGACTGTAAATCAGAGGGCTCTGACATAAGGGGAGTAGCTACACTGAGTTAGGAAGGGTGATTTTCACCTAGTCACTTTCTTGGCCTCTGTGCTCCAATAGTGTAGCAGACTGCAGTTCTGTCTGCCCACAGATTGTATACACCATGGCCAGTGATGGTGCAAGTTTTGTATAGTTTCTTTGTGCTTCCCCTGTCTGTCTCCAGCTGCTGTCTCTTGTCTTTATACAGTAAACTCTTTGTTCTGTTGGTACAAGGCCTAGCACAATGGAGTTCTGGCCCATGACTTGGGTTTCCATGTGTAACTGCAGTAACTGTCTTCTCTGTGCAGTCCTATCAATGGGCCTGCCCTTGCCTGGAGGAACCACTGCTACAGGTGGGGGGGAGTGCAGCCTCTGCTGAGGATTGCTCCTGTGAGGTAAGCGCCTAGGCCTTTTCCCAATGCTTGCTGATGCCTAGCGGGGGTGGTGCGTGTGGGTGTTTTTCTACTGATTTCCTATATGGCTTTAATCAGGGGCCCTTAGTCATTATGACACTAGGGAAACTGGCAGGGTCGTTAAGTGAAGGAGAAACTGGAAAGGAATTAATGCTGTACATCCAGCGAGCTCTGCTTTTCTGTTGACGGCCCAGAACTTCAAGTCTTTTTAGATTATAAGTTCTTTGGAGCAAGGGCTGTCGCACACACATTGCCTAGAACTGTGGGGTTCCAGTCAGGAACACAAATAAAACTATGAACTGGACTGAAAGTACTAACTCTGAGCTTATTTCCAAGGGCTCATTGGTCTGTTATCAGATGACCTTTTTTCTACAACTACTACTAACCTTGGCTAGATTTAAAACAGTGATGTAGAGATGAAATGAGTGCCTAGTCAGGAAGCCATCCAGTCCTTTTTATGACACACTTGCCTGCTAGGGCTTTTTGGCAGAAAAGAGTGATGACTAAGTTCACAAAGATGAATCACACAGGTTTTATTTTTGTTTTTTAAACTGGGTTTGCATTGCCTCTTTGGCTTTTTCCCTTCTATATATTATACAGAAATGGCCTGACAGGTGGGCTGGGAGGGGAGTTGGAGTGGCTTGTCTTTAAATTATTGCTGCTTTCTCATGTGGCTTTCTAGGTGTACATGGGGAAGCTGTAGCAGCATAACCTAATATGTGAATTTTAAACCAGTGTAAACCTCTCTGTGGACATGCTTATTTTGGTGTAAGAGTGACTTCTTTTGATTTGTAGTTAGTCTGTTAAGTTTAAAGTGCAATAAGCCACTCTCAAACAAGACTAAGTGAACATGTAGAGGTTTGTATTGGCTTAACTACACTGGTTAAAAATGTTTAAAGTTGAACTGGTGCAACTTTCCCCTGTACACTAGCCCTTAAATATCAGGAATATCTCATCTGGTTCCCCTGGTTTTGAGGAAAAACATCTTGGGTGAATATTGTGAGCTCCCTACCTCTTACTTGACCAGGAATAGGGTTGCTGAATCCTTAATATGTTTTCTCCAAAATTTTGATCAAAAGAATTAAACAGGCCTAAATAAAAATAAACTCAAATCACAGAACTTTCAGTGGTCTACCTAAAAATCCCTCTTGTAATGTTGCTCGGCCTCTGGTCACTATAGTTTTCCAGGTTAGAAAGGAGATGAATTTCTAATGAAAAATTTCTGCCCTTATCACTCATAATCAAAAGAAGGGTGTGCTACTAATTTCCAGGAACACTTGGCTGCAGGAGCTGGCCTCTGAAGATTTTTATCCCACAGTCTTTCCTAAACCAGATTCTAGTAGGATCCTTAGATCCTGAAAGCTTGTTACACTCAAACAAGTTCTGACTACTGACACAAACACTGTGCTTCCCTTCACTTAATGATTACTGGCTCCCTTTTTGCCTGGAGCTTATAGCAAGGGAAGACACTTATTTACAGGAGACCATAGATACCCATTTGAAGTGCTAGAGGTAAGAGACTTTTCTTCTGCTAGCCACACTACGAGGCCTTTTCATTTTTGCTTTCTCGCACTCCTTTCCTAGACCAGTCTGTCCTGACTAGAACCTACTTTTGTATACAAGTGTATATTCTACAGTAATAGTGCACAGCTGTCCCTCTTACAGCATGCAAGGTGGTTGCTTGTTGCAGTATATTCTTGATGTGGTAGAGGTCATGTAACCCCAAATTTTATGAGTTGGACATAAGATTTGGGGTAGGTGTCCTGCACTCATCTTTTGTTTCCTAGATATCTCCCACCCACTTTTTATTTTTCTGCATTTTATTACAGCTTCTGTAGACTGCTGCTCAGAAAGGATCTGGGATAAAAGGGCTAGAATGAAATCTTCCCGGGTGCCATGATTAAAAACCCAAGTAGATAGGAGGAGGAGGAGGCAGCAGTGCTATAGCAAGAGATGAGTGCAGTTCTTCCTGTGCATCAATTCTTCTGCCTTGTTATAGTATAGGAAGGGAGACGCTTAAAGCTTGCTACTTATGCTCTCTAGCTTTCCCTCTTTAGGTGCTCTGGCCCTGCTCCTGAAGGGAGAGGTTGAAGCAATTGGCTTATATCTCTGAAAATGTCACATTTAAACAACCTTACTGGTGTTGGGTGTAAATGGCCAGCTGTAGACTAAATGTCAAGCTGCCTGTACCTTACCAAAAGAAAAATGCATAGAAAAACCATTCTGTGTTGTTCCTGGGCTCCAAACTAAGAAACTCTGCATGGATGTCCTTGATGTTTTATGAGGAATAATGAGTCTGTTACGCTGAACCATTAATCAGTGAAGTGCAAAAGTACTGAGTAAGATGCATAGGCTAAGTCTTAAAACATAGCCTGTGAAGACACAACTATAGAGGTAGTGAAGTCAAGCTACAATCCATTCCACTCAATTTGATGGGGACCATGTAGGCAAATACTGTACATGTATGGTAGTGTAGAGGACAAAGCCAAATGTTGCCATATTGGCTGTTACAGTTGTAAAGTCTTTCTTAAAAGTAAAAAGAGAGAGTACTTGTGGCACCTTAGAGACTAACCAATTTATTTGAGCATAAGCTTTCGTGAGCTACAGCTCACTTCATCAGATGAGCTGTAGCTCACGAAAGCTTATGCTCAAATAAATTGGTTAGTCTCTAAGGTGCCACAAGTACTCCTTTTCTTTTTGTGAATACAGACTAACACGGCTGTTACTCTGAAACCTGCTTAAAAGTAATGAGGAAAGGGCATCAGGCCCCACTTTACTGTGTGGCTGCTGGGTGAACTCTTTACAAGGATAAGAAGTTATGCTTACTGTGACCTCTGCTAAGCCTAGGGGCAGACTATGATGCTGCTGTGGGAAGGGAGCATGGGTGTGAATCTAAGCCCTAGTTTTTTAAAGATTATTCCCAGGTATACAAAGCTGTGCTTAGAACTTATATAAAGGCATACAGTTTACTGAGCTGAAGATGGCGGTAGTGGGGCTGCTGCATTATCCAGCAGTCAAGTCAGCTTGGGCTTTACCTCTCTTTAATTGAATTAAAGGTGAATGTGAACAACCTTCTGTGTAGTAGCCTTTGTTTTACATTGTTCAGCCATGCTGCATTTATGCCCCTGCTGTGCCACAAATTTTGGTGTAGATAAGGGGCTGGAGATTTGGGATTCTGTGCAGGTACCTGGTGGGAGTGGGGGTTGGCACCAGGAGGAGGATATTCTCTTCCTACCTGTCCCACCTGGGAGCAGAGCTGCAAGAACTAAAGTGTCACTAAACTTGACCTACTCCCCTCTCAGGCAATGGTGTTGTCCTACTTTACAGTGAGTAAAGGGCTGGAAGCATGTGGGCTCTTTCTGACCATTGAGCCTAGGCCCTCTTTTCAGTTGTTTGTAGTTGAGATAAACGTGGCACAAGTAAGGGCCTAACGATCTGTGCTGTACAGGCACCTATGCCAAAGAGCAGCTTTGCCTCAGACCCAGCCATCCTTTTGAGGCTTTAGCGCTGCAGTTCTCAAACTGGAGTCTGAGAGGAGGTCTGAGAGTCATGGCTGGGGCCTTTGGCCCTGCTGCTCAACTCTTCCCCCTCCCTTCCAGTACCTCCTGCAGCCTTGGAACAGTTATTCAGCTGTGTGCAGGAAGTGCTAGGAGGGAGGGGGAGGAGCAGGCATGGGGGGGTGCTTGGAAAGAAAAAGGATGGGGATGGAGCCTTGGGGGAAGGGGTTGGCTGTGTGTAATTACAGGTTTCAGAGTAGCAGCTGTGTTAGTCTGTATTCACAAAAAGAAAAGGAGTACTTGTGGCACCTTATGCTTTGTGCCCCTACTCTACTTACGCTACACTGATGACATCTTCATCAGCTGGACCCATGGAAAAGAAGCCCTTAAGGAATTCCACCATGATTTCCATCCCACCATCAACCTCAGCCTGGAACAGTCCACACAAGAGATCCACTTCCTGGATGCTACAGTGCTATAGTCTCAAGGTGCCACAAGTACTCCTTTTTTCTTCTTGTGTAATTAAAGAGTGTGCAAACACCCTTGCCCTGTCTCTCTCCCTCCCACCCCCTCACTCACTTTCAGTGGGGTAGGGGAGTGGGATGCAGGCACTGGCTGGGCAGTGCTTACTGTGGGTGGCCCCTCTTAGAGATGCAGCGGAGCTAAGGCAGGCTCCCTGCCTGCCCTAGCCCTACACTACTCCCAGAAGTGGTTGGCACAGCTCCCATTGGCCAAAGTTCCCAGCCAATGGGAGCTGCAGAGTTGATGCTCAGGGTGGGGGTAGTGCCCTGACTCATCTCCCCCACCCCTAGGGGCTGCAGAGCTGTACTAGCCGCTTCCAGGAGCGGTGCCAGGGCGGGCAGGCAGGCAGGGAGCCTCTGCGCCCTGCTGTGCCACTGGAATTTTAGTGGCCTAAAGTTTTGGCTTCAGTAGCCTCCGGCTGATGGAGCCTGATTCTGGGAGCCTCCCACTGAACACGGGAGTGTTGGCAACCATCACCCCTAGGGAAAAAGTAGTGGGGGGGAGGGAGAGAAAGAGCATGTGTTGTTTTTCTTCTCTGCTCAAGTAGGAGATACCTGTGAAATAATATAAACATTAAAAACAAACAAACAGCTAAGCCTATGGCTGAAACTCAGGCCTGCTGCTGTCGCCCTTACTCCCCTGTCCGGCCAGTGAGAGGAGCATAGTGTAGGCGAGTGCCCTACTCTTACACTCCCTGAGAGCAAACAGCTCAAATGACAGTGGGAGGGGTGGAGAGCTGAACCCACAGCCCAGGCCACAGCCACTGCAAGGTGCTCACAGCTGACAGCAGCTGCCCACCCAGGACCCAAAAGCCCCTGGCACCAGCCAGCTGCTCCAGGCCTAGCTGGACAGGGTAGGGGGCAGAGCAGGGTCACTCGTTTCTATCGTAGGGGGAGCTCCTGCGTCGGAGAGAAGGGGACGGGACCCGACCCAGGGGAAGAAATGGTCCGGCAGGCAGGGCAGAGATTTAAACCGGTTCACACCAGCCTCGAGCTAGCTGGGACAGGACGCTCAAGCAGGAGCCGTAGGGGGACAAGCTCCGCACCCCAGGAGAGGGGGGCACCAGAGGAGGAGAGCTCGAACCTGGACCGTGACACAGACAGCCCCTGCCTCCCCCCGCCTGGCCAGAACATAGGGAGGGGCAGGGCCCACCCCCCACCCGAGGCTGTTTTCCCCATGCTCGGCGTACAGAGCGGGGCTGCTGGCCCCACACATGCAGCCGCCTTCTCCCCACCCCACCCCACCGACAGTCTCCCCTGCAGCGCTGGGGCGCGCCAAGTGCATCAACCCGCTCCCGCCAAATTTCCCAGAGCCCCCGCAGCTAAGCGCCGGTTCGCTCCCCGAGCCCTTTCCCCCCCCCGCTAAGCGCCGGTTCGCTCCCCGAGCCCTTTCCCCCCCCCCCGCTAAGCGCCGGTTCGCTCCCCGAGCCCTTCCCCCCCCCGCTAAGCGCCGGTTCGCTCCCCGAGCCCCCCCCGTCAAGCGCCGGTTCGCTCCCCGAGCCCTTCCCCCCCCCGCTAAGCGCCGGTTCGCTCCCCGAGCCCTTCCCCCCCCCGCTAAGCGCCGGTTCGCTCCCCGAGCCCATTTCCCGCCGCCCCCGCTAAGCCTCAGTACGGCCCCCCGCTCCCATTCCCCCGCAGCTAAGCAGCGGTCCGCTCCCCGAGCCCGTCCCCTCCCCCCCCCGCACAGACGGAGAAAACAAATCAAAGGTTTGAACAATTTATTGACCAACAACAAAAAAGGCCATTGACTCTGAATCCCGAACACGTGGTGCACCGCGTGGGGGCGGAGGGCCGCAATGGGCAAGGCCGCCACGCGCACAACCAGCGTCACCCCGCAACATGGGTCCAAGGCTGCGACAGCCCCGCTGCTGGGGCAGCTCCTCGCCACGCTTGGCTCCGCACAGGCACTGCCCGCACGCCGTGATGCGGCTCAGCGAACGGGGGGGCAGGTGCCCTTTAAGAGCTACCCAGGCGCCATTATAGCGAACGGGCGCCTAACTGGCCGTTTCCATGGCGCCAGGGCGAGAACCAATAGAGGGCGTGGTCACTGTTCGAAAAATTCTGAAGTAGGCCAAAAGACCACCCCCGCCCCCCCCCCGCAACAGGGCAGCGGTGCCGGGACCCGGGGGGACCCACGTGGCATCGCCCCCTAGCGGGGGTGGCGCAGGGAACATAAAAGCGAGGGCGCTCATGAAAAATAGCTGCTATGGAAACTGGGGAGGGGGGGCGGGACCTAGCCCTGTAAATAGGGGGCTGCGGCGAGCAGAAACCTTCGCGGCTGGGGGGGTGCCAAGTAAGGAAACAAGAGTGACGGGCTGCGAGGCTGGGGCAGCCCTAACCCCCGTTTCCCTGCCCGCGGCGACGGCTACAGAGCGAGGCCGGCAATACAAATACAACGCGGATAACCTGGGTCTGTCCTCACATCAGAGTCTGTCTTGGGGCTCAAAGCCCTGGGGAGCTGGAGGGGGGGGGTGAAGGGTGGGGAAATGTTCTCTCCCCGCCCCAGCGTGGTGGGGCGATGGGGGCGCCCTGCCCCCCCCCTATGCCTTCCTGCTCTTCAGCGCCTTGGGCTTTGCAGACTTCTTGACCTTTTTGCCCCCCGGGGAGGCGGCTTTCTTGGCAGCCTTCTTGGCTTTGCCCTTGTCTTTCCTGGCGGCTGCGCCGCTGGCTCCTTTCTTGTGAGATTTCTTCTCGGGCTTCTTGCTCTTGGGGGCCGGTTTCTTGTCCGCCCTCCGGGAGGTGGAGGCTGCAGCCTTCTTGTGGGACTTGGGGGCGCTGCTGCCAGCGCTCCCCTCGCTGCCCCCTTCCAGCTTCTTCCTGTTGAGCTTGAAGGAGCCGTTGGCGCCGGTGCCCTTGACCTGGAGCAGGGTGTCGTTCTGCACCAGCGCCTTGATGGAGTATTTCAGGTAGGTCCGCCCGTTCTGCTGGTCGAACCAGGACACCTTCTTGGCCTCATTGTAGATCTTGGCTAGCGAGGAGCCGTTGCGCTCGCCCAGCTTGCGGATCGTCTCCACCACCAGCTGGCTGTACTTGCCCGGCTGGTTCTTCTTCTTGTTGTTTTTCTTCTTTTTGGAGGGAGACAGGGACGAGCCCCCGCCCTTCGCTTTTTTGGCGCCACCTTTCTTCTCCGGGGCCAGGGGCGCTTCCTCCGCCTCAGTGAGAGGCAGGTCGGCTTCTTCCAGCTCCACCGACATGCTGGCTGGGACTGCTCAGATTGCAGGGAAGACGCCGATCGATGCCGCAGCTAATCAGTGCACGGACTCGCGGCCGCTGCTTGGGACCGCCCCGGCCGAGCTGGCTGGTTGCTCGCTAGCGCAGGCGTCAGTGGGGAAGCACCAGGGGCCGGCCGCTCGCTCCGCTCCGCTCCAGCTCAGAGCTGCAATCCGCCTGGCTGCCTGGGCGGGCTCCGAGGCAGCCCTTTATATGCACAATGAGCGGACCACGTTGAGAACAACAACAGCCTGGGCCAGGGCCAGCTCCAACTTGTGCTTCTTGCAGCCCCTTTGCGGGGCTCTAGCTCCCAGGTCCTACACCCCAGCGCTGAGGCGGCCCCACAAAACCCTGCTCCTGACGGTGCCTGACCCCGCTGCCCTGCAGCCGGGGCTCCCTGGGCCCGAGAAAGGTCCCCGAGAAGCGATTTAAAGAGCACACCCTATGCTGGGGAGAGACAGAGGAGGGGGGCGCCCCGAATAGGGGGGTCTGGGCCTCCCAGGAGGACTTATCCAGCCGCACTATCCCACAGGTCGGGTAGCGAAGAGGGGGGTCTTGGGCTGGGTCCCCTCTGCGGGCGGCGGGGATCCCTGGCGGCTTTTCTGTCCCGGGGATAATTTGTTGTAACTAACACACTGGACGCCCTCACGTGGTCGGCAGCAGCAACACGGAGCAAGCGAGACGCTTCCAGGGGGGTCCCCGCCCGATATGGAGGGGCCGAGGTTCTGAGACGCCAGGGATCTCCGCGGCCAGGACCCCGCTGCTAGAGGGACCCCACCGGGCGGTTGAGCGGTGTCACCCAATTTGTGTCTGGGGTGGTTAGATTCCCCCCCCCCCGGCAGGCGCTGCTTAGACCTATATTAAAATACAGGGGTTCGGGGAGGCAGGAGCCCTCGATCATTGCTATAGGGCGGGCTGCGTGTGCAGGGCCGGGGGCTGCGTCCCAGGTAATCTCGGGGAGGGGGGGTGCAGCGAAGGGTTTTATCGTTGGGGACTTGCGGAAAGAGGGGGAGCTCTCAGGCGTGTCGCTCTGGAAAGAGGGGTTAACCCCCCATACACACATCGCGCCCCTCGCACGGGTGTCTGTGCATACTGCTGCCCCATGCCCACTGGAAGGGGCGACATACATGCCCCCCGGCAGCCCGGAGCGTGTCTGCGGGATCCCCGATGGCGCTGCAGTGGCAAGGGGGATGGCGCAGGAAAAGATCGCGCCCCTCCCGTCCCCGGCGGCTCCCCGTGGGGGGGCGGCTGGATTTCCCCCGCCATTCCCATCCCAAAATTTCATCACAATTCATGCCCCTTCTTCCACCCACCAAAAAAAATATTTTAAGAAACAAACTCTGGCGGGCGGAGCTGAGCCCTTTGTGTCAGCGTGGGGCAGGGGATGGTGGGCGGGCAATGTCCAAATCTCCCCGCCAGATCGCTGCCTCCTGGGTCACCTTGGGAGGGGGCGACGCCCCCTCGTCTGTCCTGGGGAGCGGGTCACTGACCCTGCGTATCCAGCAGCAGCCAATCCCCCGCCGGGGGGATCAGGCCCTGGGGCACCTCCGCCTCTGTCCGGGTCAGGATGGGGCGCAGGGCCGGGGTGATGTAGAGGGCTAGGGCCGCGGGAGGGCAGAACATCACTGGCACTGTCCACCGCCTCCCCCGCAGGAAGGGGCGTGTGTGCAGCGGGGCGGGCGGCTCTTTGCCGGCTGCCCGCATCCGCCGCCCAAGCCCGCCCCCGAGCCACCTGGGCAGGGGACGATGCGGTGACCAGAATCCGGAGCGGGCCGCTGAGCGATGCCCCCATGCCACGAGGGGGGGACCAGTGGTGGCGGGGGCTGCAGCTCTGTTCCCCGCCCGCCGCCCCTGCAGGTGGGCGTCAGTCGGTGCGCGGGGCAGGGCGGTGCGGAGTTACAGCGGCTCAGAGTCTTGTCTGGGGAAAGCGGCGATTCCCCTCCGCTGCTGCCAAAACTGGGGGAGGTCCCGCCGGAACGCCCGTCTTGTCAGCCCCACTTCTGGTCTGGAAAGGGGGGGGCAAGGGAAACCTGCGTCCCTCGCTCCTCAGCTGCACACACCCCCCCAGAACCCCCTGTACATGGGAGGAGGAGCGTCCCGTCCCCCAAAGCCCACCACTCACTCCAGCAGCGGGACAAATACTGATAATTCTTGGAGCCCCCCCCCGCCTCTCCCCACTCCCTTCCTATCTACCCCCCACACCATCGCCCCACTCCCTTCCCTTCCACCCCCGCCCCTGCCTTTCTGCCCCACCATCTCCCCCATCTCCCTTTCCCATTCCCATCTGCCCCCAACACCCTCTCCCTTCCACTCCCGCTTCCTGTCTGCCCCCTTCCTCTCTCCCCACTTCCCATCTGCCCCCCATTGCCTCCCTTCCCTCTTCCCCACTACCTCCTCCATGCCCTTGCCCCATCCCCTCTCCCCCACATCCTCTCCCTTTAACCCCACCCTTCCTGTCAGCCCCTCACACTGCCTCCACCACTGCCTTATGTCTCTGTCATGTTTGCCCCCCACACACAACCATTCCCATCTGCCCCACCGCCTTCCCCACTCCCTTCCCATCTGTGCCCTCCTCCCCCCTCCACACACCTCCCCTGCCTCCCCCACCACCGATCTCTGCTCCCTTCTCTGCTGTCAGGGGACAGCCACCCACCACCTGCCTCACCTCCGCTCCACTCTCCTCTGCACATAGAAACACCCCCCCCCGCCAAAAAAAAATCTTTTCCCTTACACCCAGCCTTCTTTCCTGTAGTTCCCATTGCACTTTCCCCCTCTCTCTTTCCATAGCAAATTCTCTGATGGACTCAGCTATCTCAGGCTTGGTCTGCTGTACCTGCTGCCCTCCTACCTTTGTTCTTGCTGTGATTGAATGCAGCACACTACTGTATGAGGCATCAGATCTCAGATGATGCCCCATCATACACAGACTGGTACTGTCCAAAAGTGAAGCAGGAGAGCAGCCAGGCCCAGCCACTGCCCCTGCTGGCCTCCCTATCCCCCCTCCCCTTACTTGTCTCCAGATAAAGTGAAGCTTTGTTGAGCCCTGCATCCCACAACAGGTTAGGGATAAATGGATCTGTGCTTAGTCTGACGGAGCTTGTGGGGGACAGCCTGTGAGTTTGTGTGTGAGAGCTGAGGTCCCTTTCTCCCGTATGTCGGAGATGTGTATGCCTTAAGGGCAGGGGCATTAGAGAAGGGCCCCCCTCACAGCCCGTGCCCTTGGCACCAGAGCTTCTTAGGCCCTGTTTCAGCCATGGCTGAAGAAATATGGGGCCGAAGAGGCAAAAGTAAGCTGGTGGGAAATGTCCCTAAGATATCTGTTGCTGGGCTAATAATGCTAAATACATTCTCTAGCCAATCAGTGCAGGATCACTTCCTTTACAAATACTAATGAATTAAGCCTGGTAGCATCCCTGGGAACTGGTGAACATCAGTAAAGCTCTTGTATATCAAGTTCCAACCCTGACAGCGTTTATTTAGCTGTCATATCCCTCTGAAAAATTATGGGGTCAAAACACACACACACACTCTCTCTCTCTCTCTCTTCAAAGCAGCCATTAATTTTGCGTGCCTTGATTTCCAGGTACTCAACTTGTATCTAAGAAGCTGCAGCTTCCATTGACTCCATTTGGAGCTGTGGTGCTCACAGTCTCTGAAAAGCTGATCCTTAACCTCCATCCCTCAGTTTCCCTGTTTGTACACTACAGATTAAAAATAGTTCATTGGTGGTTGAAGTCATACACACAAGGGAGGCAGCATGGACAGCATACGGAGCTGGGATTCAGAACACCTCTGCAACTGGTTTGTTGGGCGACCTTGGTCAAGCCATTTCACCACCTTTTGCCTTACTTTCCCTATCTGTAAAATGGGGATAAGGATGTAAAGCACTTGGCGCTCTAGTCATGAAAACTACTATGTAGGAGTTAAATATTATTATTACATGTTCGTGACATACTTTGACAGTTCCTAGTGGGGGGGCCACTAAAGAACAGCAAAGTATTACTAATAACTGAGCTCTGATTACGACCATAGCTTGTCAGAATAGTGTTACATTACAATCACAGAGCAAATTATAGAATCATAGGCTATCAGGGTTGGAAGGGACCTCAGGAGGGCATCTAGTCCAACCCCCTGCTCAAAGCAGGACCAATCCCCAACGACCTCACTGCAAATCTGGGAGAAATGACATTTCCCATGATCTGTGCCCCAACCTTCAACTCCTGACAATCCGGGGGGCGGTGACAGCTGATTGTTCTGACATTTGACATGGCTATTTTCAACCTCATCCTGTGTGAATGCACTCAGCTCTTATTAGCCACTGCCCCCCGGTCCTGCGTGCATTGAAGTAAATGGGCTCTGCATCCTGCAGGATTGGGTGCATTATCTGTGACTGTGGCAGAAACCAGGCATCTACAGAGACCAGCATCTCTGGCTCCATGCCTTGCATGTGTGAAGATTTTTCAGAGAGGCCAGGAAAATGGGTCGTGACGTACCAAGACTCTGTAATTTCCCTTCCCAGATTCTAGTGCTCCCTCTGACTCAGCCTCCTGAGCTATCAATCCGTTTCTTTCATGTACAGTGAAAATGCGTATTTAATAAGCTCTCCTCCACCACAGCCCAGCAGAGATGGAGCCACTTAAAAATGGGCATGTGCCAAAACCCACAATTATCAGCTGAAGGCAGCACAGCTATATCCTATATACACACCCAGACTTCTCTACTAAGTCCCCTCAATTGCCCTTTGAGCCCAGCTAGAAAGTGGGAAATAAATGCCTTATCAGGCCGTAAACCCAGCTCCCACTTCAGTGCTCCCAAACAAAAGCAGTTAGCACAGACTCTCAATAACAATGGAATTGACTATGGGGAATCTTAGCAACTCAATTTAGATTTAGATTTGTCCTTAATTATGCAGTTATCCAAGTGAAGAGACAGTCCCAGGCACCTGTGGACCACAAGGCCTGGCTGAACAGCATTTATCATCCTGTTATCTGGATGTACCCTGTGCCAGTTAGAGGACATGGAAGTAAAAATGCCAGAGGCTGGGGGTCTGCTAACACTGCCCACTGTTCATGGCAGTAGCAGGAGGGACAGAGAAGAAAATGGGGACAATCCAGTACTGCTAGGGTTTGCTCAGCAGACATTCTGTATGGGCAATAGTAACCTGAGATGGGAGCCAGAACTGAAATGATTAGCAGATCCTTGCTCACTCTGTCCATGTTGCATCAACAATAATAAGTAATCAAAAGCCTAAAGAGAAGAATGATGGGTTTGCAGTTAAGGCTTTAGACTGGGATTAAGTTTTGGGTTCAATTCCTGACTCAGGCCCCTTTGTCCCTTTGTGGATCTGGGCTTGATTAACTTGCATTCAGCAGGTCGGTGGCAAAGTTCCTGTTTTAGGCACTACTGCACTCCACAAACCCCCACATGGCCGACACGGAGGCCTATAGGCACCTACCTTTCCGATGAATTGAGCTGTAGCTCACGAAAGCTTATGCTCAAATAAATTGGTTAGTCTCTAAGGTGCCACGAGTACTCCTTTTCTTTTTACCTTTCCACTGTAAAAGTTCTCTCAGCACATATCTTTCTGCACCTGGGGATGTGCACTGCTGCCTCCCTTGAGGCATCTGGATGCCTCGCTCCTCCCTGAGGCCCACAAATCGGGGAAGATTGTTAGAGGAGCACCTAGCTTGCCTGTGGGGCCTGAGCCAGTAGGCATGCTCAGAGGCCACCTAATTCCACGCAAAACAGCCATGTTTGTGGGGAGACAAGGCAATGACCTCCCTTATAACTTGTACACCAGTGGTTTGGGCCCACCCAAACCCAGTTTGTGGGAGATCCCCAGTTCAAGTCCCACTCTGCCAGGTGAGAAGAGGTTTGAATGGGGATCTGCCAGATTTCAGGTGAGTACCCTAGCGCCTGGGCTATGGAATGGTCTGATGTGTCTCCCTCTATCTCTACAATTGAAGTTGTTCCACTTTAATTAAATAAACTAACTGAATAATTAAATATTAATTGGGCCAGAGAAAGAGTGAGAATCCCTCTGTAGTCCAGGTGGGAGATCCATTCTCATCAGGCAGCAGGGGAATCTGAACTGAGGGTTTCCCACATCGCATGTGAATACCCTAATCACTGAGATAAATTATAAGGATGATCCTCCTCCCCCTGCCACTTTGTGTGGCATGAGAGCAAGGGTGCTGCACCAATTTGTACAGTGGGGGTGCTGAGAGCCATTGAACCAAACTGTAAACCCTGTGAATGATAGAAACCACTTTAACCTGTAAAACCAATATATGATTGAAACCACTTCAAGCCAGGGGGGTGCAGCACCATCCCCTAGTTCCAGCACCTATGAATGAGAGAGGAGCCTCACTCATTTTCGTAACAAATGGCTAAGGTACCTCAGCCCTCTGACGCTGTGATTCACAAGCAAAAACAGGCACCTCCCTGCAGCCTGGACTTGACTTAAGGGCAGAAGAGAAGACCCTGTGAGGGACAGAGTTTAGGACACACCCCTCTCATCAACATCTCCCAGTGGCTAATTTAGGCAGCCCCCTCTAGCATGCTGGTTGCCTGGCTCACCTTCTAAGCTGCTTGACTCTTCCCATTCATTGTATAGGGAGCCCAGGTGCCTAACTCAGGGTTTGTGGAGCCCATTGTTGTACCAGTGATTTGTTAGTTGCCTAAAAGTTAGGCATCGCAACACTTAGTTAGTGTTGCGATGCCTAAGTATGTCATTTTGTAGATCTGGACCTTCTCTAAACTTCAGTTTCCCCCCATCATAATCCTTCCTTTTTCCAGCTTGTCTGCTGAGATAGTTAGCTCTTTCGGGCAGGGATTGTAGCTATGTGTGTGTGTGTGTGCAGTGCCTAACACAATAGGGCCCTGATCTCAGCTGGGGCATCTAGGCACTACTGCAATACAAATAATTGGCTGGCTAGCAGGACAGTACCCTAAACGATATCTGGCAGCAGCTCAAGTATCTGCTTCATGCCAAAGAAAAGGATAGAGGAGAAAAGCTAATTGGGAGGGGCTGGCTGAAATGTTTACATCAAAGTCTCAGACTGAAAGCGCTAGTCACACTGGATTCCATCAGACTGAACCCAGACATGGAGTTTGAGTCCCACAGACATGGCAATAGGATGCTGCCTGCAAGAAAAGCCTGCAGTCCTGGTGCACAGGATGGAAATATGCAAAAAGAAAAGGAGGACTTGTGGCACCTTAGAGACTAACCAATTTATTAGAGCATAAGCTTTCGAGAGCTACAGCTCACTTCATCAGATGCATATCGTGGAAACTGCTGCAGACTTTATATATACAGAGAGAATATGAACCAATACCTCCTCCCACCCCACTGTCCTGCTGGTAATAGCTTATCTAAAGTGATCATCAGGTGGCCACAAGTACTCCTGGCACTAAGGTGCCACAAGTACTCCTTTTCTTTTTGTGAATACAGACTAGCACGGCTGTTACTCTGAAACCTGTCAGGATGGAAATATGTGAGTCTCTCTCCGCCCTGCACTCTAGGAATGGGTTCCCAGAGCAAAGGGCTCTTTTGAGCTGGCTACTTCACCAGGTGGCTGACCCCTTCCTGTTACTGCTACTCAGGTGATGGAGTTCAGGAGCACTAGCTTCCAATCCCTGCACCACGGATGTTGTGATGCAGGCTGAGAGTTGAGTTCAGTGTGAACTTCTTGGGATTCACCCACCCACAGTATCAAACGGTAGCACCCAGAGGAAGAGGTGCAGCCATCATCAACTGGCAATGGTCTAGTTGTTAGAGCGGGGGCCTGGGAGTCAGGACTGCTCAGTTATAGTTCTGTTGCTGACTAACTCTGCGTGGGCAAGTCACTCAACCTCTC
This sequence comes from Lepidochelys olivacea, assembly GCF_965140295.1. Classification (NCBI taxonomy): domain Eukaryota; kingdom Metazoa; phylum Chordata; order Testudines; family Cheloniidae; genus Lepidochelys; species Lepidochelys olivacea. The sequence goes on along the minus strand of NC_140417.1, from coordinate 24,082,224 downwards.
TGTGCCTCAAGTTCCCCATCTGGAAAATGGGGCTATAATATCTACCCACCTCCCGGGAGGCCACGAGACATAAATAGCTGTTTGAAAATCCCTTTAAGCGGGTAGAAATATTATCTAGTGCCCTCCCTACAGATTAACATAACCGGCAAAAGCTATGCATCTCAGGCAGGATTCTCCCTTCCCGCCCTGGGAGCTGCTAAAAACTCCCTTCTCCAGATACCCAGTGGCTGAGCTGGGGAACAGGCCTGTGGCTGCGCCCAGACCCAGCCGGGTGTTCCTCTGCCCCTCCGCTGACACTCAAACCACCGAGGAGGCTGGAAGGTTGTGCATTGGCCACCTGGGTCCCCAGGCATTGTGACGTCACCGTCTCCATGGCGGTGGAACACTGGCTCGTGAGTACGCGTGAGGCGGTGCGGGAGCTGGGAAGCCCCGAAGCAGAGGACCGGGGGGAGCAGCGGCAGCAGGCGGGATGCGAACGCGGCAGCTCACCACAGTGGGCTTAAAGGGCAGGAACGCTACCCCCGTGGCGCCGGCGCGCCTCCACCCCGCCGCCTCAGGGAGGGAGCAGTGGGAAGCTGTGCCGGGGCTGCGATCCGGCATCGGCTCACCGGTCTATCTCCAGAGCAGCATCGCCCGTGGCCGGAGCCCTGCTCTCTCATGCCCTTAGGGCAGCGTGTGCGTAGTTTTATAGCTAAAGGGTCAAGCTGCAATTCCTGGCGCGCCCCCATCCGCAGGCCCAGGAGCAGCAATTCCACTTCCCTCCCCCAGAGCTGCACTGACCTGCCTGGGGGACAGGGGCTCTCAGGGGTTTCCTTTCTCCCAGGACCCTTTGGCTTCTCCTTTTGCTCTAGCCCCTTCCTGCCCCTGCTCCCCCTCAGGGCTTCCTGCTGCTAGGCCTGCACTTTCCTCACAGCCTTTCCAAATCCTCCTTGCACAAGCCAAGCTGTTACTGCTTCTATGCCTTGCCCTTTAGCAGCATCTGAACGTGGCAGGCAGGGAGACAGGCCTTTGGATTTCCTGAGACTTCCCCTCCCATTGCCTGCAAGCCACTAAGGGCCTGTCCACACAGCGGTGATGCTGGCATAGAGCCCTGGAGTTTGGTTTGGATTGGATTGAGATCCCCAGAATCCCAGCCTACTGGTGGAGTCAGATCTCTGTGTTTGAGTCATGAAGGGAGGGAGTCCGAGCACTGGTTAGCATAATATAGTAATCTTCAAAGCACTTCACTGCCATCAATGAATTCACCTGGACAGCCTGTTGTGGGGTAATAGTGCCATGCCACAGAGGAGGACACTGAAGCACAGAGACTTACCCTGCTAGGAATAACATCCCTGTCTCCTGGCTCCCCGTCCGCTGTGCAGGCCCCATGGTGCATATGAGAGCAGATGGATGATGGAGTCTTGCCTGCCCCCTCCCAGTACTGAGCCTTTTCCTTTATCTGCTCGTGTCAGCCAGAAGCTGGTAAATGACTAGAAAAAGTGACTTGGCATAGCAGCCTGCTATTTGCCCAGGCCTTCTCAGCCTAGCCAACAGGCCAAGCCAAGCAGTGTCAGCCCCACTTCCTGTGCCACAGTTGTGGGACCAGGACCTGGGCCACCTCTGATATTTGAAGCATCAGGTTTTAGCTGCATTTGGCTAATCCACTCACTCAGTGTTTGTATCTTTAGAGGGCCACGACAGGACATGTTCAGCCACCTTGGGGGATACCATGATACGATAGGGAAGGGCCACCACTGCCCAGCTCAGTCTAATGACTACCTTCTACAGCCCTGTCTGGCCTAGGGAAACAATTGTGTGTTTTTGTTTTCCAATAGAGTTAGCTCAACTGAGCTAGCTTAACTCTCCTGAAAACCTCCTTTAACACCAGTGTGGCAACACACTGGCACCCTGCACACCACAGGTGCTTAAAGGGTAGGGACGCCTACCCCCATAGTCCATCGCCAGATCACCCAGCCACTGGGATACACTTGAGTCACATTTCTAGGCTTGCCCTCACAACCATGAGGGTTAGAAACGTGGTCTTGCAATGTAAGAGATTCTCACATTAACTGCATCACTCCGGACCTAAGGCTTTAAGAAAAACTCTATTGCAAGACTTTTGTGAAACCACAAGAATGGCAGCCCTAGCAGCAAACACCAGCACAGTAAGATTTACGGAGTTGCTCTTTTATAAGCAAAGGAAGCTCAGAGTGTTAGGGACCAAATGCAGCCCATTCAACCCATCAGCTGGTCACAAAAACTTCTCCAGCTGGCATACTCATGGGCAGTGAATAGTACAAAGTCTGGCATACACAAACTCTCAGGCTATGTCTACACTGCACTGAGAAGTGAGCCTCCCAGCCTGGGTACACAGACTAGCTCAGCTCAAGTTATCACACTAGAAATAGTAGCATGGATGTTGTGGTTCAGGAAGCAGCTCAGGCTTGCTAGCCCACCGGACCCTGTGGGTCGAAGATCAGGTGACTAACCCAAGTCTCTGCTGGACCTACAGGGTCCACACACTGCTATTATTAATGTGCTAGCTCAAGCCAAACCAGTGCAAGTCTGTTGACATGGGCTAAGAGGCTCACTTCCAGCTGCAGTGTAAACATACCCTTATAGGCCCTGTCCTCAGCCAGCCAGCCAAACTGGATTGAAACTATTGCTGGGCCATTTGTGGATTGGCACTTTAGGATTCACACTACAGCTGAAAATCTCTTAGACACAGCTTCACTGACCTTTATGGTCCTGGATTGTGTTTAAAGCATAACACAGCTATACTACAGAAACTGTGCTAGATGGCTGCTAACAGCTGTTCTTACAAAACTTCGGGGCTAGCATAGAGACAACTGTTCTGTAGATGGCAGCTTAATGGAGAGTAACTTTGTCTCCCATATTACAGCTGAGATCAGAATCATTTTCCTCCTCACCAATCCTCTTCTTCAGAAAACCTAATTACATGTACCTGTCCTCAAACCAAACTCCCCCCCCCCCCAACAACTCAGAAGCATTGCTTCCTTCTAGGCTGGCACACATGAGTGATGACCCCTAGAAATTCTCTCATATATTTGTTGGACGTTGGAGCTTTCCACACGTTCCGATTCTCCTCAGTGTTGGTTTCTAATTCAAGGCCACCAGCAAATCACAGCAGCACTGGGCAAATAAAGTAGAGATTGTTGCTCCAGATCTATAAATCATTCACTCCACCTAATGTATGTCACTGTTGCACAGGTTGCTCACAAATGAAGCAGCCCTGGGAGGTCTGGCTATTGATCAACTCCACCCATGACCCAACATTTAAGAGTGCTTCCCCATCCAAACATGGCACTAAATCAAATGTTAAACTGTACATGGTAAAATAGGTGTCCTGAGTGCAGATCTGAACTTTGGTTTATTAAGGACTGAGGCATCAGGAACTAGAATAGAGGAAGGTAGCCGTTTCGGTGTGCCAATTGCTGCCCTTTTCTCCACACTAGCAGAACTACAGAAGAGGCTTGTTTCTTTAGACTAGAAGCAGTATCAAATACTATTCAAGTGCTTGAGAGGGGCTGAATGAGCTAATCCCTGTCCCGAGCAGCATGGGAGCAAAGTCTTCCTATATTTGTACAGCACTTAGCACAATGAAACCCTGATACAAACAGGCTAGCAGATGCTATTACAATACAAGTAATAAATCAAACAGTGAAGCATTATTGAAAAGCTCTCTTTGGTGCCTTCTGGACTTAAATCTATGACCAACCACAGTGTACAATGTGGTTCAGGGAGGTTGAAATGCCCTTGGCATTCAAATGAGACAGCAGAATCTAATTTGAGACTAAGGAGAGACCCACATAAGAGGGCTCCTGAGTTATTTGAAAAATAACTCAATTGAGGTAGTTTTAACTTCAGTGTCATCTATTAGTAACTGAAAGGACATGCAGCTGCTCATTCCAAGCAAGCCTTATCACTTGCATCCCTTAGCCCCTTTCTCCAGGCCCAGCCCAGGGTTGGAGGCCATGGCCCAACAGCACTTCTGCTATTTGTGCGCATGAACAGCTGCACATGCCCTTCCCATTGCTGATCAGCAATTACATTTCAATAGACTAGGCAAGTGTCTAACACTGTATTGCAGGCAGTCAGAAGCCCCACAAGTATTCAAAAACATTTGCTGGGCTGCACAACCTACTGAGCGCATCTCATGGTTACGTTCCCACTCATTGGGCAAAAAGTCTTGCTTTTTTCAGGGCAGAGAAATTAGCCTAGCCAGAAGCTGACTTACCTAGCACCCACAGAGTCTAGATTATGCAAAGCAATGTAAATATTGGAGACTAAATTAAAGCAAAGGTAGTACTGAGAGGAAAGACATTGAGACAGAGATGGTTTGAAGTGGGATTTGGAGAGATGCAGGAAGGCTGGGCTTGGCAGAACATGCCTGAGACCAGGGAAGATTTTAGAAAGGAACATGTGGCAGTCAGCAGGACTGTTTAATAGTTACTTTGACTTAACAGCAGTAGCTCTTGCCCATGAAGGGCCTGTATTTTGAAAGTCCTCAGACCAGCCTAAAGCCTTTGCAACATATTTGTTGTTGTAACGCTGGGCTGCCGCCATCAGCCAGGCCATAAGGTGCTGAGAGAAGAGACTCGCTTCATTCTTCTGCCTTTTGACTCTATGAAACAAGTTGCATCCTGAGCCCAGGACACCTTGGTCCACGTGAAGGCTCTTTAGCACATAAGGTGCCTGCTGTAGAGGACATAGAACAGATGGCCCTTGTATGTAGCCAGTGCAGTCTACACTACCAAGTAAAGTATCAAAGAGGTAGCATGTTAGCCTGTACCCTTCTCTTCGTGTGCCAGTATATTTACACCTGCATCTGTCATTTTCACACCACACATCTGAAATGGGTTTTTTAAACCCAAAGGCTTATGCCCAAATAAATGTGAGTCTTTTAGGTGCCACCAGAATCCTTGTTGTTCTACCAAGTAAGGTGGGCACGGGTGCTGCCACTGCAGCACTCAGCACTATGGAAAAGAGCAGCAGGAGAGAGCCGTGCACCATCACAGGCTCTCAGAGAATTTAAGTACTGTAATGGATTAAGAGGAATTGTGGAGTGGCCTGTAGCACTACGGAGCCATCCTAGAAAGGAGAAGATGCTTAGAGTTCTGAAGGAGTCCCTCAGTCTCCAAGTTAAAAATAGTGCACCAGCAGGCAAAGTTGTGGAGGGGGGATGCTGTCTCACTGTGCAGATGAGTTGGATGTAGGGTTAAGAGGCTTCCTACACCAGAAGTGAGCTCCAGCCAGCAGCTTTGCTTTAAATGCTGCTAGCTACAGGAGGCAGGGGTGTGCTCTGGTCTGTTTAGGATTAACTAAGGGTGCCTTGACACTGGCCTCTCTCCTCACCACACAGAGTTTTATTTGGTCCAGACTTTATCTGTAAAGCAGGGGGAAAAGGGATATAGCCTTCCCTCTCCCCAACAAAAAGAGTTCTTCCACCACACTACATTTGCTTGCTATATTAAGCCATAGTCCTCCCTCTGCAACTTGAGAATTGTGACCAGCTGCCAAAGCTTAGAACGTTCACTTTAACCCTAGTGTGGGTTCTCTTATTAGTCAGTGTAAAAAGCCAATGGTGGCATTTGAGACCTTGTAGATATTGAAGCAGAGAAAAGTCAGTTGGAGCTGGTAGTAGATCTGGGTTGCCCTTCCCTATTCCCCCCCACTCCGAAGACCTTGACTTGGGTCATCTGTCTTTAACAGTAGGCTAGTACTGTGGTTAACAGTCCATGCAAAGATGGCAGGAGAGGGGAGTGTCAAGGAGATTCCACAGCACTGAAGTGTAGTGCAACACTTCTTCCTGCAGACAGAAAAGTGCCTGGGTGTAGCAGTTAGACACCACTTGCTCTGCAGAGCACCACCATCATGCAGGGATTGCATATCAGCCAATCATGTTATGTTAATGCAAACATGATCTTACAGGAACTGCCTAGGGCTCCAAGAGGACTGGACACCAGGGGTACAATGAAGTGAACTCTGCTTCATCTGCTGTACAGCAAGTGGACAATTAGAGCTGGAGCTTCCCTGTAACCTGTTCCATCATTTGCTGAAGTCTCTAGACAACAGCGCCTCTCAAGCCTTTTCTAGGAGTTTTATCAAGCAGTTAGAAGGCCTGCTCATTTCCATTATTTAAGAGTTTAAAGCTACAGAGATCACTGCTGGATTTTTCTTCTCTATAGAGGAAATAAAGGGTGGGAGACAAGGCCCTTCATTTAGGAAGGGCTCACTTTAATTTAGTTCCATGAGTTCCCATTACAGAGCATGGGAGACAGTTTAATAGGGAAGATAATCAGAAACTGGGAGGAAAACCACCACCAAGTTTTGTTCTTGTTAAGTTTATTGGCATCATGTTTGTCACAACCGCTTAGCCTACGTACTAGAATGTAGACCTCTGGAAAACGGGTAGAAGAAGTGTTCCATTGAAGCAAGCTACAAATGCAAGAACAAAGACTAGGGAAAGAGGAGGAAATGGAGGGGACAACCAAGTTTTTCCCATACCAAAAATTCCAGATTAGTGGTTGGCACAAGGGGAGGAAAGATTTATATTCCAGGTCATTTGTCAAGGGATCACCACCTCAACCCAGGAAAGGGAAAGATGAGCTCCTTCCACAAAGGTGGGAGTTACTGGAACACCTCAGACTTTAATGTTCTGCAAAGAATGCAAAAAAGTTAGTGGACAGGGAAGGTGAACAAACAAGATGAACATTTGATAGCTGTATTTAATTTTTTGCATCCAATAATCCAGTATGCACATCCTCTGAAAATTTAGAGACAAGGAAGCCAGACAGATTTTCCAGGAGATGAAGCTTTTTTCTGCTCTCAAAGTCAATAAAAAGGTTTACATAATTCTTGCTTCTACTGTACAGAATACTGCCTCTATCTAGACTTTGTTGCTAGCACACTGCATTTCAGAGTCCTCCTCACTTTCTAGTGGATCTGTGTTTCAGTACTTAAACATGTAATTCAAGAATTTTACACTAATTTATACATTTTTAATTGGTTGCATATATTAACATGTACTATAAGATTTTTCCTAAAGAAGCATTACATAATACATGGATACTGTAAAAAGATCTGATTAGTTAAAAGTAACAAGCATTAACAGATACATACAAAACTCAACCTAATTAGACTGAGTGCTGAGCTTGCGATGAACTATGGGTAATCAGCCTTTCCAGTTGCAGCCTTCACAGGGGAACACAAGACAGTTAAAAATGTATGTCAATTGTTACACAGATTACCTGTAAACAGTCTTTCCATTGGACACCTGAATTAGCTTACGTTCCAAACTTACATAAGAATTTCCATTTTAAACTAAGAGAAAGGCCTGTTACCATGAAGTGATGTGGAAGGATGTAGGGACATGGATGAGTTCTGTGTAAGGGAATGGGCTTACAGTTGCTCATGGTAGATGGGGAGGATTTTGGCAGCTGGAGATGGGAGTTTATTTCATTTGTTTTTACACAGAAGAGGGGCTGTGTGTTTGAAGGCCTAAGTGTGATCTGTTTGTGAAGGACTGTGCTCAACCCCTCCATCTCCATCTCAGCAGCTGCAGGACTCTGCAGTGGCCTTTGCTCGGTCATTCTTGTCTAGTTTGATGGGTTCAGGGAATTCGTTGTAAAGCTCCACCTCCGTTTCCTAAGAAGAGAGAGAAGAGAGTCACTAGTTATAGATTTTACTTGTTCTCAGCTAGGTCTGCACCACTGAGGGAAGCGGGTAGTGTACAGTGTTACAGACTGCTATTGGGGAAGGAAGCTTTCTGCTGGGAAGAGGATTGCCCAAAGGAGGAGTAGGGAAAGGACACCAAGTCTGGAAGACATCAAAGATGGCAAGTGCTGGCTTGGCACACTCCTTTGGGAAGGGGCAGATACTGATGCAGAGAAGTCAAATTCAGCACATCTCCTGCAAGTGTCATTAGCTTAAATGCAACATGACCAGCTTAGATTCTGGTTGCAGAGTTGACTGGAAAGCCACTAGAGGGTGCTAGATATTTCTTCATATCATACCTGTTTAAGTGCATTTCGTGCAATTGTCTGGAAAGCTTGTTCCACGTTAATGGCCTCCTTGGCACTGGTTTCAAAGTAAGGGATGTTATTTTTGCTGTAGCACCAGGCCTGTGCTCGTTTTGTGGTAACCTGTATGAGGAACAGGGAACAATCACCACCTTCATCTATGGCAGGGTGGCCAACCTGTGGCTCCAAGGCCACACGCGGCTCTTCACAAGTTAATGCGGCTCCTTGTATGGGCGCCGACTCTGGGGCTGGACCTACAGGTGCCAACGGGCGCTCACTGCTCAACCCTTGGCTCTGCCAAAGGCCCTGCCCCCACTCCACCCCTTCCCCGAGGCTGCCATGCCCTTGCTACTCCCCCCAAGCCTCCTGCACACCACGAAACAGATGCTCAGGAGGGGCGGGGGGGGGGGGGAGAGCTGATGGGGTGCTGCTAACATATTACTGTCTCTGGCAATGTCCATTGGTAAATTCTGGCTCCTTCTCAGGCTGGCCACCCCTGATCTATGCAAAGAGCACTCTGCCAGTGTTGGTCCTCAAGTGGAGAATTTTTTTTTTAAATTAAGAAAACACCTACCACATGTATGGACAGAAAGCTAGCATCCAGTTTGATCAGCTAAAGTTGCTGCCTTAGGTGGAAGGCGAACATGGTACAGTTTGAATCCTAACTGCAGTAAGATTTTGCTACAGCTGGAGCAAGTGAGATATTTTGTCTAGAATGCAGCTAGATTAACTCCACTGTCTAGCACTTTGGCATCAGTTCTCCAAGAACTATGGAGTCATCTGCATAGTCCAACTGCCCCCAACCCTTGGGACTCAAAGAGTCAGGTATATGCTGGATGTTACAATGTACGTCCTAACTGTCACTGCATGGGCAACATACAAGAGAACTGCTTTAGAAAACCCAGTGAGTTGCTTGATAATGGCTGGGATTTTAGTGCAGAGATTGAACTTTTGCTTGAGGTATTCTGAAGGATGTTTGCCCATCCCCTCCTGCCCCAGATTCCTCAGAGGAAGCCTCCGCTTTAGGTATGTTATGAACCCTACAGTCACAATGGACACCCCTTTCCTCCACACAGCACGCAAGACAGACCAGCAACATTTTCACCAAGCCAGAGGTGACCAGGAACTGCATGGAGTAAGTCTTTGAGATGGCTTGGCGCAGCTAAATAAGACTCAACTAGCATCTGTGCTGCACTTCTTGAACCACTGCCTCATGTTTCCTCTAATGTTATGCCCCTTCTCTCCAAGGGAATGTATGCATGGCTCTGTAGAGGACAGATGGGTAGCCCTCTTCACAAGGGCCCAGCTTAAACAGTGTTAGCGGTGACTCTCTAAGCTGCCCTGATGCTTTGGACAAGACTAAGCTGCCTCTTAGAATTATCCCGACAAGCTCTCTGATACAGTGGCCTTTCTTGAAAGCTACTGAGACTTACTTGTCTGTTTTCTAGGTCAATCTTGTTTCCCAACACAACAAAAGGGAAGTTCTCAGGATCTCTTGGACTGGCCTGAATGAGAAACTCGTCCCTCCAGCTGTCTAGGGTTTTAAATGTATTTGGAGCTGTCACATCGAATACCAGCACGCAGCAGTCTGCTCCTCTGTAGAAGGCCACCCCCAGAGACTGAAACCGTTCCTGTCCTGCTGTATCCCATATCTATAGAAAAAGCAGAGGGACAAGTTAGTACAGAAGTTACTTACTGGACTTGACATGGGTCTTGGGGGCAGCTCTAGTGCCATTTAAATTGAGGGATCTAGCATATTTGTTTATCCAATGCCCCTTGGAATTCTGCAGTCCTCAACACTGCCATGAGGCTGGTTGAGAGAAATTAGGGACTTTCCCTTACATCTCCTGCACATATGGCATGTGCAAGAAGTCACTATAAGCTGAGCAAAACTGGCCCTTCCTAAAGGCCCTTAGCTCCTTGTAGGAGGCAAGACTACTGCAGTTTCAGAATTGTATCAAACTTCTGAATCCTGTCAAATTTAGACCAGTGCATCAAGAAAGTTTAAAATAAGTGACACTTTGGGATTGGATAGTCAAGAGATTATACATATCCTGGCTTTCAAAAGCCATCTGTATCACACTGTTACAAGAGATACAGGAGTAGGCAGCCACAGTGAGTCTAGATCTGAGCAACATTGAATCCTATTTGGAAGACAAGTTTCCCCTGAGGCTTTTCAGACAGATGTGTTAGGTTTGAGAATGCAGTAGTGCTTTCATATGTTCATGTATATCTTTTACAAGTTTCACCATGTACCTCAACCCTACCAATAGGTAAGCAACCAGCAAAAAACAAGCTAAGACAACTCTACAAGCTAGTAGTTTCCCTACAAGCCAATGTGATGTGGTCAGGAATTCTATGCACTAATATCCTACCATTCAATTCCTCCCCCCCTGCTCCCAGAGTGATTTCCAGTCAGACTCAATCAATTTCTTGTTTCCCCAAGACAGCTGGAAGTTCTGATCATTTAGAATTCCTGTCTGCAGCTGGTTTGAGTTTAATTGCAAGCTGAAGTTCAACAGCAGTTTGTTAAAGTGAGTCCTGGGAAGTCTCTTCCCTGCCCCACTCCCTTTTGTGTAAGAAGCAGAGCAAAATCTGCAGCAAAGTTGGGAAAAGTCAAGCATGATGGCAGTTCTGTGCTTTAGCCCATTTGAAGTTGGGTGGCCAGGTTGTCCACAGCAGAGCAGCCATACTAGAGGGCTACCCCCTGGAGTATTTCAACAGAACACTAGAGTTTCCAGTAGATATTTCCCTTTGATAGCTCTTTAGATCTGAAGAAGAGATTAGAATTGGAGAAGCTTACCCAAAGTCAATAAAAATCATCAGAATAGGAAGTTGAGGGGTACAAGTCTTCATGCTTCAGAGTGTAAGCCAATCACTAGCTGACACTAGGGAAGGCCTTCCCCTCAGCAAAAGGGTGGGGGGGGATTTACTGAATCTTCCTACAGAAGATCCAGTTTAGTTACCAGTATTAGAGACTGGACTAGTGACCTAGCAATTCTGTTACCAGATATCAATATTCCTGATCAGTGGGTATGGGAATAGTTAAGCCAGTTGTGTTCTAGTCTAGAAGATAGTCCACCCATCACCCCGATTGGTTCAAAATCTACTGCACACTCCCTCTTAGCCCCCACCCCCTGTCAGGGGCCCAGGTCAATAATCCTCAAACTGTGGGGGTAGGCCTCCTTAGGGAGGTGCAGAGGAACATTTGGAAGACAGGAAGCAGGGCCTGGGCCAACCTTCACAGGGAGTGGGGAGGGAGTGCCAGGCTTCTAGTCATGCTTCACCTCCAGTCTTGCTCCTCCCCCATCCCCAGCTCTGCCTTCAACCCAAGCTCTGCTGCTGAGGAAGCCTTGGCTGTGCAGTAGTGGAGGAGGGGTACAGACAGATTCTGTTAATGGTGGTGGTGGTACAGGGGGAGGGGGAGAAGGAAGACTGGAAAAGTTTGTGCACCACTGGCCTAGGTTGTGTGTATGAAAAAAGCAAACATGTCATGGCCAGTCACTCTGACCACAGTAGTGTTCTAGCCTAGAACATTAAGGGTCTGCATACACTAGAAGGCTAGACATGCTATCCTATTCTTGGGGCATCCTTGTATTAGTGTGTTTAAGGAACCAAGTGGATAGTGTTCCAGCCCAGGACCTGGTGGTAATACTACCCAACAGCTCTATAAGTGTCCCAGACACAAATAAAGCAGTGTTTGAACACCCAAAGCAACTAAGCACTGGTGTTATTAGGCTGCATAGATAGTCCTGCTTACACTGCTCCATGTAGGATGGGAAGCTATTTTGGCTTGAACTGCTGGTAAATAAGTCTCCTCAATTTACTTTCTAGGCCACTGAAGACAGGGCCTTACAATCAGAAGGTTAGACTTGTGACTAATCTGCAGTCTGCTAGAGAAAGGAGTAATTCCTTCAAAGGGCCTTTCATGCCTGGCTCTACAAGTACTCTGCCTTCTCCTCCCTCCCATGAGGGAAAGATTTATTAATTGATAACTGGATAAGTTGGATACCTCCCATTTAAGAGGGCTAACTGTATCTTGAACTAAAGTTCTTGGATCTTAGCCCAGGATAGTGCCTTCTTCATGCCACCCTTGTACTCTGCTTGGCCACTAAGCCTTCTGTTTTGGCTGGCTGTAGCCAGCCTTCAGAACTCCCCACCATGTGAAGGCCTCAGCTTGAGGCCTTCCCCTGGTTTGTACTTTCTCAAGGGACAAGATGTAGAGAAAGGCTTCTCCCTCTGTCCCTTAAACGCAACTGAGGAGCTGCATTTAATATCTGAGGTGGTTAGAAACTGATGGCCAAAGGGAGAAGAGTAGCTAAGAAATGCAAAGATCCAAGGAGCCAGCATAGATATTTGTAGGATTATGGTTAAGGGTCACCTGCAGTTAATTCAATCCTGAGCCAACATGCAGGGAATTACTGTGAAGTTGGGCACAGAAATGCTGGACCTCAGCTGCTTATATTTGGCATGAATGTGTACTTCTGCCCACTCCTGAGCACTTTACATCTGAGCTGTGAAAGCCTCTTAAAATAGGCAAGTAAACAAGAGATGAGATGCTAGCAGCTCAGTCGCTATCCTTACCTGCATTGTGACTAATCTATCATCCACCATCACCTCCTTTGTCAGGAAGTCCGCTCCTATTGTAGCTTTGTATTGGTTACTGAATTTCTTGTTCACATACTGGTTCATGAGTGAGGTTTTCCCCACCCTGTAGGAAGAGAAAATGAGGCAAGACTAATCAAGAAGTAATTTCTGCAGACAGCATTTTGATACCCATAAGCGATTCAGTCCAAGCGTTTTTGCTTTATTTAATATCAGGATTAAGGCACCAGGACCTTCACTCTGAAGTATGTTGACCAAATGCCTGATCACAGTGAGCAGGACATTTAGAAGACACTTGCATTATTGTGGATGGGAGAAGTGACTATGAAGCTCCTTGAGCTAGAGAGATGTTCTCAGGCTGTGTAAGCTCAACCAGCCCATTTGGTTCTGATGAGGAAAGGGAATAATTGCAAGCACTTTTGGAAGTGTTCCTTTCGGACAGGTTTCAGAGTAACAGCCGTGTTAGTCTGTCTTTGCAAAAAGAAAAAGGAGTACTTGTGGCACCTTAGAGACTAACCAATTTATTTGAGCATGAGCTTTCGTGAGCTACAGCTCACTTCATCAGATGCACACTGTGGAAACTGCAGTAGACATTATATACACACAGACCATGAAATAATACCAGCAGGACAGTGGGGTGGGAGGGGGTATTGTTTCATGGTCTGTGTGTATATGTCTACTGCAGTTTCCACGGTATGCATCCGATAAAGTGAGCTGTAGCTCACGAAAGCTCATGCTCAAATAAATTGGTTAGTCTCTAAGGTGCCACAAGTACTCCTTTTCTTTCCTTTAGGACAGACACTGCTAAACTTTTGCTGCATCATCCCCTCCCTTCACAGGGAAAGTTTTCCCAGGGACAGAGAAACACTGGGGAGTGGTAGCTCATGCCTGGAGCAGCAGCAGCAGGACTTGGCTGGTGCCCATCCCCAAAGAACCACTTGGGGCAGACCAGGGCTCTTTAGCCCCATGCAGCAGAATGGAAATATTCAGAGCTGTGACCACAGGTGTCCAAGTGAGGGCAGCAGCAGGGAGTGTATGTATGAAATCTAGCAGACTGCAACTGGAGCAGGGCAGTTGTCCCATCCGTGTCCACTGGAGACTCCTGTGGATTCTGCCGCCCTGGCCCAGACAGCCCCATGCTGCAGCCACCCCCCATAGGCTTGTTGTACCTCTCCCCTGCCCTGGGAAGGTGTGCCAGTTTGAAGATTCTATTCTTCAGAAAGGAGTGCACTGGATGTTGAGATAGTACCCAGCACAAAGGGACCCCCCCAGACATGATTTTAGGCCTTCAGACAAGGGGCAGGGATTGGCTTTCAATAGAAATTAGCTATACTGCTCTCACACCTCAAGTCCCTTCAGGTTATGAAGTGAAAACAGCTAATGGAATCTAACATGATGAACAAAGCAGTTTGAATGGTATTGCTACAGTAGCCAAATAACTTCATCATGTCCAGTGGAGACATAAGACCTTAACATACTTTGCATAGTGAAGTAGCCTGGGAGTGGAGATTCTGCTAGATATACCAGCTTAGAGGTTACCACCACTCCCTCAAGGCTACCAAGTGCTCTCTGTTCAGCAACTTGCTGTATGTGGTGGCATGACAGATTTGTTTATCTGATGAGACTCAGGGTTGAATTACTGTTTGTGCAGTAAATCCAAGAACAAAGAAGCATCTGCTTCACTGATTAACAGGAAGCTGAAGTTAACATCTTTGCTCAAGGTATCACTTGTGTATTGTTCATTACTCCCAGATAACAAGCGAGTGGCTAGCACAGTATATTTAGTATTAATTGTTTTAGGACCCAATTCCTCATTGTCCAATGAGATGGTAAAAGCTTTAGGAGACTCCCAGGAATAAGACTTCAAATTTCTAAATGCAGATTTAGAAGATTTTTACCAAGTTGAGTCACCATAGAAACTTTGGCAATACGGTAGATTGCCAGTATTTCTAAATATGGAATTGGGGACAAACACTGGGAACAAGGGGCTGTCAAGTGTCCTTAAAGCCATAAAGGCAGTATAGTAGTCAGCTGCTTTCCACAACTCAAATTTCCATCTCACTCTAATACTTCACTGGTCCAACCTAGGGAAGGACAAGCATTTGCAAGCCACATTATGGGACACTTCAGCTGGACACAAGTTGTTTACATTAAGTTAATAAAGGCTCCTCCACTTACCCAGAGTCTCCAAGGATAATGACTTTCAGTAACACTTTCTTCCTAGAAGTCATCTTTCAAACTAAAAAGGAAAGAGAAGAGTTCTCATCATTCTGATGAGGAAATGACTGCACATTGTTATCAAACTAAGTCAAGTAGTTAACCTGGAATTGAAACTCTCCAAGCTTAAACATCCTATATCCCTGAAAGTTTTAAATGCAACCAGAGACTTCTGGAGCTTTAGAGTACAATTAATACTTGGCCACCAAGTTACTAATTAGTGGTTGCTCATTGGTTTAGGCCTCTTTGATTGCCATAAACTTTGTATAAATGGTGAGGCATAGACCATCTGCCCACCTCTGCTAGTAGCCTGAGCTACAGCCCCCACTATGTTTTATAAGACTATCCAGTCTGGCTTCTTTTGGACATGTTGGCCCAAACTGACTCACCTGGTAGTACTGAGCTTAGCTAGTGTAGCCTAATGGCACCAGTTAGAGGGGGGCTTCTTGTCCCTGTCAAGTCTCCTTGAGAGACCACAGACAGTACAGATTAGAGTTCTATTTCTAGGTAAGTCATGCAAAGAGGGAAGTATTAGGTGTTTGGAGTAAGGTTAGAGGACACACGCAATAGCAAGAGAACTGAGATGGTGAACTTTCCAGTTGACCATCCTGATAGAAATAGTACTAGTAGTCTAGATCACTAGGATGTGTGGGGCACTGAGCAATGGAACTCAATAGGAGCAGCCTATGCTAAGGCTAGGAAAAGTGGTTACAAACCGCTCTGCAAAAAACCAAAACACACCCATCCCCTCACCCACAATGAGAATCCAATGCAATTAAAAACCAAATCCTACCATGCAAGAATGTTTCAATTTCATTTAAAATATGTTTAAAAAAGTTTTAGCAAAAATGGTTGCTAAGGGTCAATTTACTGAAAGGGACTCCCCCCCCCACACTGTAAGCTTCTTAGAAGAGTCAGCTGTGGCATCATGTTTTTAATACACTATAGTGTACTTGGAGAACTGACTGTTGAGCTGAACAGTTGATAGAATTTCTGCTTCTGAGGTCCTCTTCACTAGGCTAGAAGAAGTTTGAGGACCCAAGTTTAGATACTGCTCTAGCTCCACTGCTCTCATTGGTTGGCCAGCATTGGTTCATTTGGTTGCCCAGTATCGATGGGATTGTACTATATATTTAGTATAGGGGCCTTAATGGCATTTTTAATGTTGCTCTCAGCACAGCACAGATGGGGGCATGCTCACTGTCGCCATTTTGAGCTTGTCTGTATACCACAGTTCCTTGTGCTCCCCATCTGTCTACATCCACCTGTTTTCTCATCTAGATTATAGGCTTAGTAGGGCCTAGCACAATATAAAGAAGTCTGGGTTAAACCAGTTTAAGCAGATTCAGTACTGCTTTGTGTTTATAGAAAGTCTAACTGCTGCAGAACAATCACATGTTTATTGGTCCCACAAAGCCAGAGGGCACCCCATAATTCACCATTTCAGCATTCTGCCAAGGCCTATACATTTCTCAAAAGGTTTTCTAGAGAGGGAAAAAAAGGAGTACTTTAAGCTAAACTTTAAAGTTACTCATCTTCATGTTTCATCCAGTTTTAGAGCTCCTTTCCCCCTCATCCAATTATGCCCTTTTCAGGGCAAGGATGCTCTGTTGGGGTTAACTGCTTGCATTGAATCAATCATTCTAGTAAGTGTCACAGCAGATTCTGATCCAGTCTTAATCAGAGTTCTCAATGTAGGGAACAGGTCATGGTATAATTCATTAGAGACAAATGTGGGATGGACCTGAGATTTGGACTCCTCACAAGTGACAGGAGTGATTTTTAGAGTTTATTTGGAAGAAGAGTTTGAAGAGCAGTCATTGATGTCATTTGCCATTGACCAGCAGTCAACTGCTTAATACTCTTAGCAAGAGAGGGGTACACAGACGTTTACTCTTGTTGACACCACTCAGCAGCACTATGCAAACAGACTTGTGTGCCTTACAATCAAGGCCCTGTGTAAGTAACAATTTCATGGACTGCAAGAAAATGTTAGCCCAATACTGTCATTTCCTCCGTGCCCAGCAAGGAGACAAGCAGGCATTCCTGCTTCCACCTCCCCATGAGGCCCCAGCTACTTGTGGGGTGGGGGCCAGTCATGGATTTGGTTGGTCCAATCCTGAGGGAGAAAGGGGCTGCAGGCCAGGGGGTACCTCACTATACAGCGCTGTCCAGTAGCCCTGACAGTGTGACTGTTAGGAGTTGCTGCCCCTACCCCTGGTCACACCCAGGAAGACACTGCTACAACAGCTGGCAAGGAGTTAAGACCAGGAGCCATCCCCCATGACACCTACTTATGTTACAAATGGCAGTGGTGCTTGCTATTGCGCAGACTAGTAACAATGGAGCTCAGGCTCAGCTCCTGTGGTGTCTTTGGGTCTCATGGGTGCTGCTGCGTGGCACCATTCCCAGCCCCCCCCCCCCCACCCCCTGCTGGCTTGACAGCAGCCGCTGGGCTGGAGCTAAACATTGAGTGAGCTAGGACTTGATCCCTTGCCCAAACGAGGTCAGACAAGTCAGCCTGGAGATTAATTATTGCTCCACCCCAAGGATAGGGCTGGCTGCTGTGCCCCCCAAAACAGCCGCATCAGGGAGGTGGAAGCCAGCATCCCAGCTTCCACCTCCCTTCATTGGAAAACTGCAGCAGTTGGCAGCCATGTGAAATCTGAACTTTCAGTCATGATACTGATTTTTAAATTTGATTTTTCAAGCCTTATAGTCCACCCAACTTTCTTCACCTCAGAATGGTGACAGTACCCTGAAGTACCAGCTTGCAGACAACCAACTGTATGGCACAGTTTAGGCTAAAGCCAATTTTGGTTTCTAAAGGCACTTTAATCTCTGTAAAGATTCATGTACAAAGTAGTCTTACTGGTGTGCTCTCAATTACTGTTGAGTCTCACTTCTCTAGGAAAAGTAAAGAGTTTTCAAAAAATTGAAAGTAAATTCTACAAGTAAACAAATTTATACAGTTAGTTTCACTCCTACTGGAAAGTTCAGCATCACTGCCAATACACTTTTTCCTGGCATTTAGAGGCAGCTTTTGCCACTTCAAATGTATTAGTTTGTAGAGCTCCCAGTAACTTAGAAAGTTATGTATACACTCTAGCTGTAGAGTGACTTGACTTACTGCTCCATTAGGAGCCCTCCAGTTCTGCTATTGAAGATGTTATGAATTGCTTCGGACAACATAGGAACTGCTAGGCTGACACCTCACCTTCAGAAATTAAGTACTAGTCAGGATTGGCATTTCAATGATCAGGAGGCTGTATTGCTCAAAGTGGCAATGTGAAGTTCTGATGCAAAGTGTTTTAATATCAACTGCCAAACTGAAATTGACATTTTAAGGGACTGACCATCTAGAATGCTAGACTCAACAGGGTATCAAGTTTAGTTGCATATTCTAGAATGTTTCCATTCAAACTTCATCTACACCAGTCTGAAGTAACTGCTGAGTATTATGGCTCTGGTGCCCAGGAAGGTAGCAAGCTATATGGAACAGTGAGTTTTGAGATCTGTAGCACTGAGTTTCACAACTGACAAATCCCTCTTGCTTGGTGGGAGAAAAAAAAAGATTAAGATGTGCTTCATCTTTCTAAGAAAATGACAGTTCTGAGTACCCTGTGCATGGACACAGTCCTGCTATATTCTGATCAGGACATTAAGCCAGTCTCCATTCTTTGAAGACTGCACTCATCATTGCTACTTGTGCCTGAGCAGCTGGGTCCTTTATTCATAAACATGAACTGACAGCTTTAGAAAGCTATAGCTAAGCCATACAAAACCCATCTGAACTCAGATGTAGTCAGTGCCTGGTGCACTGAATTTCAGCCTTTGACCAGGTTTGGTGTTTGATTGCTACAAGCAGGCCAGGAGAGCACGATGAGGGTACAGAACTGTGGCTTTATTGCCTTGATCATCAAAATTCCTGTGCTCCATTTATTGTTCATGGCAGTAACAGGTGGCTCTACCTTATTTGGGTTACACCAGATTTGCTTTGCAGTTTCTACAGAATGATTGGTGGAGCTGCCATGGTGTATGAAAGGAGATTTTAAATACTGGTGTAGATGATCTTGACAGCCCCTCCCAACTGTGCTGTCTTCCTCAGTCTGTTTCTCCCCTTGCTTGGGCCACAGCCTAATGGGGATACAATTCACTTGGAACAGACACCTGTCTATGCCCAAGACTGAAGAGGCATAGCTTCTAGAAACTTCACCCTTCTGCACCTTAGGAGGAAGTTCTCTTGTCTTTGGGGATACCTGTGAGACTGTTAATACAATAATCCTTGTTTCAGTTCCACTTTAAACATCTGAATTTAAACTTAAGATGACTTCTGGCTTAGCCCAGAGAAAGTGTGACTAGCTTAGATCTCTTGAAAGCAAGGCCCTCAGGTTAGACAGCCTGCTGTCTAGGGAGCAACTTTTTCTGCTGCCCTGATCTCTTATCAGCAACCTTTGTTTCCAGGCCGGTGTCCATTGATCCAGAACTACTATCCCTACTTTCCAAGCTAATTACAAAAGCCTTTTTTCAGTAGGCTAAACTGAGCTCATGCTGCCTTTCACAAGCCATCTGGCTGATTGAATCTAGTTTGTGAAGCCTCTTAAGCCAGAGGTGGCTAACCTGCGACTCCAGATCCACATATAGTTCAGAAGTTAATATGCAGCTCCTTGTCTAGGCACCAACTTTCCATTGTGCTGAGGGGTGCTCACTGCTCAACCCCTGGCTTGGCTACATGCCCTACCCCCCTTCCCATGAGCCTGGTGTTCCCTCCCTCCTCCCCCAAGAGCCTCCTGCACACCATGCAACAGCTGATTGGGAAGTGTGGGGAGGGAGCAGGGAGGTGCTGATCAGCAGGGCTGCTGATTTATTATGGTGGCTCTTTGGCAATGTACATTGGTAAATCCTGGCTCCTTCTCAGGCTGGCCACCCTGCCTTAAGCAGTTTGTGGGCAGGTCAGTAGAGACCCTTGGTCTATGAGGGATGCTCCCTTGTATCCTGTGGTGTTGGGTAAGTATGGGCTAGTTTGTTTTATTACAAGGGAATGTTGTAGAATTAATGCATAGGACCAAGTTCTATTTACTGGCTCTGCTACAGACTTCTTGTACAATACTGGGCAATTAACCTCAATTCTCTTCTCCAGTTGTGGTTTCACAAATTTACTGAGTTTGTCCCATTGCAAGACATCCTCATATGGAAGGAGTTGCATGCTTAAGCAGATTCTCATACTATGCTATTATGGAAAGCCTTCTATGGGACATTCATTCTTCCAAAACGTTTGAGAGATTTTACAAAGGCTATTCCAAGCTAAATTTGATATTGTGCCTTTAGTATTAACATAGGCTTTAGGATATTTGTGTTATCTTTTAAATCTGTGGCAGACTGTGAAGGTGCAGCTTCTTAAACTACCTTCACTTTAGTGAAACATGCATTCAAATAGACTTTCACCATCAATCATTAATCTACTCAAAGCTATGGAGAGCCTCAGAACCAAAGCTTTTTTGTTAAAGCACTTCAAGCAGCAAAGTGCCCCTCCACCCAAGGACAACCAAAACCCAAAAAACAGTGCAGTCTCTCCCACTGGGTAGGTCTACACTACACAGCTTTTAGCGACATGGTTGTGCTGCTACAAGTCAGGAAGTGTAGCTGCTGTTTGCCAGCTCTCCTGCCAGAGCTGACAAACAACCCCCCCCACAACAAGCAGGGTGTGTTGTCAGTAGGAGCATGCTCCTGATAAGTGCCAATGTGAACAGTGCATTATCAAAATGTCTTTTGGGGTGGGGGAAGAGAAGAGGTTTAGCACCTCTTAAAGAGGAGAGGTTGTTCAATTGCCAGTGTAGAAATAGCCTCAAAGACAAGTAGGTTTTTTGTATTCAAAAATGCAGGAAGGTTGAGGGTATTGTCAAGAGCATGTTCATTTGGAGAGTAGTTTTGCAGACTTGCTCTAGTTTAGGCCTTGTCTAGGCTTAGTTTTGCTGGTCTAGCAGGTGTGGTGTGGGGAGGGGGAAGAGAAGGAGAGTGCACTTACTAGTGAAGAGCCACCCCACAGATATAACTATGTTGGGAAGAGCCCTGATGGAGACTCAGTTATACTAGCATAAGCACTCTTGCTGGTAGAAGCTTTTGTTGTTTGGGGAACTGGTATAATCTACACCACTAAAAGCCAGCATAAGCTGCATCTGTGCAAGGAGAGAGTGCCAATTCAGCTATAGTGGCAAATCCTTAGGGATTCTCTTCCTCTCCAGAAGATCATCTCAGCCTGTGCTCCATGTTGGTCAGCCAGTTACCCAAATCAGATGAATTGGTGTTTGTTTAGTCAAAGCAAAGGTAAGCATAGTATGAACTAGTCCCTTTACTAAAGGGAACCTGTTAAACCTAAACCAGTTCAGATTAGGTGTACCACTATGTAAGATTGGTAAAACAAGTCTCTAAAGTCTACCTTTAGAGAACTAGAGCATACAAGAGACAGTCTGCTGTATGTTTCTAGTAGAAATGGAAGAACTATCAATTGCTATTCTAAAGCAGCTTCCTGAAAACTTTGTCTGCAAGTCTTGTTCTATAAGATGACTGCTGGCCAGATAAGCAAGTTAGTTTCAGAATAGCTATGCAGGCCAAAGAAGAGAGATTCTTATATTGGGCAATTGGACTATTTATCCAGTCTAGATAACATTTCTAGCTTGATAGTTGTGAAAAGTTGAATACCAATTGTTTTATACCAAATGTGTAGACCCTCCTAGTGAGGAATTAGAGCTAAATGACTCATTAGAAGAAAGTCTAATAGTGTTACTATCTTGTAGGAGAGCATATTCACATTTCTTGCACTGGCTCCAGCCAGCCATTCTTGGAGACCATCTGAAAACTCCTGTCAGTCACTAAACCAGTCAGCAGCATTCCTTTCTGGTGGCTTAATCTTTGCTAGGGAAACTAGGTACTCTCTAAACAAGAGTCCTTTGCCTTATTCATGACTTAGGAAGTTCTCCCTCCTCCCAAGAGCACAGGTTGATCCAGCAGCCTTGGAGGCTAAATCTAAAAACCACACTGAAATGTGCATAATCCAGGCATCTACATTCTCAGTCTCCCAGTGCTCCCTCTTCAAAAAACAAAACCCCATAGCTCAAACCTACTAGCCAGGCAAGGAGCAGAGCTGTGTCTTTACCAGTTCTGATTTCAGAAAAGCCAGATGAGCTTTATAGCTAAAACTGTTGGATAGTTCCCAAGAAGAGTCAGAAGTTACCTAGGAAGTTGTGTTCTTCCAACTCCAATCAGTATATACCATTCTGTAGTAATAGTCATTAGAGGAAATATAAGTGCTTATTTAAAGTGCAACTTATTAGAAATTCTTCTGCAATTGTCAAGAGGCAGCATGAGACGATACCATTGTGACTATGCCCTTTTGTTTCCAGTCCTCAGGGACAGGACCAGCTGTTTAAACATGCATCTCTACAAATTAAAAAGATGCCCTAGAGATGCTCACAACCTCTCTAACTTTCACTTAACACTCTTAAGTTACTTGATAATCAACTGGATGGATGCACAAGCTGAGACATGGCAGTGCCCCAAAACATCCAAATCAGTTACCTTTACAGTAGTCTACTGTCAAACAGGTGTAGTGCACACTGATGTTTGATGAGTCTGCCTTGTACTACTGTGAGGAGGCTGTTTCCCCCAGAACAGTGGTTCTCACCAAGAGGTATGTATACACTCGGGGGTAAGCAGAAGTCTTCCAGATGGTACATCAACTCATCTAGGTATTTGTCTAGTTTTAGAACAGGCTACTTAAAAAGCACTAGTGAAGTCAGTGCAAACTAAAATTTCATACAATTACTTTGTTGATTCTGCTGCACACAATATTTATATTCAAGTTGATTCTATGATAAAAATGAGAGCAATTTTTCAGTAATAGTGTGCTGTAACACTTTCATATTTTTATAAGCAACTAGTTTAAGTGAGGTGAAACTTGGGGTATGTAAGACAGACTTCTGAAAGGGGTCCAGTAATCTGGAATGGTTGAGAGCCTCAGCCCTAGAATATGAGGGAGCTTGAAAAGTTCATCTTCAGGGCAAGGAATAAGCACTCTCCTGGGAAAGCTATCAGCTCCAGCCAAGTCTAAGCTTTCAATTGGGACCTGTGTAAGTAATGCACTGCTGTTGTCTTAAGGTCTGAAAAGAGTCCCAGGGATTTTGTTGCTTGTAGTGTTGCCAACCTGCAAAGTTACCAGTTTGTCAGTTTTCCACTCCAAGCAGTAGAAGTGTGGAGAAACTGAAAATACTGCCAAGAACAGCCCAAAAATGGAGGGCAGGGTAGCAGGGACATTCATGACAATAGCTAGGAAGCTCTGAGGTTGAAAGTGGGACAGTGCTTGTCCCTTCTGCAGAGTGTGGAAAAGATAGCCTTGGGCATTACTAGTAGAGATGATCATACAAGGGTGAGAACCAGAGCAGTTTGAACCCTTACCTCCCCCTGCCAGCCAACAGAAAGAGGGAAGGTAGTTGCTCCCCAACTATATCTTCAGTGGTGGCAAAGAGCATTTAAGCCATCTGACTATGAATCTTCTGGTAAATTTTAAGTTCTAGGTGTGTGGCTAGGATGCACAAAATAGTGGGTGAGCAAGTGTTAAACAGCAGAGGAAAAAAGGACCATCATAATGTGTGGGGCAGATGGAACAGTACAAGTGTTCTTTGATACCTCTGAATAAAATGGACAGAGTTAAGAGGAAACTAG
Organism: Lepidochelys olivacea; assembly: GCF_965140295.1. Classification (NCBI taxonomy): domain Eukaryota; kingdom Metazoa; phylum Chordata; order Testudines; family Cheloniidae; genus Lepidochelys; species Lepidochelys olivacea. Next base: position 24,058,663 of record NC_140417.1, on the reverse strand, counting down.
TGTAATAGGTAGTCACTATTTAATTAGTGCTGTTAGCTAGGAAGCACAGCAGTACAGGTATTCATCCTGGCTGATGTGGCCAGAACAGCCCAGCAGAACACCTCTGCTCTTGTAGAGGAATACTATGGGATCTTTGACCCAGCAGATATCCTGGTAGCAGAGTAATTGGGAATTATGCCAGGTTATTTGAAGTTAGTATTTCAGTAAGTGATCCAATAAAACCTCACAAGCAAATGTTTGCAGTCAAGGCTTATACTGAAACTCTTCCACTCCAGGGCTAGTGTAGGGAAATGTCTTTGTTTTCCCTCTCAGAAGTTGAGCTAAACATTTAGAGGATGGTATCCACTTCAAGAGATTTCTATTACTCACCAGTCATGACATTCTGCATGAAGGAAAGTAGTTTAAGAGAAATTAAAGTGGAAAGAGTACATATGGATTTTGTGAATAAAAGATCTAAGTTAAGTAGACACCCATTGTCCTGAAGCATTCTTTCAGCTTGAAATGTGACAACTTCCCACTACTCCATCCTAGAAGTGGCAAGATATCCAGAGGCCTGGTCACCTCCCCCCATGAAAGAGGTCTATTTATAATACTTCAAGAGAACAGCATAACTTTGCTGCTAACTGGGTAGCTAAGAAAGCAATTTCTCAGGAATTTAATACTTCTACTTGGTGGGTTAACTGAAGTGCCTTTTTCTATTCTGAAATGTGCTGTCGGAAGTGAAGTCCACCATGGGTTCAACATATACCAACCAATGCAAATTGTGACCTTTTGGTGAATAAAAATTACATCTGAAGTTCAGATGCTCATTTGACACTAGATATCAGAACTAGACTTGATGGTAGCTGTTCAGTCAAAGGACAAACCTTTACCACCACACATTGTTGCCGCAGAATTTAACCATGTTAGGTGGTTAGTGTGACTTAAACCAGACAAGGTTTAGAGATGAAGCAAATTTAGTGATTGAACTAATTAACTGGTTGTTTGTTAAGAAGACAGCAGCTAGTCTGACCCATGCATTTAGAGGTTTTGGGGAGGATGTGGTATCCATTATGATCAATCCAGTTTTGATGCCATTAAGTGGAGAGCCCAATACAAGAAATCTAACTGAATGAGCAGATCCACATGACATGATTTGATGCAGTAAGGGATGCAGTTAATTGGCAGCCCAGAATAGCATGTCATAGTTAAGCATTAGGTACAGCCTTGCTTATTCTGTTATGACTCAGGCATTAGAGATCTCTGGCCAGGCAAACATTCCTTGACCCTATTGAGTCACTGTGCATACAGAGTACTTTTAAATGGATTATAAGCTACCTTGAGAACGTTGTCCAGAGGTCCACAGAGCAAAACACACTTCTTGCAGGCATGTTAAGGAAATGCCTTCTGTTCATCTGCAAGTACCCTTCAGGCATCATTTACAACAGTTAGACTTAGTTTCCCTTATGGAACAAGTTATGCCATTACAATTACACATTTAACTAAAGCCAAAAGATAGAGCTTTCTTTCGGAGGCTCCTGAGTTTACATTTAAGTCAGTTAACAACAGCTACTGTTTGGATGCAGAAGTGCTCCTTAAACTTAAACAAGCAAAGTGTTTACTATGTCATGGTTACCACAAAACTACTTCACTTTGAGCTTTTCTTCAAACACTTAAGTATTTAGTACCATCCTTGAGGAACTCACTATGCTTGTACAGCACCTCAGATGGTGCCTATGCATTCAGATGTATCTGTATAGTAGCAGTAACAGATGGCAGCTTCCTGTCAGATGTATATGAAAGTAATTAAGTCTCCCAAATTACAGGAAGTGTTAATGGCATTTTAAGTGGACTGTGTGTTTCTGTAGAATTGAGTGTCCTTTTGCCAGTTAGGACTTCAAAGATAGACCTCTTGATGAGCAGGAGCACAAAAATATGAATCAAGCATGTTTTGAGAAAGCTGATAATTTGAGAAGCTTCACCAAGTTGGGTTTAAGATTTGATATGGGCCACATTTTAATTCAGTGTTTCAAAGACTACCTCCCCTCAAATATTACTACCCATCTGTTTTGTTCCCTTTAGTGTGCTCTTCCCCCCCTGCCCATTGGTAGCTGGCAGCTCCAGTCCCAAAAAGAGGAAATTGGAAACGAGCAGCCAGCCTCTTTGCAGATTAGACACCCATAGATACAGCTGAAAATGAGCAGCTAGCACCATGTGACCAGTCAGCTCCTCCTCATGGGTCAACAAGTGATCAGTGGACTTGTTTTGGGAGAAAGGTTAAAATTACTGCAATTTTCAGTTAGTCTAGAGCCTCAGTTTCCTATCAGCTTTTGAAATGCTGATAGCAAGACATGCTGCTGGAGTGCTTTGTTTTACAGAGGGTAAAACATCCTTCAGGGTTCCACCAACCAGGTTTCAGAAGCCAATACTCAGAAAAGATGCAGCAATGAAGCCATTGTAACTTATGATTCAGCCACACTATCTTAAGTCAATCCAGTGGCCAGTTTCTTGTGGACATTTAAAGGAATGTCATCTTAGTCAATGTGGGTGAGCTGATACTTCTGTGAGTGGAAGGGACAAGTTTTCAACATGGCTACAACATTACTTTAAGATGTTATTTCTCAGTAGATTATATCCTGAAGAGATCATGGAGTCCAGTAGTTAGAGGCCAGGATGGGAGCCAGGACTAGGTTTTTCACTTTGGACAACTACTTGTGTCAGTTTGTCTGTACATCATGGGTAAGGCATGCTAAAGCGTAGCTTTTTCAAGGGTCCCAAGAGAATTACTTGCAAGTATCTAGTAAGTTCCTTGAGGCAGGGTGTCTTATCTAGTACTCAACACATTTAACTTTAATTTCCTGCTTTACTAGGAAGAGACTTGATTCACTATTCTGTTTTGATAGTTATTTGCCAGATACCAAATATCAAGTACTGATGTTTGTGTACAAGTTAGAGATACATAGCAGTTCCATCTAATACCAAATATACAAATAGTATTCATAAAATTACATTTAGACTTTCCCATACAAACATTAAACTAGCTTAATGGGGGAAGGGGGTGGGACAGGGGACTGACAGAAAAAGGCAAGCATGACAACACAATAGTGATAGAAAAATCAACTTACACTGGGGGGAGCTACAGGACAATGGCTTAACTTCCAGGCTCCAGTCAGAAGCTGCAAGGCTGCTTTGCCAGGCCAGGAGACTAGAGATCAAGAGGACAAAGCAGTCAAAGCACCATCTCAGGAGGAGACAGATGGCATAGGTTGTGGGGAGAGACACAAACCTGACTTTAGACTGGGGTGGGCAAACTATGGCCTGCAGTCCAGATCTGGCCCCTCAGAGCTTTGGATCTGCCTCACGGGATTGCCCCCCCCATGCTGCCACAGGCCTCCTGCTGCTCTCAGAAGTGGCTGGCACCATGGGGGGGGGGGGGGAGAACCAGAGGTCTTAGTGCATTGCCCTTGCCTCCAGGCACCACCCCTGCAGCTCCTACTGGCCAGGAATGGGGAACCATGGCCAATGGGAGCTTTGGGGGAGGTACTTAGGCATGGCAAGGGCAGCACATGGAGCCCTGTGCCCCTTCCTCCCCCAGGGGCCACGCAGGGACATGATGCCGGCTACTTCTGAGAGTGGTGCTGCTGCTGCCACCCTGGAGCTGCTTTAGGTAAGTGGTGACAGGCTGGAGCCTGAACCCCTCCTGCACATTCCCTGCCCTGAGCTCCCTCCTGCAGTCTGCACCCCAACCTCCTGAGCCCCCTGCTGCACCCCCTCCCACACCCCACACTCCCCTGCCCTGGCCCTGCATACAATTTCCCCACCCAGATGTGGCCCTCAGCCCAAGAAGTTTGCCCACCTCTGCTTTAGGCTGTTGGCCTATCAGGTGACCATCAAGGAGTGGTCAACAGTAAGTAGATAAAGTAGCCCTGCATACAGGCTGACTTAAGATCCACTTTCTCCAAAATGCTTTGCTTCTAAATACTATGCTTTAAGAAGTCCGTTTCATTACTACACACCACTGTCACAGGGGACTAGAATCCTAGGTCCTAGACACAAGTCAGACCTGCCAAGATAAAAATCATTGATGCATAGGGGACTGCAGCTGCAGCCTGGTGTGGAAATCAGGTGACTACATATCGAGAGACTTCAGTGTGAGGCCCCAGGGGGATGTACTTGAAGAAACCAGAAGAGAAGAGGTGCAGTTAACCCTGTAACTGACACCCAGGATTTGAAGGTTACAGAATTCTTGAGGACGTGGCACCTGTGATTAGTCTCAAAGTTGTGAAAGTTTAGAAACAAAATTATATCATGGCTCAATTATACTTTCTGCTGCCCTCCAAATACAGTGTGGGTGGGGGGTCAATATTAGCTGTGCACAAAAGTCTGAGTTATTTTAGAGTCAAATATAAAACTGCACCACAGAGCATGTTTGTTAAAATTGTGGATTAAGGATAAGATTATGTCTGAGGTCATGGACTGTGTCTTCAGAGATCTCCATGACATTTTCTGTGCCCAGCCACTGAGGGTGCTGGGAATTGTGCCCCCCTTCTGCTTGGGCTTTAGTCATTCCTCCCCGCAAAAAAAATCAGCTGTGCCCCCTCTCATTATTTTTAGTAAAAGTCAGACAGATCATGGGCTTCTGTGAACCTCTGGTTATTGCCTGTGACTTACTAAAAAAAGTGACAAAATCATAACCTTATGGATTATGGACAAGTGTAAAAGTGAAAGCTTGAATGAAGCATTTGGCAGTTTTAGGGACATTAAATCTAAAATTGAGCCTAAAGGCTCAAGTCCAATAAGAGTGTTTGCAATCCAAAAGGACAGGGGGAAAAAAAACTGGAGATACTGTAAACATTTCAACATTGAACCTGGAAGTGAAATTGACTAGACAGACTTGTCCAACCCAAAAAACTAAATCTTGAGACATTAGATTAAAAAAACAAAAACTGAGTTAAACAGGGAAATTTGCTGGTTTACAGGATAATGTAAGTTGGTGTCCCTTTGTCAGATTGGTTTCTGTACATGTTGACTCAGATCGCCAATTACATTTTTATTTCCTCCTGGCCTTGTGTTTTCCCCTACTGCCATTGCTCCCTCTCTTTGGTGTCCATAGAAGCAGTACTTGTCTCAGGCTGTTGCACAGCCTGAAATTACAGCATCATGTGTGGGCTCAGCATGTTTAATCACCTGAAACTCCCTCGCTGTGAAAGCAAATGCTGTAAGTCAGCCTTGCCTGATATCCAAAAAATTTACAACTGCTATCCTTAGGTTTGTTAATACCAATAAAAGCTACTCCTTTTGAAGAAAGCCACCATATAAGATTTTCTTCAGCAAGGGATGTCTAACAGCACAACTTTTACAGGGGGTTTTCAAACAAGATTTCAAAGGTCTCAGTCAATGAGATGGAATATGCCAGAGGCAAAAAGATAGAGTACTTCTACACTGCAGTAAGAGACCCATTGCCCAGGTCAGCTGACTCAGACTTCCAGGGATAAACATTGCAGCGTGGAGGTTTGGACTTGGTCTGGAGCCCAGACTCTGAGACCCCACAAGGGGGGGGGGGGGGGAGAAGGGAAGAGAAGAGAGAAGGGTCTCAAGCCTGGATCCAGCCTAAGCCCAAATGTTTACACTGCAATTTTTAGCCCTGCAGCCTTAGCCCAAGCCAGCTGATCTTGGCTCCAAGCCTCAGTGCTTTTTTTTTTTTTTTCCCCCAATTGCAGCGTAGACATTCCCTGATGGGAGAAGAATCTTACAAGGGTGAGGGAGAGTCTTTGCAATTTTAGGATGGGTACACAGAATGAGCAATTTTAGCAAGGCTACGCACAAACTCTGATATTAGATAAGGGTTGCCATACCCCATCCCCACCCTTGCCTCTCCCTATGAGGAACACCCAATGAGAAGCCTAGCCCCAGCTGCTTAGAAGGAAAAGGTGCTAGGATTCCACCCCCTCCTCCAATGTTATTCCTAGTCCTTGATAGCGCCTTCTCCTGGATTACCTCTAGTGAGAAGAGATTATCTTCCCCATTCTCCAGGTCCTTGAACTAGTGGGGAAGCTAATTTTAAATAAGTCCCCATCCCTATCCTTGTTCCCAGAATAAACTGCTAGGAAGTTTTAGGTTAAGTGTCAGCCTCACCAGCAGTGTTCTTGCTCAGTACATTGCCATGCCACCAGGTGGTGGTATTTTTCTCCTCCTCCTGCAGAACGCTTAAAGAGATCAGGTGCCAGTGGAATCTTCCATTCACAATGCACCCAATACCTGCTTTTTGCTTCAATGGGTATTCTACAAAACCCCTCACCTTAGTACCTGAGGTGACTCCACTTCCCACAAGTCTTCTCCCACATCTTGTAAAAGTGTTTCCTGAATGCATTTCTGGATCTTGAGACCAAGCAGTGAGTCAAGTTTACTGCTAATGGTGTTCTCTATGCAGGAAGATTTACCAGCATCACTCCCATGTGGGCACTTATTCTAGTACAAGAGTGGCCTTTTTTGGTTCAGCTTAAACACCTTCCCCAGAGACAAAAAAGTCATACTGGAATAAGTACTTACATGAGAATTATGCAGGTAAAGCTATATTGGTTTAAATTCACACCTTAGCATATTCTAATATCACTTGCCCAGATGGACAAGCCCTAAGGAAGGCCGAATCAGGACCAAACACTAAAATGACTGAGACTGAGCCCCTATCCATCCTTAAGGCTAGATTAGAGTTGTCCTCAGAGCATCACTAGGGTCTTGCCTATACCAGTTGGTATTACCACCATGGAAAATAGGATATCCCTTTCTAGATTAGACAAGGCTGCAGGAGTGCCAACATGAGGGTTAAAACCTGGTGTTTAGGTGGCGTTAGACAATAGAGTGTTCACCACCACCTGCCATGTCAACACTAGTTTCTTCACTAGAAGAAATTAACTGGTAGCATCAGTGGGAAAGTTTTATGAGTTGAAGGCTCACACTACAGAGAATTAAAGTTGCTGAGATGTTTAACAGGTGTTTATCTATTGCAAAGGAATTGGATTTCTTTCCAGTTTAGCCTCTAGATTTCCAACACTGCATAGTACCTTAAGAGTGGAAGTATGACAGAAGAAATTTCTATTTAACCTCTATGCTACAAAGGAGGCCCTAGAGGGTCTTAAAACTGTGCTGGCCTGCCTACCAATGACATGCATGGGTTGTCTACCTCTATCTTAAAGACTAGAATCCAACTAAGAAGTGAAACCTGACTGGAGAGAGAAATAAAGGTGATTCCTTCCATTTATGACTCAGGCCTTTGAGTTAAGCAAGCTATTGTTAGCAAAGGCATATCCAATGAGTCTTCAAGGGAAGAGACGGCTGCAAATACATATGAGTATTTCAAGAAAGCCTCAAAGATAGCATTACAAAACACTGAGGTTTCTAATGGTAGGAAATAGAAGATCTGATCAGTGTTTCCAAAGCAAATAAGGTACTCAGATCCACAGTGATGAGCATGGTACACCTAGACAAAAGTGAGGGCACTGACTCCTCTTCACATCACCTTCAAGTTACTCACTGTTCTCCCCTCCCTCTAACCCTTTTTAATTAGAAGAGGAAGGAGTTTGTCTGGGAAACAAATGTATAATTAAGCAGCAGTGGCTTTTTTTACTTGGGTGTCTACCTCTCATTCTACCAGTCTGTGGAGTAAGATACCACACCCTGATATTAAATGGTCTACCCTTGCTGCATTGTGTATATTCTAGAGAAGCCCTGCTCTGGGTCACTTGAACCAGGGGAGTTACTGCAGTATGAAGCCACAGAGGAAGACATGGACACTATATTTATTCAGAAGAGTGATCTTGTATCCTTCAAGGGATCTGGAGGCCAGCTATACAGAACTGAACCTGCAGCTACACCAGAAGAGTTACTACACTGACAGTTAAGGTTATTTGTCCTACTTATTTTTCCTGAAAGTAGTCAGGTTTGGAGCAAGCCACGGCAACTTAATGTGAAATGGTCCAGTGACATAAGATTAACATATCAGAACAAGGACAGCTGTAACTTCTTACTGAAAAGAAATCTTTAGCTTCAGAGTCATTTACTTTGTAAATCAATTTAATTCTATGCAGCTTTACTAATCTCACCCCACTAGCTCAGGTGCAGCAGAAGTGTGCTCCAATGCAAGACACTGGCAAAAAGCCAAAACCAAGCATTCAATTTAGCTAAATGAGAATGATTGAGACCCAGCCATAACAGAAGGCATCTTGTTCTTAGGTAACTAGCAGCTACCCATTTCTTCATTTGATTTTTTTCCTTCTAAGTCAAACAGTACTAAGATATATTTATTAACTGCATCTAAGAACTTGTACAATAAAAAATAAGAATGGAAATATTGTTATCCGGTCCCTTCCAAAGCCAAATAAACCAGCCTGTCTAAAGCCTAGTACACAAGTATAAAATGTACTGCTTAAAAATTGTAAGATATTCTGTAACAGAACCTTCATTAACACTTTCTGCTATATAACACAGACTACCAGGAATGCTTATTTTAAACTAGCCAAATTAAGCCTTGGTGTTTGTCAGTTCAGTTTCTTACTGCTTATATTTACAGGCCCAAATCAGCTCCCTCAAGCTTAATCACTCAAATCTGGTACCACAAGGAATTTGTAATGTTTTCCTAGGAAAACAGCCACCATTTGTCAGTAATGTTAAAAAACCTCACAAAAAACATGCATGCCCATCTCAAATCAGATGAATATTTCAGCTATTAGTATTAATAGCTAATTAAATATGGGTCATATAACCCAAACCCTAGAGAAAGCTACAAGTGTAGCTACATAAAATATTGTATTAGTCACTCCAAAGGATCTTTTGCATGGAGACTTGCAGATGCTCCAAGACCACCGGGCTGACTAAGCTCTGGTTCAAACACATTTGCAAGAAGGACTTGAAAACTTTCAAGCAGCATGGGCAGATGCCACTATCGGGCTACATGGAGGGCTGCACTCCATCAGGGAGTCCGAGAGGCTGAAGACAGGTAGTGTGCGCACACAAAGTGCAGTGCTAGTAGCGTGCCAGTTTCATCTTCTGGCCCTGTGGCTCCATTATCCATGGTGAGGCCTGTTACTTGAAACTTGGCCTGTAGCTACTCAAACTGCTGCAGTGAGACAGGAACTCAACTGCTTTGATCCCTACATCGTCTTTGAGGCAAACTGTTGCCATAAAGAGGTAATCAATGTAAAAACATCCCTTATAAAAATGTACGGAAAAAAGACCTCATTTACCATCCCCAAATAGTTTGTAGGGGGGGATTTATGTTGTAGTTTTGTACAAGGTTTACTTTAATCTTGTCTCACCGAAAGCTGCATTTATGAAGATTATACTGAGAGAATAGCTAGTGCTCCCTAAGAAAAGGTTCCCCAGTGACAAAACCCAAGGTCATGAGATTAGCTATAAACTGACATTTCTGTAGCCTTGACAAAGTCTTGCTTTCCTCACCATCACTGCAAGTATGCATTAGCAAAAGCACTGTTTGAGAAACAGCTTGCCTCATGTATAGAACTTTTCATTCCTGGCTGTAGAAGCGATAGAGCAGTCTCACAGGAACACTAGGCTAACAGCAACAATGACATCACTGAGGCAGATCTGTGCTGAGCAGAAAATGTAGCAGCAAAGTGAACCTTAAGAGCTGCTTGCTCAAAAAAGCACAAGATCAGCAAGGATGTCTGAATTAGGGAACATCAGGGAAGAAAATCCAACATGTGACAAAAACATGCTGTCTGTATTTCTTAGAAACCTACTGGTTCCTGTGCTTGTATGTTGTCTTGACTAGGTTTTCTTAGCCAGAGTTTAGAAATGTACTTGTTCCTCTATGACAGGTTTCAGCTTCCAATAAGTCATGCTTCCAACTGTTTAAAGATGCCCTATTCCAGCATTTAGCTGCAAGATAGTAGTATTTTATCAACTGTCAGTTTTAACTATGCAATTAACAGGACCAGACAGAAAATCTTTAAGTTGACCAGGCTAAATTTAAAATGGCTATTCTCTAAACAGGAAAAAATTAAGTTTAGCCTTGACAATAGAGGCAGGTGGCTAAGAGATCATTGTTTTAGAAGACCACAGATGGAAAGAAAGCACTAAACAATAGTTGACAGTAGTGATTACCAATATATTGTTGTGTTTGAAGTCAATGTTTTTACAAGTAGTGTATTCTTCATATGCCAAGTGCCTGTTCCTCAGGAAGCTTTGCCATTGGATAGCAGATTAGGGCACAGTTTTTAACTGTAAAGCCAGCGCCGGAAGATCACTACTACCACCACCACCAAAATGCATGCTAGGTTGTTTATTGTGCACAGCCATTAATGCTCTATGGCTTCTGCCAGTCATGTCAATTCAGAGTCTTGTACCTGAACTGCAACTGCTCCAGTGTTTGTCTGCACCATGCTTTCCTTGGTACAGGCTACTGAATTTAAGCTGCACTTGATGTTTCCTACTTTGGCTGCATAATGAAAACAAGCTTTTTAGGGAGAGGTGGGAAGAGTGTTACTTTCTGCAAGTCACAGCCCTGAGCTTTTTGACCTAGGAAAGAATTCTACCACTGGTAATGGGACCCAGTGATAAACACAAAGTTTTGGCAAAAAAGCCTGAGCTAGACCAGAGTCTATATACTGTAGGTTATAGACTAAAAGTTATGTCTGTACTACAGACACTATGCCAGTATAGACTGTCTATATTACGGCAGCATAGCTATCTATGCTGACTGAAGGGAGGTTTTCCAGTTGGTGTAAAAACACCATCCTTGAGCAAAAGTAGTTAGGTTAGTGGAGGCATTCTTATCGGTCTCTACCCTGGAGGTTAGATCAGCATAGCTCTATCAGCCAGGGGTATGACTGGGTAGGAGGAAATAACCAGCATAGCTATGTTGGACTTTAACATTGAGTGTAAACTTCACCTTTTAACAACAGATTCCAAAATAGTTTAATTAAACTGATGCACTTTTGTATAGTTTGGGCTTTGACTATAGGCTAAAGTTTCTTGGCATCCTGCTACACAGTAATCCACCACCATTCTAGAGGATCAGTAGTTTTTTTTTCCTTGCATCTTAGTAGTATGGTGGCATCCTTTGCCTTATTCCTTAATCTTTAGTTTTAGACCAGGCTTTGTAGGCCACCTACATCAAAACAATTTGGGTCTGTCAGAACAACTGCTTCCAATAGCAGTTAAGTAGGCAGTCTTGTGTACACCCCACTTAATTGCATCTTACAGTGTCTTACCTTTGGACTGGTAAAGTTTCACAGCATGACATTTGCAAATATTCTGCAACTTAATTTTCTAGGAAGAGACATTCTCCTCTACCCCAGGAGGAGAGATAGAGTCTAATACAAGTTAGAAACTGAAGCTATCTATATCGTGTCACACAACAATGGGCTCTCCCCAAAGAAGTTTTGTCCATAAATTTGTTCCCGACAGGTAGTCACATGAGACGTCCACACAAGACGATGTAATAAAAATTGCTACTGAAGTTCAGAGTCCAAAAGCACTCTTGTCCTTGGACATTTGAGTATGGTCCAAAAGCAAATAGGCATTGAGCTACAGAACCCACTTTGACTTACCAAAGAAACACACCAAAAACCCCAACAGCTGTGGAGAATCTAGTTAGATTTATTTCAGAGCTGTTCCAGTGTGACCAGTTACATTAGTGTATTTTTAAGCCATGCTTCACAATATCTAGTGTTCTGCCTTAAGCATCTTTGTAGATTAGTACTCTAGAAATAACAATCTGTTATATTGTACTTTAAGAATTTGAGAAGTGTTTCTTGATCATCCTAATTGATTACAATTTCTGAAGATCTTCATATATTAGATTCCGCAGTTGCAGTAGATTACTTGTTGACAAAGCTAAAGACTGTTGTATGGCTTTACAACTTAATCCAATCTTGTACCTTTCTGAACTAGAAGCCTGGAATGGCATTAGACTATAACAGTGCATGTGGAAGAGAAGTTTGGGATTACATTTTAAGTGCTTAAGCATTATACTTTATTAGGAAAAGTTCAGAATGCAAAGTATCCACCAAATCTAGACAAAGTATTATTAGTTTGTTGATAGCAAGTCATGTGTTTAGTCAGCTGCTGAAGTCACAAGGGAAAGACAGAATATGCGTTCTTCCTATGAGGGCATGGCAGAACTACTGATTTAAACAGTGAATACACAGTAGCCTACCTACTTTAACCAAACTTCACTCCAACAGATTATAAACAAGAGTTAGTACACTCCAGACAGCCATGCTTAAAGTGCACAGGCCAAGCTGAGATGTAAAGCATTTAAATCAAATACTAGCTGTCTTGGCTGTAAACAAGAGTTCTATGTTAAGTATCAGGGGTAGCCGTGTTAGTCTGTATCCACAAAAACACCAAGGAGTCTGGTGGCACCTTAAAGACTCCTAGTTCTAAAATTACTTAAAGCCATAACCTGACAAATGAATTCAGATACTCTAGTAGAGCGGGTTGGGTTATGTACTTTTTTTATTACCCCATCTACATTTCTTTATCAAGTAAGAGATTGAGTTGCAATTTGCATAGCACAGAAGAGTTGTTAGTGTTTGGTAGCAGTTCACTATAGACACATTATGGCAATAGAGTTGTTAGTGACATAAAAACGGATATTTCAGTCTTATTTAAGTCTTTAACCCTTATAATTCTCATACAAAAAGCTTCCTTCTTGTTCGGGAGGAATTTGTGACACCTTGTTTTCAGTTGACATGTTTGCACACAGTCCCTTATGTTATAGCAGCTTTGTTCCACCAGGAAAAGTTTTCAAAAAGTTATGCAAGGGAGACAGTTAAACATGCTGGCCTTTGTTTGACTCAAGTTTTTATGTCTTACCAAGGCACTTTGTCTTAAGGAGTTTTAGACATGTGTGTGTGTATACACACACTCCAACTAACTAGCCTTGAGCTAAAAAGCTAGTAACAAGTCAGTATGATCAGAATTTGTTTTAAGATACAGCTAAACCAATACATTATGCTAGTAGTTAGGTATTCATTCATATTTAAGTCCCTCATTAACTTAACTTCTATATATTTTAAAAAGTTTAGCATTGCATCATGCTTAATTTACCCCCATAAGATACTATTGCAGTCTACAGCACTTTAGCATCTAGTTTAATTCTTTCTATCATTGGATCAGTCTTTACACATGCAAAGAAGTTACTTGCACAATAACTGCCAGCCTATTCAGCTATCTGTGTTGTCCTGTTATTAATTATACTAAGGGCAGTCTGCTAGTAAGATAATTATGTCCACTGAGTAATATTTCAAGCAAATTATAGTATTTCTTTATGAAGATCACATATTCTTAGCCTCTAGCTGTCCCCCTCTTCTCTCCAGAATCTTTGCAGGAATCTGATGACAAAATATGGTAGCTATGTGTGACCAAAGAGGGGGGAAAAAAACAAACACACCTTTCCTATCATAAATTTCATCCTGAATCCTAATTGAGCTCTTACTGATTTTCATGGAGACCACAATACACATGAACAATACAGACAGCTAGAAAGGCTGAAGGGATAGCCTCTTCCACAAAAAAGAACTAAACTTAGCTACAGCATCCATATTGATCAGGAAAGGTTTATATCCAAAACATCAGTTTTCTTATTAGTGATTCTGAAGCATTAAGAAAGCTTCATTGTTACACAGGAGGACTGAGAGAAAGAAATTCTTAAGCCTGTCTCAGTCCTCATACATGCCACTTCTGTCAGCCCCACAACGCCGAGCTCAGTGAGTTCTCAATCACGCAAATCCCAGTATCAGGGAAGAGCCCCTTCCTCTGGCACAGCATGAGACACAAAGGAATAAGCTTCCGGGTCCATCAACTCCCACCCATTAGTCCCCGCAGCTGGGAAGAGAAAGCCCCCCCTCACAGGCCCGCTCCCCCTCCTACTCCAACAAGGGAGGAGCCCCGCTGCCACCGCCTCCCAGAGCCCCTCCTCTCGCTTTAGAGCTAGATACCGGGACCTTCTGCCTCTCCGTCCTCAGAGAGAGTAGGGTGGAGCCGGCTGCCTTCCCCGAGGCTGAGAAGACTTGGGGGGAGGGAAGGGGGGGAAGGGGGAGAGAGCAGCTGCCCCCCCCCGCCCGCTCCGATTCGGGGAGCGAGCTCCGCTACCTCCTTCGCTCGCAGCGCCGGGCCGACGCTCCCGGCGCCAGCAACACACTGCCCCCAACACAAACCCCGGCGAGAGCCCGCTGCCTCTGCCCAGTCACAGCCTCCCCGCCAGCCCCTCCCAAGAGGGCCCCCTCCAGCCTCCGTCGTCCCCCCGCACAAAGCCCCAGTGCGAGCGAGGGGGGAAGCAGCCCGTAGGCCACGGTCCTAGGCCCACCTCCCTGCCCCGGAGGGAAGAGAGCCCCACAGCCCTGCCAACTCGGCCACTCACCGCACTCAATAGCCCCGCGACACCTGCTCCAAGCCTCGCTTCCTCCTCCGCTCCCTTCGGCTCCGCTTTAATGGGGCCAACAGCCTCTCCGCTTTCACTTCCGCCTCTCCCTGGCCAGCTTCCGGTCACGGGACCATCCAGCGCTGCGACGTCAGCACGCACGGGATAGGGCGTGGGGCAGTCGCCCGCTGGACCCGCGTCACATGTCCAAGCACGGTCGTCTTGGCGTCACCTGGGTGGCCATCTTGGATTCCAGGCCCTTGAGTGGAGCGTCGGAGTCAGCCCCGCCTTCTCCGTGTCACGTGCACATCCTGGGGCCTGGGCCCTCGGCGAGAGGCACGTGGGTTCCCGCGGTGCCCTGGAGCCGCCCGCCCGAGGGCATGGTCCCGGCCCAGTGCCCCGCACGGCTCAGCCCGCTGTGGCAGGCCTGCCCGGCACGGGGTTCCTCGTCCCTTCTCCGGCGGTGGGGGGGTTTGGCCCTCCGGGAAGAGCAACCACTGCAGCTTTTGCAAGGGCCTGGGGGAAGTTGAGGGCCCAGCTACAGGGGTGCAGTCGCACCACCATAGCTATAGTGGTATCCCTGCCCACGTGGATGCACCCCGAAATGTGTCCGCCCAGGGGTAGTTACACTGCATAACTAGGGCAGTACCAGCATGCTGGTGAATTTCCCTCTGTCACCAAGCCTTTAGTCATTGGGGTTAAGGGCACACTAGAAATACCAGGGTTTAGGCTCCTATTACTCCCCACCCCGTCTCGATTTTCTACACTTGCTGTCTGGTCATCCTACCATGGATAGATGAGTGACCAGGCAGATTAGTGGGATAGAAAAGATGGATAAGGACAGATATGATGGATAAAATAGATACATCCACACTGTTAATTAGCTGATGTTTATACAGTCCTTTGAAAGTCTCATGTATGCATCAGCAATACAATTATATTCTGCAATAATACATTGCATGCCCCTCATTCTATCACTTGCTCTTTTTGTTCCCTTTTTACCCTTTTCACTCCACCCAAGCCACATGACCATCTCTCATCATTATGCTTGTCTCCCACCCTCATCAGCTCTAGGCTTTCCTCCACAGGGGCCCCCAACTACTGAAACTCCTCCAAGCCTGCATGCAACCACATTCAGTCTCCTCAAATCTCACTTTTTTCAGGGAAGTGTGAACAAGTTGGGTAATTGAGAATTATCCCCTTCAAAATCTCATCCAAACAAAAATCATACAACTAACAAGATATGTGCAAAATGTCACTGTGATCACTTGCTTTTCATTACATCCCATCTCTCATCATTTGTATGCAGTTCTCTATATAGGCTCAGATCTAGGTTTATGTGAGAATGGGATCTCACAGCCTGATCTAGCCCACTGCAGTTTATGCAAGTCTTAATGTTGACTGCAACAGGAGCTGGATCAGCTTTTTAGAGCAGAGGATGGGGAGTCAGGACACTAGGTTCTATCCCTGACGTGTGAGATTGTGCAAGATCTTCACCTCCTCTGTGCCTCAATTTCTCCATCTATTGAATGGTATTAATTATACTGACCCTTCACACAGGGGGATTGCATTGTTTAATTTATTCATGCTTATAAACTGCATTGAAATTATTGGATGGAAAGTGCTGGACAATGTGTTGTTTATTATGATGATGCTTCATAGAACAAAAGAAGAAAGACTTAGGGAAAAGCTCAAGGACAGAACTCATGAAGGTGCATCACTGCTTTGGCTGTGGTACTCGTGCCATCCTCTCTGTGCAGCCGAATTATCACAGAGTCCAGACATGCAGTGGCTACAGCATTAAACTGGGGCACAGCATTCAACATCTCCACCTGTATGTTTCCTGAAAAAAGACCATAAAATGCTGGGTGTGCAAAGAACAGACATTACTGACAGGCTATAAGGTGCTGCTCGCCCAGTTCTAAAGGTTCCTTTTTTTCTATACAGTACTCAGAGGAGCTAGATTCAGTGTTTGAAAATTCTGCCTTCTGTGGAGCACAAGAGTTCTGGCAAAAGTGCAACACATTTATTTTAAATGGGATATTTTTCTTATGCATCGTTAGAGAAAACCTAACACAAGGCTGGGATGTTGCTTTATTTCTTCCTTTGTATGATCAGCAGCTCTGCCATGCAATATTCTCTTATCATGTTTTGCTAATCCCTGCAGGTAATGCTTTCCCTCATCAGACTAACATGGCCCAATCCTGCTCCCATTGAAGTGAATGGGAATTTTGTCATTGAGTAGGATATGGAGCTGTATATGTAAGGGCCACAGCTTGCTGCAAACATCACAGTTACATTGAAAGATAGAAAAATCAAAGAAGAAAGATGCAACTATAAAGTCAGATGCAGGTATGGATTGAAGCCTCATGATTATTCTATGTGCATCATATTGACACCACCTGTCAATGAAAATGAAAACAAGTGTAGGTTAAAATAAAAAGTGCAATGCAGTGGAAATCCTGATAAGGTGACTGGTCAGCACAAATAGTTTTCATAGCCTATTAGGAAGTCAGTGTTTCTTGACAGACCAGTTTGTTTGAGAATAAACAAAATCAAAACCTTAAAAAGTGGATCATTTTGAAACCAAATGTCAGTTGTTTCCAGGTAAAAATGTTATTGGGGAAATCAGTGGTCTCACAGGGGTTAGTGGATTTGTGTCCCTTTTAATAATTGCCTGACATCTGGTTGTCAATTTCACACATCAACACACTCCATACACTAAATCCCTCCACATTAGGAAATAAGAATTCCTCCACCATTGTCCTGTTCCTCATGTGACAAACAATCCAACTTCCTACTCCAACTAAATATAATAGTATGTGAGATCCCTTATAATGCCTCCTTCCATGCCTTTTGTTTCAATATGGCTCCTCCTTTTTCATGCTATACAAGATAGTTCATTCTCTCCATTTTAGCAATGCAAATAAGAGTAAATGTATCAATACAATCCAATTTATGTAAACCAGACAATGTAGACAATGTGCTATTTTTTCTTGGAGGAATGCATATGTGATGGAATGCACCATGTATTCACACCCTGCACACTAATCTTTGTACAAAATATGCCTTGTAAAGTATACTTTGAAAACTGAATAACTTGTTGGTCAATAATATGGCAAAATGTATGTAACAACATTACATGTAAAGTTATGAACATAAGATGAAATCACGACTGAAGTGTGTTTACCAGACAAGTCTGGGAAGTAGGTTCACCTGTTTCTCAAAGACAAAGGACAAGTTTGTCTAGTTGGATGTCATCAAAGCTTATGGGCCGTCACCTATCAAGTGGCCATTCTTTGGCATTTAAGGGGGGTAAGGCAAGAGACAAACAGATCTGCAGCTTAGCAAACAGAGGTGAACAGCAACTGCATAACATCTCTTCTCCCACCAGACTCCATATCTCCTTGCTCTCAGCTGAAAAGAATTTTATCTAGGGGTCACTCTCAGGAAAATGCATTTTCAAAGGGTGACTGAACTATAAAAGTGAAGGGCAAAAACACCTTGAGTTATTTCTCCCTGTCCATTTCTCTTTTTGCAACTAAGAAGACAAAAGAAACAGCCATTGGGCCTTGGGAGTAGATCCAGACGTAAAATTTGGTCATCAATGCTACTGAAAAACTTGTGGTAAGAATGCCACCCTGACCCAAGTCTAGTTTGTTAAGTTTAGTAATAGGAAGTATTTTATCTGTATTTTTCTTGTAACCATTTCTGACCTCAAAGCCTCATTACTTGTACTCACTTAAAATCTTATCTTCTTTTGTTAAATAAACTTATTTTATTCTTTAATCAAAACAATTCCAGTGTTGTGAACTGTGTAGGTAAGTCCATTTAAAAGAGCAAGTTGTATCTTGATCCTTGTAGAGGAGCAAGAGACAGAATATATATGCTCTGTCCACCACAGGTCTGGACAGTGCAGAACATATGTTTTTTGGGGAAAATCCAGGACTGGGAGTGTGTTGGGGTCATCCTGCAGGTGGTAATCGAGACTGGTGAAAGCCAGAGTGTGATGGGCATGTATTGGACAGGCTGCAACTATAGATAGACACTCAGAGTATTACCTGCATGCTGGCAGGCTGTTTATGAGCTACCCAGGTGGGATCTACTGCAGTAAAGCATTGTGAGGCACCACAGGTTACAGGGCAGATGGTGACAGCCCCCCCCCCCCCACTGGTCTGGATTGCACCCTGGAATGTCATAGCATATTAGAACATATTCAATGTTTTAATAGAAGAATCAGAAGAAAAGTCCATCTAAATCTAATCTTATCTCAATATAATGGACCAGTCCCTGTTGTATCTTGAATTCCAATTCATGACATGGTATTAGACATTCAGTTGGTGCTTTTGGCTGTAAATCTGTTAAATTCTCAGTGGTGCCTGCATTTAGTGTTAGGATATAGATATTCAGGCCTGTCTGTAAAGGCCTGTACTCTAAGAATTTAGATGTATTCTTATCACTTGGCTAGTTATAGAGATATAAAAGAAAGAATCAAAATCACTGTCTGCCGGTGTAAGGGCCTTCTCTTACTGTGACAGTCTGCGGCCCTGTTCTTAGGCTAAGGCCTTTGGCTAAGCAACTGAGGCAGCCATAAACTGGGAAGCGACCAGTCACATCCTCACATTCCAAACTAGTCACATTGAAATAAGGTGCTATTGGGCTGTTAGGAATACAATACTGTCCTGATAGTGCCTTTCACCTCCAGAGAAAGGGAAGTGCCTAGAAAATGTAAAAGGAAACTTAGTTTGATAGCATCCTGTCTGGCAAGAACGCAGTTATCAATAGCTGGGATGTGAAATCCTCACTTCTGTATTGTTTTGTCACTTTGCTATTGTTTGTCTGTATAATCTCTGTCTGGTTCTGTGATTGTTTCTGTCTGCTGTATAATTAATTTTGCTGGGTGTAAACTAATTAAGGTGGTGAGATATAATTGGTTACATAATCATGTTACAATATGTTAGGATTGGTTAGTTAAATTTCAGGAAAATGATTGGTTAAGGTATAGCTAAGCAGAACTCAAGTTTTACTATATAGTCTGCAGTCAATCAGGAAGTGGGTGGGGGCGGGGTGGGGTGATGGGAACAGGGAATGGGAGCAAGGAAATTAGAATCATGTTTGGCTAAGGGCAGGAATGGGAACAGGGACACAGGTGTAAGGCTCTGTGGTGTCAGAGCTGGGAAGGGGGACACTAAGGAAGGAAACTGGAATCATGCTTGCTGGAAGTTCACCCCAATAAACATTGAATTGTTTGCACCTTTGGACTTTGGGTATTGTTGCTCTCTGTTCATGCGAGAAGGACCAGGGAAGTAAGTGGGTGAAGGAATAAGCCCCCTAATATTTATAATGCACTTTTCATCATAATATTCACTTTACAAATACTAAATAATTATTGTTTGTATAAATTGTTTATTAACTTTAAAATAGATCTCTACAAAAAACTACAACTAGATACTCAGGCAATGCTAGATAGCATGAAGCTACAGTTTAGGGGCATTCCACAGTTAAGATCTGACCTTAAACAGGGAGTGCAGATTAAGAGTCCAATTCTGGACCCTAGTTCTATAACACAGTCTGAATGTACAAAATTCTGAGGATTACAAAGATGCTGGCCTACAGTTAGCCCATGTCTGGGCACATGCTACATATTTTATCAAAAGACTGGATTAATTCTGCTCATTTTCATTTTTTTTCTCCAGAACACACTAATCCGCCTTCCTTCAGATGGCTGCAATCCTTTGCTTCAGTACATCACTGAATAGCTTCTCAAGAACTTCCCTGGATGTTTAGCCTGACCCACCGAGAAGGAAGAGACAGACTTGTGGATTGTGACTATTGGAAATATTCAGCACCAGCTAAAAAAAGATTTAACCTTTCTCAATGAAACCTCACTCCCCTCCTCCAAATCCCTCCTCACGACTCACTTCTCTTGACTAGCTTTCCAATGCTAATCTCAATTCCACAACCTCTACCCTCTGACTGACTTCCTCAAACTAACATTATAATATTTTAACTTTCTAAAAAAAAAAAAGAGGAACCAACAAGATATGAACACAAGATCTCTTACTTTTGTAACTCTGGAGTCGTCTAGTTTTCTCCCAACACAATCCTTTATTTGTCATCCTTTGATTCATTTTGGCTAATCGAAGCTGTGACCTCACTAGCATATTTCTTAAAAATCTTCCAATGTTGCATTACCACTTATGCAATTCCACTGGTGGAACCTACTGTAGGTTCGTCACCTTCCTTTTCACCACCATATTGTCCAATCCCTGCTTGCCGTATGAATGCAGAGCTAGTAGTCAGCACTAGTGCTTTCAGTGTGGCTACCATCAATGGATCTACACTGGGCTACAACAACAATGGCAGATTTAAGTGAAATGCCTGTGGACATAAGGTTTTAGGATCTGGGCTAGTGTGGTTTTGAGTACTTATTGCAAGGTGTACAATGCCCTCAATTCCAATTGACTTCTATAGCAGTGAGAGTTCTGAGTACCTCATAGGGGCTCCTTACAACCTGTACACCTCAGTTCCTGTCTTCTCGATTTGTCTGTAAAAGTCATGACCATCTATCCTGCTGTACGGATACTAATAATAACAGAATATCCTCCCTTCTGGTCTCAGCTTGATGCTTGTTACATTTCTCATTGCGGTCTTTATTGTTTGTGTCATATGTTCTGTTAATACACGTATCCTTTATTCATGGAAGATCTCTGGACTTGTTCATAGGTATCTGACCACTTGTAATAAGTATATAGGTTTCAGAGTAACAGCCGTGTTAGTCTGTATTCGCAAAAAGAAAAGGAGTACTTGTGGCACCTTAGAGACTAACCAATTTATTTGAGCATCTTATTATTTTTTTTTAAGAGACTAACCAATTTATTTGAGCATGAGCTTTCGTGAGCTACAGTTCACTTCATCGGATGCATACCGTGGAAACTGCAGCAGACTTTATATACACACAGAGAATATGAAACAATACCTCCTCCCACCCCACTGTCCTGCTGGTAATAGCTTATCTAAAGTGATCATCAGGTTGGGCCATTTCCAGCACAAATCCAGGTTTTCTCACCCTCCACTCCCCCACACAAATTCACTCTCCTGCTGGTGATAGCCCATCCAAAGTGACAACTCTTTACACAATGTGCATGATAATCAAGTTGGGCCATTTCCTGCACAAATCCAGGTTCTCTCACCCCCTCACCCCCCTCCCAAAAACCACACACACAAACTCACTATCCTGCTGGTAATAGCTCATCCAAAGTGACCACTCTCCCTACAATGTGCATGATAATCAAGGTGGGCCATTTCCAGCACAAATCCAGGTTTTCTCACACACCCCCCACCCCCATACACACACAAACTCACTCTCCTGCTGGTAATAGCTCATCCAAACTGACCACTCTCCAAGTTTAAATCCAAGTAAAAAGTCTCTAAGGTGCCACAAGTACTCCTTTTCTTTTTGCGAATAAGTATATACTGTTCTTAAATCCCTCACTCACTTAATATTTTTTCATCCTAACCCTTAATGTTTCCCTATCAGAAATGAATTACTGCTGGGTGATGGTTACTCTGGAGAGTATCTACTCCAAAAGATTGAAAATTTGGCACATCAGACATTCTCAATTTAGTTTCTTCTTCTAGGAAATGTCCTAACAGAAAGAACTTAAAGAAGTGAGTTTTGGGGATATTAAATTGTTCTCCAATAACATTACATTGACAAAGTTTGAATCCTAAAATCTTTCCACTGTCTAAAAAAATTTCCCTGGAAAATTTGAGAAAATTGTATTATATTATTAATAATGTATAGTGCTTGAGCACTTGACACCAAATACTGACAGCAGTTCTAATCACCTTATCTCATGTCAGATCTTTTATTCATGTTTCTGTTAATGTAGTGGAAGTGTGATAGGGTGAGGAAGCAATTATTAGCTGATAGAAAGGGGAAAGAACATACTTTCCTAAGGGGAGCTGCTGGCTGCTCAGTGTATCAAAATCAGGCTACTTATTCAGGGCCCTAAATATGGACTTAGAAACCTAAATTTAGGCTCCTCCTTTTGAAGATCTTGCCTGTCAACTCTAAATTTCTCTGAGCAAACCAAATACCCAAACAGTTATACTTACCTGACATTCATCTCAGTGGAAGTCTCTCCAAAGGTTTTTGAGACACATTTACATAGAAGAGTCACCACTGACTGGAGTAAATGATTTTTAGGAGTATGTGTAGTATCTAAAAGAGAGCATTTAACATATAAGAGTCTATCATCATATAGATCATATATATATACATCAGCATATAGTGAAATTATTAGGTTTAGATTTCCCAGTGCAACACATTGTGATGGTTTCCTGTCTTACACTCTCTTGTGTGCCAGAGGTTTTAGTAATACAGCAAATTAGGGTGAAAGAATTACACCCTTCCTTTACACCCCATGCTGAATATTAGATAATTAATCTTTACAAGTGCCTAGGAGCTACTTTACAAATGGGGAAACAAAGTCACAGAGAGGTGAAGTAACTTGCCTGAGGTCACACAGTGAGTCAGTGGCAAAGTCAGAATTAGAACCTTGGAGTTCCTAGGCCACATCTGTCTAAATATAGACACTTTGAAAAACTTGTATATGAATACAGGAAGTCATCCAGATAAGTACACAGGTATTTGATATGGTGTATTTGTAGACATTATTACCAAATGTGTATGCAATAAACATGTAAGTAGGTGATGCTTTTATAAACATAGTAAAGGGCATTCTTTTTCAGTAAAGTGTTTGCTATTGCCGCAGGTAACCTATGTAGTAGATTCTGCCTGTTATTGTTATATAGCACTGTAAGCAGACATGATATTTACAAGGTAGGGGTGTACATATTTGTTCAAATTCTACATGATGGGGGCCAGATAAGTAGACAGATAACACAGAGATAATGTACCAAGTCCTTGCCCCAAATAACTTACAGTCCAACAGCTCAAATGGGTACAAGACAGCCCAAGGTAATATGGTTAGATAGTACATACTGGAAAATAAGAAAAGCATGTGGCCATTGTAACTGGAATGCTTTGTGTGATGGGTGGATTGTGTCATGTTGCTATTGCACCCAAAATGTTTTGTGTGGCAGGTGGAATAGTCGCATCACCACTCTTAATTGGAATGTTTCCTGAACCAGGTGGATTGTGTCATGGTGCTGTTATACCCAGAATGCTTCATGTGACAGGTGCATTGTGCTATGTGACCACTGTAAATTGAATCTTTCATGGGACAGGTGGACTTTGTCATGTTGCTATTCCTTAATAACAGTATTGATTTTGTCATGTGAGATCACAGTCTCAGTGCTGAAAGGCATCCTTTCAGAGACTATGAGCTGAAAAAAAGTACCTTGGAGATTCCCAGAGGTGCACTATATGGAACAAACTCTGTCCTTAGATACACACATGCAAGTCCTGTTGAAGTCAGTGGGAATTGCTAGCAAATCTGAAGGCACAATTTAACCTCCCATACTCAAAATACCTTCCTGACAGGTTCAGCAAGGAGAGAGAGGCTGCAATTACATGCCATTGGCCATGCATACGTGTCCAATACCTATCTGCCATTGTTACACTGCAGTGTTTCTCAACCTTTTCAGGTTGTTGACTACTTATACGAAGTCAAAAATGTTCACAACCCCCTTACATTTGCTATAAAAGTAAGAGCAAATAAGGTGTCGGTGGTAATAATGATACGCTTGTGTCATTTATTTGTGTGTGTGTTTCGAACGGTTGAAAGAGATTACTTGGTCTTGAAGGTAACTCAGTATTGAAGGTAACTCAAGAGTGTACGGGGACTGTGGGGGTGTGGGTGAGATATTCTTTGCTTTAGTTTGTAATACATTTTTCAGTGCCTTATTGCTCCCTGATTGCCTTTTCTATCCCTCTTTGAGGTCATGACCCACTGCTTCAGAAACACTGATCTACCAAGTTGAAGTGATGCTCTTTGAAAAGCTGCTGACTTATTAAACATATCTGTTAAAGGTGATCTGTAAGGCTTCAGTTACTACATGTCAAAACTGTAGTTTATGGTTCCAAATTGCTGACAAAATCAATAAAATACATTGAAAATTATACTTCTTTGTTCTCCCTGTTTGTTTGGGTGGAAAGATATCCCCTGGGATTTTCTCCTTGTTTTCCTTTCCTTTCCTGCTGTCAATCCAAGAGCAATTAGGCTCTGAAAAGTGCCACATCCAGCCCACATCGCCCAAAGGACAGCCCAAAGAATGCAGAATATGGGGAACATGCCACATGGGAGCATCTTCTGTGGAGTCCTGCCTACTGTCTCATTGTTGCAAACAATGGGGTTATCCTAACAGCCCTTCTGTTACCTTGGATCAGTCCATTGACCAATACCAAATGCTTCAGAAAAGGACAACACAAACTTCACGAAATACATCTGTTATCAATGTGGCAGTGGTATAGGTGAGTTGTCCATGATGATCTCCACACCTGCAAAGACAAAAAAAGAAGACCTTTTTCTGGCACTCAGTTTTGATTTTCACAGCCCATCAACAGTTTCTGTAATCAGGAAATGGTATACGACACTCTGCCAGTGCCAGACAACACTGAAAGGTGGCTTGTGTACACAGAGAGTTAACACTCTCCTGTTTCAGAGTAACTTTCCACAGTATGCATCCGACGAAGTGAGCTGTAGCTCACGAAAGCTTATGCTCAAATAAATTGGTTAGTCTCTAAGGTGCCACAAGTACTCCTTTTCTTTTTGCTCTCCTGTTTGATAGTCTCTATGGAATCCTTATCAGACATTTGACATGACTCAGCCAAGTCTCCCCCAGGAGAAGGGTTATTGCAGATCACGAAGGACAAACATATTGATAGGACCATGAAGAGGTCTTCTTGGCAAATAGCCAGGCTCAGTCCAGAGGTTTTAATTGTATACCTTCATAGGAACTAGGTCTCCCTTTCCTAGCGAAATATAAATAATTTGAATGGTACTATCTAATAAATCCACTGTTTGTTGCTTCCAAATAACGAACAACACACTACTTAATAATCTGGCATGAATTTCACATTATCTCAGTCAGACTTAAAACAGTACAGCCACAATTTTCCTTAATGAGACCCAAAGCAAGTCAATAACTGTAAGTGAGTTAACTACACCCTCTCTTTCCTGCTGTAAAGAAACCCACAACTTTCTATGCAGTCCAGAGTAGGTTTTGCAAGCTTGAGCATCCCTTACAACATTCTGGTTAGGCACAGTCCTTGCCAACAACTATAGCCTACTGTAATGCATTAACAGCACAGGTTTGCCACCCTCTTTATATCAGGGGTTATCAAACTGGGGATCGGGACCCCACAGGCGGTCGCGAGGTTATTACATGGGGGGTCACGAGCTGTCAGCCTCCACTCCAAATCTTGCTTTGCCTCCAGTATTTACAATAGTGTTAAATATATAAAAAAGTGTTTTTAATTTATAAGGGGGAGTTGCACTCAGAGGCTTGCTGTGTGAAAGTACAAAACTTTGAAAACCACTGCTTTACATGCATATGCTGTGTTCCAAGGTAAATACAACAGCAACCTCTTGTCCTTCAACAAATATAAAACTATGACAGATGAGAGTTGTTCTCTCAATGAAAAAGATTCCATTAGAAAATGGAAACTCACATATTCCACAGAAAAACAGAATAGTGTAGCAATTGTTCCACAGGCTTTACTAACAAGGAAGGGTTGCATTTCTGGGACTGCATTAGCTGTGAACTGTGATCTGGCATCCTAATTTGCAGGATGTTAAAGGATCAGAAAATAACCAATTTGAGCCATCAAGCAAAATAAACACAGCAATGTTTGGCGCACCACATTCTTACATTAAGTTGTCATGTTGTTATACAGGAGTTTGTCTTGTCAAGCAGGGAAAAGTGGCAACCCTCATTACTTCTCCTCTTGATAGAGGCATTTTTGCTCTGCCCTTTCTCTAAGGAACAAGGGCCCAAATCTTCAAAATATATTTGGCCATCTAACTTGATTGATTTCAGTGGAAGTTAGGAGCCTAATATCTCTGAGGATCTGAGCCAAAATCTTTCCCTTGCAATGTTGTAACACAATGATGTTGAATCTAACCTGAAGTCACATTGGGCTCTCCAAACATCCTGAAAGTCTGGCTGTTCCGAAGACCTGTGAAATCAGTACTGCTCTGCAAAATTCAGAACAGTGTACTTGGACCCAAAATTTGAACCATTTAATGAGCAAGGGGTGTGTATTTAGGAAGTAAATAGTTCCCCTGCCCAGCCCAATTTCCTGCTCCTGTTTTGCATGTGTAGTGGGAAGTTGCGTATGTTTAGAGCCAGATTGACTATGTGTATATACATATTATAATTTATGAGTGAATGCACTGAAAACTGGTAATTCACATACCACTTGTTTAGAACAAAATACCTGCAGTTCACCTCAACTTTTCAAAAGCACAATAGTAATTAGTGTTTGCAGTGTTGCTGTAGCCAGTTGGCCACAGGATATGAGAAAGACAAAGTAGGTGTGCTAACACTATTTTTTTGGACCAACTTTGGTTGGGGGAAAGGACAAGCTTTCAAGCGCCACAGAGCTCTTCTTCAGGTCTGGGGAGGGTAGGTAACTACGAGCCAGAGTGTCCAAGCTAATGACAAACTGGGACACATTGTTAAGCATAAAGGGTTCAAACGTGCTGTAGGAAACCACTTAAAAATGAAGTGGGCAATTGAGGGTTAGATTGTATTGAGATTTGTAAACCATAAGGATGGGAGGAGCGAAAGGCGGGGAATCAACCTTATCAGACTAAGGGCTGGTCTACACTGGAAACTTACATCCCCCTGGTGTAGACAGTGCTAGCTCGACGGAAAAATTATTCCGTCAGCCTAGCTACTGACTCTTGGGAAGGTGGATTACTTACATCAGTGGGAGCACCCCTCCCGTCGGCACAGGTAGTGTCTACATTGAAACACTACAGTGCTGCAGCAGTGCAACTGTGTGACTGTAGCGGTTTAAGTGTGACTTTTGTTGGCTTTAAAAGACTTTAGTTTTCATTTCTAATTACAGAAGGCTTAGAACAGCTTACCCTTCAGCACCAGACCTGAAGAAGAGCTCTGTGTAACTCAAAAGCTTGTTTCTTTCACCAAGAGAAATTGGTCCAATAAAAGGACTTGGTGGTGATGGGGGACCTCAAGTACCCAGACATCTGTTGGGAAAATAATACAGCAGGGCACAGATGGTCCAACAAGCCTATGTGCCAACTTTTCGTTTTCCCAGGGGGTGATCCACCCCCTCCCCCCAAGGCCCTGTACTTGCTCCACCAATTCCTGCGCCTGCTCCATCCCCAAAGTCCCACCCTCACTCCACCTCTTCCCACTCCCGCTCCACCCACTCCCCGAGGCCCCTGCCTGCTCACTGCCCTCTGCCCTCCCTCAAACTCCCTCCCAAGCCACCGATCAGCTGTTTGGCAGTGTTGCGGAAGGGCTGTTTGGCAGTGCCCCCAATTAGCTGACCAGGAGTGCTGCCAAACAGTTGTGGGGGGTAGGTTCTGAACATCCACTATTTTTTTCCATGGGTGCTCCAGCCTCAGAGCACTCATGGAATCAGCGCCTATGACAACAAGTTCTTGAAATGTATTGGAGACCATTTTTTATGTCAGAAGGTGGAGAAAGCGACTAGGGGAGAGGCTTTTCTAGATTTGATTTTGACAAATAGGGAGTAACTTGTTGAGAATTTGAAAGTGCAAGGCAGCTTTAGGTGAAAGTGATCATGAAATATTAGAATTCATAATTCTAAGGAATAGTAGAAGGAAAAACAGCACAATAAAGATAATGGATCTCAAGAAGGCAGACTTTAGCAAACTCAGAGAGTTGGTAGGTAAGATCCCATGGGAAGCAAGTCTAAAGGGAAAAACAGTTCAAGAGAATTGTCAGTTTTTCAAAGAGACATTATTAAGGGCACAAGAGCAAACTATCCCACTGCGTAGGAAAGATAGGAAGTATGGCCTGGCTTAACCAGGAGATCTTCAATTATCTGAAACTCAAAAAAGAGTCCTACAAAAAGTGCAAACTAGGTCAAATTATAAAGGATGAATATAAACAAATAACACGGCATGTAGGGACAAAATTAGAAAAGCCAAGACACAAAACCAGATTAAACTAGCCAGAGACATAAAGGGTAACAAGAAAACATTCTACAACTACATTAGAAGCAAGAGGAAAATCAGGGACAGGGTAGGCCCATTACTCAATGAGGCGGGGAAACAAATGTGGAAATGTCAGAAGTACTACATGATTTTTTTGTTTAGTTTTTCACCAAAAAGTTTAGTAGCAATTGGACGTCTAACATAGTGAATGTCAGTGGAAATGAGGTAGAATCAGAGGCTAAAATAGGGAAAAAACTAGTTAAAATTACTTAGTCAAGTTAGATGTCTTTGTCACCAGGGCCTGATGAAATACATCCTAAAATACTCAAGGAGCAGACTGAGGAGATATCTGATCCATTAGCGATTATTTTCAAAAAGTCATGGAAGACAGGAGAGATTCAGAGGACTGGAAAAGGGGAAATATAGTGCCAATCTCTAAAAAGGGAAATAAGGACAACCCAGGGAATTACAGACCAGTCATCTTAACTTCAGTACCTGAAAAGATAATGGAGCAAATAATTAACCAATCAATTTGCAAACATCTAGAAGATAACAAGGTGATAAGTAACAGTCACCATGGATTTGTCAAGAACAAATCACATCAAACCAACTTAATAGCTTTCTTTGATACGATAACAAGCCTTGTGGATGGGGGGAAGCAGTAGAAGTGGTATATCTTGACTTTAGAAAGGCTTCTGATACTGTCTCACATGATCTTCTCATAAACAAACTAGGGAAATGCAATCTAGATGGAGCTACTATAAGATGGATGCATAACTGGAAAACCGTTCCCAGAGATGTTCCCAGAGAGTAGTTATCAGTGGTTCACAGTCATGCTGGAAGGGCATAATGAGTGGGGTCTCACAGGGGTCAGTTCTGGATCTGGTTCTGTTCAATATCTGCATCAATGATTTAGATAATGGCATAAAGAGTACACTTATAAAGTTTGCAGATGATACCAAGCTAGGAGGGGTTACAAGTGGTTTGGAGTATAGGATTAAAATTCAAAACGATCTGGACAAACTGGAGAAATGGTCAGAAGTAAATAGGATGAAATTCAATAAGGACAAATGAAAAGTACTCCACTTAGGAAGGAACAATTAGCTGCACACATACACACATAGGAAGGAGTACTGTGGAAAGGGATTCTGGGGGTCACAGTGGATCAGAAGCTAAATATGAGTCAACAGTGTAACACTGTTGCAAAAAAACTGAACATCATTCTGGGATGTATTAGCAGGAGTGTAGTAAGCAAGACATGAGAAGTAATTCTTCCGCTCTACTCTGCGCTGATTAGGCTTCAACTGGAATATTGTATCCAGTTCTGGGCACCACATTTCAGGAAAGATGTGCAAAACTGGAGAAAGAGCAACAAAAATGAGTTAAGGTCTAGAAAACATGACCTATGAGGGAAAATTGAAAAAAATGGGTTTCTTTAGTCTGGAAAAGAGAAGATTAAGGGGGGACATAACAGTTTTCAAATACGTAAAAGGTTGTTACAAGGAGGAGGGAGAAAAATTGTTCTTCTTAATAGGACAAGAAGCAATGGGCTTAAATTGCAGCAAGGGTGGTTTAAGTTGGACATTAGGAAAATCTTCCTAACTGTTAAGGTAGTTAATCACTGGAATAAATTGACTAGGGAGGTTTTGGAATCTCCATCACTGGAGATTTTTAAGAGTTGGTTAGACAAACACCTGCCAGGGATGGTCTAATACTTAGTCCTGCCACATGTGCAAGGGACTGGACTAGATGACATCTCAAGTCCCTTCCAGTCCTAAGATTCTATGAAGATATTACCTCACCCCCCTTGTCCATCTTCAGCATCTGATATTTATAGATCTGACAAAACGAGGATGAAATTGAAGCCAGATATTAGAAGTGAACCATGATTAATAATTTCTCTTTTTTGCATTAATTTATAAAAGCGAAGGACTAAATAGCAGTGGACTGGATTGGTACTGAGCAAGCTTTCAGCACAATCCTGATGTGCATCACCTCTGATTATTCCACTCCTAGACCCCAGCTTAGCCAATGCACCTGAGGCCAGACCTGCAGCACTCCCTGCTATGCCAGTCTTGGAACCCTCATTCAGTTCTGTGGATGCCCCTCAACCCTGATCTGCAGCCCTTCAGCTAGCCCAGTCCAGGGCAACCCATGCAGTGATTTAGCAATGCATCCCCGACACATTTTCACTTACAGCTTGAGTGAGGATTTGAGCTTCCGAGGAGCCCAAACCGAAACTTGGCTCTCAACTCAGATCACAGGAACTGGCTCTAAAGCCAGCCCCAGCCTGGAGTGCAGAGGTTCTTGGGCTGGGCTCGTTACAGAGATGAGTTTGCCAGGCCAACTTGGACCCAGAGTTTGAGTTTGGTCCCCTGCCAAATTGGAGCCTGGCCTCCAGCGGAGATAGGGCTGGTGCCCTGGCCCTCAGGGCTTGTTATTCCACAGGAGCAGGGGTGAGTCACTGCTTAGCATAGCTGGCAGGGATGTGGGGGGTTTGAGATGCACCAGGGGCAGCCCAAGTGTCCTTGCCTAGGGCAGGGGAACCAGCCTGGGGCCACTGAATTCCTGGCAGGGAGGGGGCCCAAGAGGCTGGTGTATGCCAGGATCCATTATCTGGCATCACAGCTTCTCTCTGCCCTCCTGGGCTAGGGGCTGAGCCAGGCAGCAACTGCCGGCCAGGCTGCAAGGGAGCCCTGCTGCCGCTGGTGGTGGCGCTCGGCAACTGGCAGCCCCACAGCCCAGGGGGCAGAGGCTCCTGGCAGAGAGATCTGTGGGTGACACAAGTGGGCCCCATGGGCAGGGGACATGGGTCTGTGCTGGGCAGGCTGAGCACTCGGGAGCCAGGCATGCTCCTGCTCCAACCCGAGTCCTGTGCGTTTTGGGCAAGGCTCTGCAGCAGGGCCAGAGAGGGGTGGAAATGTGGGTGGGCCCCAAAGTATGGTGAAAAGGCAATGACCTATCTGTAGATGTGGGGGAGACCGAACAAGTCCTGCATGAGGTGGTGCATCTTGGTGGGAAGTGGGGAGGGGAGGGGAATGGGGTGGACATGGGGAAGGGACATGTTCTGGGTGGCATTACTGTTTCTGGAAATGGCTGGGAAGTGTCTGTCCCGGAGTAAATCCCTGCTCTGTCCCTGGGGCAAGTCTGGGGACGTGCAGACTGACACCCTGGCCAGGCTGCACCCTGCACGTTGTGGTTAAGAGGATGTTGCCCTTTTCTCCCACCCCCAAACTCATGGACAGGACTCACTCAGGAGCTAGTCGTAGGATCCGTTCAGTCCCAGAAGTCGGACAGATGTTCCTTCCTGTCTTTGCTCCACATCTTCCCCTCCAGCCATACTGCAGAGCAGGGCAGGGACATCTGCCACGGCGGGAGTCTGGCACTAGGACGGGACCAGAGCCCTGGGGTATGTCTACACTGTAGCTGGAAGTGTGATTCTGCTTCCCTATGGGAATAAACAGACACGCTAGCTCTGCTCCAGCTAGTGCTATAAAAACAGCCGTGCACTATAGCCTGGAGTAGCCCAGATGGCAGCTTGGGCAACCTCCTCCTGAGTACAAACCCACTCAGACCCCCTGGTAGGTACTCAGGTGGCTAGCCCGAACTGCTGCCCATGCTACTCTCAGGCAGGCTAGCTCAGGGATGTGTCTGTCTCCCTAAGCTTGGGAAGCACACTCCCAGGTGCAGTGTAGACATGCCCTTGGGTATGTTTGCATTTGAGCTGCAAGGGTGTGATCCCCAGCTTGTGTAGACATACCCATGCTAGTTCTGCTTAAGCTGGTGCCTAAAATCAGAATTGTAGCCACGGCAGCATATACCTAGTGTACCGCCCTGAGTATGTACCTAGTGTCCTTGCTGGGCATGCATTCAGTGTGGCTAGCCACAGGCACTGCCAGGGCCACATTCTATTTTTAGTGAGCTAGCAGGAGTATCTCTCTGACATACCCTCTGGCTAGGATATAGGTGGCTATGCCCCTGCTCTGCATCTCTCTCTGCTTCAGTTCCCCCTTCTGTAAAATGGAATGTGTGATGTGACAGTGATTGTTTGCAGAGTATTTTCAGGTGTCAAAGTGCCAGTAATAATCACAGCCTCCTTCCTGCAGCTACGCTATTCACGCTACAAAAGAATGAGGTGGCCAAAGATTTGACCCCCAAACACCTGACACTCCTCTTCCCCTCTCAGGCACCCCTCAACATACACATAGTAGCAGTCTGACACACACACATACAGAGCCCATGAGCCCCTACACCTTTCCCCTCCAAATTTGAGTGAGTGGTGTTGCAATCTAGTGCACAGTGTTGCCACACTACTCTGGTTTGGCCCAGCCAAAAAGTGGTCCCACTATGCTCCCTTCCTCACCCCTCAGTGCTGCAGCCTGTTGTAATCCCATGACACAATCAGAACTCTATTCAGGCCCCTCTACCCAGAAAAAATAAACTTTGGCCTGATTCTACAATTGGATTCCTCCTAGCTTTAACTGAAGTGGGGCTCCTTGCATGCACAATGCTATGCAGATCAAATTGCAGGATTGGTGCCAGTGTTTTAACTGTATTATATATATAATCATAGAATATTAGGGTTGGAAGAGACCTCAGGAGGTCATTTAGTCCAATCCCCTGCTCAAAGCAGGACCAACACCAACTAAATCATCCCAGCCAGGGTTTTGTCAAGCCAGGTCTTAAAAACCTCTAAAGATGGAGATTCCACCACCTCCCTAGGTAACCCATTCCAGTGCTTCACCACCCTCCTCATGCTTCCAACAGCAACATCCCAGGCAATGTCTCTCTAGAGCTCTTTCCACTGCATAAATGGCAGTTCCCTGAGCTCTAGTCTATACAGTGAGTTAAAAGGATACTGTCAACATAAACCCCACACTTCTTGCTGTAAGTTTTTACCTACCATTGTTATAGTCCCTGTAAAATATTGTTTGTGCCTAGTACTGCGACAGAAAAAGATTACAGAAAAATAATCCCCCCCCCCTTCAGTTTGGATTTTTCACATAGCAACGGGGAGGGAAAAACATTTTTAAATACTCCAGGAAAATGTGCTTTTAAAACTACAAAAATTGTGAG
Organism: Lepidochelys olivacea; assembly: GCF_965140295.1. Classification (NCBI taxonomy): domain Eukaryota; kingdom Metazoa; phylum Chordata; order Testudines; family Cheloniidae; genus Lepidochelys; species Lepidochelys olivacea. The sequence continues at coordinate 24,025,102 of NC_140417.1, read as the reverse complement.
GGAGACTCGGGGATAGGTACCTGAATCAACTTTACCTTTTTTGTTTTGTTTTGAAACTGACTAGAGCTCAAGTTGATGATGTCCCTTTAACAATATCCTTGTGTGATTTCAGCATGAATTTTCAGGATACAGAAGAAAGCACTGTATATGAAATCCTCAACAATCACACTCCATGCCTGCCACTCCTGTGCATTTCTCATGAAAATCAGTGACTAAGCCAAACCAAAAACCTACATGATGTTTTGATTGGCTAAGACTCGACAACTGGATTTGCTGACTGGCTGAAAACTAGGGCTGTGAAAATATTGAAACTCAGAGACTGGGGTTTTCAGCAGCTTTTCAAAGGTCTTGCCTTCCTGTTGATTTTCAGTAAGTTACCAAACAAACTTTGCCATTGGTTGACCAAGTCTTACCTACATTCTCATTGGTGGATATTTCAAAACCTCAGAAGGCCTTAATATGGGCTAGAAGCAAGGAGATGTTTATTGCTAACTGCTACTGACAGATCCCAAAGGCTGCTTTGCAGTATAACACTGTACATACAGTAAACTATTAAAGTCTAAAGCAGACTATATTATTAGCTCAGAGAGCAATACAATTACTGGTATTGCCAACATCACAGAGTAAAAAATATTTCAAAGTGCCATTCACAAGTAGCAAACCAATAGCAACACTCCCAATGACTTCTTAGGTGTAGGATTGGGCCCAGTTTTAAAATGTTGATCACCACTGATCCAGTATACTGTGCTACTATTTAGTGTGTCCTCCTTACCTAGACTGTTGAAAGAACAAAACATTATGCAACGAGCCATGGGTATTTCTGGTGTAACTTCACTGCAGTCAGTGGGCTTACACAAGGGACAAATTTGGTCCTGTATGTTTAATATTTGTGGACTTCAACACAGTCCTCCAGTTTTTGAGTCATCTCTCCTAAAAGGGTAAAGGGCACAGTTACACTGGGGGTACAGTACGATTTTGGTTCTTTAATATTCTGGATGGGGTAGTACTTAGTCCAATTTCATCACCAGCAGGATTATTTGTCGCCAATGGGAATAAAATGAGGCCCATGATAATGCTAAGTCCATCAATTCATTTTTTCTCAGTATATCACAGCACCTGCGCCCCACCACCCAGGATTATTGATCACATGCCACAATCTAAGAAATTTTATCACTTAGATGGGAGATTTCCAAGGATAGCCCAGGAGCACTTTGAAGTAATATGGGTAACACACCACGTGGTGCTCTTCCATCTCTGCAAGAAACTGATGCCCCAGCCTGGTGTGAGGGACCACTGTATTGCTAGATTGGTCATCATCTATGCAAATATGATATGAAAGAGAAGCCAGGCCACTTATTCTCTAAACTCTCTCTCTCTCTCTCTCAGGGGCTTTGGGAGGATCAATGAGCTAATGCTTGTACTGACTTTTGAAGCTTAAAAATGTCAAGTCTTGTGATAGTCACTAAGCTCTCATGTCATTTTGCACCAAAATATGGGTGTTAACTATAGAGAAGCTACATGAATATAGGAACTGCCATGCCCAATCACACCCATGGCCCATTTAATCCAGTAACCTGTCTCTGACAGTGGGCAGAATCAATCTTCAGAGCAAGTTGCAAGAAATCCCACCATAGGCAGATGAGGGGTTTCTGACCCCCACAAGGTCTCATCCTAATCCCTAATAGTCTGAGTGAAATCCTGAAAGAGGAGGTTTTATCTGCTTGCTGCTACTTTGTTAGCATTAACTGTTATAACGCTGGATATCCAAGGGTCTAATCCTGGCTGTCACTCACTTCCTGCGTGATCTTGGACAAGTCGCTGCATCTCTTCAAAACAGATTCTGTAAAATAAGGGATCCTACCTACTGCAGAAAAGCATTGTGAGAATTCGTTTATGCAGCTGTAAAATGTTACTGATCTAGAAGTGCTAAGGAGTAGCTGTATTATTATACATCCTAATCATACTCCATCTCAGGTAATTACTATGGGCTGATCAAAATTCCCCCTGCAGTTTCATCGGGATACAGGATTCTTCTTCACTTCCTGTCCAATACCTTTGTAGCACTCTTGTGTGACTGTTAAACAAGTGCCTTATTCTACCCTAGGGTTGCCTTTATTTCAATAGCATGTGGACCTATTGGATCTTCTGTGGTGTAGTCAAGTATAGTTACTACAGAGCAGTTTGAGAGCCTTGGCTAAAAGGTGCCAGAGAAGGGCAGAGTATTAGCATCATCGCTACATTGTCATCAGCGTTGGGGTTTTTGGACAAGACACTTCTTATGCGTTGCATTGTTTTTACAAAATCCAGCTCCTATTTTGAATGAAACAAAACTTTAAAAACAATGAACTGACATAATTCCAGGACAGGTGGGAGATCCAGAGTGATCCAGGCTACGCACACACCTGGAGATGAGAGGGACAGAGTGCTCAATATTCAGCATTTAAAGTGTAGTGATGCCTTGCCACTGGGCATTTCTCTGGCCAAAGAAAGGCCAGTCAGGGGCTCAAAGGGGATTAGGATGTGACATCCACAACGAGATAGTGTCTTGTCCTGATTCTGATGTGTGGACTCTGAAGTCGTTTGCTAAACTCTGGCACTCTTCTGGCTGCATGCAGGATTTATAATTCTGGCCACAGGCCACTTGTAGTACACAGGCTTCTGAAAGGCTCCCTCGTGACAGCAGGGTACAGCTGCTGTCTCTAGTCCATGAATAAAATTGGAATTTTTGCTATGGTAACATGGAGGAGATTTATTCTTAGGGATTAATCCTGCTTCCATTCAAGTCCCTTGGGGGGAGACTTGGGTCCTAGGGTCACTCAGAAGTACAGCCAAAACCCCCTTATTAATCTAACATCACTCAGAGAGAGGACAGCACTGACGATGCATGCCTGCGCCTGGCCTTTCTGTAATGCTTTGTCACCAGCCATCTGATTTTCAAAGCACTTTTAACAAGCAACTAACCTCCCACTCAGTGCATATTATCAGCACATCTGCTGGGACTCTTTTCTTTGCTCCTTGACTTTATTTCATAAATTTTAATCCAAAACAGATGATTTTAAGGTGACTCCCATAGTACAAGAAAGAAAGAGGGGGAAGCAGGGCAGTGTCTGGTCAGGGATAGTAAGGCTGAGAAATCTGCAACTATGCAAACATGCTCTAGCAAGGAAAACTTATCTGATGCACTATTTGGCAAGTGACGTATAATGTTTTTTATTTTAAAAAAACAGCCTCTCCCTTCCTGTGCAAGTGCAGTATGTAAATTACTCACAGACACAGTGAGTAAACCCCATTCTCTGATGCCCTGCATTTTGTGTATTAATTTACATATGTGCAAGAGGTTCCAATGCCAGAAAGGTGTCATTTTAAGTCAATGCTGCACAGGTGTAAATGACTACACAAAGTGCAGAGCAATAGTGAATTGGGCCGACAGGGCCACACTGATCCTTGATGCAAGATCTCTGAAAACAACTCGGTCACACTAAGAATGAATTAGGTCCATATCGGCAGGATTTAATCTTTTTAATTTGCATCAGAGGCAGCATTAATACTAATATTAAAGTGTGACTTAGTGATTTAAATTAGAGATGGGCCAAAGGCCAGGATCCGAACAATGGAGTCCGATCTGAGTAGCACCTTGAAGCTATAGTACGTAACATCTGATTCTGAACACGTCAGACTTTGGGATAGTTCAAATTTGGATTCGGAATTTGAATCTCCAAATTCAGTAGGGTTGATCTGGGGTTTGGATTGTGCCCATTCAAGAGAGAGAACTTTGGCTCTGGATCCAAAGATTAAAGATGGGGTTTTGTTTGGGCTCATCCATCTCTAATATACATAGAAATGTTAATTTGCTTTTGTAGCAGTGAAGGTCCTATGTTGGAAGGATGAATTGTTCCTCGGAAGCCGGGTGGATAGTGACTGGAGCTGGAGTCACTGAATCCACAGTTAAGAGCGGATTTATTTCAGTTGAAACGGAAGCAAAAAACAGAGATTTGGGCTGAGGGCCAGAAAGGTGAAATGAGAATCTTGAGCAGATTAACTTTCAGAGGAAAATAAACTGCATGCATATAATATCACCATAAATCATCCGCAACTCCCAAGAACATCAGCCAGGCTGACAGGCCTTAAATTAGACCCAACAGCAACTTTGTTTTGGATCCCATACATCACATTTCTGCACCCCATGATCCTCCTGCTCTGTTCTTGCTTTCCCAAAGTAGGAAGGATGATCCCATTTACAAAATTACTGCTCTCGGATGGCTCTGGAGAACAGGGGCATGGTAAGCAAAACTCATCTGAATTGTTTAGGGAACCTTATGTATTTCCTTATCTGGCCTGCTCCCCAGAGCACAAGAGGGGAGCCTGAGACTGCATATGAGACCAACCCAAATTATGTCACGTTTTTGTTGCTGGTATTGTCCAGAAATGTCACGAGACACAGTGACAAAGGTGTGGTCTGTCCGGGCTGCATGTCTGAGGCACATTGGCTGGCCTGGGTGAGGGAAGCTGGCCAATCCTATACTTGTTCTGGTGTTCAATGTATTCAGTATCCAAGGCTGTCAATCTTATAAGTTTCAACAGCACTAATATCAAAGTAAAGTAAAAATATTGAGGTAGCATGTTTGGTAAGAAAAAACATTGTTTAGGGATCAAAAGCATGGAGGTGGCGGAGAATTAAAAATGGCTCACCCTCCTATTCTGTACTAGAAAGGGCCTCACCTGGAATCCTGGATCTGATCTAATCTCCCCCAAACTTCGGGAGAGTTGCCTCCAGATCTAAACGTTGCAGTTTAGGACTATCTTTAGCTAACACCCTTCTCATATTTTGCAGTCTCAGCTCAGATAAATTAGGATTTATTATTTGTATTATGGTAGCACGTAGGGGCCCCACTCTGTTAGTGCTGTACCAACAGAACAAAAAGATGATTGTTGCTCCATAGAAATTGCAGTCTAAGGCCCCAATCCTGCAATCACAGTAAAAAATGCTAGTCTCTTGCCATTACCTATTTTAGGTGCTTATTATATAAGGTGCCAGTCACCCCAGTGCACTGTTAAAGCAGTAAAAAATTTACTGTTAGAACTTCTCTTTGCCTGGGTTAAGACAGCTGTGGTTACTATGTCTTTGACTGTCTTGGATCTTTCAAACTTCAGCTTTATTTCACCATTGGTTAAGTTATTGGCTTCTTTTTTAAGCACTAGCACTAGGCAATTTTGCTCCCTTTAAAGAACATATATTTTGATTCAGTTTAAACTTTCCTTTGGTATTCTCTTTCTCCTGGATAAACAAAATGTCACATGCCAAAAAAACAAGGCAATTCTCAACAGGTACAGCTCATAAATTCAGAATGGAAGATACAGTGAAACAAGCACCAGAACCCCATGTAAAGAGCATCATAATCATATCCACACCCGACAACTAAAACCCCTACTCAGAGCCAACGTTCCCTCTAATTTTTGACAGGCTGTGTGCACAAAAAATTTCTTCTGGGCAAATTGTGCTTCTGTGCAAATTTTTGTGCGCGCTGTGTTTCGCTGTGCGTGCGGGGTTTAGGATCTGTGTGCGCGCTCACAGCTTAGAGGGAACAGTGCTCAGAGCCCTCCAGAAACACCTTCAACACTACTTTCCATTCCTTGCCCTCCCTGATAGCCACAGAACAAACACCCGATTTCCTGCACCAGCCCCAAAACACATCTTCCCTGACTCCTGGAAAACATAACAGCCCATTCCCCTGCTTCAGCCCTAAAACACAATGCTTACAGCTTCATGGCTGATTTAGGGTCAAATCTCTGGGGACGGTTTCCAGCCAAAATCTGGCAAAGGCCGTTGAGTTGTCTCAGCTCTCCAGCTGGGCTCATCAGTCTATTTTAGCTATTCTATTTTAGCTTTTTGTCAACTTTCACAATATTGTTACAAGGCCTGCATTATTTGGTGCTTTTCGTAAAGCCCCAGCTCCTGGAATCCTGCCATTACATGAGAATCTCAGCTGTCTTTTTCTTGTCCTTCCAAGTTTCTAGCTCCCATGATTATAGAGAAAAGAGCTTGAAAACATGACCCAGTGGCATCCAAAATAGCTCAGAAACTGGAAAACAAAAAGATATTTTAAAAATCTCATTATTTTAAAGCCAATCTTATTTTTGGGCCCAACTAATTAATTTGCAGCTAAGGGTTAGTGATATTGACAGCAGTGTTGCCCGTTCTTATGATTTTATCATACCTCTTATGATATTTGGTGGTTTTCTTAAAGCCCCATGTCAAGGTTCCTCCCCCACTCTGAACTCTAGGGTACAGATGTGGGGACCTGCATGAAAAACCTCCTAAGCTTATCTTTACCAGCTTAGGTCAAAACTTCCCCAAGGTAACAAATATTACCCCCGTTATCCTTGGAATGGCCGCTACCACCACCAAACTAATACTGGTTACTGGGGAAGAGCTGTTTGGACGCGTCCTTCCCCCCAAAATACTTCCCAAAACCTTGCACCCCACTTCCTGGACAAGGTTTGGTAAAAAGCCTCACCAATTTGCCTAGGTGACTACAGACCCAGACCCTTGGATCTTAAGAACAATGAACAATCCTCCCAACACTTGCACTCCCCCTTTCCTGGGAAATGTTGGATAAAAAGCCTCACCAATTTGCATAGGTGACCACAGACCCAAACCCTTGGATCTGAGAACAATGAAAAAGCATTCAGTGTTTTACAAGAAGACTTTTAATAAAAAATAGAAGTAAATAGAAATAAAGAAATCCCCCCTGTAAAATCAGGATGGTATATATCTTACAGGGTAATTAGATTCAAAAACATAGAGAACCCCTCTAGGCAAAACCTTAAGTTACAAAAAAGATACACAGACAGAAATAGTTATTCTATTCAGCACAATTCTTTTCTCAGCCATTTAAAGAAATCATAATCTAACACATACCTAGCTAGATTACTTACTAAAAGTTCTAAGACTCCATTCCTGTTCTGTCCCCGGCCAAGACGACTACAGACAGCCACAGACCCTTTGTTTCTCTCCCTCCTCCCAGCTTTTGAAAGTATCTTGTCTCCTCATTGGTCATTTTGGTCAGGTGCCAGCGAGGTTACCTTTAGCTTCTTAACCCTTTACAGGTGAGAGGAGCTTTCCCCTGGCCAGGAGGGATTTCAAAGGGGTTTACCCTTCCCTTTATATTTATGACACGCCCCCCAAATCTCAGCTAGGGTGAAACACTGGCTGGGATTTCTTCCTGGAGCTCTAGGAAAACAGAGTTAATAAGACACATGCATCTCTAAATATACTACCAAGTACATAAAGACTAACAATATATTCCACATCTCAAGGACGATTTTAACCAGTTGATTCTGGGAAACTTTCACGGGAGAGTGCATCAGCCACTTTGTTAGAAGCTCCTGAGATGTGTTGGATGTCGAAATCAAAATCTTGGAGAGCTAAACTCCACCGAAGAAGTTTTTTGTTAGTTTCTTTGATGGTGTGAAGCCACTTTAGTGCAGCATGGTCGGTTTGCAGGTGGAAACGCCGTCCCCAAACATATGGGCGTAGCTTTTCCAGAGCGTAGACAATGGCGTAACATTCTTTTTCAGTGACTGACCAGTTGCTTTCCCTCTCAGACAGTTTTTTTGCTGAGAAACACTACAGGGTGGAATTCTTGATCAGGTCCTTTCTGCATTAAAACTGCTCCCACACCACGCTCGGATGCATCTGTGGTTACTAGGAACGGTTTGTCAAAGTCTGGGGCCCTTAGTACAGGGTCAGACATGAGTGTCGCTTTAAGCTTGTTAAAGGCCTTCTGACACTTTCCGGTCCACTGAACAGCATTTGGCTGTTTCTTTTTGGTTAGGTCTGTCAGTGAGGCAGCGATTTGGCTGTAGTGCGGTACAAATCGTCTGTAATAACCGGCCAAGCCTAAGAAGGATTGAACCTGTTTCTTTGACTTTGGGACAGGCCACTTTTGGATAGCATCCACTTTGGCCTGTAGGGGGCTGATAGTTCCTTGACCCACCTGGTGTCCAAGGTAAGTCACTCTGTTTAGGCCTATTTGACACTTCTTAGCCTTAACAGTTAGTCCTGCCTCCCTTATGCGCTCAAGGACTTTTTGTAGATGTTCCAGGTGGTCTGCCCAGGAATCCGAAAATATGGCCACATCGTCAAGGTAGGCGACTGCATATTCTCCTAATCCCGCTAGGAGACCATCTACAAGTCTTTGGAAAGTGGCGGGTGCATTTCGCAGCCCGAAAGGGAGTACATTAAATTCATACAGCCCGAGATGTGTGATGAAGGCTGACCTTTCCTTGGCAGATTCATCTAGCGGTACCTGCCAGTACCCCTTGGTTAAGTCCAAGGTAGAGATGAACTGGGCCCGTCCCAGTTTCTCTAATAGTTCATCTGTGCGTGGCATGGGATAGTTGTCTGGGCGAGTTACAGCATTTAGCTTACGGTAGTCCACGCAAAAACGTATTTCCCCATCTGGTTTGGGAACTAGAACCACTGGAGATGCCCATGCACTTTCAGAGGGGCGGATTACACCCATCTGTAACATATCCTGGATCTCCCGTTCTATAGCAGTTTTAGCTTGAGGAGACACCCGGTAAGGCTGGACCCTAATTGGGTGAGCATTACCTGTGTCAATGGAGTGGTATGCCCGTTCCATCAGTCCTGGGGTGGCTGAGAACGTTGGCGCGTAGCTAGTGCACAGCTCCTGGATCTGCTGTCGCTGCATACGCCCAAGGGTCATGGAGAGGTTCACCTCTTCCACACCACCACCACATTTCCCTTCGTAGTAGACACCTTCGGGCCACTCAGCGTCGTCTCCTCCCTGGGCTGTAAACTGACAAACCTTTAATTCTCTGGAATAAAAGGGCTTTAGAGAATTAATATGGTACACCTTAGGCTTTCGGTTGGAGGTGGGGAATGCTATGAGATAATTAACAGCTCCCAGGCGCTCCTGGACCGTGAATGGCCCTTCCCACGATGCTTCCATTTTATGGGCCTGGAGCGCCCTTAAGACCATGACCTGGTCTCCTACTTTGAAGGAACGCTCTCTGGCATGTTTATCATACCAGGCTTTTTGCTCTTTTTGAGCATCCTGTAAGTTTTCTCTAGCAAGGGCTAAAGAGGTTTGGAGGGTGTTTTGTAGGTTGGTTACAAAGTCCAGAATGTTAGTTCCTGGAGAAGGTGTAAATCCCTCCCATTGCTGCTTCACCAACTGCGATGGCCCCTTAACCTCACGGCCATATACAAGTTCAAATGGGGAAAACCCTAAACTGGGATGTGGTACAGCTCTGTAGGCAAAGAGCAACTGCTGCAACACTAGGTCCCAATCATTGGAGTGCTCATTTACGAATTTACGTATCATGGCCCCCAAAGTTCCATTAAACTTCTCCACCATGCCATTTGTTTGATGATGGTAAGGAGTGGCAACCAAGTGATTTACCCCATGAGCTTCCCAAAGGTTTTTCATAGTTCCTGCCAGGAAATTAGTCCCTGCATCTGTGAGGATGTTGGAGGGCCAACCTACCCTGGCAAAAATGTCTGCTAGTGCCTGACACACACTTTTAGCCCTGGTGTTGCTTAGAGCTACTGCTTCCGGCCATCGGGTGGCAAAATCCATGAAAGTCAGTATGTACTGCTTTCCTCTGGGTGTCTTTTTCGGAAAAGGACCCAGAATATCCACAGCTACTCGCTGAAATGGAACTTCAATGATGGGGAGTGGCTGGAGAGGGACTTTGACCTGGTCTTGGGGTTTTCCCACTCTTTGGCACACCTCACAAGACTGGACATAGGTAGAAACATCCTTGCCCATTCCCTCCCAGTGGAATGATCCCCCCAAACGGTCTTTGGTCCTGTTCACCCCAGCATGGCCACTAGGGTGATCATGGGCTAAGCTCAAGAGCTTGGCCCGGTATTTAGTTGAAACTACCAACTGTCTCTGAGGATGCCAGTCTTCCTGGTGTCCACCAGAAAGAGTTTCCTTGTATAAAAGTCCTCTTTCTACAACAAACCTGGATCGATTAGAAGAGCTGAGAGGCGGTGGGTTGCTCCGTGCCGCCGTCCAAGCTCTCTGGAGGCTTTCATCTGCTTCCTGTTCGGTCTGGAACTGTTCCCTTGATGCTGGAGACATCAGTTCCTCATGGGATTGTGGACCTAGGCTTGGTCCCTCTGGAAGCGATATAGGGGATGGAGCTGTTTCTGTTGACTGTGAACCGCTCTCCGCTGGTGCACTATGTTGGGATTCAGGCTCCGGCTGAGCCTCTTGTGTAGGGTTATCGGCTGCTGCCAGTTCAGGTTCGGTGGGGCCCTCTGGTGTTGAGGTTGCAAGTACTGGATTCAGTGCTGACACGGGGTCTGGTGTTGGTTGTTCGGCTGGTTCCGGTTCTGGGACTGGTTCCACTACTGCTGTTGCAGACATTGGCCTGGGGTCCAGGTCCATCACCTCTGACTGGGTCCTGATAGAAGTTTCCGGAACAGAGCTAGGCCTCACGGCTTGTTTAGCCTGGCTGCGGGTGACCATTCCCACCCTCTTGGCCTGCTTCACATGATTGGCCAAGTCTTCCCCCAACAGCATGGGGATGGGATAATCATCATAGAGTGCAAAAGTCCACATTCCTGACCAGCCCTTGTACTGGACAGGCAACTTGGCTGTAGGCAAATTGAAAGAGTTGGACTTGAAGGGTTGAATCGTCACTTGGATCTCTGGGTTGATTAAATTGGGGTCCACTAAGGAAGCATGGATAGCTGACACTTGTGCTCCGGTGTCCCTCCACGCGGTGACCTTCTTCCCGCCCACACTCACAGTTTCCCTCCGCTCCAAGGGTATCTGGGAGGTATCTGGGCCTGTGGACCTCTGGTGTGATTCTGGTGCAATGAACTGTAATCTGTTGGGGTTCTTGGGGCAGTTGGCCTTTACATGCCCCAGCTCGTTACATTTAAAACATCGTCCAGCTGACGGGTCACTGGGGCGAGGAGGGTTGCTGGAGAACGGGGTGGTGGGACGATAAGGGGTCTGGAGGGTTCTTTGGGAGGTAGGTGGGGCTTTGGGCGGCCCCCGGTAATAGGGTGTGGTCTGGGGTGGTCCCTTCTGGTCTCCGCTCCAACTGCGACCAGTTTTCTTCTTCTCTGCCACCTCCACCCATCTGGCTCCAATCTCTCCTGCCTCAATTACAGTTTTGGGTTTCCCATCTAGGATGTATCTTTCTATTTCCTCAGGAACACCCTCTAAGAATTGTTCCATTTGCATTAGGAAGGGCAAATTTACTGGAGATTCAACACTTGCTCCTGATATCCAGGCATCCCAATGTTTTACAATGTGGTAGGCATGTCGGGTAAATGACATGTCTGGTTTCCACCTTAGGGCTCTGAACCTCCGACGAGACTGCTCGGGTGTTATCCCCATTCTGACTTTCGCCTTGGATTTAAACAGTTCATACTTGTTCATGTGTTCTTTAGGCATTTCAGCTGCCACCTCAGCTAAGGGTCCACTGAGCTGCGGCCTCAGCTCTACCATGTATTGGTCAGTAGAGATGTTGTACCCAAGGCAGGCCCTTTCGAAGTTTTCTAAGAAGGCCTCAGTATCATCACCTGCCTTGTAGGTAGGGAACTTTCTGGGATGGGAAGTGGTACCTGGAGAAGGATTGCTAGGGTTTGTTGGTATATTCTGCTGGGCCTTTATCCTCTCCATCTCCTCCACATGCTTCCTCTCTTTTTCCCTCTCCTCCTCCACATGCTTCCTTGCCTCCATTTCCCTCTTGTGGGCAGCCTCTTGGTGTTGTTCTGCCTCCCTTGCTTGTTCCTTCTTCAGCTGCATGAGTTCTATCTGTCTTTCATGTTCCCTTTGTTTTTCCTCAGCCTGAAATTTGGCTAATTCCAGCTGTAGTCGAGCTGAGGATTTGGCCATTCTAACCTCTCTGGTTTTAACTAACTTTACACCCGAGGTTTAGAAATAAACAAACAAAACTTGGCTGTAAAATTTTGCTGTGCTGGAACAGAATACCTATTCTCTGATAGTGATTGTCAGCCTACAGAAAAAGACAATTCCCTTGTCTCTGCTCTGGGCCCAAATTAAAGCAAAAAACCTCCAACTACTTGGAAACCTGCTTACCCAGCCCAAAGAAAAAAAAATTTCTTTTCAAACCTGTGCTCCTTGTAAAACAAAAAAAAAATCAAAATCCTAAAAAAACACAACCCTGCCACTTTTGTCTCCAGGCAAATGGGTAGAGCACACACCCCCTATTTACTTTTAGGGAGAAAAGAAAAAAAAACCTCTGGGTTGGAAGACTGTGAATTTCCCTGCAGGAGTTAAGTACCCTGCCTCCAGGCAAAGAAAACCTGCAATTCACAAGATAATCCCCTTTTGTCTCTGCTTGGCCACAAAGCAGAGAGAAACCAAGCTGCTTTCAGTTTCAAAGCTGCTTTCTGGACTTTCTTTCCAAAGAAAAAAAAATTTGCTTTTTAAAATCTGTATTTCTAGTTCAAAAAATCTCAACTGGATCTCAAATGATTTCAGGTTAATCCCACCACTGTGCCACCATGTCAAGGTTCCTCCCCCACTCTGAACTCTAGGGTACAGATGTGGGGACCTGCATGAAAAACCTCCTAAGCTTATCTTTACCAGCTTAGGTCAAAACTTCCCCAAGGTAACAAATATTACCCCCGTTATCCTTGGAATGGCCGCTACCACCACCAAACTAATACTGGTTACTGGGGAAGAGCTGTTTGGACGCGTCCTTCCCCCCAAAATACTTCCCAAAACCTTGCACCCCACTTCCTGGACAAGGTTTGGTAAAAAGCCTCACCAATTTGCCTAGGTGACTACAGACCCAGACCCTTGGATCTTAAGAACAATGAACAATCCTCCCAACACTTGCACTCCCCCTTTCCTGGGAAATGTTGGATAAAAAGCCTCACCAATTTGCATAGGTGACCACAGACCCAAACCCTTGGATCTGAGAACAATGAAAAAGCATTCAGTGTTTTACAAGAAGACTTTTAATAAAAAATAGAAGTAAATAGAAATAAAGAAATCCCCCCTGTAAAATCAGGATGGTATATATCTTACAGGGTAATTAGATTCAAAAACATAGAGAACCCCTCTAGGCAAAACCTTAAGTTACAAAAAAGATACACAGACAGAAATAGTTATTCTATTCAGCACAATTCTTTTCTCAGCCATTTAAAGAAATCATAATCTAACACATACCTAGCTAGATTACTTACTAAAAGTTCTAAGACTCCATTCCTGTTCTGTCCCCGGCCAAGACGACTACAGACAGCCACAGACCCTTTGTTTCTCTCCCTCCTCCCAGCTTTTGAAAGTATCTTGTCTCCTCATTGGTCATTTTGGTCAGGTGCCAGCGAGGTTACCTTTAGCTTCTTAACCCTTTACAGGTGAGAGGAGCTTTCCCCTGGCCAGGAGGGATTTCAAAGGGGTTTACCCTTCCCTTTATATTTATGACACCCCAGTTCTTGGAGTCATGATGATGAGAGGCTCATCTTTCAATTTAAACAAAAGTCTCTAGCCCTCATGGTTGAAAAGCTTGACCCCAGTGTACCCTAAAGATGGCTCAGAAACTAGATGGTAAATGGGGAAATACCCACATGTATTGTTTGAATGAACTCTCATGATACTGGAGCCTGGTCTGTGGTTTCTGAGGGTTGGCATCACTGTAAGCCTCATGGCCAGGCTCTGCCCAGATCTATCCAGGTTCCCAGAGGAAGCTGGGAGCTGTGAAGAACAGACTCAGTATCCACCCCCTGCACAATATATGGACAATCTCTGCTCTCTGCAATGAGGTCTGAGCTCTCACTAACTTAGGATTCTGATCCTACAGGAATATTGTCATGCTCAGCGCTGCCTTTGGTCACAGCATTTTTAGTTAGGCATCGGCGTAGCCCCCTTGGTTGCGGAGCCTGACGGGGTCCTGCCTGTCGTGCGCGCCGCCATCTTGTGCCCTGGTCCATGATTGGGCGCCGCCATCTTGTCCCTCCCTCGGCCTGGGCGCCGCCATCTTGTGCCCTCCCCGATGGATGGGCGCCCCCACCGCTGTCTGTGAGAGTCCATCCGGTTTCATCCGCTGCCTGGCCGGCCATGGAGGGCCTCGCCTGCCGCCTGCTTCTCTGCCTGGGCTGTGCCCTAGCGGCCCCCGAGCTGCTCAATGAGGAGGTGAAGCGGACGGTGGATCTCAGCACCCACCTGGCCAAGGTGACGGCCGAGCTGAGCCTGGCTAACCCGGCGGGGGGCTCCGGGGGCGCCAGCTCCTTCCTGCTGGCGCTGGACCCCGGCCTGGAGAGCCACCTGGCCTACCTCGGGGTGCAGGTGAGTGCGCGCCCCGGCTGCGCTTCGCCCGCTCCTCCGCAGCGGCCCCGTCCCCGTCCCCATCCCCCCGGCGACCCTCGGCCTGGCCCGTTCCGCGGCGCGGCCTCTGCGTGGCGGGAGCCCCCTGGCTCCCCCTTGCGCGCGGCGGGGCCCCCGCCCCTGCATGGGCCCCCCTCGCGTGTGAGCGGTTCGGGGCTGGGTCACTCATTGCAGGCATGGAAACCTCCGGGGCGGGCAAGCGGCCTTGCGGGCCGTCCTGCCAAGCTAGGGCAGCGCCCGGCCAGCCCCAGCCCCGCGCTTCTTTCTTTCCCCTCGGGTGGCCGTGGATTTTTCTCCTGCTTTTGACTCTGACCTGATGGTGCCGTGACAGCCACTTCCCTGCCTGGCAGATACTGACACGTAAGCAAAAGTGCCGGAGGCGTTGCAATGCAACCACTAACCACACCGTGGGGGAGAGGGAGAAATCCGAGGGGTGTCTTAGTAGGAACCTCTACATGGGTGTTCCCTAAGGCATAATGCTAGCTATTGCAGGCCACCTGCATGAGATCCATCCAGCTTCTGAAACCTTATTATTTCTCTGCCCTTTCTGGATGCCTTTAGTAGTAGGGACCCCGCCTGCTCTTATAGTGTAGATTTAAGTTTTTATTTTTGGCAGAGGGTGGTTTTGTTATGCCCTGGGTAGGTTGGTGAGTGATTTGACAGTTAACATTCATTTCCTTGCAGTTCTTTGGTTCAGCTTGGTGTGGCTTTAAGTTTAGAAGGAGATCCCATATAAATGGGAGAGTGAAAGATATAAATACAAGCTGGGCCCTGAGTCTGAATGGGCAACTGTCAGATGGCTGCCTAGCCCTTCATCCACTTATAATCTTCTTCAAGCACTTGAACCACTTACAGTATTTAGTGGTGAGTGATTCTGAAAAGCAGCTGTTAGTTCAAGGAGCTGGGAGCTAGGATTTTTGGGCTTTGATTCCAGCTCTGCGACTGACTTACTGTATCACCTTCTGCAAAGTCACTTCACCACTCTGCCTCATTTTCCCCTACCATAAAGGATAAATAATAATGCCCTACCTCAGAGCTTGTAATGTAAGTGTTAAGCCTTTGAAATTTCCTGGTGTATACCATAAAAGGGCAACGCATTAGAATAATAGCCTAATGCTTTAAAAATACAGTTGGGATTTAATAATAGTAGAGATTATCAGTAGAACTCCACTGAAACTCAAAAAGGATCAGGTTCTGCTTTGATCTAAATTTTGCTTTCAGGTTCTTGAGTTGTACACACTTGGACAGAGACTGCTTCTGTGAGTAGAGCTTAACACACTTTAGGCACCACTGTAGTACAAAGAATAAATCATTATCCTTTGCCAGCATAAATCTGGATCAACTTCAGAAGGGTTACTCCAGGCTTACACTGGTGTAACAGAGCAGACTTTGGTCCACACTGTGTTAATGTGGTACTGAAACAAAGGCTTTTGCATGCATATTCTGTGTGCTGCTTTTAATAGCACTCAAGTGGCTTGGTGGTAGGATACAGAGACTTTCACTTCTAGGTCCCCTGTTCAAAGCCAGCTCAGTTTGGTAATGACTGAGGGTTGTCACCATCAGATGTTTGTAAAGTTCCTAGCATGCTGCTGGTGCTCTACAAATAATTAGGCTACTAAAAGGCCGTTATTATGACTGTGAAACAAGGAGGCTGGGTAATCTTGCTTAGGGTGTCTCAAAAGGGAATGAGACATGGAGAGTGATGCTAATCTGTGTGTCTCATTTACCACATCTATAAATGTGGTCTTTCCAGAGCAGTCTGGATACATGTTGGAGCAGGACCCAGAGATGCACGGGGGAAGCTTTTGTCTTGCAGGCTGTGTTTGTCCTATGGATGCTCAGGAGACTTGAGTCTCCAATTCCAGGGCTATCAATCCAGCACTCTTTTCCTCAAGAGGTTTGAGAGAGTAGCTGTGCAGGTGCTGCTTTCTGATGACAGTAGAATGAGACTGTTGTGCCAGTCTTTGCTTTTTCACTTGGTGGCCGCTCCCCTAGGAGCTCCAGTGAGAGAAGCTCTGTAAAAGGACCTGCTGGAGGAGTAGGGTCGGCCATTGACAGACTCCATTCCATGCCTTTGACAGCTTGGGAATTGGCCTAGGACACTGGCAGAAGCTTCAAAAAATTTAACAGGAGCCTCCAGTTTCTATTCTTGGATACAGACCACAATTTGTTGAGTTGGCTAGTATTAATGACTGTGAAGGGTTTTTAATAAACAATATTTTTGTCAACTAGTATGCGTTGTGTGCACTCCAATAAGAAATGAATAGGAATTGTGTAGTATTTGACCTGATAAATTCAGCTGCTTCACCTGGGAAGCCTAAATGGTGACATGGTGATCAGGCTGTAATGTTTTGTTTTGGAACAGGTGAAAGGTGAGGAAGAGGAGGAGAACACCCTGGAGGTGCGGGAGACTAAGGGGAAAGGTAAAAGGTGAGTCTTACCCTGTAATGCCAAATAACAGGGAGCAGTTCTGTTAGGGACCAGTATTTGTAACTTACCCATTCAAATTGGACTTCCCCAGTTGAGTAATAGCAGAATCAAGAGAGATGTTAGTCTAAGGAGCAAGTCCAGGACTTTAAATATTTCATCACGCAGCCCCTACAACAATCTTGCTGGTGGTTGGGTGTCCTTTGTTCTTTCAGAGGCCCATCTTACGTTTCACACCACAGCCTGTAGCACAATTTGAGAATACAGGTAGCAGTGTAGGACCTGATTCCCAGGTCAGCAAAAGTAGATGCCCTCAGTTTCCTGGGGAAATGGAGAAGTCTGTCTGGCAGCCTCTCCCCAGAGAGACTGCTCTCTCTTTATAAGTCCCTCTATTAGGGATGCAGTATAGGTGTCTTCCTCAGCTCCCCTGTGCCATGTAGGGAACTCCCCCTGTGTCCTAGCATCTTATGAAACCCTCCTGTCAGAACATCTGTTGCCACCTCTCTGTATTAGGGGAACTGGGATGGAGATGCATTAGAACCACATGGGCCTCTTAAGGGTCTGTACTGCCCATCACATACAGTTACAAATTTGGTTTGGCTCTGTTTACGCTGCAATACTGAACCATATTTTTGCTGCAGGATGTTAGATTCTGCAGCTTAAAATGAGCTTGTAGCCCCTAACCCAGAGAGAGAGCCCTCTTTCTAGCCAGAGGCTCCACATCTACCACACTTGGGGAGTATCCCATATTTGCAGCATGCTTGAGGGAGCAGAAATTTGTAGTGCAAGGCTCTTTCAGAGGCTGTGCATGTTAGCTATTAAATAAGGTGAGCTTTTTAAACTGGTTCGGCACTAGTTGCTGGTGATCTCAAGAGGTTCGTAGCTATGGAGTGAAACACTGAATTATCAAGGCAGAACAGTGCCCACTTCGTAGCTATGACTGGCTGAAGGTGCCCCAACTAATCCAGGTGGAGGGCTGCATCACCAGTGAGTTAGAGACTGCTCCCTTCCTGCAACTGCCAAGGTCCATCCATTGGGGCTGTTATCTACTCTCCTTCCACTGTCTGGGCAGCAGTTCTTGCTAGGTGGTGTGAACCTGCTGTGGAGGTATCTGTTTCTTTGAAGGCTGCAAGAGAACTCTGCTGTGGATTAGGTGAAAAGTTTTCTCTAGTCCCACACCTCCAGACTTCACTGTCTGCAGGATACCCCTGCTGGATCCCTGGCTATAGACATCCTTATTCAGCTTCAGCCCAATGGGAGAACAAGTAGTGCTGACTTGAGAGTAACAGACTCTTAGGAGCAGGAACTTAGTATGTTTGTTTTCCTGTCAGATCATTGCCCATGCTCCATTTTAGATTATTCTCTCCACCTAGAGAATAATGGAAAATCCACAGTGAAGTGCAGCTATAGAGAAATGGTGAAAGGAACGCACCAGTATCTCTACCCCAACAACATCACACAGGTGGTATGTTAGCTTGATTCCCTTTGAATATCCATTCAGGCCTGTGCCAAATGATATCCAATTATAGACTGCCCCATCACCATTTATATGTAAATGTACCCATACTGTGGAACAGAAATCTCCTCCTGAGGAACAAGCACCAGGCTACTGGCAGAAATCTACTTTGGGCCTTATCCTGCAAGGCCCTTTTACAGCACTCCCAGTGTTGAAGGAGGGAGTCCTTTAAGAGCAAATAGAAAACTTCCAGGTTCCCCTCTGCACCAGTGTGTGTTGCAGGGGCTTAAGAGTGCATGTCAGGCCAGTGGAGATCTTGGTGTTTATAGTTTTCCTGCTGTTCTCCCTTTCAGCGGCAAATTCTTCACCGTGAAGTTGCCATCTCCTCTGGCGCCAGGTGCCAAGATCCGTTTATCCATCGAAACAGTTTTCACACATGTCCTGCAGCCGTACCCCACGCACATCACACAGGCAGAGAAACAGTTTGTGGTCTTTGAAGGGAATCATTATTTCTACTCTCCATACCCAACAAAGAGCCAAACTACACGTGTGAAACTGGCCTCCAGGAACGTAGAGAACTACACCAAGCTGGGCAATCCTACCCGGTCAGAGGACATGATTGAATATGGGCCTTTCAAGGACATCCCACCATATAGCCAGGTAAATTCTTGTGGCTAGCAAAACCCTGGCTGAAAGGCTCTTGAAAATAAATTGTAGCTTGTTGTTGTCCTGCAAAGTGCACCACATAAATAGGTCAATTATGGCTCAAGACGTTGAATGGGATGTAGAGACATTTGCCTCTCGGTCACATATTAGGATGGTGGCAAGTGTCTGAAAACTGGTGTCGTATGTGAATTGAGTTGGTATTTCTCAGTTCAGTTCCTAATGGGCAAGTGTCAGTATCACAAAACCACCACAGTTGGCATTAATTGCCTCTGAACTTCGCCTCTCTACTGAGACTGCCAATGAGAAACCCTTGGAGAGAGGGGTCTCTCTCTAGGGCACGGATGTCTTGGGGTAGTGGGGGAGAGCTTGAACTGTAGCTGCCTTTGCTATACCTGCTTGAGTACACAGAGAGGACTTGAGGGTGTCAATTCAGCAACACTAAATTCACTCCAAAAAAGTTAAAAGGAAATAGTTGTAGTAACATGCTGAGGGGTAAACACCTGCTACTCTGAGTGTATATTATTTAAGGAAGCTCATGGGATAGTATGGAGAAGAGACTGTTGAAATATAACCTAGTTACTTTGTACATATTGTCCTTAATATGCAGTATCAGCATTCTCGCTGCAAGATTCAGAGTTTGATTTAGCACTTAAGTGTTAAGCCAAGCACCTGAACATCTGGCTGTTTTTCCTGTCAAGTTTCACCCATACATCACCAGTTGTTCAAGTGGGATTTATGTCAGGAACTTGGTTACTCTCATGATGGTACAGGTGTGGGCTCAAAGGAATGGCACCTTGGAACATAAGGGTCAGATGGTTTTGTTTATCTTGGGGTGCTGATAGCAGGAGATATGCCCCATCCAAGTTGTCTTATTGTCAGTGGTCTGTATGAGAACACCTTTGCTCTGGGATCCTGATTCCCTCCAGTCCAAAGCATTCATCAGTTAGCTCAGTGAATCCTGCTACCTGCAGTCAGTTGTATTAATGACAGGGGACATCTCAGTATCTAGGGGCTTCCTATCTGCCCATGCTAACTTCCCTTGTTGTGAGCAGTCACTTGTGAAACCTAGCATATCCATTAAGCTGCTTCCACTTGATCAGTTAAAACAGCCAGAATGGATGCTGAAATTTTGCTAAAGTGCTTTAATTGATATCTTCAAAGTGTCATAGCTGAGCTTCAGGTTAGGTGTGTTAGTTTTGAGCTGTGTGCATTTTTCACCCTGTATTGTGTGACCAGCTGTTATAAATCAAAAAAAGGGGGGGTCCAGGGATGGACATTGCTAATGGCTGTCACTATAATGGAATGATTCACTCTGGGATTTGATGGAGGGGGAATCCTTTTCCCCTCCTCCCTCTGGGTTTGTTACTTCCTTTTCTGGGATTTATATCTTGTTTTCTTTCCTTCTCAGGACATCCTTAAGGTACACTATGAAAATAACAACCCATTCCTGACCATCACCAGTATGATACGGGTCATTGAAGTGTCTCACTGGGGAAATATTGCTGTAGAAGAGACTGTTGACTTAAAGCACACAGGAGCTGTGCTCAAAGGGCCTTTCTCCAGATATGACTACCAAAGGCAGCCAGACAGTGGAATATCTTCTGTCAAATCTTTTAAGGTTTGCATTTTGTGCCCTCCTTTACCACCTTCCTATAGAAAATCCTTTTGCCCTTTCTTTTGTCTCTTATTTGGCAACAGTGCACAAGGGATAAGGGGGAAACATAAAAAGCTTTCAGATATTTACAAGATGTCATTACCAAAGAGGAATTACTCAAGGTAGTACAGGAAGGTATAACTGGAGGGGTGGGGGAGGTGTCACACACTTTGTTGCTTCTGTAGGCTTACTGCATAAACCAAGTGCTCCATGTATCCTACACTGTCCCCACAAGCTGCCTTTGTGCTACCTGTCAGAGATCAGTTGAATGCCCCTTCTTGGGCACACACCAGACTGCTGTGAAGGGATCCAAATTCTGAATCCCTGTGTGCTTTAAGCCTCCAAAGTCTGAACAGTCCATTCACTGCCTCTAGCTTGGGGTCTCTAGGCACACTTTTGGGGTGCCAATCCTCTGTCTAGTACCCCTCCTGAGAGCTGTAACCCTGCGGTCCAACTACCCAGCCCCTGGGACTTGTGCTGGCCCCCCTGCCCCAGACTCCCTTGTAGCTTAAACATACCCTCTCCCAGAACTCCAGCCATGTTCTGGATTAACTTTTCAGGGACACACGATAGGTGTGTCACATAACACACACACAGACTGCACAGAATTGTAAAATACCATTGCTCTTTACTTGATAGCACAAGAAATACACAGATGTATACAAAAATAATAAACATTACATACACTTCCTTGCCTCAGTTTCCTCACCACTCTGGAGCATTCTTTGGGCTGGGCTCAAGGTCTTGTAGGGGTGTCCAGGATCCTCTGCTGCAGCTTATGGTATGATTTCTGAAACATGGAGCCCCTTTCCAGGGCAGGTCAGCTTGCTTTCTCTGACTGCTAAACCGGCCCATCCCTCCTTCACTTTGAGTCCTTCTAAACTCCTGCTTTGTCACCTCTGCTCTCTCTTTGTGTTGTATAGGAATTTTCCACTCTCCAAACACCTTGTTGAGGGTTAGAGAAAACTAGTTTTCCTAAACTTAGCCAACCCATTGTCCTTCATATGTTTCCACCTGAATAGGCAGCAACTGAAGTGACCAGCCATTGTCTGGAGATGTGTTTTCAGCCCTGTTGGTAATGGCAGATTCCACATTTACATAGAAACAACAAGGAGTCTGGTAGCACCTTAAAGACTAACAGATTTATTTGAGCATAAGCTTTCGTGGGTAAAAGCCTCACTTCTTCAGATGCATAAATATATGTATTTATGTCTGCATCTGTAACTTTCACTCCATGCATCTGAAGAAGTGAGGTTTTTACCCACGAAAGCTTAGGCTCAAATAAATCTGTTAGTCTTTAAGGTGTCACTGGACTCCTTGTTGTTTTTGTGGATACAGATTAACACGGCTACCCCCTGATACATTTACATAGAGGCATTCAGTGGTAGAGCAATTTTTATAGTAACAACTTCATATCATCATCAACCAGAACTCAAATTGTACAGACAGATTCCCCAAATCATCACACCACCCTCCCACCTCCTTCTATTTCAGGGACTCCCTGTAACCTCCCTCATAAAAGGGGCTCTCTGTGGCACCCTCCCACTCCTCTCCTTCTTCCCTATGGCAGGGACTCCACCATCCTCCTCCTCCCGTACGATTATCCCCATTGTTATGCTGGAAGGTGTTAATGGCTGCCATCAACAAGTTCTTTGATTTGTAGACAATTACAGATCTGGTTGAAGCTGCTTGCTCTGCTGATCAGATGCTAGGAGCTCTGCCCCCATTTCCCCTTCCGGTTTTCTGATATTTCACCAGAATCTGTGGGCTTCTGCCCATTGATGCCTAGAATATTCCCTGAAATTTTGGAATTGATTGCATGCAGTGTTCAAAAAGTGTCAAGTGACATCAAGACAGACAGAGAAATGTTATTGAGTTGAGTGTATGAATTCACAAGCTCAGCCCCCTAGGAGCAATGGGATGGAACGAAATGGGAATTTTAGGCTGATCAGATAGGATGTGAAATAAAATCCTGAAGGAAGTGGTAGAGCAGCACATCCAGGACATTGTGGTAGGCATGTCCCTCATTTCTTAGGAAACTGGACTGGATAAAGTACCACTGACTGTTTTGTAGGGAACAATGTTACATTGACTTCAAGGCCATAGACTGGATGATCCAATAGGGCTTAGTCATCTATAACTTCTCTGAATATGGGCAATAGCTTTTGCTGAGCACATTGTGGCTAATCACTTACTTTAATGCCATTTTGCCACATGCTGCTGCCAAGTAGTCATTTTGTTGCTGCTTGTGAGAAGTGGTGCTATTCCTGACTGAAGCTGAACCAAGTGTCATCAGTAGCTGCTTTGCCTATTCTAGTGGAAATTTTCTTTCTCTAGCAAATGCACTGAGTGCTGCTTCTCTCCCTCATGCAGACCATTCTTCCTGCTGCGGCTCAGGATGTATATTACCGAGATGAAATTGGAAATATCTCTACCAGCCACCTTCTCATCCTGGATGACTCTGTGGAGATGGAGATCCGCCCCCGCTTCCCGCTCTTTGGGGGTTGGAAGACCCATTACATCATTGGCTACAACCTGCCTAGCTATGAATACCTCTATAACCTTGGTGGGTGTCACAGGATTGGGGTAGTAAAAGGCCAGACTTACTGTGTTGAAAATCTGACATTTGTACAGTATGGGGCCCTTGTAACCTTTTAGCGTTTATTGCTAGCTGTTACTTCTGTAACTTACAAGCCAGTCTCCTGCTTGCATGTGCCTCTTCCTGTATCCTTAGACCTTTTGTTAAAAACTGCCATTTTCAGGGGAGCCAAATGATCCTCTGCTGAGGAGTGCATACAGCCCCTGTCCTTCAGCATGCTGAGATTCACAGACACTGGGAAAACCTTTCCATGGAAGCCTGTTTTGTTAAACTACTTGGAATTTTTTCTGTCCTTTCTGCCTTCTCTCAGGTGACCAATATGCCCTGAGGATGAGGTTCATTGACCATGTGTTTGATGAGCAAGTTGCAGACTCTCTGACTGTAAAGATAATCCTGCCAGAAGGTGCCAAGTAAGTGACACTGCTCTTGTGCTGTTACTGCTGAAAATGCTTCACCTGTGCATTGATGGCCAAGTCTCCTGTCTGCTCTTGGGGATGGAGCACCATGAAAACATAACGGCTGACATGAGCATAGAGGACACCTTGGAACACAATCTGTCATACATTATAAATTGCTTTTTAAACTGCAGTGAACTTGTTTTCAATGTGCAATTGAGTAGTGTGCATTGGGCCACAACAGGCCAATCAAAAAGCCATCCCATCTCAGACATGTTAGAATCATGTGGGAGTGTCTGTTTATTCCTGCAGGAATATTCATGTGGACAGCCCATATGAAATCAACCGAGCCACTGACGAGCTCCACTACACCTACTTGGACACGTTTGGACGCCCGGTTATTGTGGCACACAAGAACAACCTAGTAGAGCAGCACATCCAGGACATTGTGGTAGGCTTGACCCCTTTGTTTGAATAACTTAAATGAGCAGCCATGCCTCCTCCTCACTCACCTTTGTAATCATAACAATATCTGGTCTGGGGCTGAGGAGTTCCTGAAAAATGAAATGCAAATTGTGTGGCTTTGCTTGTCTGTTACTATGTGAAGTTCTCTCTGCTGGAAGATGTGAGAATCTGTAATGCAGATGCTGGGTTGCAGCTCTTAAGGAAAGTCAGTATAGCCAATGCACAGCCCAGCTGGGGAAACTTGTTGCTCAAGAGATATAGAAAACGAGCAGTGTGACTAGGTTCTTGACTACACAGTTTGCATTATCTGAGCTGGATCCATTCTGTGTGCCATAACTATTCTTCCTTGGTTTTTAGGAACATTTAGGTGCTTGAAGTTTCTCCCTTGACTAATGGCAAGTCATTGATCCCATTCTCTGAATCCTATTTTGCAGGTGCACTACACCTTCAACAAGATTCTGATGCTGCAGGAGCCGCTGTTGGTGGTTGGAGCCTTTTACATCTTGTTCTTCACAGTGATCTTCTATGTGAGGCTCGACTTCTCCATCACCAAGGTACTATATGGCAAGTTGCAGCCTTGTGACTGAGGGGAAAGTTTTATTCCCCTAATGGTTGGAAATTGCCTGTAGAAATAGTTCCCCTCACTAAATGTTCTTTCCATTGGAATATTCCTATTTAGGTACTTGGTGTCTTATCACCATAGCATCTGAGCACCTAAAGACCTATTGGTTTTGTCTTGGTATGTGATGGATACTCCATCTTTAGCTTTCATGTAAAATATTCCAGCCCTGGGACAGCAAGCCCATCTGAATCTAACTGGTTTGTGACTGTCCTGTGGGAGTCCCTTCCTCCCTATTTTCCCTTGGTTTTTATTAACCCAGAGCTAGGCTGGCTGATTAGAGGCAGCCAGAGGCCTCTATGCTCGGACCAAGCTAACTTCGGCATTCTTTTGACAGCTGTTGGTGTTAAATTGTAAATTGTAAGATCTGAGGTGCTTTTGCATAGCACATGTGGCTAGACAGGCATTGGCTCAGTTTAAGTTTTTTGTATGTGCTTGTCTATGTACCTTATCGCCCTTTATAGGATCCAGCTGCTGAAGCTAGGATGAAGGTGGCCTGCATAACAGAGCAAGTTCTCACCTTGGTGAACAAGAGACTGGGCCTGTACCGCCACTTTGATGAAGCGGTGAATAAGTACAAGCAGTCACGGGACATCTCCACTCTAAACAGTGGCAAGAAGACCTTGGAGACAGAGCATAAGGCCCTGACCAATGAAGTAGCCTCTCTGCAGTCCAAGCTGAAGACAGAAGGCTCTGACATGTGTGATAAGGTAAGAGCTCTCTCCTGTCTTAGCTGTGCTTTGTTGCTGGCCTTATAGGCTACTCTGCTTCCATTCTAGATGTCTTCTGATGCTTAGCTTAGCTGCTGCCTCCTGTTCTCTCTTTCATGCGCTCCAAAATTACTTGCTTCTTGTCAGAAAGATGTAGGGGATGGTATTGTTTGTTTTTTTCCCCCCCCCTGCTGTAGTTTTACTCTTGCTTTTATTGCTCTATAAAATGTGTGGAGATGAAAAATTGCTTGCCACTAGCATTCACTGTCTCCAAAAGATCCCCTAGACCAGCTGCATTGGAAGTAGGATTGTATGTTACAACTGCATTATCTTATCATTACGCTCCTAGTAATGTCAAATGGAATGAAAACTTGGATCTTTTAAGTTGAAACATAGCAACAGATTGTATATTATTAAACTATCCAAGCCAGTAACACAAGTTATTTTGGGGGTCCTGGGCTATTTCTGGGTTTGTTGCCAGAATCCACCTGGGAAGCTTTTGCTTCATATTACATGGCTTCTTTGGGAGAACAAGAGAACAGCACCTACAGGTGTTCAGCTACTCCAGTTTTGTCTTGGCTGACCATATCTGGGACTCTTATTTTTGCATAGAAGGTGCCTCATCACATTGCTTCACTTGTATCATGGTAAAACGAAACCACAAGAGTTGAACACATTTACTTGTTAATCTTTTATTTTTGTGCAAGTGTGAATTTCACACTGGTGGAAGATGCTGCCTTCACAGTCCAGTAGACTGAATTCCTTTCTCTGCAACAACATGGCAGCACAGCACACCCCAGGCGCGCACACTACCATTCCCAACCTTTATGCCTCAACTCTGACCAGAAGCAGCCACCCACCTTGAGGTGTGGGGAGTTCAGTTTTTGTGCTGTGGGTACTGATCCCACTGTGAACTTCACTGAGATCCGCCAAACTTACTTCACCCTGACAACCACAATAATCATCAGAAAACAGCTACTTTTGGCCACCATGGTCCTGAGTTGGATTTGTACTGGTGACCTAGATTTGAAAGTCTCTAACTTATCATTAAACATTACTGAAAGTAAGAATTACACCTCTCTCAATGCTAGTATCTGGCTTCTGAGGTTCCGTTTAAACCTCCTCTGTCCATTTAGCCTCTGCCCCCTCCCCGAGAGGAACCCTCCAAATGCCATGTTCACTTATAGCCAGGCCCGTGGGAGAGGCTGTTCTATATCCTGTGCTGTGTCTTCCTTGGTCCCAGCTTTTCTGCTTTGCCATGTCATAGGGCTGTTTGTGTTCAGTCCTCTTTAATATTCCTTTATTCTGAACTCCCACAAGGTGAGCGAGATTCAGAAGCTCGACAGCCAAGTCAAGGAGCTGGTTCTGAAATCGTCTGTTGAGGCAGAGCGGTTGGTGGCTGGCAAGCTTAAGAAGGACACGTACATTGAGAATGAGAAGCTGCATTCCAACAAGCGCCAGGAGCTGGTCACCAAAATTGACAACATCCTCGATGCACTATAACTTCAGAGTTAAAGTGGTGGGAGGGGGGAGAAACGTGAGTTGAGATTAAAGGCTGTTGAGTGGACATGCTCGGAGCCAAACCAGTGATGCTCTTTGGTCAGTAAAATTGGGGAAGGGAGAAAATTTGAAATGGAAAATGCCTGCAAATAATTTTTTTTGGCTTACTCTTTTTTAGGGCTTGTTTGCCAATCAGAATCTGCTGTGGAGGGACCATGGTATAACAAGATTTGGATTTGGTTGTAACAGGGTTCCTTCCACACAGACAAGGCAAGACCAGGTTATAAAGCAGTCTCCATTCTGTATTTTGCTGTGTAAGAGGGCCCTTACTGTCCCTGTACAACTAGCCAGACAGCCTGGATGGAGACGTGCTCATGGCAGATCTGAACATTGGGGCCAGTGAGAATAAAGGCATCTTTGTTCTTCTGAAGGCTTTAAAATAAATCCACTCCCCCTTGAATTTATACTTTTATATTTTGGGGGATAAGGAACCCGAGCAAAGGAGATTTGTACTGTTTTTTGTCACAAAAAGTGAGGTTTTTGAGCTGGCAATGTCCTGAGTCTGTTTAAAATAAAGCCAGTGCAGCTGAGAGGGTTTCATCTCCTGAAAGCCTGTGTTTGTTCCTGGTATTTTTTTAACTATGTAGACAATACCCAATTGAAATAAGCAAGGGAGGATGGATATTTAGCGCTTTCTCTATTTCTGAAGGACCTTGCTGGCTCCTGCAGTAACTTATGGGAATGCCCAGCTAATATACAGATTGGAGGTTTTTTCTCGTATACCCTTTTCTTGTGCCCCATGTCTCAGAGCATTAGGGTGACTCAGTGAGGCAGGCTCGAGGAAAATCCGTTGTCTGGAGGAGAGGTTAACAGGGGCAGGAGAGATCAATAAGACTGGGACTTTCAAACCTGGAAAATAAATGACTAAGGGGGATATGATTGAGGTCTATAAAATCATGACAGGTGTGGAGAAAATAAGTAAGGAAGTGTTGTTTTACTCCTTCTCATAACACAAGAACTAGGGGTCACCAAATGAACACACAGTCAGCCTCTTTGCCAGAGGATGTTGTGAAGGCCAAGATTCAAAAAAGAGCTAGATAAGTTCATGGAGGATAGGTCCATCAATAGCTATTAGCCAGGATGGGCAGGGATGATGTCCCTAGCCTCTGTTTGTCAGAGGCTGGGAGTGGGCAGCAGGGGATGGATCACTTGGCGAGTGCCCATTCTGTTCATTCCCTCTAGGGCACCTGGCATTGGCTACTGTCGGAAGACAGGAGATTGGGCTGGATGGACCTTAGGTCTGACCCAGTATGGCTGTTCTTAAATTCTTAACAGTGGCGACTGGCAGGGCAAGAGCTGGGAGTAAATCTAGTTCTGCTCTGGGGGAAAGAAGGTGCCCCTGGGGCAGCCCCTCTTCTTTCCCCCAATGGCCAATAGGGGACTAAACTCAGCCCTAGCCATGTTCCAGCTCCTACCTTGGCCCTCTTAAACTGTTCTGCTTCCCCTGCCACCCCGTCAGGCTTGGCTCACCACTGCAAGGGGCAGCTATGGGCCGTCTTGCCTTCCTCACCTAGAACTGCTCTGCAGCAGCTTCTCTTCACAGGGGAACAGTTTGAGCCTCAACTAACCTGTATGGGAGTGTCAAGGTTCTGGGTTCCTTGGTTTTACTGTCACCACCCCCATTTCTGGGTTAGGCTGAGTAGGCATGACTCAGAGTTTGCCCACCAGAGGGCACTGCTGTTACAACACCTCAGGCCCACAGCGCAGGGCTCTGGGTTGCAGGGGGCTGAGTGCCTATGGGAGGTTGGGGTGAGAACGGATAGGGCAGCCCCACGCACCCTGGTTCAGTTCTACTCTTATGGTGCCATTGTTTTGGTTCAAACACTAACTCAGCTTGCCTAGGCCCCCAAGCCAGACTGCAGGGGGGTCATGCAGGAGGCCCAGGCCTACCCACAGCTCAATCCAGGCTCTCCAACCTGCCCAGAATCAACATTGGGCCTTTTTCAGCCGGAACAATGAGCCCAGGGAGACTAGCTGCCTGGCCCGTTAATACTAGCACACAAAGACAGTTTCCTGCCCTCCAGAGCCTCCCTCCAGGTTGTTCCTTTCCATGTTGACTGCCTCACCTAGCACCAGCACCCAGACTGTCTTTGCAAAGATAGATCCGATAAAAGCATGTTGGTTCCTGTCAGCCTTTAGATTCCCTCACCAGTCACGTACTTTCCCTTAAGAAAGGAATGTGGGGGGGGGGGTGAGAGCGAGAGAGAATTGCCTTAAACATATTCTTTCTCCCCACACTGGCCTGCTTCTGTAGATAGAAAACATGTTCTGTGCACCTTACACATACCCCAGCTCCTGTCCCACTTTCTAGGTCTCTCCCTTCTGCAGGCATTGCTCATAAGTTGCACCCTGAGACCCTATTGTGTGCACATTTTTCTTTGTTCCAGACAACAGGCCAACAGTGGAAGTCATGCAAGTGTGGGCTGCAGACAGTTTGCCTGCCAGTACCACACCAAAGTTCTCAAGGCTGGTGCCACACTGTCTGCACACACATCCTGAAAGCCCCAGAAGGCAAAGAGTTTTCTATTCATTTACAATACTGAGTGATTGGATATGTGTTTCTGTGCAGTCATTTGTTCACTTATTACAGTCAGGGGAATAGAAACCTTGCTACATGTTTATAAAGCAACAGGACTGACAAATGCCCCTTTCCTCTCTAGGCCAACCCATCACTGGCCATTGCAGATCAGTTATGATCCATCATAGAAATCACAGAACTGTAGGACTGGAAGGGACCTTGATAGGTCATTTAGTCTAGTCCCCTGCACTGAGGCATGACTATATGTAGACCTTCCCTGATAGGTGTTTGTCTAGCCTGTTCTTAAAAACCTCCAGTGACAGAGATTTCACAACCTCCCCAGGTAATTTGTTCCACTGCTTAACTACCCCTTACAGTTAGGAAGTTTTTCCTAATGTCTAACCTAAATCTCCCTTGCTGCAAATTAAGGATGCTGCAATAATCCTCTCAGGTCTTGTATTCTGAATTGTTCCTCTAGGCCCTCTTTCCTGTATGGGGGCTCAGTGCAGTTCCCACTGGAGTCTTTCACTGTTCCTCTGTAGATCTCCCATGTGGAGAGCTAGACAGCACTGTGTAAAGGGAAAACCTCTGTCCCTCCAGAGTCAGCACCTGCTGTTGCAAAAGCTGGGTCTTTGCCCTCCACACTGCTCCCTGTTCTCCTGAGGTGACCAAGAGGGAATCCAAATCCAAGTTTAAAAGTGATAAATACTTAAAGGTATTTGAAGATTTAATCCTAGATCATACTGAAATTAGCTTTTAAACAGGTCCCTGTTAGGGAGGGAAGGAGTGACAGCAGCTTGGGTAAAAGAGCTATGTCCAGTTTGAATTTTTTGATTAATAGATTATAAGGCCAGAAGGGACCACTGTGATGATCTGTGACCTTTTCCCCCTATCAAATGCAAGGGAGCAATCAACTGCTGATGGATCTTCAAGGTGTCTGCCCCTGAAGCCCAGAGTACATTATATCCTTACAGGAGTTCTGGTGTGGTCTCCAGCTGTGTGCTGCAATTCTGTCTACTCCCAAGCTAAGTAGGTGAAGGGTGGGTCAGTCAGTACATGGATGGGAGCGTTCTAAAGAAAACTCTGTGGGTAAGGATGGTCTTGACTCAGCTGGCATTCAGTACCGACTTGGAAAGAAGAAAGGTGGGACAGAAAAAATTAAGGTTCGAGTCAATAAAGATGCTGTGGCATTACAGTAAGTGTCCCAGTGACCTAGTCCATTCAGCCTACCTAGAATTCCTTGGCAGCTGTAGTTGAGAGATTTTTCTGCACTTCTGGTCCTAAAATGTTGTAGAGAGCTGTTAAATAGCTGCGGTGTTCCTGCCTAGAGGTGGCTGTAGCAAACCCTACACATCCCTTATCTACTTTACAGACATATGGTGAGGCTTAATTTTTTTTTTTTTTTAATAAAATACTTTGAGATCCTCAGAAGGGTCTGAGAAGGGCAGAGGGTTAGTACTTGCATAGAAAGTGTATTATTCACCCCTCTACCTTCTCTAAAATCCCTCCCCTTCTGCTGTCTTGGAAGCAGGTGATATTGCAACTGTGGACCAAGGGAAGGCTGCCTCAGGCCAGGAGCTTTCTGCTGAGGAGGGGAGACATTCTCTGACACACACTTTTCTCTGAAATGTGCCCTAACATATCCCAGCCTCCTGCAGGTGGAAGGGACAGAGAGAGCATTCAGAAGGAGAGCGGGCTGCTGCTTTGAAACTGGGCAAGAGCTTCTGGATTTAGAATGAGAGGAGGAAACTCTGTGTCCTTTTCTCTCCTCTGTAGGCCTCCTGAGGCTATGCTCTCCTCTGTCTTTTTGCCCTCTTTGTTCTCCCTCAGGGATTTCTCCTAACTGCACCAGGAACAGCAGGTGTGGTGCTAGGGCTTCCTAGTTCTGATGGGTTTCAGAGTGGTAGCCGTGTTAAGTCTGTATCAGCAAAAAGAACGAGGAGTCCTTGTGGCACCTTAGAGACTAAAAAAATTTGAGCATAAGCTTTCGTGGGCTAAAACCCACTTCATCGGATGCATGCAGTGGAAAATACAGTAGGAAGAGATACACACACACACAACATGAAAAAAAATGGGTGTTGTCATACTATAGCGAGAGTGATTAGTTAAGCTGAGCTGCTATCAGGCGGAGAAAAGAACCCAGTTTTAGTGATAATCCTGATTATCACGACAAAAGGGTTTTTTTCTCCTGCTAATAGCAGCTCACCTTAACTGATCACTTTCGTTACAGTGGGTATGGCAACACCCATTTTTTTTCATGTTCTCTGTGTGTGTGTATATCTCTTCCTACTGTATTTTCCACTGCATGCATCCGATAAAGCGGGTTTTAGCCCATGAAAGCTTATGCTCATATAAATTTGTTAGTCTCTAAGGTGCCACAAGGACTCCTCGTTCTTTTGCTAGTTCTGATAGCTCCTCCACCCTATCAATGCCTGAAGGGTTATAATTTACTTCAGCCAGCTGGCTTCTCACGGTGCTAATTAGACAACATATAGCTATTGCCCTCATCGATGGGCAGAGGGGGGGCTGTAGGGCAGCATGGAGGAGGCCAGCCCTGCAGCACTACCTTCTATGCAGAGCCCACACCCAGCCCCATTGCACCTCACTTTGAAGTCCTTGTTCATCATCTCTGTAATTACAGTATATTCACATCTCATGGAGCCTAATCTCACAAATAACCCTGCCTTGTGTTGCCGTAGCCTGTGGGTATCCCAAACTGGGACTGTATCCAAAAACCCTGGACAAACAGACTGCACAGCAGCCAGCTCATGGATTGTCAGATCTTGTCTCTGGAGTTTGACCCCAACCTGCACAGAGGGGAGCTGCAGTCCCTGTGCTATCTGAGGCTTCCTTGGCTCAGTATAAACAGGGCATTGGCAAGGGACCTGAATCACTTTTGCATCGTTTCTCCAGTCTCTGTTGTTTATAACCCCTGGAGAGCCTGTCCCTAGCTTTCTCCACAGTTCTCTCTTTTCCTCTCGCAGGCAGGCTGGTTTATAAGCATCCTCTCTCGGGGTTTTCTGTGGCACTCACCATCAGGGCATGTTAACACTGATGGGCCAAGCCATCTGCTGTTCCAGCCCTAGGACTCCACACACATTAACAAACCTCAGTCCTGACCTACAGCCCCACACCAGCTATTCCAGTCCTGGGACCCAACACAACAGCCCCTGTTCTCAGATTCCTTGATTTTGATCCTTACCCAGTGCCAATAACAGGAGTGCTCTTCAGGCTGCATGGCAAGCAGAGTGGAGTGCAAAGCACTGCCTCTCCCAGACAGGTAAAGGGAGGGGGAAACAGACTCACAGCTCAGTCCCCCCTCATAGCCAGAGTCCTGGAGTGCGGGAAGGGGAGGACGGGCTGCTAGCTTAGGCCACATTCCAGGCCCCTCTATCAGAAGGATCTGCAGTGCCACCTCCCCTCCCAGTCAGTTCAACCTCCAGGCAAGGGTGTGAAATACAGCAGCCTGCTCTGAGTTGGACCTCCTGCCATGCTGCCCATCTGCAACATAGAGAGAGAGAGAGGGGGGGGGTGGTGGTGGTGGTGGGGAAATGTATTTCTGGCCCCTAGGAGGGGGAATCAGGCCAACTAACAGGGAGCTTGGTGTCAAAAAGAAAGGTGCCCATGAGAAGCCCCTGCCCGTACCCATACTGTTTGCTGGGCTCTGTCTGAGAAATAGGAGAGCCCTTATGTTCCAGCCAGGACCTGAGAATGCAGAATCCCCCAGGGGAAGGAAAACAATATTTCAGACTCAAACAAGCGCCTGTTTCCATCATAATACAAGCTGGATACCCCATAAATAGAGTGTGATGGTCCCTTACTGTTTTGTCTGTGCAAAAAATGACATAATAATACCTTGATCTTTACAAAAATTCTTCACAGACCCTGGAAGGCAGGTAGTTCTCCTCCTCCTCTTGCAGAGAGGGGACAGACACAGGGTGGGGGAGCTGGGTTTGTAACCCAGGAGATGCCTGGCTCCCAGGCCAGTACAAAAACCTTGAGTTCACATTATCTCATCTCATAAGAACTGACTTCCTTCCTATACCTGCCCTCCCGCTCTACTCCCTGCTCCCATATAAGCTCCTGGCCTCAGTGAGTCAAGTTTAGATGCTATTATTAGGAGCCTCTATTGAAAAATTCCACACTGGACTGTTACAGATAGTAAAAGTACAGAATTCTGTAACCAACACTCCCAGGCAAGCAGGCTTTGAAGGAAAGCAGGGTGATAGGGCATATTCTGTGCCAGGGTTCAGGACACATTGGTTATCAGATTTTGAGTGGCACTGGGTAGCAGAGTGAAAGGGACTGGATTAGAGGGGCATCCAATGCCACTATGCGGGATCTGAACTCTCCCCTGTAATACAAGGGGGGCAGGTCCTGAGATGGAGAAAGCTGCCCCCCTCAGGCACAGGGTTTGTAATGCTGTCCCCTGGAGATGTTGCCCTGTCGCGTGGGCTTCTGGCAGATCCGCTTCGTGCTGCCTCTGCACCGACTAGCTACCCCTAAAGAGACTCCATGGCCCCCTGACTTTGTGCTGGGCTTTTCCCCCCAGCTATCTTAGATCCTTCTCAGGAGGGAACTGTTTCTGTAGAGTGGAGCTCTCAGTGTCCAAGAGATCAAAGCCGCGCAGAAGGGACAGTGCATGCTGTGTCTTTCCCTCTCCAGCCCAAGGGGTTACTGTTCAGCACTTGAGGCTGCTGAGCAGCGTTCAGACTCTGCTCATTAATGGATGCCTTGGCTGCAAACAGGCAGCTATAAATAGGAGCAGAACTGCAGGAAGCCAGGCATGGCGGTGGCTGCAGAGTATCAAGCTGATTGCAGGGTGGTGGCGGTAACTAACAGGCTCCTGGGGGGAGCCAACCCATTTCCATAGGCTGGTGATTAAAGTGACTACAGCAGGACCCTTTTTCCCTTCCTACCACCCAAATCACTCCCTAGTCAGGATGTAAGCAAATGCCAGTGCACTTTATAAACCAAGTCACATCACCCACCCAAAATGCAGCCACCTGCAGAGTGGAGCACAGCACATTAGTGGGGAGAGGGGAAATCTTTGGCTAGGCAGGTCACGGAAATCTCAACTCTTAAGAAAAGTGCTCTTGGGACATCTGATGCCCATATAGAGCAAAAAGGAAACTTTATAACTCCATCTGGTGCTCCTGGCCCCAGCTCTGGGGAGGTATCAGACTGACTCACTGCTAATGCAAGTACTGCTATTGATATAAGATAGGTTTTAAGTTCGGGTATAAAATAGACCATAGACACATATTGATCCATATCCTCACAGAGTGGGTCTCATCCAGAGGAGTGACCTTTGGCTTTATATCCAGGCTCAAGGTAGACAGAGCTGGATACACTAGGCCTGTGACTCTCAAAGTTCAGGGAGGCTATCACAAGCAAGAGGCAGGAGTCTTGAATGATCCTCAAGGCTCAATCCCCTGCCTGCTAAGCCCCAAAGAAAAGCAGTGGCTGGGCTCCTTAGACCTTTGACAATAGTCCATGGCTATAAAGACTTCACAATACATCAGAGACTCCTTACAAACCAGAGTCCAGTACAGCTTTTGGCTCCCACCAAATCTATTTGTAAGAATTGGCCAAAAATGAGGAGAGGAAAACAAACCTACCCAGAGTTCAGGATCCTCACCAGCTGGAAGACAGAGATGCAGCAAACAGCCTCCAGGTGCAAAATGGCTCCTTTAGGGTTGCAGCTGTCTGTCACTGCCAAATTTAAAGGTCCAGCCACAGAAAGGAATGCCAGGGTGGGGAGGGAATTGTATAAGAAGACAGCCCTGGCCTGGGAGAAGGGTAGTAAGGACGGGTAGGTGCCAAGGAAGCTGGGTTTGCAGAAGGACTGTGTACATCACTATCTCTCAGAGCTGGAAAAGCCCTGGCCTCAGTGTGGGAAAGTTCCCAGAACTGTATTCTCCAAGGCATCTCCTCCTTGAAATAATTTAAGCAACAGAGTTTCCACCATTTCCCTTAGCCACGGAGTCCAGCAGGTCTTAGCAGTAGGAACTTTTCCCTGATAGCTTTGACATTTCCCTTTGACCAGTTTGATCCCATTCTCCTAATTCCCAACTCAGCAATTCCTTTCCCCCTAGGAGTTCACATGCCCCACTGTAAGTGCCATTTAAAGCTGACTGGCCTTGTTTTTGTCTTTGCCTTCTTGAACAAGTTCTTCTGATTGGTCTTCTTATTGGTCAGAATACACTATGTGCCCCAGGAGATGCCGCTGGTCACCCCACTGTACCATCCCCGGTGGTACTTCCCATGGAGGTTGGCTGCTAGACAGGAGTCGAACCACCAGCTGGCCCCACAGTATGCACTGCAGTTGCCTATGCGGGTAGTTGTCGTTGTTGCTGTCCCTGGTGATGAAACACTTGTGGTCATGGTTGTAGCTGCGACTGTAGCTCAGGGTGTTGCTGGCCTTGCTTTGGCATTCCCAGACCATCAGCTGGTACTTGTTGGCCTTGCTGGCCCCCCTGAACTTGTGGTAGGTGGCATGGCACTGGATGCCAAACCAGTCCTCCAGCTCCATACACAGGGCATGCTGACCCAGCAGGGTCAGGCTGTGCCGTTGCTTGTTGCCCAGCCAGGACTCACCCTGCCAGCTACCAAATCCCAGCCTGTACTCTTGCCAGGTGCGGGTAAAGTCCAGGGAGCCATCCTGCTGGCACTGGAACACAGTCCAGCCATCTCCATCGGTCACCATGTCACAGTACGCCTGCAGTGGGAGGGGATGGCAGGTTACGCAGCAGCAGCAGGAGCCTAACACCTTCCTATCACAGTCAGGGAGGGAAGCACTTCCTCTGGGATTGCTATCCCTCCACAGAGGCCCCAGGACACAGTGAGATCCCCTTCACGCTAAGGCTGGCAGAAGGCAGCTCACTTCCCTGAGTACTGCTCCTAACCTGGGTTCACTCTCTCCACAGAGCAGGCTGCATCCCCAAACTCCCTCCCTCAGGAACAGACCTCA
This sequence comes from Lepidochelys olivacea, assembly GCF_965140295.1. Classification (NCBI taxonomy): domain Eukaryota; kingdom Metazoa; phylum Chordata; order Testudines; family Cheloniidae; genus Lepidochelys; species Lepidochelys olivacea. Next base: position 23,988,715 of record NC_140417.1, on the reverse strand, counting down.
CGGCTGCCTCAGTGCTGCTCCCAGTCTGGGAAGCTCGGCACTCTGGAGGGCAAAGCTGCCAGGTGTCCCGGTGTAGGCCTCGTGTAATGAAATGCGATTGAACACGAAGTGTGAGATGCCACAAAGACAGAGCAGAGGCTGCAGGATTCCAGCTCAGGACAAACGACCAAATGCTCCCACAAGAAGAGGTGGGGAGGGCTGAGAGTATGGAGCATCCCTGTGCACAGGATCCATCCTGTGCCCTGTGAGCCTGGTGATTTTGGGCACCTGGCACGGCCTGGGTGCGTGGCACTATCGCAATAATCCAGTGAGACCCAGCCCAGCCCAGCAGCTGGTGCTCTTACCTCGAAAGGATGCTGGAGTGGGATGGGCTGGATGGTGCAGATCCCACTGCCCTGGGTCCTTTGCTTGTGGGTCTCAGCACAGTCCTGAGGGAATGTCTGCTCTAACTTCTTAGAGGAGTCCAGTAGGAGCAGCCAACATAGAGACCAATAACTCACAAGGCCTTGCAGTGAAAAGGCTACAGTGTTTGATGCGTTACCTTTTTGGCAAAGCCCTTTCATGTTTCTATGGGGATCCTGTGAGGAACTGGGGGTGGGGGAGGTCTGGAAACATGGCTCTATCATGTCTCTGTTCAGCCATGGTGCCAGGGAGCAGAAAGGGACACAGAGCCCCCAGAGCCAGCAGGGAGGCACAGTTGGAGCCGCTCTGCAGGCGCTGGGGGCAGCCACACATGACTGAATGATGTGGGAGTAACACCACAAGAGGAACCTTAGGGAGATTTCCTCCCTACAGCCCCTCCCCCTTAGCGAGTTCTGCAGTAAATGGTGATGAGGCCCACAGGGCTCTGCAAAAGTTAACTAATTTACCCTCACACACCCTGAGATGCACAAAAATATTATCACCCCCACTTTATAAATGGGAAACTGGCACGGAGAGGGGAAGTGACTTGCCTAAGGTTGCGAAGGGAGGCAGTGTCAAAGCTGAGAGTGGAACCCACAAGTTCCTGGTTTCAGTTTTGCGCTCAGATCACCAGACCTGGCCTCTGCTCTGCTCAATTCAGACTGAAGCCATAGGGGTAGTTTCTGGGTTTAAGTGCTCTCAGATCTGACATGTGCTGTGAGGAGGTCACTCACTCCACTCAACACAAGGTGGAGGGACAAAGCGGCTGGCCCTATATTTACCCAGAGGTGTTGGTGGCTCCTCAGCCTTGCGTTCTCTTCCTAAATCTGCAAAAGCAGCAGCCATTGGACTCATCTACTTTACTGTAAAACCCCACTGTTCATACCCCTCGGTTCTTTCTCCCCTCCCCTCTCTCCTGGCTTGTGAAAGCTCCTAAGTTCCCTCCTGGCCACTTCAGTGACTGAGCTATTCCAGTTCTAGGAGCAAGCCCAGCTCTGTTGATGCACCTCAGTCCTGAACGGCAGCCCTCTTCGCTATTCTGGTCCTGGGACCCCCCACAGCTCTGCCAATGCACCTTGATTCCAGTCCACAGTATCCCCAGCTCTTCCAGCTCATGGCCTGCTCCTTCAGAGACACTAAGAGTTGGGTCACACAGGTTTTCTACTGTGGACAAGTGGGGACTAGGACAAGCCTCTCCAAACTCAGTTTAATTTATAGCCTGAATTAGTATTTGCCCTGGTGTCACTATACCCATTGATTCTCCTCTCACCCTGACTGGACTGGGTGCATGGAGTATCCAGGGAAGGAGATTGTCTTCTATGCCCAGACTAAAGTCTCCATGAACTGCTAGGCCCATTGGTTTTGCAATGGGGAGTTGAAATATCTTCTGGGGGATAAAAGGGAAGGTTTACATAGCAACGTCTCTGGCTGTATCTCTCCACCTTGCCCAGGAAAGAAAGGTTTCAGTAACGCTAATTAATATGATACACTTTATCCCAAAGGACTGTACACACACAGGAATAATTTAATCCACCACTAAAATGCAGCCACCTCTGGAGTGTAGTGAGACAGCTGATAAACAGCACACAGGAACACTGCACAGTGGTTTAGGGCAGGAAGCAGAGGATGTCATAGCTAACTGGTATTATGGGGGGTAGTTTAGGTAGGCAGTGTAGTTCCCAGAGTCTCCGTGGGGCTTACTTTGCACATCATCTCCTTACCTTGGGCTCCCACCTGCCCCATCCCTTTCAGTGCCAACTGTGGCTGTTCCTTTGTCTCCAGTGTCTTGCGGTGTCTGCTTGCTGAAACCAAGAGCCACTGAGTGAGGGCCGAGTAGGGAGAAATCCCTCAACATCAGCAACCGAAGCTCCAGCGGAGCTGCACGGGCTGAGGGAATGTGTCCAAGTGCAGCTCAGCGCCCGGCTGGGCTTTGACCAACCATCGGCAAAGTTGGTTTGTGACAGTTTTTCCCTATTAAAGCAAATGGTGTGCCAGCACGGGCCTGCGGGGGCAGCTGCTGGGGGCTCCTGCAGAAGTACGCAGGGGAAGCAGCAGCAGCTGTATGCTTTCCAGCTGGGTACCCTCAGCTGGATGGGCCTCTGCAATGTGGAGCTAGAGTTCACCCTCTGACCATGATCCATGCCCCCCTTGGCCTCCCCTGGGGCTGCCAATGAATGCCAACTGGGATGGTGGTTTGGGGGGTATGGACTCCTGCCCATTACTGGACTGCAACACACACCCCCAACTCGCTTCACATGAAGCATTAAGGGCCAGATTTTCAAGAACTCCACTCCCATTTAGGCACCTAATGAAGTGACCAGATTTTCAGAAGTGCTCAGCATCCATCTGCTCCCATTATTTGCAAGGGGGCAGATGAAGTGGGAGGTGGCGGTTGGGGGAAACCTCCATTGTGCTCAATGGGGATGGGGTGATGAACACTTCTAAAAATCTGGCTACACGTGTGTTGTGCTTGCCATTTAAAACCAGCCGTTAGTGGAAATCTTCTGAGAACTTGGCATGGTATAAGTACCTAGTAAGAGGTTCATTTTCCATACCCGAGAGCAGATGTAACCAAACTATACACAAGGGCTGGTCACATTTAACTAGCTTAATACGGGCAAATGGCAACTACTCATCTTTAGTGAAAAGGTGCAGGCTGCAGAGATGACATACATCCCAGCATGCTGTGTTCCAGCTGGAGCTGAAGGAAATGGACAGCGTTCGTTGTATGAAGAACCTGGCATCTTTTAGTGGTTCGTATTTTTGATTTGTGCATTTTAAGCATGTGTCACAGGAAAAGCTATCCCCAGCACCAAACCAGTCTGATGACTTACAGTCATCATTTACATGCAGAGTGAAGAGGTGTCTGTGTAATATACATAGAGAGTGATTGCAAATCTGTGTCTAGAGAGAGACAGACACATCTGCCTCCACAAAGAATCTGAGAAATGACTCATGGTGAAAAAGCCCTAGTAGGTCCCAGGGGCCAATGCAGAATCCTCTGTGGTACATTTTTCAGGCTCACAAGTAGTCTAGTTTGAAATGTCTCCAGGGAAGGAGCTTCCACCACTTCCCTTGCAAGACCATTTTACAACCTAGTAGATTTTGCCAGTAGGTCATTTCCCCCATATTCAACCGAAATTTTCCTTTGCTGAGTTGCAGCCCATTTCCTGCTAGGTATAACTTTGTGGCCCATCCTAAACAATTCCTCTTCATCCTCGAGTTTCAAGCCTTCAAATACCAGCTGTCAGTTATGTTCCACTCCCTGCCCTGGTTGTCACTTAGCCAACCAGTCATACTCAGCTCATTTAATCTTTCCTCACAAGTGACCCTGTCCAGCCCCAGAATCCTTCCTGGAACCCCTTAAAACTCCTCTCTGACACATTTGAGCTTCTTGAAAATGTATTTGTGACCAGCACTGGCAGTAGGTGCCATGCATTTCCAGATACCTGGCTGACAAGAGACTACTTCTATTCTAAATGCTTTCTTCTGGGTTTACCAGCATTTGCTCAGAATAATTCCTGAAGTAAAAGTCTAGTTCCTCCTGGGCAGCTAGTTCATTGCTCATAGCACCATCTTGCCTTTATCCTCTTCCCCTCTGTCCCTCTCTCTCTCTGTCTCTTCTTTGCTCTGGGTTAATAAAAAGTGAGGATGTCTGCTGAGAAGGGCAGTGTGTGGAGTACTGAGCTGAGGAAATGCAGAACAGTGGGGAGATTGTGCTAGGGGCTTAGAGAGAGAGAGAATTATTCCCTTTACATAATCAGAAAACTTGATAGCTATAAATGTCAGTAGTGAAACTCTCAGACATTTGTCTTCATGAAGGCGTCTGACCACCTGGAATTCTTCCAGGGACATGAAGTGATGGGATGTCAGGACATCAAAGGCAAGAGGAGTGCAAAATGTCATGCAAAAAAAAAAATTAAAAAAGAGTGGGAAGGGGGAGTGAAGGGAAAAATTAAGATGGAGAAAGAAAGGCAGGCCGAAAGTGAACACAGATAATAGGAGAGGGTCAGTAGGTCTGCCTGGCCCAGTGCCTCCTGATCAGACTGCCTTTGGATGCTGAAGGAGTCTGAAGTCCCAATAGCTTCTGCTCTGATTGTACTCCTGTTGTTCAGAGACTAATACTGGCTTTACCCAAACAAAACCAATGAGGTTTTGTAGAATCAGACCCAAAAGTGCCCGTATCTTTGCTCTCCCAGCACTGGCTGAATGGAACAGAAGCTCAGTCATACCACTAGCTGTTATTTGCACAAGAGCAGCTAACTAATGGGGAAGTGGAGAGCCCAAATGCACTCACCTTGGAGAGACATCTTTGGGACAGAATCGCTGTAGGACAGCTTGCAGCTAGACAGAATCCCCAGTAGCAGGACCACCAAGGAATCGAGTCTCTCCTCCAGGCAGCTCAGGTTGAGCCTGCTCGCCTCCTGCAGCCTTGAGGCCATGGACACCACGCTGGCTTCCACCAAGTTAAGCCAGTCCATCGGGTTCCTAGCCCTGGACAAGCTTGGTTTGCTTCTGGACCTGTCTGAATTCCATCTGCTGCTCCCCTGGGACATCCTGTACTTCTTCCGGGGCTGGCTGCTCATCAAGCACAAGCTAGTAGAGCCTACAGCTCCCCAGTCCATCACTTCTGGGCAAGAAGGAGGATGGCCACCAGAGATTGCAAGAATGAGGGGTGTTCTTTCCTTTGGCTGCACTCGGGGCTGCCTGAGCTCAGTCTGCCTGGCTCTAGAAACAGCAGCAGGAGGAAGACCAGCTGTTTGCACTTGCTAGAGGGGAAAGAGATTTCCATTCTGCTACTTCTGCTGCTGCCTCCAGAAACACACAACCTGCAAGACTGGGGTGGGAGCTGCAACAGGGGTCCTTCTGTCTCTGCTTGTCTGCACACAAACTGTTGTGGGCTGGGAATTCCACTTACAGGCTGCTCAAAGAAATTGCATGAAGAGGCTGAGAGGAGTTGGGAGGCATCCACCAGGGGAATTGCAGAGTGGCAGAAGGAAAGGGGGAGGGATAGGAAGGGCTTAGATAAAGGAGCACTTGAGACCCTCCAGCAGATTAGCATCTCACAGGCAATTAGAGCCAAGCCCCAGTGGGCTGCTATGATTAGTGCTTCTCTCGTGCAGACTTTGCTACCAGAAGGGCTTGACTTGAAAGGGCTGTAATTTGCCTCAGTGGTAAAGAAAAACAGAAGGCATCCAAACGCAAGAGCCATGGCCTGAGTGCGAGGAGCTGTGATCTCTCAGTGAACTCTGGCCCCAACCTCAGCACAGGCACCCACGCCACCAGGAGCAAGGCTTCCATCCCACCGGCCCTGCAGCCATCACTCCCACTCCATCCCATGTGGAGCAAAGCCGCCTTTCCCATGTCAGCGGCTGCTTCTGTCCTGTGAAGCGAACGGGCTGCTGCTTCTGTGCCAGCCGCTGCTTCTGTCTAGTGCATATCAGGGATACCCCCATGCCAGCTGCTGCTCCCATTCCTTGCAGAGCGCAGCTGCCATTCCCATGCCTACCACGGTGATGCTTGTGGCTTCTGCGCACATGCCCAAACTTGCCCTTTATCCTACATGCCCAAAGCAACCTCCTTCCCCCCACTGAACTCAGCTGCTGGCTCCAAGCTGAATGTGGTCACCTCCATGCCTAGGTCATGCCACAGTGTGGGGGGATGGACTAGGTGACCTCTTGAGGTCCCTTCCCACCCAACATTGCGATGGTTTTATGTCCCCATCATCCTTGGGCCAAGAGCATCTCCAGCAATGGCTGGTGTCCGGCAGGCTCAGGGCTGGGAGGCTGACATCAGGAGCCATCTTCATCCAGCTCTGAAACCAGTCTGAGATCAAAAGACTGCAAACTCTTTGGGGACAGGAACTCTCTTTTCACTACGTATCTGAGCAGCACCCAACCCAGTGGGCCCTGGAAATCTCACTCAGTCAAAGAAATAATAACTCAAACACAGTCACCACAACTGGGGGTGGGGGAGCCCCCCACCACACTGCTGTGCATACTGGCCACGTCATAGGGGGGTGGGGACAGCCCCAGCTGTGTTGCCAAGTGCACTGGTCAGAACAAGGGATGAACAAGTCAGAGCCTTGGCCTCCCAGCAAGATGACAAAGCCCTAGTCTTGCTGAACCTGTCTTGGGGCAGCTTTTGTGTTTGCTCAGGCTCCCCACACGCCCACAAGAAATGGGCCCAAGCACGAGTTCATTCATTGGAGAGATGCCCCTGAGTGGCGCTCTCATGTTTTGTTTTAACAGTGACTTACTGTAAGAGCTGCTATAGCCTTTAATCTGGAAGCGGCCTCTTATCAGCAAGTGAGGGAAGGTGAGGCCCATCCTGAGTCAGAGCAGCCAGGCAAGCTGCTGCCACCCCCAGCAGCTCTTCATGGCCTCCTCCTTCTCACTAAGCCTGAGCCAGGAGGAGCATAAACCTTTCTGGGCAGATCTCTCACTCCACATGCACCTCACCAGAGAGCAGGTGAATTTGTCACGTTAACACTTCCGGGCATAGTCTGGGAGGTTCTAACACTTCTCTGGTGCCTTTCATCTGAGACTGACTGGGAGCATGGGCTCGGGGTCTGGAGGCTCAGGTTCTGTTTCTAGCTCTGGGAGGAAGTGCAGGTTAGTGGCTAGAGCAGGAGACTGCATTTGATTCCCAGTTCAGTCATTGGGTGACTTGGGCAAGTTGCTTCCTCTCTCTGTGACTGTATCCCCACCTGTGAAGTGGGGATTATGACACGTTCCTCACTCCTGGGGGAGGATACATTCTGAGACCACCTTGAATTGCATGATCACCTACTATCTTTCCCACAGGATCGCTGCCTCATTCAGTCCACAGGATGGACCATGCTCTGGGGATGAGTGAAGGAGGCTGTTGTCTGTAGGACCCCTGCCTTATTTGTTGCAAAAGTTGGAAGGTGTGCAGTGAACAAGGCAGGGTATAGCAGGAAGAGATGGAAGAGTCTTGTGGCTAAGGCAGTTGAATGCCATCCTAGAAAACTGAATTCTATCCTTGCCTCTGCCACAGAGTTCTTCTGTGATACTGAGCAAGTCACTTAAACCAAACTTTTCACAGGTGGCCACTGATTTTGGTGTGCCTCATTTTCAGAGTGCCTGACTTGATATCCTGTGTTCAGATCTGCAGAAGTGCTGAGCAGCCAATGGGAGCTGTGCTTTGAACATATAAAGGACTATCTAATACTAAGTTCTCTGAAAAATCAAGTCACAAATTAGGCACCCAAATTCTGCAACTTTAATAATGTTCTTCTAATGCCTTTTTTGGGAAATATCTATATAGATATAAGGATCACATCCCTTATCCCTATAATGCAGCCACCTCTGGTACAGAATATTTAGGAGCAGGTGTTAGAAAGATTGTCTGTCCCGAGATCATCGGCAGCATTCCAGATCTGGTCAGCCCTGATACCAGCATAACCTTCTCTCTCCCTCTCCTGTAAGATGTTCCTGATGGCTGTGCAGAGCCCTAGTGCCTTTGTGGTTTGAGACTAGCCACTGAGTTCCCTTTCCAGTCATGAATTGTAAAGAACAGTTGTATGGCACCATCTAGTGGCCAGAAAATGACTGCTTTGTAAATGCGTTGGGTGGTGCATAATTCTTTAGGTTCCTGCTCCAGGACTAAGGGGATCCTTATATGTAATGTGAATACAGTGAGAGAAATTTTAGTAACATTAATTAGTGCTGCTCTTAACACAAAGCAAGCAAATGTATCCATAGCAGCGACATGGAGAGCAGCTCCATTTTCCAACTTCACAGAGCCGATGACTTTCAGAAGCGAAGCTGGTACATGGCATAACAGTGCTAGCTGTTAGAAGATAGGGGAGCAATATTCCCCAGGACTCCCTTTACAGAGCTGGGGAGACAGTCTAACTTTTGTCACATAATATTTCACACTTGTAGAGCCATTTCATCCCAAACTTCACTTGACGCACACACTATGCACAGGGATCACTCACCCAACCCATGCAGCCACCTCCAAGGTCAAACACAGCAGCTGTTTACCACCACACAGGAACATTCGGACTACAGTTCTGAAGAGGAAATAAAAACCACTCTTTCCCACTAGAAATTGCCAGGGAAGCCAGGTTGGTCAGCACGGGCAGGAATTACTGAAGCTGGAGTTTGGCCAGGGTAGCAGGATTACTATTGCCATTCTTAGGAAATGTGCCACGGGATCTTTAATGACCACAAATGGGTAGGGCCTCAGTAATAACTCTGAAAGATGGCAACCCCGCCCCCTCCCTCCCAGTGCACTGCTAGTGACTCAGACCCCCACCTCCTGAAACCTCAGGATCACTTACTGCAGCACCTGCCGTAAGGGTTCCCTGGTGGTCTCTCCAGACCTACCCAGCTCAGCTTGTCAGATCTGACAGGTTCCCAATACAAGGCGGAATGGCTGGGAAGGGAGAGGGTGGGGGAAGTTTCAGGGAGTATTTTAGAAAGTCCTGCCAGTGCCATCACTCTGACCTTCCTCCAACCAACTGGATTTAAGAGATGCATCTGCTGAAGGAGATGCCCTTGTCCAGGGACACAGGACAGGGTGCGCGCACCAGACCCCTAGGGCAGGCTGCAGGCTGGGTTCGCTCATCCTTCATTTACATGCAGATGATCCAGAGGTAACCCAGAGACCTTCCCCAGTTCAGCCAGGTGATTCCGATGAAGGCACAGGGCATTGTTCAGCTACTTTTGCCCCATTGCATTTACAGCAGATTTAGGTCTCTTCCTCACCAAGTCAGTTCCTCTCCTCTTTCAAAGGTAACCAGGAACTCCCCTGATAGAGCCCCCACCCCGAGTAAAAAGGAGTTCAATAGCAGATACAAACTAGCTCCCAGTCTGCAGAAAGCCCCAAAACGGAGCAAACTCTCTGTCCCTAAACTCAGCCTCTAGGCAGAGGCCCTCAGCTCTGACAGGTTCTCCTGCCATTCAGGCTTAGTGCTGGTTGTATTTTGGACACTGTTTGATGGGTGTTGGGGTCTGGGGTAGGCCCCTAGCTCTCTCTGCTCCCCACCCCACTCCCTTCCTCGCTGATCCTGAGATAGAAGGAGCTTTTCTACCCATACTGCCATTCTGCAGCTTCCATGACCTAAGGGCCAGCTTTGCGATGTGTAGGGCCCCAGCTGCTGAAGTTGTGGGGGAGAGGAAGAATTGGCCATGGATTGCCTCCCAATCTGATTCCACCCAGAGAAGAAACAAGCCAGCCAGTGGGCTGTGAACTTGCGGAGAACCCCAATAAATCAGTTGTGTTCCTGGGGCTTCAGGCTAACCCAGCATACACTGACATAGTGTGAAGGCCTCTAATTGTTAGCAGATCCCTCTGGCTGCTCAGTGGATAGAGGACTCAGCACTTGCAGGCCTCTAGCCCCAGCCACAGGATTAGACACAGAGCACCCACTGATGTGAATGGGACTCAGCATATGGGCAGGACAATAGACCCTTCCAGGTCCGGCCCAGGTGCAAGGAATGGGAATGAACCCGAATGGCTTTGCAGCCCCAGGATGTTCAGTCTAACTCGTTGGCTGAGGTGGGATGGTGGTTCTGAGAGTGCACCATTCCAGAGCAATCAGACATTCCTAGCAGGGCAATCCTGTTCCACCGCCCTAACTTGCCCCTCCAGTTTCAAATGGATACTGGATTCTTCCTTGCTTTTCCCACACTACTCGTTCCACCACAGAAGGGTTGCATTGTGGGGTGGGGTCACATGACCCACATAGTTTAGGCTACGTCTACGCGTGGAGGTGGGGGGGTAATTCCCAGCTCCCATAGACACACCCAATGAGAGCTAGTGCACTAAAAACAGTAGTGTATCTGTGGTAGCAGAAGCAGTGGTGGTACAGGCTTGGTACCCCAGTTACATACCCATGGGGTGTGGGTGGGTTTATACCCAGAGTGGCTAGCCCAAGCCTCTGCTCATCACTGTCTGTGCTAACGCGAGTATGTCTATGCGAACTGGGAATCACGTCCTGAGCTCCTCGTGTGGCCATAGCCTGTGTTTTGTAAGATGCTTCCTAATGGAAGATGCTACAGAAACATGCAGTATTACAGGCTAACATTGCCTTCCCAGTAACACTAGAACTCTTTGCAGCAAGTGGCCATTAAGACAGAATGAACATTGAATTCCTGCCTGGACCCTACTCATCTACACTCTGTTACGGTGGATCCTGGCATGCCCCAGGGACTGGATCAGGGGTACTTTCTCACCTGGGGCCAGGGGGATGTAGTGTGTACCTCCTGGTAAAGCTTGGAGTCACTCTGTGATGAATACCATGGCCTACTGTGCTAAAGGGTGGGCTCACACCTCCTCTTTCTCCCAAATGCTTGAAATGCATCCAAGCGGGGAGTCAGATGGCGCAATACAGCCTGTTATACCACTAGGGGGCAACACAATTGATCTGGCTCAAGAAGCTAATGACTACAACAGGTTGGGAACATCTTACCCTTTTCCGGCCAGGGCATCCGTTGGCCAAGCTCCTCCAGACATTCAACCCCCCCACTGTCCACCCACTTTCGGCCGCTTGGGGGACCCGTTGCTTCTTCTCTGCACGCACAGGAGGAAAACAAGAGTGACTAATGGGCATTGACAGGGGCATCATTTTTTTCCCATCCAATTTGTCTTCAAGGCTGACACCAGAGAAAACCCCAAATTGCAGCTTGTGCCCTGCACAGTTTTACCACAGTATCCTGAAAAAGCATCTGGTGAGCTGATAGCAGAGGGGGGCTCCAGGCTGGAGCCCCTGCCGGAAGCCTAGGACTGGCAGCGGTTGGGGACCCAATGCTTCTGCTAGGACGTCAGACAGGAAACTTCCTGGAGGCTCTGAGAGTTCCCTGGGCTCCAGCCACTGTCACTGTAGAGAGAGGAAGGCACACAACCCCCCTGCCTGGGGCACCAGTAGCCCATATGGCTCTGGGCCTTTCAGGCAGTGACATTCTTCACAGCATGGGTGCCATTTTGTATTAGGCCCTCAGATTAGGCCCTCAGCAGCAGAAGACATTGCAGTCACTCAAAGGCACTTGCGATGCTTTGAAACCTAAATGTCCCTTCCCCTGAGGGCATAGGAATCGGCCTGTACAAAGAGGCCTTTGAGTTTGGGTGAACTGTCACCCATGCGTTGTGATATTCCAGGCCTTGCCTAGAATCACAGGCCAGGCCAGCTGCAGAGCTGTTAGAGCCCATGGAGAATGGACACCTTAAAGGGACCTTTGAGGAAACAGATCTAATTAGAAAATGCCATTTCCCCAAGAGACCATCTGGCCGCACTGCTCCCCCAGCTCATTGACCAATACAGCAAAGCTCTAGTCAATGGGAGGTAGCTGCACGTAATGTGCAGTGAAGCTCTGCAAGAGTTCTGTACCACCCTGGCGTCAGAGCACTGAATGAGGGCACTGAATCACCCACGCAGCGGAGCTCTGTCAGATGGTGCTGCATTACTCCCATTGCATCCCATTGCAGCCCCTGGTGGGGCTGCGGCTGCGTCGTCCATGCAGCAGTGGGAGGATGAAGAAACAACAGACAAAAGAATAACCCATGAATAGCATTTGCTTTCCTGTAACACATTTCAACTGCAGCGAACCCCAGGGCTTTCCAAAGCAATGAAGAAGGTGGCAGAAGAGCAGTGCCCATGGTGGCCATTCCAGGAGTCATTCTGCACTCTGTATTAGCTCTCACCCAGCCTGGGACATCACAGCCACTCCACTGAGAGAGGGGTTGCTGGCCACAAAATCTGGGCTATTCCCTGCCTGTTCTCTATTCCTTGGGGTGGCTGGCTGAAGACATCCCTCTTTAATGTCTCACCTAGAGGGCATCACCTTTATCCATGCAGCACCCCACAGTGGTGCCCTGTAGTGTTAATGTTGGGCAGGAGCTGGGACCTGAATCTGTATAATGACCCGTCTTCCTGATCCACCTCCACTCCTCCTGGATTGGAGAATGTTGTTTCATGGGGAAAGTCTTGAGCTCAGTCCCCCTGCAACAGTGACCCGATTGATACATGGGGACAGAGCTGTCACCACCTCAAACACAGCACAGCGCAGAGGGGAACATTTCCCTTGGAGTGGAAGAATTTACCAGTTGGCGAGGGTGGGGTGGTAATCCACTGGGATCAGGAGGAAATGCAGTGGCAGGTTGTTGGGGTCAGGATCAGCCTGTGGCTGTGTTTCCATACAGAGAATGGAGCCATGGCATCACTGTACTGGAAGAGGTGAGTGATCATATTGAATCTCTGAGAAGGGCTGATGCCAGGTGCTTCAGAGAAAGATATGATCCCCCTCCCCCGTCATCTCACACACATCAAGTCCCTAAATGTACATTCCTATTCCACAAGCGGAAAATGAGACCCCTTCCATTTACCTCCCAAGCCAGCAATCAGCTGCTGATGCCCTGCAGCATGAGGGGCCAGGAGGACTCCGGTCTGGTTCACTGTCTAGGGAGTGACTGAGATCCCTGTAATAATGGACCGGTTTAGGCCATGGAATGACGGGAATCAGTGAGAGTTCAGGAGGATAAACTTCATTGCAGAAGGCAGAGCCAGCCCCTCTTGGGGATTCATACCCTCTAGGGGGAAAGCTGTTGCCCTGAGCAAGAAAGCTCTCTTCTTTCTCTTCAAGGGCAGTGGGAAATTAGGATCATTACACCTTCCTCACCTTTAACCAGTCCCTAGAGTGCATTCCCCCCCCCCAGGACTACATTTCCCAGCATGCACCTGCCCAACCAGGGCTCTAACCCTGCCGGGCAGTTGAGAATGACAGTGCTTTGCTAAACAGAACTTGGTACACTGCAGAATCTAAGGCTGGGGAGTTCATATGTGACCCCATATTCCATTTGGTGAACACCAACATCCTCTTTTCCAAATTTCACTGTGTCCAATTTGATCAATCCCCTGTCCCTCAACTGTTGGCCTCTGCACCCTAAGTGAGATCAACAAAGGGCTTTCAGCTGAGTGGAGCTCATGGCTTGAGCAGTGGAGAGATTCCCATGCTCCTTATCTGGTAGAGCTGCCATCTGTGGAGCACGGAATGGAGATCCTCGCTCTGGCATACTGTGTTCAGTGCAGCATCAGACTGGAGAGAGACTAACAAATTGGAGGGTGGGAGAACATAATTTATGAGAAAAGATGGAAAGCGCTAACTCTACATAGCTTGAGGTAGGGGGCATGATAACAGCCCAAGCATAACTGGAGAGGGCAGACCAAGGAAGGAGGGGATTTATTTAGAAGGGTGTCAGAGGAGGAAGCTAAGGAAGGGGAAATTAAGGCTGAGCGTCAGGGAAAGCACCCTGACAAAGCCCATCATCCTGTGGAAGAGGCTCTACAATGGAGGAAACTCCACTGCTGGGGACATTTAGCTCTAGACTGGAAAATCTAGGTTCATTTTAAAAGGAGCTGAAAGGACACAGATGAGCAGAACCAAAGGACTAATCACTGACCAGATGGATGCTTAAACAGGTAAATTGCAGCACAGAGCAGAGAAATTTCACTGCATCTCCTCCTCATGACCCATATCGTCACTATCACCACTTCTCCTCCACCACAGAAGAACCCAATGGAAAGTGCTACACACATGTTAGCGCTAACAAAATGCGCGCACTCTGTGAACAGAGTAGATCCCCTCAGATATGTACACAGTGGCTTACAAAAACCTTCAGCGTGCAGGGTAATAAAAAAACACCTTAGTGTATCTCAGGACATACTCGCCTCCTCCCTAACAGACTAAGTGCATCACCATAGAAACAAAGTCCTCGTCTCAAGCGGTGGCTAGTTTAGAGAAGGCAAGATCAAAGGAATATGCCTTGAATTTGAGCAGAAGGTGGGGCTAGTGCTGATCCTTAGTTCCTGGGGGACTTCATTACACAGTCTTGGACTGGTCCCCAAGAAAGCTCTGTCTCCTGTACAGATGAACTTTCCTCTTATTGTGGAAAGTTCCATTGTGCCAGAGGAGAGAAGTTATGGACCATGGTCCTCAATGTGGAGCTTCAGTCCATCTTTTAGATACCTTGAAGGTAAGGCTTCATGGATATGGAACAAATTTCAGCTCAAATCAGGCGCGAATCAAGGGAGAATGGGCTGTAGCAGACCTACTGCTCATAGCTAGGGATGGGAAACTATTAGTAACAAACAATTTAGCCAATGAATATAGCTTTGCTTTCTGTTTGCAAATTATTTGCAAATGGACTTTGATTTTTTTAATTCCTAATTGCTCAACAAATAGACAAACAGATGCACCATGTAAGAATTCAGATAGTCAGAAAGGGATTTCAACCTATGTGTTGTTCAGCACATTGCCGTTTGACTGTCTTGATTATTCACTATGAGCTGTGACCAGTCCTGTTTCTGCTCCCTGATTGGATGACCCTACTTTACAAACAGGTGGCAAGCTGTTCCTTCACAAGTAAGGAATACCCTTGTCTGCATGTGAATCCAGGTACTCATGGAAAGAGCAGCCATTCCCCAGCATTTGTTTGAAAAAACACAGATTGGGATGGATCTGTGGGACTAGCAAACAAAGAGGGGAATGAAGGCAGCTGAACTGAAAAGTAATTCAGAATTCCTGAAAATATTTGCCCATCGTTTCCTCCAGTGTTCACCCACCTCTCCTCACAGCTCTTGAGAAGAAAACAAGCAAACGCCTAAGAGCCTGAATTACAACACTCAGCCCCCCCCAGGGCCTGGTTTGTCTGTAGCAACCACACTCCTTACATTTGTGTATCTCCTCAGGCTTAAATGCACAACACTGATTATCTCCCCACAAAAGAGCTGGCCAAAAATTTTTTTACACAAGATTTGACCAGCTGTAAGGACGGAGTGGAAAGCAGGAAAATATTTTTTGACCATTTTCACAGATGTGTTTCATAAAAAAAAAGTCAAAATTTTTCCAAACTGCTCTATTTATAGATGTAGAATTATAATAATAGATCATTGTACTTTTCGTCAGTAGATCTCACAGTGCTTTACAAAAGAGGCCTCATTATCCTCATTTTACAGATGGGGAAACCGAGGCACAGAGTGGTGAAGTGACTTGACCACGGTTACCCAGCAGGTCAGTGGCAAAACTAGAACTAGACCCCAGTCATCTGAGTCCCAGTCCAGAGTGTTATCCACTAGGACACACTGTCTCTCCATAACACATGCCAAGCCCCCATGGGTTTCTATAGATACTAACACACAACTTCCCTGCATCAAAACACCTACTTTGTGTGACTCTTAACAATTCTGCCCTTAGAATATGCTTAACTCCCTGTGCATACATACTTGTGTGTAAACCTAACTGCAGATTCAGTATTTAGTGCTTTGAAACCAAGTAATTAGGTCTCTGAAACCTAGGCTGGACAGGTCACTTGTTAACTATGCGTGGTGCACCATTGTTATATTGCACTCAGACATTAAGGTGATGGACACCAGTACAACCCCCCTAAGGCATGTTTACAGCATCCTATATGCACATGGGCTAAGCCAGTGCTCATGGGAGCAGCTGTTTTTCTTGTTTAATATAAGTGTTCTGTTATGGAATCTAAGCAGGTGCTTGGCGATTCCTAAACACAACTGCCCTTTAAAGCATTTGGTAGGGAACATTCCTGCACTGGCCATGGGAGAAGAACTCAAGGGGGCCTCAAGTCTTTTCCATCTCCAGTGTCTGTAGTTCGAAGATCTCACGAGGGCCCTGGTTTGAGTCTCGCATGCCATATTACAAGCAGACAGGCTACTCCACCAACTGGCTGTAGTGTCCTGGTGCCAGTTGGTATGTGTAATCATCTCCTTCACCCCTTTTCCCTGCCACATCTATGGATGCTGCCTGTACAAAATCTCACAGGTCTCCTTTGCAGTACATTGGCATAGCCAGAATCGAGTCCATGAAACTTTTCAACAGACATGAAGATCAGCAATACAGTGCACTGTACAGGAATAAAAGTGATCAGTCATAGCGTCTTGGGCTGTCTATCAATAGATAGGGAGGGTTACTTGTAAGCAGGCTGGTCAGACAGCAATCACTAGCTTTATTATGTGAATGGCATCAGAAGCCTTTTCTTCTAGACAGACAGCTGTGATCCCAAAGGTCTTGGGGCACCCAACTGGAGCCAATGCCAGGAACTTGCTAGGAGCTCAAGGATGGCACCAAAATTAAAAGGAGCCTATGGCAGTCCCCTCACCTTTACTAGGAGAGAGGATGGTGGTCTTGTGAACAAAGCACAGAACTGGGACTCAGGAGCTGTCTGGTCAGTACCCTGCTCTGCCACTGACTTCCTATGTGACATTAGGCAGGTCATTTAATCTCTCTGTGCCTCAGTTTCCCAAGTGTAAAGAGCAGGTTAAAATATTTCCTTTCTCTTGCCATTTGTCTCGTCTATTTAGGTTGTTAGCACTTTGGGGAAGGGGCTGTCCCTGTGTGTGTGTGTGTGTGTGTGTGTGTACAGTATCCCGCACTATGGGGCCCAGATCTCAGCTCTGGGGGTTATTGGAATACAAATCAATAATAATAGCATGCAGGTGCAAGAGACCATAGGGAAGGTTAGCCTTTGGGTTTTAGGGAGGGCAGCAAGCTGATTCTTTGAACTCCCCCAAACTGAAAGACTCATTCCAAATGAGGGGCACACCTTCCCCTGCCCTCTGAACAATGGATGGACTTATTCCCCCTTCACGGTCACCACAGTGATGACATCTTGCTCCAGCTGTGCAATTTCACCTTCGTTTGCACCCTAATAAACGCAGTGAGACACAGCAACCACTAGATGCCCCCCTAAGGCAGTCTTTGGAGTTAAGAACAGACTGGAGCTGATGAGCCAAGTTCCCACCTCCCCCCCCACCCCGCGGAGTTTACCGGGTAAAGGAAGGCTCGTGACTGAGTTGTTCCTGATTCACAGAAGCACTAGATACACTAGGGGTGACTGAGCCGGCCCAGGGAGGTGCCTGTCAGAGAACTGACCCTGGCCGGAGCCAGACAAACCTGGTTACCTTGTCTCCCCAACATTATTATTTGTTATTTTCATTTCATGGTATCATTGCTGCCTTTGCTCACCCTTAGTCTGGTTGGTACTACTGCCACAATCTGCCTCTCGTGCATGGAGCCAGACAGAAAACGAGACATGAGGCAGAAGCACAGAGAGAGAGGTTTAAAAAAGTGTAAAAAGGGTTGAGTGTAGCCAGAGGGAAGTAATGATAATTCCTAGCTGCTATATAGCACACTTTTTATCCATAGATTTCACCGCCCTTTACAAAGGTGGTCAACTACATTATCCCCATTTTACAGATGGGGAAACTGAGGCACAGAGCCGAGACATGACTTGCCCAAGGTCACCCAGCAGGGCCAGTTAAACCTAGGTTTCCTGGGTCCCAGTCCAGTGCTCGCTCTGCTAGGCCACAGGTGCACTAGGTGCAGGGGCAAAGGGAGTCCTGCAAGGAGGAACCTACCAATAGCAGAGCGGAGGAGGAAACAGACTGAGGTTTAGGTTCTGTTGTTTTAGTTAACAAGGCAGGGCTTTAACTGGGAGCAGACCCAGTGTGTGATGTGTGAGGAACAGGGGGTGGGATGCCACCATTTTACAGAGAGATGAGCCTGAAAAGTGAACAGGATTGTGAGATGACTAAACCCTGTGCATAAGCTGGGAAGGCACTTCAGCAACCTGATGGGATAAACTAAACCCTGGGGTTGTGAGCAAGATGCAGGCTGACTTCATCTCCCAGTATGTGGGGGAGGGAGGGAGATCCTTGAATCCCCTCCCTTCAGGAGGGAGTAGACAAGGAGCAGTTCTTGATGAGGTTGCAAGCGACTCAGAGAGGGCACGGATGGCTGGAAGGGGAAGAGGTGTGAAGGAGTCCTAATCTAGGCCTAAAGTGAGGCCAGTAAGGGGGGGGGGGATTGAAAATGCCCCAAATGCATAATAAAGGGGAGGAAGCCCAGGGTGAAATGAATAGATGTCACAAGGTGGAAGCAGACAGTTCAGTAAGCAGGTGCTCAAGGCCTAGCATACTTAAACTGAGATGCCATGAATAAGACCGGGCCAATGTGTGACAGATAAGGGGGTACAAAGGAGTCCTATATACTGAAGGGAGAAACAGAAAGAGTGGAAAAGATCCCTGACTAAGGTGGAGAATGGGGAAGGAGATTGACATAGAGAAGATATGGCAGGTTACCATACATACACTGGAGTCACACAGATGGCAAGGGAGAATTTATGAACTGCAAGGACTGCACACTGGCCCCAGAGTAACCTAACTAAACTGCTTGCCTCATTGTTTATAAAGGCCTTGTCTCTGCTTGGGAATAGCCCCCCCGATACAGCAATCGATATAGCTGCTGGCTGGTTAGCTTCAGTGCTAACCCCTAAAAGTATGTCTACACTGCAAAGAAAACCCATGGCACTGAGTCTCAGTGCCTGGGTCGATTGACTCAGACTCGCAGGTTCAGGTAGTGGGGCTAAAAATAGCAGCATAGATGTTTGGGCTTGGACTGAAGCGTGGGGTCTGAGACCCTCTGAGGGTTTGAGAACCCAGGTTCCAGTGCAAACCCAAATGTCTACACTGTTATCTTTAGCTTTGCAGCCCAAGTCAATTGACCTGGGCTCTGAGACTCAGTAGACAGGGGCAAGCTGGGGCTTGCAGTGATTGAGTTAATCAAGGTTCAACCCTAAATCCCAACTAGCTCTGGTAGTGAAAACCCCTGCTTGCTTTTGTCTACACATAGGGGTCAGCATCAGGAAAATGGTCAGCTGCTCCACTTGCTGGCCACTAACTACTGAATCAGGCCTACTCCCAAATGTAGACAAGGATAAGGAGGGAAGGGGAGAGAGAGAGAGAGCTGCTCCTGCAACTGGACTGAAGTTCACTGAAAAGGAAGGAAGGAGAAAACTCTGGAGGAAAACTATGCAGTCAAGAAATGAGAACTGAAGAATGAGCAGTTGCTATGGGGTCCATTCCAGAACCCTACAGGCAACGGACAAAGAAACAGGGAAAATTTTAGTGGATGCTTTTAAAATAGCATTTCTGGAAGCCGACTGGACAACGAGATAAAGGGAGAACAGGAAGATGACACATTGATGCAGGTGTCTGCTGGTAGGGAAGATGCAGGAGGGACTGATAGTAATAACTTCCCATTTCTATAGCACCTTTCACATCCTGAAAGTGTGAAGTGCTTTATTACACACCAGGACCCTCGGACACATGGCTGGAACTCCCACTGCTTTCAAGAGGAAAACATTCCACCCACCACTGAAATGCAGCCATCTCTGGAGTGGGATGCAGCTGGGTGACTGACCAGGGGAACACCTGGCTACTTTGTATTTGCGAAGTGTCAGCAGGGATTCCCGCACAGGGTGATCACACCACCAAGCCAGGTAATCAATGTTTCTAACATTAGCACTTGGACAGAGTTATGGACAAGCCAGGCCACCCCCCAATCCTGGGGATCCTGGAGGTGCCTTTACGATCTGCCTGCTAAACATCAGGAGGCAGGTTGAAATGTGCACAACAAGGCTACCCCGGGGCAGAGCGCGGGCTCCCCTCCCACTCCTCTGATGGCTGAGCAATGCTGCAGGGGCAAAGGAGCAGCAGGACCATACAGCTCAGCACACGGTGGGGGAAGCAGCATCTCACCCCTAAGATCTGTTTGATTCTCGTCAGCCCTTCGTTTCCTCCCGTGACATTTGTTCACTCGCTTGTTGACAATTCAGACATTAATCTCCCCCAGTCTGGTGTTCTGGACAAGTTCATTTTTATCACAGTTCCGTTAGTCCCAGGTTGAGCCGGCTGGAGCCTCGCAGGTCCCCTGCACAGGCTCTTGGCAGTGACATTGCAGGTCCCCTGCACAGGCTCTTGGCAGTGGCCTCACAGCCTCTGCTGGCACCAGCAGCCTCCGTTATCCCCCCCGCCCTCCCTCAGGCAGGCCTGAGCTCCTTACCACATCAGGATACAGAACAGTGCATGAATTCCGGCCTCACTTATTTCAGAGCTCTGGTCAACCGCAAGCACCGTGTGTTTCACAAACGCATCACTACAGTGTGGGGAGGGCTGGGGTCTGGGCACTGGCACTTAACGGATGCTAAGAGGCAGTAACTACCAGAGTGGATTCAAACAAACATGTCCCCCGCCTTGTCAAACTGGGCCAGCACAGGGACTATGCTGACACAATCCTAGCCAGGCCTTTCCAGGCCAGCAGCACCTGGGGCCGAACTGCCAGAAAGTGTGTGGTGTACTGAATTTCCCCAGTTCTCAGGTTGGGTTGCAGCACTTTGGATCTCAGTTTGATGATGGGCTATATGTAACCTGGTAAAAGTCAGTCCAAATCTGTGCTCATCTAACTACAGGTGTTATTTTGCACCAGTTTAATGAGACTGGTGCAGCTTTGTTTGTGGACATTCTTCTAGTGGTTTAAACCTGGCTTATAGCAGTTTGGTGGTTCAGTAAATGTGCTGGTGCAAACTAAACCAATATAATTAGTTTTAAACGGATATGAGAGAGTCCATGAACAAAAGCTGCACAAGTTTCACTACACTGATTGAAGTTAAACCAGTCCAACTTGTGCATGTAGATAAGCCCTCGGCTGCAGCCTGCCAGTTAGGGGGCACGTGCTATTAGCTGTGTACTGCTTTCTAACAGGTGGCTTTGTAAACAGGGAAGTGAATTTATCCAGCTTGTGAAATGGTTCCCCCTCTGGTGCCCTGACTGACTGCGTGTTCATATCCTCGCCATACCTGGTACAGTAGCCATAGAATTGTTGGCTCTTTCACTGTGTTTGGTATAGTTTCTCCACACTGGGTACTGTAGCCCTGTTACAACTGGCTGTATCACCATGCTGGAACAACCTACCCTTTGTATTTAGGGGCACTGCTTCATCTACAGGCCAGATAAATGGCATTTGGGTGGCATTTTGTGTGGGATGAGAGTGCCATCCAGTGGCTGGTTACCCATATGTATCCCACTGAATCCTTTTGGAGATCTGGTGATCACTTGCCATCCAGAATATGATAAGCCAGATGATTCCTGCACAGTGACTACAATGCTGTAGGGCCAGCAGCAGATTCATAAGATGCGACGTGCGAGAGGAAATGTCTGCAGAGAAAACACCACAGCACAGTAAGGTAGAACACACTGCCACGTGGCCCGGGCATGGTCCCAGAGGGGGTCTGCTGCCCTATGCATCCTTGCCATGAGAGAGCGCTGAAGTAACGCATGCAGTACCACTGTCCCATGGATGGCCAAAGCTGCTGGAAATTGTCTCTGAGCACCAGGCACAGCCAGGGCAACACTGAAGAGCTGAGTGTTTCATGAGCATAGCAGCACTGGCTCCTTGGTCTGTCCTAGTACAGCAGAGGGAGGGAGGAGGGGGGGGAACCAAGCTGCTGAATTTGAATCATGGAAGGACACTACTGTGAAATCATGGCAGAGGGTCTTGGGTGCCTCTCATCTAGCTGCTCACACCCTACGGTTGTTCCTGCATATCCCCCGTGCGCCCACCAGGCAGGGATTTCCATTCTGTTACAGCACAGTTATGCTCTGTAAGGCACTTCTGTGAAAAGGGGAGTGTGAACTCCCTGCCACTCTCTTCCACTGGGCCAGCCCCCTCATCCCAGCAGAGGCAATGAGGTAGTGGTGGTGGGGTGGATAAATAAGTGCAGTATCTGCTCATATGATCTTACCAGACCTAATGGGCTCAGTTTACTGGCCAAAAGACAGTTTTTCTGTTGATGCTGCAAACAACCCTCCAACCTCCCTCAGGATCCACAACTCCTGCTGAGTCCTTTCTGCCTCCGCCACCAGGGCTGCTAAGAAAGATTCTGCAGCTGGAACCCAGCAGGCCATTTGCTCAGGGAAGCTGAATGGGCCCCAGCTCACTTTCCTGCAGCTCCAGCTGGTCCAGCAGGGCTAACGGGCATAGGAGCTTGTTTGCAGCAAGCAGTAAAGTCAGCCGATTATTACATGTCTTATGGCAGTGCCCAGAGACCCCAGTGAGGATCAGGGCTCCATTGCCCGGGGCACGGCTCACACACATAGTAAGAGGTTCTCCTGGTTATGGTCCAAATAGACAAGGGGTGGGAGGAAGGGAATATTATATCTACTTTAACCATGGGGATCAGAGGCACCTATGGAATATGAGACTGGCCCAAGGACACGCAGGAAACCTATGGCAGAGCCAGGAATTGAACCCAGCTCTCCGCCTTAACCACAAGCCCATCCTTCCTCCCTTCCTCAGTGCAACGCACAAGGCCAACGCCACGTGTTGAGTAAGAAAAGGACATGTTTACATAATTGCTCTTCCTTTAGCAGCAGACACGGCTACGGGCTGCACCCAGGCTCTGACACGGAGTTGCCCGGACAGACCAGCTTATAAAACGATGCACAGACTTGGACTTCCCTTGTGGCCGTGGCAGCGATTGATGGGCTGCAGGCTGCGTTGCCAAGCAATAATACCTGCTGAGAGGGATCCAGAGGTCCCAGTGTGCGCAGCAGTATCAGGAGGTGGAGGAGACAGCAGAGGTCGCTGAGAGATAGTTCTGCTCCTGGGACACGTTCTGTCTGTCGTCTGGGCAGCTTCTTCTCTTTGAGGTACTGTTATCTCTCTGTGATTGGGGGAGTGAGGTCTTCATCAACCTAATCCTGCCAAGTATCGTCCTTCCCTGGAACCTGGAAAAACAACAATAAAAGCCCTTAATCACCTAATCCCCCTGGTTTGGGAGGAGTGGCCCCTGCTTTGATATCATCCCTGTCTCAGCTCATCCATGGGGGAAGGGAGGGAGCCGTCATCCTCACTGTCAGGTCCTGACAACCTCAGCGAGCATCTGGAGTGGTCTGTCACCACCCTCCCTGTGCATACAAAGGACTCCTCCAGATCCACGGTGATGCACAGCCTTCTGGACCCCGCCACCGCACACCAGCAGACTCCCTTTCCACCCTGCTCCCTAGACGAGTCCACCAGTGCCTGGGCTAGTGTCTGGCCTCCACCTCTGCAGCAGCAACAAACTGAGTATGAGAGGAAAGGCCCACACGAAGGCCGGAGCCCAGCAGAAAGAGATACCCGAATGTCAGAGTCCAGATCCTGCTGTGCCACCCAATTACTGGGAACTCCTTAGATCCAGACTCTGATGGGTTTATAGCTGAGCTCCACTGATTACGTCTGGATGGCACAGGAATCTGTGGGCACTGAATAAACCTCCAAAGTCCCAGCTCAGCCCACCGGGGCTGGGTGTAAAACCTGGGCTGATTTTCTGGGTTGTAGTTCCAGCATTCAGGTCAGGAACATGGAGGGGACATCCCCAGGACATTACAGAGCTTTACTTCCAGGGCTAGATTAACCTTTTGTGGGCCCCCACGGGGACAATGGAGCAGGAAGGTCAGTCCCCAGAGCGAGGGGCCGGCCAGGGGCATAGTATGGCAGGGGTGGCCCCACTCCGCCCAGCCCAGTGCGAGAGCACTGTTTACAAACCAGCAGTTGTCAGACGCACTGTGGCATGCCCAGCCCTGTGCTGCCAGCATGCCCCTTCCTGTCGGGGGCTGGCCCATGCCACGCCACACATCCCTCCCCGCCCAACACCCCCCCCCGACTCCTATGGCCAGAGCCCCCCCAGACCTCCCACAAATGCATAGCGCCCTGCATACCACCACCCCTGCCCACAGCCCCACCACAACTGCCCAGCACCCTCCACAAAACCCCCACTCCCTATTGCCCCAACACACACATCTTCCCCATCCCCTCACAGCCCAGCACACACCAGGCCTCCCAGAGACCCACTCCCTGCCTCCTGGCCGCACTCATCAGCACTGCTGGGAGATGACTGTGTCTGCCGGGCTGAGCTGGCAGAGTAGCCAGGGCTGGTCCCGGAGCCGGGAATCGCTCTGGCCCCTCGGGAGTGGCACGATCACCAAGCGGGCTCCCTCAGGACCCACTTTACTGGAGTGGCCCAGCCAAGCCCCCCACACTGTCTCCCCACCCTCAACTGGCTGAGACTGGCCAGGCTTCTGTACCAGTCCCAAGTGGCTCGGCTCCGGGGAGACAGGCAAAGCCCCACAGGTGTTGGGAAGCAGAGACTGCCCGGAGCCAGAGGTGCACTGGGGTCTAGCCGGGGGGGAGAGAGGAGCAGGGGGGTGGGGCAAGGGGGAGGGGAGGAGAGGAGCCCTTGGCTGGCTGGCGGGCAGGCGGAGAGGAGCAAGTGGTAGCCAGGGGGAGCCAGCGGGGTCTCAGGGCACACTGCAAGCAGAGCAGGCCTGGGCCCCTTCTGAGCATGGGCCCAGCTCCATGGAGTCACTGGCACTATTGTAACCCCAGCACTGTGTACTTCCCTGCAGTTTGGAGATGGAGCATGTCACTCCCTAGGCAGCGCTGCCAGGTTCTGGGTGCACTTCTGCGGTGGGGGATTCACTGAGTCCCAAATGCAATCCCCTACATGGGAAGAGATTTCCTACCAGCCACCTGCTGTGATAAGTGCATGCCTGAGGTCTGATTGCCATTATTTTAGCACTAAGCACTATAGAAAAGCACCCGGCCACAGAATTTGGCATGTCTTCTCTCTCTCAGAGGAATTCACCCTGCATTGCAGTCCCTTTGTACAGGCTGCGCCAACATAGAGGGTCCAGAAGCAACCCCAAGCCAGGCAATACCCTGTATCCAGCATTTGCCTTCCCTGTACAGAAGCCAGGGATGGGAAGAGCATGACCCTGCACCCTGGCTATTCGGTGGCTGCAAGAGGAACCAAGAGCCCAACTGACCCAGCAATCCCGGAATCAGGGAGGCACAAGCATCTCTCTTCCATCCCTGTGCCGGCCCTACTGCCCACACAGGGGTGAATGAACCCCTGTCTCTCCCAACCGTCTCTGGTTTGCTCTCACTGTCTGCATCTCTTTCCAGTGCAATCAGACGCCCGCCTGCATATAGTCTCTAATCTGGGTCTCCCTTTCCGCTCTCGAATAGGAGATTTATATCTTGAGTGGAAAGACCTCAGTGCTTCCTCTATTGTCCTCACGAGTGAAGGCAGCACCCAGCCCAGCAGCCTAATGTACAGCCCCGCCTGCAGGCAGAAATCACGCCAGCTGGACTCGAGCCCAGCCATGAGGCAGCAGAGCAGCGGCGGCTGGAGCACCATGCGAACCTGGTGCCTTGCTTGAACCCCTCTTTCAGAGCTGTCAGAGAGCCTCCCTCCTCCAGCACCTCTTCAGAGTTGGGAGGCCAGGGGACGACGCTCCCAACACGAAAGCAGCACTTGTGCCATCTGGGACCCTTGTGGGGCTGCACCATGCACACCCACAGCAGGTACAGCATGCGGGGCGGGGCAGACTTACTCCATGGCAGCATGCCTCAGCCCTTCCCTGGGGTGAGAGGGGAGTTCAGTCTCCATGGCTCATGCAGCCCTTGGCGCCTCTGCTCAGGCTCCCACTGAGGGGCCATTAATGCTGGCTGGGGTGATACCTGATTCGCCACAAAGAGCTGGTGAATGGCTGAGGCCTGTCAGCTTGTGTCATCAGTGCTGGGCTTGATCTGAAAGTCTTGGCAGCCACAGGGATAGGCACTCTCACAAGGGGAGGAGAGCTAGGGCACCTGCACAAGTAGCCTGGGGACTGGGGACCTGCAGGGCATCCTCAGTGGGTAGAGGCCCTTGGCTCTGGATTCACTTCCCCCACTGGTCTGACACAACCCAAGTTCCATGAATTTCAGACCATGGTGTAAGGCTCACATACTTCTGTTTGAGGGTGGGCAAACTGCTGCTGTGACCATCTACTCCCCTTATACTTATCGAGTCCCCACAACCATATTCTGTGACTGCCTCACACCTTGAATGTATTTATCCTCACATCACCCATCATTCCAATGTATAGGTGGAGACCTGAACCACAGAGCGACTAAATGATGCCCAAGATCACCCAGGAAATCCACAGTGGACCTGGGAATCCATCCCAAGTCTCCCAAGTCCTGGGGGCATGCCTTAGCTACTGGACCAGACTTCCTCTCCCACAGGGGGAGGTGGGGAGATCTTTTGCTGACCTGTGCCAGGCTGTTATTTAGCGATGGGATGTTTCTTTGAATTGTTGCTGTTATGCCCAGAGATGATGATGCCACCAAATGGCCATCAGTTGGGAATGACTTTTGGTCACTGTCAGCTGGGCCTGCTTTTGCCTGCAGCATCAGATCCCTGGGTTGGAGGTGACAATTACCTTATTCCATTAGCAATCCAATGGGCAAAACAGCCAATCCACCACATAAGAAGCAGACACAGCTCATTGTTAAAGAGGTGCTAGTGGCTCCCAAGAGCAACACAGACCCATAGGAATCTGAAGCTTGGCAACTTGGATCCAAATGTTTGGACTCTTCTCCCGATCTATTTGGGCTGAAAATCTGCCAAGATTGGGCTTTGTAGTGAGATTTTCAGCTCTTCCCAGTGCTGTCCGGGCCCATATAACTAGAGTGTCTCTTCTTCAGCACCAAGACTGGAAATACTTTCCACACTGCTGGCAGCCACTTGACTCCATGTGAAACATTGCGTGAAGGGATGTCCTTGCATGTAAGTGGAAGGGAGACATTGTCCTGGCGTGACATCTGCTTGTGTACCTCAGTGCCATCACAGCAGGAGGATGCTGCCCCCCAAGAGGGCACCATACAGGACGACACCTGTTCCCCATTAATTTTTCTTCCCTTCTCTTTTCTGCTGCTTCATCCAAGCCAAAGCCTCGGTGGATCCAAGAGCAGGCCACCCTGGAGCAGAGAGGGGAGCGGAACTCAGGGTCCAGAAGAGAGAAGCAGGTGGATCAGAGAGATCGGAGTTTGACTCCACCTGGCACCTCCAGTGCAGAGAGCATCACACAGCAGCAAATGCCCCCAGGTCTTAACATGCAGGTGTGACAGATGCAGAGAGGGAGTGAGGACTGGGGGCTTCAATAATGCTACCCTGAGCTAGGGGAAGGAGTTACTGACCCTTCAGCTCCAGGTAGACTACTGCTCTCCCCCTTCCCCCACCCCAAAAGAAAAAGCCTGCTGGATAGTCTGTAGGCTGTAACACAAACAGGAAACTCGACCAGAACCCAGCCCTTCCCAGCGGGGAGAGGAAAGAGACAAGCTTTGTTTCAAAAAGGTCCTCAGTGAGGACACGCTGGCAGCCTGCACAGGGACATAGGGGGTCCGGTTATGGGCACGGAGCATCACTGAGCTCCCAGGCCTTGATCTACCCTATTGCAAACACCTGGATGGCTGCACAAAGGTGATAAAATCCCTTTGTTTTCCTGGCCCCTCTGCGAAGTCCCATATTACACCCCATCCCACCTCGCAGGGTCCTGGAGCCCAGGCTTGAGCCTGAACCCGAGCATCTGCACCACAATTAAACAGCCCCTTAGCCTGAGCCCCGCAAGCTCGAGTTAGCTGGCATGGGCCAGCGGCGGGTTTTTAATGCTGTATAGACATACCCTCTGTGTAGGTTTCAGAGTAACAGCCGTGTTAGTCTGTATTCACAAAAAGAAAAGGAGTACTTGTGGCACCTTAGAGACTAACCAATTTATTTGAGCATGAGCTTTCGTGAGCTACATCCGATGAAGTGAGCTGTAGCTCACAAAAGCTCATGCTCAAATAAATTGGTTAGTCTCTAAGGTGCCACAAGTACTCCTTTCCTCTGTGTAGGGTGACCCGGTGTCCAGTTTTCGACAGGAACACCCGGTTGACAAGGGACCCTGGTGGCTCCAGTCAGCACCACCAACTGGGCCGTTAAAGGTCTGGTTGGCAGTGCTGTGGAGCTAAGGCAGGTTGGTCCCTACCTGTCCTGGCTGGCACTGCTCTGTGCCCCGGAAGCGGCCAGCATGTCTGGCTCCTAGGCGGGGCCACTGGGAGCTCCGGTTCCTGGCCAATGGGAGCTGGGGGGGCAATGCCTGCAGGTGAGAGCGGCACGTGGAGCCTCCTGCCCCTCCCCCCCACCTAGGACCCGGACCTGCTGGCTGCTTCCGGGGCCTGTGCAGTGCGGTGCCAGTACAGGCAGGCAGCCTGCCTTAGCCCCCACCCTCACCCCGCTGACTGGGAGCTGCCTGAGGTAAGCCCACACCCCAACCCTGAGCCCCAACCCCTGCCCCAGCCCTGAGCCCGCCCCTAAACCCGGAGCCCGCTCCTGCACCCCACCCCCTTCCCCAGCCCAGAGCCCCCTCCTGCACCCTAAACCCCTCATCCCTGGCCCCACCCCAGAGCCCTCACCCCCTCCTGCACCCCAACCCCCTGCCTCAACCCACAGCCCCCTCCCTCGCTCTGAATCCCTCAGCCCCATCCCCCAGCCTGGAGCCCCCTCCTGCACCCCAAACCCTTCATCTCTGGCCCCACTCCAGAGCCAGCACCCCCAGCCCAGAGCCCTCATTCCCTTCCACACCCCCAACCCCCTCCCTCAACCCACCGCCCCCTCCTGCACTCCTCATCCCCAGCCCCACCCCAGAGCCCGCACCCTCAGGTGGAGCCCTCCCCACTCCCCCAAACTCCCTGCCCCAGCCCGGAGCTGCCTCCCACACTCTGAACCCCTCGTTTCTGGCCCCACTCTGGAGCCTGCACCCCCAGTTAAAGCACTCACCCTGTTCCGCACCCCAACCCCCTGCCCCAGCCCAGTGAAAGTGAGTGAGGGTAGGGGAGAACAAGCCACTGAGGAAGGGGGAATGCAGTGAGTGGGGGCGGGGCCTTGGGAAAGGGGCAGGGCCTTGGGGAAGGGGCGGGGCAAGGGTGTTCGGTTTTGTGAGACTAGAAAGTTGGTAACCCTACCTCTGTGGCATAGTGGCCAGCACTCCCCCTGGGTTTCTGGGCCTGGGAGGGCTATGCAGAGAGAAAGCCAGCTCCCTGGGGAAGGAGCTTGATAGGCTAGCAGAAATGAAAGTGCTGTGGGGGCAGTGGAGTGGGGAAAGAAAGTCAGATTAAGGCAATCTGAGGCCATGTGCACACTACAACACAGAGCCCTTGTGGGTCCACTGCCACTTTGTGGTCCTGTCTGTCCTGTGGCTCCATTCCCCTCTCGAAATGGAGATTGCCTGCCCCCCTCCCCACACACACACAGAGGCCCTTGTCTCTCCCCGCAAGTAGCATCAGGGGGAACAATACTTACCCCAGCAGAGGGAGTGTATCCATGTGGGTGGGCCAGGCTCACTGCCCTTCTCTCCTCCTGCCACACCCAGTGTCCCCCCATTATACTGGGAGTTGCAAGGCCCCCAGAGCAGTAGGTCTCAGAGTAACATTCTGTCGATATGAACAGGGTAGTTCACCCCTCTCAGTTATTGTTTAAGGCTCTCTGCAGACACAGGCAGAGGTATGCCCCAGCACTGGTTACACTTCATTCACATTTCCACACATTTCTTTGCAACTATGAGGGCTACAAACTTTAACAAAAACAAGCAAACAACCCCCTGAGATTCTGCTGTAATCCCTTGACTCCAGGAGCTGGGGCCCTAGACAAAGGCCTACGGGGCCTATGCTTAATCATCCTCTTCCTTCTCAAGCTAATGAAGGCTGGCAATGTTGCAGAAACAGCATGCACAGCCACAGGGAAGTACTTCTTTGTTGCTCCACAGACAATCCTCTGGTCAATTAAGGAGCAGCATAACGGTCTGGAAAAAGACTGCCATCCAATCAAGTGGTTGTGATATGGGACTTTTGGGGGTAGGAAGATAGGGAAAAGGAGGGATCCTTAGGACTGACTGAGGTGAGAGAGATACCCTCCCCTCAAAAAAATATAGCAGATTGCTGTCTCTCTCTCACTGGGCCTGAGTAACCAAGCACCAGTGGTCACAGTATAGCCACTGCTGTAGATTCAGGAACATGTGGAGAGCAGTGAGAGACATGTTGCCAACTCTCACAATTGTATTGCTAGTCTCATGATATTTGGTGTGTCTCTTAAAGCTCCAGTTCCTGGAGTCATGTGAATACATGAAAATCTCAGCTTTCATGTAAAAAAAAATCACAAGTTTCTAGCCCTCATTGCTGCTGAGAAAAGCCTGAAAATGTGACCTCCTGAAGGTTAAAAAAACAAGACAAATATAAAGACGTCAATATTATTTTGAAAAAAAATCTCATGATTTTTAAGGCAATCTCATGCTACTTTGGGACCTGACTTGTGATTTTTGAACACTTGCATTGGCTTTAGGGATGCATAACCCACCCCACGTGGCAGCAAAGAGCAGGATCTCACCAGGCCTTTCTGTTTGGTGGGGCATACATTAAAGCCAACATCCAAATGCCTGTCTGCAGACACACAGCAGGGTCGCTGTAGCATTGGATCCAAGGATGAGGATTCTTTGGGAGAGATGCCAGAGCATTAGTAGTTATTAATTAATTATTTTATTATTAATTATTATTAATTATTATTAAACATTTATAGCAGCATCCAAGATGAATGTAGTAGAGGCTTTGCACACACTGAAGAAGGGGCAGTCCCTGCCCCAAGAACCTCACAGTCTAAAGACAGACAAATAGATAGAGATTAGGGGAAAGGGAACAACAATCAAGTGTTTATATACAAATGAATAGATGATGCACTGTCGGAAGTGGGTCTTCGAAGGACAGAGTTGTTCAGCTCACTAGCACATGCACCACTCTGTACCACAAGGAGGCACAATTGGCTAATTTATGACAGCTTTCAGAGTAGCAGCCGTGTTAGTCTGTATTCTCAGACAGAAAGGGAGGACTTGTGGCACCTTAGAGACTAACCAATTTATTGAACATAAGCTTTCGTGAGCTACAGCTCACTTCCTCGGATGCATAAATCTGTTAGTCTCTAAGGCACCATAAGTCCTCCTTTTCTTTTTATTACAGCTCTTATTCTTCCACATTGTTCACTAAGCTCATATGCAGACAGCGTTTGCTCTGTCTGCACAGAGGGAAGGCAGCAAATACCTGGCTGGCCATTAGCCCCACGCAGAAGGTGCACTATTATTATTTATTATTTGTATTATTCTAGTACCTCAGTCATGGACCCCACTCAATAGACCCCAATTGTGCTAGGTGCTGTACAAACACAGAATGACCAATCACTCAATAGCCATATAAAGTAACCCGTGTTAGAACCAAGAACAAGCTGGATGTTTGCCTGGTCAGAAAAGGTTCCCGGCATATTTATATTGGCAGCGGGGCATTTTTACTTGTGTGTGTCTGTGCAGGGGTTGCCCCATTTTAAGAGGGCAATTTAAATAGTAAACTTGGTTTTGCCATGTATGTTTTATATATTTCCTATAAGGTTTATCACTTTCCCCCATGGTAAGGCAGGCTCTATCACACGTGACATCACCTCCTAGCTCAGAGGCTGCTTATTCTCTGGGGGAAAAAAAAAAAAGATAGCATGGCCAAGATGTTCCAAAATGGGCATTTAAGTTTAGGTTACCAAGTCCATCTTAAGGTGCCTACATAAGTGGCCTGATTTTTCAAAAGCACTGAAGACTGAGCAGCTCCTGTTGGCTTCCCAGACTAAACTCGCCTTGCAACTAACCACCAAAAGTCATCATTCAGGAGAAATGGTGTCACGCTGGATGAGAGGCCAAGCCATAAAATTCAGATGGGCAGCCAGCTCCGCAGATGTGAGGTTCAAGTGGGAGCCTGTTGCTAATGAGACAGTGAGGCTCATATGCTGTCTGCTTTCCCCTATGGCCTTACCAATGAAATAACACAACACTCAATGCAAGACAAGCTGAACATTGAGAACAGGAGTGGTGCTCACATGAAGGATAACCTGGGCCACAGCACAATGTTGCCTGCAAATGAGGTCCCAAAAGCAACATCGACCATGAACAAGGTGGGGGAAGACTGTAGGATCACCCAGGAGATGCTGGAAAGGCTCCCTAGGGATCCCATGTTGGGCAGATGTTCCCTAATTCTCCATATAGACGCTGCTGGTTTCCCACATCCAATGCAACCTGGAGCAGTCTTCATTCCCTTGACACGTGGCTCTTCTGGCTTTAGGTATGGATGCTCTTTAAAACATTTTGAGGGAGTCAAGCTGAGGGCTAAAAGAAAGCTACAAAATTCAATACGAAGACCCTTCTCCTTTTCTCACACACCAAGCACGAGAAACCCCACAAGACCCCCAGATCAGGCACGAATCCTGCCCGATATTTGAGAGGCACCACTAATCCCCTCAGCATGGCTGTACAGCTGGCTGGAGGAGAAAAGATAATGGCACTCATGCATGTTCCACCTGAGAACTCCAACTCCCTAGCTTCAAAGCCCCACCAGAGCAGGACAGATGGACATGGACCATCTGTGATGCTGGGTTTAAAACAAGAACATTGGCAGGCCAGGGAGAAGGGATGGAGAGAGAGCACCTGAGGGTTTTAGGACAGCATAGGAGCCTTGTTCAAACACAACTGTCTTGGATAAGTAGCAAAAATAGCCAGGGGTATCATAGTGAGACATGGTGGGCCTCAGACTCACGGTTACTCTATATCCTTGAGAGCCCTGGCACATGGCAGAGGTTACTAGTTCTTGGGTAGGAGGGAAGAGGCTGTTCTTTCCTGAGCCTTACATCAAGCCCCTCCTAGATCTTTGTATCAAACTGACAGCTGACTGTTCTAATGAAGTTGCTGGGGTATGTGAGGGCATCTCCGCTGACCTCATCTGAGTGACTCCCAGCTACATCAGAGGTGAGCTGGGCCTGTTGTGTGTGAAATGGCAGCTCACCCTTGGGGAATGGTGGTGATGCTGCAGGTTAAGAGCAATGGCTTGGCCAATACATGTGTGTGGACAAATGCCGAACTGATGGCTACACCTGTGTGTCACGGGCTGAGGAGGGGCTGAGCAGAGAACCCCCCCCCAAACCCATGTCACCTGCAACTTGGTTCCCTCAGAGACGAGAAGCTGTGCCGTGCCTGGCCGATGGTGGGAGATACCAAAGCGACGGGGACGATCAGAGAACAAAGCAGCCTGTGCAAAACCTGCTTTCAGGCCGGCTACAATTGCAGGCTTCAATTGTGCTTCGGTGGTGGTTGTCTTTGATGCGACTCAAGTAGCCTTTCTTCCTGCCCGATGCCTCTGGCACTCGTGGCCTACAGTGTGTTTGAGGCAAAGAATGTATCCTGTCACCACGGCTGCTTCCCTTTATTTGAAGTGTCTCACTGAGCTATCTTCCCCTGACATGCTTCTTTCAGTGAGAATTATTTCCCCCTGCTTCTATCTGTCAGTGGCCCCCCCTTGCCCCCTCCCCCGGGCCTCCATGCTCCCCGTATGTCCGAGCAGGTGTGAAGACAGGCTGGCCCTTTGTGTAGAAGCTCTTTCCTCCCCCCTCTGG
This sequence comes from Lepidochelys olivacea, assembly GCF_965140295.1. Taxonomy (NCBI): domain Eukaryota; kingdom Metazoa; phylum Chordata; order Testudines; family Cheloniidae; genus Lepidochelys; species Lepidochelys olivacea. Next base: position 23,955,115 of record NC_140417.1, on the reverse strand, counting down.
ACTCCCTCCAGTGCTGTCACTTTTTTTCTCTCTCTGCTCCATCTTGTTTTTCAACAGAGCACAGGGCTCGCTTCTCCTGTCACCTGGGCTGAGGCAGTGCAGCCGCACGCCTGCTCTAATCTCGCCTTCCACAAAGGGCATCCCTGTCACTCATGGGAATTAGAGACATACCTGGATCTAGGGCTCGGCGGATAACACAGCCAAGCTGGCCGCAGCCAGGGGGATCCTGCTGATACCAGGAGCCTGGCACGCTCTGCTTTAACTTCGCACCAACTCTCCACCCTCAGAGAAAACTCTTGCTTTGCACAAACCTGCTTGTGGGGCATTAACACTGGGAGGCAGCTGCAGGAGAACAGCCGGGCTAGGTTGAAGGTTGCTCTCCCATTCTCCCAGGCCCCGCAGCAGCATGAGGGGCCAGGAGCACAAATGAGAAGGGCCGTGGGGTTTTCAGCACAAAGAACCGGGAGGACAGGCGACCGTGCCCTTCACTCCTAGAGCAGCAATTCAAATCCGGCCTGGATGGTAGTGACTCATCACCTCCCTTCTGCTGGCTGTTCAGTGGCCCTGGCAGGTGAATCTCATCACAGCAGCTCCCCTTGCAATTGTCACTAATCCTCCCCCGCTCCCGCCGCCTCATTGGCAGCCTCAGCAGTGAAACTTAGGAGTGGTTGGGCCAGCAAAGTTCAATTCTCCCTCAGCCCTGCCGGGGGTGCCCCCAAGCCAGCACTGGGTCAGCTGGGAAGTCTGCAGAATGAGGGCCATGTGGTAACCATCCTTGTCCTTCGGGAACAGCCAGGATGCCAGTCTCCAGGGCTGTCAAACAAAATCAAAACCAGTCCTGGCGCTGCTGTTTTCCCCTTTCCCTCCCCTGCTGTCACACTCCCCTCCCTCCAGCAGCAACTGCATCACGTGAAGGCCAATGAGAACGTGTGGGACGTGAGGGTCTCCCTTGCACACCTGGTGAGAATGGCCTCAGGCCCCGGCTCTCCACTCCACAACCCAGGCAGCATGTGCTCGGGTCCATGGAACTGAGGCAGGGTAAAGCCAATGTAACAGAGTGGAGAAACAGGCTCATATGCCCTAAGATGCCCCTATATCTGTGCCTCCTCCTGAGAGCACAGGAATCATTCTGCTAGGCAGGGGACTGGTACCAGACTGGTCATAGTGCAGTGATAGGCACCTTATAAACGCCACATAGTTAGGCCAGACAGACACCAGTGGCCAGGCAATAGAGAGGACTTCACTAGAATGGGAGCGAATCAGACATTTTGGGCTGCATGCCACCACAGCACATGGCACAAACAGACTCTGTGTGAATATTACCATGGCTCAGACTCAAACGAGGGGTCTCACAGGAGCCTTCTGAGAGCAGATCCACTTGGGGAGCCTAAAGAAAGCTCTCAGCTAGGTCAAGAGCTAAGCTGGGATCATCTCTGCTGGAAAGGTTCAAGTAAAGCTTGTTGGCCATGAGTCCCAAAGTATTCAGCCATTCCTGGCAATTACAGAAACAGGTGTGGGATGGAGGACAGGAAATCCCACTGGAGAATATACCAGAGGGAATGTTCCTATGTTGGTTCAAGGGACAGTCTAAATAGGAACCTGACAAGGCCTAATGTCTATAGTTGCAAGAAAGCCAGATGAAGAGAAATCATACTTTAACATGCTCCCAGTCCTTCCAGAGGCTGATTTAACAAGGATTGTTTAGTAACCTCAAGAGCAGATTGATTAACGTCATTTTTTAAAAATGAATTCAAGGATAATAGCAATTATCTTTACAAGTGTGGGGGGTTGTTGGTTTTGTTTTGTTTTGTTTTTGGAAATTGCACATGGGATGCCACAAAATAAAACCACAAACCAGCCTGATGTCCAAACAGTGCCCAAGAGTCAGTGTAGCCAGCAAAAATATAAGCCAGGCTAAATTATACAATAAAGGGAAAAAAGGAAGAGGAAGAGCAAGAAGAAGAGAAAGAAGGAAAGAAAGAAGAGAGAACACAGAGGAAAGGGAGCACAAATACATTGTTAACACGTGATGGAACGGTCTCCTCCCTGTACAATTAAAGTGCCCATCACAACCGTCTCATCTGTAGGTGATTCTCTCCTATGAAGTTGTTCCGGTTGATATTATCATTGCTCATTACATGTATCATAGAAAAACTGGTGCTAGCGCTGTACAGACACATAGTAGGATACAGTCCCTGCCATAAAGAGTTTCAAAGACAGACACAGCATGGGAGGGGAAACAAAAAAGCAACTGGCTGTACTGCTGACTTGCAGGTCAGTAGCAGAGCCGGGAATGGAACCTACATATCCTGAACCAATGCCTTAGCCACTGACCCCTCTGCTGTCTAAAAGTTAAGAGGTATGCTCCCCTGCCAGCACAAAGAGAAAGCCAGTGTCACACTCCCTCAGGAGCAGGCATGCTATGGTGGTCTGAGAACAGGTCTAAGTTCAGGGTACTCATTGGGTTCAATCCTAGCTCTGACATTCACTTGCTATGGGACTCAGGGCAAATCACTTCTCCCTGAAGCTCAGATTCTCCATTACCTTACTCCTTATGAGGTCATTTACAGCTCTGCAAAGTGGGTGTCATGCTCTCATCAGTGCAAATGGAGAATTCTGGATTCTCCTCTACATGCTTTTTTAGTCTCTGCTAAGTGAAATGAGAACCCCCTAATCACCAAGTGGATTCACCAGGAGGAAAAGTGAATGAGCCCATTACTATTCCGACTAAGGGAGGGGAGTACTGGTGTCTGATTTCAGTCGAGGGAGGGAAGGGGCACAATGATGCATGTGTGTATAGGAGATAAAATGAGCTACGTGCAATATATTTGTGAAGAGTTTTGCTGTATTTTTCTTCCAGCCAATTTACAACTTGGGTAAAAAATCCCTTCCCAGCCCGTGTCCGGGAACATGGACAATGGCTGGAGGATTTGTACATCAGCCTCGGGAACTGCAGCTAGTACACAAGTTCCAGGAGTCAAGACGGAGACCTATAAATCCTGTGGCAGGAGTCTCTTCAGAGCATTGTAGGGGCAGCCAGCAGCTGAGACACCGCTAGTCCCTCAACCCTGATCCAAGAAGGGGATTTCTCACGGCTTTGAGACTCCAGTTCATTGTGTGTGAGGACAGCAGGTGCCGGCTAACGGTGGTGATTCGCTCTCTCCTGGCATTAAGTAATACTCCAGAGCTATTGGATTCAGTGCCCAGAAAGTGCTTCCTGCCACCAGCCAAGACAATAGACAATAAAAAGGGTCAGCCCTCCACTCTGTGGTCTTGTGACCTTGGATGCTTTATAAAGAACATTTTTTTCCCTAGCATAGTTGTATCTGTGCCTCTCAGAGAGGGAGGTTTGCTGAGCTCTCTGGGCTTTTAAATCATTATTATTACAAAGGTTTATTTTAAAACAAACAACACTGATAGAAGGGGCTGGACCAACAGCTCTGAAGGCCCCTATTTATCTAGAAGCAGGCCCAACAGCCAGGCAAGCTTCGCCACACAGACTGTCCCCCTGCCAAAGTGCCACTAGACTGACCTAGAGAGACCATCATGCTCTGCTTATGCCTGGCACTCCAAAAGTGCATTATGGGAAGTTTCTCTTCTGAACCTGCAGGGGCTGGGCTGGATGAGCGGTGCCAAAATAGAGGGACCAGTGTTCTCCTCTGATGTGGCAGCATCTATGGCCAATGTCTCCACCAAGTTGGGTCACACGTGGTGCAACAAAATGTAAGCAAAGGAAAATGTTGAGAAGTGACAGGCCCATATTTGGAGACCTGAAGCAATTGGGTCAGATTCATCCTCCGGGTAACTCAACTGACTTGGGGGAACTACCCAGGAATGACTGTGGCCCATTGACCTTGATGGTTCCATATAGGACTGTCCCAACCATATGGCAGTCTTTGTGCCACAGACAATGATTAAAGTAGGGATCCTGGGGACACTTCACTTATTGACATCCCTGTTCACTATGTAGTTGTCAACGATGTAGGTCTCCGTAAAAGGCACTGGGGCTTCTTTACGGTAAAACAAGAGCTTTCGGGCAGGGCTCATGCCTTTTCTATGCTCTGTAAAGTGACCAGCAGTGTTAGCCCCTCTATAAATAATCCTGATGCAATATTAAGCCCAATTCTGCTAATGTGGAAATCAATGGCAAAGCTCCCAGACTTAAATGGAAGCAGGATTTGGCTAATTGTGTGATATAGTATGGAACTACTGCATTTTACAGTATCGAATCATGGTACTGGATTGTATTGTACTCAATTCCCAGCATTGCACGGCATTATCTGATATTGCATTGTACTGCATTGAATTACATCGCATTGCAGGATTGTATTGCACTTTATTGTATAGCAGTACATTGTACTCTATTGTATTGCTTTGTGCTGGACTGTAAGGCACTGTACCACACTCCACTACTGGCCAGCCTGTCACTAATAGCTGCCTTAACATTGGACTATTGTAACTGCCTCACAGGGGAACTGTGCAGATGAATTAGTTAATCTGGGTAACAGATTTCTGTCAGCAAACAATTGACATCCCAGTTGCTAACTAAACTTCATTTTCTGCTGCCCCATTGCAACTCCACAGAAGTCAATGGGTTAAATTCAGCCCTGATGTAGGCAGGCTCAGTTCCAATTGACTTCAGTGGAGCTTGCATCTTTCTCCAACAGGGTTGAATTTGGTCCAGTGTTGGTGTAATGTGGCCTTTCCCTGGAATGTTTCCCCCCCAGGTAGCACCACTTAACCCTATAAAAACGAGATGCATTATGTTGCAATTTGTTTTTGTTGATTCCCAGTTATTCTCTTTGCTTTTCAAGGCTCCAGCCTGCAGATCCCTTTCTTCCTTTCTCTCTTTGCAGAGTCTGTTTTGCAGGCATCGGCCTTTCCTCTCCTGTGTCCCTCAGATCATTAACTAGCTGCACTCTCTCGCTCTTTTTTTTTTTTTTCTTTTGAATGTATCAGGCTACTGGAATCAAAGAGGCATTTCAGTGACTCAGGCGTTTCCCATTGCCCTATTCCAGCATCCTCTACTCTTAACGCTGAGAGCTTTTCATGTCCTATTTGGAACTGATAGGAAGCCCTTTCATTGTTTCACTACATGGATATTAACACTGATGAAGGAAATGCTCCATCTGATAACAGAACCGTTGAAAAGAGCACCGTTTCCAAACGACCAAACTCTGAGACAGTGGATTACTGCTGCCCGCACCAACTCAAACCTTCTTGCCTGGTCAGGCGAGGGCATAAGCAGGACCTGTCTTTCTTGCAGCCAACACTGCTCTGGGATTTATTTACCCCCGTCTTTGAGGTCCTTCAGGAAAAGGGGATTTCCCTTGCCTGCGACATGTTCATTGATCATTTTTACTCTTCAGATGAGAACAGAACCCATCATGTTAAGTCTTGATGATCAAGCAGAAAGGCCACAATGACTCAAAGGATCCATTGGCTTATGGAGGTCATTAACATCAGTGAATTTAAATCTAGGATGGATATGGATCTAGTTAACTGCAATAGTTGAGGAGTAATATCCCTGATGGGACATGAGGCTTTGTGGTTCAGATGACTGATTCATGGTTCTTCTCTGCCCAGATGTTTCCAAGCTTCAGGTTATTTCTATTTAATACAATTTAGCATTTATATGGCTATTTTAGCACCTTCCATCCCAGAATCTCAAAGCATCTTGCAAGCTTTAATTAATCAATTCTCACAGCCCCTTCTATGCAGTGGGTAAGTACCATTATCCTCTTTTCACAGAAGACAAACTGGAGCACAGAGAGAGAAAGACACGTGTGCTGAAGGTTACACAGCAAGTCATTCACAGAGCCAGGAAAATAACTCAGGGATCTTGGCTCTCAGTCTTGTGCTCCCAGAGGAGATCACTGCCTCCAAAACTTCCAGCCAAACGTTCAGCTTCCCTGGTCAACAGGAGATCTGTTCTGGTCCCAATCATGGCAGGTGAGTTTGCCAGCTATTCAGATACAATGTGCACAAGAGAAGCCTGGAGCCTCCTTCCAGCTGCATTCCAGTCCAGTTTCCATTTTCAATAATATTTAATCTAGCCCCTGTCAAAGGAAAGGTTTCAGAGTAACAGCCGTGTTAGTCTGTATTCGCAAAAAGAAAAGGAGTACTTGTGGCACCTTAGAGACTAACCAATTTATTAGAGCATAATAATGTCACGGCTAACCTGGTAGCTGAACTTTGAGACTTTGTTCTTACCCATAACTACTTCACATTTGGGGACAATGTATACCTTCAGATCAGCGGCACTGCTATGGGTACCCGCATGGCCCCACAGTATGCCAACATTTTTATGGCTGATTTAGAACAACGCTTCCTCAGCTCTCGTCCCCTAAAGCCCCTACTCTACTTGCGCTATATTGATGACATCTTCATCATCTGGACCCATGGAAAAGAAGCCCTTGAGGAATTCCACCATGATTTCAACAATTTCCATCCCACCACCAACCTCAGCCTGGTCCAGTCCACACAAGAGATCCACTTCCTGGACACTACAGTGCTAATAAACAATGGTCACATAAACACCACCCTATACCGGAAACCTACTGACCACTATTCCTACCTGCATGCCTCCAGCTTTCACCCTGACCACACCACACGATCCATCGTCTACAGCCAAGCTCTGCGATACAACCGCATTTGCTCCAACCCCTCAGACAGAGACAAACACCTACAAGATCTCTGTCAAGCTTTCTTACAACTACAATACCCACCTGCAGAAGTAAAGAAACAGATTGATAGAGCCAGAAGAGTTCCCAGAAGTTACCTACTACAGGACAGGCCTAACAAAGAAAATAACAGAACGCCACTAGCCGTCACCTTCAGCCCCCAACTAAAACCCCTCCAACGCATTATTAAGGATCTACAACCTATCCTAAAGGATGACCCAACACTCTCACAAATCTTGGGAGACAGGCCAGTCCTTGCCTACAGACAGCCCCGCAACCTGAAGCAAATACTCACCAACAACCACATACCACACAACAGAACCACTAACCCAGGAACTTATCCTTGCAACAAAGCCCGTTGCCAATTGTGCCCACATATCTATTCAGGGGACACCATCACAGGGCCTAATAACATCAGCCACACTATCAGAGGCTCATTCACCTGCACATCCACCAATGTGATATATGCCATCATGTGCCAGCAATGCCCCTCTGCCATGTACATTGGTCAAACTGGACAGTCTCTACGTAAAAGAATAAATGGACACAAATCAGATGTCAAGAATTATATCATTCATAAACCAGTCGGAGAACACTTCAATCTCTCTGGTCACGCAATCACAGACATGAAGGTCGCTATCTTAAAACAAAAAAACTTCAAATCCAGACTCCAGCGAGAAACTGCTGAATTGGAATTCATTTGCAAATTGGATACTATTAATTTAGGCTTAAATAGAGACTGGGAGTGGCTAAGTCATTATGCAAGGTAGCCTGTTTCCTCTTGTTTCCCCCCCCCCCCCCCCCAGATGTTCTGGTTTAACTTGGATTTAAACTTGAAGAGTGGTCAGTTTGGATGAGCTATTACCAGCAGGAGAGTGAGTTTGTGTGTGTATGGGGGTGGGGGGGATGTGAGAAAACCTGGATTTGTGCAGGAAATAGCCCAACTTGATTGTCATGCACATTGTGTAAAGAGTTGTCACTTTGGATGGGCTATCACCAGCAGGAGAGTGAATTTGTGTGGGGGGGTGGAGGGTGAGAAAACCTGGATTTGTGCTGGAAATGGCCCACCTGATGATCACTTTAGATAAGCTATTACCAGCAGGACAGTGGGGTGGGAGGAGGTATTGTTTCATATTCTCTGTGTATATATAAAGCCTGCTGCAGTTTCCACGATATGCATCTGAGGAAGTGAGCTGTAGCTCACGAAAGCTTATGCTCTAATAAATTGGTTAGTCTCTAAGGTGCCACAAGTACTCCTTTTCTTTTTGTCAAAGGAAAGTTCAGTGTCTATATATTGGTCCTCTGGTTTTCATCTTCTCCCTCTGAGCTCCTTGAAGACAGAAGCCGTGCCCATTTTAAGAGGAGGATGTGATAATCTGGGTCCTGACACCCGAAGGGGAGAACAGAAGGTTTAAAACCCCCCAAAGAGCAGTTGAACCAACTGATTACATTTTTTTAGTACAATAATACAGTATGTATTGAGTAAGGGCTTTTATATGAAAGCTTATAATGTTCTGAACTTGATGGTCATGATGCGATATGTATACAGACTGTGGTGATGAACCATCCATTATCCAACCCAGGAAAAGACAATGCTAGATCATTAAAGTTCACGGGAAGACACTACAACATCCCAGCTATCAAGTCAAGAGGGAATTTTCCCACTCTGAATAAACCATGAGTAACTGCGGACAAAGAGGAGGGCAGAAAAAAAAAAAGGAAAAAGCCTTTTAGAAACAGGCTTGGGACTAAGACATTTTTATCCAGAACTTGAGGGATGGACTCAAGACAAGAGGCTGTATGTGAAAGCTGGTTCCCCCTATCCTAGGGTGTGTTCTGGCAAACTGTTTGAAGGCAATGGGTAATTTGTATTAGAAAAGGGATTTTATCTAATATGGACGTGTAAAACCTGAGGTTTCTGTGTAGCTGGTATATGTTTGCTCTCACTATTTCATCTTTGAATCTGTGTTTTTTTCAAGGCAATAAACTTTTTGTTTGTTTTTCTCCCCAGCCAGCCTCTGGTGTGCAAACTGTGTGGAGTGTGTGCACCAAAGTCATCTGTTATCTGGGGCGCTGGTTCCAGGCCTTCAGGTGTGGCAAACCAGACAGGAACGGTCAAGTGGCTGGTACTTTGGAACTCGGGAAGGATGGAGTTGGGGAGGCTCGAGACTGGAGGGGCTTCTGCAAAGAGTAACTGGGCTGTTGGAAGCCAGGGGGAGCCCTTGTGCTCATGGGTATGCTACTGGTGTCAGGGAATTGAACCATAGCTGCACAGCAAAAAGATCTCCCAGAGTTACAGAGCAGGCGGTGACAGGACCCTTTACTGGTCTGGGTGGGGTCAACAATGTCACAGAGGGAAAATGCAGAGCTGCTAAAGGAAGGGACACCAGAACCTGAGCTCCCCTCTCATCTTTCAAGGCAGGGAAGTTTGCACGGCTCATGCTGTTCCTGTTCTGTGGCTAGCACTGTCAGCTAGTACCTTCCCCCAGTGCTAAAGTCACACAAAAAGTAAAAAAAAAAAAAAATCTTGTGAGTCTTAAGCAAAACAACTGGCCACTCCCTTGTCAGTATCTGAGTCGTTCCCCTTAATAAGGCACAGCAAAGGGCTTCATCATCACAAGGATGGGCATGCCTCAGCCTGCCTAATGTGTACGTGCTTTTACAATCGTTGAGCACACAACTTGGGCATTTGATCACTCAAGAGGCGAGTGACACCCTTAACCTGTGGATAGGAACACAGGACTTGCCCCACTGAATCAGATCCAGTTGCCCTTCTAGTCCAATGTCTTGACTCCTACAGTGGCCAGTACCAAGTGCTTCAGAGGAATGTGTAAGAACCCTACTGTGGCTAGATGTGGGTTAATTTGCCCCCCACGTTAGCTCTCATCCCAGTCCCTAGTAGCTAGGGATTGCGTTAAACCCGGAAACAGGAGGTTTAATGTCCCTTCCAAGATGTTGCTATCATAAATACCTCACTAGTGCCCCCTGCTGCAGTCCCTACTCACCCACATGTACATGCTTTCAAACATCCTCTTGTGTTCTGAAGTCAGGCCCCAACGTGCTCCCTACCATTATTAATATTCATTGGCAGCCCTTTGCTCACACCATTTCTCTTTCCATAGCTCTCTGCTCTTCAAAGCAATGAGACGGGTTTTGATTGTTCAGGGTGTTTTGTTGTATCCTAAAGGTCTCTCCAAAGCTGGCTGGCCTCTCAGTTTTCTGTCCATCCTGAAAGTCATTTCCTTTTGCTGTGGCCGCTCTAATCAATTAACTGCCTATAAATAGCCTTGCTGATTTCACTATGACATCCTCAGTGCATTGTCGCTGCCAACTTCCTTCTCTACCTGGGGAGCTGTTTTTTTCCACAGATCAGAAAAAGCTCCGAGGGAGGTTAGGGGAGGGACAGCGAGAGGGTGGAGTGGGCGGTTAGAGACCTGGTGTTCTGCTCAGTTTAATGGCTCCAATCTCCGGTGTTACTTTCCACTATGTGCCAGGCCCCTCCCTTTCTCATGAGGAAGCTGTGTGGAGTGCAAAACTGCTGCTGCCCTAAATCATTCATCAGTCCTCTAAATATCTGGACCAAATACCCTAGCAGAGCAGAATGGTCCAGTCCTATGAAGTGCTGAGCACCTGGAATTGCCCAGGCAGGCCCCCTTCTGAACAATGGTTTCCTGGCCTCAGAGCTGCATGCAGGCAAAGCCTCACACAACACAGAATCCAACCCCTCCTCTCAGTAAGATGCTTTAGTTAGCATCCAGCAACCCTTGGGTGACCAGAGTTGATGCACCCGGTAATTGGTGATACCACTCTCACAAGATATGGAGGGGCACTTTATAATGGGACTGCCAGACCAGACCAGATCCATGGTGCATGTAGTCCAGTATCCTCTCTGTAACAGTGGGCAGAACCAAATGCTTCCAGGGAAGATGCAAGAAACACCAGAGGAAGCAGGTATGAGATAGTCTGCCCCCTAGGAAAGGCCACATCCTTATCTCTAATGGCTAGAGATTGGCTTAAATCCTGAAACTTTAGGTTTTATATCCAAATATTTTTTTAGTGTGGACTATTAATTCCTAATATTCTTGTTATTCACATAGTTTTCCAATTCCTTGATAATCTTGGTAAATTCTTAACCTCAAAGACATGCAGTGGCAATGCATTCCACAGTCGCATTATGTGCTGTGTGAAAACCTATTTCCTTTGATCAGTTTTGAATGTGCCACTTTTCCATTTCACTGAATATCCCCTTGTTCTTGTGTTAGGAGACATGGAGAACACAAGCTCCTGATCTACCTTCTCTACACTTTAAAATTGTAATGTCTATGGCCATTGCCCTCTCCTTAAAATCCCGCCACAAAGACTATTCTTGGCCAATTCATAATGGCTAGCCGGCTAAGCAGAGAGGCAGATGGGGATACCTGAGACTTTCTTCATCTATTTATAATATCAGAAAAATGCACACGTATATATATATATGCATGCCTATGAACATTGCACACATTCTATTGTATCCCTCTCCCCTCATACTTCTTATGTCCTTGTTGTCTTAGACTGTAGTGTAAACTATTTGGGGCAGGGACTATTTTTAATTGTGTCTCTAGAGCACCCAGCACAATGGGCTTCCCAAACCTGATCTGGCCCTCTGGGCACTACTGCAGTATAAATATTAAATAATAATAATGCTTACCTGAACTTGAGCCAAACGTCTTGCTTCTCCAGAAGTGGAGTGGAAATCTCTCCCTGGCAGTCTTCTCAGGAGATTTATGATGCATGCTTCTTGCTCTTTGTCAGGCTAGAACTACCACAAGAACTGACTTTCTTTACAATGCTTCAGCCCTTCCACCTCAAACTGGAACCAAAAGTGAAAAAGAATTAAAACAAAACATTAACAGACAGTTGCCAAACTTCAAAAGAGGCCTAGTTTGAGTTCTGGATGGAGATTTGTGGGGTTTCTTAATAACACTTTACACTTCTATAGCTTCCATCAGAGGAGGCTACCAATGTGTGTCACAAGCAGTTAATTAAGCTTCACGCATGGGTGAAGGGAGGCACAGAGCTCTGAAGAGACTAGCTAGTCAGAGACAGGATGAGAACCTATATGACCTGGTTCCATGCTCTAACCGCCATACCATACTCCCTTCTTTCTTAGCTTAACACGAAGGGACAGGTTGAACCATCTCTAATGATTCTCCACCCTCAGAAAGTGCCCACGGGACTGTGTGTTCGGTACATGAAGAAACAAACTTACTTTAAGCACCAAGTAACATTCCTGAGTACCTGAGCCACCAGCACCCTAGCACAAAGGAGAGAAAACTAGGAACCTTTTTGAGATTCATCCATTGCTAGTTCATAACCGAGCATGGGCATGGGAGAACCTGAGGGTGTTTGAGAATGAGGGTGAGCCCTGCAACACTTTGCTGGTGAGAACTTCCTTCTGACTGTGATACAGATCTACAGTGGGTCGGCCTTGTCTATAGAATAACCCAGTGCTCCTGCAGGGAGTCAGCATTTTTGGCAGTTTTCATGGTTTGTCCCATGGATACGTGTAGCCAGGGCTAACCAGCTTTTGGTGCTTACTTGGGCACCATTATCCATCGGCTTTGAAGGACTCTATTTCTTCCTCCACCCAAAACCCAAACCAAACCAAACCAAACCCGTTTATTAATCATCGGAATTTACAGCCAAGGGAAACTACATGCAGGGGTGATGCTGCATTCAGCCAGCTGGGGCTCTTTCTTTTGCCATCATTTCTGTCTATCAACACACAAGAAATTAACATGGTAAAACATTGTCACTTTATACTGAATTTGTTATAAAGATCAACTGCTGCAGTCATTGCATTCCAAATCAAAATTAACAGATGAGCTTGTTGTTTATTATCCTGGAAATGCAGGAAATAAAGTAGATAAAAACCAGGGAAAAAACATAAAAATTCATAATTATTCATCAACATTCATTAAAAAATAAATAGGGTCTTTTCAAGGCTATTTCTCTATTACCAGATCTCCCAACTGTATCATAGACTCATCTGTTTTGCCAGTTTATCCCCAAGAAGCAGTCACTTAATGTGTCAAGACATTGCTTCTCTAACCCTCACCTGACTGTCATATTTGGCTGGTTTATATGTGGGTAGATGAAATCACCCAGAGTTACCATTTCATCAGACTGAGATGCCTCTTTGATCAGCTGCCGGGTGGATTTTCAGGGCTACACTCTGGCCAGCCCTTGCAATTGATCAAATAGCACCACCAGCAACTACACACCACACAACAAAAACACTAACCCAGGAACCAATCACTGCAGTAAACCCCGTTGCCAACTCTGTCTGCATATCTATTCAACGGACAGCGTCATAGGACCTAACCACATCAGCCACACCATCAGGGGATCGTTCACCTGCACATCTACCAATGTGATATATGCCATCATGTGCCAGCAATGCCCCTCTGCCATGTACATTGGCCAAACCGGACAGCCTCTTCACAAAAGAATAAATGGACACAAATCAGACATCAAGAATTGTAACATTCAAAAACCAGTAGGAGAACACTTCAATCTCCCTGGACACTCAATAACAGACTTAAAAGTGGCAGTTCTTCAACAAAAAAACTTCAAAAACAGACTCCAATGAGAAACTGCAGAACTGGAATTAATTTGCAAACTGGACACCATCAAATTAGGCCTAAATAAAGACTGGGAGTGGATGGGTCACTAAGAAAAGTAATTTTCCCTCTGCTGATACTCACACCTTCTTGTCAACTGTTGGAAATGGGCCACCTTGATTGCACTGGCCTCATTAGCACTACAAAAGTAATTTTTCCTTCCTTGGTATTCACCCCTTCTTGTCAACTGTTGAGAATAGGCCACTTCCACCTTAACTAAATCGGCTTGTTAGCACTGACCCCCCACTTGGTAAGGCAACTCCCATCTTTTCATGTGCTATAATATATAGTCTGCTTACTGTATTTTTCACTCCATGTATCTGATGAAGTGGGTTTTAGCCCACAAAAACTTATGCCCAAATAAATTTGTTAGTCTCTAAGGTAACACAAGGACTCCTCATTGTTTTTGCTCATACAGACTAAAACGGCTACCACTCTGAAACAAATAGCTTCAGAAATTCAAGTGCAAGTCCTGGAAACTCTTCTGCTGGCAGAGGAATCTGTGGTTCTGACAGCTGGATTCCAACATGGGGGATAAAACACCGGGAATCACTGCAGGCGAATGGCCAGGGGTTCCATCCTGAATGCTCCCAAACCATCTCGCACAGCATCTCTTCCACAATGAGACCATGGCAGGGTTCAGCCAAAGATTTCACCAGCTAAATGCTCTCACCGATCATTTTGCCAGAGCTAATCCCCAGAGGGATAAAATGAAGGTGAGGGATTCCTTCCCACCCCCAATTTGTGTTAATGATGAAGATCTGTCATGATTCTACTTCTGACCTCTGGGCATGTAGGGGTTTCCTGCCTCCTCCCTCTGACCAGGCGATTACCGTCTGGTACTTAGAGAGTTTCCTTTTGCCCAGCTCCTTCCCATTGTTCTGGAGCCAGGCAACAACTAAGTGCCTCAAGGTCACTTCACACCAACTGTCTGGTGGGTAATAATCTCTCCTCAGAGTGGCTGGGCAGAGGCCGAGAAACATCTTGCTCTGATGTTTACAACTCCATGTTTGATCAGGGATCCTGGGAAACAGCTCATTGACTTTCCCAGGAGAGAGGCAGCCTGACCTCATGCTCAAAGCACTGGGAGTAAGGAAATCCTGAGCATTAACCCCCAACTCTGGTGCTGACTCCCTGTGTGGGCTCCAGAGAGTCACTTAAACTTCCTGCAGGCCACAGTCACCCCTGGGCAGTGGAAGCTGAGGTTTCTGACACCACAGCTTTATCTGGGCCTTGGTTCAGTTTCCCCCACTGTCACATGAAGGGGGGGATGCTTACCCACCTCAGTGAGGGGTTGAGAGATGAGAGAGTTGAAAAGGTAAAGTGCTAAGTATGAACATATCCGAGTGGAAGGTGCCCCTCACTGCCCTGGGTTAGCTCCCCCAGGTCCCCATACGAACAAGCTAAGTGAGCCAAGCATTCCTCCTCCTCCGCTGCTCATTCTGGTAATTATTTCCCTCTCAGCATCTGCTACAGAAGGGCTTCTCAACCTGCTTCCTTCTGAGCCCCCCCGGCTATTAAAAATTCCATGGCACAACTACTCCTTTTCAGCATCTCCCGTAGATTAAAGGTGGTATTAAAGCGATAGTTATACCATTAAACACCCACACACATGTAACAGAAAAGGCAAATATGGTAAAAAAATTTTAAAATGCATATTATTTTTGTTTTACTTACTCACGTGTGAATATTGTTGCTGGTGCTGACCCACGGGCTGGGTGGCTGGCTGAGGTGAGTCAGGGAGTGGAGGAGGCACTCCCTTCACAAGCCCCACCGCCCAGGGCTGAAACCCGAGCCCCGCCACCCAGGGCTGAAGCCCAAGCCCGACCCCAAGCCCCAACCCTGTCACCTGGGGCTGAAGTCTGGTTTATTTTGGCAGATCCCTGGTTGAGAACTGCTGTGCTACAGCACCATGCTGCTACTCTAGTGGAACAACAACATGCCAGTGCATGAGGGATCTGGCCCCAGGGAACAAGAGAAACTCAGGAGGGCTGGGCAGAGAGCTAGAAGGGAGGGAGCACCTCACTGCACTGCTTGGTACTTGGAGTGGCCCTGAAAGGTGCTGTCTTTAGTCCAAGGGAGGATTAGCACGGGGCATTAGTGGGAGGAGAATGAAGTGGGTGGAACAACTGTGGGGGGGTCCTGAAACCCCCCAGCACAGTAACCTGAACCTGAACCCTAACATGCAGTGGGAATGCCCTCCTGTGGTGATTGCATGGGCTTCTCCACTCACCTTGTTTCCTGGTGGCATATTTAGCTGGATATTCCATTGCTAGCCTCATGAGTGGACAGCTGCACACACCCAAATGCTGCTCATGGAAAGTCTGAATTTCAGCAATGTTCCTCTCCTGAGGGCCTGAGAGGGAATCCAGAAAGTACAGTCTCTTTTTCCAAGGCCTGCCTTTGAAAAACAACAAACAGGGCAGGCCCGGCATGTGAAGAAAGCTTTCCACTGCCCATGAAACACACTTAATATCTTGTCACAGGCAGCAGCCATGTGTCAACCAAAAGGATATTTAGAGTGCATGTGAAAGTGAGGGGCTGACAGTCCTGGCTAGAGATGAGCGAAGTACACACAGGTTCTATGTGAGGTTTCCACACACAGCTCTGCCAATGCACCTTATGCATGACCTGCATCACCCCCTGCTCTTCTAGTCCTGGCCTCTCCCCACACAGCTCTGCTAATGCACATTAGACTTGACCTGCAGCACCCCCTGCTCTTCTAGTCCTGGCCTCTCCCCACACAGCTCTGCTAATGCACATTAGACTTGACCTGCAGCACCCCCTGCTATTTTAGTCCTGATCTCCCCACAGCAGCTCTTGTCAATGCCCCTCAATCCTGACCCCAAACATCCCTCCCTGTTTCAGTGCTAGACTCCCATCATAGCTCTGCCAATGCGCTCCGGCTCTGATTTACAGTCCTGCCGGCTATTAGAGTCCTGGTCATGCTGCAAATTCATAGACTCAGATTCCATGGCCAGAAGGGACCACTGTGATCATCTCGTCAGACCTTCTGTATAGCACAGGCCGGGGAACTTCCCCAAAACAATTAGTAGAGCAGATCTTGTAGAAAAACAGCCAATCTTGATTTTAAAATTGCCAGTGCTGGAGAATCCACCACACCCCTTGGCAAATTGTTACAAAGGTTTGCAACACCGCTAAACATTTACACTTGATTTCCAGTCTGAATTTGTCTAGCTTCAGCTTCCAGCCATCAGACCACGTTATACCTTTCTCTGCTAGAGTGAAGAGCCTTATCAAATATTTGTTCCCCATGGAGGTACTCCTAGATTGAGCTCCTTGAGAAAAAGATGCATACTCTAGTAGGGATGGGTAGGCAGTGTAGGCCAGGTTCAAGTATGCAGTACAGGAAAAAAGCTACTTAGCGTGGAAACAAGCACAGAGCAGTCCACTCCAGAATAAGGTACTATGTTGTCTTGGAGGTTGCGTTGCATTGCTTTGCTACTAGAGACATGATCCTTTCATTGGGGCTGCACTATACTTAAGACCCACTCCCTAGCACAGACAGCATCAGGGGGAGGATACATTGTACAGTGGATATTTTGGTATGGACATAAACTGGTTAATCACCCGTTCAAATCCAGCCCAAGTGGTAGTGATTCACAGCCATTCCCATCTGATGGCTGTACAATGGTACTGGCGTCTGTGAAATGAGTTGGGTGGGTCTCAAATCCAATTCCAAGTGGGCAGGTGTCCAAGTCTCCCCACAATTGGCCCCCCTGCTGATCAGCTCAGCAGAGGGGCCCAGGATTGAATGGGTCATACAGACTGAAGTCCTCTCCGATGCCAGAGCTGGGGAGCCTGTAGGGCTGGGTGAGACAGACTGGTGGGAAGGGAGGGAGATGTTTGCACTGCTACTGCCCATGTTGCATGTGTCCTGTTGGGAGAGCATTTCACTCTCCAAGGCTGTCAGTGCAGCACCTTTCTCCAGCATGGAATTATCCTTTCATGCTCCCCGCTCCAGTCATTCAGACAAAACAAGCACCTCAGTCAGTGTCGCCAAATCTTACAACTTTATCTCAAGTCTTCTGATATTTGGTGTTTTTCTTAAAGCCCCAGCCCCTGGAGTCCTGTGATTATGTGAGCAGCTCAGCTTTCTTTCTTTTTTTAAAGTAGGTTTGTAGCCCTCATGGTTGCAGAGTAAAGCTTGAAAAAACAAACTATAAGGCTCAGAAATCAGAAGGCAACAAAAAATAACCCCTAAATTATTATTTTTTAAATCTCATTATTTTTAAGCCAATCTCATAATTCTGGGGGCCTGACTCTGATTTTTGAAAGCTTGACATTAGCAATACTGTTCTGCATGGGGATCATTTTTCTCCTGCCCCTAGAAAAAATGGAAATTTACCCCTGAATACAATCCTAGATGTGCAAAATGGAAATGCAAAATGTAATAGCAATGGCAGAGATGGGCAGGGCTGGGTCCATCTATCTGACTTCTGGAGGGGCCAATATAGATGTGATTGTCGGCTGCTTTGGGGAGGAGACTGGCTGTCTGGAGATGCTGGTGGAAGGGACTCTTTGGTGGATGGCCAATGACAATCCAGCCCCACCAGTGAAACCAGAGGGTCCTCTGCACGTTCCCCAAGAAGCCCAAACACCACAGGGTTGTTGATCAGCCCACACGGGCCCTCCCTCTCCAGCCATGGCCAGCCTTAAACATGTTTCCACGCAGCTGGAGGGAAACCCCAGCTGCAGTCCTAAAAAATAACAAATAATAAAAGTGGCTGTGAGCAGCAGCAGGGCTGGCAGGAAACATTCCCAGTAGCACCTGCTTCCTGAGTGCGACATTTATTTGATCCCCTGGCACCATCTGGGCCATGCCCCACTCTTTGTTTTCATTAGGAGTTTAGAAAAACAATTCAGCTTTGACTAATTGCTCTTTAAGGTTTTAGATTCACCCTGTCTCCTCCCTCCAACTTCCTCTCCCATCCCGTTACCCTCATTTGATGCCCTCTCCACCCTCTCTCTGTCTCTCCATTGCCATTTCCCCCTCTTCCCATCCCTCTCCTTGCTCCCCCACTTCCTGTTCTGCAGGACACACAAACTCCTCTATGCTTTCATTTCCCAAGGAGCCCCTTTTGCATCCAAACCGGCCAGCGGAGAGGGGTGGGGATGTAGAATCTCTGTGAAGCATGAGAGACTCTCTGCGTGCTGTTTCAGGATGGCTCCTTCCCTGCCCCTGAAGGCAGCTTCAGTACAAATGCACTAGCCTGTTACTGTGTGTCACAACATGTCAGATGAGTCACGATCTGTCGCAGCACAACTGGAGTTATGGCTGTGAGTGGGTGGGGAGCAATTGGAGGTCAATGCTAATTTACAGCTGAGTCTCTACACAGTTGGGGAATGCCCCAGGGGCATCTAGCTTTGGGAACAAACTGATATTACGACACAGTTCTGGAAAGGAAGCCGTTCACTCATGATCCACAGCTGATTCCTGGGCCCATATCTTCTTCCCTGGAAAATAAGTGAGGAACTAGACACCTTACTCAGCTGCCTGCAATCTTTGCAGCGTCAGAGGGTTGGTGGCAATTGTTATTCCTCAGCAGTCCTGTGATCCCCATAGCCTCACCTGATGGGTTTAGCAGGGTCGACCACCAAGACAAAGAACCAGAGGAATTCCGGCTGCCTGTTGACATTTATTGTGAAGACTTTGCAATGGCAGTATCCCTCCCTAATTACCACAGCATGTGGATCTGCGGACAATCCATTCTCATGTAATTAGCAGACCACATATGGCATTTTTCCCCTTGACTCCTCGAACTTCAGTGCAATATTTCTAGCTTCTCTCCCCTCTCCCTTTTGCACATCAATAGCACTTCCTGTCTGAGATCTCAAAGCACCATTTAGCATTTCTACTCCCACCTTCCAGTCCAAAAAGAGCCAGTGGCCCCATTTCCTTGCTCATTCCTAACAATCACTTCCTGCTCCATGATCCTTGTGATTATTTGGAGTGCACGGACTGCTGGGGAGCTGGGATTTCCTTTCCTGGAAACCTGGAAACAGCTTTTCTGTTCTCTTATAGACGCCTGTGTAACTAATTCTCGTTCTGTTTATGCCTCATGATACGTGCGCACAGATCAACCAACACGAAAGCTCCGAGTACCTTCCCCAGTCCTGGAATCAGAGCCCATTGCATATGGTAACCACAACAACAAATAACATTACACCTTCTTCTGAGCACAGTGTCCCATTCTGATTCCAGTCTTGCCCTTGTGCTGCGTAGCAGCACTTGGGGGCCTCGGGTGCCAGCTTTCCAGTGGAATAGAAATCAGTGATGCAGGCTCTGGATATATTCTCAGCGTAATTTGCTTTACTGGAAAGGAGTGCTGAACTGAGATGGTCGAACAGCATGCAGGGCAATGCCTTCTTCTAAGGATCTCAACCAAAACCAATGCCCAGTTCCCAGGAGACAACGCTCTCAAAGACTAGACTCTAATCAAAGCCCCAGGCAGCAGCAAACCCCCTGCTGCTCACACAGCTCCCTTGTCCACAAACTGCCTCTACACAAAACCTTGTGTAACCCCAAATTAACAAAACATAGCATGTCTTGTCGTCCCAAGAGTCAAAACTTGCTCACACAGGAAGGAAAAGAACTTATATGACTATGTGCAATCACAGGTGATGCCTGCCACAAAAACATCACCCCATTCCCCAGATTATAGGTATTATCCTGTCTGAAACAAGTTACCTGCGGGCACATGCAGGAGCGTGCACATTGAGAAGGCTTGCCTGAAAGGGTGGATAGTGAAAGTCTCTCTCTGAGAGAGGCAGCTTACATTAGTGATGAAGTGAGAGGGTCCTAACTCAGAAAGCCTGAAGGTGGAGTTTGACAACCTGAGTGTTCAAGGGAATTTGGATCGGAGATGTCGATATGGAGCTATCCCTACTTACTGCACGACAGACAGTCAGACTCAACAGACACCCTCTAGTCATAGATTTCCTCCCTTTTTTGAGACTCCATTGTCCAGAATGGGGCAAATGTTATGGACTTTAATAAATACAAATCAATGACTAGATTCCTAGGTGCATGGAGGAGGTGCGAGTATCCACTATCGCCTTTTATGATGAGATTACTGGTTCTGTGGATGAAGGGAAAGCAGTGGATGTATTGTTTCTTGACTTTAGCAAAGTTTTTGACACGGTCTCCCACAGTATTCTTGTCAGCAAGTTAAGGAAGTATGGGCTGGATGAATGCACTATAAGGTGGGTAGAAAGCTGGCTAGATTGTCGGGCTCAACGGGTAGTGATCAATGGCTCCATGTCTAGTTGGCAGCCGGTATCAAGTGGAGTGCCCCAAGGGTCGGTCCTGGGGCCGGTTTTGTTCAATATCTTCATAAATGATCTGGAGGATGGTGTGGATTGCACTCTCAGCAAATTTGCGGATGATACTAAACTGGGAGGAGTGGTAGATACGCTGGAGGGGAGGGATAGGATACAGAAGGACCTAGACAAATTGGAGGATTGGGCCAAAAGAAATCTGATGAGGTTCAATAAGGATAAGTGCAGGGTCCTGCACTTAGGACGGAAGAACCCAATGCACCGCTACAGACTAGGGACCGAATGGCTAGGCAGCAGTTCTGCGGAAAAGGACCTAGGGGTGACAGTGGACGAGAAGCTGGATATGAGTCAGCAGTGTGCCCTTGTTGCCAAGAAGGCCAATGGCATTTTGGGATGTATAAGTAGGGGCATAGCGAGCAGATCGAGGGACGTGATCGTTCCCCTCTATTCGACATTGGTGAGGCCTCATCTGGAGTACTGGGTCCAGTTTTGGGCCCCACACTTCAAGAAGGATGTGGATAAATGGAGAGAGTCCAGCGAAGGGCAACAAAAATGATTAGGGGACTGGAACACATGAGTTATGAGGAGAGGCTGAGGGAGCTGGGATTGTTTAGCCTGCAGAAGAGAAGAATGAGGGGGGATTTGATAGCTGCTTTCAACTACCTGAAAGGGGGTTCCAAAGAGGATGGCTCTAGACTGTTCTCAATGGTAGCAGATGACAGAACGAGGAGTAATGGTCTCAAGTTGCAGTGGGGGAGGTTTAGATTGGATATTAGGAAAAACTTTTTCACTAAGAGGGTGGTGAAACACTGGAATGCGTTACCTAGGGAGGTGGTAGAATCTCCTTCCTTAGAGGTTTTTAAGGTCAGGCTTGACAAAGCCCTGGCTGGGATGATTTAACTGGGAATTGGTCCTGCTTCGAGCAGGGGGTTGGACTAGATGACCTTCTGGGGTCCCTTCCAACCCTGATATTCTATGATTCTATGATTCCATCCAAACCATCCAAGCAAACCAGTCCCACAAGGACAGACTTGCCTGGGAAAGCATTAGCACAGATCACAAACAGTGACTATTTAATAGGCAGCTGACCCATCCCTTGTGTCTATTTACCAAAGGTTTATTCAGGAAAAAGCACAAATGTCAGGACTGGTTTCAGAGTAGCAGCCGTGTTAGTCTGTATCCGCAAAAAGAAAAGGAGTACCTGTGGCACCTTAGAGCCTTAGAGAGTAACAAATTTATTTGAGCATAAGCTTTTGTGAGCTACAGCTCACTTCATAGGATGCATGTCAGGACTGTGACTCTCCAAGACAGACCCACGCTCGTTGGTCACTTTCAGCTTTCCTTTCTCCCACAAGGCGGGCATTGCCAGATCTGGGGATTTAGGGCATTCAGCACGTAAAGCAGAGCAAAACAAGTGTGAGCCCCTGGAATATAGCGGCCACATGAGTAACCAACTGCACAGGGTCTACGAAGAGCAGATTGTGCCAGACAAACTGGAGAGCAATTTTCAGTCTAATTACAAAGTTAGTGAGTGGCTGGGTACAGCCATTGAATTGGTTTGGAATTAGAAAAACTAGATCAAATAGACTTGATAATGACACCTTACAACAGAGTGAACGCTGGCTGAGGGACCATAAGGAGAGAGTGATTATTATGAATGAAGCTGGGATGGAGCGCCCAATGGGATCCCTCACGGGGCAGTGCAGGGTCCGGGTTGGTTTAAATATCTTCATTTATGATCTGGAAGAGGAAGTCAATGGCACATTGACTAAACTAACAAAGGACATGAAGCAAGGGTGAGTTCTAGAAACCCAGGAAAAGAGGAGAGAGAGATGGCAGAAAGTAGCCAAATGAGATTGAACCTGGAGAAATGCAAGAAACTTCAGGTGACGGGGAAATAACCCAAAGCACAGATATCTAGTGGAAGGAAGGTGTTTGGGAAGCACTAATGCCATGACATATCAGACTGCTAGACACCAAAAAGCATGGACTGAACAGAGACACTGGCTTTATGGCTTATTACAACATTCTGTAACCCACTAACCCTCTTTTTGTCCTAGGCCTGCAGAGGTGTTAACAGGTAACTCTATCTTGAATGGTCCCTTGCAATATATGCAAACTACTTACGCTAAACAATCTGTTGCACCTTGCATTTTGCTGGGAGTTCCATTCCCAGCCCTGCAGAACAGCTCTGTGTGGCTGGAAAGCTCGTCTCTCCCACCAACAGAAGTCGGTCCAATAAAAGGTATTACCTCACCCACCAGGTCTGTGTAATATATCAGGGTGCAATAGAGGGCAGTAAAGTAGACAAGGGCTTAAAATGCAGTTGGGATGGAGGAAGCAGCAAAAAATAGCCAGAGTGGAACAGGATTGGGGGGCTGGAAACAGGCTGTATTTTCAGGGGTGGTCTATATTATGGATGTGGGCGGAAGTGAGGAGATATAGTGTATAGGGAGCTATATGTATCAGGGACCCGACATCCATCCTTATATGTTGCTGGCTTGGCCACCTACAAAATACTGCATGGGGTTTTGGGCACAACAATAGAAGAAAGACATTGACAAACTGGAGGAGAGAAACAGATGGTGAAGGCTTCGGAGTTGCTGGCCTACCAGGGACGGTGCAAAGCAGTAAATTCAGTACGTACAGCTTGAAGGAGAAATGACTGAGAGGTGATTTGGTGGGGGTCTTCAAACATTTCAAGTAATGGAGAGGGGAAGGACCATTTACCAAGGGCTGAGGAGGGAAATTGTGGGATGAAACTCAAAGGGAGATTTCAGCAGGACATCAGATGTTGCCAAACTTTACACTGGAATAGACTCTGGAACAGCCTCCCAGGGGAAGTCTCTGAAGTAGAGCTTGTAGGAAATTTTCTGAAGAAACACAGTTTCTCTGCCATGTGGACTGCCTGGGACCCAGGATCCCAGGCTTCTAGGGTCCGCAGTTCTGGGGCAGCTCTGCCATGTGGCCTGCCCTAGACCAGGGACCCCAAGCTTCTGGGGTCTCCAGTCCTGAGGCAGTCTATATGGCAGGGCTGCCTTGGAGCTGCAGACCCCAGGAGCCCTGGCAGCTGCTGAGTAAAACTGACATTCTTGTTAGTTTCACCTCTGCAACAGAATGTCAGTTTTACTCAGCAGCTGTTGTTCCTGGGGAGCAAGTTTATTTCAAAACTTCTGGTTTGTAAGAAATTTTGGTTTCACTCTGATCCCGAAAAAAACCAGATTCCAAAACTGATCAGAAATCAGAAACCACAAGTTTCAGCCCAGCACTAGTGTGAAGCCCCATATCAGGAGTTATTCAAAAGCTGGTTTGACAAAGCACTGAGGAATGTTCTGCTGGGGAGAATCCGGTAGGGTGAGGGGGGAGTGGACAAGATGAGCTCACTGGGCTCTTTTGTCTCTAACATGTATGAATCACCACTATAGATGTACTACTTATTACTTCATGGAGGTCAGCATGTAGTCACCATCCTAGCTTAAATACACACAAGCCATCTGCCATTTCATTTAGCAGTAGGGTTTTGGCTGCATGTCTGTTCACCTCTGCATAATGAGCTTCCTGTTCACACCTAGCAATCAAGCTATGCATGGGAAGGGATGTGCTCTACAGGAGAGGAATTAGTCCAATGGTTAGAGCACAAAAGGACCAGGGCTTAGGAATTCTGGGTTCTATTCCTGGCTCTGACTTTCTGAGAGATCTTGGGAAAGTCACTTCACTGCTCCTTTGCGTTTCTCAGTTTCCCTAGTGGAGCTTTACCATCCCACCTGTGCTGAGGAGGGAACGCCACTGAATAAAACTTAATTCTCATAAACTCTCCCCCCCCCACACACACACACTTCCTTACTGGAAGCCAGGTGGCTTTTTAAAGCTCCAGAAAGGTACATACAATAGAGGGCTTTCTTATCAGGTGACCACCAATTCACCTGATGCACTCACAGGCTGAATAGCTCAGTTTCTGTCTCCACTCATCTCCCCTTCAGCTGAGCAACAGCTCTACTGTCCCTCTGCAGAGCAATGAGGGTTTCTGCCCACAGTTTGGATCTTCACGCTTGAAAGGGAGCCGTATTTCTCTTCCTGAACGTACAGCCCTTTCCCCTATGTTCTGCACAGTGAGTGAGTCGCTCCTCAGAGCTGCCGGCTCAGCAGAAAGCCTCTGCAAAGCCAGAGTATTCCAGGCATGCCGCAGGAAGAGTGACTTGGGTTTCCATGGTTTAGGAATGCCGCTGCAGCCTCGCTGGCTTTGGCTTCTCTGCAGCTCACTTCCTGAAGCACTGATGCACACTTCCTGCCTCAGTTCCTGTCTCCCCCACCCACACCCATGCTCCTTTCTGGAGCCAGGGCCTGGAGTTTCCAGTAAACTCCAATTGCTCCCCAAAGCATCCATCCTTTCAGCCAAGGTTTCCATTTGGCAGTTGGCTTCCATAGCTCGGGTGGGGGCGGGGCAGGCTCTTGTTTCACACTCCTATTGTTGGGAAAGATTTGTTTTCTGCTTTAGATATACAAGGAGTGAACAAACCTCTCTCTCTCTCACACACACACACACACACACACACACACACACCAGAGCACAGATCATCACATCTTAGAGGCAACAAAGGGAAACTGATCACAGATCAATGGAGGTGATTCAGAGGCAATTCCTTACAGTTTATACATGGCATGTGGGAATACATGGGAGAGGAACAAAGAGGCCAAATGCTGCTATTGATCAATCAGCAGTGGAAATCATTTGCAGATACACCCCAAAACTGGTGGTTAATCCCCCATAGGATATACCAAACCAGCAACAAAAGTAAATTTCTGTTCCACCACACTGGCTAACAAGAAGTCAGAAAAGCAGTTTCCTTAGGTATTCCAGTCTTTGTATCACCACCAAAACACTAGACTTATAGATGAATGGTTCCTTAAAACCAGTTTCATCAAACAAAAAGAGTTCTTCTGATCCCAAAGGACCAGCCACACACCCAGGTCAATATATCACTCAGATCTTAACCAATAATCACGCTGTTGCCAATCCTTTAATATCTAAAATCTAAAGGTTTATTTATAAACAAGAAAAAAAGTGAGAGTTAAAATTGGTTAAAGAACCAATTACATACAGTAATGGCAAAGTTCTTGGTTCAGGCTTGTAGCAGCGATGGAATTAAGTGTTAGCTTAAGTCAAGTCTCTGGTTGCTTCCAAATCATTGGAAGGTCCTCAATTCCTTGGTGAGAATGCTCCCATTAGGATAAGTCCATAGTCCAGAGGTTTGAGCAGGAGAGAGGATGGAGCAGGAAAGAGGAAAAATGGAGGTGTTTCCAGGGCCTTTTAATAGCTTCTGCCATGTGGAGGGAAACCCATTGTTTCAAACAAAGCCCTCAGCACCGCTAGTGGAAAATCACAGGTGACAAGACGGTGTTTGGAGTCACATGGGCCAGTCACATCTCCACGCATGACTCCACTTAGTGACCACAGAAGCCGTTACCTATACCTCAGACAGCATGTTCACAGGAAAGTCCATTGTGAGTTAAATGTTCTTTTGATGGGCCACTCAATTTGAATAGTCCTTCCAAGATGAGCTGGCTATCTACCTTGTGGGTGCTACCCAGGTGCAAACATTTTGAAATACAGGGATAGAGACAACAGTCATGCATAGACATAGCATAATCATATTCAGCAAATCATAACCTTTCCATAGACACCTTACTTGACAACCTTTGTACAAGATTTGTTGCAATTATATAACAGTGGTTGCAACAATGATCTACATGGTCAGATTTTAATCAGATAATGTCACACCTTTCTTTCTCTTGTCGAGGCTTCTATCCAAGCCTTGATCAGTTCACAGCATGACTGCTGAAACCACCCTCCCCAGTACCCATCCTGGTCCCTACTAACCCAGCCAAGACACAGTCACTAAAATTATGTTCCTCACCTGTCAATCGGACCATATCACTCTTTCCATGTGTCTTTCCACTGGCTCCCACTTGCACACTGCATCCAATGTAAATGTCATGCCTTTCGAGCCTTACAAAACTCCTAAGAGCTCAGACCTGGTCACTGATGTCGATTCCCCGTTTGCGCACACTCTGCTCTGTGGGCAATGCCAGCCATGACCCCCTTTCTATTTCCTTCCACTCTTCACCTCTCTAGGCTGGTTTTCATGCTGCTCTGTGTGTGGGATGACATTTCTAATCCATGCTTGAAATGCAGTGCAGGCAACAAGCCTCTCTCACTCACACACACACACACACACACACACACAGAGTCCTTTTCTCTCCACCCTGCCAACATGCTTCAGCTTGACCTGGAGAAACCTCACTATCCAGGGCCTAGTCACTCACTCTGATGAGCCTACCATCAAAGGAAGTATTTAGAATTGTGGGTACTCTGGTGTGGACAGGTAGCCACATAAAACTCGAATCCACTCCACCAACCTCAAACACCGCTGACAGAATGGCCATTGGACAGTCATGACCTCTGGTCACTGCCCATTATGGCTACATTGGAATCAGCCACTTAAGAAACACAAAGTATCCCAATTCCTAACTGGAACAGAGGGGAGAAATCAAATCAATTTCACTTAAACAACATATCTGCTGGATAGGCAGAACTATCTTGCACCATGTGAGGCAACCACCAATGTTTCTAATCTCCCCAGAGACAATCCGTCAAAGCTGTTCCTGTTCAGACCCTGATAAAATCTGACCGAGATGTTTTTAACAGTAAGCTGGGGTGATTACAAAGCAGCCATCCCTCACCCGCTGGCTGGAAAAGCTTGACTTGGAGTTCTGTTTATAGCCATGTACTTGTAGATATATCGTTCAGGTCCCAGTGCGACCCAACAAGCTGTTTGTGGGCGATTCCCAAACAGGGATCAATGCAACTCACTCAAGGCATAGCCAAATTCCAGCTTCATAAAATAGCCCCAGATGAAATGCAAGAATGAAACAGGGTCCATTCTCCTCCCTCATGGAATGCAATATCACTGAATTGCCTAGGTAGCAGAGGGCAGCTGCCTATGGCTAAGCTCAGGTGTCCTCTTTGGCTCTTGCCAACGGCCAGGCAACCTCTTTGATTTCTGAGGTTCCACATGTCAGCAAGGGCAGAATCCAACCCTCACTAACTCACTGTGAGAGGAAAGAAAATGCAGAGACATAAGCAGGAACACTTGAGATGTGGATTTTTGAAGTCTTGGTTTCCCTTTTTGCATATGCACTTGGCAGGCACAGTTAATATCACTTAGTGTCCTGACATGTGGCAAGCAGGTAGGAAAATGGGTAAATATATGAGCAACACCTGTAAAAAGTATCATACATGGCGAGGCCAGGCATGACTCCTTCCCTGCTCCACTGAGGATAGGAATTTGCTACCTCTCAATAGATTTACACCAGAGTAATCCCGTTCACACTGGTGGAGTTATACTGGTGTCAGTCAGGAGATTTGGGCCCCTGATGTCATAGGGGCGACTCCATTATGGTCAATGGGAGTTTTGCTTAAGTAAGGATGTCCGGATTTGCTCCAATGCGAGTGATGAGTGCAGTCTGGGTGAGGAAAGGACTTAATTCGCAGTTAACTGTGAAGACATCACAGTGGCTGTTCTTTGGGAGCAGCCAGCACTAAAAAAGGAACACTCTTTTCTCCATCCTTAGAGTTCCAATGAAATTACAAGCCTGTGGCTTCACGCTTAAAGGAAAATTAAAAAACAAGCACAGTGACCACCAAAATAACCCAAACCCAGGATGTGCAATAAATAACGCAAGGACCAAAATGCCCTTTCAACTGATTTTTTTAATCTCCTCTCCCCTCCGCTCATAATGTCGCTTTATTGTTTTCTGATTTGGTGTCTGATTCTTACGAGTGTAATGGATGCTGACAGCGAAGTAATGGAGTGGTGGCAATTTCATCTATGCAGCCCTCACAGGATTTAATATGTCTGCAGAGACTGAAATAAGGGAAAGGTGACTACGGAGGACTGGGTGTGCTGGAGAAAGAGTTGCCATATAATAAACTGCAAGAAATCCAGGGCGATAAACAGCCTGACATGCAAAGTGGGGCTCTGGGATTTTCAGCAGCAGGTTAGTAGCTTCCTTTGATACAAAGTCCTTACCTAACATTGTAGGTGTCTTCAACATGGCTTTGCATATTTAAAGATCAGATTTCAATTGGAGGGGAATGTGCTAACTGGGTGAAAGTCAATAGGGATGATGGGGCTTCCCAGTCTCTCCCCTTTCCAGTGCCTGTGCATAGCTTCAGCCAAAGAAAGGCCACTTATTGCTGCACCCCCTGGCATGGGATAACCAGCCAGTCTCCACAAATCCCTATGTTCTGGCTGGACAGTCCAGCGTCCCATCTGGCTCCCTGGCTGCTATTTAGAAGTGTTGTTCCCAATCCAGGGGACATTTGGATGTTCCACAAATGCCCCCTCATAGCCAAGACCCAGCTTATTTGGAAAAGCGACTAGTAAGACCCATACTGATCGGCGCTGCATAACGTTAGTCTTAGGCCTGAGCATTGGCCCAAATTTCACCTTAAGGAGATGATGAATTTCGGATGCACTGGATTCTGACAGGCTATCTACACATTTGTCACTGTGAGCAATAATCAAGTAATCAAACCAGCTGGGTTCATCAGCCTTCCATTTGTTGATTTCTTGGTCCCGTTAGACCCTGCTGCCCCAAAGGTTTCCATTTAGATGGACCAGACCTGCAAGGCACATAGAAACAGACTGGATCCCTCTTGACACAAATGCAGGCAGTCCAATCACTTCCTTTGGCCCAGTTCCTTGTTTGAGCTCCACCGTGGGATCATTCCAAACTTTCACAGCATCCTTAGCAGGCAAGAATGAGACAATCTTGGCAAGCTTGGGGTTACTGACTGTGAAGAACTGAACAGTATGGTCACAGATGTGGGCAACCCCAGAGTCCATGCTGATGCAGCTCCCTCCTTGACCATGCTTCCTTGTGTCAGACATCACAGAGTTGGTTATCCCAAGCTGGAACAGTCTGGCTGCACACACCAGACCTGATATACCTCCACCCATGACAGCAGCCATAGCGCTGGGTCAATTCATCATAGACCCCTCCAGCAAGTCTGAAGACTTCTGCTGTATTCTGCAGTGAAAAAAAAACGTTTAGGTCTGAAATGCTGGGGATACAAGAAGGCAAGGTGTATTTGGATCCATTCCCTTGTAGCCCCAGGTCTGCTCCATCATGGTAACTTCAGCTCATTAAAGTTGCTTTGTCTTCCCAAACAAATTTTATATGGTCATTTAAAAATGCCCCAAACCAATTTTGAACAGCAATATGACAGTAGTAGAGGTGAAAGATACTTAAGAGAAACACTTGATGGAAAAACATAAATGAAGAAGAACATGGAATTATGTGCTGCAAATGGTGTCACGTAAGAGCTAAATCATTCATTCTGAGCCTCCCACACCCATGCAAGAGAACATACTTCAAGGGGAAAGATTTCCAGAGGCCACAAACCTTGTACTGTCTGTGTGTGCATGCCCTTTCGGCTGACAGCTGGACACATGACTGCGGCTGGTGTGATAGATGAGGACTGGAGTCTCTTTAATAGTATCTCACAGTGGTTTCCGTAAGTTAATGGAGATTGCACAACACTGCTACCAACTGCCATGCCGGATATATTTTGCAACCAAGGCTGCTGTGCCACATCTGTAGATGATATGCCAGAGCCTTCTGAGGAGGCCTTGAGGAAGTCTGAATTAAAAAAAAAACAAAAAAAACCAAACCTCTTTGAATAGCAGCTTGTTGGACAAGTGGCTTTGGATGATGTGAGCAAGCACGAGCAGACGTCTGATGTGAAGCAGCATAGCAGGTTTGATTACCACATCTCCACCAGAATGTCTAGAGGAAGGTCCACTTTGCCTACAAGACCAAGGGTCCTGAGATACAACAGTACCATACATGGTGACATGAGCTACTGTGAGAGAACAAGCCCATGAGGATCATGTGATGGGGACAGCAGAGATGCAAGTAATGGCTTGCATTAAGGAAGCCTCAATGTTAACTGTGCAACACATTGACAACGGTTGTCTCTGAACCCCCTTGTGGATGATCTTCAGCTGGCTAATGCTAATGAACTGAATCCTTTAGCTCAAGTAGCTGGGGTCTGTGCTAGAGGGTACAGGTTCTGTCTCTACTAATGTCCCAGCCAGGTGTTGTAACATCAGTGAAAACCCAGGCCAGTGCATCAAGGGGCTGAGTTCCAATCTACCTCCTTCTCCATCTGTCTTCTTAACGAAGTAGTAAAAACAGGAAAGGAAGGCTAAATGAAATGGGTTAAACTGGTTAGTGACGTGTGTTGGCAAAAAAAAACCACACACACAAAAAACCAAGATGAAGTGGGATCTGCTTAACACCTTTGAAGGTCACAAAATATTTTCTTAAACAAATGGTCCTAACAAAGTTGATTGATTTCATCCCCATGCTGTCCAATAAGCAGAGACTTGGAGATGGTAAATTCATTTTAGAAACCCATGATGGTGACCCAATGGAACACAGAGACTTTCAGTTTGTATCGAGCATCTCTTATTAAATCTCTAGACTCCTGAACAGTTTTCAAATACCTGCACAATCACAAATCTAAGTGGTTATGATGCCAACAGGACCCTTAAATAAGACTCTGCGGGTCACAATAAACTCACTCCCTCTGAAGAAGTTTGGGCCTTGCAACATGCCCTGAAACTCAACAGGCAGCTCTGTCTGATCAAAGCACCTAGGGAGAAAGATAACCCCAGAACATCTTTCCCCCAGCACCAAGTATACAAATTGAGGGATCATTGGACTTAGTATTCCAGCTGTTCTCAACTGCCAAGTCAGGACACAAGGAGAAAGGCAGCCTCTAAGATACACAGAACCCAAACTACGAAGGGCCCTATAGGTCAAACCCACCCACTTGGAAATGAAGTGGAACACAATGCAGTCTCTGTAACAAAGGTGTGTGTGAGACACACCACTAAGTAAACAGGCAGCTGAATTCTGCGCCAGCTGAAGTTTCTAAGTATCTGATGTCTCCCCTCACCAGTATGCAGAGACCAAAGTAGAACCATGTAGTTCCAAGATTTATAGCAATTAGTAAAAGGATCATAAGACCTTGGAAAACCATTGACAAAGACACTCCAATGGAGTCTTAGCTTCCAGGGTGGATCTATAAGGCTCAGAGCTGACCTCATTCTTCAAGAATAGAAGGAAGCTGGAGATACTTGGAACAGAAGGGAAACAGAGGGCCAAGTTCAAAAGAGCTCAGGGTCAGATTTTCAAGGGCTCAGCACTCAACACTGGGGCTAGATTTTCAAAAAACCCTGAGCGCTTTTGAAAATCTGGACCTGCTTGTGGGTGCTAAGCCATGTTGAAAATTCTGTCCACAGAAGACGTTTACTGTGCTAAGCTCCAGGGCAGCACCATCCAAAAGGCAGAGGCAAGTTTTAATGCAGAACAGTTGCACTGCCCTACAGGTACCCCAAATAGCATGACCTCAGGAACAATGTTCCTCTAATTTTTTACACTCATGTGCGGAATTAATTTTGTTATGTGACCAATATGGAGGTGATGTGTGGCAGGGGTGGGGCCGAGGGTTTTGGAGTATGGGAGGGGGCTCAGGGCTGGGGCAGAGGGTTAGGGTGCTGTGGGGTGAGGACTCTGGCTGGGGGCGCAGGCTCTGGGGTGGGGCCAAGGATAAGGGGTTTGGGGTTCAGTGGGAGGGGGCTCAGGTCGAGGGCAGAGGGTTGGGATGCAGGGGGTGAGGGCTCTGGCTGTGGGTACAGGCTCTGGGGTGTGACCAGGGATGAAGAGTTTGGGGTGCAGGCTGCCCTGGGGCTGAAATGGGGAGAGAGGACTCCCCCCGAGCCCTCTCCGTGGCCACAGCAGCTCCGGGGCCTGGGCCAGAGGAGGGGCGTCTCTCCCCACTGCGCATCAGCGCAGTCCTTGATAGCCTGCTGCACGGACGTGCAGCTTAGAGGGCACTTAGCTCAGGAATCAAATGCCACCTCCTCAGCTGCTCCAGAACCTGCATGACACATAATAAAAACTTCCTCTGGCAGAAGCCCAGCCTATGCAAACTGCCAAAACCCGCTACCCAGCATCCAGTGGCGGTGGCTGCTTCAGGGGAGGCCTAGCCTCCCCTGGCCTATTATACCCACCACTTATGCACCAGGGCTACTAAACAGTTGCAAATGACTTTTAAACACTACTGGCTTGGGGTGGAAATGGAACCAGTGGCTTATGGGTGATCATATTTCTGAACTCCCTGAGCTATTCAGTCCCCTTCAGTGTAAATTTCACTATTTCCATAGAGAGAGATTTCCTAGCACTCTGCTTTCCCACATGGAAAATAATGGTGATAGTAAGCAATTCTGACACTTCCAGAACTGTTCTCTAGTTCCTGAATCTGGTGGGTGTTGGTAGTCCATCGCTGTTGATGATATTATCGCAGTTCTTCTCTATGGCTAAGCATATGACTCCAAAGTCCGAACCCTGATGCACAGAGTCGGCCGCACTGAGCACATGGGAAGTCTGTATCTATGATGTTTGATGATACAGCTCCGTGGCGCCTTTCACATGCCACCTGTAGATGATTTGGCAATCCTGCTCAAACCTGTTACATGCTGATTTTGTCAGAGACCGCCAGTAAGTCCTGTTCTGGTGGGTACGGGACAGCTTAAAGCCATGACAGGTGCTAGCTGGCACAGCTTCTTCTCACTCTGGCACTGCAGCATCAGTGTTTCTCCTGGTGACCCAAGAATGT
The DNA here is from genome assembly GCF_965140295.1 of Lepidochelys olivacea. Lineage (NCBI taxonomy): Eukaryota > Metazoa > Chordata > Testudines > Cheloniidae > Lepidochelys > Lepidochelys olivacea. Next base: position 23,921,717 of record NC_140417.1, on the reverse strand, counting down.
TAAAGGATCCTTCAAAATCAATAAAATGTGGGTGGATTTTAGTGCTCTAAAGTGCTTGCTCGGCATTATGTAAATAATCCCTTTTCCCTAGCTCTGCCAATACACCTCAGTCCTGCCCTGCAGCCCCCTTCCTATTCCAGGCCTTGCCTCCACTCTCAATCCTGACCTTCTGCAGTACCTGCTATTCCAACCTTAGACCTCTTCTGAACAGATTGCAAATCATGCTGAATTATACCGAGCTGCATGGCAGTCACTGAACAAGCATACATCAAGAGTATTACCCACATCCGTCTCACTGCCATGTACCTGGGCATCTTGCTTATTTTGGAAGAGATTCATAAACACCATGTTGGGGTAACTGCTGGACCCTGTTTAATAGGGGGCTGTCACTGCTTGCAGGGCATTAAAATAGTCCTGAAATATAGCCAGGGGCTGACCCAACCTCACAAGGGCATAACACACACAGCACTGAGCAGCGAAGCAATCTCAGTGTGGTAATGGGGACATCCCCACATTAGCTTATGGGAGAGGTTTCCTTGGAGCAGAATGTTAATATGTTCCTTAAATCCTGTGCTTTGAAGCCTCTTTTACTCGGCAGTCAGCAATAAGGTGGAGGGGAGACTTTAGCAACCAGGGAGCTAGCAAAAGCAGCTGTTGCTACAGTTGCCAAGGAGCACAGTATTCTCAGTCTCAAATGACTTCCTAGACCTACCTGATTGCTGGATTATCTGCTTTTCATGAACTGCCACATCAGCAGCCGCCCTGCAATCCTTGCACTGCTCACTTGACACAGTCTGGTTTATGCTTTGCAACTGGCAAAGTCAAGACCACAGTAATAGAGGTAAAGGATCAATCCCCTGTTGCAACTATTTTCCTTGCAGACATTGATTTTGAGTGGTGGAATTTGAGAACTTTTTTTTTTCTTTTTTTCCACATAGACTGTCAGGTCAGGGTTCATGCAGAATCAAGCAGCAAGTTAGGGAGTAATTTTATTTTAGTCTCCTGTTGTAGTTTCTGTAGCTGTCCCTCAATGCCTGGCCCTGGTGTACCCCTGCCCACCACTCACCAGCACAGCTGGAAACCTGCAAAGCCTGAGCTTATAGGGGCAGCACCCCAAATATTTAGCTCACTAACTTTAGCTTTTCACTCAGTAGTCAAACTGCTTCCAGACACCAAGGTCAGCTTCCTAACCTGCCCCGTTCTGTCTGGCCTCATTGCTCCCAGAATTCCTTGTTTTGTAGTCTTCACTATAAACTGATTCCTCCTTACTAATCACACACACATGTATGGGCAGAACTTTTTCTAGTCATAGTTTTTCAGGGAATGGCTTATCCTGTACCAAATCAAATACCTGATCATCTTCACCTGCTGCTGTGAAGCTCAATCTATACTCTTGCTTCCTCTCTCTCATTTAAATCTCAGCCTCTGTATATCAATCACTAACCAACCCAAGTGCCACATTTACAGAAGTGGCCTCTAATTTCAGGTTTCTCTGCTTTTCGGTGCCTAGTGTTAGACAATTCAGTATCTCAAGCTGATGTTAGAAAGTGAGGCACCCAAAATTAGAAGCTACTTTTGCAAATGTGGCCAAAAATTAATTTTCACAAGTGCTCCTCCCCTTGATTTTGGGAACCCAGTTTCAACCATCACGACATCTGAACTGACTGTCTTCAGTGGGATGGATCTGTGTATGTGCAGCACCTCTGAAAAATGAGGCCACTTCTCTTGGCGTCTACATACGGACATAGATCACTAACTTAAGGCAGACATGCTTGAAAATGTTGGCACAAGTAACTTGCCAAAGGCCACAGAGAGTCAGGTTTAGAACGCAAGTTCCTTTAGCCACCAGACCATCCTTCCTCAGTACAACTGTGCTAATTCCTACCAAACCAACAGCACAATCAACTCCGTGTCCAATACACTGTTCAGTCTGTAATAACACAGGAATCTATTATGATTATTTATTTTACAGTTGGCCAAAGTGTGCTCCCTGCCTCCCAGTGCAGACAAGAAGACACGGTGCCTCCTGCAAAGAGCATACAGGCTTAAAGTGAATATTTGTAAAGTTTAGCGCAGGCATTAGTGTTTGCAGGGTGGGGACCTGAGCATGCATACACAAACATGGTGACAATTTTAAAATAAAATAGAACAACAGAGAACACATTGGTCTGGAGTTTTTTCTCACACATGCAAAATCCATTTTACAGCTTGCATGCGGTAGCCCTGAAACAGCCCTTTGCTGACATGCAAGCCACGACGTGGAGGTGCTGGTTTTTGCCAGCAGGAAAGGGAGATTTTGTGGTCTACCTTAGTTAATGAAGAATTCATTTTACATATACATCCTTATGGTATTGCCAGGAGGCTATATTTTACAGCTGTGACACTGTACCTATTCAAGAAGGCAGCACTATCTAGTGGTCACCACCCAGGCCTGGAAGCCTGCACTCCTGGGTTCTATTACCAGTCATGTCTGCCATGGAGTCCTCGTGTGGCTTTGGGACAGTGGTGCAGGAAGTGCTCCGTGCCTCGGTTTCCCTGTCTGTAAAGCCACGATAATACCTCCTGCCTATCTCAGATCTGCATTGTGAGGCTTTATTAACATTTGCAAAACACTTTGGGATCCTTGGACAATAGATGCTGTGAGGTACAAATTGTCAAGGCTAAACATGGCATTTTCAAAAAGCCTGAGGAAACCCCCAAACTGTGTGTATAGTGTTCCATCATTCACTCAGCATGATCATCACACCACAGGTTGGTCTGTCGAGCTATCCACCCTTGGCCCCGCAACAATTGCTCTTTTCCCTCCTCTTGTTCCTCCTCAGGCAGTAGATGGGGCAAGACTAATAATTCAGATGACAGAACTAAGCTGATCCTGCTTAGAAAAGGCCTTACCCCCAAAGAGAGCCGACTCAGGCTCTGTTCTGCCCTGTAATCCAATAGTCTCTCCTGGCCTCAGCAGCAAACTCAAAACCTGCCTCCAGGCAAAGACACTTTGTCTTGAAATAAGGGAAGTTAAATGTGTCTTAAATGGGAACTTTGACACGCTTTGCTTTGATTTTACTAAAGTTACAAAAGTAGCTGTTAGAAAATATTTCAAACCTTCCCTCTCCCCCCCCCCCCACCTCCCGTGAGGGACTCACTCCTGATGCATGTCAGCTTTCCAAAAGGAATCAACGATTGGAGAAATTAAAAGCCTGGGTGCCAAATCTCACTCAGCACCCCCTCCCTGAGGGCACAATCTGACTATTTAATTACAGCTTTATCGGGAAACAGGCATCCCACAATCTGAAACAACAGTCGTAGTTTGACAGGCGAAGAAACACACCTGCCTTGGCTCTGAACAGACAGCTGACGAGCTGGCACTGGGGTGCCAGTATCATGATCTCACAGTACACTGACCAGTCCAGGAGCCCACGGGAATGGGAGAGAAGGGTGGGGGCAGGGGCTGTCAAGTGAAGATTTGACTACACCATTCCAGAACATCTTGTAAACCTTAAAGGGGCGGTTAACCCAGTGAAGAGACTCCTGGGTCCTGCTACCCCAGAATCATAGAGTCTGTCACCGGGCTGCACACAGAAGGTAACTGAAGACACTGGAAGCTGGAGGAGGGGGAGTGGGTAGCCCAGATTCTGTCTGGACAGAGGGTCCATATCTCCTATGAGACAGCCCTGCAAACCTTCAGTGAAAGATTGCTTCTGAGGCACAGGGAACACCATAGAGGGAAATGAAGCCACTTTCCACAACAGAGATGGGCAGATGAGGCCTGGCACAGCTAGTTCACTGTGTCTAGGGTGGGGATCATGTCAACAAACTGGAGTGCGGGTATGTGCCACTGCCCTCTGCAAGATAGGGTTCGAACCATTCAACTGTGTACATAGGCCTTATACAGCTAGTAGCTAATGGAGAGTTTCCTCTAGTTCAAGTAGCAGGAGGTTTGTCCTTTTGGAGCAGGAGGATCTGAATTTTCACCTTACTGGGGCTGTGAAGATCCCAGGAGGCCACAGATTTGTTGCATTAACTTTGTCACTTTCTTACCTGTTCAACACAGGCTTCATTTCACTGTCAGGAATGTCATTTCAGCCTCAGAGAAGTTCCATGAACATGATGACCCTTCTACCCTTGAGTCCTAAAGCAGCGTTGCTGATATCACGCAACGTCATGCAGTCTGGAGCAAGGAAGAAGCACACATTGCAGGACAGACCACAAAGACTGTCTGACACCAGAAATATACATATAGAGAGGCCTGGCCCTACAAAGACAACGCTTGGGAATATACACATTATGCAGGTTACGCAGGATGTTTGCTGCCCTATAATATGCTGATTCCTAGCCATATAGGACTCCTCCCTCTAAACCACTATTCTTAGCCCAACACATCAGTATAGTGTTAGAAGAATTGTACTGAAGCAAGGACTGTCATTGGATTAAGATGAGTTACAAAACCAAGGTCCATGTAAGGTGATCTGGATTCCATGGCATTTTTTGTAAGAGAAAGGGTCTTAGCCCCAGTGTCCTGGCCAATCTCCACTTTGGGTAATTGTCCTCCCTGTCTAACTAACTTCTGCCTTGTAACTTCAAGTGGACATGGGATTTGGCATCATTTCCTTTTGTCATGACTGTATCGTGTTGATGTCACCCAGAGTGACTGCCTTTCAGAGGTGGGTGAAATGACCCCTCTGTATTGTACAAGCCGTGAAACACTACAGAATAAATGGGGCCACAGAAATATAATACTTCCATGCCCTGCCCTGGCTATTTTTGTTCTCTTCCTCATTTGGGGTTTCTGATCAAACAAGGGAACCCTGTATCTTGCTTCTATCTTTGGGCCATGGCAGGCCCCAGCGTCTTTGTCCGGGCATATACATGTACCTGTGATTACATGACTAGCAGGCAGCATCTGAATTCTGGCCTGACTCTTCTTCCAAGGTCGTATACTCTTTGGGGTTTTCTATTATTATTTCCAACTCTGGTTTCTGTGATGGAATCTCTCATCTCCCCCGATCACAGCACAGAGGGATTCAATTTGAAAAAGGCAAGATGATGACATGAGCATGTTATTAATTTCCTGAAGTTTCATAAACTCAGCTCCATTTGGCTCTGAAACAGTGGCCAGTAACCTACCTGTTTTCACTGACATGATCAGTCTTGCACAGGGAACGTGCTGTATGCTGTGTAAATCTCACTGCATGATTCATGAAACTGTTCGTGCAGTGTAACGACTGAATAGCACAAGTCAGTCCTCTATAAAAAGGCTGTTAATGATCAGTTGATACCTGGCATTCAATAATTGCATGAATGCATGTAAAGCGAGACTCTGCAGTCTCTATTTTAGATTATCGTCAGCTCACTATTAAAGATGGGCCATGAGCCAAACACCTCTCAGCTCTGGGGTGTTCAAACTTCACCTCCCAATTTTGCAGCTGGGGCCCCTCTCTGACAAACTTATTTAGTCAATTGTAATAATTATCCAGATAAAATTCACCTCTGCAGCTGCTAACCCTGGGGAAGGGATTTCATAGTCTCTAGGGCCCTATTTCACCAAGCTTTAAGCATGTGAGTAGTCTCCTTGGGCATGTGCTTAAGAACCTTGCTGAGTTGGGGCCTACAGTAATAGAGTCAAACAATGGTAGGTAGAATGAAGTATCCCCTCTACAGTCTGACTCCATCTAGTCTGTGACATTGTGGGGGTCAGGTACTACAGTGATTGACATGACACGACAGGATAGATGAATAGAATAGGGGCAGGAAGAGGGAATGAGGGTCTTGCTAAATATGCATAGACAGGGACATCAAAGTAAATAAAATGTTTCTCTATCACCTTCCATTCTGCAAGATTCCAAAGCACTCTTGGGTGGAATGGTCAAAAGGAGTTTGCTTCCTAACTTCTGTTTAGGCAACTAACTTCTGTTGAAATCAGTGGAAGTTAGGCACCTAAATAGAAGTTAGGAAGTGAACTCCTTTTGACCATTCCACCCTTTACAGACTTTATATCGATCTGTTCATCCGCTGCTGAAATGCAGCCCACTCTAGGGTGGAACCTATCAGGTATTTAACAGTGCACAGCAATGCTACACAAGAGTTTAAGACAGGAAGCGAAGAAGAATCCTGGATCCAATCAGCACTGCAGGGGGAATCATTTTAGGGAGGTAGAATGTAAATACCCAAACTGGAATAAATTAAACAGATAAACAATAAGGGTTCTGAAATTACAAGTGGAGTCTCTTGCACTCATCCGCAAAGGCAGTGTTTACATGCTATTGTGGCTGGTGAAGCCCCATTCTTGCCCTGACACACATGGTATTACATTTGTAAGCTATTTTTTGTTGTTTTAAAGCAACGCTGCAATTTTAACCCAGAGTCTCAGATTGTCAAATAGTTTTTCTTTTCTTTTTTCTTTTTTAAAATACAGCTGAACTAATTTGATGAAAGGAAAAAATAAAGCGTAAGCCAGACTAAACATACAGAGTTCCTACCTACAACCAGCGTTCAGCTTCTCACTGCCAAAATCAACATGTGTCAATTTTTAACATGACAGGATTTTAAAGAGGAGGTTTGATTCCAGGACAAGGGGTGGCTGGAAAACATTAATAATGGGCCCTGTCCAGGCTGATATGACAAGCTCTTACAAAGGGTTTGGACTTTTATTTGGTGAAAAAATTATTTATGAACTTTGTCTATTAAGCTAAAACAACAGCCTTTTGTAGCCTGTACACACCTTGTGCTGGCCAGCAGGGTAAACGTACCTGTGTGTGTACGAGTGTGCATGTCTTTGTCTGACTGTGTATAAATTCTATGAGAATAGATAGAGTGTGTGTCTATGTGCATCTGTGGTGTGATGTGTGTGTGTGTAGATGTATTTATATTAATGTGGCTGTGTGTGTTGTGAATACTATATGTAAGTAAAAGCATGTTTGGGAGAGTGTTTGCCTCTGGGTGTGTAAGGGGTGATCTCTCTGTGTTTGCAAACACATTTTTCTCTCTCTCTCTCTCTCTTTCTGCAGGAATACTTATCTCTGCTTGGGTCTGTATCTTGGACTGCTTGGGTCTCTATGCAAGTGTGTTTGTGTGATGTGCGTGTATGAGCATGAATCTCTGCGAGGATATTAGTCTCTGTGCGAGTGTGTCATGTGCGGGTTTCTCTGCATGGCTGAAAATTTTACGTTTGCATCACATTGCTAAATTAAAGAAAAACTGGTTATTTATTTAGGAATCTGGAGAACTGACTGGTCACTGAGAGTCAGGAGTAAAAGGTCAAGGATGAACTTTATCAAAGCTCATATTCCTGCCCATCCCATGCCACGCACCAGGCCATTTTACCTGATTTTGTCTGGACAAGATGAGCAACGGGCTGGCTGGCCCAGCTCACTTGACAAGCCTGTCTTGTCTTGAGTCTGCCTTATCAGGGAGCATCAGTGTCAGCCAGACTTCATAGAATTTATTGAGCCGAACTGACTTTTCCAGTGATGTGCCTGTCACATTGGAAATGGCAGTTTTGGGTTATAACGAAAAGCCACTTTTATCGGCCATGCAGAAACAGCGTATCGCTTCTGTGAACGGGGTGTGCTTTTCATAACAAGGCATCCACGCATATTTAAAATAGGTCTGAAAGTGAATGAAAGAGGTGGAAGCTAGAATGTCCTTGAAAAGTGTCTATTAAACTATACGGTAGGACCAAATATACTGAAATATGGAAACACAAACCTCATCCTAAGAGACGTTAACATTTGGCTGGTTGGCGTTATCTTTCAAATACGCGGCTTGGCATAATTCAGCACAGGGCCTGATTCTCCTCGCTCTTGAATTGGGGAGAATCAGGAGTTAACATCAGAATAAGACCAGTTCTTCATTACCCTGCCCCTTGTGCAGTCACCTAGACACTGTAAAAATATGAGGGATCATAGCCCTCTTAAAGATCAAGATGACACCCAACATGGGGGACAGATGATCTCACACCGGACAACTGAGGGATTCTTACACCTTCCTCTGAAGCATCTGGCACTGGCCGCTGGCCGAGATAGGCTACTGGGCTAGATTGACATCATGTCTGATCCAGTGTGGCAATGCTTATGTCTCTCTCTCTCGGTAAATGACTTTGTGCTTTGCTAGGATATCTGAAGAGATGATTCACTTCGCTCAGCGTGAGGCAAACGCAGAGTCACAAAGGGAAGACAAGTCAGCTAATGCCCCCCACTTGCTGCTGTGCTTCCCCTCCTCCCACGTACCCCTTCTCGTGGCAATGGCAGCATTTACAGGGGCATCACCCCATGACACAGGCTGAGAGGTGCCTAGGATTTTCCCATGGAATTAAAATAAATACAGAGGGTCTTTTGAAGGTGTTAGAAGATGGCTAAGCATCAAGTTGGTTATGCTTTTAGTGGGACTGTGACCCGATATGTTTCTTTCTTTTGTATTTCAAGTGTGTTTGTGTGCAAACTTAATGCTGCTGTATAATGCAGGCAGGTGCTAAGCAAGCTTCGTATAGATACAGCTTTGCCAGCGCATCTCAGTCCTGATCTGCACCACCGCCTGCTAGTTCAGGCCTGGGCTCTCATACTTTCAGCTTTGCCAATGCACCACATTTCTAACCTGCAGGCAGCCCCCCGCTACTCAGATATTCCAGCCCTGGGCTCCCATACACACAGCTTTGTCCATACACCTCCATCCAGACACGCAGCAGCCCCTGCTATTCCAGTCCTGGTCTTCCCATTTAGCTCTGCCATAGCACTTCAATCCTGAATGGCAATACCTCCACTAACCTGAATCTGGGCTGCTTCTTGCCAGAGGCTGTTAAACATGAGGCCTGATTCTCTGTTGTGCTGACCCAGTCAGTGTAAATCGGAAAGGTCACATTGCACCAGAGTAAATGACTCCACAAGGTGCAGGGTAATGGTGAATCGGGCACATTGACTTCACCAAAGTTAATGCCTGATTAGCACCAGTGCAAAAGAGAGATGGATCAGGCCATGTGCACGTGTAAATTGTTGTGAGGATTGGATCGGGGGTTAGGAGGTTAGAGAGTTACCTTATTTGTTACTTTTCTCACTGCCACAACACTCAACTTTATTTGGGTTTAGGGCTTTGTAGGGAAGATCTTGGTTTCACTTGTACACATGCAAGTAAAAATTCTTTTCACCGTTACACACATTAAAAGGACAAGATAAAAAAAACTGGTCAACCATTTTTTAAAAGACCATCTTCTTTTTAACAATCCCACTTATTCCCTCTTCCTCTATTTCCCCCTTTAAACGTCTATATTGGGGTAGTCAATAGGCAGAACGTGGGCCAAATGCAGGCTGCCAGATGCTTTTTATTTACTTCTTCTTATTATTTTTGTATTATTTTCTGTGGAGTCTGGGCCTTGACTATACCTTGACCAGGAAATTTGATCTTGACAAAAAAAATAATTGACTACCCCTGCTCTATAGGAATAGAGGACGAGGGAATAAACGGGATTGTTAAAAAGATGGCCTTTTAAAAAAAAAAGTGCGATTAGTTTTCTCCTTGTCCTTGTAATGTCTGTAATCGTGGAAAGAATTCTGGATTGCTAGTGTGGACAAGGCATGTGACATTATATATATATAATATATATATTAGTATCATGGCTAAACTGCTCATGTTAAACCTAAGCCTCCCTATAGGCTTTAAAGCAACCAGTTTAGTAGATGTTCAAGGCAGCATGCCTATACTTTTAAAATATATTAACTCCTCAGCTAGACCAGGCCTCAGGCCCTGTCTTGGGCAGGCCTAGGCTATAACTCGCTCTACTATATCAAGTCATTAAACTGCATCCACATTGCTGTTATGTGGGATTTTAAACTGAAGTGGGAGTTTCAGCTAATTCAGCTGAAGAAAGCACCATTTTCCTGGTCTAGACAAGGCAAAGGAGTGTGCTTTTCATTCAAAATGAGCTAACATGACTGAAAATACACCCTTTTTGCCTATTAAAACAGGGCCTTACCAGTCAGCTGCTCAGGCATTGGGATTCGCTTGCCATTTGGTCAGAGTGGAGTGTCAACCAGTTGCTAGGACTGCTGCCAAACAGAGGGCAAACAGAGAGAGAGAAAGAAAAAAAAGACGTAGGTGGAAAATAGAATGAGGAGGAAGGTTACTCACTGGGGATGGGCTAATGGAAGGAACCTTACATACATCTCTCAAGAGTTGCTGAGGACACAGCCATGGAGACAGTGATGTTGTCTGGTACCCTTCCTCTCCTTTCTGGTCAGAACATCTTTCAGGTCCAGGAGATAAATCCCCGGTGCCTCCCAGTGTTTGGGATGGTGACAGCCATGAGGACAATGCTGGTTGATGCTTTTGGCCATGCACAAGCAATTTGCCAAGTGCGCCCAGGAAGGAAATGTCTCAAAGGAGGCAGCACGCATGTCCCATCAAACGAAGAATCTGATGCTCACATCTGGGGACACTTCCTCTAACCTTAAGGGATTTTTAGTGTGTTGCTATAACAATTCCATAGGCTCACAGGAGCTTGGGAATGCCCTAATCTCCAGCTCTTTCAATTCAGACAAGCTCACTTCACACACTCCTTTGGTTCTGTTCTGTGCTTTCTTTGAACAATAATTTAATTAACATGTTTATAGATGACAGCGATCTCTCTGCCACCTTCCACCCACTCTGGACAATTTACAGCTTCATCCAAAGGTAGGATTCAACACAACTAGAGGACCTGTGAGCCAGTAGATGCAAGTATTTTCATGTTCAATGTAGGACCACCTGTGAGAAGGGACCAGCTGTTTAACTTGAAATTTGGAGCCTCAGGCAGCATTTACACTAAATATTTCCCACACAATTGCCTATCATTGCTACCTCTGGTTGTAGCAATGGTGGGAGTGACCGTGTGGATAGCGCTGGCATCCATCACCATGTGATCTAGACCTTCTCTGAGCAGGGTTAGTGACATGGTGTTAAAATGCCAGCTACCAAGAGATCTGTGTCTACACTAAGGCTCCCACCATTGCAATCACCCATGGAGCTGAACCAGTGTGAAATGTTAGGCAAAATGGTTAGTGTAGACGCAGCCTTAGGTTTGGAATGGCCATGTCTAGTGGGTGCAATAGAGGAGATTTAGCCTTTTGGTAGGCAAAGTTCTTGACTCAACAGCTCAGAAAGTTATTTGATGTCAGTGTTCTGTGCCCATAGCTTTTAGAAAGCACTTTACCAATGCATTTTGTGAACCTGCTGCCTACCAGCCCTATGGTAACCAAACCAAAGTCATCTCTGTAGGCAGCTGCCTAGTGCATGAACTGGAAAACATCACCCCCAAACAATGATAGCACCTTGTTCAAAGTCAATAGTTACTGCTTGTTCACTTTGAGGCAGTCATTTAAATCATTAGCTCCTGGTGGTTGCTAACAAACTCCATTCTCAGTAGCTATGTAATGGGTGAATGATTGCTGTCAGCAGTCTGCTAACTCAACATTCCTCAGGACAAAATCAGGGCTGCTCCTCCTGGGAGGTGGGGTAATAAGTGGGGAAGGTATAAACACAAGCAGATACAACCTAGGCTGATTTATTGGTTTTCAGCCAGCCAATGTATTGGTCAGTCTTGGTCTTTTTACATTTATGTAAGTACAACTCAGTGAATGAGGGTGGGAGTGGGGACAGAGCTCTCTGGTCAGGCATAAGGGAAGATGGGCTCTAGCTGCTTAGGGCAGACAGGCACTGTTCCCGCTGTCCCACATAGTTCTGCCAATACATCACAAGCCTGATCAGCAGGTCCTCCCCTCCCCTGCTGTTCCAGTCCTAAGCCTGTGACATAGTTCTGCTGAAGTCCCTCCAGCCTGATCCAGCAAGCCCTCCTTTTATACCAGTGCTAGAGCTCTTCTGAGCAGAGACTGGGAAGCACATACTCAATTCTGCCAAACTAGTTAGTGTGTTTGTGGTGTAGACACATGCCCTAGGAGTAAGATTCATACCTCCCAAAACAGATTTCAAGTGTGATATCGTCTACAGACAAACCAAGTTCTCCACTATGGAGAGGCTAGTGCATTATCCTACTGCATCCCTTAGCTTCCTCTCTGTCTTTATACTGGCTACAAATGCTACCATTCCCAACTCAATGTTTGCCTAGCAGGTTCACAGACATTGCAAAAATAGGCCTTTTAAATTAAGTCATCCCCGCACCGCCCCCCCCGCCCAAGAGAGGATAATTGTCCCACTCCCTGTTAGAAAAGACATCTCAGGTGCTAAATTCATGCAATATTTGATCACAGCCAAAGAAATCAAGATTATTTACAGAATTCATTCATCTTTAAATGTAAGCCATGCTATTATTCCTATTCTGAATGGTGAAATTACTATATTTCCCCATTTTCCTATTAGAATAGTAGATAAATAGTAGATCATGTAATAGGAGACCTTTCCATTGTAGGACTACTGTAACTTCATCAATCTGAGACTGAAGCTCAACTCAGCAGAACCCAAGGATGGAATTCTCTTGTTAAATATATATTATTACTGTAAAATAGAGAACTTCTATTTACATTCAGTGGATCATATTCTGCTCTGTTATACTGATATAAATCTGGAATGATGCTACTAAAGTCAATGGAGTTACTTTAGATTTACCTGGGTAACTTAGAGCGGAATTGGGTTCAACTTGAGATCATTCAGAGTAGCATGACTGTGTGGTACCATGGTGTGACTGATTAAGAGTATCATGATGGTATGATGCAATAGGTAATAAAATTGAAAGTCTCAGCGCTGCATGGCATCATTGTGAGAGAATCTCAGGGCTCTATGAAATCATGGCAGGACTAATAGGACTTATCTTGTCTGCAAGTCTAGGTGAGTTTTCAGACACAGGTGAATTACAGAAAGAAGTTAAGTACCCCATATATACTAAATATGAATAACTAGCACTCGGAGGAGAAGTGGAACTGAGAGACTCAGCTTCCGTGGCATTTATCTTACAGAGACTTTGTTTTCTGAGGCTTTTTAATAGTGAGGTTGATGCCTTTCATCGTACACTACCATCCTCCAGCTGGGCCTCTTCCTGGGAACTATGCGTAAAGTGCAGATGCCACTGAGACAGAGAAACAACTGAGGACTAACCTGGGGCATTTAGCCACAGTGCTGCATCCAGCACATCATGGAGCCATACCCTCCCACACCCAGCAGTGGGCAGAATGCCTCTTGGAAAGCCTAGGTCACGCCAGGTGCCAAGCAATTTGCTGCTCTCTTTCAGAGGTGCAGTTCTCCTGCTTGCACAGCCAGGCAGCTCAGCTGAGCGGCAGGAGATGGGGTGGAGCCATTTGTCAAGTGCTGCCCCATGGTAGTCATGCCTAATGGTCAGAGCAGAGGTATAAGCCTCACTTAAGGTTGGGACTGGCCTGAGGGTGGCACTAGAATCTGGCGACAGGCTGGGGTCAGAACAGAGATCAGAGTTCATAGACAAGCCAAAATCAGTACCACAGCCGAAGTCCAGGTGCAAGCTAGAGGTCGAAGCCAGGCAGTCAGAATCCAGGGACAAGCCAAATTAGTATGGTAGCTGGGGCAAATACAGGCCGAAGTTCGAAGCTGGGTAGTCAGAGTCCAAGGGTCCACGAAGGACCAAGAAGTGGAGGCAAGGCTGGATTGGGTCAGTAACAGGGCTGGAGTGAGTCAGTAACAGAGCACAGACAAGGCTGAGGCTGGAGCAGGATCAAGAACAGGCTGGAAGCCTGGAGAGTCTGATACACCGGGAGGAAGGTTCCTGGCCAGATAATACTGTTGCAAAAAACTGATCTGCAGCTCTAGTGGGGTTGGGGAAATACCTGGGCCTGAGGGTCATCTGACCCAGGCTTGGCTCAGCCATAGGCTGCTGCCGCATGCCTGAAGGCTGGGTCACTGCAGGCATTGTGGGAAGGGTAAGTCAGTGCAACTGGGTCCAGGCTGCTTGCCTGCGTGGTGACTCAGCTCAGCTCTGTTGGAGAGGCACCTGTGCGAGTAGCCCGCGCTTGGCTGTAGGTTTGCCTCCCATCATGGTTCCACCTATTCCCTGCTGCTTTTCAGGTGTATTGCTCCTGGGCAAGAGCTGTGCACGAGCAGCCCCTAAACATCCCGGAGCTTTCCCCAACCAATAAATAAGCACCCTCTGTAATTAGTGTAATAGCTTGAGTCCCAAGCGTCTGTTACCAAACTGGTGCCAGGCCATGATATACCACCAAAAACAAAATCAACCCAAACTCTCCATGCTAGCTTGCAAAGGCATTGTGACAGACACTCAGGACCTGCAGTTCCCCCGAGCTGAGAAACATCAGCTAATGCAGAATGTGGCTGCAGCCAGGCAGGGGCAGCAAGAGCCCAGAATGTGCATGGTCCATATCCTGCACTGGCTGCTAGAAACCCCCTTGGCGGGGACATTCAAAGAGCTAGGCTGGGTCCAACTACCATTTCTTGCTCTCCATCCTGGCACACAGCCTGCTTTCAGGCAGAATGCTTAAGCCAAATGTCTCAAGGGTGCTGGGCTCAGGGCATTTCCATTAGCAGACCTTTCCTTCTGGCAGCTATTGACTCTAGGAGTTTGCCAAAGCCCAAGACAAATTACAATGAGAAAATACTGTAAGACTTACCTATTGGTCCAGGCTTTCCCCTAAGTGTCAGCTCAATTTCCATTATGATCCACCCATTGTCAGCATCCTCATCATCTCTATCCTTTCCAATCATGTCATGGAGCAGGGAGGCCTAGGGGTATTAGCTCCCTATACATGGGAAATGTTTTTCTGCCAACTTAAGCCTTATCTAGTTCACTCAGATACTATGGTGATGGGCACCATATCAGTGCTAGTAATCAGCTAGCTAGCTAGAAACATATGCTTTAATACCCAGGCTCTAATGACAGGGTGAACTTTAACAAGAGAGGAGCTCTGATCCTCAAAGTATTCCATAGTTATTTTTGTTACCACTCTTCTTCTGGACTTACGCAGCTCCAGGCCAAGCTTTGTGGTGCTTCATCACATGAGCATAAAACATAACTAAGTTACAAGGAGAGAAATTCATTCCCAAGCCACTAAAACCTGAGCAATAACAGTATTTTTAAGGCTCATTCCTACAGCTTTGAACCCAAGGGTTCAAAAAAATCACGAGCCGATCCCCAAAATCATGGCAGTGGCTAAACAATCCCATGAGACTTTTTAAAAAAAATACTAACTATAGTGTTCACTTGGTCTGCCTCTCTCTTTTGGAGCCTTCAGGGTGCACGCAGATCAGATTCTCCAGCTTTTCTCTGCAACCACAAGTACTAGAAACTAATGCAGTTGTAAATGAGACCAGACACTGGCCCTGTGGAGGCCCACACAAACAACTATTACTCCATTTCAGGCCAGAGAGATCTAAGAGTTTCATTTCAAAGGAGGTAAGTGACACACACTCAGAGCACAAAAGCAGAGACACAGCACAGTGGAGATACTGTAATGTTACTAGGCTGGTGTTCCTAGTCTGTGCTGAAAGCCTGCTGCCTGGCCTCCAATACGCTGCTGTCCACCTCCTAGCCATTCCCACCTTCTGTTGCTGCTTCCAGGGTTGCCTGCCGCCCAGTGTCACTATTATCACCGCTATCTCCTGAAGAGAACGGACACCCATAACAAGGGGGCTGGGAAAGTTTGGGGAGGGGGGGAAGAAATAGAAAAACAATTCTTACTTCTCCTCTCTGACCGTTCTCCAGCTGCTGTTGCTACTGTTGCTTTCCCGCACAGATATTCCCATATTTAAATATTCCAGAATAATCTCAAGAACAGCCCCTCCAAGTGCACAAAACATCATGGTTCCAGACAACAAACAGGCTTTTTGTACATCATGAGCTCACATATGCGTGTGCGCACACACTCCTTCCCTCTCTGCCAGGCTCCCAGCAGTGACCATGGAGGAGGGAAGAGCTGCAGTTCTTCATGTTGTAGAGAGAACATATTTGCCACCAAGCTGTCTAAAGCCTGCCCAGGTTTTATTTTATGGCATTTCCAGGGGTCACCAAACCCCTCCCCGATACCTGCTTGATAACAAGTGACTTTGTTTTACTTTTTTATGCCAGCCTGGGCCAGGTGGTTTAGTTGCAGCGATTCAAATCTGTCAGCTTGGAAAATGGTGGTGTGTATATAACACAAGGCTTTCTTTTTTTTTAAAAATACGTATTTAGCAGAAACCTGCAGTCTTCACGACAAAACCACCATGTAAATAAATAAATAGATAGAACGTGGATACCATTTGTTGCAAAGGTAAACGCATAGTGAGCCATAAGCACTGGAAAATGTGAAGTTGATCTTTAGCATATTATGAGAAGCGGTAGAGAGATCACCGTTGTGAAATCAAAAAAATATTTATTTACTCTGTGCCATTACTGTGCGGGTGTCTGCTCTGTTTGGTGATCAGAGACCCTCTACAAAATTTCCTAGCCAATAGGAAGTTAGAGAGTTCACTGAGATAATCAGGCTTCAATACACCCAAGGATTTAAACCCATGATTAACTCTAGCTGCATATTTAAATCTGGTTGACTTGAATGGGATTTAAACATATGCTTAACTTTAAGCGTGTGCTGAAGTGCTTTGCTGAATAGACATGGACTTCTGAACTGGGGCATAATTCAGAAGGCTCATTACTAGCACATATTAATGGTTATATAGAACACTATAGAGAAGGCAGTTGAAAAAGCTAACAGAATGTTTGGAACCATTAGGAAAGGGATAGGTGATAAGACAGAAAACATCATAATGCCACTACATAAATGCATGGTACACCCACACCTTGAATTCTGCATGAAGTTCTGGTCGCCCCATCTCAAAAAAGATACACTAGAATTGGGAAAAGCACAGAGAAGGGCAACAAAAATGATTAGGGGTATGGAACAGTTTCCATAGGAGGAGAGATTAAAACGATAGGGACTGTCCAGCTTGAAAAAGAGAGGACTGAGGGGAGATTTGATAGAGGTCTATAAAATCAATCATGGTGTGGAGGAAGTGAATAAGGAAGTGTTAGTTACCCTTTCACATAGCACATGAACTAGGGGGTCACCCAATGAAATGGATAGGCAGCAGGTTTAAAACAAACATAAGGAAGTACTTCTTCTCACAATGCCATCAGCCTGTGGAACTCGGTGCCAGGGGATGTTGTGAAGGCCAAAAGTATAACTGGGTTTAAAAAAGAATCAGATAAGTTCATGGCGGAGAGGTCGACTGCTGGCTTTTAGCCAAGACGGTCAGGGATGCAACCCCATGCTCTGGGTGTCCCTAAACCTCTGACTGCTAGATACTGGGACTGGACAACAGGCGATAGATGATTCAAACTGCCCGGTTCTGTTCACTTCCTCTGACACATCTGGCACCCAGCCACTGTTGGAAGACAGGATACTGGGTGAGACAGATCCTTGGTCTGACCCAATGTGGCCATTCTTACGTGCTTAAGGTCTCATCTCTTGCGAAACTGTGCATGTCTAGTGCTATGACTGTGAAAGGCAGCAGGATGGTGAGGATTTATCCCCTAATAAGGTTGATCTAATTTCTTCCTACTTTAGCTCATAATTAAGCCCAGCTTTTGCTTTTCCCCAACAGAGTGAGTGAAGTGCTAGGCAGGTCTGTTGCTCGTGGCCTTTCCTTGAATCCACAGTTATCATGAAGTGGATCAACCAAAAAAGAAGGGACAGGACACATCTACTTTTTATGCAAGATAAAGAAGAATCTTTATTTTACACTGATCGAATCCACTAGCTAGTGCAATAAATATTACAGCCACTGGCTAGCCTGACTGCACCTGAACGTGGGTCATTTTGAAAGTGAGAAGGCTAAATAATCCCAGCCACAGAAAATGGGCCTTACCTTTCCAATCCACAAGCTGGTCTCTTGGCTTTCTGGCACATGATGCTGTAGCAGAACAACATTAAGTGCAGCTTTCTAGCCTAGTTGGCCATGAAATGGGTTCTCCTTCCCGCGCTTAACTTCTGAGACCTATTGCACCATAAACAAACCTAAAGCTTTTGCTTAGGAAACTCGGATGCTTCGCCAATGCTGGCCAGAAGGTGGCGGCCTTCGCCTGCAAATCTCAAAGAGCCCAATTAGCTGTTCAATATCACTAGAAATCATTGCTGTTGATAGAGATAAATGGGTAATACACTATCTATGTAACAATAGTTTAAAAAAAAAAAAGAAAAGAACTTTTCATCAACGGCTAATCATGTTTTTTATTGCTTTGCTTTGCATTTTCTGGGGAATAAAACCTCAGAGGAGCCCACTCTGGTGGAAAATGAAAGGGCATATAAAAAAAATGAACGTACATGGATTCTAAATATTTCAGGTTGTATGACTTTGTGTTTGACCTTAGCAGAAGATGAACTAATCCTGCAATATAATAGACTTTCATAGAGATATGGAAAATGGCTGCTTTTTTATCTCAGTTGCCATGGGAACCATCAGAGAGAAGGCCTAGCTGAGATGCAATAGAAGGTTATTAAATGTGTGCTTGTGTATATTGGAAAAATACAGCTTTTTGTCATCCTGTGTCACTCATAGGTCTTTAATACCTAATGTTTAGGTTATTAATAAACTAACAGGTCCATTTTTTGCAGGGAACAGCAGTGAATGCAGCTGTAAAAAAAAAATTAGTACAAGTTGGACATTTGCAAAACTCTTTCATAGGGGCAGAAGCCGTTGGGCTGGTTTTTCTGAGCTATTATTTCCCTCAAGTTTGCACCAAAGTTTTCATTCCTCCCTTGAAGGAAAGCGAAGGAATACAGGAATGGAGCCCACCTATTCAACAAGGCAAAGAGCCCACGCCTCCCCTCCTCTTTGTCTTGTACTGGCATGGAAGCCAATGGGACTAGAAGGTGGTGTGGGTCTCACATAGCTGCTTCAGCACAAGGCTGCCAAGGTGAATCATACTGCACCTTGGCCACGTCTTTGTGCTGGGTTAAGACCTAAGGGGGGAAAATTTTAGGAAATAGTTCTTGGCTAGAAATGTTCCCCTTTTACATTTTTTTTTTTAAACCCAGGCAGCAAATTAAAGTAACAGTCTGCAAAGAAGGACAACAAGATGCAAGGATTGATGGCGGAGAACAGCAAAGGCGAGCCAACATGTCTCTCCAGGTGAAGGGATAGTTTCCCTCTCCCCCGCACCTCCCTGGAAATTGGAGCTGGGGGCAGAGCAGAGCAAACTCTCCCTGCTCTGCCTGGGCTTTGGGGCCAGGGTGCTGGGGCGGGGCGACCCTTCCATGGGCACGTGGCAGGCCCCGCTCTGGGGAGTCAAGTCACTGTGCAGGAGGCATTTTCCTTAGGCAGATGTTCGCAAAAGCTCGGGCTGCTGGTGCCCGTGTCCCGGGCTGGAGGGAAGCGCAGTCACAAGGCGCTGTATCCGGGGCAAGACCCCCTCTCCTGCGAAACGGTGCGGACAACAAAATACCCCTGCTCTGGGCTCCCCGCCGGAGCGGGCTGTCTGGGGGGCCAGGGCTGCGGGGTGAATGCTGCCTACCTGAGCCCGGGACATTAGAACCAGGCCCCCAACCGCGACCGGGGGCAGCGGGGATGCGATCTGCTCCCGCGATCAGCCCCGGCGCCCACCTAGCCTCCAGCTCGCAAGGGAACCGCAAGGGGAGCCCGGCCTACCTGCCCCCGTTCACACTTGTCCCGAACCGCCTCGCCCGGCCCCCCGGGGAGAGGAGGGACTGAGGCAGGGCTCCCCACGCCTACCTGCCCCGGGGTCAGCCGGGTGCCTCTGCCCCAGCAGCCCGCATGTCCCTGCGGTAGAACCCAGGGCACGGGGCGCTCCGGAACGAATCCGAATCAATCTAAAAGCGACAAATCCGGAGCTAATCGCTTGGGGACGGGACAACCCAGCCCCGCGCGAGAGCCGTTGAGCGCAGCAGAGGGGCTGGCTAGGGATTATTGACCCAGCACTAGCCGATAAATGCCCAGGCGGCCGCGACCTGCTCCTCAGCCACTTAGCGCCCTAACCCGGAGCCGGTGTGCTGGGCTCTGCCTGGGAGTTAACCCCTTCGCTGCCTCGGGCCAGCGCGGGGCGCCCTGTGCTGGCAGCGCCTCGGAAAGCTAGGTGGCTTCCCGGAGCGGGGAAGCTGAGGCTGGAGGGTTTGGGGAAGAAAAGGGGCGAACCAATGAGTGCCAGATCCTAGCGGGGGCAATTTGGTGCCGACTGTCCTCAATCAACAGCCCTCCAGCTGCCTGGCGCCAGCGACCCCAGGCCAGGGCACAACAACCGCCCCGAGCCAGACTTCGGCTTCGGAGCTGGTCTGAAGGCAAGCGAGCAAAGCTGCTTATTTCTCCCAGGCAGGGGATCCCCAGCATGTCCGGACTGGAGGAAGCCCCTGCGCAGAGGCTGGGCACCTCCCAGTCACAAAAAGGGGGACCAGATCACAACTAGAAAAGGAGTACTTATGCTCAAATAAATTGGTTAGTCTCTAAGGTGCCACAAGTCCTCCTTTTCTTTTTGCGAATACAGACTAACACGGCCGCTACTCTGAAACAGATCTCAACTGTTTGTCTTCATTTGGTTTCCTACCGAAAAACAACCTCTCCCACACCCACCTGTATGTAGATATAAACGTAAGGTAACGATCTCTCTCCCTATGATCACACCCTTGGGGGGGAGGGTCTGTGTGTGCCGTTAGACATATATTTATTCAGGCAAGTTTGCCATCTCCTAAGTGGTCCAACCAAATCTAAAGGAGTCATTACAAAGTGTGTGTTCCCCCCCCATATTCTTGTGCCATTTTTCTCGCCAGTGTCAGAGATGGTAGGAGCGCACTTTGTTACACAACGAATATAACAGTGAATAAATGAGGAGTGCTAACAAAATACGAGCTGTTAAAGATACCAGCCTCACGAATAGCCCATGCATTGCACACACACACACACACACACACACACACACACACGTGTATTTCTAGACAATCGCTGGCTGGGCACACACATGCAGGGCTCACACACAAGCATGCATGCATGCTAAGTCAAGCAAAGAATACATAGATTTTGCCTATCTGCCGATCAAACGCGGAGATCTGCTCTGGTAAATGATGCATTAGATGCGGTGGCTGTATTTGTTGTGTGAGTTTTGAAAGGGTCCTGATAATCTGGAAGCGAGAGATAAGGAACACCATTTATTCAGCAGCACTTTGGAACCAATTTTCAACCCTGTTCAACCCCATTCTCCAGCAGCCTCCAGGAGCCCAGGAGATAAGGATTGGGCTATTCATTATCTTCACAAGGAACAAAGATTAGCTAGCAGAGATGAAAAATTACCCCTGGATAGTAATAAGGAGGAGAACCTCTAGAGTAGTGGAGCCTATATTCTCTCCGCTGCTACTACTGCCTTTAAATTCTCTCCCTCTCTTTTCTGTTAAATCGATATTGAAAGGGTTGGGCGATTTGTTAAACCTACTCACTGTCTATCATATTTTTCAATATGCAGAATGTGGTTGTTACAGTGGAAGAAAACGGTGCGGGGTTTTCCCCCCCCTTACCCTCAGACTTTAAAATGACATCTTTAGCATGAAACCTAACTGGTGCAGGCAGAATAAACCCTCATTAGCCTATACTAAGCATTCAGCAAAATACATTTTTAAAACCTGTATTGGGTCACGGTGGAGTTTGGGGATTACTCCGTACAGACATCTGACCAGCCCGGCAGATAGCAATGCAGTTCTCAAAGAATAGACATTTATCCGAAACTCTGACCTTTCTACAAAATTGAAGCAAAAACGCCACACACACACACACACACAGCGCCTCTGGGTTCAAATCCCCATCTCTATTAAAATGCATGCGTAAGAACCCCACGGCTACTAACCCTTTGAATTACACAGGACCTTCCATGTTAGGGGACTTTTTTTTTTAATTCGAATATCTGGATTTGCAATAGCGCCTGGCTTTTGCCTTTAAAATATGAGCACTTTTTAAAAAATAACACAGCCTTTCTTTTCTTTTTTTTTACCCTGAATAAATCTGGTTCTGTATCTCATCTCTTAGGACGAAGGGTGATACAGGCGAGTAATTAAAACAGTTACTTTGGAAATGGGCTGCTGGGGGCTGATAAGAATTATCTTTAGCATATCAAGGACCTTCCCCCCCCAGCCCAGAATCATATCACAAAGACAGACAGAAAATGCCAGCAAAATAGGATTTTTAGTTGTTTTTGTTGCTCACATATTTTTTACAGCCATTATGATAATTCTTCTCCAATATAACTTTTCTGCTTCCTTCTTGAAACGCATTTCTCCCTCCTCCCCACCCCGGGATTTTTTTTACATTAGTGTGATCATTTAAATTGGGAAAGTGGGGTTCCCCTTGCCCCCAAAAGGAATTTAAAATATTTGAAGTGTTGGTATTGTATCCCATCCTTTCCTAATCGAAGGGCAATATTCTCTCTCACACGCTGCCTTTTGCCTGAAGAGCGGATATACCGTTTAGACACAGCCCTTGCTGTGTAATGTACCAAAGAAGTTATTTTGCTAGCTGTACTATGGAGGGTGGGGGAAGTGAGGGGGGACAAGGTGAAACTCCCTATAAACCAATAAGAAAATAAAGAGCAAAGGTGAAGATTTCCAGCCTTGCGCTGAGGCTAGTTGCTTGCAAACATTTTCAAACACATTAGTTCTGGCTGACTTGCCTAATGGGCTGGGATAGATGCATTTTAACATTTCTTTCTTTGCGCACAACGACTCGCTGGTTGGTATCTGCTTTTTAATTCCTTCCTCCGGCCCCCTCCCCACACACAGAGCTAATATTACGTTCAGGTGCATAGTCCAGCAGATTAAAATTATGGACAGAAAAGTAGGAACGATTATAAAAGGCCAGCATGTTAAATGCAAGATTTACTCCCCTCAGCAGGAAGGGGAAAGAATACAAACTGTTCTCCTTTCTTGAAAGAAATAGGAAATAAAGGAGCAAATAAAGAGGGACTGCAGCTATATAGACCTTAAATCTGAACCCCAGATTTCTTAGGAGACTGTAGGGTCTTTGTGTGTGTGTGTGTTGTTGGTGTTAATATCAATTCATTTAAAAATATGAAAGTCAAGTCGCGTAGACTGTGACAGCGAACACAACAAAAGGTGCAAGCGGCAGACAATGGGATGTGCTTGTACAGATATTGTAATGATGCAAATGAAGTTGAGGGGACGAGCTGCCTTATTATGTACATAAATACACACCGGCTCGCTGTGCCATCCGTGAATGCAGGAGAGGGAGAGGGAGAAGGGGAGGGAACGGGGGAAAAAGACCAGCTCGAAAATTGCTGCCAGGTTTAAACTGCCTACCCCTGGCAACCCCTCTGCTGGCCTGCTTATGCATTCACCAGCCATTTAGACCCTTTCCTTCCTCTTTATTCACATACATGAAGGCGAGCTAGGCAGAGGCGAAAGTGTGGTCACTATTAGCGGCTCCAGACCTGCCTGCGCCGCTGTCAATGAGCCCAGGAAGAGAGAAGACCCCCAGCCCCCCAGGAAAGAACGCAGTGGAAGGAGATCAAGAAGCACCAGAAGAAAAGTCACTGTAGGGAAAAGGTAAGGGTATTACAAATAATAAACGCGTGACAAAGTGCCCTGAGAAACGGGGCTGGGACTCTGCTTCCTCGGGCTGTAGATTAAAAACCTTTCATTTCGGCAGAGGGGGGAAATGCCAATTGAAACAGAGAGCTTTGGCTGCGGAGGTGGGGAGCTTACTGCATCTCTTCCTCACCGGGGCTGCGATGAACTGGAGAAAGTGGACACAGCGGGGCTCCCAGGGAGACAGTGCACTTGGACAGGGAGAGATTGTCCTTGCAGCCAGGTGTTCTTAGCAAGGGGAGATGGAGCGTTGTTTATTACAGACTCTCCCCTAAACCGCCCCTATGCATTTGTCACTGGCCGCTTGGATGGAAATGCAGAATATTTTGGGTGTTGTTCCCAAGCCACTCCATGAGGGACCCGTCTATCTAAAGAGTGGCCACTGCCCAGTGACAGAGAACAGCTTGGCGTGTCAAATAAAGAACTAGTGCTCGGCGTTTTAAATAAACCAGTCTTGTCTTTGCAGATGATTTAGGAGTTGTTTTTCCTCTTCCAGAACAAATCACAGAATTTGTTATTTCTAAAAATGTGCAGATCTACTACATATCTGGTGGGGGAAAAATCGTTCTCTTTGCATGGTTGCTTTATAACACGGCTGGTTTCTTATTTGAACTAGCTGCAAACAGGTAAAGCCATCCTTAGAAAATTTAATAATTTACAGACCAAATTTACTGACCAAATGAAGCGATGCTTCAAAGAATATCTAGAGACATACAGCGCGGAAGAGTAAGCTCCTATGAAATAATCTTGTTCTCATTCACACTGGAAATGGGTGGTTTTTATCGGTTTTGAAAAACATTTCACCCCTAGCGAATAGCAGGCTCAGAGATTAAAATAAACCAAGAGGGTTGGAAATTGAGAAAGAGCTGGTAGTTTTCTGTTTATAATGTAAACCTTGTGTCCCCAAATTATCTTGCAACTCAGGTATGAAAGAAGCGATCAAAGATTCAAACTGCTTTGCTGGTATATTTATATATTAGATGGATCTAGGTCGGAAACTGATTTCTAATGAACAGTGTTTTTTCATTCTTAAACTCGCAGTCACTTTAGAATTCCCAGATACTTTCTCTTCTAATAGACTGGCCCTATTACAGCTAAAGAATGAGAGCGTTTTAAACGCCACATCATCCTGCCAAACTATTCCTTTCGCAAAGAGGGAAGAACACGGATTATTGCGATGGCCCAATAAACAAACTAAACCAAACCACCGTGAATTAATAGCAGTGAATCTCCCAGAATTAAGTATGTGTCTTTATGGCTTATCATTTTTTAAAAAAACAAGCTCCACTTCGGAACCTTTATTTCTTTTCACCAATGGGGGGGTTCAATGTTAAATTGACCCTCCTCCCACACGCCTGACCCCGTCCTATCCCCCCTCTCTCATTGTTGTCAGATTTGTTAATAAAAAGATGCGAGGGTTTGTTCTCCCCTGGAAAGCCCCGCATCTCCGCCGGCCCTGGGTTCTGCTCCGTTTGCACCTGCCTAACCAGGGAGCCTTTGCAGCCCCAGTCCCGTGCAGCAGATTTACACAGCTTTGCATGTTTTAAAATTACCCAACTATAGGCTTCAACCGCGTTTTTTTCCCAAGGCAGCTCTTCCACCCCCACCCCACCCCCTTTATTCTCCTTTTGCTGTGGGGTGCAGAGACTGGGAGAGAAATCCACCCTGGAGACTGAATGGCTTTGAGGAGATTTCAATAAGAATAGTTCGGGTGCAGGATTTGGAGCCAGGGTTGGCTTGTTTGGTTGGAGAGCGAGAAGCTGAAACAAGGGTAACATCTTTATTAATTTTTTTAACTCAGATTTGGCCATGTCCAAAGAAACTGGCAAGTAAAACAGCTGCCCAAATACATAGTATCATTCCAATGATTAGTTATTTTAGATAGATAGATAGCTAGATAGCTAGATAATCAGTTGTCGCAGACAGCTAATCGTACCAAAAACTAAATATCTGGGTCTGAAACTGACATCGAATCGTTCTCTTCCAGGGCCCGATCTTGCAGCCTTAACTCAGGCGATTTCTCCATGGAAGTGTTGTTGCCTGAGCAAGAACTGCAGGATCGGGCCCCAAATATCTGACACCCGAATTGACATCGAAATATGCGTCCAGAAAATCGAACCCTGCAACGAAATCTTTGGTATGAGAGTCCCATAGACCGTCTACCATTACAACAGGGGAAGCAGTTATTAATTGCACGTATTAATTATTAGTAGTACTATCCTCGTTATCGCTGCAGTTGCTGCATTTTGAGCAGAAGTAGGTTTGGCAATTTCCAAAGCTGTGTGGTGGTGCTGGGGTTTGGGGCTGCCTGGCACGACCAGGTCTGGGGCAACAGACTCTGGGCTGGAGCATACACGGTACTAACCAAGGTGGCTCAAGTAAGGGATGCCCTGCAGATCGTTGTGCCCAGCGCCCGGGGTGAGGAGAACTGGGGAGCCAGTGAGGCGACCAGGGAAGCCAGACAAAGGTTCCAGGGCTGGGGAACTTTACCGGGATGGACAAATTGCAAACAAATTGCAGGGGAACAAAACGAATTTACAAGTTGTCAGGCGCGTCGAGAGGACAGGATCCAAACAACCAAAAAAGCCAGGAGGGAAAACAAGAGCCAGGAGGGGTGACCCAGTAGGGAGTGAAAACTCCCATGGAGCAATGGGCAAAATATCCGATCTGAATCACCTGGCTGGGGGGAGGGGAGGGGGGCATCTAGGCAAGGCTTTTACAGTAGTTAAGAAGAGTACGTGGTCGGTGATTTATTCCCTAAATCGCTCTGTTTTTATGCAGCTTAAATGGGGGCCCGCGGTTAAGAGGTAACTGTGTCATTTTATAACCTTCTTAGCCAGCATTAAAAATGTACTAGTCATGCAGGTCGTATTTTAAGAAAGAAAGCAGGAAAGAAAAAGAAAGGAAGAGGAACACTGGGAAAAGTCTGGAGAGAAGGGCTGGAAAGTGACTGCTCGTATTTCTACCCAAAGACTCCCTGTAGCGGCTAGGCTCTGAACAATGATTAGTATTTTAACTAACAGCAGAGGACATAATCACGACAGTAACAAACGCGGCGGTGCCTTGCTCTGCCTGGCAGACTCTCGGCGGTTCCCCCTCCGCGGGGTGCGGAGCCGATCCGGCAGGACCGCCACCGGCCGGGCTGCGTGTGCGCGCGGGCAGGGTCCCCCACTTCCCCGGGCCGCGGGGAGAAAGGCTCTGGCGGGCTCTGTACCTGCCGCAGCAGGCTGCGGGGCTGCTGGCTCGAGGGCTAACCCGGAAGAGTGTGTGTGTGTGAGTGTGCCCCCCTTTCTGACGCCAGTCATACGTGTTTCTATTTCTGTACCTGACTTAGCCAGATTGCTGGAAGACTCGGGGTTGCAGCAGCCCCGGCGAGCAGCGAGGCGGCTGTGCGTTACATCCACAGGCCTGCTTCTTCTCCCCCCCCCCCCCCAGCTCCAGCGCAGCCGGCTTCCTCTGCCTCCCCCCCCATACACAGACACATCCCACTCTGCACCCCATGCTGCTGGCACTGAGGATCTGGCTCCTGCTGCTGCTGCAGGGGACGGGCGTCGCGGGAGACCACCAGCGGCCCTCTCAGCAGTGAGTACCTTGCATTGCGCTCCGCCAAGGTCTGCACGGCGACGCAAAGGCGCCCCCGAAGCCTGCGTGCCCTCCGACAGGGCTCGTGCCCTGTGCAGCCCCTCTTATCTCAGACCCTGTAGGGGTTAATTAAGTGCGCCTCTCTCTCGCTCGCTCTTTCCTCCGTTTTTGATGGCTGCACCAATTAGTTGCACAGAGGAAAGGACGAGAAGAATAGGGTTACAAAGAGAGGAAAAACTTCTGCTGCCCATGGGGTTTGCAGTCAGGGTGAGTGAAGTTTAAACAAAGAGGAAAGTCGATGCGGTTGCAATTCGAACAATACATCTGAATGGGAGAGCGACAAGGCGAGGCTAGGAATTTATGCTAAATCATAGTCTGTGCTGTGGTATGTTAGATGACATGTTAGTGTACGCCACTGTACCTAGCACTTCACCCCGGTGAAGCAGGATCGGGGCACAGAGATTGCAGCTCTGATGGCTGGGGCGGAGTTGGGGCGAGAGATTTCTTGTATTTACTTCGCGGCGGCGTGGTCTGGCGAGAAACCTTGCCCGTGAAGAGTTTACAGATTGCGATAATTATTATCCGTTGTAATATTTATATCAAAGGCGTGAAAGGAGGTAGGAGACGGCCGGAGTTCCCTCCTCGCCTAATTAACAAGATAAATGATAGGAAAAGTCCAAAACTGCCAAAAAGAAAACTGTCACAAAGGGCAAGGCTGAATGTTCTCGGGTACCGAACCGCTCCCCATCCGCACGGACAGGCCAGGGATTATCAGACAATTAGCTCCGCCACCGCTTTCCTCCCCAAACGTTCAGTGTCCACATTCTGTTACAGCAGAGCATGGGGATTTGGTTATTTCCCTGTTGAACCTTTGCCCACTTCTTGTTGTTTTTAGAGTCTGGCATAAGGTCTCTTAAATTGAGATTTCGTCAAATAAAACAGGGGCAAACCTTGAGGGCATGTAAATAAACAGTCTGCGTGTAGGTCTGGGCACATATGTTTTCTGCCTTCGAATATATTTGCGCTTTGATCACAGTCACAGGTGTCTTGCTACATCAAATGGCCCCACTAACTGTTGCTAAAACATGTTCCATCCCCCCCTTAAGGAGATGACATCACTTGTCAATCAAATTAAAATAACCAGCTGTGCTTCCAGATCTGGAAGATCTCCCTTTAAAAATTACAACAAAAAATTAAGGTTAGTAAAACTGTTGTATAAAAAGAGATAAAAAAGCCAGCCCTGAGAGATAGACAGCCAGTCTGAGGAGAAAACTTTATAACTCATAAGAGGCAATTCTGTTTTACCAGTTTTCGCTCTCACTAGATAAATCCACGCAGATCTATCTATCTATCTATCTATCTATCTATCAGAAAGCACAGATAGCTGATTTATCGGCTTGTCTGGAAAATATACAGAGAAACACTTGAAAATAAAAGGTGGGATTTGATGTTTGGAGTTCATCCTGACACAATTCTTCCTTTTCTTTTCTCAGTTGCCATACCCTGCAGACTATGGTATGTGCAAAGAAGGAGGGCGATTTGTAATGCATTTGGCGTACCTTGTGTTTGCATATAACAGCCAATAAATCTAGCAATCTATTGGAAGAGGCTATGGAATAGAGATGGGGGAATGCAGGGCCCACGGAGTGACTTCAGGGACTGGAGCCGGCTGGCTGCAATCCTGCAGCTCACCGCCCGTTCAGGCAGATTCTCTCCAGAGAGGACTTTAATAAAATTGACAGAATAGTTGTTTAACCAGCCGTGTGAAACAGGCTGAATCTCAGCTCCAGAAGATTAGTTAAGCTTCTGCGCCGAAGGTCCTTGTGCGGGTTAGTTTATGTTCCGATGAGCGCATTAATTAAATAAACGTCCCCAGCATGCAGCTTTACTCCTTTGCCCCCACGGTGTTGCTGCAGTGGGGGCATTTAATAACAAACCCACCCTAACAAACAAGACCGAAGCACTGAACTGCCCTCAACGAGCTGAACAAGCACTTTGTAAATCAGCGGAGATCACTGAACCTGGAGTTCTCAAAACACGTTTGGAATCGAATTCATAATGATCTATTAAAGCACAATTTCCACACACCCACCCTGCGCTCAAGTAAGTATCAGTGGAGGTGGATCTGTAATACAGACAGGAGTTCTACGCTGTGTCGAGCGATTTCGCTGGAAAGAATTAAACCGCCTTTGAACTCCTGTATCCCGCGGGGAAGAGGTATTTTGTTTTTTTAAAAGGGAGGAGGATTTTATTTGCTGTTTGTTGTCAGGAGTTTAAAGAGAAGAGCGGGAAAGCGCGATTGAGGGGTCATCCCGAGGCGGCGGAAAGTAGTGCATGGGAGCAGTGCCCTGCAGATGCTCAGAAGACATCATGAAACTTAATAATACATAGAGACACTCATTAACAATAAGAACCGGCCGATGGGAGACCATGACTTTCCAGGAAAATAAGAGGCTAGGAAGAAGGTGCCCAGAAGCCTGGGCGAGGTCAGTAAGAGTGTCAGAAATACCCCGAAACCATTGGTGGCAAAGGAAACCAGTGAAGGATTTCTGTTAGCGACATGATCCAGTCCCAGAGAGAGGCGGCGGAGGGACGGACAGGCAGGGCATTCGGCTGGATTTTGTATTTTCATTTCTGCGGAGGAAGCGGCACCGTGTATTTCCCCACCCCCAGTGTATCCCCAATGCCCCGCGGACGGGTTGGGTTTTTCCCCTCCCGCTCCTTGCCGGCATGTGAATGTTGTAGGCAAGATCTGCAGAGGAAGCAGCGAGCTCCCCTGGCTGCAGGGAAGTGGCAAGAGCCGGCTGCAGGGTAATCTGACACGGGGGCTTCAGGGAGAGTTTCCCGGGCAGTTTTGGGGTCTGTCGCTCCATAAATCAAGCAGCCTGATTAATCTTTACAATTTGTCTTTTAAAACAAACATGAACGAATTATCAGCTCGTTAACTGCGATTTTATCACCTGCCTAAAACAAACAGCCCCCCCCCCCAACGCCGCCTTGCCCATTGCAGCGGGGAAATAATTAAAAAGGTTGGTATTAATTAGTAAGAATGCATTCGGAGCGCATTAACGCCGGTGTTAATACGATCGCATTAACAGCCCAGCCATTGCGGCGAACTCGGATTCTTCCCCACACTTTCGCGGGAGCTTTTGCAATCACGTTCTGCGGGGAGCTGCTGGATGATCTGTGATTTTTCAGTGTGAAATGTTTGTTCGGATCTGTTAAAACATTCTCCCAGCAGCCCCCTCCCGGTCAATTTTGCAAACGGGGGCAGGAGAGCATTTATTTCTAGTAAACAAACGCGGTGAGATTTGTTGTTCCCTTCTGTTGTTTGCAGTTTGATACTTGGAAGTAAAAATACCTGATCTGAAATCGCCTTATTTTCATTTAACAGATCGATTTGGGTGTGTGAAAAAATATAGATAAGTTTTAATTATTTTTTTAAAGAGGTTGTCACCTCTCTCCCTCCTTCACACCCCAGGCCTGGTACAGAGCCTGCGGTCTATACAGCCTGATATTGGAAGATCATATCTGCTAAAGCGCCCTTACACCAGAATCCGAATAAATCATCCAGGAATTTCTAATACTGCCGAGTTTATCTTTGGGTCTATACTGTACTAAATCCTGCACAGGGGGCTGCAGTGGCAAGCTTCTAATTCAGTCTGTAGCTATGTCAGGGTACGTCTCTCCGCGCCCCGATTTCACCGGAGAGTGTGTGTGTGTGGGGACGCTGACAGACTTCCTCGTACGATCCCTTCTCTCCTGTTTTAATCCCTTTCACTGGCTGAAAAGAAACGGGAAGTGTGTGAGTGGGGGGAGGGCGGGCTGGGCGAGAGGGGTTCGGGGAGGTCCCACGCCTGGGGACCGCGGGCAGGCAAGGGGAAGCCCGGAAGGGGGGAGAATCCGAGGACATGGGGAGGTGGTGGTGTGAAGACGGGGTTAGGTTCAGGATTCTGGGCCCGGGTTGTCGCACAGGATGCGGGCTTGGGGCGAGCTCCCGGCCGGCCTTGGCTCAGAGCCGGGGCACAGACATCAGCAACCCCCCCTCCTCCCTCCCCCCTCCCCCCCAGCAGAGCTGGGCTGGCTGAGCCCGCGGGGGGCTGCGCTGTGTTGCCCCAGCTAGCTCCGAGCAAGCCCAGTCCCGGCCGGCGCAGCCAGACCTCCTGTCTCCAACCCCCGACCCCTCCCGAGGCCGGGCCAGCCCAGCCGGCTGCAACTGCATCGCGGCTCCTTTCTGCGGCTCCCACCCCGCCGGGGGGCTGGGGAGTGCAGGGCTTCCCCTCTCCCGCAGGGGCCGGCGGCGGCACATCCTCAGCCCGGCTCCCCCGACCCGGGTGCTCCCGGTCCTAAAGACCCCGAGCAGAGCCCGGGACCGGAGCTTGCTGAGCTCCCACGGATCCCCCACGGCCGCGCGGCGCCCACCTCCCGGTCTCCGGCTGCAGAAGCTGGGGCCGGGGCCGGGGCCCGGGGGATCCTGGCAGCGGAGCTAGGGCGCAGGAGTCCGGCTCGCCTTAGTTTTCCAAGAGGGGCAAGGAAGCCCGCCGGGGGGGGGGGAATCCTAGCCCCCCCCAGTCCCCGCAGCCCCCTGCCCCGCAGCCAGGCCCAGCCTGCAGCCAGCGGGGAGGAAGATGCCAAAAAAGGGGGGGGCGGGGAGGCTGTTCAGTGTCTGGCCCCCGCTTGCCTTGAAAATCTGGACTTGTTTTGTCTGGGTGGGAAGGTGGCAGGGACGGAGGCAGGAGCAGCAGAGGGGGCAAGGCAGGAATTGGGGGTGTCCGGGACCCCCAGTTCCCAGGGAGAACCCGCCCCGATTCGAGGAGAGAGGGGTTTGTCTTGTATTATTATTATTATTAAAAAGTTCATTTCCTGGCGAATTTGGCAGCGGCGGGTGACGTCAGAGCCCCGGCGTCTCAGTGACTGGGGCCGCCTGGCTGGGGAGAAGCAGCCTCCTATTACCCAATTACTGACTGTCAATCCTCCGAGCCGGCCCCCCTCCCCTCTGCAGGGAGACCTTCCCCTGCACACCCAGCCCTGCCCTGCGCTCCGTGCGGGGGGGGGGTGATATAGCCTGGTCACCCCAACACACCCAGCCCTGCCCTATCCTCGTGTGTGGTGTGGTGTTTTTTTTTTTTGGGGGGGGGGGCGTTATAAAACCTGGTCACCATCACCACTGGCCTACACTCTGTGTGTGATCATATAAAGCACCCCCTAAAACACACTCCTGCCTTACATTGTGTGTGTGATTATATAGTCTGAACACCCCCACCACAAGACACCCTACATTGTGGGTGTTGTAGGATTATATAACTTGATCACCCTCCCAATCCTCCCCTAACCACCACCCCCATGGGGGATTATATAATTTGATCTAATCAAACAAATAATCCTGAGGGGGTGGATATCCCCACAGGACAATACAACCTGATCACAACCCCCACCCCAACACACATACATCAATTTTGCCTTACAGTGAGGAGGATCTACCCTCCTTCCCTGTCAAGCATATTACATCCTGCTCACAACATCTCCCCTCTCTCCCCCAACACACCCCTCTGACCTGGTGCAGTGGGGGGACTCCCCAGCCCATGATATAACCCGATCATAACTCTTCCCTGTCCCCCAAAGCATGCAAATCTCGCCCTACAGTGTAGGGGAGGTGAGGAGATGTACACCACCCAGAATGATACAACCAGATCACACACACACCTCTCCAAACCAGCCATCATCCTCCACCTCTTCCATTGTGACCTGGAAATGAGTTGGTAGAAGGAATAATAAGTATGGAACTTACACATAAAGTAAGGAATGTGACAAGACTTGGGGCCAATCTCAAAAACATCTCCACAGGGTCCCCTGAACCCACTTTTCTTCCCTAGCATAGTCTTCATTTCTGAGGTGGATGGGAGAGAGAGGCATTTGTCTTGCTTTGATTCCACCATTGAAATCTATTCATGTCAACAATTATTTTT
This sequence comes from Lepidochelys olivacea, assembly GCF_965140295.1. NCBI lineage: Eukaryota > Metazoa > Chordata > Testudines > Cheloniidae > Lepidochelys > Lepidochelys olivacea. The sequence goes on along the minus strand of NC_140417.1, from coordinate 23,888,641 downwards.
CTGCATCTAGGAGATAAGAGGATTTACAATAAAATGAAAACAGCTTTTAAAAAACAACCAAAACCTATCAGTCAATTAGTTCTTTTTTAATATCAATATTTTTAGGGGTAGGTAGGGACCTGGCCCACACCATGTTAGTCCTAGTTGTATTTTCCTGTGGCCCTGTTGTTCTTTGCTGCCTCTCCCTTCTTTCCCCCTCCTCTGGAGTCCTTTTCGCAGTACACAAGCAGTCAAAGTGGGACCTTCAAACTGTGATAAATTAATTAGCTCCCTGCATAAAAAGCCTGTTGATTAGAACTGCACTTCTCATCCGCCCTATACCAGGCGGGTTGAAAGCCTCCGCTGCTTCAAACGGACAGAAATACGTCAAAAAACCAACCCAAAACAAAGAGAGGGTTTATAAAAATGAGTTTTAAAAAGGTTCTGGATGAAATAGCACTGTAGGGCTCCGAGGGCCAGGACTGGTCCCCTGCGCTTCAGGCTGTTTATTGTCTAGTACAAACATACACTTACTTAAACAAGGGTGTTTTTTCCCATTATCTGGGTGTTTCCTAGATTTGTAACGCTGTAATGTCGCTTTGGGCCTGACCATGCTTTCGGCGCACAGCCCAAACTCACAGGCAAGTCAGCGAGCCCAGCGCCCGCATTACTCAAGAGATTTCAGGGAAAGGTCCCAGGGAAGTCCGGGGGGGCTCTGCGCGAGAGACAAGTCGCCAGGATCGGGCCCGAAAATAGACAACCAACGACTACCTATAAAACGAATGACTCAAATGGATTTTTGGGCTCCTAATCCCTCTAGTTTACACGTCCACCCCAGGTGGGCTCCAAACAGGCTTGTGCGGGTTTATTTTCATTTTAATCTTATTTTATTTTGCTGATTCAGTTCTTTCGAACTAACAGGACGGTAACAATCCGGGACAAATCAGACATCTGCTAACGGCCCGAATCCGGGGTTTTCGAACATTTAAAGTCCTGCTTCGGGAAAACTAGAGTCCTGGTTAAATGAGAAACGAGTCCTGTATTAATGCAACTGGCTAAAATAACCTGCATTCGTTCCGAGCAAACAACCAGAGTTCACTGGGGCAAACGCATCACGCTTAAACGTTTAGGAAAGAAAACGAGCATGTTCCTATCAAATCTCTACCTATCAAATACCTTTTCTGTTTAGGAGCCGGTTCCACCGTCCTTACTCACACAGAATACCCATTCACTTTAATGGGAGATTTTGTCTAAGGAGAGCCTGCACGATCCGATTCTGTCTTTACAGCGTACTCCCGATTGAGGTTCACATTCCAATCAAATAAACAGATAAACATAATTTTGCCTTAATTGTTTTTTATAGATTTGTGAGGCAATTAGCAACTCAGTTAAAACGGGTTTGTGAGCGTCTTCTAACAGGCTGCTGCCCGGGCATCTTTCCTGGGAGAGCCTCCTGACCCACTTAGGTGCCCCCCCTTTCACTCCTTTGGTGCATGTATTTCGATCCCCAAAACTGGTTGGAATAATTTGTTCATAACTTTATTTTGGAGCGTAGCGGGGTATTTAACGTTAGCCGCAAACAAACACCAGCTCTGCAAGACAGGCGGACCTGGATGCTGCTGCGGGGAGGGGAGAGTGGAAGCGGGGATAGCGGGAGGTGGGCGGATGGGAGGGGGGGGGTCTTTTCTGTCCTTGGCGGGTTCAGCTCTTTTAAGATGTTTGGAGTAAATTAGGGGAATGTGGAGTTCTGGGGCCAATGGCAGCGCGAGGCTGGGCGCTAGGACGCTGATTGGCTGGGCGGAGGTTCTTAGCCCTGCGCGTCGCCCCTAGTTCATGTCTACTGAACTGAGTCCAGCTGGCGCCAGGGCTGACATAGGATGCTTTGGGGATGTTACAAAAAAGGCCAGAATAAGTGGAGCTTGCCATCTGAGTAAGAACCTCCATCCAATCCTCCTCTTCCTTCTCTCTCTCTCACTCACTCTCTTCTGCATTCGCATCCTCCAAACAACCATCCATCACCACCCCTCTCCCACCCTCTACACTTACAACCCCAGAAAGAAACTCTGCAAACATTTGGAATTAGATTCACTCCACTTGGAAGGACTTTGTGTAAGTATGTTGGGGGGGGGGGAAGAAGAGCTGGGTTTATTCTGCAGGGAAATTGCCTCTGAGCTGCTGCTGCTTTTTCTTCTTCTCCTTCTCTGAACATTCCTTTCACTTTTCCTTTTCCCCTTTTGCTTTTGTGTCAGTTCGAGCTGGTATAAGTAGATGACATGAGACCTCCTGGCTTTACTTCCCCCCCCCCAAGGCAGCTGGAAAAACTCTTATTGACGTTTGTAGAAAAGAGGAAACCTTTTTAAAAAAAGCTCTTGAAAACAGATGCTGTTTATTTGGGGGGCGGGGGGAGGTGAACCCAGGGTAAGAACTTGTGGGGGCGACGGAGCACAAAGTGAGACTTTTTTTGAGGGGGGGGCACAAAGAGGGACTTCTCCTACCCCCGTTTAGCTGCATGTTGGGAATTGCGGAATTAGATCAAACCAGATGGAAAATGCAGAGGGTGACGCGCCTCCCTTGAATAGCCATGTAAAGTACTAACCACTCCTTTCCTCTTACAGGTGGTGTCCCGGGCGTGTCGCAGGGAGCCTCTCGCCGCAGCTTTCCAGCTAAGAGAGAGGGACACGTTGGCTTCCCCCCCCGCCCCCACCCGTCCTGAGACAAACACGAGCCACCTGCCGTTTGTATCATTCTGGTTTTAGAACCGACCCATCACCAATCCGTGCCGGCTGGGGGTGGGCTGGGGGATTCAGCGCCGGCATGGAAGTCGCCACCGACCAGCCTCGCTGGATGGCTCACCACGCCGTGCTGAACGGGCAGCACCCGGAGACGCACCATCCAGGACTGGCTCATAACTACATGGAACCGGCGCAGCTCCTACCTCCGGATGAAGTCGATGTCTTCTTCAATCACCTGGACTCCCAGGGCAACCCCTACTATGCCAACTCGGCCCATGCCAGGGCCAGGGTGTCCTACAGCCAAGCTCACGGTAAATCTGCACCGGTCTCTCCCCCCCTCCCCCGCAGCTTACTTTCTCCCCGGGTCCTCTGTGGGCTTGTGCCGGGCGGGGAGTGATTAGAGACCAGGTTTGTCTGGGGGCTGCTTCAGTATCACTGGAAAGGGAGAGCCGAGAAAAGGGGCTCGAAAGGGAAGCCCGGGTGGACTTTAACCCTAGACATAACCGATGGGGGGAGGAGGGGGAGGAAGGGGAAATAGACTGAGAGGGTGGGTGGGTGGGTGCGCGCATACAGACCAAAGAAACTTCCTAGTCCCGAGACACGGGCACTTCCCGGATATGAAATACAAACTAATTCAAATCACAGGTAGATTTTATTTTGGGGGGACCGGGGTATTAGTAGCAGCTGAGAAAGTGCTCCCCAAGCCTGCAGAGCCAGTGGGTTTTTTCTTTTTTGCGGGGGAGGGGCTGCTCCCCCCGACACTGTGCTTTGGTCGCTCCCCAGGCTGTGGCTGCTGCTTTCTTTGCTGTTAAATCCAAGGGGCAAGTGGGTTGGGAGCCTTTCGGGACTTGCAGGGTGTTGCTGGCGCCTGGATAGGGAGAGGAGAGGCGGGCATGGGGAGCCTGCGTTGTCCCCCTGTCTCGTCAGGGCACGTCTGCTGTGAACCATTCACCCCAGCCACAGCGCTGCTCCGTTGGCTTGGGGATGGTGGGTGTCCTTGTGCGGGCGCTGGATCTCCCTCCCCGGCGATCTGGCTCTGGCTCTGGGCGCGTCCCACGCGGAGAGCACCGGAGCTGAACGGCGAGCCGCCGCTGGACACTTCCCCGGCCCCCTCTGCGCAGGGCAGGCCTTCTGCCCGCGCCCCCCAGCGCCCTGCAGGGCCCGTCTTCCTCGCCGGGCTGGCCTGTGTGATAGTGAAAACTCCCCTCTCCCCACAGCCCGTCTGACTGGGAGTCAAATGTGCCGGCCTCACCTGATCCACAGCCCCGGGATCCCCTGGCTGGACAGCGGCAAAGCGGCGCTCTCGGCAGCCCATCACCACAACCCGTGGACGGTGAATCCCTTCACCAAAGGGCCCCTTCACCCTTCCGCCGCTGGAGCCCCCGGAGCCATCTCCGTGTACCCGGGCAGCAGCACCTCCAGCACGGCCTCGGTCTCCTCGCTCACCCCGGCCTCGCACTCCGGCTCCCACCTTTTCGGCTTCCCACCCACCCCTCCCAAGGAGGTGTCCCCGGACCCCAACTCCAGCAGCGCAGCCTCGCCCTCCTCCTCCTCGGCCGGGGCCAGGCAGGAGGAGAAGGAGGCCATCAAGTACCAAGTGTCTTTGTCGGACGGGATGAAGATGGAGAGTGCCAGCCCGCTGAGGACCAGCTTAACCTCCATGGGGGCCCAGCCCTCCACCCACCACCCCATCCCCACCTACCCCTCCTATGTGCCGGCTGCTCATGAGTACAGCAGCAGCCTCTTCCACCCGGGCAGTTTCCTTGGCGGCCCAGCCTCCAGCTTCACCCCCAAGCAGAGGAGCAAAGCTAGATCCTGCTCAGGTAAGCCCTGCCACTCCTTGATCTCTGCGGCGCCTGTGCGGTGTTTGCCTGGGGGGGTTGGTTGATGTCGCGGGCAGTAGGGGGGTGTTGTAGGTCAGGTTTGTGTATGTGTGTTTTTGAGGAAGGCTGGAATGCGTGTTACATGATTCTAGTTTGGAAAAAAAACCCAAGAGGACAGCTTTTTACATGCACTCCGATGAGGAGGTTAGGGTGGATTTACTTTGTTGGCACCGAGATACATCTTAATCTCATCCCCCTGGATTTTTTAAACACGCTGTTGTTGGGGCAGCTCTGAAAAATGGACCTAGCTTTTCTGTGATTAACTGCTGGTAGGGCAAGCAGCCTCCTTAAAGGTCTAGTCGACTGGCTCTCTGCTCTGCATCAGTCTCATGGCAGGGCCTAAGGGACACAGTAATCCCTACAAGAAAAAAAGCTGGCAGATCTAAATTATGCAAATACCGGTTTATACAGCAAAATCTCACACAGAAAAAGAAAGACAGTGGCTGGTTCTAGTCACTGGAAATTCTGGGCCAGATCCTGCACTCTTTTCTTCGGTGAAACTCCCATTGACTCCATGAGGGGAATTTACTTCTGTTTCCTTGCAATAAATTTGCACCTTCATTAATAAGAGAAAAGGCCAGTCGTGCGCTTTTAGCATTGAGCACACATTCACAATTGAAATTACCAAGCCAGTTGCTTAAAACTGAAGAGGGCTTGATTTCTTTCAGATCACACAAGGAGCAAAAGTTCAATAGTTTACACACCAGTACTGAGGACCAAAGATACCTAGTAAACGCCAATTTAAAGCAACTCAATAAAAACTAGAAAATGCGATCGGACATGATTGTTCTCTGCCTCAGACCCATCCCTGTTTGCTAAAAACGGATGGCAGAGCTTCACTCCAGTTTCACTCCCTCTTCACTCCAGTTTTCCCTAAAAGTGTCTTCTGAAGCCAGCTCCTTCAGTGTTGGCTCAAGTTTTGATCTCACTTTCAAGTGTCCCCAGCTGAATATCTAGACGAATTAAGTCAACTGTATGTTGTTCTATTCACCTAAATCATCTTCCCCGTTTGTCTTCCCATCGGTGGAACAAAATAAAAGTATATATTTGGGATAGCGTTTTAAAGCCACCTTTAAACAAAACTAAATATGTGTACACACACCTCTATTTGCTATTTTGAAAGCGGCCATTAATTAAGAAACCTGATCTCTTTTAGGAATTTTGCAACAAAAAGATCAGACATTTTACAATATCAGCTCTATTTCAAATTGCTCTTTTAAGGGATTTTTTCTCCAGTGTTTGAAATGCGGCTGCTGTTTTCTTTTTTTAAACCGTGAAAAGAAAATTTAAAATAGAGTCCCCCCCCCCCCCCCGACTGCTTTTAGAAACAGCTCGAAGAGTCACGGCAGAGAAATGGATCCTTAATGGCCTTTTTTGGATCCCTTAGTTCTCGAGGATTTTATTAGATGGGGGAAGTGAATGATCTTGATTTTTTGTTTTGTTTTGTTTTGATGGGAGCCCCCGCGCATGAAACTGGGGAAAGTTCGTGACCACTCACTGTTTTTGTAGGGAAACTAAGACTCACGACACGACGACTCCTGCAGCTTCCTGCCCTAGGAGGGACAAAAGCTAGGAACGCAGAACTCCCCTCATTTTTCACTGCAGACTGTGTTGTTTAAAAGCCACCCACTCCCTAGATGGAAGGAGACACAAGCCCTGCTGAACTCCACAAGGCCTGCTCCAGTTACTAGCAAAAATAGTTTCCTCTGCAGTTAAATACTGTACAATTTGCATAAACTGTGTTAAGAGAATTTCCTATATTAAGCAGACCAGCCCTCAAACCATCAGGGGCAGTGAACTTTAAGCAAATAGCTTTCTGAGGCCAAAACAAAAAGCAACAACAACAAAAAAGGCAGCAAATATCTAAGGGATTATATGTGGTATTCTAGTTGGAGATACAAGATGGGTGAGCTAATATCTTGAATTGGATTTTGGGTATTTTTAAATGCTAGTTGGGCCACTGTAGAATCAGGCCTGTGTTGCCACTCACCAAAAATTAAAGTATTCAAACAAATGAGGAAAGAGTAGGAGTCAGATAAACCTCTCCACCAAATCAAAATTTTCCACTTAAAAAGTAAAGTACAGAAAAAAACCTGTTTTTATAAGTTCCAGAGTGCCTGCTTAGATACAGTTTTTTCAAGTGTTGCATTTCAACCAGTTTTGCTAAATTAAAATAAAAATACTGATTGAACCATTTAGATGCTGTATCCACTTCCAAGCTGCCCTGCTTTATTTTAGGATATTGCAGCACTTGCAGCAAAGTGTCTTTTGGCCCAGATACCCCTTTTCCTTCAAAATTTTCGCTTTGTGTGTGTGTGGCGGGATATATGTGATCTAGCCATAGAGGTGCAATAGATATGGCAGGGGAATGGTGCACATTACATGGTAAGGGAGCTCTTGTTGTTACCGAAATGATACAAGTGCCATTTGACACAACAAGAGTGTCCCTCTTTCTCACCTTGCAGAGAGAGCAACTGGTTTTTGATCACAACATAGAGTGCTAGTTTGTATTAGAGACACTAAGGAGAGCCTTGCCACATGTACTGTAAATAATCAATGCTGTCTAATTATGCTTGAATAATGCACTGTTTTGACTTCTGGAAAATGCCTAAAGGACAATGCAAAAAGCTTTTGTGAATTTGTTTTTGAAGAAAGAAATCCGGTTTCTTCGTGTTTCCATTTAGAAGGCAGAGAGTGTGTGAACTGTGGAGCTACTGCCACCCCTCTCTGGAGAAGAGACGGCACTGGGCATTACCTGTGTAACGCCTGCGGGCTCTACCACAAAATGAACGGTCAAAATCGACCACTCATTAAACCTAAACGAAGACTGGTAGGTGTCTGTCTCTGCTGGGTTTGGGGATAAATTATACAAAGGGACCACACGCAGACCCACCCATGGTGTGTCTCACTCATCTCCTGTGCTTCAGACCCCGCATGGATGCTAGATGTTGTATTGTACATGAGACTTATGTCACTCAGAGGTCACGGCATAGCCTAAGGACAGATTGCAGGGACTCCACCCATAGCAGCTACATGCCAAGGTATAGAATGTAAGTAGGCTAGCAATCTCGATTATATTCCTACACTCTGTTCCTATTGGAAGATATGGGGCATGATGTGTAGCTGTGTTTCTCCTTATGAACACACACTTTGATCCTTGGATGACAGCTTTCATTTGATTTCTCATTTATTTGGCCTCGTGGGGCAGTTCAGAAGTGAAAGGGTTACAAGCGTGACTGGACTCCAACATGTACTAAAAAAAAAAAAATTCCAGCCCAAAAAACAAAACAAAAAAATCAAATGAGTCAAACCCACTGCTCCCTACTTAATAATTATTTGTATAAAGGCCATGAAGTAATTTTCACTCTTCTATTCCATGACAATATTAATATTGGTTCCCTCCTCAGACAATCCCCTAATGTGTTTTTTTTAACCCTATTATTTTTCCATGGAGTCACCTATACTTTGTATTTTCATTTGAGTGATTAAAAAAAAATGTCCTTTCTAAGCTCCTGGTAGTAGTTTCCTATCCGGATATCTGTACGTTAAAGATAAGGAAACTCTGTGTATCTGTTTCCTGACTCTAAAAGCTTTAGAGAGTTTCTATAGGCAAGGCATGCCAGTCATGCTTGCTGTTTTGAAATTTCTAATACACTTTACTCCACAAATAATGTGTAAAATGCTAAGAATAATAAATATATATATTTTGGAGCCATGTGATTTATAGTCCCTAAATCTCTTGGCCATTTTGGGGACATTTTACTGGCCTGGGAGGAGGGAAGGAGAGTTGGTTTTAATGATATAATGCTGGGATGGGATAAAGAGGATTTCTGTAGTGAGCCAGAATTTCAACTATGCAAGCTTCTTAATGACTTGCTTTCCTTCTAAAGTGACTGACACATACAGAAAAATGTTAAGACAACAGTGTAACATTATCTGAAGTGCTTGCCAGACTGAATGGGACAGGCCACAGAGCTAAGCAGCATAGTTTAGTATCAATAAGCCATTTCAAATATGCAAACATAGCTCTTCACCTTCGAGTGGGCTGGGAAATTGCCCGACTTAGCTCACTGAAAGGAGTTTTGGGGAGCTAGATTTTTTTCAGTTGTGTTTTTGTTAAATGTTATATTTCCCCTGTGATTCACTCCATTTGTTGGGACTGGAAGAAGACTGTTTTCATTTACGGGTTTATTAATATTAGGTTTTTTTATTGCATGTCAAAATGACATTGTCAAGGCTTGAAGGCCTAAAGTTAGTTGTGTTTTGGTTTGCTTACATGTGCATGCACTAGGGTACAAACTGCCTCAGCTCTGGCTTTTGGCTTTGTTCTTGCAGGCTGGCAGGGGGACTGAAATAAATAAATCTCCATGGCCTGATTCTAGTCTCACTTTACTGAATACTCCTCTGCCTTCAGTGGAGTTACTTCTGATTTACACCAGCATGTACTATAAATAAGAGCAAGATCAGGGCCATAATCTTCAGAGCAGGGCCAATCTATGGTTTGATATTTAGCCAACTCTCCAGCAGAGCAGATGGGCAGAGGAAAATGCATTACGAGGTGCATAAAGCCCTGATCACAGAGAAAACCCAATGTTCTAGGATGTTATGTTGTAGATTCTCCCAGAAGCTCAATGCCTTGAGAGGAGCATTGCTGGGGTGCAGGAAGGGATGGGCAGTAGCTTGTCCCTAGGATTTTTGTAGCCAACTGTAAAAATCCTTAGGGAGCAGGGCCCCCAAAAAATTAGCACAATATAGGTGTTTTATAAATAAATATTTAATTCTCAGAATTCTCTGGGTTGTACAAAATGGAATGTATTCTAAACATTTCCTAGAGCATCTTTGAACCTTCCTAATAAGGATATCGCCCCAAAATACGGGGTGCATTTTGTCTATTCCTAACATCTTCTGAAATGCCACCCTTGTCCAAGGATGTGTTATTGTAGGGTCTCTCACTCAAGTGCTTATACTGAAATCCACTGGTCTTTTGCATGCGTTTACATTTTTCCTATCTTGCTGTTCTCATTTGGGAAGGCTGAAAGGTTCCCTCTGCCCCACCACGGGTCAGCAGAGCAATCTGATTAAAAGCATCAGAGTTTAAGAGAGGATATTTTTGGGGCTTATCAGCCTAGAAAATGAATAGGGATAGAGGCAGTAGCAGGGGCAGCACAATCATTGCTGAAAGGCATGAGACTAGGTTTGCTAAATATTTAACAAAAGTTGGAGCTGGTTTTGTTTTCTCTTTCACTTGTAAATGGAAACTGACATTTTAGTGATGGCTATGATAAATACGGCACCCATCTAAGTAATGTAGCTGGTTTTCATTGCTGGTCACCTTTACAGGGACACGATCAGTTTAAAAATCATCGTCTAAACGTCCTCCTTTCTTGTATTGTGCTATAAACACTGTTGGTGCTTAACGAATTCGTAATAAGAATATTTTAAAAATCAAAGTGATCTTGAATTTATGTGGAGCATTACCAGGGAAAGCTTTTAAAAACAAATGTATTTCCCCCACTCCCCTCTGCCCCTTATTAGTGCTGTTTAGCTTTTGCATTATTTTTGTCTTGGACAAGGAAAATAGACTACTCAGCTTCACTGTCTGGTTTTCATGCAGTAGCCAAATGTTCCAATATTTGGGTGGCTGTTACGATGGGGGACCATTTAAATACAAACAAGCAAAACCCGAAGGGGGGGGGGAAATCAAAGCAACACTTCTCTGACCTTTCTGTTTTGTAAACAGATTTGGGATTAGTTACAAATCCTACATATTGGACCTAAATTGACCTTTAAAATGGGCTTGTTCCAAGTATACGCAATAATTTTCCCTGTCTTTTGGTTAGTCAGCGGCTAGGAGAGCAGGGACCTGTTGTGCCAACTGCCAGACAACCACCACTACCTTATGGCGACGTAATGCAAACGGAGACCCAGTTTGTAATGCCTGTGGACTTTACTATAAATTGCACAATGTGAGTATTTGCTTGTCTTGTGTGTCTCTGCTTGCTTAGCTGGGATTGATGCTTTAACTGGATGGCATGCACTGGCCTTTTATTGGTTTCAGGTTTTTTTTCCTCCCTCCCAGGTTCCCCTGGGGACTCAGAGCCATTCTTTGTTGGCATAGTGATGCTAAGTTCACTGACATTACAATGTATTAGCTTGGCTTCTAAAAGCTTGGGCAAATCAGGCAAAATAGAGTTACAACACTAGTTTTAACTAAGCATGTTGTTTGCGCTTTCTCTCTCCAGCAATGCAGAGGCCATTTGAAATGGATTCTGTGCAAAGGTTAATCCCAGGGGGAGGTATCCTCTGTGCAGAATTGTCAAGTTTTTTGTTTGTTTGTTTTTAATAGTAAAGATTGTATTTTTTTAAAAAAAGAATGAATTTGGAGCAGGAATCATTCAACACATTAGAACATTATTTAAAATGTAAGTAACTGAGGTTGCAGCTTTCCTAGGAAGAGACCACTCCCATTTTAGAAGTGAATTCAGGTCAGTGTGTGCTGCCTTGTTTGATCTCTTCTATTAGGAAATGAATGGGGGGCAAAGGGTAAGCATAAGGGAAGGATGGCCATCAGCTGCCAAATTCAGTCCAACTTGTTTTCATGTCTGGGGTTTGTGTGTGTGGCTTCATTAAATAAATCAATATAAACAAGAGAGAAACACCATTTTGTTTGGCCAGAAAAAGTTCTCTGTCCAGGAAAACACACGGGGGCTGTCCAAATATTTTCCTTTTTGCACAATAAGGTCATTTTGTCTGCATGAGCCTGATTTTCTCATTTCTTGCAGGTGAACAGGCCATTGACCATGAAGAAGGAGGGAATTCAGACCAGGAATAGGAAAATGTCCAACAAATCAAAGAAAAGCAAGAAAGGCTCTGAGTGTTTTGAGGAACTGTCCAAGTGCATGCAGGAGAAATCCTCTCCATTCAGCGCCGCTGCCCTCGCCAGTCACATGGCACCAATGGGGCATTTGCCACCTTTTAGCCACTCTGGACACATCCTACCAACACCTACTCCCATTCACCCATCTTCCAGCATCTCATTTGGACATCCACATCCATCCAGCATGGTTACAGCCATGGGATAGAACCTGAGTATCAAGAGACCCACACAGAGATTAAGAACACAGGGCTCTGTCTAAGATGACACTGAGTAAGGAAAGATTCTGCCAAGAGGAGAACATAGGGAAGGAAAAAGGGGACCTTGCGCCAATGTGGTTGAACTCTTAGGGTTGGACTAAAACCCTGCAATGATGAGTCTGCTGCAGAAATGCTTAATGGTGCCTGTTATGCACTTTGCCCCTCAGGTATAAGGAAAACGAAGAACTCACTTGTTTGATACCTGCTGGCCCAGCAGAAAGCAAAGGTGGCAGAAGCAGCAGAAGACGGATGCTGGAACTGGCTCTCCTTTCTCTGTTATTACTGTGAATATTGTAAAGAGATAGCAGCCTCCAAAGGCGGAGCAGGCTGGCTGGTAGCCACCCATACTGGATTTCTATGGTGGACTTTGTCTGGGGGAGAAGGGGTGGGAAACCAGGACAACTTTATAAAAACTTAATTTTTAAAAGGAAATCAGACACAGAAAGTCATCATTTATTTTGCTCTTGTTTTCCAAAAAGAGCCTCAAACCTTCTGACTTGCATGATTTTGTGCCTTTTTTGGGGGGTGGGGCGTCAACCCTGCTAGAATAAACACAGCTTTATAATGGGGGGGAGGGAAGTGTGCGCTAACCAGCCACCCCTTGATTGTCTTCATCAACATTACATACAAAAAGATCTGTTAGGGAAGGGATGAGAGAGAGGGGAAAACAAAGCAAAAATGTACCTGGAATATGGGAATGTAATGGGCCCAAGATGTGGATTATTTTGACGTAATGCCTGCATTCTTTTTCTTAACATGAAAGATTTTATTTAAAAAAAAAAATGCTATTCCACAAACAGCGAAATAGGACAAATCACTAAAAAAAATACACTGTAGGGAACAACTCTGTGCCAGGTGGAAGTAGCTAGAGGAGGTCTTATTCATCTGTCCCATCTAACTTCTAGGAGTCTATCAGCAACGAGGGTAAGGCAGAAAAAATCCCATTCAAACCCTTTGGAGGTTAAAGCGTTTTGTTCTGCCTTGTGGGCAGCTGTTGCTTAAGAAACAGACTAGCTGCTTTGGTAAACTCACCATAGTTTGGCTACCACATCCATGCAAAGCCAGAGCGTGTGCTATCTGTAGGCATCCAGGCTACGGCACAGTTCACACCTGGGAGTGAGGAAGGGCAGAAAGTGGATTAAGATCACTGGACAAGAGAAAGAGAGAGAGGCAATCAGTTTCAGCTTCACATACCCTTCAAATCCAAGAGGAGGCAACAGCTGAGGCGTTGAGGGACGGTAACTGTTCCAAGGGGGACAACTATTTCCCATAGCACATTTTATATCTAAAAATAAATAAATAAATAAAAAATGAGTCTCCCATTATTAAACCATATTGTACGTAAACAACTGAAAACAGCTATTGCCAATGTGAAGTGTATTCTATTGATTGTTGTGACCTGATGACTCTCATGAAAACAAGCTCCAGTATAACATATGATGTACATATTTAGCTATACTTCTGATGAAAATGCCCCAGTGAGCAGAGGGGTTTGATAATGTAAACTGCGTAAGCTTAATTCTGTGACAAGCTTTTTCTTTTTCTTTCTTTCTCCATTTTTTTTTGATCAAGCCAATTGTATCTTACTGCAAAAGTTCTGCTTAAAAACGAACCCACATAAAAATGGATGTACATTTTTTTCCTAAATAGGTAATTGAGATATTTGATAATGAAGTAAGGACCAAGCAGCCATGGAAATCCTGCTTTCCTCCTTTTTCTGGTCTGTGTAAGGTGCACTTTGTAAAAGTGGAAATAAATGAATGGGGCGGGGGAGGAGGGAATTGGTTGGGAGATGCTGTAAGAATTTTTAATTTACTGAGTCAAAATTTGGTCTTTTTACTTTTTACCTGTTACTATGGTACAGTTGTACATTATTTGTACCCAGCTCAAATTTCTGCAGGATTTGGGGGGTGATGGGTGGGGGGAAAAGGAGTGGGTTACTGATACAGTTGACAAAGTGCAATATATTGTCAGTCACTGCAGCGTAGACAACGGCAGTCAAGATTTAAATTATTTTGTACTTGTATCAGCATAAAAGTTCTGCAGTATTTTCTGTTTTTATTCTTAATTTTTTATTTTGCTTATTTTTGGATTAGTGAATTAAGTTATTGTTAATTATGTACAACATGTTTATATATTGTCTGTAAAAAGTGTATGCTTTCCTCATATTCCTTCAAGATGAATACTGCTAAAAATAATAAAATACCTTTTTTGTGAAAGCAGTTGTGCCCTGTTTCATGCAATCAAGTTGGTGTGTGTGTGTGTGGGGGGCTAAAATATTACAAGGGTGATTATGACCAGTGGAATGATTAGTTTAAAATTTGTGAGGCTAGATTATCAATATGTTTTAAAAGCTAATGGGTTTAGAGAAATAAAAACAAACTTTTGAATGTTCACATATCAAGGAGCATTCTCAGGGTTGTATGTTATCATAAGGAGTTCAATGTATTATAGACTCTAAACCAGTTTAGCACAACACCAGTGTTTCTAACAACAAACTGATTTTTAAAGTTTAAAATAATAAATCCTTTTAAAAGTGAAATTGATGCTGAAGAAGGGCAGCATTTTGCTTCAAGAATATCCAGTGGTTTGGTTTGGTTCTTTTGCTATTGACTTAAATGGGAGCAAAAGCAGGGCCTAAGTTTGATAGCCCTAGATACTGAAGTTCTGTGTCCCTAGAACAGGCAACAGAGGGGGACGCTTCCCTGAGATACTGCTCTGCCCCGGTGCCTCACCCCTGCCCTAGGGCTGCAGGACCCCACTAGGGATGGCAGGGGAGTTCAGCCTCCGGCCTGTTCGGTCTATGGACACTGTTAACTAGGGGCACAGTTATTGCTAACTGTGATGATGTGTTGGGAGGCAGGATTGGGTTTGTGTGACTGACCCCTGTGCACTAGGACTAAGGCAGTAACACATTTCACCCAGGCCACCAACCAGCTGTCACAAGGTTACAATTTTGAGGGCTGTTCTAATCCAGTTGGCTGATCCTGACATACCTAAGGCACTCATCTGGGGCCTTACAGCATGACAGGCTGAGCGTCTGCAATCCCCTTTGACTTCCGTAGGTGAGGCAAGGGGGGTCAGCACCCCTCCAGGTAAAGCAGAATGTTAAAACCAAATGAAAGATGTGCTCCTGCTCCTGCTGAGGCTGGGGGAGTTTTTGGCCCTACTTTCAGTGGAAACAGGCTAGGGTATAATTGTTTACAGTTTAAGAAAAGTAACCTTTTTAAAATGCATATATTTCCCATCAATGCTTCTTTTAATCTGCAATCTCCCCTCTGGCTCCCCAGGGAGGCCATGTTAGTAAATAAAAAATGACAGATGATAAAAAGACACTAAATTAGGAAAACTAGACAAGCACAAGTAACAGATACAAGGCTTTCCTGCATCATTTCAAGTGTTTTAGTCACTTTTCTAACTTGCTTAGCAAGGGTTAATGCAAACACCAATAAAAAGTGGTTTACGGGCACAGATACAATTCAAGTTTACTTTGCAACTTCTATTTAAAATAAAACAAGCCGACCATAAAACAGGTCTAAAACTGGGTTATATCTAGAAGCTTTTCCCTTTGAAACCATAACACACTCATCTTGCTCTGATGTCTGCAAGAATTCAGCCAGCTGATGATGGTTAGGCTGAGGGGAGAATGGGAAGAGCTAATATTATTTAAAACAACACTTTACAATTTAGAAGCACTGAGCTATTAGCTTCTATTGTTTGTAACATACCCTTGTTGTTTCTTAGGACTTGTCTACACTATGGGCTGGCTTGATGGGCAGCAATCAATCCAGCGGGGGTCGATTTATTGTGTCTAGCATAAATGCGATAAATCGACCGCCGATCGCTCTAGCGTCGACTCCAGTACTCCACCTCAACGAGAAGCACAAGGGGAATAGCCAGGAGAGCATCTCCCGTCGACACAAGGCAGCGAAGACCCTGCGGTAAGTAGATCTAAGTACGTCGACTTCAGCTATGTGAAGTTGCGTAACTTAGATTGACACCACCCAATAGTGTAGACCAGCCCTTAGACTAGGGCCTGGTTCAGTAATTGACTCTGCACAAACCAATCCCTGTGCGTGCCTTCATGGATCAGCTTGCAGAACCCAGGCCTCGATTGTAAACTCTTCAGGAGAGGGACCACGTTTCCTATTTTGTAAAGTGCATAGCACAAGAGGCTCCTTCTCCTGACTGGGGCCTTTGATTGTGACTGTGACACAAATAATAAACAATCCTGTTTCCATAAAGTGGCACTAATCTGTGAAAGATCAAAATGTCTTTCTGTACCATGATGTCTTCAGATATTTTATACAGTGAAAGAAAACAAAATAGCAGGGAATGAAAACTGAGTAAATATGTAAAGTTAGATACAAAGTATAAACACAGAGCAGATATCAAGGCAACAAATCTGGATTTAAACTCATTTCATTTCAACCGAATACTGGGGGACAGCTTCTCATTGATGGGGAGCCCTGACATTACTTGCCTTTGGTTCCCATTGTTGGGATTATTGTTTTAAGCCGTGCTTAATTGTCATGTCTCTACGGCCACATCAAAAGTCAAGGAGATTAGGTTACAGGGAGTGTTTAATGTCAAAATACAAAATAAATAGAATGGAAGCTGGAAAAGGTACCCTACTTCCTGAGATTTCTGCTCAGGCTTTTGCCTCAAACATTTTCTATTTTTAAAGATTGCTTTTTTAATGATAGCGTTTCTTTGATTTAAACTTTCCTTTCCCCAAATGACTTCACTGTTTTCCTATAGCAGCACAAAAGGGTTAATATTCATTCTCTAATGTCAAATATGGTATAAGTTATGCAAGCTTCTTAAGTATCTTGGTGACCTGTAGATGGCTACAGGAGAATTTTATTATTTACTGGCTTGCCAAACATTTATCGCTTATAACTAGAAAACTAGGAAACAGATATTAAGTCTGACGTCCTTATCTGTGATTGTATGGAAAGTTCCTACCGTACAGCATGTATATATCAATCACAATTAAACATTTCTCTATTTATTTATTTTTAAAAATTGATTTCATGTTGGTGAAAGGTGTCAGACTGACAGACCTGAATAATGAAATCGTCTCTGCCCACAGAGCAGGTTCCACATCGCCAGTGACAGGACAAACTTCCCCCACGCTGTGACCTTGACCTGGAAGGTAGGAAAGGAATTTAGTTTCCATGGTCCGTTCAGACCTCTGCCACTCTGCTGGTGTTGTCAAAAAGGGAGCCAGTCAGTGCCAACCTGTGTGCATAGATTTTGTGGTGAATTCCTATTCACTAGGAACTGGGCTGAGAACCCCGACACAGGATACAAAACAGCCATCAGGTGATAAAGTTCATTTATTACCAGCCTGGACTGGATTAGAATGCATGACCTAGAAATGAAATACTTTGTTATACCAACTCTCTGAGCCATCTGGTGCCTGCAAATAAACATTTCTAAGTGACATTAAATGGTTGTTTTTTAAGTACATTGATATGACTGAAAATAAGATTGTGCTGGATCTAATGGCTCTGACCGCAGCATCAGGATTTCTGTTCTGTGCCTATTTAGGAACTTCATTGACTTTGAATAGCCTTGAGCTGGATTCTCATCTCATTCTCAGCAGTTTTGCACTGGTGTAACTCCATTCACTTCACTGGAGATACACCAAATTAAATCAGGAGTGAGATTCCCAGAACTTTATGCAGTATTCTAGGTGCAGTCGGTGGGCCTGCTTTCTAAGAGGTAGAAAGACATCAAGAAATAAGAGGAGGAGTACTTGTTGCACCTTAGAGACTGACCAATTTATTTGAGCATGAGCTTTCGTGAGCTACAGCTCACTTCATCGGATGCATACCGTGGAAACTACAGAAGACATTATATACACACAGAGACCATGAAACAATACCTCCTCCCACCCCACTGTCCTGCTGGTAATAGTTTATCTAAAGTGATCATCAAGTTGGGCCATTTCCAGCACAAATCCAGGTTTTCTCACCCTCCGCCCCCCCCCCCCCCCCCAAACTCACTCTCCTGCTGGTAATAGCCCATCCAAAGTGACCACTCTCTTCACAATGTGTATGATAACCAAGGTGGGCCATTTCCAGCACAAATCCAGGTTCTCTCACTCCCTCACCCCCCTCCAAAAACCACACACACAAACTCACTCTCCTGCTGGTAACAGCTTATCCAAAGTGACCAATCTCCCTACAATGTGCATGATAATCAAGAAATAAGAGGGAATTCAGGGAAGGGCAGTAAAACTGAGGACAATCCTGGAAGTACTGAAATGAAAAAAAACCTACATTTTTTCCCTCCAGAAGTTCAGTTATGCACTTGTGCACCTAAATTTTGCATGCATTTCTGTGCTGGCAGTATATGCAATTATAGCACTTGCAAAACATAAAGAGCTAACTGAGATGTGTCCTAAATGATGGTGTAAGTTGCATGTGGTTAAATCAGCATCAATTGACCAAATCTTGGTCCTATTGACATGAAATGTAGTTTTGCCCTAGACCTCAATGAGTGAGGGAAAGTCTACACTTAAAACACTGCACTGGTGCAGCTGTGCTGCTGTAGAACGTTAATGAAGATGCTCTAGATTGATGGGAGAGAGCTCTCTTGTCAGCGTAGTTAATCCATCTCCCTGAGAGGCAGTAGCTATGTTGGCGGGAGAAGCTCTCCCCCCGACATAGCACTGTCTACCTGGGTGGCATAGGCACCGACTTTCTAATGTGCTGAGGGGTGCTCCTTCCCCAGTTCCGCCCCAGGCTCAAGCCCCACTCCACCTCTTCCTCCAAAGACTCACCCCATCTCTCCCCGCCCCCATCCTGCCTCTTCCTACCCCGTTCCACCCCTCCCCTAAGTGCACCCTGGCCTTGCTCCTTCCCTCCTCCCCCAGTGCCTCCTGCATGCTGCGGAGCAGCTGATCCACAGCAGGAACCAGTATGCCACAAAAGATTGGTACCACTAGGGCTTCTAAACAAAAGAGAAAAATTAGAAGAGTATGAAAAAAACCCCAGTATGACAACACAAATGAGAAACCAGTGACCTAAATATATTCTGCATATGTTTTCTCTGCATGGTTTGGTTTTTTTCACTGTAGTGTACTTCGTGAACAGCAGTTAGCTCTGGCATAAGGAAATTTAAATCTACAGGAGCTGGGCCCATTTATGCCAGGGATGAATTTTGGCTCTTGTTTCTTCCAAACATTTCTGCTCCTCACCGTGAGTCTCCTTCAGCTTCTTTAGTGGTGCCCGAGTCTGCTTTGGAGTTTGACTCTGCTTTGCATACTGGTTGCGGAGGAGAAGCCTGAGACTCTGCTATGGCAGATTTCTTTCCCCGGGGTATAGAGAGTTGAAGAATGGGATTAGGTTATCTGTTCTGGTTGTCCATCAGATCTTTATCTTTAGCCATCTCATCCATTCTCCCACCTGGCCACTCTGGCATTTTGCTCCCTATTCCAGCAGAATATTTTGCTGGAATCTTTCCAGGCTCATCCCTAGCATGGTTTCACTCTAACATTTTGAATCATTTACTACCTCCATAATATATTATTGGCCTTAATTTTGTTCTTTCCCTTTCATGACCTTGTATAGTTCTATGATAAATGCATCCACATTTTAAGGGCCACAGTGGCAGGTAGCTAGAAGGGCTACAGTGAAATTGAATAAAATAGAGCAGACTGAAGACATCCTAGAGTGCAGTCCAGGGAAACTACATGTCCCAGCATCAGTGGCTCCATCTTTAGCTGAGCAGCTTTATACAGCTTTCCTCACACCAGAATAAATGCTTTTATTGCAGAACTCTTTTCATGACTAATGTATGTTAGGAGAGAGCGTGCAATCTGGTTAGTCCAGGTGACAGAGTCAGAACTCCTGGATTCTATCAGACTCCAGCACTGGCTTGCTGTATGAGCTTAGGCAGTCACGTCACCCCTCTGTGCTTCAGTTTTCCCATTTGTAAAATAGGGATGTTAATAATGACCTACCTCACAAGGTATGTGAGTGACTTCTTATATGTCTGAGTGTCTAAGCATACTTCTGAGCAAGTGAAAACAAACAATAAATAAAAATCCATAGGATGCTTTGAGGTATTCATCTGCCAGGCACTAAAAAAGGCACAGTATTAATATTCTTAGGCTAGTCAGGCTCCTCCCATGCTTCCCCGTATAACTGTTGTACTGCCGTTAGCCTTTCTGTACAGCTGTCTGTGGCAAAAGTGACACATCAGAGCGATTAGTCATTGGAGTGTGTCAGCCTCCACCACCCCATGTACCTGACCCCCCAACTGCTCCAAACACGCACAGTAAAATATTTCAGCCCAAGCCCATTGTGAAGTAGCCCTGTCTCCATCTCCCATGCTGTCACCCCTTGACCATTCTTTCACATGAGCTGGTGGTCACTATAAAACCCTGAGCGAAAACAACATCACTATTAAATAGCACTAATTTGTCTCCAGCCTCGCCCTCCCCCACCAATTTAACGTTTAAACCAGCTGAAGTTTACAACAAATCAAAACCTCCCTATAGACTCAGATTGTCTAAATACAGAAAACAGGAAGTGAGTAACCTTCAACAGGAAATAGTTCAGCTGATGGAGGCCAAGACCCAAGGCCCAGTGCCTTTCAGGCCTGCCCGGAGCAACGCCAGACAAAGTGTGTGATCTATTGAAAGGGACACTCAGGGTTTCAGATGAGGGAGTGGCTCGGGGAAGGGCCTCTTTTATGATTCTCTTGTGGTTAAGCTGAGCCTGTTTCAAGAAAGGGGATGAGGTTAATGTCTGTGACGAACAATAGATGGGTAGATGTTGGGCTTCAGTGGTGGGGGGATGGGGGGAGGAGAACCCAGGAAGAGGGGGAGGAGGAGAAAAAGGTGACTGGAATTGAAGTGACTGCATATTGCTTCCTATGGAGGTGATAAAGTAAAGCAGTGTCAGGGACTGCATTGGGATGTTTCCAGCCTACAGGGGTGGGAAGGGTTTTTGAACTCAAGCCCAATCAGTGAAAAAGGAGGCTATTTCATTTCTTAGGCAGATATAATTTAAAAAAAAAAAATTTTTATAGAAGTCTTTTCTTTCCAGGAAGAATTCAGAAGTGATTTACAGACTATATACGTAGGGATCACATTACCCACCATTGAAATACAGCCCTCTCTGGGGTGGAACATGGCAGCTGTTTGAACACTGTACAGCAATGGTTTTTAGGAAGGGAATATGAAGAACAATGTCTCTAACTGAAACTGAAGAGGTAATTTCCGGACACAGGCTAGACTCCATCAAGTTTAAGCTTTGCTCAGATTCTAGATTCGCAACTCCCTCAGCATCACAAAAACACAAAAGAAATTGGGACACAGACACCCCTCTATCCCATCTGCTTTTCTTCTCCAGGACTGAAGAAAGCTGAGTGCATGTTATCCCTCCTTCAGATATAACCCTGCCATGCACACTGCCAACAGGGTTAATGGAAAAACACACCAGGCGTGGCAGCTGGGAGCTGGACACGTCCTTTACTTGCTCACTGTAGTCTACTCTATACCCATACTCAGATGGGGATTTCACTCTGTCCTAATCACCACTGGGTTGGAGAACCATCAGCAGCCTGGGCCACACAAAATCACGATTGAAAAAGGGAAAAAGAAAAGGAAGGCATGCCGTGACCTGTGACCTAAAGTTTAGCAATATCAAGTGGGAAAGCTGGGTTCGAGTGGTCAGTCCTGGTGCCTTGTCCCTGGGTTGGGGCTGAGGGTTCTACACAGGAAGTACACTCATCTGCTGATGGGCAGGGGAGAGAAAGGAAAGTCTCCTAGAAGTCTGGATTAGCAAGAGGGATTGGCTGGGATGATTTAATTGGGGATTAGTTCTGCTTTGAGCAGGGGGTTGGACTAGATGACCTCCTGAAGTCCCTTCCAACCCTGATATTCTATGATTCTATGAAGAGGTGGTATAGAGGGGCTCTGGAGGATATCCATCTTGAATCCTCAGCTGGACTGGAGGAAGTTTTATCATGAGGCCTCAAGGGAAGAGGGATATAATATGGGGGATTTGGAGTCCTTACAGTTCAGTCAGGAATGTGAAGATTGCTTCTCCACCTCATCCTCAGAAGAAAAGTGTTAAATATAGGGAATGGAAATGTTAATTCACAGAATAAAGTCCTCTAATCCCAGAGTGATGAGTGTCGTCTAAATGCCAAAATAAAGATAAAATGCACGCAGGATCTCTGCACTGAATGCCACATTTTCAAACTTTGATGCCTGAGAAAAATGTGCAGGAAATGGCCGTGTGCACTGGGGGATGAGGGTAGCACATTGCCGGGGGGGGGGGGGGGGAGGGAGGAAAGTGAGAGGTTAGGCAAGTTTTTGCAGGTGCCCTCTTGCATTCATTTGAATTACTGGCCAAAAGTTACATTATGTTTGAAATCCCTCCTTAAAATTCTCCCTTTGCCTTGATGCCTACAAAAAAAACTTGACAACAGTTAGGTGGCTGGTGTGCCAAGATCACACCTTATCATGCTGCCCACTGTTGTCTCATTGTTTCCTTGTAACTCCCCTGTCTGTCTGTATCCACCTGTTGTCTCTTGTCTTATATTGAGATTGTACACTCTTTGAGACAGAAACCATCTTTTTATTCTGTGTTTGTGCAGCGCCTAGCACATGGGGTTCTGGTCCTTGACTAGGCTTCCTAGCTGTTATGGTAATATAAATAATAATAATAATAGCACACAACTGTTAAAACAATAGTACACGACTGTAAAAAATAAAAGGCAGATTCTCCTCTCGCTTACACTGTTTTTTCACCACTGTATCTTTGCCAATTTAAACAGATGTCCTTCTAGTTTGCATGGGCATATCAGAGAGCAGAATCAGACCCAATACATGTGTTTCTCAGTGATTTTGTCATTTGCACTGACATGGTTTTTTGTTTGTTTTTTAACTAACAGTCAATAAATTTACGGCTGGCTGGCAAACTAGCTGGGCAGAGGAAGAGGCTCTCCAATCAGAAGGGGATTCCCTGCCTCTCTGGGGAGAATTCTGTTTTTTCCTCTCACATCAGGTTTCCCCTTTGTTCTCTAGTGGGCAGGTGTCGTCCCACTGAGATGTGGAAAAGGGCAGGCACTGATCTCATGACAGATACCCCCACTTGTAATAGATCAAAAGGGCATCCCTAGCCTGTGGGATAGTCTCAATTCACTGGGTAGTGAACAGTAGAGCTGGTTATCAGGGGCAGATCCAGGGTTTTAACTGGAGTCCTGTTCTCCAGAGGCATAATGAAAGGCAAAGGAGCCTGAAGAGGGAGGGCTGCTGACAGCATTGCCAGAAACTGCCTTTGGTCCTACAGCAATGAGCATGCTCGTCGAGCTCAGTCCCGCTAGTTACAAATGATATAAAGACTTGACCCCATCTCTACACTATGTGTACTACGTGTAACTATGTGTTACACTTTTTCTATTTGCCGTCTCCTCCATAACAGTTTTATTTTAATGGTTTCAAAGCAAATTTTATGTTGGTGAAAGGCGAGGAACTAGCAAACCTGCAGATCGGTGTCCTCTGTTTATTCCCAGAGCAGGTCTAGCACAGGCAACAGCAGGGCAAGTTTCCCCATACACACGACCTCTTGCCAACATGCCTCAACCCATCATTTGAGGGATCTTCACTAAGAACTAGAGGGGAGTTCAGTCTCCGTGGCCCAATCAGCGGTTGGCCTCCCTGCTGAGTTTGCGGCCATCTCTGGGTGTTTCCTGTGTTGTTGACACCTAGCTCATTAGTAATGGGATGATGGCAGGTTTCAGAGTAACAGCCGTGTTAGTCTGTATTTGCAAAAAGAAAAGGAGGACTTGTGGCACCTTAGAGACTAACCAATTTATTTGAGCATAAGCTTTCGTGAGCTACAGCTCACTTCATCGGATGATGGCAGAGATCAACAGCTCATTTAATTGTCTCAGAGAGTCTAAAGCAATTCTAAAGGGGATTCTACTGTGATCTAGACTAGAGCTTAGGTCTGCCAGTGTCTTGCTTCTTGGGCAAGCCACTTAGCGTCTCTGCTTTTCCCCTCTGTAAAATGGGAACAATCAATACTCGTCTACCCCTTCTCCCTCCTGGGAGTTGTACCTATTAGTTAGTTCAGGTTAGTGCAGTGCTTTGAAAATGTAAAGTCCCAAGGATTTGAGCTTGAAGCTGTGTAACTGTACCAGCCATAATAGATAGCTGAGCTTGCACACTGTGCTACATGGATGTTACTAAAGTCTGTTCCAACCCTGCTGGCCAGCAGATTGTTTCAAACAAGTTTCAGAGTAACAGCCGTGTTAGTCTGTCTTTGCAAAAAGAAAAGGAGTACTTGTGGCACCTTAGAGACTAACCAATTTATTTGAGCGAGCTGTAGCTCACGAAAGCTTATGCTCAAATAAATTGGTTAGTCTCTAAGGTGCCACAAGTACTCCTTTTCTTGTTTCAAACAAGGCACTTACTCCTACAGGAACTGTGTTAGGGCACAGACTTCTTGCACTCTCTTGTCCCTCTGCAAGTCCACGGAGGGCCAGACACAATCCATTCCATAACAAGTGGTTACATGGCACAGTAGTGCACTGATCTAGCATTTTGTAGGGAGCAAGGGCCTGACTGGGTGATGCTTAGTGTGCCTCCTTTCAGGTGCGGAGCACTCCAAGTTTCCAATTAATCAAAGGAAAGGCTAGGCACTCTGCAACTCACAGAGTCAGGCCTCAAACTCAGCCCCCATATAAATGAACACACCTACTGAAATCAACAGCAGTTGTACCCGGTTGTGCTGGGCTGAATTTCATCCCAAAAGGGCCGGAGATGGTGGTGCTGGCACAAGCAACTGTGTCAGGAAGCGTGCTTTACTTCTCTCCGCTTAGTTCCTTTTCCTGCTCCCCCCCCCAGTTCCCTTGTTATACTCCTTTTGCACTCTCCGAATATAAAATGCTTGCAAGTCGTGCTGCTCTCTCATTTGCATCCATTGTCTAGCCAATGTACTCCCCGTGTTTTACGCCTCGGGTCACATCACTGCTGAATTTGGCTCAGTGGCTTGTAGGGGACTTGCCCTCCCTTACTCCCAGCTATGTTTACCTGAATGTGGCCTAACAAGACCGATCATTTTTTTTTGCAAACCCATCTTTGTATTCTGCCCCCTAGCGTAATGTGGCCCAGCCGTTGCCACTCCTGTCTGAATTCACTGCTTCCACACTGCCGTGGCTGAGGCCACTTTCACTTTTAGGCCTGACTCCAAACAAGCCCTTGAAGAAAATAGAGAGAAATATATTTTGCAAGATTTAATATTCTCCGAGCTCTGCTGTGGACTCTTTCTTCCTCTTTTGTCATAAGTCGTGGTTTCAGAGGAGACTTTGTGGGTTTCAGTGAGTCCTTGGACACCTTGGAAAATGTTCTGTAAAAGCAAACATGCTTTCCAAAGGTTTTGGGCTCCAGCCGAGAGGTCCTGAACTCTAGCACACTGGCCCCTCCCCCACCTGGATTAGCACAAAGTCTATTTGTCATTCAGTCTTATTTTCCTTGCTTTACTAAGGTAGGTTTGTGCTGCCCCCCTATCCCTTCAGTGCCATGCACAGAAATGGGAGACTGAGCTGGATTCTCTTCCTGCACCTACATCATAGAATATCAGGGTTGGAAGGGTCATCTAGTCCAACCCCCTGCTCAAAGCAGGACCAATCCCCAATTTTTGGCCCAGATCCCTAAATGGCCCCCTCAAGGATTGAACTCACAACCCTGGGTTTAGCAGGCCAATGCTTAAACCACTGAGCTATCCCTCCCCCTCAAGAAATGCAGCTCGACTTTGAAATCCTAGGCTGAGTTAGCAGGGCTGGTAAGAACTGGTTAGAAGCACCATCAAATTACTTGCAAACTAAGCACATTTTATCTGGAGTCACTGACGGAAAATAACCATGGAACAACACAATACTAGTTTGGGAGAGTTTCAGAGTAGTTAGTTTCAGAGTATGACTCTATTTTAACTGATTCTTTAATTTCTTCAGTGGGAAGAATAATACACTACCTACACTGCACAATTCATTAATTCTATATGAATTGGCCTCTAAGTACCAAATACAGTCTGCAACGCACAACGGAATTATGGGCCAGCTCCTCTGGATGGCTGGAGGCAAGGAGAGGGATAGTTTCAGGGCAGCAGTGGTAGAGCCAGAGCACAATATGCTCCAGTGATCCTGGCAGTGGAGTGGCTCCTTGGGAGCAGTTATCAGCCATCAAGAATTTGAGCAGCCCAGAGGTTGCTCTAATGCTAACAGATTATAGGTGCCGACCCTGTGGGTGCTCCAGGGCTCAAGCACCCACCAAAAAAAACAATAGGGGGTGCTCAGCACCAATGAGCCACAGCAAGGGCAGTGGGTAAAGGAGGTTTGGAGAGGCTAAGCCTCCCCCAAAGGAGCAAGAAATGCTGGATGCAGCACAGCTCCCTTTGGAGGCAAGCTGGCCCACTGCCTTTGGAGCGGCGCTGCCAGAAGCTCCCGAGAAGTGGGGGGGCCACCGGCATCTGGACCATGGCCCTGCCCGTGCTCCTCCCCATGGTCCCACTCCTGCTTGCAATCTGACTTTCCCCCCCTGGCCCAGCCCAAACTGCACCTCTTCCCAACCCTGCTCCCCCTCTTCCCCCAAGGCCCCGCCCTTGCTCCGCCTCTTCCTGCTCCCGCTCTGAAAGCGCCCACCAGCAAAACCAAAAGTCAGCGCCTGTGTAATGAATGGAAAAGTGGTGTGACCCCTTCTCAAGGCGTGTCAAGTGCTGTTGTGGTGACCTAGTCCTTTCTGTTCAAGTTTCAGCTTGGAGCCTTGGTAATGACAGCAGGGTTGGCAGGCTGGGACACAAGAGGGGAAAGGGAACTTCCTGCGAGGTAAGATATTTAGCTGAGGAATTTACAGCCTTATGATCCCTAACTCTCACCTCCTCCCACACAGCTAAGGAAAGAAATCTCTTTTGTGAAAGTGTGATATAGGGCGGGGGGGGGGGGTGAGAGAAAATGTGAGAATGTGTGTCTGAGGTTATATTAAAGGGCTGTGGGCCAGCCCAGGGCAGTTTCTCAGAAGTCTCCTCATGCGTGTCTGGAAAGGTGGATCAGGCGGCAGAAGCCATGAAGCCGCCAACATGCTCAGGCCCCAGATGACTGCGTTTTCATGTTCGTTTGTAAAGCAACTCCCCACGTCCTTCTTCCCTCCCCGGCTCTGCCACTAATGAACCACAGTGCAGGAGCCAGACAACAACGTCTGAAGTAGAGGTCTATAAAGAGGCAAAAATGAACCTAGAGGTTGAAAGGGGCAATTATTGCAATAAAATAACCCTTCTCGTCATGAAAAGCTACCAAGCTGAGGCCTGGTCTACACTGGAAAATGAGGTCGGTTTAGCTACGTCAGTTAGGGGTGCAAATAATCCATACCCCTGAGCAGCATTGTCAAGCTGACCTAAGTCTCCATGTAGATAGCACTAAGTCGACAGAAGAATTCTTCCATTGACCTACCTCCTCCCTCTCAGGGAGGTGGATTATGTAGACCGAAGGGAGAACGCCTCCCATTGGTGTAGGTGGTGTCTACACTGAAGTGCTACCAGTGGCAGCGTAGCTGCTGCTGGACCACTGTAGCATTTAAGTGTAGACATAACCTCAGACAGCTCAGTGTCAGAGCAACTTCACCCCCCGCCCCATCAAATAAAGAGTTAATCTCTTCTCCCACCCTCTTCTGTGTGTAACTGGTGGACCTAAAGTGAGTTTTAAGCTCAGAGCATGGGCTAGTGATTTGAACAAAGAATAGGGAGCCAGGAGCTCCTGAATTCTTTCTAATTCTGGCCCTAGCATGGACCTGGGCAAGTCACTGAATCTCTGTGTGCCTCTGTTTCTCCATCTGTTAAATGGGGATAATGGTACCAACCTGCTTCCCAAGGGGCTAGTGAGGACTAGCTAATGTTTGTAAGGTACTCTGAAGATTAAAAGGGCTAAGTATTATCATCACATGGGAGCAAATTGATTGTGGATCTCTGTGAGAAAGAGATCACGAGAGAGAGCATATAATATGATGAAGGGGAGGGAAGCAGCACTGTACACCAACTCATTCATAAACATAATTTCTTTCACCCAGAGTCTTGCTGTCTAAGCAGCTCAGCCCCTGAACTCCTAGTGCATCAACTCCAAAGGCTGACTGGAGTTGTCTGCTCTCTCTTCCTCCATTTATATTTATAAGTGGGCTGAGTGCTCAGCACAGAGTAGAATAATTACATTAAGGGGAAAAAATAGATGCCAAACTCAGTTCCCTTTCTCTGCTCTTCACACCAGAGAACAAGCCTGTTCTCCTTTCACATGGGGCCTGGGAGAGCAGAATGAAGTGCAGGGTGGGCTGAAACTGGGCCGCTCTCCGCTCCTTCGTGGGCAGGAGGGATCGGCATTGCATCTGGAGACAGCCCCTTCCTTTCACACAGCAGGAACCCAAGAGGCTAGTGGGCCTACAACCCTGACAAGGAGAAGGCTTGTTTGAGGGAAATTAAGGGAGGGTTCTGGCTGCCAACAGCCTGACACAGTCACCCGCAATTCACCTTTAATGGGGTCTTTTTAGCATCTGTTACCAAAATAATGGGGACAAAAGAATGAGCTATTTATCACTATCTCCACCCACCAAATTACCCTGTGTACCTGCAGGGCCCATGCTGCTGCCCTGCTCTCCTTGGAGCCTACTCAGGAAGCCAAGGAAGAGCTAGAGGTGGGAGGAAGGCAAATAGGAGGGAAAGGAGAGAGAGCCCTGGTGGGCACTGATGGAAAATCTCATTTGTTTACACCTGCTGCTGTTTCAGTGTTCATTAACACCAAGCCACATCATCATAAGGTCTGGCTTAGTCCTGCCCTGTACCATGTGCAGTGCACCCTCGTTGCCTTTGTTGGGAGTTACACCTCAGGGCACAATGTGACAGTGATATAGCTCTTATAGCACTATAGCCCAGTGAATGGAAACGGGTGTCCACGTCCCCTAGGACCTAGCTGGCTCAGAGAAGCCTAGCCTACATTTTCAAAGCATAACAGGCACATTAGGTAGTTAATCCACACGACCCTCCTGTGAGATAAGTGACCTAAGTATAACACGGCCATTTTCCAGAGAGGTCAAGTGACTGGCCCCTGCCCACCCAGTCACTAGCAGAGCTGTAGGGCTTAGCACTGAGGAGTCCCTGGCCCCAAGAGCTCTAACCACTAGGCTGTGCTGCTATTAAAGTGAAGGACACAACACTCTGGGATAAAAGAAGAACTAAACTGAACCTTTGCCCTGAATGCAAATTAAACCAAGTGGCCTTTTTTCAAAAGGTGCAGAAAAGTTTGGTTGTGCTGAAGAGCACAGAAAAGGGCTTGTGGGAGTTCCTGGATGGACAAGGAATTCCTGGGAACTACTAGAATAATCGAATCGTAGGATTGGAAGGGACCTCGAGAGGTCCTCTGGTCCAGTCTCTTGCACTCATGGCAGGACTAAGTATTATCTAGGAGTAGGTTTGGAGCTAGGGATTCAAATTTGTCCTTCCTGAAATATGACTGGATTCAGATTCACTCCTCTTTTCTGGCTGATTCATGGAAAAAAACCTATCATTTTTACCTTGGATATTTTATGTAAAATAAAAGAACTTTAGTGAAAGAGAAGAATTGGTTGAAAATGTGAGAATAATAGGGAAGCTTGGAACCAGAGACCATGAACTACATGAATTCAGCATAGCAAAGAATAAAAACCACATAATACAGCAGAATAAGGGAAAGTAAATGATGGGGAATTAAAAATCTTGTGAGTAAAGTGCAATGAGAGGAAGTACTGAAATCCACCAGTGTAGGAGGAGGCCGGGAGTCCTAAATGGCACAATAATTTATGCTGGATAGGGAAAAAATGAAGAAGAATGCAAGAAATAAGAAAGCACAAGGGCTGCTAAGAGATCTAAGGATTAAAAAGAAAACCTTCAGTGGAAATGGAGAACAGGGGAGGCAACCAAACAAGAATATTCAGTCAGTTAAAGCTTGCAGGGAAAAGATAAGGGCAGCAAAAATGCAGAATGAGTTAATTATAGCCAAAGGGATTAAGGAAAATGAGAGGCCTTTTACAAATATATCTGAAGAAACAGAAGTACTAGGTAGAAGATGGGTCTGTTAATAGGTCAGAGGAAGAGATGAAAATAACGAAACAAGTAAGGCCATTTGTAGTACGGACATCTTCCCATTAGGAACTGGTCTGAGACCCCCAAAGCATTTCACACAAGCCAACAAATAGTTGTTAGACTATTGTGACTTTCATCACCATCAATCCAGACTGGTTTCAATCCACTGACCTAGCGGTGCAAGGCTTTGTACCCCAGTACCAATCCACAAAGCTACCCAGCCTTATGCTTTGCTAAATTAAATTAATAGGCAGCAGGTTTAAAACAACCAAAAGTATTTTTTCATACAATGCACAGGAAACCTGTGGAATTTATTGCCAGAGGAACTTCTTGTCTTGAAGGCCAAGACTATAACAGAGTTCAAAAAAGAACTCGATAAGTTCATGGAGGATAGGTCCATCAATGGCTATTAGCCAGGATGGACAGGGATGGTGTCCCTAGCCTCTGTTTGCCCGAGGCTGGGAATGGGCGACAGGGGATGGATCACTTGATGATTATCTGTTTTGTTCATTCCCTCTGGGGCACCTGGCATTGGCCACTGTTGGAAGACAGGAACTGGGCTAGATGGACCTTTGGTCTGACCCACTATAGCCGTTCTTAAACATGAAACCATTTAAGCCGTTCTTTATGTTCTTAAACATGAAATGACAGCATCAAGGCAAGCTATGGACACATGGCCCAAGCACTGAGCAACTCTCCCTGTGTAGGGCTGCATCCATAGCCTATAGAAGTCAATAAAAGTCTTTTCATTGACCTTAATGGACTCTGGACCGCCGGGCCTTAGCTACCCAGAGTTCTCACAGTAAAACAGTGTTAGGTTATTAAGGAAAACAATGGAAATTGCTTTAGAAGAAATTGCACTGTCCATTCACATCTAGAAGGGTTAGGTGAAGGGAAAGGTCCTCTGGGGTGAGTTACTCCCATCAGACACCTTCCATATGTCCTGCTTGGAATGGGTCTTGGAAGAACTGTCTAGTGGTTAAAGCACAGCAATGGGCCACAGAGGATTTGGGCTCTCTTCTTATCTGTGTCACTGACTCAAGGTACGTTTACACCACAGAGACTACACTGGCATAGCTAGGTCCCTGTAAGTATGCTGGCATAACCCTGCAGGGACACAGCCTACACCAATGGAAGGGTTTTTTCCATCAGTGTAGAAACACCACCTCTGTGACTCATGGTAGCTATGTCAATGGAAGTGTTCTTCTGTCAACATACCTGCATCTACACTGTGGGTTAGGTTAGCATAGCTACATAGAATCATAGAATATCAGGGTTAGAAGGGAGCTCAGGAGGTCATCTAGTCCAACCCCCTGCTCAAAGCAGGACCAATCCCCAATTTTTGGCCCAGATCCCTAAATGGCCCCCTCAAGGATTGAACTCACAACCCTGGGTTTAGCAGGCCAATGCTCAAACCACTGAGCTATCCCTCCCCCCATATGCTCAGGGTGTGTGTATTTTTCACACTTCTGATCGACTTAGCTATATCAATCTAACTTTTAAGTGTATCCAGGCCTTACTGTCACTTGGCCAAGCTAATTTTCTTCTCCACCTCAGTGTCCCCATTTGTAAAATGCAGATAATAATAATAAACCTTGATAACACACTTTGAGATCTGCAGGAAACAGCGGAGATGGGAGTGAATGAGAACCAGCCACAGTCTGCGTTTTGCTGTATAGTGGGCCAGGATTCAAACTCCACAAACTTTAGGAAAGTTTGAATTTGGATTATAAATCTTCAGGCCAAGTGCGTTTGGATCTGGTCTTTTGTTTCTGCCCATTACAGAGATAAAGTCTGGCTCCAGATTAAGGGTCTTGATACAGGCCTATTTGCTGGACAGTGCAATAGCAATATCATCAAGTATTATTTTAGCAAAAAAAAAGAGGCAAAAATTAAACACAGTTGTCAGAACATGGAAGCTGTTTTAAACCCAGCCTTTCACAGGAGAAGGAGACAGTACCCTTTCTGGATTCAGTGGGTGTGTTCTGTATGCTACTGCTGTCTTTGTATGAATAGACATACCCTCAGGCCACCCCCTGTGTGCTTGGGACTCACAACCCGAAACAAAGCTCAGGCTGTATTGTCCCAGGAGAGAAGGTGCCAACAGGTCTGGCTCTGTTTACTACACGGAATAATGTTGCTAATGTGGCAATGAGGGGCTGTGATCACTGCTGGGGTGTTGGCCTTTTGTCCTCCCTCCCAGCTTTGAGAGGCTTTCCTTTCATTCCTGCCGCCTCCTCTTTCTCCCTGCAATTCTCAGATCTCTCCTTCTTCTCCTCTTCAGCTTGACTTCGAAAGTTTTATTTTCATCAGATTGAAAAATGGTTCCATTTCGCTGGAGAAGTCAAGGATTGTTTTTACAGTCAAAACCAGAACCAGCTGGTGCCAGCTCCCAAGTCCAGGGACCTCCCTGCATCTCACCCATGGCTAGGATGAACAGCCAGGATATGACAGGTTTCAGAGTAACAGCCGTGTTAGTCTGTATTCGCAAAAAGAAAAGGAGGACTTGTGGCACCTTAGAGACTAACCAATTTATTAGAGCATGAGCTTTCGTGAGCTACAGCTCACGGATATGAGTGGGTCACCCTCATAAGTCCCTCTTCTGGAAGGCAGTATCCAGAAGAAAGATGTTGCAGCCAGTCAGCAGTTCTGATGCTAACTGTACCATTCCAAGAGATCCCATTCTCAGGACTAGAACTACAAACATGCTGGCAATTTTCTCCAACATATCTCCATTTACAGGGATATTTTCATCTTTCCATTGAATAATTAAAAACCCTGTCTTCCCACATAGCATGATCTTTCACCAAGATCCAATCTGAAGTCAGAACTTGGATTTTAATAACTTTATCAAGATAAAATGGCAAACCCCAGGTGAGGGTCACTTGCATGTGTAAACCTTGTACAGATTTGTGTGGTTATAGATGCACACTATTGTCTCAGCTATATGTGCAAACAGCTATCTATATATCGAAATACTGTGATGGTATGCGCAGATGGGTAAGTGCATGTGGAAATGTAGTCATCTGAATGCATGCATTATTACCGTACTGAGGTTGTGTGTGCAAGCTCTGGATATCTGACACTGCAGCTTTTATTTCATCACGGATCCTATGTACATCAGAAAACTTAAAAATAAGTAAGCTGGTTAATAGATCCCATCAGATTATATGAGTTTCACATCATGTGTCCAAATAAATACATTATGTGGTTACTATCTTCAACATATGATCGAACAACTCTGTTGTGTTATCTTTTTCACCTTCTTTTTTGACACCAAAAGGTATGAAATCACAAATGAAAGGCAAGGTTGCAAAACCATGTGCTCCTGGTAAAAGGAGATGTACCTGATCCATCCTAGGCCTGCCCCATGCTCCTAGGCCTGCCCCATGCTCCAATAGGGGGTGTTGATGTTCCCAGTAGGATGAGCGTTAGGATGTCACATCGGCTTTGGCGTCTCCAGGTTGGGTGAGGCAGGATGTCACAGGGTCTGTAAGAAAACAAGATGAATTTTCAGTTCCCTTAGTCCGGTGAGTGGGATCTATGTTTAGCACATATTGCTGATGGTGATGGTGGAGATCACTTATGGGGGATGTATCTATTTTACTGTCTCTTGTTATGCTCTATTTTCTGGCTCTGCTGTATTACAGGAGCACCTCTGCTTTCCCTCTCTTGTGGCTCAAACTTGTGCTGTAGCTCCCCGTATTTCCTATCTCCCTGGTTCAGCCCAGCCTGTAGCATTAAAAGAGTTCCCCTGCTTTCCCATCGCATGCTGTGTGTGCCACCCCGCAGATCAGGCTCAGGCTGCAGCATGCAGTGCTCCTCTCTTCTTTTCTGCACATTTTGAGCATTGTCTTTATAATTTCCAAACTGCTCAGACAAGAATCTCTTTGGCAATTTGAAAAGAAGAAGAGGTGTTGGGAAAAAGGAGAAAGCACCCAAGCCAAGAACCATCAGCTGCAGCAGCAGCCGCAGCAGAAGGCAGTGCTTTGAATAATCTCATGAATCAGCCAGGACATTATCTACAGTGAAATGCCTGGGAAGGGGTTTCCCATGTCCTGCTCTGACCTGGAAGGTTGAATGCATCGGGCCCTGAAGGGCATTTTGATTACCAAAGACAAAAGCTAAATCAGAAGAAAATGGTATTTTATTTAACCTCTGCATCAAGGGGGCCAGTGACAGAGTCACAGAGATAATACCATGGGATTCAGAACAGATAACTCAGCAACATATGGGCTTTTATTAAAGCAGCATTTACCACCAAAAAGCCAATTGCCCCTGACATGCTGTCAGTCACTTTCAGGGACTGAGTGTGGAGAGCCTAACACAACCCAGGCTGCTCCTACAGGACTGCAGATCATTGTGATCACAGTGTAATGCTTTGTGTGAACAAGGAGTTTCCTTCTGAAAGAGGATAATTACTGCATCTTCCTTTTATACAGTGCCTTTAACCCCAAAGGCTTTATGGGACCACAGGCCAGAGCCTGAAGCCCTTATTCAGTCAACGCTCCCAGTGACGTCTTGCTGAACCCTGCTTCAATGAGAGCTGAGAGCTTTCAGTGTCTTTCAGGATCAGGCCATTAGATTGCAAGCTCGTTGGTTCAAGGATTATGTGTTGCTTTATGTCAGAGGTTCCCAAACCATGGCCCGGAGAACAATTGCTGGTGGTCTATGGAGACCTGGTGGGTCATGTAGACCCACTGACTTCAATGGACTTTGGACCAGACCCATGGTGTATCTTTCCTACCTGGCTTGAATAAATTATTTTAATGACAACTACAAACACTTCCATTAAACACTTTTCCATTAAAGAAGTTGCTGCAGTTATCACAGAGATGCCATCTGATCAGGAATGGGAGAATTGATGAGGTCCAGGCAATAGTGAATGGGGGGTGAGGTGACCCATAGTTCAATCTCTCTATGAAGAATGTGAGAGTCCCCACCCTAAGCTGTGTGGAACTCTGAACACATTGATGACAACAAACAAGTACTATTTTTTCTAATTCTTTTGCTAAACACAGCCTTCCACTCAACAACAGCCTCCTGTTCCCGCCTTTCTCTCTCCTAGTTTTCAACAAAACTACAGAAATAATTTGGTGGATCAGAGAACCATAGAAATTATAGAGATAGAAAAGGCTACTTTATCCTGGCAATCGTTCACTCAAAAGTGCAGATTTCTTCCCTGCACGATTTTTCTCTAGTGCTTTGTCATGAAGGAGTGTTGGTGTAGACACTCTGTTGAGACAATATCTGCCACCTATTCTCCATGAGCTGAAGCATCTCCTGTTACTTCCTACTGCCAGAGATGGTTCCTTTGCAGTAGAATTCCACCTGATGTGGTCACTGTATATTATGTCTAGTCCTGGTCTCTCAAATGGAGAAAAAAGGAAATCCTCATTTGCATTCCAATACCTTATTGGCCAAACACTGCTCAGATGTTGAAGCAGGGCTATGCAATTTTTATTAATATTTGAATACCTAATAGTTTGGAGGCTGATCTAAACTTCTTGGGTCTGCAGCACTAGGACACAACTCTTGAGACAACAGGCTTTCTTATGACAACTCCGGGACTTCCTGATTGACCAGCTATACTCCATGGAAAACTTTTCTCATGTTATTTTGGCACTTTCAATTTTTTCTAAACCAGGAAGCACAGAGTTGTGCAAAATGAATGATTATTTTTGTAATGATCAAAAATTTTTGAACCTGCAATAGGGTTTGTGTTAGGTTTTGGGTAAAGAACTGGTTCTGTTCTTAAAAAGAAAAGGAGTACTTGTGGCACCTTAGAGACTAACCAATTAGTCTCTAAGGTGCCACAAGTACTCCTTTTCTTTTTGCGAATACAGACTAACACGGCTGTTACTCTGAGTTCTGTTCTTAGTGCATCTGAGGAGATTCATCTGGACCTAGTAGTTTCTGGATATTTTGGTGGCAGATATGTGAGAGGCATCAATGCATCAGTCTCGCTGTGTAAAATATCTACAGCACAAAGAGATCCACGGGGAGCATGACCCAAGAAGTCAAAACAGGACCCTTTACATTTTCCACTGCCACCAAACCTGTTTGACTGAATTACAGGTTAAAAAGGCATCATGTCTGTAACTGTTGGGCTTTAGCAAGCATGTCCTTTTCCTTAATGCAATACCCTGCTCATTTCTTTTGCAAAGGAACCAAAGACTTCTCAGGTTTATCATAAAGTTGTAAAAATTTTATTTACCCCATATTTCCTGCTGGGTTATTTATGAGGCATTTTGTCAGGTCTCATAAAGCTGCCTAGTAAAATATATTTTCTTACAAAAAATAAATAAAGTAATTCGTGCGAGACATCTTGGGAGCCAAGAGGACAGAACTGATGGGATGCACACACGCTCGGACCCCAGGAGAACAAAACAAAAAGAAAAGAAAAGGTCAGGCACCGTTCTGTCCTATTATTAAATAACAGCTTTGGAGCTAAATTCTGCTCCCACTGATATCAATGGAAGTTTGCCCTGGAAATGCAGAATGAGAGAAGACCCATCTGCCACAAAATTAAGATTCCAGAAAATGTTTTTGAGACGCATCAAGGTGCCCAGAAACTATTGTTTCTGCAGGGTGCATTTTTCTCCAGAATATTAAGGAATAGACCTAGTTCACCCAAAAATGGGAGGGAATCTTCATTCAAAACTTGAACCAGGATATTTAATGCTCAATGTTTTTAATCTTTTATTTAATGTAGTTTTTATAATTGTGTGTGTGTGTGTCTCTTTATGTCCCCAGTGGAACCACTGAAATACTGCAAGCAAAGGTATTCTTATGGTATGTCCAACATGGCTATAGGGCTTTGAATTCACCTTTATTTGGCCTTCTCCAATTCATTGTATCACACACTTACCACTCCCAAAACACGGATCACCTTAATGTGGGGGTGGAGAAGCAGAATGCAAACTCCAGACCCCCTTCTTAGTGGCACGCATTCTACCTCGGACTCAAGCGACACAGCCCAGCAGGTATGTTGCACCTGGCATGTACATTGTACATTCAGCAGCACAGTAGGGGTGTTGTACCTGGGATATGTCAGGAACAGGGGGGGAAAAAGAGAGAAAACTGGCAAGGGCTATTTAAAGAAAAGGGTGGGGGAGGGGGAGAAAAAGCAGGCAAGGGTCTTTTTGTTCTGTGTTTGTGCAGTGCCTAGCAAAATGGGGTGCTGGTCCTTGACTGGTGCCCCCGGGTGTTACCACAATACAAATAAATAGACAAACAAAACCAACAGAATGTGATAAAGAGTCAAAGTGTTAGATTTACCAAGGCATTCAGTTGTCTAAAGATACAGACACACATCCAGTGGGACTCACAGAACCCCCTAAGCAGGTTAGGCACCTAACTCCCATTGCAGACATAGGCGCATAAATACCTTTGTGAGTCTGGCCCAAAGGCTACTTAAGCAGTTCACACTGAATCCCTTCTTTTCACACCCCCATCTGCATGTTGTGTCTTTAGAACTTAAGCTCTGTAGGGAGGAACCTGCTTTCTTACATTCTTGCAAGACTTCTAGAACAGATTGGGATCCTATGTAAATCAGTCAATAAACAACAACAACGGTCAGCAATGCGGCAAGCACTTTCTACCTGGGACGTACCTGGAACACATTCCGCAGTACAACTGCTCTATTTAACCTGGGTTGTTCTCAGTACACTTAATGACCCAGCAGGCGAAGTGCAGCTGGACGTACTTGGAACATTTATTAGCATTCGAGAGGTAAACGTCATCAGATTTTCTTGGCATAAAGTAACTCAAATCCAGAATGGGAGCAGAGGAAAGGAGAAATGTATCCTAAAGAATCTCTAGAGAGCATTCTGAGTCCCGAGGGGTAGAGATGGGGAAAGAGAATAATTTTTACTCCAGCTATCACACAAGCTCTCAGGGAAATTCCTTCTACAGCTTAATTCAATTGTTAAAGAAAACACCTGTGTCTCTCAGCTCGCAAGAGGGTTTTGGAATCCTGACACGAAGCTCAGCCATCTGTTCTGGTCAAGGACTGACAAAAAATGGCTGCTTTAGACTCAATGCAACCGGGAGACTGGCAGACATGTGGCAAGGCCGTATTTGCACTAGTGGGACAAATGGTGTTGACATTAACTTGCAAAATGTGAGTCAGCAGGATATTAGGATACTAGTTCTGATGGCTGAGCAATGTCACCTAAATAAAGTCTGGCTAAGGCATGTGCTAAAAGACCTCTGCATTCTACTCAATCCGTTGTGATTCGTGGGATAAAACCCTGAAAAGTGTATCTCAAAGCTCCAGTTCCTACAGGCATGTTGCTAATCAGAACAGCTGTTTCTTGAGTTTGAAAGTTGTCATCAACACTGTGCCTAGAAGAAGCAAATGTCAATTGAGGCAGATAAGTTAATCAGAGAAGTGCAATGACCCACAATGGTATCTCTGCAAACTGCCACAAGGGCTTGCCTATACAGTGCCGGCAAAGCACACTGGAGAGGTGTGATTTGTAACGTGTTGTGTGCTAACTGCCCCGTGTAGACTCTGTTGGCATGCTCTAAAAGTTCCCTGGGTCATGTTAGGACTATGCTAACATGAATTAGGTACCTCTTAGAGAATACCAGCAGGGTCCACATGGGGCAGATAGAGAGCAACATGTTAGTGTGCTTTACCAATCACACCCCTCTGGCACACTTTTCCATGTCATGTAGAAAAACCAAATCAGATGAGCAGAAGACAAGGATGAACACTCGTCTTGTTTGTAACAGAATGTGCTGTTTCACTCTTCTCTCACTGCCAGTTGGCATCAGCACCAATTAACTCCCATCAGTGCTAAGATACTGGTTATTTTGAGCCAAATAGGACCCTCAGCTGGGGAAGATACTGGTGACATTTATTACAGTTTCAGAGACCACAGCTGAGGGTCCAGGCTTTCCCACCACACTAGGAGAAGATGAAATTCTTTAATTTGTTTGTTCGAGTGGAACTCATATAAAAGAGGATTTGAGACGCTGAGGAAGATTTAGAATGGATTCTGACCATAAGCTGTGTTTCTGTGCAGCATTCCATGCATTCAGAATGGTCATTCCAGCATCTATTCTGGTGATTCCGTCCTCAAATTTTAGAGCCCTTTTACTTGGCCATGTGGAAGGGACCAGGAGACCGTGTTTACCCCACATCGAACTGTAGTGCAGGCTCATCTGGGATTAATGGGGTTGAGACTTAAAAGAAAATCTGTCCTCATTCTGAGCAGAGTAACTTGGATAGACATGCAGACGCTGCCTCATCCTTTGTAGTTGGACGTTTTGCTGAACTGAAACATTTCAGGAGCACCTAATTGTAGAAAAACTAAATAACTACAAAAAGAAAAGGAGTACTGGTGGCATCCGATGAAGTGAGCTGTAGCTCATGAAAGCTTATGCTCAAATAAATTGGTTAGTCTCTAAGGTGCCACTAGTGCTCCTTTTCTTTTTGCGAATACAGACTAACATGGCCACTACTCTGAAACCTGTCATTATAAATAACCACAATAAAGCCAGATTGGAGGGTAACTTGTACAGAGATGGATGGAGCACAATTTATATAGTTTAGAAAAGAGAAGATTCAGGAGGACATGATGGCATTTCTTCCTTTTAAGGAAACAATATGTATGAAGGGGAATTTATTTTGTTTCTGAAGATGTTTGGACAAGGACTCGTGGCTAAAAGCTAAGGAGTTTAACCTTGGACTAGAGTTTAGACGAGAGGTTAAGAAAAAATCCTACAACTGGGAAATGGAGCCGACAACCTAGGGAGGCAATTAAGGCACCATTACTCCAGACATTCAAGAACAGGGCAGATATGACATTTGTAAGAATGATGGATTAATTGGAGGCATGGTGCTGGTGAAAGTGTGAGAATTATAGTGGGTGATCCTAGTGGTCTTTTCTGGTCCAGTTCTCAGATGATATAGGAATCATACATCAATGGTACCTGGACTCACAGAATTTGTGTTACAAGTTCTCTGACAGACACCTATCTGAACAAAGTGAACCTCTGTGATATTTTCCCTGGTTTTCTTGTCTTACATACTGTTTTTGTCGCACACACACTTTATCATGATGCTCATGACGGACTCCTGTC
The DNA here is from genome assembly GCF_965140295.1 of Lepidochelys olivacea. Classification (NCBI taxonomy): domain Eukaryota; kingdom Metazoa; phylum Chordata; order Testudines; family Cheloniidae; genus Lepidochelys; species Lepidochelys olivacea. Next base: position 23,848,693 of record NC_140417.1, on the reverse strand, counting down.
ACTGTTTCACAACTCATGGTAATGGCTACATCAAGGTTAGATTTTGGGTTTAGATTTGAATGGTGAAAATTTTATGGGATTAGCTGTTTTCATGGGGAATGCCACCATTTGGGGCTGAAATCACATGAGAATAGCTGTTCTCATGAGATTTATTCTACATCTGAATCTGAACTGGAAAACAGGTTCCTTCCAACTTGGGGTCCAGCCAGAGCCAGCGCTAGGTTTAAGCAGGCCAAGCAATTGCTTAGGGCCCCAAGCAGCCAAGGGGGTACCTTATTAATTATTAGTATGCGTTTGTGGGGGAGGGAGAGGAATATTCCTTCTTAGGGCCTCCAATTTGCTAGCACTGGGACAGGATCTAACCCAGGATCAAAACTACAGAGGTGAGTTCAGATCTGGAGATTTGAATTTGTTCCCCATTCTGTGATACTCAAAAGAGGTTCAGATTCAAGGTTTGGGCTTTGACCCATATCTAATTTCAACAATTTCCACTAATTTCTCCTTCCAATATAATTTACTCAATATTCTCGTTAAACGCAAAACATGTGACCCAAGCCTCTGGCTGGATCTGGTGGAGATGCCATTTCCTGACGCGATCCATGATATATATATCTCAGAACTGTGCTAGATGTTAAAGGTTTTTGGAAGGGTGTCATCAAGGCTCTCAGCAAAAGGGTGAGAGAAAAGGTGGAGATTCAGATGGCTTTTTCTTAGGTCCAAAACATGCAACGATACTGGCTTCTAAACAATACCTGGATATGGAACAAACCTCTCTGATAAGGATAAAGAAATATATAACCAAACTTTGGAGGGACAAAAACAATTTCCCAACATGGACGTCTGGCTACCTGAACTCTTAACAATGTCATCTTTTTGATGTAAAAATATATACATAAAAGGACAGGACTTATTTTGCCACCTGGCACTCTTCTCATTTAAGCAGAGAGACAGTCAACAGAGGATGAATGTGGCCAAATCTGCGAGTCCATGGCTTAATATACATACGATAGGTGCATCTGCAGAAAAATTTTAAAAATGAAAACTGAGTGTTTCTGGTGAAGCAAGAAGACCCAATTTTGGAAAGTAATCAGGGAACTTAATAAGGTCCATAGATAAACACCAAAATGTCTAGAAGCTTATCTGAACCTCAGGTCTGGCTCATTGTCATCTGAGAGACCCTGCAAACATTGACAGTGTGGCCCTTTTACCCTCAACAACATAGTGAAAACCACATCCACTTTAATCTGTGCTTCCATTGAGGGGGCCACAAGAAACCACAGCTTCAGGGAAGGCAGGTGCCTTGGGTCAGACGTACAAATTTGTATCCAACCCTTTTACTTCTGCAAACTTGAGCTGTAAAGCAGCCTCTTTTGTGAAATTTACAGATCTTCCTAATTCCAGGGTGGCAGTGGACTAGTGAACTGAGCATGGAGTTGAGAGCTAGGAACTCAAATGCTAATCCTGGCTCTACCAATAACTTGCTGTGTAGCCTTGGGCAAAACATTTAAGGTCTGATTGTTTAAAAGGCTTCAACCCAGCCCATGAAGTTTGCAGGCACAAATGACAGTATTTAAGCATCTAACTGCAAATCAAGTAGTTAAATAAGTAAATGCTACCTGGTGTAGCAACAATTAATTGTGGGCCTAATTTGTACAAACAAATCAGAGGCTGTATTTCAAAATTTGTCTTTTAACCTCTCGGTGCCTTTGTCTCCTCAACTTTAAGGAGATGGTACCTCAACAGGGTGGTGTTTACCAAATTTTGTGGAGGTATAAGGTAGGCCGCATATATTCCAAGAACAGACCTTCTGTTGACATATTGGCATTTCTGCCAGCCAGATGAAAATTAAAAAATAAGGAAGGAGTGGCAATCAACCTTTTTGAACTCCAGAAAAGATTTAGTTTTTGTCCTGAGGGAAGATTTGACTCCGTTTGTATTTCCTTTGCATTCATTTGCCAGCCCTCATTCTCACATTTCTTCACCTCTCGCCACAAAAATTACAGGAGTCTAATCTCCATCACTGGATAAGAAATGCCTGGTTAGCTGTGTTTCCAAGACACAGAAACAGCAATCTTTCTACTCTTTAACATCAATAACACCAGTTATTCTCCCAAAGAATTATTAACAACAATCCCATTGCTATATTTACAAAGAAGCAGGGCTATTCTTAGAAAAAAACACAAAAAAAAAGCCATTTTATTTAGTTTTCTTGGCAGTTATACAAAAATGTAAGGAATGTTGTCAGTTAAAAACATCAAATCCCTAACACAAGCCTGTAAGAGCTTTCCTAATGCATATTTACAGTATAGAAAACAACCACTTTCCTGTGTTGTAGAACAAACAAGGACCATACACTCTTCCACTCAGCTGTTGCTGAAGCCTGGACATTAAGTTTGACACAGAATGCTGCTCTTAATGGTGTGGATTTGTAAACCTTAATGCTTCGGAAATGGGACCTCGTGTCACTGTTTTCTTTTTCTAAAAATAAATGTGAATTAAATTTTAGTGCTGGGGAATGGTTCTGAATTGGCAGCCCAAGGCATTTGAACAATCTGTTTAACCACAAAGACCGCTATTTAACTATGGACAGTGGCAGCACAGGCTTCTTCTGCAGTGTTCCTCAACCCTGAACCGGAGAGATCCATCTCTTTCGGTGAGACAAAATCTGCCTGCCCACTACATTCTTATTGGTAAAGAAACAGACTTCAAGGCCTATTCAGTCCTTGGCTTTTCAACTGAGACTGCCAACAATGCACAAATTAGTACCAGAGCTTTTTCTATGAGATGGCCACCTGCCCACCAGAAAACGGACCGAGACCATCCACTTATTTCACACAAGTCCGACCAAGAGACACAATGATGATAACTAGGCTGTGGAATATTCTTCCACTCTTTCATCGGAAATCACAGAAGTCCAGTCATTTGGGACTTTTGTAACTAGATTGGACAAAACTCTAGACAACATACCGTAGAGAGCAGTGTTTCACTGGCCGGCAGGCAGGTTGGATGATCTACTAGATGTTTTTCATCCTAATTCAAATTACTCTATTTTCTTTTACGCTCTATCAATCTAGTCTGGTTGGAATTGGCGGCCTAGAGAGGCAAGATTCCATAACCCAGTCCCAGTCCCCTGAACCATATTCGAGTCAGTGAACTAGAAGAAAAAGACTCCATACAGCCCATTCCCAATCCCTGAAGCAATCTAGATTCCCCAGTCATTGGTCAGATTGGAATCAATGTCCTAAAGGTGGAAAACTTCATAACCCACTCCTAATCTCCTGAACCATGCAGCCCTTTGATATTATTCCATTGACAGCTCAGAGGATTTTGCTGTTTTAAGCTACCGTGTATGAAATAAGGCAGGTCACTTTTCTATAGCCCTTTCCTTTGCAGGGCACTATGAATTCTTTCTCTAGATGTTTTGATTGGGTGCATGTTTCCCAACTTTACACACATTTTCTCTCTTTCTGTAAGAAGATGAAGAAAATTAATATGTATAAATTCATCCCTGGTCTCCACTGAATTCAGCGTTCTTAAATCAGGAAAGAATTTGACCAACTCTGCTCAAATAATATTCAGGAAGATTGTGGCACCAAATGGTGAAATCTACAAAAGATAAGCCTGGCTCCTGATTGACACTTGTCCTGGTGGTCACAGAATCATCCTCCGCCTCGGCAGATCATTTAAAAATCCTGACTTCATTTTGGGTAGGTTGCTGTGTTTTGACATCGCATTGGAACATGATGATGCTGCTCAGTTATGTTGTGATGCAATATCACTATGATGGGATGGAACACATGAGCACATCAGGATACACCGCCACTGTCGGGATGCAGCATCGCTGCACCACAATACATCATCAGAACAACCTGGCTTGTTATGCAATGTCATGACAGAAAACAATGAGAGGCTGAGACAAATCCTGAAACTGGCCCTCACTCATGCCATGGCGAAAAAAGAAAAGTAACTCCTCCTTATGGCAAATTAAACAACCCCTTGGAACTTCACAGACTTTTTCCGATTTGTGTCCTAATCATAATGTTGTGCACTCCTAGTTATTCTTTTGGTTTTATCCATCAGAGTGATCAAAACTTAAGGTGGCCTAGTGTAGAGAAACCAACTCATGAAATTGACTACACTGCAGCTGCAATGAGAAACTCCACAAGGCCTGTGGCTTCTATCCATTGTCATATAACAGTCTCATCATTGTACCAAGTGTCAATCAGATACCAAGAAGGGAAAACAATTGTCAGACAGATTTTCACAGAGCCAGCTGACTGGGCCATGGCTGCTTTGTATACTATGCCAATGCACTGTCATTTCTAATGGGGGAATTTATACAGTGTAATTATAGCAGAGATTGCTCCAGGCTACACACTGTTGTGTTATAAACCTGGCCATTGCCCTGCAATTAGTCAGAGCCTTAAATCTCAAGATTGGATGGCTTTTCTAAAAGATCTGTTCTAGGAATTGTTTTCGGAAGTCCAATGGCCTGCGTTATACAGGAGGTCTGTTTAGATGGTCACAATGGTCCCTTCTGGCTTTGGAATTTATAAAAATAACACTAAAGGTAATCATAAAAAGCAAGTAGTCATCAAAGCCTGACTAAGAAAAGTGGAGTATTCCAAAACTTTGTACATACCAGTCACTGGAGACTAGGTAATGATGATGATGCTTCTTTTAGTGCTGTAAGTTTAGATATCTTAGGACAAATCCTGACCTTACTCAGTACCAAAGGGAGTTTTGACTCAGTAAGGACCTCAGAGCTTAGCTTCCTGACAGCATTTGAATTGTAACTGTGGGATCAGAGGGGAGTTTCTCCCACTGAGAGCTTTGATAGTGGCCCAGCAAGAATGGTTTTAGGCGCAGACAGGTGAGATGCATTGTGGATGCTGCCCCATGCAGCAGCACAGAGCTGGAGGTGGGAAGGGATGAAGAGATGATACTACATCTTCTTGTCCTAATGCTGGATGAATACGTAATGAGGCCATGATGACATGCCAAAACTAATTGGTTTTCGAGGGGTGTGGGGAGGTAGCAAACTCCCAAGAATAACCACAGGGATGCTAAAATCTGAACACTAGATCTGGCCCTCAGCTGGTTCAGCTGCAGCAGCCAATAAAAGGGGTCACACCAAACGCGGTACCTTATCTCTGAATCTTGGCATCCAAAACCAGCAAGGGTACCCCAGTCCATGACACTGAACATGGCTCCCCAGAACCAGTGTCCAATGAAAGATAAGCCGCTCACCTCTGGGGGCGGGACCAGTTGGGAGGGAATAGATCTGTCATGGGAAACAACCATCAGGTTTGGGGATGGGCAATTTATATAATGGAAATTAATAATAATACTTCACACTTCTAGTACTTCTTATCTGAGGACTCCAAACCTTTTTATATAGGCAACCTTATATCCCCATTTTACGCTTATGGGCTCCAATTCTTTTTGCCTGGCCAAGCCAAGCTTGGCTCAGGACCTGTGATGGGGACAGAACTGGCTGTATGTCATCTTTGCACTCACCCCAGTCCCTCAGGGCTGTTCTGAATTATTCCACTTTCTAACAGCTCTCGAGGGGGCTGTTACAGCAGCTGGGAATTGCTGAAGACAGTACGTTTTGGCCATGTCCCTTCCTGCTCCCAGCTCTTCCCTGGCTCTAAGCCACACAGGGATTTGCCTCCCACCCTCCAGGAAATCGCCGGCTGCCTGTTTAGGGCAGCTTTGCAGCCTGTCTGGTGCTGGAGGACCTGGATTACGGCCCAAGGAATCTGAGGCAGATGCGACACACCGCACAGTGAACCAGTGGCACAGTCAGACAGTTTTCTGACTGCTAGTCCCTCACCGTGTCTATGAGACCACACAAGATAAGATCTTAAAAGTTTGGGTGTTTATCCCCATGAGCAAACATTTTAGATTTTCTAACCTGGGTGTGAACATATGATAAGAAGTAGCCATTACTTCTGCTTCCACTTGGCCAGGACATTTTGTACGAACAGCTACCTTTTGTGATATATTGGCATTTCCACTTCTGTCTTGGATGGGAATTAAACCAGAAGACAGAGCAGCAACGGAAGTAACAAAGTGGGGTTGGGGGAGAATTAGCCAAACTTCTCAAATCTCAGAAAAGGTTCCCTTCACGTTCGGTGAAAAGGTTTAAGCTAGATCTTTTCCTAGCTGGATTAGTTGGCCCTGACTCTCTTTATCACCTGACGAGAAAGTGACTGAGGAGCTCTGGTAGCTTAGGGCTGAGGAAAGAGCCATGTCATTCACAGCCCTAGTTTTTCTGCCCAATACTTTCCTTTGGTCCCTCATTTGGGTATCATTTCAGGAGGAAGCTTAAAATAACGAAGGATTTAGCTTCATTGTTTTAACAACAGATAACATCTTCCCTGGCTTTAGGTTTAAAATTCTGCATGAGTGAGCTGTATAACACAAGCGAGAGATGCCGGCCGTGACCATGTGCATGCGTGTGCAGGTGTAAAAGTGTGGTGGTAAAACGGGCATCAAATACTTTAAACAACATTTCATTAATGGTTTTTAGGACAGGATTTTTCTCTTTCTCCCAGTTTTTTCAAATTCTGATGCCTTCCTATCCACTTGGGGAAGTTCCCAGTCATTTTACCAAACTTCAGCACAAACCTGTTTAAAACTTCTGCTGCAAAAATTGTGCATGGTTTCTCTCTCCCCTAAAGGGTGCGCGCGCACCTGTGAAAAAGACAGGAAGTCAAAACCAGCGCCCTGGTTTAACTTTCTACTTGAGATACTTCATCTCATTGTAAATGGCAGCAAACCAGCAACAATTCTCATGTGAAATGTGAATTGATATGTCACATGCTTGTCAGTAATTTAGCCTTGGTGCCCTCATGATCTTTGCTTTTGACTGCAGATTGAGTAGTTTGAAATTGTTTGCCAGGGTGGTTTTTCGATAGCAAATTTGTTTGGTTCTAGTGGGATTTCTGTTGTCTGCAGTTTTGTTTGAAGAAGGGAAGTATCACTCAACATTCTCCAAGAAACTTGGTGACAAGTGTCAGCACTGGACTACAGGGCACCACAGCTGAGTCGCTCATAGACACTGAAATGGTGATATAGAGTTTGCAAGACTGGAGTTGCAGAGTTCGCAAGTTTGCAACCAGCTCTTTGAAAATGCAAAACACACAGGAAGTGATTTTGGCCAAATGTTTCCAGGGCCCCATATTATCCACCAGCAACAAAACTGTCAGAACAGACCATTGGATTGCGCAACTTTATTAAACTTCCCTGTTTCCTCCATTTATGGGTCTTTAACCTCCCAGCTAAATAATTGATCTGGTGCTTATGGCAACATTGCCTCTGTTTTTATTTCTTTATTGCCTATGGATCTCAACAAATAAATATACAGTGAGCTTGAACAAAGCATGGCCTTGTCTATACTAGCATACACCTTGCATATCACATGTCCTCAACACAATTACTACCTATGGCGTACAGGTGTTCACACTACCAGGTAGAATGCACACACTCTGACCAAGGCTAACCAGCTTTTCCTCCACTACTGTGTCACATTCCCTGCCTGAAGTCCTTGGCTGCTCTTGGTTCAGACCAGCCTCCAACTGCCTTCTTTCCCCGCTTCTGGGCAGACCTGAGTTCTCCTCCAACCCCCTGTTTTAGACAGACACAGAAGCAGCTTACCTTACCTCCTCAAGCTTATGTTAATATTGCATTGGTCTTCAGGCCCACAGGTGGGCTGGCAGAGGGCCTGGAGGTAATTAGAGATTCTCTACCATTGCATCTGCAAGATGAGGGAGTAGCAGGGTCTTAGTTCCTCCCCCGCAGAGTGCAAGCATGAATCCTCATACAGGGCAGAATCATTCAAAGCAGGCAAAGCAATAAACCAAAAATGTGGACAGGTGCAAATAGATATCATAGGCCATAGATATTATACACTTGCCCTAGGGAGATGTGCTGAGCACGTGGGATAGGTGGACAAACCAGAGGCCCTGCAACTCTGGCAGAGAGTGCTTGTGTGGGCGCAAAGCATTGTGTGCACCGGACGCAAGAGGGCTCGTGTGGATTCACGGAATCATTCTATCTTGCAATGGTGCAATCCCACTGATTCAACTAGTATGGTACGGCTCTCTGATATAAACACATCCAGAGAGAGAGGGCAACCAGGCCCCAGCTCTATGATCTGCCAAATTATTTTGTTCTCCTTGCCACAGACTTTAAGGGAATGCTGCTGATTCCAGCTCTCCCAGACAGAGATACTGTCCCAGAAAAGCTGAGGAATGCGAGGCTCTGGGCTGCCAAACGTCTCAGTCACTGCCAGATGGGGACTTGGGGATTAAGAAGCTCAGCTGTAGTAAAGACTCCAGTCATCAACTGCATCAGAGCCATGAAAGCCTCAGCCTGAAAGAGAGGTTGGCTCAGGCTCACCAGGGCAGCTGAGCAAGAGAAAAATGACACAGTGACATAGCTCTGACTTCACCCTCTGTAATGGCATATTTCTTGCCTGTAAGAGAGGAGAGGAGGAAAAGGACAAATTGCAAATGTTATTTTCCAGAGGGTTTGGCAGTGGTTTAACCTGGTACAACTGCCCTTGCGGAACGACATACATATAATCAGCTATAATTGGTTAATTAAATAGTAAAAGCATCCTGATTGGTTAATAACGTAGATTAGTTAATAATTACGGTAAGTCACACAGTGTTTTCATATCATGTGCTGCAAAGAGTTGCAGGAGACACATTAAAGAGCCATTTGTAGCTCGCACGCCTCAGTCTGAGTCTCACTGTGCTAGAGGGTGAGGATTGAGTTGCACTGTCAGGGAGGGGTGAGCGTGAAGCTGGATTGTAACAGCAGGGAGTGCCACAAGTCAGACAGGATGGATACTGTCAGAACGTTGTGGGGGAAGCCTGAAAAACACCAGATCACAGAGTGTCCCACTCTCGCCAGCTAATTTCAGTCCCCTTCTCTCGTAAGCGTAAATACATTTTAAAAAATAAAACACACCCTTTAGGTGCTACCAGAATGTTCCTTATCTTCCTTTGCCCTCAGGTCCATAGGGCATCTGCTGATTTCTGGCATGGGGCGGGGGGGAGGCGTGTCTTATGCTGGTCTGTGCAGGCTTCTGAGTGTCATGTTGATGGATTTGGCTTCTTTCTCTATTGTTCTGCTTAATGTATCTCTAGGTTGCCCTCTTTTCTCTTTCCTAGTGGCATGCATTATCACTTGCATGGAAGTCATGCTGGTGGCCTCCTTAAAACATGACAAATATATCTTTCATCATCTTCTTACCACATTTGATGCTTTAGATTAGTTTGCTATACTTAACATTTCTGATGGTGCAAGAAACTTTCCAATGGACTCTGAAGATCTTCCACAGGCATTTACTTTGGAATGAATTGATTTTCTTATCAATTTCTGGTGTAGACTTCTATGACGGTGCTCCATAAAGGAGGACAGACATGATGCCGGTGTTAAACATTCACATTATTTTGTCTGTTTCAATCATACTACTTTTCCAAATCTTTTCAAGTTCAGGAAAGTTTTTTGATGCTTTTGATATTTGTTGCTTGATATCCAGCATGGAGTCACCATCACAGCACATCTCACTCCCGAGATCAGCAAAATGACTTCTTCTCGTGTTTTTTCATCCATTCTAATGGTTACTTTTGGGAAACTGATAGCCATATATTTTGTCTTCCCCTTGTTGATAAACAAACCAACTTGTTTTGCTGTATCTGCCAAAAGCTGTGTCTTTTTATTCCTTTAAGTTGTGTGTTGAACAAAGCAGGACGATGTCATCAGCAAAAACAAGGTCATCCAATTATGCTTTATAATTTGTCCACAAAATTCCTCAGTTGCCTTCTGCAATTACTTTCCTCATGACATAGTCAATGAATAGTTTAAACAATAGTTTGGACATACTATTTGTTGCCTTACTCCAGGTTCCACGGCAAATCATTGGCATATGACATCATAATTTCTGATTGCACATTTGGCATGGATCATATAAATCCTTTATTCTAATTATTTTTGTAGGTCTTCCATAACATGCCATAATTATCGAAAGACAGTCTCTCTGTGTTCACTGTTAAAGCCTTCTGGAAATCTATAAAATGTATCACACGAAGTACTTGCCAGAATGCAAATTCATAAATAAATAAATAAATAACCACCTTCCCTCACTTCTGCATTTATTTATTGCTAATGTTCAACGTTTCTCTGACTCTCAAATGCCTGATGTATGTACCCTCCCAGGTAGAAATAAAACCTGCCCACAACATTCCAATGAGACTCTTTCCATATCCAGAAAGTTTTGTGTGTGAAAATGGAAAGAGGATAGAATTTTGTTTCCTTTAGCATCTTTTATACTTGAGAGATCGCAAAGCACATGTGAGTTATTTACTAGCAAAGCAGCCATAATGCACTTTGCTGTAGCTTTGCTGGTAGGTCACAGAACCTGGTCTGCTAATACAGGGAATACTGGCCAGGACCTCACAGTTATTTCACCTCCATTTATGATCTAAGATCTTAAATTTACACACGGACAGAACTTCAGATGGATGGTCTCACCCACATCTAACAAAGTAGTGGCCCCTGCAGTGTCAGGATTGGGTATAAATCCAAGCCCTGGACTCAAACCCCGAACCAGCTTTCTTGGGGGCAAGGAAAACACCAGAACATGACCATTTTGAATGTCTTAAAGAGGAAGGATGAAGTTTTGCTCTCACTTACACTGAGGAGGAGTGAATGGAACTACTCGGGATTTACACTGGTATGAGTGCAGAATTTGGCCTATATTTTAAAAGCGTGTTTTTTATAATGGGATCTCAAATTCACTGGGAACCAAGACCTGCTGGCATTTCTCTGTGCCAGAGAGCACCCTAACAGAGAGAGCATTTTAACGAGGGGATGGAGCTAGTTCCCTTGTGGTAATAAAAGCCATCCTACCCTAAAAGATCCATTCAAACAGTTTCTCCTTCCTCTTAGATTTTCTGAAACCTAATCAGTGTTTCTACTGTTAAAAAACATAAATCTACATCTGCAATGAACGAGGTGTTGGAACGAAACAAGGCAGAAGAGACGAGACAAAAATGGAAAGAGAGAGAGAGAGAGCGCGTGAAAGGAGTACAAGAGAAAAAGGAGGAGAAAGAGAAAGAGATGGAAGGAAAACACAAAGCAGCAAAGGAAACCCCTACAATGACAGCGTCTCTGTAACCACAGCCAGACACTGCACAGTTTAGCTCCCCCCCTCCCTGCCCCAGCCTGGACTAACTGTAACAACATCTGTTACACTTGAGCTCTGCTCAGTTAGTGGCATGTTTGTTTAATTGTGGGCCTGGTTTGTTATTTTGCTTCCCATTAGGAAGCTGAAGAAAAGAGGAGGAGGGTGTTTTCATTCGAGGGAGTTTTTCACCAGGACAATGAGCTTTTTTTCCATGGCACTGAATGGCCAGAACTAGCTGTACTGCTTCTCTCGACAAGACAGACGCTTCCAAAGCCTATTGTTCAACCTGATGCATTAAGGGCTCACACTTGTAATTTTGGCGCTGATCCCCTTCTCCCATTGTGTGACCAGAATGGGCTGAAAAAGGAGAGTCTGTCCTCTTTATCTGGCAGCAAGAAAAAGAGGGGGTGGCAGCAGCGGCTTCTCCTCTGCCCACCAAGGTTTTCTCTCTCCTGCTGCAGGCTGGGGAGAGCAGTTTTGAAAAACTTTTCTGAACACTCCAGTGAAAGTTCCCCAAACTTTCTTCCATCGTTGTAGCTGTTTGGCCTTCTTCCAGCCTTCCCGAATTCAGCACTGGATATTTTGGAAAAATGTGACTTCTTCCTGCCTGTCTCTTTAGATTGTTTTTTTTTTTTTTTTTTAAACCTCTAAGGGCAGTTTTTTTAGTGCTACAGCCGTGGAGACTGAAGCCCTCTGTATATATACACAGAACAGGTACAGGATGGGCTGCACAAGCTTCCCCCATCCACTGTTCTCCTGCCAAAGTGCCTCATCACTGAGCTAAAGGGAATTTTTTTACTCTGTGGCCAATTCAGTCCTTGGCTTCTGTGATGAGAATGCCATCAAAGGGTGCTATTTATAATAATGGTTTCTGTGATGCGGACACCCGCCCACTAGGAACCACTGGACTAAGACCATGTGCTCATTTTGCCCAGGCCAGCATGCAGCCTTTGGGTTTGGAGGTCCTGTTTGAGGAGCACTGGCAAGTTCAAGCTTCTTATTTTTCTTGCCCTCCTTATGGCCGGGACTGCTGCTCCAGTTGCTGATTCAGCAGGACATGCAGCACAAATGCTGTACTGGGCTTAAGGGCTAATGGGTGTGTGACACTGAAATAACAAGAGCAGGTCACACCAGTATTATGGAAAAGAAGGCAGCTTGGGAGAAGGGACAAGCCAACCAGTTTGCATAAATACCAAATCACCTTTCCCCTCCAAACAGTCGTTTGAAACTAGAGATGGGCTCAAACTAAATCATTAGGGAAGTTTGGATCCAGATCAGACCCATCTCTGCTCCAGGGGGAAACTGGACTCAATTTGAACATTCCAGAGGTTAACTTCTGAAAAAAATAAAAGGTAGAGAAGGGTTAAAAATAAATAGAACATCTGTAGCTTCAACATAAACTTAAATTAGCAAACAGGCAAGGCAAACAAATAAATAACAGTGCCTTGACCCTGCAATTATTTATAAAGCGGTTCTCAAACTGTGGGTTGGGACCCCAAAGTGGGTCGCGACCCCCTTTCAGTGGGGTCGCCAGGGCTGGCTTAGACTTGCTGAGGCCCAGGGCTGAGTAACTTAAGTAATGTGAGTAACTTGATGGACATGTGTAGCCTCTGAGCTCAAATGGACTGCTCTTCTGCATGAAGTTACTCATGGGCATAAGAGTGTGCAGGATTGTACATGCTTGGGAAGGAGCTGTCTCTCCTTAGACGCTTGTTCAGCACCTGGCACAAGGGGGTCCCAATCATGATTGGAGTCTCAGGGTACTACTTTAATAAAATAAAATTTCCCAAGTCCCAGCCAGGACCAGCAGAAGTGCCAGAATACCACAGGAAATGTTTGCAAGCAATTTAAAGTACAATTGGAAGCAAACGAGACAGATTGCAAGCCCAGTTTTGCCCTATGGAGACAATTTTCCAGCCCAGTTATGAAGATTCAAAGAGTTTAGAACTGCTTTGGCTGGGCAATGGCCTCCGAGTTTTCAGCTGCTCATCCAAAACGAAACCTTTGAACGTCTCAGATTTGCCCATCCCTACTGATGAATGCCACTGAGCATGTGGTCTTCACAGTCAGGCCTGTTGTCCCTATTGGATCTTCCGAAATACTTCCCCCCCATTTTAATTCTAAGACTACAGACCCATTATTGGACTGAAATCTAAATTCCAGTCACACCGACAAAACCCTCAGTCCCTACAGCTTTTAAAATAAAAAGTTTTTGGGGCTGCATTGGCCTCTGGAAGCTCTGATATGGCAGAGCCAAACAGAGCCATCCATTCCAGAAAAGGAAGTGGTTAAAAATGGGAGAGAAAACACCTTGATGGATTCCTTCTCCTTAGCTATTAGGCTGCTTCACAGCACCTTTGGTGGCATATCATCTAATGCAGGGACAATGCCCAAAGTCAGTGTAACAGAGTCCCACTGCTAATTTACTGTGGTCCAAGGGCCACACCTCATTCACATGAAATGGAGCAGATTCCAGCATCTTCGTGTTTAATAGGACGGTTTGGCCATCAGAGATTACAGCTTCCAGCATGCAGTAATGCTGGCTGGGCAGTCCACTCAGATCGAGAAGTAGCACAGCATACTGGGAACTGTAGTCTTCCCAACCTATACAACTATTAAGGCACTCATTTACACTGAAGAACAGAGTGAGCTGCGTTTGGCACGTAGGCTAGATGTTTGCCACTACTTGTTTGCAAGGACCCATCTACGCTGGCTTTAACTAAAATCATCTACACAGCTAGAATTTAACAGCCATGCTTAAGTGAGACTGGGGTTTTGTCTTCGTTGCAAAAAAGGCATGTGTTTTTTCACTGCAATAACTATTTCGAGATCATTATCTTAATGTACAATCCCAGTGGAGACAAGGCCCTGTCATGTTTACCTTGATGTGGCATGGGGAGGTCAACCCCAGTTTGGGGGAAATAGTTTTGATCTCACCTAGCTACATGGCAGTAAAAGCTACCTATGCACTAACTCCACGAGGATTGTACAGTGGGACAGTTAATATGCATGAGTTATCTCACTGCAAAAACCTTACCTTTTTCAGCAGTGAAGACATAGCCTTACCTTATGTCTTCAGTAGGAAAAATGTATTTTTAACTCGTGTTAAGCAAACCCATATTAACTAAGTTGTGTTACAGTCCTAGAGAAGAGAAGGCAATTGTAGTTTTAACTTGGGTAAATCCTGGTAAACCCTAGTGAGGGAGCATAGGCTTTACTGTGACTAGCTAATGCGTTAAAACTACAACAGCCTTGTCTCCACTAGGATTTTAATATGGGTTAGTCAACATGGGTTAGTCATACACCATCTGTTATGGCTGAACCAGTTTTGCCACCGTTGATGGTATCAAGTCATGTTTGACTAGCCATGCTGCTGCCCCAATAAAGACCTAGGGCTAAATTCAAATGAAGCCCATGCAGCTTTGTGCATTTACTTCAGCAGTAAATTGAGTCCCTAGGCTAGAAGATACTTTGTAACTGGTTCAAACCTGTTCACATTGACTGGCCAGATCTTGTAAGTGGTTTTGGCACAAGAGTTTAATAGTGCTTAGGCAAGATTTCTTTAACTTGATGAAATACAATCGAGAGGTCTTAAGTGCTGTCTACAATACAACTATAACTAAGTCAGGGAGCTCATTTACAACATGGTTGTCCCTTGACCTAGTTATAAGATGTAGTATAGGATTGTACCTAATTGTGCTGTTTTAGCTTGGCTATCACCATGGACGGTTAAGATCCAGGCTATGCTATGAACAGGTATAGGGGACAACTGTATTGTATTGAGGCTCCCCAACATGATTCTATTTGAAGTATAGACAGTGCCCTGTTCTGAGTTGCCCTGAGCTGGCTAGAGATACATTCACTGCTTTGCTTGGATAATCTGGCTATCAAAGAATGACCCCATCTGCGGTGTTAAACCTGGCAGCACTAAGCAAAGTATTTACCGCCCTTCAGTTGAGGGGTGTGTGATGTTTGTTTAAGCTCAGGCCATTTTTACATTTTCTCAGTGATGTGATAATTGCATTTAGATAGCCCCGAGTCTCTCTGCTAGGCCTTTTCACAGCACTCCCCTTGCCCCCAGCAGGGCTAATTTAAAAGCGGCTCCACTCTAATGAGATATTGCACTGTTAAAAAAAATCCAGGCGGGGATCTCTCCAAAAACAACAAAGGGGGCCAATTACAAACAAATGTGTTGAAGGGTCCCAGAGCCGTCTGTGGCCGAATTAGGGCCAATTAAAGGTCAAAATGATTTAGGGAATGAGGAGAGGGAAGGGAGACAACGGGCCAGGATCAGCCACAGAATATATTTGTGTGCACAATGTTAATTATTTTTTTAAACTACTGATGGACAAACCTCAGAGATGCAGTCTACCTGGGGTTTTCAAACTGTGCTAGCCATACCAACACCTCTCAACCTCAGTCAGTGCTTAGAAATCTGTAGGATTGGAAAAACAGAAATCTAGTCCACATTTAAATTGATGCATCATCTATGCCGAGAATACAGTCATGTCATTGGGACCCAGTGACAAGAATTGTTCCTCCAAACAATGTTAAAACCCAGTTCCGTGTAAGGGTGATAGGATCCAGCCATGCTTTAAAGGTGTCCTCAAACTGTGCCAAAGCTTTGTACATGGTGATCTTTGGTGGGGGGATACCATGGCACAATCACTTCCCTTGACACAGTGAATAACGAAGGGGGACCCTCAGTTAGCCTGAACCAGTTCACTAAATACACTTTCTGGTCTAGGCAGGGTCTCACAGAAGTCTGGGACAACGCTGTAACAGTTCAGCAAATTGTGTTACAATACATTCGGCCTTATCTACAATGACACGGAATATATTTAGGAAGGTGTTGTGCCTGTCTGCATTAGGACGATATTTTGTTCTCAGTGTAAAGAGGTAAACTCATCACTAGATTACGAAACAAAACAAAACAAAAAAAACTTTATGACACAAACATATTCTATAACCAAACCTGCCTCATTCTTTTCCCTTCCCTCTTTCTTCCTGATGTCCGGAATCATTTTGACCTTTATTGGCCCTAATTTGCCCACAGACAGCTCTGGGACCCTTCAACACTTTTGTTTGTAATCTGCCCCTTTTGTTGTTTTTTAGGAGATCCGCTGCTGAGTGTTTAAACATGGTTCCCTAAGAAGGTGTTAACATAGTCTGAAAACTCAGAGGAGACTGGGCCTTTGAGGTTTGGAGGATTGGTTCAAAGAAGAACACCTTGCCATTATTAAGGATGTTTTATTAATTATTATTAGTAGCAGTACTTTATGTCCAACAATTTCAAAATGTGTTTAAATTCTTAATGCATTAAGACTCGTAACTCTCCTGTGAAGGAGGCAAACATCATTCTCCTTGTAGTACTGGTGTGTAAACAAATATGGAAAGGTGAACTGACTTGCTCCTGGTTTCATCATGAATTAGTGGCATTGCTAGGAACAGAACCTATATCTCTTGAATCTCAATCCTGGTGCTTTAACAAAAGCCCATCTATGCTCACCCAAGGAGCCTGGAATCTTTGCTGAAAATGATCCTGATTGTCCAAGCATCTTGCATCGGTAAAACTGGGCTGGAAACTTCACAGGGACACATCCCCCCGGTATTTCAGCACTTCTACTTGCAGGCCTAGCCAGAAGCTGGAAGCCCAAGAGTGCTATGGAAATGAAATGATAAATCATGCCCCAGTCTTTTTCAAACCTCAGAAAATGTTCAGACTTCAGGTTTTGTTTGAATTTCAGATGAGGGTTCGGGTCAGTTGTTTTTTTTTTAACCCAAAACCAAAGAGGTTTGGAGAAGACTTGGACTTCTGAGTGCTTCTCTACCCAACTTTCTCAATTTCAAACAGGGTGAATTAACAAAGGATCCCTGAGACCCAGGCCAAGTACTCAGAGAGATTTAGTATGTACATACAGCAGGGACTACTCAGTCTCTGCCCCACACGAGAGGGAGGAATATCAATGTGTATGTGTGTGTCTGTTTGGATTGTGCAGCAGTGTCTGTCCAGAGAGTTTAGGTGGAGGCCTTAAAAGTCAGAGGAAAACCATTTTGGTGGATCTGGGCCTATTTCATTTAATTCCCCCTCCCCACCACATTTCTCCAAAGTGCAGGAGGTTTAAGATCTGGATTTTTGTTATTCTATCCCTTAAAAGAGGGGCCATTGGCAACATTTGGATCCAGATTTGATTTCGGATTCAAATGCCTTCCAGGTTCAGAGGTGCTGAGATCTGAGGCAAGGGTTTAGTTCAAAAGTGAACCTGAAAAGATTCCTTGGGATAACTTGTATTTCTAGTGAGCCTTTAACTGGAAAGCAGAAGAAACTATCCAGAAAGAAATGCCATTCATAACATTTTTACCAATGATTTATCTCTACAGCCAGGGGCCTCCTAGAAAACTCTAGTCTAAACCCATTTTATAAATGGCTTTAAAATGTCCACTGCTGGCCCATCTTACCCTCCCCACCCCCCGCCACCACTTCCATCTTTAAAAAGTGACTGTAAAGCAGTTTTGTGCAGTTGCACAAAATCCCCTCTCTGTTAAAGCGAGAGATTAGCCTGTTAACAAAGTTACCTTGTCACCTACCCAGCTTAATCCTTGCATTTCAAAGGGTAATTTTACTGAGCGCCTTGGAACTGAAAACTGGTGTGTGTTATTTATTTGGTTTCATGATATTTTAAAAAACGATTATTAATTATTATTCACCTGGGGCACAGAAGAACAAAACCTTTTTGCCTTTCTAAACCTGTGGCTTTTGGAAAGGTGGTGGTGGTAGTCGTGGGGAGACTTTATTTTTTGTTTAATCCCTAACAAGCTGAGGTTCCACAAAGGCCCCCCCATCCCACTCGCCACACCTTTTAAAGAAGAAGCAGGTTGCGTCAGACAGTCTCCACACAGTGTCATACTGCAGTTGGTGCAGGAGAATATCCTGGCCATAAATCTGTCAATACAAAGAGAACAACACACACAAAAATGTGGCTAAAACCAAGAAATGTAGCATAATTACAGGTTCATTATTGCAAACAAAAGCATCCCCTGATCCCACCCCTTTGGCAGGAACGGGAGCAATTCAAACAGGCTCATTATGTAGTTACCTAGTCAGGGTCGGAGCCCCATGAATAGCTGCTGTTGCTCTGTTTATTATCCTGCCTGGGACTTTTGGGAATGGTCCGGCTCAAGCCGCTTAGGTGTAAGGCTGCTGAAAGCAGCAAAACTCCAAGTCCCCCTGCCCCTCTTTTCCCACCTATTGTTAGAGCCTTTTCTGAGGAATGAGATTTCTTTGTATTCTCTTTAAGGTGTATTTAGGAATGGCGAGAGGTGCCCGACAGACAACCCTGCAGACTGAAGATCTGTGTTTATTCACAGAGCAGATACAGCATAGGTAGGGGCAATTCAAGCTCGCCCCACTTGTGTATCTCTACTCTGACCTGGTGGGACCACCCTGAGGAGCGAGAGGGGAATTTTGGCACACAGGTTTTGGCCTCTCTCCTGCCACCACCAGTTAGCGCTAGCTGGGATGTCTAATAGGAATTGGACTGAACTAATCAGCTCATTTAGCACAGACTATCCAACAGCCATCAGCTGAAAACAGCTCACTGCTATAACCTGGGTTGGATTATCTTTCTTTTGTTTATTTTAATAGCGAGGCTTTCAAAGAAAATCCACATGCACACAGAAGCGGCCAGCTTCTGATTTTCCATGACTGAAACGTTCTAAATGATGCAGAGCCTCCCTGATTTTAACGTTGGTGGGAGTGATGTTAAAATGAAGGACACACCAAACACATGCTCCGTGGGACTTGTGGCCAAAAGTTTGCAGACAACTCCTTTTTTGCAGGACCTGTGTGATTGTGTTCACATTGTGTGTGTGATTTTGGTTGCTTTGGCAGATCAGTATCCAGCTCAATTATTTCTTTTCCAATAGCCTTGAAGGAAAGGTTAGCCAAAGGCAATGGGCAAGGCAGGGCCGTCCCTACTCATACGCAAAGTACGCAGCTGCGTAGGGCACCAGGACACTAGCTGGGTGCTGCTCCAGCCCCTGCTCCGCCCCAGCCCTGCCTCTCCCCACCCATGCTCTGCCCCAGCCCTGCCCCCACTCCACTCCTTCCCCAGAGCTCCCGCCCCTGCTCTGCCCCCACCCGGCCTCTTCCTGCCCCCACTCCACTCCTTCCCCTGAGGACTGCAGCAGGGGTCGGGCCCTCCTTGCACGCACCAGGCGGCAGTAAGTGCAGTGACCTGGCCCCAGCCTGCTCCCCTCCCCTGGCTCCCAGCCGCGCTGCCAGTGAGTGCTGGGGTGCAGTTCTCCCCTGCCCCCCAAGCCCTAAGGCTGGGAGCCAGGGGAACAGAGTGGAGCAGGCTGGGGTCAGGTCACTCCACTTCCCACCACCCCATGAGTGCAGGGTTGGGCCCACCCTGCATTCACTGGGCGGCAGGAAGTGGAGCGACCAGGCCCCAACCCGCTCCACTCCGCTGTTTCGTGTTGGGGGGCGGTTCTCCTCTCCCCCCAAGCCTGCTCCTGCCCCCCGCGGAGGCCTGAGGCCACCCCCCCCCTTCAGGGGGGGCTGCATAGGGCACCAAAATGTTTAGGGATGGCCCTGGTGCCAGGGGGGTGAGCAAGAGGTGAGCTGAGCTACCGGGGTAGGTCTTTGGTCTTTTCCATTTCTGATTTCTCAGACTCCATTTCTCAGGGGGTTAAGAAACAGCGTGAATTCCTCTTAAAGACCACAGGCCTGTCCCAGAGCCACAGCTTCCTTCTCTGGTGGCCAAACAATTGAGGAACTCCAAATGGTAGGACTGAATACTCAAGGAACTTTACAATCGCCTTCCCCTTCCCCTCAGTCTTTAGTGGTGATAAATGCTGCTAACAAACACACACTAAACCTGTCTCCATCTAAAACGCAGATGTCAACACATTTCCTCTTGTAACCCTGTTCTTTTCTTGGTAGTCCTGGGCCCTGATTCTACTCAGACTCCTTTTGGTGCCTGTGCACAGCTGAGAATAGGCTGCTGCTTCTGACACATTTAGCTAAAAGAATGCATCCGATGAAGTGAGCTGTAGCTCACGAAAGCTTATGCTCAAATAAATTGGTTAGTCTCTAAGGTGCCACAAGTCCTCCTTTTCTTTTTGCGAATACAGACTAACATGGCTGCTACTCTGAAACCTGTCATAGGCCAAATGCAACCCTTGTGACTTGAGGGGATTTAGACCAGGCTAAATTTGGCCCCAAGTATATAATTATCAAAGAAGAGCTTGCACTGAACGACAGTCCCTTACTTTGCCTCAAGGCCCCTCTACTGATCCCCCTCCTCATCTCCAAGTTCTTGAATCATCCCTTTTTGTCCAACCGTCCCACAAATCTTGCCGTTTCTGGATACCCACCGAAAGCTGTATAGACCATAATACAGGATGAATAGGCAGCTTAGCACCACCACTTTTTCCTGGGGGAGGGAAGCTCCTGTTTTCCGATGAATTGAGCTGTAGCTCACGAAAGCTTATGTTCTAATAAATTTGTTAGTCTCTAAGGTGCCACAAGTACTCCTGTTCTTTTTGCGGATACAGATTAACACGGCTGCTACTCAGAAACCTGTTTTCCTCCTGTGCATGAACAATGACCCTCCTCCTCTCTCCTTCATGATGCCCCATTTTCTTCAAAGCTCATCAAAATTGTTGGCCAGAGGCGGTGCTTAATTTGTAATGAAAGAGGTGCTGGGGCTCAAGCAATATTTTTACTTTCATAACGGAAGCGGCAAGCCCAGAGGTGCCAGGGCTATGAACTGCCAGGCCCAGAGGTGCTGGGACTCAGCCCTGGCAAGCCCTGGCACAAACTAAGCGCTGGCCAGAGTGGGTCACTCAAAGGTTCTCTCCAAAGGAAATGAGCACAACTTTCACCTCCAACCAGCTGTAAGGAACCAAGGGCTGAGTTCCAGTCCCTCTGTGGCCATACAACTGGCCAAAAAGAGCCTCTCCATCAATTTAGCTGAGTGAGTTTTGTTCCAATGAGGGACAAACATCAGCAAAAATTGAGGGGTCTGTATCAGGGAGGTACCCTCCAAATTCAGATGCTGATCAAAACTTGGTTTGCAAAACTGCAATGGAAATCTCACAGGAGTTGCCCTCTGAGGTTTCCAGTGGCTCCAGCAACACCACCAGAACACACTTTCTCAAGGTGTTTCAGACATCTGGTCCCAGCAAAGACTCAGCAATGCTGCAAAAATGAAATAAAAAAAAAAAGTTAACCAAACTTTTTCAAACCCCAAGAACACTTCCTCAAAAACGGTTTGAGCCCTGGGCACACGTGGAGCATGGAAATCAGTAAAGTGTCAACCCTGATCCTACGCCTGCGCAGAGTCAAGGGGAACCCACCTGTGAGTAATCTCATTACAGGACTCGGGCTGCAGGAAAACGCCTGTTGACTTTAGTAAGTAAAGGCAACAGGATCAAGCCCTTTGAGTCTAATTTAACATGCACTCTGGGACCTACCCCCACCCCTCCCCGACCTGGCAAAGCATATGCAAAGCCTCACTTAGCACCCACACTAGATATAAAAAATACAGCATCAAAAACCCCCTCCAGTTAAAAAAAATATAAAAAGGGAACAAAGAGCAGAGTGTGTGACTGGAGAGCTAGAGAATGTCTGTGTGTTCAGAAAGCGCCTCCTCCCTACATCTACCCTCACCCCCATGCCATGACAACTCAGAGCCTTTATAAGAGTACAGACTTCTCATTCCATTCACAATCCTTCAAAGGCTCTAGGATTCAAGGGAACTTCCTGTTTCATTTCAAAACGTCTCTTTCTTCTTCTTTTCTAGACTGTTAACTATTTTAATGAAGAAATGTTTGTTGCATGGTGTATTACCTTGCCTCATACATAACCTTAAAGTCACATTTGTCAAGGTGTTTTACATTATTACAGCCCCCCTCACCCTCCACTTTACTGCATAACAAATCCTTGTTAATCTTGAAACTGGAATCAATGTGAGTTACACAAACATTTTTTCTCTCTCGTGTGGATGCTACTTACTGTAGAGTTGCCCATGAGCACTGGGTTGCATATACTGTTTTGTTATTGTAGGGTTGTTTATAAGTATGGAGTTGTGCCCACCTCTTTGTTATGGTACAAGTGCACACCCTACTTTGTTACTGTAGGGCTGCTTGCGACCATTAATTTGCATTGTTTTGCATTGCACTGCTTTGTTAGGTTTTTTTTGGTGAAAGTTGGTTTGCACACAATGCTTGGTTATTGAAGAGTTGCTTTACAGTTCCAGGCTCCTGGTATTAATTTCCTTTAGTTATTTTAGATACAGGTCATTTAAGTGTTAAGGAACAGACACATTTGAAAACATACATAGACTTTGCAAAGAGATATGTGGTGTGCAGAGGGTCAAATCTGGGGCCTTGCCCATCTTGTCTGTGTCCCTGTAAAGTGGATAAGTGTCCCTGTTTTTTGTGTTTTTGCTCAAGCCCCTCCCTACCGCCCAGCTCTGTCAGCTGGTGCGAATTTCAGCCTTGGAGAAGCACGACTGACTTTTGATACTTGGTGTTTTTGCAGCGCATATTAACGTTCCTGTGAAAACAGCACGGCATTAACAATTCTCAAAGGCTTGAGTTACTGTAAAAATCTGTACCAGACGCAGGGTTTAAAAGTTCAGATAAAGGAAAAGATGGAGTAATAGGGGGGGAAACAGGAGCAAAGTACTGACTTGAGAGATAGTGTCAAGTGACTGCTTTTGACATGATGGGGTAACAGCTTCCCAAAGGTTAGGAGGGAGGAAGTGGGAAGAGCAGCTCAGCCAGCTGGCTGAAGAAACCCAGCTTACCTGTTGTTTGCCAACAGGTGATTAGACACTAGAGTGGATTTAACCAGTTAGCAGAGGCTCTCCAAGTGGCTGGGCTCATCCTACAATTACTGCAGTGGAGACTCAAACCTGCCATCCCAGATGTTGTGGGACAATCCCACGGCTGCACACCACAGCCTGCAAGGAAAGCTTGTGGAATGTTAATGTGAGGGGCGGGTGCGCCAATTGGGATAAAACCAGGACCAACCCTGTAGAATTGCTCAAACCGCTGAGCAAACTTTGAAGTTCTAAAAAGTTTGTGTCCTGTCTACATCAGAGAGTGAGCTGTTTCTGCGAGAACTCTTTGGTTCAATTTGTTGATTGATGAGGTTTTCTCTGGCACTCACGCTCACTGAATCTGAGCCCTTCACAAGTTTATCCTCACTCTCCCCCCAGGAGGTAGGGAAGTGCTATTATCCCCATTTTACAGATGGCAAACGGAGACACAAAGGGATGAAGTGACATGCCCAAACGCACACAGTGAGGGTCAGGTTCAGAAGCTAGGTTATGGCCTTTCTGCCATGCGTATTGGAGAGGAAATCCCAGCTGATGCGTATGTGTTGCATCTGGGCCCTGTGCCTGCACCCCCCTTTGCTAGTGAAGGGAGTGTGGTCTGTGAGAAAGAGGATGTTTTGAGGGTGGGAATCCTCTACTGGATTAGGGTTCATTAAGCGCATTTTAAAGCTGCTTGCCACAGACTCATAGCCTAAAATGCATCGATGACGGAATCCAGTCCCAATAAACCCATTCACAGAGCCCAGAGTAAAATACAGATGGTATCTGGGTCTCTCTCTCTCACACACTCAGAAAGCCCAGACTACAATTCTGGACTACTTATGTTTCTCTTATTTTTGCAAAGAGAAGGTGGAAAGAAAATGTTGTTAGTGAATATTTCTCTTTTTCAGGCTCTGGCGAACAGCTGAGGAACATGAAAACTAAGAGGCCCAACCTGTGGAACGACCATGATTCTGTTTTGCGAGTGGAGACCAAGAAGACAATGATACAGTGAAATTAAAAAGAGAGAGAGAGAATCCTGTCAAGTTAAATAATTAATTCCAAATTTAAATTATTGATCCTGCCTTGATAGGGACCCTAAATCATTTACAAGGTCAATGAGAAACCATACGTATGTAGCACTGACAGTACTACAGAGAAAAGGATGTAAAGGCCACCAACAGAAGGGCAAATTGTTATGTGTGGGGTTCTAGGAGATGTGCAATGGCTCACTCAGATCTGTATATTTGAAAAGGAAGGACAACAAAGCATTTAAAAACAAACAAACAAGTGGCTTAATTCTGCATGACACTAAAAGCCTCCAGTGAGGTGCTGAGTGCCCTTAGGTATCACCCCCAAGTCAGCACCTCCAAAGAGATAGTGGAATCAGGCCCAAACAACCAACCTGAACAAAAGGTCTATGAAACAAGCATGGTGGGTCTCGGTCCATTTCCTAGCGGACAGATATCCATGCCATGTTGCACCACAATGGATACTAACTGATACTATCAGGCTTGGTTCTGATCTCACAGTGGTTTTACATCTATGTGATTCCATTTACTTCTATAGAGTTACTCCACTGGTGTGAGAACAGAATCAGACCCTTCCTTGTCAATCTCAACATACTGATGATGATACCACTGCTGTCATGTCAGCATCTGCCAGGAGGCAGCCCACTGTGATGTCTTCTCAGGAGCCGTGTAAATGATTTCAGGCTTGAACAAGAAGAGTAATTGTTTGCCATGGAGAAGCAGCTTACAAGGGAGGGCCATGGTCATGTGCTGGACAATATACTTTGACAGATAGCTTCTAGTCAGTGTGACGCCTTGACCCAGAAGAGCAGATAGATAGATAGGCAGCTTCATAGGGTGTTGTGGGGTAGCTCTGGAGGACCAATTTAGATTATTATTGTAACTCTGTCCTGTTGCTGGTGCTTTTAAGTCTCAGTTGAACTGCGTCTTGGCTGGGGGTGAAGCCTAAGTCTTAGCCTAGATTTCCTGGCACAATCTGTAACTCAACCAACACACAGTAGAGGGAGTTTTGCATGTGGATGGCTGGCAAGTTGGGGTTTGTCTACATGGTGAGTTATTCCGGGATAAGGGAGTGTGAAGTTAAAAAGCTATAGCTACTTCAGAGCAACTCCCCATGTGGACACTCTTATTCCAGAATAAGTGTGTCCACACAGGGAGCTATTCCAGTCAATTTCCCCATATAGACAAGCCCTTAGAGTAGAGCTAGAGGGAACAATCAACAGAGAATTTGACCATTAATCCTAGTGAAGACAGGGCCAAAGGGGGCAAGGCTGAGCTATTGAGACTGTGCTTGCTCCCCTGGGATTGCTGCCTGTGGATGGATTGGGGGTGGAAGCTCACCCTTCTGTTGCCCGTGCTGAACCATGTCTCTTCTGTGTATAAAGACTTTCAGTCTCCAGGGCTTTCACGAGCACAGCATTATAACTTAAAAATATTTTTAAAAAATCCCCAAACCAACACCACTTTCATTTACAATGTGGAGCTTCGCAGCCTTTAGTGGAGTCATTCCTGATTTACATCTGTGAGATCAAAATTAGGCCTTCTCTACTGTTGGGAATAAAAGCTTCACTCCATATTCCCCAGGTAGCACTGTGAATCTAGAGAGCACCAAGGTAGACACCCACAGGACAGGCCACAGAGACGACAAGGAGGAGATCAGAACATGGAGAAGGATCCAGGAATGAAACACTATTTGCACAACTCGTGGCTTGGTTTGTTTTCACATGTTTTCAAATGAGCCAGTGGGCCAATATGACAGGGCTGCACATCTGAAAATATTATTATCTCTTCTAGCCCCCTCCTTGAGGTGTTTTGACTGTCAGCTTTGATAGGCTGTGTGTGTTAACACAGTCACTACGGCTCTTCTCCCCCACTGTCTGTGTGGGGCATGCGCTGTCTGCCTGACACTGCTTACAGACTCTATTAGCTTTGTAATTAAAAACAGCTGTAATCTGATCAGGTGGCGATCACGGTTACAAAATGAAGGAAGCCATTAGCAGGAAATGTTGTGGTTCAGGCAGACATCAAATCAGTTTAAAGAGATTGGATTTCATTGTTTTTATACAGTTACTCCATTACTATAATGCACTCGCTCCATTTCACTGCCTCTCTCAGTGGAGCACTCATAAGGCAGTAGTGACATCTATGTGAAATGAACGGCATAAACTGAAAACTCCAAGGAGATAGCAGTGAAATTTACACCCCCACTCTGTAGAGAATATTAATGCACACAGCACTGGGTGAAAAATTTTCCACTAAACTTTTCCCCATTGAGAACTGCTGTTTCATCAAAACCTAAATGGTTCATGAAAATGTATCGGTTTGGATGAAAATGTAGTTGGGAAGTTTTCTCAGGTCCGTGATGGAATCTCTGGTCAAAATGAGAGTGAGAGTGAGAAAGAGCAAGCCCCCCGGGATAGCCAGTAGCTCAGTGGTTAGAGCACCCACCCGGGCTGTGGGAGATTCAGTCCAGCAGAGCCGGGACTTGAACCTGGGTCTCCCACAGCCCAGGGGAGTGCCCTAACTTCCGAGGTTGCTCCTCTCACTTGTATTTTTTCCACAATTTTTTTTTTTTTATTGAAAAGTCTCATCTTCATTCTGCACTGGAACAAAAGCAAATTCCGAAACCTCTACATTTGCCCCTGCATGGTGTTTTCCAGCCAGCCCCGGCTGCTGAAACTTTTGGGTCTGTTTTTACCCCGCCCAAGGCCCCTGGCCTGTTTTTTAAAGAATCCTATACACCAAACACTGGCCAAAGTGCCCACAGCCTAGTGAGTTCTGTACTGCAGCCCAAAGCCATCGTCATCTGGTGGTACAGTTCACAGAGACGACAGGTCCCAACATCTCATTGGACGGGATGAATACTTCACATCCCATCTTGATCCAGTCATAACCAGCCTGGTCATCTTGTAGGAGCCTGAATGTGCCTCCCATATGAGTAGATGCTCAGATACTATGGTGTTGAGTGCCAATAGGAAAACTTGGATCTCCAGGTATTTGCTTTCTAGTGCAGTAAGGACTAGAGGTATTGCGGAGGCAGCATGCTAATCTCTAGAAATGTAGGGAGGGGAGCTTCGCAATGCTCTTGGGTAATGCCTCCTCTTCTTTCTGGAGTGACACTGGCAGAGAGTGGGTTGCTGTGATATACGTCCCACTTCTGAGTGTAAAAGTCTCAGTGGACCTTGCTGTCAGAAATAAGTCTCCAAGCCTATTATTTCAGGCTTACCCTCCTTTTGAATCCAACAGCCACTTGCATAGCCTGCAAGCAGCCAGTATCATCCAATGGTTAGAAGAGAGGACTGGGAGACGGGACACCTGGGTTCTATTCCTGGAAGCCACTAACTGTGCTACTGTTGGTCTGTCCAAGCCATGTAACCCCTCTGCGCCTCAGGATTCTGCTCTGTAAAACAGGCAAAAGAGCCAGTCTGATGGGAATGGGCAGGAGGGTTGTGAGGTTTAGTTAATTAGGTAGCAAAGTGCACAGAGCTCCTCAGAGAGAGGCGCGATGGCAATACAAATATCATCATACCTGGCTCCAGAAAAGGGTTCCTTGCTGATAGGACGTGAGTTCTGTCTCACACATGCTCCTGCTTGAGCTTTAGGGGGATTCCTCCAGGGAGGCAGAGCTCCAAGGAAGGCAAACAGTGCAATCCCCCTGTGATGGGGCGCACATGCCCCGCCCCAGATGGGAAGGGGTTAATTCTACATTGTGGGCTGAGGAAGTCAAACCCCTTCACCCTACTCGGCATGCTCCAGGTGTACCGGTATAAAAGGGAGCAGCTCGGCTCAGTTGGGGCTGACTGCCATGGAGGAAGGACGTACGCCGCCCGCTCCAGCCAAGGGTCAGCAGAAGCCCATGACCTTAGGAACTGGAGATGCCACAGCCCAGGCGGACGTCAAGGCAACCCGGGAGGCCTTGCAGGGTTCGGAGGAAGGGCAGACCAGAGAACATAGAGGTAACAGAGAGGCCCAGACCACAGCAGCAGGGACAACGGCAGGAGCAGCCCAGGGGAATCTGATGGCAGACCGGTGAGTGAGCCGAAGCTTTGAGTCAGCATGTTTCGGTAGGAGCCTTTCCTCGCTGACTCAGTGGCCTGCGCTATGGCCACTACTGGGGCCCTGGGCTGGGGTCCAGTGGAGAGGTAGGGCCTGGACTCCTTGCTGGGGAGCGCAACCCCTCCCCCTGTGTCCGACATTGGCCACTAGACCTTACTGCCCTCCGAGCAGGAGCTAAATTATTGACTTGGACCACTAGACTTACTGCCCTGCGAGAAGGGGGCAGATTTCCTGACTCCAGGCATTGGACCTTACTGCTCTTCAAAAAGGGGCAAAGTTATTGACTTGGGCCTCTGGGCCTTAGTGCCCTGTGAAAAGGGGCGGATTGATGGACACTGGCCCCTAGGCCTTACTGCCCAGTGACAAGGGTGAATTTATGGACTCCGGCCACTAGGCCGTACTGCCCTGCTGATAAGGGCAAGCATATGGACTTGGGCTGGGAGGGATGTAGACGTAAGATACGTACGCCCCTCCCCCCCTTTTTTCCCCTAAAAGAGGTAGGCGCACTCACCCTGCACAGGACAGGGTTCCCCACAACACTGTCACACGTGGTGGAGAATATAGGCATTGCCCCAGGCTTGAGGAGAGGACTAAGACCAATAGACCTGAGGGAAGTGTGGGTTCTCCCCTTGATAACCCTGACGGGCTAGGGACCCCAGATTACTGGACACTAGTATGGAGTCATATTAGGTTTTGAAATGGCTCCTAGAAAGTCAGCAGCAATGAGAGACCGTTGTTATGAATGTGGTCAAGAGGAACATTTTCGTCGCGATTGCCCCTGCATGGACTGCAATTATGGGCAGGTCTGGTAGCCAGCCCCTAGGACCACAAGAGGGGCCTGGGAAAGCTCGTGGTACCAGTGCTCCTAGAAGGGATTTCTATGACAGCGTTGGTCGACTCTGGCTGTAGTCAAACTCTCGTCTGGGGTGATCTCGTGCCAAACTTGGAGCCACGCGGAACCCCCATCTATGTCCAATGTGTCCACGGAGACTTACATTCATATCCTATTACCCAAGTGACGCTGGAGACATACCACTGAAGAGCGGACCTCTCGGTTGGCATGACCTCTAGACTGGCCTATCCAGTGATTCTGGGGTGGGAATGGCCGTGGTTCTGAGAACTATTGCAAGAGTCCACCCAGAACCCTCCGGCCTGAGAAGGCGAGGGTCAGGTAACAAGAGGGCTGCTTGGGAGGGATCGGGATGATGATGACCCAGGGGAAGGATCCTCCGGGTCCACCGAGACCCCGGTACCCCTGCCTACACAAAGGGTTTAGTCTGTTGATGAGGTGTAGACAGAGCTTGAATGTGATGGCGACTTTATTCAGGAACAACAAGAGGACCCTACACTTAAGCACACCTGGAAACAGGCCACCACTAGGGATCAAGAATGGGGGGTGCTCCCCTAAAACACCAAGGCCCACGCTTTGAAATATGGCAAGACCGCCCCTATTGGCTGATGGAAGAGCCACAGACTCGAGAAGTACTTCTTCAGCTGCTAGTCCCTTGAAGGTTGTGCCAGGGCCTTTTACACCTTGCTCATTTGGTGCCCTGGGCAGGGCACCTAGGAAGAGAAAATACCCTCCAATGGGTAGCATGGCAATTCTTCTGGCCAGGTATCCACCAGGAGGTGAAGAATTATTGTTCATCATGTCCAAAGTGTCAATGCACGGGCCCAAAAGAACGTGCTGAAAGCACCCCTCGTTCCTCTCCCAATAGTTGGGACCCCCTTTTAGTGAATAGGACTTGACTTGGTGGGCCCACTAGAAAAGAGTGCATCCGGCCACCAGTACATCCTTGTGATCATGGATTATGCAACCCAGTATTCTGAAGCAGTCCCATTACAGACTGCCACTGCCCCTAAGATAGCCACCGAACTCATCAAGGTCTTCGCCCTGGAAGGGATACTCCACAAAATCTTAACAGATCAGGGGACAAACGTGACTTCCCGATTGATGGCCAACCTCTGCCATCTTTCAGGTATGCGAGCCCTCAGGACATCCCTATACCATGGCCAGACAGATGGATTGGTGGAACATTTTAACAAGATGTTGAAGAGCACGCTATGCAAATTTGTGGAAGAGGATCCGCGACGGTGGGATACGTTACTCCCAGCCTTGTTGTTTGCTATAGGGGAGATACTCCAAGCCTCCACAGGGTTTTCCCCCCTTTGAACGCCTATATGAGAGACAACCCCGAGGTATCCTCAACCTTCTGAAGGAGGGCTGGGAAGAGCAGGAGACCCAGGTAAAGGCTGTAGTTCATAGTGGAAGACCCCTATGAGAGAGACTTCAGATGCTAGGGACCTTCGCTAGAGAGAATCTGGAACAGGCACAGGGGAGTCAGGCAGAACCATATAACCAAGGAGCCAGGCTACAGAGCTTTGAACCCGGAGATTGGGCCCTAATCCTGTTGCCCTCAACCGAATCCAAACTATTGGCTAAAAGTCAAGGCCCCTTAGAAGCCACACGGCCGATTGGGTCATTCGAGTATGAGGTAAGGCTACCAGGCTGGTGCCGTGAGACACGCATGTACCATGTCAATTTGCTAAAAGCCTGAAGGACTAGGGAGATATTACTGATCACTCCCTACCTTCCCGAACCAGAATTAGGACCCCTGGCTGATGAACCGTCTGAGGACGGGCCTGTAGCGATAGGAACAGGACTCAACCTGACCCACAGAGAGCGACTCCAAGGACTCCTGCAGTCTTACCCAGAGGTCTGGTCAGCCTGGCCAGGATGGACAACCATCATGAATCATCATATTGCCACTGTACCGGGACAGAAGGTATGCAACCCCCACCGGTCCCTGCCCAAGAAGCTGTGGGAGGCCATTCGGAAGGAACTGGAGGTCATGTTAGACATGGGCGTGATAGAAGAATCCCATAGCGAGTGGCGAAGCCTGACAGTCCTAGTTCCAAAATCGAATGGCTCTGTCCGGTTTTGTATTGACTTTAGAAAAGTGAATGATATATCTCGATTTAAAGCCTACCCAATGCCACAGGTCGATGAACTCCTTGAGAGGTTCGGGGGAGCAAAATTCCTGTCAACTCTGGATCTCACCAAGGGGTATTGGCAGATTCCTCTGACTCCAACCTCATGCCTGAAGACTGCCTTCCCAATCCCCTTTGGCCTATACCAATTGGGTTACACGGAGCAGCAGCCATCTTCCAGCGACTTATGGATCAGATATTGCAACCCCATGGATGGTATGCTGCTGCTTACATTGACGACATCATCGTGTACAGCACCAGCTGGGAAGACCACCTTCAACATCTCTCTAAGGTCCTCCACGCATTGAAGGAGGCAGGACTCATAGCCAATCCAACAAAATATCATTTTGGGCAGAAGAAAGTAACCTACCTGGGTTATACTGTGGGGGCGGAGAGCTACAACCTTAGTTGGCAAGGTACAGGCACTACAGGACTGGCCCACACCAACAACAGAGATAGGTACAGCAGTTCCTCGACCATATTACTGGCATTTTGTACCGGATTTTGCGACTTTGGCAGCCCCCTTGACTGACTTAATGAGGAAGTCACAACCTCAGAAAGTCCAGTGGTCTAGGAAATGTGAGGCAGCCTTCCAGGCTTTAAAAGAACAGCTGACCTGAGAGCTGGTATTGGTCCATCCCAACTTCCAGAAACCCTTCATCCTGCAGACAGACGCATCCAAAGTAGGGATCGGGGTGGTACTATCTCAGGGAGATGCTGAAGAGGAACATCCTAGATTGTATTTCAGTTGAAAACTATTCCCTAGAGAAACCCAGTACTCGACCATAGAGAAAGAAGCCTTAGCTGTCAAGTGGGCCATAGACTCTCTAAGATATTACCTGTTAGGGAACACATTCCGGCTGGTTACTGACCGTGCACCCCTGTGCTGGTTGCACCATATGAAAGAAACCAACCCCCGAATAATGTGATGGTACTTATCTTTACAACCTTAAGATTTCAAAGTGATGTACCACCCAGGAAAGGCACATGCCAACGCTGATTTCTTTTTTTGGCCAGAGGGCTAGGAAGGAGACACCGAGCCTCTGCCCGTCCCATTCTTAAAGGGGAGGATGTGTGACAGGGCGCACTTGCCCCGCACTGGACAGGAAGGGGTTAATTCTACATTGTGAGCTGAGGAAGTCAAACCCCTTCACCCTACTCGGCATGCTCCAGGTGTACCGGTATAAAAGGGAGCAGCTCGGCTCAGTTGGGGCTGACTGCCATGGAGGAAGGACTTATGCCGCCCGCTCCAGCCAAGGGTCATCGGAAGCCCACGACCTTAGGAGCTGGAGATGCCACAGCCCAGGCGGACGTCAAGGCAACCCCGGAGGCCTTGCAGGGTTCGGAGGAAGGGCAGACCAGAGAACCTAGAGGTAACAGGGAGGCCCAGACAGCAGCAGCAGGGACAACAGCAGGAGCAGCCCAGGGGAATCTGATGGCAGACCGGTGAGTGAGCCGAAGCCTTGAGTCAGCATGTTTCGGTAGGAACCTTTCCTCGCTGACTCAGTGGCCCGCGCTGTGGCCACTACCAGGGCCCTGGGCTGGGGTCCAGTGGAGAGGTAGGGCCCAGATCCTCCTGCTGAGGGGTGCAACCCACTCCCTGCCATGTCCGGCATTGGCTGCTAAACGTTACTGCCCTGCAAGCAGGAGCTAAATTATTGACTACTGCCCTGCGAGAAGGGGCAAATTTCCTGATTCCAGCCATTGGACCTTACTGCTCTGCAAGGAGGGACTAGATCAGGGGTCAGCAACCTTTTAGAAGTGGTGTGCCAAGTCTTCATTTATTGACTTTAATTTAAGGTTTTGTGTGCCAATAATACATTTAAACGTTTTTTAGATGGTTTCTCTCTATAAGTCTATATATTATATAACTAAACTCTTGTCATATGTAAACAAGGTTTTCAAAATGTTTAAGAAGCTTCATTTAAAATTAAATTAAAATGCTGATCTTACACTGCCAGCCTGCTCAGCCCGCTTCCAGCCTTGGGTTCCATCCACCTAGGCTGGCAGCGGGCCGAGCGGGGCCTGCGGCTGGGATCATGGCTGGCAAGGGGCCGGCAGTCAGAACCCCAGACTGGCAGTGGGCTGAGCTGAACCGCTCAGCTTGCTGCCGGTCTGGGGTTCCGTCCGCCGGCCCCTACCAGCCCGGGTCTCAGCTGCCAGCCCTGCTCAGCCCGCTGCTGGTCTGGAGTCCCAGCCCTGTTCACATAGAGTAGGTACCTACTTTCTCCCTGGTTCTAGCCATTCTCTTCCTCTCTCTGCACTGAGATGAGGGTGGGAGTGTGGTGAGAACAGGGCTGGGAGTGAAGGAGCAGGCTGGGGGTTGGGGTGCAGGGTCTGGCCAGGAGCTAGAATGAGGGAGGGGGCTCAGGGTTGGGGCAGGAGGTTTGGGTGTGGAGCGCTTACCTGGGCAGCTCCCATTTGGTGCGAGGGGTGCAGGTGGGAATGTGGGGGGTGTGGCATGGCAGGGGGCTGGAGGGGATATGCCGATTCCACCCCCTTCCCCAAGGTCCCCGGAGCAGAGAGCACGCTGCAGCTCCGCTTTTCCCTCTCCCACTCCATAGCAAGGGCTGTCAACTGATCGGCAGCAGGGAGGGAGAGAAGGAGGGGCAGGAACCCAGCACGCTGGGGGAAGAGACGGGGGACAGGGGGAAGCTTGCCTGCCCTGCAAGGAGAGAGCGGGGGGCGGAGAAGAGCGGGCCAGGCCAGATTTTTAATGGCACGCTGCTGTCTGCCATCTTTGGCACGCGTGCCATAGGTTGCCAACCCCTGGATTAGATTGACTTGGGCCACTAGGCCTCACTGCCTTGCGAGAAGGGGCAGATTTCCTGACTCTGGCCATTAGGCCTTACTGCTCTGCAAAAAGGGGCTAAGTTATTGACTTGGGCCACTGCGCCTTAGTACCCTGCCAAAAGGTGCAGATTGATGGACATTGGCCCCTCAGTCTTATTGCCCAATCACAGGGGTGAATTTATGGACTCCGGCCACTAGGCCATACTGCCCTGCTGATAAGGGCAAGCGTATGGAGTCGGGCTGGGAGAGACATAGACGTAAGATGCGTACACCTCCCCTTTTTTTTCCTAAAAGAGGCAGGTTCACTCGCCCCCGCACAGGATGGGGTTCCCCCCAACCCTGCCACACACCTCCAACTCCTAACCAGAGAAACCAAGATAAAAAAGCTGCAGACAAGTGCTCAGTCTGACTCCTACAGTCAGTAAAGAGAACCTCTCTCCAGTCATTCTAGCTGAAACCTTCTCATTAGCCTTACGTCCCTCTCTGCTAGAAAATGGATCTGTCATCTTCATACTAATCCAGTTCTCATGTAAACAGACAAAGTTCTTCCTTCTCTGTCACCTCCTATCATCCCTCCTCAAACTGTATCAAATGCATCAAAGCCTGAGTAAATTACGTCCCCTTTGACCTGCTGACCACAAGTTCAGCCACAGTATATTAAAGCCGCAGTGGCTGAGGTTTCATGGTCAGTGACGATGGAACCAGAAAAGGAACTGCAGCCTCTAATCAAACAACTCCTTTTGTCTTCAGAACCAAGTAATCAAGTGTGGATCCACATGTGAATTCCCCCAACGTTTGAGGGTGCTGAAAGGTAGGATTTTGAAAGGTAGGCTGGTTGTGGAGTTTGGATCTGAGTTTTGATCTGAACCTCCCCCAAATTTGTGGGTTCTCTGATCAAAAGTATTGGTTGAGACTGATCTCCTTTGAAAAGGTCTTCAAGATAAAGAATAGCTGGCTTTGATTCATTGAGGCACATGGGAAGTTACAGGGGACAATGAGGAAGCTAGATCACTAGGGATTTGTGAAACTGAGCAGCTCCCTGTCACACGGGTTCATGGGAACAGTTTGTTTAATTCTGATCTGTTCCAAACTTAAGATCACTCCACACTGGGACCCTCAGAAGATCCCCACTCGGACTCTCAAACACTTCATGACCTTGGGTGGATTTTTCTATACACTTAGTCTGAGTTTTGAGTTTGTAACATAACATGAAAACTCGTCAGTTTAATATAGTTTGGGGTTTTGTTGCAAAAGATTCACATAGTTCTGCAGATCACTGCCAAGGTTTCATATTATGCTTGTTAAGTAAGCAGAGGGGACATCCCCATTCATGGATCGAATCAGAGTCAGCAACAACTCAAATACTTAACGGGAATATTTATTATTCAAGATTAATAAGGTGAACAAAGCTCCTTGTTCTCCTGCAGGGGAAGTAGCACATTCATCCATGATGCATATGGTGAGACAAACTAACACTCACTGGAGCTCACATGAATCCATTCAAACAGATGTGCTAATTCTCTTATTACATTGGTGGCATCATTTGGTTGATATCCACATTACAACTTTTCCATCTGGCACTCAAAGCATCTGTGTAGAGAGAGAGTGCTGAGCACAGACCTGTAGCATCTGTGCTTCGTATACATATTCAGAACAAGACAAGGAGACATAAAGCTAAAAGGACGTGCCTTGCTGTCCACCCATGAATGGAAAGACAGAAGGGAAAGTCATGTTAGCAATCTAGTTTATACCCCCGAACCTGCTGCTGTTTGAGTATTCCTGCCATAACTGTTGTCTCTGGAAGTCTCGCACAGAGCAAAGTACTGTCATCTGAATCCTCTGCGCCAGATTCTGCCTCAGTTATGCCCATTCAGATCTCCCAAGCACAAGCACCAACTCTTGGGCCTGTGAAGCCTTTGCCAGCAAGATAAATATTCTGGTGTATTTTTAGTAAGCTCTTGTCGGGAGAGAATTTCTTTGTGTCCTTCTGAGGAGCCCGCCGGATCTTTCATCGGTTTGTTTTTCTCATTAGCCGGCATAGGCTTTGTTCTTATTTAATAAAGATTAGGATCTGCTGCCTCCAGCCCTCTCTTTTTGCTCCTCTGTCAGGCTTGTGGGGGCTCAGTCTGCAACGACATGTTTGATGTCAGGCTACGGAAGTTTAAATGAGGGACAGAAGCTGGCCAGACTCTTGCATTCGCTTCCTACAAAATTCTCTGCTTCCAGCTCTGTCTCACTGACCAACTCCCCACTGGCAGCTTCTCCTCATTTTGCTGGCAGGGTTGCCCTCCACAAAAGAGGTCAGTTGCCTCTCAGCTGATTGAGGAAAAGGGGGAAGAGGATGGGATGGAGAATTTGCAAACCACTGTATGGATAACTCTGAGACCTATAGTACCAGTAGCTTGCCAGCTGGCTTGAAGAAGTGCAGAGGTCCTGACCAGAGCCAATTAGAGACAGTGTGGGAGATAGAGGAAAGAGGGGCAGAGAAATTCTAATAAAAAAATAAATACAGGCTATATGCCATGTAGATGGCACCCATTTGTGCCACCTTTTGGGGCGTAAGGATGGGTGCTGGATCTTCTATCCCTTATACACTATTACAGATGGCCCTTTAAGTAGAAAAACAAAGGTTGTTTCTTTTATTAACTGAACTGAATCGCCCCTAGAAAAAATGGGCTTAAAATTACAACATCCAGGAACTTGAACTAGTTTTGTGAACATCCAAATTAGTCAACGAGGTTCTATGAGCTTTGCAAAGCCTTGATCTTTACTCCCCCAATACCCTGCCATGATTTGGTGAAAACATCAGTTCATCGAGCAATACGTGAGGGAGCAGGCCAGCTGCGTGCCACAACGGCTGTCCAAGGAGAGTTCCATATTCCAGAAAACCAACTTCAGAG
This sequence comes from Lepidochelys olivacea, assembly GCF_965140295.1. NCBI lineage: Eukaryota > Metazoa > Chordata > Testudines > Cheloniidae > Lepidochelys > Lepidochelys olivacea. Next base: position 23,811,885 of record NC_140417.1, on the reverse strand, counting down.
CATTGTGAGTTGAAGGTAAAAGGAGGACTTAGCTGCTTCCCAAGAGCTGGTCCAGAAGATCCCACATTCCAGAAGCCTACCCTAGAGCATGGGCAAAAGGAGAATTTCATGCTGGCAGAACGTTTGTGAGCCTGAACTCAACTTTCCAGGTTCCCCCAACTCTATCACATACAGTTAATGAAGTTAAGGGATGCAACTCCCTACAAGCTCCTTTAGGTGTTACCGATGGTCCCAACAACTACAGGAGAAATAAAAACCCTCTACTCAATTCTTGGCAAGTAAGTTGTGGTGCTTAGATACTACAGTGACTGGCAGCAGCTAGATGAGAGAAGTTATTTGCATCATATATGTGAATTCATGTGTAGCCCACAGGTTCAAAGCCAACTCAGGTCAGCAGTGACAGAAAGGTGTTGACATCTGATGGCTGTTCAGTGGATTGTCTCAGTCCAGTCCTCAGTGGGCATGTGTCCCCACCAGAGTTGGCATTCTTTAACCCCCAGCCCCCATTAGCCATCTCAGCAGAGGGGTCAAAACTGCATGGACCATGGAAACTGAACTCCCTTTTCATCTTTACAGATGGTAATTCCAAGGCAGGGTTGGATACACCTTTGTGAGGTTAATATGCCAAGGAAGCTTGAGGTGCATTGTTTGGGCCATAGCTTTGCTGTGGCTAAAAGAAAGAATATCTGTTTCCAGGGACATCTGTCTGACCTATTTCACCAGAATGAAATTCACATGAAGGTAACTTTAACCCCAAACCGTCCACAAAAATCCCAAATCTCAGAGTCAGGTTTATTTTTCTAGCTTTGCCATTGACCTGCTGTGTGACCATGGGCCGGTCTGGTAATTTCTCTGTGCCTCTATTTACCCATCTCTATAAAGGGACAATATTGACCTATGTCATAAGGAAGGTTATGTGGCTTAAATCATTAATGTCTGTAAAGTGCTTGAAGATCTGCAGGTGGAAGAGGCTAGAGATGGGAAAATAAATTGTTATATATTAGTAGTGGTATAAAGTCTATGCAGAAAATGTGATAATGGCATTAGCTTTTAAGCTGTTTGCTAATGTATTTTAATTTTGTTAAGAACTTTTATTTTTATGTCTTTTTTTAAGAAACAGCTTTACAAGTTCACCAATAATAAAAAGCTTTGACAATTTTTAGCAGCACAGGCTTATTACAGATGTCTGTGTATAAAGGGCTGGGTAATTTTATGACCAGTAACATTTATAGCTATGTGAGCTAAGATAAGGATAATGGAACCTCATGCTTCAGGGTATAAACTGTTTGCCTGAGGGGGTCAGGAAGGCATTCCTCCCCTCCCCCGTACAACATTGCACAACTTGTCAGGCCAGATGTATTCTGGGTTTGATTTTTTTCCTGCCTTCCTCTGAAGCAACAAGAATGGGCCATTTTTAAAGGCTGGATACCCCAGACTTGATAGATCACTCCAGCACAGCATTTCCTATGTTCCCATTCCACCCAGGCAAATTTTGCAAAGCAATTTTTTTGTTACAAATAGACACGCACATTTTTAAATGAACTCACGTAGACCATATTTGCATCATTTTTGTGTTTGCCTTCTATCACTATGTAAGAAATCAAGTTTTACTTGCCTGGCGGTTCATGGAAAAAGAATTTCAAAGCCACCAATGAGAGCATTTGTGGAGATAACATTTTTAATTTGCATGCACATGTTTTCATGCCAGTGACTGCATACTCATCCAATCAGAACAGATCCTGACCATTTGATTTATCTGACCAGTCACAACTAACCAACATACTTCAAAAATCAAATACATGTAGCGACTGTTTGCAATCCACAGTTAAACAAATTAATCACCCACAAACAATAATCACTGAATGATTTCAAATAATAAATTAATTCAAGGAAATATGCTTCCAGGTAGTCCATGAGGAAACAAAAATGCTAAACCCCTCAGATACATTATTTTCTACAAGTTATTCATGCAGCACCAGATCCTCTTGTCTCAACTGCTTTAGATGACAATATACTCAAACACAGATCATTATTACAATGGGAAAAACGTCTGCTCCTCTTAAAGGCACTTCTCACTGGTCAAAAGCATATAGGGACTCTCAGTCTCTCTCTTTGGCTGAGATAAATCAGATGAAAATAAAATCTTGACTGATCCCCTTCCCCCCTTTACATCTGACTGATTTTCTCACTGCAATGGAACAAAGGTTTAGAGGTAGGGAGGGAACCCTTAATAAAGATAAAATCTAATTCTAATGTCTATAAAAAACAAACCCAATTCTCAGATACTTAAACGTGCGCTGTTGCAATGGAGAAATGGAGAAAGGAGTTATTTATTAATAGAAGGGTATTTCAGTATAGATCTAAGGAGGCGATATCGGCCAAATGGAGCCATTTAAAGGAATAATTCTCAGTAGGTTCTATGCAGCCAGCCCAGACGTCCCCACCCCTATTATGTCCCAGTAAAGATTGCTGTTAGTCATCAAAAATGTGGCACGCGATGCATACTGCCAGTGACACACTTCCTCTCCTCACAGAGACTTGCCACAATCTGACCATTCCCCCAGAACCCATCTTTTTCATCTGAAAGCCAGAGCCCTTCCCTCTTGTTATTCCTTTGGCCAGAAGCAGCAAAAACAGTCAAGAGAGTGGAAGTTGCAGAAATTTCACCTAGAAACCAGTTCTCATTAGACATCCTGCCCAGTGTGGGGGAGTAGAGAATCATAGAATATCAGGGTTGGAAGGGACCTCAGGAGGTCATCTAGTCCAACCCCCTGCTCAAAGCAGGACCAATCCCCAATTTTTGCCCCAGATCCCTAAATGGCCCCCTCAAGGATTGAACTCTCAACCCTGGGTTTAGCAGGCCAATGCTCAAACCACTGAGCTATAGAACTCCTGGTACAAAACCTGGGTCAGTTTCTTCACTGCCTTTCACCTGCATTTCCACCCATGCAAGATGAGGGCAAAAGTGGGTGTGTACATGAATGTAGAATTGTAACTTGGTAGCATTTTACACCCATTTCACACAAGATACAAGGCAGTGGAGAATCAGGCCCACAGTCAGTTTAATTTCCTGGTGTGCATAGGCTAGCCCAATGCCAGTAGTGTTTAGCCCACAAAGAGGCCAACTGTTTTTGTTAACACTAAATTTAAAACAAAACAACTCCCCCCCACCCCCGCAACTATATACAAAGTTTTGATTCACAACAGGTAGATTTTCTTCCAACAAAATGTAAATTTTGGCCCTTAAATTACTTGCCAAAATCTCTTTAATTAACACCTTTGCCCTCACTTGGCATTATTTCATGTGGCAGCCCAAATTCTCTCTCCTGTCTGGAGGAACTCATTATCTATGCAAATAAAATGCGCTCCAGCAGAGTGACAGCCAATTATACCACCCCCCTCCCACCAAATGAATACACTCCACTGGGTGTCTTTGGGGAGCTAGGGGGGAAAGCTGTGTAGGCTACTGCGTTGCTGTATGTGGCAATCAAGCTTTCCCACTGCCGCTAAACCCTTGGGAGCTTTTTCGCTCCTGTTGTTGAGAGCGTCGTCTCTCCACATTGTTAATCTCCTTTTGCCGCGCTCCCAAGCTCAGGCTGTCCCAGAGGAATCCTGTGAACGTACACTCAAGTCCTAGCTGTCCCTTCTTCCCTGCAAATATGGAAAATGTGTGTTTCCTTCATTGATTTTGGTGCAAAAGACAGGCAGCCACAGTGCTGTAAAATTAACTAATTCCAGACCCATTTGCAGTTATGAGCCACATAAGATTAGTGGCCATTGCATTGTAGTTCTAGTGGAGTGGGACAGGTAAGCGGAAATAAGATTCTAAAAGCCTTTTCTTTCAGAGTCTTCCCTTATGAAGAGGACTAGAGGTACCAGCTTGTCCCCTTTTTAGAGCCACAAGTCATTCTGAGAAGCCTCACAAATCCTATAACCCCACAAATATATTTGAAACTACTCTTCTGAAGGGTGCAAGATTTCAATGTGTACTCATGGGGTGTCTAGCTAGTATTTTGTGTACTAAATCTAACAGATCCTGCTCACTGGGATCTTAGATATGGATCTGGACCTTCCCTCTCCATACTGCTGAGTACAAAAACTAATGAGAACTCATGTTTCATTAGGGTGCTTTCTCATTACCAATGCAGCAGGGGTACATGTGAGATAACCCCCCTCCTCCAGTATTTTTGAGGAACAAGTTAAGGACAGGGCATTCCCCTCCCTGCTTTGAGGTGCAAAGTCAGTTCTCCAGATGCACCAGTCAGCATGAGGAATAACACCTCTGGAGACGCTGTGTTTCTTTATCCCTCTCACCCTCCCTCATCAGAAAGGGAATGCAGACTCAAGGCACAGGGAAGTGCTTTGAAGGCCCCATGTGGTGGCTCACAGGGGCTCAGATCCCTGAGTAGATGGAAATGCCTGCTGCAACCTGATAACAAACCAATATCTGAATAGGGAGGCTCCAGCAAATGCTACCAGAGTCAAGGAGTGTCTATTGTTACAAGAGATATTAACATACACAAACACACACAGTGCTACACACATACAAATGCTTACTTTCATACACAGATGTGTACATCCATACACATTATATTACAGAAATATAAATTCAGATTCAATTCTTTTTTTTAATTCCTTTTCATCTTCTCTTGTTGCTTAATTGTTATCTGGGCTAAACTTTAGAATTCAGTCCTATACAAGTGGCCATTATAATTATCACACACAACAGTGAGGGGGAGTTTTATGACTTTCAAGCACCTAAGATAAATTTGCAAACAATTTCAAGGATCTGATGGAGAAATATGGATTAGAAGATTTTAGTGAATCAAAATATATATTCATAGACTCTACAGCCGGAAGGGACCATTGTGATCATCTAGTTTGACCTCCCGTGTAACACAAGCCATAGAATTGCCCCCAAAATAATTCCTAGAGCAGATCTTTTAGAAAAATATCCAGTCCTGGTTTTAAAATGGTGAGTGATGGAGAATCCACCACCACCCTTGGTAAGTTGTTCCAATGACCCTGAATGTCAAAAAATGATGCCTTATTTCCAGTCTGAATTTGTCTAGCTTCAAATTCCAGCCATTGGATCACGTTACACCTTTCTCTGGTAGATTGGAGAGCCAACTATTAAATATATGTTCCACATGTAGATACTTATAGACTGTAATCAAATCACCCCTTAACCTTCTCTTTCTTAAGCTAAATATGTAAGTGAGGGTCCATTGTATATAGCGTGTTCTTGACTCTATTATCAAATCATTGTTAAAGCATAGCGTGTACAGTTACAATCTCCACACACAGCTTTGCACAGGTACAGAATATGCAGAGATATATGCTCATGCAATTATGCGGATCTGCTACTGTACAAGCACACACTATGCGCACGCACACTCTCCCGAGATACAATTTACGTTAAAAGGAATAAATGATTTTTTTTTAAATTAGCCTTTTTTACAGTTTTTCCTGTAAAAAAGGGTCTCAAAGACCTAGAACAGGATACATTCATAACACCCCTTTAACCCCAAATTGCTTTGCTTCCTATATACGTACAAAGAATGACTGAGATGCAGCCACTTCTGAGATAGAGGATGCTAGCTCAGCGGTTCTCAAACTATTGTACTGGTGACCCCTTTCACATACCATTCTCTGAGTGCGACCCCCCCTTATAAATTAAAAACACTTGTTTATATATTTAACACCATTATAAATGCTGGAGGCAAAGCAGGGTTTGGGGTGGAGGCTGACAGCTCGCGACCCCCCCATGTAATAACCTTGTGACCCCCTAGGGTTCCTGACCTCCAGTTTGAGAACCTCCGTGTTAGCTGAAAAGTAGGGCTACATGTAGTAGGAAGTTGCCTTCCCTAATCTTGGATCACACATAGAGGGGAAATTTTGAACAAAGATACCAGGGAGGCTCCCCTTACCATCATCCCCACCACCATCCTTTCTCCAGAGAAATGCCATGACATCTTTTAGGGCTTGGATTTGCAGAAAGAGGTCTGCAAGCACTTCTGCAGACACAGTTATCAATATTTCAGTTCTAGTCAGAAATTGGGCCTCTGGGTGGAAAAAGGGTATTTAGAGCTACTGGCACGTAATTACCTGATTCACGTATGCCATTGCAGTAACTGGACATGCACAGTAGGTACACACATGGCTAGACCTCAGGCATCAGCTTTTAGAAAAGCAGGTTCTGAGCATCCAGGCAAAGCAAACAGAAGCTGGATTGTTAAGGTATGTCATCCAGAGACTCTCATACAGTCAACTGAATGGATCTTAGTTTAACATCCTTGGAAGGGTAAGGAGCTGAGATGATTCAACTGCCATTCGAACCTTTGATTCTAGGAAATTTATATATTGCAAACCTGTTACTTAGCCATTATGTCATGCCCTTCCAGCCAAAGTTCAAAGGGAAAAGTTAAGGCTAGATTTGGAACCATATTGCTTACTCTCGGGGGAGGGGAGCAGAACACTTCCCCATTGGTACCCCGATGTCCCTCCTTGTTTCCCCAATTTTTCACCCCCCAGTTCTTCTGGTTCCCAAATTTTGACCATCAGCCTTAATCCTAAAAGGGCTCATCTGCTAACATGAGCCATTGCCTCCCTCTCCTAGCATTGACCTGGAGCACACCGTGCTGTTGCAGTCCTGGTCTACCACATTCAATCAACCAACCCTAAGAGATATCTTTGGCATTGGACTATAATCAGGATGACTCTTTCCATTAAGTAGGAAGGTTTTTCAACTTCTTATCTTGCCTGTAAAAGAGAATATGATAGATCCCAATGGTGTATTCCCAACAGAAGTTGCGGTTTTATTTTAGGAAAGGGTCTATTGCTCCCAGCTGAGATGTCAGCAAGCACTGAATTCTGAGTAGCTATAAACCCAAGGGACCGCGACAGCTGGAAATGACCTTGCTGCAACCCCATCCGTAACTCACCCACTGGAAATGCAGCTTCCAGTAAATTTAACACTATCAGAAAATCTCTCAGCATCCCCCTGGTGGCAGAAGCCAAGTCAGCCTGACAGGAAAACCCAGGTTGGATTTTAGCAAATGGCAGAACTTGAATGAACCGATGAAGTGAGCTGTAGCTGAAAGCTCATGCTCAAATAAATTGGTTAGTCTCTAAGGTGCCACAAGTACTCCTTTTCTTTTGGCAGAACTTGAGGGGGCATATTTGCCTATGAGGGAAGCTCCATCTTTCCATGACGCTAATGTTGGTTCATATATTGGCGGGGAAAAGGGGCTGGTGCCACATCTGTACCTCAAAAGCACTGAGTGCCACTGACTCACTGTGTCACTATGAGCAACTCATTTAACCACTTCAGTTTCCCCAGAGGTAAAATGGGGGATAACAGCATTCACTTCATATTACAGCATGAAAGTTATTATGCAAATGCAAAGAATTCCTCTTAAATTAAGGGGCCGCACCGCACATCTTCCTTCATCATCAGGGGATGAAATATCATCCTCAAAGTGTTCGACCTGTTTGTTACCTAAATTGCAATTAAATAGGGGCAAATCCCTGCTCAGGGCTGCCAGTGATTTCACTGCAAATGAGAAATAGGAAGAGCATGCGTGTACATCTGCATGTGTGGACGCACAGGGAGTGCAGGTGTGTGAGATTTAAATACTTTTCCAGGTCCCACGACGTGTGTATAATCTGCATGCAGTGATAGGTATATGCTCAGGTCCCCAGGTGCCAGTGGGTGTATGAGTGCATTCATTGTTTCTGTAGGCATGCGTGTGCGCGCTTGGAAGCCAGGGCAAGCTGTTGAGGGAGTCTCTTGAGAAGTGGTGTGTGTGTGAGAGTGAGTGAGAGAGCACGCTCACGAGCACTGGGCAGCTTGGCCAGGCTGCACATAGGCTCTCTTGGGAACAGGGCTGTATACTGAATTTATGAGCTCTTAAGTCATCACATTTACAATTTATATTCTTCAGTCTTTTAATCTCAGCAATAAACTTGGACTAAATCTTCACTGAAGCAGTGTGGAAATTCCCCTGTTCCCAGCCTCTGGCAGCAGCCACTTTCAGAAGTTTTCCTAAAGCAAACCTGAGGCTGCAGTGTTGGCTGTTTAGATGGGGAGTCCTTTTCTTCCTCAGTTCCCCATCCCATGTAAAATCTTCTCTGTTAAATATCCTCTCTCTTTTCCTGATCGCTCATTTCTGTCGTGTGCAGCTAGGCATAATTTATCATGCAGATGGTACACAGTTCTGGAGCTCTAAAATTCCTCCTGCCCTGCAAGGAGGGAGAGCTACTTTTCTAAAACAGAAATTCAGTTTTGTTCTACAGGACTGACTCTGAAGTAAAGAAGGAATTTTAAATGCTCCAGGACTGTAAATGCAAATCACCAGGACCCACAATTTAATAGCTGCCACTCTTGGGGCACAACCCACTTCTGTGCCATCACCTACCGAGAGCTCCAGTTCCTGGGGGCTGGTCTACACTAGAAAATTAGACTGACCCAGCTACATTGCTCAGGAGTGTGAAAAGTCCACACCCCTGAGCGACATAGTTAAGCTGACCTAGTCCCTGCGTAGATAGTGCTAGGTCGATGGAGGAATTCTTCTGTCAACCTAGCTAGTGCCTCTTGGGGAGATGGATTCCCTATGCTGACAGGAGAACTCCTACACTGAAAAGTTACAGCTGTGCCTCTGTAGCATTTCAAGTGCAGACAAGCCCTGGCTATGTCAGACCTGGACGTACCACCTCTGGAAAGCACCCAGCAGCTGTGAAGTGATCCCTAAGAGGCACAGCTCTCAGAGGTGGTTATTTCCCAATATAATGCCATCCAAAATTGGGAAGGAGTCTGTGCTTAGGTGAAATAGTTATGCCAGGCAGGCAAACACCTCTCTCTCTGTAGTCAGAAGAGGCCAGAGGAGCTTTCAAATCCAGGTGGTATCATCTCTATAGGATGCCTGAACAGCCTAAAATAAACTCAGTTGCCGGGCACAAGCCCAAGTCGTGTCATGAACCATCACTTAATAATGAGAAACTGAGCTACAACGTTCCCCTTCTGGTTTACTAATTGAATGCTCCACATAGCGCCTCTCACTGACAGGAGGTGGAAAGAAAATCCCAGGACAGTAATTAATCATCTTCTCTTTCCTGGAGTTTTAAGACTGCGTCCCCTCTTCATTTTCAGCTCTCATACTTCTAGCCATGGTACCAAAAACTAGATATTGTCCTCAATATTTGGTTAATATTGAATTAATCACCCTTTTTTATGGCTGGGAGGGGGGAAAGTCAGGAAGCGCAAGGCTGTCACAGACAGGGAGCAAGGCAGAAGGGCTGGTCTTTCTTATTTCTGAGCAGAACACTGATACAGCCATCACAGTAAATGTGAGGGAACTATTAATTACATTCAAAGATGAGCCAAGACCGGAATGTCAAATCCAAACAGCATTGAATTTTGGGCTGAGGTGGGAGGTCAGATTAGAATCCATGGGTCCCAGCCTACTCACATGGTTTTAGTTCTAGGTGTCCTGAAATAGAAACAGGTCTATTTCCTGGATTTAGGGCATGATTTGATGCTGAAAACCAGCAGCTCCCATTTACTCCAGCCCCAGGTAGGACTGGGTTCTTAGTTTGGATTCAGCCCTAAATGGCAGAAATCTCTTGAGAACAGGTAGTCTCAAGAGACTTCTGCCATTTGGGGTTTAAATTTCATATGAGCAGTCGCTAGATCTTGGGGGTCTGAAACCCAAACCTCAGAATAAACTGGATCCAGAAACTCCTTCCTCAGCTCCTCCCTGATTATTCATAGGTCAGAGGAAGTTTGAGCAGCCACAGTCCCATTCAGCCTGCTAGAACTACATTTCTTCCTAATGCTCCCCAGAACCTTCCGTCACCCATCACCCAGCACTTTAATGGAATGCAGTTAATACACGAATATCATTGTATGGGATGCATAGAAACTTCCTCTTGCCATCCACAGATGTGGGAGGCTGGAATCTGTGTCATTTAAGCCTTTTCTGCTCAGCATTCACAGCTGAAAAAACAGCAGGCAAACTCCTGACCTCACAAACTAAATAGAAGGCATATACCCCCATTACTTCAGTCCACCCTGACACTCATTGGCTTGCTTGTGTGAAGGGTAGATCTACTTAGGAGGAGTTCAGTCTATGGAGATGGTGCTTTGTTGTCTTGAGAAGAAAGGAAAGGCTTTTCTAGCTAAATCTATTATTTAGTTTACATCTTTGCTAAGGCAGCTAGATCCTATTGTTAACACACTAGGAGGTGGGCATTACGTAACCCACCATGAGGTATGAACCAGCAAAGCCCCTTCACCACAGATTCTAACAGTTCTCCCAAGGAAAATCTAGTGAGATTCCCCTCCCAACCCCCCAGAGGCAGGAAGGAATCGAGTACAATATCCCTTTAAACAGGGGCCACAGTGGGGTGAAATGTCTGACGACAGTTTGAGTGGCAGGGTGAAGTGTGACTCTTGTTTGTTTGGACACTCAAAGTACTTAGAGCAAATGTCTCAGGCTCATGTTGTTTTATAGATAAAAGGATCCAGGCCTTGTCACAGGATCAACTGGCTGCCAATAAACCCTTCTTCTGGTGACACCCCCTGCCAAGCCTGTTTCAAAACAAATATATATATATATATATATATGTTTCGTTTTCACAGCTCAGAAAAGCTCTTTGGCTTGGAGGAAAATTCAGGGTCTGTTGGAGTTCTGGGCAAAGGGTTAATTGGAGCTGTAGCCAAAGGTCCAGGATTTGGATGGAAGTTTGTGGTCAAGCTGTAGTTTTGAGTGAAGGCTCAGAATAGGTTCGTTTCAGTGTGAAGCTTCAGGGCTCAGTTTGGGATTAAATTTGGGGCTTTTTTTTTTTTAATCCAAATCTCTTTCCCATCCCTAGCACAACAGGTCTGAAAAATGTAAACTTCCTGCTTGGACGAACTTAGGGGAAAGGCCCTATAACATGAGACCTCAGCTGTCAGAATGCTCTTCCCATGGATTTGATTGTGTTTTAAATTGTGACTGGAGCGGATGGGAGAGGGCCACAGTAACTCTGCCCATCTGGCATTCTGAAGCAGAAATCTAAGTAAAGGGGGGGAGGGGACCCAAAAGATCCAAAGATAATGAGCACCATTAAGGTTAGTCTGTCTCATGATTGTTTCTTATTAAAAAGAGACTGTACTTTATCTGAGCAGGATATGCTGTTCGGATGAGGGAATTAGCAGAACGACTGCCTCCATATCATCTAATTAGCAAAAATGTTGATAAGCAGATACAATCACATATGATTAGGATCCTTTTAAAAAGCCACTCCATTAATTAAATAGACAGAGAGGCCACCTACAGCCCTCCCGTGCCACTGATTAGAATACAAATATTTACACTAATCTCACCTCCATCAGCCATGGGACACTTTTGAGTATTTTTAGTGACATCTGATTACTATTGATTTCCATCCCCAATGTCAGGCCGTTTTGTTAGTATCTGAAAGTGCTGCCTTCAGTTTCGGATGCTTTAAATCATGTTAAGCGTTTATCTTAATGACACTGCTGATAACCACTGCTCAGGTCACTCGTACTTCTCTTCAAAGAACACAGCCTGGGCTGGTTTTTATTGTTTGTACTTGAGATTTAAGATACGAAAAACATTTCTCATTTCAAAGCCTTGGTTTCTTTGGGGCTGCCTGGCTAGTTTGGGTCTACTTACTTGATGAGTGCATGTTTTTCTCCCTCTCATTTCTCTTTCACCATCGCTTTTTCACTCCTCTGTCTCTCTTGCAAACCCTTTTAGTTTACAGCAGCGGCACTCAGTTGAACTGCTGCTAATCTCAGACGCCTGCTGCAGGCAGCAGAGGGACGGGCAGTGATCAGCCCCCATTGCAGATGACAGTAGAAAAACACTTCCTACATTTCAGATTGGTAAATGTACTAAATCCAAGACAGATAATCCAGTGCGCCAGCGAGTCTGAGACTCTACGGACACTCATCATCAAATGCGAGCATTGTGGCCACTGAGGGAGGAGATGCTTCTCAAATAGCACAGCTGAAAAAGTTAGAATTACCTCCTTCCCTGTCCATACAATACCACTCACGGCAAACAATCTGGATTGGTTTCTGCTGGGCACTGGCTCTTGCTAAAACCCACAGGGAACCTCTCAGCAGGCTGACTGGAATTACTCTTGATCGAGTCTTTCTCCTCCATCTGACAGAGAACCGACACGCTAGAAACAGGAATGGAATTGCTTGTGAAGTCTTGCACAAGGGTCTTTAAAATGTTCAAATCTAGCCCATGTTGGCAAAAGATGTTGGCGGCCTGTGTGAGATGAGTTTGGTAGGTTCTAAGTCCACTTCCTAGTAGATAGGCATCTACATCACAAAAACCACTATCACAACAGTCACTAACCGAACCCCCTGAATGGCAATTTTAGCTCAAAGGCCAATGACTGAAAGGGCCATGGAGCCTGACCTATCTCCTCCCTGAAGGTCAGGTTTGAGGAACACTGGTGGGAAAGCATGGAGGTGGTTTGCATCTACCTGTGCAGTACCTGTTTTAGGGATAAACAGAGGGCTCCAAGCACCAGGGGTGTCAGGTTGGCACTTTTCAGCAGCACTATGGCCCCATTCCTACAAAGAAGTGCTTACCTTTAAGCACAAGTGGTCCCATTAGTTGGACTATTCACATGCTTAAAATTGAGTATATGTAAACCTTTGCAGGATCAGGGGAGGTCCCAGGCTAAAATCCAACAACTGAGTGTTTTGGTACTTTTAGGATTTAGGGATGTTTTCTGAGCAAGGAGGCAGTGCCCCTAGCCCAAGTGGACACCCTAATACTACACCCAAACACAAGAATCTAAGTGGTCCCTCAACTTGGTTTCCTCTCCTAATAAACAGGCAGAAGAAAGTGAGTGAGGTCAATACATGGAACAGTCACTCAACATCCCTGCTGAAGATTTCAAAATCTGAGTGAGGGAAAAGAGACAAAAAAGTCCATACTTTTTTGGAAAGAAAAGGAATGAAGGTACCACTAATTGTTGAAACCCAACATCCAGTATATACAGCCAGCCACTCCCTCCTCTTCATTCCTTCTGGATGTCCAATTAATTAATTAATAATTATTTGGAAACTTTCTCTCATTCCTTGGCACAAATTGGCCTCCAAATTCAGAAGGCATTGGGAGGAATGTTAGCTTGCCATGGTGGGATGGATCTTTTTTAACATACTTTCTCAGTTCACACAGTACTCCCCAAAACACCAATCCCCAAAGCACCATCCTCCTCCAATTAATAAGGCCACACTGGTGGTGGTGAAAGCAGGTGTCTGATGTATTCACAGCACATGATACTCCTTTGACTTCAATATTGCCCTTCATTTCCTTGAGCGCCAATCTCAAGAACTTCACTGCACTGACTGATGGTGACTTTTAGAGCTGGATTTAGATATTACATTACAAGTAGCTCCATAGCATTGTCCCATCACTGACCCACAAGAGAAGCAGACCCTTGCTGGCAATGAAGTGGAAATTCTTGCAGCCAAAGGCCTCTTCTGTCCAATCTGGGTTGGTTAGCTCTAAAACCTTCTTAGCTTCCCCTGTAGGGCTGCTTTCTAGTGGATGTTGCAGTTTTCCCTTTAGGTCTACTGCCCTGTACATAATGGATTTCCGCCATCTGTGTGTGCCAAGAAGAGGGCATAAAGCCAATACACATTAAGAGCACAGTCACATCATCAAAATTTTTGTTTCTATCATAGCAATGTTCACTTCTGTGGTACCTTTCACCCAAGCATTTCAAAGCACATTACAAATATACAGATAGAGAAAATGAGACAGAGAGAGAAGATGGGACTTGTGATACAGCAAGTCAGTAGCAAAAATATAGTTCAAGAGTCCTGGCTCCAGTTCCCCCAATCTCTGAACTCCATTAGCACCAATGGAATGACCAGTGTAAGAGGAGAATCATGGCCTATAGTGTATATTTCATAACTACCTCAAAATCCACAGTCAGAGTACAATAAGACATAGCCGTATATAATGCCTTACTGTCATCAGAGAGCTGTATTTCACACTTACATCATCATAGATGTGAAATATAATTTTTTAAAATGTGAGATGAAACAGAAGGTGGTCCAGTGAAAGATATTACTTCACCCACCATGTGTCTCGAATAACCTGGCAGAGACATGGCTACAGCAGCACTGCAAACAAAAGATAAACCCCAGACAATATGTATAGGATTTTCACCAATATCACTTCAGTATGCAAAAAACAAACAAAAAGAAAAAAAAAAGAACTAAAATCAGCTGTACAATGATTGGCTGAATTACCTCTGATGTCACAATCCCACCACTCAACTGTCTTAAAATCAAAGAGTAAATTTAAACAATGTGTTTCTTTTCCTGTGGCTCCAAGCGCTAGCAAATCAAAAGATGAACTGAGCAAAACCAGCAGGTCATAAGGAGCAAATTTGGAGCGCCCAAAGGAAACAGGATTTCCTGGATGCTGAACGGCTCAGACTTCAGGCCACTGAGCAGAGGGAAAAGAAAGCATTTCAAAAGCCATCCACCTTTCATTTGGGATGGTGAATTATTACGAAGTTTTAGGACTTCACCAAAAAGCCTCACAAGATGATATTAAAAAGTCCTACCGTAAACTTGCATTAAAATGGCACCCTGATAAGAATCCTAATAACAAGGAGGAGGCAGAGAAGAAATTCAAAGCCGTAGCTGAGGCATACGAGGTTTTATCAGATCCCCAAAAACGTTCCATCTATGATAGATCTGGAAAGGAAAGTCTGCACAGAGGAGGCAGAGGTGCAACTGGAGGCCACTTCCACAGCCCATTTGATTCTGAATACATATTCCGTAACCCAGAAGAGATTTTCAGGGAATTTTTTGCAGGAATGGATCCCTTTGCACATGATTTCTGGGACAGTCCATTTGATGGAAATGTAGGTGAAAACAGAAACAGAACTCGTGGAAGAGGAGCTAGCTTTGCCGGCTTTGATGTATTTCCTGATCTTATGGAATCATTTATGTCATTTGATTCAGTCAACCCCGGTGAGCACACTACATTCTCCTGCAGGGCCTTTGGAGGAGACATGAGTGGTTCAAACAACTTCAGATCAGTCTCAACTTCTACAGAAGTGGTCAATGGTAGAAGAATCACCACCAGGAAAATCATTGAGAATGGACAAGAAAGAACTGAAGTTGAGGAAGACGGGCAGCTGAAGTCCATAAAAATCAACGGAAGAGAACAGCTGAAATGCTAGCAACTCACTGCACACCTGTGCAGAAACGTTACCAGCAAGCTGTTTGGAAGATCTCACTTGTAGACTCTTGATCAGCAAAATGGGATCCAATATAAGTAGTACGAATAAACAGCTTCACTGAGTTACAATTGTTACAGATTTCTGCATTTCTTGGAACAACTATTTCACAGCTAAAGATATAGAGGCATGCTATTCAAGCTGGCTCTAATTTTAATAAACCTAGAATAAATGTATCTCAGTATTTCAGAAGTAAATACTGCAAGGGTAAGTCTTCCTGGATTACCAAACAGACTAAGTACGTTAAGTACAGGGGGACTGGATGGCCCAGGGGATTGATTATGGGTGAGAGAGCCTTTCATTTCTAGGTTGCAAGTTGGGTCCAGTGCAAGCTTTTTGGTGACCCATGTGAAAAGTGTTGATGGAACCATTGTAGTAGACAGATGTCCACATCACAAGTGATAGCTGTATTAATACTCTTAATATAGCCACCAAGAACTGAAATGGCATGGAGCCTACAGTCCTCTGTCACCCCTAGAAATGGACTGTTCTTGTTAAGGTTAAGGCATGCTGGTAAGGCCGAATAGAAACTTGTGCTACCAGAGTACCTACCCTGTAGATAACTAGAGAATGTCAGTCCTTCAGGGTGCAGTATTCACTTGCACTAAATTCACACTATTTTACAAAACCACATTAAAAGAAAACTCTTCATAAAAATGGTTGAGAACAGAAGACAAGGTTTAGTAAGCCATCCTCAGCATATCATGGAATTACAACAGGCAAACCTGTGGAAGGACAGTTTGGTAGTGAGAAACATTAGGAAGAACAAGTTATCTTTCAGCTATATTAAAAAGAAGGGAGTACTATAGGACCTACTGAAAACTGCAAGGGGGAGAGCTGGATATTGGGAATATTTGAGGAGTTGAACTAAGCAGAGGGATGATGAATATATGCATGGACGTAGGGACAGATATGGCACTGGTAGCCAAATACCATTGTGTTCACAAAGCTAAACACTGGAACTCAGCTCATCAGGCCTGGGTGCGTGACACTCAGTCTGTTAAGGGAGTTCTACAAGAACTTAGCAGACCCATTAGCACATACATAGGTGATCTGTCCCTACTGTTGGGCAGAGCACCAATAGATGTGAAGGTGGCTTGTGGTAGCCTTTTCTTTAAAAGGATAAAAAGTTCTAACCAGGAAAACATAATAGGCCAGTTAATCAAACTTAATATACTTAGCAATGTGTTCAATGTGCTTTATGAACATTCATTATTGCAACCTGCCTGTGAGCAGGTGAGTATTATCCCCATTTTACAGATGGGGAAACAGATTCAGAGAGGTTATGAGACTTGCCAAAAATGACACAGCTAGTGGCCATCAGAAGTTCCAGCCTCCTCATGCCAAACTCTAGTAATGTTTAAATTAGGAGAGCAAACTAGGAAATGATTGAGGGAATGTAACATGAGTATATGGGAAGTGAGGCATTTGGGATTTAAAAATCAAAAATTCACTTCTAATTTGAGTTTGGTCCCTTACCTTCAGAGACAAATGTGTTTGTGCTGAGCCTAGTGGGAAGGGATCTGAAACATGAACGAGGTCTTTGGATGTTACTGCAATACAAAACAACAACAATGAATAGAAATGAACATATCCTGGAGAAAGCCCAGTGAGGAATTACTGAACTGATCAAAGAAGTGGAGGCCTCTAAACCATGATGATTGCAAAAACCTATAGAGTTTGAAGATGACAAGTCACTGGGGAGGGGATGTCCATGTCTTAGGCAAGGATCGCTTTAGTGTTTTGGGGATGTGTGTGAATGCTGGTGGTGCTGTAAGCTTAGACAATCATTTCATTGTCATGCTGAGCACAGGCCAATGCTGGGGAACTGGGCCTGTATTAGCTAAAAAGATTCAGAATGATTAAAAGCTGATGCTTTGGGTGCAAACAGACATGAAGGATGGATTTATGATTGCAAGGTCTCACAACATAGGGGCTTGGTTCAGGGGCAAGGAGATCAAGATTAGATGGGCTGAAAGCAGGCAACGCAAAGGTCTTTTCTACATGGTATAAGCTAAGATGTAAAAGTAAGTCAATATAATTAATTATACCAGTATAATTCACATTGCAAACACACAGAACACAAAGAAGGATCTTTTCTGGGTTTAGCTTATGTCACTTGGGAAGGGGGCTAAGCTAAACTAAACAAAGTCACTCTTATACTGGAATAAGATTGTCCACATGGGGGTTTATAGTTGTATAACTAGACTGGTTTAACTGGTAAATCTTTCCTGTGTGGACAAATCCTGAGAGATAAGGCTTTAAGCAGGTAGACTGGACCTGAAGAGCCTTAGATCTGGTCTACACTTAAAATTCATCTGCAATTTCATATTTGAGTTCCTTCAGAATTCTGAGGTCAATAACATCTGGTCCTGGTGACTTATTACTGTTTAGTTTATTAATTTGTTCCAAAACCACATCTACAGACATCTCAGTCTGGGACAGTTCCCCAGATTTGTCACCTACAAAAAAATATCTCAGGTGTGGGAATCTCGCTCACATCCTCTGCATGCAGTGAAGACCGATACAAATAATTCACTTAGCTGTTATGCATTGGCCTGGTCTTCCCTGAGTGCTCCTTTAGCACCTCGATCATCCAATGGCCCCCCTGATTGTTTGGCAGGCTTCCTGCTTCTCATATACTTAAACAGTTTTTCACTGTTAGTGTTTGTGTCTTTTGCTAGTTGCTCGTCAAATTCTTTTTATACCTGCGTAATTACACGTTTACACTTGATTTGCCAAAGTTTATGCTCCTTTCTATTTTCCTGAGTAGGATTTGACTTCCAATTTTTAAAGGATGCCTTTTTGTCTCAAACTGCCTCTTTTACTCTGCTGTTTAGCCATGGTGGTATTGTTTTAGTCTTTTTTTTTTTTTTTTAATTTGGGGTATACATTTAATTTGAGCCTCTATTATGTTTTTTTTTAAAGTTTCCATGCAGCTTGCAGACATTTCACTCTTGCTACCGTTCCTTTTAATTTCCATTTAACTAGTTTCCTCATTTTTGTGTATTTCCCCTTTTTGAAGTTAAATGCTACTATGGTGGGCTTCTTAGGTACTTTCCCTCCCACCAAGAATGTTAAATTTAATTACATTATGGTCATTATTAACAAGCAGTTCAGCTATACTCACTTCTTGAACCAGATCCTGTGATCCACTTAGAACTAAATCGAGAATTGCCTCTCCCCTTGTGAGTTCCAGGACTAGCTGCTCTAAGAAGCAGACATTAATGGTGTCTAGAAATTTTATCTCTGCATCCCATCCTGAGATAACATGGACCCAGTCAATATGGGTATAGTTACAATCCCCCGTTATTATTGAGTTGTCTATTTTTATAACCTTTCTACTCTCTCTGAGCATTTCACAGTCACCATCATGGTCAGTAGTATATTCCTACTGCTGTATTCTTATTATTCCAGCATGGAATTTCTATCCACAGAGATTCTATGGTACAGTTTGATTTATTTAAGATTTTTAGTATAATTGATTCTGTGCTTTCTTTCACATATAGTGCCACTCCCCTACCACCATGACCTACTCTGTCATTCCTATATATTTTGTACCATGGTATTAGCGTCCTATTGATTATCATCATTCCACCAAGTTTCTGTGATGCCTATTGTATCAATATCCTCATTTAATACCAGGCATTCGAGTTCACCCATCTTAGTACATAGATTTCTAACAGTTGTATACAAGCACTTACAAAATTTGTCAATATTTAATTGTCTTCTTTCACGTGATGTAATTGAATTGTACTCTTTTTATTTGACTGTTTCTCTTTAGTTCCCACTTGTACTCTATCAACTTCTATCCTTTTTTCTTTATGAGGAGATGGAAAATCCCTATTAATAGAGCCTTCCCTAAGGGATGTCTCTGTCTGAATTATGTGCTCCTCAGCACTTGTCGGCTTTCCCCTCCCTGGCCCTTAATTTAAAAACTCCTTTACAACCTTTTAAATTTTACATGCCAGCAATCTGGTTCCATTTTGGTTTAGATGGAGCCCATACTTCCTGTATAGGCTCCTCCTTTCCCAAAAGGTTCTCCCGTTCATAATAAATCTAAACCCTCCTCCCTACACCATTATCTCGTCCACGCACTGAGACCCTGCACTTCTGCCTGTCTAACTGGCCCTGCACGTGGAACTGGAAGCATTTCAGAGAATGCTTCCATAGAGGTCCTGGACTTTAATCTGTTATGCAATAGCCTAAATTGGGCCTCCAGAATATCTCTCCTACATTTCCCAATGTCATTGGTACCTGCATGTACTATGACCACCAGGTCCTCCCCAACACTGCACATAGGTCTGTCTAGATGTCTTGAGAGATCCACAATCTTCGCACCCAGCAAGAAATTTACCATGCGGTTCTCCCAAGTCATCACAAACCCAGCTATCTATATTTCGAATGATTGAATCCCCCATTACTATTATCTGTCTTTTCCTAATAATTGGGATTCCCTCCCCAGAAGGTGTATTTTCAGTGTAAGAGGATACCATGACATATCTGGAAGGAGGGTCCCCACTATGGGATTGTTTCCCTCCACTCCAGTTTGATGTTCTCCTTCCCCGAGACTTTCATCCTCCTCAACAGCACAGAGGCTGTCTGACTGAGGGCAGGACCACTCTACTGTGTCCCAGAAAATCTCTTCTATGTACCTCTGCATCTCCTTTAGTTCCTCCAGTTCAGCTACTCATCTCAAGAGCCCATACTTGGTCTCTGAAGGCCATGAGCTTCTTGTACTAAGTGCACACATATGCCACCTGCCCACAAGGCAGGTAATCATACATGCTGCACCCAATGCAATAAATTGTATATCCCCCACTCTGCTGCTGGACTTCTGACTACATAATTTTTACTCCTGCAGCTTTTGTTTGGTTGGGCTTTTTTTGGGGAGGTGGGGTGGTGTTTACTGGGGGTATCAGACTGTTATGCTTCCTCTGAACTCCCTCACAGAACTACCCTGTTCACTGCTCTTGTTCGCTAGCTCTTCTGGTGGTTTAGGAACTGGCTTTTTAAACTCCTGTTCTCCCTGCATAGCCCTGCCCACTGGTTAATGGATCCTAAAGGGATTAGGATCAAAGCCTTGTTAAGAAGCTCTCCGCCTTGCCATGCAGGCCACTAGGCTCAGCACATGGCCCCCAAACAGACCACACTATAAACTTCAGTCAAGCAGGCACGCAGCAAGTACACAACAAACAAACAAGCAGAAAACAAACTGGGAATTGGTATAATCTCTGTTGGCAGAAGCTGTGTCTACACTAGGAGGGTTTGCCAATGTAGCTGTGCCAGCAAAACTTTTCTAGGGGCTGGTCTACATTGAAAACTTACATCAGCGTAAAGACATCTCTCAGGGGAGTGGATTTTGCACACCCCTGAGAAACATAACTATGTTGGCCTAACCCCCGTTGTAGATAATGCTAGGTCGATGGAAGAATTCTTCTGTTGACCTAGCTACAGGAGAATCCTTCCCATCCCAATGCAGTTGCAGCTGAGCCACTGTCACGCTGTAAGTGTAGACATAGCCTAGTGTAGACAAGGCTTTAGAAAAGAGTTGGAATTAGGTTCAGAGGAGCTCAAAGCCAAAAGAAAAGTGGCTCAGGGAATTTTTAGATCATACCTAGATACAACAGAAATACTATTAAAATCTGTGAGCCCTCAGACCCTACAAGGAAGTTGTGAATGGGATGACAGATACACAGTAAGTGTTCTTATTATATCATTAACCATTCAAGCCTTCTTATTGTGGTTACTAGGAAGACATCAGAACACCAAATACCAGCACACCCCAAGTGCATTGCAAGGCTACTTCACCTCTCTAGTATCTCTCCCTCTCTGATCCTTACAAAATACAGCTGCTACAGTTATCATTCTTTCCTTCCCTCTGACCACATCTCTCCTTGTTCTTGAATCTCCAGATACATCTCCAAATTGAACCCAAAAATGGAACAAAATCATGCGTATGGCCCTCTCATTTTTACAAATGGACTGAACTAAGACCCAAGGTCAGAACATCCTGAACTCTGAGGTATTAGAAATCCAGACCCATCTCTGAATTTTGCTGTTCGAGCCTCAATATAAAACATGGACTTTGGTTCAAGATGCAAAATTCAGACCTGGAATTTGAACAGCCTAGAGAGTTCAAGAGTGTTGTGCTTGGCCCAGTCTAGTGACAACAGCAAGCTGTAACATTGGATCTAGGTTTGAATCCCAAATCCCAGAAAAGTTAGGGTTTAGTTGGAACTGGGATTTTGGTTCTGGCTCAGTATAGCTCTAAGATAATATTTTTAAACGTTTGTACGATTTTAAATAAAATAATACATATATCTACATGCACCTTGTATAGTATCAGGAATGCCCACGTTTTGACATAGTGCCCTACAGCTAAATAGATAGGCACCTTTTCTCCCAGTCACAATTGTCCAGATCTCTTCTATTCCCATTCACAATGACAGCACATCCCTGTGGCAGCTACCGCAAATGCTTACATGGGAAACTCACTATTAGGAAAGTATTTAATTAACTTCTAGCTTCTTTTAATGCCATTTGGCAGCTGTAAACAAGGAGGAGCCAGCATCATGTGACCAACCAGTGGACCCTTTGCTGTACATAAATCTAGTTATCCCACTATATCTATTTCTGTATTTTTTATCTATTCCTCTCCCAGGGATATTAGGTGAATGAGATTTATCATCCTGCAAAAAAGCTACATTTTGGGATAACAGCGTCTCTTTAAGAAGCGTCTACACTTGAAGACACATGCACACACTGTCCCATCAACCATTAGACTCAGGATCCAAATATAGGCCGCGGTGACCAACTCAAGCCAGGTTTCTGCCCGCTCGTGTCCAGATGCTGTGCCTGACACGAGTGGCTTATCCAGGTGCAAATACCATGCCAAGGAGACAGCTTCCTACCTAAACAAAGCAACCTTTCCCCAAAAATAAATATATAACATTAAATCAAAATGCGAGGCTCTTATTGAGCTGAGACTTCATGAAAAGCACCAAACTAACCCAGTGACTACACACGCAGCCAAGTAACGTCAGCAGCCAGCACAGAGAGGCTGAGTCATTATTTTATTAACAGGCCCACAACTACTTTAATGGGGGCTTAGGCTGCAAAAACAAAAACATACATAAAAGCATTTGGAATTACTTCATAAAACACTAAATCACAATATTAACCGACTGACCTTTGCTCTACGCAGACCTGCTAATTTTAGCAATTACAGCCAACAACTTGAACATATCAAGTGGGCAACTGTTTAACAATAATGACATCTGCTTGGAAAATCCAATTATGTCTAAACATCTTTAAATCCCCACTAGGGGATACCTGCTTTCTTTTTGCAACTGTTAGTCTCTGCCTAATAGGATTTTAAACTCACAGCCTGCTGCACACGGAGGTGGCAGTGGCCCCCTCTCCCTGGACTGGCAACAGCAGGACTGCGATCATATTAAGCAGCAAGTATGAGTCTCTCCTTGGACAGTGATGGAAACAGTTTGATTTTCTGACATCCTAATCTGATAGACGGGTGCATTAGCTGGATCCCTTCACTCCTGCTTTCCCCTGCAGATTCAACTTTTCCCCCCACCTCTGATCTTATGTGCATTAAAGGCAACTGGTCGGTCCTAGGATGCTCCCTAAGGGGTTCCTCATGTCAGGGGCAGATGCTAGATCTAGCTGATCATGCATGCCCTAGTTACTAAGACGATCATTGCAGTCGTTTTTATTCTTTGCTGGGTATTTAAGGCAAGATTTCCTAGAAGACACTTAATGAATCTCTACACAGCTATATTTCCGTTCCAGGCCATTTTAAGTATTATCATCTGCATAGTGCCAACAGGTCGGGGTTCTTATAGCGTGAACCTAATCTTAGCAGCCAGATCATCTTGTGGACACCTCTTCTCCAACTCAGAGACCTGTTCTCCTCCCATTCGTGATCACACAAACACCCCATGTGGCAACTACAGCCGTTATTTACATAATAAAACATAGGCATTGTTTAGGTGGTAGAGTGATAAATGTTTTGTCCCTTTTAGAAAGTTTTAATCAATATGTAGCTCTTCATTTCATCTCCCTTTCCCATCTGTTTTGCTCCCCCACTACTTAGTTCCCTCTCCCCTGCTCCAAGGTTAGCAGCTCTGGTACCGCTGGTGACTCCTGCTCCTCTATATAGGGGCAATGCCTAAAACAAGTCATCTAGGCTGGCTGCATTTGCAGCCGTGTTTGTAGTTTCTAGGCTCATCACTGCAGAGAAAAGGCCTGTAGAAGCAGCTGGGAACAAGGAGGAAGAGCCAACACCACGAGACCAGGCAACTGTCCACAGATGTCCAATAAAGGTTCCCCAAAGACAGTGTGGGAAGCTCTGTGCTAGGCCGTTTACAGACAGTATAACAACAAGAGGCCTTATTCTGATCCCATGTACACTGCTGTAAATCTCTGAGCTCGCGGAGTTACACTGCTGTGAGATCAGAATCAGCTCCATGGCTCCTGCTCTTAATTGCCTAGCATCCCTTTGCCATCAGAGTTTGTCAGATTTTTGTGTCAAGATAGAAGAACAGAAATTCTTCTTTCTGCCTGCTTTTTTCAGATGGGGCCTGTAGCAAAATCATAATTATGTGTTTGCAGCGTCACAGTCTGACAGCATGGAGGAGATTATGATGTTACAATAATTATTGCTGCCCAATCCCAAGACTTGAGGAAAGTCTCCGTTTTCATGGCCCCATCCTATGATCTGCAGGAAATTAAATAGTTCTGATTCTGTTTTGGTCTAGTGACAAATGATGATGTAGTGTCAACCCATGATGATGCAAACACTGTGACATGGTGTCACAATGTGTTTCTTTTGCATGTCTGGATGAATACACATAGGTTGAAATCCCACATATTCCACATTATTACTATTGAGATGGCTCAGTACATGTACCTCGTACTGTGCAGTCGATGAGCTGTTGGGACAGTATACAGGAGCTCTCAGCCCCTGCTCCTGTGGGCTACGAGAGGTATGAGTGGGACATCTCATTACAAGAGGGAAGAACAAAGAGAAAAGGGTGCAATCTGTAGAAAGAGAACATACGATGGAGGTGGGTGGATGGAAGCAAGGAGACAGTTATGGAGGAGTGGAGGGATGGAGGGAGGGCAGGTGCTCTGTTCAGGAGCTCTGAACAGGAGAAAGTTAAAGATCCTATGGTGCCCTTTGACAGGCTGAAGAGGATCTCAGTGACACAGACTCCAGTGTCTCCAGCAGTGTGCGAGCTGAGTCCCGCTCATAACCAGAACATAATGGATATAACTTGAATAGGAAAGATGCTAGATTCTCAGAGACAGAGTGGGCCTGATTCATCTCTGCTGTAACTCCACCAACTTCAGTGGAGTCACACTAGGATTGAATTTGACCCATTATTTCTCCTGACTGTTTGGGGCAGAGACTACTGTCTCAAAGAAAAGGAGTACTTGTGGCACCTTAGAGACTAACCAATTTATTTGAGCATAAGCTGTAGCTCACGAAAGCTTATGCTCAAATAAATTGGTTAGTCTCTAAGGTGCCACAAGTCCTCCTTTTCTTTTTGCAAATACAGACTAACACGGCTGTTACTCTGAATACTGTCTCAAAGAAGTCAAAGACCTGACTTCCATTTTCTAGCACCTACATGGGGAAGTTCAGTAAAAATCAGAGGCAGCTTTGCGTGTGGTGGACTGAGACAAACCCTTTTGCACCAGTTTCCAACACACTCTTCCCAGGAGGCTGTTGGGTCATTAGTCATTTCCCCTGTTCACCTTAGTTCATCTTAAAACCTTCCTTTTCTCTTCTTCCGGGATTAACATGTATCTTTATTCACCTATTATTCACCTTTGTATCGCCCTAAGAGCACTGGAGCTCATGGGGTGGAGTGTCAGCACTTCCTAAGTTTTTTTAAAAATCCTTTATTGTTTTTCTTCCAATGTCTGCATTTCCATCTCCCCTGTGCCATGGCCCAGCCCTGCCATGCAACATTACAGGAGCTCCCCTCCTTTCTAGTGTCCCTCATCTCCCCATACTCTGGTCCCTGGCTCAAATCTGCATTACAGTATAATGAGCTCCCCTGCCTTCCCATTTCACCCTGTACTCTGCTTCTTACCTCAAATCTATGCTGAAGTCTTACAGGTAGGGTCCTCTCTTTCCTTCTGCTTCACATACAGGCGTGCCCTGACTTGTCTCTTCCTACTTTGGACACTGCTCTCATATGAATAAATAATTACCTGCATCACTCCAAGTTATCAACCTGGTATCCTCCCACTGTGTCCAGAAAAGGGCGTTTTCCCAGACCCTTTTTTGGACACAAGCAGCATCTGCCTGCTAAACTCCACACAACACCCCGACCTCTGAGGAGAAATGTTCCATACATATGATGCCTACAGACTATTTTGATCAGAGCACACATTGAACACACCAAGCCAGCAGGCTGAGGTTCTAAGCAGTCAGCGATGGAGTGTCTCTGGCCTGTGTTTATATTTGCCTGAGGAGAATCCCCAGCAGTGTTTAAACAGCAGCAGGATTAGGCCCAGCAGCACCAGGTGAGTCAGCGATGAATGACATCAGTGTTACTGAAGACAAATATGCCAACATGAACATGGTAGACGTGAGGAACCCGCGTGTGGTGATAACATTTTTTTAATCTTATTTTTTATTTTATTATTCTCACTCTTGTGGTTCCTCCAGCTCCCAGAATGAACAGGGATTTTTATTGCTGGGGTTAAAAAACACAAATTTGCATTACATCCTGGCTCCTGCTGTAATACTTCAGTCTCGTTTCTCTCTCGTCCCCTCTCCAGAACAACTGATGCTATCGCAGCCTGATTTAATTTCAAAGACGGATTGTGATTTGGCAGTTGGGGGGGGGGATGAGGGGGGAGCCAAGCTAATCAAAAGTCACCATCTGCTGCGTTGCCATGGGGATATTCCTCCCCAATAAATGTGCTCTTTGCCAAAATCACAGATAACAGCACTATAAAGGGTGGGAGGTGGGTGGTGCGGGGGGTGGATAAAAGAAAGAAGTTCCAACACTAGGGGGGAAAACGAGAGAGAAACAAGGGAGAAAT
Source organism: Lepidochelys olivacea (assembly GCF_965140295.1). Taxonomy (NCBI): domain Eukaryota; kingdom Metazoa; phylum Chordata; order Testudines; family Cheloniidae; genus Lepidochelys; species Lepidochelys olivacea. Next base: position 23,785,509 of record NC_140417.1, on the reverse strand, counting down.
GAGAGCCAAAGACAAAGTGGGAGAGAAGGAGACAGAGACGACAGAGAAGGAAAGGAAAAATGACAAATGGACAGAATACTGAAAAGGAGGAAGAAATAAGAGACATAGGCAGACAGGCAGCTAATGATGAAGAAATAGAGGAAGACAGAAAGACAACTGAGGAGAAGGAAAGGGGAGACACATACAGACATGCTACTGAACAGGAGAAAGACTGGAGCTGCTGCATAAGATGTAACAGCAAAACAAGTAGAGATAAGATAATTGCCCTCAAAGAGTAGGTTCTGGTGATTAGGAGACAACTGAAGTGTCAGTGAAAATTCCCAAGATGATGGTCTCAGTTCAGAAAGGTATCGCTATTCAAATTATGAAGCAAAAAATGTAAAAGCCCCCTGCTGCGACGAACAACAATGCACAGTGATGGTTGAGTTTCTGTTCCCTTAGCAGATAGTCTAATCCAAAAAGTACCAACAGTATCCTGCAGTAACAGTCCCAAATACCACAGCAGCTTCTGGGGTAAAGTGCAGTGTTTTGCTATGCTGTAGAAATTCAGTCCAGATTGACACAGGGTTTGGTTTTTAAAATAAAAATTCCCTGGAAATGAATGTCTTCAAAACATCTTGGATAGGATGGCAAAAGGGAAGGGTCACATCATTAGCTAACTATGCTGTCTGTTTTCTATCCAGCTTTCTTATTTTTAATATGAATATTTGTTGACCACTTGGGCTATAGAATCTCAACAACCACCACCCCAGGACCTCCCTACCCCAATATAATTTTAAAAACAGCTGTTACTGTACCTGTCTCCTAGAGGGCAACAGCTTCATCACCAGGTGGATTTTGGCAGTGGCTAGGGCTTTACTAGCCTGGTATATGCTGGGGCTTCAGCGCTGAGGATAAGCCAGTTGCCCAAAAGCAGCAGGATCTCCCCAAACCTGAAAGGGATAAAAGAGGTAACAGCTGTAGGTCACAGTGTGCTGAATGCCCCCTGAGCCTACTTAGACCATGCATGTGTGTGTGGAATGTCCCCTTAACCCCAATAACTAACAAAGGTATGGGAGTCATTCTGACCTCTCCCCTCTGCCCCTCAAGTAGTAACCCAGCTAAGTAGGCCACTCAGTATCCATGCTCATAGAGCTGGATGAATTATTCCCAGCAGAAGCATGATTAGCTGAATTTAGACCTTTTCTTCTGTTTGAGAGTGATCCATGACTAGATTGCTGTTCCATGACTGCGTTGCTCAGAATTATTCAGAGACTGCTTTGGGTGAGCTTGTTTTGCATTTCAAAACTCCAGCTATTTTGATTGGAGGTTTAAGTCACATGGTGCTGTTCCCATTCCCTGACTGGATGAGTGTAATACAATATGCCAACCCTAAACATTCAAAAATCACAAATCAGTCACCAAAATATCATGAGACTTTAAATGTATAGATAGGGTTCTTTTTCTTGGCCTTCTGATTTTGGTGCCTTTAGGGTGCACTTGAGTCACATTTTCACACTTTTCTCCACAACCATCAGGGCTAGAAACTTAGTTTAAAAAATAAATAAGTAAACAAAAGCTAAAATTCTCTCCTAATCACATGACTCCAGGAGCTAGGAGTTCAAAAATAAATATGAAATATTGTGAGACTTGCAAAAGATGGCAACACTGGCTAGAATCAGATGGAATGCTCTAGATTATGAATTCGAAACTCTCTTCCTAGGAATATTCTCCATTATTTCTGGATGAATTGTTTTTTCAACAAACATTCCTAGCTGTTAATTCATGCATTAGAACATTTGTGGAAATGAAACCCAGAAGGACACAGACACAATTGGAGTGACAATTTAAAAATTCACAGGGAAGTTAATGCATAACTTTTTTCAGTGTAGTTTTAGTGCTGGGAAAAGGCACTGGTTTATTGGAACTCTCTTGGGAGGAAGGGTCCCTGAAAGGGCCAATCCATGAGAACTAGATTGGCCAATCCCCTCAGAAAAGGGGAGGGGCCAAAAAAGAATTTCTACCCTCCAGCTAGGCTAAAGGGATATTCAGCATGCTCTATCCCAGACACGTACACCAACCAGGCCAAGAGGTGCATTCCACAACCTCACCCCAAAGACAAATTACACAAAGACTAAGAAGCCTGAGCAGTCAGTGGCAGTAGTAGGACTTCTCTGGATCACAGCAACCATTTGTTTGGGGCTGGATTCAGCTTGTATGCCATACAGACATCACTGTATGCCACTCGTCCTCAGCTTCAGACAACTGGAACTGATAACAAGTTTTGCTAAAACCCATCTTGGCCTTTAAAAGGACCACTGTATTCACAGTGAAGGTAGTTTTTCCAGACAGGGATTCTCTCAGTGAAATGCTGAGATTTCCCCCCCAAAAGTCTGGAATTATAGTCATCCCTGCTCCCCTCCCAGCACTCCTTCCCATATAGCTGACCCTGCAAATGACCACTGATCCAAGGTGCTCCTATAGGCCAGAAATACACCAGGGTGAGCTGGAAGGGAGGACTGGACCACAGGTCAGTCTGGGGGAGGTAGGGCCCCTGTTCAACACCTGGCCAGTAGAAGGACTCCATGATGTCCAGTGAACAGGAAAAGGAAGCGATATCAGAGCTTTTAAGTCTCCCAGATCAATGAGGTGGTACATGCTCCATGCAAGGTCTCTATGGTTAGGGTCCTGGAGAACTGCTCTAGGATTGTAAACCATAGAGATACTTACATGTTCTCTAGGACTCTAACCAGATAGTCCTCAACACGCTCGCAGCCATAGAGATAGGGCTAGAGGATTGGGCAAGGTAATAGAGTGGCACTATGTAAGGGGTCACGAGCTGCATCTCTGTAACCAACAGCAGATTGGGGACCATGCACTAGGAGGGGTCTCTATGGTCAGGGAGCTGATTGTGTAGGGACAGGGGAAAATATGAGGGAGAGGGTAGGCAGAGAAGGGGTGGACCAAAAGAAGGGGGTGTGTAAGTGAGGAAATTTGAGGTGGGAAGTGGGGAGGCAGACAGAGAGAGAAAAGGGAAAACTTAAGCAGAAAAGGGAAAGCCAGCCAGCCAGCAAGAGAGAAGGATCTGAAGGACAACTTAAGAGGAAGAACCAGATAGAACAGTGTGTGGGGAGAATCTTTGGGAGAGAGAGACAAAGTGGAAAATGTTCTACAAATGAGGCAATGATTAATAATAAAATGTGCAAATTGGGGGACATTACATCATTTGCATAAATTCTTCAGATTTCTGGACCTACAATCTTAACAAGTAGCCTGTGACAAATGGCAGAGGAGGTCAGGCACAGGGAGACAGTTGAGAACGCTGAGTGTGAAAGTAAGCAGCTGGCTGGCAGCAGCAGTCTGGACACTAGGGTGACCAGATAGCAAGTGTGAAAAATCGGGACGGGCTGGGGGGTAATAGGTCTCTATATAAGAAAAAGCCCTGAATACCGGGACTGTCCCTTTAAAATCGGGACATCTGCTTACCCTACTGGACACAGAGGGAAGGCCAGGTAGAAAGCCTGAGACTGGGGCCTGAAAAAGCTGGGAACCTGAGCGGGGAAGCAGGCTGTGGCTGGCAAATGGCAGAAACAACTGCTCTGGTGGACAGCAGGAGGACAAAGCAGAGCAGTCTCCAACAAGACTGCAGATGATTGGACTGAACTCATAGTACAAGGAGAACACTACCAAATATATCTAAAAGGGAGCGGCAATCCACAACACTCATAGTGACTCCCTGCAGAGGGATTGGTTTCAGTCCTTTGAGATCTGGCCAGCTTGTGTTGTCTCAAGGAGGAAATAACCACTTGGTTATTCTCCTAGTCCAGTTCCTGGGATCAAGAAGACAACATTAGATCTAGCCTTTCCATGTTTACTGCATGACAACAGTAACAGGAAGCACAGACCAGCCATCCAGCATTCTAGGTCTGTGGGAACTCAAATATTGCGGGGGTTTTGGTGTTATTCTGATTGACTTGAAATAGGGCTAATTTTAGCTCTATTGTACTGACCAAAGTTTCCAGCTAGACCTCTTGCAAATTATAGTGACTGATAGTGGCCACAAATCAGGTAAGTTAGAGGTAGGCCTGAGTGCTGTCATCTGTGCTAGCAGTTAATTATGCGTGCAAAGCTGGATGCTGGGGTAAGATTCTCAAAAACAGCCTCCTTCCATTCTAGCCCAGCACAATCCTCCAAGAAAAAAATCCCAGGAGCTGCACCAGCTGGAAGCTCACAGTGTGTGTTGTCTGGTTTATTGGCCTGTGGCATGAAGAATGATGCCAGGTGTACACATATAGGATTTTGTTTGTAAGAAACAAAAGGGATCTTGCAGAATCCACGAGGCTTTACTTTTTATTCTTGAAACACATGTTCACCCAATTCTCTGTTAGGGATTGTGGGTAGTGTAGACCAAGAGGCATTTCCTATTCTAAGTAGTACTGTAATTAGGGCTACCACTAGAGGGCATTCAAAATGCTGCAATCTAGATTCTGATTCACTCCTGCATGGGAGAGAGGAGGCAGACACAAGTGCAGAGAGCGCTTCCACCCTCACACCTCCATGTAAGAGCCTGTCACAATGGTACTGTAGTGTTGGTACTCCCCTGAGAGCCTTGAGTTTAGCATTGTTGGTGAAAAGGAAGGATCAGGGCCATAAGCCCCTCATGGAGAATGGGGGCAGGACAGGCGCAGGAGAGACTGAGATGCTCGTGGGCAGAGAGGACCTGGTGCTGGAATGGTTGGCTGACCAAGTTGGGCTGCAGCTGACGACTAAACTCAACTCTGCTATCTGCACAGCAAAGTATTGATGGGAGTTATGAGGACTAGCTCAGGCAGGAAGAATGGAGATCTGGCTTTCCTATCAGCATCTCCCCTCCTGCTTCCAACATGGGCCTTCCTTTACAGATTGGGAAACTGGGACAAAAGAGAAGTCAAGTGGTAAGTCAGTGACAGAGCTGGGAATAGAACCGAGATCGCCAGCCTCCCATGCTTTAACCACTAGGCATCACTCACACACACAGCACAATTTCCTTTCTCTCCTTCTTCTTTTCTCTTGTTGCTGCGTACTGCAACGCAGGAGGGAGGGAAGCTTGAGGTGAAGGAGGGGCAAAAACGTGGAGGCAATGAATATGAGTTAAAATAATGAAAGATTTTTTTAAACAGAACTGTCTCCTATTCAGCCAGCTTCTCACTTCTTCGTCTTCTTCTTTTTCTTTTTTTCAAATTAAACAGCAAATTATACTTATCAAAGAAAAGAAGGTAAAGAGAAATCTGAAAGGCTGCGGAAAACCTTTAATTATTAGTATAGTGGCATGAAAAGCTGTTGAGCCCCTTAGAAACGTACATGACCAATTATCAAAAATATAAGAGATGCAGAAAGAAAGGTTTGTCTAATAAGTATGAATCGCAGGGCCATTTAGAACATCAGTGTTAAAGCATTAGAGTTAAATGGAAAAGTAAAAAGGGGCTGATGGTTTTAACTATTTCACAGGAGGACAAGAGGTTGATACTGATAAGACAAGCAGTATAGTGAAGTTAATTATCTGCGGCCCGTGGTGCACAAAGCTGTTTGAGCTGGTGATTAATAGAGATAAACCATTCAAACTCCACATTTGTAAGGTGAATGAAGATGGCAGAGGAACTGCGGCCGCATACTAACTAATCTGATGGCGAGGGGCCCTGTTTCTTCTTAGGGCATAGTTTGGATTTATCACATTCAAATCTGCCCTCTACCCCAATAACTGAAGTGAGATTTAGGAAGTGAGGGGCAGACGGACCAAATTTCCCCAATTCAGCTGGGTGTTTGCTGAGTTGATACCTGTCAGGAAAATGTGACTTGCTAGTTCCCTAAATTAATTAAAAATACTCCAGTGTTATTGCTTTTTCAGAGAATAATGCAAAATGGGTAAGTTCTGTATGTATCATAACATACTAACTAATGTCTGTATGCACTACTACCTCCTCTTGGCTGGAATCATCTGTGTGTCATAGGCCCAATACTGTTCACAGCTAACAGAGGATCTCCTTTAACTCGAGGCGTAGAAGGCCTGTGTTTTTAGAATATGAAGATCTTCATGCTATTCCTGCTGTTGCTGTGAAGTATCAAATGACTACAACTTGCAGCATAGTGATACACTTCTGCCATATTGGGGACTGTGGCTTTGTTACATATTCTGTATAGAGGCACTCAAACTTTACAGTGTTGGGCCCCATCTAAGTAACTAAAAACAGAAATAGTCATGGGGGTAAAAAGAGTTTGAATAAGGCACTTTCCTCAGATGTGCGTTTCGTTTTATAGCCAGAGAGTGCCCATGTGAATGATGGAAGTGAATTGAATGGCTTAGCAGTTTAATGAGAGGTTTGGAATCAGGAAGCAAAGATGTGGATGCTGTTAGGACTGACTCAGTCCTTCATCCTTCTGAAGTCAATAAACTGGCCACCAGGAGATTTACCATGTTTGGGTCTGGCAGATAAGAGTAAAAATCAAGGGCCTGTGTGAACATTCAAGATGGATATATAGACCTTCATCTTACAAGATTTCCAGCCAGATCTCCAGACCAAAGTGATTTGGATGTTTTCTAACAGTCGGAACCTCAAAACTCCAGAACTTTCGTTCAGATACTTCTCCAAATCTCTTAAGTGTGCACATTTCTCGGAGAGCTTTCTGGTACTTCCTGCTTCTTGTTGGTTCCAGAACTACTGCAGAAACCAGCCTTTCCTTTGTGATATTTCAGTGCTTCTGTCTCTGGGTCCCAGCTGGAACAATGAAGTTCTGAGCTAGCTGTTAAAAATAAAAATAGGAAAAACAGTTGACTCTACTTTTTTGAACCTCAGGCTATATTTGGTGTTTGGATTTCTAGTTCAATTTGAATTTTGGGCTCAGATTGAGGTCAGTTGTTGTTTTCCCCAAACTAGTTAACTCATCCCTGATAAGTCTGGAAAGGCAACTGAACTTGTGCATCTGCAAACGAAAGAATGTTATATTTTTGGCCAAACTAAATTGTATACTTTTTTGTTTGTTAATTGCATCCAGGACAACCTAGCGCAGGGCCAAGTTTCAGTCCGGTGGGATTTCTGCATGGCCTGGATACAAGCTATTGTATATGGTGATCTCTGAAGGAAATGCTGACAGATGGTGACTGTAAAGGTGACCACCAGAACCAGCTTCTGACACACCAACCTCATTGCCAAAGGGGTCCCTTAGTTTGTGAGATTTCATGTGGGACACTGAAGTTTGCTGTGCTTGACTGCATTGATTGGGACTCTTCCTGCTCCGCACAAACCAAAACCTTTTATTTGAATCTTTCCAAACTTTAGTGATTTGCATGAAATAGAACCAGAACCCAAACTGCACCTGGTTTTCAGCTTGCAAAACCAAAACCACCCTCGTTTACATATTATAGAAATGGGATAAAATAGGAGTAATGTCTCTGAATTGCCCTTTAACCCCCCACCCATGCATGACCTGAGCTGGATTCTGTTCTGACTTGTGCACCATTGCTTTGGTGATTTGGTTGAATTGGAGCACAGATCAAAACCAAAACATGATGTCCTTGACCCATCTCTCTAGCCCCAGACAGAGCTATCAGGGTGAAGATGAAGGAATATGCTCTCTACCAAGAAGTCTATTCTGCTAGTTCTCAGTGACCACATCAAGGGAGAGGTAAGAGAAGACTCTGCTTTGTCATGATCATGCATGTGGGGGGAGATGGGAGCACTAGCTTTTGAAACTGGCCCTCAAACCTATAAAGGGCCAAACCAAACACCCAGATCTGAATATCTTCAACAATCAGGGAAAATTCTGATCCAGATATGAATTTTGAAGCTTGGGGCCCATTCCCAACTGTAACGTCCCAAGACATCGAGCAAAGTTTTCCCAAAGGGTTCAATAGTGAGCATTAATCCTTCCAATTAAGATTCCTCCTTGGAAATTACAGGTCCCTCCCCTCACTTTGCTCATCTCCATCAGTGTCAAGTTTCGCTTGTTGCCAAACAAATGGGTTTAAGTAGCTTGATACAAAACAGTGGCAGAGCAGTTAAAAGAGCATAATGGGCTGGGAGTTATTTGTCTCTGGTTAATTCACAGTGTCAAATGCCTATAATGTACCTGAGCAAGGTCAGGGGTGGGCCTGTCCCTAACCTTACAAACCAGATTGGTTCACCCTTCTGAGAGGAGGGTGAGCTTAATATAGAACTGCAGAACGAAGACAGCATTCACTATAGCAGAGGTTACTGGTGCCCTTTAGATCAATGTCAAATCACACATCCCATATGCTGCTATAAGCAGACTCCAAACAACATCTGCATATTTTAATGGTTCAAGAGCTATTTGTTGCTATTGCTGGAGGTTAAATCTAGAATACACTGATTACCATGGACACAAGGACAATGATGGTTTCACCAAAAAATGTTCAGAAGAGGTTCAGATTCAGATAAGAATCTTTAAGGGTGTGTCTTCGCTGCACAGTTATCTTTGGCTCTTACTCATGTATTGCTGCTAATACCTCTCCCAACCATATACAAACCCCTCTCACTACAGTTTAGTGATGCTGTCAGTCTAGGCTAACTGGCCTGGCTGGAGCAGAATCTAGAGCTTGGGCTTTGCTTCAACTTGGGCTGATAGCCCACCCACTTTGCAGTGATGATGCAGGCTAAATCACTCAAGTGCGGATAGTTCTCCAATGCCTTCCCACAGTGCCAGAAGATCAGGCAGGTTGTCCCAGAATTCACTGGGAAAGAATAATAGAGTGTCTCAGCTTACTGCAGCACAAAGAACCAGGGGATAGGCCCCCACAAGGGCTAGAGACACATGTGGGGGAACACAGTACCAGTGAGAACACAGTAACTCAGGAATGGCTTTACAGCGTGGCTGCTCAAACTTGAGCTAACCCAAGTGGTCTGACCTAGGTGCCCATCACCCAAGTTAACTCCGCCAACTTGAAGATATCCCCTAAAAGTTTCTGCAGCATTGAATTGGAAATCTCAAGAGAACAGAATGATGTCAAATGAGATTTCTAGTACTTCCTGATTTCAGCTGAGCAAAAATCAGCCTTGTAAAAAAATCTTGCTGCATTGTGCTCCTTGCAACCATATCTCCAACTGAACAAATGAAGCCCTAGTGGTTATCAGACCGTGGGCCAAATTCATTGCTGATCTAATTCCATTGAAGGCTTATCTGGTTTAGGGACATTTGCACGTGTATAAATTTCCCTGAGCTGCACACCCCCTCAGGCTCTATTGACTTCATTTACTACTGTTCAAAACATTTGTAACAAATAAGTTAGTCAATTAATTTTGCCTTTATCTAGCTGCAATTTTCAGGGTGCAGTCTGAAATTCTCTTGAATTTTTGACAGGTTTCAGAGTAACAGCCGTGTTAGTCTGTATTCGCAAAAAGAAAAGGAGTACTTGTGGCACCTTAGAGACTAACCAATTTATTTGAGCATGAGCTTTTGTGAGCTACAGCTCACTTCGTCGGATGCATAAACGGTATGCATCCGATGAAGTGAGCTGTAGCTCACGAAAGCTCATGCTCAAATAAATTGGTTAGTCTCTAAGGTGCCACAAGTACTCCTTTTCTCTTGAATTTGTTATTTCTTCAGCTAATTCTTCATATGTACATTGTTCATTGGAATATCTGATATGTGAAAATCAAAATTTTAATTGTTTTGGCTAACTTTGATTGGACACCTTTTCTATCTCCTTCCTGGATGACTAAAACTTTTAGGACAAGATTTCCTTGGCAAATACTCAGATTTACAAGAGTTCAAAATTGACTCATTTGTATTCTCTAATAGTAACCTGGTATTCCAGTGGAATATTTATGGAAAGTCAACACAAAAGGAGTGTAAGTTCAGGTAAAGCAAACTTTTTTGTTTTTAACATAATTGCATTTAAGATTATTTTATTAAAAATTACACATTTTCTTTCCACTGATGGAATTATAGATGAAAAATCAGAAATAACAATTTATCCAAAACATTATGAAGTAAAAAAGCCAAGTTAGAAAAATATTTCCAGCATAGGGAGACAAAATATAATATCTAGAAAAATGTCTATGAGAGAAATGGGTTAGCTGTTTAAATAATCAAATTAAACAAGAAAACTCAGCCATCTCTGAGAGTTTATTAATCCACCTATGGGCGTTCTGAATTTGTGATGGGGCATTACATATCCCCAATAGTCTAGTTATCGTGAAATTCCTGAAAAAAAAAATATTTCTTGAAAATTAGTTTTAATTTACTGGGCATTTTTCTTTACTTAAAAAAAAAAAGTGAGATGATTGAAAAATACCTGATTTTTAAAGCATAAATTTCTCCATGCGCTAACACCTATTTAAATGATTACTGTATGTAGTGTTAGAAGTATGTACACAATCAAAGGGTTAATTTCACCTCTAGTGCAGAGGATCAGTGTAAAGCCCTCCACACCACTTAAGCCTCATGTAGGGGGTCAGACAATTGAATGCACGTGCAGAGGTGCCTGCCTACTTCCTTCTCCTCCCCACACCCATTCTGGTTGGGATCAGGCCAGAAGATTAACCACAGATCCACATGTTTTGAGAATCACCTCTGTGCAAGAGGACTGGGGTTGATATTCCTGCCTCTAGGCTAGAGTAGCAGCCACAGAGTCTGTGTGGCAGTCCCATGCCTTGGCTTTGGGTTGGAGGCAGAGGTGAAAGTAAGCCGGTCCAGTCCCTGGGGTAGTGGCGGCAGGGCTCCAGCGGTGATTTAAAGGGCCCGGGGCTCTGGCCACTGCGGGGAGCCACGGGCCCTTTAAATCTCTGCCCAAGCCCTGCTGCTGGAGCCCTGGGGTAGCGGCAGCATGGCTCCATTGGCGATTTAAAGGTTCTGGGGCTCCGCTGCAGTAGCGGCGGCCGGAGCCCCAGGCCCTTTAAATTGCGCCTGACCCCCAGGGCTCCCAGCCACCTCTGCAGCTGGTAGCTCCGGAGGTGATTTAAAGGACCCGGGGCTCCCAGCCACCACTACTGCAGCCGGAGCCCTGGGGCCTTTAAATCTTGATTTAAAGGGCCCAGGTATTTAAAGGCCCCGCCGCTTCGGGTTGAGGCCATGCCCCCTGCTCAGGACTCCAGCGTACTGGTAAGTCCTTTAAGTTACTTTCAGCCCTGGTTGGAAGGGATGAATTTCACCTATCCAATCTCCCTGCACTTCATTCATATAGACCATGAATGACCAGGCTTGATGTAGGTGGAATAAATTTTGCTTAGGAAAAAAAAAGTCTCAGAAAGTGTTGTGTTTCGAGCAATAACAACTAACAGTTTGGAAGCTCGATACAAAAATAATGAAAGAGTTTAGCAAAAGCTAACTTGAACTAGATGTGTGCACATGGTAGAGAAAAACCTTTGTACCATCCCACAGAGCCACCACGTCCAAATTTCCAACAGGATATCCATCAAGCGTGACATAATCCGTTTTAAAAAAAGCCAGAGGCATTGCCAGCTCTCATTGCCTGGTTACATCCTGAAGGCAGGGTCCTGTCTCTAGCACTTTTTCCCGTTGTAACTTTTTCATGGGTATCACCTGCATTGCCCAATTCTTGGCATTGCTACTACAGTATATCAGCTTCCCCATCAAATATGTATCTCTGCTGAAAGCAGAGAGTCTTTTCTCTAACATGGCTTGTTATCATCATGACTGTCAATGCTCAAGGGGCAGACATGAAGAAGACCTACCAACGTCCTGGACCCTATCCCATTATGATCCTATTATGTGTGGTCTCTTTCCTCTTCTCTCCTGCTGTATGATAGAAAGATTAAACGATGTAACATGGAGATGGTGTCTTTTGGAAGAAACAGCGTTTGTCAGCCAAAATGAAGTCGGTCTCTCTCTCTAGCGACTGGTCTTCCAACTCTGACTGGCCTTCTCTCACATTGTTTGCTCCTTTAATCTCTTCTTGCGATACATATGTGGGTGAAGCTCTACTCATGCTTGGAAGTGGATGATCTCTGCTCACCCAACCAGTTAAGCAAGTTGGTGGGGAAAAGTTTGATTTCCAACAAGGTTTGTCTGTATTAGCAACTTTAAAGCCATAAACCATCACTAGTGCAGCTCTACCTGCGGTAGCAATGGAGAAAGTGGTAGACAGAATTTAGGAGTTTTTCCCATCATCTAATTATTATTATTCTTTGTTTATGGCAATACCCATTATGTGGTGGGTGCTTTCCAGACTTTCAAGAAGTGACAATCCCTGCCCCAAGGAGCTCACACAGTATAAGACGACCCTGTCTAACTCTGCTGTGGTACAATAAAACCTTGCTAATTCACACTAATGATTTAGGGGTTGGAGACCAACAGGTTTGAGCACCTTAGTCTACCTTGAAAGTCAGTGGGTGGTACGGATGCCCAACACCTCTCAAGATCAAAGCCCCAGGAGAGCTAGCATTACTGAATATGGTGAAGCAGCACACACAAAAGAGCAAGGATAATGCATCACAACGTGTACAGCACACATTTATAAGTTCCTGATTGTGGGGGTTTAATTTTATTTTATAGTGCTCAGGAGCATACTAAGTGCCTTACAATAAAGTTCAGATGACTTGATCTTTGCCCCAGTGAGCTTACAAACTAACACTTGGGCATGTGCCTAACTTTACTCACCTCTGTGGACTATTCATAGCTCCTGTGAATAAAGATAAGCACATACTTAAGCAGTTTCAGATCAGGACCTAAATTCAGACACGGTGCAACAGGAATGTGTGCTTAACAGAGCAGCAGGGCAAGGGTGTGTGGAAAGAAGGGTGAGGGACAGCAACAAGATTATTTGGTTACTCAGCAAAGGCTAGCGTACAGTACTATAAAGTTTGAGATAAAAATAAACAGAAGGCAGAGTTCAAAATACTGCAGTTTTAGTAACAAGAGACCTCACTACAGCATCTCCTATTACATCTCGCTGAGGGAGGAAGGAGAGACTGCCAATTATAGTTTGTAAATTATAAAATGAGCAGGTTAGAGGGGGTGGGGATTAGAGCATTAATGTATTTCAAGTTAATGGTGCTTGGCATGGGAGTAAAATAGAGCATCTCCTAGCTACCATTTGGAACAGGTTTGATGGGAAAAGGGGCTTAAGACCACTTCAAATTGTAATCACTTAATTGCTAGAGTATTTGTGGGTACCTGGAAATAAAACCAGATTTTACAATGGCTCCATTTTCCATGATGAAATTGGAATGATCAGATTTCTTCTTCTATATCTTATCATTTCCGTAACTAGAGTCCAATGTAAATTTTCCAGACCTACCCACTGTAGCGTTAGCGTCGTTCTTGATGTAACTCCATGGGCTTGCATAGTGTTACATCATGGATGAATTTGATTCCATATACCTGGTACTATACCTTCACACAAACACATTAACATATACATACAATTTTTTGCACCCAAAAATTAGGTAGGTAGCTGGCTAAATTAAATCATTTGTGCTCCAGATTAATGTTTCCTGCATACTTTTGCCCATAAATTAGAACAATTCAAAATAAGAGAAAGACAGGAGGGAGAAAGAGAGAGAGAGCAATGCACCAAAACCCAATATTGCAGCATGTATGTGCTCTGGACTACTTCATTTCTGTGTTGAAACCAATTTGTTGCATTATGTTTCTATCTCTTGCATGTCCACATTGCCACAAGGTCTTATTTTTACAAAACAGACTCATCACTCTTTCCCACAGGATGAAAACATGGTTAAATATTCGCTGTAAAAAAACCATTATGTGATGTGCTAGCCAAATGATACACATAACTCCAACGTAAGTGCTTTTTTGGCAGCTACTCAAAGGAGCAAAAAATCACATCGTTTTTAGCCCCAGTGATAAGATTACACAAAAGAAAGCAAAATATACAAAATGGGTTGATGATAAATATTGTACAATAAATGGAGAATAAGCTGGTTTTCTTGCTGTCACACCCTTTACAGTTTACTGTAATTTTTCCATAACTCAAGGCAGCCATGCCACTTATTTCCATCCTTTGGGTGTCCCCAAAAAAACGACGAAAATAAGGATCTGAAAAGATTCCTTTTCAGGAACTTCCTCCACCAACAATTTCCTCTTTTTCAAATGAGGTTTTCAGAAAGGAAACCATGGCCAGGGCTAACATTCCCTATGGGAGGAACTCATCTTCCCTTCACATGCAGAGATGTGAGAATGTTCTCTAATGAGACATATCAGGAAAAGAAATAATCCTCTCACCAGTAGAGTAATTCCCACCGGATAGTTGAGTCTGGTGCTCAGTCCAAGATGGCGCCATCTCAGGAGCCATATTTTCCATCTGACAGTAAATGCCATGTGGCAGAAGGAGATTGGAGAGTATACCACAGACTATACGCACTACTTACTCCAGGTGGACGTGAGTGGGGACAAAAATATACTACCCTGAATCTTCACTCAAATTCCCCACTAGTGCTAAAAAGACTTACAGTGGAGCATCAGGGTGGGGAAGTTTAACAGACATTATATGTAGAGCTGGTTGAATTATTTGTTGCAACTTTTCTCTTTTCCTTGTTTGCAAGTCATTCACACATTTCCCCTGATTTCTTCAGCCATATTTATTTTTTGTAAATGCTGGCTGGACTATTTGAAGAAACAACTTTCAACTTGTGGGTTGTTCATGAGCTGTTCACGTCAGACTTTTTCTAGTCATTTTTCATTACTTGTGGTGTATGACTGGTCTCTTAAGTCACATGGTACAGCTCCCCAAGTAACTTTTTAAACAGGAAAATAGTGAATAAGAAGTACACTGTTTTTGTGAAGATCCTGTCTAGCTAGAGGACACGAACATGGTCAATAGAATGGCAGTGCAACATGAATTAATGTCTGCAAACACCATTTTAAAGAAGTCAGTTGACTCTATCTGTGATTTTGAAAAGGAGATGAGAGCCACCATTTCTATTCATAGGACTTGTATGTGTAAATGGAGGGCAGAAAAGATCCCTGTTAAGACTAATGCAATTTACACTCACAAAGCAAGTTATGGATGCATTGAGAGGAGCCACTATTAATGGGAGCTCCAATTGAGGGAGGTCAACTACTACTATTAGCATTAACAGGAGTAACACTGATGCAGTGTGGGGAAAAGACAACCTCAAATATAAAGAAACTTTCCCTTATTTTCTTAATAAATCTTATGCTCAAACAAGACAATAACTCCCAGCTCTTTCACTCCTCACCTAGGCCAAGCTCTGAGGCTAGAATCTGAACAGAGTCAGACTGTTTCATTCTTCATTCATTCACTCATTCTTCATTCATGAAGCTGTGATTAGAATGTCTACCAAGAGTGAAAGCTTCAGGGTGTCAGCCCTTCTGTGTGCATTGCAACCCCCCTTTAATACCAAATGAAGTCACACACATGTGCTTTGAGACCTTCACTGGGAGAAAAGTTAGTGGCCTGGAACATTCTCTTTAATCGCAGCTTTCATTACATCTCTGAAGTTGGATGCTGGCTTTGTCTTCGGTTGCTCTTGTTTATCGCCCTGTCATCACTGGCAAGTACCTAGCGGACACATTTATTCCCTCTGTGGCACACAGCAGCATCTTAAACAGATACCTGTAACCCTAATGATGGCCCTTTAACGAAGAAAAAGCAGCAACATTAAATGCAAGTGGCATATTACCGCACTTGTTTTAAATTGATATTTAATTAAAAAGTTAATTATTAATTAAGTTTATCAATCGCATATCAGTTGTTCAATAGAAAAGGGCTCATTCATTTAATTATCTGCGTGCAACTGATAGTATATGCTTTTTAGACTGGCAAGGTTATCTCTGCATCTCTTCTAATTTAGATCAGTTTAGCTTCTAATCTATCCAGAGTGCTTCCTTTTGCAGGCTTTTGATTTGATCTATAAATGTTTACTTACAGAACTGTTAGGTATTAGAGGCTGATGAAATAAAGGAGAGAGCACTGGCTGGGTTGCATTACGCTCACTGAAGGATTCTGCCGCTGCTTGGTTAGAAAGAGCTTCTCAGGGTTTTCTTTCACAGTGTGCCTGCTGTAAAAGTTTCAAAGAAGATAAACATCCACCCAGAAAGTATGTTAATAGCCCAAACAACGGGGAATCTTCAAAGGACGGGAGAGGCCTGTGAGCAGAGTATGGCGACAGACGCCACCACTAGGTAAATCACCCCACTGCCTTTGCTGCCTAAATGACCGCGGCATGTGGATCACGGCAGCAGCCGCAAGAGCAGACCATTTGCGAATAGTGCCGCATCTGGCCAAGAGCAGTGGTAAAATGTACTTATTCCTAAGGGCGCAGTGGATCAAGAAATCAGTCCAGGGCTTCTGTTCTCCCTTTCCACGTCAGAGAGTTATTGGGAGTTAATCAGCAGCTGTATATTTAAAATATATATTTAATATATATGATCTATTTACCATGTAGTAAACTATCCTATAGAACTAGTGCCCCCCCTGCACCATAAATGTATTTCTAAAACGTTATTTGGTATTTATTTGAAATTGATAATTGACTTGGTAAAATTCTATTAAATGCATAATCTGGATCCTACATTTTCAGCTGGAAAGCTCCATTGCTGGAGGACACTGGCACATTTCCACATTCTGAGAGAGTCGATTCTGCAAGGTGCTGAGTGTCTTGTCTCCCACTGAAGTTAATAGGAGTTGCGAGCACTCTGAATTTTGCAGGTAGATGAGGTTAGCAATAGGTATTATATAAATAACTAAAAATGGAAACAAACCTAAACTTCAGACCCAATCACCCACTACCCCTAAAACTCTGAGGACGTCCACATCTAGAGCATGCCATGCAATCACCTCTATAAATGATTACGATTTCTATAGCACAATAGGTGTGCGTTGCATTTCACAGGCAAATGTGAAGACAAGATCCCTGCCCCTTGGAGCTTACAATCTAAATTAGATCAAGAACACAACACAAAAACTACAACAGACCATGGTGGATAGGGATAGGGAAGGGTGGGAGGAAACACATCAGTAAACAAAAGGAAGAAAGAACTGCTCTTGGGGAAGGGGATTTATTCCCCACAGAGAGAAGATCTTTGAGTTGATTAGATTCACATGGTTTCTTGCTGATTGCTCAGACTTTTAATTAATGTTTGAAATTAATTAATTATATTTATGATTTTAACTTCTGCACTGGAACTTTTGTTGGAAGGCCTCACAGAAGTAGTATGCCTGAAGAAGGGATGACGAAACAGACAATGTCATTTTAGAATTTAATTTATCAAGGAAAGGAAAAGTGTTTTACAGCAGGCCAATAACTATGATGCAGAAGTTCATATAATGCAGGCAGATGCTATAAAAACAGTCGTTTGTGTCTGATTGGAAGACAACATGCCCAGGGCAACACACCTTCTTCAGAAGGAAAAGTACTGAGGAGAGAGGGCAGTTAGAAGAGAGGATGGTCATTTGCAATGCAAGATGCTTCTGGAGTTTCCAGAAGAGCTGGGAGAATGGTGGGGAAAAAATGTCCCCAAATATTCACTCCACTTTTTCA
Source organism: Lepidochelys olivacea (assembly GCF_965140295.1). Taxonomy (NCBI): domain Eukaryota; kingdom Metazoa; phylum Chordata; order Testudines; family Cheloniidae; genus Lepidochelys; species Lepidochelys olivacea. The sequence goes on along the minus strand of NC_140417.1, from coordinate 23,768,053 downwards.
CATGGATTCAATTTTGCCTAGTTTGTGTCCTTTGCATATTTATCTTTCACAAGCATCCCAGTGGCTGGGCCTTTCCAAGCATTAAAGTTTATGGAAAGTGAATTTCAGAGCTGCATGCCCAAGAACTTGTTGAAACCGAAGTTTACATTTGCAAGTGTCATCCTGATATGGGCTATGCAGCCTATCTGACCAAAAACACATTTACTCACCTTCTCGTAACTGTAACATGTTGCATATGTCCATTACAATGTAGGTGCATGCATGTCCTGTGCACCAGTGCTACAGAGTTTTCTCTAGGGGTACCTGAAGGGGTGATCCCACCCTACCCCACCCCACCCACACCCCAGCCCCTCGTGCTCTGAGTGGAGGGTTTAAAGGGTGTAGCTGCCCTGCCCCTCACACTGGAAAGCCAGTAGATTCCAATGTGTTTAGGAAGGAGGGTAGACTGCTTAATGGACATATGCAACATATCTTGAAGAACAATAGGCAGGAGACAGCAAGTAACCATTTTTTCTTTGTCCAGTGCTTGCGTATGTCCATTACACTGTAGGTGGCTCGCCAGTTGTTATCCAAAGCGATGGGGGTTGGCATCTCATGGGAAGAGGGACTGCTCTTCCTACATTTGCATCGTCCCTTGATGCAGCAGCCAGTACATAATGTCTGGTGCACGTATGTACAGATCACATTGCTGCCCGGCAGATGTCCACAAATGCTTCAGAGGCTGAATGTGCTCTGGTTGAGTGTGCTGTCAGCTTCTCAGACGGTGCTGTTACGCCCTTGGCAGCATACAACATAGTGATGCAGCGGGTGATCCATTTTGAGAGTCGCTGTGCTGTACTCGATTAACCTCTCAGAAACTCTGCATATGAAATAAAGAGCTGGGAAGAAACCTGAAAGGGCTTTGTCCTATCTAGGTAAGCCAAAGCTCAATGACTCACATCCAGAGTATGCGGATTTTGTTCATCTTTGTGAGCATGTGGCTTTGGAAAGAAAACTGGTAAGTGTATGGGCTGATTCCGGTAGAAATCAGATGCCACCTTTGAGAAAAACTCAGAGTGCAGCCTAATCTGGACCTTGTCTTTGTGGAAGATGGTGTATGGATGATCAGTGACAAGTGCATTTAGCTCTCCTAGTGGAAGTGATAGGCACTTAAGGGCTTGGTTACATTTACATTTTATGATGCTCTAACTTGCTGGCTCAGGAGTGTGAAAAACCACCCCCCTGAGTGCAGCAAGTCAGAGCGCTTTAAAGCGCTAGTGTAAACAGGCTCCAAGCGCTGGGAGCCGCGCTTCCAGCGCTCGGAGCTAATCCCCTCATGGAGGTGGATTACCAGGAGCGCTTGGAGGGCTCTCTCCCAGCGCTCGTGCGCGACCACATTCACACTTCAAAGCGCTGCTGTGGGAGCACTCCCGTGACAGCACTTTGAAGTTTCCAGTGTAGCCATGCCCTAAGGCGGCTATCTTTCCCAAAAGGTGTAGAACGAAGCAAGAAGCCTGAGGGTCTCTAACAGCAGACAACCAGACAACCACTAAATTCAAATCCCAAATTCGTGCTGGATCTTGGATAGGTGAGAACAAGCTATCCAGCCCTTTCAGGAAAGTGGTCATGATAAGGTTTGTAAATACAGTTCTAACATCAATTTGAGGACGAAACACTGAAATAGCAGCCAGATGCACCCTAATGGAGATGAAGGCTGCATCCGATTCTTTAAGATGTAAGAAATAGTCCATAATTGTTTGGATCTTAGAGTCAGGGACACATTACAGGAGGTTGCTCAGATGGAGAAATGCCTCCTCTTACTCATGTGAGCAGCTCTTGTAGATTTTCCACTATTAAGAAAGACTTTCTGGACTGCCAGTGAAGAGTGCACCTCTTCTGCAATTAACTACTGATGAACCATGCTGTGAGGTACAGCACTCAAGGGTTCTGATGCAGCTCCCACCCCTGGTTATAAATAATGAGGTCTCTGGTTAGTAGCAAGAGCAGGGGTTCCTGAGTGAATAACCTGCATATTGCAAAATACCACAGATGCCTTGGCCACAATGGCACTATAAATATTCTGCCTCAGTCTTGTTTCAGTTTCAGAGTGACCTTGGGAATCAGGGGTAGAGGTGGACATGCATATAGCAGATCCTTGTCCGATGGAAACAGGAAAGAGTCTGAGATTGACTCAGGGCTGTGACCCTCCCTGGAACAGAACCAGGGACACTTCCTGTTCTGGCAAGTAACAACCAAACAAATCCATTGCTGGAAAAATGTTTGTGCAAAACACCTAGCTAGAACTGGTGTGTTGAGAAACCATTTGTGGCCTAAGCTGAAGGATCTGCTAAAGTGATCCACTAGACCATTTTGAATACCCGGAAAGTGAAATACCCTGAGGGTGGCTGAATTCCAAATGCAGAAATTCCAGAGGTTGACTGACTTGCACCCTGAGTATGTTCACATAAAACACCACTGGTGTCAGTGAGAACTTGGACAGACTTGCCCTGAGTATGAGGCAGAAACTGCTGACACAGTTGGAACATTGCACACAACTTGAAAATGTTTATGAGTAACTTGGCCTCAGGAGCAGTCCACAAACCCTCAACCTGAATCTTGTCCAGATACACTCCCTACGCCTGGCTGAAATGTTCCTTACCAAAGTCATGGAGGTTAGAGGTGAAGAGAAGGGGATTCTCCCACACACGTTGTTTTGGCTCACCCACCAGCCCAGAGAGGACAACAGCCCATCTGGGATGTATACTCATTTGTCCAAGTGGTGAATGGGTGGGTGATAGACTGACTTGAGCCATGCCTGGAACACTCTGAGGTGAAGCCTGGCATGACACGTCACTTATGTACATCCAGTCATGTGACCCAGGAGCCTGAGGCAATTTCTCACTGGAACTGCATGGTTGGTCCTCAAGGGACACACAGAGATTCCGTATTGTCTGAAATCTGGAAAGAGGCAAAACAATCCTGGCAGCAGTTGAGTATAGGACCACTCCAATGAACTCTATTCTTTGTGCAGGTGATAACATAGACTTTTCTTTGTTTATTTTCAGGCCCAGGATGCCTGGGGTCTGGAAAGACCCTGAACCAGCCAGTCGTCCAGGTAAGGATACATGTGGACATCTCTCTGGCAGAGGTAGGCCGCTGATACCTCCATGTATTTGATAAAAGCCCTTGGTGCCAATGAAAGGCCAAAGGGCAGAAAGGTGACTTGGTAATGATAATCTTCTATGATAAACTTCAGGAACATCCTGTGGCTACGGTGAATTGCCACATGAAAGTAGGCATCCTGGAAGTTGAGGGCAGCATACCAGAACTAGGAAAGGGATAATCATAGTCAGGGACACCCTACAGGACTTTATCTTCTTTTTCAGGTTCTGAAGGTCTGGCATGGGTCTGAGGTCTCCTCTGGCTTGGGGTATTAGGAAGTATCAGGAATAAAACCCCCTGTTCTCACAAAGAGGTGAAACTTCTTTTCTAGCTCCCAAAGAATGTAGAAGTCTGCACTTCTTGTCCTAGTACAGGCTTGTGAAAGGGGTTGCTGAAGTGGCATAGGGAAGGTGGCAGTGCAGGGGGATAGAAAGAAAATGCAGGGCATACCCCAAATTCCACTGTGCTCTTAGCACCCAGTTGTTGGAGGAGGTGGACTGTCACGCATGTAGGAAATGTGGTAACCTGTTTTGGAAAGGAGGAGAAGGGCCAGTATGTTGAAGGCTGCATACTATGCTGTCCTTAACATGGGACTCAAGACTGATGGCTTCAAGGCCTGAGGATGTCTATAGGAAGAGACTGAGAAAGTAGAAAGAGGCCTGCTTCTCTCAGACCTATGCTTTCTCCTGGATTGGTCAGCTTGACAGAAGGGGAAATATTGCTGCCTAGGCTAGTCCTCTTGGTAGCTGGTGTGTAGAGGCCTGCGAACTTTGAACTGCTGTAGAGTCTTTTAGGGTATGTCTACACTGCAGCCAGGGGATAGACAGACTTGCGCTAGAGGGACTTGAGCTAATATACTGAAAATAGATATGGGAATGTTGCAACACCAGCAGATGGTTGCAACACCAGCTACCACCCACACTCAGACCCACCTGACCCAGGTCTGAGCTTGGGTGGCTAGCCCGAGTCTCCACCAGAGCCACAGCAGCCGGACTGTTATTTTTAGTATGTTAGCTTGAAGCAAGCTAGTGCTAGTCTGCCCACCCAGCCTGGGAGACTGACTCCAGCTGCCGGGTAGACATACCTTTAGTGTGTGTAATACCACATCCATTTTGTATGAGAATGAAGCACAGCCTTCAAAGTGAAGGTCTCCAATTACATGTTACACCACAGCAAGAATCCCTGAGGAGGGCACCCAGGAGGGACTGCGCATAGTCGCTCCTGTAGCCATGGCCCTGGCAGCAGAATCCACAGTTTCCAAGGAACTCTGCAGATTGAGAGACCAGGCGACCTTCTGCAACAAGGGACTGAAATTTTTCTCTAGAGTTTTCCATCAGTTTATTTGCAAACTGCGAGATTGCCTCCCAGTTTGAATAATTGTAACAGGACAATAGGGCCTGACGATTAGCAAGGAGGAGCTGTAAACGTGCCATAGCCTGAAATATTTCTCCTAGAGAGATCAAGCTTCTTGGCATCTTTTTGTTTGAGGGTAACTTTAGCCCAGCCCTGACAACTCATTTCGTTCACCATGGCCAATACTAGCGAGCCTCGCATAGGATGTAATAAAACTGCTCACATCCCTGGGATAGAGCCTGGTATTTGTGTTCCATTCATTTGGCCACTGATAGAATTGAGAAAGAGGCTTACACTCACTGTTTTAATAGGTTGCACAATGGCACCATTTATAGGCAGGGCTACCTTGCCTGCGGTAGCAAGATGTAAAATGTCAATCAGTTTGTGAAACAAGGTGGGTGAGATAATATCTTTTACTGGACCAACTTCTGTTGGTGAGAGAGACAAGCTCTTCTTAGCTCTGAGCAGCTTGAAAGCTTGTCTCTCTCACCAACAGAAGTTGGTCCAGTAAAAGAGATTACCTCACACACTTTGTCTCTCTAATATGTTGGGACCAACATGGCTACAACAACACTGCATACAACCATCAGTTTGTGAGTATTCTTCTCCTCTAGCTCCACCTGTATACCAAGAGAAGCAGCCATTCTCCCGGGGAACTCTTGGTAGTTGGTAGGAGTTCTTAAAATTATCTGGAACTGGGGAGGATGCCTCTGGCCCAGGGCCTCATCATGCGATGAGGAAGATCCATGAAGGGAAGGCAAGAGAGAACGCTCCCAGGGATGGTCCTCCGGTATCAGTGTAGGCTGCAGCTCCCAAGCAGGTTGAGGTAAGTTCTGTAATTGTAAGTCCATAGGTTGCTTGGTACCAACTGTGACAAGCCTCTTGGTATTGACTGGAGAAGGCTGTCTCCTAGGGGATCTGCTCCTATGAGGCAGAGGCAATGTTGATCTGGATGCTGGGAGTATTCCCCAGGATATCCAGTACTACCATTGAGGAGATTTGTATGATACTTGGTCCTATTTGTATCTGACCCAAGATTCCCAAACCCTGACTCTACTTCTGTCAGATTTGCATCCATAAATGTGTGAATGAGACTTTGACTCCTGGTATTGTGAGACTTGAGAGCCCACCTTGGAGTCTGATGAAGAATTGGAGTATTTGGAAAGCCAAGGAGGTACAAGTACCAAGAAGGGTCCTTGGTGACTGTAACTGAGATCTATGCTGGGAATGTGGCACCAGAAGAAGCATAGAAGGCTTCCTAGCTGCTGGTGCCCTGTGGCAGGGAGGAGCTGGTACCAGACTGGACAAGGTTGAAGTAATAGTCAATGAGTCCACCACAGAGTGGTGCCAGAGCTGAAGTTCTTGGACCCTGGTGCTGCATGAGGGTCTTTGCCCTGAATTAATGGCAATGGTGGTACTGACAGGCATAAGAAGTCTTGTGCTTCTGCATGGGCCTCTGGCATTCTGGGCACTGATATATTGTTGGTTGCCCTGCTGTGATCAGAGATGTCTGATCAGTCACAGTTGCTGAAGTAACCAGTTTCAGTGGCTCCTGGGAGGGTGCTAGAGTTAATGACTCAGGTCTATTAGTATGAGCGAGTACTGGGGAGCAGACAGCTGAAGGACAGGATGCACTGTGTAGGAATGCCACATTCTTGACTTCGAGGCGCCTGATGCCAACTTATTTTTCTGAGGCCATGATTGATCTGATGTCTTTAGACTCAAAGAAGATGGTCCCAGTGACAAGGATCTCCTGGGGCTCCTATCTGCCAGTAAAGCTGGGGGAGCACTATGGGAAGGAATCATTGAAGAGTTTGCCTTGGATGATCAAAGGGGCTCCGACAGGGATTTGCTGAATTATTTCAAGTAAGGAATTTATAATGCATCTGCTCATGGATATTCTAAAAGAAATCAGAGAGGTTATATTATTTCTTATGAATTATGTATGCCAATCTACTTTCCATACAAGGATGGAGAATTTGAAACTGCATCCTCCGTGTTTTATCACAATATCTGACTGTGGCACTAAGCCAGGGAATATCCCAAAGTTGTGGCGGGGTTTGTTGGTTGGTTGTTTTCGACATTGAAACAGCAACTTTCATACAAATAAGCGAAGCCAATGAAACATGATAAAAAAACCAGAATTGTCTGTACACATTCTGGGTGCATTTGAGACTTTCATAAGATGCTTTCAATGACCATATGGGAGGGGGAATCTGGAGTGGTTTGTCTTTGTCTTCTGTGATTGATCACAGCGTTTGGCAGCCTTGAACCTGAAGTTCTTCTGCCTATACTCAGGAGATGGGCTTTTGGGATGAGAAAGAATTTTTTGTTAAGTTGCAGGGATCCAAGCAGCCCCTTCCTGCCCCAAGTGGTCCAGCAATGGACTTTTGGGGACTGGGCTTTTCTAGGCCAGTGACACAAGATAATAATGTTTGCATCTTAGTGTGATAGCTCAGTATCACAGCGCCACCACGCACACTTCTAAAAGATGTCAATTAGGACTGGGTGAACCAGTTTGGATCAAAAAAGAAATGACTGAACTATCAACCAAAACTCGAATTGGTTCCAAACCATTATAACAACTTTTTAAAACTATGATTGTTTCCTCTTTGAGCCCCTCTGCACTTCTGGGCTTTCTTGGCACCAGGAGTACAAATGCCGGGGTGGGGGAAGCATGTTTGTGTGAGTTTTCCAGCCCAATTTGGCAGACTCAGCTGTTAGGTAGTTTAGATAAGGGGATGATTAGTGGACTCAGCCTTAGGTTTGAAATACCCAGACTCCCTGGAACCACAGGTTCAAATCCCAGCAGGGTTGACTCAGCCTTTCAACATAGATAAAGTGAGCTCAATGCAATTTAAGCTGCAGCTACATTAGTAAAACAGGGGCATGTAGTTCTCCAACAGTGTACCCCTTCACCCCTTGGATGTAGCAATGGTGGACACTATAGTAGAGACTGAATTCAGCTAGGTGACATGCTGGTAAAGTCCCCTTGAGCTCTGTCTACACTACACTTTCTGCTGTGTTACTAGTGGAGCTGCACTGGTGGTGATTTGTGGATCCTAATTTTCCTAGAGTAGACAAAACCTTATTGGATGGGGCATCTTTCAGATGAGACTGACTGTTCTGTGCACACGTTAAGGATCCCATGGAGCTATTTGCTGCCATTCTCTTTGGCAAAAATTTCCTTCCCCACACTGTTATATTGGCCATTCCAGAGCTGGCTGCAGCTTAATGGTGCTGTGTATTCATTGCTTGAGAGTCACTCCTCAGTGAAAAGCACAACAGAAATGTATAGTTATTCTTATTATCAATCTGTCTGCTGATCTGATCAGCATTTAAATGTCTGGGATTTTAAAATGAACCAACCCTAGACATTTTTTGAGATTCTCTTATCACTGGCAATAACACTGTCTGTCAAATACAATTTGCAATTAGAGGTGATCAAATAATTTTTAGAAAACAAGTGAATGGATTTTTCTTTTTTAAATCATCTGTTTGCTGATTGTCCATGAACAGATCACAACATCCTAGAGTTTATTCATTATTCAAAACTATTCACAAATTTCTTCTCTGAATAACTTGAGCTTTGCAGAGGGTTTGTGAACACTGCCTTGCAATTATTTGCAATATGTTCTCTGTTGGTTAGACACTGTAAGTCACTGTAAGGGAACAGAAACAAAATCACATGACTTCTGTAACTAGCAACGGTAGACTGAATTTTCAATTTCCCACTGAATATACAATTTGAAATTCACTTTAGGCCAACATTCAAGTGCTGGAGTCAAATATTCGCTTTTCCCTAGTGTACACCCTAATAAAACTCGAGGGCTCAAGCATTCACAGACAGTGAATGGGGAAAGGTCATGCATATGGTAAAATGGAATGACATTTTCAGATGCAAATGAAAATTGGTGGAAAATTGTTTTCACTCAACTCAGCACCGTTTGCAACATTGGGACTGACTGATTGAATCAATTGTTGTTTGCAACATCGGTCCCAGGATATTAGAGAGACAAGTGGGTGAGGTAATATCTTTCACTGGACCAACTGTGGGTGAAAGAGAAAAGTTTTCAAGGTACACAGAGCTTTTCTTCAGGCCCTGTGTAGCTTGAAAGTAGTACTAGTAGTAGGCATCCTTCAGTCTCGAGAGACCATGGGTATGCGCCCCTGTGTAGCTTGAAAGCTTAGTCCAATAAAAGATATTACCTCACCCAGCATGTCTGACTTAATAAAGGCTAGTTTGGGTAGCAGACATTCCTACCCTGAGCTTCTTACCCAGTCTAAATACAAAGAGTTGCTATTAAGGTGATTCTACACCCTTTCTCTTCCTCTCCCACTGAAATATTGCCTTGCTCCTCTGTTCATCACATCAACAGCCTGAATGATCTGATGCCTCCCTCCCCACAAAAAAGCCCATTACCTGCACAAGCTGGGAGATGCTATGTATCTGTGTACCTACACATGGCTCTTTGGGGCAAGAGCAGCATCCCCAAACCCAAGGCTCCCAAAGACATACAGTTAAATTATACCTGAACAATTGACACAAAAAACATGTGAAAAAATAATTTATCTGATCCAACCCCCTAGGACACCAGGCTTCTCAAAGAGTATAACAACCCTCCTGTTGTTTAAGATTATTTCTTCTCTCCTCACGCCCATTGGTCTGCCATCACTTTCATTATGCTTTGGTCTAATTTAGATTTTCCTTGGGCCACTGACCTTGCCTTTTTAATTGACTGTAAAATACCATGCATGCCTATTATGCCATAAATATAGAATATTCATAATCTCTAAGAGCTGTGAGAAAAAATTCCCATGAATATATAGCTGAATTCTTGAATGAATTTGCCTCAGCAATGTTTGGGCCCCAAGTGTTCAGTGTGCACAAGAATTTACGTGATTGGGTTTTACTAGCATGAATGCTTATGGAATGTGCATTTCACATTTGCACTTTGAATACACATGGAAAGCAAATTTAAGACTGACCATGGGGAAGCATTCACATCAGAAACCTGTTTGTAAGGACATGGCTACAGTAGAGAGTTCACAGCGGTGCAGCTGCACTGCTATAAGCTCTCGAATATAGCCACACTAAGCTGATGGGAGAGAACTCTCCTGACGTTTTAACTACTCCAGCCCCCACGAGTGGCAGAAGCGGCTCTCCTGCCAACATAGCACTGTCCACACTGGTGCTTAGGTTGGTATAACTTATGTCACTTAGGGGGGTGGCTTATTCACACTTCCCCCCTCCCCCCCCAGCGACATAAATTCTGCCCACGTAAACTGTAATGTATACGTATCCTAAGAATGATAATAATCCAGTCACAGAACAGAAGCACTGACTTACTTGACCCATCACAACTCAGCAACAAAACTCCAATTTGTAAACCAGGTCACAGAGTGAAAACGAAAGCAGCAGCAGCAGCAGCAAACATTTTGTTGACCAATTCTGAGCCTGTGTCAATCTGGCCAGGAACATTCCATAAACAGCAAAAGGTGAAATTTGCTGAATAAATCATTCTTTTCTATTACCCTCCTCAGCCAGATTGTCCATTTGTCCCCACTGACCATAACTTAGGCATTGTCCTTGACTCTGAACCCATATTGTCCCCTGATGTTCAGAACTCTACCTACTCCCACACCCTTCCACAGTCTCAGCACCACCCCCTCTGTTGATCTCCGTAGCCAGGCCCCCCCCCACATCACTTCAATAGTTGTAACTCTTTTCTCTGTGGAGTCCCTGCTTTCCAGCCACCAACCATGCACAATGCCACTATTCACCTTCTCCCATGGACACAGAAGTGAAACTCTCATGTTTGCCCTCAAATAACTACACTAGCTCCCCATTCATTACAGAATTTGATACAAAATTACACTTCGAACTGTCCAGGGACTTATTCTATCTCTTCTCAGTACTCCATTCCCACTTCCTTTTGCCCTCCCACATGGCCTGCCCATTAGATGGAAGATCCTTCCCACCTTGAAGCTCCTGCTATCTAGGACATGCTCCATACATCCCTCCATCTCACTGCAAAACAGGACTGAAATCAATCTCTTTCCCCCTTCCCTTAAACATCTTAACTTGTTTCATCCGTCCACTGTTATTTATTCTTTAACTCTGTACCCATCTGATTTACAGCAGCTCCATCAACTGGGGTACTGTTTGCATGAGAAACGTTAGGCAGAATGGCACTCTACTGCCTATGTGCGCCTGTCGCTGTAGGGGTGTGTGGTGAAGGTTTAAGAGTCAGAGGAGGTTAACTGTTGGCTTAACCTTCCTAAGCCCATCTGCCTTCATGCAGGCAAAGACGCAAGCTCTAAACATGTATTATCTTTTCAGTACATTTGTTTCAGGAGCGGGTTGCACTAAGCAAAGGTACGCCAATTGATAATAAACCTGCTCCACAGTGTCATTTGTGGGTGATTTGAAGAAAAACAGACCATGTAATCAGGTCTAAGGGGGTCTATAATACCAGCAGACGCTAGTGCTGTCAGCTATAGAAAATAATTAGAATGTTATCCCTGTGGCAAGGAGAATGTAAATACATCTAAAATACGACATAATGACATTCTCCTCTGTAAGCCAGGGGATCTGCTTCAAATAAAAGGGCCATTAACACAACAATTAAAGCCGAGGGGGCCAGTGAGACAGGGAGCCAGCCTGGTGCAGGGCGAGGCGAGCGAGCACCCAGCGTAAATCTTTCGCCATCGCAGCCAGGAATGTGACTATTAGCCCTCCCCTGACCTGAGGGCATCCCAATAATGCATCTGCACTCTGTCAGGGTCAGGATTTCGTAACGTCCTCCAGTGTGGAGAGGAGGGCCAATTGTACAGTGCGGTGCTAGAAAGAACTAGTCAAAGGGGGCATGTCCATGTAGCGGGGCTCAGGGCCTCAGCCCTAATTCAGCCAAACATAAGCACAGACACTGCTTTCAGCATAGTTCCAGTGAAGTCAGCAGGACAACTCTTCTGCTTAGAGCGAAGCATGTGCCTACGTGTTTTGCTGAATCATGGCCCTTGTGAACTTGCCAGAGCAGAGCTGAAACTTGGCCTTTTCATAGCGTTATTCCTCTCTCTCTCTCCTTCCCTCCCCTGCCCCCAACCTCCCTGTACGTGTACAGTAGGCCTAGAATCTATCCCCTCTCTGTTTCCTTGGGAATTATGACACCCTCACTCAAGTGCTCCTGACCCTGATTTTTAGAGATCACCTAGACCCACCCACCAGAATGTCCTCATTTCCAGCTCCGGGGAACCTTTGAGGCAAGCTGTATATTGAATGCAGCATAAATTTGAACACTATTTCAGGGAGATTCTGTCACGGGTTTTGCTGTCCATTCAACAGACAGCTATAACAGAAAGCCCTGCATACATTTCAGACAACTGAATAATATTCTATCAGTTCTATAAACCATAGAGCAAACTCATACAAAGGACAGACAGACACTTAGAGGAAGGAAAAGATACAGCAGTTACCACACCATGTATAGCTTGCCCCGAATAAGAAATGGACAACAATGACAATATGGCACAATAGATAAAATCGCTAACATAGTGGGAAGCCTGATTTTAGGCAGAATGTACCTATCTCTGACACATACCCAGAGGGTACTACCTCTCAAACTTTGACAACACTTGTCATACCAATGAAATATCATTGAATTGAACCAACAAGCTCAGCCTCACAATGATGTCAGGCTTGAATAGAGGGACACTGCCAGTAATTTAGGCCTCAACTGTAGATTTTATTTATGTATTTTAAAGAGAAAGGTCTTACAAGGTTAAAACGGTTTTCATGCTTATTTTAAAAAAGTAGTGACTTTTTTCACCCCTAAATTTAAACTTTCTCCTACCATTATGTGAACTCATGTTCATATACTATGGAAGTGTCAGAACACTAGAACTAGAAAACTAAATGGGAAGTGAAACTGACCTGTCTGGTTCCACTATCAAGGCAGAGTAAAATACCAAAAAGTAAACAAACAGCATAATGAGTCAAAAGTGAACCAGACTGAAACATTCTCTCTGTTTTATTAATCTAAGGGAATAACAGTAATAAAGACTTTTTAAAAATGTCTCATTTTTAAGCCAGCCATGTCCCTTTCAGGACAACAAGATGATGCGCTTTTGGATATGCGGCTTTGGGTGTATGAGCATTAAGCCCCCTGTCTATCATCCACAAAAAAAATGAATTATTGTAAATATTTATGTGACATGCAATATATTGGCGCTGTTAAAAGTGACCTTCAAAGAACTTTTTGTTTTTAATTGGGCATGTGCCCTTGTCCGATTCTTTAAGATGTGTAAGGCAGACCTGTAAGTTTTAAAAAATTATGACTGGGGTTATTTACCTTATAAAGCCCCATATTACAGTGAAGACACTATAACTGTATATATAAATTCTTACATATATTAATGACCTCCAGGGAAGGAGCATTTGTGTGTCGAAGGGCAGATCTACTCTACAGGGTCAAGTCGACCTAAATTACGCAACTCCAGCTACGTGAATAACGCAGGTGGAGTCGACGTAGCTTAGGTCAACTTACTGTAGTATCTACACAGCACTGGCTCCTTACCTTATGCTTCTCCTTCTGGTGGAGTACCGGAGTCAACAGAAGAGCAATTGGCGATCTATTTAGCGGGTCTTCACTATACCCGCTAAATTGCCTCCCCTCCTTCCCCCCCGTGGATCAATCGCAGCAGCGTCAGTTCACGGTAAGTGTAGACATGCCCTAAGGGCTGAGAGAATGCACAACTCAAACTTCCCTCTTTAAATCTAGAGCCTGGTTGTCAGACATGCTGAGAACCTGAAGCTCCCATTAAATTCAGCTGGAGTTGTGGCTGCCCACCATTTCTGAAAATTAGCTCCCATCCTTGAAGGTAGACGTGGAAAAGATCTTTTGTTTATCTCGTCTGTAGGTCATCAGATTTATCCTTACCAATGTAGAATTATTCCCTAAAGAACAAGTACTAGTGCATGGTCCAGTATCGAATAAGTAGTCTATCTGTCTAGGTATGGCACTCATCATTGTATTATTTGGGAACAGAATTAAGTAAACAAAAATTATCCAGATGTCTAATATAGAGCACTGTTTGAAGATTCTCATTATAAATAAACACATAGATACTAACTAGTAGATTTGCACATCACACATCTGAGCATAAAATCATAGAAATATAAGACTGGAAGGGACCTCAACAGGTCATCTCCTCCAGCCTCCTCTGCTGAGCAGAATCAAGTATGACTAGACTAACCAACAAGTGGTTGTCTAACCTGCCCTTAAAAACTTCCAATATGGGGATTCCACAACTTCCGTTGGAAGCCTATTCCACTGCGTAGCTATTCTTACAGTTAGAAAATGTTCCCTAATACCTCATCTAAATCTCCCTTGCTGCAGATTAATCAGATTATTTTTTGTCCTGCCTTTAGTGGATATGGAGCACAATTGATCACAGTCTTCTTTATAACCGTCCTTAACATATTTGGAGACTGTTATCAGGTCCCCACTCAGTCTTCTTTTCTCAAGACTAAACATGTCCAGTTTTCTTAACCTTTCCTCATAGGTTAGCTTTCTAAAGCTTTTATCATTTTTGTAACTCTCTTCTGGACTGTCCCCAATTTGTCCATATCCTTCCCAAAATGTGACACCCAGAACTGGACACAGTACTCCAGGTGTGGCCTCACTTGTGCTGAATAGAGTGGGATAATTATCTCACGTTTTATGTATGACGCTCTTTTTAATACACCTCAACATATTAGCCTTTTTCACAACTGAATCATATTGTTGGCTCATATTCAGTTTGTGATCCACTATAACTCCTGATCCTTTTCAGAAGTATGACCGCCTAGCCAATTGTTGCCCATTTTATAGTGGTGCACTTGATTCTTCCTTTCTAAGTGAAGTACTCTGCACTTGTTTTTATTTAATTTAATCATGTTGATTTCAAACTGATTCTCCAATTTGTTAAGGTTATTTTGAATTCTAATCCTGTCCTCCAAAGTTCTAGCAACCCCTTCCATCTTGGTGTCATCTGTAAATTTTATAAGCATACTCTCCACTGCATTATTCAAGTCATTATTGAAAATATTGAATAGTATTGCCCCAGGACAGACTCCTGTGGAATCTCATTACATACGTCCTCCCAGTGGGATCACAAACCATTTACAATCACGCTTGGGTACATCTACACTTAGAGCTGGAGGGGAGTTTCCCAACTTTCATAGGTGTACCTGTGCTAACTCTGCTCAGGTTAGGACAGGTACAAGTAGTAGTATAGCTGTAGTAACGTGGGCAGCAGCATGTGGTGGTGTGGGCTAGTCCCCCAAGTACAAACCTGCCTGGACCCCGGGGGTATGTACTTGAGGTGACTAGCCTACGACACCACTCATCACTGCCCTAACTTGAGCAGAGCTAGTGTGGGTCCATCTACATGAGCTGGCAATGGCACTCACAGCTCTAAGAGTAGACATAGCCTTTGAATATGGTTTTTCAACCAGTTATGTACCCACCGTATAGTAATTTCATCTAGACCATATTTCCCTAGTTTGCTGATGAGACTGTTACATGGGATTATCTCAAAAGCCTTACTAAATTCAAGCTATATCACATCTACAGCTTCCCCCAGCCGCTAGGCCATTAACCCTGTCAAGAAGGAAAATTAGGTTGGTTTGGCATGATTTATGCTGGATTATTTAATCATTTCTTCTAGTATCTTTCCAGATTACAAAGTTAGGCTGACTGGTCTATAATTCTTCATATCCTTTTTGCTTGCCCTTCTCCCGTCTTCTGAGACCTGACCCATCCTCTGTGAATACTCAAAGATAATTGCTAACAGTTCTGAGATTGCTTCAGCTAGTTCCTTCGGTACCCTTGAATGAATTTAATCAGTCACTGACAATTAGAATTCATCTAATTTATCTAAATATTCTTTAATCTGTTGTTTCTCTGTTCTGGCTTCTGTTCCTTCTCCTTGTTAATATTAATTGTGTTAAGTATCTGGTCACAATTAACCTGTTTAATGAAGACTGAAGCAAAACAGGCATTGAACACCTCAGCTTTCTCGATGTCATCTGTTTTTAGCTCTCCTTCCCCACTAAGTCCTGGACCTACACATTCCTTTGTCTTTCTCTTTCTCCTAATGCAGTTATAGAACCTCTTCTTATTGCCTTTAATGTCCCTTGCTAGGTGTAACTCACTGCAGATGCAATAACTTATAACCTGTAACGCAAGGGCAGCAACTAATGCATTTGCTTGTCCCACATAAATGGGCCCTTCAGTCCATAGGCACCAACTCTATGAATGCTCCAGGGCTGGAGCACCAACAGGAAAAAATAGTGGGTGCTGAGCACTCACCAGCAGCCCCGTTGATCAGCTTCTCCCCCTCTCCTCAGTGCGTTCCACCCACCGATGGGCCCCACCTATCAGCTTCTCCCCCTCCCTCCCAGTGCCTCCCACCAACTGACGGCCCCTGCCAATCAGCACCTACCCGTCCCCTCCAGCACCTCCCGCCCAGCAACGGGCCCCACTTATCAGCACCTACCCCTCCCTCCCACCAACTGACGCCCCCCCCTGAATCAGCACCTACCCCTCCCCTCCAGCACCACCCGCCCACTGACAGGCCCCACCAATCAGCTTCTTCCCATCCCCCCCAATACCTCCCACCCATGATCAGCTATTCAGCAGCATGTAGGAGATGCTCAGGGGGAGACGGAGAAGTGGGAGCAGGAAGAGGCGGGGGAAGGGGCGAAATGGGATGGGAAGAGGCAGGGCAGGTATAGGGGTTTGGGGGAAGGGGTGGAGTGGAGGCAGGGCCCGGGGTGGAAAGGGGGTCAAGCACCCCTGGGACTCAAAGTCAGTGCCTCTGCTTCAGTCTGTACTAGAGCTGTTTAAAAAAATCTGTAATAAAAAAATCCAGCATCTGTAAATAGGGCTAGGGCATTTTTCAGCAAACTGGGAACCAAATTTCTGGAGAACTGGAGCTTTTTGGAGCAAACTTGGGTTGATTCAAAGTGACGTGGGAAGCCAAAGCAAAATCAGATGAAACTTGCCTTGTTTGTCTAACTTTTGTCTGAACCTAATTCGAGTGAAACTCTAAGGATGACACAAACCTCATCATTACAGTACCCAATGGGGTCACATGACAGGGTACTTGGCTTTGGAGTCTTAGCCAGGTCATGTTACTGCGGCCAGGAAATAAAGTTTGTTACTCTTGCCAGAATTCTGTGTATCAGACCCACATTACAGGAAAAAAAAAAAAAAAAGCAGCAATCCCAAAAACAAACAAAAACAAAACTAAAAACACTTGTGCAAACACTGTGAGCCAAACCCACTGAATTGCTTTTTTCTTTCTTCATATTTCTAAAATACACCTATTGTCACCCATACTGTGCTCCGGGTGCAGATCAAAAAATATTTATTAGCACCCATGTATATGTACTACTATAGTACATTGTGCTGGAGCACAAAACCATAAAAATCAGAGTGGGAATTAGGAGTTTAAACCAAAATCCTCGTTTCAAATAAACCTGCATTTTAGGGAATTCAAAATCTGCACCTAATCTAATCAGCTAGTCAATATAATTCAGGTTTCCAGGAGCTGGCATAAGGCCATGTGTTGTAGCCAATGACCATGTGCTGTAGCCAGTACCCTGGTCCAAACAATCAGGAACTTGGAGGGTTTGAAATTCAGATCCTGATCCAAATATTGCATCTCAAAAACATCTCTAATTAAATAATGTTGTTCATCAATTTCTCTCCCTCCCCCACACCCACAGCCCAATAGAGTATTGAAGCCTATATATTCCACAGTGCTTTCTCCAGTCTTACATTACCTCAAAATGATGCTTCCAAATCCAATCACTTCATTTGACAAACTGTTTCACAGAGACAAGGTGGGTGAGGATATATCTTTTATTGGACCAACTTCAATTGGTGGGAGAGACAAGCTTTCCAGCCACACAGAGCTCTTCTTCAGGTCTGGGAAAGGAGCTCCCAGCCTCCCAACAAAATGCAAGGTGCAACAGATTGTTTAGCATAAGTAGTTAGCACACATTTAAGGGACCATTCAAGGTAGATTTCAGAGTAGCAGCCGTGTTAGTCTGTATTCGCAAAAAGAAAAGGAGGACTTGTGGCACCTTAGAGTGGCCCGTTAACGCCTCTGCAGGCCTAGGACAAAAAGCCAGAAATCCAGTGTCTCTGGTCAATCCATGATTTTTAGTGTCTCACAGAGTAATGAATTTAAGCTTGGTCCAGTAAAAGGTATTACCTCACCCAGGGCCGTCCCTAGTGGTGTGTGGGGCCCGGGACAAATCAGCCTCCCCGCTAGTCTCCTCGCCTTCCGCCAGGCATGCCCGCCTGCCCACCCGTCCGCCACTCTCCCCCTCACTGCCCATCTGCCTGCCTGCCACTCGCCTCCCCACTCGTCTCTTCGCTGTCCGTTCGGTGGCCCTTCTACCCCCGTCCACTGCTCTCCTCCTTGCCGTCTGCCCTCTTGCCTGCCTCTTCACCCCCCTCCTGGCCTGCCGCTTGCCTCCTCACCCGCCTCCCTGCCACTCACCTCCCTGGTAGTCTCCTTTCCATCCGTCCAGTGTGCACTCCTGTCCGCCGCTCTCCTCCTCACTGGCCGGTCGCCCGCCCGCCTCCCTCCTCACCCCCCTCCTGCCTGCCGCTTGCCTCCCTGTTTGCATCCTCACCATGCTTGCCCTCCCACCTCACCTCCCTGCCCACCTCCTCACCTGAATATCTGAACAAATGGCGTCCCAATCATACATTAGTCAGGACACGGGACAAAGGGCTAAATATTGGGACAGTCCCAATTTTATCGAAGCACGGGGCTCCCCAAAGGGATGGCTCTGACCTCACTCACCTTGTCTCTCTAATATCCTGCTACACAGCTACACCTATACTTCATAGACTGTTTCACAGCCTAATGGATCTCACCAATAGATCTCCACTGTAGTGACTATACTGAAACTGGGCATGAAGTTAGTCAAGGATCACTAGTTGGCCCAGATGATACTAAATTGGGAAGAGTTGTAAATACCAGAGCGAAATAATACAAAGCAACCTCATCATGTAAGAAACACGGGGCATGGCATAAAACAACAAAATGAGGTTTGACGTGGAAAAAGTACAGCTAATGTTTCTGGAGAAAAAATAATCCAGAAAAAAAAATCCAGTGAGAAGGAGCAATCTGGAAGTAGTTGTGGCTGAAGAGAGCTAAGAGGGACAGCAAATAGTGTATTAGACAGGGTATGAGTTTGCAGTAGGATATGGCTGGGAAAAAATGCCAGCAAAATTTTGCATGCATTAAGGCATCATGTCAGGAGGCAGGGAGGGGAATAATCCTTCTCTGTATACCTCTAGGGCAGTGGTTCTCAACCAGGGGTACCCATACCCCTGAGCTATGCAGAGGTCTTCCAGGGGTTTTGTAAGCAAACAGGTTTTAAGTGAGATGTAACTTGAGGGCACGCAAGACAAATCAGACTCCTGAAATATGTACAGTAGTCTGGAAAAGTTGAGAGCCACTGCTCTAGGGCAATCATACTACTGCATTTGGATCTGAGCATCGTGTTACCAGAAAGATTGAAGGGGGGTTCAGAGAGAAGCAGTGAAAATTATTAGAAGATCAGAGGGTTTGGCTTATATCTAGAAAGAGAGAAATGCAAACATGCGTAAGGGGAATCACAGTCATAGCTTGCCAACATAAAGGTGCAATGGTGGAACTCCATAGGGGGAAAGTGATGCCACAACGTGGATATATGTTAATACTCAAAAAGAAAAGGAGTACTTGTGGCACCTTAGAGACTAACCAATTTATGCATAAGGTGCCACAAGTACTCCTTTTCTTTTTGCGAATACAGACTAACACAGCTGTTACTCTGAAACTTAATACTCAGTTACCTTTACCTCTCTGGTGGTGTCTGCTCTGCCTTCTTACTTGCAGGTGAGGAATGAGACTCCTTCCATGAGATCTTTCCCAGAGATGGGCCAGATCCAAAAGTATTTATCTGCATCCCCTCCCCAAAACTTTTTTGGGGGGGCAGGAGTCAGATAAAATGGCACTTGGATTTAAACCAGCCATTTTGGGGATCTACAAAGCAAAAACTCGACCAGCAAGATGTCACAAATCCAACTCTGTGCCCAGTTCCATCAGTGCATGCTTAAAAAAGAGATGGGCCAATACTGAAACCAATTATCCATAGCTCTCCCCCACTCCCAGATTTTGGGAGTTTGGCTAAAATGGGATCCAGACTCAAACCACTCTTGGTTTTGCAAAACCATCCCTGATTTTTCCCTACACTCACCCATCCCCATGTTCTTTCCTCCATTGTATCTCCAGAGGGCAGGTGGTCAGATAAACTCAGTGTCTGAGCAGCCAGCATAGGCAAAGGCTGCTGCAGAACAACAGAGCCAATCACTGTCATCAGGGGTTGGGTTTTTTGGGGGTGAGGGGGGTTGTAATGCAAACAATAAAAAACAAAAATCTAAAATAAACCCAGTCTCTGACTTTGGTGGAACTGCATAGGCATTTCTTGTTCATGTGCGGCTTTGCCAGGAAAGTTTTTTTTCTTTCAAAGTGGGGCAAAAGGCTTAAAAGTGACAAACCAAAGGGGAAAAAATCCCCCCAGTGAACAAGTGTCCTTCATATTTTCAACAAGGGATGGATTTTCTTTCTTTCTTTCTTTCTTACTTTCCAGCCACTAGGACTCCCATCTGGTTCCTGTTTCCATTTGTCTGATCTCCCAGAAACCTCCAGAAGTCATAAGCATCAGCCAAAAATTCCCCAGGCATGGACTCCTTTCCAAAATAGCCCACAAAGGGCATTGTTTAGGTTGGTTGGCTGGGGAGGAGAAGAGGGGAGAGTTTGATTTCTGAAACATTCCAGGGAATTTCTTGCAGCAACCATTTTTTTCTTCTGTTTCTCCTCTGTCCGAGCTCCCCGCTTAAACTTGTCACCGGCTGCTGGGGTACGTGCAGATGTGGCAGCCTCCACTCCCATTTTACAGCATTCAGCATCTCACTTGGGAGCTCAGCACAAGATGCAGTTCTACTCCAGGGTTCTATACCCAGCCCCACACCCCTCAAGAATGGGAGGAATGGTTAATAGGTGGGGTAATAAGATTGTCTGTGTGGCGGCCTGCTTACTATATTAGCCAAAAATTCAAACACTAACAGTTATAGATAATACCCCATCTAAACAGTACGGTGACACACACACTAGAAATAATAGTTTAGATGAGATAGATGATACAGACAGGTCCAGACCCACGGACATACTGTATCACTCAACCACCAGTCTTCAGGACCAGGAGTAAGGGATTGGGACAGGACTAGTTCAGATCAAATAAAGACCAACCCGCACCTTTGCCCCAAATTCAGTCTTTACCATTTCGACAAAGGTCTCCCTGAACATTTTCTCTGTAGCTTCCATCTGACTGGGAAGTCGTTCTCTGTAGCTTTTACAACCATAGTCTGCTGCAGCGCTCCGGGAGGACATAAAATGGCAGCAGCTGAAAAGCATGGCCCTGCAGCCAGGGGTCTAGGGATTCCTACATGAACGGAGGGACTAATATTTTACCTAGAGAGCGAGTGGAAAGGGGGAGTCCTTTTGAGAAGGGGAGATTTGTACAAAGTTCCTTAATTATCATTTTGCTTGGGACCTTTGATTGACACTGTCTGGGTTGATCAGGATTTGTCCTTTTGTGATGTAATTCATGTGCTGTATTACTGTATGTGCATTTAGGATCAAATTCAGGAAATCACTTAAGCATGTGGTTAATTACCATTGACTTCAATAGGACTTAAGCATGTGCTTTTAACTGACCACATGCTTAAGTGCTTTCCTGAATCAGGAACATTTTATATAATGAAAGAAGTAAATATGATTATTTACTATATACATCTCTGTTCCACGCACTGTTTCCTGCAGGGGACAATTGGCCAGAGCCACAGGGACTCTAACACGGTCTGGGTCTCCCTGCCCTGTGTACAGGGCAGCCTCACAGTCATTGGATTAAGTAAAGCTGCCTTCCAGTTTGGGAGGGATGAGAGGATTCTCCAAAACAGACAGCAATGTGTGTGCATGTGTGGGGTGGGAGCATAGGCATAATTTGATTTCTATATTTGGGCGGGGGGAGGGGAGGGAGAGCTCTAGTCGAGCCAAAGGGGCTACATGTGGTGGGGAGGGGCAAATTCTATGCCTACCCAAGGCATGGGTGGAGGTGGTGGGAATGGGGAGAGAATGGCTCAGGAGCCTGAACATGGGGAGTAGACGCTCACTTGTAGGTCACCAGGCAGCCCAGGATGGCAGTGACTGGGAGCTACCCCCATTCAATGGCTGTGTGATATGAGTCGCTCCAGTCCCCAGCGGACACGTGTCTACTTCCTAAAAACCACCACCCCAACTGGAACAATCCTGCCTTTGTATGGAGACGGGCTGGACGACCTAAAAGGCGTCTCCATACAAACTCAACTTTAATAGAGTTACGTAGGTGTAACAGAGCAGAACTGCGCTCAGAGGGGACGTCTACACTGCGGCTGTAAGCAAGCATCCGAGCCAGCCTGTGGACACAGACGGACAGCTGCTTGGCTTGAGCTAACATACTAAAAATAGCCAGGTGGGCATTGTGGCTGTGCCAAAGACTTGGGCTAGCCACCCAAGCTCAGGCCCAGGTGGGCCTGAGAACCCAAGTTGCTGCCTGAGCCATAACATCCACACTTATTTTTAGCAGGCTAGCTAGAGCTGAGCTAGCTCTACTCCGTCTACCAGGGCGAGGAGGCTGCCTACCCAAAGGCTACGTATACGCTGCAATAAAAGACCCGGGGCCCAGCTGCAGTGGGCCCAGGTCAGCTGACCCGAGCTCAGGCTGTGAAGCTATAGAGTTGCAGTGTAGATGTTCGTGCTGGGTCTGGAGCCGGGACTCTGACTCCATGAGGAGGATGGGTCTCAGATCCAGGGTTCTGAAACCCCATGAGGGGGCTCCAGTCTGAGCCCAAGCCTCTACACTACTATTTCTAGCCCTGAAGCAGAGCCCCGTCAGCTGACCCAGGCTCTGAGACTCTGTGCCACAAGTTATTTATCGCAGCGTAGGCATACCCAAAGAGTCTGCAATCCTTGGCTTGCTCTGGTGGCAGTCTCAGCAGAGATGACAAAAACTGAATGGGCCGTTGAGACCAAAGTCATCTCTTAACATCCCAACAGTGATCAATCCCGGCCAGGCTCAAGCACATTGGCCAGAGGCAACATACGGAGGTATGCACCTCTATAGCCAAATGCAGGTGGATCTACAGAACTGCGGTCTCCAGGGCTGTCAGTCTTGCACCTCTCACCAGCATTGAATTCGTACGCATACGCACAAGGAAATTAACATGGAAGCTGGGAGATCTGATTCCCAGCCCAGGTAGACAGACTCGCTCAAGCTAGCACACTAAATATAGCCGTGTGGACAGGGGTGGCTCAGGCTAGCCTCCCGAGCTCAGACCCAGAGTATCAGGCAGGTGTGGCCTTTAGGCAGCTAGCCTGAGCAACAGCCAGCGCTATCTTTAGTGCACTCGCTCATGCTGAGCCAGTGTGAGTCTGTCTACCGGCACTGGAGGTCACACCTCCCAGGAGCAATGTAGACGCATCTTTAGAGCTGGAAGACACGTCTGAGGTCTCATCGAATCCATTCCTCCCTGAGCCAGGACAAGGCTTATTCCCAGCAGTGTGTTCTTCATCAACTTTTTCTCGTCCAGTTTTAAATGATGCCAGTAGATTTCTCTTCCCCTAGTTGGTGAGGGTCTGGAATGTCATGGACCAACCACCATAAAAATCCTGTCACACCCCTCAGTCATAAAACAGACAGACAGCTGCTGAGTCTGTTGATTTAGAGCTAGCAAGACATTTGCATAAGAGACCTATTGGCATTTCTAGTGATTGCACCGCCTGAATTGCCTCTACCAACATCTCTCAAGTTCTCAGTGCAATTAAATACTTCATCAATAAAAAATAAACACTCTTCATTTTCTATTTATAAAAGAATCCCTTTCCCCCATGTTTTATTTTAGCAAGTGCACTGAACCATGCTCTCAATCTGCACTTCATTTCCTGCTATTCAGTTTTCTGTGGTTCACAGACAAAAATACCTGGAAAAAAAGAAAGCACAATAACAGATCCCAAGGGGCTCTGATTTACCACAGGAAAAATTGCAGACAGAGCACTCTACAACTGGAACCCACTTATCAGGCCTGGGAATAAGGAACAAGCCACCAGATCTGACCAGGAGTAGAGAGGGCACACAGGGGTGGGGGACAGGATGGAGAAGTTGGAACAAAAGGGCCAGGAGCCAACAGCTTCTTGGGTCCTTCATCCCAGCTGAGTCAATGGAATGTAACCTGCTCCTCACAGTTTGCCATTCAGCCCAGCTGGAAAATTGGATCAAAAGCAGAAACACCACTAAAAACTCAAGCATTAGCAGAGATTTTGGGGAGTGGTGTGCAGGGGAATATCATAGGGTAACTGTCCTGGAAATAAACAGAAAATTTTAGTCTAGCTCTGTTCGGCCAGCACTTTTCACCATCTTGATATTATATTTCTGCAGCTCCTTTCATCCCCAAGGATCCCAATGCACTGTAAACTATGTCCAGGAATCACTTCACCCACCACTGAAATGCAATGTTGCTGGGGTAGTAGGTAGCAGCATGTTTAACAATGCAGAGCAACAATTTAGAACAAAAAGTGAACAAGGATGCTGCATTGAAACTGCACATAGGACAACAGAATGCAAACACCCTCACTGTATCTTAGCAGGATGCTGGGATTAACTGCTCTAACGATGCAAAAAAATTAATGCCATGAGGTCTTCAATGTCTACAAGAGGTCAGGCCCTGAAGAGAGTATCACCTGAATCACAGTGCCTTTCTTGGCACAAGCCAATGGATTGCTTCAGTGCTGACTCAGGACAGAGCATGCCAATCCCCAACACCACCCTGAAAATGTAATAAAGAAAAAGGAAATGAGATATTAGATCTGAGCTGAGCTTTAGTGAATAAATGAGACAAAAAAACCTTCCAGCAAAAAAATGACCCGATGAACCCATCTCCATTCTTTGCCGCAGATCAGGTGAGCAAAGTCAACATGAGAAGGCAGCCGGGCCAAGGGAGAATAAGTGCAAAAGGAAGCATCTAGCAGAAGGGGCGGGAGACTGACAGCCAGAGGAGCTTTTTCTACACTAGCCAACTCTATAGCCAAAATCCAAATCTGAGGCTGCTCCACAGGTGGTAGCAGTGGTAGAGGTTGTGGCACGGACAGGCAAGTTTTTACCGTGTTGTCCTTGAATATTATTACTCTTATTATTTTGCAAAACTTTATAAAGAAAAACTTCCACCTGCCTTTTATCTTCCTGGAAAGTTTGAGGCTTGAAAATACATATATATACACTCACACAAAAGACACATTATAGATATTTGCACCATGATAGAATTTTTTACCCAACTGCAATCAGAGGAGGGGATCACGCAGAGGCTAGGGAGGAAATAAGTGATAGTTGCTTGAATTTGTTTATGTTCACCCCTATATGCATGAGGGAATGAATATGGTCAATAATATTCTAAGACAGTGTCACGTTTATACTCTTTGGTTACCAAGAAATGACTTGTTGAGCGTCTTAGGCATTTACAAAGAAGATTTTTTCCATTCGTTTATATGAAATATTTTATAGTGATTATCCAGCTACTTCAGGCTTTTATCTTGTCAGACCTCACGAGCAGAACTGGGTCAGATGGGAGAACTCCAAGGAAAATCCCAATGTGCTGTAGGAAGTGGTGCCATATTTCAATAGGCGGTGCTCTGAGTTAGTTTTGTACCAATGCCTAAGAGAGTCCTATCCAAATCATACCCTGATTTATTACATTCTGCCAACCTATATTTCTCTTGCAGTTTCAGCTGGATATGGGATTCTTCACCTCCTGTCCAAACTTGTTGCAGTGTGTTCCTGTGCATTGTTAAACAGCGGCTACATTCCACTCCAGAGGCTGATGCTCTTCAGCGGTAGGTGAGTCATTTTTATATTTGCTCTCTGTGAAATACTTTGGAATCTTCTGGGAAGAAAGAAATCAGAAATATAAGAGGCCAAAAATCTAGCAGTCCTTACTTAGGCAAACACCTACTGAATTAATGAGAGTTTTGCCTGAATAACAACAAGGACATAACAAAGCACCTCAGGAGTTGGCCAAGTTTTATTATTTGGTACTAATTTTTCATTCATTAAAACTCTACGTCACTGGTCACCCTGGAATGGAATCTACCATTGTCTGGAAGTTCCCCTTTCCCCTTATAGAGCAGTATTGTCTGTTTCTAGTCCCATTCTAGGATGTCTTAGAGAAGGCCAAGATTTGTAGCATTTCCCACTCCATGACAGCTTAGTCTAAATGAGGACCTGGAATTACACATCATAAACAAGGTAACTAAGTCTTAGAATTGGACAGGTCACTAGGTCTCTCTTTTTGTCCAACAGTCTAAATAATGTTTGCATTCATTACATTTAATTCCAGTGTCTTCTATATCCTCACACCCTATTTCTAAAATTGTAAGGAGATAACATTACTTCAGAGAGTTTTTGTAGTTACTTTGTCTTAGGACACATCCCCCCTGTATTATTATTAGTATGGAATCACACACATACAGTTAACATGTTCTAGATAAAACTTTCCTATCACGATTCCCTTTTGTCAGCATTCTTTTAATTATTATATGTCCCATTTGCAACAAGATTCTATTTTGAAGTCAATTAGGAGTGGGGTAGTTCTGTGGGGGTTTTGACTTTTTTTTTTTTTAATTAAAGATGATCTATAGTATTTCCCCATTTTAAACACTTACCACATGCTCCTTTGAACACATCCACACACTCTTACACCATACTTCAAAATCAAACATCTCATTTATGGAGAGTGTCACGGTTGCTCTTATCTGTTGTGCTAATTAAAGCTTTTTTTAAAAAAAGTGATGGTTGTTTGAAATATATATAAATGATTCTATAGCATGACTTTCTTATCATCTATTTTAATGTTTCAAATCAAGTCCTCTGCTGCATTGCATTCTGGGCATTATGCAAATGAGAAATTCTGAATACACTGTACTGTCAATGAACTTTATTCGGTACATGTTTGGCACATGGACTACAGCATTATTTTTTCAGTGTGTGTGTGTGTGTGTGTGAGAGAGAGAAGGACTGAATTGGAATTTACAATGCTTACATTTGGGGGACAGCGTCACTTAAAATATTTGCAAACATCTTATTAAAACAATTATCTGTCCATAAGAGTTATTTGCAGAATTGGGGACTTAGCAAAGAAAACAAAAGGAGAAAATGCTACATGTGTGCAATGACGTTGTGGTAGGAATCTTAGCTTCTGGAATTTCTTCACTTTTCAACACTTGATTACTTAGCTTTAATATTGCACTAACACTAGATTTTGCATTTAATTTCCTTAGTTTTCTTAATAAAAAATGAGATGTAAGTAAATAAAAAAATAAAGTTTAAAAACAAAAGGGGAAAGTGTCATTAAACCACAGTCTACAAATGCAAATGATACATTCTAAACTGAAATCACTTTAATTGAGGCATCTTTAATTGAGGCACCCTAAATTCCATCAAAAAAAGAAAAGGAGGACTTGTGGCACCTTAGAGACTAACAAAGGTGCCACAAATCCTCCTTTTCTTTTTGTGGATACAGACTAACAGGGCTGCTACTCTAAATTCCATCAGGTACCTTTTACCTCATCAGTCCTAAACAGATTCCTCCTTATTCCAGCCATCCTTGACTTAGCTATTTGCAACAATTACCTCCTTACCAGAGACATCCTTAGCCATTTGGCTTCAACTGAACAATGCATAACAAATACGCCCTTAAATATGGCATCCTTAGAAATAAGCGGGGGAAAAAGAAAAGTTGAGAACATAACATACGTGTGCAAAGATACCCATTTTAAATGTGCACAGCTTTAAAACTGCCAAAGCAATTTCCTTTAAAACTGAATTGTTTTTCTGTCCTCCGCAATGAAGAGTCTAGTCTTAGCTGTACTTGGAGCTTGCAAAAACAAATGTTTTACAGAATACATATGGGAAGAGTGGGTTTTGCCTCCGCACTTGTATAACTCTAAAAAGTAGTGCTAGTCATAAATTTTCCATCAAAATGTTTTTTTCAAATGGAAAATCACTCGTCACAAAATCTGAATTTTCTATGGGAAAATTTGAATTTTGCTGATTTTTTCCCCATTGGAAAAATCTAAATGGAATATTTCTTTTTAAGCCAGGTTGATCCAAATGAAAATGTTTTGGTTCAACATTTCCAAATAAAAAATGTTCAAATCTTTTAGTTCCGTGAAAAAATTTGAGATTTTGACTTTTTTTCCCCTTCCAGTTTAAGACAAAAACAAATTTAGAAACTTTGGAATTTCCCATGGGCTGGAAATTCCAATTTTCAGCCAGCTCTTGGTTCCCAGCCAGGCCACCCCTACTTTCCACCGCCTTCCCCAAGCCCTGGCTGGCTAGAGAGCTATCAGGAGATCCTGCCCCTACTGCTAGCTCTCCTCTGAGGGATAGGGCTCCTGTTGGAGAAGGGCAGACTGAAGGGACACAACAGGCCCAAATGGAACCTGAGCACAAGGCTGGGGTACAGGCCCACAAAGCTGCCTAAATTAGAGCCTGCAGCGCATGGAAGAACTGCCCAAAGGGAAGGTGTCTTAATCCAGAACTGAGGCTGGAGGGCAGTCAAGACTGAGGGAGGCAGAATTCATTTTAGGCATGTGGGATTTTATGTCGTATTTCTGTTGACTGACTGTTCTTTTTAATGGCATTTACATTCTCGTAAAAGTACTGGGATAGATCTGTGCAATGGAGCAATTCCTGGGTGAAATCCCACCTCCTCAAAGATTGTAATAGTTTGAAACAAACCTACAGAGAGAAGATCCCACCAAAGACTGGAACTATCTTAAACAGCTAAATTTCAAGCCTCACTATACTAGTGCCTACACAATGGAATGCTGTGGGGTGGGGAATCCAGATCCACCTTTTGGGATTCATTCCACTTTGGCCCTTTCCTGCTCCAATCCTATACCTGCCATTTTCAGCACAGGGCCTGTATTCTCACTGTATTAACACAGGACCCCCCACACTGCAGACTCAAGTGTGTCACATATACAGTGATATTTTTGCCTTCATTTTTGGCTCCTTGTGTATTCATCAGCTGGCTTTTTTTGTGGCCAGCATCCCCTCCCTACCATGCTGCTCTTTGGATGCCAACTACTTTCCCCCTCAAAAAAGAGCCATAGCAGCAGAGAGACGTCTGGTTTGCTTCCTGCCTGGCACTGGCTGGCACAGAGCAGTCTGGTGTTTTCAGGAACACTCCTTAGCTGCGTGCTCCACATGTCTGTTCCTCCTGGGAAAGTCTCCTCGTGTAGCTAGACTTGGTGACGTCAGAGGAGGCCCAGTTCAATTGTCCCCAGTTATTATGAGAAGGGTTGAGTTTATATGCCACACCTCAGCTTACAGGAAGTTAGACTGCATAAATCTCCACTGGAAGGGAAAGCAGTTTGTAGTTCAATAGGTTTGTAAAACTGCTATAGGAGACAGCCCTGAAGAGCTTTCACTTATTTAGCACATAAAAATTGGTGCCCAGTTGAGCCACATAGTTTGATGTATTCAATGGACAGGGATTTGTGGGGACTAAACCCCAGTAGGCAGATGCTGACATTGAACCAAGTTCAAAAGATTCAGAGGTTCATAGGGGGTACTCCGCTAACAAAACTCTGATGCCCTTTGGGCCTGATCCAATACCAGCTGAAGTCAATGGGAGTTTTTCCATTAATTGCAATGGGTACTGGATCGGGCCCTTTGTTTTCTGTGTATCACACCTTTACGTTAAGAACTCTGCCTGTTTATAGAGAAAGCAGCCATTTTGTTCTCCATGTGTTGCAGAGGGAAGATACAAACAGAATGCAAGAGCACATTTGGAGATTTTACTTTTGTTCTGTCTTGTTTTGTCATTTACCTTCATCTAGAACAGAAGTAATTCATACTAGCAGTCTCTGGCTGCTCTTTGTGTATGGAAAATATCTAACAGTTCAGTGCAGAAAAATAGCCCAAAACTCAGATGCTTGGGAACAATCCAAAACTCTTGATACTGCAAAATCTGACTGGGAACTTCATGAGAACAGGTTCCCTTGCAAGACATCACAGAGTTCTTAGGCCAGATCCTAAGTTCTGGTCAAATTTACTCCAGCACAGTAAAGGAGATTTAAAGCTGCCCTAAAGGGACAACTAGGAACTCCCCCAACACTTTATGTCATCTGTTCCTTTGCCGTCTGTCTTTGGGTTCTTCTAGCATGGGCTGGAGGCACTATGGGGTTATGCTATACTCCAGCAATCCTTGATTGTCAGAACAGTCCCTAGCTGGCTTAAGTCAGAGCAACCCTCTGGCTGTTGTAACATACCCTGGGTGCTAGTTTGGGCCATAGCCAGCCTCAAGACCAGGAATGCAGAAAGACAGCTTAGGACTAATTTTGCCTCCTGCCCTTCTCAGCTGCACTGGGCATGAGCAAGAAAATCCAGCCCTTTTTACATATTGCTCCAGAACTATCAGAGAGAACAGCCCTTTGTGATATTTTTGAACTCCCAATCGCATTTAGACACCCCCCCTCCCACCCCGTAGTAGCCAGCTCTGTTTCAACGATATTTTGAGTGTGGTACCTGTAACTGTGATATCTAAGCCCAAACACAATGGGCTTGCAAACCTTGCAAGGGCAGGCTCTTTAGTGACAGTTCTGACACTTACTGCCTTCATCTGGATCCCAAATAGCAAACAGAACAGACTCTCCCCTGGAATTTTGGCATCTCTGTTCCCAGCCAGAACCAGGCAATACAGACACATAGAAAAATGAAAAAGAATGGGTGGAAAAGTAACCAAACATTTTCAAAGGTTTTATCCAGAAGTTCACAATGAATTGGACTTAATTCATGCAGACCTGGTTCACCCTTTGCTAGTATATACAGAGACACACACATAATCATGTGCTGTGATAGGAATTACCCTGATAATACAGACTGAATTGTCCTGTCCCTGCCCTTCTTGCTTGCCTTTCGCCCTGCAGCTAGCAAAGATAATGAGTAACACTGATATTAAACAGGGATTTGAGCTTTTTTCCCCTTTTTTTTGGGGATAACATATTACAGTAGATAGAAAAATCCATCCGACTTTATTTAACTGTAACATTTATTAAGAGGAGTGAAAAGGTCAGTGCGGAGCTCCCGGCATATGGGCTAAACTCCTTTCCCTAGCCTTGAAGGCGACAAGAAAGCAGATCCTTTAAGATGTAACTATCTTAAGCTCCCCTCCGATGTTTAAACTCTTAGTAATTCTAGGTTTTGGAGACAAACGTCAAAGCAGAGGGCTCTTCCCTTCATTATTCAAGTAAAGGCCCCATCAATATTATCTGTAATAAGAATCTGCTGTTGACATGGCTCACCCCGCAGTTCCTGTTCCAGGCAGCAGCCCCTGTCAATAGGATTAAAGTGAAGGAATGCCTTTGACAAGTCCACTGGCTGCTGGTTCATTGCTGCCATCAGGCTGCCGTTTTGAAAAGACATCAGGCACCCATTTGCAGGCACAGTCATGGCTGGATGAGGGCAAACAAGACCAGCATGCCAAAAGGGGACCTAAACTTCTGGACTCTCATGAGGAGCTCTGTTACTTGCAGGGAGTCCGGGCATGTAAAGCCCAATTCTCCCACTGCAGGATATGCATAACACCCACTGAAGTCATGTGGAGAATGGGGCCACAAAAATGGGAAACTGACAGGAGAAATAAGGCAGGGAGAGAGAGTCTGTGACCAAGTTGAAGTCAGCAGAAGGCCTTCTCTGCTTCTCACACCCAGAAGGCCTTCTTCAGATCAGTCCCACAGTTACTTCAGTTAAGTAATTGGCAATACCAGCTGGCTGGAGGTTTTGAGAGGATTTTGATCAGTCATACCAGAGCTGATAGCCCCAGGGACATCATCTTCTGCCCATGGACTGGATATACCACAGGCAGCAGCTGTGCAAGTCTCTCTCTCTCTCTCTCACGCACACAGAGAGAGAGAGAGGCAACATGCATCAGCCCAGACCCAAGGAGACAACGTTCCTGGAAGGGTGAGAGAGGAGCTCAGTCTCCATGTTCCAAGCAATAGCTGGCTTCTCTGCTGCCAGTTGTGATGGATGGTGGGTTTTTTAATGTATACACCTACCCAAAGTAGACTCTGGCCATCAATCTCAAATGGGCTATCGATCAGACACAATTTCCAGTCACTGGTGTTGACCCATGCCAGACTGGAGCTGCTGAACTCGATGTGAAAGGTCTCTAGTCTATCCCAAGTCTCCTTGGTTATCTAGCCCTCTGACCTGAGCGGCACTGGAATCAGTGACCTGGCTATGAAAGGCAGGTGCAGGAAATACAGACTCCATATGTAACCCACACACTTTCCAGGTGTGGTGTTCTGTCCCATCTAGTGGAGGGCGGGGGGAGAGAAAAAGTCTGCTCTACAGCCTTAGCTAACAGCCAGTTGGCTTTTAGCTCATGCAGTAGAGACTTGGGCACTGAGCTCCAGAGGTCCCTGGGCTGATCCGAATGACAGGGGTCTGTCGGGGTTACACATACAGATGAGTATATTCTCCAGTAAATTTTAGCTGTGTTTCTTCACATGTTACGAGAAGGAAGGAGCTCATCTTGGGGACCATGTACTGCATCAGCGTGAAAATAAAATACTCCTAGTAAAAGCTCTGGAAGGAAAAGAATTCTATGCAGGAAGTGTTCAGGATTATTAATGAACAGTTGGGTTTATCTAATACTCAGTAATTCTGACCTGCATTTTATTTCTCCTCTGCTTCCTTGTTTGATATAACTCCTGTTACAATGGTCTTATAATTACTGACCAGCTTGCAAGCCCCGGGATTCACAAAGCCATGCTCTAACGGCAGGGCTGGTGAATTGAGGTAGGAAAGCCAGAGAATGGACCGTGTAGCCCTGCAGCATTGCTTTCAGGCCTCTTTAAAACCAGCTTTGTGTGACACCAGCTTAAAACCCAACGCTGAGCTACAAAAAAGTCAATTGCTAGGGAAAATTATGGCCACCTAACCTTGCATCATTAGGTTCTTCAAGTGGAGAGTGCGGGTGTGTGCGCGCCCCCAATCCGACCCCCTCATGTTTTCCAGTGACTAAATCTCAGTCTAATTTGTTCTGCTTCTGTCCCCTCAGGTGCTGAGGCCAGGTCAGGAAGCAGGCAGCCTGGAGTAAATAGATTAATTCTGTCTTTTGCTTTTTTAAACTCTATTATTGTCCTTAGGAAAAAAAATAACCCTCATTTTCAGGAATTGTTACATTTAATTAGGCTGCAGGTTCCACTGGGCTCCAAAAACAGAGCCAAGCAAGCACAAACGTCAAAATATTCTGCTCACAAGACGAAAAAGCCCAGGCAGAGCATTTCAGGAAAGGGAGCCCTGTCAGCAGCCCTGTCAACCCTGCTGCAGATTTTTCAATTCTAATTAGAATGATCTTTAATATTTTTTAAGAAACACATTTTCCATCTACCCACTTTGTGTTCTGATGTGGGTTTTATTTAAACTGGCCTGATTTCCTGGAGTGAGGAATACATGAAATGGAGACACACACATGTACACACCACACACATGTGCCACACAGACACACAACAGTGGAAAATGGGCCAAGTAAGTTTAGATTTCTATTATTCCAAATAAAAAGGCTTCCACTCCCAGCCACCAATGCATCCATTGTGTACTCGTATGTGAAATCAGTACAAACAGGTAGAAATGAGGGGCCAAATTCAGCCTTGATGTAAGCAGGTGCCTTCAGTAGGGGCTCTGCCCATTTATACTATGGGCTGAATTCGGTCCCCAGGCTTCTGTCTGTGCATGAGGCACCTCTGATCTAAACCAGAGAAATATTTTTAAAGGCCCCAATTCTGAGGGGTGGTGGGCACTCACCAGTCCCATCAAAGTCAGCAGGTGGTTGTGTTTCCTTTGCTCCTAGGAGGAGATGCCCAAACTTTGTGACAGCCCACAACGGTATCCCCTCAGCTGTGTGTTACACTAGATCATCTAGATGAAGATAAATTGCCTGTTACTTGAAGATTCTGGCAATTTACAGAAACCCCACAATGGATCAGCTTTGGCCCTGTTGCTACGGCAGGAGGGCAGCCCGGGCCGTTTTCTCATCAGGCTACTCCTGTACTATTATATGGGGGAATCTGCTCCTGTGGCCTGCATGGTGTTATGTGGGCTTTGATTTTAATATCAACATTAATAAGATTAAAATGTAACCAAAACAAAAGGGGCTAAGGAGCCTGTCTCCCCTGAGAGTTTAAAAAGCAAATGTTTCAAGGTTCCAGGTGAAATTCAACCCACAGTGAGGGAGGGGTCTATGCAGTGATCCCTGCACCACTTATATCCCATGGTAGGTCTCTGCAGGAACATGGAGGAGAGAGGCAGGGTAGCCACAAGGGGGTCTTCTGCATCTCTATGCTCAACAGTAGCACAGAAGGGGCTGTTGGGAGCTGGCCAGGGAAGACAGCATAGGATCCACTCTTATATGGAATGAGTGTCTTAAACACCCTCGCACAGAGGCAGTGGCTGTTATTCTAGCCCTTGATGGAAAAGCAGACATGGACAGGCTGTGTCAAAACCCTGCAGCCTGTCTACATATGGTTTTATTGGGAAGGAGTAGTGTGAATTCCACTTCTCCCTCCACCCAACTCTCCAGCCTAGTTCCTCACACAAAGCAAGGGTCAGGTGAACTTCATTCTAAAAACCAAGCATGATCATCTCTTAGGGGCAGAGAGAAAGAACACAGCAACAGGCCTAAATTGGGCCCCACTCCATCACCTTATAAAATATACCTTATAATTCTACAGTATTGGCTATCATTGCTGCTCGGTTACGAGTGGAAGCTCGAATGCTTTGGACCATGCAATATTTTTGTGGAGAGCTCCTCTGTGCTAGTTTGTGAACCCTAAAATGGGACTCGTTAACCTTGTGTGTGTCTAACCATCGCAGGTGGAAGGTTTTCTAGCACTTTCATGGCACCTTCATGCAGCTTAATCACTTTCTCTGTAACTAGTCTCCTGCTTCCCAGTCTAGTGCCCTACTCCCCACTAACTGCTAACTCCCCACTCTGCTGCCTTGCAAATATTGACCCTACAGGAGCAGACAACAGCAGGAGGGTGAGCTAGATTCTACTCTCTTGTGCATCATTGACAGAATCCACAGCAAAGTTCCAACTGCAGAATCTTTATTACCAAGAGGGTGATGATATCAGAGACAGAAAGTACCCAGCTGCAGGGGAAGTCTGTGGCACCAGCATCTTTTGACGTGTAAACTGAGAACATTTGACCTGGGATCAGCGAGACAGAAGTATTCCACAAGGTCAATTTCTTACAGAGTCAATTTTCAGCCTAGAATTGCACTTTAAAAACAAACCTGAAAGGCATGTTGTAGTAAAAATTGTGTGCTCTGCAACTGGGGATGGTGGCAACGCAGACACTCCCAGGTTAAAGCTACCTTCAGAGCAAGAAGGTAGAGAAGCTGGCTCCTATCAGAGATCAAAGCCCCAAGGCTAGCTTTCCCTACATTACCACAAGCCTCAGTTGAAGAGCACACACTCAGGGCTAAGAGGGCAGTGGTTCGGTGGTGGTGGGTAAGTTGTCACCTCATGAGCGTACCCAGTGTGAGGAGAACTTCCTGGTAGAGCTCTGTCTTCAGTTGAATCTCTCTTTCTGACAGACTATAGAGGGATGTGTGAGAAGGTATGTGATTCCTCTAGTATAAATAAAAAAGAAAAGGGGCTTGGGAATGAAAAAGCGACGAGTTCTCTCACCATTGGCAAGATTTCAGAGTAGCAGCCATGTTAGTCTGTATCCGCAAAAAGAACTATGTGGCACCTTAGAGACAAATTTATTAGAGCATAAGCTTTCATGGGCTACAGCCCTCTTCATCAGATGCATAGAATGGACCATATAGTAAGAAGATATCTATATCTATATTTATAGATATATACACATACAGAGAAGGTGGAAGTTGCCATTCAAACTGTAAGAGGCTAATTAATTAAGATGACCTATTATCAGCAGGAGAAAAAATCTTTTGTAGTGATAATCAAGATGGCCCATGTAGACAGTTGACAAGAAGGTGTGAGGATACTTAACATGGGGAAATAGATTCAATATGTGTAATGACCCAGCCACTCCCAGTCTCTATTCAAACCCAAGTTAATGGTATCTAGTTTACATATTAATTCAAGCTCAGCAGTTGCTCATTGGAGTCTGTTTTTGAAGCTTTTCTGTTGCAAAATTGCCACCCTTAAGTCTTTTACTGAGTGGCCAGAGAGGTTGAAGTGTTCTCCTACTCGTTTTTGAATGCTATGATTCCTGATGTCAGATTTGCGTCCATTTATTCTTTTGTGTAGAGACTGTCCGGTTTGGCCAATGTACATGGCAGAGGGGCATTGCTGGCACATGATGGCATATATCATATTGCTATATGTGCAGGTGAACGAGCCCCTGATGGCATGGCTAATGTGATTAGGTCCTCTGATGGTGTCACTTGAATACATATGTGGACAGAGTTGGCATCGGGCTTTGTGCAAGGGTAGGTTCCTGAGTTAGTGTTTTTGTTGTGTGGTTGCTGGAGAGTATTTGCTTCAGGTTGGGGGGCTGTCTCTAAGTGAGGACTGGTCTGTCTCCCAAGATCTGTGAGAGTGAGGGATCATTTTTCATGATAGGTTGTAGATCTTTGATGATGCGCTGGAGAGGTTTTAGTTGGGGGATGAAGGTGACGGCTAGTGGTGTTCTGTTATTTTCTTTGTTGGGCCTGTCCTGTGGTAGGTGACTTCTGGGTACTCTTCTTGCTCTGTCAATCTGTTTCTTCACTTCAGCAGGTGAGTATTGTAGTTTTAAGAATGCTTGATAGAGATCTTGTAGGTGTTTGTCTCTGTCTGAGGGATTGGAGCAAATGCGGTTGTATCTTAGAGCTTGGCTGTAGACAATGGATCATATGGTGTTTCCGGTATAGGGTGGTGTTTATGTGACCATCTCTTATTAGCACAGTAGTGTCCAGGAAATGGACCGCTTGTGTGGATTGGTCGAGGCTGAGGTTGATGATGGGGCCAGCAATAAAGGGGGAACGCTAGGAAGGGTTTAGGACATTTTCAAATGGGTCTCCCATAAACCCAGGAATCTCTCTCTCTCTCACCTCCCCCATCTCCCACAAAAACCCAAGTGTATGCATGACACACATCGTAGTTTGTGAGGTTCACAAAAACTCAGGCTCCACAAGGACATCCCATCCCCGTCTCTGTGATGGTCATAGGCCCTATGATCATTCCCTGCTGCCAGCAGTGACCCTTCTTGGTGACCCCATGCCCATCTCATGGGGAAACACCTCTAGTCAGTTGGGTTTATCCGCTTAGATTGTTCATTTTTCTCATATTTCCTGCAGAAGCACTAGTGGCGAAATACCTCAAAGGAGGCCAAAGGGAGGCCTGGAGAATTTTACACTGTGGCTGTTCAGGAAAAGTCACCAGCCTTTGCCTTCAGCCAGGCAAAGTTTAGACACTCCCTGAAAATGATGAAATACAAAATTGCACAATTCCCTACAGTGGAGAAGCAGCTGGTGGATTTGCCCTTGTCTTGACCAAATCATCAGTGCAGAGTCTTGCGTGCTTAGGAATCATGTCTGTAGGGGAACAGATGGAATTCTCTTGTTTGGAGCCTAGTCACTGACTCTCCAGGTAGTAATTTAGCAAGGGGAGAGCAGATAATTTCCTGTTTGACTGGTATATTTCAACGGCCTTTCTCCTCCAGGGTGCAAATGGGTAGGCGGCCAACCCTGAAGAAGAGTCAGATCACTTCAAAAGTACAGGACAAAAGAATGCTTGGTCCTTTTATAGTCACCCAGCATCGCAGTCATTGCTTGGGTGACTAGCACTGTAAGACATTTCAGGCTCTCCCCCACAGAGGGTAAAAAGTCAAGAGGGTATTAAGCTGTCAGATTGGGGCAATTTATGTATATAAACAGAGTCCTGCTCTGCTGATTTACACCCTGATAACAGAAGGCCCACAGGTAACAAACACAGAACATCACCACATCTGCCAGTGGGAGAAGTTTGGATTGAATGATCCATAAAAATGCAAGGCCTGTAGTTATCTAACTTCACATCTACATACACACGCAAACAACCACAGCCAACAAGTGCTCATGAAGTAACATGATACGAGCAATAAACGCTTTCCCCCAGCAAAAGTTAGGAGAGAGATTAGATAAGGCGGCTAAAACAAACTTTAACCTCCATGGTGGGAGCTCAGCCGGCCTTTTTCTTCAACTCAATTAAAAAGTTGCAGAGTTCCAGGGCACTGAATGCTTCAGAGGTTGCTTCTGCCATTCTGCTTCTAGTCCCTACTATTGCAGTTCTCTTCTCTATGGTAATTCCCCAAGTTCCCCCTCTCCTCATGCCAGCACAACCAGAAGGCCCATTCCCTCACATATACAAAGTATGACCCCCATAGCTCCCCTGCTTCTTCACACAACTCCACCAATTCCCTGGTTGATTCAGGGTCCAGTGGAAACTTGCCTTCCACGGGTTTGATCTTGCAGTCCGTAGATACACCAATATTCTTTACTGCAGTGAAGTCAATGGGGCAAAATTAATGAATGTTTTATGTGAACTTTGACTTTTATATGGCTCACAAATTGTTTGCTGAGGTGATTCATTCAACTACTTGTTACTCTTGCTGTGAGATTATTACTTTAGCCACAGGTGGCTGGCCTGATTTTCAGAGGTACTGAGCACTCTTAGCTTCCAAAGAAGGCAATTGATGTGTTGGTTGCTCTGAATATCAGGCCCATGGTGTTGTTTCTGTTCCTTGCCTGGGTGATTGAGTGCAGGAGAAGGACTTGAGCAAACTGCGTCCAGTTCCAACTTCATATGGTGGGACATTTGCATAAGGACCTACACTTGAGACTTTCATTTCCACCAATATTCTTACACATGAAAACTCACTGGGATGAATGATCACAGGAAACAAATCGAAAGGGTCATGAGTCCCCAGGTGAACTCACTGGTTTTAGTCAAATTAATGCCGGTGCATAGCTTTAATATGGCCTGCTTGTATGAGAGAAGGGAGCAGGACTGTGCCCTTTCATTTAAAATCCCTCCATGGGAAGCCTAAAGCTGGTTTAACATTCCTCCTGATCCACTTTGTGCTGTACAACTGCACCACTGTGGCCAATGGCCAAGAGAAGAGTCAGTGGCAATGGAGCCCAAATGCTGCTGCAAAGCCATGAGCCAGAGGGAGATGGCAGCATCACTTAGGGTACGGACACATGGCAAGCAGCAGCCCATGGCAGCGAGTCTGGGTCTACAGACTCAGGCTCTCGCTATGGCACTAAAAATAGCTGTGTAGACATTTGGGCTCGGGCTGGACGAGGGTGTGAAGTCTAGGAAATGGGGGTGGGCTTCAGAGCCCAAGCTCCTGCCTGCGCCCAAATGTCTACACCACTACTTTTAGCGCCCTAGCATGAGCCTGCGATCCCAGTCACGTAGATCTGGGCTCCGAGACTCACTGCCGCAGGGTTCTGCTTCTGTTTCTGACATACCCCCAGAGACAGAGTGAAGGCCAAGGGTCTGTGCACCTACGGCTCGATCCCAAGCAGAACTCCCAAGGTCCATGTGGATCTCATGGGATGCATGGGATGTGAGGGACAAACACCCGCTGCTTCTTTTGCAAAGGAGAGGGCATATCGGAGCCCCTTCACTGAAGAATCTGGAGGAAACCAAATGAAGCAAGTAAACTTCACTCCTCTAGGGGTAGTTCTGGGTAGAGGCACAAACTAGCCCTTATTTTGGTGGGTATATACAATATATACTACAGGACTGTGTTTGTCTTCTGTATAACTACTACCTTTGCTTAACCATACCATTGAATTTACTTGTGCAATGGCAACACCCACATGCTGCTCAGCAAACTTTAGTGCTCATTACATGCTTTGTGCCAAAATAATAATTGAAAAAAATAATTGTATTTATCACGTTGGATATTCCGTTTGTGATGTAAGATCTTTTGCCCAGTGAAACCACAGTCTCCATCCTGGGGAGTTCATCATGTTTCCACACACACTGTATAATGATATCCAGCAGGAAATCCCCAACATTAGAAGCTAGCATTTGACACTAATCACTATTTTCAAACCCTCATAAATCAACCAACCTGGAATATTGCAGCAAGACAGTCAGCCGGCAAAACAAGATACAACTGGTGAGGGGGGACTTCTGACAACAGCTAAATGGATGGACATGTTTGTATTCCCTCATCTATTTTGTCAGAATAGGAAAGAAAAGACATAGGATTAAATGTTATAAATGGGAAACAAAATCTCCTATGCTATAGACAGTAAATTTTGGCAACGGGCTATTGAAGAGACAAACCAGACCAGGACTATGCTGTTTGCAGCAGTGACCCCAAGACTATGCCCCAAATTCAGAAGGACTCTGCACTATTTACACTATTGTCCAGTGTTCTCAACATGTATGTTACACTGGCTTAGACTTACCTCCTTAGACTCATACCCGCTAACAGTATCGATGTGGAACCTAGCCCCTCCCTTTCCACTTCACATTTGACCTGCTAGCCCAAAATCTGAAGTGATGCATAAGGAGGTGTAAATTTAGAACTGGTGATTCCCTTAAACCTGCTCTGTTGATGTGTAAAGGAGTTTAAGATGGCATAACTCACTCACACACCAAAGGGCCACAAGAGAGGAGCATCGCCAGAAAAGTGGCCGACAGGGCTTGTAAGAAAATATAAATTAAATTAAGCCACCCTCCATTGTAATTTACATCTTTGTCTGACTCCTGAGTGTGTAAATTACACCATCGATTCCCCTATACTTCACTGAGTGTGTATAAGCAGATCTAAAGGAACCTGAGAGTAAAGGCTTTTCTACAAGCAGCTGTGCTGGTTAACTTAAACTGGTTTAAAAACTGATTTATGTAAAGCCCCTGTATGGACACACTTATATCAGTTTAAAACCGGTACTATTGGTTTAGTCTGGAAATTTACCGTTACAAAATAAATGGATATATCAGTTTTAAAACATTCATACATAAACTTGCATCAATTTAAAAAACCCACCTTTAGTTGAACAGCAAAACTTTGTGTATCAACCAGACTAAAGGGAGTCTAAGACCTTGGGTGAAATTGTTGCTCCTCTGAAGTCAATGGGTTTAAGCCCCCAGTATAGTTACAGCATTGTAGCAACCCTGATCTAATGCCAACTAGTGTAGAGGCAGTGCACTAGCGTAAACCCTGACTTGCTGACCTCAGAGCATGCGAGTCACAGTTTATACTGGAACACTAGATCGGCAGTAGGGTTTTGCACCGCTGTAGTTACACTGGTGACTAAAACCCCAGACCAGCCAAAGCTTAATACCATTTACACTTCATCTTTAATTTGCCCTGTCTCTTACCTCTTGCTACAAAACATACATCGATTTGGAGCACGATGGCCCACACATCAATACAAGGTCCACGATGTCATGTGATTCTGCATTGCTGTTGCCTCTCCTTTCTATATACTGTTTGTGGCTTACAGGCATATTTACAGATTAGGTTGCATGTAAAATGTAAAGGGAGGCAAGCAAGTATGCCATATTACATACAGCTACTTTCATGTAACATTGCTCTGTATACAGTTCAGTAAGACTATACATATCATGGGGACAGCATTGTTACACAAAAGTATTTGGTACCATATTGTTATACACAGAGATCACAAGTAATTGGTGGAGTCTTTATACCCAGGAGAATATTTGATCCAAAATGTTTATACTTGTATAACTAGGCAGATTCAGATGAGATCGAAAACTTTCTAGATATAGTATAGTGGAGTTTTGTCTTGGAGTCACAGTTATTTGTCTTTGTTTCTCAAATGCTGGAAGTTACTAACTGGTTAATGCTCAATTCACTTTAGCATGGTCTTGGGACGCTCAAAGCAGAGCTGTGATCTTTTCCATAGCTTCTATTTTCTGTATTGTATCAGGTACATTGTAATTATAGGATTTAACATTCTGACATTTTCTTAATCTGAAACAAAATTCTGTGGGTCATGAATCAAGCATTCTGGAATTTGCCTGTTGCCTGTCTTTGCATTGCAGCAGAAATCTCATCATTTAAGGGACAGGAAAACTTACTGAATTGCTCAATTAAATAATAACTGATCTTGAAATCACCAATAAGATTGTATTGCTCCCATACAAAACTGGAACCAGTCCACTTTCTCTCCAGGGACAGTATCCCTAGGATCATAGGTTCATATAGTAGAAATGGAAAAGACTTAAATAGTGCTAAAATAATTCATTCCCGCACAGAGTCTAGCTTCTATAAAGTGGATGTATCCACTGTTGTTGTTATTAGCAGGAAAGGTTCATGCCCACCCAGCACAGGTGCAGAGTATGAAAGGAATAACATAAAATAACGAGCATGTCAGGAGGTGCAGAAGACCCTAATATTGCATTAGTGAGAACGCTGCTGGCTAGTCACCAAGCTACTCCTGCCTAGTAGCAAGAATGAGGCCTGGGGAGATGGGGAAAGGAAGAAAACATAGCCTCATTGACCTAGGAGGATCACACTTAGGGCCACATCTTCTCAGACATGCCCTTTTCAGACCCTCTCCCCTTTCTGCCATGCCCACAGTGAATAAGGACACCAACATGCAGGAGGCCTGAGACTGCTCAGTGCAGAAGACTATACCAAACTCTTAATCTCACTTGCACCCACAAGTAACCTGTGGCTGCAGTTGTGCTGAAGCTCAACAACCTCATGGACCCTGCTATGTACCATGCAACAATGTTATGGCTTTAATGTGCCATAACAGAATCGGTGCACCTCACCCTTTTCTTTCCTTCTATGCCTCCAACACACGTACAAAGCTTGGCAGGATTCACAGCAAGAACACAGAGAATACCATCAACTTGATGTTATGGATAAAGTTCCTGAAATCTTTGTGGTCAACGAATGAATGAGGCCCAGAGCTGGGCTCACATCAGTATGGACATCATCTATGCATTCAAAAAGAGTCCTGATGCCACCCAGTGTCTATTAATGTCTGGTCACTGCAACACGTTTCCAAGGCCTGGGGGGCATTAATGATTGGAAAGTACCTTAAGTGATTAAATTATTTTTCAAAGATGTAGTGGTTTGTGGCTAACACTTTTTATTCCCATGAATTATATACTACATTTTCCAGTAAATGGCTCCTCCAAAAGCATGTTCACTACAGTTCCTTGCTTTCCAGTTTGAATTTAATGTCAACCTTCTCTTTCAAACCAGGGACCTGCTAGCTTACTCCAGGATCACTGCTTGGGGTTAACAAGCAAAAAAAATGAGACTAGCGAGTCACAGCCTCCCTAGTCCACGACATAGAACCATTGCAAAGTCTGGTGCTGTTGTTGCGTATGACAATTCGGGGAATATGTCTGCGTCCAGTTATTAATTCCTCTTTGTGTTATGAATAGAGTTTATGACTGTAACCTTCAGTATGGATTAGAGCTTCCGTTCTGTAGCAGAAAACAGGCTATGTCTGGGGAACTGAAACTGGGCCATCAAAGAGTCATCAGTACTGAATAGCTCTACCCTGCTAGAACAATGGGGTTGCTATAGGCAGAGTCACTGACTTTTAACGACTCTGCCAGCAACTCTGGGGCTGCAGCACGGAAAATTCCAGTGGAAGGACAGAAACAAAGAAAAGGTGTTGCAGATTGCTTATAAACATGACCTGCTAAGCACAGGCAGCCACTTCGTTGCCAGACCCGGAAGACTCAGCGGGAGAAGTGAAGGCAGGAGGTTCAGGTCCCTTATAGGGTGACCAGACAGCAAACGTGAAAAATCAGGAGAGGAGGTCGGGGGGGGGGGGGGTAATAGGAGCCTATATAAGAAAAAGACTCAAATAAATTGGTTAGTCTCTAAGGTGCCACAAGTACTCCTTTTCTTTTTGCGAATACAGACTAACACAGCTGCTACTCTGAAACCGGTTTCCTTCATCCCAAAAGGGGTTACGGGCTGGAAAAGACTCTTTATAGGGACTGTCCCTATAAAATCAGGACATCTGGTCACCCTAGTC
This sequence comes from Lepidochelys olivacea, assembly GCF_965140295.1. Lineage (NCBI taxonomy): Eukaryota > Metazoa > Chordata > Testudines > Cheloniidae > Lepidochelys > Lepidochelys olivacea. The sequence goes on along the minus strand of NC_140417.1, from coordinate 23,724,360 downwards.
CCTTAATGACCTGAGCCAGACTTACAACACAAGGCAAAAGCAGACTAAGGAGGATTGCATTTAGGAGTTTGTTGTTTTGCTAGATCTGTAACTCTCTTGTGCTGTCTGTAAGTAAAGTGTGCATATGTATTTAAGAAGCTCCTTTGCGAAGTCTGTGAATGATCCTTGCTTTGAAGAGTTACACTACAACCCAGAGGCCCCATGGTGGTGAACCCTAGGAGAGGATGCATAAGCTACTGAAAAGGCTGGTGAGGTTCAGCTCTGATCTCAGGGCCCAGGGCAGTTGAACTCACATCCCAGAGAAGGAGCCCAGATAGGAAGTCTGTACCTTGGGTGTATGCCCTAGAAACCCAGATTAGGGACAGTGACTGGACTCCATGCAGACCTAGCTGGCTGGAAACCAGATGGGATCCAAAGATTGGGTCTGATTATAACAGTTTGGTGACATCTGCTGGGGAGAGGGAGGGGGATTGAACAGGCAGTGCTGTGCAGAGGAACCTTCTATTAACCAAGGCTGTATCATTTCCCTCAACGTCATGAGCAATGTTGTGTGGATGGGATTTGAAATCTATTTTCAAGATAATACTTAGCTCAGATGTGGCATCTGTGTTACAGAGAAAGTCCTACTTCTGACCTAGTTTCCCAGTGAAGTCTAACTGAGGCAACAAGATGGTCAACTGACCTACTCATAATCCTACAAGGCAAGCAAGAGAAAGGATGATCCAATAACAAGGGCACTAGCCTGAGACACAGGTTCAAGTCCCTGTTTTGCAATAGCTTTCCTGTGAGATCTTAGGCAAATTGCTTAGTCTCTCAGTTCCCCATCTGTAAAATGGGGATAAATACATTAAAGATTGTGAGGTGCTCAGATAGTATGGTAATGGAGCCATATAAGTACCTTATATAGTGAGGAGTTACCAAAGGTGGTAAAGAAGCATGGATAACCAGTACATTTTGTGTATCCCCATTAACAATGTAGGAAGCAACTAGGAAAATTTTTGGCAATGAAGCCAGCCATTGATTTGCTCACTTGGCTGAAAGAATGATGCTAGAGAACAGGGATACAGAGAAAGAACTGGCCTCAAACCAAAGGATTTTGAAAAGCTCTCATTTTGCATTCTTTGCCCTTACTTAATCCAGCATTCCTAAATGTTGTCTGTCTTCGGGCATGAGTGAAAAACTGGAGGCACAGGGGAGGGGGGACAACTACCAGAATTTCCCTACTTCTAAGCCTCACTAAACTTTCCCTTCATTTCATCCCAGTCCAAACAATCCAGAAGTTAGAGACAAATCCTTCCCAAAATTCCAGATCTCTTCACCTCTAAAGAGATGGGTCTGGCGGGTTTGTGCAGGAAATACAATCCCGCTAGACTCTACTCATTTGGATCTGAACTGGGAGTTCAGTTATACCTGCAGTGACTGGCCAATGATTCCTGCTTTTGGCAATTATTTCACTCCTTCTTTGTAAGTGAACATCATGGAGTCACATGCTTGCTTCTCTCACTCTGCCAGCTAACACTGGACTCTGTTCTGTGCCACATTGTTCTGCCCTTGTGATAACACTAAGCAGTTCCAATGGATAGAAAGAAGCTGAAAGTGCACTGGATTGCTACTCTGAGCCGCAGAACACTAAAACATACTGGACATCTCAATAGGCCTGTCCCAGTTCATTGTTACAGAAAAAATGATGCCAGTGTCCATTGGGAGGCAAACTTGCTGATATCATGACATTATATTACCGATACCACGTACTGTGATTTCTGATGGAATGTCTAGTAGCCCTACAATAAATACATTCTTAATAAATGTATTATAATGAATGCTTCAGCAACTACTTGTGAGCATTTGCAACAGTGGGTATGTCTACAGTGCAGCTGGGATGTGTGATTCCCAACTTGGACAGACAGACTTGCGCTAGCTCAAGGTGAGCAAGTGTGCTAAAAACAAGCAGGGTGGATGCTGGAGTGGCTTGGGTAGCCACTTGAGCTCAGACTCAGGATGTTTAACTGCCATCCAGGCTGCAACATCCAGACTGCTATTTTTTAGCATGCCAGCTCAAGCAGGTCTAGCTCAAGTTTATCTACCTGTGCTGGGAATGCACCGAAGCCAAAGTCACCAGCACAGCTTAGATTTCATAATCACAATAAAGAGCCAGGATTATTTAGAGACATTTGGTGAACAACTTCAATAATGAATATATCTGTGAAAATCACAGGCTGTAAACAAAAGAAGAAATGAAACCTGTCAAATTATTTGCTCTTTATTCTTCATTCAGCTCTATTCAGTGCTATCCTTTAGGAGACCCCATTCCACTAGCTCCAGCCCGTAACCCCTTTTGGGATGAAGGAAACCGGTTTCAGAGTAGCAGCCGTGTTAGTCTGTATTCGCAAAAAGAAAAGGAGGACTTGTGGCACCTTAGAGACTAACCAATTTATTTGAGCATAAGCTTTCGTGAGCTACAGCTCACTTCATTGGCTGCATTCAGCCTCTTACAGTTCCGTTCTTTACCCAGTGGGGGGGGGGGGGGAGACACAGAATGGTCCCTTAGGGACTTACCCAGGATGGGACCCAGAGAATCACAGTGAGACAATTAACAGTGCTCCTGTACTGATACAACATCAGCTGCATTGATGTGGGACCATACTGTGCCATGAACTATGCATGGGCTATCAGCATTTACCAGGCATTGTACTCCCTAATGGAAAGAGCAGGTTTCAGACTGTAGTCCAGTAACACCAACAGGATCCATGGACCACAGTAGCCACTGATTTTAATAACTGCTGTCATTTATACAGTGCATAGGTGTACATGGTGCTATGCAGGCATAAAAGACATGTGGGCCACCTTCTGCTTTCAGTTACAGAAGTGTAAGTCCATGCAGCTACTCTGGAGTTACACTGGGCTAACTGAGAACAAGATTTGACCCACAGCCCCTGCCCTTGGGGAGCTTACAGTTTAGGAACCCTCAACCTTTACTCTAATATATAGTCCCATTCTGTTGACCTCAATGGAAATACACAAATGGTTAAAGCCTTTCTCATGAGAGAAAGGATTGCAAGATTGGGCTCTAGCTAGATAAAACATGATGGGACATGTGGAAAGGCCATATCAGACAAGGGAGAGAGTAGGGTGTGTTTACACAGTAGCAGGTAATGAGGTTACATGTTTTTGCAGTGCACCCATCACATCACCCATACGTTGTTTCTTATTTCATGTTGCTGAGGGCTTGATTCTGCAACATTCATAACAATGGGAGTTTTGAACTGAAGTGAGGCAGGATCAAGCCTTAAGTGGGCATGGGATTTGGAGAGGGACGGTTGGTTTTGTGGGGTGGGGGGGGAGACTAAATGAGTGGGGCTTGAAGAGGGATTTGAATGAGAAACAGGATCCAGGAGGACATTTCAGGCATAGAGGGCCAGGATACTCTATAATCAAATTGAGTTTCAACTTGGACATGCGACTAACTCCATGTGAGTCTTCGTGTTGCAAGGACAGTCAACAGACACCCAAGAGCTGGAAAAACATTTCCTTTCATCAGTTACAACAAAGTAATGGCAATAATATGTAGGAACAGAAAGTGGTTCTTTACTTTTTTCCCTTAACATCCCCCCTCGTTTTTTTTAATTTTGCTGAGTGACAGAGGATTTAAATGCAAAGTGGATCTAATGCACACCCTGAAGTCAGCTGGCAATATGCAAATGACCTGTCAGATTAAAATCTGAATGAAAGAGATAACAAGCTTATCTTCATAACAAAAGACTCTTACGGGCAAACTATTTGACGCGGTGTTGATGTTTGTTTTAACCTGTGGGCTTTGGACAGTGCAATATTTCAGGGTCTGTGCTCCCCTCCTGTTTCCTCTGTGTGTGTGTGTGTGTGTGTGTGTGTTTGCACTGGCAACAAAGGCAAGCGCTTTTAAAAAAGAAAAAAGCCAGCAAGGGCTACAACAGTTGATTTCAAAGTCTCTTTTCTGGGGGGGTGGAGGGGAGGAAGGTGAGGAATGGCTCTGCAGAGCCAGTGCTAAACAAGGCAGCAATAGGTCAACTCTCTCCTGCTACCAGCACTCCAGCTGCAGTGAGAATAAGCAAACAGTAGCCGGGGAAAGAATTAAAGGGGGGGATGAGGCGTGCGATTTATTCTTCTGGCACGTGTGCAGGGCCTGGAGATGGATCAGCTGTATTTATTCTGTGAAAAGGGGAAAGAAAAGGAGGCAAAAGAGCAAAGCGAGTTTCGCCGCACCGGGGAAAAAAAGATTTTCAATAAACCCCCAAAGGGGGAAAAAAAAGCTGCAGGTGTCTGCGAGGGGGTCTTTATGGAGCCACGTGGGGAATTAGCAAGTGAGGCAAGCTGCCTTTGGAAAGGAATAGGTTATGACTAAATTTGCATTTCTTAATTTAGGGATCTTCCACACACAAGCACCATAGAAAAGGCTCCGCATAAAATGTGGTTGCTTCAAAGCAAAGAGGGGGTGTGGGTGGGTACACGGATGGGAGTGGGGGGTCGCGGCAGCCATGCCCAGCTATTCACAGCATTAGGGATCCCACTGCACCAACACTCCCTCCTTCCTGGTGTCGCATGGGTCCCCTCATCGCTGGATCCATGCCGTCTCCCCGCTTTCTTCTTTCCACACTATGAGAAGTGTGGAAGCACTGAACACAAGTTCCTCGCCAAAGCCAGCATGCAAATTCTTCCCTTCAAATTCCTTAAATGCTGTTGGTCAGTGCCAGTGTGGGCTGTTCTCTCTCTGCTGGGAAATGTAAGCCCAAGAGGGCAGAAATAGGCTTCCCCCAGGCCCTCTAGTGAGCCCTCCAATGTTCAGAGTGCAACAGAATCAAGAGTCAGAATCTGTTCCCGCTCCTCAGGATTATGCACATGTATTATCCCCATAGAATCATAGAATATCAGGGTTGGAAGGGACCTCAGGAGGTCATCTAGTCCAACTCCCTGCTCAAAGCAGGACCAATCCCCAATTTTTGCCCCCGATCCCTAAATGGCCCCCTCAAGGATTGAATTCACAACCCTGGGTTTAGCAGGCCAATGCTCAAACCACTGAGCTATCATATTACAGAGGAAGAAAATGGCAGTACCTGCCAAGAAGAGTGACTTGCCCAAGGTCAGCTATTAGTGTAAGTCACAAGCAGAGCTGAGGACAGAACTCCACTTTCTTAACTCCGCAATCCTAGTCAATGCTTGCCCCTTCTTCACCTGGCTCATGGCTTGCACGCGGGAAATGAACTTGCTTCATCTGTTCCTGCATCCCTTCTGTGTTCACTTTCTGTGTTCACTCGTAACCTGTATCACATGTAAGCTTGCCCACTCTAGTACGCACAGTGGAGCTGGTGTATTATATGTGGGCTATGACACTGGATGGCACAGCAGCGAAACAGGGTTCCTCAAACCCCTCAGCAGAGGCCAGGCACATGGAGGAGTCAGACTTGGCTTGTACCTGAAAGTGCGGGGAGAAAATTCAATGTAAACTCTGTGCCTAAACCAGGGGTGAGCAAACTATGGCCCGCGGGCCGCAACTGGTCCATCAGACATTTTAATCGGGCCTTCGAGCTTCCGCAGGGGAGCAGGGTCTGGGGCTTGCCCTGCTCTGGCGCTCCAGCCGGGACGTGGGGTCGGGGGCTGGCCCCGCTCCGTGCATGCCGTGACACCACATGACTCCCAGAAGCAGCGACATGTCCCCCCTGCGGGTCATATGTAGGGGCAGCCAGGGGGCTCAGCACACTGCCCCCACCCCAAATGCTGCCCCCGCAGCTCCCATTGGCCAGGAACCGCGGCCAATGAGAGTTGCAGGGGTGGTGCCTGTGGATGGAGCAGCATGCAGAGCTGCCTGGCCACACCTCCACCAGAGTGGAGACATGCTGCTGCTTCCGGGAGCTGCTTGAGGTAGGCTCCACCCAGAGTCTGCACCCCTGACCTCCTCCCATGCCCCAACCCTCTGCCCCAGCCCTAATCCCCCTCCTGTCCTCCGAACCCCTCGGTCCCAGCCCGGAGCACCCTCCTGCACCCCAAACCCCTCATCTCCAGCCCCACCCCAGAGCCTGCACCCCCAGCCGGAGCCCTCACCCCCTCCCATACCCCAACCCCCAATTTTGTGAGCATTCATGGCCCGCCATACAATTCCCGTACCCAGATGTGGCCCTCAAGCCAAAAAGTTTGCCCAACCCTGGCCTAGACAATAAATCTTACATAGCCTGATTATTTTTTTTTTAAGAAGGATGTTTCAGAGAAGCCAGTGAGGCTTGGACAGGAAAAGGTCTAACACTTTCTAAATTCCATAATCCTGCATATCTGCTCCTTCTCTCGAACAGCTTCAAAGCCCCATGGCTTCTTCAAACTCTCCTCCTGATGAGAAGAGTTCCACTCATCCAATTAGGGAACACAAACAATATCACGTGACTCATCTGATGATTAACAACTAACTAACTAGCAAAGGTTGAATGTTGACAATTGTGTACTGAACAGTCACAGTGAACTGTCCAAGATCAAACTATAGAGTTAAAAAAACCCAAAACATTGACTGAGTGCATTCGAATAAATAAACCTGAGGAAACCCCAATCTACCCAGGCACATTCTGTGACTATACACAAAACAAGGAGTAACTCATTGACTGAATCATTCATTACAAAGTTTTATCCCTACCAGGACAAACAATGATATTTTTTCCCATCCTTCACTTTAGAATCCAGAAGACAGACATCATCCTGAGGGCACTAATCTAGACCATGATCCTACAAAGACTCAGATAGGTGCTTAAAGTTAAGCGTGTGTAAGTCTTCACAGGATGGAGCCTTAGCCAGGAAGCTCTGGGGATAAAGGCCACGTCTTCCTTTGTGTTTGGACAGCACCCAGCACAATGGAGGCCTTTGGGTGCTGCCACCATGTAAATAATTAACAAGTGACACGGTTAAAGTGAATTTAAACCTTAATTTTACAGTTTGAAGAGGAAAAAGGTTCCCCCCCAAATGGAAGTGGCATCAGGAAGAAGTTGAGAGAAAGAGCTAAACTTTCTCAAGATTCAGGGGTGCTTGTGTCTGGTGGGAGCGGTAGTGCTGGGAATAGATTCCAGGTTTGCTAATTCCCTATTCACCCAACCATGCTGCCTGCTTCACACGTGATTTTTATCCGGACAGCATTTCTTTAAAACAAAAGGCTAGATAAGCTCAAACATATTGGCATAAAGTGGGGTTAGACTGTTGCTCGTGTTCAAGTGAAAAGCAAGGCACAGCATGGCCTAGGAATACAGTGCACTGGGCTGCCCTGGGCATCTGGCACCTAGAGTGTGAAATGATTCTTTACTCACTTGTAGGGACTCATCTCTTACCACTCTGAGGAATGCTCGTATCAGAGTGGAAAAATGGATACAGGCAATCCCTGACTGTGGATTTCGATGCATGGTATACAATGCAATAATGTGCCTTGCTCCATCGGCTATTAAATTCAGTAAGTTGAGATACTGTACATAAGAATGGCCCTACTGGGTCAGACCAAGGGTCTATCTAGCCCAGTATTCTGTCTTCTGACAGTGGCCAGTGCCAGGTGCCCCAGAGGGAATGAACAGAACAGGTAATCATTAAGTGATCCATCCCGTCGCTCATCCCCAGCTTCTGGCAAACAGAGGCTAGGGACACCATTCCTGCCCATCCTGGCTAATAGCCATTGATGGACCTATCCTCCTTGATGATGGACCTATCCTCCATGACTGACCTAGATGGTACTGAAGCAGTGGTACTGAAGGCTGGTGCTGAAGCAGTTCCCATATCAGAAGGGCAAAAACACGTCCAATCCTAGAACTTCAATTGTTCCTGAGAGTGACTCTTCATAACACTCTGAGATAAATAGAAAACCAGATGGGATTCCAGGATGGAGTCTCTGAAGTGGGAGATTCCAGAGGAATCTAGGAGGGCTGGAATATATCCAGTAGGAAAGGAATTATTTATACAAAGGTTCTGGAGGTCACAGGAACAGACCTGGAGAACTGGAATGTTCTTCTGCAGCAGGAGCCAAGTATCTATGCTGCATTATTTACTGCTTGATGGAACAAGAAAGAAATGCAATAAAGCTACTAGGGTTGAAGTACTCATGTAGATTTCAGCACATAAAGGAAACAAGAATAATGCAGCACGAATCTCTATGCATCTGAGGGTTCACTTAGAACAGTTCTTGCAGGATGCCAATCTTCATATGCCTTCCACGCTTTTCCCAGGGCTCAGTCCTGCACAATGGAAACAAACAAGTTCCAAGGTGATCTGTGGGACAGGGAGTTGTTATCTGCTTGCACAGCATCTGGCACAATGGGGCCCTAGCCTAGTTAGCCTGTAGGCACTATTGCAATATAAATATTAAATAATAACAAAGAGACAGTTCTCATGTAAACAGTGACTCTCAGCAAGGCATATGGTTAGAATGGAAACTTAATGTGCTATTGTCTTGGATGTGATTGTAGGGCATGAAACCAAAGGCCCTGGAGAACCTTCCAGGGCACAAGAACTGCAATGAACCAGGGAAACTGCTACATTCCCTGTGGTATATCTAATTTCTGGGGAAGGCAAATTAGGCAAAAAATAATTAGGAGTGAGGCCCCTCTCATCTGAAATTTGGGCATGAGCAGATCTTAGCCCATAGATTTTTTCATAATATCCATTCTAGAAATCTCTTTAAGGACAACACCTGACTTCCCCAGAGCCTCAGACAAACCTGCAATAAGGTTAGTGTTCTGACTGAAGCAAGCAGCAGGAATAAACTAGATTCCTTTCAAGCACTCACAAAAACGTAGTTGCTCAACCACCTTGTTATTGTCCTCTGACTTCTGTCCTGCACCTCCTCTCGCGTTCTAAGGTAGGTATTGCATTTACTCACCCCTTGAGCCATTCAATTAGCATCAGATACAAGAGTTAAACTCTTTAGGACCACTGTACTATACGTGTAGGGTGACCAGATGTCCCGATTTTATAGGCACAGTCCCAACTTTTGGGTCTTTTTCTTAGAAAGGCTCATCATATCCCCTTGTCCTGATTTTTCACACTTGCTGTCTGGTCACCCTATATACATGTAACCTAGTTTAGTACTTCAAGCTTTTGTGACTGGTACTTCTGGCTGCTCCATACTTTGGGGAAGAATGACTCTGCATCAGGACTTAATAACCTAGGCTTTTCTTCATAATGGACTGAATACAAATCCTCAAAACACCACCTTCATACATTGAGGATGTTCAAATCTGGATCCAAATCAAGATCAAACTTCATGAGTTGGTCCATCTGTCGTACACACAAGTCTATTAGAGAAAGAAGCTAGTAGCCTGGAGTAACATATGAAAATCAGAAACTAGCAACTAATCTTGGTGGATAAGTACCACAGCTGATTGAATAATAGGTAACAAATCATGTGTCCAACAACTCTGCCCGCCTTTTATGTTTGTGGAATATCTGTGAGCAAGTTGAACGAGGAGTACTTGTGGCACCTTAGAGACTAACACATTTATTTGAGCATAAGCTTTCGTGGGCTAAAGCCCACTTCAAGTTGTGCAAGTTGTGATTGCTTGAGATTTACTTAGTTATGTTATTTGTTAATTTCACGAACACTGTGGCTTGCTGTTCTTCTTGTATTGATTAGTTGTGAATGGGTCACATAAATAACATGGTATTGTTTCTGATCCCCAGTTAGATGGGCCGAACTCAGATTTTGGGATGAATGCTTGTAAATTTAAAATGTACTTGCTATGAACATTAATGCCAGTGAAAAGCAATGGTGCAGATGTTCACAGAAAGCAAATACAAAAAGAGACAAGAATGTGGCCAAAGCAGATTTGTTTAAAAATCAAACTAATATTCAGGGAATGATTTCTGCAGTATTTACACACCTCTACTGAATCATCATATTTGCAGACAAATGCCATCTTCCCCACACCTAAGTTATAATTGCAGCAGCTCCACACTTTATAGCAATATTGCAGTGTTGCCACTTCTTGCAATTTTATCCTGTGTCTCATGATATGCGGTATTTTTCTTAAAGCCCCAGCCCCTGAAGGCAAGTGATTAGGTGAGAATTTCAGATTTCATTTATTTTTTAAAGCGAGTTTCTAAACCTCATGGGTGTGGAGAAGAGTGTGACAACCAAGTGCCTCCTAAAGGCTCAGAAACCAGAAGGCAGAGAAAAAGAATCCTCATTATTTATTGCTACTGTATTTTAATCTCATGCTTTTTAAGCTAAACTCATGATTTGGGAGAGAGGGTGATTCATGATTTTTGAAGGCTTGGACGATGCTGTAGTGGAGAAGAACACTCAAGGACTTTTCACAGTGTGCTCCCTTCCTTGGTTGTGCTGTAGAACACTGAGGGTTTTGCAAATAGATAGAAAATAGAACCCATCTGTGCTGAGAATCCAACAATGACTCTCTCTCTAGGCCCTAGCCCTTTTGAGACAATGTTCAGCATTTAGGCAAAAGAGCTGAGTCTGCCTTAAGTACAACCATTGTGACAGACAGTGCAGGCAAAAGAAAAGTGTAAATGCAGGGAAGGAAACTGATAGCTTCATTTGAACATTTGAACATTGACTCCACAGAACAACTGTCAGAGGTCCTGGTTGAGAAGGCTGCAGCCACTGCACTGCCAGCTAAGTGGAATATTGACAATGGCTTCCCAGTATCCACCGAACTCCGTGCCACTGAATCCACAGTGGAGAACCTTTAAAATCAGCCTGAAGAAATTAAACAAATTCAATAGCAATTTGGCATGAAGCCCGTTCTGTTAGAGGGAATTTCCTCTTTCTCCCCAAGGAAGATGGCTGGTAACAGAAGGAAGGAGGACATCTTGAATGCAACCCTACTACTCCTAAAGTAACTGGACACAGAGGGACTAGAGATCATCCCCAAACAGTTGGGAGCAGACACCAAGCCATACAGAAGGAAGACCTCCAGGTGGAGCAATAGCGACCATTAAGGAATTCTCCAAAGCATTAGTTCATGCAGACCTCCAGTAGCCTTTCTGACCATTGGTGCTAAGGGCCCTAAAAAGAAAATTTAAGCAAGTGCCTCTAAAGATGGATGAGGTGAACTACGATCACAAAACAAGGATTGAGAATGGAGACCTGTAGTGTCCATATCCAGAGCCCTCACAAACCCAGACAATTGGTTTGTTTATTACAAGGGAAGAATGTATGCAGTCGCTATCATTCTTGGATGTGAGTGTGGCTGCACAGACCAAAGGGAATCGTCCACTTGGAAGGTGGGTCTCTTGACTGCAGGGACATTAGCATACGGCAGGCAACAGGCCTGGAGACTGTCTCCTACCATGATGGGGGAAAAAATAAGTTGTTACATTTAAGCTCTGTGTGCCTCAATAGGAAGAATCCCACAACTAACTTCAGTGATCACCACAAATTCTCACGAATTTGCAACACTGCCAACCTGAAGTGTTAAAAAATCATGAGTTAGGCTCCACCAAAATTACTTGACTAGCTTAAAATCCATTATTTTTAAAAAACAACAATAAATGTGGGCGCTCTTTTTGTTCTGGTTTGAAACCTGTGGGCTGCACTCTGGTCTTGTTTTCAAACTTTTCTTCGTAATCGTGAAGGCTAGACACTTCTTTTTAAAAAAATGAAAGCTGAGATTCTTGCCTAGTCTCTTGACTCCAAGGGCTGGGGCTTTTCAAAGAATACCAAACATCTTGAGACAGACAATAACACTGGGAGAGTTGGCAAGAATACACCTGGACCTAAAGGGTGAACAGGAGTCACAGAGAATTCAGGTCTCAGGGCTGTAGTAGACTCCTTGCTTCTGTATCGCCCCCATTCATGGATAGGAGAGGTGTTCGGCCAGTGGATCTGTAGAATCACAGACATATTGGGCCATGCCCCTTCCCCAACGCTTCCTCTGCACAGACACACAGTGCCCCAGAGAACACAGCTCTACAACACTCAGGGGGTCCAGACCCTCTCTGTGGCCTCCCCATATCCTGAGTGCCTATGTAACAGAACCACAGACTTCTCCCCGCTGCTGCCTACCGGACCTTCTGTGGATAGGGGCAGGAGCTGCACCTTAAAATGTTACTTTCTTGGGATAGGGACCAGGGCCCCACTGAAATCAGTAGCAAAGCTCCCATTGACTTCAGTGGGGCCAGGATTTTGCCCTATTGGGTTTTGTAAATGCCTATATGAAGCATATTTCAGATTCTACGAAAACAGACATTATACACATTAAGAACCAATTCCTTAAATATCAATACTTGGATATGTTCACTTCCATATAAGTCAGTTTTGTGTCATCAGGCTATTTTGGAATACAGTCTGATGTATTTTACCTGTAGCTTCCATTTGACAATGCCATTTGCAGGCAACGCTGGGATACTGGACAGAAGAAAGTTTGTAGCAATTTAGAAATAGCTAATATACCAAAGAGGGTGATAAAGAGCTTTATGAAACAAAAAACAATGCAGAAAATCCCCTGGTGTTCCCAAACAATCAGGAACAGACTGACTTACACTCTTGGCCATTTAAGTATGAAATAAATAAAGAAGATGTTGTTCATTTTGTGTGTGTGTCTAATTCCATGTTCTCAATACAAATGCATTTAAGCTTGTCCCTTTAAAAGAGCTCTGGACAATCGGAATCATCTTTACAGACGACGGCGTCTGCTTTTAAATTAGCTTTTTAAAAAGCAGCCACTCTCTCTTTTCCCTTTTCCAATTCCCATTCACACTCAGTGCAGATAAACACCGACAGACCAGGGAGAGGAGCCATCCTACACTTAAATGGAAACTACATTTCAGAGGAGGGTTGTTTTTTCCTACAACACATGTCCAGCTTGCAGCCTGTCTGAAGCCATTTGGCTGCAGAGACTGTGTGTGTGTGTGCGCATGTCCCCATCACCTCATGTAACCAAAAAAGTGTTAAAAACTAGGCTCTCAATATGGCTAACACAGTATTTGGGTCTGTCCAGGTCCTCCTTGAGGGGATGCTGTTATAGCTGCTGAATCTCCCTTGAGTCAGACAGCACCTTCCTCTCCCACGGACATCTGCTTCAGTCCTCTTACAAATCTATTTAACGCAGTTATTGACTGTCCTGACTTTTATATCTCAGTGCTCTCAATTACACTGGGGCAAATCTGGAGTAACTTTATTGAAATCAGTGGATTTACAACAGTGAAACAGAGCAGAATTTGGCCCAGGGTATTTTATTAATAATCTTTTGCACTTCTGTAGAGCCTCCCATCTGAAGACCTGAAAGCACCTTACAAATCTCAGTGAGCTAAACCAGTGAAGTGGGTTAGTATTTTTAGCACCGTTTTATATGGGAAAAGAGAGGCACACAGGGGTTAAGTACTTTACTGAAGGTCAGACACTGAATCAGTGACAGAGCTGGGAATAGAACCAATAGCCCTGACCAGAGCTGGAGATAATATCCATGGTGAACCACAAGCCCACCCAAAGATAAGCCTTGGGTGCAAGGCTAGAAGCGATCATGGAGCCTTATCCAAGGCTCACAGAAGTTTGGTGAACAGAACTTGTGCTTGTTCATGGCGCTGGGAACCTGGCAGGGCTCTCTCTTCCTTGCTCTCTACCAACAATCTTTCGGGCCCTCCTGCAGACATCCAAGACAAGAAAGGATGATTAGCCCAACCCTGCAATCTCCTCTGCTAACCGCTGAACCACACTGCCTCTCTTAAGAACAAGACCTTTTTCGTAGCCACTTCTGTCAGTCACACCTCAATTCCCCCAGCTTGCTGTGTCTTTTAAGTTTCCCCTCTTTAATCCCAGGAACGTGCCCTGGCATGCTTTATTTCTAGATCTCCCTCCATTAGAATGAAAAATTTAAATATATAGAAGGATACTGACTTCACTCTGCTTATACATTTCCGGTTTCCACTGCTCAAAATGGAACAGGCTCCTATGTGTTGCTCCCCTGATCGCTAGACCCTTTAAGATGACAGTGTCCCCCGCTTTGCAGGTGGCAGCTCTGGGAAGGATATCGACGTGAGAAAGCAGTGTTCCCCATCGTGAAGAAACTATGAAGTGTATTCAACGAGAATGGTTTTAATTACAATCGGAATTTCTGAGCTATTGTGCCGAAAAGTGACCTCATTTGCAGCCAAAAAGGGCACACACTCGACCCGGGAGGCACCACGAGTTGGAAACGGTCAGGGAAAAGTTTCCATCCTGCAGCAGTGTTGGTGGAACAGCTATCACACATAGAAGTATTGCTTAAAGGTGGAATATTTTGTTGACGTATTAAACAATAGAATTGCTCTGTTTGCTAAAATGAAATTTTATAACTGGTTTCCAGGTTTTGGCGTGGGATTCTTAGGGCCTGTGATACAAATAAGTTCAGCCTTCAGCAAGGTAGCTACTTTCACTCAAACGTCATTTCTCATTAAAAACGGTCTTCTTTTCAAATGCATTCCCTCAGGAAGTGGTATGTCTAGTGACTGCAGCAAGGGACCAGCAGTCAAGCCACCTGGGGCTGGTGTAAATTGGAGTAACTCCTTAGAGTCAATGGATGTAACCCTTCAATTCTTGGGCTGACTTTGAAAGGGAATGGTTTCAGAGGAGCAGCCGTGTTAGTCTGTATTCGCAAAAAGAAAAGGAGTACTTGTGGCACCTTAGAGACTAACCAATTTATTTGAGCATAAGCTTTCGTGAGCTATAGCTCACTTCATCGGATTCATAAAGTTTATGCATCCGATGAAGTGAGCTGTAGCTCACGAAAGCTCATGCTCAAATAAATTGGTTAGTCTCTAAGGTGCCACAAGTACTCCTTTTCTTTTTGAAAGGGAATGTTGTTCATTACAGAGGATTTGGAACCCCAACTCCTGAGTTCTATGCCCAGTTTCCCCCCGACTTGCTGTGTGACTTTGCACAAGTCCTTTTATTTCTCTGAGCCTCAATTTCCCCTCTGTAAAATAGGGTATAATGATAACTCGCTGGGAAGCTGTGAGGCATTAAGATTTGTAACATGCTTTAAGAATTTTGGATGAAAGGTGCTACAGAAATATTATTACAACAAAGGTTGCATAACAGTTTCCATTCTAACCCGGTTTTCAGTTACTCGTAACTTTCTACCATGAGAAAGGTACACATACAACCTTTATTTTGCCCTCTTGTGTGCTTGAATTAGTATACCATCCTTTCTTGAACTTAATGTTTTCCCAATAATAAATATATATATATATATAAAAGAACATTTATAGTAACTGAATACTACTCTGTGTATATCATACAAGAAGAGTCCAAACAACATCACTGATACAAAAAGCACACAGTAAGTCATGATAATACAACACACTACACAATTACTTCACAGCTAAAGCTGGGGAAAAAATTTTAATAAAACATTGTTTTCAAGCAAAACAAATATTTTCATAGAAAATTTTCACTTAAGCCTTTTCTGGTTTTTTTACAAAAGAAAAAAATCCCCCAAAATTAATAGAAATTTTCTATTTTCATTAAATTTTAGTTTTTGAAAACCATTTTTTAACTCAATGTAATTTTTTGAAAATTGAAAAAAAAATCTGGTTTTGATTAGTTTTTTTCATTGAAAAACAAAAACACCCAAATATTTCTGAAAAAAAAAGGGGGGGAAATTAGCATTTTTGGACTAGCTCTAATCACAACACACATTAATTGGGAAAATTTGCTGGCATATATAGACTACCTACATTTTCAATAAAGCTTTCTTTGTAGTTAATTGCCTTATCCCTGAGTTGTACCTAATGCAAGCTTAGATTGAAAAGAATTTATCATATAAAAGAGCAAAGTCAATACAGATATATTGGATCATATGTCAATGAAATTGGTCTAAGCATACAGGAATGAAATCTGTAATACAAGATGTGGCAGGTTGTAGAAAAACTGATAATATATTGTATTTGAGATTAAAGATCATAATGCATGCCCAGATCATAATGCATGGACAGATTGAAGATTCCACATGCAATCTTAACTTTTGCATCTCTTGGCTTTTTGAGTGATTAACTCTGCATCTTTAACTGAAGTTTTCTTAACATAGATTTTTAAACTGAATTACATGGCTGTTCATTCATGCCAAGTAGTGAGTGGAATTTGGAGAAATCTGTGTTGAGGAAAATAGGTGCAGTTGCACCTTAAAGCAAATAATGATAAAACATAGCATTTATATATGGGTGACTGGCCTGTTCCTGTACACATACACACACACACACACACACCCCGGCACTGTTCCTCACACATTCTTGTCAACTGCTGGAAATGGCCCACCTTGATTATCGCTACAAAAGATTTCCCCCGCCCCCCGGCTCTCCTGCTGGTAATAGCTCACCTTACTTGATCACTCTTGTTATAGTGTGTATAGTAACACCCATTGTTTCATGTTCTCTGTGTATATAAAATCTCCCCACTGTATTTTCCACTGAATGCATCTGATGAAGTGAGCTGTAGCTCACGAAAGCTTATGCTCAAATAAATTTGGTAGTCTCTAAGGTGCCACAAGTCCTTTTCTTTTTGGGTGGATATTGTGATTAAGGCACTGGACTGCAAGTCTGAAGATGTGGGTTAAATGTTGGCTCTGCCACAGATTCTCTGTGTGACCCTGGCCAAGCAACAATCTCTCTGGAACTGAGTTTCTGCATCTGTAAAACAGGGAGAATATTTCCTTACCTCACAGAAGTATTGTGCGGCTAAATTCATAAATATTTGGAATTTGCTTACAGAGCCTCAGGATAAAAGAGGCATAGAATTGCCAAGTACTATTATTATTATAGCACTTTACATCTTCATGGCACTGACCAATCATTAGCCAATTCATTGAAGATCATGGTGTTTAGATTAAACTAAACTAAATAACTGGATTCTTTTGTGGTACAGCTCACAAGGGCTAATGCTGTTGTGCAAATGACTCCCAATTACATTAATGGTGGGGTGCTCATGCTACAGGAGAAGCCAACATTTACACCAACACCACTCAACAATTGGTTGGCACGTTTTCCTTTCCTTTCTCTCTCTTTGGAGATGGTTTTCTGGCTGGGTGGTGTTTTCCTTTTACTCAGCCTTGTTTGAGCCACTTGTTGCTTTTTACCCCAGAATCTCCTTTTTCATTTTTGCATTAAAAAAAAAAAATGAACAGCACATTTGTTAAAAAAAAAACCACACATGAATATTTTCTTTTCAAACTACTGAAGAATTGTTTTGTGGCCAGACATAATTGGAGCACTGGTCAGTTTCATAAGTACTGTATATCTCTGACTCTGTGAGCTAGAATCAGAGCCATGCAGATAAGGCTGTCATCAGAGATAACAGCAGTCAACAACCCTCAGTGTCATTATCTCAGCAAAGGGAAAAAGCAGGCAGCTCCCCTCAATATACAAAGTGTGGCAGTTATATATGTCTCCTTTACAATGATAGATGGTGGGGGATAAAGGGGAAATCTAACAGAAAACCTTGAAAGCCAGCCTGCTTGCTCCCTCCAGTCCCAAACTGCGAATATTTTTTATACACACAGTAAACAGGCACCCCTTCCCAACACATGCACACAGCAGAGTAGCTATAGCAGAATAACTCACGGACATAAGTCCATGTGAAGTCAGTCTTTCTTTTGTTGTTGTTGTTAATGGAATTTCTTAAAAAGGAATAATGAAGCAGTGATTGTCACACAAGCCTAACTGGAAGGCAAACAAATCTGCCAGATCAAGGCTTTTTAATTTGAAAAAATAAATAGAATAAATGTGAATTTATTTGCTATGGTTTGATTCCTCTCTGAAAACGCTAACCGTTAAGCCCCTTTTACCTTATAATCAAACTTCAGCAGCATAACAGTCTTTGGCGTGTAACTGTGCTGTACAAACTGCCCAGGGATTTAACAGTCTGCATCCTTCTTTCCACACACGCACACAGTATAAAACAGAACACTTCATCGCCACAGACTGCTGCTTCCAAACACTGACTTTTGTGTCAGCACCAATACACCGAAACATCCACACAAATGTGACATGCTGTCATTGCCCTTTTGAACACGCAGGCGAGTTGCAAAGCTCCAATCTAGTTGATTCTAATTAAATGCCTTAATCAAAGCACAAGGAATGCAGGAAGCAAAATAAAATAAAATAAAAAATGCACACAAAATAGAACAAGTTGAAATCATAAATAAAATGTTCTGGGTCTGTTTTCTTTATGTGCATTTCTGAAGTGACAAGAAACACACAGTAGGGCATTTAATTAAATCAAAGGGTAAGGAAGGGGGGACCTGGAAATGACCACGCTGCCTGCTATTATGTTACAGTTCACTAAAATGAAAACTTATTTTTAAACCTCTGGCATTAATTTGAGATTATTCAGATACTTAATTAAAAGTGCAGCATGTGTTAAATATTATTTCAACAAAGATTATCATCAAACCCTATGTAATAAGATCCTTCAATGCTTAGAGCGATATTTTATGCAAATTTTCGGTGCCACCAAATGAAGGGCTCTTCAGTCTTTTTTCCCCCCTCTTCATTTTGCTGCAGCAAAATGTTCCAGCCAGGAGAAAAGTTTCTAGAATAACAGGGAAACTATAGATAATACAATGCAAGGAATATCATCTCAGTGATAACCAAGCTTCTGTGATCAGCTACTTTACTGATAACACTTTAAAATAAATGAATAGGGGGCAAACTGTGCAGGCTAAGACTCCCACTATACTTAAATGGGCTAAATTCTACAATCCATGGGATTGCACGGGTTGTCTGACAAGACTGAATTTGCGCCGATGGGAATTCTGCTAGAGTAAGGACTGCAGGATATGGCCCTATGTGTGTTAGGAATGGGCCAAATATTCAGTTCCTATAGAAATAAGACAGGAAGCTTTTTAGAGCAAAAAATATATTTTCCTTCCTGGACTGATCTTGGCCCTCACTCATGTGAGTAGCCCCAATGGAGTTGATGGAATTGTTCACATTAGTAAGAGGTCTGGTGCTAAGCTTTTAAAGGGATATGTAGATGTACAGTGCTATATGTAGGAATTTTAACAAAAAGGATTAATTACTTGCTATTCTGAGCAATCCATTTTGTTTGAATACTAAGCCAGTCAAAAAATCCAAAATGAATACCTACTAGTTACAAGGGCTCTCATCTCGCATGATGGCCTCATCAGTCCTCTCTTAACAAACTTTAAGTTATTGACCAGGGCCAGTTTTGTATTTTTTGTTAACGGATGAATTGGTTTCCAGGGAAAATTTCCTTGTTTAAAGTGAAATGTACGTGTGCTGGAGGATATCATGTCGTTTTTTAAATACAAAACATTACTACTCACAGTGTGATCTAGGTAGTAATCTGACACAAATCATATTTGCTGTTCAACAAATATTCAGTAAATTATTTGTCTGAATACCAAAAAGTATTTATACATAGAAGAAGCCACAGTTAAAATGCAGGAAAAGCAATTACTGTCCGTTTGGGGGACCAGTTCAGCCAAGTATAGTTATCAAAGACTCATTGAAATAATCAGGATAAAAAGCTTCAAGACTACAGATGACCTAAAATATATTTTTCTGATGCATTAATGAATTTTTACATATCTAACACTTCCCCGCCCCCTCCCCCCCACAAACTGACTACCCCGTTGCTGGTTCTTTGGTCTGAATTTGATGCTGTAGCACACTTTGAGAGCTCTACTGAAATGACAAGACATATATTTTACTGAAAGCACAAGCCATGAAAATACAGTGATGGATAATTCTCAGGCGAGATTGTAGTGATTGGTACTTGGTCTGAGATTGTTGTAACATGCAAAATGTACTGGTTGCTTCAACAATAAATACATGGGAGAATAAATAATACAGAGATAAATGATTATAAAAGAAGAAAACTCAAAGAAGCAAAATGCCAGCCAATGTTTCAGGCTCTGAGACAAGAAGTGGAAGATGGTGGCTCTTGGTGCAACAGACAAAGGAAAGGATTTTTACATTGACCATCATTAAAATGTACTGTAAAAAAAAGTGTATTAAAGTATATTAAACACATATAAAATCATGTAACTGGCTAGTTGCCTGCCACATTAACATGTACTCACAATGATATTTTACCCAACTTTCTTTGTAGGGCATCTATTCAGGCTGTGATCTCTTCAGGGCAAAGATTTTGTCTTCATGGCTCGTCTCTGAAGTTCCTAGTAAACTGCTCATTCAATACAGATAAGAAATGACAATCCTCTAATAGTTCAACATGTACCATAGGAGGTGTATTTTTAAAGGATCTACTTTACTGGCAATGAAATGGAATGTTCAAGAGTTGGCAACATTTTTCCTTTAATAAAAGAAGTGCAATGGACTATAACTCAAAGACTAGGGAGCACCAGCAAGAATGACCATATCAGCTATAAGTTCTCTATCTAGTCTATATTCATAGCTAAGACTATACACACGGATATAGTATATACACACGTGTACACAGATAGATACAGGAACATATGTTAATACATATGTTATGGAAAATAAGCAAAGGCATTGTTCCTGGGAGGATCTTTTAGCTGCATGCTCTACAATAGCATTTCCAGTTTTTTAGTATTTTGGCAAACATTAAACAGCAATTCACTTTCTGGGAGAAATACTCCCCCAACACCATGTATCTTCATTTGAACCACAGGTTTCAGAGTAGCAGCTGTGTTAGTCTGTATTCTCAAAAGAAAAGGAGGACTTGTGGCACCTTAGAAACTAACAAATTTATGAGAACATAAGCTTTTGTGAGCTACAGTTCACTTCATCAGAATGCATCCCATGAAGTGGGCTGTAGCTCATGAAAGCTTATGCTCAGATAAATTTGTTAGTCTCTAAGGTGCCACAAGTACTCCTTTTCTTTTGAACCACAGTACAACATTTAGTGGTATCTTACTATAAAGAAACCAGACTAGTAGGATTTTAACCCTGAGAGCATATGATAAATACAATGATTTTAATTGTAAAGTATTAGATCATTTCCTTGTCACTCTAATGTATAGAACAACATAGTAAAGGGAGTTATATTTTTGCGGCTCCACTGCTTGATGCAATCCAAAAGCTATCATCAAAAGAAACAGGATACTACTGCCCTCTGTTGGCATCTGAAAAGTAAGTTCCCCAGGAGAAGTTTAAGAAGAACCAGGGTCTGATCTACACAGTCTCTACGATTATTTGATAATTAATTACTTCTGGGAGCTGTCAGATTTACTAAAGGAATCTCTGATTCTTTTTATTATGTCATTTTCATCCCTATGACAACACAGTCCAAAGGACAATGAAAATATACAGTGTGATGAAGCCCTTAAACAAATATGAAGTCCCTGTGTTTTGCCCACCAGTCTAAACAATTTGATAGTGGCAATAATAACTCTATTCACAACACAGCTTTCCCAGTGCAGCTCTTGTAAACTTTCACTATCTTAACTGTTAAACAAAACTTGGACTTTATCAAGGACCCTTTGTGCTTTATCTCACTACTTTATTTATGTGCTATGAAATGACCCAGATAAGTGATAGAGGCTACCCAGGAAAAGGGGGAGTAAGATTTATGCAAAAGTAGCTGTACAGATATTTTAAAAGATGCAGGGTTCATTACAATCAAAGAGATGGAAATGAAGGGCTGTAGAATGGGAGGAAGTGCACAAAATTAAAACGGCAAAAGTGCTGCAGTTCTCAATAGAAGTAACCTCATTGCAATCATTTTCTTACATCTTTGACAAAAACAGGGCATCCTGCTATTCTCATATAAGGCTAATTCTCTTTTCTCATATAAGGTTAATATAGAAGGCTTTTGCATCCTCATATAAAGCTAATATGTAATTATATCTTTGCATTCAGCAGCAGGATGAATAGTCATCTTCAAGTAGCACAAATGTTCTTGGGGCCTGATTCTGTCTTTACCCCGATTATAAAACACTGGAAGAATGCCACAAAATTAAACCCAGTGGGAGTTTAGAATCAGATTTCCGAATGTAGTCATTTTAAAAAGTAAATTGCTATTCCTTCTAATAATGTATATACGATGTAGGGTTCAAAGCTGCTCCCACTGAGATCTCTGGCAAAACTCGAATAAATACACATATACAGGTGGGTGCATAACTAGAAAGAGAAATGTGTGTGTGATTGGTATTTCAGACAGACATACAGACTCCCTACACATATGTACATTCAGTTGTTTAGGTACTCATGCACACACACAAACAGTTCATATATTGCAGGCATTTAAATCAGCTGATTAAAATGGGTGGGAATTGTAAACTTTAAAGGAAAAATTAGAGTCCATAATATGAAACAACCAAGGGAAAACTGATCCTTTAGAAAAAAAAAAAAGTTCAGATGACAATTACTGGATGCCAGTGCATCCTCTCAGGTGACAGGTTAACAGAGCAAAATAAATGTCAACAAAATTTTTTGATAGTGATAAAAATGCATGTTGATATTTTGATGCCTTAGGATGTACAATTGCAACAGTCTCCAAATGGATTAAGACTTTCAGATCAAAGCCAAGGTTTGTCCATGCTGAACATGCATCTTCAGCCTAACATACATTTAATAAAAACAGTCAAAGTTAATTCCTTTCTGAGGGTGTCTCAGTTTGCTCCATCTTACCTGGGTCCATTTATTGGCTCAAAGAGGCTTCGAAGTAAGACTGGCCTTCATTTCTGAATGTGATACAGTGCAGAAAACGTTTTTTAAAAATAAGTAGTTATAATAGCTTCCTGCGTGAGAAAAGCCTAGCAAAATCATATACACAAAGTAATAACTCTTAGTATTGTATTTTGCACATTTTATCTTTGTTGTTATATCCCATTGCCTTTGAAAACAAATTAAATTAGATACATATTATTTAGTGGAGCAAAACTCACTCCTAAATAGCATAGTAAAACATACTTCAGGTTTGGCTGTGCTAGTAAAGATCTCTGTCTGAAGAAGTGCAGTACTCAGTGTAAACACATAAAATGTTGGAAGTTAATGGGGTTCTGCTTATTGAGTTTTATCTTTATAAATTCATACAATTCCAGCAAATATATATATATATTAAAGATCTTGCATTTGTTTTCCTGTATTTTACCTGCATGGAGCAGTGGTATCCAGGACATACTTCAAATGCTAGAACTGATTACATATCTTAGGGGGAAAATTACCTCTGGTACAACCTCCATTTCCTAGCAGTTGACATGATTCCCAATATGCATATGATCATGGGTACTGGGTGTGCGTAAAATGCATGTTTACTGGTAATCTTAAATTGTCTGTATACACAGGAAGCTTTCTGTTAACTGATGACGTTATTCGTCTTGACTAGTTTTAAAGGGATAAGGGCAACATGTTTGAAGTGGGTTTGTTGTTCCTTCTGTAATATAAAGTGAAGGAAGAAAAAACTAGTGTGCTTATTATTTATTGACTGGCTAGACAGTTCAGGCTCAGATATCTGAACCTCAAATATCTGAAGCTGACTGCTCTCTGAATGTTATGTCCTACAATATCTGTTAATCACATGGAAAACTCCCTCCATTATCTGAAAATTTGATTATCCAAAATTCTTCAATGCTCCCCCATTACATTTAGATAATTGAGGTTGTACGGTGCATAACTGCAGACAGTTCGAACAGCAACAATTATCTTTCAGCTGATATAACTATCAATAGCATGTGTACAGCATATACTACAAAGGTTCTATTGTGTGCATGGAGAGAGATAGAGATGAGATAGATATAGTTCTGGGAGGCCATCTTCTTAGTAGTAAGAGTACAGAATTGGTGTCAAGAGACCAGAGCTCTAACTACTACCTATGCTACTGACTCTCTCTCTGTTACCGTGGGCAACCATTTACTTTCTCTGTACATTAGTATCCCAACCAATAAAAAGGGAATAATGACAATTATCCATCTTTGTAAAGTGCTTTGACACCCTCAGATATAAAGCATTATATAGAAAAGTGCTGGGTGCTATTGTCCTTTTAATCATGTTTTTAAAACTCAGTTGAAATGAGGGATTGAAAATATAACTCAAACCATTTAAAGAGACAGACTTTCACCTGGTATAAATTAGCAGGGACTTCAATGGAGCTATGCTGATTTACACCAGCTAAGGGTCTGCCCTTTAAACATAAGTTGCCAGATATAAGAAAATCAGTACTAAAAAGTTGTTTATACATTAAGTACAAATTATTCCACACAGATTCCAATTTATTAGGACAGTGAATCGCAGTTAACTCGCGCGATTAACTCAAAAAATTAATCACGATTAAAAAATATTAATTGCGATTAATCGCAGTTTTAGTTGCACTGTTAAGCAGTAGAATACCAATGGAAATGTATTAAATATTTTTGGATATTTTTCTACATTTTTAAATATATTAATTTCAATTACAACACAGTATAAAAAGTTGACAGTGTTCGCTTTATATTATTATTTTTGATTACAAATATTTGCACTGTAAAAATAACAAAAGAAATAGTATTTTTCAATTTACCTCATACAGATACTGTAGTGCAATCTCTTTATTGTGAAAGTGCATCTTACAAATGTAGATTTTTTTTTTTTGTTACAGCACTGAACTCAAAATAAAACAATGTTAAACGTTAGAGCCTCCAAGTCCACTAAATCCTACTTCTTGTTCAGCCACACTAAGAGAAACAAATTTGTTTACACTTACAGGAGATAATGCTGCCTGCTTCTTATTTATGTCACCTGAAAGTGAGAACAGGCATTCACTTGGCACTTTTGTAGCCGGCGTTGCAAGGTATTTATGTGCCAGATATGCTAAACATTCGTATGCCCCTTCATGCTTCGGCCACCAGCCCAGAGGACATGCTTCTATGCTGAAGATGCTAGTTAAAAAAATTATGTGTTAATTAAATTAGTGACTGAACTCCTTGGGGGAGAATTGTGTGCCTCCTACTCTGTTTTACCCGCATTCTGCCACATATTTCATGTCACAGCAGTCTCAGATGATGACCCAGCACATGTTGCTCATTTTAAGAACACTTTCACTGCGATTTGACAAAATGCAAAGAAGGTACCACTGTAATATTTCTAAAGATAGACACAGCACTCGACCCAATGTTTAAAAATCTGAAGTGCCGTCCAAAATCTGAGAGGGATGAGGTGTGGAGCATGCTTTCAAGAATCTTAAAAGACCAACACTCTGATGCAGAAACTACAGAACCTGAACCACCAAAAAAGAAAATCAACCTTCTGCAGGTGGCATCTGACTATGATGATGAAAATGAACATGCATCGGTCCACATGGATTTGGATTGTTATCAAGCAGAACCCATCATCAGCATGGATGCAAGTCCTATGGAATGCTGGTTGAAGCATGAAGGGCCATATGAATCATTAGCACATCTGGCAAATAAATATTTTGTGACACTGGCTACCACAGTGCCACGCGAACGCCTGTTCTTACTTTCAGGTGACATTGTAAATAAGAAGAGGGCAGCATTATAGCCTGCAAATATAAACAAACTTGTTTGTCTTAGCAATTGGCTGAACAAGTAGGAGGACTGAATGGACTTTTAGGCTCAAGTTTTAAAGTTTGTTTTTGAATGCAATTATTTCTTTTGTATATAATTTCTTTTGTATTTAATTGTAAGTTCAACTTTCATGATAAAGAGATTGCACTACAGTACTTATATTGAAAAATACTATTTCTTTTGGTTTTACAGTGAAAATATTTGCAGTCAAAAATAAATATAAAGTGAACACTGTACACTTTGTATTCTGTGTTGTAACTGAAATCAATATATTTGGAAATCTAGAAAACATCCAAAAATATTTAAGTAAATGGTATTCTGTTATTACTTAACAGTGCGATTAATCGTGAAATTAATCAATCACTTGACAGTCCTAATATTTATCATTGCATAATTTTTATGCTTCATTACAAATTGGTATCAACTGTTGGCATTTAAGCAAGGTTAATACAGATTTCAGTAAATAATAATCTAATCTATCTAGGTATTTAGACTGTGCTCAGGGATCCTAAAATACTTTACTGTCTCTATATAAACAACCTAATTAAAATGCAGCCACCTCTTCGGTAAAGCCTGTTGCTGAACAACATGCTGTATACCATTGCCAGGAAGGGCAATATATTTTCCAAGGACACCTGGATCAAACAACAACTCTTAGGAGAAATGCGATGGGATCTGTAATGTCACAGAATAATAGAAATGCAGGACTGGAAGGTATCTCAAGAGGTCATCTAGTCCAGGGGTTCTCACAATGAATTTTTTGGTGGCCTCAGAGCATGGCCACCAACTCTTGCTTAAGGCCACTCTGACAAACCAATCTCTCTGTCCCTGCCTCCCACAACCCTTCAATGAGAGCCCACCCTGGGGAAGGGGGTCAGGAACTCACTAGCAGCCTGTGGAGTTCCAGACTACCCATGCCCGGATGGGCAGGAGTGAGGAAGCTGCCCAGGGGAGCGCCCTGGGGACTGAACACCACAGCTGCCTCTACTGACAAGAGCTGCCTCTGGTGTCGCACTCTCTGGTCCCACGTGTCTCCAGAGGCGTTGCCTGGAGCTCCCAGGAAGGTTGTGTGGGGCAGGTCACTGATCTCTGCTGGCGGCACCAGCACAAACACCAAGGGGATGCATCTCACTGCCCTTGGTAACAACTAGTCAGGAGCAACAGCTTGGTACAGCAGGGAGGGGGCCACTGGTTTGCCCCCCATCTCTGCCCATGCTTTTGTGGCTGCCATGGCCACAAAAAAATCCGTTGGTGGCAACATTTGAGAAACACTGAGTCTATCCCCTGTGCTGAGGCAAGATTAAGTATAAGTCCCACAGAGGAGACAGGACCTTGGTCATTGTGATCTCATTGGAACAAATGTACAAATACTGTAGAAAATTAATGCTGTATAGTTATTCTAAACCTATTGATCACAGGTGAGTGACGCCTTTGGTGTTCAACCCAGATCAGTAAAGGGTTGCATCACCATCTGTCCTGCAACTCTGGGTGACTTCAATGCTATGCTGCTGTGGCTCACAGTCCTGACACCAGCAGCCAGCCTACAAACATTGAGGTCACACCCTGGCTTACACCACCCAGTTACTTTTTGCAGTGATCCCAACACCCTCCCACTTCTGAATTTCCCCAAAATTGTCTGCTACTGGGACAATCTGCTGAGGTTCCCAGAATTGTGAGTTACTGCGTTACCTCTCTCAGCCTGAACAAGTGAGAGTTTTGCTACTGTTTAGCTGTGTGACAATTCCCTGAAACACTAGCTTGTCTGATTTATCAGCAAACTCCTCAGGCCTCTGCCAGTCGAAACCTTGCGTTGCAGGTAACAAACACTAAACCCCATTCCCAAGACATTTCTCTGCAGTGTTCAGCCCTTCCCTGGAACCACTGTTCCCTCTAAGCGGTGTGTGTGTGCGCATGTACACAGATCCGAAACACTGCGCGCACAAAAATTTGCACAGAAGCACAACAATTTGCACAGAAGACATTTTTTGCGCACATGGCCTGTCAAAAATTTTAGGGAACATTGCCTGGAACACTCACAGAACTTATCAAGTTTGCTGCTCCTTTAAAGAGGCAATACACTGCAGTTCATTAATTTAACTGGGGTTTGACAAACACTCATATCAATCACATCACTGCATTGGTTTATAGTAAAAGTAAAACAAATTTATTTAACAAAAGGACATAGGATTAAGTGGTACCAAGTATAAGGAACGAAGACAGAAAGGGTTACAAGCAAACAAAAGTAAAATATGTTTCTAAGACTAAAACTTAATTTCAGCAAGTTACAACCTTTGCCTAAGCAGGTTTCTCACCTCAACTCACTTTCCAGAGACTTCAGCCCCCTTGGTTAAAGGATCCAATGTTCTGTGATTCAAGAGCTCTGGCCCCTTTAATCCCGCAAGTGATGGATACTAAAATGGCATTCTGTTCTGCTTATATCTCCCTGTTACAAGAAGCAGGAAGTCTCCCTGGGAGTGCAGTCACCATCCCCCATAGACTTAAGTATTCATCCTCCTCCACTGGCTCTCCTGATGGTTTTGCTTACCTTGCACACAGATGTGCTTTTCTTTGTCTTTGATCACACCTTGCCTAATTTATATTCCCTTGTCTGGAACAGGCATGGCTTAGGCACTGCTTGCTAAATATATTTTAAGAACATATGTGCAGCACATATCTATAAAGTCTCGTGGGTTTACCATCTATATTAATGATTAGTGAGTTATTAGTTTTCCAGAGATACATTACATGCCATCTCTTGGACGTATATCTTGATGTCAGTGAGCTGGGATACACGGACTATGTCAGGCCTGAGAAGAGCTGCTGACACAGAGTAATGAGCCACCAATGGGGGGCTGTGTCACTAGGTGAACAAATGCACAGATCTGTATGCATAATATAGCCTTGCATAGTGCAGACATACTTGTAATCACCATAAACCAAACTTCTTAAAAGCAGACAGAATGTGACCGTTTTGGATAGAGAGATGACACCTGAATACTCTGCTATCTTTTTGCTTTGTCTCAGAAGCATCTGAAATTCTACTTTAAGACTTTTCCACATGCTGGTTTCTGTAAATCACCCATCTCTTTTGGAGTGCTAAGGTGAGGTAAAAATTCTGTGCTCACTTAAAGCTTTTTATTTCTCTTGTAACATGGACATACTGGAGAGCAGATTAACTGGGGGAAGGGGGAAGGAAGGGAAAAGGGGGAAGAGAGAGCGAGCAAATGGTATTACCAGTGACCTAATTCTTCCTCTTAGAGAAAGAAAGGGGGAAGAAAGCCTCTTGTGATATCTAAGGGGGAACTTGCCTTGTAAACTAGCCTCCTGCATGAAACAGAAACAAGAATGTCACTGGTTGATCCAGAGGGGCAACCAAAAGCAAGGAAGAGCTTAACAGACCTGGTATTTTCATTTCAGTGCAGCAACAGGTATTATGCTAAGGTCCTGTCTACACTACAGAAATAACTGCACAGATGAGGAAAACTAGTGCATTCAAAGATCCTTTGGCCATAACTATAAAACATTTTTGTGCTATATATTTAATGTGTATCAAGTTTTATAAGCTACAGACTTGTGTTTTATAAAAGGGATCATCACTCTGTTACAGCATTCTCTCTCTCTAAGGTTTCTATACTTACACCTAAGTACCATACATTAAACCCCGCTCAGTCTGCCCCATTAGTACACCTAGTGTCATAGTAACCCAGTATTTCAAGATGTGAATCATTTTTACTCTATACTATAAGTGCCAATTATAACACTACTAGACTCTTTTATCTGAGCACTTTAGGAAGGTGGCTCACCAGAATCATCCTCTTTTTACACAGAGAGGTCATGTGACTTACCCAAAGTCATAAAGTCAGTCAGTCAAGAACAGAACTCAAGTCTCCAGATTCCAGCCTCTTGCTCAATCCACATTTGATACTAAAATGTATCATTTATCATAGCAGATCAGACAATCAGTCCATGGCGCCCAGTCTCCTGTCTCTAAATAGAGTTCAGTGAATAGTTTGTAACAGATCATTTATTAGATGAATTTAGCCTCATTTTCTGCATGCAGAACATCCAGGAGCAGATCATTATTTCCTTCGTATTATTTTTATTAAAAAATTATTCAATGGGCTTTTTTAGGTTTGTTTTTGTTTGGATTTTTTGTTAATTTTTTAAAGCTGCTTCAGTTGATCAGTTCTCTGTGAGTACTTCAAATTCGCTATTTGAGCTGTGACTGGTCAGATCCATTGCATGGTGTCATTTCTGCTCCCTGACTGGAGGAGCACACAAGCATGTCAGGGCCCAAACACTCTCACATGCAAATTTCACATTAAGTCTCCATGTGATTTTGATATTTGTATTCTGGGATTTGATTTACTTCATGCGAATAAAACTGAATGGCAAGAATATTCATGGGGCATGTATGCAAGAAGAATGTGAAGATGGTCTCAACTAGTTCTCTTTTAAAATTCCAGTGCCTTTTTTCTCTCTCTCTTTCATTATTCCCCCAGCTCTTTCTCCTGAGTGTCTGGTATCCAATGTTTCTGACAACATGGTGGTAGAGGCAGTTGCAGTGGGAGAAGAGAAATTTCTTCCTGACCCCTGCAGATTACCAGTTTATACCTTCGAAACATAAGATCTAATTCAATCCATCTAGCTAACCATTTCTACAACATCCATCATTATAGTACTGGATACTAATTTGACTGATTTAAACTTGGTAGCTTGAAATTGTATTTGATTTCACCAAAGGATTTTTTTTCCTTCATGTGTGTTCTCCAAAACCCATTAATTTTCATGTGCAATGGAAACACAGATTGAGATTTGAGGGCTATTTCTTCTACTTAACATGCAATCTTAAAGAAAAAAAAAAGTATACATTTAGCTCTGAAACCTGAAGTGTTCTTTGAGGGAAAACGAATACGTTTTAGCCTTAAAGGGATCACAGACTGCAATTATATAATTCTTGTTAACTGATGTTAAAGATAGGCTGGAAAGAATGTATGCTGAGGCCCTGTAATAAAATGAGCTCCTTTACTCCTTTCAAATGTTTGCAAGCCTTGGAGGTTATCCAAAGGTCGAATACAGGAAAAGTCTTGGTGAACAGAAAACATAATCATGAGTTTTTTTAATATGAGCCCTTTCTGTAATAAAATAAAATTATTGTAAGGGAGGGGAGGGCTAGCTCCGTCTCCTTAGATCTAGGGCCAGGGGGGCTGAGCTTTAATCAAATGCTGCTGTTCTATACCCCTCCCCCAGCTGAGCCTGTTGCTTAAAGTAGAGAGAACCCAGTTTAGGTGTGTCAGGGTGTGATGCAAAAGTACCAGCAAAGGAATGACTTAGGTTGCAGCAGTATTCTATAAAGGTGCAAAGACAAGAGTCTGGAATTGCACCCCCTTGGGTTCACTGCAGAATAGGGCAGGCACTCCAAAAAAAGAAATAAATACAGTATATGGTTCTTCATCATTGGCTAACTCAGCCAAAGAAAGACAGAACAATACTACCCTCTGTTTATATTACGCTTTTTGTTCTGAAGGATCCAAAATCACTTTCTAGAGCAGATAAAGGAGAATCAGTCACCTGCCACTGAAATGCAGCTGCTTCTGGAGTGGAATGAAACCACTGTTTAATTTCTCACAGGAACCTAAACAACAGTGCTAGAATGGAAGTGAAACAATATGGAGAATACCACATCCAACTGCAACTACCGTACAGGGGAATTTGGAGAGGCACATTATAATTACCCAGATTGAAATTTGGGAGAATACGAGGGTAGCAATCTCTACTTTTGCAAAAGTGCTGAGAGTTCTTTAGTGGTCTCAGACAGAAATACCAGGATGAGTTTTGCTCTCAATAAAGCACTCTCCATCTCACTTAACCCTCAGTCATTTATTATGAAGGCTATGCCACATGACCTAAGCCTCACAGATCCACAAAGACAAGGGCTTCCCCATGTCTTCATTGACCAAAAAACAGATCTTCCAATATGTGGAAGTCTCCCTTCGCTCACTCAGAATATGAATCTGGCGTAATGAGCAATGTGGCAGCAGTGCTGGATTAAACAGCATTAAAGAACACATATAGATCCTGCAATCTGAAGGCTACCCAGCACTGTGGAGAAGGTGCTCCTCCCCAACCCAATTTCTTCCTGAGCTGCTCTCCTTCCTTGACTCATGCATTTCCCCCCCCTCCTCTCCCCATCATCATCATGTCCAAGGGAAAGAGCCCGCCCCTTCAGATTACTGGGCAGAATTACGAAACAAACAAACAAACAAACAGGGCCTCACATTTCACTCCTCCCAAGCAAAAACTTTCCTCCCTGCCACAGCCAGAGGCAGCCCAGGCTGGCCGGAGCTCCGAGTACTCCCAACCCCCACAGCCAGAGGAGCCTCGGGGAGGCTGGAGCTGCCCCAACCCTGCCGCGCCTCCCCTCCTGAGACCCCCAAAGTGCCCCACAGGAAAAGCCCTTGTCTCTTCCCAAAGAACCTGAGCTTTTTATATGTGCCATACAGGTTCCTGAGCGGTTGAGGAGGTGGTATGTGCTACTCAGCTTCCTGGGTTCGTCAGTAATCGCCCTGGAGTTCAGGGAGATTGTGATGAACCCAGGAAGCTGAGTAGCACATACAACCTCCTGAGCCGCTCCGGAACCTGCATGGAGTATAATAGTAAGCTAAAACTTTCCCCATGCCAACTACCAAAACCTGCACCTGGGTGTCCGCCTGCAGCGCCTGCACCAGGGGAGGTTTAGCCTCCCTGGCCTATTATACCCACCACCTAGTGCTGGGTAGATGCCAGTGCAGTGTGAACATGTGGCTAAATCTTGCTTGCCTGGGCCCTACAAGGAGTCCCACTGAAGTCAGACAAGCAGGATCAAGTCTATATTGCATATATTCACTTTAACATCAAGTCACTGTGCATTAATTCACCCCACTAACTTGGGGTGCAACTGTCATCAATGTGTTGTCCAGCACCAACAACGCCCTCTTCTCTCCCATTTCCAGAAACAGTGTTTGGGGGTCCAGGTTTTTCGCCCTGCAGGACAGACAAGCCTTCCAAACGCTTAATAAAATTACTACACTTGAAAAACAGTGCATTTTTATTATTTTAACTTTTTCAACGAGGACCCACGCTCTTTCTGTAAGGATGTGATTCGTGTCCTACCACATTCAAACAGCAATTGGACTGGATATTGCTTTTAGACAGTGTTCTCTTTCCGATGGTATTACACGAACTGCAGTTTATTTCATTTCACGTCGCCTTCATTCAGCTCTTTCTCCTCTTCTTTCTGCATGGGGTTCCTCCGCTTTAATCTTGCACTCCTCCTTCTGTGTTTTAGCTGAAAATTCATCAGAAAATTCAGTTAAATCGTGCCCTTGAGAATTCAAACTTTTCCCCATTCAGGTCCTAATCCAGGACAGCACCTCGCTAGCATGTCCTTAAATCCCACTGACTTCTAGGATACTTAAGCACATGCTTAAAATCAAGCATGTGCCAAATTGCCCATCCTGAATAGAGATATTTGCCTGTATTGGGGCCTCAGATAATAGGGGATAGCCAATAGAGTGGACATGTACTCTGAATGGCTTGTGGAATGACAGACAAGGAAGCACCAAAAGCCAGATTTTCAAAAGTGGTCAGCTTCTGCAACCGAGGATGGATTCTCCAAAGAGTTCAGCTCCCATTTAGGTAATAAAATAAGTGGCAAGATTTTCAGATGAACTCAACAGGTTGGGTGGGAGGGCTTTGATAAGTCTGACCATGACTTATCCAGAAGGAGCTGCTGAGCACTTTTGAAAATCTAGCCTGCTGAGTGCTGAGCCCTGGCAAATCTGGCCTCCAAGTCCCTTGGAAAATCTGTCTCCACAGCATCAACTTTACAAGTCAGGCTCAAAAAGTAGTTTTTGCACCCTCAGCGAGCTCACAGACGACAAAGGGTTTTGCTGAAACTTAAAAGAAAAATTCACCTTGGGGCAAACATCACGCCTGGGCATTTTCTGACCCCAAAACGTGAATGTCTAAAAACGTGATGAACGTGTGGACAGAGGTGGCTGTCGTGGAGAGTACTCTGCATCCTTAACTCGAATGGATGGGATTAAATGACTGCCATAATGAGTGAAAAACTCATAGGAGAAAGAGAGGGAACAAGATGGGAAAGGAAGGGAAATCCTAAGCAGCAATTTTAGTGAACTTCAAACTTTCCAAAGGAAATGATTCTCCCCTGGCTTGAGGCTAAGCATGAACATGTTCATACCAGCTGAGTATTTAAGGTGCATTTGGAAGGCAAGTTTAGAAGACTAGATTTATTCTTAATAATGGAGCCATGCCCTCCCACCCATATTGCTGGACACCAGCCAGGCAAAGAGTCTGTGAGCCTATGATTATAAAAAAAAAGGGGGGGGGGAGGCACCATATACATCCACTTGACATTCATCCAAGCTAGAGACCCATGTTGCTATGATTGCTACCTCTGCTGCTGCTGACTGCAGCACCTTGGCTACTTCTGCTTTTGCCACCCTCTCTGCTGCTTTGGCTACTGACTTCAGATCTACTTGTGTTTTCACTGCTGCTGCAGCTGCTGCTCCCTCTGGGGCTGCTGCTCCCTCTGGGGCTTCCACCGCTGCTGCTGCAGCTGCTGCTCCCTCTGGGGCTTCCACTGCTGCTGCTGCTCCCTCTGGGGCTTCCACCGCTGCTGCTGCTCCCTCTGGGGCTTCCACCGCTGCTGCTGCAGCTACTGCTCCCTCTGGGGCTTCCACCGCTGCTGCTGCTCCCTCTGGGGCTTCCACCGCTGCTGCTGCAGCTGCTGCTCCCTCTGGGGCTTCCACTGCTGCTGCTGCTCCCTCTGGGGCTTCCACCGCTGCTGCTGCAGCTACTGCTCCCTCTGGGGCTTCCACCGCTGCTGCTGCTCCCTCTGGGGCTTCCACCGCTGCTGCTGCAGCTGCTGCTCCCTCTGGGGCTTCCACCGCTGCTGCTGCTCCCTCTGGGGCTTCCACCGCTGCTGCTTCCATGCCTGCTGGAGCTGCTGGTGGTGCTGCTGTTTCCAGTGTAACCAAGTGACTATTCAGCAAAATGCAGCTCCCGGAGGACAGTACAGGCCTGCAGAATCCGAAGGATGGCTCTGAACCTTTTGGCAAAATATGCAACCACAAAAAAATATAATAATCATGGTACTACGTTCAAGGCCATTGCCTGTCATCATAGCAAACAGCTGAGTGCGGGGAAGGGGGACATGGAACCATGTTAGCTGGAGGGATAGCCAGACTCAGAGGTTCAGAGCGTCTACCTGACAACACAGCTTCAGTTCTCAAATTCCAGCATTATTGCTACACAGATCAGAGTCACTTAGGATTTGGGACTTGATCTCAGTCCAGTAGC
Organism: Lepidochelys olivacea; assembly: GCF_965140295.1. Taxonomy (NCBI): domain Eukaryota; kingdom Metazoa; phylum Chordata; order Testudines; family Cheloniidae; genus Lepidochelys; species Lepidochelys olivacea. The sequence goes on along the minus strand of NC_140417.1, from coordinate 23,689,567 downwards.
ACAACCATTTACCAGATTTTTTTCAGTATTTTCATGTGAGGCGGCTTGGGAAGCAGAGAGAGAGAGAGAGAGAGACAGAAATGAAGGGAAGACTAGCTCGTTTCCAAAATCTGTTTGCTCAGTATCACAGCAAAAAAATCTCCCTGACCAGCAATCCAGTATGAGACATGGGAACACAGAAACTGAAACGTGTGTTTTTCCCAAACTGTCAGACCCTTCTGTGTGTGAAGAGATGCCAAAAGATTTCCCCCATAGGCAGGAAAAGTCAGCCACAAGTCAAGCAGTCATTGTATAGTCTTTGCCCCAAATTTCTGCCGAGGCACTTCACTCCTGGCCCACAACACCCCTTGCTGTTCCAATACTGGGCTCCCTGCACAGTTCTGCCAACGCAGTCCTGCAGGATACTTTTAAGATATGCTGCTATTGGACTATGCCTTGGACTAGGATATTCCTTCTGGTGGCACTGGAAAATCATCAGCCCATATGTAAGGGGTTTTGACAATCAAACGACATTATTGGTAAAAATCTGTAACAGTGTAATACACACAAAACTGACATTGGCAGACATGAGTAGGCAGTTCCTGTTTCAAGCTTACCTTCTCTTCTTCAGGTTTCTTTTCCTCGGCTATATCCAAACTATTGCATCTGACCTGTTGGAAAGGTCAGGTATCATGTCAGCTTGTGACTAAAGGCGTCCAATCCACATAAAACATACTTATTTTTCATTATAGTACGAACATGTTGTCCCAATAACAACATACATTGAAAATATAATTTCTCTGAGGGTGCTGCAATCTAACTACCAGTTACAGGAGCTGGTTTCTGCAATACAGTTAACAGTCCTTTTCAGGAATGCTAAATCCAGTCCAGGACATAGGGAGGACCTGTGTGGTGATGCTAAATGGCACAAGGTGTGTTTAGTTAATATGCAAGTTAAAGAGTCAGAGGGAGCCACGGGACCTGTCAGTGCCCAGCAGCCTAAATAAAGAATCACTATTATATTCATTACAAACAAGCCCTATCTACTCTCCACCATGGAGGACACTGCAGCCACTAGACCAGCAACAACAAACAGACACCTAGTTTTTTATTTTTAAAAGAGCTCTTTCCAAGAGCATGTGATCTATCACAGCAGTTCATATATAGGACTCCTGGGTCCTATTCCTGGCCCTGCCACAGACTCCCTATGTGACCTTGGACAAATCACTTCCCCTCTTCCGGCCTCAGTTTCCCCATCTGTAAAATGGAAATAATGATACAGGGTAAATTCATTAATATTCACAGACCCTTTGAAATACTGGCATGAAAAGTGGTCCAGAAAGGAAAGCATTATTATTTTCTCTATGTGCATTTTTCTACCACAGACTATAGTGTGTATCTATATTTATTCTAAAAAGCAAATGGCAAGTGTTTGGTTGCAAAATTTTAGGTAAATTGCTTTGTCAAAAAATGATTGTCTTACAGGGATCATCTTAAGGGAAAAATCCAGCAAACAACAGGGGTAGAAAAAAATCTGGTTTTCCATTTGTGAAACGTCTGTAGCAGACCGCCCCGACAGTGGTACGACCAGCATCACAGAACTTGGACTCCAACACGAGCAGAGACTTTTCACCAGTACCCTGAAGCTAACAACCCAACACTTGTGGAAACTGGTCAGGACAGTAATTTTATGTCTCATTTGACAGGGCGATGGCGGAGACGGACACAACAATCACTCCCAAACAGTAGCCAAGTAAGACTCAACAGACATTCTGACAGACTGTGGGATTTCCAATGCTAGCACACTCAGGATACTGCAGGAAGGACAGTGCCGGCCAGTCCCAGCTCAGGCACACTTCAAATATCATTACCCAGGGAGTCTTGCAGCATTTTGCATTATGAAATGGCGATGACATGATCACTCAGTGCCATTTAGCAGAGTGAACTAGAGAAGAAAACAAAAACAAGGCTAAAGAAACCATGAAAGAAAGGGTCGGGGGCTAAGACCCAGGTACCGGAGAAGAAAATAGAGAAGGTGAAAAGTACAGGAAAGAAAGAAAGAAAAATAAAGGAACAGGAGGAGACAGAGAGGTGGAGAAAGATTTAGGATAACATACAAGAAAGGGAGAGAAAAAGCAGGAAAAGAGAAAGAGAAAATCACCACAGGAGACAGAGACAGTCATGCTTAGGCTATGTGTACGCTGCAATCCAAGATATGATTACAGCTTGGGCAGACATCCTTGTACTAGCTTTCCCCACACTAGTGCTAACAAAAATAGCCATGTAGATGTGCCGGCACAGGCTCCAGCAATGCCAGTAGGCACCCGGGTTCCGGGTGGACTCATACAACACGTGCTGCCACATCTTCATTGCTGCTTTTAGAAATCCGAGCGTGGGTAAAGCTAGGCAGGGCTGTCTACACAAACCACAGGCATAGCTTGGAGTGCAGCATACACACGCTCTGGGCTACACTCAAGAGCCGGTAGGAGACCCAAAGGGCAACAGCTGCCTGAATGAATCCTGCTGGATGTGTGTAAGTCACTCACTTACGATGTAACTGCCACTTTTAACAATCTACCTGAATATCTGCAACTGCTTCATTAAATTGTAGCCCTGTAGGTCTGCTGACAAGAACCTGCTTCTCTCCCCTTTGGTAATTACCCCGAAGGCTGTCATGCTCACTGGTCAAGAAACACCACAACAAGTAGCCTTTCATGCTGCAAGCTTTACCTTTGACCCTATCTGTTCACATGCAGCAGGTAAAGGAAGGCTGATGTCTACCTACCACCCCCCCCCCCCCAGCCACCATTACACTTTCCCACTGCCAAGACACACCCTCCCACCCCTCTCTCAGGGGGGTGAATATGAACTCATTAGACAGACAGTCCCCTGCAACACTGCAGAAGGAACGGGAAACGGCCCACTTCTCCCACTGCACACAGAGAAATAGGGTGAATGCCAACTGTGACTATTCCCAGCTGGTCTAGCTGTGACTGAACATGCTGAAAGGAAGAGAGAGATAGCCGGACTCTACATACACGAGGAGAGGAAGCTTGGCTTTGGGGTTAAGGGCCTGGACTGAGATTCAGGATACAGGTTTCCTGTGGAACCATGGGCAAATCATTTAATCTATACCTGTTTCCCACCTGTAACATAACTAATAATGGGTATGTCTACACTGCAATTAAAAACTCATGGCTGGCCTGTGCCAGCCATCTTGGGCTTATGGGGCTTGGGGTAAGAGACTATTTAATTGCAGCACAGACTGCAGGACTGAGATCCCATGGGTCCCGCAGGAGCGGGTAAAATGTACTTTGTTGCGGGTGGGATTGGGTGGCCAAAAATCCCCCAGACTTTGGTAATTTGCGGGAAAACATCATCTCTCATCAGTTTTTCATAAATAGAATTTCAGCAATGTAAAGCAAGTTTTTTCTTTTTTTTTAAATAAAGGATTTAATACTTGACTTTAAAAGGGGGATAGAAAGAGATTTGATGTCTATTATAACAGGAGTTAAAGTAATTTTTTTTACATGGTGTAAGCAAGATTTATTTTATTCTTTTAGTGATAAAATTTGTGTCTGAAGTCCATTTATATGTATAAAATATATTAACTGACCATGCCATTTGCGTTTCTTTGTTTTGCGGGAGGAATTGGTCTCTCTTGCGGGATTTGCAGGATTTAAGGTTTTTGCATATGGGAGCAGCATAAAAATGCAAGAAACAATGTGGGAGTGAGTATTGTGGGGTGGCACTGGAGTAGAATTTTAAAAATAGTACCATACAGGGCTCTAGTACAGATGTTTGGGTTTGGGTTGGAGCCCAGGCTCTAGGATCCTGTGAGGTGGGAGGGTCCCACAGCTTGGACTAGAGCCTAAGTGTCTACATGGCAATTAAACAGACCCTTAGCCCGAGCCCTGTGAGCCTGAGTCAGCTGGCACGGGACAGCAGTGGGTGTCTAATTATATCATATTGTTTTGCCCATGTTAAAAATCTTACAACTGTTTCATTGAGAAGCTCTAGGGCCTCAATGCTTCAGAGCAGGGGCTTGTAATTTGGCAGGGAGGTCACACTTGTTCAGGGTTGTGCCTTTTGCCATCCCTCTAAAATTCACCCAAATTTGGCCGAGTTGTAAGCCTCTGAAAAATCATAGTTCAAACATGCTCATTGGAGATTTGAGAGAGCTTGGAGCTAAATTCTCTTCTGAGTGCTTGACTTTGCAACCTTAATGTTCTTTTAATATAGGTTTTTAAATGTAATTTATAAAAACGATAGCCAGTGATCTTTAGTGACATCTAAACCTGTCCCAGGTTTCTTTCCAGAGTTTGGAGACAAACAAAAGCCTTAGAGAAATGATATATTACGACATGCACACATTTAACCACTGCATGGCAAACTCTGCTGATGGGGTTAATTCATTTCAAAAGTAGGCTGTTAGTCATCAGAAACAAGGAGGAGATTCATGCAGTTGCAGAGCATGGCTGGTTCAAGCAATGAATATGAGTGAAAGGCTCAAGATTCAGCAAGCAAACTTCTCTCCTGCCCCAAATTCCTATGAAATGCCAGATAAGAAGGGTCGTCCATATGCCCCAGGCAGAGCTCTACTAGGATTGGTATCATCCCCGCCCTAGCATCTAGGCCCAGCTGACAGCCACAACATTAGGACTTTAACAGTGTAGAAAGCAGAGCAAGGTAGGAGAAATACAGCAGAGGTGGCAAGTTAGTACTGTTGCTGCTTTGAGACTAGAAATTTTGACCCACCAGACATTCTCTTCTATATTCACGTCCAAGCTGTTATTACTCAACTCAGTCATAGAGTCTGGGTCATTAAACAATACCGACAAGAATGCTGTGGAGAACTCTAGCTGCCTATCATCATATCACTAAATTACATTTTTGATCTCTGTGGTCAGAAATATCTGATTGATATCACACTTTAATAGCTCCCAAAGAACCGTAAAAAAGTTACCACAATGCTTATGGTAGAGCTTCTGAAAAGCCAAGGCAATCATTGACAAAAACAGAACTTGGAAAACTTCTAATTAACAAGAGGGTCCTCTGTAACATGTGACCTCCCACACATGACAACTACCCAAGTGACAGACAGATTTTTACCTCCAAGATGAAGATTTCTATCCACAAATCTGACAACAGAAGGATGGAAATGTATGTCACTTGTTGATCTTCCCATGGGAGCCTGCAGAGAGGAAAAAGAAAGAAAAGGTCAGGCTGAAGCGTGTGTGGCTGTCTGCTCTGAGGATGTACCCCATGTGTAACAGAGAGCTTCCTTCTTAGTGTGCCCCCCCACACACACACTTCATCAGGAGTCCTCCTTTCCTGCTCCTATGAAGCAGGATATGTCCATAAGTCTGGACATGCAGACGCATAGCAAGTCCAGAAACACACAAAGGATGACCAGGAGTAATAGGAGAAGGTTCTGAATTCAAAATGCTCTTCCTTCTCTCTACTACTAAAACCAGATAACCAGTGGAATTCAGCACACCTAAATGGGGACCCCATAAAGGGCACATATCCTTCAGAAGGCGCAGAAGGGACCTTTCTTATAAAACTCTGTCACAGTCCAGCCCTCTCCCAAAACAACGCCTATAAATTATCTGATGGGGTATTTTTTATTTGCTAATCTCCAGAAAAATGGGATGAAAACAAAGTATTCTGACTCCTTATGCGGCTGAGACCAAAATGGTAAAGAGTAGTATAATTATGATGAAGGGAAATCAAGACAGGGCGTACATATGACAAGAAATTGCAAAAGCGGAACAATTTCACTTAGAAAAATGGAGAGTTAGAGGGGCTTTGACAGTGGTCTTACTGAAAACAGATCAGATCTTTTGTGTAACAGACACACGATAAGAAAAAGGGGTCACAATCAATGAAACTAAAGACAGGGAAATTTAGAACAAATTGAAAGGGCAGAAAAGCTGACTCCTGTTAAGGATCATTTAAAGAGCTCCCATTATGATTGTTTATGTAAATGATCTCTACCATCCGGGCCCATAAAACAGGGAACTATCTAAGAGTATGTTTACACTGGCAGAGTTACAGCACCACTCAGAGAGCACTGAAGGGAAACCACTGTTGTGTGTTCACACTGTCAGCTGCCTGCGCAATAGGGTGTTCATACTTGCGGCACTTGCAGTGGTATTCGGAGCGGTGCACTCTGGGCAGCTATCCCACAGAGCATCTCTTCCTTTTCTGCTGCTAAGAGTTGTGGGAAGACGGAGGGGATTGCGGGGCATCCTGGGTCCTGTCCCAATGCCCTGTGTCGCATCCCAGCAATCCCTGTGTTTCCGTCCATATTTGGTGCCATCTTTCAATGGTTTGTGTACTGTGCGCTCTGCCTCTTCGGTCTGCAGGAATGGATCCCGCACTGTTACCAATATGCTGCTCACTCTCACCAATAAGTCACGAGTGGCAGTGGAGTTATTCCTTAAACTACAAAGGCAAGAGGAGTGCGAAATTGATCTCACCATGCGTAGTAATTACAACCTGAGATTGCTTGCAGCATTCACGGAGATGCTGACCACAGTGGAATGCCACTTTTGGGCTCGGGGAAACAAGCACTGAGTGGTGGGATCACATTATCATGCACGTCTGGGATGATGAGCAGTGGCTGCAGAACTTTCAGATGAGGAAAGCCACTTTCATGGGACTGTGTGATGAGCTCGCCCCAGCCCTGTGGCGCAAGGACACAAGAATGAGAGCTGCATTGGAGAAGCGCGTGGCGATTGCACTGTGGAAGCTGGCTATTCCAAACTGCTACCGATCAGTCGCTAACCAGTTCGGAGTGGGAAAGTCAACCATTGGACGCGTGTTGATGGAAGTGTGCAGGGCCATTAATCACATCCTGCTCCAAAAGATCATAACTCTTGGCAACGTGCATGACATTGTGGGTGGCTTTCCTAACTGCGGAGGGGCAACAGATGGCACGCATATTCCAATTCTGGCACCAGACCACCTAGCCACTGAGTACATTAATCAGAAGGGCTATTTCTCAATGGTTCTCCAGGCGTTTGTGGATCATGTGGCCATTTCACGGACATTAACGCAGGCTGGTTTGGAAAGGTGCGTGACGCATGCATCTTTCGGAACACTAGCCTGTTCAGGAAGCTGCAAGCCGGGACTTTCTTCCTGGACCAGAAGATCACCGTAGGGGAAGTCAAAATGCCCATTATGATCCTGGGAGACCCCACCTACCCCTTAATGCCGTGGCTTATGAAGCCATATATGGGGCACCTTGACAGCAGCAAGGAGTGGTTCAACAACAGGCTGAGCAAGTGCAGAATGGCTGTTGAGTGTGCTTTTGGCCCTTTAACGGCCCACTGGTGCTGCCTCTATGGGAGGCTGGACCTGGCCAATGACAATTTTCCTGTGCTTATAGCCGCGTGCTGTACACTCCATAATATTTGTGAAGGGAAGGGTGAAAGCTTCACTCAGAGCTGGACCACTGAGGCTCAGCACTTGGAGGCTGAATTTTAACAGCCAGAGACCAGGACTATTAGAGGGGCACTGTGCTGGGCCATAAGGATCAGGGATGCGTTGAGGCAGCAATTTGAAGCGGAAAGCCACTAATATTTGTTGCTATGCTCGGGACTGCAGTGATTGTAATGCTAGGAGGTGTTTGTGATTGGTGCAGACAATGCACTCTGAAGGTGTAAGAAATTTGCCTGTTGCTTTGCAGGGCTATGTTTGCTTTCAGTTAATGGAATAAAGATTGCTTTCAAACCAAAACAATTATTAAAAAAACAACCACCGGGGGAGAGAGACAAACAAAAAACACATCAGCATGGAGGGGAATGGGGGAAAGGAGGGTCGTAGGAGGAGGTGGGGTCCCGGGACTGTTAAAGATTTGCGTATGTCCAGCTATAATATCCAACCTTCTCCTTTGGCGTACAGTGCAGTAGAGTTCAAACCGATGACCAGAGAGGTGAGAACAGGCATTGTGGCACACCTCACAGCGCTGTAAGCGACCAGAGTGTCTACACTGGTACCGTGTCTCCCATTGGGGTGGTTTTCTGCACACTAAGTGGCTTGGCAGTACGTACACCTCGGGAGTTACAATGCAGAAAGCTGCTTTACTGCGCAGAAACTTGCCAGTGTAGACAAGGCCTAAATCAGATACATGCATGAGTTCAAAATCTCCATTCTGTTAGGACAAAGCCTACCTTGTCAAGCATTTTAGAGCCATGGCTGGTCAGTCAGGTTAGAATTGGCTGCAACTGGCACTCCCAGAAATGCTGACATTCTTTTTGAGGGCCACTCATCTACACACTAAATATAATTTTGGTACCTATGGAAAGGAATCTGTCCAACGGTGTATCTGATGGGACTGTCATGCTCTGTCCTCTTATGCTTACATGTTTCTGTCCCTCAGATAACTGGTTTGATGGGTTTGCAACCTGTATTTCACTCATATAGTTTATTAATTCATAAGAACTTTCATTCTCTGGAGCATTTTAGGAATTCTGCAAACTTTTATAGTGCTTATAGCCTTGTCAGCCATAGAAGCCGATTATTAAACAAAATCACCTTACAGGAAAAACTTTGTTTAATATTTAAACACAAATGTTAAGCTGCAAAACTTTAATTTTTAAAATGATTGTTATACTAATAGTAGAGCCAGGACAGAAGCTGCTTTGTTCTGTTGGAAATCAGCCTCTCAGTGACGCTGTCCCAAGTGATGTAACTTGCTGAGCGATATGGCAGACACCATGACGTAGCTCCAAAACACCAACTAGTATTGAAAATTCTATTTACTAAAAGTCAAATCCCTGACACAATGCACAGCCCAACACTGCACTGGGATTCTACAGGTTCATGTTGGGGTGAAGGAAAGAAATCGCCCTGCCAGCAAATCACTCAGCAGGAGTAGCAGTACTCTGCAGCCTCGGAGCTGCAGTAGTCTCTGCAGCAGCTTTTGTGTCTGATCTTTGTCTATTTAGATTGTAAGCTCCTCAGGTCAGAGACAGTGTTTTGAAGTCAGTGGGAGTTTTGCCACCAACTTCAATGCAAGCAGGGTTGGACTGTATTTCATATGGCACCAAAGTCCATACACACAGTGCACAAGAAGAAAAAGACTGTTTTATCCATTCCCGAAATGCAGCCACCTCTGGAGGGGAATGTTATGCTTGTTTACCACAAACACTACACAACAGTTTAGGAGAAGTAGTAATGAACAACATGGCAAAACCCAACCCTGCTCATATTGTGGAAATTTTCATTTGTGAATCAATGAAAATAATGTGCCAAAATTGCTATGTATTTTATTCAATCAGCTCTTATAATTGAAAAATATAGAGCTAACTCAGGGCAGCCAAAATGTAATTGACACAGCTGCAATGTAATACATTCTTGCAGAAATTTTTGTGGGGTCTTCTTTAATCACTGCAAATGATCAGAGATTTATCGGGGAAGGAGGAAGCAAGCAAAGCAAAGCATTTCTGGGTTCATAAGGAAGCACTAATCCAAGACCTATAATCCAATGAGAAAGTGGATTATTTAAGGAAAAGCCTTTGTCTCTATAGTGAAAGTTTTCTCTACCCTTTGAGATAAGCCAATAAATTCAGAAGAAACATTAACAGCCTTGAAACTTTGCCAGAATCTATGATTTTCACATTAGTATTTTTCAGAAGATACAAAACAAAATGGTAATTTTTCTGTTCTTGCTCTGTTGCACTGCATAGATATTGCTGCACTTCACTTCCAGCCCAGGGCAAAACTTGGGATATACTAAAATCCCAAAGGAAAACCCACTCATGGTATTTCCAACACAAGCCAAAGAACAGTAAAACTCTCATAAGAAAGACAGTTCTCAGGAGATTCCCAGACCAAAGAACTCCAGATTAGTTTCCATAAGCCTCTGGATAAACATCTGAAATGCTTAAGATTCAGTAAGAAATTGGCCTTTTCTACTGCACCTCTCACACAGCCCCTTCATATGCTGCTTGTCTATTTAGGTTGTACAGTCTTGGGGGCAAGGACCATGAATTTATGCATTTGTGCAATGCCAGCACTATCAGACCTTGAGGCTGAGCCTTTTGGGCGCTGCTGTGATATAAATCTTAATCTGATGCCATGGGCCAGGACTAAACAATTGGACCTTCTTCCCCCATCAGTCTACACCAGTCCAGTCCGCTATAATATTGGTGTCAAATTCAGCAAACAGGCAAGTTTTAATACATGAACATTCATTAGACACAAGAGAAACACCTAACTAAGTCAAATTAGAACAAAAATGAAAAAAGTCTATGGAAAAAAAATCATCTGTATATCACTCCTTTTCCACCTCTTAACTACAGCATGTTGGTCCATCCAACCATACACTGCATCTCTAAATTAGAGACAGCCTAAATAAACATTGCTATTGAGGAAGGCAGCCCAGAAAGGGTCCCATCAGAGGGATCTGTTTTATGCTAATCCTAGTTTGACAAAAAAAAAATAATAATAATAATCCCTGTGGAGACAAAATGGGTTTGGGCATTCTAAAGCTGAGCTAAAATCCCACTCTTCCCCCCCTTGTATAAAGCGAGCAGTCTCACAAAGAATCAAACCGTAGATTATCTTCAGGGTTATTGTGATTCGACTATGAGCTTTCTCGTTAGCCTGCCAATGGGGAAGGAGAGGGAGAAAGCGTTCGGAATCAGGCTGTTATCATTTATACCACATTACAATCCAAAATGAAAAAATGACTTGCTCCAGATTTGATAGAATAAAGCATCTTGAGATGCAATAGAAGTACCCAATTTTCAATAAAGATATTAAACCTAAGCTTCAAAAAAACGGGAATAATTACATCGTTTTTTGCTTTGAGTTTTAATGTTAAAAGTGTCAATTTATAAAACTAGGTGAACAGCCACAATTCATATGCAGACTGCAGCTAATTAGGCCCCCTTTGATCCTTTATTTTGCCTGGAAGCTTATTTAACAACTTTACACAAAACTCAAGGTTTTGGCACACTTGTGGACTGGGGGAGGGAAGGAGGGCTCAGCAGGGCATAATTCGTTATGCTGTTTGCTTAAGGTAGACATCTCATCATTTCCTAAACCATACAGTACCATCACCAAAACCAGCGAACACTTCCTAGCAGTGAGATCTGCTATTATTTGAGATCTTTGGATGGGAGGCCTTATAGAGATTTATTATAAATAATAATGCATTATTATTAATAGTATGATTTTCCATACACATGTTCTCAATCTGAATGATTTTAGATTAAGAAAACAAAGAACTAATGCCAAGTCTTCAGAAAAGCTCAGAGTGTATAGGTCTCCTCTGGAACAGGCTGCCTCTAAGAACAAACTGGCTGCAGACTCTGCCCAGTGGCAGCATTCTTAGAATGTAAAGGTGCAGTGTAGAAAGAAGAAAAGCGTTGCAGTTTCATAGATTTCACTTAGATTGTAGTGTAGTCTTCCAAATGAAGAGGTGGAAGCCCTCTCACTTTGGACACCTAATACTAAACTATCAAATAAAGTGTGGGGGACAAATTCTGTTCTGTTTCACCATGCAAATCTGGAATAACTCCAAGAAAAATGATAGCTTTACTCTGGATTTACACTGAAGTAAAAGTGTAAAATTTGGCTTTAGTGGGCTAGATAGGATGGGACCCCATAGGACTTTTCCACCTGTAATTTTGTGGCTATACTATATCACACCATCTTTTTTCTTTCCACGATGGGGTCCTCCAAGACCTGCCTCAGACACCTCAAGGTCTCCCATCACCCTACTCCGAATTTCCCCCTTTGTTCTCTCTGGCCACACAGACACACACACTGCTCCTGAACTGAGATTTGTAGCAGGAGAGACAGGATTGACAGTCATGAGCTCCTGTTTCTGGCGTTCTAGGAGACTCGCCACAGCAGCAGTAGGGAGCAGAATCATCAGGCACAATGGATGTACAGTGGTCTGGCTCCCACAAACACATCTGGAGGGCCAGTGGAGCCAGAGTGATTCAAGGGCAACGGTCTCAACTAATGAAAGCAGCTGTTAGTTGAGTTGACTCCTGGGCTGAGTACAGGTTTTTTTAATGTCTTACTTCATCACTGAGAATGAAATGTGGGGTGAAAACGATGAGATTACACAAATATTAGCTGCTATGTTGCAACAATAAGATGCTTACAAGAAAGGAGAATTTCAAAAGAGATTGGAGTTCCTGGGAATTGCAACTGGCAGAAACTCTTTTCTTTTAGCCAAGGCTCATCTACAAGTCACACAGTTAGATGTTGCCAGAGACCAATCCAACTGGGACGAAAACCCCATCCACCCATCCGCTAGACCACTAGTGTGTCACAACTGTGAATTCTGTGTAAAATTGCCCACACCAAAGACTTCCAGATGAGCAGGCAAAGGGTGCCGATAGATATGGAATTGCACCCAGGTATGTTAAAGCATAAGCCTGAGAGTCTGGACTCCTGGACTCTTAGCTGTTGACTTTCAGTGTCGGGGGAGGAGGATACTCACAGGCTCTGACTTACTGTGTGATCATGGGGCATTCATTCAGGTCCAGATTTTACAGATATTTAGGAGTTGCTCCACTCAGCAATGCAAGCCCTACGTGATTTAGGAGCCTAAGTCATTTTCCAAAGTAACTTAGGCACATAGAAGCCTAAGTCTCATTGAAATCCAATGAGAATTAGGCTCCTAAATGCCTAAGTCATTTTGAAATGAGGTTCCCAAGTCACTTAGCTGTTGTAATTCTGAGCAGAGCAAGACTTAAATACCTTTAAAAGTCTGGGCTCAAGCATCTCTGAGTCTTTGTTTCTATAAAAGTGAGGAGAGACATGCCTGCATCACAGGAAGGAGGGGGGACTGAGGATTAGGTTTAATGCATTAATGTCTGTAAAGCACTTTGAGAGCCTTTGATTAAGGTGCTAGAGCAAGGCAGCGTTATTGTTAAGGAGCTGTTGCCTCAGCCTGAGCCTAAGAACTGTAAGTAGAGAGAGAGCCCAAATCCTCATCCTTCTTCCCTCTTTGGAACAGAAAGGGAGGTGCTAACCCCCTCCCGATCCAACCCAATTGAAAATAAGACCACTCCCACTTCTCTTGGCCACTACAAGTCTTCTGCCCCCACCCACCTTCTTTGACCCTAGAGACTCTCTCAGTATTGCCGAACTGAGCATGCAAAAATTCACACCACCTTTTGCTTGGGCTGCAGCATCAACCGAGGCCCACCTCTGCTGCTTCCTAGATTGAGGGAGGGAATCTTGGGGAGCAGCAGGGAGATTCCATGCATCAGTGGGAGGGACAAGTTGGGACTCACTCCTTCCAAAAGTCTAGCTCTAGCAAATCTCTCTCCCTCTTCCCCAGCACAGTGCCCCCTATACAGTGAACCTATCGTTCTGAAGTTATAACACCTCTCAGGAATAGCCAATTAAATCTTGGAGTGTGTCAGTGTCCCCATCCAAAGGGCCCAGTCCAAGAACAGAGATCCTTATCCAAACCACAGCCCATCCCCATCTCGGGTCTTTGCTCACCTCCCCTCTCCTACAACATGAATGTTTTCATTTTAACCCTATCTATAATCCCATCGGGTGTATAACATTTTATAATTTATCATTCAGATACTGAACAACAACTCTCAGCCACCATTCATCTCTCACAAGTTCCACATGTCCAAACAGAGTAATCCTCTCACCTTCCAGAGCTCCAGTCCCCGGCTTGTACATTGCCCTGGCTTTCTAGACACCCCCAGTTCCAGGCTACACAATATTCTGCCTTTCCAGAGCCCCTGTCCTATTCTGTGCAACCCTCTGACCTTCCAGACATCCTAGTTCCTCTCCTGGAATCTTTCAAAAAATTGATCTTCCTCACCCCTATCAGAAGCTGTCCTGCCTTGTTATTTTACTGCCTTTCTTCTTGTCTTCTTCAGGTACATCTGTTAAATCAGTCTTCACCAGGAAGAGCAGGAGGACGCAGAAAAGAAGGTACCTGTAAGAAGGTAGTAGAGTTATTTCGTCTCTTATGCTATGGATTACAATATTAATTATTTAAAAGCAACAATCAGTACAAGCCATTTATACAGCATGAGAGATAGTGGTGGCTACTTTAATTTATTCACCTTGTCATTTTCATATAGGTATTGCCCTCCAGATGCTGGCAGCTAAGCACTTTCACACAGCGATTCCGTTTTGTGAATAGAGTGAGACCCAAAAGTTCAGGTTAAATATGAGACAAGGTGGATGAGGTAATATCTTTTATTGCACCAGCTTCTGTTGGTGGAAGTGACAAACTTTTGAGCTTCACAGAGCACTTTCTCAGGTCTGGGGAAGGTAACCGGAGTGTTCAAGCTAATTACAAAGTGGAACAGATTGTTAAGTATAACACATTTGGAGGGGAGACCGCTGAAAATGGAGTGGGCAATTAACAGTCACAGGACAAAATAAGGGCAGCACACAACATGATGTGTAACAAATCATTCTTCTCAAATCTGCAAAGTAAAACCAGGCTATAATACAGCAGCTCTTCAATCCCATTCCTAAATCACCGTTCCCATGTAACCCACCCAAGAATCATTAACCACTCTGTCACAGTTCCTTTTGCCTCTGTTCCAAGGCCCCACTCTCCAGGCCTCGTAACAGAGAGTGCCAAGACTTTGAATCTCTCCTGTGAGTCTTCTCCTGCAACAGAATTCCCTACCTGTAAGTCCTACCCCTGCTCCTGAGATCCACTCTCCAGCATCAACCCTCTTGTGTTGGACTCAGCTTCTCCTAACCAGGGTGGTTCTTCCCTTTCCTCATAGGGGCCTCTGCACAAGCTCTCCTTTAGCTCAGCAAGGGTTCCCCAGCTCTGGCCAGTCCTTACCATTGAACTTTTACCCTTCTCAGTGATTCCCTGTACCAGTTCTCCTGTGCTGCTACTGCTTCTCCTTCTCCTCCGTGGGTCTCTCCTTTGCTCCTCAGGCAGCTCTCACCTGCCCTTCTCTATCTCTCTCAGTCCGTGCTCTCAGGCATCTCTGACTCACGAGCTCTCTCCCCTCTCTAGTGCCCAGGAGCCCTCTTATAAGATCAGCTGGAGTGAGTTGACAAGTTGCAGGTGCACTGGCCTCTTCCCTCTTAAAGGCCAGTGTCACCTGGTGGCAGGCTGGTAAATAGATTTTCCAAAAGACAGATGGAAAAACTGGGCACAGAGAGGTTGAGTGTGTTCCCCAAGATGTCATAGCAAGTCAACGGTGGAGGCCAGAAGAGAACCGAGGTCTCTTGACTTCCCGTCCAATGTTTTAGCCACAAAAGCATCCTTCCTTTCCTCCTTCTTTCTCAAGAGCCACCAATATTTCCATGGAACTCAGGTAATGGTTACTGGCTGGGAGCAGTAAGATGGTGATCAAGGTGCTGAAGATAAACACTGGAACTTGTGTATCCAAATAAAAGGCTATGAAATATTCTATTCCAGAAACAATTCCAAGGAATCACAAGGGCTCTGTTGGCTCAATTCCTTTTGTGCTTCTAACACAGAGGGAAACATTCTCAAATGCGTGTGTGGGTGTAAGTCAGGTGACTGCATTGATACATGTTGCTTGACACTTTTATATAAGTTAGTTTTTGTTGTGGGCTTTGTTTGTTTGTTAATTTACCAGTCTCAAAGGGAGACTGTCAAGGTTGGGAGACTCCAAACTTGACCTACTGTCTCTTTTTTCTCCTTTAAATCAATTTGCAAGATTCAAATAGCTATGTTTTGCCACTTAAAAATAAAATAATATATGTATTTTGAAAGTTAACCCCCCCAGTATCAGCTACTCAAAGTACATGCAACAACAAAATGATGTGTGCTGATCTACAGTCTGAAGCAACTCTACAATGGCAAGCTAGCTCCTGTGCATCCCAGCACACAACAAAACTTACAACCAATCAACAAAATCCCATTTAATACTTAACAATACTTTGCAATTCAATTGCACCTAAATCCAAATATCTTAAAGTACTTAATTATTAATTATGTCTCCTAATCCCTCTGTGGGATAGGTCTGTTTTACTGATGAGGAAACTGGGGAACAAGAGAGGTTAAGTGACTTACCTAAGGCCATATTGATACACTGCCTGACCAGGAGAAGAACTCAGCAGTCCTGACTCCCAGCCCCTCTCTCAGAGAACTAGACAATGATCCCCCCATTGCAATACATTGCATTTTGGTTTTTATCCATTAGTTGTGTCTGCTATTTCATCTGATTTTAAATAAATCTGTATAGTGCTTGTAGTCCCACTAATTGCCATCATATAAAGTAGAAAGGAAAACTGTCACTTCATTCATTTCCTCACCACCACCCTCAACCAATGCAGGGCCATAAACTACAATACATTCAATACAATGACTCTGTATTGAGGGATTCCACCATTTCCCTTGGGAGGCTATTTTGCAGTTTAATTGTATATCAGAAAGCATCTCCTTTTGCATTCTGGGTAGGAACCTCTGAACTCTGCTTTGCTGTTCTATAATGTGGTCTAGATGAGGGGTTCTCAAACTGGAGGTTGAGACCCCTCAGGGGGTCATGAGGTTATTATGTGGGGGGTTGCGAGCTGTCAGCCTCCACCCCAAACCCCACTTTGCCTCCAGCATTTATATTGGTGTTAAATATATTAAAAAGTGTTTTTAATTTATAAGAGCGGTTGCACTCAGAGGCTTGCTACGTGAAAGGGGTCACCAGTACAAAAGTTTGAGAATCACTGGTCTAGAGCGAGTCATTTTAACCTCCACACTCTCTCAAGCTGATATACAGTGAGGGAGTCTCAGGACACATTTATAGACCAATCACTGGGAATTAACTGGAAAAGCTGCACAAACACATGGATATTTGTTCATATAAGAAAAATGAATGGCAGCTGCCTATGGTACTGCAATCAGGGGCAGTCAAGAAAATGGGGAAACCACCATCTGTGAACACAGTTCCAGCACAGACACTAGCTGCAGCTGTAGTCTCTCACTCAGCCGATGCGGTTTGCTAACTGCTGGTGTAAATATAGTAACAGAGTTGCACATATGGCAGGCCACAGGGGCTGTTTAATTTTAGAAATCAAAACTATCAAGTAATTAAGTTAGTCATCCTTCCTCAATTCAGGACCAATACAACCAGTTCCAGAGGCAGTGGTCACAACCACTGTGGTTTGTTTGCGCGCGCGTGTGTGTAAGTAAGTGTAAGCAGCAACTGGCAGACACATGATTGTACTTTTCTGAGTCTAGTTTTTCAAATCAATACTGGACAAAACTAGACTTCTGAAGATGTACCTTTAATAGAAAATCTATGTCTGTGGGTCTGTACTATGAGAGTAGGTGTTTGAGATTCAGATCCAAGGCATTTCTGATATGAATAAAGTGTTACCAAAATGAAGGATGAAAAATGTTCTGCATCCGCTAGCCTTTTTACCTCCAGAGGCAAAGTGTATGTTCAGTTGTATCTTAGCTCAGCAAGTGAAAGGATTTTGGAAGCCTCAGCCTGGTTCCTTGTGAACATTTACCAACTTTGCAAAGTCACCGCACAATTCCTAATCTTTTTTTCAGGAGAGGCTTGGGACTAGCTGAAAAATCAGAGAACAGGTCAGGATAGAGGTGCACCAGCAGAGCTGCTTGGGCGTCCAGGACTGAAAAGCAGGTGTTGCTGGAGCTGAGAATTGAGGTATATTGGCAGAGCTGTCAGGATCCTGGGACTGGAATACGAGGTGCTGTTGCAGGTCAGACTTGAGGTGGATGAAACAGCTCTGTGTGTGGACACTGCACAGAACTTAACTACATGATACCTATCAGCAGCTAGTCTAGTTCTGCTGTGGTAAATGAGGATACTGGACCTTTCTACATTGATCTCAACACATCCTGCACACTTACAATAGAGACCTTGATGCCTCAAAGGATAAGCAGCTTTCTTCAGGGAGTTTATCCTGAGAATCAGCACCAGTTGCATCAGGAGGGTTGCAAAACCCATCAATATGGGTTTTCTCTTCCAGTTAAAAACCAATGAAGGAGGAAAGCAAACAAGTCAGGGAGGGATTTTCTGTTTCTCTAGTCAAACATGCTAAGAGCAGTTCAAAAGAGGCTAATTAAATTCCAAAATCCCCAAGCAAATACGCTAATAATGATTTTGAAATGAGCAGTTAACCAAGGAAGCTTTCAAGGTGGGACTAGTTTGATACAGGAGAAAATGTGTATATGAGAGAGCTGTACAATGTGTGTGTGCGCGCAAGAGAGAATATCTGTGTATAGCCTTTGTACATAAGTGTATGTACGTGTGTGCGTGTGCACGCATGTGAAGGTGGCACAGAGAGGACACTTTCCCCCATTACTTCCCACTACTGAGAAGAAAAGCAGCCTGAATGTTCCCAGTGAAGTTTCAGATGTACTAAAATGACTCCCTTTCACTTACATATCTGGAGCTCTATTTAGCTATCCCTCTGTGTCTCACATGATTCTGGGCCAAGTTCAAGGAACAGGCGTCATGGCCTATCACAGACGCAGAATAGTAAAATGTAACATACAAGTTTGCCAATTCCCTTATGGACCTCCACGGCTGATTCATTTTGGCCCTGCGTCTTGTACCATCAATTATGCCAGCACAAAGTGAGCTTAAAATTCTGCTATTGTGATCTGAAGCAGAGAATCAGATCCTCTGTGTGTGATGCATGTCCGACCTACAGAGCAGTTATGAGTAACACATCAAGAGTGCCTGAGAAAAATCTACTTTAAGTACTTATATGGTCCAAACTACCGTAGTATCTGAGCACCTCACAGTCTTTCATGCATTCATCCTTACAATAACCCTGGGAGGCAGGACAGAGCTACCATTTCCATTTGCCCATCGCAGAGAAGGGAATTGAACCCAGGTCTTTGAAATCCCAGACTACCAACCTAATTACTAGGGTGGATAAAAGTCAATTAAAAAAACCACAGATGTTTTTAATTTAAATCAATGTTTTTATTTAAATTAAATATAGGGTTTTTTAAATAAACCTGTTTAAAATTAAATTTGAAATCATGACAACCTACATTAAGGCCTAAAATTATTATAATCTATTAAAATAATTTAAATTAAATACAAAAAATAACATTAAGCAGTGCATGTTTGCTGACAAGTTTTAAAGAAAGTCAGACCACTGAACTGATGGAAATCACTGGCTAAGCACCTGGAACCAGAGTTCATTGAAGTGCTAAAACAGCTTTTGACAGCAGTAGCCTCTTCTGCAGGTGCAGAAAGAATATCTTCTTCATTTCAGTTTATTCAACTAGTTCAATTCAATGACTAGTTCATTCAAAGATAAGGAAACAATTGGGGGCCAAAAACAGCAAGAAAGCTTACTTTCCTCTTCCAACGTAGGAATAACAACGAGGATGGGATCTACTAGTTCTAAAGCCTTGAAGAACATTGTGATCAGAAACAATCGGTTCAATTCAATAATTACAAATAAAGGAAGTATTATTTAGTAAGTTAGTTAGCTTTCAGTGCAAAACATGTTCAGATAAACTTTTCCCCCCTTATGTATCAAGCACATTTAAGGTAGTTTTATTTAATAAAAAAATGTAAATGGTGCTCTAGTGCATTTTAATTGAGTTTGAATTTCCATCCAAATACAACTTGACACAAACTGCAAGTAAAAATTCAATCATCAGATAAAAAGTTATGCTATGTTGCTTAAATATATTTAGTTGCAAATAAACAAGTTTTAATGGTTACCAACCAATGAGAAACAACCTTTCTTTAGAAAAATAACTAAAAAGTACACATGTAAAACACAATTAAAATCAATAATTTAAATCACATTTTTCTGCTTGTTGATTTAAATCCTGATTATAATTGGTGATTTAAATTGCTTTGATTTAATCAATCCACTCTGCTAATCTCTGGACTATCTTCTCTCTCAATCAAATGTCAACCAAACATAAGTACATAGCTCTCCTCTCTTTCTGCATCAACATATTCTCCTCAATTCTCATGTTCCCTGTCTCTAATTTGCCCTTCTTTTCCATGTGTTCCTACCCAGGCCAAATTGAATTAATCTTTTCAGGTAAGACTTCATGAAATTCATTCACATGCTTTACTAAAATTCAAATATACCTACCTCTTTACTTTTAGTCACTATTTTTTTAATTATATAAAATTAAAAAATCAAGCTTTTCCTGCAAAATATATTCTTCATAACCCACTGTTGCTTGTTAAATATATAAGTATAGAGTTAGACTTGTAGGATAGTAATTGCCAGGATCACTCTTCTTTCTTTTTTGAAAATTAGTACAACAGTTGCTTTTCTCCAACCTTCTGGTATCTCTTCCTGATGCCCATGGCATCAAAAGGAATTGTCAGTAGTTCAGCAAGTTTGTTGGCTATTTCCATTAATCCCTTGGAGAGGTCTGTGTATTTGTGTTTCCCCTAGTATTCTTGTAATTCCATTAGTTGCTTTCTGTTGGAAAGAATTAGATCCAGGATGGCTTCTTCTCTACTTGAAATCGCTACTTTCTGGACCATAAATTATCTTCCACACAGCTTCAAAACCTCTTTGGTGATGCTTGAGACTCTATATTTGTTATTCAACAGACTTCCAGGCAGTTAAAATCCCCCATCAGTGTATCTTTTGGTTTCAAGTGCCATAAGAGTTGGCCTAGCAATTGTTTCGGCCACCACATTACTGGAAAGATATTGACAAGCACAAGAGGATGTTAAGAGTAAGAAAAATGATAAAGGATGTGGTGCAGATGAATTTCTTTGAATTCCTAGAGGCAGAATGGGGGAGCTCTCCATTTCCTGTCCCGCAAACCCCTGCATGCAGTCAACCCTGCAGGGTGACTGGACTCCCCTCTCCACACATGTGTACAAACCCTGGAGGTCTCACCTCTCCAGGATAGAACACACACGACAACAGTCATTTTAACTTTATACAACCCTCCTGTTCTTCAAAAAGCAGTTCTTCCTGAAGTGACATCACAGATAGCTATTTGGAAGATTGCCTTGGTTGACCAGAAAGTCCATCTAGGGGTCAGAGCAAGGAACTGGGAGTCATGATTCCCACCTCTGGGAAGGAGTGTTGTCAGGTAGTTAAGAGCAACTGAATTGGAATCAGGACCCCTGGGTTTTATTCCACATTCTGCCACCTGACTCACTGTGTGACCTTGAGCTAGATACTCAGCAGCGTTATGCCTCAGTTTCCCCCTCTTTAAAATGAGGAAAATAATAAGTGCCTAACACATACTACGTAGGCATTTGAAAATTAATGTTTGCAAAGTGTCTCAAGTAAAAGACTCCAGAGAAAAGTATTATTGTTGTGAGGTGGCCTGGACTTGTCTTGGATGGTGCTAGGAGCTCTGATCTTTGTATGTGAATTTTTTCCAGCACTCCACGAGTTCTTCTGCATAGCAAAGTTAAAGGGAGCGAGAGTGAGAGAGAGACATCCACATTTGATTGGCTGTGACTAGCTGCAATTAAAAACTATAATTTATTATCCCGGATTACGAGTATAATTTCAATGCAGAGAATTAAGGTTTTCTTCTGAGATGGAAATAAAGATTAATTTTTAATTTCCTTTCTCACTGCACATTTAAGAGCAATGGACTCCACAGAAAACTACAGGTCAAAATAATTTTATGGGGGGATGACAATGTTCCATTGCTGAATAATTTAATGCTCTTGTTGCTTTTTTAATATTGGACTGCAGCTCCCTCATGTGAGACAACAGCAGCAGATGCGATGTGTGTGCCTGCGCTGCAGCAGTTAGGTCAACGTGACTTTGAGACAACAAAAAGTTTCACTGCTCGGCACTCGGGTGAGCTTCAGGACTTCCCCTGCTGGTGTGAGCTGCCTCGTATAAGACAGGAAGATACAGTCTTTAGAAAGGGATAGGCAGTAAGTGCTGGAACGGGTGAGGGGGAAAGGAGGGGTTGTTGTGATGAGATGAGGGTTTGAGGAGGAGGCACGAAGCAGAACAGAGGCTGGAAGAGTGCATTCAGCTGCACAGCAGGTGCATTTCATCTGGAATATGCTAAGTAGAGTCAAACTGTACAGCTTTCAGAGGGGAAGCCCTGTTGGTCTGCATCAGCAAAAAACAATGAGGAGTCCTTGTGGCACCTTAGAGACTAACAAACGTATTTGGGCATAAGCTTTCGTGGGCTATAACCCACTTCATCAGATGCATGGAGTGAAAAATACAGTAAACAGGTATAAATATACAGCACATGAAAAGATGGGAGTTGCCTTACCAAGTGGGGGGTCAGTGCTAATGAGGCCAATTCAATCAGGGTGGATGTGGCCCATTCCCAACAGTTGACAAGAAGGTATGAGTATCAACAGAGGGAAAGTTATTTTTTGTCGTGACCCAGCCACTCCGAGTCTTTATTCAGGCCTAATTTGTAGTTGCTGGTGAGTATTTGCTTCAGGTTACAGACAGCCCCCTAATCTGAAGCAAATACTCACCAGCAACTACACACCACACCACAGAAACACTAACCTAGGAACCAATCCCTGCAACAAACCCCGTTGTCAACTCTGTCCGCATATCTATTCAAGGGACACCATCATAGGACCTAACCACATCAGCCACACCATCAGGGGCTCGTTCACCTGCAGATCTACCAATGTGATATATGCTATCATGTGCCAGCAATGCCCCTCTACCATGTACATTGACCAACCAGACAGTCTCTACACAAAAGAATAAATGGACACAAATCAGACATCGAGAATTGGAACATTCAAAAACCAATAGGAAAGCACTTCAATCTCCCTGGACACTCAATAACAGACTTAAAAGTGGACATTCCTCAACAAAAAACTTCAAAAAGAGACTTCAATGAGAAACTGCAGAACTGGAATTAATTTGCAAACTTGACACCATCAAATTAGATCTGAATAAAGACTGGGAGTGGCTGGGTCACTACAAAAAGTAATTTTTCCCTCTGTTGATATTGACCCCTTCTTGTCAACTGTTGGGAATAGGCCACATCCACCATGATTGAATTGGCCTCATTAGCACTGACTCCCCACTTAGTAAGGGAACTTACATCTTTATGCTGTATATTTATACCTGCTTACTGTATTTTTCATTCCATGCATCTTATGAAGTGGGTTATAGCCCACAAAAGCTTATACCTAAATAAATTTGTTAGTCTCTAAGGTGCCACAAGGATCCCTCAAACTATACAGTAGATCAGGGTAGCCAATAGGCAGACTGTGGGCCAAATCCGGACCACCAAATGCTTTTGAATGGACCAAAAATTTTTTTTATTTACTTATTATTGTTATTATGGTGTGAAATATGTTTCTGTGGAGTCTGGACCTTGACTATACCTTGACCAAGAAATTTGGACTTTGACAAAAAATAATTGACTACCCCTGTAGTAGATGCATTCCCCCTGGGGTATGCTGGTTATAGTAAGTAAGATCCAAGAGGTTAAGTTTGCAGACAAAGCCTATTATTTATATTTCCATAGCACATCATTTGAACACAATAAAAATATTGGAGAGATGATGGATCCCACAAAGGCCTTGCTACAAAGGCTATATTATTGTTTTCCAAAAACAACTCTTAAAGGTAGCTAAACTGGCACAGTAAAATCTGGGAAATCCCCACACTTCCAAACCCAGTAGTACCCAAAGTAGGGTTTAATGCAGCAAGAGAAGGGAGTACAAATTCATGTGTATACATTGCTTTCAGGAACAGGTTTTCCTATGTTAGGCTCTCTTCCTGCTGCTTCAGGATCACATTGTTAAATGCCTTGGGCGCAATACCTGACCCTTTAAAAGCTGCTATTGGAGGAAATCTCATCAAAATTCTAAAATGGCTTATATCATTGCTCCAATACTAAGAAATTAACAAAAAAAATAGCCATGCTAGTGACCTGGATCCCAACTAATCAAATAACCCCCATGCTTGCAGCAGCGTGCACTAGAGGACCTAATACTAGGCCTTTCCATCTCTAGTTTTTGTGTTTTATTTACAATAATTGGTATCTGAGGGTATAAATGGGATTAGATGCTTAACTGAAGCATTTGCTGTTCACTTGAGGATTAAACTGATGACTATTTAGGGTCAGGGAGGAATTATCCCTCAGGAATTATTCCACTATCAGACACATCGGGGTGAGGAGAGTGTTTTGTCAGAAGAGGGCTTATTCCATGAGTCAACTCCTTAGAACTGCAGAGGGACCTCAGCTCCTTTTTGTCTCCTCTATGTTTTTAGTGTAAAGCTCTGCTAGATGACGAAAAAGGGACCGTTTAAAAGTGATCATCCCAGAAGATAGATTATTGTAGCTACCCAATAAGCTGATTTTCAATATGTTCTAGAGTAGCTATCTCTCTTGGATGTCTGGGCTACACCTGATTTCAGTGCAGAACACTAGCAGAATTAAACACACAGTTCAGTGCAAGCCACTGCTGGCTATATCTGTTCCTGCTCGGTTACTGGAGTCATGGTGCATAAACTGACCCTGAATGAGACTGCAATTTCATGAAGCAGAGTCTTCTCTGGGAGGAAGTGTGGCTCTAGGGAATTAATCCCCTTTGCTCATCAGGCAAGCATTTGACCCTTCTCATGCTTTACCTACAGTTGTGGGAAGTCTGTTAGGAGCCAGTCCTGAGCCTGGGGAATTGGAGATCACAATATTGTGCGGTTCTCACTGGACATTAGGTTTAAAGTTGTTTCCCTCTCCATTCTCACTGCTTCCTGGATTGGAAAATCGAGACTGCACATATATGTGCACACACAGACAGGCACACTCTTTTTCTTACTGGGACCCCCTCTTCCCAAAATTAACATGAATGACATTTTTCTAACATCTTCCAAATGGTCAACTTGATTAGACCTCAAAGTTGGCGGAGTAGATGACTATAGACCAATATTGTGGCTCTTAAATTGGATCAACATGAAATGGGAAAATGAAAGAAAAATGGAGATAGCAGTTAGCATGCTATGATATTGGGCAGCATAGAACGAAATCAGACAGTACAGCAGATCAGCATGCTGAGAGAGCAGGCCATACCACCTTGTTAACATGCAGATATCAAGTTCTACATAGATGACCAGCTCCTTGTGCGGGAACCAAACTTTTTCTGAGGTTTGAAATTTTGTTCCATATTTTTTCCCTGCCTGTCTCCAGGGTGCAGGCAAAAGACAGTTCCTGTGGTATTTCCATCCTCACTAGACATAGGAGAAGCCGGAAATCACACGGGGAAGTCTCTTCCAGCTGAAGAAGTTCATAGATGTCACAGTGGGCCTGTGGTCTTTGGATGCTTATTCAAACCATACCTCAGCCTTTCTAGGTTTGTCACAAAACTCAAAGAAAATTAAGCTAATTCCTGCAGATAAGCTTCCCCAAATCCCTGACATTCCAACTGTATTACTCTGTCTCACATCCACTTATCACAAATGTAGCAGCTGGCAACTGGGGACTGTTCTAACCATTCAGTGCCTGTTTACTGCCATAGGCTTATCCCACCTCAGGCTAGGATCTTATTCAGATCTCACAAGCTAAAGCATGATCAGTCATTAAATTGGGAGACCTCCACGGAAAATCCAGGAACTGCAGAAAGCGGTGCTGGTGATTCAGTATGGAATGGTCTTCCCTCTGAGTCACTGCTGAATCAAACCACCAGCATGATGTTAAGAGACACTGTGTTTAGGATGAGGTTTAAAAAAAGAGGCCCTGTTTTTAGCCATTAAAGTTCTCATAGCACTTTTTGCAAGGGCAGGAGTATTTACCTATTGCTTTGGATGGTTTCCAACTTGTATAATTATTACATTCTGCCATGCTAAAGTCACTATGTATTTTGAAGTTGGATATGGAATTTTACTTCACTGTCTGTCTTCAACAGTTGTGTCACATACACTGTTAGGCCTGGGCTACACTGCGGGGGGCGGGGTTCAAACTAAGATACGCAACTTCCGCTACACTATTCGCGTAGCTGCAGTTGAAGTATCTTAGTTCGAGTTAGCAGGCCGCCCTTATGGCGGCGAGTCGACCGCGGAAGCTCCCCCATCAACTCCGCTTACGCCTCCTGCCAAGGTGGAGTACAGGTGTCAATTCGGGGATCGATCACTACCCGCCGAGCCAGTGAGTAGTGAAGACGTACCCTTAGTCAGCCAACCTTTTTAAACCTCCTCCCCCCAAAAATGTGGATCTATTTCAGTCGTGGGTGAAGCATTTCCTCCATATAAAAGGCCTTATTCTGACAGTGCAGAGCACGCCCAACTACCATGGATTTCAATCTCGAGTTGCAGGTGCTCTGCACCTGCCTTGATCAGGCCTAAAGAGTGTGTGAAGCCAGATTTTCAAGTACTCAGTGCCCACAATTGGGGTCAGATTTTCAAAAGAGCTCAGGTTCCCAGGAAGGCTAGATTTTCAAAAGTGTTCAGTATCATTCAGTCTGACACTAGTGGACAGATTTTCAGAAGAATTCAATATGCTGAACTCTTTTGAAAATCTGGATCTGAGCTTTGAGACTGACTGGGACAAAAGGAGATAAAGAACTGAAAGCTATTACAGTGAATCCTTCTCATGGCCTTTCAACACAGGCTCAGTGTCCAGTAACAAACCAGTATCTGTGCACAAAGCCTGGTATGTTTCTCCAGAAATGGAGTTGAGATGTTTGTCTTTTCTGAACTTACTGTTCCAAAAACACGAGTAACCCTGACATAGCAACTGCCTCCTCCTTATCATAGTCACCAAAAAGACTGAAAAGAATCAAGCAGCACAGACTTATCTTCCACAAGATGTTCAGCACACCAGGTCTGTCTTACTGATTAGCTTCTACTCACTGTTTCATTGGAATTTTGCTGTCTTTTTTTTTAACACAGTGCATGCTTGCCATTTCCTGAGCTGTTGAGTGCAGCATTGTTTGCTGATGGTATCAATTTGCACCTCTGGAAAACAGGATGGTTTACATGGAGGATCCTCATCACTGGAACCTTTTAATAATCAGTTTCACTATAATAAATAGATTGACCAGTGCTCCCCATTCAGTACTCTGGGCAGATCCTCCCTTATTAACTTGCAGATGAACTCTGGATACAGCTGCCTCTGTATAGGGTTCCCTGGGTGAGCTGTGCACATGGCTATGGTGGGAAGCTCCATGCCTTGGAGTATACCAGACCCATGAGACCAGGACTTGGTACCCTCAATACTGCACTTCACATTTGTGTTTGCAGGCCTTGGGCACCCACTTCACCTTTAAGAGTTGGGAAAATGGGTCAAGGATTATTTTCAGGAGAAGGAGGGATGTTGCAAGGGGCAAGGACAAGAATCATGGAGATCTGGAGGCTAAAAAGAAATGGGTCATCAGAGGAATGGTATATGTGCATTGTGAGCTAGATAGGAGACAATGAGTAGGCATCTCCCAGAAAAACACCCCTGGCCTGACCTTCACTTCCCCACCCTCCAGCTGACACATCTCCTACACCCTCTAAACCCATCAAAATGCTCCCACACTCTCTGGAAAAGTTTCTCAACAGGATCCCCAAAATACCAAAAAACCTCTTGCATCCAGACTGGTGATAAACTGCCCTAGTGAGCACATAACAATATGAGGCTGTTCTCAAGAGGGACATGTTCTGTGAGCTATGCCATTAGGAGAAATAGCCGCTAACACAGACTCCATTTTCTCCTCAGTTTATCCAGATAGGCTTCCTGGTACCAGAGTGATATATTGTTTAATTTCCCAGTGGTACTATGAACAAAAGTTTCTGCTGAGGAATATCCAAGCTGTCTTGATCACCAACTATACATCCCTCATGCAGCCTCACTCACATCTGTCAGTCACTCTCATTTTGCTCACTATCTTTTTGACTGCTCACAAAAGGGAGGATTTAACTCAAGAGTAAACCACTATTGATTTCAGCAGCAACAGAATTAGGCAAATGCTGAGTGCTTCTGAAAATCTCACCCAGAAACACTAACACTGCAATTACGGAAATCTTTACTCCTAGAATATAACAGATTGGCCCAATGCCGCAAGTGACCTATACTCCGGGAAGGAGTCCATTTAATAACAACAAAAACACCATAGGTCAGATTCTAACCCCCTTACTCATGCTGAGTAGTGCCTTAATCCAGGGATAGTACTATTGAGGGCAATTGGATCAACATGAGTAAGTATAGGTATAAGAATCTGACCCTATGATATCAGAGTTGAATTCAACCACTTTGAATTTTAGAAATTAAGGGATTTGAATCCCAGATTTGAACCCACCTCTAAAAATTTGGTTCTTGGATCCAAAACCAGTAAGGGATTATTTTCCAGTGCAACCACATCCCAAACAGAAATAACGAGATTTCATCCCAATATACCAGAATTCTCAAGATGATCTCATGAGATTTCCAATATTCAAGATGGCAGAAATCTGACTCTCAACATTTCAGTACCACTGAAAGTGGATCCAGATTCTCTCTCCAAACTAAACCCTGAACCATAGCCTAATCCAGGTCAATACATTGCCTCCTTGGTCCATATCTTTATCTTGTGTTGCCATAAATACTGATAAGTACTTAAGTACAAATACGAAGAACACCATTACAGAAGTACTTATAAGTATGCTGTGGAAATAGTATGCATGTATTTTCAAGTGAAAGCATAAGTACTAGTTCAAGCAGTTTTAACTCCCAAATCAACTGTCTGGTCAATATATGGACAACTACGTAAATAATATAACTGCATAGTAGAAGAGAAAGAAAAAGAACAACATTGAAATTGTATTCATATATACAAATAAGCATGGCATAACAAAAATATCTCTTATAAATGTAAATAAATTAATACATTTCCCTTCCATTTTATATATATATTTATTACAATATTTTGTACAGACAGCAGCATCACTCCATGAAATGGACATTTTTCTTCAATTGCAGCATAATCTCAAACATATCCTGAAGACGGTTCCTTCTTGGCAAAAGGATTTGCCCAGCGCTACTGAATAGTCTTTCCAGAGGAGCAGAACTTGGCAGTATGGTATTAAATTTGATAAAAAGCTTAGCAATTGATGGATATCTTTTCAGTTGATTCAATTCATGCGATGGATCACTAAGGTACTGCATCCCAACAGTCCGTAAAACGGAGAAAGATGTAGGTGCCCCGTGATCACCCAGGCCACAGAGATTAGTGGCAGCTTTGGGTGTTGTAACTTGTTCTATCGGCTTTGGTCAAGTGTCATAACAAATCAGATCTTGTATAAAAAAAACTTCCTCTGCAGTTTTTCTATAATCCTGATTATGCAGCCAGTGCAACTTAAAAAATGGGTCTGACACAGAAATAATGATGAATTACTTTGTACTTCTGTTACTCACAGCTGTATCAAAGATCAAAATACGCCCAAATCATTTTCTAAGTCACTTCTTCAAACTATCTACCAAGCAAGAACTGTATTTTGGGGGAAATGAGTCAAGTCTGGATTTCAGCACAAGCACAATAGACAGAACTGTACCATAGAAAGACTATGTTCTCTTCCACTGGAAGTCTGTAAAGTGCAGTTGAAACTGGGACATCACCTTCAGCCACTCACATCAAAATTCCAGCTCTGTGTTGGTGAATTTTGGCAGCTGAAGTCACTCCATCACAATATTAATGCTACCACGCATGTCATAAATGTGGTGAAAGCAATTGAATTCTGAATTCTATTGTGTGAAGGCAGGTTTGGGGATTGTTTTTCCAAGTGTGTCATTTACAATCTCAGCACTCTTTGGACTTTGGTGTGCAGCATTGCTTAAGTCAGGGCACTTACCCACCACACATCTGAAAAGATGCTTATATTGAGAATTCTTGGCAAGAGTCCTACAAGCATTGATAGTTGCTAGCACTCCAGTGTGTGCAAAAAGCAGGTCACAATGGTGGTAAGTAAAATATTCAGTCAGCAGTATCGCATGACAGAACTTCAGTGCTCACATGGCTATATATATCAGAATCTGGGCCTGTCCACTTGTTTGCTAGCATCATCCTCCATCCCTCCAGGTCCTGAAAACAGGGCTTTAACGAAATTGCTACCATTGTCTGTGACTACATGTTATTTTTGTTGAGGCCAGATCAGACTATGTGTGGCTTCTCAGTTGCTAGAGAAATGATCTTGTTGTACGGATGAGTTCCAACAAAGTGTTAGAAACCTAAGACTACTGACTCTCAGGTTAGCTGAGTCAATCCACCTGGGTAACACCCACATAGCTTCTCGCTTGATATGACCACACATCGGTAGTTGTGCAAACATAACGCACAGATGCCAGTTTGTTTTTAACTCTTTCAAGAACCATGCTGTACTGTCCCACTAATTTATTTTTAAATGTTTCTGTACACATAACAATGGTCTTGGGAATAATTCCATTAAGTAAAATGAGAAAGCTTCAACAATCAATACGGCAGCATATCACTAACAACAAAATTGAGAATTAGCTTATCTGTTTTTCATTTGGACACTAGTGCAGAAAAGTACCCAAACAGAGGGCCTTGTACTTTGGGATATCCTCAGACACTGTAAACAAGTCATCACCAGCTTGCTTGCCTCCAAAATCCTTCCTTTTATGCATCATCTTCAAATATTTTCTCCATGGTTTCTCTACAAAACAAATAACTATTTTATTGAGCGGTACTATGCATGTATTAATTTTTAATTATTATTCTGATCACGTACAAAAGGAAAACAAATGCTAACGTCACATATAAAACATACTATAAATACTGCTTGTGCGTATGTTTTACTAACTGAATTAGAATAAATATGGTATTTGTGGCCTTTTTTGGCCAGAAAACACATCAAAACAGCACTTCAAGAAATAATAAATATGTCCAACTAAGGGGAAAATGCAGCTAGCAAAAAATTAAATGAATCATATTTAATTAATAATATATAATTATTTACCTGCAATGTTTGGTGAAATTTGATGGTGCCTTATATTGTCCACGAATTGTTTCCCCATAATCTTCACTGATATCTCATAGACTTTAAGGCCAGAAGGGACCATTATGGCAGGGGTGAAAGTAAGTCTAGGGACTTACCGGTATGGGGCTAGGCTGGGGCCAGCTCTGGCCCCCGGAAGGGGCGGGGCCTCTGGCAGAAGGGGAGGGGCTGGGGGAGGTCAGAGTCAGCCCTGGCCCATCCTGTACCGACAAGTGCCTCCTTCCCCCTCCCTGGGGTTACAGCTGGCAGCGGTTTAAAGGGCCCTGGACGGTAGCGGTGGCCAGAGCCCTGGGCCCTTTAAATCATCCCCAGAGCCCCACCACCACTTCCCCAGGGCTCAGGCAGCAGGGCTCTGAGGACAGGGCTCTGGCAGCCGCTACCACCCCGAGCCCTTTATATCATCCCCAGAGCCTGCCAGAGCCTTGAGGAAGTGGCGGCGGGGCTCCGGGGACAATTTAAAGGGCCCAGGCCCTTTAAATCACCGCCCCAGCCCCGCCGCCGCTACCCCAGGGCTCTGGCAGCAATTTAAAGGGCCAGAGGCTCCAGCCGCTGCTGGGAGCCGTAGGCCCTTTAAATTGTGCCTGGGGAAGCCGATCCACCCTGGTACAGCGCACTGGCTCTTGCCGGTACTCTGTACCGGCTTACTTTCACCTCTGCATTATTGTTATCTAGTCTGACCTCCTGCACACTGCAGGCCACAGAACCTACCCACCCACTCCTTGAATAGGTTCCTAACCTCTGGCTGAGTTACTGAAGTCCTCAAATCATAGTTTAAAGACTTCAAGAAGAATTATCGGCCAAGCAAGAACTGTGCTTTGGAGCTCTCACTACAATCTGCAAATGGAGATTGTCTTTATTTTCAGACTCCATTATTGCCTGAAGAAATATTCCAGAATTAAAGAACACCCAGAAATGATTTACAACTCAACAGGAAATGAAATGGGAAGTACCATCAATGACAATCACCAGCAGTGGTACTAGGCAGAAGCAGATTAAGCAATTGCTTAGGCCCCAATTTCCCAGAAGTCTGTTCAGCACTGGAGCAAGACCAGCAGCTGGTAGCCATTTTCCTATTCCACCCTTCAGGGGACACAGCTACTGGTCTTGTTCTCTCTCTCTCTCACACACACACAGAGTGATTCACCCGTCTGCTGGGCCAGGCTGACAGTCTTCCTGCAACTAGTTGCAGGGACCAGTCAGAAGTGAAGGAGCGAGGCCGGGGGAGGGGGGAGGGGCGACCAGCACCCTCTATGGCTGGTGGAAAAACAGAGCCAACAAAAAGAAATCCCTCGCCACTGGAACTGAGGGCCTGAAGTTCCCAAGTGGGGGGAGTGGGCCCTGGGGCCAACCAGAATCCAGGACCATTTGAGGGATGTGATAGTTTCAAAAAATGATTTTGAAAATGTGCCTGCAGATAAAAAAAGTTAAATATCAAAGGTATTTAAAGCATCAGTAAAGTACTTTGAAGTACTTAAGTACATGGGAACACTTAAACAGTGCTCTTTTCATTGACAACATACCGGTACGATTAACTCACTCACCCAAATATACTGAATGATACATAGCTATAAACCAACAAACTTATCCTTAAGAACATTCTTTGAATTCTAAGATGACTTAAAATAATAAACATTTTTATTTATAGGGTGCCCGGAACACAAAGGCCTTTGGAAATAGGTATCAGCTTCTGATACTTATTAAATAATACCACAAATGTACAATAGTGCTTTACTGACAAGAAAAATGACATCCTCCCCATGAAGAGCTTGAAGTCTAAGTTCTGACATGTCATGAAGAAGGAAAGTTAAAATATTGCAGGGGAGAGGGAGCAAAGACAAGACCACAGCAATATTATTACATGCCTCTTGAGGGTTATGCAGGTTCTTTTATTTATCATTAAACCTCATCATCTTTGGGAGTCAGTTTGATCTAATGGCTTGATTGGGAGCCAGATAACCTGGATTCTACTTCTGGCTCTACCACCAGTTTGCTATGTGACCTTGGGGGAAGTCACTTCACCCCTCTGTGCCTTTTTCTCCCCTCCTGAAATTTGTTTGGCTTGTCTACAAAGCTATTTGGAGCTGGGTCTGTCTGTCACTAGGTGTCTCTATAGTGCCTAGCACAATGGAGCCCCAATATAATTGGGGGCCTTTAGGCCCTACTGTAATACAAATATTAACAGGGATTTATTATGGTTATTTAACTTATCGTGCAAATATTTCTTATTCATTCATGTAGTTAAAAATCTTCCCAGCATAAAATCAAAATATAAAGAGAGGAAATTCTGTTTGTAAAAATCCAGGATGGAATTAACAACAGATGATGTTTACAGAGAGATTTAGCTAATGGAGCTTTGCACAGCTCTGCACCCTTTATGAGAAGTTTCACACCCATCGAACAGCCTCCTTTGCGTATCTTGCTGAAAATTACTCACAGCACACGGACTGGTGTCCAATAACCACTAAAACCTAATCCCCTTTTCCACTGCTGCAGAGCATGGAGGTTTGGCACACCAAAGATGTCGCTGAGTCACAAACTACCTCCGGTTCACAGTGAATGTGCCTCAATTCAAGATGGTGGAATTACAAGGGTGAGAGGGGAGTTTGGGCTCCATGGCCCATTTAGTCCTAGCCCCCCGATAATGTCACAAGGGAGCCACAATTAGCACCACTTGGGACAGGGTTATTTGGGGGTGTGGACACCTACCCACTGGGAACTAGACAAAGAGCCTGCCAAAATCATTTCTCAGAGGAACCACCAGTTTCAGTCAAACATACTGTACCTTAGGCCTGATTGGAATAGGTTGACCTAGAAAAGAAAGGCTCCATATCCTAATCCCCAGTCCTCAGTGACCCAAGACAACCATTTCAGAGTAGCTGACACCTGGCTGCATAGTAGTATCATTTACGACAGGAAGTGTGACACAGGAAAGAGACTGGGGAGCAACTGCCAGGACCCAACGTACTGCTTTTGGGATAGGAGACCTGTAACTGAAAACTGACAAAAACCCATTAATCAAAGACACTGTATAGATAACTCTGATCAGCCTGGCCTCACAAAGCCCCCATATGACTCAGGGCCTCACACACCAAGTGAATAAGGCGGCAGTTTATCCTGGCTCAGGCCTAGCAAACGCAGCTTTGAGAAAAGGACACCGTTTTTTAATGTTTTCCTCTTTCAGGCACTGAGTGAAGAAAGAAAAAACCCAAGCTCTGATGAGAAAGATAAATTCTCAAAAACAGTGACAGACGCCCAGAGCAGATACCAGGGGAAAAACAACACTGAGATCCGATTAGCCCAGTGAATCGGCGCTGCAGAGGGTATCTCTAAACCAGAACACCCTTCCCTTTTCCCCTCTTATCCTCCCCTTTCCGTCCCTACCAAGGCCCCCCTCTCTCCCCGCAACTGGAGTTAGGGCCTGACGCCGCAAACGCTCACACACCCCAAGGATCCCTGTGACGCTGGTTATGGAACCGCTTGGGTCTGCAGGGTGAGGCCCTCGGGAAATATGGTGACAAAGCCCTTGCTTCGTCTCACTGTCCACAAGTTTCCCTGTGCAGCTGCTGTTGCTCTGGCTCCTGCGATCTGCTATCCTGCTGTCTGCAGCTATCCTCTCACCTGTCTCGTTCCCGTGGTCAGGGGGATTGCTGGGCTAGCATGATTCAGAGGGTTTGACCTAGAGGACAGGAAAGAAAACATTAAAAATCTCTGACCTGCCAGGGATTTGAGACTTTGCCCCTTCACAGCCTAGACTGGCGAGCCGACTCCCTGACCGGCTCACTTGTTCTCCAACTGCCAGACTCATTCTAGAACCTTCTTTGCAGGGATTCAAATGTCAGTCTGAGAGTCCCCTGCTGCATCTAAGCTTCCTGTGCACAGAGCGATTGTCCTGCCTTTTTATCAGTACTCTCCCTTCCCAGCTCAGTCCACTCTGGGATCAGAACTGCAACGGCTGCATCCACCTTCAAACACTGTTTATCAATAGCTGGCTCTCTCAGAAGCACTGTGCTTTGAAACCACTGGGGTCCAGCAGGCTGGGAACCACATGAGGTAATGGAGGCCACAAGTTGATCGAGATCTGGCCTCTCACGTCCGTAACTCCATCACCTTCACCCTCACCGCCCCAAACACACAAACTCTTTTTCAGCTTCAAGTTCATCCCTAGGATTCAGGCTCTAACATCACCAAACCTTATCAGTTCTTCACCTACATCAACCTCTCTAAAATAATTAATCAATTCCTCCCCATCCCTGCTGTTGCTATATCCTTGCCTTTGGTTATTCTGCAACCCCCATCTCTGGGGTCTCCAACATATCTCACCTCACTCGCCTCCAGTCTACCCAGATTCCCATTATTAAAGTAGTTTCAGCCCCACTGTGTTCCCCTCATTGTATCCCTCCCTTAGCTTTTCCTTGCCTTTCTCCAGATGTCAAGATTCACATCTCTACTTTCAAGGCCTCGCATAAATCTACCCCATCTTCATTTCTGCTCTCATTTCTTCCTAACCATCTCAAGCATCCCCCTTCCCTGCTGCCTTCATCTCCTTCCACTCTCCACCAAGTTTGGACACCAGTATTTAGGCACATAGCATCATCTCCATGTCACCCCTCATGTTTGTGCCACCCTCTCCTGTTAGAAGCTCCTCCTTAAAAACATACTTCCACAAAGTCTTTAAAATTGCACTTCAGATGCTGAGCAGCACCCAGTGTATGTTGTCTGAACAGTTTGGTCGGCATTTTTTCTAGATTGCAAGGTCCTTCTGGCAGTGAGAGAATCTTCATGTCTATGTGCATAATGCTAAGTGTGCTGGTGCTCAGTAAATACCGTAATGAGTAAAGTCCTGAGAAACAGGACTAGCCGAGTTTTCCACATCATCCCTCCAATCCTTGACAAGAAACAAGTGGCCAGTCCAGGGAGGGATTGCTGTCTGAAGTGAAACATGCTAACCTATATCAAGAACCCAGGGAACCCCAGTCATTCCTACTGCAGTCAACTTTAATGTCACATCCCCCTACCTTCGGTAAATGATGGCCCCTATTCCCTCACACAAACCCGAACATTATTTTAAAACTTGCCGTGTGACTCAGGATTAGCGTAGCAAGGGTACTGCAGGTCACAACCGAGATATACGGGCAGTGCTGCAGGTAGCAGTGTGAGCACTGGAATAGCACACAGAGGGATGCTACACCCCACAATGTCTTCCCTTGATAGTCAGGTTTCTAGATGTTTACATTCACTCCAACTTTAAGAAATGAGAAAACAAGGCTGTAGGGAATGAAGCCAAGGAGACTTCCAGGAGACAATCGTCTTTTCTACTTCCCCTCATGCCGGGCTCATGGCATTTCAGCCAGCCCTGCAGTGCTCCAGAAAAGAAGGAAGACAGAATGAAGGTGAGTGAAGGAACACATCAACAGCATCAAGCAAAGGAAAGAGGAGAGGGAGGAGGATGGGCTAAATGTGGGGCTTCTGAAGGGCTCCAGCATCTTAACCCTTTCCATACTGGGAGTAAATGGGAAAGTTTTCCCCAAAGGTGCTGCAGAATCCATTTCCCACTGTAAAGAGGTGTCCATTATCATTACAATGCCATGGCTTAATGTGCATATGTACACAGAGTTATCATTACCCCCCGAACCACCTGTCTCCCGAACCAGGGAATTTTCTGTTCGTTACTATACGGAGTTTCCTTCTCCTCCAGAATCCCAGTAGCAACCCAAGTGCTATCCATTACTGAAGCAACAGACTACAGGAGAGATCCAATCCAACCAGTCCCAGGCAGTCTTCCTTTTTCCTTCACCAGCATTCTGTAGGCCAGGAAAGGGACACAGCCAATTCAGGCTTTGGGCTAGAAGGGGAGGGCTTCGAGTTCGGCAGAGAATTCTTTCCCAGGTGCCTGGCTGGTGGGTCTTGCCTACATGCTCAGGGTCTAGCTGTTCACCGTATTTGGGGTCAAGAAAGAATTTCCTCCCGGGTCAGCTTGGCAGAGACCCTGGCTGGTTTTCACCTTCCTCTGCAGTGTGGGGAATGGGTCACATGCAGGTTTAAACTAATGTAAATGATGGATTCTCTGTAAATTGCAGTCTTTAAACCGTAATTTGAGGTCTTCAGTAACTCAGCCAGAGGTTAGGGATCTGTTACAGGAGTTGGTGGGTGAGGCTTGGTGGCCTGCTATGTGCAGGAGGTCAAACTAGATCAGTGTTTCTCCAATGCAGCCACCAGGGCATTTTTCTGCAGCCACAACCGCCTCCTGGGCAGAGATGGCGGGTGGAGAAGCAGCAGCCCCTGCCTGCAGCTCCTGGATGTACTCCCTTGGTGTTTGCTGGCACTGCCAGTCAGGGATTTGCGCCTTGCACCACACAGTCTCCCGGGGACTCCAGGCAGCAATTCTGCAGATACGTGGGGCTGGTGTGTGTGCTAGATGTGGGAGGAGCCTTTGACTCCGCCGGTAGCCAGTGACTCACCTTCCTGGGGTGGAGGGGCTCCAGGGACAGGATCCGGACTTCAGCTCCCCGCCCGCCGGCTTCAGCCGCGGGGCTCTGGGCTTCAGCCCCCCCACTCCCCAGCTTCAGCTGGAGGGTTCCGACGGTGAGCTTCAGGCTTCAGCGCCAGGGTGGTAGAACTCGGGTTGGAAAAATTGTCAGAGCAGCCACCAGCAAGAGTTGGTGGCTGCGCTCTACGGCCATCAAAAAATTGGTTATGAGAACCCCTGGACTAGATGATCATGATGGTCCCTTCGGACCTTAAAGTCTGTGAGTCTATCATACAGCACGATCATGTGAAGTCTGTTGCTCCGGTCCCGACAGAGGCCACCAAATGGTCCTACAGGACCAGCCAGTCTTCTGGGCACCAATTTGGATTCCCCACTCTCTAAGAAAACTACCTCAGCAGCCATGCCTGAAGCAGTGAAATCCTGTGGCCTTTGTAGTACACTGACAGCCGCTTTAGCAGGTACTCCTAAGCCTGGTCTGTCTTGCCTGGCTACAGGAACTGTATGAAGCTTCTCTAAGCACTCTCTCTTTGCATGGCAATCTTAACTCCATTAAGCGGAGAAGTTCTTTTCTTCCAGTTCGTTCTGTTTACTACTTTTGTATTCTGTGGAAACAATTTGTATTCGTTGCTGTGCAGCCAGCAGAATGAGCACAAGAGCACAAATTATTGACTTTACGTAGGGCCTAGATAAACAGTATCTATTAAAATAAGGGCTTAGTAGAATAACTTAGGCATTGTCTGCACTATGGGTACAATGGCAGCCGCCATATGGAGCCCTAGCTATGCTGACATAACCCTACAGCGTATATGCAGTCTACACCAACGGAAAGAGTTTTTCTATCAGTGCAGGAAGGCCATTTCTCCAAGTGACAGTAGCTAGGTCAACAGAAGAATTCTTCCGTCAGCCAAACTGCATCCACACTGGGGGTTAGGTCAGCCCAGCTACGTCGTGCAGGGATGTGGATTTTTTCAAGCAACGTAGCTGTGTCAACCTAAATTTTAAGGGTAGACCAGGCCTTAGATATTGAGGATTCACAGAATTTCCCCCCTAACAGTTGACAATTGTAAAACGGGACAGATTTAGGGGCTAGCTATATTCCTCTGCATACCTATTTTTAACAAAAAGATTATATATATTATTGCATAATTGTTGCATATATAAATACCAAGGTTCCTGAATGACAAGATCTTTTGCATCCTGACCAATATATGTGTTCAATGCCTTTACATTCATTTTGGCTGCTTATTTCACATTGAACCATTTTTCAATTAATATATATAAAATTGAAAGTGAAACTGCAAATCCTATATAAGCACATTTTTTAAACTGTTCAAAATAAATCGTTGCAAAATGTATTTATTAATTTAGGTCTACACATAGGACCCAATCCTACAGAGTGCTCTGCAGGCAGGACTCCATGGGGGATAAAGGGTCTGGGAATACAGATCCACTCTCTGGACCGAGCCGCATAGGGTCACTATTGTCTCAGAGATTTGAGATCTTCGGTCCTGATCCAGCTACTCGCTGTATGTGCATGGGCCCTTGCACTTGCGCAGAGCTCCTGAAAGTCACAGGGCTTTGTCTGCATAGAATTTGCTTATTGGCTCAGGAGCCTTAGAGTCCAGTCAAGCAAACCTTTGTGCAAGTGCGTAATCTTACTTACATGAATGATTCCATTGATTACAATGGGACTACTAGTGTGAGTAAAATTACTCACATGGGTACAGTAAGGGGGGGATTTGCAAAAAACACATCAGCACTGGCCTGTTGCCACACTGATTTCAGAGGCAGCAGAGTTAGGCCAATACCACCGATGCCAAGTTCCTGATCTTTCTTCCTTCAAGGCATTGCTACGATAGCCATGTGATTTGGTGAGAATCACTGTTTCTATTTAATAGAAAAGTAAATTTCTAGCCCTTCTGGCTGTGGAGAAAAGCTTGAAAATGTGCTCTGAGTGCCTTCTACGGGCTCAGAAACTGAAAGGCAAACCAGAAGAACCCAAAATTTTAAAAAAATAAATAAAAGACAATTTTCAAGCCAGTCTCATGATCTGTGTGGCCTAACCCATGACTACAATGCTTGGGGTTGCCAAAACTGCAACACTGAGCTCTTCTTAAAATCCCAGCCTGTGTGTTGCAGGATCAGGCCCTTATTAAGCATATCTCTTCCAATTTATTTAACACTTTTTGGGTCACTGTTAAAAGGCCCTATGCCACAGAGACTGAAATATAATTTTACAAAAACTCATCGAAAACTTTAAGAATATTTCACATTTTACTGCTTCCAGCACGGTTTATGATCCATGTCTGTTAAATAAAATAAATAAATACATAATAAACAACTTACTCTTGAGTTGTAAGCATGTTCTGTTTGGGCTAGAAGGCCAGCAGCAAAGACTTTACAAAACTGTTCGATATATGCACCTGCTTACGAGTGGATATTTTGTCCCATATTTCTGTAGTAGGAAAAGAAACCAGAGGTTTTACCTGACAGCTTTTTACAATCCAGCCAGTGTAAGGTATAATACAGTCTTTTTTTTCTCCGGGCTTCTCAGATCTCAGAAGCATGTGCCAAAAGACTGTCAACTTGTTAAAAGTACATTAATGCAAATTCCAGAGCTTTCAGTTATGTTTATGCTAATAGAAAGCCTCCCGCTCTGTGACAGGCCCAAGTGAAGAGTCAGTAACAGGAAAATTAATTCCAGCTGTTGAAATTGATTTAAAACTAACTTATTCATAATAAAAAATAAAGCATTCCTGAAATAAAAAATAATTTAAGAAAAGCACAAAATCATGTTTACTGCATGAGAGCTGAATAGGTTCTCCTGTTGGGAAGAAATCTTCCAAATTTAATCAACCCTGGTTAGAAGAAAGCTCAGACTTGTTATCGGGTTGTAAGTGTAGATTAACATGAAAAGAATTAGCTACGTGTGCAGCCAGATTTTGCAAAGGAAATGCAGGGGTTTTTGTCTATGTATTTTTGTTTTAGATTCCTTGTGTCTAATCCATAGGCAGGAAAACCAAATCCTGTCGACTGTGGGACAGGTAATATTTCAGAAAGATAATTGTTGTGTATTGGGGAATACCAGGGTTCCTGAATGACAAGATCATTTGCATCCTGACCAATATATATGCTCAATACCTTTACATTAATTTTGGCTGTTTATTTCACTTTGAACCATTTTTAATGTTTAGATAAACCAAATCCTGAGACCAAACATCCCCAAACTCTGGTGGGGTTCAGGATCCAAATCTAGATCTAAATTTCTTGTCTGGCCTGTAATCACCAAAATGGGCCAAATGTTCACCCCCTGCATCTAAACATCACAGCTCTTCTTTGTAGGGGTGGGGGAAGGGGCCTTCAAGCTCTGAAGCAGGATGCACATTCTTCAGATGGGGCGATGGCCAGTTTTGGTGCATTTCATTCATAAGATCTTCAGTGGATGGCTTTCTGGGGTGGCCAATGAGCACTGTAAATTCAGACGATGTTCTTCAGTGAGCACCTCCGTTCACCACTTCAGTGAAATGCGAGAGCTGCTCCATCAGGGGAAGAGCTGTCTTTGCATTAACCTGCTAGCACTGTCCTTAATGCTGACTTTGACCTGTCAGTTTATAAGGCTCAATTATGTAAGGTGCTGGTCTTATTCCTGCTGCCATCAAAAGGAGTTGCCAAATTGATCATTCAGCACCCAGAATTGGGGAAAGACTTTCAAAGGAGCTGAGCTCCCATTTAGGCACCTACATATGGGGCAGATTTTCTGAAGTACTCAGCTCCCAGCAGCTCCCACCATGACCCTCCTGGCTAGCTTTAAAAAGAACTCAGCAACCACCAGGCTGAGCACTTGTGAAAAACGGAGTCCTTATTTAGGTGCCTAAATAAGATGAGCTCCTTTGAAAGTCTGGCCCATCATGCATGTCTACCACCATGGCATCTAGCTGCCAGTATAAGAATCATTAGCAGCAATTCAATTATGTCACCTAGGTAGGACCACATGCTCTGCTCTTCCCTAGGAGACTGACCCAAAGCCCTTTGAAGTCAATGCAAGTCTCTCCATTGACTTTGATGAGCCTTGGATCAGGCGCTAGCGGAAGATCTTGTTTTTAATTATGAAAGGACCTAGTAGCCTTGAGCCGTCTATTTCTTTGCAGCTTTCATCCTGTTGGGAAGCTTCAGAACTGAAGCTTTTTGTAAACATTTGCTTTTTGCCGGCATTTACAAGTCTGCATATTTTCATGGGGGGAAGGGGGTGAGTCACGGATTCTATGATTTACATGGTTTTTAAACAATATTCCTGACTTATGACACTGAGGAATTTTTGCGTGTGGGTGGATATGATGGTAAAGAGATGGACCAATTTCACTGAGAATTCTGAGAGCAGCCAAGTCAAACCCAGGGTTGCATGGGAGGCTAATAGAGAGCAGGAGCGCAGCCATAACATTGCAGGGAAGAGAAGGCTAAGGAATTTGTACTGTGGGCTTTAATTCCCTCTAGGGAAGAGAAAGTTTCTTTGGAGCGCTAGGTTGAATTTCCAAACTTCAACCCTTGAATGTCAACTACTTATGTTCCAGACTACCTATTTAGCACTCCACAAGCCCGGTTACTTACAATAAAACAAGGAAATAAATGTTATTCAGGGATGAAACAATGCCCACGACACTTGGCTTTTAAAAAATATATTTCCTATATTTCCATGAGCACCCCATGACTCTTCCTATGACGTACCATGACACAGGGGCCCTGTTCATTTTTAATTGAAGAAATTGTGGCTAGGACTGTCAAGTGGACTTCAAAAGGACGATTCACAATTGTATCCATCATCTAGAGTTCTCCACACAATGCACAGTCAACCTGTGGAACTCCTCACCAGAGGATGTTGTGAAGGCCAAGACTATAACTGGATTAAAAAAAGAACAAATAGTTCATGGAAGATAGGTCCATCAATGGCTATTAGCAGGGATGGGCAGGGATGTAAAACTGTGCTCTGAAGTGTTCCTAGCCTCTGTTTGCCAGATGCTGGGAATGGGCGACAGGGGATGGATCACATGATCATTATCTGTCCTGTTCTTTCCCTCTGGGGCACCTGGCATTGGTCACTATCAGAAGACAGGATACTGGGGTAGATGGACCATTAGTCTGACCCAGTATGGCCATTTTAATGTTCTAGAGTTAATTTATGTGGGTAGCATTACAAATTAAGCATTTATGTGGGAAGCATTACAAATTAAATACAAACTTGATTATTGGGGGTGGAGGAAAAAATATTACCCTTTGCAAGACCAAAACGTCCCCATCTAGCAAAGGGAAATTTTACTGGCCTAGACTAGGAAGGACTTGTGTGTAAAGGCTGCAGTGTAAATAAAAAAGAATATTCTCCTTTGGGACTATAATGTCACTCTTGTTGGTCCTTATATAGGCCGACACCCACTGAAGTTAATGGGCCTTAGCCTTTTTGAGAATGAGCCGAAGGGAGTTAGGTTGGAAAACCAGAGGGAGCTGGATTGCTAGCTGCCTGAGGCTCCTCTGGAAATCCCAGCCCAAACCCAGTATTGCAAATCCAAGCATTCCAATCTCCTGTGTTGGGCCTCCCAAAAATCAAGAGATATTATTTAAAATCTCATGATTTTTAAGCCAAATACATGTTGGGTTCTTTTTTTTTGCCTTCTGATTTCAGAACCTTCCAGATGTGCTCAGGACACATTTCCACACTTCACTCCACAACCATGAGGGCTAGAAACTTACTTTTTATTTTTAATGCAACTCAGATTCTCATGCAATCACTTACCTCTCGGAGGTGGGGCCTTAAGAAAAACTCCAAATATCACTAGACTGCCGATAAAATCATGACAGTTGGCAGTACTGCAAATCTTCAAGTCCTAAATGAGTTTATATTCATTTAGTGGGAGTATGACTGGGGTAAGAACAGAGTGAAAATCAACCTCAGGATTTGGCCTAATGTGTTTATCTGCAATATCTTCCTTTCGTTCTTAATGTCACTTTAGCATCAGATTGTTGGCTGGCTTGGAGGACACTGATTTTAGACCTGTCAAACTTTTCAAATATGGAACCCTCTAAGCACCAGCCCATTCGACCCTCTACAGAGACACAGGGATACATCAGATATACGGCTGGGAGACGTACTCCCACAGGAACTAAGGAGACACTGCAAACTTCACCACCTTTTGTTCCAAATACAAGGCACATTTCTTCAATCTTGCCTTCACGTAGGTAAACGAACCGCACAGTGTACATATAATTTTAAAACAAGCTCACCAAAATAAAGCATTATACTAATTTTTCCCCTGGGGAAAAGATGGGGGAAAAAACGAGTCCCATGTAACAAGTGTTAATTAAGCCATTTAATGCTCTAGTGGAAGGTGCTCAAATACCACATCCTCACAACCACCATAGTAAGAACCAGAACAGAACAATGACTATGTAACATCACGTGTGCTGTGAAGTCAGTGCATATCAGCCTATCTTTTAAAGAGAAAACCAATCTTATGCCCTCATTTCATTTTATACTTCCAAGCAGATGGTCTCCAAAATAGGAGATGCCCCTAAATGGACAAGAAGCTCACAGGAAAACACCCTTGCCATTTAAGTGTCTTTTTGTCTGCGCTTGGATAGTTTGCAGGTACATTGAACACCAGGTTCCCTGTGAGCTGACTCTGCAAGAAGCACATGCTATCTCACTACTCTGACCAGGTCAAATCCCACCCACTCAGCCACTTTCATTAATTTCCATTTATTCAATTTCCTCACCCACAAACCTGGCATAATCTCACCACCCCCTCAAAGCTCCACCCTCCCTTCCTTCCTCCCCAATCCTCTCTCCGACTACAGACCCCTCCCTCAGCATTGTAACTGCTCTCATAATTACTCTGCAATGTCAATTATTTTTAACTAAAGGCCATTATAATTCCCAGAGCTGTCCGAATGTCCTCAAAATAGAGAGAGGTACAGTCCCTAATTCTGATCTCAGATTAGCACATTATGATTTTTGACATAACAAGGAGTGATCTTTTACAAACATGCCTAATTATAGTTGGCATTGTATGGAAGCAGCATGTTTCATCAGACAGGTACTGGACTGGGAGTCAGGAGACATGGTTTCTATTACCAGCTCCAATACTGACTCACCAGGTGGCCTTAAGCAATTCATGCAACCATTCTGTGCCTCAGTTTCCCCACCTGTAGATTAAGATTAATCTAATCATACCTAAACACCATGTAATGTGCTTTGGAGGAAAGTGCTATAAGAGAATCTAGTATTATCATATTTAATGCAAAAAACTTCATTTCTGCAACATCCGGGTTAGGAATGTAACTAAACAAGAGTAAGGAAACAAAACAAAAGTTAAAGTTCTCACAGTAACCATTTATCCACACACACTACACCTCAATAATATTTTCAGTTACTACAAATTGTAGGCCAAAGCTTATCAGGCCAAATCCTGAGGCTCTTACTTCATTTTTATTCAGCCCTTCCCTCAGGTCCAACTCCCACTAAAGTTTGTCTGAGGATGGTCCGAGTTACACAGGTGTAAGGCCCTCAAGATT
The DNA here is from genome assembly GCF_965140295.1 of Lepidochelys olivacea. NCBI lineage: Eukaryota > Metazoa > Chordata > Testudines > Cheloniidae > Lepidochelys > Lepidochelys olivacea. Next base: position 23,644,692 of record NC_140417.1, on the reverse strand, counting down.
TAGTCCATGGAGCATATGCAGTGTGAGCAGATTAAAAGAACTTTTCCATTTACAATTCCCCTTCCATGGCTGTTAAACAAAACACTTTGATAGTCAGTGTGCTGGAGGTGTGCACGTTGTTTGATAACTTACAGAGAAGGAGAAATTTTATTACCTCTGTGAACTCTTCACCACCGCTGCAAAGTCTGAGTAGATGCTTAAAATCACAGGGAGGACAGGAGTGGGCAGGATGCCAAGCACACAATGCCATGCCTCAGTCAAATCAGCCTTGCTCCACACTGCAGGATATTCCACTTCAGAAGCTTGGGGGCGGGTGGGGGCTAGGGGGGAAATAGGGTGAACGTTAAAACCAACATCAGTGTCCCCCACAGATGATTGGCAGCTGAACACTTGAAAGTGTTAAATATTCAATCTGTGCAGCACACTTACACCTCCTACTGGATTAGGCCTTCATTTCAAAATGCTCTAGTCTTGGAAGGGAAAAGAGCTGAACTCTTTTACAAGGCATTAAGTTTCATTTGCAATTACTCTGGATTTTATTGCTCTATTGAATATAACAGGTTCTCCAACTTGGCCAGTAACATTGTATCCATTTCCCTTTTTAATGGAGCTGTTTTGTTATTCTTGCCTTATTAGTCTTTTCCCTTTTGCAGCCTCTAACTGGATTTTGCTGGTGTCCCAGCTTTTCATTAGGCTCCAGGTGGCTACCAAGGAATGTGATGTATTTGATTGCTGAAATGGTGTACCGGGAATGAAGTAAATCTTTGATCAGAAGCCCAAGACATTACTTCACTATCAGTGACAACAAGCCAGAGAAAGACTCCTGAGTGAGACCTCTGGCTGAAGCAGTACCTGACCAGTTCATCCTGGATGATGAAGAGGAGAGATATTCTTAGCTAACAGAACTACTTCCCTCTGCAACTAACAGTGACCTTGATTCTCACCAAATCCTATGGCAGAAGCCATAACAAAGAATTTTTTACCATTGTGAGCTGAGCCGGATACATGGAAAGGAGCAGAGCTGAGAAAACATCCACCCTGCAGTGGGCCTGATACAATTGCTAATGAATAAGATGGTGGATTGAACATCCCCCATTGTAATTTGTCACAGTTCAATTAGTTACTGGGTGTCTAAGTGTGCCCTGCGTCGCACAAAAGCAGAGAAAAATATGGCTCCGTCTCCAAGGATCGTAGAAGGGAGATTAGGATGTTGAGCCCCTTGCAGGATGTACTCAGTAACTCAGAGAACTGTGCCCTAAATAAGACAAACAATACAGTTTAGACACATAAGGCCAGATTTTTAAGTTCCCACTCCCTAGCATTGGAGCTGGATTGTCAAAAGCATTCAGCATGCAGCAGTTCCCATGGGATACTTATGATCAGCTTTTAACAAGAGTTCAGCACCCAAGGTGTTGAGCTCTTTTGAAAATCGAGGCCCAAACATGATTTTGGAAAATCTGGTGTCCATGCACTAAATACCAACAGGTGAAAGTTAAAATTTGAAGGGCATGCAGAATTCTCTCTCTCTCGGTCAAATAATGAATTTCTTTCTACGATGGGTCAGCACTGAAATGCTTTATGAGAGAAGTACATCTGAAGAAGGGATTGCACTATTGGACTAGAGAGAGAGGATGGTTGTTAGGTGGAAAAGGAGGGAGCTCGAAATGGATCTGGTTGGGAATATTCCTTCCCCAGAAAACGTCAACTGGTCAAAACCAAAACTGTTTGTAGGAAAGGATCATTTTCGATGAATGTCCTGATTTGAGAGGGAAAAAGTTGACAAAAAACTTTCATTTTTCAGTCTGAAATGGACTTTTTATTTTGAAATCTTAGTTAATTTTATCCTAGAAAAAGACTAAAAAAATTAAAACGTTGAAATCAAAATGAAATGTTTCAACTGACCTGACCAGATGTTTTCCCCCACCACATTATCAGTTCATGAAAATTTTCAAGATTTTGAGTCTTCATCCCAGTTCAGAACAGGAAAAATGTTCAAAAACCCAAAAATTCTCATGGAACAGGAAAACCATTCCCCATCCAACTCGTTTCAAGTACAGGGGATGGCAAGGGGGTAGGAGTTTTGAACGTGTATACCATCAATTATGACAGATAGAGCAGAACCACAGACTCACAGTGGCCTTACAGGCTGACCCAATCAAATACAGGCGTATACAGGCCTCCTGCTGATCTCCCTACAAAGCATGCCTCATGCAGATTACTTGACTCAGAATGGGATGAGGAGGAATGCATTATAGATAAGCCACAACACAGCTAAGATGTCTTTTCTTCTCTGCACTCTCCTTTTATTTCATTAAGTTTTTGTCAGGGGTTCCTATGCCTTCATGCTATGTCATAGGTAACCATGAAACAAAAAGCAGATTCAACCCCAGAGTCTCCTATTCGGGTAATCCACTGAGGTCCTAACACCCAAACTCCTTCATATAGCCCATTGTCTCTGTCATTTTTAGAATCCATCTTACCTCCAGGTATCTAAGGACACTTGAAGCAGCTGGGGCATCTGAACATGCCATCTGTCTCCAAGTCTGAATCTTTCAGATGCATTCTGGAGCACACAGAGCTGTCTTCTGAATCCCAAACAAATACATTAATTGCTTTCAATTTATCAGTCTCAAATCATTCTGTCTAATTACCATTCATCTAGGGTTTGTTTTTTTTTAATGGTTTATGGGTATTGTTGGTAATCTTTTAATTTCTCATTAAAAACAATATCTTGTACGCACCATGTGTGAAAAGCCCTAATCCGATAAATCAAGCAAGAGTAACACAGTTAAAAGGAAATCAGTGGAACAATATTTGGGTTTATATATTTCTGCCAGTCAATTTGTAATTAAAAGTTGCTACTCTAAAAAACACAGTTGTTGCTGTGAAAGCCATTATCAGTCGGCATTTTCATATGAATACTCCTTTAATTAATTAGCAAAAGTAAATACGTTATATATCAAAAACGCTTTCCCACTGAACCCATGTGTTCCAGAACAAAAGGCTTAATAAACCACACAAAAGAAGGACAAAAATTAGCTGATCCCATCCTCTCCCCGCTTTTTAGGTGTAGAGACTTTTAAAGTTCTCCAAGATTTCCCCACTCTTATTTTGAGAGAGAGAGTTTGTTTTTCTTTTGGGAGGGAGGGGTCTAGACAAACACAAAACACACACCATTCAAATTAAATGATTTGGAAATTAGTTTTGCTGGTTTTTAGAAAACAAGAGTGTTTATGATTATTAAAAAGCAAGTGTAGTTAGGATCACGTACAACACGGTCCCTCTGGAACAAGTTATTTACTGAAGATGGAGGGCTTGATTCACAAAGGGAAATGATGTGTCTGAAAAATTCTCAGGGGTTGAGGGTACTTTCCGGGGACTGGAGAAAATGCTCCTCTTACCGCAATAGACTTCAGAGGCAGGCAGGAGTAATGTCACCACAGGCAGAGAGCTACTTAAGAACTTAAAATGGATATACTGCATCTCCTCTCAGTGGATCCTGCAACAAGGCGCATCCTTCACGCTGCTAAAACATGAGGTTCACCTCAGCTCAGATTTCCCCTGCCCCTTGAACATGTGATCGTGGAAAGAGCTGCGAACAGTGTCCACTTGTGAGGCAGGATGGGGGGAGAGAAGCGAACAGCTTAAGGAAGGTCGGGCTCCACGTTCAATGCCCTGGGGACTGTGCTGAACAGCCAGAAGATGCCCTAACTTACACTGCTGGAAGGCACTGTAACACCACAGTGATGAGTGTAGGACAAGCATCTGAATAGACAGACCGTATTGAATGGGACTCCAGTCTGTTTGTCTGTCTGCTGAGTCATTCCTCCAATTTCCATATCCCAAACCTTTGTGTAGACTTATTAACAAGTGCCTTTCACCCAGCAATGAAATGCAGCCACCGCAGTGGGCTCAAACTCAGCATCTCTTCAACAGCAACAATTCAGGACAGGAAGTGAAGAATACCATATAGCTGGGATTAATTTTGTTGACAAAATGTAATTGCCTGAGCTAGAATTTGGCTTTTACTTGTCCTTTCCATGGCAATACTGACATTTCATCCCTAAGGTAAAGGTAAAGACCAACAGTGGAGGTTGGAATCAGTTTAGTTGGACCGAGTAATTGTTTGGCCATTAACAACAGGTGGAGCCATACAAACAATGATAATTAGACAGGAATCAAACCTTGCACATTCAACCAAAACCTTTCTACAGCTATCTCTTCCTGCCCTCCCCACACAAGTGTCTCTTCACACCACTCCATTTGTCTCTTCCACCTAATCCTGGCACCATGCCATTTTCCAGCCCAGCCCATATGCCCAGCAGATCTCCTCCAAAGATAAATGCCAAACTTCAAACATCTCCCCTCCTTGAACCTTTCTCTATTCTGGAATGCATGCAAAGCTCTCATAGCCACATCCCACTCTGTCTCTCTGCTGCCCTTTTTTTTTTTCTTCATACTCTCTCTTTTCCCTTGTGTTTTTAGACTATCTTCGCTTTGGAGAAGGGACCTCATTCTTTTGACTCCGACCCATCAATGTGAAGTACCATGCTCATCAACGGTGCTACATACATTATTGATCCCACCAGTTCAAGGTTGAGCTAACCATCCAAATATTTCACCTCCACTCATATAGCAATCCATCCATTGCGAATGCAGTTCCCTTGCTTTCTGGGAGTGAATTTCTTCAGGCTCCTTGCATTTCATCCAAGAGATTCCATGTGACCCATTTGTCACCTCACCAGGTGCAGACCCCCCGCACCCCCTCAAGCAATGACCTTGTCTGAGCTCACATACTAAATACATCTGGATCACTCACTATTTGAAGGGAGACCCACCTCCTGCAGGAAATTACATTTGTATTTCATTAAGTGGACTCTCTCTTCCAAGTCCCTGCATGGTTTGGGAGGCCACTATTCTACTACCTTTCAGACAAGGCAAGGAGTTCCAAATCACGTGTGACCATAAAAGATCCCATGGTGCTTTTCACCAGTTGAGATGTTAGCTCCTGTTATTCTAGTTTTACTTGGGGAGCTAGTTATATCCTGGTGACAAATCTCCTCCGGCAGTTTTAACTGGAGATTGTATTATTCCCCACTTCCTGAGGTAAAGTGTTGTATGGTGTTGCTGTGCATGGTTTAGCACCAGCTGTGTTCCTCCCCAGTGGTGGCTGCATTTCAGCAGTAGATGAAGGGATTTCTGTAAGCAAAGCTGTGAAGTACATTGGGCTGAAAGGCGCTGTATGATCTCATTATTAATAGCCCCGATGAGTGGCGTTTTAGCGGCAAAGGACTGTTTGCCTGATGCAGTCCTTCAGTGCAGACATTCCTTTTCCCTTCACATGACTGCACTGATTTTTATCATTGCTATATTTGGTTCAGCCGCCCATCTGGAAAGTTCTCGCCTCCCCCGCCCTCCATAAATAACTGAACCCAGTTCCAACCAAAGGCAGTTCACGGAGTCAGCTCCATTGGCCTTTGGCAGTTCTTCCAGGAATTGTTAGGGTTTTCACCAGTCAGGAAAAGGCTTTGATGCTTTGGAATCAGGATTTTATGAAGATCATGTTGTAGGGTTCAGCCAACTCCTGAAGTGTCAGACATGGGGCACCCTTTCATCTCATCTGTGGAGTGGGGGAAAGAGGATCCTCCCACTGACCAGAATGAAGGTTGGGGTGGGGGCAGCATCTCAGAGATGAAGGTTCATCCTGGAGGGGAGGGTTTCTTTTTGTCTTGGTACAGTCCACTCCCACATTCCCATCATACTGGCTGCTAGCGTCCTATCTGTCTGCTCTCTAGACTACATCAGATAAGAGGCCAGAGAACAGCATACTCACTCACTCTGGTTTCAATACTCTGCTGCAGGGGCCCCCTGAGCTCCTCTTCTTCACCCTCCCTTCCTAGCTGGCTTTGGCAGAGCTGAGCAAGTGAGTGTTGTGGTAGGAGGGAAACCTGCTGCTTCAGAGGACTAGGGACTAGTCCTAACACAAAAAAATCAGACCACTGTGAAGAGTTTCATATTTCACAGTGTGCCTCCAGTGCCCCCTAGGGAATGGGGAAGGAAACCCTCCAGATTTTCATAAGGATGTGGGAATTCCTATATACAGAACAGATCAACAGTCCGTGTAGTCTAGCACCCTGTAACTGACAATGGCCAAATCCCTAGAGACCAGTAGCATATGATGGGGGGAGAATATTTTCCTGCCCCGGCTAGTGGTCTGCTTAAGCCCTCAGAGCCCTATTGGGGTTGCCATCCTAGCTAGTATCATGGCAGATGATAGTCATATACTGTGACTAGTCCTTTCCTGAAATGGGTTTATCTATTTGCCTCAATAAATCAGTCACTTGAAACCAGCTAATGGGATATTTGCTGAACTCTGAAGTGCTGATCTGGGGTGACAGGCAACTACAAGACATTTCAACCAATTACTAGGTAGCCATGAAGTCTTCTCACATGGGCTTGAAAAAGTTGAGAGCATAGCCATGTTTTCTCTCTCACTCGCTGTCTCAAAGGTGAAGGCAGCTGTGGTATGTTCTCACCTGAATGTGAACATTAGCTACTGTTGGTCTGTTCTTTGTACTTCACCAGTCCCTATCTATTCATGAACCATCCAGAGTCCTTTGCAGAGTGTCCAATTCACTCAGTTTTGCTATTCTCAGTTTCTCTGCGGAGCCTTAATCATGTTCTTCCACTGGGATTTGCATGGGGTTGCACCATTAATCACACCCATCTCCCCCCTGCACTGAACCCCACATGGATTGTTCTAACCAATGCCAGTGCTCAGAGACTGCTGCTGCTGACTCAGTCTATGAGATGGCGAGCCCGACTAATGGACCCAAAATTTAGCCCACAATGTAGCATAGATGACTATGGCATACACAATTAGACGGCAGTGGGAGAAGACCTGCATAAGCCTACGTCTTGATGCTGTCCAAATTTTCCCATTATCTGGCTGAAATATCAACTGGATCAGGGTAGCGAAACTCAAACTAACAGAAAGAAGAGGATGCATCTGATGAAGTGGGCTGTAGCTCACGAAAGCTTATGCTCAAATAAATTGGTTAGTCTCTAAGGTGCCACAAGTCCTCCTTTTCTTTTTGCGGATACAGACTAACACGGCTGCTACTCTGAAACCTGTCAATCTAACAGGTTTGTGTAAGCAGGCAGCGTTCCCACCCCGCTCCTAACAGATGTTGCCAGGGTGTCTCCCTGAAGGACTTCTCTGCCCTTGCCTCTCCCCATAGTGCGCTCAGCCGCAAAAAAGGCTCGAACTCATAATACTCCTGATTTAAAGCTAATAGGACCCACTTGTTCTGGTTGCCAGGGTGAGTCAGCAGAATCTCTCTGCCTCTCTGTGCAAAATCCTAGCACCTGACACCCTGTCACAGTCTCCTCTCTCTCTCCGTCACAGAATATAGGCCATTCCACACTATGACAGAGGACATGTCAGATACTGAACTGATATTATGCTTGGTTCCATCCAGAAGGCCAAGAAACAGCTGATGCCACAGCACTCTGGTGATAGCATATAGAATAATTACTGAATGCCATTCTTCAGATAGAGAATGATTCTGTGCTCCAAAAGGAGCAAAAATAGGGGGGAGAAACATATCCATGGCCTCAGCTGCTGAAAAGAGCACAAGCTTAATAGCAACAATAGCACAAAATGAAGTTACATGCTAAAGGGGAAAGGCTGCCCTCGAACTTCCCATGCCAATGTGCCTCACATTGCATCATTCATAGTAGCCACAGCCAAACACGAACGAAGGCCAGCTTGAGGCTGACTGAACGTTTGACCCAGTGTGCGTGATACATGCGGATAGCATGTGCAAGGGGGTTCTGGGTTCTATGGTGGGGAAATGTGGGTGCCGGTGCTGGTGTGGCAGGTGTATGAAGAGATGTTATGGGTGAGTATTTTATGATGATGGTCATGCACATTTAACATCTCTTTCCTTTGTCGGATGTTTTCCTTTGTCAGTCTTCAATACGTTTCGTGCACAGTATCAGTATCATCTCTGTGGACCATGTGGATGATGAACCAGTCTCCAAGGGACCTGGACTGGGCTATGTTCTACTCATTTCTGTACACCAGATTTTGCATGTGCACCTGACAGCACACATTCTGTGCACATAAAACCCTCTGTGCATTCAAATTGGGTGCCTACTTTCATATGCACAGTCACAAGCCTTTACTGCTTTGGTCAAGCACAAGTTACTGGGATCAATAAAGGGGTAACTGGATGAAATGTAATGGCCTGTGATATAGAAGAGGTTAGAACAGATGATCTAATGGTAACTTCTGGCCTCAAAAATCTATGCCTATATGCCATGCTGGGGGAGGGGGGCGGGGGAAGAGGCCAGGGCTGAAAATTTGCCCTGAGGGTGTTTGCAGAATTCACCCTAATGGGGAATAAGAGGGGGGCTTGATTATCCTTAAAACATAGTTGTGACAGGTTCCCCCCAGAGTGCCACTTGGAACTGGGGTACCACTGAGCCCTCTGACCCACCAGCCTGGGCTCCCTCTTACACTGTGCTGCTGTGACAAGCTGAAAAGCCCTTCAAGCCTGCACTTTCACCAGCATTCCCACAGGTAGGGACACACCTAGCTGTAGTTACATGCAGGCTCTCTAACCACCAGCCTCCCAGCCTAGGACCCCAGAGCAGTACTTTCCTGCCCTGATTAAATCTGGCCAGTATATAGGTTTAATACCCGGTCAGCCTCTCCCTCAATGTGAAGAGGACCATGCACACTTGTAGTAACCAAGCTGAGATTTTCCCCAGACACCTTGGTCAAACACACACTGGTTTGGATTAAAACATAAAATAAGTTTATTAACTACAAAAGGGTAGATTCTAAGAGATTATAAGAGATAGCAAACAGATCAAACCAGATTACCTAGTAAATAAACAAAACCGCAAACTGAGCTTAACATACTAGATAGGTAGGAGATAAATTAGTAAATTCTCACCCTGGTGATAAACAGGCTGGTAGATTCTTAAGGCACAAGCTGCCTTTGCTTCGCAGCTTGGGTTTCCCAGATTTTCATACACAGGCTAGAAATCCCTTTAGCCTGGGACCATCATATCCCCCCAGTTCAGTCTTTGTTCCTCAGGGTTTTCCAGGTGTGGTGTTGTACGGGGAGTGATGTACCATCATGGTATCATTGCTCCCTTTTATATCTTTTCCCCACTTGCTGGAAAGCTCTTTTCCTGTGACCTGGGTCAAACAGTTCCCACTATGTAGTGCTATCTCTGAGAGGTTTCTATTGTACACAGTTCCTGGGCTAATCCTTGTGCTTTTGTGCATTTCTTCAATAAGCCACTAACATTGTTTGGCCTTTTTGCTGTTGTACCTGAAAGGCTGCCTGTGGGTGTTATCAACTTCACATGTTTCAGTAATACATACATAGCCAAACTTCGTAACTTCACATACGACGATAGCACATACAATCCAATGAGCTATTAATGTCTAACAGATCAAGACTTTTAGAATGAGACCTGACAAGGCATACTTTGTGCAAAACATAACCTAATTACAGAATAGTGGTGAATAAAGGGGTGCCAGGGTGTCACAGTGGCATTGTCAGTTTATGGGAATCCCATTTCTCTCTATGCATGACACAAACAGAATACGAAATATAGTAGACACCAGGAACCCACCCCGCCCATCCACTCTCCCACCAACTAGTCAATGTTTGGTGCCACTGAGTGTTATAATGGAGTTTCTGCACAGCTGCTGCTATGTCTAGACTTGTGAGGCTTTGTGGGCCTGTTATTTAAATTGAGAGGAAGGAGGGTTATGGCACTGGACTGGGACTCGAGATACCGAGTTCCATTCCCAGCTCTGCCACATACTTCCTCCCCGTGTGACCTGGAGAAAGTCACTGAACCCCTCTGTGCCACACTTCCTCAACCGTAGAACAGGGACAGTACAACTTCTTTTGTCCATCTTATCTATTCCGTTTGTAAGCTCTTCAGGGCAGGGACTACATGTATGTACACTGCCTACGTGTGCGTACACAGGGATCCAGATCTCAGCTGGGGCTGCTAAGCACAACATTCCCCAAATAATTAATAATAAAGTTCTGGCAATTCCAAACACTGATCCACAACTGCTCACTGGTTTTCGTTGCAGGTTGGGATGTTATTCTTCACTGCAGACTGTGAACGTGGGGGAGGGAGGAGATTCCCTATAATTCAAAAAAACTGCATAAAAGACAGTTTGAGTCCTTGTGGTTGTATATTTCCTTTAATTAGTTTATGCACAGTGCATTTGCATGGAGGATGCACAGCATGTGGACGGACTTAATTAGGAGAACAATGCATTCCTTTTAAGATAATGACTTGAGGATTAGGAAAACTATTATTCCAGATCCATCCATGGGTCATTTGAGGTTCAGTATCCGATGAACTTTTAAAATACATTAAGGTCAGCAGTTTGGATACAGTTAGTAAGTCACTTGATTTTACTCTTGCTTAAATAAGTAATTATAAATAGTGACTGCATCTGTCAACCAAATTACAAAACAGCTTGGGTCATGATAGCATCAGAGAGAGACAGAGAAATATGCTACCACACAAATATGCAAAGAGACAGACCTGCCAAATTGATCTACTGGACCGGCCAGCAGACGTGACATTTATTTGAACTTGCACCTGCACTTTCACAAGTATGTCACCTGCTGCTGTGGTGACCAGGGAGGAGAGAGATCACTTGGTCCTGTCCCCTCCACTGGGCTTTCATCTCAGATGTGCAACTTCTCCTTTGTAGAGATGTCCAGTCCCATGGTACTGAAAGAGAATTAGATAAGCCATTAGGAGGCTGTTTGATTGTCTACGTGAAATGAGAGTTGATGGCTCGCAAGTCCATTTCCTAGTGAACAGGTGCCCTCTTTCCAAGGTACAAGTGCTAACCAACAGCCTTGTTAGCAGACTCAGTAGAGAGGACAAGGAATGAATGGGCACAACCTTACCCCTCCTTCCATCAGGTGAGCAACCTAGGTCAATGCTGAGTCACAATGGGAGGTGACAGAGCTCACCCTGCTGCTGCCCATGCTGTACCTGTTCTTGGGATGGGCAGAGGACTTCAGGCCCTGGGGCTGTGGTGGCTAAAAGAACACTGGGATCACAATTGGGCTTGTAAGGTCAAACACTAATCCAGACATGGAGTAACTACAAATGACAGCAGTACCCAAACCTGCGTAAAACAGTAAATGGTGCAAAATACATCATTAAAATAAAACCAGTGAAGCAAATGCTGCAATAACCATCCAGACAGGCAAGATGGAGGCCACTCTGAAACCCTCCCCCCAGCTTTACCACTATAGGTTTCTGTGGATGTCAGATGAAAGCAATTTTCCATTGTCTCCCACTTAATATCACTCTGCTCTCATGGGCATGGGAGATCTTGTTTATAGAGGAACTCAGACTGCTCCCATTTCTCAGCATGCCCCAGCCAGGGAAAGAGGCCCCTGGTATAATGACCATCTTTACAAGGACTGAATTTCCCAGCCTGCCTTGAGCTACAGCTTAACTAGCAGTAGTCTGGGAGCAAGTCCTGTCCCAAGCTCCAAGTAACAGTTTCCCCACCACAGGTGAGCTCCATGTGTGGAGTGACTCTTCTCCCTCAAACTCCCAGAGGAGCTGGATGTGAAGGCCACATCCAAAGATGACAGGTGGGAAATTCAGGATACTTTTGTTGCTTGCAGCACACGGTGACTACAGCAGCTCTTCAAGTCTTGACCACAGTGAGGAGCGTTGACCCTTCAGATGATATGAGAAGAGGGGAGATAAGCCCCATCCTGGGTCTTAAAAGCAGAGCTGTTGACAAGCAGCACCACATTTGCCAGAGATCACCCTCTCCCTGTCAGCGAGGGCCTCCCAGTCAGCTCTCAGCAGCATAAACCTTCGCTTTAAAAGGAGAGAACCAATTTGGAAGGAGGACGAGGTTGGCTCTTTTGACAGCTTTAAATGGATCCTGTTTAACAAACATGGTATTGCTTCTCTTCACTTGCCCTAGAATGATAAGGAAGTTTTCTATTCAAATGCAATGAGTGTGAATTAAGCAGGGTGTTTCAGAAACACGGACAACAAAGGCTTGGTGAAACCATCACATACAATATTACTGTTAAAGTTGAGTAAAGAGCAGTTTTGGAGGAAGGCAGACAGGGCTGCTTCCTCACATACCTCCCATTAAAAGCCTTTGGCTTGGGGCAGCCATCTGTTCACATGCACAAAAATCTGCATTTCACATGCAGGAAAAGAATAGGAGAGAGAAGAAACTTCAAAGCAGTGTTCCCTGGTTTTAGGCAACTCTGCCCAAATCGTCCAACTAAGTGAAAGGAAATGACATCAGCACTGACTGAACTTCATGTTGGCAGCAAGGAAGTGTTACACAGGTGAAAGGAAGGGGCTTTGGCTGGACCTAGAGGGTTCATAGGTTTGATGGAAGGGGAGAGAATACTCACATCCGTGGATTTAGGCTCCATTGGAGCCACTGTGATAAGAAGCACTGGCTTTTAGATGAGATACAGAACCCCATCCACCTGCAGCTGATGAAAGGCAGCATGGTAATTTTTGCATGAGCCAGAGCATCAGCCCAGGTTTCTCTGTATGGCCGAATTCTGACTTGAGTAGTTATCAGCTAACATCCTAAGTTCCCCCTGTTGTTTTAGTTGGAGATGCTGTCCCCTGTTTCAATCCAATGAATGAGCAATAATGCTTGTGCAAAACGGCTGCCCCACTCTGGCCCTCAAGTGGCTACATTTCAGCAATGGGTAAATGAACTCCGTATATGGTGTATTATAGACTCATCTATATAGGTTCTCATACAGACTCATCACTGTAGCACTCCCCTCTTAGAAAGGAAGGGGGAGTAACATGGGGTCTTCTCCAACCCACAGGAGTGGCAACAAGGCCTCCTAACCCTCAGGGGCAGCAGAGGTCCCCTGTAATCCCAAGAGAGGCAGGGATGGCAGCGCATGGCTTCTCTTTACTTACCCCAGCAGCCAGTGTTGATGGTGGGGGATGCTCACTTCACTCTTCAACTCTGGTCACACAAAGACCCTGGTAGTATTGGTGTCCCTGGGACCCCACAGAGCAGTTGGCCCCTAGAGGAGTTCATAGTTAACACCCTATGGAAGTTCCTAGAGGAGTTCACATATCTCAGAGCAATTGTTTCGGGTTCTCTGTAGACTCAGGCAGACAGTGCACCAATTACGCCCAGTTCTCATACACTTGTGAAAGGATGCCATGAGATCAACTAGTAAGCACGAGTGGGTAGGGCCTCTGTCTTATGACTCATCTAAAAATGGCACTTCCACTAACATAGCACCAAAACGCCATAAGTGGGCTATCAGACAGTGTAAAGTGTGTGACCTACTGAACACTCCCTCATGCAACACCTGGTCCCAGCACTGCTTAATTTACAAGATCCAATAATCTCACAGCCTGAGATAGGACAAGATGCAGAGATAACAGGCTAGCAGTCTGCACAGTATATTAATGTGTGTGTCTCGTTACTACTGGGGAACATCTGACAACATCATGCCAATTTTCTGCAAATTGCAAAACTGGTCCATGGACAAACGTGGGTTTGGGAATAACCAGGGACTGGTGAAGAGAGGTAGTTTGGTTGTGCCATCCATCACTTCTACTACCAGGAGCTGCAGCTTTGATTATTAACTGGGCCAGTCAGCTAGCTATTTAAATGATTCCCAAAAGTCATTAAGAGCCCAATCAGATATGCAGAGCCTGACTAGCATAGGAATGCAGAGAGGGAATTATTTGCATAAACTATACTTTAGAGGAAAAACTCTATATATTTCATGTTTCAGGCTACGAGGGTACCTGGATTTAATGGAGTATTTCAACAAGCAGAGCCTGAGCAATGCTAGGCAGCACATTAAACATGGAATGGAGTAAAAAACAAAATGCCAAACAAGTCAATACAGGGAGGAGGAAAAACACAGCCATCCCATAGCTGTCAGACTGCAGTTGGGTTCTCAGCAAGTGAATCCCATCTCAGCAGCCAGACTCCCTACTGAAGAAGTGTAGCCAAGAGACTTACTTTACATACCATAGTAATCTCCTGTCCTTATTCATAGCTTGCAAAGATGAGCTAATGAAACAAGTAAAGATGTGGATACACACAACTGTCAGAATGTGTCTGCACCCAGTAAGGCACATGGCAAGCTCTGCTCACAAACACATAGCCCTTGGATACACAACCATGCATATACTTTGAACACAAACATCTGCTTTAGCTCATAAAGCATGAGAAACAGAACTCTCAACTTTCTGCTCTAAAATCACTGACTCGTCCCTTAGTTATCATGAGTAAGACATCATATTATCTCTTTTGTACACTGCAACTATTGGAGGGCAAGAACACTAGAGAGTTAAGCAGGTCTGAGTCCATTCAGTAGAGGGCAGTGCTGTGTGCACATACCCCAAAATGGTACATCATGACAGATCTGTCTTATTGGTGCATTTGTGGCAGTCACAGAGGGGTCTTGACTTGATGCCTTCCATGCAGTACTCCAGCTGTCTCATGAACAATACCATGTAAGATCCTGAGTCCTGGTATGGAATTTGACCCCACAACTACAGTTGTCTACCATCATGCAGGTTAGGTCATGGTGGATCAGGGGGTGGGATTATTTGAGGGGTCTCACCCAAGAATCTAACTCCCCCCAACCCCTCTGCAGGTTTAAGTAGACCTGCAACAACTGAATTCTGACAAACTGTAAATCCCTCCCCAATACCCACAACCAGGAGCGCTGGAACAATTTGTACGGTGGGGGTGCAGACAGCTATTGCACCAAACTGTAAACTCTGTATATGATGGAAACCACTTCTAGCCAGGGGTGCTGCCGTATCCCCAGCACCTCTAGTTCCAGCACCTATGCCCACAACTCAACCATGGTTTCCCCAAAAGTGGGCCAGGATTCACGACAACTAGAAATCTGAGCTTAATAACAGAATATGAAGGCAGGTGGACGTGATCTCTCGTCATGCTTCGTGGAGATCTACACAGGACCTGCTGGGTTCAGAGGTGAGAGCTATCAATTCTGTCACACTGACTTTATGGCCTTATGGTTAAGACAGATGACTAGGAGCCCTCCTAACCTGACTAGGAACCAGTAGCCAAGGTACCTTGGGGCTAGTCACTGAAGCTTTTTATGCCTCAGTTTCCCTGTCTGTAAAATGTGGAGAACGTATAAGTGATCTATTCCATATGGGGGATGAGATTAGCTCGCTCATGTTTGTAAAGCACATGGAGATCCTCAGAGGGAAGGTGGTATAAGGAGGGCAAAGTACTATTATTACTGAAAACTCAGCTCCTCCTGGGAAGTTATTTAATTAAAACAATAATGCCACTGGGCAAGTGTCTAATGAGCCAGCTCTATACAGTATGTTTATATTCTTTTAAAAAGAACGATGCTTAAACTAGTGGCAAAATACCCCTCCTTTCTGCTAGCCCGGCCCTCTGTGCAACCACGCATCAGGCTGCACAGTAGTTTGCTGACAAATTGGTTCATGTTATAAAGACAATAAAGGCATCAAGTTACTTTGCACTCCTTCCCCCTGGAAGCAGCGAAGCTCTTGCAAAGAGCGATTGCAGGGTTGGGGGGGGGGGTGTGTGGAAAGACAAGCCCCAGAGACCTATCAGCCAAGGCACGGATGGCTCCAGCCCCCGCTTCCTGGCAAGTTCAAATTGCTGCACTGACCTCATCGCTATGCTCTCGTCAGTTTTTTTATGGCAGGTGTCTATGGTGAGACCCCCCGTGGGTCCTGCAAAGTGTTGTCTTCCTCTACCTAGAACTTTATCACCACACTGTGCTGCCAGGCACCATGAGAGAGAGGCACTGAAATGTACCCATGGTTCTTCATGGTCTGACGTTCAAAGTGTAACAAATGGAGATGAAGGCACCCTCAGAAACCCATGTGCATAGGGTAGATAGGAAAGAAGGAGCCAGTGAGTGGCCTTTACTACAGAGGGGCTCAGACTGCAAACTCTGGATCAGACCTTGATTTCTAAGACCCCAGCATTAGTGAGTGTTTGGATCTGGGTTTTGGCTCCATAAAAATGGAGACCACTCACAAAACTCAAATCTAGACCTACCATTAGCTCTTATTTCCATTCTACTCTGCTCAAGTTTTTGTCGTGTGTCCACCACTGAAATATCTGAGCAACTCCCAATAGTTAAACGCCATTCAAGGTGACTTACGTCAGTCAAATTTCCTCTCCACTCCACCCCACGGGGGAAATGAGGTACGTGAGATTGTGTTTGTTCCTGAGGTGACAACAGACTATTAGCTGCTGTGTAGGAAAGCGAGGTCAATGGCGTGGGATTGACTTTTAAACCTGAGGGTGGAGAGCTCTGTGATTGTTCTGAGCTCCAATACAAGTAAATGACAAAGCCTCAAGAGAGTCCCATGTCCTGCCCACAAAGCTCCATCTTGGAAGCAGGCAGTCTCATTGTTCCCAGGTAACAGAGCTAACACAGGCAGTTGAGGTTGTGGAGTGCAAGACAGCTCTATAGACATGCTGAACCCAAACCACTGGGGCCTTAAAAATAAGTATAGAAACCTTAAATCTGACTCAGTATTCAAAAAGGAGACAGAGGAGTGAGCAGAGAACAGCAGTGATGTGCTCTTAGTAACTTGTGTTACTGACGGGGCACTGCTGCATTCTTTCCGAGGTGTGTGCAGTCAAGCCAAAGCCTCTCCCTCACACTAATCGAGGCTGGAGGTAATGAAAGTGTGTGTGACTGAGGTCATACTGTCACTGGATATGATGGGCCACAGTCGCCATACTTGCTGTCAGTGGCAGACTGATTGCTTTGTAGCTGATGGCTGGGTGAGCATCCTTTTCCAAAGAGAGTCCAGAAGGATTCCTAGACTGACTGCAGGCTAACCTGACAACTATGGGCACATACGTCCTGGATTGATGGAGATTTCAGCAGCATGGCAAGTCCTTCAAACTCTTTCCCCTCTACCTAAAACACAAAACCTCCATCTTGCTTGGATCTTACTTCAGCCAAAACTCTTTCATTCCTGAGCTGGTTTCAGCCAGACACTGTCATAGCTGGGTGACAGTGGTGTTTATGCTGGATATGTAGAATAAACTGAGTGCTGTCTACATATTTTTGGCCTTTGAGCCCATGGGTTGCGCATTTTCCCCTACCAGTTGCATGCAGATATTGAACAACACAGGAGAGAAAACTGAACCCTCTAGAACGCCAAAGGTGAGAGCAGAAGAAAAGTTCCTCATCGCAACCTTCTGGGAATGGCCCCAGAGGAAGGATTAAACCCATTTCCCTTTACCCCTGCCACATCTCTTAAGCCAGACACTGGAACTGATGATGCAGTGCATGCATAGAGGACCAGCACTGACATTCAAGCTCATCATCACCATTTCTGAATGCATGGAGGTGTGAGGACGTTACAGGAGGGCTTTTGGTTTGGCCCACTTGCACAACTCAGACCTAGATGATGGTGCAGGCTTTGACCATCCCCCGTGTTTGGGGAGTTTTGAATCTGGGGTTTGGTTTCAGCCTCTCCTCATTAAAGGACTACGGATTTCAGACACGTGTCTGCTGGTTCAACACACCGAAAAGCACTGTGGGCCTTCTTGCTTCAAGTGCCACAAGTTTGGATCCTAAAAGAGACTTGCTTAAGACTGATGCCCCTGAGCTTCCTAACTGCCCGTTTCCAAGGTGGTCAACAGTGACTCTGCGCACACCAACCCCTAGGCACAAATACTAAGGTTTGACCCAGCAAAGCACTTAACCATGTGCTTGATGTCAGTGGTGCTACTCATGTGCTTTGCTGGATTGTGGCATTTGTGGGCAACAGCTGTTTGGGAGTTTGCAACTGTCCCTTGCCTGTTCCTCTGGGGATAAAGGGGGGGTAATTCCTTCCCAGGAGGTGACTCCAGAAACCTAGGGGTAGAAGAATAATCAAGAGAGAAAATATTTCCTCCCAAAGCAGTTATCAATCATTACATGATCATTCATAAATAATATATTCGGAGCAGGTCAGATTTTAATATACTGGATCCAAACAGCATTTTTAAAGCCCCTCCAGCCCCTGTGAGCTTCAACAAGCCCAGCAAAGCTCTTTAGTGATCGTAACAAATGTGTCAGGCTCTACCCTGCTATTGACTCACTTTCGGAAACATAAGTTAAGCTTTAAATCTATATTTTATATATAATCAAGCAGCCAAATCAGCCTTTTGATATAGAACCCAAAATAGCCGCCATGTCTTTATCTTGGAAAGCAGCAGGGCCAACAAAGCGACCGCCAGGGAAATGACAGTTCTTCTTTATTATCCTCCCTGATAGGGGAGATGAGGAGATGGGCGCTATCAAAATTTCTGGGCCTTTTTGATAAAAAATAATTTAAGAGAGAGCTCTGCAGGAAGTGCAGGAAGGTTACAGATTGAGCAATCGCCCCTTGAACCCCTCCTTAAAAGGTGCACTGGAGACAGCATCTGAAAACAGAGCACATGTGCCAGTCGTGCACGTGCAATACTAAAGGGACCCTATCGGGTTAAATATCACATGAAAAATTCCCTTCCCCTGGTGACTAACAATATCTCAGACCATTAGAACTGAAAGGGGTTGCTTTTGTCTGTATAAGTCCACGTGTAAGATCTCTGGAGGTGCAAATGTGTCTAACTATAAATGCAAAGCAAAAGTAAAGGCACGGTCTTCTGAGCCATCCGGAGTTTTGGTTCAGCCCATTATAGAGTTTGGGATCCAGATCTGAGCTTCTCCAAAATACAGAGAGGTTTAATTTTGGGGTTGCGGCTTGGCTCCATCTTATAGCCAGCTACAGAAATAAAGAAAACGATATCAAAACTAATTAAAGGTAAAATGGATTTATGTTTAACTTTCACCATTTAGCCTGGTATGAATGCCCCACGAATCAATGCGTTTTTCTCTGGTATGAATATCCCACAAATCAACAAGAGACAGGAAATTTAAAGTTGAGGCTGGCACCTCCATCCATAATTCACGCTGTCATGGAGCGAGAATGGGAGGAAAAGACCCAAAGGGCACATTCTAAGTATTTGGAAAAATTGGGGCAGAAAGGGTGATGCTAAAATTTTTGCCATAGTCTCTGGTCACCTTATCCCACATGGACTCTGGCAATGTTACAGACCAACACCTCACTATGCTCACTCTCAATGGACTTTACACTAGCTCCTAGCTCTCTCTTTATGCCAGAGTCCTGGAAACCAGATCAGCAGGAAGACAAAGGTTTTTATGTTTATCTGCTGCTTCTTATGTCAGTCTCCCATTACTGCAAGTTGCTTCCAAGCCATATGGTTGTCACTTTGGAAACTTTTTACCTTAAAGGTCTGATCTCAACGTCACACTCAGTCACTGGGTACCAGAAACAATGTCATAAGACTGTCATGTCCCCATCTCTGTATCACAATGTCATGATGAGAGCACATGAGAGAAGCTAGTTGGGGGTGACCTAATTAATTATCACAAGGTTTCATTCAGAAAAGCCCTGTTACACTGACTGCAAGGAGTTTAACCTGGTTTCTCCACTTAAGTTAACTCATAAAAATGTAACAGCTTCACCGCCATGCCTGCCCCAAGCAATTCCCCAAACTTTATATTCAGAAAGAACAGGGTTTGTTTGGTTGTTTTTTTAAAACATGTCTCTTGGTTCTGTCTGGGAGTTGAAGAGGAAATATCATGCAGAAGGATAATCTGGCTGAGTGGAAATAGCTAAACCACTTGCATAATAGACTGTTCTGCTGAGATTTCTCCAATTTGGATAAATTCCAAAAGAGATAAAGCCCTGGTCAGTATGAGAGTAGGAAGCTGAAGACTGAGGCCAACATTTTTCTACTTCAGTTTTTGGGTCCCCAACTCTCATTTTCAGAGGGCAGGTATAATATAGCAATTTTTTTTTTTTTTGGAAATCAGTCCTCTTTACGATGTCTCAATTAGGGCCCACAAAAATCACAGCCTAGAGAGAGAGCACTTACAGAACACATTTGATCATAACTCCTATTTCCATAGCCCTGCTATTTCAGCAGCAGCAGCAGCTGTACCCCTGCACAGCTCAGCCAGTGCACCTCAGTCCTGACTCCACAGCACATTCTATTCTTCCAGCCCCCAGATTCTCCCTCGCTGTACCAACACTATTCCAGGCCACGAAGAGTCATGAAAAAAAGGCCACCAGTTGTCTTGACTGGTGCCCTGGTTTTGTGATGTGCCCAGCAGGGACTATTAGCATATGAGACCGTGAAACTCACTTCAGCAGAGATTAAACAAAAATAAAGATTTTGACCCACGGGCCATGCCTCCTGACCATGAAAACAGAGGTCATCAGAAGAAAAGAAACTAGAACTAAAGGACACCTATTTGGTCTTGTTCACCCCTGTCCATTACAGGATTGTCCTGCACAGTGCTTCACCCAAATCAGTCTATAATAGTATTTGTGCACCAGGCACATCACCACATTTTGTCCATCATTTACCCCTCCAGTGTGCATTGTTAAAAGTCACAAAGGCTGGTTAATTAGCCCCTCATGTCTCTCTTCGTAACCCATTGCCTGTCTGGTAGCAAGCAAGGCCAACTACACACACGCGCACGTCCTCCCCTCTGCAAAAATAACAGAGAGGTTCCTCCTATGCAATTATAGCTGGGCGCCCCCGAATTCTGATCTCGAGCATTTAATGCTCTCTCTCTAGGGTCTACACAATCCTGCTCTAATTTTGCCAGAGGCCTTTGTATCAAAGGCCAGAGCTGTGTGAAAGGTGATTTAGCAGAGATGGAGTTGGTGATTATTTTCAAAGGAACTGCTGCGGCCCCACCACGAGGGACACTGCAGCGCCTAGATAGGGGGCCCTTATCATAGTTTCTATTCTCAGATAAGATTATGTTTCCTTTTTTCATCCTCCTTCCTGAATCTTCTTGATAATAATTGGGGGCCGGTTTAATCAAGAAGGTTGAAATAACCAAAAGGGTTACGAAGGTGATGGTGGGGTGGACAAGGAAGGGGGCCAGAAAAATGGGGAAGGGTTGTGGGGGGGCGAAGGTTTCTGGTCTGGAAAGTTGGGTCAGAGTAACTAAAACAGAAATCAAGCTAGCAGAAACAGGGTTATTTTGATGGGAACAGCTGTTAAACTGCAACCAAACAAAAAGCACATGCAGCCAATGTTCTTGTGGTCAATCGTCAACAACAAAAACAAAGCAAATTGTTCACATGCCTGGGCCGCGGCCTAACCAAATTAGAGCAAAAACTGGACAAGGATAAGGTGACATTCCACCTCACAACAATGGGCTAGCCCTTTTGTGAACCTGTCCTTTATTTTATTTTTTTAAACAAAAATCATTTCTATGAGATAAGCAATATCAAATTAGGTGAGGGGGTGGATTTGGTGGCAGGGAGTCAGGGAGACTCCATTATGGGTTTAGTTGATTTGGATAAGACATCAAACTAAGAAGAAACGGGAGGTGAATGATGATCTCTCTGCCTCTCACACAGAGGCAGGCCTGAACTGGGAAGCTCAGATCTGGGAACATGGGAGCAGTGGATTCAGCTTGGTGCTTCAGTTGAGCCGTTCATTAATGCTCACTACATGTATAATTTCTATGTGGCCATGTTATACCACCATGGCCTGCAATCGCCTCAGCTTTCATAGACTAATCAGGATCAAGCGTGATCAGTATTTGGATGGGAAACTCTCAAAGAAAACCCAGTCTTGGCTATGCCACAGGCAGTACTCTTTCCTCAGAGCCAGCAATGCACCAGTGCCTCAAACATTGTGTTAGAGAATGCTGGGCTTTTTGTTGCGGGGGAACCAGATTTCAGACAGGATGTAAATCCAAGGTCTTGGTCATCTGTTGTCATTAAAGATCTCATTACGTCTCTCTCAAGAGCAGGGGTGCTAATCCCAAGAACCTAGTCAAATTCAGCCTTGTGTAAGCAAGAGTCCACCTCTCTACAATTACCTCATGGGCCTCACTTCCCCTCAGACCACCTCACTGTGTCGGGCCGCTGTTGCTAACACTCCCATATGCCACCCCAGAGCTGGCTGCACGAGTGATCTCTATATATCCCAGGCCATTGTACAGCATTTTGGGATCCTTTCTGCTGAAAGGCACCACGTAAATCCAATCTTTAGAACAATACGGAAATCTCACTGGGGTGCCCTTCTCCAGCAATGGTTTGTAAAACAGGGGGATGAAACCCTGCTCACCCCAAGCTTCTCCTTCACTGCTCTGGCCTAGGCCCAGGGCAGCTCTCTGGCCTGTGGCAGCCCCCACTGAAATTTAGCATAGAGGATTATGGGGGCTAGAACTGAGGCCTGTACTTCCATGGCCAAAAAACAGCACACACTGGGAATCCTCAACCTCATTACTGGGGAGGGCGGGGGATCAGCTCACTCACAGGGGCAACACAGTGTGAGTGCATTGTCTGCGAGAGTCCCCAGACCAAGGAAGGTTGCTGCCTAAATCACAAGTAAACCCTCACCTCTCTTCTACAGTATGTGCTCAAAAGAAAAGGCTTGTGACATGAGTGGGCTGGAGCTGAGGGTGGACTGTGAATGTTTGTCAGGCTACTTTTGGCCACTGTTGCTCAAGTCCTCATTTTCTGCTTAGCCTCTCAAGATCGAGCCAGACCAGTGAAATGGTGACCCACCTCCTTCACAGAGAGAGAGTCCACACAGAGCCACCAGAGAAGAACTCGTGCCCTCCAAGGCACCAGCGCGTGGAGTTCAAAGCCAGGCCTGTCTGACTGGAAGGCAGTGGACGGCAGCTTAGCACAGAGCTCTTGGTAATAAAGTCTATTTGAAGACTCTCAGTGAAAAGTGTGTTCCTAATAAAGGATAACATTTCATGGTCATTATGCGATACACTTAACTTTAAAAGGAACAAAAATGCTGAGAAAGTCATTTTCTGAAAAGGGCTCTCGGATTTCATTACTGTGGGTCAAGAGCCTGGGGAGAAGAATTAAAGAAAAACACGAACTTGTGCACAAATTAATTAAAGATATTTCCACTAATAAATTGTCCCTGTATCCCAAGGCAGAGCCTTCAGTTTGCAAAATGTGGTAATATTCAAGTTGTGGTTTTCTCCACCAGGCGAACAGTTCAGCAACATTTAAAATCAAATGAACACAGCCTTGTGATTCAGGGTTTGGGGGTTTACTTCCTCCCTTCTTCAGCCCATAGAAAATTTCTGGTATTTGAACATATTTCTAAGAAAGAAAGACAAATGCCCTGTTAACCCCTGAGAGAATGAAACTGTTATGAACTTTTCTTCCCCTCCCCCCCTCCAAGCCTCGATGCAGTCTGTTTCTCCAAGCAAGTTCTCTTTCCCTCCATTCCCACCAAAAATGTGAAAGATTCAGTTCCCTTGTGATGCAAGGATAGTGCCAATTGCTGTAACTTGAGTCAATCTGAGCTACAAGTCGGGGGAGAGGGGAGGGGGAATGACAAACAAAGGAAAGAAAATAGAATTATTGAAAGCAGCATTGCTAGGACTGGGCAGTGGGACAGAGACAGTCATATGCCGAGGGCCCCTGTTTAGGAAGGGACAGCTGAGGCAGAGGGAGCACACTTCAATAGTTAGAAAAGAAGGACTCCTAGTCAGAACACCTAGGTCTTGGTCCCCGTCCTGTCATTAACTTGCTGCGTGTCTTTGGAAAAGTCCATGTCAACTCTTTGTACCACACTGCCCCATTTATAAACTCGGGATAATGTTTACCCCACCTCATCGGGACTGACCCTAAAACACTTTGAGATCCTCTGCTGAAGAGCAAGCATGATAGATACAAGGGACTGTGATTAGAAGCTGGGTTCTTTTTCTTTGCTCATTTGTTTCTATAAAGAGGTGGGGCTGGATGGCTCAGGGGATTGGTACCTGGCTACAGAGCCTTCTAGCTATATATCACAGGATCAGAGCAAATGAGAGTTGTTGCTACCATCAGCGGCTGTTTGGTGGCTTGTGAGAGGAGTGAGGTGGGGCTCAAGTGGGCCACGGAGACTGAAACACTCTCTTATCCCGCAAAGATGACCCCCTTCCTGGTTGTTGGGGGATGGTCAAAGTTTGCGCTGCCACTGCCCATGCTGTACCTGTTCTGTGGCCATCTAGAAACATTCCGTTTCCAAGGCTGTCACTCCAGTGTCTTTCGCCAGGAGGAAAGTCACAGAGTACATGCAGATATTTAAAGGGCCTGTTTCAGTTTGGTATGCATTGACCTGATCCCATTTGGCCATCAGTGGTTCTCACACTGATGAGAGGCTGAAAAGGAAGGAAACTGCTTAAAGCAGTTCTTTTCCTTTATTTTTTTACCCCCTCCCCCCACTTAAATTTCACAGGCACCTGAATCTGATCATGGCTTCCTCCGTCCAGTGTAAAGTTTAGTCTGAGAAAGCGCGCATACCACAATGAGTTGGGATAATATTAATGTATAGTATTCGAAGCCCCAGGGCCTGTATGTTTCATTAATTTCCTCCCCATTAAAGTAAAACGAGGATATCCTGTAGAGAATTGCAGTGAACCATTCTGACTGCAAAACTCGTCCTGACCTTGCTAAGAAAAACAGACAGAAGGAGAAGGAGCAGCTGATCACAATATACAGACACCCAAATGAAATACACTAGCTCAGCTCCCTTTGCACTAGTACTACTGTGCAAATATTTAGCTTAACAGGATGTGAAGAGATGGACAGCGAGCATTACAAAAATCAGTTGTTTTTTTATGTGAAACATTTCCCATAAATTCTTTGCAGAGCGGTAACCTTGGGTGAACTTCCACTCCAGGATTGAGTAGCCAAAAGGTTTGGGTTGCACACGAGTCATTCACATGGCTGCCTCTCTCTTTATGGTTGGGGCAAATATGCCAGCCAGCCAGCTCCATCTCAACTCAACCAGCCCTACATGGCTTGGGTCCCAAGAGATTGCCTTTCTCCACTCATGGTCCATCATGGTGGATGATGTCTGCTAGGACACTCTAGGGAATAATCCATTGATTTAACTGATAGAAATCTCACAAAAAGCCAGTCACTTCTGGAATTTGCTTCCCTTGATGGCCTAGCAGAATCCAGGGACTTTAAAGTGCAGTGCTGTGGCCTTCACAACATTTCTGTAGGCCTCCCACTTCTTTTCTGTCCCAGCAGTGAAACAGCTTGTTCGTGGCCTCATATCTCACCTAGACGACTGCAACTTTCTCCTCCTTGTATGTCACCATGTACTCAAGTCACCCTCCCTCTCCCAGCCCTTGCTCCTAACTTTGGAGTCAATCCACTGGGTTCACATTGTCCTGCACATCAAGTTCAAATCAAACACCTTCTTTGTGTTTCCCAGGCCCTTCATCATACAGCTCCTGCCTGCACCTCAGATTTGGTTTCTTTGCATTACCCCCTGCCCACCCTTCCTTCTCTGGCAGTGATACCAGCTTTGATCCCCTACATCTCTTCCTCTCACAGAAGAGGGGGTCTCTGTGCCCCTTGTATTTGGTGCACTCTGCCCTGAATCTGTCCTCCAAGCTCTCTCCCTTCTCACATTCAAATCCCTCCTAAAAAACTCACTTCTGCCATTTGGCTGCCCAGAAGGGGAGGAAAGGTGGGTGGGTAATTAAAGCTAATAGAATCACCAAGATGTGCGCACACCTTACTGAATAACCAGGTGGCCATCTTATCATCCCCTTCTGCAGCTCTGGCCTGTGACCTGAATTGGTGCCAGGCAAACTTTACAAGCTAATCCAAGGGTTCCTCCCTACAAAATCCATTCAGCTGGAGCCCTCCCCAACCAGTCCATCCATGAACTTTTTAGAGTCACAGCTTGATGGGGCTCCCTTTGAACTCTGTGTCCCTTGATTTGGCAGCCTCAGCTGACCCTGACTCAAGTGCACCTTCCCTATTGCTCCAGGGTGCTCAGCGTGCACCAGAGAGAGAGGGACTGAAGAGATTTAAAAGGGGTCCACATCTGCCAAACTCTGAACAACACAGCAAAACATCATTGCAAAATTCAGGCAAGCTGCCTGCAGTCCTGCCTCTTTCTGCCTCTACTGGGGCTCCAGTAAATCATTTCAGGCAATTGTTGCCTACTTTGCTCTGCTAGTTCTTCAATTCTATTTGCCTTACATTCTTGAAGTCCCATCTTATGTGTTCCAGGGCAAGGCAGGGGAAAGGGCAGAGAGCCTGGGAGCTATTCTTGCCAGGTGCCACTGCCAGCAAATCAGCCATAGCAGGAAACTGTGCACCCAGGCTGAAAAGGGCTAAAAGGCCCTTCCAAGGCTTCCCTGTGCTAATTGCTTATTTGCATGACAATGTGTTTGTTGGGAGAAGCATGACAGCTGGATGGGTCTAACCAGTCATGTGAACCAAGAGCCACGTGCTAACAACAGCCGAGAATCAATTTTCTCCCTAGGTGGTCACCACCAGAACTGCCTTAGTGGAGACCCAACTTTGATCCTCAGAAGTAACTGTCACTTGCTTCTGAGTCAGCAGGAGAAAAGGGAACCGGGGAGGCTTGCAGCATGTCCAACCTCTGGAAATAAGGGGCAGCTCAGATAGCTCTGCACTGGTCCCCTTCGCACTGTTAGCTGACCTGCACAGCCAGACTCCAGAGGAGACCCCACCCTCAGCTGCAAACATAGCAGCTGTGTGATGCGAGGTAAGTGGGAGAAGGGAATGAGAAATACTCAGCTGGACTGTGGAGGTCTCCTCCACCCCAGGTATGGGAGAGTGTTTATTCACTGCTTTTTCCCTACTCACTGTTTTGGCATCAGCAGGTCTATAGAGGCAGCGAGTGACACACCAGAGCAGTGGTTACTGCTGAAGGTATTAGGACCTTGGTATCTGCTCAGTGAGATGGCAGCCAAGGAGGATCACACAAATTATAGCCTTACAAGCCTAAACAGGATGAGTGCTAGTTAAATTATTCCTTAGCGTACAAACCCCTTGGGATAAAATCACAACTGACCTGGATCTAATGATCAAAACAGTTCAGTTAACTGCCCCCCAGAACCCTGAACTGAATCCCTGAGACTTCACCCCCAAATCAAGCCCCCAGCCTTCACCCCAAAACTCTGACTAACCCTCCTCCCCCCCAAAGCTTCACCTGCACCTTCACCCATTACTTTTTTATTTGAGGGTCAAAAATTACCCAGTTTAAATACAACAAAATTCCCCCATCGTCACAGCTACCTCTGAGCTTCCTGGCTTCAGTTTCTATTTCTTATTCCTCCCTGGCCTGCTCCCTACCCTTCCCCTGCTTTCAGCTTCATGCTTCCCTTAGTCTGGGCCTCCCTCCCTTTCCCCTTGGGCCAGACACTCCCCACCTCACATATACACACTTAATTCACACTGCCCACCCCGTTTAAAACTAGAGACGGGCCTGAACTGTGAAGTTCCGATTCAGACATCCCAACATTTCAGTGGATTCGGGACTGGGCGTGTCTCTGCTTTAAATGCCCCAATTGCAAGAGGAATATGACCTCTGAGCATTACAGTAATATATATGATCATTAATAATGAAAGGCTCTCGGTATATGCCAACGTTTATATTAGCACTGCTTAGATTGGAGCACGACCGTCATCCTCATATTCACCTGTAAACTACCTAGCCCTCATTTGGGACTATCTAAATATTTTCTCTGTCTCCATAGATCTTTGCCTCCAGCCAACTCTGGGTTGGGGAGGGGGTCAGGACATGCTTGTGATATGAGACACCTTAGATACAACTGTGTGATGCTGCTAACATTTCTCAATAAAAAACAGCCCTCAGCTCTTGATTTGAAAAAGGGGGAGAGAAGAAGGTGTGTGGGGGAAATTGTCTTAATTAAAATTCTCCCTTTCATCCCAGTAATTACATTCAAACAGGCGACAGCAGCATCGCCGCTTGTCACTGCGCCAAAAAAAAAAATAATTTGATTTGATCGCCAGGACATCGTGTTGCATAGAAAATAAATTTAAAAAAAAAAAACCTGCCAGCAATTAAAAAAATGTAATTATTTCTGAAACACTGCAAAGAAGGGAAAAAACAGAGAGAAAAGAGAGAAAGAGGAGGACGACAAGGAAGGGGACCCACTGGCAGATAATGTGCAACTAAGGATGGAAACACCTGTAAGCCAGTGGAGATCTAGCAGCTATCAGCTCTGGCTGCATTCCATATCCATTAGCTACAGGAGGCTGCTTGGGTTTCGGGAAAGGAGAGTGTTAGCTCTGACAGCCGGTGAAAAGCTGATGAAAACGTACCAAAGGGGCAGTCACGGAGCTGCCATTTGATAAAGGGGTGGGGGGGGGGGGGAGAACAGAGAGGAAAGGGAGAGAGAAAAAAGCCAGGAGTAAATCAGTCTAATTAATGGCTTTGCTCATTTATCGGGGGCAAATGCTAATTATTCTTTTTAATCACTTTTCTGCCACAGTTGCTCACTCTCTCTCTCTCTCACTTTTCTTTTTTTAATCCAGCTCTGCTTAGCGTGAGGGGCTGGTGGAAAAGGAATTGAAGCTCCAGGCCTATAAATAAGAAAACTACAGAGAGAGAATGAAAGACAGTGAGAGAGGGGGAGAGAGAATGAAAGCGCCCCATTGAACACAATCAGATCTCTCCCCACTATGTGTCTCAGCAGTAACGGCAGTGCAAGAGGTGAGGACTTCAACTGACTCCTCAACCCTACCCCCATATGCTGTCTGCATGCAGGGAAAACATCGCAGTGTGTCGCCTGTAGGGGAGAGAGCAGGGGAAGTGTTCACCCCTGGAAAGCAGAGGCCCAAACCCTTTGTCAGGAGCAGATCTCAGCAAATGCTGCTAGACAGTGCTTGAGAGAACTTCCCTTCGAACTCCAAACTGCTGCTCTAGTCGACAAGGTTTATGCCCCTTGTTATTCACTATCATTTGCATGAACGGGCTTCTGTTGAAGCAAATGTTTAGGGAATGGCTGCTCTTTCCAGGAAAATCCAGATTTACATACATACAAGAGCTTCTGTGCGTGGACATGAGTGTTTATCATTTCCCTGTTTAAAAGGCTCAGGCCAAGAGTGTCAAAAACAATGAGTGAGTTTGGATGCCCATCTGAAAACACCTTAAAGGGGCCTGATTTTCAGAAAGAGGGCACCCACCCCTTTCTTAGATTCCTTTATGTTGGGCACCCAAAATCATAATTACTCCTGAAAATCCTGTCCTCATTCACCAAGTGGGGAGCAAAAAACGTACCAAATGACTTTGGTGACCAAGGAGACAATGAACAGAAGGACTGAACAATCCACAGACAGCCCCATAGACTCTCAGTGATTCAACAAAACCACCAAGCAAGTCCTAAGGAAGAACAAATCCACATGCAGAAGTCAATGTCAATTTGCAAAATAATCACCAATAGAAAAAAGGGCTCAGTTCATGACAGATATTATTTGTAGCAAGTAATTTGAACAGCATTAGTCAGGAGAAAGAGACAGACTGGAAAGAACTGCCCAAGCTATGTAGAAGCTAATATTATTACAGATTGGACAGAACTGGTTTGGGGAGTGGGGTACAAACCAAGCTGCTCTACAAACAAAACCCATAACAGCATGCAAAGTCCAATGTTGCCCTCTTCCTGGGGTTTGGTTTAATTTAAGAAAGAAAACAACAGTAAGGTAACAAGGGTTCATCCTTCAGGACTGCTCAGCCCACATCTTAGATCCTCTCTCAGTAAAGAGCCCTTGTACTTGGGTGAGATAATAAGCCTCCGACCTCAGAGAGTCAACAGAACCAATTTAACCCTTTCCCACCAGGCTAAACACCTGTTACCAAGGTGAGGTGTTTCAGGCAACCATGGGAATCCTCTTACAGGGTATTCTGGTCGCACAGCAGCATTCTTAGGTCACAGATTAAAGGTCTCACATAAGAATGTAATTGAACAATCCAGTTACTGCACAATAAATCCCCTGAGCATTAGAATTGTGTCCATAATAGCTGCAAAACTTTAGTAAATGAGCCCTTAATCATTCATTGGTAATTAATTAATAAATAATTGCAGCTAGATAACTGTCTGAAGAAATCTCAAAAGCTATATTATATTAATTAAATACAGAAGTCTGAATTACACAACTTCTTACCAAACACATTCAGATTTTTAAATTTATTTTGTTTCAGCTTCGAGTTCACTTTCTGCAAACATTCCAGTGACTGAGACTCACTGGTGAAAGTGTCAGAGTAACAGCCATGTTAGTCTGTATTAGCAAAAAGAAAAGGAGTACTTGTGGCACCTTAGAGACTAACCAATTTATTTGAGCATAAGCTTTCGTGAGCTACAGCTCACTTCATCGGATGCATACTGTGGAAAGTGTAGAAGATCTTTTTATACACACAAAGCATGAAAAAATACCTCCCCCCCACCCCACTCTCCTGCTGGTAATAGCTTATCTAAAGTGATCACTCTCCTTACAATGTGTATGATAATCAAGTTGGGCCATTTCCAGCACAAATCCAGGTTTTCTCACCCCCCCACACACACACACAAACCCACTCAAAGCATGTTTCAGAGTAGCAAGTAATTGCAGGAACTGGATTTGTAATTTACACACTCAAGTGCTTCCACACTCATCCAGTGTAGGAACAGAAAGGATCTGCTGTGACTTTTCTGACTAATCCCAACTAAGAATATTCAAAACTCAAGAAGTCAACTCAGGGAGTCTGAGCTTCAACAAGAGATTCATCATATAAATAAAAACAACAGATACATACAAGTTGGGAGGGGTTGCAAGCACTTTGGAGGACAGGTTTAAAATTCAAAATGACCTTGACAAATTGGAGAATTGGTCTGAATTCAACCAGATGAAATTCAATAAAGACAAGTGCAAAGTACTTCACTTAGGAAGGACAAATCCAATGTGTAACTACAAAATGGGGAATAACTGTCAAGTTGGCAGTACTGCTGAAAAGGATTGGTGAGTTACAGCAAATCACAAACAGAATATGAGCTGTCAAAGTGCTGCAACTGCAAAAAAAGCCAAATATGATTCTGGGCTGTATGAACAGGAATGTTGTATGTAAGACATGGGAGGTAATTGTCCCGCTCTACTTGGCACTGGTGAGGCCCCAGCCAATTCTGGGCACCACACTTCAGGAAAGATTTGGACATACTGGAGAGAGCAACAAAAGTTTAATTGGAAACTTTAAAAAACAAGTTGGGCAAACACCTGTCAGGGATGGCCTAGGTTTAGTTGGCCCTGTCACAGCTCAGGGGGTTGGACTTGCTGACCTCTCAACTTTCCCTTTCTAGAGGTGTTTTCTCACGCGACAGAGGGTTGGTTTGAATCAGAGTTTCTCAGACCTGCAAACCCTTTTGTGTATCCTGTCACAAAACACGTATATCCTCAAAGAACCAGGAACTTGACTTCAAAGTTGACACCACCTGTAGCCCTTTCCAGGCAACTGTAACCAACATGACATTAATAAATTGGCACCCTAGCACCAATTTATACAGGTGTTTTATATAATGTCAGATAAGGATACTGCAGATGTATCTGACTATAGGAGTCACAGGGTTGCAACTGAAGGGGAAGTAGCTGGATGTCTGCAAGAGACGGTGTTTCTGGTCTCAATAGTCCTGATCCAGTCTAGTTTGCAAAACTGTTCAGTTTGGGTCTTGATTCATGCTTAGATGGATGACAACCTGCTTTTCTAGGCTTCATCCTTCTTCGTGATAGACATGGCAGTTCTAAATGAGTTTATGAGTTTTTTGGGAGATCTGAGTCTCAGCCCTTCCCTCCTGAAACAAAAAAGTTGTGCAGTTTCACCAGAAAAAAGAAAACATCATGCCAAGGTTGAAAAAGAAGGTTAAAGGAAGTAATATTTGGGGGGAAGGGAGAAAGCAAAATGAAAGAAGATGAGAGTTAGAGGGTTGGATGAGACCTGTTCTGCAGCACTTACTCCTTATCACCTTAGCCCTGTCCTGCTCAGAGGCGTTCAGGCCAGAAGGGATCATCACCATCCTCTAGTCTGACCTCCTGCACATCGCAAGCCACAGAACCCACCAACTCCTGGACTAGACCCAGGGCCTCTGGCTGAGTTACTGAAGTCCTCAAATCATGATTTAAAGACTTCAAGTTACAGAGACTGCACCATTTACTCTAGTTCAGACCAGCAAGTGACCCTTCCCCATGCGACAGAGGAAGGTGAACCCCCCCAGCCTCAGCCAATCTGACTTGGGGAAAATTCCTTCCCAACCCCAAATATGGTGATCAGTTAGACCCTGAGCATGTTAGCGCGACCCAGGGACCTGGGAAAGAACTCACTGTAGTAACTCAGAGCCCTCCCCGTGTAGTGTCTCATCTCCGGCCGTTGGCAAGATTTGCTGCACCTACACGAGCTCCCCTGCACTGTGCTCCCTAGGTCAGGCTCATACTTTCATAGATTCATAGATATTTAGGTCAGAAGGGACCATTATGTTCATCTAGTCCGACCTCCTGCACAACGCAGGCCACAGAATTTCACCCACCACTCCTGCGAAAAACCTCTCACCGATGTCTGAGCTATTGAAGTCCTCAAATCATGGTTTAAAGACTTCAAGGAGCAGAGAATCCTCCAGCAAGTGACCCGTGCCCCATGCTACAGAGGAAGGCGAAAACCCCCCAGGGACTCTTCCAATCTGCCCTGGAGGAAAATTCCTTCCCGACCCCAAATATGGCCATCAGCTAAACCCTGAGCATACGGGCAAGATTCACTAGCCAGATACTACAGATACTGCAGCACTGCACAAGCTCCCCTGCTGTGCTAAGGTATTTCTTCCTCCTTCACCCCATGCCTGCCTTGCAACATTACAGAAGCCTCACAGCTTTTCCCTTCCCTCCCTATGCTTTTCTCCACAGCACAGACCTGCCCTACACTGTTATATTTGCCTCCCCTACCTTACAGCCTGGAGGGGCTCCATACCCAATCTTGGGTCTGTGCTGCAGTATTAGACGACTACCCCCTTCTGTGCTATCCCCTCGACCAGCAATGCAGAATTACAAGGCTTCCCCACCTCCCTGCCATGACATGCTATGTAGCTTAGATGGCAGAAGCCGTGGCGCAGAAGCTCACAGGTAGGGAGGATAACGCAGGGGAATATGCCTGGGGCTTGAGGTGGGATGAGAGGAGACTCAAGGAGGAGTAAGATGTGACAATTGTAATGTAGAGGTACTGCTTAAAAACAACCAGAAAACCATCAGCGACCCAGGAAAATGGTGCCGTAGCTCAGGAGTTTTCTTGGGCTGCACAGATACTGTACTACACACCGTAGTGAGATAATTTCATCCAAATGTGCAAATATGCAAAACAGATCACGCAACGGGCTCAAGCTGAAACACAGTCGGTAAAGCGACGTCCAAAACTCCCCCTCTAGGCTAAACGAACAGCAAGACTTTGCTGCCCAAACTCTTCCAGCAGCTGGCACACAACTCGTCTCCAGTCAGGGCAGGGGGGTGGGAATCTATGCTGCATTGCAACCTTGGTTCGCATTTACCCACCTCGACACTGACTGGACTTGAGCAGAACTGGAGGGAGAAAGGGTTAGATTTTTTCATCCCAACTGGCAGACAACAGCAGATTTCATTTCAACTGGCTGTCTCTTACACAGGCTATGCACATTGTGTGCCTGTTTACAAACACACAATGTATATACAGTACATATATAAACCACCCGCACGCCACATACAGGGAGAGAGATTTAAAAAGAAAAAATGTCTCTCTCCCCAGATACTGTAGGTTCCCCTGGCCTCTCATTTTTATTCTGCTTTATCTATCAAAAATATATTAACCCAAAAGCCTGTTTCCATCAAAGTCTCGATTCCACGAACATTTAAAGATAAGCCTTATCTTATTACTGGTGCATTAACAACAGAAATCTAAAGGGCTACTGCCAA
This sequence comes from Lepidochelys olivacea, assembly GCF_965140295.1. Classification (NCBI taxonomy): domain Eukaryota; kingdom Metazoa; phylum Chordata; order Testudines; family Cheloniidae; genus Lepidochelys; species Lepidochelys olivacea. The sequence continues at coordinate 23,610,825 of NC_140417.1, read as the reverse complement.
TCATCTGCTTTTCTCTTTTCTTCTTCTTCTTCTTCTCAGAAGCCGCTTTGCAGACAGCTTGGCTGGAACCTCACAGGAATTCAGGCAGCGCCAGACACACACACACACGCCAAGAAACCCTAAAGGCACAAAATACATGGCGGCAACCTCATGGGGATTCAGGCAGGGCCTGGCACACCCCCCCATAACTCCCCCAAAGGCACAAAGAAGCTAAGAGAGCTTACAGAGATTTAGGCAGTGCCAGGCAGGCATGCCCAAAGAGACAGAGAGCACCTGGCTGGAACTCCAGAGGGATACAGGCAGGACTGGGCACACATTCCCTTACAAGCACCGAAAGGGCAGCTGGCACCTCACAGGAATTCACATATACACACACCCTACTTCTATAGGGTATGGTCTTTTAACAGATGATCTCAAAGCACGTTTCAAAAGGGACGGATGAGGAGGCAGCCACAGGGAGAGTAAGTAACTCCTCCAAGTTCACGCAGTTGATCAGGGGCTGAGAGTGGGAAATATAACCCTAGTCTGCTTTCATTGCATCTATCTTCTATTACTACCTTTTCCTCACTGCCCATATTTCTTCTTTTCCCCTGTACCCAACCCCTTCCATGTCTTCTGTTTAAATGGTAAGAGGATTTTTTTTAGTAGAATGATTGTCTAAAGTTGTGCACCATCCAAGTGTTTGGCAGGGACGTTTGGTTGAGTTTTTAAAAAAATCTAGATATTGTAAGGAAAGTCCTAGCTGTAATGCAGGAGTCTTAATGGGCAGAGCTAAGATTGTAGTGGGAATCCTTAAATCTGAATTCTCTGCTTTGTTCACAATTAAATTATCCACCTTAACTTTGCAGCGATGTGGCTTTTGCTGTTTAATTAGAAGTTTTAATTCTGCAAGGAGTGTCACTGGGAACCCAAGCCAAAAATAACACAGACAGTTCCAAAGGCCCTTTGAAAAGCTTTTATATAAAAAAACAGAGCAAACAGCTGATCCAAGAGTGATAAACCTAGGTCTTCTGAAAAGAGTCGAGTGCACCTGGAGTGCAAGGAGTCAAGGCTACGGATGAACAAAAGGCATGATGCAGCCCATATCAAAACAAAACAAAGTCTCGTGGACAGGGCTGGACTCTGCACACAGAAGTTTCTGCTGGACACATTACTGGATACCTCTACTAATGTATTGTGAAATGGTCACCATCAGGGAACACAAGGCCCAGAAGCTGACCTTTTCTGTACTTTCTCTAACCTCAGCGTCTCCTGAGTTAGGGAACACAGCGTCTCCTGAGTTAGGTTGTTTGCCACCTATCTGGATAGCTCCAGGATTGCAGAAGCTTTGAAGTGCCTATTTAATTTGGGCCAGCACACGTCATCCTATAACAAGACTGTGTTGTGCCTGGACATGGTGGCATTACAATGCAACGTCACAACATTGCACCGAGATGAAACAAGGCAATCTTCACAACGGTGGTTATCATGTGGCCAACCAGACCTCCCAACACTATATATCTGCTTTATTTTTAAGGAGGTAGCAAAGAGGCCACACAGGGCTTCATGCTTGCCTCTTTGCCCAGCATGCCATTGCGAACATCAGGGATGGTTCAGGAGTTTTGGATCAAGCCCAAAACTAAAATGAAACCTTCCAACCTACGACATCTTTTGGAGACATTGCTACACCTCACTCAGCATCTCTTATTGCTTGTTCTTCCGGGATTTCCTGAGATGCTCTGGTCTTCAAGTCATAATCTTAATGCAGGAGAGCCTGTCACAGAGATGCTAGAAATAGAACAGATATAATACACTAGGCAATCTTGTCTTTTCGCACGTCTGGCCAATGCAAGCTTGTTCCCCATTGTGTACATTTAAATAGTTAGTGCAGTCTGATCATAACCTCCCAAATGACCAGTGCTTCCACCTCTCTCTCTTCCACAGTCTGAGAGTACATTGGTTGGAACCCATTACTGAGTAAGTGGACGGCAGAGCAATCACAGCCTATGTCCAATTGAATTTTTACAGATGATAAAAAGGGCATCTATCCACACATGCCTTAAAAAAATCAACAACCACTAATCCCCAAAACAGGACTAAACTGCAGCAGCACAAATAAGCATAACCCACTACCAGCAAACAAGACAACTCAAAGTTCAAACCCCATTCCCCCCTCCCACAATTCCACATTTGCAGATGCCTGTGAAAAGAGATGAGCTGTGCAGCATACACCAGGGTGGATAAAAATCAATGATTTAAAAAAAATAAATAAAAAAAAATGGATCTTTTTGGATAAAATGCTTTTTGAGGAAAAAGCCTATCTAAAGATAGTTTTAATTAAGATACATTATAGCTCAAAGATATCTCATCATGGAATAGAGATTATAAATTCTAATTCTATAGTATGAGACAATATAGTCATGTACTGTTTAAGAAAAGTTTTGTAAATGAGTTCCAATAGTTCATGGATTAGGGACCCAATCTTATGAAGTTCCATGGGCTTCTGTATAGATTATTTAGGTTAATCTTTCTATCTACCCAATGGGACTCAGTGCTCAGTCTAGAAGATACCATCAGAGATGCTTAGTTTTGCAGTTCTCAAACTGTGGATTTGGGTCTTCAGAGACAACATGCTTGTTAACAGCAAAAATGTTTTAAAATAAATAAATATCTAGAGGTAAGAAATAACAGACCTCAACCCTACTGTCCCGCTGCAAATTTGTGTACACAGAGTCAATCCCTTACCTCTCTCTAAAAGTGAAAAGTTTCAAAAAGTTCAATGAATAGAAGATTGTTGGGGGTGGAATAGATCTGGACAAGGAGAAGAAGTCCGGAGATAAATGTAAGAAGGGATAGACAGGCAGTAGAAACAAAAGTAAAACAGTTTGAGCAGCATATTCCAGAAGTCTTGAGGTCTTTCTGAGAGTAGCCTTCATTGATTTGAGATCTACCATACCATTCTCTCACCAGAAGGGAAAACCTATAATGGCAGCAGGCTGTAAAAGAGACCCAGTTTAGGAATAAGAACCATTCAAGAAATATATGTTTGCTGATGATGTTTTAAAGAAAGTCATACCAGTGAACTGCTGGAAATCAATTAAGCACTTGGATTCAGAGACTGTTGAAGTGATAATCTGACTTTTAACAGCAGTAACTTCTTCTGCCAGCGTAGAAAGAATATTTTCTTCCTTTGGACTAATTTATTACAAATTGAGAAATCATTTGGGACCTGAAAAAGCAGGAAAGCTTCTTTTTCTTTTCCAGATTATGAACAAACAGGAATATGGAGGTGAAGACGACTGAGTTAGCTGCAGAAGCCAGTATTTTAAATTTCTCATGTTGACCTGGTGACACAGTCAATTTAATTTTTGGTTTTTTTAAAAAAAATATATTTCATTTAACTATTTTAATTAAAAACAATTTTAACAAAAACAAACCTGATTTTAAAAATCTTGAATTTTAAAAATCTGTTGTTTAAATTCAAAAATTCATATGCTTGTTTTGTTAAAATATTATGTTTGCTGTTGAATAATAAATCCAGAATACATAACGTTGTTGTTTTAGTTAAATAAAACAATTTAAATGTCTGTCTGATGATGTTCTCCTCCTAATACAGCATGTCAAGAAAATCCTCCAAATATTAATGATTAACGTGTTGAATTGGAGATAGTTCACCTCCCAGTGACTTCATAAATATCTGCTTCAATTACCTTTGGTCAATGAAATAACCAAACAATCATTCATTTTCTGATATAGCTGTAAAACTAATCTGAAAAGTTTTCAAAATAAATCACTTTAAAAATGAATAGTGTGTACCTTCTAAATATGAAACCTACATCTATCTCTGAGTTGTGAAGAATATGTATTAAGGTTATAACAACCAACAAGAACACACTTTTATGTAGAAATCCATGGTTAAATTGAGTCTTCCTGACTAGTGATTTAAATCAAATCCACCCTGGCATACCCTGAAGGACCTCAGACTCTGGCTGGTTTGGACCACCATGGGGAGTGAATTCCAAAGCTGAGGGGCCTCCAGAGGATACCCTGGAAACAACCCCTTCTCATGTGTGCCACTGGGGGCTTCAGCTTAAGCATCTCTGATCTCAGCTGTGGCAGCACTGCAAGGAGAAAGAGGGGTAGGGTGCGGGGGAGTGTCTCTGAGGTAGGCAGATGCAAAGCATGTAGGGCTTTATAGCTCAAACCATCTGTAAAATGGGGGTAAACACTCAGCTCTCTCAGGTGCTGCTGCCAAGCTTAAAGTCTGTAATATGCTTCAAAAGCAGGAGCTGCTAGAGAAGGAAAAAATCATTACCCTGGATGATCACACTTTGTTAACATCAGACCACCTCAGTTTAAGGTAAATTCATTTTCAGTTGACAACAAGACCAAGCCACCAGCCGGAAGCAGAATTCAAAATAGGCTGAGTTTTATGGCTGGGGGGAGAATGTAGAAATAAACTGTAGCACTTGAAAAAATATACCGTAGGGATGTGAAATTAACCAGTAAAACACTATAGATGTTTGTGCATGTTGGGTGTTTATTTTTCAATCAAGTGCACATGTCCAGATAACGACAGGATGTTTGAACTGTGCACATCAGGTCTTTACTCTCTGCTTATATTAATGTCATTCACCATCAGACCCTAGTGGAAGATAAATAGATTGAAGGGAGATGGGGAGGTATCCGAGTTTGACATCGCTTCCTCCTCATTCTGTTACTGATGCCTTAAGAAACAAAATCCATTGACCTCACCATCAGGGGAGAGAGACAGACAGACAGATTCAAACCCACAACAGAAGGTGCAGAACAGAGTGATTCAGAAGCAGCCCCAAGATGCTTGGAGATGGGCACTCTTGAGACTGTGGAAGAATTAAGGCAATTTCTTGTAGTCTGAAAATGACAAGCATACAAAGTAACTGAAGCTGCTCAAGCCAAAAGGGAAGAGATGAGCCACTCACCTATCATGCAGCATGCGTTCCAGAGAATCTTAAAGGGATTGCCGGTCTGCCAAATCCTTCCTAATGTTCACATCACTGGACTTCTTCACCACTCAGACACCTTGGAAAACTCTGAAGCCACAGTGCCAGGTGGTAGCCATGGGCCAAGCACACAATGCAGGGAGAGGGGTTTACAAGTAGAAAGGTGGATTCAAGCAATAACAAACATTCTGAAGTCAATCAAGCAAAAAGCACCTGTAATATCTCCTCCTCTTGCCCCTCCTTTAGATTCTTGGCCAGGACTCTAGAACAGGGGTGGGCAAACTATGGCCCTACATTTTAATCCAGCCCTCGAGCTCTGGCTGGGGAGCAGGGTCCGGAGCTTGTCCCACTCTGTGTGTACAATGGCTCCCAGAAGCAGCGGCATGTGGGGCTCCACACACTGGGGCAGCCAGGGGGCTCCACACACTGGGGCAGCCCTAAGCGCCACCCCCACAGCTCCCATTGGCTGCTTCTGGCAGCTGCTTGAGGTAAGCGCTTCCCAGAGCCTGCACCCCTGGCCCCCTCCTGCACCCCAACCCCCTGCCCCAGCCTGGAGCACTCTTCCACCCTCGGTCCCAGCCCAGAGCACTCTCCTGCACCCCCAATCCCTCATCCTCAGCCCCATCCCAGAGCCCGTATCCCAGCCTGGAGCCCTCCCCTCCCCTCCCCCCCACCCCAACCCCCTTCCCCAGCCCAGAGCCCCCTCCTGCACCCCAAATTCATTTTTGGCCAAACCCCAGAGCCCACATCCCCAGTCGGAGCCCGCACCCCCTCCCACACCCCAACCACCAATTTTGTGAGCATTCATGGCCCGCTATACAATTTCCATACCCAGATGTGGCCCTCGGGCCAAAAAGTTTGCCCACCCCTGCTCTAGAACCACCAAAGGAAAGACCAGTCCCCAAAGAATCCTTTTTAGGTGCCAAGTCCTCTCCCAGCCTGCACAGCACCCATTGCAGCTGAGGACAGGATTTGGGAGTAGCCAAGTCTTCTGCTTTTGGTTATATTTTGCCATACAACTGATTCATAATGCCACAGGTCCTCACACTGAAGAGATGCACACTACTGCTCAATTTGAAAGCCTCTCGCTGCGGATTATCCAGAGATCTGGGACACAACATAACACCATGACAAAGGTGCCATGAACACTGGGGCTTAGGCTACAATCCATTAGCATTTCTTGTGAATTCCTCCTCCTTTCTGTTTCTCATGCAATTGTAATTAACGGGCAATAGAAACAGCCCCATGCAAAGGGTGTGGCTGTGTGAAAGGATTGGGCAACATTTATCATCCTCACTCAGCCTGCTCCCCTTTCTGTTCACTCCCACAGGGACACAACTGTTATTTAGCAATGTTAGTCGCTAGATGCCCTATGGATTTGAGCTGGGATTCCCAAAAGTGCTCAGCATTGCCCTAAATTCTGTTTAATCAAAGTCAGTGTTAAAACTCCCATTGACCTCAGTGGAAGCAAAGTTAGGGCTATACTGAGCACTTGTGAAAACCCATCCTAAAGATATAAGTTACTGCCAAAAAGGTAGGACATTCCTGCCCTGCTTCCATTAAGTTGACTGGGGGCTTGTGGGGAATTCCATGGGTGTCAACGGTCTTAAAGCATGTCTCTTGTGCCACTCACTGTAGGTCAAGAGATTTAGTCAGCGTGATCTGTTGTGGGAGAGAGCTCCATAATCCTGGGGGCTACACTGAGACTGTCCAGCCCCCAACTGTCACAAGTTCAAACTTGGGCTCCAACAGTTTAAGTGCCTCTGTTGCATGTAGCTAACCAGGACAGGAGTGGATAGAGAACAGCTATTGAAACAGCTCGGTCCTGAACCATTCAGGGCTTAGGAGGACCAGAAACAGGCCTGACATTTGATTGGTACCTAACGTAGGGTGCAAAAGAAAAAAGTTACAGTGACTTTGTGCTGCTCAGTTCTACTCTCAAGCCTTTGTGACATAACAAACCACTGTCCTGATTGCTATTGGGAGATCACTCACCATGACTAGAAACTCCATTAAAGGAACCAAGAAGCAGGAGGAGGTTGGTTAGGAAGGAGTCACTATTTACACACAGAGTACCTTGGTAAATCAGCTGTGATTGAGGAAGAAAAAAAGATTATGCACAAGTCCCAAGGATATCCCCAAAACCTAGGGTTGCTTTAAAACAGCCCACATGTGACCCAGACAGTTGCGGTACTGTATGGCAATCAAAGAGAAGAGATGTCCCAGACTCTCAAAGAAAGTGGCAAATTACGATTAAATTATATCACTGGGTCAGTGTACAAAGCATGGCCTCAAGGTATCCGAGACATGGCAACTCACTGGCTGCCCCACGTGCTAAATTATTGATTATACACCCAGTACGTGGAACAAAGGGATAGCGTAGCAGTGAGCAGAACAGAGGTGTAACTGCAGCTGAATTCTTGCTAGGTCAGGGTCTCCCCAGCCAGCCACCTCCCTCACATTAACAGACACACACACACACAAGATTGATATTTGAATTTTAAACTCACAAGCCCCTTCATTTTATTTTACCAAGAGATGTGCCTTGGTTCATCAGAACTAACATAGCTATAATTTGGATAGTCTGAATATTTGCCAGCAAACTCCTCCTGGACCTAGACTCTTCGGGGTTGAAGGACATTTGAAAGGCCACTTACCCTGGATTTGCAATAATAATAATATAATAAGTGTATTGGGTTTGGCTTTAGCACTCTGATATCACAAGGTCTTAATGAACTTAATGTAGAGAACACACAGACACACAAACATGACAGTTGTCCAATTGCTAGAATATTACTTATATACAAGGATAAACTCAAAGCCTTTCACTTCTAAAATTTAGTCATTGATGTGGATTATTCAGGCTTCTCAACAATTCAAATAATTAACAGCTCCCCACTAGAAACATATATAGTTCCTTTCTGTTTGGCAGCTACAGGGTTAAAGAATCAGATAAGGTAATGAACAGTCACCTGTCTTTCTGACAGAACAGGTCTGTTCATTTTAATGACAATCTTCACTGCAAGAGGGTGCATGGGGGTTGGTGGGGAGGGGGGAGAGGAAGAGGATTAATTCCTTTTCTTTTAAGACTTTGAAAGGAATTAATCCATGGACATAGCTGAAGGGGTGGGGGCAGCATAGGTTGCTGTCCCCATGTCCTCCATGTTTGTAACTAGAGCAGCAATTCCCAGGGTTCTACAATGTAGACACTCATGGCTCCCTAATTTCTGATCATCAGCCAGGGCTGGGGAAAGAGCTATGCATGCTCATCCCCATCAGTACCCAAAGGTTAGCCCTGACCCAGGCTTAATGCAGTGCTCTCAAACGAGTTTCCCACCGCTAGGCCCCTGAAAAGCAACCTTGTGTCTCCACTCCTCACCAGTACAACAGGTGCAGGGTACGAGCCAGGAGTCCTTGATTCAAGCTTTTTGTTTCAGTCTCATCATTTCCCATCGCAAGCCGGGTGGAGAGAGATAAAGGCCGTCAGTCTGTCTGCAGAACAGGCTGGCTCTGTTTGCCCTGCGCCCCAGCGAATAGAAGCTGCTAAGCTTTAATGGAGCACTCAGGTTTCCATCGATGCCAGCTGCAGATAGAGCGGCCCAGTGGCAAACAAATTCAGGTCCCCGGGGGCTGCTCAGATTCTCCCCTCATTTGTTAGTTTATGTGTAAAGTACAGTCAAGCTAATTCCTGCTTGCGTGGCTGGAAAGATACATTTTCCTGCTCTTTGGGTTCACTAAAAAAAAAAAAAAAAAAATGAACAAGTGCAGGAGGGCTAATGGAGTAAGAGCATTTCCCAGGGCTCAAGCAGCAGCAAACACCTTCCGCTGGGGATTCTCTGAGGAACACTCCATGCGAAGGTGAAGTTGTGCAGCTCTCTGTAATAACCAAGAACCATTTGTTACACAAAGGGGCAGGAGCTGTCTTAATAGCTACATGTTCAGATGGGCTTAAATCCAATAGCTTCTTGTGGCATCAGTTGTTGGATTTCTTATATGCTTAATAACGTGCCAATAAAAAAGGAAGGCATAAGTGGTACTGGTAAGGGCATTATTTGCATACAAAATATTAATGAAGCCATTTAAATTGGGGCTGTAGGCATCACATCAGGGAAAAGGGTCAGACTCACCATCACTTCAAATCCCAGCTTAGAATTCATGTGAAAATGATGCCCAGCAACACGCCACCACAGCTTTGCACGGAGATACCACATCTAGTTGAAATTGCGGGGGGAAATTTAAGTATGTAGATGGCAAGGTAGCTGAATTGAACTGCAATTGTATCTGTCCATCTAAATACTCATGTGGCCCGCGTCACCAGAATATCTGAATGCCTCAAAAATCATATAAATCCCTAGGAGGCAATCGCCCAAATCAACAAAACTTCATGCAGTTTAGATGTAAAATGTGGATCCAAATCCAAGCTGTAAACCCCTCTCCCCCACTTAAAAAAATGTTCAGGGTTGTTTTGATTTAGGCTTGATAATAGAGACAGCAGAGATGAAATTTGGGTCCAGAATGGGGTTCAGATTCCAGTCACCCCAGAATATGGGGATGTTTGGGTTTAGGGTTGTAGTTAGTGAGAGGGACAACCCACTGGAATGGCAAAGGGTGCTTCTTGGATGGTAGGCCATCGAAAACCCAGAGTGTGGCCAGGAGTGGTAATGGGGGTGCAATAGGTGGCATTCTTCCATCTGATTCAGTAATCATGAGGCATGATGTTTGGTCTAAGATACCAAGTGTCATCTTCCAGATATAGCATTAAACTGAGCTTTGCTTGGGAACATTAAAAATCTCAGGATACCTTCAAGACAGTGTGGGAGTTATCACTTGTGTCAGACAAAATTCCATCCCTCAAGGAGGAGGATGGTCCAGAGCACAGGGCACTGGATAGGACTTGAAAACCTAGGTTCATGTTCCATGGCAGCCAGAGACTCCCTGCATGACCTTGGGCAAATCACTTCTTCCAACCTGTGACTCATTTCCCGCTCGTAAAATAGGGATAACACTTCCCTCCTTCATGGGGGTGTTGTAAGGATAATATCCATTAATGATTTTGAGGCACTCAGATACTCATGTGGCCTGTATCACCAGAGTATCTAGATAGACAGATACAATTGCAGTTCAATTCAGCTACATTGCCGTCTACGTACTTGAATTTCCCCATGCAATTTCAGCTGGCTGTGGTATCTCCGTGCAAAGCTGTGGTGCAGTGTTGCTGGGCATCATAGCATGATGGGCATTTTCTACTCCGGGGGCAGGGGCGGGGGGGGAAGCTGCATTTTGGTGATCAGTGAGGGGATTCTGTTGCTCTACATCGCCACATGGCTTTACCTGGATTTTATTTTTATGAGTTCAGGATGATGAGGCACTCCAAACCACTAAATACCTACATATGACAGAGCACTGTCAGAATTTACAGGCAGGAGCCACCAGGTATTTACATTAGAGCATTCCCAACAAGAACATTTAAGTATCAGTCCACTTTTCAATTGTGGTTTATTTTCTACATCACACTTCATTTTCTATTTGTTGCAAACAAATGAACACTGCTATCTCCAGTTCTCCAGGGAATAAAGGCAGCAATTAAAGAGAATAAGGAAATTATGGAGAAGTTTAAAGATTTTGCTGAGGCAGTCTTACCACAGAGGATGTTGGCAAGATACCTACCCAAGCCCTATTGTTTCAGGTAAGAAGATAATATACTGTCAGCGATTGAGGTGTCAAACCAAACTAAAGAATTAGAAGAGCAGTGAGTCACCACAAATGGTCTATATCCAAAAGACTAAAGGAATGAGTTGCTAACAAAAATATGCACTCTCATTAAAATCAGCTACTATACTGGCAGATAGTAGGGTAGCAAATGTTGTGCCTATCTTTAAAAACAGGGCTATGAGTGATCCTTGGAATTACAGACCAGCAAGCTTTATTTCAGTGCCAGGTAAACTGGTTGAAGCAATAATTAAAACCAGAAAAATAGAAAACCTAGATAAACATGATCTGAGGAGTGCCAAACCGGCAAAGTTTCTGCAAAGGAAAATTGTATCTTGGTCTACTGGAATTCTTCCAACAAAGCTGCAAAATAATGGATAACTGAGGACCAGCTGACAATTTGGGCTTTCAAGTGCCTCACAAGAGACTAAGGAACAAAATAAGTAGTCACAGGGTGAGTTGTATAGTCATGTCATGGATTAAAAATTGGCTAAGAATCAGAAAACAAAGGGTAGGAATAAATGGTCCAGTTTCAACATGATGAAAGGTTAACACTGGGGTTGCTCCATGAGTCCATACTAGCACTGGTATTGCTTACTGTATTAAGGATCTGAAGTGAGGAACAGTGATGTGGTAAAATTTGCAGAGGACACAAAATTAAGTTCATTGAGGCTCAGAAGATGAGGAGGAACTTCAGAGAGACCCAACAAAGCAAGGTGAGTGGGCTAGGGTAAGGAAAACAAAATTCACCGTTGACAAAAGCAAGATAAATCACATAGAAAGAATAATTTAAATGGTCAAACAAATTGTTGAGTTCTAAATTAACTGTAATGACTCAGGATAAAAGATCTGGGCAGCACTGGGGGCAGCTCAACAAAATGTGATCAATCCACAGCAGGAGTCAGAAAAGGTAAACAAAATATTATGATGGATAGGGAATGGATAGATAATAGCCAAGTATTATAGAGCTATTATATAATTAGTGGTACATCCCTTTACTCGAAGTATTGTGATCTGGTTTGGCCATCCTATTTTTAAAGAGATATTTTGATTGAAAATTATTAGAAGCACAGAAAAACTTGCCTATGAAGAACAAGTTATAAGATTTGCAATGTTCAGAAAGGAGATGAGAAAGGGGATGTGGTAAAGGTAAACAAAATAATGAATGGTATAAAGAAGGCAAATCAGATGTTTCTGTTTACCCTCTCATAATGCAAGAATTATGAAACTGAAAGGCAGAAAATGTAAAAAACTGATGCATTTTACATAGTTGCATAATTAACCTGTAATATTCCATGTTACCAAATATCTTTGAGTCTCTGTGTTTAGCAGGATTTTTTAAAGGATTGGATATTTGTGTGGGTAATGAGAACATCCACAGTTACATTAGAGGCGATATGAATCCTCAAGCTTCAGGACATAAGTCAACCAACAATTGACTGGAGTTTGGCAGAAACTTCCCCAATGAGAAGGTTTATTCCATAATTTTCCACTATGGGTTTTTTTGTACCTTTCATGGAAGCACCTGACACTGTCCCCTGACAGAGACCAGATACTGGACTAGATGGACCACTGATCTGATCTTCTCTGGCAATTCTTATCTTCCTGTGAATCTGCACTGAAGCAGCAGGAAGGAAGGCAAATGAAGAAAGAAGGGAGCCTGAGGAATATGTAAAGCACATCTACCCTCAAGGGACGTTCACACCAAACATGCACGTCATGTGCTTTGCACAGTGTGTAATAGATGGCTGACATCAGCAGATAAAAGAGAACAAGAACTCCCCACGCAACTCTCTTCTATATTGCTAGGCAGGATTGAAAACTGGAACTGATGTAAACTGCAAATATAGCAACTGACTCCAAAGATAGGAAGGGATTCCTGTCCTGCCTGGAAGTAAAACATAACAGCGTTAATCAGCCAAAGGGAAGGCTGATCCAGAGCCAGAGTGAAATCAACACTTCCCCCCATCTGCCATTTAATTCTGAACCCTGGTCTTTCCAATCTGTAGATTTTCATAGGTTTCATTTAAAATGGAAAGAGAAACCCACGCACCCTGGAAGTGACAAGGGCCAACCAGAAAGATGCATGTTATTTAGCAGAATGTTTCTGATGACCTGGCACAACAAGCAAAAGATAGCTGCAGGCAGAAGGGTGCAAGCTAATCCCTGCTGTGTGGCTGCCCTGTAGAGACAGTTGATCCGTCTGCAATTCTGAACTGCCAGTCACAGCTTCAACATCTTAATACACAGCATGTAGTAATTAAAATTTCCAATTAAGAAGAAAACTAACTAGCAAAACGAATGTTGTAAATTAGCAAGCTTTATGTACAAATTGAAGAAGGTTTTTGTTGCTCCTTAAAAGAGCATGTTATGTTAGCATTTGAAGTAAATGATTCTGGACAAAGCTATTGTAACATCCCTTGTACCCATTTTAGTAACGTGATACAAGTAATGTTCTCCCAACAAGTCTCCTTTGTTAGGGAGCATGGCCTCCAATAAAGAACTCATCTCATCATCTGCCTATGAAATCAAACAAGAACTGAGCATAACTGGACAGATTCTTTATGCATTGTCCCAGCAAAAGGGGATGCCACTTCAGACTTGCTTCTACTTTCATCCCAGGAAAGAAACTAAGAGACTTTGACGGAATCTGTAGGTACAACCCTTAAATTCGGTAACAGTGAACACGAACCTGGGCTTGAGTGTGACAGGTAAATGAAGGGACCCCTGCACAAAGGAGGGAGGATGAGACTTGAGGTCAGAAGACTCATTCCCAAATTCCCACCTGACCCATTGAGTAACTTTGGGCAACTCACTCAGCTAACACTGGTCTTTGCCTTCATTTCCCCATTTCTACAATGAGAATAGACTCACCTGTAGAACATGGATTTTGTGAAGTTAAATTCCTATACGTTTTGTAAAATACTTTTGAGTTTCTTGGATAGAAAGTGCACGCCTGCTGGAAGGTCGTTCAAGTCTAATCACATAACACATTGTGTTTAAAGGCATTTTTCACATTAAAAGACTATTCTGCTGCTTAAATGTTTGTGTCTAATATGTGTTTGTTATTAAAATAGCATTACTTTATTAGATATATATATGAGTTTGTGTGTGTGCGCGCATGTGTGAAGGCTGGGCAATTTTCTTCAACTTTCAAAATTTTTGATGCTCATAAAAGCAAAGGATTCAAAGCCCTGGCTAGAACCAGGCAGAGCAAAGTCAGATGCTCTTAAAGATTCTTCTACACAGCTCAGCCAATGTATTTCAATCCTACACTGCAGATACCTCTGTTATTTCAATCTTGGGCTGCAGCAGGTCTACAAATGCATCTCAGGCTAGGCCTGCACCATCCTCATTTATCAGCTCTGCTAGTGCACCTCATCCCTGACCTGTAAGACCACTTAGCCAGTCATTATTCTAGTCCTACACTTCTGCCTCAGACTGCCAGTCATGCTGTGCTTTGGCAATCGGTGTGGTAGTTCTGGGGGATGGAACTAGACTGCGTCCAAATAATTCACTTGTTCAGATAGGCTATAATAGAGATCAGACCTCTGGAGTTTAAAAGGCTACTGCAACAACTGAGATATGTAGCACCCTGGGGTTCCCTCCTCCCACAAAGGTTGCTTTCCTTTGACAGAGCTTCTGGACTGCAACATTTTAGGGAAGGCAGAAATCATCTTAATAGCAGCTCAAAACCACTTAAAATACCTTTGAAGAGAGAGAACATTTTTAACAGAATAATTCTCTTTTGCATAATAACAAACACATGAAACACATTGGAGCTCTCCCAAATAAACATCCCTTCAAATCCATCCTGAATACTTAACTCTTTTGCTCCACTTCCCAAAGCCAACCTCCACCTTTCCTGTCCTCTAACACAACATGGACTCTCTGCTGTCTAGTTTCTCCCTTGCACATTTATCAACAGCTTAAACTAATCTTAATTCACACAAAAATTATATTTAAAAAGGAGTCGAGATGCTTGTATGACAAAATGTGTGTCTTGTGATCCATCACTGTAACTTCCATCCTTCCCATACAGCCAGCCCTTGTGTTTCTCACCCTTCACTTTCCTTTGGCTAATTTAGGCCTCATTTTTATGAATTGCTGAGTACCTTCAGCTCCGATTGATTTCTGTGAGACTGGTAGTCTTAATATGTTATGAGGTATCATAAACACTTCCGGCGCTATATAAATTATGAACAACAAACAGCATTGTTAATTCAACATCACATCACTCCAATATTAGAAATCTGATGAGTCATTGCTTTAACTTTGATACATTACCCTTACAGGAAGTTGCAGCAGGGTACAATAATCATTGTAATTAACAGACACGCCCCCACCCCCATCACCTACATTTAGATACAAAGCAAAGGATGGTGGGAAAAGCTTTCCATTCAGATCTCCCCTTCAGTCCAGTATTCACAAGCCTCTCATGAGGACACCACAAAACTGCATAAGTAGCTTCTTCAGAGAGCATCCAGGTATGGGATGTAAGCAGTGCAGGTCCCATTGCAATGAGTTATTATTGTCTAGGGAGTTTAATTATTTTCCCATTCTTTTTAAATAAACTCTTCACTGTTTTCTAATCGTGTTAGAGAGATAAAGAAGAAACTGAATAGAGAAATGACGAGATGGCAACGTGGGCTCCATTTGCCTCGGAGATGGATAGGTGCATTATACAGAATAATCCCCAGGACGTGGCTTCTGATCTAATTAGACAAACATTAGCTCAGCTCAATATACAGAACCCACAGATGTACACAAGCTCAGGGAATGGACATGTCACCTGATCGGAACTTCTCCATCATCCCAATGGGGATGTCGAAGAAGATTTTAACAGCACAGTACAGCTATAACATGGAAACATAAGGATAAATTACAACTCAATGATCCATTCCTGTTTGTTAATAATAGGCAATAAGGGCTGGAACGTAAAATTTGGACAGAGGGTCTCTGTGAGACCAAAAACAGTTATATGCTAGAACCACGTTCATTGGGATACCACTCCCCTATCACTGTGGTACTGATCATCCCGGCATTTGGGCTTTGGAAATGTTTAGTTCAAAAGTGCCAGAGCAGTAAGAGACATCAGCATACAACTTGATCCCCCTGCCCTTCCACTCTCATTTCACTGTGGAAAGCCCCATCCCAAAATATTAGACATAACCACAACAACATCCTATTGGTTAAATCTGAACTTGATAACCTCTGTTGGACCATCTCACTCTGGAGAAAAGATAAAATCAAAATTACTGAGTATTCACTTACAGGCTCAATGCCATGTGAAACTGACTGACACCAAAGTTCCTGAATGTTGGTGAGCTAAAGATGAAATTTCACAAAAACTGACAGCATATAACAATCCCCCCTCCCCACCCCCAAAAAAAAAAACAAAAACAAAAAACCCCAAGAACACACACATACATTCAGGACATGCAATATTTTTAGATGTGATACTGCTGGGAAATTTACAGGCAGACTGCACACAGATGAACACTTTTTCAGGTCTCTCACACACCTAACTCAGCCTCAAGAGGAAGTGGCCTACTAGGCACAGCAAGCATCTGGTTCAAAGAAGGTTACACACCACTGAACCATTACTACGTCATCTTTTATAAGAGGATTTTTATGCTTTGGGTGATAGACAATATACACATCTTAAACAGGGTCCTGATATAAGCTGTTTGCCTTTTTGCAGGGGCATTATACTTAAATCTGAAGATTAAAATCTATTTCCTTTCCAAAAGACAATGGCTTCTCAAATAGTTAAAGCAGAGCTGAGGTTTCTTATACTCACTTTTGCTTTCGATACATGTGATATCTTCATACCAGATCAAGGAAACTAAACCTCAAACTCAGGTCTCAGATGAGCAAATGAAGAAGGAACGGTTACTTACTCTACAGTAACTGATTCCTTGAGATATGTCATCCACATAGAATCATAGGACTGGAAGGGACCTTGAGAGGTCATCTAGTCCAGTCCCCTGCACTCATGGCAGGACTAAGTATTATCTAGACCATTCCTGATAGGTGTTTGTCTAACCTGCCCTTAAAAACCTCCAATGATGGAGATTTCATGACCTGCCTAGACAATTTATTCCAGGGCTTAACCAGCCTGACAGTTAGGAAGTTTTTCCTAATGTCCAGCCTAAACCTCCCTTGCTGCAATTTAATCCCATTGCTTCTTGTCCTATCCTCAGAAGTTAAATTTTTCTCCCTCTTTGTAACAACCTTTTATGTACTTGAAAACTGTTATGTCCCCTCTCAGTCTTCTCTTCTCCAGACTAAACAAACCCAGTTTTTTCAATCCTCCCTCACAGGTCACGTTTTCTAGACCTTTAATCATTTTTGTTTCTCTTCTCTGAATTTTCTCCAATTTGTCCAAGTTTTTCTGAAATGTGGTGTGACAAAGTTCCTCCTCTACTTTGGTGGGTCCTGCGCTTATTGGTGGATTTTGCTCACCTCAGAGATTCACGGCAGCCCTCAGTTTGGCCACTTTCATGGCTCAAATCTGCCGTTCACTCAGATAACCTCATCACTGGCCTGCATGGGGAAAAAAGAGTAAGAACAATCCCCGCAGTTTCTGCTGATCCACCACGTGGGTTGGGGACCAGCTCAGAGACCTTCACTTCTGGTGGAAGCTCCTGTGTTGGGTCAGGAGTTGGGAGGTTTGGGGGGAACCCGGGCCTGACCTCTACCCCGGGTTCCAGCCCAGGGCCCTGTGGACTGCAGCTGTCTAGAGTGACTTCTGGAATAGCTGCACGACAGCTACGATTCCCTGGGCTACTTCCCCTTGGCCTCCTCCCAACACCTTCTTTGTCCTCACCACAGAACCTTCCTCCTGACACCTGTTAACGCTTGTACTCCTCAGTCCTCCAGCAGCACATCCTTTCACTCCCAGCTCCTTATGCGCACACCTCACTAACTGGAGTGACAGCCTTTTTAAACCAGGTGTCCTGATTAGCCTTACTTAATTCTAGCAGCTTCCCAGTTGGCTACAGGTGTCCTAATTAGCCTGCCTACCTTAATTAGTTCTAGAAAGTTCCTGAGTGTTCTGGAATAGGCCCTGTTATCTTACCCAGGGAAAAGGGACCTGCTTAACCTGGAACTAATGTATCTACCTTCGATCACCCTCTTGTAGCCATCTGGCCTGACCCTCTCACAGTGGCGCCCAGAACTCGACACAATACTCCAACTGAGGCCTAATCAATGTGGAGTAGAGCAGAAGAATTACTTCTCATGTCTTACTTACAACACTCCTGCTAATACACCCCAGAATGATGTTTGCTTTTTTTTGCGACAGTGTTACACTGTTGACTCATATTGACATGTATTCCACTTCTGGCGTGTATTCACCCCACAAGTGCAAAATGGGATTGTTTTGGCCAGCAGTGTCTGTTGGGGCAGTGCCTGTGCCCTGGATGATCCCTGCCTCCCCATATGAAAGAAATAAAGGGCAGAGCAGGCCCAACTATCCCTTAGTTCCTCAGAAGCCAGGTGTTATGGGACTCAGTAGTAGGGATCATAGAGTACACATGGATAACATATCTCGAAGTTACTGTAGAGTAAGTCACTGCTCTTTCTTCTCTGAGTGATTGTCCACATGTATTCCACTTCTGGTGATTCACAAGCAGTGATCCCATAGTCAGGAAGTATGTGCTCAGAGTCTATTTAAACAATGATCGCAGGACAGAAAGAATGTGAAAGAAAGCGTAGAATCAAATAAAGCAGTGGTTCTCAAACTTTTGGACTGGTGACCCCTTTCACATAGCAAGCCTTTGGGTGCGACCCGCCCCCCCCCCAAATTAAAAACACTTAAATATATTTAACACCATTATAAATGCTGGATGCAAAGCAGGGTTTGGGGTGGAGGCAGACAGCTTGCGACCCCCCCCCCCATGTAATAACCTCTTGACTCCCTGAGAGGTCCCAACCCACAGTTTGAGAACCCTTGATATAAAGTAAAAATCTTCAATGAACCAAACCGTACTATAGAATCTCTATGGATAGTAATTCCATGCTGATAATAAGAATATAGCAATAGGGATATATTACAGACTACCTGACCAGGATGGGGATAATTACTGTGAAATGCTCAGGGAGATTAGAGAGGCTATTAAAATAAAAAACTCAATAATAATGGGGGATTTCAACTATCCCCATATGACTGGGTGCATATCACCTCAGGAAGGGATGCAGAGAGAAAGTTTCTTGACTCCTTAAATGATTGCTTCTCAGAGCAGCTAGTCCTGGAACCCACAAGATGAGAGGCAATTCTAGATTTAGTCTTAAGTGGAGCACAGGATCAGGTCCAAGAGGTGAATATAGTTGGATCACTTTGTAATAATGACCATAATATGATTAAATTTAACATCCTTGTGGCGGGGAAAACGCCACAGCAGCCCAAAACTGTCACATTTGATTTCAGAAAGGGGAACTACACAAAAATGGGGAGGTTAGTGAAACAGAAATTTAAAGTATCAGAGGGGTAGCTGTGTTAGTCTGGATCTGTAAAAGCGGCAAAGAGTCCTGTGGCACCTGATAGACTAACAGACGTATTGGAGCATAAGCTTTTGTGGGTGAATACCCACTTCGTGAGATGCATGTAATGGAAATTTCCAGAGGCATCTTGCTTGCATATTTATACCTGCCTCTGGAAATTTCCACTACATGCATCTGACGAAGTGGGTATTCACCCACGAACACTTATGCTCCAATACGTCTGTTAGTCTATCAGGTGCCACAGGACTCTCTGCCACTTTTACAGAAATTAAAAGGTACAGTACCAAAAGCAAAATCCCTGAAAGCTGCATGAAAACTTTTTAAAGACACCATAATAGAGGCTCAACTTAAATGTATACCTCAAATTAAAAAACATAGTAAGAGAACCAAAAAAGAACCACTGTGGCTAAACAACCAGGTAAAAGAAGCAGTGAGAGGCAAAAAGGCATCCTTTAAAAAGTGGAAGTTAAATTCTAATGAGGAAAATAGAAAGGAGCATAAACTCTGGCAAATGATGTGTAAAAATACAATTAGGAAGGCCAAAAAATAATTTGAAGAACAGCTAACCAAAGACTCAAAAAGTAATAGCAAAAAGATTTTAAAGTACATCAGAAGCAGGAAGCCTGCTAAACAACCAGTGGGGCCACTGGTCGATCGAGATGATAAAGAAACACTCAAGGATGATAAGGCCATTACAGAGAAACTAAATGAATTCTTTGCATCGGTCTTCACGGTTGAGGATGTGAGGGAGATTCCCAAATCTGAGCCATTCTTTTTAAGTGACAAATCTGAGGAACTGTCCCAGATTGAGGTGTTATTAGAGGAGGGTTTAGAACAAATTGATAAACTAAACAGTAATAAGTCATCAGGACCAGGTAGTATTCACCCAACAGTTCTGAAGGAACTCAAATGTGAAATTGCAGGACTACTTACTGTAGTCTATAATCTATAATTTAAATCATCTTCTGTACCAAATGACAAGAGGATAGGTAATGTGACGCCAATTTTTAAAAAGGGCTCGAGATGTGACCCTGACAATTACAGGCCTGTAAGTCTGACTTCAGTACCAGGCAAACTGGTTGAAACTATAGTAAAGAACAAAATTGTCAGACACATAGATGAACATAATTTGTTGGGGAATAGTCAACATGGTTTTTGTAAAGGGAAATCATGCCTCACCAATCTACTAGAATTCTTTGAGTGGGTCAACAAGCATGTGGACAAGGGGGATTCAGTGGACATAGTGTATTTAGATTTTCAGAAAGCCTTTGACAAGGTCCCTCATCAAAGGCTCTTACACAAAGTAAGCTGCCATGGGATAAGAGGGAAGGTGCTCTCATGGATTGGTAACTGGTTAAAAGATAGGAAACAAAGGGTAGGAATAAATGGTCAGTTTTTAGAATGGAGAGAGATAAATAGTGGTGTCCCCCAGGGGTCTGTACTGGGACCAGTCCTATTTAACCTATTCATAAATGATCTGGAAAAAGGGGTGAACAGTGAGGTGGCAAAATTTGCAGATGATACAAAACTACTCAAGATAGTTAAGTCCCAGGCAGGCTGCGAAGAGCTACAAAAGGATCTCTTAAAACTGGGTGACTGGGCAACAAAATGGCAGATGAAATTCAATGTTGATAAATGCAAAGTAATGCACATTGGAAAACATAATCCCAACTATACATATAAAATGAGGGGTCTAAATTAGCTGTTACCACTCAAGAAAGAGATCTTGGAGTCATTGTGGATAGTCCTCCGAAAACATCCACTCAATGTGCAGCGGCAGTCAAAAAAGCGAATAGAACATTGGGAATCATTAAGAAAGTGATAGATAATAAGACAGAAAATATCATATTGCCTCTATATAAATCCATGGTACACCCACATCTTGAATTCTGCGTGCAGATGTGGTCACCCCCATCTCAAAAAAGATATTGGAATTGGAGAAAGTTCAGAAAAGGGCAACAAAAATTATTAGGGATATGGAACAGCTGCCGTATGAGGAGAGATTAATAAGACTGGGACTTTTCAGCTTGGAAAAGAGATGATTATTGGGGGATATGATAGAGGTCTATAAAATCATGACTGGTGTGAAGAAAGTAAATAAGAAAGTGTTATTTACTCCTTCTCATAACACAAGAACTAGGGGCCACCAAATGAAATTAATAGACAACAGGTTTAAAACAAACAAAAGGAAATATTTTTTTCCACACAACGCACAGTCAACCTGTGGAACTCCATGCCAGAGGATGTTGTGAAGACCAAGACTATAACAGGGTTCAAAAAAGAACTAGATAAATTCATGGAGGATAGGTCCACCAATGGCTATTAGCCAGGATGGGCAGGGATGGTGTCCCTAGCCTCTGTTTGCCAGAAGATGGGAATGGGCGACAGGTGATGGATCACTTGATGACTGCCTGTTCTGTTCATTCCCTCTGGGGCACCTGGCATTGGCCACTGTCGGAAGACAGGATACTGGGCTAGGTGGACCTTTGGTCTGACCCAGTATGGCCGTTCTTATGACAGCTCTACCAAAGCAGGGATCAGGTTTGGAGGCTCCACTAAACAGTAGTGCTAGGTGAAAGTGGGGATTGAACTCCAGATAACTGCACTACATATCTAAGAAACTGGAATTCCTTTTAGAGACATTGCCGAGGTTGTCTGGACCCCAGTGAAATGGGCTCTAATCTGCAGAACAGATCTGAGAAAGCCATTTGGACAGTCTTTGGGTGGATACAAGTTGACCTTTCACCCTGTCAGCAAACACTAGAAACAGACTGGAAGAATTTCCGAAAGATCTTGTCCTGCTCAGATAGCAGGAGAGGGCTCTAATGACCTCAAAAGCGTGAAGTTTAACCTCTCCTTTATTATAATGGAGGCACAGCAAAGAAAACCATAAGACGGACCACTTGGTTCAAAAATTTTGGCTGAGGTCTTAGTGGCACGTCCTTATGGACTACTGTATAAGGCGGTCCCGCTATGAGGGCTTAGATCTCTCCTACTTGTCAAGCTGAATTTATAGCCATAAAAAGGCAATCTTCAAAGACGTGTGTGTGACCCTAAGATCCCCTCAATGCCTACTGGCAAAGGGTTCACTGTCATGTAACAGCAACTTCTATCAGGCCACAAACTCACTACACCTAACACATTGCTGTTGTGGTATTTATCTGTAAAGAATGCTGTGTAAGGTACCAAAGGAAAACTTGTGTCATAATTGTCAGCATAATCATTGTGTAATGTATGTTTGGATAACAATTAAAAAGTTGTATGTTTATGCCGAAAAGACGTTTAAACCAAGCAATCCAGGCAGGGGTGATAAACAAGGTTTTCCTAGATGAAGGAATCTTGATTTACTTGTCTGCCTAGGCCTCTATCATAAACTGAGAATTGTGCAAGTCAAAGCAAGCTTCATTTGCATAGTAAATCCACAAATTAGCAGAAGGATGAGAAAGCAGCACAGCGTTTGCACACCAGCAGGGGTGAAGGACTTTGTCTTGGGGTACACATCAAAAGAATACAGTTCAAAGGTTAACTGGACTGTAACAGGGGGAAAAGACACTGGACCAAAGAACAGAGGTTTTTGCATGAATGAAAGCTGGATCCTGGCCCGGGGGAAAGGGCTTGTGACATTGAGCGGAAACTTTAGGTGAGAAACTGCCTTAGATAAGGATTGAGCCTAAATTGAGTTTTAGTTACCAGAAAGCATGTTATACTTTTGTTGTGTTTATAATCATTTGTTTCTATTATCTTTGCTTAGTATCACTTACATCTCTGTCCTTTATTAATAAACTTATTCTTGGTTTTACTATTAAGTTCATCCCAGTGAGATATGTAAAGTGTGAATTCACTGCTGAGCTAACAGGCTGGTGTGTATACTTTCTCTTTGGAGACAGCAGACTTGGTAATTTCTGTGAACGTCCAGTGACAGGGACTCAATACTACAGAAGAATGGTCGTAAAGGAGATTCGGGGACTAGGAAGTATTAAGCATTACCTGCAAGGCAAAGAAGGCTGGCAGATTCCTAGGGAATTTGGGTGGCTAACAAACTGTGATGACAGGGAGCTATCACTCAGTTTAATACCAACAAATCTCTCTTTTGCTAAGGCAACAAGATCATCAGAGAAAGTGTCACAACACAGTATAGAGTAAAGGTTGCTAGATGTTCCAAGGGGGATCCAATAAGCATGATAACACAGCACTGAAGTTGCAGAACGGTGAGGTGTTTCTGACTGGAGGAAAGTCATGAATGAGTGCTTGAGAAATCTAGCAACTGTTGGGTATGAGAAGACTCTGCCCTGTGACAGGAGGGTGAGGAGCAGATAATTGAACTCTTACCAAGCTAATGGATAGCTCAGAGTGTTTTAGGGCTAACAGGGATTCCAGCATAGCTGCTATAGAGGTTTCTAAAAGAGGTATGTATTTTTATAGAGCCCAAATAAAGAACTATTTCCATTTTACTCCACAAGTCACTCTAGTGGAGTCTTACCTGCTACAAGCCTAAAGGTTACAGACTTTAGCAGAGCAGGATCTGTCTGTGCAGGTTAGCCAGCCAGTTTCTAGGCTGTCAAGTACAATAAAAACAGGCCCAGGAGCAGGATCTCTCACCCAGTCTGAGTGATCACATTGTGCTGACCTTGAAACATGACAGAAGGTCAATGTTGACAGATTCATCAGAACTGAATACAAGAACTGCCTGGGTCATGCTGAGGCTGCCCTCTGCCAAAGTTTCCTTAGGCTCATTGGAATCAGCGCAATAGATGGGTAAACATACATAAATACTGGTATTCAAGGGATGAGGAAGGTGTCCGACAGACAGCCTGGACTTGATCCCCCCCGGAGTAAAACAACCAGCAAGTTCTGGTCTACAGCAAACAGCTCTGTTCTTGAATATTTCCCCTTGCAGAAGATGGTCTGCAGAACTGAGTCCTTGACAGACCACTTGTGATTGTCTGAGAACTGTCTATTTAGTCGATCTACAATGGATGATGCAAAGGCACATGACTAGTATGATGTGACGATGAATGCACCAGTCCAAGAGATGGATTGATTCCTGGAAGAGTAGAATTGATTGTGCCCCAGAAGCCTAAGTGAGGCTCTGACTGATGTGGTTTTGGGTAAAACTTGAGTTAACTGATAAGGGTCAATATAGTGTGGGGTCTATCCTGGGGGAGGTAAATTCTTGATGCTGTGGAATCCAACACTGTTCCTACAAACTTTGAATAGGAGTGAGATTGGATTTCTCTCTGTTGACTTTGAGACTAAGTGAAGGAAAGAGTCCCAGTTACTTAGATGGAATTGTTCATTTGTTGAGGTTATTGTCCCTGAGTTAGCCAGTCATCAGGGTACAGGCTGATATGTATCCTTTGTCTCCTTAAGTGAGCTGACAAAACTACTAGACACTTGGTGAACACTCTTGGAGCTGTGGAGAGACCTAAGGGAAGCAGTCACTTTCCCACTAGGAATTTGAACTATTTTCTTTGGGTTGGGTGAACTGCTATATGGAAACAGGCATCCTGAAAACTGAAAGCCAAAAATCAGTCTTGAGTATCTAATATGAGGATTATGAAAGCTAGGGTCACCATCGTGAACTTGTAACAATGGAAGAATTTGTTGAGATGTCAAAGGTCCAGGATGGGGTGTCAACCGCCTTTTCTTCTTTGGAATTAGGATATAATTAGACTAAACCCCCTGCCCTGAAACTCCATGGGGCATCAGGGTTCGAGGTGCAGCCCAAATGGACACTGCTATTCAAAAGAATCCAATCTCATGCACATGGGGTACATGCACACCAGAAGTGGAATACATGTGGCCACTAGTCAAAGAAGAACTGATTTTCCAATATTTTGCTTTAAAATTTATTCTGGGTCTTGGCTCCACACAGACTAATATTTACATAGATTTCCTTCTTTCCCTCTCCCAGGTTCAGTAGCTTAGAATATTGTGTTCGTATGTATTTGAAAATTTTGAGTCTACTTATATAGTCTTAATGATTTCAGATCTTAAACTCATTTAACATTAACAGGGAACTGAAAGGCTTTTTATTTAAAAACGAAGATAAAAATAGCTTAGAATACTATTAATAAAAATCAGTTTCTCTGCTGTCTTTCACCCTTCATTTCACAAGATCCCACATTTCTTTACATAATGTAAATATAGGGACTGACCTCTCAGCACTGAAATGCAGCCATCTCTGGAGTGGAACATGGCTACTGTAGGGTAATGCAGCATCCTTACAAATTCCTGTAGTGTTATGTTTTCATTTTTAGTCTGCCATCCTGTGATTACTCAATGTTACTACACTAATGTACATGTAATGTGCTTAGTGCTAACAGATGAACACACACATTGCTCAAACGTCTCCATACTGCAGCAATGTGGATGTTTCTTTTTTTCCTGCAGTCACCTAGCTCCACTAAATTAACACCACAGACAAGGGGTGAAGAAAAAAACTATACCCAAAAGAGACTCTACAGAGAACTTAGGTAGGCAGAACATAATTATCTATGTTGGAATTTGGCCACAATACCAGGGTTAGTATCTCTACTCGAGTGAAAAGTACAGCAGGATCTTCGATGGTCACACAATTAGTCAGGACCTGGGGTTAAGTCTCATCTAAAAGTCAGGACATTCAATACCAGAGCACATCCCATCACTGGGCTGGGACACGAGTTTAATCTTAACTCCGAGTGAAGGATGCCACCTACTGAATCATTAATATCACGTCTTGCAGTGTTTGACCCCATTACAGTAAGGGAACTGATAGGATCACAGCCCAGACTGGGACGGGTACAGTTTGACACTAAAATAAAATCTAAAAATAGACAGAATACATTTAAAATATAAGGCTGTTCGCTCTTGAACACAACTTTATGCACCTCCTTCACTCCCACAATCCAAGTAGGCTGCATTAAACGTTGAACACCAGCATGAATGTAATATTTTCTGGATTTTCTCAGCCTCTATCACAATCTCAGCAATTTCTTAAAACTTCCCTTTATTTGTATTTGATTTTTGGGTTAATTATAGCACATTGTCTCCTATAATATGCACTAGTATGGTACATTCTGCAACATTTAACCCCTTTTCCCAGTTGTCATTCGTTAGCTTCACAGCTTAATGACACAGTCAGAAGATCACACTATGACCCTGTTAAAAAAATTTTAATGCCATTTTTACAAATTACAGCATAATGCACCGATTACCAAGATGAAAGCAAAGTCTCGGCGTATGTCTGGAGACCAAATAAAAGAACGTTTGAACATCTGTTCATCCTACAAATGCCTTTAAATGCTTTGATTTTCCCATAATCATTTTGTTCCACCATTTCACCCTTTTCTGAATGTGTATCCAACAGCCTCAGGACAGCAGCCAGAGATCTGCAGTAACAGCACGTTATAATCAAAGTTCCTGGGCACACTTAAGTTTTTCTCTTAGAGTTACAAGGGGGAAAAAAAACAAGTTCTCAGCATATATTACCAACTCTTGGTCCTATAAAATACAGTGCTCTGCTAGATGAGCAAAGTGAAAGGACAGCACTCTCTTCAAAAGGGGTTTAAAATACAGAATTATAAAGCACTAGAATACTGTTCAGCTGAAGAGAGGGTTATATTGACTCAGTAAGTATTCCAAATCTGTATGTTTTCAGATGGATCAAGTTCCAGAACAACTGACTGGCCCATTCAGACTGCCCTGAAGAATGCAAGAAGAACTGGGTGGAAACCAAGAAGGAATTCAAAAAGCTAAACAGAAAATGCTATGTAACAATACATACCTTGCACTGACTGGCTGACTTCCATCCAGAAGTATCAAAAAGTCCTTTACAAAGTGTACAGTCAAGAATCACTTACCCATCACCAAAATGCTACTACCTCTGGTGTGGAACCCAGCGGCCAGCAACATTAGTACACAGCAGAGTTTAGGATAACACACACAGACTACCATGTCTTATTGAAACTCATAAGGGTATTTTAGGATTGGCAGTTAATAACCCAGTTCGGTATTTGTTGAGGACACCAGAGCCAAAACCTCTGCACTCCTAAACAAAACAAAAAAACCCAAACAAAAACATTCTTAAACGTACTAAAAATTCTTTAGTAATTGCAAGTGATCAAAACTTCACTTTTGAGTTTCCCTGAAATTATACCATTAATTCTTAGATTAAGCTGATATAATACATAGGCATTCCCTCTGTGTCAT
Organism: Lepidochelys olivacea; assembly: GCF_965140295.1. Taxonomy (NCBI): domain Eukaryota; kingdom Metazoa; phylum Chordata; order Testudines; family Cheloniidae; genus Lepidochelys; species Lepidochelys olivacea. The sequence continues at coordinate 23,583,457 of NC_140417.1, read as the reverse complement.
CTATTTTACAGTTTTCTAAAATACGCATCACCATAGTATCTAAGTGCTAAAGAGGAGTGCAATATTGAGTAAAGGATGCAATATAGGATTTGATAATGACTTAACAGAAAGAGAATGCAATAAATATTCTTATGGAAGATTGTCTTGGGGGGTGTATATGAGAGAGGAGGGTGGTAGAGAGGACACATTTTCCTTATAGGAGGATACATTTTCCAGCAGGGCTGGCAGCACAAGTCATATTAAGCCGTAACTGGAGTTGCCTGCCTAATTCCTCATGGATCACACTGAAAGTGTACCCCATCATCTTAAAGGATGTGCTAAAGCTTTGGCTGGGACTCACTCACTCAGCAGAAACTGTTTGGGATTATTCCACAAAGCACCTCCTCTGATCTGATTTAAAGGGACACTGTGTCAAGCTAGTTTAGGCACCAAATTTGCCCTGCCGCAAGAATGTTTAGGGGGAAATGTCCTCTGGATATCAAGTTTTTTGCTCCCTCCAGTTCATCCCTGTCACCAAATAAATAAATCCTACAATATTTTGCTCTGCTGAAAAAAAGCCACCAAGCCAGCAGAAAGGGCACAAGCTAACCAACAACCCCTATTCCCATTACTGGATGGCTGATTAATAATGCTTTGGAAAACAAGAGAGCAAATGATCTGTTATGGTTATTTATTTATCATCAAAGAAATACACTTGCTTGGTGCATGTGGCTCCATCTCATTCTCATGGCTGGTCCCAGCAACCACACTACTTACTGACAGCAAATACAGTTACTCCTTTTGATCAAATGGCAGGGGTGAATGTTTTGGCATTGTAAAACCTTAGTTCAAGCCCTGCTCAAGAGTGTAGCATCTGAATGTGTACAGCCATTGTTAGTATCAGAGTTAGGGTGGCTTATGCTCTACAAGAAACAAATAAGGGACACTGGAGAACTGTTATCCCCAGCTTTTATGAGGTTGGGGCAAGAAATCAGAAGTACCACCTATGAGAGCCCTTCTAAACAGCTAATAGTTTCTAAAGCACCTTAGAGATCTCTAGTTTAAAAGGCCTTATAACTGTAATCTGCTATTTTAATTTTAATGAAATGAAGCCAGTCACTATTTCCACAGGCAACTTTCTGTTTCATTCTCACAAAACAAGCACTTTGGTTACAAAAATTAAAGCAGTTCCAGGGCATATTTTCTTAGCAAGGACCCAGAATATTTTAGCCTCCCAATTTCCTAAAGAATCAAGTAAATAGCTAGCAGACTCACAAAAGCTGTGTGAAATATTGTAGAAAAGCAGTTCTGAACTGACAGACTAGCAAACATAACGATACAGGCCATGAAATTATGTGCGTATGAGGATGTTCTAACAGTGCAGACTGTCAAGATATAAATCATTTTTCCAAAACTTCCATACCTGTCTCTTAGACAGCATCACACATTATTAGATCTGAAAATCTAAAACATCTATTTTAATTTTTCCATTTAACCAGTAGACTGGTTAATTTCATTTACTAGTTACCATAAAATTTCCCAAATGCGACTGGGTTTGGATTTTCCACCTTGCTGCAGAATGCTTAAATTAAAAGAAATTTAAAACATTCCACGAAAACATTTCTATCAACCGTAAAACACAATAGTACAAATTGACAGGTGATATATGCCAAGAGGGACAGCAGGGAAATTCAAATAGCAAAATCAGAATGAACAAAGATTTTAGAGGCTAAGCGCAGTCATGGGGATAGGAGGACTTTCCAGCTTCAATCCAGGGAGAAGGCACCCTTAACGGATGTTACTGAGATAAAAAATCTTTCAAAGTCCAAGGTTTTCAGACAAGAAATACGTTCCACCTGAATTCATTCTGGTGTGTAAGCCTTTTAAGGACACTTCAGACATCAGCTAGAAGGCCTCTTCCGCCTTCTCAAGATTGAACCATTTTCTTCTGTGTATCAAAGACATATCTTTTAAAGAGAAGGTTGATAGTAACAGGTTGGGCTGAGTCAACCTTGCTGCTTTCATCCTCTTTGGCTGTATCTCCCTTCCCTGCCTTAGATTTCTTCTTGGAGGTTACAGTGAGAAGCACCTTTGTATCTGGCTTGAGTCCATCTGAAAAAATCAAGAACATACATGACAAAAAACTCTGGCAGCATTTCAATATTACAAGTGAACATCTGAAAACAATGAATATATGAGTTCATCATTGCAACATACCTCATTTCAAGGATTTATTGGCTAAAACTAAAATTATGACAATCATTCAAAAGTCCAGTTCAGAATAGTTATTCCCCACAATCCAAAACAGTCTCCTGCATCCTCATTCCCAGATCCATGTTCTTTGCAAGCCCTAACCATCTCCTTCCGAAGTTCTGAGGGGATAAACTGTGGTGGATTTTTAACAAATCAGATCAAATTGCCTGATCTAGGCCTTTAAAACTCTGCAGACTTCCCTCTTTATCCTGCATGGATGCTTTCCAGCAGCCTCTTCTTTCTTGTGAGTGGATTTGTGGCCTAGCATTTTTTAAAAATCAAAGAGAGTCACATTTAACCTTGCTCTATTTCTGAGATGCAAAACCAACTTGTCAAAAAAAAATTCATACAGACAGCTCCCAAGAACATAAGTGACAAATCAAAAAAATTAAAATCCTGAAAAAGCATAGCTCCATAGGCACCAGAGGTCTTGAATACCTTTGGTCCATTACCTAGACTGGCCAAAAGTACACTGCTCAATACACCACAAGTAAAGCAGTGTTGTTTCTGGCCAAAGCACCATATATGTTAACCGGGTTACAATTTTTTTTTTTTTTACATGGTCAATCCTTAAGAAGATCAGAATTTGGGGGAGCAGAAGAGCATGTCTGGAAGTTTAAATACTATGCTTGAAAATGATTTAAACCGTCTGTGTTCTAACAGGAATATCTGCCCTTTTCTACCTAAACAGCAGGGGTTTTATTTACTATTTTAATGTGTCACATTGGTGACATTTCAGATAAGAGATACAAAGAAGTCAAGTCCAAATAAATGCTGCAAGACAGAGGAGATACTGCTCCTTGGAGTCTTGAAGCCTTTTCTTTCTTAAAGCAGATGACAGAGAACCTCTGAGAAGCATACTCAATGCCACCTATCTGCATGCTCCAAAACGTAGCTCTCTGGCATTTGGCCAGTTTCAGTTCAGGTGTTTTTAACCTGTGGTGTCACGTAACCTTATCTCAAACACTTAATCAGCTTCTCCCACCTCATTCTGAAATTCAGAGACGGAGTCTCATATCATGGCCTGACAAAAAGATTGAGATGCTTATGATTTACTGGAGACAGGAGGTCTACAAGCACATGTGATTTGCTCCGTTACAGACACATCTAGTGGGCATTTACAGCTAATTGTGGGGACTCAGCACCAGAGCCACCTTCTCTTCTTGATAGTAAATTGCTCCAAGAGGCATTCACAATGTGCTGCAAAAGCGGGGAAGAGTGAGGGGAAATCACAGCAGTAAGAGAATAGGAAATAAGCAGGTGCTGCAGCAAAACCATGACACTGTCAACTATCCCCCTTCAATTCCTGTAACTGGGGTTCTGAAAACACTGCCAAATCCTTGATACATGGTGCTCTAACATGCAGACCACTCAAATGCTCCAAGTTGTGGGGAAGTGAGGAGAGTCAGGTGCTCTCTCCAAACACAAAGGGATGTGGGAGTATGGGAGAAAAGGAGCACATTATATAGGTACATAATTTAAAAAATACATGGCCTAGCGTAGGGGAAGTCAAATGTCAGGGAGCATTAACTTTTCATACATTCTACAAGACCTCCTAAAATATACATGAATGACCAGTAAAAAGTTTTCTTCTTCTATCTTCAGATATTGGAATAAAAAAAGCAACACTTATTTCATGTGAAAGTGACTAGGTTAGTTTCTCCCCAGTGGCTGAGAAGTTTGATGATAATTATCCTTGCATGTGTGAGATACAATTAATAAAGTTAGATAATACAGTAAAACCCGACCTCAAACTCATACTACACTGTATAATTGTTTTTGTTGTTGCTGATTTTTATAAAACCCAAACCCAAGTGCTGTCCACATAAAACCTATTTTAAAAAGTTTTTACTTGCATTATGACCACCTTTCATCATTAAAAATGCAAATTTCATCATTTCATAGAAAATATCTTCTTACATTTGGAAAGTACCTAGCACATTTTGAATGCTGGAAACAGCAGCAATAACAACAGAGATGGAAAAAAACTATTAGCTGATCCAGCGTAGCTCCCTGCCTTTGCAGGATTTGTTCCCTATTGTACATTTCCATTTTTTTGACCAATCTCATTGCAAATGTCCCTAACTTACAAGGCTTCCTGTACTTCTCCCAGGGAGCCTATTTACTTTTCAGACTTCACTCAGTTTAGACAAGGAAGCTATGCTGTTTAGTTTCACTTCGGTTACTAGTCAGTTTCCCTTTCTTGGTCTCATCATGAGTATTATGTTGCTGCAGCTGGAACATTGCTGCTACCCGTATTAGGAAGATGTTTAAATCCCAATCTTCTCAGAAAGACCCATTTGCATTAGTTAAAAAAGATCATGAAATATTTCAAGTCATATTACTAGGTTGTGCAAGAAGCATTTTACTTTAAAAAAATATTTAATTTGGGAGGTTAAAACTTGACAACAGTGGCCAACATTTTCTATCTTGGGTGTCAGAAGCTAGCTACCTAATTCCATACTCAGGAACCCTTCCTCTTGGTTGAAACAGAGTTTAGCACAATAATGCCCACAATCCTGATCATGGCCTCTGGGTGCAATCACAATATTTAACATTAAACAATAGGAATAGGTAACTGGCTTGAGTTTCAAAGGTGCAGTACAATCACAGTTCCAAATGAGCAGAGCACCCATAACTCCCATAGAAGCCACTGAGAGCCTGGGGTGCTCAGCACCTTTGAAAGTCAGGCCATTCATACAGGCCACTGCCTAAATTTAAGCACCTACATTTGAAAATTTTGATTTCAAGTAAAAATGATGAAAAAAGGAAAATGGAACCGCACAAAGTGTAAAGAACTACGGGGGGGGGGGGGGGGGAGGCCTTTTTTTTTTTTTTTTTAAGCAACCTCCTCTCCTATCCATCCAGAAAAACTAAAAAAGAAAGAGAGAGGCAAAACTTTACCTTCTCTGTAGTCTCCACACCCATTCAGATTCAAACAAGGCATTATGTGCAAGAAGAGTTAGCAGGAGAGATGGAAGAATGTGGCAGTTCCTACAAGTGAAATCATGGGCTGCCAGCCAAATGCAGCTCAGGTATTATTAAACTTGCAAGGTATCTAAATTACTTAATCAGATCCCATGGCCCTCATTTTGCAAACAGATTAGGTGGCTGGCATCATACCCTGACAAATGGCAGTTGCTGTTTTTTTCACTCTGGTGCCAGGAGGTCTATGGCTGAAGAGGCTCTATGATACAGAGCAGCACAAAGGAGCAAGCAGAGGGAGACAGGCAGAGAGGCACAATCTAGGTTTCATCTACCTCCGTGGATTTCTCGCGTTACACACAATGCATACTTTACATTTTACAAAACCCAGGAAATGAAGGGAAATATATCTGTCACCGAAGAAGACATCAGCCCTTTAATAGCTGAAATGACGGATATTTTTAGATGAAACTCTAGTTTAACTTACTTACATTAGGGGTCTAATCTCTCCTGAACAATGACTATGTTAGCTTGAATACATAGTGAGAAATCTGTTCCATTAATTAAGTGCTGCCTGTACTAGGATTTGTAGCAAATGTTAATAGATTTTTTTCCTTCCTCTGTTGGACCATTACTTTATTTTGCCAAGTTGCTAATGGATTAAATTGAAAAGGTCTGTGTGTTAAAAAAGACTTTAGCTTCAAAGTTCTAACAAGCACCTTGCCCACATTGCTGGGAAACACCTACATATTAATATTATTAATGGGCAGTCCTCAGAGGCATAATAGATAGCTGAAAGCTTAGCGAATTCATTCCCACCCATCAACCTGCCTTCATCACTAAGTCTATAACATAACTCTCCCAGCCAGACCTTATTTAAAATGTATTTATACTGTAGACTAACCTAGGTTAGAGAAGGAAATGTAAATATACAATAGCTCCTATTATTATTCTGTTGTAAATACTATGTCAGGACTCACATACTAACTATAAGATTCTTCTATTTTAGTGAGGACTAAAGGATTCATCCCAGATTGTATATTTCACAATTCCAGAAAATGGAAACTTTGCAAGCAAACAAATGGGGAAAAAAATCCCACCAGGAAAATTAATTTCAAAGCCTCAGAATGGCTTTATACAGCAGAAAGATAAAGATTTTTTGGAACAATTTAATATTTCAAAATAAAATTTGGTTTTGCCCTAATTTGCATTACATTAGTTTTAGTATATAAAACATTATTATAACCCAGATTTTTACAATTGCACAGGCAAAATTCTTGTCTAGTTTTCAACAAACGTGCTAATCACAATTTGGTACACAGATAACATGCAACGAAATTCTGGGCTTGTATTTCTTTTTCCTCTTCTCCTATCAAATTCCTGATACTTAGTATCTACCCAGTCAGATCTGGCCATAATTCAAAGGCTGTGCCAGATGGAGTTTAAGGTTCCCCTGATGCTTCATCATGGCATGATCATTTTCTTCTTCATACTGTGGCAGAGCTCTGACCTTGTCTCAGTGGGTCCTGTGCTTCCTGGCAGATTACGCGAGCCTCAGAGGCTCACTGTGACCCTCTACATAGCCCTTCTCCCTCTCGAGGCAAGGGTCACAGCCTACTGAGCCATTTTCATCATAAGCCAGCAAGGAGGTTGGTGAGAGAACTCCCACAGTCTCTGTTGTCCCTACGGGCTTATTCCAGAACAGTTTAGCCTCCTGTCCTGATAGGGGCCTGTCTGCCCCTCCCAGAAGGTGTTTCTGTAGTGGCGAGTTGGGGGAAACCCAGGCCCGCCCTCTACTCTGGGTTCCAGCCCAAGGACCCTAATGGCAGCAGCTGTTGGCAGCCGATCTTTCACTGCCAGAGTTGCTACATTTCCCTGGGCCACTTCCCCACAGCTCTCCCGCTTCTCTCTCTCTCAACGCCTTCTTCTCTTAACCCTTACCTTAGGGCTCCCTTTCCAGTGGCTTGAGGGTGTCTTCATTACCCAGCCCTTCAGCTGCACTTCCTCTCCTCTAGCTCCCTGGCTCTCCTCAGCCTGACTGGACTGAGCCCTTTTATAGTATCAGAGGGGCCTTAATTAGAGTCAGGTGTTCACATTAGTTTAACAGTCTCACCTGACTCTTTGCAGGTTAATTGGAGTCAGGTGTTCTCATTAGCCTAACAGCTTCAACTGACTCTTTGCAGGCTAATTGGAGTCATGTGTCCACCTTAGCCTGGAAAAGCCCCTGCTCTGGTCAGTCAGGGAACAGAAAACTGATTATCCAGTGGCCAGTATATCTGCCTTCTACGACTCTGCTGTACCCAACTGGCCTGGGTTGATCACAATACCTACCTGATCCCTCTAATAGGGTCTGATCCAAAGCCCAGTCACATTGATGAACCTTTTCCCATTATCTTCAATGGTCTTTAGATCCGGCCTATAGGGAAGAGATGACTTCACTGCTCCTAGCCAGTAGCCAGGATAGCAGATGAGCATTTTCCCACAATACTGCTCTGCAAGTGGACCAATTAAGAGGTGCTGGAAAATTCAAATAGAAATACCATTAAGTAAAAACAAAACAAAAGTAATCCTCTGCTGCATACAAAAGTTTATGAATGATTCTTCATATGTTCATTTATGATTTAGGTGCTGGCTAATACAGGTCAAACAGGTGGCAGACTCCCTCCAGAACTCACATGCTGAGAAGATACGTGAGGAATGAATGCCAATTCCTCCATGCAAGTGATCCTCCCTCTGCCTCATCAGATCCTCTTTCCAGCTTGACCCACTGCCTAACTCAAATCAATTGCTTCACTTCCACTTGATTGTATTCACTCCTCCATCTCCTATCCCCACTGTTGTATATTTTTAACCTACTACCTGTAAAAGACAATTACCTGTTCCATAACTGGTTTTGTTCGAGAGGTGTTGCTCATGTCTATTCCATATTAGGTGTGTGTGCATGCCACATGCACCAATGCCGGAAGTTTTTCCCTCAGTGGTATCCATAGGGGACCGGTTCTTGCGCCCTCTTGAGTGGCATATGCCCATGCCGCAGTATAAGGGGCACCACCGGCTCCCCGCACCCTCAGTTCCTTCTTCCAGAAACTCCGACAGTGGGGAAGGAGGGTGGGTCATGGAATGGACATGGGCAACACATCTTGAAGAACACCAGTTACGGACAGGTAACTGTCTTTTCTTCGAGTGCTTGCTCATGTCCATTCCATATTAGGTGACTCCCAAGCAGAAACAACGAAGGTGGGTAGGAGCTCATGGATGTGTAGATTGCAACACAGCTCTGCCGAACCCAGCATCATCTTTGGCCTCCTGAGTGATGGCATAATGTGCCATGAACGTGTGAACCGAAGACCACGTCACGGATCTGCAAATGTCCTGGATAGGAACGTGCACCAAGAAGGCTGCCGAGGATGCCTGGGCTCTGGTCAAATGGGCCTTTACGTTCGGCGGCAGTGGGACCTGTGCCAGCTCGTAACAGGTCTGGACGCAGGAGGTGATCCAGTTGGAAATCCTCTTTGAGGACACCGGAAGGCCCTTCATCTTGTCTGCTGTCATGATGAAGAGCTGGGTCGAGCTGCAGAAGGGCTTGGTACACTCCAGGTAAAACGCCAGGGCACGTCTGACATCCAAGGCATGCAGCCTCCTTTCCTTGCTAGTGGTGTGCAGCTTGGGACAAAACACTGGGAGGAAGATGTCCTGGTTGACATGGAAGGAAGACATCACTTCCGGCAGAAAGGCCAGATAGGGTCGCAGTTGAACTTTGACCTTGCAGAACACGGTATACGGTGACTCCGATGTCAGGGCTTTAATCTCCAACACTCATCTCGCCAATGTTATCGCCACAAAGAAAGCAACCTTCCATACAGGTGGGAAAGGGAGCAGGAGCCCACAGGCTCAAAGGGCAGGCCCATAAGCCAAGAAAGAACCAAGTTAAGGTCCCACTATGGGACAGAAGCCCGGACCAGTGGGAAAAGCCTCCCAAGGCCTCTCAGGAATCTGCTCAACATGTCATGTGAAAACACTGTCTGACCTTGGATCGGTGGGTGGAAAGTGGAGATGGCTGCAAGGTGCACCCTGATGGAAGAGAGGGCCAGCCCTTGGTTCTTAAAATGAAGCAGGTAATCTAAGATAGATTGTAAGGAGGAGTGTGACGGAGAGATGCTATACTCAGACACCCAGTGGGAGAACCTCATCCACTTGGCCAGGTAGGTTGCTCTGGGGGCTGGGGAGGATACTGAGGCCAATGGCTTGTTTGAGGCCCCCACCACTGACCTGAGCCCTTGAGAAGGCTGAGTAAAGCTCCATGAGTATAAGGCAGCTGGCCAGTGGCCCTGGGGCCATGGGTTAGATGGCGGTACTGCCGACACTGAGGGTACTGCCGGTGCCAGGTTTTGGCCAGCCAGCTACGACTCCTGTCCAGTGCCAGAGCTCAAGGCCAAGTGGTTGCTCTCAGGTGACCATGAGTGAGTAGATCGGCGATCCCGGTCACTGCAGTGCCAATTGCTGTGCCTGGATGGGGAGCTCTCCACTCAGAATGAGTCCCTTCTGCGGATCCTCAGAAACTGGCGGCATTCAGCAACGGTGTTCCAATGATCCACACCTCATGCTGCTCGACTGGTACCGGGATGTGGAGCGGGAGCTGGAGTGGGTCAGTTTCCAGGAAGACTTTCTCTCCGATCTAGGAGATCAGTGACACATACCGAGGAGCTGTGGACCAATGATTCCACTCCTGAGACAGACTGTCCCGGGCCTATGACTGGTGACAAGCCATGGGTGAAGCACTGGGCCGGGTCTGGTGCTGTTAATGCTAGGAAGGGTGGAACTCTGCAGGCCTGTACTAGGTCACCGGCGTGGCATGCCTCGAGCCCTGCGGGTGGTGCCCCAAGTCCAGAGACCAGCGAGGGCTTCGCCAAGTCTGCCTCTCTGCCTTCGAGGACTGGTAGCTCCATGTGGGTAAGTGCTGGCGGGACGTCCCCCATGATAGGGAGCAGTGCTGCTGAGATGGGGACCTACAGAAAGGACTCAAGGAGGGTTTGCCCCTAGACCGGGGTACTGCCACAGCAGGTGTGGGCGGCACTGGTAGCACCAGGATATCCTGAACTGCTTGCAAGGCCTGGGGTGTTGACGGGACCTCTAGCTGGCAAAGGCTCCCATCACTGTCCGGCGTGGCAAGTATGGGTTGGGGTGGGCTGGACCACTCGACCAGAGCTGGTGCCTGACTCCTAGAAGGAGGTATTGAGATGTCCTCCTGGGGCCTTGGCTTCCCTCTTGCCCTCTCCTTCCCCTTGCAGGATGTAGGAGATCTTCCTCTCCCCATCTTCTTTAGACCCTTGGCAGGTGCCAGGGAGGGGGATTGGCGCTGGTGGGGTGCTGCACACCGATGCTGCAGTGCTCGGGACAGATTCAGACCTTGACTGGTCCGGTGCCGAAGTTAGCACCAACTCCTTAGGACCACCTTGAGACGGAAGTCCCTCTCTTTCTTAGTCCGAGGTTTGACAGACTTGCAAATATGGCACTTGTCGCTTATATGCGACTCGCCAAGACACCTTAAACAACTATTATGCGGATCGCTAATGGGCATTGGTTTCTTGCAGCGACCATATGGCTTAAAGCCTTGGGACCGGGTCATGCCCCATCCCTAGGCTAAGTCCCGTTTGGGACCAACCAAGTAAAAACACTCTAACATACTAAGGGAAACTTAACTATGAACAACTGTTTTACAAGAAAAGTTCAAAATACTGAACAAAGCAAAAAAAGGCTAGCCGAAGCAGCAGATGCTCCAGCACCGTCACTGGTGGCAACAATGAACTGAGGGTGGGGGGAGCCAGCAGCGCCCCTTATACCGTGACATGCGCACATCACTCTAGACGGCACCAGAGCCGGTCCCCTACAGATACCACTAAGGGAAAAACTTCCAGCACTGGTGAATGTGGGGAGCACACACTCCCAATATGGAATGGACATGAGCAGGCACCCGAAGAAGCCTTGCTTCTTCTTGTTCTTGTGGATCCCAGTCCACACCTTCAAATAATCCTTTATCCCATTCATTACTCCATTCCTCCTATCTACATAGTCTATTGTTCTCCCGTGTTTTCTGTCCTTTTGTTTTGCTGTCTTCCGCTACTCACCATTTTCTCTGACCCTGAAAAGGTCTCCTAAAATGGACTTGGCTATTTCCCCTGAAGTCTAACCCGGTGGTTCTCAACCTGTGGTCTAAGACTTCCAAAGGGGTCTGCACGTCCAATTGAAATTTTTAGGGGTCCACAAATGAAAAAAGGTTGAGAAGCTCTTCCCCCTCCAGCTCTCCTCTGCTTCCTTTTCTCTTTCCACCTGGCCATTTCTCTCTACCTCATTCCCTGCTCCAGCTTTCCCTCCTTCTTTTCCAGGTTTCCTCTGCCTCCTCATTCCTACTCCAATCTCAGAGGTCTCCTTTACCTCCAGGAATGGCTCGTCTCCTTTCGAAGACTAATAAAATGCTGAGTGCCTGGAAAACTGTAAAAGGCTTAATGCTACATACTTTGCGGAAAGAAGTAAAACAATGGAATAACTCCTTTGTGCCTAGCCAGAGAAGGGAGTAACAGCCAAGGCACTGACTAATCACAATATTGTGAACAGGAGGAATGATATACATATGGGGCATGCCTTCTAACCCAGCCAAAAGAGAGGAAAATGTATATGGCTGAACTTCAAACCCACCTCCCTGAAAGAGGCCTGGGTGCTCCCTGCATCAAGTAACTGTTCCATTCTTTACTGCAATGACAATTTCAATGACACCTAGACCTGATATCACAAATTTCAATAGCTCTTTTCATACTTAAAGATCCCAACATGCTTTATATACTGCATACTACCTAGTACAGTTACTGGGGACCCATAAATATTTCAGTATCACTAATCTCTGCTGGAACTGGAACATAGCTGCCTCCGGACTAACGTGCAACAAGGTGGACAGCCAGCAGGCTCTATTACTGGGTGGGGTTGAATAGTGTGAAATTTGAACCAAAGAGACATGGGCAAACTTTTACATTTATGTTTCGTGGGAATTTTAAATCTAATCAAATACCTGCACACGTTAGAATTGTCTACTTTAGAAAAATCAGTTACCATATTATCGGAACTACGACCAATGCTGCAACTGCACAAGCGATACTGTAGATATGCCTCAGGCATTTTTAACACCATGTCATAGAAGCCTGCTCTAAGCCAGAGCCCTGTCTACACTAGTGGCTTAATACTAGTGCATCTGCATCATGACTGGCTGTTACTGGAAGATGGGTAGTACTTACTCTGGTGCAGGTGCATTTATCGGTGCTAGAGCCTATCCTTGATTTGTTGCTGGCATCTGCAAACGCATTATGTGACTCCCTTCTGGAATTCACAGCATCACTTGTGAAGAGATTCAGGAGGATGAGAGACAGCTTTTTCTGTTGAGCAGATCTGCCAATATCACCTTGTGCTGTGGCCCCATAGATCTCACAAACTAAACAAGATAGGGCAAGAAAAGTCCCTGGATGGGAGACCTCCAAGGAAAGCACAGGAGCTGCAGAAAGGCATCCTGGTAATTTAGTGAGTGGCAATCTTCCCTTGGAATCAATATTGAATGAATGCCACAACATAGTAGTAGGGTCTATATGCTGCTAGGCAGGACCTGTCTTTTAGAAACATAAAACCAAGGTCCTAACTGCCTGTGGTGATGAAAAATCTCACAGCACTTTTCACAAGAATAGGTTGCCCCATTGTCCTCACCAAATCATGACTTGGGTAATTATATTCTGCCTACAGCAGCTAAATTACTCCTGTAGTTCCAACTAGATACAGTATCACGACATGTCCCCAACTACTATATAGTTTTGCTAGGCACTGCTGAACAGCTGTTGTGTTCCACCCCTGAGCATGCTGCATTTCAGTGGTGAGTGAACTGAGCGCTTGTGTGCAGGCTTCTGGAATGAAAGGCATTATTATAAGAGTTGTTATACTGGAACTGGAATTATCAAGTGGATTTCATTATGGTCTTCTGATTATTAGGAAAGAGCTGCTCTTTCTTGGTGAGGAAGAAAGAAGCTGTTTTAATTCTGGAGAATGACATAGGTGAAGTTCAGGCCAAAGCTGTATTTGGAAAACTCTCACATAAAGCTGGACACAACCCTTTCATGCACGGTGCCAATTCTACACAATGGCTTGAACTGCACTCTCCGGCGGTCCTTAAAGGCACATTCTGTATCTTGGCTTTCACTGCTAGCAATCAAGAAAGAATTCAAGAAAACAAAACTGTTTCCCAAGCACTGTTTGCTGGTGCCATAATTAATATAATCAAACAATTCCACAAATTGCTTCCAATTGCTGGCGTCACTTTTATGTTCAGAACCAGACTTTCAAAGAAGGGCCCTTCTTGTCCTACACCCCTACAGAGGTAACTCGTGGTTCACACAGTGGTAACAAGGCCTCACTAAATAGTATAGAGTAATTTGTACTGTAATAGGTCCCTAAGGCACCATGGACACAATTTGAAATGCCATCTAATTTTTCTTTTTTAATTAAAAAGCAGTTACTATATTTAAATGACAACACAAAAAAGTTCAGAGGGGACAATTTGAAGGTTCCCACAGCTTGCTGGGGGTCTTCTCAAGGTCAGGAAGAGTTTTATGGGATCAATTGTACAAAGTAGGACTATTTCTTTAATTAGCTCAGCATCCCCTCTGCATAAAGTCAGCATTTTGATTCATATTGATAAATGGAGCTCAGGCCCTAGTACTGCAAGCCCCAGACCAGAAACATTTACAATATTTACTAATACCTCTATGATTTCTGGCTTCTCTTCCCCCTTTCCCCCCAACAGAGTCCTTAATTTACCACCTAGATCAAGCAGAGTGTATCAAGTGTGCATTCAGTGTGCCACTCATCCACAGGTTTACTGGTCCACCCCATAGCCAGCAAGCTGAACATGCAGAATGGTCGAAGTGTGCAACTCAAACTTCCAAAATCAGTGTAGCATCATCATGATGCCGATCATCAAAATATAATATAAATGCCAAGATCCAGCATCAAAATGTGATTTGTCTGGAAGGATGTTTACATTCTGGTGACCCGTGTAAGCACGTGGAGTCTCTGCTGCCCGAAGCACTGAGATGGGACAGATTTTTCCATTTATCCACTCCATTGTGCATTGTAATTTTGCTCCTTAAACCCTACATAAACCACTTGAACAAGCCACATGTTATCCACAGCCAGTGAGACAATCTAAACGCTCTCTACAAGGCCATCTGTGGCTGCCAAAATGATATTCCAAAGGACAGCCTTATCCTCAGCGCCCACCCAGCCTCTTCTCCAGCCCAGACCCCTGGTCTGAAGCAACAAGTCAGAGCTCTTCTGTATTTCTCAGACAGTCATACAGGTTAGCACACACTTTTAGAGTACAAAACATGGTCATGTTTTTTATACACTAAAAAGTCCATGGCCATCTCTTACTTCACAACTGTCCATGTGCCGCACACTGTGCCTATTTGTTGATAGTGGGACAGAGCTTGGATCCTCTTGTTCCAGAATTAGGCCAGGTTAACTTTTGGGAACATGGAGAGGCAAAGAAGAGAGTTTATGGTGGTTTATGCCTGGCCCATTGACCGTGCACTATTTACTTGTCTATTCTTGTACTGTAAGCTCCTCAGAGCAACAGCCATCTATCTTGAATGTTTGCATATGTTGGGCATTACTGGAATAAAATAAAATAAAATAAAAAAACCCAACAAGGACAATACTATTAATTTGAAGGGTGAAGCTGCAGCTTGATGTCTACAGGGACTCTTGACAGAGTTTGGCAGCAGAGAAATTATTGGCTGACCAGCTCTAGCTTCACCATCATACTGGGAAACATCCCAAGTTATTCAAAACAGCCAGCCTGGGAACACAGTATTTTAAAAGAATTATTTTTCAGAAGCAATTGGTCACTATTATTTCAACCGCTAATGTGCATTTGTTCCCGCTCTCCATAGACCTGCCTGGTGATCAGAGCACTCCTGCTAAAGTAAGGCTGACCTTGTGTTGGTTTCCTTTAATCAAAGATCACTGCGGTCTCATATAGCTCTAGCCAAAAGGATTTAATTAGCAAGATAAATATTGATAGTAAAACAATGACAATGAGCCACAACTTGAACTTTGCTGTTTGCTTAACTATTCAGCATAGTCTTTCTGCAATTTAACAGATTTTGTGCACTCTTGTGATGGCTCTGGTACTGGAACTGGTTTTGAAACTTGAAAAATCCATGCTACTTAAGGACCATGCATCAGTCATGGAGCTAAAAGTCTCCCCTTCACCCCAACCCCATCCCCACCCCCTGCACAAGTTCTACCTCCCATATTGTCACAATCCCATTACTTATCTTCGTTCAAGAAAATGAAAAGTGAACAAGAGCCAGAAAACGTTCTTTCTGGTTGAACTGTTCTTATGAATACAAGGAAGAGCAACTTCTGGCCAGAACACCAAGCACAGTTTAGGCAGGAGGGCCAGCTTATCACACAATTCCAACTTTCCCAATACACTTCAATCCTGACTGGCAACACTCCCCCAGTTCTATTCTGTGCACGCAGCTCTGTCAACGTCCTCTTTCTTGTCCCTTAAGTCCCACTACTATTCCTAGCCCTGGGATAGGCACATCTTTGTCACTGGACCTCAAACCATATCTAAGAGCCTGTCTTGCATAAACTAAAATCTACTTTCTTATGAGTGTGTAGGCAAACTGAATTCAGTACGGACAGGGATATTTGGGACAGTCTCTTAAAACAGGAGGTTTACTTAATAAGGATGGATTCTTGCCCAGGTTTCACTATAGTAGGGTCCGTAATGTTTAAACTCTCATATCTGTAGGGAAGCAGTTGCCTCCCATGTTCTGAATAGCATAACTCAAATTTCTGTGCTGATTAAGGGATACAGTATAATTCCAACCCAGTGAATGGGGACTTTATCTGTGAGAGTTCATAATTCTAAATCCCTGGTTGCACTGAGTTGGGACCATCTTTATCTCCTATGCCGGTGTTTTGAAGCTAAAGCACACACTGGTATGGGCCAACAGATGCCTCAGTTGACATAAGGTCAACCCCAATACCATAAAGAAATCAGTATCTCTGCTCTGCACTAGGATGAGCAGCAGTACAACAGGAAATCTGGTTTGAATTCAACACAAGGGGCTAAAATTTCATCAGGGAAGCCTAATGAAAAGCAAAAAAGTACAAATACACAATCTTACACCAGCCTTTCAGAAATGCATAAGAGGCAGAAAAAGTTCTGGTTAGCAGATCTGACATAGAACCAAAGGCAATTCATTACAAAGCCGCTTCAAATCAAAGTGCTAGATCTGTGGACCCATAATCCTCCCATCTTGCTTGCAACTCTTGATGTGGAGTAGGCACCACAGAAGCCAGTTAAGCTGACCTAACTCAACTGACTTATACCGGGCATCTGTTACTTAGTGCTGGCCCAGAGTCTAAGTTGGGCGATATTCATCTTCCCATGGGCTGCCTTTTTAAAGCAATCCTGAACAATGGGACTTCAGAAAAAAGACTAAAACAGTTATTTTTAAAAAAACTTGTAGGCAAAGGCCTTTAATGCTATTAGTAAGGGGAGGAGGATAGGGTAGCAGCTTTTTCTTTTTTATGTTATGTATATTGTGTGTAAACAAAAATGCAATTTGCTTTAAAAAGATAAGGTGATTAAATTTTTATCAGGTTTGTATTCTGTTGTCACCACAACAAAGAGAATTAGGAAGAGGAAAGAAAGGCCTTTTTATTTGAATTATGCTCTTACCAGAGGTTCTCCACAGCACAGCTGAAAGCCACTCAATGTTCTCTAAACAGGCCCTTTGATTGCATTTTATTCAACTTGTTTGCATTTGGAGCAATCGAAAGGAAAAGAACGCTCCACATTTTGATGTCTTAATGTTCCTTAATACCTTCTTTAATTTATATTAAGCTTCTTAACTAGGGTGATGAATTCTTCAAAAACAATAAAGACCTAGTATAGAAATCTTTCACACACCATGAAAATTGAAATTATAATGTATTCACGGCTTTTTTTGTTCCAAAAAATATTTAGAAGAAAGATTTAAAGCATACACACAAAAATCCTGAAAGTTGTATGAAAATGACTTGATCCATAGAACTAGATGAAAGTTCAAACTAATTATTACAAGGAAAAGAAAATGGTTGTGTGGGGGGAAGGGGTTCTAATGGAGAAAACTATTACAGAATGTTTTGTTACTATAAAGTTTTCAGTCTTTTAATATCCTATAAAGTCCTTCTCTATCACTTTCTATAAAAAAAGGACTGTGGAAATCTGCATTTTTGTTTTACACAGAGTAAATCTGAATGTTTGCCATACCTCCCTCGCCCTCGGCCCCCCCCCCACATTACTATTATTCGTAGTCTTATTTCCTAAAATGGCTTTTAAAGTTTAAGCTTCCACAATATATTTCCATCTATTTCTATCTTTTACAGAGGGCCAAAACTAACAATGCACATTTAATTGGTGGACTTCTTAATAATGCCTCAAAATGCCAACACACGCAACAGTTTTGCGGCTGCCTGGGTAAAGTTTCCCAGACTGAGTTGTCATTCACAGGTGGATCTCAGTCAGATGGCAGACCAGGTTTATGCGAAAAGCAAAGATAAGGTAATAAACATGGTACTAAAACAGGCCACCCAAAGGACAAGACTCAATGGGTTTGTTCTTGCATGTACTGTATATTTTCCAATCATAGTTAAAGAAACATTCTAAAATTTCTTAGCCTACAACACCGATTATTTGCCCCATGTTGTTAGTCTTACCCCACAGGGCCGCAATAATTTTTTAAAAAAATCTTTACAGCAGCAATCCATCATAGTCCATATGTTCCTAGCAAGAAACCATTAGGTTGCCATAATCTCAATTTAGCTCTTTTTCCACAATCTGTCTACTGGTTTGCACTTAGTTTTTTCAGTATTTATTGAGAACTACAAATATATATATAAAATAAAAATACACACACATACACATACCAGCCTATTCATTGCTCCCACTCCACAAAGAAACCCCCCAAAACAAGCAAGCAAGCAAACATTTCATGGTATTGTCCTATTATAAGTCAAAACAATACCCAGATATTGCACTACACTGATTTGGTGCATTAGAAATACAGTAGGAGAGACAAACTTCCAAATACTCCCTACCCCTGAAGTACATCAAATCACCCTAGAAATCCCTCTGAAAGAAGTATGTTTGAAAAGGAGCATGGATTTGTTATTTTCTGTGAACATTCACTGATAGCTCACCTCCCTTGCGTGAGTTACACTTTTATTTTAGCTTCCAGGAAAGCTAAAATTAAAACCTTATGACAAAGCTTCCCCCACTTATTGAGTGCTTGTGAAAAAGCTCACTGAGCTGCTACAGCAGTCAACTGGTCACAGTAATGAAAACAAGACTGGGTAGATTTAAAAATCTGTACACTGTATGTTTTTGCAATTTTAAAGTTAAACAATACTGACCTTAATCCAATAAAGTGGGATTGTGCCATGCAATCTGTGTACTGTCTGGAGTGAAATGACACATCACCCCTTCCTAAACTGAATCAGACACATGCAAGTACAGTAGCATCAAACTCATGGCCCAAGGCTACATGTGGTCCATTGCACCAAAACTTACAGCCTTCCCTGAATGGTACTACTGAAGTCAGAGTGAGTGTTTATGAGAAGGCACAAAATAGCTTTTCAGTCAGAGAAGGTGCCACAGGCCAGCTCCCTACCCTGGTATCCTGTCTGCTCCATATTTGTCTGGCAATTCTAATCTCTGTTTTTTCAGGAGACACTAGAGAGGAGAGAGAAAGAGAGTGCACTATTAAAGCAAAAAGATGTTCAAGCACAACAATCAATCAGTTTTGAACCAATGAAGCCTACAGTACATATCTGTCCAAATTTTCATTATTGAGTAAGCACATAATTTGCATGCACAATCATAGTAAGCGTGCATGTAATCAACTCGTTAAAAATCTTAACTGGTCGCATGCAATTACAAAAGTTTGGGCCTATAAGTATCAGTGCTGCATGAATTTTTATTAAAGGCATTTTGTTTAAAAAACCCATTCAAGGAAACTGATTCAATAAGTCATTAAAGATCAAGGAATTTGCTCTATTTGCATCTCAGATAATTTAAAACCCAGAAATCCACAGGTATCATGATGGTCCACAGATTTTACCATGGCTGTGTGGTATTTTTCAATAGCTAATTTTCCTGCATTGTATTTTCGAAAAGTCAGCCACTCTGCTTCACCCTTCCAGCACTCACCAACTATCCAAGAATCCTTTCTTCATTCTTGCTTAATTCTCTTTGTGTACCCAGCAAATATAAGTTCAAATCAATATTATAATAAGAAAGAATCTACAAAAGACAATGGGAATCTGCAAAATTGGCCCCTTGATTATTTGAAAACCTTTCCCACAATGCTGGTTCAGTATTGCCAATTTCAAATGTCCAAAAATCACGAGACTTAAAAGAAATAAAAAACGTTGGGTTCTTTTTGTCTTCTGCATTTTGGAGCCCCAGAGTTCACTTTTTCAATCTTTTCTTCACCTCAGGGTAGACGTTTCCTATTCTCTCTCTCTCTCTCTCTCTTTTAATCAAAGGTGAGATTCTCACAGAGTAACATGACTCCAATAGTTGGGGCTTTAAGGAAAAATCACCTTATATTGTGAAACTCTTGATAAAATCTCAAGAGACAGAAACACTAAAGGTTGTGCTTCCTTCCCTTACCACATTGTTCCTGGCTCCTGGAGGCACTGATGGTTCTACAATTAGTCGAGTACAACATCAGAGAATACAGTACTATCTCCTTTATCTGATACTGCATTTGCAGAAGATTGGTCATGTTCTCCAAGGATAACTTCCACTAAGCATTGGTCCCAAAGCATCTCTCACTTCCTGAAGTTTCCAAGTTCCAAAATACTTTAAGAAACACAAGGTCTGTGGTGTGCATAATTTGGGAGCACTAACTGACTGTAAACTATTCAAAACTATTCAAAATTATTCTAGCATTATGGTGCCTGGTATGAGAGGTCTATGCACAATAAAGAACCCAGTCCTGCAAGATTTCCATAATTGATGTCAAAGAAAGTTCCCTGAATGGGAGGCCTGTGGATTTAGACCTCCATTTGTTAATTAGAGGAACAATGTAAAGGCTAATGCACTGGCATGCTGGTACCGTCAAGTTCTAATGAATGAACCAGTGACCTTCTGAACCTCACTTGTATTGAGAGTGTCTCTGGGCAGTTCCAAACAACAAGCCCAGTCAGAATGGCATTGCAAAAGACACAAATTAGACTGGTATTTTGAGTGAGCTCAGCTGAAGGTAGCACTGAAGGAAAGAGAAAATTAGATTATGGGGGATGTAACATGACCAGCCAAAATATACAAACACGTTAAAAATAAATTAGTCTCATTACCAAAACCACAAGGGCAGCATCTTGTATGGCTCTCACTCAAACCATCTAAATCTTTGTTTATTTAAGTTTGGGTCCTAGTATGATCCACTTCAAGAGCAAGGGTTCCAATGTCTTAAGATTTATTTTCTTGCTGGATAATTCTCTAACATTTATCTTGTGCTAGCACTTCAATGTTTGTGGCACCTTAGCCTATTGAAAAAGTCAACAGATGAATACAGTCCAATATTTCACCCAGAAACGCCCAACCTATCCGTCAGTCATACCTGACACCACACACACCTCATCTGACAATTAGCCCCTGCCATTAAGTGCCATTAAGTGTAGGGAAACTATTTGGCAGCGGCTGAGTTTCTACCTTTTGGAAAGGAAAGAAAGTTCCAAACAAAATCTAGAAACCTGTTCTTAATTCAGTGAAAAAAACTGGGGTCTTGCACTTTCGGGAGAGGAGAATCATCAACAGGATGAAAACAGTTTCCATTGCAACAGAATTAGACACCTCAGCAAAGTAACAAATATCTTCCTACTTGGTCATTTATCTTTCATTGGGAATGCTGCAGAGGGAATGTGTTCACAGTGGCAGAGGTTGAGAGAGGAGTTACATCACTTATAAGCATTTCCCTTCAACTGGCCCAAGAAAGGAATGGTGCACACCTGTTCCCACATATTTTTGGTTAAGTTTTGCCAGGATATGAGACCTCTGAGAAAGGGAAGGAAATGAAGGGGAAAAGCAAAGTTTCCTGGCTTAAGCAATGTTCGCATTCTTTTTTGGCTTCTCTCATTCACTGAATGATAGCGCTTCAGTCACCTTTATACTCCATAAAATCACCTAAAACACTTCCAATAAAAAACACAACGTCCCTTCAAATATCAGCTTGTGGCTGTGTTCACTATTTAGATCCCTGCCATAGGGTTTTAATTCCCTCACCCCCAGTTTGGCTTAGTTGTCCTGATGTCTCCACTTATTGTTGAGAGCAGGGCTGATCAAGGATACTCAATGCAGGCTCCTCTGCCTCCCAACTCAACCAAGGAGTGACTTACAATTCCAACATCTGTTGCTGATTTTATAGCAGAACCCTGGGAGTTTTGTGCATTTGAGGTCCACTCTCCCTCCATCCACTCTTCTGTAGGGGAAAGTGAAACTGAGGAGAGTGGCTACTGACACAGCCCCAAGTGATAAGAGCTTTCCCCCGGCAGATGTAACAACAAAGGAACTGCTATACTTGATCAGACCTGGGGTTCATCTACTCTTGTATACTGGCGCTCGCAGTGGCCAGTACCAAATGTTTTGAAAGGAAGGTGTAAGAACCCTGTGTTAGACAGATGTGAAATAATCTACCCCTCACATTAGGTCTGATCTTGATGACTGGAGATTCGCTTAAGCCCTGAAGCATGAGGTTTTACTATCCCTTCCAAAATTGCTATAGTAATTAATTATGATACTCCTGTATATTCTTGATATTCTTTTTGAAACAACCTTTAATCCAGTGGAATACATCCAATCCCAGCCCAAAAAATCTTCCTTAGCTGACATTTGGCAACAAGAGGTGAGAGAGCCAAAGTTTAGTTGCATTGGTGGAGCAATATGGCAGAACATCAACAGTCACTGCCATGGAAAGGCACCTGAATTCAACTGTTGCCCCCCAGCTTCTTCTTCCCTAAACGGCAAGAGATTGCAGGAGTGCACTTAGACCCTGGGAGAAGGTACTGCTTCATGGCACTCATCAGTGACTCCTGCAGCTGGTGAAGAGGAAATGACTCTAAAGTAGAGCGGCAATCATCTCTCCTAAGCAGAAAAGTGGCAGGTGACTTGAGTAGCCATAAAGCCAGAGAAAACGGTGGACTCTGAGACTTTAACAAAAAATTCCAGGGGTAACTTATACTCACAACCCATCATCATGGAAGGTCTCAGCCTTAGTTTATCTAAATCATGAAAAGAACCCTATTTTAGCCGTCCAAGATTATCATGAAGGAACAAGACGCACACAATGCTCCATACCACAATGAAGATGAGAAAATATACATAAATTTTTGTTCATTAAAAAAATATATATTTGTCACTTTGGGTGAGTGGAAT
This sequence comes from Lepidochelys olivacea, assembly GCF_965140295.1. Classification (NCBI taxonomy): domain Eukaryota; kingdom Metazoa; phylum Chordata; order Testudines; family Cheloniidae; genus Lepidochelys; species Lepidochelys olivacea. The sequence goes on along the minus strand of NC_140417.1, from coordinate 23,560,770 downwards.
TCTGCAAAGCTATTGGTCCCAGACAGACTACTTTCAATTATTTTATTAAAATCTACATTGTTAAAATTGTATTTCTAGAAAAACATGACGCTAAGAATAGCAATGAGTGCTTGGATCATTACAAGATATGGAAACCACAAAATACACTCCCTTGCCTATAAGCTGAAAAGATCTGGAGAAACAGGCCTAAACAATATTGTCTGAGAACATTTTCTTGAGGAAAGAATGTGTGTAAGGGTGGGGCTGAGCTGTGGGAAATGAAGAAGGCAAGCGAGAGGTTAGTTTAACTACCAAAGGGAGAGGGGGAAATGAAAAAAGACTGCCTTCAATTCCTTGCCTCAAAAAAAAAAAAAAAAATTGGTCCCCATCTCCCAACACAATAAATACGATAATTTGACTTCTTCAATGGGTGTAAAAATACAAATCAGTTCATAGACAGCAATGAATGGGTCTTTTAATTACCGTATTTGGCACATAATAAATATCTAAAATCGTTTCTGTAATGAGTAACTCAAGCAAGAGGCATGTAGCAAATGTGAGTTTTATGTTTAGAGCAACTATTCTTTGAACCACTGCATATGTTTTACAAAACAGGCAACAGATCTCATATGAGAAATACTTGTAAGATTCATGCTGAACTTGTGAATCACAAAGTATTCTTTCTGTTAATTTCATCAGTACAAAAAAACCCCTTAACATTAGAAGAACCTATAGGTCAGCTTTGCTGACTTTTAATGAAGGTTAGTTTGTGCTCTGAAATCTAAAATTATAATGGTCAGACAGCAAAATTCCCACCTTTTAATGAGTCCTATTTTAATATTCCAAATATATACTACCTAAATTTGTATACTCTTTAACAGTAGTTAATCTTCAATTAAAATACCTAGAGCAGAAACTCAGATAACTGGTTTAAAAGGTAAAAGCTTATTGACAAAAACCGGTATTCTTCATATTGCCTTTTTTAATTCTGCATATTAAAAATGCCATTTTTACGAGTTGAGAAAAAAACTTCAAGAATAATGAAGGCTAACAAAAGACTGAAGAGCAGTAATTTAAAAAGCTCCATATGTAGCATCCTGATTACTGTATCAGTCCCATTTCCATAACGAAGGGAGGTCACTGAACTGCCGCCTGTCCTTTCTGATGGCAAAGAAAGGACAAAGAGGACAGAATATTTTCAAAGCACCATCCCTCAAGAACTAAAGGAAGAACAAGAAGTCTTCTGCAGTACAATATGTGGGTGTCAATGTCTGCACTTTTCTGGAGTATGGTAACCCCAGCACTGGTGGTCCCTGCACATGCACTTAATTTGGAAACAGCTGGGTTCAAAAGTTTATCCTCACTTTTTGACCTGCAAGGGTTTAGTGTGTGGGAGTGCACACGAGTGTATATATCATACCACACAAGCTGAGGATGGGCAGCCACAAGATACACTGTGTGTGCATATGTACATGCAGGACACTTTGTATATTTACTAATGCTGTGTGTATATATATTATCCAATATACATCAGGCACATACCACGCATTGTGTAGGCATTCAACATACAGCCAGCCAAGAAAAGGTTGCATTTTAGAGTTCAGTAAGTCACTAGAGTCTGCATTTATTTGCAGTTACTTTTTTCAAAAGAAAACCCATAATAGTCAGCATATGCTGCTAATTACAATACCACATATTTGGAAATAGCATATTTCCTGGAAAGCATGCCAGCACAACTTCTGTAACTGACTAGACTAGCATCATATCCATGTCTACTTTAAATATACCATAATGATGTATGAATTAGCAACAGATCTATCAATCTATCAAGTTATTTACAACATGCACAGTATCTGAGCACCTTTGACAGATGCAGAGAGATGCAAATGCAAGTACTCTATATATAACAGCTAATTAATGTAGCACTGTACATGCAGTGAGGCTGGGTGATGTAAGGTATTAAGTAGGGCATGGTTCAGGGAGCACTAGGTAGGGATCACAGAATCTCAGAGGCTCAGAGAACAGTAGTTTTACTTACAGCATGAGTGAGAAAGTTAGCAGTCACAGACCTGACGAAAGAGTCAGATCTTGCAACTCCTTTATAAAAGTGTTGATGTTACCATCAACACTCCCAGCAAACCATTTTCTTGTACTGCTTTAAGGCATTAGTGATATCTTAAGCTCTTGGAGAGGAAGCCTAGTATCATGAATTCAGGTCTTGGAAAGTAAGCAAAGGACGAACCAATTTCCAATTAATTTGTTCTTTCTTTCTTTGACTTGTATAACAATTGTGTTATTTTGGAATCTGAAGCAGTTTGATTACAAAAGCTTTCCATTTGTAACACTGAAGGTTCTAACTAACATTGAACTTTTAATAATTTGTAACATGCAGTAAGTATAAATAGTGTTGTAGTAAAAACACACAGCACATATTATGTATAAACAGAGGGTGATGAATAATGGAGAAAGGGAACTAGGACTCAAATCTCATTGTGACTGGAAAAAGAAAAATGTGTAAATGAAACAAGCACATTCTGTCATTGGTAAATTTGTGCCACTTCAGTTGCACAGAAATGCATGATTATTTAGGGGTTTCAAATATAACAAGAAAGGGGGGAAACACTAAGAACACAAGGCAAATCAAACAACATATGTAGATGTTGCACAGATATAATGGTGTAGAAAATTTAACAGAACAGCCCATACATTAGCTACTGAAAATGGGAGTTGAAACACAACTCAATGCCCTGGGGGAACATTCTGCACAAAGACATTACAGAAGGCAAATCTATGAAGACCAGACTATTTGACTGATGCCAAAATATGAGAGTCCCACTCCTTCGAAAGTCTCAGAGATACAAAGTGAAGTTATCAGTCATAGCCATTGTATATTTTAAACCCAAAAGTCCTAGCTAAGTGCAAGAGTTTCCCAGAGGAAATGTTTTACTTTTGCATTAACTTCCAATCTGAACTCTCGAGTTGCAACACTTTAAAAAAAACAAAAAACACAGGATAGTGTTTATGCCTTTTCTGAAAGCTGAAAACAAATGGTAGAGCTTTGGAATGGGGGCATCAGAGTAATCCACAAAACAGAATTATGTGGCTTGGTGGTAATGTAATAATTGCAATGCCCAATACAATAGCTGGAGGAAGCATTTCTAGCATAGTATCAGCCAACAAGCAGTTTCAATGCTACCCAGTGGTAGTATGGGGAACAGCACTTTTAAGCCTTCTCTGAAGAACAAAGATGATGCTGGCCTAATGGTGAGGAAAAGAGATGGTCATGATGCTTTTTGGGTGGTACCCAGACAAGAAGATAACACTGAGTCCTCACACTTCAGGGAGGCCACTGGGCTGAAAGCAGTGTGCAGGTGATTCCATCAGTTTCTGTCGAGGGTTAGCAGGAAGTGGGAACACTGCATTTACACTCAACAGTGAGCCAGATTCTGTACTCATTATACTAATGTAAAACTGGAGTAACTCTATTACCTTCAATGAAGTAACTTCAGATTTTCAATGAATCTGACCCATTAACTGCAGGGACATAACTAACTTTTTATCATTACGAGAGGGAATGGGTGCTATCGTTTAGCATCTCTCCCTCTGTAGTCCAATTTGCTCTCACTAAAGGAATGGACTGGGACTCAGAAGACCTGGGTTCAATTCCTGACTCTGCCACTGGTTTGCTGGGTGACCTTGAGGAATTCACAGCCCCCTGGTGCCTTGGTTTCCCCATCTGCAAAATGGGGATGATACTGACCTCCTTTGTAAAATGCTTTGAGATTGATGGATAAAAAGTATTATATAAGGGCTTATCCACACAGTGGCGTCGTGCACTCTACAGGAGTGTGATTTCTGAAATGCACTAATGTGGTGTGCATTAACTGGCCTGTGCAGATGCTTCTGGTGTGCATTACAGGTTCCCTACTGTCATCTTTAAAGTGTACACCAGCAGGGTCCACATGGACCAATTAATACCCAACACATTAGTGTGTTTTAGAAATCAGCCTCCAAGGATGCATCACTCCACCATATAGACAAGCCCTAAGTTAGGTATTACGGTATACTCCCAATTATCTGAATAGCATGGGGTACACAGATTTTATTCGGATAACTGGGAGCTTCAATAATCGAGACGGCAGGAGCCATTCAGCAACAAGGTGGCCTACCCCGCAATCAGGGGCTCATTCTCCCAATCCTCCTTCCAGTCCTGGCTGGGGAAATCTGCTCTGCCCTGCTCACTCACTCCCATAACAGCAAGGCTACAGAGGGCTTCCTGTACTGGCACGAACCATTCACCAGCAGAGCAGCCTCCCTGCAACAGGGAGTTCCTCCTCCTCCCAGTCCTGGCTGGGGGTCTCTGCTCTATTATCTGAACCTTCACATTACACAAATCTCTTCCTTGTCCCCCAGCACGAGAGACACGGGGGAGAAGGAAGGGATTCCGATCAGGAAGGGATTTCTGTAGCTCAGATAATAGGGTTTCAGATAAATAGGAGTACACTATATTACTATTACAAATCCATTTTTAAAATGTGTAAAGTGTCATGGCTAGGGCAGGAACATGCGTCTCTGCAGTGCATTTTTTATTTTTATATTTAAATACATCAACAGCAAACGTAGGTAGAGTGATCTGGATTAATTTCTGTTTTTGCTAATTTAAAAAATACTTAGCTTTTTCTTGGAGGAGAATGGGATTTGGGAGTTTAATGTTTCATCAAATATGCTTTTGTTAAGTGCTGTTGAACAGGAACATTGCTTAAGGTCACAACAAACTTTTAAGTCAAATCACAGGCAACTAAGGAGCTCCTGTCCTCTTTCCACGACCTCCACGTCTACCACAGAAGGCCAATTATTTTAGAACAAAATGTGAGAAGTACATTCTCTCCCCTAGAGCAATGTTTGTTCATTGTTTCACTTCCATTTATGCTTCCACAATATGAGTTCACGTCTGCAGTTCCCATCTTCCCAACGGAAAACGGTGCTTGGTCAGCATCCCCATCACCACCACTTTTTTTTCCCTCACATTGAAAGGCTTATGATGCTTCAGATGCTTTAGCCTATGGTCAAGGCCAAATTCAGTCTATGTATTAAAGCAAGTTTAGACATACAGAGTTCAAAGGTCTACTGTATTCATTAGTGTTTGGGGTTTGTACAACTTTCTCAATTTACCTGACCTCTGTCTTCCAAAGTTCCCTAAAAGTAATTCAGAATTGTTTCATCAGCTTACTTAATTTTCTATATTCTTGACATTATCAAGCAAAATGAAAATTCTTTATCAACTTTTTCTCCTGAGTTCTAATCCTGGCTTAGACACTGACTCTTTCTGCAGCCTTGGGCAAGTTATTCAACCTCCCTGTGCCACATTGAGAGAAATTTACCAGCCTGTTTCAGGTTTGCTATTTTGGGAAACATGCTGAAAGAAACTCTGCTATGTGCATTGCTGTAAAATTTTGTATTCCCCCCCAGGGATTTTAAAGAAGAGGCTGAAATCTTGCTACTAGCTTTGTTTTTGTTTATTTTAATCTTAATTTAAACAAATTACTAAGAAAAAATGTATATAACACCAAATATCCATTACATAATATACAGAACTACAGAGGCACTGAGCATGATAAGCCCAGCCTCTCAACTATTCAGACCTCTATAGTGGGATGGTCAAAGACTAGCCTAAATTATTTACAATTTTTAAAACTACACTTAAATCTACTTCTAATTCATGCCAATGTATCATGTGCAATATCATTTTATCACCATTAACACATTTACAGAAAAACAGCTTTTCCAAAAGAAAATAACTTCCTCATCTAAACTGTAATAGAATAACACAATTATACCTGTGGAACTAGATGACTAAGGATTAGGAATGGGTACGGCTACAATTATGTGTCATCCATTTTTAGGTCAAGTCCCTAAGGTGCTGGCATACAAGGTAGAAGTCTTGGAAGTACAGAAAACAAGTCTCTGGCAATATTTTGTACCCAAAGTAACCACAATTTTTCTCTGTTTAGCACAAACAAGAAGAACAGAGCATGTGCTATTGAACAGTGAGTGGTTTAGAAGAAGAGGTCCCAGACTGCAGCTGACTTGCCAATCTCACCCAAATGTTTTTTTAAAAGATGGGTTGCTTGTTTGTTTTGTTTTTTAAAAACAGAGGTGGACACCCATGACCCTTTGGGGAATTAAAGCTTCTACTGTCTGTTCAGGTTCTTTGTGTTGTCCTAAAGCTCCTGTTCTGCATTAGCCACCCATGCAGTCTAGGTTTGTTTTCACTTTGGAGCTCTCTATGAAGTTTGTTGAATAGTTTCCCATCACATATCCACATGCTCACAGAAATACCACTAGGTCAAAAATCCTGGCTATTCTTTAAAAATGTGAAAGTCATAAAAGAAATCCAGGACTTACGATGATTGTGACAAAACTCCACCTTTGGCAATGGGTTTCATAATATCTACTGCTACTTTTGTTATTTCTGTTCTGTGCATAAGACAGAACTTCAGGCTCCATCTCCACAGATCCAGAACCTAAGAACTACGTCATCGGTTCAGATTTAACCAAATCAGTAATGACCAAGTCTTTCCGATAGAGCTGTTCGGTAGCCTATATGAAGTGAGTCAAGCATTATAATTCAGCTCCAGGTAGAGAGAGGCCATATCACCAGGGTACCCACAAAAGTGACTGGAATTAACACTAAATTTGGCCTATTTGCTGGTAATTAGGAAAGAGGACAAGGATTGACTCACCTAGGAAACGATATGGTGTCCCTCCCAAGCGTTATCTACACTAGAATTTTCAGCCACATCAAACATGGTCCACTAGCACAGGCAAGGTCCGCAGAGTTGAACATGCCATGCTGTATTGAAAAGGGGCTGAATGATGCACACTGTCCCACTATTCGCTGGGCAGATGAAGTGGACAAAAGTGTCTTGGGGGACAAGGTTGAACCTGTGCATATTCTAATATGTGTTGGCAAGAGTGACCCCTAGTTGACACAAAATAATCCTCTATCTGCCACAGGTTCCATTCAACTGGAAAAGTCTGAAGCAACACAGGAGTCCAGGAATTGGCTCACTCCAGCTACGCCCCAGCCTATAAAATACCACGAGTAGCTCAGTGACTCTGCACTAGGCAGAAGCTCAGAACTGCAGAGTACCAAGTCACCAGTTTCACTTCCTGGTTGGAAACAACTGCTCTGTTCATTCTGCAGAAAAAGCCTCCCCTTCCCATAAAGATTTAGGAATGTCAATGGTTTCCACAGACACTCCAATGTGACAATAGATTACTGCTGGGGAAATGTGTGATCAAAAATAATCGTGTGTGTGTCAGTGAGTGAGTGAGTAACACTATACATTCCTTCTAGCCCCTAAAATCACCCTGACAAGAAGCAGGAGAATGTGTGGAAACTAGGATATGGGGAATAAGTGGCACAAACCATTGACTGGTGGGGGAAAAAACTCTACATCCAACTCTTGGACCCACTAAATACCCCAAGTTGCTCCCTCAGGACAGACAGGGTGCACTCACCCTCTTGGCCCAGGGGATAGCCAGGGGAGAGAAAGCTGATGAAGTTCATGAAACCACTTCAGTTGCAAAATGATGAGATGAAAAAGTGTGGACATTCGAACCATTGTTCCCATTCCTCTCTGAGTTTTACATACAGCATTCCTTTGTATCACCCTGGCTGCAAGCCACTGGTCTCACCACTGATTGCAGAGACACACTGTCATGATTTTATGTTTGTACGAATACATTGAGACATAGCATGGAAATTGCCCCACAAGCAGCCCAAAGTGGCACCAATCTATAGTAGGATTTTTAACTAAATATGTTAACAGTAAAAATATGTAAACACACACAATTAAGATGCTAATAAATTAGACTCTCTCATATGATAATGGAAACTGGAATAAAATTATACTCATCTTAATCTTTTTTTCCCCATCATGATGACCAGACATGCAACACTGGGTCAACTTACAACCCTGAACAAGAGCTGGGGTGGAGAGAGGATTATTTAACAGTTGGTTCCATTATTGTTTCAAGAGTGAAGGGGTTTAAAGGGCAATAGTTTAGTAATGAAGAAACTCCAAGGACCTAGAAAGCATGGCAGCCTCCAGAAGTGGATATGCCAAAAGACTGTAAAAAAGCTACAAAGCTGCTATTAAGATCCAAACCCTAAAACAAGCCCATAAAGTCAGAAAATATTTATCTGGAAGGGTGGTAGCCCAATAAAAGTTTTATGAATGTTTTACAACTGCCCTGTCAAGAGGCTGGCCGCTCAGTCACCTCCCGCCCCTTCTAAAAAACAACACATGCAAAAAACCTTCCCCATTGTGTCAGGTTCCAAAGTGGGAATGACAAGGCTGTTTGAAAAATGGAACTACTTCTCTCCCTCTTGTAAAAGCTAGCAGAATGTGCATTCCTTTGCTCCCACTCCCACTGCGTGTTATGTATAGGCAGGGAGTGAGGGCAATGGCCGCAGCTTTCAGCCTCAAAAAAGGAAATGGGAATCTCTGTAAGCTATCACCTGCCTCCACTATTTTTTTTTTTTTTTTTGCCAGGGTTCCTTCTCCTGCCCACTAAGCTCTCCTACCTGTTTGGGGGAAGATTTATATGCACAAGTACTAGAGATGACTGGAACTCAGCAAAAGACAGTCAGTTCTTATAAAAAGAAATATTTGATTTGCAGGCTACATTTTAAGATGTTCAGCACTGATGCTTGTGGGCACTGGAAGGGAAAGTTGATGGCAGGAGAACACAAAGCAGAAAAAGAAGCTTTTGGATGGACGACATGGTGTCCTGGGTGGATCATAAGGACTATTTATCCACTATGAGATTAGCAAAGGATCATACAGATGGGCTACCTGGGTTGCAAACCTCCAGTAATGGAGATGCCTAAGAAGATGACGACGACGATAAGGACATTATCCTCATTTTACCGATTTAATGGCTCATTCATTAATTTTCACCTTCTAAGGACAAACCCACCCAAAACAATCCTGCATAGTTTAGCGGTGGACAATGTGACCTAAGGAGTTACACTATTTCATCTTCAATTTTCATGATTCTCATCTCTAGTAACATTTTAGGACCTTCTGCTTTAAAAAATTCAAAGCAATACAGACAAACACTGTACATTTCAGTTACATTAAAGGATATTTATTCCTTTCATTACACACGGAGAGAAATCTGGAAATTCAAAAAGGTAAGATGGCCACTACTTCATTCTCCATCCATGCCACTGTGTCTTCCCCATCAATCTCCTCCCCGACTCTCAAATCTCACCCCAAAACAACAGAGCAAAGGAAGGGGAACCCCTTCTGAATGGGGAATAATCACAATATGGTGAAACCAAACTAGTTAGGGATGGAAAAGACCCAGCACTTTATCAGCCCCCAGCCAGTGTGAGATTGTTTGCTATAGTGATGTCTGAAGTACTTCATCCATCATTTTTAAATGACCTAACCAATCAGGCTTCCATCAATTCCCTTTGGATTCTTTTCCATGGTCTATCAGGTCTGACCACTAGGAAACATTTCCAGAAAATTAATCCAAATTTTAATTTAAGATCATCCTATTACTCCTAGGTATGGCCACCCTAAATGATTCTTCTCGTGCTGCAACAAGCAAAATGGATGCTGGATTTCTTTTAAAAGATCATCATAGTGGAAAAGCACCACCCACTCTTGTGACTGAGTAACTGACATTCAATGATGTAACACAGCTTACACATGACTCCTCCCTCGCCCCGGTGAAGAAGTATTGCCGAGCCATTCCAGTGAACTGCTGGAAAGACAGATGTTTCCCATCAGCCATGTCATGTTTGTGTTAAATAACAGATATTTTTAACATATTGTGTTACTCCATCCATCTTAGTGAATTGCCCGTCTTGTAAAATTCTTTTAATTATGTTATTTTCTCTCCACTATCTTCATCATCTACAATTATTTATAGTATTATTGTCTTGGTTTCAAACACTAGTTATAAACATTGTTGCAACAGTTCCTAACTGGGGGGTTTATTTATTTGTCTCTGTGTGTGTGCGCGTGGGCACAAGAATAAAATAATTATTTGAAATATTTCGATGGGTTTCTTGCTCTCACACGCACCCCTCCCAAAAGGAAAATTTTAAGGTAATATTGAGCAGATCAAGTTTGTTTTTTCATTGGGGATCTCAAAGAATCAATCTTCCGGAGGATGGCACAGCTCCGTCCTGGGCCTGAAGCTCCGCCAGCCACTTACTTCTGGGGGAGCACAGCAACCTCTGAGCAGAGTTTGGCAGGAGTAAGTGCTTTGCTGGATTAAGTTTCAGCATAATGTTCTCGATAGGAATCAGAGCAGCATCCCTAAAGTGCACTGGGAGGCTAAAACGCCAACCATCAAGATGGATGGTTTGTTTTTATTTTTATAGAGATTTTCTAAACCTCAACTTTCACCCCTCACCCCTCTCACTCTCCCCCCTCCCATTCCCAGCCACCTCCAAAGGCCCATCTGTCTATTTCATTTAATAGAAACCTATATTTCCTAGCTAATGGATGCACTTGGCTAAGAAGAGATAATCTCTTTGTGTTCGCTTCAGTTGTCTCACTCCTATTATCATATTAATACTGATTAAATATGAAACCCAACACTTAAGACAGACCCCACGCATTATTTAAAAGGGGCAAAAAACCCATGAATTTGTACTTGCACATGCTAATCTACATGGAATGTGGTCCCCACTGGAAAGCGTCTCCTTCATGTTTGGATGCCACCCTTATTGATTTTCACAGGACAGTCCTGCTTTATTGGAGCTGTCCTATATGGGATCACAGGACATCAGAGGTTTCCTGAAATAGCTGTGGGGTTGAAACAGCCCTACATTAGAAGAGTGGTCCTGTTGTCATATCATTACAATCCAAGTAGCAGGGAAGTTTAAGGTCAATCCCTGGCTCTGACAGGAACTTCCTGTGGGCACTTGGGCAAATCACACTTTTTCACTCAGTTTCCCTATCTGCAAACAAAGACAATAGCTATGTCGAAGTGGGGTCGTGAGGCCAATTCATTAATGACTGTAAGGTGCTTCACATTGTATCTTCAGATTGGAGCTCTAAAGACAACTGAAATATAATCATCAAATAAGCAAAACTCATTCTACAAGTTTTAGGATTCAAGCTATTTTTTAAAATGGGCCACATTTTTTAAGGAGAGGGGAAGGGCTCCAGTCATATCTTATGAGAAGAATAAGATTTTATCATAACACTGAAAGGAAAAAAATCCACCTTCAAATTCCAAAAAACAATGACACATGCCCTACTGCAAGGAAAAATCAGGAGAAATTTTCAAGAAATCATCAATGAGTTAATATGTCAAGTGTACCATCCTATACCTGTTCGGAGGGGAACAGAGTGGGAGAGGACAGTTGTGGAGGAAATTCACTATTCAAAGATAAATGAACAAATTAATAGAATAATGTGTCTCTTCTGTTACAACTGCCTGTGAAAACTAGCAGCCTGGCAGGTGGTTGAGGAAGGAAACAAGTAATACTTAAACTTCACACACAACTTATTCTATTCTGGTTTTTATATTACACCCTTCACTGTGGTATTTTATATTACATCCTTCACTGTGGTCCCATTCTTTTTACTCAGTTCTTTCTTTGAAAACTCTGTTGAATAGTATGTGAAAAATGTGACAAACCTTTAAGAATTATCTGCTGTGGTACATTGTCTTTGGATTTTTGATATTGTCTGTTTAAATACATAACAATCACCACTTTTTGAGAAAGTGATTAACACTGCCACCTATTTTTGTAGGACCTATTGTATTATGTTTATTGCTGTGCTACACCAAGTCTGCAGAGGGAGTGCAAATTAATCAGATTTATTCCCAGAGGTGTGCTGACATCAAGTACGTTGGTTTATGAATATGGAGGTAATCAATTAGAGCATTGTTAGCATCCACTCCATTACAAAACAAAACCAAAACCACCACACATAAACAGACCAATATCCTCTACCCAAATATTTGCTATGCATTATTAAAGTTAGTCCCTTAAAGTAATTGGAAGTGTCCACTCATTCTTTAGAGACTGAAGACTGGTCAGAGAGTTCCGGGCATCCCCATTCTTGTGGTACCCTTTCTGAAAAGGGATGCTATGTGTCCTGCACAACTTTGGAGGAGATGAGGTTACACTATGGTCAGAAAAGCTCCCTTGAGATGTCAAGAAGGCTAACCTAACCTTGTGAGATCCATATAAACAAACAACTGAACATGGAGAGCCTTGAACTGAGGGACTGCTGTTTACCTAACCCCTGAACTGCAAAAGACATTAATCCCTGCCTTATTAAAGAAATGCATACACTAGTTTGGCATGCCTGCTCGAGCAGCTCTCTCATATTCACAGCTTCTCAGGGGTTGAAGGAAGTTCTGACGGTCCCTGTCCCATAAATAAAATCCTTCTGGCTTGCGATAGCTAAATTTGTATTAAGACAGGCTGAGACAGCTCCAGTTAGAAGCCACAGGTGGGGGGTGGATTGAAGTGCCCTATATAAGTTCACTTAGTGGGTTTTTTCCCTTTTCCATTCCAAGTCAGCTTTAACTACCTGGTAAAATGAAACTAGCATGGAACCCAAAACTTCCCTCCATCAGCAGTATAAATATAGTAGAGCTGTATTCAAAAAACAGAAACTTGCCTACATAACCTGCAAGCATACATTTTAAATACAGAGAGATGGAGGCTACATCTACAGTATGGAGACTATAACAGCATAGCTATGTTGGTATAATCCCGTAATATAGTAGCTAAAGAAACAAAGCATTTCAACAGAATTTAATTCTGCCTTTGCAGAAATGTTTCTGCAAGTGATTTGTTTAAAGCCATGGGAGAAAACCATGTATCAAGCAAACAAGTTTTTCTTGTGGGGACAAAGTCCCAAATTGAGGAATTACTGACCTAAAAAAAAAAAAGCCAGTTCCCATTTGAACTCCAGAGGAACTATAATCTATGTACATCTTCAGAGGAGAAACTTGTTAGAACAATTGCTTGTTAATAGCAATGAGATATGAAAAAGAAAATCCATACTTCATGATACCCAGCTCTCTTCTGTCAGCAGAAACTTTTGTGCTTTGGCACATTTCCAGTTCTTTAAAAATGTCCTCTCCCCTGCACTAATAGGGGTACCCTGCATCCATTCTAACTTCTCCTCATTTATATCTCTCTTTGCATAGGCTGTATCACCATTATGCTAGGTTAAGAGAGAATTAATTATTCCTAATCATAGTGATTATGACTGGAGGAACAGGATCAAGGCTTTACAACAACAAAGACCAAATCTGTATATTTTCTGGTAATATTTTTATTATGGTAGCAACCATAACGTGCTGGGTGTTGTACTGATAAACAGGAAGAGAATCCATACCGCAAAGAGTTTACGCTCTAAATAGACAAGAGAAAGGGAGTATTCTTTTCTATAATTTATAGATGGAGAACTGAGGCAATGAGAGATTAATTGATTTACTCAAAATGTATAAGAAATCTGTGGTGGAGCCAAGAATTAAATGAAAATCCCTGAATGCCCAGCATAAGAACATAAGAATGGCCATACTGGCTCAGACCAAAGGTCCATTTAGGCCAGTATCCTGTCTTCCAACAGTGGCCAATGCCAGGTGCCCTAGAGGGAGTGAACAGAACAGGTAATCATCAGGCGATCTATCCTGTCGCCCATTCCTAGCTTCTGGCAAACAGAGGCTGGGGACACCATGCCCATCCTGGCTAATAGCTATTGATGGACCTATCCTCCCGTGAATTTATCTAGTTCTTTCTTGAACCCTGTTATCATCTTGGCCTTCACAATATTGACCTCAACCACAAGACCATTCCTCCTCATTTACATTCTAAAAAGACCAAAGCAGATGAAAGATGCAGCAACAGGCAAAGTGATGAAGGGGATGGTAGGCATCCAGCTCGTTTGTTCAGTATTTAATATCAGTTTTATTTACTTTATTAAAAGCAGTTGTTTGGGGAAGAGGACAGGATTTGAAGCAAGCAAGAGTAATTGGCAGAGAAAGGGACTATGGGAGTAAGAAAGGTGAATGACTAAAGGGAGAGGGAAGTGTGAAGGTGAGAGGTGAAAAGGGAGGGAAGTGTAATGCACAGGGGGAATGAAGTTCAGGAACTGAAAGGTGGCAAAGAGTGAAAGCAGATTCCTGAAATTGTTTAAAATGTTACTGTCCAGCAGCGCTTCTTGACAACCAATTCCAGAACAAATTAAAAAGGGGGATTATAAACTCAAAAGAGGCAAAAAAAACCACATTATGTTAAAATCCACAGCATATGACTATGTGCAAAAAGTACTCGCCTGGGACTAGAGATCCTATGGCCAAGATTATAAACTCAACCATTATATTAAGAAAATAATTTAATTATCAGGATGGTTTGTTTGTTTTCTCCTTTTTGACAATAACCGTTATTTCACAGAAATACGGGCTATGCTTCCTGCAGCCATTTTTACGAAGTTTGGCTACTAATCACAGCTGTTATACTGTATTTATATACAGGAAATGCTTTAGTTACTTACGTACAATATTGCAACAGAAGATATACTGTAACAGAGAGCCATCATTACAGGTCTATAGAAGCTCTGTTTATGATCTATTCTTTGCTAAGCATTGAAACTATGATGAGTTCTGTATAAGATGCAATCTACGTAATATAGGCCTGACACACAAGAGTACTGTTAGGAAACAAACTATTTCGATGTCCTATACACATAGCCTGGGTCAAGGTTCCAAAGGTGAGTATCCCTGTCACATGACAGGGGTTAATCCCCATGAAGCAGCGATTATTGTTACAGTCAATGTTCCAAACATCTTACAATTAAAACCACAAAGAAATGTGCCCCAAGGAAGTCCTAATGACATACACCTCTAAAATGTGCCCAGACTTTAAAAAGACATCAGAATAAATGTTAGTGGAAAGGGAAGGTGAAATGGGGGAACAATCAAAATCAAGGGAGCATAAAAGACTTCTTTACGGGAAATAGAAATATTTAATTTCCATTGCTCACCAGGCCTATCCTTATGGCATTTAAATTCTGAATGCAATATCTGTATTGCTAAGCTTCTATTTAAATATTTTACAATCACCACTTCTACCTGTGCATATGTGTAAGTCACAAGTAATTTTTAAAAAAAATTATTGAACATTACTAAAGAAAGTTCTCTCTTGGCCATCATCTGACCTAGGCCCCAGTCCAGCAATTTGATCCACATAAGTAGACCCTTGCACACACATGCAGCCCCACTGAAGCCAATGAGGCCCTGTACAGCCACAAGGGTCCTTCCTTCCCAACTATGCAGCATTTATACAAATGAGAGACGCTGAAGATTTTCAAGGCTGTTTAAGATTATTATAAAAATTATAACTTAAGACTAGTTTTATGAGAAAAATACATATTGTTATATTTCTGTAGAATCCTTCTTTGCCCTATCATGATCTTTTAAGGAGCACTGAATGAGTTACATATAGTATAAATTATATAGGATCTCATGCTGAATTATACTGAATATCACAGAATACCATAGAATTGTAGGACTGGAAGGGACCTTGAGAGGTCATCCAGCCAGTCCCCTGCACTCATGGCAGGACTAAATATTATCTACACCACCCCTGACAGTCATTTGTCTAACTTGCTCTTAAAAATCTCAAATGATGGAGATTCCACAACCTCCCTAGGCAATTTTTCACATGCTTAACCACCCTGACAGTTAGGAAGTTTTTCCTAATGTCCAACCTAAACTGTCCTTGCTGCAATTTAAGCCTACTGCTTCTTGTCCTATCCTCAGAGGTTAAGGAGAACAAGTTTTCTCCCTCCTCCTTGTAACAACCTTTTATGTACTTGAAAACTGTTATCAGTGCTAAGTAGAGCGGAAGAATTACTTCTTGTGTCTTGCTTACAACACTCCTGGTAATACATCGCAGAATGTTTGCTTTTTTTTCTTTTTTCTTTTTTTGTAATAGCGTTACACTGTTGATTCATATTTACCTTGTGATCCACTATGACACCCGGATCCCCTTCTGCAGTACTCCTTCCTAGGCACTCATTTCCCATTTTGTATGTGTATAACTGATTGTTCCTTCCTAAGTGAAGTACTTTGCATTTGTCCTTATTGAATTTCATCTGATTTACTTCAGACTATGTCTCCAGTTTATCCAGATTGTTTTGAATTTCAATCCTGTCCTCCAAAGCACTTGCAGCCTCTCCCAGCTTAGTATTGTTCACAAACTTTATAAGTCTACTCTCCATGCCATTATCTAAATCATTGATGAAGACATTGAACAGAACTGGGCCCAGAATTGATCCCTGCAGGACCCCACTCGATATGCCCTTCCAGCTTGACTGAGAACCACTGATAACTACTCTCTGGGAATGGTTTTCCAACCAATTACACACCCACCTTATAGTAGCTCCATCGAGGTTGTATTTCCCTAGTTTGTTTATGAGACATTTCTCTGAGACAGTATCAAAAGTATGAAAATCCCTTTTCTTTCAATTGGATATTGTAAGAGGCACAGAAACCATTTTGGTGTTTTCATACAATTTAGCCAAACTGCCTAGGCAAATAATGAAGACACCGCTGTTTACTTTTTTTCTCTAAAATAGTAAATTCCACACAAGAAACTACAGAAGAGTGTTAAATTTTCCAAGTGGAACACCTGAAAGTCAGGAAATGCCAAAAGCAAGGTTGCATGTGCAACCTTCGTCTGCTCTTCTGCATATGTGTTATCATATGGTTTTAATTACATAACATTATTTCTATGCATAAAATAATAATAATAATAAAGTGAATTAAAGAGAGGTTCTGTAGATCCCTGTCACGTTCTAGTCCAAACCCCGTTTGCAAATACAGCAGTATAAATCCAAAATAAAACCACTGAAGCCAATAATAACGTGTAGAATTTGTCCTTTAGTGCACAGGATATATAGGTGAAATAAGAATGCCCACTTACCTTACCTTTTTGAGCTAAATGGAAAATCACTTCTTCTCCCAAGCTTTTCTTTGATTGTGCCTTACTCTCACGATCACACTCCCATTTTCATATCTAAATACCGCCCACCCCAACGCTGCCCTTTGCCAACCAAGAGGGAGGAAAGAATTAATTGGTGCCATTTTTGCTTTTCAGAGGTGCTATGGTACTATGATGATGGGGGTTATAAGTGCCTAAATAGGTAAATTAAAAACCCCAGGAATCTTTACTTAGTGTCCTGCTCTAACCTGCACTATAAAGGTTAGAGCAGGACACTAATAAGTGTCAGGACATCAAATAAGTGTAGCTGGAAAGCCAAAGCTAGACTCAAACTGCAACATGTCTAAAAAAGGCTGCTGCCCCACTTCCTATTTCTAAATTCAGCTGATCTTTACTGTCTTAAGCGTTTCACTCTCTCTTCTAGCCTTGCCCAGTTTAATGCAACCATCCTGCATTGTGAAAGCAGTTCACTAAACTGTTACCTGCAGAAACTTGTTAAATGAATAAAATTGTCATATACCATTTTTACTCTGTTAATGAGTTTATTCCATCATCTGGTATTTTTTCAGGAAGGCTTTGCTGTTAGAGAAAATGAAGTTTGGAATGGCACTGAGAAATAGCTTCTTGGGGACAACCCAGTCCCGCATAGCCTCCACGAGCACAGAGGAACCTCTTGGAGCAAAATCAGCGTGGTTGCTCTGTGTAAGTGAGGGGAAGAACCTAAAAAGGGTTGCACACCTCAGTGCATCAGACCCCAGCTCTGGGCCTCCTCACAACCTGATGCACAGCAAAAATGGTTCAGCTGTTTCTGAAAATGAGATTAGGGGAAAATATATTGTTTTGCCCGTATTAAAAAGATCTTACAACCATTTTGTGGGGAAGCTCTACTGCTTTGGAGAAAGCACTTCAGATACAGCAAAGGGAGTGGCCTTTGTGTCAGGGATATGTCCTTTGCTGTCCCAGTGAAAATCCACAAAATTTGGCCAAGTTACAAGCCTTTGAATAATATCAGTTCACATACTTTCAGTAGAGACTTGTTAAGATTTTGGAAGCTAGATTCCCTGAAGATTACATCTGCTCTGGGTATGCTCTAGCCTTGGGCCGAGTGGACTTTTCCTGTAATTGTTGCTCCAAACTGTTGCAGGCTGCTGTGGTGCTGGGCATCGGAACTAAGAGCAAGGATATTATCTATCTGTGCCCTCTGTACTCCCCCTGCTGGTGCCAGGCCTGAGAGAAAGAGGAGAGATGGCAGCCACAGAGGGAGTACATTGTGACAAGGAGCCCTGGGGAACTGGGGAGCAGAAGGGGACTGGAAGCTGGCCTGAGTCAGGAAGACAAATTGGGACTCATTGGACAGAGCCAGGGAGCCAAAGGGGGGGAAGACTTAGACAAGAAGCCTCCTTGGAAGTTATTCTGTTAGTTCAAATAGGAGAATTTTGTGCTATGAATCTTAAAATTTGGTTTGAGAATGAGTACATGCATATTTTAGCTTGCACCAATAGGATGCTTTCACTCTCTCGGGGGGGGAAAAGGGTTCAGCGTGTTTTGCTCTTTAGCACCACCTAACAGCTGCTGACGGAGCAGTATTTTTTCCCCAGAAACCACCCAGATTCATAAGTCCAAGCGGAGTGCACCGACTACCACGGATATACGGGGGAGAGTAGGGGAGAAGCATTAGAATTGTACAAGATGACCCAGGAACAGTAGCAAGAGGAAATCTATAGAGCCTCCAGTTAGACTGGCTAACTCTTCCTTGTAGGAAGGGGATTATCTTTATGGGGATGATTTATACGTTTTTGCTGGAGGTGGATAACACTATGATGTCTGGGGTTCCTTTCCCACAAAAAGGAGTATAAGGGGAGAAGGGAAGGTGGCTTTATCTAATTCTGTGCAACTGTTCAAAGAAATGTCTGTTCACCTGCAGAAAAAGAAGAAGGCATTCTGTCGCACACACTACAGTAGTCTACACAGTACACAGCTTGTGGGCCTACCTAGGAGTTCGGTTGTTGGGCACATTTTTCAGAAGCACCGGTATGCACTCAATGCATACTATATGTCTCCTGGTGCTTTATATTTCCACCCTCAGTGTTCGCTCAGTCCTAGAACAGCAGACTGCTAAACAAATGTTCTAATTACAATCCAATACTTGAATAATGGTCCTAGAATCCGCACAAACAATATTAACTCTAGCCGCAATGACCAGCTGCCTGTCAAGCCAATCTGTAAAATCAGTGCATCACTCTTCAGTGCTCCAAGTTTAGACAGAACCTACTGCACTTCACTCATTACTGTCAAGAGGTAAGATCTTCCAGATACTAGCACAGAAGAGGAGGAGCACCAGATAAAAAATTATACATATTTGACTTCTGTTTTCAATCAAGAGGAAAGTGTATAAATCCTTGCTTTGTCTCAGCCAACAATACTCTCCAAGGTCAATAAATCTGGATATTCAGCTCTTCAAAGGTCAATGTGTGCTTACAAGGTAGACTAGACTCTTTCTGGCCAGCTTCTCCATGTAAATGCAATCCAGACTTCTAGCTCCTTTGTGGTCAACAGGACTTTTACATTGCCACAGTTTAATCCGCTCAAGAGAGGATCATAAAGGGAAGTGATGCTTCCCTGGCAACAATCCTCTCTCAGCCTCTGTCCATACTACACAAGCCAACTTTCACAAAGAGGAAAGGAGATTTATGCTTGAAGTATCCCTTAAGGATTTTAGGTTTTGTTTGTTTTAGAGGGTAGGGGAAGGAGGACTTTGAAAGAACAAGCAGAACTAATCTTCAGCTTTTAAATAAAATGCAACTTACACAGATTTCTTGCCCTTGGGTTTTGTGTTCTCCTCTCAACTGAAAAGCTACTCAGCCGCACCTGATGCTGACAGTAAAGGCAACCCACGAGGCTTAGAGACTTGCAATTTTTTATTTTATTTTAATAAAAAGGGACCCAGATTCGGCAGGCATGGACACAAAAAGTGCTTCAATTCCATTTGGCTTAGAGAGAAAGATTATCCTATTTTCATATAACACCACAAGAAAAGGATTCCAAAGGGTGGGAGCCCTCACAAAAAGTAAGCATGCTGGCTAGTTAAAGGCTCTCTAAAGCTATACTTCCATGTTCTCATGGTGTTAGATTTGTGGGGGTAAATATAAGAACATAAGAATGGCCATACTGGGTCAGACCAAAGGTCCATCCAGCCCAGTACCCTGTCTACCGACAGTGACCAGGTGCCCCAGTGGGAGTGAACCTTACAGATAATGATCAGGTGCTCTCTCTCCTGCCATCCATCTCCGCCCTCTGACAAACAGAGGCTAGGGACACCACTCCTTACCAATCCTGGCTAATAGCCATTAATGGACTTAACCTCCATGAATTTATCCAGTTCTCTTTTAAATCCTGTTATAGTCCTAGCCTTCACAACCTCCTCAGTCAAGGAGTTCCACAAGTTGACTGAACGCTGAATGAAGAAGAACTTCCTTTTATTTGTTTTAAACCTGCTACCCATTAATTTCATTTGGTGGCCCCTAATTCTTATATTATGGGAACAAGTAAATAACTTTTCCTTATTCACTTTCTCCACACAACTCATGATTTTATATACCTCTATCATATCCCCCCATTTGTCTCCTCTTTCCAAGATGAAGAGTCCTAGCCTCTTTAATCTCTCCTCATATGGGACCCGTTCCAAACACCTAATCATTTTAGTTGCCCTTTCCTGAACCTTTTCTAATATCAGTATATCTTTTTTCAGATGAGGGAACCACATCTGTACACAGTATCCAAGATGTGGGCGTACCATGGATTTATATAAGGGCAATAAGATATTCTCCGTCTTATTCTCTATCCCTGTTTTAATGATTCCTAACATCCTGTTTGCTTTTTTGACTGCCGCTGCACACTGCGTGGACATCTTCAGAGAACAAGCCACAATGACTCCAAGACCTTTCTCCTGATTAGTTGTAACTAAATTAGCCCCCATCATATTGTATGTACAGTTGGGGTTATTTTTTTCCAATATGCATTACTTTACATTTATCCACATTAAATTTAATTTGCCATTTTGTTGCCCAATCACTTAGTTTTGTGAGATCTTTTTGAAGTTCTTCACATTCTGCTTTGGTCTTAACTATCTTGAGCAGTTTAGTATCATCTGCAAGAGCATTTTAGTATCATTCCATCTGGGGTGGAACATGAAAAGGTGTATACAAGATGTGGATATCTAACCTGTTGTTGGGATACCGGGATGATAACATTGAACAACATGGAAGGCAGCCTGGCCCAGCACCTTGGGGTGCTCTCCACTTACTTTTTTTCCCATCTTTGTTTCTAATGGTCTTCGTAAGGTTGTAAATATGCACAATGTAAGATTAAGTATAAACAATGCAGGAAACCACTTTACTGGATTTATCTTTTTCTTATACTAATGTATATTGATTTTTCTATTATTTCAATTATATTTGTCTCTATTTAATTAAAGCTCATAAAGTTTGTGTGTGTTTCACCAATATCATCATAATTAACTCTAAGTATCCACCTGAATAAGGAACCTGTCACTTGTAACTCGTGCATGGTGCACGCCAACAAATTATTTTATAATTGCAATCAACAATCAGGCTACAATTGCCAAAGTCACGAAACGCAAGTAGTCCAAAAGTACCAACTATTAATAGTGTACGGGTGTCTGGGAGATCTGTAAAGAAACCTCCTGATATTTTAAGTAGGCATAGCATAGAGTAGTCTAGATCTTCAATAAGGATCCTGGGTGAATCTGTATGGTATATAGACTATTTTTCCATTAAAATTTTTCTCACTTTACATTATTCTAGTCTCTGTTATTATTATTATTTAAACTCTGCCCACTCTGATTCCCGTCTCCTAAGAAGAATGTCAACCAAACAACGACAGGTGTCCAACTTTCAGACACACAATGTTCATATGGGACTGAAATTAGACAAAACATGGTTGTGCCCATCCTTAGTTCTTAGTCACATCAACGACTTCTCTCTACATGGTAGGCAATTTTATGAATCAGCGTGGGAGGTCTATTCAATAAATGTGTGGCACCCTCTGCTGTCACAGGTGGCTACAGAAGTGTCACAATGGGAAGGTAACATATTTTTGGTATGCAAGACACCAGGGCAGAATTAGACCAGGAATCCTACAATATCTAGCTTTGCACACCAGAATGTAAGATCTCTAGGACAAAGAACATCTGCTAGTTCTTATCACTCACATCATCCTCTACCAAAACAACAGTATGACAGACAGCATTCTAGGAACACACACATTCTGTCCTCTTCGCCAAAGAGCAAGTACACAGCATCAGTCAATAGGGTGGGTATAAGTTAAATCTTTAACTTTTTATGCTAACTTATAGGTGGTTTAACCCTTCTACTAAAGGTATGGCTGCAGATGTGGAATATATTAGCTCTTTCATATGTGCCAATACTCGGAACTGGAAGATAAAAGAAAAAAAACGTAAGGCATGCCCACAAATAAATTTGGTTTTGTCTTCATCAGCTGTCAGAAAAGAGGAGCACAATCACCCTGAATTGGTACAAGTAATATCAAAGAAAAAACTCTTGCTTGTTTGTGTCTTCCTATGAAAAGTATGCATTTATATATTTAAATCCACTTGACTCACATAAACTCTTGTGAATTTATTGGATACGCACTGCTTCTTTTGCATTAAGAAACAATGTAGCTTTTTAACAACAAATATGAATAGTAATTTCTATTGTAATGAGAAGAGGGAAAAGAAGAACTGCAGTCAAATGTGCCACAGAGCAAGAGAAAGGATAAATCCTTTCCTAACAATTAGCTAATTAAGGCTGAGTCAGAAATGAGAATGAACTATGCCTGTGATATCAAGTGTGCTCAAATTAGATTAAAAAAGCCACCAAGTTTTAAGGCCAATACATGTGACAATAACTTTATACCAAGCCAGAAAGAATGGAATGGGCATACCTATAGCTAATCTACTGACTGGTGACCTGAGCCACACCAACCCACATCATGATATCACAAACTGTATGTGAATGAGAAACCTCTAAAAAAAACAAAACAAAACAAAAAACAAACCCCAAAAGGCAGGTGATTCACATTCCTTTGAGTTGCTTATTGATTCCATAACCCACCGAGATCTGTACTGTTGGAATTACAGTCTTCCAGAGGAGATGAACACAAGGTCATTAAAGATTCAGTGGCACTTAGCTAGAGTAGGGCAATTGGTTAAATGCTTTCTCCTAAATTTGTTCAGAAGTTTCAACAAATACAGAATTCTTCACTTCCTTTACCCTAACTGAAGTGTAGTGTTACTGTGCACTATTAGAACAGTTGCCATGTGTCACTCCCTTAATGAGATGCAGTTCAGTGACAATTCTCACCACACACAGTGTACAGTTTGCAAAGCACTCTGGGATAACTTTGCATTTATAACGTTGCTTATTTTTCAGAAGCCCACTAAATGTATCTTATAGAAAAGTATTGTACATAGTACACATTTTAAGCATTTGAAGGACACAGCACGATAGTTGTGAAAAATATAAGTGCCACCCCATAGATTAGCATCTCCTATCATTTCTTCCACAGTTAAACCATTACATTTACTTGCTGCAAAATCCATCCGCACAGAATAAAAAAAAAATCTGTCAGCAAATGCATATCTATTTTTGCTTGAAACGCCATTACCACCAAGCAGGAATGCCATATCTTGCCATTCGGAATAAATTTTGGCCTGATATCATCACAGAAATCAGCGATGCAAAAGATTTTTTACGAGTGTCTTGTTCTTATACCTCCCACCACCCTGGTTTTTCCTTAAAGAGCATACACAAACATTTGGTCTAATCTATATTTGAATTAACTCGAGTGATCGAACATCCGCTACTTCATCTGCAGGGATGATTTTACGGTCCCATAAATCTATGTTAAGAAACTTTTATTGATAGTCAAGCTTCATTTTCCTTTGCTTCACTTCACACTATTATTTTTAGTCCTACCTACTTGGACCACCCGAAAAGATTCCTCTCCATCTTCAGTGTTTATGCTCTTCAAATATTTGTAGCTAATCATCTCTCCCACTTAGTCATCATTTAGCCAAGTTATACGTATTTCTTTTCATCTTCCTTCCCTCGTAAATCAATCCCTCCAGCCCCTTAATCGTTTTTGTTGCTCTTTTGTGAATTCCATCCAATTTGATGACATCTTTCCAGGACTGAGACACTCACAACTGCATGCAGTATTCTAGGTGTGGTCTTATCTAGAGGAAGGAAATAAATCCTCTTTGTACTTATATAGTGACATTAATCCACAGACCCCAAAACGATTTACCTCAGTAGATAATTACTATCTCCATTTTACAAAGGGGGAAACTGAGGTACAGAGAAAGGAAGCATCTTGCCCAGTGTTGCACATAAAGTCAGTGGCAGAATCAGAAGAACAGGTGTCCTGATTCCCAATGACTTAGTCAAACCAACAGAGAACATCTGCCCTTATCTCCCTCACTCTTCTCCCAGCTAGTTGAGCTACCAACCTCTGCTAGCTATATCTGAGGTATAACAACAAATCCCTGCACAACAAAACCAACCCAAAACTATCATAGGTTAACTATCCAACCAATCTGCCCATTTCCACAAATTACATTCCAGCAGTCAAGACTGGTTTTAAGTGATACAAAACTAACTGTTGTGCATGTTAGGTTGAAGCAGTTTTCATCTTGTAAGGTTTGTTTGTTTGTTTTTGGTTCAGATCTCTTTTTTAAGGAATCCTCAGTAAACTAACTAAAGAACTTCAGAAAGGTTGAAAATAATTCTTTATGGAAGGAATCTATAGGGGAAGTCTGTAAGGGAAAGCCAGGCTAAAGGCTGAGGGGGAGAAGAATCTGACCAGTTAAATTTAATTTAAAAAAAAAAAAAAACTTGGAAAACCCATAAACAGGATGCAGACACATTAAAAAAGCAACACTGACCTAACAAAGGAATGTGAACTGTAGTTGACTTAAACAGCATCATATCCATTACCCCTCCCTACACACACAAATCTTGGAAACTCTTAAAGGAACCAAGTTATTTAAAATTTTTCAAACCTTCCATTTACTTTTCACTACACACACTTTTCACCTATGATACTGTCTTGCTTTGGCCACTGCCCCTTCTTTCTGGTTAGCAAAGCCCCCAAACTTGCTTCAAGATAAAGAAAAAAATAGCTATAATATTCGCCCTTGTCTTGTAAAAATATTAAATTCTAACATGACCAGAACACAAAGACTCATCAGAAGAAGAACAGGAACTGAGAGGATTCTCTGTTCTATGATCTGATCTACTGTTCAACTTCAGAAAATATCAGCATGAGTAGATTGTAAGCATGAGTAGATTGTAAGCACCTTGGAGCAGAGACTATTTCTTCCTACTTTTGTTCAGAACTCAGCACTCTGTTAATACAGAATGAATAATTATAATGTTTGCAGAAATGGAGAACCCAGGGAGGTACTCATTTCTCACACTCTTACTTCCTAAAGGATGGCAAAGGCTCATTTGGCAAAGGGAACCTAGCAGGCTCCATCCTGTCCCATATGGGACTCGTTTTTTCCATCAAGAGTTTGATCATATTATAGACACAATTTTTCTGTTATCTGATAAACGTAATCACCACTGACAACACTTAACAATGCTCACTAAGTTTTAATGCCTGAATTCATCTCTAAGTTTCCATCTGTATCAGCATTTTTATCTAAGAGGTCGAGTATTGGACTCATTCCCACGTGAGCAGCTGATCTATCCACCGCTCAGGCTACCCTTTGATCAAAAAAAAAAAAAAAAAAAAAAAAAAAGGCTACTGAAAGAAGGCACCAGGGCAGTGTTATTTACAAATACTTTGCCTCGGTTTTCTCTTTGGAAAGACCTATTCACACATTTTTTCACCTCCTACCTTAAGCAAACCTATGCTTGCAGCACTATTTTTGCCAACAACCCAATGCTGTTCTTTAGCAGGGTTTCAAATTCAAAAAAGGGCAAAGAAAATTCATCTACCTCCGTGGCAAATCATTTTTAAGGTCTCCATTGTGTCTGCCAACTAGGGTCTCAGACCCATCAGCAGAGTTTCCCAACTGGTGGCTAAACTGGAATTGTGAGTGTCCAACACATTACCTCACTCAAGACACAAATGGGGAGCTTTTTTTTCTAGTCATCACATTCACCAGGTAAGCCAAAAGGACAGAGCCTCCCACAGTCTAACCAGATAGGTAAAATCTGCACTAAACTGGCGTTAGCTGTAAGCTGAGGGAGAGAGTGGTCAATCTTGAAAGAGGGACTGGAAATCAGGAGACTTCAAGTCTTTTCCCAGATCTGTCAATGAGTTGCTGTGTCCTTGTGCAATGTCACTTAACTTCATGGTAGCTTCCCCATTTGTATAACAGAAGTAAGCAATACTTACCTCATTGGGGGTAGTAAGAATTAACTAGTTAACATTTGCATAATACTCAGATCTTTGGACTGAAGACACTAGAGAAATGAAAAGTATTACTATTATTATTTTATTTTTATTCTTATTTTATTATTTGAATTTTAAATGCAGCACTTATTGGTGTCATGACCCAGAACAACTGTTGTCATAGTAGTATGCTTCCAAATGAGGGAAGCAAAAATCACAGTGACAACACAAATAAATCAAAATAAGCCACAATGCCCACCATCCAAAGTTCTGTGACATTAAAGGCGAAAAAACCCCTTTGTTGTGATTCACCAAGGATTAAAACTACTGTAGCATAAAATGTTATAAAAGTAGAAGATGCAAAAGCAGTTACAGAAGGTACGGATACACTCAAAAACTCTACAATCCACTTATCAAAGAGATTGCAGTTTGTATTTCAAGGCAGGTTAGATAATAATATGCATAATATGGAGTATGGTTAAGGAAACTATATCCTGAATTTGTTGTATTTGATAAATAACTACAAGTAAAAATGAATGAGGAGACACTCTTTCTTGCTAACTTGTTTTAATTCCACATCACTAATCTTTTGCTCACTGTGATGCTGCCGGAAACTTTACAATGAAATCCACACACCCCAAAAGTACGTTCCAGGTTGCTGAGCACTAAAGGGGAAGGGACGTCAAGCCCTAAGTTTGTTGACAGACAGCAGGGGTGGCTGCATCCCACAGAGTTTGATAACATAACATCATGGCCTCTGCCACTTAATAATAGGAGGAGCAGCCCACTGAGAATAAAGGACCCACTAACTGTTGATACATCTGGATCTGAACTGATGCTGCAACTGGCTCCCTTTTGTGAAAATTAGGATCAGCCCTCATTTGGACAAAGTTTCGATGTCTTCTACACTTGAAATTTCTGTTAGCCGAAGGGATAAGCACTTACTTGGAATTCGGATTTTAAATTTGCCACTCTGCCCAAAGCCGCCCTCTATTACTCCATCCTCTCCTGTAGATAGTTTGACTTTTAACCCCACAAAAATCTGGATGTTGGTCTCCTTCTTAAACAATGAACGACCGATCACACTATAATCATCCAGCACCTGCAAAAGAAAAGAAAAAAATATATATATACACACACAGATATATATGTGAGCCTAAATCATAGAATAACAAGAACAATTATACATATATGGAACACATTATAATTTGGTGTGCTTTAAAGCTTTCATCAGCATGAATTTGGGATGGCCACAACTCTCAGATGGCATAGTATGTACATAAATACTTATTCTAAGTGAGCACAGGACTAATAGCCAGGAACTACTGAGTTCTAATCCCAACTCTTTTCCAGAACTGCAAGGGAACTTCTGTAAGTCAATTTCTGTGCCTCAGACTCACCTACTGTAAACACAGGGGGAATAATACTCACCTACCTCATATAAGTGATGTGAAGATTAATTAGTTAGCATCTATTAAGTGCTCTGAAATCTTTCCATGAAAGGCAATGGAGAAGTGCAATTGTTATTAATGACCCTCACCACAAAGCAGTTTATTCCATCACTTACCCCAACATCATTTCCATAGATACTCCACTTCCTTCAACATCAGTTCTGTGCTCATGCCACCTTGGTTTCAGTCAAGCAGGTGATTACTTAGAATTCCTCAATACAACCCTTTAAATACTGTATGTAGAAGTGAATTTTTAATCATGTTGATTTGTTAAATCAAAACTCGAATAACAGTTGTACTGAATTTTAAATTCAAGGTTTGTAACCAAGTGGGAGGAACCATTCCAAGTTTGGATTCTTAATTAAGTGATCAGGCACAAGAACCAGCAAGCTTGGTGGGTAGGGTGAGATAAACAACCCTCCCTACCGCATTATGAAGCATAAGGTGCAGCCAACTGAGCCTAATCCCCAAGGTGTGAATATCTTTGGATGCTACTAACTCCTGGAGTTACTGTACCTCCCTCACTGCAGTAACAAGAGTCGTTATTTGTGGGAAGGAATTTGTTCCTTTATTACAGTGGAAGTTGCAGCTGGCTTCAGCAAAGGTTTCTTCATTGCACCTGAGTGGTCATTTTAGCCAAGCTATTAAGAAAAACGTTTTGAGAGCCACAAATTAGTCTGAATATTCCCTCAGTCCACAGTTTGATACTCCACAGCATTATGACCCATCAGTTACAAGCTACTCTGATTTCTTAGAAACTTCTCTTCCATAGGCAAACATTTGCAGAGCGTGAGGAATTACAAGCCACCAGTGTTCTTTTTCATGTTTTTAAATTAAGATGCTTAAAAAAAAATATACCACTCTATTCTAATTCCTGACATTTCTCAGGTGTCTACTTAAGCAATCTAACACCCCATTTCTAAATTTTTAATTGTTTAAACACAAAAATGAGAAAGATCAATAGAACATCCCAGTGGAAAAAAAATCTAGAGTTCTTCAATCCTGTAGCCCTAGCTTTTAAATGCTATGTGAAGTACTTTAGAACCACTTCAGTGGAGTGAATGAAATTTCTGAAGTAGGCGTTTCAAAAGGTGACCACCACTATGCTACCTGGGCCCTTCTCACCCTTTTATTTTGAATACAGAGGGTCTCTCATGCCCCAGTGTAGAGGCTTCCATATACCAACTGTTTCATTGTAATTGCCCGTAAAGGGGAAGGGAGATCAGCTTTTTAAAAAATGTAAAATGATTATTTTAATGCATTTTAAGAATGTTCCAAAGTTATATTTCATTTAATTATTTACATAATTGAATTATAGGGTGAACATCCTGCTAGCGTGGTTTCGTTTTGACTCATTCAGTCTGGCAGGGCTGTCGGAACAGCTCAGAGTAATTTCTCTTTGTGAACACTGTTAGAGCACTATAATTCTGTTAAAGGGAATGGAGTGATTTCATATATTAATTATAGGTTTATTGGAAAAAACACTAACAATTCTGAAAGTGTAGCATTCACTTATTACAATTGTCCTGAAGTACATTTACCCTTTTAAAACAAGTCCTACTCTCGCACTCACTTGAGTGATAAGTTTGCAAGATAGCAACTTGAAATTGTAAGCACTGGGGCAAGGACTCAGTCTTCCAGACATTTACCGTGCTGTGCAATGATATTTAATACTCCTCCTCTTCTTCTAGTTATTACAAATATTCTGCAGATAGCAAACACCTTTTATGAGACGTCCCTAAAGCACTTTACAAAAAACTAAATACCACAACATCTCTTTGAGATGGGAAAGCAATACCCTCATTTTACAAATAGGAGAAATGGGGCACAGAGTGGGTCAGCACTTAGCTTAGAATCACATCAGTGGCAAAATTTGGAATAGTGCCCCCTAAGCTCCTGACTCTCAGTCCTCCACATTGACCATTCGACTGAGATTAGAAGAAATTAACTTCTCACGAATTTATCCTTGAAGACAGACAAACTTCTGAGAGGATGCCCAGCCTCAAGTAACAAGGTGAAAAGAATGCTGATCACACAATAAAATAAAATAGATGTGTAAAATAACATCAGCTTTTGAAAGAGATTTTCTTAAAAACGAACAATCATTTTTCAAGCCCTGGATCAATTATTGTATTAAAAAAAAAGTAAGACTATTTTACAGACTTTTTTTCTTTAAGAAGCTACAGAAATGCATGTTCTCTCCCACTGAAACTCAACACTTCCAATTACTTTAACAGCAATTTAGCTCCAATCACTGGATTTCACAGTAATCCCCTTTGAGTTCTCAGAACATCTACTATGGCAATCACTTTGCCGATTAGCTGAATAGCCTTTTGAGAGATCTCGCTCTCTTTTTTTTATGAAATATTATTAACTTAAAAAGCTGAACGCTGCAAAGACAGTAAGGGATATGTAGTCTGTTCTGAAGCAGCAGCAAGGGGCCTAGCAATGAGGGTAGACTAATTTTATTAACTTCAGGGAAACTTCAAAAAGCTTTAGGGCTTTAATGCCAGACAGAGACGACCCCAAAAGTCAGTTTAAGTGCTGCATAAACAAAGGATTAGGGCAAGAAAAAGCTGAAGGCTCCTTGCATTTCTTGTTTATATTGTCATATGACCTAGTGGGAGTGGGAGAGGGCTGCCTCTCTGACTTTAATCCCCCATAGTGTACAGTGGCGTTTCAGTTCACTGACCTACATTACGATAATATTTTTTTTAAACTTATGGGCAGAGGTACAGCATCAAACTCACTTAAGGACTTTTTAAAAAAAAAAAAGGGGGGGGGAGAGAGAGCGAGAGAGAGAGCAGAAGTGTTTCTGGTTGCTATATTCTCCCTCTCTTACTTCGGTTAGATGAGCAGCTTAGAAAGGGATTTCAAGTTCAAAGGGAACGTCTCTGTTACTCTTGTTTTTATGGCTTAGTCCAGAGGACACAATAGCATTGATTTTATGAAATCCCCTCCTTCCTCTTGGCTTTTGTGTTTGCAGAAAAAAGTAAATAGTACTTTATCATCATAGGTGAAGTGTGTGTGTCACACACACACTCTCTCTCGAATACCAAATACACACCACACACACTCTTTGATATAAACGCTACAGTATTATGTCTTCAACTCTGTAGTTAGGGTTGTGTGTGCAGGCATTCAGTGCAAACACATAATTTAACTCCAGGAAAAATAACTGCTAGTTCCTCTCAAGAGGGGAATCTTCTAACTACACTGTCAAATCTGCCAAATCATCCTCATTTATAGGGTGACACAAACAAATTCACTGTCAGCTGAGCATCCTCTGAAACAACTCATCATGAACATTTGGAGGTCAAACACAGCCCATGCTCTTATCCCCCATCCCTAAAGAACCAAGGGGAGCAGGACAGAAATGGATAGAAGAAAAAACAAAGGGGGCTGTTGGAATGAGGGGAGGGAAATAATGAGAGAAAAGTTGGGACCAAGAGAAAGAGTGAGAGAGTGAAAACATTGAAGGTTCAGATAGCTAGAAGGAAACAGACATTTTTCTTTTCTGATTTAGCCAAACATGATTGAAAATGTGATAGAAAATTAGTCTGAGGGTTTCACAGATCCTGGAAAAGACTGAAGAAGGGATACATTGACAAGTTAGGAAAAATGGAGAATGAGAAATGAAAAGGGGAAAAAAACTAAATGAGGTACTAAAAATGGAAAGATTTATGATTAGAGTACATTTGTTATTTTACAGAAAGTTCACTTTAGACAACATTGTAATCTTGAAGTCAGTGGCAGTTTGGCTGTTTCTTGCAAAAAGTTTCAGAACATGTTCCCAGCTCTGGAGCGGAAAGAGAACAGGGAAGATGCTCCCCACAGCAAGTGACCCTCTATGGATGCTACAGATCCTCATCGTTTTCTTTTTTTTAAAGTTGACACATATGTATTGGAAGAAATAATCCTATACTGGCCCTTGAGAGGATGGAGGAGATGGGAATTGACATGGATTTCCAGATATAGAGTCTAATTTTTTTTATTCCCAATGTATGGTTTTGGTTTTATTATTGTGAACCAGAGGAATTACTTGGCAGAAAAAAAGTAATTTCAGTCAGCAAGGTCTTTTCCTCATGAGTTAATGTCTATATCAAGGAACCAAAAATAAGTTAACATGGGCAGAAAAGGAAACAAAACTCACAGCTTAAGGATTCTCACCTGCTCTCTGAGCAATTTGTTTGAAGACCAACCTTTGCAAAAGTATTCTCCCCACTCTGTCTCCCAAGCAGACAGACAATTTAACCTTGCCAGTCCCCTTGTACCCTGCCAGAGTTGTTTTAGTTAAGAGATGAACATATAAAAGTCTGAAATTGTGTTTTCAGGTGTCTCCCCTGTAACTCTGAGAAGATCTTCACCCTGATGCATATTTTTCACATCCCATTCTTTGCATTCCACACCCTACAGAGGACTAGCATCATGACACCCATCCTCCTGACTCTCTCCCAGTAAAGTTGGACAGGATTCCATTTGTTACCTAAACCAGCCTGAGGGTTGAGTGCTACTGGGCACTTCCTCCCAAGACAAGCACCTTGCCATGACAGTAGTCTGAGCTCAAACTTTAAGGCCAGAAGAGACCACCACCACCATCATCTAGTCTGACCTACTGCACATCACAGGCCACAGAACCCACCCACTCCTGGAATAGGCCCAGAACCTCTGGCTGAGTTATGGAACTCCTCAAATTTTGATTTAAAGACTTCAAGTTACAGGAAATTCACCGTTTATTCTAATTCAAACCAACAAGTGACTCATGCCCCACCCTGCCCCCAACGTCTCTGGCAATTTGACATGGGGGAAAATTCCTTCCTGACCCCAAATATGACAATCAGTTAAGACCCTGGGCATGTGAACAAAACTCACCAGACACACATCTGAGAAAGAATTCTCTGTAGTAACTCAGAGCCCTGAACCAGTGAGAAACAATAAAGACGGAGAATCAAATAAGAGAAATAACATGATAATTATTTAAATTGCTTTGAATTTTAAAAACCAACAAACAAATTGGGATCTCCATGGCACATAAAGAGCCCTACAGCACATTGGACCATTTATACTCATTTGTAACGCAGGATTTGTTCACCTCTACTTAAACTCAAGTCTTGAAAAGTCACAGAAAGCTACAGGTATTAAGTTCCTGACATATCCTGGTTAAGAAAGATATTTTTCACTCTTTGCAAAGAAAGTGGCCGAGGGCACAACTTTATTAATCTTTTGCTGTTCCTCTTCTGCTAAAAGAAAAAATTACATAAAAAGATATGGTAGGAGATCAGAAGGGGATATGGACTATTATTATTATCTGTATTACCATGGACCAAGATTCCATTGTCCTATGTGCCCAATGAACACAGAAAAAAAGATGGTCCCTACTACAAAAAGCTTACAATCTAAGTATAAAAGAAGAGACAACAGATGGATACAGTGGGATGGGGGCAGTACAAAGAACCTGAGACAATATTGATCAGCATGATAGTCAGTGGTATCAGTGCATCAGCAGCCTAACTGTTAAGTTTTTTTGTAGCCATCACAGCAAAGGAGAGTTGTTAGGAGGGATTTGGAGAAAAATAACGAGGTAGCTTTCTGGATGCTCACTGGAGCTCCTCTCAAGTATGAGGAGCAGCAGGAGAGAAAGCATGAAGATGCTTATTTGAAAATTTAACAAATGGGCGAAGGAAGCTGGCATCCTGGGCCTATCAGACGCAGGAATTGACAATTCGATAGTGATAGTAGGGTGGGAACAGGCCATGAAGGGTCTTGAAAGTGAAGACTAGTAGACGATGTGGCTCTAGGAAGAAGAATAAAGGAGTTGGAGGCGCAAGTGGTGTTCTCGTCCATCCTCCCCGTGGAAGGAAAAGGCCTAGGTAGGGAGCGTCGAATCGTGGAAGTCAACGAATGGCTACGCAGGTGGTGTCGGAGAGAAGGCTTTGGTTTCTTTGACCATGGGATGGTGTTCCATGAAGGAGGAGTGCTGGGCAGAGACGGGCTCCATCTTACAAAGAGAGGGAAGAGCATCTTTGCCAGCAGGCTGGCTAACCTAGTGAGGAGGGCTTTAAACTAGGTTCACCGGGGGAAGGAGACCAAAGCCCTGAGGTAAGTGGGAAAGCGGGATACCGGGAGGAAGCACAGGCAGGAATGTCTGTGAGGGGAGGGCTCCTGCCTCATACTGGCAATGAGGGGCGATCAACAGGTTATCTCAAGTGCTTATATACAAATGCACAAAGCCTTGGAAACAAGCAGGGAGAACTGGAGGTCCTGGTGATGTCAAGGAACTATGACGTGATCGGAATAACAGAGACTTGGTGGGATAACTCACATGACTGGAGTACTGTCATGGATGGTTATAAACTGTTCAGGAAGGACAGGCAGGGCAGAAAAGGTGGGGGAGTAGCACTGTATGTAAGGGAGCAGTATGACTGCTCAGAGATCCGGTATGAAACTGCAGAAAAACCTGAGTGTCTCTGGATTAAGTTTAGAAGTGTGTGCAACAAGAGTGATGTAGTGGTGGGAGTCTGCTATAGACCACCGGACCAGGGGGATGAGGTGGATGAGGCTTTCTTCCGGCAGCTCACGGAAGCTACTAGATCGCATGCCCTGATTCTCATGGGTGACTTTAATTTTCCTGATATCTGCTGGGAGAGCAATACAGCGGTGCATAGACAATCCAGGAAGTTTTTGGAAAGCGTAGGGGACAATTTCCTGGCGCAAGTGCTAGAGGAGCCAACTGGGGGGGCGCTTTTCTTGACCTGCTGCTCACAAACCGGGTAGAATTAGTGGGGGAAGCAAAAGTGGATGGGAATCTGGGAGGCAGTGACCATGAGTTGGTTGAGTTCAGGATCCTGACGCAGGGAAGAAAGGTAAGCAGCAGGATACGGACCCTGGACTTCAGGAAAGCAGACTTCGACTCCTTCAGGGAACGGATGGCCAGGATCCCCTGGGGGACTAACTTGAAGGGGAAAGGAGTCCAGGAGAGCTGGCTGTATTTCAAGGAATCCCTGTTGAGGTTACAGGGACAAACCATCCCGATGAGTCGAAAGAATAGTAAATATGGCAGGCGACCAGCTTGGCTTAATGGTGAAATCCTAGCGGATCTTAAACATAAAAAAGAAGCTTACAAGAAGTGGAAGGTTGGACATATGACCAGGGAAGAGTATAAAAATATTGCTCGGGCATGTAGGAATGTTATCAGGAGGGCCAAATCGCACCTGGAGCTGCAGCTAGCCAGAGATGTCAAGAGTAACAAGAAGGGTTTCTTCAGGTATGTTGGCAACAAGAAGAAAGCCAAGGAATGTGTGGGCCCCTTACTGAATGAGGGAGGCAACCTAGTGACAGAGGATGTGGAAAAAGCTAATGTACTCAATGCTTTTTTTGCCTCTGTCTTCACTAACAAGGTCAGCTCCCAGACTGCTGCGCTGGGCATCACAAAATGCGGAACAGATGGCCAGCCCTCTGTGGAGATAGAGGCGGTTAGGGACTATTTAGAAAAGCTGGACGTGCACAAGTCCATGGGGCCGGACGAGTTGCATCCGAGAGTGCTGAAGGAATTGGCGGCTGTGATTGCAGAGCCACTGGCCATTATCTTTGAAAACTCGTGGCGAACGGGGGAAGTCCCGGATGACTGGAAAAAGGCTAATGTAGTGCCAATCTTTAAAAAAGGGAAGAAGGAAGATCCTGGGAACTACAGGCCAGTCAGCCTCACCTCAGTCCCTGGAAAAATCATGGAGCAGGTCCTCAAAGAATCAATCCTGAAGCACTTGCATGAGAGGAAAGTGATCAGGAACAGCCAGCATGGATTCACCAAGGGAAGGTCATGCCTGACTAATCTAATCGCCTTTTATGATGAGATTACTGGTTCTGTGGATGAAGGGAAAGCAGTGGATGTATTGTTTCTTGACTTTAGCAAAGCTTTTGACACGGTCTCCCATAGTATTCTTGTCAGCAAGTTAAGGAAGTATGGGCTGGATGAATGCACTATAAGGTGGGTAGAAAGCTGGCTAGATTGTCGGGCTCAACGGGTAGTGATCAATGGCTCCATGTCTAGTTGGCAGCCGGTATCAAGTGGAGTGCCCCAAGGGTCGGTCCTGGGGCCGGTTTTATTTAATATCTTCATAAATGATCTGGAGGATGGTGTGGATTGCACTCTCAGCAAATTTGCGGATGATACTAAACTGGGAGGAGTGGTAGATACGCTGGAGGGGAGGGATAGGATACAGAAGGACCTAGACCAATTGGAAGATTGGGCCAAAAGGAATCTGATGAGGTTCAATAAGGATAAGTGCAGGGTCCTGCACTTAGGACAGAAGAACCCAATGCACAGCTACAGACTAGGGACCAAATGGCTAGGCAGCAGTTCTGCGGAAAAGGACCTAGGGGTGACAGTGGACGAGAAGCTGGATATGAGTCAGCAGTGTGCCCTTGTTGCCAAGAAGGCCAATGGCATTTTGGGATGTATAAGTAGGGGCATAGCGAGCAGATCGAGGGACGTGATCGTTCCCCTCTATTCGACATTGGTGAGGCCTCATCTGGAGTACTGTGTCCAGTTTTGGGCCCCACACTACAAGAAGGATGTGGATAAATTGGAGAGAGTCCAGCGAAGGGCAACAAAAATGATTAGGGGACTGGAACACATGAGTTATGAGGAGAGGCTGAGGGAGCTGGGATTGTTTAGCCTGCAGAAGAGAAGAATGAGGGGGGATTTGATAGCTGCTTTCAACTACCTGAAAGGGGGTTCCAAAGAGGATGGCTCTAGACTGTTCTCAATGGTAGCAGATGACAGAACGAGGAGTAATGGTCTCAAGTTGCAGTGGGGGAGGTTTAGATTGGATATTAGGAAAAACTTTTTCACTAAGAGGGTGGTGAAACACTGGAATGCGTTACCTAGGGAGGTGGTAGAATCTCCTTCCTTAGAGGTTTTTAAGGTCAGGCTTGACAAAGCCCTGGCTGGGATGATTTAACTGGGAATTGGCCCTGCGTTGAGCAGGGGGTTGGACTAGATGACCTTCTGGGGTCCCTTCCAACCCTGATATTCTATGATTCTATGATTCTATGATGTTTGACATGAGAACGAAGGGGGAGCCAGTGTAGGGATGCAAAGATGGGGATGACAGTTAAAGTGATGGGTTAAGAGTGTTCTTTGCAGTAGCATTTTGAATGCACATAAAATGGCAAAGATTACATTTGTCAAAGCCAGAGAACAGGATGTTGCAGCCATGAGACCTTGGGGCATGTCTACACTTAAACCACTACAGCAGAGCCACAGCACCACTAGAGTGCCTCAGCGTAGACACTACCTATGTCGATGAGGGATTCTCCCATTGGCACAGGCAATCCACCTCCCCAAGAGATGTGGATTTTTCCTGAGAGATAAAGCTATGCTGATGTAAATTCCTAGTATAGACCAGGCCTTTGTGCTCCCAGCAAGTGGTCAATAAAAGCAATGAATTTGTCACAATTCATATAAACGTATTTGGCCATTAGGACCTAGAAGTTTGAGACCCTGTAGTGTCACAGACGAGGATTCCTTCTGCCCAAAGAAGTCTAGCCTCTTGCAGTCTCCATCATAAGGGGTGGATCTGGAATGATGTTGCCTTCCCCATGCGTTAACCGCATCCACCACTATAGAAATAGGCTGAGGCTGGGTAAAGAGGAAGTCCGTCTCCTTAGGAGGCACGTAATACTTTTTATTGGCCCTTTTCTGTGTTGGTGCAACAGAGGCTGGTGTCTGCCATATGACCTTAGCTGTGTCCAGAAACGTCTCGCAGATTGGGAAGGAGAGTCTAGAAGACGAGGAAGTGTGTAATGATGCGAGTCTTTCTCCTCCTTAGGGAGAACTGGTAGCACATCCAACATGCTCTTACTAAGGTCTTGGAATAGCTTGAAGCCATCAGCCAGTGATGGAGGAGGGGACACCACCACTTCGTCTGTTGAGGAGGAGGAGAAGTTTGCCATGGGGTAGTTTGCACCTCTAGTCTGACCTCCTGCTCCTTGAAAGTTTCTTCCTCTGGTTCTGGGGCCCTGGACACCAAAGCAATAAGGGAATGTCTAGTGGATCCCCTATGGGAGGTACTTGATGTCCGAGAAATGTGGGGCCTGTAGACTGCACACGGATCCCAGTATAGCCACTGGGAGGGAAAGGAATGGGTGGTGGTACACAGGGGTAGTGGCAGGGACAGGTGTAAGAGGAGGAGAAGGCAGGAAATAGAAAGAAGGACAGGGTGGGTCAAATATCACCAGAATTAAGGGGGATGTGCACGAGGGACCTAGATTTGTGCTGGAGGGTGGGGGAGATTGGGAAGAAGAGAAGAAGAGGAGTATGCAGAGGTGGAGGGAAATGCACAGGGATGAGGATAACCAGGAAAGGTAAATGGAGCCAGTGGAGAGAAGGGAGGAGGAACAGAAGAGATGCTTT
This sequence comes from Lepidochelys olivacea, assembly GCF_965140295.1. Lineage (NCBI taxonomy): Eukaryota > Metazoa > Chordata > Testudines > Cheloniidae > Lepidochelys > Lepidochelys olivacea. The sequence continues at coordinate 23,522,492 of NC_140417.1, read as the reverse complement.
GATGCAGAAGAGAGATGTGTAAGAGCCACGGATAAGCAGCAGATGGACAAGATTACCAACCCCGCCCCACCCCACAAAAGTTCTAAAGGTATGTTTCCGGCCCTAAGGCTGAGCTGGCTGGGAAGACACTGCCCCATCATAAATGGGGCCTCACCAACAGCAGTCCCTAGTGGTGGTGAGGGGATGGGATCAGACTGAGATAATGGTATGTGCAGTTCCTGGCCCCAGTGTTGAGACCAAGCTGGCTCAGAAGGGCTCCCTATCACAGGCAAGGCCACCCCCAAAGCAACCCCTGCTAACTGTCTCAGTGGGTTGGCTGGCAGCTTATGGTCATCATAAAAGAAACCTGATTTCTGCACTGACATTGGCAACTTTTCACTTGCTTTCTGGGTCAGTTGTGAAAGGGAACATGAGGTGACAATCTCTGTTTCTAGGCAAGAAGAGGGCACTATCCAAGTCAATTTCCATCAGCCCCTAGCACTGCCGCATTGAGGGATGGGTTTGTTTGTACAGCACATCACATGCTGCTCTAGAAAGATATTTCTAAATACAGGATGCTTTTAAAGCATTTTATAGTTATTCCTAAAACTTCTCTGGCCTCTCTGCATCATTTAGAGCCACTGCATATTAACTACCATACATACAGGTACCACTGACCACATCAGTAATCTTAGACAATAGGATTCTCTAACACAAAGATTTAAAATGTTTCATACAGCTATGGATTCTATGCTCACTTTATACACACAGAACATCTTGTACATTCAATTTACTATGATAGGTCTTTGCCATGTACTATTATCTCTGGTGCTGTGATGTACTCAACTCAAGAGTGCCATATCAACTCTTCCTGGTTCTGCCTTCAAATCTGACCAGCAGCTTGTCTTAACCCCATGTAGTTAAAAGAGAATCCCTACCACACTTTTCATTCTTATCATTATAGGGAGAGCTGGTAGTGAACTGAACACTAAGAAGCTGCCAAAGCAGCTATCATTGGGACTGGGGACAAAAAGAGCGCTGGGCTCCCTTAATCTAACACTTGGCATCATTGGCCCATGCTCCCCTCTGGGAGCACCATGTGGGTCAGGAACAAAGCCAGATTTATCCCTTCCCTTAAGCCTTCTTGGCCCCAGCACCTGGGACCAACTGCCTGTACCTGCACCATCTGATGGGACTGGAGCTCCTCCAACTATGGGGGGGTGGGGAGTGGAGAGGGGAAGAGAGCTAGGCTTGACTGGTCCCCCTCATGATGACCACTCCAAACCCAATGTTCTATCACCTCTCTGGGATAACAAATTTCTCCTGTTGTTAGCTAATGTAATTTGTCCTGTACCTCAAGTGGTAGCAGTCTGTGCTACAATGCTGAGGATTTACGGTTCAAATCCTGCTGATGCTATAGGATACAGGTGGCTGTAGCAGTTACACCTCAACAATAGAATGTGTCTGTTTTACTTTAAAAAAGACCTAGGAAATTACATTTAAAAATATGTTAAAAGTATGTTATTTAGGTTGCAAATCTGACACTCAACAGTTAAGAAATGTCAGGTATCCATGCAACCTTAATTTTAACCCCCTGCTGGATACACCCTACAATACATTCTTTAATTACATGATCACATACTATTTTCTCCACAGGTTGCCTGTCTTATTAAGCACAGAAGATGGAAGCCCAAGGTTGCACGGAAATTTAAGATTTCATGGGCCACTGTAATTCTGGCATTTCCTAACTTTCAAGGGCTTTAATTTGCAACCTAAATAATGTTTTTGTACTATGCTTTTGTATTCAATGAATAAAATGCCTTATCGAATGCTTTACTCTCAAATTAATTCCTCCCCACACGTAACTCTGACACAACCTCAAAAATCAAGTGCAGCTGTCTATACTCTTGTAAGACCCCAAAACATGTCTGTATTTTAAATTTATTATAAAAAATAACCATAGGTGCTACACAAACCTTGTAAGGTTCTACTGCCCAGTCATATGGAGCAAGTAATTTTTGTTGCATGAGTAAATTATCAGTTTTTTCATAAGAGCCAGTGACTTGATTTTGTGCCTCTGATGGTAAATTTGTCTCAAAAATTTACTAAGGCTGGGTTAATCCATATAGTGTAAAACATAATTCTTCCCCTTTATCAGTGATCATCACCACTTCCTCTCTGGCATTATTTAACAAAGATGGCTTTTCAATTTAGAGGTTTATTACCCCCACTAGCCCAACCTTCACAAAACTCCTCTTGCTCAAAAACAGAAAAAGAGCCAACAAATAAACATCTTTTATATTTATATTTTACGGTGCATTTTTACCACTGAATGCACTATGCATTTTTTATTCACCTGACTGCCTTCATCTCGGTGTTATTACTGTCTTTAGCATACCATCAGCAGCCAAGCAGAACCAAACAACCCCATGGTCAGACTTCAAAGCAGGTGAAACATTAATTGTGGCGTCTGCATGTTTACAGTAGATGGAGTGACGTCTACCAGTTCTCCCAGCAAGAGTCACAGAAGGTTCTACAGACGGCTCAGGTCACTGCTGTGCTTGTAGACATCACACACCAATTATGCATCACCGTACAGTTTGTTCTCATTACTTACTCTGTGTATACCCAGCCTTCATGCCATATTAGTCATCTGGACTTATTCTCCGAAGAGCATCACTACCAGACTGATGCCCCCATTTGCCGACTGACTAATAATCTATTGCTCAACTGTAGTCTAGTTGATCTCCAAAAGGAATATAGTATCCTGGGCATTAGCCTTAATAAGACCATAAAAAATCCTTAATTAGGAATAAGCAAGATGTGGGAATATCAGAGGGCACCTCCAAAGCATATTTCCCATGATTCTTGGGGGCACCACCTCCTTGAATCGCTTCCTGCAAAAGACCATTCTGGAACCACCACCCCGTAGGAAACACTCTGTACACCCAATGCAGAAAACGGTGCTATGTCAAGCTGTTCTCTCATGATTGTCCATTCAACACAGACAGCTCAGCTACCTTCTTTCCATACTGACCAACGGTGCCTTCAAATTAAGTCAAGTACTTCAGCATGCTGGGCATCAGAGCTGGTTAGGCAACACTGGATGTTACCCTGTCATTCATGGGTAAATTCATTTCCCTTTGCTCAGGTCCAGTTCTTCATATTTCCAACAGGCTACCTGCTGAAGCATATGGCTTAAATACTGTAAAATCTGAAACATTCACTGTCAATTAAATGTTGCTATTTTTATCAATTTAAAAATATAAACACTTACATGGGATACTTTGTTTGAAAATTAATACACATGAATCAAGTTTCAATCAGAAAGCACAAACTGCCATATGCATGATTTTTGCATTTCAAAATACCTGGTCAAGAATAGACTTCTTACAAGAGGAACTATCCCTTCCTATATTATACACTATTGGTATTCATCAAATTAACAATAAATTATACTATTTCCCCATTTCTATCTTTGCTTCTTAAGACTTTGCACTGGATCCTATCAATCACCATATTATATGAGCACCACCTCTTTGGAAAGGTCCTCAGGAGCTGTTAAATAAGGGATGCACACAGAAGCCTTCCAGGGACCCAAATGTCATTTTGAGGACATGTCTATTCAGCGAGTGAGGCTCCATTGTTTGGGTGCTGGCACAGCAGCAGTTTGAGTTGCTGCTGTACCACTGAGGGGAGAGAAGTAATTAAAAATCGTCGTTTCCTGCTCCATCCAAACCCCAACGAAGTGCACTGCATTTCTGAAGAAGTCCTAAGAATGCCTTCATCCATCCTCAAAGATCATATTTTTTCTGGCTGTGGACTGTTTCAAATCATGTCAACAATGCTCAAACCTCCAAAAAAAAAAAAAAGGTGCTGCTTTCTCCTTCTTCCAGGGACTGAGCAAGTTACCTACATGATATCCCCTTAAGCCCCCAGCAATATGCAAGTACAAAGCATTAGCCGGCCAGCAACCAGCCTAACTCAGGAGCAGCACACACAGTGAATAAAATTGGAATCTTCCATGACTATAAAGTTACATAAAAAGCTGCAGGAAGCAAATACCACTCAATGCTTACCACCAAGTCTAAAACCAACACAAATCATCAAGATGAAATATAAGGATAAGAACAGAAAATGCACACTAGAGAATGAATTCTCCTTTTGATTTTAGAGGACTACAGATAAGTAATGACTACCTAGCACCTTTGGGGCTGTGTAGGCAGGGTGAGTACCTTCTCATACAAAGGACTTTATATTATGGCTACATCAGGAAACTATCCCAGTTGAGATATGTGTTTATTTTCACTAAACAAGTCTGAAACAGCAAGAGGTGCAGCTTGTGCTTTGCAAACAAGGTGGAGGGTTTTCCCCTTTTGTTTCTTTCACTGAGTTCTGATTTACGAGCATTCTCCACAATGGACCCAGCAACCACCACCACGGGATAAATCCTGTTTGTGCAAACATTTTCAGAACAGACAGCATATCTGAGTCATGCAGGAAATCATAACTTGCTTCTACAGTTCACCTTTCACTCAAAACTCATTGCAATGAGTGCCTATGTCCATGGAAACCCACAAAGCAAAGAATGTGAGAGTTTTATCTCCAGGGCTAACTGTTTCATGCATCAAATTGGAATTGGCTAGAATGACGTTTACAGGGGAAATCCCAATAAAAAGGCATTCCGGTATAGGGACTCTGTACAGTTTGCCAGTTTCTCCAAGTGAGCGCTATTAAAGCAAGCAGATGCCATGGACAAAACTGACAAAATTATAGCAAGTATGACTCGTAGTTATATGACTGAATTGGAAATCTGTTGGACTCTGGGCCTGGCTCTATCACTGTCACTGTGGGACAGTGAGCAAATTACCTCTCTATCCTTCAGTTTCCACATTTGTAAAATGGGATTACTACTTTCCTACCTCACAGGAAGGTTGCAAAAATGAATGCCAGTTTCCTCACACCATGACCTGCACAGCTGGCATTAGGAGAGGGGATGTCACCTAAAGTACCAGATAATTGAGGACAATCACTGCCAATCTTGATGCCTCAAATATATCAGACTTGATGGACAAATTGTCTGATCCAGCATAGTAAATTCATGTTCATCCAAAATATTTCATTAGGCATTGGTCATCACAGACTTATGAAAATAAGGAATCCAATAGAGAGGGACCAATCTCTCCCCGACCTAGCACTAAAGCCATAGTTTCATTCCCAGTTGTTTCATTACAGGTTCCTGCATCTTTCTTCATACCAAATGACCCTGGCAGTAACCGTGGCAAGATTTTCAGCTCCTGCTCCTACCTTTTTGTTTGTATAATTCACTTTGCTGTTGCCAGCCCAGCTCTTTTGCCTGCTAAAGGTGCCTTTGTCTAAAAGAACAGTCAGACAGCTTAACATGTATAGAAACAGTAGATCCTCCAGAAGAAGGGTCATTGTCCCTCCTTATATGTGTGTGTGTGTGTATATATATATATATATATATATATATATATATGCAGAAAAAGACATTGATCCTAGAAACTGAAGACATCTTTTCACAGCATTTCTCCTGTCTCTTAGGCCTTATCTACATAAGAAAGTTGCACCGATAAATTTAAATAATTTTTAAACTGATTAAGTTCAACAGGTACAACCAACCCCAAGTCTAGACACACTTATTTCAGTTTAGGAGTGGTTTAGTTTGGTTTATCTTAAACAAATTCCTAACCAATTTAAAGTAAGCCAAAAAAAACTGGTTTAAACCGAGAGTGTCCACATGCCCTTTTGCACCAATTTAAGCAAATCAGATTAAAACCACACCATAAAGTTAACATGGTGTGATTTTCTCATGTAGAAAAGGTCTGGGAGAAGCTACTATCTCAATGCTGATGAACTGAAAATTCTCCACTATGGCCAGAAGTCTCTCGGACACCCATCGCCCATGCATCTGAACATCAAAACACCACTGACTGACTCAGACAGGAGGTGGCCTTTTAGAAAAGAAGTTACCAAAATGTTCCTCTGAACTAGCTATAAGATACTACTGTGGTGAGTGCAGTACAGACCCTATAAGTAAATAAATTACCAAGAGTGGTATAGCTGAGGACACATTTCAGACATGTAACATTTACAGTTCACTCACTGATCACAGTAGAAAATCTTTAACCCTTTCACTTCAAGAGCTCTACTGTACTTGCTATGTTCCTCCTGCTTGTGGCATTAAATTGACACGATACCAAAGGATAGATAATGTAACCAGCACACTGAGCAGCACAACAGCAGCATTCAATACCTAGATGCGTATGCAATATTCACAACTCTGAAGCACTTAAGCAGAGCCAGTAACATTATGCACGGATTTAAAGAAACAGTACACAAGCTAATTCAAAGGGCACTTTGGGGGAAGCAGGGAGGGGTCGTGTGACGTTTTTTGTTTTAACACAGTGTTCTCTCATTTGATGATTTCACCCTTTTTGAAGTGGCCAGAATGTCTCTCCTCTGCTGTCAGATAGCTTACAAGCTATGAGGAAGTATCACTATATCATTCAAAGAAACACCAAGCTAAATCCATTAAAAAATGAGTCTGAGGATGCTGAAGACTTAATTAATTTACAGTTCTTACTATTTCATAAGTGCTCTGAAATTAATCAGAGTAGAAACAAAGAGCAAAAGAATAAATACCTGATTTCTCCTGGGTTAAATGGTCATTAAACTGTTGGGGGATTTATTTTAATTCCAACAGCAAGCAGGGGGCTAGGAAGCATCCACATTAGATTAAATGAGTACAACATTTTACAAATGGATACCACTGAATTCCTGTAACAGTCTGGTTACGGTAATAGGTTCCCCCCACTACTGAAGAAGGAAAGCCAAACACTACATACCCCAGCCTTCCTCTCTCATTCCCAGCCCTTCAGGAAGTTATGAAGCCAATTTTCCCTAACAGTATTCTCAGGAGGGAAAGTTAACTTCCCATAAAGGTAAAATTATTATTTTTGTGCCTCCCCAGAAAAGGTGGGGGGGGGCACCAACTTCCTTGCTTTAGCAGAGAGAATGAGATTTTCCTGCATCAATGCCAAGAATAGACACCCTAAATTCAATTATCCTAATCTCTAGCTATCCATCAGCAGCAGGGTGGGACCAACTGATTCAGAATTTCTATTAACTAGAGACTTTGTACACTAAAAAGAAACAAAACAAAAAGGCACTACACCACCAATTGGTTCCTGCTGCTCTCCACTCACCAAAATCATCCATTTCATTCTACTCCCTCAATGTGAAGTCGTAAGTACTTCCCCAGCAGACCCATGATAATTGGCACCGTCCTCTTCTCATCAACCCTCCTAATGCCTGATGTACTCCTCTATCTTTACACTCAGCCTATACTAGAGTTACATGTGCTGCCGTACCTTTTTGGCATACACTGGGGGAAAATACTAACTCTGAATGAACCACAGTTCCCTGATAACCAGGGATCAGAATGAATTTTTTAAATATATGCCATTTAGTACATACAGGCCTAACACAGATGACAAGCTGATGACTTGACAGTAGATCCTCACTTGTAGAACCAATTGGTGTTAGTAAAGAGAATGATTAATGTCCCCACTTTCTAAAGCTTTTGTGACAGTTCCATGACTGGAAAAAGGTACGACATCTGCCACCCATCCTAGCCCACAGTAGTGCTGTTTTAAAAGTTACAGGGATATCGGCTACAATTCACGAAGGATATCCGTTTCAGAGATTACTACACTGGTCAACTGATTTTAAAAAAGTAGTCACTTGTCTGTTATTTGCCAGGAAAGAGAAAAAAAATGAATAATTTGATTAATATTATTCAATTTATTTACAGAGCTGTCTGGATAGTGCAATATATGGTAATAATTTTACAACTGATGGACAAAATTCAAAAAAGTTATTCATAAAAATTGAATGACCAGCGCTAAAAATTGCAAGATATCAGTTAATCAACGCGTACCACAGATATTCACTGTAGCTTCTGTGAATATTATATAATTGTTCAAACTATTTACCAAAGTATTAATAATTCCCTTTGTAATGTAAGGGGAAATAATAATAAATACTGAGCAAAGAAAGTTAATCTGAATCCAGATCATTTCAGTTTAAAAAAAACAACACAGTGTGGGCCCCTCTAGTTTGCTCCAACTCTTCTTCTCATTAGTCTTGCTAATATCCACATTCAAGCAGAAAAGTCACAGACAAGCCAGGTTTCTCTGGCAGTTACCAATGCTACCAGCAGTAGGAGCTTTGCATAAATTAAAAGTTCTAGTAGAGGTGAAGGAAGTAATTTTTAAAGTTGAGAAAAGGTGCCAGAACATAGGTGCCAATAGAGCATAAATGGAACAAGACAGAACAGAAAAACTGGTATTAAAATATACAGATGAAACAGAAACATGATCTATCAAATCCAAATGTCAGAAGGTAGGGTGCTCTAGTTTGGGACTGCCACTATCTACTGGAAAGGAAGACTAGCTATTTGAGAGGAATGAAATGCATATAAACCTCCAGGTCAAGATTTTGAATACTGACTAGTGATTCTGGGTTCCCAACTTAAGATGGCTCAAAAAGGACCTGATTTTCAGAAAGTGCTGAAAACTACATTCTTTGAAAACTACACTTCTTCAAGGAATATCAAGTTGGGCACTCAGAAACTGAGGCATCCAAAAATCACTAGCCATTTTTGAAAATCTTGACCTCCAGATTTAGTAGCGAAAGCATGGGGGAGAAGCAAAGTGTCCCTGGAAAGCAGAAGCTACAACAAGGAAAATACTACAAAATACTTACTTTTACAGTGATATTTGATGTCTTAGGGCTTGTCTACACTACTGCCTAAGCTGATGTAATTTACATCACTCAGGGGTTTGAAAAGCGATGCAAGTTACATCGACCTAAGCGCTGTCCACACCAGTGCTAAAATCGGTGGGAGAGCATAGCTTCTGCCTCTTGGCTGAGTTGGAGTAATTGTGCCTACAGGAGAGCAATCTCCTGCCGGCATAACACGGTCTTCACCAGACGCACTACAGTGGCACAGCTGCATCGGTGCAGCTGTGCTGATGTAGCACGGAACTGTAGACTAGACCTCAGAGAGAAAAGGGGAGGAGAGAATTACAGATGAGTAGCAGTAATTGCTTGTCTGGATGTAATTAATAGTCAGTGCTTTAGAGAAAGAACCTAATTAATATGCATCTGTTGCAGATTACAAAGTAAACAACAACAAAAAATCAAAAATTCGGTACCACAAAATGTACTGTGACATCTATTTTCATTAGTGTTTAGCTCTTCATATAAAAATATGGAAAATGTATTGTACAACACCTCACTATAGCAGTGTGCTAAGAAACGGGGCTGAGACTGCTGCAGATTGTTTTGTTAGAATGATTAGGTTTTTGTATTACGAGAATAAAATTAACAATTCTCTTCTATAGTATAAGTTAACAATATAATAATGCTTAGCAATTACATCACATTTTACATTTTCAAAGCACCATGTAAACACTACTGGTTAACATTTACATTAACATTGTTAATAAAAGGGTAACTGCTTAAAAATGTATATAATTACATTTCTAGAGCTCCTTTCACTACAAAGAATTCCAAAGTGTATTACAGGCACTATACACAAATGGTTATCCACCCATTACTGAAATGCAGCCACAACTTAGGTGGACCCCAAAGCAATACAGCAATAGTTTAATACAGAAAGTAAAGAACAACAACACATAGGAAAATGAAGGGCCTGTAAAATAGTCACAATGTAATTACCCAAATTAAATCTCAGTCAGAACAAATTTCTTTACTCTTGCAAAAAGTCCCACGTATCTTTAATGACAGGTTGTGTATGCACTGTGACATGGCTTACCATATGGTGTGTGTGACATGTGCATAATATATAATATTCAAGGCCCCATGTACTCAGTGACAGGCTTGATCTAAGTCCTGTGGCAATATTTCTGTATGCTGTAGCACTCCAGTGCAGGCAACAGGAGATTCTGTGGTATGTTGAGATAAATTTTAATCACTGAGGTTCTTATTTAATTTAATATGAAAATTAATAACACAATCAATAGTGTTCTTTAACCTGATATTAATTTCTACTTATTTTATGCTGCCTCTACATTTTTAATATTCAACGTACTGTACAATTTTGGTCTGAAACTACAGAATAACTGTACTATAGATGCCAGAGGAAGCAGAGGTTTTGGCAGCTGGGTAGAGGAGAGTTGGGGCTCCTGGGAAAGGATGGGAGGCTGTTTGAGTTTGCGGACAAACACACCAGCTAAACTGTTAAATTGATAAATTGTGAAATAGTTAATGCTGACAATGAAATTGAGACCATTAAATTTCTAACTTACATCCCCTCTTCCCCAAAAGGGATGGTGCTGTTCACACCCTTCTCAAAAGCGATAGTTTCTGAATGACTTCAAGCTGAGTCAGGAAATACTGCATCAGCTACGTACACATCTTTCACAGATTTTCTTTGCAAACAAAAGGAGTACAAAACTAAATTTTTAAAAAAAGGAAGCAGGAATTCTGGAGCATAATTTGGTGAAAAACTCCATAGCATCTTTGTATACTTGGGATCCAGATCAAAACATGGACTAATTTTTTTTTTTTTTTTTTTTTTGCCTGCATAAAGTACTAAGAAATATAGCTTACCCTCTCCACTTGTCCTTCCTTATGCTTCAATTTGTACACTTTCAGCTTTGGAAGAAAAGTCTCAACATAGTTCTTGTCTTCCATCCCTTGAAGCAGTACCCCATGGAACGCCAACCTGCAGGTGTTTGCATGAATATCAGTATCCAGCTTGGAGCCAATCACAAGGCATAATTTAGGACAAGTCACAGGTTTTTCAAACTCCAGTAAAGCCCATTGTTGCCTCGGAAGCTGCCCTTCTCCTGTTTGGTCATTTTCCTTGTTTTCCTCTGAAGATTTTGATCCCTTAGATAAGTATTCCTCTTGATAAAGATATTCCTTTGCAAAATCAAAAGCATTCTCCAGGGGTTCTTCGCTGAAGTCAGCAGGAGCTGTGCTGAAGAACATCACTCTTCCCATGACTGTTTCATGACCAACTGTGATGTGAAACTTGGCCTTGGTCTGAAGAGCACCACGGAAATACTGGATTTTCTTCAAGGAGATGACAGCAGCATGTATGGTCTGGAGAGATTCTGGAGTACAGATTAGACCTCGTTCTAGCAGCTTGGGATCAAACTGGGTCACACAGACGCCAACTCTGTCACCCTGCATGGCATATGTTACAGGAGTATGGAACATCTGCATAGACTTGACTTTCTTTGTCACCTGTTTAGGAGGAAACAAAAATAAGAAAATTAACCGTATTTATATTTACCTGCATGGAATGAGCGTCAAATCACCGTGTATCAAGCCTTGGCTCTCTGCTGAAGATTCACATCATCCAGAAGAGACTGAAATTTTAAAAATGGAAAGCAATCATTTTAAGAATATATTCACAAAATTACCTAAAATGAACCCTGATATGATTCTCCCAAAGAGTTTTATTTTCGTCTTCTAGAATGTAAAATCATCAATGCTCGGACTATCTTAATGTGTGTGTCAACTCTGCGGATGTGCCTACCAGAAATCAGCAAACCAATGAAAATTTGGTTATGCATGTGTCATGGAATAGCTGATTTTTCATCTTTCTATTTATTATAAAAAAGTAGTACCCTAAGATATCATCAAGATGTGTAACAGACACCTATGTAACTACATAATTTTATTTTCATTACCCTTTTTTTCCCTTACCCACCTCTTGTTTCTCACACTCATTTATTGTATCGTATTAAATCAGATTGTAAGCTATCCAGGGGTAGGGGCCCTCTCTTACTATGTATTTGCACCAAGTCGAACACAGTGAGGTCTTAGAAGGTGCCACCACAATACAAACAATAAAAGCACAGTGCCAGGCATATTGTCTGCACTTATCTAATAATAAATATTAATCCCCACATTCATGCATAACAGTGTACAAAACCTCACATCAGTTTGAAATAAAAATATACATTCAACTGGACTAACTGCCGAACAATTCAAATAAGCCATAGCTCTATTTTTAAATATTAACATTTATTCTGACATGAACATGGACTGCTCTAGAACCCTGTGCAGGTAAGGAAATTTGCATGAGAATCTTATATTAACAGATATGAGTAGCACTTGAAGACAGGCCCCTTTAAATAACCTCTGAAGTTTAACCGGAATCACTCTCAATTATAGTATATCCACATCCAAACTCTCTAACCATGTTTAGTCATGTGATAAATAAATTATAATAGCAGCAATCATTCTCTTCTATCCAAGTTTTTGTGCATGTGTGCTCATGCATGTGCCTACTTTAGTAAAGATTCATCATTCTTCACAGCCTGCGTGAAGTATTATTACATCCATTTGATAGCTGGGGAAACTGAAGCACAGAGAGGTTACATGATTTGCAGAAGGTCATGACATGCCAGTGGCAGAATCCAAAATGGAACACAAGCTACTATGGACCTTAGTAGAGTTTAGAAAACTATTCACTTGTTCTGACGCCATCCCATGCACCAAGCACTACACAATACTCTCTCTCTAATGTCCTCAAATTTCATACTTGATTCTGGTATGTTTTACTTTCATATTAACATACACATGTATATGCATATTAATATAATATTTAGTATTTTTAACATTGTTCAAATTTTCCCCAAATCCACAATGAACAGCTACAAAAGAAGGTAGTGATTTGACTATATTTGGAAAGAAATGCTTCTTCAACGAATATATGAAGATGCTCATTTCAAGAGTTTAATGCAAGAAGATGCTGGAAGTTCCAGATTAGACTCTGCAGCTAAGACTTTCTTGAGTCTACAGCTTTAGCCCTCATATTAAAGAAGACACTCCTGGAAACATTTCTGAGAAATAAATGGTGGAGTTAGTTTTATTAAAAACATATTTCAAGTTCGGGGTGTTCCCCTCTACTCAGCTGATAACACCATCTTACTCACTGACATTCACACACAAAGGGGCTATCCCACTCACTGAGGGTTTTCCCTGAAATTGACAGAGGATACTATATCCCTTTATGTTTTAGTTAGTCTTTATTGATGTCCTTCACTGCTAACGAGCCATTAAACCACTGCCACCTATGTCTCAGAGGTAGCATTTTTTTTCTGGTTCTATGACTGACTAGCAGCAGTGGACACCCAGATGACGTTCAGCAGATTCCATTTAATGTCTAGTACTTAGCCCAAACTCCAAATTACTAATGGATCATGTAAACAAGAGTATCATTTGTGACTCAAGTTTATGGGATCAAGTTGTCTGAAATATCAAATAATCCACAATTTAGGAAACTTCAAATGTAGAAAGAAAGACAGAAAGACATAAAGAAAGAAAGAAAAAGAAAACAACCCTGCACAAAACAATCCAGCACAGACTTGTGTTTATTTAAAGTGAGCTTGGGGATATTGGCCCAATAATTTACAAATTAGGCATGGTGCCTGTTACATTTCATTTCCTTGATATTATTGATCTTGGGGAGCTCATGATGGTTCCCATCATTTATAGATACAGTTTATTTACCATCTCATTAGCTGTTTAAAAAATGTAAATAGAAAAAAAAATCACTATCAGAAGTTTGACATTCATAAGCTTATGGTTGTATTAGTAATTTCAATTCAGCGAGTTCTCAAACAGAAAAAAAGAATGAAATAAGCTTTTTAAGATCAGTCTTGATTCAGCCTGATCAGGCCAAACCAGTTTCATTTAATAATGTTTCATTTTGGCCTACTCTGTGTGTTTTCAAAAAGAAAAGGAGTACTTGTGGCACCTTAGAGACTAACCAATTTATTTGAGCATGAGCTTTCGTGAGCTACAGCTCACTTCATCAGATGCATGCCGTGGAAACTGCAGCAGACTTTATATATACACAGAGAATATGAAAAAATACCTCCTCCCACCCCATTGTCCAGCTGGTAATAGCTTATCTAAAGTGATCATCAGGTGGGCCGTTTCCAGCACAAATCCAGGTTTTCTCACCCTCCACCCCCCCACACAAATTCACTCTCCTGCTGGTGATAGCCCATCCAAAGTGACAACTCTTTACACAATGTGCATGATAATAAAGTTGGGCCATTTCCTGCACAAATCCAGGTTCTCTCACCCCCCTCCCAAAAACCACACACACAAACTCACTATCCTGCTGGTAATAGCTCATCCAAAGTGACCATTCTCCCTACAATGTGCATAATTAAGGTGGGCCATTGCCAGCACAAATCCAGGTTTTCTCACATCCCCCCCACCCCCATACACACACAAACTCACTCTCCTGCTGGTAATAGCTCATCCAAACTGACCACTCTCCAAGTTTAAATCTAAGTTAAACCAGAACATCTGGGGGGGGGGGTAGGAAAAAACAAGAGGAAATAGGCTACCTTGCATAATGACTTAGCCACTCCCAGTCTCTATTTAAGCCTAAATTAATAGTATCCAATTTGCAAATGAATTCCAATTCAGCAGTTTCTCGCTGGAGTCTGGATTTGAAGTTTTTTTGTTTTAAGATAGCGACCTTCATGTCTGTGATTGCGTGACCAGAGAGATTGAAGTGTTCTCCGACTTGTTTATGAATGTTATAATTCTTGACATCTGATTTGTGTCCATTTATTCTTTTACGTAGAGACTGTCCAGTTTGACCAATGTACATGGCAGAGGGGCATTGCTGGCACATGATGGCATATATCACATTGGTGGATGTGCAGGTATACGAGCCTCTGATAGTGTGGCTGATGTTATTAGGCCCTGTGATGGTGTCCCCTGAATAGATATGTGGGCACAATTGGCAACAGGCTTTGTTGCAAGGATAAGTTCCTGGGTTAGTGGTTCTGTTGTGTGGTATGTGGTTGTTGGTGAGTATTTGCTTCAGGTTGCGGGGCTGTCTGTAGGCAAGGACTGGCCTGTCTCCCAAGATTTGTGAGAGTGTTGGGTCATCCTTTAGGATAGGTTGTAGATCCTTAATAATGCGTTGGAGGGGTTTTAGTTGGGGGCTGAAGGTGACGGCTAGTGGCGTTCTGTTATTTTCTTTGTTAGGCCTGTCCTGTAGTAGGTAACTTCTGGGAACTCTTCTGGCTCTATCAATCTGTTTCTTTACTTCTGCAGGTGGGTATTGTAGTTGTAAGAAAGCTTGACAGAGATCTTGTAGGTGTTTGTCTCTGTCTGAGGGGTTGGAGCAAATGCGGTTGTATCGCAGAGCTTGGCTGTAGACGATGGATCGTGTGGTGTGGTCAGGGTGAAAGCTGGAGGCATGCAGGTAGGAATAGCGGTCAGTAGGTTTCCGGTATAGGGTGGTGTTTATGTGACCATTGTTTATTAGCACTGTAGTGTCCAGGAAGTGGATCTCTTGTGTGGACTGGACCAGGCTGAGGTTGGTGGTGGGATGGAAATTGTTGAAATCATGGTGGAATTCCTCAAGGGCTTCTTTTCCATGGGTCCAGATGATGAAGATGTCATCAATATAGCGCAAGTAGAGTAGGGGCTTTAGGGGACGAGAGCTGAGGAAGCGTTGTTCTAAATCAGCCATAAAAATGTTGGCATACTGTGGGGCCATGCGGGTACCCATAGCAGTGCCGCTGATCTGAAGGTATACATTGTCCCCAAATGTGAAACAGTTATGGGTAAGGACAAAGTCACAAAGTTCAGCCACCAGGTTAGCCGTGACATTATCGGGGATAGTGTTCCTGACAGCTTGTAGTCCATCTTTGTGTGGAATGTTGGTGTAGAGGGCTTCTACATCCATAGTGGCCAGGATGGTGTTATCAGGAAGATCACCGATGGATTGAAGTTTCCTTAGGAAGTCAGTGGTGTCTCGAAGGTAGCTGGGAGTGCTGGTAGCGTAGGGCCTGAGGAGGGAGTCTACATAGCCAGACAATCCTGCTGTCAGGGTGCCAATGCCTGAGATGATGGGGCGCCCAGGATTTCCAGGTTTATGGATCTTGGGTAGTAGATAGAATATCCCAGGTCGGGGTTCCAGGGGTGTGTCTGTGCGGATTTGATCTTGTGCTTTTTCAGGAAGTTTCTTGAGCAAATGCTGTAGTTGCTTTTGGTAACTCTCAGGGGAATCATAGGGTAATGGCTTGTAGAAACTCGTGTTGGAGAGCTGCCGAGCAGCCTCTTGTTCATATTCCGACCTATTCATGATGACAACAGCACCTCCTTTGTCAGCCTTTTTGATTATGATGTCAGAGTTGTTTTTGAGGCTGTGGATGGCATTGTGTTCTGCACGGCTGAGGTTATGGGGCAAGTGATGCTGCTTTTCCACAATTTCAGCCCGTGCACGTCGGCGGAAGCACTCTATGTAGAAGTCCAGTTTGCTACTATTAATTTAGGCTTAAATAGAGACTGGGAGTGGCTAAGTCATTATGCAAGGTAGCCTATTTCCTCTTGTTTTTTCCTACCCCCCCCCCCAGATGTTCTGGTTTAACTTGGATTTAAACTTGGAGAGTGGTCAGTTTGGATGAGCTATTACCAGCAGGAGAGTGAGTTTGTGTGTGTATGGGGGTGGGGGGGATGTGAGAAAACCTGGATTTGTGCTGGAAATGGCCCACCTTAATTATGCACATTGTAGGGAGAATGGTCACTTTGGATGAGCTATTACCAGCAGGATAGTGAGTTTGTGTGTGTGGTTTTTGGGAGGGGGGTGAGAGAACCTGGATTTGTGCAGGAAATGGCCCAACTTTATTATCATGCACATTGTGTAAAGAGTTGTCACTCTGGATGAGCTATCACCAGCAGGAGAGTGAATTTGTGTGGTGGGGTGGAGGGTGAGAAAACCTGGATTTGTGCTGGAAACGGCCCATCTGATGATCACTTTAGATAAGCTATTACCAGCTGGACAATGGGGTGGGAGGAGGTATTTTTTCATATTCTCTGTGTATATATAAAGTCTGCTGCAGTTTCCACGGCATGCATCTGATGAAGTGAGCTGTAACTCACGAAAGCTCATGCTCAAATAAATTGGTTAGTCTCTAAGGTGCCACAAGTACTCCTTTTCTTTTTGCGAATACAGACTAACACGGCTGTTACTCTGAAATCTGTGTGTTTTCTAAATGATTGTTTAAGAATATATTTTTCCAGTTTATGCATTAACCCAGTATGTATCTGCTTCACACACTTAAACAGACAACAACAGATCTGGAATATCAATTAATTCTTTGCAAGTAACTCTCTGGTTTTGACACAGATTTAGATGCTGGAACACATATACAGTATAATAAAATAAACAATATTTCTCTCTTAGATACTACTCTTTGTCCTTAGAACTCAAAGTACTTATAAGTTATTAGTCATTTTACCCTTTGTAGGGGGGTTACCTACCCAGAACATCAGAACACAGCTCTAAATTTTGACGCTTCCAAAGTCTGTGCTCTGAAAAGTAGATTATCTTTCCTCGGTATATAATGGATTGTATAATTAATGTGGCAACCAAAATCAGTACAACAGGCCTCCATTCTCATGATCTATTACTGCTTTTCTCCCCGTTCTCCTCCTCTCTGTAGAGCTGCAACAGAGATGTCAGCATTTTCTTGCTTTGTACCAAATGCTACTTTGCTATTCACAGCATACATACTATTAGCACTCATCTATCATACTCTGTCATATTTATGTTCCTGTTCACTGCTCAACTCTGGCAAGCACATCAATAAGCTGCATCATCTTCCACCTGCCCATCCCACTGTCTTTTCTCTGATGGGACTCAGCAGATCTGGGTTCTATTTCCAGCTCTGTCACATACTTACTGCGTGACCTTGTTTGGGCAAGTCACTTCGGCTCAGATGTTCAAAGTAGCCTCGTGAACTCATCTTCATTAACTTTAATGGAAGAGGTGTCTAAATTCCATAAATGCCTTTGAAAATTGAACTTGAATCTCTGCCTCAGCTCCCATCTCTACAACAGGGATACCATTTCCATTTTTCACTCTTTGTCCTGTCTACTTAGATTTCAAGTTCTTTGGGACAGGGACTGTCTATGAGTATGTACAGCACCTAGCACAATGGGGTATCAACCTTGGTTATATACTAAATAATAATTCCACCCCTGCAAAATACCAGTAGTATACCCACCTAAGCAGCATAGTGGCCTGTATTATTTCTATGGTACAAAAGTAAGAAACCCACCTGACTAGGATCTGTAGATGTTTTTTTCAAATGGAGAGAGAGAATTCTTCAGTTGCCTCAATGTGTCCTCTTTATTTCAGCTACCTAATATCACACACTTAAGTTTCTGGATATTCCAAAATAATCTTAACACCACAAAAGTAGACCAAGTAGATAGGCATAGATATGGTGCCTGCTCCGGGTGCACAAGTGCAGATTGTGTGCACATAAATCAGTTGCCAAGTGCCTAAAAGAGAGGTCACGTCTGCAACAGTCTGTATTGCAAGAGTGCAACAGATGACAGCTACTTCCAGACAACCACTCAAAGAGCAAAAATCTTCCAGACGGCGTTCCAGACTGTGCAGTGACACTGAGAATCCATTCCTACGTTTGAAATCTATACAAAGCATCTGTCTAGCCACAATCAGAATCAATCGTTCTGATGGGTCATCTATACGGCTCCATACAAAAAGAAGTCTTTTTTTTTTCTCCAGTTGAGTAAACAGGCAATGCTAACAGTGAGGAGATTTTTCAAAACCAAAAGGAAAATAGAAACAATTCAGGGGGGAGGGATAGCTCAGTGGTTTGAGCACTGGCCTGCTAAACCCAGGGTTGAGAGTTCAATCCTTGAGGGGGCCATTTAGGGATCTGGAGAAAAAATTGGGGATTTGTCCTGCTTTGAGCAGAGGTTTGGACTAGATTATCTCCTGAGGTCCCTTCCAACCCTGATATTCTGTGAATTCCCCATCAACCCCAAGGCCTCATCAGTTACTAAAGTGAACGGAGCAACTCAATCCGTCTAAGTCCCATTCCATAGGTAGGGTTTCAATCTCAACCTTAGACTGGCTGCTAATCTTGTCTGGAGTCCTTATTAATTGTTTACTTCTACTGGAAAGTGCTGAGTAAAGTAAAGAGGGCTGGGGGCATTGCAGAGGAGAAGGAAGAATGACTCACGTAGAGTAAAAGCGGAACTGTGGAAACTCAGACCAAAATAATGGAAAAGATGTAAGTCCTACAGCCCTAATTTTGTTTGGCCAAAATTTTCAGCTGCTGGGAAATAAGAACCCTCTTAAAATAGGTCAGTTATGAGTGAAAAAAGGAAATATTAGGATTTTATTCCTTTTTAAACAAAGCAAAAACAGAAAAAAATATAGCCGACACACAAGCTATTGGGAACCACATAAATTATGTATCCTCTCACCCTTGGTTGGAGTCATATTCATACACAGAAAGGCCATTTACAAGCTGTACAAAGATTAATATTGTCTGGGTGCACTGGATGCCTGGCTTCTAATCAAAAACAAAAGAAACAGCCCTTTTCAGACTAGGAAAAGTTATTGTTGCAGCCCTTTTCAAATCAAATGTCACATCTATGCCTGTGTGTTTCACTGTACTACATAGGATGTGACAGGGAAGAGAGACCAGAGAGTATAAATATAAGTGAGAAACCCCTTCATTAAAAAGGCTAATGACCTTAACTGCTGTCTGCTGGAAACACTGTAAGTAGTGATATCAAAGCCAATGCTAAACTCTACCTACTATTTTGCTTTCAAACATTTTTGTGCACAAGACATGTGCATAGTATCCTTTCAGCCAAGCATCCCAGAAAATGTTATCTATCTAGCTGGGCTGACAGGACAAGACCTAGCAATTATCTTCTACATCCTTCACTTAAGCAAGCATTTGATACATTTTCACCTATCCCACATCATTCCTGGCTACTATACCCACCATCTCCCTCTTGTTCCCATCACAATCATATTTACAGCACAAATGCTGAGGACAAGTAATTGTGGGAAAGATGAGCAGAAATGTATACAGTTAGTGTCAGATAAAAAACAGAACAGTTTTTGAAGATGTAAGTTCAGAGCAATGAGTCCACAGAACAGAATTTGAAAATGGCACCTCATGTTACCAATTTATACTACCTTGGAAAGGAAAAGTCCTTCAATCTTTCATGTGGCAGCGCAGCCAGAAGACTTACTGACTTCTACAGCAGTGGTCAGAGCGAATGGACTTAAAAGAGCTAACCTGGTATTCTTTTATCCCTATCATTTCCTATGTTCCTCGACACAAAAATAGCAACTGAAGCTTGTACAGAGAATCATATAACTACACAAATTTATGCACTGAATAAGCCACGATATATTAGAATATTCTTCATTGTTGAACATTCAGATTTTAAATATCCCACTTTAAAAAAAAAAACTAAGCATTTAAAAGGACATTGACAAGGACTTTTTTAATTTTTTTTTTCAGTCTTTGTAAAACTCTCTTACAAGTTCATCATCAGAAGCATCTTGCAGGGGATTCCAAATAATACAGAATAAAAATTGCAGGAATGGGAAAAGATTACTATTTGCCTTTGTGTACATAAACTATATTAACTTGAGATTAATTAATTAACTTTAGATCATCATCATATATATATATATATATATATATATACACACACACACACACACTATATATATATATACACACACACACACACACACTGACACACATGCTCTATATATTATACATACACCCCAAATAAACTTAAATGGTTAGGCTTAAAATGTCTGACACTCAGAAAACTAAGTATTTCATTACAAGAAGTAGAAGAAAGAGGTTTCTGTAATTTTTGTTTTATGCAATGTATTTAATATTTTCAAATTATTTTCCATTAGATCAGCAGTTCCCAAATTCTGGTCTGCAGTGAACTGGCTAGTCATATAGCGCTGGCTTCTCCTCTCTATTTCCAAATGTTACATTAGATTAAAAAGCTAAAAATACATTAAATACTTACTGGTACTTTTCAACTTAAGCAATTGCTGTAATTACTACAACTATGTTTGAGAATCCCTGCATTAGACTATATACAATGGAGTAATTTTCAAACTGTTCCAGGAAGTTTTAACAGTATGGCTCCCATTAATCCATTTGCTGCTTGTCCTCTTCTCCGGGTTCTGTGCTATAATGGAAATAATATTTTATTGGAAAGTTAGCATCTCACATTGATAGACCAGGTATATAGAGTAGCCTGGTAGGTGGTTTAAGCCACCCCACCCCTCCATGTACCTGGTACTTACCCATATATTTTCTCCATTTATACTGGGTATCTACTTCCAAATACTAGGTTCTTATTTGTGTACCTGAGGGCAACAGTTAAGTCCATGATATCGCACACCTAAAACTGTGTCCATAACTTTACCTCCTAAAGTTCTCTTCTTCTTGGTATGGGGGTACATGGTAAATGGATCACGAAGGGGAGGAACTTAATTGAGCATAGCATCTCTGCCTGTCAGCTGGGCTCCAACACTGCAAGGATAGAGCACATGGGGATTGGTTTCTTGCAAAAAAAAAAAAAGAGGGGGGGTTCTGTTTGGTGATGAGGAGAACTAGAGTTACATCTCATTCTAAAGGTCAGAAGCTTTAAATCATTCTTTTTCTGTTGCCTGGGCAGAGCAGAAATATCAATAAAGTATTTTGTTCCATCGCACTCTTCTTCTTCTTCTTCCATATAGCTTGGGTAGGTAGCAACAGCTACAAATTTATATCTAAGTTTGATATCCAGCACATTGCTGCAGCAGTGAGCTGGTGAATGTCCTTCAAGCCCCCAGCAAAAGAACGAAGGGGACATTCAAATATGGTGTGCTCTATTGTTTGTGCCTGGTGATCACAGCCACATACAGGTGTTTGCCTCATTTTCGATTTAAAGAGGGTTTGTCCACATCTCCCATGAGATGTCCTAATGAGATTCAATCTGCACCTGTCTTTCCGACATAAACCAAAACCTGGTGGTTCCTCAATAGGATCAACAACCAGCTGTTCATTTTGAGCAGTCGAAGCGCTCCATGTGACTCTTCATTGAGCCTCAGCATCAAAGTTGGGTGTAAGGATCTTAATATGGTTCCATAGAGGGTTGCGGGATTTTAATCTTGTGTTTGGTGGGATCCTCGTATTTGCATTGACATGATTAAGAAAGCAAGATGTGATTCGTAAGGTCCGTGGACTGGAGCCCCATGATGTTCCGACCAATCTTCTAATAAACGCGACACAAGACCTGACCTTATCGCGGGTGTTCTTGAGGTGTTGTCGAAAGGTCAAACTGTGGTCCAGGGTTAAGGCCAAGATACTCTGAATTAGCTTCATGGCTAACACTCTCACCACAGAACTGCACATCAAGTTTGGCATTAGCCATTTTATTGTTCAGATGGAAAGCTGTTAGCATGGGTTTTTTTGGATTAGGTCTAAGTTTCCAACATTGGAAATAATCAGCCATTGTGCTAGATCTCGGGTTAGGGTGCAGCTGATGGTATGGAGGCTCGTATGCTGAACAGCTAGGACAATATCATTCACATACATGAATTTCCTAGACTCCCTCACTGGTATATCCACAGCGTGTAGATTAAAAAGTACTAGGGCCAGGACAGAGCCCTGAGGGATGCCCGAGTTAAGAGTTCTTGGTCTACTGATCTGGCCATTAAGGTGTACCTTAAAGCAGTGGTCCCCAGTCATTGCTGCCAAGAGGCAGCATCTCACTCTGACCTGGACTGATAGAAACATTCTTCTGTAACTTAGAAATACTCCAACATTGTTTTGTTCAGGGACTGCAGTGAATGGCTAAATCTCATCTCTCTGTTTTGTCTGGCCCTTAAAATACAAACCTGGAAAATCTGAAAAGGACCTGATAGGCACTTAAGACTGGGATTTTGTTTTCCTAACACATATTCAGTTTCCCTACATAAGGGATCTCCAGAAATTATAATATAGCTCTAGACTTTTACATATTGTGCTGGGCTTTATTATCACAGAAATTACGAAAGGAAAAGATCTATTAGACCATCCTGTCCATCTTTCTACAAAGGAGATTGCATCGTACATTTTGGAGCATTTTGTCCAGCCCCCAATGGTTTGAAAGCCCTGAGCAATAGAACTTTGAATCATAAATTGCAGCCAATTTTTGGCAAAATCAATGGAATTTGTTTGGGATTTTATTTGTTTTCCTATTCCCAACTTTGAACCTTTACAAAAAGCATGATATGTTTTTAAGCAATGTCAGCCTCATGATCTTCATGACAGTAGCAGAGAGAAGAGAAGTGAGGGGGGGGAAGGACAGTTCAATAGGTCCAATAAGTGGAAAGTTATTTTAATCCTCTCCCCTGGAATTCTAGATCTGTAGAAACATGAGAAAAAAAAAGGGAACAGTATTGGGTGTAACTTTAAAGTTAGCCTTTGCTGTATGCAAACAATATCTGTAAACGTGGCTAACTTGGATACCATTATAATTGTTACTACAAACTTAGCTCATAATGTTTCTAAATGGTGGCACAGAGGGACTGATTGTATCTCTCACTTTGTAAATTAATAGGCATGTATTGAAATCTTACATCCCTTACAAAGAAAGGGTTTTTATTATTTTTTTAATTTAGATTATCCCATTAACATTCCTAAAGCGTTATGTAGAAGTTTATAAAAGGGGTTAAAAGGGAATTGGAGGAAACCCATGCATTCACATATAAATAAAAAATGCAAGGCAGAGAGACATTAAAAGCACCCAAACTGTTCAGCCCTTAAGATAAAAAATGTGTACAATATAAGAAAAGAACCTGTTATTTGAAGACCAAAGGAAAAATCCACTAAGATTTTCAAAGCAGTTTAA
Source organism: Lepidochelys olivacea (assembly GCF_965140295.1). Classification (NCBI taxonomy): domain Eukaryota; kingdom Metazoa; phylum Chordata; order Testudines; family Cheloniidae; genus Lepidochelys; species Lepidochelys olivacea. The sequence goes on along the minus strand of NC_140417.1, from coordinate 23,498,720 downwards.
CTAGAGACTAATAGGAAACAGGATAAAAAAAAATCCACTAATGACTTTTTCCCCTGATATGTCAGAGCTTCTTTTCCTTTATTTATCCAACTTTCATTAAGTTATCAGTGTTCCATATGTCATAGCTCTTAGCTTCTCTAGATAAGAACCACAGCATCCTGCTACCTCCCCCAGTGCTGTGACTGCATCTTACTGATACGACAGATATAGCAACCCAGCCCTCCTGTAACACAGGTGGAACCACAGAAGACACAGTAAATAATAAATACTAATTCATCAGATAAAAATCAATGGGTTATAAACATACCTAAAGTTCCTATGCATAAAAGGGTTAAAAACTACAAAAAGAAGATACCAATTTAATGCCCTGGGCTCCAGCCAAGGGTGAAGTAAGGAACAGGCACAAAAGACCCATGCCTACAGCAGCAGCAGCAGCTTCTGGAGCTATAGTTTTACATGCAAATTTGAGTTTTCTTTTTTCTTTTTTTTAAATGAGGGGAAGGGGAGATTTTTGAAGATATTTAGGCACCTAACTCCATAGGAGTTAGGTTTCTAGATACCTTTAAAAATCTGGCCCTAAATTCATAGGCCTCATGGCAGTGAAGAAAAGCTTGAAAATGTGACAAGAAATGATGTCTGCTTGAATCTGCGGACAACCTGAAACAATAACTTTGAGAAGTGAAAACTGTGCTACGCATCTCAATGGGGTATTTAATCCAAGAATCCCTGCTGTGGGGGACACTGACAACATCATCCCAGCAGAGGACTGCGTGTGTGGATGGAGGAGAGGAATGCATGAAGACCCAGCCCTTGCATCCAAGCACATCCACTCCAGTTGTTGGGGTAAGTCCCGGAGGATCGCACTACCATTGCCTCTTTGAAAGAGGAGCGGCCCTCTGCCACCACCATTCCAAGTAGGAAGGAGGCCATGAAAAGCTTCTGCCATCAACCTGATGTCAGACCTCATTAAAAGCTCTGTAGCAGGAGCAGCATTCATGACCCCACTGTACATGCTGTATATTCAACATAAATAGCAAAAACTAGACTAAATGTAGATAACTTTCTCAAAAGTAATGTGAAAAGGGAAATTAAAAAAACCCCACACAATGCATACTTAACCTGTTGAACTCACTGACAAGAGTTTAGAAGGTTAAAAAATGATTTGACAATTAAAAGATAGAGAAAACATCCACCATTATGGATTTAACATTTTATAACTAATATAAATGCTCCTGCATTAGGGAATAAGCAAGGGGTTCTCAAACTGAGGGTCGGGACCCCTCAGGGGATCGCGAAGTTATTACATGGAGGGTCGCAAGCGGTCAGCCTCCACCCCAAACCCCGCTTTGCCTCCAGCATTTACAATGGCGTTAAATATATAAACAAGTCTTTTTAATTTATAAGGCGGGGGGGGGGGGTCGCACTAAGATGCTTGCTATGTGAAAGGGGTCACCAGTACAATAGTTTGAGAACCACTGGCATAAGCCAGCCACTAACTGACAGGAATTAGGATAAAATTTCCCCTATGGGCAGGTTATTTCATAACTTTCCATTGTGCAGTCTCTACAGCCTTCCTCTGAAGCATGTGGAATGGGTCATTGGTGGACACAGGTTGCCAGTCTAGATGAACCACTTGTGTGATCTGGTAATTTCTATTTTCCTATGAACTCTTGTCTAATCTCAAACATCTAATTTAAACTCTGATCACTTAACCAAATCCAGAACTGTACCTACCTTTAACCAGATCATTTCCTAAACCCTTCTCTAAACCTAAAATATGTGAGTTTCTCTCCTTTGGGACTAGAGGTGAAAATGTATGGATATCAGAGAAGATTTCTACAGATCCACAAATGATGATGCCATTTAGCAACAAAAACAAACAGTTCCTGGTTGAAAGCATCAAGGGACAACTGGAGCATGAATTCATGGGTGAGTCAGTCAGGCCATCCAAAAAATCATTAGGTTAGCTTAAAAACATGAGCTATTTTTAAAAAAATTAAAATTGGGTTCTTATTTACCTTCTATTTTTGAGCTTTTCAGGTTCACGTTTTCAAAAAAAACAAAACAAACACCCCCTCCCAAAAGCTGAGATTCTTACAACCACATAACTCACCTGATTAGCAACTTAAGAAAAGCACACAACTTGCAATAAAATCACAAGAGTTGGTAACACTATTTATAATACAACCACCATGTGATATAACCTCTTGCCCCAAAACCTAGATCAGAGAAGGCCTTCTCAGATAATCAAGGGCAAAATGGCAGGTGGGACCTACTACAGATTGGAGAGGTTATGATTGTGCTGCTGTGCCTCAATAACGCTTACTTTGTCTCCAGCTACCATGTATGGGGTGGAGAATATAATTGTGGATAAAATGTTGTCTGCCCCTCCTGAATTACAGGTAAATGAGCAGAAATAAGGAGGGAAGAGTTTCTAGTGTTCAGTAAAGTCACATTATGATTGCAGTGCTGTCAGTGTAATCCTATACCATAAAATCTTTTAGGAAATTCACCTCTTTTGATCAGATGTTTCAGATCCTGACAGCCCACATTGCAACAGTGGGATAAAACACCTGATAGACCACACACCATTAAAGGAGTTAGTTAAAATTCCCTTATCACAAGCACAGAATCAAAAAAAGCGCTAGCTGTCCAATAAGCTAATGGCATGTTTCTGATCTCACTTTAATGCTGCTCCGCTTTAAAGGTGTAGTTTCTGTTTAATGTCTCTATATTCTGTATTCATACACGCCGCATCATTGTACATACAGTGCTACACAAGTATAAATACATATTTCATAAAAAACATTCAGGTTGCAAAGTCAAACACTCAAGAATTAGGAAATGCCGGAATTACAGTTGCCCAGGCAACTTTAATTCACCCACTGTGTGCAGAAACATATGATATTATGATATAGTCTTTAATTCACAATCACATACTGTTTCTTTCCAGCAGAACCCCTGCCTTGTTCAGTACACAGTATGCATGGTGCTCACTGAATGGGCAGCTACTCAGTATTTTTTTTATCCTCAGTATTCAAAGTGTGGACCCATTCATTATTTACCGCACATCATTCAAAACCCTATACTGAATTATTAATTTCCTCATGGGCTTTTCTAGAATGCTCCTATCATAGTATCTTAGTTCTTTACAAATGCTAATGAATTAGCGTTCCCAACACCCCTGTGAAGTGAGGTGATATTATCCCCATTTTATACGTGGGGAACTGAGGCACAGAGGTTACAGGCAAAATTGTCAAAAAGTATCAATTAATACTGGGTTCCCCATCTGAGAAGCCTAAAGCCTGATTTTCAGAGTACATACCATTTTACATGTTCACAGCAGAGCTCCGACTGACCTCAGCTGCAGTTGAGAATGCTCAGCACTTCTGCAAATGAGATCCTAGATGTCTCAGGATGTATATCCAGAAAATGAGGAACATACAATTTGGTTTAACTGACCTGCCTAACTGGAGACTCCAGTTCTCCAGACAAGCATTCAACTGCCTCAGTCCTGAGGTCATCCTTTCTCTTCCACCAATCCCCTCATTCACTATATACATTCCAACTCCTGCAACAAATGAGGCTGGGATCCAAAACACAACAGCCTCCTTCACTATACAATCCTAATTTATTCCCAGAGCTCAGCTCACCCCGTGCACTCACGGAAGCACTTGTCCTGTGGAAAAAAGTCTTATATGACAATATCATTAAGGACTGTATGATAACGCATGCACACAAGAAGCGAATTAAAGTTGCCATTAATTCTGCCATTTCATAATTCTGAGTGCTTCACTTTGCATCTTTAGCATTCTTTAACGTATGGTGGCGTGTTTTTAATGTAATTTCCTATGGGTTTTTTTCTTAATCAATTGGAAAAAAAAGCCAACCTATGGAATTATATTGACCACCCACATAGGTCATCAGCAGGGTTTGGATCTTTAGATCCAACAGCACACTACTCTACCACTTGAGCTAAGAGTAACTGTTAGTGGACCTGCCACTAAAGCGTGATGGAAACAAATACTTTGCCAGTGGGTGTCACAACTATTTGGTAGTCAGCAACTGAATGCTGACACTCAGGAATAATGGATTCCATTCCAAGTTCTGTAGGTAAGCATGTTCTAATGGTTACAGACTCTTCTTCCCTTGCCCCGTTCTGCTCCTATCTTCCCCTCCCCAGCTCCTGCCCCTGCCCCTCTGCTCCCCAACCTGGCTTCTGCCCTCTCCCACCACTCCTGCCTCTCACCCCTCTCTTGCTCCTATCCATGTCCCCATCTTCTAAATCCTTCTCCTGTACCCTCTTCCCTCCCCAGTTCCTCCTCATCCCCTGCCTTCTCTTTTCCTCACATCCTATATTTCCTCCTCTTCCTTCTCCATACTGCCTGGGCATCTGCAGGGGAAGCACTGAGAATGTAGGAGAGTAAGAGTCCCTGATCTCAGTTCTGGTGCCTGGTGACAAACCAATGCGTAGCAGACCCATGCTGAAGCCTGTTCCATTGTTCTGTGGGGACAGGGCATGCACAGTCTGATCAGTACATAGAAGTTGGGAGGGGATGGTGCATACTCAGTGCAGACAATCTTTGGAGAATTTATCTCTCAAACTTTAACTCTCTACTGATCACGTGCAAAGTGAGATTTTTCAGAGCCTTGTGGCTTGGCCAAATTCGGGCAGATTTTCATGGGGACAGCAAAAGGCACATTCCTGACAATAAGATCCTCCCCATCTGTCAAATTCCTCATCTCTGTTCTAAAGCATAAAAGCACTAGACTTTCTCAACTAAATGATTATAAGAATGTTTTTTTAAATGTATTAAACTTTTTCCTTTAACTTGTTCTCGAACAGCTAAACCATTTCAGGTGAAAAAAATTCACTCTGAGGCACACACCCAGCATGGAAAATTTCAGTCCAGAGTCTTCTAATAGAAAATGTCAGGCAACCTTAACTATAAGCAGTGCTACTTTCACCACCTATAATTTCTTTGTAATAGAATGCTCTGTTTTGATAATCTACAATGTCAGTAAAAGCAGCTGAGATTAGTATTTTTTTAAAGTAATGTATATAAAGCCATTGTATTTAATCAGTAATCAGCATGGAGAGTTCCTTGTACTCTGTATGTATTAGAGCTGTATTATAAATAAGCTTAACATTTAATACCAATTAAACCTTAATTTATCAAAATTGGTTTTCAAGCACATATTTCAGAAAGTCCCCCCAAAACAACACAAAGCCAATGCAGGATGATGGGTAGAAAACAATGACTGTGGAAATTTGTTCTTCCAATGAAATAAACAGAATTCCTCTTTTTCAACTGGACTTAGTTTTGGAACAACAACAAGACTTTCATCTGAAGACTTCAAAGTGATATGCAAAAGAATATATCACAGCAAACACAGGGTTGAAAGGTTTATAAAGAAGAACTCTTCAACATGGATTTTTTCCTCCTTCCTCTTTAAAGGAGATTTTTGTTTACTACCAGTTTTTGAAAAGAATCAAAAGGGAGAAACTACAAGCTAAAGAAGTAAAACTTTTATGTGTAAGCAACATTTGGAGCTTTGTAAGAAGGATGGTTTAGGTAGAATATGTGACATGTAGCCCAACGTGAGTAATATTATATCTCAAATAAAAATCAGCCCATGAATATACATAATCCAAAAGGTAATTCTCCCAATCTCTGAAATGTAATGGAGCCACTCTAGATCACTGAGGCATGAATATTTACCATATTCAGGCTTTACTGCTCTCGATCTGGGTTCAATTTTGCAAATTAAAATGAGGACTGTGTGGATAGAGAGATTAAAGAAGAGCATCCCAAAGCCTGCCTGTTTCCTTGGTGTGGCAGCAGTGATCTGGTTACCCTTCTGTTAGGTTATTTCTTTTTACTTAATGGAGTAGGTCAGAACCAATTGAGAGTGGAGAGAGGAGGTCATTATTAGGTCATAACCTTGGAGTTAAAGGCTCACCAAGGAAAAACAAACACAGAGTGAACATAAAGCTGCATTTAAAAATAAAACCTCTAATGAAAAATAATATTTTCAGGTCTTTTCACTTCTATTTTGACAGGTCAGGGTTCTTGTACTCATTTTTTCTTCATGGGCCAAATTCCTCTATTCCGTCTTTAAAATAAACTTGCTATTAAAAGCTTTATATACGTAAAAAGATAAAAATTCTGAATAATTACAGAGCAATCATGTTGGCTTCATCAGCTGTGACAAATGTTAACATTTATCAGCAGCAATTTGTATGCAATTTAACAAAATATTGAACATATAAATACTGTACTACACAGCATTATAGTACGATGCAGCATCAAATACAATATACATTACTATGCACACAGGTGGACATCAATACATATCAAATTATACGGTGTTACATCTGTTATGTTCTTTCTGCTAATTCCAGCTAAACCAAATGCTAGGTCTTTGCTAACTTAAAGTACTGGAAAAAGGAATCAAGCACCATTTATTGAAATGTATACTTTCTGCAATAATCACTGCTAGTTTATGGAACTAAAAACAATTGGTATACAAAATCTTCCTTCATAGCTCTTTGCTTCTGAGTGATTTTTTTTTTAAGTGGCAAACTCTGAAGAATGAGATTGAAAGTAAAATTTTCACGATTAGTAGATCATATAATGCAGACGGCGTAAATTAGCCATTTTTAAAATATAGGCAGCAGAGCCTGGAGTAAAGAACAAATGAATTTATCCCCTACCACCACTGCAAATACTAAACTGTAGGAAGTGCACAGAAGCACCGGAACAAAGTTTGACATAGCAACAAAAACAATTTACAAATGCACACATACCTGGTGGAAAAAATAGTCAGGCTTACAGTAGTAATTTTTCATGATTGCACACACATGGGGGGAAAAAGAAAGCAACATATTCGGGGTAAAGAAGAAATAATAAGCTACAACCTATAAAGAAGCTGGAAATAGCTGAAAGCCAAAATGTAATATTCATCTGCTAACAAAAAACAGCATTTACCATGGGGAGGCAGGATGTGATGTCTTACGAAATACAACAAATTCACACTTTTTTGCCTGTAAGTTACATCCTGGTACCAAAGGGTTACTGTGCTTTGAAAACCCTCAACAGCAGCCTTAGTAAACATTTAATATTTTTCTTTCTGCTTTCTTAAAGGCCCCAGATGTGCTCTTGCAGATCAAAAGAGACCAACTTATAAAGTTAAACAAAATCATAGGCTTTTGTTCCGAGGCATCGTTGCTGAACTAATTATTCCTGGATGTTGTTTAATGAAATAGTGGTGCCATATATTAAAACAGTTAACAGGATGAGTTGCATGAGTTATAGGAAAGGTCTGATCTGGGATTATAAATTTAACTTTTTCTTCAAAGGAGATGAAACAAACTACTCACAACTCCCCAGCACTTTCTGTCACTGGAAGACTAAAATAGAGGCACCAAAATGTAAGAAAGCTGGAACATAATTCTACATTTTTACCTTTCCCATTGATGATAGAGAACTGAACAGGGGAAAATTCATAAACTCCCAAGATTTCTTCCCCTGACTCAAAGACCGTTTGCTTTGGTTCCACATCCCCCAAACTGACAATCTCTCAAAATGTCATTACAAACACGAGTCAGAATGAATGAAGCTATGGAAAAGTCCTGGGAGAAAACTATTTCTTTTTACACTAAAGGATTAGAAAAAAACTAGACAGGTTTTCTGTCCTCTTAAACAACCCATGGGACGTAATTATTGTCCCTATCAATAAGTATTTTTATTTTAATTACTCTACAAACAGATGGACAAGGAGATATGCATGCACTAAGTTCATTAATACAGTTGGCCCTTTTACAAAATATAGCAACGCTGAACCAGACATTTTTAAACTGAATTATTTTTGTGAAACGTTTTTATTCTGCCAGGTTTACATGACAGACAAAAAGAAAGCCACTAGAGTTCTCCCATGGACTTCTAAAGACAGGAAGGGAACTGTTTAAAATGATGGCTTTCATATACCAAACAATACACACTTCACTTCCCCAGTTTTGTCTCTTCTGTGTTTGTGTTTTACAGCCTGACACCAACCGACCCAACACTTGCCACGTAATTAACAGACCTAAAAGCTGGAGATGCATACACTGATCATATTAGACTGGATTAGCCCAAAATAAAAAGTTCAGGGGGTCTTGACCAAACTGCACCACAGCTAAACTGTGACAGCTGCTATGAATTTGTATAGACAGTGCCCACACTTTTACTGAGAAAGGTCTAACACACAAAAACCTACAGTAACCTAGGAGATCATAAAGGTTCACCTAACAGTGTCAGGCTGTGTAACTGTATTGACTTGCTATGAAGAAAAAATCCTCTCAGTTGTTTGCATAAGCTTTTTTGATTAATTCACGAAAACAGTCATCCCTCTCCCTGTCGCCCCCGACCCCCAAGACAGTGAGTTGTGACTTCATTGCATCCAAAGTTATATCATATGATGGGGAGGCAGGGGTCCTTAAAAACTAGAGTATAAAATAAATAGTTCATGCTATGTTGCACAGAATGTACATTCTGCCCATTATAGGAGCAACATACAAATGCTAGATGTGCAGCTCTACACTAGTATCTTAACACATCCTCTACTTGCTTAAATCTCTAAACAGTCATCAGAAGAACAAATTCTTCCATCCCCTCCTTTTTTGTAATCCTGTTGATTTAATTTTTTAAGTCTCAATCTGACCAAGATTCAAACAAATCAGAGCTGTGGCCAACCTGCTTCAGTATACTCCATGTTCTGTGCAAGACAGCAAGTTGCTTTCTTATTTAAAACAAAATCTGTCCTGTTTTCCAATATAAACTAAATGTTTTAAATTGAAATAAAATCCTTCTTCCCGGTTTTTCATGTTACGATGATGGACAGAGGGTATTTAGGATTAAACTGATCAGAGAATACAATGTATCATAGAAGCAAAACAAATCAGAGATGGAAAACACCTATTACACTGCCTCATTCTGAAGAGGGAGTCAAATTCCATTTTGAATTATGGTTGGTGAACCAAGGTATTCGTTTAGGACTCCATACTCTACAGCAGAACTCTCACTGATGGCAGAGAGAGATTTGCAAAAAGATCAAGAGTGGAATATGGCCAAAATATTGGGGAGGGGTTATACACAATAGCACCCACTATGTGCAAAGCACTTTCCAAATGCTTAAGGTTGGTCCCTACTACAATAAGTTCTGAGGATGAAGAAGTAGAAAGAGACCTAGGAAAAGGGGGGGAAAACAGTTGGCAATTTAGATAAAATGTGCATATAAATCAACTTGATTCATTATAAGTAGCATAACAGAAGTGGGTCTTTAAGAGGGACTTAAAGGCAGGCAGGCTAGGGGTGTGCAAATAGACTCAGGGAGCTCATACCATTGTTCGGGGGCTACCTTGAAGAAGTCATGAAGGTCAGTGTGTGAAAGTATGACAATGCATGGATGAAGTTGAGAGCACTGACAGTGTGGAGATAAGGGGAAGGCTGGGGAGAGCAACACAAAGCATGACAAGGAACAATAGGTAGGAGTGGCAGTATTAGGTAGAGCTTTAAAGTTAGTTTATGTAGATTCGAACATTCCGTTCCTTGTTATAACACGAATAATTTTTCTGCCATTTGTTTCTCTCCCTTCCCTACCTGTATCTCCTCTATTCTTCCCTTTGTATTTCCTTCCTTGCAGCAATTCCCAACTCTCCCCATCCAGTAGACTTCACAACCATTCCCTATTCCAGCATCCAATGATCAGCATTGAAATTGCTAACACTGACATTTCAAGAATCATAATTAGGCTTCTTTGTTAACATTCCAAAGAGATTGTGGGTGGGAGAGCTGACATCTCCCAGCAACATTGCTTCAGGCTCTTTGCAGATTCAGACCCTTTGCAGATTCAGACCTACAACATTGCATCAGTTATATCTTCACAATCTAGAGGGCCAGTGACTTCTCTTTTTTCAATGAAAGCCAAGATTATGCAGAATCCAAATATGCCATGTAGGCCACTAAAATATATCAGGTAGGCTGAATCCAGTCCTCGGGACATTTCTGATCTAATCCATTACCTAACCAATGCAGAACTGTTCCTTACTCAGCACATTTTCTAATCCTTTGGATGTTTAAAACTACCCTGGACAAAAGTGATGGAGCTTCCACCATACCTATTAAGGTACCATTCCATGATCAAAAAGAACTAATTGCCAAAAAGTTTTTCAGTTTTATCCCATTGTCAATAGCTATTATAATCCTAAACAGCTCCTCTCCCTTTGCTTATACATTGATCTGGTTTACGTACTTGAAAAATGATGCAAAACGCATCAACATTTGTCTTTTGGTTCATTACATGTGTTACAATTTTATGTACCATTTTTATAAGAAAATTATTCAAAAAAATGTCTGGCACAACAAACATTCTACAAAGGCAGGCGTATCTATGTGAGATGAGGTACAAAACTAAAGATACTCAACTAGCTTTGCTCACTCTGACAATTACACCGAAGGAAACATAATATCAGAAAGTGCCTTTAAAAAACATAAAGACAGCAATGACAAAAGGCAACAGCAAGCAATTGAAAGCTTGCAACACTACAGAACTAATGAATTATTAGTGCCTCTCTCTTATGGTAGCTACATATAACAGACACCACTGCAGCAGCCATCATATCTCTGAACTTTTCCTCATTAGTTGAAAACAGTCCTCTTCTCAACAACCAAAATAGCATTTGATCTAGTCTTTGATAGTGGGGCTTATCTCAGTGCAAACCAATGCTGAAGACAGACTCACCATCCAAAGTAGTCTTTACATGCAGTAGCAAGACCACGGCATATCCCAGCTAGATTTTGAGAAGTATTACTATTACAGGCATTTATATAAGTACCCATCACAGTGGTGTCTGAGTGCACTTGCATGGCTTGAAATGAGGAACAGTTTTAATATAGGGGACTTGGCAATGTCATTTGGGAAAACATATTACATTATTGGAGACACTCACAAGGAAGTCAAGAGTGAATGTGGTTCATTCAAAAAAAAAATTTACTTATTTTTTAAATCAAGACGTAGGCCAGGTCTACACTAGGAACTTTTGCTCGCATAGCACAGTTGATTAGAGAAGTGATTTCTGGTGAAATTTCTATACCAGCAAAAGCCATAGTGTAGACAAAGTCATACAAGCACAGAAATGCTTTTGCCAGTATAGCTTATTTTACTCACCAAACCAGTATAAACTATACTGTTGAAAGCACTTTTTTTGCAGTACGGTTGCATCTAAACTAGAATGGTTTTGCTGGCACAGCTACACTGGCAAAAATTGTAAGTGCAGACTAGGCATTAGATAAACAGACAATTAAGAATGGCTTTTCATTTGGCCAGAAAGCCATGTCTCCACAGCCTGCCCAGGTAGTCAGCTGCTCATAAAAATAAGGAGATCTAACTTCAAGCCTCATCAGGATTAAAAGACAGATAAAAATATGGAAGGAAAGGAACTAGTGTGCATACTGTTTTCCTCACAGGACTTCATGAGTTGAACTGGGGAGGGAGAATGAATACAACTTTGTCAGAGTTTAATTAACTAAAACAGCTGCTGTTAGTCACCTTTCAAGTTATTCTCCAGCCTTACTCAAAGGCAAAAGAGAGTTGTGCGCAACTGGAGTGTTCCCTGTTCTGTCTATACCATCATCAAATATTACATCCAAAGGGGATGCAAACAAAAGTGACACCTGTTTTTCTTCCTGAAAAACGTAGATACCACTTATTGCCTTCAGGGTTTTTTATTTTATTTTATTAAACTGGCATAAACAATATACTGTTCGGAAATAAACCCTTTTTATTTTCTCCTTTTAAAAAACATTTATTACTGTCAGATAACCCAAAAGATGTTAACACATGTAGCCAAAACTTAGGATTTGCCAAACTCAATTAAATCATTACGTCTGGTATGCTGCTTATGGCAAAGGCCAATACCTGTTGCTTCAGAGAAAGATGTAACACACCACTAATATACTTGACCAATTGTACAACAATGTAAATGGGGTGGTAGCTGTGATAGTCAAATCGCATCCCTGAAGAATGGATTCTGATTGCTCTTACCTTAGCATAACTACAGACGTTACTGGTCATAAAATAACATTCTTTTCTGATATCATGGTGATCGGCACTACAAAAAAAAAAATGAAACAGACAGATAAATCCAGCCACATATCTGATGTTCTAACTTGAACCCATAAGGTAAGAAAATTCAGAGTTTAAGCTCAAGCTCTGTTACTCCCACTTTTGCTGGGGCTCTTCAAAACATCCGGGGTGAAACAGTCATTCTGCATGTGCACACCTTTGGATTAAGAATGCCATAAAGGAGCTTAGCATTATATTTGAATTGCCTGACTCTTAAGAATTTCAGTACAAACTCTTAGCTAACCTAATGATTTTTGTGCTATAGTACACATTCAGCACAAGCCATGTTTCTACAAGTCTTTGGCTCCATCTGCTGACTTTTAGCATTAGAAATAATTGACAAGGGCTCAAAACATTAATAGTTTTTGGAACATGTCAACTTTTTTTTTTTTAAATCTTCCACATTTTTATAAGTGAATTTCACAAAGTAAAACAACTTAACACACCGAGTGTGTTGTCTAATAACTGCCAAAAAACGGTTGAAGCAACAGTGAAACAAACAGTTCTAAAAGGGAGGTATTTGAGGAAGTTTAGGGAAGAATAGTGGGTACATGGACCACACTTGGAAAGCTGGTTGAAATCTGGTTTATCTTACTGGCTCAATTTAATTCACAGAGTCACCCCACAATTGAGTATAAATGGCAACACGACTGGAACAATAATAGGAGCCACAAATCTATACTGTAGTGCATTGGCAGGGCTTGATGGAGGGTACTTTACTCAACACCTGACAACGCTGGGTTCAGCTTTTGCCATTTTTCTCAAGCTCTCTGCTTCATAAAAACTACAACTGAAGTATATTTATTGAAGACAAAGTCGTACAAATTGCTTTGGGGGCTCAGAAACCCTAATATTTGTCTTCTCCAGCAGTGCAATATATTTTTCATTCCCACAGATTTCTGATCATTATCAGAGTGCTAGGAACTCAAACTAGATAGTATTTCCAAAGAAAACGTACACATGAGAAATACATTTCATGAGCCCATAAATATAATAAGGGAGAAGCCTCTGACCAAACTTTACTTTAGGTGCTTTCACAAACCTGAAAGGGAAGGTTGTGAACTATTTTTACAGTACAAGTGAGAAACAGAACTTCAGTATAATACAGACGAACATTTTCTAACTTTGATGCCTGAAGTTAGGCAACTGAAACTATTATTAAACAGAAGTGGCCTGATTGTCAAGGTGCTGAGCGCTCATGACTGCCAGTGACTTGAATGGGAACTGGGGCAATCAGCAGCTCTTAAAATCAGGCCACTTTCTTTTAGGAGCCTAATTTTATGCACCTAAGTTGCGAAATGTTGACCATACATTTTAACCCTTTCTGCATTTTATATCTGTGCACTCTGAAAACACATTCCCATGATCATCTTTGAGGACACAGGCGCACACAAGAACACACTTATACTGAATCACCTATGCAGGAATTGTTAAGATATGAGGGATACTTATTCAACAAACATCATGAATGACTTCTACATCGGGCTGCAAAAGTCTTAAAAGAGTGGTTTCCTTGACACAGGTCCCCCCGAGGGACCAAGAGGAGTTGTTTTTTGTTGGGGTTGGGCGGGAACCAAGATTAAACAGCATCTGATCCAGACTTGAAAGTTCACCCTTTCTTATCACAAAATAAGCATAAAACTCATTACAGATTTGAGAGTAAAGCTCTTTTGAAAGTAAAATACATAAAACCTCTTATAAGTAACATTACATGAAATGTATATTTTACTTTCTGGCACATATACAAAGGCACTGGACTGTAATTTTCTACAAATTTCTTACTAAAATCCATCAAAATTTTATGATCCACTCGTCATGATAGGGAATTGCTTGTGTTTTTTATAAACAGCTGAAACAATTGAAATAAAATATGAAATAATATAAATTCTGCAAAGAGGTTCACAAGATGTTGCTAGTTGTGCATAAAATCCAAAGAAATAACTGATCTGCGTTATTTCTCTTAAATGGGATATATCCCTAAAATATCCTCAGATCAAGTGGGTACAGAAATACATTTGTGCAAAGTTTCACTTGGAGAAAATTTCCACTGTAATCTGGTTTTGGATTTAAACAAAACTTTTACATCAGGGAAAACCTCAAAATATAATCACATACAAATTTAATAATCTTTCATGTAATTTTCATAAATACAAAAAACTTCACAAAAACAAACATGCATGCTTTAATGGATCATGCACATTTATGACAATTATTATTTCTAGGGCACAAACGCATTCTCTGTCAGAGCCTATCTAGCCCTGCAGTGAAGCTAAAAAGCAGATGTTCGTGACATCCCAGCCACTGGAATGACATCAAATAGGGGGGTAAAACTTCACTGCAGATTGGAGCAGAAAGAATCTAGGCTGTAAGGGAGAAAGATTTTGAAAAAAATACAAATAGCAATAACCCAATCTTAAGACAGAGCAGTTAAATACACAAAATGTCACAGAATTTTAAACTGTGGTTCTAAAAGCAATGTTATGTCAGACATAATGCACATCCTGGATGTTTTATGGTATGGGCTGGAAGAGAGAGACCAAGACAGAGAGAGCGTGCGTACTAAGTGGCCCAAGACTTCCTCTTGTTAGTAGCAACACAACCTGAATCCCCTCCAAAAAAACCTCACTTTTCCTTTTTTCTTTCCTTTCTACTCACTTCTGAATGGGCTTGCCTCCTCTTCTTTTAAAAAAAAATGAATTAAAAACCAACATGTACTTTGTCCTTCTCTTAGTGTTTCTACTAGCATCTAACACCCTGGTATTTAGCACAGTATATTACTAACAAGTCAGTGGTCTGGCATCAGGAAAGTATTTTATATCCAATTTATTTGTCTGTGTTTATCTGCTGCTACTTCAACACGATCAGCAGTCCACATCTCCTCAGCAAATTCATTTCCTTCTAAAAGTAACTTAATACCTAAAATAGAATAGGGTATAATGGGATAGCTGGAATCCCGTCAACAGAGTTTCTGATACTGAACAGTCTTTGACAACTCTAGTGGCATGTTAGTCTGAGACCCCAAGCCAACCTAAATTTTTGTATACGTACAAAATCCCTGGCACCTCCTCAGAGAAGAACATAGCACTAAAGAGAGAAAAGACATGAGATACACATTCCAACATATCTGAAGGCACATGGTTCTCTTTAAGGTTCCTTCTCCCTGGCATTCTGTTCTATGCTATACTCCAGGATATTCACGGGAAATTTTTATTTTACAAAAAACTTATGGACTCCAATCCATTTACATTAAAGTCTCCAGTGTTGCCTTGTGACAGGAGTGTTGTTTCACAGGCACAACTGGTCATTTCTTCTGGTCCTGGTAAAATACAATCTTCTATTTTCCCTACTCCTCATTCCAATGGTTTCATTTTGAGTGGCTGGGGTATATTTGCAGATTCCCTGTGTTCTAAAGACTTTAATTTATTGACTGCTACTCTCTACAAGAAGGACCAATCTCAACTGGAAAAAACACTCCCCTTACTGTCTCCTGAGAGCTTCATAGAATAAAATTGGAATGATTTGTAAGAGTATATTTTCTTTTCCTATTCACTATTTAAGTAATCTGCTGTTGTCTCATGTACTAACTACATATTGTACATCAGGACAAAAACCCACCTCCAGTGTTGCTCATTACACCAGATATGTCACACAGAGAACTCATTGGGCTCTAAAAAGAACATAAAAAAAAAACACAACTACTATAGTGAAGAGCCAGCAGGGACATAGTTAGGGCCCTACCAAATTCACAGCCATGAAAAGCACATCATGGACCGTGAAATCTGGTCTTTTGTGTGCTTTTATCCTTACTGTACAAATTTCACAGGGGAGACCAGCATTTGTCAAACTGGGGGTCCTGACCCAAAAGGGAGTTGCAGGGCAGTCACAAGGTTATTTTAGAGGGTTCACAGCATTGCCACCCTTACTTCTGCACTGCCCTCAGAAGCTGGATGGCCGGAGAATGGCGGCTGTTGGCCAGGCACCCATCTCTGAAGGCGGTGCCCCGCCAGCAGCAGCACAGAAGTAAGAGTGGCAATATCATACCAGGTCACCCCTTACTTCTGCTTTGCTGCCTTCAGAGCTGAGTGGCCAGAGAGTTGTGGCTGCTAACTGAGGGCCCAGCTCTGCAGACAGCAACGCAGAAGTAAGGGTGGCAGTACCATACCATGCCATCTTTACTTCTGTGCTGCTGCAGGCAGTGGCTATGCCTTCAGAGCTGGGCTCCCAGCCAGCAGTTGCCACTCTCCAGGGAGTGCTGTCACCAGCAGTAGTGCAGATGTAAGGACAGCAGTACCGCAACCCCTCCTACAATAGCCTTGCGACCCGCCCACAACTCCTTTTGGAGTCATGACCCCTACAATTACAACACCATAAAATTTCATGTTTAAATAGCTGAAATCATGAAATTAACAACTTTTAAAATCCTATGACCGTGAAATTGACCAAAATGGACCCTGAATTTGGTGGGGCCTAGACATAGTTAAACAAATATCAGGCACCAGAGTAAAAAAATTAGAGGTCCCAATGCCTCATGAAAAATTTGTTTAGAGACCATCCCATTTCTATCTCATTTTTCTGTATCTGTCTTCCCCATTGAAAAATAATTACTCCTGTCATCTGCTTGTAAACAGGATCTTCGTTTTCAAAGAGAAAATTTTCTCCTGTTGTTGATTTTTACCATGTGAGCACAGCAAGCAGAAAGGTCATCTCTTACACCGTTCTTTTGCATTGTCTATTGCATATCCTGTATTCAGAAGATATTAAAAACCAGGTGGACTCAGGTTCTAAAAATGGGCCCACTTTGTTCCATCAGTAAATATAAGATCAAAGGCAGGGCTACTAACAAGTCTGCAAAATTCACTAAAAATTTATATTACAAAATAAAGTAACTTACATATTTGTCCTGGATAAAGGACAAATAAAGTGTTAGACATATATTCCTGTGACATCCCTTCATTAGGGTAAGAAAGAAAAATCCAACTTTCTTTTGTGGTATATGTTTCTATGCTAATTTTTGTGACTATGAAGAGCTTGGGAGTTTGTAGTTTCAATTTAGTCAGTTGTAATGGAAAATCTCTATCTAGGCATTTTATATAATGGTTATCACTGTGCTATCTGGACGAGCTTGCATTTTATGCCAATGGGTATTCTAAAAACAGGCACTCTAGTACTGCTTTTTCTTTCCTTACATCATAAGGAGGTACTAATCATTATTAATACAGTATTATTACAGGAATGCTAAGGTGAAGAAATGAATCTTGCATATTATTCTGACAATACATGTTACTGTCACAGACAGAAGATGACAGATTCATGTGATGAGCTAGTTTTCAAGCAAATTTATTTAGCAATAAGAAAGAATAAAATATACAAATAAAATATATTTGACCGCCTATTATTGTCAAATACTAAAATTCATCTTAATAGCTCTGTCTGAGCAAGGACTGAGTAGGAGCCTCAGCATTTGGATCATGGACTTTTCACCAATTCACAGATGTGAGAGGAGTTTTACACTATGTAGGGTCAAGGGTCGACCAAGCAAAATGCAGTTTGTATTGCTTTGATTTTTAAAAGCGTGATCAAATGAAGGTTTCTACATGGATGACCAAGGAAGAACAAAAAGTGACATTCCCTTCCCTTATCCTGGTTACTGAAATCTTGCCAATGCCTTCAGCAGTTGAGCTTTACATATTAAAAATGTGATAGTAGCTCATTGCCCAACCAACCCATTTGTATGAATGTTACAGCCACAGCAAGAATGTACTGTGAAAGATACAGTTACCACATAGGTTACCTTTCCAATTACCATTCAACCATTTAAATAGGATTTCTGCTCAAATGTTATGTGTACGTGCATGTGGGTCTGCTCTCAATTGAATTATACTGAGAACAATTCTACCTGATAAATAAAAAGCAGATCAAAAATAACATTTGGAAAGCAAAATTTTTTTTTAAAAGCTAATGAACTGGCAGCAGTAATACTTCAGCAAACAAGTTCTGCAAACAGAAAACAGCCATCTTTTGCTTTCTAGTTACCATGAAGTTTAAAATGAAGGCACTTTGATAGAAGCTTGTAGCTCTTGTAACAGTGCCCAGCAGTTGATAACTAACATGGTTTCAATCTAACGTTGGATTGTGGTTTCCCCAGTCCCAAGAAAATGACACTTAGTCATTTCCCCAGACAACAGGTTCAATCTCCCCCTTGAGTGGGGAAAAAATTCATTAAACAAAATCAGTTAGGTTCCTTCCTTGATGGCCTAGGAGCAGCAGCAGAGTGGGCCCAATCTATACATTTGCCAAGGGACAGAGGGCATGCTAGATGGTTCAACACACAGTTATACATACATGGAAATGGAGAACAGTCCCACAGAAAGGACTTTTTGAATCCTCTGAAAACAGATTCTAGATAACTGGAGACAGAAGGTCTATTAACTACCTGACCAGAAAATCCTATATACCAATCACTTACCAACAACTCCAGCTGCAGACTACGTCAGAACAAGTTTCACAATGCTAGCACAGCCAGGCGTATTTCAGGCAAGATGCTGTACCACCATCTTTGGCCCTTCGTCCCTCACACACATATACAAACAACTCAACTAAAGTAACTCCATTCTGATCTGAAACATTGCCTACCTAGAGTTTTTATTCCATGGTCACTTTGATATCTCCTAATATACCAGGTCTCTCATGCCTCTCCCAAGCAGAGACCAACATACTACCAAATTGTTTCAAGTTGCAAACTGGTCTCACCAACATGGAAAAATGTTCACTAGAGATTAAGTTTAGATGATCCCATGTTTCACTTTCAACTGAAACCCAATTGAAATTTGATCCCAGATCTCCAAAAGTCCAAAGCTATGGTAATGCTTTGCACCACCTAGCTCCAAAGACCACATTACTTTGGGTCAACTGCACCACAGAAGTACTTCAAGATGTCAAATGAATTAATCTCAGAGTGTTAACCCATCAGATAAACTGAAAGAAAGCAGATGGGCATGGAAGTACTGTTGACGTTAAAACCAATCCCGGAGAACTGTCCTCTCTCCAGCCAGAAAGCACCTATCCATGCAGCAGAGCTCCTGCATAATTCTTTTATTATACTCTAAGTGGATAGAAGCATTGCAGAAATGAGGCACTTATCCCTAAACTGGGGGTAAGGAAGGAATTCACATCTTCTGAATAACCCTTTCTGGCCAAGGGGCTTTGAAGGAGTTTATGTCCAGTCTTCCTTGGCTGGAACTGGGTACCCAGAATATGTATCACCTCAAAAAATTGCAAATGAGTTTTCAAATTTAGCATTTGAAGAGTTAATTAAATGGCACTAGGCAAGCCACTTTCCCCTCATAAAGGATCACATTAAACACATATAAGCTCCAGATATGTAACGTATGGTTTGTATTAGCGATGCTCAGGTTGGCTGTTCTCCCTCTGGCTTTCTTCCCTTCCCCTCTACCAAGGGGTGGGGTGGGAGCGGGGGTGGGGGAATGAACATACTTATATACATCTAGCTCCCTCTCTTCTGTGTCTTTTCCCTGGTCCTGAATAAAATGAACCCTAAAATTCTGAGCCCTAACTCACCCAAATCGCACCTGTTCTGTAAGAACACTTCATACAAACAACTGCCAATAGGAACAGAAATGCTGTATATTAGTTATTAGGTACAGATGTTGCAGAGAACAGGAAAAAATATAGAGGTTTTCCAGTGCCAATTCAAAGTCGAAGGCATTAATTTAAAATTGTTTTTTCAAAAATTAAAGAGAGACTACAGGAATGGCAACTACGTTAAGCTTGAAAAAAATGAACTGAAACATCTGAGATATTAAGATTCAGAATCAGTAACATTAAATACATGTAAAAAAATAGTGGAACTGATTTCTAAAGAAGCTGAGCACCTGCTGTTCCTACTAATATGAACGTGACTTGTGGGTGCTCAGCCCTTTTAAAAGATCAGGCCAAATATATTTGAAGAGCCATCTGAAGGTGTCAAGGGTCCTTCCCCACTCTGAACTCTAGGGTACAGATGCGTGGACCCACATGAAACATCAAGTTGCAGTGGGGGAGGTTTAGATTGGATATTAGGAAAAACTTTTTCACTAAGAGGGTGGTGAAACACTGGAATGAGTTACCTAGGGAGGTGGTAGAATCTCCTTCCTTAGAGGTTTTTAAGGTCAGGCTTGACAAAGCCCTGGCTGGGATGATTTAACTGGGAATTGGTCCTGCTTTGAGCAGGGGGTTGGACTAGATGACCTTCTGGGGTCCCTTCCAACCCTGATATTCTATGATTCTATGAAAGACCCCCTAAGCTTATTCTTACCAGCTTCGGTTAAAACTTCCCCAAGGCACAGATTTCTTTCTTGCCTTGGGAACCAGCTTAGGTTAAAAACCTGGTACACTGCCACCACCAAGTGATTTAACAACGAATCCGGGAAGAGACCACTTGGAGATGTCTTCCCCCAAAATATTCCCCCAAGCCCTACACCCTCTTTCCTGGGGAGGTTGAGAATAAACAAGGTGAGCACAAACTAGCGTTGGATTTTTAAGAACCAAAAAACCCAGTCAGATTCTTAAAAAACAGAACTTATGACAGGTTTCAGAGTAGCAGCCGTGTTAGTCTGTATTCACAAAAAGAAAAGGAGTACTTGTGGCACCTTAGAGACTAACAAATGTATTTGAGCATAAGCTCCGCTGAATGCATCTGATGAAGTGAGCTGTAGCTCACGAAAGCTTATGCTCAAATAAATTGGTTAGTCTCTAAGGTGCCACAAGTACTCCTTTTCTTTTTTTGAGAACTTTATTAGAAGAACAAAACAAAAGATAAAAGAAACACTCTATAAGATTAGAATGGAAGCTCATCTCACAGGCAGTCAGATTCAAAACATAGCGAATCCCTCCAGGCAAAACCTTAAGTTACAAAATGACACAAAAACAAGAATACACATTTCCTCCAGCACAGCGAATTTACAAACCAAAACAAAGAAAACCTAATGCATTTTCTAGCTAGATTACTTACTAACTTTACAGGAGTTGGAGAGCTTGCATCCTTGACCTGTTCCCAGCAAAGGTATCTCACAGACTGACCAAAGCCTTTTTCCCCCTCTCCAGATTTGAAAGTATCTTGTCCCCTTATTGGTCATTTTGGGTCAGGTACCAGCGAGGTTACCATAGCTTCTTAACCCTTTACAGGTGAAAGGATTTTGCCTCTGGCCAGGAGGGATTTTATAGCACTGTATACAGAAATGTGGTTACCCTTCCCTTTATATTTATGATGGAAAGTCTTAAGGTCAAGCCCTTACTCCACTACTTAACCACACAAAAATAGAGCTCATAAGCCCTTTTCACATTCAACAACTGATGGTATCCTAAGCCACTGAAGTAGAATATTTACCATCACAGGCCAAACCATACACATTTTACTTATACAAGTAATCCCCCCAGCACACGTAAAGCAAGCAGGATATGACCTGATGTGAGCAATTCTTTTCAGAAAGGGAGTGAAGGAAAAAACTCTTAGAAACCCTGCGTCAGTAAGTGACCAATACAAATATTTAAGCTTAAGTGTATTTGTAATTTTAAAGCATATGTTTGAGTTACTGACTTGGGATTTAAAGATTAAAAAAAAAAATTATATAAGCTACCCGTAGGATGGTCACCAAGACACAATTATAGTCATCTACTAAATTCACCTCACTAAAATGTTGTGGATTTTTTTTAGATTTTCTGAATTATCCTATTTCTGTTTATAGCATTTCAATTAAAAAAAGAAGGTTGCCTGAAATTTACATTAAAATGTTGTAATGAGGCGTTCTAGCAAAACTTCAAAGAAAAAAGAAACCCAGCAGGCTCTACAAACAAGGCACATCAAGAAAACATCATTTGCCCTCTAAATAGGACATCTCAGACTAATTATACTTTTATTTTTTTATTAATAGTTTCATTTTTAAAGCAGGTAAATAGCTTTTCTTATGACTGTAAGCTCTCTGGGGCAGGGAACACGTCTAGTTTTCATCTTCCACCGCACCTATCACATTGATTATTCTGATCAGGCTCTCTAGCAACTATGATAATATAAACATACAATTATAAAAGCTAGGCTAAGAGAACATCAAGGTTGCAAAGTCAAGCACTCAAAAGATCGGAAATGCCAGAATTAAGGTTGCGCTTTGGGAGAAAGGATTAAAATTCAAAATGATCTTGACAAACTAGAAAAATGGTCTGTAACTAAATAGGATGAAATTCAATAAGGACAAATGCAAAGTACTCCACTTAGGAAAGAACAATCAACTGCACAAATACAAAATGGGAAATGACTGCCTAGGAAGGAATATTGCAGCAAGGATTTGGGGGTTATAGTGAATTACAAACTAAATACGAATCATCAATGTAATACTGTTTCAAAAAAATGAAAATCATTCTGGTATGTATTAGCAATAGTTTTGTTAGCAAGACACAAGGAGTACTCTAATCAGCACTTCTAAGGCCTCAACTGGAGTAGTGTGTCCAGTTCTGGGAAAGATGTGGACAAACTAGGGAAAGTCTGGAGGAGAGCAACAAAAACAATTAAAAGGTCTAGAAAACAAGACCGATGTGGAAAGGCCAGTACATAAAAGATTGTTATAAGAGAGGAGGGTGATAATTTGTTCTTCTTAACCACTGAGGACAGGACAAGAAGTAAGGGGCTTAAATTGCAGCAAGGAATATTTAGGTAAGACATTAGGAAAAACTTCCTAACTGTAAGGATAGTTAAGCACTGGAACAAACTGCCTATGGAGGTTGTGGACTCTCCATTATTGGAGGTTTTAAAGAACAAGTTAGACAGATACCGGTCAGGGACGGTCGAGATAATACTTACTCCTGCCTCAGTGCAGTGGAGTGGACTAGATGACCTATCAAGGTCCCTTCCAGACCTACATTTCTATGATTCTGTGATTAATGTTTGTGAAGCACTCAGATACTATACTGATGAGCGCCACAGAAAAGCCCCTGAGGAAATTCATCATTTCAGAGAAGGGTCTGAATAGTGCCCAGTAAAGTAAGACTTACGGCCTTTAGATCCATAACAAAGATCTCTGCCACTTGAACTAAAGTAGTAAATAACAGCAATAGTCAACCTTCATGTGGACAAGCCATGAGAGGGAGATGAGACACACACTTTGCTAGTGGATTTCACGGTTATTTGCTAACAGCAGAGGAATGGCGAGACTCAAGAACTTTGGTTTCCATCCTAGGTTCTGAAAGGGAATGTGTTCTAGTGATCACAGATCCTTCTGCCCCTGTCCCCTTCAGTCTGTCCCAGTGCTGTCTCTTACACACCATTCCCCGCAGTTTCTCATCTCCCATCCCAATCCCAGTGATTTTGCACAGCCAGTTCCAATCTCTGCCAACTTGCCCAGGTCCCACACCCCACCCATCCAGACTTCTTGTCCAGACTCCTTGTCCCAATCTCTCCCAAAAGCTGTCAAGGAGACTCAAGAACATGCTTAAAATTAAGTACATGCTTAAATGCTTTTCTGAATCAAGGTCCTAGTTCTGGCCTCATCTGTGTCCCTCTGCATTACCTCACTGCTGTTGGTCCAAGAGCCTTCTCATCAAATGGAACTACTCCGGTAGCAAGGGTCTACTCAACGCTTATAAGAAGAGTTAGACAAGGAATAAGAAAAGTAATAAAGAAAAAAGAAGAAAAGAAAAGCACCAGTCTACTGTCAGCAGAATACGTAATGTCTTGCTGAGTGCGCAACTCTATTAAGAGAGAAGTCTGGGACATTTCTCCCTCACTTGCATTTCTCGTAAAAGCAGCTCTCACTATTTAAACCCATAACATACTTTTTACATGGTTACCCCCACGGCCTCTGGTTTACTCAGTGTGCCCTATCTTTTGGATACCCTTTTTTTTTTTTTTTTTTTTTTTAGACTCCAGACTTTCTAGTACTTCATACCAGGCACGTTGCTGAGGTTTCACAAACAGAAAATAAAACGTTCTCATACTGGTGTACAAGCATTGGTAAATAATTAAATTGATCAGTTAATTAACATTTCAAAGCATTTCAAGATCCAGAGATGAAAAACACCACAGAATGGCAAAGTATTATAAATTTAATACATACACTCTAATGGAGGTACTAAGGTCTCAGGTATTCAGTTTGCATTGATAGTCACCAATAACCCCATAAAATGGCAGTGGTTTAGCAAAGCAGACATTTAGCAGGACTAAGATGATGCATGCTGTGGTTTCACAAGGAGCATAAATGTTACTGATTGTTTGAGACCAAACACTTTGCTTGGGACTAACACTCTCCATGAATTCACCTCGTCTTACCTCTTTGACCTTGTATCCACCTCCTATACACTCCCTTGTCTACCCACTGCACTCCTGACTTGTCCTCCTCTCTGGCCCTTTGTGGGGGCTCTTCACAACTTAGGGGCAAAGGGAGAGAAAGTGGTTCATAATGCCTTTACTGGAACACCTCCCTGCCTCCAACCAAGTTCACTTTAAAAGGGATATTAAAACAGTATCTTCCTTATCTTGACAAATTACCTTATCTATGTTACTTTCTCAGCAGGATTTCCATTGAGCCTGTAACTGTTGAATCTAACCAAAGCCTTAAGATTAACAACACTGAAAAAAATTAAAAACCAATATAATTTGCAAAATTTCTCTGTTTTCTTTTTGCCTTTAGTTTAGCTTAAACATTGAAACTAGACTCATCAGTGCTTACAGTTTAGACAGCTCATAGTAATTTTCACTTTCTAATTCTCCTGAACTAACCCACTGCTACATGGGGAAGTTGCAAAAAAAGAAAAATATTTCCATTAAATTTAAATAATTATGAAATACAAAGCTAAAAGTTGGGCCTAAACTATTTGACAGTGTTCTTTCAAAAGACTGCTGAAGACAGCTGAGGTCCAAGGCCCAGAGATGGAAAACAAGAGATGTGAGTTCTTTTCCTGGGTCTGCTCTTCCTCACGTTTGACCCTGGGCACATAAAAACCACAGCATGCCTCAGTTTTCCCATCAGTACAGTGAGGCTAAGGATACTCACCCACCTTTATAAAAGCACTTCACAATTTATTAACTAGAATATGCTAAACAAAGACTAAGGACTTTTCTATATCAACATTTAGGTTGCACATGGCAGGCTAGTGAAGGGTAGAGTCACACACCAGCTTGCTGCAAACTAAATGAAATGGTTCTGTACACCAGTGGTTTTCAAACTTCTTTTTCTGAAGACCCAGTTGAAGAAAATTGTTGATGCCCATGACCCAACTGAGCTGGGGGTGAGGGTTTTGGGGTGTGGGAAGGGCTCAGGGCTGAGGCAGAGAGTTGAGGTGCAAGGGTGAGGGCTGCAGGGTGGGGCCGGGAATGAGTGGTTCAGGATGTGGGAGGGAGCTTTGGGCTGGGGAAGGGGGTTGGGGTGTGGGAGGGGGTCAGGGTTCTGGGATGGGCTGTGCCCTGGACACAGTCAGCAGCAGGTCCGGCTCCTAGGCAGAGGCACACAAATGGTTCCATGAGACTCGTCCGCAGGCACCGTGCCCCTCTCGCCCACCTCCCAATGGCCGGGAGTGCAGAGCCAGTGCTCGGGGCGAAGGCAGCGCACAGAGCCTCATGGCGCCCCCACCTAGGAGCCAAACCTGCTGCTGGCTGCTTCCAGGGCACAGTGCAGTGTCGGAACAGGGAGGGACTAACCTGCTTTAGCCGGGAAGCACTGCCGACAGGACTTTTAACAGCCCAGTCAGCAGTGCTGACCAGAGCCGCCGTGACCCAGTGCCTTACATTCCGTGACACGGTACTGGGTTGTGACCTGCAGTTTGAAAACCACTGCTGTACACAAGCCTAAGTATTAGTAGTATTGAAATCTTGAATTTGTAACCATCCCTTCGCTTTAACCTAAATTCTCATAGTAAAGTATACTTACAACAATATGTCAAAACATATGTTTTACTGACTGACATCAGTCCTAAAGTGAATGGATAATTACAAATAAGAACCTCACTACCCAGCCCCAGAACCTGTTTTTATAAAGGTAGTAGCAGAAATGTCACATTATATAAACAAATGCAATTTGTAAACTGGGAGGAGGTGGATTTTAGAGACCACTGGAGTAATCCCAAAGGATTCAGAATCAGCATTCTGCCAATATTATGTTTTCACAGCAGAAATCCTAGGTTCATGCTCTTCAAAGTGAATCAAATGCTATAAAACAAATGGTACTAAATTGCCTGGATAGAGAATAGTTTGCTGTGTCAAAGCTTTTTGCCAAACACATACATATAATTTTTCTCTTTGCGGTATAATCAACCCCAGATGGCAATTTACATAGGCACTTTAGTAGGTAAAGGAATCCATACGCTGTTGGCATTCTCAGCCTCAATCAGAGAAAGCATGGGCGTTGGAGAATGTCACTGTTTATTTTTAATTGCTGTGTCCCTCCTTTGTGCAGGTTCAAGCGGTCAGAGATGTCGAAGTCCATTAGTAGAATTAGAAAGTGATGCCACTTTTTTTGGTGAGAGGGTTCCTCAAATTTAAAAAAGCAGCTGGTTTGCAATGTCCCCAAATGCCCAGTGGGCACCAACTGTCAATCTCAGTTATCATAGGGTCGGGGCAAAGAAAGGTCAGTAAACCACAGTGTGCTGTGAAATGTGCTTCCTCCATTACCTTGTAGGCCTGCGAAAGTTTTCACCTTTAGTAGGGATACTAGCCCAACTCTGTGTGGGACAAGCAAGGCACAGGATGAGTTGCCTCTCTTTTCTGTGCCTCAGTTCCCCTCTCTGTAAAATGCAAATAACATCACTGACTTACCTCATGACCTGTCGATGGTACAATATGAGTTCCAACACTGCCCATTACTTTACAGAATAAGAAGAGAGAGGTTCTGCCTTCATGAAGCTTTACCTAAGCAAGCTAGTAAGAGGATTAATTCATCAGTGTTTGTAAAGTGCTAAGCCTAATATGTACTTTGCTATATGCCGTATATGTAAACTGTTTTGTCTTCTCCTTCCCTAACTTCATTTTCTCCCCACAATCTCACCATAGTTGGTGCAAAAGCCACCTCCTCTGCAGCTCCTCATGTGTGGAAAAGATTCCTTCCCCTTACATCCCTGCAGAACAGACTTCATCTCTTTCCAAATCTCATTTTAAATTATCTCTTTCCTATTTCACCTAATAAATATGAGGAAAATAATCTGCAATACTTAAATTATTCAATACACTTTGCCTTTTTTGTTTACATATTGTCACAAACAGAGCACATAATTCTCAAATGCATTCATCCAAAATTATTCTCAAGATTCTTGAGCCAATAATTCTTGGCCTGTAGTTCATCCAAATTGCAAGTCTTACAATCAAATATATCAATGTGTATATTCAATTGTAAAATTTGTAATTTGAACTGTTCTTCAATCAGCACAGCACAAACTGTAAATTTAAGGAAAAATATACAATTCAACATTCATTTTTGACAAATAGCCAAACTATGTATAAATTCTTAGCAAGCATTTGGACTAGAAAAAGATTGTGCAGTAAAATATGTCAAGTAAATATGAAAGGGTCACTAACAAATTACGTTTCATTTCTGAACATGAAGAAATAATTTGTGGAATTATTTCCTCCTACTATTCACTCAGCTCCCCCTCTTAATAGCTCACTCTCTCTGTGTTATTTATTATATCCCTATAACTCTATTGCATAACTAGGTTAGCAGAGACAGTTTATAGGAAAGATACTATTTAAAATAGTGTTCTGGTCTACCACTAAAGATCAGAACTCCTTGCCCAGTCCCTCACTGGACCAGAATGCCTGGGGAGAACTGAGAAAGCAGCATGCTCCGTCTGTGCGGGTGTGAGCTCCTCATAGCACTTCTGCAGTGATATCCTCCTACCTAGGAGTTGTGTTGATGACCTCCAAAAGGAGTCCCATTCCAGGTTTCTTCAGCCAAAGGAAGGCTGTTGTTAATGTGCAACTAGATAGGTCCATTTAAATCAGCAGCTGCAGAATGCTTAAGTCCTGGCTCACTTCTCTTAGTTAACTATAAGACCAGAGGCAGAGCATTCTAACCAACATCTGTGAATTGGAACTTGGAAGAGGTTGGGAGGGAAGAGGTTTCCACTCTTTTTGGCTGCCCAGTCTATTTAAAACTTCTCTTTCCAGGGCCTCCTCTCTTTAAGTCTCACCTTCAGGCTTCCATTTCCCTTGCTAATGACATTCTATAAGCCACTGGACAATGCCATGTTACAAGTTACGCTCTATCCCAAATGACTGAGTTTCTATCATCCTTGCCTGCTCAGCTTGGGCTAAAGCAGCACAACAGGAAAATAAAGAAGTTAACAAATAAATCAACAAACTAAGAAACAGAGAAGAATATGCTGTTCCTTGTTGAGTCTCTCTCAGTCTCGTGGGGCTGGGTGACAGAGAAAACTCACCTTCAGGGCAGGAATCTCCACATTATCACCTAGGCTCACGGAGCCAGAAAGAACAGTCCCTGTCATCACTGTGCCTTGACCCTTGATGGAGAAACAGTGGTCGATGGCCATAAGGAAGGGTCCCGTGGGGTCTCTTGTTGGCAGGTAAGCCTGAGATTTCAGGACCTGAAAGATAGACAAAAGAAGTATCGTGTCTTGGTGAAAATGTCATGACAGGTGTGATGCAAAAAGAGATGATTGATTCAATAAACTTGTAGTTTTACTGACTTCAAGAGTCCCACAACAAGCTTGAAATAGACCAATGTCAAATAAACGGTAACCGTTACAGAGGAGATGTACACTTAGCAGCAGCAAGAGGGGATTGATTTTCTGCCATAGAAAGATTTGGTTCTGCACATTCAGCTTGGCTAGCAAAACTGTGCTGGAGATAAAACTCCTGTGAAACTAAACAGAAACACTGTGGCAAAAGAGAATGAAAAACCCTGCACTCCTTAGATTAAAAATAAATGCCAGTGCCATTTTAAAGCGCATTTTACCACTATAGCTTCTCAGATTTGAAGGAGGAGAGTTCGCTATATATGTAATCTTAAAATGCCTCAGAAAACTCATCCCTGCCTCTATCTCATAAGAAATATTGTATTGGAATAAGACAAGAGAATTTAAATGAGACTGACTTAGGATTTATGTTGACATTTCTTGAAGGAATAAACTATTTTCATCGCTCTCTCTCTCTCAAAAGCACCATCTTTATTAAGCTTAGGACAAGCTTAACCAGGCTAGGATTTCATTGCATTTTGTTTGTTAAAATACGACAGCAAGATGAAAAAACCTTAATTATCATGGGCTGCAGTAGTGTGGCCAGCAGTGGGTCAGGGACCTGGTTCACATCTCAATCCTAGTCCCCAGTTGAGAGAATTACAAAAATACCCTTTCAATTTGGTACAACTGTCAGTGTCTGCTCATAAAAAGGCATAGGACAGGAACAGCGGGTCAAGACTGAGAAGCTATGGTAGAAGAATGGGAGATAGGTCCAGAACTAAAATTGTAGGGATGAAATACTGAGGAACAATGGCAGTGTTTGCACAGAACTTGTGTATTCTTACAGTACTGGGATTCCCTTGAGCAGAAACTGAAAGTTGTGCTAAATTATAGAATTGTTTTGACGTGTAGATATGTGTCCTAGCAACAAGGATTTAACATCAAACCCACTGTCTCTTGTTACCCAGTATTTGAACCAGATATCCACAGTGAGCAACCCAATGTATTGCACACCCCACACTCTGACATGATAAGAATCTAGTAACACACTAAAATAACAGTCCAGTTTATTGTAGATGGGTGGTAGAATCACCTATAAAGATTGTCCGACACTTCCCATTACAATATGATGTGTTCAGTTGCTTCCAACTTTGCCAAATTAACTGTTTGGGCTGAAATTTTACATGCTGGGTGTCTGCCTCAGGCTGAATTTCTTTGGGAAGTTTCAGCTAAAACAGTTCAGCCATTTCCAAGAATTAGGTTAGGAAAAACTATATTGTTTTGCCATTTAAAAAAATCCTGGCAACATTTTCTTTGAAAAGTTTTAACATCTCCCACTTGGGAGCAGGGATGTGAAATTTGGCAGGGGGTAGCCTATATGCCAGGGATGTGCCTTTTGTTGTCCATGTGAAAATCCATTCATATTTGGTCACATTATAAGCTTCAAAAATATGCTGAGAAGACTTTAGAGTTTAGCAGCTAAAATTCCCCTCACAGCTCCTACATATGCCTGGACTGCGCACGTGTCATGCCCCCAGAGTAAATGAGCATGCTCAAGCCTAGGCCTACAGGGGCAAAGCTGGACTCTCCTGTAATTGCAACTCCCTGCTAGGGTATAGGCAGGCACCAGAACTGCCAGAAAGAAGCCTGACTCGTCTGTACTATTAATAATGCCCCCCTGGCATCCAGCCAGCATGGAGGAGAAAACCACCTGACCCAAATACAGAGGGGACAAAAACTGGGGTGGGGAGAGGGAAAAACAGATTGGGACACGGAACCTAGTGAGACTAGAACTGGAAGGGTTAGGGGGCACTAGGGCATATTGGGTAAAGAGACTGGGATTGTGAACCAGTGAATGAGGGAAAGGGGCAGAAGAGAAAGGATGAGGACCCAGATATAACAAGAAGCAAGAGGGCTTGGGTGAGAAGAAGACTGGGACGAGGGATGGGAAACAGACAGAGAGAAACTGGGGGAAGGGTGAGATTGGGACTTGGCTGTAAAGAGCCTGGAGAGGGAAACTAAGACTAGCTGCTCAAGGAGACCAGAACTAGGATGAGAAGCCTGAGGACTTAAGACTGGGAACACAAAGAGAACAGGACTGGAATGAGGAGCAAGGGGAAAGGAAGAGACGGGACTAGGATGGAAACAGGCAACAGGTTAAAGGGGATGGAGGAACTCAAAATTCCCAAGGCTCACCATTCCTCTGCCGTCAGCAAATAGCTGGGAAACCCACTGGCAAAATGGGTGCCTTATTTCCACAGGGCTGGTCCACATAAAATGACAACCTATTATTGCTACCAGTTACTCCATTAGCTCAAGTGGCAGAAATCTGTGAGATGGATCAAAGGGTTCCAAACACTGCTGATGACCCATGTAGATTACAATATATAATGGAATTTGGGTTTTTTAGTCTGCTTTTTTAAAAACCTGGGAAACTTCACAAAAAGTAATGTCAAAAAACATTATTAAGGTTGCAAAGTCAAGCACTCAAAAGTTAGAAAAATGACAAAACTAAGGTTTCCTGTGCAGCCTTAAATTCAGCCCCCTTCTGCATATCCATTATATACAGTCTTTAACTGCATGATCAAATATTTTTATAATAGAACCCCTGCCTCATTCAGTGCCATACAAAGGACCGTGCTGTGGGAATGAATTAGCATGGTGTAGCGAAGGAGGCTGTTGTCTGTATGACCCCAACCTCATTTGTTGAAGAAGTTGGAAAGTGTGTAGTAAAGGAGGCAGGGGAGTGCAGGAAGAGAAAGGATGGTCTCATGGTTAAGGCAGTTTTATGTTGCCCTGGACAACTGGATTCTATCCCTGCCTCTGTCATAGAGTTCCTATGTAATACTAGGCAAGTCTCTTTAACCAAGCTTTCCACAGCTGGGGGGGGTGCGCGCATGTATGTGTGTGCACGAGAGAGAGAGAGATCGAATGATATGAACATATGAAATGCTATATAATGCTAAGTACTCTGAAAAATCAGGTTATAGACATCTCAAATTGGGCACCCAAAATCAGCAGATAGTTAATCTCTCTAAACCTCAGCTCCCCATATATAAAATGGGAATAATACTACCCCCTCATCTCACAAAGGTGTTGTGAAAATAAATTCATTAATGTCTGTGAAGCACTCAAATGCTAGAGTGATAAGTGCCTTGAAAAATCCATGAGGAAATGAATAATTCTGTAGTCAGAACAAAGTTTGAATAATGCCCAGTAAATAAGGAACATGGAACAATGATGAGAAAATAAAATATTCAAATGCTGCTCGTTAACTGAGTACCATCCATCCTGCACACTGAAAGAGGCAGTGCTCATGTGGAAAAAAAAATTGATCATGTAATTAATGACTGTATCATAATGGATACACCAAAGGGAGTCAAACTAAGATTGTCTAAATTTCCTAACTTCTGAGTGATTGAGTTCACAACCTTAATGTTTGGGGGTGTGGGGGAGAGGGTGTTAAACTTAGTTGTTTCTGTAATTATAAAAAGATACTCTCCAGGGATATGGCAGAATTTTAAAACTAATTTTACTGACTACTCCTAACAATCCCTCACAATTTTACAAGAAACTTCTTTGCTTAACCATAACAAAAATCTTCCACCACTGAACATGTACTAGTTTCTTAGTGGCTGGTTACTGCCACTGGGGCTGAGCATGTTAGTTCTTTACGGCAGTTCTTCACTCATGGGCACTGGGCTGCTGAAAAAAATCTGATACAACAATTCACCTTTTGGGACAAGCAGCCTTGACTTGTTTGTTCAATTAGAATGGATTCCTAAAGAAGTGCTTAGAACGCCCCACATTAATATCACATAAATTCATTAGAATTAAACATTATTACAGAAACACCAAAGAACTTAAGAAACTGGGCCATATTTTACAGTGTTTTGCTTTTTCATTACATTTACCTCAATTAGTTCAGAAACACCTAGTGGATTCACAGTCTCTGGGGCTTCTGGTCCACCAGGCTTAGCTGCAACAGCAGCAATAGGACACCCTTGGAACCTAAAAGAGAAAAAGAGCTTCCCACCATAAGACCACAAGTCCCCTGCACTTGCAAGTAGAACATGGTAATAAAAGCTCATCTGACAATCCATATGAGGAAATGGCCTTTGACATTGATTTATCTAGTCCTGCAATAATGAATTATTGACAGCTTCTGAGAATGTACTATTATTTGTGCCTCTGAATTTACTACTGAATCTTTAACAGTTAATTTTACTTCATTGTAGTTTCTGGTCTGACTTCCCTAATAATAAGATTACAGCTTGCCTCAGAAGGCTATAGTTTAAGCAGGAGTCAAACTGGGCCAGCTTGTGGAGGGCTCAGTAAGCTGGACCTTTCTTCCTGGAGGGTTCCCATCTTGTGCTCCAGATTCTAAACTTTCGTTAAAAAAAAAAAAAAAACACAACCCTTTAACTGTCATAACTGCAAGGACAACCTTCAAAATGTGAATCAGTGTAACACAGTGCAGTGATGTCTGACTGAGTCTACAGAAACCGCGAAACCATAGTGTTGAGATTTGTCTCTACTCATATATGGGGATGTGAACTCTGAAGCCTAATGATTATAATGGAAATGTCAACAGTATTAACTATTTAACTGGTAATCAAAGCATACTAGAAAGAAGAGTTTCAGAGTAGCAGCCGTGTTAGTCTGTATTCGCAAAAAGAAAAGGAGTACTTGTGGCACCTTAGAGACTAACCAATTTATTTGAGCATAAGCTTTCGTGAGCTACAGCTCATTTCATCGGATGCATTCAGTGGAAAATACAGTGGGGAAATTTATATATATATATAGAGAACATGAAACAATGGGTGTTACCATACACACTGTAACAAGAGTGATCACTTAAGGTGAGCTATTACCAGCAGGAGAGCCGGGGGACGGGGGAGGAGAGAGAAAAACTTTTTGTAGTGATAATCAAGGTGGACCATTTCCAGCAGTTGACAAGAACGTCTTAGAAACGGGGGTGGGGGTGGGGAATAAACAAGGGGAAATAGTTTTACTTTGTGTAATGACCCATCCCCTCCCAGTCTTTATTCAAGCCCAAGTTAATTGTATCCAGTTTGCAAATTAATTCCAATTCGGCAGTCTCTCGTTGGAGTCTGTTTTTGAAGTTTTTTTGTTGAAGAATTGCAACTTTTAGGTCTGTAATCGAGTGACCAAAGAGATTGAAGTGTTCTCCGACTGGCTTTTGAATGTTATAATTCTTGACGTCTGATTTGTGTCCATTTATTCTTTTTCGCAGAGACTGTCCAGTTTGACCAATGTACATGGTAGAGGGGCATTGCTGGCACATGATGATATATATCACATTGGTAGATGTGCAGGTGAACGAGCCTCTGATAGGGTGGCTTATGTGATTAGGCCCTATGATGGTGTCCCCTGAATAGATATGTATTTGCAAATACTCACCAGCAACCACACAACAGAACCACTAACCCAGGAACCTGTCCTTGCAACAAAGCCCATTGCCAACTGTGTCCACATATCTATGCATCCGATGAAGTGAGCTGTAGCTCACGAAAGCTTGTGCTCAAATAAATTGGTTAGTCTCTAAGGTGCCACAAGTACTCCTTTTCTTTTGCAAATACAGACTAACACAGCTGCTACTCTAAAACTCTCATTACAGTGTGTATGGTAATACCCATTGTTTCATGTTCTCTATGTATATAAATCTCCCCACTGTATTTTCCACTGAATGCATCCGATGAAGTGAGCTGTAGCTCACGAAAGCTTATGCTCAAATAAATTTGTTAGTATTTAAGGTGCCACGAGTACTCCTTTTTAGAAAGAAGAGGTAAGTGGTTGTTTAACAGGCACCTTGTTTTGCCATCTCAAGTGAGAAAAGCTTAAAAGAAGATCACTAAGTCATCCAGTTCAATCCTGGAGTTTAAGACTTCCTTTTGTAACCAATTTTATTCTTTGACCCTGTAACGTATAGAGCTCTTCTTAACAGCTAAAAGAATCTGTAATATTATACCTTTTGTGAGATGCAAACTATTGGTTTATCTCATCTAATAACTCATTTTGACAATTAATTTTTTTTAAAACTTCTGAAAGGAACCAAAATTAAAACCTGCCTGCCTAAGGACTAGGGCCTTTAATAGGCCAGAGTCTTTTTAAAAAGCCAAAACAACCCCCACACAGTCACAATGGCCAGTAAAATATGATAAAAGCAGAAGAGCAGGAAAAACCTTCACATACTGGAAGTGTTCAGTTCTTATAAATACTCAATTACTGTACAATTGAGACAGGTCACAAAATCAGAGTGAATGGGATCCCTTTTGCTCTCCTCCTCTCCCAACTTAAACTTTTAGATTTTCATCTCAAAAGGCAAGAACTAGGGGGGAAAAGACAGCTCACTGATACAGAGAGAACGATCACTAAATGTGCTCCCTCTGCAGAAGTCATCAAACACTAATCCAGTATACAAGGTACTTTCTCTGTTTATGTGCCATACGCCTGAGGCTCCCAGGGACAAAGGATGATCAAATTATGCACCGAGAATTCCAGCCATTAACCATAAAGCTTTTGGAAATTCAGTTATTTTTATCCAAACACTTTTGGGCAATAAACAAATTAATGCTGAACCAGGTGTCTCATTCTTTCCACAAGAACACCATGTAACATAAGCTAGAGGCGTCACATGCTGCTTTTAGAAATACATTCAAATATAAGGAGACCCTATTAGAACTACTTTACTCCACCACAAATAACGTATTGCAAGTGGTGTCTTAGTCTCCACCAAACAAAGAGAAAAGCTAGTGCGGACAAGGAACCTAGACAAAAACACAACACTAATTTTGATTTCTGGTGTGAAATATTTTTGCTTTGATTGATTTTAGGTGCCAATCTGCAGAACGGTCAACTGTAAATGAGGCCAAATTCTGAAAGCACCAAACCTGCAGAAGGATGACAGAGCTATTCTTACCATCCCTCTTCTCTTTCTCCATTGCACTGAAGTCATATGGCAGCAGCTGTAATCTGTTGTTGTCAGGGTCTATAGCACTGTCCCCTCTATAGTTGCAACCTTACTAGCAACCACACTTTATATTTGGTTGTTGATACAGGGCTTTACCCATAGCATGGACAGAACCACTATTTTAGTAACTGAGGTTTCCCCCAGTAACTATAGATGAGTGTGTGAGGTAGAAGGCAGGCTGCCAAATGATCTCAGTGGTGTCCCATAAGTAAGAGTCATTTGGAAATGCAAAACCAGCTTAAATTGTCTGTGTTTGATAGCACAGAGTTCATGATGGGAAAGAGGCTGTCAGGAAATAAAGTATGTCTGCTGCACAGTGGGGCTGGCACTTTAGGACAAGCCCAGGTCAGCAATGCTTTTAAAAATTCACAAACAACAGATCTGATGTCCGAATGCTGAATCTTTTATGGGTGGGAAAGACAACAGACATCTGATATACGAGCATCCCTGGGATCTGAAGTTCAAATGACTTCAACTAAAACATTATGAAAGACCATCTATCTCCATGGAGAACCAGAGCAGTTCAGATCAGCTGAGAGGACCTTTTCTTAAATAGCAAGGGGGTGGAGACAGAGCATCTGCAGGTAAGAGGTTTCACTCTAGAACTCAGTTCCCCCTTAGTTTGATAATATCAGCCAACTTTCAGGGTATGCTCTGCAAGGCCTATTTGTGTTCCCCAGCTCTTAAGAAAGGATTGTGTTCAGAGGGTATATGTGCGCTCAGTGCAGAGAAGAACCCATGAGAAGACACTCTAGTTTCCTTCCAATATATTTATAATTTTAGCTTTCTGAATATAGGTATGACCACAACCAAACTCCACAGACAATTAGGTGTTGATCCCCATACAATAGGTCACTATAAAAGTATTTTTTCCTCTTTATTTGCAGTATGTTCTCAAACTTTAACCTATGACCAGAGTGCCATGCAGGAGTAATGATCTCCATTCAGGCAAAATAAAATGAACCTCTATTTTGCCATTTTGCTAGCCTTTGACTAGTTTGCAAAGATGAGTTTCAGAGTAACAGCCGGGTTAATCTGTATTCGCAAAAAGAAAAGGAGTACTTGTGGCACCTTAGAGACTAACCAATTTATTTGAGCATAAGCTTTCGTGAGCTACAGCTCACTTCATCGGATGCATACTGTGGAAAGTGTAGAAGATCTTTTTATATACACACAAAGCATGAAAAAATACCTCCTCCCACCCCACTCTCCTGCTATCTTTAGATAAGCTATTACCAGCAGGAGAGTGGGATGGGAGGAGGTATTTTTTCATGCTTTGTGTGTATATAAAAAGATCTTCTACACATTCCACAGTATGCATCCGATGAAGTGAGCTGTAGCTCACGAAAGCTTATGCTCAAATAAATTGGTTAGTCTCTAAGGTGCCACAAGTACTCCTTTTCTTTTTGCAAAGATGAACGATTATAAATCATTACTTTCTCAAAATTTAACTTATTTGTACCAAATAGAACTGTTTCTCCGATAAGAAATATGTAAAAATTGAAATATTATTTTCATTTCTGTTTCAAGATAAGAGATGTGCAGTGGGTCAACCTTTCCAGCAAGTAAATAAAATTGTAGAAAAACTATGAGATAAAATTAAACCTTTATGTTTAAGTTGTTCATTTTTGCAGTCTGATGGCCACTTCAGCTGTGAATAACAAATCTGAATTCTTATGGAACAGCCATGTAAGTGTGATCATTTTATCTGATGAATGAATTTTATTAACTAAAAGGCACAGCTAAAAAAAACCTCATATATATATTTGGTGTGATAGAGATGGGGATTTAAAAAGTTTAAGCAATCTCAGACCAAGTTACAGGTATCTGCACTCATAAAAAGTAATAAAAATGGAGAGTTTCTCAATCTACCTGACAGGAGAAAACAAGTTGCTTTATATTCGTTGGCTCTCCATCAACAACTATGAAGGAGAGTCACAAGTTGCAGAATTTTGTCTCTGTACTATGTACACAAGAGGAAACTTCACTCTCGTGAACTCTATGCTGTACTGATCAAAAGGAAACAGACTAAAGAACAGAGAAGTTGATAAAAAGTAAGATTTTCAGATTGTTCAGCTG
This sequence comes from Lepidochelys olivacea, assembly GCF_965140295.1. Lineage (NCBI taxonomy): Eukaryota > Metazoa > Chordata > Testudines > Cheloniidae > Lepidochelys > Lepidochelys olivacea. Next base: position 23,460,808 of record NC_140417.1, on the reverse strand, counting down.
CACGGGGCCACTAATCTGCCATTAAAAATAACTTAAATATGAGGTGACTTACACAACGAAGCTCCACTGGCTCCTCTAGCACTGGTAAAATCCTTACCTTCAAATGCCCACTCTACTTCTGCTCTTACGCCTGCCGTTGGGAACAAATGTGATTTAGCAGCTAGGTAAGTATAAGTCAGAATTCTTTCCACAGCATGACCCTGGACAAAACACTTCACCCATCTGTACTTCAATTTCCTAATCTATAAAAAGGAGATAGTATCTTGCAGCCTTACCCCTAGGGGAGTTGAGAGGCTGCACTTGTATTCGAGGATCTCAAAACACTCAACACACGTTACTTAATTCAAAAGTATTATTTTTATTGTACCAAACTGACAATCCCAATCTCAAATGCATCTTCCATATTCTCAATTAAGCCATCCATCACACTGTTCTTTTCCCATTAAGACCAATCACACTTCTCACCTTCAATTCAGGAAAAACCCTAATTTTTCCTCCCTCTCTCTGCAGCTGACAAGATTCCCGGATTGCAGGAAGTGTTACAACCCCATAAACCAAAGGGCAGATTTTTTTTTTTTTTTTTTAAACCAGGAGATTTCACTTCTGTTGTTTCATCTGAGCTGAATTCGAAGGGAGCCTTTAAATTGATTAAGTATCTTAATTCTGGTTTGCTTCTCACAGCACTACACTGAAGCTGACTCTACAATTAAAATTTAGAGCAAGGTAGCTTATAGTGCCCAGGGGTGTGAAAAATCCACACATCTGAACAATGTAGTTATGCCGACCTGACCCCATTGTAGATGCAGCTAGGTCAACAGATGAATGCGTCCATCAAAGTATCTACCATCACTCAAAGGCACCATTGCCAACTTTCACGTGGTAAATAAGCACCCTGACTTTAACAACAAGCCAAAAATCAAGCTAATCCCATTTCAAAATAAGGCCAAAACAAGCCAATCTCTAAGAACCCCAACACTCTATGTGACTAGATCCCCCCAGCGTGCAGTCTGGGACTGTGGGTGGGCCCGCTGTGCACCCCTGGCTCTCTCCCCACCTTACCTATGACTTGCTGGGAGCCGATAAAAAAAAAGATGCAACAACCCACAACCGACAACAAGCTACAAGGCAAAAACTAGCCAACAAGCAACACGCAAGCCAATTAAGCCAAAAACAAGCCCAATTTCTGAGCTTTTTTTCCGGGTTTGGCACGTCTGCTCAAAGGTTGTGTTCCTACAGCAACAGAAAAATCCTTTTTGTCCTAGTAGTCTGAGGGTATGTCTACATTGCCCATGTTACAGCGCAGATGCAACAGCACTGTGACATGGGCAGTGTAGTCATGCTTTATTGTCGGGGGAGAGCTCTCCCGGTGATAAAAAAAATAACCACCCCAAATGGGCACAGCTCCCAGAGATAAAGTGCTGTCTATACAGGCACTTTTCAGCGCTAAAACTTTTGCCGCTCAGGGAGATGGTTTTTTCACACCCTTGAACAACTAAAGTTTTAGCACTGAAAATGGCAGTGTAGACTCAGCCTAAATCTACACTATGGGGTTAGGCCAGCATAACTACAGCACCTTAGCTATGCTTCTATAGTCCCCTTATTGTTGACATGGCCTTAGGAACAAAGCAGCCACCATGAGACCCTTAATGACTACAGTGAGCAGCTGGAGCACACAGCAGGGGAGTGCAGCAAATTAACACAAAAGAATAGCACAGAACTCACAAAGTTCTTGTCTACACTGAGAAACTGAGGTGTGTCAACTAACATACGTCAAATGGCACATTTTAAAACACCACTTAGCACCTAGTGTAGATAGAAACAGTTGTATTTAAAAATATGTCAACTAGCTATGATCAGTGCTAGCCACTTGAGCAACTACCCTCTGGAGTTGTCTCAAACTGGGCACCAAAAATCACAGCAACCGAAAGTCACTTTTAAAAATCTTGCTCAGGGATCAGATACAAAATTTAAGACAGGGTTTGAATTTCTTGGGGGTTGGGGGGGAAGGGGGAGTAAGGAGGGAGGAGGGGAACACACCTTTACCCCTTTCTATGCATCCGTACATAGATCTCTTTATGCCAGTGTCTGGTCTAACCAAGGTGTATGTGAAAGCATCTCTGAGAGGTAGGTAGGTGTACAAAAAGCTTTGTTACATTAGAAGAACATCTTTGGTAACTTACTTTGTATTTTCCAGAGTCTTCTGCATTTTCTTCGTCATCTTCTCAATGGCAGCTTGTCTCTTTCCCTCTGGAAGAAGGTCTATTTTGTTCAGAACCACCACCATCTTCTGGCAGGCAATTTGCCCAATCACCAAGCACTCTGCTGACTGAGTCTGCATCCCTTTTGTCACGTCTATTACAAGCATCATCAAATCAATAATCTGGGCACCTGGAAGAAAAGTCAATGTCGGTATCATACCTGTATGAAAGAGTTAGAGACCCTCTTTCTAAAGTGTGTTTCTGTAAACACTGTCCATAATGTGTATACACTCACACAAATAAAACATGAAGCCAAGGTGAAAAGCCAAAGCATGTTTATGGTCAATGCCATTTGAAAACTCAAGGAATTGCAAGATACAGTAGAATTACACAAAGAAATCCAAAGTTGTTAGAATAAAAAGTTACCTTTTGTACTATAGTGACAGTCTCACATTAAGGACTTGGGCAATATATTTGTTATAGAACTGATCTTTACTGTAGCACAGACATAAGACACACATCTCAACTAATTCAGTAACACACTGTAAACAGACATTAATATGCTACAATGAGATCATATATACACTGTTTACACTGGGTCACACACCACAGTGAGGGCAACAGGGTTAGACATTTCATGCTGCTGCAAAGGTAAACAGATTTTACTGCAGGAGTATAATACTGAGTCTTTATTAGATCTTTCCATAATTACTAACATGATTATTTCTCAGTATCCTCTTTTGATTGTAATCTATGTTTCATTATTTGTTTGAAGACAAAACCAAAGAGCTGAAACTCTCTTTGCAGAGCTATATTAACATTTTTAAGGATGCTGTTACATAAAGAAGAAAATGAAGTCACAATGTTTTTACTGTGATTCTTATGGAGCCTAGACCAAAGTAGTAAAATGAAGTTTAAACGTCACAGAACAAAACCACTGAGGAAAGAAATGTTTCATGCTCCTAAGTGTGCTCAAACAAATGGAAAGTTCAGAAATACTTGACAGTATTCATTTAAAAGTGCAGAAAAATATATCTGCCACCTTCCCCTCATGACATCTTTAAAGGTTTGAAATAAAAATACTGGCTTGGGACATTTAAAAAGTGATATCAAGGGAGCTGCATGTGTGCTCAGAACCTTTGAAAATCAAACCACTTTTATTTAAGTATGGATTTAGAAGCCTAACTTTAAGCACCAAGGTTTGAAATTTTGGTCAAAATCTATAAAATGAGCAAAAGGTTCAATGCAAGTGTGAAGGGAGAACACCAGCAAATAAACCAGTGAAAATATTCTATCAGTGATGGCCAAAAACTATTACAACTGTAACAAGGATAAACTGGGATCCTTCAAATAGGTTAATTTTCCCTTTTCAAGATCTCCTTTGGAACTTTATGGAGCAACATTCTGGGAAGCATCAGCCAAAAGAGGAATGTGCAAGATTCACTGTAAGAACAGAAGAGAATGAAAAGATGATGAAGAATTGCATCTACCTTACTACTAAGGTGAAGAAATAACCCCTGCTGGAACAGTAATCTTGTTCGTTCCCTCTTCCACGTGCTGACGTTAACAGTTTTGTGTTTGGATGTTAAGCAGCAAAAAAGGAGAGGAGGGGAAGATGAAAGAGTTACACGATTTGACAAAGATTATGGTTACATAGTTTTCGGTGCTCTATGGTAACACTGGCTAATAGTTTTTGACTGGTGTGCAGGAATATCTGCATTAACAGGATACTTCAGAACAAGAGGGAGATTTAGGAAACATTCTGCCCTTCAATTAGCGAGCTGAGCTTTGTCCTCTTCTGCCGGCATCCAAAACTTGGCATAGAAGGAAGTGCTTTTCCAAGAATACCAACGTTCAAACCGCCAAATGGTCATTTTAATCAATTCTAAATACATTAAAACAAGTTTTTCAAGTCACTTGATTTATATACTTTTCTGATGTTGAGGGAATTGACTAAACACCACAGTATATTGTCATTCTGCCTTGAATTAAAGCATGTACAGTATGTGCACTTCAGATCTCTGCAACAGCTGAACAAATACAGGCAGATTTCCCACATCCCTACTCCTTCACTGAGAGGAATATAATTCACTTTGAGTCTAAATTTATCTAGAGTTCTCGTGGCCTCATTTTTCCTCCAATTTTTATTAGTAGTAGTATCACAAGTTCTAAATATCATTAAGTGAAGATTCCCATTATTGACTAAACTGGTTTTCAGATAAGGTTCTGACGGCTGGACTGCTCTGGACCATACTACGCACACATTCAGGACCCTTCTATCTCTTTCCTGCTAGGATATCGATACACATAACTGACCGTCAAGCAGACAAAGATGTGCATCAATGCCACTCACATACTCAGAAGCTGTTTCAGAGGAGCATGTTGTAAATGAAGCACTAGAAAGCCATGTGCAACAGACCTTAATATAGCAAAGCTCAATCTAAAAAGGTAAAGGTCTAAAGCTGAACTAGTAGAGAGTTGCAGTGATCTACAAAACGTCTTTCAAGAATAACAAAATGCTAAAAGAAACTAATGTGACAAATCTAGCATCATTATTTACAGTACCCAGGATTCCAGTTTCTAGTGTTTCTAATATTTTCCTGAAACTTTTGTTACGAATAAGAAATTGACAAAATTGTTCCTTTTCTCTCTCCTCCTCTCACCCACACTTTTTTGCTTAATTTTCATCATAAGCCATCACATGGAAACAGACAGCCTTGTTTGTAATTCCCATGAACTCAGGATAGGAAATCATTCTGAGAGTGGATTTCATGGGTGAGTGAGTGGGTGGGAATTGCAGCAGCAAAAGTTAACAGTTATAAATGACTACTTTCAACCTATCAAAGCTTTTCATCTTGTAATACTGCATGAAGACCCCTTTTAAGCTACAGCAGGATCATTATCATAGCAGTGTAGTTAGCACAGCATTTTCTCATGCAGTATCTTAATCATTTAAAAAATGGTATGAGGCAAGCTTAGCGTATGTGATCCCTCCAAATGCATTTTCTGGTTTTGTTATTGCAGAAATTGTTTTACTCCTTTAAGCAGTTTTTAATTACAGTATAAAATAGCATTAAACTGCATTTTTGAGGGAACAGGAGGGGGCTTGGAGGCACTAAACTCCATGCCAAAATGGCTTAAATCTAACAATAAGAAAAAGTGTGCAGATAGTTCTGAATGTGAACAAGTGTCAGTACTTTAAGCAAGGTAAAAATATTTTAAATTAGTTAATATTTGACAATTAAAAACACTAGTTCTAAGCACACACAGCAGGGGGAGGTTGGTTTGTTTTTACAACTGTAATGAAAGGATGTTTTGTACGAAGCTTTATTGCACACATACTCTTCCTACATTGCTGATACCTGTTCGAATGAATGTGAATGAACCATTAACCTTAACTTCTTGGCTGATTTTAACATTATTAGCTATAATTATATTTAAGACATATAACCATTAACGTAATGATGGTTGCACAGTATGCTTTAGCTCACCCTCTTCCAACTAATTACTATGACAAGGTAAATATGGGTCTCTAGAGACACTCTAGGCCAAATTTTGATCTCAGTTAGTCCAGATTTAAACCAGGGTAACTGAGATCAGAATCTTGCCTTTGAGAACAGCGGCTAATTTGACACCATATGTTCTACAATATCTAAGCCCACTGACAAAAGATAAAGATTGCACTGCAGCCTTCATGTGCAGTGTATATACAAATGTTAATTTATGTTGTAACCCTAATGACATTTTATTGCAGTTTATTTCAATAACTTTAAGTAAACATTACATATGCCACTAATTGTGATATTTATCTATTAGCTAATTATTAATATTAATAAAATTAATCTATTAGCACCTCCAGACAATTTTTTTTAACATATGAAACCCTTAAAATGTAAGACTCACTAGAGTTTCTGTTGCGGTTTATTTAAGAAACCAAAAGCAGCACCACAGTCAAAATATGAAATTATGAAATAAAAATAATTGCATCAAATATAAACCAACAACTTTCATGGGAACGAGTAAGAACATTAAATATGTAAAGGTTGGCCAGATGACAGCTGAAGGGTGTAAACACCAAGGTACAAGAAGAATTGTTTCGGCTGACTATTGCGAAACACCAAAATGTTAAATTCATTAGGTCCCTGTTGCATAATCTTTGCATCACAGAAGGTCCAAAGGCCACTAACCAGGTCCAAAGGCCAAACCTGTATACAATATTTTTATATAAGATTTTAATCAGAGATAAATGCACACAATTTTTTTCTGTTTGTTTAGAGAATGCTGTACGTATAAACAGAACTTTAACCTCTTGATATCTGGCTTTATCCTGGAGGTGGCCACAACAAAGCTCTTTGGGACAGGAACTGTCTTTTCATCGCATACATGAGCAGCACCTAGCACAATGCAGCCCTGATTGGGATGCCTAGACACTACAACAATACAAATAACAAAACATTAATAATAATGAAATGATTAACAAGAGCAGTCCAGATTAGGGAAGCAGGTGCAGAATGTCTACCAGGAACAACTTAAAGGCAAAGAGAAGACAGAGAGAGAGAGAAAGAAGAGGGACAAGTGAATAACCCAAGGAGACAGCTCATATAGGGCATCCAAGAAATGACGTATTGATCCAAGACTTCCTGACAAAAATATAATTATACACACACGGTAAAAATGTGTTAGTCTCATTATACTGTAAGCTCTCTGGAGCAGGGACCTTGCCTCCTCTATGTTCTATACAGTGCTTAGCATGCTGACTGGGCTCAATTAATAAAATAAACAATGTTATATAATAATAGTAATAATGTATAAGAGAAGGTATCCCGTGAACAAAGGACAGTTCACACATTTTGGGAGAGTACCTAGATAGAATGGCAAGCATCAACATCTTCATTGCAATCATGGAATAAAGGTGAAGATGAACAGGGCTCCAACATACTTATTTAGACTGCAGACTCCTCAAGGCATTGACCATATCTTCACATGTCTTTGTGTAGTCCTTAACACAACATGGTTCCTAAGGCTGATGGGCCCATTGGGCACTATCATATTATAACTAAAGAAATAATAAACAAACAACAACAACAACAGTAGTTTTCCAATTTTCCCCACCCTTTGGATGACTTCAAAAGGGACAGATCTTCTCACTGACCCACCTCTCTTCTCTATTCCCTAGTGCTCCTCTGCTTAATTCTCAAATTGGTTTCATTCTGTGGAAGGGCTACTTATACCACTTGCAATCCGTGGATCATAAATGTAGAGCTACTGGAGTAGAGTAATCTGGAAAAGTCAGCTAAGATGCACAGGAGGTGAATATAACAGCCAGACTTCTCATGAAAATCAGAAGCTCACTTGGAGCAAAAATGGCAAAGCTGCATATACTGGAAAGAGGCAATCTCACTGAATTTCAGTATTGCTTTAAAAATATCTTACAGGTAAGAAAGGAGATGTTAGAAACTAACAGCCTCATATTTACAGGTTAAATGGTCTTCAAAACACCAAGCAACCGACTCACTACAATGTTGTATTTCAGTCAACAAAAAGAACTGAAACATGTCTGTGTTATTTTCCTCTGTATCTCAGGACTTCAGGAATAGGGAAAGCACAAGTAAGGATGAACCTATATAAATGTACTACTATGTATAGAATCTCACTTGAAGAAAGCTTTTAATTCAGGTATTGAGAACATTATCACTGCAATAGCTCAGACGTTTGAGCATTGGCCTGCTAAACCCAGGGTTGTGAGTTCAATCCTTGAGGGGGCCATTTAGGGATCTGGGGTAAAAATTGGGGATTGGTCTTGCTTTGAGCAGGGGGTTGGACTAGATGAGGTCCCTTCCACCCTGATATTCTATGATACAGCAGTATGGACATCAAAAACAATTACAGGAATAAACAAGGTGATGATATCTCACGCAAAACCAGGGTGGACAAAAATCTATTTTTTTTAAATAAAAAAAAATCGGATTTTTTTTTATTTAAATCGGATTTTTTTAATAAAATGCTTTTTGAGGAAAAACCTATCTAAAGATAGTTTTAATTAAGATACATTATAGCTCAAAGATATCTCATCATGGAATAGGGATTATAAATTCTAATTCTATAGTATGAGACAATATAGTCATGTACTGTTTAAGAAAAGTTTTGTAAATGAGTTCCAGTAGTTCATGGATTAGGGACCCAATCTTATGGAGTTCCATGGGCTACTGTATAGATTATTTAGGTTAATCTTTCTATCTACCCAATGGGACTCAGTGCTCAGTCTAGAAGATACCATCAGAGATACTTAGTTTTGCAGTTCTCAAACTGTGGATTTGGGTCTTCAGAGACAACATGCTTGTTAACAGCAAAAATGTTTTTAAATAAATAAATATCTAGAGGTAAGAAATAACAGACCTCAACCCTACAGTCCCTCTGCAAATTTGTGTACACAGAGTCAATCCCTTACCTCTCTCTAAAAGTGTAAAGTTTCAAAAAGTTCAATGAATAGAAGATTGTTGGGGGTGGAATAGATCTGGACAAGGAGTAAAAGTCTGGAGATAAACGTGAGAAGGGAGGGTCAGGCAGCAGAAACAAAAGTGAAACTGTTTGAGTAGCATATTCCAGAAGTCTTGAGGTCTTTCTGAGAGTAGCCTTCATTGATTTGAGATCTACCATACCATTCTCTCACCAGAAGGGAAAACCTATAATGGCAGCAGGCTGTAAAAGAGACCCAGTTTGGGAATAAGAACCATTCAAGAAATATATGTTTGCTGATGATGTTTTAAAGAAAGTCATACCAGTGAACTGCTGGAAATCAATTAAGCACTTGGATTCAGAGACTGTTGAAGTGATAATCTGACTTTTAACAGCAGTAACTTCTTCTGTCGGCGTAGAAAGAATATTTTCTTCCTTTGGACTAATTCATTCCAAATTGAGAAATCATTTGGGACCTGAAAAAAACAGGAAAGCTTCTTTTTCTTTTCCAGATTATGAACAAACAGGAATATGAAGGTGAAGATCACTGAGTTAGCTGCAGAAGCCAGTATTTTAAATTTCTCACGTTGACCTGGTGACACAGTCAATTTAATTTTTGTTTTTTTAAAAAATATATTTCATTTAACTATTTTAATTAAAAACAATTTTAACAAAAACAAACCTGATTTTAAAAATCTTGAATGTTTAAATTCAAAAATTCATATGCTTGTTTTGTTAAAATATTATATGTTTGCTGTTGAAGAAAAAAAAAATCCAGAATACATAACGTTGTTGTTTTAGTTAAATAAAACAATTTAAATGTCTGTCTGGTGATGTTCTCCTCCTAATACAGCATGGCAAGAATATCCTCCAAATATTTCTGATTAATACGTTGAACTGGAGATAGTTCACCAACCAGTGACTTCATAAATATCTGCTTCAATTACCTTTGGTCAATGAAATAACCAAACAATCATTCATTTTCTGATATAGCTGTAAAACTAATCTGAAAAGTTTTCAGAATAAATCACTTTAAAATGAATAGTGTGTACCTTCTAAAAATGAAACCTACATCTTTCTCTGAGTTGTGAAGAATATGTATTAAGGTTATAACAACAAACAAGAATGCACTTTTATGTAGAAATCCTTGATTAAATGAGTCTTCCTTAATTCAATTTGATTTAAACCAAATCCAACCTGCCCAAAACCTGCATCATTTTTTGAGAGAACATCTTCCACAGGCTCTGTGGGGAAAAGGAATAAAGAGTAGCTGAACTGTTTTCGTTTTTCAGAGGATATTGTCGTACATAGAGAAGTGATCTAAAAGAGAGGAGAGTTCTTCAGAACCACATACGAAGGCCAATGGTACTTGAAATTAATCTGAATGAAGCTGATACATGCAGAAGACCAAGACACATATATGGAAGCAGCAGTGACTATTACATCCATACTGAGGGAATCAATTATAAAATTAAGCCGAGGAAATCAAGAGATCCCCTCCAGAACAAGTACGCAGCCTTCCATTTACTGTTTCATCCATTACTTTCTGAAAGAAATGTTGAAGCACATTCAGAAAGAATATCAAAAAGGCTTCCTGAAGTAATTTCCCACTTAGCCTGAAAATGGTAAATCAACTATGAGAGTGTATCCTTCTGGTGATGACACACTGCTCAAAGACACGGCCCTCTAATAAGAGAAATTAAATAGAAGCTAGTTGTCACCTAAAGACATACGGGGGCGGGAGGAGGGTTGACGAAAGATGGGAATTATATTGCAAGATAAGAAACAACAAACGAGAACAATAAAATAAAGCAACAGACATTTACTAAGTCAGAAAAAATAACTGACAATGAAGATAACTAGTGAAAAAAGTCTCTGTGATGACAGCCAGAGATAAGAAAAAGCAACTAGGCTAGCAACAAAGTATCAGAGAAGAAAAAATAGTAAAACGGTGTAAGCTAAATTTGGAGGCAGCAGCATTCATCCATAATCAGCAGATTGACAGGAGATCAGCTATTTAAAGATGCTCTTAAAATGAGGACTTTAGTTAGGGATACACATTATCTGATTCCTACTTTAAAAACCCAAATCCAAGACATCCCTAGCAAAGTAAAGTTACTTTAGAACTTTGGGGAAACCTGAATAGCTGGCAAAAAAAAGTAATAATTTATTATTGCCATTACTTGGAGCTTGTAGAATGAGCACTTAGCCAAAGATATCAGCCAGGGAGACCCTGAAGCCAGCAGTGTGTGTCCAGTCAACTAGCGACCAGATATTAGAGTGGACTCCACAAGTCAGCAGAGACCTTTATCTAATAACTTGATTTATTTGTGCATCCCACACATTACCCAAGCTAAGACTCTTATCTGTCTAGTTCTTATATCTTGCCCATCATGATAGTATTTTAATGCCTCACCAGAAAGACATCCTCATGATGACCTATAGGCAGCAGCATTACTTGGTAAACCACAATAAAATTTCCACTAGCTGAGCTGGTAGGAGATGTGCTTAGCCCATATAAGACAGAAGCAACTCTGTGTCACGTATGTCTCTTAACGGGACAATGTCAAGGTTAGTAAGCCAAATATATGACCTACTTTAAAAATGACATTGTCTCCAAAAAAACCTCATTGTGTTTTTTTAGATTTTTTTAAAAAAAATAGTGATCTTAAAAACCAAATTGAATTTCTCTCTTCCAGTTCCTCTATTAATTTATTTTGTTTATTGTCATTTCTTTGGATGTATAGTATGAATAAAAAGGAAATCCCATTTAGGGTTCTAAGCACAAGAGACCAGAAAAGAAACAGAATTAAATAGTAATTTAACCCAGCAGCCAGGAGAATCCACCCCCAATAAAACACATTTTCAAACTCATTAAGTTTTAAAATAATACACTGGACTTGATTCCAACCCTACTATAACAAAACAATGTGTTGTTGATTTTTTGTACTGTAGTTTAAAGAAAGTGGAAGGCTGAAGGCTAGTCCCTACAACTGCTATATGCTGGTGTCTTGCATTCCTAGGCAAAGGTGCTAGAGCAGAAATAAAACTAAATTTCTTAAATACACATTTGTTGTAGAATGCTGCTAAGATCCAGTCTATTGTAAAAATACTCTGTTATGTGCACACAACACATGGATCAGTCTTTATGACTTCTATTGCAGTACAGAGGGAACAGCCCATCTCTCACAAGAAGCAAATCCATCCAGGTCTTGACCACATATGCTGTTATGGATCTCCATATAAACCACGGGTACTCAAACTCGGGGTCGGGACCCCTCAGGGGGTCGCAAGGTTATTTCATGGAGGGTCACAAGCAGTCAGCCTCCACCCCAAAGCCTGCTTTGCCTCCAGCATTTATAATGGTGTTAAATATATAAACAAGTGTTTTTAATTTTTAAAGGGGGGGGTCGCACTCAGAGGCTTCCTATGTGAAAGGGGTCACCAGTACAATAGTTTGAGAACCACGGATATAAACAAACTCACAGATTAAGGCTCTGCTCATACAGTTTGTTGCATGTTGATGGTCCATGCTCAAAGACCTCAGTGAAATCAATGGGGTTCTGTAAAGACGCAGCTGTTCACCCATGCACAACTAATTGTGGGATCAGGACCTAAAAAAGTCAATTCTCTCCACTGCATGTCAGTTGTATGTCATTCTAAATAGGGTAACAAGGACAGGGTTATGTCTAGAAAAATCATTTAGGCCAGGGGTTTTCAAACTGGGGGTTGGGACCCCTCAGGGGGTCGCGAGGTTACTACATGCAGGGTCATGAGTTGTCAGCCTCCACCCCAAACCCCGCTTCACTGCCACCATTGAAATGGTGTTAAATATATTTTAAAGTGTTTTTAATTTATAAGGGGGTCACACTCGGAGACCTGCTATGTGAAAGGAGTCACCAGTACAAAAGTTTGAGAACCACTGATTTAGGCCTCTCTTTTTAACGTCTCAATTCCAAGAGTTGATTACCATTTTATTACATACAGAGTACACATTTTTAGAACAACTGGATTATAAAAACTCTACACACTAATCTGACTTGCAATTTTAGTATGGGTGAAAAGGGTGAACCAAAAAGTATTTCCAGCTACTAATTGGGAGAATCTGAGCTATTTTTTTTTCAAATGGGTGAAAAACAAGAAAATTAGAGGTTTATTTTATTTTATTTTGGCAGGCAGCAACTTAATATGGCGCCAAATCAGATTTTTGCTACAATCACTATCAATGTAAAGCTGCAGATCACTTGGCCACAAACATAGTAAAAATGTCACTAATCTGCACTAATCTCCTGGGGAGGGAGAAAAAAGGAAAAAGGCCTGGGTCCGAGTATGAACCAGTGAAGAGATTTTGCATGCCACTTGAGCACAGAGCATAAGTATGGATTCTGACTCCTTGCTTCTTTAAGTTACTGTGTCCTTTTTTCTGTTTGTGGTAATCTTTTTAGCTGACTTTGCGCAAACAGTACAACTCCTGTTCACAGGCAGCGAAAGGAAGCAGAAATGCCAAAATAAAATAATTGTAGGCCATGGGCTATAATTTGATTTCATGCTTACAAGGAAATGAAAGCGGACTTCCTTAAACATATTTTTTTAAATATGCTTTTTACCATGTTAGGATTTCCTCTAGCACAGAAGAGAAAATGGGATTGCAGAAAATGTGCCGTTCTCAAGTATCATTGCTACTCAGGGGCAAAGCTCTGTTTTAATGTGCACTTCCCATTCTGTGGAAGAGGAAATTCTTCAATTAATAAACCGGGTGGACTGAGGCGAGTTTTTAAGGTTTAATCAATTTCATCTGCACTTAGAATAAAAAGACTGACTATTCTACTATATTTTCTCCCCTTTTCAAAAAATAATAAAATGAATGTTTTATTTTAAATTCTTTGAGGTTAGTATCTCCTGTTTCAGGAAATATTGTCTATTTCATGCAGCGAGTATGAAACTTCCCCCTCTCACCAACCAACCCTCATTTTTCTTTGTTAAGAATCCTTATTCAAAAAAACACTCAATGATTCTCTGTTTTCATATACAGTAACACCTGGGGAGATGCTATGAGTTATACAGGATTTTGGTAGGTACCTTGGGGGGAGGTAGTGGGGTTAGTGAGGAAGATGTTTTGCAGGATATGGAATCTTTCAGAAGCCAATGTTAAAGGGAGGGGGGACTGGAGTGCATGAATTACTCATGAAGAAACCCTCTGTAAAGCAATTCAAATCATGTACCAAAACGGATACCAGAGCTTTGGTTAGACAACACTTTGAAAAGTACAGGAACTCTCACTAAAGTTCAAGGATCCCACCACTGTTTTCCAGGGATGCCAGTCCAGATGGTTTACCAGCTGGAAGTCATGAACAGGGAACTGCATGAGAGCCTTGCACTCAGAAATTGATTTATATGATGTTTCTAGGTACCCAGGGACAGCTCAACTTTGCAAAACGTATGGTCACATTGCCAATACATCGAAGGATGCCCCAAATTTCTCTAAAGATGTATTAAAACTTACAAAATATAATACAATCATCCTTGATCAACAGAGATTGCTTGTTGCCTGAATTTACCACCAATAAAAACTTGTGGTTGGATAAGCTCTTTCCTAACCCAACAACTATAAAGAGAGGGCAGTAGAAGCCCTCGCACTTCCAGGGAATCCACATCTGATCCACCAAATAGAGTTCTGTCCTTCGGTTACCCATCCATGTTCCTGGATTACTCTGGCACCAGTTCCCATCCTCCTGTTCTATGTAGAGAGCTTTCCAGAAGCCAATGCACATCAGAAATAGGTGTAACAAAGGGTGTAGTTGCTACAACCAAAGAGAATTTTAAGAAAAGAGCTGGTGGCCAGAGATGGGAGAATCTGTTCATAGGTGGTGAGAGCGCTAGCCAGAGCTCTTCATATATTATTTTGCAGAAGGCTTCACAAAACAAAACCAAGACCTGGCACATATTTGAGGGCTTGCGGGCTGTACAATGTGCACCTCTGCTCTAAAGACAAAAATAGAGACTAATGTGGGACCCTTTGTGAATGCGTTTTCTCTTACTATAAAGTTATCCAAAGCCCTTCTTGTTTAAACATGCACATAGTAAACGTCAGCAGCTGAAGGCAAATGGCACTGGGTAAGTTCTGGGCTTTGTACAGATGCATGTAAGGAACAGAATAGATCTCCTGAGGGCTTGCTATTGCTTTTGCAAAAGCATCTGCAGGAATTCTTAAATAACTGTATAAAGTTTTTATAAGATCATTTTTCAGTTTTGACGGCTGACTTCAAGCCTACAAAAAGAAAAGGAGTACTTGTGGCACCTTAGAAACTAAAATTTATTAGAGCATAAGCTTTCGTGAGCTACAGCTCACTTCATCGGATGCATATAGTGGAAAATACAGTGGGGAGATTTATATACACACAGAACATGAAACAATGGGTGTTACCATACACACTGTAATGAGAGTGATCACTTAAGGTGAGCTATTATTATTTTTGCAAATACAGACTAACACAGCTGCTACTCTGAAACTTGTTCAAACCTACAGTGGTCTTGTCATAGTAACTAACCTTGTAAGAGAGAGAAATTATTTTTGAAAGAGTTCAGGCCCGAAGGGTCATTTCAGGGGCACAAAAGCTATACCATCCACAACCAATCAAGAATTATAGGTATGAACCACAGAACTTTCTAAGCCAGCTTGGTCAGCACGAACTACAAAAGGTCACGTGTTTAGATCCACAGAGGAGGATTAATGTTACACTGCTCAATGTGACACCACTTGGCCAGTCAGAAGCAGCATGAACAGCACTCTAATGGGAACTCCAAAAGCGCCAAGGTGTGATGGATTTGAAGTTTTCCTTTAATAATTCACTAACACTGTATGCTGACCTGGTTATTAGCTCGTTTGCTATATGAATACATTAGTTTAGTTTAACAGGAGGGGCTGTTTGGAAAAACAAGCAGGAAAGGAAAGAACGGCTCATGATAAACACTTAATGCCAGGAAAGGAAAAGGCCCAGGAACACAAGAGAGCAAAGGAACTATATAGTTTGGTTTTAAAAGGGACTCTCTCTCAAGAGAGGGGGTAGTTTTTTGATGGAACCAGATAGACAAAGGCACCTGCTGGGGTTGACTAAAGAACTTAGGCTTGCGTAGGATACCACCAGGGAATCGTAGGCCTTTAGGTAATAGACACATATGCAGACAGTTAGTTGTTTTCAAATTCTTTCTTTAAATGCTTTGCTCCTACTGCAAAATAAACACCACTTTGGTTTTAAGAAAGCTGTCTTGTCCCCGTATACTACTGGTCACCAAATCCCAAAGGGAAGAATTGCAGGTGCTTAAACTCAGATTGACCTGTTGGGTACAAATGCTTGATACACAGGGTGCTGTAGCCGAGGGCCCATTCTAAGAGCTAGTCTGCACTAGAAGTGCTACATCTGCGCAGCTGCATCAGAGAGGCAGAAGCTATGTCGGCGGGAGAGCATCTCCCACCAACATAGCACCGGTGTAGACAGCACTTAGGTTGCTGTACCTTGTGTCTCTCGGGGGGGTGGCTTTTTCACACCCCAAGCGACATAAATTATATCAGCATAAGCAGTCGTGTAGACCTGCCCTAAGATGGGGAGAGAATTGTGGAGTTCACCATGAGATAGCTAAAGGCATGAGGCCTAACAGCTGAGAAAGTGCATTCAGAGACAAGAAGGGGGAGAGACATGAAGCTAGTCCTGTAACCATGATATGAAGCTTTAAAATTAAACCTTAGACTTAATCTCTCTATTCACATTACTTTAGAACAGCAGTTCTCAAACTCTGGGTCAGGACCCCGTTTCAACAGGGTCGCCAGGGCTGGCGTTAGACTTGCTGATGCCTGGGGCTGAGGATGAAGCTGAAGCCCAAGCCCCACTGCCTAGGGCCGAAGCCTAAGGGCTTCAGGCCCCCTGCCTGGGGCTGAAACTCTTGGGATTCAGCTTTGGCCGGCTTAGGCTTCGGTTCCCCCTTCTGGAGTTGCATAATAATTTTTGTTATCAGAAGGGGGTTGCAGTACAATGAAGTTTGAGAACCCCTGCTTTAGACGCCTCAGTGATGAACAGTAGTCAAAAAAGCATTCAGAGCCCAGATAGGTAACCCAGTGATGGCGGTTAGCAAAGCTTTTAGGATTCCCAATCCTGATATCTTTTGATCAGCAAAAACAAGTGCGCATGCAAGCCTATTTAGGTACCTACAGGGCCTCTAACACCAAAGTATCCAAGTACCCTCTAAGTATTAAAAAAATATATAATGTATATTTTCCTTCTCAACCTGTATGGGCAATAGCTTATTTATTTTATAGGATTTTCTTGTTTATGTCTGTTTGCATGTGAAGAACTTATGAAGGGAAGGTAAATTGGAGAACAGAATTTTGCATTTGTAAGTAAGGTCCACCATCAATTTTAAGTCCTATAGGAGTGAGTTTCACAGTCCAGGTTCTATAGCCTGTGAGGAAGAATAAAGGAAGGAACAGGACCATAGTCAGGGCTCCAACAAAAATGCAAAACACCGTCTAGTAAGAGAAAAAAAGGTTTTTGTAATCAGAGAAGCTGCCATCTATTTTATTTTGATCCTGCAAGTTAGTGCTTTATCTTACTTTTTATCATAATGCTTAGTGTTATTTCATCTCCTTCTTATAGAGGAGGGAGTCTTGCAGTAGAGAGGATGCAATGTATTGTAGACGAGTCCAAATTCTAAAGCTAGCTGGCAAGGTTCAGGAAGGTGGCATTATGATAATCTGAAGAGACTCATAGATCACAAATGTGTTAAAAATTATGAAGGGAAGGAGAACCAGGAAAGCTATTCACGCTCATGAAAGGCTCCCAAAAAGAAGTCACCATCTAAAAAATGAAAGAAAACTAAAAGTAAACTCAGCAGAATTCCTTCATGAAAAGAGTAAAATTAGCATTTTGAATAAGCTGCCAACTAAGGCCATTGAGGCAAGTCATGAAAATGACCTCAGGATACAATCAGACGTTTTTCTGCGTAGAGAGAGAAAGAGGTTGAAGGATATAGAGCAGGTCACATTTCAGTTCAGAAGCAACAGGAAATAATTCCACTATGTAGTGGCACTGAAAACAGCTGCCCCAAAACCAGCATGCCAAGAAACTCTGAACTTCACTAAATGTGATACAGTAGCAGTTCTAGTTCTGTTTTGAAAAAAGCAAGGAGGTAAGTTTGGAGGTTAAAGATAAGCCAAAATACACTTGTACTTTTTGGCTGTAGTGGACTTTCCTTCCCATCCTCACCCCACTCCTTCAATTCCATGCACAAATCTCTGTTCATATTGCCTCAGTCTGTGTATCATGAGTCACATAGGAAATCTGTTTTGATTTCTTGAAGTTGAAGTAGGGAAGAAGTGTTTTTCAAAACAAAAATTTAAAGTTACAACAGAAATCGTTTTAGAAAACAAAACAAGCCACCATAAAACTATAAAGCACAGCTGGAATTCTGATGAACTGAGCTCATGATGAAAAGGAGGGGCCAAATTTACAGGAACAAATCAAACACTGAATATTATAAATAGGATGCTCAGAGATTATTACAAAGACACATTTGGTGGCCCTTGAAACCAACCTTGCATGCATCCTAAAAGCAATTAAATCTCAGTGTTTCCAAGTTATGTCTGGTGTCTCCGTAGAGTTATCAGAAACTATATATAACCTATTGCTGCTTTCTCAACACTGTCAAAAATAATACATGGCATAATATTTCTCATTTCCAGTGGAATTGTATTCTGACTATGGGTCAAATCCCGCAGTCCTTATCAGGAGAAATGCTCACTGCCTTATCAGGAAAAACTCACCACAGTAAGCACTGCACACTCAGGCCCTATCCCCGTATCGCTACTCAGGATGATTATAATGTGAATAACTTTTAGTTTAAAATGTTCTTGTGCACATGAATTAAGTCAGGAACCACTAGATTTTCTAAAACTACCTGTTCAAATTGCTAATTTGTCTGCATTAGATTATTTGCAATACCCACTTAGAAGATCAAGAAATCATTTCTCTTTATTGGCTTTGTCTTTTCTATTTAAAGATTTTCTTCCTCCATCTTGTTCTTCTACTGGGATAAAAGCTAAGTGCAACTGCTTTTTGTTTACTTCTGCTTGTGCAAGAGCAACACTAATGAGGGGAACAGCAATATGCAAAGCTAAGAAAATAACATTCCTTAGTTAATGTTTTGCTGTTTATTAGAGCAAAGGAAATTTTTTTTTTAAGTGTGTCAGACCGAGGTAGTTACTCTTTTTTCCTCCACTCCAATTGTTGGAATGGAGGATTTATTAAAAAAAGATTTTTAGGCTCTGTGTAGCTTGAAAACTTGTCTCTCTCGCTAACAGAAGCTGGTCCAACAAATGATATTACTTTGCCCAACTTCTCTCTCTAATATCCTGGGACCGACATGCCTACAAAAACACTGCATACTTAGACTCAAAGACATTTCCACCTAGATATTTTTAAGTCCTAAATTTTTGCTGTTGTATAATAGTTGCATATTCATCAATTATCCAGAAAAGGTAGTAAATAGTCAGATGGCAAAATTTGCAAAGAATATAATATATTTAGATTAGTAAAGACAAGAGAAGATTATGAGGAACTTCACAAGGACCTTGGAGAGCTGAGTGACTGGGCAACGTGATGGCAAATGAAATTCAGTATTGTCAAGGTAATGTTTACTTTATTTTTTCCGTGTACTATTTGTGCACACTGGTTTCTAAATTAACCATAATCGCTAGGGAAAGAGACTTGTGGGCAGTTCAATGAAAACCACGGCACAATGTTCAGCCACAGTCCAAAAATCAAACAAAATGTTAGAATGTATGAGTGGTGAGACACAAAATACTGAAAGTATTCAATAAATGGTACATCCTCAACTGTGGAACTCATTCCCACTCGACATCGAGGCCAATAATTTAGTGAAATGGGTTAGATATTTATATGAATAATAGAAACATTCACAGTTAAATGAAGCAGGATAAAACATTTCAGACAAGATAAAACCACTCATACTTCAGGGCATGAACTAAACACTAACTGGTGGGGCTTAGGAAGAAACCGACACTATGGTTAGTTATTCTACAGTTGTCCATTATTGGGTTTCTTGTACCTTCCTCGGAGGCATGTGATTTCGGCCCCTGCCAGAGACAGGATACTGAACTAAATAAATCATTACTTTGATCTAGTATTCCAATTCCAGTGAGATACTCCAAGGGGCTCCTAGGTGCTAGTGCAATACAAATAATAAATAATTAACAAGCTTTTATCAATCTCCGACATCTAGATTCACATTCAGGGCATGAAAAATTGTCAACAATTCTTTGTGCAGTTTGACCTGAGACAAACCACCTGTGGGGAAGTGGGGATTTGCAATAGATTTGCCTCCCCTTTCCCTTGAACAATAGGGTTTTTTAAGCCCAGAAGCATGGTTTTATGAAGTATATAGTGACCAGCTGCAGTGTACTCAAGAGCTGTTTATTCCCATTGCAGCTGGATTGAAGGTGCAAAGAATGAACATATACTCCGATTCTGCCTTCTCCCATAGAAGATATTCCATATCCAGCATCCCCAGGAGTTGTCCTGTGACCTGTTGAATTGGTATTGAATATTCAAAATGCAGTGTGATTAGTTCAAGTGTTGATCTTTTTGTTGGGAAATATTTTGCTTTGGTATCAAGGCCGCTTGTGCCTTGCATTGGAGAATTAAATGTAATCCAGTATTTAAACTTGGGCCTTACACGGCTGAGCATAAATGGTCCCTGCAACTCAGTAAAGTTTTAATAATAAATTCTGAAATGAAACAGGTTGGAAAGACTAGATGTAAGAAATTTTATGGTCTTGAATTATATCAGCTTTCTGCGTAAGTTTGCACAGGGCAAAAAAGGTAAGTTATTATATGTATACCATCAAGAGTACTAAGATGCTTTACAGAGAGATACAAAAATAAGGCCCATGACCTAAATTGATTACAGTGTAGACAGACTATATAAATAGGCAGGCCAGAGACAATCAGGACCTAGGCATGTGTTTTCATGGTGAAAATGGATAAGCATGGATGGATAGATTTTAGAAGACAATCCAGAGGGATTTCATAATGGCATTAATGTGGGAGGTGGGGAAAAAGAGTAACCAATGACACCAAGGCGCTACGCCTAAGAAACAGGGAGGACACAAGAGTTGCCAACAATAGAAAAAAGATCTAGCATCCAAAAGAGATTTGAGAAACAATGGTCTTGAATTTAAGGCACTGTACTGGCATGCATGAGACCAGCGTTCCTTTCCTAGCTCTTCCACAGACTTCATATGTAACCTCAGGCTAACTGCTTGATCTCAGAGACTCAGTTCATCATCTGTAAAATGGAGATAATACTTCCCCCTACCTCACAGAAATGTTATAAGAATAAATTAAGTTAAGGTTTCTGAGGTGCTCTGCTAATAATATCAGCAGCACCACAGAAAAGTCTATATATGTAGACAATAAAAAGCCCCTGCATACAGCTACAACCATAACCCAACCCCAACCCCCTCCAGCAAGGTCTTGGTTTTGCTGTTGGTAAGTTACCTTGCTGAGAAGCTAGGATCTCAGGGCTGCAACCCAAAGAATAACTTGTACTTCATAAAGAATATTAACCATTAAAAAAGAGAGAGAAAAGAGGAGCTTTTAAGGTAAGTGAAATAATGGGCCCATCACTATGGATATCGTTTCTACGGTCATTTTAGGGAAAGAAGGGAGTGGTATGTGAACTGGACACCTTGTGTGTGCACGCACACATCTTCTCTCAAATCAGCAGTTAGTTGTCTCTGCTAGTGATTTGTAATTTCGGCTGTTTCTACTTAACATTGTGTGTTTTTCATGACAGCATAAGTGCAAAAGAGGCTTTCCCCAATCTAAGGTGTTTTTTTTTAATGTGCATACTTCTATAATTATTTAAACCAACTATTATGAATCTATATAATTCCACTATGTGGACTCTGGGAGGGGAACGGACAGGCACCTGCTTTACCCATGTAAAGAGGTTCAGGACATGGCATCCTCTACCAATGTATTTCATATGTTTTGTCTCTATTTTTACAAAAAGAACAGGAGTACTTGTTGCACCTTAGAGACTAACAAATTTATTAGAGCATAAGCTTTCGTGGGTGACAGCCCACTTCATCGGATTCATAGAATGGAACATATAGTAAGAAGATATATATATACATACAGAGAAGGTGGAAGTTGCCATACAAACTGTAAGAGGCTAATTAATTAAGATGAGCTATTATCAGCAGGAGAAAAAAAACTTTTGTAGTGATAATCAAGATGGCCCATTTAGACAGTTGACAAGAAGGTATGAGGATACTTAAGATAGGGAAATATATTCAATATGTGTAATGACCCAGCCACTCCCAGTCTCTATTCAAATCCAAGTTAATGGTATTTAGTTTGCATATTAATTCCAGCTCAGTAAAATGAAAGTGATTTGTATGACACGTAGACTCTTCATAGCTTTCCAGTTAGCACCTCAAGTTCTCAGCACATGCTAAATGGTGCAAAGTTCCACATCACCAAAAGGATGGCCAGCAAACTGGCAGTAGAAACTGAAAGTGGCTTTTGGCTCATTCTGCCCCCACCCCCCAAAAAGTTCACCCCATAAATAAGTTTCAGGGAGTCAACATATGGACTTAACATTAGTGACACAGTATTAGCTACATGAATGAAAGACACTGTATTACGATGCATTTAAAAGCACAAATCTAACAATGCTACTTATAAATAGTACTTTGCATACAATATGAAAAGATAAACAGGTATACACTTTTAATAGTATCTTAAGGAATCTGTTTAAAAGACTTGAAATCCGTCTCCATGTCTCTATTGGACCCTTATTTTTTCCCCTCTTGCATACACTTTATACCACCACACTCAAGGCCAACCTTGAGGAATTCCAGTTGAGGAATGTATGGGACTCTTATGGAAAAACGTGAACATAACTTGCTAATCCAAAGGATTCATTGTTGAGCCCTCTCCTGTCTAGCCCCACATGGGTTCAAGCACATTGACTGCACATCATTTCCAGCCCTTAATAGCTCAGGGAAGAGGAAACATGGAGAAGGAACTGAATTCAGATTTCATACAGGGTAATGTAGAGTATTTTCACTGGGCTGTCAAAAATGAATTCTCCTAGAGAACTTTACAACCTAGTCATCAGAGGCAAACATCTTCTATACAAGGGATTCGGAATCATTCACAACATTTCCTCAACTGAGGTCTCAGTTTCTATGTAAACATGGGAAATATCAAACATTTGTTCAATTCACCTCTTAAGCATCAGCACAGAATTCATGGGCCACCTAGTATCTGTCTTTGGAACAGACCAGCCCCAGGGCCATGGTCCCCAGATTGGGAAGCCCTGCTTTGTATTAAACCCCACTGCTTTGCATCTTTTTAAAACCACAAAAAATATGTTGTCCCCAAGGAACAGTCATGAGAGGCCACTGGAAGATCCACACTAGTGCTCACAGATCTTTTTGATCAGAGGGCAGTTGAAATGGATTTTAAAAGACCCAAAATAATTAAGAGTTTATGTAAAAATAAAGATTTTTTTAAAAACCAAAATGATTGCTAGAGGCAAAGAGAAAAGCATTCTCTAGTTTTCTCCCCACCATCCAGAACACTGAAAAAACATCAGTCAGGGTTATAAACATCTGTAATTGCCGGGGGAATGTACAATACTTTCAGAAACTCCAGGCCCACGTATCCTGTAGCTCTGCACTTCACAAACAAAAGGTTGGGGGAAGAATGAGGGGGTGGGATACAGGGAATAAAGGCTTAAAGATTAAAGTCACAGGCAGAGACAGACGGCTCCGTTTTTTAATAACTGAAAACACGAGTTGTGCCTGAATGTGCTCATTGTTTTATGGCGGGAGGGAGAGTCTATGCATGCAGGACTGACTGGCGACAGAGCTGCCTTTCCATCAAAAATAAGATTTATTAAAAGAAAAAGACATCAGCCCAATACCCTAATTTCCCCTCTTGTAATGTTTAATGGTGCAGTCAGGTAGTTATCAACAAGTTACCCCACCTCCCCTTTCATTAAGTTGAGGAAACCTGTTATAGAAGAGCTATTCCTGATTTTGACAGCATAACACACAAATGAAGAAGGCTTTCAAGACTGTATGTTATGGAGAATGTAATATTAATATATTCATACACAAACATGCATAACATTTTATATATCACACATGCTGCATATACATTCCCATCTATCTACTTGCATACAATACTAGTACATACGCATATATGAACACACATACCTGAATGATTTTTTTATATTTGTACAAGCACATTTTAATCAATAAAAATGAATTATATTTTACTATACACACAACTCGACTAGAGGACACTAACAACTTAAGTTACATGTTGTAAATAAATGTCTAAACCTAGTTTATTAATGACATCTTAAATTTTTAGAAGTGAAAACATTTAAAAATCCAATTTACTTAATATTTATATTCTCAGTGTGGACAATGACAATGAAGTCCATTTCACTTTTGTTTAAAGTCATTTTCAATTTGAATTTTTAGCACTGGGATATTTGGATTTTAAGCACTGCTGTGGAGCACACATTTGTTTTGAAATGTAATTGGTTTCAATGGAGTATAAAGAAAACTGGTCATTTCTATGTCTTAGATTTTATAAAAACTGATTTTCACAACATTCAACTGTTGAACTATGTCCATATTACTTAAAACTATTATAAAAGACCAAAACACATATTTTGTACTTAAAAAAAGTTTTGCAAAATCTAAGAATACAGATGTTTTTGTGATTTCTTTCAATGAAAATATTTTTATTTTGTTTGTTTGTCTAGATTTAAATAGCATTTGAGAACCAGGAGGTGATTCCGTTGTCCAACTAAGCAACTATACTTGCAACAGGTAAACAAACAGTAAATTAGATTCTTATAATTCCTTCCGTTTTATTAAAGTGCTAGCAAAACAAGGTTTTTAAAAATACATATATATTTTTTAATCATCAGTGTCACTTAAGAAACAGTAGGGCTAGGGAAGGAGATAATTTAATGAGACAACAAGCTCTTTCATCTAAAACCATGAGACGCTCAGTCATAACGAGAATGCCTTCAATGGTGAGTGTGGGGGAACACAGAAGACACACCAAGAGGCTATGGAATGTAGTCTCCTAGGCAAGCATGCTGTGCGGGGGAAGAACCAGTGGCCACAATATAGGGTATTTTGGCCAAGAATGTCAGGTCTGGAAATCCTCTGGCTATGAGGAAAGCCTTTTCCCCCTTCCTCTGCTGGTGCAACACTGGCACATCATGGGCCACTGGATGTCTTGCTTAGATTAAAAATACTCTGTAGAGGTCCCGTCTGTTTGATGAAGGAAAAATAGTCCATAGCAGAACAGAGGAGGAAGGAAAAACCGAAACATGAGCTTGTGAGCCTGGTACAGAGGATAAATACAGGCTTTGTTTTATTTTGTTCAAACCAAGTATGAATAAGAGACTCATCCCTGTATTGCAATTGGTCTCCAAAATCGATTCTCTATGCAGTACAACAAATGGCTCTTACTTACATAAATATACTATGCCCCCTTTCCCAAAAAATAGTATTTGCTGCCTCTGAAATCTAACATTAAAGTGAAATCTATATGGTGACAGAAATCACTTTGTCTTAGCTAGAGATTATCGGAATTCAGCAATGAACATATTCCTAATTATCAATTAGCCATCACAGAAGCAAATGTGAAAACATTCTTGTGTAGAGAGAATAATCCTGCAGCTACTATGGTCTCCATACTGCAGGTCTTATGTGTGCATAATTTAATGAAGTCAGTGGCTGTGTGGGGTGATTAATATTTCTAGATGGGAAGCACTTAAATGTTTATATTTTTAAGCTAAAGTATATATCATTATAAATGTAACCAAGAATATCAGTAAACCTGGGGATAAACCTTCCTAGTCAAGGATCATGTGGACATACATAACCCCAAGCATACTTACCAATATATTAGTCAGAGTTTAACAATCCTGCACAAACTAAACATAAAAAAACTTTCAATTATGTTTGGAGGATGGGGTAGAAGATCTAACCACAGCCAGCAGAGGGAGCCAAAGGTTATGAGAAGTTGGAGAGATCTCATGAGCCAAAAATACAAATTCTTTCTAACAAATCTGGAATTCACAAGTCAGGACTGAAGCTCCAAATTAATGTCAAGATCAAAACAGACAGTGTTCAAGAGGTAAAAAAGCTAGTAGAAAAGTCACTCCCTAAGACAGAAACCGTAGCTAACTCTGCTGTCTTTAAAAAGAGCTCAAGGGCAACACAGCAAAAGACAGGGAAGCACAAAGTCTGGACTCTGTTGTTTCTTACTCTGAGAAAATGTGAAAATTTACTTTGTACAACCAAATTGTATATGAAAATTTAGAAACGGTCAATTAAATGTAACATTATGGAATGAGACTCGAGGTCCGAGTAGAACACTTTAGATACGCATTCCAAATAATGGATACAAGAATTATTCTTCAAGACAGAGTCTGTCAACTTCCAGTACACAAGATCAACAGCTTCTCCTACATGGGCAACCCCATCTTTGCCCAAGAGCCACATTGGCAACTTGCCAGGAAGCTGAACACCAAATCTAATCTGCAGATTGAACCACCCATTTCTTGAATATGGAGGAGCAGCATATGAAGACTACAGATCCAAATACAATATGCTCAGTCTTTATCTGTGTGCATGGGATGTTCTGGCTAAAGATGGTACTGATCAAATCTCTCTCAGCCAAGGGAGGACACAACCTGACTGAGCTGAAGAATCACAAACAAGGAAGGAGATATTTACAAGAAATATCGGTGAATAAAGCATTCCTGCTATGGTAGAATTAAACTTGTTGTATACTTGGTTACAACTTCACTTCTACTCTTTGCCATGTGTAACGACAACCTAGGAGAACAACTAAGCAAGAACAACAAGTTCAGCTAAGAGACAGCTAGACCAGAAGAAAAGCAATTATAGCAAGTTAAATATGTTCCATGTTGTACACAATCTCAAATACTCTGCAGCATGATCAACCTACATTCTGATGAAAGCCCTTCTAATTCCTGTGGTAGAGTGCTGCAGAATCCTGCAGCACGTTGATGTTTTTGCAGCAGTTTCAAATACATACGAGTTTATTAATTAAATGTGAAAACTAAAATACCTATGTTATTCCTTGTTCTCTATTTTGATGTTCAATTCAGTTTAACTCGGGATTTTTTTCAATTTCATGCGGCCCACAAATTATCAGCATGCTGTAGAATTTAGCACTGATATCATATAAATACATTGCAGAAGTTGTTTCAGGAGCAGGAAAAGGGGACAGGAGAAGCCTGAAGTTGTGGCAGCTGTGTAAAAGGCAGTTGGCTCTCTCGGCACTCAAAAAGCTTGGATTTTTGACACCCAGTACGTGGATTTTTTTCCTTTAGATTTATGCATAACCAGTACAAGGAGCTTCTATCCCTAACTCCAGATGCCCTGACAATTATATGAGAAGACAGTTATAAAATAAACTTCTGCAATTCTCACCTCATACAACAGCCCAACAACAGAAAGCAACCATCAGTAGTTTTAACCACCCAGATTTCCACCACTATAGCTACACAGGACTCACAAACCTTCCCCCTCCCCAAATGCCAAGGAGAAGAGAAGTGCCTTACAACATGCTCGAAGCATCATCAACAGATTCAGGCTGTTTTGGACCAAGGAGGAAACAAGTTACAACATTACGTTGCCCTCTGGGAAGATGCTTTGCAAGCAGTCCTCTCTTCTTTTAAAGTCCAATCCAAGCACCTTTCCTGTCATACCACTGCAGCAGTATGGCCTGGGAAAAGAGGCGGTATCTCATATAGATCTCGGAACACTGAGACTACTGGCACTTGGGAGAGGATACATCTTCTCTCACTCCCTAGATTGTGTAGATGGGGTCTGGGCCAAGGCGACAGTTTTTGAGGGCTTGAACTTTTATTGCCTTGCCCCATCACCTTACTTGCCATCCCTACTCCCCCACACCCCATATCAACCACTGCATCCAAAAACAGATACACACACTAGCTGCAATTGAAATTGAAATTGCAACGTTTTAGAATTAACATCTCCACCCCCACAGGCAGTTTACAGCTCTCAAAACCATTCTTTCAAGTTCTCCATTTGCAAACTTAAAGGGACGTCAACATACAGATTTACACTCTTCACTTTTATAAGGTTTTCTTTGCACCTGGGAAGGCTAGAAATTTGATTTAATTGAAAAGAAAGACTACATTCACCACCAAAATTCTGTAGCAAGACCTGAATTTCATAGTCACTTCTAAAGCCTTAGGGTCATGGCAGACACAAGGTCCTACTTACAGTATTTAGTAGTAAACCATAAAATAATCATCATCCTACATATTTTATCACTCCACTAAGATGTTACACTGTGTCATAGAATCTTCTCCAAAGAAATCATTAACCACCATATGGCACTATTTCAGGCTTTCTGCAAGGACAAATATAAAGGTTTGACAGTGTATTTATTTTTATTTAAATTTTTGCTGACTAGGATTGCCTCCTGAGATACACATCTCATTTCAGAACAGTTCCAAGGGGTCAACAGTCATGTAAATTTCATATTCCAGTATTTCAGGACAAAAGAAACTATATAATGCTGCACACACTATCTAAATTGCCAACATCCCGGTATCGTAAGCTGTACAGTATTTGCATTTCACAATATAGTGTCCTCATAATTAATAAAAGCCCGAATGTAACAGAAAGGGCGAGGTTCATTGTAAAGGAGGAAATCGATGCAGAGCTGATTACTGAATAAAGCTACATTACAATACTTGCCAACATTAGAAGGGTTGGAATTTAAATTTAATGATATATAGTATAGAAAAAAGGTGATAAGGGACAGTTAGCTGTAACACTGAATAAATATTTAAAAGACATTAATAAGAGAGAGGAAGCAGCAGGTTTCTCTAGTGGCGGGAGGGGCTGAAAAAAGCATAATTATCTAAAAGCTAAAAAAGTAAAGTCTTATTAAGGACAATTTGGCAGTGGGATCCGCAGTCTAATAAGACAGTTGTGTTGCCATAAGTAGTAATTTTCAGAAAAAAAACGCTAATGGGAACCATGCTCAAATGCAAGGGGGTGACAATTATTCACCCATGGACTTTTTATTAATTATTATTATTATTATAGTGCCACTAGCGTGAATGGGTAAAGCCCTGCATGGATACAAAATTTGTATCCACATCCGATCCGCGATCTGCAAACACAGTCTACAGATATCCACAGCTGTGAAGGTGGATATCCGCAGATAAAGCAGATATCCGCAGATTTGCAGGGCTCTACATATAAAATTTGGATCCACATCCATCCACGATCCGCAAACGTGGTCTGCAGATCTCCACAGATTTGCAGGGCTCTTTGAATGAGGTTTCACAGAAAACTAAGGGGAAAAATAAACTCTTGCTCCAACATCCTTACAATTTAGGCCCTAATCCTGCAGCTCTTTACTCACATGACTAATCCAAGTGCAACTGAATATGTAAGGGTTGCAACACTGGGTGCTAGATTCTTTATTTCTACAGTGTCGTAAATGTGAACAGCACCTCACAGACAAATGTGAAACAAGGGCCCCGCCCACAGGCTATATTTAGACTGAGTACCTCCTATGATAATGAAAAGGCTTTCACCCCAGAACTGTCAAATGAACTTATTGCTTCAATTTATACACGTTGGGAAACCACAGACCACTCAAGGTCAACATATAAGAATCGTAAAAGAACATTTTTCATACATATCCCTAACAAAAAAAAATTAAACAGAAAATAATGTGAGGTGGTGACTTGACCTATAAAATTTGATTGTTGATTAAATCCCTACTCCACAATTCTATAGCATAGTTCAAAAACTCCATGGAAACTCTCATTCACTACTAAATTCTAAAGGTTTTTAGAATAATTTCTATAGAATTCTGTTTTATGCTGGTTAAATTTTATAATATTTTTCCATAATATGTGTATGAACAACTTCGAACAAAATTAGAGGAAGTTACTTAAGAGCAATACTAAAGGGTCTGCAGGGGGCCGGGGGGGTAAAAGGGTGTTTTACATGGTTCTGGTCCCAGGCCTAATTTATGTATGCCAGTCTGTTTGTGACTAGCAATATCTATTGGTTATATAAAATATCAATCAAGATCAAAATCCTCAGCAAGGTCAAAATTGTGGCTTTGACTAAGGAAGATCTTTGAAAGGTGAAAGTACTTTGGGACTTTCATCTCTCTCCCCACCTACTGTCTTCTATGAGTTCTACTTTTAGTTTATAATCAAGGAAACTTCTCCTCCCCCAAATTTAAATTTGGGCACTAAAACAGGGGTTGGCAACATCCCCAGAGAACTGAAAAACTGCACAGAAGACAAAGTCTACTCAAGATACACATTGTTTTGCCAAGTACAAGTGTTTAACTCTAAGGAATGCTGGCATTGCTCAAGTTATTTGATGGGAAAACACAGTAAATAGACAAACCGAAGAGTCCTAGATAAGCAGGGAAATAATATGGAGTGTAAACAAACAATACTCATTATGCAAAATATTTTATACTTCAAATTTAGAATTTCAGTGTTTACAACTGAGTAACACTGAAACACCAGGATGTTTCAAGGCTTGGAGAATACACCACCAGTGGACACATTCAGCCTCCCTAGTCTATGAATCTTAAACATCACAACTGGAAGTAAAGCACCCAAAACCCAACCAATTATCCAGAAGACACACTTCACAGGCTAAAGTGACCCCCAAGACGTTATTCCTCAGGTGAATTTGAAGAGAAAAAGTGTCCTAGAAAACAAGACAGATATAAATAAGAATCAAAACTACACCAAGAATTCCCAGAGGATACATACTTCACTCTTTATAAGAACCCACTCACAGATACTTTACTTCTGCAATATATTTGCATATCTTTAACTGTCACTTTTCATATTTCATTATTTTCCCCTTTTACAAAAACTCAGATTTACAGAGAACAATGAGATTCTAAATTAAACAAGTTTTGAGGCTAAACAGATAAAATTCTAGACCAACAGATGGAAGGATTTTTTCATAGAATATAAATTTAATTTAAAATGAACACATTCTTTTTGTTTTAATACCTAAAAGCTCTAGTCAGGCTACCAAGTGATGGAGTCCACTGGTAATGAGTTAAAGAATAAGCCATGTTACAGTAATAATGCAACTGAACTACACTGGGGAAATTCTGAAATTGAAGACAGACAGGCAACATATTTTAGGCTCAGAAATTATTTTTTTGTTAAAATAGAAGCTTTCAAAAACTTTTATATAACTGTTTTCATGAATGGTTTCAGAGTAGCAGCCGTGTTAGTCTGTATCCGCAAAAAGAAAAGGAGTACTAGTGGCACCTTAGAGACTAACAAATTTATTGGAGCATAAGCTTTCGTGAGCTACAGCTCATGTCATCAGATGCATTCAGTGGAAAATACAATGAGGAGATTTATATACACACAGAACATGAAAAAATGCCTGTTATCATACACACTGTAAGGAGAGTGATCACTTAAGCTGAGCTATTTCCAGCAGGAGACCCGGGGGGACCCAACATTTCAGTTGAGGCAGGTTTGTTTAGGTTTAGAGAGAACAGACAAAAATTCCCATATAGTATTAAACAGAACACCACTAGACTGTACTGTATAAAAAGAAGACAATTAAATAGTCTAGAAACTGAAAGTGAAACTGACATTACTGGCCAGTCTAGTTAAGAAGCCCAAAGCTAAGTGGATGTAAAAAATTAGACAGGTATTATCTAAATTAGATTTCTATTTTTTCCACATTTAATAGAGTGGTGTCAACAAAAGGTTAGGATTTTTTAAAATATATTTATTTTTATCTGACAGATTCGTTAAGCAAAAGAAAAATGCTAACCAAAAAAGAAAAAACCCACTCTGTCACAAGCCTGTTCAGTTGGTAACTGATTTGTTTTTTAAAAATAATACACTTCGAAGCTGAGAAAAATAACCACAAAGAAAGTTATATGTACAACAGGAAGATTCATTTTTCTCCACAAGGACTGGCATTAGCGATTCTGCTGGGCCAAGTGAAACTGAATCACAGCACCCCACAGAAAGTCTGAGAAGGGAGACTTTAGCAAGAGTTTTACCAGCAAAATGACAGCATAGGAATGTCCACTTCTCACAAAAGATAGTAAAAGAAATCTATCCCCTCTGTGCCAGCATCAGGCAGGCAAAGAACCTACTAACATCACTGAAATAGAATAAACCAGAGGCCCAGAATATGAGTTTTTGTGCGGTTAAACCTGTAAACAGCTTGGCTATTTAAAATTTAAGGAAACAAGAGTATGTCCCATCCCCCGCACAAAAAAAGGATCATTATTCAAGACCATGAAACTACTCGCTTTGTGAACATGGGAATACATTGGATTGACCACAAAATTCCAACAACTTGTAAACTTCAACACCTGCCTGCCATACAGTTTTCTTGCACTGGTGGAGGAAGGTGTATTGTATGTCCATTATGTTTAGCTGACCAAAATAAAAAATTCAAGATATGGATCTCAAGGTTTTTCAAAAGCTCCTTCTAGAATAAGTCTGGTACATTTTAGATTCTCTCCAAAGAAACAGGTGAGATTTTGATTAAAAAACCACTAACAAGGCAATGCCCCATTTACTTGAATATTCTTGCATAATAATAGATTTCAGACAAAGAGATCTGCTGAAATTGTTAAGCATGGGCCAAATTCAATAAACCAACAACATTCCCGAACTGCAAATTCTTCACTGAGATAAACTTATGTATAATTGAAGAGTACTAATCACTTTTTAATGAAATGCTGAAGCAACAAAGTGAGCACACGACCTTGAAGATGAAAGACCAAGCAGTGGTTTAAATTTAGTTTTTTGGTTGCTGGGAGTTAGTGGGTTGCAGAGGAGAGAGAGATGTTACAGCTCAGTCATTTAAACTATTTCAAAATAAATACACTATCTCCATACAGCAGCAAAACAGACAAGTTTCTGAATTTAATTTACTTTTGGAAAATTAGTCGGTTGATTATTTTATCTGCTGTGAGGCAAAGTAATGTTTGCCACCTATCTTTTACTATATTAGCTCTTGAGATTTCACCAGGATGGTTTACATATAATGTTCTATATCATATGACAAATTCTTATGGTTGTGCTATTTCAGCTGAATTACCTTGGCTGCTTTGTGTGTGTGCACGTGCGCACATGCAATGCTCTGCATTTGACCCCTAAAATTTAGTTTAAGTAGTTCTGCAAACACCACCCCTACTCTTACCTCCTCCCCCAACACAGCATCTCACATTTCTCATTCACTGAAGGCATTTTGTCCTCTTTGGAAGTGGCAACTAGGCATATGGAAAGTTTAGCAGGGACTGGATAAGAAATAAATTCTATTCAGTTGTTGTTTTTTTTTTTTTTAATAAATAACACAAAGTCTCCCGCAGTACCGACCCCCTCAAAAAATCAAATCCAAGACATATAAGAGTTAAGGACTGTCAATTCCATCTGCTTAGGAATCCTGGGAACTGTTATAGCCCACTGTGTGAATACATACATTGGCAGCACACATTCTATGAAATTGTTTTCAAATAAAGGGGGAGGTGTTTTGCATTTTTTTTTTAAGTTCAGTACACCTTAGGCACTACAATAAAATAAATAAATAATAAAAATCAGCAACACTATATTATAGACTAATGACAATCATTTCCTAAATTTTTCAAAATGCCACTGCATAAATCCAAAAGGGGTCTGCAAAAAGACTTATTGCTATATTTGCAAACTTTAAAAGGATATTGTCCACTTTTTAAAAATCAGTGTCTGAATTTTTTTTAACCTAAACGTTAACTGTAACAATCCTAAGATTACACATAGAACTATTTTTCTCTAATTTTTCAGTTTGTTCAATTTATTTCATTCATTTCACAGAACTTTTTATTATCTCACAGTTTCCCCCATACAGTCAGCCAGCTTCCCTGGTTTGTGTGGGTCTTAATGTGACTGAAAAATAACAAAATTAGGAACAGAAGGGGACAGGTGCAGTAGCCAAAACAACTATTTTTTTAAGTTGACTAGAGTTCAAGAGAACAGTGCTCCTTTAAAAGCAAGTAAGGGTTGTATTTTATTTTGTTGGGAGGTATCTAATTTGGGAGTGGATATCTAATTTCAAAGGAAAATTAAAGCTGAATCTCCATATTCTAACTTTTACTCAGGAACAGCAGTTTGCTTGGGTTTTTTTTTAAAAGAGTCAAGAGCTTACACTTTTGAAAATACGGTAAAACCTCAGAGTTACGAGTGGACCAGGTAAAGGAAAGAGTAAGCACAATTACAGATATACGGTTAAAGTGTTGATAACTCATGATTTTACTATAGGTCTTGTAATAATGCCCTAGTTCCTGGAGATGTGAATATAAGCAAATCTCAGCTTTTATTTAAAAACAAGTTTCTAGTCCCCATGGTTGCAGAGAAAAGCATGAAAATTTGATCCCAGTGTACTGTAAAGACTCAAAAACCAAAAGGCAGACAAAAAAATCCAAAACATTTTTTTAAACTTCTAATTTTGTGGGGTCTGACTCATGATTATTGAATGTTTGGCACTGGCAATATCACAGTTATGCAGATACTCAGGCATGTATACGTATATCATGATCACTTTAAGTGTTTATTTTCTTAGTGAAAACACAAAGATGTACGTTGTATTATTGGGGGGAGGTTTTTTTCATGCTCTAAAAAAACTTCAGCTACTTGGTGGAAGTGGAGGAGGGAACAGTCTAATAAATCCAAAAACTACAATATTGTCAGACATAGGCCAAACTTGTGTGCCCAAAGTTAGTCACCTAAATAAGCAGTATTATTTTCAGAAATGTTAAGCACTTGTCACTCCCACTGAAATCAGTGGAAGATACTGAAGCTCAGTGCCTTTGGGGAAAAAATATCAAGTCACTTAAGTAAGTGTCTAAATACAGACTTGGGTACTTAGTTTGAAGTATCCAAAGTTTGGATGTTTTTCCCTTAATCCCTAGTGAAATCTGTGAGTCAAAATCCTTTGACATGATCTAGAAATAATTTAAAAATCATATAGTATTCATGCATTCTATATGATTTCTCAGTAAATGTTCAGAGTATGCATATATCAAGAGAGCCATAGTTAGCTATGCATTATCAATATGTTGAATGTGATAAAGTTAGTTTAAAAAAAATGCAGTGTTTATCTGAATCGCAATTCACAAAATGAAATAAGTGTTACACTGTTCAATGTGTAATCACAGATTTTCCCCTCATACTGCCATAAAAACAAGGAAATCAATGCAAAAAGTTAATCTTATTTGTAGTTTAAAAACAAAAAAAAAAGTCAGAAAATTCAAAGATAAAATTCCCAGAGTAACTGTTACTTAACCACACTGTATACATACATTAAGGCAGAAATGTAGTATAAGTCAGGATCTTATCCCACAAGGAGATGAGAATCTTCAATTCGCACGGACTTTGCAGGGTTGGGCTAATTAACTCTACAAAATACTATACTACATGTGCTTAAGAAGACCAAATTATAGTTGTTGTAGGAAGCAAAACTTAATTTTTGACAACTGTTTAAATTCTTCACTGTAACAATGCATCAGAGATTTCTGTATCAATTATGGTTTCCATTAATATATGCATTCAAAACAGTAAAGTATTTTCTCTACTCCACAACTGCTGCCTCCAACCAAGGCACTGTAACTCTGGTGTAATCTTGCAAGATACTGAGTAACTCCAGTGAATACTGAAAACAAAGAGTTGACAGCACTCACATTTCATAAGAAGCACTTAGCATTTTGCAGTTATCAGGCCTTTACTATGGGCACAGCACCCAGCAAACTTTCTTGTAATACCACACTGATTCCTGTTAAATACCCCATTACATAACTGTACCACCTTGGGACATTACTCTTTCCCCACTCCATTCACAATAAACCTATCCTATTCCACATCCACTTGCTTCTTCCTCCACTTTTGCTCAGACTGTGCTCTGATCGTTTACTGTCATCACCTCTATCACTACCCTTCCACTGAATGGAATCAATAATCCAGTAATGATTTATATCTTATAACAGCATGTAAACCCAAAGCAGACTGAGGCATGCCTCTATTATTTTATATATACGATTTTCTTAAGCCACGCTTTAAATCATTTCAACATACTAGAATGTGAAGGTGGATAACCACTGCCAGAACACCACATAGAATCCCCTAAAGTCAACCGCAGGTTCAGGTAATCGTGACCTCATTTTTACAACATAAATGCATAATTTCCGTACCGGTCTTTGATGACGGGACCACAGACTTGAAAAGAGGAAACAATTACAGTCATTAGAATTTCACCCAAGCATGAGATTTAATCTCGGGGCATGGACTTGCCAATGGCTGTGGGGGTCTCAATGGAGACAAAATTGCTCTGTAGGGGAAAAAACCCCACCAATGATGACATTAGTCAGCAAGAGAGACTGGGCTTTGTCTTCTGTCCAGCGTAACAGCAAAGTACAAGGAATCTATATTCCCTGCCCCCTCTTCTTAATCACAAAAAAATACAATAATTTTGTTTCTTTGCAAAGCAGCTTTTGCATACTCTGGAAACTTTCTTTCCAGTGCGATAATGCTGACTGCAGTAGCAGGAAGGGAAGGGGGGGGGTGGCTTTTTATAACAAAAGTAGACTTTAAGAATGAATACGTATCTGGGACAAAAAGTCATTTCTCCCCTGCCCACCCAGCTCAATTTAAATTGGACGATGTTATTAAAAACATCAATCTCTTACATTTCCCTAGCTTTTTTCCATCTCAGAAGTTCTCAAAGCACTTTTAAAATTTTATACATGCAGGAATCACTTCACTATTGAAATATGGCCACCTGGTACACAACACATTGCACAGCACTGGGAGAAGGAGAAACTTTAAGCAAACAAATCAAGGTAAACGCCTGCTCTTATGAAAAAAGTGCCACAAGATCCACACAGAGCAGACACAATCTCAGCTTTTATTTCTTGATTGCCAAAGATGTGCTGGTTACTGCACAACACATAACAGGAAGGCTGAAAAGCATGCCATCGAAGAAAAAGAAGCCTGAACATGCCAGGAAGTCCATAGGAAGGAATAACTTGGGACTTCAGGGGTGGGTGAAGAAGTGTCAAGATTCACTTTTTTCCACAATGCCAAGAAGTGGATAAAAAGACAAAAAAAATTCAAGTTTTGTACAAAAACAAAACACACCTCAACAAACAGTTAGCTGATGGAAACTCATCTCTTTCAGAAAAAAATTGATGGGAAGTTGACCCTACTAGGATTCAAATGCAAGTATTTCAAATCTGATGCTTATACCCCTGAGGAACCCCTCTCCCCAAATACAAAAGCATGCTCAACACCACTATTTTTAAAACTTTCCTCTTTCATCTATTCCTTTTCCTTCACTATTCACCTACTCTTCTTGTGTTGTCACATTCACACATATATAGGAGTTTGTCTGGTCACAACCACCCCGATGCTGGTAATGCTGATAATTATTATCTAATGCAGAACTAGTCAGGTTGGTTTTGAAACAGAGATCATAATTCAAATTGGGAGCTGACACTAATCATTTGATGTTCACTTGACGAGATTAGATAGGCTGTGCAAGAACATTTTGGTAGAAGTACTGATAAGAAGATGGGAAATAAGAATTATTGGTATTTACTCTGCCTGCAATGCTTATGGAAGCTAACTGTTTAAAGGGAGCACTTCAAAATGGCTATTTAATCTGAATTTTACAGAAAGCACTGAAAACATTTTCTAACAGAATGCACAGTATCTTTCTCATCATATCTATCCTATGGGTTGTTCAAATCTTTCTTTGCAGGAATTCTCACTCAGTTTTGCTCCATTATGAGCTGTGACCCACAGTACATAATGCATTCAAGAATCCAGCTGGAAATTACCACTGAAGAACATCTGTCCTTGCTCTTCAGCTTGCCAGGCCTGCCTCAGGGATCCAAGATAGAAAACAACTAGCTGCCACACACAAAAACAACTTTTTATTCTATTTATGGGCTTTAACTCCAATGGAAATTTGGGAGTTTGAGTTTGTTTTCTTTATTAGATGACATTTTTGGAAGACATGTTGCACATCTTATTTAGAACTATGCTCTCTTATTTTACCATCCATGATCTTGTTTAAAAAATAAGCACTTCTAACAAAGGATACCATGAGGAGACATGATTATTTGTAAGGCTAAAAAAAAAAAAAAAATCCACCACACAGGAGGAAAGGAGAAACACACTCAGGAAAGTAGGCCCATGCCTTCTCCAAGTGAAACTAGTCGCACTTGTATATAAAATCCCAACTTGTTTTCTAATAAAAGTACTGTATCATATAGACTATAACTATATCTAGCAGCTTCTAATTGAGGGCAGTCTCCAAACCAAGCTACAGGATGTCTGTACATGAATACAGCAGAAACTTGCTAATTCACAATGATGACTGGGAGACTATTGTGAATTACTAAATTGTGCTGTTTAGCAAATGAACACATTCACCACCACCAAAAATGCAACATTGAAAAATGTATTTGTTAATTTGTTTTGATAACTGCAATTATTAAAATATTTTATATTGTAAATAAAATGTACTAGATTTTAAGAAAGGAACAAGCTCTTAACATAAGACATCACTATATTGTTGTTTATCTTAACAGCACCTACTAGATAAAAATCTTGATCACTGCCCCAAACTGCCTACAAACTAATTTCAGACAAGCAGCTAAAAGGGGCAGGGGTGACAGATTATGTAGTTATTCTGTGAATGCTAGTACACAGCATGATGGAACAAAGAAATTTTGTTTTTTAACTCAACAGAATGAATGAACAAGTAGCAGTCTTAGTTGGCAAGTCTATAGTGCTTGGTTATTAAATGTTTCCTGAGAAGTTTTGTATTTTTGTGGCAAATAGCAAAGTGTGGTTTTGCTGTACATCAGCAAGTATGTACAAACACACAAAACAGCTCTTGATTAGTAGTAGCACATCTGACATGTAAACCAGAGAAAGTAATTTAATAAAACCACTCGTTTAGAATTTACATTTAAGATGTACATCAAATCATAACAGAAACCACAACTTCAAAATCAAGATGTGCAGTATATTGAGATTAATTGTGCAATGCTCATTTTATATATATAATCATATTTCTGATAGTGTTCCATCTATACCCAGAAAAGCATGTGATTACACAGTATAACTCCAAAGATCAAGAGTTGCTGGTCTTATCCTTTGTCATATCCATAAACCCTTAAAAAATAAGGAAAAATCTTCTGGATTTACTCTCTACTATTATTTCCAAGTTAAAGCACAGAGTTTAGGATTTTGTTGGATCTGTAACTCCTCATAGGAAAACCATAAACTCCAAGTCTATAAACTGACAGCAACAGACTTCAGACCATAAGACCTGCATGCACACAAAACTGGTCAGATAGTCAAACCAAGGTATTTTATATACATACATTAAAATGAAAATGAAACTAATGCACAACAAAATTTTATGTTCGAACACTGAAATTATGATACAATTGAAAACACCAGGCAAATTCCATGTCAAGGCCACTGCTCTATTTTTAAAATCTCCCACTATACCAGTGTAACAGAGAGGCCTCGTGATTATCCCAACCCTCATGTTGCAATTCCTAGGCAACACAGGAGGAGTTTGGAATGGACTTAGGAGTAACAACATGCAATTTCCTTGCTTTTGCTTATTTGTTATATGACCTTAAGGTAAAAATGCAGGTGTGCACGTGTTAATACCCAGTACCAGGGTTTCCACATCTTTAATTCATTTATGAGTCAAGTCAGATAGTATTTACGTAAACATAAAAAACCCACACACAACATTTGACCCTTTTTTGGGGGGAGGGTGGGGTGGGAAGAATCCTCACAATCACATTGCTTTTAATTGAAAAGCAGTTGTTTTGCCTCAGTTATAGATGCTACTTAGCCTCTGCCATGTAATGTACAAGACAACAGACCAAACTGCTTACTGTTTAAGAAGTACAAACACTATCAAGGTCCTAGACATCAACATGTCTACAAAGACATCTAAAGAAGAATGAATCATTGGAGGGAGGGGGGAGAAGAGTTAGGCTATGTTTGAGTTCTGAGTGACTATGGACCCTATGCATTGTCTCATTTTAAAATTGGGGTCACTACATTTAGGCTGACCCTATACATTTATCATAAAGATCCTGCATTGCAAGCAAACACTGCCCTCTTGTGCACTATAATGTCCAGTAGAGAAGGCTACATTTTGTTTCTTTTTAAAAGCAAGCAACAGTTTTATACCAGCAACCTCCTTTACCTCTTCTTTATACATTCATATCTGTACTCAAAAACCAAACAAACCATACACTTTGTTTCATTTAAAAATTCAGTAAAGTTACTCCTCCAAGTTGTCATACAAATGTTAGGCACTAGAAGAATACTGTAAAATTATTTTTTTTAATCTAAATTTTAGTTTTGAGAGAGAAGGGATTTAGTTTAAAAAATAAAGTTGAAACTGTATTAGACAGTTTTTGGAGTACAACTATATTGCACATGTAAGCCATTTATACACATGCTGGATATAAGAACCTTGGTGTGCGTTTCAGAAAACACTTAAAGTACTAGCAACTTAAAAGAAATGTTTGAATCCTTTCAGACCAGTAGAATATTTCAAAAGTTCCAACCACTATGCAGCTTCAGAAAATAAACTACCCCTCCCTCACCCAGAGTCCTAGGTCTTCCATTTTATACTTTCACACCACCCACAAGGCTCATTACAACCACTACCCTCAACTCAAGCTGGTGGCCAAGGGTCCTCCCAGAGCTTACCGCACTGCTTGTTTAACTGACCAGAATGGTTGCTATGGAGCAATGAAAGGCACTCTTTTCAACAAGGAAGAACACGCTGCTCCCATAGCATTCCTAACCTCTACAAGTCCAAGGAGCAAACGGCCTACTTTCAAATTTAGGTCTCTCACATGGCTTGGGAAGAACTCTGCCATTAGGCTACCGGAGTAACACCCTCTGGCATATGTGCAAATGTAATCAGAAATACTCATTTAGACAAGAGAAAGCTTTTACGACAGCTACACAGAACTACTTTCCCTGTTCACTAACTGGACTTTTATGTAACAGTATTCAAACAGCCAATCTCATTATAACAGTCGGTGGAGAGTTACAATTAAGTCCTGTTCCACACTAAGCCGGGGTAAAAAATATGGTAGATGGATTGCAGCACATGCAAGTAGATTTAGGACAATCTGCTCAGTAACTATAACAAACTTATTACATGGACATTTGTACTATTATTAAAAAAAAAGCTAAAAACAATATTGAGTATGTATTCTTAAAAGGAGCATCTTTCCCTCCCAAGCAGGCTCTAGTTCCCCTGATGGGGGTAGCAGATCCACCCTATTTTCCCTCCTAAAATACTCCCACTGAAGGCCAATTGTTCCAGCCTCTATCATCTTGAGGAAGTACTACTGGATAGCTCTTTCAGGGTGCATCAGTGCCACACCTTACTCTGCCAAACAGCAGTCTGCTAAAGGGGATGCCGTAGAGCAGCAAAGGCTCGCCTTCCTTTCCTGGTCTTCATCCCCATAGGGACTGAGCATCTTTTGCTATCTTTGCAGCCCATATGGTCTCCGCTCCCTATGGAGCATGTGTGAGAACAGTAGAACCAGAGATCAAATCTTTGATGATAGCAGTCTTGCAAAATTCTACTTGTCCATTAATCTGCAGTAAAACAGGTATCAATTTTATCATCATCAAAGATGGGCAAGTAGATTTTGTACTAATAGGTCAGCATATTTTCACTGCAATTTTGCAAGGTTGGTGTACCTTATGTGCATAGATATTAATTATATCTTACAACAAACTAATCAAAATAAACATTTTGTAACAACAACAACAAAAGTACTACTACATTAATCTTACAAATAATCTCTAGCTGACCAAATCTGAACCTTGGTACCAGGCCCATGTTTCCCTTGATCTCCCTAGACTATTTTCACTGCAGTCATTTGCATCTGCAAGACATGCTTTTGCTATGCTCATTTCCCCGTCCCCAAGCTCTTGTGAGAGTTCAAAAGTCCTGGCCCCTTCAGTGTATCAGGTATGAATTAATACCCTTCCTTAAGAGAACACAGCAGCAAAGTGGAAACAGACACTTGCAAGGCAGGCTTTTTTGAAAGGAACTTTGAAAGGGACAAATGGTGACAATGAACCTCTGGTTATGCAGTAAACAGGTCAAAGGTTCAGACAGGCATAAGGATTATGAAACTACAAGTTTGTCAAAATTTCCCCTGCAGGTTTAGACAACCAGGGTCAAGCAGTAACTTTCTGATTAAAACTCTTTAAGACTACTCTGTCCTTTAAACTTCAGAGGAAAAAAAACCAACAAAATCTATTTTTTAAAATGTTCTTTGAGAAGTCATCTCAGTTCATTCAAAATCAAGTAGATAAAGGGCATCTGAAAACTACTTACCTAAAATAAACAATTCACTATCCCTCACTGTATGCATGCAGGGTTAAAGGGGAGCTAGGGTGAGGTAATTATGTTCTTCTGTGTTAGTGTGCTGACCCTTTGTAGGGCATGAAATTAACCAACAGCAAATAAGAAATCTGCTACTGGTTAAACTACATTGCTACACAAAGTGGTCTTAAAATGAAATATGAGGATTGAATGTCTTCTGGAAGATTAACT
The DNA here is from genome assembly GCF_965140295.1 of Lepidochelys olivacea. Classification (NCBI taxonomy): domain Eukaryota; kingdom Metazoa; phylum Chordata; order Testudines; family Cheloniidae; genus Lepidochelys; species Lepidochelys olivacea. The sequence continues at coordinate 23,418,331 of NC_140417.1, read as the reverse complement.
TCTGTAACCTCTCTGCAGGTTTCCCCTACTGCTGAACTCATTTGAAAAACCATTCAGCACCCTACCGGATGCATAGGCCTTTTAGAGTACAACACACACGTACAAGTCCCACTCCTTTGAGGAAGATAATGACAGCTTCATGAAAATCTATAAAGCTCATTGTCAATACCAAAACAAAATCTCAAAACAAGCAGCAGCATCACACAGACTCGCCCACATGGAGTAAAATCCCTCAACAGCCTAAACCTGCGTATTAACCTTTAAAAAAATCACTCCATATCCCACCACCACGTCTGTCAAATGGCATAGCCTCAGTATTGAAAACAAGCATGAGCTGGTCAAGGAGAGAGTGAATTACTCCTGGAATTACCCTCTCATTCCAGTCACAGGGCCCTTTTGCTGTATGTGAACCTGGCAAGGAAATAGATGCTGCAATTATAGAGAAAAACAGACAACGTGTAAAATGACAGAGAATTGCTCAATTACTTATGTGAGATGGAATTTTAGTCATGTAATTGTGATGAGCTTTTTGCTGTTTGTGATACAAGCTAAAGAATGCACCTCAAGACTAAGTTTTTCAGGGCTTTGATTCTTTGTTTAGTAACCCTCATCTACTGCAAATTACCCTATATGCTTTTCCAGTGCTACACGAATAAAAAAGAGACCATTATCAAGCATCTTTACCACTAAGTGGCCAAACAGCAGTGGTGGTCTTGGTTATATGACAAGCAACCTTCCCACTACAGAAAAAAAAGTGGAACTATACAAATCAGTCTTATTGTAAGCAAAAATCAGTTTTAACCATATTCATGTACTGTTTTCAAAAGTAAAGGCTAAGCAGTGATTGTACAATGACTGAGCACGTAATTGTAGCAGCCATTCTGTGCTCAACAACTCAAAGGCAGCCTAAGACTTTACTGCTCATAGGGGAGCCCTGACAAGCATATCATTTGTCTCCCTTCTCTGTCATATATAACTGTGTGTTGTAATGTAGATGTGAAGTTCCACTTTTACCATGACACCCACAAGAAGTATGTCAAAGCCATTTTTAAAATATATATTTAAACTGTGCATTTTAATATATACTGAATCCCGTGCATGTCTTCACAGAGTAATAACATGACCATATTGCTGTAACTCACCTAGCATCCTCAAACTATTGTATTTGTTGCCTTTTAGTTCCACCACTGTCTGAAATTAGATAGTAATTTTTTTTTCAGTGCAGAGATTATTTCTTATTTATAATGTGAGGCACCTAGCACACAAGTGGGCACTGGAAGATAAGTTATAACACTTGCAGCTGCACTATACAGGAGAATAATGAAACTAAGTGAAATCCATGGTATATTCCTCAGCATGCAGTTACTCAGAATGCCTTACCACTTCACTGCTGGTGTCTATGGTCTGAGAACAAACTGATATTGTTGGGGCATAAGTGAAATTAAGAACTAAAAAGTAATTAAGAAGTCTAACTGGAAAAAGTTATACCCACCATTTCATTCCAACCTTGACTATAACCTTCCAGCTAAAAGCTTAAGAATGCAACATGACTGGAATTAACGTTTTCTATTCCTAGCATGTAGGTAAAATATTCTTTGATTTAAAACTTGATATGTTTTGCTCTCAAGGGCAAGCTTTATAAGAAGAAAGATGCAACCACACAGAATGAAATATGACTTCCATCTTCCATTTTTCTTCTTATTTGGTTACTGCTCAAATATTCTGCATTCATTTAAACCAAGGTTTCATCTCCAGTGACACTTCTTTTATGTTGTCATGAAAAGTATTTGCAAGGTCAACACTACCCTGCATAACAGGAGGAATAGGCAAGAATACAGGATTCAGCTATGAAAACTCCCTTTCAAATAATTAACAAGATACAACATGATTTTAAAGGATGGGTTGTTTCAATCATCCCTTTAAAGAGGAGCTGCCACCCAGAGAAAACTTTCAAATAGAATATACTAAATAATAAAACAAATAATATTTTGGGCCCACATAACACCTTTCATCTAGGAATCTCTACATAGTTTACAAACAGTAAGCTTCGCAACCTCCATGTGAGATTATTGTCTGTAGAATGGGTATAACAATATCTATATCTATTTACCTGTCCTATGTCTGATGTATTTAAAGATATTTGCATTTAAACTGGTCTTTTCTCCTCCTACCTAATCCTACAGTGAGGTCATTTTTGAAGTATATGATGTTTTATAAAGCACTCGCACAAAAGTACCTTAGTATTTCCAACTATCATGATTTTATAACAAGTCTCACAATAGTCAATGTTTTACTTAAAGCATGGAGTCCCACACTTACAAGAGAATCTCAGCTTTAATTTAAAAAAAAAAAAATAAGTCACTACGCTCCATGGCTGGAGGGAAAAGATGGAAAGATTGAACTCTAAAGGCACAACACTAAAGGCAGATAAAAACAAACAAAAATGTATTATTTTTAAAATCTCAGGATTTGGTGGCCTGATTTCTGAACAGATGGAATTGGCAATACTGGTACCTATGGACTGAACCATTTTAAACATGGATTACAAAATTAATCAGGTGTTATTTGGGCCCAGATCCACTAGGGTTACGCACAGGTCAGATTACAGAAATTGTAATTGTTATATTTGGCCAATATTGATAGTCGGGATCAAACAATCACAGTTTCTTTTAAAAACCAATAGAAAAGAAACAAATGACAACTCCATGCTATCAATTAATAGGTAAGGGAGTGTGATTTTCAAACTCTGCACAGATTATGAAAACTATTTTTTTCTAGTGCCCTCCTAAGTATTCCTCCCAGAGATAACAGTTCCAGAGAAAGTTTGGCTCTCTCAGATCTTAGTAGTTTCCCCACAGAGAGCAAAACCTAAATGAAAGTTTCTACACAGAGACCTCAACAAGAACTGTCCTGTTCACAAGAACAACTTAGTTCCCTATAAAGTAAATAATCAGTATTTCTGTAAATTATCAGGCACCTTTGCTGTGAAACAAAGCACAACTGTGGGCTAAATGCAGCCAATAGTCGCCCTCCCCCTGTAACTGCAGAATAACAAAACAGCTGAACTGAACTGCAGAGGGTTTTACTGCTGATGAACTCAAGCAATAAATAATTTCTATTCATCTATCCAGGATGATATACATACAAGTCGGTATTATGGTTGTGCTCATCACTGGCATCATTTGCAAGTAGCACATCTGTCAAAAAAGTGTTTTTCCAGTGGACTACATGAAATTAGTTGGTAGGTCCCAATCCAGCTCCCAGGAAACGGGTGACCACGTCGTAAAACTGCCCCACTAACTGGTTCTCTGTCTGGCAATTTGAAAAGAGACTAAGGACAGAAAAGGCATGAGAAATGTACTAATCTCCCCTCTAAAGAAGGTCCCTATAGATTAGCAATAAGGATCATCAACTGGGTCACTGTGTGATAAGCTAGCACTACGGCTGCTCATGTTGTACCTTAGATCCATAGAATAGCAGTCTTCAGGGCTGGCACCTTTCATGAGCACTAAAATCACTTTTTAAAAGTGTGTATGTTTGTTTTTAGGGGGTTCCTTTTTCATATGCTAGCATCACCTTGCCACATAATTGAGTGATTCCTCAGGACAGAATATTTTGTTCCTGTGCCAATTTCTTTTAAAAGCTTTGTGTCTCAAAGAGCATCAACTTAAGATGCATAACTATGTAACATGAAACAAGAGATTAAAAAACACACCAATATTTACAAATATTAAAGGAACAACAATATACAAGAAAATATAGAAACAGCTAAACAATACATGCAAAAATAAACCTAACACTAATCTAAACCTCAAAAGAACTTCTCTCCAGCACTTACTGATAAATGTTTGGGTTTACAATAATCTGGATCTTTGAAAAAAGAAAAGGAGTACTTGTGGCACCTTAGAGACTAACAAATTTATTTGAGCATAAGCTTTCGTGAGCTACAGCTCACTTCATTGGATGCTGTAGCTCACGAAAGCTTATGCTCAAATAAATCGGTTAGTCTCTAAGGTGCCACAAGTACTCCTTTTCTTTTCGCAGATACAGACTAACACGACTGCTACTCTGAAACCTGGATCTTTTGAGTAATTTCAACCACAAACTTCCAAATCAGGTTTTCTTCAATATGCTTTTGCATCACTGAAGTTCTACAATGGTTAGAAGATGCAGTGATCTCAAATTCCTTTACTTCAGAGTTCACTCACTGAGCTGAAGTCAAAATCCCCCAAAAAACAATGTGAGTTTATTTTAAAATGTGCTGCTGGAATAAGTCAGTCTCCTTTACCTCAAATTTGCTTTCAAGGAAAACATTTTAAAAGAACTGAAATGTACACAGTATTTCTAACACTATAGTCTGACAAATGTTAAGAACATCTCAATCTAGGTAGGAGTTTTGCATCTGAATTTCTAGCAAGTTATATATGAACACTTCAGCAGCAGGACTGCCAACCTCTGACAATTTAAATGAGGGAGAGTTCAAGAAATTTGAGAGAGAAATTGTAACTATGTCCATGAATATTCTCACATCCTTTCCATCAATAAAGAAACGTTTAAAAAACAAACACATTACTATAAACAAAACTGACTGGTTTACATGCAGTTTTTGTATCAATAAAAATATTTTGGTTAGGGGTGTGAATTTTTACAGAAAGTTATACCAATATGAACCCTGGTGTGGAGTAGTTACATCAGTGTGAACTTGTCTTTAGCATAGCTTATTCCTTTTCCACTACAGGAATAAGCTCTTTTGACTCCACATAAGGCAGGGCTAAACTTTTGCTAGCATAGTAACATTGGTTAGGGGTGTAACTTTTCATGATATTGTTATACTGGCAAAAGCCCTAGTATAGACAGTTATAACAACAAAAACGTAATTTTGCTGGTATAAACCATGTCTCCACTAGAAGGATTTGGCACCTGTTTAGGTAGTTTTAACCCTTCCCTCCCCTGGCAGGAGGCAACGCCCAGCTCTTCAAACCCTCCCACCGCACACAAGACAAACTTTACTTTTTTACATTTCCAGCTCCCCCCACCCGACCCGCTCTCTGCATCCTCGGAAAGGATACCCACGTGTACACAGTGGAGGCGAGACCCCCAAACACACACACACAGGATTCACTTCTCCCTACAGAGCAGATCCCCTGACACGGGCGGGGGAGAAGCCCCCGCCCCTCCAGAATCACAATCTCGCTCAGGGGCCTGTCGCGCCCCCCCTCCCCCCCGCGCTTACCGCCAATGATGGTCCGGATGAGGGAGGCGTGTCCCGGACAGTCCACCAGGGTGAGCTGGAGCTCGCCGGGGCCGGGGCCCAGGTGCGGCGGCAGCGGGGTGCGGAGGCAGGAGAAGCCCAGGTCCAGGGTGATGCCCCGAGCGCGGCTCTGCGGGGCCCGGTCGAAGGCGGCGGTGGAACCGGTCGTGCTGAGCGCCCGGGCCAACGCTGTCTTGCCGCTGTCGATGTGCCCCAGGACCCCCACGTTCACATTCAGCCTCCGGGGGGCGCTGGGCCCCGGGGCAGCGACAGCCGCGGAACCGGCCATGACTACCCTGTTCCCTTCGCACACCCCCGGTCCGTTCCCAATAGCGCCCCGCGGCAACACGGATTCCGCGGCAACCGTTCCGGGCTCTCTCCGCGTTCCGCCCTCTCTGGGGAGAAAGGGAACGTCTGGCACCCGGGCGGCAGTTGGGGTCACCCACATTAGCTACATGACAGGGTCCGGGGCTGGCTCAGGATATGTCCCGCAGAGAGCAGAGGGAGCCCAGGGTTTGTTCTTTGCTAAAGCTGACAGTGGTCTGAGCTCTGTACCGGACTCAGAAAACCTGGCTGCTGCTCCACAGAGTTTGCAATCAAAACCAAACAACTCCCAGAAGAACTCATGGGGAACCTCCAATACACTATAAGTATTACACCTACGTGCAAAATACATACCCACAACCTGTAGAGACACAGTATACATTGCACACAATACACACCTGTATATACACAGATCCACACAATGCATACAGCAGCATGAACACATGCACACAACACAGTACAAATCTGAAAGGCTGTTAGGAGGGTGCCACAAAAAACAAAATCAGACTCATGGTTAGTGGTGTAAACAACGTACATCTATGATAATAAAAATAAATAAATAACAGGCCCAGGACTCATCCATATTCTCTGTATTCATTTGTACGTTAAATCCCCAGCATCAACCTTTCATATTTGTCTCTTGGATTATTAGCCCTCCAGGGCAGGAATTGTCTCATGTTTTTATGGCACCAAGCACACTGTGCTGGACTCTTTGGACACTACCATTGTATCAATGCTTTTTAATAACAGCAGCATTAACATCCTCTACTCCAGGGGCTGCCCAAATGCTTCAAGCAGCTGTTTCTTCTCTGTGTTAGATAGTACCACTACCTCCCATTCAATTGTTCATGCTCTATCCTGCAGCGATGACTGAGCTACATTCATAAAGTTTGGAGCAAGCTCTATTGTGTTTTATAATGTATAAAACTGAATGGGAGGCGAGTCATGCTAGTGCACCAAGACCGGCCAGAGAAACTCATCATTAAGGTAGAGAAGGGAAGTTAAGAGTACCAGATACCAATGCCTCCAGGGAATTATTTATAATAATCCCTTGGGTGCTGAAATTCTTTCATAATTTAAATTTTCTTTCATCATACACCCGTGCTAATGTGTTACTACAAGACTGTTGATGGGAACTGAGCTGCACACATTGATTTGCTATCTAAACTATTTTTAAAGAACCTCTCACTGTGATGTATCTAAGAGTCTCAGGCTGATGACATTTAATGCTTTTTTTTTTTAAGAATAAAATATGGATAGATTTGTTTTGAAAAAAATCCATATTTTGAAAAAAAGCAAGCCAATTTTTGAGCAAATCAATCTCACCAGACTCCTTTTATTCTGTATTACTCATTTGTGGATTTTTACAAAGGTTCCTAGTGGAAAATAATTTATATAGAATGTATCTTACTTAACTGGTTAGAAACATACCTGTAAGCAGTCAAGAGTAAACAGTGATGAGAAGTTCTCCATACAGCACTTCACAAAAGAAAATAAACTTCCCGCATGAAGGAAAAGGGCTGGATAAGCATCCAAAATACAGTATGTCAAAGAAAAGAGACCAACGTATCCCCTGTGTAAGTCCATGACAGAGATACCCCTTGGCAAGATGTCCTCTGTTTTTCTTTGCAAGTATTTCTCACCTCAGCCCTGACAAACGCACTACACCAAACACATCGTAGAGAATATTTATTCATAACGAGTAGTGTAAGTGTAAGTGTAGGTGTAAGGAACCTACAGAAAGCTCATAACTTGTCAAGACTCAATCATTGCAAGATGTGTATATGGGTAATATTTAAGGAATATTGTATTGATACTGAAAGTGTGCTTTATGGACTTGGAGTAGAAATTAGTCACCAGGACGTAATGTGTCTTGGGGATGCCCATTTGAGCAAGGAGTTGTCACCACTCCCTAGTCAGCGGTGAGGTAATGTGCGGTTCTATTGTCTACCCTTGCCATAACCCAGAACGGTCAATGGAAAACCATCAAAGAATTGCAAACACTCACAATGCTTGCAGGTGAAAAGGAACATTATAGAAGGCAGGAGAGCACCCTGGCTATGAATAAAGACAAAAGATTGTTTCAGTATAATAGAGTGTAGAGAAAGGTATTCTGTACCATTCACTGAGAAAACCCATTAGGGAGCAAGGAGCTTTCATGAATGTGTGGATCCTCATTTCTGTGAAATCAGTCAGCTGTTCAACAAACTGAATTTGGGGAGAAAGCCTATCTTAGTATATAGGAAAGGTAACTTGATAAGTGTGGACCCACATTTGTGTTTTATAAGCAGTTGTTTCCACCACTTCCTCTCATGTCTAGTTACGTCTTTATTTTCTTTTTTGTTTTATTAGAAGTGCTCACAAATGCTGTGGGAGCAATGGTTTAAGGAAAAACTGGGGTACACTGCACTGTTGGGTGCAGAGGATCTGGAACCTCTGTGAAAAGCCAGTGTCAGGGGATGGATATCACAGGAGAAAGGGAGTTGAGGATTAGGATGCACCTATTATTAACACGCAAGGCCAAGTTAGGGCTTGCACAGCCCACAGGAGAGTGCCTGAATGGCTGAACAGGTGGTGGTGTTAGGGATCTGACATCCAGCTACCACACAAAAAACTCCCTCTCACTGGAGACAAGGGATAACAAGCTGACACACAGCACTGGATATGCTGAGAACTGTCAAAAAGTCCTTTGCCTTCAATGAAGTTACAGAAGGTATGTTGGTACCAGTATGTTTAACATAATAAAAGATCCACAAATGTATTTCCAAATGACAATGTATCTGAATCATGTAATGACTGAAAATGAGAAGTATGTTAATGTTCTGAAATGATGGAAGATGGCAACAAATTGAATAAATCAGTCAACTTTAGGACTATATGTCAAAGACATCTCATTTCACAAGTTTCTAAGTAAACTGGCCTTACGTGATATACTGCTATTACCTCTGTGTTACAGGATTTTTCCAATATTCTGCACATTTTTTCCAAGAGAAGCAATATCAGTTACATTTAAACTACCTTATGCAATAATACACATTGTTAATAATAATACTTAGCAGTTAATAGTGCTTTATAAGTTCAAAGTGATGTAAAACATTAATTGATTGATTAAGTCTTACAACAGCATTATGCCCATATTACAAATGGGAAAACTGAGGAAAATATGTGAAGTGACTTGCCCAAGGTCATATATGGCAAGACTGAGATTTAAATTTAGAATTTTGACTCACAACTGTATGCTTATTCTTCCAGAGCACATTGCCTCATATTTTTAATATTATATATTTCCTTTCATCCAAAGATCTTATGATGCTTTACAAAATTAGGTAAAAATCAGCTCTATTTTATGGGTACAAAGAATTTAAGTGACTTGCCAAGGTCACACAATGATTCAGTGGCAGAGTCAGGAACCGAAGACAGTCCCAGTCCCCTGCTCGATTTATGAGAGACCATCGCCTCCCTAGAGAAAATAAACAAACAATCTCACACAGGCCAGTAAAGGCAGTGAGCCTGGTTATTCAGTATACTCAAAGAAATAGCCCTTGCTCCCATTGCCATCAATGGGAGTTTTGACAAGGGAGCTGGATTAGGCATAATATGTCACATTTCTAACCAAGTGCCCAAGTGTTGAATTGTTTTATGTCAAATCATCATTCTTCAAAGCTCACATACACTTTACTACCCTGAACTCCTCAACCAATCAATACATACATTCATACACACACACACACACATAATTAACTGCAAATGTACATCTATCCCCATAAGGATACAAGAAAAATGCTTGTATAATTCACACAGATATATTACTAGATCACATTACACACCATTCATATTATAAATATACTGTATACTTCATATTAGTATTAATGATAAGACTTCTGTGGATTTACAATTTTATTTGAATTACTATGCAAGAGACATGCATTTCTGTTTCATCTTCAACTTTTATTATCTTAAAGGTGACCTGCAAAGGAATAAAACATGGATTTGTGCTCCCTTTTGCTTCCTTGAGATGTATAACTACAGCTTGAAACTTTCCAGGGGTTTTTTTTGTTTGTTTGTTTGTTAGGGGAGGCAGTGTTTTCTTCCATTTGTTTTTACATAAGAAATTTAAGTTGTCAGGATATTATGCTACAATGCTCAGAGTTATGCTAGATGCCTCAAAGTACTTATACATTGCATGAGGTCCCTGCCTCAAACAGTTTGCAGAATTGGGGCCTTCGACCATAAAGTGCCTCAAAGAGGTAGGTCCCTTTGCAGGATGAGGGTCTAAAATAAAACCTATTTTTCCTAGAAAACTATTATATTTATGATGTCACAGATACCAAGGATGTGAAACCTGGTGAATTGAGAAAGGAATGATTTTTATTCATATTATTTTAAAAAATATCTTTTTCCCCCTTTTGGTTTTACTATCTCAAATCCCTTAGAAAGAGTTAGAAGAAAAGATACCTTTGTTAAAGATTCAACAGCCTCCTTTGATGAAGGGTTGAGGAAACTCCCAATCCAATTCTCTCCAAAAGAGACCTCTAGCAATATGGTAAACAAGGCTTTATATTCCTGATATTTTGTTAGAAAATAAACTTCCAGCCTTCTCTATATAATATAAAGAAACAAATGATGGCATAAACGCATTTTTGCTCCCCTGAATATAATATCTCCTTTTCTACGCTGAATTCTTGCTTCAGAAGTGTTCACTTTGTTTGCTAAAGTTTTCCAAGACTCATGGGAGAGAAGGTAGGAAGTCAGACTTTTGGGAAGGGCTAAATGTGTAAAGGTCATTCTCTTCTCTCACACACATACACATACACATTCTTTCTCTCCAAAAATAATACACTATTTGACAGTTTCCGGATTTGGCATGTCCCACTGAAATTTGAAAACTTATGTGAAACTAGGCCATGTCCTGTAACCTCAAACATTTAGTCTAAGAAAACAGCTCTCAAGTCTCCAGCTCCCACCTCAGGTATCACATGACGTCTGTACCAAAGAGGAGACCTATAGGAGGGCTGGGGGTGGAGGGCAGAAGAGAAACTGAAGTGAAATCAGTTTGTTAAACCTGGGGAATAACAAATCAGACTATGTGAACGGAAGGTATTATTTTTCTGGTTAAATGATTAGTGAAATATTGGATTATGCTCAAAGCGTTTATAATGTGAGAGGGACAGCAAGGTCTCAAAACCGTCTCAAATTCTGCTAAAAAACACCACTGATATAGAGGAAAGAGATGAATGACGCATGCTTAACATCTAGAGTGAATTTAACCTCCTCCACTTTCTCCTAAAATAAATGCCTTGTTCAGCCAAGGTCAAGAAATTCGTGTTAAGTTCAATATTTCTCATGTTGATGTATCATAACAACACATGCTCATTCACATCAGACATCAGTTACAACAGATCCCCTAAGCTGTTTAAGTTCAGCCTTAAGACTTTACTGTAGTACCACTTTTACTCTGCCCTTTCTGAGGAACATACAATTAATCCTGTGTGGTCTGACCAGCTGTGAGTCTTTGGCTCAGTTTTCCCCCCATAGAAATTGTCTCCATTTTAAAAAGAACAAATACAGTGCAATACTCAAAACAAAGACAACACAAAATTAAATAAAACAGGTCAATCCCTTCTCATCTTGTGGATGAGAGTCATCCTGTTGAAGTTATAGGTCTATTCAGATGACCAAGAGGTGGAAGAGTTAGCTACACCAAGTAAAAAATTGTGGTGGTCGCTTGACCTAAATTTTGCTGCATATGGCAAAAACCAAGATGACTTTAGTTTAATTAATGTACTCTCTACAGGTAGTCATTGAAATTCAATCCTCAGCGTGGGATGGAGTTTTATCCACTGAACAGAGCAGAGCAGAGCAACCAAAACTCCTGTGTTCTATTCTCAGATCTGCCATTGACTCACTGTATTGCCTTAGGCCAGTGGTTCCCAAACTTTAACAGTCCGTGAACCCCTTTCACTAAATTGTGCAATCTCATGAACCCCCTCCTAAAAATAAATATTTCCAGGGATTTAAGTTTAAATTTCCTCCGCATTCCGTGGGGCTCCTGCTGCTGGACCCAGTTGACCGCCCCGGTCAACTGAGCTCGGGCTACAGGTCCCACTGCCCACCAGGGCTCCGGCTGCCCCCACTGCCCAGCCCCACTCTCTCTGGGGCTCAGGCTGCCAGCCCCACACGAAGCGCTGGGGTTCAAGCTGCCGGCTCACCCACTGACAGGAGCAGGGTTCGGGCTGCCAGCCCCAACTGCCTGGCCCCGCTCTCCCTGGTGCTCTGACTGCCAGCCCCGCAACCGGGTCCCGCCTGCTGCCTCCAATGCCCAGGGTCCTCTGGCCGCCATTAGTGAAATTTTTCTGGCGAACCCCTGTAACGTTCTACAAACCCCCAGGGGTTTGCGAACCCCAGTTTGGGAACCACTGCCTTAGGCAAACAATTTAACCTCTCTGTGTGTCCATATACAAAAGAGAGATAATAATGTCTATCTCACAGGGATTGTTATGTATTGTTTAAAAAGCTTCTCAGGATCCTACAGAAGTAGAATATTGTTATCCACCCTCTGGCTCCATATTAAAAAATTAATGTTGATTTTCCCCAAAAAATGTTTGCACACTACCACAGAGAAATAAGTAAGTGATTGTCAGGTGTTATACAATAGATTACTCAAACTATCCCCTGCAGTTTCAGAAGGGATATCAGGTTTTATATGTTGATTGGGCAGATTTTAGTACAAGCTAAAAATTGATATATGGTTCACTCACTGGTTCTTTCTGCTTTCTCCATTGATAAGATTTTACCTATAGCCTTGACTTCCTGTTAGTTATGTCATTGTCTTTAAAACTCTTAGAGAACTTGATGATTGGTTTCCCAGAACTGCAAGATGCTTGAAACAGGACTATACCAGCTAATAACATTTTACTCCTGGGGGAATTCTGCACCACTGTGTATGTGCAGAATTTATGTCCCCCACAGATTTCCTTGCTTCCCCGCAGAAAAATGATTTTCTGAGGTGGAAGCAAGGGGAAGCCACAAGAGTGGCCATCTGACCCTCCCCAGCAGTATGTTTTGGGTGCCTGGGGCAGTTGGCAGAGAGGTAAATCACTGTGGGGCGGGGGCAGGAGTGGGGAAGACCTGGCTGGTGGCTCCTACCCTGTGCCAGACTCAGCTGCTAGTCTGGTTGGGCTGGGGAGGATGGAACTGCCTCTTCCCCTGCACAGCATCTAGGGCTAGGTCAGACAAACCCCCAGATTTCTCCCCAGGCTGCAGGAAACTCTGCAAACTCACACACACACACACCCCGCCCCGCCCCCATTGCTCCTCAGCTGCAGGGGAGGGATCGCTGTACAGGGAGCTGATCCCCCATCCACCCAACCTCCATGCATCCAGACCCCCTCATATCCAGACCCTCCTGCCGAGCTCACCCCCTGCACTCAGACCTCCCCCCCGCCAAGCCCCACTCCCCCTGCACCTGAATCATCCTGATGAGTCACCCAGATCCCCAGCCCACCGAGACCCAACCAGCTGCACCTGGATCTCCGACCTCACTAAGCCCCACTCCCCTAGCATCTGGACCCCCACGCTGAACCCCCAACACCCAGACCCCCATGCGGAGCTCTGTCCCTCCCCACATCCAGATCCTCCCCCCAACTAAGCTCCAACCACCTTCACCTGGACCCCCCTGCATTACTTGTAAAAGGGGAGGGGAAAGCTGAACTGGAGATATCACTTTATTTACCAGGTAATGTCCCTTGCACATCATCATGCTATTTAAAATATTACAAATTTCTCTAGTGTTTGGTATTTTAAATATACAGAACACCAAAGTAGTTTAAGATTATAAAGCTTTCCTATTTTTCTAGTATTTTAAATAGTCACAAAATACTCAAAAACTGCTACAATAAATAGTAGCAGACCATAACAGGATAGTTACATTTTAGGACCCTGCATAGGAATGCAAAGTTCTTTTGCTGAGTCATCCTACATAAAGATGCAGGGTAGTTTTTGTACAGTTAGAGTGACAGGTGCATCTTGTTAGGTACAGCCAGAATACAAGATGTGTATAGAATATAGCTCTGCAAAGCAAAGAAGTGAGGTAAAGGAAATTCCAGGGTCACTCCAAAAACCAGCCATATGCGGGATGGAAGGAATCTTATTTTGATTATAAGTAATGTCAAACCCCATAAAGGGGGTATGCTTATGTATATACAGAGTATGTATATTGTTCAGAGCCATATCAGAACTCAGCTGCTTACACAAACACTTTGTATAGAAAAACTACTTTTCCATGTACACGGCTAATACGGGTTTCAGAGTAGCAGCTGTGTTAGTCTGTATCTGCAAAAAGAAAAGGAGGACTTGTGGCACCTTAGAGACTAACCAATTTATTTGAGCATAAGCTTTCGTGAGCTACAGCTCACTTCATCGGATGCTGTAGCTCACGCTCAAATAAATTGGTTAGTCTCTAAGGTGCCACAAGTCCTCCTTTTCTTTTTGCGGCTAATATAAAACATTATAAAATGTTAATGAAGGAAATTACAAGACAAGACAGCTGGAAGATAAAAGGTTAATTTTGCTACCTCTATTAGAAGTATTTAGAGCATTATTTCTTTAAAAGGGAAGTGTTAGCTAAAAAGGAAATGTTAGTGGGACCAAAGTATAGATTTTTAAGGAGTATTTTCTTCAAGCTATCACTATTTCACTGATGGTTATACCCTCTTACAAACCAGTGCAAAATCAATGGGCCACCTGAGCGCAAGGGCAAGAGACCCCAAGCCTCTCCCATACCTGCACAGAGAGTCCTTTACCAGTCAGTTCCAGCAAAACAATCAGGCTCAATTAGAGGCAGCCCATGAATGAGATAGGGCTGCATGCTTCAGGAGATCTCTAGAGCAAGCAAATGCTTGTGCCCTTTGTCATTTTGACACAGCCACTATCACAGAAAATAAATCTAGTTATTTCTGTTCATTAGAAGCAAGCAGTCCTCGCTCCCCTCCATTTGCCAGAGGCACATAAGGCTGTAACCTGAGCAGCCCAAGATTCCCCAGGCACCTGACCTGGGAGGGGAGTCTCCTAAGCCTGGGAATCCCCCTATCACACCTCCTCCCATACCCCACGCGGATCCTGTAATTCCTTTTCCTAGCCTCTGTAAACCCTCCTCTCCAAGACTTGACTGGGCCCTACAGAGGCTGCCTTGTCCCGGCCCAATAGCTCCAGAGCAAGCGGGCGAAGCCGGAACCTCTATTAAGAGCGCAAGTGGAAGTGGATGGGCGGGCTGTCTCAAGCCTTCCCAGTAACAGACACATGCCCTCTCCAATAAGCAGTGAGGATCGTGCGGCGCTGGCCAATGGCAAGGTAGAGGGCGGGATTGGCTAGCCAGGCGCCGGGAGCCTTGGTAACGCGCGGGCCGCATGTTACCCGCGCCCGTCTGGAGCGGAGGGAGTTGCCGCCCAGTGTCTGCCCCGCAGCCCCGAGCCCGTGAAGATGAAGATCGAGGAGGTGAAGAGCACGTCGAAGACGCAGCGCATCGCCGCGCACAGCCACGTGAAGGGGCTGGGGCTGGATGAGAGCGGCGCGGCCAAGCCGGCGGGGGCCGGGCTGGTGGGGCAGGAGAACGCCCGGGAGGTGAGAGGCCCCGGCCCACAGGAGGCCGGGATGGGAGCGGGGGTGCCCAGAAGGCAGAAAGCGCCCCCGTGGCTGAGCGGCGAGGCCGTTGTTGCGGGGGGCTCTGCTGCCCGTTTGCGCATCCCGCCCCCTCGCGCAGGGCCCCATCCCTTACCCGCGCTGGCGCTGAAACCACCAGCTGGGCGTTGAAATGTCCGGCCCGGCTGCTTCGTGGGGCCCCTGCCGGGGCTACTTGTTCGGCCCCCTCCCGCGGCCACCTGGGGGGGGGCCACAGTCCAGCTACTTAAACCTTTGTCTCTCCTGTGGGCTCGCTGGTAAAACTCCAGTTCCATGCGCCCTGCAGGCTCCTCAGTCGAACCTCCGCTGTGGCAGCTCACCCGTATAGCCCTACGCATCCACAGGTGTCAAAGCCCTTTAACAACAGAAGATTGGTGCCGTCATCTGTTTCTTCTGGTGGGGAAACTGAGGCACAGAGAGGCACAGTGACTTGCCCAAGGTCCCACGGCAGCTCATTAGCATAACTTGGGTGGAACCCAGATCTGCTAACTCTGAGACCCATGTCTTATCCACTGGACCACGCTCTCATGTGTCTTTCTTTATACCCTAAATGTTTTAAGAGCCACTCCAGTCTCAAACGCTTATAGGTACATGTAAGAAGTTTGCGTTTACAGTAAAATGTCAGAACTCCTGGGCTCTGTTTGTACTTCTGCCACAGATTTTCATTGATTTGGGGAAATCACTTCTGTCTCTGCCTGAGTTTCGCCATTTATTACTGAGATCACACTTAATCTTAATGGTGTTAGGAGTGGTAATTCTTATTAAGCACGGTGGGTTCCTCTGCAATGAAAGGTGCTCTGGCAGTGTAAAAGTATTATTGTGTCTAAACTGGTTGAGAATGCTCCTTTAGTAATCTTTAGGTGTTCTGATAAATATCTAAATTAATTTCTTTAATTTATAGGCTTGTGGTGTTATAGTGGAATTGATCAAAAGCAAGAAAATGGCTGGTAGAGCTGTGCTGTTGGCAGGACCTCCTGGAACTGGCAAGGTATTGTCTTTCTTCTCAGTGCTGAAGCTGTTCTCTACCACTCTATCTTAAATATAGTGGGGTCAAATATTTCCTAGTAACAATTTCAACAGATACCTTCTCCAGTTACTGGGACTTTTTTTAAGTATAAACTTGAGCCACAGTTGAGCCAGTATTGATCCTTGCTCCAAATTGTATTTTGCCATGTTATGAGCATGCGGTGGCAGTGTCCCGTTCTAGTGCCAACATTGTAAAAACCACTTTGCGTACATGAGTGAATGAAAAGGTAATATGAAGTGTGTGATTTTTAAAGAAAGGTCTTCTTAAACATATAAATTTGGGGTTTTAAAAGCATTTAAACTTTTGTTTTTTGCACTTTACAAGTCTTAACACCTTTCATACTGAATGTTAAAAAGACACGGCCCAATACTACTAAACTGTTTTATGACTAGCTTGAAGTGTTTTTTGGCAGTGCTTTATAATCCTTGGATAAAAGCCATGATGTAAGGGGAAAGTGCTACAGTTGTATATGAGAAAGTAGAGTGGGTAAGAACATAGGACCTGGGAGTCAGGATTCCTAGGTTCCACTTCTCATTATTCCATCATCTCATTGGAGGCACTTGTAGTGCTCTATTTATAAAATTGAGCACTGTGCGGCTTAAAAGAATATTTTTAAAGCACTTACAGATTCTTGGACAAAAGGTGATTTAATGAGCAAAGTATTTTAACCTTCTGGAGTGGCAATCGTCTTTTCCACAAGATCTTTTAGTCATTATACATTTATTTCTCATGAGAATTTTTAAGTGTGTAATAGTTCAGTCTCTCGAATTTTTATAGACTGCTTTGGCTCTAGCTATTGCTCAAGAGTTGGGAAGCAAGGTTCCGTTTTGTCCTATGGTTGGAAGTGAGGTATACTCCACCGAGATCAAGAAGACAGAAGTCCTGATGGAAAATTTCAGAAGAGCTATAGGTAAGTGTTAAAATAGAAGAAGAGTAAAGTGTTTATGTTTGGGTTTTTAAAAAAAGAAAAAAAAATTTGAACAACAGAACACTAGCTTTTTTCCGTAGTTCTGGTGAGGGGCCATGTTTTCATGCTCCAGTTTTCAATGTTCTTCTAGCCATGTTTCATTTGGTCTTGTTTCATGTTTCATTTGGTCTTTTCTGCACTTTGAAACTTAATGCAGTGTTCATGTCTTTGTCACCTCAGTTATTCCAGTTCATCTCCCTTCCAAGGTTGTGGCGGGGAAAACTTTTCCATTCTCTTGCCTTGTCCTCCAGGATGTTCTCCTGTTCCTGCATATTGTTGCTGGACAAAGTTAGAAAAAAATTCTCTTTAGAATCTGTCAACATGAGTCTTAAGTCTGGAGCGTTTTGTAGAGAGGGAAATGCTCCTCTTTTTCTCTTGACAACATTCTCAATCCTTGCTAGCCAAAAACTTAAACCTAAGTCTCCTACATATCAGTACTTTGCCTGACATTTTATTCTAAGTGAGCACAAGAAAATGTTCCATGCTAGTAAGATGAGTATCTTATTAAGTGGTAAATGCATTCTAGAATTAAAGAGGAAATTAACTTGAATTGTCTGGGTTTCATTTTATCTGAAAGAACAAAGTTAAATTTGCAACAAAAGATCATTGAGTCTTTAAATTAATCTTCTTATATTACTTTTATATGATTGCTACTGACAACTGATAAAGTCAGTCAAAAATTTCCCTTGGATGCATTTGGATTACATAAAGATAGCCTAATTGTTTTCAGTCTGAACACAGCATCAGTTAATTTCCATGGCTTCTATGTAGTGATTCACCATGGACTTCAGCTAGGTATTTGGTGAAGTATCTCTCTCAAGCCTGCAACCAAACAAAAGTGTCCCATTGATTTCTATAAAAAAGCAATTTTCAGCAGTCTAATCTGTAAGTTACCGTTAGGTTGGCAGAGTTTGCGAGGAGGGAGATCAGAGATGAGAGAGAGCAGTCTACAGTATTTCCTTGATGTGATGAAATTCCTTGTCAGAGCTTTGGAAACTTGAACCAGCAGATGAAACCTGTCTCCATATTGTCATTCCTAGAGATAGCAGTAATTTAACTCCCTCTAGTTAACAGCCGACCACATTGTTGGTGCTTCACATTCCCTGCGGGTCAGCACACGGATGCTTTTAAACGAAGAGTGGTGCTAGTGAAAGACTGAGATTCTTCTATTCCCTTTTGTTGAATTCCATGTCAGATTTACCTAATGCAAGTTATTGTAAAACATTCCTTTGGGGAGATTTGTTTCTTTTAACACCACTTACAAAAAATCCAAACATATTTTAAAGGACTAATAATAAGCCCCTGTTTTACATGAAATAAACACTTTTCAGTCATGCTCAGATCTAATTTTTTACTTTCATTGTCATAAAAAGGAATTTCTAGTGCATGTTTTCAGAAAAGGGTTTTGTTTTCTAATTGGAATAACCCCAATGCAAGGCATGTGATGACTGTAAGATAACACTTCTTAGGTGTAGGAGCAACTTGTCTCAAGTCTCACTGTGATCCTGATACTTACTGTGTGCTATGTCATGTGATTCTTCACATAGCAGGTCACAACATGTGTGGCCTGTTATACATCTCATGCATAGCACTTTCAGTTGGTTTAGCCACTGCAGTATTATTG
Source organism: Lepidochelys olivacea (assembly GCF_965140295.1). Lineage (NCBI taxonomy): Eukaryota > Metazoa > Chordata > Testudines > Cheloniidae > Lepidochelys > Lepidochelys olivacea. Next base: position 23,399,463 of record NC_140417.1, on the reverse strand, counting down.
AAATGATTCTGACTAACAGTCAAATACCCGAGTCTCATTCACAGGGTTTCTTATTCTTGGATGCAGCAAGAGTCTGCTGTGTTTGGGGACAGTACCCGTACAGACAGCCACTAGTGCATCAGATTCTCCAATTGTTCTGGGCCCTGCTCATTGACATGCTTCCTAACAATGTACCCAGTGTGGGTCCCATCTCTCGTTTAGATTGTTTTCTTTGCCATATTGAAGGTGCTCTCTGTCAGAATTATTATTGTCAGGATTCCTTAATACTAGAGTTATTATCAGGGTCTGGCATGTGCTTGGTGCTGTTCAGGACTCATCAAGACAGGCAGTCTCTGCTGTGGAGAGCTTATGGTTCATAAAAGACATAAAAAGACAAGATGTACTGGGACTAGAAGATTATAGGGCAATTCTGTCCTCTGATTTAAAAAAAAAAAAAGTAGCACAGATGTTAATCCTGTACAGAGCTTATTAGCATTTGGCAAAGATATTGACAGAATATGTTAAAGCACAGTTACAGTCAAAAATCTCTCTTAAAATAGCCACTGCTTAAACAGTATATTTATTCCTTATGTCTCCAACCTATACTTGCTTACGTGGCAAACAAAATTTTACTCCTCTTAGTACTGTTAAGCCAATAAATACAGGACCCCATAAGTTCCATTTCTGGAATCATGCATCTGAATATAACTGCAGGAAATACCTCCATTAGAGAGCTCTTTGACCTAGATCATCTTCATATCTAAACTCCAAATTTGCCTCTTGCCTAAAATAAACCTTGCTCCTACTACAACCAATTAAAATCTCTAACAACTAAGGAGCAATAATAAACAATTCATACCATTGGCTAGAGCAACCACCATTAGCTGTAAATTTCTGTGATATGCTATCTTCCCTGCATCATTTCATGTTACTTAAATAATAAGGTGTTCAAAGCAGAGACTTGTTAATTTCTCTGTTAAGGCACACCCAAGACACTATATAGAAATGTTAAATTTCTGAAATTATATTCTATGTGATGTGTATTGCAGGGTATTTCACAACAAAGATAAACTAACAATTCCACTGAAAATTATCAAACTCTTTAATTCACATTTATGTCTTACTTTAAAAATCCCATTCTTAATACGAGACCAGCAGGGGGAGACAGACCCATATTATTTTTGTCAAAATTATATCCCCCGCCATCAGCAACTCAAGATTACTGGTGAAGTGTCTGATCCATGTATTTATTTCAAAGCAAAATGTAAAACTGCAAAATGTAAAGCTACAAAACAAGGGAACTTTTATAGGGTTCTGGTGACCTCCAGTCGTGTACAGAATGAGTTCCCTTGTATCTCAATACAGTCCACTTGTTGTTTTTGGGATGGTGCATGAACCTCAACATATGTATTTTACAGTGCCTGTTGAGGAGTGGATTCTTTGAACTTTCATGTAGTTGGAACCTTTGCACAATAGTAGTAGTGGTGTTTATTCTTAGGATAATCTGACCATAAAACTCTCTCCACCCCATATTTAGAAATTTAAAATATAAATTAAAGATTTGATTATAGATGGCCATAGAGGGAGTACAGTAACCCCTCACTTAACGTCCTCTTGCTTAACATTGTTTCAATGTTACATCCCTGCTCCATTACAGAACATGCCCATTGAAAGTTGTGCAATGCTCCCCTATAATGAGCTGGCAACAGGCCCCCTCCCCCCCACCGCATCCCCCCCGCTGGCGGACCCCACAGATCAGCGCCTTCTCCCTGCTCCCCCCGCCTCCTACCCATGACAATCAGCTGACTTGCTGCCTTCAGGAGGCTGGGGGGAGGAGCAAGGGGGCTGCGCGCAGCCTCCCCCTTGCCTCCTGAATGCCACAAACCAGCTGATTGCAGGAGACAGAGGAGGGAGGGGGAAGGCTGTGCACCGCATCCTCTCTCCTCCCCCCAGCCTGAATGCTGCAAGATAGCTGATTGCCGCGGGTAGGAGACGGGGGAGCAAGAGGAAGGCGCTGATCCATGGGATCCGCCGGCGGGCGGGAGGCACTGGAGGCGGTGTGTAGGGGAGTTGATGGGGGACTGCCAGCCTGTTTAATACCTACATTAAATGGATTATTTAAAATGTATATAATGCCTTTTGTCTGGCAATAAATTTTCTCTGGAACCTAACCCCCCCTATTTACATTAATTCTTATGGGGAAATTGGATTTGCTTAACATCGTTTCACTTAAAGTCACATTTTTCAGGAACATAACTACAACGTTAAGTGAGGAGTTACTGTAATAGATACTATGGTAATGGGAGTCCTAGAGAAGTACACAGACTAGAAAAGTCTGCATATCTCTAAAGGGGCTCTACTGTCAGAAATCCAGGAGTGGTTTGAATTTTGCACACCACCAGAGGTCTCTTAATAATATATGTGGTCCATCTTTGGCTATAATATATTAATTTAAAAAACAAACACTTTAAATGTTAAACATTAACCTCTGTCAGAATCTCTTTAAAATAAAATAGTTAACATGCATTTTTACCTTTAACTTTGTTACATCTGATGAAGTGAGCTCACGAAAGCTTATGCTCAAATAAATTTGTTAGTCTCTAAGGTGCCACAAGTACTCCTTTTCTTTTTGTTACTAGAATCTCTAAAGTTACATGAAGGCATTGGTTTTTAAAATCTCAGTGTCCCTAATACCATCACTGTTGGTCAGGATTTTGGCTTAAACTGCATGAATGTCCTTAGCTTTCCAATTAAGTGACCTGGGGATCAATTTTCTTTCCTACTAATATTAAAAAAAAACAAAACAAGGTATTAATTTTATTTTCTAGTTTCCAAAGTAGGGAATTGCCATGAAGTACATTGTAGTATGTAAACACCCTCAATGCTCTCAAGTTTATAGACATTGGCCAGAATGACTTCTAGATGGTGAGAGTCAAGAATAATTAAATGTAAATGGCCACTCATTTAAACACTGCAATTCATCTAAACTATTTCTTGTAGGATTGAGGATAAAAGAGACCAAGGAAGTTTATGAAGGTGAAGTCACAGAATTAACTCCATGCGAGACTGAGAACCCGATGGGTGGATATGGCAAAACTATTAGCCATGTAATTATAGGACTCAAAACAGCAAAAGGAACAAAGCAGCTGAAGGTATATATGATAAATTCTCTGGCATGTCATTCCATGTCCCAGATATGCATCCTTGCACCTTTTGTTCCCATCTTACCTAATTTTGTTATCTCTAGCCCAGTACCAAATAAAGTTAAAAATAGCCCATTTCTTCCCCCTGTCACCTGCGTACTGGTAGTAAACAAGTTGACCTGTTCATATTATATAGAAATATTACTCTTGGGTCTCTTACTAGTACTTTAAAGACTTAACTTCAGATAACCTTCTGTGTTCAGCTACAGGGGGATTTGTTGATCCAGGGGTCCTCTGAAAACTGCCATTTCCCCCTAACTTTCCCCACCAAACACACACCTTCAGACAGCTCAAAGGATAGCTCAGACTGCAAGAAATGCCTGAGTGTGCCACTTTGATAGCATTACCAGCCCCATGGAATAAAGGACTGAACTCAGGAGCCAAATGGATCTGCCTCTCCAGGGCAGCATATTTTTCTGGTATGTGATGCTGAGCTTGACCCCAACTACAGCTCCATATTTATAACAACAATTAAATACACAAGAAAACACTTTTTTTAAAAAAAATTGGTACTCCACCTGAATATTGGAAGATAGCTTCTTGAAATCTTGCCTGTATTAGTGTATATTATTTCATATGTTCCTTGCCTCCTTTTTATGTTAAGGAGGAAGGTCCAGTGGTCTGAACATGTGGCTGGGAGCCAAAAACCCAGTTCTGTTCCTAAGTCAGACCCTGACTCCCTTTGTTTCTGTAGACAAGTCACTTAATCTGTACCTCAGTTTTCCTTCCTTATACAGTATATAAAATGGCGATAAGAGAATTTACAGCAGCATCTCTGCTGTTTAGCACGTATTGTCTTCTCTTTGTTCATTTTGAAGATGCAAAATAAGAGAATCCTTAGTGGAAGTAAATGAACCATCCACGCAAAAAAAACAAAAGCACATGCCATGTTCTGGCTTCCGCCTTGCTCATTTAGTAACTGCATGTAGGAAAGAGAACAAAAGGTCAGTAATCGCGATGGTCCCTTCTGACCTTAAAGTCTGAGACTATGAATAAAAGGGTCACATCACTCCATAAAAACATAAAAAGACTTTTGAGTGGTCAACAGGTGCAGTTTATTCCAGAACTAACAGCTAGCCCTTTATAGGGTTTGACTAGCAGCCAAGAAAAGCACTGCACCCTGAGAACAAAGAGTATATCAGTATGAAATGTAAGGCATCCTCTTCCTGATATATACCAGCATCCTCACAACTTGGCATAATGCAATTTGTATTATAACATTAATTCATCAGAAAAACAGAGTAGGCAAGAAAAGTTTAAATACCCTCTGTAAATAAAAGTTAAGTAAAATAGTAAATATGGCTTAGTCAAAAAGCCTCTTGCTCAAATAGAAGGGGAAGTGAATAAGGAAATTTTACAATACCCTTTGTGCAGCCTGTTCTAGGTCTTGCCCTAAAGATTGAATTGAACCTCAGAATTTTCAACTTTGTGAAATGTTAACTTATTTTGTCTGACTGTCTAACAAGCTTTGGTTTAAATCTCTCGTTTCATGCTCATTCTGCAATACAATGGAACTGTCTAATCTCCCATGTTGTTTGTCTCCAGTTGGACCCCAGCATCTTTGAAAGTTTACAGAAGGAGCGAGTGGAAGCCGGGGATGTGATTTACATTGAAGCAAACAGTGGAGCTGTCAAGGTAAAGCCAAAACATGACTTGACTGTTACCCTGCTTTGTGTACTCAAAGAACTTCCAGTGTCACCTCTGCCAAAGGCCCTGTGACCTATTAACCTTATTTGGCTTGGGCAAGCTGGATAAGACTGTGTAAAAGAAAGGCCCGGGACTTCGCTGCTGTGGAGGGAGACATTCCTCCTGCCTCAAGACAGGGTGGTCATCCAGTTCACAATTAAGGTCATCTTGGCAAGGAAGCCATCCCTGCAGCTGTCTGAGATGAGCTTTCTTTCCTTTAACCTTTAAGACCAAGACATCTTTTCAAAAGGGAGGGAAAAAATCCAAACAACTTTAGTCATTCTCAAACTGAAATATGCAGTGTATTTAATCTTTCTTTTATCTCTGATATTTTCTCCACAAGATGTATGCATGTAGAAGGGAATACCGCATTAGTTAGCATTCTTTTTATATCTGATTTAAAATGTAGTGTACAGTGATACTTGCTGTTTAATGGATGAGCATAATATTTCATATCGTATAATAAATCACCCACCTACAAAGAAGTCTTGAACAGTTCTCCCAATCTCTAGTTAATCTGCTGGATTTGTCCTTTAGCAGAAATTGCATACAGTTAAAAGAAGAGCAGAGGGAGGTGGAATATTCAGTGGGAAAATATCAGGTGTTTTTTAACAGGGTTTTTGAGCCTTGATCAGTAGATAGGATATGCATGTTGCTAAGTGGGGAACAAGGCATATTCTGAAGTGTCAACCAAAGCTTGTCAGGACTGGAATTGTGAACCAAGCCCTTTATCAACTATATGTCACTCAAGGTCTTGGCAATGAAACTAACTGTATACGTGTGTTTCTCTTCCCCCTCTACCTCTCTTCTCCTCCTCCACTCCTCCACCAACCCTTTTCCACAGAGGCAAGGCAGATGTGATACTTATGCCACAGAATTTGACCTTGAAGCTGAAGAGTACGTCCCCTTGCCAAAGGGCGATGTACACAAGAAAAAAGAAATTATTCAGGATGTCACCCTTCATGACCTGGATGTGGCCAATGCTAGACCTCAGGTACTTGACTCTAGAGACTAAATCTGTGCAAAAAACTGTTTTAGCCTGAGGATGGGTACCAGACTAACCCAAGGGCATGTGGGGAAAGGATGAGAAGCAGTGAGGATGGGGCATGCTGCAGGCTGTGGGTTCTGCTCACTCCACTGAAAACATGCCACTATTGAAAAAACAGTAGGTAGCACCTTGAAACCCATCTTCTCTCCCTTTTCCTGCAGTTCCTGGCCACAGAACCAGCTCCATAAACGTTCAGGGAGCAATTTGCTTGCTCAGTCTTTGTGTATCTGCTCTTGAAACTCTTGGCAGCAAGAGTACATTTCACAGCCCCACAGACACATTGGTAGATGCTCTTCATCCCATCCAGCAAGTAGCTTTCTGGTGAGTGAAGGAATAGCCAGGGGCCACAAAAAACAAGAAAAAATGAGAACATGAACAAAGGACAGAAAGAAAAAAGAATAGCAGCAAGTGAGAAAGGGGGCAAAGCAAAAGAGGTGCAAGAATGAGCAATTGTAGAAAAAAGTGTCAGAGCATAGTACCAGAGAATACCAGGAGAAGGGGGTACCAACCAAATACATCACAAGGATGGGTTCCTCAAAAGACGTCGGGGAACCGCTGCACTAGAAGCTAAAGCATAATCTGTGCCAAAAAAGACCCTAACTAACCAAAAAACCTAGGGGCTGAAGCTAATACGAGGTTTTTATATGGAGCTATTCCCATCACCACATGAAGAGTAGGTTACTTTCCATCCTCAATACTTAGACATGAACTGGTAGCAACCAGCAGGTCTGCATTGTTTTTATTTTTTAAAATGTTCTGGATACACATTAACTTCCTTTGCTCTGTAGTTTATTGTTTCATCGGCCATGAAATGGGAACTGCGAACACTTTGATAAATGATCTTTGCTTGTCTGACTTCAGTGTAATTTCTGTAAGTGCCCCTGTATCCTTTAGAAATGTTTAGTAACTTAATATACTCCCCAGTTACTTGCAGTAGCACCTTAAGCTTTCTACAGTAGCAAACTTTTTGTATAGGGAGTGTTTTTTCCTCTTTTCCCCAGTATTGGGAGGTCACCACTTTGTCAAGCTGTGCTGTATACGGACAGTGACTTTAAAAAAAATAAAAATAAAAATTCATATAGGTTCTATACGTGAAGCAACACTCCCAAGATTGACATACCCACAATTTGACACTCCAGCCCCTTGATCTACTTATTTCAAAATAATCTCCCTTATAAACAAAAAAAACCCCACTAGACTCACCCTACAAAAATAAGGGAGTAAAAGTCTTAAAATCCCAACACAACCATCCATCTGTTGGAAAGTTGAATACTCACAGTCCAAACAGGCAGCTCCAGCCTTTCTGCTCTCTGATCAGTTCTATTTGTGTGAGGAGGGAAATTGACAATGCTGTAGGAAAGGGTGTTAAACTTTGAGCTCTCTCACTGTTCTCTCTCAAGTCCAGACCTAAAAAGGGAGTGAAGAGGCATTCTTTTAACTAAAAAAGGATAAATTTGGAATCCCAAGGCAGTGACGTGATAATGAGTTGGACAGTTGGATTAGAAACAGAATCGGCCATTGTTGGAGCTAAAATATTACAAAGGACCCCAAATAAATGATTATTCAACTTTGTATCCTAAAGGTGTAAAACCCTACCGTCTATAATAGCCTGGTCCATATCAAACCTGGTGCATTGAGCAACAGCACAGGAAGGAGAAATTGTTGATCTCTAACTTTGCTTTTTCTAGGGTGGGCAGGACATCCTTTCCATGATGGGACAATTGATGAAGCCTAAAAAAACTGAAATTACAGGTATAAAAATTGCTTGCACCACATCTTAACCCTCAACATAAGCTATACATATGCCTACTAGACAAGGAGTTGAAAGAACTGAATTTATGTAGCAACTCTAATGGTGAATTATTTCAGAATACTTCAGAAAGTCACAAGTTAGGTGCCAGCAGTGCAGTGACTGGAATCAAATGCAGCACCGTTGTCCAAATAATAATATCCCATATGTTGCTTAAGACATTGGAGCCCATTTTATTGAGAGTGAAAGTTAGTCAGGACACTAGGATATATCTCCCTGTTCTTTCAAAATGGTGCCACTTGATATGGTAGGGGACCCAAACATTCCATGAAGGAACAAACCAATACAATTCTAGAACTAAATTCTTCTTTCACCTTGGAGTGTGCTACCTTTCTCATATTATGCAACTGTACAATAGTTTTGCAAAGTAGCAAAATGGCTGTGAAAGGATCACTGTTGAGTGGTTCTGTGTGGCATTGATTCACCTATAGCAACAGCCCATGCACTTTAATATGGGTGTTATAAGTGGAACTGATTCTCTTCTTACCTACAAATCACAGAAGGAAAAATACCTACAGTAAAAATCTTCTGTCCTTTTTGCTTTGAAAGAAAAGGTGCTTCAACAAGTATCTTACTTAAATTCAGGTCAAAGTCTGTTTCAATACTAAAATTGAATGATGCTCTTTTGAAGTATTCCACCTCTTGCAGAGATCACCTTCCATATTCTAAAGTCAGACTATATGTAACATCTTGCACAGCTTTGAGATCCATATGTTCAAAAAGCTAAGGAATTATATTTTTGCTTATACTCAAATGTTACGTTAAAATAAACCAGCAGTATTTAGTTTTCCTTCCAGTCACGCTTGGGAACATGGTCAGAGTTCCTCACAAGCTATGCAAGTAGGAGAACTATCCTAGTTGAAAGTACTAAGAACTTGGCCTTCATGCAGATGATGATGCTTATACTTAGATGAATAACAGAATTCTTCTTGCACTCTCACAGTCTGATGCCTCAGTGTGTTTTAACTGTGGAATGTATAAATGTGAGATAGAAAACAATGGGTATTGTGGAAACATTGAAATTGGGAAGAGAGCAATTTTATACTGGATCAGACCTGAGGTCAGTCTTATCCAGTATCCTGTCTGACAGTGGTCAGTACCAGATGCTTCAGAGGAAAATGCAAGAATCCTGCAGTAGGCAGATGTGGGGTAATCTGCCCTGACCAGCCTATCATTGCTGATCTCTTATAGTTAGAGATTGGCTTAATCCCTGAAGTATGAAATTTCGTATTCCTTCTAAAAATTTAGCATTAATTTTAACTCTGTTTTTTATATCTATGTACGTGTCCTGCCCTTCTTGAATCTTGCTAAGTTCTTAGCCTCAAGAACTTCATGTGGCAAGGAGTTCTATAGCCTAATTGCATGTTGTGTGGAGATATGGTATATTATTTTTGAATTTGCCACCTTTAATTTCATTGACTGTCTTGTATTACAATACAAATAGAACAAAAGTTCCCAGTCTAATGTCCCCTGTTGTTCATCTCTGTAGGTAAATCAACTAGTCCTTTTAATCTCTCTTCACATGAGATTTCTGTGCCCTTAATCATTCTCATCACACTTCTTTGACCCCTGTCTTCATTTTGCAATATCCTTTTTGAGACAGAATGACCAATACTCCACATTATTTCAGATGAGGCTGCAGCATTGATTTATATAATGACTTAATATTTTCTGTATTATTCTCCATCCCATCCCTTGTGCATTCTTCATCTTGTTTAGTGTTTTTTTTTCCCCCACTAAAGATTGGGCAGAGATCTTTGGTCTGTCCATGACAACACCCAGGTCCCTTTCCTGAGTTGATAAAAGTGAATTTAAAAACATTGTAAAGCATAAAGTAGTTCAAATTTTTCCCTACAATGTCCATTGCTTTGCATTTATGGACATTGAACTTTTCTTACCATCATGTTGCCCATTCTCCTAGCTTGGTTAGGTCCTCAGAAGTTCCTCCTAGTCCTCTCTGGACTTTGTCATCTGCAAATTTTGTTACCTCATTACTCACCACCCCCTCTCCAGATCATTAATTATTTTAAATGCTGAACCTAGTACAAAAGTTTAATCTTTTGCCATGATGAACTTTGACCATTTAACCTTATTCTTTGGTTTGTGTGTCCTAGCCAGTTTTTGATTCTTGACAATACTTTGCCTGTCACCCCATGGCTAATTGGCTTCTTTAGTAGCCTCTTGTGTGGGATCTTGTCAAAAGCTTTTTGGTGGGTAATCAGCTGAACTTGAGACCCCAGTGTGACCCTCTGGGCAAAAGGGCTGATGTGATCCTTGGATGCATAAACAGGAATCTCAAGTAGGGGTAGAGAGGTTATTTTATCTCTGTATTTGGCACTGGTGCGACTGCTGCTGGAGTATTGTGTCCAGTCCTAGTTTTTATAAATCGAGAAGAATATTGATAAATTGGAAAGGGTTCAGAGAAGAGTCACAGGAACGGTCAAATGATTGGAAAACATGCTTTATAATGATAGACTCAAGGAGCTCAGTCTGGTTAGCTTAGCAAAGAGAAGATTGAGTGGTGACTTGAGCATAGGCAATAAGTACTGACATGGAGACAAATACTTGATAATGGGTCCTTCAGTGTAGCAGACAAAGATATAACGAGGTCCAACAGCTGGAAGTTGAAGCTAGACAAATTCAGACTAGAAATAAGGCATTTTTAAAACAGTGAGAGTCGTTTATCATTGGAGCAACTTACCTGGGGTTGTGGTGGATTCTCCATCACTGACAATTTTCAAATCAAATATTTTTCTAAAAGATCTGCTTTAGGAATTATTTTGGGGAAGTTCCGTGGTGTGAGGTATGCATGAGGGCAGGCTAGATGAGCACAGTGGTCCCTTCTGGCCTAGAATCCATCAATAGAGAAAAAGAAGTGTAAGACTAGTGAGATATAATTTTCTGTTGCAGAATCCATGCTGTGTTCTAATTTTGTTTTTCAAGTTGCTTTTTACACCATTGATGAGGGGTTGTGCTTACAAAATGGCCAGCTTTGTATACAAGTTCCAAGAACTGAAAGTGAGAAACAGTAACTCCCCCAGAACATGACTCTATATCATACTTTCATCTCTCTCTTACGCATATGAGAAAACATGGGAACTTGGGTCAATCTGACTCAAATCCCACAGAGACTTTGCATCACAATTACTCACCCATTCATGATAGGATATCAGTTTAGAATCAAGATGCTAGGAAAGTGGCATCCCCCACTTTAGTGTCTTAGGGTCCTTCCCATAGCTGCAGAGAGCGCTAACAGAACTACTAAAATGGTTTTCTTTCCTGTCTCTTAGACAAGCTTCGAGGGGAGATAAACAAGGTGGTGAATAAATACATTGATCAAGGCATTGCAGAGCTGGTCCCAGGTGTGCTCTTTGTAGATGAGGTTCACATGCTGGATATTGAATGTTTCACATATCTGCATCGCGCACTAGAATCTTCTATTGCTCCCATCGTCATCTTTGCTTCCAACCGAGGAAACTGCATCATCAGGTACAGTTTTTAAAATTGAATTATACATCTGAGTTAGAATTAGCTGTCTCCATACCAAGAACTATGATCTTTGAATGCTTTCATCTTTGGTGCTGACACACCTCTGATGATCATCTGGATGGATCATGAGCCACATTGAATGCTCGAGGGCTGCACCCCAGGGAAAGAAAGATGACTGGGTTAGAGAGTTAGATGGAAGTATCGTTTCTTCATCTCGTGTTTCCAGGGACCCACCTTTCGATCCCTTCAGCAGCTGCCACTGGCAAGTTTGTTTCCTTGTTCTACTCTAACTGCCCTCTTCTTTGGCTTCCTTTAATGTACACATCTCCTGCCTGCCCCCCATCTACATTCAAAACACTGCTGCTAAGATCATCTTCCTGGACCTTGTTTTCCCCGTCCTCGTTGAGTCTTTTCTCTGGCTCTCGTTTCTGCACTGCAACAACTTTTAGCTTATTGTTCTCCCCTTTAAAGCCCTTCTCAGCTTACTCCCTCCCCCACTTTGCACTTTTCTGTTCTATTGCATTGACTAGGCCTCTTGTGCTCCTCCAGCAATGCCAGCCAGTCCATCTCTCTCACAAGCGCACTCACTCTATCACATACTCACACTCTGAACTAGTCAATAAAATCACTCTATTTTCCCTCAGATCTCTCCAAGAAGCACTTCTACCATGTTGCCTGTGGTAAATTGCTAGCGGATAATTTCTAGATAAATTGCCAGTAGGGATTGATACTGATTTTGTTTTAATTGATTGAACCTGCAAACAGCTACTCTGTGTAATCAGATAATCTCACCCTTGTCCTCCCTTCCCCAGTCCCCTGTGTTTGGTACATCCACTTGATGCATCTGGTCTTCAACTGGAAAGCTCTTTTGAGGAGGGACCATATCTTTCTGTGTGATGGTCTGCACCTAGCACACTTTGACCTCTGGACACTACTGTATTACAAATATTAAAATAAACTGTGCAAAGAACAGCAGCCCTGGAGTGGGAGACCTAGAGAAATGGTACCACCATATGGCTTTTAGAATCACATAGCTGATTCTTACCCTATGTTTGAACAGTTGTTACTAACCGGGTTCAAGCATGGCTTCCCTCACCAGGAATTAGGTAAGGATTGGTATTGTATCTCCTTTGGACCCTGCAAAATACAAGGAAGGCCTGTTTAAAGGATTGAATTCCCAAGCACCAGGACACAACTGCAGATACTGTTAAATAATTGACCTGGTAGTAGGGTATGTTAGTGACGGTATCTGTCATGTGGAAAGTCACAAAGTGAATGTCTTTCCTCTTGCCTTAAAAACGGATCATAGATTACTGTGGCAATACCTGAAAATCCATTGGCTTTAGTGTTTAACAGATCATACTACTAACCCAAGTATTTTAAATTGCTTTCCCATTTATATCTGCCTGCAGATGGCCCTTAACAGGATCAAGAGGTGTATCTAGACATTTGTATAATACAATTGGCTCTGTATCCTAATATGACTAGGAATAGCATTATATGAAAGCAGCGTGCCATCTACTGGTGAACATAGTGAGAGATGTTTTCAGAAATTTACTTTCTTGCTGACCCTTTGAATAGCTTCCTTTAGGGGGTCGTGAGCGGAGCCTGAAGCATTCAAATACTGGTACCGAGTCTGGAAATTGAAAGGTCGTCATAGTTAGCTAAGGAGTTCGTAGATCTAGAATCCTTGGTGTCACTTTTCCCTGGTAAAAGAAGAGTTCTAGGGACTATACTGTACGCTTAATGCACAGTCTTGCCCTTGCACCTCTCAGTCTGCTGGATCACTAACGTGGAATATAAACAACTACAATACTAGGTGAGGGGAATAAAGGAGATAGTATGGAAAACTGAGCAGTGTGATGGCTGGTTTAAGCAAAGAAGATGCTCTCAATGTTCAGTACTGCATATAATTTCTGCTTTATTGGTTAAACACTACAGCAAAAATAATTTGCTCCTTGCTGGAACGTGTACAATATACTTGGGAATATCAGACAGGTGTAGTATGCATGTTCTTTAGGGACTGACTAGCACTATGAGAACAAGCTATAAAGAAGCTGGCACCAGCTAATTCCCACCTTTCCGTATTGCTGTGTGAAATGATTAAGAGTGCAGGGGAAAGAATATTTTCATTTTAGGCTGTTCCAGGTTTAGCGTACAAACTCCGGAGTCTGTTCCCCCTTGTCATGGACATAGTTCCCGTTAGTATGTCTTGTGTGAGTGTGCCTGGTGGGAGAATAAACCCTTCTGTCCACAGCTTGTTTTATCGTAGCCTGACTCGGTTGCCAATATCTAAACCAGGGGTCGGCAACCTATGGCACGCGTGCCCTGCTCAGCCCACTGCCGAACCCAGGCCGGGACCCTGGCATGCAGGAGCTTGCCATTAAAAATCCTGCCCAACCCGGCCCACTCTTCTCCGCCCCCCGCCCCCCCCGGCGGGCACAGGGTGAAGAATCTTGGTCCTGCCAGTTGCTGCTGCAGGGCAGGCAAGTTCCCCCCTCCCCCACCTCTTCTCCCAGCATGCTGGATTCCTGCCCCTCCTCCTTTCCCTCCCTGCCACCGATCAGCAGATGGCTCTTGTGAGGGAGGGGAGAAGCGGAGCCTTAGCCTGCTCGCTGCTCTGGGGAGGAGGCGGAGAAGAGTTGGGGAAGGGGGGTGGAATCATGGCATATCCCCTCCAGCCCCCTGCCGTGAGCCTCTCTGGGCAGGGGGCTGGAGCAACCCCACAACCCTAGCTCACACCCCCAGCCTTCTGCCCTGACCCTTACACCCCCCAGCCTCCTGCCCTGACCCTTACACCCCCCCACACACACCCAGTCCCCCCACCCCATGCCCTGACTCCTGCATGCTCCTCACACACCCCCAGCCCTGACTCCTGCACCCCACACACATACTGAGCCCCCCTCACCCTATGCCCTGACTTTTGCAACCCCCCACATTCCCACCTCCACCCTGGGCACCAAATGGGAGCTCCTGCACCCCCACCCCACATTCCCACCTGCACCAAATAGGAGCTGCCCAGGTAAGCACTCCACACCCAAACCTCCTACCCCAACCCTGAGCCCCCTCCCTCATTCTAGCTCCTGGCCAGACCCTACACCCCAACCCCCAGCCTGCTCCTTCACCCCCAGCCCTGTGCTCAGTGCACTCCCACCCTCAGCTCAGTGCAAAGAGAGAGAGAGAGAAAGAGAATGGGCTAGAACCAGGGAGAAAGTAGGTACCCACTCTATGCGGCCAGGGCTGGGATCCCAGACTGGCAGTGGGCTGAACACGGCCCTGGCTGGCAGGAGCCGGCGGACGGAACCCCAGACCGGCAGTAGGCTGAGCCACTCAGCCCACTGCTGGTCTGGGGTCCCAGCTGCCGGCCCTGTTCAGCCCGCTGCCGGTCTGGGGTTCTGGCTGCCAGCCCTTTGCCAGCCAGGGTCCCGGCCACAGGACCCGCTCAGCCTGCTGCTGGCCTAGGTGGATGGAACCCAAGGCTGGCAGCGGGCTGAGCAGGCTGGCAGTGTAAGATCAGCATTTTCATTTAATTTTAAATGAAGCTTCTCAAACATTTTGAAAACCTTGTTTACTTTACATATGACAATAGTTTAGTTATTTAATATATAGACTTATAGAGAGAGACCTTCTAAAAAATGTCAAAATGTATTACTGGTACGCGAAACCTTAAATTAAAGTGAATAAATGAAGACTTGACACACCACTTCTGAAAGGTTGCTGGCCCATGATCTAAACCAAGCCCATGTGTTGAACTCTGAATGAGGAGTCTGACCTCTCGTGTATCTCTTTCAGAGGCACAGAGGATATAGTGTCCCCTCACGGAATACCACTGGATCTTCTGGACCGGGTGATGATTATTCGAACCATGCTGTATACGCCTCAGGAAATGAAACAGGTAAGGGCTGTATTAAATACTACTTTAAAAGTCTCTGGAATTCCAGCCTATAGAGAGGTAAGAGCTAGCACTTGCCTACGTGTGATGTTACATTGTAGCTATTTGATCTCTGCTTGGGCAGCAGGATTTACTCCCAGAACCATCTCTGTGCCATGAAGTCTCCTGGGGACATGGTGCCTAACTTGCCTTTCTGGGTTGGTTTTTTGGGGTGTGTGTGTGTTTGACCAGTATGATGAACTAGAGTGGTAGAGTCTGAATTTTGCCCACGAAAGGGCTGCATTGGTAAATTGGCTGAGGCTTGAAAGGCAAACCTTATCTCACAAGAAAAGGAGTGGATTGTTGTTGCCCTTATCTCTAATACAGAGGTGCAATTTACACAATCTGTAGGTTCCAACGTGCAGTGCTTTTTTGCTTAATATGAAATGGGGCATTATGGGTTGGGACCTTTGGTCTCTGCAGGCTGCACCTCTATGTTAAAGATGAGGGCGGTTGTGTTGTAGAACTCTATAGACTGCTCTTCTGCGACTCCTGCCCTAGATGTACTTTCTCTATCTTTATCCTACTTCTGTCTCTAAACTTCACAAAACCATACAGTACCTTTTTTTCCCCCCACACTCCTAGGCGGAGTTCAGGAAGAGTTGTAGTGATACATTACTCAATGCCTCAAGACTTTCATGTGGGCCAGCACAATGTATTGTGTATTGATTATAATCCTTGGGTGCCATTATGATGCATCGTGTCAAAGATCTTCCTCATTAGCGTCTCAATAGCGTGAACTGACATGATACAGGAGCCATTACAGTTTATCCTGTCAATTCTTTGTATTATTTAGGAGATAGTGTCAATGGCAGGGAGCATTGTCACAAGATAATGGGCTCATGCTGCTGGATAAGTGCCAAGGTGAAGCTGAGGCATTTATCGAACATAAATGTAGAGGCAAAACCTCATTTCATTTGGTGTGAGGAGGCTTTTGTGAATTGCTGTTTCGAGGCATGCTCAGGATAGTTTTTGTGCACCTGAAAGGACAGCTGAAGCACTGTAGTGCAGATTACAATGGAAGTGGCCAGAGGGTACAGTAATACAATTGGGTTTTGTCTGTCTATAAAGCCAGTTTTAAAGTTCTGACTTGCTCTCAAAGCCTGGAGATTCAGTGAGGGTTGCCACTCTGTCCTGGATTTCTTCCTATTGTGCTTACATTTTCCTAGGATATGTTATGGTAGCAGCAGCATGTATTTTGAATTGCCTTTTGTAGAGTTGAACTATATTAAAATGTTAATTGACTTTGATAAAATATAAACTGGTGTGTGCTGTGCCATCACATTGGACACCCTCAAGTGATCCCTGTAACCTATTAAATGATTAAAGATCTAATATATGAACTGTCCACTCTCAGAAGTGTAGAGCAGGAACTGTGTGATTGCCATGACCTGCTTGTGTGGGGGAAAGACCACAACAGTGCTGTTCCTAAAGCCATATACTAAGTCTTGCTGATTATGCCCAATAAACCATGGCACTCGATGTTTAATGTGTCCATACTTAGACAATTCTACCTTAAGGACTGACCTCCACCTCAGGAGGTTGGGAGCTGACGCAACTGAGTTTCATTCATGACCAAATCGAGCTGTTTAAGTTTAAAAAAAAAATCGCACAAGCCTTGGTTGGGGGTGGAGGGAATCACTTTGTTTTTAAATTAAATTTTATATGGGTTTTCTCCCCCTTTTGTATCTTTTTTTTGGCTAGGAAAAAGCAGTTTTCAGAGGCAATGTGCATTTAAAAAAAATTTTTTTTGCCCTTGCAGGGGGTCACATGAGAACTTTGAGCTCATTTTTTGAAAATAGTGAAACTTCACTTCTGACTGATTCAGAAATGGTCTGTGCAAAACTTTCACTTATGCCTGGGTAGTTTATAGTATATGTAAAATGCTTCTTAAATTTCTGTTGAGTGATGTAAGTTAGCAGCTTGTATTCAAATTCCATTATCCAGCATTAGTCTGAGAGCAAAGGAATCCCATATATCTTAATCCTACAATGATGTGGAAGAAACTTGCTTTACAATAAAATACCAGCCCTCATTTAACGTTAAACTCATATGTATTGTCACACCTGTACTTGCATAATTGGGACTTCTGTTCTTGAACTCTCTCACCCGAACGCGTCTTCCATTTTACAGCAGTTTTATATGTATTTGCTGGGTTTAGTGTGCTGATCTTATGTTCTTGTCACAGAGCAGTGCCTCTCACAAGCTAAAAAGTTATAAAAGTTGTTTTTTAATGTGGCATTAACTGACACCTCAAGGTGTATTTCTGGAGCGTAGCAATAGCTGGAAGCTTGGAAAAGTGAAGTTGATTTTACAAGTTTTTGTTTTTTTTTTTTTTAAATCTCAAATCTAACATTAATTTGTAACATTCTAAAAGCTGCTTCAAAATGTAATGTTTTTAGAGCAACTTCCTGCTGTGTCAAACCCCTCTCTCTTTCTTACTCTCTCTTCCCCCACTCCTGACTCCCCTGCTGCATTTTTATGGCTTTAATTTAAACGAGTTCTTCTTGATATCTTGTTTACAAAACTGCCAAAGTGAAAAATACCTGTATTATATGAGGCTCGCAGTTCCAGAGTTATCTCAGCACTACAACACAACATCATTATCCAGGCTGCCCCTTATCACTCAGCTGGTAATACGGACTGCTGGGAGACTTGTCCCACTTTTGTTACAGCTTTATACACTCAGGCTTATTGGTATTAATCTCGCTCTCCAACTTTACAAAGATCTTCAAACTGGTACAAGCTTGCCACCGTTCTTGAAAGATTAGATTTTTCTTAGTGATTTTAGGGAGGGGCAGGTTTGAACCCTTATAAAGTAACTTTTTGATTTATTTTACCATCTTACTTATCAAGCGACTAAAAACTGTACGGTGTGGAGTGAGCAGCTGAGGGGAAAGCAGGGTTTGTAGGAGTGGGCTGTATAGCAGTGACTTAGAGTATGCATGATTGAGACTGGGGCATCTCTGTGCTTCTGTGTACACAGGACTCAGACTGCTGTTGTCAATAACTATGTGGTTGTAGTGATTTTCCCCTATAAGCTTTATACTAGGCTTCTAATTACTGAGTAGGCTTAACCAGCCTTGCAACATCATCATGAAACTTTACCGATCCATGCAGTCCCTCCCCTGCCCTTCACAATGATGATTAATGAAGTCCAGAGGTATTTAGGATTTTGCAGGAGGTGGGAGGGGGGTGTCTTTTGTTTTAAAGGATGCTGTGGATGTTTGAAATGAAAATCACATTTTTGTTTCATGTCTTATCTCTAAACAGGATATCCTGTCTGCCATTGTGTGCGTGTGTGTGTATTTAATTAACAAGCACGGTATCTGCTACTGTCCAGACTGTTACATGACTGCTGCAGCTTCACTTCTCCACCTTATATCTCCACAGATCATAAAACTTCGAGCCCAGATAGAGGGAATTAATATTAGTGAGGAAGCCCTAAACCATTTAGGGGAAATTGGTAACAAGACAACCTTAAGGTAAGTAGAGCCCATTGGAATTTTCTCACACCCTGCAAGGATTGGATCTGGAGGTGCTGTGATAGTACACAACACCCTTCCCAGGGTAAGAGTGAGCCTTAGTTGCTGGACAATGACCTCTAGCCCCCAAGGAATGGCTTTTAAACACAATCCAAAAGTGATAGTCCTCCCATTTTGAGGTACACTGGGCACTCCCTGGAATCCTGCTGCTCTTTTGTGCTTCTGGTACAGAGCTGTTTGGTAGGAATCTGACACGGTTACTTGTACCCTTTTAGGAGTTTGTGCTGACGTGCTGGATTGTAACAGTTAATTCAGCCTATTCTCTTTGATCGCAGGTATGCTGTGCAGTTACTGACACCAGCTAACCTGCTAGCCAAGATTAATGGGAAAGACAGCATTGAGAAGGAGCACATTGAAGAAATAAATGAACTTTTCTATGATGCCAAATCATCTGCAAAAATCTTGGCTGATCAACAAGAAAAGTACATGAAGTAAAGCAGCTTGTTGCACATCATGTGCTTTGGAGTAACTTTTAACCCTTCCAAGGGTTGGCTTAATTATTGAAAGAGAAATAGGCAAGAGAAATGTTAATGGTTAATTGCCATTGGGACTGAAAAGTATTTAAATGGTAAGATGCTTCAAGACATGAAGCATAACAGCCCAATCTTCCTACTTTGCTGGCAAGCAATAAGATGCTCCCTGATGCCTGTAACATTTTATTGTCCCTTCTATTGAGTGTACATGAAATGGATACACGGACCCATCATTTTTGCTTGTCCTTTAGATTTGGTTACAAAAATGCTCTAGGCTCAGGAAAAGCCTCTTGATTTCTTTGAAGCTGATGCTTAAGAATAGTCTGTTTTCTTTATGAACTTTGTTTGAATTTGTCAGAACAAGAGTTCTTCCTTCTAAAAATTTTGCAGTGATGTTTGTCTGAAGTGCTTTTTAATAAAATATTTCAAATAATGCCTCTTGTGCTGCTTTCATTCTGCATGCTGATCTGCCTGAAGAAATGGCCTCTCGTTTCTTCTGACTGCAGAGCCATTGGCCATTATCTCTGAAAACTCATGGTGATCGGGGGAAGTCCCGGACGACTGGAAAAAGGCTAATGTAGTGCCCATCTTTAAAAAATGGAAGGAGGAGGATCCAGGGAACTACAGGCCAGTCAGCCTCACCTCAGTCCCTGGAAAAATCATGGAGCAGGTCCTCAAGGAATCAATTCTGAAGCACTTAGAGGAGAGGAAAGTGATCAGGTACAGTCAGCATGGATTCACCAAGGGCAAGTCATGCCTGACTAATCTAATTGCCTTCTATGACGAGATAACTGGCTCTGTGGATGAGGGGAAAGCACTGGACGTGTTGTTCCTTGAGGCTTTTGACACTGTCTCCCACAGTATTCTTTCTAGTAAGTTAAAGAAGTATGGGCTGGATGAATGGACTATAAGGTGGATAGAAAGCTGTCTAGATTGTCGGGCTCAACCGGTAGCGATCAATGGCTCCATATCTAGTTGGCAGCCGGTATCAAGCGGAGTGCCCCAAGGGTTGGTCCTGGGGCCAGTTTTGGTCACTATCTTCATTAATGATCTGGAGGATGGTGTGGATTGCACCCTCAGCAAGTTTGCAGATGACACTAAACTGGGAGGCGTGGTAGATACGCTGGAGGATACAGAGGGACCTAGACAAATTAGAGGATTGGGCCAAAAGAAATCTGATGAGATTCAACAAGGACAAGTGCAGAGTCCTGCACTTAGGACGGAAGAATCCCATGAACCGCTACAGACTAGGGACCGAGTGGCTTGACAGCAGTTCTGCAGAAAAGGATCTAGGGGTTACAGTGGACGAGAAGCTGAATATGAGTCAACAGTGTGCCCTTGTTGCCAAGAAGGCTAATGGCAATTTGGGCTGTATAAGTAGGGGCATTGCCAGCAGATCAACGGATGTGATCATTCCCCTCTATTCGACATTGGTGAGGCCTCATCTGGAGTACTGGGTCCAGTTTTGGGCCCCACACTACAAGAAGGATATGGAAAAATTGGAAAGCGTCCAGTGGAGGGCAACAAAAATGATTAGGGGACTGGAACACATGATTTATGAGGAGAGGCTGAGGGAACTGGGATTGTTTAGTCTGCAGAAGAGAAGAATGAGGGGGATTTGATAGCTGCTTTCAACTACCTGAAAGGGGGTTCCAAAGAGGATGGATCTAGACTGTTCTCAGTTATAGCAGCTGACAGAACAAGGAGTAATGGTCTCAAGTTGTAGTAGGGGAGGTTAAGGTTGGATTTTAGGAACAAAAACTTTTTCACTAGCAGGGTGGTGAAGCTCTGGAATGGGTTACCTAGGGAGGTGGTGGAATCTCCTTCCTTTGAGGTTTTTAAGGTCAGGCTTGACAAAGCCCTGGCAGGGATGATTTAGTTGGGTATGGGTCTTGCTTTGAGCAGGGGGTTGGACTAGATCAGTGCTTCTCAAGCTACCTGATGTGGGGGACTGGCAATTCCACCCCTCAAATGTGTGTGCAGACCAGCAGCTGGTGGCTCGTGGACCAGCACTGGTCCGTGGACAACCACTTTGAGTAGCACTGGACTAGAGGACCTCCTGAGGTCCCTTCCAACCCGGATATTCTATGACGACTTTTAAAGGTAAGGATGAGTGAAAGAAAAATAAAAGAGAATTTATATCTTGTTTGCTGCTTCATGACATAATTGTTTATCAGGATCTGATGTCTCTTTGCGGGGATGGGGGTGTTACTGCTTTGGGGGAACCAGAGATGTGGAGTGGAAGCTCTCTCAGTCCTGTCCAAAACCCTGGATCCTGTGAAGAGGCAGGGTATAATCTCTTTAACAAAGATCTCTTATTCTAGTTGTTAGGGGTTTTTTTTGGTTGTAACTCAATTGTTTTAAAACATCCTGATTAAAAATCACTTCCCTTACCAAGGAATACTTTGATGTGTCATCCTACTAGTTCTCTAGTCAACCATATTTTCTCCCAGGAATATAAGGGTACACAAGACACTAAATTTCTAACAAGAGGAAGAATTATCCAGTGGCTCGGGTGCTAACTTGAAACTCAGTGGACCTGTGTTTAATTCTCTGCTCTGTCTTAAAACTTCCTGACTGATTATAGGCAAGTCACTGACTCTCTGCCACTGTGTTAAGTGCAGATAACACTTAAGGGTGTTGTGAGGGCAAATGCAGTAAAGATCAAAGCTCTCAAGTATTATGGTAATGGAGGCCAGATAAGTACTTAAGATAAATAGAATGGGGAAAAAATTTAGAAAATTGTAAAAGCAAGCAAAAAGCAGTATTTTTTTTGCAAGTTGCCCTTTAAAATAATGGATTTGGCCACTTCATGTGCCTTTGTTCAAATGTGTGGTTTACTCGGACACAAAGGAAGCTTGCTCAGCACAGAACATGTCAGCTACTGCACCTCATTTGAGCCTTTAAGCAGAGATTACTGGTTGTGCTATACATGTAATAGTTTCATAGTGAAAAAATAGGCCAAGTCAACCAGACTTCTTAGATTTCACCTAATTCAAACTTAAACCCACAGTTCTGAAAGTGAGAAACTGTTTTACTTCCAACCATCCAACAAATACCCCACTAATAAATCCTATATTAACCCTTGGCTGAAAGTCAAAGGATTTCCCTGTACAATTGTCAAATATAATACCAGTGGGATTCTTCCTAAATATGGCAATTCCCAAGGCCCTATTTTTAAAAAACAAAATGCAAAAAACAAACCAACTCATTAGTCTAGCTTCCTTGAGAATTTCTTCTATTTTAAGTGTTCTAGGTCTTGCAGGAGAACCTAAGATTAGTGGTGCCTTTAGAACAGTTGGAGTTTCCTGTTCAAGTCCATACAGACTAATACAATACATATAGTAGTTCAGTAGCACTGTGGGTAATAGGAACTTTTACATAGATTAGAACTTAATCCATAGGTGACAGTCTGGTATTGTGCACTGCCAATTCCTGAAGAGATTTAAACTAGTTTCTAAACAAAAAGTAACCTACCATCGTTATCAAAGTCATGTACTTTGGTTTTGTCGAAACAAAATTATTGTTCCTCTTTCCATTTTTCCCTATGTGCACATGTATGCATTTTGTTCACAGCTTACAGTTGCAAGGGCAGGGTCAGAAGCTTCCTTGTAAAGTTACCTTGCACTTTAAATCTAAAACAGTCAGGCATTGCCTCACTCTTCTCTCTTCTGGCAAGGAATTCCATAGCTAGACTCCTGCCACTGGGAAGCCTCTGCCGCCAGCACCTGATATTATAGAAGATGCATCTTCTATAATCTCATCCCTGTGGTGAAGCACTGTTGTGGAAGATGAAGGATCTTTGGCGTAGTCATGTCCCCATCTATTAAGGGGCTTTGCAGCTCAAGCCTAGGACTTAGAATTCTGTTCTGTCTCTGCTACAAAGAGTGGACAAGCATTCACTGAAGACAAGTTGCTCAGGGTGAAGAGACGCTGAATGGTTTGGATTTAATACCTCTAACAAATGGTGCATGGGTTTACTAATGAATTTCCTGTACTATACGCCCTATGGAAAGTTCTAGCAAATTAAACTGCCTTGTGGTCAAAAGTACACTTGACCGTTTGCCCCGATTGGGAAGTCCCTCTTTATGGCAGTGGTAAACAACTATTTTGTAGGAATAAAGGTGTTGTTTGTCAGATATTTCTGAAAACTTTATGATGTTTCCTTGTGTGAACAGGTCAAGGACTGGCTAAAACCAGTCCTGAATAACCCTGAACTTCAAGGATGTTCTAAATTCACATCAGAACTTGATGGCAGGCAACCGTGACTGATAAATTTTGCTGTCCCCTCAACATGGCATCAAGAGCCCTACAGATGTATCGGAGATTGATGCCTAATGGGAATACTAACGCCGTCTCCCGTGTTATATTTCTAGGAAACGGCTCAGGAATTCACCTGGTCTTGCAGACTGATTATTTTTAACTTATAAAATGCCCCTTTCTATAAAATATTCAAGCTGCAAAACTGGGAAGAAAAATAGTTTACTACAACTTTTAAAAACAGGCATTCTCTCAGCCTGAATTAATAGTCCACCAGTCCTTAAACATCAGGCAAAAACCCTGAAAAGAGAAGACAAACCTTTGTACCACACCCTAAAAATCAACAGCTTCACGCTCTGTTGGACTAGCAGAAGAATTTAGCTTCACGGCTGATTTCTACTGCTGGTGGTACATCATTGGTGATTGACTCCTTAAAAAATTGGCACAAATAAAGCTTTTTAGATCTGGTTTTCTTGCAAATGTCCTTAAATATGTAAGTGGGAGAAGAAAGCAGCAGCTTTGGGAGAAATAGGAATCATTACCGTATCACAGAAGATCATCACCAGACCTGACAAGTGATCTATGTAGTCCAGTATCCTGTCTGACTAGATACATCAGAGGAAGAAGATGCAAGAATCCTTGTAATGGATAGTTATGGGATTGCCTACACAACCTTTTCAGTAAAGCTCTTATTACCAATTGCTACATAGCCAGTAAAGTCCCTCAGTTACAAATAAAACCTGGATATATTCTGCATCTGATAATGACATTAAACAGTAGAATGACATCAAATAAGCATGTACCTTTTCTCTTATTATGCACAAATTCTGGAAAACTATCTCAATACAGTGGCATCTCTCTTATGGCCAGAAAGTGTTCGAGAAAGACGTAAGCCGGAGATAAAAGGGAAGATCTTTGCACACTAAACGATAAGTGAATGTTTATCTGGCCTATTAAGTGATGTCCACCAGACTTAGTGGTGTCAAAGCTTTGCTCATGAAAATAGTCTTCATATTACTGATAAAAACAGTTCTGTTGAAAGAATAATTGTAGCAGATACAAAGACGTTGAAGAGTTTAACAAAATAAAAAAATCAATAATCAAAACAAGATTGTTTTGTATTAGAGAGGAGGGATGATCTAGCAAAAAATACTCCCCCCACAGCAGGTTGGGTTTTGTTATTAAATGTGGAAAAAACAAAACATTATTTTAATTCTATTCTTCCCATTTCCCAGAAGGGCTGCACTTACTGCATTAATCTTCCGAGCGAAGTTTTTACGACCGATTGCCTGCAGACTATGAGAAGTTTCTCCATCCATTACACACAGGGAAACGGGTCCTGCTGGGTAGGAAAATATTTGTTACATCTTATCAGGGTGACACATAATCTAACAACAATTACAGCAGGCCCATATTTTGTCCTATTTCGGTTTCAATGTGAAAAATAGTTCTATATTAAACCTAGGATGGGGGGTGGGGTGGTTATAGTAACCTGTTGAATATTATAAGCTCTGCAGCTGTGATTTCCTTTGACACAGAATAGTGCCACAATGGGATCCTGCTCTGAGCAAGCGAATACACATAAATCCAGCATACGTGCCTCCTCTGCAAATGACACAATGTGTATGTCACTGGGAAGGGAACTTGAAAGATGATCCCCTCCTTGCACATACTGAGTTTTGAAATTACCTTCTTCCCATGTCTTATATTTTCTTTAATGTAAATGCTCCCCTGGCCAGGTCAGGTCAGCCTCCTTCAGATTTACTTGCTTCCCCCTACTTCCCCCCCCCACCCCAAGGTCAACTGCATCTGAGCAGCGAACAGCAGAGAGGCTAACAGAGGGAGTTTGGCTGGGATCTGTCTGAGAGGAGGTACGCTAAGGGCTGCATTAGGGAGGTTGTGTTGGTGAGTATCTGAGTGTCTGTTGTGGGGACAGTTTGACTGTGTGCTTGATTGGTTGTTTGAAAAGTGTGAATTGGGAGTGCTTTGTTCCAGGTGAGCCTTGAGTGGGCCTGACTGACTGTTATAAAAGTCCAGTCAGCTGAGAACTAGCTGAGCGGCGAACAGCAGAGAGGCTAACAGAGGGAGTTCGCCTTGGGGGAGCCCACTGAGGCTTACATCTTGCCGACCTCTCTGAGTAGTCCCTACAACTCCTGAGGAAGCTCACAGAAGGAAGGTAATATGGATGGTAAAGGTTCAGCTGTTGTGACCTGCACTGGATGTGCCATGTTTGTCTTTCTTCCACAGGACAGAAGCGACTTTGTCTGTACAAAGTGAAAGCTGGTCTCCATACCGGAAGAGAAGGTTCAAGGTCTGGAGAAACAAGTATCGACCCTGCGTTGCATAAGAGAAACTGAAGATTTCCTGGACAGACGTCAGGATATGCTTTTACGGACACAATGTTCTGAAGATTCAGAGCAGGCTGCGCAGCGGGGACAGGAGGACGGTGAAGAAATTTGGCAGCATGTGACCTCCAGAAGAAGAAAGGGGAGCGTCCATGTACCAGCAACGCAGATACAGGTAAGCAACCATTT
Organism: Lepidochelys olivacea; assembly: GCF_965140295.1. Classification (NCBI taxonomy): domain Eukaryota; kingdom Metazoa; phylum Chordata; order Testudines; family Cheloniidae; genus Lepidochelys; species Lepidochelys olivacea. The sequence continues at coordinate 23,373,505 of NC_140417.1, read as the reverse complement.
TCATGTTCTCTCCACGGGTACTAATGCGGAGAGTGGACTAGATGATACCTCTGAGGGAAGGGAACAGAAGGAGACTCCACCGATTGGAAGGCATGAGATGCACTGTCTTAAGGATGGGGGTTCCATGACCACCACTCCCAAGAGAAGGAGGCAGGTGGTGGTGGTTGGGAACTCTCTCCTCAGGGGGACTGAGTCATCTATCTGCTGCCCTGACCGGGAAAACCGAGAAGTCTGCTGCTTGCCAGGAGCTAGGATTCACGATGTGATGGAGAGACTGCCGAGACTCATCAAGCCCTTGGATCGCTACCCCTTCCTGCTTCTCCACGTGGGCACCAGTGATACTGCCAAGAATGACCTTGAGCGGATCACTGCAGACTACGTGGCTCTGGGAAGAAGGATAAAGGAGTTTGAGGCGCAAGTGGTGTTCTCATCCATCCTCCCCGTGGAAGGAAAAGGCCTGGGTAGAGACCGTCGAATTGTAGAAGTCAATGAATGGCTACTCAGGTGGTGTCGGAGAGAAGGTTTTGGATTCTTTGACCATGGGATGGTGCTCCAAGAAGGAGTGCTAGGCAGAGATGGGCTCCACCTAATGAAGAGAGGGAAGAGCATCTTTGCAAGCAGGCTGGCTAACCTAGTGAGGAGGGCTTTAAACTAGGTTCACTGGGGGAAGGAAAGCAAAGCCCTGAGGTAAGTGGGGAAGTGGGATACTGGGAGGAAGCACAAGCAGAAGAGCGCGAGAGGGGAGGGCTCCTGCCTCATACTAAGAAAGCAGGACAAACAGCAAGTTATCTCAAGTGCCTATACACTAATGCAAGAAGTCTGGGAAACAAGCAGGGAGAAATGGAAGTCCTCACACAGTCAAGGAATTATGATGTGATTGGAACAACAGAGACTTGGCGGGATAACTCACATGACTGGAGTACTGTCATGGATGGATATAAACTCTTCAGGTAGGGCAGAAAAGGTGAGGGAGTTGCATTGTATGTAAGGGAGCAGTATGACTGCTCAGAGCTCCGGTATGAAACTGCAGAAAAACCTGAGAGTCTCTGGATTAAGTTTAGAAGCATGAGCAACAAGGGTGATGTCATGGTGGGAGTCTGCTATAGATCACCAGACCAGGGGGATGAGGTGGACAAGGCTTTCTTCCAGCAACTCATGGAAGTTACTAGATCACAGGCCCTGGTTCTCATGGGAGACTTCAATCACTCAGATATCTGCTGGGATAGCAATACAGCAGTGCACAGACAATCCAGGAAGTTTTTGGAAAGTGTAGGGGACAATTTCCAGGTGCAAGTGCTGGAGGAACCAATTAGGGGCAGAGCTCTTCCTGACCTGCTGCTCACAAACCAGGAAGAATTAGTAGGGGAAGCTAAAGTGGATGGGAATCTGGGAGTCAGTGACCATGAGACGGTCGAGTTCAGGATCCTGACACAGGAAAGAAAGGAGAGCAGCAGAATACGGACCCTGGACTTCAGAAAAGCAGACTTTGACAACCTCAGGGAACTGATGGGCAGGATCCCCTGGGAGAATAACATGAGGGGGAAAGGAGTCTAGGAGAGCTGACTGTATTTTAAAGAATCCTTATTGAGGTTACAGGAACAAACCATCCCGATGTGTAGAAAGAATAGTAAATATGGCAGGCTACCAGCTGGATTAACAGTGAAATCCTTGCTGATCTTAAACACAAAAAAGAAGCTTACAAGAAGTGGAAGATTGGACAAATGACCAGTGACGAGTATAAAAATATTGCTCAGGCATGCAGGAGTGAAATCGGGAAGGCCAAATTACATCTGGAGTTGCAGCTAGCAAGAGATGTTAAGAGTAACAAGAAGAGTTTCTTCAGGTATGTGAGCAACAAGAAGAAAGTCAAGGAAAGTGTGGGCCCCTTACTGAATAAGGGAGGCAACCTAGTGACAGAGGATGTGGAAAAAGCTAATGTACTCTATGCTTTTTTTGCCTCTGTCTTCACGAACAAGGTCAGCTCCCAAGCTACTGCACTGGGCAGCACAGCATGGGGAGGAGGTGACCAGCCCTCTGTGGAGAAAGAAGTGGCTCGGGACTATTTAGAAAAGCTGGACGAGCACAAGTCCATGGGGCCGGATGTGCTGCATCCGAGAGTGCTAAAGGAGTTGGCGGATGCGATTGCAGAGCCATTGGCCATTATCTTTGAAAACTCATGGCGATCGGGGGAGGTCCCGGATGACTGGAAAAAGGCTAACGTAGTGCTCATCTTTAAAAAAGGAAAGGAGGAGGATCCTGGGAACTACAGGCCAGTCAGCCTCACCTCAGTCCCTGGAAAAATCATGGAGCAGGTCCTCAAGGAATCAATTCTGAAGCACTTAGAGGAGAGGAAAGTGATCAGGTACAGTCAGCATGGATTCACCAAGGGCAAGTCATGCCTGACTAATCTAATTGCCTTCTGTGACGAGATAACTGGCTCTGTGGATGAGGGGAAAGCACTGGACGTGTTGTTCCTTGAGGCTTTTGACACTGTCTCCCACAGTATTCTTGCCAGTAAGTTAAAGAAGTATGGGCTGGACGAATGGACTATAAGGTGGATAGAAAGCTGTCTAGATTGTCGGGCTCAACGGGTAATGATCAATGGCTCCATATCTAGTTGGCAGCCGGTATCAAGCGGAGTGCCCCAAGGGTCGGTCCTGGGGCCAGTTTTGGTCAATATCTTCATTAATGATCTGGAGGATGGTGTGGACTGCACCCTCAGAAAGTTTGCAGATGACACTAAACTGGGAGGAGTGGTAGATACGCTGGAGGGTAGGGATAGGATACAGAGGGACCTAGACAAATTAGAGGATTGGGCCAAAAGAAATCTGATGAGGTTCAACAAGGACAAGTGCAGAGTCCTGCATTTAGGATGGAAGAATCCCATGCACCGCTACAGACTAGAGACCGAGTGGCTAGGCAGCAGTTCTGCAGAAAAGGACCTAGGGGTTACAGTGGACGAGAAGCTGAATATGAGTCAACAGTGTGCCCTTGTTGCCAAGAAGGCTAATGGCATTTTGGGATGTATAAATAGGGACATTGCCAGCAGATCGAGGGACGTGATCGTTCCCCTCTATTCAACATTGGTGAGGCCTCATCTGGAGTACTGGGTCCAGTTTTGGGCCCCACACTACAAGAAGGAGGTGGAAAAATTAGAAAGTGTCCAGCAGAGGGCAACAAAAATGATTAGGGGACTGGAAAACATGACTTATGAGGAGAGGCTGAGGGAACTGGGATTGTTTAGTCTGCAGAAGAGAAGAATGAGGGGGATTTGATAGCTGCTTTCAACTACCTGAAAGGGGGTTCCAAAGAGGATGGATCTAGACTGTTCTCAGTGGTGGCAGATGATGGAACAAGAAGCAATGGTCTCAAGTTGTAGTGGGGGAGGTTTAAGTTGGATTTTAGGAACAAAAACTTTTTCACTAGGAGGGTGGTGAAGCACTGGACTGCGTTACCTAGGGAGGTGGTGGAATCTCCTTCCTTGGAGGTTTTTAAGGTCAGGCTTCACAAAGCCCTGACTGGGATCATTTAGTTGGGGATTAGTCCTGCTTTGAGCAGGGGGTTGGACTAGATGACCTCCTGAAGTCCCTTCCAACCTTGATATTCTATGATTAGCCACTTTAAATAAAAAAGCCTTTTAAAAAGTGCACTTTGCCATTCCCAAGGAGCTTTGTTGTGCCTTAAAAAGACAAATTTTGCTCAATATTCCCTATTTGGTACAGAATAGGTTATAAAAATGTGAACAGATTACAATAGTATTTCATTCCAGCCTTTCTACAGGATTATTTTATATCACACTTCAAAACACTTTACGGACATTAATTCATTTTCATTTCACTCTGGTAAGGTAGATCAGTAACATCCCTGTTTTATGTGATGGGGAAAGCTTTGGAGTAGAGAGGTGAAATTAATTGGGCACAGCCACGCACAAAATCATTATCAGAAGCAGAATTAGAACTCAGGAGTTCCTGACTCACAGCCCTGTGGCTCAGATGTGATAATGCGGATAAATGCAAAGTAGTACACATTGGAAAAACAATCCCAACTGTACATATAAAATGATGGAGTCTAAATTCGCTGTTACCACTCAGGAAAGAGATCGTGGAGTCATTGTGGATAGTTCTCTGAAAACATCTGCTCAATGTGCAGCGGTGGTCAAAAAAGCTAATAATGTTAGGAACCATTAGGGAAGGGATAGATAATAAGACAGAAAATATCATAATGCCCCTACAGAAATTCATGGTACGCCCACACATGCAATTCTGGTCACCCCATCTCACAAATAGACGTATTAGACCTGGAAAAAGTGCAGAGAAATGCCTAATCCTATTTTGTTGCCTATGGAACAGCTTCCAGATGAGAAGAGATTAAAAAGACTGGGAACGTTCATCTCAGACAAGAGACAACTTGGGGAGATACGATCGAGGTCTATAAAATCAGGACTGGTGTGGAGAAAGCAAATAAGGGAGTGTTATTTACCCCTTCACATAACACTTGAACCAGGGGTCACCCAATGAAATTAATAGGCAGCAGGATACTGGCCTAGATGGACAATTGGCCTGACCCAGTGTAACTATTCTTATGTGACCCATATGAAATGTGTTTTATTTCAGTTTTCTAAAATATGTTCTGCTCTGAGCATCTATTCCAAACATTAAAAAAAAAAAATCACAAAATAAAGCACTGCCCATAAATACACCACCTCAAACCATTCCTTCCTCAACAGCATTAGAGAACACAGAAGAAAAAGTTCTATAGAAAAGAAGGAGGGGAGGGGGAATACTCCTGTTCCCATTGCTTGTATGCACATACACACCAGTCCACTGTGAAGAATATTATATTTGCATGAAGGGCACTATATAAATAATGAGGTATACAGCATTTCCTTAGGGACCTGCTATGCTGATGATGACATGGGATTGTTACTTCAATCCCATCTTATGGTTACTGTGTCCTCACCGGCTCTGGCAAAATAGACTACTTTCTTTTGGAAAATATGCATCTACAATTACCCCTACCTATAGTGTGCAAAACTCATTGGGATCCTTCAGGTTGAAAGCCACTCTATAAAAGGCTTAAGATGGTGATGTTATTCATTCCACCTGCTGACAAATTTTTCCTTAAGTTCAAAGCCATTACTAGCTGTGGCTAACTTCATTTTAAACTTAAGCAGGACTTTGCCCCCGTGAGCACTTTGACAATCACACATTCTGTGTTGAATTTCTCAAATATTCCCCCCGCTTCCACATCTCCAGGTGCATTTACATCCCTTTGGCAAGAAATCCCAAACATTTTTCTATTTGGTTTTTTACAAAAATGGAAAAATAAATCCAGGTTTACAGAAAAAACAGACTGGAAACAAGGTCTTCAAGCCAACTCCAGATAATTAAAGCTGATGCTAAACTAATTAATTTCAAAGCCTGTTGGCAGTGTGTACAGTTTATATTTTGTCACTGGAGAAGTTTATAGGAGGGGGAACATTTAGAAATATAGAACCATGCCTCTCCCATTTCCTGCTGTGATAAACTTGTTAGTTACTCTTAGCGGGAAGGCTGGTGTAGACCACAGGCCTCTACCTTGCCCTGGTAACTCCTGGCAATTCAAAACACCCTCTTGCACACCACACATATCTAGCCTGGGGGAGCTTCAAGCAAGCAAACTTTTCTCCTGTCTGTGTGTAATATTTCTATACATTTAAGTGGAACAAATGGATGAGATTGGCTCCATGTTGGTTCTAGAAGTCAGCTATAAAGAGACACTTTGGGCTCAGTGCATCATCCCTATTGCCTTAGCTGATTGATAGCCGGGGAGCCTATGCATTATTTTATGTGTTTTAATCATGCATGTCCAAGCGAATGACTAGCCCCTTGCAAAGAGGGAGCACTAACATTCCAGGAGTGGATGAGGTTATTAAGCAAGATACACCCCACCCCAAATAGCATCAGCTAGCTCTTGGAATAATGCAGGTTTCACCCCCACACAGCTCTGATGATGCACCTCAGTCGTGACTGACAGGCCCATTTTCTACAGTGTTCATTGTTCCATCTTTTTAAAAGTGGTGGCAAATGTCAGTTATCAATAAACATGTTCTCTTTTGATTCTGTTGGATACATGCAATAAAAGTGTTTCTGCTTCCACCGAGATCAATGACTTCCACAGGAGCATGACTGGATCCAACACAGTGGTTGAGATTGTGTCTAACATTAGTAGAGGACAAAATATTCTAGACCCACTTGGGAAACTGCGAACATTGTAGTTCCCCCTGGATCAAAACAAAACCAGAAGCTTAAGAACAAAGATAATTGAACTTTATCCTCCAAACTACTGCAGGAAAGCACGTGTTTATGCCAACATTTTCAAAACTGTCCACTAGTTTTGTATGACTCAATTTTTGGGTAACTAGCTTGGGCCCGATTTTCAGAGGTGCCAAGCACTCGTTAATATTTTAGTTTGTATTACACTAGCACCTTGAGCCCCCAAATCAAGATTAGGGCCCCATTATGGCAGGCACTGGACACATTCGTAACAGGAGACAATTGCTCCCCTGAAACATTTCCAGTCTAAATAACCAAGACAGTTCCTACTTATTTCAGCCGGCGTTCTGGGTGCTTAGCACTTCTTGGGCCTGACCTTCCAGTTCCAAGTTGGGCACTCACAATCTGAGGGATTCAAAATGAAAAGCCATCTTTGACTTGGGCTACATTGTCTGAAGCATCTAGGTCCCAAGTTTTCAGACAGCAATGTTTCCCCAACGCCAGGCCTAGGTGCTGGAACTAGGGGTGCTGCCGCACCCCAGCTTGAAGTGGTTTCTACCATATACAGGGTTTACAGTTTGGTTCAATGGATCTCAGTACCCCCACCATAAAAATTGTTCCAGCACCCCTGACTCCAGCTGCATGTCCCGGAACTGGTACTTCAGGCTTTTTTAAATGGAGCTTACCAATAAGTCAGTCACTCACTCACTCTTTTTATATTTATATGTATTTGCTCTAACCCAGGATGGCATTTGGGCTGCTCTTCTGACATGAATCCTTGGGGTTTGGAGCAGTTTAAGCTCTATGCTAAGTTAGTTGACCTCCCATGGAATGGCAGGCAGGGGACACGTACAGCTATGCTCTTAATCTGGTAAACTGCTACAGTTGCACTAAAAGTTGGGCACAAATTTCTTGCTAGCAGAGGTAGCTCAGACATCTATAGTGTTGGAGGAAAACAGCAAATAGAGCTGCTTCCTTTTCAGTCTCATGAAAACCATGGAGGGCAGGCACCACTGCACAACTCCGCCGTTAATGGCAATTTCAGTCTGTGGAGCACAGCCCACAACAGTCCTGGGGCTGCAGCTGCTCCACTTTTCGGGTCACAATTTGTACACATGCATGCTCTTAGGCACCAGGGCTACAGCAAGAGGGGAAGGAGTTCTTTTCTTGCCTACCTAGTGTAGTGCTGCCATGCGCCGTACAAACTGCGAGGAAGTTGATAAGTGGGAGAAGAGGGGGAATCTTATTAGATTATGCAAACTCATAGCTCAGACCCAAAACTCTGCTTCCCCTGGGGAAGCACTGAGCCTCTTTTGCTTCCAAAGTCCATCCTGAGAGCGCAGAGCAGAAAGCTTGTTAGTCTAGCAGTGCTGTTGAACCAGAGAGGGATCCATTAGACTCCAGATGGTTCCTGGTGCGGTGTGCAGTATAAGACTTATGAGTTACCTTTTCCCAGCATTTGAAACCACCTCTGTTATCCTGTATATCCTCAGGTCCCTAAACTGCAGCCTGGGACAGTTCCTACTTCTGGTTTTCAAAGCTATAGATAATATGCAATCTACATCCTCCATCCACCCTCCCTCTCTGCCACACAGTGCAGTAGCTGCGGTGTTTGTGGACAGCTCCAGCAATCAAAAAAAGTCCAGGTTGTGGGGGAGAAATCATGTAACAGGTTGTTTTCACATGGGATGTCATTTTGCATCTTTGGTGCTTTCTGTAAAATGTCATAGGAGCTTATATATTAAGAATATACTCTGGCCATTAGAGCAGGGGACTGGAGTCAGGCTTCCTAGGTCCTATATCCAGCTATGCCCCATAGGTTTTGTTTACACTGCAAATTCTGTCATGCTGCTTTGTCCCCCCACTGTTTTAGAACAGGTTTCAATCTCTGGGAAATCAGACCAAGTTAGTTATACCATGTTAATGGAATGGTGCTCCAGCCTTCAGTCTTACAACACAATTCCTGTGGCAGGGTGTCATCCCAGAGCAAACTCCCTCATGGCCTGGGGTGGTCCTGTGGGCACCCTGTCTTAATTTCCTTTCTGGTTCTCCCAATAACTTAGTCACAGCCCAGAATACTTACAGTAACATTCCCCTTCCTGGGGTCTCATGTATTATGTTTTGTTATATAATTTCCTTTGTCCCTTCAGGCCCAACCCCTTCCCTCTTGTGGCTTCCAAATCACCCTTGTTCCAGGGCTTCAGTTTCCTGCTTCCCCTCCATTTTCCTCTGAGCCAGGGAGCTTTGTCAGTACCACTGCAGCCCTTGGCCTCTCTGCAGAACCTGTCCTACAGGTCACCTCCTGCCCTGATCCTTGGGCTCACAACTCTTCCCCTTGGTTAAGAGATTCCTTCATGGGGCTGTGCCATGATTCAGGCAGGCTGCCCCTGCTCACTAGTATCTCGGTTCCAGCCCTGCTCCACAGAGCATCCCTTGCTCCTTCGGCTCGCAAACGTCTTCCCTTTAGTTCCACAACCCTCCTTCTGAGGAATGGGCTGTAATTCAGGCAGGCTTCTGTAGCCCACCAATCTCTCTTCTAGTTGTGGGTTCCCCTCCCAGGGACCCTTCCTTCATACTCAATGCTCCCCTGAAATTCTCCTCTCCCCTCTGGGCAGTCACCTTATCGCTGGTTTTAATCGTGTTCAGGAGGTAGCTACCTGATTAACATCTCTCCCCCACCCTCCCAGTCCCTGGCCTTTCTGCTGCTCCATTGAATGCCTGTTTCCTTAAAAGGGCCACAGCAGGGAACAGGGGTTGGCTGTTCCCAGTCCCCACTACTCCTTAAAGGGGGCAGAGCACCCTATTACAAATCTTTTAACATGAGTTCAGTGTGATTTGGTCCCATCTATGCAGGAAAAATATATATATATATATCCAGCTGCATTATAGCATGCTTGTGCCCCAAGACTGTTGTAGGGTAGATGAGAAGTGACCATGGGCAAGACATACCCAGGAAAGGTAGGATGTGTAACAGTATGTCTACACTGCAGCTGGAATTGTGCCTCCCAGCCTGGGTAGACAGACTCATACTAGCTTTGCTCAGGCTAGCACCCTAAAAATAGCAGTGTGGACGTTGGGGCATCGGGTCAGGTTATCTGCCCCAGTCTAAGTCTGGCCCCCAGGTCCAAGCTTGGGTGGCTACACTGCTATTTTTAAGTGTACTAGCTCAAGGGAAGCCAGCATGAATCTGTCTACCTGGGCTGGGAAGCACACTCCCAGCTGCAGTGTAGTTAGAACCTCTGTGTCTAAATTTAGACTTTTATGATACGGGGATTATAGTTGGGTCACACCTGGTGTGAAGTTCATTCAGGGTTTACAAAGCACTTTGAGACTGAGTCTTGCACTGCAGGAGCCCCAGAGCATTGCCTTTATTAAAAGGTTCAAACCCACACAACTCAAATCCTCACGCTTTTTAAAACAATGTTCACTGGGGAAAGGAGTTTCCCTCTTCCAAGGAAACCAGACACTGTGCATGTAAGCCCCAGCCCCATGTTAAAAGGACCATGGTGATTCTGTAGTAACAGACATTATGTCATGCCCAGTAATCACAGCACAAGGAGGCTGCCAATGGTGCTTCAGGCTAAATGTAGACCTGCTGACCATATATCTTCATTTAGCAACCTCGCTTCTCCTGAACAGAATTACTTCACATTGCTAGAGGAGTGAAAATTGCTATCGCTCCTTTCCCCTTCCGACGGCATGATAAAGATGTGATTGCTAAATGAGGGTGACTTCTGAATGAAGATTTAACATACTTGGAACAAAATGCATGCACATTACACCAAAATAACGCATGCTAGATGGGACAGACCACCACACCCAGGAGGTATGTGGGTTACATGATCATTCCTCTGAGGTCACTGAGGAGACAATCAAACATGACAGTGGTTTCTGGGATGTGCACATTTCCATATCAGAGACATGATTCAACTATAAAAGGGCAACCTCCTTTCCTCCCTGTACATCCCCCTCAGCTGCCAGGCACTCTCCTTTCAATGCAGGTCATCCAAGAGGATGCTCTGAACTGTGTCGAAGGCCAGCAAGGTTCAATGAGACCACCTCTAAGCCTGTCCGTCTGGTACAATGGCATGGAAGTTTTCGTAGATGCCAAGACCAGAAGGATCCACTGTGATAAACTAGTCTAATCTCCTGTATAGCACAGGCCAAAGAACTTCCCCCCCAAAAAATTCCTGGAGCAGATCTGTTAGAAAAACATCCAATCTTGCTTTGTAAATGGCCAGCAATGAAGAATCCACCACAACCCTGGGTAAATTGTTCCAATGGTTAATTACCCTCACTTAAAAATGTACATCTTATCTCCAGTCTGAATTCGTCTAGCTTCATCTTCATGTTATACCCCTCTCTGCTAGATTGACAAGGCTATTATCAAATATTTGTTCCCCATGTAGGTAGACTATAATCAAATCACCCCTTAACACTTTTGGTAAACTAAATAGACTTAAGGAGCTCAGTGTATCCTATAAGTCGTTTTCTAATCCTTGATATTCTCATAGCTCTTCTCTAAACCCTCTCCAATTTATCAACATCTCTTTTGAATTGTGGACACCAGCACTGGATGTGGAATTGCAGCAGGAGTCACACCCGTGACAAACACAGAGGTAAAATAATCTCTTTACTCCTACTCAAGACTCCCATTTATGCATCCAAAGATTGCATAAGTCCTTTCAGCCACAGCATTGTATTGTGAGCTCATCTTCATCTGATTATCCACCATGATCCCCAAATCTTTGTCAGACTCACTGCTTCCCATGATCAAATCTCCCATCCTGTAAGTATGGGTACATTCTTTTGTTCTCAGATGTATAAATATATTAAAACACATTGTTTACTTGCACCCATCTTACCAAACAGTCCAGACCTCTCTCTCTGAGTGACCTGCCCTCTTCCTTATTTACCACTCCCCCAATTTGTGTGTCATCTGAAAACTTTATCAGTGATGATTTTGTTTTCTTCCAGGGCATTGATAAAATTATTAAATATCAGAGCCAAGAACCACTCCCTGTGTGAGCCCACTAGAAACACATTCACCTAACAATGATTGCTCATTTACAATTACAGTTTGACACCTGTCAGTTAGCCAGCTTTTAATCCATTTAATGAGTGCTATGTTAATTTTATATTGTTCACAGGGGCAGGGGTGGCATTAATTGGCCTGGTCCTTTCGCTCAAGAAATTGAAGCCCAGGCACTAAGACTGGAGAGTGGAACAGGCCAGTTTTACATCTGTAATGAAGCTTTCAGAGCTGGCATTGACAGCTCAGGGACAGGGATGAGAGAGCTCCCCCAATGGAGAATCAGATGGATACATGATGGAAATCTGTTATAACAGCTTGGGGGCTGGAGAGGGTCAGGTACTTGTTTTCTGGGCTAACTCCTGGTTTGAATGGAAAGTCAAACTGGAATACATTCATGTGATGGAGCTCTGTTGCTAGTCATTTTCTCCTCCCCTAGGAGCTGCCCTATCACATGGGAGTCTCTATATACAAGGGGGCAGCCTGGGACATATTAATGCTAAAGATCAGCTGATTCTTCATGAAAAAAGCTTCCATAAAATGTTTAGCCTGGAAGCATTTGAGTTCCTATCTTGTTCATATTCTGTACTTCTACAAAGAGTGTGGTCTAGGGGTAACAGCCAGTGACCAGGAATCAGGACAGAACTGCTAGATTCAATTCTTCCACTGACTTTTAGTGTGGTTTTGAACAAGTACGTCACCCAGGCCAAAGTTTTTATGAGCATCCACTACACTGGGGCATTCAGTCAGATTTTCAGAAACACTGGGTTCTTTGTGACTTCAGAGTTGTAGGTGCTCAGCACCTCCAAAAAAAATCAAGCCCCATCTGTCGCAAGTTGGACACCCCTAAGCTGAGGCACCCGAAAGTCATGGAAACCTGAAAAACTAAATGGAACTTAGGAGCCTAAGGGCCAGAGAGCCTCAAAAGGTATCTAAGTGCTTGTAAAAGAGTGACTCACCAGCTGATGAGACCCATCATGCCTGGGCACAGTCTTGCACAACCTTCCCTTCAATCACTGCCTTCTGAGGGCCATTCAGGCCCTGTAGTGGTCAGGTTCTTTTAGTGATTCAGCCCTTCAGACTAGTCACATGTAGTCAGTAGGATTAGTATCCCAAAGTCCATCACAGTACTAGTCATCAGTACAGCATCTTCCACCATCTGGGTTCTCCCCAGCTCTCTTTTCCTCTTCCAGAACACCAGCCCTTAGAATTACTTCCCAGGAGCCTCACCCCTAATGTCAGGGCCACCACAGGACAAGCTGTGCTTCTGGAGCTTCCTTATGGTTCCTTTTCCAGCAACAGAAAAGAGGGACCTAAATTTCTTCTGAATCTCTTCCTATCTTTCTGACCTCACTCCTTTATGAAGGCCATCCAGCTGGTTCTGATAACTACTTGGCCCTAACACATCCTCCAGGTGCAACCAAGTAGACTAATTGAGCTCTGAAGCTTCTGTTAATCTTTTAGTTAACCAATGTGGGGTTTATGCACCCATCATAGTAACTCCCATTCAATGAGACTTAGGTGCCTAAATACCTTTGAGGATCTTGGCTTAAGTCACTTTTGAAAATGGAAGTTTGACCCCTTAGGCACTTGCACATTTTATTCTTAAAATTAGGGTAGAGATAGTCTATCTACTCAGCAAAATTGGTATATACTGCCTTCAAACTGGTGTGTAAATATTCATTCATTAATGTTCATGAAATGCCTGGATGGAAAGCACTGGAGAATTTCCCAGGATTATTGGCTCCTTCTCTTATGCTTTATTACCAAGGACATTTGCATGGAAACAGGATCTTCATTTCTCTGCCTTTGCCATTTTTCCTGTTTCTCCTTTTTCTATATGCATCTGTGGCTCTTTAAGGAGTATCTTCTCCACCAACCCTTATTCCTGATATATGGTGTAAGTAACTCCCATTACTGTCTTCAGAAGTTATGTATGTTCATGGGAGGTGGATGAAAGTAATCCCCCTCTTATGTTTGGAAACAGCACACAACAGAATAGCTTCTAAGCATATTCCACGTAACCCCCTGTCACTAGAGCTCCTTCCCTAGGGCATCCCCTAGGCTCTAGGCAGGGCCCCAGCACTCACCCAGGCTGCTGCACTGTGATGGTCATTTGGTTTTCCCACTCCACTTCCAATCCTAAGAGGCTCAGCCCTCTGGCTAGGCCCTAGGTAGTCCACCCCTTCCCTGAAGGTCAGTGAATAGATAAAGGGAAATCAACATAAATGAATCATCCCGAAGTTGGGTTAGGCTCTCCTCCCTCAGAAGAGCACTCATCAGTCTATGGCTGTAAATGGAATCCACACATAGTAGAGAGGAACAGTCCCCTCTCAAAGTGAGTCAGGATCAGACCCTTCCCTCCTTCCTTCAAGGAGGGAACTATCAAGCAGTAGTGAACCAAGGAGCAGCCCTCTCTTCAGGTGCTGAAGGCCAGGTCTCCTGCCTGGTTTGCTATGAACCAAGCTGGGTTTCTCCCTCTTAAGCTCCTCCCTCCAATTCCAACATCACTCAAAGGTGTGATGGGTCAGGGCCACCTGAGCTCATGTTAGCTTGTTAACCCTGTGGTGTGATGAGGCAGGGCCACTTGAGCTCATGTGGGCTTGTTAACCCTGTGTTGCCCAGTGTGGCATTGGTATACCCCATCACACATCCCCTTCTGTCCTCATGAGCCTACAATATTTGAGACAATGAGCTAAAGGGTCTGGCTTCTCCAGCCTTTGTAGACAAACTTACTTAAACCAGATCCACTTGCAATCCCCTCTTTTGTTGGGATTAAAACAAAAATAGATGCAGCTGAACAAATCAGCAGTAGGTACAAGACCAAGAATGAATAGAATAAGGGATTAGGCTGCCATACAGTGAAGCTAAAGAAATCCAGCCCGGGGGGTTCTTCTGAGGGCACCATTAACCACATGAGCAGATCTGGGTACAGTGGAATGCTGTTAAAACCACAGGAAAGAATTCTCTGCCAGGGTACTGTCACTTATTCACCTTCTGTCCTCCTCTAGCACTTCCTGGCGCAAGTGCTAGAGGAGCCAACTAGGGGGGGGGCGCTTTTCTTGACCTGCTGCTCACAAACCGGGTAGAATTAGTAGGGGAAGCAAAAGTGGATGGGAATCTGGGAGGCAGTGACCATGAGTTGGTTGAGTTCAGGATCCTGACGCAGGGAAGAAAGGTAAGCAGCAGGATACGGACCCTGGACTTCAGGAAAGCAGACTTCGACTCCCTCAGGGAACAGATGGCCAGGATCCCCTGGGGGACTAACTTGAAGGGGAAAGGAGTCCAGGAGAGCTGGCTGTATTTCAAGGAATCCCTGTTGAGGTTACAGGGACAAACCATCCCGATGAGTCGAAAGAATAGTAAATATGGCAGGCGACCAGCTTGGCTTAATGGTGAAATCCTAGCGGATCTTAAACATAAAAAAGAAGCTTACAAGAAGTGGAAGTTTGGACATATGACCAGAGAAGAGTATAAAAATATTGCTCGGGCATGTAGGAATGAAATTAGGAGGGCCAAATCGCACCTGGAGCTGCAGCTAGCCAGAGATGTCAAGAGTAACAAGAAGGGTTTCTTCAGGTATGTTGGCAACAAGAAGAAAGCCAAGGAATGTGTGGGCCCCTTACTGAACGAGGGAGGCAACCTAGTGACAGAGGATGTGGAAAAAGCAAATGTACTCAATGCTTTTTTTGCCTCTGTTTTCACTAACAAGGTCAGCTCCCAGACTGCTGCGCTGGGCATCACAAAATGGGGAAGAGATGGCCAGCCCTCTGTGGAGATAGAGGTGGTTAGGGACTATTTAGAAAAGCTGGACGTGCACAACTCCATGGGGCCGGACGAGTTGCATCCGAGAGTGCTGAAGGAATTGGCGGCTGTGATTGCAGAGCCATTGGCCATTATCTTTGAAAACTCGTGGTGAACCGGGGAAGTCCCGGATGACTGGTAAAAGGCTAATGTAGTGCCCATCTTTAAAAAAGGGAAGAAGGAGGATCCTGGGAACTACAGGCCAGTCAGCCTCACCTCAGTCCCTGGAAAAATCATGGAGCAGATCCTCAAAGAATCAATCCTGAAGCACTTGCATGAGAGGAAAGTGATCAGGAACAGCCAGCATGGATTCAAGGGAAGGTCATGCCTGACTAATCTAATCGCCTTTTATGATGAGATTACTGGTTCTGTGGATGAAGGGAAAGCAGTGGATGTATTGTTTCTTGACTTTAGCAAAGCTTTTGACACGGTCTCCCACAGTATTCTTGTCAGCAAGTTAAGGAAGTATGGGCTGGATGAATGCACTATAAGGTGGGTAGAAAGCTGGCTAGATTGTCGGGCTCAACGGGTAGTGATCAATGGCTCCATGTCTAGTTGGCAGCCGGTATCAAGTGGAGTGCCCCAAGGGTCAGTCCTGGGGCCGGTTTTGTTCAATATCTTCATAAATGATCTGGAGGATGGTGTGGATTGCACTCTCAGCAAATTTGCGGATGGTACTAAACTGGGAGGAGTGGTAGATACGCTGGAGGGGAGGGATAGGATACAGAAGGACCTAGACAAATTGGAGGATTGGGCCAAAAGAAATCTGATGAGGTTCAATAAGGATAAGTGCAGGGTCCTGCACTTAGGACGGAAGAACCCAATGCACCGCTACAGACTAGGGACCGAATGGCTAGGCAGCAGTTCTGCGGAAAAGGACCTAGGGGTGACAGTGGACGAGAAGCTGGATATGAGTCAGCAGTGTGCCCTTGTTGCCAAGAAGGCCAATGGCATTTTGGGATGTATAAGTAGGGGCATAGCGAGCAGATCGAGGGACGTGATCGTTCCCTTCTATTCGACATTGGTGAGGCCTCATCTGGAGTACTGTGTCCAGTTTTGGGCCCCACACTACAAGAAGGATGTGGATAAATTGGAGAGAGTCCAGCGAAGGGCAACAAAAATGATTAGGGGACTGGAACACATGAGTTATGAGGAGAGGCTGAGGGAGCTGGGATTGTTTAGCCTGCAGAAGAGAAGAATGAGGGGGGATTTGATAGCTGCTTTCAACTACCTGAAAGGGGGTTCCAAAGAGGATGGCTCTAGACTGTTCTCAATGGTAGCAGATGACAGAACGAGGAGTAATGGTCTCAAGTTGCAGTGGGGGAGGTTTAGATTGGATATTAGGAAAAACTTTTTCACTAAGAGGGTGGTGAAACACTGGAATGCGTTACCTAGGGAGGTGGTAGAATCTCCTTCCTTAGAGGTTTTTAAGGTCAGGCTTGACAAAGCCCTGGCTGGGATGATTTAACTGGGAATTGGTCCTGCTTTGAGCAGGGGGTTGGACTAGATGACCTTCTGGGGTCCCTTCCAACCCTGATATTCTATGATTCTATGATTCTTAAATAAGGCAGAGATGTTTTTCCCCTGGTCCCTTCTCTGTCCCCATGCAGACCTGAACTCTGGCTTTTCTTTTAGACCTCAGTTTGAACATGTTGAATCTGAACTTTCCTGGTTTACCTTTCCTGCACCCCATCCAGAGGAGCAGTCATATATGTAGTTATACTGCAGCAGGCTGGATAATTGTGAACCAGTTTTATAAGGATGCACAGGTGCTTTAGGATGTAAGGTAGATGTGCTAGAGAGTCTAAACAATACATGCTCTAGGAGCCTCATAAAACTCTAAAACCAGGATTAAGCAGTGCTGTCTGGTGTCTAAGCACAAGAAGATAAAATGTTAATAATAGGACAAATCCTGAAGACTTAATTTAGTTCACTTCAATGAGAGCATGGATGGAGTAAGGGTTTCAAGACGTAGCCTAATCCACAATACCTTTTTCCTGAAGGATCCCAACTACATTACAGACCAGGCCGCAGATACATCCAACACCAGAGATGTATGGATCACCCACCTCCCCACTGGAAGGCAGCCACTTCCTTGGTGAAATATGGCAGCCACCACACAGCCGTTCTCAGAAGGGAGGATGGTGAGACTAACTCTGGCTACATCTGCAGGATAGAATTATTACCCAGAGCAAGTTATGGTTATCTGAACCACAAGGAAATCATCTGTGGACTCACAGTCCCAGAGTTTCCTGGGACAGTGGGAAAAGGGTACAGGTTCCGCCATCACTTACACGGGTGTGAATCCATTGAGTACAGTGGAGCTGCTCTGGTTTTACACTACTGTAAGAGCAAATCTGGCCCGTTTCCTGTTGGGATGTTTCCCAGTCACTCCAGGCGCGACCCTCTCTTAGTGGTGCAGAAGGAAGAAGGTTTCCAAAGTTGATACTCCTTGGGGGTGGGAGGAGAGACCAGCTGCCCCCACTGTGGGTGCATGGAAATGCTGAAGAGTCAGGAACATGACAGGATATTTAAGGCCAAAGCGCCCCCTCTCCTGGCTGCGTATTGATAGCACTGTCACTCCGAGCAGCCAGCATCACCTCCAGCTTCACTTTTTGATTAATGTTCTTCCAAACTTTCCTTGGCTCCCCGCGCTCCCACTTTCTGTCACACTTCTCATTACGGATGTATCTTTGCATCAAGGAAAGCGGGAGGAAAAATTGTTCTTTCAGGGTGACAGCTGAGCGAGGGCTATATTATTAAAGGTACCAATCATAGGTGCCGAGCTATCATCGCACGATGAATGCACTTGTCAGGAGACCGAGGCAGCCGGGGGAGAGAGGGAGGGAGGTGGCGGGACACCAGCACTCGCTTTCTCTCTTTTTTTCTCCTCTCCTCACCCCCACTCTCTCGCTTTCTCTCTCTCTCCTTTAACGTTGGCCACCTCTGCTTGCCTGAACTTGGACCTTCAGCGGCGACAATTTCTCTGGCCTCGACAGCACGATTAATTTCTCCTGCCCTCTGCGGGGCCTCTGAGTGCTGTGGAAGTCCAGCTGGCCTGCTGCTGATAAGATGTACCTTTTGATTTGTTTTGTCTTTGATTGCCTTTTCTGTCACCTACAATGGCTGGCCGCCTAGAGACCTCCACATTGCCTGACTGACGGATCTATTTATCTATAGGCTGCTCCCCAGCTTCTCCTCCCCCCCCCCCTTCCCACCCCCACTCCCCCCTTTTGCAAACCACCACCTTGTACCACTGAAGTCCCAGCCTAATAGAAGCCGTGAAGGCTCATCCACCATAAAATACATCTGCCATCCTCCTTCTCTCCAAGATAAAAGCCTGTCAGTGTTACTTTCCAATTCCAGGCAGCTTGATTAATGGTGAAAAGCCACTGCAAGATCGACTTCTGGTTTTTACAAGCGCTGTCAGTCGGCCCAGGGTTATGCGAAACACACACTCGTACAAAACAAAACAAAATGAGAAACGGTTGGGTAGGGAGGAGGGGGGCAAGTGTAACCAAATCATATTAGGCTCAAGACTAAATAAAATAGGAACCTGGAGCCATCAAATTGCTGTCACCCGGGTGCAGAAATACGTGCTGCAGCTCATTGTACCAAGGCAAATTATGGCAATAATAAATCATTGTTGAAGGAAGATTGTTGATAATTTTTTTTTTTGGATGGTGGCATTCAATAGGGGCACTGGGACACCTGCCACTGGGCTCGGAGCAAGAGCTGGAGCACGTTATTACTCTGTCATTCACACCACCCCCCCTGTAGGAATCACAGGGAGTGGGACTAGAATAAAAAAAGTCTGGAGAGAGAGACATTCAGAATTATTTGATTAAATAGTGAAAGTGTTCTGAACCGAAAAAGGGGCCGATGAAAAGAATCTCAGCATCGTTTGCAATATTTATTTTTAATTAATAATATTTTATAGCCATACTGTGTCTTCCATCTCAGTATTGCTTCACTAGACACAGGGGATCACATAACCAGCCACTGTAATGTAGCTAAGTCTGGAGCGGACCGTAGCAACAGTTTAACAGGGCACAGCAATGCTGCACAACAGTTTAGAAAAGGAAGCGAAGAACCCTATCTCCATCTGAAACCACAGGGGGATTTAGAGAGGAAGAATGAAATTATCTAGACTGGAATTTCAGCAGGATATCCATGCTGCTGCGACCCACCCTCTTAGAACAAGTGACATAGGTGCTTTAACAGCCACAAGTGATCAGGGCTCTGGTTTTGTATCTTAGGTGAAAGATGGCACCTCCAGCAATATAGTCCCCTGACCAACATGCTGGGGCCTTGGTTCAGTTCTGACACAGAAGGAAGAGTGAACTCTACTAAACCACTTACTAAGGCACCTAGAGCTTTGTTGGAAGTCTCCTTTCCAAGTGCTGACCAAGCCAAACCTACTTAGCTTATGAGATCTGACTGCATCACACTCAAAGGTGGAATGACTGCAAACCACCTACCACCTCCTCTATCCCCTTCAACGCTCAGTATTCAGAACATTAAAAGGGGCTTCTCCTAGGCCAGGAATAGTCAAACATGGACTGAAGAGCTAACAAATGCGACCAGTGGCTACCTTCTCCCAGTAACCAGAGTGAGGAGAAAGCTGGTCAATTACAGATTTTATTGCTGGTGACCTAGCACAGTCAAAGGCTATTTCTGTGCAAGTGTCAAGGATAATAAAAGAACCAAAAAATTAAGGGTGGTTCTCAGGAACCTAGCAAGTTGTCAGTTCAGCTCCCAGGGGTGGGGCCCAGGCCAGGGACCTCGCTAATCTATCTGCTGTATTGGCATAGTCCTGGAGACAGAATGCCACTGTCACAATGCTTTATGCTGTATCTACTATCTGGTGGCAAAATGCCAGCATGGACTTGTCCAAGAATTAGCTCACTCCCTCAGTCTCTGGCTAGGCGCAACTCATGTGTATTCCATGTGTTACTACAGCCACAATGGATCTCTTCTCAGCCATAGGCAACAGCTCTGCTAGTTGAGCCCAAGGGAATCCTCCTGCCCAACGAGCTGGACATTGCTCTTTGCAGATCTCAGAGGCCTAGATTCCGTTGTCTCTTCCACTCATGCAGCCCCATCGACTTCAGGGGAGTTGCCCACAACAGGATTTGCCCTGTAGAATCATCAAAGCCAAATGTACATTCTGCTCCATGTCTCAGTTCCTGGGGGCTACATGCTGCCAGGAAGGAGCACCATCCGAGAGAGTGGACTTGGCAGTCTGGCAGGAGTGCGGAGGTTCTCAAAATGGGAAGGTCATTGTGAGGCTCCATGTGTCTAGAACCCAGGCCTGCTGAGCTGTCACCCAGCAGCAGCTGTAACCAGCCTGCACTCCACTGCCCATGCCTTGCTGTGGCCACCAGACCATGAGAAGTCACACCTCAAGGGGTCTGACAGGCAGCAGCCTCATGGCTCCTGATTGGGTCCCCACCCTATATAAAACTAAGGGGCATTCCAGGAACTGTCCAGGCAACAGTATGGATCTCCTGTAGCTACCATGACCATTCCTGGCTTGATTTGGACTTCACCTTCTGATTCTGACCCTCTGGCCTGGATCCTGACTACAAACTCCTCTGCTACTCCCAAGCCTCAGGTTTGCCCCTGCTCTGACCCTTGGTCCCGACTGCCCTTGTTGAGATCCTGACAGTCATCATACCTCTCTCAGGTTGTTGTGCACTGTGTGAGTAGCATGTTGGTCTTGCTCTTCAATATGGGTGTGAAGGAGATAAAGCAGAGAAGACCTACAATAACGAAACACAAGGAAGTTATTCTGGGCTTGCTCACCCATAGTCTTTCCTCAGTTATCCTCACTTCATTACAATGGTGCTGAAGATATGGGAGAGAATGGAGGGCTTGGTGTGACGAAGCAGGACTGTTCTTAACGTTTCCTCTGAATATTGTGGGGGTGCCTCAGTTTCTCCTATGCAGTTCTTAAGTATCTAGGTGGTGGGATAAGGGTGTATGATCGTTGCAGAGCCTTAGGGGGCAGGTGTGTGCAGGGGTCTGGACACAGAGAATGGCCAACACCCTGTTTCCTGGCAACTGATGGCCTGGCCCTTCCCCCCCTGCAAGGTGAGAGCTAAAGGGTTGGAGAACAAAGGAATCAGGTGCCCTCCTGGCCCGGGAAAGGGACAAAGCCCAGAGGAGGAGGGGCTGGAGAGAGTCAGTTTGGGGCGGGCTAGGGATATGGAGTGAAGTGCAGACATGGTTGTCTGGCTCACTGCCCCCCAAAATGGACCCAGCTGAGGGGTCCTGTTCTCTGCACCTACAAGCTCTGTGTTAGACCATGTTCCTGTCGTCTAAGAAACCATCTGTTTTACTGGTTGGCTGAGAGTCACGTCTGACTGCGTAGTTGGGGTGCAGGACCCTCTGGTTTCCCCAGGAGCCCCGCCTGAGCGGACTCGCTATGGGAAGCGCACCGAGGGGCAGAGGATGCTGAATGCTCCGAGGTCAGACCCAGGAAGGTGGAAGTTGTGTGAGCTGTGTGTCCTGAAGACAGTCTGCTCGCAGAAAGGAGACTTCCCCAGAGTCCTGACTGGCTTTGTAGGGAGCAGTTCCAGAGCATTGCCCAGGGATTCCTTGACACTTGGGAAGAAGGTAAATGGAAGGAGAGAGTGAGAGAACAGTGAAATTAAGTTGTAGGGGGTAGAATTAAGAGAATGCAGGTAGCTAATGAGAAAAGGGAGAGATGGGGTGGGGAAGGAGGGGTTGAAGAAAGATTCAGATGGAAGGAGAGAATACAGGAAAGGGGAAAGAAAATCTAGAGAACACAGAAGAAAGAGGGAGAGGAGGGAACTAGGTTAACAAAAGGGAAGGCAGGGGGGAAACCAAAGGGAAGTAATGACAGTGTATTGGACATGATACCACAAAGGAGCAAGCAACTAGTGTGGAGAGAAAACAGAACAGGAATATTTCAAACATGATTGAATATTATAGGAAATCCAAGAGGGGAAGAGACACAGGAGGTAAAGGAGAGGAAAGATGGGATGGAGAAGAGGGCAAGAGAAGGAACAACATTGCGAAGGAAGACACAGCTGATATTCTTTCCTAGAAAGTTCGAGGCCTGTAAAACACAGTGAAGTGTTTGACTAGGAGACAATCAAGAAAGAGAGCAGATGGAGGCTGCTCGTGGAGCTATGCGTTAGATCTACATTCATTTTACAGATCTGCACACACACACACGCTTACCAACCCATTTCGGAAACGTGCACATAGGGCCCCAATCCCTGCACTCTCTGCTATCATTTTACAGTTGGCTTCAGCTGCTTTGTATCCTGCAATAATCCCAACTGGTGAAAACACTGTGACAGTTACTCTGAATGCCTTTTACATTTTATATTCATGGCTGTGACATCATGAATCCAGCCTGCTGGGATACAGGGACTCTCTCACTAGCTGGCAATGCGGGGGAGGGGTGGTCTCGCTACTCTGTAGACCAGACAGTACATACAGAAACCTTGACATAATGTCCCCATTGTCAGAGAACGCCTTGATCTTCCTGATTCACATACCAACGATGAGAGAGTCTCAGCAACAGCCATCCAACTGGGACCGTGCCGTACCCTGAAGCCTGCACAGATGTAAAGGAGCTTAAATGAGAAATGACAGAGGAGTCCAGTGGAGCAAGGGAGAACAGAAATGAGAGGAAGGAGCCAGAGGGCCAACAAAAGGGAGCAGGGCAAAGCCACCACTGCATGTGTTCTCCATGCAGAGGAAATAATCAGAGTCAGCCCCTTCCGGAGCAGGAGCACAAGCAATTTTTCATTGGGGGGAAAATTAACAAATTCCACACATAAGGGGGTGGAGAAGAGCAGCTTGGGACCACCGGCCTGCAGAGATCCCACAGGGAAAAGTTCCCCAATCCATTCTTCCTTTCTCCAGTCCCATGCACTAGAAGCTAGACATGGATCCAAATTTCACATCCTCTCTGAAGCTCAGGGTTGCTTGGATCCAGAACATGATTCACATTTTCCCAGATTCAGCCTGAAATACTCACTTGAAGGTTTTTAACTCTCTTGGGTGTGTGCAGCCAGAGCTCCTACATCCAGGTGGAGAAGGGAAGCATTTCACTATAAACTTGTGGTGTCAGAGCTGAGCTCAGAACCCGCTGAGCCTCTCACTTGGCCACCTCCAACTCCAGGGTGCGAATGTGACACAATCACCCTTGCAGCGCTGGAATTTAGCATGCAATCAGGGCCATGAGACTATCCGCTGCAAAATTAAAACTCGGGGGCAAATTCATCCCACGGGTAAGCTATGAATTTGATGCTGACAGCTTGTAGTATATGGCCCCACGTCTTTCTCCCAGTGGTTTCAATGAGAGCAGGAGCAGGCCTGCACCACAGTCACACAAAGGACAGAAAAAGGTGATGCTGGTGTTTCCACCACATCTACACAGGCTCCTCTAGTAAGGTTTCTGCTAAGTGCAGTTCATTCCTAGATGAAGCTGCTTTGCAGTGTCACTGAAACCACAAACTTACTGTCTGGAGCATTAGAAATAGAAACAATAACCAACACCTGACCAGTGGCTCTTTTGTCTAATCCCTTATCAAAAGCAATACTAGCATCAACCATCCATAACATTTTCAGTTGGCATTATTGGAACCTGCAGTGCCAAATGCTGCCCACAGGACAGTTCTCTAGCAACAGAGGAATGTCTAAATTCTGGGTCATGGGCAGCTCATTGCTGCTCTGACTAGACTATTGTCAGCAGCTGGGGTCCTTTCCTTCTCTATCCCAAACTCTACCGGATTCTTAGAGCTGTATGTTATCTCCTAGACCACTGGGAGTGACATGCTAAGGCTCAGTATTAATGTAAAGAACTATAAGAGCAGCTTTATTGAATGCATCCACTCTGTCTGGCCATCTATCTTGTACTAACTTGGATTTCAAGGTGTTAGGCACCTGAGATTAGAGAGACAGATAACTAAATACTCCAACAGAGTCCTGTCCCGCTGGGTAGATTTTTCACGGGCTGTATTTATTTTGCTCAGTCCAGAATGCAGCAAGGCTCTTTCCAGGAACATTCAGAATCTTCTCACTTCCTCCCACTGCCCCTGTTGTTGCCCCCACCCCCACCCCAAATCCTCAAATCTTGTAATTTTAGTTTTAGAAACTCCCACCCCCCCAGTCTGCCTCAGGATCAAAGAATGAACCATCTCTCCCCCCCCCCCAGGGGTGGAAGAGGAGGGAATTTTATAAAAGACACAGAATTGGGGGGGGGGGGGAATGGAGGAGACAATTCCAGGCACCTCCCAGAGGGTTTCAGACCTGCATGTGACAGAACAGAAACAAAAGAATTAACTCAGTCAATTGCTCAGTGTCTGTGTGTGGGGGTGGGGGGGTGGCATGTCAGGCTAGTTGCAGGGCGCCTGTCTCTCCCAGGACTTATCGACTAAGGGGATGAAGCTCCTGGTGCTTTCCAGTGCACATTGTACTCTCCATTTTGTACGGGTGCAAAGGTCTGATGTGTGATGAAGAAAGGCCGACTCTGCCCTCCATCGATCACCTGTCAGGGCATTCATCTCCACTCCCTAAATCCCCTGGGACTTTCAGGACACGTTTGGCAGGAAGCTTACGTGCTTGCCAAATGGTTTACAAGAGACACGCAGAGAGGCCGGGCTGTCAGAACTGCACATTATGGCAGCAATAACTACACTGCACATAGAGTCTCTCTCCAGAGCAAAGGCATCCTCCCTCCCACAGGGCTGAGACTGGAGGACATCGCAGGAGGGAGTCAGCATGTGTAGTGCTCACCTTGAGGAGCCTGCAGAAGAGCTCCGGCCACACAGAGCTCCAGCCACTGACCGATAGGAATGAGGCTTGTCTAAGCACAACCTACAGTATGTCCTTGTCCTCAAATTTAACCCTTCACAGGCTTGGGCCTGGCTATCTTAGAGACTGCCCTGTTCTTGGCAACAGCTCTGTTCACTGGAGACGCTGGAGCCAACACAGCCCCAGGGAAGGGAAGGGGATTTGGGAGTCATAGAATCATAGAATATCAGGGTTGGAAGGGACCTCAGGAGGTCATCTAGTCCAACCCCCTGCTCAAAAGCAGGACCCATCCCCAATTAAATCATCCCAGCCAGGGCTTTGTCAAGCCTGACCTTAAAAACTTCTAAGGAAGGAGATTCCACCACCTCCCTAGGCAACGCATTCCAGTGTTTCACCACCCTCCTAGTGAAAAAGTTTTTCCTAATATCCAACCTAAACCTCCCCCACTGCAACTTGAGACCATTACTCCTTGTCCTGTCCTCTTCCACCACTGAGAATAGTCTAGAACCATCCTCTCTGGAACTACCTCTCAGGTAGTTGAAAGCAGCTATCAAATCCCCCTCATTCTTCTCTTCTGCAGACTAAACAATCCCAGTTCCCTTAGCCTCTCCTCATAAGTCATGTGTTCCAGACCCCTAATCATTTTTGTTGCCCTTCGCTGGACTCTCTCCAATTTATCCACATCCTTCTTGTGGTGTGGGGCCCAAAACTGGACACAGTACTCCAGATGAGGCCTCACCAATGTCGAATAGAGGGGGACGATCACGTCCCTCGATCTGCTCACTATGCCCCTACTTATACATCCCAAAATGCCATTGGCCTTCTTGGCAACAAGGGCACACTGCTGGCTCATATCCAGCTTCTCGTCCACTGTCACCCCTAGGTCCTTTTCCGCAGAACTGCTGCCTAGCCATTCGGTCCCTAGTCTGTAGCGGTGCATTGGGTTCTTCCGTCCTAAGTGCAGGACCCTGCACTGATCCTTATTGAACCTCATCAGATTTCTTTTGGCCCAATCCTCCAATTTGTCTAGGTCCCTCTGTATTCTATCCCTGCCCTCCAGCGTATCTACCACTCCTCCCAGTTTAGTATCATCCGCAAATTTGCTGAGAGTGCAATCCACACCATCCTCCAGATCATTTATGAAGATATTGAACAAAACCAGCGCCAGGACCGACCCCTGGGGTACTCCACTTGACACCGGCTGCCAACTAGACATGGAGCCATTGATCACTACCCGTTGAGCCCGACAATCTAGCCAACTTTCTACCCACCTTATAGTGCATTCGTCCAGCCCATACTTCCTTAACTTGCTGACAAGAATACTGTGGGAGACCGTGTCAAAAGCTTTGCTAAAGTCAAGATACAATACATCCACTGCTTTCCCTTCATCCACAGAACCAGTAATCTCACCATAGAAGGCGATTAGATTAGTCAGGCATGACCTTCCCTTGGTGAATCCAAGTTGACTGTTCCTGATCACTTTCCTCTCATGTAAGTGCTTCAGGATTGATTCTTTGAGGACCTGCTCCATGATTTTTCCGGGGACTGAAGTGAGGCTTACTGGCCTGTGGTTCCCAGCATCCTCCTTCTTCCCTTTTTTAAAGATTGGCACTACATTAGCCTTTTTCCAGTCATCCGGGACTTCCCCGGTTCGCCACGAGTTTTCAAAGATAATGGCCAATGGCTCTGCAATCACAGCCGCCAGTTCCTTTAGCACTCTCAGAAGCAACTCATCCGGCCCCATGGACTTGTGCACGTCCAGTTTTTCTAAATAGTCCCTAACCACCTCTTTCTCCACAGATGGCTGGCCATCTATTCCCCATGTTGTGATGCCCAGCACAGCAGTCTGGGAGCTGACCTTGTTCGTGAAGACAGAGGCAAAAAAAGCATTGAGTACATTAGCTTTTTCCACATTCTCCGTCACTAGGTTGCCTCCCTCATTCATTAAGGGGCCCACACTTTCCTTGGCTTTCTTCTTGTTGCCAATATACCTGAAGAAACCCTTCTTGTTACTCTTAACATCTCTCGCTAGCTGCAGCTCCAGGTGCGATTTGGCCCTCCTAATTTCATTCCTACATGCCCGAGCAATATTTTTATACTCTTCCCTGGTCATATGTCCAACCTTCCACTTCTTGTAAGCTTCTTTTTTATGCTTAAAATCTGCTAGGATTTTACCGTTAAGCCAAGCTGGTCACTTGCCATACTTACTATTCTTTCGACACATCGGGATGGTTTGTCCCTGTAACCTCAACAGGGATTCCTTGAAATACAGCGAGCTCTCCTGGACTCCTTTCCCCTTCATGTTAGTCCCCCAGGGGATCCTACCCATCCGTTCCCTGAGGGAGTCGAAGTCTGCTTTCCTGAAGTCCAGGGTCCATATCCTGCTGCTTACCTTTCTTCCCTGTGTCAGGATCCTGAACTCAACCAACTCATGGTCACTGCCCCCCAGATTCCCATCCACTTTTGCTTCCCCTACTAATTCTTCCCGGTTTGTGAGCAGCAGGTCAAGAAAAGCTCCCCCCATAGTTGGCTCCTCTAGTACTTGCACCAGGAAATTGTCCCCGACGCTTTCCAAAAACTTCCTGGATTGTCTATGCACCGCTGTACTGCTCTCCCAGCAGATCTCAGGAAAATTAAAGTCACCCATGAGAACCAGGGCATGCGATCTAGTAGCTTCCGCGAGCTGCCGGAAGAAAGCCTCATCCACCTCATCCCCCTGGTCTGGTGGTCTATAGCAGACTCCCACCACTACATCACTCCTGATGCTCACACTTCTAAACTTAATCCAGAGACACTCAGGTTTTTCTGCAGTATCATACCGGAGCTCTGAGCAGTCATACTGCTCCCTTACATACAGTGCTACTCTCCCACCTTTTCTGCCCTGCCTGTCCTTCCTGAACAGTTTATAACCATCCATGACAGTACTCCAGACATGTGAGTTATCCCACCAAGTCTCTGTTATTCCAATCACGTCATAATTCCTTGACATCACCAGGACCTCCAGTTCTCCCTGCTTGTTTCTAAGGCTTTGTGCATTCGTATATAAGCACTTGAGAGAACCTGCTGATCGCCCCTCATTCTCAATATGAGGCAGGAGCCCTCCCCTCACAGACATTCCTGCCTGTGCTTCCTCCCGGTAACCCGCTTTCCCACTTACCTCAGGGCTTTGGTCTCCTTCCCCCGGTGAACCTAGTTTAAAGCCCTCCTCACTAGGTTAGCCAGCCTGCTCGCAAAGATGCTCTTCCCTCTCTTCGTAAGGTGGAGCCCGTCTCTGCCCAGCACTCCTCCTTCATGGAACACCATCCCATGGTCAAAGAATCCAAAGCCTTCTCTCCGACACCACCTGCGTAGCCATTCGTTGACTTCCACTATTCGACGGTCCCTACCCAGGCCTTTTCCTTTCACGGGGAAGGAAAAGTCACTTACAGGATAGTCTCAATGGAAGGACCTCATCAGTGGAACCTCTGGCCCAATCTGAGCTGTCTTCAGGGTACAATGCAAGACCCAATGTAACCCACACCTCCTGGGTGTGGTGCTCTGTCCCCTCTCGTGGCACTGAGACCACTTAGAGATTAATAAACCTGCTACAGCCTTAGCTAAGAGCCATGTGGCTTTTAACTCATGCAGTAGAGGCTCATGCATTTAGCTCCAGAGTAGGTCCCAGATTCTATCCTGCCCACTGACAACTGGGATCTGTCGGTGTTACACGGACTTTTACCACATACCTGCCCAACAATGATGGCAGCAAATTGGCCCTTTGATGTGTAATGGAGAAAACACAGAAAATCACCTCCTCCATCAACACGAGCAGCTTGAAAAACCAAAAGGAAGGTGAAAAGATGATGCCTTTTATGGATACACTCTACCATTTTAATGTTGTCTCCGTCATCTAGATACCACAGGGATGGGTGTATTAGAAATTGGAGAGATCAGAGATTAGATCATGTAGAATTACATCGATATCCGTCTTCCTTTAAATATCCCTGTTCTTGATCTGCTTATGGGTTTACATCCGTGGTTTTCAACCTGGGGTCCACAGACCCCTGGAAATCTGCAGACTATGTCTAAGATTTCCAAAAGGACTGCACCTCCATTTGAAATTTTTTGGGGGGGTCTGCAAATGAAAAACGGTTGAAAACCACTGGTCTACATTAACATAACGAAGATGTGCGTACTGTTGGCTTATGCAGACACAAGGTCACTGCTATCCCTTGCTCTCTCCCATTTGTTTGTCACTTGTTGCAACTTGTCTTAAATCAAGACTAACATTTTTTAAAAGTTCCTAAGTGATTTAGGAGCCCATATCCCATTTTCGAAAGCAACTTAGATAAGCGCCTAAGTCTCATTGAAAGTTAATAGGATTTAGGCACCTATGTCACCTTTCAAAATGGGATGTAAACTCCTATGTGACTTAGGAGCTTTTCAAAATTTTATCCTAAGACTGTAAACTCTTCATGGCAGGAGCTTCTGCTTAGTGCAGTGGGGGTTTGATCTGGCTGCGGGGGCTCTTGACACTGTTGTAATACTAATAATATAGTAACTGCATAATTTCCAGTACAATGTTGTTCAGCCT
This sequence comes from Lepidochelys olivacea, assembly GCF_965140295.1. Classification (NCBI taxonomy): domain Eukaryota; kingdom Metazoa; phylum Chordata; order Testudines; family Cheloniidae; genus Lepidochelys; species Lepidochelys olivacea. The sequence continues at coordinate 23,344,044 of NC_140417.1, read as the reverse complement.
TCAGTAAAAGACCAACTTAAGAAAAGTGGCCACTTAAGAAAATTCACAGTGGAAGGAGGAAGTGACTCCATTTGAGTCATTCATTAAAACAACACATTGCTTTTTTATCCGTGTTTTTCCACACTGCAAGTTTCAGAGCACTTCATACCACTCATGAACGAAGTCTCGCATCCTGGCTTGAGGAAGGTCTGCAGTATCCCCATCTCACAAGCAGGCAGTTATTAAGTGACCTGCCTGTAAGCTATCACAGTGAGTCTGTAGCAAAGGTAGACCAGAACCTGGAGTCCCGACTCCCAGATCCCTGTCTTAGTCCCAGAGAACACTGCCTTCTGTTAACTTTGGGAATGCAAAACAAATTCCATTTCCAGCTCAGTATCTCCAGCATTAGACATACTAGGGAAGATTTTCAAAGGTTCAAGTGAGAGGTAGGCACCAAACTCCCATTGACTTTCAGTGCCTCGCTGGGGGTCTAACTATCATGAGTGCCTTAGAAAATCTCCCCCTCATTTTTATATAGAGAGTGAAATGTGTCTAGTTTCCTGAGGTATCAAGTGATTTCCCCACTACAAGGCATCAGAGGCATAAGAGAATGAATCCTCTCACACTACTTCTGTGTCTAACTAAAGACCTGGGGGTGTTAGCAGAATCCCTCACACACATACCATGTACTAGTCAAAGCCACAAAAGAATGAATCCTCCAACAAGATCTATCATACTTACAAGGTCTCTATTACCACAGTATGTGAGCGCATCTTTGATGAATTTATCTTCACAACATCCCTGTGAGGTATTATCCCCATGTTACCGTCAAAAAAACGAAGGTAGAGAGAGATTCAGTAACTCACCTGATGTCACAGGAAGGGCAGAGCATTGAGATGGTGTCCCCCAAGTTCTAAGCTCACCCCTTACCACAGGACCACCATTTTTCCTTATTGCTAGAGAACCCTTCTACTTCATTCTACTCATCATATGAGGCTCCCACCCGAGTTGTCACCTACCACCCCACAACTGTAACCCATACAGGGTATCATCAAACAACTACAACCCACGCTCAAATACCCCATCCTGAAATAAATCTTCCCTAAACCTCCTCTTCTGGCCTTCATACAACCTCCCAACCTCTCCAAACACATCATCAGAAGCAAACTCCCCACAGACCAGGACACACCAACTCAAAGCGGCACCATACCCTACCAGAACAACAGATGCAAAACCTGCAGACACACACTATACATACATATACCACAGCAATAATCAACACTGCTTCTTTCCCCCCACAACACACCTTGGAAGTTCCATGGGTCCTCCACAGGCCTATCACAACATGTCGTCTACTTCATCCGGTGCACTAATGCCCCAACAACTATGCAGGTGAAACCAGACAATCATTATGCTCTTGAATGAGGTTACACAGGAAAATGGTAAAATACAAAAACACCACTTCACCTCTGGGTGAATACTTTTCACAAAGTGCTCACTCTATATCTGATCTATCAGTCCTCATCCTCAAAGAAACCTGCACCACACTTTCAAAAGACAACCCTGGGAGCTTAAATTCATAACTCTGCTAGACACTAAAAATCACATACTGAATAGAGACACTGGATTTATGGTTTATTACAACAATCTATAACCTGCTACCAACCCCACCCCACCCCCCGGAGCTGCTTTCTCCCCTTCCTTCCTTTCCTCCCTATGAGGGTGTCAACTGCATCCTCCAGGGCTAGCAGGCCTATGAGGTCAAGAATGGGGTCTTCCTCATTCCTTCAGTTCTGTTTGCAGAACCTTATAGCCAGTTCCACGACTGTCGCCTCACTCCAGCCATAAGATGAGGCTTTTTAAAAAATATATTTTTAAGACAAGAAAATTGTTTTTCTCTTCTCCTTTAGTAAATATAACGTGTTGATGACTCACAAACACTCAGAGCTCTGCCCATCACCTACTGGACTCATCAAAAGGAAGCACTCTCCCTGCTGCTGGGGACATTCTGCATGAGTCAAAAACGAGGCAGGACAGCGATCAGATAATCAGCCAACGAGAACAAAGACATGACTATGCTGAGGCACTGACAGCGCTCTTACCTCACCCCCCTTTTGACTCTCTGACACACCACCCCTTTGCTTCTTACAGTCTGGGGCTCACTGCAGAAGTAACAAGCTTAGGGTTGAGGTGGAGAGAATATAGTTTATCACTTCCTGTTACAGTGGTCTCCTGACTGTAAGTTCAAATCATAAGGAATGTACTGCTGCACCACAAGGTAGCTAACTACTAATGATCCTCACTATTTAAGCTATGGAGTAAGCAGGACACTGCGGCTCTGACTAGCTACCAGGGATGGTGAGAAGAAACTGAATAGTAGCTAGGGCTGCTCTGCCTTTATACCCCCCGTTGTAAGGGGAGTTATAAGGCAAATGTACAGACCTAAATGACACTGCTAGCTAAACGGTTCCCAGCCTTGCATGCCTATGGCACCTACAGTGGGATCCGGGTGGAGAAATGCTCAAAGAGCCTCTTTTGTTTATTAAGAAGAGACTAACAGACCAACGGCCTTGTGCTCTCTACACTGTCATGTGGGAGACCTGGCTCAGGGCAGCATCTCTCCTGTTCCAGGGCCCAGCAACGGAGGCAGCAGGTTTGCTCTCTGCAGGAGACAGTGATCCCACTTCACCTAGTTACAGCACTCACAGTGGAGTCCAGATCAAATCTCCTCAGCTGGGAGAATGATGGAGATGATGTGGGGCCTGAGGTACTAGAGATGCATAAAACAAGTGGAAAAATTGAAATGCCCCCAAGCTACATCAAGGAGCTGAATATTTATCCTAATTCTTCACCTTATATTTACCCCTCCTTCTCCCTCCATACAAACAGAATCAAGGGCCAGGACCCATCGAGAAAAGCCCTGTTTACACATGCACCCCTTGGTCTCCAGCAGAACAGACTGTCTCCAAAGGGTTAATTCTGCAACTTCTTTTCCATAGAATGCTCTTGAACTGAGCTTCAAGGTAAGATAACACAAGGATTTAATTAGAAAGGAAAATTATTTTTTTAAATTATAGTTTATATGGACCCAAGTTGAATTGTAAAAATGTGTAAATATGTAAATTATTAAAAAGCATCCTCTTCCCCACCTTTGTCTTTTTCTAGTATCTTGCAACTGAGCATCTCAGGGCTTCACCAACAAAAGGTGAAACCTTGGCCCCACTGAAGTTAGTGGCAAGACTCCATTGAATTTAATGTGGCCCGGTAAGTGGTTTAAGAAAAAGGAACACTACTTACTCTTGATCACTTATTGGCACAGTCCCTCCCAGTGACAAATTAACCTCTCCTCTTGCCCATAGACTAAAAATAGTCTCCAATATGCATCACAGGAAGTAAAGAGCTTGTCCCACCTCCTCGTCAACTTGGTCTAAAGCGATCATCAAAGCAGCCAGGCAGCCATTATAAAAAACAAACAAAAGAGCTTGAAGCAGAATGAAAATATAGAAGTTTATATTTCTCTCAACTATGGGCAGTTGTCTAAGGCCATGCTCCATAATTAAACCATTACTGGTCTCATCATTTAAGGAGAAAGTTTATTACAAATTCTGGCCTGCTTTCACTATCCTGGACTGCTCCAGAAATGCACAGCACTGAACAAATCAGAAAAAAGCTGAAGAGTCTTGCTCTTCTTTACCCAGCCAGAGGGAGACTCTGTCAGGAAAACCTGCATATGGTCTTCTCTATACCACAGAAAGTACGGCTACCACAGAAGAATCCCATGCACTGCTACAGACTAGGGACTGAGTGGCTAGGCAGCAGTTCTGCAGAAAAGGACCTAGGGGTTACGGTGGACGAGAAGCTGGATATGAGTCAACAGTGTGCCCTTGTTGCCAAGAAGGCAAACGGCATTTTGGGCTGTATAAGTAGGAGCATTGCCAGCAGATCGAGGAACATGATCATTCCCCTCTATTCAGCATTGGAGAGGCCTTATCTGGAGTACTGTGTCCAGTCCAGAAGGATGTGGAAAAATTGGAAAGAATCCAGTGAAGGACAACAAAAACGATTAGGGGGCTGGAGCACATGATTTATGAGGAAAGGCTGAGGGAACTGGGATTATTTAGTCTGCAGAAGAGAAGGAGGGGGGATGTGATAGCTGCTTTTAACTACCTGAAAGGGGTTCCAAAGAGGATGGATCTAGACTGTTCTCAGTGGTGACAGATGACAGAACAAGGAGCAACAGTCTCAAGTTGCAGTGGGGGAGGTTTAGGTTGGATATTAGGAAAATCTTTTTCACTAGGAGGGTGGTGAAACACTGGAATGGATTGCCTAGGGAGCTGGTGGAATCTCCTTTCTTAGAGGTTTTTAAGGTCAGGCTTGACAAAGCCCTGGCTGGGATGATTTAGTTGGGTATTGGTCCTGCTTTGAGTAGGGGGTTGGACTAGATGACCTCTTAAGGTCTCTTCCAATTCTGATTTTCTATGATTCTATGATCTGTAAACCAATGAGTGGCTAGACACAATAACATTCAAAAACAGATGTTTCAGGTTTCAGATAGCTAGTGTCTTCCTCAGTGCTCACTTCATACGTGGGAATCATCAGCTGCAGCTTGTCTACAGCATACAGGACAGGGGGTCTGGGACAGGATCCATACAGGTCATTCTTGTGATTTCACTAAAGCAATGCAGAAGTGTTTGAATCATAGCTTATCCAATGGTATTCCTTCTGTTCTTAAAACTAGTACATTCAGATCAACAGGCCTGATGCCTGGAAGAGGCCTTCTTACCCCCCTCATCCCCGATCACCTGTGTCCCATTTTGGACAATGAGCATCCACTCCATGGTGACAAGGCGTGGCAGTCTCTGTCCCTTGCAGTCCTTAGCCTCTCCTTAGCCTTCGGAAACTGCCAAGAGAGGTGCCAATTGCCACGGTATTTCCTTTCTACCAAGTGCTGCCAACTTGGCTAGTATGATATTTGTAACAGCCAGAGGGTCAACAAGAGACTAGACCCTAGAACACAGCCCCGTTTTAGTGGGCCAGTCTGTTCTCATATTGTGAAATGGAAGCTTGAAGTCTTGCTGACTAATTAGGACCTGAACATAGAATACATTTTTGTTTTGTTTTTAAGATTGTTCTTCCCCCTGCAATTTCATGTAATAGTGTCTTCTCAATCCTGTAAAAATTGTCCCAATCCAGGCATCAATTTCCCACAGATTGTGTGGTAATGTTCAGCAGATTAAGTGACACTAACAGCTACGGCCTCCCTGGGATGCAGGTTGTGTGGCCCAAATGCTTTCATTGATTGTAAACACTAAAATTGGACTATAATTTTATGCATTTGTACAGCTCCCGCAGTGGGGCATCAATTCTGATTCTAAGGAGTATGCCAATATATTTGATAACACCGTTCCCTACATTTTACCCTGTACTGCAAATCAGTGCAACACATCGAAACAAACAAAAAAAAAGTAAGAAGACAACTACACCTGTGATGCATGTTTAACTGCGTTTTCAACATCAAGGAACTAGTGCCTTGAACTGCAGTAGAACAGCACCCCCCAGTGGGAAAGCTGCCATTACAATTTCAAGAGAGTTCTTCAGGGATGTTTGGATAAACTGGAAGATCCTCTTTCACAGAACAAAAAGTTTCAACAAGCAGTCATTGTTTGAACACCTGCAGATGTCCCTGGACAGCTGGGAGGATGCCAGCGATGTTGATCCTTGCTGGCCAAAGTTCAAACTGCGACCTTTTTAGGCAGGAAGTAGGCAAAGGCTAGAATTTCATGTAAAAAATCTGGCAAAGGGAAAGGTAGAAAAACTCTAAAGGTAGACAGTCCAAGCAGCATACGAAATAAGAGAGCTTCAAAATTTTGTTAGCTTTCCTCCATATCCTTGTACACTTCTTTGTGAAAGCCTCGTCCTCCATCAGTGAGTACATCCACTGGGCCATAATGCCCTTCCCAAGGGCATAAACTTCAGTCAGCATACTGAGAGATATCAGGAAACTGCGTTAGCATTCCAGACACCCACAAAGCTGACTGAGCACCTGTCAGTTATGTCATACCCTGTCAATAAGCAAACAGCAGTGCACAAAAAGGTGCATGCGACTTTGTGAAGCTGGAGGGAACTGAAGGCCACCAGAAACATGTCAATGCTTACCGACACTGACTGAAAGGGAGATCAAGTGGGAAAAGCAGAGGCTGGAGTCAAGATTCCACATTTATTGAAGATTTACCCTAACTAGCATATTGCGCAAGTCATAATTTGTCTTACACCCCAGTGACAGACACAGAGGTGCTCAGTAGCTGAGTTGCAAAGTGCTTTGCCACTGTAAATAAATTCTCCATAGTGCTAGCTACAGTTGTACCAGGGACTGGCCCCCTCTCCACACAATCCATTTAGAATATTGCCTACAACAGGGGTTCTGAAGATTTTCCTTGGTGAAGACAACTTTTTAACAGAAAAAAACAACCACAAAAAACGAGTACTTGTGGCACCTTAGAGACGAAAATTTGGGCATAAGCTTTCGTGGGCTAAAACCCACTCCATCGGATGTATGCAGTGGAAAACACAGTAGGAAGACATATACACACATATATACATACACACAGACACACACCACGAAAAATGGGTGTTGCCATTTCAACTGTAATGAGACTAATCAATTAAGGTGGGCTATTATCAGCAGGAAGAAAAAAAACTTTTGTAGTGATAACCAAGATGGCCCATTTCAAACAGTTGACAAGAAGGTGAGAGTAACAGTAGGAGGAAAATTGGCAAAAAAACTAATTTCCCCATGCTAATTTTCCCCCTACTGTTACTCTCACCTTCTTGTCAACTCTTTGAAATGGGCCATTCTGATTATCACTACAGAAGTTTTTTTCCTCCTCCTGCTAATAGCTCATCTTAATTGATTAGTCTTGTTACAGTGGGTATGGCAACACCCATTTTTTCGAGTTCTCTGTGTGTGTATATCTATCTATCTATCTTCCTACTGTATTTTCCACTGCATGCATCTGATGAAGTGGGTTTTAGCCCACGAAAGCTTATGCCCAAATAAATTTGTTAGTCTCTAAGGTACCACAAGGACTCCTCGTTTTTTTTGCTGATCCAGATTAACACAGCTACCACTCTGAAACATTTTTAACAGCGATTACCTTATGGACGCCTCCCCTCATATCTACAATTGTGTGGACCACTTCCTCTCATTTGTGATCACAAAATATCCCTCTGGCAACTACAACTATTGCTTACGAAGCAAGTATTTACATAATTTCAGATGTCCTTTTTTCCAGCTGCTAAAGTGCATTGAACAGCACCATAACCCCATTCTGCTGCCCACACCACTTTTAAGAATCTCTACTCTACAGTGGCATTACAAATGACAGCACAGGTTGAACTTCACAAGAGCAGGGAGAAGCGTATTTTCAGGGGAAGGAAAGAATGCCTCCTAAAAGGCAAATTAACGTCTTCCTTCCCCACCACATCAGAAACATGCAACCTCAGAGGACAGGGCAGAAAATAGTCTGAAACCACTCACCCCTTGATTCTTTTAATTAAATAGGGTTATGCTACAAAGAACGTTGGTAGAGACACATTTAGTAACATTTAGATATTGGGCAATACTTCAGCTGTTATCAACCTCTGTTGGTTTTTTCACCTCATCATCCCCATCTTGATTCTCATTTGCGTGTCTTAGACACCTGCTGAATCCTGCTTTATACCTAGATCTTAAATTCTCTCTGGGGCAGGAACTGTCTTTGTATACTCTTTAGTACGCATCAGTCTTACCATTCATTTTAAGAGTCTTTTAGGCATGCACTTGCAGCAGTATTTAAAGCACTAAAAGTCAACTGTTAGTTCCAAAGATGTACTTTATTTAATTATAAAGCAGATTAGAATAAAAACAAAAAGCTAATGCCTAACCAAACATCCACTGTATGATCATCAGATCCTGCCTTCAGGACGTATCTGCTTGAAGATGTACAAAGTTCCACCACTAGGCAACAAAATACAGATGCACAGAACAAGTGCTATTCACCAGAAACTCCAGAACTGTTGGTCTAAACTGCAGCCAGTTCTAACTGAAAACGCAAATACACTTCTAGCCCAGCCAGAACTGTGTGCCCAGAAGTGAGGCCCTTGACTGGTCTTTCTGAAAGACACCCCCTTTCCCCCACATCAAAAGTCACCTCTGAACTCTCTCAGATTTTGCATCAAAAACTCTGTTGTCACATGCTGCTATACCAAAACAGACCCTCGATAAAAAAAACAGACGAATGTAGTGTGAAGTTAACAAGTGGACTTTTATGACATTTTCTTTATTCATGGCTACTTTATTCCATTACTTTTGCCCTTTTTCTAATTCAGGTCCTTGTCCCATTTTAAGCGTTTAAGTTTCTATTGATAGGTACATAGTATACAGAGCCTGCAGCATTCTCATACATTTGTTAGAGCTTGGTGGCAAATACAGCAAGAGTTTCTGGCTCTGGCTCTACTTTTCTCAGGAACATATAATAGAAAAGATTCTGTCACTCAAAGCACAAACCATCTTTTACGTTTTCAGAGTAACAGTAGAATATACAGTCATATTGGTGCAGTACAGAGAAACACTTCAACACTACCCCTTCCCATTCTGGTTCCCAGGTTGACCAATACTGTTTGAGGAAGAAACTTTACTTGCAGGATTCCTTTGCACACAAAATGTTTGCATTTGTCAACATTTAAGGTGCCAAGGATCAATCTAACTTAAAATTAGAAGTTGAGGATTTTTTCCCCAGTTTCCTTTAAGCCTTTTAAGGTGACTTCTCCATTTTGATAGGAGCGGCCCTCAAAACGAAACAGGAGGCCACAGGTGTCCAGGCAAGTGTTTTCACTCCACACTATTCAAGTCAGCACGGGTATATTTTAAACATACTTCAGAGATGGCAAAAGGATGCCTTTTACATGGGGAGTGACAAAGTTATCAGACTAATCTCCTGTCCAGGACCATAAATTAGGTACTTTGGGACAGATATGTCAATTACACTTGTGGCATTCTGTAGCAATGAATCTCATACAATTCACTAGAAACAAGCAGTCAGATGAGGATATCCTCATTGCTGCTAGACTATTACTTATTTTTAATGAGAGAAGCCTTGGTTTATCAAAAGACAAAATTAAGATTTGCCTCTAAAAAGTTGTGACATGCAATCCCCAACTAGTTTCACTGCCAGAGCTAGAAATCACTGTGGTCAATGGTAGTTAGAACATTTACAAGGCTTCCCCATATTACCAAGTTTTAAGGTTACAACTCCTAGGCACAGTAATTGCTTCCCCCTTGAGAAACCTAGACTGACCTGAGTTTTCAGCTTACGGAAGGGAAAGCACTTCTAACCTCTACAGAAGCTAGGCAACAGTCTCAAGCCAATATTCAGCATTTGACAAGACCTAGCTTAGTTTACAAGACATTTGGAAGTAGAGACACCTTTGTAAAAATACACTGAAAATGCTTCACCAAATATGCCATATTCCAAAAAATATACAAAACTGAACATATTAAACATTGTTTGTGCTTACAACCATAATTAATGAACTCCAGCATCAGAGGAAGAGATTTCTCTCAGCTAATCCACTGCAGAGGAGTTGCAAACACAGTATATATAGAAAAAACATCCCTTCCAATACATAGCCCTCCCCCCATGTCTATTTATCTAAGCCTACAAAGGCTTGATTCATTCATCCATCTATCATTCCTGCAAGGGGATGAAAAATTAAAGTGTCAAACTAAATCCAATTCAGGAAGTTGGTTTTCCTAATAAGTAATTAAAAATAAACAATTTTCTTTAAAAGTGTTTTTGCACATTTTCCAACAATTTATAAAAACACAAACAATATGCTAAAAAGTGAACAAAAGGAAATGCACTTTGGAAACATTATTAAAATACATGTTCCTATAGCATGATGTGCCCGAGTTTGTTTTATTTCTTTTCACCTGACTGGATAATTCAAGAATACGCCTCCCCCTTTCCTAGGTCCATCAGAAGCTGGGTTTAGAAAAGAAGAGCTCCCATGCTCCCAACTTCACTCTGTTCCTTTACAAAAATTTCAAAGTACTGGTAAATGATAGTAACAGCTAGTAAGATTCCAGTTCCAGACCCAATTGCCCCAAGGAAGTCTGCCAGGACAGAGAGAGCACCAATGCAGAGACCACCAAACGCAGCAGCTGTGGGAATGTACCTGTAAAATACAATGGTAAAAGGAAAAGCACAGTCAGACATCATGCTACCTTTCGCACCAGGGATTGGTATTCCTGTAGGACAGTAGTCCCCAAACTTGAGGGTCATATTCCGCCCCCACCCCCACCAGCACTGTATCCCTGTCCATTCCCCCCCGCAGCCCGAGAAGTGGCCAGTGGTAAGGGGGCCAAGGCTGGGGCCATGGGCCAAGGCTGGGGGCAGGAGTGGAGTTGCAGCTAGCCTGCAATGGGGGCTGGCAGCTGGGCCCACGGCCAGGTGCAGCTCTGCTCCCAGCCTCAGCCCCAGACCAGGAATGGAGCCATGGCCAGTGGCCGGTACTGGTGCGGCGCCGGGAGCGGAGCCAAGCCAAGATTGGGGACAGGGCTGAGGACGGGGAGGGCCTGGGTGGCACTCCCTCCCCACCCCCATGGGGGCTGGCTCAGGCCACACCATGCCGCCCCAAAGGTTCCTCCATGCCCCCCTAGGGTGCCGCACCCCACACTTTGGGGACCTCTGCTGTAGGATATACCTATCTGGGAGAACAGTCTGAATCAACGAGGTGAGTGTTTTCTATGAGGGAAAAAAATCAATCCCTTTAAAACAACAGGAAGCTAGACCTCATACAACTAGGCATCTTAAATACCTTTTCAGCAGCTCCCCTGCAGCTTAAGGTAACTATTACAAATAAAAACAAAGGCCCTCAGTAGCAAAACACCCTCTTCCTCCCTGGTCCAGCAATCCAAGAGGAGGAACATGCACTAGGCTCGGCATACTAGGTAAGGAGCCCCAAGCATGGCCCAGCTGAGGACAAACATCACCAAGCTGCCTGGGAATGGAATGGACTAGACTACAACCAGCCACATCTTTAAACACAGCGGCAGCCAATGGCAATTCGATCCTAGAAAATGCACCATCTCATTTCAAGTGACTTGGAGCAAAGCAGGCTGGGACCTGTAGTCTCTCCACATATTACACCTCCATATTAGAGGTGAGAACTGCAGTGGGAAGCGCTGCAGAACTAAAAGGGTCACTGTGCCCCACCTCTGCACCAAGTAGTTTATTAAATACTTATTTGGGATTCAAAACAACATTATTTAGCACACCGTAGCTCTTACCCATAGAGGTATGTAACTGAGACATCTGCAAATATGATTAATAATATTTCCTGTAACAGGTCACATTTTCAAAGCGTTGCAGAAACATTAAAGTGCTATTTAAGTGCTGAATATATTACTGACGATGCAGTAAAAATGCATGAAAATTGTTGCGTGCATGCAACCACAGCTCTTAAATTTTATCTTTCAGGCTTTTGCAATCCTCACAGCCACCAGCAGACTCAAAACCAATTAGAAAAGACAGTTACCTTTTCCGTAACTGGTGTTCTTTAAGGTGTGTTGCTCATGTCTATTTCACAGTAGGTGTGCGTGCTCGCCATGTGCACTGGTGTTGGATGTTTTTCCCCTAGCAGTACCCGTAGGGGAGCACCCCTAGCAACCACTGGACCGGCGCCTCCATGGTGCGGTATAAAGGGCGCTGCGCACTCCCCCCACCCTCAGTTCCTTCTTGCCAGACAACTCTGACAGAGAGGAAGGAGGGTGGGATGTGGAATAGACATGAGCAACACATCTCGAAGAACACCAGTTACGGAAAAGGTAACTGTTTTTTCTTCTTCGAGTGATTGCTCATGTGTATTTCACAATAGGTGATTCCAAGCTATATCTGTTGGAGGTGGGTAGAAGTTCACAAATTCCCAGCACGGAGCACAGCCTTGCCGAACCCAGCATTCTCCCTCGTCTGGGAGATGATCGCATAATGCGACGTGAACGTGTGAACTGAAGACCATGTGGCAGCCGTGCAAATGTCCTGAATGGGGACATGGGCTAAAAAGGCAGCAGACGAGGCCTGCACCCTAGTCGAGTGCGCCCGCACAATCGATGGCGGCGGAATTCCAGTCAGGTCACAACAGGCACGAATACACGAGGTGATCCAGTTGGAGAGCCATTGAATGGAGATCGGCTGACCTCTCACGCGTTCGGCCAAGGCAACGAACAGCTGCGAAGACTTCCTGCACGCTCCAGGTAAAAGGCCAGAGCCCATCTCACATCCAGCTTGTGGAGGCAGCGCTCCTTACTGGACGCATGGAGCTTGGGGCAAAGGACCAGCAGGAAAATATCCTGACCTATGTGGTAGGCGGAGAACCACCTTTGGGCGGAGCTGTACCGTATCCTTATGGAACACCGTGTACGGGGGCTTGGAGGTCAGGGCCCCAAGTTCCAAGACCCGCGGTGCCAACGTGATCACAATGAGGAAGGCTACCTTCCATGAAAAGTGCAAGAGCACATAGCTAGTGGCTCAAACTGGGGGCCCGTCAGCCAGGCCAGCATCAAGTTCAGGTCCCACTGCGGGACAGGGGGCCTAACGTACGGAAAGAGACGATCCAATCCCTTAAGGAATCGGCCAGCCATAGCATGGGAGAACACCACGTGCCCCTGCACTGGTGGGTGGAAGGCTGATAAGGCAGCCAAGTGCCCCTTGACGGACGAGGGTGCCAGGCCCTGGGCTCTAAGGTGAAGGAGGTAGTCCAAAATGAGCTGGATCGGGGAAGTCATGGGGGAAGCGCCCTGCTCATCTGCCCATTAGGAGAACGTAGACTATTTTGCCAAGTAGGCTCGGCACATGGAGGGTTGCCTGCTTTCCAAGAGGACACAGTGAATCCTTTCCGAGCACATACTTTCCTCCCGGCCTAACCATTGAGCAGCCACATGGCATGGTGAAGTGCCACCAGGTTGGGGTGGGGGAGGCAGCCCTGGTGCTGGGAGAGCAGGTCCGGGCGGGACGGTAGCGGCCATGGCGGGGCAACAGCGAGGCTCATGAGGGTCCTATACCAATGCTGCCTGGGTCATGCTGGGGCATTCAGGAGGACCTGGGCCCTGTCCATCTTTATCTTTTCCAGGACCTTGCTGATCAGTGGGAATGGGGAAAAGGCATAGAGAAACTGGCCTGACCAGGACAGGAGGAAGACATCAGAGATAACACCCTGCCCCAGCCCCCCCAGGAGCAGAACCGGAGACAGCGAATCTTCTGTCAAGTTGCGAACAGGTCCACCTGGGGAGTTCCCCACTCTTGGAAAAGTCTGTGTTCCAACTCTGGGTGAAGAGACCACTCATGCTAAGAGGAGAAGTCCCTGCTCAAGTGATCAGTCCACAAGTTCCGGGTGCCCGGTAGGTGGTAGGCCTGTAGGCAAATGTTGTGGGCTATACAGAAGTCCCACAGCTTGAAGGATTCCAGGCAGAGGGCAGAGGATCAGGCCCTGCCTTGCCTGTTGATGTAAAACATCGAGGCCGTGTTGCCCGTGAGAATCCTGACCACCCTGCCCTCCAGGTGCGAACAGAAGGCCATGCATGCCAGGCGGACCACCCACAGCTCCTTGACATTTATGTGGAGGGCCAGGTTCTCTGCAGAACACAGACCTTGGGTCTGAACATCTCCCACATGGGTTCCCCACCCCAGGTCCGATGCGTCGGACACCAGTTCCAGCAACAAGGGCCTGCCTTTGAACAAGTCCCCATAGACCATGTTCCCTGCGGAGGACCACCACTGAAGGGAGGTGATCACCAGTTTGGGCACAGTGAGGACCTGGTCCATCCTGTCTCTGGCCCAGGAGAATGCAGAGGCCAACCAGAGCTGGAGGGGCCTCATACTGAGCCTGGCGGCACGAACCACATATGTGCACGCCAACACGTGACCCAAGAGCTGGACACACGCTCTGACTGTTGTCATTGTGACTCTGTTGATGAGCCCTTTCAGGGTCTCAAAACTGTCCGGTGGGAGGGAGGCTCAGGACCGCCCTGATTGTACTGGGACTAATGTGACTTGGTGTCATTCACTTACAGGCCCAGAGTGGTGCATGTGAACATAAGGAGCGCCATGTGGTCCCATACCTGTGATTGGGTGCTGCCCTTGACCAGCCAGTTGTCCAGAAAAGGGAAGATCTGGACCCCACGGCGCCTGAGGTAGGCCGTCACCACAGACATACACTTCGCAAATACCCTGAGGGCAGTGGACAGGCCAAATGGGAGGACTGTAAACCGGTAGTGTTCCCATCCCACCGTGAAATGTAGGAAGCGTCTGTGCCCCTCGAATATATGGATGTGGAAGTACACAGCCTGCAGATCGAGGGCGGTGTACCAGTCCCCGGGATCCAGGGAGGGAATGATGGAGGCCAGGGAGACCATGCAGAACTTGAGTTTCATCATATACTGTGTGACAAAGTTCCTCCTGTGCCTTGTGAGTCCTGCACTTATTGGTGGATTTTCTCACCTCAGAGGTTCATGGCAGCCCTCAGTTTGGCCACTTTCGTGGCTCAAACCTGCCTTTCACTCAGTTAGCCTCATCACTGGCCAGCATGGGGAAAAGGAAGAACAATCCCCACAGTCTCTGCTGATCCACCCAGTGGATTGGGGAACAGGCCAGAGACCTTCCCTTCTGGTGGAACCCACAGTCCAATTCAACTCCTCTGGCATCAAGTAGGGAGTTGGGGGGATTGAGGGAACCCGGGCTCAGCCTCTACTCTGGGTTCTAGTCCAGGGCCCTGTGGATTGCAGGTGTCTACAATGGCTCCTGTAACAGCTGCGTGACAGCTACAACTCCCTGGGCTCCATGGCCTCCTCCCAACACCTTCTTTATTCTCACCACAGGACCTTCCTCCTGATCTCTGATAATGCTGGTACTTCTCAGTCTTCTAGTAGTACGCCTTCTCACTCTCAGCTTCTTGCGCCTCTTGCTCCCAGCTCCTCGCACACACGCCACAAACTGAAGTGAGCTCCTTTTTAAACCCAGGTGCCCTGATTAGCCTGTCTTAATTGATTGTGGCAGCTTCCTGATTGGCTGCAGGTGTTCTAATCAGCCTGTCTGCCTTAACTGTTTCCAGAAAGTTCCTGATTGTTCTGGAACCTTCCCTATTACCTTGCTCAGGGGAAAGGGACCTACTTAACCTGGGCTAATATATCTGCCTTCTAACACTCTCCTGTAGCCATCTGGCCTGACCCCGTCACAACTGGTTCAAGCCTCGCAGGTCCAGGATGGGCCTGAGCCCCCCTTTGTTCTTCGGGATAAGGGAGTAGCGAGAGTAGTACCCCTTGCGCTTGAACTCTGCTAGAACCACCTCCACCGCTCCTAGGCCAAGGCGCCACCCCCCCTCCTGATCGAGCAGAGCCTCGTGAGAGGGCTCCCCCTATGGGTACTGGGTGGGAGAGTGGTTGGGCGGGGTAGAGGTAAACTGGAGGGTGTAGCTCCGAGAGATAGTGCTGAGGACCCATCGGTCCAAAGTCAGCTGCGACCATTCCGGGAGAAACGCACACAACCGGTTTGAGAAAGGAAGCTTTGAGGATGGATCCCTGATGTTAACTGTTAAGTTGCCCCTAGGCGTACCATCAAAATTGCCGTTTCCCTGCCTGTTTGCCCTTGGAGGACCCAGGCTGGGGGGCAGACTGAGACTGCCTCTGTGGGTGTTTTTTTATAGTCCTGCGACTTTTTATAAGGGAGCTCGTATTTAGAGTGGGTGGCCTATCTTAAGAGTCTTAAGCGTAGTGCGGGAGTCTTTCAGGCCATGCAGTTTTATGTCGGTGCCGCAGCAGGTGCCTCAATGGACAGCCCAGACAGCAGGAGCCATGATGCCCTTCTCATGGACACCGCGGAGTCTATGGACCACGCGGCTGTGTCCGCCACATCTGATGCTGCCTGCAGAGTTGCCTTGGCAGCAGCTGTACCCTCCTCCACCAGAGCTTTGAACTCCTTCCTGTCATGCTCCTGAAGGGAGTCCCTGAACTTGGGCAGAGAGCTCCATAGACTGAACTCATAACAGCCCAGGAGAGCCTGATGGTTTGCCACCTGTAACTGGAAGCTCGAGGACGAATAAATTTTTCTGCCAAATGAGTCCAGCCTCCTTGAATCCTTTTTTTTCAGAGTAGGGGCTGGTTGGCCCTGCTGTTCCCTGTGGTTGACCGACTCGACCACCAGGGAGTTAGGAGCAGGGTGGGTGTATAGGTATTCATGTCCTTTGGTGGGTACAAAATATTGCATTCCGCTCTCTTCGAGATGGGGACCAGTGAGGCCGGGGTTTTCCACAAGGCATTTGAAATTTTCACCACCCCTTCGTGGAGTGGCAAGGCCACTCTGCCCGGTACCGAGGCAGACAGGACATTAAAAAGAGAGTCCAAGGGCTCCTCCACCTTCTCTGCCTGAAGGTTGAGGTTTGATGCCACTCTTTTCAATAGCTCCTGGTGGACATTAGAGTCCTCCTGTGGGACGGAGGGAGGAGGGACCATAATCACCTATCCAGGGGAGGGCAAGGAGACAGGCGCAGTACTTTGCGTGTCCACCAGCACCGGAGGATCCACCACCTGGTCGCTCTCTGGGCACAGCACCAAAGATGTGCGTCCTGCCAATTCCTTCCTCAGAGGCCAGGAAAGGGTGGCCGATGGCTGTTCTGAGGCTCCTGCCACAGAGCGAGCCCCCAGTAGGAGATGCATCGGGGACCATGGTGCCCACTGGTACCACTTCACCAGCCACAGGGCCCAGAGCCACTGCACCTGCTGTGGCACCGACGGAACTGGCTGTGGGCCTAGCTGGCCTGGCCCGGCCCATCGGTGGACGACTATGAAGAAAGGCTGGGGCTGACGTATGACCTGCCGCTGTCCCTGGACCGGGAGGAGCGCCGACCACAAGACCGTGACCCCGACGTGAGGGAACAGTACTGCTGGTAGCAGCTGCTCTGAGATCAGCTCCGGCAGGTGGATCCGAGCCGGCAATTGACGCCTGGGGCTGTGGGAGCAGTGTCATGGCGGGGTCCTGGAGCGCGACGATGAAAGGGAATGGCGTCGATGTTCATGTCACAACTGGCTACTACAGCCCCTCTGAGATGAGTGTCATCTGCCTCAGTCTCATCGGTGTCCATTCCTCGAGGTGGAACGGTGCCTGGAGTCTGTCAGATGGAACCCAGCCAGACAGCCTGGTGGGGAGGTTGACAGCAACCTACGTGGACTACACCCGGGATGGTCACTGAGCGGCGAACGGCGTCGGGAACATTCCCTGGTACAGAGTCGAAGGCAACTGCAGAGATCCCAGGAGCAGCTTGCCTCTGGACCGTGGGGCCAACATTGGCGGTGCTCCTGGTACAGGCATGGACATAATATCCTGGGCTGCTTGCAGGGCCTCTGGGGTAGAGGGCATCCGGATATCTGGGGAAGCCTGCTCCGAACGGGCCAGGCTACTCAGCTCAACCTGAGTCGGAGGCCTACCCAACACGGACCTAGCCTCTCCCCCCAGTCTTGCTCCGGTGCAGCGGCAGCGAAGGCCTCTTCTTAGCCTTCTTGGCATGCCCCACAGACAGGGAGCGGTGCCAACTGGTAGATGGCGCCGGGAGGTCTTCACGCACCGACACCACGGTACCCCGTGCCAACTCGGAGCGGTGCGCCGGAGTCAGGATCAATGCAGACTCCAACAGGATGGCCTGCAGCCGAACGTCTCTCTCTCTCTCTCGGTCCGAGGCATGAATGACTTGCAAATCTTGCAACTATCGCTAAGATGGGTTTCACCCAAACTGCAGAAACAGTCTGCATGCGGATCACTCACAGGCATCGGCCACCTACAAGTGTCACGCGACTTAAAACCCAGGGCGCAGGGCATGCCCCAACCTGGGCACGCTAACTAAACCAAACCTAACTACAGATACCATACACTGAACGAACAAGAGTTCTGGGGACGAGCTGCAGCAAAGCTGGAGCCGAGCAGTTCCAAAGCACCTTCGCTGACGTCAAGAAGGAACTGAGGGTGGGGAGAGCGCGCAGCACTCCTTATACCGCGCCATGGAGGCGCCACTCCAGGGGTCGCTAAGGGCGCTCCCCTATGGATACTGCTGGGGGAAAAACTTCTGACACCGGTGCACGTGGCGAGCACCTGCACCTATAGTGGAATACACATGAACAATCACTCGAAGAAGAATAACGGCTTACGAAGTTAAGTGATTCCATACTCATCACCCTGCAATGGAGGGCTTTTGGAGGTACCTTGGCCAGCTGATTGCTAGCCTGTTTGTGTGAGAGCTTTTATATTAGTGCGAGGACCCATATGTTTGCATGCTCACACCATGGCTGTCAGCAAGGACTGAACCCAGGACCTTCAGCACCAGACACAGGTCTACTACTTGAGCTAAATCCTTCAGCTGTGTGGTAGCAGTAGATTACAGTGTTTATAGGCCCAGCCTCCAGCAGGAGACATGACCTTATGCAGTAGGCTAGCATGTCACCCTAGAACTGAGCTTGAAAGGACATCCAAGTTCTAATCTTCTGAAGACAGTGCCTATTGTAGCACTGATATTACATGAACATTTGGTACATATAGCCACGGACATATTTGTAGCTCACCTGTTTAGTTCATGGACCATGGAGGTTTCTCTATGGCCCCTCATTACCATCTGTTGCTCTTTTAGTTGTTTGGCAACCTGTATTGAGCCAAGAAATTTAGTAAAGAAATTCAGTCTCATTTTTTTAGGTTAATTTCACAGAACCACCTAGGTATCTGGAATTGAAAGCATGACATTTCTGTGGTTACATGTCAGCCATCTTCCAAGAAACAGAATAAAAACAAAGTGGAGCTTTGCCCAATTATTATGTTTAAAGCGTAAAATGCCTTGTTCCAGTATTCTAAGCCATGATTAATAGAGTGACACACAAGCAAAACCCAGCCAAGATCTGTACAGAGTTCCAAGCAGGACCTCGGCCACATTTGGCAGCAAGCAGCCAGATCCATCCCAAATGAAAATATTCATTGTGCAAAACCTATTTCTTCCTAACTAAAACCTGCCATACTGTCAGCCACTTTACCATCTCCAATAGCAACAAGCAATTCAATTTAAGAATGAAATATTTTGTTCTTGAGTGTTACACATCTGAATGATTGAAGTTTAGATAGGCCAGCTACTGGTATATAGATGTGCTGAACTATTTTTAACATACCACCAATTAAGCAAGTTTGAAACACAGCTACTTCCAGTTATCAGTCCCTACAAAGATCCCATGAGAGCTTGTTTTTTTTCCAGGCACAGAAGTATTAAAATACTGTGTGTAGGTATTTAAGGAGATAATTACCCTCACACAGTGCAGCTGTCATCTGACCGCTATGCTCCATATGTAGTGCTCCAGGCTACACACTATGCTCCTTATGAAGTTTCTCTTTCATATTGTTCTGTTTCTTTCTATGCTACTCAAGTGATATTCAAGCATCTCAGATACATCTCTATTCCTACACCACCCACCTAGGGTTTTTTGGTGTGATCCAGTGAATAGGGCCCCAAATGGGAATCAGGAGATCAGGGTTCTACCTGTGTGCGTGTTTTCCCCTCTGTAAAATGGGGACACAAATGCTTGCCCAGCTTTAAGTGCTTTGCAATCCACAGACAAAAAGGCACTCCACGTAAGTAGTGGTATTACTAAGAGGCAAGGCTGGCACCAGGCTATATTGTCCATTTCACAATATTACTGCTGAAGTAGTAATTACTGCAGGATAATTCTCCTGGTTTTATCCTGTAAAACAATTTCTTTAACTTACATCTTTGGCAGAGGAGCCAGAAACTTCAATCCATGTCTTGGAGAAGAAAGCACAGGAGCCCAACATAAACACTATATAAACAACTGCATGGACAGGGTCTTCTAACACTGAACCAAAGGACTCAGGGGGTGAGAGATAGTAGCAAAGTCCACCGACTGGATAAGAGCGAGCAGGGCCTCCAGATGAAGTATCCTGAAAAGAAACAAATAAGTTTGTACTGTTTAGTTTTGTGTCCCTATTTATTAGCAGTTAGACTAACCCTGGTTAAATGCATCATCCCTTTTTTAATAGGTAGAGTTTGTGTGTGCACATGGGCTGCACAAGGGAATTCAAGTTTCAGATTATGAGCAGTTTCTAAAGATGGGAACATAAGGGACAAATGAAAAAATAAAAGATACTGGGTTTGCAAGGGAGGAAAAAGTAATAGCAAGCCACAGATTAAACACACACGGTAAATGTATTCCACAGTCAATAATGAAGGGAAAACATCACATGTTGGGCTGTTAGTCTCAATGTGCATAATTTTGCCAGGGAAAGTGTCACTATGTTTACAGAGATCATGTCGGAAGCTGGGCATTCTAGTGGGGCCCCTGTGTGGTGTAAAACAGGCTACAGAAAACAGGTGGATACTTACAGACCAGGTGCCCAGCAGGCTAACCAACAAGTTGCCACTGAAGCGAGCAGACAACATCTGGGAGATCACATACAGATTAGATACCAAGGCAGACTGAAGAATGATCGGAATATTGGAAGTATAGAACAGCTTGATAGGATAAGTGTTGTACTGGCCACGGTAGCGGGCAGATTTGATGGGGAGGTCCACTCGGAAGCCCTGAAAAATGCCAAGTGAAAACCCCACTGTAACTCTGAAGTAAAACACAGACAGCAGAGGCACCACACAACTGCAGCACATGCAAGGTCTCCACAAAAATCTTGCCGTGAAGCATGTGAGTGTCAAAGACTCTGCTAGCTCAGCCCTTTACTTAAGCCCTTCTGCCAAGACCTCAGACCCATTTAGATCGTTGCACAGGGCAGCTTAAATATGTGAATTTATGAAATGCCAAGATATTCAAAGGTGAGTCTGAAATTACAGGAAGAACTCAGCATAGTGCCCAGAGGTGGAAATTCCAAAGGTACACACAAAAAAACGGTTATTTACTACTTATTGGCCATTTTGCTGCAATAAATTCCAAAATGAACTCAGGTTTTTATGGGCTCATGGTATTTTCAGCAAAACGTTGAGGCATTTTTAGCAAGGTCTGTTAGTACACATCCATCATCTCTCTCAGTCTACAATAGTTCTCAAGCCTTTCAGGGGCCACAGAAAGCCAAGGGTGGAGTTCCAGCCTTTTCAGATCAAGTAACTGAAGCCCTGGCTGTTGCATGCACACCCAGAAGTCATTAGGAGTCTTCTGCATGCACTAAAAAGGTGAAGTTTAACTCTTCAAGCTGCAGAAAAAAAATCAATTTTTAAATACTCAGCCATGTCAATTCTGATTTAAAGCCACAAAAGAGCCAAAGATTTTGAACGTCTTAAATTCATATTTATCTTCACAATTGTCAGCTTTTCTATGGAAGTGCTGTCAGGATCTGTACTCAAAATTTATCAGACTGCATTTGTGAAACAGGTGACTTTACTACATCTACCAGCAGTGGTTTTAAACATTATTTTAGATTCTGACTGACCTGGAAGTAAATGACAACAGCAAAGACAAAAATGGTGGCAATCAGGTTCATGAGGTTAGGGAGGTTCTGGCGGTAGAAGGCCTCTCGGAGAGCTCTGACTTTGTCCGTACGAGTAGCCAGCAGATGGAACAGAGCAATAATGGCTCCTTCAAACTCCATTCCTTAAATGAGAAAGGGAGAGGGGAAGGACAATGAGTTCAGGTATCTTAATACCTGAATTAAGACATTAACTAGGCTTCTGAAATACACTATTTAGGGTGGGATTATCAGAAGCACTTGCTGTTGTCCTAACTCTGCTCCCACTAAAGTCAGTAAGGGTTTTACGATTGATTTCTATAGGATCAGTTAGGCCAATGCTGAGCACTTTTGAAAAATCACACCCTAAAGGCAATTCCTTCTATAAGGAACGTGTTAATACAGGGAAGAATGCAATTGTCTTCATAGCGTAAACTACATCTGCTAATTTCATACAGGTATGGATTCCACACCATTTGACTATTTTAGACAGTGCCAAAGAACATACTAGAAGACAAAACAATGATTCTATAAAACACAGGGAACAAGAGAGATGTAAACAGTACACTTTAGACCCACAGAATTCAGAGCATCCTGAAGCACTGAATTATCCAAAGAAGTTCAAGCAATTTGCACCTGAGAACACATTTCTTGTTAGAAATTTAGGTTTTCCAGAGTACTTATCAGCAACACAGAGCAAAACACAGCAGCATGGGATTAAAAGGGAAACAGAGTTGTAATCACTTTTTATGACAGAGTTACATTTCAAAGAAATGCATTGGTCTGTTTTCCTACTTTGAAGTTCTGTGCTTTGAGAACTCGCTATCACAAAGCAAGCGATTTTGACTCTCCTGTCCTGCTGAAAAATCACACAGAAAGAAGAGCGTTCAAAATTTATGGACCCAAGATTCTTAAGCAACAGCTTGGATTCTGCTATAACTATGAATTCTGTAGGACAAAACCACTGCCCTTTAAATAAAAGTGACATTTTGAAATGACCGACTCTCATGCCTCCCAGCAACCAATTCTGAAGATTGGGAACCATTAAGAAAGGGATCGATAATGCCACTACATAAATTCATGGGATGTCCACATCTTGAATACTGCACACAGTTTTGGTTGCCCAATCCCCAAAAAAGATATATTAGAATTGAAAAAAGTACACAGAACCGCCATAAAAATGACTGGGGTATGGAACACTTCCATCTGAGGATGTATTAAAAAGGCTGGGACTGTTTAGCCTGGAAAAGAGATGACTGAGGAGGGATATGCGAGACGTCTAAAACAATCGTGACTGGTGTGGAGAAAGTAAATAAGGAAGTGTTATTTACCCCTTCACAGAACACAAGAACCAGGGGTCACCCAGTGAAATTAAAAGGCAGCAGACCAAAACAAACGTAAGGAAGTACTTCCTCACACAATGCAGTCAACCTGTGGAACTTGTTGCCAGAGATGTTGTGCAGGCCAAAAGTGTAACTGGGTTCAAAAAAGAATTAGGTAAGTTCATGGAGGATAGGTCCATCAATCTCTATTAGCCAAGATGGTCGGACCCATGCTCTGGGTGTCCTTAAGCCCCTGACTGCCAGAAGCCAAGACTGGACGACAGGATCATCAATAACTGCCCTGTTCATTCCCTCTGAAGCATCTGGCACTGAGCAATGTCAGAAGACAGGAAACTGAGCTAGTTGGACCATTGGTCTGAGCTAGTATGACCATTCTTCATTCCAGAGTCTGACTAAAGCATACATTTAAGGAGACAGTAAAGATCTGGTGGAGGTATTCTGCAGACTTACAATAAACAATGTAAAGTAAATGGAGAAAGCTGTGGACTGAACACTTGATCATCCTATATTATAGAGTTACAGCTTATTTGCACAAATGAAATTAGTTGCCTTCCTGTGAGCACTCAATACTTCCATCTCCTCTCTCTACAGTTCTTCATGTCCCCTATGGAACCTCATTCCCTATCCTTGCAACTGAGGATGATTTGATTAGTCTTTGGAAAAAGTGCCACTCAAATCAACAATAGGGGTAGCTGCTGAGTGGCAGGAGGCACTCCCTCCCTCAAGAAAGGTAATATGCTGCTTATATACCATTCATCTTAAACCTCTGGAGTCTTCCCTCTCAGTATTTGCTTTACACATGCATTTCTACCTTGCATACAAACATCTCTATTATAATTAGGATTCCACTTGAAAAAATTACAGGAGTTGAGAGGTCAAGAGCAATATTTACTATTTAACTTAATTTCCTTATTTTTTTTTTCTTTTGTGCATAGAAACAACTTTTCTGTTGCTGAAATTCTCTGTGCTCTGGAAGGTTACTGTAGAAATTGCTATGTATGAGTGGAGCTTTAGAATGTGGGAAAAGTGCACATGAAGCTACTCAGATAATCTAGTCATCTTTCATATTACAGAATACTTAAATCTTAACACAAGCAAAGAGTCACCTCGGCCTGTGTTCACAGTGGTGGGGCTGAATGCCTTCCATACAATAGTCTCACAGATGTTGGTAGCAATGAAGAGAGAGATGCCAGAACCAAGACCATATCCTTTCTGTAGAAGCTCATCCAATAGTAGAACTATCAACCCAGCTACAAAAAGCTGCAAGAAAAGAAATAGCATTATTTACTGGAGACTTCATCCCTTTTTATTTTTTGTAATAATGCTGACTTAATGGAACAAAACATTTGTATCAACAATAACAAGGAGAAGATCAGATATCCTCTTTAGTTGGCAGACATGTGTGCTTTCCATTCTCCTCGCTCCTTTCCCATCACTCCATGGGGGTGCAGTTATGCAACAGGGAAGTATCGTTTTGAGGAGTGATGTAGAGGGTGTGGTATAAAAGTTACCTGAATTGTGATAAGCAAACAGATACCAGCACCCATCTCAGATGGGTCTCCATACATCCCTGTCATTACATAGACGATAGACTGACCAATTGTAATAATCATGCCGAACACTGTAAAAGACAACAAAAAATACTGTCAGTTTATAAGACATTTGCAGACCAGTGAAAAAAGGGTAGCAGGGGGAAGGAGTATACAAAAAACTAATGAAATAGACATCTAAATGCAATGTCAAAATGAAGTTTGAGCACTGAAGTCGGTCACTGGAAACTCTAGGATCAACAAAAACACTGCACAGCAGCAATGAGAGAAAACTAATCTAAACCTAAAAAAGATGAAGCAACATTCTCAATGTTAAACACTCTTGTTTGCAGGAAATATTTTTTTTAAATACAAAGTAAAACATTAAGCTGATACGTAAGCAATTTAGGTGAGTTTTTCTTCAGTAAACAGATTTTGGAACTTAATTGTTCCTTGTACAGAAACAAGTTGTAGAGAAGATCTGACTAAAATTAACTGAAATCTGTACATTACAGAGATATCTAGCAACATTTACTACTGAAAAGAGCCAACTTTGATGAGACTCAAGTCCTTTTAAAGTTCACACAAGAAGGACAGCAGCAGCACAGAATTGCCTCACCATTCTACCACATCAAATATGCCTCAATTACATTTAGAGGTCTGTGCGGTATTGGTATCTCCATGGTCCATTTAATATTTGGCCTCTCTGCTGAAACTGCAGCAGGGACACCATCACATGACAACCACTAAGAACTCAACTGAAACCCACCAGAAAATTTCAGATGGGCCAAGAAACAGCAGACAATAAATCAGAGTATAGAAGTACTAACAAATTCAGAATCAAGAAAACTAACATCTGGGGAGGCCTACACGTGCGATTTCAAGATTTTTCAGGCGATCAAGTTCACAACATCCATTGTTAATGTCAGGCCTCATTCTAGATGAGCCTCCTTGATATCAGCTGCTACTTACATTTTTGCGCCCCATTGAAGAGAGCTCTGTCTTTTGGAGTGTCCCCAACCTCAATTATCTTGGCACCAGCCAAGAGCTGCATGATGAGCCCGGAAGTGACAATGGGTGAAATACCCAGCTCCATCAATGTTCCTGTCAGATGCAGAAAGCCAATTGTTGCAGTTCACCATTTCCAGACCCCCATAAAGTGCAAAGTTTGACTGTTCATTCCTCCCACCTCCTCATGGTACAGACAGAACAATAAGAGACACGTGGCACCTCTTTCTCTGAGTCAGTTTAAAAAGAAAAGTTTTAGAAGCTAACTGAAGTTTGATTAAAATTAATTTGCAAGACAATGAATCATGCCTTAGTATCATGTGCCCTGCATTAAAATTATTGCTTTCTGGCATACCTATGCCAGATATAAGATGGTATAGAAATGGTAAAGCTTCACTCTCCTCCTTTGAAGGATGACATTCTAATATTTTTTGGTATAATCATGTTTCTCAGTTACATGCACATCTCTGCACTTCCCATTTTGCTATAATCAATTGATTTGACCAGATACATATACACATACCTGAACTAGTATCAAATGGTGCACCGAAGTGATTGATACTGTATCTGATTTACATCAGCACAAAAAAGCTTCAGTGAGCAACTGGACAACTGAGCAGCCAGCATAGGTTTTACTCTGTGTGACCGACCAAAGGTGTCCGTAAGAAAAAAAAAGTACAAAGTACTTATAGCTGGGAATGTGCATCAGAATACATGGAATGTACTGCAGGAGTTTTATAATTTCTATTATATATGGGTATTTATGAGCTGTCTTGTTCCCACTTTCTCTCCAAAGGCTATTTTTCCTCCACTTGGCTATATGCAATTGATAATGTGTCTATTCATATATAATTTTAATGCATTTGTGCCAAATTCCAATCCCCAGATTTATCATTTTTTCTATTATACCATGTTTATTGCTCCAATCCAGATGTTCACTTCATTAGAAAAAAAAAATCTATAAACAGACTAAAATCCCAGCTGTTCAAACAAGCCAAGTTACACAGCCAGTGGAAGAAACCCTACGCTGGCAATTAAGTTATCTGAAGCAGGATCTTACCTCTATTTGAAGCCAGAATCACTCTCATCCAGTAGAAAGGATCTGCCGAGTCTGATGACATGATACCAAACAGGGGAATCTGAATTTCCAAGCAATGAAAGTGAAGTGGGGTTAAATTAAAGCGCTGACTTTGTTCTCCTCTTTATTTGAAAGGAAAATGAAAGAACATTACAAACATACCTGGCAGCATACTAAGAAGATGAAAAGCGTAATAGCTGTCCATAGCACTTTTTCCTTAAATTGAATCTGAAGAAAAAGAGAAAAAGACAGGAGTTAAACTGAATGGGTTGTCACTGGTCACAACAGCTCATCTATTAAGCAAGTCAACTAAACTCTATCATGTAACTGCATACTTAGAGTAAAATACTAGAAAAAAGCAAATTATCAAGTCCCTTTTCATCCCATCTACACTATAT
Organism: Lepidochelys olivacea; assembly: GCF_965140295.1. Taxonomy (NCBI): domain Eukaryota; kingdom Metazoa; phylum Chordata; order Testudines; family Cheloniidae; genus Lepidochelys; species Lepidochelys olivacea. The sequence goes on along the minus strand of NC_140417.1, from coordinate 23,317,188 downwards.
GAAGTCTAGAAGGAAAGATGGTAAATCTTTAATGAAACTTTCATCCAAGCAAACAACCTTATGCAAGCAGTATAAGGTAATTCCAGTACTGATCCACTGAAATGGATTCTTAGTTTAACGGCCTACCCAAAAAAAAGCTCTCGGCAAAAATTCCAATCTAAGATTATTTGTTCAAATCAGCTGTCTTTAAGGGAGATGGGGGAAAAAGAAGAAGAGTATTTTGAATTTTAAGATACCATTTTTAGCTACTCTGAAATTAATTCTCTCTCATATATATATCATCATATACCTCAGGCCTTGCCGACACACAAAACTTGTACTGCTTCAATTGTACTGCTATAATTACAGCAGTACAACAACTACCATGGATGCACTCATGCCAGTGTAAAGATGATTTATACTGGGTACAACTGTTCACACTAGGGCTGCAATGGTGCAACTATTTCAGTTAAAAGTAACCGCACTGCTGACAGTTACACACCTTAGGCTTAGAAACCTTATCTCTTACAAATAGAGTTCTGAAGAACATCTCAAAAACATACCTTCCTTTCTGGCTTTTGAATTTCAGGCAAGATAACACAGAAGGGCTTGATCACTTCAAGAAATTTAACTGTAAATAAAATAAAAAGTTAGATGGTAAAGTGAACATACAGATATGGAATTTATGGCAATCCTGATGATTAGTCACTGACATGTTAAAAAAATGGAAATTTCTAAATTTGCAAGGGCTAGGGACTAGGTGGTCACCTCACCCTTACCTGTCCTAGCGCAGTTAGCCAGATCTACCTAACAAGGCAGTTGCACCTTTGAACGAGTGTGATAACAAACAGCAAACTTATTATACATGGCTGATCTGGATATTTTGTAACTCTTTCTTGAGAAGGATGAGGAAGAGAATGTTAGTTTCATTAACTTATTTTGTCTTCTAGAGATATACTCTTCCACATCCTTCCAGCTTCTATTTGATGGTGGTTATTTGAGGCATAAGGTGAATAACTGAATTTATGTGGAAAGGTGAAATTACTTTGGGGATGAATGAATGAACCCCTTAAAGGCACTAGTTAAACAGTTACTCAAACAATCCCACAAAATTTGTGTGTGAAACTGCTCACCAGCATGAGGAGGTTTATCCTTAGAAAGCCAGTGAGGTCTGAAAGTTACCATTTAAGGAAATGGGAGGTATCTATAATACAGGCCTGAACTATGAACTCTTCTTTCAGATTTAACAGTTATAAAATAAACTGTTTTTCCAAGACAGGAACATAAGGTCCAAGGAAATTCAAAGGGAGGTAGGCTGAATCTCTCAGGACAACAGTCGAATCTCAGACTGCAGAAATTATGTGGTAGGATTTACTTCCTTTATATCCATTTCATGGAAGACAGCACAAGAGCACTGAAACATGAACGCTTTCAGTAGCTCTGTGGAAATATGAAATTGATACTAAATGTACCCTGTTTAAGTCTAGACCAGAAACAGTTTACTAGATATTAAGTTATTAATTTCCAACAGAAATTTCTTAGATTGTGGTTTTTCACTTTCTGTAAATACCGCATCTACCTTTTACAACAATGAAACCAAAATTCTTTTCCAGAACCTGACCAGTTCCTCCTCCTCAAACAGACTATCTTGAAGCTTCTATTAACTAGGGACATGAGCATCTTTCATTGCTGTGGGTTTCTGTTATTCAGGAAGAATGACTGATTTTTAGCTTAGGCCATGATCCAATCAGCTTGCAGTTTCTTTTACTATGGCACTCCTACTAAACTTTAGATGATCCACAGGCAAGTGAAGCCAAGAGTACCTGTCAAGTAATCTAGCCTGACCTCCTGGAATCATACAGAGCCTTCCCTACCATAAGAAAATTTGTATTTGCTACTTTGCACGCTGCTGAAAATTTCTTTCCTGATGTCATCAAAATTAGAATGCCCAGCTAATAAGAAAAGCCGCCAACCCGGGGCACAGCTGGGGGGGGAGAGGGAGGGCAGGGGGGCGCCGCCAACCCGGGGCACAGCTGGGGGGGGGAGAGGGAGGGCAGGGGGGCGCCGCCAACCCGGGGCACAGCTGGGGGGGGGAGAGGGAGGGCAGGGGGGCGCCGCCAACCCGGGGCACAGCTGGGGGGGGGGAAGAGGGAGGGCAGGGGGGCGCCGCCAACCCGGGGCACAGCTGGGGGGGGGGAAGAGGGAGGGCAGGGGGGCGCCGCCAACCCGGGGCACAGCTGGGGGGGGGGAAGAGGGAGGGCAGCGGGGCGCCGCAAACCCGGGGCACAGCTGGGGGGGGGGAAGAGGGAGGGCAGCGGGGCGCCGCAAACCCGGGGCACAGCTGGGGGGGGGGGAAGAGGGAGGGCAGCGGGGCGCCGCCAACCCGGGGCACAGCTGGGGGGGGGGAAGAGGGAGGGCAGCGGGGCGCCGCCAACCCGGGGCACAGCTGGGGGGGGGGAAGAGGGAGGGCAGCGGGGCGCCGCCAACCCGGGGCACAGCTGGGGGGGGGGGAAGAGGGAGGGCAGCGGGGCGCCGCCAACCCGGGGCACAGCTAGGGGGGGGGGAAGAGGGAGGGCAGCGGGGCGCCGCCAACCCGGGGCACAGCTGGGGGGGGGGGAAGAGGGAGGGCAGCGGGGCGCCGCCAACCCGGGGCACAGCTGGGGGGGGGGGAAGAGGGAGGGCAGCGGGGCGCCGCCAACCCGGGGCACAGCTGGGGGGGGGGGGAAGAGGGAGGGCAGCGGGGCGCCGCCAACCCGGGGCACAGCTGGGGGGGGGGGAAAGAGGGAGGGCAGCGGGGCGCCGCCAACCCGGGGCACAGCTGGGGGGGGGGGGGAAGAGGGAGGGCAGCGGGGCGCCGCCAACCCGGGGCACAGCTGGGGGGGGGGGGGGAAGAGGGAGGGCAGCGGGGCGCCGCCAACCCGGGGCACAGCTGGGGGGGGGGGGGAAGAGGGAGGGCAGCGGGGCGCCGCCAACCCGGGGCACAGCTGGGGGGGGGGGGAAGAGGGAGGGCAGCGGGGCGCCGCCAACCCGGGGCACAGCTGGGGGGGGGGGGGGAAGAGGGAGGGCAGCGGGGCGCCGCCAACCCGGGGCACAGCTGGGGGGGGGGGGAAGAGGGAGGGCAGCGGGGCGCCGCCAACCCGGGGCACAGCTGGGGGGGGGGGGAAGAGGGAGGGCAGCGGGGCGCCGCCAACCCGGGGCACAGCTGGGGGGGGGAAGAGGGAGGGCAGGGGGGCGCCGCCAACCCGGGGCACAGCTGGGGGGGGTGAAGAGGGAGGGCAGGGGGGCGCCGCCAACCCGGGGCACAGCTGGGGGGGGTGAAGAGGGAGGGCAGGGGGGCGCCGCCAACCCGGGGCACAGCTGGGGGGGGTGAAGAGGGAGGGCAGGGGGGCGCCGCCAACCCGGGGCACAGCTGGGGGGGGTGAAGAGGGAGGGCAGGGGGGCGCCGCCAACCCGGGGCACAGCTGGGGGGGGTGAAGAGGGAGGGCAGGGGGGCGCCGCCAACCCGGGGCACAGCTGGGGGGGGTGAAGAGGGAGGGCAGGGGGGCGCCGCCAACCCGGGGCACAGCTGGGGGGGGTGAAGAGGGAGGGCAGGGGGGCGCCGCCAACCCGGGGCACAGCTGGGGGGGGTGAAGAGGGAGGGCAGGGGGGCGCCGCCAACCCGGGGCACAGCTGGGGGGGGTGAAGAGGGAGGGCAGGGGGGCGCCGCCAACCCGGGGCACAGCTGGGGGGGGGAAGAGGGAGGGCAGGGGGGCGCCGCCAACCCGGGGCACAGCTGGGGGGGGGAAGAGGGAGGGCAGGGGGGCGCCGCCAACCCGGGGCACAGCTGGGGGGGGGAAGAGGGAGGGCAGGGGGGCGCCGCCAACCCGGGGCACAGCTGGGGGGGGGAAGAGGGAGGGCAGGGGGGCGCCGCCAACCCGGGGCACAGCTGGGGGGGGGAGAGGGAGGGCAGGGGGGCGCCGCCAACCCGGGGCACAGCTGGGGGGGGGGAGAGGGAGGGCAGGGGGGCGCCGCCAACCCGGGGCACAGCTGGGGGGGGGGAGAGGGAGGGCAGGGGGGCGCCGCCAACCCGGGGCACAGCTGGGGGGGGGAGAGGGAGGGCAGGGGGGCGCCGCCAACCCGGGGCACAGCTGGGGGGGGAGAGGGAGGGCAGGGGGGCGCCGCCAACCCGGGGCACAGCTGGGGGGGGGAGAGGGAGGGCAGCGGGCCGCCGCCAACCCGGGGCACAGCTGGGGGGGGGGAGAGGGAGGGCAGGGGGGCGCCGCCAACCCGGGGCACAGCTAGGGGGGGGAAGAGGGAGGGCAGGGGGGCGCCGCCAACCCGGGGCACAGCTGGGGGGGGGAAGAGGGAGGGCAGGGGGGCGCCCCCAACCCGGGGCACAGCTGGGGGGGGAGAGGCAGGGCAGGGGGGCGCCCCCAACCCGGGGCACAGCTGGGGGGGGGGGAGAGGGAGGGCAGCGGGCCGCCGCCAACCCGGGGCACAGCTGGGGGGGGGAGAGGGAGGGCAGGGGGGCGCCGCCAACCCGGGGCACAGCTAGGGGGGGGAGAGGGAGGGCAGCGGGGCGCCGCCAACCCGGGGCACAGCTGGGGGGGGGAGAGGGAGGGCAGCGGGGCGCCGCCAGCCCGGGGCACAGCTCGGGCACCCCTCCATCGCTCCCAGGCCCCGGCTGCGCGCCGACACTCACTCCCCATCTCGGCCGCTGTTGCTGTCCAAAGAGGGAGCAGAGGCCGGGCGAAGGCTCCTGCTCACTCCGAGAGACACGTCAGTGCTCGAGCCCCACCGGCCCCCTTCCGCTTCCTGCCACGCACGGGGTCGCCGGCCGAGCGCCTCCGCGCAGGCGCTGCAGACTTCCGGCAGCCCCAAGAACTACAATTCCCTGGCAGACTCCGCCGCCGCGTCCCGCCCTGGCCAGAGGCGCTATCATTCCCATCATGCACTGCGCCCACCAGACACCACAACATCCAGCATGCACTACGGCAAGACGCACGGCGCAGACTATTCCCTTGTACCTATTGGACCCAGGGGACTATAAATCCCAGCATTCCATGCGCCTCCTTGGGTCTAAACGATCCCTCAAGGTGACCCATGGCCTGCTGGGACTTGTAGTCTTCGCGTGTTTAGTCTCCATCTTAAAGCTGGTTTCAGAGTAACAGCCGTGTTAGTCTGTATTCGCAAAAAGAAAAGGAGGACTTGTGGCACCTTAGAGACTAACCAATTTATTAGAGCATAAGCTTTCGTGAGCTACAGCTCACTTCCTCAGATGCATATCGTGGAAACTGCAGCAGGCTTTATATATACACAGAGAATATGAAACAATACCTATTCCCACCCCACTGTCCTGCTGGTAATAGTTTATCTAAAGTGATTTCCAGCACAAATCCAGGTTTTCTCACCCTCCACCCCCCCACACAAATTCACTCTCCTGCTGGTGATAGCCCATCCAAAGTGACAACTCTTTACACAATGTGCATGACAATCAAGCTGGGCTATTTCCTGCACAAATCCAGGTTCTCACATCCCCCCCACCCCCATACACACACAAACTCACTCTCCTGCTGGTAATAGCTCATCCAAACTGACCACTCTTCAAGTTAAAATCCAAGTTAAACCAGAACATCTGGGGGGGGGGTAGGAAAAAACAAGAGGAAACAGGCTACCTTGCATAATGACTTAGCCACTCCAAGTCTCTATTTAAGCCTAAATTAATAGTATCCAATTTGCAAATGAATTCCAATTCAGCAGTTTCTCGCTGGAGTCTGGATTTGAAGTTTTTTTGTTTTAAGATAGCGACCTTCATGTCTGTGATCGCGTGACCAGAGAGATTGAAGTGTTCTCCGACTGGTTTATGAATGTTATAATTCTTGACATCTGATTTGTGTCCATTTATTCTTTTACGTAGAGACTGTCCAGTTTGACCAATGTACATGGCAGAGGGGCATTGCTGGCACATGATGGCATATATCACATTGGTGGATGTGCAGGTGAACGAGCCTCTGATAGTGTGGCTGATGTTATTAGGCCCTGTGATGGTGTCCCCTGAATAGATATGTGGGCACAATTGGCAACGTGCTTTGTTGTGTAACCCTTCTGCCCGTCAGAGTTGGCAGCAACAAGGGCCGGGTTCAATATCTAGGGGTTCCATTCCAATAACACAATGCAAACCGGCTCAAGCCCCCACCCAGTGACCTGGGACAAATATATACCACCCCCGCTGGGCGCCTCCAAGAGGCAATACTTCCCCTCTCGCAAGCACATAGTCTGAGTGTAGCAAAAGTCTTTTAATAACAGAGAGAAACAATGTGGCATTATGTTGGGGAAACACCACCAACCGGATTCATAACACAGCCCATGAGCAAAAACAACCCCACCCCAGGCAAATTGGGGTATGCCCTTTTCCCTTTGGTTCTTGAGTCCAGCAACCCCAAAAGTCCAATGCCCCCAAAGTCTCTGTCCCTGGTCAGGGCAGCCCCAGAGTTCGAAAGTTTATCGGTGGAGCTTTTACCTCCCAACCTGGGTGGAAATGGGACGGGGGTAAGAGGCACCTTACATGATCTGAAGCTGACCACCCCATAGCTCCATAGCGGCGCTCCGCTCCGCTCTGCCAGCCGCCCCACAAAACTCCTTCGCACAGCTGCGCTCCGCTCCGCCAGCCGCCCCACGAACTCCTTCGCTCAGCTCCACGGCCCACAAGCAGCTCCTGCCATCCACACACTGCTCCATGTTGAACTGCTTCACCAGCCGTCCCGCAAACTGCTCCACAATATATCTTCAGGCTCCCCCACTACTTAACACAACACTCAGTGATTTCAGCGCTTAGGTGAATTCAGCTTATAGTAGGGGAGCCCCAGTGCTGGTGCACTGTCAGCCCAAAGTGAGCTCAGCAGCCTATAACTAGACTTCTAATGAAATCAAAATTAGCTCTGATATTCCACAGTGGAGAGAGGAGGAAGTGCAATCAGCATGTAAGGCCCTCATCAAGGGGCCCATGCCACCAAGTATTAATACTTGTCCCCAGCCTCTCTCCATTCACACAGTTTTGGAACCCATGACCCTTGCCTAGCGAGTGCTACTTAGATGATGGTGAATCCCTCCATCGTAACAAAAGGCCACGTACAGTTCCAAGCACAGTTCCCATAATCAGGGTAATAACAATTTATTCTTCCTGCCCCAATAACAGAGACACTGGGGATCCCACAGCAGCCAAAGTGACCATTTGGGCAGCTATGGTCTCATTCTAGGCGTGGTGGGTGTGCCTATGCAAATGAGATCGGCCCCTGAAGTTCTTTTCCACAACTTGCCACACCTCACCACCAGATGTCAGGGTGGAGCTCATCCTGACACTGCTTACAGTTGCAAGGATAAGTTCCTGGGTTAGTGGTTCTGTTGTGTGGTATGTGGTTGTTGGTGAGTATTTGCTTCAGGTTGCGGGGCTGTCTGTAGGCAAGGACTGGCCTGTCTCCCAAGATTTGTGAGAGTGTTGGGTCATCCTTTAGGATAGGTTGTAGATCCTTAATAATGCGTTGGAGGGGTTTTAGTTGGGGGCTGAAGGTGACGGCTAGTGGCGTTCTGTTACTTTCTTTGTTAGGCCTGTCCTGTAGTAGGTAACTTCTGGGAACTCTTCTGGCTCTATCAATCTGTTTCTTTACTTCTGCAGGTGGGTATTGTAGTTGTAAGAAAGCTTGACAGAGATCTTGTAGGTGTTTGTCTCTGTCTGAGGGGTTGGAGCAAATGCGGTTGTATCGCAGAGCTTGGCTGTAGACGATGGATCGTGTGGTGTGGTCAGGGTGAAAGCTGGAGGCATGCAGGTAGGAATAGCGGTCAGTAGGTTTCCGGTATAGGGTGGTGTTTATGTGATAAACCAGTCGGAGAACACTTCAATCTCTCTGGTCACGCGATCACAGACATGAAGGTCGCTATCTTAAAACAAAAAAACTTCAAATCCAGACTCCAGCGAGAAACTGCTGAATTGGAATTCATTTGCAAATTGGATACTATTAATTTAGGCTTAAATAGAGACTTGGAGTGGCTAAGTCATTATGCAAGGTAGCCTGTTTCCTCTTGTTTTTTCCTACCCCCCCCCCCCCAGATGTTCTGGTTTAACTTGGATTTTAACTTGAAGAGTGGTCAGTTTGGATGAGCTATTACCAGCAGGAGAGTGAGTTTGTGTGTGTATGGGGGTGGGGGGGATGTGAGAACCTGGATTTGTGCAGGAAATAGCCCAGCTTGATTGTCATGCACATTGTGTAAAGAGTTGTCACTTTGGATGGGCTATCACCAGCAGGAGAGTGAATTTGTGTGGGGGGGTGGAGGGTGAGAAAACCTGGATTTGTGCTGGAAATCACTTTAGATAAGCTATTACCAGCAGGACAGTGGGGTGGGAATAGGTATTGTTTCATATTCTCTGTGTATATATAAAGCCTGCTGCAGTTTCCACGATATGCATCTGAGGAAGTGAGCTGTAGCTCACGAAAGCTTATGCTCTAATAAATTGGTTAGTCTCTAAGGTGCCACAAGTCCTCCTTTTCATCTTAAAGCTGTGGGTCTAGGGACATTAGTTTTCTTACAGGAAGGGGCAACCTGGAAGTTTTGGAGGGGAAGAGAAAGGGAGGGGAAGGGTTAGCTGTGAAAAATCATGAGGTTGAGATGAGATTTTAAAAAATAAATACACGTATGGCTTAGGGTTGCCAACTTTCTAACCGCACAAAACTGAACACGCTTATCCCATCCCCCTGGGCCTCCCCCTGCCACGCCCCTTCTCTGCGGCCCCATCCCCATTCATTCCATCCCCCTCCCTCTGTGCCTCAGTCTCCCCCAGCCTCTCCCGCTCATTTTCACCTGGCTGGGGCAGGGGATTAGGTTGTGGGCTCCAGATGGGGGTGCAGGCACCCGGGTGGGCCAGAAATTACAGGTTCAGGGTGCAGGAGGGGGCTCCGGGCTGGGGCAGGGGTGCGGGGCAGGGTGTAGGTGCAAGCTCCAGGAGGGAGTTTGGGTGTGAGAGGGGGTTCAGGGCTGGGGCAGGGGTGCAGGAGGGGGTGCAGGGTGTGGGCTCTTGGAGGGTGTTTGGGTGAGAGAGGGGGCTCAGGGCTGAGGTGCGGAGCTGCCAGTGTCCCCTTTCGACTGAATGTTCCAGTCAAAAACTGGACACCTGGCAACCCTAGTATGGTTCTGTTGACTGGTCTTTTTTGTTTTTTTGCCCAAAGCCTGTTTTTAAGCCTTAGTAGCTCCCATTTCAAGTTTTTCTTTGCATCCGTGAAGACTACATACTTACTTTTTTTTCCAGAAATGAAAGCCACTGTTCTCATGCACTCACCGGACTCCAAGAGCTGGGGTTTTCCGAAAACACCACTTATTGCAAGACTCAGGATGAAGCTGCGAAAGTCACTGATACTGTGGTGTCAGATCAACACATTATACTGTTACATCAGAATGTCATAAATATGATGTCATCATAATTATTATTTATTATTATTGTATTTGTTTATGATGTGCTAGGTACTTTCCAGACATTCGTAGAATCACAGAAATGTAGGGCTGGACAGGACTTTGAGAGGTCATCAAATCCAGCACAGTGTGCTGAGGCAGGACTAAGTAAACCCAGACTATTATTGACAGGTGTTTCAAACCTCCAGTGATGGAGATTTCACACAGCATCCCCTGAAAGCCTATTCCAGTACTTAATTATCCTTATAGTTAGTAAGATTTTTCTAATATTAACCTAAATCCTCCTTACTTCAGATTAACCCAATTACTTGTACTACCTTCAATGAGACAGGGAGACCAATTAATAATAGTCCTCTGAATAATAGCCCTTATCTTATTTGAAGATTGTTGTGAAGCCCCCCATCTGTCTTCTTTTCTCAAAATGAAACATGCCTAGTTTTTTTTAATCTTTCCTCATAGGTCAGGTGTTCTAAACTTTTTATCATTTTTGTTGCTCTCCTCTAGACCCTCTCAAATTTATACACATCTTTCCTAAAACATGGCCTCCAGAATTGGACACAGTGCTCCAGCTGAGGCCTCACCAGTGCCAAGTAGAGTGGGATAAGTACTTCCTGTGTCTTACATATGGTACGCCTGTTAATACACCCCAGAATGATATTAGCCTTTTCAGCAACTGTATCACATTATAGACTCATATTTAATTTGTGATCCAATATAATCCCCACTCCTGTTCAGCAGTACTATGGACTAGCCAGTCGTCCCGCATTTTGCAGTTTTGCATTTGAAATTTTCTCCCTAAATGTAGTACTTTGCATTTGTCTTTACTGAATTGACTCTTGTTGATTTCAGACCAATTTGTCAATTTCAAGGTCCATTTGAAATTCTAATCCTGTCTTCCAAAGTACTTGCAACCCCTCCTCGCTCAGCTTGGTGACATCTGAAAAATTTTATTAGTGTGCTCTCCATTTCATTAATCAAGTCAGTAGTTAAAATATTGAATAATACTGAACCCAGAACTGACCCCTGCAAGACCTCGCTAGATATGACCCCCCACTTTGACAGTGAACTGTTGATAACTACTTTGTGTACTGTCTTTCAACCAGTTGAGCACTCACCTTATAGTAATTTCATCTAGCACACATTTTCCTAGTTTGCTTAACAAAACGTCATGCGAGACTGCGCCAAACACTAAAATCAAGATATGTCATGTCTACACACTTCCCCCTTATCCAGTAAGCCAGTAATCCTGTCAAAGAAGGAAATTAAGTTGGTTTGTCATGATTTGTTCTTGACAACTACATCTTCGATATTCCTTATAATCCTATTAGCCTCTAGGATTGTTTAATAATTTGTTCCAATTTCTTTCCAGGTATCTAAGTTAGGCAGACTGGTCTACAATTCCCCAGGTTCTCTTTGTTTCCCTTTTTAAAAACTTTTTTTTTTTTTAAATAAGATACGTTTGCCCTTCTCCAGTCCTCTGGGACCTCACCTGTCTTCCATGAGTTCTCAAAGATAACAACTGATAATTGTTTCAATTTCATCAGGCCCTGCTGACTTGAATTCAACTAATTTATCTAAATAGTCTTTAGCCCGTTCTTTCCCTATTTTGGTTTGCATTCATTCCTCATTGTTGTTAATATTAATTGAGTTAAGTACCTGGTCACAATTTACCTTTTTAGTGAAGACTGCAGCAAAATAGGCGTTAAACGCCTCAGTCTTCTTGATGTCATTGGTTATTAGCTCTCCTTCCCCACTAAATAGAGGACCTGCAATTTCCTTTGTCTTTCTCTTGCTCCTAATGTATTTATAGAAACTCTTCTTATGGCCTTTTAAGTCCCTTGCTAGATGTAACTCATTTTGCACCTTTGCCTTTCTGATTTTGTCCCTACACGCTTTTGCTATTCTTTTGTCCTCATCCTTAGCAATTTATTTGTTTCTACTTTTTTAGGGTTCCTTTTAGATTTTCACGTAATCAAAGAGCTCCTGATGGAGCCATATTGGCCTCTTACTAGTCTTCCTATCTTCACATGAGGATAGTTTGCTTTAATATTCTTTCCGAGAAACTGCCAGCTCTCCTGAACTCCTTTTTTCCCTTAGATTCATGAAGGGACAATCCCTGCCCTGAAGACTCAGGACAGACAGACAAGTAGACAGAGGTTAGGAAAAGGGAAACAACAAATAGGGGTTTTAATACAAGTCAACTAGATTCACTGTAGGCATCCTGGGAGAAGTGGGTCTTTCAGAGGACTTAAATGTGAACAGAGTAGGGGACTTGACTTTGCATTGAAGCAAAATATTCAAATACTGTGACAAAACATTAACATGACATTAAATAGTATGTGTGAAAATGTCGTTATGTTGTATCAGGATGTCCTTACCTGTGATACTTGTGGAAAACGTCTTTTGTGCTGTGTCATCATTGTACCACGGTACAGCTTGATGACATTTTGGAGCAACAGAATAACACTGCATCAAAATGCCATCATGCTGTGACACAATATGATGTTATGTCCAAAAAGTGTCACATTGCTTCAGAACATCTTCACACCAAGAGATGGGCTTATGACCTTATGTAAAAAAAGTAGAGAGCTCTGGTTTCATATATTAAGCATAGTGTTGTGATTCTGGGTTCTACACCAGACTATTCCCCTGACTCATTTTGTGAATTTGGTCAATTCAGATACATTGTGCTCCTCAGTTTCCCCATCACTAGTGTGGGTAATGATCTTTACTCACTTTTGTAAAGTGATTGGAAATCCTTAGATGAAATGTGTAATAGAAAAGCAAAATCTTTTTATCCTTATCACAGTAAGCCAGAATGTTATCAGATCTGGCACATGGTGGCATTGTGTCAAAACAGCATCATGTGGACACTAAAATCCATCCTCTCCCCAGAGATGGTACCTCTGGATCATGCTGTGGCACATTGACAGGGTAGTGGGGAAAGAGTGGAAAAGCTTGTCATGCAGCTGCCTCTGCTGCACTTGCTCTGTGAATAAATAAATAACTTAAGTGTTCAGAGATCCCAATCCAATTCTTTTCACCAGCATTAAATCCACTCTTAAAATTGGCTTCTTGGAGGTATGCGGTCCCTCTCCTCCTCCCCGATTGTTTATATTGGTAGCCTTTATTTGTGAGATAAGAATAGCTAAAGAAACAGATTGTGCTATTCTTGACACTGCCCATCTTTCAAATTTCTTGATTTGTTATTGGTTTTGGAAAATAACTTTAGACAATGAAGCATTTTGATTTGTTTGTTACAGTAAGAAAAATAAACTTATCACTAGATACAGACCTGAGCCAGATCAGTGGAACTGAAGCCTGCTAACTCCTTCCCAGAACTTGGTGGAAGTCTGGGTTCATCTCCAGATCTGAACCCAATGCTTCTGTTGAAGAGCAAAACAAACTGGGGATATAGTTATAGATGGATTATTATAGTCAGTCAAGAAGAGACAATGGGCCAAATGCCTGCCTGGTGTAACCCAAATGACTTCAGTGGATTTAAACAATGAATATATTTGGCACATGGACCAGGGTTATAAACTGAGTCATTAAAAGAAAATGTCACAGATGACGATTTTGTTTTTTTACTCTTTGTTTGTACCAATACAACAATATCCAGATCCTGATTGGTGCCGCTAGATGCTATTGTAATAGAAATAGTCAATAATACTAATAATGTAATTAATGATATAATAATAAGTCACTGTTCAAAAGCAAGCAACATCTGAAGAGAATCAGACATAAGTTTTAAACAGTTTGTTTTTTTCATGCCTTGCCATTCTTCTTTGAACCAAATCAGTCTCTCTTATATAACCATGATAATCCCGCAGCAGAATTGAAGTGCAATTTAGGACCATTAAAAACATTAATATTCACTTACTGGCTGCAAAGTCTGTTAGCCAATGTGTTCCACTGTTTCACACAGTGAAAATTTTAAGCATTTACTGCAAAATTATATATCTCATTATACATTGATTACATTAGTGCAGAATTGACATTTAATTACTGCTTTTGGAATTGGGCTGCATTCTGGCTTGGCTGATTTGGGATGGTGGACCTATCTTGTATTGAGTTATCTCCTAATGGAACCCACAAAGAATAGCAAGATTGCTTAAATAACCACATGGGAAATGGGAAGAATGGCTGGGGGTGAGAATAGGGAGGAAGGCCTGGGAATTACTCATCCCCTTTATGTGCACTGACCTGCTCACCTGTGTCATTCATGGAAGCTGAGCGGAAAGGGCTAATTTTTTTCCTTTTGTCAAGACCACATTCTCATTCACTTTCCACTGCAATACTTTAACCAGCAGGACAAGATTTCTAGATTGCAATAAACACCAGCCTCTTCCACTAGAGCTAAAGCAGCCTTCTTGTTAGTTGTTATGATGCTAGGTCTTACATCATCTTAGACAGGGCTCCGATCACAAGAGGGCAACTTAATCACATTCACTAACTTACATGTATGCATACACTTTATATACTTAGCATTCACGTTATGTATATGACTGAAGTTTATTTGTCTAGTATAAGTGTATGGGGCAGGGTTTCACAGTAGCAGTGGGGTTTTGCACAACGTGTCCATTTAATGTTACTTTTCCACTTGCTCTTGTCTGATATTTAATGCAAAAATCTCACTGACTAATATTCTGTTTAACCACAAGGTGGAAGAACTGCTTTACTTATGATGCCATCTTGGTTAACTTGCATGAAATATGCATGCACATTAAGCACATATCGTTATCGTTGTTATTTAATAGTTCTGTTACAGTGGCACCCAGAGGTTCCATTCAGGACCAGAACCCCCTGGTGCTAAATGCTGTACAAACCTAGTCCACCATCCTGCAAGTAGCTCCATGCACATGGATCCCTGTGGCACACAGAGCCCCATTGACTTCAACCAGGCTTCCCATAGGGATCTGTCTGCATGGAGCTCCTTGCAGGACTGGGACCTTAGATACAGACTCTCTAATTAATCAATTGGCTAATATACAAGATTGATCAAATCCAGTGGTAAAAATACTACTCCTGTGGGTTTACAAGTAGCACTGAAAACATTTCCAAGATAAAGTGAGTTTGAGAAACTGCTCTGCTGTTCCTTAGTAGAATAAATAAAAATCTCAAATTCAGAAATGGAAAAAAAAACAAAAAACGCACAAAGCGCTTGCAATCTAAAGAGTTATTTTAATAGAATCTAAGAATTTTAAAGACTTAGGAAAACATTTCTGTGCTTATCGGGTTTTGTGCAAGCATAAAACATAAAATAAAATCCTATATTCACTTGTGAATCTAAGCAAATTGGTGCCCCTTTAATCAAATCAGGGGTCGGCAACCTTTCAGAAGTGGTGTGCTGAGTCTTCATTTATTCACTTTAATTTAAGGTTTCGCATGCCAGTAATACATTTAAACATTTTTAGAAGTCTCTGTAAGTCTATATATTATATAACTAAACTATTGTCTTATGTAAAGTAAACAAGGTTTTAAAATGTTTAAGAAGCTTAATTTAAAATTAAATTAAAATGCTGATCTTACGCCGCCGGCCTGCTCAGCCCGCTGCCAGCCTGGGGTTCCGTTCACTGAGACCGGCAGCGGGCTGAGCGGGGCCTGTGGCCAGGACCCCGGCTGGCAAGGGGCTGGCAGCCAGAACCCCGGGCTGGCAGCCAGAACCCCAGACTGGCAGCGGGCTGAGCGGGGCCGGTGGCCCGGACCCCAGACCGGCAGCGGGCTGAGCAGCTCAATCCGCTGCCACTCAGCCCACTGCCGCTCAGGGGTTCCGTCCGCCGGCTCCTGCCAGCCAGGGTCTCAGCTGCCGGCCCTGCTCAGCCCACAGCCAGTCTGGGATCCCGGCCCTGCCCACATACAGTGGGTACCTACCTTCTCCCTGGTTCTAGCCCATTCTCTTCTTCTCTCTCTGCACTGAGCTGAGGGTGGGAGTGCACTGAGAACAGGGCTGGGGGGGAAGGAGCAGGCTGGGGGTTGGGGTGCAGGGTCTGGCTAGGAGCTAGAATGAGGGAGGGGGCTCAGGGTTGGGGCAGGAGGTTTGGGTGTGGAGTGCTTACCTGGGCAGCTCTCATTTGGTGTGAGGGGTGCAGGTGGGAACGTGGGGAGGGGGGGTGCAGGAGTTGCCATTTGGTGCTCAGGATGGGGGTGGGAATGTGGGGGGTGCAAGAGTCAGGGCATGGAGTGGGGGGGCTGGGGGTGTGTGAGAAGGGTGCAGGAGTCAGGGCAGAGGGCTGGGGGCATGTGTGGGGGTGCTGGAGTCAGGGCTGGGGTCATGGGGCGGTGCAAGGGTCAGGGCAGGAGGCTGGGATGTGTGGCGGGTTCAGGGGTTAGGGCAGAGGACTGGGAGTGTGAGGGGGTAGGGGTCAGGGCAGAAGTCTGGGGGCTGGGGGTGTGTGAGGGGGTGAAGGGGTCAGGGCAGGGGGGTGGGATGTGTGGGGGGTGCAGGGGTCAGGGCAGAGGGCTGGGGGTGTGGGGGATGCAGGAATCAGGGCAGAGGGCTGGGGGGGTGCAAAGGGGATGCAGGTGTCAGAGCAGAGGACTGGAGGTGTGTGGGGAGTGCAGGGGTCAGGGCAGAGGGCTGGGGGGGTGCAAAGGGGATGCAGGTGTCAGGGCAGAGGGCTGGGGGTTTGGGGGATGCAGGAGTCAGGGCAGAGGGCTGGGGGGGTGCAAAGGGGATGCAGGTGTCAGAGCAGAGGGCTGGGGGTGTGTGAGGGGGTGAAGGGGTCAGGGCAGGGGGGTGGGGTGTGTGGGGGGAGTGAAGGGGTCAGGGCAGGGGTCGTGGGGGGGTGCAGGGGTCAGGGCAGAGGGCTGGGTGTGTGTGTGGAAGATAGGGGTCAGGGCAGAGGGCTGGGGGTGTGTGAGGGGGGTGAAGGGGTCAGGGCAGGAGGGTGGAGTGTGTGGGGGGGTGAAGGGGTCAGGGCAGGGGTCGTGGGGGGTGCATGGGTCAGGGCAGAGGGCTGGGTGTGTGTGTGGGTGGTAGTGGTCAGGGCAGAGGGCTGGGGGTGTGAGCTGGGGTCCTGGGGGTGCTTCCAGCCCCCTGCCCAGAGTGGCTCACGGAAGGGGGCTGGAGGAGATATGCCCTGATTCCACCTCCCTTCCCCAAGGCCCCATCCCCACCTCTTCTCTGCCTCCTCCCCAGAGCAGCGAGGGCACTGCGGCTCCGCTTCTCCCTCTCCTCGCAAGGGCCATCAGCGGATCAGCGGCAGGGAGGGAGAGGAGGAGGGGCAGGAACCCAGTACGTTGGGGGAACAGGCCTGGGGGGGACCTTGCCTGCCCTGCAGCAGCAGCTGCAGACCAAACTTCTCCACCCTGCCCCCTCAGCAGGGGATTGGGGGGGGGAGGGAGGCGCAGAGGCGCAGAGAAGAGCTTGCCGGGCTGGGCAGGATTTTTAATGGCACACTGCTGCCTGCCAGGGTCCCGGCCGCAGGCCCCACTCAGCCTGCTCCGCCCTGGGTTCAGCATTGGGCTGAGCGGGGCTGGCGGCTGGGACCCGTCAGGCAGCAGCATGCCATTAAAAATCGGCTCGCTTGCCGTCTTTGACACATGTGCCATAGGTTGCCAACCCCTGAACCAAATGGAGGATGAAATCCTGACCCCATTGAAGTCAATGGCAAAAATCCCAATGACTTCAATGGGGCCAGAATTTCACCTGGAGTCTTTTGTCGGGAGATGCTCTTCCCCAGCCTACATATGAATCTTGAAGGTGTGTTGACAAATATGTTCATAGATGCCAAAAAAAAAGGTAAACCATGACAGCTTCTTAATAAACCTGCAGTGGGAGATTCATTTACAGAGTAATTACATGGTAAATATAGTCAACGGAGACACATCACGTAAAATGGAGTACTAGTCTTTCTCTCCCCCAAGATACACACAAACTAAAACATTTTCAGGGACTAAGTCATCTGGGTGCTTAATGAAGGAGGTAATTTTTAAATTTAATTTCCCTATAGCCCATCTGATTGCCAATTGAAGCGACTACATGCTAAATGATAGTACTTTCAATTTCTATGGGATATGGTATTATCTTTACTTCCTGCAGGAAACAGAAATAAACCTGAGATGCAAAATTTGGATGCAGATTTCAAACAGCGCAAAGTGCCTGGGAGATATCAATCTGGGGGTGGGTGCCAAAATTTTCAAACTTGGGTGTGTAAACTGTGGCACCTAAATCCAAATTTAGGTGTAATGGCCCTACAGATTTTAAAAATAATTGGTTTTGTTTTCCCTTCAGGCCTGAGTCTGATATTTTAGTGAGCAGAGGAATTTCCAATATCATCACCAGGACATGAGAGCTTAGCCCCATGACCCTGTGTAACTGTGCATCAGATGTCTTGAATTCTGGACTACATTTACGACTCAGACTTCTATTTCTCCAATTTTATCACCAAGGCTCCTGGCACTTCACTATCCTGCATGTACTCAGTGCTTAATTTGTGCCAGGGCTGAGCCCCAGCACCTCTGGACTTGCTGCATCAGTTATGAATGTAAAAAAAATTGTTTGCACCCCGGCCCCGCTTTCATTGTAACTTAAGCTCTGCAGGTACTTATGCTGCGACTCACGTAATAATTTATGAATGATACTTTATAATACTATATTTTTGTTCAGCTATGTTCTTATCTGGCAATATTACAACTCTACTCTTTTATAAGGTGGTCAATTACCTGGCTCTCATTACAATACATCCCTTTTAATAATATATGCCTTGTTCACATATAAGACCAAAGGCAAAATCCTGATCCCACTGAAGTCAGTGACAAAATTCCCATTGACTTCAACAGGGCCAAGATTTTGTCCGGAATCTTCAAATATGGCCTGCAGATTATATGCACACACTCATTGGGGTAACAATTCTAGAACAATTTTTAACAAAAGAAATCTCTGTAATAAACCACACATTTATTTGCTAAAATGCACTCACAGAGGATACATTATAACCAAATTATGCTGATCACCTGAGGCCATGCAGAAATTCCCCCCCGTCAAATAAAAACTCAATTAGGTGCATTATGGTGCAGGGATGGGGCGGAGATGAGGGAGGTTTGCATCTTTCTCTAAAGCGTCTGGTTCCTCCCACTGTCAGCAACAGGATTCCATGACAGCACCTGACATATCAGTCATCGTGAACCAACAGGCTATGACGGGGTGGGCAGACTACGGCCCGTGGGCCGGATCCGGCCCATCAGGGCTTTGGATCTGGCCCGCGGGATTGCCACCCCCTGTGGCACCACAGGCCCTGCGCTGCTCCCAGAAGCGGCCAGCACCACGTCCCTGCGGCCCCTGGGGGATGGGGGACAGAGGGCTCCACACGCTGCCCTCGCCTGTGGGTACCTCCCTAGCAGGCTAGGGCACCACGCGGAGCACTCTGTCTCCCCGCCCCCCGGGGCCGCAGGGACGTGGTGCTGGCCACTTCCGGGAGCGGCATGTGCAGGGCCAGGGCAGGGAGCCAGGGTGCCTGCCCTGGTGCACGCTGTTACCACCCTGGAGCTGCTCCAGGAAAGTGGCGCCGGGCCAGAGCCCGCACCCTGAACCCCTCCTGCACCCCGCACCCCCTCCTGTACCCCAACCCCCTGCCCGGAACCCCTCCTGCACCCCGCACCCCTCCTGTACCCCAAACCCCGCCACACCCCTCCTGCACCCCAACCCTCTGCCCTGAGCCCCCTGCCGCACTCCTCCTGCAATCCCAAACCCCCTGCTGCACCTCTCCTGCACCTCAACCCCTTGCCCTGAGCCCCCTGCCGCACTCCTCCTGCACCCCGCACCCCACCTACACGCCACACCCCTCCTACCACACCTCTCCTGTACCTCAACCCCCTGCCCTGAGCCCCCTGCCACACCCCACACTCCTTCTGCACCCCAACCCCCTGCCCTGAGCCCCCTGCCAGACCCCGCACTCCTTCTGCACCCCAACCCCCTGCCCTGAGCCCCCTGCCGCACCCCGTACCCCTCCTGCACCCCAACCCCCTGCTGCACTCCTTCTACACCCCAACCCTCTGCCCTGAGCCCCCTGCCACACCTCACACCCCTCCTGCACCCTAACCCCCTGCCCTGAGCTCCCTTGTATACCTACACCCCTCCTGCGCCCCAGCCCCTTGCCCTGAGCCCCTTCCTGCACACTGCACCCCCTCCCACACACTGCATCCCCTCCCACACCTCAACCCCCTGCCCCAGCCCTACATTCATGGCCCTGCATGCAATTTCCCCACCCAGATGTGACACTTGGGCCAAAAAGTTTGCCCACCCCTGGGCTATGACAAAAAATGTCAGTCGTGAACCAGCGGGCTAATATTTCAAGAAGATTATAAAGCCCAAAGAATGGTACCAATAACTGCAGGGAGGGATGTGTTTTGCTCTACTTCTGACCAAAGCAGGTCTGAGTTATTTTAAAACACCCAAATTCTTGAATTGGCTACAGCTTTACGTATGTTCTCTTTGATTTCAAAAAAACATTTGCTTCTTACAGTCACCATAACAACTTTGTGTGCATAAAGAAATACAAGAAAACTTTCTTTCCTTTAGAGAAATCTCCTTTTTCATTGGCTTACTTGACTCATTTTATTGTGGCCTTTCTGAGTGGATTTTGTAAAGGATGATAGGCCTCAAGTTCAAATCCACATCAGGCACTTTCAGTACAACACTCCCAAGGATTGAAATTCATTTATATTTTTATTTTCAGAGCGATGGCCCAGGACCAGTCCTTGTAAAAAATGTACTGGTCTTGAAAACATTTGTACCGGTCTTCCCTAAGTGTTTGTAGCCCTGGCAGGTCACAAGATTCATGTCATTCTGATTATCTTGTTCTCCAAATACACTTAATTCCTAAAGTGACTTTAGTAACTGCTGTCTTGAAATCATCAAGCACCAGAAATCATTGCTTCATGCTTTTTCAGAGCCTGGAATCCAGTTAATGGTATAAAGCATTAATCTTTACCTCTGACATTTCTTGAGATATCAGCTAAAATCCATTTTGTGCTTAAAACACACACGTTTGGAATTGAAATTGGGAGAGGGCAAAGCAAGAAGGTAATAGGAATGATGTGACTTCAAGGGCAGATGGTTTTCAAGATATTGGACATGAAATTATAACTGATCTCTTCAGTCCAGCAGGTTTATTTTGACATTGGGCCAGGACTGAATATAAAACTAGAACTTGGACCAGGGCCTACAGCCCCTTAACCTTTTGTCCATCAAACCTGTGTTCGGGCATGAATCTCAAAAACCCAGGCATTCAATTCCATGTGCATAATTACATACTTAATTTGTACATGAAGTTACTGCTGTTGTGCACATAAACCGGGTATCTGTGCACACAGCCATTTGTGTGTCCAACTATGCTTGCAGTTGTAATAATTTTGCATGCAAATTAAGCATGCAATTGCATGTATACGTTTGTGTACATACAGTACTTGAAAAGCAGGCTCTGTATGTAAAATTACATTGTTGATCCTTAAAGTAAGCCACCAATTCAGTGTCCTGTTTATCCTATGGATCTTTGCATCTTACAAAGTAGTTCCTTCAATCTTGCACTTCTTGTCTCATGACAATATTAACATTTAAATCAAAAGTGTCTGGAAATCATTCTTTTAGCAACCGTGCTCTTTTGATTTGGAATTCTGCATAGTAGTAGAAATTCATCAAGCAAATTCCCTCTCTGGTTTTAAAACCAAAGCTGAAACTGGACCTGTTTTATTTGGTACAGAATGAATGAGCTTTGATGTGATTTGATTTTTATCATATTTCATTTGAACTTTTACATCTCCCAGGGACCCTTGTGAGCAAAAACCTTCATAAATAAAAATTGTATTGAATTTCCAATCTCTGTCTGACTCTTAAAAGTTATTTGATAATTTTTTGACCATGAAATCTTATCTCCATAATACACCAATATGCGGAAGGTGACTGCAGATGTTTAGTAATGGAGCTAGATGTCTCTGTAGGGTTTTTCTAATGGGTTTTCCGTTCCCTTATTAAAATAGGGGATAGGTTGTATTACTAACCCATAAACAGTTCTTTTGCATCCTGACTCGTGGGCAAGCCCTGAGATGCTATTGATATTTCCATTATTCCCTGACTTCAGTTTTGCTTTGAATGGTTTTGTTAACATCAAATTAATAGTAAGGTGTTTAATTGACATCCCCCCAAAAGCTGCTATAATTTAAGTAGAGCAGATGGTGTTCGTAGTCGCTTAGTAGACTTAGGCGATTAGAATTTTTATACTGACTCCTTAAGAAGTTGGGTGCCTCTGCCTTAGAAATGATTCTTCTGGTAATTTTTGGTGGAACAGTGACTTCCAGCAACTGGTTAGGTTAATCACAGGCATGTATTCCAGACGGATATCCCACGAAATATCTTAACACTTGCTTTCCTACTTAAAATTCATATTGTGGATGCAGATTAAGTATAAATTTCTCACCAAGTCTGGTCCATTTTTTAAGTCACCTTTTAATGCCTGCTTATTTCCATATCTCAGAGTGGGCTCCTCTGAGTGCCAATGGACTTACAACATAGGTCTGACCATGCTCCCACAGCAGTCAATGGCAAAAATCCTACCGATTTCAGCTGGAACTGGATCAAGTCCCCAGAGTGGTATCCTTCCGACTTGTGGTATAGAATGGATTATGCCCCTCTGATGCCTAACCAGAAATATAATTTAAAGGTGGTCTAACCAACATTTACTTTGGAGTCATATTTGGAAAGATTTATTTTCCTGTTGCTGCTAGAGATCAGCTAAGCAAATAAATCAGAATCTAGACGTTGATCTATACAATTTCACAGGAGCACAAGAATGTTAAAAATCCTCCTTGAACTCAAAAGAGCTAGGACACTGGCCAATTGAATGTTCAGGAAACAAGTCTGCTGTGTCCCCAGAAAAGTTAACACTCTGAGTTTTACAGACATTATCAAGTGGCGGAGAGATTTTCATGGTACGTTTTTAGTACTGTGGCTTTTTTGAACTTTTTTGCCCTCCAACAGTTAAGGGATTCAGCTGTTCAGGGAAAATATCAAGTTTCTTGGCACAATAAGTATTATTTAGTGCACTAGATGACTGTTCCAAGCTGCATTACTTCACATAGGAGGACACTCATTCAATTTTTAAATAAGTATTTTAACACAGAAGGTTATATCATATATCAGATATGAATAGTGGGAAGGAGCTTTCAACACCATGGCCTTGTGCCTGTTCTCCTTGGTATCCTGGTATGAGAACATGGGCATGCCAACAAATGGCAAAATACTTAAGCTATTAACGTGCAAATCACTGAAGAACCCAGGCTCTTGTGCATGTGTTGCCTTTGCCTATTTGCCTCCATAAGGCATTCCAGAGAATGAGACTTACAGGTCCAAATTCAGAGTGAGGTGCATGCTGCTATGTGTCAGTCTGCCTTACACTCCCTCACCAACACATACATGACGGTAAGGGAATTTAAGTCAGTGTAACTGAAGAACTGGAAGGTATAAGTCACATCCTCCTGTTAGTTGCTTTTCTTGCTACATTCTTCTCTTCTAGCACGTGAGTGAAACCGTTTGAGACTCTTTTACACTCAGCTACCTGCAGCAGGCACAATTCAGAGGTGATGGGTGAGGACAGAAAGGTGTACTTTACAGTTTGGAAAGTGGGAGTGCATCCTGCAAATCAGGATGTTTAAGGGGATCAAAGTATGTGTATGGGACTGTAGGAGGTGTTTAAATTGGTGTAGCGTGGTTACATCAACTTAGACTCCTCTAGATTCACCCCTGAATTTGTCCTGCTGTCTGAAGGGTATTCTGATGTAAACGTTTCACACAATGACTACGGCTCAAATCTTGGTCACACTGAAGTCAATGGGAAATTTGCCATTGACTTCAGTGGGATCACAATTTGGCCCCCTGGCCTCACTACTCAAGGCACCTTCAAAGAATTAGTGTATTAAGAATGCTCAAGTTATTGTATCTTCTGAATTACAGGTGAAATTTGCAAACACCTTGCAATCTAGGAATGCATGTTGTGTGCATGATGTCCTGTTTAGCATGAGCATCTTAGAAAAGACCTCTTCAAACTTGTTTGCTATGGCCCTTCCCAGCAGCTAGCAAGGAAGCCAGAGGACAAACCAGTAACCCCACATTCCATTCAGGGAGCACACCACTTTCTCCTGACATTTTCATCTTGGCTATTATGTAACAGGGGCAATGGATTCTATCACTGGCATACATTATAATAGTCAAAGGTCCTATGGCAGCCACATACGAAATCAATCTCCATATAAAATACTTGGCAGGATCAACTCCTTCCATTGGTTTATCATGGTGATATTTTTTTAATCACCAGGAAAAGCCCAAGGTACCTGTTCTTAGAGATTTGGTTAGCGACTCAGTTATACCAGCATAAACATATTGATTTCAGTGGTATTCTCAGTATAACAGACAGCAGAATTTCACCCTCTGCTCAAAGACATCTTAGGACACACCAGACTGACAACCTTGCCCATTATTCTGAGAGTTTTTATCCAGGCACAGTAATAAGCATACCAAAACTTAACATGGCTGAAGTGTCTGCTGTGACATTTGGGACAGAGACAAAATATTGCCTTTCTCCTCTCCACAGGTGTTAAGATGACCGTAGCTCGATAACTGGTTATACTGTTTTTAACATGTTCTTTTCTACTGTGAGTGGAGCCAGACAACAGCTAAGGTGAGTTTAAAGACAAGGTTAGGTATGAGAGAGGGTTCTTCTTCCCCCACCCTATCCCCTTTCTATTTATCTTCTTAAGTCTGAAAAGGAGGAGTTTAGTACTCATGAGAGATGCCAGACTGACAGTCCTGGGTGTTGATCCCTTCCCATCCATAGAAGAGGTACAACTACAAGCAACAGCAGTGCAAGCTTCCTCCAGACTGTTATGTCAGTGTTCCTCAACCCTGACCTGGAGGAATGATGTCTGAGGATCAGAGCGGAATGCGAATCTCCATGGTCCATTTAGACCTTGACCTTTCGTCTCAGAGTGCCAACAAGGAAACCAACCATGATGATACTTTTTTAGTAATTTGGATATCTATCCACTAGGAGCTAAACTGAGACCCACCAACTCACTTCACATGGGACAATGTGCAGCCATCAGCTGGGAATGACTTTCAAACCCTGCTGACCAGCACTAGATTTGAACCAGTGATCCAGAAGGAAAGGTGCACTATTCTATTAGCAATCCCTCAAGCCATGTATTCCTCTTTCTTTTTCTGGTTCACTAGAGAAAGGAAGAATCCAACACTGTGAGCCTCTTCCTGAGATGAGTTTGAATTTGGGGAAAATATTAGGCCTGATTCTCCTCTCACTTACACTTTTATTACACCAGTGCAACTCCATTGACTTCAAAAGAGTCACACCTATTTTACACCAGTGCAAGGGAGTAAAAGTCAGGCCCCCTTCTCTTTTTATATTGGTGTTTACTCACTATTTGCTTGCTTGTTTTCTTCTTTAAGAAGTTATCAATTAACTCTAACACAGGCTTTCAATTTAAAAGGTCAAGTGAAACAAAGCAACTAAACCAGCTTCCTAATTAAAATCAATCTTGTCCTGCAGCATAAACTTCACTGTGTATTTTATCACTGCAAACCACAGCAAACAGTCAACATACCTCACCACTGATTAAAAAATAAAGGTGATCTCTGCACAATTTGCCCATCCCTGGAAGAAGGGAACTTTTGGGACCCAGAGCTTAAGCCTTATACATTATTTGTTGGGTCAGCTAAAATTAGCTACATATGCAGAAGGATGGATAAGGTCTCATTAATCTGGGTTGTAACTCCAGTAATTTCAACAAATAGATCGCGCTATGTTTACATTTAACAAAGTCCTGATGCTCCCTCTAATAAATGTTCTTTTTCAGGTGATTTCTTTGGCACAATTGTGCCTTGAAGCGGCCAGTTAGGTGAATGGCAGATGTATATTCCTTATAGGAATCCCAGGAGACTTCCAACAGCTGCTTGCCTAATCAAAGCTAGTGAGGTGTATGGTCTAAATTCAGCTCAGGTATCAGTTACCCAGTGAGTCTACTGCGCCCCTATAAACCACTTTCTATTTTCTGCCTATTACCAATTGTTGATGGCTGTCTGTGCACTTTGTCAAATTACATCATTTACTAAATCAGAAACACTTTCATAAGAAGCACAATTTATTTATTTTTAAAGATTACAGCTCAAATTTAGCTCCAAAGAGTGACCTCTTTCATTTCTGTGATTAGTGCTGCATCTCTAGAAACACTACTAGCAGCCAAGGAATACACATATACACCTCGTTCCTCCCTTCCCTAGATAATGTACAGTGTTCCTTATACATGAATTGATATCCTTTATTGCCTTTCCTGTTAAGGAGTGCACAAAACACTCCTTGTTATCTGCAAATACCCAATATCTCCTAATGCAAGAAGAATAGGTTTCTGAGAGCTTTGAAGAATGGTGTTGACAAAACCAGAGGGACGGCAATTGTAGAGTAATGATAAAACTTTGCCTTTCTATCCTGCTTTTGATCTGTGGATCTCAAAGTGATTTACAGACATTAATTAATTACACCTCCTAACAGCAAAGAGCATAAAGTAGATGTGTTTTTATATGTGCTTTATTCATGGATAAACCAAAACACAACAAAGTTTCGTGATTTGCCCAAGTTACAGAGCTGGAAATATAAATCAGGAGTTCTAATTCCCACACCTGTGCTCTTACCTCTAGACAACTCTCTCTGCACTTGCTTCTGTATTAGAAAGTTCACATTTATTTGCCTGACTCTAACTGGGAATCACCGTTTTTAATTTTAAAATACTGTGGTGATCTCAGCAGCATTTTTGAAGGAAGGGGTCAGGTGTAGGGTCCATGTGAGAAATGGGTTCTCTTTCATTACTGTATGCCTAGTGAGGTAAGTTTTCCCCACTCTGAAGCCAAGGAATGAGACAATGAAATTGTGGAGCTGAATAACATTTTAGCACCAGCACTTTACTTCTGGTAGTGAAGAATCAGAAGCACCAGCAGGCCAGAACAGGGCATGTTCTCCATAGAAAAGCTGGCAAAATCATGCAATTTTATAAAGGGTAACTGGGAAAAGGCGAAATTCAGAAGAAGTATCTATATTAAGACTTTACACATTAGAGACTGGGTTTTCTGGTGAGATGTGGGCCCTTTGTAGTCACAGGAGAGAATCTGGTCTGAGGTAATAACCCACTCTGCAAAAGGGAAGGTAGCATCATCTATGCTTCAGACTCTTTGTGCAGCAACTGAAGTTCAAAGATCAGAGACAACAGTAATACTTTGCACAGGTTACTATTATTGGTGTGGCATGAACAATGTACTAGGCACTTGGTTCTGTTCTCTTACCTAGTCCTTTTCTTCCAAAAATCTCAGAGCCATTACAAACACAGATTAATCCTCCCACCCCATTCTGAGATGTGTCAGTATCATTACGTCCATTTAACAGATAGCGGAACTAAAGCAGACTGGTAAAGTGACTCGCCCAAAGTCGCACAATGAGACTGTGGCACAACTGTGACTACAACTCAGGTCTCCTAGCTCTGAGGTCTGTGTTGTAGCCATAAGACCAAGGGCATTGCAAAGCCCAACAAACATAGAGAAAGAGGTGATCTTTATTTGCCATGAGACTGAGCCGCAAAATTTTGGTTGGGATCTGAACTTCCCCCAGTGTTGGGGTGTTTTAATCCAGGGATTCAGTATGGGATCCTCTGTACTCTTTGGGTATGTCTACATTGCAATTAAAAACCCAAAGCTGGCCTGTGCCAGCTGACTCTGGCTCACAGTGCTTGAGCTATGGGAGTGTTTAATTGTGGTGTAGACATTTTAGCTCGGGCTGCAGCCCAAGCCTGAATATCTACACCACAATTAAACAGCCCTGCAACCCCAGTCAGCTGCCATATGGGCCAGCTGTGGGTTTTTAAATGCAGTGTAGACATACCCTCTAAAGCTAGAATGGTTCATGGAACAGAGGGATCTTAAAGAGGTTTTTGGAGGAGGAGGAGGAGGAAGCTGGGTAGGGTAAACATAAATGGAGACGTTGTTCTAAGCCTAAGGGATGGCGTGGAAGTAGGAGAGAAGCTGGAAGCTTGCCAAGGAGACAAATGGAATGATCAAGAGAGAAACTAGAGCATAGAGCATGGGATGAGATGTAGGCAGACATGAGAGGAAAGATACAGGAATGGCCAGAGTTGTGCAAGGCTTTGAAAATGAGGATGGGAAGCTTTGAACTTCATCTGGAAGGAGAGTGGCAGGCACTGAAGAGACTGGAGAAGCAGGAAGACATGGTCAAAGCATCTAGCCCTAGTAATTTGCCTGGGGCCTGAGGGAAAAAAGGTATCTTTTCAATTCAATTGATTTAAAGCAGAGGATGTTAGAAACACAGAGGATTTTCCAGTCCAGTTATTGGTTCCTGTTCAATAAGGTACTTCAGCACGTGTCAGACATTAAACATGTGAATAGTCCCTTTGAATCCAATGAGAATATTCACATGCTTAAAGGCAAGCACATGTTTATACTTTGCTGAGTTGGGACTTGGGCAGAATTGCCATGTGGCTTGGTGGAAACGACCACATCTCCTGCAGTAAAGAACTTATAAAAAAATCTAGAATTAAGATACACAGCATATCTATTACAGAATGCATTATTATGTGCAATATAATTTAATAACACTTCCTATAGCGAGGCAGGTCTGCCTATATGGCGTCACGGCCCTCTAACACTCTGCTGCTCTTTGCACTGTGCAGCATGAATTCACGACCCATATTGCAGACTACACTGTGGCTGAAATCAGAGGGTGGGTTATTAAATCATTCCATCAGACACTCAGAGGGGATGGCACAACATACACGGAGATGAGATGTTTGCCAAGGAAAATAAGGGTGGTGCACTTATGAGCATATCCCGTGTATATTTCAGCCAATTTTTAATAAACCCTTTACTTCCAACCTCCAAGTATCAGATGGTAGTAAACTGTTAACATTCTAGGTCCAGCTGAGCACAACTGGGGGTGAAATGCCTCCTTTTGGAAACTGCTGGTACATGATCTGTTATGTCTGCTTCAAAACCTTTAGGGAGAGGCGCAAGTGTAGCTGGTATTCTGACCTACGGATTCAAAGCATGATGGTTCATGAATCAAATTGCCAGAAGGGCTTCATATGCCCTAACAGAGAAAGAGAGGACCCTCAAAACTAAACATTCAACCAGTGGGAAAAACAGATGTTAAAAAGAGTACCCTAGTTTTACAGATTTGTAGGAAGCCAGCAAAATATAGACCTTCATGAACATGTTCAAACATGTTTTTTGCGTTCCTTTTTCAAAGAAATAATTATTACTGCCTTCTGCTAGCAAGACAGACCTTGATAGACTACACAGTTTTCACTCAATTCTTTCAATAACTATACAAAAAACAATAGATAAGGAGTGGGGAGGAAAGGTCACTTCATCCGAGGCATGCAAGCTTGATGGAGGGGCTTTCGCTGTGTCCACCACAAACTGGAATGTCCTCACTTAAGTCCCCCTAGGATCTTCAGGGGCAGCTCTCTATAATGGAGTGTATTTCACAACCCCTGTAGATCTATTTAAGTTTTAAACCTTAGGAAACTTAGAAGCCAGAGCAGGAGTAGTCATAAAAACAAACAAAAACAACACATTTTCCCCACTAAGCTGTAAATGAAAAATAATAAAGGAAAGAAACAAAACTGATCGATGTTGATGTAGTGTTCAAAGTAACCTTGAGGATAGATACTATGTCTTTAAGAACTTTCCACCTAAGTGAGTTGTCATTCAAGAGTATCAATCCTTGTCAGCTAGAAAGCTGTGTAGCTGAACTGTAATGACTCAACACAGCAGATATAATTTTTCTGCAGTGAAAGCAAGGGTTAAGGAAAATGTCCTTTGTTACAATTTAAGAAATTGTGCAAACTCTCTAGTGTTTTTTACAACACGTTAACGGGCAACTTTAATGTCACCTGGGTGCTGACAGCAAAGAGCTTTTAAAAACCCAGGTTTTCAGAAGAGATCCTAAGAACTGGCCACCTTAGCTTGTACCACTGAGGCAATCTTGGCAATCTTGGCCCTAAAGTTACACTAGGTCACATGTCAACATAGGAAAGGAACAAGAATGATTTAACGTTACAAAGGCGAGAGACACAAATGTGAACGTTTAGACTGTCAAACATATCCTGCCTAGGGAACATGCAGGGAGATATAGGCTGACTCATAAGGCTCACAGCCTCATTTCTACTTTCCTTCTAAAAACCAAAATACCCACTGCCCAACTGACCCTCAGTGCAGTATTGTATGTATCGAGCAACCTTTGGTGAACTTCCTGTTGAGTATTTTTATAAAACAGATTGATAGTCCCACTGGATAGTCAAGGGAATAGTTAGTGAATCACAGAAATTAGAGAGGGGAAAGGCCATTCGGGTCATCTTCTCCATCCCTCCTGCTACTAGTCACAGCAGGGAGAATGATAAACTGCTGGAACTTTTGGAACCAAATATAGGATTCAAGAAGAGTGTGGAGCACCATTCCAGTATGTGAATCCTGCTCTGCAAGTGACTGTCCTCAAACTCTCGGAGGGGACTCAGGCTGTCTTTCCTGATCACTTCTTGCCCTTTTTGTTGTTGGTCTTGTGACCCAAAGCAGCAACGTTTTGCTGCAAATGAATTCTTGAGCATTTCAGCACTTTATAACATATTGCTATGTTCTCCAAAGATGGTCTCATTTTATGAGTAAAGCAGCATCCTCTCAATTGTAGTTTCAGACCAACAGAACTGCTCAGATTCCCAATCCCCTTGCCTGTACTGCCTAGGAATTGACACTCAGATACATTATGAGGCAGGCATCAGAGTACACATGAAAGGATATTACTAATTCAAACTGAATATCAGCTACCTGGCAAGACTTCAGCACATTTCTAGTCTACTGTCATCTAATCCTGTGAACCTAATGCTGCTTCAAGAAGCTCAATGTGATCATTCTGTCTGAACTACTCTTAAGTCCCTCTGGAAACAGCAAAATCCCTCTTTTGGTGCAGAGTTTATCCCAATGCTACATGAAAGCTACTTCTATTTAAACAATAGCCTGATATAAACAAGGACCGCTAGACTGCTGAGGAGCTGCCGTCACAATCTTTGTTCTCTTTGTGTGGATGCATGGCAGCAAATCTCATTTGCTGATGATAAAGTTGGTTTAATTTTTATTTTTGTGTTTCATTTCTCTCCCCCCCCTTTTCAAATATTGTATTCAAAGTTGTAACTAATAAGGGCTTCAAAACTGAGCCAAACTGTACCTTCAAGGTACTGGCTACACCTGGTCACACAGCAGTGCAAGCCCCTGAGCACTGGATTTCCTCCTGACACTGGTGCAGGAGCTTCAGAATACTGAGAGAAGATGCAGGATGCTCTCCCCCAAAACTGGTTCGCCTCCAGAGGGGATGGAGGCAGGGCCACAGCCTACATTCAGCCCAACCTCTTTAAGGTAGTTAGTATTACTATTTGCTCTAGTCTGTGCTCCCCACTGGGACTATGGTTGGCCCCTCTGCAGGAGTGCAAAAGAAAGGAAGGCTCCTTGCCTCTTCTCTCCCACTACCACTGCTCATGCACTGGGCCAGCTTCAATTTACCCCTTTGGGCAACTGTACCAATTTCAGACCAAGTTCTACAAGCTCTTAACACCCACGTTAACCCTGCTGAAATCAATGGGGTGCACAGCATGTACGTGAAGGCAGAATCTTCCCTTGAAACTTTATCTGCACCTGCTAGGGCTCTCATTCAGTTGTGCTGCTTTACCCTGCAATGGGCCTTGAGCTGCAACTATGATGGTGAGGCTAAGGCCCACAGCAGCCCAACCTGCGTTGTACATTAGAGCTTACACGGCTAAACGATGAAGTGCTGTGGTAGGGTGCCTGGGCCAACTCCAGAGGCTTATTGGGATGGGAAGCCCATAGTACCAATCACAAAAGCTTGAAGTACCAATACTGAGTACATAGCAGTGGCTGAGATCACAGGTCTAAGGCACTGCTTGCTTGAGCATGTCACAGACTCATCTCTGTAGAACTCAATTTTCACCTCAGACCACTTCTGAGGTCAAGCTGCACATCTCTCTCTATTCTGAGCTCTTCAGCTACAGCAGGCTTATTGGGATGGGAAGCCCATAGTACCAATCACAAAAGCTTGAAGTACCAATACTGAGTACATAGCAGTGGCTGAGATCACAGGTCTAAGGCACTGCTTGCTTGAGCATGTCACAGACTCATCTCTGTAGAACTCAATTTTCACCTCAGACCACTTCTGAGGTCAAGCTGCACATCTCTCTCTATTCTGAGCTCTTCAGCTACAGCAGAATCTGGAAGCACAAGGAACAACTGCATTTCTATTGATCCACTAGGTCAGAGGGTGGGGGGATAAGATCTCGGGGGTTCAGTCTAGCTACAAGGCAGACATCGTAGCTGTCATGCATGAGGACGTTGATGGCCACCACATTCCACTGGTTTTCCCACGTATCCAGCTCTAGGATCTCTTTGGTGATAATTTCATGGCGAGCTGAAAAATAGTAGCAACAACAAAATATCAAAGGCAAAGTCAACAGGGTCAAAGAAGTTTGCAAAAATAATGAATTAATCCTTCCTCTTTGTGAGGAACTTGTCATAAACAATCAGGGTAGAGCAACCACATTAAATCACAGCCATTCTTACAACAAAATGCTTTTTATTGAGGCTGACAAATCTTAACTTAACAAAAGAGCCACCAGAGAAGGGAAAATTTTGCTTCTTTAGATGCAGCGCCGCATTACACTTCCTGGAAAAAGGAAAAACCTTTTCTTTGCTAACACAGGACCTGAACTTTCCAGCAGTTTTGCTACTCAAAGCCAAGTTCTTTTCTATAAATGAAAAGGGCTTTCATTTTCCTCACTTTTTCTTTTCATTTCAAAGTTAGGTTCTCACAGCAAGTGACCTTAATCTAAACTTTGCTTACTTTGAGAAGAGGATGTCAATGTGTTTTGCTACTAGTCTCCTTCCTCCACATCAGATGACTCTCTAGATGGCTTTACTAAAAGCTGAGTCTCAAAGATTCGCAAGCACAGGCATTTCACAACCATCAGGAGAAGAACTATCACAATAAGAAACATTAAATACCCAACATATTTTCTCTGAGACTTAATAATCTGGTGACAGGTTTCATTGTGCAGTGTGTCCAGACTGGCACTCCCATTCATCTCTTCCTTGGAGGCTGCTCTTGATCCTTTTTTACATGCCCTCAAAACCTATGCCTTTATCTCTAGTGAGTGTATGTGAGAGCATTTGTACCTTTCCCTTCTTTGAGGCTGACAGCAATTTTGCTTTGTGGATCAACCAGCAAAGGAAAGAAGAGGAAAGAAAATGTTGAAGTTCCAGAGAGCTGCAAAGCTTGTAACCTTGGGAGCACAGGCCTTTCATTCTCTCCCATGAGAACAGTCTTAGCAGTTCCCCAGTCTTATCCACAACATCCATGTCTTCTTATGATTTAGGAGCAACAGGTGAAAACAATTGTGTCACAATGGCTCGATATCACGAGACCTAACATACATCCAGGGCTCTTCAACTGTCCTGGAAGGTTGGCTTTCAGGATGTGGGGGACAGTCATGTGGAAAAAAGAATTTCAGGATAAGTTTCCCCACCCTGATAACTGGGGGTAAATCTACATTAGTGTAGCTCCCCCACATCAACTGGTGTGGTGAGCACCCAAAGCCAACCCTGTTTCCAATTACCTGTGCCTTCTGCCATGTGTTCATTCCTAAAGAAACTATTCACCAACTCCAGTCACATCGTTTCTCATATGGTAACACAAAGAGATGCTTCTGTCTCAGTTCAGAACCTCAAATCATAATTTTTTCTCAGTTTTGCCCACAATTAATTGTGGAAGAGGGGAAAACAAGTTTGAACAAGGGGTAGGCTGCATTTGTCACTGAACTAAATCCTGAGCCCTTACTTTAGCTTTAATTCCCCTTCAGGAGTTTTCTTGAGTAAAGCCTGAATATAACCTGAGTAAGACCTCGTTAGGATTTGTCCCTATCTAAATACCCCTTGTTCCATTTCTTCATACAGCCCGGGGGGAGCTAACCAGTCGTGATGTTTTGCTTATCAAACTCATGCAGTTCAGCAAGGAAAGAGGAAGAATAATAGGTAGGAAAGCACCATCCATCCATGAAAGAAGAGAACAAGCTGCTAAAACACCCAGTTAAAATATGGAGAAGAAAGGTTTGATTGACAGAGACTGTAAACAAATGACATCTACAAGCACCAGCAAAGAGCTCTTGTTTCTATATGACCCAGCAGGAGTGAGAAGGGTTTCTTTCAAAGCAAACAGGAAGACACAAGCAGCCCCAGTATGTGACACTGGAAGCACCAGTCCTGTTATTTATTATTAGATCAACTCCTTTATGCCATAAATTATTATGCCAGGAATTTCTTTGGCGTGGATCACGACAAAATGAGACAATCGAGTGAGAAAATCAAACAGTGGAGCTGTCTAAAACATTCTGTGGAGGATTGCAACACTTGAAAAAAAAATCCTAATTAAAACATCAAAGGAAGATTCAGAAATCCTCCCCACAAGTCTTGCTGTGTCTTTTCCTGACCCTCATGACTCATAACCTTTAGTGTCTTTTGTTTCCCTTTTTTGTAGGCTGTTGTAACCAGTTTTGTTCCTCTCTCTACGAATTCTGTTTTCCAGCACATGGGGTGTTAGTTAACGCTCAACTCTTGAGAGAAAAAAAGAGAGTCTATGTTGTTGGAATAAAGGATGTAATAATTTCTCTAGTCTTATCTCGCTTAACTTAAAAGGAAACTACACCTATTTGGTTCACATAAAGAGAATTATCTGAGACAAAGAAAAAATATGTTAACAAGAAATGGGCTAAAATTGGTTCTTCATCTCTGAAGCCCTTTGAATTTTGGTGGGAATCAAATTCAAATCACTGAATTCAAATGTGGTTCTGTGATTCTGGTTCCAGATTTTGGGTCTAAAAACAGAAAGGACCAATGCTGCAGATCCAGTTTGTGCACAGCCAATGCATTCTTGCAAGGTTTCAGCCGAACAGGGTAGAAATCTCACAAAAAGAGATGATCTCGTAAGACTTCCACTGCTATGTAAGAGCTAAGTATTATTTATTGCCACTATTGTCTAATATTATTTTGGGCCAAAATTTTGCAAGAATACCTTGTGTGAGTTTGGGGCCATTGGTTCCAGTCTCTAGTCTGGATTCAGGCTTTAACGCGAATCCCAAACCTTAGCTTAGAGGTAACTCAAGTGATGCTCTAAGCACTGTCTCATCAGTTTCTCTGTTATTTTAATTATAATTTGTATTTCTAAGCTTCAATCTCTTATAGTAGCTTATTTTGCTGAAAAGTGATTTTATGAGTGCACAGTAGAACCTACACTCACTCAAGAGATCACCCTTATTGGGCAACTTGTCTTAAGAAACCACCCCACAGTATCCCCAAACAAATTTAGCACAGTTCTGCTCCACTTTTATATTCAACCACCTACATTAAGCAAATTATTTCTTTTTAGTGACTCAAATGGTCACTTAATAGATTTCACTGTTACACAAACTGAGATTTCATTCTGCTAGAGATACTGATTGAACCATCAGAAGTAATCCTGAGAGGTATTTTTTTGAGTAAGATCCATAAGATTTTCTCACAGGAGCCTACATAGAACAGACACGTTCTCCTACAATACACTGTGAATGGATTCAGAAAGTAGTCCAGTTTAATACTCCACGAAGAACAATGGGATATCCTGCTAGAAATCCAGCCAAGCACACAGACTAGTAAAGCACCAGTGGGGATGCAGTTCCATGGGTCTAGATTGGGTAGGACTTTGCAGAGGGGATGCTTCACCCATGGTAGGCTAGCTCCGGTTAACTCTGCCTATGGGCTTGTCTACAGACAGAAGCTGTACCACTTTAACATACTGGTAGAGTTAAAGCGGTGCAATACCCCTCTCCCCAGTGAGAATGCAGTTATATCACTATAAAAGTATTTATAACAGTATAGCTTATTCTTATATAAGAAGGGGAATAGGCTATACCAGTATAAGGCATCTTTATACCAGTATAACTTTGCCAGACTAGAGATTGTGTCGATTCAACTATATTGGTAAAAATCACACCCCTAACTGGCATAGTTATACTGGTGCAAAATCTGTGTACAGACCTAATACTGCACCTATAAAACCACCTTTTCCAGGCAATAAAGACCTTGTTTTGTAATTGAGGCTTTAATTTGCCAATAAAAATAACATTTCACATATGCAAACTATAGTATTCTGCACGTAGAATTTGCAGGCATAATCTTCAAAATCCTGCTTAACACTTTAGCCCATCAGCTCTTGGGGGG
The DNA here is from genome assembly GCF_965140295.1 of Lepidochelys olivacea. NCBI lineage: Eukaryota > Metazoa > Chordata > Testudines > Cheloniidae > Lepidochelys > Lepidochelys olivacea. The sequence goes on along the minus strand of NC_140417.1, from coordinate 23,281,397 downwards.
GGGGGGGGAGAGAGAGAGAGAGAGAGAGAGAGCTCTAGCAAGCTCTGTTCCTAGAGATGGCTGCCCAATTATCCAGCATTCATCAACCTAAAACACACAACAGTAACTAAGGCTGATATAAATGTTTTGTTTGTAAACAAAATGGTATCATTTTTTACATAACAATGTTCTTCTCTCCATGTGTTTAAAGCAGGATGAAACTGACAGAGAGAATGTTACTTTTCAATAAGATGGCCGCCTCCATCCATATGCTCAGAAACATCCAATTCTATTAAAAGCTATATTTTTTAATGCATTTCACTATCCAGCATTACTGGACTGATTTTTCATTGTATGATTTCTCATGCCACTTGAATCAAGATGGACCACTGCATGTTAAGACCTACAATATTGCTTCAGGCAATGCTATAAATATTTTATTTGTTTTTCTGTTCTGTCAAATTGCATTCCATATGTGGTTTGGGGGTAACAACTTTGCCTTGTGGATATAGGTTATGTATTACTTCTGATCTCTTTGATATTTATTTTCCATCTTGAAGTGTAAGCACCACTTGCAAATCTAGCCAAGTATTTGCATGGCCCCCCATCACTGTATTATCTGAGCTGCACAGTCATTAATGAATCTACCCCAACAACACCCTTATTTTATTGGTATTATTATTAATGTTTTACAAAAGGGAAACTGAGGCACAGGAAAATGAAGTGACTTGCCCAAGGTCACACAGGAATTCTGTAGCAGAGCTGGCAACTGGAACTCTGGAATTCCAGTCCACTGCTTTAACCATAAGAACATATGAGGAAAATATTTGAACAGCACTTTAGAGACAAGGGAACAAACTAAACCTTACTAATTTTACTTCAGTGGAGTTACACCAGGCACAAATTTGGTCCAGTATCTAATCAATCCTTAATAGCCCATTGGTGTAAATATTATTGCCTCCATTTTACAGATGAGGAAACTGATGCATGAAGTGATTAAGAGGCTTGACAAAGGCCACACGTATGTCACTTTCACAGCTGGAATTAGCATTCATGTGTCTGCTTCTCATCAGTAGGCTTCTGTGGTCTGTGAAATTCCTGTCCCAAGCTCCTTTATGCACAGCTGCTGATCTCAGTCCTGGCTTTTCCCCCCACATCGTCATACCACTTTTCTATGTCTGACACACACATCTCCATACTGCACCCTAACTCTTTGTCCTGGATCAGCTTCAAAACAGCCACTAAAACTCTAGCTGCTAAATTGTTAACTGGCTGCTCTTAGCTTTCCTTGAAGGATTCATTCAGGCATTACAGACCCACCAGATCCCCAAAATGTCTGGCAGATCCTCATTCTGGTCTTTATTCTCCAACACCTCCAGCCATTGGCGTTTAACAGCTATTCTAAATCTGACTTGTCACTGTTGAAATGCTTTGATTCCAGCATTGGTTTGTTTACCCAATGGGGTTTTTACCTGTCTTTTTAAGGTCCTTTACAATTTACACGTCTCTGATTTCTGTGATTCTCTGTACCAGAAAACACATGTAAGCAGTGTCAGGATGAGCTCCACCCTGACATCTGGTGGTGAGGTGTGGCAAGTTGTGGAAAAGAACTTCAGGGGCCGATCTCATTTGCATAGGCACACCCACCACGCCTAGAATGAGACCATAGCTGCCCAAATGGTCACTTTGGCTGCTGTGGGATCCCCAGTGTCTCTGTTATTGGGGCAGGAAGAATAAATTGCTATTACCCTGATTATGGGAACTGTGCTTGGAACTGTACGTGGCCTTTTGTTATGATGGAGGGATTCACCATCAACTAAGTAGCACTCGCTAGGCAAGGGTCATGGGTTCCAAAACTGTGTGAATGGAGAGAGGCTGGGGACAAGTATTAATACTTGGTGGCATGGGCCCCTTGGTGAGGGCCTTACATGCTGATTGCACTTCCTCCTCTCTCCACTGTGGAATATCAGAGCTAATTTTGATTTCATTAGAAGTCTAGTTATAGGCTGCTGAGCTCACTTTGGGCTGACAGTGCACCAGCACTGGGGCTCCCCTACTATAAGCTGAATTCACCTAAGAGCTGAAATCACTGAGTGTTGTGTTAAGTAGTGGGGGAGCCTGAAGATATATTGTGGAGCAATTTGCGGGACGGCTGGTGAAGCAGTTCGACGCGGAGCAGTGTGTGGATGGCAGGAGCTGCTTGTGGGCCGTGGAGCTGAGTGAAGGAGTTCGTGGGGCGGCTGGCGGAGCGGAGCGCAGCTGAGTGAAGGAGTTCGTGGGGCGGCTGGCGGAGCGGAGCGCAGCTGAGCGAAGGAGTTCGTGGGGCGGCTGGCGGAGCGGAGCGCCGCTATGGAGCTATGGGGCGGTCAGCTTCAGATCACGTAAGGTGCCTCTTACCCCTGTCCCATTTCCACCCAGATTGGGAGGTAAAGCTCCGCCGATAAACTTTCGAACTCTGGGGCTGCCCTGACCAGGGACAGAGACTTTTGGGGCATTGGACTTTTGGGACTTTGGGTGATTTGGGGTTGCTGGACTCAAGAACCAAAGGGAAAAGGGCATGCCCCAATTTGCCTGGGGTGGGGTTGTTTTTGCTCATGGGTTGTGTTATGAATCCTGTTGGTGGTGTTTCCCCAACATAATGCCACATTGTTTCTCTCTGTTATTAAAAGACTTTTGCTACACTCAGACTATGTGCTTGCGAGAGGGGAAGTATTGCCTCTTGGAGGCGCCCAGCGGGGGTGGTATATATTGGTCCCAGGTCACTGGGTGGGGGCTCGAGCCGGTTTGCATTGTGTTATTGGAATGGAACCCCTAGATATTGAACCCGGCCCTTGTTGCTGCCAACTCTGACGGGCAGAAGGGTTACATTTTTGGGGGCTCGTCCGGGATCGCCTGGGTCAGTACCCCTCGCAAGCACCTGTTGAGTGATCCACTACATTGGGAAACAATTTATATTTTTTTTTGTTTGTGCTTATATTTTGAGGAAATTACTGTTTGTATAATGGCTAATATGTCAGGTTTGTTGGGCCCTGGCTCAGCAGCTTCTAGCTCAGAGGCTGCAGCCTTGGCTGATGATTGGACAAAAGCTCTGGGGCAAATATTGGAAAAGGTTGTGCTTCCCCATGCTGAGTCAGACTCTTGTCGTAAGCTAAGATTATTTGCTGGGGAGGAGGAGTTTGAACCCTGGTTAGAGCATACCACTGAAATGCTGCAAGAGTGGGCCGTACCAGATGCAGAAAAGCGAAGATGCCTTATAGAGAGCCTTGGCGGCCCAGCATTAGATGTGATTCGCACCCTGAAGCTCATTGACCCTGGGGTCAGTGTGAAGGACTGCCTAGAGGCCCTTGAACACAACTTTGGGAGCGTAGAGGGCCCTGAAGACAGCTACTGTAAGTTCCTTAATTCCCGACAACAAAAGGGCGAGAAGGCTTCAGCCTACATACAGAGACTGGAGAGACTGCTTCAGAGAGCTGTCATGAGGGGAGCAGTGACTGCTGAGCAGATGGATCAGACCAGACTGGCTCAAATTGTAAGAGGAACTCAGTATCAGAACCCGATTCTACTTCATCTCCGGCTAAGAGAACGACGGGAACATCCCCCAAGTTACTCCCAGCTGATAAAAGAGGTCCGAGAGGAGGAAGAAAGGCAGGCTGCCAGTGAGTTTTGGGAAGCCCAAACATCGGAGCCAGCCAGCACAACACCACTGCAAATGGCCAGTGTACTGATGGTGAGCACCAGAGAGGAACTTGCCCAACAAATGCAGGTCCTGACGGAACGGATAGCTGAGCTGCAAAGTACCGTTGACCGAGTTAAGACTTCTAGGAATAAGAAGCCTCAAACTGTGGCGATTGAGAAGCCCGCACTTAGAGCCACCATCCCCCCCAGGCGAAGGGGGAAAGGTCAATTCTTCTGCTACCGATGTGGTCAGGATGGACACAGTGCTGCCAAGTGCCGTAATGAAGAAAACCCCTCCTTAGTGTATGGAAAGCTGAGGATCAGTTGGGAGAGATCCGGTAGCTGCCAGAGGGTCTGGGGACGGGGACCCCCCAGGTCTGCAGGATTTGAAGATTCCCCCAGAAAAGACTGTCCAGCTGGGATCCCTGCAGGACTGATAGGGCCTCGAGCAGAGGTCATGGTGAGGATCGAAGGGGTGGAGTGTAAAGCAGTGCTTGACACTGGATCTCAAGTGACTATTATATTTCAGTCATTCTACCAACAGATGCTTAGGCACCTGCCTATACAGCCACTGACTGGCCTTGGCCTATGTGGCCTCAGCATGGATGAATACCCCTATCAAGGGTATGTCATAGTGCACCTGGAATTCCCAGAGGAGGTTGCTGGGGTAAGAGAAGAGGTAGACACAGCTGCCTTAATATGCCCTGACCCTAAAGGGACTTCTGATGTGTCTGTGCTGATAGGGACCAACTCCAGTCTCTTCAAGGTACTCGCGGATTACTGCAGAAGGCGGGCTGGGGACCAGTACCTGAATACCCTGATGATCCATACGCTTTGTGCTGAAGCCTATAGGAAAATTGAGAGCGCTAAAAGGGACACATCTGAGCTACCGCTTGGGGCACTGAAGTACGCGGGCACAACCCCCTTAGTAGTGCCTGCAAGGACGGAGCAAGAAGTGCTTGTCATGAGTACCTGTCTGAAAGGCAGTAAAGGGACGTTAGCAATGATAGAGCAGCCGATGGGAGGAGAGCTCCCTGAAGGAGTGCTGGTCCCCAGTGGAGTCATAACCCTACCTGCTGAAGCCCAGGAAAGGGTGACTATATTGATTGCTAATGAAACGAGTCGTGATATTTTTGTGAAGCAAGGACAAAAGATAGCAGACCTCTTTGAGCCTGAGTCGATTGTAAAACCCCAGTATGAAACTCCAGTTTCGGCAATAGACCCAGCGAAGTTTGACTTTGGAGATTCACCAGTGTCCGAGGACTGGAAAGATCGCCTGAGGAAGAAACTTTGTGAAAGATCCAAGGTGTTCTCACTGCATGAGTGGGATGTGGGATGTGCAAAAGGAGTAGAGCACAATATCAGACTACATGACTCTCGACCTTTCAGGGAGAGATCTAGGAAGATTGCTCTCTCTGAGATGGAAGATGTGCGACATCATCTTCAGGAGCTGGCTGCGAATGGCATCATTACAGAGTCCCGCAGCCCATACGCCTCACCCATTGTGGTAGTCCGCAAAAAGAATGGGAAAATCCGGATGTGTATTGACTACCGCACCCTAAACAGCCGTACTGTGGTCGACCAGTACACTATGCCTCGAGTGCAAGACGCCTTAGACTGTTTGCTGGGAAGCCAGTGGTTCTCTGTGTTGGATCTTCGAAGTGGATACTACCAGATCCCTCTGGGAGAAGAAGATAAGGAGAAGACAGCCTTCATCTGCCCATTAGGGTTTTATGAGTTTGAACGCATGCCCCAAGGGATTTCTGGAGCACCTGCCACCTTTCAACGTCTCATGGAGAAAGTTGTGGGAGACATGAATTTACTGCAAGTGTTAGTTTATTTGGATGACCTGATTGTGTTTGGAAGAACCTTAGAGGAGCATGAAGAAAGACTTCTTAAAGTGCTTGATAGGTTGGAGGATTATGGTCTGAAGCTTTCAATTGACAAATGCCAGTTCTGCAGAACCTCAGTGAAGTATGTGGGTCACATTGTGTCCCAAGAAGGTGTGAGTACTGATCCTGATAAAATAGAAGCACTCACTACATGGCCACGTCCAAGTAACTACAGAGAACTCAAGACCTTCCTTGGATTTAGTGGCTACTACCGCAGATTTGTGAAAAACTATGCTACGATTGTAAAGCCTCTGAATGATCTTACCAGGGGACATCAGTTCAGCAAGAACAAATCTAAGTCCAAGAATAAGGGGAGGTCCCCAAAGCCTCCTGTGCAGAGACACAATGGCCCCTTTGCACCATTTGGGCCACGGTGGGATGAGAGATGTGAAAGGGCTTTTCGAGAAATCATTACTTGCCTAACTCATGCTCCAGTCCTAGTTTTTGCTGACCCAAGCAAACCATTTATCCTGCATACTGATGCCAGTTTGGAGGGTCTGGGAGCAGTCCTGTACCAGGAAGTGGAAGGCAAATGTAAACCTGTAGCCTTTGCCAGCCGAGGATTGTCTGATAGTGAAACTCGCTATCCCACCCACAAGCTGGAGTTTTTGGCCTTGAAATGGGCCATCACTGAGAAATTTCGAGACTACTTGTATGGTGCTCAGTTCCAGGTGTGGACAGATAACAATCCACTGACTTATGTGTTAACAAGTGCTAAGCTGGATGCTACAGGGCAGAGATGGGTGGCCGCCTTGGCTAGCTATGAGTTCAGCATTCAGTACCGATCAGGGAGAAGCAATGTAGATGCAGATGCATTGTCCAGGCGTCCGCAGGCTCCAGAAGTTGCTGTGATACCCACAGATGGAGTGAGAGCTATTTGCAGTGTGAGTCGCCGAGAGCCAGAGGCCCGTGAAGACTTTCAGGGATGTGTTGCAGAAGCTTTGGGCCTGCCCCCTGAATGCATGCCTTCTGCTTCGGTGAACTATATTGCATTAGACCAATCTCCTTTGCCCATGCTCAATGCGGCTGACTGGCAAGAAGCCCAGCGGCAAGATATTGACATTCGTGATACACTACTTGCCAAAAGGGAGGGGCGAAGCCCAACTGCGGTTGTCCCACCTAACCCGGAGGGTAAACTACTATTGAGAGAATGGACCAAACTAAAACTGATTCAGGGAGTGCTACACCGAATGACCACTGACCCTTTACAAAAACAACGAGCACAACTAGTACTGCCAAAAAAGTACAGAGCCCTGGCCATGAGGGCCCTGCATGATGACTTTGGGCATTTAGGGATGGAGAGGACCCTGGAACTTATTCGTAGTAGGTTCTATTGGCCCCGAATGGCTGAAGATGTTCGCAGGAAATGTGAGACTTGCGCTCGATGTGTTCAAAGGAAAACTCTGCCCACGAGGGCTGCATATCTCAAGAACATCACCAGCAACAAACCTTTGGAGTTGGTATGCATTGATTTCTTGTCTGTAGAGGTAGACAAGAGGAATGTTGGAAACATTCTAGTAGTGACTGACCATTTTACACGGTATGCACAAGCATATCCCACACGTGATCAGAGGGCCACCACCGTTGCTCGAGTATTGTGGGACAAATATTTCTCAGTCTATGGATTCCCGGCTCGGATACACTCTGATCAGGGGCGGGATTTTGAGAGTCACCTTCTGAAGGAGGTGCTGAAGATAGCAGGAATTAAAAAGTCTAGGACAACGCCTTATCACCCCCAAGGTGATCCTCAGCCAGAGAGGTTCAATCGAACCCTATTAGATATGTTGGGAACTTTGCGACCAGAGCAGAAGGCAACCTGGAGCCAGCATGTCGCATTTCTGGTGCATGCCTACAATGCCACAAAGAACGATGCTACGGGAGTCACCCCATATCTCTTGATGTTTGGGCGAGAACCAAGATTACCCATAGACTTGTGCTTTGGTGTATCAGAGGATGGAGATAGCTATGAAACTCATCAGCAATATGTATCCCGACTAAGAGAAAAGCTGCGGGATGCTTATCGCTTAGCTACCGCTGCGGCTCGGAAGAACGCAGACCGCAACAAACATCGATATGATGCTAGAGTGCGTTCGCAGGAGCTCCAGCCGGGGGACAGAGTCCTGCTGCGAAATTTGGGTATTGCTGGCAAACACAAGATAGCTGACAGATGGAAGGCAATACCTTACCTGGTGATGGAAAAGCTGGGAGATCTGCCGGTCTACAAGATCAAACCTGAAGACGGTCCAGGGCAAATAAAGACGGTGCATAGAAACCTTTTGCTCCCTGTGGGGGAATTGGTAAGCACCCCTTGTGAGATGGGCCACGGCAGGGCCGCCGGGCAGAACAGAGGTGCTAGACCAAAGCCGCCATCCAACACAGACAGTGGGCCCCCTGCAGCTAACTTACCCCTATTCTGCACATCTGAGAGTGAGTCTGAGGAGGAAGACACAACCCTGGTGTATCCTGGGATGGAGACAAGATTTCAGTCTCGATCAGCTGAACCAAACGAGAGTTCTCCCTTTTCCGCCCTAAACCCATTGGCGGAACTATTTAGGCCCCTTTCTGATACCCCGGTGCTGCTGATGAGACCCCCCTGTGATGACAAACACAGGTTATTGGACAATGGGGACAGACAGGTAGAGGATGTCCTGGGCACCTTGGACCCTCCAGCGTTAGAACTAGGAGTGCAGGGGCCTACGCCAGTAGCCGAGGGACCCTCCAGGGAAGCCTCTCCATCCGTCACTCAAGAGGATGTTCCCCTTACTTCGGCAACAGAGATTCTCAATAGACGAGACAGGGTGATAAGACCAGTGAAACGGTTAACTTATGATGCACCTGGGGTGACTAGTGAGGAGCCAATACATTTAGCACACAGGCTTGTGGAAGCTAAAGTGGGCTTCCTGAGGCCCTTTGGAGGAAACCAATGAGTTGGTATAAAGGGAGTGTGATTTGTCGGGACGACAAAGTCTCGGCTGGGGGGAGGATGTAAGCAGTGTCAGGATGAGCTCCACCCTGACATCTGGTGGTGAGGTGTGGCAAGTTGTGGAAAAGAACTTCAGGGGCCGATCTCATTTGCATAGGCACACCCACCACGCCTAGAATGAGACCATAGCTGCCCAAATGGTCACTTTGGCTGCTGTGGGATCCCCAGTGTCTCTGTTATTGGGGCAGGAAGAATAAATTGCTATTACCCTGATTATGGGAACTGTGCTTGGAACTGTACGTGGCCTTTTGTTATGATGGAGGGATTCACCATCAACTAAGTAGCACTCGCTAGGCAAGGGTCATGGGTTCCAAAACTGTGTGAATGGAGAGAGGCTGGGGACAAGTATTAATACTTGGTGGCATGGGCCCCTTGGTGAGGGCCTTACATGCTGATTGCACTTCCTCCTCTCTCCACTGTGGAATATCAGAGCTAATTTTGATTTCATTAGAAGTCTAGTTATAGGCTGCTGAGCTCACTTTGGGCTGACAGTGCACCAGCACTGGGGCTCCCCTACTATAAGCTGAATTCACCTAAGAGCTGAAATCACTGAGTGTTGTGTTAAGTAGTGGGGGAGCCTGAAGATATATTGTGGAGCAATTTGCGGGACGGCTGGTGAAGCAGTTCGACGCGGAGCAGTGTGTGGATGGCAGGAGCTGCTTGTGGGCCGTGGAGCTGAGTGAAGGAGTTCGTGGGGCGGCTGGCAGAGCGGAGCGCAGCTGAGTGAAGGAGTTCGTGGGGCGGCTGGCGGAGCGGAGCGCAGCTGAGCGAAGGAGTTCGTGGGGCGGCTGGCGGAGCGGAGCGCCGCTATGGAGCTATGGGGCGGTCAGCTTCAGATCACGTAAGGTGCCTCTTACCCCTGTCCCATTTCCACCCAGATTGGGAGGTAAAGCTCCGCCGATAAACTTTCGAACTCTGGGGCTGCCCTGACCAGGGACAGAGACTTTTGGGGCATTGGACTTTTGGGACTTTGGGTGATTTGGGGTTGCTGGACTCAAGAACCAAAGGGAAAAGGGCATGCCCCAATTTGCCTGGGGTGGGGTTGTTTTTGCTCATGGGTTGTGTTATGAATCCTGTTGGTGGTGTTTCCCCAACATAATGCCACATTGTTTCTCTCTGTTATTAAAAGACTTTTGCTACACTCAGACTATGTGCTTGCGAGAGGGGAAGTATTGCCTCTTGGAGGCGCCCAGCGGGGGTGGTATATATTGGTCCCAGGTCACTGGGTGGGGGCTCGAGCCGGTTTGCATTGTGTTATTGGAATGGAACCCCTAGATATTGAACCCGGCCCTTGTTGCTGCCAACTCTGACGGGCAGAAGGGTTACACACATAATGTTCTCTCCATATAGCATGACTACAACACCTCCCGCCACATTATTCATGGCCATTCATAGCTGCCTTCCTAATTACCTGTTACAATGTTACAAGCTTGGGGGCAGGGGAATGCACATGCTTTTGCTGCAATGGGTTAAATGGTTTGTTAGCCTGTCATCATGGGAGACATGAAATCCTGACTTGCAATTGGACAAAAGAGGAAAATGTTTTCTCCAGGTACTCAATCCCATTTCTGTCCATCACTAGGAGCCAGATCATGAGCCATCCTGTGTGCCCATGCAGGGGAGCATGGGGGCATACGGTGCTCCCTAACTCCTCTGAGCTGGCTACTCACATCACAGAGCACACCCTTTGCAGAGTCACTACATCTCCTTATCTGTGCATGTGTGCAGGGAACAGGGAAAGCCTGGGCTTCACCCCTCAGCACACTGGCCAGTGCACATTGTGCCAGGCTTAGAATTGGTGCAGGGTACGGACCCACCAGAGCTCGGGGAGAACTAGGAGGCACATTGTGGCTTGGGTGTACAGTGGTGCGATGTATCTTACAGTTCGGTGCATCTGTTCAGAGAATGAACCCAATTCAGACAAGGCCTCTATCGATCTGCCTACCTAGCGTCTAATGCTTCTAGCCCCCCAGTCTCAACTTCATGAGCGGTCAGTGCACTCATGACCTATACGCTGTTTTTAAAAGTTGGATGTGGTGGCTTAGAGGGAGGACCTCCCATTTCCACTGCTATTTCAACTGTCTTTGTTTGGGTTTCAATATCCAGAGCCTTTCTAATTATTTATCCTTTTATCTTGCATTCCTTACGCTCATGCGTACTCTCCTCAGGCCTGATTTTGTTCCCACTGAAGTTAATGGCAAAACTCACATTAACTTCAACGGTCACAAGATTAGGTGCATTGACTTCAGTAGCACATGAGTAAGGGCTGCAGGACCAGGCCTTTACAGAAACAGAATTACTGGTCCCACTCTACGCTAAGATCCCATTGATAAATGGTTTAGAAAGGATTAATAAATGTTATAAGCATGTTGTAGACACAAGCAGTATATTGTTATGAGGTGTGTGAAACATTGTTAGGGGTTAAATTAAAACTTCATTCAAACTGATGTGTGACCAAGTCCCACATTTAAGACAGTTGTAAGAGACACTTAAGGGTCACACCTAAAACAAACCCTAACAGAGTCTGCTCAGAAACTAGCAGCAGGTGAGCGGAGGGTTTGACTAGGCATTGTGACCAGGTGGGCTGGTGTGTGGGTGGAGAGCACACACACTGAAATGGTGAACAGGTAAGAATAGAACAAAAGCAGAGGCAAAAAACCACAAGAAAGCTTAGCAGTAGCCTCTCAGCACAGGGTGTCCCTGGATAAAGCTACAGAGACAGCTTTTGGGTCTAAAGCAGCTTGGGTAGGATTGCCAACCCTTCAGGATTGTCCTGGAGTCTCCAGGAATTAAAGATTAATATTTAATTAAAGATTATGTTAGGTGATGAAACCTCCAGAAATACGGCCAGCCAAAACTGGCAACCCTAGGCTTGGGCTGAAAGCTAAGAAAGTGCTCCTTTTGTTCTTGGTTCCTTCTGCATTCAGAGACACAGGACTTTGTACATTCTTTATAAGTGAACAAAACTGCATCAAAGAAATCCCGACTATCACCAGTTTCTGCTGCTAGCTGGAACAACCTACTAGACCCCACATTTTGGCCCCAGGGGGTAACAATATGTTATAGACAGTTATAAGTACATCAGCAGATGTTATACATGGCTGTAAGCCATGTTTATAAGCAACCTATTGGACTCTATAACAATTGTTGAACATTTATTGAACATTTATTAACACTTTCTAAACTAGATATAAATAGAAACTTGATCTGAAGTGTGACTGGATTACTAATATCTTCCCATCAAACACGGGGTCAAATTCAGAACCCGTAGCAAGCAGGTGCAGATCGTCATTGCTTCTGAGACCTATATCAGCCTTAGTTACTGTTGTGTGTTTTAGGTTGATGAATGCTGGATAAGTGGGCAGCCATTTCTAGGAACAGAGCTTGCTAGAGCTCTCTCTCTCTCTCTCTCTCTCTCTCCCCCAAGAGCTGAATTACATATTACTCTGGTTAGTGTGAAAATTAGGTGAAAGGTCATTCAGCAGCTTCTTAGTGTGGATTCCACATGCAGGCTTGATAGATGGTTGAGAGCCTGCAGCTTGACAGCTTATGATGAGCTAGATCTGTGCAAAACAAAACAGGGATTCTGCATCCCATTTATTAATAGGAAAATGTATTCAAAACATAATAACTGTGGACAGGAGAACTTTAAATATTCAGTGTTACCTAGTAAATTCTAACTGATCAGGGAAACAAGCAGGGTTGCAAACAGGCAGCAATCAGCCAAGAACTTGCCCTCCTGCTTTATTTAACTGGGAACATAGCAGGGTGCTTCAGAAACAGTTTTGTTCCAATCCCACATCCCCCAAACTTCACAAGTACAGTATTTACTGTGCCAGGCTCCTTAATATGTCTAAATTTAATTTGCTTCAAGTAATGTACTGTAACCACTATAATCCAAAACAAGCACAACAATTATTCTCCATCTAAATCATATAACAGATGAGACTGAAGGGAGCAGACGTTATGGTAGATTAGTCAAAATAAAAAACCGTTAAGCTAGTCCACTCTCAGGAAAGGATGGTGCTGAGATCCAAACTCATTAGCTCAGCTGGAATACAGTAATTACAACATGGCACTGCCCTGCTAGAAACTAAACACTATTCCAATTTATATATTTGTTTTCAAGAGCACGTCATGTAAATGATGATGATGAGGCAGTTAAATACATTTGGGTTAGCTATTTAAATATCTGTATTGTGACAGGATCGGGCCGGATGGCTGCAGGAGGGTAATAGAAGGCAGATATATTAGCCCCAGCTTAAGTAGGTCCCTTTTCCCTGGGTAAGGTAACAGGGACGGTTCCAGAACAATCAGGAACCTTCTGGAGACAATTAAGATAGACGGGCTGATTAGAACACCTGCAGCCAATCAAGAAGCTGCCACAATCAATTAAGGCAGGCTAATCAGGGCACCTGGGTTTTAAAAAGGAGCTCACTTCAGTTTGTGGTGCACGTGTAAGGAGCTGGGAGCAAGAGGCGCTAGGAGCTGAGAGTGAGAACGCTGACTGTTGGAGGACTGAGGAGTATAAGCATTATCAGACACCAGGATGAAGGTCCTATGGTGAGGATAAAGAAGGTGTTGGGAGGAGGTCATTGGGAAGTAGCCCAGGGAGTTGTAACTGTCGCACAGCTGTTCCAGGAGGCACTCTAGACAGCTACATTCCACAGGGTCCTGGGCTGGAACCCAGAGTAGAGGGCGGGCCCGGGTTCCCCCCAAACCTCCCAACTCCTGGTCAGACACAGGAGGAGTTGACCTGGACTGTGGATTCACGAAAACGGCCAAACTGAGGGCTGCCGTGAAGCTCCAAGGCGAGCAGATCTGCCAATAAGTGCAATACCCACCAAAGTAGAAGAGGAACTTTGTCACAGTATAGAAACGTAACAATTCCATGATTGTCTAGGACTTCATGAGTGTCCCTATGCTGCATGCCGTGGCTACTTGGAACTTCATAATAACTACAAGGATGTAACTCAGGCCCTCCTGCTCCAAAATCAGAGACTCCCCTACCACTTAAGCCAAAGGAGAATCTCCAGTTGTTATTAACAGGATGGGTCCTATGACACACAGTTAAGCATCTCTGATTTCATCCAGGAGAAGGCAGTGGTGCACAAACATACTAGCTACGTCTTTAATTCATTGTAGCAACATTGGTATAAACATATATTACTGCTCTGAACTGTATTTGAGGTAGAGAAGGGGTTAACTGCCACTTCAAATACACCTAGCTCAGTATCAAGTGGATTTAATTGATGAGGTTCGGAAGGACTTTTATATGTGATGGACCAATAGCAGCAGACCCTGTGTTTGAGGTAGGGCCTTTAATAGCTGAATTCAGGTAGTTTTCCTTTTGTTTTGCAAAACAGCCAAGGACATATGAGGGTGGGTAGTTTTGAGTGACAGCCTAGGCACGTGCTCTTAGCAAACAATAGTATTTAATTTTTAAAAATAATTTAAGAATTATATCTGCATGTATGCCCAGAATTTATTCCTACAACTCTACTAATTATACAATTGGGTCAATATCTGTAAACAAAAACCCCTAGCAAAAGTACAGCTTCTACCAATTCCTCAATTGATTCAAACCCTCCCCCAAGCCTAGGAAAGCACATAAGCTTGACAACATGATGTGAAGGTCAACAAATTTGCACCTTGGCAAACCTAGAGTGAAAGCAAATAACCCACTTCTAACAAACACGCACACCCCCCCACACACACCCCTCCACGATTTTAACCCATGAACATTTTTATCTTCAGAATCAGTGAAAGAAATAGGAAACTTAACTGGCAGGCATTTTATAAATATGTAATGCTGAATAACTTAACATGAGCTTGCCACATCCTTCAGTGAAGCATGCTAATGTGACTGCTTATGCCATACACACAGCTCGAAACACTAATAGCTGTCACCCTGTGCAGGGTCTAGGATTTCATTTTATGTAAAAAGGCAAAGGAAATATAAAATGTATCAACAAGACCATTATGCAGGCAAGCTACAAAAGCTGGTTTAAAATCCGTAGCTATGGCAGTAGCTCAGCAAAACATCTAGTAGAACACGAGATGGCTATTGCCCATTGCATTATTCTGAATGTTCACTTTAAGAGCAGCTTGTCTGCAAAACTATAGATTAATTGTCAACAAGATTTTAATTAATTAAAACACCATATTTCTGCGCATCTTGCTGGGGGCTGCAATATTGCTGACAGATAGCATTTGTGACACTGGAATGCCTGGGGGAGCAGAGCGTCAGAGACAAATAGATTAATAATTCCTCCTGACTTAATATTAGTTCACTTCTTAGGAGAACCAAGACAGTTAATGTGGACACCATTGTTTTAGTGGCTACAGAATTAAGCTTCCCAAGTCAAGTTAAAGCAGATTTGAAACTGGAATTTCAGCAGAACAGAAATGGTTTTTCACATACCTAGAATGGCCATTGTCAGAAGTAATATTACGGGAAGATAGCGCCTCTCAGCAGGACAACACACATGAGCCAGGGTCCAGATCTGGATCAAGGATCAAACTAAAAAAAAGTGGTACTTTCCAAAGCTCCACCCACAAATCAAACCCTGCTCTACAGGAAACATCCAAACAAAATGCCATTATGCCATCCCTGGGGTTCAGAGGCCTACCAGGGCTCAGCTTACCCTTGGTGAGTCTTGGAGACATCTTGGGCTCAGCTCACCCTTGCACACTCTGCACTGTTTGGCATGCTCTTCTGGGTTCAGCTCACTCTCAGCAAAGCTCAGTAGGTCCACTGACTCCCCCTTCGTGGGGCTTTGGATTGTTGCCTGTACAGTTGCTCCTCCCGTGCTGCTGAGGTGGCTGTTACTGCTACTCTGGCTGTACTCTCTCAGGCAGGCTGAGAGACTTGAGAAGTGGCAATGAGTGGAGCCCCCAATGACGGGAGTTTAAAGCAGTGGCAGCCCAGGGACTTGGTGGCAGGAGCAGTAGCCAGTGTGCGGTATTGACTTTCCCCTCATTCAAGTCTGGGGCCTTCAGGTAGTTGACAGCTGGTGCTTTTGAGCCCAGGTGTGTGTTTGCATGTGGTGCCTCTGGCCTCTGATTCTCCAGGGGTGCCGATAACAACTCAAGATGGCTGTTGAGTGTCAGCTAGGCAGTGTGAAGGGCACAGGAGCAAAATCAAAATGGCAGCCAGCCAAAAACACAAAACAAAAACATACCATACCAGTTCACTAAGGAGGTGCAATCTGAGCCCTGGGCTGGATCCAGATTAGGTTTAAGTACAAGCAAAGATGAATCAGGCTGTGGGGGTTGGACTGATTTATTATTATAGGGAGAGCTGGTAGCAACCTTGATATTTAGGTTGCCTAACAACTTCCATTATAAAAATTGCTTTTGACCTTTTTGGAGAAGCTCTGACACCTCCAGAGTTCACAGCAGCAAGCACCCCTTTGAAATTCGGCTGAGGTTACAGATGTGCCATGAGCTTGTCCTGTGAAATACCGTTTAGGTTTGGCTGAGTGATAAACATCTGAAAATTACCAGACCCCTTTCTCTCTGTTGCAGGGCCGCCCAGAGGGGGGACAAGTGGGGCAATTTGCCCCAGGCCCAAGGCCCTGCAGGGGCCCCCAGGAGAGTTTTCAGCGAAGTGCCCCGAAGCAGAAGGACCGCACCGCCAAAGACCCCAGGCCCCCTGAATCCTCTGGGCAGCCCTGCTCCATTGTGTGCCTGAGGAAAACGTTGCCAGAATGCCAAAATAGCAGCCAAACAGGAATATTCTAGAGAGCTGCGCCCAGGCTGCTCCAAAGCAGCAGAAACACTATTTTGGAAATGCTTGGGAGCTGCTGGAGCAGCTATGTGAGGGTGAGTGGAGCCCAGCTAGGCTTCCTCCATAAACCCCAGTCCTCACCCCAGCCCGAACCCAACACATAGCACCAGGGGCTCGTTCCTCCTCCTGCCTCAGTGGCACCACATGGGGCAGGAGCTCCCACAATGTCCAGGGGACATGGCAGAGAAGAGAGAGAACCAGGCTTACCCCAACCACGCCTCTGGGCCCAGCACACGGTCCCATCTGCCCATTTTTGCCTCTGGAATAATAGCCTTTTGCTGCCAGTTAGTCCTGCAGTATGAGTGGTCAATGTCTGTGCTATCATGCTGATGACCTAGAGTTCAAACCCTCTTGATGATGTGTGATTGGTGGTTGCTAGAGTTGTGCATAATAAAATCTGGCTTTACCTTTCTCCTTTAATGAAACCCTTGGAAATTGCACCCCCCAAAAAAAAAACACTATGTAAAGGAACATGATTTAATTTGCAAAGTCAAGTGTTTGAAAGTAAGAAAACCAAACCTCCGGATTGACGGTTGTCAGTGCAGCTGTATTTTGGCCCCCTTATGCACAGGCATTAGGGATGCAGTTTTCAGTGACATGATTGCATCCTATTCTTCCTGCAGGGACCCTGCCTCATTAGTGCATTCAGGGCAGAACGGAAGTTGTACTGGCAACTGTAAAACTGACATTTACTAACTTCCAAGTGCTGGATTTGCAAGCTAAATAAAAAACCCCAACTACATTAAAAGAACATTATGTCATTATTTATTTTGCACTAGTGGGGACCCATTATGCTGGCATTGTACAAACACATAACAGAAAGATTGCAAGAGGGGCAAATCAAAAAGCATCCACTCAAACCTAATTTCTGATAGTCCATAGATCCATACCCTGAAGGGATAATTTTGATCATCTAGTCTGACTTCCCATCTAATGCACCCACAAAACTTCATTTGAGATTAAATTTCAGGAAAAACTTCCTAACAGTAGGACAGTGGAACAAACTATCTAGGGAGGTAGTGGAAGCTCCTTCACTGGAGGTTTTCAACAGGAGGCTGGATAGCCATCTGTCTCTTGAATGGTTTAGTGACTGCGCACAACAAATCCTGCAACTTGGGAGGGGGTTAGACCACATGACCCTTGTGGTCCCTTCTAACCCTATGATTCTAAGATTTTCACCATCTTGAAATCCACCTGGGGACTTTCAGACACACACTCTGACTCCTCCCTCTCTCCCTTTTCTAATCCCAGTACCAGCACCCTTTACATATGACTCAGTGCCAAAGTGTGATGGTGTTCAGACTGGGTGTTTTTGATGTCTCTGAAGCTACCATAGTGCCTTTATTCAGAAAGTTTCATACTAAACAGTTAGTCATGATGAATGTAATTGCTTCATTTACTGTTGCATCTGATCAGTCTTTTGAAATTTGCACTTAGTTGGTTTAGGCTTTTTGTTTTTGAATCCGAATGTTGCTGTGAGAAACTAGTAAAACATGATAGCACAATGTTTGCCATGGAAACACAATGACGTGTCATAACCACTAGTGCTTTGAGGTCACAAAATTCTTGGCTGAAAGATGACACAAAATATGCCTGTTAGATAATATTCATACTGTGACAAAGTTCCTCCTCTGTCTTGGTGGGTCCTGCGCTTATTGGCAGATTTGCTTGCCTCAGAGGTTCACAGCAGCCCTCAGTTTGGCCACTTTCGTGGCTCAAATCTGCCGTTCACTAAGTTAGCCTCATCACTGGCCAGCATGGGGAAAAGGAAGAACAATCCCCACAGTCTCTGATGATCCACGTAGTGGATCGGGGAACAGGCCAGAGACCTTCCCCTTTGGTGGAACCCACAGTCCAGGTCAACTCCTCCAGTATCAAGTAGGGAGTTGCGAGGGATGGAGGGATGGGGGGAACCCGGGCTCGCCCTCTACTCCAGGTTCCAGCCCAGGGCCCTGTGGAGTGCAGCTGTCCACAGTGGCTCCTGTAACAGCTGCGTGACAGCTACAACTCCCTGGGCTACTTCCCCATGGCCTCCTCCCAACGCCTTCTTTATTCTCACCACGGGACCTTCCTCCTGATCTCTGATAATGCTGGTACTTCTCAGTTTCCAGGACAAACTGGAGAAATGGTCTGAAGTAAACAGGATTAAATGTAATAAGGACAAATGCAAAGTACTCCACTTAGGAAGGAGCAATCAGTTATGCACATACAAAATGGGAAATGACTGCCTAGGAAGGAGTACTGCGGAAAGGGATCTGGGGGTCATAGTGGATCTCAAGCTAAATATGAGTCAACAGTGTAACGCTGTTGCAAAAAAAGCAAACATCATTCTGGGATGTATTAGCAGGAGTATTGTAAGCAAGACACGAGAAGTAATTCTTACGCTCTACTCTGCGCTGATTACGCCTCAACTGGAGTATTGTGTCCAGTTCTGGGTGCCACATTTCAGGAAAGATGTGGACAAATTGGAGAAAGTCCAGAGAAGAACAACAAAAATTATTGAAGGTCTACAAAACATGACCTATGAGGGAAGATTGAAAAAAATTGTTTTTTTTTAGTCTGGAGAAGAGAAGACTGAGGGGACATGATAACAGTTTTCAAGTACATAAAAGGTTGTTACAAGGAGGAGGGAGAAAAATTGTTTTTCTTAACCTCTGAGGACAGGACAAGAAGCAGTGGGCTTAAATTGCAGCAAGGGCGGTTTAGGTTGGACATTAGGAGAAAATTCCTAACTGTCAGAGTGGTTAAGCACTGGAATAAATTGCCTAGGGAGGTTGTGGAATCTCCTTCACTGTGGATTTTTAAGAGCAGGTTGGACAAACACCTGTCAGGGATGGTCTAGATAATACCTAGTCCTGCCTTGAGTGCAGGGGACTGGATTAGATGACCTCTCGAGGTCCCTTCCAGTTCTATGATTCTATGATATTGGATAAGTCCCATTTCTCTGCTTGTAAAAGGGGAATAGCAGTACTTTCCTACCTCACAGGGGTGCTGTGCAAAGGCCTTCTTAGAAAACAAGCTTTTGAGCTCCACAGAGCTCTTCTTCAGGTCTGGGAAACATATGAGCTTCTCCCGTCGACATAACTACCGCCTCTCGTGGAGGTGGATTACTACACCGCGGGAGAAGCTCTCCCAATCAGTGTAGTAGCATCTTCACCAAAGCGCTACAGCGGCGCAGCTGCACGGCTGCAGCGCTGTACGTGTAAACAAGCTCCCCGAGTGTCACAGCTAAATACAAGGTGGAACAGATTGTTTAGCATAAGTAGTTAACACATATTTCAAGGTACCCATTCAAGGTGAAGTAGCCCATAAATATCTCTCCAGCCATAGGATGGAAAGGGGGGCAGGAAATGAGGTGCTCAAATACTGTGGTAATGAAGGCCAGGTAGCTATGCTGAATAGAAATTTTGACTAAGGACAAAGCCTTACTCTTAAAAAAATATCCAAAACTTTTTAGTGTGCCTAACATAGAAACTTAGGGGCAGACTCTGATCTCAGGTACACTGATGTAAATCTGGAATCACCCTACTGAAGTTAGTGGAGTTTGATTTTCACAGGTGTAGCAGAGATCAGACTCTTGGAATCTGAAACACCTTATGTGTTTTAGCCAAAAGTCTAAAAGCAAGTAAACAGCATGGTACTCAATTTATATTGACATTAGGAATCAGAAATACAAATGGCTGAATCAACTCTGCTAGGGTGCAACTCTGTGGGGCTCGGGAACTTCGGTATTTTAAACCTGATGATTAGGCTACTCAGTCATCCCTTCAGTGACTGTATGTGTGATGGAATGGTAAAGCTTAAATTGTGGAAGAAACATCAAACTCCTTTCAGATGTATTCAATACCTGCTCCATGAAATCCTCCGCAGAGATATAGCTTCCCTTCCACCGAGCCTGCACTAGTGGAGTTGGTTCGTAAGCTGAGGAGAGGAGAAGGCATCGGAGGCCCATCTCTCCAAAAATCCCCATCAGGGTTATAAATCTCCACTGCATCAAGACATTGCCGTGCCTGTCCCCTGTCTCGACCCAAGCAGCCAATTCCTCCTGCAGAGAAAGATATATATCAAATACACAGGACACCAAGACAGAAATACGGCAGTCCCAGAGTGCCACTGAAACTGGCTGCTTTCTTGTCTTTATGGAATTATTTTTTATTTACATGCTCTCAGTTTTTCTCCTCATAGATTTTCTCTTTTCATCTCCAGAAGCTTGGTAATCAGAGGCTTTCAAATTAAAAGCCACGCCCCTTTACTACAGAGTTCACGGCTGCCCCAAAGGAGCTCCATTCTCACCTAGATATGGCAGGAAGGGCAAGAGGCACTTTTGCAAAATGCCAAGGTACTCGACCTCCTTTTTTTTTTTTTTTTAATTACACAGAAGAATTTGACTGTAGTGACTTGTTGTTTGTTGGTAGTAGCCAGATCACATGATCATTCAGTTATAAGGATCAAAAATTGCTTTCCAAAAGTAATTTGGTGTCAGTGGGTTTGCCCTTCACTCTCACTAATCAAGAATCATTTGGATTTTGCAAAAGGTAGGAAAGAATTTCATCCCTTTGTAAGGGCAAACTGGCTGCAGATAAAATAGTTGTCCAGTTGGCAGGAATGTCAGTTAAAGACAGTTAATATCTGTCTGACCTACCACCCGGGTCTTAAGATGCCTGGTAAAACGTGCTGTATACATATGAGATAGTGACTTTGAATGTCTGTATGCATCTGATCTTGAAAATTCACTGCTTTATGGCTCTGGATATAGTGATCATTCAGTTGTAAGTCAAAACAAAACCTGACCAAACTGATCCTTACGGGTTACCACTGTATTTCAGTGAAATGCATAGTAAGTATCAGATACATCAATGCAAGTTTTCAGATAGGTACTTAAAAATAGAGATATTTCATATAAATTTTGTTATTTGCACCTTCTATCAGAGGATCTCAAGTTGCTGTAAATAATTTACATATGCTAACTGATTAAACTTCAGAACACCTCTGAGAGGCAGGTGTTACAAAATCAATTTTATAGATGAGGTAACAGACATCAATTTGGCCAAGGTCATAACCAGTCAGTGTCAGATTCAAGATTAGAACCCAGTTTTCTTTAGTCTCAGTCTGTGTAGAGACTCAAGAAAGACTAGTCTCATAACATTCAAAAACCAGTAGGAGAACACTTCAATCTCCCTGGTCACTCAATAACAGACCTAAAAGTGGCAATTCTTCAACAAAAAAACTTCAAAAACAGACTCCAACGTGAAACTGCAGAACTGGGATTAATTTGCAAACTGGACACCATCAGATTAGGCCTGAATAAAGACTGGGAGTGGTTGGGTCATTACAAACCTAAACCTAATTTCCCCAATACTAATTTCCCCCTATTGTTACTCACACCTTCTTGTCAACTGTCTGAAATGGGCCACTCTCATTACCACTTCAAAAGTTATTTTTCCTCCCAGCTGTTAATTGATTTGTCTCATTAGACTGACCTCACAGTTGTTAAGGCAACTCACATCTTTTCATGCATTTATACCTGCTCCTGTATTTTCCACTCCATGCATCTGATGAAGTGGGTTCTAGCCCACAAAAGCTTATGCCCGAATAAATTTGTTAGTCTCTAAAGTGCCAAAAGCACTCCTCCTTGTTTTTGCTGATACAGACTAACACGGCTACTACTCTGAAACTAGTCCCATAATGGTTCAAATGGATAAATATGTAGGGTTTTATATTCCTTTCAAATTCTGTTCTCAGACCACATTCCAAATAGAAACACATAATGCATTGTGAGGGCAGTAGCAGTAGTTGAATTTTAATTCTTGTTTTTCTTGTGAATTAAAACAAGCCCTACCAGTTGAGACTTAATTAGGATGTCTGGATTCTGTTTTTAGAATAGCTGGGCCTTCAAAAAAACTGCTCCTGGTTTTCATTTCTTGGAACATATTGCAACATTCAGCACCAGTATCTCCCCATCCTCACTCCATCTTCAGTGTGCAATGTTTGCACACTGAAATTGTACGGCAGGCACTGTGTCTCTAAATATTTTCCAGTGAGCAGCTCTGGGTTTTGAATTCACAGCCTTTAGATCTCAAGGATTAATATGCTGATGTACTCCAGCAGGTTCTGCATCTGTGCCACTCGATACAATACCCTATAATGAGCATTGATGGCATCTCCATGCTAAAGCAGCTCTTTTGTGTGTGCATGTGTGCATGTGCCCACTTTTAAATATAAAATGACAGCAATATTCATGCAATTTCCAAATTAATGGCCAGATTTCCAACGGGCCTCCAAATACACATGCCCATTCAGGACCCCACAAGTTTATGAGACCAAAATGGGTGCTTCTGCACTTAATTACTCACTTACATTTAAAAGGGTATGGCTGCAAATATTGCTAGCACAGTTTTGGGGAGGGGCCTTTTGAAACTTTGCCCCTAAAATGGTGTCATTTAAAATGGCCAGTCAGTGAAAGGAGCCTACAGTAGGTAATGTTTTAAAGAGAGTTTTTTTATCTGCCTCTTCATTGGGATTGTTTTTAACTCGGGCTGTTGATTAATCACAGTTAACTCATGCCATTAACTCAAAAAAATTAACTGCGATTAATTGCACTGTTAAACAATAGAATACCAATTGAAATGTATTAAATATTTGTGGATGTTTTTCTACATTTTCAAATATATTGATTTCTATTACAAACACAGAATACAAAGTGTACAGTGCTCACTTTATATTATTATTTTTTATTACAAATATTATAATAAATTATAAAAAATAGTATTTTTCAATTTACCTCATACAAGTACTGTAGTGCAATCTCTTTATTGTGAAAGTGTAATCTACAAATGTAGATAATATTTTGTTACATAATTACACTCAAAAACAAAACAATGTAAAACTTTAGAGCCTACAAGTCCATTCAGTCCTACTTCTTGTTCAGCCAATCACTAAGACAAACAAGTTCGTTTACATTTATGGGAGATACTGCTGCCTGCTTCTGAAGCCTGGTCTACCCTGGGGGGGGTGGGGGGAAATCGATCTAAGTTACGCAACTTCAGCTACGTGAATAACGTAGCTGAAGTCAGTGTACTTAGATCTACTCACCGCGGTGTCTTCACTGCGGTGAGTCGACTGCTGCCACTCCCCCCGTCGACTCCACATGCGCCTCTCATGCCAGTGGAGTATAAGAGTTGATGGGAGAGCGCTCGGGGGTCAATTTATCGCGTCTAGTCTAGACACGATAAATCAACCCCTGCTGGATCGATCGCTGCCCGCTGATCCGGCGGGTAGTATAGACATACCCTTATTTACAATGTCACCTGAAAGTGAGAACAGACGTTCACATGGCACTTTTGTAGCTGGCATTGCAAGGTATTTACGTGCCAGATATGCTTAACATTCGTATGCTTCAGCTACCATTCCGGAGGACATGCTTCCATGCTGATGATGTTCGTTACAAAAATAGTATGTTAATTAAATTTGTGACTGAACTCCTTGGGGGGAGAATTGTATGTCCCCTGCTTTGTTTTATCTGCATTCTGCCATATATTTCATAGTATAGCAGTCTCGGATGATGACCCAGCACATGTTTGATTTACAAACACTGTCACTGCAGATTTGACAAAATGCGAAGAAAGTACCAATGTGAGTGAGATTTCTAAAAATAGCTACAGCACTCGACCCAAGGTTTAAGAATCTGAAGTGCCTTCCAAAATCTGAGAGGGATGAGGTGTGGAGTATGCTTTCAGAAGTCTTAAAAAGAGCAATACTCAGATGCGGACACTACAGAACCCGAACCACCAAAAAGGAAAATTAATCTTCGGCTGGTGGCATCTGACTCAGATGATGAAAATGAACATGCATCAGTCTGCTCTGCTTTGGATCATTATCGAGCAGAACCCATCATCAGCATGGATACATGTCCTCTGGAATGGTGGCTGAAGCATGAAGGGACATATGAATCTTTAGCACATCTGGCACGTAAATATCTTGCGACGCCGGTTACAACAGTGCCATGCGAACATCTGTTTTCACTTTCAGGTGACATTGTAAACAAGAAGCAGGCAGCATTATCTCCGCAAATGTAAACAAACTTGTTTGTCTGAGCAATTGGCTGAAGTAGGACTGAGTGGACTTGTAGGCTTTAAAGTTTCACATTGTTTTATTTTTGAATGCAGTTTTTTTTTGTACATAATTCTACATTTGCAAGTTCAACTTTCATGATAAAGAGATTGCACTACAGTACTTGTATTAGGTGAATTGAAAAATACTATTTTTTTTGTTTTTTACAGTGCAAATATTTGTAATAAAAATAAATATAAAGTGAGCACTGTACACTTTGTATTTTGTGTTGTAATTGAAATCAATATATTTGAAAATGTAGAAAACACCCAAAAATATTTAAATAAATGGTATTCTATTAGTGTTTAACAGTGCGATTAATCGCATCGTTAATTGTGATTAATTTTTTCAATAGTTTGCCAGCCCTATTTTTAACCTTTTGTACCATCTCCAAAGGCATTTGTGAGGGGCTCTGTAAAGGTGGGGGCTGTAATGCCCTAGGCACATCTCGCTATTCCTGATCAGTATTTTAGAGCAACCAAAGAGGAGACCACTCATCCCCACTTTTACCTTGAGTTCACAGCAGTGAACTGATACAGGAGTTTGGGAGCTTAGGGCCTGATCCAAAGCCCAGTAAAGCCAATGAGAAATCTCCCTCCCATTTATTTTAATGTGCCTTGGATCATTATTATTATTTGTATTACCGTAGCACCTAGATGCCCTGGTCATGGCCCAGGCATGAAATCAATGTTGTGTATATATCCCTGCTCAAAAAAGTTTCATAGTCATATACCTCACCATCAAGGGTCAGTGGGTTCATTCTAACAGGCCATAAATCTGGGAGCTGTGGTGCTTTCAGGTAGCTGAGGATGCTCATTTCTACTTTACCTGACCTGGTTGGGGCAGTTGTGCAATTGATTCAGAGTTTGGCTGGGCCAGGGGGTTGGTTGAGGGCAAGATGGCTGAAGCTGATCCACACACAAGATGGAGATAATGTGGATAGGTTGGTGAGGCATCCAGAAAAAGTGGCAGAGATGGGAAGTGGTAGCTGTTTGGGGGAGGCTGTTGTTCTGCAGAGCAATCTGGCAGGAGAGCGTTGATATAATGGGGCAAGATCTCTTTATTCTGGTCTTTTACCCTTTTGATTGTGCATATCAAACTACCTAGAGCTGTGTAAAGGTGCTAGAAAATATACGTGATGTGGTTCCAGTGGCCCACAACTCCGGCACAGGGTGTGTGGAGGGGCAGTAACTGCTATTTCAGTTAACAGACTGGACCGGCAGCTGTGGAGGGTCTGTAATTTACTCAGTGTTCGGGTGCAAGTGGCGGTTTGGATGAGGGTGAGCTGACCAAAACTCAACCTCCACACAGTGGAGATACTGTGGACAGGATGGATAAGTATCCAGAAAAAATGGCAGTGGTCCCATCAATCCTATTGATCGACCGAGGAAGAGCACATGCTGCCTCTTGCACAGGTTTGCAGTTGGAGGTCATATTCGATCCTAAGCTATTCCAAGAGGCACAGGTGGCAGCTGTGATCAAAACTGCTCTTTTCTATCTGTTCCTGGTGAGAAAAAGGCAACCTGCTCCTTCAATTCACACCTTCTACAGTTATTCATGCCTTCGTTATAATCCCATTTCAATGGAGCTATGCCTTAAGACTATTTGGCAATGAAAGTTTGGACAGCTGAATTCTGCACTCTTATTAAATGGTGCTTCATACCAAGAGCATACTAAACTGGTGCACAGTACTCGGCCCTGACTCTTTAATGGTTCCTAGCAGGATTTAAGATGCTGGTCTTAACCTATAAAGGTGGGACACTGTTTCTTCCTTAGCTGACTATGTTTTCGTTTCTCAAGGGTACCTTTAAAGTACCCCTTGGTCCTTTAATATGACAGCCAGGCTGTTTAATCAAGTGGCCTCCCAAAAGCACTGCTTCTATGGTATCCACTGGTGGAATGTGAGTAACAGTGTAGGGTGCAGAAGTATCTGCTCCTACATGGATCCTTCATCTGAAGGATGGAAGATCTTTGTTGTTTAAATTAAAGCTGTGAATAGCAGTGGATGGGGATGGCAGTAAGTTTATTTGACTCTGATTAGTTGCCTAGCTTTTGTGAACATGGTATTGTCCCAAGTGCCTCACTGGGAGAGCCACCTCTGGAACTTTCTAAGGAACATTATTACCATTCTTTTAATCATCTTGTGAATTTTGTAACTACAATAAAAAATGCAATAATCATGGGCACTGCAATTTTGGAAGGAATGAAAAGGACAATTTACACTGAACCAGAATAGAATTCAATCAGCACCATGTGTGTAACATGCCAGTAATCTGCTTTAGCAGAAAATCCAAAACTTCACCAAATACAGGAACTCATGGTGGCAACCCTGGGAGAGAAAACTGAAACATTTTCCTTGTATAATTATTAAAGAAATAAACTTTAATGGTCTATCACCAGTCACTTTCAAAGCCTAAACTAAACACTAGTATATTAAAAAAATTAAATAAACTGCCATCAACCAGTTTAGGCCTTAAATTTTACCTGTCTAAAAGTAGTTATAATCAGATGGGAAAAGTCCTCTAGATATGAAATGTCTAAGTTTTTATGTGTACCTTACCAAGCCATTACAGAGAAATCCAATTTCAGCTTCATTCAAGACAGACAAAAATCAATGCTTGGCAAACAGAAAATGAGAAAAAAAATCAGATGGGAATAAAATATAATTTTCAAGCTTCTAAAAGGGTATTCTAAGCAATGAGGAATCAGACCCAGAGGAGAATGGCTTTATGCTTCTCTTTTAAGATAATGCTAACACTGAAATAAGCTAGCAGATAATGCAAAGGAATCTGCAAACTCCAGATACTGCTAGAGTTGCTTAGCCACACACTTGCAGGTAGCAACTCAAAGCTCCTGCACTGTCTCCAGGATCTCAGTAGGCATGACTTGCCAATACTCCAAGAAAGAAGACACAGATTCCGTTCCACAGAGGCTGACAATTAAAGCCCGTCCTTTCAACTTTTATCCACAATGCAGAAATTCCTTACAGTGAAGGAAACTCAAACTGGCCCTTGAGTGGAGGCATGGTTGGAGATGGTTGGAAATGAAGAAGCTTTTCTTTGTCAGAATCTACTGTATATTGCAACTGCTCACACTCCAGTCCAGAGGGTTCTACCTTATTGCCCTTCCTGTACAATGAGTTTATGAAGTCGTCAAGAAGGTTAGTCAGAACATGTGGACTGCTGTGGTACCTTCAGGCTGCATTTCTACCTCATTTGACCTGGCTGCAGCAGTTAAGTAACTGACTTGGTGTTTGGCTGAGACTGGGAAGTGGATGAGGGAGAACTGTCTGAAGCTCAATTCACACAAGATGGAAATAGTGTGAAAAGCCTTGGGAAGCATCCAGAAAAAACAGAAGAGATTGGATGTGATAGCTGATTGGGGGAGGCAGCTGTCCTGCCAAATGTTCTGGCAGGACAATGTTGATATGATGGGGGCATGCCTCTCTATTCTGGACTTTTACCCTTTTAATTGTGCATATCTTAAACTACCTAGAGCTGTGCAGAGGTGCCATGAAAAATAAATGGCTCCACTGACCCAAAACTCCTGTATATGGTGTATGAAGGAGCAGCAACTGCTGTTTCAGCCTATAGTCTGGAACGGCAGCTAGAAGGTCTGCATTGTTTTCCCCTTCCCCCGCCCCATCTCCCTGTGGACTTTTGCCATTAACAGAGTGGGTGAATTCAATCTCTTTCCACCACCACCCAGCTTTGTTCTCTGCGCAAAGCCCGATTACTTGACCTTTGTGCAGGGAGAGGTGGATTTCACTCTGGGAGTTTTGAACATTTCTCTGCCTGTCATTTTCACATCTGTCACAAAAGAGGATTTAATTCCAGAGCACTGTCCCTTGCAAACACACCATTTCAACATATAGACTCTTTATGTTATTTTCTTTCCCCAGGAGACAGTTCAGATGCCACTGTGGGACTAAAATAAGTCGGCAAAGCCACCTTTGTGTTCCCAAAGCCGTTAATGCTTCAGAGCTTTCCCTATCATGCTTGGATGGTTCTGCAATCAAACACACTTTCAAGGGCACTCTGCAAGCAGCAGTTCTAATGGACTTTGAATTTAACCTGAGGCTCCATTAGTAAAATAAATATATAAATACAATACCTAGTCTTTATTAAGAAATCAGGATTACAAGACAAGGCTTTTGATGAAAGAAGACGATGCAGGGTAGGTGATATGATCAGTACATCCTCAGAATTTCAATGAGATACAGTGCTGTGCCTTACATATACCCACACGTTGTTGATTGGCTGAAGGCAAAGAATATTGTTTCACTTTAGGACAACTCTCTTCCCCTCCACCTCCCTTATTCTTATACAGTGAGACTAAATGGGATTTGAGTCACATCCATCACAATAACTAAACATAGGAAATGGTAAAGGGAACAGTGGTATGAAAAGATGGGTAAACTTAAACTCATGGAAAAATTGAGTATTCAGGATTTTGGGTGGGTATCTCTGTAGAGATGGTGGGGGAGGGATGGAAGTAACTAGTAGTACTCCCCTGTGCTAGTGCTTAGTTGGAGTGGTGATTAGAGCCTTAAAATACCCATAAATATATCCCTTTTGTGAGGGAGTGGGGGTTGGGTCTGATACCGACCTCGGCATCAAGAGACATGGGTTATATTACCTCAGCCATGCTACTGAAGCCTAAATTTCCGAAAACGGCCACTAATTTTGCGTGCCTTAGTTCACTGATACTCAACTTGAGACACATGGGGCTTGATTTTCGGTAGAACTGAGCACCCACAAAGCCCACAAACTTCCATGAGTGTGGTGGGTATTTGCCACAGAGAGGTCCCAAGTTGGTTGTGCAAAAAAAATGTATGCAGGTGAAATTACAGATCATCTAAGCTCTGTCAAATGGGGACTGTAATACTTCCCCACCTTCTCACGCCCTTTGATCACAATACACAGGCAGTGTAAAGTATTCTCAGTCCTTGTTTGAATTTTTATCAAAGAGAAATGAAGATGAAAAAACAGAGCAGGTTCACCAATAAGCAAGTGAAATCTAAGCTCCTTTGCTACCTCTCTTTCTGTAAAATAATTCACTATTAAATTGATCTCTGGAATCCACAATGGATTTAATAGCTCTAAACCCTTACGTAACATTTCCCGTCATTACTCTTTAACAGCACTCAAGCTGAGTATTAGGACTTGCATTGCTCTCTCACTCCCTGTAAACCAGTGCTGCATAATTGGTTTCAGGGAGAAATAAGGGAGCCATAATGCTAGCTCTGACAGACTCTTACGGAGATGGAATTGAAAACCACCTGCCATTCTTTACTATTGCAGAGAAAACAGATGACGTAATGTGTCTTGTAGCAAAACATGAAGGAAAAGCTTGACTGGAAGCAGGCATGAGAAAAGCAAACGGTTGCCAACAAGCCACAATTTCAGTTCCAGCTTCTCCTACAACCTGCTGGTAGCCTCTCAATGACATGGGGGAGCTTCTGATAGCCAGAATCAGGCCAAATTCTGCTCTTGGTTCAACTGCCATGCAAGCTCACTTACCACAGTCAGACGTGAACAGGGGTAACCAAGGGCAGAATTGGGCCCATTATCTGCTACTCAGAGGAAATCCAGAATGTATTTATGAATAGACATGTTTACTTTAGAAGCACCATAATTTATTCAAAGGCACAGTTAATACTGAAGCATGAAAGTTAAAATTTCTCCTTCTACTTCCTCCTACACAAACCTTCCTTCCCAGAGAGACCCCTGAGTACCACATTCAAATAAGTATTTTATGAGGGAAACATTCAGAATTTAATTGAACCTCATTTAACTGCTTAAAAGTTTAAAGAGAAGCTCTCAGCAAGAGCTCAGGGAAAACTCTGTTTTAATGAGGTGGTATTCCAGAGTAAGGAGGATAAACAAAGATTCTTTGATTCCCAAGTCCTTACTAACAGGATTTTTCATTTAATTCCTTCTATATTTTCTTATTTATAAAAACAGGGATTACATAACATAAAAACAATGCAGAACTAATGCCCTTATGCTGATGCAATATCACTTACCACTGACCTATATTTCAAAGACTGCAGTTCTTTTGAAAGTGTTTTAGCATGAGCTGGTGCATTTGGCAGGTCTTTTTCTAATTTACTCATCAGTCGTAATGAGTTTTCACAGTCTCAGATGCAAAGGATTTCTTTTTTTATTTTTAAGCAAGAGATTAAAATGCATGACCTTAAATAGAGCCTTCCCATCTGGTTTTCTTCCAGAAGTATCTCAATTGGCTCTGTCATTAAGAACACAATACCACTCTTTCTTGAGCTTTCTAACGAATATAGTTATGTTCCTGGGAAAATATGAAGAGAAAGAGCTAAGATCAGTCGAATGTGGTGAATAGGAGAAAGGATTCTGAGCCTCAGGAAAGGCTGTTCATTTACTTGGAAGGATTATGTATGCCATTTAAATAGCATAAGAGTCTCCAGGAACATTATCTGTTGCAACAACCAATTCTAAGTAGAACAGCTGATAAAAGACACATGGTATAGGTTCTGTGAACAATACAATCACTCAAACAGTATGAATGTTTTTCATATCCCTTACATCAGTGTAACACAGGAATAACTTAATTTAAGTAAGTGGAATTACATAGGTGTAAAGTTGGTGTGTGACCAGAATCAGGCCTTATGTAGTTATCCACGTGTATTTCTAGTTTGGAATTTAAATAAAGCACTGTCCATATTCTGTCACAGGTTCTCTCACACCAAAGGATCTGGAGTAGTTAGTCTCCAGGGTCAGCATGTTCAGTTCTCATTTGGACTGAGAATATTCTTGGGCAGTGCCTGTGTATTCTATGTTCTGTGCCAACAGTAACACATGAAAGACTGAAAGCCAGATACTGATCTGTTAGAATGGTGTAAGTCTGGAGTATCGCCACTGAAGTCAACAGAGTTACTACAGAGTTACACCATGGAACTGAGAGCAGAATCTGGATCCAAATATAAAAAATTATGT
The DNA here is from genome assembly GCF_965140295.1 of Lepidochelys olivacea. Classification (NCBI taxonomy): domain Eukaryota; kingdom Metazoa; phylum Chordata; order Testudines; family Cheloniidae; genus Lepidochelys; species Lepidochelys olivacea. The sequence goes on along the minus strand of NC_140417.1, from coordinate 23,249,993 downwards.
TATGGCAATTTACTCAAAGCAAATATGGCATGCATGCCTTTTGCTTCATATTGGTCTTAGCTAATTTCTTTAGTTATTTATTTGAATTCCAGTAGCACTCAGAAGCCCTAGTCCTGCTTAGGGCCTCATGGTGCTGGTTGCTGTTCAAACATACAGGAAGACACGGACCCTGCTTCAAAAAAACCCAAAATCTTATTTAGTTTGGATGCAGGTGTTAAATTTTGTTTGAAATGAGTTAAGTCTAGCCTTTCTGCAATACCATTCTTATGAGCTGAGCATTTATTCAAGGAGAGGCTATATTCTCTCCCATTTATTTATTTAAATCACACAGGCAGCAGGGATCTCCATGAGTTTTCTTTCATGGAGTTTCCTTCTCATCATTCTATTAAGAAGACAGGGTTTTCCCCTTATGGAAGCGGGGGGGCGGGGGAGGTGAGGTTTGTTCCACAAACCAGTGGACCCTCTAAGATGCATGCAGCTCTCAGGGAACCCACGGAGACAATGTTCTTCCACACAAAGGCCACAACTACATTTACATCAGATACCATAAGTGCAGCCTGAGAAGAGGGTAGCACTGGGAGGGAGAGAAGCATGTTCAGAGTCTCTGCACAGTAGGTTTGTTCAGTGCCTCCTCAGATGCTCCCAAAAGCAGAGCTTGTATAGAGCCCTGGTGGGAATTAAAGCCATACCCATCATCTGGAATCCTCACCGAGGGTAGAGGGAAGAACACTACCTCACCTCCACTAGAGTAACTCTCTCCCCAGGTCACAGTAACTTAGCAACACAGGGAGGTAAAGTTACACCTCCCTTTGCCAGCTCTACTGAAATTACACCATAATCTGCAAATTGGCTGCAGATTTATCAAGTCTGCATAGCTTCTCTGGAATGGCAGCCATAATGCATAGTATCGCGGGGGGACACAGTATACAGGGAGTCCCTCAGAAAGTCTTCAGAATCTGGCTTTTGGAACAAATTGGCATTGTCAGTCTTTTTTTTGTCTCCCACAGTGCTTGACATTCCCTGTGAAACAATGTAATGTCCTGAGGATCCTTGCCTTTGAGCAGCTGGCCATGGATTTTAACCATTCCCCATGACAGTTATTATTCTTTGGCCTGTCCACATCAGCCCTGGTTGTTTCCACTCTCATTCTCTCATGGATGTCATCTGCATGACCAAGAGCTTCGGCAACCAGATTAAGAAAGCTTTCAACTTGTTCTTTCTACTGTCACGAGTTGTCTGTCTGCCTAGCGAGGACACCATCACAACTGTCTTTATAAGGAGAAGTGTATCCATTTTTGTAGCCCAACAATCTGAGAATTCACAAGGTAACACACACTTGTCACTGTGAATAAACCATGGCGTGTATTTTTTGTGCAAGGTTTTAATTCTAGTTGGCATGTGGAAGCCTAGTGCTAGAGATGAGACCATTTGTGACACTAGCAGAATGAAACACCAATACCAGTGACTACCAGGCTGTCACCAACCTGTTTTAATATTAGAATTCTTTTTCAGCTTGGAGAGGGAAAATGGTTTGCAATCTTTTACACAGGACTCTCAGATGGTTACTGTTAGGAATTTTAAGTGCAATTGTGCCCTCAGTTGCGTTGGTGTAAATCTGCAGTAATTCTGGTGACATAACAGAGTTTCTGCAGTGTATTTAAAGGCACAATGTGTCCAGAAATCTGTCTTTTGTTTTCTTTCTGTAGGATTTTTTTTATTATTATTATTTTACTAGAAAAAACTGTCTTGTAAGCAAGATGGTCACTGCCAGCACCAGCCTACAAAATGCCAATTTTAACTGAAGTGCAAATATGGTCAGCAGTGTGACTGGAAACATAGCACTGTCTTTCTCAAGAGAACTGCTCCCTGGAGTGGATTTTGATCTCAGTTAATGCCAATGTAAATTCCAAGTAACTCTACTCGCTTCAGTGGAGTTACTTCCAATTTACACTGTTTTATGAGAGATCAGATTCTGGCCTCTGTGCCTTTAATCCCATTTGCTTATTTTTAGTTACAAAACTAAAGGTCTGTGGCAGCACAGCATCCTGATACCCCTTTGAGACCCGCTGTGACATACTGCAGCAGGGACACTATCTGTTCCCCTCCTAGTCCCAACCACTGTCCTGCCACAGACACTGTCAAGTAGCAGTCTCCAGCCCAAAGAAAATATAAAACAAAAGGGCCTTCTGCCCCTTATAGGCTACCCTCCACTCTTGTAGAATGCTAACCCTCCAGACTTTCTCCTGAAGAGGCTCTGCTCCTACCAAGCTGCTGACCCTCTAGGCTTGTTCCCTGGATTCCTTCCCTCAGTCTGATTCTCCCCAGGCTGCATCCTTAATCCCAACCTATCTCCAGCCCATCTGCTTGGGAGTTGGCTTTTTCCTAGGCCTGCCGCAGGAGACTCCTTCTTCCCTACCACCTCTTCCCTTCAGTGTCCCCGTCTGGTTCCCTTCATTTGACCCTTTGACCACACTCCTGTCTCTGTTATTTCATTAATTGTCCCCCGGAATTATTTGGTGTCCCGGTCCTGTGGATCCCCCTCTTAGGCTGGAGGGGGATCCTTTAGCAGTGGACAGGCTACGCCCGCCCACTTCCCGGGTCGCAATAGGACCTCTTCCCTTCAGGGCCTGTCACAGGAGACAATCACCCTCCTGTAGCTCTCTTCCACAAATAAGCTCTCTCACTCAACTCTTCACCATCTGGGTCTGATAAGTGAATTGAGCCACCTGATCCCCAGCTGATCACAATCAGCTGGGTGGGGAGGGTAGCTGATCTGTCACAGGTGAACCTAAGTCCAAATCCTCTTGAAGGACCAGCAAGTCTATGACAGGGCCCAATCCTGCAAATCCTTACTCACATGAATAATCCCCTTGATTTCAGTGGAGCTGCTATAATGGAAGAACTATGCATGTAAAGGTATGCAAGGTCAGCCCCAATGTTTTAACCTCCTTTTGCTCTGTTAGACCTGAAGAATTGACACAGTGATGGGAGAGGAGCAGGCTTCTCGTCTGGCTCACACATCATCAACAGAATTGTTAGCAAAGTTCCACATACAGAATCTTTGTTATTGGTATTGACTGGCAAGCAAGAGAGAACACAACTTGACATTCAGAACCCTGGCTCAGTTTGTGGCACTGACAGTTTTAAATAGCAGAATACAGCTTTTCACTTGTGAACGAAGCAAATCTTGAGTTAAGGAAGAGACCATAAACGTGGAACTCCACATTGCCATTCTTGCAGCCACTTTTCAGACTAAAATGTCACTTTCAGCAAAACTATATATATTTCATTCTTTTATTCATTGTGATACATGGTTCTTGCCATGTGACATTTTAGACTGAGGACACTTAATGTAGTTTTTCTTTACTAACCACAGCTCTTCAGAAAGCTTCTCTGTGTTACAGTATCACATTTACTGTACAGAAGACTGCCAACCTATTTAATCAAATGCATCCCAAGACTGCTTCATTTTTCTCTCCCTGTCTTTTTTGTATCATCACAGAATTCTTGGTCTTGATCTCAGGACACTTGTTCCAGAAATATTTGAATAGAGCCTCTTTCTTCCTTGCCATTGCTGCTGCCTCTACTTATGCACTACATGGCCTGTTTCAAGCTTTCATTATTGTACCTACCACAGAGGACTGGACTTCATCTATATTTGGTTATCTCAAAGCACCTTTAAACCTACATAGGCAACACTACCTTTATCTGACAACATGCTGAAGTTCACCTGCCAGTGACCTTTGGCACTAACTGTTTTCCACTTTTTGATGCTTATTCCTGGCTATGCCTATGGGGACACTCGGTTCCGCTGAAGACAAGGGTCTCTCTAAACCAAGATAAGGGCAGGGTGGAAGTCATCTTCCTCCTCTGCTACTCAAGGATACTCCCCTCATATCACTCTCCTCTTGGAAACCCTCTACTGACTGCCTCTTTTATTCCATGTCACATTCAAGTTTCTCACCCTCATCTTTTCAAGGCCTTGCACAGTCAAGCCCTTGCCTATAATTCTGCTCTCATTTCCTCCCACTCCCCTTCCTGTTGTCTACTCTCCTTCCAAGCTATGTATTTTTCCTGCTTTTTCCCCCTATGCCTGAAACGCCTTCATTCTTTTTCTGCATTAAACCATCACCTTCTCTTCGTTCTGGTTTGACAGTAGCAAAGTGGATGGGAATCTTCCCATTGACTTTAATGGAAGTTGCACTGGACCCCAAAATAAAAAAGACTGGTCCTGAGATTAAGGCACGAAATTGGGATAGCCGGGGTCTAGTCTCTCCCTGCCAGATCTCTTGGGCAAGTTACTTCACCTTTCTGTACTTCAGTTTCTTCAGCTGTAAAATGATAGTAATGATACTTCCCTACCCAAAAGGGCTGTGTTGTGAGTCTGGATTCATGAACATTGAGATCCTCAGATGGAAGGGGTTAAAGAAACGATATTAAGCCAGAGCAATAAAGTTTCATTTCAGGTTCACCTAACTGAATTTAAGAATGCAAGAAATTATGAAAAAAATGAAAAACTCAATCCATTGAGTCCAATATACTTTGCCCTACTGTTGAAAACAAAAGGGGCAGTCTTTCATTTCACGGAGGCAAATTGCTGGAAAAAATAAAAAGTGGTTGTGCTATCTGTTAAAAATCTGTTTCCTCTTACCCAAGACGTAAATCTCACTGTTGACTACAGCTGTGCTGAAACGGTATTTGGAGTACTTCATTGGTGTGCACTCTGTCCATTTGTCTCGGCCTGGGTCATACTGCAACATTCTGTTACTTAATCGATCCAGCTCATCGTCAGGGAGATCCATCTGTATGAAATATGACAGTCATATAATAATACAACATTTGGAGCCCTCTGGACATGCCTGCGTGCAATTAATCACAGGAGACAGCTGAGCAGATAAATAACATAAACACATCAATTATAGCTGTGAAGTGATTAATACTCACTACGATTTACCAGCACCCATGACTTGTGGCTAGAAGTACATTGTAGAAGACAGATGAATAACAGTGCATTTATATTCTATGGCAAAAAAGCGGAGGATTTGGGTAATAACAAAACATCTATGGACGCAGTTCTGACAGAACATAGCTCTTTTACAAGGCCTCTGTGAAGCTGTAAGAATAAGTCAAAACCTTTCTCCTGAAGACTGAATTTCTGTTTACTTGGTTACTGATGCTGTACCATGAGTTTTGATGGGGTACTTTAAAGGCTGTTTTAAGAACCTCTTTATATACAATATTTGTTCTGAATTAATGTCTATTTATTTAATCAACAAATAATTAAAACTGAACAATTGCTAAATCTTTCCATTTAATAGTTTTAATAATAACCCCCTGGCTTCCAACTACAGCTTTGTTCCCATTATACCCCTCCCATACCCACTCCTGCCCCCCCGGTTTATTCCAGTCTTCCTCCCCATTTTCTCCCTCTTTTGGTGTTACATAAGCAGCTATAATTATGTTTTTCCGCTATAATTATGTGACGGCCCCTTTAAATGTAAGTAGTCTGCTGTGGGGGAGGACTCTGAAGTATTTCAATGAGAGAGAGAGCACACACACGCATACTCTGCTTACTCATGGGGTTGTTATATTTGTTCTTTTTTGCTTGTTGTTTTCCTTAGTATAAAGACACTCTGACATCATGGCAATGGGCAAGGAATCAAAGGCTAGATAATGAAAGTAATTTACACTGAACGTGCACGCTTTGCTTTTTGTGTACAGAACACTCAACCTCACACTTTTCTTCCATTCTGCTCCCAGAATCCACAACCATCTCACTGCCCTCATCAGCCTCCTCCCAAACCTACCTGTGATGGCGGTCCTCACTCCTGGAGCAGCCATTCAGTATAGCATCACAATTACATCCCTGCCTCAGTTTCCACAGTGGGCTTTCACTAAGGGCAACAAGACACATGTGTATTGAACTGGGCCCCTGCAGGGGTCTAGTTTATGTAACCCAAAGGTGGAACCGTATACAAACAGGCCTCCCCCTCTGCATCTCTAGCTGAAGAGGGAGGGGGCTGAATTAAACTTAGTCCATCAACCCCACTTATGTCCAGGTCCCTTACCAGCAAGGACCTCTTGTCCCAGAATCATCTTCTGAAGCCAGGGCCTTTTGTCATTGGCTGGGGAAGGGTCTCTCATTCTGGGTCAAGATCCTCACAGAGATCAAACCATGACCACCCATCCTCAGAACAGCCTATAATTCCTCTGATCAGGGGCTTCTGTTGCTACCTGATGAAGTCCTTCCACAGGGGCCACTAAGCCTTGGCATTCATAGCTCCTCCCCTTTGGAGCCTCTCCCACCTAGGAACATTCTTTATTGGTTTCCTTTTCTGGTGAGTCCCCTCACTAGGCTCCCCTTGAGAACTTTCTCCTTGTAAGGACAGTTCCCTTCCCCAGGAACCTCTGTTCTCTGGCCCACCCCCACTGAGAGTAGCTTCCTTTTATGATGCCGAGGTGCTTCCCTGCCTAATTAATGGCCTCTCAGTTATTCAATGATGTAATTAGTCCCAGGTGAACCTGGGCTGTCTCATGTACCCCTTGTTGAGCCTTCATAGGTAGGCTGAGCCCCGGACCCCCTCAGAGGGCCAGCTACCCTCTGACAGAACCTCTTCATAAAATCCTTCTTTCCTTCTCGTTATTAACAACTCCCAGTTCCATAGGCCTGATTGATACTCACTGCACTACTCCAATTTTACATTGACGTCAGTGCAGTTACACCAGTGCAGAACTGGAGTAATGCTGTGGTGAGTAAGGCCCTCCCTCTCCTGAGCTGTTGTTATATGTCCAGTCTTGAGTTTGCCTTGTCTTATTTCAATTATAAGGTCTCAGGGGGGAGAGCATATCTTTGACTATGTTCTGTGAACTGACATGTACACTTATGGCACTATAGCAATGTTATATTATTAATCTTTGTCAAGGCTGATGGAATGAGTGCTCAGGGTTGCGCAAATATAAACATAACCCCTAACCTGAGAAACTTTAATATGCTTTCATACTGCTCATTTGACAATATCATACATATACACCAGGGGTGGGCAAACCTTTTAGCCCAAGGGCCATATCTGGGTATGGAAATAGTATGGTGGGCCATGAATGCTCACAAAATTGGGGTTGGGGTGCAGGAGGGGGGTGAGGGCTCTGGCTGGGGGTACGGGCTCTGGGGTGGGGCCAGAAATGAGGAGTTCAGGGTGCGGGAGGGGGCTCCGGGCTGGGGGTGCAGGCTCTGGGGTGGGGCTGGAGATGAGGGGTTTGGGGTTCAAGAAGGTGCTCCAGGCTGGGATCGAGGGGTTCAGAGGGCGGGAGGGGGATCAGGGCTGGGGCAGGGGGTTGGGGCACGGGAGAGGTTCAGGGGTGCAAGCTCTGGGCAGCACTTACCTCAAGCAGCTCCCAGAAACAGTGGCATGTGCCCCCTCCGGCTCCTAAGCAGAGGTGCAGCCAGGTGCTTCTGTGCGCTGCCCCGTCTGTAGGCGCCACCCCTGCAGCTCCCATTGCCCACAATTCCCAGCCAGTGGGAGCTGCGGGGGTGGCACTTGGGGCGGGGGCAGCACGTAGAGCCCCCTGGCTGCCCCTAAATGGAAGAGCCGGAGCGGGGACATGCGCTGCTTGTGGGAGTCTTGTGGAGTGGTGGCATGCACATGCCGAGCGACCCCCGACCCCACGCTCCGGCTGGAGTGCAGGAGCAGGGCAAGCCCCAGACTCCGCTCCTCAGCAGGAGCTCAAGGGCTGGATTAAATTGGCTGGCAGGCCGGAAGTTGCCCATGGGCCATAGTTTTCCCACCCCAGTATACACCCTTAGTGCCTGAGAGGGGAATACTAATACTGAAGCAACACACCTACCGCTGGGTCATTGGTCTTAAAATCTTTATTTCACCACTGTGGCTAATGCATTCTGACCTGTGCAGATAGATTCTTATGTAACTCCTTACCAGTTAATGCTAAACTGCTCATCCCAAACAACTGTATGCATAGATATGTACTCCTGAATTGTCACAGAAAGTGCTAGTTGGCAGGTATCAGTTCCCAGGTGCGTGTGTTTTTAACAGTCTTGGCTCAATATTCAGGACAATAGCTTCTCAGGCATTTTTCTCCTTAGTTTTAGAGAGCTATCAAGCTAGACAAAAGCTGGGCGTCTACCTTAACATCTATCTTTGTTATATTACACACCACCCAGCTTGAGCTTTTTACAGCCATATTATTTCCATGTTAAGTACGTCCTTGTATTTTAATTATTTAAAAAAGAGAAAGTATCTTTGCTCAGTTTCAGTGTCAGACCTACTCTCTTAACATTCTCTTTCCTCCTTAGGGATTTCCAAACTCAGAATATCTTAACAGATGGAAATTGTGTTTTCTGAACATGTTTTAGTCTTAAATTTTTAAAGATTTGATTCTAAAAAGTGGTCCCAAACCAATGAGACGTGATTACATTTTTAATATCCTACAGACAACAACATATATTATAAATGTCCCAAATAAAGTCTAACAAATTATTTTGGTGGAAAATTGCATTTGTGACCAAACTAATTTTTTGATGAAAAGCTTGGTTAGTCTCTAAGGTGCCACAAGTACTCCTTTTCTTTTTGCTTTTCCACTGAAAGTTTTAACTTTTTATAAAAAAAAAAAAAAAAAACCCAAACACCTAAAAACGGAAAAGATTCCCCAAGTAATGGAGCTGAGCTGTGAAGCTTGTATATGGATTTGGACCTGAAATTTACCAAAGTTTATAGGGGTTGGATTTTAGATTCCAGTATGGGTCCATGTCTTAGAATCATAGAACATAGAGTTAGAAGGGACCGCAAGGGTCATCTAGTCCAGGGGTTCTCAAACTATGGGTCAGGACCCCAAAGTGGGTCACGACCCCGTTTTAATGGGGTCACCAGGGCTGGTGTTAGACTTGCTGGGGCCTGAGGCTGAAGTCTGAGCCCCACCACTTGGGGCCAAAGCCGAGCCAAGGGTTTCAGCCCTGGGTGGCAGTGTGGCTCAGGTTACAGGCCACCTGCCTGGGGCTGAAGCCCTGGGCTTCGGCTTTGCCCCACTTCCCGCATGGGGTGGTGAGGGTTGAGCTTTGGCCCCGGCACCTGGGGTGGCGGTGCTCAGGTGGGCTGAGGCTTCGACACTGCGTCCCGAGGTCATGTAGTAATTTTTGTTGTCAGAAGGGGGTGGCGGTGCCATGAAGTTTGAGAACCACTGATCTAGTCTAACATCCTGCCAAGATGCAGGATTTGTTCTGTCTCTTATTTAAACACAACTATTTGCTGCTGATAGAAAAGTTATAGAGGACAATTATTAACTAGTGGGATGTGAAAGTGCTGGGGAAGACCCAAGTATAATCATCACCATGATTTCTTTTTAATTAATGTTTCGCTGGATTAAAAACTGAGTAAGGACTTCAGGATTTACCCCATGACTATTTAAAAATGGAACATGAGTGAAACTGTGTTTAGACAGGACGCATTTTTAATTTTTTTCTCACTGAGAAACTCCCTTTGAAACAACTGCCTTTATTACGGGTAGCATATAAATTGAAGATTATATGACATGGACATTATTCCTCTTTGGCCTGCTTGATTTTCCCATTAAAGATGTGAGAGGAATGAGTGCAATTTATTTTTTGCTTATAACTGAGGTATTTTAACTATGCAAGAAGAGCCACAAAGTTAGGCAGCACATAAGCCAGGTTAGCTAGCTTTTATAGAATAAAATAATTAGTACACTTCTTTACCTGTGGTGTCCAGCCTCCCATCACATAGAGTTTATTATTTACTGTTACCACAGCATGGCAGGCCAGTTGCACTGGAAGAGGTGCCACGCTTCTCCAGCTATCTTGCTCCATGGAATACTTCTCAACACAGTTTGTGACCAGATATTGATTTTTCAGTTTCATTTGCCCTCCTATGACATACAGGTCATTATGAACAGTGCCCAAGGCATAGAGTTCACGAAACTGAGCAGTGCACAAACTTTGCCAAAACCGGTTTCCTCTATTGCGGTACCTGTAGGAAAATCCAAAATTAGAAACTGTGGTTCTGATAAAATCATATCAATTTTGTATTTAAATCTCCCTTCTCCAGTTTCAGATGATGTTACAGTGACAACAGAAGTTCTTTCTCTTGTCAACAGAGAAGAAACGTTTCTAGCCTTGAACTTAGTGGGATTAGTCATGTGCATTAAATTACTCACATGCATAAGTGTTTGCATATCAGGGCTTTAGTAGGGACTTAGGAACCTAATTCTAGGCACCCAAGTTTGAAAATATTGACCACAATTAAAGTGTCCTTATTTTGCATGAGCTGAGCGCTCATAACTCCCACTGTACTCAGTGAAACCTGCAGTAGCACCTCTGAAACAAAGGCCACATTTATTTAAGTGTCTAATTGTGGATTTATGCGCCTCAATTTAGGCCCCACATTTGCTGATGTTGGCTTCACTTTGTAATCAGTCTTGATTCTGGCAAAGCTCCTATGTTCCTTAATGCGGGTTTATCTGAGTGAGGAATGAGTAAAAACAGAGTGAAGGTTTCAATATTATTAATTATTAATAATTATTTATTATTATGATTATGATTATTACATTTTAGCTCCCATGCATCATCAGCATGGTATAGTTAAAGCTGGGTGTAGATTCACGAATGACCAAACTCATTCATTAATTTCCACATCTCAGACATCAGCACCACTATTAAATAAATGACCTGGAGGAATGATCCAGGAAAGAAAATACTAACAAACTGATGACCTTTCAGTTAGGGGAATATGAGGTCTACAGAAAGAGACTTAGGATGAAATCCAGTTCACTTTACTTATACAAGGATTCCATCTAAGTCAATGGGCCTTCTCATGAGTAAAAGGGTCAGGATTTGGCCCTTAATATAGAAGGCGATGCCTCAGTGTTTCATGGAGAGGGACAGATTGCCCTTTGTAACAAATTGCTTTGGGTACCTGAAATCCACATACAAACATATGGGGAGAAGAATGCTTTCTCTAGTGGCCTTTTTCTGCTCCAGGAACATTATTTATTGTTTAACTTTAAAACAATGATTAATTTTTTCCTCCTGTTTGAGGATACACACCTATAAATTTCAATGTTCTTGGTTTTTTGTCTAGACATTTTGGCAGCACTGGCCTCCCCTGCCACAATAATATCATTGTTCTCAGTGACAACACCGGTACACACACATCCTAAACCCTCACCATACTTTGGGGAGGAAATGAAGTAAGTCTTTTGTGTTGCAGGAGCGTAACAAAAACTGGCATCTGCATAGCTACCATGTCTTGATCGAATCCCCAGAGAATTATTGCCGATGCAAAGTAGAAGACTGGTGGTCTCCATGCCATAGCGAAGACTGAGAGAGGGGTGGGTGGATTTCTTTATAGTTTCTAATGCTCCATCAATCATATCATGACATTCTGAGTTAGAGAGAAGAACCGTGTTCCTTTTCCGAGCTTCCACTAGGAAAGAAGGACTTACAAGTTCCAGTCTCACTTGCTTCAGGAGTTCAATCAGGTACTCGACACGTGATTTTCTGCTATGGTTCACCCATCTGAGGACCAAGTCCAAAATGCTCTCCTCCCGGGATACATTCAGATCATCTGATCTTATGAGACTCAGCAATTGCTGTGCTTCAACCTCTAATATTTCTTCATGCAAGCTCACCTCAGCAAAGTGCTGATACAAATATTGCCTGGTTTGATCGGACAATTCCTCTGCCCCAATGTGCTTTGCAAAATAGTAGATCCCCACACAGTTGGAAGCATCCATATGGTCCATCATGTATTTCTGACACACATTGAAAACATCTTCCATCTGCATAAAAAATGCAGCAACAGCAACACTTTGGACATTGAAATTAGTGAGGTGCAAATCTGCACTGTACATGTAGTTGAGTATTATGGACACACTCTCTGACGAGATGTCATAGAGCACCACTTCTCTTTGGGTGCACTCAAGCAAGCCACAGGTAAACATAGCTTTGAAATAGGGACTGAATGCAGCCAATATCAATTTATGGCAGGGGAACTTCTCACCTTCTGCTACAAGGACCACATCAATCATTTGTGTTAATTCTTTCATACTGTTTAATTGATCCAGTAAAGTCAAGCTATGTCGCTGCTTCCTTTTCCCTTCAGTCTTGTGATCCATAATAAAACTCAAAATTTTCTATTTTTAAATCTCTTCAAGAACTTGCTTGATTTTTGGAAGGGCTACTTGCATGTCTGATTGCTCTCGAAGTGATATGCCTTCATCATAAAATATTTCTGGGGGGAGGAAAGCATATAATTTTCTTATAAGAATAAATCCTCTGACAGTTGAATTTTGCTGTTAAATCCTAATGACAGTAAGCATTTCTAAAGGACAGGTTATAAACCATTAATACATACTTGAACATGTATAACCGTTTCATTTTCAAACTGAGCTTGATTCCAAGATGAGGACTATATTATTTTCACTCTCATTTTTGATGCCTGAACAAATGAAATACAGTTTTCATTCTGCATTTAAAATTGATACATATTTTAACATTCTGACAGGTCACTGGCATTTAATAGAAAAAATACTGTATTACGGTAATGTTCTAATGATGTAATGCACGCTACCAAATATTTATGGTATTGTTTAGAGAGATCCAAGCAATTAAATATTACGTCCCAATTGGAACTAAAATTGCAAGGACAAGTCCTCCAGGCCTCAGTCAATCAAAACTCTTACTGATATCATATGTAGACATCCACCTACCTGCTAACTGAAAATCAGGCCCTGTGTTGCTGCTTAGCCTAAAAATCAGTTATTGGTATTGACACTCATCAATTGAGCCTATTTTGACGTACGCTGTCAGGTTAAAAGTCATATATTTTATTGAGCTTACCTATGTGACAAATAGCTTTCACACCTCAGATTATTAAAATTGAAAGAAATTTAAAATTTACTTGTCACCAGTACCTTTTACATTTATCTCAGCCTGGATTCTGAGAATCAACTAGTCAGTTTCACTTCTGTTTATAGTCCATTTAGAATCACTTTCAGGCTGTCATAGGCTAGCACAAGGTTCCAGTATTTGCCTTGCAAACTCTGCAACCCAGTGGGAGTTCTGGGAGTGCAATTAATGCAGGGTTGATCCCTAATTAAAGTCTTTTGCCTGCCTTGACTAGTTTTAGATGTGATAAAACTCCAAGGGAAAAAATATACTTTCAACTACTATAATTTTATCTCTGCCATTTGGCTCTCTTTTTTTCTCCCTTTTTCCTGACAAGTCACAGATATAAAAATTAAATACAAAGGGCCTGATTTCAGGGCATTTACACTGGCAAATAACTGGAATAACACTTTGTGAGTCAGTGTTCTCCAAAGACAAAGGCCACCTCAAATGATCTTTGGGGTTCAGTAATTTTTCCCTTTTCTCCCCTCAGTTTTCTTGTCAAAGAAACCCTAAACCTCCCTTTCAGCGTTCTCTTTTGTGGCTCCCTGCTGTCACCTCTCTTAAGGCCTGATCCAAAGTCTATTAAAGCAAATGGAAAGATTCTCAATGACTGTAAAAAGTCCATGGATCAGGCCTTCAAGCTTCTGTTCACACATAAAGAAAAGGAGTACTTGTGGCACCTTAGAGACTAACCAATTTATTTGAGCATGAGCTTTCGTGAGCTACGGCTCACTTCATCGGATGCATACCGTGGAAACTGCAGAAGACATTATATACACACAGAGACCATGAAACAATACCTCCTCCCACCCCACTGTCCTGTTGGTAATAGCTTATCTAAAGTGATCATCAAGTTGGGCCATTTCCAGCTTTTTGTGCTGGAAATGGCCCAACTTGATGATCACTTTAGATAAGCTATTACCAACAGGACAGTGGGGTGGGAGGAGGTATTGTTTCATGGTCTCTGTGTGTATATAATGTCTTCTGCAGTTTCCACGGTATGCATCCGATGAAGTGAGCCGTAGCTCACGAAAGCTCATGCTCAAATAAATTGGTTAGTCTCTAAGGTGCCACAAGTACTCCCTTTCTTTTTGCGAATACAGACTAACACGGCTGTTACTCTGAAACCTGTTCACACATACACACCCATAAAGAAAATCAGTCCACCATGCAGATGCTGAATGTCACCTTATAGTTCAGCTCATTTAGCTCAGACCACTTGATTATTTTGAAATCTTCTAGTCCATCAGTGGCACACTTCAGTGCTCACTGTTCCTTAAAGACTTCAGCAGGAGTTTTGTCTGGGTAAGGACTGCAGGAAATGTGCCCAAAAGGCTAACAACAATTGTGGGCTTGATTCTTCATTACGTCACACCTTGTATAGTCATTTACACTTCTGTGAAGCAGGTGTAAAATATGACCACCAATGCAAGTCAGTGAAGAATTCAGATTCACTACCATTTTACACCAGAGTAAATGTATATAACGCAAGGTAGTAGAGATTCAAGCCCACTGAGACCATAGAAAGGGACGGTTTACACAACAGACCTGGTTCTCTGCTCAAACTGGAGTCATTCTGTTATAATTCTGCTTAAGTCAAAGACGTAATGGTCAATGGGCAGACATTGGGTGGCACCACCTACCCATTTGTCCCCACTGCATCTCCCAGCTCAGCTCCCAGCATGTAGAAGGGTATTGAGAGAAAATCCCTGCACTTCTGTCCTCCCACTAGCAGGGACAGCCATGAGACAGCCTCATACTCGGTGCAGTAACAGATACCACCCTGCCTCTCCCCCTGCTGGCAGCCTTCTCTGTGGGTTTGAGGAGAACAATAGGGTAGGCAGAGAAGATATCACTGAGGAAAGGCAACCCTGGTCCTGGTGCTCGCATGGCAAGGGAGGGGAGGATGACCCCAGGTGAGCAGGGGAAAGGCTGCAGGAAGTGGGGAGAGACCCACGGGGATACATAGGGTTGGGGATTGTTCTTAGATCTGAGGACAGCGCGCTGGGGGCGGAGGAGAGGACGAACATTGGAACCAGTGGAGGGAAAGCAGAAGAAAGAGGTATGGAGGGAGAGAGTTAGGTTCTATCTACCTACCTGCCCATCACCATCACATCTGAGGGCCTCCACTCTTCCTGCATGTTTAAAAATACAGTCCTGTCTGCCTGCACTATGAAATTTACCATGTTGGAGAACCCTGTTAAAACATGGCCATTCCTCCCAGCATGGATATTAACTTAAAATAATATGATCTGGTAGTGTTGTTGGGAGGGGCCTGGGACTAAACAATGTGCCTGAGTCTGCATTGTCTTACACCAGTGTAACTCCGTTTAGTACTGATTTGTACCAGGGTATCTGAGGGGAGAATCCGGCCTATGTTTCTAAACTGTGTGCTACAGCCTTTCCGAAGGCCTTTATGTAATTCAGTGACATAGTTTAACAAGGTTTGATGCCATCTATAGTGGCCCCAGATGGTATTTTAATTGAATTTTAATTATTTATATACTGTATCTTTATGTTTATCCATAGGGAAAAAATGTGAAGGACACAGTGGTTTTGTAATCTTTGTCTTTGTGCCCCACAACCTCCCCAGTTCAGTTTAACAAGCTATGGACTTGGAATGCACTGATATAAAATCGGTGTGAGGGGAGAATGAGGCCTTGTAAACCCGTGCCAATGCACATGTATCTGTCATGTCTAGAGGAATCGGTGTTTTAACACACCTTTTGTTTGTAGGGTGATAATGAGACAGTACTGTTACAGAGCTGTGTTAAGGAATCATGTCACAGGGTAAGTGATTTGTAGACAGGCTGTAAAGCCATGGTATAGCCATGTTTGAAAGCTGTTATAAATACTATCATAAACCTGTTTCCAAATCCTGCAAGCACTAAATAGGAATATTCAAATAAGAAACATTATACACAAGCAGGAGCAGGATTTCAGACTGCAGCAGTGGTGAGCAGCTTCCTGAAGCTTTAACAAGAAGACTCTAGGTTGTAGGCTTATTTTTGTTAAAAAAAACAACACATCACTATGAAAAACATAAGTGTATGAAATTATCAAAAAAATCCACTAAGGGGCTCCTCACGGCAGAGTCCACATCTCTCTGTAGTGTCGAAGTTTAGAAATCATAATTATCTCTCAAGTGAGGAAGGGCTGTGCAGCTACAGTACCAGCCCCAGGACTGTGCTTTCAGTTTAAGATGTTTGCATAACTAGTCATCATGCCGTTTTAGCAAGTTGTGGATTTCTTACACTGAACCTGCAGTAAAAGCCAGACACATCAATTGACTTTGTCACTTCTTTCCATTTTCCAAGTCTTGAGCTCAACACAACAAATTTGAGCAATGGATCAGGATTATTACCGCATTTTAAAAATGTATCTGGAAAATAAACCATAACTTCATAGTCTCTCTGAGGGCCAAATTCTGAGCTTATGACTCAGTTTGTACTCAGTGAAAGGAAATGAGAGTTTTGCTGGAATAAAGAGTTAGGGGAGAAAGAAAAAGGATCTCAGGATTGGGCCCTGTGCTGGTGAAAGATGACACTACAGCCATTTTTTTGCTGTCTACATTGAAACTGAATATTTGAGAACCCATTACATTATTGATCTGGTAACTGACTTCACTGGGAGTTCTGGATATGGAGGGCTTGTAGGATTAATTGGGCCTTAATTAATTGGGCCTTGATTTTTTTAAGTAGGAGTTGTCTTTTTTTTTATACTTTGTTATGAAGAAGGATGAAAATTACTTCAACTTTAACTGCTGAGTTAACACTTTTCAGATCTGAAGTTATAATATTTACCTCTCCTCATAAGAACTGTGCATTTCTTTAGCCTCCTCCAATCAAAGATCTCAAAGTGCTTCCACAAACATTACTGAATGAAATCTTACAACCCCCCTTGTGAGGTAGGGATTTTTCCCCATTCTACAGATGAGGAAACTTTGGCACAAAGAACTGAAAGGTTACTGAGGAAGATTGAAGATGAACCAGGAATAAAACCCAGGGGTGAAAAAATCCTTTCATTGACTTCAGTGGGTCCAGAATTTCACTCCTATGCCTCGGCTACAAAACCACCATTCTTTTCCTGACTTTCAGTTAACATTTCATTTAGGTGAGGTAACTGGAAGGACATTACTACTCTCACTTACACTATTAGAAAGGTTATTAAAAGGATAATAATAAAATGGGACTGCTCTGCTTTCTGCTCTGGTTTATAAAGGGAAAAGATGGAACGTTTATATCAAGGAGAGGATAAATGGGACACAAATGTAAATTGCAGCCAGATACTGTATTTATATCAAGCAAAGGGCTTGGATGTCATTATAAAACCTCCACTACAATGCTTGAGTGCTTTGTAAGGTCACCAGGCGCCCAAAATATATTTATAGCCTTGTTTGCTGATTTCATATTTTTTGGCTATGAAAAATGGATCCAACTGCAAATCTTCAATTGCAAATGTTACTTTATTTCAGAGCCACATTGTTGATTTACCTCCTGTTCTGGTCTGCTACCTTTATTTTTATTTTACCTGTTTTGTTAGTTTAATTTAATATTCTTCTTTGTGAAGTGAACCTTATTAATAATAATAATACATAATGTTATGCAGAAACTAAAGCTTACCCCCTCCGAGGCTCTAGGGTGCTGCAGGAACAGTTAAAAATATAAATAAAAACACAGTTGTTATCTCAGAATCATGAATTTCGGCTTTTATGAAGCTATCATACTGTAAGCGTACTCTGTCCTCAATTCTCAGTTCCACTACAGCCCCTTTGTGCTGCTCCAATGCAAAGGGACTGTAAACCAGGTAGAGCTTACCCCCACCACCACCACCACAAATTTCCCTTGTATAGAGAGATTTCTCAGTTGGGGTAGAGTCAGCACTGTGAGTCTGTCATTTCTTCTTAGTCCCTACACAGGTGGCCTGGCTGAGGGAAAGGGGTGTGGCTGGATTACCTTTGTGCTCCAACAATTCCCAGCCACCAGAATAAGCCCTTGTGGAAGATGGCAGTCAAATGTAAGATAGAGCAGCCTTCAGGCCAGTCCTAGAATCTGGAGGATACAAAGGTGGTACAAAGCCTTCTTTGTCGCATCTTCCTTTGGGTTCTGTACCAAGCACTGCTCAGTCAAAGCCAAAAACTGGGGCCTCTGACTACATATTCTTTATGTTTCTATGCTCTGATGAGCTATGAAGAAAATATGTTGATTAAATATACTTTTATGCCTTGGCTAGCAGCCACTGGAGAGGTAAATCAATATCAGGGTGATAACATTATAAACCGTGTGTTTAGAATCCCAGGATTATATTACTGTACGGCCTTTAGATGTTGTTAGTAATGGGCTTTACTTTTTATAAAACCTCCACCTAAATGACTTGGAAGCCCAAGTCCCATTTTCAAAAGTGATTTCGGCTTTCACTGTGACACAGGCTCCTAAGTCACACAGACATTTTTGAAAATTTTGCCCATCGGGCCTGATCCAAGTCCCAGTGAAGTCAAAGGAATGGCTCCCATTGATTTAAATGGGAGCTGGATCAGACCTATAACTAATGTCTCTTCATTGTTCTAGGTGATGTGCACTGAGTTGCTTTGAGCTGGAAGGGATGGGGATGATGAGTCTTTACACTTTTCTGAGGTTGTAGACATTGCAAGTAGAATTCTGTCCTTGGGATGAGATTGGTCCATATAACATACGGTGTGTGTGTATTTTGCTCATTTCTTCTTTCAAAACCCTTTAGTATATATTTATTTTCACGCAGTCCTAGGACACGTGAGGTCTTATGCACCCCACACATGGGCTGGCTTCTGCTAGAAAGCTTGTTGCTAGACATGCTCTCGATATGCTCCCCAGTGATCTCCAGCGTGCAAATGGTGTGCATGAGAACTTTAATTTAAAAAAAAAAACAGGATCATGAGTGACAAGCAGCATACATGACCTTGTGTTCCCTACTGTGATGTATTGTATATAGCTATGTAACTGTTATGACCCTGTTTGTGTGTACTGTACTTTTAAAATGCTAACTGCTGTCAGCAGAGACTGGCAGCCATTTTGTGTTACGTTCAGGTCAGATTGTTACAGAGGACACACATACGCACACACTGCTCCCTCATGGACACTTCTTCTTCCTGGTTTTGTTGCTCTCTTAAACTAAAGTAAAAATAATTCGGACTGAACATAACGTTTTGCTCTTTGTGTGTGGAGAAACAACACAACACTTAACAATGGGTTCTTCAGCATTTTACAATGCTACAAAAACTGTTGGCTGTGTCTTTGATCAGTGGATACATGAAGATGCTTTGATTGCTTTTCAAAGGGGTTGTGTGGTGTGTGATCCTGGAAAGTTTTGACATTGAGAGCTGCATTTATTGCCAGCCCAGAGCCCTGAAGTGGAGTTAGATTAATACTGATTCAATCTCAGCAAATACCAGAAATGTTTTTTTCTTTAAAATCTTATAGATTCATAAATATCAAAGAGCTAGGAATAAAATGACCAAGTGGGCTTACCTTTTCTATGATGCCTTAGCCTG
This sequence comes from Lepidochelys olivacea, assembly GCF_965140295.1. Lineage (NCBI taxonomy): Eukaryota > Metazoa > Chordata > Testudines > Cheloniidae > Lepidochelys > Lepidochelys olivacea. Next base: position 23,230,551 of record NC_140417.1, on the reverse strand, counting down.
ACTTTAATTCGAGAATGCTCCAAAACCCTGGGAAATCAATGAAGAGACTCCCATTGACTGTAGTGGGCATTAGATCAGGCACTTTGTGCACATAAAAATTAGCACAAACAAATTCCTGTATGGGCAGTTTTTGTACACTAATCAGTGGCACATGAAAGTGATATAAGTTATACATTTTTGTTCAGTTTGCAGTTTGCAGATGGTTTTTGCGTATATAAAAATATTATTTGCACAGAGAAGTGATAGTGAACAAAAAGTGCATGCACAAGTATTTTACACACCCAAAATTATGCGTTCAGAAAACGAGGCCATTTTTCTAAAATTTGCTCTGTTAGCTAAATCCATCTTCCAAAGCTCTCAAGTTTCTCTTTTTGTTTGCCTAGAACATGTTTGATATACCAGAAAATACTGGAAAGCTTGAAATATTATTCATGTTTTTGCTTTTATAAATTGTTTGCACTATTTTGTAACTACAATACGTGTAATTTAATAATTTGTATAAAACAATTTCCACTTTCATTTTTGAAATTGGCAAAACTTATGAAATATAATTGACAATAATTATTTGAAACTTTCACTTACCAGAGCAATCACCTGGTTAGCAAATGCTAGTGTTCTAAGAGTTAACATCTCCTGTCGATCAACAGTGAGATTCAAATAGCTTGCTGGTTGTAGAACCCTGACCCCTTGACATCAGCATTTCACTAGTTACTGTGCAATTTATGTGAATCTATCCTTTCCTATAACTTCCCCTAGTTTCAGTTTCAGTCAGTAGCAGGAATATATCATTGTAGGGCTATTGCCCCCTCCCTGCCCGCACCAACTACCCTGCAACCCCTGGCAACAACACAGCAGTAAATCTAGAACAACCCCACAATACAGGTTCAATTCATAACAACCCCACAATTCACAATGACACACCTACACTACAAATTCAGAACTCCACGGTCCAGGCCAGACCTAGGCACATGAAAATCCTAAAACAGCAGAGCAACTGGTTCTCCAAGAGCCCTTGCTGAAAGTGCACGTAATTTTCAGATTTGTTGAGAGTGCAAAGGTCCCTATATTGGTGTGTGCAGCACTGGGACCCCCAAATTTCTACATCCGCAGAGAGTCTCTGTTTTCACATCTACTGTAAATCCATATAAGTACCAGACCCCCGGTCTGATGTTCTCAGGGGTTCCCATGTTGAGATCCCTGGGAATGAGTCCCATATCCCCATTTTGAAATCTACAGAGAGCCCTATATGGAAGTGAGAGGGCCTTTGTTTCAGCATCTCCAGGGGGTGCCCAACAGGTGCAAAGGGCTCCAATTTATCTGCCTCATGTAACTGCCAATGGGCCCCAGTTTTGACATCCCTAAGTGGCCCCCTAAGATCTTCAGGGCCTCTCCAACCCTGCCCATGACAATAACACCCACCCAACAATCCACAGTGGCACTTGCTCACTGCTTTTGAGCCTCAGCAGCAAATCCCCTTCTCTCTTGTGCCGAGAGATGGGAGTGGATATATCTACCTTTCTCCCTATTGTCCCCGACGCCTCTGGATCTGCATATGTCTGGGAGACTGCGTGAGTAGAGATGGGGGCGGGGGGGGGCAAACGGGAGTGAAAGAGATACCTCATATGGCTGCTGCTTATCTGAGAGCCTCATGTGGACAGAGAGGGAGCCAGGGGCTATTATTAGGCCTGGCTGGATTCCTGGCTGTGAGAGGGAGCCGTATTAATGTCACATGCAGAGTACATTAGGACTAAATGAAAGTCCTTGGACTGGCACTGGCATCTCCTCACTACCCCTCTTCCTTCTACTAACTGATTTGTCATCAGCCACATATAGCCATTAAGAAAACATTGGGATCCTTGTGTGACCAGACAGCTGCCGCTGCACCTTCTCACTGGCAGAAGTTAAGTTTATAGATTTGTCCTAAATGGATCCATCAGCCTTTTTCCACTCCCACATAAAAGGAAACGTGGACTGGGGCTTCAGTAGAAAATGGTTCTACTCTTGCTCTGGGTAGGATTCTGGGTAGGGTAGGATTCTGTCCCAAACCCAAGGTATGGGATGCCATTGTGCCAAGCACATTTAGACTAGGGTTTGAGTTATCATAGTGACAGATTAAGGGTAGAGTTCCATCCATAATTCTAAGAGCCAAACTTTTTCTTCAGATATATGTGCACAACTCCCATTGAGTATGGATGGCAGGACCTGGCCCTTAGTGTGTTATCAGTACAGAATATTCTCTTATTTCCATGGTGCCATTTGCAGTTCCTATATTACAGAGGTATGGACTCCTTCAGGCCTATTGGCACTGACTTTGCCCCCACAACTCCATTCCTCCTGCTCTGTGCCACTCCAACTACCTTGGATATTCCCCAGTTCAGGAAAATCCCTGGAAGGCACAGAGGCCACATTGTAGTTCTATACCACCCACTCACAATCCCTGACATAGAGGGCTTAGCATGGGCATTGGGCTAAAACACCTCTCTGTTCCAGTTATTCTTGGCTTCTGTAATGGCCCTTTAGGTAGCTCTAACTTAGGCCAGGGATCAAACTGGTTTCCATCTGCCCCAGAATTCGGGGAGCCACAAAGGTGCTGAACACCATCATTTGGTCCACAACCACTTCCTAAGATGCATTGCATTCTGCCTGAACACAGCTCAGAATCAGGGACACTGGCTTTGCAGCATCCAAGAGGCGCTTTTCCTCCCTCCACCTGCCATTATCCCTCTCTTCTGCTCTTACCAGGTCACTTAAAGCTGAGGTAGCTCAGTAAGGGACATTGGGGCCTTTTAAAAGGGAAGCATTAATTTTTAAAACTAAAGGTTTTGGGGGTATTTCCTGAACAAAGTTGAACTTTGAGACCTTAACTCTCAGCTCTGAGCAGAAAAAAAAGGGAAGGGCATTTTAGGTTAGAGATTTAGATATGAAGATGTGAGGGTTTGATTCTCCTCTCACATTGGTGTGAATCAGGAGTAAATCCCCTGATGTCAAGAGGCCAGGTCAATGAAGCTACAGTACACTGATTTACACTAGCTGAGGATATGAGCCAATATAGTTCCACCAATGTAAAACAATGTAAATGAGAGGAGAATCTGAAGGACAGAAAAGATATATCTTAGAATTAAGGTAACACAATGGATTAATTTTATGCCTACAGTTTTACTTGAAAGGGCTATTAAAGCTGGTCTCATGGTACTGAAAATCTTTTTTCCTCTCTTTTTTATTTTTAAACACACTGTTGATTAATTGTAATAGCTTCGAAAACTGAAACTGAAATATGTTTCCTTATCAAGATTTTTTATTCCGCTACTTGCATTCAGTGGTTTATCATCATAGGTTTTTCAAAAGCACCAGGAAGAGCACTCAGGTGCACTCAGCTGCTAACGCTGATTTTGTTTGCTTTTAAGATGATTGTCCCAAGGTATGTAATTCTTTTGAAAAAAAATACATATACAAAAAATTGCCATAGAATTTTCCAGTTGAACTAAAAAAAAATTAAGCTGGTAAAATTTTATGCCTGCTCCTCTCTTCTGTTGAACAAATTGCATGGATATATGGTTGTATAAATTACTAGATTGTTCTTGTTAAAACTTCAGCTTTATCTTAGAAATAAAAATATCCAGTCTGACACCATATTTTTTTAGAAGCAAGAAGGAACATTAGACTGGGGATGAAATGCCACAGCTGTGATAAAAGTGAACGATATTCCCCCAAATTGCCTTGTTCCCCTATTAAATGGAACAATTTATAGTATCTTGGTGGTTAACACAGACTGCTTATGTAATAAATTGTATTTATTTGAAATAATATTGCTGACATAATAATAATCATGTTTCACTTCTGGGTGCATTTCTTGAGCTAATTTGGATAATGCGCCTGCTTCATAAAAACACTAACTGAGGCTTTTAAAACAAATTTATTTTTGTCATTAATGTAATTCTGAATATTTCTGTTGCAATTAATTGAAATTAATCAAGGGGCCTGACTCATCACTATAATACTCTAGTTCTATGCCAGTGTAACTCCTCTGAAATCAGTGGTGTTTTACCTGTGTAAAACTGGAGTAACACAGTGGTGAATCAGGCCCAAGATGTTTCTGCTGAAATTAAAGCTCTTCTTCAGTGTAAACCAACCCTGACTTCCTCTTCTTCATGCAATTGAGTCATAATCCTTCCTTTATGAGATCATTATCTGTTGTCATGGTGATTATAAGTATAATATGACTGACTGGAGGAGTGGGTGAGGACTAACGTTTTTACTTAACTTCAGCAAATTAGTAATAGGAAAAGGAAAAAACACTTGTGATAATAGGACAAATAAGTGATTCTTTTAACATTTTTAAAATATAAAGGCCGTCACAGGGAGGTTCAGAGGTTAGTGTACTGTTTGTGACAAAGACTGATATATACATAGAAAGGCAGATGTACTGGTAAATATTATAAAGGAATGGAAACCCCGGTTGGGTTTGGGGTTTTGGTGTGGAGTTTTCCATGACACTGTCCATGCAGTACATACTAACTTCCATGTAACTGGCATGAACAGAGGATTTTCTTTTTGATCATTGCTCATTAGTGAATACCAAGCTGTATGGACCAGATCCTGCCCTCCTTTTTTAAGAAAAACACACATTGACTTCCACGGAGTACATTTTTCTGAGTAAAGAGAGCAGGATTGGATACAATATAGTTACAGTTCATCCATGATTAAAAGCCTATTTTGTGTGTAGCTTATTTACTATAAATGCAAGTCTTCCATAGATATAGCTTTTCTCTGTGTCATGGTTAGCGACAGATAGATACACAAGCAACTGTGACTTTTAATTGGTTTTTGTAGCAGTTTTTTGGTCACTATTTATACCCGCTTCAGAAAATACAGCATGCTTTAATTTCCTTCCCAATCCAGCGTCATGACCATCTGATCACTTTCTTTTACTGCCACCATTCAGACATTCAGACCTACATGCTAGTTTAACCTTCTCTTCACTCATTACCAATCCTGTCATTGCTCAGTGGTTTTGTTCTGGCTTGTGCTGAGCTGACAAGTTCGTAATTTCACACAGGTGTTTCATTAAACTGGTTCACAAAGTTCTAGTCTAAAATTATAAGGCCCCAGGCTTCACTCCACCACTGTGAATGGCTCCCTAGCCTGTCCACTCCACTCTACAAATCCCACAGAAAACTCTACACAGGAGTTCCTTGGGGCTCCAGATCTGTGGATTGGGGTGGACTACCTGTAGGTTCCATGTTAGTGAACATGAGTCTAGAACAGGAGTGGGCAAACTTTTTGGCCCGAGAGCCACATCTGGGTATGGAAATTGTATGGTGGGACATGAATGCTCATGAAATTGGGCGTTGGGGTGCAGGAGGGGGTGAGGGCTCCAGCTGGGGGTGCGGGCTCTGGGGTGGGGCAAAAATGAGGAGTTCAGGGTGCAGGAGGGGGGTCCGGGCTGGGGTAGCGGGTTGGGTGTGTGGGGAGGGTAGGGACTCCAGCTGGGGGTGTGGGCTATGGGGTGGGGCAGGGGATGAGGGGTTGGGGGTGCAGGAGGGTGCTCTGGGATGGGACTGAGGGGTTCAGAGGGTTGGAGGGGGATCAGGGCTGGGGGTTGGGGCATGGGAGGAGGTCAGGGGTGCAGGCTGCGGGCGGTGCTTACCTCAAGCAGCTCCTGGAAGCAGCGGCATGTCCCCCCTCTGGCTCCTATGTGGAGGCATGGCCAGGTGGCTCTGTCCACATGTGCTGCCCCTGCAGTTCCCACTGGCCATGGTTCCTGGCCAATAGAAGCTGCAGGTGCGACACTTGGGGCGGGGGCAATGTGCAGAGCCCCCTGGTTGCCCCTACACATAGGAGCCGGAACGCGTAGGAGCCTCTGCTTCCGGGAGCCGTGTGGAGCTACAGCACACGTGGAGCGGGGCAAACCCCAGAACCCGCTCCCCAGCAGGAGCTCAAGGGCCGGATTAAAACGTCTGAAGGGCCGAATGTGGCCCCCGGACCATATTTTGCCCACCCCTGGTCTAGAAGGCCTAAGGAAGTCTAGACGGAGTCTAAATTGGTGCAGCATACACACTGAAGGGGCTGTCCAGACTCTCTCCACATGTGGCCCAGGGTGACTGAATATTTCCTCTCTTCTAGGTCTCGGTCCTTTTCTCTAGGACATGGGGCATGCTACTGCTTCCCCTGGGGAATCATCTGCAGCACTATGGCCCCAGTTCAGCAAGGTGCCTAACTTTAAGCAGGTGAGTAATCCCATTGAAGACAATGGACTGCTCACATGCTTATAGTGAAGCACGTGTTTAAGTACATTATTGAACCAGGGCCTGTGTGCACAAGCAAAGTAGCTGATTGTTGTACCGAATGCCAGCTGAACAGAGAAGGAGCAAGTCAATGCAACACACTTACAATCTGAGAACACTAGAGGGTAGCAGGAGGAATGAGTCCAGAAGAGTATTATTATCTATTTGTATCACCAAGAGCCTAGTTGTAGACCAGGACCCCATTACGCTAAATGCTATACAAACACAGATTATTAGTATTAAATATTTGTATTACTGTAGAGACAAGACTATTTTGGCAACAATATATTTTAGAGAGAAAGATTACTTGGACGGAGAATTCCAGTTCCGTCCTGTGTCTGTTCTCCATTTCAGTCAAAATACAAATACTGATTTTTTTCTAAGCTAAGTGTTGACCTATACTGTAGACCAAGGGCACTTCTGAACCTGCCAGTGTCCACCAGTCCAGGGAGCAAGACCCCTAAATCCCTCTGAATTGAAATCTCTTTCTAGCTCTGTCAACTTGATTCCCAGGTTGCCTTGCAGCTAATGTGGCATGCCAGCCACCCACTGCTTTTTCATTTAAATAACTGAGAAAGTTGTGGCTGAATTAGCACCCCAGTGGTGGTAATAAGGACAGACACAGCAGCTGCCCCGAAGTATGCAAATTGCAGTTTTGCACTTTAGGGCTTGATGTTGTTTCATTTGTAGGTTCTTTCTGTCTTTTACATGAAAAGGAGCCTCCATCACATTAAAGTGGCTTTAAAAAAACTAAAACAACTCATGTAACTGTCATGTATAGCAGTTCTTCTGGGGTTTCCTTTCTGAGCATTGCGGATAAGTGGTTATTACTGAGTAATATGTGCTGGCTGAGGCTTACAGGCAAAACCTCCACTGACTTGCACAAATGTATAGTTGAGTAAGGAGGGCAGGACTAAACCTTTTGTACATAAAGAAAAGTTTCCCTCTTCCTTGTCCCTCAGCGTGTTTCATGCAGGGATGCCACAATCCAGCATCTCAGCATCAAGAAAAGGAGTACTTGTGGCACCTTAGAGACTAACCAATTTATTTGAGCATGAGCTTTCGTGAGCTTCCGATGAAGTGAGCTGTAGCTCACGAAAGCTCATGCTCAAATAAATTGGTTAGTCTCTAAGGTGCCACAAGTACTCCTTTTCTTTTTGCGAATACAGACTAACACGGCTGTTACTCTGAAACATCTCAGCATCATGGTTCTTTCTCTGGAAATTACTTGGAATAGCTCAAAGAAGAACTGTGATCTCAGTGAACTAATCAGACAGCCGGAAGAGGCTGATTAGACAGGACAGAACATCTCTTTATATCAGCTGAGATGGGAAAGGAAATGCAAAGAAGTTTACAGTGTGAGGTTAATGAGTTTTGCAGAAATACATTTCTGTACATCATTTTTAGTGCTTTTACTATATGAAAGATTAGTATAGATGCAATTGTATTATACATATGGGGCCAAATTAAGGATACCACAAGCAGAACTATATTGAAAGTGGGGAGAGGAGGTGCACAGTCTGAAGCAGCAGGAGCTGGAGACATTATAACTCCAAGAGTGTATTGACTAACTAGCAGCCACTTGTGTGTCTACACAGCAAAGAAAAACCCGCAGCTGGCCCATGCCAGCCAATTCGGGCTCACAGGGCTCAGGTCGCAGGCTTCAACTCCACAGGATCCTAGAGCCCAGGCTTAGGCCCAAACTCAGAAGTCTACACAGCAATAAACCAGCCCCACAGCCTGAGATTCACAAGTCTGAGTCAGCTGGCACAGACCAGCTGTGGGTTTTCCTTTGCTGTGGAGACATACCCTAAATGGCACCTGGTACACTCTTGGAAGAGGAGTACCAGGAGCTTCCTCCAGCCCCACCTTCAGTTGATTGCTCTGGAGTTGGATTGTGATGAAACAGAGGATTATGACCACAAGTCATAAAGGAACAAAGAGTAGTTGTATAGATAAGGTATAGCTAGGAGACTTGAGGCCAATTTGTCCTGGGTATAATTCAGTTGACTCCAGTAGAATTATACTGGGGAAGAATTTGGCTCTGGGTTTTGATCCAGGCTCTGCCTTAGCTTTCCCCGTGACCTTGGGCAAGCCTCTCACATCTCTGGGCCTCTGTTCCTCATCTGTAAAATGGGGATAATTATACTTTCCTACATCGCAGGGATTAGTTAGTATTCAAAGTGCTGTGAGATCCTTATGTGGAAGATGCTAAAAAGGGTCTCCTGTATTCTGAAGTTCTGCCACAAAATCCACATCCTGCTGCAGATTTGAGCAACAGACTCTAAGCTTTAATTTTAAACAATACATTTCAAAATTTTGTTGTTTTGAAGGAAAACTACCAAATGTGAACCAAATTGCTGTCTCATCTTTCTCAGTCTGCAAACAGACTGGCTTGAAACAATAGCTCTATGATGTGTGAATTTCCTTAATTGTAGTGATGTGTTAACTCTGAAACTTAATGATGACTTAATTGTCAATATTGTTCACTGTTTCACTGCTCATCATTTTGGCAGCAATATCTAGCTAATTCTGCTTAACCGTAGTTGTTGATACAAGAACAGGGGGAACTGGGGAAATGTTTGTGTCAAGAGTTGCTGTGGTGGGGAATTAGGACAGCACATACCACCCCCAAAATTTCAAGTCCCTTCCACCCTTGTCCACAAGGAGGAAGAGAAGAAATGCAGCCACTCTCCATTGTGAAAGTCCCAACTGCATCCTGGGTGCCATATGTTCTCAGGTGCCAAAAACTCCAAGTAGCTGCCAAAATCTCTGGCTTTGTTCCAATGTACAACTGTATTGTCCATACAAAAATTTACAGCAGACTAAAAATCTGAGGCAATGTAAAATACATTTAAATATCATAAAAATGAACAGCACAAGGGATACTGCAATGAATTCATTATTAATACTCATATTTAAAATCAGTAAAAGCTAACTTTACCTGAAGGTGCCACAGAATTTCCAGTTTTCTGCAGAATTTAGGCCCAGAGAACCTCAGAAACCAGGAGACCTTGCTCCAGAAACTGGGTCCAGCTTGCCACAATGTACACAGGACCTGTATAAAGGTGTATTATGATACTAATTATTCAAGTAAGACATAACCAACAGCAGCAAATGAATTACTGATTTCAAAAAACAAAAATCATGTTTTTATACATATGCTCCTAGTAATACTAAAAAACACCTCCAAATATATATATAGCACACAGAATAGTTTCTAAGTAAAAAGCTTTTAAAATGTGTTGCACTGCATCCAGAATTGTAATGAGCACTTCATTTAGCCATCATGTCACTGCTGCCTTCAAAGATCAAAAAAGAAGGGGCTCGCCGTACATAAATGGGTGAAGTTCCAGTGTTTCAGCAGAAGTTGGTTTAAAAAAGGGTTCTCTTTGGGAGATGCAGGATGGCCCTCAGGCATGTTGAGATTTGGCATATGGTCACAGACTGTTCAGCTCAAACTCCTTGAGAGAAAAAAAATCATTTCACAAGGAATTAAACAAACCAAACCAGGAAGAGAGTGTTAAAACTTTGGGTTATCTGCACAAGTGTGCCCTCATATTATACTGAGGCATACTGGGCATCCTCAGAGTATTTTCAAAAGTCTTAAATCCTGCAAACACTTACTGCTGGGCATAGTGCTTACTACTAGGAGTATAAGGATAGTGTTTGCAGAATCTAGCTCTTCATTAAAAAGCCTGGGGTGTCTACACATGTTCAACACACAGTGTCAGTTTTTTTCCTTAGGAAGTATAGGTTTCAGGTAGCATTAATTCATAGGCAGGGCCCCATGTACACAGTGATCACAGAATGTTCCATGGAATTTGGCATGTTACCAAATTGCTGTGGAATTCCCTCTTTTGGCCCTGGACTCTGCCATGTTGCTGCAACCAGCTGCCCAACATTTTGCTCTTTCTGCCTGCCAGGATCTGGCTGCAGCATGCCGTTTCTCTGCCGCTTGCCTCAAGCAGCACATCCTCAGCATTGGCAACACCAAGTTGTCAAAAGATCATTATGAGTTAGGCCCCCTAAAATCATGAGGCTGGCTAAAAATTCATGAGATTTACAAAAAGAAAATGATTTGCATTCTGGTTTCCAAGCCTTTAGGGTGCACTGGGGTGACTCTTTTCAAGCTTTTCTCTGAAACCGTGAGGGCTGGAAACTTTACTTTTTAAAAAAAACAGAGATACTTTCCTAATTAAATAATTCCGGGAGTTGGGGTTTCAAGAGGAACACCAACTATCACAAGACTTGCAATGTCAAGAGTTGGGATTCTCTTGCATTATACTCTCCTGCCCTGTTGTCCATAATTAGGGGAGACAGAAAGGAGGACAACAGCTCTCCCTACCTTTGAAGACGTGTGCTCTGGCTGGGGGGAATGTGGCAGCCAGGGGCTGAGTACATGAGTTGCAGGCCCCAAGCAGAAATCTCTCCCGCCAGGATGCAAAGTGTGTGGTGGACACAGAGTTCTGAGTGGGGCTCTGGAGGGGGTGGGGATGTTCACTCAGGCAGACATCACTGCATTGGTTATATTCGAGTCACATCTCAGACATGAGCCCCACAGCCAGAAAACTTAGGTTCTCGTGTAATTACATGACTCTGGGAGCTGGGGCCCCAGGCATGGGTTTATGGTGCCTATAGCTTAATCTGGCCTGGAAAATATGTGTGTTGCGAAGGACCCTTCACACACTTTGCAGCCCAGGGAGGACTGAGCTCTGCCCAGTGCCCGCAGCTCATAGGCTCAGACCCCGGCTGCTGCCACCCTCCTTCTCGTGCCCTGCTCCATCCCCCCAACCCTGGCAGACTGGAAAGGATGGAGCTTTATTCAGCTGCCACATACACCTGCTAGAAGCTGGGTGCTGTCTCTACAAGAACCCTAAACATCCAACCTGTAGGAAATAACCTTCCCCCTTTCCCTAGGTTTGCATAAAAATGTTACTGCACCTCTAGAGTGGATTCAGCAAATCAGCAAATGAACTAGATTATCATTAGGATTCCTTGACTTTCTGCAACCTCCTCAACTTCTGGAGGGGCCAGTGTGGCTGATCCCAGAGCCACTCAAGCAGCTGGCACCAGCTGCTCAGGTGGCCCCAGGAACAGCCACACCAGCCGCTCCTCTGGCAGCCCCAGGCAGCAGTCCCTGGTCGGCTGGCTGGCTGGAGCAGCCGTGTTCCGTGGACCCCGGCAACTGGTGCCACTGGCCCTGGGCGCCCCCCGCTCCCCGCAACAGCGCCCCTCCCTCCACCGCCCACAGCAAGATTTAATCAGAGGTATTTTTAGTAGAAATTATGGACAGATCAGGGGCCATGAATTTTTGTTTACTGCCCCATGACCTGTCCATTACCTTTATTAAAATTACCCGTGAGTAAATGATAGCCTTAATTTCATTGCCATAGAATGGCGGGTTTCCTGCCCCAGAATTGATGGGTATCTATTGCAGAATTTAGGTTCATTGTGTCTTGGAGTACAAGGGGTACTATCCATGGGACTCCAGTATGGATCCACATGGAGGCCAAGTCTATAACAGGGTTCAAAAAAGAACTAGATAAGTTCATGGAGGATAGGTCCATCAATGGCTATTAGCTGGGATGGGCAGGGATAGTATCTCTAGCCTCTGTTTGCCAGAACTTGGGAATGGGTGACAGGGGATGGATCACTTGGTGATTACCTGTTCTGTTTATTCCCTCTGGTGCACCTGGCATTGGCCACTGTCGGAAGACAGGATACTGGGATAGATGGACCATTAGTCTGACCCAGTATGGCCGTTCTTATGATGTGTGCCACCCCTGCAGCAACCACAGAGTCCAAATCACTTACAAAACTACCTGTGCCTTTGCTAGAAGAGTAATCAGAGATTACATCCAAGATCTGATATTCACTGCTGGCATTCTTTGACCTCACACATACTGTAACAGTAGCTGTTGGTACTGGCAAATAATTAACAAATCAGCTCATTAAAGGATGGCAATAGAGGCCTAGAGAGGTTTAATATCGGTCTTACCTGAAAGCCCATCTACAAGGCAGAATGATAAGATTTCTGGTAACACAACCGTATATTGTTTTACAACTGAGTAGAAGTCAGTCCCGATACTGGAAATAGTATTGGGCTCTTGACAGATGCTATAGCGTCTATTTGACTTCAACATTCCTTGGTTAAAATTCCCTTTCTCAAAGGAAATCTCCAGATTAATTATCCCTTGTACTAAGGCACTGTTGAAAGAATGTCAATGAATACATTTCCCAGTACTACAAATCACACAGTAAATTATAATGAACCCAGAACATTTTTGACACTATATAAATAAGAATGAATAATTTGCGGCCAATACTGCAAATACTCACTACTGAGTTCAGTGCTTACTACCAAAAGTAGTTTCACTTAAATCCATGGGACTAGGGTACAGTTGGCCTCCAGACCGTACCACAATATAAAATTATTAAATAATAATAACCTCACTGGAAAGCAATGTATCTGGTAGGAAATGTTTGCTGGATCAGGCCCTAACACAGTATCCTATACCATCGAAGCATCACATCTGAAGTTCCCTGGTTGTTCTCTACCATGATGCTTACTTTTCCTTTCACACCAGTTTCACACCGGTGTAACTCCTTTGTCTTCAGCTGCATCACTCCTGATTTACATTGATGTAAATAGGAGCAGACTCAGGCCCACAGTTAAATCATAGAATCATAGAATATCAGGGTTGGAAGGGACCCCAGAAGGTCATCTAGTCCAACCCCCTGCTCGAAGCAGGACCAATTCCCAGTTAAATCATCCCAGCCAGGGCTTTGTCAAGCCTGACCTTAAAAACCTCTAAGGAAGGAGATTCTACCACCTCCCTAGGTAACGCATTCCAGTGTTTCACCACCCTCTTAGTGAAAAAGTTTTTCCTAATATTCAATCTAAACCTCCCCCACTGCAACTTGAGACCATTACTCCTCGTTCTGTCATCTGCTACCATTGAGAACAGTCTAGAGCCATCCTCTTTGGAACCCCCTTTCAGGTAGTTGAAAGCAGCTATCAAATCCCCCCTCATTCTTCTCTTCTGCAGGCTAAACAATCCCAGCTCCCTCAGCCTCTCCTCATAAGTCATGTGTTCCAGACCCCTAATCATTTTTGTTGCCCTTCACTGGACTCTCTCCAATTTATCCACATCCTTCTTGTAGTGTGGGGCCCAAAACTGGACACAGTACTCCAGATGAGGCCTCACCAATGTCGAATAGAGGGGAACGATCACGTCCCTCGATCTGCTCGCTATGCCCCTACTTATACATCCCAAAATGCCATTGGCCTTCTTGGCAACAAGGGCACACTGCTGACTCATATCCAGCTTCTCGTCCACTGTCACCCCTAGGTCCTTTTCCGCAGAACTGCTGCCTAGCCATTCGGTCCCTAGTCTGTAGCGGTTCATTGGATTCTTCCGTCCTAAGTGCAGGACCCTGCACTTATCCTTATTGAACCTCATCAGATTTCTTTTGGCCCAATCCTCCAATTTGTCTAGGTCCTTCTGTATCCTATCCCTCCCCTCCAGCGTATCTACCACTCCTCCCAGTTTAGTATCATCCGCAAATTTGCTGAGAGTGCAATCCACACCATCCTCCAGATCATTTATGAAGATATTGAACAAAACCGGCCCCAGGACCGACCCTTGGGGCACTCCACTTGATACCGGCTGCCAACTAGACATGGAGCCATTGATCACTACCCGTTGAGCCCGACACTCTAGCCAGCTTTCTACCCACCTTATAGTGCATTCATCCAGCCCATACTTCCTTAACTTGCTGACAAGAATACTGTGGGAGACCGTGTCAAAAGCTTTGCTAAAGTCAAGAAACAATACATCCACTGCTTTCCCTTCATCCACAGAACCAGTAATCTCATCATAAAAGGCGATTAGATTAGTCAGGCATGACCTTCCCTTGGTGAATCCATGCTGGCTGTTCCTGATCACTTTCCTCTCATGCAAGTGCTTCAGGATTGATTCTTTGAGGACCTGCTCCATGATTTTTCCAGGGACTGAGGTGAGGCTGACTGGCCTGTAGTTCCCAGGATCTTCCTTCTTCCCTTTTTTAAAGATTGGCACTACATTAGCCTTTTTCCAGTCATCCGGGACTTCCCCCGTTCGCCACGAGTTTTCAAAGATAATGGCCAATGGCTCTGCAATCACAGCCGCCAATTCCTTCAGCACTCTCGGATGCAACTCGTCCGGCCCCATGGACTTGTGCACGTCCAGCTTTTCTAAATAGTCCCTAACCACCTCTATCTCCACAGAGGGCTGGCCATCTCTTCCCCATTTTGTGATGCCCAGCGCAGCAGTCTGGGAGCTGACCTTGTTAGTGAAAACAGAGGCAAAAAAAACATTGAGTACATTAGCTTTTTCCACATCCTCTGTCACTAATCACTAATGCAGCTGTTTTGCTGAACCAGCGTCCTGGCTGGGAATGTATCCAGTCAGCTGTGGATAACAAAACCCAGTAACAGAGATGTTAAAGATTTCATACATTTATTTTTTAATGTTGCAGAGTTACTCTTCCTACAAAATCTGTTATGCAGATGTTAGGAAGTAATTATTGCACATAAATCAAAGAAAATTCACATCTTACACAGCCATATATTGGTATGTGTAAGTGGATTAAGCAAAGAAACCAAATATGAATATGAGAAAACCTATAGAGACGTCTGATCATATTCCCATTGCTGGAATTTACACACGTTTTTATATGTAAGAAATAACACATGGCAAGTTACCCAGCTATACTGGATACTAGTGATCCATAAATATGTGGTAAGGACCAATGCCATAAACAAGTTGTCTTTTTTACACAAACAAATATGGCGGGTACTTGTACTCACAATTCTTTGGCTAGATATAAGAAGAGCTAAATTTAACCCCGGCATAAGTGAGTGCAACTTCCATCCACACCAAACGGAGTTTCATCCAGTTAGATAAGGAATTAATGTGGTGGATAGTGACAAAAATTATTATTACAGCATGTATATATGCCGTTCATGCTGAAGGATCTCAAAGCACATTAGAAACCAAATGGACTAGATCATTTACATATTTATGGATAAATGGTACTACTCACAGGAGAGGAGTTCTTCATGGTTCCCTGATATGGCTCTGCTTATAGGAGTTATTTCACTATTACTATTATCATTACGGCTGAAATGCATCGAGCCCTGGGATGGAAGGTAGCAGCTGTTTAACAGCATGCAGTAACAAACCCCAAAAGATCAGCACGGAAAGTGAAACTATAGGAAGAATTAGAGGCAGCTGTGGCAGGGTGCATTCTCCAGAGCACCCCCACATAGCATGGAGTGGCCCTGCAGGCACCTAATCCCCAGTTCCTCCTAATCAGGGGTGAAAGTAAGGTGGTGCAGGATGGTACAGCATACCAGTAATGTCGTTGCGCTTTAATGTCGTTGTCCCTTCCCCCCCACCCCAGCCGCTGATGGCGGGGGGGAGCAAAAGAAGTAGCTGCCCCAGGGCCACGATTTAAAAGGGCCCAGGGATCCAGATGCTGCTGCCAGAGCCCCGGGCCCTTTAAATCCCTGCTGGAGCCCCAGGCGGTACAGGCCAGGCAGTGCCAATGGGCTGGCCAGGGGACCCTGACCCGTCCCTTCTGCCCAAGGCCCCGCCCCTTCTGGGGCGGGGGCAGAGCTGGCCCCGTACGGTTAAGAGCTTAATTTTACTTTCACCCCTGCTCCTAATACAGTGGTTCTCAATCTTTCCAGCCTACTATACCCCTTTCAGGAGTCTGATTCGTCTTGTGTACCCCAAGTTTCACTTCACTTAAAAGCTTCAGCTTCAGCCCTGCGCAGCAGGGCTCGGGCTTTGACATTCTGCCCCAGGTCCCAGTGAATGTAACACCTGCCCTGGCGACCCCACTAAAACGAACTCGCCCACAGTTTGAGAACTGCTGATATAGTATATAGAGCAATATAAACAAGTCATTGTCTGCAGGAAATTTTAGTTTGTACTGGCTTTGCTAGTGCTTTTTACATGGCCTATTGTAAAACTGGGCAAATATCTAGGTGAGTTGATGTATCCCCTGGAAGACTTCTGCATACCCCCAACGGTACACATACCCCTGGTTGAGAACCACTCTCCTAATAAATCCCACAGTCAAGTACTTAAAACAACACTCCCCTTCTGCGCGGGACAAGACAGAGGATGACTAATTTACTGATTCTTTACAAACAGTTTTTGTTGGTCCTCTGGGGGTTCCACAGTCCTCTTTCATAGAGCTATATCTTGCCACTCCCTGGAAAAGGGATCAGTAAAAACCCCTCTGTGGGTTTGTGACCTCCCCACATCCCTCCTCCATGGGGCTGTGCTCTGCTTCAGGCCAGTTTCTCCCAGCTGGCCTCTTTGAATCACACTCATCCAGTTCCACCTGAACTGTCAACAAAGTCTTTCGTACAAACAGAACACAAAACAAAACCTTCCTAACAAAGTCCTTTCCACCCAGGCATTTCTGGTGGGGTGCAGTCTTCCAGCCTTCCGACATGGCTTGGAGACCAGGTCTCACCGCCCAATCCTTTCTCCCTTGGGCTGGGATGGAACAGGAGACAAGCACTCCTTTCCCTTCTACTGTCTTTTTGTTGTGAGCAAAGAGGACAAGAGGCAGCATATATGGGAGAGGTGAGCCTTGCCCCATCCTTCACTACAAGGCTCCTGGTCCTGGACCTTTTAAGGAACAGTAGTGTGGGTTTTCCTGCAAATACTCATTATTTCCCTAGGACCACTTCCTCTCTCCTAGTATCTGCCTCTGCCATTTCCTAGGCCCTCGTGTGCATCAGAACTCCCAAATAGGGCCATGCCATGGAACAGGGATTGGCTGACCCCTAATCCCCATTACCTTTAAGGGGACAGACCACCCTGTTACATCATTCAAACCGTATTTTGGCCAGGACACTGTAGCTAACATCTCTACGCTTCCAAAGAGTGCCAGGAGTGCGACGGGTCACAACATTCATGGTATGTATGATCTGAAAGATGCAGTTTCATTTTGTTGTGCCGAACACAGATAAAATGAGAATATGTCACTCTGTGGGTGAAATTTACTCCAGGACATGGAATACTGTGATTCAGAGAATCAGTCACTGGACTGGTAGCCAGGAGACTTGATTCTGTTCCCAGCTTGCTTCTAACATTAGGAAGTCACTTCATTGCTCCGTGCCTCAGTTTCCCCCTTTATAAAATAGAGATAATGACATATCTTCTTTTTCAAAGCACTTTAACATCCACTGATAACAGCTATATAAGAGCTAAGTATTTTAATAAGGCCGAATACAATACTGAAGCCTACTTCACATGTATCGCAGAAGCACAAGGGAAGGAGGTCCAAGCCTCTCTTGTGATGACTGTCAGTCATTCATAAAATAAATTCTGTATCCGTAATTATGATCCTATAAAATACCATGTCAGTGTTTATGGGCCGATAAAAGGCAATTCCACAGAATCAGCCTTTCAACACTTAAAAATTACAACCCAGCAAAGATGCTTAATATTTCAAGTACAAATTACAGTATAAAACAACAGGGGTGCCACTTTGAGACCCGCTATGAAAGCACTAGGCTTGGGTGCATTTGAGAAGCAATAACATCATTTGTCCAAAAAAGAAGAAGAAGAAGCAGAAGCAGCTTTAACATTTGGGTTGCTAAGGCAGAAACAAACACCACAGACACATTTTTGCCCTTATGGGGATTCATCAAGGTTGTGCTGTGCAGCTGTTGTCTTAGTCAAAGAAAGTATCGGCCCCTGACGAGAAGAAACTGAAACATAATTATGTTATGATGAGCTGAGAATCATGCAAGGAAAAATTGGAAGGCAAAACATGATGGATGATGCTTTGTCAATTGGCAAAGCAGCAAGAGAACCAAGCCGCACAATAGCACCTCTTCTTCAGTCAGTGCTTCCAGTTTGGCTACCAAAATAAAGCACCACTCCATCCGCCACAGAAGTACCACGTCTTTTTGTTATATTATTTAGTCCTGACACAATTATGCCAGGTTTGTAAAGTGGATTATGTAGCCATCATCAGTAAAATGAGAAAAGAATAGATAGGAACTTCTGAAATACAAGGCTGTACAAAGAGATACAAGAGAATTTACAATGTTATCATATGCTTATTTTTATGTATTTTAAAGTTCAAAGATTAGTACCTTTTCCTTTAAGGTATCTTTCAATAACATACTGTGCAGTGAAAAACTCCTGTTTGTACTGTTAGGACTGACATCTTATCAATGTACTAATATGGCTATATGAAACCACACCACAGTAACACAGGAAATACTGTCCCAGAACAGATCTGTTAAGCAGTCTATCCTAATAATGGCGGGGACAGGATTTCCCTTCAAGTGCTTCAGTAGTAACATGGCAATTCACTCTCACAATGTGAGTGAATCATGCAGGACAAACAGGCTAATTATGTAACAGGAAGCTTCTGTTTAGAAACAAATATTGGTAACGACGACGAAAAGGGAAATACTGAAAAAGCATATGACAAAGGAAGGTTGTTAAAATATAGTCTTCAAAATACCCATATGTGCTATGGATAAAGAGAAGCCATTACTGTGCCTCTCGTGCCCAAGTACTGCATATATTTACCTATACTGCAGAGTATAGCAACCTCTGAGGGTAACAGTCCCTGTTTGTCTACATGGAGAAATTGATCGGCTATAAGTATTCCACAATAGCTACTCTGGAATACCTCCCTGTGTGGACACTATTCCAGAATAAAAGTGACTATTCCAAGATAATTACTCCTTCCACAAATCATTTTTATTCTGGAACAGAGTGTCCACATAGGACAGTGATTCTAGAATCACTAAATTATATGGGCATAGTTATTCTGGAACAGCTGGTCAATTCCTGTCAGGGAACCAAGGCTTTGGGGTGGAGTTTCAGCCTTTAGCTTTGAATTGTCTATCTTTGAAGGGTGTGTGCTTCATGTTTTCTGTATGCGCAACGAATGCCTCTGATTCTCAGTAGGAATATTCTTCCGTGGGTTTTAACATTGATTGCTTCTCTCATTAAAACAGCCAGTTCTCAAATTAGAACGATAAGTCGGGGAGGGGGAAAGGGGTCACCTTTCAAACATTAATGAAAAAGATTGAACCATATTCAAACAGTGTATTTTTAAACACAAGATTTTGTTTAACTATGTGTATTTGGGGAGACTTAGGGCCAGATCCTGCTCTCCTTACTCATATAAGTAGTCCTGTTTGAAGTTAGAGGCTATGTCTACATTACAAGCACTATACCAGCAGCGCCGCAGCTATGCTGCTGTAGTGCTTGTAATGCAGACATCGACAAAAGGGGTTTTGCTATCGATAAAGTTAAACCAACTCTCCAAGAGGCAGCAGCTAAGTTGACGGAATAATTCTTCCTGCAACCTAGCTGAGTCTACATCAGGAGTGAGGTCAACTTAACCTCAGTGCTGAGAATGCAATTTTTTTCACAGCTCTCAGCAACATAGCTAGGTTGAGCTAGTTTTTAAGTGTAGACCAAGCCAGTCTTTTATTGCTGGCTTCAATGAGAGCAGGATCGGACCATGGGCAAAAAGAATCCCTTCTCTCCTGCAAATAAGTAGGGACTCTTATGAACATTAATCATTTTCTTTCACATAATGAGATTACTTTGCACTCATATCCAGGGTCTTAAAGTGCTTTAAAGATTAAGTATTATTATTCCCATTGGAACACAGACAGAGAAACACAGAGAAAGTGACTTGCCTAAACTCGGTCAGCAAGTCAATGGAAGAGTCTGGAAATAGGTTTTCTGGGTCTCAGGTCTTTGCTCTAAACCCTCCTTCTAAAGTAAAACTAACTTTGAATTGGTGCATGGGCCCAAAGGACAGCAGGCCAATGCAGAGCTAGTCTTTGAGGCCATCATTAAGTATGAACTTGATCAACAGGGAGATTATAATCTATTTATTTTTTCTCAACCCAGTGTGTATGGCACCAACCCTATGTTTTTAATGAATATGGCAAGGAGTTAATATACATATATTAGGGTCAAAGAAAAGCAGCTCATCTCAATCCCCTTGCCTCTCTCTGTACATGTCTTTCTTATCCTGTAATACCAAGAGGCAAGCTAAAGGAGAAAGCACAAAAGAAGTAAAGCCTGGTGACTAAACTCTGGATAGGGAGGAATAAAGAATTGGCCAAAGAGAGTGGCAAAACTAAAACAATTATTGCAAATTGTTTGCAGTTGCTACTTTGTCTTCTTTGCTTTTCTCTTGCATTTTAATTTTTCTTCATCGTCTTCTTGTTCCCCATGTGCTCTCTTGGCTTACATTTTCTGTTGCTCTTTCCATCTGCTCTCTGTGTATTGTAACCTATGGCATCTTTATAGTTAATTCTTTCATATCCAGATATTTCTTAGTTATGTTCTAATTCTGCTTCCCGAGATCCAATTTTCATCAATCATCATCAGTGAAGCTGGCTGTTTTATGATCCTATTCAGCGAATTGCAAATGGTTTAGCAAAATCTCCAATTAAATCCACTTCGCAAATCAGACTACTCTTTTGCAATTAACAAGGATATGACAGTCAACTGGAACAGAAGGATCTTATAAAATCTCTTTACCTGCGCATGCTAAAAGGAAATAATCCATTAAAAAGTCATTCTGTGACTGGAAGTCTAATGGCAAAGAGAAACTTATGCCCATCTCTGCCACAGTGTCACTTTCCCTGCCCTCCATGCCTCCCTTCCTCCATTATCCTGCTCTCCCTCCTGCTAATGTCTTTCAGACCTTCCGTCTCCTCCCCCCCATTATCCATTCCTCATTTATATGTGATGTTTTTCTCTCTCCAGTGCTGGATTCTTTTTCTGTCATTTGCCCTATTTTAGGCCAAATCTGTCTCTGTGTACTCACATATGTAAAACTGGAGTCAATGGGACTGCTTACTTCCTGATAGCAAGCAGGGTTTGACCCTTCTTACACTAAACAACTTTTCTGGATGCACCTCGTAAATCCGAGCTGTTATCAAGTTAGTGTAAAGATATAAACGAGCCTAGTTCTATTTTTATGAGGAATTTGATTATATATATTTATATATTTCCAAATTATGCCTCACTCCTTAGACTAGAGAAAGCAAACGATGTTACCATCTGGCAATCACGGCACTCTCACAGCTCCCTTTGTTTTCTCACTGGAGACTAGCCTGCAATAATTGCTGAGCTGGACCCTTACATGTTGTGTTGATCGCAAACAGGTGGATCCCTCACTCCCAATCCATCCAATTTTCCCAGGAATAATTTTCTTATTTAGGACTCAGAAGTCATGAGGAATATCAGACAGACAGTCAGATGCTTCTTTTAATTTCTACAGTTACATCACAAGACAGAAGGTGTGTCTGCAAAAGGGAATTATCCCCAAATGCCCCCGGAGGGCCTGATCCTACATTCCTGGCACACCCAGAGTTCCCAGTGAAGTAGTGGGAATTTGGGAGCATGCAGGGAATGTAGGATTGGGCCCATAGTGTTGTTGAACTAAATGTCAACTGATCAGATGGTAGCCGTATATATAATAATAATTTACACTTAATGCACCTTGTAACCCAAAGGATCACAAAGTGTTTTATATACATAAAATTGGTTCACCCACCAGTGAAGTGAAATGCAACAGCTGCTTAACAACACACAGCAACACTTGTAGAGTAGTTGAGCTAAGAAATCATATGCTATTTGAACATACTGTTCTCAGGCTCTGAGAAGGCCCCCGCCTCACCTGGAATCCTGCTCATTATAAATGTCCCTGGATGGATTTCCATACATTAGCATTTCTGGAATTATATAATTTTGCCTTTGCTGTTTGTAATGAACAAACTCCTTGAAGGGGTTTAATATAAATGACAATAAGATAAAAATGTGCTTTTGATTTCCTCTTTAATATGTATATGTTTTGGCTGAGAGATTTCTGTACTAGTCGTTGATTATATTTTTCTTTCATTTCCTCAGCCTTTGTTCCCAGTTTGGGATTTATTTGGGCATGTTGCCTAGTTTTTAAAATGTATTTTTATAGCTGCTTTTTCTTAAGATGCCAGGAAGCTCTTGGACATCCTTAGGCATCCAGAAATTAAAGCTTAAATGATGAAGCATAAAAGGCCTGACTCTGCACTCTTGAGGTAGGCAATACACAAAGTACTTGATAAATGCTAAGTAGGGAGTTTTGCTAGCATTAGAACTGAAGGATCAAGCTCTTAAATTCAGTACCTGGACATTTGCCTTTAAACCCAGGAGATGATTTTCACTCAAGAGAAATTAGTTTTGACAGTTTCCCTAAGCATTTGTTATGTACCATAAAGCAGGTTATAATTACAGATGAGCCAACCAGGTGGTGTTGGGATACTGATCTGGACTCTGGGCAATATTCAGGCTTTTGGGTTTGGACTGAGTGGCTCCGAAAGTGTTGGGAGCGTTCGGCCCCAAATGGTAGAAATCTCACAAGAGCAGCTGCACATCTGAACCAGCACAACAAACTGGGCTGCTTCTAGTTTGGGACCAGACTAGAACCAGAACCACGGGGATGGGATCAAAGCTGGGGAAATGTAAAAGGGCATTAGATTCATTCTCTCATTTCTCTCCAGATTGTAGCTCTTTCAAGTTTCCAGTGCACCTAACGTCTGTCTGCCTGTCCAAGCCAAACCCATAGCTCTGGTATTAGAGCCCCCATTTCTAGCTACGGAGCCCGATTCTCGGCTAGCAGTAATGGAGGACCTGGCTAACTGGTCTGAAAAGCTTCCCACGGGATTTGCTCCTGGGCCAGTTGCTGCTAGGATGCTCTTATTCTGAAGAGGGAGACCGTGGCGTGATGCTTGGCCATTTGTGCCACCTGAGACCAGGGAGGCGAGCAATCCACCGTGCGCGGGGATCGCCTCTTCCAGGGGGTTGCCCCGGGCTTGCCTAGAAATGAGGCTCGTTATTATTGATTTATTATTGAGTGAACGCCTCGCTGGAGGAGACACCGGCTGCCCTGCCGTCTGGACCAACGACAGGACTCAGAGCCCTGCTTGCGCCCTCGGGGAGATCCTGAGCTGAGGACCTGGGTCGGGGTCCCCGTTTGGACCCTGGGGCCGGGCTGCTGCGGGTCCCGGCCTGGCCACACGTGCAGCGGGCAGAGCGACCTGCCCCGAGCCAGGAGCCTCGCCGTGCCCCGCCGGCTCCTGCCGCTGCGGCGGCTCCACCCTCCTCCCGCTGGAGCTGGCCCCCGCGCGCCTGCCCTCCTGGGCCGCTGCCCGCAGGGCTTTGCTCGGCTCCGCTCTCGCTCTCGGATTAACTCGCCGGCGGAACCGCCGCTGATGTGCGAAGGCAGCGGGGCGCCGGCGCGGAGCCCGCCCGCCCGCCGCTCCCGGGGCCACGGCGTGCAGGGGCAGCTGCGAGCACGCCGCGCCGTTCCGCCCCGGGTAAGGTCCCTCCACGCCGCTCCCTCGCCATTCACGTGCCGGCAGCCCGGAGCGTGCCACGAATCCTGGCCGCCTTGGAAGCCGGGGGTGTCTGTTGCATTTGAAACCCAGGGGGATTTTTTTTTATTATTATTTTTTTTTTTGCCTTGGCTCTGGTTGGCGTTGGGGCAGATGACAGGTCTCTTGGGTTCTGCCTCTGCCCGGTCTCGCTACTAGAGAGAAGCAGCTGGGGAAGTTGTGTTGTTTTCACTCGAGATGACTTTGCAGCGGGGAGCCGAGGGGAGAGCCCCACTTTCTCTCCCTGCCCCCCCCCCCGCCCCATGCCCCTTCACAGCAAGTGACAGGAAGGAAGTAAAGTTTGCAAGCAACCTGCAGCAACAGTAACTTTCTCCACAAGTCTCCCAGTGCCACACAGCTGCCTGTGCTCAAGGTGCCTTTGATGTGTGTGCAGCAGCTTCTGGAAAGTGGACTGCAGCCTTCCCTTCCCCACCACCTCCCCTCCCACCACCACCTCAGCCCACACATGCGATTTGTTTAAGAAAAGTGATGAAATGAACAAGAAGTGATGAATTACAGGCGAGTTTCCCTAAAGAGAGATTGGAACAAGGAGCTTGGGGGAGCGGATCGCAGCCAGCACAGAAGCTTGCAAGGGGAAGAGATCTGTGTTGCCCTTTTTTTGCAACAGAAAGGAATTGATCTGGGGCTGGGGGCGCTGAATGTTTGGCTGGGTGTTAATGTATCTTAGCGGCGTTATGCAAAAGGCTCTATATGCTTGTATTTGATTTGCAATGCCGGCGTCTCTCTGGGATGCAAACCCTTGCACAGGATGAAAACAGGTTTGCTGCGAATCCTCCTATATGTTTTCCTTTTCAGATGTCAGAAAAGAGCATAATAACCACACAGTGCCACCAGGCACCTCATTACTGCGCACCCTTCGCCGTTCTTTGGAGATGTTAACAGAGATGAATCTTTTATGCAGCTGTCTCCTTGTATCCATAGCGGTGCTTTACAATTTGCACTTGATTGCAGCTCAATATGCTTTTTAAAAGCCGTTTCCCAAAGCGATGTAAAATAAACACAGATGGGAGAAGGGGAAAAAAGCAGTAAGGAAGCAGTGTGGTTGGGTTGTTATCTCCCCTCTCTCTCCTAATGTGATCATTTGCTCTAAAAAAAAAAAAGAAAGAAAAGTGGGTCTTCAGTCTCAGAGGAGTTGCAAGAAGCGGATGAGATTGAGGACCGTTTTGTGGATCTTTGGTGGGGTGGGAGAAACATTTCCATCAGTGTCAGTTGCCTTATTGACTTTCTTGAATGTGTGTACTTAGTAAACCCTTCTGCCAATATCTCTCCTGCTCCTCTTTAAAGTATGTCCTGTTTCTTCCAACACCTTATAGGTCAGTCTTCTAGAATGCCCGAGGAAAATTCCCCAAGACGGAGTCCTCAGAATATCCCTTATCAGGACCTTCCTCATATGGTCAATACAGATGGACAATATCTTTTCTGCAGATATTGGAAACCAGCCACAACTCCAAGGTGAGCACTTTCAAATGATGCATTTGTTCTCAATAAATAAGCCTCCATTAATGTAACTTTATAATTATTTATAGATTATACAGCATCATAGGTGTTCGTGGTGCTTTACAGAACCAATAAAAAGGCATATCCCTGCCCCAGAGCGCTTCCAATGTAAAGATTAGATCCTATAACTCCTCAGTCTCCCGAGCAGGCTTTACTACTTGCATAAATGAGGACTACTTACTTGAGTAATGTTTTGTGAGATTTGTATTTACTTTCATTTCATGCTCAGTTGAACAGGGTGACATTTCAGTCGCCTTGGAAATATCATCCATATGATGCATTACAGCAATAGAGATATTTTTAAACAGATATCCCCAACTTTCAGAGATGTGTGACATACACAGGCTTTCGTTGCCCAGCCTTTGTCATTATTTTTAGTGTTAAATCAAACATTAGAGGTCTCATTCAGCTGTAATAGTGGTGCTATAAATCCCAGTGCAATGACAGGTTTTTACACACTATATGTAATTTACTTCTTACTAAATTTAGAGTTGGAAAATTACTTGGATGGATCTTCCACTTTAAATTGGCTGTGGTTTCAAAGCTGAACTCGGTGATGGAACGTGGACAAATAATCAGATAAAGAAATTTAAGTAATCTCTTATTTATTCATAGTCCTTTACTGTAATGGCTTCTGAGTTAGGTTATGTGCTTTTAGAAAGCATGAATTTGGTAGTGTGGTAGAAAATTGCCTGTGTATTTCTCTACTTATTTATGGTCTCACTTCTACCTGCCAGTCACAGTTATAAGATGCTGGCTTCATGTGTATGAATGCTAGCACTAGCTATACACATCGCTACATATGAAAATGCATCTGTTCTCCTATTGTTTGTCTTTTCTGCAGTCAAACGGGATAAGCTCTGTTTATTTTTACATTGCAGGGATAAAGATTTGTGGGAAATGGCTGCCCAAGGAATAGTGGGAAGTTAAACTTTTCTGCCCCAGCTGTCCAAATCCTTTGTCACGTGTCTGTTTCAGGATCAATCAGTGGGTCTTGCTGAGTAGTAGAAATGTGGCTGAGGTTACCTAGCCTTCTGCTTCAGCTCCCATAACCATTACCAAGCCAGACAGGAGTTATGTGGATGACACAAGTACTCCTGAAGTGCACATGTGGGAAAACCCAGTTTGCTGTCCTTGAAGCAACATCCACTGTTATCCTATCACCGGACAGGTGAACTTTTGGGGCCTGATCCAAAGCCCATTAAAGTCAGTCCCATTCATGTCAACAGTTTTAGGATCAAGCTATAGCACAACTGTCTTAGCTTATAATTACCTGGTCCAGGCAGCAACTCAAGCAGTTATTTCTAACCCCAGTGTGTCTTCCAAAAACCAGAAGGAAACTTTTTGGCATTGGTTTGTATATAGTTCTGGCACCAGCCTCAAGATTTCCTCTACAGAACAAATTCAGTAGCAAAACAAGCTTCTTCTGTGAAACCAGCCTGTCACGTATTATAATGCTAATTAATCATTAACTGCCCACAGTGTTCTTCACTCAGTTGTGGAACTGCATTCTCTTTTCATGTTTAATTTCTTAGAAAATTAGTGGGGAGCAGATGAGTCTTTGATCAAGAAATGAAAGGATGATGAAGTAGAAGTTAAAACTTGGTGTTTAATTCCTCGCACTAGCTCATCTTTTCAGGGCTCTGCACACCAAGCAGTTAATTGAGAGTGAGGTTGCCCTAGTTTTGTGACAACAAAGTAAACAGGATCAGTGCTGCTCATTTACAAGTGGTTCTTACGTGTGTGTGGGGGGGATGTTTATTTTTAGCTTTGCTTTGTTGTATGAGAGAGTGTGTAAGTAACTGAATAACAATTTAGTACCTAGATCCTACAGTCATGAATGCTCTTGAAATGTTTAGATCGAAAGAACAACAGAAAATACATTTATCTCTCTCTTCAAAAGTATCCAAGAGTTTTTCTCTTTTATATGCTGAAGCTCAGTCACTTTCATCCAACTTTAAACATTCAATGAAAATGAGATCAGGAGACCACAGGGAAGGTTTACAGGCCCGTTATGAATGCATTCTGTTTCAAATATTGATGAGGGCAACTATTGCAATTATTATTTTAGCTACAATAAATGCAGTGTTATTCAACTGCTGACTTGCTTTGGGAACCTTAATATTAACATGTGCTGCTGTAATGCTCAAACAGGACCTTTCATTGATCAAATCCCAGCTAAGGGCTTTAGATAGCTGCAGGTGTCCAAAGGTTAGCGTTGACTTGCGTTCCACTGGTAGAGAATGTATTACCCTTGGCCCCTTCCTAGGGGAAAGAAACAGGAAATTTGCCAAAGGTAAAATAAAATTAAATCCACTAGCCTGGGGCCATGCTCTAAATATGGCTAAATACCCCTGAGAACAGGGTCAGGTGACAGCTACTACTCCTTCCAAAGTGCCCATCTTTTACTCCTAGGAAATAGGCATGTTAAGATGGGTAACAGCTGCAGTGGACTAAAGGGCTGCAGCTTTGTGTCAAATGATTTGTCAGGAAAATGGGGCGTTTATAGGATCTCTTGCTTTGTGGATAGAAATATATAAGGCCTGGTCCTGTATGGCGCTGAGCATCCACAGATCCCCTTGGCCCATACTTGTGCACAGGGAATCTTTGGTACAAATGAATGTAGGGAACCACAAAGGCCAAGGATATAGAGAGTGAACCCCCATCCCCACTGAGAGATCCTCAGCCAGGATTTCTGGCTGTTGTTTTGTTGAGAAGAAAGATTTAGGGAGTTACCTCATATGAAGCAAAGGCACTCTGGTGCCACAGTGATGGGTATGGGATAGATAGATTAGATAAAAATAGGGCTAGGGAAGGGAGGTGGTGGTCTTTTCCTCTCACTCCTTTAGGGTGGGATGTTATTCCCAATGTGGGAGCCTTGGAGTGGGTGTTTTGTTCTACTCAGCCTTCTTTGCAGACAGCAAGGCAGGTGCATTTGGGTAACACCTGTAAGTTGTTCAACTTGTTGAACCTGTTTTATTGTAAATGAAGCTTTTGCATTGAAAGTGTAATTCAGAGGCCAAATTAACACCTAAGGAAATAAGGGGGAAAGGGTAGGGACATGCTAGTGTGGAATCCAATGACTGACTCATTCATCATAAAAAGAAAAGGAGGACTTGTGGCACCTTAGAGACTAACCAATTTATTTGAGCATAAGCTTTCGTGAGCTACAGCTCATTTCATCGGATGCATTCCAACGAAAGCTTATGCTCAAATAAATTGGTTAGTCTCTAAGGTGCCACAAGTACTCCTTTTCTTTTTTGCGAATACAGACTAACACGGCTGCTACTCTGAAATCATTCATCATAGTGATGCAATAGGCATATCTTGTATAGCATGACAATGGTTAACTCTTTTGCATCAGGTGCTAACCAGCGCATTGAAAGCTATAACTGCACTGTGGCAGAGCACGTTCAGGACAGTTCAGCAGTGTTTGGAGTATCAGCTAGTCATTAATACCAGGACAGATTCACTTCTGCCTACACGCAGGACATCGTGCAACTAAGGGAATCCTATCTTAGGCCTTGTCTACGCTATGGGCTAAATCGGCACTGCTGCGATTGTTGCAGCGGGCGTCGATTTAGCAGGTCTGGTGCAGACACAGTAAGTCAAGGGGAGAGCACTCTCCCGTAGACTTAATTAATCCATCTCAGTGAGAGACCGAAGCTGTGTCAATGGGAGAGCGTCTCCCGTAGACATAGCGCAGCACAGACACCGTAATTTACGTAGCTTAAGCAGCGTAACTCAGATTGACTTACACCACTAGTGTAGACAAAGCCTTAGTTAAAAAGTAGTGCTTACAGTAAAAAAAACCATAGCATTAAGTCCCCGACTGGCTGTTTGAATAGAAATGAAGGCAAGGAGTTAAGAAACCCATGTTCTGTGCCCAGCATTCACAGATGCGTGGGCTTGAGCTAGTCCTATAAGCTGACACTTTGAAAAGCATCCACAGCAGAGGTGGGCAACCGCAGCCACCGGGAGCTGCCGGGGGCTGTGCCTGCGGACAGTCAACGTCAGCAAAATGTCTCGCGGCCCACAACCAGATTACCCTGATGGGCCACATGCGGCCCGTGGGCTGCAGGTTGCCCACCACTGAGCCACAGGTTTTGGACGCCATCATGTTTCTGTGGACAAACTTGAGACAATTTGGGCTTTCAGAGTGCCTATAGTTCCCATCGACTTCAGATGGAGGTAAGTGTGCTCAGCACGTCTAAAAAAAATCAACTCCTGTGCTTGTCAGGTCAGGCACCCCAAGCCTGAGACACCCAATGTCAGAGGACACTTTTGAAAATGTGGATCTTGTACTTCTCAGTGCCTCAGGCTATGTCTACATTTAAACGGCTGTAGCTGCACTGCTGTCATGTTTCAACATAAACTCTCATTACATGGGAGAGGTTCCTCCGTCACTGTAGGTAATCCAGCTGCCTGAGAGGCAGAAGCTAGGTGGATGGAAGAATTCTTCTGTCGACTTAGTGCTGCCTGCACCCGGGGTTAGGTCAGCTTAACTATCTAACTCAGGAGTGTGCATTTTTCACACCCTGCAGTGATGTAGCTGGGTCCACTTAACTTTTTAGTGTAGACCTGGCCTCAGCTTCCACATCAGTAGAATGGAAATAATAATCTGTCTAGCTATCTAGTTGCTTATATGGCCCACATGAAGCTTATCCACCTTTGTGAAGTGCCTTCCAATCTACAGCTGAAAAGAGTTAAATTACTATTAAAAATAACATTTTAGAAATACAACAAAACTATTTTTGCATTTAATGTTTCTAGAGCCTTTATCCTTTGTAAAATCCCTTTAATTCTTTCCAGTTTAACAGCACCAAAGGACCAACCGAATGTTAAAAATAAATCCCTCTCCCTCTTGGGCCTTGCCCCTGTGGTGTAGAAATCCAAGCAGGTTTTATTTTGAATGGAGCCTTAAATCATTACATATTGCTTGCTGATTTTGGCAGTTCATTACCAGAATTTCTATAGCATGTCCAGAGAAACAACACAGCTCACAGCAAGGCCAAGTAATACGGTTTAATGAAACTTTCAGGCACTTACAAAATGAATAAGTAAGCAACTAACCAGAGGGGGGGGGGAAATAAAAGGAAGAATGTGACAGGGTGTATAGACCCCGAGGGTGCATAAAAATCAATTATTTTTTTAATCAGATTTTTTTTATTTAAGTCGGATTTTTTTGATAAAATGCTTTTTGAGGAAAAAATCTATCTAAAGATAGTTTTAATTAAGATACATTATAGCTCAAAGATATCTCAACATGGAATAGGGATTATAAATTCTAATTCTATAGTATGAGACAATGTATTCATGTAAATTTAAGAAAAGTTTTGTAAATGAGTTCCAATAGTTCATGGATTAGGCACCCAATTTTATGGGGTTCTAGGGACTTCTGTATAGATTATTTAGGTTAATCTTTCTATCTACCCAATGGGACTCAGTGCTCAGTCTAGAAGATACCATCAGAGATGCTTAGTTTTGCAATTCTCAAACTGTGGATTTGTGTCTCCAGAGATAACATGCTTGTTAACAGCAAAAATGGTTGTGGTTTTTTTAAAAAAGGTTTGTTTTTAACTAAAATAGTTAAATGAAATATTTTTTTAAAAGAACAATTTTAACAAAAAGAAACCTGATTTTAAAAAACTTGAATGTTTAAATTCAAAAATTCGTATGCTTGTTTTGTTAAAATATTCTGTGTTTGCTGTTGAAGAAAAAAATCCAGAATACAGAACGTTGTTGTTTTAGTTAAATAAAACCATTTACATGTCTGTCTGGTGATGTTCTCCTCCTAATACAGCATGGCAAGAAAATCCTCCAAATATTAATGATTAACCTGTTGAATTGGAGATAGTTCACCTCCCAATGACTTCATAAATATCTGCTTCAATTACCTTTGGTCAATGATATAACCAAACAATAATTGATTTTCTGATATAGCTGTAAAACTAAGTTTTCAAAATAAATCACTTTAAAAATGTATAGTATATACACCTTCTAAAAATGAAACCTACATCTATCTCAGAGTTGTGAAGAATATGTATTAAGGTTATAACAACCAACAAGAATGTACTTTTATGTAGAAAACCATGATTAAATCAAGTCTTCCTGACTAGTGATTTAAATCATGATTTAAATCAAATCCACCCTGATGGACCCCCACACTGATGAGGAAGGTGCAGGGAAAGCTTCTTGTGTGGTGATAGCCCGGCCTCTCCAGCCTTTTCAATCATGTACTGGTTATTTCCAAATTCGCACTGTGTTCGCCATGCCCTTTGTACTGTACAATTTTCTAATGATGCTGTTTGAGCTGTATGGGGTGGAGGCGACCTTTCGGAGGTTAATGGATCAGATGCTCCTTCCACATGGGCGATAAGCAGGACCATCCTTACCCATACTCAAAGCACACAGCTGCGTAGGGCACCAGGACACCAAATTTCATGGTGCCCTGCGCAGCTGCATGCTGCTCCGGCTCTTCCCTAGGCCCCGGCCCCGGCCCCTGTTCTTCACCAGCCCCGCCTCTTCCCGCCCCTGCTCTGGCCCAGCCCTGCCCCCACTCCTCTGAGGACTCCAGAAGTGGTCAGGCCTGCACTCACCGATAAGTAGAGCGACCTGGCCCCAGCCTGCTCCGCTCCCCTGGCTCCCAGCCGCCCCGCCGGTGAGTGCTGGGGGGCGGGTACCCCCTCCCCCCAAGCCTGGGAGCCAGGGGAGCAGAGCAGCCTGGAGCCCCAGGCCTCCGTGGGCGGGAGCTGGGGGGGCTGTGTAGGGCCCCAGGCCTCCGTGGGGTACAGGGCTGACCACTTCCTGTGGGAAGTTGAGTGACCCGGCCCAGGCTGCTCCGCTCCCCTGGCTCCCAGGCTTCGGGGGAGAGGGGAACCGCCCCCCAGCACTCGCCGGTGGTGTGGCTGGGAGCCAGGGGAGCAGAGCAGGCTGGGCCCAAGTCACTGCACTTCCCGCAGGAAGTGGCCAGCTCTCTCCCTCCCTCCCCCTCACGGAGGCCTGGGGCCAGCCCCCCCTGCTCCCACTCTTGGAGGCCTGGGGCCCCACACAGCCCCTCCCGGGGGGCTGTGTAGGGCACCAAAATAGCTAGGGACAGCCCTGGCGGTAAGCTGCAGCTTATTTGGACGACGTAGTCATATATAGCCCAGACCTCCACCATGTTACTCCAGCACTGCAGTAGATTGCCTGATCACTAATCCGGTTAAGAGCAAATCTGGAAATAAAATAACCAGGTACCTGGGCTGTACGGTGGGAGGCACACACACTTGTGGACAGGGTGCAGGCTTTGACCAACTACTCGATACCCACACCTAAAAAGCAAGTTAGACAATTTTCAGGGTTGGCTGGATACTCCAGATGCTTTGTCCCTAATTTTGCCACCGTTGCAGCCCCACATACATCCGTGACAAGAGACAAGAAACCACAGAAAGTGCAGTTGTTAGAAAATTGTGATGCAACCTTTAAAATGTTGAAAGAGACGTTGGTCATGATCCCGCGCTCTTCAACCCAGACTTCTCGAAGGAAGAATCATGAGAATCATACATTGGAACCTCTACAGCCGTACCAGTTCCAGGTGCCTCGTCAGCCAGGCACAGTTCTAGTAATGCCAGTTTCTTTTCTCGGAGCACGGACGCTACAATGCACAAGGAAGGCAAACCCACCCGAGAAGGCAACACACCTGTGTCGTTTTTGGGGGGAGGGTATGTGACAGGGTGCCTCGCCATGCTAATGAGGCAGGCGCCAGAAAGGCTGGGGGGTTGCGGGGGCAATAGTCCTGCCTCTCCAGCCCTGTCAATCACTTACAGTAGGGAGCAGACCTTTAAAAAGGAGGAGACTGCAAGTCATCTAGGCTGGGGAGAGATCTCCCTGAGTAGGCAATGGGAGGAGCAACACCTGAAGCCACAGGGGGAACTCCGATCCAGGAGATTGCCACCCAGAGCCCTACAGGGAATGCCGCAAACTCCCAGGGTACAGTCTGTGACAGGGAGCAGGATTCACCTATCTGGCCAGAAGGGCTCCTAGAAAACCGCTACGCAGACAGTTCTGAAGTCAGAAGGTACTGCTGACCTTTTCCCCTTTGAGGAAGAAGTTATACTCTGGTGTGTTGGAATATTTATTTTCCTTTTGATCCCCCACTGGAAGGGACATAAGAAGGCCTGCAAAGGGCGGGGTCTGCCTTGCTAAGACTAAAAAGCAGGGCCTCAATGTAAGCCACTCAGTGTAGCTAACTAGGCATAGCCAGGGTCTCCCACATCTGGGAGAAAAACCTAAGGGGCCTCATGTACAAACAGATTCCTCATTTTTACAATGGCAGAGTTTGTTCTTAGAAGTCAGGTAAAAACCAACTAGGCACCTTTGTTTTGTTCTTTGCTTCTTAAAGGAGGTGGTGGCCTGACTGCTAAAGACGTCCAAACTGGTCACTTTTCAAAGAAGCTAATTCCCGTCATTCACTTTGGGGAAGGGTTTTGTTTCTACAGATGGGGTGGGAGAAACTTTACTAAGCTGAAGTATGTGAGGGCCAAATTCATCCCTGGTGTAAGCTGACAGATGTCAATACAGTTGCACCTGAGATGAACTCAGCTCACTTTACTGTACATCAGTGGTTTTCAGCCTGTGGTCTGCGGACCCCTGGGGTTCTGCAGACTATAGCAAAGATTTCCAATGAGGTCCACACCTCCATTTGAAATTTGTATGGGCCCACAAATGAAAAACAGCTGAAAACCACTGTCATACATCATCTGCAGCACATAGAGGAAGTAACATATTTTTGCTTAAAGATTAACACTGTCAAATCAATACTCAGCGCTTTATGTACTATAAAAAGAAAAGGAGTACTTGTGGCACCTTAGAGACTAACAAAATTATTTAAGCATCAGCTTTCGTGAGCTACAGCTCACTTCATCGGATGCATTCCAACGAAAGCTTATGCTCAAATAAATTGGTTAGTCTCTAAGGTGCCACAAGTCTTCCTTTTCTTTTTTGCGAATACAGACTAACACGGCTGCTACTCTGAAACCTGTCATTATGTACTATAGTGTGTTGTTGCCTGCATTTCTAAATACTCCCTCTTCTATATTGCAATCATTTATGTTTCTCCTTAGTGCTAATGCTTTCTTTGCACCGTGATGAATTATCTTAACTGGAAATGGAACATCCTTTTATGGTTATTTTTTTCTTTTTTCATTTCCAAGGGAAAATAACCAGCTTCAAATATGAGGGACCCTTTGACAGCCAGAAGGGCTGCTTCTGTTCTTGCTGTAGATGTTTCCAACAGCCTTCATTAGTAGGATGATTTTTTTACCAGTTACCACAAGAATATTCCACATAAACAAATCTGTCTTTGTTTTGCAATGGGACCCAAGAAAAAAGGCAAACAAGCTGCTTCATGAATAGCAGCTATTATTATCCTGCCTGTGTCTTTGGGACACCTGCACCAGTAGGGTCAGTTTCTGAGCCCAGGTGTGCAACACTCTTGAATGCAAAATGAAAGCAGTGTACCACTGTGGATACCTGTATGAGAGCAGGAGCTGCTTTTAGGAGCGCCCCACGATGAATCCCATAGATATGGGATTCCAAGCTGGCCCTTAGGCAATTGAAATGACAGCAGAATTATCTGAGCTATCCAGGTGCCTCCAGCCTGACACATTCTTGGACTCGTGCTCCCCAGCCATGTGAAGATTGATAGGGGAGGAAGGATGAGAAGGGAAGAAGGATGATTGTGTAGTTGATTTGCAGGACACGGATTCAGGAGACTTGAGTTCTGTTCCTGGTTCTGTCACTGACTTAGGTTAAATCTTTCTCCCCGCACTCATGCAAATAGTGCATTTCACATTACAGGGATTACTAGTGTGGGAGTAGGCTTTGACTCTGAGGGTATAGTCTACACTGCCAAAAAAAAAAAAAAGGTGTGTTCTTAACTTGGGCTGAACTAGTAGTGAAGATGTGGTTACTGGGGTTATCGGCCTGAGTTCAAGCTTAAGCTTATAGCAGCCTGGGGTTGATCTCAAGCTGCATAGCCAAATTGCTGTGTCTTCACTGCTATTTTAGCATGGGTTAGCTAACCCAATTTAAGACTACATTTTTTTTTTTGCCATGTAGAACATATCCATAAGCCTTATCTACGTGCTAAAGTTGCAATGCTTTAACTATACCGTATGCAAATGGCACAATCCCCCGCCCCCACTGTGGACACAGTTACACCAGTATAAATGTGCTTATACTATTATAGCTTATTCCTGTACAGGAAAGGTAATAAGGCACCTTTATAGCAGGATAACTGCATCCACATTCGGGCTTGTACTGATATAACTATATCAGTAAAAAAATCACACACTCTCAAGTGACACAGTTATAATGGTACAAAAGCTGCTCTACAGCAGGCCTTACTGTGCGACCACCCAGTCCCTTAGCACCTGATCCTGCACTCCCTTATTGGTGCAGGGCATCCCAGTGAAATCAATGGAACTGTTATTATTATTGTTAGAAGTTGCTGGTATTGCTCACAAAAATAACATTTATTGTATTATGACCCTTCTAGACCAAGTAGTCCCATGCGGCATGAGTACTCCCACTGAAACCAAAGAGACTCCTTACTTAATGTAAGTCTGGGGAACCAGGTTTTTAGCTCTTCAAGCAGGGACTTGTCTTCATACATATTTGTACAACAACTAGCATAGTGACTGGGGTCTCTGGACACTACCATAAAAAAAGATGATGAAGGAACAAAGCCTCAGAAGCTGAAAAGACAAAACAGTCAACATACAAATAATGCGGTCAAAACAGTGATTGGCTGTGTCTTAACACAGTGTTTGATATTGGGGCTAATTTCTGGGGCAAATTTTTTGCAAGGACCTTTCATGATCAATGGTTTGCAGGACTGGGCCCTTACTCTCTCTGCACCTTAGTTTCCTCATCTATAAAATAGGTGTAATAAGCCTTAGTGGTGTTGTAAGGTTAAATTAATTATTTGTAAAGTGAGCTGATGTCCTTAGACGGAAGGACTGCACCCTCAGCAAGTTTGCAGATGACACTAAACTGGGAGGCGTGGTAGATACGCTGGAGGGTAGGGATAGGATACAGAGGGACCTAGACAAATTAGAGGATTTGGCCAAAAGAAATCTGATGAGGTTCAACAAGGACAAGTGCAGAGTCCTGCACTTAGGATGGAAGAATCCCCAGACTAGGGACCGAGTGGCTAGGCAGCAGTTGTGCAGAAAAGGACCTAGGGGTTACGGTGGACGAGAAGCTGGATATGAGTCAACAGTGTGCCCTTGTTGCCAAGAAGGCTAATGGCATTTTGGGCTGTATAAGTAGGAGCAGTGCCAGCAGATTGAGGGACGTGATCGTTCCCCTCTATTCGGCATTGGTGAGGCCTCATCTGGAGTACTGTGTCCAGTTTTGGCCCCACACTACAAGAAGGATGTGGAAAAATTGGAAGGAGTCCAGCGGAGGGCAACAAAAATGATTAGGGGGCTGGAGCACATGATTTATGAGGAGAGGCTGCGGGAACTGGGATTATTTAGTCTGCAGAAGAGAAGAATGAGGGGGATTTGATAGCTGCTTTCAGCTACCTGAAAGGGGGTTCCAAAGAGAATGGATCTAGATTGTTCTCAGTGGTACCAGACGACAGAACAAGGAGTAATGGTCTCAAGTTGTAGTAGGGAAGGTTTAGGTTGGATATTAGGAAAAGCTTTTTCACAAGGAGGGTGGTGAAGCACTGGAATGGGTTACCTAGAGAGGTGGTGGAATCTCCTTCCTTAGAGGTTTTTAAGGTCAGGCTTGACAAAGCCCTGGCTGGGATGATTTAGTTGGGGATTGGTCCTGCTTTGAGCAGGGGGTTGGACTAGATGACCTCCTGAGGTCCCATCCAACTCTGATATTCTATGATTCTGTGAAGGTTCTGTAGAAGAAGGGGAAAATATTACTCAGCATTCTCTGAAGGTGTCTTGTTCCTGATGTCCTGGGGACATTCTTGAAGTCTGCCCAGTGATTCAAGGTGTGTACTCTACCTTTCAACTAGGGGCCTGTCTACATTTGCAGCAGTGCAGCTGCACCGCTGTAGCGCTTAGTGAAGATGCTGTCTATGTCAATGGGAGAGCTTTTCCTGTCAGCAAAGTTAATTCACCTCCCCAGAAGGTGGTAGCTATCAAAATGATGGGAGAAGCCCTCCCGTCGAGCTGTCTACACCAGAAGTTAGGTCGGTATAACTGCATTGCTCATGGGGTGTGGAAATTCCTAACCCTGAGCAACATAGTTATACCGACATAAGTTGGTACTGTAGACGAAGCCTAGGAATAAGTTGCCCAGGTAGTGATCAGATAAGGGAAGAAGAACAAGAAGGTCGACAGAATTTTAAGGACTTCAGACACTCATAAGGAATAAATCAATATAGTAATTGTGTACTCTATTATTGTGTATAGATTGTACCAGCCAGATAAATAAAGAGAAGGTACAGTAAACAAACAACGCAGTTTACAAGGAAGAAAGAGTAGTATTCTCTTTTCAGGAAACTCACTGACCTGAGCTGAACAAGAGGCTATTGTGTATTATCTCCCTCTTTCCTGTTCAGGCTTGAGGCTAAGTGGATGGAAAAGACTGTCCTATCTGAGAATAGAAAGAAGATTTAATTTGCGGTGTCTGTCAGCTTTCTGCAGCTATACAGATGGGTCTTTTTTTAACATTTTTACCTTTGTTATTCAATGCCACTACAGTGAGGTTTCAAACTCACCTGTCAAACTCCACAGATCTGTGGTGGCTTAATTTGCTGGGCTGAAGGAGTGAGAAGTGATGAGGAAGCAGTAAGTAATTAAGCTCCTCTAGAGATAACATCTAGCTGACTTAGTAGTGAAGCTGTCCTTTTTTTTAATCTGACACGAAAGCTATTTTATAATATTTGGAATATTAAAACACTGTATTATTATGAGCTTCCTTTATAATCTCATTTCATTAAAGGGATATTCCGTAGGTCAACATTTAAACTATCCTTCAGGCTGACTATAAGGGATTTTAGCAAGGGACACCATAAACTTAAAAATACCTTCTATTGTAAACAAGTACATTTCCCTTTTTACATTACTAACACCACTGTAGGTTACCAAAACAGAAAGACGTATAAAAATACATTTTGCCATTCGCTGTGGCCCAGTGGACAAGGCATTGGACTGGAACTAAGATGACCTAGAGTGAAATCCTGGTGCCATTGAAGCCAATAGCAACACTCCCATTGACTTTAGTGTGGCCAGGATTTCATCTCTAGATTTTATTTCCAGCTCTGCCACTGCTCTGCTGTGTGACCATGGGCAAGGCATTTCACTTCTTGTACTTCAGTTTATCCAGCTTTGAAATGGGAATAACAGACTTGCCTCTTTTGTAAAGCACTGAGAGTTCTGTGGATGAAAAGCACCATATGGGAGCTAGCTGTTATTATTTATGTTAGTTGTTTACTGGTTGCATTCTCCCAGACAGGGCAATGGAAATCAATGAAGAGTTTCACTTTTGTTTATCTCCAGTTTCATCTTCAGGTTCTTGCTGCAGTGGTTAGGGAATGTTTATTTGTTTAAAAACTGCAGTTTCTGCTTTTACTGCTTCCCACCTTTTGGCGTTTGCATCACCACTTTGGGATACAAACTCGCTGTTACATCAGGAAGGAGAGTCATGGCACAAAGAGTAGTGATGTCATATAAAAACAGCATCACATTGAAATGCAACATTAAGACTTCATAACATCTTGCCAGCCCCAAATCATTTTCAGACAGAGAAAAGTGTGCTGCTCGCCAGGCATGGCTTGGACAGTTCGACACCATTGGAGGCGGAAATGGCAATCCTTTGGCTCTTCCAAACCTGGAGTGAGGCACACTCCCCTGTGCTATCCCACATATTAACTATGACATCTTGGTTTGCTGGTAGTCCAAAAGGAATGCTGAGTAGAGTCCAGCAGCCATTGAGTTAACAATCGTAGTATTTTGGTTGTTTGCTTCTGACATTGTTACAGTTTTTAAAATGTGCCAAGATGGGCAGTATTTCTCAGTTGCTAATGAAAGAATGCACAGAAGACACAGCATTCCCTCAGCAGAATAACAGCTTGCCATTCCAATAAGTGTTGTTATTTCTGCTTTGCTGTAGCTGTGCATGTATGTTTTGGTTCAGTGATTGCCAGATACTGTAAATGAGTATTGATTTCCCTTTCTATTTAAAGCCATACTGCAGTAAATGCATCCAACGTGCCTTTAGCTTTGCTTGCATGTGCCCTAAGTAATTGCAACTCAGGGGTTGTCTGCACTGGGCTGTTTCTCCATCATTGCTATCACTAGCTTTAGTTCTACCAGTGGAGCTCTAATGTGGACATTGCACTATTCAGCTTCTGGTGTTTTACTCACTGTGGCTAACCCAATCTACAAGACCAGTGCTTAAAATGCCAGTGAAAACTGGCTCCTTGTTTATTTAGTGTTTCTACCATTGTGACCACAGGTAAAGCTGAAGTGGTGTTAGCAATGGTGGAAATGTTTAAGGGAACAAGTCTACTGTAGCTAGAGACTTAGCTAGGTAGATAGCTGTGACCAAGGAATAATGCCGAGCTGGATGTACGTTGCAGTAGGTGAAAGTATGTAAACTTTTGTTACTGTAAATCAGCTGTAGATGGACTACTGTAATGTCTAATGTGCCAGTAATACAAGCTTTTGTATACCCAAAGCATGGAAAATGACTCAGCCCATAAAGCACATGTTCCAGTAATCACTGACTTAACAGGATTATAAAATGTCACATTTAACTGTTTACACTCAACATTCTCCTCCTACCTCTGGTTTGTGACAGACATGAAGTATTCAATTAATTGGAACATACTCAGAGCTTTGGCACATGCTTTGCTGATGACATTACTAATTTCCCAATGGATCAGTTCCTAATATTGCTTTTGACACAGCTTGTAAAATTCCCTTTCACTGCAAAGATTCTTTTCATAGATGACCAGGGCTGAC
Source organism: Lepidochelys olivacea (assembly GCF_965140295.1). NCBI lineage: Eukaryota > Metazoa > Chordata > Testudines > Cheloniidae > Lepidochelys > Lepidochelys olivacea. The sequence goes on along the minus strand of NC_140417.1, from coordinate 23,190,295 downwards.
ATGCAGTTCTGGAATATGCTGAGAAAGAATTACTCATCTGAAATCACTGTGCTTAACCTCTAGGTATTTTAAAAATACATAACTGCCTTACACTTAAGAAATAAATCTGTCCTTCAAGTTCCATCTCCAAAACCTATGGGATTCCAAGACCTTTCCCTCCTGCCTCTTTGAAATCAGTCCAGAAGGAATTGGATACACGGGGATTTGTATTACCTTGGAAATCTATAGGTTATAAAAAGTAAATTATCCACCTTGCTTGAAGATAACAGATGAAGATTTCTGTAGCCAGCAAGGACTGCAGACTAAGTTGGATTGGAAGGATAAATGTGAGGATGGATAACTGAGCCTATGCAGGAAATAATCAAGAGTTCTTTTTGCACATTATGATAGAAGTTGCCTAGTTTCAAACTGTACTGTTTGGTCCAAGTATTATAGTGAATTACATTTATATGTTCCACTTCAAACCGTTGCCACTGGGTGGGAATTGTGCAGTCCTGCTTTATAAAAAAATAGATACAGACACTTTTGAAGTTCACAGGGGACAAAAGCCTGAAATTCTTACTTGCTCAGAACTCAATGGGATAGCTTGCCTGAGTAAGAACTGAATAAATGACCACAGCACGTCCGGGGCCGGATTTCCAATTAGGCACAGTAGGCACGTGCCTAGGGGCACTGGCGTTCTGGGGCTCCTTACCTCTCTAAAACTGTATGCAACACGAAGGTCAGTTGTAGGCAGGGGGGCAATGAAGATGCTGTGCCTAGGGACGTGTCGAGTATGCTTTAGCTCAACCAGAAGTTCTGGGCTTGATGCAGGAATCACTTGGTATAATTATATGACCTGTTTTCTAGAGGAGGTCAGACTGGATGATCAAAATGGTCCCTTCTCGCCTTGAATATATAGTAGGACTGGACACAATCCTGCACTGAGTGGGGTTGGGAGTGGGCAAGCGGAGCCTCTCTCTTAATTAACCTTGCTTGGTTCCTGCCTGAGCAGCTCCCTCACTCATAGCTGTGTTGGCTTTGCATAATTATGGGCTAACAGGAGCAAAAAGTAGTAAAAACTTATCTAGTCGGAAGAGTCAGTAGAAATGGCGCTGAATATGCCCTGGCAGCAGATTGGCTGAGTAAGAAAAGGTCATTTTTACAGTCACGTCTCAGAACAGAACCACACTTTTAAACAGCAAAGCTTTGTGTCTGGTTATTAAATCAACAGGTTTCAATATTGAATTTGATTGGCAAAAAAACAAAATGCCTTAAATATTAGTGATTCCTTGGCATACAGCTTCTGGCCCTTTAAATGTAGCTTTCTCATGCCCTGAAAACTCAGCCTCTTTCATTGCACTATTCTTACTACTTCCTAGGCATCTACTCAGCTGGCACCCATTGCATTTTGATTTTAAGAATGAACCACTCATAAAGCTGACCCACTGAATTGCAAGTTCTGTCCTTTCAGAAACCCTTCAAGGCTGGGTACAGGCCTCTTAGAAGACGAAGGAGAGGTTGGGTCAGTAACCTTCTGGCAACTCTAGCTCTTACCCATTGCATGTGACAGCTATTAGCTAGCACGCACATTAATCCTTTTCCATGGCATTGTGGCCATGCAGCTATCTTTCATCCATAACAACTTCATTTTAAGTGAAAATTAATGTGGCATACGCGTGATAGAAAGTTGCTTATTATATTGCCTGTCAGTGGGACTTATGTGTCTCAATCCCTTAGGCACTTTTGAAAATTTCCCCCTACATGTTAGTACTAGTGACAGGTCTCTGGGGAAGTTCAGATCCAGAGCTGGATTTTGCAGGTTGGGCCTATCTTTTACACTTTTTACATACGTAACAAGGTCAGCACCCACCTCTAATGAGCACCCCCTCTGGTTGGATTTGTCTGCATTCTTTCAGTTCTGGTTCCCCCTTTTGGTTCTCAGGTGGTTTTTTTTCAGCGACTGAGTCCTCTGGCTGAGTCATACATGCTATCTGCATAAGAACCAGACAGACCCCTTCTGGGGTATACTGTCCACCAGGGCCTATCTCAGTACCCCTCTGGTGATGTCTCTCTAGCCCTCCCTGGGCTCAGTCTTTAAGTAGTCCCAACCCTGGTATGGGGCCATATCGCCAGGGCTTCCTCCTTGGAGACACTATCATCCTGTGGCCCTCCCCGGGCTCAGTCCCTACTTAGTCCCAGCAGCCAGCTAGGAGCTCCTTTATTGCTCCCCCAGTCCCTGCCAGCAGACTGTCTTTGGTCCTTTTGTTCTTCCAGCCAGGAACACCGTTCTTTCTCTTCCAGCTCCAAAAAGCAACTAACTGCTGCTCTGTTCTGCAGCTCCTTTTATATAGCCCTCCTGGCCCCTGATTGGCCATTCTAGTAGCCCCTGTGATTGGTTTCTTCCTCCCAACCACTCTAGGACACTTGGAGGACCTCTCCCACTCTTCCTTTTTGGGATGGCAGAACCCTGAGGCCTCCCGCAGGGGACCTTTAGGCCTAATCCAGTCCATCACAATATTTCTATAGCATCTTCCATCTGAGGCTCTCAGAGTGCTCTACAGATGTCAATGCATTAATCCTTATAGCACTCCTAGGAGATAGGCAAGTACGCAATCCCCATTTTACACCTTGGGAGAGGGAGGCAGAGGCACAAAGAGGTGAATTGACCTGCCCAGGGTCACATAACAAGGCTGTAGCAGAGCAAAGAGTAAAACCCGGTACAAAACTGAATCCAGTCTGGATCATAAATAACCAGATCCTGATGGGGAGGGATGGGTTAGTAGTCCTGGTACAAAGAGTTTATGTTAACACACTTCTCAATCGTGTGTGACCTGAGCCTGCATTTGTGTATTTAGATTTAGGATCCCTGATTCATTATTCCAATGAAGCTAAGGACTAACCCCATTGCAATCAGTGGAATTACAACAGCATAAAACTGGTGTGAGAGGCATCTCAAGCACGAAGTCTTTTAAAATTCTGTCTAGCCTGTCTGCATTTCCAAAGTGCCCATCAGTCTGCCAGGTTTGGGGCAGCAGACCTTGCAGTTGGTTCTGCTGGGGCAGATCCCACCACCTTGGTGGGGAAATGGAGGAAGGGGGAGTTGGGGAAGACTTTGCGACAGGATCCTTGTGATCCCTTCTTGTGGGTTTACCCTGGAATGGGATGGGAAGGGAAGATTAGGCCTAGGAATTTTACTTTACAACACCACATAATTCACCTCAGACTTTAGCCCAGTGTCTCCTAAAAGATAATAGCCTTTAAACAAAATATCTGTTATTAAAATGTTAAATTTCAGAGATCTGCATGGAATCACTCTACTCATTCAGTCGCAGTGTCCAGAGAATACTTCCACTGTTTGCTTCAACTCTTTGCATTTTTTAGCAGATCAGTTGTGAGCTATTCACATTGATGTTTCACATTTTCAAAAGACCCGATAAATCATACATTCCAAGCTGTTTCTCTGCATTATTTCATGCTGGCTCTAGCTGGATTCCGGTGGAGCCTTTTGTATGGAAATCTATCTGTGCTGTGCAATTCTGTCTCAGCTCTATTCATTTATAACAACCACACTTTCTGGTATCGCTGAATAACCTACCAACGTTATTCTACTCTGGCGGTTATGTCTGCTGTAAAAATCTCATCCCAACATTATATAGATGAAGGAATTGTTGCAATCTTGGGATCCAGTAAGATATTAGATCTGCAAACACTTACTCGTGTGTAGTCCTATGAAAGTCAGAGAAACTGCTCATGTATGTAGAATGTTACAAGTGTAGTTTCAGGGCTTGGAGACATTTTCTGATCCTAAAAGAATGCATACCGGTCCCACTAAAGTGTCTTTAGCCCTGTCTGGTCACAAGATAACAGATCTTACAATCACATCATTCTGCTTACAGTCTTGCTCTCCCTCGTGCTGCCCCCCCACCCCCCCGACGCCAATCTAGTTAATATTGTAGTGTTCTCTATCTTGATAAATGAAATAATACAAGAAAGTATATCTCATGGTCCAACTGGACTTGAATCCCAATTTTCTAATGGTATGAAACATTTGTTTCTAGCCTTGGTGGAGGGTAGGGATCACAAGACATCAGCCCTTAAAACAATGCCAGTCTCTCAAGTAAAGCAGTTTCCTTGGCACTGATCCAGGACTGAATATGTTCCCTGCAAACTGCTCTCCTTTGGCACAGGGATTATAGTGTCCTAGACTTGAGACCAGCATAATTTAAATTGCTGGCTAAAAGTAAGAAATAACATATTACAGGATGTGTAATTATAATGGTAAGTATACAAGTGTTCAAAGCGTTGAGAGCTGAGACCTACTTTTGCTGTGATGGCTACAAAAATATGCCAAATAAACATTAATTTATATATTTTAAAAAATTCTTTACCAAACATGTACCAGCTTTCTCTGAGTAATGGCATAATCTTACCACTACCATGCATAACGACCCTTATTCATCAAGGCACTTACGCACATGTGTCGTCTCATTGATTTCATTGGACTACATCCATGCTTACAGTTTGGCATCAGGTTGGGTATCTTGCTGAACTGAGTCCAAAATGATGTTTAGTCACAAAGTTTAGCAACTACAGATCCCACATCCAGAGTCATTTGAAGCATCCAAAGCACCACAAAGATTTCTCTGGCTGAGCTCATGGAGCCTATGAAATTAACATGGTTCAGGCATAACTCAGTCTTCAGAAAAGCATTTCAAGCTGTGAGCACTGGCTTCTACCCGAGCCAAGTCACTTCCAAATGATCTTGCCAGCAGAATTACAATTGGAGATGAAGGTACATTCTAAGACCAATTTCCTGTGAGGCCAACCCTGCAGTTGTTGCTTGCCAAGTCCATAGACACCGCAGTCCTACAAAGTGCTAAAGCCTGCAGTGTATCTGTTTTAACTTTAAATGACACCAAAAAAGGAACGTTAAGATAAAAATTGAAAAGAGTTTCCTATTTGCTGTATTGTATTTCTTTCTTTTCACAAGCATTATGATTGGAGGGAGTCCACGGTGTTTCCAGAGCCCGTGCTCCAGCCTGCATCCGAACATCTACACCACAGTTTTACAGCCTCACAGCCCGAGCCCTGTGAACCTGAGGTCAGCTGACACAGGCTAGCCATGGCTGTTTATCTGCTGTGTAGACATACCCTCAGGTGCATTTGAGAATTTTATCCATGATGCTTTGCAGGCAAATAAAAGACAAGGCCCCTGCCACATGACATTTAAGGATCCAATTCCGGAACTGCTATATCCTAGTTCCGTTGCAGTCATTTGGGACTAAGAATTACTTGTGAGTAAAGGCTGCAGGATCGGGCCCTATACCCTTAATTTTGTGAAACATTGAACTCCCTCAACTTCCACATATTTCAGTAAGGTGCTCAGCACTTTAGCTGATCTAGTTCTAAGTCAGTGAGGTGGCATGGGTATGAATGAGAGCAAAATTTAGCCTCCAATGTAATTGCAAGATAAAGTAGCAATTAATGTCTCCTTACAATGCTCTCACTTTACCGGCTTGCTCACTTCACCAGAAATTGCATACCATGAAGGTCACCTGGTATGTTATTGATATTTTAAATGACTTGTCATCTGAGAAACTACTTGTTGTGCCTGGAAACCATGGTGAGGGACACCTTGGAAATGCCAGATATAGACCGGCAAAAAATTTCTCCTTTTTATTCCCTTACTTTGGTTTGGTTTTTGACTTGTAGACAAGCAAAGCAAGCAGGATCTAAAGAATGTGCATTAGTCATCTTGAGTTTGCTTCAGAATTCTCTCCCACCCCACACCCCTTGTTCTGAAAGCTTAAGATCTCTTAGCCTTTTCTAAGGGAAATGTTAACTCAAGGCATTACTACTGTATGTCACGTCATTTTGGAACTCCTAGTGTGGCCTATCAAATGCTCTCTAACACCCAGGGCTAGGGATGCTACATTTCCTGGTCTTCTTTGTTACTGATTAGCATTAATGAAATGTCAGGGTAACCTTATATAGATAGCTGTTAGAGAATCTACTCTTTGCTTCGTGAAGCCTGTCTAGTTCGAATGGATGGTCTGTCAGGTTGTCTAGCATTAGCAATTATTTTGCAAATCAGTGTTAATCAAAGAGATGGGGCAGTGATTACTACAGCATCTAGCATTGTCTCTAAGTTTAAATATAACTAAGATCAAAGCAGTTTCTTTGTGTGAATACATCTTTTACAGCTGTATCAAAAATCCTTGTGAAAATAGGGTTGAAGATTTCACTAAATGTAAATTGTTGTTACCATTTATTATTAGTTCATTTTAGGATTTTTTTAAATATACAGTACTGAAAAACTTGAAGTAGCGGTCTCTGGTCTCTAGTGTGGTTACAGGTGTTCTGACAACAGATTACACCTTTAAATGAATAACTCAGATTTGAGACACTAAAATTTAATAGGGGTGAAAAAAGAACTACCAATCAGAGCAAACTTCTGGAGTTTCACTCGGCCATAATTATTTTTACAACAAAATCAACATTCTTTATAAATACTGTCCAGTAAAGACACAGGAAAATTTCTCCAAACTCAAACCATTATTTTCATTATTTGATGATATTCCTCTGAACGTGTAAGAAATTTGTAAAATTGAGTCCTTAGTGAGGAGCATTTGTATAGCGCCTTTCACACAGCAGGATCCGAGAGTGGTTTACGCTCTGTGAGCCTAAGGTTGCTGTAACTGTTTAGGAATCACTTCACTCAGTGCAGCTATTTCTGGGTTGAAAATGGGTAAAAACACTGATGTTGGGATCAAGTCCAGCATTCCCCAAACTTCAACTCAGGTCCTGGGTTCTGGTTTGCGTTCATATTTTTGTTGAAATCCTGTAAGCATTTAACATTGTGTGCAGCAATGTAAGTCAGAAAGTGTATAATAATATATCTGGGTGAAACTACAGAGAGAGGTCCTAACCTTGATTCCACTGAAGTCAATCACAACACTTCCATTGATTTCCATAGGAGCAAAGTCCAGTCCAGAATGTAATTAGCCTGATAAAGGAGAGTTACAGAGACCCACCTACAATATTGACCTGTAGCTTCCCATTGTGGCAGCCTCGTGCTGAGCCAGGTGGAAAAGTACAGTACATCCATCCAGTGTGCAGCTGGTTCACATATAGCCAAAGGCCTGCCACCATCAAGCCATCTGTTCCAGGTTCATGTGATGTTATTTCTTCTCCTGTGCTCCTAGGTCTTTATGGACAATCTGCTCCCTTCCTCATCATGGTACCATCAGTTAAATGCCACTCGGGCCCCACATTTACCTGGCTTGAATTTGTTGATGTCTGAGGTGCTTGTTGATAAAATGATAATGCTATTTTTACCCACAGCTCTGGTGCCTTTCTAGGCTGATTTCCAAGTTAATGCTTTATACCTTGATGTTCCATTTAGGGCCCTTGTGTTTATCGCTCATGGTGCTGGGGAACACTGCAGCCGCTATGAAGACTTAGCCCAGATGCTGACAGGACTTAACTTGTTTGTATTTGCTCATGACCATGGTGAGTATGATAAAAGAAACAGCATGTGACATATAGCAGATCAGGGCCGTAAGCGAGGTAAATGGAGTTAAAACTGTTCAGCAGGAAGAAAAAAGAAAATAAATTTATTATAGACCAGCATAAAAGGGAATGGACTGATTAATGCATCATGTAGTACTGCCTGTCTAATCTAGCCTATCTATCAAATGGCCACGCAGGTTCCTTGGGTTTTCTCAGCCTTGTCCTTATGGAGCCACCATTTACACTATTTTTACCCTCTCCTTATGGGATTGTCACTGTTGCGCCTTGTCTCTGGTTGTGGTGGGGATTTTTGCCTCTCCCTCCTAGGGTCACCATAACTGCTGTCCTGAATCACCCCAAGTTGATGCTGAAATGGCAGTGTGTCTTTCACACTCTCACTGAACCTGAAGGCCTTCCCTCAGGACACAAACAGACAAAGGGTTAGAGTGACCTCTCTTAGCAATCCCCATGAACTGGGACAGTCCAACAATATTTTAAATGATTTGCTTCCTTGTCCTGCAGCAGTCCCCTCCTGCCTTTTCCTGCACTCACAGCTTGCCACTCTCCTGCCCCTTTAAGCCTTTGTTTTGTTTTTATCATTGCATAGAGCTGCCTCTGTGATAGATGCTATACAAATTAGCAAAATAAATAAATGGGATTGATCAGGGCAGTGGATGAGCGGTGAGGCCAAATTCAGAGGTGGGTGGTAGGAATGGTATGAATCTATGCTGATGTAACTTGGGCCTGGTCTGCACCTAACGTTTAGGTTGTCCTAGATACGTTACTCAGAGCAGTGAAGCATTCACAGTGTAGATACTGCTAAGTATCTTTGGCTTTTCTTGACTGAAATCAAGACCATAATTTGGCCTGTAGTCCCCGGCCCCTCTGACACACACTTATTGACATGTAAATTATGTCACAGTACACTTTACCTCTGAATTTAGCCTGAGGTGTCTCACCAATCTGAACACTTCAGAGTTTAGGGAATTTGAGATCCAGCAGAGGCCCATCTGGTCTTCAGGAACAATGGCAAAACCGCAGCGAGACCCAACATCCCCGTTCTCCTTTTAGATATACACTTGAGACTCCGTACTGGTGTCTCAGAGCAGAAATCGGCCCTAGGTTTCCTTAGGATAGAGAGAGTCTGGTAATCAAGTTAATTGTCATATTTTTACAATGCTGTGATTGTATGAAGAGTGAATGAAACACCACATACAGGGTTGGCTTTAACAACAGGCAAACAGGCAGTTGGCCAGGACAGAAAAGTCTTTGCAGACAGTATGGGCCTGTTTCTCCTTTCACTTATGGAATTTTAACACCACTGTAACGCCATTCATTTCAATAGACTTCCTTTTGATTTACACCTGCATAAGTGAGGCTAGTCAGGCTTTATGTATGTAGTTATCCAGGTGGAAAGTGTTTCTTTTTCTCATGTGGCATAAAGTTGATGAGAAAGATCATATAGTGTGTTGAGCAGACGTCCTATTGTATGCCAGGCTGCCTCTGTAGCCACCCAGATTTCTGTTGTTATTCCACATAGGAGCTATGCAGAATTTTAGCACACACCTAAGCGATTTGTTTGAATGCCAGAGCTGTGAAGATCTGGGCACTCTGGACTGTGGAGCTGTTGTTACTTTTTTGCTTTAGTTCCTTCTGCTCCTCACAAGAAAACTTTTAACAAGATTGAAGTAGCAGATTTAAAAAATAATATTTAATGGGTTGGAAATGGAAACAGCAACAAGACACAGCACTTTATAGTGTAAATTTAATAGGGAGAGAATACCACATCTCGAGACAGAAAAGGAGCTTTGAAAGCAAAGGTACCTGTCAGGAGTTACTGCACTATATAAAGAGAAGCGTATTCACTCTGTGTCGCCTTGAATATCTTTTAGGCTAGAGAACGGCAAATATTCTTTTATGAACAGAGAACAATTCCTTTCGTTCCTTTTCTTACCTTCTTTGAATAGCAGGATCCAAATTAGAGCATCATTATTGACTTTGCAACCAGTAAAGATACTCAGCTCACTAACTGTGCTGAGAGAGGCCAAATTTTGTCGGTGAAAGAGACAAGCTTTCGAGCCACACCGAGCTTTTCAGAAAAGTAAACCCAGAAACTTTGCCATAACATTTTCCATCCATAACAAACAGGTTTGTCACATAAAGGACCACAAAAGTCAGATACTGGAGACAATGTAGAAAACCCTTCTATATTATTCTATATTTCCTGAGGTAAGTGGGAAAGCGGGATACCGGGAGGAAGCACAGGCAGGAATGTCTGTGAGGGGAGGGCTCCTGCCTCATACTGGGAATGAGGGGCGATCAACAGGTTATCTCAAGTGCTTATATACAAATGCACAAAGCCTTGGAAACAAGCAGGGAGAACTGGAGGTCCTGGTGATGTCAAGGAACTATGACGTGATTGGAATAACAGAGACTTGGTGGGATAACTCACATGACTGGAGTACTGTCATGGATGGTTATAAACTGTTCAGGAAGGACAGGCAGGGTAGAAAAGGTGGGGGAGTAGCACTGTATGTAAGGGAGCAGTATGACTGCTCAGAGCTCCGGTACGAAACTGCAGAAAAACCTGAGTGTCTCTGGATTAAGTTTAGAAGTGTGTGCAACAAGAGTGATGTAGTGGTGGGAGTCTGCTATAGACCACCGGACCAGGGGGATGAGGTAGATGAGGCTTTCTTCCGGCAGCTCACGGAAGCTACTAGATCGCATGCCCTGATTCTCATGGGTGACTTTAATTTTCCTGATATCTGCTGGGAGAGCAATACAGCGGTGCATAGACAATCCAGGAAGTTTTTGGAAAGCGTAGGGGACAATTTCCTGGCGCAAGTGCTAGAGGAGCCAACTAGGGGGGGCACTTTTCTTGTACTGCTGCTCACAAACCGGGTAGAATTAGTGGGGGAAGCAAAAGTGGATGGGAATCTGGGAGGCAGTGACCATGAGTTGGTTGAGTTCAGGATCCTGACGCAGGGAAGAAAGGTAAGCAGCACGATACGGACCCTGGACTTCAGGAAAGCAGACTTCGACTCCCTCAGGGAACGGATGGCCAGGATCCCCTGGGGGACTAACTTGAAGGGGAAAGGAGTCCAGGAGAGCTGGCTGTATTTCAAGGAATCCCTGTTGAGGTTACAGGGACAAACCATCCCGATGAGTCGAAAGAATAGTAAATATGGCAGGCGACCAGCTTGGCTTAATGGTGAAATCTTAGCGGATCTTAAACATAAAAAAGAAGCTTACAAGAAGTGGAAGGTTGGACATATGACCAGGGAAGAGTATAAAAATATTGCTCGGGTATGTAGGAATGTTATCAGGAGGGCCAAATCGCACCTGGAGCTGCAGCTAGCCAGAGATGTCAAGAGTAACAAGAAGGGTTTCTTCAGGTATGTTGGCAACAAGAAGAAAGCCAAGGAATGTGTGGGCCCCTTACTGAATGAGGGAGGCAACCTAGTGACAGAGGATGTGGAAAAAGCTAATGTACTCAATGCTTTTTTTGCCTCTGTTTTCACTAACAAGGTCAGCTCCCAGACTGCTGCACTGGGCATCACAAAATGGGGAAGAGATGGCCAGCCCTCTGTGGAGATAGAGGTGGTTAGGGACTATTTAGAAAAGCTGGACGTGCACAAGTCCATGGGGCCGGACGAGTTGCATCCGAGAGTGCTGAAGGAATTGGCGGCTGTGATTGCAGAGCCATTGGCCATTATCTTTGAAAACTCGTGGCGAACCGGGGAAGTCCCGGATGACTGGAAAAAGGCTAATGTAGTGCCAATCTTTAAAAAAGGGAAGAAGGAGGATCCTGGGAACTACAGGCCAGTCAGCCTCACTTCAGTCCCTGGAAAAATCATGGAGCAGGTCCTCAAAGAATCAATCCTGAAGCACTTGCATGAGAGGAAAGTGATCAGGAACAGCCAGCATGGATTCACCAAGGGAAGGTCATGCTTGACTAATCTAATCGCCTTTTATGATGAGATTACTGGTTCTGTGGATGAAGGGAAAGCAGTGGATGTATTGTTTCTTGACTTTAGCAAAGCTTTTGACACGGTCTCCCACAGTATTCTTGTCAGCAAGTTAAGGAAGTATGGGCTGGATGAATGCACTACAAGGTGGGTAGAAAGCTGGCTAGATTGTCGGGCTCAACGGGTAGTGATCAATGGCTCCATATCTAGTTGGCAGCCGGTATCAAGTGGAGTACCCCAAGGGTCGGTCCTGGGGCCGGTTTTGTTCAATATCTTCATAAATGATCTGGAGGATGGTGTGGATTGCACTCTCAGCAAATTTGCGGATGATACTAAACTGGGAGGAGTGGTAGATACGCTGGAGGGGAGGGATAGGATACAGAAAGACCTAGACAAATTGGAGGATTGGGCCAAAAGAAATCTGATGAGGTTCAATAAGGATCAGTGCAGGGTCCTGCACTTAGGACGGAAGAATCCAATGCACCGCTACAGACTAGGGACTGAATGGCTAGGCAGCAGTTCTGCGGAAAAGGACCTAGGGGTGACAGTGGACGAGAAGCTGGATATGAGTCAGCAGTGTGCCCTTGTTGCCAAGAAGGCCAATGGCATTTTGGGATGTATAAGTAGGGGCATAGCGAGCAGATCGAGGGACGTGATCGTTCCCTTCTATTCGACATTGGTGAGGCCTCATCTGGAGTACTGTGTCCAGTTTTGGGCCCCACACTTCAAGAAGGATGTGGATAAATTGGAGAGAGTCCAGCGAAGGGCAACAAAAATTATTAGGGGACTGGAACACATGAGTTATGAGGAGAGGCTGAGGGAGCTGGGATTGTTTAGCCTGCAGAAGAGAAGAATGAGGGGGGATCTGATAGCTGCTTTCAACTACCTGAAAGGGGGTTCCAAAGAGGATGGCTCTAGACTGTTCTCAATGGTAGCAGATGACAGAACGAGGAGTTATGGTCTCAAGTTGCAGTGGGGGAGGTTTAGATTGGATATTAGGAAAAACTTTTTCACTAAGAGGGTGGTGAAACACTGGAATGCGTTACCTAGGGAGGTGGTAGAATCTCCTTCCTTAGAGGTTTTTAAGGTCAGGCTTGACAAAGCCCTGGCTGGGATGATTTAACTGGGAATTGGTCCTGCTTTGAGCAGGGGGTTGGACTAGATGACCTTCTGGGGTCCCTTCCAACCCTGATATTCTATGATTCTATGATTACAAAGGAACTCTTCGTTTTCCCTTTTCCTTCAGAAGAGCTCTGTGTAGCTCAAAAGCTTGTCTCTTTCACCCTCAGAAGTTAATATCACCAATAAAAGATATTACCTCACCCACCCTGTCTCTTTAATATGGCTACAACAACACTGCAAGAAACTGTTCTGAATCAGGTTATATTATTTGGGCATACTCTCCAATAGAAAGAAAAGGAGTACTTGTGGCACCTTAGAGACTAACAAATTTATTAGAGCATAAGCTCATGAAAGCTTATGCTCTAATAAATTTGTTAGTCTCTAAGGTGCCACAAGTACTCCTTTTCTTTTTGCGGATACAGACTAACGCGGCTACTACTCTGAAACATGTCCAATAGAAGTTTCCAAACACAGTAACAGAGTGCCTTAAATGGTAAAAAATTTCCCTTATTGGAAATTTTCCCAAACTGATGATAACTTAATGCCACAAGAATGCTTAATTCTCCATTACATCTCCCAAAATAGTCAGTCAAACATTACTTTGTTTTGTGCTAAGCCCATGATAAACCATGAGAGCATCTGGCAGAGGAAAAAACGAAGAGTTCCTTTGTAATATAGAAAGATTTTCTCCATTGTCTCCAGTGTTTGGCTTTTGTGGTCCTTTGTGATAAACCTATTTGTTATGGATGGAAAATGTTATGGCAAAGTTCCTGGGTTCACTCAGGGCATCGCAACATGGGGCAGTGTTAAGGTTGTTTGGATGACCTTGCTATGCATTTCTAGATGTTCATAACATTTGGGTTTCTTTGAAATTTAACCTCAATTCTGAATTTTCTGAATTCATAGTGGCTGGGTTTGGGGGTTTTTTTTTTATAGTTGTTGTTTTTGTTTTTTAATAACTTCAACATTCTTGTAACGTTTTTAACCCTTACATTACTGATTTGTACTCTCAACCTTCCCTCTCACTTCATGAAGTTATTTTCCAAGTACTGAATGTTTTCTGTGTTGCCGTCAGTTTAATTTAAAAAGAGGAAACCTATCTTTTTGTGAAGCTCTGATGATAGTAAAAAAAAAGAGAATATGTCTACATTGGTTGCCCTGGAAGGTCTTTGATTTATTGGGGACACAGTGAGGAGTCACTCATCAGCAACAAATTTATGTTGGAGATTCAGCCAAGTTCTGGTGATGTTATGTTTTCTGTGGATTGGGGAGATTGCTACCTGTTTTGGACACATCCTTTAGATAGGCTGTCTTAGGATGGGGATCTATGAAGCTAAGAGCCAAAGAAAATGAAAATGAAGGATAGAGAACCTGGCTTCATTTTCACATGCAAAGCGCTTTCATTTATTAAAGTTTGAAGTGTTCCATCCACCCTCATCAGAATCATAGAATATCAGAGTTGGAAGGGACCTCTGGAGGTCATCTAGTCCAACCCCTTGCCCAGAGCAGGACCAATCCCCAACTAAATCATCCCAGCCAGGGCTTTGTCAAGCCTGACCTTAAAAACTTCTAAGGAAGGGGATTCCACCACCTCCCTAGGTAACGCATTCCAGTGTTTCACCACCCTCCTAGTGAAAAAGTTTTTCCTAATATCCAACCTAAATCTCCCCCACTGCAACTTGAGACCATTATTCCTTGTCCTGTCATCTGCTATCACTGAGAATAGTCTAGATCCATCCTCTTTGGATCCATCTTTCAGGTAGTTAAAAGCAGCTATCAAATCCCCCCTCATTCTTCTCTTCTGTAGACTAAACAATCCCAGGTCCCTCAGCCTCTCCTCATAAGTCATGTGTTCCAGACCTCTAATCATTTTTGTTGCCCTTCGCTGGACTCTCTCCAATTTTTCCATTGTAGACCCTCTCCTGTTTTGTCTGTTGTGGTGAGTTTTATATTTACTTTGATTGCGTTACATGACCAGAGCCTAAAAGGACCACTATTTCACTTTTACAGGTGGGTATCAACTAATAGCAGTTACTAAGGTATTTAGATTTTTGTAGATAGAAATCAGAATCTTGTATTTACCTCTCTCTTATCCCTTTGCAGGACATGTTGCAATATTTTTTCCCTTTTACATGGACTTGCTAGCGCTCCTTATGAGTGTAACATAAGTGGCTGTCGTTGCGGGGGAAGGATGAAATAATCTGACCCCTTTCCCCATCCCCACTACGGGGAGGTTCCTAGCCACTTAGTTTGCGTAAGCACAGTGCCAGTGTGCAGTCCCTCAGCACATCTCATCTGTGCAGGTATGTTCAGAGCTCCCATAAAGTCTCCCCTTTCTGAGGCACAGAATGTGTAGACACCTCCCAGTCTTTCACCCGGCTTTGAAACTTAGAGGGCCACCAGGTGAATTTCATGCTCTAAAGGATCTGTAAAGTCAGATCAGAATGAGGGGAAAGATGTTGCTCTTGCAGCTTATATAGATTATTTAGGTGTTCCTAACTGAAGTACCCTGCTGCTCCTTTGTATGTGGTTTGCTTTCGGGGTTAGTTGGAAGTCCCCTCAGACAGAGATCCACTAATGCTTATGCTTTCCATTCATTTTCTCACCAGATTCCATACTTGATAAAACCCTTACTTTAAAAAGAAGAAACCAGCTGGAGCTACAGATTTAAAAATGCATCAAATGTTTGGGATTTTTCAGCAGGGTCGCTATTTTGTTCTTGCAACTGTTAAAAGACCATTGTTGGTGAGAACAGAAGTCTTCTATTTCTTCATAGCACTGGGAAGGATTGATCTATAAGGAAAGCTATAAGGAAAGGTTAAAAGGACTAAATATGTACAGGCTGGGGGTGGGGGTAAATGATTGAGTATCAGCATTAATAAGAGCAAGGATTAGGGTGGTTCTGCATGTGAGAAGCATCAGCTCATGTAATAAAAGGAAAGGAAAATGTCTGGCTAGCAACATTCCGTAATAATAAGGTCAATCAGACTCCAGTATAGTCCCACAGGGGGATGGTGGAAGCCTTGGCAGGAGTTTAAGTTGGTTTGGACAAAGCACTCTGTAATGTTCTGCAAGGAACAATCTTGCTATGGTTGTGGGTGAGCTCAGTGAGCCCTAATGGTATATTCTGTCTCTGATTTCTGTGACTCAAAGACTGCTCGGTAGAATAAAAACAATATTGGCTTCTCTGCAGCAGGAACTTAAATTGCCATGAGGCACAGTCCCATATTCCCTCTGACAGTAACTACTATAAGATTTTTTTATGGGAGGCTGTGTGAACTCCAGAATGTTACTTGGACATTGCTTGGGGGAAAATGCCTTTGTGATCCCAGCTGGGGACAGCTTGTGCCCAGAACTGTTAGGATTCCTTGTGCCCAGTGATTTGATTCTCGACAGCACACCATGGAGGGCAATATTGGTGGTGGGCCAAGAGAGGGGGGACAAGGTCTCCAATTATGCAAATCAAGTGGTCTTAACACCATGAACAAGTGGCATCAAAGGATTGCAGACCTTGTGTCCTGATCTTGGCTTGCATTTCCCTGCTATCTCCATGCATTCCATCTGTAAACAGTCTAGCTATATACGGGTGAAGTTAATTTCACACCCTGGTATCTTTCCTTTAATAACTTTACTAATGATTTGATTCTGGAAGGTCTCCAATTCTCCAGAGTCACAGAACTCATTCTCCTTTGTCAGACAGGGCTATGGCCGGGTCATTTTCTCCTTACTCTCTTACTTTGAGTTGCTGTCTGCACAGTCCAGTAAGGGAAAAGTCTTCAGAGCTTCAGGTTAGACTTTGCAGTACAGTCCCTGCAGGGAGAAATAATCTTTATTCTTCAAATTACCTAGGCTTGACCTGTCTCTAAATATTTTATGATCACTGGATCATTTGGGTTGAAAGGGGCTGCTAATGGGTTATTAGTCCAGCCCCCGGGATCAAGGCAGGATGGATTTATGAAGCCATAAATTTAAATTGTAGTTCTTATAGCTATACGAACTATAGCATAGAAAGCCCCTGATCAGAGCAATGGTAATCGGAATATTACCTCAGCTGCAAAAGCTCTTTGATAATATTTTAAATCTCTAGCCATGTTATTTATTATATGGGAGCCATGCAGCAATTCCTGGAATTCACCACTGCATCTAATCCATGCCCCTCCTTGTAAGTAAAGGAAAGACAGCCAGAAACATTGCTGCACTCTTGAGAGGGAGGCAATGTTGTGTACTGGCTGGGGCATAGGATAGGTAGTCATCCCTGGTTTCATTCCAGTTCAGCCACTGATTCACAGTGCAAGTGTAACTTCCTTGAGCTTCACTTTCTCCATCTGTAAGATTAAGAGAACAATACTGACCTGTCTCACTGCGGGGGATTGTGGGTGATATTTAACATACGTAAAGCACTTAGAAATCATGGGACGAAAGGTAAACGTGCAAAGCATTATTATCGCATGGCTCTACACTAGATATTACAACAGCTAATGCCATTTCTGGTTTGGAGAGCTAGAGACAAAGGGCCCCACGGTAATAACGTAGACCAAAATCCCCTGCCATTTGCCAACTCTCACTTATGGGAACTCAAGCTGGGAAACTTTAGCAAAGCTCTGATACCCCTAGAGCTTGGCTGAAAAACTCTCAGATACACATCTTGCCTAGCATGTGGCAAAACCAGCACCTCCACCCATGGTCCCTCCCACCCTAATAGGGTTTCAAGTGCTATGTAGAATCCCCAACAAGCAGTTCTTGAAACTGCAAGAGCAAGTGGACCCCTAGAGCAGCTCTGCTGATGCTGACTATTGGATTCCTCCATCCCCGGCCTGTGTGGAAGCTCTGGGTCTAGCCAAGTGAATGAGGATGGTGGGAGGGTGAGGAGTTGGCTCTAACTGATTTTGATTCCAGTAGAACCTCAGAGTTACAAACACCAGAATTACAAACTGACCAGTCTACCACCCACCTCATTTGGAACCAGAAGTATGCAATCAGACAGCAGCAGAGACCAAAAAAAAATAAAAAGGCAAATACAGTACAGTACTATATTAAATGTAAACTACTAAAAAAATAAAGGGAAAGTTTAAAAAAAAAAGATTTGACAAGGTAAGGAAACTGTTTCTGTGCTTGTTTTGTTTACATTAAGATGGTTAAAAGCAGCATTTTTCTTCTGCATAGTAAAGTTTCAAAGCTGAATTAAGTCAGTGTTCAGCTGTAAACTTTTGAAAGAACCAAAACATTTTATTCAGCGCTACGAATATTCCCGAGTTCGTAATGCTGAGGTTCTACTGTATTTAAATATTAATTTTAAAAGTCTAACTTTAAAGTAGAGAATTGACCACGTCGGAGGTATAAGGACATCCTTTTCTCAGGACATAGCAGCAGCAGCTGACAAAATTGGAAAAAAAAAAAAGTTAAATTAACCACAGATGATTTTGGAAGCCAGTTGCTTACAGCTGATAAGCTCCAGTCAGAATGAAACCTGTCATGCCTATCTCCAGCAGCTCTGGTAAGTGGGGAACTAGGTCTGTAGTACTGTGTAGCTGAACAGAAGGGGCAACTTGATAAGAAAAACAGTTTAGTTGTAGCCGTGTTGGCTTGTCTCTCTCACCAACAGAAGTTGGTCCAATAAAAGATAATACCTCACCCACCTTGTCTCGCTAAGAAAGTACAGAACATTCAAACAGAGCTCCCTTATGTTATATGGAAAATACGATTTATTCTGCTAGATGACCCAAACTTACCATGAGCCTGACAAGCCTTTTCTCTTGAGTCCAGACTTTTGATTGGACACTGCATTCTTTCTTGCTTCCTCCTTTAAATTGCTGAATGGTATTGTGCACTGATAGTTACCATGGTTCACCCCTGAGGTGGCTGTACCTCATTGGTAGATGAAGTGGACCCTCTACATCCCTTATAATGGAGCAGAATTTAATTTTATATTTAAAATGCCAACACCACTTCGTGAGTGCGTGGCAACGGCATTTAATCTCTGTGCCTCCATGAATTTGTCTGTAAAAGGCTTGTGGGGGTTATTAAATATGTATAAAATTTGACGTCCTTACACACAGGCTTTCTTCTAAGTGCAGAGTATTATTTTTATTGCTTAGGGGGCAAAATGACCCCATGACTCCCAAGCACAATTTAGAATGGGCTTTTCTGTTACATTCAGCAACTTTGTACATATGTAATTATTTTTAAATAGCAGAGATGGTCCCAAACAGCCCTCGGATGCCATGAGAGCTCCGACTTTAGCATTATGTTTCACTTGGCCCAAACCAGGGCCACACTGGCAATTTATCAGGAGTCCAAGGCCACCCCTAGTGCCCCATTCCTATTGACTTCAAGGCCTTTTATTTGAATGAAGTGGAGCATATGGCAGCCACCCTCCTCTTTAATTCAGTGGTTCAGCCCATAGAGCCCACAGGTCTCAACATGCATTGGGTCCATCTTTTGTGGACATGGAGGTAGCCTCTCCATGTTGTACTTTTATTAAAGAGGAGGTCATCTGCAGGTCACGTTCTAGACCTGCATAGCCATCTTCTTTTGGAGTACAGTCATCTCAATAGTGAATCTGTCTTTTAGCATGAGCAGTGTATAAGATCTGAATATGACCTATCAGGATCATAAAATGCAAATTCCCTGCCTACATAGGATTGAGCCCCACAGTATATTTTACGGTGCTTCCATTTGAAGAAGGTTACTGTAACACAGAAGGAAAATACTTGATGAGTCATGAAAGCAAATACCTACAGCATTTCTCATGCTGGAAGAGACCACATATTAATACAGAGAAATGCAACTGTAATTTTTATTTTTGGCTCAATCCCTTGTAAAGTACGATGCAACAACATTGTCATACCAGGAAGCAGTTGGACCACACTGAACTAAAAACAGACAATGAGACAGCATATAGCTGACAGTGTGGCACAAGCTGTAGTGGAATGCTTACCTTAAAGCATCCAGATTTGGAGCATAGGCATGGATTTACTCAGCATGTTTTCCCCCTCGTTACTTTAGGAAGTGCAGTGAGGATTCAACTTTCAGTCTCCTGTCCAGCTGTTAGACCCAGGGAGTCTGATTCTCCTCTCACACTGGTGTAAAACTAGGGTAACTCCATGGACTTCAGTGTAGTTACTCCAGAATTACACAGGTGTAAATGAGAGGAGAATCAGTCCCAGGGACTGTTTTTCAGTCAGGAAAGATGGAAAATTGCACACCAAGGTTGCATGTAGAGTTGCCACAAATACACATTCAACCAAGGGAGTGGAACATGTCATTAGACATGTCAATTAAACATTAACATGTTCTTTTTTAAAAAATCAGGAACAAATTTAGACATACTGTCAGATCTGGCTGGCCTGCTCCGGTTTTCATAGTTAATTTACTCTCAATAATGAACAGAAGAAGAAGTGTCACTGGATTGTTCTGTAAGGTTTCTCAACGGCTGCTCCCTGGACATAATCACCTTGCTGTTGGCACTCACACAAGGATGGCCCAAGACCATAATACCAGATACTATTTAAAAACGGGAAACAACAAACAGGAGAAACAAAGCACTGTCTCGTTAAGGCACATACCTTTTACCAGAGAGCCCATGACTGCTGGCTAACTTACAGAGCATACTTCTCAACCTGCCATTGCCCCAGTAGGGGGCTCGCTGCATGACAAAGATCCAGAATGAGGAACACCAAAATATTATTCATGCCAGACACTCAAAAGGATTCCATCTTTCCGTGTAAATAACTCCCTTCAACCCCAGCCCCATGACTCTTTTCATCTGTGGTGAATAACTATCAATCATAAGAGTAAGGGGATACCAGATTTGTACGGAACACAGGCAACTTTGGCCAAAGGTGAGAGAGCACTGTCAGACCCAGGCAGGCTCGCTCCGGTGAGAGGTAAGCAAAATAAAAGGGAAATAAACAGTTGTAACTTAAAGCCTCTAGTGAGGAGTACAGTCAAAGGCATGTTTCTGTGGTCTTCATGCCTTCTGGTGAAGAAGTCATCTAGGAGTCTCCTAGCCCTGCTCCCTCCTTCCCCTAGGACACTTCCTTCTCATTTACGGGTTTCAGAGTAGCAGCCGTGTTAATCTGTATATGCAAAAAGAAAAGGAGTACTTGTGGCACCTTAGAGACTAACCAATTTATTTGAGCATAAGCTTTCGTGAGCTACAGCTCACTTCATCGGATGCACCATGCTTATGCTCAAATAAATTGGTTAGTCTCTAAGGTGCCACAAGTAATCCTTTTCTTTTTCTCATTTACGGAACTGCTTTGATGAACCAGATGGGAGTCCTCTCTTTCCTGCTGGAGCAAACTCCCTGTTTCCTTCCCTTGGAGGCAGTTGACTCTATCCCTGCCTGACACAGTGCGTGGGTACATACATCCCAGCATTGTTCTCACAGGCTCAGACTCAGGCAGGTCATGATTCTCAGAGCCACAGGGCTAAGCCTGAAAAAGGGCAGAAGCTCCATTCCCTACTGTTATACCACGTGTGCAGTCAGGAATTGTTCATTGAGCAGTGTGCCAGGAGGAACTGCCATGACACTACTCATCGTGCTCCTAATCCTCAAGTGGAGATTTGCAGGTTACAAAACAGAACACTTGACAGCAGCAAAGGATGCTAGATTTTCTTTTCCAGTGGTTGATTTAATGCAGCCTTCTCCCCTGCCCTGACCTGCAATACTACCTTGAGAGTGATACAAATCAAAGGCCAGATTCTGATCCCAGTTACTCTGGTGTAAATCCAGAGTAACTCCAGTGAAGTCACTGAGTCTGAGTCAACCTCTCTTACACAGGCTTTACACCAGTGTAACTGTATTGACTTCAGTAGACTTGAGATCAGATTCTGAGTCCAAATATGGGAACCCCATGTATGTAAATATAGGAGAACCTCAGAGTTACAAAACATCAGAGTCACGGACTGATTAGTCAAGCACATACCACATTTGGAACCAGAAGTACACAATCGGGTAGTAACAGAGACCAATCAATAAAAAAGCAAATACAGTACCATGCTGTGTTAAACATAAACTACTAAAAAAAAAAAGGGAAAGCAGCATTTTTCTTCTACATAGTAAAGTTTCAAAGCTATATTAAGTCAATGTTCAGCTGTAAACTTTTGAAAGAACACCCATAACATTTTGTTCAGAGTGAATTATGAACAACCCCCATTCCTGAGGTGATCGTCATAGGCGCCGACTTCCACTGTTCCCAGTAGGTGCTCGACCCCCCACCGTTCCTGGCCCTGCCCCTGCACCGCCATCGCCCCCATTCCACCCCTTCCCATCTCCATTCCACCCCTTTCCCCCAAGTCCCCGCCCCTCCCCTGAGCGCACCATGTCCCAGCTACTCCCCGCTCCCTCCCGGAAAGTCCTAAGCACCGCTTGGCGGCAGGAAGCACTGGGAGGTAGGCGGAGGAGCAGGGATGCAGCACGCTCGGGGGGTTGGGGGGGATGACATGGGGAGGGGGGAGCTTGGCTGCCAGTGTGTGCAGAGCACCCACTAATTTTTGCCTGTGGGTGCTCCAGCCCTGGAGCACCCACAGAGTTGGCGCCTATGGTGATCATAACCCTGAGGTTCTACTGTACCCTGGCTATGACTCTCCTCTCATGTACAACTATATGAGTTAGGTGAACCTGAGAGGTGGTTCCAGAGAGGATGGTTCTAGACTATTCTCAGTAGTAGAAGAGGACAGGACAAGCAGTAATGGTCTCAAGTTGCAGTGGGGGAGGTTTAGGTTGGATATTAGGAAAAACTTTTTCACTAGGAGGGTGGTGAAACACTGGAATGCGTTACCTAGGGAGGTGGTAGAATCTCCTTCCTTAGAAGTTTTTAAGGTCAGGCTTGACAAAGCCCTGGCTGGGATGATTTAATTGGGGATTGGTCCTGCTTTGAGCAGGGGGTTGGACTAGATGACCTCCTGAGGTCCCTTCCAACCCTGATACTCTATGATTCTATGAATCTAACCTACCACTGAAGACATTGCAGATACACCCACACAAAACTCATTTAAGTGAGAGGAGAAGCAGTTCCATTTAATTTTACAAGTTTTTGGTTCAGGGAACCTCAACCATGGTGGCTCAAAGAGCTGTGCAAGTGCCATAGTGTTGTGTTCTGGAGATTGTAAAGATGTAAACCAGTTCCCATAGCAAATGCCAAATTATGCTTTCATGTGCACTGTTGCATATCCAGAATAACTCCACCAAAGTGTCCCAGAGGGTAGATTTTGGTCCATAATTTGTAACCGTTTCATATTTTACCATTAGCAAAATACAGTTGACAGCCCCTTGTCATTACATTTTCAACAGCTCCTGCCCTGCCCCAAAATAAAACTGCACTGCTAGTTTCAGGAATTCATCCGCATGCTCCCATTAGAAGATGGAAAGACAAGAGCCAGATGTTTCTGTTACTGGAGCTGCAGATGAAGGAGCAGACGATTTAACGTCACTAATCATGTCTGCTTCCCTAGGTGACTGTGCAGATGTCAGGTTTGCCATGAATATCAGTCTAAGGGCTGGTGTGAATCGGTGTACCTGCATTGACTCCCGTGCAACTACACCCATTTGCAGCTGCCTGTAAGAGTTTATTCAGAAGGACCTATAGCTTCAGACTAAAAAGGGAAGAAAAAGTCACAGGGCAAATATGGCATGTGCCTTGTGTAGATTCGCAGATCATTCCAGTAGCTGGCAGTGGGCACTTTATTTCCAAATTATATCTGAATCTTTGGGGGGGGGTGTAAGGAAATGAACTCCTTAAAAACAGTCCTTGGTTGTACCCATGATCATGACAGATCCATTTTCAAGGAGCTGTTTTGAACTTGATTTCTTATTCTCTTGGAGTGTGGTACAGAAAGAAAAGTGTATGTGTTTTCACCTTTACCGGGACAATTTTTTCCATAGCAACAGCATTTCATTAACACAATCAACTGACTGGTTTTCCTATTGTTTACTTGTCAGCCACATCTAATTTGAAAGGTTGTGTTTTATGAGGCAATTGCCGATGACTCCTCCCATGTAAATGTATCTTTACACAGATTTTCAGTTTGTCATCTAAGCAGGGTAAAACTGGCTGCACTAGTTCCTTCTCTGTGTGTTGCTGAGTATCTCTTGCAGGGCACCGAGGACTCTCAGATCCCTTGGTGGCTAGTGGGAGTTGGGGGAAATCTGAGCGCTTTTTGGATCAGCCCCCCACTTATCAGCAAACTGAGGAGTAGAATTATTAGAAGGTCCCATGTGTGCTCTGTTATTCGACACAAGCAATGGAAAGGGAAGGGCTACTCTATGAAGCGAAGCTAAATGATTTAGTTGGGGATTGGTCCTGCTTTGAGCAGGGGGTTGGACTAGATGACCTCCTGAGGTCCCTTCCAACCCTGATATTCTATGATTCTATGAAATGCTTTCCTGTTGATTCTATGGGTTGCTTTGCTATTTCATCTCAGTTACATTTTTATGGTTATTGTACCCTATGCTGGAAACCAACAGGTAAAACTGTAGGTTTTTCTACAGCCGAACTGAACAACCCCCAAACTAAGAGAAGGAGAGTCGGGGGCAGAATCACATGTGAAAGAGAAAAATGGAAGATATTTTAGATTTCTTAATTAAAAATAAAAATTCTGACCTACCTGCTCCTCAGAATCCAAAACAGGATAAATAAGCAACAGCCATAGTTGGAGTCAGAACCTCACTAACCTTGCTAAGCTCCATGGTTTAGAATTTGTGTAAAAATGTAGCATAGCAAGGATTTAACAGGTGTGTGGTGTAATAAGACGTCATCGTTTTTTGTTAAATACATTACAGTACATTAGCCTTATGAGTGTTATCAGCTGATGAAAACGAAGGCCCCAGGCCTGTATTTGGATCCATGCAGAAGGAGTTTCAAACCCCTGCAGAGCTCTGCTGACTTCAAACAGGTTCTTTTCTCAGACATAATGGTCCTCCCACATAGATCCAATTGCAGCGTTGGGGCCTGAAGTGCAATTGTCAAAATAAATGAACCCAAGCACCCTTTGTTCTGCAGCAGCTTTGGGGTCTATTTTTATTGTTTATTGACTTGCTCATTCACAAAATATGACACATAGCTATAGGGCTCCCAGTCCTGAGTCAAATAAGTCAGTTTCTTCTGTAAATAGCAGCGCAGAACTGATTTTCTATAAATAGTAACGTCTGTTAATTGTCATGAGAGCTTTTGAAGGGTCATGTATCATTTCACATTTGCCCCAAAATTGTTTTTTTTTAACAAACATCTACAAACCCTAAAACCAATAGAAATATTTTCATATTTTAAAAAACTGGAGACAGTTATTTTAAAAGAAATAAATATTCCCCAACAGCATCTGCAAGCCAAGTACTGCACTTTGACCCCCAACCCCTCAAAATGTGACTGACAATAAACAAAAGTGAAATTCTTCCATTTGATAATCAAAAGTGAATTCTTCTCTTTTTAAGAATCCTGGGTGCTGCTGGTAACACAGAGGACATTAATTTTGTTGGTTGGTCATTTTTAGGTTTACAGTGTCCCTTCCATTACTCAATTACTTTTAAATGTTAAGAAATAGAAATGCCATTTATTTGTTTTATTAAATGTATTCACTGTTCCTTGGATGAACTCGGGTTTCTAGTTTAGATTGTCATCACAGCTATGAAAGGTTAGAGGATGCATTCTAGGCACAACCCAGCTAGCAACATGCCCTCTCTGAGCTCCCCATGCCTGCCACGACACCTGTTCATGGCATACAGCCTGTGCACTTGCATCTCTCCCTCCTGCCAGTGTGTGAGGGTCAGCCATCCCAGGTGCTAAAATGGCCCCCATGACCATGGTACCTGAGCACCTCACAGTCTTTGATGCATTTATCCTCACAACACCCTGTGAGACAGATGGGAAACTGAGGCACGGGGAGACTACATGATTTACCCAAGGTCACACAGGAAATCTGTGGCAGAGCTGTTACTTGAACCTGTGTCTCCTGAATCCCAGAATGCCACTCAGGTTCATGGCCCTGCCTTCTCTCTTCTCCCCTGGGGGAACCATATGCCACCTAGGGAGTAGAGACAAAGCAGTCCCTGCACTGCACCGATCACAGGAACTGCAAATCTCCCTGACCCTTATGCAGACCATGGAAGTGGTAGGAAGGCTCTTTGCCCCATCCCCAAGTACCGAGCATGATTCTGGCCCTAATTGCCACTCTCCAATTCTGAGTGTGGATTTTTGTACACACAGCTCTAAAAATCCAGGCCCAAATACGAATGATCTCACTAGTAAACAATGTACAT
Source organism: Lepidochelys olivacea (assembly GCF_965140295.1). NCBI lineage: Eukaryota > Metazoa > Chordata > Testudines > Cheloniidae > Lepidochelys > Lepidochelys olivacea. Next base: position 23,164,453 of record NC_140417.1, on the reverse strand, counting down.
ACACTGTATACATTTTTAGAACCAAGTGCCTTGAGGCAATTTCTGCTCTCTTTTCTCAAACTGTAAAGTTCATGTTGCATGAAGTCAGTAGAGCTACCCTGGTCTTATACGTTATGAACAAAAGCAGAGATTGGCCCATCTATTTGAATGTTTCACTTACAGTTGAGACGGACAATTCTTTTTTACCCTATCCCTCCATCTTATCTTGTCCCAAAACCTGAGACCAGATGACAGGATATCACCTGTTAAAGTTAATGGCTTGTAAATTTAGAAGAAATAAAAAGAAATACAGCCTCACGCAGCATATGTTCAACTTATGGTACTCACTGCTGCATGCAGTTAGAGAGTCAATTTCCAGTCTGTGGAGGACTGTTTCTGAACATTAGTAATGTTGGGAAGATGGAAGCTGATAGCCAGATAGATTAGGAAGGAATTTTTCCTGCTCTGCCCACCTTTGCACAGTCAGCAGGTGCATTCCGTAGAAGGGTTTTTTGCTTTCCTCCAAATCATTGAGTTTGGAGGATACTGGACTCACTGGACGAATAGCCTAACCCAGGATAACAAAATTTATTTTCCCCGATGCTCTTAAAAGGAATACATTGTCCTCCTTCATTTTCAGAGGGCCTATTTCTGCCACCCAATTACATCAGGTTGGAGTGTCACCATACAATTCAGTTTGAGTAGGGGGCAGCCTTTAGTTGCACTGCTGAGGAGCAGGGCAGATCTGATCTGTGCTTGTATCTGTTGCTCCAGGAGGAAGGAATCTGCCCCAGCCGTTTTATTGATGCAGATTCCTTCCTCCACTGTGTCAGACGAGCTGGGCACAGAGGGGAGATGGAAGGAGTCAGGGTTCTGCACTCTCCTTGTCTGTGCCTGCTCACATGTATAGGAGGGGGACAGCAACCTGGGGATGGCCGTCTCCCCACTACACAGTCTCTGTTGCACACACAGGGGAGTAAAAAGCCACCCTATGCTCCTATAATCCCCAGATCAGGAATGCAGCTAGGCTCACGATCAAACCCACTGAGGAGCGGTTTATACCATAAGTAGCCTCACAGAAAGATGGGCTGCTTGCAGCGTAACGTGCGTGAGTGAGGGTGGCTGAATCAGGCTCTGTGGGGTTTTAGTTACGAGATTCCTACTTGGGGGTCATGCAGAGATTTTGTACTTTCAGGGCCAGAATGGATGAAGGGCACTGATGCACATGACCCTTTAGGAAGCCCCACAGGTCACGAGTAGATATCGTAGAAGCAGCGAGATCTATATTTGAGCTTAAATTTGATAATTTCCTTTGTAAATATTTGTTATAGTGTTTATACTGTAGGGTTTGAGGTGGTTTGTATTTGATTCACCTACGTAGGATTGTTGCTTTCCTAGAAGGTGAAATCCTGACCCACAGAAGTCAAAGGGAGCTTTGCCATTGACTTCAGTAGGACCAGGATTTCACCCAGGGGTTATAATGTCTATTCTGTTATTTAAGAAAATAAACAAACATATATGGTACCACTTTTTTTAAAATGCAGAAAAATTCCTTTATTCCAGTTGACGGAGGTGCACAGGCAGCTTTGCGAAACCAGGTTACGTTTAGTTTAAAAGTCAGTTTGATGATTTGGGAGAGAGATTCCTGGAATTTTTTGTAAAGTCTAATCTTCATCTTTTAAAGCTTTTGACAGTGAGGGTATCTTCATTGGTGAGCCCATTAGTGACACTGAACAGAGCATCTGGTTAGCATCTGGCACACGTTCTAACCACCTGCCAGTTTCCAGCTTCACAGCCACATTCTTTCTAGCCTGATAGTACCTCCCTGTTCTATAGAACAAGAGAGTGGGATTGCGAAAGAAAAATATTTGATCTCACTCAGCCTGTGGCCAGATGTGTTAAATCTCATTTGAAGGTTTATGCTGCCCCCATTATGAAATCTCCCACCAGATCAGCTATGAGGCTGCCTATTCTAGTGGTGGATTTTGTGACGGGGAAACCTGTTTGTGAAGTACTGGAATGAGAACTCACCAACTCATTTCACAAAGGCCACCACTCATCCATCCATCAGATGATAACACTTTTTGGTCAGTCCCAACCTGGGCCAGCCCCAGTCTAATGATTCTGAGGTGGAAAAGCTTCATAACTCATTACTAGTCCTCTCAGTTGCACAAGTAGAACCTTATCCAAAGTCTATTGCAGTGAATGGAAAGATTCCCTTTGACTTCAGTGGGTTTTGGATCAGGCCCATGATACTCTGTTCTTACATGTAGATATAATAGCAGTGTCAGTGGCCACAGAAGCATGTTGCATGGAATACTTCCCTACAGTGATCTACAGCATATCATATATGATTCAGATTGGTGTGTGGTTAATTACTGTTGTTATAATTCATTACAGTAGATAGGGCACAAAGTGCGGAGTCCAGAGACCTGGTTTCTCTTCTCAGCCCTGCCTCACTCTGTGACTTGGGACAAAAGCACTTAGAATCACAGAATCATAGAATATCAGGGTTGGAAGGGACCTCAGGAGGTCATCTAGTCCAACCCCCTGCTCAAAGCAGGACCAATCCCCAATTTTTGCCCCAGATCCCTAAATGGCCCCTTCAAGGATTGAACTACTTCATTCACCTTGCTGTGTCTAAGTTTCCCCAGCTGTAAAATGAGGAAAATGATACTGACCCACCTTTTTAAAGAGCTTTGAGATCTATAAATGAAAAGCCCTGAGTAAGTGCTGAGCATGTTGCCTGTAGATGTGAATGATGTTTCAAAAACCTTAAAACAAGATACGGTCCGTGCAATAAATAGTTTATTGCCTAGGATAAATGAAATACAAATATTTCAAGGAGGCAAAAATTACAGTAAAATGTTTAAGAGCATTACTCACAGTGCATCTCAGAACATCTAAACTGTAAGATTTTAAAATAATTTAAGCATGCAACTGGGTGGAAGACATGCAAGCAACTGCATGCCCAACCTGTATGTGTAATTATCCAGATTACAAGAATGCATCAGGTAATTTCATGTACAAATGGTTGGTGAGATGCGGAATTGATTATTTACCTGCATGCCTACCCAGTTTGTGCATATAATTGCACCTGCATACCCAATTTGTTGCAAGCCAGGCACTAAAGTTACTCTGTATTTTATTTAAAATGTGTGCTTTGGGCCTGGCTTTCTTGCTCCCATCTTCAGCTTTCTTTCCCCTAGGTTAAAATAACTAATATCAATCATTGGGCGCCAGAGGGCAAGATTTCTCAGTGCATCAAACAGATGTCAAAGAGATGTGCCAACCCATGGCATGAATGCGGTTAATTTCTCGAAAGAGACTATCTACTGATTCAATTCATGGGGAAAAGCTGTTATGCCAACAGCATCTCTAATGCTGTGATTTGTTCAGTGTTTGGCAGCAGTCTGCAATTTGAAAATTCTTGTTCAGCCTGGAAAAAAAAAATTGCTGAATTGTAGATGATACAAAGACTAATGCTACCAGCCGAGATCCCTTAAAACTGGCATTCTTTAAGCTGTATTTATTTTCTGGAGCTGAATAAAAAGACAAAGAGCTTTGGGAAGCCCTGGCATCTTGTATAATACTAAGGTACAGAGGACCAAGAGCCTCAGCTGTGCCAAGTTTATGCTCAGTACAGCTATGGGGAGGGAGGGGGAAGGTGGCTCCATGCCACCTTTCCAGTCCCCAGATGTGGGATCATAAACAGTTTCTGGTGTAACTTAGAGCAGCCTGAGGGATGTTCTAAATTGCACTGGCTGAAGCAGTCCATTGGGACCACTGTGACCCCATTCCCCCCTACCCTCACATGCCTTTTCCCACACCGAGCATACAACCTACTCTGGTGCAGAGAGAGCAGCAAGATAAGGATTACCCCCTTTTATGGCTGCTTTAAGGTCTTGTGGCATAGCTCTGGCAACGCCGAAGAGCAACATACAAGTCCCTGATCTTTGATGGTTCAAAAGCAGTAAATGTGGGTTTTCATGGTACATTAAAGTAGCACAATTTTGTCAGGTGCTATTCATTGTCTACAGCAAACCAGCTGTGGTTTTAATTTGAGTTATAGGGCAGGGAGAGTTGATAACGTGTGTATTTGATCCCAACTCTTCCGGTAATTGTATTCCCTGAGCATATGATGAAGTATTCAGAATCACAGGGAAGAGGATTGAAGAGAAAGGGAACCAAATGCTAAGGACTAGAGGAAATAGTAGCAGTGAGATCAATCCGCAATAAGAAAGGAAGACAGTTTTGCTACATGCCAAGATGAATTGAGCTAATTTCTGCCATTCTGGTTCCCCAGGTATTTACATGGTGAGACGGGAATATTTCCAAACACTACTGTCTAACTTATCCAACTGCCTTGCGCCTTGTGTACTCAAGGAACTTGTGCAAAGTGGATATAAAATCTTACCAGCTCAGAATAGTGGTGTTTTACTTATACCTAATTCCATACTTACTTTGCACAGGTGTAATTGACAACACAAGGTGCCAGGTAGTAGAGACTCAGGCCCAAAATTCATGAATTTGAAAATGTTGCCCGGCGAACATACTTTTGGTGGGTTAACTTATAAAATACTTTGCAATGCCCTGCAGCATTTTTCGTTTTAAAAAGCATAAAATTTATTTACTAGTCATTAAAATACCAACAGTACTTAAGGCACACAATATACACTCCCAGCCCCAAGAATCTTACCGGCAAAACAGAATGTACTAGGAGCACTAAGAGCATGTGTTTATTTTTTAAAAATAAATAGCGTGGGTGAGTGACAGCTTTTTTACTGATGTGGGTTCATGTTGGGTGGTCTTCATGGAAGGAGAAATAGGGTTTGAAAGAAGGCCCTTGAGATATTTGCATAGAGAAGGAGTTCCAAGCAGAGAAGGCAGCATGGATGAAGTTATTAAATGTGACTCCATGTCCTGCTTTCTGTCTCCTCTCCTCTTGGTGCCCGTTCTGAAGCGTTAGTAGAGAAGAATCAGGACTGTCTTTCCTGAGATAAATTGATTTGCATGTTTTCTCAGTCATAAAAATATATGAGGCCCATGTATGCAGTCTGCAAAGTTAATAGAATGCAGAAAGCCTTGCAATGGACTGGACAGGGCTCCCGACTCAGAGATCAAAAGGTGGATCATTAACTTGCAACTCTATTAGACGAGGAACAATCAAACAGGTTGTACAGAACTCTCAGGCAGGGTGAATGAAACTGTCTTTAAGCAAACAGAAGAGGGAGAAATGAATGGCTTTTGTTGAGGAAAAATGGAAACATTTTCTGGTTAAACAAGCTGTCATTTAGGACTTAATAGCATGTGCGAGTGGGAAAGCAGATCCACATGCCAACAATGGCTGGGAAATAAAGGGGTGATGGTGATCATGAAGTATAGTGCATAGCTCCATTACAGCTCTATTTTTCCCCCCAGAGGAAACCCTGGTGTTTTGAGTTAGTACCTCAACTGTTTTAAAAGGACTTTTGTTTGGATCTTGACCAACAAATTAATGTAGGTAGATTTGTTTTCTTCTTATTTATAAATAGAAAAAAAGACATGCACCCAATTATACTGCATGTAGTTCTAAAGCAACAAAAAAACCATGTCCTTTGTGCATTTTTTTCAGGTGCTTTTCTGGCAATCTTTCTAGATTAAAAATAGCAAGGAAATGTTGGCTGCTACAGACATTAATTTTCTCTCCCTGTGGGTGTGAAACTCTCACTCCCATTAATGGAATCTTAACTCATGTGCAGGGAAAACAGAATATATAGGCCCCCCTCACTGTTCATAAAAGATCAGCATGGGGGCCAAACTCTGAACTGTTGTACCCAGTATGAAGCCAGAATAACTCCAATAAACTCAATAGAATTTTCCTGTGTAACAGAATAGAAATTGGTCCTTGCCACATGGGACGACAGAGTTCCAGTGAAGGTTGCCCCCTCTACTGCAGTCACGACATCGAATGGTCTGGCTTCTCAGAGCCGCCCTTACCTTCAGGGCAGCAAGGCCTAGTGGCAAGTGTCCAAGACCTCACATCAACAATCCACAGCTGTAGCGCCTAGTAGCAATAGTTTCCAGCCGTAGCGCCTAGTCTCAGCAACCTCAGGCAGTAGTGCCTAGTTCCGATAATCCCCAGCTGTAGCACCTAGTACAGATCGTCCCCAGCCGCAGTGCCTGCGGTCAGCAACCCCAGGCAATATAGCAGCAGTATCAATAGCCCAAAGCAATAGCACCTAGCACTGACAGCCCCTGGCAGTAGCGCCTCGGCACAGGTGCAGGGAGGGAAGGGGAACCCGGGCCCACCCTACTCCACTAGGTTCCCACCCAGGCCTCTGCGAAACCAGTTCCCCTGATGCAGGGCTTAGGTCTCTGTATCACCCAACATGTTCCTTGGGTTGCTTCCTACCCTTAGGCATGCCTCAGGCATCTCCTCAGCCGAGAGTGGCTTGGCATCCCCTTCAGTCCCCACAGCCAACTGGTTCTCCGCAGTGCAGTCAGGGTCCCCTGCCTCAGCAATCTTGGCGGTTCTTCCACAGGAGCCTGCGGCAGGTCTAGTCTCCTCCTCAGCCAGTCCAGACTGAGCTGAGCTGCTTCCCTTTATATACTCCCTCTACCAGGACCATGCCCAGCAAGGGCGAGGGGCTGTGGCCTCTTGGGCCCAAAGTAAATACTGAACACCTGCCTGCCCATTGCAGGGGGTGTACCAACCAACCATCACAGCCCTGTGTCATCTTAAAGTTCCCAGGGTGATAGGTCATTGGAGACAAACTCTAATTAGCCACTGTCACCCTTCTGCCCTGGAGGCAATCAAACATTGTCCAGTTGCTGCTGAAGCAACAGTGAAAAATTGTTACAGGGCCTTTAGCACAACCACTTAATGCCTGGATATACAGTTCCTTAGAGACAGCCTACGGATTGCATTGCTGATTATAGATCTTAAATTTATATAGAGATTTTCTTCCTGAGGAAGAAAATATTTGATAGCAATCCCTTCATCCCCTACTGAAATGCAGCTTCTTTTGGGGTGGAACTCAACGGCTATTTAACCACATGCAGCAGCATTATATAACAGTTTAGGACGACGGATCACAGTTAATCAATAGACTAGGGCATCCATTTCTGTCAGCCTGTTGCCTTAATATGCGTGAAGAGAGTGGGTTCAGTGCTGGCCTCAGAAACTGCATTTCAAAAGTAGCTGAATAAAGAACTGCATCTCCCATGAATGCGGAGAGATGTATTGGAAGGAGACAGAAGATCTGCCATGACTCCTTCACAAGCCATTCAAAACTATGTAAAGATTTTGCTGTGAATGTCTCAAAGGCAGGGCTGGTACAAGGACTAGCTAGCTAAACGATGCTTCTCACATCACCATTGCATCCCCCATATTACAGTGCATTGCAGGAGTTAGTTTTAATATTGCCAATTCAGTTGTAGTTCTGTTTGCAAGTGAACTCTGCAAAGAACCTGTTACTTTGCAACATGCTCACTTTGAAGTTTTGCTGTGGGATTATCAATATCACCTTCCAATAATGTCTTTTAAAGAAAGCAAAGCTCAGTGCTGAATCCAACCTTCCTTTAAGGAGGGGCCATTCTACTGAACTCAAAAGAGGGTGCCTGCTTATACCAGACCTGAATTGGATCCTTAACATTGACCGAAATTCTGAACTACACTTTACCTTGCTGGACTAGCTGTTGGAATTAACAGCTATTCTGATATACTAGGTCATTTTGTTTATCATCTGAGCACAGTAAACACTATAAGTGGCTTCACAGGAGTTCTCAGATCCCAAGCAATAAGACACTAATAAGTTTAGCCTAGAAAATTGCCCGTTTCCAATTTTTCTTTTTTTGCCAAGGCAACAAATAATAATGTATGTGTGTGCATGCGCTTGTCTAAAAATATCCTGGCTCTGCAAATGTGTGTCTGATGTGGGAGGAGAAGGCTCTCAGTGTACTGCAGTGTTTGTGTGAGGAAGGAGATGGAAAAAAACCCATCCTGTAAATGCTGAAAGAAAATAGATCATCCTGATCTTGTAGGGAAAAAGCCCCCTGTATTAGAGGATGGATGGGACACATCTCCTATGCTCTAGGCAGGTCACAGGCGGGATATCCTTAGTGTGTACTGTACAGAGGATGAGTGGGATATTCCTCGTGTATCTCTCCCTCTATGGTCTTTTAACATGCCCATCATCACAGCATCTGAGAGCACTGTATATACTAGCTATGTGTGTGCAGGTGATAAGCTATACCTGGTGTGTTCTGTGCAGGTAAAAGATGACACAGTTCACTAAAAATGGGCTTTGAGAGACATTTCAGAACTAGAAGGAAGGAAGTATGATCCAGTGGTTAGGGTGATAGCCTGGAATTTTGGAGACCTGCATTCAGTTCCCTTCTCTGCCACCAACCTCCTGTGTCACCTTGAGCGAGTCACTTGGTTTCTCTGTGCCTGGATCCCCTGCCTGTCCAGTGGGGAGAATAGTACTGCCCTACCTCATGTTGTGAGGATAAACACATTGACGATTGTAAGGTGCTCAAATACTAAGGTAATGGGGGCCATTTAATTACCTAGGCAGACACTGGTGAATATCTTGTAGGGAACAGTCCTGCCTTGATTGTTGGCAGGTGGATGGAGAACAAGTTCACTTTGTTTCAGAGTAACAGCCGTGTTAGTCTGTATTCACAAAAAGAAAAAGGAGTACTTGTGGCACCTTAGAGACTGACCAATTTATTTGAGCCTAAGCTTTCATGAGCCACAAGTACTCCTTTTCTTTTTAAGTTCACTTTATGTTTGTTGCTAAGAGATGGTTCCCAGCGTGAGGAAGCTTGTTTTGCAGCTCCCCATCTTTCTGGTGAAGTCTGAGCTGCTTCCTGTGTGTGTTTGTTCTGTGAGTGTAGCATTTGCTTTGCATGATATGAAGGATACGGAACAGTCTCTTGACTTTTCCAGATGTTGATTGTCCTGCTTTGATGTTTGTTCCTGCTGCTTTAGTTGTTTGTGTCTGAATGGCAGATGAGGTATGTGACTTGTTAAACAAATGATGAAAACAGCATCAGGGAGCTTTGAAATCTTGTATGTTTAATTAATGAACTTTGCTCACTCAATAAAAAGTATGTACTTGATTCATTTTTAAATAGCGTGTTCTGCTCAGTAGTGAACTGTTCTGATGTAATTTCAAATGTTTACTAGTACATTTGGTATTTTTCCACATAAACCTTAAAAAAAACAGGTTTCAGAGTAGCAGACGTGTTAGTCTGTATCCGCAAAAAGAACAGGAGGACTTGTGGCACCTTAGAGACGAACAAATTTATTAGAGCATAAGCTTTCGTGGACTATAGTCCACTTCATCGGATGCATAGAATGGAACATATAATAAGATATATATATATATATATATATATATATATATATATATATATATATATATATATACACACATACAGAGAACTAGGAAGTTGCCATACCAACTGTAAGAGGCTAATTAATTAAGATGAGCTATTATCAGCAGGAGGAAAAAAAACTTTCGTAGTGATAATCAAGATGGCCCATTTAGACAGTTGACAAGAAGGTGCGAGGATACTTAACAAAAAAAAAACAGGAAATCACCAAGTCCTCACACAGCCCTTGCAACCTACATTTATGATTTTGTCTTTGCATTTTCTCACCCACATCCACTGCCTGCGTGCCTCCACACAAAACGTGCAGCCTTAACTCTGATCACATGTTGTGATTATTTATTATTTGTATTGCTGTGACTCCTAAGGGCCCCACTCAGAGTCCAGGTCTCCACCATACTAGCTGCTGCACATGCAAAAAAGACAGCCGATGTCCTGACAAGCTTAAAATCGAAGTACAGATAATCTAAATACAGACATCAGCTACTAAAAATACCCTACTCTTCATAATTCCATCACCTAAGTAATTCAACTCCTATGACTTCCAAAACTAACAAACTCTTATGCAAACTATTTCCACTGCTATTGACAGTTATCCAGCATGACTCACTTCAGCATAACCATCAGCTAAAAATCCACACACTGTCCATCAACTTCAGTACAAAACCAGTTCAACACTGAAAAACCGGGACACCTCAATTTCTAACCACTCCACCTGGTTGGAGTTGAAAGTCACATGTTTGGTGTGGAGGTGGAGGGAGAAGCCATGTTTTGTGGGTGGTGGGTGTGGGCAAAGTAAGGTAGAGAAGAGGAAAATAATGGGTGTGGGTTGCAAGAGATGGGTGAGGACTTTACCAGTGATTTCATGGGGTTTTGGTGGCTGTGTTGATGCTATGTGCACTTGAGCAACTGTGGAGAAGGAGGAAGTATTTTTTTCATAATTATCAGTAATTTAGTTTGGGTGTGGCATTAGCCTGTCTGACTGGAGTTAAGTTCAAGGGAACTGTTATGGGGGAAGCAAACAGGAAATGAAACAATGGCAAAGATAAGGAAACAAATGGGTCGAAGGAAGCTATTAATTGGGGAACACCTTTGCCTGGCTCCCACCAGGCTAGCATAGTTTACTCCTTCCAAGGCTGAAGGCCAAGGATCAAAGGTTTCAGAGTAGCAGCTGTGTTAGTCTGTATCCACAGAAAGAAAGTACTCCTTTGCTTTTTAAGGATCAAAGGGGCTCCTAAACCTTAAAGATGCTGACCTAGGGAGGAAGGGGGACTGAGTGGCTAGAGATGAGCCTCTGGCAGAGAGAACAAGACAGAAGCTGCAGAAGGGAAGTGTGTTTCACTCATCCCAAAAAGAACAGGAGTACTTGATGAAGTGAGCTGTAGCTCACAAAAGCTTATGCTCTAATAAATTTGTTAGTTTCTAAGGTGCCACAAGTACTCCTGTTCTTTTTGCAGATACAGACTAACACGGCTGCTACTCTGAAAATCACTCATCCCAGAGATGGACGTATCTGGGCTGAGGAGAACTTTCAAAAGCTTGAAAGGTCAAGATTTAGGTGCAGGACTGTAGGTAATACCCATGCATCTAGACCTATGTACCTTGGATGAATAAATAATGCTTTGTTTTGAAGAGGCTGTTTTTTAGAGTCAATTTAATCAGCTGCTGCTCGCATGTGCCCAGAGGAAACAGCTTACGGGTGCCTGGGCCTGTCAGATAAATGCAGTTGGTAAACACAGGGCTGCTGTGCAGAGATCCAGTCTAAGAGTGGTTGGACCACCTGGTACCACCCAGAGTGAGGTGCAGGAAGCCAGGCCTGTCCCCTGATGGCGGTGCTCAAGGGAGCCTCAAAGGGGCAGCACACCCGATGACTGCAACAGCAATTTGAACTGGGTTTTAATGATTTTTGTTTGGGGGGAATCTAATAAGGATAATGCCCTCCTACCCCCATAGGGTTTGAATATTCACCTTGTCACCCTGCTGTTTCTTTGGGTTCCTGCATGGGTTTATTGATCAGAGAGGCAGTGGGGTAACTAATGAGTCCTACAGCTGGAACTTGGTTTGAGCTCCAATGAAACGCCCTCCTTTCCACTACACTGCTTAGAGTGATGGCAGGATCCTCCATAATATACCCGCTGCTACGGCCCAGCTACTTCTGAAGCAGTAAAACCCTTTCTAGCCTCCAAAAGGCTTATTGGAATTGAAAAGGAGCTTCTCAGCCGCACTCCAGCTTATTAAATCAGCCACACCACTGCTGCATTGAATCTAATTTCTGCCTTGCTGAAGGTCTCTTGTGGCATAATTAATAAGCGTCCCTTATGTGTGGATTCTGCTTTATGGGAGATGCTCTTGACTATGTAGGTGATGACAGAGTTTTCACCTTTAACTACGTTTACAAATCTCTGGATCCCAGCTTCTTTCTTAGTGCCATTTGGATTTAATATTTATTTACGCTCAGAGTGGGAGCTGAATTCTGGCTACAGGCAAAGCACTGCTTGGGCTGGTAGACTGTGATCTTCTCCCTCCCTCCTTCCTTCATCGGTTAATAGCTTCCCCTTTGAACTGTAGAAGCCTAGAAGTTAGAGAAAGCCTAGTGGGAAACTGTGACCTAGAACATGAGTAAAAGGAGAGATGTATCTTCTTATTCTTTCCCCTTATTTTACAACCTGTTGGATCAGGGGGTTGTCTACATTGGCACTGGGAGTGTACTTTCCAGCTCAGATAGATGTACCTGCACTTGCTCTATTTTTAGCGCACTAGCAGGATCAAAGTGTAGCGACAGCAGCATGATCAGCCACCCCAAGTAAGATCCTGTGTGAGACCTTAGATACATAGTGGGGTGACTAGCCCATCCCATCACTTGCACTGCCATGACTACACTTGTATTTCTAGCAGACTGGCTCAATCAGAGCTAGCATGGGTATGTCTCCTCAAACTGGAAATTACACCTTCCATCTCCAGTAGAGACATACCCTTAGGGACAGAGTTCCATCAGGGAGCCCTGTGATAATATCCTACGCCCTGGTCACTAAGCAGCCTTTGTCTTAAGTAAAAAGGAGTGTAACCCAGACTCCCAGACCTGACCTCCACTGAACTTTGGATCCAGATTCAAGCACTGCATCTCAGCTCCTCTCTAGGCTGAAGGTCTTTCACCTCATGCTTCCCAGTCTCATGGTTTTTCAGTGGTAAACTGGGAGTGAAGGGATAAAGGGCAGAATATGCCCAGAACTTCTGATCTCACTGACATCATTTCAAATCTGGAGTGACTCCACTAAGTCAACAGATTTACCCCAGCACAACTGAGATTAGTATCTGTCGCTGCATTTTCCCTGACCACCTAATCCTCCTGCAATGAAATGTTCTAGATAAAGCTGTGAAAAACGATTCACTAAAAACCAGAGTTAGGCTGCTGCCTGTGTCTTAGAAGGCTTGATTTACAGGAAAGGATTAAAATAAATAAATATGTATGGCTTGTAAGTAATATGTAAAGTGATGATGAAAATCCATAAATATTTGACGGGTTTAAGCACCAACGAGGGAGGGTACCACATAGGAATTTAAGGGAGATAACAGAGGAATAGGATGAAATTATGATCATGGGATCTTTTGGATTGTGGAATAATCTCCCAAGGGAAGTAGTGGAAGCATCATCATGTGAAACATTTAAAACTGAAGAGAAAACTAACAGTCGTTTGATAAAGAACAATCCTGCATTGGGGTGAAAGTGGGCTGGTACTGGCGAGTACAGCATACCAGTAAGAAGCTGTTACCGGCCCGTACCCAGCTGGCAGCGCCCCTTTTGCGCCTCCTCCCCCCCCCCCCGCCCACCCCCGGGCCACCGACAGAGGGGGCAAAAGGGGCAGTTGCCCTGGGCCCAGCCATTTAAGAGGGCCTGGGGCTCCTGACCACTGCTACTGCGGCAGAAGCCAGAGCCCTGGGCCCTTTTAAATCACTGCCGGAGCCCCAGGCAGCGCAGATGGGCTGGTTGGGGGAGGCTGACCCCCAGCCCTGCCCCTTCTGTCCGAGGCCCCGCCCCTTCCAGGTAAGAATTTAATATTACTTTCACCCCTGTCCTGCATGGACAGGGAGCTGATCTGAAAGACCTAGTGGGATTTTTCCATCAATAATTTACATGATTCCAGGAAGATTGAAGCCTTCCTTCCCCCAAAAAGGGATCACTGTGTGATGTTGAGAAGAAACCAGGCTATAAAAAGCACCAGCACATTGCCTAGTTCTCTTTACTCCTCTCTAAGTTTGAAATGAAAGCTGCTAGCACCTTTTATAAAAAGCCTTTCAAAAGGACCTGGTCTCTCCAGCAAACTCTCCACATATTGACCTTGATGAGGTTTAAACAGTCTTCACCAACCCTCTAATACATCTGTGAAATAATGTGACAGAGGCCCTAGGACCTGGGAGAGGCGAAGAGCAGATGCTACCATGATATCCAGTGTGGCTAATGCCTTGCTTATCTAATTTAGTGCATTTAAAGGCCTGATTTTTCAGCCATGCTGAGAACTGCAGCTCCTATTGACTTCAAGGAGAAGGCATCATGCTATATGTTAATCATCCCCAGGCTGTCACCAGCAGGAGAAGCACATACAGGGTGCCCAGAGAGCAAGTGGGAAAAATCGTGACGGGGGTGGGGGGTAACTGGCACCTATATGAGACAAAGCCCCAAATATCAGGACTGTCCCTATAAAATCGGGACATCCGGTCACCCTAAGCACCTAGCATGGTTATCATGTGGATGACGGGTTAGTTCCTTCAATGGTGGCAGTGCAGGGCTGTGCAAGTTCCTTGAGCTCACTCATCAGGAAGTGTCAGAACACAAGAACAGCCACACTGGGTCAGATCAAAGGTCCATCTAGCCCAGTATCCTGTCTTCTGACAGTGGCCAATGCCAGGTGCCCCAGAGGGAATGAACAGAACAGGTGATCATCAAGTGATCCACCCCTGTCACTCATTCCCAGCTTCTGGCAAACAGAGGCTAGGGACACCATCCCTGACCATCTTGACTAATAGCCATTGATGCCATTGCACAATTCACCCTGTATTAAAGTGTGTAAAGTTGCACTGTGCATTTTTGCTGAGCACCTCTGCAAACTTGCTCATGTGTCAAGTCTCCTAAAGAGCGTGAAGGGCTCTTGGTGACTTCACTTTGCAGTCTTTTTTCAAGAGCAAGACTCCATCACACCAGGGGGCTGGGGTCAAAGCAGGCAAGGTAATTCTAGGATGTAGGAGCAAGCAGAACTGCGCGAATAACGCGGGCAAGATGAATATTTCAGCAAATCCTTGCTTATATGTGGTAGCTCTCTCTCTCTCTCCATACCCCCAAATGCTCCCTCTTCCATCCCCCCACCCCCACCTTCCAGCAAGGCTAGTCAGTAGTTCCCCTTCTGGAAAGATGTGTAACAATACAAGATCTAGACTCCACATAATAGTTTAGGCTCCTGAGGGCTGTAATACTTTGGTCTAATTTTGGTTGTTGGCAGGGCTGTAACCAGGATGGGGCGAGCAGGGCGCAAAGCTGAGGGGGCAGGAAAAAATGGTAGGGGATGGAAATATGCTTGTTCACCCCAGGCACTAAAATGCCTAGTTATGGCTCCGGTTGTTGGGTTTAGTGTGTGGGTGCTGGTAGCCTGTGATATTCAGGATGTCGGAGTAGATGACCTGGTGGTTCCTTCTGGCCTTAAATTACATGACTATGATTCTTAGCTGAAACTCATGTGCCCAAGGCCCCATTCAGACATGGTTGAGTTTGTCATCCGCTCCTCTTGCTGTTCTGGGTTTGGACTCTAAGTTATTATATTCTGATCAGACGTTAGGGAACAGTCCTGCTCTGGCCATGGGGAAGGATAAAATGGCCTAATGCTTATTTTCCTTTTCTAATATCAGTGGGCAAAATCCTTGCAATCCTCCTTCAGTCCTTACTCAGGCAAAACACACAACGTTTTGCAATGGTGCTTTTGCTGGAGTAAAGAAGGCAGGATTAGACCCTCTCATTTTAGGAATAACAATTTTAAAAAAGAATAGTGGCCTGATTTATTTAAAAAACAACAACATGCATGCGGCTGTACACTGAGTTTGTGCATTTAGTTACAGCTATTGCATTGTCGTCTCTCTGGCTATTTGCATTTGCAATAGTAGTGGTTGAGTGGGCAAATTAGACACACAATTGCATAATTTGGAAAATCAAGCCTGTGTTATAGAATTTGTGTGGTGATGACGTCTCTTCCATTTTCAGCCCCGTCAGCGGAGCGTCTTGAAAGGCTTGTCATTAAATGGCTGTCTCTGTACGTTAGATAAAAGTTCTGAGCAAGGTGGCTTACTGGCTCGTGTATTTTGGGATTTCTCGCCTCAAAGACAAGTTGTCCAAATCACGGGGCTTTAGAGCTTGTGGCATTTCTGTGACCCACTATTGTGCTCCTCACTTTTGAGGCATCACTTGCTACATCTGTGAAATGTCTGGAGGATGAAACTAAGCTTTTTTCTGCACCAACTTTCATGAAACTGGCTTTTTAGAACCGTTAGGCCAGATTCATCCCTTGTGTAACCCCATTGCAGATATTGGGGTTTTATTAAGGATGCATTTGGCCCCTTTACTCTCTCACAAACTCTTCCAAAGTCCGTAAAATTTGAAGGAAAAATAGCAGCAGTCTTTACTGTATTGATGTTTGGTTGTGCCACCTCCTTTCATTTAGCTCAGAAGGTCTCAGCTCCCTGCCCTGAGCAGTTGTCAGTTGGGAGATTTTAACTTTTAATGAACTCATTACTGTTCAGAGCAGGTTTGGTTTCTTAGGGAGGAAAAGATAAAAGTGCAGTGACTGCTCTGTTAAAATAAAATGAAGGGGAAAAAAGTATGTCTTAGTGTGATCTACACAGACTCTCTCATTAACACTGCTGGATCGACAATAATAGTATCAATGCCAAAAATAAAAATATATTAACGGGGGGAGGGGGTGCAGGAGTCTGTTCTCCCTTTATTCACATGCATCACTCCTGCCACTTGCAGCGGGAAATCCCCCTAATCTGTTGTTTTTTGAGATCTGAGAGGGGAATGCTCATCTCATGGGTGCAAACAGGGGGAAGGGAATCAAGACTCCTGGGTTCTATTCTTAACTCTGCCATTAAATCACTGTGCCAGCTTGCAGAATTCACTGAATCTCCCCAGGCCTTTCCCTATCTGTAAAACTGGAAATACTGACATGGCTCTTCCCCTCAGAGGTGTTAGGAGAGTCCATTCCTTAACATTTGTGAAGTGCTGAGACTTCTTTGGATTGAAAGGTACCATTTCAGTGCAAAGTGTTGTTATGACTTTATATGCAACATTAAACAAAATGCCTTGCACACCACTAGAGGCGTTTGTAGAGGCGAAGATTCTCAGAGGCACAAATGGCAGCAGGGTGTCTAACTTCCTCTGAAAGTCAATGAGCCCTAGACATCTCACTGCCGTTTGCATAGGGCAAGTCTACACTACAGCATAGACGCTTCCTGCATCAGTGGAAGGGGTTTGTCTATTGATGTGGTTAATCCGTCTCTCCGAGAGGCAGTAGCTAGGTTGATTAAATCATTCTTCTGTCAACTGCAGCTACACCAGGGGATAGGTCGACCGAAGGACTGCACTCAGCGTACTCCTGAGCAACATAACTAGATCCATCTCATTTTTAAGTATAGACCAGGCCTGTGCCAGAAAAGGTTTGCCAGGATAGCTATACCACTGTATCTAGACTGGTGACCCTCTGAGCATAGACACAGCTTATACCAAAATAGTGCTTTTCTTAGTATAGCTTATACCAGTTCCCTGAGCGAAATAAACTATACCAATGTAAGAATGACTCACTGGCTGGCACACACTCCTTGTGGCTGGGCGTGGCATTGCAGGCTCTTCTACTATAGAGCCCCCTGCAGACAACCTATCTGGCTTGGTCTTGTGACTCAGCCAGCCCAGCAGCCAGTTGACTTTTAGTCCCAGCCCTTCCAGGGTAACAGAGTCCTATAAAACAATAGTCCAGTGATCTTATGCCAGCCGGTCCTTACACCCCTTATATTAGGGCTTTCATGCCACCTTCCTCCCAGCTGGTAGGGAAACCCAGGCCCTCCTTATCCTCTGGGTTCCTCTCCAAGGACCCTGTAGCAAACAGCTAACATCTGCTCCTTCAGATTCCTTGCTGCCTTCCTCAGCCTGTCTCTAGGTCCTTTTCCCCAGCCCCTACCTGGGCTCACTCATTCACAGACCTTCACCCCTCCCCAGGCACTGCAGAATTCTTTGCAACTCCTGTACTGAACAGTGTCTTCCAGGGCTTTTGCCCTGGAGAACTGGCTCCTGTCTGCTTCTCCCAAGGCCCTCTGTACACCTCTCTCTTTCCTCCTGAAATTCAACCTCTGGAGTCTTGCTTCTCTGGGGGGGTCTTGTTCTTTTGTCAAGGCTCACCACAAGAGCTCACTTCACCTCTGTGGCTTCCCGGTATCTCTCTCAACCCTTTGCCAAAGCTCCCTTCTTGAGACAGGATCTCAAGGCCTACTCTGTCCCTCAGCCTCCTGATTCCCTTCTACTGCCCTGAAGGCCTTCCTTTATTAGTGACCATGGCTCCTCTCAGATAGGACTAATTCAAGCTCCTCCACTCTGCCACAGCTCGGCCTAATCTTTAATTGGGCCTGACCCATCCTCCAGGTGTAACTGAGTACACTAACTGCTCTCTGGCTCCACTGAATTCTTTTTGTATCACTGGGGTATGTACGTCCTATTAGAATCAACAAAAGCACTTTTATGCTGGCATAACAGCATCTACACTAGGACTTTTGCCAGTGTAGAAATCTCATTAAAAAAAATAAGTCACACTCCAAACCAACATTACTATAATGGCAAAAATGTCTAGTGTACACCTGGCCTAAGCATGGGAGCATGCACCATGTGCAAGGAACTTTCCAAACACCGAATAAAAGATTGTACTCTATTCATGGCAGGATCTATCATAAGAGAAAAAAAATCAACTCCACATAATAAAGAGGGCACCCTCTGAGGGTCTGAGCCTGCAAAAGCCACCAAGCACAGTGCTTTCTACTCTTAGTAATCCCAATGAAGTCAGTGGGGCTAAAGTACCCACTTAAGTGCTTTCCTAACTCTGAGGCCAGGGCAAGAAGCACTACAATCAATAGTGTGTTTGCAGGATCAGCCCACGTGTTGGCAACATGCTAGTATATTACAAATGACATGTTACAGTACATCACTGTACCATTTGTAGAGACAGTAGCAAGCATTTAGCATATTTCTCCCAAAGTATCTTCCATACATCAGTGGACTGAAAACAGCTTTACATGACCAATAAATATTAAAATGCAGAAGAGACGTAGAATTTAATCTTTTATGGAAATGAAGCCATGTGTAGAGTTAGTGATGAGATTTATTTTAAACCAATGTTTTTAGGAAAGAATATGGAATGTGAGCAAGTGTCTTTCGCAACCTGCTGTACAAATACAGTCCACACACTGTGTGGAAGCCAAACTCACCCTTTGCCTGGTATTTGATTTCAAAAACAGAAATTAATAAGATCATATAAAGTGTTGCTCACACCTTTTCCCTAGACTTGGCTACTCCCAGGATTCCTCCTTCTGGCTTGCTCAGCCTACACCTTAGATCCTCTCTTTCTAGAGAACCTCCTCTCCACCTCCCTAACATCCAGGGGAGGTAAGAGACACCTGCATCACTGAGTCAGAAGGACCCACTTAGCATTTCCCAGCGGGATCAACACCTGCAAAGAGGGTAGGTGTCAGAGGCAGACATGGCCAGCCTGTAACATGGAACCAGTAATTTTTGTTTCCCCCAGGTCTCCTTAAATGACAAATTACATTGAATAGAAATGGCAAGACTCTTTTTTGGGAAAAAATAATTATATTCATTATATATATCACACAATGTGTGTGGTTATGATAATCATCATATATACACTGTTGTTTCCACAATGTGTGATACAGATTTCTAACCTTGGCATGCTAATAAATGGACTTTGTATGGTGCTTATGGATGTCACTAATCCCTCCCCTACTAAAGATACCATTGTTTCCATAGTAACTAGTGTACTTCAAAGAGGAAAAAAGGCAGAGGAGACTAAAAATTGATCAAAAACAAGACAAATGCTGTGTGTAGCATAAATAGACTGTCAGGGTGGGAGGCTGGGGGTTTGCGTTACCACTTGTTTAGGAGGAGAGCCTTATTTACACTCCCCACGCTTGTGGCCCTACAGTAAGCTGGCATTTGAACTCAGCTCTCCATCGGTGAAGGCTAGCGCACTAACCCATTGCCCCAAAACAGCAGAAGGAGAGGACAAGGCAGGTCTCTCCAAATATAAAAACTGTTTCTGAAACAGACGTGGCAAAATCAAAAACCAGAGTCCCAAGAGCCCCAGAATGTGGGAAAGTTTGTACACAAGTCTGAATTTTGCAGACCTGCTAGCCTATAATAGTCTAATCCAGCAGTCCTCAAACTGTGGGTCTCGACCCCAAAGTGGGTCACAAGTTCGACTTAATGGGGCCTCCAGGGCCAGCATTAGACTCCGTGCCGCCAGGGGCTGAAGCCGAAGCCCAATCAACTTTGTGTGGCCCCTTGCTGTATGTGGCCCCAGGCAATTGACCTGCTGACCACCCCCTAATGCCAGCCCTGATTCTAGACTCTAGAATCTAGAGTCACACAGGGTACTGGGGTCATGTAGTAATTTTTGTTGTTAGAAGTGGGCTGCAGGGCAATGAAGTTTGAGAGCCACTGGTCTAATCCAATATCTAAAATTATCTGTCTCTCTATGTATATATACACCGCACCCCTCAACATGGCATCTGAGTGCCTGCATCTTAGCGTCCACAAATTCTGGGGAACTTTGGATCAGGATCAAACTCTGAACTTGGGATCTGCCTTCTGTCTCTATAATAGGCCAATCCAAACCCCCAGAACGGAACAGTCCCTGAACTTGAGAGTAGTCAGAGACTAGCTCTGAACTCTGTTAGTCAGACCTGTCTCTAATGATGGGGAGCCAATACGTATGTGAAAAATTAACAATCCTCTTAGACAAGACCTAGGCAGCCACAAGCTTGCTTTGCTGTCCTGTGTATTGTACTGTGTATTTCTACAGGACACTGAAGTTATCCATTATGAGGTATTGGGGAAGGAAGCTGAGTGGGACCCGATTTATGCAATAAGCAGTGTATGTGGGAACTAGAACATTGCTGACCTACTTACTGGTCTATTGCATTTCTGATGCACCCATATCTGGACTATCTAGGTGCCATGTAAAAGGTTAATATTGTTCTGTGTGATGTAGAAGCAATGTTTTCCTTTCCCCCCTTACAGTTGGCCATGGGCAGAGTGAAGGTGACCGCATGGTCGTGTCAGATTTCCATGTTTTCATCAGAGACAGCTTGCAGCACATTGACCTCATGAAGAAGGATCACCCAGACCTCCCCGTTTTCATTCTGGGGCATTCCATGGTAAGCACGCTACACCGTACACCTTAATAGTCATCATTACATCTGCCACAGCATTATGGATCCCATTCTGGGGGATGGGAATCACACAACCTACTATAAGAAATGCAAAGTAACAAACAGTAGAACCTCAGAGTTACGAAAACCAGAGTTACGAAATTACCGGTCATCGACACACCTCATTTGGAACCAGAAATATGCAATCAGGCTGCAGCGGAGACAAAAAAAGCCAAGTACACAACTGTGTTAAACGTAAATGATTTTAAAAATAAAGGGAAAGTTTGTTTCTGTGCTTGTTTCATTTAAATTAAGAGGGTTAAAAGCAGCATTTTTCTTCCGCAGAGTAAAGTTTCAAAGCTGTATTAAGTCAATGTTTAGTTGTAAACTTTTGAAAAAACAACCCAAACATTTTGTTCAGCATTACAAATATTTCAGAGTTACGAACTACCTCTGTTCCCGAGGTGTTCGTAACACTGAGGTTCTACTGTAAAAGCTTCCCCTCCACTGCCTCACCCCTAGCGGGGACTTCAGTCTCTGTGACCCATTCAGTCCTTGGCCTTTCTGCTGAGATCAGGATGCTAGTGCCATTTGCAACAATGGGCTAATTAGTGATGCGCATCCCTACCAACCCACTAGGAACCAGACTGAGTTGGGGCACTGAACAACTGGCAGATGGTAACTTCTTTCATTCACCAACAACCAGGCTTGTATTTGAACCGGTAACCAGGAGGTTATACACTCTGGCCTTGTGAGTGGATTGGAAATAAAATATGGCGACACACTGTAGTCTCATTCAATTACACAACTGTACTGGACAGTGTTTCAGGGATTAGGGATGAAAAACTAAAAGGAGGATTGGTTTTGTGAGCAGATTTTAAGTGTGATTCTGACAGCACAGGCCAAATCCCGTGGATTCAGTTAGGCAATATTCCTATTGGTGTCACGGTCATTGTCCCTGCGTACAAAATATGAATAAGCACTTCAGGATTTAACCCCATGTTCCGATAAACAAGAATTCTGATCTAAAGCGCATGGCATGCTTTTAAGAGTTCACTGTACTCTAAGCCTGTGTAACAAGAAGCTAATTTCCAAGTACCAAGCCAAATAAGGTCATTGAGATTCTTTTTGCTGCTGCTCCATTTAAACAAGCCAGTGGTTCTTCAGCCGCATGTAAGTTCGCCAAGCATTTTCCTTCACAACTAATCCTCTGTGATCTTTACTGAGCAAGCGAGCCAAGCACCCCAATTCCTACAATTCTCACACAGTTTCTGCCAGCACTTGACTTGAAACTACATGGGAATGTGCCTCTGTTTAACTTGCCGCCCATGAGTAGGTTGCTGATTGTAGAGTTCTGTGAACTGTTTGCTCGGGGGGGGGGGGGGGCGGGGGGGATGATGAAGAAAGAGACATTTGCCAGAGGATAATTTTGGACCTATGGTAATTATCCAAACCTTTATGGTTTCCATTCCCAGGTGACAATACTTTATTACCCATAGATATCAGTATAACTCGGAAATACTGGGTACAAACTACTGCCTGCTTTTCCACTACCGTTGTGTCCCATTCCCGCTCATCTCCACGCTTTCTGTCATGCATCCACCTCTCTGATCCACTCCACCAAGTCCCCACCTTCTCCTCCTTCAGGTCTCACGGGAAATTTATATTACTTCCAAGAGACCTTTAATTTTTAGTCCTCCCAACAGAGGCTTGTTCAAGCCCTGAACCTGCAAACACTTTATGCACATGAATAATCCAGTTAAATTCATGGGACTGCTCATGTGCATATAGTTAAGCACGTGCATAAGGGTTTGCAGTACTGAAGCCTAGATCACAAAATCCTACTCCACCCTCCAAAAGCCAGCCATCCCACCCCCAAAAAACCCCACAACAAATCTATCCCTTTGCTTCTAGTTACTCCATCTTTTGCTTGCACAAAGCATCTAGCCAGCTCCCTGGAGCAGAGAACTTTGTTTTGTACCTGCCAGTAAAGTGCCCAGCACACGACCATGCTGTACAAAAAGTAAAGAATGATCATCTGTATTTGTGCTCAGGCTGCCTTTCACTTTTGTATTGCAGGGAGGAGCCATCTCCATCTTAACTGCCTGCGAGAGACCACATGAATTTTCAGGCCTGGTGTTAATTTCTCCTTTAGTTGTGGCAAGCCCAGAGGTAGCGACGCCTATCAAGGTAATAGCAATGGATGTAAAAAACCCACACACACACACACACACACACAAACAGGAAAGAGAGGGACCACATTGTTCTTCTTGTGATCAGATCATTTTAAAGAAGCAACTATGAAAGAAATCCTGTCTCTAACTGCAGGTGTCCTACCTAGATCCCCATTCTCTGCATCACATGGGATCCGGCCATCACTTTCTTCCTCCATCAGCCCCTGTTTCTAAGCAAATGCTGTTTATTCAGAAAGGAGAATTTACTGTGGCCTCTGGTTCAGGAAGTTTGTTTTTTTTATTAGTCAAATCAGAAAAGGGAAGAGGGATTAAAAAATCTAGATGATTAAATTCTTCCTGCGCTGGAGTGGGAGAAGAGTCTGTGATGAGAACAGAGCATGCAGAGGCAAATGACTGCAGGCCCAAACCTGCAAGGCACTGTGTACCCTCAGCACCCAATGAAGTCAGTGAGAAAGGAGGGCTCCCCATAGGGCACACAGCACCTTGCACAGTAAGGCTCTAATGCTCTAGATGGAAACAAAGAAAAACACTCAGGAAGGGCTGAAAGTCAGTAGCTTTAACAGTGGTGCGTATAGCCCCCTTGAGCTGTTGTTTTACTTGTCATGCCCGAACCTGATGGAGCAAGGGCCATCACGCTCATCCTCTTGTGGCAAGAAGAGTTTGGCGTGGCCTGGGTAAATGATGATCAGACGGAACATAAGAGAGGCCCAGATTCCGCAGTCGTTGCTGCCATAGAACAGAGCTTAACCAGCCACAGGCATGTTAGAAGAGGTGTACAGAACAGTACTGCACCTGGGGTAGCACCTGGAGGCATTCTGGCTGTGGAGGACAGTCAGGCAGAACAGCTCAAGGGGTGCATGGGGGAGCATATGCAGGAGTGGCATCCACCATGCATTTTAAAAATGCAGCCTGTGTTCTCCCCGTGCCCTGTGACTCCCTCCCACAGAGAATGAAAGCACCCGGCTACTCATTGCACAAATGCACTTTCCTCCCTTCTTGCTCACCTAAGTAAGAGCAGCCAGAAATTGGCCCTGTGTTGTCAATTATGTGCAGGATGTAAATAGCAAGAAGGCAAGGGATTATTTCTGGTGGCACGAGGAGATGGAACCAGGGGGAATCGTATAGAAGTAGGAAAAGAAAAATATAAGATGAATAATAGAAAGCATGTCCCTAGTAAGCCCTGGAATCTGTTTGTGTCTGAAGGGAACTGGTAAAGGTTGCACTGCTTGAAACATTTACAACTAGATGGAATAAATCCCTAAAAAATGTTCTGTAAGAAACAATCCTGCACTGGCCTCCCAGGAGAGGATTAGATGGGACCCAATGAGATTTTTCCAATCTCTAATTTGTCTGACCTTTGTTACCATTCTCCATTCCACTTGGCCTTTATTGACCAGGTCCATTTACTTTTCTTTGTGGCTGGATGTCAGCTGGTCCCAATAAACTTCTTGTTACAACTTCTCTGATCACTCAGGTCTTATTTTCACACACTAAAATTGCACTGGTTTGCTAAACTTCAACTAAATCTGTTTTTAAAATGATTTAGTTGAACTGGGGTAAAACCCTGTGTAGACACTCTTATTTTGGTTTAAGAGTGGTTTATTTCAGTTTAGCTTAAACCTGTTCCTAATCAATTTAAGATGGCTCAATATAAGACCAGTATATATTGGTTTAGGCATTCCCACAAAGCCTTTTGCACCAGGTTAACAAAATCAGTTTTAAAATCACACTTCTAGTTAAAAACCCATACAGACTGGTGTGTAGCAAGCCCTCAGACGTTTTTCCATCTCAATCTGGGATTTCTCTCTTACAGACTGGGGTGGACAAGGGGAAGATTGAATGGTTTGCCAAACCTGAATGGATGTACTGTTCACTTCTCTTTTGCCTCAGACCAAAACTGCCTGATTACGGTCTTCTCCGTTTTATTGAGTCTGACCTGCCAACCACTCCCTAAATAATCCATATTGCATCAGCTGCTGCTTCAAACCGGTTAGGAGATAAAATCTTCAGCTATCAAATGTAGCTAGGGTGTTTAACACCACAGTATTTTTAATTAAAAGCCCATTGTGTTATAGACCATCACCATGGCCCTCACAAAATCAATGAAGCCACATTGGAACCTTTTGACCCTGGAAGCTCTGGTTTATAACATGAAAGATTATTTTTCCAGTGGCAGTGACCTTGGCTCTTAGAATCATTGAGCTATAAGCGGTATTGACTGATGTCCCCTACACTAAATTTACAAGGGTAATGTGGCTTTTCACATATCTCTGAAATTCCTTATGAGTACGGTGTCCAAATACCTCCTTATCACTGGCAGTCAGTCATTTTGACCATAAGATTAGTTATATCTGTGCATAAGTAATATTTGTATATATGCACACACAGAGGATGGGTGTGTGTGCATGCACAAACATACATACACACACAGCCTGATTCTTCTCTCATGCAGTTATAAATGAGGAGTAACTCCACTGAAGTCAGTGAACTGCACCTGTGTAAAACTGGGAGGTATGGGAGATCAGAACCAGGCCCTCTGTTTCGGTACTGGTTTGTTGCTATTGACTCAACTTGGTGAGAAATGAGTGAAAGCTTTGAGAACACGTCCAAAGCATGTGCCAACTTCAAGACGGGATGCAGAGATAAAGTTTCTTGACACCTTAAATGACTGTCTCTTGGAGCATCTAGTCCTGGAACCCACAAGAGGAGAGGCGATTCTTGTTTTAGTCCTAAGTGGAGCACAGGATCAGGTCCAAGAGGTGAATATAGCTGGACCGCTTGGTAATAGTAACCATAATATAATAAAATTTAACATCCCTGTGGTGAGGAAAAACACAACAGCGGCCCAACACCATAGCATTTAATTTCAGAAAGGGGAACTACAAAAAATGAGGAAGTTAGTTGAACAGAAATTAAAAGGTCATAGCACCAGAAGTAAAACCCCTGCAAGTTTCATGGAAACTTTTTAAAGACATCATAAGAGAGGCTCAACTTAAATGTATACCTCAAATTAAAAAATATAGTAAGAGAACCAAAAAAGAGCCACCATGGCTAAACAACAAAGTAAAAGAAGCAGTGAGAGGCAAAAAAGCATTCTTTAAAACGTGGAAATTAAATCCTAGTGAGGAAAATAGAAAGGAGCATAAACTCTGGCAAATGAAGTGTAAAAATATAATTAGGAAGGCCAAAAAATAATTTGAAGAACAGCTAACCAAAGACTCAAAAAGTAATAGCAAAAACATTTTTAAGTAAATCAGAAGCAGGAAGCCTGCTAAACAACGAGTGGGGCCATCGGACGATCGAGATGCTAAAGGAGCACTCAAGGATGATAAGGCCATTGCAGAGAAACTAAATGAATTCTTTGCATTGGTCTTCATGGTTGAGGATGTGAGGGAGATTCTCAAACCTAAGTCATTCTTCTTAGGTGACAAATCTGAGGAACTGTCCCAGATTGAGGTGTCATTAGAGGAGGTTTTGGAACAAATTGATAAACTACACAGTAATAAGTCATCAGAACCAGATGGTATTCACCCAAGAGTTCTGAAGGAACTCAAATGTGAAATTGCAGGACTACTAACTGTAGTCTGTAACCTATCATGTAAATCATCTTCTGTACCAAATGACTGGAGGATAGCTAATGTGACACCAATTTTTAAAAAGGGCTCCAGAGGTGACCCCGGCAATTACAGGCCGGTAAGCCTGACTTCAGTACCAGGCAAACTGGTTGAACATGGTTTTTGTAAATGGAAATCATGCCTCACCAATCTACTAGAATTCTTTGAGTGGGTCAACAAGCATGTGCACAAGGGGGATCCCGTGGATATAGTGTATTTAGATTTTCAGAAATCCTTTGACAAGGTCCCTCACCAAAGGCTCTAAAGCAAAGTAAGCAGTCATGGGACTAGAGGGAAGGTTCTCTCATGGATTGGTAACTGGTTAAAAGATAGGAAACAAAGGGTAGGAATAAATGGTCAGTTTTCAGAATGGAGAAAGGTAAATGGTGGTATGCCCCAGGGGTCTGTACTGGGCCCAGTCCTATTTAACATATTCATAAATGATCTGGAAAAAGGGGATTTGCAGATGATACAAAACTACTCAAGATAGTGAAGTCCCAGGCAGACTGCAGAGAGCTACAAAGGATCTCAAAACTGGGTGACTGGGCAACAAAATGGCAGATGAAATTCAATGTTGATAAATGCAAAGTAATGCACATTGGAAAACATAATCCCAACTATACATATAAAATGATGGGGTCTAAATTAGCTGTTACCACTCAAGAAAGAGATCTTGGAGTCATTGTGGATAGTTCTCTGAAAACATCCACTCAATGTGCAGCAGCAGTCAAAAAAGCAAACAGAATGTTGGGAATCATTAAGAAAGGGATAGATAATAAGACAGAAAATATCACATTGCTTCTATATAAATCCATGGTATGCCCACATCTTGAATACTACGTGCAGATGTGGTTGCCCTGTCTCAAAAAAGATATATTGGAATTGGAAAAAGTTCAGAAAAGGGCAACAAAAATGATTAGGGGTATGGAACGGCTGCCATATGAGGAGAGATTAAGAAGACTGGGACTTTTCAGCTTGGAAGGGAGACGACTAAGAGGGGATATGACAGAGGTCTATAAAATCATGACTGGTGTGGAGAAAGTAAATAAGGAAGTGCTATTTACTCCTTCTCATAACACAAGATCTAGGGGCCACCAAATGAAATTAATAGGCAGCAGGTTTAAAACAAACAAAAGGAAGTATTTTTTCACACAAAACGCACAGTCAACCTGTGGAACTCCTTGCCAGAGGATGTTGTGAAGACCAAGACTATAACAGGGTTCAAAGAAGAACTAGATACATTCATGGAGGATAGGTCCATCAATGGCTATTAGCCAGGATGGACAAGTATGATGTCCCTAGCCTCTGTTTGCCAGAAGCTGGGAATGGGCGACAGGGGATGGATCACTTAGTGATTACCGGTTCTGTTCATTCCCTCTGGGGCACCTGGCATTGGCCACTGTTGGAAGACAGGATACTGAGCTAGATGGACCTTTGGTCTGAGCCAGTGTGGCCGTTCTTATGTTCTAAAGGTTAGGTAACCACAGGTGTGTGGAGCCACGACAACAAAAAGTGAGCCTCATTAGAGTAGTATGTGCTCGCATGTGGGAAAATTCAGATTTACTCTCTCTTTGCAAGACTCCCATCATGAGGGTATAAATAAGGACACACACACACGGAGAGAGAGAGAGAGAGCGCAGATAACAACAGTGTGTCTTAAATTAAAGAAGGCCAGAGAAAATTTGCTCCATCCCTAGATAGGAATCTTACCTGAAGTTATAAGCTTGTATTTATACCCATGGTGACAAATTCATTCCTGGTGCAACTTCATTGACCTCAGTGGAAATGAATTTGGCTCATGGGGTTGGAGTACCAATGGGGTATCAGTGTACAAGGTGAAAGTTACATGATTTTACATATCCCCCTAGGAATGGGGTTTCCTTGACATTTACTATGAGCCTTCACTCCTTGCTACTCTCAGAGAACTCTAATTTCATCCTGGTAATTTTCCTTTGGATAGTATCTTTGATACAAGAGCATCAGATAATCCTATGTAATGGTTTACAGTCTGTGCTTTCAAACACAAGCGGAGTATGCAGATTACAAATTAATCTTGCAGGTAGTATCTGTGGATGCAGTAGGACAGTACAAAGGCCAATTACACATTGTCATCTTTTCTAAGCGGTGACCACTGAATTAGAAGACAGTTATCAGAGAAGAATCTTGCATTGGAAGGATTGGGAATGTTACTGAAATAAAGAATGTTCTTTCTCATGCTAGTGCTTTCACGCTCAGGCTGCTGAATGCTTTTGTGTTTGATTCCCAGGAGACAAGCGAGCAATAGATTTCCTTAGTCAATGCAGACACATTTTACTGTTGTTTATTTGCAGACTCCCTGGAGAATGTCCTTAGCAAAGAGAGTCCAGCCTCAGCAAGTACTGTAAATTGCACAAAATATCACTTAAGTGCTGCAGCCTGAGATCAGAACTGAGTGATGGTAGGAAGGGGCAGCAGCAACAGCGATGCTGCCAGCTCCATAAAACAATGACCCTTAGCAGGCTGCTTAAGCCAGGCCTTTCCCACATTGACTTGAACTCTCATCTGCAAGGGGAAGAAATGCAGAGTGTAATGTCAGGGCGGTTGTGAATATTTCATAGTATTGTGCCCATTCTTGTAATTGATGCCAGTGGATATCCAAATTCTTTGGTTTCGTGACAGTTTGGTAATATAGGGCCAGATCCCTAGCTGGTGTCAAATCGGGACACTCGACTTCAGTGGTGCTATGCCAATTTATGCCAGCAGAGGCTTTGGCTTACGTATTTCTTCTCCTTGCTGCCCAGTTAATTTATTTCATTCATATCCCACAGGTTTTTGCAGCTAAAGTGCTCAACTTTGTTCTACCAAACCTGACGCTGGGAGCTATAGACCCAAATGTGGTTTCCCGGAACAAAAAGGAGGTGAGGATGTTAATATCATTTTTTAAGTCATTGGAACAGTGGTACATAGCCCCACTGCTGGCCCTCTGTAATGGAGCTGAACATCTTGAGCCAAATTCTCTGCTAGTGGAAAGGGGTGAAATGCCTTTACAGCCAATATCTGTGCCCATTTACATCTACAGAAAATTTGGCTCATAAGCTGACTAGTCCAGTCTGGAACCATTCAGTCACTAGTTCAGTGCACTCTGCATCCATGTCCAGTTATGGGCAGGCGATCCAAGATCTGGGCTGTGTGATGGTCACACTGGCAACAACAACAACAAAAAAATGGGACCCATAATTCACCACCAAGTGCAGCTCCACTGGGGCAGCAGTGATAGAAGCTGTAGTTTAGACAGGGCTCAGATACTTTGAGGACCACGTTTCTCTTAATCTGCTTTTCACATAAATACAGTAGCAAAGACGATTGAGTCTCATCTACGCTTACTATTATATGTATTGTACTGAGATAGGGGCTAGGAACTCCTGTCATAGAGCAGGACCCCATGGTGCTAGGTGCTGTACAAAGATGGTCCCTGCCCCATCATTTAACCACTGTAACTAACTACAGGTTTCAGACTAGCAGCCGTGTTAGTCTGTATTCGCAAAAAGAAAAGGAGGATTTGTGGCACCTTAGAGACTAACCAATTTATTTGAGCATAAGCTTTCATGAGCTACAGCTCACTTCCTCGGATACATTAGATGCAGCCGATGCAACTAATTAGAGCTTCTACCATTGTGAATTGTAGGCCCCCATTTTTGCCAGTCTAGACAAGGCTTGTGGGACAAGGCTGCTGTGTGGAAAAGCAACACCCCTCCTCCTGCTTACAGACAGCCTAGTTCGGCAGTACTGGTAAAACCAGCTGTCTTGTCAGCTGCTGCTGCAGCAGCACCACTAAAAAGGCTCCCACTCCTTTCAGTAGAAACCAGCCACATAGGCTTAGGTTTGTATTTACAGTGCTGGGGAGGAAAAAAAAAATTGAATGAAACAGCTGTGTCTGGGAAGGGATCACAAATCAGGATTTTAGTTCATTTCTAAGATCAACTGGAATGACAGAAAATAGCACCCAAGGGTCTCTAAAAAGCAGGGGCGCTTTGTAAGTGTAGTGAATGCTTACTTCTGTGGCAGCCCACACGCCCCCAAGATGTGCTGTAATTTTTCAGTGTCTCTGACTGGCTAGATAAGCTGGATTCTTATTTTAAATAGATGCTAATGAATTCCCCAGCTGTGGATGGTTAGGCGGGTCCCAGTCCATGCTGACATCAGAATGCAGGCTGACTAGATAAGGAGCAAGCAGGCTGTTGATACACAGAGAAGTACAATACACTTAACTTTTGTTTGCACATTCAACTTGCCAAATTGCCCTGTAGGTAAATTGGAAGGAAGACTGGTCTTGTGGATAAACCACATGGATGCGTAGGTTCTGTACCTGGCTCTGACACAGATTTTCTGGGCAAGTGACTTCTTCTTTCTGTGCCTAAGTTTCCTTGTCTGTAAAAGGGGCTTATACTTCACTGGGTTAAAAACATCAAAATTGAAAAGCCCTTTGAGATTTTTCAGCTAGAGAAGAGAGAATTAGACAGGGCAGATACTGCGATTCCATGATACTGGACTCAGTGTAAAAACCAACATAGAAAGCATTCGTATACATCCACTTTGTAATGTATATGTCCTCAGATATTTTGGTAAGCCTTATCATAACAAAAGATGTACAAAACATACACAGATAAATAAATACGGTCAGTTTCCATTGTTATAGGAACACCATCCTACTCGCTTGTGTTCCATCATACGGAAGGTGTTACCAATTACTCTGTTGTTGCTTACACAAAGAATTGAGAAAAGGTACAATAAAATCGTATGAAGGAAGAATTATATTCCTGGGTTCTAAAGGATAAGTGATACCAGGTTTATAAAGTAAAAGGTCTATCAAAGCCACAGCCTATATATTAGGAGACCGTGCCATAGCTGTTACAGCAGGGCCTCCTGGGTTTCCCTGCCTGGTTCTGCCACTGACTTGTTATGTGACCACTTAAACTCACTGTGCCAAAGTTTATCCATCTGTTAAAGGGTTGTAAAAATACCTACCTTGAAGGGGTATGTCCTCAGATGGAAGGTGCTAAGAACATGCTAAATATTGTTACAGGGTGTGAACTCTAAGGACAGACCAGCTTCAGAAATTTATTTACGGTCTCCCACACTTTTACCTAGGTATTTCAGTGGCGGCTGCAAGGGTGACATTCAGAAGTGTCCATGGTAACCCTGAGGGTACAGTCCACCATAAGAATAATTGTGTTTTCTTTCTTCCTGCTACTTACTCATGCTGGCCTTCACTGTGAGGCTCACTGCTGGGGTTGGCAAAGGCATCTCTAGCTTCATGCTCGTCCTCTTAGTTTTAGCTTCTCCTGTTGCCACTTCCTGTTCTGTGCTGTGTCCATCATTGGGAGGTAAGAGCTATCATATGAGATTGGTCCATCTAATTACTGGATTAGATCATTGGCCCATTTTGTCCAATATCCTGCCTCTGCAGCACTGGATCAGATCATCAGTCCGCCTGATTAGGACTTGTCTACAAAACCGTTGCTTTCACAACAAGGCGAACACCCTATTTCCCAGCACATTAGTGGGCACTACTATGGACATTCCTGAAGTCCAAACTGCAGGGCAGTGTAGATGAAGCCCTAGACTCAAGCCTTGCAGCTTCTGAGCACACACTGTGCTGGAAACATCCATTAATTACATGTTGAATTTAATCATCCGTCAGACCAACTTTCTGTTTTCTATAAATATCTTTGGGCAGTCCTCCAAGAATTCCCTCACTTGTTCGTCTTCACAGGAGGCTTGGCCTTCTGATGTAGGGATTGAAATGTACATGGTGGAGTGGAGACATTTGGTAGATCTAGTTCCTTATCAAGTACAAGGAAACAAGTGGAGTGAGAGGTAACCCAGAATCTAACACCCTCATCAGTATTTGTTAAAGGCCTGATTGAGCTCCCATTGAAATCAGTGGAAAGATCCCCACTTCAGTGCTTGTTGGAACAGGCCATAACTGCCTGGCAGCATGCTTAGTGCTGTGCAAGAGGGAACGGAAAGATGCAGCCCCTGCCCAGAAGCAGAGCTGACAGTCTAAACAGGTGGGCGACACCAAATGCGCCAGGAGACCTGGTGGATGGTTCTGTCTTAAAGAGACTCTTAAAAAAAAATAGTTGGCAGCTGTGATGGATCCCACAGACCCCAGCCCAAGCCAGGGCTGGAAAGGAGTAATGGACTGAACCGGATCCAAGTATTTAGACCAGACCCACCATGCAGACACTGTCCAAGGTATCGATCCTGGAAAGTGGGGCCCCGCTAGCTGTAACTAAGAATGAAGGAAGAACAGGAAACAGAGGAAGGAAGCAGAGGTGACCCAGGGTTTCCAAAACAGACAGAGAGCGCAGACATGAGATGAGACGGGAAGTGTTAAGAAACAAGAGCAGAGATTGAGGTGGACAGAGTGATGCAGAGCCTGGAAGGTGACCCCAGTTTCTCTTATCCCTCCCTACAACTAATCTTCAGCATCCCCAGCGTTCTAGAGAACATTTCTTTAATCCTCATCTCCTGCCCCATTACGAGCTGCCCTGCTGCACAGTGGAAGGGTTTCCTCTTTTCCCTACCTTCTCTTGAAGGCTCAAGAGAAAGCCTTCTCCCTTTTTCCTCCTCCTTTCACCAAGGCATGCCCTGTGCCATGTGTTTGCCCATGCACAGATCATTAACTTTCCGAGAAGGACAGTTGTTCCATCAGCTGTTTTTATCCTTCTCACAATGTCGATCATTCTCAAAGACCCCCCCACCCGCCATCTACACAAAAGATTTGTCGGCTGTTCAGTAGCTAAAAATTCTTTGTTGGTTTTTTTTTTTGGGGGGGGGGAGAAAAAGAAGAAAGAAACCCACCCATTAGGCCATCTCTTGGCATTTATGGCACTACACGGGGGCGGGGAAGGGGGCAGCTCATATGAATTAATCTACATTATTTTACTCCACGGGAAGGCAACGTCTGTCAATCCAGCCACCCACCCCTCTTGATTTTTTTCCTGGAATCCTTCATCTGTTGCTTTCAGTAAAAAAACAAAAACCCCTCAAAGCTGTGTTGCCTTAGTGCAGTGCTGTGACACAACTCCCAGCAAATAACTCCCAGATCAGGCTGAAGCCAGTTGCTAAGTAGCCAGAGGAACCCTGTGTTTTTGTTTAAATTGCAGAGGAAAAGTTAATGGGTTTGGGTGAAAATGTCAGGTTACCAGCTGCTAAAGTGAGAGTTGACAAAATTAGATGAACTGGGTGTTCCAGAAGCCAAAGTGTAACTTTTTCCATGAGCCGGTTCACAGGAAGGGCGGTTCATTCTCATGAAAGGCAGCCTCTTGGGATTGAGACAGTTTACGGAACAGGACAGATATTTAAAACGAGCAGGGTTGTATCCCACTGAAAAAGGCTGCCTGCCTGTAGGGAATGCAGAGGAGGTTGGAGGTACCTACAGCAGCCACGGTGCAACCTCAGAGCTGTTCTGAGAAGACTTCCAGGCACTGAAGAGTCTATGTGGATACTGACTGAGGGCCAGATGTTGGGAGGTGCTCAGCATGCTCAGCTCCTATTGACTTCTCTGGGAGTCAAGGATGCTTACCGCCTCCTCAGATCAGGCCTTGACAGCTCAGTCTCAGCCAGCATTTCACCTCCACAGTGGGCTCTTCCAAGCATTTCCCAGGGGCTAGGTCTCAGACCCTCAGGGTGGGTGTGTCATCAGGATGAGGGGAGCTATACTGCATTTGTCTCTCCCCTAGTAACTGCCCCTCACTTTGGGGTCCACTCCAACACATTCATAACTTGAGTTTCCAGTCATGGGGATTATGGACCTGCGCAGGACAAGTGTAGAGCCCTGCAGCAGGACTAGAATCCTATGGGTCTTGCAGGATCCATGGCCATAATAGCAGGAGCCGAATTAAAAGGTTAGTCCTGTGGGGGGCTTTAAAAGAGACCCTTTGCTGTCTCCAGCAGAGTATGCTGTTTGAAAGAAGTTTAAGTGATTCCAGAGGAGAAGCCAAACTGCACCAGCACTATCAGGGAGAGGATCCCATACTACCAGTGAAGTCACATGGACGCTGGCGCTGTTAATTAGTCCAATCAGAGGCTCACCTCTGCGCCAACCAGGGACAACATTCCCAAGTAAATGGGCAGGGACCCAGCAGTCCGACAGATTTGCTCTCGTTTCCTATAATCCATCAGGACAGTTGTAATGTGGGTCACTCTTGTCAGTTCCTGGGGCTGAGCTCTCCAAGCCCTGCAGCATGGATGTCTCAGTGGCAGGACCATTCCTGTGAAGCCTGCTCCTTGCAATGGTCAACCAGAGCCCAAGTTTGGTGAGCTTCAGGGCTCCGGGTAAGACTTCTCTCTCTGGGCAAATCTGTAATCACTCTCCAGACCATCAGCACAGCAGAGGATGAGGGTTCTTCTTAGGCTAGGTCTGCACCGTGTACCTTACTGTGCTGTTACAGCTGTACCGCTGTAAGGTCTCCCGTGTAGCCGCTCTCCTGCCAGCAAAATAAAACCACCCTCCAATGAGTGGCAGTAGCTTTGTAAGCAGGAGAGGGTCTCCCACCAACAAAGCACTGTCCATTCCAGTGCTTTTCATCAGTAAAACTTGGGAGGTATTTTTTCACACCCCTACTTGACAAAAGTTTTACTGACAAAAGTTGGGTGTAGACATAGCCTTAGACTGTTCATTTTGTGAGATCTCAGCTAGGGGAAGGAAAGGAAAAGCAATCACCCTGCTAAAATAATCTATGGAATTAGGCTCAGTCAGCGAATGAGTAGAGGAGATGCTCCTGAGTTGGATACTGATGGCAGATTCTCTCCTGCACTTGGGCCAGCTAAGCAGGGGGCATCAGATAGCTAAATTACAGCTCCCTGATTCTCTGGCCCAGCCCTGGCAAAAAATAGAGCAGCCTAGAGGCCACTCTAACTTGTGCCTGCTGGCTATGCTCCTTTAAGGATCACCCACCAACTAGGGATTGCTGTAGTGTGTATCCTAGCCATTCCATCCCTGTCCCAATGCATCTCTTGTGCTAAAGGTGGTGGGGAGGGAGGCTGGCTCTACATCCACTGGGCCCCGCCCCCTCCGTCCCCCACATGGACGGTATCCAGAACAGGGGTGATGGTTTCCAGTCCCTTTGTGCCACCTGAGCCTGTCACAAAGACCAGATTGGGGCAGAGAATCGATCTCTGAGCCTTCTAATGCTCAGATGTGGTGTCTGTGTAAGCACAATAAGGAGAGAGTTTAGACTAACCTGTGTGCTTGTTGGAATTAGTACAGGGTGCAATGGGCACATTTTAAAACACTTCATCGGTTAGAATAACTATCTTTGTAATTTACTGACTTTACGAGGGGCGCGTCAGCTGCCAAAGATTTAATTGTGCTTTGGTGTCCAATGAACTGTTACCATAGGAGGCTGCTGTGCGGGGTTAAGAGGGGGGGGTTATTTTTGAATGGTCTCGTACTAAGGCAATCCACCAAGTGCTTTTTGTAGGACCCATCATTACACATAGGCAACTTTCACCCTGGCATTACCCCCCTAATCATGGCCTGGTGCAGAAAGGAGAGGCGGCCAAGGGTGTAAAAAAGCAAGCCTGCCCCTACACAGAGCCCACAGCGACGGTTCCTGCCCCACAGGGCTGGGTGCAGCTCCCTGCTGAGAGCGTGGCAACCTGGCACACACAATTGCAGTGTCATCCAGTTTGGCCTGGCTTCCCTTTCGGCATGGAGGGGCAGCCGTGTGAAACCTGAGTGGCGCAGCAACCTCATTTACTAGGTGTCAATGACCAGAGTGGGGAGCCATGCCCAGCCCCGCAGGGCAGGAGCTATCGGTGTGGGGTGAGAGCAGGGCAGGCTTGCCTTTGAACACCATCGCCCCCCATTGGGGTCTCCCCTCCGCACCGAGCTAGGAGAAGTGTATGTTTGCTTTGGGCCAGGGCCCGGTGATTGGTTAATCCAGCCCTAGATGTGGCAACCCATCTAGAACCTTCCTGCGACCCACTGGGGGGTCAGGACCCACCATGAGAAACGCTGCCGTAGAGAAGAAAAATTAGGCTTCCTTCAGCCAACCTACAAATATGATGATTTTTTTTTATGATAAAAAATGATGATTTTTTTTTTAAAACCACATCAGACTTTAGAGGAATCAGCGGCTGTGCCAGGGATCCACCTATAATCAAAATTCGCTGGTAAAGCCTGCGTAGGCTGCCAAAGCTCGTTTCTCTGTATACAGCATACAAATATTTACTGTAGATATGCCTGATGCAGTAACTACCTATTCCTAGCTACCAGACCCTGTGCTGATTAATCCAGTGCCTCGTTTTCAGCACTCTCCTCACTCCAGATTTTTCATGCTGACTCTCTGCTCTTAGCCAGCCTGCAAGAGAAGGATAAAAATTTGCAAGTGAAATGCTGGGGTATGTGGTTTTTTTGGGTTTGGGGGTTTTTTTGTTGGTTTTTTGGCCTACTGGCACTTTATCTCATAGTTTAAACTAAGAAAAACTTTGCCCAATCAGGAGCTCAAGGCCCATACATAGTGAGCACATAGTGTGCAGATTGAAGTTACCTTCGTCTTTAATACAGAGGGGTGGCCCATGGATACTACAGGCCCCAACAGGCAATGCTCCAGCTTGAGCAGAGCAGCCTTCATTGGGCTCAAGACAGCACGCCTTGTCGAGACCCATCATCTTTGCAAGCACCATCTCCGCATACACACTTAACACCAACACAGAGCTCCTCATCTTAGTAGTGCTTTACAAGCAGGAGCTAATCAGTACCTTCAACCCTCCTGCAAGACAGATAAACATCTTTATCCCCATTTTGCAGATGGGGAAACTGAGGGAAAGAGAGGTAAAGTGACTCATGGCAGGGCCACTCAGCACCAGAGATATTACTGGTACTCAGGAATTGCTTATATCAATATCAGCTTTGTAATAAAGCAGAATGAAAAACTGCCTATGGGGGAAAAAGGCTGCCACCTTTGAGTGGTAGGAGACCAGGGCAGAGCATGAGTAACCGCAGAAAGGAGCTCCCCTGGGCAAAGTCCATTGACTGATGCTGCTTGTTTGCCTGCCCCCAGTGTTTTTGGCTCATGAACATTTTTCAGTGGTGTAAGAGAGGAGTTTGGAGTAGCCCAG
This sequence comes from Lepidochelys olivacea, assembly GCF_965140295.1. Lineage (NCBI taxonomy): Eukaryota > Metazoa > Chordata > Testudines > Cheloniidae > Lepidochelys > Lepidochelys olivacea. The sequence goes on along the minus strand of NC_140417.1, from coordinate 23,126,703 downwards.
TTTCCAGTTGCACAAGAGGTGATGGCCCCTGGCTGCTAACTGGGGTTATCATTCTAGGGCAGGGGTAGTCAATAGGCAGACTGCGGGCCAAATCTGGACCACCAGGCACTTTTGAATGGACCTCAAAATCTATTTATTTATTATTATATTATTATTTTTTATTATTTTCTCTGGAGTCTGGACCTTGACCAAGAAATTTGGACCTTGACAAAAAATAAATTGACTGCCCCGATCTAGGGTGAAGTGGCACAGGAGCCCACTGAGGGTGGGAAATGGTTAGCCTAAACAATAGACGGAAACAGACTCATCATACATGAAGGGCTCTGCCTTGTATTTTCGGAACAGACTGTTGCTGACAATGATTTCCCCCCCCTCCAATAGGTTGAATCTTACACCTCAGACCCCCTGGTCTACCATGGGGGCATGAAGATCTCCTTTGTCATCCAGCTGATGAATGCCGTTGCCAAAATAGAGCGATCCCTGCCTAAATTGACTCTACCAATCTTGGTGCTACATGGTTTGCCCGACAAGCTCTGCGACATCAAAGGTTCCTACTTACTGATGGACACCGTGCAGAGTCAGGACAAAACACTTAAGGTCACCTTGCTTCTTGTATTTGAAGGGTGTAATGTTGTGCATATCAACCTCTGCTTTGCTCAGTGTAGGCTTAAGGATTTGACTGAGTCACTGTCAGAGCAGGTGTCAGGTGCTGTTGACAAGAGTGCAGAGCATGGGAAAGTGTCCGATTCTGGGAGGTGCTGAACACCCAAAGGAGTTGAAAGAACTTGGCACATTCCAGGATTGGGCCCCCGACCAGGTAACCCAGTGCCCCCAAACTCTGCGACCGGTCAGGCTGCTTTCACGCCAAGCCCACCTCACTGCATAAAGGTATAGCGAGAAAGTTCCAAAAGCAGCTGAACAAAAGCCATTCCACATCTGCTCATTTGGAGAGAGCACACAGCTGATTAACCAATTGTTAGCACATGAATGAACTTGAAAGGGAGACGGGGAGACCAAGCAAAAGCTTTTGTTGTCAGAAAAATAACTATCTATCTCAGGCATCAAAAGAGTGAAATTACACCCAGGGTTGTGGGAACGCCTCCCATTGCGTTTACATGCCAAGGGTGTGATTAATATTTCCTGCCTCTCATTGAGTTGAAAGCTTGATATGCTGCAGTTGGCTCACTGGATACATGGACTGGGAAGGCGGGTGTGAGACCCTGAGGGAACGGTTGTATCCACTGCTTAAGTGCATGAAAGCAGCCCTCGCAAGAGACTTGTGCTTCTCAGCATACACACTGTATAGGGATTAAAATAGAAGAGTGACAATGGGTCTGCATGGCTTTGATTCCCTTACTAGAGGGCAGTAGGCAAAGGAATGTTCTGCCTGGATACGGCGGGTCTAAGTCTGATAACATCAATACCATCTCCAGAGTCTGCACTATTAAACTCCACTTGCAGCAGAGGGTATGGAGCAGCAGGGGGCACTCAAAGAGAGTGACTGGAGCAGGGGGACAGGAGCCTGGCTCTCCCCTCTCTCAGATGGGTGCCCTAACACTGGACAATAGAGTTATTCTAACGGTCTCTCTCTGGCCCAATGACTGTTTAAGTATTTATCCACAATGGAACAATCATTGGGTCAGAGAGAGAGGGAAGTGAGGGAAATGACTGAGGTCCAGTGGTTAGGTCGCCTCCTAGGAGGTGGGAGACTCAGGATCCAGTGCTCAGAGGCCGCCTACGGGGTCAGGTCCTGCATGCAACTCAGACGGCCAAACATCTGCCTTCCCCACAATTCATGAATTGCTCCGGGGCTCAGGCAGGAACTAGGTGTCCGGATGAGAGTGAGACAGCAGTGCAAATGCCCAGAGGCCAAAACCGAAGTACAAAGGGAACTTGTACCTAGAAACTTAAGCACCAAACGAGTTTAGGTCTCTAAATACTTTAGTGGCTCTGGAGCCTGGTTTTTCAAAGGTGATGAGCTCTCCCAACTCCAGCTGAAGTCAGTCAGTGCTTCACGTGCTCAGCATTGCTGTAGAAAGGTGTCTTAAATCAGGAACCCAAAATCAGAGGCCATTTTTGAACATGCGATCATGTGGCACATTCTCCTGTTGGTGAGTCTCCCCCACATGGGGAGGGGAATGGAAAGAACTGCAGGAGAAGGAATTGAGATTGCAACACCACAAACCTGTGCGGAGACGACAGGTGTGAAACCTGAGAACTCCTGTTAACTCCCTTGCTGAAACTGACTAGACCTCAAGTTGGTGGCATCCCTTAATATTCATAATTCACCATATCTAAGAAATACAGGAAGACCGACGAGACGTGTGCAGGGCATGTCAGGACTGTGGGCACTGGCGAATGGGACTTAAGGGCTGCTTTGTTCTTTGGGGTTTTGTCTGAACCTGTGTTCTTTCTCTGATTGCAGGTGTATGACGAGGCCTATCATGCTCTCCATAAAGAGCTGCCTGAGGTCAGCACTGCTGTGTTTAAGGAAATACTAACATGGATTGGTCAGAAGGTCTCAGCAGCCGGAGGACCCAGCCACACTTAAGCCACCTTGTTACCTTCCCAATGGTCTTCTGGGGATGGAAGTTTTTGTTTGTTTGGGTTTTTTTAAAAAAAGTCTCTCTGGAAAAGATTTAACTTAGAGGGACTCCTAGGATACTTTGCTATGAATAGCCATTCCTATTACATAGGAGGGAGACTCCGCTCAGTCATTTAAAGAGGCCATTGCCCTAAAGCAGGAAAGGGGGTTATGGCAGTGGAAGAAGTCACTGAAAAAACTTTCCAGATTGGTTATTGTACTACAAGGCTCCTGTTTGCAAAAGCCCCCCCACCCCATGTTCTTTGTTTTCTCTGGAATTCCTGATGTGCCAAGGCTGTTTTTATTCTGCAATAATCTTTGGAATGTTCAATAGTTCTGCATCTTTCATTTCTTTCCGTTTCTACTCCTGCGGAGTACGGTCCCCTTCCCTGCTCCCACAGTTGCAGAACATACTGTATTAGAAGTCTTTACCCTTGAGAAGGGAACACTAGAGAGAGTTAGCAAAGAGAGCTTGGGGATGGGGAGAGAGGAATAATTCCATACTTGAAGGTGAAAAGCTAATTTTCTAGGTCAAACCAATCTGAAGCAACCTCTTTTAGCAAGAGGCCTGAAGGGTGGGGACCTACCCTACCAGATTGCACTCTAGAAAGACATGTTGTTTAACCGCTGTTTAATTTCCAGCGCCAGAGCAGAGTTCACAGAGGAGAAGGACTAATGTAGAATAAGATACTTAAAACCTACTAAGCACACACAAACTGTGTGACTTCCAGATACCAAACCCTCTCCCCTCTGCAAGATGAGCTACTCTGTGCTACTGATACTTAAGATGTAAAGTCAAAATTTTATTTAAGAGGAAATATTAATATACTATATGGTGTGTATCTTGGCGGCTCAGAGAGCTGTCACTGAGGAAGGGAGCAGAGTCTGAAGAAGGAGCTAACTGTCCTCACCCCCTGCACTGTCGTAGCCATGGCAAGATTGTCCCACCATGGTCCAATCCTCTCATAACTACTCTACAGCAATCATTTGGCCTTTTCCCCTCATCAGCTGGAGATGGCCAGAAATGCTAGTCAAGCTCAGAACATCTAGTGAAGGGAAGGGCATTGAGATGGCTGACATGTACCCTCACAGTCCACTTATTTACTAAGAGCCTCATAATGTTATTAGGTTTCCCTACAAGCTCTTCCGATTCTGTGAAATGGCCATTTCTTGGGTGGATTCTCCTAGACTTAGCAGCTGTGTCTTAGCTGGGTGGCAATGAAGGGTCACACTTGCTCCTGAGAGTTAGGTGGGCAGTTAAAAGCATATCATAGAGCAGACTAGGTAGCCAAACATCTGTATCTGAATATTGGGGCTACATAGAACAAGCTGTACAGAAGGATACTGATGAATTACCACAAAGACAGCTGCCACCAGAAAGTTCGTAAATCCAGCAGATTCCGATACTGGTGGGAAGCTACAGATCCAAATGCCAGAGCTCACTGGTCTTTCATACCAGCAAGGCTAGAGGAAGACTTCTAGGAGAACTTTCAACGTGAAAACTCACTCACATGGCAAGTGAGCTTGCATCAACCTGTTTGCCTTTCCTCTGGTAGTTGTGTTACAGGGAAATCAACTGCCAGAACTGTACTGTTATACCACTGTGGTTATGCCGGTATAAATTCCCTGTGTGGACATACAAGTATCCACACAGTTATAGCAGTGGACACTCTTAGATCAGTTATACTGGTATAATTATACCAGGATAGTTTTGCCAGGCAATGTCCCATGCAGACATGCCCTTAGTAATAGGCCTCTGCCCACATGCAAGAGAGAGTTTAGCTTTTTCCTCCCACTCTCTTAGGCGTTCCAACAATAAGTCCATCCAAGTTCTGCAGAGGGTGCGGGAAGCATTTCATCACAGGGAAAAGCAAGTATCCTCCATGGTTTCCATTGTAGAGGGGGCATGTGTCTTATACAGGCATTGTACAGCAGCTGGAGCTATTGCAGGTCCTTACTGCTCCCTTTCCAACTCTGCCCTGGAGGAGAGTAGGGCAGTATTCCCATCATGACAGTTTGGTGCTGTTTCAGTGGCTTGTACGGCAATGTACCACTCTTACACCAATATTTCACTTCCCCTTGAAGCCCATTCTGGCAGGACACAGGAAAGGTAACCTTGTGCAATAACAACAAGCATCAGAGACTGACTTTTACGAGCTCAGACCTGTTCTCTAATAAGGGTTTGAGAAGTTAATAGAAGTCATCCTTGTGCTTGCAACTGTGTAGTGCATCTAATCAGAAATGCTGTTCTTTACAGATTGGCTCTGGCATTTGTACAGCTCTAGCTTCCTGGCTGCAATCTGAGAAATCATTATAGATCTCAGCAGTTCAGCTCAACTTGAATTTAAAACCCTGTTCCAACCAATCAACTGCTACCACCAACACCTGGAAACCCCCTACAATGGCTTTTGGGTATCAACACAAGGTGAAGCTCAGGCATCGCATGCTCAAGAGTGTCCAGTGAGCTGGCTTGTGGCAACATTTTTCTCCTACAGGTCGGTCGTTCGCCCCCACACACACACTAACCGTGAGCTGGGAAGAGATGGTAAGCATGGAGACATTACAGTGGTGGGAGACCCTGCCTAACTCTTATGCCTTGAGCATGCATTAGGGTAGGTGTAATCATACAGTGATATGTGCTAGGGTGACATAGGGAGTACTAGAAATATTTTATAAATAAAAAGAGGTGATTAGAAGATATGATTTTGAAAAGCACCTAATGTTGTTCTGAGTCTGCTCCCATTGACTTAAATTGGAGCAGAATTAGTTGAGTACTGAGCTCTTTTGGGGGGAGGGAGGGGAGAATCCTAAATGAACAAGCACTTGAAAGAAAGAACTAACCCTACAGTGTTATGGTCGCAGCCCTGCTGCTCCCTAGAACCTGTATGTGGCCATAGGAAGTCCTGGGGTCAGTGCCTTTGATCAGTTCTGTTCTTTAGCCTGAGAGAGAGCTGCTTTCTTCCTGAGCTTGGAAGCAATATGTAAGAAGAAAATGAGGATGATAAAAAGAAAACCTGTCCTTCTGTCCAGCTAAGCTCAGCAAGGTCACACAGGCAGGGGAAGCTGTGTTTGAAAATAAAGTGTTCAGATGACATTTGGCAAAGCTGACATTTGCTGCTGCTCTCAGACAATTTTCTGAAGCACTGTCTTTTGGGAAACTGGGCCTCAAGAAGACCTAGCTAAGAAATTGAGGGCCAGTTTCTAACAGACTTGAATAGAGCTCAAATCTCACTGTTTAACATAGAAACAGAGCCAGACCCTCAGGTAGTGTAAATCAGTGTTTTTTCAGTATAGACTTCAAGATACAGGTGTAAATTAACATAGCTCTAGTGAGGTCACTTGTGCTATACTGATTGACAGCAGTTGGGGATCCACCTCACATTTAAACTCTTACTGCTATAGTTGATCCATTGCCACAGGTCCAAACTGGCTTAAACTGGCACATTTAGTCTCCACCATGTCCTAGTGGAAATCCCTTCTTGAGCAATTTCATTAGCAGCAGGAAGATCTGCCACCAGCAGAAACGTAATTAAAACCTTTATTTTCAAATATCATGGACACTTTGTGGGGAGCACTGCTGGCCTTATGAACTTCCAGATTGCTCTGCTGAGACAAATGGGGATAGTTTCCCTCTGAGTATAGAACGCATTTATGACAGAGCAATAGTAGTCTGTAACTACTGTATATGCAGTATCACTACAAGTACCAAGCATAGCATCAAAAGACCATCCTCATAATGTGTAATCCACACAGTTTTCTATTTAGCCTGCTCTTTTTATATGGGTCACCCTAGCACACTGTCAGCATAAACCTGTAGAGATCACTTATTTTTCCAAGTAATTTCTGAGCCCGTCATTCCATTGTGCTCCAGTTGAATATAATATATACACATGTGTATACCTGTATTTTCAGTGGGAAAAGTGTGTACAAGTTTAGGATTCTTTAAAGGAATACAATGTATATTGCAACTAATAATAAAGTTATGTTTTCTGAATGTGGTGTCTTTGGGAGCATTATTTGCTGCTGTCATCAGATTATAGCGAAAGAACAGTAGAAAAAAGGGGGGTTATGAAAACACTTCAGGTTTTTTGTGGGGGGCAGGGAACAGCTGAGCCACAGATATTGCTGAACTGCAATCTCCAGTGTAGCAATGTAGCAGATGCAACCTTACCACGTGTCACCTTGTCCTAAACCTGCAATGTAAAGGCTAGTTGGGGTGGGAAGGTCTGCACCAGTGTAGCTATACCACAGTGTATCTAAACCCGGTCTATACCGAAAACTTAGACTGACCTGGCAACATCACTCAGGGGTATGAAAAATTCACACCCTCGAGAGAAGTAGTTACGTCAACCTAAACCCCAGTATAGACACCACTAGGCTGACCATCAACCTTGTGATTGCCTCTCAAGAGGGCAGATTTCCTATTGTGTCTACACTACATGAACATACCCTCACATTTGCATCAGAGAAGCTTCACTGATGCAAGGAATCCAAGTGTAAACAAGCCCTGAGCATGCCGAGGCAGGGCCTGTCCTTTTGTTACATGTTTGCACAACCCCTAGCAGCATGGGGACTGGATTCTGATTGGTGACCCTACCATTACCGTAATCCAATAAACTGCCCTGGTGCCTTCGCTACACAGCGGGGGGGGGGGGGGAGTGTACTGTAACCCACACTGGAAGGGACTGCTCACCTTTCCCTACAGGCCAGTTTTCAAGGGTTTATAAAAAGCTTTGAAAATATGACTTGGGCTGAAATTTACCAAACTAGTTTTTAACCCCACGATAGCGGTTATTCTACAAATGCTGAAAGCAACCCAGAAGAGTTTGTAATATTACAGTCGTGGAAATATTTTAAAACACAACCTTTGGCCACAGCTGCAACTCAGAACCAGGCTTTGGGGACCGGGGGATTCTCCTTTGAAACAAAGTTTAGGGAGCTGGTAGTTCCCAAGTTGAGGTTCACTTGGCCCCTTGTATTTGTTTACATTCCAGGGGCACCCACAGAGCATTAGGGGCTGCTCTCACACATGAAGACGCAAGCCCTTCCCCAAAGGCCCTACCCATTTACTTGAGCACCTCCTTTTGATAACAAAACCCTTTATAAACTAGGGCCCCAATCCTGGAACTGGCTCTGCACATACAAACCTGCTATGCTAGGCAGAGCCTGCTGAAGTCACTGGGGCTCTATAAAGGCCAAGAGATCCAGCCACATGGAGAGCTGTAGGATCAGGGCCTACATACATAGCTGCACAACACTGGGCAGAGAGGTGGGTTATGGCCAAGAACACAAGAAATATTTTCCTCTCATGCTCCAGCCCCGTTTACAAACAGCACTAGAGGATCTTTGTCCAAGGAGAACAGGGAATCGCCCAGTTTGAAGAGGATTCCATGCTAGACCGGCCACACACACACCCACACACACACACCCCTACATGGGACTCACTTTACATACATGCTTGCTACACGTTATTACTAGAGTGGCCAGGTGTCCTGTTTTCAACCAGAAAGTCTTGTTGAAAAGGGGATCTGATGGTGTCCAGTCAGATCTACTGACTGGACACTCAAAATCCAGTTGCTGCAGGCAGAGGAGACGGGGAGGCCCAGAGTCATCACCCATGCCATACCCTACTCAGCCAGGATCATCTCCTACCTGCATTGGGTGGCTGCAGCTCCCAGCCCTGGCTCTGCAGGCAAGTCCCTCCCGCCCCACATAGGGAGCGGGTGGAGAGGGGAAAAGCAGTGAGCGACGGAGGGAGGGGGAAAGAGTGGATGGGGGGGTGGGTCCTCCACGGGAAAGGGCAGGGCAGGGGAGGGGAGGTTCTGGCACTCCTGCTGGAGTGTCTGGTTCTTAAATATTACGAAGTTGGAAACCCTAGTTATTATAGCTGCTACTGTAGAAGGGGAAGTGCTGACTCAGCATTCCTAAGAATTCAATGCTCTGGTTTGAGCAGTCAAAATATTTCAAACCTGATTTGTGACCAGAAACAAGTAATTGAATAGTTCTGGGCCTCAGTCCCCAATCTGTTAAATCAGAATACTCCTCTTCCCTTTCCCCAGTCCTGTGGTCAGTCTTGGTATTTGTCACAGCTTGGGCCTAAACGCAAAAGTAATTAGCTGACAAATGTGCACAGTGCAGTGGGAATGGGGAAAAGCTGCTTTCAACTGCAGTGACAAGGAAGGCACTGGTTGTAGTGATCTCAGCGGCAGGGGGTTACAGCTTTGCATGCTAGAGTAGGGCAGCAAAGACAGACATTAAAATCCAAGACAGCTGGCACCACCAGAGTATCACCCCACTCAGTAACCCATGTGTGCTAAACGCATTGACCAACATAAAGAGGAAGCGTCTCATTCATTGAAGGTGAGAGGCTGGGGAAACACCTTGAAAATGAAACCAAGTTCAGGGCCTCACGTGGGACAACAGTGTCCAGGCATCGAAGCTGGGCTAAGAACACACATCACAAAGGTGTGCTGAGGTCCTTTTGGTTTTGGATTATGTCCAGCAAAACCCTTTGCTTGGCTAGAAAAAAAAAAAATATCTAGCTGTAAAATGCTGTCAGGAACCTGGTGTGGTCTCTTGTGTAGGTGAAGGCTGGAAAGAGACTGTCAGATGGGAAGAGAGTTTCGGGGGGAGGAAGGGTCAACCCAGTAAAATGTCTGGGATCTGCAAGGCATTCCGAGACATTTTCTATCTCGCCTTTGCTAGTCAGGCAGCCCCCTGCATTCCAGTAAAAGCCCTTTCAGACCCAACTGAAAGTCATGATACTGAGTTTCATTGAACTTGCCAGGTTCAAAGAGAAGAGGGGCTGGGAGGGAGCTAGCCCACATTGTGGGGGGAACACTGCTTCAAAGGAAACATGTTGTGTCTCAAGGCAAATGGTGAACATGGTGGGATAGCTGTTGTGTGATCCCCACTGAGGCAAAGCCAGAAGAATCCTGACAGGTTCCATTGGAACCATGTAGTGCTAGAAGGTCAATCAACCCGAGCCAGACACCTCAGTGAGAGATGAAGAGATCAAAACTGAGATTAAGTAGAGTGGGTGATTTCCATGGTTTCTGTATACTCCCTACTTAAAAGGGGAACACGTGAGCTGCATCACACCTCAGGGTATTGTGAGTCTGACTCACTCCTCTCTCACTTCCTCCTTATTCTAAGGGGGAACTATTTGCAGCTGGTTTATATCACATTACAACCCGACCCACCCATGCTGACTCAGTTATGCTAGCCAGAAGTAGCAAGGGTCAGGTCATAGCTTCTCCATTCCCTGAGCACATTTTAGGGATGACAAGTTTCCTTCCCCACTCTGAAGTCTAGGGTACAGATGTGGGGACCTGCATGAAAACCTCTTAAGCTTACTTTTACCAGCTCAGGTTAAAACTTCTCCAAGGTACAAACTATTTTACCTTTTGCCCTTGGACTTTTGCTGCCACCACCAAACATCTAACCCGTATTTATTATTTGGAAAGAGTTTGTTTGGAAACATCTTTCCCCCCAAAATCCTCACCAAAACCTTACACCCCCCTTCCTGGGGAAGGCTTGATAAAAATCCTCACCAATTTGCATAGGTGACCACAGACCCAAACCCTTGGATCTTAAGAACAGTGAAAAAGCTTTCAGTTTCTTAAAAGAAGAATTTTAATAGAAGTAAAAAGAATCACCTCTGTAAAATCAGGATGGTAAATACCTTACAGGGTAATTAGATTCAAAACATAGAGAATCCCTCTAGACAAAACCTTAAGTTACAAAAAGACACAAAGACAGGAATATCAATTCCATTCAGCACAGCTTATTTTCTCAGCCATTTAAACAAACAGAATCTAACGCATACCTAGCTAGATTACTTACTAAGTTTTAAGACTCCATTCCTGTTCTGTCCCCACAAAAGGCATCACACAGACAGAGACCCTTTGTTTCTTCCCCCTCTCCAGCTTTGAAAGTATCTTGTCTCCTCATTGGTCATTTTGGTCAGGTGCCAGCGAGGTTATCTTAGCTTCTTAACCCTTTACAGGTGAAAGGGTTTTTTCCTTTGGCCAGGAGGGATTTTAAAGGTGTTTACCCTTCCCTTTATATTTATGACAAGGGAGCAAGCAGGCAGGTTGTAAAGCACCTCTTACTTCTGCACCCAGACCCAAGGTCCTTGCAGCCCATGCAGGGGTATAATGTGCATGGGGGCAGTTCTGACTCTGCTACACACGTGTCTAGTCCAAGTAAGAGGCTTGCTCTCCATGAGAAGCAAGTGGACAGATACTGAAATCTGGTAAATCCAACCCCCTCTATCATCAGCCTGTCTAAAAAAAGCCACAGAAAGTCCCCAAGGCCTGAGACCAGGAGAGAATCCCTGAGGTTCCAATTTATTACGCTCATGTAAACCTGTGGAAACTGGAATCAAGGCAGGATACAGATCAGACCGTGGCAGAATCCACACTACCATTTGAAGTAGATGCTCTCTGAGTAAGGTCAACTGCAGTTTGGTCCTCTGCTATAATAATCTCTACTGGTGCAGTGTCAGTGTGGGCAGGGAGCGTTCATGTAATAGGCAGTGGCAGAAACATCCCTTCTGTCCCACTGCACAGCGGGCTCCACTTAGGTACTGGTCTGGTCTGCTTTCTCCACTCTATGCTGCACATGCTATTGAGCTCAGTTGTGTGCTATTTTCTCAGCATCCAGTTCTACCACAGAACTGCCCTGCAATGAACTCCTTCAGCAGCCAGTGTGAGCATCATTTCCCCCCGCTCTCCTGCTGGTAATAGCTCACCTTAAGTGATCACTCTTGTTACAGTGTGTATGGTAATACCCATTGTTTCATGTTCTCTATGTATATAAATCTCCCCACTGTATTTTCCACTGAATGCATCCGATGAAGTGAGCTGTAGCTCACGAAAGCTTATGCTCAAATAAATTTGTTAGTCTCTCAGGTGCCACAAGTCCTCCTTTTCTTTTTGCTGGAGTAGGGTGTCACTTGGTTCAATAAGCATTACAGGGGCGGGGGGAGAGAGAGAAATCAAGGGCAGTGGGAGGACACTGCGTGAGCTCTGAGCTCACTGCAACCAAACAGAACCGGAGGGGCTGCTCCCTCTTCTGTAATCTTAGAAATCTGCACAAGAAACAAGTGGCTCTCAGCCGATAGCCTTCTCTATAAACACATGAGCTTGCACACTTGCCCCCCACAAGTAGGCATATGTAGAAGCCGCACTCTCAGAGAGGAAAAATAAGTTCCTGATAATTGTCCAAGAATTAGAAAGGACAGGAGCAGCATGCACATGCAAAAGCCTTTTGTGCTTTGCGGTTTTTCCAGCAGGCAGGCATGACACCATCACCACCTGCCGCTGTGCAATCTGTCACCTAATTAACCTTGAGTTTTTTTCCCCAGCCTTTCTAATCTAATCACTGAGCCTTTATGCTTTAAAAAAAAAATCTGTTTTCTCTTGTTATTTTGATTCATATTTTCTCTTTAGGTTCCTACAGTTAAAACAGCAGAGGCGATACGGAGGAGTTAAGTGTTGTGCTACTTGATATTAGACTATAAACCTTTGCACCAGGGGTTCTCAAACTGGGGGTTGGGACCCCTCAGGGGGTCGTGAGGTTATTACATGGCGAGTCGCAAGCTGTCAGCCTCCACCCCAAACCCCGCTTTGCATCCAGGATTTATAATGGTATTCAATATATTTAAAAAGTGCTTTTAATTTATAAGGGGGGTCGCACTCAGAGGCTTGCTATGTGAAAGGGTCCCCAGTACAAAAGTTTGAGAACTACTGCTTTGCACTACTGTAGCACCAATCCTTGAGCTGCCTTATACATATACATTAAACCTTTCTATGCGGTGGGGAATAGGCTTTTCCCCATCTTACCTATAGGACAATTGAATCAGACTCCTAGTCTGTGTCTTGAAGGTGGAATGATCCGCACAAGATCAGGTCATAAGCATCTTGCCCAAAGTCACACACCATGTAGAACCCACAGGCTCTGCCAGAGCACTGCTCTGATCACTAGACAAACACTTTTTTCCTGTCACAGGTGGCTTCTTTGTTTACCACACCCTTCTGAAGCACAGTAAGCTCTCCAGCCTATGGCTAATGGAAGCTTTAGGTTACCCATTTCCAAATGGATGCAGAGCATTTGACCATCTACCACATTTAAGATTGCTTTGAAAAGAAGGATTGTCTCAAGTGTTGTGGGGGGCAAGGCACTGCTCCTGGGCACAGGTGGAAGAGAAGAGAGCTCAGAGACTCCTATTAACCCTTCCATTGCATTCTGGAGTAGGGTTCTTTTGTCAGAGGAAATGCAAAATACACAAGCAGCTGCCTAATTATTTTGAAATTAGCTTCAGATTCCAATTACAGGCACAATTCTATGATGGTAAACAAATTAGCAGGTTCTCCAGGCTTACTGGCTCCCACTTCCCAAATGGGGTTTTTAAATACACAGTGGCAGGCGAGTTCTGCATGCACGTTCACTGACGCAGCTCAAGGCTGCCCACAGGAGCCCCCAAAGCAGAAAAAAGGCAACGCACCAGTGTCACTGGTATGCCTGGCTCTGCTGTTCCACTTTCATCACCCAGATACCGGGCGCTGCTGCACACAGGGCCCGGCTCTCTACTTCCACAGGTAGGAGGAGCAGGAGACTGGCAATTGAACAGAGCTTGCCAAATTTTCCCAGGGTAGCAGTGACAGACTCATAGTCTAGGTACAGCTGTCAGGGGGCCTACATGAAGTGTTCTCAGTGCAGTTCTTTGTGGGATATCTGTCCATATCACAGAAAGTTTCCCCCACAAGCGATACCTTTATTGGCAGCCAAAGCAGCTGGGCAAATGAATGAATGGGCCAGACAGCGTAAACAGCTATCTGGTGCCTACCAGTGATGAGCGTGTATCTGCTGTGAGGGCTTGTACTCATACCATCTGTGCAACTCTGTACTTATCTGTGGATAATAGACAGCTGGCATGCTCCAGGAGGACCCTGCACAGAGGAAATGAGGTTTCTGCAACTGGGGGGTCTTTTTTCTGGGTCCTTGTCCATTCACACACCTGTGCAGAGTTCCACTGGATGGCATCTACCGACTCCTTCGACACCTTGCAGCAGTGGGCATTGTCTGAGGTTTTCTGCTCCATGATCCCTCCTGGTTCCCTCATTTTGACCCCGAGACTTGCACTCCCTCATTGTTCATACTTTTTTTTTTTTTGTCTGCCATGATCTGTTGATATCTGGGTTCTGTGGCCCCTCACTCAGCCAAGGGGAATGTCATTGCTTTGGTGGGCTCCACTGACCAGTCCCAGTCAAAGAGACTGGCACTTTGGAGGAGCATTACAAGTGTGTCATTAGAGGAGGGAGGGAAACTCCTCTACAGAAAGTCCAGTTCTATTCCATTTCTCCTGCAATGTCCAGCTATAAACGGTATCACATGTACCTTATTGCCTTTTTTTAAGTCCCACCAGCTTCTAACCCGTCACTAAAAAGCATTTTAGTTTTCATGGTGTTCTATCCCCCCCTCCCATCCCCCCATTAATTAAAGTCTAAACTCTGCCCACAGCTCCCAAGAAGAGTCCTGGGATAGAAGAGGTCTAAACTTTGTTCACCTTGCCCTAATAGGCACTTTATTAGAAAACTAAGGTAGCCTAGGAAGTCAGTCAAGGCTTCCTATAACAGCTGAGGGTTTCTGAAAGCCACACCCCACAGCTCTAGGGGTGGTGACAGCATCTGCAGATCTCACAGGCTGTTCACTTTGGAGCCCAGAGAACACAGCATACCCCGATGAAAATTAGGGCTGTCAAGCGATTAAAAAAAAGTATTTGCAATTAATAATAGAATACCATTTATTTAAATATTTTTGGATGTTTTCTATATTTTCAAATATATTGATTTCAGTTACAACACAGAATACAAAGTGTACAGTGCTCACTTTATATTATTTTTATTACAAATATTTGCACTGTAAAAATGATAAACAAAAGAAATAGTATTTTTCAATTCACGTCATACAAGGACTGTAGTGCAATCTCTTTATCATGAAAGTGAAACTTATAAATGTAGATTTTTTTATTACATAATTGCACTCAAAAACAAAACAATGTAAAACTTTAGAGCCTACAAGTCCACTCAGTCCTACTTCTTGTTCAGCCAATTGCTCAAACAAGTTTGGTTACTATTTTCAGGAGATAATGCTGCCCACTTCTTGTTTACAATGTCACCTGAAAGTGAGAACAGGCATTCGCATGGCACTGTTGTAACCGGTGTCACAAGATATTTATGTGCCAGATGCGCTAAAGATTCATATGTCCTTTCATTCTTCAACCGCCATTCCAGAGGACAGGCGTCCATGCTGATGATGGGTTCTGCTCGATAACGATCGAAAGCAGAGAGGACCGACGCATGTCCATTTTCATCATCTGAGTCAGATGCCACCAGCAGAAGGTTGATTTTCTTTGTTGATGTTCAGGTTCTGTAGTTTCCGCATCTGAGTGTTGCTCTTTTAAGACTTCTGAAAGCATGCTCCACACCTCATCCCTCTCAGATTTTGGACGGCACTTCAGATTCTTAAACCTTGCGTCGAGTGCTGTAGCTATTTTTAGAAATCTCACATTGGTACTTCCTTTACGTTTTGTCAAATCTGCTGTGAAAGTGTTCTTAAAACAAACATGTGCTGGGTCACTATCTGAAACTGCTATAACATGAAATATATGGCAGAATATGGATAAAACAGAATTCTCCCCCAAGAAGTTCAGTCACAAATTTAATTAATGCGGTTTGTTTTTTTAAATGAGTATCATCAGCATGGAAGCATGTCCTCTGGAATGGTGGCTGAAGCATGAAGGGGCATACATATGTTTAGCATATCTGGTACATAAAAACCTTGCAACGCCGGCTACAAAAGTGCAATGCAAACGCCTGTTCTCACTTTCTGGTGACGTTGTAAATAAGAAGCAAGCAGCAGTATCTCCTGTAAATGTAAACAAATTTGTTGTGTTAGTGATTGGCTGAACAAGAAGTAGGACTGAGTGGACTTGTAGGCGCTAAAGTTTTACATTGTTTTGTTTTTGAGTGCAGTTATGTAATAAAAAGAATCTACATTTGTAAGTTTCACTTTCACAATAAAGAGATTGCACTACAGTATCTGTATGATGTGAATTGAAAAATACTATTTCTTTTGTTTATCATTTTTGCAGTGCAAATATTTGTAATAAAAATATAAAGTGAGCACTGTATACTTTGTATTCTGTTGTAATAGAAATCAATACATTTGAAAATGTAGAAAAACATCTAAAATATTTAATAAATTTCAGTTGATATTCTATTGTTTAACAGTGTGATTAATCGAGATTAATTATTTTAATCGCAATAACTTTTTTTGAGTTAATCACATGAGTTAACTGTGATTAATCAACAGCCCTAAATATTACTGTGTTTCTTTTGCTTATGTTTTTCCATTCTAAGCACCCAAAGGGTACTGGCATTTTTAAAATTTACCTGGAATTCCAAGGGTGTTTCTTTGTTATTTATCCTCACATAGGAAAGGAAAATAGGAAGGAAAGGTTAAAAAAAAAAAAAAGAGAGAGAGAGAGAAAAAAGAGATAGCTTTGATAGGGTTGCACCCCTTCCCCCATTTATTTACAACGTAAGCCTCTTAGGGCAGGGCCTGGTCTCTCCTGTCATAAAGCACCACGTACAACTGTGGTGCTGTAATAACGAAGCAAGCAAATCTCTTTGATGCTGAAAAGCACAGGGGAAATGTTAGCTAGGACCACCACGCTGCTGTGGGGACTCAGTGCTTAGCTCAGTTGCTCTTTGAAGATCCTCTTTGTAAATTCTATCATCCAGTTTCATTACTAACCACACGTAAAATGAGAGCAAATGGCATCTTTGGTCCATAAGCGAGAGTTTGCTTGACAGGTTGTCAAGCATGCAACATGGGGAGAGGGGTGGCAAGAGACTTATGAAGTTGTCAAAGTCAGTTTCAGGCTCACAGAATTTGTCAGATCACTCTGTTTATTAGCAAAGCGCTTTGCTAATGCGCCCAGATATGTGAGCCCCCTGCAAAAGCTCAAGCTAACTTATTTATAAGATAAGCCAAAGCCAATTTAATGTAAGAGACAAAAGGAAGCAGAAACTGACAAATATACATACATATCTTATTTGCATACTAACATTTACCAATCTCCTAGCTCAGTAGGAGCTCTAAGTTAATTAGTTGGAGGACCCATTGTCTTATACTCCTTAATGTTTCTCTTCCTGACAACTATATTTCAACAAACCCACCAGATGCATTTCTTTAATGAATTATAATTTCAATATAATTCATTCTACTTTCACAAAGTAACGGACAAGAGGAAGGATGATCCATTGATTAAAGCATTAGCCTAGTACTTAGGAGACCTCAGGGCCGGCCTTATCATGAGGCGAACTGAGGCGGCCGCCTCAGGTGCCAGACTGTGGTGGGGGAGGCCGCCACTAGGCGCCCTCCCCAGAGTGTAAAAAATTGTGTCTGCTGCTGGTGCATATGTATTCTCTCTGCTCTAGATGCACAGAGATGGTGGAGTGCTGTGCTGGAGGAAGGAGGGCACAAGAGACATAACAGGCAGGCAGGAGAAAAGGGGAGAAGGAATAACAGAAAGCAGTAGGAGCTGCAGGGAGAGAAAGAGGAGGAGCCTCTTATGTAACTCTCATGCACCCCCAGGAGCCTGGACTGATTAACACCAGCTTCTCAGGGAGCTTCCTGTTTTCTGCTGCTTCCCTGAATCCACTTGAGGAGAGACCAGGCAGTCAACTGAAGTAGTAGGAGCCAGTTAGGCCCTTAAGACGCTGATATCTTCCTTCACTCAGGCTCTGCTACCAGCCTGCTTATTTGTCCCCTTTAATTGAGTGTTGAGAGCCACTATAGCTGGCACAGAACAGCAGTTACGAGTGCAAGAAGAAAACGCCCCTCTGGGGCAGCATTCAGAAAAAGACAGAAAGCAAAGGAAGCTTTTCTATCTAAGCAGGAAGGAGATCTCCTGAGTTATATAGACACAAATGTTCACGGTGAGCCTTCCGGCCCCAGTGAGGATGTGAGTGGTGAGGAGATGCCTGATCTTCCAGTTAGTCAGAGTGCAGGTGACCTGGCAGCTACTGCAGCACCCATATCTCCTCTCAAATGGATGGAACCATGCACATTCCTGAAGAAAAGTGTAGATCAGAGAAGAGTGTGGTGGAGGTGCAAGAAACAGCTGCTGCTGAGTTTAGTTCCTTAAGTCTAGGATGATCCAGGACTGTGGACCCACTTGAGCAGTAGCCTGAGGGACTTCCTTGTACTGCATGGGCCACAGCAAGCGAATAACTTCATGTTCCCCAAAGACAATGAAAATAGAAGTTTCCAGCCAACACATTACTGGTGTGAAATCCCCAATGGTGACAAAGTGGAGAGGCCATGGCTTATGTACTCAAAAACCCAGAATGCTGCATACTGTTTTTGTTGCAAACTCTTCCAGTCTAATGTTCCAGCCACATTGGGTTCTACAGGAACAAAGGACTAGAA
Source organism: Lepidochelys olivacea (assembly GCF_965140295.1). Taxonomy (NCBI): domain Eukaryota; kingdom Metazoa; phylum Chordata; order Testudines; family Cheloniidae; genus Lepidochelys; species Lepidochelys olivacea. The sequence goes on along the minus strand of NC_140417.1, from coordinate 23,108,615 downwards.
AAACCTGGCTAGAAATCTGGCATGCCATGAGAAGGCAGCAAACCACCAGAGAGCATTCCATAGGTGGAAAGAGCTTGAGATGAGACTAAGGTTAAAGGCCACCATAGATGATCAGCATCAACAGAAGATTGCATCAGAGTATCTTTACTGGCAAAATGTTCTGAAAAGGCTCATTGCCATTGTGAGAATGCTTGCTACCCAAAACCTAGCACTGCGTGGCACTTCAGATCAGCTGTATGTGCCAAACAATGGAAACTTCCTTAAAATTGTGGAGCTGATGGCCGAGTTTGATGCTGTACTCCAGGAGCATCTAAGAAGAGTCACCATCCAAGAAATGTACACACACCACTACCTTGGAAAAACAATTCAAAATGAGATCATACAGTTACTGGCAACAAAAGTCAAACAGAAGATTGTGGCAGATCCGAAGTCAGCAAGATATATTACTCCTTATTCTGGACTGCACATGTGACATTAGCCATACAGAATAAATGACTTTAATGGTGCGTTTTGTACCAACCAACAGAACCTAGTGAAAATGTCCCTGCAATGGTGACTGTCAGAGAGCATTTTCTAGAATTTATTGACATTGATGATACCACAGGAGGTGGTATGACAAATGTGCTTCTTAAAAAGCTGGAAGACATGGGAATTGAGATAGCTGACATGAGAGGTCAGGGCTACGATAATGGTGCCAACATGAGAGGAAAGAACAGAGGAGTGCAGACACGGATCCGAGAGTTAAACCCTTGAGCTTCTTTTGTCCCGTGCAGTTCTCATTCATTGAACTTGGTGGTCAGTGATGCAGCATCAGCTTCTAGTGAGCCGGCTGAATTTTTAAAATGTAATTCAAAGCATCTATGTATTTTTCTCTGCATCAACTCATCGATGGCAAATTTTGAAGCAACATCTGGGAACATCCTCTCTGACATTAAAAGCACTGAGTGCCACACGATGGGAAAGTCGAGTGGAGGCGATAAAGCCTATCAAACATCAAATTGGGAAGATAGATGATGCCATAGTTGCCATTATGGAGGATAATGCTATAACAGGAACTGTTTGTGAGAGAACAATGGCAGAGGGAAATGGAATCACCAGAAACATACATAACTTCAAATTTCTGTGTGGCTTAGTGTTGTGGCATGACATACTGTTTGAAATAAATGTTGTAAGCAAGAGACTCCAAGGTGTTGACCTTGATATATCTGGAGCAATGGAACAACTAGACAAAGCAAAGTCATACCTACAGTCTTATCGGTCAGATGAGGGATTTCAAACGTTCTGAAGAGTGCACAGAAGTTGGCAAAGGAACTTCACACTGAAGCTATTTTCCCACCCATTCAAGAATACAACAGTCACTGAAGAAGATGACATTTTGATTATGAGGCACGGGATAATCCCATAAGAGACCCCAAACAACAATTCAAAGTTGAATTCTTTAACCAGGTGCTAGATTGTGCAATGCAGTCAGTTGAAGAACGTTTCATGTAGCTAAAGGAACACAGCAGGATATTTGGGATATTGTACGATATTCCAAAACTCCTCACTATACCTGAAGAAGACCTACACCAGCAATGCAGGGCACTAGAGACAGTGTTGACACAGGATGACATGCGTGATATTGATGCGAGTGATTTAGGTGATGAACTGAAAGCCCTTTCAAGATACATTTCAACAGGATCAACTCCACAGGCTGTCCTGGAATATATGTGCACAAATAAGATGACCACCCTCTCTCCAAATGCTTTTGTTGCTCTGCGCATACTTCTAACACTTCCTGTAACAGTTGCCAGTGGAGAAAGCAGCTTCTCCAAGCTGAAGTTAATAAAAACACATTTACGCTCCACAATGACACAGGAGAGGCTGGTTGGCCTTGCAACCATCTCAATAGAGCATGAGCTGGCCCAGACTGTGGGCCTTCAGGAAGCAGTTCAAATCTTTGCAACCAAGAAGGCACGGAAAGCACCACTTTGATTATTCAAACAGATAAAAATGCCAGTGTTCACTTTGCAGATACGAAAAGTTACATTTGCTGTTCAGGCGCTTGAAAGTTAAGTGTTACTTAAAATTGTTGAACAAGGCATTTTAAGTTGTTAGTTCTCCATTATTGGGGTAGGTAGCAGAGCAGTACCATGAGAGGAGAACAGGAAGAAGGCAGAACTGAGACCTTTCAAAGTTTTGGCCCAAGCGAGGGGGCATGGGGACATCATTTGAGCTCCCCGCCTCAGGAGCCAAAATGTTGTGGGCTGGCCCTGGGAGACCTGGGTTCAATGCCCTGCTTGGGAAAACCAGCCTCTCTGCGCTTCAGTTCCCCATCTATAAAATAGGGATACCTCAGAGGGGTGAAACATTCAGATACTAGAGTAATGGAGGCCATATAAGTACCTAAGATAGGCAGACTGGTGAAAGGTCTGAACTGCCACCACCTCTGTGCCTGCCCTCCCCAACCCCGCAGCTCTATGCCACCCAGGGATCAGCTCTGAAACCAGCACTGCCTGCCAGCAGCAAATTTCTCCGCTTCCCTGTGGGCGGGCAGCAGCCGCCACCCTCTGCTCTGTCTTGCAGCCAGGACAAATGCCCAGTTTCGGCAAAAAAGTAGGGACGGCCGGGACAGAGCTGAAAAAGGGGACTGTCCTGGCCAAAATGGGATGTATCACCACCCTAGCCAGCCCGGGCCTATTGTTCCCGGCCAGCCCCTCACTCCCGGGACCAACCCCCCTGCGCTGTGCCCCATTGCCCCTAGCAAACCGCTTGATCCAGGCGTACCCCACAGAGAACATGGGGCTGGGGAGCTCAGCCTCCTTACACCAGCCTCTCCTCCCCGGCAGTATGAGTCCCTGAGGTAAAATCCACCCTCCCTTGCAAACAAGGGCTCACTCAGCTGAAAGGAGCCCACCTACCTCAGTAAAAGGAGGCGAGCCTGGTGAGCCCAGTACCAGAAACCACCCTTCCAAAAACAGCAACAAGACACCTCTCTCCCCCTCCTCCTGCACAAGTTATTGCTGGCTCCTCCCCATTGTCATCTCCTGTCCTCTCAGACCCTCCTCCTGCACAAGTCATTGCTTACTTCCCCCCTCCCCGTCTTCCCCCAACACTGAATGCTTGTTTGTCTGAGTGATTGGCTGAACAAGAAGTAGAACTGAGTGGACTTGTAGGCTTTTAAGTTTTACATTGTTTTATTGTTAAGTGCAATTCTTCTTTTTTACATAATTCTACATTCATAAGTTCAACTTTCATGATAAAGAGACTGCACCACAGTACTTCAAGGAGGTGAATTGATGTTTCTTTTTTACAGTGCAAATGTTTGTAATAAAAATATAAAGTGAGCACTGTACACTTTGTATTCTGTGTTGTAATTGAACTCAATATATTTGAAAATGTAGAAAACATCCAAAAATTTAAATAAATGGTATTTATTATTGTTTAACAGCACGATTAATTTTTTTAATCATTTGACAGCCCTAATATATATATATATATATATATATATATATATATATACATTATTAATAGGACATTAGATGGCAGTGGAGAGTAAAGTAGGGCTGTAATTCACACTAAAACCACCTACAGAGACGGATAGTTCATAAAGGATGAAATAGAGATACATGCATTCATTTTTCTGTCACACGTGGGGAAGGCAACATGGGCACCTGCACGGTCATCTCCAGAAAGGGAGTGGGGTCAGGGGGGACAGAACACGAATAGGAAAGCTGGATTATAAACCCTATTCATCTTTAAATTTTGCCTCAGTTTCTCCTCCAGTAAAATGTGGATAATGCTTGTTTGCCCTTTGTAAAGAGCATTGAGGTCTGTGAATGAAGAGTACCAAATATTACCTATCCTAGCCATTACTAGGAATGCCTGCAGTGGCAGACTCTTCTAACAGATTGTCACCAAGAGAGGAAGGATCAGGTTGGATAAGGTGAGAGAGACCCAGACACACAACTGTCATGGTTACAGGGCTAGCAGCACCTTTGGCCCCCTTCTGGGTCTCCGAGTGCTGTCCCTCAGGCATTAGGCCTTTTGACATTATTTCCCCCAGGGTAGGATACCACAATTCTCCGCCTGCTAGGCTGGGTGGTGAGCTACAGCACCCTGTGGTGAAACCATGCTTACCTAGCATGCCCAACTGGGTTTGGGTCCGCACACAGTGCCAGAAAAAGAAAAGGAGGACTTGTGGCACCTTAGAGACTAACAATTTTATTTGAGCATAAGCTTGCGTGAGCTACAGCTCACTTCATCGGGTTTACAATGGCGCCAGTGGCTCCATGGAGCCAGGCCAGGTCAGAAGGGCCCAGGCCTGCTCCGCTTGCACTGTGCCCTGAGATCCCGCCAGCCTGCTGGCTCCCCACCCCCACCCACCACTTGCTCCTCTTGGCCAGCCCGTCGGCCAGCTGACGGCTCCTCTCTGCCCTGTCGCCCACCTCACCAGCTTCTGCCTGCCTCCTGGCCGGACCCCAGTGCACCTCTGGCTCTGGCTGGGCCTCTCCAGGCAATTGGGTCTTGAGGGAGCCTGGCTGGGGCAGGCCCTGGCCTGGCTGATCATGCCACTCCCAAGGGGCTGGAGCAATTCCCCATCCCGGCACCAGCCCTGGCTGCACTGCTGGCTCAGCCCGGCAGACACAGTCGCCTCCCAGAGAGCCGGTGAGTGTGGCCAGGAGGCAGGGCATGGGGGAGTGGGTCTCTGAAAGGGTGCTGCTGGGCTGTGAGGGGGCAGGGAAGAACTCTGTGTGTTGGGGCACTAGGGTGTTGGGGGGGGCGCTGGATGTTGTGCATTTGTGACAGAGTTGGGGGAGCCCGGGCATAATGGGTCCGGGGGAGGGGGGGGCTCTGGCCACTGGAAGTCGGGGGTGTTGAATGCAGGGGGCTGTGTGGTGTGCCGTGGCGTGGGCCCACCCCCCGAGGGGAAGGGACATGCTGGCAGCACAGGGCCAGGCGGGCCACTGTGTGTCTGGCAACTGCCGGTTTGTAAATAGTGCCCTAGCACTGGGCTGGGTGGAGCAGGGTCAGCCCTCCCATGCCATGCCCCTGGCCATCCCTTTGCTCTGGGGACTGACCCCCCCCTATGCTCCATTGCCCCCAAGGGGGCCCACAAATATGTTTGGTGCCGGGCCCGCAAAAGGTTAATCCAGCCCTGTCTGCACATCTTTCCTTTGGATGCAGTGGTGTATCAGTGATCAGCCAGCTTTCTCAAGCCAAAGTACTGTTTAATCTTAACAGTTGAAACAAAGCACACCATAAGAGAAAAAAAAAAGATTTTAACAGGCTACATAAACAAGTTACACAAACCTAAAGCCCCATCACCCTGTGGTGTCTGGCCAGGCAGGCTTTGCTGCTTCAGACCCACCAGCAGAGTCTGACTATCTCAGTCTGTTCTCCACAAACAGCTCTCCAACAATCGCCTCACCCTCTCTCCAGTGAGTGATTTTAACAGTTTAGTATCCTTTTGATCTTCTTACTTCCAGCCTTGGCAACACAAATCTTGTAACTTTGCCTAGAGGCATTATCTTTTAATGACCCCTCCTCTGTTTAGTGTGAGGTTGTTTATCTGGAGCTATTGTGGTGCCTTCCTGCTTGTTTCTTAACAACACTACTATTAAATGAAACCAACATACGCCTGCAGTAAGCATTCCAGTAATCCAATACAGCCAGACGGTAACTCTCCCAATAGCCAGGTCACATACAGTGTCTATAAATTATTAGAGATCAGCTCCATGCCCTTCATGACTCCTTGAGAGGTAGAGTTTAATTTAGGCATTGGATTAGCTTTCTCTCTCCATGGGACTAAGTCAGGCTGTGGATGCTCCTCAACGCCTGGACTATTTCCAGAAATCCAGATGAAAAAATTCCTAAGAGATCAATTAAGAGTTTGTATGAATCTCCTGATATGCACGAATGTCTAATTACAGGAAACTTGGCAAAGAAATCTGTTTAGCCCAGAAGGAGGTGAATAGTCTAGCTGAGGAAGCATTTATTCCAACTCCCAAGAAAATGTCTACAGAGAAGAAAGTATGGAGGGACCGGGGAGAGGATTTAGTGAGGCAGCTAATGCTACAATAAGAGAGAACTGTCAGGACAATGGCTAATACTATTCCTTAACTATTTTCAAGTTTTAAGGAAGTTTCCCTAAATAAGAGAGAATAAAACAAGACTCAGCTACTCAAAGGCGATGGACCAAATCCTGGTATCCTGAGTCAAAGTTACCAATCAAGTCAATGGAACTTTAGGTTTACTGAGGACAGCAAGATTTTGCTCCAAATTTCTTTCCACAATTACTGTTTTTAATTTAAAAACTAGCTTTTCCTCTGGAAAATGGTGAGACCTGCACAGCTTTTCTAAAAGCAAAGCAGCACTCTGAGTAAGACTTCCACTTAGGAATAGATTATGTGCCATATGCAAGCTCACATTACAAATATATTATCATTTGAAGTTACTGCTTCCTTCACTTTGGATTACAGGGTTGGTTTTCTGGCAGGAAGCGTCTCACCACTGCTAACACTAGAGGAGCTGCGCCTGCATGAACAACATTGGGATCCCTAATGGAGCGAACCTCCACCACTCACTGATGTTTTTACCACTGTGTCTTCTAACCCTGCTCAAAGCAGGTGTATGCGACATGGTGTTAATGTCACTGGCTGCAGGAACTTAGTCTGGACCAGTGCTCTCACAACTTCAGGGGTGCTGGAACAATTTTTATAGTGGGGAGGCTGAGAGCCATTGAACCAAACTGTAAATCCTGTATATAATGGAAACCACTTCAAGACAGGGGGTGCGGCAATGCCCCCTCCGAATCCCGCCACACCCCTAGTTCCAACTCCTATGCACAGCACTCATCTGTAGGGGGGTGCTGCACCAATGGGAACTTTTTTCCAATTCCCCCCCCCCGCCCAGTGGGGACAAGGCCTTACCCACCAAGTTCTCAGTTCAAGATTCTTACTGAGAGCACGACCACCACTTTGCAGCAGAGTAGGGAAGAAATCATTTTCTAATTCTGTTCCTTCTGAAGTAGAACATGACAGCTGTTTAGTTAGCAGCATTCACCATCGCTACAAAGCAAGTTAGGTCAGGGAGTGAGGAATGCTGTGCCTACTTGACCCTCTGTGGGGAATTCAGGGACACACAAGAGTTACCCAAGCTAAAACTTGTCCAGGACACCAGGCTCAACACACTCATCTCTTGCAAAAAAAAAAACAAAAAAAAAAACACAACAACAACAACAACCAAACAAACATTCTAAAAATCTTCAGTGACCACAAGTAATCAGGATCTGAAGAGCAAGAGCCCCTCTGAAATACTCTCCTGTCCATTTTGTATTGTGTTCTCAGTGTCTCAGCAACAGTGTTTTTGGGGAGAGGGGAAAGGAAATAAGGCCATTAATAAGTTAGGTCTTAAAACTACTTGGTAAAGTTCTTCCTGGTATGGGCACAGCAACTCTAGAGCAGCAGAATGCTAGCTCCACTGTTATGGAAGTATTTTAAATTAAATTAATAGCAATATTGGTTCTTGTGCTGTTCTGTGCCTGGATTATATTAGAATGCTCACTTCTTTAGATGTTTATTATGGGAGATCAAAGCTGATCTTTCCAGTAAGGGCTAAGATGATCCTACCATTCTCTGTCTGAGCAGAGGATTTCATTCTACAGTATTACTTTATTTGCCTGAAGTGCAGATTTCTATGTACAGATTCTCTCTCTCAGTGGATCAGTGTCACTTGTCAGGCAACTCCATGTCACTAACCATAATGGCATCAGGATGCTCCTGTCCACCCAAAACGATGGGATAAGAGAACCTCTTCATCCCATCCTTCAACAGGGCAATTATTACACCTTAACACACAGACCAGCTCCCCTAAATACACAATGATACAAATCCCAAGTTTCTTCAATATAAGAATACATTCAGTCCAAACAGAAGCTCATTCAAATATTTTCTAGAAGTCTTACCTACCAGGGTCTTCTCAGCCCAGCAGACAGCACTCTTCCTGGGTGCACTTCTTCCAAGCACTAGCTGAGAAGGAGAGGAGCCTGAATTATAAAGGCCCAAGACTCCTCCCCTTTCCCAGCATGCCTAGCAAGAGGAGTACAATGGCCAGGCCTCCCTTCCCCCACTCTCTTATAGGAGTGATTCAGACAGCCTCACTTGGCTTTTCTCCTCTCTCTTTCCAGTGAAGAACCCCTGTTTTGAACCATGCCTTGAGATCAATGTGGAAAGAGCCTGGAGCTTTCCCTGGACTTGCCTCTTGATCTTTTCCAGTCCTGGAGCCTCGTCAGCTAACACTGCGGGAAAAGGGGAGCTGTCTCTTATACTCCCTCCTCTCAGAGCTTATCTCAGGAACCTGGCAAACAGATCCTTGGGAACATGGCTAGCTCATTAGCTGGAACTGAAGTCCCTTCCCCGAGCCCCCTTCTTTATTCTCCAGCAATTGCTTGCTGTCACGCTCCCTTCAAGTCTTACTAACCTCAGGGTGTTATGGGAGAAGTGCCTCATCAAAAAAAGCACGTGCAATACTGCAGGGCTTTTTTCCCCCCAAAAAATGTTGACCATTCTTAACTGCTGTCATCTCTCTAGGCACCTTTTTGATTTCTAAGCTTAATTTTTCGTGTGCATTTAATGCTCATGAAAGGTACTGGATTGACAGCCCTGGAAACCAAAGTCCCTTTTATTTGCCAAAGAAGTAGAGTATGGCCAGGTAGGTATAGCCAAGATCTTTCTCTCTCACACACGCACACACTTCCAACAGCATTCCACAACCCCAACCCTGAGGGGCCACTTCTTTTGCCCGGAGGGGAGTTCAGTCTCTATTTGACTCTTGCTTTTCTTCCAAGACAAACAAACAGTTTGGAAAAGTGTAGAGTCCTTGTTTAAACTGTGGTTCTACTTTGATAAGTGGGTTCCACTGCAGGCTCTGTCTCTTAACTCCATGTCAGATTTGTTTTGTTTCCAAGAACTGCTCTAACTACCAGCCCCCGAAACTCCCTCTGGAATCTGGGAGTCAGAGCTCCCTCTGCCTTTAACTTCATCACTGGCAAAGACTCTGCAACTACAGCATGTACATCATCCGCTGAACTGTTAACTACATTAACTCAAAATTGAATCCCGCTCCCAGAAATGTGTGGATTTTGCAGTGCAAACAGGAGCAAGATATAGAGAAAACTTCATTTCAGTCAATAGACAGAGCAGAGGAATCTGTCAACACACAGTGAATGAGGTCTGTTAACTGAGAAGGTGCCATTTTTAGAAACTGACCATAAATGCACCAACACAAACTACTTGAGCGGGTAAAAGATAATCCAATCCATGGCTTTTACTCTAGGGTCTCAGCAAGTTCCACTTTCACCATGAATAGCCTTCTTTAAACACTGTTGTCCTGCTGGTACTGAAGACTGATCACTGTCTGAACTTTTCAAAAATAGGTCCCTTCAGTCAGTTTCAAGTCATTCAAAGGTTTCTGGGCTTCCCCCAAGAATACTGTATGTTCTTACATAGAGCTACCTAGCATGCGCTTGGGTTTTTACTTCCAGAGATGCTGGGTACACACAACTCGTGAGCTGTAGCTCACGACAGCTCATGCTCAAATAAATTGGTTAGTCTCTAAGGTGCCACAAGTACTCCTTTTCTTTTTGCAAATACAGACTAACACGGCTGTTACCCTGAAACAACTCTCACTGAAGTCAATGGGAGCTGTAGGTGTTCAGCACCTTTACCAGTCAGGTCACTACCATTTGCTACGGAAACAACATTCTAGCAATCTGGCTGCATACGGGGTTTGAAGGGGAGACAAAAGTCTGCTCTCTTCTCAGAGATGGAGGTGGATGCAGCTGGGATACTTCTGTGATCATGAGGTTTCTTCCATGAAATTACTTGTGCCTCAGGGAGAACCCCCAAAGTACACTGGTGTCAAAATAATCTCTGGCATAATTCAATGGAGTTACACTAGGGATGAATTTGGCACAGGCAGGGCAATAGTAATAAGGCAAGACATTCCAGGGGTGGGAAGAAGAAAGCCCATATGTGGAGAAAAAATAAAAACATTCTCAATTCTTTGCTGTTGTGTTGTATCAGGGATTATATGACTGGCCCACTGGGAGGGGGGGTGGAAACACATGTTTTCCCCCACTGCTTAAGAGCAGAAAAAAAATAGTTATTTGGTGGGTGGGTGGGTGGGGATGTGGAGTGCAGGCTAAATGTACCACCTGGGTCTTTTCAGAAATAAAGTCACGCAGACATCATTAGGGTCATTAACAAACAGGCCGCAGCAGAGACAGGCATAGTGAAATATACATTTTTTTTTTATTGCTGCACACATGCTCACACATTACATTTTTAAATATTTTTATTATAATATATTGCTGCTCTGATAAACTTTACAATTTTCTTATTTCAAGAAAGTGCTAATCGTAAATTAAGAGGATGGGGATAGCAGAACAGAACACAAAAAAAGACTAACAAGAGAAATCCTAATTTTTCATCTTGCAATAAAATTATTTGCAACACTAAAGTGAGTTCAACACATGTTACAAACTAGTTTATTTATTTTACAATTAAGGAGCTTGTTCTGTATCTTAACCACCTGCTTATCTGTTTTTCAGAGAGATGAAGGAGCCCTAGATACTCAGTAATTGGACAATCCAGTTTAGTTCAGAGATTTAGCCACTATGTACAGCTGGACAGGCAAGGTGTACCGAATTCATCCAGCACATTTAACAAAACTGCATTACCAGGGAGGAAAATAAAAAGGCCACATTGACCTTTAATCCCACAAATTACAACTTCTAAGTGGTTCCCTGCTTAAAGGGACAGGAATGGACACATTTAAGAACAGCTGCATGGAAAATACTTACAAACTGTGTGGCTGCCATTTCACCCATTTTTGTACCACTCTCCTTTTTACTGTAAAAGTTAAGATACCTGCATGGAAAAAGGATAGTGTTTTTTCAACAGTCCTGCTCCTGAATCTTACTTCCAACACACACCATGCTCTGAGGGCAAAAGCCAAATTCACTGCTGGTGTAAATCCATCTAAATTGGTGGCCCGTAGTCTTCTGGGTGGAAGTGGGGGAGGTCACAACAGTTGCTGTGAAAAGGAAGGTTGTGTTGCAAGCAGAGTGATTGAGAAATGTATACAGCAGGAGCAGAGAAGAGGTGATAAAAACCTGAGCCTCATGCTTATATACAAAGTCATATTTAGTAATAAAGGGAAGAGAAAGACAGGTGAATCGTACCAGTTTAGCTAGAAGGTTGTTTCTGAATAACAGGTTTTGCGGGCTTTAAAGAGCTTACATCTCAGAGGGTGAGACAACACACACTCCTTCCCCTGACACAAAATACAAGGGATTTAGCATTAGTCTAACCAGCCCTTCCCCCCACATCTTAAATTGAGACACGCTTCACCAGCTGCAGGTTACTTTTGGCTCTCAGAACTTCATTGTCCTGTCGTTCTGTCCTTCAGCCAATGCTAATCTGTGCTCTGTAGATGGATACGGAAGTACACAGACCTAGGGTGTTCTAAAATACACACATTTAAGGAGCAGAACATACAGTTCCTCTTTCCATGTCATTATTCTGATACAGGACCAGGCATGCACACTATGGAACCAAGATGCTGGCACCTGCCTGCAAAAAGCAAGCCAGAAAACTCACCTGTTTCCCCAAAGGAATTTCTAACAAAAAGAGAGGTAGATCCTGCTCGAATAGCTCAACACCCTCCAGAGACACTCTCTTCCCCAAAGATGCCTCGTCTGCAGGAGACGCCACATAAATATGGATAAGAAGAATCCTCTGGAGGCTGGGAGAGCCAGTACATAGCTGAAAACTCTTGGCTCTGACAACGCATCTCAGTCCTGACCTGCTAGTCTATTCTTGGGCTTCCACGCACAACTCTGCTGATACAGCTCAACCCCGCCGGCAATACCTACTACTCTACCCACACTGAGCCTTTTGGAGTCTTAGCCAAACTATGTAGGAACTTCATAATCATAACTAAACCAAGACAATCATATGCAATTTCATTAGCTGTCCAAGCCACTTCGGAAGCCAGGCTAGCAGATGGGAAAGGACAACATAAAGCCCACATAACACAGTCCTTGCCATACAGGGGAACTTAAATCCCTTCCCTTGGTTATGTTGAAAAAACGCTACCAAAAGCATGGTCAGAGGAGCTGTTGGGGACCCAGATCACCTATCTGCATGAACAATGCACAGGGGCAACACACAATAGCACAAGTCACTAGGGTGTGGTTTGAAACCCCTACATCATGCAGTTACTGTAAACAGCAACATCCACCAGTGACAGCAGCACCAACATTTTGATAGGATTCCTCATGCAACTAATACAGCCCAATTTTCTCCCTCCCAGGCAGAAAGAATCCACTCAAAGTCCTTGGCAGCATTAAATTTCCAACATTATGATACTTCCTCTGTCTCCCACCATTAAGCCACGTGCTTCCTATGACTGTCTAAAGGGTAAGAGCAGTTAAGTCTCCATGCTTTGCTCTCTGGGAAAACCTGACTGTGAATCCTTGGGACTCTGATGACAACTCTAGAAAGTCTAGCATCCATAGTGTATCCTTGTGACAAGAGACAGGAGATTTATGAAGAAAGAACAAAATCTGGGTGCACGCAAGATTTTGTGACCGTAGATCCCCTTCCTCTCTCTAGCCAACACCAAGAAAATAGCCTGACCTCACTCACAAGTTAACAAAGAGAGGATGCAATTGCCTGTACTCTGGCAATAATGTCTCTTTGGAGTATCACCCAGTATCAGCACACAGGACCACTGAATCCAACCTGAAGTCATTTCATGACCCTAACATCCTGTAAAATTGCAACTTCCAGCCATGCTGTCACACAAAACAGAGTGACAAGTAAAACTCTTGCTACACTTCCACCTCCGAGGGTATCTAGAAACAGGGCAACACTAAAGAGGGACATCTAGTGAGACAGGATGGGTTGTAACAGGGAAGGGCTGTAACGGCATGGAAACAGGGCTTGGAGAACTAGTCCATATGATGAGATGTACTTAGTGCAACTGCTGACTGATGTTGAGAAAAGAGGGAAAGACCAGCACCATCCCTCTCTAAAAGCCAAGGGAGACCAGATTTCTAAAGATAATGATATCTATGGCAGAGGAAGAATCCCCAAACACATTTGCAAGGATGAACAATTAGCTTCTTGAAGAACAAGGAACTCAAGGTTTTTAAGCCGGAGTAAAGTCAGAAGACGAAAGATTAGGACAGATGAACTGCGACAGGCCTTGTAAAGCTCCCTTTTCTTTGTAACCCACCCTTAAACTTTGATAAGTCTCTCCTTCATCCTTACACAACAGGCCAAAAAAAGAATACGTGGCAACTCAGAGGACAGGAGCTGCTCCCCTGTTCGAGCGAGACAAGGGCAGTACCTCTGCATCAGTGCCTTTGAAAAGTCACTGGCTCTTTAGCAGACTGGGTCTCTCTCCTGCTGCTCTCGAATGTATTTCTACAGGTTTATATTTGGGACATGCATTAAACAAAGTATCCAGAAAAGAAATTATTCAATTTAGCCATGTCCCCCTGATCAAGGATACACTGTCACAATCTGTCAGAATATGGATTTAAAACCTAAACTTCCATACTACACGGAGGGTGTAAATCCAAGTGCCAATGCTTGAAGGATCCCAGTAGTTTGTGACTGAGAAACAGGAAGAGCAGGTGAAGTCAGATAGTGCCTCTCTAAGGCTAAATTCCTGTGCACCATTAACATGCCATCCTCTCCGCTAACTCCCCATAATCCTGACAGCGAAAGACCAGCCAGTTTAATTCTAACAGATTCCTTTACACTCAGCATAATCCATTTTTGTTCCCTTGATCACTACACAAGAACCCTGGTTTGAACCAATTTCAGAAATGCATTGCTGGCTAAGAGGGTGGGGCAGCTCCTGGGGCCAGATGTCATGGAGTCCATTAATAGAGCTCCATTAGTCATGTGGTTGGCAGTTCCCTCTCAGTGCTATATCGTACAAGCAGTAACTATCAAACTGGTCTGCACTTTGGGATCCTATTAACGGAAGGAAAAAAACAAAAACGTGAGTGTCCAGCCATGAATGAATTAAAAGGAAACCATGCCGGGGGAGGTGGGGGGGGAAGGTGGTGGGTAGGAGGAGAGAAAAAAAGAAAAAAAAGTCATTTGACTAAGACTCATATGTTCTTGCATTCAGAGGCAACCCACTGGAGGTCACACCGGCTGCTCTCTGCATCCAACAGCAGGATTTACAGACTTCAGCACTCGAGCCCTATACTGGTCAGGAGGTTTTCCAGTGCCTCTAGTTTCTGGTTGGCCTCCTCGATGGCACTGTAAGTCTGCACATTGCTGGTGATGTGGAAGCGGATGTCATCCACCAGGGGGATGGAATCGGTCTCCTGCCGTTCCTCCACCGCCTCAGCATTCTCCTTCACCGCAGCTGCAAACTCCTCCAACTCCACCAGCTGGAAGGATGAAGACAAGACATCAATTAGGGAAGCTGCAAGGCTGATGGGAAGTGGCAACGTGATGTTCAGCTTTCACCACTAAGTCGCCAGTTCAAATCAAGCTCAGGCCGGTAATGAGTGAAAGTCTGGAGAGTTCAGGAACCTGGGTTTGTGAAATGAATTGGAGGGTCTCAGCTTAGTTACCACTGAGAAAATGACGAAAACAAGGTCATCCCCGTAGTTGGCCCTTCTGATGAGACTTCCAACAAGGAGGATACAGAGTGCCAAGGACTGAATAGCCCCTGGAGACTGAATTCTCCTTTCACACTCTACAGGAGTCCTTCCAGGTTCAGTGTGAGACACACCAGCAAGGGGCAACTCACAGGAAAAGCTTGTCCTGCCATTTACAAGACTGTATCTGCTCTATGGATAAACACAAGGATTCAGTCTTCAGGGCTGTCAATCCTGCACCTTTAACCAGCAGGAAAAAGACTCAAATGTTTAAAAAGCAGACAAAACCTGTCGCTAGGCTGCAACCCCCTCAGTATATTGTTGTAAACACACACTGACCAAATGTCCATCATTGCAGTGTTTGGGCACCATTTACATGAACTCACAATAGAGACAGAGAGAGAGAGAGAGAGAGAGAGAGAAAAAAACAAAAAAAACCAGGAAACAAACCTCCACAGGGAAAGCCAACAGCTCCTGTCACGGCAGAGACAGACAAGAGATGTCAATCTTGCAATGGAACTTTAGGCCTGGTCTACACTACACTGTTTTGCCAAGAACTTCCCATCATTGCCCATACCAATTCAGCTCTCCTAGAGAAAGTGCTACTGTAGACAAGGGGCGGACATCTGCTGGCATCTAACTAATGGGTCATCTCAACTTGCTCTGTGCTCCACTAGATGACACAGTTCGTGGTCCCCTGGAGCCCTCCCTGCACCAGTACTCCCACTGTTCTTAGCATTAGTAAAACGATGGGGAAATGCCCTAAAATTGTTAGTCTAAGCAAAGTCCCAGTGGCAAGAATTAAATGTTCCCGATCACTGCTTGTACAGTTCATTCAGCTGTTAGATAAAAATCCCCTTTCCAGAACCCAGTTCTGGTCATAGGCTGATGTGTTGGTTCCCTCATTTATATTGATCAATGGCACTTTTGAATGAGAAGAACTGTTTGGAAATGATTTTCTGCACTGTTTTCAGAGGCAGGAAAGAGTTTCACACCTTTCTCAGAGCCTCTCAGCTGCAGGTAAAGAATGTTACAGCTCATGTGGGAGCATTAATTAGAGCCATTTATATAAAACTACTGACCCCGCTAGGAACCAAAATACTTAGTAGAAGAACTGAGACTGTCTGTGCCATATGGTCACTGTTTCTCTGCAGACATCACTGACTCCTGGATCTGCAAGCAGCCATAAGAGAGAATGGCCAAAACAGCAGCGGGAAGGAATGTTCAAATTGATCCTTGTGAATAGGATTCCAGTGTAATAAGATTCGTTATTTAGCTAATCATCAGTAATAATTTTTCCCTATGGAAGCCCCGATAATCTGCTTTTTGGGGGTTATAATGAATTTGAGGCTACAGTACAAAAGCACTAATTGCACCAGAAAGAGCCATGTATGGAGATGAACACTCCCACCTACCCCTGCACACAGCACCCCAATGCACATCAGTTGTGATCTGCGGCACTCAATGCTATTCCATAACTGCAGCCTTCTTCACCAGTCATGTCAAACTGTGAGGCAGGTCCTATTGAGGACCAAGGTGGGACTACAAAATTCACTTCACTTATGACCCAACAACTTCAGAAATGAAAAGTGCATACACTAAACCATGGCAACACTTAGATGCACATTTAGTAGTCACACCTGAAACATCTTAGGGAAGGGTTTCGCATACCTTCTCAATGATCTTTGCCATGTACTCCGTGCACTGGTCCTCCAGTCGCGTCAGCTGGAACAGCTTTGCAATCCTCCAGATGTTGACAACATTGTCCTCATCAAGTATCTGAGCCAAGGTTCTCCCGCACAAGCGTTTGAGCCCCGGCAACAGGTACATGTCTGCTACACACAGCACGTCATAAGCATTCTCTGGGGACAGCTGGTAATGCAAAGAAGAGAGTCACCATCAAGAAAGTCCTGCCTACACCATGTTCCTCTGTGAGAGATGAAATCTCAGGGCAATCTATTTCAGACATAATTACTTGCAGTTAGGGGAAAAACACCAGTGCAGGAGTGCGAACCCTGAGGAGAGAGCTCTATGCCACCATTCGAGAGACTGAGGCGATGTCTACACTACAGACACTACAGCGGCACAGCCACGGCACTGCAGTGCTGTAGTGTAGACACTTGCTATTGTAACAGAAGGGGTTTTTCTGCCACTGTGGTTAATCACACCCATAAGAATTCTTCTGTTGACCTAGCAATAGCTACGCCAGGGCTTACATCGGCTTAACTATTTCTCACACCCCTAAGCGACATACTAGATTGACAAAAACAATTTTTTTATTTAATGTATTTAGGAAGTTTTAACAAGTTTACAAACCCTTGCCATGTAAATATGGGAAACAGAACAATCTTTACAATACTTGTCTTTTTAAACAAAAGCTATTATACACACTTAACAGACTAGGCACGTCAAGCAAGATATTGGGTTACTTTTTATTCAATACTCAGACAAAATACATTCACCTGCAAAAATAAACCCAGCATATTAGTCTAATTTTTTTTTAAATGTTAACACTTGATTGTCATGCCCGGGCTGTGTCAAATATGCGTACACAGAGTTTTCACTCAGTTTAATGAAATCTCTAGAAATGAAGTAAGTGTTATAATGATGCTTACTCTGTAATATGACAACAGATGGTTAAATAGCAAGGTCTGATGTCTTTTTAAACAAAAAAAGTCAGTCCTAAACCTTGTTCAGACTTTTCTCTCTCTTTTTTTCCTGGCTGGTCAAATCCTTGACGTTTATTTTAATCAATCATCTACGTCACTAATCTGGAACTAGAGTTCTCTTCTGTGCAGTTTTACTATTGCTAATATGAAAGGAACTGTGAAGAGCACTGTTACCCATCTGGATTTGTGGGACATGGCATGCACATGCTCTAGAAGAGACCAGGTCATGTAGGATTCTGAGGAGAATGAAATCTTGTATGTTTATGCTAAAAAACTTCACAGTTGCAAGTTGCACAGGTACAAGCTGCAATGGTGCAGTGCCTCCACACTAGCCATTCTGGGCCAGGTGCAGTGCTGCCCACATCCACACACAGATACAGATGATCATTTCAAAGTGGGGTTGCACTAGAAGGATTACTTGCACCATTGCAGCTGCAGTGCTTGCATGGCTGTCTACACTAGTACTAGAGTAAACAAGATCATTCAGAGCAAGGGTGAATTGGAATGGGACTGGAAAGGTGAATCCTTGTTTGCCACAGTGCACAACTGTACATAAGAATGCAAGGTGTATTAGGAGGCATGTCAGAGGCTCGCAATAGTTGTTAAAGTGCTGTAACAAAGCTATGCAGTTCAAAGCAGCAACAGCAAGGTTGTCGGGGTTATTCATCAAGTGTTGTTATAGACGCAGGTTTCCCAGATCTGTGCTCCCTCTCACTTTACATAGTCCAAAGCCATGTTTATACCTTTCTCAAGGACTTTTGCACAGGAGGCTTGCATATCACCTACCCCTCCCTTAGGAGAATTTGACCACACACTGATTGAGTTTCACCCCCACAGTAACTGCAAATCTCTCTACTGTAACATCTAATAAGACGCTTTGGGAACCTATAAGGTCATGAGCATTTGAATTGAAAACACCAAACGCTCGACTGATCACTGTTCAATAAGAAAACAATCAGTTTGATGTTCCTTTTCAAACTTCCTTATATATATACACACACACACACACACACACACATATACACATACACACAAGTTCCACTCAGCTGCTTATTTTTTCCCACTCAGAAACCACATGCACACACACTCCCCTTTCACTGATAATAAGGACTGCTGTGAAGGACACAACAGTGACAGAAATGTCAATCCTTTGAAAAAGGTGAGGTCATGCAGGATGGGGACTCTGGTTATGTCGGCACTAGACTGGACTTAAGCCTAAGAAGAAAAAAACCACTGTACAAACTATTGAACTTTGAAAATCTGCCAGGAAAAATAATCAAGAAAACATTAAATATAATTTTTCAAACAGATGGCCTCTTTCCACAAAAGCTCATTTGGCTTGGGACTCAAATAGCCACTGGAAAATATGACTAATAATTTTGGAATGACAGTAAATTGTTTTTAAGTGAGGTGGGCCATCAGGCATGTGCAGTGCACAAACAGGTAGCATCCGAAGAGCCACTCGAAAGGGAAGGTTGCAGCCAGAACTCTGGTTTGGAAACACTTCTACTTAGCAACAACAGAGAGTTAGCGAGATTCTGCAGGTTCAAAGAGGGGCAGCGGGAACTGGGTCTGGCTGCAGGGCTGTGATAAGATTCTGATGTGCCTTAGGGCTCCTCACCTCCCATTCCACCTGTCCTCCAGAACATAGACAATAGGAGGTTGTGAGCAGAATAAGTTAATGTGAGGAAGTTCTACAGGGTATTAATGACAGCCTCAGCAAGCTAGCCAGTCACTTCCTGTCTGATAAATCATCTCTCTGCCTATCATAGATTCTATGTTGCTGCCTGTAGCCAAGCTGGTCAGCAGGAATAAGGTCACAGATGTGCAGGTGGTCACAGCAAACCAAAGGCTAACCCACAGTAGGAATGCGAGAGTAGGAATGGTACAGTCTCACTCATACAGGAAAGCCTTAAGCTTTGGTGAGGACACAAACCAGCTCATCAGCATCATTAACCCCTTCAGTGCTGCCAAAAGATGTATAGTGCTGGCTGCACTTTTAATTAGACTGTTAGTTCTTTGAGGCAGGGGATGTCTTTTTGTTATGTGCTTAGCACAATGGGTCCCTGATCTCTGAGTGGGACATCTAGACATTCCAGCGATGCAAGTAATTTTTGTTTTAAATGCAAAGATAGGCTGTAATGCCAACAGTAAACGAACAGGCCTCTTAACCTAAGCACACCTGCAGATCTGTTTTCAGCCGCCATCTAGTGGCAGAATTCTGACTGTGTGCCTTTGAGAGCAGTCAGTGCTACACAGTAGCATTCAGTGGGGAAGAATACACAGCCAGACAAATCATGCATTAT
The DNA here is from genome assembly GCF_965140295.1 of Lepidochelys olivacea. Taxonomy (NCBI): domain Eukaryota; kingdom Metazoa; phylum Chordata; order Testudines; family Cheloniidae; genus Lepidochelys; species Lepidochelys olivacea. The sequence continues at coordinate 23,088,966 of NC_140417.1, read as the reverse complement.
GTATCTGGCCTAAGTAACATGCATCCTAATTTACAGGATATTAATTTAGGATGAAAGATACACATATGGCATTTAGGAGCAGTTGCACTGATGTATTCAGGAAACAAAGTCCCAGCCTAGCCTACAACATGGATAAAACCGAGATACCAGTATTTGGGTTACTGAGGTTCAAGCCAGGTAGGAGACTGGGCGAGTGGTATTTAACAAACCAGCAGTAGGATACTAGAGGATGACACTTCTGCAAAGACATCTGGGCATAACTTGAAGGCGATGAAAGGAGAGAGTAGGCTGGTCTCACCTCAGTGTCATCGCTGTAGATGTAGTAGAGGACCCTGATGAAGATGTCTTCTGAGATGTTATGAAGGGTCACCACAGGGATGGTGGGCTGAGTCTGCAGCTCCTCGCTCTCACTGAAATGATCCTCAAGAAGGGCTTTGAAGTAATCACTGCGGCCACAGAAAAATGCCTGCATTGGAAAGGAAAAATCCAACATTAACATCTCCCTTTCTGCTGCACTGAGCCAAACAGCATTAGGCAAGGGATCAACTTTCAGGAATTCATTAAGCAAGTTCCAAAGCACCGAGTCAGTAGCATAACCTCTGCCATCGCTCTGTGTTTTTATCCCTAGACTCTGATAAACTTGTTTTTTTTCTTTCATGTCTTATTTTTACACATTACTGCTCTCAAAGCAAAAGAGAGATATTAACTAGAGTGACTGTTAATCTAGAGTAGCAATACAGTTCTAGTTAGAGGGCTCAGAGTCAGGATTCCTGAGTTCTGTTTCCAATTCCACCCTTACACTGAGTCATCCTGAACTATTAAGGATCCAGCATTTCCAATGACAGGTTCAGATTTGTTGCTGACAGTATGAGACACAGTGTAGATGCCTCTTACTGCAATTCACGAATATCCTTACCCTGAAGGGAGACAAGCTGGGCTGTTTCATTAAGAAGAGTGCTTTAAGTTTAAGCTTACCCCTGCAGTATATCTAACTATCTTGTACTAAGTGCGTGGGAAGGATGTGTACATGGACCTTGATGTTTCTAAATGTATGCGCATACCTTATGGCATAAAAAGTTGTAATCTGCCACTCGAAAACACACATCAGGACAGCTGCTAAAGTTGTCAGTGCTGTCAAATGGCAACTCCCCAAAACCCACCTAGAAAGACAAGTTAAAAGATAAGAAATTTCTGCAGTTTGCATCCATGGTATCAACATTAGAGGTGTTGGCATTGATCTATAAAGACCTGTGTGTCTTGGCTATCTGAGACACCCACCTTTACCCATTTACACCTCAGCAGCAATGGAGATCACTAGAGATGCTCTTCCTGACTGATCCTAGATTTATACATCTGAGAGCTCGATGCCTGGTAGTCTCAGTGGAGAGGCTTCTGAACTGAAATTCCCCTTCCCAGTTTGTCCAGCAGAGCCAAATGACCTTCAAGCCAACAGTGGCATGCTCATAACTCCTCTTGGACTTCTAAATGAGGAGGTGGATTGCTGGGTGGGTATTTAGTTTACATCATGGGATGGTCATCTTAACATTGACACCGGTCAAGGAAAGGCATGTTATTTTAACCATAGTATACGTAAAAAGTCATTTTATAGCTTAAGTAAAGGAATGCACAGATCTGGAGCAATTGCATTGAAACTACAATGTCATTCAATACAAAAAGAAAAGGAGTACTTGTGGCACCTTAGAGACTAACCAATTTATTAGAGCATAAGCTTTCGTGAGCTACAGCTCACTTCATCAGATGCATATCGTGGAAACTGTTTTGTTGTGGCAGTTTCCACGATATGCATCTGATGAAGTGAGCTGTAGCTCACGAAAGCTTATGCTCAAATAAATTGGTTAGTCTGTAAGGTGCCACAAGTACTCCTTTTCTTTTTGCGAATACAGACTAACACGGCTGTTACTCTGAAACCATTCAATACAAAGCTTCCTATGCACAGTTCAATTTCTTGTCACTCTGCAGTCCAAAGAAATTAAAGTTAAACTAATTCACTAGATTATTAACACAACTCCCTCCAATTCAATGTGCCAAGCCAACTGGCATAAAAGGTTGTGGGCTTGGTTTTTTTTAAAAATAGCATTATGGATATGTTGCTTATAAGTTATTCTCTCTCTCTGGACACAAGGGAATTCAATTGTGTGAATCTATGTTCACAGCCATGTAACCAGAGCAATTATCCCCTGAAAACAAGAGTTTCCTCTGCTTTCTCCTATCTAGGTGTATACCCTGAGCAGCCTGGGATGAAAAGTCTGATCCCTACCACAAGGCTCTCCTCTGAGCAAATCACATCAAAAACTGGCTCTAGGTTTCCCCAGGTGCAAGGGCTACAAGCCAAGAAGTTCCACATCCAGTGGAAGAATGGCAGATATTATCTCCTACCCAACCGCACTAGCAGAGAGCATTGGGTATAGTGGGGAATTAGGGTATGTCTACACTACGAAATTAGGTCGAATTTATAGAAGTCGGTTTTTTTGAAATCGGTTTTATATATTCGAGTGTGTGTGTCCCCACAGAAAATGCTCTAAGTGCATTAAGTGCATTAACTCGGCGGAGCGCTTCCACAGTACCGAGGCAAGCGTCGACTTCCGGAGCGTTGCACTGTGGGTAGCTATCCCACAGTTCCCGCAGTCTCCGCTGCCCATTGGAATTCTGGGTTGATATCCCAATGCCTGATGGGGCTAAAACATTGTCGCGGGTGGTTCTGGGTACATATCATCAGGACCCCGTTCCCACCCTCCCTCCCCCCGTGAAAGCAAGGGCAGACAATCATTTCGCGCCTTTTTTGTCTGCTGCCAGCCAAAGATGTAAAGGATAGATGGAGTGGGTCAGAACAAGAAATAGACCAGATTTGTTTTGTACTCATTTTCCTCCTCCCCTGTCTAGATCACACTGCAGTCAGTCACAGAGAAGGCGCAGCGAGGTTAATCTAGCCATGTATCAATCAGAGGCCAGGCTAACCTCCTTGTTCCAATAACAACGATAACTTTGGTGCACCATTTCTTATTGGAACCCTCCGTGCAGTCCTGCCTGAAATACTCCTTGATGTACAGGCACACCCTTTGTTGATTTTAGCTCCCTGAAGCCAACCCTGTAAGCCGTGTCGTCAGTCGCCCCTCCCTCCGTCAGAGCAACGGCAGACAATCGTTCCGCGCCTTTTTTCTGTGCGGACGCCATACCAAGGCAAGCATGGAGGCCGCTGAGCTCATTTTGGCAATTAGGAGCACATCAACCACCACACGCATTATCCAGCAGTATATGCAGCACCAGAACATGGCAACGCGATACCGGGCGAGGAGGCGACGTCAGCGCGGTCCCGTGAGTGATCAGGACATGGACACAGATTTCTCTGAAAGCATGGGCCCTGCCAATGCATGCATCATGGTGCTAATGGGGCAGGTTCATGCTGTGGAACGCCGATTCTGGGCTCGGGAAACAAGCACAGACTGGTGGGACCGCATAGTGTTGCAAGTCTGGGACGATTCCCAGTGGCTGCGAAACTTTCGCATGCGTAAGGGCACTTTCATGGAACTTTGTGACTTGCTTTCCCCTGCCCTGAAGCGCATGAATACCAGGATGAGAGCAGCCCTCACAGTTGAGAAACGAGTGGCGATAGCCCTGTGGAAGCTTGCAACGCCAGACAGCTACCGGTCAGTTGGGAATCAATTTGGAGTGGGCAAATCTACTGTGGGGGCTGCTGTGATGCAAGTAGCTCACGCAATCAAAGATCTGCTGATATCAAGGGTAGTGACCCTGGGAAATGTGCAGGTCATAGTGGATGGCTTTGCTGCAATGGGATTCCCTAACTGTGGTGGGGCTATAGACGGAACCCATATCCCTATCTTGGCACCAGAGCACCAAGCCGGCGAGTACATAAACCGCAAGGGGTACTTTTTGATAGTGCTGCAAGCTCTGGTGGATCACAAGGGACGTTTCACCAACATCAACGTGGGATGGCCGGGAAAGGTGCATGACGCTCGCATCTTCAGGAACTCTGGTCTGTTTCAAAAGCTGCAGGAAGGGACTTTCTTCCCAGACCAGAAAATAACTGTTGGGGATGTTGAAATGCCTATATGTATCCTTGGGGACCCAGCCTACCCCTTAATGCCATGGCTCATGAAGCCGTACACAGGCAGCCTGGACAGTGGTCAGGAGCTGTTCAACTACAGGCTGAGCAAGTGCAGAATGGTGGTAGAATGTGCATTTGGACGTTTAAAGGCGCGCTGGCGCAGTTTACTGACTCGCTTAGACCTCAGCGAAACCAATATTCCCACTGTTATTACTGCTTGCTGTGTGCTCCACAATATCTGTGAGAGTAAGGGGGAGACGTTTATGGCGGGGTGGGAGGTTGAGGCAAATCGCCTGGCTGCTGGTTACGCGCAGCCAGACACCAGGGCGGTTAGAAGAGCACAGGAGGGCGCGGTACGCATCAGAGAAACTTTGAAAACCAGTTTCATGACTGGCCAGGCTACAGTGTGAAAGTTCTGTTTGTTTCTCCTTGATGAAACCCCCCGCCCCTTGGTTCACTCTACTTCCCTGTAAGCTAACCACCCTCCCCTCCTCCCTTTAATCACCGCTTGCAGAGGCAATAAAGTCATTGCTGCTTCACAGTCATGCATTCGTTATTCATTCATCACACAAATAGGGAGATGACTACCAAGGTATCCCAGGAGGGGTGGTGGAGGAGGGAAGGAAAATGCCACACAGCACTTTAAGCACAGCACTTCAAAAGTTTACAACTTTAAAATTTATTGAATGACAGCCTTCTTTTTTTGGGGCAATCCTCTGTTGTGGAGTGGCTGGTTGGCCGGAGGCCCCCCCACCGCGTTCTTGGGCGTCTGGGTGTGGAGGCTATGGAACTTGGGGAGGAGGGCGGTTGGTTACAGAGGGGCAGCAGTGGCAGTCTGTGCTCCAGCTGCCTTTGCTGCAGCTCAACCATACACTGGAGCATTCTGGTTTGATCCTGCAGCAGCCTCAGCATTGAATCCTGCCTCCTCTCATCACGCTGCCGCCACATTTGAGCTTCAGCCCTGTCTTCAGCCCGCCACTTACTCTCTTCAGCCCGCCACCTCTCCTCCCGGTCATTTTGTGCTTTCCTGCACTCTGACATTATTTGCCTCCACGCATTCGTCTGTGCTCTGTCAGTGTGGGAGGACAGCATGAGCTCGGAGAACATTTCATCGCGAGTGCGTTTTTTTTTTCTTTCTAAGCCTCAGTAGCCTCTGGGAAGGAGAAGATCCTGTGATCACTGAAACACATCCAGCTGGTGGAGAAAAAAAAAGGGACAGCGGTATTTAAAAAGACACATTTTATAAAACAGTCGCTACACTCTTTCAGGGTAAACCTTGCTGTTAACATTACATACATAGCACATGTGCTTTCGTTACAAGGTCGCATTTTGCCTCCTCCCACCGCGTGACTACCCCCTCAACCTTCCCCCCTCCCTGTGGCTAACAGCGGGGAACATTTCTGTTCAGCCACAGGCAAACAGCCCAGCAGGAATGGGCTATACTGAGTGTCCCTGAAGAAAAGCACCCTATTTCAACCAGGTGACCATGAATTATATCTCACTCTCCTGAGGATAACACAGAGAGAGAAAGAACGGATTTTGGCTGAATGCCAGCAAACATACACTGCAATGCTTTGTTCTACAGTGATTCCCGAGTATGTGTTACTGGCCTGGAGTGATAAAGTGTCCTACCATGAAGGACGAAATAAGGCTGCCCTCCCCAGAAACCTTTTGCAAAGGCTTTAGGACTACATCTAGGAGAACCGCAAATGCCAGGGCAAAGTAATCCTTTCACATGCTTGCTTTTAAACCATGTATAGCATTTTAAAAGGTACACTCACCAGAGGTCCCTTCTCCGCCTGCTGGGTCCAGGAGGCAGCCTTGGGTGGGTTCGGGGGGTACTGGCTCCAGGTCTAGGGTGAGAAACAGTTCCTGGCTGTCGGGAAAACCGGTTTCTCCGCTTGCTTGCTGTGAGCTATCTACAACCTCCTCCTCCTCATCATCTTCTTCGTCCCCAAAACCTGCTTCCGTATTGCCTCCATCTCCATTGAAGGAGTCAAACAACACGGCTGGGGTAGTGGTGGCTGAACCCCCTAAAATGGCATGCAGCTCATCATAGAAGCGGCATGTTTGGGGCTCTGACCCAGAGCGGCTGTTCGCCTCTCTGGTTTTCTGGTAGGCTTGCCTCAGCTCCTTCAGTTTCACGCGGCACTGCTTCGGGTCCCTGTTATGGCCTCTGTCCTTCATGCCCTGGGAGATTTTCACAAAGGTTTTGGCATTTCGAAAACTGGAACGGAGTTCTGATAGCACGGATTCCTCTCCCCAAACAGCGATCAGATCCCGTACCTCCCGTTCGGTCCATGCTGGAGCTCTTTTGCGATTCTGGGACTCCATCATGGTCACCTGTGCTGATGAGCTCTGCATGGTCACCTGCAGCTTGCCACGCTGGCCAAACAGGAAATGAGATTCAAAAGTTCGCGGTTCTTTTCCTGTCTACCTGGCCAGTGCATCTGAGTTGAGAGTGCTGTCCAGAGCGGTCAGAATGGAGCACTCTGGGATAGCTCCCAGAGGCCAATACCATCAAATTGTGTCCACAGTACCCCAAATTCGAGCTGGGAACGTCGATTTAAGTGCTAATCCACTTGTCAGGGGTGGAGTAAGGAAATCGATTTTAAGAGCCCTTTAAGTCGAAATAAAGGGCTTCACTGTGTGGACGGGTGCAGGTTTAAATCGATTTAACGTTGCTAAATTCGACCTAAAGTCCTAGTGTAGACCAGGGCTAAGTGAGACGTATCAGGTTCCCCCTCTCTGCAATCTCACTCAACAGGAAACAAACAGAGATACATGCTGCTTTCAATACCATCAGGCAAGCTCAATTCATACACAATGGGGATTCTCTGGCACTCCTGGTCCTAGGCTGCAGAGAACCACTAAGCTAGCAAAGGCTCTGAATTTCACACTACTTCGGAGCATGGCAACCTGGCCCAACTCGCTGGGCTCTCTGTCAGTACTCAGGACCATTTGGCAGAATAGTTTCTAATTATAGTACAACTAAGCCTAATGACCGTCACAATTTCTCGGTTATTAAACAGCAAAGCCACCTTCCCAAACTCTGCAGCAACCCTGCCTGGTCTCCCTCATCTACGACTTTAGTTACAGTTGGTAACCTGTATACTCTTTCTTTTTGTTGGGAGCAGGACAAAGGGAATTTTTACAGCTCCTGAAAGTAAAGGATCTGTAGCGCTTCAGAGTATCTGTCTCACCCCATCTTATCCCCACGGCTTTTAACCTGCTCTGTATCTTATACAGCATTGGAGACATGCATGGCACTTCAAGAAACACTGGAAGCCTACGTCCCTGCCCCAAAGAGAGTGCTGTCTAAATTCAGACAAGAACAACTGGCGGGGACAGTAATGTGCACATCCAACAGGGAGAAGCAATTTGCTTCTAGATAGAAATAAGCACAGTAGAAAAATTCAGCCGTAAATAATTTAGGACAACCTACAGAGGCCCATTATGTCCTAACAATCCATAATGGGATTACCAGTGGAGAAGCAGACTCAAGATTTTATATCCAGCTGCATGTTGAGTCATCAGGGTTCTATGACACAAGGAACAAAATAGAGCATCTACAAAAGCACAAAGCAAAGCACCAGAAACCGTACTGTAGTTTATTACAAGAAACTTCACGTTTGTGACTGACTGGTCAGTGTGCTTTGGCCTCGTAGATTAAGTGTTTTGTATTATATTATTTGTATGGTATCAGAATCTACTGGTGAGGTTGCAGGATTGCTGCTCCTGGGACTCAAATGCCTACTTCATGGGATGACCCCAGTAAACAAAGATTTAGAAGAGATGTAAATGATAATTAAGCAGTAAAAGGCAGATTAAAAGGCTACAATCCTGTCTTTAGGATCTTTATAAATGGCCAGGAAAGAGAGGAGCTTTTAAAAAATTATCAAGTTAAAACAAGGCAATTAGGGGTAATAAGAACCCTGATTCCATGGTTATGGGTGCCATGCAGATGTTCTAATAAATTTCCCCCATTCCTTCTAGCATTCATGAACACACACACAAAGTAGGACAGCAGTATCAATGTAACATGTTTAGATTGGATTATGGTGTACTTTTTTCTAAAATACATAAAACAGCTGAAAAAAATTCAGGAAATTTCAGCAATGCTAACTCATTATTTTATCCAGATTCTCATGACATTTGGGGTTTTTCTTCCTTAAAGAACCCGTTCCCATACGACTATGGAGGAATCTCGGTTTTCATTTTTAAAGAAAGGAAGTGTGTTTCTAGCCCTTAGGGTTGTGGAGAAAAGCTCGAAAAATGTGACCCACGTGCACCCTAAAGGCTCAGAAACCAGAAAACAAAACCAAAGAACCTGATTTATTTATTTATTTTAATTGCATGATTTTTAAGTCACTCTCATTGTATTTGGGCACCTCACTCGTGATGTTTAAGCGCTTGGGGTTCACACTACTGGAATTCATTCTACATTCCCCTCTGGTTTTTGATTTTTCCAAGTAACTAATGATAAATAAAGAAAACCACAACAAAGGTATACAAAAAAAGCAGCTTTCTGCCTTGATAGAGGAAACATCAATGGACAGGATTCCCTCTTTAAATCCCTCAGGAATTAGAATAACTGGATCACTAAGAGCCAGCACAAAATACCTTGGCACATCTTGCTTAAGAAACTTAAGGCACCATCACATAAAAAAAAAAAAAAAAAAAAAGATACATGGACAGAGTTTCTACCTTGCTTCAGACATTTCCTTGAGCTATGCATCAGGGAGTTCTGTTTCGCACAAGAAAGCAATAAGCTTTGTTACACTGTTCAGTTATATAGCCCACAGGCACAGAGCTGCTTAAAATGAGTATGTTATTAGTTTTACTACTCAATGTGAAGAAACTGGGACAAACATATTAAAGGAAGGAAAATATAAGATGCAACTATCGATATTACAGAGATGAACAAAGGCAGGAAGAACTGGGGTCCACCAATATCTTCCCCGTTTACTTGCATCGCTGGGAATCAATAGTGTGGAATACACATAGCTGAGTCTAACAGATAATCCTGACTCACTGCTTCTGAGAAAAGTAACAAACTAACTCCCTGCCAATACACTATGGGGAATGATTCTTAACCAGAGGATCAGCTAAACTCTGTGGACCGATAATCCCAGTTAGGCATCCCATTCCATCTATACGTACCCAAAGGTACTGCTGTCATCCAAGGAATTTTTTCCCCCTTCTTGCATCCCAGTAATATACTCAACTAGGGGCTAAATCTTGTCCCCGTTGAAATCAATGGGGAAACTTTGATCGACTTGGATGAGACCAGGGATCTAACCTCTACAAATCTCTGAGGGAGGAATAATCTTGCTGCAGAAAGGAAAACCGGCAGCCTGGTTATGAGATTTACAGCATTTCCCTGTGCTATGCATGGCTTCAGAGTTTGGAAAGTCAGCTTGTGCCATTAATACCAGTAAACAAGTGACCACAAAAACGAACAGAGAAAGTAAGCCTAAGTGTGTGTGACCAAGCAGCTCCCTCAGTCCGAAGGTCCCAGTGGAGCGTGGGAAGAAATAGAAACACTCCCTACCCGCAGTTCAGCCGGCAGGGCGCAGTCTGCTAGTAGAGCCAGATCCTCCTGCAGCCGACAGTTACCTGGGGGCTCAATCGTCAGCACTTTCACACAGGTCCCTGGCTTGGAAGAGACTGGAAAAGAGAAAAGAAAAACAACAAAACAAAAAGCATAGATGCCTAGAAAAAACTAAATCTAAAAAACTTTCCCTCCTGTTAAAAAAATATCCCTAAGGAATGTTTGTTTTGTCTGGCTTTTAGTCTCCACTAGAATATAAAAACATGTCCTTCAGAGAGACACACACATGCACCTGCTAGCAATGATCAGGGCTGTAACTACCATTGGGAGGAAGAAAGAAGACACAGATTCCACCGTTTCCCCTCTTATGTCTCCACTCAACCCTCGCTTCCAGCAGATCAGTTACAGAGACCCTGGTGAGGAAAGGGAGCAGCCATGTGCCTGTTATGTCCTCCTCTCTGCTACCCCTCCCTACAGACAGGATCAAGAACTGCCTTATGGAGGCTGCTTCTCTGCCGCTGGAGTCAGCCCTAGGTGACACAGTAATAACATAAGATATATCCCTGCTAGGCAAGGGGGCGAAGCGTATTTAACTACAGACACGTTTACTCCAGGCCACTGGTGCCCCCGTTGGTTATTTATTTAGAGTGAAGTCTGGCTTATGCTTTCCCTCTGTTGCACCACCACTCTCCTGGATCAGGTACTAGAATTGCTGCTGTGATTTAATTCCATGGGGAAGAGGATTTATAACCCTTAAGACTAAGTTCTTTGGGGCAGAGACTGTCATTTTCTATACAGTATATTTATATAGAGCTGAGCACAATGGGGACCCCATATTGACTGGGGCCTCTAGGTGCTACTGCACTGTAAGTCTTAAATGCTAATAGCCACCACCAAGGGACCAGCAAACAAAGAAAAGACTAATGAGAGGAGGTCTGGGAAGCTCTTTCTCAGTTCTCCTCCTGGCTAGGAACCTCACAGTTTCTGGTCCTGTCAGGATAGCTAGTTAGTCTACCACAAGGGAACACAGTAAGTGCTCCCCATCTGCGGAAACTATGGTATTCCCTTGATCCAAATCACACAAAGGACACCCCTCCACCCCCAAACAACACTGTGATGGGCACCTTACAGCCAAAGGCCACAACAACAGGAGACTCAGTTAAAGCTGGTCTGGATTTAATAGAGGTTTAATTTAAAATCTCTCCTCTGGCCCTTCTTCTCCAACAGCTTTGTCCCTTAAGAAAGAGCTGCCTGCCGTATCTATAAACTTTTTGTTCCACTGGTAGGAATGATGAACGCAAGTAGTGTGGCAGGTCCCTAGCAGCACAGGTAAAATTAAAGGTCTCAGGGGTCTTCGCCACCTCTTTTGGGTACAGCTGCATGAACACAGATGGGAAGGAAAGGTTTTTAAAAAGTTTGCAGCACTGTCAAGGTGTGTACATGCATTACTGTGTAATCTTATTATTGTCAGCTTTGTCTTTCCTCTCCATGATCATTTATGAACTTCATTTGCTGTCTCAAGTCCAGTTTAGATTGGACTTTGCCAGATTTTGAGAGCCCCTTAGCAGAGAATGCTTGTAAAACAAAGTGCAGTTGAAAATATGAAAGTTGCTGCAATGAAATCTTATGGATTCTACTGGGAGCATAAAGAAAGAGATGTTAACGATCGGTGATTAAAGAGTTAAACTGCACTGTACTGGGTGTTACAAAGGATTTTTGACAGGCATGATTCACCACATTAAAACCCCTCTCTTCTCAGGTGAATCACATCACCATGAGACCTCATTTTTCCTGACATTTTGCTCATCATTATATGGGCTTCATCAGATGACTCCATCAGATGGTGGGCGAAATGAGACCGAGATGTGCCACAATACGAATCCTCCGCCCCCACCGCCAAGAAAGCATTGCACACATCAGGACAGGCCACCATGTCACCTGAACTGGCTGAATATCCCAAATGGTACTGGAAACAGTAGGGTGCATAAAAACCCAATCCACCAATTAAAGACATTATTGATTCTATGATCTATATCCAGAGAGGTGCCCTGGAGAATGAGTTATGCAGTTTCTATGTATAGGACTGAATGCTGATGCCCTTGTCTTCAGCAAACAACCATACTTGCTATAGGGGCAGGACAGGTATGGGATAGACCCAAGCCGAACTGACAAAGCTGTCAGAACAGATTCCCACAGAATTACAGATCCGCCTAAGCAACTGAGAACACTGTCTTTGTCCCTTTAAAATATGTCCTCACGGGAGAGTTAACATGGGCGCTTACTCAGGTGTTTCTGCTAATCCCCCTGCTGTCCACACACAAAATCTTCTCACCCAAGTTCAGTGGTGCTTACAAACTGGGCTTGCTGGCTTGTCTGGGGTTGCAGGCTAAACCCCAAGAGGCACTTTCACACACATTGGTAACCTACCCACTTTGCTGTGACAATGCAGGCTAAAATCATTAGAGTGCCAACAGTCCTCCAAAGCCTTCCCACAATTTATCCGCACACGTGTGCCTAGAAGGACAGACAAGTTCTTCCAAAATTCACTGGCAAAGAGTCAGAGTGGCTCATCTTATTGCAGCACAAAGAACCATGAGATAGGCCCTCCGAAGTCCTAATACCACATATGGGTAAGTGTCGCACCAGTGAGGATACTAACTCTGGAACGGCTTCACAGTGTGGCTGCATACACTCAGCCTAGGCTAACTCAGGTGCTCAGACCTGGGCACCTATCACCCACGTTAACTCTGGAGTGAAGACATACACTTAGACTACATTTCTATCTGTCTACGGGAGACAGGTTACTGTGACTGTGTGATGATAATGATCACTTTTATGGGTGCCTTTCATCAGAGGCTCTCAAAGCACTTTCTACCCATTAACCTTTGAGGGACACAGAGGTCTTGTCTAGACTAGAATAAAAAAGTTTGTTAGAGCATGTTCACACTTTTTACCCTACTGTAGATAAGGCTGGAAAGAGCTTTGTACTAGTTTAAAGCAGAGGCTGTGTATGTAATTGCTTTAAAACCATATTTTGTGGGAGTCAACCTACCTTTCCCACCCAAGAGACATCTGGGAACAGCAAGAGAGATTAAAAGGGTCAAACAGAGAAACTATCTGAAGCTCCCTTGTAACTGAAGAACTCAGATACCATGGTGACACTACAAAAACTTGAGAACAAGAAATCCTTCCCTCACACACACAAGACTCATGCCACATCCTATGTGCCTACTCCGAGTTATCAGCCAAGAAATATGGCAGACTCAATGGTAAGTATCCACACCCTAGGTTCTCCAACATATCTAGGCACTTCCATAGTAACTTGAAAGAATTTCCCATGATGCTCACACCAGAAACAGTGGGTTTTGGATGATAGTGTATAAACCAATTCAGACACTGCATATTTCAAATGCATGGGCACAACATTCCACTGTTACAATTTTTTTTGCTTCTAAAAGGATGAAAGACCAGATGAAAGAGACAAAAAAAATAGGTTGTTGGTAGCCGCAGGCAGAAAGGTCCATCATCTGATGTTTGTGAAATGCAAGAAATGCAGGGAATTCAGAAAAGAGCAATACAAATAATAAAAGGAGCTGGAGTGACTTATCTAGCTAGGAAGGAAGATTAAATGAAGCATAGCCACGTGCAGCTTAGCTAAATAAGAACAGGAAAGCACACTAACCTCCTTCAAATGTCTGGCAAGTATAAGCACTGAGGAGGGACAATAACCATTTAAGGCAAGCTAAGGAGTTGTAATAGGTATGAAACGAAGCAAAAGGATGTAGATTGAGTATTTGGGAGGCTCCTTTAGAGTAGTAGAATGGTGCCAAGAGAAGACACTCAAGTCTTTAAAAAAAGGTAGGCCAAAGCACTGGCAAGTACACTGTAGGGAACAGTCCTGCAGTGCCAGGAGGGAATATACTGTTTAGTCATTAAACTCCCTTCCGGTACAGCTGCACAGCGCAGTACATCACTGACTACTTCATAATCTGTCTTTGTTCTTGACTTGCTTAATACTTCTTTGTAGTCTTTACTAATACACCACTGGTTTAGCTGGGTTGAAAGAAACCTTTCCAAGATCATGCAATACCTGGACATCTGCATTACACATGCACTTGTGCAATGCTGTGCACAACCACCGCCACTGGCCCTTTAGATCCAAGGCCTGAGGTCTGAAAATGGAGCTTTGGAGCGGAGCCCGGAGCTGGAGCGTGGAGCAGCTCCGGAACAGTGGAGCTGCAGGTTTTTGCCTGGAGCTGAAGTCCAGAGCCCTGTGAAAATAGGTGTTCACAAATCCTGTCCTGAATTCTTATGCTTTGCAGCAAACAGAAAATGCTCCTGAACAGTTTTTTTTTAAATGCCTCCAGTTCCATAGCAAGGATTCTAACTTAATCTGGACAAATCCTGTCTGAATTCTTCCAAATAGCGTAACAGGTTTTTGTGGACCCTGATCAGTGCAATTAGGCCAGAGACCCAGGTCTGAACCAAATGCCTATCTCCTAGAAAATATTCTGAGCAGGAACTTCTAATATACAATAGGGAACAATAATGTTTTGGCAAGTAAAGGAAACCAGGTGACCCAACAGGTCTTTCCAATCCCTTAACTTCTCTGATTCTTTCATATTAATTTTCTCCTGGGGATTCAACACTAGTTCCCCTGGTTCACCTATAACATGTATGATTTGACAGGCAAACATTTAATGTTACTAGCTACAATGCTGCCAATTCACTATAGTCCTGCTCTGCCACAAACACACAACCCCTATCACTTATATCAGTGCTTTGCAAACATTGATTAAGCCCCACAACACCCGTGTGAAATAAAACCATCATCATCATCCCCATTCTACAGAGGGGAACACAGAAGTTAAAGTGATTTGCCCAGTGCCATACAGGAAGCTAACACCAGGGTGGGATTAGAAGCTATATCCGACTCCCACTCCAATTGCTGCTGCTATGAGGTAATGCTTCTCTTGTTCCTCTAATCCTGGGGCCCAATGCCTCCATCCTACTTGCAGTCATTTTTTTATTTCTGTCCTGGACCTCATGAGTAGAAGCTGCCAATCACGCCAAACTGCACGATGGTTTCAGAATATTTACAAACCATTACAGTAACAGACCACCTTAACTTTATTTAATTTGCAGCCTAATAAGGGATTATAATGTGGGCTTTTGGAGAAGAGTGGTCACCACACCAATCAACTACAACACCATAAAGCTGCCATCCAGTGACTCACTGAAACATTTTGGTATTACAAGATACTGTAAATCATAACATCATTTTTGTTATCTGACTGTCTGATTTACTAACTTATTTTTTCTTAAGGGTGTTGACCGCAGCCTTTTCTTTTCCAGCATACAGTTGGTACGTAAAGCGGAATCTTCTGCCACTCATTAAAAGCAGCAGAACAATTCTTTCTTTATGTGTTTAAATATTTTTGTATACATGCGCATATAACAGGGGAAAAAAATGCAAGATCTGTGATGCCGCTGTAGAGCTAACATTGCACTATGGGAGGATTCCCATGGTGTTCACACCTCAACTGCTAGAAGAGGGCCTCATCTTCCCTGATTGAACTAACCTCATTATCCCTAGCCTGATTCTTGCTTGCATATTTATACCTGCCTCTGGAAATTTCCACTACATGCATCCGACGAAGTGGGCATTCACCCATGAAACCTTATGCTCCAATACGTCTGTTAGTCTATAAGGTGCCACAGGACTCTTTGCCGCTTTTACAGATCCAGACTAACACGGCTACCCCTCTGATATGGGAGGACTGTCACTCCAGGCTACATATGTAATCATGCAAATCTGCAAAATCCGAATCGACAATTAATATTTAAAGTAAAAACCTGAGCAGCTACAACAACCTTACCTCTTAGATCAGAGAAAGGCCACAATCAGGTTAAAAAGAATGAGCCAGATTCTGCTTTCACATCAGAAGTAACTCGACTAAGTCAAAGGAGTTATTTACACTAGAGTGTAAATGAGGGGAGACGCAGACCCTGTGTGATTTCAAACTACATGTTTCCTTACCAGTTAAACCATTCAACTGTTACATCTGAAAGCAGTTCATTTTCTAAATGTATTTTACTTTGCAATATTTAGGCTGTTAGAAGACTAGTATTCATAGATATTAAGGTCAGAAGGGACCATTATGATCATCTAGTCCGACCTCCTGCACAATGCAGGCCACAGAATCTCACACACCCACTCCTGCAAAAAACCTCTCACCTATGTCTGAGCTATTGAAGTCCTCAAATCGTGGTTTAAAGACTTCAAGGTGCAGAGAATCCTCCACCAAGTGACCCGTGCCCCATACTACAGAGGAATGCGAAAAACCCCCAGGGCCTCTTCCAATCTTCCCTGGAGGAAAATTCCTTCCTGACCCCAAATATGGCCATCAGCTAAACCCTGAGCATGTGGGCAAGATTCACCAGCCAGATATCCAGGAAAGAATTCTCTGTAGTAACTCAGATCCCACCCCATCTAACATCCCACCTGCTGGTTCTCATTCAATGGCCCAATGCTGTTGTCTTTGGATCACGAACACTCCAGAAGAATGTTCAAAAAACATGCAACTGTTTGTATTTTTAAAAACACACATAAAACATTTTTATATTAACTTTGTGTGTGTCTGTCTGTTCACACACAGAACACACCAAGTCTAAATTATCTGACTGTTTCACTTTAAGTCAGGCGTTTCTAACATGCAGAGAACGCATGAGCCACCACTGTAACCCACTAGCTCTCTGATTACAGGGACTTTGAAACATGCTCCTCAGTGCTCTGCTATTGTTGCTGTCACTCAATAAAGCCTTGCTGCCAGGATTCCCACTACTATAATGTACACTTGTTCACTGTTCAGACATGGAGTACTACAGAAGTTGCCCCACAGGGATCCTCCATGTGAAAGACCTATTCAGCTAACAGCTGTGCATAGAACCACTCAGGGTTCCCCCCCCCCCCACAATTAGTTTCTGAGTGCCACAGGTGTCCCATTGGTGGAACGTCCATTGTCATGATCTCCCCTCCCACTCCAAAAGAAAAACAAACATAATGAAGAGAAGCAGCCATTAAAGGGGAGCTCACCAAATTCATAGACCTTTTTACACTTGATCTCCAAATCCTCTATGAGATCCTGAAGCCGACACTGCTTGGCTAGTCTCTTGCAATCATTCACATATTCTACATCAATGTCTAGACGACCTGCCAAAGAGAAACACCAAAATTCTATCTGACAGTTCCTTGACCTCGCACCAGTCACCATTTACTTACTTAAGCGTAAAAATGGCTGATCTATAGACAAGGGACTGGATGGACTGAAGGATTGCTAATGGGCTATGCAGTCTCACTTCTGGATCACTGGTATAAATCTAGCTCAGGTAAGCAAGTAGCATTACAGCAGTGCAAATTACTATCTGTTGACTGCTGAGTGGCTGAACCAAATTTGGTGAATATCAGCTCAGTTTCTCCGTTGCCCACACTGCAACTGGACCCCCACTTGGCAGTCTCAGCAAAGAGGCCAAAGACTGATTGGCTCTTGCAGACAAAATTTCATTTTCTCTGGAAGAACAGAGATGAGGGGCAGGGCGGTGGAAGCTTACATTGCTGCTGCCATCATGTTTTGACGTGAGAAAGGACTTCGATCTCAATCTTTCAGAAGCACCAAATTTACTAAAGAGCATTTTAAAGAGTGCACTGGGGAAAGATAACCCTAAAGAGATAAGCAGTTATTGTTTTCTGGTGAAGAAACTCAGATGCCTTAGTAACGTTTCCCTTACAGTACACGTTGGAAGTTTAACTTAGGGCACCACCCTATGGTCTGAGGGAATATTGCACTTGCATTCCCTCCTAGAATACAAAATACTTGGTTAATACTGGCTGAAGGTTTAAGAACAACTTCTGCTGGAATGACATAACAAGTTGTAGTCAAACCATTCAGCAATCAGGGCTGCCCATTTCAAAATGCTCACAAGTCAGTGTACACAGGGAATATGGTCACTGCTCAGTTTAGGAGATCATTTGCTTAGATGGCGCACATATTTTTGAAAAGAAAAGGAGTACTTGTGGCAAGTACTCCTTTTCTTTTTACGGATACAGACTAACACGGCTGCTACTCTGAAACACATATTTTTATTATCCTAGAGAAGGTACATTTCCCACATCTGTCCACTCAACCAAAGTTGATTTTTATTGACTCCCCAGTTACTGGCAGAACCACAAATATGCATTTACAACCAGCTTTCAACAACAACATGGAATTGCTCATACTCCTCATATCTGCCAGATGACAGAGAGATTGTGTTTAAGCCATGATTACCCACCCACCCAAACAAGCTTGTCGAGAAGTCTCTGCCACCCAAACAGTGCCATGGCAAAGAGGTGCTGACTACTGCATTCCAACATGCATGCACATGTCAAGCAGCAGCAACATACCTGTGTAAAGATACTGCAGGAGGGAGCCAAAGGCCGCTGGGTTGATCTAAAATAAGACATGAAAAGGTCACCTATATAAAGCACACACATTTATCCAAGGAGCTTGAAATGTCAATGTGGATATACATGACCTAACTATAGTGATAGCACATTACACACTAAGGTAAAGGTCGGGGGGTTATGTTCAAGGAAAGGACTCTAGAATGCAAGGGAGGTAAGTGAGGATGCCTCCTCTGTGGAACTAGTACAATAATAGCATTTTGATTACACACACCATTCCCCTGCTCCCTCACATAACTAGTATTCCCACTCTATCCAGCTTACAGAGATCTGTAAATCTATTAACTTTTTGATTTACACCCCGCCACCTCGTGTTACACATCAGAGAATGAGGTTTGTTCCAGGGAAAGGCACAGAATCTGTGCCTGAGGAGTTGGCAGGTAACAGAGACATTGCAGTTCACATCTAAGAAGGCAACTGCAGTAGAAGCACTATCAAAACAGGTCATCCATGGGTCCCCACCACTTCCAACCCTCCTAGTTAAAGAGGAACCCAAGTTACAGCCTAAAGAGCAACACAGATGGAAGGTGATGAAAACTAGGGTTGTCTTGAGAAACAGGAAGGATGTTTGCAACAGGAGAGAATCTGAGGTTTCCGACAGACAGCCAAACCACAGAAACATATGCTGGAGAGTGCTGGTAACGGACAAGCAAAATCCACTTATGGCCTATTTAGTTCTTAGCCTCTCTGCTGAGGCAACAAGTGGGAGCCAATTAGTGCCAATTACAGTGGTGATTTCTGTGGTGTGGACCACCTGTCTACTGGGAATTAGACAAAGGCTCAACTCGTTTCACGTAAGGGTCACCAAACAGCTGGTAACAGCTCTTTTACTACTGACCTGAGCTGAATTTGAACCAATGCCAGAGGTCAAATGAGAGGAATCTGACAGCATACAGCCCACAGCTTTCCATGTATCAGAGTAAGAAGCCATTTTAGTGCATAAAGTGTTCCATCTTCCTCTGAGTTCTGGAACTGTTCTGTGTTATGGAAGGTGTCAACTATGGACATTACCCCTGAAACTGCCTTTTCAGCCTCACTTTCCTTAGAGAGAAAATATCTAAGACGTGGGGGGGAAAAACCTGAAGCGTGGTTCTCCTCACCAGTGGGTGCTTTAATGCGATCATGTTCTTCCCTTTCCACTTGGTCTCAAACATTTCTGCAAAGTATACGCTGCGGGCACTAAGGATGCAGCGGTGGGCACAGAAGGATTTCCCATGGACAATGAAGACAATGTCGCTTTGGTAACCCTGTTCCAGAAGCCTGGAAGAAAAAAAGAAAGAGGGGAAGATAAAATCGGCTGCACAGAATGAGGAAGGAGAATACAGAGAAAAGTGAAGGAGAAGAAAGAAGCTTTCACACACTGGGGAAAACGGCAATTTGTGAACATCTTGCTCCTTAAGGAGACACTGTCAAGATAAAGAGTGTTGCAGTTTTTCTTCAGTACTTATATAGCCCTCATTATCATAGAATCTAAGTGCCTCACAATCTAGAATGCATTATCCATACAACATCCCCATGAGGAAGGCATTATCCCCATTACAGCGATTTCCAGAGAGGCACAGACACAGAGAGGCAAAGAGGCTTGCAAAGGCCACACAGGACTCCAACCATGGTACTGTCTTTCCTACTGATATCTCACCTAAGTACAAATGAAAGATTTTAGAAATGATGAATTAATTTACTTTTCAGCATTACTGCCATGTGTTACAATTTTAACTTTAGCTCCATTTGAAAAATGAACGTAGAACGTAGCCAGTTTCACCCTGGTTCTGGTGAATTAGCTCAACAATGCAACATCTGAGATGTTTAAATCAACTTTTCAAAATTGTACTTACCTGGGGAGAGTAATTTTTTGCAAAAACAAGCAAGCTATTTTTTCTGGTTTCCCTGCAGGGTTAAAAATGGAAACTAAGGGGAAATTCCAAGCTCCCAGTGGGTCTCATTTGCTTCCAGATTTGGAAGGTACAGACTTTAAAATCATGATTTTTTTAAAAAAAGTCTATTAAAAATCTATTTTAGATCAGTTTTAGACAGACTCATGGCTCCTTTGAGCCCCGTGTAATTGGATTCATGGTAACTAAAGTAACATAATATATACAGACTCATTAAAAGATTTTAAGATTCTTGTACATTCTTTTTATGTTCTGTAAAGTAAATGGCATACAGTGAACACATGGCAGTGCAGTCTGAATGTCTTACCAGCTGTTTGGGATGCGCGGCTCACTTGTGGATTGCCCATTCCCCCATGAATGTGACCACCCCAAGCTCATGCTGACAAAGCCTGTATTCAACACTTCATTATAATGCATTCCCTAAGCTTTTTGTATGTAGAGAAATGGGAGCACACAAGGTGCACTAGGGGACTTTAAGGGTGTAGCAGCAGCGCCCACACATACACTCAGGCTACATCTACACTATGAGCTGTGGGAGTGATTCCCAGCGTGCGTAGACATACTTGGGCTCGCTCTAATGTGAGCCAGCAACACTAAAAAAAGGTGTACAGCTGCAGTAGCACAGACAGCGGTGAGCAGTGGCACTCCGAGTACTCACCCTTCTGAACCCCATGGGTACGTACTCAGCACAGCTAGCCTGTGAAACTGCTCCCCATGCTTCTCCAGCTATGCTACTATTTTTAGCACACCAGAGCTTGATGAGAGCTAGCATGGGTATGTCTATGGGAGCTGGGAACCACACCCCCTAGCTCCACGGTGGGGATATAGCCTTAGCGCACAGCATGCTACAGTGGGAAAAATGTACACCCCAGCTTGTCATGAACTAAGTGTTTGTACAGACAAGCCTTAAGCATTTCCATTCTAATGGGCCTTTTTCAGGTGCTTAGAACCTTCTCTTATCTTTGAAGCTGAAGTTTTCCCCATGTTTCCTCTCAGCCCAAGAGCTATATTTTTGGAAGACTGAGCAAGGACAATTCTATCATTTTTTAATACAAAAGAGAGTGGGGAAAATCCCACACATTTGCCATTCTAAAACAATCTATAATTTGTTTGTTTGAAAATTTAGGCCAATATTTTCAAAAAATGACTCCTGACTTTGGCAGCCCAACTGGAGACACCTTAAAGGAGCCAGAATTTCAGGAAGTGCTTAGCGCCTTCTCTCTGAAAATCAGGCTTCTTTAAGAGGCCATAAGTTGGGCACCCCCAAAATAAAGCACTTATAATCACTGCTCACTAGTGAAAATATTGGCCTTATTGCCGCAGCAGGTTCGGGGTGAAACTTAAATTTGTCTGACATGTCGTTCCAATTCACATATGTGTTTCTTGGCAACCTGATGAAAATGTGTTTTGATTTGGCAGTCAAGGGTTCAAAAGTGTACGTTGCAAATGTCATGCTTTTACTATGCTCTCTCAACATTCCACTGGCCCTGCCTGTGTTGTGTACGTAAGGTGATGGAAGTTTCATTCAACACCCAGATGTATGCGGTAAATGATCCGTTAGTGTATGTTTGAACCTTTGCCTAATTTGACAAGATATGTAAAAGCATGTATAGAATGAGGCAGGGCTCTGATCAACCTGCAAATGGTTTAAGCCAGAATGACAGATTCAAGTGGCCTAGCTGACATCCAGGCTGGGATTCTGAAATGTGCTGAATAGCTGTCCAATCACCTTACCGCTGCAAGAAGACATCGTAATAATCTCTCTTCATGCACTTCGCTGTGATCTGCTTGTATTCCTTCAACACACGTCGGATGGCATCACTCAAAGCCCCGTACAAACAACGCTCCCCATCAAAAGTGTTTGCTTCACATTTTGCACCTGCAAAATGGCAACAGGTGTAACACTGCACGACAGACACAGCAAACACACCTCTAAAAGATGGCTCCCTCGCTAAATAGAGGAAATTGTCCTATGGCTGACTATATGATTTACGAGAATCATCATCCCATACAGTACTGGAATTCAATAGCCAAAATTAGGCTCCCCACCCATCCACACTCCAAATTTGACCTCCCACCACTACCACTCCTTCATGAATGAGCCAGGAGATGTTTCATGTATCTTCTGTGACAGAAGGATCTGGGCCTTAGCCCTGGCATAACTCCGTCATTCAAGGAGGAAGAAACTCACTGTGTGAATGGTGCTATTAGCCACAGGATACTTAAAGACCAATTTTCTGCTTTACACAGAAAGCAAGGGACCCTTTTTAAAGGTGAACCGCAAAAGTTTTGCTAAAAAAAGAGAATTAGAAGGAAATTTATTAGATTTCAAGAGAAATTAATAAGCTGTTTAAGTGCATTAAATGCAGCATTAATGACAAATCATCTCCCTGAGATCTTGAACTGCAAGTGCCCTGGTTTGTCTGCCAGAATGAGGGATGTCACGGGTGCCTTAGAACTGAATGGACAGTCACTCACTCTGGCACAGAAAGCAGGAAGTTTGAAGGGTGTTTTGAAGAAAAGCTTTTGTGGTTGGACTTTGGGCTTGTCCATACTACCCGCCGGATCGGCAGGCAGCGATCGATCCAGCAGGGGTCGATTTATTGCGTTGAGTATAGACACGATAACGATAAATCGACTGCTGAGTGCTCTCCTGTCGACTCCAGTACTCCACCAGAACAAGGAGCGCAAGCGGAGTTGATGGGAGAGCGTCAGCTGTCGACTTACCGCAGCGAAGACACTGTGGTAAGTAGATCTAAGTACGTCGACTTCAGCTACACTATTCACGTAGCTGAAGTTGCGCATCTTAGATCGACCCCGCGCGGTAGTGTAGACAAGCCCACAGACTCACAGACTTTAAGGTCAGAAGGGACCACCTTGATCATTTATTCTGACTTCCTGCACATTGCAGGCCACAGAACTTCACCCATTCCTGAAATAGACCCCTAACCTCCGGCTGAAATCCTCAAATCACGATTTAAAGACTTCAAGTTACAGAGAATTCACCATTTACACTAGTTTAAACCTGCAAGTGACCCGTGCCCCATGCTGCAGAGGAAGGCAAAAAAAAGAAACAAACAAACCTCAGGGTCTCTGCCAATCTGACCTGGGGAAAAATTCCTTCCCAAACCCAACTATGGCAATCAGTTAGACTCTGAGCATGTGGCCAAGACCCACCAGGCAGATACCTGGGAAAGAATTCTCTGTAGTTACTCAGAGCCCTTGCCATCTAGTGTCCCATCTCCAGCAGTTGGGGATTTTTGCTACTGGCAGTCACTGATGGGCCACATGCCATCATAGCCAGTCCCATCATACCACCCCTCCATAAACTTATCAAGCTCAGTCTTAAAGCCGGTTAGGTTTTTTGCCTCCCACTGCTCCCGTTGGAAGGCTGTTCCAGAACTTCACACCTCTGATGATTAGAAACCTTCATTTAATTTCGAGCCTAAACTTGATGATGGACAGTTTACAGCCATTTGTTCTTGTGGCCACACTGGCGCTTAACTTAAGTAACTCCTCTCCCTCCCTAGTATTTATCCCTCTGATGTGTTTATAAAGAGTAATCATATCTCCCCTCAGCCTTCTTTTTGTTAGGTTAAACGAGCCAAGCTCTCCGAGTTTCCTCTCATAAAGTAGGTTTTCCATTCTTCTGATCATCCTTCTCTGCACCAGTTCCAGTTTAAATTCATCTTTCTTAAACAGGAGAGACCAGAATTGCACACAGTATTCCAGATGAGGTCTCACCAGTGCCTTGTATAATGGAACTAACACTTCCCTGTCTCTACTGGAAATACCTCACTTGATGAATCCTAGGACTGCATTAGCCTTTTTCATGGCTGCACCAGATGGATGGCTCATAGTTATCCTGTGATCAACCAATACATCCAGGTCTTTCTCCTCCTATGACATTTCCAACTGATCAGTCCCCAGCTTATAGCAAAAATTCTTGTTGTTAATCCCTAAATGCATGACCTTGCACTTTGCACTATTAATTTTCACCCCATTTCTATCATTCCAGTTTACGTGGTCATCCAGATCTTCTTGTATGATATCCTAGTCCTCCTCTGTATTGGCAATACATCCCAACTTTGTGTCATCTGCACATTTTATAAGCACACACTCACTTTTTGTGCCAAAGTCATTCATCAAAATGTTAAATAAAATTAGTCCCAAGACAAATCCCTGAGGAACTCCACTAGTAACCTCCCTCCAGCCTGACAGTTCACCTTTCAGTATGAACTCTCCTCTTTAACTAGTTCCTTATCCACCTTTTAATTCTCATATTAATCTCCACCATCTCCAATTTAACTAATAATTTCCCACGTAGAACTGTATCATTTGCCTTACTGACATCCAGGTAGATTAAATCTACTGCATTTCCTTTGTCTAAAAAAAATCCGTTATCTTCTCAGAGAAGGAGATCAGGTGGGTCTGGCACAATCTACCTTTTGTAAAAGCATGTTGTATTTTATCCCAATTACCATTCACCTCTATGTCCTTAATTACTTTCTCTTTCAAAATTTGTTCTAAGACTTGGCATACAATTGAGCTCAAACTACCAGGCCTGTAGTTTCTTGAATCGCTTTTTTCCCCTTTCTTAAAAATAGGAACTATATTAGTAATTCTCCAGTCATAGGGTACAACCCCCGAATTTACAGATTCATTAAAAATCCTAGCGACTGGGCTTGCAACTTCGTGTGCCAGTTCCTTTAATATTCTTGGATGGAGATTATCTGGGCCCCTTGATTTAGTCTCATTAAATTGTTTGAGTTTGACTTCCACCTCGGATGCGGTAATTTCTACCTCCATATCTTCTTTGCCATTAGCCACCCTGCCACTACCCTTAAGCTCTTCATTAGCCTCATTAAAAACTAAGGCAAATTATTTGTTTAGGTGTTGGGTCAAACGTAGATAATCTTTAATCTCCACCCCATCCTCAGTATTTAGTGGTCCCACTTCTTCTTTTCTCATGTTCTGCTTATTTATAGAACCTTTTACTATTGGTTTTAATTCCCTTTGCAAGGTCAAACTCTGCTTGGCTTTTGGCAGGTCTCATTTTATCCCTACACTTTCTGACCTCTAAGAGGTAGCTTTCCTTGCTGATCCCTCTCATCTTCCATTCCTTGTAGGCTTTCTGCTTTCTCTTAAATCACCTGTTTGAGATGCTTGCTCATTCAGCTTGGTCTGCAACCCTTCCCTATGAATTTTTTCCCCCTTGCTTGGGATGCAGGCTTCAGATAGCTTCTGCCTTTACATACTGTGTATGGAGCAAGACTTCAAAAAAAATGAGTAGTAGGCCACAAAGGAAGAGAAGAAAAAAGCTCACCCAGGTGATTCATTGACTAAGGTGCAGTTCTGATATTGTAACAGCACTACACTCCTGCAAAAGTCTGTTGTATCTGTAGGCAGCCCTCATTAGAGCCTCTCACTCACCAACTTCATGTGGTGAACTTACTGCCACCAGGGAAAGAAAACAAAAAACAAAACAAAAAACACCTTCCCTGTAGGAAGCCCAAGAGGTAAGTGGCCTGTAAAGGGGACATTAGTAAGTTCAGCCTGACTGTGCAGTCCCACAACAGTCAAGGTTTTTTAATCATAGGTTTGATTATATTATGATATGGCTCTGCAGGCAACAGTTAAAGGGATACAGACTTCTACACACATCAGCAGCAAATGATAAATGGAAGGCTAGAAATAGGACAGATACTCAAAAAGAACAGCATAATCTCAACACTCTCTCTTACCGCTGGCTAGAAGATAGGATACAAGCTCCTCGTGTCCACAGAGACAAGCATAGTATCTGTTAATTAACACAAAAAGGAAGTCAGAATTACAACAAGTGAAACCTTTGTTGCTTTGAGAATGTATCACAATGCCTCAAGAGGCTCCTGTTTTCCCCAGCAGACCCCACACTGCACTAACCTGTCCTTCCATCAGTGGTGGGGTGCTTATGGCTCCTTCTGGGGCTAAACAATGGTCCTCTCCTGGAGTTTAAGGAGATTGCTCAGGAATGACCCAAGGTGCCCCCTCCATATAAAGAGGATGGGCAGGTTCTGCCTTCTGTTCACAGCACACTCAGGTCCTCTTGGCCGGCCAGGGGACCACAGGGTCCAAACCCTGACTCAGCCCCTCGTAATGCCTCTAGGTTGCCAAACTTGATTCATTAGTTTATTTCATGTGCACCCAGCAATTCCATGCCCTGCTGCCCCAAGCACACTCCTGCTTCTTCAGCAGACACATTCATTGTTGCACACTTAGAATGCTGTAGGCTCAACCCCATATGTCAGATGTACAGTAAACCAGTGTCCCCAATTCCCTTTTAGGATGGATTTATTTTCCTTTTGGCATCTTTCCACAATCCAAGTATTTTATGCTTCTCTTGCACCTTTCAGTTGAAGATCTCAAACTGCACTATAAATATCAATTAAGACTATAACCCCTCAATGTAGTAGGTATTATCCCTCTTTTACAGGCAGATAAAACTGGCCTATAGACTGAAATACATGAGAACCTTTATATAGGTGTTTTGAACTATCCAAAAAGCTATTGAAGAGATCTCCGTCTTTATTCAATTCTACAGATCTTACAGTCATTTTAGAACCCTATTGGTGGTTTGGTCCCTATTGAATTCTAGAGGACTTTTTCATCAGGAAAGCAAGAGAGACAGGAAATGACTTACCCAAGGTCACACAGCAAGTCAGTAACAGAGCTAGAAATTAAACTCCTAAGTCTTGACTCCTAATTCCCAATAATCACTAGACTTCGCACTCCCACTATTTCACCCATGCTTATCTCTACATCATCTTCTATGCCCTGTCTACCATGCCTCTGCTCTTCTCCTTGGAATCCCTCTGCAAACACACTTCTGCCAGGAGGCCTGTAAACCTTCATCCTGCTTTCAGAAAAGCATCCAAAAATAGTCCTAAACAGTCATGGAACAAGACAGATGCTTAGCCTCAACTCGCCTTCATTCTTATTGCATCCCATCTCCCTTCCTTTGTCTATATGTTGCCTATTTGGATTGTAAACTTTCAGGGACTCATGTTTATTAGGGGAGTGCCTGGGGACCAACTGAGATCATGAGCCTCACACACTTTTGGCACTCAAACACCACCACCTCCTCAATCTTTACTGCTTAATTTTTGTACAAGCCTTCTGGAAGATATTCAGTCTTCAGAACACATTGCAGATGTTTCAAGGCACTTTGGAATCAGCATATTATGTGCACAGAGCTCCCACCAGACTTCAATAGTGAACATGGGATTCTTCACTGCCTGTCCCACACTGTTATGCAGAGTTCCTGTACACCTCTAAATCAGTCACCACACCACACTCCAGAGGGGGAGGCAGTGATCCATTGTCTGCCTTGGGATTCTTCTGGCATTTCCATAGCACGTCCCATTCAGATTATTATATCCACTACCTCAGTGGCTAGACAAGGGGGCACCTGGCTGCACAAAATGCACAAAAGGGAGAATAAAATATTCAGCAGAGCATCCAACCAGGCATGATTCCTAGAGATTTCATATATCTAATCTCCCACCTTCCCCATCCAAATACCTCACACTGGAGCTTTGTAACACTTACAAAGGGGTACTGTCCCATTTATCCCGAACATTTATTTCCACATCTCTCTGTTCAAGAAGATATCTGAAAGAGAAGAAAGAAAAAGTCATAAGTTATAACTTCTTCTAGACACTTCTTATGTCACATTTTACCCTCTAGAAGATGTAGCTTTGGATTTGTACAGTAATAAATATCAAAAGGTTCCCTGGATTCTTTAACTTCCAACTGGGCAACCACCAGAGATGGTGAGAAAGGATTTCAACAACCCACTTGAGGGACAGCAGCTGTACCAATGCAGTCTGTCCCAATGACACTGCATTGTGGTGTCAATGCCGGCTCTGACTTGAAGTTCTGGTGATGGACTTAAATCCACAACCTTCTGAGCCTAAGGTGACAAATCACTGGCCAAGCCAGATCATTCAAAAAACCACCTCCAAGTTCTTCTGCAACAGTTGTTGCTGAGCAATTACTTATAACTGACCACACACACACACAAATATCTTAAAACATAACATAGCCAAAACAGAATTTATTTTCTTCCTGCCCAATTCCAGACTTCTCTACTACAGTTGACAACAATACCATCCTCCCCATCACTAAGGATTATAATTGACTCCTCTCTCTCTTGCCCCACACATCCAGGCCATAGCCAAATCCCACCACTTCTTGCTCCTCGGCATCTCCAAGAGCTGTCCTTTTCTTTCTATCCCCACAGACACATCTCCTATTCAATGTCTCATTATAGCCTGCCCCGGCTACTTCAACATCTTCCTCTCTGACCTTCTGAGCACACACCGGCCACCTTCAGTCTATACAAAACATTCAGGTCATTTTCCTGGTCCATCACTTTGACCAAATCACTCCTCTCTTTGATTCCTTCCATCTGCTACTGCACCAAAATGTTGATTCCTCTAACCACCTTCAAACCTCTACATAACTCTGCCCTTCACTACTTAGCCACTGTTGTAAAGCTTTACATTACCTCCTCACCCTCTCCACTCTGCCAGCATTACCAGCCTGGTCCACTTCTCCCACAATTGCCTCCAGGCCTTCTTTCATGCAGTCCCTGAGCCTGGTACAATTTCCAAGAGCTCATCTGTAAGACCCCACCACTGTCCACAATTAAGTCTCTCAAAGATCCACTTCTGCTGCGCTGCTCACAGTAAACTATCCTAACTTGTATACGAACAGCCTATTCTTGTTCCCCTAACCTCTGTCTATTTGCCTGTTTGTCCTTAGATTGTGTGCTCCTCAGAGCAGAGGTCACCCTTCTGGAGCATTTGGAAAGTACCTACCACATCATGGGTACTCTCATAGATAAACAATAAAGTTGGACTGAAAGACATGAAACAAAATTATGGACTCAACTCATAATCAGTGCTGTTACAATCTATAACAAAGTGTGGACCTATGGAATATAGTATCTGATTTATCATTAGAGCAAGCAAGGAAGGCAAAGCGTCGCAAGAGCTGATAACAGTACAGAACGCTTCTTTTGCTCTCCAACTGAGCCTGGCTCTTAAATTAATGTATCCTCTTCTAGTCTTGTCTAAGGCTGAACAGTAGGGTGAACTGATTAAAACAGTTAGCACAGGGTACTGTACTGTGCTTACATTTACTGCAAATGTAACTGTGTTTCATGTACAAGGGAGCAGATTTACTTTCAGAACTAAATTAACTGACTTTATACTGCTTGCTATAGATATCACAGACTCTTCTCCACCCCAAATGTTTCTGTTGGGGATTAAAAGGCCTGTTCTTTCTTTTACAAGCGTAACGCCTGATTTAACAATAACATGGTTCTTCTCACGAGATTAATAAATTATCCATTATTTATATTACAGCAGCACCTAGAGGCCCCAACTGAGACCAGCACTCCATTGTGTTAAGCACTATACCACTGGTTCCCAAACTTGTTCCGCCGCTTGTGCGGAGAAAGCCCTGCCAGGCCGGGCCAGTTTGTTTACCTGCCGCGTCCGCAGGTTCAGCCGGTCGTGGCTCCCACTGGCAGCAGTTCACTACTCCAGGCCACTGGGAGATGCTGGAAGTGGCGCGGGCTGAGGGACGTACTGGCTGCCACTTCCAGTGGCCCCCATTGGCCCGGAGCAGCAAACCGCGGCCACTGGGAGCCGCGATCGGCCGAACCTGCAGACGCTGCAGGTAAACAAACTGGCCCGGCCCACTAGGGGCTTTCCCTGCACAAGCAGCAGAACAAGTTTGGGAACCACTGCACTATACATACACAAAGTGGGAGACAATGCCTGCCCCAAAGAGCTTACAATCAAAATACACGAGACAAGGGGAAACTGAAGGGGAAACTGAGGCACAGAGTAATATAGTGCCTGGCCCAAGGTCTCCCAGCTGGTCAGCAGCAGAGCCAGGAAAAGAATATTGGTCTGCTAACTAGTTCTGGGTCCCCTGCCTAGATCTTGCTGTTTCACTATAGGAGAACAGACTCAAGCAATTTTCCCCCGGGTCAGATTGGCAGAGACTCTGGAGAGGTGACTTGCCTTCCTCTGAAGCATAGGGCATGGGTCACTTGCAGATTTGAACTAGAGTAAATGGTGGATTCTCTGTAACTTGAAATCTTTAAATCGTGATTTGAGGATTTCAGTAACTCAGCCAGAGGTTCTAGGTCTATTACAGGAGTGGGTGGGTGAGGGTCTGTGGCCTGCAATGTGCAGGAGGTCAGACTAAATGATCATGATGGTCCCTTCTGACCCTAAAGTCCATAACTTTGAATTTAACATTCCAATGCTTCACAGAGTTACTCGTACCATCAGCAAAGTAAATATTCAGCCTTTTCTTTAGATAATGGGACTGTGTTATTGATCATCACGGAGATATCCTAATAATCATTTTCCAACATTGCGGTGAATTAAATTTGCACTGGTATGAAATTATTCTAGAAAGGGACCAGCTGGAGAGAAAAAGAGGGCCACTAGAAACAACTGCCATATAGATTGGTTGCTTGTGAATGATGCACACAAGGTCCGGTTGATGTGAGCAGATGCTTGATCTTTAAAGAAATATATCAAACTAAAGCAAAGCCAAATACATTAGGGTAGAAAAATGCAGTACACCCAACAACTTGGGAAAAACATGTTTATAATTTTAAAAAGTGACTTTCCCCTTTGTATCCATCTCTCTCTTGGTGTTCTGACTGCTATCTAAAGTCATCAGCTGTTTCAGGCCATAAGGTCTATCTGATATCCAGGGCTAGACAAACTAAGAATTCTCATAAATACCAGTTCCCATACTCTCCTGACCACAGACCCAGTCAGGAAGCAACAAGGTATTGGTATATTACAAAGTCAGATTATTAAATTTAAGCAGCCCAATTAAATGAGCATTCAGTAATAAAGGAAAAATGGCCTGCTATGTAATAAGAGAAAGAACACATTTCTTAGTATCCTCTTACAAAATTCCGGGTTCATTTTAGAGTTATTTAATTAAAGCAAAACTGTCTATTAAAATAGAGAGGTGTAGAGAGAAATTCACACATGCTCGTGGTAACAAACTTTACTGTCACATGGAAACTATCCCAGGGCACATTTTGTAAAGGAAGCACAACTCTGGTTCTAGCTAGCAGGGATAACACTGTTACAGATGCAAGGAACTCCTTAGAAAAGAGAACATAATCACAAGAAGGAGTTGTTCTATTTACACATCCATGCTTCCTTGTTGTGCATGTGAATATTTCTGGATTAATATTTTGTGACAGATCTATTTAATTAGAATCTTCTTTAGCACCTCTCATCATATTTCAAACAGTTAATTCCTCAAAACCAGTGGAAACTAAGCAAGTTATTAGCCCATACAGATAGGTAAGACAGACACAGAGTGTACATCTATACTGAGATGAAAAACCTGCAGCATGGAGTCTCAGGTCTACATTACAATTAAAAACACATGGCTGGCCCGTGCGGGATCACAAGGCTCTGGTTGTAGGATTGTTTAATTGTGATCCAGATGTTCAGGCTCGGGCTGCAGATGGGGTGCTAGGACTCTGCAAGGTGGGAGGGTCCCATTGCAGGGGCTGCAGCCCAGTCTGAGCCCGAACATCTGCACTACAATTAAATAGCCCCACAGCCCAAGCCAGCTAGCACAGGCCAGCCGCAGGGTTTTTAATTGCAGTGTAGACATACTCTGAGAGCCTGGGTCAGCTGACTCAGGTTCAGGGGGCTCCAGCTGTGGGGCTAAAAATAGCAGTATAGACATTAAGTCTCAGGCTGGAGCCCAGGCTGAGAGACCCACCCTCTCATGGGGTCTCTCAGCCTGGGCTCCAGCCTGACCCCAAACATGTACATTGCAATTTACAGCCCAGCAGCCCAAACCCTGTGAGCCTGACTCGGCTGACCCGGGCCAGCTGCAACCCTGCTACTGGTCTTTTATTGCAGTGGAGACTAGGGTGACCAGATAGCAAATATAAAAAATCGGGACAGTGGGTGGGCGGTAATAGGTGCCTATATAAGAAAAAGCCTCCAAAATCGGGACTGTCCCTATAAAATAGGGACATCTGGTCACCCTAGTGGAGACATATCCAAAGGGATTAGGTGTCTTGTCCAAGATCATACAGTGAGTCAGTATCAGACCTGGGATAAGTGTTCACAAGTCCCTCTACCTACCCATCGTACCTCAGAGACGGTGTGGGACTAGGAGCCAGGATTCTTGGATACTAACCCCAGCTGTACAACTGAATCACTAGGTGACCCTGGGCAAGGTATTCAACCTTTCTGCGCCTCAGTTCCTGAGCTGTGAAAGGAAAGTGTTGATGCTGACTCCTGCCCAGGATGTGTTGAAGTTAATGCACACAAAGCATTTTGAAAGGATAAAGCATTATAGAAATGCCTACTAATATACCACTGCCTCAGCTCAGCCACCTCCTACGCCCTGTGCAATGCTCCCACCTCTCTGAACCCCAGCCTATTCCCAGAGGCACAGGGAGCGGATTCTGGTGTTACAGAATGGTGAAAGGTCACAGAACAAGAGTGTGCCACACACCCACCCCCTCTCGACTCTATAGGTGGGGGAGGTGCCCACAGGTATCCCACAGACCAGGAGAACTTACTGGGTGTGGCAAGAGGGACTGCTCTCTCCTGGCCCCTTTCCAGCCGTCTTTGCCGCCAATGATCCCAGCTCCCTATTGCTCTTTGCAACCCCTACCTTCCATTTTCTGCTACCCCTCCCCACTTCTTTCTCTATGACACCCCCCCCTCCAGCCTGGCCACCCAGTATCCTCTCCCCCCATTCACCTTCAGCTCCAACTTCTGCCCCTCTCCCTGTGCCCCCAAGGCCTAGCCTGTATCCCCCATGCCCTGGCCCATACTCCTCTCCCTGTGTCCCTGTGCCCTGACCCATAACTCTCTCCCTATGACCCCGTGCCCTAGCCTCCATCCCATGGGCCCCTCTCCCTGTGCCCCCACAACCTGGCCTGTATGCCCCATACCCCTCTCCTTGTGCCCCAAAACCAGGCCCGTATGCCCTGGGTCCCTCTCCCTGGGCCCCCATGGCCTGGCCTGTGTCCTAGTCCCAGCGCCCCGCTTCCTGCACCCCCTTTTCCCAGCCTACGCCCCCGGGCCCTTCCCCCGATCGCCCGGGCCCTGCCCAGCCTCACCGCACTCGGCTCACGTCCCCCTTCTTGCAGCTGGTGAACAGGTCGCTGGTGTCCATGTCCGGGGCGAGGGGCGGCGGCGGCGCCGCATTGGCTCTGCCTGCGCGGCCGGGCCGGGGCCGGGGACTGGACGGGCCGGGGCAGGCGAGCGGCGGCGGATGTAAACACTGCGGCGGGCGGAGACGCGCTGACACCGCGAAGCCCGGCCCCGCTCCCCGCCCCCGTCCCGCCCCGGCGCTCGGGAGGAGCGAGGAGCCCGAGGACCAACCCCTCGTCCCGAGGCGGGCGGTTCCAGAACGAAGGCGGCGGGGGGGCACCGGAGCTGCTCTAGAACATAGCCGCGGGGGGCCCTCCCGTTTGTTCTAGACCGTGCGGGGGCTGCAGCGAGCTCTAGAATGGGGTGGGGGCGTTCTGCTCCATCTAGTGCCCCATGGGAGAGGGCATTGCTCTGGAACGTTTTATGTGGTACTGGATCTAACACGCCATAGCCTGCGTGGCTTCAGGCCGCTGCCGCTGTAAAGAACCACAAATGTTCTGGAAAATGGGGGCTTGGGTGGGTCTGCTCTAGTCCATGACGTGGTGTCTAGAACATGCTCTAGATTAGAACACTGAGCATCTGGGCTCTACTCGACCTCCACACAGTTGTCTGCTCAGTGGTCTGGAATATGCCACACAGGCACGCCAGGCACCATTCTAGATAGGGGTTCTGTGTAAATGGTCAGGAACATGATGTTCCCAAAAGGCTCAATACAGTTTTCTCATGTGCTGTGCTCCTACAAGGCATATAGCTGCAGTCTATATAAACCACAGCTATCCTGCTTCATTCGAAGTTGATCTTTCAGTACTCGAGATCTGACTTTGCTTGTGCTCTCTTTAACTGTACCAGTATAGTTAAAGCAGTACAACTCCCCTTAGTGTGGACAAAGTTATGTCAGTGTAAAAGTGCTTATGTGGGTTTTACTTATTCCAGTATGGGAAGGGGAATAAATTAACCCAGGAGTCTGCCTACACTACAGAGAATACACTGGCATAGCTAGCTTCCCAGAGCTATGCCAGAATAATCCTGTAGTGTAGACGCAGCCTACGAAGACAGAAGGGGTGGGTTTTTCCTTAAGTGTAGGAACACTATCTCCCCGAACTACTGTAACTACATCAACGGAAGCATTCTTCCATCAACATAGCTATATCTACACTGGGGGTTAGATCAACATAGCTTCAGCACTAGGGGTGTGCGTATTTTTCACACCCCTTACTGGCATTGCTATGTCAACCTAACTTGTAAGTGTAGACTAGGCCCCAGTATAAGCACATTTATATTGGTGTAACTGTGTCCATGCTAGAGGTTGTGCTGGTGCAACTATTACTCCTGTTGGAATTCTGCGCCACTGCATGTGCACATAATTAATGAGCCGCACATATTTTTAATTTTTTTCCCCAGAAAAAAGCTTCTGGTGGAAGGTTGCTGATGTTCTACCTTATGCCCACCAGCAGGAGCTGTGGTGCTAGAACAGAGCAGCCTCCCCCCATCAGCTCCAGCAGAAAATAACTTTGGCTGGAAAGTTGCTGCAATGCTGCCTTTTGCCCAACAGAGGGTGCTGTGGTGATAGAACAGAGCAGCAGCTCTGGGCCAGCTAGGGAAGAGAAAGAGCCTGTAGTACCTTCTTTACAGTGCCTGTCAGGCCAGGTCAGGAGACAGGGGCTATGGGAAGACAGAGAGTGTGGGTCTGCTGCGGGGTCAGACAGGGGCTCCTAAGGGCTAGTGGGGGAAGAGAGACTGGGGCAGGGGCTGAATGGGCATGGAGGCACAGGGCCACAGGGGGAGGGAGGTGCAGGGCCACATGGTGATGGGGGATGGAGTGCAGGGCCACATAGGGACAGGGGGGTGGCTGAGTGGGGGCAGAGAGACACATGGGGACGGGGGGGTGCAGGGCTACATGGGGATGGGGGAACTGGGTGTCTGAGTGGGGTTGGAGGGACACATGGACAGGGGGTAAAGGACACATGGGAGCGCTGGGACACATGGGGATGGGGACAGGGACAGATGTGCCTGACTGAATGGGAGAGGCTGGGGTCAGCCGGGGTCTGCATGGGGGAAGCTCCCTAAAAGATCCACCCCGCCCTCCAAAAAAACATGTTCCATACTTTTCCCACCCATACCCAAAAACCCTCCAAATTCACACCCAGGCTCCTTCCCAGAAATTACTTCCTTCTACCTCAGCTCCTCCATTATCCCTGACTCCCCCAAGCATTTGCACTGCTTCTGAGGGGCACAGGAAATACAGTTCTGTATTGTAGTTTAAATACATTATTACTCAGAGTTCTGTATTAATATGACTAGTAAGAAATCTATTTGTCAAAAAACATTTCCTGAATCTTTTTTGTTGTCTGTATTGTTACAGACATACTTGCTGACAGGTATTTTGAAATAAATGACCAAAAATAATTTCAACTGGTGTGACTATATTGTGTTATTTTGACAAATAAAATATGCAGAATTTGAAAATATTGTGTGCAGAATTTTTAATTTTTTTGCACAGAATTCCCCCATGAGTAAACTACATTGGTTAAAAAAATCACACCCCTAGTTGGAAGCTATAGTGGCATAAAATATGTGCCTAGACCAGGTCTTAGTCTCCAGCTTAGCTTTCCCACCTCAGAGCATTTATAGGCTGGCCAGTCTCCCTACATTTTAATTAAAGTCTTTTAGTAAATTTCCTTAATGAACATACACTCATAGAGAAGGCAATTATAGAATCATAAAAATTAGAGACAGATAAGATCAAGGTAATTAGATACAACAGTGTGGGAGCCATATAAACCTGTAGATAGGTTGATCAGTTTATCCATCCCCTGGCCAGTACAGGATCATTCTCTACTGTATACTTTCTAGTGCTTTGTCCTGTCCCATTTTGATGGATCATCCACCACTTCCCCTGTAAAATGCTGTTAGATCTCATTAGTAGACATGTTTCATGATGGTCTATATTTTTCTTTGCTTATTTTCATTCCGTTACTCCTGGTTACAGCCTCTGGGCCTTTCTAAATTATTCCTTTAGCTCCTGGATGTTTTGAGCCTTCAGATACTTGCAGGTGGGTTTCTGTTGTGTTTTAGCCAAGCAATAAACATAACATACATGACATACATACATGTACAATATGTATGCACACAAAGATGTGACACACATGTTCGGATCCAGAATGATCTTCCCCTATGATTATAAACTGAAACTTTGGAAACCACAGAAGCAATGAAATTCTATGTTTTACAGTTTATGGCAGAAACTGAAAAATCCACTTGTCAGTGGTGAGTAGGAAACTTTCCTCGTTAAGTGGGATAGAATTTAAACTTTCATGTAAAAAAAAAGTATCTATCCCTTATGGTTTAAAACACTGGCTCTCAACCTTTCCAGACTACTGTACCCCTTTCAGGAGTCTAATTTGTCTTGCCTACCCCTAGGTTTCACCTCACTTAAAAACTATTTGCTTACAAAATCAGACCTAAAAATTAGGGCTGTCAAGCGATTAAAATAATTAATTGCGATTAATCGCACTGTTAATAATAGAATACCATTTATTTAAATATTTTTGGATGTTTTCTACATTTTCAAATATATCGATTTCAATTACAACACAGGATACAAAGTGTACCGTGTTCACTTTATATGTATCTTTTATTATAAATATTTTCACTGTAAAAACAAAAGAAATAGTATTTTTCAATTCACTTACTACAAGTACTGTAGTGCAATCTCTTTATCATGAAAGTTGAACTTACAAATGTAGAGTTATGTAAAATAAAAACCTGCATTCAAAAATAAAACAATGTAAAACTTTAGAGCCTACAAGCCTTTGTTCAGCCAATCGCTCAAACAAGTTAGTTTACATTTGCAGAAGATAATGCTGCCTGCTTCTTGTTTACAATGTCACTTGAAAGTGAGAACAGGTGTTTGCATGGCACTGTTGTAGCCAGCATAGCAAGATATTTACTTGACAGATGTGCTAAAGATTCATTTGTCCCTTCATACTTCAACCACTATTCCAGAAGACATGCCTTCAGGCTGATGATGGGTTCTGCTCGATAACGATCCAAAGCAGTGCAGACCAATGTATGTTCATTTTCATCATCTGAGTCAGATGCCACCAGCATAAGGTTAATTTTCTTTTTTGGTGGTTTGGGTTCTGTAATTTCCACATCAGAGTGCTGATCTTTTAAGACTTCTGAAAGCAAGCTCCACGCCTCATCCCTCTCAGATTTTGGAAAACACTTCAGATTCTTAAATTTTGGGTCAAGTGCTGCATCCATCTTTAGAAATTTCACATTGGTATCTTCTTTGCATTTTGTCAAATTTGCAGTGAAAGTGTACTTAAAACGACCAACATGTGCTGGGTCATCACTCGAGACTGCAATAACTTGAAATATATGGCAGAATGCAGGTAAAACAGAGCAGGAGACATACAATTCTCTCCCAAGGAGTTCAGTCACTAATTTAATTAACACATTTTTTTTAAATGAGCATCATCAGCATGGAGGCATGTCATCTGGAACGATGGCCAAAGCATGAAGAGGCATACGAATCTTTAGCGCATCTGCCAGGTAAATATCTTGCAACGCCAGCTACAACAGTGCCATGCAAACACCTGTTCTCACTTTCAGGTGACACTGTAATTAAGAAGTGGGGAGCAGTATCTCCCGTAAATGTAAAAAACTTCTTTCTCTTAGAAATTGGCTGAACAAGAAGTAGGACTGTGTGGACTTGTAGGCTCTAAAGTTTTACATTGTTTTGTTTGAGTGCAGTTATGTAATAAAAAAACCCTACATTTGTAAGTTGCACTTTCATGATAAAGAGATTGCACTACAGTACTTGTATGAGGTGAATTGAAAAATACAATTTATTTTATCATTTTCACAGTGCAAATATTTGTAATCAAAAATAATATTTGAAGTGAGCACTGTACACTTTGTATTCTGTGTTGTAATTGAAATTGATATATTTGAAAAAGAAAAACATCCAAAAATATTTAATAAATTTCAATTGATATTCTATTGTTTAACAGTATGATTAATCACAATTATTTTTTTAATTGTGATTAATATTTTTGTTAATCGTGTGAGTTAACTGCGATTAATTGACAGCCCTACTAAAAATACAAAAAATGTCACAGCACACTATTGCTGAAAAAATGCTTACTTTCTCATTTTTATCATATAATTATAAAATAAATCAATTGGAATATAAATATTGTACTTACATTTCAGTGTATAGTACATACAGCAGTATAAACAAGTCATTGTCTGTATGAAATTTTAGTTTGTACTGAATTCGCTAGGGCTTTTTTATATAGCCTGATGTAAAACTAGGCAAATATCTAAATGAGTTGATGTAGTCTCCACTGTGTATCCCCAGGAATACATGTATCCCTGGTTGAGAACCACTGCTTTGGAAGAAAATCTTTCAAATGAGACCACTAAATTCTGTTTTCCTGAGTCTGCACACAGGCAGCTTCAGTGTCTCTGCTCCTGCTCATAATTTTCCCAAGAATCATCAGTTTGATGTTAACACCTTTGTGGTGAGTTACAGTGCTCTGCTATTCAAACCAGTATGCAGCAAGGAAATTAATGAGAATCATGTTAATTTCTCTCTGCAACTGCTACTTTAGAAAGCCCTGAGCAGGAGCTGAAGCTATTCATGAGAGAGGATGACCCAAAATTAAAGGCTGAGGAAGAGTAGTGTCATATAGACTCTCTCTTTCTCTCTCACAGATACACACATTCTCTCTAAGGAATAG
Organism: Lepidochelys olivacea; assembly: GCF_965140295.1. Taxonomy (NCBI): domain Eukaryota; kingdom Metazoa; phylum Chordata; order Testudines; family Cheloniidae; genus Lepidochelys; species Lepidochelys olivacea. The sequence continues at coordinate 23,049,966 of NC_140417.1, read as the reverse complement.
CAGGCAGACAGCTAAAGGAACAACAGATTCCTTTAGCAGAGACACTCTGACACTGTACTTATTAGCAGCCAGGAGGCTGGAAGAGGGATAGTATAGTTATTCTTCCATCCCAGTAGATAGGAGGCTGGGAACACTGGTGGGGTTGAGAGAGCAGCACTTCCACCAAGTGGGGAGAGGAAGGCTTTATGTTTGTCAGCCACCTATGAGCTGGAGACCCATACTGGAGGTGCAGCGTACACCAACAGAAGTTTTTCTGTTGGTGTAGGAACACCGCTTCCTCCAGCAAAGCCAGCTGTGTTGATGGAAACCCTCTTTAGTCGACATAGCTTTGTCTACACTGGGGAGGGGGGGGGTCTGTTGGCACAGCTATGTTGGGCACAGAGTAGTGTGGTGGTTTGGGTTTTTTAACCCCTGGCTGATGTAGGGTCAATATAACTTTTCAGTGTAGACCAAGCCTAAGCTTTCTTCAGCCACGGCCGCAAACAAATACAAAGGGTGGCTTGCTGTAGCCAAGTCCACAGGAACAAGGAATTTGAGAACACTCACTGCTGTCTAAGCTAGAGGCTATTGGCCTAATTTTCAGTGGTGATGAGCACACACTGCTCCCACTGATGCAATGGGAGCTGAGGGTGCTCAGCACCTTTGAAAGTCAAGCCCATGAACCCCAACCCACTCCACAGGAAAAACTCTTGCTGCTGTATTGCCAGGAACTTTGTCTGTGGATGGGACAGATAGGTTATTGCCAGAGAGAACAAGCAGGAAAGGGTAAAAAGGATCCATTGTTGCTTTCAAAATAATCATTCTAATAACTTCTATAATAATATCCCTACATTTTATGCAGCATTGTGCATCCAGAGGGTTCTCAAGGCAATTTACAAACTATACATTGTAATGAATTGCTTGCTCACTACTGGATACCTTCCCCACACTCTACACCTAGACACATAGCCTATAGTTTTGACAAGTCTTAGCATGCATCTTGATCCATTTGGTTTCATCTCTAGCTTAAACAACACAGTGGCCACAGGTCCCATTCCAGACACCCCTGGGCTACATTTGGCTAGCGGCCTGTACTTTGACCACCCCAAATAGGATTTTACCCCACCAAACATACAGGCTGTAGCTCATTATGTTTCTGGATAGCCATTCTTCTTTCTTCCTTCCTACTTACCCATCACTCCAGTCAAGCACCAACTCACATCTTTTCTTCATGTATGCTGTTCACCACTAGAGACAGCTATTTTAAAAACCTTTATTTCCATGCAGATGCATCTCATTTATGGGTACGTGTCCTGTGGTGTACTGCAACATCTACTACTGTCTGTGCATATCAGCTCAGAATTCTGCACTGTGACCGCAAAGAACAATAGATCAACTCCCTGTTGTTGCTTTGCAGAGGTAAAGCAGGGGTGTGCTTACATAGCACGTGTCTCATTTCACCTCATACTGAACCCTCTGATCACAAGTGATCTCAACAGCTACAGAATATCAATAAGATGTGAGTCGTTATCAATTGAATGTGCTAATAAAAATCACAGGAAAAATGAGCATTCACAGTTAAGAGAAAACTGTCCTTTTTATTCATTTAACCTATAACTACCAGAAGCCACCAGATGTCAGTGTAACCCAATACGTGGCCGACGGGACTACAAAGAAACCTTACTGAATGCAAAGTAAGTTTTTCAACTGTCAGCCTATCCTCTGTCCACTTTGGTGCCCAACACTGAGGGTTTATGTTAAAAATAAAAGTGTGACAAAATTATATGAACAGAAAAGTTTCCATGATTTAAACAAATAATTAATAAAAAAAATATGTTTCTTTTCTTCCTTTAAACCTCCCTTTGCAGCATTAGAAACCCAGAACGCAAGAACCAGAGTAAAACTGACTAGGAACACATGGCCAAACCTGCACATGGATGTCAATAAGAGCTCTTTGCTCATGGAAGGATTGCAGGATCAGGCCCATGCAGTGTAACTGATGCATGAAGTTTCACCCTCCCAAGATCAGCCAAATGCAAATAGTAAATTAAGTGGGGAAGGCAGATTTTTAAAGAATTTCAGTTTTAATAGTAAAATGCTATTAGCCACAAGGCTTTTGGAGACAAGGTGGGATTACATAGCCAAGCCACACCTCCTCTGAGATGCTTCTGAAGCAAGTGATCTGGCCACTGTAACAGACATCCAAAGACCACTCTAGACTTGTGGTGAGCTCCTAAACCTCAGAAGGAAGAGCCAGGAACTCTTCCTTTTTGCCTCCTGAGATACAATCAGGGTGCTACCCTAACCATAAGGAACTGGAGTAGCAACCCACCAGAGCTTGGTAGCTGGCAGCATTCAGACCTAGAGCTGCTAATTAATAAGCCTTGATGACAAACCTTTAACAATTTAAAGTTTGGTGGGTCCCTGCCATCTCAACAAATGCTGGCTTATGTCACCGTTGGGCTTCAGTATTAGCTGATCAGCTCTCTGCTGTCTCTGTGAGAGGATATGAAACAAAAGTGGCAAAGCAGCCCAGCACTGAAGGAACAAGTGAGGGAAACCAACAAAGGAAAAATGTACTTTGTGTGGGTGTCCTAATCCATGTTTGATTTAATATGATTTTATTTTTTATAGTAGCTAATGAATATTAAACATATTTAATGAGGATCAGTAGCTATATTATTAACATTATACTGTGGTGCTGCCGAAAGGCCACCAGCAGGTTGGGCTCCATTGTGCTAGGTGCAGTATAAACACATAACTTAACTCAGTGTTTTATTTATTCACCATATAATGTCTTAGATTTTATATAGCATCTCTTCATCCTGAAGAACCTCAAAGTATTTTCAACATAGTGGTTCTTGATTCCACAGCACAGACTGATTATAGTCCTGCATTATTCAATTCAGCTGAGTTGGAAGTCAGTTTGTATTGAAGATGCTATGCAAAAATGAATCTGTATTAACAAGCTCATTTGTATCCTCACTTTCAGCACTCAGATATCAGTGATGAGCATCCTACAGACATAGATAGATAGATAGATTTGAATTACAAGTTAATTGCTAATCCTCATTAAATACATTTGGATTTTTTGTACAGTTATTCCCTTAAAGACCAAACTTTAATAGCATCTTGCCGCAGGCAGCCAGCCAGCCTGAAAATGGAAATATGCAAAACAGGGTGAAGAGGGGAATTTCTTACGTATTTATTTTGGACCCAGGTCCATGGAACAATGAGGAGAAAAAAGGGACAAAACACTTCAAACTTAAGAACAGTAATTTTGAGCATCATGATTTAGGCAGGGCTGGGAGCACAGTTATGCATATTCAAGTTCATTTTATCACATCCTCAGGGAGCTGGGGCCTTAAGGTTTGCCCAAGGCATGCCTGAGAAGCACTCCTATGGGCGCTTAGGCTTGATTCTGAGCTCCCACTGACTTTTATACTAGTTTAAATGCAATAACTTCAGCGGAGTTACTCCTGCTTTATACCGATGTGAATGAGAGTAGAATCTTCTCCCTTGAAACAGATCTGGTAAGGTCCAAATGGAAAGGGGAAGTTTTCAGTCTCTGGATCTTATTTTCCTTCATTAAGATGTCTCAGCTGCTCTGTATGTTCATCTCACAAGATCAACCACAACTGGAGGCCATGACCATGGAAAATGGGATAGGAGCCGAAAAGGCCTCCTGCTCTAAGATTTAGACAAGGGATCTTGTGCTGATGTAACCTCCCAAGCTGCCAGGAGGCAGGTAATTGTCCTTTTCAGGTGAATTCCCACCCCACACTGAAGTACCAGCGGAGGCTCTGCAGTGCAGCATTGAATTCTCTGCAATCATCCAGCCAAACCAGGCTAGGTTAAAGTGCTCAAACTTTTCAGTGCTTGTGTAACCGAAAAGGAATTGGGGAGGCGGGGGGGGGGGTAAATTAGGCAGGGATGAGAGCTCACAGGAAAATGATTTAATCTGAACAACATAGCAGCCCGTCCCATCAGAAGCTGAAGCAAGGGCACTAGAGAATATCTGATCTTCATACCTGCACAGAATGCAAACTCCCTGCCCAGGACATCACTTTGCTTCCCAGATCCAGAACAAAAACACAGATTTTCCTATTTCACCTGCTGGGACAGATTCTGATTCCAGCTCCAGGAGCCAGTGAGGTCAGGGTCTGGCCTGCCATCTCCCTGTTGGGCACCCAGTGTGAGTTGACTCCCCAGTGGCAGTCACTTGGTGTCCATCTTAGCCTCATCATTTTATTTCCCAAACCCAGCCATGCTCAGCCGCTACCGGAGAGCTAAGTAAGTGCATTTAAAAGTGATGAGAAAAGCATTGCTGCTACTGATAGCAAAAGACACATACACATACACACCCCAGCGCCCCACCCACCTCCCTCCACTCACAGTGACCCTTCTCGCTCCAGGATTCGGACGCAGCCGCAGGACCACGACAAGAAAGAGTCACTCTGTCCCAAGCCCTATAAGAGGTTCCTGAGAAGCTGCCTCTCACCTCACAGTCCTTAAGTCAAGATAGGATAGACATATATTTAAGCTGTTTCTCTTTTTAAAGGTGTGTGTCTTCCTCAAACACATCTGCGTCCTCACTTGCCCGCTTGGTGATCAGGACATCCCAGCCGTCGGGGCCGTTGATGGCACCCCCGCCATTCACACTGGTCTTCTTCTCTTGCATCTCCGACTGGCTGTCACTGGCTACGTCCAAGGTGGGGTTGTCATGGCAGCCGTTCTCCACGAAGCGCAGCTCCTCACCGTGTGACTGGAAGGGGGAGGGGGAAGAGGCAGGGTGGGACACAGAAACTGAGAAAAGCTCCCAATGCTGCAAAGGCGCAAGGCCAGGGCCAGATCTTGCTCCTGCTCAAGTCAATGGAGATTTTTGCCATTGTTTTCATGGGAACAGGACTGGGTGGAGTTTGTTCATGGCCCCATGTGAAGGTCAACTGGCCCTCGTGGTGGAAAGGAGGTGGCACATGCCAGGAGCCCAAAGGCTGCACCTATTCTATATAAAATGGAGCCACCTGAAGTCATAACTTTAATATCAAGGGGTAAATTATGGTGGATAACATTGTTCCCAGCATGCAATGCACACTGGCTGCTTGAACCAAGATGGAGCATGGCATGCTAGGATCTGCAGGCAGCACCTCCATATTAAAGATGGAGGTGACTGCACTGAAGAACTCTTTGAGCTGGATCTGGCCCACTGCAGGTGATGCTTCAAATGCTATTGGGTTAGTGCTCTCATATTGGATCTATCAGGGCCCGAATTCTAAACTGGACACGGCCATTGACCCACAGTGATCTGGCCCAGGTGCTTTGACCAAACTCATCTGGGAAGGTGGACAAGGAGAAGGAATATATCCCCTGCCCACCCAGCCACCCCACTCCTTCCATCCTGAGGGATAAGAGCCAAGTCCAGATGTCTTCCCGCACCCTCCATGTGCTCACCATGTTCTTCATCTTGGGCAGGCGCCTCTGCCAGCAATTGTAGATAAGCCCCATGATGATGATGATGGCACAGATGGAACCGATGATGACCAGCACCACAAAGAGTTTCCCATAGTCACTGCGGGTCTGGCTGGGCCGTGACTGGCAGCTTGTGGTGGTTGAGTAGTTCTGGATGCCAATCTAAAATTAACCGAAAAGAAAGGCCTGCTCAACAACTTGGGGGTTAGAGGAGCTGCAGTCACTGTCCTGTGCAGAATCCCAGAGCCCTGGCAGTGTGCACAGGCTCACTGTGACCAACAGGGACAAGAGCTAGACTGGTGGGATCCGCTGTGGGATTATGCTGCACAGTTGGAAGGAAGGAAGCACATGACTCAGTCTAATACTATCTACAAATCTTCCATGAGGCCACGGACTGACAGTGGGAAGAAACCAGACCACCAGGTGTTAACCCCTGCTCTGGGCTCACATAGGTGTGCAGAGTGTGGTAGCAAGGCAGGGACTGTGGCTCAAGTCCATTCAGAAGGAGGAAATACTCTAGAAACAGCTACCTGGAGGGCAAAGGGGAGGAAAGCCTTATGGGGGAGGCAGAACTACTCACTCAGCTGAGTGTAACCTTGGGTGTGGTGTTACATGTTTACGCACTAACCTACTGTTCCTTTTGCTCTGACTTGGGCTCACAGGAGTGCAGGAATAAAGTTCTGGATAAAAATCTCCTTCGATGGAAGACTGGCATTCTGTTCCTACACGAGTGACCCACTTGGGATACTGAATATTCAAGAGGCCAATCAGACCCACGGGGTAACTACACTGTAGCTGGGAGTGAGCCTCCCACCCTGGGCAGACGGACTTGTGCTAGCACCACTGGAGCTAGCATGCTAAAAATAGCAGTGTGGATGGTGTGGCTCAGGTGGAGACTTGTGCAAGCCCACCCGACTCTGCCTACCCGGGATGGGAGGCTTGCTCCCCACTGCAGTGTAGACATACCCATGGAGTGTTCACAGAAATGATCTTAGCGCATTAACAAACACTCACTTCAATCCACAACACCCCTGGGTGGCAGGTAAGGCCCCACTTTACAAGGGAGAAACCCAGGTTAAGGGTCTTGCCCACAGTCACAATGGCAGATCAGTGTCATAGTTGGGATTAGAACATAGGAGTTCCTGATTCCCTGTCCTATGCTCACTCCCCCAGGCTACATACTCCAGACAAGCATGATACCAAAACTTTAAAAAATAAAACAAAACCTTCCCTGCTAGAAACAGGATGTCAGCAAACAAAGCTGAACATTGCTGATTGGTCTCAGTGACTTGGCAGATTTCAAAAAGGTTATGTATCAATTCAATAGTATGTATGAAGAGTGTAAGAGAATATCCTCCCTCTTTCTTCCAAGCTTATGATTACACAAGGTCTCTGTGATAAAGAGTCTGTTTCATTACTGATACAGCTGGAGAATGAATTCCAGGTGCTGAGGTAGAACATAAGTTATGTAGGATCTCTGCAGATAGCTTTATTGTTCTCTCAAATAACAACAAGCAACGAGCCTTGAAGTCTCCTCCCATATTTTCCATGGAAAGGACAGTTCAGGGTGCTGGTACCTTATTCACACAATTTCAGCAATGCCCCTCGTAGGGCTTTTAGGACTTTCTCTGGTGTAAGCCAATCAATACCACACTGAGCACTTAATTTGCTTTGTCTAGGTGCTCTGGGTTGTTAGGTTAGGGCAGTGGTCCCCAACCTTTCTGTGGGAATAGCACATTCCTATTCCCACAAGAATGTGGAGGGCGCCACACACCTTGCCGCCAAAATGCCGCTGGGAAGCGGCAGCGTAAAGAAGCGTTGCCGCTGAAATGCCGCCAAGAAACGGCAAAGCTTCTCGGCGGCATTTCGGTGGCGCGGTGTCCTGCGGGCGCACACAACTGCCCCGGCGGGTGCCACTGCACCAGCGGGCACTGCGTTGCGGACCCCTGGGTTAGGGGAACACATGCATCTGCCAACACATTCTGGTCTGACTCTGCTCTCACTTACACTGGAGTAATTCCACTGAAGTCAATCTAGTTCCATCAGTGTAAGTGAGAACAGAATCAGGCTCTTAATGCCTTCAAGGCCAATGAGCTAAATGGGCAGACTCATAGGAAATAGACTAGTTTGCCTTCTTCCCTGCTCATCATCCAGGGCACCAAAGTTCTTAGGGGAATGTTTGGTGAGTAACAAGAGTCTGCTATGGAATTCGAATAGTGCCGTCAATGAGAGAAATGGAGTACTGAAGGCTGTGATGTCAGAGGGGACTGAAAAGCAAGCCTGAACACTGGGGGGAGTGAAGAATGCAAGACACAGCCTCCTCCATTCATCAGGTGTCCCTCTCTCTGGAGCAAATCTAAGGTTCAGCTCTGCAGCATGGTCCCCTTAATACAGGGAATATGATGACAGGCAAAAACAATTAAAAGATACTTCCCTAGGAAACAGAGGGCTGAGTAACCCTGGAGGGCACTCTGCCCAGTGCGGGAACTCACCTGGACTGTTCAGCAGAGGCTGAGCAACTACTGGCAAGAAGAGCTCTAACTGGCAATACGGTGAGCTGGACAGATCTCATCTTTTTATAAAAAACCGTACAGACAAAATCTGCAACCCATCCTGGCAGATGGTGGTGTGGGAAGCAGGGTAGGAGGGATTGGTTTATGCAGGATCCCTAAAGTGTGGACAGCAATTTCAAAGAAGCTTTCCAGAGACAACAGATGACCCCATAGCCAGTCACTCTTAATGGGAACTGACATCTGATCATTCTGCAGTCACCAGGGAGGGAAGAGGGGGTTCTGCCAATTTGCTTATGAAGGGTTCAGAGCCCCGTTAGACTGAAGCATGATCCCACTTTAATTGAACTGGCTGCCTTCAGCCTGTAGGTTAGGCAGACAGGTTCTTACCTCAGCTAAGCTCCTCTGAACATAACCCAGTGCCATCAGGACATCTTTCGTAGGGACAACACCTGGTGAGAAGAAGAGAACCAGATGGAAGTGGTCAGCCCTACATGCTCTGCTTTGGCTCACGCTTTCAGCATATCAGCATTCCCTGGGAATTCCAGGGCAGTATGTGGCACAGAAGGGGACAAACATTTTATTAGTTTACAAACTACTTTATGAGGTAAATGTTTGGCCAGGAATTCCAGGTGCATGCAAGTGCAACTGAAAGTGTGGAAAAACTGCAATCCAAAAGTCATGGGGCTAAGCACTGTGCTACTCATACATACCTCCACCAATGCATTTCAGCCCTGACTTGCAGCACTCGCTACTCCTGAGTGCCCACACAGCTCTGCCAATACAACTCTCTCCTGACCTGCAGCATCCTTAAGGACATGTGTTGTGCGCTGCAGGGATCCCTAGCAAGGCAGCCTACCAGGCATGACACAATTGACTGTCAGGAGGCATACTGCAACAACTTTGTTCCTGGCAGAAAGAAATCTGCAAAAGCCTCCCTGCTAGGGAGTCACTAACCATCACTGAGTGGCCCCCAAGTGGCTTCCTTCCCACATAGCTCACAGGATATTCTCCAAGCTGGCAAGCCAGAGAAGCATGACCTTTCAGTAGGATTTGGAGGCCAAAGAGTATTGCTCCCTCTCCAGGTGCCTCTCCAGTTTGGTCCAGCAACAGAGAGAGAACCTAACAAAAGCCTCATTCTTCACAGCAGAAAATGCTTCAGCCCTTGATGATTCCAGGGTTCCAAACTGGGCACAGAAGTCCATTTCTGATAGCTGCCCAGCCTGGCTGTGCTGCTAGCATTACACAGCCCAGCTTCTAATCCCCAAGGGGATCCCCTCCAATAGAAAGAAAGGTTTACTTTAGGGCCGCATGTGCTTACAAGAACCTTTTTAATGGTACATGGCATGGTCCACAGTGTTAGGAGAAATGCACTAATTTAAACAAGCACGTAGAACATACCTCTTAAATGTCAACATTATTTCCCAATAACTGTGGTGCACTTTATAACATTACTTCTTACTTGCTCTGTACGAAATAACACAGTTATAGGGCCTTCCCCATCGAGCCTATACCCTAAACAGACTGCAGAAGCAGTACAGAACAGTGACAGTCCCAGCTGATCAGAGTGTTCCCATTGGGATTGCTTTTCAATGGACATGAAATAGTTCTTCTAACCTCACTGGGTAGCATTGGCAGGCTCTGCAGATCTGAACAAAGAGCAGACGATCTCACGTGCTGCAGCAGAAGAGGGAGGGAGGCACAGAGGCAAGCATGGGAAAAAAATGCACAAAGATGAATGTGTGCAAGGATAAAAAGGGAGGGGGTGAAGCAGGAGGCACTGGAGGAGTGAAGGGAGGAGAAAGATGAGAGTAGAGCATTGCAGAGTCTTGAAGGTCAGGAGGAGAAGCTGGAATCTGATTTGACTGGCAAGAGGGAAAACCACCGCAGGACTGTACATGGGGGGGTGACATGGTGCGGGCGGGGAAAGAGGCTTATACTCTATGTACACACAGACAAGCCTGCAATCACCAGGTTTAGCTAACAGAGGCAGCATTGTATGGGATAGCAGGAGAGATAATGTCACTATAACCAGGAGAAAAATTGGCAGTTAAAGCCAGATACACCCCTTCCCAGTCCTACCACCACCACTCAGCTTTTCTACCAACACTTACCCTGCTCCCCTGCCAAGGTCATTAGCAGGTGCTTGTCATTCTCATTGGGTTTGCTCAGAGAGATCAGCCACTGGGCCTGTAGTCCATCTGCCTGCCTGGAGAAGGCATCCTCTACCAGAGACAGCAGCTGGGGACCCTTCTCCAGCCGAAACTCCTCCTGCAACAAGGAACATTTGAAAGCATCTTACCCTCCTTCATGGCAAAGATGAACCAGTGGAGTAGAAATACAGGGACAAATGCAGACTTGGTGTAAGTGAGTGCAATGCCACTGACTTCAATGGAGTTATACCTGTCTACAGCAGGGCTGAATGGGGCTGTTGGTGGGATTATCTTGTGTGTGGTGGCAAGGGAACAGTACAGGCTCAAGGGATGGTTTAAATTTATGTGTTAATTAAGTGAATTTAGCACTCCTGAAAGCAGCTGGCAGTAACCACAATGCAAACCATCAATGTGCTTGTTCCACATCCAGATCTGCAGAGGCTCTTCAATCAAGAATCACAGCGTCTCCTTTCAGTCCAGTACTGGCCCACACAGCTGTGCTGAAGCACCTCAGTCCTAACTTGTATCCTCACCCTGGGTTTCTCTTTTTAGCATCCTTCAGCCTCAACTGAGCCCCTCCCTGCAGCAGGCAGGGATCCCAGAATCACTCCTGTGTGCAGAGCTGTTTTCTTAGCCTCAAGTAAAATTGTTTCAGAAGACAAGAAAAAATGCCAGATCTGAAGGGAAGGCCTCAACTCTCGCAGCACCCGGCACCGGGTCAGGGGGGGCCCAGCTCTGGCTGACATGTGCCATTGCCTGGCAGCTCCTCTGCCACTTTCCCACTCCTGTGTTTCTATTCTTGTCTGCAGTTGCCATGCCAACCCAAAGGCCACCCGGATGATTAATAAAAGCTGGCGCTCCTGGTTGCCATGGCAATCCTAAGTGCTCAGGGCAGGCACAGGCCTGAGCAGTGAATGGCCTAATTGGAAAAGACACCTAGGACTCAGGCCTGAATCACAAGAGCCCATGAGTGCCATGTCTCACCAGGCGAGGGCTCTGGATTTCAGCTGAGGGAGCATATGCAGCCACTCAGGAGAGGCATGGGAAGAGGGCACGGGTAGGAAACTGCTCCACAACTTCACCGCGGGGGCCGCCTGCTCAGAACCACGCACAGGGGCCATGCAGCCAGCATTGCCCTAGTGGCCAGCTCTCCACATTGTGACGCAACCACCACCTATGGCTCAGCAGGGGCCTGGGGATCCTGAAAGGAGGGGTAGCACGCTCAGCCTGAGAAGAATGGGGGGGGGGGGAAGAATATTTGAAGTAACAGAAGCAAATGAGACAGAAGAGGCCCCAACAGCTCCAGCAGTTCTCCTTGGCTGAAAAGACGGCGGCCATGACATAGTTTTAATCCGGCAAAAGGATAACTCGCAGTGCTAGAGAGACTTCAGGCTCAAATTGCCTGTGAATGGAGGCAGGGCCCTGAATGGACATGCATTATTGTTAGGTCCAATTCTAACAGACATCTATGAGAGTTTTGCCCAAATAGGAACTGGGCACTTAGAACCCATTAGAAAGATAAAGGGACCCAGCCAATTTGGGTCTACAATGGAGATCTTGGTAAAAGCGTGTTTGTGGTAAGGGGTACAGAATCCTAGGGCCCTATCTTGCAAGGTGCTGAGAGGTGCCCGTTGACGCTCAGCACATCATAACATCGGGCCCTTAAAACAAACAGAAATATCTGCATGATTTTTTCTAAACTAATTTAAATAAATCAATAAATCACTTAAAAATGCAAATACTATCTCCTGCCGCACTGAAAACCCACACAAAACCCAGAATGCGTCTAGTGTACAGGAGCCAGAAAGCAAAACTGATACACTCAGTGGAAGCCAACCTGTCTACTTGCACTGTCCAATCTAAATGAAGTTCAACAGACAGTAAACAAACTGCATCAACTGTGATGGCGGGGGAAGAGGGAGTTTGACGTAAACAACAAAAATCCTTTCAGTTTCAATCATATAAAACAATAATACAACACAGGGAAGGGAAACATTTGTGTTAAATATTTAAGTTGACAGGTGTCCCTTTGAATAAGGTTGAGGACAGCATAAACCACTTATTGGGAATATTTGTTTTGAAACTTGAAGTCAAGTAGAAAAACAGTCCAGTCCTGCCTGCCCAAGAGCAGCATCTATATTTGGCAGGGAATAGCCAAGGATTACACCTCCAGTCCCCTGCACTTTTGCTTTCACTTTTCATCTCCTTCCAATGGTTAAATCTCAATGATTGCAAATGGCAACAGAAAGAGATGAGAGCTATTACATACAGCAAAATTGCACTTGTGTAGTACACGGATGAAATGGGAGAGAGAGGGATGATGACTGAGGTGGATAGGAAATGAACCATCACAAGCTTATTTTTAAGTGCTGATGTTCTGAACTGTAAATGTTAGTTGTGACAGAAGCACTTAAAATGGTATGAAGGACAAACAGTTCTCTGTTTGAAGGGGCCATGCTAATGTCAGGAGGCTTACTGAAAGGAACATATTTCTTATACCCCTTTAGAAAACTATCATTCATTCTATATATTTACTGTTTCTGAAACAAATTCTGCAGGGGTGTCATTTTCTCTTTTTTAAAAAGACCCATGTGCATAGATCAGTGCTCAAAAGCAATCCTGCAAGAACAAAAAAAACCACGCTCAGTCCTGTGCAGGGACCTATGACAAAAAAAAACAGATACACAAAGAGGAGAAAATATTTAATCAGAGAAACATTCCGTTTCAAATTTCTAAAGTAATCATGTATTTTAAAAATCAGTTTAAAAATCACAAAGGACAACCTGACCCTGTCCCCTTGATAACTGGTCTTCAAGGGTTTGATAAATGGCCCGTGGGAGGTTCCAAAGGTGAATGGGCCCTTTTACCAGAGATACAGGAGGGACTTTGGGTTCATCAATTAACTGCAGCTTTCAGGGGTTGATGGGTGAGTATTGGATTAGCAGAGCACTTCTGGTTAACAGACACTAGAAAGCAAACAAGATAAGGGGGAGGCAGGGGGACAAGAGGAAAGGCACTTAAAGATTTAGTGACAGCATGAACCATTTACTCTGGAAACAATGAGTCTTTATTTGCAGAATCATCAGAGAAACGTGAGCAGAGACATCATACTCCAAAAGTGAGGAGAGGAAAAAAGTCTGGGTCTTGGGATCAGACCGCAATCTTGCCACATCACTGCATGACTAGGGAATGCAGTGTTACCTCAGGTACTGTCCTGCAGCTGAGATGGAAAACAAAAAGGCTCCTTCCCATCTGGTGGAACATCCAGGTGGAAATTAAAGATCCCAAACCTGGTATTTAGGCAGTGTTCCTACCTGCAGTAAAATCGGTTCTGACCTTTCAAGCTGAATTGGAGCTATTGCTAAGCTAAGAACAGATGCTGTGCTTGCTTCCCCAGTGACTGCACTGTGAGCATAGAACTCAGTACTGCATACTGGTTTAGAAGGTATGAGTGTGAAAGAGAAATATGACCTAGTAGTTTGAACACTGGACTTCTACCCAGCAATTACTATGGTCTAAGTCCAGATCTGACACTGGTCAAAACACTTTCGCTGTCAACTCTTTTCCCATCTGTAAAATGGGAATAATACTAACCGTCTTCCCATGGGGGTTGTGACCATTAGCATTTGAAAAAGTCTGGAAAATGAAAATGCAGACCACGGGCTAAATATTATAAACCCAATCTCTATCCTTCTGAATGGATGGGCTTGTGGCTAAAAGCACAGGATTGCGAATCTTAGATCTACTCCCAGCTCTGCCACTGGCTCACTGTGTGTCCTGAAGCAAGTCACTTCACTGCTCTGTGCCTTAGTTTCCCCAGCTGTAAAACTGAGATAATGCTTATCAACAACACTGGGCTGTGGAGAGGCTTAATTCAATTAATAAAAGGAACACCGTCAATTTAAAACATCACATTTCTCTCTGAAACTATTATATCAAATCTAGTTACAATGAACATTCAAGATCACTAAAACTGAAATACCGCAAAAAGCTAATTTCAGATTTATACTGATGGTACACAAAATGTTATTGAATGGACATATCACTGTTCTCTTATTTAGCCAGTTAGCAAAAGAGAAACTGACTCACTGAAGAGACCCATCTAAATAGCAGAAAATAATCTATAAAATGTAAGGAATACTTGTATTTTAATTTCAGGCACTCCTTAGTACTTAAAGGGGGCACTCTACTGGAAATTGGATTTAAAAAACCAGTCAATTAAAAAAAATTCAGTTTTAAAGTGTCCCATGAATTTCTGAAAAGTAAAGTGCTTTGAGATCCTCCAATGGAAAGTGTGCTGAACATGTATCAAGTATCATAACCCATGGAGGATGGCCTCAGTCAAGGCTCCCACTCTCCCTACACAAATTTCTAGTTATGTTGACTGAGAGACAAGAGGGACAAGTGAAGGCTACAAATGCAGAACTTGTAGACACCTTTTTAAAAGCCCATTGAAGATCATTCTATGAAAAACTGGGTTTATACCTAAACCTAGGATCATCTTGATTCCACTATCTTGCCTGCTAACCCAGAAAAAGAAGAGGATGGCAAATGCACACAGAGATGCATGCAACACACAAGAGCTGCAGTTTCTTGACAGCAGTGCTGATGCTAGGATTTGTGCTGGCCCTAGAAAATGTCCTGTGAATCCTACGATAAGTCACACTAACAAATATTTTGCTGCCCTGTATAGCAGAGCCAGCCCCCACGTTAGTATTCTAGCTATTTCCCATTTACTCTCATTCTATTCAAGTCTCTTGTGTTTGACTTACGCAGTCGATGTTATCAGACATGTTCAGAATGATGTAGTTTTTCCCTGCCAGGTTACTCCAGTCCTTGCAGATCACCTGAAAAGACAAGATACATACAGCTGGGTTTGGAAGGAGAATGCAGTTTCCTGCAAAAGGCACAAGAAGCTTAAGCACAGCGACTGAGGGGCTGTATTGTACTCTGAGAGCGGGGATTTGAACTCTTGGGAAAGTTCTGGAGGAACTGCATATTCTCCAATATGGAGGGGATTCTCCAAAGACAGGATACTGGAGGACATGTCCCATTCTTCAGGCTGTGACATACATGCATAGAAAAAAATGTCTTCTTTTTCATTTGAGTGCTAGTGGATTTCGGTACCCTGTTAATCCACAGAGCAGGGACAATACGATCAGTGGCCGGGTAAGCTCCCTACAGGCTGCCATGCCCATCAGCCTTGCTGTCTTGAGGCTATCTAATGGTGTATTCAGTCCTTGGCTCCCTTACTGAGAATAAGAATGGAGGAGGGGACAGGCAATTAGAGCTCACTGCCAGACTTATTTGTGTGATATGGACACCTGTTTACTACGTTATATCTTCCAAATGGAGCTAGACACTCTGGTAGCCGGATCCGCTGTTTAGGTGCCCTGCATATTATCACAACAGAGACTCCATCCAAAGCAGCTCTGCAGGCAGGCCAAAATGGAGCCCTTCTCCTCAGCTGAACTACTAGCAGCTGCCTATTGTTTCAAAACGAGACTTAAAGTGCAGTTCAACAGCCATCCGATGCTGATGACTTGGTCACCTCCCTCACTACCAGCCTGCGTGGCCCTGAAATTGGCTGAGCTAGTGGTGAAAAGCTCTGGATCTCTTTCTCCATTCCTTACACCATCCAGCCCTTACAGAAAATTTTTGCAACACAGGAGAAGCCTCAACAGATCTCAAAGCAGGTGCCACTGCACAGCTACCCTGCAACTCCACAACCACCTGCAATCTTACTGTACTGCTACCTTGTAACCTCCACCCCCATCTATCTTGGCACTTAGGTGGCCTCTATTACCATAGCATCTGTGCACCTCACAATCCTATCCTCACAGCCCTGCTCTATGTGTCCTGCATCTGTCCGGACACCAACAGTTGCAGCACGGGTAGCGATGCAGGTACTGGTGGCGTAGGCACCTCCCAGAGGTGTTTGGGGCTATTCATGCACTTACATTTCCAATAATGCAACCTAAAGAAATAGAGCTGGACTTGAAAGGAGCTAGCTTTTAACACTTTCACTGCTGTTTTCTGCCCAAAGGTCACATTGGTTAGATACACACAGACAGCAGGGTAGAAGCAAAACGGTGTGGGCAGGTTTCTTGGTGCATTGACCCGCACACACACCCAGTACCTGAGGTGTCTCCACAATGTGCCATGAAAGAGGGAACAATCCCCTACAACCTTTAGTGGGGTCATGGGAAAAATCCCAGCAACTATTTCCACCAGCCTGGCAATGGGGAATTTGAAAGCAGGGATAGGTAAGTATAAGTTAATATCCACACAGCACTAGGAGAGGAAGGGTTAATACCCAAACATATTCCATAATGAGTCCCCCTCCCTCCCACCATGGGATACCTGTGCCGAGTTCCAGGGCAGTCCTGTTGACAGCACAGCCAGGTGGGCGTCCCCGGTCTGTGGCACAAAGCTCCGCCCTGCTGCCATGGTCTCGGTAGCCGGCTTCATGCCATTCCGAGAAGGGGTTGCAGCTGGCTCATCAGATCCATCCAAGGAAGCCGCTGAGGAGCTGGCATTTGGGGGGCCACCACCACTACCAGAAACAATCTTGGGATCTTGGGGGCTGCCTGTTACCTCAGGAACTTCCTCTGTTTGCTCCATTCCAGTTAGCACTGTGGGCCCCACTTGCTCCCCTCCCTCTCCTACTGTGGGCTCAATGAGCTCCTCTCTCACTGGGAGCTCTGTGGGCGCCACTCCAGCTCCCACCAGGGTCTGTGTGGACTCTGCTGTTGCCATGGTCCCTGCTAGCTCCACTCCAGCTACCACTGTAGCCCCGATATTTCCTGAAGTCACCTCGATGGCATGCTCTGCGACACCTTGGGATCCTGCAGTGGTGACCGACAGGATGGAGGACACAGGCAGCAGACTCAGCCCCATGCTGCTCCCTAGGTCAAAGCCCGAAGAAGTGTGCTCAGGAACAGAGGCCTCCTCTTGCCTTTCTACAGCTGCCTCAGTCACAATGCCCAGTCTGCTGGAGGCTGTGGAGATCAGGAGGGAGAACAAGGAGTCCTCCTGGCCAGCCGCTTCTGAAGACATGTCCTTTGGCCAGCGAGTCTGGCTGCTCTGTTGCCCTCCCTTAGACTTGTTTATGGGGAGCAGCCCTTCCTCTTCCTCCAGAGCACCGGAGAAAGGCGTATGTGGGTCAGGCTCCATGGAATCCGATGACAGCTGAAGGGGGGCAGTTTCCCAGTTGTCTTTAACCTGCGTCCTGTTTCCGTTGGGCAGGGCCTTATGAGAGGTGATTGGAAAACTGTAGTCTAAAACAAATCCAAGACACTTCAGTTAGGAGTCTATCACGAATGATCATGAACACTGAAAGACTGGGGGATGAAAGCAGGGAGGAGGGAACGAGCCCAGGGTCTATCTATTTAGGGACACAGATGACGGAGGTCGGAGGCCCTGTGAGAGTGTCCTGGTGTTTGCCACCAAAGAGAGAAATGGGTTCATTTAATAGAGTTAAGTTCATATGTTAGTGAGAAGAATGTGATTGGCAGATGCAGCTTGGGCAACAGCAGTGCAAGCTTCCTATGCATTCATGACCCCGGCCTGGAGGAACCCTTCGAGGGACGACAGAGGGGTTCAGACTTCACAGCCCCTTCTGTACCAGGCCTCTCCGCTGAGCCTGCCAACCCAGGGGCCAATCAGTGCCAGTTCTGTTGGCGGTGTTCATGAGGTGGGTTTGCATGCACTAGGAACTAGGCTGAGATCCTGCAATTCATTTAATATGGGGGCCCTCAAACAGATACCAGACTGTACCGCCATTTAGCCACTACCAAACTAAGGTGGAAATTATAGAGATTTAGGGGGAAAGGAACAACAAAATGATAGGCCTGATTCCGCTCTCAGTTACACACAGGTAACGCCACTGAAATCTGGATTGACTTGGATGTCACTGAGAGCAGACTCTGGGTCAGGAAAGCACCTCAGAGCATAAAATCACCTCACAGATGGTTCCTGGGTTCCCAAACCACCAGGTTATTGAAGAAGCTGTTTAGCCATAGGGAATAAAGGACAGAGACAGGGACTGAGCTAAAGCCACACATCCCCAACCGAAGGCTCACTAACTGCAGCATGGCGCTGTTCTGGTAGGCCAGCCTGTGTGGTGTTTTGAGGGGAATCCAGCAGGAAAATCAGGAATATCAGGGTGAGGGAGCACTTCGCCTCACAGCAGGAAAATCAGACCAGTCGGTGGCCCCTCTTGGAAGCCCAGCAAGGATCTATGAGATGTCTTGGACTGACACAGTAGCAGCAAGATCAGCTCCTGACAACTGACAGGCCACACCCTCCAGCCACACTCATCCCTGATGCCAATGGAGACCCACCTGGGATGAATCGATCTCTCCATCCTTATCAAGAAGCTGCCAATAACAATGCTGCTGAGTACTGGGCCCCCCTTCTGAATAAGCCCCATTTCCCCCACGCCTAGCGCGGTTCATGCTGGGAGCCAGAAAGCAGTCTCGCTGCGGCCAGAAAACACAGGCCCTCCCACCTCCTTGGGCTGTGGTTATTCTTCATAAATAAATAAGTGATTGTCTGACATCCCCAAGCCCGTGTTCTTGCCTGGCTGCCAAAGTGGATGCTTCATTAAGCACGGTGGGAGGCAGCCGTCTGGATGCCTTACAGTGTGCGTCCATGAGAGGAGCCTCCGAATGACAACCGTCCCCAAACCGCCATTTACTGCTGCTGCGTCTGGAGCTCAGTTCAGGGGGGAGAGTGTGTTGTCAGCAAGAGTCGCTTGGATACTCCATAGCAGGTAAAGCTCTCTGTGATGCCCAAGCAACTCATCAGTCTCACCCCCCATACTCCCAAAGCAGGAAGCAAGTTGATCCTTTCGCCCCTAACAGTGACCACAAAGGTGTCACAGACCAATTCCTTCCCTGGTGGTTGATTTATATGGATCTCCCACATCAGTAACTTTATATTAAAATCAGCCCCCAGCTCTCCCTAAGGCTCTTTATATGCCTGTGATGGCTCAGTGCCCACTCTCCCCACTCTCCCTTTGGTGACAGGGAGCTGGTGACTTTCTCCTGATGACTTCCTTCAAAGTGAAACCAGATCCTGTCAGGCTCCTCCAGGGTGCTGTTAACTGGGCTCCCATGGGGCCTCTCCCACCTCTGGCCCCAAACGAGGCATCGGAATCTATTGTCACTTGGGCCACTGGAGCTCTTAGGCTCAATCCGAGCTCTGAAGGGCATATGACATAAATCCATGCTACTAGGCAAGTGCCTCTTCACTAGCAAACATGCTCTAAAACCCCTGAAACAGGATCAATAGTCTCAAGAGTTCCAAGGGCCAGAGGAGATGGTTGCTACCTGAAGGGCTCCCCACCACCGCTCTTTGGCTAGCAAAGAGGTGTATGCTCTGTCATCCAAGGTGGCTGCAAGAGCAGTGAGCTAATGTCCAGGCAAAGAGAAAACCTCTCTCTGGCTGCAGTCTGGAACCAGCCTTTCCAAGTGCCCTCATTTGAAGCTAATCGCCCTGTCGTCATCCGCCTGTCTGAAGATATGCAGCAGCCACTACCTCACTAGCCAGAGGCTGGTTAATGGCAGGAATGACCATAGGATTGAGGGCATTAGGTCAGGGAGGACTAGCGCACCTCACCAGGCTCTCAGGCTTCTGCTGCCATTGAAACACTTGGTATTTGCATTCTATACAGTAGCCCCATTGAGAACTGTGGGAATCTTGCCTGCACAGGTGCACTGTGGGTGAGGAGGGAAGGGCTGGCCTCCTCCTGAAGCGTAAGGCACTGGGCACAGTCAGAGATGGGACACTGGACTACGAAGACACACAGCAGGAAAGCAGACAGATTCCTTGCACAGGGTTGGGACTGGCCAAGTAGCAAGCAAGAGCACTACTCCCTAACAGCTGGAAACCCTCCTGGCACATCAGCCTCCCTTGAAACGCTTGCAACTGACCTTTTCTTAAACTATTAGAGCACCTGGGAATTAGCCAATTCCCTGAGGGTTAAAGCCCTCAAGTGATTGATTCAGCCTGCTTGCTCTCCTCTGAACAGAGAGCATTCAGGGTGAGTGAGCCTTCAGGGAAGCTGATGGATTGCAGCCTCCTGTCTTACCACTGAGATCAAAGCTGAGAGAGAACTGATCCTGCAACCTCCCAGCAGGCTCCTGTTTACAGGGCAGCCTACAACTGAAACCTGAGCTGCTTCTCTCCAGCAGTGAGTCAGTGAGATGGAAGCAGAGGCAGGAGTCCTCAGACTCAGTGCTAATCGATTTAACATTTCCACTGCCCACTAGCACCGCCTCCCTGCATGCTAAGCCCAGGGTCCTACTACATGTCTGGCCCAGCAAGAACCTGGCTCGGATTAAAACCTAAATGTCCCTAAAATCCTGCAAAGAACTCTGTTCTACCAGTTACTTTACAGATGAGGCCCACATGGCAAAATTCAGATCTGGCCTTGGATTGTCCCTAAATTCAGGGATTTTCAGATCTGGCAGGCACTGGTTTTGCCCATTATAAAGATATTTGCAGAATCCAGATCCCAATCGGGATGCAGACACCTCCAGAGTTCAGGGATCTGGAGTAATGGTTGAGCCTCTTTAGTTAGTGTACATCAAGACCTAGATCTTCAAAAGCAACTACTGATTTTAAGGTCCCCACCTGAATCACTTCAAAGGAGTCTGATTTTTTAGAGGGCAGGTGTCCAGCACCTTCTGAACATCAGGTCCCTGTAAGACACCTCAAGCTGAGCCCCCAAGATCACCTTTTCTTGTAGTCTGAGTCACAGAGCTTGGATGCAAAGAAACAGTCAGGTGATATCTTGTCCACCTCCCCAGTGTGCCGAGCAGCTAGACTGACCCTGCCCCCACCATAGTACTACTGAGATTTCTACAGTAACTGCATCCTGTCACCCTACATCATTGAATATGAAGTCCAGATTGACTCAAGTTACTTGCACTCACCCTGGCAAGGAGGTACTGGGTATTATGTTAACAGGATGGGTATTAGGTAGCTGGCTGCAATGCCAGATTCGTCAGGCTGGTTTATGAGTGCATCATATTTCAACAGGGAAGTGGAGACCTATTATGGAATAGAAGGATGCAAGAGAGAGGGGAAGAGAAGAGGTCAAAAGTGAGCAAGCTACAGCCTCATCATTAACCCCTTCACAGCTAGATCTTCATTCTACCGACCGTGCTGCTCTACTCTATGGGCATTCCACTGAAGTGGGTGGTAGATTAGATCATACCTGGGTACATACGGCCATGTTCAAAGGTGAGTTTTTCCTCGTGGAAGGATCTACTACATGTACCAGTAAAGAAGATTTAAGAGACAATAGAGCAGCACAAAAAGGCATGGGACCCCCAGCTGTATCCCAGAGGAGAATGGCACAAGAGGACAGCATGTGGAGAGGTCTGCAACTCCAGTTTGAGGATGCTAACATCTCCAGGTAGCAGGGCTTACCCAGTCTGGCTTGGGGCCCTGTTGCTGCCTCCATTTCACCTTCTTCCCCAGTTAATAAAGCTTCACACAGCAGGTGCTTTCTCAGTCACTCTCCCCTCTTAGGAGTTTGGTTTATTTTGCTGAAACTTTTTACTAGGGCAACATTACAATACAACGTTAACATACTGCACCGTACATCACTTGTTCAGGATCAGGTTAGTATTCAGAGAACCTGGCTAAAGATTCTGGCTTGCTGGCTGGGGAGCCCTGAGTACGCTAGAAAGGGTGACCCCATTTCCAAATACCTGTCCTCTTTTTGGCATTTCTCTTGTGTATGTACTTGGTGTGAATGCTTTTCCATTACAAGAAAGGAGTCTGGCTTATTACCAAAATTCAAAACACAAGTTTTCTCTACCCCATTTTCCTAGCTGGCTCCCACCCTTGACAGAGGAATCTTCCCTGCTTAAGGGTCCCAGTTTTGATCATTGCTGAGGAACATCAAGTCTTTATACATGTGGTTGTGGTTCATTACAGTGGCATGTGGCACTTCAAAAAACCCTTTTTAATTTCCCACTTATTCCCTGTTTAACAGAGGCCATTCCTAGAGAGAGAAGATGCTGGGGTAACAGGAGAGAAGGGCTGGACACTGTATTACAATTATAAATTCCAACTAAACAACCAGTGAATTAAAGTCTCTCCCACCTCATTGCCCTTCTATTAAGAACCCCCTTTTTTCTGAGTGCATTAATGGCCCTCTGCCACAGCTAACCCCACGGCTTCCCTCCAGACCCATTGAAATGAGCCACCTCCCTTTCCAGACTGACAGCAAATCTACAGTTCTTAATCCCATCTTCAGCCAAGACATTAATGCAATGAAGCACCTGGTAAAGACCATATGTAAGAGGCTTAGCACTGAGCAGCCCCCTGCCTGCACTCAGCTCTGGGATGCCGCTTGTTTACATCCTGGTTTAACGTTAAGTGACCCTTCTCGGAACAGACTCTCGGCAGCCAGGGAGCACAGAGCTGTCCCTGAGCCGAAGCTTGGGTTGGCCCAACGTGAAGTCTTGGCAGGGGAGGAACAGATGGGGTAAGTGGAGGATTTTAGAGGCCTACACTACCCACCACTGGGAAAAAAATCAACAGGAAGGGCAGTGGGACTGATTCTGATTGAACCTAAGAAGAATAATATTGATTTGTGATCCAGGCAGACACACCAGGGATGGATATGGCCCAGTGCAACTCTACTGGTGTCAATAAAGTCAGGTTAGTGGGGTTACACCAGGGATGGAGCTGAAGCCATTTTTTTTTAAAGCAGACCCCATTCTTCTTTCTTTTAAGTTAGTTAGGAAACCCCATTGCTTGCCATGGAGATGCAATGCATTAGGAGGAAACAGGAGGGGATGGAGGTCATTTGGGGCCCTGCTGCAGGCACACGTCCCTGCAGGAGTCACTCAATCTAATTTTACTGCAAAGGATAAATGAAAAAGTCAAACTCAAATGACAATTTGAAAAACTTCTGGTTTCCTCATTAGCTTTGGGGATACCAGGTCACCTAGCATTAACCAGACCAATGGTGGTGACCAGGAGGCAGTTGAGGACAGCTGGGGAGGGAGGCCATGCCTCCAGGTCCTTTAGTCTGCAACATGCTGTCATAATTCAGAGCAACTGCGCCAACACTCCTCTCTATGGTCGAGCAAGGGCACCCACTCTAGGCTTCCAGCTTCTCTGCCATCACCTCTCTTGGGCAGAGACCTGCATCTCTCCCTCCTGATCACAGTTTTTCCAAGCAGCACAGTTCCCTGTGATACTGTGCGTTCCCCTGCAAGTCAGACTCCCTAAGCAGGCCTGCTTTGCTTTCTCCTCGGAGGCAATAAATTGCCCACATTTAGAAGGTACCACAAAGCCCTTTCTAAGCAAGCACATTTATTCATAAGGTAAAAGCATTACATATTAAAACAATAAAATAACCTACATGGATACTAATAAGCTTACCAGAGGTCACCCCCCAACTCCAAGATGGGCTCTAGGAGGTGGTCAGTCCCTCAAACCCCACCCAGGGGTTTTTCTGTGGTTACAAGTTCATAACACCTTTTGAACAGAACAAGAACACCCATGCATCTGTGAGTTACTTCTTCATACAGTTGGGTTCTTTGATCTTGGGACCCTGAGAACAGATGATGAGCAGACAATGGATTTCTCCCCAGGGTATAGCTTCAAAAGGTTGGGTCCAGAGGTAGGAATTTGCCTTCCTCTCCTCCCAAGTATGTCGTAGGAAACACACTCAAATAAAAGTTCATTCTTATCTGGCACATTGTTTAAAAGAGTCCTTTGAAGATCATAACACTTCCCAGGGTTTACACTAGTCTTGCCTCCACCCTTGAGACATTACACACAATCCCACAATAATATGGAAACATTTGCATTTTTAATACAATGAACTCATAAAACACTTAACCTTAGTTCAATCGGGTTTGTCCAGGACTTTACAGGAAATTGTCATATATGCACATGCCATGTGGAACACAGCACAGTTCATTCCCCTTCCCAGGCTTACAACAGGAGCTTGTGCCGAGAAGGAAAGGAGCAAATCAATGCTGTGTTACACACAGAGCTTTGCTGCTGACATCGAGAAGGGAGCTCCAACATTACAGGAGCACCTCCTCCCTCGTCTACTTTCCTGTATTGAGCACCAGCCCTGCCCTGACTCTTCCTCCACTGGTCCCTCCTTGTGTGTTAACATCTGCTCTCCTTAAGTAATCCACCCCAGTGGTGATCTGCCTCCAAGTCTCTGCTCTGGTCCTTGGTCAGCCCTGTAATGTGACTCTCACACACAGCACTGTCTTCTTCTTCCCTGGGCCAGGGTATCAGCTGCATTCAGAAACAAAGACAGAGAAAAATGCCAAGCACATCATCCTCGAGGGGGAGTTTTAAACTTCACAGGCCAGATCCTGTTCTCATTGAAGTCAGTGACCGAAGTGCCAATGACTTCAGGTCTTGGGTGTACTCATCCTCTGGCTGGGGTCCTATATGTTCTACTGCATATACATATCAGTCACCCTAATATCATAGGAAGACCCCAATGCTTCCCAAGACATTCAGAATCATTTATTCATGCCTTGGAGACAATTGACAGCCACCATTCCAGCAGGAAGAACTAGAAGATACTCATTCTGCATTTGGGAGAAGCAGAAAACCCTGGACTCAGTCTCCAAGCACCCTGCATTGAAATATTCCCCATTCCTTAGTGAGGCACCGGTATATTAGAAATTCCCTTTACTTTTTTCTGCACATCCTCTGTGGGGTTTTCAAACTAAGCCAGATAATTAGCGCTGGCTCCCCCACACACAAGAACAAGCAATGAAATACCTTCACACTGATCCATGACCCTGCACTAGCCCCCAGACACCCTCTGTGCTCCCCAGAATACCGGCCAACTCACTAAGCAAAGGCTAAAGGGGTGATGGCTTTGGTGCTGTGGTCTGAGACTCCAGCCACTACAGGGCTGCTGCCATGGTGTAAATCCTAAACCCCATCTCACGCACTGCCCAACAGGCAAGGACATGGATGTTGCTCCACTGTGCAGGAAGGCTGGATGCGGAGAAATCTTTCCCCCTCCTCCACCCCCCTGTGCTCTGCAGGCCATTTGCCTCAATGCAAATGGGTTTTGAATGGGAGGGGTTTTGAAAGCAGGGCAAGGCAGAGTTACGGGCACACCTAGTAGGTCCACACATACATAAATCTGCCAGTCAAAGCCTCCTGTGCAATTGCTGCACTCATAGCTGTACAGCAATTCATCTGCCGCTCCTTGTCCTAAGGAAAAAGCATTCCAACCCCCACCATGACCACCACAGAAACCCCTGTGCCAAGCCCCCTTACTCAGTATTTGACTCTACAAGATACATTAACTGATGGGCAAGGGATGTGCATATATAAAAGATACAGGAGGTGGCAATGAGCTAGTGTGGAGGACAGTGCATTTCAATGCACATTCATGGCAAGAGTTGGAGGAGGAGCATGGATAAAAATCCAAGACAGTATGAGACAAATCCTGAGGTCCTTACTCAGGCAGGGACCCACTGAAGCCAATGTAAATACATTGGGGTGTGGCATAAAGATTTTATCAGCAGGAGCGTGTTACCCAGGAGAGACAAAGCCACAAGCTGAGTAATGCCAGCCATCCCAAATGAGTACCAGGTGTTCTCTAAATGTCATGTGTTTGCCACAAAAAGCACACATATTTTAGGAAAGTTTGAGAACATTACAAAGAAATGTGTTGGGATTACATTTTGCATCCCTCCATCTGCAAAGCCACACAAAGGCTGAGCTGAGTCCAACTCTACAGACTTCAGAGGGAGAGGGAAAAAATGAACACAGCTTTGAAATCTCTAGAAATCTAGCCTCCATCAGACTGTGATTTTGAGGCCCAATACCTTTACACTTTACAGTGAAAGAAGCAAATGTTATGTGTCCTGTTACAAAGCTGGGAATCATTCCTTTCTAATGGTATCACTGACCCATTTCTAGTCTTGATTGATACTGGACCGCAGACCAGAACTGAATTTTCCCATCCTGGGCCTTACTCCACTGTAATTTTGGGAGGAAATGTTACATTTGGTGAATGAAAGAAACATTTCTCTGGCAGGTTGGTATAAAAAACAACAACAATCCATCACTCATGGGTTGGTATGTTAGAAGTAACATAATAAATGCAGTTGGTTACACAGTTCCATAGGGAATCACATGGCATTTCCATCACACATGTGGCATGTATATCACACACTTGTAGGCCAAGTGTGATTGGGGAAAGCTTCCCTGTTTAGGGATGCTATTACTATATCCTTTATTATCAAATGACACACACCTGGTTTCTAATTAAATTTTAAATAGAAATGAGCTCCCAAGCTGCTGAATAATTCAAGGAGTTGTATTAACTGAGGTTCTGAGATGTGAACTTCACAGAGCATTGGCTGGCAGAAGGCCAGCCCTCAGAAGTACTGCAGCTGTTTGGTGGTGAGTCGATAAGGACGTGTGTGTGTAAAGGAGAGCAAAGAGAGAGCATGTGAGAGACTCTGTGCGAGCGTGGGAAGAGGCAGGTGTGCTCTGAATGACGAGTGTGTGCATGGGATGAGGCTGGTTTTGGTGCTCTGTGTTTATTGCGGTTAATGTGCAAGTGTGATGAGAGGCTAAGATTCTTTGGCTAGATGTACAAGCCAATGGGAGCGTGAAGCTATTGTGTGTGCTTACACATGTGTGAAAGTGCTTCTGAATGACGACGAAGTGTGTTCTCTATACATGTGAGGCTGGGGGCTGAACATACAAGAGATGGGGGGAGTGTAAACTTTTGTGTACCTCACCATGAGCACAAGTGTGTGAGGAGCATCTGCATGATCCATGTGAGTGTCAGAGGGGGAGTGTGCATGTACAATGAGTGATGTGTAGGTATGCCTGTGACTCTGTGTGTGTGTGTCACCATGAGTGTGACTAGGATATGTACAGAACACAGTTAGTGAGCATGATGATTTCCAGTCCTGAGACAATGACAGCCGTGCCCCAAGACGCATACAGGCTAGTACAGTGCATGCAAGGGCATGAACATTTGTGCATCCTCGCAAAAATGTGTTGTACCCTTGTAAATTAGATTGCTGCTGCTGCTTGCTCAGCCCTCATCCCAGGTGGAGTGCAGGCCTTTCTAAGGTCAGAGGAATCAGTGCAAAGAGAAGACTAAAAGACTGCAGCTTTCTAATTCCGGACCTCAATCAAGCCAGGAAAGTGCCTACTGAGAAAGAGATGAAGACACAGGATGTGGCGGGGGGCAGAAGGGATCGGGCTGAAGGTCAGTCTCCTGCACTGTATTTAAACATGCCAAGCCTGGAATTTAGAGCAGAATCATGTGGGATAATCTCATAAGCTATAGGAAAGCCTGCAAAACACGCCCCTTCCCTATCCCGTCCCTCTCCCAGTGGGCGTCTCAAAAGTTAAGTCGTCTTCTGCTAAGGAGCTCAGGGAGATTGAGGAGGGGGTTAAAGCAAGAGCCCTATTTATATAGACAAACACGGGCAGGTTAGTTTCAACTTGATTTTTGTAATGTCAACATAGAGGAAGTTCAGCTTGGATGCAGCAGTGGGTTCCAGTGGGCCTGAAAGGAAGCGGGTGGCATGTATAGATTTATGTTCTCCAGGGGAGGCTCAGCCCAGGCAGAGCAGTGGGTTCCAGTGGGTCTTGTATGGGGGGAAGTGGGAGAGACTGTGTATATTACCTTCTCCAGAGGAAGTTCAGCTCAGATATGGCACCCAGTTACAGTGAGAGAGTCCTTACTTTTTGTCCCAGTTTTCTAGCTAGCCTGACAGGCTGCCCAAGTAAGTTGGTTGACTCACTTGACAGGACACAGCCAGCCAGATCCTATTGGCCATTCTCTGGCCAAACTACTACTGAAGTCAAGGCTTAGAATTGGGCCTAGTGAGTTCAGCTGGGACTCAAACCCAGGCCCTGCCTGGATTACTCAAGGCTTATGCTCAGAGGACTAGATTGCACTTAGTTTAGTTCACAGTAGCAAGGGAAAAGAGAGAAAGGTGATTGAAGGGAGAATAAGAGGACAGAGACAGAGAGGGGGAGGATGAGGCAAGCAAGAGACAGAGATAAAGGTGATTCTTTCCTTAGCTTGTGAATAATGATCCAGCCATACCTTGGTTTTTAATATTCACCCAGGCCCAGGGTTCCCTAGGGACACATCAGACACTGAAGTGAGATAACAGAGTTGATGTTTAATCCCAGCTCCTCTTAGCAAGAATTATGTCAGGGCAAGGGAACAGAGTCTCCCCCAGAGGAAAAAAGGAAAGAAAGGGATAAAAATAACCTACCTGTTGCTGGTCCCAGATCCAGGCTGGAATCGTTGAGATCTCCCCCGTCTTCCCAGAAGTACTGGGGGGGCTGTAGGATCTTGGACTCCTCATTCTCCTCACTGGCAAAGCCTGATCCCGCGGAGGCATGCAGGGCACTGAGAACAGGGTCAGGCTCCGTAGCTTCCAGGTTGCTTTGCTCACGGGAATCCAGTAGCTCCAGATGGGACATCATTGTAAACTCCACCAAGGAGGTTGAGGTGAGACCCTCGGTGGTGGGCTCCTCTGATGAAACAAGGCAGATGCACAAGGTCCCTACACAGTGACAGGGAGACCCATGTCAGAATAACAGAGTGAGAGACAGGAGTGGGAACTGATGAAATGAGACATACACGTTTTGAGTTGGCCACGGGTTCCATTGCTCCAGGCACAGCTGTACTGGGTCAGACCAACAAGACCATATAACCCAGTAACCTGCCTCCTGTCAAACCAGATCAGCCCATCTAGCTTCCTGCCGCGCTCTCTGAAATAACCCCCTACCCTCCTCAGGTTGAGGGCACTGTTAGCTTAGGACAAAAACAATCATGGCTGTTTAAGAAATATACACAAGAAGCTACACAGACACAACAAGTTCACCTCCAGACTCAGCTGGCGTAAAGCAGTGTCGTTCTGCTGAGGTCACTGGTGCCCCAGGCACTTACCCCAGCACAGCTCCATGGACTTCAAGGGAACTAGGCCGATCTACTCCTGCTGAGGATCTGGCCCCACTGAATTTATTAGACGCAATGTGGCTGGGGCCAAAGCTGCCTGATTGCAGTGGACCCGAAGAAGACTCTGTGTGGCTCAAAACCTTGTCTCTTTCACCAACAGACATTGGTCCAATAACAGATATTACCTCGCCCACCTTGTCTCTCCAATATCCTGGGACCAACATGGCTACAACTACACTGCATGATTACAGTGGCGACATTCAAAATTCTGAGCCCATAAGAAGGCTCGTGTTCTGGAAGATTGTGTGTTTGATTTTTCTATATTCGTTTTAAGTCAGATTTATGCTAAATGACAAATAAGCAGAGTAGAAGGGATAAAAATGCAATGCTGTTTGTCTTGGGCCAATGGATCCGAAGAGAGGCTGATGCAGCCATCAAGTTCAGAGCCCCATGTGGTGGTTGTCTGATAACCTAGATAGGCTGGAAACATAACAAGCTAGATTGCTTCTGCAGTCCCACCCATTTTCTAAATAATACCACCGTATGTTACATCCCTATAGGACCCTCTATCTCAAAGGGCTTCCCATGCTGCACACAGACAGCACCTCTGAAATGCACCACCTCTAGGGCAGACTGCATCAGCACTTTGCACAGCGGGAGGGATGGGGAGGTAACATTTTATCCAAAGGCTCCAACTTAGGCCAGGGCATCTTGGTGCATGCTACAGAGACTGACACTTAGTTTTAAGATCTTCCCTAAACTGCACAAAACTCAGTTATGTATGAGAAGGATGAATGGCTGAGTTGACCCAGCCAGCGTTGAACCTGTGGTTCTAGACCAGGGTGGGCAAACTTTTTGGCCCGAGGGCCACATTGGGGTTGCAAAACTGTATGGAGGGCCAGGTAGGAAAGGCTGTGCCTCCCCAAACAGCCTGGCCCCCACCCCCTATCCGCCCCCTCCCACTTCCCGACCCCTGACTGCCCCCCTCAGAACCTCTGACCCATCTAACCCCCCCTGCTCTTTGTCCCCTGACCACCCCATCCTGGGACCCCCACCCCCTATCCAACCCCCCCTGCTCCCTGACTGCCCCAACCCCTATCCACACCCCCGCCTCCTGACAGGCCCCAGGACTCCCACGCTTATCCAACCCCCCCCCGTTCCCCGTCCCCTGACCGCCCCCCCCGAACCTCTGCCCCATCCAACCACCCCCGCTCCCTGTCCCCTGATCACCCCCCCAGAACCTCCGCCCCCTGCTCCCTGTCCCCTGACTGTTCCCTGGAACCCCCTGCCCCAGCCCCCTTACCATGCCGCTCAGAGCAGCATGTCTGGCAGTCACGCCGCCCAGCCGGAGCCAGACGCGCTGGCGTGCTGCCCTGCAGGAGCACGCAGCCCCACCACCCAGAGTGCTCCCCGCGCGGCAGTGTAGCTGCGGGGGAGGGGGGACAGCCTCCCCGGCCGGGAGCTCAAGGACTGGGCAGGTCAGTCCCGCAGGCCGGATGTGGCCTACGGGCCGTAGTTTGTCAACCTCTGGTCTAGACATTACCGACCTGGGGCTTACCCTGCTAAGCCACCCTCTGGAGGGAACAGTTGCGTTAATGCACGTTCACATACTGCCCAGCCCCACCAAAGTGTGCCCTACTGCCTAAGCACAGAAGCATCTTCGTTCAGATATAAATCTGCAGTTCTGGAACCGTAACAATCCATTTGTCCTGAAGGGACTCGGTGTCAGTGGCATCTCCTAACCAGGCTAGGAAGCGCCCAGTACTCTGAATACGAGATAAATACCTTCATCACAACAGGTTAGAAAAGATACCAGTCATTATTTACCCTGTGGGGGTGGGGGTGAGAGAGACACATCCTCTGCATGTGTGTATACCTATTCTGGTGGATCCCCCAGGAGATGTATACAGCAAGCCAAAGTAACTGCATGACCTTATGATTGTAACCCTGGCCCTCCTTTTCCCCACCTCAACTGCTTGTATCATCTGCTGTGCTGTAACCACCATTAGACTGGGAGGTATTAAGGGAAGGGAACATAGCTGTTTCATTTGTCTGCAGGGCCTATGGCACGCTGTGGTCAATTACTAAATAAATAAATAATAAGGGGATGTCCTGCCTTGCAGGCTGAAACGGATCACAAACACTGAATTCTTGTTAAACACCCTTCCTGGAGAGAAGGCAGAATTTTAAACACTCAGGGTAAAATCCTGGCTCCACTGAAGTCTATGGGAGTTTTTCCATTGACTTCAGTGGGGCCAGGATTTCACCCCAGGACTCTCTCTCTCTCTCTCTCTCTCCATTATCTCCCTCCTAGGAACATAGTTTGTTGTACAGGGGCACGTTACACATGTAATTCAGCTCACTCACATGAGCCTTATACAGCTCTCTTGCTCACTGCTACAGCCCTCTACAGAAGCTCAGCTCTTCCCTACAGGAACAGAGGCAAGGGGCTCTTCCCCATAACTGAGTGAGCGACCCTTCTATTTTGAAACACCTGGAGAGTGGAGAGTTAACTGCCATTCACTATACCAGGGGTGGCCAACCTGAGCCTGAGAAGGAGCCAAAATTTACCAGTGTACATTGCCAAAGAGCCACAGTAATACGTCGGCAGCCCCCCATCAGTTCCCCTCTCAGTGCCTCCTGCCTACAGGCAGCCCCGCCATTCAGCACCTCCCCCTCCCTCCCTGCACCTCCCAACAAGCTGTTTCATGGCATGTAGGAAGCTCTGGGGGAGACCAGGCTCAGGGGAGGGGGCGGGAAGGGGTGGAGCGTGGGCAGGGCCTGTGGCAGAGCCAGGGGTTGAGCAGCGAGCGCCCCCCGGCACACTGGAAAGTCAGCGCCTGTAGCTCCAGCCCCGGAGTCGGTGCCTAGACAAGGAGCCGCGTATTAACTTCTGAAGAGCCGCACGTGGCTCCAGAGCCCCAGGTTGGCCCCCCCTGCACTATACCTACATGGAACAAAGCTTTCGTGGCAGCACTGTACACAGGGACCGAGATGCTCTCAGATTTAGGGTAGAAGAACATATCCAACATGGGACCTTGTCAGTTTCTCTTTCATACTTTTAAATACAGACTAAGCCCATCTATAGTGATGGTCATATTCCAAGCACTTCACAACCATCTAGTTAATTAATCATCACTAGAGCTTTGGGACATGGTTAAGTATTATGCCCATTTACTTACAGGGAATCTGAGGCA
The DNA here is from genome assembly GCF_965140295.1 of Lepidochelys olivacea. NCBI lineage: Eukaryota > Metazoa > Chordata > Testudines > Cheloniidae > Lepidochelys > Lepidochelys olivacea. The sequence continues at coordinate 23,017,691 of NC_140417.1, read as the reverse complement.
TGAAGGATGTAACACCTAGGGATATTCCCTCTAGATTCCAGCTGCGGAAGCCAGAAGTTTCCAGTTCCCAGCTGAGGGCTCAGACCACCCCTCCCACGCCTGTACAGAGCTCTAGAGAGAAATCACTTGCCATTGTTGCTGGGAAACTTGGGAATGACGGGCTGCATTTCTCAAGTATGCTGCCTGTGTTTGGCCTCAAGAGTCTTTTCACTACTGATGTAGGAAATATTTATTTTCTCCCCCCACCTGTTCCCAAGCACTGCTTGGTTTTGTTAATTTTGTTCTATTGATCTAAGACAAGATCAGCTCAGCCCAGCACAGATAAATGGAAAGAAACTATCATAGAAGCAGCTGCATTATGGAAAGAAAAGCTACTGCAGCATAATGCAGCCAGTGGAGACACTTCTCCAGGCATCCCAAGGGATGGGCAAACTCATCGGCAGGTGGCTGAGTCACTCAGTGGGACTGAGACATCCTGAGCTTTGCAGCAGAAGCCCAGACATGGGATAGTCCCTGACAGGCAATGACTTCGCAGGTTCAGTTCTACTGGAGCGCTCTCCTCTCTCCGCTTCTAAAGAGCTTAAACTGACACAATTTTGTTCAGGATTTTCTTGTTCTCATGCAAAAACAGCTGGTAATTGATTATGTGTATTAGAGTAGCACCTTCAGGCCCCAGCTGGGAGCGGTACCCCTGTGTGCTAGAAGCCGTACACACGCACAGTAAAAAACAATCCCTGCCCCCAAAGAGCTAACAATCTCAATGGACAAGAGAGACACAGAGTGGGAGAAAGGGAGTATTATTTTCCCAGTTATAGAGGTGAGGGAGCAGAGGTGCAACAACACGCCCAAGGTAATGTAGTGAGTCTGTGGCAGAACTGGGAACTGTACTCTGTTCTTCTGAATCCCCACATAGTGTCTTGACCACAAGGCCACCCTTGCGCTCTCAAATGCCCAGGAAGGCCTAGGCTGCTACACACATGGTTTGTTAGTGAACTGCTGGGGCAGTAACAAGAGGAGAACAGCACAGCTCCTTTTTTCTGTAGGTCCCACAAAATGGCGGCGATTTATTTGGAGTTGGGCATTTCCACCCTTCCTCGTTACTTTGGCTACAGCAAAATGGTGGTGGCAGATGGACATTCTTGGACCTTCCCCACCAGGTGGTTATAACTAGGCTGGGCAGGATTAGATTGAAATCATCAGTAGTTGGTAAACATCGACTTTCCCTGACACACAGAAATAGGGTGACTGTATTTTCCCAAAGGGAAAATGGGACACCTCACAGGGCCAGCCCGAGGCCCCCTGCCCCCGCGCAAGCCTCCCCCCAGCCCTCCCTGCCACTCATGTGGGGCCGGCCTGAGGCCCCCCTCGCCCTCCTGAACCCCGTTGCCACATGCCCGCGGGGCTGGCCGGAATCCCCCTGCCACCCACCCTGGGCCAGCCCAAGGCTTCCCTCTCCCCTCTACGCGCGAGACCAGCCCGAGCCCCACCACTGCCCGCCCAGGCCCAGCCCAAGCCGCTCCCCGGAGCCCTCCCTTTTGTGCGGGCTGGCATTGCTGCTCGCCCCCCTCTCTCCCGCATGTTCCTCCAATCCCTGATAGGGGTTGCACCCACTTTTTTGGCAAAACTGTGCAAGATGATCAGTTGGCAAGAGCAAACAGAACAAATGTCCAGTTTTGCCAAAAACATCGGGATGGCCAGGACAGGGCTAAAAAAGGGGACTGTCCTGGCCAAAATGGGACATGTGGCCACCCTACACAGAAATCAGTGAACAAAATATCCATCGACAGCAGCCAGCGAGCGCAGCCTCCCTTGCATTTGGTGCCCACAGGAATCTGGTATCCAGGCCCCATGGCCACATAGGGGGCCCTCTGCAGCCCCACTGTCACGGCCTTATTAACTCATTAAACAGTTAGGAGTGCAGGGTTGTCCCTGGGCCAGAGCTGTTCAGTGATGGGGTGGTCTCCCTCATGGCCAGGGACTTGTCCTCCTCCTCACAGTCCTAGGCAGCCCTGCTGTCATGGCCCGCATCTATGCAAGGAGCCCCCCACAGCCCTGCTGTGAAACTGTGAAAATATATTAACACTGTTTATTTATAACCTTTTTTTCCAGTTATTATGACTGATCTTAACTGTGGAATTTACCAAATAATAAAACTCAAATTCTGCTGAGCCCAGAGTTCCACTACCCTCAGCACAAGATAAAATTACTTTGTCTCAAACTCTGGAGTGAGTTGTCAGCAGAGATGGTTCATGTGGGCACTACCCGCTTTCTCTAGGAACATCTCCCAAATGCAAGTGTGCCTCTGCATCCAGCATCAGGTGAAAGACCAAGTAGTTGCTTTAGTCCCTGGGAAAGCCCCGGGTCTGTTGCAGGGTGTTTACTTTTGTAATAGCATCACAGAAGGGTTAGATGGAGGAATTGGACTCAGGACACCTCCCCGCCCTGGCACACACTCACAACCTAGTTCTCTGCTATCCTGCATTTCCTGCATTCATTTACACTTGCACACAGTGAGTATAAAATGCAGCCACCCCACTCACACGCATGGGAGTGTTTTACATCCACTGCACAGTTGAAAGGGGCAACACAAGGCACAGGGGCCTGGAGAATCAGGCCCAGGATGTCTCTTTGGAATCTTTATTGACACACCCCTCACATTCTCCCAAGTGCTTCCTAGGGAGGCCCATGGCAGTTGTCAAGACAGGCAATGGATGACTCAAGCAGAGGCAGGAGCATACTTCGAAGGAAATGGACCAATGGCTGGAGTGGAGATCCAACACCCACCAAGGCTGTTCCTAAGCCAGACTCCTTTGGAGAGCAAAGGGGGAACAAACAATTTCCATTTGGTGTCAGTTTTCTGACACGGTACTTTAAATATAGATCAACTGATAGGAAAACAACACACACACAATCAAACAAAACCCCATGACTGCAGAAGAGATCGAGTGGGGAGTTTTAGCCAGGACGCATTGGTTCCTTCAAAGGGGGCATGTCTCTGACTGGCAGATTCTGTACAACAGCCTCCCAGCTGGGTGTGTGACAGGCACCAAAGGGGGTCAGGAGGGTCTCAAGTTGTCCCCAACCAGAAAGAGGGCAGCCATGACACAGTGAAGGGAAATGGAGTATTCAGGGCTCCAGCCAAGTTTGGTCCTGCTGCTGTCCAGCTTCCATTTCAAGCTTTACCCCGAACAGATCCAAGGGTTTGCCCAACGAATGTTATTTACCAGGGTAGCAGGGTCAGGAAAGGGTCACTTGCTGATAATCAGTTAGGACAGCAGCACAATGACTGGCGGAGGGAAGCATCTACTAGTGATGTCCCCTCCCCCTCCAATCCAAAAACTCTGTGTAGAATGGAATAGCTGAGGGAGCAAGGCCCAAGGGCATTAAGAGAGGAGGGAGGTGTGGGCACAGGGAGCTGAGGAGGGAAACGGATCTGGAATTAAGGCTAAAACTTACAATGACAACCAGCTTGTCCGGCTATTATGTAGGTTCTTTAAAGCAGTGTGAAACACAAAACAAAAACGAACTGAGAAATCACAAGGATAATTCTGATCCCAGGTACTGATGGAGGAGGAAGAGAAGGAGAAGGAACTTGACTTTCCTCGTTTGAGTCGCTGCTCTCAGATGCTCCTGTCTATCATCTGCACCATTAGCAGCCCCATGGACGCTCAATGACATGGACTAAGAAACATACGAGAGGCTCAGACCCCAGCCAGAGTTAATCGGCCTGATGTGTGATCATTGTTACAGATTATCTGACCCCTGTTCCTTCCCCCTACGAGATTCCCCCCCTTGCTGTGTCGCTCTCATTTACTAGTGGAACATTTTAAATTGAATGCTGGATTAAGAAGCCTAGAGGAGCTATCATTTCTAATTAGGGTTTCGGAAAACAGCTTGAAGGCTGGCATGCCTCTGGCACAGTCCAAGGGGTGAGCACACAGGTGCCTTACCAAGGGCTCCTTCTAGCACACTTATCTTCCCTGGGCCCCAGTATGTTTTCTGGGCTACTGGGATGTATGTATGTGTGTGGGGAGGCCGGGGTGGTGGTGGTAGTTTAATGACCCATCATGGGAACAATTCTCCATTGACTGGAAAAGGATGGGCAAGATGGGGCCTGACAGGTCTTTGTAGTTGGAGAGTTTTTGCCAGGAGGTTACAGAGGATGCAGGATCTCTATGGGAAGGGGTAAGTCTGTACCATCATGCTCCTTCCCCACCCCAGAGCCACCAAACCAAGCAAGACGGGGGCTCTTGCACTAAGACGACCTTGGAATGCTGGGAGGGATCGAGAGGGCGCACCGCAGTTAGCACAGAAGGGCACACCAGACGGTTTTGCTGTTTCAGGGAGGATGCAGGAGAGAATCTAGGCCTACACGTGGTAACTGGTTCTGCTCAGGCAGTGCTGGAAATTGCCTCCCCTTGGGCAGAGGCTACCTCGCCTCAGAACCACGTGGCCCTGATCTTGGGGTCTGATTTTCAGAGCTGCTGAGCACCCCCACCCTCAGCTCCCATTCACCTCAACTGGTTGCAATTTTCAATCAGCAATACAGACACACAGCACTTCTGAAAAACCAGGTCCTTAACACAGACCAACTATGAAAGGTTGGGCATGCGCCCATCATCAGCATGTGTCACGACGCTAGGAGGATTCAGATGCTGAGCAGACCATTGCCCAATGCCTCCTCACACATGCAGTGAAAACTGATCCCATCCACCAGCACTGAACAAACCCAACTCGCCTCCCTTCCCCACCCCATTCATTCCAGGATCTAGATCAGGATTACTCTCCTTGTTTTCAAATCCTCACAGACCTGGTTTCTTTCCCCTTCCTGGTCCTTCCATTCTTCTAGTAGCTGCCTTCTGCACCTCCCGCTGTCTGGGAAAAACCTACGGATCCTTCTGCTCCATCACCATTCCAGGGCAATTCCATTATCAGCTGAAACATCTCTCTTTGCCCTTGCCTCTTATTTTTCCTCCCAGTTTACTGCATAACCCCTCAAAGTGTTATAGGATCTGAGGTGTACCAAATAAAGCTACATTATTGGCTCCAACAGCACAGCTGTTGCAGAGCCAGAGCTCCTTGACCAGAGCACAGAGGAACAGGTTTCTAAGAAACATGCTAGAGGCCCCATCAGCCCAGTCAGCCAAATGGTGTTTACACTGACTTTGCCAGAACTAAGCTTAAACACAGCAATTAAATTCAGTTCCAGCCCGTGCGTACAAAGGGTCTCCCAGGACTTCCTTCTGTTATATGGTACACTGTGTTGATCCCCTCTACTATATTTATATCCAAGCCACAGGATCCAATTTCAACAGTTTCATGCTGTGGTTTAGTCAGGACCTCATGTATATTCCTTAACTGGACTCAACCTCTGGACATGTTCAAGGGTTCAGTGTAGTTTTGTGACACCATTTAAAACACTGATCGTTCCACGCTAGACTACAAAATTGAAAGGAGCAAAGAAAGACAGTAGTGTAACCAGGCTTGGTTGTAACTGTCATGTTGAGGGAGAGCTCTAATATCTTTCTCTCTCACACACACACACACACAAGATCTCTCTCCCCCCATCAAGGAATCCATGCCTGAATCCTGCCAACAACCAGGTTTAACCAGGGACGTGAACAGCACAGGTCTCATCCTAGCTAAGCAGGGCACAACTGCCTTGCCAGCATCCCTGCCGCTATAAACAAATGGCTGCATGTGTTTGCTTTGCCTCCGTTGTGTCTCTGCCCAGGCTGCACTCGTGCGGGTGACAAATAGCTTGTCTCCATTCTTTTGGGATTACGTGTTTAAATAACCAATGAGAACTGGCAGCAAATTCACACGGTCGCCAGCAGCAGGACTCAGTGCACCTTCACCCTTCACCCCCTTACACTGTACTCTGCAGTCTAGCCTGCTTTGTTGCTACCGTTGGCTTATTTTACCCACAATACTCTAGAGCTGCTTCCCACTCTGAGCAGAGGGGAAACTTTTATGTGTTCTGATCTGTAGCCCGTCGCCTGGAGCTTCCCTTCGAGGTCTTCATGTAATTATTTCAATCCCTGATGCCTATAATTAAGTGAACATTTCCTTATGTTACTGAAGAGGCAAAGGAAAAATTGACTGCAGGGAATTTTCATCTATCCTGATTTATGCTCCCTAGGCGTGGGTTCATTTATACAGTACTAACGAGGAATTGTCTAAGCGGACAGACGGAGGGGAAAGAATTATCTAATAGAGCCTGGCACTCACACAGCCACATGCAGACAGACACCTGGGGTGATATGGGGAGGAGGAGGGAGATGTTTTTCTCTTAACCTCATAAATTTACTATTCATGAAAGCAAAGGGCTTAGATAACTGGCTAGAGCCAGGCAATGCTCAGGCAAATGGCATGCTGATTACCAGCCAGATCTGACAGTGGACCTCAATTCTGACTTGCCACCACCCCAGAGCTTGGCCAGTGTCCCTTAAACACAATCTTCAGCAGCTAGTGTTTCATTCCTGGGTCTCAAGCTGAAGCTCCATCAATACACCTCATTCCTGTCCTGCAGCCTCCCGTTCTATTCCAGTTTTGGGGCTCCCCTGCTACACCTCATTTCTGTCCTGCAGCACCCCCAGTTATCCCAGACCTGAACCTCTCCTCAGCTGGGACTGCCAATCATGAAAACCTATGTGCAGGTTTTGCAATGTAGACTCACTGCAGCGTCCTCATTCTTCACTTGTAACCTCTACACTAGGTAAGAATCCAGGTCTCCAGAGGCAGCTAGCTAATGAGTTCACCCATTGGCCCCCCACAACACCAGTTTCACTAGCCTAAGGATTCAGCTGGTACTAAGTTATGCCCTTCTCGGTGTCTCCTCCCACCCCCATATTATCTAGGTGCTATTAGAGGGAAACAATCGGGAGACTTCTAAAGAACAAACCCCTTTTTGTTGCTGTCAGATGGAGGATCACGATAAAGGTACAAAGCCACATCTCAGCAGAGAGAGAGGCCCTTCCAGAAGTTGGAAGGAAACTTGGAAGGTTTCACCGGTCTAGGCATCTCCACCTGATATTGGTATAATGTAGCCCAACTCCTGTAGCTCCCAGATGACGTTTAACGCCACCTCCCAAGTGCCTGTCTGTGTAATTAATGTAGCTTTAAAATAATAATTGTGAAGTTAGTGTTGGTGAAAGTTGCTGGCTTTACAGCCCAGAAGACAGCTTCGATGCACAGACCAGTTACAGCCTGGGAAGCAGCAGAGCGACTGTCCCACATACGTATTGCTCCCTTCCAGGGACCTCCCCACCTCACCCTCCAAGGATGAGGGGGTCATTGTCTCCATCCTCATTCACTGCTGGAGTCTCCTGCAGAAATGCATAACAGGGAGGTCCCAGCTGTGGTGGCTTTCTATGCTGTAGAGAACTTTTCACTAGGAGATGGGCTGAGACCTTATCCTGTAACAGTTGGATGACCCCAGTGGAAAGAGGGGTAGACACTGGATCCCTCCTCCTCCTAACAAAGACACACTCTGGTGGCATAATTTAAACCACACTTGGTTTCTGAGTTCCCCACCCCACCCTATAACCTCACTGGTGGGCCCCTCTTTCCCCATTTTGCCCCCACTATCATATCACCAATTTGGGAAGGGGACATGTACCCAAGAGGGTACATAATCACTTCTGGACCACCATGAGTAGAGCTCCATAAACTGAGGTGGGCTGCATAGTCAGCCAACAAGCAAAGATTTGCCCATTTACCCCTATCCCCACATCAGAGCTCTGCCGATTTAAGATGCTAAGCGTACTAGGGATATCCCTGAATCTCTGGTGGTGCAGTGCTCCACTTGCTCCGTGATGCACTCGGAGCTGTATTTGCAAATCGGAGTGCCAGCACACAGAGGTAAACAGCTGAATCAGAAATCAGAGACGCAGAAGAACTGTTAGGTTGCAATTTGTCAATCTCCCTTCACACAGCGCGGGAAGGTTCCTTACAGCACATTCTTATATGACTGGTGCAGCTTGGTTTGAAATGTATTAGGTGATGGGAGGTTCACCCACTATGGGGGCAGGAAGAAACCACAAGTATTTGCAGTTGGGACACCATTGATGATTCAGCACCATGGTGGGAGCTGGTACTAGACCCCCTAAATAGGCCTTCTGATCCTTTCTGTCCTATAACGTCTCACTTCATTATTTTAAAAAATATATTATTTCTGTTACGGTAGTGCCAAGAGACCTCAATCAAGGGTCCAGGACTCATTGTGCTAGGCACTGCACACCAAGAATCAAAAGATAGTTCCTGCCCCAAAGCACTTACAATTGATACCTCTCCTTCAGCTGTTTTGGGGGTGTGCTTTTGACTGACATCAGGAAGTGGGATATTACTGACCCCACAGCACATTCTCTAGTGCAAACGAGCTACCTCTTTATGAAACTGGCCCTTCATTACGCTCAGGGAGAGAAGCTCCCAGATCCAGCATAAGATGCCTTCAAACCTGGCTACTATCAAATGATCCCAGACAAAGAAGGCTTACACTTCTAATGCTCCATTTCAAAGTTCTGTTTTCACAGCACTACCCCAAAATTCAAACTACTTTTCTTTTAAAAGGCAAAACGCTCTTTCCCAGAGTTCTTTGAGAGAGGCCCCTTGTTTGAAAACATCTCCAAGCAGATTATATAAAAAAAGCAGCACAGACCTCATAACTAGTCTAAGTATAATTACTTATGTGCTTAATCGGCTTTAATAAATGCCCCACCCCTTCTCCAAATTTCAAGATTAGGATCTTTGGGGCCGGTGAACTTGTTTCCTTTTTTTTTTTTTGGCAACTTCACAGTGGTTAGTAAACTGAAAAAGCCCATAAAATAAAGATATTTTTTGTGCAGCACAAGATAGGGGCATCTCTATAGCCCCCTTGGGAAAAATAACAGCATGCAAGAATCCCAGCTCAAAGAATGGCATGCAGAAAGCATGCTACATTCAGAGCTATTTCCACCCTCTCCATAATAACACCACCTTGTTTACTTCAGTTGGACAAGTGCTTATTGTAGCATACACCTTCCCTGCCCAAAGACATTTTTAGCAGCCTTAACACACATTCTTCTTCCTAAGAAATAAACTTTTAGAACATACAAGTAGCAAATGATTCCCCCCTCCCCCAAAATCTTCACACTACATAATAATAATAAAATGATTCTTACAACTATCATGGAGTGGACATGCACCCTTCATAAAATCAAATTAAGGAAAAAGTACACAAACGAAACTTGGGTCACAAAATCTAGACTTGAAAGACTGAGCGTAATCTTATATCCTTAAAAATAGTGGTTTAAGGAAGGGAGAAGCTGCCCAGCCAAGATCTCAAAGCTGCACAGAAGTAAAGAGCACATTGCTGTGAATTTTAGCACATAACCCAAACTCTAGGGAAAGATAAAGAAGAGGGGAGATTACTCACTAATAACAAGTCATGTTCCCTTCTGGGGACCTACCTAGCTCATTAGAGGTGAAGGACCGGCAGATCAGAGTGGTTTTGGTTTCTTTTCTCCCTATCTCTTCACATTCACACCCAGCGAGTTATTGCTTTATTTAATTCAGTAACAGAAGAGACAGGAGAGCGGAGGTCCCATTTACTTGGCCAGGTGCTGGGGACCAGAGCCAGTTTGGTCCCTATGGTCTATTCCCCAGGACTTGGCTCCCTGGTGATAGAGAAGTCCTAGTCAGTTCACCCCACTGGTCCCCAGACAGGATCGACCCCACCAGTCTATTCCCAGGGCTTTGTCCAAGCTGCTTTAATTTAGCAAGTCTTCTGCAACTGACAGAACGCTGCTGGGATTGCAGCAGCTTCTCCCCCCGATTTCATTCGCTCTCCCGCAAACAAATCACTTTAAAATCAAAGCAACAAAGGCACTCACCCCAGGCCAGCAGCACCGCCAGGGCCTGGTGCAGCCGCAGCTTCATGGTGCTGGCCGTTGCACTTCTTCACTTGGACCTGGATTCTGCAGCTGCCCGCGGGGCTCTGCCCCTCCTGGACACAGCAACCACCTCTCTCCCCTGCAGGTCCGCCTCAGACTGCATCTCCCCACCGCCAGCAGCGGAGCTGCAACTTCCCCCCAGCCCCCTCCTCCCGCCGGGCTCCACTTGCTAGTGTCAGGCTCCCTAGGGTAGGGGATCTGGAGGGGGCGGGGTGGGGAGCTGCTCAATGGTCAATCCGTGCACAAAGGGAGCTCGCCCTAAAGCCGGGCAAGAGCAGCCGCCGCCTCAGCAGCCGCCCTGCCAGACGCAGCCCGGGTCTGGTGCTTGCATAAAATCAGCCAAATCTCCCAACCCCACGGCGTGGTGCATCCTCCTTCCCGGGGCAAAGGGGGCTTGCCCGCGGCGTGGGCACCGCGACTGCCTTGCGCCTAGCGGCCGGCTGCAGCGGCTTTGCTCTGTCTCCCGCAGCCTCCCAGGGCAAACCTCCACCCCGCCTCCGCGGCGGCGGCTCGGGGTGCCCCGCGTTCCCAAGCCGGGGAATTACAATTCATCCCTCCCCAGCGCTGCGTTCCGGCCCCTGCCCGGGACCAGCTCCCCCCGGGTCCTAGAGAGAGGCCCGGCCTGCGCCCTGCTGAGGGCGCTCACGAGCGACCAGCCTGCGGGCCAGGCTCCGTGGGAGGCAGGAGCGCTGGCGGGCGGGCGGGGGGGGTTACCCTCCTTCCCTGCGGGGTGTGTGCCAATGAGAAGCTCTCTGGCAGAAGCGCCCCCGGACCAGCGCGAAGAGGCTGCCTGCTGGGGAAAGCCTCTTGCCCTTTGTGCACACGAAAGGCTGTTGCTGGGAGAAGGGAGGTGCTTTTAACAGCAGAGGAGAGAGCTACAACTATCATCATCTAGCTCTCAGATGGCACTTGTCACTGGCAGCAGGTACAAAAGCCGGCACGCTCCAGAGCGGGGGGGTTTGAGCCACTCAGTACAGAGACAGGGCCCTAGCTACAGCCTTCAGATTCCCCTGAGTAAAACCATCAGATCTAGGCCCAGCGCTGCATAGAAGCAGAGCTGGTGGAAATTATCCAAAGGAGACATTTCCCCCAGGGAAACAAGAGCCTGTCCTCAAAGCAGACATCATTCGCTTTCCCCGCCCAAGAAAGTAGCCGCTGTAGATGTAGATCATATCAAACCAACATTTTTCACATGGAAACTCTTAGTCCAGAGATTCTCAAACTGTGGTCCGAGCTCCATTCAGGTGGTCTGCAGCCAGTTCCCTCTAAGGTGCACACCTGAGCTGCCCCCCACAAGAGAATGAAAGGCCACCCACCTAATTAGTGGAGCCATGTGCCTGGACCCTGGAGAAGATGCACAGGTAAGGTGAGGTGGTGGCCAGGGGGGGAATAGAGGGTAGGTGGGAGGGGGCAGTGGGGTGAGAAGAGGGGGTGGGGGGAATTTGGGACGTGCAGAGCTGCAGCAGCCAGAGAAAGGGGTGACTTTCCCCAGCTCCAGGACTGTGGCTGCTGGGGAGAGACCCCGCTCCTTCCCAGCCCCAGCTCAGGGGCTGCTGCATCAGGGGAGAGAGGGCACATCCATTGCATTAGAAAGGTAAGACTACTGATATTAAAATACGAGTTGTGTGCTTTTATTTATAGAACAAAAAATGTTAATTATTAATTTTTTTATATATAGTGCTTTTATCCAAAGCACTTTACAAGAGTTAGCTACTGGTACAACAGCATTCGGAAAGATCATTAAGTGGTCCACCGAGACTCTCAGCAGTTTACAAGTGCTCCACAAAAAAAAGTTTGAGAACCACTGTATTAGGCATTTTTTGTTTACCTAAAATTCAAGGAACAATACCGGCCAGCCACTGTTTAGATAAAAGTGTCTAGAGGAGACATAGTAGAAAGTGTCACCAAGGGCAGGCCCCATTATGTACCCTGCAAACTTAAAACAATTTCAACATTTTTTCTCAATTTTCCAACTAGCTCTGCTTAACAATTGAAGAGCTTTTGTATTATTAGGGGCCCCAGTTTGCCTTCCCAAAACACAAGTACTCCAGTTATCCTCTCTCACCACTAGGACACCTCCCACATCTTATCCTATTCCCTACTCACCCTGCCTGTTACCTTCAACTCCTCATCCTCACTCTTTCCTCCTGACCTGTCTCTCTGCTCTCACTTCCTACTGTGCTCCCCTCACTCCCTCTGTTCTGCTGTCTTCTCTTGCTTTTACTGTACCTTTGGCCAAAAGTAAGGGATGGTACCCTCTCATGCTTTTCTCCTTCACCCCATCCTCTCTCTGCCCCCTTGAATTCTCTTAGTATCCACTATCCCAAGAAGAAATTTTCCAAAGCCTGCACCTGTGCTCTCTTACTAACACGGTCCCAGTTCTGCTAATCCAAAGCATTCAAAAATTATGGGTCAGGCCACCAAAGATCATGAGATTCATGATTTTTTTAAAGCCAGATTTTTTGTCTTCTGTTTTTCAGACTTTACGAGGCATTCAGCTCATGTTTTTCTCCACACTGAGGCCCTGGTTCTCCACCAGGGGTACATGTACCATGGGGTTCACAGACATCTTCCAGGGGCTACTCAACTCATCTAGATCTGTGTTTCTCCACCTGTGGATTGCAGCCCCCAGGGGAGTCACAGCATGGGTTTAGAGGGATCACAAGTATTGGACTGGCATTAGGGGGTAGCAAGCAGGGCAACTGCCCAGGGTCCCATATTACAGGGGGCCCCCACAAAGCTAAATTACATGCTTCAGCCCCACCAACTGGGGATCAGGCTTCAGACAAGGCTCACAAGTGAAAAACAGGCTCAAGTATCACATTGAAATTTAAGTACAATATTTATATTCCAATCAAATATATTTTATAATTACATAGTAAAAATTAGAAAGTCAGCAATTTTTCAGTACTAGTGTGCTGTGACACTTTTGTATGTTTATGTCTGATTTTGTAAGCAAGTAGTTTTTAACAGAGGTGAAGCTTGGGGTATGTAAGACAAATCAGATTCCTGAAAGGAGTACAGTAGTCTGGAAAGGTTGAGAACCACTGCTATGAGGGATAAAAATGTACTTTAAAAAAAAAATGAAAGCGGAGGTTCTTATAATCGCATGATTCCAGGAGCTAAGGCTTTAAGAAATTTAAAACAAAACATCAATAGCAAGAGACTAACAATACAATCACAAGAGTTGGCAAATATGCAGTCCCTTCACTATGGGGTGTCCCGTTCATGATGGGATATTTGTGTACCTGATTTCAAATGTAAGCTCCTGAAGACAGACATCAGGTCACTTCTAAATCATTCTCTACAAACTATTCTCCATAATAAGTGAAATGCACTTTGAAGATTATGCCAAGGGCTGCTCAGGCTTTTAATTACCTAGTTTATAGATGTGGAAAACTAGCACAAAAACAAGGAAAGTGACCTGGTGAGTCAGTGGTAGATCGGGGAATGGTACACACAAGGTCCAATTCCTTGTTCCTAATCCCACCATTTTGAGAATGAAGCCAATGAATTAAGTGTACAGCACAGACATTTACAACTAGAGCTGATCAACATTTTCTATTCAATTCTGTGATTTTTCAACAAAAGGTTAAAGCTGACAAAAAAAAAAACAACAAAGAAAAAACATTGGTTCTCTGTTTTTCACTGGAAAAAACATTTTAAAAAAATCCAAAAAAATTGCAAACTTTTTTTTAAATGAAAATGTTTGGAATTTTCTTCACAAAACATTCTTACCAGCTTTTGACATGCTCTGTTTAGAACAACCAAGTGAAATAATCTGACTTCATGTAGCAAAACCTGCAGCGCTCACTGTTAGTCAGGGTCAAATCATGAACCAAGGCATTTTTAAAAGAGTGGGTAGCCTTATTACTAACCCAAGATAATTCAGTTTCCCTCCTGTATGGGAGAGTTACAAGAGTTCATGCAATCCTTCAAACTACCTCCAAGAACCCCAGACTTTAGAGATCTGTTGGGTCCAGATTTTCACTCGTTCCACTGACAGTGATAGAAGAAAGCCCATAAATTCAGATCCAAGTCCTGATCTACATCCTTTTATGTTTTGGGGTCTCTGCCCTGGGCTTATAGGAATAACATGGGCAAAGGAAACTAATTGAGCAATACACATGCCTATTTAAAATTTCTAGTGACATGATACTCCCGCCTCTGGATAGGCTGAAAATTGCCCCTTATTTTGGCACTTGTGTGCTGGTCTCAGACAGAGCTGCGTAAAGGCAGCATAAGTGGGAAAAACACATTTTAAAACAGAAGAATGAAATGACTGTCACCATTCATCACTAGCTTCAGTCAGCCAGGCCAACTCTGCCAATCTGGGGGAAAATAGCTGTCAGCGGTGGGCAAATGCCAAGTCCCAAGATAGCATGCAGAGCCTACATCCAGCACCTGAGCCTTCTGATGCACACAACCGTAGACAAGTGTGGTTGACTGAACTTTGCTCTAAGAAGATTTAGACAATGCTACAAGTGAAGGTTATTATAATTTCTTATTTGATCTTCAGCTCCCTAGGTGGTTGATGTTCTAAAATTATGTTAATGGCTAGCAGTAGCGAAAGGAGTTTTGTGATTCAACTGTAGTGTTGTGGATCCTTTGTTTTATGGCAAAGTGAAATCCAAAATTGTGATGAAAATTGTTAATGGGAGCATCCAAATGTCCCCTCCCCTCTTTTTTTTTTTTTAAATTAGTGTCTTTACCTGTCACTTTCTGCCCTTCACTTAGGTTGGAACCCTAAAAATTGGTCAGGTCAATTCCACTTTTTTTCTACTTTCAAGTTCCCTCTAATACAAGTGTGTTGAGGTTTACACCATGGCTGGGGAAAACTGAAGATTTTTTTTTCACGCTTTAAGTTAAGCATACAGCCTTGTCCTTAAGAACATGCATAGCTTTACAGTTCCAAATTCAGGGTCAAGTTTTGGCCCAAGATATTTGCATAAACTTCCGTGGAAGTAGATAGAAGTAATGGGTGAATAGCTGAGGGAAGAATTTCATGACTTAGATCTGTTCAATAAAATATACTAAACAAATTCTAATCTCAATAAATGTTACTTGTTTTAAAATGTCAATTAAAAAATAATCTAAAATATGCTGGTAAGAGATTTTAGGGCCCAACAAAGCGGCAGTGATCTAATCTGAGACCACAAAGGTGAAACCAGTCAGAATCCAGATCAACCAACCAGTCTGTTACCATTGTCATGCTGAGCAAAAAGTAAGCTACTGCCGTAGAGAAATGTTTTTACGTTACTGCAGTGTTAGCAATCAGAGGTGTTTAGGAGTAACAGAACAAAGGATTTTAGTAAAACAAAAACAAACGCACACACACTTACTGTTTGCATTTCAGTAGCACCTAGAAGCACTAACTGAGATGGGACCTCATGCTAGGCACTGTACATACAGTAGTAGAAGATAGATTTTACAATTTAAGCAGGCTAGACAGAGAGTGGGAGAAAAAACACTCTTTTACCATTGGAGAATGGAGGGATAGAGAGATTAAGTGACCTTGCCGAGGTCACACAGAAAAGTTGTGGCAGACCTGAGAATTGAACCCAGTGTCCTGCAGCATAGTGTATTTCTTAAGCCACAAGACCTTCCTTTTTCTCATAATAGGAAGCGTTGAGGATTCATTTCTCTTTTGTCCCAGAACTACCCCCTCCTCTAAGGGAAAACATTAATCTTGCACTGTTGCAGCACGCAGAAGTTTACTTGAGCATGTCTCTTTCCAAAGAAAGAGATTTGTTTTGCTGACTCAGCCTTTTCAATGCTGGGATACTGTGAAACATTTTGTGACTTGTACTAAGCAGGGGCAAGTATTGGTTCTATTCTTACATCACTGTGGAAGTGAGGTTTGCATCTACTTCCCACAGATGCAGCTTCAACCCTTATTGGGGCTCATATAGAGGAGACATGTAATAACATCAAGTCTTCAAGATAAGTAGCATAGATGTTAAGGCCAGAAAGGACCATTAGGTCATCTAGGCTGACCTCTCTGTATAACACAGCCCTGAGAATTACATGCCTTTACCCCTGTATTTGATAGGTGCTTGGCTTCCTCTAGGACAGCAAGATGACTGGTGGAGCTTCAGCACTGGAGAGTCAAAGCCACAGCCATCTAAGTGTGCTAACTGGAGTTACACTGGGGAAAAACCTCAGCTGATTCACCACTGATTCACTGTAGAAAATGGGGAAATGCAGAGGGATGGGAACCAACTTCTGCTCAGCTATAACCCAGGTTCGCCATGGAAGTTTTTGAATAATTGTCAGGCTAGAGGCAGTGTGTGTTCTAATCTTATCCTTACTTTATGCAAGCCTTTGCATTAGAGCTGTAGTTGTGAATGCTGGCTGTCATCTGTCATTTGACAAGCATGCTAGGACATGTCCACTATCCAGCATGCAATTAGCTTTGAGAGAGGTTGGGTGGTGGTGCTTTGGGGCCATGGTGAAAGCAGAAGCTAACACTGAGCTGCTAATCCTTTCTGTATATAACAGGGGTAACACTTCTAGTAGAGAGCTTACAGGACTGGAGCAAATACTGAGGTGCCATTAGTTTTATGGAACTATCCACAATACTTCTTCACCTGTGAAATGAGCTGGTTATTTACAGCCATCTGCTCACCCAGACCCAGGGAGCATTCTCTGTGCCTAGAGAGTCAAGCTCATCCAGGTCTCCCCTAGGTGGGGCACGTGTGCATTGTTCTCCAAGCTAGATAACTGTTTTTGTAAAGTGCATGCAGATGCATTGTTCCACCTCCAAGACACTGAACCTGCACACAAGGAGGGCAGCTTGTAATGGATCAGAGTCTGTGCAAACACTCCCCTTTTCACTTACTGTGTTTTGAAGTCACACTGGAGGCCCTTCCAAAGCCAGCCAGACTCAGCATTCACAAGCAGCCAAAGGCCCAGCAGGGGACTTGGCAGATTATAGTGACACCACCTTGCCCATGTATTTCTTAGAAGCAATATCGAAGTAATTCTGCATTTCTAAGCTATCAGGGGATTTAAGTACAAATCCAAGCAGGGCAACAGCCTCTCCCACCCCTTGCTACACATAAAGTCTAAAGACCTGCAGGTTTTCAGAGGTGAGCGCTCATGTAATGTTTTAACCATTACAGCTTGGAGCAGAGTGCCCAAACTTGGCTAAGCCCAGGGACTTTCAGGGAAGCCTATTAGGGAAGGCAACAGCTCACAGGGAAACACTCACTAGAAAGCACTCTGCTCCTCTCCAGAGCCCTGCAGTGCCATCCTTATTGCATTCTACTGATGGATGCTTCCCGGCAAGGCAGCTTCTGAGTGAAGCAGCATCAGTTTTCACCCAGTGCAGCATCCCAGCTCAGACCAGCTACCTGATGGTGCTGAGGGCCCGAGCTCACTCCAGGGACCCTGGATGCTGACGGTCTTAAGAGGAGGAATATGCCTTCAGGGCAGTGTTAGTGAGGAAAATTCAGTTCCTGTGGCACTCTGAGGAACCCACATACCTCTATTCTGTGAGGGATGGAAAATATTAAACGGTTAACCAATAAGTATTAGTCTTACCATTAATATATTGCAGTTAACATTTAAAACAAATTGGCAGCAACCCCAACCCCCCTGCTGTGTGGGGCTGGGCAGCAGCCCCAGACCCTAACCCCCATTGTGTTTACGATTAAACGGTTAACCAATTTTAATAGTTTAAACATGTACTTTTAAAAACAATATTTACATCCCTAGTACTGATACACCCCACAGCATGGGTACTTTCCAAAGGAGGTAAAATGCGTGTTCCTGGGCTGTGGGGTCTTCCACTAGTGACCCCAATGTCAGCTGTAGCAAGGGCCACAGATTCAAGAATTGTCCTGCACAGTCAGGCTGGACACTGCAACAGGGCGTGGGGTGAAGCCAAGAGCTACCTCTAAATTAAGACCTCATGGTGTGTGTAGCATTGGGGGCAGGGCTAGCAACATCTCAAACTGAAGGTCCTTGACCTCTTCCAATGGGGGCATCTCCTGGCCTGAGTGACAGAGAGGAACGAATGGCTGAGCCAGCCACAGAATCCCCAGCTGCTCTCCCAGGCCCTTTGTCCCTCACTCTGCCTTCCCCACCCCTCTGGCAGTAGCAGGTGAGGTGGTCATAGCCCTGTACGCTAAAAATTAGAACAAGCTTTGGGTGCTACTGGGATGCTGTTCATGCTAAAAGGTTCTGTCCAGGTTACCGCCTTTAACTATGATTATGAAACAGGCTTTAAGTTCAGATCACCCCAGCTGGTCACAAGTTATACATTGTATCCACACCCCAGCTCTGCCATGACAACCACATAGGCACATCCAGGCCTAGCCTACTAGTTAATCATATTTGTATCTGTACATTCTGGAGGCAAAAATCCCCTAGCAAGGGAGAGGGTGCCAGGAAGACATGCCCATGAGCCGCAAATGGAAGCCCTGCCAGACAGAGCCCCAGGGGAAAGCCAAGCCAGTTATACTAACACCAGGTAGGAGTCTGGTTTACACTGCAGAAAGGCAGCATAATGAGCCAATTATGGGACAAGAGTCACATGCTACCCTAGATCTCTGGCAGGGATGAAACACCGTTGGCTGCCCTGCTGCCAAGAGTTATAGCCGTGTGGAGATGTGACCTACGGATAGGGAGCCACCAATGCCAGTAACTGGAGACAAGTTCTGTGAAAGGCACCTAAACACCAAGGAGTTTGCTTGGACCCCACACGGCAGGTACGGCCATTTCCAAGTCACGTTCTAGAGTAGGTGGGGGCAGTCTAAACCCAGGTTTGAGGCTGTTCTACACCAGCCAGGCAAATTGCATTTAAAACCAACTAGCTGAACGGCTCTTGGACATGGTTCAGGGCTGTGCCACAGTGAAATGTAAGTAGCAGCCACTCAGCCACAACTGCAGATTGACATGGAGGCAGTGTATTAAAAAGGAAGGGAACTGGGGTTACAGTGCTGCAGTTTAAGGCCACGGTCACAGTGCGCTTCACAGGAGAATACGGAGATCCAGTGGAACCCAACAAGGGCTTGGGTGGTTCAGAACAGTGATTGGGCCTGGCCTGGCCATCAGACCCACACACACTATAGAAACCAGAAAAAGTCCACAGACCCAGATATCATTCACAGGCCCAGCCACTACTGGCCTCAGGCAGAAATGGTAGAGCGTCTATCATTCCCCTTGCCCTGTGCAGCAATCTCCTATTGTCTCATCACCGTGAGGAAATGCTGAATAGCCCAGAGAAAACTACTGCATGCCCAGTCTGTTCCCCACCCGCCCATCCCCAGCGCTTCAATAGGTGCCCAATCCGTTCCCACTCCTCCCGACAGCGACAGTTACCTGGTAAGTGCAAGAAGTGCAAAACCAGGGCCAGGATATCAAACCCCAGGAGATAAAATGGCTTCTCCCTCTCCCTGTGAGCCTCCATTTTGAATGGTGGAGCAGACACACAGCAAGACAAAGGATGAGAGCAGGCAAGCCGCTCAGTCATGCTTATACTTCCTTACAGCAGTGGGGGAAAATTCCCAGAGGAATACGAACACAGGCATATTCAAAACACATGTATTTAAACACACAGTAAAAGAGCAAGAGACTCACAGTCTAATATACAAAAAGCAGGTGTGACACAGGAACGTGTTCAGACCCATCCGTCCCCCCAACAGATTTCTTTCTTCATGTTGTCCTCCTGGGGTTCTCGCCACCACAGCTCTCACATCTGTGGGGTCTCAACTGACTTTGCCCTTAAGGACACGGAAACACTTTGCACTGAAGACAGGCTCGCCAGCCAGCGTTCTGTACAAGCTGAGTTGCTTTAGGACTGGCGGGGGGGGGGTGATGCTTCATTCCTAAGCCCACAATATAGCTTAGGTTCTGCTGCTTCTTCCAGTTCTGACCCACACCCCTACCTAGGGCAGAATGTGCCACCCACCAAGGCATTTAACAACCCACTGGGGACTATGGACATTGCCCCCATGCAAGACAGATGCAATACCAGCCCCTTCCCTTTGCCAATAACCACTTAAACAGCTCTAATGTTTGAAACGTTCATGTTCTATGTGCCATGTTAAAGTCTCGCCAAGCCCCTCCTGCTGAGCCCAAGCACAAGGTCACCCCATGAAGGGGCCAAGGGAAACATCAACTGTCAGACCCAAGGGATTCAGCCCGGGAGGCCAGTTTCTCTCCATCTCCACACACCAGTCCTGATTGCTATTTGTTAGGCAGTAACCAGAAACAGAAGGAGGCTGAAGGCTATGGTGATCTCACTGGAACGTGTCTGCCAGCGAAGGAACGCCCTTCTGCTGGTACTGCTCCAGCTGTGTCTTCAGGGGGAACCTCAAGCCAGAGCTCAGCATGGAGGAAGTGGGGAGGGTATAAAACATCCAGCCCATGTCACCACCAGCAATTCTCACCTATCAGGTTCAGCTAAGAGACAAAAAAGAGATACCAAAGCTGCTAACAAACAGACTTAGCTAGGCTTTTACGTATTTAACTCTGTTCTATTTACAAGTCCTTCTGCAGCTCAGCACTCCTAAGGCACTCCCTTAATCCATAAGGCACAAAGCAAGAAGGGAATGGCTGAGTCCTCCAATTCTCCTATTTGTGGTTGCATTCTTGGGTGGGACACATGCCAACTTCTCCTCTCCCTTGCGGGTTGTTAAATGCTCTGCCATGGTCCTTAGAACTGCTGGACGATCACTTTCCGTTTCACCTCGCGGCTGAACTTGTTCATCTTGAACAGTTCGCTGTCGTAGAAGGCAGAGAGGGTGTGAATGTTGATCTGGCGAGCCTGGGAGAAGAGAACAGAGGGAGATCTTAATGCTCATTTCGGAAAAGGACTTTCCACTGCAGAGGGCTCACACCATTCATGAAAATGAGCAGTTTCTGCTCAGCAGAGGCCCAGGCTTGCAGCAGGTCAGGACTGAGGAGAGCTGCATGGAAGATGCTAGCTCAGCACCTGCCTGCCCTTTACTTCCATTGGATCTACAATGCAACTGTAACTAGAGAAAGTGGAGACCCATCATATGCAGCATGCACCAAGTTACACTGGAATTTCTGATCTGCACAAGAGCCTTCTCAAATAAGAGTGGCTGAATTCACAAACCACTCTGGTGGACCTGACATTTGAAAGAGGTACAGTTATTAGGCATGTTCCATGACAGGGACCAAGTAGTAAAGGAAGGAAGGAATGGGAAATTTGATACTCTACTGGTGCCATGCACTGTTCAGAGACCTCCCCCGTGAGGGCCAACAGTTCAGTTTTCTTTAAAAAAGCTTACAGGCAGACAGGGAAGCCGTAAACATTCAGTGACTGGTGGGGTGGAGGGGAGGGAGGACAGGAATAGGTTTGATCTTTACTGATCACTGCTTGTATAATCACTTGTTTTTCCCAACCTGTCAGCTCATTGTCCAGACTAAACTCCTTGGGCTCTGCTGTCCGAACACTGCAGCACTAGACTAGCACACGAGAACCAGAAAACAAACCTGATTAGGAATAAGTGAAAGCCACTATTCTATTACCCAGATGGGAGAAAAGCAAAGAGGCAAGAGACAGACTGAAAGCTAAAAACTTCATTTAAAATGGCTTACGTCGAATGCCACCTTCTTCTGGTGCAGCAACTCAGGCAAGGACGTTTTCAAAAACATTATTAGTCTGACAGCATCCCTTTAAAGGCAGCTATGACCCTAGGGCAGATTGAGAGTGGTAACAGAGTACCCTAGAGAAGACTCTTCAAAATAAGCATCCCAACTCACAGTCTGCTAGGGCTGGAACAGCTGGTTTCTTGCTCCTCTCTGGTATCACAAGCATCTCCTTTTACATACAGCAAGGAGAACTGTAGACCATTAGCACTGAAGGTTAAGGGAGAGCCCAAGGATCGAAGAGTAGAGGGAAGGAAAGGGTCCGAATCATGGAGCAGTCAGTCCCACTGGGCAGAGTGCAGTGCACAGAACCTATCCCATACCTTATCCACCAGATCTTTCTCTGGCACTTCAATGGTGTCCTGCTGGGCCCCGTAGCGGTTCCTCTGATACATCACCTGTTCTGCCACAAGCTGTTTCAGAATAAACAGCAAGAGCTCGTTGTTGTCTCGTCTGAAAGCCAGGTAACGGGAAAAGGTCTGGGAAGCAAAGGAAGAGCCAAGAGGGTTAGAGCCAGAGGGCCACACAATCTAGCATCTGCACGCAGGACACAAGTGTAACAGCTGGTCTACACTTAACAATTACATTGACTTAGCTACACCCATCAGGGATGTGAAAAACTTCTCTTCGAGGGCCGTGGTTAGCTCAACCTAATCCCTGGTGTAGACAGGGCAAGGCAGACAGAAGAATTCTTCTGTTGACCTATTTAATACCTCTTGGAGAGGTACATTAACTACATTGATGGGAAACCCCCCTTTTGGTAACGTAGGAAATATCTACACTACAGTGGCATAGCTGCAGCTGTAGCGCTTGTAATGTAGACATACTGTGTGGGATGGTGAGGCTTAAGCTGTCAAGTGAAAAACAAAAACATTCATTTCCATTTCACACCCTCCTTCAGGGTTCTGACTAACCTTTGGAACACAGGCCTTTGCCAGCCATGTTAGTGGCTCAGGAGGCATTTACAGAATCCAAAGGGTGAACATATTTACTTTAACCAGGCTGAGGAACCTCCATCAGGTGCTCTCTGATCTTGCGATATAGGATACTCCCACAGGCTTAGGAACCAACCCTGATGCTCCCCAAAGGCTGAAAGACAGAGCTTTTGGGGGAGGGCCTGCCCTTGGGAGAAAGGTCTATATAGAAGCATAGTCTATATATGGCCCCAAATTCTACAGGTTTCACAGTGACCGCCCAAGCTTAAAACTTGCTGATCACAGCCCGCAGCCAAGAAAGCAGCCAGGAGTCTCGCAGACCCAAGCAGTAACTTGAGCTGAGCCAACTGAGCTGAGCAGCCAGCCAAAAGCAGAGCATAATTCAAAGCCAGAGTCTTTGGCTCTTAGAAAAAAGCATAGACACTTGCACATTAAAACCAGAGTGACCAGGGTGCAGCCCCTTACCTTCCCACACACACACACACACACACACGCACGCCGCCCAAGCTGCAACAAAGGAGCTTGTACAATCGCCTACTTCTGTTTGGTCACCATTAAGCTCGTAACAACAGGATCAGAGCCCAGTGCCAAAGCACGAAGGGAGGAGAGGGAAAGAGGAGAATGAGGCAGCACAATGCTCCTGGTACACAGAGGCTGGATCATACATGTCTCCTTTAAGATAACTTTTTAACACTTCTCTAAATCTGGTTCCAACCTGGGCACAGTGTAGAACAGGCCCGGGGTGCTCTAAATTACACATGCTTGTTACAGTCTTCTATGGGCCATTTTGCTAGCCCAGAATAGCTATATCCTCTCCGTCCCCCAAGATGCCCTGTACATCAATGCTAAACCCCAAGATGGGTTTGTTCTATGGAGGCAGTATAAGCCCTTTTAACCTTTCCAGAGCAGGCAGAAGGACTGTACCATAAAGCAGCTTAAAGCGCTGGCTACAGCTTGGGCTGTTTTCAGACATTGTAGCTTCCCCAGATCCCTGCAGAGTAACACGGAGCTGCTCACTAAGGCCCTGCTCGCACTGGGGTCAGAGGTAAAGATCAGTGTTTTAGCCACTGTCCAAACCAAACTGGTTTCCAACCCAGTCAGTTCAGATGGAGCCTTAGTCTAGCTGGTTAAGTGACTCCAACCCATGAGCTCCTTCCCACACACCTTCCGCATGCTCCTCATGACGCTGAACTTCTGAGTGTCAATGAAGCTCTCCAGCATCACCCTGATAGCCATGTTGACGTCGTCCTCCACCACATAGTCCCGCAGGTGAATGCGGGCGTGGGCCTCGGCCATGCGGATCATGGACTCGATGTGACGCACCGTGATGGGGATGCTGCCAGTGGCCTATGGAACAAGGGGAGGGACAATATTACAAGGGCACACAGAACATGAGAGATAGGAGACCAGGCTCTTTACACAGGCCCTTCTCATCCCATGCACGTCTGTTTGAGATGCAAGGCTACCTACTGTAGGTGACTGGTCATGAACCTTCATGACCAAGGAGCTTCAGAAGCCAAGGAAACCACACCACCTGCTGGCGGGCATAGTGCAATATGGAGAAAGGCAATTGATACTTATGGGCAACAGGCAATACCGTTAATTCACTTAAACGTGTGCTATGAAGGTGTTTTTGCCCCTTATCTTGCTTATTTACGATGAGAGGCGTGAAAGGGTTATTCCCCCTCTCCCAATTCTTAGTAGGGAAATTAAAAAAAAAAGAAAAACGAAAAACGGATGAAGCCAGACATTAAACTAAATTTTCCCAAGGTCCACGAAACTCCTTGAGGTCCCATCAGATTCAACTGAGAAGAGGAAGATCCAGGATCCCTCGGGAGGAGTCCATAGTCACAATGGGAAAACACTGCAGAGCTCGCCTGCTGCCACACCACTTCCCTCAGCCCCCAGGGGTGAAGGCGGAGAATGTGACCGCCTCAAAGGAAATCCAAAAAGACATGGCAGGAACATGGGATTCCACAGCAACAAAGCCAATATATCTAAGATATCTCCATGGATTCCTACCAGAGAGCAAGGTGGAGCAGAACGTATTAGACCTGTGGCATAAAAAACCTCGCTACTAACCTTTACATTCAGGTGAGGCAGAACCACTTATTTACCAGGTGTCTCTACAATATTGGACTCAGTCCACCCCTTATGGTGAGGCGACCTAGAGCTTCATACCCAGATACTATGGTGATGGACACAACATGAACTAGTAGGAAGATCTTGGGGTAGTCCACTCCTGATCCAGGTAGCTCACTCCCACTTCCCCACAAAGCCCTTTATTTAAGTCTACTCACCATGGACTCCTTCCGGAGATCACTGTACATCCGGGCCACCTTGTCTTGGTCCATTTGGTTTAGCTTAGGGTGGACCTTCTCCTTGGCATAGATGATGTATTTCTTCAGGATCTCTTGGGGGATGGGATCCACGCCATAGGTGTTAGGGAGGATAATCTCCTGGGCATCTCCATTCTCTACGTCTTTGCTGCCAGGGTGGTGTTTGATGTGGCTTCCCACGACAAACCGGGCTAGCATCTCGTCCTGCAGGACAATGGTAGGAGTAACAGGCACTGCAGCCATTGCTGCTTCTGCAGCTGAATTCTACCAAGCAGCTGTGTGCTGCAGACAGACAGAAGCTTGGGGATAGGTGCGCAGTCGGCCAATGGTTGTACTCAGACAAGGGGACCCAGACTGATTCCCACTCCATCACCGAGGCTGGCAAAGGCTTGAAGAGTCACACTCAGTCTTTGGAAAAGGGGAGCAGGGGCTTCATGGCATTCAACAATGATCCCAGTGCATGTTGGAGCCATGTACACTGGTTCCAAATGGGAATCTCAGCCAGTCGCCGGGTGGAGACTGTGCCATGATAGGGACATGTCACATTTATAGAAGCAATGTCATTCTTTTGTAGGGTGGGGTGGGGTGGAAATCCTCACTATGCAGGAGGTAAAATGCCCCAGGAGCAGAAACAGTCACAGGAGATCTCACAACGTGAAGGATGGGGCTGTGCACAGCCCTGATAGACACCTAGGTTTGAGTAAGGCTGTAGATGATGCTGGGAGATGTTGTCGCCTCTTGATGGAGAATGGGGGGGGGAAGGAGGATGAAGCTCTCTTGCCTCAAGAGAAGGGGTGTGGTGCAATCCTCTACATGCCCTGAAAGGCCAATTCAAGGAGTTAGCCACTTGACTGGCCCCAGGGTGAAATGGAGACAGAGGCATTCAAGGAATTGGATGAAAGGCATGTAGCTGGAACGAGGCAAGTCTTAGGGGTGGAGGTTGGGGCCCCCAGCAGCCTGTAGTCACCGACTTGCTGAGGCTTAAGGGGTTTCATTTGGCAAGAGCACCAAGGCAAGGGGTAGCTCTGCCCCATGCTCCCCTTCCCACCACTTCAGTGCTCTCGCAGCGTGGCAGGTGTCAGCACCTGACCAGCTCCCTGTCAGCGTGGGCAGTGGCACCCCCCACCACTGCTAAGCAGTGGGTCACCCTTTGGCTCGTACCTGAACTGGGTCCACCGTGTCTCTCACCACACACAGGATATCGAATCGGGAGATGATGGGCTCTGTCAGATCCACGTTCTCCGAGAAAGTCAGCGACGGGTCATAGCGCCCACCTGCGTCACAGACGGATGCCCTCATGGTCAAACGAGCTCATGTGCTCTCCCCGAGAGACCCTGCATCATAACCTTGTTCCTGTGGGTTTGGTTTCTGCCTCCAGACTGCATGTGTCGTAACAGGGTTAGAGGGTCTGGAGACCGGAGGTACATAAAGAGGCAGTGCAGTAGTTCTGGTGACTGCAGAACTGATACCATGCGTCTGAGACAGAGACTCCCTGCTCTCCTGGTCCCCAGGTACTTACCTATAGGGTTGGCAGCAGCAATAATTGTGCAACGGGCCTGCAGAGAGGTGACTATGCCAGCCTTCGAGATGGAGATGCTTTGCTGCTCCATGGCTTCGTGGATGCTGGTCCTGTCCTGGTCATTCATCTAGGAGAAAGCAAAGACTTTAACATACACTGATGCCCACTATCCTGCAGGAGGGTAAGAGGCCAAGTGTGAAGGAACACGTTACACAGGGCCTCATGGTCCAACTTCTATGAGCCTACACTAGGTGTGTGTGGCTAGGGTTGCAGCAGGGAGAGAGGGAGAGGGGAAAAAAAAAAAAAGTCACCAGTCCCCACCCACTCCGCAAGAGCTTGTACAGAGCTGATAAACTCGTTTTAACATTTCCTTGGGCAGGAGAGGATGTAGGGTGGATCCATGAGCCCCAGGTTAGGGGGCACAGATATTTCAAGAACAGGAGGCATCTGCTTCCTTCACTGCTACGAACTGCCCTTATACACTCACATTCATTCCTTACCTACCTGCTGCTGGACCTGTGGGGGCTCAGCAGATGGCTTGGATTCAGGCCAGCCCCCTCTATCCGACTGTGGTGGCAAATTTTACTTTCACTTGCTCTTAGGGGACCCATTCAAATCTGGCCCAGCTCAGTAGCAAGTAATAGCTCACACCACCTCATGTGGTCTCAGTGGCCTATGGGAAATGGTGTCTCCATGCAGTTCTTAAATACACTGGCACCACGCCACCAGAATGGTCACTCGTTAGCCCCAGAGATCAAAGAAAGAATGGGAGACAGTCTGAGCTCCCTTCATCCCTCCAGGTCAGGGCTGAAGCGAGGGGGAAAGGGAGGCACTGCATGAGGGGTACTTTGATAACTTTCCTGAGCATCACACACACATGAACTGCATTGTGAGCCTAGCCAGGGACTAACAAAGGGCATCTACACCAGCCTGGGTCATTCTCTCCCACAAGCAACAGACAAAACACTGGTGGGGGAAAACAGTCATGAGCCACTGAACTCCTCAGCCAAGAGAGCCCCTAACCCACACCCCATTAGCTCTGCCTTACTGCGTAGATGAAGTCAGTACTCACCTTGTCAAACTCATCGATCAAGCAGACACCCCTGTCTGCCAGCACCAGCGCCCCTGCCTCCAGGGTCCACTCTCTGCTGACTGGGTGCCTCTGGACATAGGCAGTCAGACCAACAGCAGAAGCACCCTGGCCAGTGGTGAAGATGGCTCTGCTGGACACCTTCTCCACATACTTGAGGAACTGAGATTTGGCTGTACCCGGATCTCCGCAAAGCAAGACATTGATATCACCACGGACTTTGTGTTTGCCACCTACAGCCAGGTCAGAAATAGGAGAGGACTTAGAGGGCAGTATCATTGTTAAAGTATATAAAAGCTACTTTTCTCTAATGGAGCAGTATGTAATCGAAAGGAAAAGAGCACTAAGAAGGGGTGAGTGTGTTTGACAGGGAAGCTTAAGAAATACAGCGTTGGGTGTTCTCATGTTTTGTTAGCGTTTGGCAAGAACTGTGAAATCTCACGGTTTCCCTTGGACCAGGAATGTGCAGGTGGGTCCATCAGCACTCAGGACACTACTTCCTGAGCAAAAGCCAGGAAGTCTTGTTTAAAGATCAATTCCTTCTGCCTCCCTCTTCTCCTCCTATCCCCCACCCCCTTCAGTGTGAATTTGAGTTGTGAACATTTCAGGGGGGTCCCAATTCACTCACCAATGGAGTTACACAAGTACAAAAATCCACCCAAATAAATCTGCAAGAGATCCAGGATCACCAAGCTCTACATATTGCTAGCCCAGGGGCTCTCGGCACTCCCCTTGTGGAACCTGGTTCTTTTATATGTAGGTTTGTGATGTTGCATTTCTTCCCCCAGTTGAAATAAGACACTTTGTACACAACGAGGAAGCAGTGAGGATTCCCCAGGCATCAGATTTGCACAAGGACACTAAACCCAGAATGCTAGGGGCAGAGATATGTTAAGCCCAGAATGCAAGAGGCCTAAATTCTAGCTCTTCAGAGCCAGGACCTCATCTTCAGTCCATGTATTTTTACTCCTGTAGACTGGAACTTATGTTCCTAGTTCTATTCACACCCTTACTTTTTTACTCCTGATCTTCTTACCCAGAAGTCACATTACAAAGATAATTCCTAACTGCCTTCACTGCACCAGTAGAAACAGGGCTGGAATCACACACTGAATACAACTGACAACACACCTACCAGGGTTTTTGGGTTCACCACCAAACAGGGCAAGGGCCAGGCCTCTCTTGATGTCTTCATGCCCATAAATAGATGGAGCGATGCTGGCAAAGATCTGAAAGGAAAGGCAGAGGAGTTTTCAGTGGCCCATTGTATTCAACATTTAGCATGAAAAGCAGCAAGACTCATTAGCTACACGGCTATTCTAATCAGTGCTTGAAGTCACCCTGCTGACATCAATGATTCCTTTATTATATAGAGAGGAACGTCTCATCAATGCAATAATATGACCGATACACTCCAGAGGTTCTAGGATAGCCCAGTGTTGATGAGCAGGACACATTGTGCAATCCAGTGCAGGATTCGCTATTACCACTACATTCATACTTGGCACTAAATACAGCCAAGAGACTGCATTTGTTACTTTGTGTTCTGAGTTAGAGATCCTGATTCTGGCTGAAGCCTGTTTAAATGATACGTTAATATTTGACAATTATCAGCAGGAATAACTAAGATTGGAAGATCTGCTGTGCAGATTAACGGCTCAAGACCAAGTATTTAGATTACAGGCAATTGGTTTTTTGCATGCCCAATCAAGACAAGTTCTGTCAAAATGTTGGATATTGGTCACTACTGATTTCAAACGTACGTCTTTTTTGGACAAAGAACTGAAGTTTTATTTCCCAAACTCTGGCTTTATAGATGTATCAGCTCCACCCAGTGGAAGTAAAGTTACAAACATCAGACTCTGCAATTAAAGACAGAATAGAGATGACCGAGATCTCATCCTTGCTAAAGGATCTGAACCCACCACATTATACTCTTCCTGCCTATGGGTGCTCAAGACATCCTTAATCTGGCTCTACGTCCTTTAGTGTATCAACTCAGATCTTGGCAGGTTACAGGGTTGCTAACTGAACAGTTTAAGCCAGTCTTATTCCTTGCCAACCTGAAATCACAACCCTCTATTAATAAGGCGCAGGGACAGAATGTTTTAAGGGGGAAGATGCTTGTTTTAGACTCTCGCTCTTTTCGAAAGAAAGGCGAGAAAGACAGGAGATGAGACACAGAACATTGGAGCTAGATCTTGTTTCTGCTAGATCTTGTTCTCCACCAGGCAGCCACTGCTTCAGGGAGACACCCATCAGCTGGCATCAATGTAGTTTCAGAATTGCCCCTGTGGAGTCTCTCTGTCAAGTCTGGTGGCTTCCCCAGTCACCTTTTTCTATTTTATCCCTGTTGTGGTGTGAAAGGCTTGTACAAACAAGATGGGAACTGACTATCCAGGAGGAATGGTGAAGTTGCTCCTACATGAAGTGCTGACAAAAAATGTACGAAGCAAACTAAGTGTCTCATCCACCCCACTTCAGTTTCTCACTCTCGTTGACAGCCATCTTAGTACTACAGGGGGCAAGACATTTTCAGAGACAAGCTGATTTTTGAGCTGATGGTGTCCCTCTAACTTGAGATGTCCCACTGTAATATCACGCAGTTTAACTCCATTCTCTGATCTGGACTCATGCAGACAACTAGATGCCAGGAGGAGAAATGTTTCAAGCAGACTCACTTTCTCCCCAATTTGCTCATCCTTAGACAGGCCTATGAGAACCTTCATGTCCTCATCAGTCAGTTCCCCAACTGCCACCTTGTTGTCCTTCTTGGCAATGTGATTTGCCATGATCACTGTTGCAAATACTGGGAATCCATTGGCTGTGTTCAGTGAGCCATCGTAGTTGTTGTGATAGATTCCTGTTAGCTCCTAGAAAGCACAGAAAGGGATATGGCAGGTTAATGTCTAGGTAGCAGGAAAATACCAATGTACATGGCACGAGACTGTCTCCTCCTACTAATGCTCCATTCTCAAGACACTGGAAACATGACTTTCAAGCCTAATCTGACATGTCTTGGAGCTAAGACAGCCCCTAATTTCACCCCTCCCCACATACACACACAGAAGTGACAGTCCAGGTCCTCACAATGCCCCCACAAGGCTGAGAATAAGTTTAACTGTGCCATGCTCACCCTAACGAACTTACAATCTCATCCCCTGGTTTGCAGCTGTCGACCAAGTCAGCAAGGAGAATGGCATCCTTAGAGCGAGGGAGCCTGCCAGCTGCCACCTTCCCAGGGCTCTCCTGGATTTTGATGCGCTGGTAGTTCTGGTAGACAGTCTGTGATAACAAACGTGAGTTGCACAATGAGTCAGACACCCTCAGAGCCTGCACGGGTACTTTTCAAAGGGCCTTTGCAGACGAGGCCAGGGACAGTGCTAGAGCAGTTAGTTTAGACTTTACTAGGCCCTGGGTAAAGAGCGGGGGCCAGGATTGGCTGGGGATTGATTAGAAGTAGCTTTAGGGCTAGAGGCAGTCCCCTGGATAGACAGCCCTGGAAATGGCAGAAGCTTCTGCCGTGTTGCCCCGACAAAAGTATTTCACTCTCCAGCACCCACCTGCATGAGGGAGAGGTTAGTAGTATTTACCCATCCAACTCCTGGCTTCACTGCTGAATCACTTGGGTAAAGACCACCCAGCTTGTAGGGAAGAGCATGGTATAGTGGTTAGGTCAATGACTGGGAGCCAGGAGCTTTGAGTTAGTGGTTCTGCTATTATCTTGCAGTGACTCTGTGGCTCAGATCCCCATGCCATACAATGAGGAGAGGAGGGTGGTTTGGAAGGCTCAGTGTTTGCAACCCTGCAGCACCTTCAGGTATCTACATACTGCAGGGGTCAACATAGTATCAGACATGCCCTTACACCAGCCAAACAGATAAAGGACTCTCAGGCCCAGAGTTAACTGGGTCTAGATCCAGGGACCAGACCTGTCATCAACCAGTTCCTTATTGGACAAAGGTGAGAAGCAGGCACCACTGCAGGAGACGTGTTAACATTGTATAAAGGGTTTAAATTTTACCTCTTCCATGTTGATTTCAAAGGGGCCAACCGACTGACACTCTGGGCAGGAGCCGGGCTTCACCTCCTGGTTCTGGGACTGGAAGAAGGGCCCCAGGATGAAGCTGCACTTGCTACAGTTGTACTTGACCATGCTGAGCTGAGGCAGGACCCCTGTGCAGCTCGTCACTACACCGCTGGTTCGGATCAGCTGGTTCAAGTGAAGCTGCCTAAAGAGAGAAGAGAAGACACTGGCAGGCTCCAGGGAAGGCAGAAGGACCTGCCACAGTCTCCTTGCAGCATGCACAGCTGGTATGATACCCAGTGGGGAACACTTATCAGTGAGTCTATTCTCACAGGTTTGTGATTTATCTTTTGGGGAATCAGAAACATTATCCTTGAGCAACTGGGTTACTTTAATAGCAGAGCCCATCACCCTACCGAGACAGGCTGGATCCGCTGGCATCCTTCCCCCAGCATATCCCAGAGTTCCTATTTTCTCACACAGAACTTTAGTCACTGTAACTCCAGCAAGCCTGACCATCCCAAACACGTGGTCCAAAGGCCCTCACAGGACCGGCCATCATCAATACCAACTCCACTACCTACCGGAGTGACCGCAGCTCTTCTACCAGAGGCAGATGCGAGATACGGACATGGATCTCCTGAGCAATCCGGTCGTATTTGGGGTACATGGCCAGCACCACTTCCTTGGCTGCTTCGTCGAAGATCTTCAGCATTTCAGCTGGGGCCTCTGGCAGGAAGTAGGCAAGGACATGCTCCCGGGCAGCCAGATCTTCATAGTTCACCACCAGGCTCTCTCTGTTCTCTATAGGGGGAACAAGTAGGGTGGATTTCATCTGTAGTCAGTATTCTCCTGTAGCCAATGTTCTACTGCATCTCTTCTCACTAGTACCAGATTTCTGATTGCTGAGTTGACAAAGAACATGGAAGCTTCCCAAAAAGCACAGAAACCCAGTGCAATGTTTTCAAGACTGAATGGCCTCGCCACAATGCCTGGTCATCCAACCACCTCCAAAAAACTAAATCAGCAAATACTAGCTCCTGAGATGTTGTGCTAGATAACGGACCCCAAAATTTGTGCGTCATGTAAGCTTTATGGGGCAGGGACCGACATTTTGCTTTTTTCCTGTATTTGTACATAACCTAGCACAATGGGGTTAAACTAATAACACCTACACAAACCACTCTTAACAGATTCAATTAATTTTGCCTTTTCGGTTGGCCAACTATTCTTTTTCTTCTTCAAGATCAGTCACCAGCATTTATGGCTCGCTACTATAAATTCTAGGCTGCACTGCTGAGGGAGACTGATCTCCTAAGTCATATGACACAGTTTCTGTTCCCTGTTTGAATGATCTGGTTCCTGGTGCAAATGATGCCAAGAAACAAATGTAAAATTCTTCTTCATCTTGTATTGGAGCCTGTAAGCTTCCAATCTGCACTCCTGTGCAGCACTTCCTGCTGGCAGAATTCAGCTGCACAGTGGAAAGTGAACACAAAAGGGGCACGAATTAAGAAGTTACAGTAAAGTTTGTAGCCAAGTTCTGCGTTATTCAGCCATCTCCATTAAAAGCAAAAAAGCCCCTGAAAAAGCTCATTCAGCATTTGGGGTAGACAGGAGAGGAAGAGGACATATGGAACAGACCGCTGTAGAGTGCCACAGCCAAGGAGGAAGAATTGTGTTCTACTACAAAAAAAATATCCAGGTGGGTCTGCTCATCTGCCGTTCCCACCCGCCCCACAGTCAGCCATACCTTTGCACATGTCACTGATCCTCTCTTTGAACACATTGTGCCCATGGTCATCCACATGGGTCTTCAGAAAGTTCTTGAAGCGGTGGTAGATCTCAAGCCGGGGAGCCGCCATAGACACCCACTCCCTTACTGAATGTCCCTTCATGTCTTCCAGATTCTCAATGCTCTCAATCATGTCTTCATCCTCCTCCTCTGCCCCATCTGCAGACCGTTCCGCCAACCGCCTCTTCCGGGAAGGACGATCCTCATCTTCATCATCACTATCTGACAGTTGAAAGAAAAAGAGAGGTCACTCAGAGTGGACATCCTATTCGCTACACCTCCCTGCCCCACTCCCTACATATATAATGAATGGACCATAATGTCTTTGTAAGCATGGTCAGAAGTTCCCAACACATAGCCAGACCAAACTAAGCTCTATTCTACCACCACAGAATCATAGAATTGTAGAACTGAAAGGGGCTCAAAAGGTCTTCCCAGTCCCTGGCACTCAAGGCAGGAGTAAGTATTATCTAGACCAGTGGTGGGCAACCTGCGGCCCGCTGGCCACAGCTCCCATTGGCCCAGAACGGCAAACTGTGGCCACTGGGAGCTGCCTGCTGACGGTCAATGTAAACAAACAGTCTCGCAGCCCGCCAGCGGATTACCCTGATGGGCCCCGTGCCGCATGTTGCTCACCACTGATCTAGACCATCCCTGACAGGTGTTTGTCTAACCTACTCTTAAAAATCTCCAATGACGGAGATTCCACAATCTTCCCAGGCAATTTATTCCAATGCTTAACTATCCTGACAGCTAGGAAGTTTTTCCTAATGTCCAACCTAAACTGCCCTTGATGCAATTTAAGCCCATTGCTTCTTGTCCTATCCTCAGAAGTTAAATAGAACAATTTTTCTCCCTCCTCCTTGTAACAATCTTTTACGTACACGAAAACTTATGTCCCCCCTCAGTCTTCTCTTCTCCATTCTAAACTAGCCCAATTTTTTCAGTCTTCCCTCATAGGTCACGTTTTTTAGACCTTTATTCATTTTTCTTGCTCTTCTCTGGACTCTACCCAATTCGTTCACATCTTTCC
Source organism: Lepidochelys olivacea (assembly GCF_965140295.1). Taxonomy (NCBI): domain Eukaryota; kingdom Metazoa; phylum Chordata; order Testudines; family Cheloniidae; genus Lepidochelys; species Lepidochelys olivacea. Next base: position 22,983,396 of record NC_140417.1, on the reverse strand, counting down.
CAAAATGTGGTGCCCAGAACTGGACACTGTACTCCAGCTGAGGCCTAATCAGCATGGAGTAGAGCGGAAGAATTACTTCTCGTATCTTGCTTACAACACTCCTGCTAAAACATCCCAGAATGTTTGATTTTTTTTGCAACAACGTTACACTGTCGACTCAAATTGAGCTTGTGATCCACTATGACCCCCAGATCCCTTCTGCAGTATTCCTTCCTGGGCACTCATTTCCCATTTTGTATGTGTGCAACTGATTGTTCCTTCCTAAGTGGAGTACTTCAGATTTGTCCTTACTGAATTCCATCCTATTTACTTCAGACCATTTCTCCAGTTTGTCCTGATCATTTTGAATTTTAATCCTATCCTTCAAACCACTTGCAACCCCTCCCAGCTTGGTATCGTCCGCAAACTTTATAAGTATACTCTCTATGCCATTATCTAAGTCATTGATGAAGATATTGAACAGAACCAGACCCAGAACTGATCCCTGCAGGACTCCACTCATTATGCCCTTCCAGCTTGACTGTGAACCGGATAACTACTCTCTGGGAACAGTTTTCCAACCAGTTATGCATCAACCTTATAGTAACTCCATCTAGGTTGCATTTCCCTAGTTTATTTATGAGAAAGTTATGCGAGACAGTATCAAAAGCCTTACTGAAGTGAAGATATACCACGTCTACCCCTTCCCCCATCCACAAGGCTTGTTACCTTGTCAAAGAAAGCTATTAAGTTGGTTTGACACAATTTGTTCTTGACAAATCCATACTGACTATTACTTATCACCTTGCTATCTTCTAGGTGTTAGCAAATTGATTGCTTAATTATTTATTTCATTATCTTTCCAGGTACTGAAGTTAAGATGACCGATGGTCTGTAATTCGCCAGGTTATCTTTATTCTCCATCCCAAACCAAGCTCTGGTCTACAGCAGCCCACAAGCTTTAGGTACCAAGAGCAAGTTACAGAGAGATGGTTTAGACACTGGCTTTTCAGAGATTATGGAGGCAAAAGCAAGAGCTCTATGTGGACTCCAAAAACTGTACACAGAGGTTGACATCAGAACCTGTGTCCAGAGAGAGAGAAAAGGGGGACTGGACTGGACATCAGGGTTAATAATTATCCTTCCTCTAAAGGGACCAGCCCATCAAAGATGGGTTTGAAGTCTCCATAAACAGGAGAACAGCAGTTGGCCCAGCACTTACCAGGCATGAGCCCAAATCCCGATATGGGCCTGGGAGCCGTGGCTCAGCAGCAGCCACATCAAGTGCACCAGGCTAATATCGCTACTCCCAGAGCTCCCGAAGTACCCACCACAAAAGGACTATGTAGGGGGGAATTCAGGTGAGCCCACTGCTGCACAGGCCCCTCAAAACCTAGCTATTCAGCAGGCTGTGGAGCTCCTACAGCGGTCAGGCTATTCAGGCTGAGCAAACAACTTGACGCAGCGGGAGAGAGATTAGCTTCTCCCGAAAGGGCAGGTTACAGACAACCACTTTTAAAAATCTCATTGACACGTACCGTAAAGCAGCCCCCTCCTCATGCGTCCCAGGCCACGATCCAGCTCACGGTCCCGCTGCCTCATGGCCTGTTCCGCCGCCTCCCTCTGGCTGGCGGTCAGTTCCTCCACATCCTCATCATCCAAGGCCAGGCCCTCAGGTTCGTAGACATCCAGCTCTGGAATCGGGCGGTAGTCCCTACACACACACAGATCTAGCTTAATCACCTTCGCCGTTCAAATCAGCCAAATTACAGCGTTTTCCCAGCCACTTTACTGTTTGGGGCAAGGTGGTGTCAGAAAGAGCCAGCAAAACAGAGAGAATTTTACAATTCCACGTTACCAATGGCAGACGCTCCAATACTATGGTAACGAATACCAATATACAAACCTAGACTAACAGTCTCTGTACCACACAGCTCCCTGGTTTGTTATTGGACCTGGGGTAGGTGAGGTTTCTTTTTAAATCCAGTTGTAAAGGTTCCAATACTTGTAGAATGAACAGTTTTGCTTAAGAAGTAGAGTTGCGAGTTTCATGCTCCCCTGCGTGATCTGAGCGAGACACAGTCCAGGCAGGAACTGCACAAGTTCACCCCCGCAGCTCACCCAATGCTCCTCACTCCCCTGCTATCCTAGTCTTGGGCACCTGTCCATACCCCTCACCAGTGCTGTGCAGCCCTTCTGCTGTTCCCATCCCAGGCTTCTCTTCAGCAGACACACCCCATGGCACTGATGATGCCTTTAGAAACATCTGTATAGTTTTAACATGCTGAGCTATAAAGGGCTATTCTGAAGGGTGCACAAACGAGGACCAGGCTGAAGACAATGAGTTATCTCCCTAACACCCATGAGAAGAATCTGAACCTGTGTCCAGAGATGAAAGGCAAACGTACTGTCCCTTTACCAAGGCGCTGCCTGCACAGAACAACCCCAGGAGGCTTCTCACATCATCGCCTAACTGCTGCACGCTCCCTACCTTTCCATTCCATCCCCAATCAGCTCTTCCCCATCCTCCTCCTCCTCTTCGGGGAGCCCCTCGGTCCCCAGCAGCCCCTCTGACTCATCCTCAAAAGGAGGCAGGTCTCTGCCCGGGCTGGAAGTGAAGGCATCTCGCCGAGAGCTACGGGCAGGGCTTGTGGCCACATTCTGGGACTCGGAGGAATCCTGCAGGAAAGGCAGAGTCATGTTAGAGGCCAGCAGAAGAACAGACTGTCCCACAGAGCATGCAAAGGTCTTCCCTCTCTCCCCAATGCAGGGGCCACAGAACTAGGTAAGAGGGAAGGGATGCTTAATGCCCCATGGGACTACCCTCCCAACAGGCCCCATAGCGCCAGAACAGGTCTGGGAAGGGAGACACCATCTCCCCCAGGGGAAAGAATTAAAATAATCTTCAAATTACCCGTTGGGCAGATCATGCTGTGCGCGACAGGAGAGACACACCACCTTTAGGGGCCTCCTCCCCCATGGAGAGCCCAGGGCACGGGGGTGGAGGGTTCCGTGCCCCAGGAGGCCCCGCCCCCATGCAGAGCCCAGGGCACCGGGGGGGAAGGGTTCCGTGCCCCAGGGGGCCCCGCCCCCATGCAGAGCCCAGGGCACCGGGGGGGGGAGGGTTCCGTGCCCCAGGGGGCCCCGCCCCCATGCAGAGCCCAGGGCACCGGGGGGGAAGGGTTCCGTGCCCCAGGGGGCCCCGCCCCCATGCAGAGCCCAGGGCACGGGGGGGGGGGGGAGGGTTCCGTGCCCCAGGGGGCCCCGCCCCCATGCAGAGCCCAGGGCACGGGGGGGGGGGGGAGGGTTCCGTGCCCCAGGGGGCCCCGCCCCCATGCAGAGCCCAGGGCACCGGGGGGGGGGAGGGTTCCGTGCCCCAGGGGGCCCCGCCCCCATGCAGAGCCCAGGGCACCGGGGGGGGGGAGGGTTCCGTGCCCCAGGGGGCCCCGCCCCCATGCAGAGCCCAGGGCACCGGGGGGGGGAGGGTTCCGTGCCCCAGGGGGCCCCGCCCCCATGCAGAGCCCAGGGCACCGGGGGGGGGAGGGTTCCGTGCCCCAGGGGGCCCCGCCCCCATGCAGAGCCCCGGGCACCGGGGGGGGGGAGGGTTCCGTGCCCCAGGGGGCCCCGCCCCCATGCAGAGCCCAGGGCACCGGGGGGGGGGAGGGTTCCGTGCCCCAGGGGGCCCCTCCCCCATGCAGAGCCCAAAACACCAGGCGGGGGGGAGGGAATTTCAAGGCCCCGGGGGTCACCCCCTATCCAGACCCCAGCTCCCAAGGGTCATCCGCGGCCGGGCCCCGGCACTCACCGCCATCCCTGCTGCAGCTTCCTCTACCGGCTGGACTCCCGCGCGCAAAAAAGCAACCTCACGTGGTCGGCAAAAGCCCGCGAAACCTCATGAATAATTAACGAGCTGCTCATGAATATTCATCAGAATGCTGTGACGAGGCGAGAGACGCGTGGGATTAGGGAAGGTGTCAGGGCGCTACGGGACGGGCCTTGGGCTGGGTGGGAGGAGATGGGGGCTGGCCAAGGGGCTGGGTGGAAGATGGGGTAGGGGGACTGGGAAGGGGGGTTGGGGTGTGTGGGAGGAGATGGGGTGGGGGGACTGGGAAGGGATGGGGGGTTGGATTGGGTGGGAGGAGATGGTGGCTGGCCAGGGAGGATTGGGGGGCTGGCCAGGGTGGGAGGAGCTAGGGGGACTGAGGGGAGATGGGTGCTAGGTATAGGGTGACCAGATGGCAAGTGTGAAATATTTTCCCCGGGGGTGATGGATAAACAAGAAAACCAAAGATCAAGGCAAAAAAAAAAGGAGGACTTGTGGCACCTTAGAGACTAACCAATTTATTTGAGCATGAGCTTTCGTGAGCTACAGCTCACTTCATCGGATGAGTTGTAGCTCACCAAAGCTCATGCTCAAATAAATTGGTTGGTCTCTAAGGTGCCACAAGTCCTCCTTTTCTTTTTGCAAAGACAGACTAACACGGCTGCTACCCTGAAACCTGTCAAAGATCAAGGGAATTTAAATTTGCAGTGCGTTGGTCTCACCACAAGGTGGCACTTTATTTCAGGCACGGGACAGATGGATGGGGTGAGCAAGTGGCATTTCCCGAGGAGACAGACCCATGCCCGCACTTTTCCAAGTGTCCACAAGTACCCAACAAGTTTTTACAGGTACCCAACTTCAGACACATTGTGCCAGATTTTCAGAGATGACTGAATAAAATCCATGGGCGCTCCGGATGATCAGGAAATCAGGCCCTTGTGTGGCTCAGGTTGGGCAGCTAAGATCAGTGGCTAGTTTTGAAATGGCCCAAATGTTTGGATCCAGGCTTGTCCGCCCCAGGTGAGACTACATATTGGGAAGCTCCATGGGATTGAGAAGGGTAGGGAACCCTTCACACCCATCTGCTGGTATGAATCCAGCTAAAGGCTGTTTTTTACCATCTAACTGCCTGGTGGCTTGAGTGAGATGAGTTTTGTGAAATCAGTCTAATTCCTAGTGCAGGGATTCTCAAACTGGGGGTCACGAGGTTATTACATGGAGGGTCATGAGCTGTCAGCCTCCACCCAAAATCCCACTTTGCCTCCCAGCATTTATAATGGTGTTAAATATATTTAAAAGTGTTTTTAATTTATAAGGGGGGAGACACACGCAGAGGTTTGCTATGTGAAAGGGGTCACCAGTACAAAAGTTTGAGAACCACTGTCCTAGTGGAATGGTGACCAACAAAATCCACTACCACCAGGATTACACTAACTGACCTTCATTTTTGGCAGTCCCAGCAGATGGCAAGGATTGAATGAGCCAAGGAGACTGAACTCCCCTGTCTTGTGGATATAGGGCTACAGTCTCCAGGATCATCAAGTCAGCACCTTCCACCAGTGCTAAAATATTCCAGTAAAATGAAAAAAACCGATAAGTACTTGTGGCACCTTAGAGACGAACAAATTTATTTGGGCATAAGCTTTCATGGACTAAAACCCAGTTTATTGGATGCATGCAGTGGAAAATACTTCCACACAAACTTCCTCGTGACTGGACTTTACAAAAACTAGACAAGCCATTTACAACACACACTTTGCTTCTCTACAAAGGAAAAAGGACACTAAACTATCTAAACTACTACATGTTACAAGGGGCCACAACAGTGGTTCCCTTAACTCACCCAACAATATTGTTAATCTATCCAGCTATACTCTTAGCCTGGCAGAAGAGTCGACTGTCCTATCTTGTGGCCTCTCCTTCTGCCCCTCCACCCCCACAAACATGTTAAATTTCTGCGGTGACCTAGAATCCTACTTTTGACGTCTCCGATTCAAGGGATATTTCTAACATACCTCTGAACATCACACTAATCCACAGAAACCTTCCTACCAACACTACAAAAAGAAGGATCCTACATGGACTCCTCCTGAAGGTCGAAACAACAGTCTGGACTTCTACATAGAGTGCTTTCGCCGATGTGCACAGGCTGAAATTGTGGAAAAGCAGCATCACATGCCCCATAACCTCAGCTGTGCAGAACACAACGCCATCCACAGTCTCAGGAACAACTCTGACATCATAATCAAAAAGGCTGACAAAGGAGGTGCTGTCATCATCATGAATAGGTCAGAATATGAACGAGAGGCTGCTAGGCAGCTCTCCAACACCACTTTCTATAAGCCATTACCCTTTGATCCCACTGAGGGCTACCAAAAGAAACTATACCATTTGCTCAAGAAACTCTCTGAAAAAGCACAGGAACAAATCTACACAGACACACCCCCTAGAACCACTACCAGGGGTATTCTATCTGCTACCCAAGATCCATAAACCTGGAAATCCTGGATGACCCATCATCTCAGGCATTGGCACCCTGACAGCAGGGATGTCCAGCTATGTAGACTCTCTCCTCAGGCCCTACGCTACCAGCAGTCCTAGCTATCTTCGAGACACCACTGACTTCCATTAATTTACAATCCATTGGTGATCTTCCAAAAAACACCATCCTGGCCACTATGGATGTAGAAGCCCTCTACACCAACATTCCACACAAAGATGGACTACAAGCCGTCAGGAACAGTATCTGTGATAATGTCACGGCAAACCTGGTGGCTGAACTTTGTGACTTTGTCCTCACCCAAAACTATTTCACATTTGGGGACAATGTATACCTTCAAGTCAGTGGCACTGCTATGGGTTCCCACATGGCCTCACAGGATGCCAACATTTTTATGGCTGACTTAGAACAACGCTTCCTCAGCTCTCATCTCCTAACGCCCCTACTCTACTTGCGCTACACTGATGACATCTTCATCATCTGGACCATGGAAAAGAAGCCCTTGAGGAATTCCACCATGATTTCAACAATTTTCATCCCAGCATCGACCTCAGCCTGGACCAGTCCTCACAAGAGATTCTCTTCCTGGACACTACAGTGCTAATAAGCGATGGTCACATAAACACCACACTATATCAAAAACCTCCTGACCGCTATACTTACCTACATGCCTCCAGCTTTCATCCAGACCACATCACACGATCCCATTGTCTACAGCCAAGCTCTAAGATACAACCACATTTGCTCCAATCCCTCAGACAGAGACAAACACCTACAAGATCTCTATCAAGCGTTCTTAATACTACAATACCCACCTGCTGAAGTGAAGAAACAGATTGACGGAGCCAGAAGAATACCCAAAAGTCATCTACTCCAGGACAGGCCCAACAAAGAAAGTAACAGAACACCACTAGCCATCACCTTCAGCCCCCAACCTCAGCCTGGACCAGTCCTCACAAGAGATTCTCTTCCTGGACACTACAGTGCTAATAAGCGATGGTCACATAAACACCACACTATATCAAAAACCTCCTGACCGCTATACTTACCTACATGCCTCCAGCTTTCATCCAGACCACATCACACGATCCCATTGTCTACAGCCAAGCTCTAAGATACAACCACATTTGCTCCAATCCCTCAGACAGAGACAAACACCTACAAGATCTCTATCAAGCATTCTTAATACTACAATACCCACCTGCTGAAGTGAAGAAACAGATTGACGGAGCCAGAAGAATACCCAAAAGTCATCTACTCCAGGACAGGCCCAACAAAGAAAGTAACAGAACACCACTAGCCATCACCTTCAGCCCCCAACTAAAACCTCTCCAGCGCATCGTCAAGGAACTACAACCTATCCTTAAGGACGATCCCTCACTCTCACAGGCCAGTCCTCGATTACAGACAGCCTCCCAACCTAAAGCAAATACTCACCAGCAACCACACAACAAAAATACTAACCCAGGAACCTATCCTTGCAACAAAGCCCGTTGCCAACTCTGTCCACATATCTATTCAAGGGACACCATCATAGGGCCTAATCACATCAGCCACATCATAAGAGGCTCATTCACCTGCACATCTACCGATGTGATATATACCATCATGTGCTCCTCTGCCATGTACATTGGCCAAACCGGACAATCTCTACGCAAAAGAATAAATGGATACAAATCAGACGTCAAGAATGATAACATTCAAAAACCAGTCGGAGAATACTTTAACCTCCCTGGTCACTCAATTTCAGACGTAAAAGTTGCAATTCTTCAACAAAAAAACTTCAAAACTAGACTCCAATGAGAAACTGCAGAATTGGAATTAATTTGCAAACTGGACACCATTAAATTAGGCTTGAATAAAGACTGGGAGAGGATGGGTCATTACACAAAATAAAAACTATTTCCCCATGCTAATTTTTCCCCTACTTTTACTCACACCTTCTTGTCAACTGCACCTTCTTGTCAACTGTTTGAAATGGGCTATCCTGATTATCACTACAAAAGTTTTTTTTCTCCTGCTGATAATAGCCCTCCTTAATTGATTAGTCTCGTCATATATCTTCCTACCGTATTTTCCACTGCATGCATCCGATGAAGTGGATTTTAGCCCATGAAAGCTTATGCCCAAATAAATTTGTTAGTCTCTAAGGTGCCACAAGGACTCCCTGTTTTTTTTGTTTTTTTTTTGCTGATACAGACTAACATGGCTACCACTCTGAAACCTGTCACCAATAAAATGAGATTTCCTTGAAGCAAAGTAGAGTGAATTGGAACAGTTAGAGATGCCATAGTGACAGCTCTGCCAGGGGTCCACCAGGGGGTTAACAAGGTTATACAAAGTCTGCTAAATTTCTCAACCTCTCAGGCAAGTAGCTGTTGTCTGACCTGGTATTGTAAAATGCTTTGAGATCTACGGATGAAAACACTATTGTTATTATTAATAATAAAGCCTATGTTCCCATTAGAAAACCCAGGAAACAAAATGAAAATGGAAAGATGGAAAGACAACATTGGAAAGATGAAGAGGTAGCACAGTGTCACACCTTTGAGTGTGCACCTATGTAAGCCACAGACCTAAGTACAGAGGTGTGGAGAGCTCAATACTTATTGATTCCAGATAGAAAAGTATTTATTAAGACTTAGGCCAGAGGACCGTGTGTGTGTGTGTGTGTGTGTGTGTGTGTGTGTGTAAACAATGCGACCGTATGGGTCAGCATGGTAGGCAGTGGGCTCAATGCACCAGCAGTCTAACCATTGTCAAATTTTTTGTAGGCTTCGTGGCAGGGGAGAGTTTTAAGGAGCAATTTGAAGGGAAGATAATTAGTTAGTTTTGCAGAGGTTTATGGGGAGCTCCTCCCAAGTGTGAAGGCAGAATGGGAAAAGCATGACAGTGCTTGTGTGAAAATTTAACAAGTGGGCAATGGAGGTTGGTTGACATCTTGATAATGAATGACAAGGTTTAGGTGGGAAGGGATGGCGATGGGGATTGTCAAAGGTCTGGAAAGTGAAGACAAGTATCTTATGTATGCTGTGGCTTTTTTTTTTTTTTTAAAAGTAGCCAGTGAGTGGAGGGATTCAAAGAAAGGTGTGAAATTTTCAAATCAGCAGGGAACTTCTAAAAGTGTGGGGTGCTGGTTTAACTGTATCCCCAGACTCTGCCAACCCCATGCTCAATATAGCTCTCAGTTAAATCAATGAGAATTGAATTATACTTTCCAGAAAGCAAGATACAAAGATCTGAAGACAGTAGACACTATTCTGCAACTCTTTGGACTATATGAGCCTATTTAATAATTCTTATTATATTACTTGTATTGTGGCAGTGCCCAGAGACTCCAGTCAATATGATGGTCCCATTGACAGGGATCCTGCCTGGAAAAGTTTACAGTCCAAGAAGAAACATGACAGTGAATGGGTGGGTTAGGGGAAGAGGAATTACAATCAAAAATAGATACAGTGTGTACATATGTTCTCTTTATTTATGCAAATATTAGCTCAACTGCCTCCCAAGTTAGTCACAGTAAGCTGGTTAACGTCTTGTCGTGATCCCAGCGGAAGTGGGTGTTGATAGATGAAAGGGTAGTTGCCTCAGGGACGGCTTTTGTCTAATGACTGAGACTGCAACACAAATTATTCAACACTTCCCCTTCCTCTGGCAGCTTCCGTCTGGAGATCTCAAAGCATTTTACACATAACGTCCTGTGCAATCAAATTGTTTTACCCTGAAACTGCCTGTGGCTCTCTCACATTAAGCTGTTTGGTTTAGTGTTGGGATCCATTATATTATCCTGACCTTTCCATCTGATTTCCAGTATTTGGCTTCTTTTCTTTTGCAATCCAGTTCTCTCCATTAGACCTTCGTGCAATAGATCTCTCCGTTTGTACCTGTCCTGCCCTGTTTTGTACCTTCCATTCTCTACCCAGCTCCTCTGCTTTCTCTTTACCCTCCATATTCATTGTGGCCCAGATTCTGCCACCCTTGCTCACCCTAGCGCCTTACTCCAAGTTCCCCACCCATTCTGCCAATACCCTTTAGTGCTTGGCAGGAGAGGAGTGAATTGTGTCCCTGCACCTTTTAGACCCTGACATTCCTGCAGGGTAAGTCCCGCCTCCCAGGGAAATCCATTGGTTCCTGTGGCCGTTTTGTTGCTCTTTTTGGCAAGTCTCTTGACTGAGACGCCTCGGGATTGGGCGAAGAACTCCAGCCAAGAGATCCTCTGTAAATATCAATTTTAGCCCCAGACGAATAGGCCGTGCCTTCCCCCTTGCGGGAAGTTGAGTCCTCTCCGGCTTACATGGGCTCGTCCAGCCGTAGGAGACCCCGCCCGGAGGGAAAGGGGGCGCCAGCGAAAGGATAGCTGCCATGGGCAGGGTTGCGGCTCCCCTGTGGGGTGGCTCTTTCGCGACGCTCCCCGAGCCCGCCGCCGGTGGAAGCCGCCGGAGCCGGGGCGGGGGCTTGGCCCGGCTGGGGGCCCGCGGTGAGCAGCGCCGGTCAGGCAGCGCCGGCTTCTGCCGAGCAGGTAACGGGTCGGGTCGGGTCGGGTCGGGTGGGCGCGGCCGGGCTCCCCGCCGCTTGGCCGGCCCCCGCCGGGAGCGCCGCGCCGACACGGGCCGAGGGTTTCCCGGGGGGCGGCTGGGGCCAGCTCCGCGCAAGGGGGAGCCCGGCGCCGGGCCTGCGGCCTGCCGGGGCTGTAGGCTGGCACCGCCCGAGGCGCGGGGTCGCTGCCGGGCTGGCAGCCGTGGGGGGCGGGCCCCGTTTGGACACGGCTTGGGTCCGTGTCCCTGGTGCCAGGCGCGGGCTGGCGGGGGAGAAAGGGAAGGGGCGAGTCGCCGCGGGGCTGGTCAGTTCGGTGCCGGGTGCTGTGTGGGCAGGGCCCTCGGGACGCCCTGGGCTTCAAAATCTTTTCAAGGACGGAGGTCCGTGTGGGGCTGCTCACAATGGTCAGCTGTTAAGGGTTGCTAGACAGGACTGTGGACAGCCGTTCTGCGTGTCCGCTGGAGGTAGGACGAGAAGCAATGGGCTTGATCTGCGGGAAGGGAGGTTTAGGTTAGATAACTAGGGGAAAACTTCCTAGCTGTAAGGGTAGTTCAGCTCTGGAATAGGCTTGGGAGGGAGGTTGTGGAATCCTGGTCCTTGCAGGTGTTTTAAGAACAGGTTAGGAAAAACACCTGTCAGGTTTCCTTTGCCCTGCCTCAGTGCAGGGGCCTGGACTTGATGACTTCTCAAGGTCCATTTCAGCCCTGCATTTCTGTGATTCATATCCCCTCTCCTCAAGCCTTCCTTTGGGCAGGTACCTGCTAATATGAGAGCGATGAGCTTCTTAGGGGTTGGCTACATGCAGAAGTGGCATGCGTTTTTAAAATCACTTTTAAAAACTAAAATAATTGTTGCAAACCCCGATGTGGACACACTTGTATCAGTTAAAAACAGGTTATGTAGGTTTAGTTTGGGCCTATACATTTACTAATACAAGCTAAATTGATATAATCCAGGTTTAAACTGACATAAGGGTGTCCACACAAGGGTTTTCACAGGTTTAACTATATAGCTTTAAAACAAATCTTTAGTTATAGTGAAGTAATTTCGGGTGTGTATGGATAGTTTTAACATGCTAGTGGGAAGCCTAGGACTTCTCCTGATCTGCTAACCCATGTTAAAATTATAACTTGCTCTGGCTACATTAGGATTTTAGTGTAACGTATTACAGTTTAACAATACACCTTTTTTCTTGGTGTAGACAGGTTCTTTGTATGTAGACCAGGCTTCAACGGGAAATAAATACCTGTTCAATCTATTTATTCTGTGGATGTGTGTATGTTGGGGAGGTTGTTGCTGGTCTCAGGAGTTCTAAAGAAGATGAGAAATACTCTCTCTTTTTGCTAGTTGTGTTTTTTGAACGTACACTGGGTTTCATAAACTAGTAACTTCTAGCAGCATAATGTCTGTTCCCTGCCTGGGTGCTGCTGACTGGGAGCTTTCAGTGTTGTTTTTGAGAAACATTGAAATTGACTGCAAACCTCTTCCGTGAGAAGTGAATGTTTCAAAATGGAAATTAAGCAAATTTCCTGGGCAGATGGAAGGCAGTGGCAGCTTGGCCCAGCTGTTGTTAGGAAGCACCAACAACTAACTGCATCATGTGTGAATTATAGCCATCACTGGGAGTCTTTATGTGAGCCTGCATATTGAGGATCTGCCTGAGAATGTACAAATGCTATTCTTTTAAAAGCCTTTACTAAGAGGGAGTGCAGCTTTACTGTATGAAGTGGGAGATGTTTGGGAGAATTCCTTATGAGGATTATTGAATCCCTTTTTGAAGTACCCCTGTGTTCCCAAACAAAGCTATTGTTATGACTGGAAACAGGATTTGACAGACCTGGCCTTCAGACCTGGCCTCTTAACTTGGGAGCAAGTTTTGCTTAAATTTTAGGCCAGACTTTTCAAACTTGGGTGCCTCAAGTTCAATGTCTCATTAGACACCTCATAGGTGGCCTGATTTTCAAACTCTTTTGGGAGTGGTGGGTACTCAGTGCCTCAGAAAGTTAGGCTACTTGTTTAGGTGCTAAGTATGGAATTAGGTGTTTAACATGAGGTATACACATTTTAAAATGTTGGCCTGAGTTTCTTACTTAATGGTAAGGTGTTGATCCTACAGTGGGGCTCCATGCGGGCTCAGGACCTTGTTCACTCAGAGCTCATTGCACAATCAGGACCAAACTTAAGATTTTTCAAACAATTCTGTTGGATTTTGTTACTGTTTTAGGTGAGTTTGAAGGCAGTTGATCTGTTGGACTTTAAATCTGCCAATGGTGTACAAGCAGTCTTTCTTATTGAAGATTTTTGTTGTGGTACTTAATATGATCACTCCACGATACTGGTTGCAATGTAGTTGAGCTCCAGGTACTCATTGTGAACAGAAACTAAATTTGAAATATTCTGCAATATATGATCAACTAAAAATTACCCATCGCTAACGTGGAGCAAAAAATATCTGTGCAGTAACTAAGGAAGGGATATCTAGGAAAGAGAAATTGTTGAAATAGATGGCAGTGGTAACACTTATGTGTGAGAGTATGTTGCATCTATTGTTAATCCTCACACACATCAGAAAACACTAGCTTTTAAAAACTAGATTGTGTTCTAAACCAGTGGTTTTCAACCTTTTTTCATTTGCAGACCCCTAAAAAATTTCAAATGGAGGTGAGGACCCCTTTCAAAATCTTAGATGTAGTTTGCAGACCCCCAGGGGTCTGCAGATCACAGGTTGAAAATCTCAGTTCTCAACCAAGTCTGCTCTGGCATGGTCAAGTGAGCTCAAATGGCAGAACGCTAAGACCTTTCATCTCCAGTGCACGTAATATTTTGCACTTCTCTAGGTGTCTCTCATCAAAAGATCCTGAAGTACCTTACAGAATTTAATGAGTTTAACCTTACAGCCCTATTGGAGAGGCGGATGAGGAATACCCCATTTTACAGATGGGGAAGCTGAAACAAAGAGAGGCTAAGTGATTTGCCTGAGTTGTCACAGTGTTTGGGTGACAGAACTGAGACAATAACTGAGGTGAGATTCTCTTATGTGGTACTGTTCAGAACTTGTAGCTGAAGGGTGAGGGTAACTAAGACATCTTTAAGTCGTGCTCCAGGCCACCAGCATGACACAGACATCTCTCTTAGACATAGGAGCCTGAGTTACCTAGCCTTCTATGGCTACAGTGCTGTTTGGGACCAAGGGTGGTTGGTGAGGTGGCTCTTTGGAGGCATCCTTACTGCCTTCACTGGGGCAATTTTCTTGTGGCTGGAACCAGGGCTTCTAGGGCCCATTTATTGTGCTCTGGTACCTCTCGTGTGTGATATAAAGGGGCTGGAGTGGGGGTGAGGATCACCAGAGTCCTTCATTTGCTTTAAGCAGGTGGTCATCCCACCTTCCCTCCTCTCCTACATGGGGTATGTTGACTCTGTTTACTGTGGGTTTCTTTGCTACTCCTCTCACCCCTCCATGAGAAGGTAGCACTATCTTCCTGTCTGCTGTGCTAATCTAAGGGATATGTATGAAGGACTCTGCTCATAACCTATGCTTCATTATATTGTGGGTTTGGGTCACTGTTGAGACTTCTGCTATTTATTTTTTTAGCATTGTGGTTTTCTTTTCTTTCTTTTTAAAACTTGCTTCAAATTCTGATTTGAAATTGAAACTGGGAGGGGAGAGGGGAATTAAGTAAATGTATTTCTGCCACTGGGTGAAAAAACCCATTGTGTGAGCTTGTCCCGAGAACAAAATGAGGGTGCAGGAAATTTGAAGCAAACATTGATTTGGTGACTCTTGAAAAGCTGTGTTTCAACCTTCCTCTCCCTACCCCCAATTCATCCCCCAACCCTTATTTTCACCTTAAAAGACATTGCAATAACAGTTGCATTTAAATGTGATGGATGTTAGCAGAGTTTTCTGTGATCAGGGCTGCTTGTACGTGGAAAAGCTGCTCATCATGCCATGTAATGGATAAACAGGTTTCTAACATGGTTCTCAGAAAGGAAGAAAAATATCCTTTCGTCACCAGTCTGGGGAACCAAGCTACAACTACCTGATCACTCTCGTTACAGTGTGTATGGTAACACCCATTGTTTCATGTTCTCTGTGTATATAAATCTCCCCACTGTATTTTCCACTGAATGCATCCGATGAAATGAGCTGTAGCTCACGAAAACTTATGCTCAAATAAATTTGTTAGTCTCTAAGGTGCCACAAGTCCTCCTTTTCTTTCTGCTAGCTGTGGAGGAGACGGGCCTTGAGAGATCAGACTGCTGTCCAGTAATTTCAGCCACAAACTTCATCTATCTTTGAAATTGTTAGAATGTCCTAATTAAAAATAAGATAAGATTTAAAAAAAAATCCACCTTTTTTTTTAGTGAGGGGGGCAAAAATACCCACCATTTTTATGTCACACCAACAATAACATGAGTGCTCCATGCTATTCCATGACTAAGGCTTCTAGGCCTAGAGAAATAATAACGGTAAGATCTAAATAGAAGGGACAATAGAAACAGGAACATCTGCCTGGCTGAGTCCAGGGTTTGGGCAGAGAAATTGATGTAGTTTAGGTCAGAATGGCTTCAGCTCTGCCCAAAATATGGGGAAGGAAGAGTGTGAATTGATTTGCTGTCTGACAAAGAAATACTTCCTGTGGGAGAAAGAAGAGGGACCTGACCCGAGATATAGTACTAATTTTTTTTTTTTTTACCTGGCTTTAATATGATTTTGCCTCATCCACACAGCCGGGGCCAACCTAGGTCAGCCTCTACAGAGTTTAACATGGTGGTGTTGGCGGTGTAGAAGGGCCTAATGAAACATCTCTCCCAATACATACAGCTGATTGTATTTCAGACTAGACTGGACAAAGCCCTGGGGAATATGCTGTTAAGGTGCAATCCTGTGGTGGATGAAGGAGCTAAGGCTATGTAGCCTGGAGACTGTTCCTGCTCCCATTGAAGTCAGTGGCAAAAATGCCCAGTGCTTCAATGAGAGCAGAGCAAGGACCTTGATCAATTCACTATCCTGATGTTCCTTACTATAACCCCAAACCACTATAAACAGTGCAACTTAGTCTGGCTTGTTCCTCAGCGCTAGATGTCTTATTACTTTGCTTTTATATCAAGCGTCTTTGGAAGAAAAATAGGACATATAGTATTTGCCCAGAACTAGTAGCCTGGTTGAGAGGCAAGCTCAGTATCGACTTGCCCTTCAAGGCTTTGTGGTTGTAGATCTTAGATTTGGCCAGCCCAGCTCTGCTTATCACCACTGTTGTATCTGCATGATACCGGTGACTTTTAAGGAGAGGATCTGGCGTCTCTGGGATGCCCTCTAGAAGAAAGATGTTTGTTCTTTCCTATTTAACTCCCAGATAGACTGATTTCTACCCAGGCTCTTTCTGCTTGGGGAAGGCAGGTCAGATGCTATGACCCAGAGTGGATGTCACTGGGGTGTCATGGTTCACAGTTGTTTTCATGACTCTCTCTCCCCTCCCTGTGCTCATGGTGCTGTTTTTCCTCCCTTTGGAATCCTATTTAAAAAAAAGTTAGGCAGAATCTCTGCTGTGTGGGTAAGCATGATGTTATCCGCCCTTTCTTTCCCAATTCCTGCCCTTCCTAGAGTGAAGAGGTCCGTCGCATGTGTCAGGCTAGAAGAATAGAGCAAAGTAATTAGAGAAAATGCCTGTTTCAGTGACTACGCTGATTAGGAATTGTGGGAAGTGGAGAAGATGAAATGCACCTCTTGGGGGAGGAGAGGATGTCTCCATAATCTGAAGGTCACTCATTGGAACCTCTGCCAAACTAGGATTTCTGGCACAGCAATTGCCACCTCAGCACAAAGTTAATCTTCCCAAGAGTGTGTTTGTTTAATGTTATGTACCTAAGGCAGTGAAACATACCGTGATCATTAAAGAAATTCACAGCCCAACAAGTACCTGTTAGAATGTAGGGGTGAAAAGTGGGTCTGTTAGCAGAGAGCTCCCCCAGTCACCCTTCCTTGTAAGCCCTGGAAAGGATCCCAGTTTTCCAGAAGAAAGAACAGCTCTGTGTATGAGAGTTTCAGGCAGCCCCTGGAAGAGTAAACCCTGAATGATAAAGGTTCAGCAGATGACACCGAGCTGTACCTCTCCTTCTCCCATCTGTGAGAGTGTCCATCTGCTGACTCCTGCTGCCAGCATGTGGCAAAAACCCCTACCTTCCTAAATTCACTCATCCTGTCTGCTCACTTTCACAGTGGTGGCTGTGGCTTGAAACCACATGAAGGGGAATTTTGTTGAGATTAATCCTGGATTAGCTACAGCAAACTGGCTGCCGAAGCTTTATCTGTACGTCTACACTGCGAAAAAACCAACAAACCCTCCCCCACCCCCCACCCCAACAACCCTGCAATGGAAAGTCTCTGAGCCTGGGTCAACTGATTCTTGCTCATGCTCCAGGGTTTAAAATTAGCTGTGTAGACATTCCTGGTTTGGGCTGGAGCCCAGACTCTGAGACCCTCCTCCCTTGAGAAGTCTCAGAGCCCATGCTGCAGCCTGAGCCAGAATGTCTACACTGCTATTTTTAGCCCAATAGTGTGAGACCCACTAACCTGAGTCAGTTGAACCAGTGTCTGAGGCTGGCTACTGTGAGTGGTGGTTTTTTTTTCAGTGGCCATACCCTGTCAGTGGCAGGTCTACACCCGCTACCCAGAGATATGTGACGTTGTGATGACAGTAGACAGGTTTTCATCTCACTGTGCTCTGTGATGGCTCTGCTGGGGAGAGCTGGGTTCTAGAGAGAACAGGACTTTGCAGTTGTATTGCATCTTGTGTCTGTGAAATGTAAAGCACATTGCAAGGGGGTCGGGTTCCTATTTACAGCAGGGGAAACTGCTGTGTAGAGAGGGGATTGGACCAAGGTCATGCATCACGTCAGCTGCAGGATTAGTGATGCAATCATAGAATCTCAGGGTTGGAAGGGACCTCAGGAGGTCATCTAGTCCAGAGGTCTCCAAACTTTTTGGCTCGCGCACTCCCAGGGTGAAGACTGGAAGACCAGCCACAGGCGTGCCACCGACGGAAGAAGACCGGAAAACCAGCCGCAGGGGAACACTGGCTGTGGACGTGCAGAGCTGCCGCCAAAGAAAAAAAAAAAGGCAGAGTGCCGTCCGGCGGCGCTCCTGCTGCCACGCACCCCCTGGGATCATCTCGTGCACCCCGTGGGGTGTGTGCGCCCCAGTTTGGAAACCACTGATCTAGTTCAATCCCCTGCTAAAAGCAGGACCAATCCCCAAAATCATCTAAGCCTAGGTCTCCTGTCAATCTAGGTCTCCCGTCTCCCAGTCTGCTTTAACCCCATGACACATCATATCCCATGAAGCATGGCATGACACTGCCTCACAGGCTGCATTTCTCTGATGCTGGACTGATCTGTATATAATCTGCATGTCTGTTTGTAAGTACTATGTGCGTGAGCCTAGTTGGGACTGTGGTATGGTTGGGTCCTTAGAAGAAATCATGGGACCAGTTTCTGTAACCCCACTGAAGTCAGTGGCCACGACTTGGGATTTCATGGATGTGAGTACAGAATTTGGCCCAATAACATATGAATGACAACTAATAACCCAGCAGGAGCAGCCCCTGGTACCTGAGAGATGTGGAGATAAGTCAGGCATATAGGCAAGGAGAGTGTGTGTATGCATTCAGGAAAGACAGGTCATATAGTAACTGAAACCTGCTGAAACCAATCTCATCTTCCTTCAAAATGCTAGGGAGAGGGTGTGTGGTACAGTGGACAGAACAGGTAACTGTGACCCTGGGCCCCCGGGTTCTACACTTCGCTGTCCCCCAATGTGACATTGGAGAAGTCACTGAATAACTCTGTGCTTCAGTTTCTACATTTATAAATTAGGGACAATGATAGTAACCTATATCCCAGAAGTGGTGGGGATTTAGTTGGTTGATGACTGCTTGGAGTTCCTTGGATGAAAAGGGCTGATGCTGGTAATTTGCGGTAGTGAGTAGGATGCAGTTACATAGGATCTAATGTCAGGGACGCTCTTTGCTCATCTTCCTGCTCAGTTGATTTCAGGTTGCTTTTTGCTTTCATCTTGGTTGTTCTGTGTTGTATCATGCTTGGTCTTAGCACCCATTGTGTGTGACTCTAACTCTCTGTACCATGTCCAGAGTAGAGGCAGGATGTCCCAGTCCGTGGCGTCTGTGGTGAGGTTCTCCACGTACAACAATATCACCCACTCTGCTGCCACTGCCCTGGTTATGGCCTCAGATAATGTGACGGCTCTGCCCCAAACAACAACATGGGCAATCAACGACACCAACATCACTGTGCCACACAAGTGCCTGCTCTTGTTATATGAAGACATTGGGAAGTCCAGGTGAGGTGTAGGAGCTGGGGCTGGACCTTGTCCAGGGAATGATGGCTTTCCCTCTCAGGTGTGGGAGCAGGGGAAAGTGAGGCTGGTGCCTGCCTCTGGGTAGAGGGAGATCATGCAAATGCACTTTTAACTATTTTATTTTACTTTTTGCAGAGTCCGCTACTGGGACCTTATGCTTCTGGTTCCCAATGTACTTTTCTTTGTCTTTCTTCTCTGGAAATTGCCCTCTGCCAGGGCCAAGATCCATGCCACCTCCAGCCCCATCTTTACTGCCTTCTACATACTAGTGAGTACCAGCACTGCTCTCTGAATTAATTGGGGAGTCTTAAAGTGGTGTGTGTGTGTGTTTGTTTTTTGTCTGCCCTCACCCGTCTTCCCAGAACATTTATCATTCAGGGAGAACCTGAGTCAGATCCCTCTGAGGTAAAAGCCTTTTGGCTCCTGCATAAACATATAGATTTTCTTTTTAAATTAAGATTCACTGTTAGAAATGGGCACAGAGCGTCAGAGTTTGGATCCCGATCAGGATTCCACTTCTCTGAGACTTGGGGGATGTTTGGATAGGGGTGTTTTGGGTTGGGTCTTTCTCTACCATTACGTGACCTGTTTTTAATCTAGCGCAATTTTTTTTTTACTTCACCTTGCTATCTAGTATCTTGTATCTTCCCTGCTCATTGCCTCTCTTACAATATGTCACATTTAAAACAACACTAACGTTTCCCTGAGATCTAGTGGAAGTGAATCCCCTGAAAAACGAAATGCATGAAAGCTGCCAGAAAGAGACTGCACATTAGTTAACCCTCTATAGAAAATCCTGATGGGATGGGTTCCAGTTGAGCTCCGGGAACCTAGAGACCCCCAGCCTGGGAATTCCTCTCTGAGGCAGTGGGAAAGTGGCTGCTTGTTCCAGTTGGATGGTCCAGCTTTGGTTTTGAGAGTGTTCTCATGGATTCTTGGTGATGTGAGGTTGGAGGGTGAAAACAGAACATGTGGATGAGAACAGTCTCAAACACATAGGATCTCCTTTCCCTTTCCACAGTTTAAAAAGTCACATGCAGCCTCTAATCAGGATAGGAAAGTCTCTGTAGTAGCTACTACTGTCACAGGTGTGCAGTCAGGCCCCTGGCTGCCTCAAAACAGCATGCGTATATCTGTTGTCTGTCAGTGGGAGTAATGTGGCAGCAGTACAGTGCCCTGCTGGACAGAGTTCACCTTGGTAGAGGGAAATGCTTGTTTATACATGAGCAAGAGGAGAGGTGTCTTTCCTCAAACTAGGAATGAGTAGTAACAGACAGAAACCAGGAAGTGTGGAGAAACTGAGGCACAGATAATAGCAAACCTAGACTCAATCTGTAATTGGCAGTTCTAAGCTGTGGAAAGGGGGTACAGTCAAGTAATGCAGGCCCAGCATGTCAGGGAGTGGCCTGTGGTGGTAGGAAATATTTGAACAATCTAATAATTAGAAAAATGTCCAGGAATTTTAAAAAGCATTATCAATAGTTTTAAATTTGGGTTTAAACCTTTCCCAATGGTGTCTGTGTGTGTGCAATTGGCTCAGCAGGGAGCAAGTGCCATGGAACAGAAAAGTGCAACTGACCAAAATCTAAAGGAAAGAAACAAAAGTGAAACTATCTAGACTGTTGGCTTTGGGAGGAGGAAAAAAGTAACCCAAGAGACAGTGCAAAGCGTTTCTCCCTTTTCTAATCTCGGGTATACTGGTAGGAAAAAGAGGACATAAAATGTTTCCTTTGAAATCAGGATTTGTAAATTGACAGTGTCCCTTCAGACAACACTCTCTGCCTGGTTTCTAAAAAGTGAATGAAGATTGTCCTCTCCCAGGGCATGGTGCAGCCTGTTGGACTGGTGACAGCTAAAGACAGCCTACATCTCCTCTTTCCCCTTCTCAAAACCTACCTGAAGAGTTGCATTAGTGCGATTTACTGATTCCTTAGTGAGCTGATGCAGTTTCTTTATTGTTAAAAATAAGTATGGGCTTTGAGGAGAGGCCAGCCTTTTGCCCCTTAGAGCAGGAGCAACGAAGATCCAGGTCCCATACAGGGGAGGAAAATATTGCTGCTAAACTGGTGCCATGGAGCATTCAAAGATTTTGCTTCTCAGCGCAACTTTTCCCCCAACCTTGCACTCCAGTGAGAAGCAACACTGCGTTATCTCCGGGGTTGCACTCCTTCCCCCACCCCACTGCAAGGGTGTCCTTCAGAGCACCCACTGGGATGTAAAGCTGGACTGCTCAGGAGGGTGCTATGAAGATCTGTAGTAGGTGGTATGCTTCAAAACACCCATGCAGTACACTTGATGATATGGTCCCCCTGGCTTACCCTCACCGTGGAAAGGCCAGTAAGGCTTGTGAACTGGTTAATCAGATTTGACCTTTCCCCCTATTGGGATAGGTTTATCCACTTTATATCCCTAGAGGATTTTGCATAATTTAGCCCATAATGCTGGCAACTCTTCTTGGACAGACTTGTGTTTTCAGAAACATGAAAGCCCTTGGCCTCAGCTGATTTCCCATCTTCTGCATTCCTGAGGGCTGCCAGTGTTGAATGAATGGTCTGTGGAGCTCTGCTTTATAACAGATCTGAGGTCTGTTAGCTGATACCCTGTGGTATCTGTTATCTGGTGAGCTCTGTATATTGAGTCACTAGGCACTTACCCTCATCATCGGGAGTGGTATTTTTGCTGATTGACTTGGGCTGAGGTGGTGGGAATGGGAAAGAAAGAATTAGCTTTTTGAACCCTGGAGAATCTCCCTCCCCCCGCCATTGTTTATAAGGACAGGAAGAGGCTCTTTTCACCCGTTGTTGAGGGCAATTAGGTGTTCATTCCTTCACAGGGTCTAAGCCTGCTGCCTATGCAATACTCACACCTAGTAAGCCTGGGGAGAGGGAGACCAGCCCCCGGACTCTACCTTGCATCCCTGACTCAGAAGTCCCTGAGTACTAACTGTTAGGCTTCCAAGCTAAGGTGGAAACTGGTTCTTAGAACAGAATTCCTGATTATCATCTTGGGCAATGTGCAGCATATGGGCACCAGCTCACCTTTGCTTTCTTTTCCTAGGTGTTCGTGGTGGCTTTAGTTGGGATTGCTCGTGCTGTTGTCTCCATGACAGTCAGTGCCTCTGATGCTGCCACAGTTGCTGATAAGGTGAGTACAGCACTGACGCTAGACACTTCTGCATTGCACAGTTATGGCCCTTGTGATTAGCAGCTTCCTGTTTACATGCATACTGGAAGAATGTTTTTATCTGCAACGTTCATGGTGTGTCGATACTGTGGAGTCTTGTTTTGATAACCCTATCCAAAGGATCACTGCATCCAGATCTGTGGAACAATGAACTTCCTAAATAACACATCAACAGTGGCAAAATCTCCATCTTGTAAGGAGAGAATGAATCAGCGAGGCATCTTGATGCTAAGCCAGGTCCTCCTACAATTGCCTAATGACTGGCAACACCCAGACTTTAATGTCCCTGGCTGCAGCCTTGTGAAAAATGTGGGGTACTTTCCTAAGTGCTGAGAACAAACAACAATTGAAGTCCATTGTGATCCTAATAACTGAATGTTTCTGGATCAGCAAAGAGCAAACAGGAAACGTCTTTGTAAAGTAAATTTTGTTCTAGAGAGTTAAATGATTAACACAAGAGGCCATCCCCTAAATCAAATGCTCTGTAACTCTTGTGTTGTTGGAGGCAGAAGTCCGACCTAGAAAATGTAACCTTCTCTAGTCAGAGTTCCCTGGGTGCCCTTGTAGTTTCTAGGTTCCCTTTCTCCCTGATGTTCCCTGTGTCAGACCACTGCTCTTTAAAACACTACTTGTTGTGAATGGCTAGCTAGATCACGGTAACCTTTTTCCTGAGCCTCTGTTGCATGCATCAGGGTCTGAACATTAAATAAGGGTTGAGATTTCATGAGAGTAACTGTCTGTGTCTCTGTTCAGCTCTCTGCTGTTTGTGGTGCTGGGAAATCATGGAGGGGCATAGATATCCTGTCCAGTACTCCCTACAGGGGATGTGCTGTTACGTGGCTTTTCAAGATGGGGTGCTATAACAGAAGGTGCATCTCTTTTTAAATAGGAATTGCTGTTGTGCGACTGGTTTCTAAAGTTCATGAGTAACTCCCCCAGGGGGTATAGTGGGTACTCCTGAAACTCCTGGGTTCTAATCCCAGATATACCACTGCTTCACCTTAGGGAAAATCATTTCACCTCTCTATGTCTTGGTTTCCCTGTGTGTGAAATGGAAATAATAATTACTGGCCCCTTAGGGGGCTTTAAGAGTTTATTATGCTTTGAGATCCCTGGATAGGCAGCACCAGAGGAGGGCACTAGAATTTTCCCAGTCATAGATTTGCTGCAGATAGCTCCAGTAGTCCTAGTTTCTAAGGCGATGAAGAGACATGTTGTTTGGGTTGTCAGTGATTGGGAATGCAGCAGAGATGACACGCCCTGCCCCAGAGGGAAGGCTTTAACTATGCTGAACTGGGGTCACTTTCTCAGTCCTTCAGGTGGTGCATCATTCATTCCCACTCAGTCCTCCTCTGCTGGGTGGGCAGTGTGTGCAGTGCTGGGCCTTGTGGCAAGGGGTATCATTGGGGGGATTAGTTACTTTTCGGCACCCTCCTCTGCATCTTCTGCAAAGGGTGAGGAAGGTATATGGCAGGGGTGGCCAAACTGCGGCTTGCAAGCCATATATGGCTCTCTTATAGTTACAGTGTGGCTTGCGGAGCCCCGCATTCTCCACCTACCAGACTGGGGTTGTGGGGGAGAGGTTAGGGCTTTTACCCTGAAATGGGGTGGGGGGGGGGCGAGGGGATCTAGGGGTTTCAGCCCCTCAGGAGGCACCAGCCGGGGCTCAGGGCTTCAGCCCTGCTCATGCTTAAGCTCCAGATACTGGCAGGCACCTCCACGGGGCTGAAGCCTTGAGCCCCATCACCCTGCTGCAGGGCAGAAGCCCTGAGCAGGTGTGCTTGGCTCTCAAGCTTCTGAAGATTATCATATGCACCTCGGAGGATCAGTAAGTTTGGCCACCCCTGGTGTATGTGAATGATCAGCTCCATCTCAAGAGTGTCTTCCCCCAGAGCAAGGGGGTGGAGTCTCACTGAATAAATTTCCCCTTGGCTCCTGGCCCTCCTAACCCTGGTCTTTGTTGTCTCTTAGATCCTGTGGGAGATCACGAGATTCTTCCTCCTGGCCATTGAGCTGAGTGTGGTGATTCTAGGCCTTGCTTTCGGTAGGTGCCAAAAGGCTTCCTGCTTTCCAGTGCTCCGGATGTGTGTCTTCCCTTTCGTGGAGGTGGTGTGCGCAGCCTGGCCTCTGCCTGCGGGGGAGCAGGGGTGGGGTAATCCTGTGAAGCGGGGCATCACTAGAATAAAGATGGGAGACAAGTAAGACACTCGTTATTGGAAATGACTTGCGGGGTCATTTGTGCAATTTCCTGTGTGGCTCATGTAGTTGCCAGGACAGCACATGTATGTTGGAGTCACACGTGTACTTGTGGTGATGGTGCATGCAAATTGGGGGAAGGAGAGGATGCTGGTGCACAAGCTGGCATTTGAAAATGTCCCCTCCAGCAAGTAAATTCTTCCCACGGGCAAATTCTTCTTAAAGTCATTATTATATTTGCTTAAACCCCACTGTCTTTGGGAGAGAGATTCTTCCGTGGCCCTTCTGTCCACCTTCTTTTGCTGCCTCTTCCCTCTTAATGGCATGGGCAGGATGAAGCCTCCTCTGCAGCCTGTCAGAGGTGCTTTCATTCGAGCCCAGGGAGATACTCCTTAGCATCGAGTAGTC
The DNA here is from genome assembly GCF_965140295.1 of Lepidochelys olivacea. Classification (NCBI taxonomy): domain Eukaryota; kingdom Metazoa; phylum Chordata; order Testudines; family Cheloniidae; genus Lepidochelys; species Lepidochelys olivacea. The sequence goes on along the minus strand of NC_140417.1, from coordinate 22,958,391 downwards.
CTCAGGTGCATGTGTGTACTCATCGATATTTCTGTCATGCTCATCAGTGCAATATCCAAACACGATCTCCCACCTCAGAGGGCTCACAACCTCAATGCAGGTTCTCCCAAATGACATTGGCCCTGTCTTGACTCCTCCTTTAACTGTTCTCTGAAGAGAAGAGTTTCCAGCAGTTCTATGTAGATAACACTGCTGCTCACTCTGACTTATAACCGTACTGGAAGTTGTTGTTCTGGGGTGGGGACAGGTGGGAAGGAAACAGGGTCAGACTCTCCTGTTTTATAGATGTGACATGCTGAGTCCCGTGAAAGGCTTAAGCAGTCTGGGCAGTAATACAGCTGCCATGGGTTAAATGAGCTGTAATCCTCCTACTGCGGGTGGAGGTGGACAAGGGCTTTCTAGTGTGACAGCAACTCCCGGAGACAGGTGATGTGGTGAGGGTGACCGGGGGTATGATCTCTCCTTGCTCTTTTCAGGTCATCTTGAGAGCAAGTCCAGTGTCAAGCGTGTACTGGTGATCACCACAGTGTTGTCCCTGGCTTACTCTGTTACCCAGGTGAGCACAATGGGGCTTGCAAGCTAGCGCTAGCGAAGGAGAATGGGCTGTTTGGTGTTGAGCAGTGTTTGCCTGGGAAGAGCTGGCCAGCTGTGTGGAGAAAGGGGCCTGTTGCTTTGGAGTCTGGGGAGGAAAGAAGCATGGCTAAGAGTAATCTCCATTCTGCGAGACTGGAGCCTTTCACCTCTAGAGCAGTGGACTGAAAACAACCCAAGTCAAGGGGACTGGCTGGCTCAGTGGTGGGTCAGGGAGTCCGATACCAGGTTAGGGCGGGGACTGGCTGGTTGAAGGGATTGAGGAGTGGGTGCTAGAGCTTTTCACATCTAGGGAATTACTTGCAAATCCAGTCTTTGGTTCCATCCTAACTGGAAGGAGAAACGGGACGTGCTTATTGAACTAGAGCTGTCCAGTGGGCCCTCACAGCCTCGCCTCTCCTGCCTCTTCCGGAGCTGAGAGCTGCCACTTCCCATCACATTACCACGTGGTATATTAGCTGCGTCTCGCTCTCTCTGAACAATGTGCTGTGTGTCTGGGCAAGTTCTCATCTTCACTAGTGGCAGTGGCCAATAGTTGTAATAGCTTCTCTATTTGAGGCAGTACCAGAGTAACAGGACAGTCATTGTTCAGTGTTTGGGCTTTCACATACAGAGGCAGTGAGCTGATTGTTACCACATGATACGCTGGAAGAGCCTCATTAAATACCAAGTGGCTGAACTGTATCTGGATTCAGTAACTCCCTCTTTCTCTTCATTGTCTGTGCAATCAGATCTGTCCAGCCTGCTTTCAGATGGGCTCCAGGTATATGAGACTGGGTCTTCTTTCCCAGCTGTGCACAAGTGCAAGGGTTTTACAGATTGGATGTTACAGTAGGAAGTGTCAGTTCTGGAGGAGAGAATATGGCACTTGCCATTCCAGGTCAGAACCAGTGGTCCTTTGAGTCCAGTCTCCTGACTCCCATCTGTTCTGTTTTCTGGGACATCACAGGAGCTATTCTCCAGACCCAAGCACTGTGGCTGGTCCCCTGGCTTGCTTGCTCCCTGGGCCCCAGGGGAAAAGTCTCTCCCTTTCCAATAACATGTGATTGCACATACATTCAGATGGCTGCTTATCTGTTACTAAACAGACACCTACCCTTGCCACTTTCTTCCCACTCCTTCTGCTGTGTTGGAGTCCTCTGTTGGAGTCCCCAGCTTCTCACCCACATCTCATCCACTGTCTTCCTAGGTGAGGCTGAATTGCCTGGGGGCGGGAGGGAATGTCTGAGCAATGCAAGGTGCAGGGTTCAGTGGAGCAGTTGTCTGAGCATGTGTAAATGCAAATATCCATTGTCCGGTATCCTGTGGTGGGGTGTGTGTGTGTGGGAGATAGAGGGGTCTGTAAGGGGCTGTGTCCTGATAATGCCTTTATCTCTGTTAGGGGACACTGGAGATCCTCTACCCTGATGCTCACCTCTCAGCGGAAGACTTCAATATCTACGGCCATGGAGGAAGGCACTTCTGGCTTGCCAGCTCTTGTTTCTTCTTTCTGGTAAGGACAAAGCACGTTCTGACCCTCCCTGAGGCACATGGAAAGACAGTCTGGAGAGGTATCAAATTGATACCTTTTCCCTAGTCAGTGTGTCTAATATCTCTGCTTACCTAACTGCTTGATGTCTTCTAAACAGCATAGTGAGAATTGGGTCCCGGTAATCAAATGCAAAACCCCAGGCACTAGACAGCTCCTGGCTCCCCAAAGGGACCTGCTTATTCTCTTGTAACTCCCTGTGTGCAGTGCTGTAACTGGGAACACCTGGGAGTTGATGCCTCTCAGAGGGGTAGGGAGGGCAGATGAAGATTGGGTGGGAGGGGCTCCATTTCTGGCAGCAAAATTCTAGCTCTGCTTGATGCCTTTTCCCAGTGTTCCAGAGTGAAGAGCCCCTAAAGGCCTGAGCCAGCAAGTTGCTGAGCACCTAGGGCTCCCATTGGCTTTAATATCAATGGCTTGGTTACCTGTATTCCCTTCCTTTTACCTGTAAATTCATATTTATATAGTGCCAATGGGGTGCCTGGCACTTTGCACATCCACCACTCCCTTGAGACTTTTGCAGTTTAACCCCAAGCCAACTGTAGAACAGTTTGCAAGGGGCAAGGACCTAGCTGTTTCCTTCTGCCTCAACAGGTCTATTCCTTGGTGGTGATTCTTCCAAAAACTCCCCTGAAAGACCGGATTTCTCTGCCATGTAAGTGGACACACCAGGCTTCATATGGTATAACCAGTCAATGCTGGGACAGAACCATGTATTGGGGGTGCGGGTTGGTTTGCATTTTCCTTAGGTATCCCCTGTAACCAAATCTACAGCAAACACACACACCCCCTCCTCAACCAGTGACTGGGACATTGGGTATGTGGCAAGGGATTGAGTAGAGGTTTGCTGCTCAGTAGGATCTCCATTTTCTGGGTGATTTGAATACTGTAGGTTTGGTGTAGGTGGTCAGTATTAGCCCTCCAGCTGCCAGCACTTTTTCATGCTGCCAGATAAAAATGTCAGAGCACAGTGGGATACAGGTAGGCATCCATGGTAAATGAGGGTTACTTTGCAGCTCTGTAAAGCACAAGTAGCTAATTCTTGTGTGGTGAAATCCCTGCATGGTGGCATGTCTTGCATTTCAGAGTCTCTCCCTCCTGAGATGACAGAGGGTGAGAGAGCATGTTTGTGTCCCCACTGTGACCATCAAGGGATTGAATGAAGAGAATGGGGCTTTTCCATTATTGTGGGTGTGGGGAGAGGTGTAATGTGTTTGAGTCCTAGTAAGACTGTCTTGTAAGGTGTGATGAGTACCATAAGGAAGGACTTGGCTTCTGAAAGGTAAAGCCCCTTGTTGTGTAGCACATGAGATGGTGTCATCTTGGCATACAGCTGCTGGCTGGCTACTTGGGAAGGAAAAGCTCTAAGCTTTCCAGACTTACTGCTTGGGAGTTGCTAATCAGTCTTATCTGGTTTGGTAGCTCTGCCATTTTTGTTAGTATGATACATTTGGAGCATCCTGAAATAGCTGCAGTAGCTGAACTGGGGAATGGGTGGTTTAGGTTATTGGAATACTTGCATTAGATTATTCATTCTTTAAATGAAAAAAAGTTGTCAATGTGATGCTCACCAAAGCGAGAGGACATGCTGGAGGCAGGTTCCGGGCTGGCTTCACCAGACCACAGCTCTGCCAATGCACCTTGCTCCAGATCTGCAGTATCCCCTGCTATTCCAGTCTTTGCCTCTTTCAGTTCTGCTGATACCCTCACACCTGATGCAGAATGCCTCTTGTCTGTCCTCCATGCAGCTTTACTAATGCCCTTCATTCCTGACCCACAGCACCTCATCCGGTTCAGTCGCAGGCCTTTGTGTCCAAGATTGCCACCTGTGCTACACATTTGTTTGCCTTGTGACCAATGCTGGGTCAACGTGCCCAGCTGTAACAGACTTGCATGTGTTGCCCTGACACCACCCTTTTTAACTCCACCTTTTTCTTGATGATGCATGAGCCTGTGGTTTCATCCATTATACCATATTAATATATAGCTGTTTATTTCCTGGTCTCCAGCAGAGCTCCTGGCAGAAGATGTGGTATGGGGAAGGAATATGGGACATGGACTTCCTGCATTCCATAGCGCTCTCCCTTTAAATGCTTGACACACTTTCCCTCTGCACGTGTCGGGGTGCCTCCATCAAGCAGAGTGTGTCTATCATGATCATGTATTCAGTCAGTGCTGATGGGGTTAGATTTCATCCTTGTGTCCTTGTCTGTTTTACAGCTAGGAAGAGTTTTTATGTCTATGCTGGAATTCTCGCTCTGCTGAATTTGGTGCAGGGCTTGGGCAGCGCCCTTCTCTGTGTGGATATCATAGAAGGATTGTGGTATGTATGCAGGGGGCCCCAGCATCCTGCCTCCTACTGTAGATGGGTCCTTGGGTTGGCAGGAGGAAGAGAAGTCTGTAGCCCAATTAAGACGACTTATTTAATGAGTGCCTTTTATCACCTTCTCCCCCTGCCACAGGCAGTCTTGGGATAATGAACTTCCTGACTGTCCTTAAAGGGAAATAAAGTAGTTGGCATGAATTAAACAATACTTCTGTTAAGATCTCCCTGTAGGAAAAAGCAATAGTGCAGGAAGCTACTGGGAATGAGGGGTTTGTGGATTTGTTCCTTAGCTCTCTCCACACTGGCCTCTTGTGCTAGGGTGGGGCATCGGCTTCGTCTTGTCTGGGGTTTTCACAATGAGAGAGACCATGTTCAGTAGATATTAATGGAAGACATGGAGACAGACAGTTTCCGAGAAGTAGTGTGGGGACACCCCTTGAGTTGTGCTTTGGAACTGGCAGGAACTGCTATGGGGTGCAATGCCCTGCTATTAAGGAGCTCGCCCAGAGTTTAAATTGGGATGTACTGGACTGAGAGACTGTGCTGTTGACGCTTGGGGCCTGTTGGTTCTGCCTTTGAGGGCCTGGGAATGGTGAGGCTTTGATGGCAGAACTCATTCATTTGCACCAAGGTCATGTACTTGTTTCATAGAAGGTTCTTCCTGCTGTTTTCTCCACACCCTCTCTTCCCCCCTCCCCGCCCAGTGTGTCTTTGACACTGGATGGAATGGTTGTGTTCGTTAGACAGCAGACGCTAAATGACTGCATGTCTCTTCTTGCCTCCAAAGCTGTGTTGATGTCACCACGTTCCTCTACTTCAGCTTCTTTGCACCTCTCATTTATGTGGCATTCCTGAAAGGCTTCTTTGGGTGAGTAGCCAAACCAACAGGGGGTTTTGATGTCAGTTGATCTTTGTGCCCAACTTGCCCCGTTTGTAAAATAAAAGCAGTGGATGGAGCACTGGGTAGGGACTCAGGAGAACTGGGTTCTGTTCCTGGCTGTGGTGCTTGTTCCCTATGTGATTGTGGGTAAATTACTTCCCCTCTCTGGGACTACATTTCTCCATCTGTATAATGGGGATAATACTTAAACTCCTCACAGGAATTTGTCAGGATTAAGCTGTTAATATCTGCAAAGCACTAGTAAGAGCTAAATTGTTGGTCACTGAAATGAATAATGGACTGATTAGTCGAAGCCTGAGTCCCACAGCAGGATTAAATTGGTATTTTGGCTCCTGGATTTTCTCATGGGTTTAGAGAAAGGGTCTGTGGATTAGCTAGCATGATGGATATTCAAAACCAGAGGCTAGGAACTCCTTGAACATCCCTCCGCCCCTCACAAATGCTCTCTGAGTAACTGATTATTGGGCTTGAGGTGCCACTGTGTGGCCAGACCAAGGAAATGCAGTGTCTTCATTTTACCAATATTTCAAGAACAGGACACAACAAAACACAAAGGCATGTTTGTGTGAATCTTAGAATATCCGGGTTGGAAGGGGCCTCGGGAGGTCATCTAGTCCAACCCCCTGCTCAAAGCAGGGCCAATACCCAATTTTTTCCCCAGATCCCTAAATGATCCCCTCAAGGATTGAACTCACAACCCTGGGTTTAGCAGGCCAATGCTCAAACCACTGAGCTATCCCTCCCCCCAATTTGCCAGTGGGGGAAGAAGCAGCAGATTCTTAACCCCATTTAAGGGCTTGCAGTACTCTCAGAACAAGTAGAACTGTCTCTGGGGCCTTATATGCAGTCTGGAGGGGGCTAAGTTTGGTTTGGAATTGGCTGTAGATGGAAACTGCTGGTTCTTCAGATAAAAAAGCCTCCTTTCGGAGCAAGTCTGAAATCCCCTGGAGGAGCCTTGAGATGCAAGCCTGGCCTCATTTAAGTCAGTGGCAAAACTCCCATTGATTTCAGTGACACCAAGATTTTCACCATTGGTATTTAGGAGCTAAATGTGCTGTGATGAAAGCATATTCCTCTACACACCGCATTCCAGCCATGGCTGTTCAATTGTAGCTCTGCTGATGTACCTCATTGCTGAGCTGCAGAGCCCCCTGCTGTTTCAATCATGGAACTCTCTTGTTACGAGCAACATGGGATAGTGTGCTCTAGCAGACTGTCCTTTAGGGCAGTGCAGGTTCCTTGTAGCTGTTGTTGCATCTCTTGTGATACTGCAGCACTTAACAAGGATCTTAATTCTTTTACCTGACTCCAGGTCTGAGCCGAAGATCCTTTTCTCCTACAAATGCCAAGTGGACGAGCCTGAGGATGTTGATGTGCACCTCCCCCATGCCTACGCTGTGGCCAAGAAAGAGGGTGTGGATTCCAGCTTCTACTCCAGCACCCAGATCGACACCACAGCCTACCTGGATGACGTCGCCTCAATGCCCTACCATGTGGGCAGTGTCAACAGCATTGACAGTGACCGCTGGAAAGCCATCAATGCCTAAAGCAATCCAGACCTCCAGCACGATGCCACCCTCCCTGATCACACAGCTGCTAGGATGTGCATCACAGACTGGTCCTCAGTCACTTGGTGTGGCTTTTCCCTCTTCCCCTGGGCTTTTAAAAACCCATCATGGAACAAAACAGCTCCAGCCTTCCCAGAAGGACCTTTTGTATCTTCATGTGATAACAGCCTAGACCAGCTTTGTTCATAAATATCTAAATGCTGAACCTTCCTGATCCTTGGTGTTCCAGAAGTAGCTGTGACCCAGAAGATGGGCCTGGCTGGCACCCATTCCTTTTCAGTGACTGAAAACACTTGTGTAACTGGGAGGGGAGTGGGATTTTGGGGTGGGCGAGTTGAGATTGGCTTCTCCATGGCGCATATGTACGAAGCATTCAGTACATGGAGCCAAAGGCACTTTCATGGGCTGTCTCAACATGTCCCATTTCCCAAGTCATACTGCATTGTATTGTAGGAAGAGCGCTGTCTGGAGAGAGGAAGCCTGGGAGAGCAGGGCTATTCCCCAATTCCAGCAGATACTGATGGAAATTATGAACTGTAGTAAAATGGGAATTACAAGGAGTGTTTTGGGCATATATGGGAGAAGACTCACTGATGAGCGAACTGTTAAATGTATCCTGTGACCATTACAGGGGCACTGTCTGGGATTTGGCAGATCAGCTATATCTTGGGTCAAGGAAAGAGACTTTTAAAGAGCCAGCATTGCTGTGTGTTGGAGAGACAGTGGCTATGGAAGGGTATCTGAAGATCACGCTTATGCGTAACTGAACTCCTACTGTGAACTTGCGGTGACAAGCGGCTATGTATTTTACACTGAATTAGGGTTGAATTTTAAGAATAAAATTGGCCAAGTGTGAGGTTTTTCAGATCTGCACTCTGCTTTACAATCCTGGCTGAATTCCAGGGCTCAAGGAGGGCTGTAGAGGAGGAAGCTTTTTGGCTCTGAAGATGAAGGCTCCAGAGGAGTTCAGATGGTTGAGGCAGAGCAGAAGCCCCAGATGAGTCCTGGCTGCCAATGACCAATAACCGACCAAGAACTCTAGGAAGCCAGCAGAGTGCTAGGATCAAGGTGACTAGTGTTTTAGGTTGGGTGGTAGATGGGATGCAGGCAGACAGGCAAACTGCTACTACTTCCGTGGCAGCTTCCTTCTCCTGACCTGTGGTGCATTACAGCTTGCAGCCTAGCACAGTCTCACTGGCCTAAACAGATTTTATAGCTGGATGTATTGAAATTATTTCCTTGCACTTAGAACGTGGTTCTTTTAAAGACTATCCAGGACCTGCCATTACCCTCCTCACAGTGAAAGAACAACTTGCATCTCTCCGATCTGGCATGGCTTTCCTGGACCTCATCGTGGTCCAAACACGTGGCTGTTCCACTGAAAGCTGCAGCAGCCAGTCTTGTGGCGCCTTTGTGGTTGGTTTGTATTCACTGATGGCAAATAGGTTTATGCCTGTAGCACTGCGGGGGTGCGATTCCAATGGGGATCTCTGGGGCGGTGGAGGCTCTGACATAAGAAATGGCTGCATTCCATTGGAGATGGCAGGGTGAGGATATTTTAAACATTTGAGGATTTTTTGTGTGTCTCTCCTATGACTGTTTGTTGTGCCTGGCAGCCAAAGAAAGTGAAGGAGGCAAAGATTTTAGGAAATGGTCATCCTGTGGTGTGGTGGTGGTTTGAATTGTGAGTGGGATGGGGGCAAAGGTAACACAGCCAGCTTCTAGAAGTGCTCAATGTGGGGTAAGGGAAACACCAGGAGTGAGAACTGGATGCTAGTGCAGGTCTTTGAAGTCATGTAGGCACCTTGTTTCTCTCGTTAACGAGCAGTGCAGCCTCTCTACAGCCAGGACGTTCCGCTGCCTTTGGATTCTGCCCTGCTGATCTGCAGACAGTGCTGTGACATGACGGAAAAGATGCTTTGGTTTATTTTTAAAACTTTTATCTACTTTTTAAAGAAAAACGTTTCTGATTGCTCCTGCTGAACTGTTCGTGTAGCTCCTTAGAGCCTTTTAAATCCCCACTGCCTGGAATGACACAGACAGAAGGAGGCTGAGACTGGTCTTCCTTTCTGTCAAGCTACTTGGCCAGGTCAGCCTTTTCCACACTAGGGACATGTTGCAGTTTCCTACCATTGCGGACACCAGTTTAGCTCCATTGGTGTTAGCAAAGTGGGGATCCTAGGAGAGGGTGCTTGAAACACTGCATCTGTGGGTAGGGTTAGACGGCATGCTCCCTGAAATCCTAGAAGCACTAGGCCACCAGGGTGGCTGACACCACTGAAGTTGGACCAGCGTAGCAACAGCGGGAGGACTCTTGCAAAAAATTCCCTAGGGCAGGCAGGGCTTTGCAGACTGGTTCAAGAGTGTTAGTCTTGTTTGTGTAGACCTATCCCACCCCAAGGAGTAAATGCTGAGACTCCTCAAGACCCTGAAAATGAGGACTTTCTTGTTCTCCTGGGTGATGTGAAGAACAGACTATGAATACAACCTATTATCTGCTAAATCAAATGCCAAAGGATCAGCTGGGCAGATGTTCAGTGTGTCCATAAGTTCCCCTTCTCCAAGATTCAGTGTTCCCCAATATCCTCTCTGAATGTCCCATATTGTCTTCTGCTGACGAGCTTCTGCATTAGGTCTAGGACTGATCTTCCATCTGTTGTCTTTTTATGTCTGTAACGTCTCTGAGGCCAGCACAAGATATGGTCCATGAGTAAAAGTGTGTGTGTATGTTTTTTGGGGGGCTGGGGGAGATTAAAAATAGAGTAATGTATATTTTTGTTTGTAAAATAAATAAAATGAAGTTTGGTATAAACAGTAACACTTTCTCTCTCAAATCACACAGGCTGTGTAAATGTTCTTCAGAATCTTTTAAAAAATATATTTGCCATAGTTTATGAAACATCCCCTTTTCAAAGGGAAAGGCTGTGATTTTTGTGCAGTCTTTTATCTTAGCAGTAACCATCTAACAGTATGGAGCTGAAGTGACTGGTCCCCAATTCCAAGTAATTAAGTCAATTAAGACTTCAGCTATCCTCTCTTCTTCCTCCTGGTGCTGAAGAGTGGGCTACCTGGAACTTCTTTTGTGCTGCACACACTCCATAGTCCTGTCTCAAATCTGATGCAGCTTTCAGAGCTGGTGAGCACTGATCCTGAGCTGGCCAGAGAGGTTACTCCAGAGGGGGCAACTTGCTACCAGGTGTCACAAGGCTATTGTCACCTTCGACCGCAACCCCACCTTCCAGAGCACTACTCCAAACTGAGCCGCCTCCCCAATTGCCTGTGCGGATACCATTTTGTCTGCTGAAACAGTCATTCAGTTTTCATCTCTTCCTGTCTTGACTCTAACAGCTCCCTTATCTATGTCCCAGTCGTCCAGACTCTAGCTTGTGCAGAATGCTGCTGCGGCCACTTCCTATGACAAAGCAGCTTGATGTACGCTCACTATTTGCAGATAGTCCTATTTGAGAGACATGAATTTTAAGATCCATTTAGAAAAATACTCTTAAAAATACCCCCCCCATTGCCTTTCTGTAGCTGATTTAATGGACTCTTGTGCTCTCTGTTCTCTCCACCTCTTTTGGGCTGGGATGCTGCCCTATGCTCCCCTTTGGTGGGGTCTGATGGGCTCCTTGATGGGCTCCTTGGACTTGTTGGCTCCTCCCTGGAGGGAACCATAGTGAGCAAGGAACCCATAATAAGCAAGGACAGGCTAAGACTTGAGCATAAAGGAAGACCAATGAGAAGAAACCAGAGCAGACCAGCCAGATGTCATCCCAGACTGGGGAAGTGAATGGGGTGAAGAGGGTAAAATGCACCAGTTTGTGACTGACCTGTTTACCATATCCTGCTTATGGTATCTGAATTCAGCAGGCATCAGTGAGACAGAAGTTTTTCTTTCTTTCCTCTCCCTTCTCTTCTCTTGTGTGCATTTGCCTAAAGAGCAGGACCGATCATAACAAGAATAACACCAGCAGCAGATTGAAACATTCTTTTCTCCAACAAAGCCTTCTGGTACCAGCAAGAAACTTTTGAAATCAACATTTTCCCTCTGAAAGACTTTGAATGTGAATGAAATATGAAGGGGAACTTTCCTATAATAACTTTTAACGTTGAATTCCAAGAATTTTAATGTTTCTCTTTTGCTTGTCATGATTTTTTTTTTTTTAACAAATGTTTGGAAGGATTGTCCTAGTGTGGCCATTATGGGAAAAGCGTCTCTTTTACACAAGAACCTGAATCCACAATTAACGGTTTCATGTTTAAACAGGAAAACACGGGTTCTAGTATCACCTTAGCATCTTGGAGCCTAATACCTCTCTATCACAACATAACACGATGATTTGTTGGTTCATATATTTAATCTCATTAGTGGTGGAATAATTAAATAGGCATATCTTGCCAACTGCATATCACATTTTAGTTGTGCTAACTGTGCCAATTAACTATATTCACTGAGTAAAATGCACTAAATTAAAGAAATTAAGAGATTCCAAGTTCCATCATTGTAGCACCAAGCCTTTGTCTTGGAGCAAATCCAAATTGCCTTCTGTAAAACCTTTTAATATGTCTCCAACACAAAACTAATCATCTTCTTCTTGCAAAATTTTTATTTTAGTAATTTCGTAGAAAGCCTTGTGTATCTAGATCCTAAAATCTCTAGAATGACCTATACCCTCAGGATAACTGGATAGACCAAATAGTGGCAGATTTTCTTCTCTGTTTGCTGCTATATAATAGGATTGAATCTTGCCTTCTGTTCTTGTATGCCAGATGCAAATTTTTGAAAAAGTAAAATTCTTTTGGCAGGGTGCAAGGCAGCCATTTTTCAGGCTTTTTGTAATGAAATCCATCTATTGGGGTAATGATGTATTTGGATGATCACAGTCCTTGTCTTTTGTGTGCCCATTTGTCTGGCCCTGAATGTACATTGGGCCTTCTTTTATTTCTCAATTTTTATGAGAAAATTCAAAAGATTTGGATCAAGCTGTCAAATAATTCACCATATTTTTTGGGCAATGATATTTGCCACTGTTTTTCATGGACCGATAAAGCAGTAGTAATAAGTTGTATTACCTAATTATCTTAAAATTACTTTGGATTTCAACAAATATCCCATGCTTAGTTATGCCCCCTATAAGAGTCCACACAACTGCTTCACTATTGATTCTCTGAGGCAGTGGCTTTCAACCTTTCCACACAACTGTACCCCTGTCAGTAGTCTGATTTGTCTTGCGTACCCCCAAGTTTCACCTCACTTTAAAAACTACTTGCTTACAAAATCAGATATAAAAATACAAAAAGTGTCACAGCACACTATTGCTGAAAAACTGCTTACTTTCTCATTTCTACCATTATAATTATAAATTGATTGGAATACAAATATACTTACATTTCAGTGTATAGTATCTAGAGCAGTATAAACAAGTATGAACTGTTAGTTTGTACTGACTTCACTAGTGCTTTTTATGTAGCTTATTGTAAAACTAGGCAAATATCCGAATGAGTTGATGTATGCTGGAAGACCTCTGCATACCCCCTGGTGTACGTGTACCCCTGGTTGAGAACCACTGCACTGAGGCATTTTCTGTAATACATAGGTAGAATGACATGGAATGTTAGCTGCTTTGAGGAATCATTCTTTGAGTGTGATTGAGGGTAATATCTTTTCAAGGAGGCCTTTTAATAGATTAGCTATAATTCTGTCATTGGACAGAAAATCCAGCATTGGGAAACTGTCTTGCAGAAATGAATGTGTTTTATTTAAATATTTTGGAAACAAGTTATTTTCTTTTTGTCTGTTAACATGATACAGGCTCTGGGCACTCTTCTCTCTAAAGTTCTTTCACCTTAGCTAATGGAAGGTAAATAAGCAGGACACCTTTCTTTTCCATTTAAGTCTATGAGCATTCTAGTCTCTGCATTCAAATAGCTCCACCTTTACTGCTCAAGTCTATGGGCATTCAGTCTGTCTCCATTATTGGCTATGAAAATTCATACATCTGTCCTATTTCAGCCTTCTCTTTTAAAGCATATGGCTACGCACCCTTCTTTGGTAAAATCTATAGCCATTCTCTTCTGTTAAGTCTTTTAATAGGTCCTGCAGCCATAAATCAATAGAAGAGAGGTGGTGGAGGGTTGACTCCAAGGGAGGAAAGGCAACTGCCTGTACAAAAAGTCCTGTCAAATGCTCCTTCACCCCACCAGCCCCATAAAAAAAGTCCCTTTTTAAAAAATCAGGTGTTGCTGTCTTATAGCCCCAGGTGCTGCAGTCAAGAGATTATATGAGAATCTCCGCTTTAATTTAAAGGAAGTTTATAAGACCTCAAGAAGCTGGAGAAAATTCATGAAGATGCAAAGCAAGTGAAACTAAAGGCTCAGAATTCAGAAGACAAATGATAGCCTAACATATATTTATTTTAAAAAACAACATATTTTGAAGGCCTGCCCAGCTCATGGTGTGGAAAGCTTGGGGGTTGGCAGTACTGCTATATAGCAGGGCTATGCACCTCTGGGAGGGTTGGGGGGGGCCTGCCTGAAGCCCTGGGGGAGGCTAGGATCCTAGGCTCAGCCTATCATGCCCAGTGACTAATTCAGGCCTGAGCTAGGCTCGCAGAGGGTAGGCCGCCCCCTCTCATGCTTGCTGCTCTCCTGGGGCCCCTCATTCTGTCCTAGCCAGACAGAGCCTTTGGAGGAACATCTACAACAACCAGACTACGATTCCCAGCCTGCCCCGCGGGCCATCGCCAGCAACGTGCCCTCTCCATTGGCTGCTTCTCTGGCAGCCGCCAATGAGACGCGGGTTTGTTGGTTGGTGAACTAGGAGAGAGTTTGTGCTGCTGAGGAGGCTGTGTGTCCCAGCTTACGTGAGGGACAGGGTGGGATAACCCCCGTCCAGCCCCGCCGGCATGGGGGGTAGCGAGAGCAGCTACGAGAACAGGAAGGTCTCGTTCGGGCTGGATGAGCAGGAGCGAGTGCGGGTGCTGCAGGGCATTAGGGTGAGAACTGGCTGGGATGGGGGAGGTGAGGGGCAGGGGCTGAGAGGGTCTGGGTGGGGCAGAGGGGCAGGAGGTGAGAGGGGGTGGGGCTGAGAGGGTCTGGGTGGGGGAGAGGGGCTGGGGAAAGGGAGTGATACCCAACCATAGCATTGTTGCCTTTATAGTGTGTTAAAAGGCATCCCCCGCTCCCTTTCCCCAGAGCTGTTTAATCCATCCTGCACTCTTGACTTCTTGTGGGTTAAAGGAGATTTTACATTAAGGGCAGGAAGAGAGCGTCCAAGGGAAGAGACCATCACCCTTAATTAATATCACCTGGGGTACTATAGCAATTGGTGCAATGGAGACAGGTAGGGAGATAGGAGTAGTTGTGATTGAAGATTTGCTGCCTCTCCAGGGTGGGAATTGGAGCTGAGGAAAGAGGCCCTATCTGCATCATGATAGGACACCCTAGAGATGGAATTGGTGGTGTCACTAGGGTGCATTTTTCTCGGTTTCTGTCTTATCTCTGTATTTTTATTTCTCTTCTGTTACTCTACATTTTTGCAAGTTTGCCCTATTTCCTTTGTACCATTTGTATCCCATTGAGCTGCCTGTTTGCTTAGCCCCATGTGAAAGGGCTTGCTGAGTGAGACTGGATAAGTTTGTTCACTTCTTTTCCGCAGCTTCCAATCACAAGGATCTAATTAGGGTTGTTTCAGATTCCTCTTGCAGATCTTTGATATAGAGGAGAATCTAATCCTAATCAATTTTCTCTTTGCTGCTGCTTAGCTGGGCCCGTTTAGCGTTCAGCTCCATGTACCAACTACACAGCAAAGTGAACTGCTTTGTTAATTTTATGTTGCTGCTCAGCTGAATGGTGTTGGAATTAGAGAAACTTGTTGATTTATGAAAAAAGAACAGGAGTACTTGTGGCATCTTAGAGACTAACAAATTTATTTGAGCATAAGCTTTTGTGGGCTACAGCCTACGTCATTGGATGCATGCAGTGGAAAATACAGTAGGACGATTTTATACACACAGAGTACATGAAACAATGGGTGTTACCATGTACACTATAATGAGAGTGATCAGTTAAGCTGAGCTATTACCAGCAGGAGAGAGAAAAAACCTTTTGTAGTGATAATCAAGATGGTCCATTTCCAGCAGTTGACAAGAACTTGTGAGGAACAATGGGGGGAAAAATAAACATGGGGAAATAGTTTTACTTTGTGTAATGACACATCCACTCCCAGTCTTTATTCAAGCCTAATTTAATGGTGTCCAGTTTGCAAATTAATTCCAGTTCAGCAGTCTCTCATTGGAGTCTCTTTTTGAAGTTTTTCTGTTGTTGTAATATTGCAACTTTTAGGTCTGTAATCGAGTGGCTAGAGAGATTGAAGTGTTCTCCGACTGGTTTTTGAATGTTATAATTCTGAATTATGTAATTATAATTTTGAATGTTATAATGACGTCTGATTTGTGTCCATTTATTCTTTTACGTAGAGACTGTCCAGTTTGGCCAATGTACATGGCAGAGGGGCATTGCTGGCACATGATGGCATATATCACATTGGTAGATGTGCAGGTGAACAAGCCTCTGATATTGTGGCTGATGTGATTAGGCCCTAAGATGGTGTCCCCTGAATAGATTTGTGGACAGAGTTGGCAACGGGCTTTGTTGCAAGGATCCTGGGTTAGTGTTTTTGTTGTGTGGTGTGTGATTGCTGGTGAGTGTTTGCTTCAGGTTGGGGGGATGTCTGTAAGCGAGGATTGGCCTGTGAGAGTGAGGGATCATCCTTAAGGATAGGTTGTAGATCCTTGATGATGCGCTGGAGAGGTTTTAGTTGGGGGCTGAAGGTGACGGCTAGTGGCATTCTGTTACTTTCTTTGTTGGGCCTGTCCTGTAGTAGATGACTTCTGGGTATTCTTCTGGCTCCGTCAGTCTGTTTCTTCACTTCAGCAGGTGGGTATTGTAGTAATGCTTGATAGAGATCTTGTAGGTGTTTGTCTCTGTCTGAGGGATTGGAGCAGTTGTATCTTAGAACTTGGCTGTAGACAATGGGATCGTGTGATGTGGTCTGGATGAAAGCTGGAGGCATGTAGGTAAGTATAGCGGTCAGGAGGTTTCCGATATAGGGTGGTGTTTATGTGACCATCATTTATTTGCACTGTAGTGTCCAGGAAGTGCATCTCTTGTGTGGACTGGTCCAGGCTGAGGTTGATGGTGGGATGGAAATTGTTGAAATCATGGTGGAATTCATCAAGGGCTTCTTTTCCATGGGTCCAGATGATGAGAATGTCATCAATGTAGCACAAGTAGAGTAGGGGCATTAGGGGACGAGAGCTGAGGAAGCGTTGTTCTAATTCAGCCATAAAAATGTTGGCATACTGTGGGGCCATGCGAGTACCTATAGCAGTGCAGGGGCAGAAGGAGAGGCCCCGATATTGTCGGGGCCTCTCCTTCTGCCCCTGCACTGCTATGAGTACCTGCATGGCCCCACAATATGCCAACGTTTTTATGGCTGACTTAGAACAACGCCATCATGTGCCAGCAATGCCCCTCTGCCAAGTACATTGGCCAAACTGGACAGTCTCTACGTAAAAGAATAAATGGACACAAATCTGACGTCAAGAATTATAACTTTCAAAAACCAGTCAGAGAACACTTCAATCTCTCTAGCCACTAGATTATAGACCTAAAAGTTGCAATATTACAACAAAAAAACTTCAAAAAGAGACTCCAACAAGAGACTGCTGAATTGGAATTAATTTGCAAACTGGACACTGTTAAATTAGGCTTGAATAAAGACTGGGAGTGGAAGTGTCATTACACAAAGTAAAACTATTTTCCCATGTTTATTTTTCCCCCCTATTGTTCCTCACACGTTCTTGTCAACTGCTGGAAATGGACCATCTTGATTATCACTACAAAAGGTTTTTTTTCTCTCCTGCTGGTAATAGCTCAGCTTAACTGATCACTCTCGTTATAGTATGCATGTTAACACCCATTGTTTCATGTTTTCTGTGTATATAAAATCGTCCTACTGTATTTTCCACTGCATGCATCTGATGACGTGGGCTGTAGCCCATGAAAGCTCATGGTCCAATAAATTTGTTAGTCTCTAAGGTGCCACAAGTACTCCTGTTTTTTTTGCGGATACAGACTAACAAGGCTCCTACTCTGAAAGCTGTTGATTTATGGTTATTGGTCCATTCCATTGATCTCTAGGAGTTCAGACTAAATGGAGGGAGCCCCGATATTTGTCATTATAGGAACTCTCACTAAATAAACAGGGGCCTCCCTGGCTTGTTCATTTGAATTGCAAAGCTGAATCCAGTCACAAGCTTTTATGAAATGAAATGGGTTTCCTCATTTTTGGAACTCGAAGGGGATTATTTTGGTTTTTTAGAAAAACCTCAGATACTTTATAGCTAGTGTTGACCGTTCATTTTCTTTCAAGGAAATACTCACTTTTCTAGTTATTAATTTTGTACTTGTCATCACTAAAACATCATAGTCATTATGTAGATTATTTTACAATGCATGTTGTATGCCTGGAGCTGTGTTCCCTGGGATCTGTTGATAGGGTGCTGTGTGTGTTTCATTTATAGTGCAAGCAGAAGAGAACAGAGTTGAAGACCTAAGACCAACCTGACAAAAGCACAATCTGTAATCAAGATGTTAAAATACTGCTTATCTTGGGCAGTAGTGGCATAGCTAAAATCTATGGTCTGGTTTATGCTCTGAAGTGTGTCAATGGGAGTCTGGCCTGGGCATGGAAATTGAGCACCCCTTAATTTTGTCCATTAGGGTGGAGTGGCCAGTATAAAATTGACTGGTGTATCAGAAGAACAGTTAGCCCTGTCTATGACATCAAAAGCAAGGGCAGAAAGGCACTCTGAATTGAATTCCCAGGAGATTTTTGGCTGCATTTTCTACCTTTTCATGGTTCTGCACCCAAGTATGGGAATAGGCAATAAAATTGGAATTGAGCACATTCGTCTCCTCCATTTCATTATTATTAGGTGGAAAACTCTGCCTAGACTTATAAAAATAGGAACTGAAGATCTACTAAGTAATAATCCTTCCCTGCCTCCCTCTCCCCCCCCCCCCCCCCCGGTGCATAAAGGATTGCTCTTTATAGTTTGTTCTCAATAGCTTGTTGACAATTCATTGTCCAATCTAGCCTTAAGACTCAATTACTTGACCTCATCACTTCCTGATGTAATATATTTGCTGAATGTGAATTCAACAACAGATAACTTGCTCTCAGATGTTGATTTAAAATAGTATAAGTAGCAGTATTTTGAAGCAGGATTAAAAAATAATTACCTGTTGAAAACTCCTCTTAATACAAAATAAAAATCAAGAATTGACTAACTTAATCTCTTCCCAACAAATTGCTCTAGCTCTCTGAAGATGTAGTGAACCGAATGAAGGAAACTTCTCAACTTAAAGGGGACCAGAGACCATCTTCCTTTCCTTCTCCCTCATCCTATGGCACTGCATCATCACCACAAGCTGCAAAAGGGAAGCCCAAGTGTACTACAGGTATTGTCAGTCTCCACTGTGTCTGCAGTCTAAAATTTTGACACTGTTGGTCACTGAGGTGTGGTTAATGCCTTTATCACACACTTGTACCTTGTCAGGACACGTTTGTTATGTTGAGTGGCATTTCCACTTGTGTGGGTATCAGTGTGATTACAAAGATTGGGTATTCATATTGTTGCAAGAAAGCTTTTTGGGTGAGGTAGACAATGTTGTATGGTAACTAGAATGGTTGGGAATCTTGGGTTCTGTTTCTGGCTCTGCCAGTGAATCTGTATGACTCTAAACAAGTCATCTAACTTTTCAGTGCCTCTCTGTTTTCCCCATGTGTGGAATAGTAGTAATACCCATTTCCTCAAATATTTGTGTGACTTCATTAATGTGTGGTAAGGTTCTTTTGAGATCCTTGGATGACAGGTATGGTAGCAGTTCAGAATATTACTCACAACCATGTTTCTAAAAGGGCATTAGTCATGTCAGCTCCTTTCAGTGGACAGGGAATCTGCTGTACGTATGTCATGTTATTCTGCAGGTTCAGAGGAGAAATATTTCATTAGCTGATACTAGCTATTACCAGAAAGAGAAGAGGAGAAACTGGCAAAGCTCAGCTATTTAGCTGCATGCTTAAAGACTTGTTTTCTCATTCAAGTCAGCTGATTCTTGTTTTACTCAATGGTGCTCAAATGTGTATTGTTGGTACATCTGTCATTGCTCCCATAAAAGTCTTAAACAGAAACATTCTGGGATCCAGAGTGCAGCAGGGGGTTGGTGAATCATTCCTTTCCTGCCAGAGACCAGCATTCATTTGTGGCCAAAGTCTTAAAGTTTTAAAAGTGGGTTTAGTGGTGCCTCATCCTTGTCCCTGTCTGTGAATGTCCCAAACCACTTTATAATTTGATCTCTACTTAGGAGAGACCAGTGCTGGAATAACAAAGGATGCAGCAGGTTTGGAGAGAGATGCTTTTGCAGAACTGGGGAAAAGGGGTGTAAAATAGGTTAAAATAACGTGAGCGCTTGAGATGGGTCAGGGTTGAAGTGCATCAGTATCCTCAGATGGAGGAAGCTTGCATAACACCGTCATTATGCCTTGTTCAAGGCAGTATTGTCAGCCTCTCACTTACATGAACGCTAAATTCAGCCATAAAACTTTTAAAAAGTTTTCTTTTTTCCCATTGACTTTTCTTATTGTACTGAGTGTTCCCTTCATAGAATGTTGCTCATTTGTTGAGAATTTTTCTCTTCCCTCTGATGATGTCCATTCTCATGAAGCGAAGGTAGCCAGTGTTTTTTTTCCACAGTCATCAGTTGCTTCTGTTCTTCTCTTCAGGAATCCATCCACCAAGTACCAGTAGCTCTGGTCAGAAGCCCTCTGAGGCGGAGGAGGACCTGTACAAAAGGTAGGGGGATGTTCTTCCTGTCAGGAGACAGCCACCTGTGCTGCCTGGGCCACATACATGCCATGTGTAATGCTGCATTCTAGAGTTCAGTACAGTGATGATTTTATGTGGTGTTGCGTAGTATGTTTTTAATGAGATCTTAATATAGGTAAAGGCCACTGGGCATCTTTTGGTGAGAGAGCACGTGACTCTTGGGGTTGGAGATGGGTAAGGGGGCTGGGACCAATGGGAAGGTGTTTATAGAAATGTCGGAGGAGCGAAGAATGCTTTCACATGATTTTCTGTGGGTAGTGGAGAAACGCATGTCCACTGGAGCCTAAAGTTGTGTCTGCCTGCTCTTGCCTCCTGAGGAAAGTGAAAACCCCTAAGACTCTTGTTGAGTCCTTGAAGAAACTTCTGCCCAGACCTCAAATCTATTGATCAGTTTAACTCTGCATATGAGTGAGAATCTCTGTAGTTATACCTGAAATAATGTTTGTTCAGACACTGTCAGCTTCTTCTCCTGATGCCTGCTCCACTAGACCTGGTGGCTGCCAGCCTTTTCCACTGTGCTGTGGGTTTTTCCTGTATGGGGCGTTTTGGCTTAACAAGGTGTCCGTGCATGTAAAGGTACAGTGAGAAAGAGAGGAGTTGTGTGAAATGTGGTCCTTGCTGTGTCTCACCCTCAGGAGTCTCTGCTGCTTTTTCCAAGGGTGGAGGACAGTAGGAGGTCTAGCTTCTCTATCGATGGAGGGTTGTCTGTTATAAAACTGTTGCCATATGTTTTTCTAGCTTCTCTAAATGCCTTTTCCTGGTCTTCCTTTGCTGCATTACTGTGTCCATGCTTTCTCTGCATGTCACACAAGTCTAGCTTTGGGGATTATGAAAATGAGTCCTCTTCAGTGCTATTGTTGATTATTCAAGCTTGTAAAAGTGATGCATCAAACCCACTGTCCATAACTGTGTGTCTGACACACCTAGTGAACTCTCTGGGAAGTTGGTTCTGTTCTTTAAAGAGATGGTGAAATCAGAATTGCTGGTAGACTGTGGACATGTCTCAAGGTTGCTTCCCCGACATCAATCATCCCACTTACTCTGCAGAGGGCTCCTTCCCACTTACTCTGCAGAGGGCTCCTTCTGTCTCGCAGGGCCAGCAAAGCAAATAGCTAAGATAGTGTTGGTAGTAAAATTCAGCTAGGCAGACAAACTTCTTTTTTTGTGGCCTGCATCTTATTTTTTTAAAAGCAGCTTTATGTATAGTTTATTAAATCCTTTATTCTCACTGTTTTGAGGTGACTGTCAAGTGTTTAAGAGCCAGACCTAACTAAACTGTAGGTTTAAGTGCTTTGTGCCCCCTTGTTTTTTAAATTGTTCAGCACTGAACTTTCAGGTCATCTTTAAAGTTCATGGTGCTCCAAAATTCCCACAGAACCCTGGGAGTTGTGAGCAGGCTTTGTCCCAAGTAAATCACACCTCTTCTTGTTCCTGGCTAAGGGTAGGACAGATTATCCCATGAGCCTGTTGCTGAGCACCTTCTCTTGGCCTTTCTTTGGTACTGATGCAGGTATGAGCGAGAGCAGGCACTGGTCCAAGAGGAACTGCTCCGGCTGGCCAAGAGGGAACGGGAGGCAGGCAGCGAGTGTCTCAATACAACTCTGCAACGGGAAAAGAACAGCACCAATGAAGAGAGGCAGAAAGCAACTCGGATGGTAGGTACAAAGCAACATATTCCCAGGCAGGAGGAGGGCCTGAAACCTTTCCCCTTTGAGGGATCAGTTAAATGCCATTTATTTGTGTAATGAGTTCAGCAACTGCTGCTTAGTCCCAAGTCCATGGTAGTTATCATCTCATATCTCTTAGCCTGCTGTAGTTGGCAAGTCTGTCATGTAACTAACCTTAGGCTGAGCTTTTATGAGAATGGTATAGCATCTGGCTACATGCAGGTGGGCGCATTGTCTGTGGGAGAGTGGAGTGGAGATGGCTGGCAAGAGAGCCTGCTGCATATGTAGGGTTGGGAGGGACTAGCATTGTGGCAACCTGGGCTGGATGGAGCTCTGCTAAGCTACTACATGTGTGAAATGGGTATTTTTGATGTAGGTACAGACTTGACCTGTCTCAACTTTGCTGTATCTGGACTGTTGAGTAAAGTTACAGGAACACCTGAATAGTCAGGAGTAGAGTGTCTTACAAGAACTGGCTTCTTGTTCTTAACTGTAGTGACATGAGCTGTCCCGTTATAACAATGTGAGGATGATGCTTGCCACAGTGAAACTGGTCCTGGTTATCAGTAGACAGCGAGGTGGATATTTAGACTAATTCGCCGAGAGTCACATTACTTGTTAAAAGGACAATGTCTAGACGAGGGAGGGAACAGGGCTGGGAGTTGAGTTCTAGGTTCTATTCCTGTTTTTTCCCTTCCTCTTCTTCCCACCCCCTGCCCCCCTACCAAACTGATTTGCTGTGTGGTTTGGTTAAATCACAAATCCCTCTGTGCCTCCATTTTTCCATCTGTAAATCGGTGTTGATACTACCCCACCCCAGAAGGCAAGTGAGGTGTAACTTGGTTATGGTGCACTTTGGCTCAATAATAAATTATAACTGTTCCAACATGCTAGCCTGCTGCCTTTTCATATTGATTTCCCTGATGTGGTTCATAAGTGACCCCTGTGAGGCAAGTGATTTCCTTTGAGAAACAGCAGAGTCTAAGGATGGGCAATCTCTCCGGTGGAAGGGTTAAATACAAAAAAGGAGTTGATATCTAAGGCAGGTAAGAGCTGTGCATCTGGATGAGACATTGCAGCTGGTAAGTAGCACTTACTCCATTCCCACCAGGAGGATGATAATTCCTTTCATTAACGTAATTAACAGACCTTTGTAGAAAGTGGCAGTGAATTAATTTCTAAATCTGAGGAGATGGCACTGCTCAGTGAGAGAGCCCTCTCTCCAGGAGTGAGACACACACAAGAGCTGTTTGGGAAGAATGTGACTGAGATGTGTCAGCATTATCACTGAAATGTGCCCTTATGGCTGGAACCAGCCGGGACCTGACTCTTAGGGTATGTCTACACTACAATTAAACATTTGCGGCTCCTCCATTGCAATTTGGGCTTGGGCTACGGGGCTATTTAATTGTGATGTAGACAGTTGGGCTCAAGCCCAGACTCTTGGACCTTCCCCCTTCCCAGGGCCTGGGCTCCAGCCTGAGCCTGAACATCTACCCCAGTAAAACAGCCCCACAGCTTGAGCCCCGCATGCCTGAATCAGCTGACCCGACCCTGGCATGGGTGTTTGTTTGCAGTGTAGACCTACCTTTTATGTACAAATGTTGTAATCACATCAGAGTGTAACACTTAATCCTCCAGAGTACGAAGCATGGAGTTGCTGGGTACGTGACAGTTTGCAAACACAAAGCAGGTTCAAATCAGATTTTTCTTGGGTAACCCATGGAATGTAAGTAGTGAATATGCAGCTTATGCCCAGAATGTGGTGTTAGAGAAACTGTGGTCAAGTTTATTGCTGTGTAGTCTCCTCCATTGATCACTGACATGAAACAAATCTGAGAAAACTTAGAAATCAATGAGAAATTTTGGGTTGTGTACTTTGTTCTGACAAGAGTTAGGCAAGGGTGCTGGCTACTTGTTCCTGGATAACTTTAATGTGTCAACTCTTTACTATGGGGACTCCTACATGGTATATTTCCTCTCAATTCCAGGCATCCTTTGAATATAAGGTTCCCCACTCTGGCCCCTCAAACTGCCTGTCCTCTGTTTGTTAGGAATGAATGTCTTTCCACATCACCCCAAAACTTCCCAGTTAGTGTTTGAAGGCCCAGGACCCCCTCTTGCAGTTCCTTGTACTATTTCAATGGTAGCTCTCACTTGTCAGTATTCTTGTTTGTCAGGATTCCTCCGTTTTCCAGCTCCTTGGTCCCTTAGTCTGGAATGGTGGCTGAGTGTTGGCTGTTGTCTTCAAGCCTGGAACATGAGGGGAGTGATGGACTTGGGCCATCCTTTGACCCCTCTGCTTTATCTCTGCTGTTTATCATTTGAAGTTAAAAGCAAGTGTGTATGTGGTTTTATGGGTATTGATTGTATTATACAGCCAGTCAAGATTGCACTGTCATGCACACAGAAGCCAGGGGGAATAAACTTTCAGGTGTTCTGTGCTGTGTTGCACAAGAAGGGTGTCAAAAAAGAATGGGATTGTTGTTTTATTTGGGGCAACTGAGTTGTCTGCCTTCAGCTATTCAAAATGTATTAGGACTTGAAGATCATGCCACATATTGTTGGAAAGCTAATTTCTTCTAGATTTGCCGTAAGATCTTGGTGCTGAAATAATTTGGCTTTTAATACCCTTCTCTTGTGTAGGCAGCTCTACTATGTAGCCATGCTCTCTTTACCATGCCACTTGTAGGCCATAAACCTGAATACAACAGCTATATTTTTAAACAATTTCATTTTGATTGATTGTGCTGAAAGTCACTTGATGTTTAATCTGTGTTCTTTACAGTTTTCATCCGCTGACCTTTATTATTAATAGTATTTGTGTAAGGTGATGGTTCAGTCTTATTGGATTGTATGTTTTCCTGTGATCAGAAACACATTAACCAATTGTGACGTTCCCCTCTGGTGTTGTCTGGACCAGTGATCTGCTAGGCCGCTCCAATCCTTGACTCTGGGAGCCAGCCTTACCCTGCTTTGCTGTGAGAACCCCCACTCCTGGGCTGTTCATGCACAGCCTCTGGCATGTAAGCTGCTCCCAGCTACTTGCAAGTGAATGACACTAGCCAATATCTCTGGTCCTAGAAACAACCCTAGGAACCTCCGTCTTGTAGTGTCCAGTTATGCCCGCTGGATGCTGCAAGCTTATATAAGTTCGTCAGTTTAACAAAGAAATTGAAAAGTACCAGGCTTGTTATCCCAAGGGGAGCCTCTGACACCTGCAAACCAAACGCACTGCTTCGGGTAAAATAAACAGATTTATTAACTGTAAAGATCGATAACAAGTCAGATCTGGTCAAATGAAATAAAAGCAAAATGCATTCTAAACTGACCTTAACGCTTTCAATGTCCTTACAAACTTAGATGGTTAGATGCTTAGCCAGCCTCTCCCCTTGGATCAGTGGTTCAGTTGCTTCGTCATGACGGTGTCTGTAGATGCATGTGGAAGAGAGAGAGCATGGCAAAATATCTTTTCCTTTTATCGTGTCCTTTATTTCCTCATGGCTTTGCCTCTTTCTCCTCCCCCCAGCCCCCTTCAGACTCAGGTGAGCATTACCCCGTCGCAGTTCCAAACTGCCCAAAGGAAGGGGGTGACTCCCTCAAGGGTCTAACAAATTCTTTTGTTCCTGCCTAAGCCAGTGTCCATTGTTCCTGTGAGGCTGGGCTGGGTTTGTTCCATCCGTGCCCTGACAAGGTGTGAACTGCCTTGTCAGGGCTGTGGAGAGTTTTTGCATGGGCTTGCTTTAAGCCATGAGAATACATTTTCAGCCTCATAACTACATACATGAAATTATAACCTTACCATAACATTACTGTAACAATCACTATAACATCACTGTAACAACCATGCTCAGTGCATCATGAGCCTTCCGAAGACACCCAACATGACAAACTTTGCATTGGATACCACGCAATCATTTTATAAAGATGAACATGGGGGTGTAGGGTGTTCCCCCAAGGTACAGAGCATCACACCCATCAGTAATGGACCCTATTGCAGGCTTATGTATGTAATTAAGTCATTACTTACAGGAGGGCCTCAATTTAGAACAGGCAGAGAAGATAGGTGGTTTAGTGGTTGGAGCAGGACCTTGGGAGTAAGGTCCCCTTGGTTTCTATTCTAAACTCTGCCAAGACCTCTTCTTTGTTTTTTGGGTTTTTTTTGGGACTTGGACAAGTTACTTATCCTTTTGGTCCCTGTTTCTCTAGTTGTAAAACTTCTTACATAGGAAGCCCTTCATGGCAGGAACTTCACAGCACTACTAACTTTACCCTTTAAGGAGCCATAGGTGTTGTACCATTGTGTGGAACCAGCTGGGATGGAAACAGTCTCTAAGCATGAACTCTTAACTCCTCTCTGCATATAGTGGACTCTTCGTGTATCTTTTTACAGCATCTAGCACAACAGGGCTCTGATGCTGACCAAGTCCCATAGGTGCTTCATAATATAAATATTAACATCCAGTACAATGGGGAGTATATGTGCAGTACCTCACAGAGGGGCTCTGATTCTTAATGGGTGTTTGTAAAGTGCTTTGATTCTCACATCAAAGGTGCTATCAAATGGCCGAGAACAGATGTAGCTGTTCTTCTGAGCCCTTTTTATTTTAGCATGCGGGGCTAGGATTGCAGCTTCCTAATCAGCTTTTCCCTTATTCTGTCCCATGGTTTTGCCCTGCATAGTCCCACCTCTCTCCAAACCAGATACTTTTTCTTTCATCTTTGTCTCTGTAATCACAATCTTTTCTCCCCTCCTAATTCTTGTATTTTTACCAAAACAACAACTTTGGAAGTGAGGCTGCCCGCACACATCTCCTTATTCTGCTGGGGCCATTTAGCATGCATCTGTCAGCCACCCAGTCAGAAGCAGTGACTTTTCAGGCCTGCTGGCTTTAACCAAAACGTTTGAAACAAATCAATGTAGGATAGGGAGGGGGAGAAGCAGGCAGGAAATAAACACGATTAAGCTAAGACATCTCATTACTGCTCTAGAAAGGGAGGATTATAACCTATTTTATAGGAGGATCTCATTCAGGGGCTGTGTGTGCCAGTGTTATCAGGATAGAGGGAGAGCAAATAGAATAAATGAAATTAATACTTTGAAAAGAAGCATTACCCGGATTTGAGAACTGAACTAATATGATTTGTGCAAAGCCCTGAAGTTCTTATCTCCCTGTTTAATCCCCCCAGAATAATGGTTGTCAGATTTACTGACCCAAAAGTCTCTCTTCCCATGGCCCCTCCCCCCCCCCCTTTAAGAGAAAAGGGTGAATTCAGAATGGGTGAGGGTAGACTCAGACCTCACATAACTAGATTTTTCCCCATGTGAGCAGAAGGCATTGTGTTGCTGTGTGGAAACAGGCTAGGATGGAAGCAGACCTCCTCATCTGCTGGGATGAAATTCCTCGTGCTGTGTGTAGAATGGTGGCTTCTCATGCAGTGTGTTCTTGGCTGTGCTCTGCCAGCTGGGCAGAAAATCTCTCTGATATCCACTGATTCTTGCTCACTCGCACTGGAGATGAGCCTACATTGGAATTTGGACTTGGGGGAAATTGTAACCAAGTGTTACGGTTTGTGCCCTCTCTAATTGCTCAAGTATATGGTGACTGTAAGTAATCATGGGCAGTGCAATTCTTTGGGTCACACCTCATGCAAAGAAATAACCTAGTTGCTCTTCAGTTTTTTCCTGGTACTTTTCTTGAGATTGGAATGAGGTAAGCATGGGTGCTGGTCTTGGTCATGACCACGGTCTTGGATTTTGGAGCTAGCCTTATGTGTTGCAGAACTCCAAGCTCTTGAACCTTGTCTACACTGGTGGATCTCTGAAAACTCCCCACTGTTGTACTAACAGTGGGAATGCGAGCATAGACTGGCCAATGGCATTTTAACCAGTGTTTTGTTTTTCTAACCCAGCTCAAAGCAGATCTAGGTGACGCTGTTTA
Organism: Lepidochelys olivacea; assembly: GCF_965140295.1. Classification (NCBI taxonomy): domain Eukaryota; kingdom Metazoa; phylum Chordata; order Testudines; family Cheloniidae; genus Lepidochelys; species Lepidochelys olivacea. The sequence goes on along the minus strand of NC_140417.1, from coordinate 22,930,915 downwards.
AAACACCAGTGGCCAGTTCATGCAAGTTTAACCACCAGTGTTAATACAGTGGAAGGACAGTTTGAGAAATTTGTCAGTGTAGGCAAGGCTTCTGTATGGAAAGGTGGGAGATGATCAGATGAGGAGTTGCCTTTCCCCTTTGGTCCCTCAGTCAGTCTGTCAGTGCAAAGCTTGTGTCAGCTTCCAGGCAATTGTTTGTTTAAAACTAATCTTGCTTGCTGTATTTCTAGCTTGTATAACACATTAGTGAATGTCCCTGTTGCTGACTGCTGGTATCTGAAATAGATGTAGCTGAACTGGTGCTGAAAGTGGTCTCTGGGGTGGCTCTGGGGTGGCTTGGCACGTCCATGGTAACAGCGGGACGGGTAGCTGTGGGGAGCCGTGCGGTGGACCCTCCACCTTCCCTGGTCAGTGGGCCCGAGCAGCCCCTGCCCTGTGTCCCTGACCCCTCCCCCCCAGGCACCTCTGCCCAGGGCAGGTGGAGGGTCTGTGCCTTGGTTCCTCACAGCTACCTGCCTGGCTCTTACCGTCAGAGCCCTGCGCCGATACAAAATTTGTATCCGCATCCGTGCTGCTATCTGCAAAAATGGTCCACGGATATAAAACGGGTACCCGTGGATTTGCAGGGTTCTAGAAATCTGATTGTGTGGGTTTTTGCTTTTGTATTTGTCATCAATGAATGCTGGATCAGTATCTCTCACAGCACCATTGTAAAGCATGAATTTTGTTTCTACACATTGGTTGTTTTTTAAAAAAAAAATACTGAGATGTTTCTCCATTTAACAGCAGTTTCTTTGTGGGTGGAATGGCAAGGTGGATTGATTTTTTTTTTTTAATTTTATTTTTAAAAATCAGGAAGCAGGAAATTTTGACTTAAATAACTCTTAATCTTGTTTTACATTTTACTACTTTTTTATTTTCCTAAAAAAAGGTTGATTCTCATTGGTTGGCACGAGAATTACTTTTTGGTAATCAGGAGGATACACTGTACTTGTATACATTAATTTAAGCAATTATATAGCTTAACATACTTAATTCAGATTCTTAATTTTTTACTTTCACCGTTTTCTAACAATAAAAATGACACATTTCTTATTTACTAGATTAAGTATTTTATTTAGCTAGTAAAAACCATACCTTAAATTTTTTTATATCCAGCATATTTATAAAATGTTATATTTAAAACTGATTTATTAAACAAAGTATTATCTGTAGTTAATAAATTAAACTGGTTCTAGTTGCTATGTCCTTCAAGATTTTAGAACTAGTAGATCTCATCTTGTCATACCTTATTTTTATTCATAAATTAGCGGAGAAGAATGAACTATTCTGTGCTCTTTTTTTAAAACTTTCCATCATTCTCAACTTTTAGTGAATTAGCCATTGAACTGAACTAGCTGAATAAACTGAAATGAAGAAAGTATTTTCTCTGTACCTGTGGAAATGGCTGCTGCCGTCAAAAGCTGGTATAACACTTCAACAAACTCTGATTCCATGTGCTTAGTCAGTGACTTCTGCCAGTTCAGTGGTTTGACTTTATTTAAAATTTTGGCAGCAAACATGTACAGCTTGAATATTACTATTTAATTTAATTACTTTAATAGATTATAAGTAGTTTAGGCATTAACATACATTTTCATAACTTAAAATTTAATTTTACATAGGTTAATTTTTAAAAAGAAATGTATTTAATTTTTTTATCTATCCTGAAGTGGAACCCAGCAACAGACACATCTGCCGCATGGTTTCTTCTTTACTGCAGCCCAGTTCAGCTTCAGGCCGGAAGTTCTGATTAGTTGCTAACTTACTTAGGTAAATGGCTGACTGTGACTCTTGCTTTTGTGTCAGTGCTTCTAATGAGCAGATCCTGTTTCAGTTGGTGACGGTAGCAGATCCAGAGAGTCTGGTAGCCTTAAGCTTTGTAAAAATGAGAGGGGTAAAAAGAAGTACAGCTTGCTGCAATTCTTCAGCAACCAACTAGGGTTTCAGTTGCCCTTTTGCAGGCCTAGGGCATCTGGTTGCCAGTGACATGTTCCCCCATATTGTGCTGGTGGGGAAATTTAATACTGGGCAATTCCTTCACACTGACAACTGTAATTTGGAAGAATATCACTTCATTGCATAATTCTGAAGACCAGTTACCATTCTAGCTATGCAGAAATTTCACTATTCTCACTGTGTAGTTATTTTTAGTAAAACAAAGTTGCCTGGTGTGAAGGCTATTATATTAATTTAGTCAAAGTTATCTGTCTAGTTGGCATATTATTTTGTGTGATATTTTTGTTTGTTTTAGACCTGGAAAGATCTACACTAAAAACTTAAGTCGACCTATATTAGGTCGACTTACAGTCACAGTGGTAATTTATTGCAGTGGGTCATGTCCATACTAGCCTCCTTTGGTTGGTGATGCGCATTCACACCAGGACCACTTCCACCGACCTAAGAGGGGCAGTGGTGGGGGCTCTCAGCTCTGCTCACTGCTGCCCCCACCTGCTCTCCATTCCCTGCTCCCCTCTGGGAGCCTGGCGGTCCTCCTCACTCTTGGCTCCATTCTCCCTACTGGGAGAGCAGCAGCTGCCCCAGCTCCTTGCCTCACTGCTGGGAGTGGGGCAGCCTGGCTCCTGGGCAGCAGCCCTTCTGGGAGCAGGGAGGACTTTCTTGTAAATTTCACAGCTCCTTGGTGAAATTGAAATTGACAAGAATGACAGCCAACCGGGGTGTATATAATCATAGGCACCAATTTTCCCCAGCGCCGGTGGGTGCTCGTGCCTCCCCGGCCCTACTCGGCCTCCACCTGTTCCCCGGGTATGCTGCGTTCCCCCTCCCTCCCAGCGCTTGCCGTGCAAAACAGCTGTTTCATGGTGGCAAGCGCTGGGAGGGAGGGAGGCGGGGAAGCGGAGTGGCAGCATGCTCAGGGGAGGAGGTGGAGCGGAGGCGGATGTGAGCTGGGGCGGAGAGCTGCTGGTGGGTGAAGAGCACCCACCAATTTTTCCCCGTGGGTGCTTCAGCCCCGGAGCACCCACAGAGTTGGCGCCTATGTATATAACAGTGTCTCCATGGACGCTGCATCACCCTAACTTCACTGACATAAGCCCTACGCCTCTCATGGCGGTGGAGTTATTATGTCGGTGTAGTAGGGCACTTACAGTGGCGGGACGAGCAAGGCTGTAGTATGTGCACTGACTTATATAAGCTGCCTTATGTCGACCTAACTATATAGTGTAGACCAGGGCTTAGCCAGCATGCCTGCTGGAATTGGCTCCCCCTGTAATGTGGGATATGGAAACATCCTCCTATTTGTGTTCAAATGGGAGTTGTAATGCTATGCCTTCAGCATTCTTAAATGTGCCTCTTTGTCTCTGCTGAGGGGTCTGGACTGGTTTATGTAGCTCCAGTTCTTTTTCTCTATCTATTGCAAGAAATTAACAGGGGGAATTAAATCACTAGGCGGTACAGCTTCATGACTTGCTCTCTCTACCTCCCCACAATTTATTGCAATCTGGGCTAGATAATACAGCTCCAGAATTTCCCTCTCTTTGTCTTTGGTGAGCTGAATTCCATGTGGTTAGATTTATGCTCTGTCTGTTCTGCATGGACATTCTCTGGATTTGACCTGGAGTCCTTGGCCAAAACTTCTCTTTTTTTCCTCTTATCCTGGGGGACAGCAAAGGCATTATCTGGCGGGGGATAAGAGGCTGCCTATGTGCTGTTTATTTTCGCAGCTACCAATAGTGCAGTGCAGCGGTTCTCAGACTGTGGGTCGGGACCCCGAAGTGGGTCATGACTCCATTTTAATGGACTGGCATTAGATTTTCTGGGGTCTAGGGCCAAAACCCGAGCCTCGCTGCCTAAGGGCTTTAGTCCCAAGTGGTGGGGCTCGGGCTTTGGCTTTGGGCCTGGACAGTGGGGCTCAGGTTTATAGGCCCCCTGCCCGGGGCTCAATTCTTTGGGCTTCTGCTTTGGCTCACTACCGGGGGTGGTGGGGCTCAGGCGGACTCAGGGTTCAGTTTCCCACCTTGAGGTCATGTGGTAATTTTTGTTGTTAGAAAGGGGTCATAGTGCAATGAAGTTTGAGACCTGCTGCTGTAGTGGGTTCAGGTCCCATTTGAACATTGATGGCCTGTCACAATCCAGAGGTACCTCTGTGATGCCCGCAGACAGGTTCTTTCCCCACTTCCCTCATAGGGGTCCATTGGCAGTGTGGGGGGGCCTGGAGCTATGATTTCATATACTCTCTCCAGATGTGAACAACTGGGTGGAGGGGCAGCGAGCTGAGACACCTCTGAAAAACACACAGCCTCTTCGCTCCCTCCGCCCACCCAATAGCTTATGGAGGCAGAGGGTAAGGAGTGGGAGGGATTTGGGCACCTGGAGGTGAAGTGGGGAGATTGAGGGACCTGGGATGTAGTGAGGAAGGAGTTGGGGTTCTGGGCAGACTGGGGAAGGATATGGGGAGGGAGGGGTGGTAGGCTGATAGCTCCACAGAGAAAAAACAGTCCCGGAACATGGTGCCTGAGGGGCAGAGGTTAAAGAGATGTGGAATTTGGGGGCTTGGGATAAAGTAGGAGGGGTTGGAGGAAGGAGTTGAGGACCAGAAGAAGCTATGGGTGCTGTGGGGGAAGATCTGGGGGACAAGATGGGCGGTATGACGGGGGAGGTTCCTGGACTGTGGGGGAGGAGTACATTGATGTGGCCTGGGCTGAAGGGCAAGATAGGGAGTATGGAAGACGGGGTGTTGCCCTGCTATGGGGCAGGGGTTACATCGGGGGGCAGCATTGATTGGAAAAAGTGACACCAACCACTTGCTCCTGATTCCTGCCCTGTGGGGCTAGCTGGGCTTTGCTCCCTGCTCTGGGCATTGTGACTTCCAGGGTCACAGTGCCACTCAGTTTGGTCAGGGCCAAATTTGCATGAGTAGTGTTGCAACCTGGCACATAGGGCCACAACGCCATTCACTCAAATTTGGCCCAGCTGGCCTCCATCATTATGAAGGAAGGGGTGGCTGGGCAAAACCCGAGCAGGTTGTGACCCTGTGCACCAGGTCACAATGCTTGGATTGGGGAGCTGAGCCCAGTCAGCCCTTGCGATCCTTTGACATATTCTGGCGACCCACTTTTGGGCTGTGACTCTAAGGTTGATTAGTACTAGTGTGATTGATCAGAGGTTTGTAACCATCTTTTTTTCTCTTCCCCCTTAAACGCACCAAAAATCACTTCTATTTTCTGCTACTGTAGTCTTCTTTTATCTTCTGACTCTGAAGGTTAATTTGTGTTTGGAGGGTTTGTGCAGTTTTCAGCAGCTGATGGTCTAATGTGAGCTTCACGTTTTTATAGCTGCCTTGGCTAGAGGATCTTATCACTGGGCTGGCCTCTTTTTAAATCATACATCTGCAACAAATTGAAGTAATCTGTGGGGCTGCCTGCTTGACTTGGCTTCCTTTCTTGCATTTTGTGTGTTTTTGCTACAAAGTTCACTCACTCCACAGAATCTGCTGTCAAAATAGCTTGTTGTGGTTTAGAAAGCCTGCACTAGCAGGGCTTGCAATGGGTTTGGGAGTTTCAGAATCTCTTCTCAATTGGAGCTGTGGAATGATGGATAAATCACTGATTCTTTGCAGGAAAATCCTTAACATCTAAAATATAATGTTGTGAGTAAATTTAGTGCTCACAGCAGTGAGTGCCTAATTGCAGTAGCTGGAGCCAAGAGCAGTGCAGGTCACTACTGTGCAAGCTTATCCAACATCACTCTGCCAATGCACCTTAATCTTCCCATAGAGCAGTCACAGGTATTCCAGTCTTTAGCTCTGTCAAGATATTTCTGTTTTGACCAACAGCAGCTCATTCTTTTTATAGTCTTAGACCTTTCACTAGCAGTAACTTTTAAATTGTGCCAAAAACAGTGTGTGTCACAAGCCACCAAAGAGTGGCTAGAAGACTGTGGGGACATTGATTTCCAGATGCATTAAAGTGTATGAACTCCCTGTTCCACCATGATCCTTGGTGCATTGCCTATACAAGTCCCATAAAGTTAAAACAGGTTAGCTTTAGAGTTACAGCAAAGCTATTCCATCCCTGAGGGAGGGGAGCAGAGGGAAAAGGACATGGCCACAAATTGTTCAATTGACAGACAAATGCAAGGTTAATAAATTGATATTTGATGGTGAAGGAATCCATCAAAGCTACTCCTTGATCATCCCTGTGTAACCAAAGGCCCAAACTTCATGGCATAGGTGGAATTCTGTTGTTCTTACTGCCAGCAGTCAATTTCTGGCATGAGTACCAGTGCCCTGATTCCACATGGAAGGCCTGGTTAGGCATTACAGCTCTTCAAATTGAGAGAGCAGCACCACTTTTCAAGGTATTACATGGAAGTTTCAGTAGGTAGCCCTTTTTTTGGAGTCAGCATTGAACCAGTGTGGTGCTGCTACAGGTACCATCCTGCACATAAAATCACTACAGATTCCATGTCACTTTTTATAAGATTAGAAGTATTATTCTCAATGCCTTACTCTAATTTCAGTTTGGGCAATTGCTCTGCCTCTCCAAATTTTGAGTTTGGAGTCTTATATGAACTTAGTTTAGTATTTGGTTATACTGTCAAATATCTGCTGTGTTCCACCCCAGAAGTGACCGCATTTCAGTCCTGGATCAATGATTCTTAGAAATACAGTTTGTAATTCTTTTTGGGATCCTTCTGGCTGGAAGATGTTATTGAGATGGGTATGGAGTGTTGGGAGAAAGATGAGATGGTGAATTTAAAAGGTATACAGTGGCTAGCAAATGATCTAACTTACATGAAATGAAAAACTTGTTGGGTAGCTCTGCATTTCCAGATAATGTGGAAACTAGGTGGTGAGCATCGCATTTGACCAATTCCTTTCATCCTGCATAAACACCCGAAAATCTAACCAAGGCCCTCCCACTTCTCACACCCTTCCATCCTGGTAGCTTAATTAACTTTTTGTTTTTGCTTTCTCAAGCCCTGTATGAAGTGTTCCTGAGGGGACTGCAAAGGATGATGACGATTAGCCTGTGCTTGAGATGGAATAATATCTATGTATCATTATGGGGGATATAGTGAGTGTACATGGTGTATTCGGAGAGATAAAAAGTAGCAGTAAGGAGTATGTGTGTGTGTGGTTTTACTTTTTAAAAATAAAATAAAGTAGATGAGGATTAAAGAAGTTGATGTGAAAAGCAAATTCCACTTGAGGCTTTTCTCCCAGTTAGTGTAGCTTCAGCCTATCATTCCTGCACAGCTGCCAAAGCTGGGTACCCGAAACCTGCCTCTTTTTTTGTGCTGATCAAGTTTATTTTCTTTCTTCCCAGCTTCCTGCTCCTTCCCTCTCAATCTCTTTTCTTCCTCATAGCTGCAGGACTGTTTCATTGCGTTGCCTTCTCTTGGTGGTAGTGTTATCAGGTGCGTGTGTGCGGAGGGTGAGATTGCAAGCGCCACTGTTCTCAGGAACTTTAAGTATCAGACAATGTTTTACACCGCGTCCCATTCTCTAGCTGGCTGGTTGGACATGATGTTGGTACCTTATCTTCATGCTGACACACACTGGACATTAATAGAAATACATTGCTGAGGCACATGTGTGGAATTTCAAGCAGCCTCTCTAGCTGTGGCTTTAGATAGTCTGTTGTGTGCTTAACCTCCTTGGAAGGGGTTTAGATGAGAAACCAATAATGTTAACTCTTGGGTGTCTGGGTGGTTGTTGGTGGTTCTTTTTTAATTAATTCATTAATTTTATTTTAGCATTTCCTATTAGAATCAGTATAATTTCTTCCAAATTATGTCTGTACACACCCATGTGTAGTGGAATTTTACTGTTTTTAAAATAGTCTTTCCATGAGCACCATTCCTACTTCCTGATGCAAACTCCTGGAAAGAATTTACTATCTATATTACATAGTTAGGAAGGATGTGAGAAATATGTGTTCCAGAGGTAACTGACCTCCTTACAACCAGTCCAACTTTGTCCACAAAGTCCATCCCTGTATCATCGGAGCCCTCTAACTGCATTATAAATGAAGGGCGCATCAACTAGTCATGTGAATCAGACTCCTGCTGCTGTTTTTTATGGCTGGCATTCTTTCTGCTTTTGGATCATGTCAGGATTTTGATTATAATTCTATAGCATTGTTCTGTGCTTGTTCACTGTGATTCTCTGTGTATATGTGATATATATTATATGTAAACCTTGGGTGGTAATGCTGCTTAAAAGGGGTTCTGTGAAGGCTGGTAGAGTTCAGAATTTGACCTATTAATTTATTTATTTTTTTACTTTTGTGTTGCATTTGAAATTCAGGCCCTATCTAGCTTGGAAGACTCTGGTGATGGGAAAACTTAGAGGAATGACATCATAAGAGTTGAGAGTGAAAACTTGAGCAACTGAGAGGATGGGAAGATTTTCAGTTATGACAGTTTTAAAAAACCTTTTTCATTTAACATCTATTAAACTTTGGAGGTAAATCAACACTTTGGAGAAATGAAGTGTTTGTTAAAGTTCCAGTGCTCCTAAAATTAAAGGTATGACAGGCCTCCATGTACGTCCTCTGAGACATTGAGTAGGTCTTCAGCTGCTCTGGGGTATGAGGAGTCTGAGCCAGGTAAGCCAATAGAGAGCATTCATCTAGCAAACAAATCTTCAGACTCAGTCTTTTCTAAACCTTTAGGTTTGTTTGGTTAGTTTTTTTTCAATGAATGGAACAGACGCGATCATTGACATTCAGCTCCCCTTACAGTAATAACGCACACCCACGTATTAAAACCATACCACTCCATATTAGTAGATTTTTCCCTTGTGCAAATTCTAGGATCCCAGCATGTGAGTGACTGGCTCCAACAGAACCTGTTCTCTTCCCAATTTAACACTTGCAAATTTATTTTCCAAAATATTTGACCGCTAATATTTTGTGTGTGTGTGTGTGAGCGAGAGCTTTATATATGCGGAAATATCCTATATAATTGATTTTAATAGGTAAATGGAATCTCTCTTTTTTGGGGGGGACAGGACATTTTACTTTTGCCAATCCCAATTCTGCTCATCAATCCCCCCCCACCTAATCTCCCTGTATAAATGTGACATTTTTGGGTGCAGATTTTAAAAATGGCATAAGAAGCCTTCACTGTTTATATTTAAAAAATTTGAGTTGAAAATGATCTTTACATTTTAAAGTGGTTTAAACCTGAGCCCATCTTATAATTCTGTTCATAGAAGGCAGCTGCTTCTCTCCAAAACATCCCTACCTGGTCAAGAGTTTCATCCTTTAATTGATCATTTTATTGTCTAATTTTTCTAAACTTTGTGCACATCAGGGTTATCAATTTGACAGTCCTGAAGTCCCCTTTCCACTTGATGAGTGGAGCACAAGACTCGCTGCACTAGAGCCAACTCCAGGAGGAAGAGGAGAGTTCGGTATCCATGCCCCAGTAATACTTGATGCCTCTACCAGTGCCTGTAGTAATGTGGGCATTTCTCCACTGGTAACTGAACCTGAGACCTACCAACTCATCTTCCATCTGATGGCTGTTCGATAGTCTGTGTAGCTCCCAGACTGCTGGTCGCTATGACCTTGGTCCAAATTGGAACTGATGATATAAAGATGAAAAGCTCTTTATCCCATTCTCAGCCACCTGAGCTATTCTGCTGCATTATTTTCTTTGAAGTGGCTTATAAGTAATTTGTGTGGGCAGCCATACTTTCCAGAGATGAGGCAAAACCTGGAGTTTGAAGTTAATATTTTCACTGTAATGAGTCCAGGTACAGCATAACTTTCTGCTTGCCCAAATTAAGCTGAGACCATTAGCTGTGTTATAACTTAGCTATAACGGGTCCTTTCCTAGTGTTAATGAGGAATCTGTTAAGGCACCTTGAGGCAAAGCAACTCTAATGATCTTGGTTACCTTTCTGTTTTGTGGAGATGGGACTGGTGTGCATGGTAAACGCACTATGGCCACAGGCTGTTGACATGCTGGCCGTTCCCTTGAGAAAGGAAGCTGGTTCACAGGGTACCCAAGGGATTGTTCAGATAGGATTGAGGCAATTGGAGGAGACCACCTCCAGCTCATCTGCTCCAATATGAATTTAATATGTTTTGCTTCACAGTCAAACTTGAATCTCAGGGATAGGCACATGCCGATGATAAAATGTGTGTGCACAAATGTTAAGTTCCATGTTCCCCATCTTTGAAGGGAAAGACTAAGCTCTTCAGGCAGAGAATGTCTTACTCTCTGTTCATAAAACATGACGAAAACTTGCAGCTTTAGTAAAACAAACCCTTTTAATAATTGAACTTCATTAATGTTGCTCCAGCAGGTGTTGCTATTGAGTTGTACTAGGCTCCCTCTTGTTGTTCAGCAAGTCATTTGCCTGTTTAAGGAGCTAAATACCCAGACTGAGAGTTGAACCTGGGTCTCCTGCTTGATAATTCACATTACTTACCATTAAGTCAATGAGCTGACCTAGCCTTGAAGTGTATTGTATATGTTTGTCTCTATATACATATAGCTGCCTTAAAGTATGTCTCCGGCTGTGTGATGCTCTAATCTGTTGTTGGTTTTGCAGTTGGTTAGTGGCCCTGAGTGAACTTGATTCCCATGAAGTCTTCTGCATTCACTAGGATAATACGAGTTTGTTGTGACCCTTCGGTGAAAACTCTCAGGCTGGCTAAGTGTGACACTCTCTCTTTCTCTAAAACCCAGTAGTGCAGGTAAGAGTCTGATAAGTAGGATCAAAACAGCAGGTGCTTATACAGTCCTGATTTCTCACCATAATACTCTACCCTTTGCACTTAGGGCCCAGGAAATCAATTACTTGCCTCATTTACTAGGCCCAGAAGTTAATTATCTTCCAAAGACCAAAACCACTGGCCAGTGTGGAGTCTGCTCTGTATATTCTTATATAGCGTCTTGGCTGCTGCTCCAATTATTGAGATGTCATTCTTGGCTGTAGCACTTTTTTTATATTGGGGCTGAAAAATTTAACAAATGCTTCCTCAGTTATTTGCCAGTGATGAGCCCTTTCCTGAGCCTCTCTTTTCCGCTATATTGAGAAGGGTTTCACAAAACTGGCAAACATTTCCACTTGGTGGCAGTAAAGGGACACCAAGTCACCCTTCCAGTGTTCTCTTTCAATAACTGCTGAGGCCTTGAATCGCTCGCATACCAATAAAACCTCTCAAAGTTTTGATTCTGTCCCTAGGCTCTTCTGGGCTGGGGTGTGGAATATGCCATGTTTTCATCCTGAATGCAAGTTTTTACCATGTTCTGGCTATCTACTGATCTCTCTATAGAGACATATTCTGTTGGAATTGTGGGGCTGCTGTATACTGGAACATGTTAAAACCTAGAGATCTATGTTGGATCCATCACCACCACCTTTTCATTTTCTCCTCACCCCCCCCTGAGGCTTTTTCTCCGTCTGTTTAAACACACAGATCTAGCAGCCAACAGTTATATCACTGTGTATTCAAGCTTTAACAGTGACAATAATTAACCCTTGGAACAATTTGTGGTTGATTCTCCATCACTGTCCATTTTAAAATCAAGATTGGATTGAATTATTTTGGGGAATGTTCTGTGGCCTGTGTTATATGGGAGGTCAGACTAGGTGGGCACAATGATCTCTTCTGGATTTGGAATCTAAATTGCAGAGCAGGATGAGCAAAATTATCAAGAAGGAAACACATTTTCTGAACAAATGCTATGAAATCCTTTTAGCTACCTCAGTTATGTGTCTTTGCAGTCCAGGTTCTTTAGTGTGGGTGTAACAGTTCTGTTTTGAGGGTTAGATGATCCCTAGTAGCAGCTACGGCAACTCTTTAGAGCCCAGTCAGAGAAGGACTGTAACCAAAGCAATGCCCCATGCTTGATCCTGAGGTTCACAGAAGATCCTCCTCAAGACTTACTACTACTGACCTCCATCCCACCCTTCCTTTTAGATACATTACTCTCTGTTTTGTGGATAGTAATAAACTAGTTTATCTTAACTCACTGCCCTCAACTATCTGGAATCGGACCTGCTTGACTGTGTGTCAGAACAGTCCTATATTTCTGACAGCTAAAGGAGACTGTCCTTTAACCCTAGTGGCAGGGGCCTGTGCTTTGCAACAGGAGTATCTGAATTCAGTCTTGCTGCCATTCTGAGTGTCTAATTAGCTGTGATCTAAAGCATAGAGGGGTCCTAGCTAGCTATGGAAAAATCTGATTTGATTTTTTAAAAAAATAAACCAAATTGGACTTTACCAAGTGTGCGTATGTAACACACAACAGCTCTTATGATCTTTGTGGGTTGTAGCCCTTGTTCTCTCGTACCCTTGTAAGTGCAGAATCCCATTTTGAGGGAGATATTGCTGGTTTGCTTGAATCCCTGCAGATTTCACTAGGGATCAGGGCTGTCTTCTTGCTTCTACTTCAAGAAGGGGAAATCTGAGTTACAGACACCACTTAAAGGTTCAACTAAGATTTATTCTGGCTGCATAACTGCCGCCTATAATAACCCTAATGGGCATAGCCCTAAAACTCCTAATTGGCCTTGGTGTTGGCAGGCCTTTTCAAACCCAGCAGAATCCTCATTGTTCAGCAGCTTTTAAGGCGGAATCTAGTCAGAGGGGCACAAAAGATGAAATGGCTGCCTTATAAATTCTGACTGACCTTGAGAGTGCTCATTTTAACAAGGAAATGGAGGCTGTTGAGACCTGATCTAGATGAGAGTGGTTAAGGGAGAGAGTGCAGGTTTGATTGTTTGGACAAAGGGGAAGTAAAAACTCTTGGACTTGATCAGAGCAGATAGTTTAGTCATAGATCATGTATCCAATACCCTATCACCTCTAAGTAACTGGTTTGAATCTCACCCGTATTGGCATTGGAAGTGGTTGTCATCTTGACAGCTGTTCATGGGTTTATGTGAGTTGTTTGTTTCAGTTCATTTATCCAGGCCAGTGTCCTTATTATAAACCCATTCCCATTTAGCACTGATTGACCCGTGTAGCAGTGTTGGCAGAGGCCAAGGATTGAATGGCCATGGAGGCTGAAATCCCCTTTTGACCCTAACAGGTCTTGGTGTCGGAGTGGGTGGAAGTCTGCCCTGCTGTTGTTCATACTATACTTGTTTCGAATACTTATGACTAACAGAGGGTTTCAGTCTCCAGGGCTGTCAGTCTGGCACCTTTCACAGGCACTAAATTCCCTTTAAAACAAAACATTTGGCTTAGTTTATTTTATTCCATTAAGTAATTTCAGTGCTAATGCATAATTATCTACAGCAGTGACACTCGTCTCTGCTTTAATTATCACAAAGCTGCAAACCTGCCCCCCAACCTCCCTCCAGGAAAGTTGTCACTTGTGCAGGGTGGTTTTGTAGAGATAAGTGTGTAATAACATTGTAGTGCTTTGGGCCTTACCCATACCTGGTTAATTGCTGATCGCTGCATGTGGGCAATGCAAAGGTAGGTGTAATGAGGGATTTGGATTCCAGATCTTCTGGTAGTGGTTGATATTTTGTGTGGGGTCCATAGATATTTGGAAGGAAAATGAGCTAAGGCTTATCAGAACCGCCTAGCAGCGGCTTGGAGATAGAAGAGTGGGAGAATGCTGAGGGGGAGAGATTAAACTTATGGGAGTGAGAAAGATATGGAAGCACAAACATTTAATTGTAGAGATTTTTTTTTCTAATTGTTTTCTAGTGAAGGGATATTTGAAAAGGTAATGTTTGTGATAGTATAGACTACAGTCCAGAAACCCCATCCCGGGCCAGAGGATTACACCGTGCATACGTCTCCTCTTCCCTACTCCTCAAACTTACTCCCTGACTTAAATGTTTTGCAAATGCAGTTATTGATGGAGCACAATGGAGTCCATTAAAATCTTTTGGGGACCCAGCCCTGTTACCCTGTACTTTGCACTCTGCTCTGATGTGCATGAAATCCAGTGTAGATATAGGATTCTCACTCCCTGCTCTTGAGAAGGCTGCCTGCTTGTCGCCTAGGTCAAGTACCTGGTATTGCTCAATGACAACATCTCTGGTCCATTAAGGAGCAGCTTTGGGGTGAGGAAGGAGAGTCCTATCCAGTCCTCTTTGGAAAGAAAGTTAGTGGCTATAATGAGTCATGGATGCATGTGTGTGAAGGGCAGGGGGGATCAGTTTGAGTCCAGTTGGGAGGGAGCCACATAATCTTCAGATGTCCAAATCCCCACACAATCTGGGTGAAGAGAAAACGGGAGAACTAACTTTTTTGTTTAGGACAGGAAATGTAGATTGTCAACTTCTGGAGCTAATCAGGGTGAGTCTGAAGGGGAGGAGTGGGACGTTAAGGCAGAGCTTGTGTGAGTTCCTGATCTAGGGAGGAAAGAGTCTTGTGGGTAAGCCACTGGTCTGGGAGCCACATTTTATCTAGGTTCTCTTCCTTGCTTTGTCACTGATGTGCTGGGTAACTTGGGTGAGTGACTTTATTCCGGCTTCAGTGTCCTCATCAGTAAAATGGAGTTAGTAAGGAGAGAGGTTGGGGGGCTTCATTTATTAATATTTGTAAAGCAGCTTGAAATTTCCAGATGGAAGATAACACAGACTTATGTAAAGTATTATCAGAACTGCAGCAGGTGATAAGCTTGCAGGGCTCTAATGCACTTACCACCTGGGGATCTAAACAGTGGTGGAAGGGAGAGAATGCGATAGTGTGCCAAATATGTCCCCCTCCTCTTTGGGAGGAACTCATTGAATATCTTTTGTGTTTGAGAGGTTTCCAGGACTTTCTGTTGCCTGGGCCTAGTTGGTCAGCAGCAAACCTTGACATTTAGCATGGCTGCCAGCTTGTGTGGTTTCATTTGTTGCAGACCTGGTGTGGCTGCTTGGGAAGTCTGCAGGCCAAAACCCTAAGTCAGCCTCCAAACTTATTTGGGGAGAACTTAAAGAAACCAAAATAGCATGGGGCTGCCTCCCTTGACTACTTACCCCTCTCAGCCACCTTTCAAAAGGAGAGGAAAAAAATTGTGGCAGCTCAGGTGATGAGATTCTTGCTTGCCACATACCAGCAATGACTGGATTTTAAAATTTTGATGACACCTGCTGGCAGAGACTGCTGACAACTATGTTGTTTGGTACCCTGGCAAGCGACTGAGAACTCTGAGCCAGTTTCCATCCTTTCTCTAATTTCTTCTTAGGAGAGTTGTCCTTTCATATTTTTAAAGAAATCAGTTTCTTTTCTTCTGTTGTTGAGATGGAAGCTTATATTCATTCGCCACCTTTGGATGAGTGGTGGGACCATATGCAACCAGTAATGCAAGGCAAGTTCCTCTTCAGCATTTATCAGCTGCCTTCAGCAAGGATCAAGGATGCCTGTTCTAAGGCAATCTCTTTTTTGTTGCTAGTGATTTCTAATGTAGGCTCTTTGGGCCAGGGATGTAATCTTCTGTGTATTATATATGTTGCCATCAGGGCTTATAGAGTTCTAAAACTTTCTGTGGTGTGTATCATAGCATCTAAGTATTTTCCAATGATCAGGTCTGCATGGTGAGGTCCCCAGTGGATTTTGCAAACCCTGTTTTTCCTATTCTGATTGATTGAAAGGAAGATTCTGCTAAAATATACTTTTTGTGGAGAAGGGTGTTCTCTCCCCTTATTTAGGTATAAGAAGGCTCTGCCAGAATTTCCTTTCCCCTAACCCCAGTGCCACCTGTTGAGCTTTTATACCTGTCTGGAATTGCCTTTCCTTTAAATATTGACTGCTGAAATTCCTTCCACATCTGAAGATAGAGGTTCAGCTGTGGAACAAGCTTTCAGACGTAGCAAAACTAATCCCAGAGTCTGATCGCTTCCAGGCCATGGTGGAAAACCCTCCCATAAGAATAGTGCAAATGACCTGAGATTTGAACAAATCAGTCCTGCCAGATATCTACTGAAAGTGACTTTCCTGGCTCTTCATCAGCGCACCCATCTCTCCCCTCCCCCACCAGGTCTGGAGCCTTCAGCTGTCTTGATTGCTCTATCAGCGGAAACAAACTGTGGCATTAAAAGCATCAGTATATGCCCTCCAAGTGAGGGTGGGATGGGATGGCACTCTTCTTAAAGTTTCTTTTGTTCCCTTATGTGAACCCAGTAAAGTGTGAGAGAGGGAAACTGCATAGTAGAGGTGCTGGAATTGAGAGCCTCTTGAATATCTTAGTTAGCACTAGTGAGGAAACTATTGACAGAGCATTCTTTTATTCAAATGGCAGGTGGACTGGCCAGGGATAATGCGGGAGCAGAAGGGGGAAAGGGCAGAAAATGATCCAGATGGGGATGTGTTTTGAAATAAGCATAACCTGAGGTGTTGGAGCTTGGGGGTTGGGGTACAGGGGAGGGGATGAGAAGAGAGGAGAAATACTTTGTTACCTTGTTGTGGAGGGAGAGGATCCCAGCTTGATAAGACAGCCAGCAGCACTGCTGATGATTAATTGCCCTTTTTAAATTGCAATTATGTCACTCATCAGAACCCATGAACATTAATTCCAGATTTGCTGCATGAAGAACTGACTGATGATGGGGGTGCATTTGCTGGTGTCTCTGAGATGGGCTGAACACCACAGCCAAGCGTTAATATTGAAAGCAAACTCCAGCATGACTCCTGGTTTTCCTCAGTTGTTCAGTGTTTGTTCTGCTCTCTCTCACTTCACTTTATTTCCATGTCTTCCTTAGGAGTCCACTCCCTTAATGCTCGTTGTTGGAACTTCCCACAGTGACCAAGGTAGACAGACTGGTAGCTCGATTTAAATAATAGTTGTGAGCAGTGTTGGTTACCTGAACAAACCCACTACTCCTCCTTGGGCTTCAACTTATTCCAAGTTTGTTTTTGCAAAGAAACCCCTCTTCATTTCCTTATTAATCTTTTTCTTGATTTGGACTCCCCCATCTCTCCCCAAAAAAATGACGGGGGGACCTCCTCTTCCCCAGACTCAAACCTATGGGGTTTAAATCCAGTCCATCATGTAATGATCTTATTTCCTTAAATGACTGGCATAGCAGATGCCTTTTCAGCTTTGGAAGGATGCAGCCTTGACAAGTGCTCAATTTGCCATTCCTTCTTGTTTTGCACCTCAAAATCGAGAGATGAGGATCAAATTAAGTCTACTTGAGCAATCCATGAAAGTTTTGGTCCAATCCAGGAGAGGTGAGGTCCACCAAATGCGAGTTGAGGAGTCTGTCCATGGCAACTGCCCCAGTAACCAGTCACCATATGCCTGATTTGATCAGGGAGAAGTAATATAAAAGGACACCAAAACCACCAGTACCAACACCAAGATCTCCAGTGGCTGATGTGAGACTTCTTTTTAATAAACAATTAAAGGAGGGCAATACAGTTAATGCCAATCAGCAGAGGTTTAAGGAAAAGAGATCCTGTCAAACTAACCTGAGACTACAAATTTGGTTGATAAAGATAATAGTATTGATGAAATATGCTTACACATGCTGCATAACATTTTGATTTAAAAAATAAACTAGAATGATACCAAATGAACATGGCACACATTAAAAGGATTAAAAATTGGCTGGCTGAGAAATCTCAAGATAATTATATATGGGAAGTCGTCATAGAGCAGGTGTGTTTCTAGTGGGGTCCTGCCAGCATCCATTCTTGGCCCTACAATATTGAACATTTCTATCAGTGACCTGGAAGAAAACATAAAATCCTCACTGATACAGCTTGTAGCTGATACAAAGATTGGAGTGGTAGTAAATATGACGAGGATAGGTCACTGATACAGAACAAGTGATTGCTTGGTAAGCTGGGCCAAGACAAACAATGTGTTTTTAATACAGTCCAATGCAAAATTATACAGCTAAGAACAAAGAATATAGGCTATACTTACTAGATGGGGGACTCTGTCCTGGAAAGCAGTGACTCTGAAAAGAGTTGGGGAGGTCATGATGGATAATCCGCTGAACATGAGCTCCCAATGCACCATTATGACTTAAAAAGTGATCCTTGGATGTATAAATATGAATATAGAGTAGGAAAGTTATATTACCTCTGTATCTGGCACTGATGTGACTACTACTGGACTATAATGTCCTGAATTCCAGAAAGATGTTGGTAAATTGGAGAGTGTTCAAAGAAGAGCCATAAGAATGATTAAAGGATTGGAAAACATGCCTTATAGTGATAGACTCAAGGAGCTCTGTCTATTTAGCTTAGCAAAGAAAAGGCTATGGGTGACCTGTTTCCCATGTCGGTACTTATAAACTGTAATAAAAAGTTGGATAATGGGATCTTCAATCTAGCAGACAAAGGTATAACAAGATTCAGGGCCTAGAAGTTGAAGCTAGACAAATTCACACTGGAAATAAGGAGAAAATTTTTTTAACAGTGACGGTGATTAACCATTGGAACAACTCATCAAGAGTTGTGGTGGATTTTCCATCACTGGACGCTTTTTAAATGAAGATCAGCTGTTTTTCTGAAAAGATATGCTCTAATTGAAACAGTAATTAATTCAGGGAAGTCCTATGGTCTGTTATGCAGGTCAGACTAAATGATCTCAATGTTTCTTTGGCCATATAATCTCTGATGCTGACTGCCTTGGCATAGATGATCTTGGTGCTAAACATGTCATCGCAGACTCTGGGACAAGGAGACCAGTCACCTATGCTATCTACTTCCAAAAGTGCCAAGCAGCAGACCTTTACTAAGTGCAAGCACGGCTCTGAGTGTGCAACAGGCTTCTCCTATGAAAAGGACTTGAAACATCCCTCCAGGGACAAACTTTCCAAGTCCATGTCAGCATTGAACAAGGGACTAATGGAACAAAAGGTGCAGGAGATGAAGGTTCTATTATACAGGCTTTGACACAAACCTGCACCAGCACCAACATGAGCACCAGTTGGTGAGCCATCCTTAGCACCAAGATACACCTTTAGAAGAACAGACATCACTTTTCACCTCTGCACCTGGACAAGCACTGGCATTGGCAATCCTGACACCAATGACACCGCTGTTTTTGGTGATGTATTTCTCCTTGCCATTGCCTATTCACTCCCCCCGCCCATCAAATAGGGAACCATCCCCCATCAGATCAGAAAAGAATCCTATGGAGAGTTCTGAAAATGTTCCATAGGGGGCACCAAAGCATGACTGCGGTGACGTGTCCACTGCCGGTCTGGCCCAGTACCCTTATAATCAACTGTCTTGACCTTACTCTGTCCCTGCTTGGGCATACCACCCCATGTGTCCAGGAAGGGGCCTCTATTGTATGTGTCAAGGAAGAGGAGGAGCTCTCGGATCACCGATGACATCACTGACCAGACCCAACATACCTGAACTAAAGGAAGACCCTTGTAATGGGGAAGAGGCAGCTCTGGAAACACTCCAGCTATCCTTCCATCAAAGAAATCCTTGTATTCTCATGATGAAGCAATCATGTCCCTTACACTGGCCACAGATTACTTTAAGGTCTTCCAAGACTTGCTGGTGAGGATAGTTGAAACCTCGGACATTGAGACAACAGGTAGCCAAGAGAACACGCGCAAGCCATGTGGTATCCTCAGCATCATCAAGAATTGCCCTCCCAATTAAGGAGAGCATTATGGACCTGGCGTAGGGTTTGCAGCACACCCCACTCTTGCTTCCCCGTACCCTCAAGTGTGTCGAGAAACAATAACAAGTACCATCCAAAGCCTTTGAACAAGTGAAGGCCGATATGACTCCAGAGCCTTTTCATAGAAGCTGCAGTCCAGTAAAAGACCAGGTCCAACCAAGGGACTCCAAAAGACAGGGACCCCAGGAAATTGTACCTTTTCGTCAAAAGGAGTATTCACCTGCCTCCCTCCAACTTTGTATCATGCATTACTATGCCCTGTTTGCAAAACATTTTGGTATTTTTGTTTGTTTGCTTTTCACTTGGGAAAGGGTAACCTCCTTCCTTTCTAAGCTCCCATAAGACTGCAGGGAGGAGCTAAAAGATGACATCAAAAAAGCAATTGCCAGTCAGGTTCCCATATTGACCTGACCTGTTGTCTCAATATTAGGAGCAGGTTTTTCCAGCCATTACTTATAAGTTCAAGAAATCCAGGAAAACTTACTGTGCCAAATGGAAAATGTTCTCAATATAGGCTGTCCAGCATGGCCTAGACCCAGTACAGGCTCCTGGTACTGAAGATCCTCAACTTTCTGCTGTGGTTCATACATGCTGGATTTTTCCTTTTAGATCAGTCAAGCTCCACCAGACAGTAAAATCAGCATACCCTCTACCAATACAGTTGTTTTTATTCTTCTCTCACCCAACAGTATCCATGTTTCTCAAGGGCCTAATGCTTACTTACCCGACAGTCAGAGAACCTACTCCACCATGTGACCTCAATATCCTCTTTCTAAAGCTGATGGAGTCCCTCTTGGAGTGCTTCATTGACTATTTTGCCATCAAATGGTCTTTTGGTGGCCATTACCTTGACCGGGAGAGTGATCAAGTTTCAGGCACTCATGGTGGAGATCCCCATATACTTCATTCCATAAGGATACGGTTGTACTGCAACCTCTTGCAAAATAAATTCCCAGGGTGCCTTCTGAGTTCCTTTTAAACCACTCAGTTGACTTGTTTGTTCTTCCCAAAACAGCATCCCACACAAGGGGAGAAGAAGCTATATGATCTGGTTGTATCCAGAGATTTTCGATATTACGCTGACAGGAGCTAATTTTTAAGACTGTCCCCTTGTCTATTTGTGGCTATAGCTGGCAACTCCAAGGTCAGGCTATTTCATTGCAGAGACTATCAAAAATTGTTGCTGCATTGTAGCTCGCTGTGCCAGTCTACCTCTCCCACTCACTATTAAGGCTCACTCCACCAGAGCCCAAGCAAAGTTCTCAGCCTGCTTCTGAAATGTGCCAGCATCAAAAATCTGTAAGCCTGCAATGTGGAGCAATCCACTTATATTTGTCAAGCGCTCTGCTCTGGATTTAGCTGCTAGCTGAGATGCCAAATTTGGCAGAGCAATACTCCAATCTCTGATGGGCTGATGCTTCTCTTCCCACCATCCTGAGAGAATACTGCTTGCAAGTCCCCTACAGTGGAATCCATGCTGATGCGTACTCGAAGAAAGAACTGTTACTTACCTTACAGTAATGTCAAGATGATGTAGTTAGCACAGATCCCATGGCCTACCTTCCACCCCCACTGTTCAGAGCCCCCAGCTGTCCTGGGCTTCAGGCTGCGAGGGAACTGACAAATGATTGTGCCTGCTCTTCCCCGTAGGCTCTTGCACAGGAGGCACAAGGAGACAGTGTCTCAATGGACACTGCAACTCAGAAAAGATTCTGAGCTCCCGCGCGTGCGATGCGGACGCACCTGCAGTGTGAGCTACATGGAGTACAACATCTTGAACAACCACAGTCACTGTAGGGTATCTTATTGTTCTTATTCAGAGGCAATAGGGGTGTTGAGCGGCTAACTTCTTAACAAGCATAGTTGTTCTCAGTAACAGGGACCCCTGTCTATTTCCTTTTTCCTCCCTCTCCTTTACCCGCTAAGCCTATAGATCGGGGTGGGCAAACTTTTTGGCCCGAGGGCCACATCTGGGTATAGAAATTGTATGTTTGGGCCATGAATGCTCACAAAATGGGGGTTGGAGTATGGAAGGGGGTGAGGGCTCTGGGTAGGGGTGTGGGCTCCGGGGGAGGGCCAGAAATGAGGAGTTCAGGGTGCGGAAGGGGGCTCTGGGCTGGGGCAGGGGGGATTGGGTGAGAGGGGGTGGGGTGAGGTGAGGGCTTTGGCTGGGGGTGCAGGCTCTGGGGTGGGGCTGGGGATGAGGTGTTTGGGGTGCAGAAGGGTGCTTCGGGCTGGGACCAACGGGTTCAGAGAGCGGGAGGTGGGTTCGGGGCAGGGGGTTGGGGTGCACGCTCCAGGCGGCGCTTACCTCAAGCAGCTCCCGGAAGTAGCGGCATGTCCCCTCTCCGGCTCCCATGCGGAGGTGCGGGCAGGTGGCTCTGCTGCTCTGCACACTGCCCCATCCACAGGCACTGCTCCTGCAGCTCCCATTGGCTGTGGTTCCTGGCCAATGGGAGATGCAGGGGCGGCGCTTGGGGCGGAGGCAGCATGCAGAGCGGAGCCCCTGCTGCTCCTATGCGTAGGGGTCGGAGTAGGGACGTGCCACTGCTTCAAGGAGCCGCGCAGAGCGGCCCTTGACCCTCCTCCCTGGCTAGAGCGCTGGAGTGGGGCAAGCCCCAAACCCTGTTCCCCAGTGGGAGCTCGAGGGCTGGATTAAAATGGCTAGTGGGCCGGATGCGGCCCGCAGGCCGTGGTTTGCTCACCATTACTATAGTTACATTATGTCTTAGATTGTGAGCTCTTTGAGGCTGGGGCTGTCCTACTTATATAGTATCTAGTACTCTGGAGTATGTGGGTCTCTAGATGCTATTGTAATACAAATAAATCAGTCTGTTAATGGTGTCTCTTATAGCTCTAAAGAGATGTCTGTTAGCTGGCTTTCATGTCAACTGCATCAGTTTTGGGGGCTCTCTTGCTCACTGCTTTTTGTAAGATGCCACCACTTTGTTAGGGGAGTTTGCATTTAGAGAGGTAGATGTGTAACCCTCTGACTGCTCCCCACTGCATGTATACTGGGGAAATTTGTATGTCCTTTTGGCAGGACTAGGCAGTAAAATGCCTCAGCGTCTGTGGGATAGTGGTACATACTTGCAATTCATCTATCTAGCATATTCTTTTTATTATTATTATTTTATTATTTTGCCCACTGTTGTCAGGAATAGAACTAGAATCTTTATTTCTGTCCTCTGCTTTAGCCCTTAGGACCGTGATTCTCAACCCTCTTGGGCTCAGGACCCATTTGTAAACCGTGATGGTCTTTTGCAACCCAGTAAGTAGCTTTTGTGCAAAAAAAATCTGGCTTAGTAAATATTCCTTACTTATGAATATATGCATTAACATAAGTTCTAAATGCAGCAAATATTTAAAATCTAGTACGTTAAGTATTTGTATATAAATCCTAGGTTCCACTTAATCAGAAATCTGAGTTTTCTTGTCTTCCATTTTATCAAAGTTTGGTATAATTGTAGCCAGTACAATCTGCAGGTCATGCTCAACATCCAGTCTGTTCCTGCTTTTATTTTTCTTTGAACTTAAGGCTGAAAATCCCGTTTCACAGAAGTATGTAGTACTGAATGGCAAAATAGCTTGAATAACATGGCTAGTAGGCGTGGGATATTCACCTGAAGCACTGCACCAAAAGTGGGAAAGATTTGTTTTAATATATTTTCTATTTACATTGCGTTCACAAAGACAACTTCACCAGTTGAGATTCTTCCTTCATAGACAGACACTCATTTTCCAGCATTACTCCAAATGGATTATGGATCCATTTTTTCATCCCTGAGTTGATCATCTGGAAAGTAATTGCAGAATCTTGTGTGTAATTTAGTTAAGTGATAACATAATTTTTTTTTTTCAGTGCTTCCTGGCCAACAGACTCTTCCTGTTGTTTTGTTTGTTTTTTTATTTCTAATACATTGGGAACATGTTTATTACACTGTGTGTGTGTGTGGCTTTTTCTTTGAATGCCAAAATTTTGTCTGTTTTCTCAAAACGATGTGCCCTCTGCCCTGTAAAGTCAGTTTCAAATCATTCAGCTGATTGTATCTATCTGCCAGATATGCAAGGTGAGCATGGCATGTCTTGACACTGAAGTGCTCTGCCTGGTGAGCCTTTTTTTTTTTTTTTTTTTTTTTATCTTCAGGAAAAGTTGCCAACTCATTTGTCAGTTTGTATACATGAGACAAAACCTTGCCATGAGACAGCCAAGAAACATCAGCAGGGAAAAGCAGATGGACATGCTCACTGTCCATTTCCTAAGAGAGAACCTGAAAGCATGTGGTTGACATAATTTACAGTTTCACAACGTCTGTAAGAGTTTTGTGAAACTCAGGTATCATGACTTTAAAGCTGCTAACGCGTTCCCGTACAGGAAGCAGTGGTTCCACATTGCACTGGGTGCTTCTCGAAGAATCCTTTGTACAACACCCAAGTGTTTCTCTGTCATTGAAATGACTCCATCAGTTGTAACATCAACATGCTTTGTCCAGCTCAGTCCCACTGAGTGCACATAATTATCCAGTGCAACGAATATGTCAACAGAAGTAGGAATATCTGCACTAAATAGGTTCTGTTCTTGAATTTCACAGTCCCTTCCATAAACTAGGAAAATGGCATGGTTTGCCACATTTCTGTAGATTCATCTAATTGTAAAGCAAAAGTCACTTGCTGAAAAATGGCCAGTTGTTCTCTGTCCATCTTCTGAAATATCACAGATCCTTCTCCGTATTGCATCGTTGGAAACAGGGACTTCTATTTTTTCAATTTTTTAGCAGCTGACTCACCCAACTGCTCAGTGCACATGTCATTAGCAGAAGGTAAAATGAACTTCTCAGCTTTTTGAGCTCTTTTACATTTGGCAAGGCAGTGTGTAATGAGGTAAGAGGCATGCAGTGCTTGCCCCTGGACAGGATATCCACATTCAAGAACTTTTTGTGTTATTTCCTAATCTTTGCTTTTTTGTTGAAGAAAATCAACTAGTTTGTCTTTATAGCTTGGGTGCTTTATCTCCAAATGTCTGAATAATTTTGATGGTTTTAGGCTTTCATCATATAACTGTTCATTGAGGCCTGTGTTCACCCGTTTGGTCCTCAATGAGCAAAACTCCAAACTTTAAATACGCAGGGTCATATGTATGATTATTTTTCTTTTCACATTGTGAAGAATTCCTACTCTCACTGCCACTTGCAACAGCACAGTTTAAAATTTTCTCCATTTTACTGACTACAGAACTCACTTCTGACTAAAATACATCAACTTCTCCACTGCAAGATTACAGTAAGACGATGCAATGTTGCATTTGATTGGCTAATCGCTGGTATCTGCTGCTATTTAAATAACTCTTTACAGAGATATTGCAAGAACTGCAGGTTTGGCCTGGCATAGGATCGCAACACAGAAATTCTGAGGTCCTTGTTTTGGAACCAAAGAAAGGGCAGGAGAGTTGGGCTACGGTGGAAAGGGCCCTCTTTTGATATTTGAAACAGCACACTAATCAGCCATGACACTGATGGCTAAACTCCACTGAATTCTGATGCTGGAGCTCTAATGGCCTAGCAGGATGTGGTCCCGAAATAGATATACTGCTTCTCCCTCATATGTGGTTTGTTTGCTATTAGCCTATCTCTTTCTTTGGACACTAAGAACTGATGTGTGTGTCCCTTCGTCCTATCAGCCTGTGTCTGTCCTGCCTGGCCTCATATAAAAGGAGTCATATTACTGGAGAGCTGTGCAGGTGTCTCTTTCTCTTGGTTCAGCCACTTCCATTCCCTCTGTGGGCTTCTTGTGTTTCTAAGGCTGGTGATCCAGGCAAGGGCCCGTCTGGGCACTGTCCAGAAAAGGGTTAACACCTTAGAGTGGACCAGATATCGAGGGAATGTCATGCCAGGACCCAGAGCCATGCTCCATAGGGATCTGCTCCAGCTTCCCAACCATAGGATAGGTCTCAGTGTTGGGAGCCAGACAGTGTCCTGCCCTGGAGGGGAGCAGGAGGGAGGGCCCTTTTCCAGTGCATGGGACAGGGATTGCTATGGTCCAAAAGGGATCCAGCACATCCACTTCTTTATCCCCTGAGGCAGAAGTGACCATAAAGATGCGTCCCCCACTCCCTGACACACACATGCTTGGCCTTATCTGGGAATGTGGCATGCCACCTTATTTCACATTCTAATCTACAGGTCCTGCTGCCATCAGACACCTAACTAATTATTATAGGCAATGGGTTGGGCATCTCCCTCCCTTTCTGCTGCGACCCTCTCCCAGCTCTGCTTTCCAAGCACTGACATCACCCATTTCTTCTGTAGACTGGGACCGGCATGCTTTGTCCTTTTCCAGCTAATACTGGGAGACTCTTGGGGGAAGGAGAGCTCCGTGTAGCACAGCCCCTTAACTCTGTGAATGAGTGGCATAAAGGTGTGAGTCTGCCTCTAGCTGTGACCAGCAAGTCTGACCTGAGTCTTACTCCACAAGTCTAGCTATGGGCCTGCCTGACACTGATGGGGTCACTGTGACTTGTCACGTGTATGTCGTAGTAATGCTGAGTTGTGCCCTATGCATGGGTGGGCAGGGTTGGACTTGGAACAACAAGGGCAGATTGTGGTGTGTGCACGGGTGGGGTCAGACTCGTGACAGCGACGCTGGGCCACGGCGCATACATGCAGGGCCGGGGTCAGACTTATGGTAGCGATGCCCGTTGACCCTGCCACAGCCATTTCATGCATTCTGCTGACCCAATTTGGGTCATGACCCATGAGCTGAGAAAT
Organism: Lepidochelys olivacea; assembly: GCF_965140295.1. Lineage (NCBI taxonomy): Eukaryota > Metazoa > Chordata > Testudines > Cheloniidae > Lepidochelys > Lepidochelys olivacea. The sequence goes on along the minus strand of NC_140417.1, from coordinate 22,904,579 downwards.
CCTGCCCCCTTTTCTCCTAGCTAATTAAATACTTCAAACACTGATTTAGTCATTCCTTGAAATACTGTGAGAAAAATCATAACTTTTTTATAATTTGTTTCCATAGCATTCTTTACCCAAAGCACTTTATAAGCTCTCTACATAGAGCAGTGCTGGAATACCACCATGCTGGGGTGGCTGGCAGCCAGCCAGACAAGGTCACAGTAGCGTATGCAGTGAACATTTGAGCTGGTGACATTAGGGGCAAACCCCAACTCTTTGACATGGGAACTTTAAAGGTCACAAAGAGCAGAGCTCATCCGTTTTAAGACCTCATATGATTGCATAGCAGACAGTGAATTGCATGAAACTTTTAGATGAGTTACTTCGAAAAGAGGAAGGGCTGAACTTATCCTGTTGGGAGTTGGAGCTATGACTCCAGGGGGTCTAGGTATTTCAAACCGAATGCTCAGGCCAATATCACCTGTGATAGCAAAAGTCTCCATCAGTTTCCATGCTTAGTCCCCATCACGTCAGTTTCTGTACGTCAATGGCAGGAGGCAAAGCCTTGCTTTGCTTTGAAAAATAGCCCCCAGGAGGAATCTGTTTCTGTTGTGTCTCCCCCACCCTCTGAAGTAGGAAAAAAAACAACAAAACACTTTTCCAAAAGGCCAAGGTGTCATGTTGTACCAGATGCAGCTGAGCAATGTACTCGCTGTCTAGCAATTCCAGAGCTTGTAAGTTCAAGACAGGCTCTGCAATCTTTCGAGTTGTGGTCTTGGACCTTGCTATCATTGCTCAGGCATTGTGACCAGTATGGAGAGGGGGATGGAGCAAGGAGGAGGAAAGTTTAAGCTGCTGCCTGTCTCATTTCTGTCAACATAAGGGGTTTTACAATATTTTGCAAATGAGTTTCTCTCTTAAAGATGCGCTGTTGATGCTAATGTTGATTTAATAAGTTTTTCTCATTCTCTCTCTTTCTTTTTGCTTAATTTGAAATGTCTAATTTTGTGCTTTACAGTTCTGAGCACAGAATTAGTGAGGGAAGAAGAGCCAGAGGGAGTGGGGAGAGCTTAGTGCCACCCCAGAAGTTGCCTGGGGAGATTGATTCAATAGAGTGAAAAGGTGCAAAGGGTTTATATGACCACAACTCAGGACGTGAAGGGGATACTAATCCAAAGGAAAGCTTGATCTCTTAAGACTAGGATTTTAGGGTCTTTGTGGGGTAGATACTCTAGAACAAAATGGAAAATGGAATGTGGGAGGGTTGATTCTCTGAGTGAATTTTGCGTTTGATCATGTATATTAAGAGAGAGGAGGGAGCCTTTTATTTTAAAGGTTTCAGAATAGCAGCCGTGTTAGTCTGTATTCGCAAAAAGAAAAGGAGTACTCGTGGCACCTTAGAGACTAACCAATTTATTTGAGTATAAGCTTTCGTGAGCTACAGCTCACTTCATCGGATGCTCACGAAAGCTTATACTCAAATAAATTTGTTAGTCTCTAAGGTGCCACAAGTACTCCTTTTCTTTTATTTTAGAGGTGGTTTTAATAAGTCTGGCATTTTCTTCAAAAGAGGCTCAGGGTTTGTATGGAGAAGCCAGGGTCCTTACTAATTAGCAGCTTGTGAATTTGGTCTTGGGAAAAAATCTTTCATGAAGCTTCTTTATTGTCTACATAGCTGAGTATTTTTTTTCTGTTAATTTTGTGCTAGTGAAAAAGCATCATTGACAGCCCTGGACGTTGAATTCTCCTGTTTTTATCCCCAGTGCAGTCCAGACTCTTTGATACCATGGTGATGTATAGTATAAACACTTACGCAGATAGATGATAGTGGCAGAAGCTTTTCCCTTTGCTCCCACCCTTGCCAATGTTCCTCAACCCTGCCTCATAGGAGACCACTTCTATCTGGGAGAATGTTGTTCAATCCTTGGCCTCCTTGGGCTTGTCTTCACAATGAATCTGAATCCTAGTTAAAATCACTTTAACAACTGAGTTTGGCAATGCAATGCTCATTACAGCTGGCTGGTCAGTGTATGGAAGGACAAGTTGTGTTCAGCATTGTGTGTAAGCATCACTAGTTATAGTAACCATTGCAGTGACCGTGGTGGTGATGTGGGCACTTGTCTGGAAGGAACTGGAACAGGTCCTCTGGTGTAGTCTAGTTGGTTGCACTCAGGCTGCCCAGATGGTGGTAATTTGCAGTCACTAATGTCCCTGGCTGAGCTGCCTAATCCTTTTCATGTGCCCTCGCTATGCAAATGTTACAGTGAAGATAACTAAAATTAGGCTTGTGAAATTGTGATCCATACAATAGTCTTATACCTGAGCAAAGGCTCCTTTCTTTCATAATGAATGTTTAAGTGTAGCAGTGAAAGAAATTGATGTACTCTTGGCTGCATGGCAGCCTGAAAAGTGATGGCTCCATATTGACATGAAACTTTCTGCACTAAGTTCTTATTTGCTCGGGAATTATATCCCCCTAGTTTATTTGAGAGGGGGCTACAGGAAGAGCGCTTTCAGGGAAGTGAGGGTTACCCACCTATAGAATTTGCTTTCTTTGTTGATTTACTGGAGCTTTAATTTGTTGATCTTCAGATCTCTGTGCAAGATGTATCTGTTCTCTCTGGCTTTTTTTTTTTGATTGTTTTGGTTTTTTTCCCTTGGAGGTTGGGTTTGGCGTAAGGGTAGTGGGTCTGAGCGGATGGTAAGAGAATTGGGCCCTATTTGTTATGTAGTTTTTTATTAATGAAGTTTGTAAGTATGGTCAGTGTTAGGGTGACCAGATGTCCTTTTTTTAAAGGGACAGTCCCGTTTTTTTGGGACTTTTTTCTTATATAGGCGTCTATTACCCCCCACCCCCGTCCCGATTTTTCACAGTTGCTATCTGGTAACCCTAGATCAGTGTTGGATGGATGCACTTCAACAAGTTGAAATAAACAAATGACCCAGTGCTGCCATCATGAGGTTGGCAGGCTTTGTGCTGCTGGAGAAGAAAGTGTGAGGTATAACCCAGGTCCTGATAGTTTGTGCTCACTGAAAGCTTCTGTGGCCCTTTTCTCCAGCATAGAAATTGTTCGCCACACTGCTCTGGGCATATCTCAATTGGGGAAATGGACACTGTTTCCCTAAATTCCCCTCTCTGAAGTTCTGCTTGGATGATTCTTCTTTACTTCCTGTCCCAAACTCTTTTATATAGCGTTGGCTGTGCTCCTGCCGCTTCTTTTTTTCCCCCCCTTTTATTCTTTCTCATTTGTTTTCAACTAACATGTAGCTGAGCTAGCTCTCAACTATTTCCACTGACTGCATTAACCCCTACTGCACTGAGCAGAACTGGCCAAAGCCTTAGCTTTCTGTTCTTTTGTGAATGGACTTGAGTAACCAAGTCGGTAAAAGGGGACATAAGTAAATGTTTCAGCTCCAACCCTTAATTGATAGCCTGGGTCCTACTACTAAACAAACTTGTGCCCATCTTGCAGGTCTTCCTTCAGGCTTTAGCCTCCAAATGAGTATATGCAAAACCACTTTCCACTCTGGCTATTTCTAATCTATTGCACTGGTAAACTTGTTTAATCCATAATTTAATCAATAAATCAATCAACAGGTTCTTGGAATGGCTTTTATTGACTCTCTTTATTAGGAGCTGTAGGTACAAAAGCGGCTCAAAGCAAGAAAATGATTGCGTGTGCCGCAGCTGTAATTAGAGAGCAAATTGTGTGTAGGTGTGTGTATAAATAGCACCTAGTACAATAAAAGATGGGTTTTGGTTTGAAGTTTACATCGTATTCAGAGCTGGATTGATTCCTGCAAACTGAAACCAATGGAATCGAGACTCTTAGCTCTACCAGGTCTTCTAGCCGCTACATTTTATAGCTTTTTAAAACTCAATGTTGAGCAGTGTTAATTTAACAGAGATTGTGATCCTTTAGGAGTGAATATTTCCATGATTCCTTAGCACATGACAGAAGGTTTAGTATATGATAGCATATTTAAATTTCATAAGCTCACCATTTGGATTTGGGAGCCAAACTAAATCTTTTTGTTTTAAAGCTAACTTATATTAGTGTTCCCTAACAATTTCCTACTACTAAACCAACCAGAAACCTCACTGCAGCATTTACTTCCTGCTTGTGCTCCTTGGTGAGAGGTTAATACTTGCTACTGCATCCTCACACAAGGGAGTTAAACTCTGTGGTCTTTTCAAGTTGCAGACCCTTCCTCTACACCCCGATATTTCCTAGTGTGTGCAAGAGAAATTGTGCATTGCCCAGTAAATGTAAATTGGCATCGAATTCAGGTAGCTATTACGCACGTTAAGTACTTGCACAACATGGAAAACTTCTGTTTGCAAATTGTGCTATCAAATGGAAACCAAAATTTTGCTGGCATTGACACACATTGCAAATTTCTCTGGATACAGCCATGCACTGGAGATTGCAATGCAAGAATAAAAGTATATAGTTCTACAATAGCCGGCAGTTCTCCTCTTTGCTGTATCTACGCACTTGCTGGGTTGCAAATGGCTTCATTATGATGTGCTTAGCCACCATTAAAAATGTTACCTTCCAGCATTCTCGCTGATCAGAGCCTTGTAAAATCTGGATAGTGCACTTAGCCAAGATCCAGTGTGCACGCTGCCCAAAATGCACAGTTGGAAGCAAGGTCTCCAGAAGCAAGACTGAGTCCCTAGCGGACACAACTTAATTGGCAGCCTTTTTATCGGAGGTGCTTCAAGAGTGATATGACGGGGGGTATAGCAGGCCAGGCATGAGGTGCATGCATAAACAGAATAGTAGATGAGGAAACTTAATCACTGCCTGCTTGTCTTTATTTTGTGATCATGGAGGTGAGGGATGTTGCAATGCAGGCAGTCCATTCCATAATGTACTCCAGAGGGCTGGAGAAGAGCAAACATAGTACCTATCTTTAAAAAGGGAAACAAAGAGGACTCTGGAAACTATGGACTAGTCAGACTAATTTTGATACCTAGAAAGATACTGTACTCAGTATAATGATAAAACAATTAATTTGTAAACACCTAGAGAATAATAGGATTATAAGCAATAGCCATGGATTTGTCAAGAACAAATGTTGCCAAACCAACCTAATTTCCTACCTTGGTAGGGTTACTGGCCTAGTGGATGGGGGGAAGCAGTAAGTGTCAATTACTGTCAATTACAAAGTGTTGCCCATCTTGATTGTAGTAAGGCTTTTGAGGTAGTTCCACACGGGCTCATTCTCATGAGCAAACTAGGGAAATATGGTCTCGATCAGGGGTGGCCAACCTGAGCCTGAGGAGGAGCCAGAATTTACCAATGTTCGTTGCCAAAGAGCCACAGTAATACGTGAGCAACCCCCCATATCTCCCCACCCCCTCTCCCAGTGCCTCCCACCCACCCGCTGTCCGGCTGATCAGTGTCTCCTCCTCCCTCCCTGCACCTCCCGACCATCTGTTTCGTGGCGTGCAGGAGTCTCTTGGGGGGGGTGGGGAGGAGCAGCGGGGGCATGGCAGACTCAGGGGAGGGAGCAGGAAGGGGTGGAGTGGGGACAGGGCCTGTGGCAGAGCCAGGGGTTGAGCAGTGAGCACCCCCCGGCACATTGGAAAGTTGGTGCCTGTAGCGCCAGCCCTGGAGTCTCTGCTTATACAAGGAGCTGCGTATTAACTTCTGAAGAGCCACATGTGGCTCCGGAGCCCCAGGTTGACCCCACCCCTGCCTGGTCTAGATGAATTTACTAGAAGGTGGGTGCACAACTGGTTAGAAGACCATACTTAGAGTAGTCATCGATGGTTTGCTGTAAGACTGCCATGGGTATCTAGTGAGGTGCCACAGGGCTCAGTCCTGGGTTTGGTACTAGTCAATATTTTCATTAATGACTTGGATAATGGAGTGGAGAGTATGCTTTTAAAATTTGTTGACAATGACCAGCACTGAGGGGTTTCAAGTACTTTGGAGGACAGGATTAGAATTCTGAATGACTGGTCTAAATTCAACAGGATGAAATTCAATGAAGACAAGAGCAAAGTATTTCATTTAGGAAGGCAAAATCAAGTGCACAACTACAAAAATGAAAACCTGACCTATGAGGAAAGGTGGTAAAAACCTGGACATGTTTAAACTTGAGAAAAGAAGACTGAGGGGGGAATCTGATACAGTCTTCAAATATATCAAGTGCTGTTATAAAGAAGACTGTGATCAGTTCTCCATGTCCGCTGAAGGTAGGACAAGAAGTAATGGGCTTAATCTGCAGCAAGGGAGAATTAGGTTAGATACTAGGAAAAACTTTCCAACTATATGGGTAGTTAGGCACTGGAATAAGCTTCCAAGGAAGGTTGTAGAATCTCCATCATTGAAGATTTTTAAGAACAGATTGGATAAACACCAGTCATGGATGGCTTATGTTACTTGATCCTGCCTCCGTGCAGGGGAATGGACTTGGTGACTTCTCAAGGTCCTTCCCAGGCTTACATTTCTGAATCTATAATCCCTTCATGTGCCCCTGGCAATCCTTATTAATATATCTAATTTAAAGCTTTTTCCAGCTCCAATTTCCAAACTATAATCAACCGCACTAAAATGCCACATTATGATGGAGATCCTTGTTTTCTAGGAGTGGAATTAAAGTGGGTGGCATCTCCTATATGTCTCCATGTATCTATTTTGTTCCTTTCCCCATGGATTTAGAAGGTAATCAATTTATACCAAACCTTTTCTCCCTTGGATGATTTTCTTGTGGCTTTTTACATATGCATTCCAGTGTCCTATTAGGCTGGATTCCAGACCCTGAAAGATATTGATTGGGTATTTCTGGGTAAGTGTATTTTTGTATATGTCTGGGGCTGAAGGAGTAGAGAACACTGGAAAATATACAGGACTTTCTGGGCTTGTAGAAATCTGAGCAGTGATGTGTGAAACTGGACTGCCAGGTCTCCACCTGCAAAGTGAGTTTGGATAGAGATTGGAGACTGAGTGAGAAAGAGAGAGAGATTCAGGACCATGATATCTGAAGATTTTGTAGGATTTCCTTATCCAAGCATCATAGCTAATAAAACCACCTTAGTCTGTATTAAAAAGCAGCTCCAAAGCTGACTGTATTTCCTTCAGACCAAAGAGTGTTTGAGAGAAGCTTCTTAAATGAACAGAAATTAGATTTTTAATCTTGTGGTAGCAAGTTTGGCAGGAACAAAGGATTTGTTGTACTGGATTAGGCGACTGGACCATCGAGTAAAGTATCCTGTTGCTGGCAGTTGCCAATAGCTGATGCTTCAGAGGCAGGTGAAATCTGCTGCCTGTAATGCAATTGCATAATGCTTTATGTGTGGGGTGGAGTGGAGAGATTCTTTCCTGACCCCATGGATTGATTGCTTTTTGCTGCCCTGAGGGATGCAGGTGGATTACTCAAAATTAATCTTAATTTTCATAGAGCATTAGCAATGGTAGATAAAATATTCCATCTGATGTGTTTTAACTCAAAAACTTGGTATCTCTGTCTTCTGAGTGGGGTGAGAGAAACCAGCATTGGGTGTGGTCGTCCCCCCCCACCCCCGTCTAAACATGTGGGGGACAGGCACATGTGACCACTACTGCTACTATCAATCCTCTGTCCCCAGGGTTAAAAGTGGTGGTATAGGTGGGTAAACTGTATCCTTTACCAGTGGTCCTGAGTGATCCAGAGATAACCCAGGATAAGCTTTGGGTGGGTTCATGATGCAGGTTGTTAATGGGGAGGGGGATCTATTAACTTGTAGATGGAATAAATGTGGTCTGGAATAAGTGAGACACAATCGCTGTGGAACCTCATGATGCCCTTTGAAAGCCATTTTCCTCTTCTGTAAGTTGAGGGGGGGGGCTTGGGGACTCTAGAACCTAGTAGGGTGCTCCGGGCTGGGATCGGGGAGTTTGGAGGGCGGGAGGGGGATCAGGGCTGGGGCAGGGGGTTGGGGTGGGGGGGGGAGGCTCAGAGGTGCAGGCTTTGGGCGGTGCTTACCTCAAGCAGCTCCCAGAAGCAGTGGCATGTCCCTTCTCTGGCTCCTACGCAGAGGCGCAGCCAGGTGGCTCTGTATGCTGCTCCATCCCCAGGCACCGCCCCCACAGCTCCTATTGGCCATGGTTCCTGGCCAATGGGAGCTGCGGGGGCGGCGCTTGGGGTGGGGGCAGCATGCAGAGTGGAGCCCCCTGGCTGCCCTCCACATAGGAGCCAGAGGGGGGACATGCTGCTGCTTCTAGGAGCCTCATGGAGTGGTCCCCGACCCTGCTTCTTGGCTGGAGTGCCGGAACGGGGCAAGCCCCAGACCCCGCTCCCCAGTGGGAGCTCGAGGGCCGGATTAAAACGGCCGATGGGCCAGATCCGGCCCGTGGGCTGTAGTTTGCCCACACCTGGACTACTTGCTACTTCACCTGTTATCAGACACTGAGGCTTTGTCTACATTAGCACTTCGTTGGCAAAACTTTTGTCGTTCAGGAGTGTTAAAAACATGCACCCCCTGAACGACAGAAGTTTTACAGATGAAAAGCGCCGGTGGGAGCAGCGCTTTGTCGGCAGGAGAGCTCTCTCCCGCTGACACACAGTGGCTACGCTGTGCGCCTTTCAGCAGCATGGCTGTAGCGGCACAGCTGTGTCGCTAAAAGCCTTGTAGTGTAGCCATAGCCTGACTATCTTGAGCATATGTCTGGAAAGCCTCCGCTCGCCACAGACTTCCTGTAGACATTGAATGGCTTGTCTTGCGGCACACTGTGTTATGAGCTGTGTGTGTATAGTGGTGGTAGTATATGGGGTGGTTAAGTGTAGCAGTGAAAGAACCGGATGTACTCTTGGCTGCATGGCAGCCTGAAAATGAATATGGGGTGGAGGTAAGTATTAAAGTAAACAATGAAAGCATCTGGTTTTACTTTGAAATTTGTAAAATAGATAGTTTTAATTTAAAATAAAAGACCAATCAGCTATGGAGATTACAAACCTGTTTGTAGCAACTCCATAAGCATAAGAGGTGCTGTTGTCCCTGAATCATAAAGGGACTGAGGCCTTTACCGCTACTTTCCATCTTCTATGTTTATAAAATCGTATATGTTTGGTATACATTAGGCTTTGGCTGTTTCAGCACAACCTTTCCTTGAAATTGATTGCAGCTCAGTTGAGAGACTCTTTCCCCTCCCTCGGTTGGCTGGCTATATCTCTGCCTTGTTACACTTTAACACTGACGTTGGCTTCTGTCTCCCAATAAAGTGGACGTGTTTAAGTAGGGGAGGGGGCTGGAAGTGTGAGACAGAGGGATACATGGATAATGAGGGTCTAGTCTCAGCCTCAAAGTTCTCTAATACTTATCACCATGGAAACATTTTAGTTTCCAGATTTTCTCCTTGAAGAAACCTCACTGTTTGCCCATTCAAATGATGAAGTCTGGCATCCGGATGCCAGTGTGTCTGATGCAGAGCTCCTCAAACTCTGCTGTGTTACACCTAAAGGAGTTGCCAGCAGCTGCTTAGGTCACTGTGAACTTATGCCCTTCCCTGTATCCGAGCATCTGCTGTGTCAGATTTGCTCAAGTCTCTTGTAGGTTCTGTCTCAATCCCATTCCTGTCACGCTCCACCATCCTGAAGCTGGCAGTGTCCCATAAACCATTGTGCCAGTTTCCAGGCACGCTGACTTTTAATGAAGGAGACATCTAGCCAATGGTCCAGATTCCTGCTGAGCCTTTGGGCACTCTGCAGGATGGGCATATGACCTATCTCAACATAGCAGCTGCTGGAATAACTCCGAGGCAATTGTTGGTGCTGCTCACAGGTATCATCCTGCCCCAAAGCCCATTCCTTGAGTGTCCACCTTATTGTAGTACATTGCAAGGTAGATGGCAGAAATGATCTGGCTAGGTGCTGAAATGTGTGGTATCATGCACAGGAATGAAATGTCAGAGATCCATACAAATGGACAGATATGCACCACGAGGTTGTGATGACTCATTTTAAAGGGACATCATGTGTTGATGATTTCATTGTGTACTGGACCGAGAACCGCTTAATAGATACTTGGGACTCTACCCCTTGCCTGGTGCGAAGTCTCTACTTGAATGTTAACTTTCCCGACACACACTTATAACTTGCATAGTTCCTGGACATAGCCACAGTCCACTCCAGGTAGACACTGCAGGGCAGTTTAGGCATCGGTCCTTTTCTATGTGGATGTCCAGAATGAAGGTTTACTGGGCTGACATCTGTGTCTGCTTCAGAAGTAACCTTACGCACCTGGTACAGTCAAAGGAAGAATCTTTGTTTCTTTTGGGCTCCTAAGTAATAAATCTACCAATGGTATGGTTTACTGTAATTCCTCCATAGCGGGTTGTGAGGGAAGTGAATCTAACCTTGTACTCTTTGTCTCAGCACAGGGATGCTGCAGAGTTGACCAAAGGCTTGAAAATGTGGCTTAAGTATTGGTGCAGAGAGCATAAAATACAGAAGCTTTTAGTTGGCAACTCAAAGCTGAGTCTACACGGCTGGGAAACAAGATATACAAGATGATGTTTCTCTTAGCCAGGCAACTTAAACTCTGAAACAAGTGTTTAGGCACTCTGGGTACATTGTTGTCAGCCAACGTTAATTAATGCAGGTCCATCAAAACCTGTTGGCACAAGCCTGCCAAATGGCAGGTTTTAACCAAGTAGACCCCGGAGGTGGCTTTCTTTTGAATCTCTCTTTCCTTATTTTCCTCTTAGCTGGGCCCTTACTCAGGATGTGATTGACTTTTCCAGTACAGGAGCTGGTCTAGTTACATTTTGGACTGTTTGATAAACTTTTCTGTTTCAGTTTAATGACTCTCTTAAAGTGAATTTTATTCTTTGTGAACGGTGCCAAATTTAAAGCCTTTGAGAATGAAGCCTTGTATCCACAGAACAGGCATAGCATGGCAGTAATACAAACTTCCCTTGCAGAATTACCCCCACACATATACACCATTGCATCTCAAACCTGACATGGAGAGGCCCCGTCAAATGTGATGGGGCAAGTTCATTCTTAATATTCTGCGCCTCTGCTGAGGCTGCCCAAAAGAGAGTGAGTCAGTGCCAACATTTATGGATTTTTGATGCAAATGTTTTTCCCCTAGGAGCATGACAGTTAATGACTTAAGTAAGTGTCCTATTGATGACTGACATAAACCAGCAGAAAGCTACCTGTATGTGGCACATCTTCTGAAATAATATGCATTACGACCTGCACCCATTCCCTCCCACCCATCTACTGAGGGCAGAGTTCAGTACAGCAATGGAGAGGTTAAAATAAACAAAACCAGCACATCCTGTCTAAACTGCAAATACAGGTAGGAAGAAAAATATTGTTGAAACCAGGCTACTGTCATGATCAGTTGTCGATTGTTAGTGAATGCTTGACGTGTTGGCTTGATGGACTGAAGACTTTTTTCTGGTTGTGGTGCATCTGCAGAAAGGAGGAAATTGGCTTTACCCAGGTGAGCTGTAGACGTTCAGTTCCACCCCTCTCTGCTGTTGCAGAGGATCAGGACAGACCGGTTGCATAGCTAATCACACTTCATCCCTCCACAACTTCAGGTGGCTGCTCTCTGCCATTAAAACAACAGCAGCTTCCATAAACCAATTGCTCTGTGCTGTCTGCTGTCTCTGGCACTGAACTACGACCAACAAGAACATCCCTCCTACTTCGCCAAGCCCCCTCCAATAAATAATTGTGATAAAAAAGGTGAGCCCTTCCAAAGTAACCACTTACAGAATGTTCTGCCGAGCAAGTGTAACCCCAAGAAGCAGAGGAGATGTAGCAGTCCTTGACAACGAATAAGCACTCTGGCTGCCTTGTAAACATCTCAGTCTGAAACCAGGCTGTTTATGGGCATTAGAGATGTTTATCATCTTGTACTTGCTTTGCTGCTGCCGGGTTATTGCTTAAGTCAAAAATAATAATAAAAAGTGAGAGACAGGAGATACTGAAATCCTTGTAATCTGTGCATCTTCACTGTGGATTCCCTAAACAATGACCTTGCAAGCAGAAGATGAGGGAGCAAAACAAGACAGCTTGGATTTGGCAGAGAGGTTCAGACTATATACTGTAGGAATATTGGTCTGCCTATGAAAGAGGGCATGGCTGAAAATCTGGTCACTGACTGATCAAATTTTCATTGGCTGAGCTGTCAACTGTAAGGTATCCAGTGTAACTACATGAGTGAAGATGACTTGCTAGCTAGGTCACCTTGAGTATATAAAACTGCTCTTGTGCAGGAGACACTGTACCTGCTCCTCTTGGGGAGCTTGGAAGCTGCGGGGCTTTTGGCCTTGTCCCTCACAGTGCACCTGACAATACCACACCCCTTGCTGTGTGGTGCTACTGATATCAGTATCTCTAATGTTGTGCAGTGCCTTGTATGACTCTGTCTGCATCACATCTGTCTTTGCCTATCATCTGCTCAATAGGGAGCACTGTGCAGCATTCATTGCAGAGGGAGAGAGTGTGCGCGTGGTGGGTGAGTGGGGGTTGGGTTGTTTTATTTTTCTTTAACTACCAAGCCTAAGCCCATTTAACAGCTTCTATTTACAGCACAGTCGCTAACAGGGGACATAGGTGCACTGTTAAAAGGCTTGAAGAACTTTTCTGAACTCATCGTATTAAGAGCTGTATTGTGCAGCAGTAGGCAGCCTCCATAAATTACTGATATCTTTTTTCCCCCCCTCTTTCCTACCCCTTCTCTCTTTCTCTCTCCTTTTTTTTTTTCACCCCAAGCCTGCGGATTTGGATGCCTGGGTAAGCTCTCTTTTTGTCTGCATCTTGCTTATTTCAAGTTGTCATATTGTTACCGCATGCTTACAGATTGTTATTGCCGAGCACAGATGCAGGATTTTATTTTGTCATTACATTTTAAAAGGTGTTCAGCTAGAAAATTGCATATTATTTCCTCCATAAAGATTTTCACTGGTTCCTTTTGTGTAGCTTACAGCTGCTGAGACCAAACTTGATAGGGTGATGAGTAGGTGTATGTGGGGCTAAGTGGGTAGCAGAGGCAGGGAGGAAATGAAGGTTTCTCCAGTGTTGCTCATTAGGGCCTAAGTCTGAACCCACTAGTTGGTGGTTAAAAACTTCCTTTGATTTCAGTGGAAGTGATGATAGGGCTGGAGTCTAGAGAACCTGTAATTGGAGCCCTGCAAATCCACGGATATCCGCTTTATATCCGCAGACCACTTTTGAGGATTGGATGCTGATATAAATTTTGTATCTGCACAGGGCTCTACCTGTAATATACTTCGGGGACAAAGAACTCCAGGGTGATTTTGCAGGGCTGAGCTGCCTAACCTAGACATTGAGAACTGTACCAACCACTGTTGATTGGCTAGATTTCTGCCTATGTAACTTAATCCTGATTTAAATAACCCTTTGTTATTTCAATCTTGAATGCCCCTCCATACACAGATCTCAGTCTTGATTTACAGCATCCCTTACTATTTCAGTCTTGCCTTCCACCTTTCAGCTCAGCTATTGCCCATTAGTCTTGACCAGCAGCACTCCAGCTATTCCAGTTCTAGAACACACTACTTTGCTGGTGCACTTCAATCTTGACCAGTAGCACACCAGTTATTCCAGTCCTGGGGTCCTGAACAGGGTTCTCTTCAATATTGTGTCTGCTCCAGTGACTGAAGAAGACACATGGGCAGGCACAAGCAACAAGTGTTTGCAATTTTTAGACTGAGGTGACCCAGATGAGACCTCTTATCTATGCTACTGGATTCATTTGGGGAAGCGGATTTCCCCCCCCCTCCCCCCATTAAAATAATTTAAAATAGAAAAAAGGCATTTGTAAGAGAGGTTAGATTTTTTTTTTCTAGTGGGGTGGGGTGTAAGGAGGTGCTGTGTCCCATGCCTCTGACCCTGTAAAACACTGTTGGAGTTTGTTACTCCTGAGGGCATTCTGTGCCACAAAAGTAAAAATTCTATGCACAATATTTTAAAATTCTGCAAAACTCTGCAAATTTTATTTGTCAAATAAATGTGGAGGTATTGGGATTGGGGAGCACTGGCTGCACAGAGGTGGGAGATCACCCCCTTGCCCATCCGGGACACGGACTCAGCGGTGAGGCTGCACCCAACCCTGACACAGTGCAAGGACCAGGTCTGCCCCAGAAACACCCTAAGGCCCTGCTCCTCTGTGCCAGGTGCAGGCAGGCAGGCTCAGTAAGGCAGGATCCAAGTATGGGGGGATGCAGGTGTGGGTTGAGAGGGTTCTGTGTGGGGCAGTCTGGGTGTGGGCGGCTCAGTTGGACATCTGGGTGCGGGAGGGATCTGGATGCACAGGGGTTTGTTGGGGGGTTCTTGGTGCAATGGTAATGGGAGTCTGCAGGGGATCCAGGTGAAGATGGTTGGGGCTCAGCAGAGGGCGAGGGGTCCAGATGCTGGGGAGTGGGGCTCAGTGGGGGTGGGGCTCAGTAGGGTGGGGATTTTGGTTCCAGGGGGAAGGATGAGGCTCAGCGTGAGGGTCTGGGTTGTTTGAGGGCGTCTGGGTGGATGGGGGAGCAGCTCCCTGTACAGTGATTTCTCCCCCTGTAACTGAGGAGTGATGTGTGCAGAAAGCACATGGGTGAGGGTAAGTTTGCAGAGTCTTCTGCAGCTGGAGGAGAAATTTGGGAGTGGGTCTGACACTGTCCCAGATGCCGTGCAGGGGAAGAGGAAGTCCCGTCCTCCCCAGCCCAGCTGGGGCTAGCAGCTGAGCCTGGCTCAGGGTAGGAGCCACCAGCCGGGTCTTCCCCAGTCCTGCCCCACAGTGATTTACCTCTCTGCCGGCTGCCCTGGGCACCTGAAACATACTGCTGGGGAGGGTTGCATGACTGCTCTTGTGGCTTCCCTTTGCTTCCCTGTCAGAAAGTCATTTTTCTGCAGGGAAGCAAAGAAATCTGCAGGGGACATCATTCTGTGCATGTGCAGTGATGCAGAATTCCCCCAGGAGTAAAAGTTCGTAGACCATATGTGCCCAGTTGAGTGTTGTTCATGGATAAATGAATTTCAGAAGTATCAGTTACCAGATTCTGTGAATTGCCTCTGGGAAGAACTCCCATGGGCCTTGCTACGGACCTTTTCTCCTATGTCAAACCTCCCTTCGCATAGAGACAACCAGTTTCCCTAAAATAGATTTTTGTCTTTTCCACATTTTGGGGTCCTGGATAGTCTTGTTTAAGTGAGGCAGCCTGGTGACAATTGTGAGCTCTGCACTATTGCTGTGCCTCATTCTTGAATCCTGTTTAACCTATCTTAATCTGGCCCTGCCAACAAACTTCCTTTTACTTGTAAATTTTCTCTCTGGTTTGCATGTACATGTCTCACAGATGTGTACTGGAAGCCTGACCTTTGCACAAGTGAAAAGAAGTAAATAAAATGTAAAACTGAGAACTGTATTTTGATTAAAGGGCATAAAATATACATTAACACAGTTGGGATGATACCTGCCATGAGCCCTGCATGGGAAGACTGATTCCAAAGACCTCAAAACTCCAGTACTATGTTGCCATATGACGCAGGCATAGCACTGGAGTTCTCAGTTTGGGTACCGAGCTTGTTTCTTGCTCTTTGTGCCTGTGGGAGCAGTGCACTCAACTCCTCAATGATTAATAACCAACCAGTTTAGTAACCAACACAGGTGCCTTCGTAATTATTCATAACATCTTACATGGTGAAGTGAGAGGCGCATGGAAGGAGGGCAATGTGTTGCTTTGCAACAGCTCCTTATGGCTGATCCAAGAGCAGTGTTTTTTGGGGAGATAAATCCAGACTTCCTTGGCTGAAAAGAAGATTGTTTCTACCCAGAGCCTCTTGGTGTATAGGGTGGGAGGAAGATGTAAAGAGAGAAATTAGGAGGAACCTCAGAAGGATCTTCTACACTCTCTCCCTCTCACAGAATAAACTTCACCAACATCTGTTTGATGTATGGTTAAAAGAGTTGAGTCTTGGAATTTGAAGACGCTAACCCTGGTGCAACAGCTGCTCTGTTGAACAGAGATGAGGTAGTGCACGGGCACTGGACCTTCACTATTCCACCTCAAGAGTACAGAGCACTGAGGGCTTATCTACACAGTTAGTTAGTTAGTGCACAACAAGCTAATGTGCAGTCACAGCCTGGCTTGCCACGCACTAACTAGTGCACGAAAAGTTCTGTAGTGTGCTTTGTCCTGTTTCCATTTTGAAATGGGAGTATGACAAAGCGCACTGCAGCAAGCTAGTGCTATGTAGATTCACACCTTAGCTTACCATGCAGTAATGCTGCATGTAGACAAGCCCTCAGTTCCCAACACAATTACAGACAATTCTCAGGCATCTTATGCCCTCCTCCTTGCATAGGAGGGAAGAGGCCATTTGCACTGTGCTGTCCTCTCTGTTGTCCATTCTGCCCTGCCTCCTCAATCTCCTTGCCTAGCGTGTCCCTTTAGTGAGACGTTCCATGTCCCTTAAATGGTTTCCACTTCCCTTTAGATATACTTATACATCACTCATTTGAGAAGGGGAGTGTGAATTTGGTTGTTGAGAAGTTAGTATTCTACTCTCAAATGCTCCTCTGGAACGCAGTCACTCCTCACACAACATGCCCAAGCCCAACTCAACCTCTTAAACATGGACACAAAATGGATCAGCAGCATCCTATTTAGAAACCAGTGTGGTGTTACATATTTCTTCCTCCATCCTTTGTTAGTGAAAAACTTTTTACATTAAAAATGTTTCTGATGCTTTGTTTGCCACCTGCAGTTTCAATCCTCTGTGAAATTTATAATCTTCTCCACAGCAGCCAGCTCTGTTTGGGACATCACAGGCTTCTGACTTCAGGTGAGGAATAAGCAGCAGGACAAGAGGAGCTCTTAATAAATATCCTGCATTCAGGCAAAATGTCCCTAGTTGCCTAACCCAGTTTTGTAATGTTTGGTATAGTGAATATTTCAAATGACACATGTTCTGACTGTACCGTACATACTTCAAACATTATGATAAAGTGTACTGAAGTTCCTAGTCATAACAGCTGGGGGTAGAGGAAAACAGAAAGCAACTTTCAAGCACATCTGTATCTAAATAGACTTTCTCAAGGCACTTCAGTGGAGTTATTTAAAATGAGCAAATCATTGAAAACATGTCTGAATTACAAGTAAAACTTTTTCAGTAGAACCTCTGGTGTGTAGTTCAACTGGATAATGGTGATAGTGGAGAGAATGATCAGAGAAGTTCATTGGAAATGAGGTATTGGTCCGGTCACTGGGGACTAGCATGGGATTCAGGAGACCTGGCTTCAATTCCCTGCTTGGCACAGACTTCCTGTGTGACCATTGACCGGTCACTTAGTCTCTTTGTGCCTCAGTGCCCCATCTGTGTCAGTATAAGAGGTGCAACTGGCTCCCTTCCACCCCTCCCACCCCCCCAGTTCTTTCTTACCGCCAGTGATGGTGCTGGGATGTCTCCTTGCTTGGGCAAGTTTTCTTATCTCTGTGTCTAGTAGTAAATTAGTTGTTTAAAGTTTGTATAGTTAATAGTTTAGTTTGTTAGTCCCGTATGGGACTCAGCCTAGGGATGGGGCATGCCCTGGTCCCCGGGCTTCAAACCTTGTGACTGTTGTAAAAATCCTATGCCAGTCGGTGATCCCCATAGAAGCTGTTTGAAGTGTTTAGGGCAGGGGTTGGCAAATTACGGACTGCGGGCTGGATCCGGCCAGCGGGACTGCCACCCCCATGGCGCCACAGGGTGAAGGCGGGCTCCCTGCCTGCCCTGGCCCCGTGCCGCTCCTGGAAGTGGCCAGCACCATTGCCCCTGCTCCTCCAGGGGCCACAGGGACAAGGGCTCCACGCACTGCTCTCAGCTGCAGGCACCGCAGCTCCCATTGGCCGGGAATGGGGAACCACGTCCAATGGGAGCTTCAGGGGAGGTACCCGCAGGTGAGGGCAGCGCGCGGAGCCCTCTACCCCCTCCCTTCCCCCAGGGGCTGCAGGGACATGGTGCTAGAGCGGCACAGGGCCAGGGTAGGCAGGGAGCCTGCCTTAGCCCCGCTGTGTGCTGCTGCTACCCCGGAGCTGCTCCAGGTAAGCAGCACTGGGCCGGAACTTACACCCTGAACCCCTCCTGCACCTCAACCCCCTGTCTTGAGCCCTCTCCCACATTCCACACCCTTCCTGCACCCCAGCCTCCTGCCCTGAGCCCCCTCTTGCACCCCAACCCCTTCCCCTGAATCTCTTCCTGCACTGCACACCCCTACCCCAGCAATACATTCATGGCCCTGAATACAATTTCCCCACCCAGATGTGGCCCTCGGGCCAAAAAGTTTGCCCAACCCTGGTTTAGGGTAAACCCATGTGAGCGACAAGTATCACATTTGCAAGAGCTTCAGGCCGTGGTGAAAAAGGAGCGGGACATTCGTCTCCAAGCGCTCCTTGTGGAGTCGGCCCTTGCACTGGCCTCAGAGCCGACGAGACTGGACTCTCTTCCAAGCACTGAAGCCTCGGTGCAGAGTGCGCGGCTGGCACCGACCTCCAACTGGTGCCGATCCCCATCCCCATACCAGCTAAAAAGCAAAGAAAGACCAGGAGGGGGTGTTCTCCTATGTCCTGTAAAGGGAAGGAGAGAGCTGGAGGAGAACAAAGACCCACGCGGGGCAGTTCTTCCCCTCCAGACAGTGGTCAGGTTCCAACTCCTGCTGTGCTGTCCAGCCCACTTCAAGACCCGCCCGCCACCCTGTGAAGCGGAAGAGGCACTCGGCATGTGGAGGTGCTGTCTATGCTGGAGGCCATTCAGGCCACTAAGGACATTCTGTCCCTTCTGGTGCTGCCCACGCTGGCCACAGAGGTGCCCTGTTTGAGGGGTAAACCTGCCTTGGGACCCTTCCAGCGGTCTCCATCAGTGCGGCATTACTCCTCTTGCTCTGTGCCAGGAGGCCCCTCTGTCTGTGGGACTTCTGCATTCAGCATGCAATCCACCTGGATGCCTTGCACCTCCACAGCATCCGGAACACGCTGATGGATCGTCTCATCAGGTCCTTCTTCTCTCACCACAAGTGGTCCCTTCACTTGGAGGTCATCGGAATGCTCTTCCAGAAGTGGGGAGCTCCCCGAGTGGACCTGCTCGCCACCAGATAGAACAGGAAGTGTCATCAGTTTTGGTCTCTCCAAGGCCTTGGCAGAGTCTCACTATCCGATGCTTTTCTCCTGTCTTGGTCAGGAGACCTGATGTACACATTCCCGCCAATTCCGCTCATAAGCAAAGTCCTCTTGAAGATCAAGAGGGACAAGGCACAGGTCATTATGATCGCCCCAGCATTGGTTCGGCATGCTCATGGACTTGGCCATAGCAACCTTGTGGCCACTTCCCAACTGCCTGGATCTACTCTCGCAGGATCACAGTCGACTCCTGCACCCGAACCTTACAGCTTGGATGCTGTGTGGCTGAATTCAGAGGAGCAAGCCTGCTTTAGTCAGCTACAGCAGGTTCTCTTGGAGAGCAGAAAGCCTTCCACCAGAGCAACTTGTCTGGCAAAGTGGAAGCGTTTCTCCTGCTGGGTGTCGGAGCGAAATGTCTCCCGGACCCAGTAGTCTCTGCAGTCCATCCTGGATTACCTGCTTCACTTAAAGCACCAAGGTCTTATCTTCTCTTTGATCAAGGTGCACCAGGCAGCCATATCCGCCTTCCATTCTCACATCCAGGGTAGATTGGTATTCTCACGTGAGATGCTGATCAGTGTTCCTGAAAGGCCTTGAAAGACTCTTTCTGCCGATCTGGGACCTGGTTCCACAATGGGACCTCAACCTGGTACTCTCCAGGCTCACAGGTCCATTCTTTGAGCGTATGGCTTCTTGTTCCCTAGGGTTGCATTCCTTGTAGC
Source organism: Lepidochelys olivacea (assembly GCF_965140295.1). Lineage (NCBI taxonomy): Eukaryota > Metazoa > Chordata > Testudines > Cheloniidae > Lepidochelys > Lepidochelys olivacea. The sequence continues at coordinate 22,884,760 of NC_140417.1, read as the reverse complement.
TATTACCTCGGCGAGATGTTGCCAAGATTAAAGCCCTGTCTTTGGAGCCCCCATAAACGGTATTCTACAAGGACAAGGCCCTTTCCTGCCAAAGGTGGTGTCACACTTCCATGTCCACTAGGATATCTTCCTCCCAGTGTTCCGTCCAAAGCCTCACATGACCAATGAGGAGAGGCGGCTGCGCACTCTAGCTGTCAGGTGTGCCCTGGCTTTCTGCCTGGAGCGCACCAAGCTCTTTTGCAGATCGATCCAGCTCTTTATCACAATAGCAGACAGGATGAAGGGCCTTTGGGTGTCCTCTCAGAGAAAGTTGAGTTGGTTCACCACCTGCATCCGTAGTTGTTACGAGTTGGTGCAGGCTGTGAAGTGAAGGCTTACTCAGCTAGGGCTCAGACATTTTCAGCTGCCTTCCTGGCACATGTCTCTATCCAGGACATCTGGAGGACCACAACATGTTCTTCAGGATCCACATTCACAATGCATTACACCATCACACAGCAAACCAGAGATGACGCTGAATTTGGCAGAGCTGTGTTGCAATCGACATGTCCATGAACTCCTACCTGCCTGCGATGGTACTGCTTGGGAGTCACCTACAATGGAATGGGCATGAGCAAGCACTCGAAAAAGAAGAAATAGACGGTTATCTTTCGTAACTGTTGTTCTTGGAGGTGTGTTGCTCATGTCTATTCCATGACCCACCCTCCTTCCCCTCTGTTGGAGTTCCAGCAAGAAGGAACTGAGGGAAGGGGGGAGCCAGCGGGGCCCCTTATACTAGTGCATTCTCATGCCATTCCAGAGGGGGCCAGAGCCAGTCCTCTATGGATACCACTAAGGGAAAAGCTTCCAGCACCAGTGCATGTGGTGAGCACGCACAACTACAATGGAATGGACATAAGCAGCACATCTCAAAGAACAACAATTACAAAAGTTACTAGTCTTTTCCAGGCCGTCTGCAGACTCAGGGATTTGATTACGCTTGAGTCACATTTAAGCTTTTCTTTGCAACCATGAGGAATAGAAACTTTTTTTTAATATGGAAGCTGAAATTCTTCTTTAACCACATGACTCCTGGAGCTGGGGCTTTAGGCACAGGCCTATAGTGTGTATGCCTTACTCTGGTCCTAAATGGCAGGGAAAGCAAGCATGGGAACCAGAAAGGTTCAAATCTAGTTACCACTTCAGAGAAGTTGACCATTACCATCCCTGTAAAGATGATGCATGTAACAAAAAAGCCGCCTCCTTGCTGCTTTACCAGCATCTTTTTCCGTTCCCCCATCCCTCTCTAACTTAAAAGATCCCCTCATTATACCACAGTGTATCCATCATCAGGATAGCAAATAGAAGGAAACACACAGCAACTCGCTTTCAGATGTAATTTTTCTCATTAACAATGACGGCTGGCTGTAAAATGACAGGTCTGAGCCCACAGGGGACATTCCTGTCCAGGCTGCTTAATCCTATCGGACAAGCATCCTCTACCATTGCATCGGGCATCATTAAAAGTTAAGAATGATGCTGCTGGGATCTGTGTATGTATTAGCAGTGTTTGCATTCGTGTGAAACGGTTTAATAATTTTGCCTTTGAAAGGTCCACTGCCTGGTGATAAGTTAGGTGGTCATGCAGACTTTTGGGGGCACAAGTTCCATCCTCCTCCACTGCAATTTTAATGTTGCTGATTTTTATTTTAAGCTGTTAATAAGAAATATCAGTTCAGTTCCATCAATGCCGTGTTATCTCAATGCCACTCCAACATAGGGGTGAGAGTGCAGTGAACTCCTAACTGTACAAAACTGTTCTCTGAATGGGGAAGCTATGTTCCTATAATACTTTTCTTGTCCTGTTTTTTCTGGCTGATGACTTTAAGCTTGTGTTAGGATGCCTGACTTGCTGTTTGAAGAGTCAAACACACTGTAACCATGTGCTTTATTACAAGGAAGCAAAAAAATCCTATTTTAAAAAAAAGGGTGTTGGGTAAGACCTAAAACAAAGGTTGGGGGCCAAGTATACTAAGTGAGCGGGGGGAGGGGCCAATAGGCAATGGGGATGGAAAGAAACTTGCCACCTTATTTAGGCACTAAGTAAGTATAAAAGCAAATGCATTGGCAATTAAGTGTGTGTGGATACGGTTTGAATATTCAGGGTTACCCTCAAGATCTTAAGAATAAGTTGACTCTTGTGTGACTTCTCTTAAACCCCAAGTGGTAGGAGTTTGAAGGTGGCTTTTTGTTTTGTATTTTAAAGCATCTAGACACCTAAGGGAAGTGGTAGAAGTCCTTTTATATGAGAGATTTGGCTCTAGACTAGATGGGAACTCTGGAAAAGGCAGGGGAAAGTCCTACATTTGTCATATGGGTCACTCCTATGATTATGCATCTTAGATGATTTATATTGCCATTCTTTTAATAGGGAGAAGGAATACATGTCGGGTAGAAAACGGAAGTGTGATGGTGACAGCTCTTTAGAACTTTGAGAGCAATCCTAAATTAAAGCAAGTGTATGTTTAATGTGGTGAAGGTCTGACTGAATTCCATTTGGAGAGACCTGGTTTGAGCCCCTCTCCACCAGTCCTGGTTGATGTGTGGTTTCTGGACTTCTTTCAGTCCTCTTCTTGTCCTGCTATTCTTGTCCCTTTAGCTCTCCTCTTCACCATTCTGATCTGTTGATAGGCTGTTTGCTCTTCCTCCTAGGCACGGGAACTACAGTGCAAGGAGGCGGAGCTGAAACGGCGAGACGCCTTCTGTAAGGAGCAGTTGGCCCGTATTGAGAGGAAGGTAAGGCTATGTTGTCTTTCATTCGCAGTGGCTGAATGCTAATGGGCTCAGACATGGATCCGAGTGGATCAGCAGAGAAGAGAAACAAGAAGCATTGTGCTGAAACCTAGAACTGTCAGTCCCCATTATTTATCTCCCACATCCACCTTATGCAGTTAAATCAAACAGCTCCACAAACAGAACCTTTAAACAACTCACATTTGAAAGATAATTGGTTTTTAATTGGATGATTTTTTAAAAACTAGTTTATAATAATTCAGGTTTTTATTTTTCTCTCTCACCACAGGGTTTAGTTGAAAGCAAAGTTGCCTTGTTTTTATTGCTTTTGTTAAAAATCCATGGCCAAAAAAATAAAAATAATCTCAAATCTTGCTATACATATGAATTAAAGTTGTATTATTTTTCTCGGAGGATCCCAACAGATCAAAGTGTGTTGCTGCAATGCACTGTCTGTTTTGTGCTGGATAAGCCTTTGAAATGAATGTGATTTAAAGAGACACTGTCAGGCATCTTTTAAGCCTGAAATGACCTTTGAAAATCCATTTAGGGATTTCAATCTCTTCTCTAAACGTGGGATTTGCTTCTGTTTAATTGTTTACCATGATGAGTTTTTAAAAATTGACGTAATAAAAATCGGAACAGCCACACTGTTCCTTATGAACTGAAGTGTTTTTCTCTCCCTGACAAAATGAAATAATGTTAGTAGTAGTATTTATTTTGTAATAAACATGAAGAATAATATTCTACAATGGAAATTAATTAGACCTTGTGACAGAGAGGTTTCACAGCTCTGACTTCTAGTGATGTTGCATGCCTGAGAAAAATGCAATGAGGGAGAAGGTGGATCCCAAAGAGACAGTGGAATTTGTGCATCTGCTTTACTACTAACGTGCAGTGTGATAGTGGCCCATTTTCACTGGAAAATTACATTGTAAAAATAGGAAGACCCTATTAGCATATCTAGTTTCCTTTTCTCTCCCTTTGCTAGTGCATGTTTGTTCTGTACTGTACTTTTTAATGCCATTAATGGTGAAACATATATCCAGGAGCAGTTTCATGTTGCACATTGTGGCAACACTTTTATCTGTATAATTAATTGAAAAAACAAACTACTAAAACTACCACTTAATGCTGCAATAAATTCAGGTTTTAATTCAGTTTATGGATAATGGAGATTGAGATTCCACTGCACAAACAATCCACCCGCTATCACTCTAACTATCACAGTCATCCATATGTTCATATGTAAAGGGAATTTTGCAATTTCTTGGCCTCATGCTGTGTCTCTTGTATTTGTTCCCTCCAGATTTGGTTTCCCAAAGTGGAAACTGCTAGGAGTATTTGTGTGTCTGTTCTTTTTGCAGACTTGTGGGCTGGAGAGAAGTTGTGTCCAGCCTTGCCCTCCCCTTGAGGCCTTTTTATATTCTGTGGTTCCCTTTGCAATCCTCCTGTATAGGACTAACCTTTTAAATACAAGGTGACTGATGCTTTGGCTACAGGAGTTTCACTTGATTTGAGATCAGATGGAAGACCTTTAGTCCCATTCGAATTGCTGGTGCATAGAGCTTTTCCTTCTTTAGTGAGTAGGTAATAAGGGCAGACTTTGTTTCCTAGCTCAAAACAGTAGATTGTTTTGACCCTTAAACATGAACGTTTTATGGTAACAAAACAGAAGAAAATCTCCAACTGTTAGTCTAGATTGGAGCTGGAGGTGTGGGAGCTAGGTCGGGAGATGAGAGAGATGTACTTGAAATAGTGTAATAAAGCTTAATTGTATTAGTTTTGGAAAAGGTTTTCGATCTTTTCTGTGGATAATTTTATTCTTATAATGGTTGGAAAGATGGAAAACTCAGCACAGAACAATCTTTTTTATTAGCTATTGCTTTTATATAATTCCACTTTCACTTGCTGAACACACACAGACCTTGATGGCTTCTGTAGTCACTGTTTTTTAGACTCTTCCAATTGAACCTTTTTTTTTTTTTAAGAGGTTTGGTGGGAGATGAGTTAGGGGGAGCATCTGAACAGCTGTTGTTTTCCTTCTCCAGTGTTTCAAAATGTCACGGAAGGACATTTGGATTGCCAAAGCTAGATGGTTTGGGGGTGGCTCGTGGGGGGCGAAGGGGAGGTGATGATTCAATATAGAGCTAAAGAACCCAAAATCATACTTGGAAAGAACAAGCTGTCAGGAATTCCCTGCCTGTACTTTGCTTATCTGAAGCATGGGTTTGGCTTGGTCCCCACTTGCGTGTGGTAACAGAATGCGAAAGCATTAGACTTTTGTATTTATCTATTTTCGAGGGATGTTTTTAACTTCTTTGCTGGCTTCAGGAACAGACCTAGTTCTCCATCTGAGGTTTTCTCACTGAGTAACCAACCATTCACTTCATAGGACATCAGGATAATCACACCACACTGGAGAAGCGTATTTCATAGGAATGGCAGAATTGCCATCTGGATCAGACCAGCGCTTTATCTGGTCCAGTGGCCAATTTCAGATGTTTCAACAGGAGAAGTTTACCCCCCCCCCCCGCAAAAAAAAAAAAAAAGAAAGAAAATTACTACCCTATGTTGTGCATAATTATGGAATAATTTGCCCACAGGGGAAGTGTCATCCTGATTGCTGTCAGTTAGAGGTTGACATATGCCCTGAAGCATGAGGGTTTATATCCCTTAAAAAAAATTTATACCATTGAATGAGTCTGTGGATATTCCCATTATTCACATAAACGTGTAGTTCATTTTTTGAATCCGACTGAGTTCTTGGCCTCAATGATATATTGTGGCAGTGGATTCCACAGGTTAACCATGCATTCTGCAACGTTTCGTTTTATCTGCTTTAAATGTTTCCTTTTAACGTCATTGACTATCCCCTTGCTCTTGTATTCTATAATAGGGTTAATGAGTGCGCCCAATTTACCTTCTCTGTGCCATTCATTATCTTTTTATACTTCTGTCCAATCCCCTTTTACGTATCTCTCCATTAAACTAAACAATCTCTACCTTTTCAACCTCTCATCCTATGAAAGTTTTTTCCAGGCCTCTGATTTTTGTTGCCTGTCTCTGAAACCTCTCTCCTGCTGTGCTTTAAGATAGGGTGTCAGGGCTGATTCCCCACTCTGGCACTTTGAGTACAGAAGGTGGGGGCCTGCAAGGATTCTAAAAATTAATACGGCCACTCCAGGCTTGTATCAAACTCTCGAGGTTACAGCTTTTCTCTGACCTTGGATGGGTAGATGCTGCCACCACCCAAGTGAAAAAAAACCCTTTGAGAACCCAGGGAGGCACACTTGGGAATTCCTTCCTGTGGGGTACCCTCAAGCCTTTTCAGCACCCCCCTCCCCCCCCCGGAAGAGCTGAGAAAGAAAACAAAGGAAATCAGCTGTTGCCACCAGCTAATTAAACAACATATGCACAAACCTCTTAGGGACACCCAAATCCGAAAATCCGATCCTGTTCTTAAAAAAGGTACATTTTATTAAAAACAAAAGAGAGAAAATACATCTGGAACTTAGGCTTTTTGCTAGGTTTAAAAAAAAAAACAAAAAACAATTACAAGGATTAAGCATCAAGATAGCTTTCTGAGGTCCAGTTTAAAGGTTACAGGCAAAACGAAAGCACCTGGGGTTAGCACAGAGGAGTCCACAAGCCATAAAGAGATAAACCTAATCGCGTCTTCCTAGACATTTCCTGATCTACTTGCATATCTGGCGTTTCAACTGAGTAGTTTCTAGCTTCAGCCCTGTCTCTGCTCTCCGGGAGAGCAACACAGCCCGACAAAGGGTAAGCTTTTTTTTTTTCTCCCCCAATTTTAAAAAGTTCTCACCTTCCCATTGGCTCTTTTGGTCAAGTGCCCACTCCCTACGCTTTACAGGTAAAGCAAGTAGCGCATAGCTACTAACAGGAATTTTATAGCTAACTGACTGGCTGGGTGTCCATAAAAGGGAGCTTCCCCCCACCCTTCATTTATCACAGAGGGTCACCAGAACTGAACTCAGTAGTTCCATGGGATGCAGCACTGAAGATGTTACTTCGCTGAAGACCTTAATTTGAAGGACTAGACTGGGTAAATATATTAATTATCTCTCTAATTTGTAACCTTCAGAGAGGCAGTGATATCTAGTTGTCTGAGCACAGGACTGGAAGCAAGGCAGTTCTGATTTCTAATGGTAGTTTCCTCTCTTTTTGAATGTGGGCACATCATTTCATCTTTCTGCCTCAGTTTTTGAATCTGTGAAATAAGAAGAACTCGTAGGTAGATAATTGCTTCCGTTGGGGTGCTGTGAGGATTAGTGTATTTGCCCAGTGCTTTGAAGCAGTACAGCTACAGAAATGTGAAGAATTTTTTCTTTGGCCTTTATGCTGATTGGGTGAAGTCTCGGGTACATCTAGTTCTTCTTTGAGTGCTTGCTCATATCTATTCCAATTAGGTGTGCTCGCGCCGCGTGCACCGTTCACCAGAAGGTTTTTCCCCTAGCAGCACCCATTGGGTCGGCTCTGGAGCCCCCTGGAGTCGCGCCTTCATGGCGCCACATATAGGGCCCTGATGATCCACTGCCTCTCCAGTTCCTTCTTACCGTCTGTGGCAGTTGTCGGAACGTACGAGCGATCCTCGAGCATATTTTCTGTAAATAGTTAAAGATAGTTTTAAAATTGTTAGTTAGACATCTGGACTTGGGGTACCGGGCAGGGGGGATGTTTTCCTTCCCCATTCCTCTCCCAGGCCCAGGGCATGCCTCAGACCCAGGGGTTTAAGCAGTGTGGAGTTTGCCAGAAGCCTATGCCAAAGGGCAACCTGCACTCAGCTTGTGTAAAATGCTTGGGGGAGTGCTATCAAGCAGACAGGTGCAAGATCTTGTAGGAGCTTTCGCCCCCGCATGAAGGAGGCACACAGACTAAAGTTGCTGCTAATGGAAGCAGCTCTTGGCCCCTCAGTCTGAGTCGAGCCCCATGGACGCGGCATTGGCTTCGGTCCGGGAGGTGCTGAGGAAGGACTCTGGGGTCAGAGACTACCAGCACTCCCCTCCACTGAGCATGGCGCAGGATCATTCTCTGCACCACTCACGGTCTCCTGTCCCAAAGAAGCAGCACAGGAAGACTGATAGAGGGCAGTCCCCTTCCCGCGCATGAGAATGTGAACTCAAGGGAGGGAGACTAGTGCAAGACAGTACCTTCCCTCCAGCTCAACAGCTGGCACCATTGATTCCGGGCCCACGAGAGGGACCGGTGAGTCCGGTGCCACCAGCAGAGACCCAGGTGGAGGACCTTTTCGCACCCGAGACTTATGAGATGGCGCAGAATGTGATAACATTGACAGGTCCGAACTCCCCCGACCATGGTGTCACGGCACCAGTCCCGAGTCCCCCAATGACTCAGAGGCCACCGGTGAAGTCCAGGGTCAAGCCGGCTATGACTTGGCAATGATCTACATCGCCCCGCTACCAACGGGCATAGCGCCGCCATGATCCCTGCGCACAGCCTCATCCGACAGTGACTCGTGTGTCCTGGAGAAGCTGACGTCATAGCCGCCAGCACTCCCAGTCAGTGGGGATGACCCAAACCTTTCCCCTGGTACCGTGGCCACTGCATTGGCAGGTACCGGCTCCGATGCCGACCCAGTGGCCCTTCTGGACCCCGTGGGCTTACCAGCAGTCCCAGGGGTCCGCCTTGGTATTCTCTTTTTCTGTCGTGTCCAACTGCGTCTAGGGCCAAGGATTTCTCCCGGGAATCAGCCACCACTACCACCACCAGCGCCGTGTTTGTTACCACGCCTGGCACCGACAACAGACCCGACATTGTACCCGGCACTGTGGCTACACTTCGTACCATGGATGGTACCATGGCTGCCGCCGCAACTGGTACCATGGCTGGCTCCGAAGCAGACTCTGAGTTGGGACGGAGCCACAGTGTTTTGAGGAGTGGCATTGGCAGGGGGGCCCCTCCCAAATTCCAGACTCCTCCTCATCACCTCCAGACGAGGTGGTGGCAGGGACATCCTCGGGACATCCAGGGACCCCTGTTCCTGACAGCGGAGCCCACTGTGAACTTCTGCAGCAGGTCGCTCAGAACCTCTGGGTATAAATGGAGGAGGTCACCGAGTGTCAGATCTAATGTCAGATCGAGTGTCAGGTGTCAGATCTAATGCTAAGCATTTTATCTCCAGCAGGATCCACCAAGGTGGCCCTTTCCCTGATAAAGACCATTCAGGAGAACACAAAAACCCTGTGGCAAACACTATCTTCTCTGGCTCGTACAGCTAAGGGAGTGGAGAGAAAGTACTTTTCACCCTCCAGGGGCTATGAATACTTGTTTACCCATCCCCTGCCAGAGTCGTTGGTAATGGCGGCTGTCAATGCAAGGGAAAGGCAAGGGCAACAAGGACCTACCCATCAAGCTAAGGATGCAAAGAAGCTGGACCTCTCTGGGAGAAAGATATACTCCACTGGAGGGCTCCAGCTTCAGATTGCAAACTAGCAGGCAATCCTTAGCCAATATAACTTCAAGTCTTGGGACGCAATGTTCCAGTTCTCTGACCTTGTCCCATCAGATTTTCAGCTGGAATTCTCAGCGCTCATGGAAAAGGGCAAGATGGTCACCAGGACATTGCTGCAAGTGGCATTAGACTCAGTGGACTCTGCAACATGGATGATGTCTTTAGGCATTACAATGTGCTGTTGCTCATAGCTGCAGGCCTTGGCCTCCCTGGGGAGGTCCAGCAGACAATTCAGGACCTACCATTTGAGCGGGCCACGTTATTTTCGGAGAAAACAGACTTGAGAGTCCACAGTCTGAAAGACTCCCGAGCCACTCTAAGATTGCTGGGTCTGCGCACCCCTGCCACCCAGCGTAGATAATTTAAGCCTCAACCCACAACACAACCATACCGGGGTAGTTTAAGCAGGACCAGAACTGTAGGCGTCCCAGAAACCAGAACCGCCATCGCCAACCCCCGATTAACAGGCGGTCTGGGTCGTCCAGGCAGCCACCACGCCCTAAGCAGACATTTTGGGGATGCGCCTGAGGGCGTTATACCAACCTCTCAACTGGATCCTTCTTTTCCATTTTTGGAACATCTATCCCATTTCTACCGAGCATGGTCCCAAATCACTTCAGGCCCATTGGGTCCTCCGCATGGTAGAGATGGGATATTCTCTCCAATTTTCCTCGCCCTCACTCCCCTTCACCGTCCCTCTTCAGGGACCCCTCTCATGAGCAACAGCTTCTCATTCAGGAGGTAGAAACCCTCCTATCAGCGAGGGTGTGGAGAAGGTTCTGCCGGAGCTCAGGGGTAAGGGGTTTTATTCCCGGTATTCCTTAATACCAAAAGTAATAGGGGGCCTCGACCCATCTTGGACCTGTGCAATCTCAACAGTTCATGAAGAAACTAAAGTTTTGAATGGTCTCTTTGGCCACTATCATCCCGTCCCTGGATCCAGGAGATTGGTATGCCACCCTTGACTTGAAGGACATTTACTTCCACATTTCCATAGTCCCCGCCCCCCAGGCGCTTCTTAAGATTTACAGTTGGGAGTTCCCACCACCAATTGACAATACTACTGTTCAGCCTATCATTGGCACCTCTGGTATTTACCATCATCCGACCATCCGTATACCATTTTTTACAAAGACAAGGTGCAACTGTGACCCCACCCAGTGTTCCTCATGAAAGTGGTCTTGAGTTTCCATGCCAGTCAAGACTTATTCCTTCCTGTCTTTTTCCTGAAACCCCATGCCAATAGCCGTGAGCAGAGAGTCCATTCCCCAGATGTGCGGCATGCATTAGCTTTGTATATTGAATGAACTAAGCTGTTCCATAAGTCAAACCAGCTGTTTGTTTTGCTGTGGCGGACAGAATGAAAGGCCTCCCTGTTGTCCACGCAAAGGATATTGTTGTGGATCACATCCTGTATCCGGGTTTGTTATGATCTCGCTAAGGTCCCTGCCCCTGCTCTGGCTGCATGCTCCACCAGAGCTCAGGCATCTTCAGCCGCCTTCCTGGCCCAGGTACCAATCCAGAAGATATGCAGAGTGGCTACGTGGTCTTCGGTCCACACCTTCACTTCACATTACGCTATCACCCAGCACGCCTGGGATGATGCAGTGTTCGGCAGGGCTGTGCTTCAATCAGTGATTTCATAAACTCCGACCCCACCTCCTAGGTAAGGCTTGGGAGTTGCCTAATTGCAATTGATATGAACAAGCTCTCAAAGAAAAAACGGTTACTCACCTTCTCGTAACTGTTCTTCAAGATGTGTTGCTCATATCCATTCCAAACCCACCCACCTTCCCCTCTGTTGGAGTATCCAGCAAGAAGGAACTGGAGAGGTGGCGGGTTGGCAGGGCCCTATATGCGGCACCATGAAGGCACCGACCCGATGGGTGCAGCTAGGGGAAAAACCTTCCAGTGAACTGTGCACGCGGTGCGCAGACACCTATATTGGATATGAGCAACACATCTCGAAGAACAACAGTTACGAGAAGGTGAGTGACCAGGTTTTTCTTTTTTTTAGCAGATATTAGGAACCTTAGTCACTCTGGTCTCTTTCAGTAGTAGTTGGTGTGTAACATGGAAAAAAAGCACAACCTCTGATGGGAATTCTGAGACCAAAGTTAGAATGGGTAATCACTGTCAACTTTTATAACTCATGGAATAAGAATAAATTTTCTGTGTAGGAGGATAGCAGATTCTAGTATCCTGCATAGGGATGCAGCGCTACTCTGAGCCATCTTGTATTGGGTCCTGTGTAATTCCTGCAGTGTTATGCTAGGAAATAGGTCTCCTACAGTCAAGAGGGTTTGTACTGGAGCATTTTTCTGGATAAGGGGAACGAGGGATTGGAAAGAGAAGTCCTTCAGAGAGAATCATAGAAACAATTAAGCTTGGGGAGGAAGCTTAGGCTGAGTTGTAATGTTTAAGTTACCAATAAATGCCAGGAAGGGGTAACTTTGGACTAAAAATGAGCATATAGTCTGTTCAGAATTGGATGAGAATTGCATGTGTTTTATATGGGGGTGTGAACTGTGGGCGTTCGCCACTGCAAATGGCAGATGCATGCCTACTAAAGTGGAATGAAAAGCCGATTCAACCGCCTTTTAAACCCTTCAGATGCTGATGGGGTTTGTTGAATATACAGTTATTTTCCAGGGGACATGGGAGGAGTGGTAGATACGCTGGAGGGGAGGGATAGGATACAGAAAGACCTAGACAAATTGGAGGATTGGGCCAAAAGAAATCTGATGAGGTTCAATAAGGATAAGTGCAGGGTCCTGCACTTAGGACGGAAGAACCCAATGCACAGCTACAGACTAGGGACCGAATGGCTAGGCAGCAGTTCTGCGGAAAAGGACCTAGGGGTGACAGTGGACGAGAAGCTGGATATGAGTCAGCAGTGTGCCCTTGTTGCCAAGAAGGCCAATGGCATTTTGGGATGTATAAGTAGGGGCATAGCGAGCAGATTGAGGGACGTGATCGTTCCCCTCTATTCGACATTGGTGAGGCCTCATCTGGAGTACTGTGTCCAGTTTTGGGCCCCACACTACAAGAAGGATGTGGATAAATTGGAGAGAGTCCAGCGAAGGGCAACAAAAATGATTAGGGGACTGGAACACATGAGTTATGAGGAGAGGCTGAGGGAGCTGGGATTGTTTAGCCTGCAGAAGAGAAGAATGAGGGGGGATTTGATAGCTGCTTTCAACTACCTGAAAGGGGGTTCCAAAGAGGATGGCTCTAGACTGTTCTCAATGGTAGCAGATGACAGAACGAGGAGTAATGGTCTCAAGTTGCAGTGGGGGAGGTTTAGATTGGATATTAGGAAAAACTTTTTCACTAAGAGGGTGGTGAAACACTGGAATACGTTACCTAGGGAGGTGGTAGAATCTCCTTCCTTAGAGGTTTTTAAGGTCAGGCTTGACAAAGCCCTGGCTGGGATGATTTAACTGGGAATTGGCCCTGCTTTGAGCAGGGGGTTGGACTAGATGACCTTCTGGGGTCCCTTCCAACCCTGATATTCTATGATTCTATGTAGACATTTGCTTGATTTCTTCTGCTGTTCTCCTCCTGTTTCTGCATTTAACCTGACCTGGAGGAGTTAAGGACAATACTACAATAAAGCAAAAAATGTATAGCTTGTTGCGTAGTGTGAAATAGCACAGAAAGGCTCAGGGTAATCTCAGTGGATGAAACAGAGCTCCCTGCTGTAGAGTGAGGTTTTCTCTGTTTTGATTTCTTAAGCAATGACTCCTACAGTAACTTCTAGTATGTAGCTATGAACAGTGTTGAGCAGTAGATACATTAATTTGCGACAATCCCCGCTCATAGGTTTTCAAAGCATTAAGTACCAGAAGAGGTAGTTGCAGCTGGTGCATATTTCTGTAGGTTGGAAAGGGATGCATTAAATAAATATCATTTTTATTGATAAAGATCTAATGCGCCTTTCCCTCTGTTTAGTTTCATGGATCTCATAATTTTGTGTGTGGCATTCACTTTGTTTGATTTGGTTAAATTAATCTCCTTCCTTCCTTGCACTTAACATTAATTCATGTTTGTAAAGCATTTAGGGCATGTAAAGCACTATGGAAGTGCTAAGTTGTTTTTGTTTGTTATTTTTATTGATATTTATTCTTCTTACCCCTTCTCCTTAGAGCAGTCTCTCACTTTTGTCATGTCAAACACTCCCTCTTCATTCAAATTCCTCCTTACAATACACACCTTTCTTAAGTCTTTCAGCATTAACCCACTGAAGAGAGAAATCTAAAATAATTCTTAAAACAAAAATTAATTTAGATTATCTCTTCATGTGGTCCACTGTCAGTGCAATCCTATTTTGTCCTCTCTGTATTCTACAGTTTTGAGCAAACTGATTAATGCCCACTTGAAAAATAATACTGCCAGCTGATATCTGATGAAGGGAAAACTGAAACAATTTACTAAGACAGACCAAAAAGAGCTGGGGGAGTTCATGTGGAGTTTCTCCATCCATGAAATGTAATGTGCTTATACCTAGTATTGAGCCAAGGACTATGCTGAGGTGCTCTCCTTGGGGTGGGATGTTAACCCCATCTAGATGGGAGTTAAATATTCATTGCCCTTTGCTAGATGAGTTGATATCTCTTGGCAGGTGTCATGGTCACCATTTATCTTCTCAGTAAAATAGGTGTAATGTCTTCAGGCTGCATGTGAGCTATTGCTATATGTGTAATGGCTGCTTTGCTTGCCTCCAGTCACTATACTGCTTATCACTTATCACTCTGTCAAGTGCTTCAGGACACTTAGAATAAGAGAGACTGGTATAAAACCAAATTCTGTGCTGTAAGAAATCATTGTCCTTTCTGAAGTAACTCCTCCTTTCCCATCACTAGATAGGTTGATTTCCTCTGATCTGTTTTAAGAATCTGGACATTCTTGATTTGACTTCAGTAAAATAATTTTTGTGCATTTCTTATTCTATTGAACTTCCCACCACCCGAATTACCATTCTGAAATCAAAAGCATTGTAGACAGATAAGTTTTCTCTAGTACAGAGAAGTACTGTGAGAGGTTTGTCTATCAAGCCAATGGAGCAACACAGTAGAATGCCAAATTCATCAAGTGGATGGTTTGATCCGCGAACAGACGAAAAATAATCCCCCAGTGTAGCTTCCTGTAATAGGTTGATAAGGTTCTCTCTCTTCCTCCAGACTGTTTCCCCAGTTGCTTAGTCTGTCTGAAGAGCTTGCATGAACATGCCTGGTTAGGCAGGGGTGATTCCAAGAGACTCTTGTCATGCTTGCTTCACTGATGTGACACGAGAAGTCCTTAAAGCCACAGCATAGCCATCCTTCAAACCTTTGGGGATTTAGCAAAGGGGAGTTACTGTACCTTTTTATGAGTTAAGTTAAACTACTTTTCTTAATGGCAGACCCAATGTTATAGAGGGGAGAGAACCTTCTGAACTCTGTGGAGTAGCCATCTGAAACAAGTTCTGACCTCTCCCTCCTATGCTGCCTTCCACTAGTAGAACTATTTACTTCATATGCCATTTTTTTGAAAAAAATACTTTTCCTGTTTTCTTCTCCAGTTACCTGCCTCCCACATCCCTCCTTTGGCCTGCATATGTCTTGGCAGGGTCTAGAAATGTTCAGCTGGAGGTGCTTTTATTGGTGTTTTCCGTGCAGTGGCTATGTCTTCTGTGAAATGCGACTGTGCATTTCTATTGGCTAGACTTACAAGCTGGCTTTCAGTGCTCTATGCTTGATTCACCCATTAATCGCTGTTTCACTAAAAGCCTGTAAAGTTTAGTAGTTAATATACCTCAGTGCACCTGCTTTCAAAGACCAGAGAAATTGAGTGGTAATTTGATGAACTCAAAAAACATTTATATTAGGGTAAATAAAATGCTAGATGTCAGCACTGCCTGTCTGCCTTCGCTTCAGTGTGTATGTTCACCTTAAGTACTGTTGACTGATGTACGGTGCCTGACATCAGTTTACAAGGAGCTTCTATGCAAACAGCAACTAACTGTCTGCTTCCTTTTCAGTCTTCATGATTAGTTTAGAGATGCATTTGCAGCCTGTGTGCTGAATGGGGAGCTACCTGAGCCTCATGATGATTTTGTTTTTCTGGTGTGTTTAAGGTTCCTTTGTACAGGAAAAGAATGATGCTTATGGGTTGCTTCATCTTGGAATAATCCATCTTTAGACTTGCTTATGAAATAAATGTGGCAGTGTGTGGTTTTGAACTTGGTGCCTTAACACTGAGTTTAGCAGCTGAATATAGATAATAATCTGGTATTCGGTCCCATCAGTGGAAGTACATGAAGACTTTTTACAGGTAGAAATGATGTAGGACGTAATCTTGTCTCTCTTTGTTAGCATACAATTGTTCTCTACAGAAGATGAGTGTTTTGTTCAGTCCAGTCCACTTATCCGCTTGTTCCACTGTCTAATAAAGCTCACTGTGGACACTTCTTTTTAATATCTAGTTTTTCCTTTATTTTCCTTTATTTCATCCCATTATTTCCTTATTCTAAGCCTTTGGAGTCCTTATTCTTCCTAAGTGGCTATGCCCTTCTTGTACTTACAGGCAGTATTTTTCTTGGTGCTGTACAACCATACCAGAGTAAGTCTATACAGTACCATGTACACTGTCCCAGTACAATAAACAGCAGTCCTACCTTTTGCATCCAAATAATTGTTTAGCCAGGCGGTATGTAGTTAGTTCTTGTATGTAATTACAGTTAGCTGCAGTATTGGTTATGTTATTAATCTGGAGAGTGAGAAAGGGAAAACAATTACTTCATTAGTTGATAGGAAAAAAATGTTCTGACTGAAATATGTTCTGTAACTTAGGATGAGAAAGTCAAAGGAGTCTCAGGCACTTTGAGGGGATTTGGGCACCTAAGTCTCTTACGCTTCTCTTTGACTATCCAAGTTTTAGGTCTCAATCCTGCAAGTTGTTCCATGTAGGCAGAGCCCTGCACCTGTGCAGGATCAACTCATATGAAGTTCCTTGCAGAAGCAGGGGCGTAATGACCAAATTGTCTCAAAGATTGACTTGGAATAGGAAAGAATAAGGATGATGAATGTGATCAGAAAGGCTTTACAGTTAATATCAATAACTTGTCCTTCACTAGTGTCGTCTTTCCAGGGATTCCAAGATCCCATGGTTTCCAAACAATGAAGAATTTTAGCCTCTGAATGTCCATGTGAGGTGACCAGTCAATAGTATTATGTTCAATTCATAGAGGAGCTTGAAAAGTGACTTGCCTAAGGTCACACGGTGAGTTTGTGACAGAGTTAGCGATAGAACACAGAAATTCTGGCTCACAGTCTAGTACCTCTCCTTACTTGTATTCACCTTTATGGTACAGTCATTGTTCTCCTCTCACCTCTTGCAGGGGCTCTTAACCTGGCTGTGGAAAAACTGCTCCCGGCTGAAATGTGCAAAGGCGGCCTCAGTTCTGTGGATATTTTTTTTAAACAACAATTATTTTACTTGCTTGGGTTTAAGCCTTGAACTTTTTTAAGCACAAAGTTTATTTTAAAATTCTGTTCTGTACTTGTCTTGATTTTTGAGGAAGAAATGATGCGGACAGTGATTAGTTCATAACATGGTCCAGCTGCATGAAGTATCTCAGTTTCCCCACTAAATTAGAAACAGTCCAGATACTGAACTTATTGTGTACCTACTCCTCGTGAGATGTAGTCACAGTATGTGTGTGTGTTTCTAATAGGAATAGTTTTCTGTGGGTGTTTAAATATATGCTTCATGACAGCCCAGGGCCACTTCTTTGAAGGCTTTCCCCATCAGCC
Source organism: Lepidochelys olivacea (assembly GCF_965140295.1). Lineage (NCBI taxonomy): Eukaryota > Metazoa > Chordata > Testudines > Cheloniidae > Lepidochelys > Lepidochelys olivacea. The sequence goes on along the minus strand of NC_140417.1, from coordinate 22,867,696 downwards.
AGGCATTTTAAACAAATGTATGAATAACGGAGCTATTCCAATTTCTTGGGCATATAATACACATACCCAAGAGACAGAACAACTTGTAAATAATGTGCTTTAATGTCCTCCTTAAATATACGTATACCTTAGAGCCTGTTATGAGCTCTTGGACTCCAGCAAATAGTATTTGTTTCATCTGTCACAAAATCCTCTGTCACCGGGGCTGGTCTTTAGCACTTTTTTTTTTTTTTTTTTTTTTTTGCCAAGTCTGCAAAACATTTTGCAACATGTCTCCTACCCCCAAGAAATGACTGCAGTCCCACTCTCTCCCTTAACCCCTCTCTATCCCCCAAAATTGAGTTGCTCATTATGAACTTACCACATTCAGCATTAATGAATTGAAGTCTCCCTATTTAGTTATAAAAATAGTAACTGCTTTTCCCAAAAAATTGGGAATGGCCCTGTAAGATTCACAGAAAACAGTGTGTTATCCTATTCTTTGTAGTCCCCAGCAGACAGGCCATTAGCCACTTGAGATGGTGAAATTGACAAGAGGCTGGGGTGTGAACACCTACACAAATCAGGGACCATGCTCAGGTCTGTTGTACAATTATAATGCCACGTTTCCCTCCAGGAAGATTCCGAATGAGGACTTTCCCTTCTCATGGCCCCCACCCCTCTGTAAGCCAATTTTCACCCTTTCATAGTAAGACCCATGAGACCTGAGACCATGGGAGCTGCTGCAAAAGTTAGTGTAGTGCAGTTACAGGCCTAGGCGGAGGGCCAGCAACATGGGGAGGACTGGATTGTGGCAAGCTTTTGGAGGTGGAAAGGAAACAGAGGTGTAAGAGGGGAGAAAGGGCAATATGAAGGTGAGAGCCAAGAAGGGAGGAGTGAGGAGACAGAGAAAAGAAAAAAGAAGGAAAAAGCATAAATAATAAGAAGAGGGAATGAGCAGCCTTTTCTCTATTGTACCTCTTCCTTCTTTGTCCGCCACCCTACAGCTGTATGTGTGTGGTGTTTTTTTCCTCCAGGAACCCAAAGTCTAGCACTGGGTAGTCTGAGGGGACTATGAATAACTGGTGATCTTTAGGGAAGCTTTCCTCCTAGCTATTATATTTTTAAGTGTCTTCATGAAGAAAGAGGGTTAGAAACTTAATTTTTTTTTATTGATAAAAGCTGAGATTCTACATCTACAATTTTGTGCCCTCTGGTTACAGAAGATGGGTTGCCATGGGCTTGCAGGTCTTGGTCTACTAGCAACTCTTGGTTTTCTCCCTTCTTGATTGTTCCAGAAGGTGTATTATGCTGCATCAAGCAATACCAAGAAATTGCCTGATGAGCCTGGGGCATGTAACAAATTTTGAGCAGGCCTGTGTGTGGGTTTTTCTAAAAAAGGTGGAAAATGTCTGTCAGAGTGACCACAAAGGAAATTGAGTCCTTTTTTTTTCTCTTTCAGTATGTGCATTTTTCATTTGGACATGTTAAAAATGTTATGCTCTATGCCCAACTGGACATGTAAATGTCTTGGGGAGCTTTCAACTGCTCTCTGGAGTCAGTCGACTGGGATCTCAATTTTCCAAATACAATTGTGTGTGCACAACAAAATTGCCTTTCATGTGATTTCATGGGCAGTACTTAGTAGTGAGAATGGGTTATGGAGTCTTTCACCTCTAGGTCATTCATTCAATTACAGCTTGGTTTAGCTGTGGACACCATTTGCTGTCTATGCAGCGGTTTGGGTGGCAGTGAAACGGTGAGTCTTGGTCTTGTTAGAATATAAGTATTCATATTGCCAAAAAATTTGTATCCCAATTGACAGTCTCAGAAGATGGGGAAGAAGTGACCTGGCCATGCATACAGAGGTTGCCTCTCCGGGTCAGAGACCAGGCATGCAGGGCAGGGTGGAGAAGTTTGCATTTTGGTTTATCCATTTGTTCTCTGGATCAAGAATTTCATTTTCCAGGGGGTCTCAGTATGCATGATGGGAGGTTTCTACAACTGTAGACAAAAATATTTTTTACCTGCAATAGCATTCCTGTTTTTTTTTTTTTCATTTTTTGTCCCCCATGATTTATTTCCGGACTCTATGGCCCCAACTCAGCTGCGGTGAAGGAGAGATTTCGTTGTCAAATAAGGATACATCTTTAACCTGTACTAAAGTCACTTAAAAAAATAAAACTTTTCCTTTCTGTATGTTTTGTTAGCTACAACCACAAAGTCCCAGCTGTAATTTAAGTGTAAGTATCTAGAATTGCTTTAGGAGGTTTACATGTGGTGGTTCCTCATTTAGCTGGTGGACCAAGTTCCTTCTTTGTATGAAATACCCTTTGCTGTGGGAGGAGGAGACCTTTTGGTGTATAGAGATTGAATTCTGAATGTGGACGTGTTTACATTAAATTGGTTGTTTTGACTCTGGTAAGTACATGTGTTCCTACTTCATTCATTTGTGCTCCCAGGATGCCCTTGGAAACTTGACTTTTCATCTCAACAGCAATTTCCTGGTTTAAATATTGTTTTGAAAAATAGATAATAAACTATTTATTGTGAGCTGTGAGGAAGGAAACCCTTTTTCCTAGTTGATCCTGCAATGAGACCATAATTTTTAAATTGTGGTGACCTAACAGCATTCAAGGCCACATCTGATGTCATATATGAGGATTGTAATAATAATCTAGTCAGACGGAAATGTCTCAGCCAGAGTGCAGGGATGTAGATTTCTTCCTCAGTTATGCAGTTCCCTGCACTCTGCTGTGATTGTCTGATTTGCCTAATCATGGTTACGTCTCAGTAACTCTACTGTGAATATGCATCTATTTCTAATCTCATTGGCTGTTGTTATCCCTCCTCTCTGATTGGGTCATGTATTTATCATTTTCAAGCTCTTTACCAGCAACAAAGAAGTCTCCTCGATGTTTCATTCTCTTCAGAGGAATCAGGAAAGCTCCAAAAATTACGTGAAGGAGAAGAAGAATATACTTAAAAGCAAAGAGAATGTGGCTGTCGAACTGTGGAAAAGGAAATGGTTTAAAAAATATTATTTGACTTCTTTCTCCTCCTCCTTACCATCTTTCTTCCCGTCACATGCTTTACCTGCCATTTCCCTGCAGGCCAGCAGGACTCCCTCCTCCAGAATAACCACCATTTATTTATTTATTTACTTACCACTGGAAGAATCTTAGCCCATTTTGAAACACAATATTTAAAAGCCAAAAAAAGGAGCACAGAATAACTGGTTTATGGGGGGTTCCAACAATTGTCAATACGGGGTGCTCCCATTTGGCCTAGCAACTGCACCCAGTGTCTTCACCAAAGTGTTTCCAGTAGTAGTAGAGCAGTTCAGGCAAACCATTGTCGCCCTTCTTCCTGGATTTAGATGATTGGCTTCTCTTTGGCAGGACAAACCAGGAAGACCTCATATCAACCTCATTACTGCTTCAGCATCTGTCATCCGTAAGAGTCTATGCTCAAATAAATTTGTTAGTCTCTGAGGTGCCACAAGTACTCCTTTTCTTTTTGTGAACATGGAGAAATCTATGCTAATCCTGATGCAGATTAAAGAATTTATAGGAGCAACCTTAGGCCATGTCTACACTACAGAGTTAAATTGACTTAAGCTACGTCAGTGATCGTAAACTGCTGTAATTACATTGCTTGTGCATGTTCACACAACGCTCTTTGTGTCAGCAGAGCACGTCCACGGTTGGTGCTCTAGCACCGACAGAGCAGTGGACCATGGGTAGCTATCTCACTGTGCCAATTGCCACCTTCTCCCACTGAGAGTTAGAATCATAGAATATCAGGGTTAGAAGGGACCTCAAGACATCATCTAGTCCAACCCCCTGCTCAAAGCAGGACCAATCCCCAGTTTTTGCCCCAGATCCCTAAATGGCCCCCTCAAGGATTGAACTCACAACCCTGGGTTTAGCAGGCCAATGCTCAAACCACATATAATTATTATAACCATCTGGGAATGGATAGCAGTGCATCCTTGGGGGGTGGGATCACTTCCCCATGATGCAGTTTTCTCTGTTCCATAATTCCAAGGGCTTCTGATTGCGTTTCGCACCATTTTTCAACTGCCCCTGTAAACTTTGTGCCCACCATCTCTGCCTAACAGCCTGGATCCTGCACTGCTCACCATTCTTGTGATAAGTGCTATCAACACAACACAGCTGATCCTGTAGTATTTCGTGAGCTGTGGATCTGAACAAGAATCCGTGGTGTCTGCCCTGCTGTGTGCCATGGAAAGAAACAATTCAAGATTGGTGTTTGCATTCACGGAGTAGCTGCATACAGTAGATCGTTGCTATTGGGCTCAGGAAAAAAGCACCGAGTGGTGGGATCGGTTGTGATGCAGGTATGGGATGATGATGAGCAGTGGCTTCAGAACTTTCATATGCACAAAGCCACCTTCCTTGAATTCCGTGTGGAGCTCGCCCCAGCCCTGTGTCACAAAGACACCAAAATGAGAACTGCCCTAATGATAGAAAAGTGTGTGCTGATCACTGGCAACTCCAAACTGCTACCGGTCAGTCGTGAATCATCTTGCAGTTGGGAAGCCCACCATAAGGGTTGTGTGATGCAAATGTGCAGGGCTGTTAATCGCCTCCTGCTATGAAGGACTGTGACTCTGGGCAATGTGCAGGAAATAGCAGATGGCTTTGCGGCAGTGGCATTCACTAAACTGTGGCAGGGCGATAGATGGCACACACGTTGTAATTTTGGCCCCAAACCATCTTGTGATGGAGTACATGAACATAAAGGGCTTTGTCTCTATGGGATTGCATGCACTGGTGGATCACCAGTGTCATTTCACTGACATCAACACAGGGTGGTTAGGGAAGGTGCATGACGCACGCATCTTCAGGAACACTGGCCTGTATATAAAGCTTCATGCAGGGACTTTCTTTCCAGACCAGAAGATTCCAACAGGGGCTGTGGAAATGCCCATAGTGATCCTGGGAGACCCAGCTCCTACTCCTTATTCCCATGGCTCATGAAGCCATACACAAGAAACCTTGACAGCAGCAAGGAGTGCTTCAACAACAGAATCAGCAGGTGCAGAATGACTGTAGAATGTGCTTTTGTCAGTCTAAAGGGTCGCTGGCACTGCTTTTTTGGCAGGTTATACCTCAATGAGGAAAATATTCCTGTGGTCATAACAGCCTTCTGTGTTCTGCATAACATTTATGAAGCCAAGGAGGAAAAGCTTCTCCAGAGGTGGAGGACAGAGGTGGGTCGCCTGGCAGCTGATTTTGAGCAGCCAGACACCGGGGCTATAACAGGGCCTCAATGGGGGCTATTCAAATTTGGGAGGCTTTGAAGCAGCGTTTTGACAATGAGTCCCAGTAATGTCTTTCTGTAATGAATTGCGCCACATTGAATGACTCCTGTAATGATTCCTGCCTGAGCGTTAATTTAGTCTGCAAATGTGCCAGTTGCCACTGTGTGTGAATTTCTGTGGCAACCACACTGTGTAGGTCACAAATAAAGAATTACTGTCTCCTGTAAGACTAAATTTTTATTAAACAGCAATACACAGATTAACATTTCTTACAAGGGACATGACAGTGAGCAGCACTCTCTGAAGTGAGGATCTCACAGCTGTGTAAGTCCAGCTGTCATTATGGAAAATGTCCCTGCGGTAGAGTACAAGGGTTACTGTGACAGGCCAGGAACGTGAGGGGAATGTGTGTCAGAAGTTTTGGGAGGGCAGTTCTGTATGGGCTACAGGGGGAGTCGAGCACACGTGTTCCCCCTGCAGTGCAATCAGGGACCTCAGCATCTCTGTTTGGTTCTACATGAAAGTTATCTGCTCCTGGCCCTGTATCATCTGCTGGCTATTCATTTCTAGTATTTCGATTGTGTCTCTCCATGCTCGCTATTGGCCTGATCTGATGATTGCAGCACTTTATGAAATATGTCCTCCTTATTCCTCCTCGTTCACTACTTTATCTGATGGAGGCATTCTGCTGGTGTGGAGCTGGCCCTCAAGGGCACATCTGCAAAAGCAAAAGAAACAATACACAGTCAATATTGTGTGTGCCCTCAATCTTGAATCATAAAAGTTACGTACACCTCTTCCTCACTTTCTCATGGCAAGCACGCAGCACAGCCAGCACTAAACATGGTGAGTTCATCGGCGGGAGGAGGGGAGTGCAAGACCGGACAAAGGGTCTGGGTGAGTTCAGAAGGGGATCAGTACAAGCATCTAGGTATGCTATTCTGAATACTGGCACCATTTTCCACAGATAGGGGTGATCATAGCTGATATCTCACCACTGAGGGTAACCGAAGATGCAAGGATGCATCTCCTGCGTGCGTGTGACTTCAGACCAGGTCTGTATGCTGCTTGCCTGTGTGCTGCTTTGGTTCCTCCAGAAGTAATTGCCGATTGGTGCGGCAAAGTTTCCTTCAACGGGCGAAAGACACAAAGCAGCTCTGCCAAGGAAGCTTTGGCAGAGGATTGCAGAGTATCTGCAGCAAAGTTTCCTAGAGATCTCTGGAGGATTCCCAGGAGATGTGTGTGCTTAACAAACTTCTCTATGGGGCCCCCCACTGTGTAACTGCATAGGGAAATGCAAAGCAGATGCAAACAGCACCTGGTGGTGTTAATTTCATCCCTTCTCCCACGTGCACCACATAACAAAATAAAGGACACCTCTAGCTCATGTAACCGTGCACTATCAAAGCAAAATGAGAACTTACCGGAGCTCTCCTCTCCAGCTTCAGGGACGCCAGAGGTGGAACTGGCTAAACCACTCTGGAGTCAAAAAGAGGTCCTGGCTGCCACGCCACCAGACGAATCTGTTGCCTGTCTCACCTCGTCCTCCAGCTCAACCTCCTCATCCACCGCTTCGTCCTTGGGGTTGACTCGGCTGCCTCCAGTACCCTCGAAGTATCTGCGGGGTTTTTGGTGGTGGACGTGGGGTTGCTGCCGGGGATGGTGTGCAGCCCCTTGTAGAAGTGGCATGTTTTTGGCATTACACCAGACAGATGGTTGGCCCCCCTTGCCTTCTGGTACACCTGCCTCAGCTCCTTGATCTTAGCATGGCACTGCTTTGTCCCTTTTGTGCCCTTTCTTATCCATGCCACGAGCAGTCTGCTTGTCGGCGTCAAAGTTCCTGTGGCTGGATCGGAGCTGCGACTGCACAGCTTCCTCTCCCCACAGTCCCTACAGATCCAGCAACTCTGATGTACTGCAGGTGGGAGCGCGTTTGCTGCAGAAAGCTGGGAAGAAGTGATGTGAGGTGTCCACCCTGCGCAAACAGGAAGCGGAATTTCAAAAATTCCTGGGGCTTTAAAGCAGGAGGGGCATGTGCCCGTGTACCTGGCTGTAGGGCAGCAGAGTAGAAACTGCTTACAGGAGCAGTCATGATGGGCATTGTGGGACACCGCCTGGAGGCCACTTAAGGTGACATAAGCAAGCTCACTGTCTACACCAGTGGTTTTCAAACTTTTTTTCTGGCGACCCAGTTGAAGAAAATTGTTGATGCCTGCAACCCAACGGAGCTGGGGATGAGAGACGTGGGAGGGGGCTCAAGGCTGGGGCAGAGGGTTAGAGTGTGGGGGTGAGGACGGGAATCAGGGGTTCAGGGTGTGGGAGGGTGCTCAGGGCTCTGGGGAGGGGTTTGGGGCTCTGGGTTTGGGCAGGGGACTCAGGTCTGGGGCATGGGGTTGGGGCTCCGGCTTTGGGAGGGCACATGGGGTTGGGGGGACACTCAGGGCTGGGGCAGGGGATTGGGGCTCCAGGGTTGGGAGGACTTACCTTCGGCAGCTCTTGGTCAATGGCGCAGCTGGGGTGCAGAGGCAGGCTTTCTGTCTGTCATGGCACCGTGGACCGTGCTGTACCCTGGAAACAGCCAGCAGCAGTTCCGACTCCTAGGTGGAGGCGTGCAGGCAATGCCCCCCCCCAGCTCCCATTGGCCAATTCCCAGCCAGTGGGAGTGCAGAGCCATTGCTTGGGGTCAGGGCAATGCACGGAGCCCCATGGCCCCCACAAATGGTCCAGGCAATTCTAGTTTCCAGGCTGCCTACGAATGTCATCCTGCCCGCCAATCAATGTCCGGTTCTTTGCAACTCTCTTGACCCAGGTGAATGGCAGAGTCCAGCATCCCAATCCCAAAGCACATGATCTCACAGCTTGATATTTTGATAAGTGTCAACCCTAGAACCATCCTGCTCTGAATTTGTGCAAACTATTCTTAATAGCCAAAAGCATTCTGCCAGGAAATGCTATTTGGCCAAGTGGAAATGTTTTTTCTACCTGGGCCCAGCAAAAATAATCTCTTTCCAGAGATCATGGATATTTCCACTATTCTACAGCGTCTCCTTATGCTTAAGACATCAGGTCTTTTTCTTCAGTTCACTGAAGTTTTACCTGGCAGCAGTCAGTGCATGTCCCCCACCGTTGGATGGTTACTTAACCTTTACCCACTCAGTAACAACCAGATTCTTGAAAGGCCTGATCAGAACCTTTCTGCCAGTAAAGAAACCAACCCCTCACTGGGACCTATATTTAGTTCTCGCGCCACTCACTAAATCACCCTTTGAACTGCTAACTACATATTCTGTGCTTTACCTGTTCAATGAAGGTTGCATTCCTCCTTGCCAACACATTGGCCAGGATGGTAGGTATATGATCCACCATAAACAATATTGCATAAGGACAAAGTCTCACTACAGCTATGCCAATAATTCACTCCTAAGTTAATTTCAGACTTTCACATAAACAAGTCAATTCACTTTTTTCTGCGTCTCTTTTTTCCTGAAGCCCCACCTCTCAGGCATGGAGAGGAGACTTCATTCCCTCAACATTCAGTGAGCATTGACATTTTGTCTGCAGAGAACAAAACTGATCAGAAAGTTACCTAGACCGTTTGTTGCTGTAGCAGAATGAATTCTAGGTCAAGCTGTATACTCCCAGAAAGTCTAAGTGGATCTCTGGTAGTATCTTGCTCGACCAGTTGGCACAAGTCCCTGCCCCACACAAAGTAAGGGCTCACTTTACAAGGGCACAATGCGTCTCAGTGGCATCACTTCAACAGGTGGTACTCCTTGACATTTTCAGGGCAGCTATGTGGAGTTCCATCTGCATGTTTACAAGACATTATGCCTTGGCCTAAGATTCCTATGCTGATGCCTCCTTTGGGGCAGTTGTTCTACAAGCAGCTGTACCACATGCATCCTCCAATCCTCCTCCTTTTTGAGCACTGCTTTTCAGTCACCCACAGTGGAATACACTGAGGGACAAGCACAAGAGAAGAAGGGAAACTTGTTGTAACCGAAATTCTCCGAGAGGCATGGTCCCTATGTGTGTTCCACTACGTACTTCCTTCCCATCTGCTTTGGATTATGACTGGATTCACAGTAGAGAAGGAACTGGAGTAGGCGGTCAGTCTGAACCACCCTTTACAACCTCAGTACGGAGCACAAGGAGAGCAGGGCTGCAGGTTCAGATCAACGGACACTGATTGCTAGAATTCTCCAGCCCCAGGCCTATGGAGCGCATGCGTATCCACAGTGGAATGCACGTAGCAACCACGCATCTCCAACTCCAGTTACAACACAGTAAATCGCTTCCTTTTCCTTGGTGTAACCACTAGACCACTCCTTTTCTGCAGCTCCAGGCTCTGAATATGAGTGAGCAAGCATTCAAAATACAAACATATTCAGAAATAGGGGAGGGAGGAAAAAACTGTGGTGGCAAATTAAATTGCTGCTTGTATAATTTTTTTTTTCTCTCCCAAGTTCGCTCTTAGAGTGGAAATGTGTCTCATAAATATATAAATGCAAAGATGAGAATTGCTGCCAAAACCTGTCAAGTTTCTGGAACTTTCTGCCCTTGATTATTCACATTATAAACCTCCCTTCTCTTTTCTCCCCGCCCCCTACTCCCCCCCCCAGTACAGTGCTCTGAACATATACACCCACCACTCAGTCAGATCTGTGTGCGTGGTTCATCTTCTGTGCCTTTGATGTGCTCCGTAACGCAGGCAGAGAGAGGTCTGAACGTCTTTCGAAAAACCTGACAGTTTTTGTGTGACAATCTGTCCACAAATCCACAGGCTCCCTGTCAACCAAGGAATATCAGAGGTTTTGGGAACAGCACTTACAGCGTTGCCCATGTGCTCAGGCCAAAGTACAACAGGCTTCATATGTAACCTTAGATGCTCTGTATTTTCCTTAATCATTTTGGGGACATCTCATCATTGCTTGTTGGCTGGTTCTCAGCCCTGCACATGTCAGGGTTATTTCGCAAAGCTTGATTTATTGGGAACTGCATGCAGAGTAATTTGCAGTTGGAGGGGAAAAACCTGAAGGGGAAAAAAAGGGAAAATTGTAGGCCAGACTGTTCTGTTCTTCTCCCCCCCCCCCACCCCCCCAAAAAAACAAACCGAACCAAAACAAAAACAACAGGTAATTTGGTAATTTTATTTTTTTCCGTGGGGTTTTCTGTGCCCATGTTGATGCACTGACATGACCCACCTTCTTCTGTTCTCCTTCCCCTCTGCATGTACCTCCTGTCCGTAAGGCCCCCCTGCCCTCCATCCTGGGCACTGGATACCTCTTGGAACCCAGTCAGCTGAATTCATTGACTACCTGTTGTGCAAAAGTTTAGGACTGAGAATGTAATCCAGGTCTCTTGTATGGAGGGGCAAAGGTTGCTTACTAGGCCAGCCTCCTGCAGTTCCTAAATAAGATTTAGTGTGGCAGGGGCATTGTTGGTGAGAAACCCCAGACTTTTAGCCACAACAGTCTTGGTGGGAGGAGGGGGCTTTGGTGTTCAGAAACCCGTGGTGGAGGCTTCTGCAAATACTAGCCTTTGGACAGTCCTTAGTCTCTTAAACAAATCAAATATCCCTCTAATGCAGAGGAGGTTGGCAGTGGAATGTATTTAGTAATATCCCCCTTTTAATATACAGTAGTTACCTGAAGACTGTTAAGTTTATTGATGAAGTGTTGGTCATTATCTTGATTGAAGCTTTTGGTTATGCAGAGTATTCCCCCTGCCCTCCTCACAAGCCACTTGCTCCTTACCCCACTCTTAGGCCACGTCTACACTACCCGCCGGATTGGCGGGTAGTGATCGATCTATCGGGGATCGATTTTCGCATCTAGTGTAGATCCCCGATCGCTCTGCCCTCGACTCTGGAACTCCACTATGGCGAGAGGCGGAAGCGGAGTCGACGGGGGAGCAGCAGCTGTTGATCCCGCGCCGTGAGGACACCAAGTAAGTGATTCTAAGTCAATCTAAGGTACGTCGACTTCAGCTACTCTATTCTCGTAGCTGAAGTTGCCTATCTTATATCGATTTCCACCCCCCCAATGTAGACCAGGCCTTAATATAGTTACTGTGTGCTTGTTAGAGTTGTAAGAAGCAATCTGCCCTGAGACCTTTCTGCTTTTGTAACCGTGATCTGTTGATAGGATCCATGTGTTGCTGTGTGGCTGGCAGTGCTGCCATGCTGCCCAGGCAGAGGCATTGAGCAGGAACGGTCATGCCCTGAAGCCTTTTGAGTGCTGCTTTATCTGTGCTGTACAAACAGGTTGAGGAGTTCTGTAAAGCAGATGCTGAAAAACCTTGATGCTTAATCAATGCTGGTGAGGTCTGTTTACCTGCAGTTGTCAGGGTATAATTGATTACGGCATTTACTGTGAATTCCTTACCTAGGACTTCTGACTCCTATATTAGACTTTAAACTAGAAAGAAAGTGTGTGAGGGTATTCTTCCAAGGCATTTTAAATGTGATTCTGGGGCTTTTGCATTGCCCGATGCTGTCCTTGTCAGAGAGTCTTTGTTGCCTGCTGGCATTTTATGGCCTCTCTGTGAGGGTGATTTTGCTTTTCTGTGTTTAAAGCACCAATGACGTTTCACAGCAAACTTTGCAAGCTGTCTACTTTAACTCCCTCCTGCTTCTACGTAACATGATATATTTTCTACGTTTTGGTTCCCTTTGTTATTGCGAGGATTATTCATTCTTCGAGTTTTTGTTTGTCTACTGCTTGTCTTTCCGACCGGAAGCTATTGGTCTCATAACCACATGTGAGGATTGAGCTGCTGGAACACTGACTTCTAAAGAACTATAAGACCTGTTTCTATGAAGCGGGGGTGGGTGGACGGTGTGAGAAATAGAATTCAGGTTTTTTTTATATCAGTAGAAGTTTTTTAAACTCAGACTTTTGTTCATATTTTCAATGAGACATAATGGCTTTCTAAAGGAAGAGTTGCTGAATTTGGACTTCTGAGGGGCACATATTGAGACACTTGGCCCTGTGCACAAAACAGGATATGTGTTTACAAATAAAACTTTTAACTAGTGTTTTCTCTCTGGAGCCCTCTTGCTGAAGGCACCCTGGTTCCTGAATGTGACCCCAGCATTATCAAAGCCCAGTGTCAGACTGTAAATGTATTGTTAATCTGATACAATCCTGAGTACAGGATTGGGAACTAGGAAGTCCTGAGATCTAGTCTCGTTTCTGATGCATACCCTTCTGTGGTTTAGGGCAAGTCACATAGCCACTCACTGTCTCATTTTCATCACCTGCAAAATAGGGCTAGTCAGTCATCTCCCTCCCAGGGGGCATTGTGAGAGCTGATATTTGTAAAGCACTTTGGATATGAAAAGCTTTCTATATCTATTAAGTATTATCCTGCTTCTACCCATGGGTAGAGTTGCAGCAGATTTATTCAAACAGAAATATGCTCCTACCACTGACTAGTTTAATTTCCCCTTTGCTAGTATTGCAGATGTAGCTCTTCTTCATTCTGCAGTGAATCCTAATCTAGCATTTATGATCTCACAGCCTGTTGCCAAGGGAATGAATTGGCTGTCACAGATTCAGCACTCTGACTTCACTGCAGGCTCCAGTAGGAGTGGATGAGCCCACGCTTGAACAGCAAATACCAGAGCTTCATTTAGAAGCTGCCTTTCGATAGTAACCGCACTTCCCCCATTATTCCCTGTATTTTCCCCATGCTAAGTCTAGGAGAAAAGAAGCTCTCATAAAAGATGCCCTTCAGTTTAATCCATTACTCCCAGGAGCCACATGTAGCATTCTTTATATGTTCATTTTTCCATTTGCAAAGAATGCCTGTTGATTATCCTTCACGTACATTTACACGTAGCAACAGTGGAAAACATCAGCTATGTGTATTTGCTGGACCAATGTCAGCAAATAATAAACAGGAGTTCTGCAACACTCCCATCCTGAGACTTGAAGTAACCAGCCTTTACAATTTGTCCTGAAGATCCAAAACTCAGCTTTTTCAGACCAAAACACAAGTGTATATGGGAAGCAATACCAAAGGGTCAGCCACTGAGAAAAAGACTAATTCAAGGGACTATCTGCTTGCAGCTTCAGGATTTATGGGTGGGGAAAAACTCTCAAATCAGCAGGTTCCAATCTATGGGGGATGACTTATAGTTGAGAACCAACAACCTGAGTTACGCCTGAATATGAAAAATGAGGCTATTATAGTCTCTGGAGCACAGGTCCAATGTGCTCCTTCTAGGATACGTTGTTGAGCAAATCTGACTGCTGCAGTCTGCGCTAGCTGAAGTTTTTGGTTGACCTTCCTCTGTTGCTCCCATAAAAGCGGTAGCCTTCTGAGCAATCTCTAAACCAGAAGTTCTCAAACTTTTCTTTGTTGATGGACCCCTTTTTTCAAATGCAGTATTAATCATTGACCCCCAACTGAGAAACTGATTGACAAAACTGTGTGTACTTCATATAAATATGTACTGTTAGTAATGCTTTAAGAAAGAGAGTATAAGAGTACTTACAGATATTAGTCAGATGGGTGTTTCTGCTTCTGACTGCAGAGTCTATCTATCCTTGTGTGACGCAGAAGCAACACGGGGTGTGTGTGTGTGTGTGTGTGTGTGTGTTACATGGGGTCACGTGCACCCCCAGATTTCTGGCTTCCATTTGATCCTGCTCCCTGAAGTTCTGATGTAGCAGGGCAGAGAAGTGGTGTGTCTCCTTGGCTGGCTGTGCCTGCTCATGGAGTGAATGGCTGTGAGGCAACCCCTTCTGATGGCATGAAGAGATCTCTCTTCTGCAGTGATGCTGCAATTTTTGGTTGCACCCCTTCCAACCTAGACAGGTTGGGTGGCCAAATGAGGTTAGTCAGGAGCGGAGGTGGTGCTCTTTCCCTGAACTCACCCGGAATGCTGGCCTGAGCCACCTGGTGTCAGCCACCCTCTTGCCCACCAGAATGTTCCTCTGTACCCTCCTCATTTGAAAACCTCTGTCACTCCTCTCCAAGCCCCATGGCATTGTCTCCCCACCCCCAAACATTTCTCCACACCCCTAGATTGAAAACCTCTGGCACTCCATCTCCAAGCTCCACCATGCATGGCCGGCCTGAGCAACCTGGTGTCACCGCTCACCCACCCGAATGTTCCTATGTGTCCCCCTTGTTTGAAAACCTCTGGCGCACTCTCCCTGAGCCCCATGGCATTGTCTTCCCCTTCCCCAAACATTCCTCCACACCCCTAGTTTGAAAACCTCTCATGCTCCCTCCCCAAGCTCCGCTGCATGTTGCTGCCCCCCTCGAACATTTCTCTGCACCACCAGGGGATGCAAAGAAACATACAGGGGGAGAGTGGTGACGCCAGGCAGCTCAGGCTAGCTCCATACAGTGGTGCTCGGGGAGCGAGCACCCCCTCCGCCCCCTGACTCACCTCAGCGGGCCACCCAGCAGATGTGCAAACCCCCTCTAAGGACCCTCAGTGGTCAATGGACCCCAGTTTGAGAACTGCTGCTCCAAACATCTGTAGCAGCTGCTTCATGAACTCTGTGTACAAATGACAGAAGGCAGCAGACATGCATGTTCTCATGAGTGTTATGTGAGTCTTAATCTCTGACTTCGATGGCATTGGGAAGTAGGGGTTTAAAATCTTTTGTAGACACTTGTAGCAGAGGTGGTAAAGTCTCCCTTGTCTTGCCCCTTCTCCTCGCCTTTCATTTTGTATTAATCCTCCTTTGCATATTCCTCCCCTTTAGCGGACATGGGAGACGCCCGTTCCTGTCAGCTTCTTTAGGGCCACATATTAGAAAGTTTGTTAAATATTGCAGAGTGCAGACAGACAGAGAGTGATGGTGATTTGGGGAGGTGGGGGGCGGCGGCGAGATAAGTGATGCATCTGTCAGGTGTTAGGCAGATTTCACCATCTGATCCCGCAGCTGTCGTCTGCAGTATTTGTCAAGGCCTCCAATGGCCTGCTCTGTTTCATCAGAAGTATCACTAGCATTCATCTAGGCTGGCAACATTTCAACAGCCATTAATCCTCTTTGTATCTTTAAGCACTATGACCACTGACAAGATTCTATACACCAAGGTGTCAAAATACCTCAAGATAGCTTTGGTATCTGTTGTCTTTTTATATCCAAAGAGCCTCTGATCCACTGACCCAGTTCTTAACCTGATGGATAAATCTGTGTTCTGGTGTTGGAGCTTTTCCTGCTGCTGCTGCTTGAGGTTAGCACAGCATTTTACCCAAAATCTGATTAGTTTCAGGTTTTTCTCACTTCACTTACGTTCTTGTGTCAAGTGTTTCGCATATCATAGTGAACAATGCACATTCTACTGAGGTGGTATGTAATGCACTTCAATGTAAGGGCAAAACTGAGCTGGCAGGGTTTTTCTCATAACACTTCAGCTGTTTCTATTTCTGAAATAAACCAAGAAGTGCTTTCCTTGCTATATTTTAAGTTTTCTGCTTTCTCTCTTGGAAGAAACCAGACATACAGAAGAGTAGGATAACCTACTAGAGCCTGTGTGTATGTGGTATGACAGGGTCAGACCAGATGGCAATAGGAGAGTAATTGAAATCACGTGTTTTCGTGTATTCATAAGCCAGAAAGGAATTTCTTGAAAGCCCCATCGTGAAAAACATACCACCTTCTGGAGAATGCAGGCTGTAGGAGAGTAATAGAAGGCAGATATATTAGCCCCAGGCTAAGTAGGTCCCTTTTCCCTGGGTAAGGTAACAGGGAAGGTTCCAGAACAATCAGGAACCTTCTGGAGACAATTAAGACAGGCTGATTAGAACACCTGCAGCCAATCAAGAAGCTGCTAGAATCAATTAAGGCCGGCTAATCCGGGCACCTGAGTTTTAAAAAGGAGCGGTGTGCGTGTGAGGAGCTGGGAGCAAGAGGCACTAGGAGCTGAGAGTGAGAATGTGGACTGTTGGAGGACTGCGGTGTACAAGCATTATCACACACCAGGAGGAAGGTCCTGTGGTGAGGATAAAGAAGGTGTTGGGAGGAGGCCATGGGGAAGTAGCCCAGGGAGTTGTAGCTGTCGCACAGCTGTTCCAGGAGGCACTCTAGACAGCTGCATTCCACAGAGCCTGGGTTCCCCCCAAATCCTCCCAATTCCTGGTCAGACACAGGAGGAGTCGACCTGGACTGTGAATTCAGAAAAACGGCCAAGCTGAAGGCTGCCGTGAAGCTCCAAGGCGAGCAAATCTGCCAATAAGCGCAAGACCCACCAAGGTAGAGCAGGAACTTTGTCACAGTGGAAAATTAACCAAAATTTATTTTGAACCTCAGTTTTAGTGGGGAAGGGAAGTTTTTATTTCAAGGTGCGCGCATGCGCGTGAAAGAGCGAGATCTGAGACTATATATTCATATTCTCACTATCAACCAATTACTTATCAGAAGTGGTAAACCCTTTGAATTTGCACTGCATCGGTGCAGCTTGTTCACACTCTAAAGACAGAATCCCAAAATTGCCAACCCGAAACATCAAAAATCATGAGTAAGGCCCCCAAAACTCATGAGATTTAGATAAAAATACATTTCAGATTCTTTTCCTTTAAGCCTTTTAGGTTCATGTGGGGCACATTATCAAACTTTTTTTCTGTACCATAAGGGCTGGAAATTTAGAATTATTTTTTTAATGGCAGCTCAAATTCTCTTGTAACCACTTGTCTCCAGGAGCTGGGGCTTTAAGAAAAACATTAAATATCATGAGAGTTGGCAACACTGTGAGTGTGGGATGTTTTCTGAGCCTATTTTTTTACACAGGCTTGCAGCTGAATCTTCTTTCCTAATGTAGGGTTCTTTACGCAATATATGGCCAATAGTCTCTCTGTTGGGGTTGAGCAATGCACCAACAGTACCTGTGGTTATGTGTGACCTGATGAAGTTGTCCCCTAGTGTAATGTGGGTAAGGTGGTTCTGCATTTTCACCTGGCTGCCTGTTCTGAGCTTTCAGGACAGTTAGAAAGTCTTGGTTTAATATTAGCCATTGGAATGTTCTGTCACAGTGTGGTGGTGCACAGGATCACACTGGGAGGATTCAAACTATGACAAGAGGCAGCAAATTTTGCAGATGTAGATTGAATGTAAAGAACACCCAAAACTACTCTCTCACTGAGGGAAAAGCCCCAAAACTGTAAAACCACCCCTGCTCAGTGCTCAGATTGAGAGGCAGTTGGGTGGAATTTGTTCTTATTAAATGATTTGGAGAACTAGTCTGAAATCAACAAACTGAAATTCAATAAAGACCAGTGCAAAGTACTACACTGAGGAAGAAAAGAATTGGCTACAAAATGGGGAGTAACTGGCTAGGCAGTAATATTCCTGAAAAGGCTCTGGGGGTAATAGTGGATCAATGAATTAGTCAACAATGTGATGCAATTGCAAAAATGGCTAATATCCTTCTGGCTATATTAAATACAACACTCCTTCACTAGTTGCCCTGTTCTACTTAGCATTGGTGGGGCCTCAGCTGGAGTACTGGGTCAGTTTTGGACAAATTGGAGAGAGTCCAGAGGGAGAACAACAAAAATGGTCAAAGGGTTAGAATATCTGACCTATGAGGAAAGGTCATAAATCTGATCATATTTACTCTTGAGAAAAGAAGCGTGAGGGCGAGACCTGATAAATCTTCAAATATGTTAAGTACTGTTATGAAGAGGATGGTGAGCAATTGTTCTCCATGTGCACTGAAGGTAGGACAAAAAGTAATGGATTTAATCTTCAGCAAGGGAGATTTAAGTTAGATATTAGGGGAAACTTTCCAACTATAAGGGTAATTAAGCTCTGGAATAGGCTTCCCAGGGAGGTTGTGGAATCCCCATCATTCGAGATTTTTTAATAACAAGTTGAAAAAATACCTGTCAGGGATGGTCCACTCTAGGTTTACTTGATCCTACTTCAGTGCAGGGGGCTGAACTAGATGACCTCTCAAGATCCCTTCCAGCCCTACATTTGTATGGTTCTATGTATGGCATAAATCTGAAGCAAGGACAGAAGTGAATGAGCAACCACCTTGTTTTGCTCCCCCATCTGGCTCAGGTGAATGAGCAACCCCCAAAGAGGAAGAGGCCCAAAGGAATGGGGAAATCTTTTAACACTTCTAGTTGCTGAGCAAGCCAGAGTTTGAATGGCCAATCTGGAACTTTTCCTTCTTTTGGAAGCACTTAACAATATTGATTCATAACATTGGAAGCAGTAAGTCTTCCCAAAATGAAAAACAGAGGATTAAACCAAAAGCAAACCAGAGAATTATCTCGATTAGTGGAAAGGGGGATTATAGAATCTGTGCTTAGATTTCCTTCCTCCCCTTTTAAATTTGGCATTTTAAATTCCTTTCCGTGCCTCCTATGCCCCCATCTACAATTGCACTCCCACATGACACCCACATCAGACTTGCCAGGTGATCTGGCATGTGGTCTGGCAGGATTGTCATCTTTCCCTCCCTCCTGATCACTGAGGTTGAGGTGCCCCTCCCCATCTGAGTTCTCACTTGCCTGCCTCCCAGCCAAGTTGAGAGCCGGAGTGATGTCTTACTGGTTCCATGCCTCAGTACTTCTGTCCATGCTTGAGGATCCCACCCATTGTTGCCTAGGGGCTCGGGCAGGAACTTGATGCAGTAGTGGCATCATCAGTATTTCTACTGCCTCTGTCACAATAAAATCATTGGGCTGAACTCTCCCACTCTCATAAACCACGCAAAGGCCCTTGCACAAGTGCTTTAATTCTACAATCCTACTAGCAAACAACTCTGCTGCTTTTTCCTTCCTTGGGTGGGTTAAATGCCAGCTTCATGCTGGGCCTCACATATAACATATTTTTTCCTGTTTTCCTCTCCTGCTGCTGTTTCACTGCAAATTGCTGCTGGCTAATGGTGTCTGATGGCATTACTTCCTATTGCTGGAAAAATGCTTAATTTTCCTACTTTCCTTTCTCTCTCTCTCTCGCTTTCCCTCTTTCTCTCTTTTTGATCTCACAAATCCATACCCTTTGAGAAATCAGGTGGTATGAAATATGAAAATTGCTTGGGAAGTAATTGGAGAAACAGTGAGACTTATGAAACTCGTGGAAAATAACACTCAGACCGTATGTTTTCACATTATATCATTTTTAATGGCAAATTTAATGAATTGGCACATAGGTTTTGTAGGTTCATATGTGAATAAGCAACAGCAGGGAGCTGGAAGTCATCGGATCTGTTTACAGGGCAGAGAAAAAGACTCCATTAAAATTTGAACTTTTGTTAATGAAAGAAGTAAAAAGGATTTTGCCACATTGAAGTTTGACGATTATGTAACAAATAAGCGAACAAAGACATTCATGGCAGCTTGCTGGCAAAACTTATTTTGGATTGATTACTGATCCATGATTTGTCAGGTCTAAGAGCGATTATGAGGTCAGAATTTGTGAAAACAAATTCCTTGCTGTGGTTTGTGTGTGTTACATAAATGCAGATATGTATAGAAATGACACTTAAATACCTTTCAACGGAGCACTTCATAAACCTTTCCATTAGCTAAACATCTCAAGACTTCTGTGGAATAGGCAGGTGTTATCCCCACTTTACAGAAGGGAAACTGAGACACATAGATGGTGACTTGCCCTGTTCTCTTTTCTAACCACTGAACAATACTTGCAGTGGAGGGCCAGAGTTGATATGGAGGGCCAGAGTTGCAATCACAGGAGAAAAAGTTGGGAGGACGGGAACTGTGTTTAATATAAAACGACAAAATCGGGAGACAGGTAGGAGAGCAGCAAGGATGGGCCCTATGTCGAATTTCAGTGTTTACCCCCTTAGACTATTTTTATCTCATCTCTTCATTTATTTTAAAAAGTGGTTGTTCTTGTATCAGTTTGCATCTACTCTTTCAGATTGACTCAAGTCTGATACTCTTCACTATACTGTTAAAGAGGAAGCATGGTAGCTAGTCTGCAAATGGCTCAAGGAATTTTCCTTAAAAAGCAAGTTACATGGACAGTGGGGTTGAAATATAAAATTAATTCTCTTTTAGGCTAACAGTGTTAGCAGCTAGCTTTGACACTTGCAAGTCAGTAACCTACAGGCTCCCCACAGCAATTAAAAAAACCAAAACAAACCCCAAGCAGCACTGGAAACACCTGCTGGAAAATAAGTTTGGATGAAATAACACAAACTGAGCATTGGCCAAGAGGCCTACCCCTCCCCACATGAGGTGTCTGCAGCGGTGTGCCTCAAGTTTGTTGCCTTGATGTGATCTGTTTAGAAGTGCATATGTTCTTTCATATTCATATTTTATATTGGTGGAGCCTAAGTTGTTTTGTAGCAGAATATGGTGCCTGCTGGGTGAGAAATGAATGTTGTTTATTATAGAAGACAATTACATCACAGGGTAGGATACAAAAAAAGCACAATCTTGAGTGATGAGCAATGTTTGCTTTGTTTCAGAATGCTGAAATCTACAAGCTGACATCAGAGCAATTCCATGAGGCAGCCACTGGTGCAGAGAACCACATAAAGTAAGAAATCATTTTGGTTCTTTTCAACAGTTTTGTTTGTATTTATAATACACTGTGTGGGAATAGCCCCTGGATATTTACATAAATGAAGTGTGATGTTACTGCAGAATAAGTATTTAGAGACCTGAACAGTTTTAAACTCTCTTGTTGTGCTAACTTTAAGGGAGAAAGTTTAGGGTCAAAGTGTAGAATTTCTTTGAAAATAAAAATAGAAGGAGATGAGGATGGGGTCTAGAAAACACAAATTGGATTAGAATGTTTTCAAGGTTTTTAGAATAGCAATAAAAAGTATTTTTGGTTTACATTTAAACTGTCCGCCACAGTGTTTGCAACCCAGACATTGCTGGGCTAGTGCAGAAGAGCAGAAAAGTGAAACTTTTTTTTTTCATTTTGTACAGGCAAGAGAAATGTAAAAAGTAAATAGCATAAATGGTGACACCTAAACAACACTAAAATCTGTTTTAATTATCATGTGTGTTTATAGTGACAGAGATGAAATGTATTTTCTGAAATATGGTTTTTATCGTGGCTCGGAGTCCTTTAATATTGTGTGTATTCTTTTGCCACTACAGTGCATTTCATGTCCAAATTCCTCCATTTTTGTGTGCCGGTAGCATTTTCCAGCTCATTGTTCCACATGTACTACTAACAACTGTCTAAGAAAAAATATAAGTTTGAGAATTCTTTACTATTCATGAGTCCAGAGAAATTATACTGTTAAGAGCAGCATTTATACCTCAGTTTGGTTCAACAAACAGTTGGCCAACATGCAATATACTGGAGTAACAACATATGCAGTCCACTTGGATCAAGTCCAGACTGCATGATATTTAACTACATAAATAGATTATACAGGTGTATGTAAGTGGGGTGCACAGTATATTATATTGTATTCTTTTTTTTATTATAACTGGCCATCAAAGCATCACATAACGTGTTATAATTCCGCACTGGTGCTTGGACAGTTTGGTTGCTGTAAAAGCTCACATGCAGTGTACTTACAAAATCAAGGCGCTGATACATCCCAGACATTTTCAGATAACTCTTCTTAGTAAAATTTAAATTATTAACTTAAATTTTAAAAATTGTAGATGTTGTAATCAAGACCTGACAGTCTTTTCTTTAGCCGCCTTGGAGCAGAGAGAAGATATTTTATCTGCGTGTGCGTCCAGAATTGTGTAGCCAGTTGGTGAGAATACATGTAACAAGGATATAATATATAACATAAATAATGAATTCTTAGAGGAGATTAAGACCCCAGGTTATATCCTGTATTTGTTGTCATAGGCTATGTGTCAAACCTGTATTTAGGACAGCCTTCACTTGGGTTCCCATGAGGTTTATTTGACCTTCCCTGTTCCTTGCAAGATGAAGATCTGCAGCATATGTTACCATCTGGTAATGCAGCCATTCCTTGAAATGGTAAACAGTTGAGATCAGTACAAAAGTTAATGATTTCCTGAGATTTAGCAAGAATGTTCTAGGGTCTTAGAGGTTCCTTCCCCTTCTCTTTGTGTCCCTAAGAGCAGCCACTCTGAGATTTCCTACTTGCCCTTTCTTGTAATATTTTCTGTTGGAAGAGTAAGCAGACTTTGGCCACTATAAATAGAAAGACTTTCTTTGGGTTCACTTAGATGGACAGCAGCCCCCTCCCCCCCTTCCCCCCCCGGGGGGGACTATCCTTTGGCTCCAATGTGGTATCTGTTTTGAAATTCACATTGTTGTCTTGAAAAAATAGCTTGGGAACCATGCGCTGGAAGCCTTAATAATTGGGAAAGGACAGGCTATGCAGGGCTTGTAAATGTGAGGGGGAAAGAGTTCCTCATATCATCTACCTCTTTTTAGAATGGAGATTCTTAGAGCAGGGGTTCTCACAATAAATTTTTTGGTGACTTTAGAGTGTGGCCACCAACTCTTGCTGGTGGCCACTATGACAATTTTTCTTAAAATACTTACTTGACTTTAGGAAAAACAAATAAATATGCACATATACGTGTCCAAATTATAATTTATTTATATAGGGGTTGGGTTTTTTTTTTCAGACTCAGTAATAAAGGTAATGTACAGTTCTCTATTTACTGGATCTAAACAGAATAGAAGCACAAATAAGGTGCTTTGCACATTCTTGTCCTTTGTTGGTTTTGGTTTTAGTTGCCTTTTTTTAGAAAAGACTTGCTAGCTAGTAAAGCTCTGGATGGGGAGGTGGGTAAGGAGACAATGGGGACTGGGGCAATGGGGTTTGAGGTGAGCCCAGCGTCAGAGCCTGCCACCGCACAGAGTCCTGGGCTGGAGGAGGCTGTGCGGGCCAGGGACAATGGGGGATGGGTAAGTCCAGAGCTGGCACTGGCCACTGCATGGCTGGGGGCCAGGGCCAGAGCCCAAAGTCCCATGACTGGAGCCTGCCACCTGCCGCCCCAGGGTTGATGCTTGAAGGCCGAGCCTCACACCCCCGGGAAGGTGGGGAACTGACTGGCTGCCTGCTCCTCCAGCATTTGTGGTTCCGGCCCCTGATGGCCCTGTGGGAGAGGCACTGCTTTGCACCCCCCTCAGTGCCCAGGAGGCTGTGGCTGCAAGAAAATCCCTGGTGGCCGCATGTGGCTGCATTTGAGAAACTCTGTAGGGAGGGGGTGCAGTGTGCAGAAAGGGGCTCAGGGCAAGGGGTTGGGGCACAGGAGGGGGTGCAGGAGGGGTTTGGGTGTGGGCTCTGGCCCGTAGCCACTTATCTGGAGCAGCTCTGGGGTGGCAGCGGCATGCAGCGGGGCTAAGGCGGGTTCCCTGCCTGCCCTGGCCCCACGCCGCTCACAGAAGCAGCTGGGACCACGTCCCTCCGGCTCCTGGGGGAGGGGAGGCAGAGGGCTCCGCGCGCTGCGCTCACCTGCAGGTACCTTCCCCAGGGGCCGCAGGGACGTGGTGCCGGCTGCTTCCAGGAGCAGCACACGACCCACGGCTCCATGGGGTGGCAATCCTATGGGCAGGTTCCAAAGCCCTAACGGGCCAGATCCGGCCCACAGGCCGTAGTTTGCCCACCCCTGCCCTACATCCTGGGCTCCGTGTTGGAATACGCCATCTAGGGGTTGATGGTGCCCCATGTTAATCATACTGACCACCTTGCTTCTCCCTGCCAGCTCACCATCTTAGTGCGGGCGTGAGTTGCAGTAATGCTCAGAGGCCCCATTTAGGATCGGGCGTCATTGTACTAAGTGCTGTACAAACATATATGAACATGCAATTCCTGCCCAAATTGCTTACAGTCCTAAAACTAGAACAGAGCTATGTCTTGGATGGAATGAGAGAAAGTTCCTTTGTGGGTATATGTATCAGTATTCTGAACTTACTGGGTAGAACCAAACATTTGTTTATGCTACAAGGTTCCTTTATCAGGCATTGTTTGTTGAGTACTGAAGAATGCAGAATTTGCCACCCCCATCTGAACTCAATGAGCAACAAACCAACTGAAGGAGCAGACTAGTCATGCTGTTTAGTCTTGAAGCACTAGACCATCTGTAAATCTGAAAGTAGTTTACCAAAGTGAATACATTTGATTATCTCCATTACACAGATTGAGGAACTCAGACACAAACAAAGTCACACAGATTTTGCTAGGGATGAAACTCAGGTCTGCCAACTCCCAGCCCCAAGCACAGTGCACTTGACCACCACTGCACCTGTATAACAAGAAGAAATGGGAAGTGGGGCGGTTCTTCCCTCTGTATGATGCTCTGTCTCCATTCCATAATATCTCTCTCAGCCCATAACGCACCAATCCCATCAATCATGGTGGGTTACTGGATTTACCTTCTCTACCTTGCATGCGCACACACCTAATCAGACTCAGCTGTCCTGTGTTTTGTCACCTTTTATCAAGTACCACATTTAAATTTGTATTCTAGTGTACTGAGGGGCGGGGAACGAAAATGGGATTTCCCCTACAGTGAGTAAATTCTACTTTACAGAGATCATACTGCAGCAAAGGTCAAAGCAGCACAAATCACGGAGACTGCTTCTGTGGCATTTATAGGCATCTGAGTATCCCTTTCCTTCACTCTCCAACCCTTTTAAACAGCTGCAGCTTTGCACAAGGGGCCAAGTGCGCTACTGTTTTTTTCTCTTCGTATTTATATGGCTCTTCACGTATTCAGAGTGCTGTACAGATCTTAACTAACGAGTCTTTACAATGTGTCTGTGAGGCAGGTGGGTAAGCCTTATTATCCCCATCTTGCAGGAGGGCAAATAGAGAAATGAAGTGCTTTGCCCCAGGCCACATAGTGAGTCAACAAGAGAAGCACCAGGTATTGGCCACTGCTGAAGGCAGGCTACTGTGTCTTATGGACTAGTGGTCTGATCTTGTGTGACAGTCTTTGTTCCTAACCACATTACCTGAACCTAGACTCCACCTTCCTGTGAAGTATCTCAAGAAATTGCACAGCCATCCTCCCTGCATACTGCTCACTGTCCTGTCTTGGGTTCTATCCAGCTTGCATCTCTCTTCCAAGAAGAACCTCCTAGCAACAGGAAGCCACTGAACAGACCTTGAAAAATGGGCAGTTCTTTGAGTACCTTCAGTAACATGCCCTTGTTGTTTGCGTGCTATGGTGACTTGGAACACTGCCTTGGACACACTGTCTGTCTGATTTTATTATAATTGCTGCATTATTATTTTGCCCTTTGTTAACCAGTGGAATTAAAGTCTGGGGACTCAGAACTTTTCCTCCCTCCTTCTGTGTTCAGCAAACTCTGCACATCAGTAACCACCCACAAAAGAAGCAACATGTACATAAAAGACCAGTGCTCCCCACCCTTCACTTTTCTTCACATCCTTTTCTCAGTGCTCAGAGAGCCATGACTCAGACTGGGTTTAGAGAAGACAACTTGTTAATCCCCTCCCTGCTACAGAGAATAAAATGGCATTTCATTCCAAGCTCTATTAATGCGCTCGCTCCTGGGATAAAGCAGGCGTCCCAAAAGGCAGTGGCCACATTTTTTTCTTTTGCGTTGTCTTTGTCTTCTTTAGAGTGTTACATTTAGATTAGCTTCTGAGGATTAAATGTTATTACAGCCCCTGAATCTGTTAAGGGGGAAAAAAAATCAGTGAAGAAGTTACGGCTTAGTGCAGGCACTCAAGATTTATCCTCAAAGTGCTGTTTTTTTAATTTCATTCTTTTGTTAAGTTTGACCTTATCTTATTTTTGTTGTTTTTTTAAATTTGGAAGCAAGGATCAGCATGGTTGGGTGTGGGCATATGGTATTCTTTAAAAGGTAAAGCTGCAGAGTGGGGTAGGGGGATTAGGAAGTTGTTAAGAGGTAAAATTGTTCTGGAGCTGAATAATTTCCCTCTGAGATAGTCTTATGGTCTGTTGAACTCTCTCTGAAGCTGCTTACCAAGAGCCCTATTGCTTAGCTCGCTATGCTGAGAGGACTGAATATGCCAGGCACAGCTATCAATGAGAATTTAAAGAATGCTCCTAGCTTGTCATCCTGATAGAGATCAGCTTTGAAACCAAGGCAACTTTCCAATGGAAAGTCTGCCATCAAGATTTATTCCACATGAGACCTCCTATCTAAGAGTTCATTTAATGATTCTAGGATCTTTAAACTTAATGGACATGAGTATTTAAGGTGATTATGTTAGAGAAACTGACAAGTGGTAAGTATCCTCCTAGGCTTTGTATGGAAAAGAGAACTGCACAGCCTTGGCACAGGCATGGGGTAAAAAGCTTCTGGACAGACTGTGAGCTTGGAACAGCAAATTATTCCATAGTTCAATCCCCTGAAAATGAGGGTCTTATTAAATTTCATAACAGACTTTATAGCAGCAACAGGCCTTCACTGAAAATGGAAATTGTGAGCAAATCCCCAAGGAACTACCAGCTTTTTGGCTGGTTTCTTTAGAGTTTGGGAAGGTTCGAAGGATCATGCATGGTGCTACTTCATTGGCTCATGAAATCTTAAAGTCTGATATGAGAAAATTTTTAA
Organism: Lepidochelys olivacea; assembly: GCF_965140295.1. Lineage (NCBI taxonomy): Eukaryota > Metazoa > Chordata > Testudines > Cheloniidae > Lepidochelys > Lepidochelys olivacea. Next base: position 22,840,969 of record NC_140417.1, on the reverse strand, counting down.
CTAGCCCCATATATTTCTACTCTGAGGGGACTTCACACGGGGTAGAATTCTGAAGCAGACATTAAGTGTACAATACTGAAGCACAAGAGGAAGAGGCAGGGACATCACAGGCTTCAAGCAAAATGGCTGTGGGGTTTCTCCTATTATTAGATTAATAGATTCATACATGGTTGAAATTAGGGGCCTAGGCAATAGGGAGATAGTAACTTTCAGGGATACAACACCAGCTACCCCTTGGAGCTCATTCTCACTTCATGTTGAGGTAAGAGCAAGACTGTTACCCCACCGAAGAAGGGTCTGGCTCTTCCCCCTCCTTCTAACACTATTCATGCTGGTTGCTCCCAGCCTTGCTTTCAGTGATTCTGTTCCACACGCATTTCATATAAAGGGATTCCATGACAGCCTGGCCTGCACTGCACTGACCCTTTGTGCCTCCAGACCTGGTCTGAGTTGGGAAATTGAAGTATTGCTGAAACTGGCCTTGAGGAATCTGTTCCCCCGAAGTGATATGTAAAATGGTGCAAGTGCTAGAGTAGATGGGATAGTACTGGCTTTAATGCCCTTTCAGAAAGTGTGAGGAAATCTTTATGGAAACAAGAGTTAATGATCTTTTCTTAAATGGAGTTGAAGGTAGTTCGCCCCATTTACACTAGCACTTATCCATTTTCAATACTGTTTCAGGAGGACCATTGTTAAACTGTTTCTAGCTATACATTGATTTCAGGGTCTGGCACTCAGACCAGTTGTAAGTTTTCTGTTCTTGTGGTCCTTTCTGTTCTGGGAGGGTGGGGTATTGTAATGAGGGTTGCACTGGCTGTGCTGGAACTGCATAAATGTTCCAGTTGGCTCACTTTACTTTTCCTGGGAGTGCTTCTTAAAGCCTTAAATAGTTACTGCTACAGTGGAATGTTACCAGACCGAAGACATGAGAGTTTGCATAAAGTGTGCTGTGGCGGGGTGGTCACCCCACCATGCCTTGTAGGGCTTAAAACAGCCCTAAGAGAGGGCTATAGCTGGAGGAAAGCTAGGCTGATTGGGGGAAGTAGTCACAGGTGGGGCCACAGCTGGCCCCATAAGATGACTGTTAGCCAGGAGCTGAGAGATGCGCTCTCTCTCTCTCTAGCTACATGGAGAGAGGAGGGCCTAGCTGCCTGGGAGGCTGAGGAGGGTACCTAGGGCAGACCAGTGCTGGGGAAGGGCAGAGCCCCAGGCTGCAGACAAGGTAAAGGCCCACAAAAGGGTACAAAGGCTGTAGAGGAGCAGCCCCAACCTCGACAGAGGCAGCTGGTCCGACCCCCCCGTGTCGATGATGAGTGGTACAGACTGCAGTCTGCCCCAGGGAGTGGGGGCTAGACGATGACTGACAGTAACCACTGAGGCAACGGAGGGATAAGGGGTTGGGGGTTCCCCTGGAAGGGGAGACCCAGACTAAGAGGGTATGGCCAGGGGGCAGAACCCTAATCTAGAAGGGCACCGGGGGCCGGGAGTGGTACGAGGCCAGTGGCAGGCGAGACACCGACCGGCAGAGGGCTGTCCTGGCTGAAAAGAGCTAATTCCTTGGACAACCAGCAGGAGGTGCCGCAGTGGTGAGTCGTCACCCCATCACATCTGCGCTTTGCAATTCTTAGGGATTGCTAAAATGCTTGTGTCTAAACAAAAGCATATCCCTCCTGTGGCCCAGTTCATTTAATGTTATCCCAGTTCTGTATTTAGAATATTGCCTCTTATTTCCTTGCATTATTTGGGATGATGAGTGAAAACGAGCGTACAAACACAGTACAGGTTTGTCACTACTGCAAAATCAGTGCGAAAATAACGGACTCTCCTCACAAGTGCAGCAGTTGCTGTAGGTTAAAATCAAGGTGCAATGGTGTAGCTGTGGGGTGGGGATCTGGGGTTGGGACTGGACTAGCAGGGGAAGAAATGACAGACTCTGGAGTTCACTAGGGACTTTACTATTGCTATTGATTTCACATGGAAGGCACTCATACTATGGTGATGGGTGGAAGCATAAAACCCTTAAGACAGGTGAATAGTATAAAGTGCATTGACAGAGCTGATTCTGATTACTTTCAGCAACAATAATATGTACCCCCTTAAAACAAAACCACAGTTAACATAGTCTAAAACATGTTAAACAAAGCTGGCTGGCAGCTCAAATTTACTGCAAGAGACAGACTTCATCAAGAATAAAAATTAAAATGGAACCAAAGCACTGACATGGTTGGTTTGGGGAGTGGGAAAAGCAACATGGCTGAAGCAAGAACGTTACAGTTTCAGGATGTTTGAGACTCACCTGGATGTAGTTTTCCTCCGTGACTCCATACTAGTGACTTTTTAGGCCTTCTCTTCCCTCTCCCAGGGAAGGAGCCTTGCATATTGATTAGTGACCTCAGGTTGGCCAGCACTGGATGTTTGCAGCTGCCTTTCTGTGTGCTGGTGGTGGTAATGGCCAGGGACTGATATGAGGCTCAGGTCATCTGGAAAAGCCTTTTAAAAAAAAATGGTGAATTAAAGATGTCAGAAGCAATAATGCCTCAGAAACCACTTGTAACTGGTGAATTAATGACTTGTTTGCTAATTAGAAGCCCAAGGCGAAGCTGAGGCAACACTTCTAACAATCTGGTCATTAATTCACTAACAACTGATTTCAAGGGCAGTGTTGCTATTTTGAACAGTAATTGTATTCATGCTTCTGAATTATATGCTCTGTATGTGAGATGCTTCCATTTATTAATGAATGTTAAATTCTCCTTGTGGGGTGATAGGAAACAAGGGGATGTGATATTGGACAGTATTTGAGAGGTATTGAGGAGAGAGAGATTGATATTCTGAAGGTCAGAGGTTCTATATGTCCTGAATCTCCTCTTCCTGAGGAGATGATAGTCATGACATAGCTACACAAGCCTCCAACATGGTGAGCTGTTTCCCCAGAGATCAGTATCCAAGCTGTATGGTTTTATTGGCTGCACCTTTCCTTGTAGAGGGTGAGAGATCATTTTATAGCATCATACTCCAATGAGCACTTTATGGATGGTCAAAGTTCTTCAGCTAAAATAGATTTTCATGTAAACCCTAGCGCAACCAGTAGCTTTCTGCATAGAATCCCGTTAACATTGAAACCTCACAATCAGTAGACCCTCAGCCTGATTTCAGTATGTCTAGGCCTGCTGGAGTTTGGTTCACCCTTCTCATCCTCACCTTCTGCTTCTTCCCTGTGTCCTGAGGTTGACCACTGGAGGTCTCTTTCCTGCATGATGGGACAGGTGCACACCCAGCTTTTCTGCCAAGCCCTCCAGGCCCATGTCTAATTTGGTTAAAATGTAGCACTTACTGACTCCAGAGTGGTCCATAGGGATACTTCCTTGGAGAAATTTTTTCAGCAGTAAGCTGGAGCTGACTCTGATTATCATTAATAGCTGAAGTCAGTAACCCTGAAGTTGGTGCTGGTCACGTTAACTTGCATGAGAGGCTTTTGGTGCCAGTTTGAAAGCATATGGTTTCCTGTGAATTGAAAACCATGTTCACGTAAGTTGTTTTCTATTGGAATTTCTTGTGTTCTTTAAGTACTTTGTTGAGATTATGTTGCTTGCCAAGACCAGAGTTCAAGGCTTTGTGTTTCTCCTGCAACAGCAAAATTTCCAGTGTTTAAAAGGGTGGGTGAATGGTGGTGGAGTCAGTAGTGAGTGAATCACACAACATAGTGTAAGTAAGATGTGCTGTGGGGCTGAAGGCATCACCTTATGCATGAGATGTCATCCTCATTAGATTGCAGAAAGTGCCATGGGGTCTTTAAGCTGAAGTGTTTAGTTCCAGTGTCTCACTTGAATTCTGATTTGGATAACTGAATTCTGTCTCTGTAAATTTCACCTGCAGCTTCAGTCAGATACATTATATACACTACATATAATAGTGTATCTAGTGTGGCTGTTCTGTCCACCCCAGAAATGCCTGCATTTTGGTGGTGGGTGAAGTAAATACTGTAGGAAGCTGCTAAAATACTTACCACCCTTCATCCAGTCTAAAAGTATGATGCAGGGGGTATCACTACAAGGAAAACATCTCTCTAGCTTTGTGAGAACATCATAAACTCCTCTCTTGCAGACCCCAGGTTTTGCAGGTAGAATAGATAAGGATTGCTTTTGGAATTTTCAAATCTGTATATTTTTGGCATTTTCTCAGTAGGCAGTTACCCCCTAAATGCTGTAGCACTGACCATCCCAACATTTTGTGTTCTTAGAGCCAGTAATTCATGCATTCAGTGAGCTGCACATATTCCATTCCTGATCTGAAGTCTTAACTGTTCTTAAGTGTTGTTTTTTATCTTATTTAAAAAAAATAAATGCCTGTTTGGGTCACCTGTAGGGGTAAGTTTTGTTTCAGATGCAGTTACCGCTTGCTGTATTGCTTTTTTGCCTTGTGGGAGCTCAGCCATCCTCCTTTTCTGATTCAGAGAGCTCCTTCCAGCAACAAGGTTCTGACTCATTCCTGTTTGGCTTCCAAAGGCCATTTTACTGCTAACTTTAGACTCATCTTTGCTTGTCAACCTTAGTAGCTTGGCATCTTTGGATGAAATGGTGTGTGGTGTTTGCAGGCATGAGATCAACTTCTGTTAACTTCAATATCTCCTGGCAAGGAAAAGAACAGGCTGTAATTTTCCTTTCCGCTTCAAAACTGGCAGAGTTCCTCCCAAGTCAATATCCTACATTCATCACTAGTAAAGAATCTATGTCCAAATATACATTTGAATTGCCTGTGAAAAAGTCTTTTCTATTATAACACACAACTTGCCATCTACCATGCAAAATGCCAGTAGAGATGAATAGTTACCTAATTTGCAGGCTCAATGGGATGGGGCCATGTCATCCTCCTTTTTGTGCAGTTTTGAGAGTACTGGCATTCAACAGATAACATAAGTATCCATACTTGTAAAGATTATATCGGTCAGTCATTGAAGTTACTTGGACTTTGTCTAGCAAAACAGCCTGAGATATAAATTGAAACCTTCTAGGGGCACTCATCGGTGAAATGGAGAATGACTGCTTGTTTAGTGAGGTTAAGAAAACAAGTTAGAGTACGGGAAGTAGTATGATATACAGTATTTGGCTGAGTACATTATGGTAGTCCAGAACTGTCAGTTCTGGTCCCAGTTTTGTCCCTTCTGGTTTGAGTTTTATATTTCTAAAAGCTCATGTTTCAGGGCTTCAGCTGGTCACCTGCAGGAGTCAGAAAGGGTCATTTCCCTTCTCCCCTCTCTCCCCTGCCCTCTGGCAATGTACTCTGGGTTTTCTTGGTCTCCTTTGTCTGAAGCATCAGATATGGCCATGGCTGGTGATGGGTTGCTGGATGGCGTGGGTCAGGACTCTGAGGTGGCACCAAGCTTTCTGTGTCTCACATGCTGAGTTGGCTGATTCTTGCTCACATGCTCAGGGTCTAACTGATCGCCATATGTGGAGTCAGGAAGGAATTTCCCCCCAGGCCAGACTGGCAGTGACCTGGGAGGTTTTTCGTATGGTGTATGGGTCACTTGCTGGAATTATCTGTATATCTCTGTCAGTTGCCTGCAATTGCAGGGGCCTTGGGCATTGGTGCACCCTCAGTCTCTTCTGTTCTCTGCCTGTGGCACACAGTAGTTTAGTATGCTGTGGGCTGTAATACTCTGGTCTCATTTCAGTTGTTGGGCTTAGTATGTGGGTGCTGGGTGATGGTGTTGGACTGTGATATACAGGGGATCAGACTAAATTATAATTTCTGGCCTTGAACTCAGACTTCGTGACTTTGGGCAAGTCAGTTAAACTTAAGCAGTGAGGTTCATCATTTGTGAAATAGGGAGACTACCTGCCTCAAAGGGGTATTTGTGAAGTTTAATGTTGTTAAAGCTCTTTAGTACAGGGGCTATGTATTATTATTGGGTATTAAAAATTGCAGTGTAGATGCTTAGGCTGGAGCCCAGGCTCCAAGATCCTTCCCTCTTGTTGGGTTTCAAGCCAGGCTCCAGTCCGAGCCCGAATGTCTACACTGCTATTTTTACCTCTGCAGTGTGAGCCTCCTAGCCCGAGGCAGTTGACCTGGATTCTAAGGCTCTCTATTGCTAGTCTCTTTTTTTTTGCTGTGGAGACATTCCCTAAGTCCAAAGCTCCTTTTGTCTTAGCTGGAGGTTTGTGATTAACTTATCCTTAGATATGTTAATTGAGGGGTGAGTTCACAGTTATCAAGAGGTCTGTAATTCATACAGTCATGAGTACCTCTGGCAGTATGTCTGCACTGCAGTTAAAAACCCACGGCTGACCCATGCCAGCTGACTTGAGCTGTGGGACTGTTTAATTGCAGTGTAGGTGTCCGGGCTCAATCTGTAGCCTGGGCTGTAGGACCCTAGGAGGTGGGAGGTCCCAGAGGTTCAGCTATAGCCTGATCCAGAAAGTCTACACTGCAATTAAACAGACACGTGAGCCCAAGTCAGCTGGCATAGGCCTTCAGTGGGTGTCCGATTGCAGTGTAGACATACCCTGAGTTTAATAGTACAAGGTAGCAGAAGGAAAGCTGTCTTTGGGAGGCCTATAACTCAGAAATCCGTTTGTTTCTTTCACCAATAAAAGATATTACCTCACCCACCTTGTCTCTCTAATCTCCTGGGACTAACATGTCTACAACAACACTGCAAACAGCAGATTTTAGAGAGGCGCTTACAAGAGTCAAGTTTAAACCATATAAAATTGTGGGCATGGAAACTCCTCTAGCTGTTTTTCTGTACTGATGCATGTGCAATATAAGAAGTGTACATTTTCTTCAAGTTGGATTCCCGAAACATTTAGTGGGTACCGTAGGCGCCGACTCCATGGGTGCTCCAAAGCTGAAGTGCCCATGGGGGAAAAATGGTGGCTGCAGAGCACCCACCGGCAGCCAGCTCCCGTCCCCCCAGCACCTCCCGTCCGCTGGCGGCCCCGTGGATCAGCCTCTCCCCCTCCCTCCAACACCTCCTTCCTGCTGCAGATCAGCTGTTCCGCAGTGGGCAGGAGGTGCTGAGGTGAGGGGGTAAGAAGAGGCGGGGTGGGAGTGGGGGCTTGGGGGAAGAGGTGGAGTGGGGGTGGGGCCTGGGACAGAGCTGGGGGTGGGGGTCGAGTACTCCACGACACGTTAAAAGTTGGTGCCGCTGGTGGGTACCATACACTAACTTGGGTAAAACGTGACAGGTTGAGACCTTTTTGACCTGCGTCACATCAATAGTTTGATCTCTAGCTCTGTGCAAAATACCAGAAAACAAAACCTCACCTACAGTTTTTTTTTTTTTTAAGTGGCTATTTATGGGGTCTTATATGTCTGGAACCCTTGGCTCAGATAACTCCAAATTTTGGTCACTAACACTATCCTGCACCCTCCTGAGGCACACTAAATTTCAAAGAAACCAACTATGGGTGTTCTTTTTAGAGAACTTGGAAAGGTCCACCTTTAAACAGGTGGCACAATGCAACCTTAACAATAGTGGCACTCCCATGCCACTAGAATATAGCAGTCGCTTCACCCACCACTGAAATGCAGCTATCTCTGGGGTGGAATGCAGCAGCTGTTCAGTTGCAGTGCTGCACAGCTGTTTATGCTGACAGGAAGTAAAGCAGCATATTGTATCCAATGGAAACAGCAGAGGCAACTCCAGGATGCAGAATTTAGTTATCTGAGCTGTAATTTAACTAGAACACTGAGGTTAATGGTGCTATCCTTATGAGAAGTCCCAGGGGTGGTTCCTCTCTATTTTGGTCCACATTGTCCTCTTACTTGACATAGCATAGTACTGTCATAGCAGATTGGGCTTTAGTTCTGCCCAGCATGGTAACTAATCCACAGCAGTGTCCAATCCCGAAGCTTTGGAGGAAGGTGAAACCAGATCTGTTGAACAGTGTTCTTGAATACTTGAGGAAGGGCAGGAGTGTTTTCTTCCTGACCACAGAGGTTATGCTCCTGAAACATACGATTTGGGTACCTCATCTTAGTATTTGTAATAGAATATTATTGGATCATGGAAGTCAGAGATGGAAAAGATCTGTTAGATCATCCACTCAATATTCCTGCTAAATCAGCCACCAAATGGCTATCCCCTTTTTAATTCTAGCTATATTATTGAACTGCCATGCTGGGGCAGGGAGTTCCAAAGCAAGTAGTGAGGTCATGGCTGTCAGTGATAAGGATGCGATAATCAGAAAAGAAGAAACCTTTCTTTGTCCTGTTCGATGTATTCCTCCAGAGTTATTTTCCTCACATGTTAAAGAGAAGCTGTCTGTGACAGCCAAATACTATTAAAGGGAGAACGCAGTTTTCCAGCTCAGCTAGCCACTTACAGGTTTTTGTATATGTGCAATAACATACCACAACATACCACAGTACCTGACCATTGCACCAACATGCTCACTCTCAAATACCCACAGCATGTCTTGTGATGCAAAAACATCCCACTGTGTGATTCCCAGCTGCTGTAGACATACTAGCACTTGCTCCCTTCAAGATAGCCCCCTAAAAGTAGAAGTGTAGCCAAGGTAGCACAGGCAGCAGTGAGGAGTGGCATGGACTAGCTGTGCCAGGCAAGTGTCCGCAGAGTTCAGGCTGCTTTGTACTTAGCACAGCTAGCCTGTGCTGCTGCTTGCCACTGCCATGCTACCTCAGTTACGTGACTGTTTTTAGAACACCAGCTCAGTAGCGCAAGTATGTCTGCGCAAGCTAGGCATCACAGCCCTAGCTCAGAGTGTAGACGTATCCTTTATCACAAGTCACTAGTTTATGTCAATCCTGACTTGCGACACCCCAAGCTATCTATGCCCTGGGCTGTCATACAGCTCTGTCAGGGCACCTCATTTCTGACCTGCCACACCACCTGATATCTCAGCCCTGGGCTTTTCCTGAGTAAATGCATGAAAATGTCTAGGTTTAGATTCCACCCCATCTCCCCCACAAACTCATTTGTAACTGCCGTATACAGTTCAGTCTGAATACAGTTCACCAGAGTGTAAAAGAGCAATCTTCCGTGGAATCTTTTGACTACATCTGGGACCTCTGTAATAATCAACTAGTTTGTCTGGTGTATAGTAACCACCAGGAAATTGCTCTCCTGCACTGGCCTATGGGGCTGCTATGTCCTAAAATGATAGTGGTAGATATTTACTTTGCTGGTGTATTTTTAGTTTCAGGACAAAATAGTGGCGAATACTGGTAGGGTTTAGGGATTTTTTTTTGAGGCGGTTGGGCAAATAAACTGACTTCCAGAGTTGGGAACTCTGTCCCAGAAGGGTGGAGAACAGGGCCTGAACCAAAATCCTTCATCTGAAAGTTCATGAACTTGAGGAAAGTTAGGAACCAACTCTGTGGTGGAAAGACAGAGGTTTATGTGGGCAGGGACTGGACTCGTCTCCCTTCTCTGACTGACTAGGAGGAATGAGCATGGTTTCCATTAATCTTTAGAACAGAATATCCTCCTGCCATTCTCTGTTACTGCAGCATTTACAGCCCTGTTTTCTCAGTGCAACTAACCCCAGGGATAAGTTTAAGATTAAATGGCACTTACCTCTACCAAAGTTTTGTGTAACAACCACCCTTGAGCTACCCCATGGTGGACTCTTCTTTTAGTTAAACCTTCTGTTACCATGCAGATACTTAGGCTTTGTCTACACTGGAACTTCGCTGGCAAAACTTTGGTCGTTCAAAAAAAACACCACCACCCCAAGCGACAAAAGTTTTACAAACAAAAAGCGCTGGTGTGAACAGCGCTTTGTTGGCAGGACAAAGCTGCTGCCAGTCGTTGGGGGTGGAATTTTTTTTATCTGCAGAAGAGCTCTCTCTTGCCAACAAACAGCAGTTACACTGCGCGCCTTTTAGTGGCACGTCTGTAAAAGTTGCGTAGTGTAGACATAGCCTTATTGTCTTCCTCCCAGATGCAGAAGGCTCTCCTCCCCTCCACCTCCCAATCCTGAGTCCATGATCTTCCTCCTAAAGGAGACTGCCTGCCACTAGCAATCAGCGGGGTACTTCCCTGTGGCCTGTTGCTCTGCCTTGTTCCTGCATCTGCCCCTGGGGCCTAGATCCCAAGGGTCTTGCCTTAATCTATCCCTGTAATAGCTGGCTGTCTCAGTGTGTATGTGTTGGGGAGGGGGAAGTGTTACTGTCTGATTAATTGACAAACATTCTGACAAACATTTTTTTACTAGCCCAGAATTTATGGTGGAAATTCTTTAGGAATCTTGCTTTAACCTCTCGGGTACTCTGCACTTCTTCATTGGGTTTATATTCACACAGAGGTGAATTTGCCAAGACAGATGAATACAGCTGTTGGCTGGAGTAGCAGTTACCTGCCACTGCTGAACAGCCAAGAGAGGGTTAAAGAGAAAACCTCTTCTGAGCCACTAGATTGGTCCTGACTAAGATGAATGTCTAATTCACTCGCAGCGTCCTTACTGCTGCCAGTAATAAAAAGCTTGTTTCACATATTCACCCCACTGCAGACGTTTCTCTTAAATTAAATATCAGGAGGACATATAATAGCACGATTTCATGCCAAGCCAATATTATCAGATTGATGTCAGCAGTGATAATAGAAGAAGGATAAGTTGATGAGATTTCATTTATTAAATAAAGGGAATACATGGAAAGAGATAGGAACTGGTAACTCTCAGCGTGTCGAAATGCAGCAAGATCTCTCTGGCTCCAAGCTTACCTCAAGGGATAGCAGAGAGAAAAATGCCCTTTGTTTCATTTAAGAAAACCTCTCCCTTCTTTTCCAGACAAAGACCTGATTTAGCTTACTCAGTGGGAGGGGGAGAGGAGGATCTGAAATCCTGGATTTCATGTGTACACAGCCTTCCTTCCCATTGGACAGCAGAGAAGCAAAGGTTTGTTTTCCCCCAGTTTGATGAGAGAGGCAAAACTAATGAGTTATTTTATTTCTAGTTTCAGCTATTCCTCTTTCCACCTGTTGATTTACACCTTGCCTGATATGCAGATGGGGGCCTAGATTATGGACTTTGACTTTCATATTGATATGCTTCATTTTTCTTCCTGGGGCATTGTTCAAGCCCCTAACCTTGCAACCCTGCCTCCTGTCCTTTCTCTCAGCCCCTGTAGATGAGTCCCATCTGACTGTTTCAGTAACACTGGTGGGAATTATAACTCAATGTATTAAACAAGGTCTAAGAGCCTAGCCTTCTCTGGAGCCCAGCATAGTCTTTTTTAAAAGAATACATTTATTTTTCCTTTTAAAAAACAGAATGAGCCTTGAACCTTTCTAAAGAGAGCCCCAGATTTGTCACTGCACCAGACCCCTTTTTGCTGAGCACCCTGTCTTACCAACAGCAGCCCAGTGGGGAGGCTAGAATGCTACCTTCCTCAGAGAAGTCTGAGCCTACTGGCTGTAGCTAACCAAGGGGGCGGGGTGGGAGGGAAGGTACTTCAGAGGCCAAAATGGGATATCACTCTCAGGATATTATAAAGGTGTCTGAAGTATGACATTCTGTTGGATTCCACTAGGCTCCTCAGGCGTGGCTCCTTCTCGGGGGGGTTCAGAAACACCCGTGAGCAGGGACAGATGAAGGCATAGGCACAACGGGTGCTTGCGGCCATAGCTCTCAGTCATGTGGTGATGTCACAATCACAGGTTCCAGGTTTAAAAACAACAATTAAAAACGTGATCCAAGAGGAAGCAGCACAGTGATGTCTGCCTGAGCCTGCACTAGCCTCGAACAGAGGGATGAGTAGCAGCCACTGGAACTAGGAAAGAAACTGCTTAGGCTTACATTCGCCACCAGAGCAGTCCAGGCACCCTCTTCTTTCAGGGAGCACGGCAGGCACGGGCTTAGGGTCCCACTGGGCTCTCCAGGATAGCGTCCCCTTTGATGGGGTTTGCACGGACCCCTGGGCTAGGCTCTTCCCCTCTAATTTCTTAGCTCCACAGGTCAGACTGAGGGCTGGTGGGAGAAATGGTGGAACCTCCTAGATGCTACCTGTTTATAGCACCAAAATCAGCTTTCACTTGCAATAGATCATACAGATCTGTGATCTTCCTGCTCCATCCGTGACATGCTTTGAGCAGTAGTGGGATAGTTAACAGACCTGGCATCTAAATAGTTATTGGGCACCTCATAGATGGCACAGTCCACCCCTTTCAGAGCTATTGTTTTAGGCTGTTTACAAACTCAGGCAGACTTTACTGCATTGGTTACATTCCTTCAATTTTTTAAAGTTTTCTTTACAACTATGAGACTCCTTTTTTGAGTGAAAGCAAAGGCCTTGTCTAAATACAGGTTCTACTGATTTACCTAAGTAAGGTTGCGAAACAGATTTAGTTAAATCAGTGCAAATTCACTTGTGCAGGCACTCTTAAATCAATTTAAGACTGTCTTAACTCAATAATCAACTTAACTGTCTTTGTGTTTTATTCCTCTAGTTTATTGATCTAAACCTGTTTAGTTAAATTGGTGCAACTTGTGTGTAGATGAGATCTCGGCTTTCATTTTGAAAAAAATATTTATTGTAGCAGGGGTAAGGTATTTGTGATAACTCTGGCTCACTGAAATTCAGTTGCTGTGTAAACTCTCTGCTCTTTGGGGTGTTCTGTGAAGCAACGGCAGATAACACTGGTAATGCAGCTTCCCCCAGGCAATCTCTGTCACTTTACAAGGGTTGATCTCTCGCCTCTTGCAGGGGAGAGGCAGTGGTAGGCACCTCACCAGCTGCTTTTGGTTTTGTTTTTAACCCTGTGCAGTGCTGCCTGCGCCCCCCGCACAGTCTGGGCAAGAGGGTGCCATGAGCTCTCAAGCGTGTCCTACCTTGTCATTGATCTTAGTCAGTGAAGGCAGGCACCATAGCAGGGGAGGAACCAGCAAATAAGGGTTTAATGGCCCTCCATTCTGAGACTGGCAAAGTGAAACCCAAACACTCTCTAAAATGTATCCCTCCATCTGAGAAGCTTATATCACACTGTTAAATTCAGGTGAATATAGATGAATGATTTCATAACATATTGTATCTTTCTTCCCCCTTCCCTCCTGTTGGATACAGTTACAAAATACACGTTAGGTTTTTTTTAACATGCTGAGTTAAAAACCTAATTTAAAAAGTCTTAACTTTCCCAATGAATTGAGGGATTAGGTGGTATTTCCTGACCTAGCCCTGTTTGGTATTGTTTCGAAGGACTCACTGAGTTGATTAGAATGATATTAAAATTGCAGTGACAGAGCAAAATGCCAACCTTATGAGTTTCTGAAGTTCCCTGCAAGTTTTTGTCCATTTCAAACTTTTGGAAGGCTTTTAAAAGATTTTTTTTGTTTAATATGACACATAAAATAATGAACATACTCCAGGGATCCTACATAGGTATTACCTTCTTTTTAAAGACCATACCATTTCGGGGGGAGGGAGGGTCTAAATTATTTGACTGTGTCTAATCCAAGCACAGCAATGTTGCTGTTACTTTTCATGCTGTGGCTGGTGTGTGGGGCATGTTGTTCCTGATAAATGCTAGAGCTTTGCCCTTGAGACTTGGTGGTGTGATCAAGACTGAAGGTGTACTTCTTGAACAGTGTCCTAGTACAATTTTCTCAGAGAAGTATCCAGATATAACAGAATATTTTGCCCTCATCATGCTCCCGCCCCCCCCCCCCCATGCATCCCCAAACTAAAAAATGTGAGGGCTGGAAGTTCATGTCTGAGCTTCCTTCCCTGCATCCTCACTACAGTCACAAAGGATCCAAGAAGCACAGGATTTTTAGTTTTTTTTTTGCCCAGTAGAAAGAAACATGACTCAAATAATAGCTTGAATATCCCTCTCGGCGCCTCCGTGACTGTGCACTGAAGTCATACGGATGCATTGATGACACCGTTTTTGTTGCTTGGGAAATGAATGTGATGTCATAGCACAGGATTACAACTTGCCTGTAGGATCAAGTGCTGTGGAAAGAATAGCTGGGTTCAATGTTCAGAGACAGACCTACAAATGTAGCAGTGCAGGAAAAGTGGGGATTTAAGGTGTAGTAGATTACATCTGAGAATTTCTTCCTGTGTGCACTCCCTCCTTAACATGTGCACACACTTGCACACAACTTCTAAAGTGTGGTGCAAATCCTGCAGTTTGTGTATGCCTGTCTGTGTAGATGATGGCACTTTGCTTAGTACCTAAGTACCATCATTGCTGGTGTGTTCACCTCTGCCTTCTCCATCATTTGTAACATTGCTGCTTGTGTGTTGTATGTACACGCATATCTTACAGTATATGAGGAAGATCCCACGTTATCCCTGGGTAGCTGTAAATGTCACCTATAGATGAATATTAAATGGATTATTTCAAAAAATAAAAAAACAGATTTAGTCACACTCTTACTCCCTACTTTTTCTGGCCACTAGAATGGTCCTCATGACCCCAAGCCTGCTCTTTTTTTTGAAGTGCTTAAATAGCTGTGACTTAAATTGGAGATTGTGAGGTGGTTTATTCAACAACTTATATAGATGCTCTTCCGACACCTCCCACAAGTCTACATGACAATCCTGGGGTATGATTGCGGCCTTAGTAGATATATCTGAGCTAGCTTTAATCTACCTAGCTAGTGTGCTGAAGCAGTGAAGCCATGGCAGCATGGACTGCAATGCAGACTGTACAAGCCTGTCCAGAACCCTGGGTAGTTACATGTGGGACTAGCCCACGCTGAAACCTGTGCTGCCACAGCTTTATTGCTCTAGCTAGATTAAAGCTAGCTCGTTCATGTCTACGTGAACTGCAGTCACATACCCAAACCTGCTCTGTTCTGACATACTTGAATAGCTGTGACATAAATTGGAGAATGAGGTGGCTTATTCAACAAGTCATGGTTGCTCCTCTGACTCTTAGGGTAGACCTCTGATGGTTTTGGAGAGTCTTGTGGTTCAGCACGGATTCCTGGGATTTACCTCCAGCTCTGCCAAAGATTTTTTGTGTGATTTGGGCAAATCATGTAATTTCTCTCTCTTTCCTCACTTACTGAATAGGGTTAACCCTTCCTAACCTCATGGGAGATTGAGGCTTGTATTTGCTAAGTGCTTTGAACTCCTCAACCGAAAGGCACTGTGAATGGTAGGACTCCTTTGGTGGTTGCTATTCCTCCTGGATGACTTATTTTATGAAGATTTTTCTCGTGGTTCCAGTGCAGGGGTTTGCATACGTATGGAAACTGGTAGAGTTGAAGTAAGTAGGTGAACATTACCCTTGTCACAGATCCTCCTGTTCTCGTTTTCCCTACAGGCGGAGGAACACTGAGCCTATATGCGGAGGGCTGCAGTCTGAGATTCTGAAGTGCTACCAAGAAAACAAGCATGAAGTACTCAAGTGCTCAGAGCTGGCCAAGGAGTATCAGCGCTGTGTTAGTTCAGCACAGAAGGTAACAGTTACTTCCCCACTGCATCCTGCTGGCTTTGCTTCCCTCTCTGTGTGGTGTTTTCCTTATGAGGAGGTTTCCCTCAGATTGCTGTGGCCCTGATGGCAAGGTCAGAATGTTCACAGGCCTCAGTCTCTCCCCAGGACCTCCGCACAGGCTGCTGGACCCCCCAATTGCAGCAGGTGCTGATGCTCTTTGTTAGCATCTTGAGACAGTATTGCCAACCACTGTTGGGTTTCTGCTAAGCTTCTCATGAACCTTGTCATTTTCTCCAAATCTCAACTTTTCCTGTGGACCATGTGAGCTGCATCCTTCTCGTTTAAGACGGCAAAGCAATATTTCCAACACCAGCAATATTTTTGAATGACCGGAGCACTAAGTGCTCTCTGTCTCCTAGTATTGCACCCCAAATTGGGGGGCTTGCCTCCTATTGTTGCTGCTTGCCATTAGTTTCCCTAGATTGGCAAATTAGACCAAGATGTTTCCTTTAAGGTATTATGGGTATCCCAAAATTGCTGGCCCAGCATAGGAAACCTGCACCCCTTATGATCTGATTTTCAGAGGTGTGGAGCGCATACAGCTACCATTAACATCCATCCATTTTGGCTGCTCAGCACCTTGGAAGAATTAGGCCATTAGTATTTGAACAAAAGAAAGGGAATGGAAAAGATGCACAATTCACAGATCAGTTCCACTGGAAATTTACTCTTTCCAGGGCTTTCAACTGGCAAAAATAGTCTTTGAGATGGTGGTGAGTATAAGATGTGGGATTTCTAGTGTGTAAGGAAAGAGGAAAGTGTCCTTCCAGGTACAGGGCCATCTGCTCTGACTGAGCAATTTCTTGAAGGGTGTCGGGGTTTAAGGTGGGGTGGACTTCAGGGAAAAAGCGGAGCTTTGTAGGGAATATGAGACTGAGATACTTCTCCTGGGATCATCTGTGTGAAAGGGAGAGTCTGAGACTGTTGTGAAGGGAGCTTCTGTCCTTTGCATTAGCATTGTGAGGGGAAGCTGTTCGCCTGATTTAAGTATAACGTGAAGCAAGCTGCCAGCCGGCTCCCAGAAGAAGCCCCGACAGAAGGAGATGGGAAAATTGTCAGGATATATTAGACCAAATGTTGTTGCAAGTCCTAGTGGAATTTTTTTCTTTCCTGTTTATAAAGTAGGTCTTTGTATGTCTGCAAATCAGCAAGGTTAAAGCTGCCAGAGAAAGGGTTTTTCTCTGATATCTTTAAAGTCACCAGCTCCCAAAACATGTGGTTTCTTTTTCTTCCTCAGCTCTAAAGTAAAACAGGGACTGTGCTGCTGCTGCTCAATCTCTGCCCCCTGTTGCTGTGTGCAGAGCAGAGCACATCTCTTGCCAGTCTCTGCTAGGCAATGCTTCCTCCTTGCCCGCTGTAAATCAGGCTTGTAGCCTTTTCAGCAGAGTATATCTTTAGCAAATGCACTTACCAATACATCTTTATTGCGCCCAGTGCAGATGGAATGTGATTACCAAAGAAGACAGATTGCATTAAACTTCAGCATATTCACAAGCTGCAGCTCCAACTCGCCTGAGAAAGAAGCTGGGAAGCTGCCAGTCCTGAGCCCCAGCCTGACATTATTAAAGAGTAAATTGGAGGCTGAATGACTGGTAACAGCAGAGGGCAGTGAAAGATCCTGTTAGCTTGGAGGTTGTGAGCTTTTTTTAAGTTGTGTGTTTTCTTTATAAACCAAATACCTGGGCAGTTTTAGTTCCCAGAGAATTCTGTGTACAGTGAACCTTGCTCGAAAGTTTCCCTTGGTGTTGTGGAAATCTGCTGGAAAGAGGTGCTGGCAGGGTATTGAAGCACATGTTACATTCATGTGCTTCAGGTGATGGCAAGGTGGAAGGAAATCTCTATGTACTGGGAGGGAAGAGAGGCTACTGCCAGGGTAACTGTGAGCTCTGAGGTTATCATTTATGGTGAATTCTCCATCAGTGGACCTTTTTAAACCGAGATTGGATGTTTTTCCAGAGGATATGCTCTAGTTCAAACAGGAATTAATTCAGGGAAGTCCTGTTGCCTGTGTTATACAAGAGGTCAAACAAGATAATCACTACGGTGCCTTCTGGTTTTATAATCTATGAATTAAAAGGTTCTGAAAACACTGGATCAAATGGAGCCCTGGTGTAAACTCTTACAGCTTCAGTGAGTTCTCTGGCTTACCCCAGGTTTAACTCTGGCCATGGTGGTTAACCCCACTGGTGTATGGCGTCCTCTGAACCCCAAGATGTGTGCATTGCCTCGGTCACAGGCTGCTGGCTATTTTTCATGAAAGGCTATTACAAGATTAACTTAAAAAAAAAAAAAAAGACTTTTCTTAAATTTATCTCTTATACTGAATGCCCCGCTGCCTCTAGCTCTCCTGCACGTTTGTAGATTCACCTCGGAGAAGGGTGGGGAAGAGGGAAGACAACTTCGTGATGGTTTTAAGCTGAGCTTGATTTCTAGATGGTGGGGTGTTGGCCTCCCACTAACCACTGTATATGGGTGACTTTAGTTCATTTACATACAAATGCTTTTCCTTCTCCAAAGATCTTGTAATGCTCATCATGTTACTTAATGAATCCTGTAGTGCTCTGAGAGCTCCCCCTGGTGGTGGCAGAAAGGTGCCCAGGACGTAGTTTAAATCCACGTTTCTCAAATGTGGCCACAATGACCACAGGCTCCTGGGCAGTGACGGAGGGGGAAGCAGCGCCTCTCCCCCAGGGCCACAAGAAGGGGTTGGGCCCTCCTTCTCCTCTGGAGCCACAAACGCTGGAGGCAGCCAGTGAATTCCCCACCTTCCCAGGGGTGCTGAGGCTTGGGCTTCGGGCATCAACCCTGGAGCGGTGGGTGGCAGGTTCCAGTCATGGGACTTTGCGCTCTGGCCCTGGACCCCAGCCACGCAGTGGCGGGTGCTGGCTCTGGGCTCACACTCCCCTCCCCTTCATTGTCCCTGGCCCCTCTACAGCCTCCTCCGGCCTCAGGCTCGTACCGTGGGTGGCGGGCTCTGACCTGGGCTCACGTCCACCCCCTATTATCCATGGCGCCCATTGTCCCTCTACCCACCTCCCCATCCAGGGCTTAATTTGTGCCCTGGCTTGCCAGGGCTGAGTAAGTCTGCTGTGAAAATTGATATTTGTACGGTTGTTAATATCACTTATCACAGCCTCCTAACTAGCTAATAATTCTGCTATGAAAAGTGATATTAGCAAACATACAGATATTACTTTTCGCAGCAGCAGAATTACTAGCTAGCAAGTCTTTTTTTTAAAAAAAAGCAACCAAAATCAAAACTACAAAAACAAAAGACAAGAATGTGCAAAGCACCTTATTTGTGTTTCTATTCTGTTTAGATCCAGTAAAGAATAGAGAACTGTACATTATTTTTATTATTGAGTCTGCAAAAAACAAAACCTTCCATAAATAAATTGAAATGATTGGACATGTATATGTGCATATTTATTTGTTTTTCCTAAAGTTAATTAAGTATTTTAAGAAAAATTGTCATAGCAGCCAACAGCAAGAGTGGTGGCTGCGCTGTGAGGCCACCAAAAAATTTATTGTGAAGAACCCCTGGTATAAACTAGACACAGGATGAGAGGACTCTGAACTATGATAGAAGTGAAAATTGCAGCTCTCAATAGATGGCTACTGTTCCTCCACTTTTTCTAGAGCCAGTATTGGTCAGAGCCTGTCCTTTGAAAAATCTCCTATTCTCTCTGAAAATCTCCCTGAGCCAGAAGTGTTGCACGTGCCCTGAGTTCCCCAACCCCATTAACAAATAGATAAAATAATTCTCTTCTTTCTTGTGTTTTTTCCTTGTTTAATTCTACCCCCTTTAGTTTGAAAATATATTTGATGCATTTCCTTTCCTTCCCTTCCTGGTTCCTTGGCCTACCTCGGCTAATTCTCTTGCACTAGCCCTTTGCTGGTGTTCCAGTGAGTTCTGAAAGAGTGACCAGGATGACACTGGACTTCTGCAAACCTGCTGTTTTATTAAGGAACAAAGGGGAGAGGGCAGCTGTCTGGCTGCAGGCCAAGAGCTGGGACTTCTAATGAGGCAGCAGAATGATGGAGAGGAGAATGAGAGAGCAATAGAGGCTCCAGGACTGAGAGTTTGGCATTGTTGGCTGAGCTGGCAGGGTCAGTGACCAATCTCAGCAGCATACTCGGCAATGCAAGGGGTGCTTGGTACAAAGCCAACTCTGGAAAAGAGCATCCCCAAAGAGGCATTGTGGACGAGGGGAAAGGGGGAATGCTGTTCACCTGATGAAAATCATGAGACAAGGGAAGAAGAGGCCCCTTGGCTCCTGGACTCTATCTCTGTGCCATAAAGAGAGTGCTACCTGTGCCAGGCCGTGGAAAACCCTTTGCATCCTCTTAAGATGGTGGCTGTTTTTACTCTTGTGGGCTTGATGGGGCAGAGGCTGATGGGCAGGGATGAAGTGAAGGTGTGTGCAGAGGAAATGTAAGGGAAATCCCCTCTTCACTGGCTTTGACCCAAAGAATATTCTTCACTTATTTACTTCCTCTTAAGCAGTTCATGCAAGTGAATGTAGCCGCACAGGAGCTAGCAAACAGAGCTGTAAACAGGGGAGTTTGTATTGTGGTGCTTGTTTGGGGTGTGTTTTTGCTGTGGGTGGTGGTGGTTTGGTGTGGTTTGTGTTTCTTAACAGAATTTAGGTGGGAAAGCTATGACAGATACAGAGGCAGCAGTGGGAGTGACTCATGTAGTGGAAGACACAATGAAGATGACTGGATGTGGAAGCTGCGGTACGTACATGATCCTGGAGGGGGTACCTGGTAAGAGTTTTGTCTGCATGAAATGCCATCTGATAGAGCTGATGGAGGAAAAGATCCGAGGTTTGGAGATGCAGGTGGAAAGTCTGGTTGAGTTTAGAAAGGGGTTCAAGCGAATTATGGAGCAAAGACATGAGGTATCTGAAGGAAAAAGCCCAGACTTGCAGATGGAAGCTGGACTGAGGAATTCTGAGGGGAGACTGGGTGAGGAAAGTGGTCAGTGGAAGCATGTGACTAAAAGAACCAGGCAGAGGAAAAGACGGGCTAGTGAAGGAGAAATGGAGCTTAAGAATAGGTTTGCAGAGTTGGAAAATGAAGAAGGGGCTCAGCAGGTAGTCACTGAAGGTGGAAGAGCAAGGAAGAAGAGTGGCTAGTCCTATAGGAAAAGGGGAAGAGTCAATAGAGACTACACCAAATATGAGCCCCAGGAGGATACAGGATGGGTTGAAGAGGATTACAAGGGAGAATAGGAATGGAAAGAACTTGCAGCCAGAGGGAACAGGGGATAGACTGGAGAATAGCGCCGTCACCAGGAAAAGGCAGGTCTGTGTGATTGGGAACTCTTCACTGAGAAGAGTAGACAGGCCTGTAACCAGAGCTGATCCAGAGAATAGAAGGGTATGCTGTTTTGCAGGTGCTAAGATACAGGATGTAGACCTGAGGTTGAAAAGGATCCTAAAGGGAGCGGGAAAGAATCCCCTAATTATCCTTCATATGGGAACAAATGATACGGCTAGATTCTCACTGGAAAGTATTAAGGGAGACTATGCTAGGTTGGGGAAGACGCTTAAGGAAATCGAGGCTCAGGTGATCTTTAGTGGGATTCTGCCTGTTCCTAGAGAAGGGCAACAAAGGTGTGACAAGATTATGACTATCAACAGATGGCTTTAGACAGTGGTGCTATAAGGAGGGCTTTGGGATGTATGGCCACTGGGAGGCATTCATGGACAGAGGACAGTTCTCTCAGGATGGACTTCATCTGAGTAGGGAAGGAAATAGACTTCTAGGATGGAGGCTGTCACAACTGATTAAGAGAGCTTTAAACTAGGAATTTGGGGGAGATGGTTGGGGGATGTCCAGGTAATCTCCATGCCAGATTTTAGCATTGAGAGGGAAGAAAACAAAGTAAGAAAGGATACAGCCGTGGGTAGGAGAATGTATATAAGGAGGAAGGGCAGTGTGGATACCAGTCTAATAGGTTATACTGGCTGTAGAATGTCCGTGCCTCATAGGGTACAGAATGTGAGCGAGGCCAAACAGCAAAAATTAAGATGTTTGTTCACCAATGCGAGGAGCCTGGGTAACAAAATGGAGGAACTAGAGCTACTGGTGCAGGAAGTGAAACCAGATACTATAGGGGTAACAGAAACATGGTGGAATAGTCGTCATGACTGGACTACGGGTATTGAGGGGTATGTGCTGTTTAGGAAAGACAGAAATAAAGGCAAAGGTGGTGGAGTAGCACTGTATATCAAGGATGAGGTAGAATGTAAAGAAGTAAGAAGCGATGGAATGGATAAGACAGAGTCCATCTGGGCAAAAATGACATTGGGGAAGAAAACTATTAGAGCCTCCCCTGGGATAGTGCTTGGGGTGTGCTATAGACCGCCGGGATCTAATTTGGATATGGATAGAGCCCTTTTTAATGTTTTTAATGAAGTAAATACTAATAGAAACTGCGTGATCATGGGAGACTTTAACTTCCCAGATATAGACTGGAGGACGAGTGCTAGTAATAATAATAGGGCTCAGATTTTCCTAGATGTGATAGCTGATGGATTCCTTCATCAAGTAGTTGCTGAACTGACTAGAGGGGATGCCATTTTAGATTTGGTTTTTGTGAGTAGTGAGGACCTCATAGAAGAAATGGTTGTAGGGGATAATCTTGGTTCAAGTGATCATTAGCTAATTCAGTTCAAACTGAACGGAAGGATTAACAAAAGTAAATCTGCAACTAGGGTTTTTGATTTCAAAAGGGCTGACTTTCAAAAATTAAGGAAATTAGTTAGGGAAGTAGATTGGACTGAAGAATTTATGGATCTAAAGGTAGAGGAGGCCTGGGATTACTTTAAATCAAAGCTGCAGAAGCTACCGGAAGCCTGCATCCCAAGAAAGGGGAAAAAATTCATAGGCAGGAGTTGTAGACCAAGCTGTATGAGCAAGCATCTCAGAGAGGTGATTAAGAAAAAGCAGAAAGCATACAGGGAGTGGAAGATGGGAGGGATCAGCAAGGAATGCTACCTTATTGAGGTCAGAATATGTAGGGATAAAGTGAGACAGGCTAAAAGTCGAGTAGAGTTGGACCTTGCAAAGAGAATTAAAACCAGTAGTAAAAGGTTCTATAGCCATATAAATAAGAAGAAAACAAAGAAAGAAGAAGTGGGACCGCTAAACACTGAGGGTGGAGTAGAGGTCAAGGATAATCTAGGCATGGCCCAATATCTAAAACCTATCCGAGGGATAAATACCGGAGAGGGAGAGGAATTATTTAAGCTCAGTACCAATGTGGACACAAGAACAAATGGATATAAACTGGCCACCAGGAAGTTTAGACTTGAAATTAGACGGTTTCTAACCATCAGAGGAGTGAAGTTTTGGAATAGCCTTTCAAGGGACGCAGTGGGGGCAAAAGACCTATCTGGCTTTAAGATTAAACTGGATACGTTTATAGAGGAGGTGGTATGATGGGATAACATGATTTTGGTTATTAATTGATCTTTAAATATTCATGGTAAATAGGCCCAATGGCCTGTGATGGGATGTTAGATGGGGTGGGATCTGAGTTACTACAGAAAGTTCTTTCCTGGGTATCTGGCTGGTGAATCTTGCCCATATGCTCTGGGTTACCTTATTTGGGGTCAGGAAGGAATTTTCCTCCAGGGCAGAGTGGAAGAGGCCCTGGGGATTTTTCGCCTTCCTCTGTAGCATGGGGCACGGGTCACTTGCTGGAGGTTTCTCTGCTCCTTGAAGTCTTTAAACCACGATTTGAGGACTTCAATAGCTCAGACATAGGTGAGAGGTTTTTCGTAGGAGTGGGTGGGTGAGATTCTGTGGCCTGCGTTGTGCAGGAGGTCGGACTACATGATCATAATGGTCCCTTCTGACCTTAGTATCTATGAATCTACTTTTCTAATGTCTCTTCCTCCCAGCAAAGGAGAAGAACTTGGGGAGGCACTTTGTGAGACTGGGTTTCAAATCTCTATTGGAACCTATTTAACAATGAGTTTAGAAGCCTCAGTACTGACTCGAGTGGGTATTATTCCACCTAAGTAATTGTAATCTCCGTTATTGGAGCACCAGCATCCTGAGCTTGCTGTATCCTGCTTGCTGGGAAGCACATTGACTATCACAGTGGCCTGCTTGTGATGTCTCTTGTTTAGTTTGGGTCTCTTTTCATATCTCTGCAGAACTTCAGACAAGAAAACATAAAATCACTGCTTTTAGACCTAAATAAAAGCTGGGATAATGGTGAAGCTATAGGAGGGACAGCTCCCATTGTGTCTCTTCAAATTGTCTCTAGTTTATTGACTGCAAGTTTCGTCAGGAGCTACCACAGCTTGTATACAATTAGAATTGAAAGACCAGGCTGCTCTTTTCTCTCTACCAAGGGGGAGGAGAATGGGGCCAATGGAAATCTGGTTAATTTGTTTCTTGGAGCGCAGGTAGGGAAACGCGTGTTTGTGAGCAAATAGCAAAAGCCTCTGTGTTTTATCAAGCCTCCGGGCCCCATTCTGAATCGGGCCCCCTAGGCTTTGAGCAGTATTTTATTGCCTCTCTTTCCCTTTTCTGTAAATATGTCCCTATCCGCGTTTGCTCCTCAAAAGGCTCCTTCCCCTGTTGCCCTCGAGAGTAGACAGAATCTGAATTTCACCTACGGTTTTAGTTAGAGAATTTTCTGCCTGATTTGTTGCATAACCTGTCATTATACAATCAAATCTCCCATCAGCCCCTATGCAGAAAGGGTGACCTACAAGAGTGAGCCAGTGGGCCTGACACCTTAACCTTCTCTCTCCTCACAAATACCTGCAGAGGATTGCCTTTCTGTGAGTAGTTGCCCCTTCCCTAAGACAGCCACCCTAGTGTCACCAGGACCTTTTTCTTATGGACCAGCCAAGCTGACATTTTGGGCTGGTCTACACTATGCGTGGGGGCAGGGGGGGAACTGATCTAAGTTACGCAACTTCAGCTACGTGAATAATGTAGCTGAAGTTGACATTCTTAAATCTACTTACTGCAGTTTCTTCACTCTCCCGTTGATTCCCCTTGTGCTTTTCGTTGAGGCGGAGTACTGGAGTTGACACTAGAGTGATCGGCTGTCAATTTATTGTGTCTGTACTAGACAGGGTAATTGACACCTGCTGGATCGATCGCTGCCCATCGATCTGCCCTTTGGCTCATCTGAAGCTTATGGCCAGGCTGTGTTTTATGTAAGGCTGAGGCCACACACAGGCTTCACTCAGTAGGGTCCTGCCACATTACCATTCTCTGGTCAGTAGCGGGTACCTACGTAAAGTTAATGAGGAGTTCATAATTCTCCCTCATCGTTTTCACTCTACCTGTGTACTACACACCACCTTGCACAAAAGTATGAGGGAGAAAAACCGGCCATGTATGCTGAGGTGAATGCCTACTCTGAAGAGGTGTGCCAGAGGATTTTTAACAACCTTGTAGAGCAGGTTGGACCTTGTTAAAGCCTCGTTGAAAAGATATATACATATACTCAAAGTACACCACGTGGAACACTATATCTCTAACTCAGAAGGCTTCCTTTCTAGAATCCAAATGTAACTTCAGAGAAGTCTGTATTTTATACCTGGAGCTTGGAGCACTCAGCCATCCCCTGTGGCCTATTGCCACTCTGCTGTCTGCTTATGTCTACCTACCTTTTTAAAATGCAAACGGATCTGTAAAGTTTTCTCTTGTTTTCCCTGTAAAGTTAGTTCAGTTTTTAATCTTTCTCTTCCAACCTTTGTTTGTGCAAACGCTGTGGTGATAACGCTATCGGAAGAGTTTATGACTCAATAAATGGCCCTCACAAGGGAATCAGTGGAGAGGCCGCAAGCTGCAAGCAGCTGCTGTTTATTTAGTCATAAACTCTGAGGAGAGCAGCATCAGATTAACTGTACCCAGGCGTTCTCCTAGCCTATTATTTGCAAAGGTGAAAATGATCCGTATTTTGCTTCTAATTGTAAAGAACTGGAAATGGTTATTATTTAGATCCTATGGCAGAGGTTCCTGGTTCCAAAGAGTCTCTATTTGATCCACACACACAAGCTTTTTATGTGCCCTAGTGTTCATTGGTGGAAAAAGTAAAAAATGTGGAGCTGCCTGAAAGGATATAAACCGCCCTCTTAATATATGAGGCATGTCCCAGAGTAAAATGCTGGCCTACTTAAAATGGAAATAGCTGCTGCATGCACCCAGTATTTACAAAGCTAGAGGCACAAGTTCTTTATTTTGCTCTGTATCACAGAGCTTCACAAAGCCCTGGTGTTTCCAAGCTGGCATATCATCAGTATGTATTAACCCATGTGAACAAGTACCTTTCCCTATCTGTGCTACACAGTCCACATGCTATGTAAAGCCCAAATGTGCCACCTTCCTGGAGTTTGGCATTATTCAAGAAAGCAATGAATGAACATAAAAATCAGCTCAGAACTTCTCCCCATGATTGGCTGTGCACCAAGATTCTTCTTCTCGTACTGCTCTGCCCACAACCTATATCCCTCATTTCCCCCATGCTCCAAAGAGGCCTTATTTCCAGGTAAAGTCACCTGCCTCAGCAGGACCCACTTAACCTTTTCCCTCAAGATCAACACCTAACAGGGTGGCATGTTCTAGGCAAAAGTCCTTGTTCGCCTGATAGGGCAACATGGAGTTTTATTTTTAGTTGTGTGTCATGCAGACACAGGGTATCCTGTAACAGTTTCTTAGACATGACCCCTTTAGTGGACCAGGCCCCAAGGATACATGGACCTAGGAACAAGTCCATGGCTGCCAAGACTGGGCCTTCAGCACTACCGTTCCCTGACTCTCTCTTCTGTCTCCCTGCAGCAGACCAGATTCCTGCGGGAGGCTTGTACTGTGCTCTGCCAGGGCACAATGCTCTCAGTGAGTATTTATGGTGACACAGGCAGCCTTTTCAAAACAAGGTAACAATTTATTAGTCACCTGGCACACAGAGTCCTGAGGATTGCACAGAGAGGCAGAAGTTACACCATAGTCCATTCTGGCCCTGATGGGCCAGCCAAGCTGTGACGGACTCCATCTCTCTGCCTTTTAGTTCTTTCCCCTCTCTGGTGCTCCCAGTTTCCTCCAGCAACCAGCATTTATTCCCCACGTCGGACCTCTCAGTCCTTTTTTTCTCAAGGCAGGGCCATACTGAGTTCACAACCCTACATGCTGGGGCTTCCGTAGTTGAGGATTGATTGTAGAATCATTGGAGTTTACATTGTGTGTCAGATTTTCCATTGATAAGTCAGCCTATGCCAGTCCTTTTTAATGACCTGTTTATACTGCTCAGATAGCTGGATGACACCCACACACTTATCTCTTTGTCTGTGCTGCCCCCAACAACAGACATATTCCCCGCTGTGTAGGTACAGGGGAAGCTGAGGCATACATAGAATTCATAAAAGGTATTACAAAAAACTCCCACTTTGTTACACTGTTAACCACTCCAGTACCTTGAATGAAAGAAGAAGGACTTGACTACCCCCAAGTTCTCTTCTTCAGAAGAGTCTCCTGTACACATCTGCTATTCTCATTTGGTCCCAGTGGGACCAGGTTACTCTAGAGCCTGACTTCTTTCCTAATGGCTCTTCTTATCCCTGGCCCACTCCCAGGTAAAGTTAATGTCAGTATGCATATTCCCACGATAGTCTTGAAACCAGCCTAGTAAAAATGGGTAAGGCCACGTTGCAACATTTAAAACTGTATTTACATTATAGCTCTTAATGATTTTGAAATCAGTTTACCTAAACCAGTTGGAAAATTTCCCTAGTATAGACAAGGTATAAGAATTATGCACATCTAAGTCAGGGAACAGAAATCAGACCACATAACTTATGTGCAGTCAAAGTTAGCCAGCTGCCTTGTAATTGGTATATCCAACCAAAACTGATTTTGAATACTTGTAACAAACTGCTTATGAAAATATGCAAAATGAAAATTGTGTATGGAAATTTGGCAAACAGATTTGAGAAAATTGTAAGCGGCTCATGGACAATTCATAAAAAAAGATAAATCAGTTGAAATAAACTATTTCCTCTTAATTATTCACCCACTTCTGTGGAGTACTAGCTAATTTGAATGGGGTTAGGTCAAAACCAGAGATTTTTAAGGGTGGGGGGGCTGTAAACCCAGGAGCTGGACAAGTCCTGGATGTTTTTTCAGGGAAGGAGGTGATCTCAGGTATTTGCTTGTGTATGAACCTCCTCCCTAGTCACCTGGTTGGTGGTGTTGGAATGACTATCTTTGAAAATAAGTCCAGTGCCAAAAGGAGGGTTGTTGTGTATTTCAGTTCTCTATCGTATCAGTGCTGTTAGGCTCAGAGTGGGTAAAACTGCAAATATTCTGCTGATGTTGAAAATGAAAATTTCAACCAAAGTTTGGCTGACTAATTAGAAGCAAGAAGTGGGTATGTCCTCTTGTATACAATATTTTGGAAAGGCTTGGACCTCTTCTATCCTAGCAAATTTAAGCTAGATCATTTTTAGGATAAATTCCTAGACAGTAAGTATACAGTGGAATATTCAGAGCTATCATACCTAACAGGACTCCCTAATTCTGTGTTTCTGGGTTTGAATGCATAACTCTCTAGTGATGTAATATACACAAAAATAGGCAGTGTCTTTCTGAGTGAACATAGCATATCTTTGGTGAGGGTTATTGTGTTTAGGAATTTGTTCTTCAGGGCCAAAAGGAATGTAGCAGTGCATTGTAGTGCTGCAATGTTGCATTTTTCATGATTCCATGGCGTCACAGCACTGTGTTGGCATGTTGGACGTGTGGGCGTTTTTATCTAAAAAAAATTCTGGGAGACATAAGTGTCGAAGCAGCCGAGAGTAGAAAAAAGTTGATTTCCCAGCTGAAGAGTGGTATTTGTTTGAGACTCAGGATAGACTGAAACAGACCCACAAAAATTGCAATTGATAGCAACTGCAGATTAGTAACGCAAGGTCAATGGCCAAATGGCTTTAACCTCCCAAGAAGTTCAAAAACAGCCCTGAAATGTGCAACCTGTTGTCATGGAATGGAGCTTAATTTGGTTATGACTTACGAGGGATGAGGCAACCTGGATATAGCTTTCCATCAGAGCTGTAGAAACTGGAGATCTATTCATGGAGTCCAAGGAACCATTGTGATCGTCTTATCTGATCTTCTGTGTAGCACAGGTCACAGAACTTCCCCAAAATAATTCCTAGAGCAGATCTTTTAGAAAAACATCCAATCTTGATTTTAAAATTGCCAGTGGAGAATCTACCACAACCTTTGGTAATTTGTTCCAGTGGTTAATTACCCTCACTGTTAAAAATGTATGACTTATTTCCCCTTTCAATTTGTCTAGCTTCAACTTCCAGTTATTGGATCATGTTATATCTTTCACGGCTAGACTGAATAGCCCTTTATAAGTACCTACGTGGGGAGCATATATTTGATAGTCACCTCTTCACCTATCTTTGTTAAACTGAAGAGATTGAGCTCCTTAAGTCTATCACTATTGGGTTCCATGTAGTTTATACCCTGAGACCTGAGAGGTCAGTGCCCAATTGTTCCCTACAACATGAAGTTTGTTCCTTCCTTATATGCACTCCAAAATGCTGTGTCTAGTTTTTATTGTCTTCAGTAGGTGGTCTGAATGGCTCCAGGATTAGTAATCAGATGTAGTCCCTTTCGCCAATTGATTCAGATCCATCCCTGGTTGGTAGTGTTTAAAAGTTGTTACTCTGATGGCTGTTTGCTCTTAGTCCAATGGGAAAGTGTCTGCATCAAACATGACCATTGCAATAAGCATTAATTGCAGCTTTTGCTGGCAGTTACAGAAATGAGGACAGGGACACTGAACCTCCCCCTCCGCACCATGTTGGGAGGTGATGCTTTCAGGTTAGGGCTATGGGACATGGGAGGGGAAGAGTTGGACTACTGCTTTTGTTGTACTCTCTGTGGATAGAGATCTTCTGTCTCCAGGGCTGTTAAATTGGCACCTTTCACCAAATCTAAAATTCGTATGTTTTTGTTCAACTTTGTATAGTGTATATATCTCCAGTAAAGGCAACTTCCACCCCTTTGTGAGACTGTTCTGCCATCTGACCGATCTCCTTGCTAGGAGATATTTCCTAAGACTCCATGTGTATTTTGTGAGTAATGGCACGCCATTACTCCTAACTACACCTTTTCAAACCACCATAAGTAATCTTTCTGCCTCCTTAATGCTTGACACTCTTCAAATAATGATACAAGAAGACCTGACGGAAGCACTATGTTATAGTGGTTAAAGCATGGAACTTGGAGTGAGCTCTGCTACTGACTTACTTTGTCCTTTTGGAAGATACTTAATCTCTCTGTAATGACATCCGTAAAATGAGGTTAATACTTACTCACCTTTGTAAAGTGCTTTAAGATCTTGTTAAAGGGCCTTTATAAATGCAAAGTATTATTAGAATTTATTTGCAAAACTGCTCACATGCTAGGATTTGAACTTGTTACCTTTGCAATATAAGGCAAACACTTAATGCACAGTCTTTAGAGGTAACTCGGTGCCGCAGCATTACATGTATTGAATAGTTTCCAGAGAGAGACTGGCCTACCATTCTGCTGTTCATGTGTCCAGAAATGCAGGAAAAATTCTTTTGACAATGTGTTTAGTCTTTGTCCCTGATAAATGCTGAGTTTGTTCTGTGTAAACGGGCTTTAGGTTCAGCCAGCCTCCTGCTCTGAATTAGACTGATAAGATACGGTGAGGAGAGGTTGAAGATCATGATCTAGCCGGTGGCTCCCTGGGTACGTTAGGGGGAACAGTTTAAAAATAATGCAACCAGAAAACAGTTGTTTTATCTTTAAAATGTTTACTTTATACCCTGTAAAATCTTAGCTCCTCTGCCTCTTTTCTTCAAACTCTCTGCTTGCCCTCTGCCCAGTTATCTTTCTGTCAGGTCCCGTTGCCTCCAACCGTCTGGCTCTGAATTTTACTCCACTCCAATCAGCCTGCACCACTGTCCACAAGGACGGAATTTGCTATTTTTCTGAGTGGATCATCTGCTGGGCCACTTCACCAGATCAAGTAACAGAGAAATAATGTTTACCAGATTCAATCCATCCTGCCAAGCACAGGTCAGTTGTTTCATATTTTTGAAGATTCCTAATTTCCCAGTAGAATAGGCACTCTGGGATCAGGTATCTGGGAACTATGCAGAACATCTGTACATCTACTGTGATGAATGGTCACTGTATCCTTTACTCACAGGGATTTAATCCCCATCTCTTTTTAAGAGTGAGTTTAGTGCTGGGCAAAGGTAATCCCAGTAGACTGATGTCATCTAACCCCAGAACTGGTAAACCACCCGTTCCAATGGTTCCATCTTCCTCTATGTGCTGCTTTGTATGTGATGTTCTTCAACTCTGACTTAGTTGGATCTCCACTCATGGAAAGAGGAAAGTTGATTCTCCACTGCACATTTGATCCTTGTTGGCAATCTTAGCAGAGAGACTAAGAGGGACAGTTAGTTACCTGTGTGCTGGTGATTTTTATTAAGAAGTGGGCGTAAGCCCCAACTATTCACTTCATGGAGGCCACCAATGACCTTAAGTCCATTGAATCTTCCAATCTCCTGTTCAGGGAGTCTGAAATGTGAGTCTAAATGCTCTAGCCTGGGGAAAAAAATAAGCAAATTGAGCAAAGGCACCTTTAAATGTAATAGACATTAACAGCCTCTGATATTCTTTGCTTCCTTAATTCAAAATAGCCTGTTTGGATAATTTTATAATTCTGCTTTGTTTCCTTCATGGTGTTTCGTTCTCGTGACCGGTAGCTGGCCTCTCTTTCTCTCATAAAAAAAACATGGCTGGCCCAGGTCAGCTGATTTGGAGTTGTGGGGCTCAGGCTCTGGGGCTGAAAAATTGCAGTGTAGACATTCGGGCTCAGGCATTCTGGGACCCTGTGACGGTGGAGGGTCCCAGAATGCCTGAACCTGAATGTCTACATAGCAATTTTTAGCCCCTGAGCCAAGTCAGCTGACCCAGGTAGCCATTGCTGTGCTGTGGCTCTTTTATCCCTGTGTAGTCAGACCCTAAGAATCTCCTTTAACTAAATTGGTCCTGGGCTTTTGAGTCAGGAGGATCAGAATTCTGTTTCTGCTGTCGCAGTGCACTTTCAAAGAGGAATGGTGTCAGAAGTAGTGACGTTTGTGAAGACCCTAGGTGGTTGGAATAGTGGTGGGTACTGTAGGACAAGAGTGAGATGCATTGGGAGGGCAGAGTTGGAACCTTGAACTGGAATGACCTGAGTACTGTTGAATAGGATTGAGGTGCACTGGAAGAGCAGCGGGTGGTGAGTTTGACTGTGTGTGCCACACTGTTTGGTGTTTGCCTGTATGACAGCATTTCAGTGTTCATGAGCACTAAATTCATCTATACAATGTAAATCGGAAAGCAGGTCAAGGTTGCTGTTGAGCACATGGGGGAGTAATGTCCAAAAAAGCCATATCAATTTCAGTCCTGCCAGCCTGTCCTAAACTCCAGTGTGTCTTTTCTAGGTCATGTTGGCACTACTTTCTGCGGAGGTGGAAAGGTGGTTCAGAAGCCATTTAATGTAAACCTGACACTTCGCACCAGCTTGTTCAGAAATGGGCTGTCTGTTCACACAGAAGCAACAGAAGGGACTTGAGACAGCAGATAGCTTTTAAGCTCCTTGCATAATGCAGTATCAAACTAAAAGGGAGGAGGGGGGAGAGAGATCCCAAGCTGCATGTGTCACCTTTCGTGAAGTGTCCTCATGTACTGCCAAATCTGATGTTTGCTGCAGTAAACCACCATAAAGTCCAGTAAAGCCTCTCTGATCATGTGGGTGTCTCATCAGGTCTCCTGTGCCTGAAGATTACAGCCTGTAGTAAAAGTATAAATAAAAGACAATATTGTGTGCTGTGTGACTACCTACAAAAATGAAACCAAGCTGAACTTGTCTGTTCTCAGTCAAGGAATAGCTGAAACCAAGGTAGTGAGACCATGCAGAGGGTATCATCAGCCCTTCAGACTTTAAAGAGATGTAAATAACTTTGCCTTCTCTTTTCATCTTCCCATTGTGCTGTGAAATGACCTTGATTTTCTGAAGGCTGGACACTGTAAGAGTGACCTATTTTGTGAGAAGTTAACAGCACTTTCCGCAAAACCCCTCTCAACTTTTTCTCTCTCTCATTTTTCTTTCTAGGACAAAACAGGAGGTGATATGGATGGGTAAGAGCAATCATCTGAATAGTCTTGCAAGGAAAAGAGAGCTGATGTTTTTAAGACTACTTTTAGTTTTGCCCGGTGTGGGTTGTCCAGTCAGATATTTCACACTTGGGACCAGCTGAATCCAGAGCAGCTGCTAATTCTAGCTGGCCTGAGCACCTTTTCCTGCTGATCAGCAGTGTTTGTGGCTAGTTGTCAGATGTCAGTTTCTTGGTAGCTTGTTTTCACTGCTTACTGCGGAGGCAGGACAATGATTGAGGTGGGGGATAGGGGGACTTCATAACCTGCTCATGTAGAGAGTTAAAGGACCAAACTAATAGGAAAGAACATATCTGAGTCAATTTGCTCTTTTACATGGAGAATGCTTTCTGTCGCCTCTGTCAGCTGAGAAGAGGTGTCCAGTAAATACCCTTCAAAGACCTCCCACTAGCAGGTACTCAGTGTAATTGGCAGGATGTAATACATGTGCACTGTGCCTGAAGAGACTTGACTCAGATCTGGATCACAAGGTTAGTCAGTCTAGTCATCTTGGTCCAGTCCCCAATGGATATGAGTCCACTCAGCGCAGTGTGGCATGATTGACAGACCCTCGTTCAACAGCAGGATTTAACGGGAGGCTGGGAAGTGTTGTCATTGAAGATGGAGGCAAATCAGCAGAGCGGTGGGTGGGCTCAGGACTAGTATAGCTGTCGGTCAGAATGAGGTGGATCATCTCTGTGAAGTTTTCACAGAGCCTGTCACAGTGCTGATGGGGCTGAAGTCTAACTCCACAAGGAGGAAAACAATTTAAAAATCCCCAGTAGGAAGCAGATTTGCTGACTCAGCTGGTATCCTCTACTGTGGCTTCTTTCAAAGCCTGCAAGATTCTGCTTCCATCTCTGTGGTGGACGTGAATTGTGTTCCCTCTGTGGAACAAGTGCAGCCCCTTCACTGTAGTTTTGTCACCTAGCCCTGGAGCTTGATGCTGTACCTGATTCTATAAGGGAAGCCTGCTCTTCTCAACCATAAATTTGACACTCCCTCTTTGAGCCATCCTGTTGTCTGCTGGTGAATTTGAACAGTGAAATAGTGGGGCGGTGGCTACACTCAATGGACAGTGAAGCAGTGGAGAAAGAGATCATGCAGCACAAATAAATGGGAGAGGTTGCATGCCCCTTCAGAAAAGAGTTAAACATGGCTATTCATGGGACTAGCTCTGCTGTGGCCATGTGTCTCCTTGCGGAAAACTTGTAACTGAATCTCAGACCAACCCAGCCTCTTCCTTCACAACCTGGCAGAGTCTGAGGGTGGTGTGGGATAGACATCTGTACCCTCTGGGGTGGCTGGTACTGGTGAGCTCCAAAGGCGGGGTCCGGTCTTCCCCACCAGAAGGGTGCTGGTTGTGATGTGGCCCCTGAAAGCAGGGGTTTAAAGCAGTAGAAGTAATGGAGGACCTGTGTAGCTTGCACAGGAACACTTCTCCCCCATTCTAAGAAATGCTGTTAGATTAGAATTCAAGCCATGGGTGGTTTATGGACAGGCTATGTTGTGTGCGGGGAAACCACTTACCAAATGTAAGATGTACCGACTATGTGCTCTCAAAGGGAAAGTGACCAGGCATTCACCACCATCCCAAGAATTTTGCCATTTAGAGTGTTAAAGACAACTGGAGACACCTCAATCCTGCTTATGCTGCCCCTGCTGTCTCTTGGCACTTCATGTTCCTGATTTACGCATCTCTTTCTAGAGTCCATGCTCAATTTCTTCCCTTCCCTCTGTATCTGCCTGCCCTTGTATTCTACCTGCCTTCTTCCACTCTCTCTGCTCCCTCTCCCTCCCTCTTCTGTCCTGTCCTGTCCTGTCCTCTGCTCTGTTCTTTCTTTGCTTTCCTTTCATTTTTAAATCTGAATTGGAGCTGGCATCAAGATGCCTATTCTTTGTAGCACTGAACTGGCAGTTTGGAAAGAGGAGGCTGCAGTTTCCGCAGGGTGCAAGGCAGAGTTCAGTGCCTATCTTACTTAAAATATACATCTCAACATGGCTGATCAGAGGAGCAGAAAAATCTCTAGGCTTTGAGTATTGGAGGCTCAAAAGAACATAGAGCATGGGTCTGTATTCCTTGTGCCTCCCTTGCAGAACAAGGATTCAAAAAGCTAAAAGGTGAAGTTGCACAGGGGAGAGGAATAGGAATGACTCTCAAAACAATGGTAAGGGAGAGGGAGACCCCTGGGAAAGATGATGGGGGAGGGATGTGTGTGTAATCCTCACACTTTTCTCCTTCTCTCCTCTTCCATTTATACCAGGGATTTCAACTCTGAACAGTTCCCGAGGTGCTTTACATAATTATGCATCAACTTTACACCTTTACAAAATTCTGTTTCCCTTGGCAAGTAAAAGATTAGTAGCTTATCATTCTAATAAAGGAGGGTAAGTAGAGATCTCGATGAATTTCCTTGACGGCTTTGCAGTGCAGCTATATGTACAGGAAACCCTTCTCCCACCACTGAGATGCAGCCACCTGAAGGTTGAAGCAGAGTAGCTATTAAGCAATCCAGCAACTCTGCACAACAGCTTAGGACAGGAAGTGAAGGGTAGTATATTGAGTTGACACTGCAGGAGTAATTTTAGTTAGGCTGAATGTAACTATCCAAATTGCAGTTTGGCAGGACACCATGGTCCTGACTTCTGCAAAATGTGCCATAAGATCATTAATGATCTTGGGGGGTCAGGGACTCTGCTTTATGCCTGCTGTGAATGTTTGTACTTCCAACATCACATTGCCTTTCTAGCACTTGGTTTAATACCGATTCAGAGGGAAGAATGCCACTCTTCACTGTTGCACCCTGGTGGTCTCTCATACTCAAAGTGATCAAGCCTATTCCTGTTTAAGCTGTGATCACCTCAGTTCTCACAAAGTAAATTACAGGAATAGTTGCAGGATCTGTGCCAGCCAATCTCCAAGTGTCATTGGCATGTGAGGTGCCTGCCCAAACAAAGGAGGAGCACCAGATCACTGCCCAGTAGAGAAGGGCAGAATCCTTGCCCAGAGTGGCCCAGTTAAACCAAGCACCAAGGCAGAGAGAAAATGAACTCTCAAACACAATGTAAGGAATATTATATAGAGGGACTCCAGCAAATGCTAAGGCAGAGGGTGCTCGGGGGGTGAGGAGGTCATCCTTCATGAAAACCGCTGCTTAAAAAGTTCCCAAAATAAATGCAAAGATGTGGCTGCTGCACATTTTCCACTCGTCTTCCCTCTCTAACACAGTGGAAGAGTCTATGAAACCACAGTTTCCTTTGTGATTTGTCAACGCAAAATGATCAGGAGAGCTGAAGTCTGGACTGCGTGGGGAGATGTTGCCTTCTGTTCTGATGCTGGCAGTTTTTGTCGAAGCATCAGGGCCTTGATTGATTAGGTATGTTCAGCTGCTGTTCTACTTAAAATTTGTTTAGTATTTTTAGGAAGTTGTGCAGATGAAGTGGGTCGGGGAGAAGGAGAGGTAAATTCTGTCAAGTGTAGATGAATTGGCATATGCCATGCTGTGAATTCACCCTTTAGTTTCTACAGTATGTTTTTCTCGGTTTTGTAACAAAAAGAATGTTGAGTGGCAGGGGGGAATTTGGTGCTCCTGAAAAGAAGGGTCTGATGGTCCTGGCAAGAGCCAAGCAATATGACAAGCTTCCCCAGCTCTGCTGATGTAGGTCATTCCTGACCTGCAGAACGCCTTGCTATTGGAGCTTTGAGCTCCCTATATAGTTCTCCCAATGTCCCTCTATCCTAATCAGTAGCACCCTCTGCTGTTCCAAACCTGGGTTCTCAACACAGCACTGCTGATTCGCTGTGGTCCTGACCTGCTGTAGTGTCTGTTCCACACTTGATCTCTCCCGAACAGTCTGCTAACCATTCCTCGCTTGCTGTGTCTACATTTTTCTTAAAAATTGCACTCTGTTACCAGAGCAGCTTTAGTGCTCAGAATAAGGCTAGACAACAGGATGGTAGAATTGCCTGAGTCCTGTCCACCCCTGTGCTCCCAATGGTGCTGCCACTTGTGTGGCGCAGTGCCAGTGGTGGTGCAGAGATAGGGATTTTTTTATTCATTATTTTTAAATGATGCTAGTGTAGACGTGGTCGCTGTTGGATCATTTTGTGATATGGATAAACCTCCTAAAAGGGTAGAGTAGGGTAAGACATGCCCATGGTCACCTGTCCCCTGTGTACCTGGGCTTTGAGCCAAGGTCTCTAGAGGTTCTTTAAGAGGCTGTTGTGTTCACCCTGCTACTGCATTGCTTGCCAAGTGTGAAAACCTAGGTACTTCACAGAAGCTGTTACTAGTTTGACCTTCATGCATGAAGCAGTTTCTCTTTAAAATGTTTTTTCCCCTTTATCAGTTATTCATTGAAGAGTGTCTTTGCATCTGTAGAATTTTGAAGGGTAGCTATTATTTTACCATTTTAATTTTCCCAGCTGTTCAAATAATAGTTTTAACCTTTCAGTGCCTGGAAAGCAGTGCTTTTCACA
Source organism: Lepidochelys olivacea (assembly GCF_965140295.1). Classification (NCBI taxonomy): domain Eukaryota; kingdom Metazoa; phylum Chordata; order Testudines; family Cheloniidae; genus Lepidochelys; species Lepidochelys olivacea. Next base: position 22,803,842 of record NC_140417.1, on the reverse strand, counting down.
TCTTTGTTGCTCTGCATTGTAATCGTTCAGCTTTATTTAATAAGTTATGCACAGAAAGGATATTTTCTTTCTCCCCTTCTCTGGAGTGTTGTTCTGTGAGTTTCTCTTCAAGCCTCTGTGACAATGGTGTGGTCTGAAAATAGGGCTGAGTGCTAGGAACTTGAGTTCTAATACCATCTCTGACACTAACTCGCTGTGTGACCTTGACCAATCCCTTATAGCCTGATTTTTCACAGGTGCTGAGTACTTGCAAGTCCGATTGAAACCAGCGTGAGTCATGTGGGTGCTCATCACTTTTGAAAAATCAGGCCACTTGACTCTTTGGATAAGTTTCCCCATCTGTAGAATGGGAATAATGTCACCAGAAAGTGATTTGAGAAGATAATTAGTTCATATGTGTAAAGTCATATGAAGTGCTCAAATGCAATATTCCCTCTCCAGTCCCCATCTATTACGGCCACCGCACTGACTGCTGAGGACAAGACAGAACTCCCCTGTCAAAGCTGTCCACTAATCCGCCATAGGATGTTGCCAACGGATCCGATGAATTGAGCTGTAGCTCACGAAAGCTTATGCTCTAATAAATTTGTTAGTCTCTAAGGTGCCACAAATACTCCTTTTCTTTTTATGGATACAGACTAACACGGCTGCTACTCTGAAACCTGTCATTCTGAGTTTCTGTTTTCCTTTTAGCTTTTGTAGTAAGCATTGCACCTGTTGTCAGGAGTTTGCCATGGGTGACAGAAGGTGGAATTTGAAAACAAGTGACAATATCAGGGTATTTTGGACCCATTGCTGTATTCTCATTACATTTTTTTCTTTCTTCTCACATGTTTGAGAAGTTCCAGGAGTGATTTATATTTCATCAAATTGAGCGTGAAATATCTGAATGCAAAACCTATCAATCTGATCCCATCTATCTCTATCCCTTTAATTAGGGAAGCCCTGCTGAAAAATGTACCCATCAGCTACTGAGAGATGGTGTAGTCCTGGACCCTTGACATAAATCTTGAGTTATCCAGTTGCCAAAATGCTGTCAGAACTGACAGATTTTAGAAAAATACACCCACAGGCAGAGTATTATCCATTATTCTAGCACTGAGCAGTGGGCAGTAAGGAAAATCAGTGGAGAATGTGTCTTTATCAACTTTAATTGGCTTTTCCCATTGATAAAAATCAGTGTACCCGGGAAGGGACAGAGCCTATCCGGCAGTTTGATCTTTCTGTCCCAGAGCCAAAGGATTCAGTCTGTCTCCATTGACATGTGACATGGACTAGTCTCAGCACAGATCAGGGCAGTGAAGCAGATTCTACAGCCTACAAAGAGGCTGCCAGGCTGCACTCGGTGAGTGACCATGTTTAAACAAGCGTGAAGAATTAATTTTCTCTGTCTGGACAAGAGAAGTTGGATTTCATCTGTGCTCTAGTTGCTGGAAACTTGCTTCAGAGAGAAGCAAACTTAGTTTAACTTTTCTTCAGGCGCTGGTTTATTAAAGCTCCTGGATTATAATTGGACACACCCCAAAATTAAGGATCTGGTGAATGAAAATTCCAGTATAGGGTAAGATTTCACAGCTTTATAATAGCTACAAGAGAGAACTCTCCTAGGGTCGTTTTGGTTGGAAGTGCTGCTTCTGGGTCATCTAATTCTGCATCCGATAGAAAGGGGTTGTGATATCTGCTTTGGATCTCTACAGTGAAGGTGATTCTGCAGTCTCTCTCGGCAGCTTGTTCCATTGCCTCAGCTGTTCTTACCACATTTCTCTTGAGTTTTCCTTGTGTGTTGCAGCTTAAGTCGATTGGTACTAGCTTTACAAAAGCTTTTATTAGACTAGATAATACAGTAAAGTTAACCACAAATCCATTACTTGTTTCCTTCATGTTGACTTGTGAATTTAATTGAGCCCTTTATTTATGATCATAAAAATGATAGACCAATTGATAATATCTGTAGCACTTGTCCACCCCTGAAAATCCTTGTGGTTTCTCATTGTTTCTTCTGCTTTCTGTTCTGCTGGATGAGCCTCCTGTGTCCTATTGCGTAAATACTGTAAAATACAAGCAGGACTATTCGCAGATAGGTACCAGCTTACTAAATTGATCTACTTTTGCTGCTATTCTAGAAACCAAACCACATCCCACCATGACTTTGAGGGTCCCATGAGCCAAGCTGCAGGAGTCTGACCCTCTTAAATTTATATACAGTGCTGTATACATTACTTCAACACTAATTTTTAAACTGATGCAAATGTCTCTAATCCAAATTAATGAAAGAATGTTCAGCTCTTTGCATGTTCAAATCCTGTACCATAGGAAATCTCCATTCCCCGGAAATGGATTATTGAGATCTTTTAGTTTGTAATCTTTGAAGCAGGGACTATCATTTTCTATATGTTTGTATGGTGTTCAGCACAAGGGGGCCCTTGATCTGGTTAGCTTCTAGATGCTACTGCAATATAATCATAGAATAATAATGTGACCGGCATATTGTGCAAATTGCTGAATGTATTGGCTTGATGTTTCTGGCACTGTGATCAGCAGTGAAATTGTAACTGCTAGTGTCTTAAGTATAAGTGGGTTTCAGAGTGAACATATGTCTAAAAAGATAAATGAGAGGGTGAGTAGTGAAGGCCGTTCCTTTTCTTTCATATTCAACCTGTCTGTTTGCAGGCCCAACATGAGGTATATTGTCAGAGTTCTTCGAAGCAAAAGGAGGGCAGATACAAAATCCACGTGAATATCCTAAAACTTCAGAATGTGGTTTCTGGCCACATTTCAGTTTGGGTAATTGCATTCTGGTAATCTAAATTGCCTCTGCAGTTTCACCAGAATGCAGTGTTCTTTACTTCCTGCCTTAACCTGTTGTGGTGTTACTGTGTGCTGTCATGTGTCACCCTAAGGATGGCTACATTTCAACAATGGAAGATATTATTTTGGTGTGTATAACTGTAAAGGTGGTAGAGAAATACATAATTATTATGACATATAAATAATTCTAATGGGTGTGTAAAAACTGATGAAGGACCTCGGGATTTGAGTTACTATCATTATCCCAGGTAGTAAGACTCTCCCTTTGTCTGGTGATGCTGTCTGATATCTCCTCGCCTAGAGTAGTTGAAGGTGCCATCAGCTTCCTAGTATGCACATTCTAGGCATTTACGCTTGATCATATGCTGGCAGGCTTTTTGGTGTAAATATGGACAGAAAGTGCCAGGGCCCTTGTCAATCATTCTGTGAATGCCTGTCGGTATCTGCTTGGCCAGTTCCCTAGTTAGTTCTGTTTAAAAGAGGGCTGCGTTAATTTTTGCTTCTCTGAAGCCTTTTGCACTCTTTAATTGAGCTCTGTCAGCTGTTGTCTGCACGGCGCTTCAGGATTTTTGTCTTGCCGGGGGCTCTGTGAGTATGTATTGTATTGTATTGTATTGTAGGAATGAGCTCCTTACACTGCAGGTGCTGGAAGAGGAGCAAGCCACATTCAGTGAGAGACAATGTCTCCAGGGGTAATGAAAACAAGATGGCACGGCACTGTGGGAACGGGAGTCAGGATAGCTGCGTTGAGCATCACCTTTTAATAAAACTGCTATTTATAGATCAGCTGAGGCTTTGTAGAGTAGATTGTTAAATTAATATTTACATACTAGCTTCCTTGTTTTTCCCTGAAAATCTCATTTGCATTATTGCTTGGACTGAAATGCAGCTTCCAGTTCTCCAGGCACACACGTGTGCTCAATAAAACGGCCCACGGTATGAATCTGAAAGCCATTACATCCTGCCTTACAGTACCTCACCTCCTGATGGTAGCATTTTCCCTTTTCTTTGTGTGTCATTGCTCTCTGAAGGAACGGCTCACAAAACCGTCTTTGGTTCCCAAACACCCAGGACACTCCTCATGAACTGATCTCACTGGAGAGAGACATAAAGCATTCCTGCATAGTGATTCCTAGTTAATCTCTGCCTCTTGGACAGAGACTTAAATTGTTGATGGATTGTGGATAATTTAGTAACTGATAGACAAATGGGGTGTATGAATGTTGGTAACGTAAACCAGGTGCAAAATCCCCCCCTCCCTATTTGCATCTGTTTGAACATGTTCTATTGTAAATGCTTTTGTTCTTTATACCTTTTTAGCCCCAGTGAACCAGCAACGAGAATAATCACTTCTCACTGAACATAGCATGCTTCACACCTGGATTAGGAGTTTAAAACTCTGTGTGTGTTTCAAGAGGGAAGAGTTTTCTAGCTGTTAGATTCATGGCTCTGCCTCTCATTAGATATCGTGAGCAAGACATGAAACTTCTCTGTTTTCCCATATCTAGATGGGTAGATATTACTTACTTGGTAGGCCTACTGAGATTGACTGGATGTCTGGAAAGTGCTTTGAGTTTGTCATAAATATAAAGGGAAGGGTAAACACCTTTAAATCCCTCCTGGCCAGAGGAAAAATCCTTTCACCTGTGAAGAGTTAAGAAGCTAAGATAACCTTGCTGGCACCTGACCAATATGACCAATGAGGAGACAAGATACTTTCAAAGCTGGAAAGGGGGGAAACAAAGGGTTCTCTCTGGCTGTGTGATGCTTTTGCCGGGACCAGAGCAGGAATGCAGGTCAGAACTCCTGTAAAGAGTTACCTTCGAGACTAACAAATTTATTTGAGCATAAGCTTTCATGAGCTACAGCATCCGATGAAGTGAGCTGTAGCTCACGAAAGCTTATGCTCAAATAAATTTGTTAGTCTCGAAGGTGCCACAAGTACTCCTTTTCTTTTTGGGAATACAGACGAACACGGCTGCTACTCTGAAACCTGTAAAGAGTTAGTAAGCAATCTAGTTAGATATGCATTAGATTCTGTTTTGTTTAAATGGCTGATAAAATAAGTTGTGCTGAATGGAATGTATATTCCTGTTTTTGTGCCTTTGTAATTTAAGGTTTTGCCTTGGGGGATTCCCAATGTTTTGAATCTGATTACCCTGTAAGGTATTTACCATCCTGATTTTACAGAGGTGATTCTTTTACTTTTTCTTTAATTAAAATTCTTCTTTTAAGAACCTGATTGCTTTTTTCATTGTTCTTAAGATCCAAGGGTTTGGGTCTGTGTTCACCTATGCAAATTGGTGAGGATTTTTATCAAGTCTTCCCCAGGAAAGAGGGTGTAGTGCTTGGGGGGATATTTTTGGGGAGAAACATTTCCAAGTGAGCACTTCCCCTGTTCTTTGTGTAACACTTCAATGGTGGCAGCGTTTAACCTAAGCTGGTAAGAATAAGCTTAGGGGGTCTTTCATGCAGGTCCCCACATCTGTACCCTAGAGTTCAGAGTGGGGAAGGAACCTTGACAGAGTTCCTTAGATGAAAAGCATTATTGAAGCGTAAGATATTTACATTATCTTTTCATAAAACTGATCAGGGTTCAGATTCACCTCTGTATGTCTTGTCATCTTACCTCAAAGCCATTTAGACATTTCGACTGCACAGACACTGAAAAATTTACACACAGCCCCCAAAAGGTACTAACAGCAAAGGCTGAGGGGTAGGCAGGGCTCAGATGGTTTTACCACCATGTCTTCTAACCTTAAAGCAGGGTTAGGTGACATAGTGATAGAAATACCTGAGACCTGACTGACTACAGTCTCTGCTATTAGTGGAGCTGCACTGGTGGTGTATGTTCTCGCTGTGTGTGTGGTTAGGAACTGTCGCTGTCCCTCAGTCACTCAACTGACAAAGATATATGACATGGAGAAGGGGGAGAGATCCACTCAATTGTGAAGCTCCCTTGGTGTGGTGCTTTGTGGCTGGCTTCAGATAATGTCTTTTTACCAGTGGCTAGGGCAGGACCATACAACTTCCTGCCATCATCTTTGCAAGAGTATAGGAGGCTCCCGTGCGAATTCAGTTGACTTCAGTTCAGGGGGCAATGCAGTTGAAATAGAAGGGGCTGGAATAAGTGGTGGATGCAGCCTCTTTCTGAAAGAATGGAAGGTCCCCACAGCAATAAAGCGCTGCCATGATCCATCACTGAGTTGTTTTTTTGACGGCTGTTCTCTTAGTCAGGCACTGGGTCTCTCACTTTGCTGATGGGTCATTGATTAACCCAAGTTGCATGCTGCCAAAAGCCTGTGTGTGTGTGTCCATGCAGATTCCTGTGTAAAGCACAGTCATGGTAGTTCTTTTTCACTTTGCTTTTCCTGTCTCTTAAGCTGAATTGTGTGGGGAGGGTGAGCATGATGCAAGGTGCGTAATAAATTGATGGACAGAAGTATTGGAGAGGTTAATGAGAGGAGGAGGAGGTCTTGAGATGCCCAGGAAGTGCAGCGGTTGAGGCATAAATGTGTAGTGTCACATCTGCTTTTTAACTTCAAGACAAAACTTTCATCATGAAGTTCAGATATTAGAAAGAGGAGGACGCTGCTTGATGGGTGATTTCACTCTCCTCTCCCACATTTGTGAGAGAGGAGTGTATAAATTATGTACTGATGAGGAAGGATTGTCTTGTGGGTAAGGCACAAGCTTGGGTATCAGGAGACATAGGGTCTATTCCTGGCTTTGACACCAATTCATTATGTGACCCTAGGCGAGTCAGTTGCCTCTCTGTGCCTCAGTTTCCCCTTATGTAAAAATAGATACATTGCTCTCTCCTGTCTGTTTCTCTCTTGGTATCTTTAACATACCTATCACTGTGGTGTCTAGGCACTGAAACTTCACAATGGGATTATGATTATAATTAATTAAAGTTCATAAAGGCTTATAAGATCCTTGGAAATTAGGCATGAGGGAAGGGCATTGTATTAGCATGAATACTGTTAACTGAACATACTGGACCTTTTGCAGGCTATCCTGTGCCACCAGGAAAAAACATAGCCCTTAGAAATATTTATAAGCACCTCTCCATGTGGTTGGGGCAGTTCCTGGAGCCCTGGTCTATACTCCACTTCTGAATAGATTTCCCTAGAGGATGGTATTTTAAGGGTTAACTTGGACCATAAGAGGAGGAGCAGGACAACCAGCTAAATGATACAGCTTGCTGCAACTTGGTTTGCAGCGAGAGCTTGAGGTGGGAGGAGAGGACGCTATAGCCAAAACCCAGGAAGGATGGATACTGGTTCCTTGTATATTCTGAGTCAAATGGGTGTACCCACGATCTTTGCTCCATCCTATCTATCACTTTAACTTTCACACTGACCTGAAGATTGTGTCTGAGCTTGGTGTTCTGAGCTCCACCAGTTTTTCCTGTAACACATTGATATTCAGGAGGGAAGGGAAAGTGGATTTCTACAAAATTTCAAGGTCACCTCCTTGAGAGCTGATAGCATTAACACATCACATCCATAGATGCACAGGTACTGAGGGTCAGTTGCTGTTACTCACGAACGCACTCAGATTCTGAGTGACACGCACAGAGTCTTGGAATACATGCTCGTCCTGCCACAGGGAGACAAGCACACCTCTGTTTTGCCAACTCTTGCAATATTTCACAGTTTTCCTATTGCCCCAGCTTCTGGAGTCATGTGAATACATGAGTCTCAGAGAAAATCTTGAGAATATGACATGAGTCCACCCCAAAGATTCAAAAACCAGAATGCAAATGAAAAGAATACCAAATGTATTTAAAAGAAAAAATCTTATAATTTGAGTGGGATGGAGGGCTGACTCATAATTTTTTTTAATGCTTGGGGTGAGCAATACAGCGCACACTGGATGGGGGTATGCATGTAGACCACATACACACAGAGCACTGATGTCAACTGCAAACATTCAAAAATCATGGGTCAGTTGCAAAAACTCATGAGAACACCAGATTTTAAAATCTCATTTGCATTCCTGTTTTGGACCCGTTAAGGGGCCACATTTTTTCTTTGCAGCCATTGAGGATCAAATCCTCTTTTATGTGGAAGTGAAAATTGAGATTCTCATGTAATAAAGCCCCGGGTGCTGGAGTAATGTTGAGAAGAATCCCTAAAACACCAAATATCATGAAACTTGGGATAAAATCGGAAGAACTGGCAACACTGCTCATCCACACTTGTAGTTATGCACATTCACACAGAGATGAACATTCATACTCAGGCCCCTCAATAGACCTTCAGAGATGCACAGCTGGATTCACAGGTCCATGTGCACACCTCGCAATAATCCAACAGAGAGGCACAGCCAAACTCATGGGTGAGCATCCACGTACATTCACACAGGTTTCTCGGTGCAACACAGAGGCACACGTACCTTCAATCCCCGATGGTACACACTCTCACCCCTCCATTGCCCATGCAGAGGCATATGTGCAGTCAGACTCCCACAACACAAAGGTTTCCAGTAAAGCTGAAACTCGACAGCATTGTTTTCCCAATCACTGGCAAACGCACAGTGTCATTGTGTTGTCCTGAAAGCCGTAGTGCTTTATTTTCTGCATGCTGAATGGCAGCTGTGGGTAATAATAACCCAAGATTTAAAAAGCCAACATTATAGGGGCATTTACAACCCACCGAGAGAGTGAAATCTCAGCGAGGCTAAGCTCTGTCTCTAGTGATCCTTCATTTTTCCTGCTTGATAAGGAAATGATGGGCAGCTCTAGAGAAATGGCCACCGCAGCGCACATGAAAGGGGGGCAGATTGTCTGTTCAAACACTGCAGTAAGTGGAGTGGGACAAATGGAATAGCTCTCTGCAATTAAACGACCCGCTTGTCCTCTTTGTGCTGCGTGGGCTGGCTTTGGGTTTTTTGTTTTTTTTTCATTATTATTTTATCTGCAGACAGATGGAAAGCAGAGATTGGCTGGTTTCAGTGCAGCCACCTTCAGTCTCCATAATTTTGTGCCTCATGCTGAGAACCCCTGGTCATGGCTGTCCTTGCCTGGCCAAGGAGATCACCAGTGAAAACCATTTGTGTACCCACCCACCCAAATATATGGAAGGAATGTAGCTCTTGCTGTATTAAAACACCAAATTGACACTTAATGTGGCTTGGTTCCTGCTTTTCGCACAGGATCTCCTGGTCCATGTACAGAAGCAGTCACAAGTACCACGGTGAACTTAAACACTATGGCACAGGAAGTGTTTTCTTAGGGCTTGGCTACACTTACATTTTATAGCGCTCTAACTTACTGGCTCAGGGGTGTGAAAAATCACCCCCCTGAGCGCAGCAAGTCAGAGCGTTTTAAAGCGCTAGTGTAAACAGGCTCCGAGTGCTGGAAGCTAATCCTCTCGTGGAGGTGGATTACCAGGAGCTTTGGGAGAGCTCTTCCCAGCGCTCGCGCGCGACCACACTTCGTACTTCAAAGTGCTGCTGCAGGAGTGCTCCCGCGACAGCGCTTTGAAGTTTCCGGTGTAGCCATGCCCTTAGTGTGTTTCATAGTGGTGCCAGTTGTACAGCAAAGGCCAGCACCTTACTTAATTCAGATCCCAAGTTACCTCTGTCCCCATTGACTCCTGAGTTACCACAATATCAAAACCTGTGTGGAAACTTCTTTGCAAACTTTATCCATTTTAAAGGAAAACTCCCAGATTTTTAAAGGAAAAATCCCAGAAGTCTGATCATTCATGACAAGAGAAAATCACTCACATTTGGAAATGTCTTAAATATAGTAAAATCAAATGGAAAACTGCCATCTTGATGGTGTGATGCACAGTAGGATTGAAGGAATCCAGATGAGACGAATGGGAAAGCTCAGGCTTTCAATACTATGAGTTAAATATTAAAAATGTCTCTGTTTTAAGTTAAAAATAATTAATTTTGCTTTATTCAGTAGTGGCTTGGTATATTTTAAAACCATATAGCTCTTTTTAAACTTTTGAAAGTCCTAGCTTTTCCATGAATTCATGTGGCAGCTGCATTTCCTAGACTAAACAGGAAGTGTCTGTATGGCTGTTTCCACTCGGACACCATTCATAATTATGGCAATAGTGAAATATTGATAGCTATTCTAAACACTGTTTTGAAAAAAATCATGAGGGAGGCAGTATGATGGTTTCAGTAAGAATTGGGGCCTAGGACTCCAGTGTGGTGTTCCTACCTCTGGGACGGAGTGTGATGTACTGGTTAGAGCAGGGAGCCAGAGTCCCAGGGGTTCTGTTCTAGGCTTTGCCTCTGACTCATTATATTTCCGTGGACAAATTACTTAATCTGTCCCTGCCTCTATTTCCTCATCTGTAATGTAGGGTTATTACTAGATCTGGGTGAAATTTTTTGATGAATAATTTCACTGAGAAATGCATTTTTTCAGCTCACCAAAGCTATTCGTGAATTTGGGTCAAATTTGATGAATAGTGTAGTCTGAAAAAAAAATTGGGATTTTTTTTCTAAGTCAGAACAAACCATTTTGACACTCTTGAAATTAAATTATTAATTTTGACCATTCTGAAATGAAACATTTCAACCTTTTGCTTCAAAACTGTGTTTTGTTTAGAATTTAGCTAATTAAAAAAATTAAAGTTTTAAAAAAAAAAACAAAAAAAAAAACAGAAAACAAACCCAGCCCCTCACCCAAAATGAAACAAAAAACTGGGTCAAACAAAACATTTTGTTGGAAAATTAAATTTTTGTGGGTTTTTGTTGTTGTAAATAAAAAGTTCAGTTTGAGTTCAAACAGAACTGATTTTTAATTTTTTTTTTGCAGCCCCTGAACTGAAAAGTCAGTTTGCTCTGTTTTCATTATAGCACATATCTCAGGCTTTTATGAGCCTCAATTAATATTTGTATGTTCTTTGAGATCCTCTTCTGAAAGGCTCTACAGGAAAGCAAAATATTTTGGATGGTTTGTTTTGCCTGGAGGAAATTGGCCAGTTCATGAAAGGCAAGTGGGGATATGTACAGTCTGCCCAAACACAAAAGGTGTGTAAATCTTGATTGTGTACCTCTCTTCCCTGTCTCCTCTCTGTTGTGTTGTTTGTCTTGGATTATAAGACGTTCAGGTGACTGTGTGTTCCTATGTATTTGTACAAGCCCATAGCCTCAATCCTTGTGCTATCATGATGCAAATATTAAATAATTTGTTTAAATGTTTAGGCCTTGTGGAAAGAGGATAAGTAGGTGTTAGTGCTACAGGTAAAGAATGGTTAGGAAGGGGTGAGGAAAGGATTCAACTGAAGCATAAAGCCTGTTCTTTGCCAGAGCCTTTACATCAGAAGCATTGATGTATTCCCAGTTGACAGTTCCCTCATCCCCTCCTCTCTCTCACTTCCCCCTCGGGGGCTCCTGTTTCGGGATGACTTGGTTCCAAACAGACAGTACTTTTCTGCAGATAAAAGGACACCCAAGCAGCTGTGCTGGTATCTATCACAAACAGACACGCTCCACAGTGAGGGAAATTACAAGACGCGACCAGCACCATTAGTCAAAAATTAAAATACCCTCGGCCTGAGCTGTGTCCACAAGACACTCGCGTAGTATATTTATAAAGTGTTGCTTTCTTTTCCAGTCTCTTACGCATTTTAAACTGTTCTAATTAAACATCCCACCTCGGGTCCTGTTTGTAAAAGATGGTTTTAAATGGCAGCAGGTCTCCACTCTATGTATCTGGGGTTAGAAGTTTACAGCGATGGAAAGGGGAGATGATAATTTAGGCAGCCCGAGTGTCTTATCCCAGCTGCCTCCATCTCATTAACCAGGAAGTGTCACATTCCAACCTGAGGAAGAGAGAGGATGTGGAGAAATACTGCTTTTTTAATGGATTTTAATCTTGGAAATGGGCTTGGATCTGACTTGGATAGGAGGAGGCAATAGGTGGAGAAACATCCTTGTTTCTCAGGGTCGTTGCTGCTCTCCCTTCACTTGTTAGTGCTGCATTCAGAGTTGTAGCATAATGTATGTGATTATGTTTAATGGCATTGGGTGTTTTGGATAAAAATGGTCAGCTATACAAAACCATTTTGCTGCCGTGTCAAGGAGTAATGACAACTGTGTGTGTGGCCTAGTGTCTGCGTGTATCTGAGCTGGTGGTTGGTCAAGTCTACCATTGGTTCGTGGCTGGGCATCTGCATGTGGGTGCATGGCCAGGCACCTTTCCATTTTTAATCCATTTGTTAGCTTTCCTGTACTATTCGGGCTTTTGTGTTATGCCCATCAGTGATCCAGTGGATCATGCATTTCCTGCCATGGGTGCTAGGTCTTCATTATGTGCCAGTTGAGAAACCCAGGTTGCCGTGTTTCCTGGCTCCTTGACACAGTAGAAAGGCGGGATCCGCCAGCAAATGTAAGGAAGTGAAACGATTGAATGCTGGAGCCTCCACCGATGAGGTGTGGGTTCGGAAGTAGACAGTTTAATTTTCAGCTGCAGCCTAGTTTGTCAGTTTGTTCACATCAGAAAACATGAGAAATGCCTGTTACATTCCTGTGCTTGGCTGTTGCAGCTCTGCAGAGGCACATCAATCAGGGGTTTAGTGTGGACGAGACCATAAGACTACTCTTCCCCTTGTGCTCTAATCAGGTCTCTAGGCACTGTTGGATACCACAGGAGTTGAATGTGGTATAAATGCCTAGGTAGCTTTATAGATAAGTTTCCAGTGTTGAAGTGCTGCAGCACTGATCTGAAGGAGTCAGTCCTGCTTGGAGGGCATTTCATCTCCAGCTCTTATGGTTGTGCATTTCAGTTAATCTCTGTGTAAAATATCTTTCTGATTCACCCTTGGATTATTTATTCTGACGCCAAACAGTCATTGGTAGGTGTTTTATAAAAGCAGGTAGGGAAGGTTATACTCCTTACTTACTTGCAAATAGGCATTGTGAATGCAGCCTTGCCTCTGCCCCACTCTCTGCTTGCACCCTTCCTCTTTGCAAGGGGAAGAGAAATCGACATTAACACCCGTAAGCATGAGATGAATACAGCTATCATACAAATAAAATTACTGGCTGCCGAATGGCAACAGTTTAATGAAAATGGGAACTGTTAAACAAATAAAGCCAGTTGAGCTCATAATAGTTCTGGGTGGAATTTCACTATATCACTGAGCAGAAATAGAATTAGGCACAGAAGAGGGATATCTAGGGAAGTCATTCTGGCCCGCATGTGTGCGCTCAATATATGAGGCTGGACTAGAGAGGAGTTAGCCTTACGCAAGGTGTAAAAAAGTTATCCCAGAGCTGAAGTGGAAATCGAAATACACAGTACTTTGCGGGAGTCTTTTAAAAGCAAGGCAGAGGGGCGCTGGCTAGCACAGCAAATTAATGCATTAGCTTTTCCTTTCTGAAGCCTGAGTTCAAATCTTGCTGTGAAAATAAATCCCAAGAGAATTTAGTGGTAAGAATTTGTACTTCTCTAGCAACTTCCAGTGTCAAATAATTAATGCACTGGGACCCTTGCAAGACCACTGTGTGGTGGGTAAGTAGCAGTATTCCTGTTTTACAGAAGGGGGAACTGAGGCAGAGAGTGACTTACCTAGAGTCATTCAGTGAAGTTTGTAGGAGAGCTGGGAATAGAACCCAGGAATTCTGAATCGTACACATACTCTCTCACCTCTAAACACCCTTACTTCCTATTAATCAAAGAACCACTTCATAGTATGGCAAGACTTTCAGCCTCTGCTAAGGAGAGTCTTGGAGTGGGATGTAGTAGGTGATACTGCAGGACAGAACGGGACTGAGACATGGTGCCAGAGTTGTGTGGTGGTGAAGCTTACATAAAAACTGCTGACATTGTACATGGGTCTGGGTGTTGCAAACTTGTCTCTACTTTCATGAGCACTGAAATTCACAAGATAAACGTGATATTTTGAAAAGGGAAGAAGGAGGCATTGATTTAATAATGTGTCTAGTGATTAGATGTGGAACAGTGCCACAAGGGCGGTGAAAAGAATAGGAACTGGAGGGAAGAATGGCTTCTGAGCAGACTTGGTGGGCTTGGTTTCAGATTAATATGGATTCCCAGTGACATCAAAGTTGGACAGCATCAGAACTGCATGGTTCACTAATGCACTATGGAATTTAATTCTGTGGGAAGTCTAGAGAGTGAACTGAGCTGAGAGTTTGAATGATCAATGGAAGGGGGATGAAGAATCTAAAATTCTTGTGTCTGGCTAGAGTGTGTTCATTTGACTTTAATTATAACTCAGTCAAATGGCATTTAATGAGGCAGGAAAAAAATTATTTAAAGGAGCCTTTTCTCAGATATCAATGATTCTGAATATGAAAAAGCATGGGTGGGCAAATTTTTTGGCCCAAGGACCACATCTGGGAATAGAAATTGTACGGCGGGCCACAAATGCTCACAAAATTGGGGTTGGGCTGTGTGGGGGGGTGAAGGCTCTGGTTGGGAGTGTGCACTCCAGTGTGGGGCCAGAAATGAGGAGTTCAGGGTGCAGGAGGGGGCTCCAGGCTGGGCGGGGGAGTAGGGTGCGGGGGGGGGGGGCAAGGGGAGGGCTCCGGCTAGGGTGTGCGGGCTCCGGGGTGGGACTGGGAATGAGGAGTTTGGGGTGTAGGAGGGGGCTCTGGGCTGGGACCAAGGGGTTCAGAGGACAGGAGGGGGATCAGGGCTGGGGCAGGGAGTTGGGGTGCAGGCTCTGGGGTGGGGCTGGGGATGAGGGGTTTGGGGTACAGGAGGGTGCTCCGGGCTGGGATCGAGGGGTTTGGCGGGCAGGAGGGTGATCAGGGCTGAGGCAGGGGGTTGGGGTGTGGGGAGAGGCTCAGGAGTGCAAGCTCCGAGTGGCGCTTACTTCAAGTGGCTCCTGGAAGCAGCAGCATGTCCCTTCTCTGGCTCCTATGTGGAGGCATGGCCAGGCAGCTATGCGCACTGCCCCTGTCCTCAGGCATCGCCCCTGCAGCTCCCATTGGAGCATCGCAGGGGGCTATTGGAGCACGTAGGAGCCGGGGGGGGGGGGCATTCCACGGCTTCCGGGCCATAGTTTGCCCACCCCTGTGATAAAGTAATCCTGACATAGAATCTGTAATGAATTATTTTTGGAATATTGGATATATATACACACTCATGAATCTGAAATCCTGAGGGGTCTAAGGGTAAACTGATCCCAAAATGAATTTCTGCATATCTGACTTTTATCTCTCCTCTGTTTCTTTCCTGTAGTCTTGCCCATTTATGTTTTTTGCGGGGATGAAGTAGATTTATTAAGTAACAGAGTGACATTCTGAATTCAGATGTCCAAACTACAGGCTTCAAAGCCAATACTCTTTCGATATCTTGGTGTCAATCTCTCTCCTCCTACTTCCTTTCCCCAGAAGTTTGCAGAAGTCATTGCCCTGGTTTGGTTTTAATTCTTGAAGAGATGCAGTTTACTGGTGTCTTGTTTTATACTGTCTTGTATCATGTGCTTTGTACTTCTCTAATCCCTTTAGTTCAAGAGATTTGAACTACATTCCAAATATTTACTTCAATCTCTCAATCCACTGTGATTTGTAGTTTTGTTTGTAGCCGTGTTTGTCCCAGAATATGAGACAATGAGTGAGGTAATATACTGTATTGGACCAACTTATGTTGGAGAAAGAGACAAGCTTTTGAGCTACACTGAGCTCTTTTTCAGCTCTGGGAAGGTAAGCAGAATGTCACAGCTAAATACAAGGTGAAACAAATTAAGCATAAGCAGTTAACACACGTTGCAAGAAACCATTCAAGATGAAGTGGGCAATTAATACCTCTGCAGGTATAGGACAAAGGAGAGTAAGTGTTTCAGAGTAACAGCCGTGTTAGTCTGTATTCGCAAAAAGAAAAGGAGTACTTGTGGCACCTTAGAGACTAACCAATTTATTTGAGCATAAGCTTTCGTGAGCTACAGCTCATTTCATCAGATGCATACTGTGGAAAGTATAGAAGATCTTTTTATACACACAAAGCATGAAAAAATGGGTGTTTACCACTACAAAAGGTTTTCTCTCCCCCCACCCCACTCTCCTGCTGGTAATAGCTTATCTAAAGTGATCACTCTCCTGACAATTTGTGTATGATAATCAAGTTGGGCCGTTTCCAGCACAAATCCAGGTTTTCTCCCCCCCCACCCCCACAGACCCACTCTCCTGTTGGCAATAGCTTATCTAAAAAAGAAAAGGAGTACTTGTGGCACCTTAGAGACTAACCAATTTATTTGAGCATAAGCTTTCGTGAGCTACAGCTCACTTCATCGGATGCATCCGATGAAGTGAGCTGTAGCTCACGAAAGCTTATGCTCAAATAAATTGGTTAGTCTCTAAGGTGCCACAAGTACTCCTTTTCTTTTTGCGAATACAGACTAACAGGCTGTTACTCTGAAGCTTATCTAAAGTGATCACTCTCCTTACAATGTGTATGATAATCAAGGTGGGCCATTTCCAGCACAAATCCAGAGTTTAACAAGAATGTCGGAGGGGGTGGGTTGGAAAAAACAAGGGGAAATAGGTTACCTTGCATAATGACTTAGCCACTCCCAGTCTCTATTCAAGCCTAAGTTAATTGTATCCAATTTGCAAATGAATTCCAATTCAACCGTCTCTCGTCTCTCGCTGGAGTCTGGTTTTGAAGTTTTTTTGTTGTAATATCGCAACTTTCATGTCTGTAATCGCGTGACCAGAGAGATTGAAGTGTTCTCCGAGTGGTTTATGAATGTTATAATTCTTGACATCTGATTTGTGTCCATTTGTTCTTTTAAGTAGAGACTGTCCAGTTTGACCAATGTACATGGCAGAGGGGCATTGCTGGCACATGATGGCATATATCACATTGGTGGATGTGCAGGTGAACGAGCCTCTGATAGTGTGGCTATCGGAGACGTCGAAAATAGGATTCTAGGTCACCACAGAACTGTATCATGTTCGTGGGGGTGGAGGGGCAGAAGGAGAGGCCCCGAGATAGGACAGCTGCTTCTGCTGGGCTAAGAGTATAGTTGGATAGGTTAAAAATATTGCTGGGTGGGTTGAGGGAACCATTGCTGTGGCCCCTTGTGGCATGTAGTAGTTTAGAAAGAAAAGCCCGTTGCCAACTGTGCCCACATATCTATTCAGGGGACACCATCACAGGGCCTAATAACATCAGCCACACTATCAGAGGCTCGTTCACCTGCACATCCACCAAAGTGATGTATGCCATCATATATGGGAAGGGCCAGAAGAGGAGTTTGGGGAAGATTTCTTGTGACAACTAAGGGTGTGTAGTCATTGAGGTTCTTCTTCTCTCTCTTCCCCCCCCCCCCCCATATTGAAGCAGGTTCTCCTGAGGTATTTGGTTGGCCCATTCCATCATGTGATCTTCTACTTTGGTGGAGTGTCCTTGTTTGGCAAAGGTGGTTTTAAGTGTGTTAAGGTGTATATCCCAGACTTTCTCCTCAGAGCATATTCTATGATGTCTGAGTATATGGCTGTAGACGACAGATTTCTTGTTCTGTCTGGGGTGATAGTTGGATCTATGAAGATGAGTGTGGTAATCCAGGGGTTTCTTGTATACAGTTGTCTGTAGGGTTACATTGTTGAAGCTGATTGTGGTGCCCAGGATATTGAGAGCTGGTGTGGGAGTGTTCTTGAGACAGTCTGATGGATGAGTGGTGGTGGTTGTAGTTGTGGTGGAAATTTGAGGGAGTATAGGTAATCTGTGCTGAGGGTGAAAATACCATTGATGTATTTCAAGCATATCCTTGGCTTTGAGGTGCATTTTGCCAGAAATTCTTTCTTGAGGTGGCCCATGCAGGGAATGGCATATTGGGGAGCCATCCTAGGACCCGTGGCTGTTCCTATGGTTTAGACAAAGTGTTTATTTTTGAATATATGGTTATGAGTGAGGATGATATGGATGAGTTTGGCTATGTGTTTGGGATGGATACCTGAGTGTTGTCCATTGTCTTGTAGATGTTTGAGGCAGGCAGTGATGCCATCATAGTGAGGGATGTTGGTGTACAGGGAGATTACATCTATGGAGGCAAAGTTGGTGTTCTGAGGGAGGTTGTTAATCTTGCGAGTTTCTAGAGGAAATCAGTTGTCTTGGAGGAAACTGGCCTTCCGTGTGGTGAGTGGTTTGAGGATGGTTTCTATGAGTCCTGATATTCCCTCAGTAAGAGTTCCGTGGCCAGATATGATTTGTGTATTTGAGGAAACATGTAGAAGGTCCCTGGGGTGAATTCTTGGGCGGTGAGGTTAGAGAGTTTCTCTTGGAGTTGTTTGGGGAAGGATTTGTTGATATTCTTAAACTCCTGGGTAAATTGTGGTGTGAGGTTGTCTTTGAGTTCTTTATAGTAGGTGGTGTCAGAGAGTCCTGGGTTGGCCTTGTTGACAAAATAATCATGGGTGAGAACTATGATGACACCCCCTTTGTCTATTGGTTTGATTGTTATCTGGTGGTTGGATTTCAGGGGCTCTATAGCTCTTCCCTCTGGTGGAGTGGGGGTCGTGGGTGTGATGTTTGTTACAGATTCCAGTCTGATTGCTTTAGTTTAAAAAAAAAAAACAATGTAATGATCAAGTATGTGTCCATTGGGTGTGGCCTGTCAGATTATTCTTTTTTCCTGTGATTGTCAGTGGGGACATGATCTTTGTGGATGGTGTCATCTTTGTTGTGAAAGCATTCTTTGAGACGGACAACATAGACAACGTCCCAACATCATCAGTTTATCAAGAACTGCCTAATTTAAGATGATTTATCTGTATTCTCCAAGGGACTGAACTTCTGCTCCACCACAGACCCTGATACCGAACTAACATGGAGAACTAAAAGAATTCTTTCACTGATTCTGCCTTATCATCCCAGGGCAAACACTTTTCACAAAACAATCACTCTCCATCTGATTTTTTTTAGTCCTTGTCCTCAAAGGAAACCTGCACAACATCTACAAAAGATGAGTTTGGGAGCTTACATTCATAACTTCACTAAAATCCATGGACTTTATAGAGACACTAGTTTTATGTCTCCTTTAAAACAATCTGTAACCCACTAACCCTCTTTTTTTCTACAACTGCTGAGATGTTAATTGCCCATGTCATCTTGAATGGTCTCTTGCAGCTTGTGTTAACTCCTTATGCCTAACAATTTGTTTCACCTTGTATTTAGCTGTGATGCTCTGGTTACCTTTCCAAGACCTAAAAAAGAGCTCTGTGTAGCTCTAAAGCTTGTGTCTTTCTCCAACAGACGTTGCTCCAATAAAATATATTACTTCACCCTCCTTGTCACTCTCAACCCCCTGTGAGACAGGTAAATAGTATCCCCATTTTATATGTGGGGAAATGGCAGCATAGAGAGGTGACAAGACTGGTCCACAAAGTTTCTTTGGCTATGTCCGTACTAGTATTTTTTTCTTTTTCTTTTAATTTCCCACTGTTGGTCCAATTGTTCAGTTTGACTGGTTGTAGCAATGGTAAGAAGCCAAGTTATATATACTCTGTTTCATTTAGATCTGCTCTGAGCAAGGTAAAACACAACAGTGGTTAAAAGTGCCTGCAGCCACAGCCTTTCTACACCCGCAACAATATTGCTACCCTCTGTCCTTACTTCACTAATGCTTTTGGGTTAGAGTTTGTAGGACCAAAGTTTTATGTTGCATCACTGGGGTGATTTTCTATTCGTTTTGGCTCTGGAAGTGGGAGTATTGTTCCCCTAGCAGCAGTTATAAGTATTAGCAACATTTCTTTTAATCCTACCTAAAACTAGGGTTGAATTTGCACAAATTGTAATTATTCTGCTCTTGAAAACATCAGGTAGCTACTGGATTCCTTTATCCCTCCTGAGTTTAAGTTAAACTACAAGCTTAAAGAGTGCGAGGGGTTATTCCAGTTGCATTGGAGAGAAATAGCTAGTGTTCTGTCCTTTCCCTATATATTCCTTTCTCTCAGTCTGTTCCTATAATGTGCATTGTTGTGGTTGTACCTTCTAATGTGTATAGTGGGATGTAATTATCTTCATCCAAGGCAGAATCATTGTGTCTGGTTGTAAAGAGAGAGGTCACAATCCTAATGGGAAATGAATTTTAAAGCAATCTTGACCAACTCTAGTGGAGCCATTTCATGCCACTAGAAACCCAGCCCCCACTTCACAGCAGTTGTATGTCCTTTTCCTCCAATAAGGTGTAGTTCTAACACTTGTCTAAACAAAAATATGCAATGAACTGCAAGTTCCAGCCCTGGACTTGGGTTCTGATGATTAGTGTTCTGTGCTGCCATATGGGAGACTCATTTACCTTGTCTTGATTGTTGTTATATACAGAGTCTAAAAATGAACTAAGTACTGTATGGAACAAATAAGACAATAGCCATAAGCCTTCCCCATCCCCTTTAGCTGTGTGTGCTGTGAGGCTGCCTCTGTGATCCAAGGTTCTATTCCTGCAGAGGTAAGGGGGCGGGGGGCAACGTCATATTTCTTTAAGATGTTGCAGTTCAGATATTGGCACAGTCAGTAGAACTAAGTGATATGATAGGCAGATGTACCAGCATTTTATCTTGGAAGGGCTGGCTTCAAATGTGAGCTAAATTACAAGGCAAATGAGCTTGGTCTGAGCCTTGACTAATAGCAGATACTTTTTCATATTACAAAACATTAGCAACTGACAGAATTCAGCATGATATGGCACTTTTGGATCAAGAAGTTCAAGGTTGTAATAGCAAGGCGAGGCACTAGCAGAGCAGGGGAGATTTCAGGTCAGGATTGAGGTGCAGGGGCAGAGTTGTGTGTGGGGCACAGGGCTAGAATAGCAGAGTGTGCCTCATAGAAGAGTTGAGGTGCAGTGACTGAGACATGAGGGGATTCAGGACTGGAATAACAGGGAGATGTAGGTGCCAAGCTCTGAGCAGGTACCAGCATCAGAACAGCAGGATTAATCTAGCAGTGAAGGGCTCCCTATACAATTTTCATCCCCCAGTAAGTCTATATTGAAAAATAAAAAATATTGTAATAATACTCAAATGTACCCTGTTCCAAATCATTTAATGATGGGTGGAGTGAAGAGGAGTTCGCAAATGAATTATTCTAAATTTTTCTCCTTTTGCATCACCTCCTAGGCGTGGGTGGAGCCTGCATGCCAGGCACAAGGAACATCACTCTAGCCTGGTGAGCTTTCTTAATGGTGAAAGCAAGATTAAATGCAATGGACATTAATTTAACAAAAAGCACCCTCGGTATTTATTGCAATAAGTTAGCAATCATTCTCTCGGGAGTGACCCTTCACAGAATTATATTTGTTCCTCTCGTTTTCCAGCTCATGTCCAAAATAAAAAAAGCTGCGTACTCCCTGCAGTAGTATGTTGGGGCTGCTGACTTGTTAGCGGACTGGACCCCAAATGGAGTCTGTTTGTTTACAGCATTCTCGGAATTGCAGAAACTCTCAGCCAGTGGAAAAACATTTCCTATAAAGCAGGTGTAATGATGAGGGCTCTTTCTGGGCTAGAACAATGATCAGAGTGATTGTCTCTTGGAAATCAATATGTTATAATGCATGAACAAACAGATGAGTCTCAGAACAACTAGAGATTAGTGGAGCTAGTGATTTACTCCATCTTCCAGTCATACACAGACGACAGGAGGTGTAGTGGCAGAGTAAAGCAAACAGTGCATCTGGTCTCTTGAGTCAAGGAGAAAATAAAAGAAATAAGTAGAGAAGATCTGTTTCCTTTTTTCCATCAGGCTGTGTAGACCAAGTCGGGGGCTTCCATGCTGATGTGCTCTCTGTGGTTCCCCCACAATACACCTTGTACCTTTTTGGAGGCTTTCCATTCTGCCATCATGCCGGCTTCTGAGATCTATATCCAGGAGTAAAGTAGGCCAGAAGCTAGTTATTTCTGTTCCTCCTCTGTCTCTGCAACAATTAATGGCGTAGGGGATGAGGAAGCAGAACTCGTGGGTTGTTTATTGAATGAACTATTTTTCTTGGTGCTTAAACACCCTCCTGCCCCCTCTTAATCCAAATCTTTGCGAGAAGGAAAGCAGACCTCCCCAGTACCCTTGGACTGTGTGTTATCCTGAAGGACGGGAGATAGAGAGGAGGTATCAAGCTGCTTTATTATTGTGCAGTAAGTGTATGGCATAGAAGTGTTTTGATCCATTTGTCAGCACAGCTGCTCCTTGGAATAGACCAGTACACTGAATGCAACAATACATATTGCACATAACTGAAAAATACCTGCAGCATACATCAAATCAAAGTGACACAAATGCCCCTAAAAATAGTTTGAGGTGCTAATAGTCCAGGAGCAAATGCCTTAGCCAGTAAAAAGGCCTTGAATACCCCTCTTGGGACTGGCAGTGTTTTTTGTGTTGTGTTGGAGGACCCTTCTAAGTTAGCGAAAGTGAAAAACACTTCTGCGGTCATGCTGGCTTAAGGCAGACAACACGTGCAACAGTATTAAGGCTGCTGTGGAGAGGTATGGTATGAGCATAAGGCAGGGAGCCATGAACTCCATAGTTGTAATTCCAGCTCTGCCACTGACTCCCTCTGCATGGCTTTGAACAAGTTACTTAACATTTCTGAGCCTGTCTCCCACATGTAAAATGAGAATAACACTTCCCCATCTCCACGAGATGCTGGGAAGGTAACTGATATTTGTAAAGTTCTCTGGAGAGGGAAAGCTCCTCAGAAGTGCTAAATACAAGGCAGCAAGTGTCAGCATCTGCAGCACAAGTGCAATGAGGAATTAATGTTCTGCACCCAGGTGATTGCACCCTGCTCAAGGAGGTCCATTGATAGCTGTTTAGAACTCAGAACCTTGGGGGAGCTCTCTTGGCAGATTCACAAAAAAAGAGATTCATAATCATTTAAATGAAAGGTTTTTTCCAAAGAGAGGATAAGCTGGTTTTTGGCATGAGGTTACAGCTACAACCATGGGGAGAAGCTTAAAACATCCACTTCCCCCTTTTTCTCCACCACCCTTCTGGTGGAGGGATTCAGGGGAGAAGGGGGATCCTAGACATTTGGCTTGTGGCTGGCAACCCTGATCCTGTTGCCGTGGAGCCTGAGTGCTGAAAATAATATTAAAACAAACGTAAAATATTGTCCATCAGAGGCACCCAGCAAATGGCAGGGTTTGCTGCCTTGGTGTTTGCTCAGGCTTTAATTTTAACAAATGTGTCTTGCCCAGTGCTGAGGTTTGCCAAACATGGCTTCTGGCAAACCACCAGAGGGAGAAAGTTTCACAGGGTATGAGGCTGTCAACTGAGAACATTCCAGATCTGCCTGTGAGTGCCAGGCAACACCAGGACCCTGGCAGCTAGATCAACCCAGCCTTGATGGGGCTGGGGGCTAAGGGGGAGAGGTTCCCCACTACAGCTCTATACTGGCCCAAGTGATCTTAACTGGCTACCCTTCTGGATGCAGGCACCACACAGGGCAGAGAATAAAAGGGAGGAAAATAATAGAGCAGCACTAGAAAACCTTGTTGCTGGGTTTACCTGGCCCCCCATGTTGGTACTAGGATGAGTAGGGGAGAGCCCCCACTCCCCACAGCTAAACACAGCCTTGGAAAGAACAAAATGTCTCTTGAGTTGAAATGATTGCAGAGCCTGACCCTTTCTTGTCCACCCTGATGGAAGCAAGGACAGAGAGTAGCTGGCTTTCCATGCCGCTGCTGTGAGGTGAGGGGACTGGAAGCCTAGCAGCTGGCTGATTTTCAGTGCTGTTAGTTGAGGGGCAAAGCCTCACAGTGGTGAAGAGTTGTGGGTTGGTAGTTCAGATTGCTGCATGTCAGGAGAGGGGAAGTAGAGACAAGCAAAACTGGAGATGGTTTCTAGACTGGACAAATTTCCTTCCCTGCTAGAGCTGAAGTTGTGAGGAACTATCTTGTACTCTTGTGTGAGGTACATAAATATAATACATTCACATACATGTGCGAGTTTAGAGATGCTAGACTGGCAGCCATAGAGGCTGAATTCCTCCATCTACAGATCATGGATATCCTGGACAGCAGCATGGCAAGCTCCCCCCTTGTGCCTCCAAGTGTGACCAGGGAATATGGTCTCCATGCCCAATATGGTCTCCATGCTCCTGGCTTATAACTGAAATTATAACAAGGAGAATACTTAGTGCCAGAGCTGAAGCTTCTAACTCATTTCATTGTGGGCCACTGAACAGCCATCACATAGAAACAACGCTTGGTTGCTAGCTGACTTGGACTGGCTTTGAACCTGCCCTAGGACCTGTGTAGGGATGGAATGCTGTGTATGCCAGGTGAGGGATTTGTCTGGTTCATCCAGTGAAATTTGTGAACTCCTAGAATGGCATACTGTGGGACTGTGGAGGGTAAGCACCCAGCGGTTTGTTTAATTGAATAGCCTATGATAAGTGAGACAATTTCTACTTTCATTGTAAGTGTATGTGCATATGATATTGTAACAAATCAGACCCCCTCCCCACCACACCTTCCCCTGGCTTTCGCTGTGCAGCACATTTATGACTGATTATAGCTTTGCAGTGGCTGTGGTCATAGAACTTTGATCTCTGGCACCAAAATCACAGGCCACCAGCATCATTAACTGTTAACAGTATAGGGTTCGTGACACACAGTTGATTCCATCAAGGAGGAGCAATGTTGTACACATTAGCCTGCTCATACACGATGCCATATTTTTTGCTTTCTTTGTAAAAGGAACCTAAGTACATGTTAAGAGGGTTTCCATGTCCCTCTGACGCATCAGTCACTGGCCACTACTGGAGACAGGATAGCACTGGTCTGTGCTGCTTTGGTAAATGCTATCAGAGTGGGTCTGAGTCTCTGTGCCAAGCAGTGAAGCGGTCATGGCTGTGAGAGGCTTCCCTGTATCCAATCAACCTTGTGCTGAGAGTACTTCAGTCTCCAAGCACTGCCAGTCCCATAACCTTCATCAGCACAACATACAGTACCCTCTTAGGAGGGCAGAAATTAATTAGTCACTTCATCCAGTGCGTGTTGATCTTAGATGTAATTGTATCAGGCCTCCACTGGGAGCAGCCTGGGCTGATTGATAGTTCTATCCAACTGCAGCCTTTGTTCATAGAAACTTTCCTTGATGCGAGTTGCACGGCAGGAAGCAGGTGGGCAGCTCTGTTCTGCACCCTGCCAGCTTTGGGGTCCAGTGCTTATTAGACCAGGAGTTTCATCAAGTTCTATTCTCTCCCCACCTCCCTGAGATGGATCCTGTGATGTTCTAGGATTAGGAATGCTTCTTAACCTTCAGGTTGATGTATCCCTAGAGGTGCATAGATGGTTTGGGGTTGGACGGATTTGATTTTAATCAGTAAGTGCTGGCTAATTGTCTTTCTCTCAGCAAGTAAAAACAAATCAAAATAACTGATATCACAATCTGTAGGAAGAAAAAGTGCTTTTTAAAAGTTTTAAAATATAATTGAAGGGTGAGTTGGTGCATTAGTGGCTCTATTAAAGAATGCAGCATTCCTTGACACTTAACTAAAATGTTGCAGACTGAATATAATGACTTATTTTACTGTGAATTGTATTGCTTCTTTGCTTATTGCATTTTTCCGTTTTTAAAATGTACTGCTTAATGTAACACTTTAACTTTCTAATGATCAGGAAAATTACTTGGGAAATTAGAGCTGGTCAAGTAATATCGATGATGTCCTGATAAGCTTTGACTAGATAATTTGGCAAATAACGTTTCTCTTTATCCTCACATCCCTACCAACTCCCTCCCGCTCATTAATGCTAGAGATGGGAGCATACTGAGGATGTAGAGGAGGTATGGGCTGAATAATTGCCCTTGCAGGGACCTCAGTCAGCGGACATGAGCCTATTATTAGGTTACTGCTGGAGTGACATCACCAGCTGCCGATGAATGTTATCCGGCACAGTGACGTCACTCCTGTAAGGACCCCCCTTTCTGGGCCAGTGCTTGCAGGAAAAGCATCTTCTCCCATAAGGAAGACCACCAGGCAGATGGGGATAGAGCTCAAATCTAGCCTGAACCTCTGGACTGCTGTATGAGACCCCTATCATCCCTGAGTCGCTCAGCCTCCTTTCTGTAGCTGGCTTTAGCAGGGTTCTTTAAACATGTCTAGGTTCCGTTTGCCCTGCAAAATGGAACCATGCTTTAACCCAGTAGGAGAGACAACCAACATCATAACTGATTCCGTCAACACTCTTTTCACTGTAGTTTAGACAGACTGTCAATTTGCTGAATGTGTGGCTGGTAGGATGCTGCTGTTGCTGATACAGGGAAGCCTTCACTTGGCATCAGCTCTGCTGTCATCTACAGGAAAGAGAGGAGGTAGGAGCTCATTACAGGACAGCTGTTTTCTTTTAACTTCTAGAAATGAGAGAAGTGGGAGTAAAGACAGGGAGACTATGGCATGTGCTGCAGCCACCATGATATCCTAAAAAGGGTTTGAACAGACTCGCAGGTTTTCTGTACCCTCTGTCTTCTCTCACCATTAGCGCGATATGGAGTGTAAGTAGAAAACAGGGTTCAAAAAAGCTAAAAGATTCCTCTGGGGACAAAGCACATGAGGTTGATCTGGGTTTTAGGATGGTTTGTGTCACTCAGATTAAAAGCCAAAGTCCCTCAAACTTTGGTGGGGGTGAGAGTCCTCTATTTCTCCATCCTCTATCCTTCTCATGTCAGACTGTCTGAAAGGAGGATAGGGTGCTGTTCCCTTCTAAGCTTGTCTGCACTTGTCCAAGTGTCAGGTGGAGTGTGTGTATGTGTAGATTGATAGGAAGTGTTCTGCTTCGTAGGGGCTGAGCAAACTGTCCAAGCCTTGCTCGGCCTAGATAGTGAACACAGCACCAGATTGTCAACCCTGCCATGGGGTGTTTGTACTGTTCCCCATAGCTGATCTGGAACTTGCCTAGCTGAGAAACTGCAGCCTCTCTTCCCACCTCTCCATAGACCGTCATGGGAGGATCACCACTCCTGCTGTTGATCACTGGAGCAGAGCTTTCCAACGCCACTGTCAGAGTATTCATTGTCAGTGGAGAGCCCCCACCTGGGGAACTTGCTATTTCTGGTCTACCAGAGCTCAAAGTTGGTGGTGGCCGGCAGGGCAGATTGTAAACTGCCTTGTTTAATCAAGGTAGGGTCAGGGCCCAGGCCCATCAAAAGGCAGGAGCAGACATTTTATTGTCATCCTGGTCTGTCTGTGTGTCAGTTTGGCACTTACAGTAAGAGGTCAAGATGCTGCCATGATGGGCACTGTATAAATAAATATATGATGGAAAAAATAATCCATCTCCAGTGTGATTTACGTCGGGAACGTTGACTCTTGAATCTGAGGCTAGAGACCTGCTGTTTCTCACTGAAGTCCTTATATCCCCATTGTTAAATCTTTCCTTGGACAAGTTTTTTCTTGTCCCCCTCACCAGAGCTTGTGCCTCATGTTTGATCCTGGGCCTCTTTCACTTGTCCCAGGGTTAGCCTTACCATTTGTGGGACCCAAGATCCCAGAAAGGTGGCAAATCAGGCCACAGGTTACCTCCCCGCTTACCGGTTATCAGAGGAGTCTGGCAAAAAGGTGTTTCCTTTTGTTTCAGCTCCACTATCAGAGGAGGAGATGGGGTCAGCCAGGCAGAGATTGTAGGGGATGGTGAGTGATACCCTAGCAAGCAGCCTTAGTTTGAGTCAGCCCTAAGGACAAACAAGGAGAGTTTAACATGCTTTAGCTTGGCTTGGGGTTTCTTGCCACAAACTCCCAGAAGCTGCATGGTGCAGGGGCTGACGAGGTGTTAGGTGAGAACCTGGAAGAAATCTTTCTTGGCCAGAGCAGAAACCCAGGACTGTTGTTGTTTCACAACATGTAGGGGTGATGATCCAGAAAACAATCTTGGAGCAAGTGAACTGCTGGGACTGGGTTCATTCCTCCTCTTCAAAACCAACTTTGACTTTGCTAGAGGCTGAGAGGAAACCTTAATGGCAGTATGAAGACCTTTGCTACTGAAAGCTGCCCTATGTAGTTACAGAATCTTCATTCCAAGCTCATCAGGAAGAAAATGGAGCTTTGCGATTTTTAACTTCTCTCTTCTGAAATGTTACAGACCTTTAAATTGGGATGGGCTCATGTTGATTTTGGGTGGAACAGAGTGGAAAGAGGTGAGGGGCCAGTTACACATTTTGAAATGTTCTTCCTCTGCCATTTGACTGTTTCAGTGACCTTTTCTATGATCCCTGTTTCCCCCACATCTTGCTTTGTTTTGCAGCCAGGAATACCTGATAATCTTCTGAAGGGTGCTGTTTCTCCTGTCTGGTTGTGAGCTATATCTCATCCCTGCCCATGTTACTCATTCATCTCAGAAAGAAACAGTCCAGTGTCAGCAGTTGAATAACTAACCAGCCAACTCTTCCCTTTGTCTTCTTCTTTCCCTCTTTCCCAGGCAATGTTGGTTAATGATGAATAAAACCCGGCAGCCACCAAAGAGCAGAGCACAGGGATCACAGAGGCCCTTGGAAGCCCAACATCCTTCTGGATTTATGCTGACCAAAACCGGTGCCTTCTGTCTGTAGCAGTCCAAGAAAACGACGCGATTCCTCTTCTAAACTCCTGCATGTATCTGTCTCACTGGATGTTTTTGGAGTTGGGGCGGGGGGAGGGCTTGAGGGCAGCACTGTTATGCCAAATGTGCTTCACCCTTTATATTCGTTCATTGTGAAAAGAAGCCTGTCAACATAAGTGCCCACAGCAGGGCACATAGCTTAGAGGCCCATGTGACCCAAGGCCCAGTTAACTCCGTACTAATTTTGGTTTCACTTACGCATTCTGTGTTTCAAGTGCTGTTGCCTTTGTCCTTGTGCTCCAGAGAAAGGCATCTGAAGTATTGGGGGAAGAAACCCTGACCTGCTTGTTAGGATTAACTGTTCCTAACATGCTCTTGTCGTTAATACCAGCAGACACATTCCTTTCCTTCCAAGGCTCCCTCCTAAGAACAATAAACTGTCTAATGGTCACTGTGTCCGTGAGATGCTTTCAGCTCTGAGTTTGAGAATTGCTCCTTACTCTCCCTCCGGCCCCTGACAGCAGTGAAAATCTGTTAATTCCCAATAAGCATCAGGAATAGGGATAGGAATAGTTCCAATCACAGTTTGTAAATTAAAAATCTCGTTTGTTTCAGGCCAGGGGTCGAATGACTTTGGCTTTTCTGAAAGTACTTGGAAGGGGACAAAGCCTTAGCCAAAAGGGAACTAGCTGTGGTGAATCATGCTGCAAAATCTTCTTACCTAATACAGACTCCTCACTCCACCAGTCTCTTGTGCACTCTCTCTCCCCTGCTTGCTCTCTCACCCTCCAGCCCCCACTCCATTGTGTTCCCTCTTTGTGGAACAAGGGGCAGTAGGGAACAGCATGTGTAGCACTGCATCCCTATCCATGTTGCGAGGCAGTCAATCGATTTGGAATGTATTTCTTTGGGTGTCTCCTAGCATTGGCACTGCCTGGCTTTGGTCTGTGACGGAACACGTCTCTATTGCTTTGCACACACTGTACCTATGTGTATAGCACAGGCAGAGATCGCTCTCCCATCTTTGACATGCAGCCACCTGTAGGTTGGGACCTGGTTCATGATTCCCCATGCCAAGAACACTATGTAGTACTTTGGGACAGGAAATGAAGAATAACTTTTCCAGTTGAAACCACAGGGGGAATATAAGGTAGCCAGAATGAAATGAGCAGGGGTGGAATTTAGCCATGACATCCAGCCAGCACCAAAGCTACTGAAGGATGGACCATGTCTTCAATAACCGCATGAGATCAGGTCCTTAGTTTAATGTCTTAGCCAAAATGTCTCACCTCCAGCATTACAGTGCCCCTCACAGCTCTTTTGGGTGTTTGGTTCAGTAGTAGAGTGCCACGTACTGAGTCATTATTGAACTTTGCCACTCATCATGGGTGCAGTTAAACTGGAAATGTGCCCATATGTCAGCTCAGTTTCCGGGCCTTTTACACCTGCTTAATCAAGCAGGACAGAGCTGCAAAGCCCTGTTCACTATACAAGGCACTGCGTTCACTCACTGATTGCTCTTCCTTTGTTAAAGTCACAGATCTCCCTTTAATTCCAAATTTGCTGCACTGTGCAGGTCAGACCCACTGGCCCTAGGAGAGGAGGGAAAGCTTCGCGACCCAGAGCTAGGCACTTTGTGCCCTCAGGTCTGTTGCTAGCAGAGTTGGGAGGGCTTTCTGTGCTGCTGCCATGCCAGCAGGGTATGGCTCCTGCTCTGCCTACAGCATGTACGTTCTGTGGAGCAGAGCACTAAAGCCACTCACTGCAGAAATTTAGAGGGGTAAGGTTCATCTCCAGGTGATGATGGCGACTTAATTACTGTTGGCTTGGAGGGGTGATTGTCCCCGTTAGCTTGTCTCCTTGTCCCACCTCTCCCCCAGGTTTGTTTGGCACATGTAACCTGCATTTCAGCCGCCCCAGTTTGCAGGGTGGAGGTGGTGATGGATTATGATGCCAGGGCTGAATATCGCACTGCGCAGGGCCATCTTCTCCCTGAGGCAACTGTAATACAGTTCCATGTTCTTTCATAATTAGCTTTATTTACCAAATTGGCAATTTCTCTGTTGAGAAATAGCTGATTATAGCATTCAGGGAGTTGCTGTCATCTCAAGATATGCAGGTGTCTGTGAAACATAAACAGATGTGATGGCTCACAAAATGAACCCAGTGGATAGTGGGGGAGGGGGAGATCCAGTCATAAAAACGCAAATGCAACTTCTCTGGCCTCATTCAGGCTAATGCTGGCCAGGTGCACGACCACTGTTGTGCAGCCTCAGTGATGAAAGAGTATCACTCTGAGGCCACCTGGCACTTCCTAATGAAGCGCTCGATTAGTTTAACTACCTTTATTCCCTCTGCCCTTTGGTCACCTTCCCAGTCCACTGTGGGGCCGTCTGACCAGAAATCGTAGATGAGATGATGGTGGAGTGAGGCTGGTCATGACAGAAACCAACTCATTTTGTAGTCTCTGTACTCACTGTCATATGACTCTCCTATTCCTTACATATTGGTGCATTAAGTCCAGATTCAGAAGAATTCAGCGCGAACAGGATACATGTAAAGACTGAAATAAACCCATCTGACACGCATTGTGTGCAGCCCAGTGATGGGGCTAGAAAGCCAGCTGTCTAGGAGGTAGTGAAGCTGAAAATCATTCAGCCCTGGGATATTGGCTTGATCTTCTCCTGGGACCATGGCTATGAAATGAGTTTTGGTAGGTCTCAGGATGTCTCCTTGCAGGATGGAATTGTGGTTCCAGAAAATCCACCACCCTTGTTACCCCTCACTGATGAATGATGCCATTGAAAGATGCCAGCTGTCACATTCCCCCTCATCTTCCTCTGAGTCATCTGGGCTTAGGACAAAACTGGTCTGTTTGGAAAGCTCACACTGGTACCCCAAAATGAAATCCTGGCTGTAGAGCAGAGGTGGGAAAACTACGGACTGCGGGCCGCATCCTGCCCGGCCCTTGAGCTCCCAGCGGGGGAGGCTAACCCCCATCCCCTCGCCGTGCCGCTGGTGCTCTGGGCAGTGCGGCTGCGAGAGCCACCGGGGGAGTAATGTATTCAATTGCTGTCTGTAGGAATGTCCTACTTATGGAGCACCAGGACTTGCAGCCATATGTAGCACATTCTTATGGGGAGCAATTTCATACACTACACCTGGGTAGGGAAGGCTGTGCCTCCCCAAACAGCCTGGCCCCCGCCCCGTCCCACTTCCCACCCCCGTCTGCCCCCCCTCAGAAGCCCCGACCCATCCAACCCCCCTGCTCCCTACCCACCTCCTCCCAGGACCCCCCACCCCAACCGCCCCCCCTGGGACCCCACCCCCTATCCAACCCCCCCCCCCGTGCCCTGACCCCTCTCCACACCCTCACCCCTGACAGGCCCCCCGGGACTCCCATGCCTATCCAACCCACCCTGTTCCCCATTCCCTGACTGTCTCCACTCCATCCAACTGCCCCCTGTCCCCGGACTGCACCCTGGGACCCCCTGCCCCTTATCCAACCTCCCGTGCTCCTCACCCCCTTACCATGCTGCTCAGAGCACCAGGACTGGCAGCCATAAGTAGTACACCATAAGTACCACATTCCTACAGGAAGCAATTCAATACACTACACCTGCCCTCCATACAGTTTCAGAACCCTGATGTGGTCCTCAGGCCAAAAAGTTTGCCCACCCCTGCTCTAGAGCCTTGGGTACCTTCTGAGCATTGTGAAAACCCTTCTCTCTAGACATGACACACCATCTCTAATGAGTGTTCTCTGGTTTGTGTTCTTCCTTTTCCCCTGTCCTGTGTTCCTTGCAAAGACAGGAGACACCCTGTACCATGCGTTAATCAGCTCCTGCGGCTTATCTCCCAACTTGATTCCTTGACTGTTCATGAAATCTTTGTTGCTTGCTGCAGAGCTCGAGTTTGATTTTCATGGAGGATTGTGATGGCAGATGTCAGTTAAACTCTTAAGTGGCAAAGTTTGTTATGATTACGGTCTAGTCTTCAGTGGCAGATAGTTGTCCTCACCACACAATCTGTCACAGTTAGCACTAATTGGCAACCTAGCAGTCTCCACCAGAATAAACAAGGACTGAGCGGACCATAGAAACTGAACTGCACTCTCACCCTTAAAAGAAGGTCCCTTCAAGGCAAGGTTGAAGGATTATGGGGGAAGGTTTCTCTGCTGCAGTCTATGCTGCACATTTAGTGGATAAGTAGGACTTCAGTTTCAAGGACTGTTGCTCCAGCCTCTTTAACCTGCACAAAATTCTCATACAGCCAGATTTTCAGACAGTTCAGCCGAGCATCTGCATAACTACTTTGCCTGTGCAGTTAATGTAGTTGTGTGTGCAAATAGGTAATTGTGTGCACAAATGCAACTAGTCATTAGCATGTGGGGTGTACAGTTGCGGTAACTGCATGTGAAAATTAGGTTTGCAGAATGCCCAGTTACAAACACAAACTGTCTGAAACTGGCTGGATGAATGGGAATTAAATAAACAATGTGTTTTCATGCAAAAGGCCCTAGCATAACGGTAAGGGAAGGGAACAGCAAGAACAAAAGAGAGAAAATACAGGAAATAAAAACATAGTTGTTCAAAATTGTCCAAGAGGCCTCAGTGGCTCTTTAAATGCAACATTCAACAAGCACTCGGAAGCTCTAATATACAAGAGCATCTCAGGCTCTCTCAACACTGAATTTGTGATCTTGCATAAAACTACAACCCATCGCCTCCTGTGGTTAATATTTCACGCTTGACTTTACCAGATGCTTTATCTAATGTCCTCTTTGCATTCGTGCTTTTACCAACTCTGCCTTGTCCACAATGAGAGAGGCTGAAGGAGGAAGGCAATTGCCAAGTGTGTCTGTAATCTTTGTAAGAGGGTTTTGTGCAGCTGTTGGGGGAGAAGAGTTAGTCTCACTTCCTATTTTATAGCCTGCTGAATCGTGTGATCTCATGCTGTGTACTTCTTTTCCAGGCAGAATTTTCCATTTGTCTTTTAAGGTATTATTTATTTTATTGCCAAACTACTTAAAAGTTCCTTTCTGTAGCTTGCTTGCTAAACAGGGCCTGATCCCTAGAGGGACTGAGCTTCCATTGCAAACACACTGGTCCTTTCACGATGAGGTCCTTAACTTTGTATGGTGGCCTGTTGCAATGATTGTCACAGCCTGTATGGGAGTGGAAGAAGTATAGGTTCTATGTCCCCTGGCTTTCCCTCCCCCCACTCCTCTACCAATTGCTGTAGTAGAAATGTACTTATTTAAAATATAGTCTACAAATGCAGTGGCCTGTTATGTGTACACAAAGACTAACACCTGATTAGCCGTTACAACTCACACTGCATTAGAATACCTATTGACTATTAGCCAAGACGGTCAGGGATGTAATCCCATGCTCTGAGTGTCCCTAGCCTCTGATTGGCAGAAGTTGGTAGTGGACGACAGGAGATGGATCACTTAATGATTGCCTGTTCTGTTCATTCCTCTGAAGCACCTGGCACTGGCCAATGTCAAAAGACAAGATATTTGGCTAGATAGACCCTTGGTCTGACCCAGTATGGCCGTTCTTATGTTCTTACCAGGATCTCTTCCCTCTCCAGCTGGTGCAACACAATCAGAAATTACTGGCTGTCTTTAACCAGAATCTGAACAGCAGTACAGAATCGCACAGGCCTGTACCCTAACACCTGCTCCTCTTGAATGAAATTCTATATAGTTGTCCTCGGGGAAGGTGGCTGTAATATTCTTGAACTGATCTCCTTATAACCTTCCTCCACCACCACCACCACCACTGTGTGTGCATGTCTTGCTGTCTCCTCATTTCTCCAGTTCTCCATGTTGAGAGGTGATTGATTAAAGTCTCTTCCTAGCCTGGTTTTGCAACCTCCCTTGTGTCCACAATTGTTCTGTGCAAGTAATGATACCCCTCCCCCTCGGGTATCTAATGACACCTGCAGAGTGGTGGTAGTCTGTGGGCAACCTGGGGCAGAGCCAAAGGGAGCGACTAGAGCAGCTGCCAGCACAAGCAGGCCTCCACGTCCAAAATGTGTTTCTTGCATTTAAGCACCATGCACTCTCTCTTCGTACGTTCACAGCCAGTCTGCTCACGGCAAGGAACTTTTTGTCTCTTTTGCTGGAGATTCGAACAAGCAAACTGTTGTGTCTGTACTAAAGGTAAATTCAACTGCTCCTCTGGAGTCTGAAACAAACTACAGCTGGCAACCCTCATCTGTCCTTGAATGCCCCAAATTACATGCCCTCTTTGCTGTCTTCTTGAGCAGTGCCTCCCCTGGAATGCGCATTTGACGGGGGTGAGAGTGATGGAGTGTATGGTTGATTCTCTTTGGTTTCAGATGCTTAGTTTTAGCATAAACATGACTGCTGATCTCCGGGGCACAGAAGCTCAGCAATTGGTATTGGCCCTAGGAAGACCATTCACATCAAATGGTTCTGTATGGAGTTGCACAAAGGTGCTTGGGACTCAGGCGCCAAACCCCTCAATCTCTTAAGTGAGGTAGGTTTATAATAGCAATATACCACTTGGACTAAAACTGAAGGCAAATAACTGAAAGGGAAGAGCAGGGAAAGGAGGAGCTGCAATAGTTTAAAGGGGATGCTGTTGCGGGTTGCACTTTAGATGTGCTTATGTCATTTACCCAAAGATTTTGCTGGGGCAAAACCCCAGGCGACTAAGTTGTCTCTTGTCTGTTTTCAATTTCTTGTTGTGAACTAGGTACCAGAGAGAGGTGCTGGGTGGATAGACTTGGAGAAGGTGGTTACCTCTGACCAAAGGTGCCACCTCTTGGGCTGAGAGGGCATTTCAGTGTCCAGGGAACATGGAGTTTTTGGTTTCTCAACTGGGTCTGTCAGGCAACTGGTACCAATGACTGGTGTCTCTTGTGACCAGGATGCTTGTCCATTAGGAACCAGAGCCAGATCACTAACTCATTTCACAGGAAGTCCAATGTCATTAGAGAAAAATGGTGTTACTCCAATAGTACATTGGAGTGACTTGCTGTGGAGTACTTGCAGTGCGTTGAAGATATGTTGTCAACACACCCACCTACCGTACTTCCACCCTAGCACAAGTGGTGCCACCAATGTTCTGATTGTATCTTCTTTGAGCGTGTCTTAATAATAGCTGTGTCTGTGCAATTTAACTGCACGCTACTATGATGCCGGCATGGCAGGGTACCACAAATGTAGTAGCCAGCAATCTCAGCTCAACCCCCTAATGCTTTTCCCTAGCTTCCTGCTCTCTCCATAGCTTTTAAGGCCAGCAGGGACCATTAGATCTTCTAGTCTGACCACATGTGTAACATAGGACACAATGCAACCCCACCCACCCAGGAGAATTGAGTGGAGCAAAGGCCGTGCTCCATGATCTTGGCTCGGTCTGGTACCCCATGAACCTTAAGCCCAGGAGACACACGATCAGTACAAGTTTTTATAAGTATCAAATGTACTTTAATAATAAAAACCTATTACAAATGACATGCCACCAGCTTTCCCCATGCTGCTGTACTGGAATGGTCTGCCATAGGGACCAGTGGGCTAGAAGCTTCAGTCACTACTTTAGCAGTAATTGGAGAACCTGACAACTGGCTGGCTGTAGTGTGGATGCTATGAACCCATGGCAATGAAGAGTGGGCCTAGCACCACTCAGCTGAACTGGTTGTGCCTGAATCAGTGAAATTACCTAGTGCAAACAGCCCTATAAGCTGCCAAACAGCTCTTATCTAGTAAGGCTGGGATTCACAAAGGAACCTAGATGTTGCATTGCTAAGCATCATGGTG
Source organism: Lepidochelys olivacea (assembly GCF_965140295.1). NCBI lineage: Eukaryota > Metazoa > Chordata > Testudines > Cheloniidae > Lepidochelys > Lepidochelys olivacea. The sequence goes on along the minus strand of NC_140417.1, from coordinate 22,767,760 downwards.
CCTAACTTCTAGGCATCTAGAAGATCAGAGAAACAACACTGTGGTCCACAAAGCCACGTTAGGTGCCTAGGCTACGATGTAATGAATGGGGAGAGAGAGCGAGCCTGAGAATATGATTCACAAAAGCCAGCACTGTAATTTTTTAGCCCCACAGCCAAAGTCAGCTGAGCCGTGCTCTGAGACACGGTGCAGTGGGTTTTTTATCGCCATGTAGAGATACCCTAAAACGTTTTTAGAGGGAATGCACATTAGACACCTGCCTTGCTCAACATGAAACAGGTGGAGGTGGTGCCCACCTTAAACTTTTAGCTCAGCAGTTAGAGCACTCTGCCAGGGGAGGGGGAAGAGGATTTGAACTGAGGTGGGGGTATTCCACCTTGCAGGAGAGTGTGCTAACTTCTGAGCTATGGGCTATGCTGATGTGAAGCTTCCTCAGTCTCCTGTTGAAGTTGTCGCATTCTGGATAAATGATGAAAGAGTAGTTGGAGCAGGGAGATAGGACCTGGGGTTTCCCACCTCCCAGGTGGGTGCAGTAACTATCAGACCGTAGAGTCATTCCCATTCTCTGTCTCTCTCTGGCCCAATGACTGTTCCACTGTGGATAAATCGTCATTGAGCCTCTGGTCACGTCTGAATGGGACTCGATCCAGTAGGTGTGCTTGGAGGCTGCCTAGTAAATCGGGCCCCACACATGACTTTTAGGTGGCTGAACACCTATCTCCCCCTAGTCTGTGGCTTGGTTGGGAGACAGGCATCCCGACACCGAGAGGAAGGCAGCAGCACACGTGCCCAGAAGCAGGAATGTGGGCCCCTAGGGAACTTTTACACTGAAAAACGTAGGCGCCAAGCGAGTTGAGGCGCCTGTGCGGTTTGACGGGAGATTTCTGGATCACTGTAGAGCGGCAACTAGGACTTAGAAGCCTCAACCTGAAACTTAGATGCCTAAGTACCTTGGTGGATCCCTTGTTGTACTTTTGGTCACTACTGCCCCTTGTTGCGTTTGACCTGGTATTGTAGAGGTGAAAGGCTCAGTGCCCCAGTAGTTATTGACCACTGCCAGTCTCCATGTGTATTTCAAACATTATATTGGGTTTGTGACATCTGCACTGAAATGCCTTTGCTAGCTTCTCAGGTGTGGAGGCAGCTATGTGAGGTTTATACGTTACAAGAGCCCTCCAAAGATGGGAAGGCCTTCAATGTATCTGTCCCCAAATGATCAAACTATAAGGCCTTAGTGCTCCGTCTCAAAGGACAACAAAGTAGAAAATTTAAAATTGAGATAAGGAAACACTTTCTGACACAATTGTATAATTAACCTGTGGAACCCACTGCCACATGACCTCTCTGAGGCCAAGAGTTTAGTCAGCGTTATACCTCTGTATGGATAATGAGAACATCCACTGCTACAGTAGATAGGGAGAAAAGAGAAGGAATATGAACTCTCTTGCTTTGTGCATAAGCCGATTTCTAACTAGCAAAGTTATGGAATAAATGCCCATGAGGGAAGTTTTTTTCCTTATTGTACTCAGGAGGAAACCGTGCACCTTCCTCAGAAGTATGTGGTACTAGTCACTATCCGAGACAGGATACTGGACTAGATGCACCATGGATTGAATTTGGTGGGGCAATTCTTAAGTTTCTAATGGTTTTAATTGGGTCCTAACTGGTTTGTGAGATTTAGATTTTGAACTACCTGAGCTCACTTAAACGAGGAACCAAGTTGGAGACTTGAGTGATTCTACCCACAACAAGAATCAGAGGGCCTGTTCCTTCCAAGCCAGCTATTTGGCAGGGACCACTTGAGCATTTCCTTTGATCTTCTGGCTCTGCAATAGAATGCATCATGATATTGCATTTAGTAGTATTTTACACGAACAGGGAGTGCCATTGTAAGTCAGGATTAGCTAAACACAACATTAAAAATAAAGCACAGCTATTAATTTAATGAGCTCCTTGTTACAAATGTCATAAAGCAAGTAAGTAGGAGCTATGCCAGTACTGGCAGTACCCACTGAGGGGATGGACGGGGGCAGCCATCTGATTTTGTGCCATGTGACGATGCAACGTTTGGTTTTTAAATGAATTACTACTTTAGTTTTCTGCATTAGCATTTTTAGCTGCTGAAGAAATCTGGTTAGTAACTGCAGTCAAGCCTCATGATTCCTGATGAGCCAAGGGGAGATGCCCGTTCAGGATTTAGCTTAAATCGTAGCAGCTGAAATAAAAGCTCACAAAAGGCAGAGAAATTGATCTTTATGGGCTGCTTGAATGAAAGGGAATTCAATGATATTCCCTTTAATCCTTATTTACTTATTTTTCTTCTGCAAGCCTGTTTTGTGTTGGGTTTGGTTGGATTTTTCCCCCCTCCTACTCCTTAGCTTCCCCAGTTTGCCATTGCCAACTAACAATAATTTCCTTGGATTGCAGTTTATTGGATTAAACAGATCAATGCTGTGCATCTGTGAGGACCAGCGTTGCACATGGAGTGAATTTGGCTGCTGTATCTATCTGCTGCAGGCTTCCAATGCCACCTTTTACCCTGAGATTTGTGCTTGTTCCCCTGTCACTGCTCCACAATCACAAGGAATTACAAGTGGTGGGGAAAAGCCCAGTAGCTCCTTCTGCAGGAGGGTGCACAGCTGGATGGGGTGCGAGGGTTTAAGGCAGTCCGTGTGCGGTGGCCATCATGGGATCTGCAATCTAAGAGATTAGAGTCTGAGACATGGGGCTGAGGGTCCTATGACTTCTGTTCCTTGCTCTGTCACTGCCTTTCTGTGGGGCCTTGGGCAAGTCATTTCACCTTTCTGTGCCTCAGTAAAACACCACGTTGCTGAGCAAGGTGTAAATGCCTTGACAGACAGACAGCCTTATGGACCAGAGCTGTACTGAGGATGTCCCTGCCCAAGAACGTCAGCTGACCATAGTCATAGCAGTGTGCCACGGGAGGGGAGGTACCTTTCCAGTAGACAGGCCTTGAAGTCCTTTAGCTCTTCAAAGGGCAAAAGCACCTTGGATTCCTCTTGGAAGACTACAGGCAGCCAGTGCAGCTCCCTAAGCACTAGTGGTGTGTGGTCCCAACATAAAGCTCCACTTATTAAGTGATTTGCCTTATTCTGGCAAATCGTCTCAAGATGTAGCTCCAAGCAGAGCACGTTACAGGAGTCTGAACTCAGGTGACAAAGGCTGGGGTAAGCGGAGCAAGGCCTGCATCTGGGAGTACAGCCACACTTGCTTCACCAAGCATGTTGGACCAAACATGGTTTGGGAGCCAAAATGACCCATTCTTGATGCCCTGCCAAGAATGGGCCACAATATAAATAGTTCACCCTAAGACAATTTAGACTGCATAGCTGAGGGAAGCGTAACCCTTTTCCACAAGTGTCTGAGAGCAGCCGTGCTCCTCTGCTGGGAGGCAGGCTGTGTTCTGCAGTGCATAGAATCGTAGGGAGAAGCGGGGCCCCATGATATGAGGAAAGGTTAAAACAACTGGACATGTTTCATCTTGAGAAAAGAAGGCGGGGGGGGGGGGGGCAGGGGCCTGGTAAGTCTTCAAATGTGTTAAGGGCTGTTATAAAGAGGATGAGGATCAATTGTTCTCCATGCCCACTGCAGATGGGACAAGAAGTAATGGACTTTTAATCTGCTAGTAAGGTAGATTTCAGTTGGTTATTAGGAAAATCTTTCTGACTGTAAGGATAGTTAAGTAGTGTAATAGGTTACCAAAGGCTGTTGTGGAATCCCTGTCGTTGGAGGTTTTTAATAACAGGTTAGACGGCCACCAGAAAGGTCTACTTGGTCCTGTCTCACTGTGGGGAGATGGAATACACAACCTCTTGACATCCTCCTAGCCCTACTCCTCTATGATTCCTCCACTGTTTAAGCCAAACTGCATTGTTCTACTGGCTCTTGCTGTGGTCACTTTCTACAAGTGCTCACCTTGTTACTGTGCGTCATGGGATTGTATGGGAGGGTCCAGCTTGCATGGTTCCGCAGACAAGCCCAGTCCACATCAAGGAGCGAAGGTAAATCACATTCAAGAGCAGTGTGCTGCAAACTCACCCTGCACCTCTCTCTGGCTACCTCACTTGGGGCTTGAACGTGGTCTTCTAACACTGATATACACAGTCCAGACCTCCTGAGGAAGACACTGGCACTGATAAACCACAATGCAATAGCAACCCTACCATAACAAACCAGCAACTGCATTTGATGGAGGAAAAACTGTTCTTTTCTCCTGCAACAGCTTTTTGTATTTACTTTTGGGGAAGTAGTTATAATAAGTCAAAAGGAAAATCTGATCTTAAACATCCATAATGAAGAATGCCCTTTGACAGACTCAGGTTGGTGGGGCTTAGGCAGCCTCTTTGGTTGGCGCGCCTAACAGTTTGTGGGGCTTTGATTTCTTTGACGTGTGTGAATTGGCTTGGTTTTCCCTAGTGTTACATGTGCTTCCTGGCATCTGCCCGCCCAAGTTAGACACTCGGCTTTAACCTTATTCACTTGTAGGTATTTTTAAAATGGTAACTCTTACATGTGTATTAGAGGCGGCAGCAGAGATCCAGCCCGAAGCAGCTACCTCACACACAGACATTTGGGCCTGTCACAAGGTCAGCAGCTGCTTACATAATCCACCTTGGTACAATTATTCTTTCTCTTAAAGAGACATTGGACAAGTTGTTTTTCATGTTGTTTAATGAACATAGAACATAAGAACGGCCATAGTGGGTCAGACTACAGGTCCATCTAGCCCAATATCCTGTCTTCCAACAGTGGCCAGTGCCAGGTGCCCCAGAGGGAATGAACAGAACAAGTAATCATCAAGTGATCCATCCCCTGTCTCCCATTCCCAGCTTCTGGCAAACAGAGGATAGGGACACCATCCCTGGCCATCCTGGCTAATAGCCCCAACTGGGTAATAGCCATTGATGGACCTATCCTCCATGAATTTATCTAGTTCTTTTTTGAACCCTGTTATAGTCTTCAGAGTAACAGCCGTGTTCGTCTGTATTCGCAAAAAGAAAAGGAGTACTTGTGGCACCTTAGAGACTAACCAATTTATTTGAGCATGAGCTTTCGTGAGCTACAGCTCACTTCATCAGATGTATGCCGTGGAAACTGCAGCAGACTTTATATATACACAGAGAATATGAAAAAATACCTCCTCCCACCCCATTGTCCAGCTGGTAATAGCTTATCTAAAGTGATCATCAGGTGGGCCATTTCCAGCACAAATCCAGGTTTTCTCACCCTCCACCCCCCCACACAAATTCACTCTCCTGCTGGTGATAGCCCATCCAAAGTGACAACTCTTTACACGATGTGCATGATAATAAAGTTGGGCCATTTCCTGCACAAATCCAGGTTCTCTCACCCCCTCACCCCCCTCCCAAAAACCACACACACAAACTCACTATCCTGCTGGTAATAGCTCATCCAAAGTGACCAAAGGATGGTCACTTTGGATGAGCTATTACCAGCAGGATAGTGAGTTTGTGTGTGTGGTTTTTGGGAGGGGGGTGAGAGAACCTGGATTTGTGCAGGAAATGGCCCAACTTTATTATCATGCACATCGTGTAAAGAGTTGTCACTTTGGATGGGCTATCACCAGCAGGAGAGTGAATTTGTGTGGGGGGGTGGAGGGTGAGAAAACCTGGATTTGTGCTGGAAATGGCCCACCTGATGATCACTTTAGATAAGCTATTACCAGCTGGACAATGGGGTGGGAGGAGGTATTTTTTCATATTCTCTGTGTATATATAAAGTCTGCTGCAGTTTCCACGGCATACATCTGATGAAGTGAGCTGTAGCTCACGAAAGCTCATGCTCAAATAAATTGGTTAGTCTCTAAGGTGCCACAAGTACTCCTTTTCTTTTTGTTATAGTCTTGGCCTTCACAACATCCTCTGGCAAGGAATTCCACAGGTTGACTGTGCATTGTATGAAAAAATATTTTCTTTTGTTTGTTTTAAACCTGCTACCTATTAATTTCATTTGGTGACCCCTAGTTCTTGTGATATGAGGAGTACTTCCTTATTTACTTTCTCCACACCAGTCATGATTTCATAGACTTCTATCATATCCTCCCTTCGTCATCTCTTTTCCAAGATGAAAAGTCCCAATCTTGTTAATCTCTCCTCATACAGAAGCCATTCCATACCCCTAATCATTTTTGTTGCCCTCTTCTGTACCTTGTCCAATTCCAATATATCTTTTTTGAGATGGGGTGACCACATCTGCACACAGTATTCAAGATGTGAGCGTGCTATGTATTTATATAGAGGCAATATATTTTCTGTCTTATTATCTATCCCTTTCTTAATGATTCCCAACATTCTGTTTGCTTTTTTGAGTGCCGTTGCACATTGGGTGGATGTTTTCAGAGAATTATCCACAATGACTCCAAGATCTCTTTCTTGAGTGGTAACAGCTAATTTAGATCCCATCATTTTATATGTATAGTTGCAATTATGTTTTCCAATGTGCATTTACTTTGCATTTATCAACACCGAATTTCATCTGCCATTTTGTTGCCCAGTCACCCAGTTTTGTAGCTTTCTGTAGCTCTTTGCAGACTGCTTGGGACTTAACTACCTTGAGTAGTTTTATATCATCTGTAAATTTTGCCACCTCACTGTTTACCCCTTTTTCCAGATCATTTATGAATATGTTAATAGGACTGGTCCCAGTGCAGACCCCTGGCGGACACCACTATTTACCTCTCTCCATTTTGAAAACTGACCGTTTGTTTCTACCCTTTGTTTCCTGACTTTTAACCAGTTACTGATCCATGAGAGGACCTTCCCTCTTATCCCATGACAGCTTGTTTTGTGCTTGGCTCGCTCAGATGATGGAGTAACCTTCCTGTCTTAACCACACAGCTCTCATCTCCTTTTTCAATGGGTAACATGGATTTCCCATTCACCTGTGTTTATAGGGGGCTGAAGGCAATGTGGCTGGGTTTGGCTTACTTCCTTTTAGTTGCTACAGCATTAGTGATGTCAGCACTGCTTTGGGAGTAGGATTGTTAGTTAGTTAGTGTGCTCACAGCTGACTGGCTCTGTCGTGGCAGAGCATAGCATATTGCAAGGGGCTGGTTAGTGTGTATACCACTGCCTCCTGCTGGGATAGAATCAGAACTGCTCAGCTGTGTGTCAGGGTCTTATACTGCTAGTAACTAAAAGAAATTCTCCTTTAGTTCAAGCGGTAGGGGAGGAACAACCAGGAGGAGCTAAGTTCTAATTGGTCTTACTGCATCAGGACAACCTTTAAATGCTAGGTGGCCATGGATTTATTGTAATATCATAGGTCCTACATAAACAACATCTTTTTAAAAAAAAGATGGCAGAATGGTGGATTAAAGAACCTAGACATCTAGTATCCTGAGGAAGTTCCTATTCCAAAGTGGAAGAATTTTAAGGCAGGTCAGACTTTGGCCTTTCTAGGTCATGTCCTCCTTAAACTGTTTCCTTCCGTTAGACTCTTTTGCTTTCATGCAGGAATTCTGTGTGTATTCGTTCTTTCTCGAAGGCTTTCATAGAATATCAGGGTTGGAAGGGACTTCAGGAAGTCATCTAGTCCAACCCCCTGCTCAAAGCAGGACCAATCCCCAATTTTTGTCCCAGATCCCTAAATGGCCCCCTCAAGGGCTGAACTCACAACCCTGGGTTTAGCAGGCCAATGCTCAAACTACTGAGCTAGCCCTCCCCACATGCTACAAATTATTGGCATGAACCCAACCTTGTAAAATGCTTTCCAGGGAAAGTCACTTGCACAGTACAGAGAATGGATGATTTAGCAACAGGAAGTGACTCAGGAGGAAGAAGAGGGGACACTGAGTAGATGGGGCAGCACAAAATCATGTGGTGGAGCCAAGACAGGATGAGCAGAGCAAGTGGTTTGAGGAAGGCATGGGTGTATGAGGTCAGGGATGGTGAATGGAGCAACCCCACGGGGGTGTGTGAACACCACAGAAATCATTTAAGCAACTTGACTAGAAAAAGGATAAAGGGTGAGCCATGGAAGCTTTTGCATCAGCTGATCCAGTGCTGCCACAGAGCCCGAAGTGTGAAATATGGCCCCTCACTGCTGCCTGGCTGGTGAACCACGGTGCTAATCCCATCTCTCCCTGGTTCTCCCTATTGCTCTCCTGCTTTATCCTGGAGAGAGGTAGCTCTGGAGAGAGGGGGACACATAAGCTGCTGGGATGGCAAGTGAGTCTGGAGAGAGTGAAACAGAGGAGATGGATTGGGAGAGAGTGGAGAAGTGAGGGTGAAAGGGACAAAGAAAGGGGAGAAGTGTATTTTGTTCCACTAAATACTGCAGGCTGACCTGATGGGCTGATACATGGCCTCAGGGAGCAGGGGCTTCATCATCCCTCCTCCACCGCACCCTGACCCAGTCTCCAACTGACCGGACTTTTCATCTAGCCTCTTGTGATCTCAAGCTTAACAAAGTCACTTTATGCAGTATCCTGCAATCCCTCTCGCTGCCAACTCTCCTCCCTAACAAACACTCAGGGATAATGGGATCAGGCCCGTGGGGACCATTGTGTTGCTAATGCTGCTTTGTCTCTTGCAAGATAACCAAGTGGAAGCATTGCCTAGCAGATGGCTTCCCAGGCTGACAGCTTCGTCCCCAGCAGGTCTCAGGTTTTAGTTACTTGTGACAAATTAGCGTCTGTCAAAAAGCAATCCTGCTCCCCACCTCCCATGGGAGGGAATTTCAGTTCTTCCAAGTCAGTAATTGCATTGGGTACCCAGCTATGCCCTGGTGGAAAGTTCCCATGGGGGGCTGCCTACTGGCTTCTTCATCCCCACAGTAACAATGGGGCAAGGCATGGCCAGTGTCACACATAAGTACATAGCTGCAGATTTCACAGCCAAGAGTTCAAATTGGTTCTGAGCCAGGAAACCTTAAAGTTAGCCTGTCCTTAGTGTTTGTGCCCAGCTATCAGCCTCTTCATGGACCAATTGCAAATTCTGTATCTGGATCTAAGGCTGGACTTCAGACCTCCCTCCTCTCTATCCCAGAGATGCTCAGATCCAGGGCAGTGGTTGGTTGAAGCCCATCCCTAGGGTTTGCTAAATCTGATGCAGAGATCTTGAGTAGCCTTGGTATTCACTTAGCATACCATGTGTGTGTGTGTGTGAGAGAGACCCCACTGCTATGACCATGGCTTTTAAAGTGCTCATGGATTCATAGTTTAATGCCAGAAAGGGCTGTATGAATCATAGAATATCACGGTTGGAAGGGACCACAGGAGGTCATCTAGTCCTTAGATCATCTTGTTTGACTTCCTGTTTAGCACAGGCCATTGACTTTCTCCCTTGTCTCACGCCCAATAACTTGCTGTCTTTCAAACTGTGCACTTCCTCTCCCTAGTCACTCCCTTTGGCGTATCAAGTGAATGACTCTGAAGTCTGTTTACCGGCATTTTGGGACTTCCCAGGGCTGGGAAGTTAGTGCTAGGGTCCCCTATGCAGGATGGGAATAAGGCACTGGTCACTGCAGGGGTCTGTCTGTCTCCAGGACACTCACTGCCTGGCTACACCAAGAGGCTAAAATAAACGTGTAAGCAGTGTCAGGATGAGCTCCACCCTGACATCTGGTGGTGAGGTGTGGCAAGTTGTGGAAAAGAACTTCAGGGGCTGAACTCATTTGCATAGGCACACCCACCCCGCCTAAAATGAGGCCATAGCTGCCCAAATGGTCACTTTGGCTGCTGTGGGATCCCCAGTGTCTCTGTTATTGGGGCAGGAAGAATAAATTGTTGTTACCCTGATTATGGGAACTGTGCTTGGAACTGTACTTGCCCTTTTGTTATGATGGAGGGACTCACCATCAACTAAGTAGCACTCGCTAGGCAAGGGTCATGGGTTCCAAAACTCTGTGAATGGAGAGAGGTTGGGGACAGGTATTTATACTTGGTGGTATGGGTCCCCTGGTGAGGCCTTATGTGCTAATTGCACTTCCTCCTCTCTCTACTGTGGAATATCAGAGCTAATGTTGATTCCTTTAGGAGTCTAGTTGCAGGCTGCTGAGCTGAATTCACTTTGGGCTAATGGTGCACCAGCACTGAGGCTCCCCTAATACAAGCTGAATTCACCAAAGAGCTGAACTGACTAAGAGGTGAAATCACTGAGCGTTGTGTTAAGTAGTGGGGGAGCCTGAAGATATATTGTGGAGCAGTTTGCGGGACGGCTGGAGTGCCTTGTGGACAGGCTGGTGGAGCAGTTCATTGGATGGCGGGAGCTGCTTGTGGGATGTGGAGCGGAGCAGTTCGTGGACTGGCTGGTGGAGCAGCAGAGCGGAGCCGAGCAAAGCAGTTCATGGGGCGGCTGGCGGAACGAAGGCCTATGGAGCTGTGGGGCGGTCAGCTTCAGATCATGTAAGGTGCCCCTTACCTCCCCCCCCCCCCCCATCTCCACCCAGGTTGGGAGGTAAAGCTCTGCAGATAAACTTTCGAACTCTGGGGCTGCCCTGACCAGGGACAGAGACTTTTGGGTCATTGGACTTTTGAGACTTTGGGTGATTTGGGGTTGCTGGACTCAAGAACCCAAGGGAAAGGACACGCCCCAATTTGTTTGGGGTGGGTTTTTTTTGCTCATGGGTTGTGTTACGAATCCTGTTGGTGGTGTTTCCCCAACATAATGCCACATTGTTTCTCTGTTATTAAAAGGCTTTTTGCTACACTCAGACTATTTGCTTGCGAGAGGGGAAGTATTGCCTCTTGGAGGCGCCCAGCGAGGGTGGTATATATTTGTCCCAGGTCACTGGGTGGGGGCTCGAGCCGGTTTGCATTGTGTTATTGGAATGAATCCCCTAGATATTGAACCCAGCCCTTGTTGCTGCCAACTGTGATGGGCAGAAGGGTTACAAACGCAAGGAGCAATTGGTGGCTTCAACATGCTACTAACTGGGGATAAAGCCGTGTCCATCCATATCAATTATTCTAAGATGACTGCATGCCCAAAGCTACTCCTGCCCATCCACAGCAGCTGTTCTCAGCTCCATTGTAGAGTGCTGAACTCTTCAGGGCTGCTCTTGTATATATGAATTTGGCTGCTTGATTCACCTCTGTCAATTGTTTCCAGGCTTGCTGAAGGTCTCTTCAATGCCTGCTCCTGTCCATCATGCTCAAGACTTTAGTGCAGTGACCAGGAGCTTGTCATTAGCATAGTCCACCCCACTGACCTTCCCACCAGGGTTGAACCTGGCAAGGTTTGTGTTCACCCTCAGTAACCTTGCTCAGGTGTTCTCAAAAATGTTGCATCTGACCCTATTGTCTATGAGGCTGTCTCTGCAAGATCTCCTACAGAGGAGTTTTGTTGCCTTGTTTCTACAGAGGGAGATACGCCATTATCCTTGTTCTTCCATCTCAGCCAAAAGAAACAGGGTAGAGGGAAGCAATGAACTGAGAGGATAAAAGATCCAGTCCAGCATTTTAGGTGCTAATCAGGTATGGTACGGCAGCACAATGAGGCATTGAACTCCAGCTCCCCTTGCCAGGAGTTAAGGGTCCCAGCTGGGGATTCTGACTGCAGGAGCAGACTGTGAGGTTCAGGAACTGAATCGTTGCCTGCCTCATGTCACTGCATTTCAGGGGAGTTGCAGGTGCTGAGCACCTCCAAGGATCAAGCTGTAAGGAAGGGAAGGCAAGAAGAACAGAGTAAGTGGAGTTTGGGTGTGGAGAGTGAGCTCAGAAGAGAGAGGGGGCTCAGTGGGCAGGAGAATGCTCCAAGCTGAACGGGGAAGCCAGGGTAGCAGGCAGCTCGCTGAGAGTGGGAAGAGGTGTTGGAGGGAGCTGTAGAGTGAGAGCACTGGGATGAGAGTGGGGAGCTAATGGGGGAGTTGGAGCGGAGACATGGGTGGGGAGAGGTGGTGGCTGACGCCTTATTAAGATGATGGGTTCTAAGTACTATTCTAGGAAGGAGGCACATCCCCCAGACCAGCAGGTGGAAGCTTCGTGCAACTGAGCTGCTGTTGTCTGCTCCAGAGCCAGGCAGAGTGGGGGGATGTGTGTGTGTGTGGGGGTGACTCTGCAGCCTTTCTGCAGGGACAAAGAGAAAACATGCTAGAACCCCAACAACACAAACTAGTTTGAAACCCTCCAGCTCCTCCTGGAAGCAGGGAAATGGAGCAGGAGCTCTATTGTCAAAACACTCCCACACAGTTGTTGGTTGTTGTATGTGATTTCACTCCACCTGTCATGTACACTGAGGAGGAAAGGGAAAAGTGACAGTGCTTCCCTCAGTCAGGGAGCCTGCTGCCCACACAACAGCAGTGACTTCTGGGGCCTGGCTGAAAGTGCTACAGTCCTGCCTTGGAGAATCAGGATGCCCTGCCACCCAACATGGAACACAACCTCTGCCATTTAGAAGTGGCCACTATGGGCCACTGCAATGGGGCCAAATCACCAGGGCCCAGATCTGCCCCTTCCCTCTCCTGACAACTTAACCTGAAGTCCTCCTTCCGTAAAGTCAGGCCCAGAGTGATGCTTATCTAGCCCATGAGAGCTCCTTTCTCTTAGTCAACTTCTCCCTCTCCTCTGCCTCTGTGGCAGCAGCCCCTCTTAGAAGGGAGGGAATGAGGGGTGCTCGACAGATGTGACGATGGAGACTGCAGCTTCCTTTCTTGGTAATCTGAAATAGCAAACAGCTTGATCGGACATATGGCAGCTGACCCAGGGTCTAGTCAGTGTAAGCACCCATTGCCATGGTGTGTAGGCGATGCCCACCGTTTGCAGGCCCAGAGAGCTCAGTAGCTGTCATCTAGTGACAGTGGTAGGCTAGAAGCTTTGTGCACGCTGGTGTCCCATCATGTTCCTATTGTGCAAATCATTAGACTCCAGCTGGTGAGAGATTTCTATTCGTTTCTTTCAGTTGTACTGTTAGTGCCTGGGCTTAGGGCTGATAATTTGGGTTCTGCAGAATTAGGAGTGAACCCGAAGAGCTCTGTAGTCAGGTACACACAGGTGAACTGAAATGCTGCAGTGCTTGTGTTTAGGGGGGTTTTCAGCGCCTCAGGAGCTGGATCAAGCTTTGCTCTCCTCACAGTATGTGCACCCTCCAGGACCTGCAATAGCAAGAAGAGACCAGATTTTGTGCCATCTCAGCAACCCCGGGAAAGCCTGTGAAAAACACACACTTGCAATAGGAAAGGTCTAGCCATGCCCCTCACTGGCCTAAGGCTATAGGAAGTAGATCTGGTGTAAGCTGGAGCTCAGCCACTCATACTAGTCATTCCAGACAAGCGGTCAAATTAACCGTCGGCCCCCAAAGGCCACGGCTAGCACAGCATGATGGATCAGCCCGTGAGTGTGTGTGCACCTGTGGGCAGTACTGTACTTAACCGGAATATGACAGACCCATTAGCAAACAGCGCCCTCTGCTCACTAAGAAGGTGCAGCTTCTCCTTGAGCTTGCTGGGACGAAGGGAGACTTTGCTGTGGAGCAGAGTTCAGATGCTCCCATTGCTGCCCGTTGGAAACAGCTTCACGACTGTGATAGTCGAGTGTCTAACCACAACGTACAGGGCTGTGGAGAGCTCAGAGTAGAGCACATTGGACGGGAATGGTGAGCTACATCTTACTCGGCTGCCTGGGCCATACCTGTCTTGTGAGTCATACGTAGCAGTTTGTATCTTCAAAGCACTGTACAAACAGTGACTCTAGGGAGTCACAGGCCTTTCCCAAGCACCATCCGGTCAAGGGACCAAGCGCTAGTGAATGAAGCATTGGTGCTGTTACCCCAGTTAGCAGATGGAGACATGGAGATGCAGCCAGGGGAAGGGATTGTTTTTCAGCCTACCTCCTGCAGGTGTGTGCTCACTTTGCAATGGTGGGCACAGCAGCTGTATGTGGGCACCGAGAGTTTGCTGGATGCCCAACTGGCCATTTACCAGCACACCGCCCCAGCTCTCTCACATAGGTTCCATGTGTCAGGCCCAAGATTATGCAGATTGGTTGTACAGCCCAGATCTCCCAACTCCCTTCTTCCCTCCCCACATCCTTGTCAGAGAATCATAGAAATGTCGGGCTGGAAAGGACCTCAAGAGGTCATCAAGTCCAGCTCCCTGCGTTGAGGCAAGACCAGGTATATGTAGACCATCGTGACAGGTATCTGTCCAACCTGTTCTTAAAAACCTCCAGTGATGGGGATTCTACAACCTCCCCTGGAAGCCTGTTCCAATGTTTAACTATCCTGAGAGTTAGTTTTTCCTAATACCTAACCTAAACTTCCCTTGCTGCAGGTTAAGCTGATTGCTTCTTGCCCTGCCTTTAGTGCACGTGGAGAACAATTGATCGTTGTTATTGTTCTTCCCTTGTTCCTTCCCCTCCGTCCCCATTTTCCTCTCCCCTAATGAAGAGCACTGATGATAAGTGCCATTAAGTTGGCATCCAGTTGCTCCATATAGTGCTCCCACCTCATCTGGTAGCCAGTGACCTACATCTCCAAATATCGAACCCCTTCAGCCATGGGTGTAGGAGGCTCGTGAGCTCTTGGGAACAGTTGCTGCATTTCACCAGTTACCTACTTACCTTGGTGGGGGGGGAGGACATACAACCCCCCCGCCCCCTGCTCCTCAGCACTGCTTAGTGGTCCCTGTTGTTATAGGGGACTTGCACTCTCCTCAGACAGTCCTCTTCTCTCTCAACCAATTAGGAGCAACATATGAGTTATTTATATGCACGCAATTCCGACATACCCAAACCGGAGACCACACACACAACAAACTCACACAAACACACACTGGCACAAAACAGGGTCTGCTTCCTTAATTATCTCCTGGAAGCCAAAACAATTAGAACTCTTTGCCGTCTTCTTCCCCTCCCCCCCATCCCTTTATTGTTCTTAGGCAAAAAAAGGTTAATTAAACTAAAAAAAAAATCCTTTTTTCCCCCTTCCTAAGCATGAGACTGTTAATTTTCTCTTTATATTTGTATTTAATTAATTCCTGCAAAGACTCCAACTATATGTTTTTAGTATAATTTCTTCCTTTGTCTCTCTCTCTCTCTTATTGTTATCCTCATATATTCAGCTCCCCCCGCCCCTTTCCCCCAGATTTGAAATTCTATTACCATTTCAGAAGGCAGGCGTTTGAAGAGAAAATTGAATACCCGTCCAGCCTTGATAAGAAGGGACATTTGGTACTAGCACCAATTTGTGAAGCAGATTTGTTTTTTTTACCGTTGTTCCCCTCCCCCCACCCTCCTACCCCATGCATATGGCTTGTAACCTGTAAGAGGGGGGGGGGGATTAAAAGGCAAGTGCGTGTGGTGGGGGGTGGGACTGGCGAGGGAAGGAGAAGACTATAATGTCATTTCTTTTAGAATTAGCAGCCCCTCTGTCCTTTCACTGCCTAGTAAATGTGTCATAGCAACAAGGCATCCTACCTCCGCCTGGCGCTCTGTGAGGAATGTGTGGTGACATTCATGACAAGCTTTTGTGGGGTCTTCCCTGCATTTCCCAACCCCCAAGGACGTGTCTCTCTCCTTTCCTTCTCATCCCACCCCTTTATTATTCCTGGAAAGCCTCAAGGGCTGAACGCACACATGCCATCCCGCAGCAAGTAGGTGCCAAAGCGAGTCACGTTCTGATTATGAATGAAGGCTGGTGGGGGCCAGGGGAGAACTTTGCCCCTTTCCCCTCCCTCTCTCTTTGCATAGACACAGCAAGAGGCTGTTTCCTGAAAGCAGTTTCATTTCCCCTTGAGAATTTGCTCTGGCCAGTGGGAGTTCTCCATTTCGTCCTGCCAGCAGTGCCCCCTATGTGAATCGGCCTGCGCTGTTGCTGGGTTAGAACAATTTTAACACTCACCCCACCTGAAGTGAGCTGTAGCTCACGAAAGCTTATGCTCAAATAAATTTGTTAGTCTCTAAAGTGCCACAAATACACCTGTTCTTTTTGCGGATACAGGCGAACAAGGCTGCTACTCTGAAACCCACCTGTATAGGAGATGGTACAAGGATTTCCTTGCCAAGGCACCAAAGCACATGTATTCACACACAATGCATTCCTATCTGTACTCACCTGTGTACGTATGATACACATTCATGCAAGGCCAGCTGTAGGTGTCCCACTCAGGGTGGGAAATGCTTTTGGCGCCCTGCGAACAGCTGAGTTAAAGAATAAAAAACAGTCTTGGCGAAATGGCCAAACAGCCCCCCTTCTACCCCAAAATGGCCAAACACTGGGTGATGGGGTGCCCCCTTCCCCCATCAAGCTGTTGATTCAATGCCCTCAGAAGTTGGCACCCCAGGTGACCACCCTGATCACCTGCCCCTAAGGCCAGACCTGCATTGAAACATGTATGTGGATTTGTACAGGTATGTGGATTTCCAGCATGCCTGTATCTGCACACACATTCACGTATATTCATGAATGCACATATCCATACCCTTTTGCGTACTCTCACATTCATACCCACACACATGCACACATTCATAGATGCTAGTCATTATTTTCATCATCATCATCTCCTTCCTCAGCACCCTCATCTGTAGCCGTCACCCTGGCACCTCCCAAGGGCTATGTTTCTCCCTCCCCAAAGCACACAGGCAGGGATACAACTGCTGACACCACTATGCCTAATGCATATTCAGTAGGGGTTTCTCCCCTTTCCCTTATTTATAATTCCCTTTTCCCACAGGTTATGAGGCCTTTTACCTCAAGCTTATTAGAATATACATCAGTTAGTTACCATGGCATTCTTGTGGTCAGACATGTGTGGGTGTTCCTAACTTAAAATATCCCAAGCGGGTATAAACTAGAATCTTGTGGTTACCTGTTGGCAGTTTAGTCATTACAGCATTCTCTTAGGGTCTGGGGTGACTCCTGGTTACCTGCCCATGGTAAGGATTTTGGGGCTTATGCCTCGTTTAGCTAAGGTATTGTCTCACAAGCCTGAAGCTTGTAGGCTCATTGCTTTACTCCCTTAACTTGTGCCTATGCCTTACCTCGCAAATCCCTGTACCTGCAGGCTACAACCCAAATGCAGCAGTTATGACTCTGATGTCTGCAGAATGACACTCGGTTGGTATATCTGAGTTCAACAGATGGTGTTTTACTGTGACGTCGTTGTGTTGTATCAGAACGTGCTGCTGCAGCATCACCAACCAAGTGATTTTTGGGACCCAGGACTGTCCCTTAGGGCTCATCAGAATAAAAAAAATTGTCAATTAACACGCTATTAATATTATGTTCTCCTTAGTGTGGACAAGGACAGGCATGCTACCAGGCTGCGGCTAATCACAATGGTCCTTATCAAAGTCATGTTTAACATACTATTAGCTAAAACATCTTCCAACACGATTCATTTTCCATTTGAAGACAGGAACATAGAACTGGAAGGGACCTCCTGAGTTGAATCCAGTCCCCTGATGTTGCAGGCAATGTACCCTGAGATGTACTAGATGTGCCTTCAAGCTGTGCTAGCAGGGTACAGGATTCACCCCATTGAAAGCAGGATGATCTCAGAAATACCAGAATGGGTGGCAGTCCTAGGCTAAGGCCAGGCTTACAGCACTACATGAAAGCTCTGTGCTCACTTCCCTGTCCTTCCCCATCTCTGCCAATGCACTTCAGTGATCCGCAGCACCCCTGCTTTCCAGTCTGACTGATCATCAGCCAGCCCCTTTCCCCCACTAGCTCAGTCCCAGGCCTCTTTGGAGCAGAAACATGATTGTCCTGGCAGGGATCACTAGATGGTGCTGTTACATAGAGTGTTACAAATTCTTCTTCGCGGGCTAGCATATTATTAGTCCTGGAGGAAACCACTATATTGTTGTTAGTCTTCTGAAGTGTTTTTTTCCAGGGAGCTGTGGTAATCAGTACAGGACTTAGTTCTCCGCCGTAATCTTTCAAGCTGGAGTTAACTCTTGAGACAGAGTTGCATCCTGGGAACTGGGAATTGAAGTTTGGGCTCAGATTCCTAAAACGAGGGATTGCATGAATGCTATTTGAGCATGCCTGTTCCAGGACTGGAGTATATAGTATAAAATTAACAAGTTGTACTTGACAATATTCTTATGTATGATATAGTACCATAGGAGATACCCGGCTCTTTTGCCTCCATCCATCTTTTGTGAGTGGGAAGAAGCTGTGGCATGGTGAATTGTGTGCAGGTTGTGTTGTAAACACTGATCTGCTGGGGATTGTCTACTTGACCTATTTCACTTATGGATGGGGTTTTTTGCCTTCCTCTGCAGCATGCACCATGGGTCACTTGCAGGTTTAAATTAATGTAAACCGTGGTGTCTCTGTAACTTGCAGTCTTTAAACCATGATTTGAGGATGTCAGTAACTCAGCCAGAGGTTCAGGGTCTATTACAGGAGTGGAGTGGGTGAGGTTCTGTGGCCTGCAATGTGCAGGAGGTCAGACCAAATGATCATGATGGTTCCTTCTGGCCTTAAAGTCTATGAACCATGCAGAATGTGAACCTAGCTCAGGTGTCTAAAATCACAGGCTAATGAACTAACCTAGTGACCTTACGAGTGAGAAGTGTCTGCAGATTCTAACCATTAAAACCATCTTCTGGCTTTGGGGAAAGTGTGGGCGTTGCTGAGACAAAGAGTATGATCCAACTTTGGGGTGGCAATGGGAGGCTTGAAGGAAGAGCACTGCTGTGGAACAAAGCCCTGCCCTTTGGCTCTGTGCTGGGGGGATACAGAGGGTAAGAGGCCCATCTGGCTCTTGGAAAATCTGATGAGTTTTCATGCTTGTCTGTTTTTTCAGGGTGGGATTCAGAGACCGAGGGGCCTGGATCAGACCTCATGGTCCACAGCAGCATTTATCTCAATGCCCATCTGACTTCGCCAAGGGCTCTTACCCCTTCCTGTCATGGGTGGGCAGAGCAGAGGCAATGACTGGGTCTCTAACCTTAGGCTCTTATGGTTCTTTTTCTCCCATGTCTGGAGATATGAGATCTGTTCCTAAGAGGTGCTGAGCACTTCCAGGTCCCGTTGTCCTCTTGAACTGGGCAAAAATTGGATGACATTGCTCATGAAAAATTAAAATATTCCAAACCAGTTTTTGTTCCGCAGGTTTGAAAAGGAGGCATTTCTGTTCACTCAGAACGTTATCAAAAATCTTCAGTGACCAAAAATGTTGGTTTTTAGTCCTCTCAACTTCCCCCCATTTCTTTCGCTTTCACCTCTCCCCCACTATTTTGCCACTGTAAACGGGGGGAGAGGGGAAAAGGGAACACTGAAAAATGTTCCTTTGGGGATTTCAGCTGAACAAAAAACAAAAAAAATTTTCACAAAAAGTGTGTTTTCCAAAAAAAAGTCTGTTTTTGGAGGGGGCGGGGAGGGGGAAATGAGTTAAAAAAATGTCTGCCAGCCACATTCCTCTCTGACGCTTATACTCCTTGTAGGCCTATGGCCCTCTCGGAGCTGAGCTGAGGTTTGATGCTCTCTGGCTCTCTACTGCAGTGGGCTGCTTGTCTCTGTAGATTTTGGATGCCCTGTGGCGGCCACGTGGTCAGTGCCACATCACGGGATTAACTGGAGTCTGGCCCTTTCCCCATTTGCTGTGCAGCCCCCATGCCCTCTCCCAAGATGTTCAGTCACACCCTGTTCCCCATAGGCCCATTTCCCAGGGCTGTAGCTGCCCCTGATTGCTGCCTCCCCAGAGGTTCCCGTTAGGCAAATGAGCAGCTAGGACAGGATAAGCTGTGCCAAGCTGGAGCAGCACAGGAGTTGTTGGCTCAGGCCTGTGGTGTGCCTGGGGTAAAGGCCGTGCACTCTGCACTCACTCACTCTCCCTCTTTCTTTGCCAGGGCTCTCGTCAGTGTTCGGCAGCTGTTGTCTCAGCCAGGGCAATTGTCAGCCCTAAGGAGAAGCAGGGTTTCTGCTGCGTGAATCCCCCTTGGATTTCTGATCATGCTGCACAGCAGGTAGGGGCTTGGCTGCTGTTTGGCCTCTTCACGGTTACCTGGGGCCCCTGATTGTCAGCAACCTCCACTCTCCCCAAGCTTTGCTAAGCTTTGTCCTCCGTCTTTGGTTTTGGGAGGGGGGAATCCTGCATGGAGGATCCCAGGCTTCCCGGCTCCTCTATGGCGCCTGCCTCACAGCAGCTGAGGAGGGAGCACTAGGCCTCCCTTTGATGCACATCAATAGGGCGAGGTGCCCTAGAGACTCCAGTGACGCTTGCATGGACCATGGCAGCTGCCTTCCTGGCCTTCAGAGAGCATCTTCTGCCAACAGCAAATGTTGTGAGAATCTAGTGCCTGGGGCCCATGTCACCTGACCTTTTGCTGCAGCCCATTCCTCGCCCTACTTCCCTTAACATCTACTTCGTGCCACCTGCCCGGGCCTCCTGCTGCTGCTACAGCAAGGCAAGGAGCCTGAGCTCCAATCTGACCCGGTTTTGCTCCTTTAGGGATGTATCAGAAACCTTAAGATGATTGAAGTCAGGGAGCAGCTCCATCAGAGCCCTGTTCTTACCCCTTCCCTGGAGGATCCACTTAGCCCAAAAACTGGCTAGCCATTGGGATGGGCATGTGTTTCCTATCTTGATAGGTTTTTCTGTGGTACCTAGACCCTTGCAAAGAGCAGTGCGTACAGCCTAACTCCCATGTGAGGTAGGGAAGGATCATTATTACAGTCGGGCAAAACAATTGGGGGGAAGTGTAATTTCACCCAAAATATCATTTTTCAAGACAATGAAACTATTCGGGTTGAATTTATCGAAATGTTTGGGCTGAAAAAAATGGGGGAAATTCAAAAAACTGGAAACATTTGATTGCAGCCACTTCAAAATTAAACACTGTGATTTTTCATTTTGAAATGGCATTTTGTTTAGAAATGTAGCTATTAAAAAGTAAGCTGAAAAACACTCCAAAATGATCTGAGTTGGAAACTCCCCAAACTGAGAGATCAGTTATTTACTTGGCTGTAATCATGATCCACAGTTTACAGCTGGGGAAGTGACTTCTCAACGCCATGCAGTGAGTCAGTGCTTGAAACTGAACCCAGCTCTTCTGCATCTCACTGCAGTTTCTTAACCTCGAGACGATCCTTCTGGTAGCTGCTCCCTTGGACCTGGGCCCCTCCACCCCTGTCAGTCCGTACGCAGGGAGGCTGAGCTGCTGATATCACCCGCTTGCCTGCCTCCCCCTTCTCAAAGGGAACTTGGGCCAGCAGAAGACTCTGTGACACAACCTGCATCTGAGCCCAACTCTGAGCCAGGAGTGAGACAGATGGCACCTTGTACTGCCGCCAACATTTCTAGGAAAGGCTCTTCAAGGAAACTGACAACACCAAAGAGAAGAAGCTGCCCTGCCATGTGGGAGACTTCCCATGCGGGCCGGAGCAAGGAATGCCATGGAGACCACTCCAGGGCCCAAGGATGGGCACTTTCTCCTACCATGCAGGAGCTCTGAGTTCAGATCCTGAACTGGCAGGGGCTGTGTGATGCAGCATGGCCCACATACAGCCCGCTATGCGATAGCTGGGTTTGGAACCAAAGCCAGGAGGAGATGGGAGTGCTTTGGAACTGGCTCCGGACCCAAGGAGTCGTGTTCCTGTTGCAGAGTGAGCCGAAAAGTTTCCAGTGACACTTTTTTTTTTTTTTTTTTTTTTTTTGAATAATGGTTTTTTCATCCAAAAAGGAAACTTTGCTGGGGAATTTTAAATTGGGTTGAAATTTTCCACTTTTTAAAGTTAGAACTGAAAATTTTCAGTAAAGACTTTGGGTTTTGGTAAAAGCCTTCAGTTTTTGAAAACCAATCTTTTTTTTAATTTATTTGTGTCTGAAAACTGAAAATTGTTGCGGAAAATGTTTTTCAAAACCAAAAGAAACAGGAAAAACAAATTGGGAAATTAAAAAAACCCATAACAATAAAACCTTCCCCACCCCCCTGTGTAAACATTATTTTCCCACAAAAAGCAATGGGCATATTTTGCCCAGCTCTAAGCTGTTACCCTGTGGGAGACCTGGCTTCAGATCCCAGGCTGGGGGTGATAAAGTGACTGGCCTAGCAGTTAGAGCTTTCCCCAGCCATGCAAGTCGTGGTCCAAGTACTAGTCTCAGTCTCCTGGGTATTGATCTGGCAGGGGCTAGGAGTGCTGTACAGAGAACATGCCAGTGCTGCCAGCTCTCGTGGTTTTATCATGAGTCTCCTGATTTAAAGCCCCGTTCCTGGAGACCAGTGAATATGTGTAAAATAGCCCCGCATTTATTATTACTAAATACCCTCATACTTTTTAAGTCAATCTCATGAAGTTTTGGGGCCTGGCGCATGATGCCTGAGTGTTTGGGGTTGGTAATACTGTGTACTGAGGCCAGATACCATCATGATGGGCACATTATAGAAATAGCTAAGTAGAGATAGAGACCCACAGGTAAGGGAAGGTGCTGAGTGTTGCTTAACAGCAGCTCCTGTGCCCGCTTCACTGCTGGGAGCGCCCTCTCCTGCGTTCCACTCCCTACAGTCTATGATTAAAGCTGCCCTGCTCTGAGTCTATTTCTGGCCCCGCAGTCAAGAGCTGGGGGACCCTGTGTATGAGCATGGAGTGCTCAGAACCACTGCTTCCCTTTACCTCTGCTTCAGCTTAATTCGTGTCATGCTGTTTGTCACACCCGTATGCTCCTTTGGGCGTAGGGTTGTCAATTTTGGTTGGATGTACTCCTGGAGGTTTTCATCACATGACATAATCTTTAATTCCTGGAGACTCCCAGACAATCCTGGAGGGCTGGCAGTCCTATTTGGGTGATTTTGTAAGCCCCACAGGAGCTTGCCCCAGGGCCAGAGGCACAGCAGGCCTGTGGCAGATGGGAGTGCTGCCAGGTATTTAGTGGTTTTGGAGGCACCAATGATCAAAGTTGGGCACATTGTGTTGGTAAAGTGGAGACTTAAGGAAGAAAAATGGCTTTCCTAATATAAGTGTTGTAAACCCTGAGCAGGGCTGGCCTGATGTGGAATGGGAGCTGCCACAGGTCATTCTTTGAGTTCAGCAACCATTGTGCACCTCCGTGTGCGTGTGCATGGTAGGGTGAGTATATGGATTTTGTCTTGCTGTGCAGGCTATTGAGTGTGGGTTTGTTTGCTGATGTATGGTTATGTGTGTTACCACAGTGCGTCTCTGCAGAAGGGTGCATAGCAATGGGTCTCTTGGCAGGACTGTATCTTTGTGGTGTGGGGAGGTTGTGTATCCATGTGCAGGAAGGTAGGGGTGTGTGAGGGTCTCTGTGCACAGGAGGGTGATTGTATAGGTGAGTCTCACTGTGCAGAATGTGGGGGTGGGGTAAAGGGCTGCGTGAGGGGGATGTGTCTGGGAAAAACCTATCCTGTCATTTAACCAGCTGATGGCAGTGGTGCCTCCAGAGATGCTGCTGCTCTCAATATCCCATATCTCACTCCAGCCACCTAGTACCTGGGTCCCCCAGGTTTGGTTTTCTCTCCCCACCTCCTTTACTCTAGTTGTTCTGTGCCCTGTTGCATTCCCCCTCCCCAGATCAGTAGCCTGTGGATAGATCCCTGCCCCTTTCTGACCTTGGAGCTGCCCTGTAATCTTCAGGTCACAGATGTGATGTGGGTCCTTCGCCTTTAACTTTGCCATGGCAGATGGCCCCAGGCACCTGGAGCTGCTCTCCATCTGGGCTTCTAGGTGATGGTGGCCAGCAGACACCCAGGCCTGTCTGGGTAAGTCACCCTCCAGGGACTCTTTGGCCTGTGTCTCTCCCAGCTGGCTCAGCAAAGCACTTGCTAGCTGAAAGGGGTCTGTTTAGCTAGTCTGCAAAGAGCATTGGAATAGCCAGGAGGGTGCGGTTGAAGAGTACAGGGAAGAATTGGAAGGGAAGGAGCTCTGAAACCAGGAAAGGATTGGATCTTCTATCTAGTCTTGTGTATGAGAGGCTTTTAACGTTCACCACTGAATTGTCTGACTGTGCGTGGGCTATCAATAGCCAGTGTTTATGTAGCCCCGACACAAAACCGTGTGCTTTCTGCCCTGAGCTCCCTCTGCTGGTGCAGTTGAGCAACTCTGTACCCTTTTAGAAAACTGGCACTGTGGTTGGTTGGGTGGATGGTTTCAGTGAATACCTGCTGGTAAAAGATGTCAGACTGACACCTCTGGAGACGGAAGTACGGTATCGATCTGCGGAGCACATGTAGTATGGGCTTCCCCACATGCTGACCAGCCTGGCCCTGGAGGGTGCATGTGCGTGTGTGTAACCCACATACCTCCTGGGTGTGTTGTTCTGTCCCATCTAGTGGCACTGAGAGAGAGGTTAATGAGTTTGCTCTACAGCCTTAGCTAACAGCCAGTTGGCTTTTAGCTTATGCGGTAGAGGCTCGTCAACTAAGCTCCAGAGGTCCCCGGTTCGATCCTACCTGCCGACGAGCAGGGTCTATTGGTGTTGCACACACACACAGAGGGTTGTTCACTGAACCTCCGGAGTGGTTAGCTCTTGCCCTTACTGCAAAGATTTCCAGAGTGACCTTTGGGGCAAGGGATGTTAGTCATGAGCATGCCAGCCCTCTGGGGACTGGCCCAAGACTCCCCAACTCTTTTCATGCAGGTCACTGAATGAGCACATCAGGCAACGTGAGGGTAACTGCGCACATCCCCTTTGGAGTCCTGACCAGGACTTTGGAACAACCAGAGAAGAGGCTGCCCTGGTTAATCCAGCCTAGATTTGACCTGACCCCAGTGCAGGCTGGGACAGGACTTTGGCAGCTCAGTGAGTGCTGCGTGCATGCCTGTGCCATGCAGATGTGACCAATACACCCTGATCAGAGCAGGGTGTAACGCTGGTGACTGAAATGGTGCTGGGCATGGCTTGTCCCTGGATACACTGGCCATGTCAGAGGTAGGTGTTATTACTATTATTATTATGACTTGTAACTAACCTGTGCACGGGTTCAGCTGCGCCATTGCTAACAAGGGGTAGTCACTCTGGTGTAGACAGGGTCCCTCGCTGAGCCTTCATCCAAGAGGCTCCTCACACATAACAGTCACAACTCTGAGTCCTCACTGATTTGATGCTGTTGGAACCAGTGAGCCTGAGGAGAGAACCTGGCCTAACTTTGCCAGTCCCTGGAGCCATTCCCTCCTTCTGACATGTGCCTTTCCATTGTAACCTGCCCCTTGTATGGAGCAGTAGGCAGAGGGTTAATTACTAAAGCTGCAAAGCCCTCAGATAATGTTTCTTTCTCTCCACACAAAGTGCTGTATAAATCAAGATGGGTTGGACTGAGCTGAAGTGAAATATTCCTTGTTTCCTTGCCCAAATACACTGTTTCAGTCTGGTTCCAAGGCACTGGCCCATATTGCATATTTGAATTTAAAAGCAGACTTGCACTCAGGCTTTTTTTTAAAGAAAAGTTCCTCCTGCTTCAGTGTTGTGCTGCCTTCCCAAGGAGCTGCTAATTGCAAACTTAACCCTTTGCAGGCTCTGCTCTGCAGAAGAATGCACTGGGGGTTGGTGCATTGGAAGGTGGGGAGGGCATTGGGAAAAGGGGTTTATCACCAGCTATGGAAGGACAAGGTTGTTGAGTTGTTAGAGCAGGGGGCATGGGATTAAGGAATTCTGGCTTCTGGTTTTGGCTCTGGGAAGAGGGTATCATCTAGGTAGGGCACTGGATTCAGAGCTGGGCCTCTTGGGTTCTAGTCTCAGCCCTGGAGAGGAGTGTAGTCTAGTGGTTAGGGCAGGGAATTGGGAGTCTCTGCCACTGACTTGCTGGATGATGATGAAAGAGTCACTTCCTTTCTCCAGGCCTAAGTTTCCTCATCTGTACAATGGGGATAAAGATATTTACGCACCTTTCATTGATTGGTTTGAGATGTTCCCATAGGAAACACATGACGGCAGTGTTAAGTGTTGTTTGATTTGTCTATTTTATAAATGCTTTCTCTGGGTCAGGTCTTTGCAGTTGATGGTCCTGAATCAAACCCTGGAGTGGAACATCCCAAATGCTGGCATATTAGAATCCGCACCCAGATTTTGCGGTGCCTGCCGAGTGGGCAGATGGACCAATTTAACCCAAAAAGAAAAGGAGTACTAGTGGCACCTTAGAGACTAACCAATTTATTAGTCTCAAAGGTGCCACAAATACTCCTTTTCTTTTTGCGAATACAGACTAACACGGCTGCTACTCTGAAACCAATTTAACCCAGTTCTGCCCTCCCCTGTAGCAGTCTCCTCCCACCGGACTGTGTGTGCTCCAACCAACTTGGGCTGGAGCTGCTCCAGAGCCCAGTCTGATGGCCCAAGCTCCATAGTGGGTCCCAGCATGCACTGGTGAACGGGAGGCCAGCAGTAGTGATGCACTGGAGCTCAATACAGAGGCTCACTGGTGTGGTGGGGAAGCAGAGCCTAGAGGACAAGAACAGAGAGCCTTAGGAACCTCAGCCCTGATCCTGTGAGTCACTCAGATACTACGGTAATGGGGACCGTATAGTACCTACAATAGATTAAAAACACCCCTGTGCAGTAGGTCAGTATCAGATCTGTCTTTAATCTTAGTAAGGCTTTTGGCACAGTCCCACTTGACATTATCATAAACAAACTAGGGAAACACAGTCTAGATCGGGGTGGGCAAACTATGCCCTGCAAACATTTTAATCTGGTCCTTGAGCTCCTGCCAGGGAGCGGGGTCCGGGGCTTGCCCCACTCTGGGCGTCTCCCGGAAGCAGCGGCATGTCCCCTCTCCAGCTCCTATGCGTAGGGACAGCCAGGGGGCTCCGCACGCTGGCCCCGTCCCAAGCGCTGCCCCCGCAGCTCTCGTTGGCCAGGAACCGAGGCCAACGGGAGATGCAGCGGTGGCACCTGCAGACAGGGCAGCACCCAGAGCTGCCTGGCTGTGCAGGACCTAGAGGGGGAACATGCTGCTGCTTCTGGGAGCTACTTGAGGTAAGCGCCGCCTGGAGCCTGCACCCCTGACCCCCTCCCATGCCCCAACCCCCTGTCCCAGCCCTGATCCCCCTCCTGCTCTCCGAACCCCTCGGTCCCAGCCCAGAGCACCCTCCTGCACTCTGAACTCCTCATTTCTGGCCCCACCCCGGAGCCCGCACCCCAACCCCTAATTTTGTGAGCATTCATGACTTGCCATACAATTTCCACATCTAGATGTGGCCCTCGGGCCAAAAGGTTTGCCCACCCCTGGTCTAGATTAAATTAGTACAGTAGAACCTCAGAGTTACAAACATTAGAGTTACGAACTGACCAGTCAACCACCTCAGAAGCATGCAATCAGGCAGAAGCAGAGACCAAAAAAAAAAAAAAAAGCAAATACAGTATTGTACTGTGTTAAATGTAAACTACTACTACTACAAAAAAAGGGAAAGCAGTATTTTTCTTCTGCATAGTAATGTTTCAAAGCTGTATTAAATCAATGTTCAGTTTTAAACTTTTGAAAGAGAAGCCATAAAGTTTTGTTCTGAGTTATGAACAACCTCCATTCCCGAGGCATTCATAACTTTCAGGTTCTATTGTATAAGGTGAGCGCACAGTTGGTTGAAAGTCATACTCAGAATAGCTATCAATGGTTTGCTGTCAAACTGGGAGGGCGTGTCTAGTGGAGTCCTGCAGGGTCAGTCCTGAGTCCAGTACTATTCAATATTTTCATTAATCATTTGGATGATGAAGTGGAGAGTATGCTTATAAAATCTGCAGATGACGACAAGCAGGGAGGAGTTGCAAGCACTTTGGAGGACAGGATTAGAATTCAAAATGACCTTGGCAAATTGGAGAATTGGTCTGAATTCAACAAGATGAAATTCAGTAAAGATAAGAGCAGAGTGCGTCACTTAGAAAGGAAGAATCCAATGCACAGCTACAAATTGGGGAATACCTGGCTAGCTGGTAGTATTGCTGAAAAGGATTTGGGGGTTATGGTGGATCCCAAACTGAAAATGAGTCAGCAATGTCATAGAATATCAGGGTTGGAAGGGACCTCAGGAGGTCATCTAGTCCAACCCCCTTGCTCAAAGCAGGACCAATTAAATCATCCCAGCCAGGGCTTTGTCAAGCCTGACTTTAAAAACTTCTCAGGAAGGAGATTCTACCACCTTGCTAGGTAATGCATTCCAGTGTTTCACCACCCTCCTAGTGAAAAAGTTTTTCCTAATATCCAGCCTAAACCTCCCTCACTGCAACTTGAGACCATTACTCCTTGTCCTGTCCTCTTCTACCACTGAGAATAGTCTAGAACCATCCTCTCTGGAACCACCTCTCAGGTAGTTGAAAGCAGCTATCAAATCCCCCCTCATTCTTCTCTTTTGCAGACTAAACAATCCCAGTTCCCTCAGCCTCTCCTCATAAGTCATGTGTTCCAGACCCCTAATCATTTTTGTTGCCCTTCGCTGGACTCTCTCCAATTTATCCACATCCTTCTTGTAGTGTGGGGCCCAAAACTGGACACAGTACTCCAGATGAGGCCTCTCCAATGTCGAATAGAGGGGGACGATCACGTCCCTCGATCGGCTCGCTATGCCCGTACTTATACATCCCAAAATGCCATTGGCCTTCTTGGCAACAAGGGCACACTGCTGACTCATATCCAGCTTCTCGTCCACTGTCACCCCTAGGTCCTTTTCCGCAGAACTGCTGCCTAGCCATTCGGTCCCTAGTCTGTAGCGGTGCATTGGGTTCTTCCGTCCTAAGTGCAGGACCCTGCACTTATCCTTATTGAACCTACTCAGATTTCTTTTGGCCCAATCCTCCAATTTGTCTAGGTCCCTCTGTATCCTATCCCTGCCCTCCAGCGTATCTACCACTCCTCCCAGTTTAGTATCATCCGCAAATTTGCTGAGAATGCAATCCACACCATCCTCCAGATCATTTATGAAGATATTGAACAAAACCGGCCCCAGGACCGACCCCTGGGGCACTCCACTTGACACCGGCTGCCAACTAGACATGGAGCCATTGATCACTACCCGTTGAGCCCGACAATCTAGCCAACTTTCTACTCACCTTATAGTGCATTCATCCAGCCCGTACTTGCTGACAAGAATACCGTGGGAGACCATGTCAAAAGCTTTGCTAAAGTCAAGAAACAATACAAATATAATGCAGTTGTGAAAAGGGGTGTATACTGGGGTGTATTAACAGGACTGTTATATGAAAGACACGGATGGTAATTGTCCTGCTCTACTTGGGATTGGTAAAGCCTCAACTGGAATACCTTGTCCAATTCTGGGCGCCATGCTTTAGGAAAGACATGGACAAATTGGAGAGAGTCCAGAGGAGAGCAGCAAAACTACTAAAAGGTTTAGACCACCTGACCTATGATGAAAGGTTTAAAAAACAGGACATGTTTAGTCTTGAGAAA
This sequence comes from Lepidochelys olivacea, assembly GCF_965140295.1. Lineage (NCBI taxonomy): Eukaryota > Metazoa > Chordata > Testudines > Cheloniidae > Lepidochelys > Lepidochelys olivacea. The sequence goes on along the minus strand of NC_140417.1, from coordinate 22,738,479 downwards.
AGACTGAGGGGGGATCTAATAACAGTCTGCAAAGACGTTAATGGCTGTTACAAAGAGGACTCCGATCAGTTGTTCTCCATGTCCACGGAAGGGCTTAATCTGCAGCAAGGAAGATTTAGGTTAGGTATTCGGAAAATCTTTCTAACCCTAAGCCTTCTTAAATTCTGAAACAGGCTTCCGAGGGAGGTTGTGGAACCTCCGTCATTGGAGTTGTTTTAAGAACAGGCTGGACAAACACCTTTCACAGAGGGTTTAGGTTTACTTAGTCCTACCTCAGTGTAGGCGGCTGGACTTGATGACCTCTTGAGATCCCTTCCAGCCCGACATTGTGATAATATCACACAAGTGAGTCAATGGCAGAGCCCGGCCTAGGACCCACATTTCCTGACTCCCAGTCCAGTGCTTTAACCGCTCTGTTTGCTCAGGTCCCATTGGGAGATAATGAGGGCAAAATCCCTCCAAGCTCTGTTGTGGCCTCATGGGAAAGAAGATCCACATTTTATGCCTGTGCAATACCTTGTGTCTGCAAGGGCTGTGCCAACACCAGTCACTTCTCCCACCCTTTGTAATATGGCCATTCCTGCAGTGGAGCTATTCCACAGTTTATGGCAATAGTTTGCAGAGAAGGTCAGGAGGACACGGTATCCGATGGACACTGCAGGGGAAGCTTTAGATAGGCAGGATGTAAGACTCAAAGTGGTATTTGGGCAGGAGCGCAGGGCTAATGCCACTTACTGCTGTGATGCACCCTCAGCTCTCCAGTGCTCAGGACCTTGGGTTTATGACTTGTCTGCAAGATGGCAAACCCCAGCCCCATGTTGGAGCACTCACTCAGTACTGACTCAGAGGGAAGAGTGGATTCTGCTGAGTCACCAGCACCATTTCCGGCTGCTACCAACCTTTTCCTTGGTGAGCTCCCATGTGATTATAGACCTGACCCTGCTTAGCAATAGCTCAGGAGAGCTGACAAGAGCACAAGCTATACAGGGAGGGCTCTGGGAGTATAGAAAGGCCTCTCTAGAGGTTCTGTTAGGCGGGGATTTTGCTTCTAGGATCAGTTGTCCTCTGCATTGCTCTGCATTTACTCAGGCCGTGTGCAGGGATATGGGAGGGGAGGCTCTTTAAGAATTCATTGGCTCCAGCTGCTTATTCCCCACCTGAAGTCATAATCCTCATATTGTGATATCCCAGTAATTTCCTTAGCAACCAGCTGTGATCTTTCCAAAAGGAGATTAGCCGTGATCTCAGGAGGGCAGTAAGGAACAGCAACAGCCCAGCTCTTCACAAAAAATGCCCCATCCACACCAAGGCCCAGATGGGCTTAAGGAATCATGTTCAAACTGGAGATGGGCCCAGCTGTAAAGTCCAGCTCTGAAGCTCTCCCACCTCCCCAGAAGTTTAGGGATGTTTAGGTCCAGGGTTCTGCTTTAGGTCCAGCTCTGCTTTAAAGAGGATTCCAGCCAAACAGTTTAACTGGGTTTTGCTGGACAAGCAGGATAGGGCTAAATCCTGTTAGATCTATGCTGAAACTGGGACCAGACTTCAGTCCATACCCGGGCTGTAAGGGGGTTTCTGTAAACATACTTCTGACATGATTTGACCCCATTCACCACAGTTGGCCAGACAGCTTTAGAAACCAGGTTAGCTGGAACCAGCACCAGATTTGGCCTAGATTATAAATGGAAACAGCTCCCATTGGCTTCTTTTGGAATGACATGGGCTGCGGTTGATTCACTGGGCCAGATCCTCAGCTGGAGAAGTCAGTGGAGCTGTGTTGATTGACACCAGCTGAGGATCTGGCCCGAGTGTTCAGAGAAAGGTCCCAGGCATGGTTTAAAGGCTAGTTTTCATGCAGCCAGAGATTTCATTTTCATGCAGAAGCCTCTGGTTTACACAGAACAAGACAGACTTATTCAATCCATGCAACTAATGTGTAGGAGTGTTTGCAGACAGGAGATGACTCCCAAAGTGTCTGTGGCCCCCTTTGCCTATTCCAACTGAGCCGTGCTACATGTTTTCCCTGTTCTCAGGCGATCTTGGGACAGACCTGGCCTTCCATCAGCCTCAGGGCTGCTCTGACTTATTCTTGGAGCAGCAGCCCTCCAGGGGTTGCAGCCGCTGATAATAGCCAGAATGCAGCAGTGCTGCCTTTCCCCTGGCTGTGCTCTCCTATGCCAAAGGCTACAAGGGGGCTGGCACAGAGCCATCTGGAAAACCACATCCTGGTGGGGTTTTCTCTGGTGTTCAGTTCTGTAGGCTGGATGCACTCATTATGCTGCCAGAACGGCACTGGGCGGCCATAGCATAATGAAAATGAGGCCCTGCATCTCTGGATCTGGGGTTATGTTGGGAACTCAAGCTCCATCAAATTCTGTCTATTGTTTCAGCTGAAAATTGCTGCCATCAACTTATTTCGACAGGTGACGTCACCAAGCAGGCCTGTTAATCATGGCACTGCACTAGGTGGTAATTATTTTATTATTCATTTAAGAGTTGAATATTTATATCGGGCCTTGGTGATGCAGAGTTTCTCTCTGTGTGTCAGCTGGGTAAGTGCCCAAAACTGCTTTTCCTTTCCTGGTCTTGGTTCTGGGATTTCTGGGGCACCGTGCAGTTTCAAACAATAATGTGCTTAAGAGAGCCATTGGGTTTCACCAGCCATCAGAGCCTGCGCCGACTGGGGCAGGCGGGAATTCCAAACATCAGCAGAGAATTGTTTAGAAGTCCCCAGTGATTTCCAGCTTGGCTGATTGATGCTGACATTTTACTGACAGTATGAGGGGCATCTTCCTAGGGAAATACTTATGTGGGGGGAGACAGAGAGCAGAGAAGGGAAGAGAGGAGGGAAAGGAAAAAATGGGAGAGAAGAAAGTAAAGACAGAGGGGGAGGAGAAAGGAAAAAAAGGGGGGAGAAGGGATGAAGCAAACATAAACAAAGAAAGGGAGAAAAGGAGGGAATCCAGGAAGAGGAAGAGCAGCAGTGAAGGAAAAAAATAAGAAAGATTCACTGAGAGCGAAAGAGAGAAGTTGGAGCTGGCTGGAAGGGAACGTGGAGAAGCAGGCCCCTAGGAGCTGCCCCTGAGGTGTGTGAGTACATCTGTTCCACTTGGTGCTCCATGTGAGCGCTTCTGTTTGCGACATTATTAACGAGGATTAATTGGGCGCTGCCTGGCCCCAGCCCACTTGCAGGGACGCGCTCCACTTCCACTCCCCTCTGAAGTTGGCTCCTTCCTAAACTTCCTGGTTCCCTAATGGGTTCAGTGGGTAATTTATGGACACATCGATGCACAGAGCTGCTTGCTGCTTGGCAGCTTCACCACTGGGTACCTGTGCCTAGCTTGAGGCAATAAATAATCCGATCAGCCATGCTCCGTCAGACAGGATATTTGTGGTAGATGGTTAATTCCCATCAAAGGCGGGCAATATTGTGTTGCAGTCTCTAGGAATGGTAACGATTCTGCACTCCTCTAGCGCCTTTCTGTGGGAGCAGTCCCAAAATGCTTTGCAGGCTACATACAGTTGACTTGCGTGGAGTAACAATAAAGTACAGCCAGCTCTGGGGTGGAACAGTGCAGCGCAATGCTGAAAAATCCTGTGTCCCAGCTGGAAATGCAGGGGAGAATTTACCCCACTGGAATCTAGTCAGTATGTGGGGGTGAACGCCTTGACTCCTGCAAAAAGTGCTGTGAAATCTCTGATGGCCGTGCGTGTGTAAGGACCTGTGTTGTCTCATGGGAAAGAGGGAGCCTCCAGCTACACAGCAGCCCCTACACCGCCGTTCAGGGGCATGGCATTCAGTTCTGATTCAGAAGGAAGAGCAGTATCCTGAGTTTTTTTCTTCCCTAGGCAGCTAACTGAACTGACCCTGGGCTGCTTAGCGTGTGGTCTCCCACAGAGTCACACCCAAGATGGGATGGGAGCGGGCAAATGCTGCTCGACGTTCTTATAGTTAGAGAAAAATTGGTGCCTGTTCGTTCCTTGCTGGGTGGTGTGAGTGCCCAGTCTGGCTGGGTTTGGAAGCCCTGCACTCTTAGGAGAGATCTGGAGGTTTGATTTATTGTTGTTCCTGCTTGAACACCTCTCAGGGATGTTGCCATGAAAGCAGCTGCTGGATGGGTACCCAGCCTGGACCGGGAGGATGTGCACCACAGGGAAGGGTAGTTAACCTTGGCCAACTGAAGAGGCTTTCTTTACCTCAGCCTCTCCCATTCATCCATGTCATTTCCCAGCTGAATCCGTGGCCTGTTGGAGAAGGGCTTGTTCAGAGGTGCAGCGCATGGGTTTGAGTTAGGTGCTGGCTTGGCAGCCCAGGAAGCTTGGGATCCCTATCCTCAGAGCAGGCACTGCATGGGTGGTGGCTGCAGGGCAAGCTTCCCCCTTACCACCCAGTGCCCTTTGATGAGAGCCCTCAGCCCTGCCCTTCCAGCACTGAGCAGGGAGTTCGGTCTCCATGGCCCATTCAGTCCCTTGTCTCCTGCCAACAAGGTGGATAATCTGTATCCAAAGCTGGTCTGGGATGAGGGCACCTGTGTCCTAGGAACTGCAGTGAACAGCCTGAGCAGCCATCATGTGGTGAAGACTTTGGGTCACTATCACCTTGGGCCAGATCCAAGCTGGGGGCCTCCAGGTAAAAGGCTTTGTGTGCCATTCCCAGTCGAAGCTAACCAGTCTCTGGGGGCTAGCCCTGCTTCAGCCCTCTTCATGGCTGGTCAGTTTCCTGAGTTGGGAGGAGGAGCTTTGCCACACTGGGTGACACGGAGTCCCTAGACCCTGTGGTGTCCTGGCTGTTTGGCGCGGGGTTTCCTTGTACTTTGCTAGCTCTGCATCCCGTGTGGGGTCAGTTCAGGTGACAGGAAGCCTCTGCGTCATCAAGGCTTTTGGGGCTGCGGGTAAGAAAATGAACAAGCACGTCAGTTGGAAAACAGGCAAGGAGCAACAGTGGCAGCAGCATCACCTCAGCCATCGTCCCTTTCTCCTCCTATGTCCACAGCATTGTCCCCTCTCTTCCCACCCTCTGATCTCTGACTGCCCCCTCCCGGATGCCAGCCTTTCACCAACAAAGCCCTTCATCTCATGAACCCATTTTCAGTCATCTGGTCTCTGTCTCCCTGCTTCTTGACCAATGCCTGCTGTACCACAGTAATCAGCCACCACTTGCTGTCCAGTGGTATCTCCCCTGATGCCAGCAAGACCAGGGCTTCCATCACCCCATTCTCAGACCGGGCCCCCCCCACCCGGGTCCTGCAGCTCTTTCTCTCTCCTCCCGCTTTCTTTCTCTTCACACTGCTGTTGTTTGTGGCCCTGGTGCTAGGAGTGTCACAGTATCCAAGTTAGGGTCCTGACTCCCTGTTCTCCCTGAGCCTGGGAGTGGATGGGACTTGGAGAAGAAAACTCCCAGCCCTGAACCCCTCTGATTGAGGAACTTGAACTGAACAACAGGTGTGAGCATGGTGGGGAGGGAGGTAAGACCCTCCAGGAGCAATGCAAACCAAATCTGCAAACGTTAACACTGTCTACAGCCCCCCTCAATAAATCATTTCTCCACATGCCAGCCAGCCCGTCTGGGACTCTGGGAGGCCTCATTCTATGGGAGCAGATGGCCATAGGAGTCTTGAGCGTGGATCTGTCAGAGGGACTGATACATTCCCTAATTACTAACACCACAATTAAATGTCTAAAAGACCCACTGATTGCCACTACATCTTGTTACATTGCAGCTTACATGGCACGTGAGCGCAGGCAGAATTTGCCTCGCACTGGTGGAAGCAGGCAGCATCACCGGCATGTCATTCAGAGCCATGGTGAGTGTGCACAGACATATGTTTCCACAATCTGGTTGTTTCTTTGTGTGGCTTGGCTTTGCCGTTTCATTCCATGCCCCCCCGCCCCGTTTCTCTCCGTCCTCTCCCGCTCCAGCTGCACACACACCATTGCGCACACATGTGTGTGCTTCTCATCGGATGCGATGCCTGCCCCAGCTCTCCGAGGTGGGAGCTCTTTGGAGAACATACCTGATGCAAACCAGTGGCGGGAGAGGGCAAAGCTCTGTCCAGTGAGGAGACATTTCAGCTCATTTTCATCCACTGTGAAAACCAAGCCAAAGGCATCGGCCTCGTTCTGGCACTGTACCTGGTGACAAATGACATGGAAAGGCCTCCTTAGTTTCCCTCCCCCCACAACCTTCCCCCAAACCATCCCCTGACCATGGCCTTGCTGATTTACCACTGGGAGGGAGTAACTTTGTTATACCGCCAACACACAGATTCCATCGGTGAGGCAGCGGCTTTTCAGGTTCACAGTTTGCTCTGCCCTTCTGAGCTCTCCCGCAGGTTCTGGTTACCTGGGCAAAGGGCCGAGTTTCTCAAACCAGTTTCTCACACCTGAAACGTTGCCTGTGCGTTTGTGTGTGCAGGAGCCCGTCTGTGTGCATGCAAACCCCGTTGACGTGTGCACAGCTGGTAGGCAGGTGTTTGCATGGGCAAACTGTGTCGTCCAGGCTCAGACCCTACAGTGGCACCATATAGGCTGGAATCCTGGTGCTGCTAGCATCAGTGGGAGTTTTGCTGTTGACGTCAGCAGGGCCAGGATTTCTCCCACAGTGCACCCAGCTGTGGCTTTTTGTGGGCAGGTGCAATGTCAGAGGCCAGTTTTAGGCTCCCTGCAAATTTGTCCCAAAGTCTTCCCATTGGACAGGTCTGTGCCTTTTTCAGCGGGGTGTGATCTGTTGTGTATTGACTTTTGACATGAGACCATGAAGCAAAGGTGGTGAAGCTACCCAAACAATATGCATGTCAGACTCTAACCCATCCCATGAACCTTTGCCCCAAAGCCCCAAACTCACTGCATCCTGACATTTGTGCTAGCTTGAAATCACTTGATTGGTCCGGGATAACCAGACACTGCAGATTTCCCTCATCACTGGGATAGGGGTTTCATGGTGCAAACCAGTATCATCCAGGCAAGGCACTTAGAGGAGACCTGCCACATCCATCATACTTATGAGCCAGCCTTGGGACGGGAGCCCAGGTCTCAGGCAGGGAAGGACTAGTGTGCTAAGCCACAGTGTACTCTGGCCCTTTGGAGGGAGCATTTCCAGGGGAGATGCCATCCCTTATGCTGTGCTTTGGGGGATCTTTATGCTGGCTCAGCACTTCCTCACCTTTGCTAGAGCAGAAAGGTGGTGTATTTTTAGCAGTGTGGCTCTTGCGAGCAGTAATTGGTTTCTGAGGGTTTTGCTGTGTATTCCTGATCGTACTTCACAGTTTGCTACACAGGAAAATGTATTCTTTTCCCAGCTCAGTGCCTTTGGCGCTGTTTTGTTTAAGTGGATAACTCCATTGTGAGGTTGGATGGCATCCATGCAGGCTGCAGGATCAGCAGACATCAGGCCTCATTAAAGGCTTTTCTTTCCGGCCTAATGGCAGCCCCTTTCTCGCTCCCCCTGAGCCCCCTCTGCCAACGCACACACGTTCCCTCCCTCCTAATCAGCCTTACAACAGCTGGGACCAGGAAACCAAATTGCTGGCTCTCAGCTGTCCAGCTGCCAGTGAAGCACCTTCTAGTGAGTCCCATCCAGCTGCTGCAAGAACAGCTGTGCATTCTGCTGTGCATGGTTACTGCCCTGCCTGCACCTCGCCCTTCACCCACGCCTCGTGGGTCAATAAAGAACGATTGGGCTTACAGCAGGGCAGGGGCCAGTGGGAAGTGAGGGTACAGAGCTGGGCACTTACAGGGGAGAGTGAGACTCTCTTCATACCCAGCTGCTTCCTGGGAAGTAGATCTCTGGATCTCTGCAGCAGATTGGGTAAATTTCCTTTGTCATGTGGTGCTGGTGGGGGTTGGCTGATTGACAGCCCTGAGGGCTAGCGGCCCTGTCCATCCACTCAACTAGCTCAGAATGGGCAGCAGTAGGGCAAACTTCCCCCCTCCTCCCACCTTGCTGCCTGACCTCCATCTTGAAGAGACCGGGCAAGGGGCACAGTGTCCATGGGCTATTCCATCCCTGGCCCCTCTGCTAACTGTGTCTGTGTGCGGGCGTGGCTCTATAGTCTACAGAGGTCTCGACTAGGGCTGTCAAGCGATTAAAAAATTAATTGTGATTAATTGCGCCCTTAAAAAAATGAATTGTGATTAATCGTGCTCTTAATAATAGAATACCATTTATTTCAATATTTTTGGATGTTTTCTACATTTTCAAATATATTGATTTCAATTACAACACAGAATACAAAGGGCACAGTGCGCACTTCATATTTATTTTTGATTACAAATATTTTCACAGTAAAAAACAAAAGAAATAGTTTTTTCAGTTCATTTAATACAAGTACTGGAGTGTGATCTCTTTATCATGAAAGTTGAACTTACAAATGTAGAATTATGTACAAAAAAATAACTGCATTGAAAAATAAAGTAATATAAAACTTTAGCGCCTAAAAGTCCACTCAGTCCTACTTCATCCAATCGCTCAGACAAAAAAGTTTGGTTACAATTTGCAGGGGATAATGCTGCCTGCTTCTTGTTTACAATGTCACCTGAAAGTGAGAACAGGCATTTGCATGGCACTGTTGTAGCCGGCGTCACAAAATATTTACGTACCAGATGCGCTAAAGATTCATATGTCCCTTCATGCTTCAACCGCCATTCCAGGGGACAGGTGGCCATGCTGATTACGGGTTCTGCTTGATAATGATCCAAATCCGTGTGGACCGACGCATGTCCATTTTCATCATCTGAGTCAGATGCCACCAGCAGAAGGTTGATTTTCTTTTCTTTTTTTTCGGTGGTTCAGGTTCTGTAGTTTTCGCATCTGAGTGTTGCTCTTTTAAGACTTCTGAAAGCATGCTCCACACCTCGTCCCTCTCAGATTTTGGAAGATGCTTCAGATTCTTAAACCTTGGGTCGAGTGCTGCAGCTATTTTTAGAAATCTGACATAAGTACCTTCTTTGTGTTTTGTCAAATCCGCTGTGGAAGTGTTCTTAAAACGAACATGTGCTGAGTCATCATCTGAGATTGTTATAACATGAAATATGTGGCAGAATGCAGGTAAAATAGAGCAGGAGACACACAATTCTCCCCCAAGGAGTTCAGTCACTAATTTAATTAACACACTATTTTTTTAATGAGCATCATCACCATGGAAGCATGTCCTCTGGAATGATGGCCGAAGCATGAAGGAGCATACGAATGTTTAGCATATCTGGCACGTAAATACCTTGCAATGCCGGCTACAAAAGTGCCATGCGAATGCCTGTTCTCACTTTCTGGTGAGATTGTAAATAAGAAGCGGGCAGCATGATCTCCCGTCAATGTAAACAAACTTGTTTGTCTTAGCGATTGGCTGAACAAGAAGTAGGGCTGAGTGGACTTGTAGGCTCTAAAGTTTTACATTGTTTTGTTTTTGAGTGCAGTTATGTAACAAAAAAAATCGACATTTGTAAGTTTCACTTTCATGATAAAGAGATTGCACTCCAGTACCTGTATGAGGTGAACTGAAAAATATTATTTCTTTTGCTTATTATTTTTACAGTGCAAATATTTGTAATAAAATAATAATATAAAGTGAGCACTGTACACTTTGTATTCTGTGTTGTAATAGAAATCAATATATTTGAAAATGTAGAAAAACATCCCAAAATATTTAATAAATTCCAACTGGTATTCTATTGTTTACCAGTGCAATTAATCGTGATTAATTTTTTGAGTTAATCACGTGAGTTAACTGCAATTAATCGACAGCCCTAGTTTCAGCTCATGATTGTTGTTATCATATCCGTCAGATTTATTATCATTTAAAGGGCATTGGGACCTGGCCGAAAAATGAGGCAGTGTCCTTGCCCCAGAGAGCTTACAGCCTGAGGGCCAGATCCCAGGATGGCTGAGATGCCCCAACAAAGCGGGGGTTGCAGATGGTTAGCACCTCCCAGGAGCTGGCCCTGACTTTAGATGGGGCTTCTGGGAGTGCGGGGGAAGGGAGGATGAGGGGGACAGCAGTGGGAGCAGGTGATTGCCAGGGTCAGGGTATGTGTTGGGAGGATCTCCCAGCCACCTTCTCCTTGGAGTTACAGGTGCCAGAATGTGTGCCAAGGAAGCCAGCCAAGAGGCTCCATTGTGAAAGTGGCAGAGATGATTTTGCTGCCAGCCCCCAGCCAGCCGCTCCGCGTAAGGTACCTTAATGATGCATAGGCATGACTGTTTGTCTGAGGTGGAGTAAGGCAGCTTCGCTCTGACTGTGTTTGCATTGGAAATGTCAGCACCTAGCTGGTCCACCGAAGCAGGGGCTTCCACGCAGCTGCCTCTGTCTGCACCGGCCCAGCAGACAGCCCCACTCCTCCGTTCTGGCTGGGGACAATGGTGCACGCAAGTTGCACTGTCTCTAGGCTCAGTGGTGGCTCAGTGGGACCCTTGGAAGGGACAGCATCTGGGCTCCTGGCTGAGTCATGCCTTGGGAAGAGGATGGGTGCTGCAGTGTCCCTGGGCAAAGGGGCTGTGGGAAGTCACTAGAACAAGTCAGCTACTACTGCAGCTCAGAGGCAGATTAAGGATTTGTGGGGCCCTGGGCCAGAGCAAGTGGGGGACCCCCTCCCCATGCCTTCCACCTGTGGTCCTGCCCCCATTCTGTCCCTTCTGACTGTGGCCCTACCCATGGCCCCACATTGTTCTGCCCCTTCCCCCGTGGCCCCGCCCCATTCCACCCCATTCCGCCCCCCCCATGGTCCCCATTTGCTCCTTTCTGCCCCCCCCCGTGGCCCCAAAACTGAAGAAGCTCTGTGCCCCCCGCCAGGGCCCCAGGGCTGCAGTGGGGAGTGAGAGCTCCCCTAGCCCCGAGACTGTGACAGGGAGCCAGAGCTCCTCCAATCCTGAGGCTGCAGCAGGGGTCTGGGTGCTGGGGCTTCCCCCAATGCCCCACACTTCTGCAGGGGACCAGGGTTGGGGTGCTGGGGCTTCTCCTGTCCTGTCCGCTTGGCGCTTTTGCCAGGGAGCGGGGTTGGGGCATGGGGGCTTCCCCTGCCCCGCCCACCCCATGCTGCTGCTGAGGAGCAGGGTTGGGGCATGGGTGCTTCCCCTGCCCTGTCTGCCTGCCGCTTCTGCCAGGGAACAGAGTCGGAGCATGGGGGCTTGTCCCGCTCCCCCCTGCCCCTGCTGCCAGGGAGCGGAGCGGGGTTGGGGCGCTGGGCCTTGCCCTGCCCCACCCTGGCACTTGTCTGCTGGGGGCAGGGTGCCCATTTTTCCGGGGCCCCCCCAATTGGCTGGGGCCCCTAGGCTAATCCTCCACTGACTGCAGGAGCACCAGCCTCTGGAGCATATCATACCCCAACATCTAAAGTGAGGCAAGGTAGTGGAGTGGTTAGAACAGGGCTGAGTGATCAGAACTCCTGGGTTCTGTCTGAGACTCTGCCACTGACTTGCTGTGTGTGAACCTGGACAAGTCTATCTGTGCCTGCACCCTCCCATCTCCCTCTCCCCACACCCCTGGGGTGGGGTGGGCTCAGCTGGTTAACGTGTGTGTCAGCCGTTGGAGTCGATCACAGGACAGGAGGGGCTGTGCCAGAAGCAGGGGTCTGAGAGCAGGAGCATCCTGGGCATCTCCAAAACGGTGGTACCAAAGAAAAGGGGCCAAAGCCCTTGGCACGTGCACAGTAGCTCCCGTAGGAAGTATGGGGGAGAGCTGCAGGCTGGGCTGGCATCCGCTGGCCCCTTCGGGGCAGCAGGGGAGTGTTAGCGGTGACCAGAGGGAGGAGATGGCTTGGCCCAGTGAGAGATTGTAGATGGCGAGGAGTGGGCTGGAAGCAGGACTGGAGCCCCTGCTATGTCTCTGTCTCCTGTGCCCAGGGAACACTTAGGGGCAGCTCTCATACCATAGGGCTGTGGGAGGCTCCCACAGGCACATTGCGTTGTTAAGTCTGAGTGGGCCAGGGACTGAGCAGGGGCCAGTGCATGGGAACCTGTCCTGCCACAGTGAAAACAACTAACTCACTGGCTCCCCGCATCCTTTGGGTCACGTCAGAAATGAGCCCAGCTCTGTGCTGAGAGCCAGAGACTCGTCTGCTTAAATCCCATTGAGGGGCTCTCTGAGCTCACAGCTGCAGGGAGCAAGGGGGGGCCGGGGAGGAGGTCTGGAGCAGCATGGGCCAGTGCGCCTTAGCAGACAGCTTATGGGGGTTGGGCTGTCGTGCCCGGCAGCTCCTTTAAAGAGCCCGTCAGCCCTGCCAGCTGATCGATGTGCATGCTCCCTCGTTCAGTTGTCAGTAAACACCATCCACTGCTCTTGGTGGAAGATGCTCCCTCGCTGTCTGCCTTCTCCCCTTAATCTTCTGCTCGGCCCCACGTGGGCCTGGTCTTGTGACCGTGTTCCTCCAGCGGATGTGGGCTGCCCTGGCCTTTGCAGGGTGGTGTTTGGCAGAAGCTCCTGTGATTGATTTCCCAGCTCCCCATTGACCACTGCAGCCAATTCAGTCGCTGGAATGGGAGCAGGCCTTGCTGGCTGGCTCCGACTGCCATAGTCAAGCCTGGCAGCTGACCCGGTTGGCCTGCCACGTTGGATATTGTTATCGTTACAACAAAAGGGGGCGCTGTGGGAATTAAGCAGGGCAAAGCAAAACCAGGGGACAGAGGAAACTAGCGTCGGCTAAGTCTAGATTTCTGTCTGGAATATCTTTAAACAGAAATGGCACGGATCAGACCTTGAAGCTCTTAAGCCTGCAGGGAGCATGTCCTTTGATAGTCCACCATACAGCATTACCGTCTCTTGCAGTCTTGTTGTTCTCCCAGTATCAGATGTCTGGGGAAGGGTGCGACCCACACAGTGCAATGGCACCTCCTCTAGCCAGCTCAGGGATGGCCCGGATCATGCCCTCCCTAGGTCTCATCTAGTAGGGTGCAACAGAGGCACAATGGGAAGATACGTTGTGCAAAAGGGAAAAGTTGGGGAACCTCCAGGCTCCCACTGTCCTCAGACTCCCCCTTGTCCCCCAGTATCGTGTTAATTGTCCATATTCTCTGTGCTCCACCCAGAGTTGTCATCCCTTCCCTGGGGGTCACCAGAGCTGCTGCTCAGCAGTGGAAGGCAGCAATGCGGGGCAGGGTGTTACGACTGTTAGTGGTGAAGCAGATCAGCTGTGAACACTCATGACCTGCTTGCAGGACCCGGAGCTCTTTCTGCACCCGGCGCAGGTCTTTCCAGCGTGTCGTGTGGACACTGAGTGCGAGGTGAAAGGTGATGCTTTCAGAATGCAGGAGGGGAGCTCCTATGTTGGCATCCAGTGCTGCACCTAATACACCTGTCCAGCTGGGGCTGCGGGTAGCTGGGAGGCCCCTGTTATTACTGGGGTAACAGGGGCATGGTGGAAAAGAGGAAGAGCATGAGATTTAAATGGCCAAGACTGTGGGCTGGCTCCTCAGCAGGTGTCAATCAGCATCGCTCCACTAACTTCAGCCAGACGCTGGCTCCACCATGTCTCTGGATCTGACCCCCAGCGTCATCATGAAAGGCAGAGACCTCAGGGGAGGGAGAGGAGAGGGTGTCTAAGTCCCAATGGGGTCAGTGGGAGTTTTGTGGGTGCAGCCCCTGTCAGAGTGGGCCCTGAGTGTGGGAGGAGGAACAAGAGCAAGCAAGTGGTAGAGCTGATGGAGCGGTGCTCAGGTGGGATGACATACAACGAGGGCACCTGGTGGACCAGCACCCAAGGAGAAAGGCTTTTCTTTGGCACCACATCAGACTTCACTTGGCCCCTCCAAACAGCAAGGACTGCATCTGAGTTTCGGGGACTCTCTGGGTTTCCTGCTGGGTCGAAGGCTTGTAAGAGATCCTCATTCAAGATATTGCGAATTTCATGCTGTTGCTGCATTGGCAGTCTGGAGACTGAAGTCTTGGCTCCAAACAGTGAAAGTCATGAGTTTCCCCCATGCATTGCTTCCTACCAGTGCACCTCGACTCTGGCTCATAGAGAAGAGAACTATCTCCATGGCCTTTCGACAGTGGATGTAAGCAAGGGAGCTGGACGAGTGCCAGTTCTGAGGTGGACCCTGCACCACCAAGCAGCCATCAGAGGGGAATGAGCTTCAGTCACTATGGACCTGGCTCAGATTCACAGCAGTGATCTAGAAGGGGGAAAGATCCATGTTCCATTGCCAGTCTGGCTTTTCCAGAGGAGCTGGAGGGAAGGGTACAGCGTGGCTGTGTGTGTGTTATTTTATGGTGATCTGGGACCGTATTCTCTCTCTTGCTGGCTGATTTAGCACAGGCAGCTCCATGTGCAGTTGCTGTGGATTGTTTTGGGTTTTATCCTTGGCCTGTGTCTGTTTGGAACATTTGTAACAGTACATGTGCTACTGGGAAGTGGCACTTGGGTGCAATCTAAATAAATCCATCAGTGCACTGAGCCTTCCAGTCCCCAAACTACACCTGGAGCAAGCCTCAAACAAGTAGGGGAAGCCTGGGGGCCTGATCCTGCAAGGTTCTGAGGGCCCCTGCTGGATGAAAGTCTGTGGGCGCTGAGGGCACATTCTACCCTGTAGAAAGTCCTCAGCACCCTGCAGGGTCAGGCCCTTCCTCACCGCATCCTGCTCCGTTCCCGGGGGAGAAGAGAGCTGGGGAACTGGCCTGTGTGCATGTTGTTCATTGCCCCACGGACCAGCATCCCCAGGCTTCTCTCAGCTCAGGTGTTCCTTTCACAGCCGTTCACGCTTTGCAAAAGCTGCAGTGGGCCCTGGGCTCTCATCTAGTCTCAGCTCCCATCAGCTTTTGATTTTTGTATACCTCTGAAATAATTGTAATAAACGCTTTAAAACCCCTTGGCACCTGATGTCCCAAAGCCTCTGGGCACCTGAACAAAAAACACACAACAAAATTGTACTGCAGGGCAACATGCTATGGCAGTGTGTTGCCAGAGCTGGGGCTCAGCTCTGCTTCTCTGTTCCAGCTCCTTCTCCAGCCACTGGGGCCCTTTCACATAGACTGATCTCCCAGCAGGAGAGGCACAGTGGAAGATCCTCTCTTGAATGCCTGGGGCTTGGCCCTGTAGAGCCCTGGTGTCACTCCAGTGCCGTGCTTTCCCTCTTCACTAGTTCATACAGAACCACTTACCGGACCTCTGCCCCTCTTCAGGCTTGGCTGTCTCTCTGAGCCATAGAAAGTCAAGGATGCCTTTGCTGTCTAGCTCTTCTCTCTTGGAGGCCACATAACTGGCGAGCCACGGTGACGCTGTTCTCTGAGGTGTCCTTTCCTCTTGTTTCATCTGCAGGAGGATTGGGTCCAGCAAGCTGGTGCCTGCCAGAGCCCTTCGAAGCCATTGCATTGCAGTGTGGTTAGTGGACAGGGTGCTGAGGGCACTCTGACATGGAGGGATCAGATTCTGTTTCACTCGTGCCAGGTGGGGCAGGATAGAATTCTGCAGACAGTCTCCTGGAGACAATCAGTAAAGAAGATTGCAACATGCCTATGGATGCTCAGCTAACCAGATTGCTGAACATTGCTACCCATGTCACTTGTGGAGCCTCTTCATTCTTGGGTGGTTCCATTTCCACAGCTGGACTGTTTCATTTAAAAGATTGGGGGAAAGTAGCCTTGACATCTCCCCAGTATTCTGTTTTTCTCCCCCAGTAAATTTCTTGAAGGCAAAAGGTACCAGCCTGGGAGCACAGGAGACAAGTCACCTCTCTTTATTTATGGGCAATAGCAGTGCATGCTCCCCTCCAGGCACTGCCTCCAGCAGGTGTTCCTCAGCTCTTTTGGGAAGGACAATTTCTAGGAATCAGAAGGAGGTTCGTTCTCCATGGTCTTTGCTTTTACTGCTAGGGCTGCCAAAAAAGGGTTCATTGTAGTGCTGGTTTTCTGGTGCGTTGCAATATGGAAACTTGTCTGCTGGACACTATCTGAACCCCACAGGTGCATTTCACCAGGAGGAGCCCAACAGGTGTTCGATGGTAATGATTTCCACTCCAGTCACTGCTGCAGCTGGGTCCCAACCAAATCCCAAGTTTCTGAACACCCCCAAACTTCATGGACATTAATATCTGGATCCAAACTTTGCAGCTGGCCTCTTTACCTAGACGTGGTTAGATCCACATCCTGGGTCCAAATGCCTCCAAACTTTGGGAGAGATGGAGTGCTACTGTTGTCATGGAGCGGGTATGATTTGAAGCAGCCAGAATAACTCCCTGTGCAAGACTTCTCTTGCCTAATGAGGAAAGCTTGTTAAGAAGGCTCATTATGGGAGAGAAGGCCTGGAGATAACCCTGCTAAAAGTGACTGCACCAGTCCAGGTATCTCATGAAGTGCTGTTACAATAGTGAGTGTGGGAGGGGGGATCTGGAGAACAGTCTCGAAATGAAGAAATTAAGAGCAAGCAGGGAATTCAAGCAGAACTTCTTCGCTCGAGAGCAGGAAACAGATGGAACAAGTTGTCAAGACAGAACATCAAAGCAAATAGTCCCAGTGGGCTCCAATTCGTGCCCCCTGGTTCAACTCCACTGAAGCTGGTGGAATTATAACAGGGTTGACTAGTGTGGGAGACAGGTGGAAATGCCTGTTGCAAAAGGGGAGAGAGAACTGAAGGCCAGACCAATGAAGCAGAGATGTGGGGCTGAGATGAGGGTGAAACATTTATTATTTATTTGTGTGATCGTAGCACCCAGGTGCCTCAGTCATGGACCAGCACCCCATTGTGCTAGGTGCTGTGCAAACGCAGAACAAAAAGGCAGTCCTTGTGCCAAAGAGTTCACAATCTAAGTAGAAAACAACAGATGGATACAGGCAGATGGGAGAATGCAAGGACAGTGAGACAATATTGGTCAGCATGATCGTTATCAGCTCAACAATGGCCTAATTACTGCCAAGTTTTTTGTAGGCATCACAGCAAGGGAGAGTTTTAAGGGAATAATATGAATATTACTTGGAGTTTACACTAGCTAGGATAGAAATATATAAGGGATATCTCTTGTCACAGGAGAGAAGCCATCCACTAGCTGTAGGCTGGGGAGAAGCTTCCTCCACGTTACTGTATTATAATTGTCCATCATGGGCTTTCTTGCATCTTCTTCTAAATCATTTTGTACTGGTCCCTGTCCAAGACAGGATACCAGATTAGCCCAGTTGGGCAATTCCTATGTTCCTAGAGCAGGTGGTTTCCTTACAGAGTCCCCGATGGAGGGACCTGAGTTGGTTTTCTCCTGTCCTGAGATCTTTCATTCAAAGTGGGCTTCACTTTCCGTGTTTGGTGGGTGCTTTGGAACTGGGAGCCTGCCTGAGTTGTCCAGTTATTTGAAAATGGAATGTAGGATTTAGCTGATAAAAAGGAAGCAGCTTTATCAGGACTAAGGCTGGGCAATTATCCCAACAACTGGGCTGGAAGAGCTCTGTGACGCAGACAGAACAGCATCCAGGCTTGGCTGATATTGAGGAGCTGTCTGTGACATGGTGTTGTCTAAGAATGCAGACCACTGGCTCCTTTTAGGGTGGGTCAGGACGTGTGGGACATTTTGACTCACACATCCTGACCTGTTGTGAACTTGGTGGTGGGAGCAGGACTGCCTGCCCCATCCTCTTCCCCAGTGTGCTGGGTGGATAAAAGCAGTAGCTTACCTCAGTGCTAGACAGCCACAACCTGAAAGACTTCAGTGAACCCTCTTGCACAGAGTCATTTACCTCTAATCTAATCTGTTTCATTTACCACTGCCAGGCGGTGGGTGAAGGTTTAATCTCTGTGATTTTTTTTATTATTGAACAAATGTTTAAAATGCAATAAGAAGAAAATTAAAAAGCATACAGTGCTGATCTCTCCTGTGTGTCCTGAAAACATAGCGAACCAGATACGGGTCTGCGGTTAGTGGGGGCTCCGCAAATCAACGCTCCCAGGCTTGACAGTGAGTTATATAACTGAGCATTATTGATTATATCTGATTATTATTGTGATTATATCTAATCACATTATTGATTATATCACCACACAGGTATCCAAATAACACTCCCTAAACTCCTGGAGTGCAGTGGCCTGAGAATGAAATCTTCAGTCAAGCAACCCAAAAATCACCCAAAGTCCAAAACGTCCAACAACCCAAAAGTCCAGCCCCAGAGTTCAAAAGTTCATCTGCAGTGTGTTACTCCCCAGTCTGGGTGAAAGTGTGTGTGTGTGGGGGGGGAAGAGGTATGGGGCACCTTACATAATCTGAAGCTGACTGCCCCGCAGCTCCACAGGGCTTCACTCCGATCTGCCCCACGAGCCACTCCGCTTCACTCCACCAGTCATCCCACAAACCGTTCCGCTCTGCAAGCAGCTCGTGAACTGCTCTACAAGCCACTCCAACCGTCCCGCAAACTGCTCCGCTCTGCAATAGATCTTCAGGCTCCCCACAACTTAACACAGTGCTCAGTGATTTCAGCTCTTTAGTGATTTCAGCTTGTAGTAGTGGGAGCCTCAGTGCTGGTGCACCATAAGGCCAAAGTGAATTCAGCTCAGCACCTGTAGCTAGACTCCTAATAGACCCAGAATTAGCTCTGATGCTCTACAGTAAAGAGAGATGGCGGTGCAATTAATGTTTCAGACCCTCACTACCAGGTACTAATACCTGTCTCCAACCTCTTTCAATTCACAATTTTGGAACCCATGTCCCTTGCCTAGCGAGTGCTACTTAGTTGATGGCGAGTTGCTCCATCATAACAAAAGGCCAAGTACAGTTCCAATGTCCTTGATTCCCATAATCAGGATAATAACAATTTATTCTTCCTGCCCCAATAACAGAGACACTGGGGATCCCACAGCAGCCAAAGTCACCATTTGGGCAGCTGTGGGCTCATTCTAGGCAGGGTGGGTGTGCCTATGCAAATGAGATCAGCCCCTGAAGTTCTTTTCCACAACTTGCCACACCTCACCACCAGATGTCAGGGTGGAGCTCATCCTGACTCTGCTTACATTCACAATGACCCTACTGCATCCTTCTCAGTAAGGATGTGGTGAAAATGCTGCTGCTGTGGTGACTCCCCGGCACCCACAAAACCCGACAGAGGTTTCCACTCATTCGTGTGCACCAGATGATCAGGAAGCCAATACACCAGGAAAACCGCTTTAAACAACTGTTCAGTGGACCAGCAAAAACCAATTGTCTAGTAAGGGTGGGTCTTTAAAGTATGCTGAGGCTGAAGGTTTCCACAATGATTCTATTCAACTTCTAGTTAACATGGTTGTTTAAACTGGAGGGGGGCAGAGAGGGATGCTTATTGGATGTGGGGTCATTAGTGGTACTTTACAGTATCTCCAAACAAGATGATTAATACAAAGGGACAAGCCATTGGGGTCTCTCTAGTCTGGCACCCTTCTGCTGCTGGGAGTGGCCTGTACTTGATGCTTTAAAGGGGGTAGGGGTCTTGTGGACCAGCTTGGGAAGGGCATTCCATATGGCATAGAAGAAGGTTCAGAGTGGCTTGTGGGAGAAGTAGACACACTGGGCACTGAGGATGGCATCACAGGCAGAGTGGAGAGGGTTGGGGGTGACACAGAAAGAGACTAAGGCAGATACCTAAGGAGGGACTGGCTTATAGGTTAGGAGGAGAAGATTGATTTTGATGTAATGGAAGATGGGAAGCCGGGGAGGGATTCAAAGAGGAGACCTCCCTGGTCCCTGCTGGCCATTAGCTTTCTCTCTGAAGGCAGAGGGGTATTGTGCTTGTAGCCTTAGCTCAGGCTGAGCCAGTCAGGGGTAGCAACACTTTTATTTACCTCCTCTGGCTATACTGACCCCCATCTGCCATCTTTGCTGCTAGGCAGCTCTCCTTACAGGGTGGGAGAGTGGCCTGCCCACCCAGCTTCCCACTGGCAGGTGGGGGAAGCAGGCCTGTTGGGCACGGAGGAGGAGGAGAAAGCTTTGCTGGGGGAGCTTACCCTGAGAACGAATGGATGCTGTGAGCTTGCTGTAGGGGAGGAGGAAGGATGGAGTTGGGTCTGGAGGAGACAGGAGAGCGTGGGGGAGAGCAGGACTTGACAGAGAGAGGGAGAGCTGGGTGGAAGGAGCTGGCTGGGCATGGTCAGGAATGGTGGGGAACATCTATCTACATGGGAGAGTTGTTGGGGGCGGGGAGAGCTGGCTGGGGAGAGGTTCAAGCTGAGTCTGTGTGCATAGGAGCTGCCTGTAGCGGCCGGGGGGGGGCTGGGTGCTCTAGGGGAGGAGAGTTCCCTGCCCTGAGCAGGAAAGACACGGGGGGGCAATGAGGAAAGGTGCATGTGTGTTTGTGACTGAACCATTCTCTGTATCTGCAATGGCTTTTATTGCACAGAGCCCAGAAGGATTGTAGCAGGCACAGTCCAGGCTGCATTTTATTGCTGGCTGTTTGATAACTGTCTATTTGATGAGTCAGTAAACAAGTCAATTTACCCTGGGTAAATTGCTAATGGCTACAAGACTTGGCCGGTGTTTGTTGGGCTGGGGCCTTCCTGCGTCTCAGGTGACTGCCGTGTTTGCCCTCAGCCTCAAACCGAATCACCCCCCTGAAAGGCTCCGGCAATAGGTATATTTGGTGACTGATTGGAGGGTGGCGTGGAAGGAACCGCAGCAGAAGATTTCTGGGCTGCTGGTAGGATGGGGGTTGGGGATGACTCCCCGGTGCATCCTGGCCTCTCGGGAGTGAGTGTCCTTCAGCCTGATTCAGACTGGGGGCAGGTGGCCTCAGTATCACCTTCTAAACCCAGCCTGCGCACTGGGTCTAGCCCTAGCTGGTGTAGCTTCTGGTGCTGTTCACATGATGTGGATGTGGGGATTTCAGGGACCTTCCAGAGCAATCACTGGTGCCAGTCTGCAAACAGGGGTAGGCCAGGAGTGCTCAGTGTGACCCAGTGTGGGTCAGGAGCCAGCCTCTCCTGCTTCTCCCCTGTGGGTTGGGTCAGGCCCCTCCCTCCCTGCATTACTGCCTGTGGGAGGAGAGCAGGGCGGGAGGGGTCTGGAGCTTCCCGGGCCCAGTCTGGGCATGTTAGTGAGCCCGTAGCCTGCGGGGTGAGGGGTAATGACTCTGGTGCGTGTGAAGGTGACAGGGCGGGAATCCTCACAGGGCATCAGACCTGGCGCGGGGGAGGTGGCAGTGGCATTAGCTTTGAGCCCTCTCACTGCTCTGCACGTGAGGCCAGCCCTGACCTGGAGGCCCCCGCGAGGTGGTGAGCTAACCCAGGGTGGTGTGCTCGGCTCCAGCCAGGCCGCTGTCCAGGCCAGGCTGGGCTGAGTTTCAGATGCTGGTTTCCATTCAGGAGTTGTAATAAACTGTGAGCTGGGAGCACCCGACTCATTTCGCGGAGCGTGGTGGCAGGTCCAGCATTAGTCACAGTCAGGCTGACCAGAGCAACTGTATCCCTCCCATCCCTCTGCTTTCAAAACACTCCTGCCTTCCTCTCCCCTCCCTTAGCTAACCGGGCGATTTCTTTTGGGACTGAATTACACTACAGGAGAAATACCTGTGCAGCAGGTGAGGAGAGGTCATCAGGACCATCCTTCCTTCCTCTTCATTGCATCATTGTCTCGGCCAGTCCTGTATGGTGCAACCATGTCGCTCTGTCCTTGGCCAAGGGTGACTAAGGGCTCAGGCAAAACTCTGACTCCGTCTCTCTGGGGAGCGCTTGGCCTCCAGGAGTCAGCCAGAGCCCTGGGTCATGGGAATGGGGGGCTTGTGAGGATGGGAAGATGAGCAAGAACTCTTCACTGCCTCCCATCCCAAACATGAGAAGGCCCATGGCGTCAGGACACCTCTCCTGAGAGGAGATCAATAGACTTGGTTCATCCCAGATGGACACAGCTCAGGGCCAGATCCTCAGCTAGTACAGACTGGCCCAGCTCCATTGACTGCAGTGACTCCGTCGACTGGAGGCAATGAATGTTGAGGCACTCAGCACTGTACAGGTTGGGGCCCTATGTGCTGATTCCCAAGCCATTGCAACGCGTGATGGAAAAAGCCATTCAGGTCATTGAGTCCGTTCTCCTCCTGTACAGATGGCCCCCGTGCTTTCCAGCTCCCCAGCCTTCTCCTAGGCCTGACTTTCTCAACCCGCCTGCTCAGGGCGCTGGGCTTTCTGCAGGGAGCGATCACTCGCTAGACAGAAAGCTGATCAACTTTGTTTTTACAAACTTGGGCAGCTCTGCAAAGCTCCATTTTAATCCTCAACTCTACTCCTTCCACTCAACAACATTTCCCTCTTGCAGCTGCAGCAGACGCTGGGGCCCTGCTTGTACACAGGGTCACCAACCTTCAGCTCTGCCGGGCCAGCCTGATTATTAAACACTCTGGTCAAGTGGCTGTCTTGTGCAACGCCTCGGTACCTGGACGGCTTCTCCCGGTGCCAGGGCTCAAAGGCTAAACGCTTCAGTTTGTAGGGTGGCTAATGAGAGCTTCCACTGCCTCACGGGCTTTCGTGTATTACCACCGCTTTCCCCTCTTGCCGTCTGCGAGCCTTTATTTTCAACCCTGCTCAGGTGTCCCTTGGAGCCAAAGTGACTCAGAGATGCTGCTCTCGCTCGCCTGATGCTTTCCCAGCATGGTTTAGCCTCTGATTAGTCCAGGACTAGGGTTTTGAGTGTGTCCACCTGGAATACCTCTTGTAATCTCCCTCCCTGGCAAACACAGAAAGGAGAGACTGGAGCGTTGCTGCTCTCCTCTCTTCAATAACAATACCTTGCATTGCTAGAGCATCTTTCAGCCCAAAGCATTTTACAAACTGTGTGCAGGGATTTCTTTGCTCACTGCTGCAATCCGGCTGCTTCCTTGACAGAGGGGGCATGACAGCTGTTTAGCACAACTGTATACTGCAGATCAGCATGAGCCACTTCAGCCATCACTGGAGTGCAGCCACCTCTGCAGTGGAACCTGACAGCCGTCTCAAAGCACGGCACACCATTTTAAGGCAGGAGGTATAGAATGCCGTCGTATCCAGTGGAGTGTAAGTGGGTGGGATGTAGTTACCCCACTGGAATCTGATGTGGGCACCCAGAGAGCTACCAAACCTACTCTTGGAAAACCCTCCGTGGGATTTCTAATGACTTCAAGTCCTCAGTACCTTAGTTGTATGTCTGACCTGAAGGCTGGTGCCTCCGGCCGCACAGTGCCTCCTAGCACCATGCTGAGGGTCAGCCTCTGTCCCCATCCACAAGAAAGAGCCCCGCTTACTGAATTAACAATACCACTTTTTAAAGCAACTGGGAGATCTCCATCTCAGTACTGACAAGGCCCCACCCTGCTTAGCACAACAGCTGATCTTTGACCACAGCTCTCTTACCCACCTAGATAACTCCTAGATAATCAAGCTTCCTAACTGCATGATAGTGGGAACCATATTTAAGAGCACATATTGACATTAAAAACCCTGTGTACCTATTACATGAACTCATTAAATTTAATAGGATGGTTATTGCATGTTAAATAAATACCAACTAATCATGAAAAACATATTTGCCAAGGTTTAACTATGGAATAGATGCATCAATTACATGGTTATTAAACCTCAAAAAATATACACTTCTAATAATGAAGTGACATTTAAATAACATACATTAACCATCTTATTAAATGTTGATTCTGTTCATATTTGAGGACTTTAATTTTGAGCATTTACCCTCTCCAGTGTGCCTTGTGCTGACTGTACCATGCATCATTAACTATCTTTTCACTCATCATTTTCTAAACTTTTTTTTTTTACATAGCAGAGCAACTCATAGGCTGAGCTGGCTTTAAAACAATTCAGTTCTCCCATTTGGAGAGGGCATCTGCCAAGGTGGAATGGCTGAGCCTGATTCTCTGCTGCCCTGCTCCTTGTGTACTTACACCAGTGCAAGGAGGGAGTAAAACGTTTCTTAAATCTGCCACCTTACAAATAACCAGGCAGCTGAGCTTCTCAAGATTTCAGTTTAAAATGATCTCTCTGTTTCTGCAAAATCAATGACGTCTGTAAGGAGTACCCAGGAAACAGGCAACGATTAATTTCTGTCTCTGTGAGTCTTGCCATGTGACCCTGGGCGAGGCATTCCACCTCTGGGTGCGGCCATAGCACCATCAGTAAGTTGGGGGTAATGATACTTACTGGGAGGTGGTATTCTTTCATTTGTAAAGCACATTGAGGTCCTTACATGGGAGATGCTAGGGAGGCAGCTGGGTTTCAGATCCCATTTCTTAACATTCACTAAGACCACTGGCAGCATCCTTTAAACTTCTAAAGTACTCTACAGCCTCCCAAGCAGTGTACACCACACTTCCTCCTTGGTGGTTCACAAACCCTCTACGATTTCCTCTCCCCGCAGTCCATGAAGCACACCAGCTCTCATGATCATGCCCCATGCAGTCTGGTTTGGACTGTATTATCTGCACTCTGTCAACTACTCAGAGCACAGACTTCTTAATTGTTTGGCACAGGCCTCATTGTGTGATGCCATGTACGCTTCTGGCGCTATATAAATGATGATAATGTTAATCTACTGCAAGAAGCAAAACATAAGGCTCTCTTAGGATATTGAGCAGAGACCCATTTCTATTAATGGCCATCCTCTGCTTGAGGCAGGATGTTGAATGCCAGAAGATTCACTTGTTGGTTTCCTTAGGATGTCCAGATAGGTAATATCTTCTTGGCTCCATCCTTTCATTCAGTTGCTCTGAGCCCTGCTGCAGGGTAAAGGATTCTTCAGCACTGCTCTTTGCTCTGCTGTGCAAATGAGAAGTCCTGAGATGGGGAAGGGAGAAGAGCCCTTCAATGCTGGTCATTAGAAATTGATCATGCCCAAGAGTTTAGTGCTAGGATTATGTCACTCTTAGCAAGTGCAAGTTGACGGGGTATTAGTCGAGTCCTACCAACCCAGACCTATTGCCTCAAGGGCCTTTTTCACGGCTTCTTTCTAACCCTGCTTACCAGTTTACCTCCTGCCCGTGGCTGTGCAATTGAATCTGGGTCAGGGCTGAGACTTTCAAATGGGACTAGTGATTCTCGGTGCGTCAATTTTTCAGGTGCGCAACCTGGGACACCTTTAAAGGGCCTGGTTTGCAGAAAGAGCTAAGTGCAAAAACTGGTCCAAAATGTTCAAACGGGTCAATTTTGACTGAATATTTTCATCTGAATTTTGATGGAAAAAATGGGTCCAAATTTTCATTAAATCTTCACAAAAGTTCCATCCCGTGTTTCCACTGGCTGTACCAAGCACATGCCCTCTGCATGTCATACAACTGTGCGGGGGTTAAGTTGGGCACCCCAGTCACTAATCACTTTTAAAAATCTTGCCCGTTTTGTAGGAGCATGAGAAATTCATGCTTCGATTGTGGCAGGTGATTGGGGAGCAATCACCGAGAGAGGCGTTATCACAGGGTGCATGCGTACTAACTGTTGGCGGGGAGGCAAAGCAGGGTGTTGGGTAAACAGGTAGCACAAGGTAACACAACCACAGGGTTTGCAGACCTGCTCCTGCTTAATGAATTTATCGATCTCTTTGTACCCAGTGATGAGCTGCCAAAAGCTGAAGAACCGGTTCCTCCAGTTGCTCCGGGTCTTCGGTGGCACTTTGGTGGCACGTCCTTCAGTCACTCCGGGTCCGCCAAAGACCCGGAGCGCCTCCGGGTGAGTAAAAATTGCCTAAAGTTAACCATGTGCTTAAGTGTTTTCTTGTTACAGCATTCAAAAGCTTTCTAGTTGCCTCACAGCACACTGTCTGGTTCCTTGTTTTCTTTAACAACCGGTTCTAAACCGGCTTCAAAATTTAACAACCGGTTTGCGCAAAACGGTGCGAACCGGCTCCAGCTCACCACTGGTCGTACCAGTCAGGATATAATCTAGAAATCATTCGCCCAGAATCAATGAAGGGGCCTGCTGGTAAAATAAATCCCTCTTGTCGTTAAAGGCCCCCCTATCCCAGCCCCCTCCCCATCCATACACACCCCCACCTTTCGCTCCTGGCTCTGAGTCTCCGCGTCCACCTGGAAATGGGCAGCTCTGTGGCTGGAACTGAGAATCCTGAGAGCCTCGAGCAGACAGTTCCGCTCAGCTTTCTGGGAATCAGACCTGGCTTGGATGCCGTGCAAACCAGCCATCATTTACATTATGTCAGAGAGCCAAGATGTATTGTCTCCTGGACCCACTTGTAATGTTCCCTGCGTCCGCACTGAGGTAGATAATCTGTGTTTGGGAGGCCCCAGTGGATGGCAGTACATACAGAAGCACTTAATTAATTATGGAGAAGTTAAGTCACTGGGGCTGGTAGCGGAGGGGCTCTCTGCTTTCCCATGATCCTGTCTGTACCATTCTGCCCCTGAGCTGAGCTACAAGCCTCCCAGCTCTGTGATGGCAGAGACGCAAAGAAGAGGCTGACACTCGCCCCATTTGGAGTTAGAGGAGCAGAAACCTGGGATAAACACCAGGAGACAAGTGCACCAAAAAGCCATTTTGTTGGAGTGGCTTGGATAAAAGGAAAGCCTGAGGCAGGAAGCCAGGACCTCCTGAGCTGCAATCTCAGCTCAGACAGGACTCCCTCCATGGCCTCAGGCAAGTCACTTCATCGCTCTGTGCCTCAGTTTCCCAGCCTGGAAAATGGAGATAATACTGACCAACCTCACAGGAGCCTTGTGAGTATTGAGGAGGAGGCCAAGTTCTGCTCTCACTCATCCCGGTATAAATCCATTGAGGCGGGCATTGCAGATTTTCACTGGTGTAACTGAGTGTGGAAACTGGCCCACTGCGGGTAAAGTGCTTTGAAGAATCAAAGTGTGATAGAAGCCGAGGTGGGTTCAAGCTGCAAAATTCAGACTCTGAGCTAGATTTGGAATAACCCAAAGGGGTGGGATTGGATCCAGGGTCTGATTCTGGCCCATCTGTAATGGTGATGATGATTTTCAAGAACTGTAACCCTCCATGCTGTTTTCGTCACATACCATCTCATGTTTGCCAGCCATCAAAGATCCTTTGTATTCTGCTCAGGGCACTCACTTTCCCCCAGCTCCAGCTGCTGCTGCCCAGTGATCCAGCAGTGACATCATAATACTGTATTTACAACATCACAGGCATTCATGTGGCACCGTGCCGGGCTGTTGTAAGGGCAGGACTGGGTCTCTGTTGCAGACTCCTTCGGCCCTGGTTAAAGCACAAGTCCCTTTGATGATAAGCTGTGGGAGCACAGAATATTCAACTGTTTTGTACATGTTGCTGTCCTTTTAAATCCTGACACCTGAAATGTGCTTGATGGCTTTTTCCTAACAATGGAAGTGGCAGGAGCCAGTGCTTCTGTGCAGTCCTTATCCAGGAAGCCACATGTCCTAGGAAGCTTAGTGATGGTCAGCAATGTGTTGGGGTAACCTACAACCACCCAGAGAACCCTGGCCCTTCACACCCTATCCAGTGCATGACTGCTAGAGAGAAATCTTGGCCAGTGTTAGCAGCGAGCAGTGGTGGGGATGGGAATAAAAACTGCCATCATGCAGCCCTGCCATCCCACCACTCCCAAGAAAGGGTTGGTCGTACGTAGGAAAAAGCCTCTGTGGCCACTCACCCTGATGCAGCAGGAATTGCCCATGTACATGCCTGCTCAGCACCCTTATCAGCTGATGACTTGTGCCTCTGATGTATGACAGCAATAGACTTCCGGATGGTGTGTTTTATACAAATAACTGTGGCTTAGCCATTGTGAAGCATCACCTAGTTAGGAAGCAGGGATCAGGGAGGGGGAGTGATAATGGTGCCTAATTAATTGGTAAATTACAGCTAACTCCTTCTATAATTAAACATTCCGTCCACACGAGCATGGAATAAACTTGTCATCAGTGTAACTGCACTGAGTGGAACAGCCAGGCAAAGGGGCTGATGCTTGGGCTTAAAGTCTGATCTAGAGAGAAGATTCTGGCTTATGGTTCCTGTAGAAGCATGGACTATGGCTCTGTGTGTGTGTGTGTGTGTGTGTGTGAGAGAGTGAGAGTGAGAGAGAGAGAGAGAGAGATGCAGCTCACACAGGGGTATGTGTACCTGCATTGAAGGCTTAGGCTGAGGCTCCGACAAGTGTGTGGATGTTGTAACTATCTGATCTATCTCCACTCATTGAAGTATCTAGATGCCTAATGCTGGAGTTTGGAACTTGGCTATGTCCCTGGTTGGGGCTATGTTCTCTGCTCATCCTCAGGGGAACTGCAGGCTTGGGGGGAATCTAAAGCTGGTGTGATTTACACTTCTCTGATTATATCTACACAGCAAAGAAAACCCTGTAGCTGGCCCATGTCAGCCGACTCAGGTCAAGGGGCTTGGCTGCGGGGCTGTTTCATTGCTGGGTAGACTCCCTCCCACCTCACAGGATCCTAGAGCCTGAGCTCCAGCCCGAGCCCAGATGTCTACACAGCAATGAAACAGCCCCTCAGCCTGAGCCCCGCGAGCCCGAGTCAGCTGGCATGGGCCAGCCGCGGATGTCTTGTTGCTGTGTAGGCATATGCTTCGGGACTCTTGCCCTGTATCCTTTGCAGTCATTTACATCAGGGCCAAATGGGTGTCAGATGCTACCAAATCAGAATGGCCATGTTTTACACCCACTTGGCCCAAGGTGTAGGGCAATGAAGATTCGCCTCTCACTGATGCTGGTGTAAATCAGGAGTAACTCCATGGAAGTCAATGGAGTTACACCAGGGTAGGTGAGAGGAAAATCAGGCCTACTGTATGCAAGTTGTACTGACACAGAATCTTAGGTATTCACCCCCACTTACTGGTGCAAATCCCACCCTCCCTGATGCATCACCTCTGAGCTTGGCCTGCTGAGTCTGAGGCCAAGCTGGTGTAACTCCCTTAACCAAGGGGTGGGGTGAGAGGAGTGTAGCAGGAAATGCAGCTCACACGGTGTGAGTGAAAGCCGGGGTGGCAAATAGCCCACCAGCTCAGACTCTTTGGGCAAACCAGTGCTTAATTTGTGCCAGGGCTTGCCAGGGCTGAGCCCCGGCACCTCTAGGCCTGGCAGTTCATAGCCCCGGCCCCTCTGGGCTTGCTGCATTAGTTATGAAAGTAAGAAAATTGCTTGAGCCTGGGCACCTCTTTCGTTACAAATTAAGCACCGGTGCAAACTGTTCATTGAAGCCCTGTGAACAGTAAGCAGAGATGTGAGAATCACACCCTGTTTGTGGCTAATTCACATGCAGACAAGAGGAGGAAATCCGTGGGCTGTTCATTAGAAATTGTTTGCCCAGATTTAGTGCTGCCAAAGCACCAAACCCCCTGCAAACACCTGCTTGTTCTGTGAGCTGGTTAGCCCAATGCAGGCTCTGGATCTAGCCAGAAGGCCACAGTGAAAGAGAAGATGCACTAAGGAAAACCAGAGCTGGGTTTGAATCGGGCCCCAGAGAGGAACCCCTGCAGGAAGGGTTCAGATCTGGAAGTCCTCATGGCCCAGACTGAACACTATGGGCTGCTGGTGTCCCAAGGCCTTCTCCCTCCTCATCCATTCTCGCTTCACTGGCACAGCCTGATGCGAAGCAACAACTGGACAGCAGCACAGGGGTGCTGCTGTGATCCTGGCTGCATGGCAGAGAGCGCAGATGCCGGTGGCAGAGGGAGGGAAAGGTGGGGAGTGGGAGAGGGAGGGAGCTGTGCTGCCCTTACAGGAAGGAAATAGACTGGCTGTGTTTCATGGGAAAACCGTATACTCGCCTGCCACTGCCACCGCACTGTTCCTGTGCTAGCTGCATAATGGCTCCATAATAGTGGGGGGAGAAGCAGCTGTGACTCACGTTTGGCCGTGCAGTACAATGTGAGATCAATGGTGTGTGCATTCCTGGCTGTGTGTGTTTGTATATCTGACGGGGGCGGGGAGGGGGATTCACCTCTGTGCAGGTGCCTGTGTTGGGACATAAGGGGGACAGTTTGTGCCTCCCTTATTCAGAGGCTGCCGCTAAGGTATCCCTGAGGGCTGCCTTAACTTACAGCTGCAGTAGTTGTCACAGCCCGCTGCAGGAGCGCAGAATAGCTGGGGCGTGGGACTGCCTCAGCCATGCCCCCCGCTCACAGCCAAGCCAGCTTGCATCAGGTTTAGGGGTCCCCTATGCCCAGGAGTGTTCCTGGGTAGGGGTAGGGGGTGGGGTTTGCACCCATCCTTGGACAAAGTGGCTGTAGGGCAATTCTGGAGAGGGCCCTGTGTGTCTGCCTAACTGTGAGTGTGTTTCACTCAGCCTGTCTCGTGTGTGTGTGTGTGTGTTTGCATGTGTATGATTGCTTGTGTGTGTAGCCCTGGACTGGGGGGTGGCCAGGGTATTCAATGCAGATTAGAGTTTCCCCTTTTATGAAACTCACTTGTAAATGTGGGGGGAAATGCAATTTATTTATGCTAAGCAGCTATTGTTATTCAAACACAATAAAATGGAGTCCTCCGTGTTCAGATTTCAGCTACCCTCAATGTCAGGCAAGTGGAGGACATATTAAAGGCAGCGAGGGGTGGGGTGGGGGTGGGGGGGAATCTTTCAGGGGAATGCAGAGCTGCAATTTAAAAGGACACTACCACATTCTTTTGGTTTCAAATGATCTATTTTTCCTTCTCCAGTGTTTAAAATACTAATTATTTAGATTGTTTTTACCTTGGGGCAGGGACCCTGTCTTCATATTGGTCAGTTATAAACCAAGCACATCCATGGCCCTGTCTAAATAATAACAATATTAATTTATATGCCCTGAACCCTGTCTCCTAAGTACTTTACAAATATTCAGTTTTTGACTATTTACCCTTTGCAAGCTTGGCAAATATCACCACCACATTGTAATATATTGGCTGGAGTGTATGAGAACCAATGCCCTCTACAGGATGGAGTCAGAACTGCAATTCTGGGAGTCATAAATCTTATATTGCTAAATGGTCAGTGGTGATTCTTATTTAGGTTAAATGGTAGGGAGCTGTGATTTTGAAGCAAGAGATTCTGAGTCTAGCCCTGGCCAGGAAGTCCTAGGTGCCCATGTGGGGTTGATACAGTATTACTAATATGCTTTTACCAAGTGAGGCTACTTTCCAAGCCGGTAAATATTTCTTTCCCTCTTTTCCAGTTACCAGACCTTGATTTTCCTCTCCCTCCAACCTATGTTTCTATTAGATCTTGATGTTATTATGACTCCTTGGCTTATTCCTTGTCTGTGCGCCAGCCTCTTCAGTGATGTTAGCCCAGTTCAAGGACTAGGGCTGACTTCTTAAGGGGGCACCTACAGTAGAACACAGACAGAACTGGTGGGCGTGAGGCACACTGGTTTTTGTATCGGTCTGGTAGCAGTGACTGTTGGTTTGGTTCTGAGAGGGGAAACCTGTTGGATTGTCAGGGAGTGCACAGGGGAGCGGAGGCCTAGTGGGCTGGGCTGGAGTATTTTGGGATATATGGAACTTTAAAAGATATGGCCCAAAATTGTCGAAAAGGCCCCAATTTAGGTGTCCAACTTGGAAACGCCTTGAGCATCATTTTCAGAAGCGGTGAGCACCCATAGCTGCACCTGACATTAATGGGATCAACGGGTGCTTAGCACCTCTGAAAATCAGGCCCCACGCATTGCAAGTTGAGCAACCAAAATGGAGGCACTTAAGATCAGTTGCTACTTTTGAAAACAATGGCTATAGAGACGACACGTGGTTACTGCCTGTTCAAGGACTGCCGTGGAACTGGGCAGGAGCTGCATTTTGTTGTTTCCTGAGAGAATCTATGATTTCAAATATTTTCTTATTTCAAAATGAGAAAACCAAAATATTTCAACATTTTGCACAAAATGAAATAAATAAAAATAAAATAAAATAGTGTTGGGTCCATCAAAACGTTTTGTTTTGATAAAACGGAACCGTTTCATTCTGCCTGTCAGTCTGTGGTAGCTGGAGAAGGCTGGAGACTCGAGGTAAGAATGAAGTGGTGCTGAATATCGCTTGTAATTAAGAATCCGCTCTCTGTGCTAACTTGATGCATGGGTACTTTCTTTTTCTTGGTATTCTGATCTGATTAAAGCAAATACAGGTAACTAAGAGGGCATATTTGGCTTATTGGATTTCAGGAGACATAATGGGCATAAAGCTATTTTATTAATGTGGACATCATCCACATGTTACACACTTACAGCTTCATATACACAGACACCATCCTGGGGGGAGGGGTTTGAACCAGGGGTGTTCAACACCAAAAGCACCAACTCCTGCCACTTTCGTAGGCATAACTCTTCTTGGGGAGGGAGTAACAGACTCTTACTGTTGCGGGAACTAGCCACTAGAGTGAGTCCTGAGCACAGGAACCAAGGGAATATATTTCATATAGCTGGACATTTCCTCCTTACTGAGATTCGTGATGCTTCTCGTGGGATGGCTGTGCTATAATATAACATCTCTGTACAGGGAAATTGTCTTCAGTGATGGTTTCTGGATTTTAAAAAAATATATTTGTCATATATTTTATTGGAATGGAATTAAAATGAAATTAGAAACTAAAATAACTTTAATTATGAACTTCATGAATCAGTATGTTGTAAATCCTTCAGCATAATATTGTGCCATAAAATGCTATTTTGTGATAATTATTATTATTATAATTAATGTGCCTTAATTGCTCGTTTCACAGGCGTGCATTATCTCCCAACCTCCATCGCAGTGTCTTCTGCAAACAGTTTGCCCTGTGGTGTGGTGTGAATTCGCCAATTGCAAGAGTGGACAGTGGGCTGTGTATGTTTATGTTTTAAAGAGGGTGATGTTTTATCACACAGTCGGTGTTTTCATTCTGCTGTATGGCACCTTGTGTGTCTGGGACAGAAGGAGGCACTATACAGTGAAAATCAGTGTTAACAATTATAAAATATTATTTATTATTAATAATGACCTCCCTCCTTCCAAATCACACACACGCACAAATGTGGACTCTCTCTCTCTCTTTCAGCATTTATTTAACCACATACTTAAGTTGAAAGTCAACGTGAAGATATATGTGCCACGGAGGTGAATATTAGTCAACAGCTCTGGCTATTGATCAGAGCACAGATGGAGTCTGATCACTTGGGAGTCTGTATGCTGTGGTTGGTAGTAGAAGGGAAGCAAGGAGTTTATTTCTGGACAGCTGCCTTCTTGGCCTCCTGGACCTGGGTCAAAGGCATTGTTAACAGCTGGGGCAGATGCCTGGGGGCATGTGGGTTTAATCCCTAATGTAAAATGATCTTGCCAGTGAGTCTCGGCACTGCTGCGAAAGGTCACTCTGGTTGGGGTCAGCTCGAGGGAAGGGGAAAGGTTGGTACCACTCTGGGCTGGGGAAGTGGGAGATCCTCCTTCCCATGAGGCAGCTAGTCTGTGTTCTGAAGAATGAGGGAAGGCACTAGTGTGTGTGTTATGGGGGGAGGACATCGTTCTGGGGGGGAGATGCAATCTGGAGGGGAGCCCTGCTGTCTCAAACTGGGGGAAGGAGTTTGTTTGTGGAGGGTGCCTTTACTCTCACCAAGTGGGGTGAGCTGCTGTAGGTGGGATGGGCATAGGGTCTTTCACTGAGGGGAAGGATCTGCTTCCTGGGGGAATTGCCTCATTCCCCAAAGTGGGGAAGGAGCTGGTGTGTGGAAGGAAACGGGAATGTTAGCAGCCCCCCACCCCCATCATAATCTCGCCATTTTCCACCAGCAACTCTTTGCTCTAGCAGAGCCACCTGGTGTGTATCTGTACATCCTGCACTGAGCTGGGAAGGGATGAAGGGTGGGTTACCAAGGCAGAAGCACTCCTGTTTAACCACAAATCACCTCACAACCCACAGCGATAAGACAGGAAACGGCTGAGGGTTATTATTATTTTTGGATAAGTGACCCTCCCTGACTGCTGGCAAACAAAGGAGTTAACTCCCTGCTCAGGGCTTAACACATAGGTGCAGGGTGGGGTAGCAGGGCAAAGGCTGGGACTGAGGCCCAGTGGGGCGGGTGGGGGGGACGGACCAGGAAATGCTCTAGAAACAGCTGTCTGGTGGGCAGAGGGGAGAGAAGCCTGGTGGGAGCGGGAGAGCTCCCCACTGAGCTGGCAGACATACAGTTGTAACCTGGGGTGGCAGGTTTAATCTCAGTGTGACTTACTGTCAAGAGCACAGGCCTGGGAGCCAGGACATCTGCATTCTCTCCCCAGCTCTGCCCCTGACTTGCTGTGTGTGACTGTGGCTGTCACTTTCCCTCTCTCTACCTCAGTTTCGAATAGCGCTGTCCACTAGTGGTATTGATACTGACTCTCTGTGAGATGCTGGGATGAGAAACACTGGAGACATGCAAGGTGTTGTCACTGCCCTGGCCTTTGACAGGTCAGTGTTTCTGGGGTGAGGTGGAAGGGGAGGACGCAGACTGGCTCAGGAGTAAAGGGTTAAACCTTGGGTTGTTTCTAACCCAAATTAGATCGGCCAGCAGAGGATGGTCACAAACAAAAGGCTTTTTTGGCCTAATCCTAATGCAGAGAGGGAGGGCTGGGGAGATGAGGCAGGAGCTGCATGGAAAGATATATCCTGCATTGCTCACTCAGGGACAGGAAACAGCCCAGGCCCCCTGGGAAGAAGAAGATGACTTTCCTCTCTGCTAGCTCCTCATTGCTAGTTTGACTGAGTATTAGAACTCTCTAATTTTGATCACCCAGCACAATAGGAACAGAATAAACTATACTCCAGCTTCCCAGGAGGGTTAAACACCGCCAATTAATGTGCCCCTAACAAATGGCCTGCTATCAGCTCCTTAGAGGGAGCTTCACATATGCAGGCCCTGTCAATGCTGGACTAGACATTACAATATACAGCAAGCACTCAGGAGAGAACAGCGTGGACTGGTGAGTCTGTCCAGGCCGCTGAAACCCTAGTTCACACTGGGCGTGTGCAGGCATAGCCACGCCCATGCCAGTTACAAGGACCCTTCCTTTTGAGGGGAACCAAGGCAGGTGGGCTGGTCAATACGTCACGAGAACACGGGTCTGCTCCTTTGGTGTGACGAGATGGCCCTGCGAAGTCAGCACGCTGTGACTCCGAAACCAGCTCTGAAACCAGCTGGCCCCCATTCCTGTCTGAGTTCAGCATCACGGCAGAGACCGGCTCTTCCCCCCCATGCTGTCTTGTGCCTGGAAAGTTCTCCTTTGGTTCCAACTCCTGACTCCATATAGGACAGGGTCATTAGAGACCCACAAACAGGAGTCTGGAATGTGGAAGGGGATCACCCCGGTCTGAGAAGGCTTACAGGCAGGGTAGAGCAGATGGTGGGGAGTAATGGGTACACAGAGGCAGGAGAGCTGGCCATATAGGGCGAGTGGGCCGCAGATGGGGACCTGCCCAGTTGGCTTACCCTGTAGGGCCTGCCCCAAACCCACCCTGTAGTGGGGATGTCAGGAAGATGGCCAGCTGGTTTCAGTATTTAATGGCCCACGTGAAGAGCTTTAACCTCGCTTACTCCTGCTTGTGACTAATTCATTGGGAAGGAGGTACCTGTCCAGCTCACTTAGCGCATCTTTGCTAAGAAGACGCTGCAGTGCATTATGTCTGAATTAAGGCGGCCGTAGCGTCACACCTCTTAATTACCATGAGATTCCATTACGGACACATGCAGCACCAGGGCGGTGTGGCAATGGGGCCGTGTCAGTAACACACTGGGACTGACTGGTCTGCAAGCAGGGAGGGGTGATTGGAGGTTAGTCCCAGCTAAACCTGCTATCTGCTGGGGCTTTCTCATCTCAGACACGGTTCTCAGCCTCTCGGGGCTGAGTTCCCGTCTGTCATGGGTCTGCACCTCAGCCCAACCCCTGGCTACACCGCACCTGGCTTTGCCCATTCTCTCTCCCCTCCCTCCGTGGGTCTATTTCTCTTGTCTCCATCTCCCTCTTTCCCTTCTCTCTGTTGGGTGTGACATTTGCTATTCTTATCCCCCAGCCCCCATTCTCCCACATCTCTGCATCACTTTGAAGCCTCAGCTTCTCTCTCAAACTTCTCCCAAGATACCTCTCTCCCTGCCAATTCTCTGCCCACCTCCTCACTCCCAGATCCCTCATCCCTCCCTGTTACACGGATATTTGTCAGACTGGATCAGACTCAAGGTCCATCCAGTCCAGTATCCTGGTTCGGGCAATGGCTGGTACCAGCTGCTTCTGAAGAAGGTATAAAACCCCACTGCCTAATGCTCTCCCTCCCTCATGGCTCTCCTCCTGCATGACTTGCCCCATCTCCCACTGGGGAATGATCTCTTGTTGCTCACACAGATAGCAGACTCCTTTCCAGCTTTTCAGCAGCCCCTTCCTCTGCTCCCTGCTGGCTGCCTCTCTCCACTGCATGCATCAGGCTCCCCAGCTCCAGCTGAGGGCAGCTCTAGAGAAAGCTACTGGGGGTTAGAGCTGGGAGCCAATTGCCCGCAACCATGATATTCAGCCTGCAAGAGCTAGGCTGCTGAGAAGCTGCCTGCCCCATGGTCCCAAGGCACTGGCTGGAACAGCAGGACGAGGATGGGTTTTCAAAACCCAGAACTGTCCCAGCCAAACCAGACTGTTAGCGGCTGTGCTGCAAGCTTCCTTTCCCTGCCCCATGTACCCAAGGGATCTATGGGGGAGAGGACAGGGGAGCATCCCTTCAGCCATCGCTGTCCCTGATTAGCCCCCTCAGAGACTGGAGGAGGAGGTGGGTGTAACCACTGGAGACATTGAAGACTGTATTTGGCTTTGGGCCACAAGTGAAACGAGTGCAGTGGCCTCAGCTGGGGTTATTTGTGTAGCATGGAATCACTGCAGGGTAAGGTTGGCAGATTCTTAGGGGAGCCCGGAGTGGAACAGCATGGGGACCCTGCAGGTCAGGAGTGAGGTGCATCTGCAGAGGTATGTGGGGCGAGCCTGGGACTGGAGCAGCATGGGAAGGCCAAGTGAATTGGCAGCACTGGAATGGGGGACGGATATGCAGGCCATCTGTAGGTGCTTTGGCAGAGCTGTGGGGAAGGGCAGGGCTGCTGCCCTGTGCTGAACCTGTTCTGGGGCTAACCCAAGGGAGCCAGTCTCCAGCCCCGTTACAAGGGCAAACCCTCTAGGAACATGGGACACTGACTGTTCTCTGCTCTGATTGGATGGAAGCTGTGGTCATGAACTGGCAGGCAGTGCGTGGGAACGCGGGCGTCATCAAGATTCAGATATGCAGCTGACAGCACCACTGTTCCTTAAAAGAAAAAACCCTTTCCACTTACTGTACCAGCTCATGTGCTGAAGCATGAAATGCCGTTAATACGGGAGTGATTAGCTCTTGGCAATGGCAGATGGATTTGAGAATGACAGTTGCTGTGCTCCCTCCGAGAGGGAGCAGAGTTTTCCTCTTCTACGAACCATTCCTTTAAGGGGCGAAGTCCTGGAAAATAGCACTGACCTGTACAACTCGGAAACTGTTTGCCCGTTGGGTCCCATGGTCAGTGCTCGCTGTGTAAGGACCCACATTGAACTGGTCTGTAAAATCTCAGGATTTTCTTCTTTTCACCTGAACGGGAATTTCAATTAAGACTCAATCAAGTAACAACTAAGTTAAAAAGCACACTTTGTGTGTGTCCCAAACATAAACTGCTCTGTTGGTGTAGGACTGATAGGAAGGGTGGAGCTGCTTATTGGTAATTGCAATTATTAATTGCTAGAACAATTGATCTGAGAGATGCGCCCACTGGTGGAAAGCAGGTGTTTAGTACTACAGCCAGCTTTGCTGTAGACCCCCCTGTGCCAAACCTCACCCCTCCAGCAAGCTCATCTGAGCCAGTGGCTTATACCGTTTAGAAAGACACTGCAAATTGCAGTCAGGCCCTTGGAGTACATTTCCCCCTCCTACCCCTGCCCCCATTTAACCCCTCCCCAGGCCCCATCATCAACTGCACATCATGCAAGACGAATTAAGTTCCATCACAGAGCCAGTCATGAAATGCCAGCCCCTGAAACTGTGTCACTGGAATGAAAATGAAGAGCAAACATTGTGTGGGAGCCTGTTTTCCCAAGGGGGGAGACTTTGTGCTACAGCCTCAAGCTGGAAGAGAGGAGCTGTACAGAGCAATCCTGCATCGGGACAGGAACAGGGAGCGAGGTTCTCTCCATCCCTTGCCTCTGAGGCCACAGACAGTCTGCTACAACACCGCTGTCAGCAGCCAGAGATGCCAACTGAATCATGTACAATGTCTGTGTTCGTGTGAAATTTGTGGCAGAAGGTGTGACCGTGCCCCTTGGGGCCTGAGATGATTATTTAGGGCTCCTGGTCTGGGAGGCATTTGCTTGCCAGGAAATCCCAGAGCAAAC
The DNA here is from genome assembly GCF_965140295.1 of Lepidochelys olivacea. Taxonomy (NCBI): domain Eukaryota; kingdom Metazoa; phylum Chordata; order Testudines; family Cheloniidae; genus Lepidochelys; species Lepidochelys olivacea. Next base: position 22,700,285 of record NC_140417.1, on the reverse strand, counting down.
AACTGCAGTGTGTGAAAGATTCATTTTCCAAGGCTGCTGTCTCTCCACGCTAAGTGTAGGCTGTCCTGCACAGACACACACACAGGAGGCCTGCCTAGAGAATCTTACAGCCCACAGCCTGCACTGAGCCAGCTGGGAGCTGTTAGGCTTCACACAGTGAGAGGGTGAGAAGAAAGCCTGAGATGTAGGGAGGGATGCAAGGGAAGGAATAGTAAAACTAACTCGTGTTCGGTCTGAAAGCAGGTCCTGTTGACTCCAGCACCTGGCTGCATCTCTGGGCCTTGTATAGCACTTTCCATAAGATGGCTAAGCACTTTACAGAGGTAGGTTTGTAGTGCTCAGAGGTGGTTTACTGAATTTACACCTTGAACAGTGCTTGGTATTCTTATGTTCCAGCAGATGGCCTCTTCCTACTGACTAGCTACATGTACACATCTATAGAGATCTCTTTTGTACAGCGTTCTGGTCATAACTATGATTATCCCCACTTTACAGGCAGGAAAAATGAGGCAAAGGGCCAAGAAGTGAGTTGTCCAAGACCTTACAATGAGTCGATGGCACAGCCAGGAATAGAACCCAGGAGTCCTGATTCCCATCCCAGGCCCCTATGCAGAATGCACAGCTCTAAAGGGCCGTATAGAAGATGCACAGAGCCAAGGTATGAATTTTCCATGGGATTCAGAGGTCTCACTGCGCCCTGTAGGAAAGTATCTAGGACCAGCTGAGACTGTGAAGACATGAAAACAGTATCCGAGCTGTCTGCTTCTCAGTGGTGAGTATGTCTATGTTGAAGTTGAAACCAGGATGCATTTTTAATGATGCAGGCAGGGCTGGGTTTCTTTAAATAAGATTAAACAGTGAATACAGGCTCTGTAAACTGTGTAGTGCACCACAAATGCATTATTTACACCAGCTCCTGCCACGTCTATTTTAATTTTAAATGGGCTTCCCTGTATGCACCAAAGAAAGCAACAGAACTATTGTGTCTCTTCTGTCTCCCCTCATGTTGCATGCCATGAGGAAACAGATCTGACCTGTTAAAGGGTTTGGTGCAGCTCCATCCACTGGCTGAATTTTAGCAGGAGCAGCCAGATAATCTGATATGATGAATGACACTTGGAATTGGAAACTGAGTCAGCAGATGAGAGGGTACTGGAAATAACTATCCTGGTGACTTCTCCTCATACAAAATAAATTATAGAAACAAGAATTCGAACTGTGCAGTGGTTAGAACAGGCAACTTACAGTCAGGAGACCTGTATTCTATTCCTGACTCTGTGTCATGTGGCGAGTCATGTGGCGAGTCACGTCATCACTCTGTGCCTCAGTTTCCCCATTTGTGAAATAGGAATAATGCTACTTAACCCTCTTCTCTGATGAAAGCTGCAAGGAAAGTGTAAAGCCTGATTATCATCCTAGGAGAGGACACAAAAGATGTCTTTTAACCTGATATTATATTTTTTCAATTCCAGATGGAAAGAGATTAGTATAAAACTAGCTGGAACTGAAAGTCTAAATCACAGCAATCACTCTCTCCCGTTTAAACCAGATGGGAGTGCAATCGATCCTGTGCAATACTCACATACAGAGCATCACCCCTACTGCTGCTGCCACTTGTTGGAGGAGCAGAAAGCCTTGTTTGGGTAGAAAATGCCACCTGGGGTCCCAATTGCCACCAAGAAACCTGATCTGCACTGCAAAGAATCTGTAACTGCACCTGGCTGTAGAGAGGAGATGGGGAGAGTGTGAGCTGAAAACACAGTGAATGTTGCACTGTGAAGAAGCTGGTGGTTGTGGTATGAAAGGAGGTGGGGACTTGGCCAAGGTGGCAGATGGCTCTCAGAGATATGGCACTCTTCTAATGAGCTGATTTGGCTGTGGAGAAGGAGTGAATGCTCTGCACAAATACGGTTCCCAATTCCAAGTGCTGTCCACCTTACTGGATTAACTGACAGTCCCTGCTAAAATGATCCACAGTGATGTGCATGTTAACATTCAAACAGCTGTTCTGAGGTTTCTTTCAGTCAACATTCAGTGAGTGGGCTTGCCTTATCCGTCTCTTAGAGCTATTGTTTCAGGCTGCCTGCAGACTCAGGCAGACAGCCCTGCATCATGCCACCTCTGCAACCAGAAAGGGCAAACACTTTATTTATTTGTCTATCTTTAATTAAAGCTGAAATGCTGCAGAAACTGCTGGGGCCACCCATGAAGTACTATATATCCCCAAGTACCAGCTCCAGCCAACCTACTTGTGTGTACAACGCTTCCCTTTAGAGGCTGGACTGTGCCAAAGCAGCTGTTTGCTTTGCTCTAGTGGCTTACTTAACACAGGGGCTGTTATAACTCACTGGGCAGAGGTCCTTGCTTTGGGGAGTTAAAGGCTGTGAGTTCTGTTGCTGATGTATCTTAGGCTGTTTGCCATGTGACAGGATTATCAGATGGAGTTAGACATTCTCACACAATTCTTTGTGGTGCCGAAGGGATCGGGGAGAAAGTCTGTCTCTTACCTTCAAACTTCCCCCAAGTAGAAGTCAGGCTTGCCTGCATTTGGTTTCACTCTGTGGTGAGAGGCCTGGATTTGGTTTAGCAGGTGATCTCAGCGTCACCTAGCAAGGAGCCCACAGATCCTGAGGAGTCACTCAGGCTGCAGTGTGGAAGCACCAGCAAGAGTCTGTGAGGGGGAACTGGGAGCCCAAAGATAATGACTGAGGGACACAGTGTTAGTCTCACCAGCACCATCAGAGTCTATAAGGTGCTGAGATGGCAGGTTGATGACTGGGAAAATAGACTTAGATGAAGAAATATCAATACACAAAGTCATTCCTCCCTAACAGCCCCCAGGTTGGCCTGTGTGAAATGGGCAGGAGGTCTCCAGGGAGCTGGCAGGTGTCTACATCACATTTACTGAGTAACAGCCCAAGGACTGAATGAACCATCTTCCCTCTCATCCCCTACTGGCTAGTCTAGAGGCGCTCTCTCCCCTAGAGTGGTGTCTGTAGGCCTATAGTCAAGGCATGTTGGTAAGGGACAATGGCGCAGTGCGTTGTATTTGTTCTGTGTAAATGGAGGACGTCAGCCTCTGAGACAGTGAAGTCTGGTGTCTTTTGTGAGTACAAAGGCAGCCTTACAAGAAGAGAGAGAGTGAGAACCGTGCAAACCTCCCATAAAAACCATCTTGCTCCTCCCTCTGTCATCACTCCCACATCTCAGATCTAGTGCTGATTGCCTTGCCTTGACACACATGTATTGAAACTTACACCCAGACTTCCAGTAACAATCTGGAGAATCTGTTAAGCATACCCCAGAGCAGGTGTCGGCAACCTTTCAGAAGTGGTGTGCCGAGTCTTCATTTATTCACTTTAATTTAAGGTTTCGCGTACCAGTAATACATTTTAACATTTTTTAGAAGGTCTCTCTCTGTAAGTCTATATAATATATAACTAAACTATTGTCGTATGTAAAGTAAACAAGGTTTTCAAAATGTTTAAGAAGCTTCATTTAAAATTAAATTAAAATGCTGATCTTATGCCACCAGCCCGTTCAGCGAGGCCAGCAGCGGGCTGAGCAGGGCCTGCGGCCGGGACCCCGGCTGGCAAGAGGCCAGCAGCCAGAACCCCAGATGGGCAGCGGGCTGAGCGGCTCAGCCCACTGCCACTCAGCCCGCTGCTGGTCTGGGGTTCCGTCCGCCGATTCCTGCCAGCCAGGGTCCCGCTGCCAGTCTGGGATCCTGGCCCTGCCCACATAGAGTGGGTACCTACCTTCTCCCTGGTTCTAGCCCATTCTCTTCCTCTCTCTCTGCACTGAATTGAGGGTGGGAGTGCACTGAGCACAGGGCTGGGGTGAAGGAGCAGCCTGGGGGTTGGGGTGTAGGGTCTGGCCAGGAGCTAGAATGAGGGAGGGGGCTCAGGGTTGGGGCAGGAGGTTTGGGTGTGGAGTGCTTATCAGGGCAGCTCCCATATGGTGTGAGGGGTGCAAGTGGGAATGTCAGGGGGGTGGGGGGTGCAGGAGCTCCCATTTGGTGCTCAGGGTGGGGGTGGGAATGTGGGGGGTGCAAGAGTCAGGACATGGAGTGTGAGGGGGCTGGGTATGTGTGGGGGGTGCAGGAGTCAGGGCAGGGGGCTGCAGGTGTGTGAGGAGGGTGCAGGAGTCAGGGCAGAGGGCTGGGGGCATGTGAGGGGGGTGCTGGAGTCAGGGCAGGAGGCTGGGGTGTGTGGGGGGTGTAGGGGTCAGGGCAGAGGGCTGGGGGTGTGGGCTGGGGTCCTGGGGGTGCTCCTAGCCCCCTGCCCAGAGCGGCTCACAGCAGGGGCCTGGAGGGGATATGCCCTGATTCCACCCCCCCCTTCCCCAAGGCCTCATCCCCACCTCTTCTCTGCCTCCTCCCTGGAGCAGCAAGGGCGCTGCGGCTCCGCTTCTCCCTCTCCTCGCAAGGGCCATCAGCGGATCGGCAGCAGGGAGGGAGAGGAGAAGGGGCAGGAACCCAGCATGCTGGGGGAAGAGGGAGCTTGCCTGCCCTGCAGCAGCAGCCGCCGGCAAGACCAAGCTTCTTCTGCCTCCGTGGGGGGCGGGGCGGAGAAGAGCAGGCTGGGGCAGGCAGGATTTTTAATGGCACGCTGCAGCCTGCCGGGGTCCTGGCCGCCGGCCCCACTCAGCCCGCTGCCGGCCTGGGTTCGGCAGCGGGCTGAGCGGGGCCAGCGGCTGGGACCTGGCAGGCAGCAGCGTGCCATTAAAAATCGGCTCGTGTGCCGTCTTTGGCATGCGTGCCATAGGTTGCCGACCCCTACCCCAGAGTAATCACAGCAAGTAAATAACCCAACCTGCCCTCTCACCCTTTATACAAACTCGCTTTGGGATGACAGAGACATTTGCCAAATATATGGAAATGCCCCCACCCCCCAAGTCTAAGAACAGGTTGATCCAAGTGCAACAGGACACATAAAGACAACCCCCCTTTTTTCTCTTCCTTCCCCTCCTCAAGATGACCTGGGTCCTTGAACTGTGCAATCCTCTCGTTTTATACCCCTGCGTGGAGAGAACACAAACCCCTCCAGATGCAATTAACAATACCGCAGACTGCTCAATGAGAGCTTTAACAGAAAAAAATTCCCCTTTCAAGGGACGTAAGCACAACAAGCAAATGGGGGAGATGATTCCATTAGCCCTGTACCCAGCAATACACTGCGCATGCTTGCCAATCTAGAGGGCAGCCCTCAAGGATACAGTGTAAGATCCCTGTTAGTAGATGGCAAATATCTTCCTCATGCGTCAGGCAGGGGAACACAGGGCTGCATGGTGATGGGACCCCAAAACATGGTGTGGTCCCTTTCATGGGTGCCTGTCTAGTGCATTTTGCTTTCTGGCCCTGCTAGCATTCGCAGCTGTGATACCCTGGAAAATGGCTCTATTCATTATCCATTTTAATTTCACTCTGTATCCCCAGAGCTCTACAGACATATTTTGTTATCCCGACTGTCAAGAAGCTTAAAGAGTTGCTGATGCCGACTGGAAATCTTTGACAAACGCTCTGTTTGGGCACCATTCCGCTTGCCCAGCCTGTCTGCTTTGTGCTTCCATTCCCTGGCTCTTTATTAGCAAAGACATCAGCGCAAGGTGGGGGAAATAGCAGGATTGGTGTTTCCAAGGGATTTGTCTGCTCCTGCTGCCTCTTGCTCAGCTGAGGATGGCAGAAAAGGGCATATCATCTCCACATCAGCTGGAACTAAGCTGCAGAGTTTGGATCGGGATGTACCCCAAACTCCAGGGCTGTTCAGATTCCTTTTCTGCTACCTGAGATCTCACACAGAAAGAGGCTCTGTTGGTTTTAGGATGTGGTATGTGGCCACGAGACCTGACCTGAGGCCACCATACCGATTTCACACCAAAGAGCCATAATTTAGATAATCATTTTTGGCCACTCATTATTAGCCTGGGCTGGATTCAAACCAATGAGCTGAAAGGCAATATCTCCCTCGGCCATAACCACTCTCCTGAGCCAGCCAACCCTCCTGGCTAATTTCTTTTAAACAAAATATTTGCAAGTCACCTTAAGGAACAATGATCCCTGAGTCATCCATCTAATAGAGAAAGATGGACCAGAACTACTGAGAACAGATGCCTTTAAATTGAATTTGGGTCAAAGTTTTCAGTGAGTTGTGCAGGTGTTGGCTACTCATTCTCAACATAATGAGAGTGTGAGAGAGGAAGCCCCTAACCTCTGTGGTTTTTGTTCCAGCCGAGAGCTGAGACATCTACTTCAAATCTTCCCTCCAGAGCCAACAGGAGCTCTGAAATGTCAACTACCTTCAATGTTCCTTTCATGCCAGCTGCCCTCACTGATAGTATGGATCTTAGGTGTCTTCTCAGTTAAAGGTGAATGGGAAAGCATTACAAAAATAAAATAAAATTAAAGAACAGACTAAGATCTTAGATCAGTGACAGAAGAGATGGGCAAGCTAGAAACCAGCTGGGCCAAGTGTTCTGGCCTAACTGAGGGCTGCTGAATATAATGGGATCCCACTGTGCAGGGAGGGTATGCCTGGAAGTGAGGAGCCTAAGCAAAGGCCTGGATCTCCTGTGGCACAGAGCTGTGACCTCTTTCTGTCTTGGGACTTGGGACAGCTGTGTGGGCATGGCTGCTGGATCTGCATTTACAGAAGCTGCACCCTCCATGGTGCGTTTTGTGCATGTCACAACAGCCACAAAGGCTCCTGCTGTCCTGATGCTGTGGTTGTGGTTGGCGGGACTCTGGGTGAAAGATTGCTTCTGCTCCAACCCAAACTCATCAGCATTCCCCTGCCTGCTCCCAGGCTGCCCACTTCCTGCTCTGTGGCCTGGACATCCATGTTACTTGTTTTATTCTTCAGCGTCTATACCTGCCCCATAGAATTCTGGTGATATCAGAGAGGAAGTGGCTGGAGCATGAGACTGGGAGACAGGACTCCTGGGTTCTTTTCCCAGCTCAGCCACTGACCGTAATTTCTCTCATCCCCTTTATGACAATCCAGATCCCCTTAGTTTGAGCAGAAATGAGGACATCCGTCACCTCAACCTCCTCCCCATGAACCACTGGATCAGGGGAAAATGGCCCTGATCCTGCAGTCCTTACACAAGTAGCATCACTACCGATGTCCATGGGAGTATTGCCCAAGACCGTGTGATCCTGCCTAGTGCATGAAGCACTTACCAGGGCGAGGGATAATTCCTCCCATTACCCTTGTGCCTGCAAGACAAGGTAGTAGCCAGAGAAGAGGAGGCCAAGGTGCCTCTGTAAGTATCCTGAGACAAAGTCAAAGAGAGAGAAGGTTCTTAAAGGGATGGTGGGGGATCTCTTGAATATTTTCTTCCTTCTTCCTCACATGGTTAAGAGGTTTTGCTGTCTCAGAAACTCCCTCGAGAGACAAAAGTAGCAGCCTCTTTGGCTGTGAATACCTGACAAGGTTTTAATGTGAAAAGAATTCACTAAATTTAGCCTCTGGGAAAAAAAAAAGAGGGGGGAAAAAAAAGGAAAGCTGTTCATTTCAATCCACGGGAGAGGAACCCAAACTCCAATCACTTTGCTTTAGTCAGAGCTAGTTTGTTCATTCTTTTCCTCTCTGTCTCAAAAGCTTTTAAGCCTCCGCACCGTGCTCTATACACAAATAAGGGATGTGACAAATACAGGAGGAGAAACTGTCACTTGAAAGGGAATGCATCCAATCAAGGCTCCGCAAAGCTGCCACAATAAGGCAGATATTGTATTCTGTCTTTTCAGGCTGACGGGATTGAAAACGCAACCAACCCTGTCTAGATTGGAATGAACATGCCAAATGGAGTTGCCAGCAATTCTGTGTTGCTGTTGGGTAGCTTTCGAGCAGGACCAGCCTTTGGCACCGTAAGGGACCCCTGGGGACCTACACAGTTGATTCAATGATCTACTTGCTGCTAGATCTTGGTCTGCCGGAGAGGAAAGCAGTTCAAGGCCCTGTTTTCCTCTCCATTCTGGCTACTTGAGGCCCTACCAGTTGTAAGTTCAGCTCTGGCTTCCAGGACCCCCTATTTTCCTCTCTTATTCCCCTGCATGGTACCAACCTGCTTTTCCTGCTGATGTAGGCAGCATGTAGCTCCGTCCTGATCCCATCAAACCACTCGTAACTCAGCGAGAGGGAGCATGAATCCAGAACAGCATGGGGTGCTCTCCTAGGAGGCCTTCACGTAGGTTAGCTGGACCCATTAGCAGCAGTTGTTAAATTGGTAATTCTAGGATAGCTAAAGATATGGGGTGGGAATTTATCAGTCTGTTTCAGTCGTATTGTTAATATAAAGGCCTGTAGGTGGGGGAGATCCCTACAATTCATATCCCAAGAAGTGTGAAGAAGGGGCCATCTGTAGTCCAATGATCTGAACGCTGGTCTGGGAGTCTGATTCCCAATTCCCTGCGTGGCATGACACTTCCCCGTTCTGTGCCTCAGTTTCCCCAGCTGTAAAATGAAGTATCCATACTTTATTCCCCTGATCCCCTGGTAAAGCACTTTGAAACCCTCAAGAGAAAACATGCTGTGGGTGCAAACCCTCATTACGAAGAAGGGTATTTGTATTGGTGCACATCCGGTTAGCTCTTGGTGCAGGCCCCTGGACACGCTCAGCTACAGACAGAAACACACATACCTGCGCCCCCTGACGCTAGAGCTGTAGGAAAGAGTTGGGCTTTGCACTGAGCCCCAAGCGGCAAAAGACTCAACCTCTGTAAGAGCAGCAAGGGAAACAAATTCCAGAGCGGGTTCTCCCTTTCAAAAACATCTTGCCTCAGCCATAGGCTTATCACCTGGTATTTGATCAGCCTGGCAGGTTTTTTAATGGATTTGCCAGTTGCCAGAAAAATAATTTAATCTGCTGGGTTTTTTTTTTTACATGGGTCTAAAGATTTGCATTATTATCACAATACACTGGGATAGCTAATGTTAAAAGTTTCTGTGTCCAGCTGAAGATGCTGCAGTGTTCCCCCTTCCGCAGTTCAAGTGATAACAGATCAAAACGGTTGAAAATACAGCAGCTGTCTGCCCACCAACACGCAAGGGTACTGCATGGGTGTCAGAGAGGGGTTGAGTCACCCAAGAGTGAGGTGACCAATCTCACCAATCTTATCTATATGTGTTATCTCTCTAGATACTATAAGCGGCTGTTGAAAGGGGAGGTGTTGCAGAGTTGCCTTATGGTTGGGGGTTGTGGTTGTGGTGGGCTTGTCTTGTGGCTGGGGGTTGGGGCTGGGTGTTTTTTGCATTTCAAAGGTGGTAACCCTACTCAGCCATGCAGATGCTCAGATGCAGGGCCAGTGAACAGCCCAGCTAATCTTACCAGGCAGAGCGGTGTCCCTTAGGGAGCTGTGACTCATGCAGATCGGGAATTTCCTTCACCCCTCTTTGGTTCTGGCTCTTGCAAAGCAGAATCATTCAAGAACCAAGTGGGCTAAGCAATGGCAGAGGTGTCATTTGGAATAGAGCTTTGCGTTGTTAGTGCTGACCTGTGCATAGATGAAGGCCCAATCCTGCTATTGGATCTGTGTGGATGATGCCCCCCTGAACTGGCCTCCAGCAGCTCCAAGAGCAGGGAGGAAGAGACTTCCTTCCTTCTCGGTCCCCCCCGGGCCTGATTCTCTATGACCTTGCCATGTTGTAGTCATTTGCGCCTTTCCCCTAGCACATTACATCCTGTGCAACACCAAACATAGGGTCTGTTAAGGCAAACTTGCCTGAGGCTCCAGCCCAACCCAGTTAAAGAGAAACCCTCAGGTTTATGTCTCGAACATAGCTGATCACAAAATCCTTGCACTATCTTTTGAAGTGCACTCCTGACTTGAAATACCTCATGGTTGTTAAAAGGGATCACAATCCAATTGAGAAATGTCATAGAAAAAAACCCACAGTCGCCATTTTTGTGGGATTTACAAAAATGTGCAGGAGCCCCCTGCTGGTTGGGTGGTGTGCGGTAGCTGATGTCCCAGGCAATCCTGGTGTGCAGAGAAAGAAAGGAACAAACAGAGGTGCAGTGATTTCACTGGGGGTGGAGGGAAGTACAGGGTGAGGGGTGATGATTCTCAGGGTATCTAAGACTGACATTCATCTTGTTCTCCCCTACCTCCAGAGACAGGGATTCTTTCCTGTGATAGGTGGGTGTCAGCTCCCTGGCACCACCAGCCTTTCAGCCACTCTTTTCTGGCCCTGACTTCGCCTTGCAGGTTAACAATAGGTCCCCTGTCCTCAAGCCTCCTTTGAATTGTTCCCCTGTGATATCCAGCCCCTCACACTGGCTACTCACAGAAATTCCAGATCCTCTGCACCCAACAGTGCAGTGTAGCCCCGTTTACCATTTTACCTTAAGCCACCACTCCTGTAAACCACACAGCACTCGTGAGCACTTATAATAAAACAAAAGTAGATTTATTTAAGAGAGACTAAAAATTTAACTAGATGTGAGAGGAAGTGGTGGAAACAGCTGGTTACAGCTCAAAACAGATTCATAAAACACGAACCTGGGTCCACACTTACCAACAATTAGCTTTCCTATATACTAAGGTAGGATCTCTCCCAAGTTCAGCCTATTGCAGAGCTGACTGATTGCACAAGAATCAGGAGCCACATGTTCATGAAAGCCCCTTGCTCCCTAAGGGGTTTCCTCAGTGAATGGATACAGAGTGCCTTCCCCTACACCCTGATTCATAGCCAGGGCCATCTCCTGCCTGCTATAATGTTCCTTTTCACCACCAGGTATTTCAATTATTTGTAATTGTCTCTGATAGTTTTCCATTGAGTGGGGTGTGGTGAGGGTAGACAGTAGAACCTTGCATTATGTCCCCAGCTCAGTAAGGGGAGTGACAACGAGACACAGGACTTCTGGTGACTAATTTCTACTCCAAGTCCATAAAGCATACTTTCATTATAAATACATTTATTCCATAAATTTTACCCAAACATACATCTCACAATGACTGTGAGTCTTGGCCAGTTATGAGCTTCTTGCAGATTCCTTACATTTTACTCTTTGTGGATAAATATCCTGCAAGACATGTGTTTGGTGTAGTGAGTTGGATCTGAGGTAAGAGGTGTTTGGAAAGAACAGGGTCCCCTTTGCCACGGGAGGACATGGCTCAGTGTGGAAGTGATGTTGCTCTCTTGGGCCTTGTCTACACTGGTGCTTTACAGCACTGCAACTTTCTCACTCAAGGGTGTGAAACAACACCCCCCTGAGCGCTGCCAGTAAAACGCCAGTGTAGACAGTGCCCCAGCGCTGGTAGCTATTCCCCTCATGAAGGTGGGTTTTTTTATAGCGCTGGGAGAGCTCTTTCCCAGCGCTATGCCGTGAATACACAGCCATGTAGCAAAACTTTAACGTTGCTACTGAAGACGTGCCCTTGGATGAGAAGAGAATGTCACAAGGAGCAGAGAGTAAAGGGGAAAAATGGAAGTGGTAAAAGTGGCTGGCACGAAGTGCGTTTTCAAAAGACAAATAATCAACTCACATCGTCACTTATTCTTGTTTATGGCTTTTATTATTTGTCCTCTTTATAATTTTGTTTTTAAGTGAAGTGAATTCAGTGCCAGTGAAAGATATTGAACTGACAGCTCTGGAGCACAAAGTCCTCAGTCTAGCTGCAGAATGGCCACAGCATGGGCAGAGGAGGGGCCAGCTTCCTGCGTGGCCCCCTGCCGATGTCACTCCCCCCTGGCCACTCCCCAGCAGGGGGGAGAGGAAATCCAGTCTGCATGGGCCCCTTGGCAGACATTGCCCACTACTGTCAATTGGGATGTATGGCCATCTGTCCACTGGGAACTGGACGAAGGGCTAGCTTTTGGAACCAGCACTCAGTCCACATGGCTGTGCTATGCATTGGGGGCCTGTATAGGTCCTAGGACCCAAACTCATTTCATATTGTAGGCCACTAAGCCACCTTCAGATGGGCTACCATGTCTGCCACATAGTATGTACAGGGTGGTGGTAGAGTCAGACCCTCTGGGGTGTTGTCCCCATGGTGCCCGCTCTGTGGGTTGAGGGTGGAGGTCAGAAGCAGAGGGCTGGAGGGGACCCACATTGTCCCTCCCTCCTACCCCATGGCCCCTGGCAAAACCAGCAGAGAGTTAATGTATCCAGGTAGCACATTAACTCCTGTGCAGGCTCCTTCATCCTAAGGAAGTACCCACGGCCCTTCATCCCAGGAGCAGAAAAGGGAGAACTGCGGCTCATCCTGTATGTAAATATGTATAGGGGTGAGTCTCACCCTCTTATGACATGATCCTAGGGGAAGTGCAGGGGGAGAGCCTTGCAGAATTTTCTATCCCCTAAGCTCCATCAGTTAATAGCCTGATCTGTGTCTGGGAAGGGTTGATCTGGTCCTGGGATACCACAAACCTGGCTCTGAATGGCCCCCTAGAGGTGAATGCCCCCCTCACCTCCCCCCCAGCCCCAGCCCCAGCCCCAGCCCTCCTCCCTCTTGTCTAGGGTTTGCAGTGCTTTCCTAGGAGGTAGGGATATTCCCTCATTTTCTACCTGCATCTTGAGTGGCTGTTTTTCTTTAACAACCATGTCAGTATCTCTAGACAATGCTTCCTGTGCCAATGCAACCTTGAGCAGCCGGGGCATCAGTGCTCTTGCCATGGTACTGGGGAGAATGCTGAAGTGTGATCCTTTCGATAAGGCCTTTAAAATCCAGAGCCTCTCTGCTGTGCGTACAGGGGCTTGTCTTGGGGTCCTTGATCAACATTTTGCCTGCCTTCTGTTGCCGTGCTACTCAGCTGTTGTATTGTACATATGTGGGTTATGCAACATTGGGGGATCCTTCAGGATGAAAAACAATAAAGGGACAGAGCGTTAAATGATTAGAGCATGGGGCACAGAGTCAGGATTTTTGGGGTTCTAGTTTGGCTTTGCTATTTACTTGGTGCTAATGTATGGCAAGTCAGAACGACCTTGGCAAAATTAGCATGACCTTGGGCAAGCTACTTAATTTCTTGGTGCCAGCCGTTACCCTAACTGTAAAGTAGGGATGATACGCTGGACTCCCAGAGGTGGTTAATAGCTTGTAAAGTGCTTTGAGCCCTTCCTCTGAAAAGTAGTATCAAAATGCAAAATATTATTATTGTGATGCAGTTGTTTATTTTCCTTTAACTAGGCTTGGGAAGCACAAATTAAACAACCAGACTGTTGTTGCTGGGTCATTACTTGCTAAATAAAGTGATTTGTATCCATAGCAGTGAAACTCAGGCATTATATGTTTATCTGATTTTAAGGTACATGTGTTCAAACTGTTCACAGCTCAAGGAGGCAGTGTAGTCTAGTGATGGGACCAATGGACAGAGAGTTGTCTCCTGAGCCTTGTTCCTGGCTCTGAGAGGAAGTGCCATCTAGTGGTGGACACAGGGTCAAGTTTCCTGGGCTCTGTTTCTGGATCTGGGAGGGTATGTGAGGATCTGTTTCTGGATCTGGGAGGGTCCAGTAGCCGGACCAGGGCTTTAGGAACCAGGATTCCTGAGGTCTGGTTTCAGCTCTGCCCTTAGTCACCCTGGGTCCTTGGCCTCTCAGGGTGTGCCTCAGTTTCCATGTTTTTAAAACTGGGGTGATGCTACAATGGGCAGCAGAATTCGGTCTTATACACAACTGCATTTGGTCCAACCCCTCAGACAGAGACAAACACCTACAAGATCTCTATCAAGCATTCTTACAACTACAATACCCACCTGCTGAAGTGAAACAGATTGACAGAGCCAGAAGAGTACCCAGAAGTCACATACTACAGGACAGGCCCAACAAAGAAAGTAATAGAACGCCACTAGCCATCACCTTCAGCCCCCAAATAAAACCTCTCCAGCGCATCATCAAGGATCTACAACCTATCCTGAAAGACGATCCCTCACTCTCACAGGCCAGTCCTCGCTTACAGACAGCTCCCCAACCTGAAGCAAATACTCACCAGCAACCACACAACAAAAACACTAACCCAGAAACCTATCCTTGCAACAAAGCCCATTGCCAACTCTGTCCACATATCTATTCAAGGGACACCATCATAGGACCTAATCACATCAGCCACACTATCAGAGGCTCGTTTACCTGGACCTCTACCAATGTGATATGTGCCAGCAATGCCCCTCTGCCATGTACATTGGCCAAACCGGACAGTCTCTATGCAAAAGAATAAGTGGACACAAATCAGACATTATTTAACATTATTTAACATTCAGTTTTAATTATAACATTCAAAAACCAGTCGGAGAACACTTCAACCTCCCTGGACACTCAATGACAGACCTAAAAGTTGCAATTATTCAACAAAAAAACAAAAACAGACTCCAACGAGAAACAGCAGAACTGGAATTAATCTGCAAACTAGACACCCTTAAATTAGGCTTGAATAAAGACTGGGAGTGGATGAGTCATTACAGTAACTTAAAACTATTTCCCCATCCTAATTTCCCCCTACTGTTACTCACACCTTCTTGTCAACTGTTTGAAATGGGCCATCCTGATTATCACTACAAAAGTTTTTTTTCTCCTGCTGATAATAGTCCACATTAATCGATTGGTCTTGGTAGAGTCGGTATGGCAACCTCCATTTTTTCATGTTCTCTGTATCTATCTATCTATCTTCCTTCCTTCTGTATTTTCCACTGCATGCATCTAATAAAGTGGGCTTTAGCCCACAAAAGTTTATGCTCAAATAAATTTGTTAGTCTCTAAGGTGCCACAAGTACTCCTCATTCTTTCTGGTCGTTAGAGAGTTGTTGCCATCTGTGGCTGGAGGGTGCTGTAAACTTGCACAGCAGTATTGGGCTTGGCTGCCAGCCCACTGCTAGTTTATTTGCCCCCTCAGTCACCTGCCTGCCCTCCTGGGGAGCTGAGAAGAAGGGGGAGGGCTAGCTCAGTGGTTTGAGCATTAGCCTGCTAAACCCAGGGTTGTGAGTTCAATCCTTGGGGGAGTTATTTAGGGACCTGGGGCAAAAACTGGGGATTGGTCCTGCTTTGAGCAGGGGGTTGGACTAGATGACCTCCTGAGGTCCCTTCCAACCCTGATATTCTATGACCTGCGTTTGTGGTTCTTCCATCGCTTGTGGACCCTCCTGGCACTTACAAAAGCATTGCCGCTTTTAGGGCAGCCCCTCTGCCCTTGCCCTTTTAACGGGGTGCCCGCCCCTTTCGGCTCCCCTGCTCCTCCTCCTCTCTCGGTGCGCCAGTCTGCGCAGGCCAGGGCGCCCTCTAGAGGGGAGAGCTGGGGGAGCAGCCAGTAGCTGCCCGTTTGAACGTGTGACTGAGTCGCTCTCCCTGGGAAGTCAGATCGAGGCTGGAGTTCCATTGGAACCCTGCGCTGCATTCCATTCCAATTCCATTCATGCTGGTCGGCGGCGGAGCGAGCGAGGCGCGGAGCGGAGCCGAGCCCCGGCTTGCCGGGAGGGGGGAGGGCTCGTTGGTTGGTGGGGAATGTGATTATGGCTGGCACATCTGAAGCAAGCTCCAGTCCAGGCGGTAAGTAACCAGAATCCAACTTTCCTCCTTCAGCTCCCAGGAATCGGATGCGTGGGGTTTGTCCCCCCCCACCCCTTTCTAAAAAAACCGAGGCGGTGACTGTGCAGCGAGAGGCGGGGGGAAAGGTGGCTGTACAGGAGGGTGAGGGGATTGCAATGCCTTTCTCCTTGTTTCCCAGCCTGGCTCTGGAGCAGTTGTGCCCCATCTGAGAGAGAGACACACACCGAGAGAGAGACGGAAATGTTCTGCGTTTCTCAGCTCGCGGCAAGCCTGTGCTGTGCTGGGGTAGGATTGCAGTCCCGTCCCCCCCCCCCCCGGGGGGGAGATCCTTCTTTCTTTTCGCATGCACACAGGGGAAGGGGAGTTCTCTGGATGCTTTTGCTGGGTGGGCTCGCTGCTGTGATTGTGTGCGTGCCGTTGTGTTCCGCCGGTGCTGGAAGAATGTAAACTAGAGAGACAAGAAAACGTTTGGGGGTGTGGGGAGCAGAGGGCAATCGCCCAGCCAAGAAGAATCTGAGGGGGTGGGTGGATTGCACAGGGGAAATCTGCTTCAAAATGAGTCTGAATGGCTTCCCTTGAAATGTGGCTGGGCTGGAGCGGAAAGAGTTTAAAATAAACGTGCAGGGGGCTTGCTATTAAAAGTGTGGAGGACGAGGAAATCTGTTGCCTTCGCAATGGACTAAAGGGTGTGTGCGCGCGTGTAGTGGGTGTGGGGGGGATGAAATGGAAAGGACTGAAATTGATCAGCATGTGGTTGTAAATGCTTATTTTTGGAATAGATTGTGGGGCGGGGGGGAGGAAATATCTTAACGCTTAAAATGCTCTCTCTGGGTAAAACGTGCTACTGCTGTTTCCCTGCCTGAGGAGGGCTGCGAGGGAGAGACCCACCCCCAGTCACAACATGCAGCGGTAACGTGGAAGGTACGGAAGAGCTAGCACAAGGGGGAATGCAGCAGGGCTGTGGAAGGAGGGGGATCCTGGAACAGGCAGGATGGATTGTCTGTGTGCATGGCAGGGAGGGAGCCAGGAGGGAAAGCCATGCCCGATCTCTCTGCGTTTACGTTTGCCTGGTATTGTATTTTATTTCTAAAAGACGCTTTCTCCTCCCTGTTTAAGTCCTAGGGAGGGAAGCGAGATGGGGCGTTCAGTGAAGGCTGTGAAAGCGGCACTGCATCTTCTCCTCCCCAGCCCCTGCTTTCTGGGGACTTCTTGTAGAGAAGAGCTGGGTCTGGGCTTGAGGTGGGAAGCAATCCTGCCCGGATTTGGAGGCTGCGAAGCTGGGAAATAGCTTTGCATTGCAATCGTGACTAACTCCGAGTCATCCTTGGAACGGATCCGGCAATGAAGATAGGGCTTTAGATTGTATTTATTTCCTTCAGCCTCCCCCCCCCCCTCCGGTCCCTGGGTTTAAAGGGAAAAGTTTACTCTGATTGTTCACTGATATTTTTGGTGGGGGATGGGGGTCGTTCTTTTTTCCAGTGTATAATTTATTAAGGGGTATATCAGGTCTAACTCTTGCTAGTGTTGTACTCGGTTTCCTAGGGACATGTCTAATTGTGGGTGTCCGGGGAGGGAGGGAGGGAGGGAAGAGCTAGCATTCCCCAAGCCCTGATTGATTGCTCGCTCATCTGAGCCCCTGGGGCTCTTTTTTCTTTGGGTGTCTGGGGTTGAGGAACTTTGCCTGGAGTGTATGGTTCATCTTTTATTAGGGGAAGCCCAGCGTACATGGGGGCTGGCGCTGCTCCTGCTTTGGGCTCCTGGAGGAGATGCCTTCAGGGCCTTAGCTGGTCAGAGTGAGGACAGAGAGGCATTCCTTCCCTGCGTGGGTGATTCACCAGATCTTCCCAGGCAGTAGTGGGTATAGCCAGGCAGGGGATTGTGTGGGCTGTGGGGGTACAAAGGCTCCCTGGGTGCATCCCAGGGTGCCTGGGTCTCAGTTGCTATTGCCCTACTGAGAGGATTTTCATTCCCATGCTGGATTTCATCTTTCCAAGATGAAGCAGCTGTTTTTTGTGCTTGTAAATTTCCTCTACTGCCTGCATTAACCCAGCTGCGCTAGTGAAACTGACCAAACAGCTCAGTCTAGAGACCGCTCCTTGGCTTATTCTTTGCATCCATTGGAATGGGCAGTAGGGGTGAGTCTACATGCAGAGAAATGTGCAGAGCATTATAGCCTCCTCACCTCTCTATGTCTCAGTTTCCCCATCTTTAAAATTAGGAGGATGACCGGATCACACAGGAGTGTTGTGAGGATTAATTCAGGTTTGCAGTGCGTTGAAAAAGGTAAAGCGCCATATATGGGTGAAGCATTTATTATACTGTAGTTTGTGAAAGGCTGCTGTGTATCTGTGATTATAGCCATACCTAGTTCCACAGGGTGGATTTATATACTTGTATACGTGTATCACAGTGTGTGTGAAGCCTTCTAATATCAATGTGGAAGGTGGTGAAAAGAGCTATTTGCCTGTCCGTTTATTTTCCCTGACCACTTACATATAGCACTGGTTTCAGAGTAGCAGCTCTGTTAGTCTGTATTTGCAAAAGAGAAAAGGAGGACTTGTGGCACCTTAGACACTAACAAATTTATTTGAGCATAAGCTTTCGTGAGCTACAGCTCAAGGAGTGGACACACGCACACAGCTCCAGTGTGCTTGTGGGGAGGGATCTGCAAATATTCAGTGGCATGCTCTGTGGAATACTTAAATCCCTATTTTTCGAGGTGTTTTTGGTCTCACTCCTCACAGCAGTCAGATTCTTTCTTCTCTCCCCAGCAAAGCATATGTGTTTGTGCTGAGGAAGGTGGGTTGAGGAGAGCCAGTATGTAAGCAGAACTTGACATGAAGGTCAGTGGTTAAAGATGAGATGGGTTGGGAGGGAAAAGACAGGCATTAGCCTTACTTGTTAACTCCCTTCTCCCTCATGCTTCAGGGAGAGAAAAATAGGAGTAAACATGCTAATAAAAATTCATGATCATCCTCTTATGTCAGGACCTCTGAGGGGAGAAAAGTTGTGAAGATGAGCTGCATTTAGGAGGCACTTTTTGTCTTGCTTCAGATAAAATCAGTTTACAGGGCGTATTCTATATAAGAGTGTGTTGTTGGCCTTTTACAGGAATGAAAATTATTCATCTCTTCTGCAAGGGGGCACATAAAAGGGACAAGAAAAGGCTGTTGACTACATCAGAGGTTATCCATTTGAAAACACCATTTTCCTCCGAACAGCGTCTAATTGCTTCCTGAACAATCTCAAGGTCTTCTTTATATATTCAGTGGGTAAAATGAGTGACTCGGTGTATCTCTCTCAAGATACCAGTGACTGAATGTGCCGAGTAAGGAAGCCAAGGAAAATCTGCAGGGTAGAAATTTCCTAGATGATGTGGAGATAATTTCTTAAGTGGTTACAAAGAGAGAAGGTTTTGCCTCTGAGTATTTGCATAGTTCAGCTCTTCTGATATAAGTAAATTACAGTGTTAAGAGAAGCGAGACAGTTTCAAGGTTGCGTGGGTGGAAAGGAAGTTTGGGTCCAGAATAGGTGATCGTCTAGCATACAGATACACCACAAGGAAGAGGAGCTGGGAATCCAGTGCACCCCATTCCAGATCTATGCATTACTTGAATGCACCCAGTCTCGTCTGTTATGCAGGGAAGTTAAACAGATCTGTCTCTTTGGATTAAGATCCCAGTGGAGATGAATAATGTGTAGTCCCTCTCCAATGGATTTGTAAAGAAACAGCAGCCAGGGGGATGGTTTTGTCTTTCACAGTTTGATCGCTAGGCTTTCTGTTCTGTAGATCACATTCTAAAGATTATATTTATTGTATTTTTGTTAGTGCAGTAAGATATCAATACCTGAAAGAGCTCATTCTTAAACATACATAGTGAGGGATGGGAATGGAAGAAAGCCTAAAGTTTTACCTGCTTAGCCCCCTTTCCTGAGGTGTAAGATTTGGGGTAGAACCTGGGAATCAACCTCCATGGACACTTGCATTGCGATTCTGGATGTGAATTTTTTTTTTGCTTCTGTCCAGAAACACTTTTCCTGTTAAAGGCAGAGAGAACACTGAAATAGATAAACGAGCCCCTCCTAACTAAAGCTGTGATGGGATTGAGGGACACGCATCAGTGTTTATGGATGCTGTTATTTAGTGGGAGACTTACACTGCTGAAATCCGAGGGGGCAGTAAAAGCTTATGCCTTGCCTGTGCAGGCATACCTCTCATCCTCTCCCCCATTCGGATATGAGAAGACACAACCAGCCAGCCGTTCCTCTCCGAAACCGAGAACAGAAATAAATCCTTTGGTCCAGATTGTGCACTGGTATATGGGGTGTAAATCCAGTGCAAGCCTGTGTATTTCAGGGGAGTTACTCTCCATTTGAACCCAGTAGAACCGTCTGGCCGTCAGTTCAAAGCTAATGACGGACTCGTGTTTGTGTTTACTCTGTGGGCCCAGGCTGGCTTCAGGTCTTTGTTGCTGTTTGACTGACTTCTTACTTTTGCAATGGCCAGAGCCCTGGGTGCTGGCGTGCGCGCGCGTGTGTGTAAACTAGAATTCTCAGCACCTGGGACAAGCCGAGGGAAATGTGGCTTCTCCCTCCCTGGGGATCTCCGTGGATGCGGGGACAGCTTTAGTTTATAGTTTGGGTTCCTGTGGTAGCTCATGCCCCAGCTGGCCTTAAATGCCCCTGACCTCCCCAGGGCTCTCTACTTCCCTGGTTTTTCTGGCCCCCTGAAGCCCAGCAGGTGCGGATTATGGCAGTTTGGCACCCCCACCACTCCTCCCCCTGCTGGGCTTTTTGCCCTGGGGCCTTGCACCGGGGTCCTTGCAAACACAGATGTTGAACTGCATCAGGGTCTATATGACCCAAACCATAAAGCGCAAAATATTTGAAGTGTACAGAGATCTTGGGCTGCTATTCATGGTAACCCATCACCTTCTCCTCAGTCTCTTCTCAAGACCCGCTTCTTTTGCAATGTCTATAAGAGTCTAGCCAACGAAGTCCTCTGAGCGAGTATCCTGTTAATTTCCCAGGAGTGACCTGCTCATTTGTGTGGTGGGAATGGAGGAAGGGCAGTGGAACTGAAGCTTGGGGTTGGGGTGTGTGTGTGTGGCTGAGGGATGGGGAGTTTAGTTCAAAAGTGGACACTGATTATTTTGGGTGCATCCATTTTTGGTTGGACGCCCAACCTGAGAGACCTGGGGCCTGATTTCTCAGAGATGCTGAGCACCTGCTGCTCCACCTAAGGCGAGTGAGAGTTATGAGTGCTCATCTTCTCTGAAAATCAGGCCCCATGTGTCTCAAGCTGAGCACTGGTGCCCACCATTGAAAGCAGGGGCTTTGATGTATTGTACCCTCCTCAAGGCACTGTCTGTGTAGTGTGTGGCACATTCCGGGGGCTGCTGCATTTGGAACAACTCCCCTTTATAGATCTGATCTACAGGGGGGATCCCGCTGGATGTCCTGGCTCGGTCTCTGACACACACAGCCTGCGTTCTGGTGCCGTTACCCCAGCGTGTACTGGGTACAGCGCATGTAAAAACAGACAGCTTGTTCATCCAGGTACGTCTGGGTGTCTTGTTTGAGCAAATGTCATGTGTACCATGGTGGAGAAGCGCTAACTAAGAAATAAAGCCTGATGGCCTTCTGCAGAGCCAACAGCACTGAGTGGATACAGGGCCGCCTTAGCAAGCACAATGTGGCTTAACCGTGTCTAATGCCTTTCGTGCCAAGTCTTCTGACCTGGTAGCGGGAGCGGGGCTAGTTTTGCTCTGGAGGGGAACACTGGTCTGCACCAATCATTACTTTTTGTTTTTTTTAAAGTGAAACCATTCAGGCCAGCGGCTCGGCCATGTCCATGCGTTTCCCGTTGGAGCAGCCTTTACTGTTAGATGCTGCGGTTTGTGATCTATCCCAGCTTCTCCCTTGCTTTCACACCACCGCTGCTTCCAACCCTTTCCACTTCAGGCAGATCTCTCTGACTGGGAGATTAAATGTAGCCCCACTGGCTAACAAAGCCTCACTGTTAAAAACTGATGTTCTTTATTTAGGACGAGCATGAAAAGCGCCTGCCAAAGCTCCTTGTTCCGTACGTGACAAAATGCGTAAGCCAATTTAAATCAACTTAAAATACAAACCCTGCGTCTAGACTGTCAAACTGAACTGGGTTTTCTTTTTCTCCTATTTATTCTTGGATGTAAGGTGCTATCTAAATGCAAAGTATATAATGTAATGCAGGGTTTGTGACGGATGATGGTTTTACAGTTACCAGAGCACTGTAACAAAGGGGGTAACATTTAACCCTTGTCCAAGGCTCCACATGTGCTTGGTGTGTTGTTTTCAGTGTTGACAGAATCCTTTCTGAACTGTGGTGGTGGTTTAATTGAATGCAGTGTGTTTTTTTTTATTGATTAAACACTAGATTAGTTTTGTAATCTCTCTAGTTTCCTGGGGCAGCTGCCATCTAGTAGTTGGGGCATGGCACTGAGATATGGGAGACCTGAGTTCTGCTTTTGACCTGCAGCGTGGCCTGGGGCAAATCAGTTTGCCCCATGTGACTCAGTTTCCCCATCTGTGCAGCCAGGGATGATGATATTGCTTCACTGGTGGAAAATGGTCTGAGAGCTCTGGATGGAGTAAGTGGAAAGGGTGATGGGGTTGTGATGGCACAGGTGACACAGTCAGCTCACAACAACTGGGCTGCCCTTTCCTGACTCTGTAGACAGTGCTCCTACATTGTCCTGCTACCCAAGTGTGTGTGTGTGTGTGTGTGTTAGGAGCCCCTCTGCAGTCCCCCTTGGTGTCTCTGATAGAGTCGCCCAAATGCAGCCAACACCATCAGCCTTGTCTCTCCCCCTCACCCCCATGAAGTTTGACTTTGTACTGCAGTAGCCTGGCTAAGGCTGCTCAATGGCCGACAGCTTGCAGAGCAGCCTGCGGGCTTTCCACCTCCCTCCCCTCTTGCTATCTCATGTATCCCTCAATCTGCTGGCCAACTTGGCACCGAGACCGAAGAGAAGTAGTAATCCAATTTGGGCACTTTAACTGCACTTTGCTAACCATGCCGCTGGCCAGAGCTTGGAAACTTTAATCTGCCTAATGACCCCAGCTTTGGGGACTGACTGATGGCCATTTGTTTTATTTATTTGGTTTTCCTTTTCTTCGGCTGTTGGGGATGGATGTGATGCCTGTGAGAGGGTTGATGTCCAGGGTCCATCAGCCTGTGCATGGCACCTTACAAATTGTGTAACAGCAGGAGAAGACCATAAATTGTACTTGTATTTTTTTTCTTTTTGTTTCTTCCTCCCCATCTTCCTTTTCTATTCTTCTCCCTTCTTTTCTTGTAAAGACAAACCCCTCTAGGCAAGGTAGTTTTGCAGTATACTGTTATTTTCAGGAACGCTTGGCCAAGAAAAATAAAGTATCTCTCTTCCTTTGGTTGCCTACTGTTTAATGTACAAAATACAGAGGTGGTAATTGCATTAAAATGTATATAATTATACTGTAGGAAAAAAAAATCTTGTTAATTGCACGGGTGTTTTGAACTGATAAGTGTTGAGTGATTCATGTTTTCTTTAGAGTTCACCAAAGCAGAGCTGAAGTCCACAATGCACGAGTTTAGGAGAGAGGCTTGTTTTCGTACCATTTACAGAAAGTTGGCTAAACATTTAGAATCTGAGCTGACTTCTGTATCTCTCAGATCTCCTTCACTTGGCCCTTCATTACTGGCCTTGGTCCTGTGAAGTGTTGAATGTTCTGGCCCTGATCCAGCAAAGCCCTTAAGCACCTGCTTAACTTGAAACACTTAAGTAGTCCCATTGACTACAGTGGGGCTGCTTGCGTTTTCAGTTAGGCATGTGCTTAAGTGCCTTGCTGGATTGGGCCAAAATGCCCACATTTCTTGCAGAATTGAGTCCCCAGACAGTTGGAAACCACTGACAAATGCTAGTGGTTGACTCTGGCTAGGAAGGAAATTTCCACACTTGGTATTTGCCATAGTACAACTAATCAGGTGCATTAAGGGTTCTTTGCTGCCCGCCTCTGAAGCATTTGGGTTTTGGCCATTGTCAGAGGCAGGGCACTGGTATTGATGGATCCTTCTGACAGGATGAAGGGAAGGGTTGCCTAATGGTTAAAAAGACACTGTCAATTTGAAAACCATATATCCACCTGACAGTGCCAACCCAGCTATAGTTACAGGTAACACCTAAGGTGACAGTCACAGAAAGAAGTGTTTACTTTGTGCATTTCTTAGCACTGTGTGTATATAGTCCATTTTACTTGCCCTCCCTATAATCAGTCAGTTTCTCCCTTGCTGTAAAGACCTTTTATAAATATTGGCAGGAGAACAGGAAAACCCTTAAAATATTTGTAAAAATAAACAATTTTCAAGCTATGCTGATTTAAGGGTACCTTAATTTTAAAAAAATGTTAAT
The DNA here is from genome assembly GCF_965140295.1 of Lepidochelys olivacea. Classification (NCBI taxonomy): domain Eukaryota; kingdom Metazoa; phylum Chordata; order Testudines; family Cheloniidae; genus Lepidochelys; species Lepidochelys olivacea. Next base: position 22,676,370 of record NC_140417.1, on the reverse strand, counting down.
TGATTACAAAAATGTCTAGTTAGTGGGTTGGCTGTGTCCCTTTAAAACACACCATTGGGAGTCAAGAGGACCCGGCTTCTAATCCTGGCTCTGCCTTTGACTCACTGTGTAACTGGGCAACAGAGATTGAGCCAGGGTCTGGATTTGGTCCTGAGTTTGCATGTGAATCCTGTCTCTTTCTAGCAGGATGAATCTGAGCATCCTGAACTCTGGCAAAATTTAGGTTAGAGATTTTGGGATTCATATTCAGGAGTGTTTAGATTCTGGAATTTTCATTCAAGCTTGGCTCTTCTAAGCAAGTCACCTCCCCTCTCCAGTCCTTGCTTTCCCCATCTGTGAAATGGGAATAATGAGATTTAAGTACACCCCAGGGAGGTTGTGAGGCTGAAGTAATAAAAGATAACAAAGTGCTTTGAGATCTTTGGATGGAGAGTACGAGGGAAGTGTTGACTGTTGTTTCTACTTCTATAAGAAGGAGGAAATTATTTCCTAACCTGAGAGAGACTCTTTGAAGAGGAGACGTCTAGAGTTTGTCGTGGGAAGCTTAGAGCTGTGATGCCTCAAACATGTGAGAAAATGTTTGAAATTCATCCTCTCTCAAATCTATGTTGCTATGTCACACTTCCCTCCACCCCCATCTCCTCCCCAGTCATTTTTATTCCTAGAAGTGTTGGCATGAGCACAGACTCTCTGATTTGTAAGCATTAGTCTGTAGTTTCCTACCTGAGGTCCTGTTCTCTGGTGACAGAATCATTTCCAGCTGTGATGATGCAAATAGGGGTGGTGGTTATTGCCTCAGGTGGGATAATAAGCAGCCAGAGGATCTCTTAAAAAGCCAAGAACCTGTTTTCCACGCCATTGTTCCCAGGAAGAAATGGGGGAGGAGTAATGCAGAAAATGCACAGGAACGCCAGCAGGATTGTTTCCAAAACAGAATGTTTGGAACCCACATCTTCTGTCTCCCAGTGCCCTGTCCGCTAGGTCATGCTCCCTCTTGTCATTTACATCATAGTCTTGCAGTTCTACCTGTGTGCACTGCTGTCTTTGGATGGAATCAGAACTCCTCAGCTGTGTGTCACAGGCTCTGTACTGCTCACAGTCAAGGAGGAATCTCCTTTAGCTCAAATGTAATGGACAGTTGCTTTTGGAGCAGAAGGATCCCAGTTCTGTCCCTGCTCCCACCTGAAGTTTTGATACCATGATGTGCAATGTAGGGAGAATGTTGAAATGTTGGTGATCACAGAATATATTGCGACATGCTGTGTCATGACATGACCCCACAGTAAGGCCACCCTGTAGCACTCCAGGGGGTGATGCCACTTGCTTGAGCTCTTATGATGGATATTTTCATTGGTTTAAAGTGGATTTCTGTACCTAAAAGACACTGGATCCATCCGTGCGCTTTAGTCCCTGCCTGGAAGGTGATGTCTACAGTGCAAGAACAAAGTCAGTCTTCTTGACCCCTTTGCAGTGACAGCTGACGAGTGAATTCACATCACTTACACTGGTGTTCCTTGTGATACATCCATACGTCCCCAGGGGCGATGGAACAATTTGTATGGTGGGGGTGTTGAGAACCATTGACCCAAACTATAAGCCCTGTATATAATGGAAACGATTTCAAGCCAGGGGGTGCTGCTGCACCCCGAGTTCCAGCACCTATGTATGTCCCCAAGGCGCTGCTCAGAGACCATCAATTTATTTCCTGCATGGACAGCCATTAGCCTGTGACACTTGGTCACTGTTGACTTGGGCTGGATTTGAACCCCAGGGAGTTAAAGGCGAAAAGCACTGCATCCTATCCAGCCAGCCCACCCCTGTTCCTGTAGCTACTCTGAAACACTGAATTCCAGGATCCTTTGGTGTCTGCTTTGTATAGTCTTTCTTCAGGAGTGTGGGTATTTTGAGCCAAATTCTGCCTGCCTTGAGTAGCCCCATCAAAGTCAACAAGGGTTGTACAGAGTAGAATTTGACTGTGTGTGTGTGTGTGTGTTGATTTGGATACTTGTTGGCCCTTCCTGCATTAAAATGAAGCCTCTGTGAAAACATAGTTTCCCTTCTCTTTGTTTTGTTGCTTTTGGAACATTTTCAGAGGCTTTTCTCTCTCCCGTCCTCCTGCGGTCTAGCGAGACTCCGTGAGCTCTCAAGTTATCGCCCTACTTCCAGCTTTCCCAGGCCTGCTCCACCTAGGGCAATTAAAAACTGTTGCTACTGTTAGGGGGCTAAAGTACAGGCCTTTGCAGACAGGCCTGAATATCTATATCCGAACAGCTACATTATGGGACTGGAGCTTTGAAATGAAAGTGGTTTTGAGTCCTGACTTAACTTCATTGGCTTCTCCGGAGGCTAGAGCCTTGGCGTCCAGCAGGGACTGAGCTGCAATGAAAGAAGCTACTAGTGAGGAGGGGGGAACCCCAAAGCCTCTTGTGGAAGGAAAGGCAGAGCAGATTGGGCTCAGGTAAACCTCGTCAGGAGACTTGTATTAGCAAGCAGCTTAGAGGAATAGGAGGTAAAGCTGATGACAAGAGTCAGTTCACCTGCCTTTATTGAAAGCTGGGAATTTTCACTGTGGAGGGAGTCTGTCAGGGAATCTGCAAAATCTACCTGGCTTGAGTTTGGGAAGGAGAGAAGTTTTCCCACTGCTGAAAGGGCTGTGAATATTCTGTGGGGTTGCTGAGCTCGCTGGAGGCTTGCTAGGTTACAAGGTGAAGGGTGTGTGTGAGGAGAGAGAACCTCTCAGGGGGATCCGCTGCTGGAGATGTATTGATTTTAGGAGGGGAGGGTTGCTAGTTAGTACCTCTGGCTGTGCTGGCCTGCTAAGGGGCTTGCAGCAGATGGTTAGGAGGCAAGGAATATCTGTGTGTAATTCCCAGCAGTCTGAGAGCAGAGCACATCCACCGAATCATGACTGGACTACTAGGATTCTGCATTTAGTAGCCTCGCTGGTTCCCTGTTCTGGTGGCTTTTCCTTAGGTGATACAACAACATCTGATAAAGTTAGAGGCTTTGTTCCCCTGCTGTACGTGGGGTCAGTTCCAGAGCTGCTTTGACTTGCCTGACGAGGTTCCCCCGATGATATGTCTGGGGGGCAAGGGGAGAAAATCCCCACCACTGACACAGTTGCATGAAATGGAAACTCATCTCTGTGGCTGTAGGTTGGTGTGTTTGCCTTTCCCCCCTCTACGCCTTGGTTCAGCTCCTCTCTCTGGATATTATGGGAAATGTATTTGGCTGTGGTGACGTCTCCCTTTGTTCACATCACAAAATTCAGCCCAGCTAGCAATCTCTGATCAAGAGAAGCCCGGGATTAGAATAGCAGGGGCTGGATCTGTTGTGTGTGCGCAATAGTGGGGACTACAGGTCGGGATGGAGGGGCTCGTAAGGTTCTTTTGCTGCTTTGTGCCAGGAACAAGCCAATGGGACTAGCAGCTTTCTTAAGCACCAATTTCACCTGCCAACCGTTCCAACCAGAGGCTGCCAATGAGCTGAACTGCTAATGAGGACAGCTCAGAATGGCTTGGGAAGTGGGCTCAGCTGCTCTGGGAGGGTTGTTACAACAGGGAATGGAGAGCGCACCTGGGAGCGAGAGGATCTCCAGCAAGCTGGGAAATGGGCGCAGAACAAGTTGGGCTGAGCCTGAAGTTGTTCCCTTGTTGACACAGTCCAGAATCAGATTTGGATCTCAGGCAACTTTTCCCCATGGCCACTCGCTGCAGCATGAGGGAGGTGACAAACTCTGTTTGACTCAGAAAGGAAAATGGTGGTTGTAGATTCTTTCTGTAGAACTTCTCTGTCTGATTTTTAACCAGCAGCCAGGCCAGATCTGAACGAATGGCCTCCAGCCTTGGAATAACATACCTAGGGGCGTGGTGGAGTCTCCCTTGCTTGTAGTCAGATGTTACCGTACTACAAAGAGCACTGTTTGGCTATAAACTTCCTCCTGCTGGCGTGGAAACCCAAACACAGCTGCACAGACACAGAGGCTATTGCATGAGAACCAGGAGAAACTGGCCAGTGTAGCTTCCCTCTCCTGAGATAAGTGAAGTGCAGGAAAAGGAAACAAACTGCATGGGTGGTGAAAAGCTGACAGGGTTCCGGAAAGCCTTTCGCATTTGCTGATTTAAAGCCCTGATAGTAACCCAGGGAGGGAATTAGATGTCTTCATTATGACGGTTTTTAACCTGACAGTGTCCCTTTAAAGTGGACTGAGCCACTTTAGCTGGAGACTGAGCCAGGCGTAATGTGCCAGTGGCCCTCAGTGACTGTGGCAGTGTATCCTTTGGCTGCCTGCGGTTAGCGAGGTAACTGCAATGCAGCTGCTGTGACCGGAATGGGAGAGGCCCAGGAGCCCTGCGCACCTTTCAGTGCGGTGCAGACAAGCTCCTGTGCTGGCCCCCCTCCTGGCGCTGCAGGGGTTAAGGTCACTGTGGCTGTGCACAGAATGCTGAGGCAGGCTGCCAGAGCAACATCTGAGCGGCCCCTCCCCCACTTTCCTGTTGCTGCCTGAAGAGTATCTGCAGGCACTGGAAGGGGTTAATATCACACTTAGTGTGAAACTTGGTCTTCCTGCCTCCTTGGAGCAGGAACCTGTGAGGAAGCCCTGAGCAGCCTCAGGCTTTGTGCGGTCGCCCCCCCCCCCCCCCCCAGGTATGGGCCTCCCTTCCTCTGTTTCCAGACTTAGGGCTGAGCAGGTTTATCCTGCAAACCCCTCGTGTGCACCCTGGAAAAGCCAGAGAGTTGCTGCTCCCTGAGTGCGAAGAGCCCAGCTTGCCTTACAGGTCCTAGGGGAGTTGAGCTGGCAGACGCAGCTTATGGCCTGTAAGCAGGGCAAGTCCCGTCTGAAATCCCCAACTCGGGGGTGGGTGGTGGTTAGAGAGGCCTGTGTAACTTTCCTGCTGCTCAAGTTTTGCACTTAGCACTTTGCATCCAAGACGCTCAAGCCACTTCACTTAAATAGGTCGTATTCCTGTTTCCCTGCTGGGGAAGCTCTGAGTTTAACGACTGCAAAAGTGAATCTGCAATCTAGTCCTGTCACTCAGTCCTCTCCTCTAGCGACTAGGCAGGCTGTCTCCCTACAGCCTTTGTGCAGGTGATTTCCCCGCTGGGCACTGAACCTCTGAGTGTCCTTCATTTGTTACCAATAGTTCTGCTTTCCAGCCGCGCTGGGCCCCTCCTCTGCTGTGCGTGTGGAGGAGCTGGAGAGATGAAGATTTCTTCTGAGAGATGTTGGGGGAACAATCTGTGTCACATGGTGTCTAGTGCTGCCCACGTGCTTGTGAGCGGGCATTTTGCCTCTGCAGAAGTCCTGCCAAGTGCGGTCCGGAGCCCGGGGGGCAGTGGTGGTAGGTGAAGCAGGCCTGCCCTGCAAGCATGGCCCTCTTTGGTGACACAGGCCCCTGGTGTTCAGGCAGCGGGTCAGAGGTGGAGGGGCTGTTGGAGAAGCTGGAACGGGAGTAGGTTCAGACTGGGCTTGCTGCATGCGGGGCTTGTTTGAACATCATGTGGTGTTCCCTGCACCACTGCTGCCAATTCTCACCTGTCCCATTTGCAGAGACCAGCCCACAGTATCCCTAACCCTTTCCTGGGAGAGACTCGTCGTTCTCATCCAGGATGGATCTACAGAGTGCATATAGCTTGGCAAGCATGGCAGGTACCACTTGAGCACACAGGGTATCCCCGGGCTGGACTGCACCATGCCTCGCTGGCACATTGGAATGGTCCCTTGGCTTAAGCAGCATGCGTGTAGATAATAGTCACACCACAGGTCCAGGGGTAGCAGCATAGAAAGGGTTAACCTACAGCTGTGCTCTCTTACACGCACCCTAGGAAAAGCCTTTCTCTTGTAAGTTAATGGACATGTCCAATCCCCTCCACCAGGGCCGTCTGTGCAGGGCTGGCAATGTCTGTAGCTCTGCCATGGGTGTGACACCAACACGGCATGTGTCCCAAGGAGCCTACAGTCTGGGGGACAGAGATGGCCAGGACCGTTTCAATGGAACATCCCACCCTTCTCAGTGGCTGGAGGGATGGGGGCTGATTAGGGCCTGCTCATCTCTACAAGAGATGTGGATAAGCAGAGAGTACGGGGCCTGGCTGGGCTGCCTCGGCCTGGGGTGTTAATCCTTTCTGCCTTAGGCTGAAGTACAGCTGGAGCTAGCTCAATTCCCCTTGTCCTCTCTCTGTACCCTGAGCTGCTGGCATTCAGCATGCTGGGACGTGAGCACCCCCTGCCTGCCAGGTGGGGTCGGAGTGTCTTTCTGGAGAGGCTGTGGGCAGGCTTAGGGCTGGCGCTGATTCTCTTTGGGAGCAGTCGCGTCCAGCTCTGCCTGGCTGGAGACCTCAGAGCTCATGCATATAAGGCCCAGTGAATAAAAGTTCCCAGCTGACAAGGTGTGTGTGCGCAAGTGTGCAAACAAAGTCCGTGCTGCTGCAGCAGCGTATGTTTGCAAAGCATGGCTCCTTGGCCCCTCACCCCCTGGGAGACCTTGGCCTTTCTGTCTCCTTGGCTGACCTTATTGGATCCACTCCCCATTGAGCAGGGGAAGGGCTGCTGGCGAGTTGCTGGCTTTGGTCCTGGTTAGGCTGCTCCTCCTCCTCTGCCCATGCTGTGGGAATGCTGGCCAAGAGGCCTGATGAATAGGGTGGAGAACGCTAAGGGCAAGCAGAGGAGGCTGGATCTGGATGTGGTGCGTGGGGACGAGGGCTCTGCTTGCCATGTGGCTGGTGGGTGAGGGGTGATTCTCCCTGGGAAGCTCCTAAGGCTGTGAAACGTGTGGGGAGAGGAAGATCAGCTCTGGTGGAAACTGCTCCCTTCCAAACGTGGACTCTGCCCATTGGGAAGCACAAGGCCAGCCTTCCTGAACTGTAGCCCACTGATCTGAGGTGGTGTTTATGGCTGGAAAATACAGCGTGGCTTTACATAGCCACATGTTTAAAGAGTTTGCTATAGAGCCACCCAGCGGGGATGTTGGATTCACTGCTGGTTCATATACGGGGGGGGGAAGGGCGCGTTCTGTGCTACGCCCGCTGTTGCTTTCTGATTAAGATCAAGTGAGACTCTCCTCATATCTACTCTGCTCAGTCTGAGGCACTATCTCCTATCCTTCCCCCCCCCCCCACGCACTAATCTAACAGATCATTTCATTTCTTGCGTCTCTGATTCTGAAGTGGAAAATGCCCTGGATTCAAATCTTGCTGCATGTCCATTTTTGTTCATTTTTAGCCCTGTCTCTTCCAGGCTGGCTTTCCCTGCCAGCCAAGCACTCTGTTGTTAATTACCTGGCTGCTCTAACTTCTCCCAGCTGAGGGGCTGCATTAACTAACCAGGAGCCTGAGGACGGTGCCTGATCTGCATAAAATTGAGCAGATTGCTGGGGCCTCACCTTTGGTGTGCTGGAGCATCTTGTAGAGACTCCAGCTCCCAGCATGCAATGCCCCACATACCTCTGAGCAGCCTCTGGTCAAGATGAAGCACTGTATGCCAGGGCCCATAGAGTATGCAGGCTGCACCCCTTAATGAAACAGGGGGGAGACCACAGGACATATGGTGCATTTGGGCTGTGAGGCAGTGCATTGGTCCCCGGCCCAGTCCTAGACCAGTCCAGACCTTTGCAATGCCTCCTTGCCAGCAGGTGGTAAAGGAAAAAGCTGGGTGCTGCTCCCTGTCAATTCTCCCCATTAAGGGGGCTGCTAAGAATGGAAAGAGAGACGCCATTGGAAGTGTGCGGGGGCACAGATCCCCGGGTGTGCTTGCGGAAAGATGGACAGAGCAGCTGGAGCTTTGCATTTTTATAATTCTCACAGAATTGATCAAGATGCTAACGGCGCTGGGAACATTTGAACAAACATTTTGTTGATGGCTAGGTTACTCCTTTCTTGTGTGGACCAAATGCTAATGGCAGGACTGGGCTTGGTCTCTGTGCGTCTCTCTGCCCCAGCCCACCGTGCTGGGGACTGAAAAATACTACGCTTCCATCTCGGAAGGGATCAGGGCCAACTCGGAAGTGGCTTTCTGCAGGCAGTGTAAAGGTTTTTAGTTTTCAAAATATATGGTGGCCGGGTGGCTAGGAACTCGTTCGCTCTGGATGAATCGTTGTGCTGCTTTGCATGTGGAATTGCCAAGGAAGGGAAAACACATCTCCGATAAATCCCATGTTTGTTTGGTTTATGCTTGCATACCACTGTGCATTGATAGTGCCCCTTCAAGGTAGCTCAGTGAGTCAGTGGCACAAGGGGCAATAGACTCCAGGATTGCTGCCGACCAGTCTGCATTCTAATCACTAGACAACTCTCCTCCCTACACCAGGTTGTGTGGGGAGAAGCTAGGCTCTGATCTAGGCTGCACCAGGAGAAAGCAGAGGGGTAGGAGTGGTAATTCCTGTGAAGATAGAAGAGATAAGTCAGCATAAATTCAAAGGTAACTGAGATCTGAATGGGTCTGATTCAGAGCTGATTGAGGTCGTTCTCAATAGACTTTGGATCAGACCAGTGTGCGTGCATGATATGAAATTTGTAACGATTCTACTAGTTGGGGAACATTGGAGAAATCTTTGAGAATATGTTTTTAATTAGTGCGGGGGAAGAGGAAAGAGTTAAGCTTAGTTGAGATGCAGATAGTTGCATATACAGTACAAGCTTCTACTGGTAGAACTACAAGGCTTTTCTTTTGTTATTGCTGCAAGGCTTTAAGATTCTTCCCATGATGGCAAACCTAAAAATATACCAAATGTCTTCTGCACTCTACTGTCTAGTCCACTGCACGTGTGGGGTTTCCTTCCTATATTTCCCCCTTGTGCCTTTGCTAATCATCAGAGGGGTGGGTGTTTTTGACGAAGATGCTGGTTTCTTCTTGGTCCATTTCCCATCACAGACCACAGCAAATGAATCAGTGTTTAAAGATAAAGACCCATTAAGTCCCATTTCTCCTATTCTTTGGGGAGCTAGTTCAGGATAGTTCCTTATTCATCAATTTCCTGACCAAGCCTTGTTTTCAAAGTGCTGCTCACCCCTGAAATGTGACTCTAAAGCTGTTGTGGGACTCTTTGTTCCTTATCTCGCTGACTCCAGATCAGTTTCTCTCTGTTTGAGTAGAGGGATGGTTTTTCTAAGTGCCAGCTCTGTAAACATGCTTGGGACTCCAGGAGTCAACCTGGGCTTCTGCTGACTTGTGTATCATCACCACAAATGAATATGCTGCAATGAGAACACAGATAATGACTGATTCTGTTAATGATGCCCAAGCCAAAATAGAATCCAGCTTGCGCAACTGTAGCTGTACCGGTTCCGCAAGGCTAAAAGCAGCAAAGTGAGCTCTAGTGGCACTGAATGCACATGGGATGCAGAGCTGCTGCATCTTGCTGATCGTAACTGCACTTTAAATGTTCCAAGCAGTGGGTGGGGCTTCCATCAACTCTTAGGGGAGGCTGTTCTGTGTTGGGCTGGATCTTGCCCACTTTTCTATCAGTCTGTGCCCTTTTGAGGCACTCTAGTATCCAAGTCATAGCAGAGGGAGTTTTCCTTGGTATTCAACCTAAATTTCTCCTCACCCCTTTAATCCTGATTCCATCCTAGCACTCTTGGTTCTATCCCTTTATGCCACCCTAAATTTTTTTTGTGGCTGCATCTCAGAAGTCACAAACACAGGATTATGAAATATCTGCAGGATGCAGTGGGAGGAGTACAGCAGGCTGGAGGAGTGAATGGCCTGTCTCTGTATCTTTATTAGAAAGCAAGTGGGACACAGGCATTTATGGGGCAAGTCAATGGCGTTTTGATGAAAGGGTCTTTTGAAGTAAGTGTGTGTGTGTGTGTGTTGGCTGCAGCCAGGCGGGCAGACAGTCCAGCCTAATCTAGTTCATGGAGCAGCTGTGACCAGGGTCTAAAACCATCAGGGCTTCATGGCCACTTTAAAGGTGAAACTGTTAGCAAATTTCCTTTCCAGCATGGAATAAAAGGGGTTTGACTGAGTCTGGCAGTTGTGGCTGCTGTGTCAGCTTTGCTTCTTATGGCAGGTTTCCTGCTGAGTTTCTATGGTGGAGTGTCTCTCTTTGTCAAATAAACACAAACTATTCCCCGGCAGCCCTTCTGTATGTTTTCTACCCTGCCTGGGAACACGTTCCTGTTGCATTGCTGCTGTTTGAGTCATCCTGCAGGGTTGTTCTCTGTCGCAGGAAGTTCTTCCCTGTTTACTTTTCTGTCCAGGCAGAATAATGGAATGTATTTTTAGGCCTATTTGCATTGCTTTCTGAGTTGGCATTAACATGCGGCCTGGGCTTGGGGTGTAGCTTTTTAATGCAGTCCATTTCAGGCCTGGGCTTGGCTCCAAGGCGTCTGCCTGGAGGTTTCCGAAGTCCTGTATCCATGGTGGCCATATTTGCGGAACAGGATTAGCTTCCTGTAGGCAAACAAATTGCTAGGTCTTCAGTGGGAATGGAGTTTCCATTTGGAACCCAGGGGATAGGTTCCTAGAGGTGTAGGGTAGTGGCTGCCTGGGGCAGTTAACGTTAGCCATCATTGCTGTGTTAAGGTGCAGGGCTGGGGTCAGAACTCCTGGGTTCTGCTCCTAACTTTGTCACCGACTTCCTCTGTAGGAGCTTTGGTGAGACACTTTGAGCTCAGCCCTGCAAGGTCTAGGTGATGGAGAGGTTAAAATGCTGGCATCTTTCTGCACTCGCACTCCTACCGGTGGAGCAGCACTGTTGGTAGTAATGATAGGACGCTTTTGGTAGGGGAGTTTAGCACAGGGAAGCAGGCTGTGGCTATTTTGGGAAGAGGGCCTGTTGCGTGGCATATACACCCCGTCCTCCTTTGGGGCATGGTGGGGTTGAGATACCACCTTGGTTACAAATCTTCCTGACAGTCTTTAGGCTGCAAGAGGCATGGCCTAGAGGCTGGAGTCAGTATGGCAGCCCTTGGGGTCAGGGCAGTGCTGCCCAATGGCCAGAGTCAATTACAGTGGCTCTTGCGTTCAGGGCAGTGCAGCCTAGCGGCCAGAGTCAATTACAGCGGCCCTCAGGTACAGGCCAGTGTGGCCTAATGGCCAGTACCCAGGGGGCCGCCACCAGGGTGGCGGCAGCCTGAGTGGGGGGGGAGGGGGGGGTCCGGGCCCACTGGACTCCACCGGGCCTCGACCCAGGGCCCTGACAGTGGCAGAGTGGTCTGCCACTGGATCTGTGGGGAATCCCACTGGAACATGCTAACTCACTTGGGTGGGAGATACCACTCGCTCACACTCCCTGGGTCACTTCCCACCGTGCTTCCAGAAGCCGCAGTTCATGGGGCATCAGGGTCTCTGGGCTCCTCAGCGTAGATGATTCCCTGGGGCTCCATTGGCCATGGGGCTCCGGTCTGACTCTCAGGATCGCCGGCTCCTGCAGGCAAGGGCTGTGATGGCTCTTCAGCTGAAACCTCCACCAAAGATCCTTCTTCTCTGTTGGTCAGCGTAGAATGAACTGGGCTGCTCCATTTTATACTGAGGCAGCAATGGAAGCGTGCCCAGCACGGTCTGAGGGGCAGGACTTCTGCCACCCATAGTGTGGGGTTAACCCTCTCTTGTCCAGTGTGTGATATGCACATCCTGTCACAGGGCCTATGGCAACAATCAAGCCATTGCCTTTCTCAAAATGGGCTTTAGCCGCCAGAGAGAAATCTAGTGTGAAGGAGACCCCTCTCCCTTCTATGATCCCCCAACCTGTCCTAGCACATAGAAACAGTGGTGGAAACAAAATTGGGTTGGCCAGCTGTCTCTGTGCTTGAATATAGAGCCTTCTGCTTCATTCAATCGCTGCTCAGTCTGATCCTCTGTTTAATTTGATCCAAACCTTAGGAACCCAAATCATTTTGTATTTTTTAAAAAATTTGCTCTGTTTCTTTTAGTCACTGTTGATTGCTTTAGGCAGGTATTGGATAATGCAATCACCAGCCATAGGAAGCTGCCCTTTAATAACAGAGCCAAAGTTGTGAATGAGAGAGAAACTACTGGCCGAAGGAGGATCCATGATGATAAAGTGCACCAAAAAGCTCTGTGGATCTGTTTTAAAACAAACAAACCTCTACAGATCTGCCCTGCCTCCTGCTCAGCTCATATATGATCCACCCTGCTCCTCTCTCCTTTGTCCACTCCCTTTTCTGTATGTCCAGATACCCCCTTTGACTGACTCAAGAGGCCTTTCAGGGTCTTCCAATACTGATCTCCACACCAGCATGACTTCTTCCAGCTCTGGTGCCTAATCCCTAAAATATGTGACTAACCAGAAGTACACCAAAGAAAACAACTTAGTGTTCTGCTCCTTCTAAAGAATCTCCTAGAGCAGTGTTTTGTGTAGGAATTATAGGAAATCCTGGTCTTCCCCTTCCCAGTGCATGTTGTGGTCTCTATCCTGATTCCCTCTTCTCCTCATAGTCTGTTGTCATTGTTTGGTCAGTCTAATTTACATTGTAATCTCCTTGTGACAGAGACCTAGGTATTTACATATCTGTCCTTGCACAGCTATGACCACATAAATAATACAATAACTTGGGTAGTGTTCATGTGGATTGCTGCCCCCTCTGGATGGAATCAGAACTGCTCAGTTGTCCACAGAACCTTTATTGCTAACACGTTTGCCCATCTCCTGTACCTCAAGTGGAAGGGTCCTGGATTTTTGGGAGGAAGATCTTCCTTTTCTCCCTGGTGTTGCCAAGTGGGAAGCTCTGGGCAGCAATAATGTGAAGTATGGCAACCCGTGTGACTTTCTGGGTGGCCACGGATTTGTTACAGTGGTATTATTACTAACAGAACGTGTGTTTATTCAGACTTTGTAATTGAATTGTGAGCTCTCCTGTGTGCTCTGTGAACTGCGCCTTGCTGCTCGCAGGGATGAGGTCAGCCACTTAGTTCAGTCACAGTGATAGAGGAACAGTCTTGATTGAAATAAGAGGAAGGCAGGTACTGCGTGGGACTTGCTCCTCTTTGTAAAGCTCCGTTACAGTAGTGGGGTCCTGTGTGTCTGCCAGCTAGGGTATGGGGAATTAAGGGACCGTTTTCTTAGGGGAAAAGAAGGGTGAAGACTCAGACTCTCGTTCCTCTGCGTGAGGCAGGAATAACTTGCTGAAAACACCTGGTGGTGTCTTCAGAACCAGGCCGAGCAGCCGTCTGGTTTGGGAGGGTGATCTGGGCTAGCGCTGTGTGTGTGGTGGGGGGAATTGGCATTATGGAAGGAATATGTATCATGCTTCCCCCTTACTGAAGAGCCTACTGATAGGCCTTGCCACCTGGAGGGAGCCACTGGTAGAGGAAGGATGGCCTTATGGATAAGGCACTGGACTGGGAGTTAGGAGACCAGGTTTCTATTCCTCCCATGGCCACTGATTCACTTCCCCTCTCTGGGCCTCAGTTTCTCCATCAGGAAATTGATGATCAGTGCTTAATTTGTAATGAAAGCCATGCCAGGGCTCAAGCAATTTTTTTACTTTCATAACTGACATGGCAAGTCCAGAGATGCTGGGGCTATGAACTGCCAGGCCTAGAGGTGCTGGGGCTGAGCCCTGGCACCAATTAAGGACTGGTGATGATGATATTCCCTGGCCTCTCCGTAGGGGGGAGGGGAAGACATTAATTATTATTTGTAAAGGGCTCATATACTTTGAGATAAAACAATGCATGACATACATAGGGGTTTGTCTACATTGGCACTTTGTCGGCAAAACTTTTGTTGTTCAGGGGTGCTCCCCCCGCTCCGAATGACACAAGTTTTACTGACTAAAAGTACCAGTGTGAACAGTGCTTTGTCCGCAGGAGAGCTCTCTCCTGAGCGCCTTTTACCGGCATGGCTGTAGCTGCATCACTGTGTCACTAAAAGCCTCCTAGTGTAGCAATAGCCTATTTCTCACCTTGCTACATGACCCCACCCTCAGTGTATGGGTGTGGAGGTGTCAGTGGAGAGGCACTGCCCCAGAATTGTCTGGGCTGTCTGTTGCTGAGAGGGGTGCCTGTTTCTAGGGGGTCGGAAGCCTTCCTTTGAAGGCACCCATTCCGGGAGGAAACTGCAGCACTTCACCCTGCCCCTGGTCTCCTGGCTTTGGGAACTAATAGTCAGGCTTGTCCATGTGGCCTGAAGGCCACAGTTCAGGCCCCAGCAGGGTCAATGTAGCCTTTTACCCTTAAATGGTGTCCTGTGCAGGTCAATGTGCAGATCTTTCAGACAAGTCCTTAAAAATCAGCATGCTGTCTCTGCCTCGGGGGTACTCAAGGTTGCCTGGCATTTCTTGGTAAGGCTGGCTGTACGCTTAAAACTTAGGCTGACCCAGCTACGGCGCTCTGGGAGTAAAAAACCCTCCTGAGTGCTGTAGCTGTAGACAGTGGAGATGCAGCTAGGTAGATGGACGAATGCTTCTGCTGACCTGGTTACTGTGGCCTGGGGAGGTGGAGTTCCTCCCGTGACAGAAAAGCCCCTTCCACCGCTGTAGTCTGTCTCTACGCTATGGGGTTGCAATGCTGCTATAGCACCTGTAGTGCAGATGTGGCCTGCAAGTTGGTGTTTTAGCTGTGGGAGCTTGGGCCAGAGTTTCTCTATCCTTGTTGCCTGGCTACTGTGCTCCACCCCAGAAGTGGGTACATTTCAGAGGTGGGGGAAGTGATTTGTGAATCTACCATTTTTCTAAGTGCTTTGGGTTCCTTTATGGTGATCAGATTGTTATAATTAGTACTATTGTCAGGGCTGGTGGCTCTTGGAATCCGTTAACTCAGCACCCAAGAAGCTTTGCAGTTAAACACGTGCATTGATCCCTCCCTGCTGCTTCTACGAAGCCATGTTAGTCTGCACAAACACCCCTCTAGGCTAGTACCTTACAGAGCCCTGGGGATGGAGGGAGCATGGGCTAGGACCTCAAATGCTGCCTGGGAAACAAACAGCAAGGGCAACTTGAACCTGGCACCCACTCAGCTGGAGAGAGCTCCGTGGGCTGCTTAGAATTGCACTTACCAGCCGGAGCAGGAGCCAAGGCCTTGCTTGAATTACCCGGTACGCCAGAAAGGAGCTGGCAGGGCTGCTGCTGTGACCGCGCTGCTAAGGGCGATCTGTCAAGGGTCCTAGTGTGGTTCCATCGATGCTGTGTTACCCTACGTGATCCTGGTGGTGCTTTTGCTCTGGGGTGAGGGGGAAGGTGGGGGGAGTGTGATTCCATTCTGCTGGCGAGAAGAGAGGCTGAACAGGCCTCTGCAGAGACGGAACATGTGGGCAGTTCCTGCTCTGAAACCTCCCCACCCCCTCACCTGGAGCTCTGCCAGCCCTGCTCTCTGCCTTGCAAATGCTGAATTGTTGTCAAGGGATGCTGATGTAGGTCTCGGGGTGGGGCTAATGCTGGCACCAGGGAAGTCAAGGTCGTGGTGACCCCCTCGCTGTGCAGAACTTCCCTCAAAACTGGTGGGAAATCAAGGGCACCAGTGCTCCATTGGCTGGTGCTTTCAGGCACCTGGTCCTGACCATACAGTGGAGGGGGCTGTTGTGGAAGTGTATGGCCCAGCAGCCGGCCTGAAGAAAGGGAGGGAGCTGGCTCTGGAGCTCCACATCAGAGCCTGTCAGGGAGCAGAGCATGGAGGATTGGCTTGGCTGGGGACCTGGAGCTGAAGTCCCGGTATGTTTGGTTTCTCCTCAGTGACACTGGCCGTGTGCCCTGTCCAAAGGGGCAGTGCAATGCAACCCCTCTATGAGTGCACAGAGAGGTGGGTTGGAGGAGGTCCGAGGGCTGGGTGGAGGGCAAGGAGAGAGGCTGTTGATATCATTAGGCTGGTTGGAGTGGGCTTCTCCTGCGGGTGGTAGTTGGAGCGGGAAGGGGCACTGTCGCATGTTAGCTGTGCAGGTTGAATCAGGGACTCTCTAGTCCTTTTGTACAGTGACCCCGTCCCCGGGGGGCCCAGAATCCTTTGCTCTGGTTCCCTTGGCACTTCAAAGGAGGCATCATGGGAATCTGCCAAGTGGTGTGAGATCCAGGCTGGTGTCTGAAGGAGATCTGCTAGCAAGTGGCTGAGAAAACCTGACTCCCCAGAAGATGGGAGCCAGGGAGTGGGAAGTGGCAGGATCATGCCCCTGGATGACTGGTGGGAGCTGGGAGGGAAGGTGTGCCCCCAACTGAGAGTGAAATGACTCCAGGGGCAAGGGGAGTCTTTGCTGCTGCTGGTTTTTTGCCTCTGTCCTGGTAATTGCTGGGTTCACCATGCCAGGTTGGACTGCTGTCCCATTAGATTCTGTCTCTGCACCTCCTCTGTTGGCTGCGACCTGACGGTCCAGAGCAAGGTGAATCCCTGTTCTTGCTGGATGTGTGGTCAGTGGTGTTGTGGTGGAACATAGCACAGTCTGACAATCCTCCTTCCTGGGGCAATGTTTCCTGCCTATACCACTCCCTGTCCCCATGGGCTGATGGCAGGGTTATCTCTGTGCAGAGTGAGCCAGAGATCTCAGATGGGGGATGTCTCTTCTTGTCCTGTTGTAGCCTTTCAAACTTATTATCTGGGGGGGGGGGGGGGTTTGGAGGAAGAGAAGATTTAACACCAGGCTGGGCAGCTGGACGTCCCTGGGATATTGGATGTTTGGGGCAAACAAATCCCAGGGGCTGATCGTACTTTGCACCTACAGCTCCTTTCATTGAAGGATCTACTTTGAGTGTTAATCCTCCCTGTGCAGTCGGTCGGTATTCTGTTACCCCAGGTCTACAGATGACTGAGAAACTGGAACGCAGAGAGGGGAAGTGCCTCCCAAAGCCCATGTAGCAAGTCAGTGGTGAAGGCCCCCAGAGCCCTTACTCCCAGTCCCCCTGCTCTAACTCCAGCCAGGGTCTTCTCCTCAGTACATTTGGTACCATTTATTTCTCCCTTCATTTGTGAAAGTCTTTCTCTCTCTCTGTCTTTATAAAAGTAACATTTCTTTAATGACCAGCCATTCAGCACATTAAAGTCCAATTTGGTAACTGGTGAAATGCAAGGAAAGCTTTGTAGGCTGCCTTTTGCTGCATGCACAGGCAGTGGGAGAAGGGCCCAGAGGTGCTTGCATTGTGGCATTTTCCAGCCTCTCTGTTCAGGAGGGGACTGCTTTTGCAGCATGGTGGGTGTGAAATGCACAGCTCCCCCAGCGTGGGGCTGGGTGCGAGGCCACGGGTGGGTTGTTTTTCTGTATGGGAAAGGGACTGCTGGATTGCCATCTTGGGCAATGGAAATCCTCTGTCAGGTCTCCCTTGGGAATTGCCCCTGCCAGCAAGCCTTCCTCTTGCCCTCTGGGTGTAGGCCCATGGCCCATTTAGTCCTTGGCTTTTCTGCTGAGATTACTAGGAAGGGGGCCGTTTTGGTGTTGGTTAGGAGGGTGGGTTTTGTGAAGTACACCCTGTCTCCTAGGGCTCAGACTCACCAGCTTGTTTCACGGGGGACTTCTTCATGGTAGCAGCTTTGTCAGCATTGACTAGTCTGGATTCGAACTGGGGGCTTCGAGGGGACTCTACTGGCGGGTGCCTGTCCCCCAGCTGTCCTGTCCCCCACCCGTGCAGCTAGTTTAGATGAGAAGCGTGCAGCTGGCTGTTCAGAGGAACCATGTGTGGTTTCCCCAGGGCTCCTGAGCGGTGAACAAACTGCCACAAGGACTAGATTTTAAAACCCACAGTGAACTGGGGTGGAGCTGCCAGGGGCCGAGGTGCGTGTAGCTTCGTAACACGGTGGGAGGTGCTAGGCCCCAATGAGTGCTGCTGTGCACTGTGACTGGCTGTGCATGCAGCTGGCATGAAGGGCACGTGTTGGCGATGCCCCATGGAGGCACTTGTGTGTGTTAGCCATTCAAGAGTGAACTGTGAGCGTGCTGCCTGCCATGTGTGTCTTGAGATGCTGCACGTTCACTCTGGCAGCTGAAATGATGGGAGCATTTACACTCTGTCCCCTCTGCTGTGGGCTTGCCTGTGGCTTCAGGTCCTGTTAGAGAGCCAGGCTGATTCTCTGGGCTAGTGATGCTGAGGCCGAGTACTCATCCGCTCTGGGAAGTGAGTGCTTGACAGCATCCCAGAGCAACCTTCCCATGCCTGCTAGGGAGTGTCAGAGCATTGACAGGCTCCGTAGGGAGCTGTGTTCTGCCCCAGCGTGGTGGGAGAGATGGTGGTTGTGATGTGGGCCAGCGAGTGTCAGGGTGGGGAAGCAAAGCGGCCATGAATGCCCAGAGGCTCGCTGAGGTGGTTTTAGGCAGCGTTGTGCTAATCAGCTCTTGACATGTCTCCCTTCAGATGGGAAGCTATGGTCGCTGTGCCCCTCTTCCCTATGCTGATGTGGAATGTGGGCGAATGTGGCTTTCTGTGATGCTGCCCTCCCCCCCCCCCCCAATTGCGTGTGGTTGTTGGATCAGGGGAGTAATGTTCTGGAGGAGATGGACGGAAGGGGCACTGCATCTCCTGTACACGGCACTTGAAGGGCTAGAGGGCTGTGAGAACCAAAGCCCCAGAAGTGGAGAGTGGCTGGCAGCGGAGAAGGGAGTGGGCAATGAGCCCCAAAGGCTTAATGTTATAACGTGAGCTGCAGGAGGGCTTGCCTAACCCTGTTCTTGTCTTTCCCTCTAGGGCTGACCAGGCTGCCAGTGTCCATGATGCCCTGAATGTGGAGCCTAGCAGAAGCAGAGGAGACCTTGGCCCTGTAATACCCCCTCCCTTTGCCACATCCCTCTATTTTGAGTTGGCTTCTATTGATTTTGTGGCTGGCTTTGTGCACGGCCCTGGTTGGATGTGACACTGCTGCAATGTGGCTCCTTCGGCTCAAGCACCACTTGTCCGTTAACATCTGGACCCTGCTGCTTTTGGGGAGTGCCTGGCTACCACTGGCAGAGGGCACCCCCAAGTCTCCCTTCAGGACTTTCTCTGTCCCAGACTGGAGCTTGACACACCTGGTGGTCCACAACAAAACTGGGGAGGTCTATGTGGGCGCTGTCAACCGGATCTACAAGCTCTCCAACAACCTGACGCTGTTGCGTGCCCATGTGACGGGGCCGGTGGATGATAACGAGAAGTGCTATCCACCCCCCAGCGTCCAGTCCTGCCCCCACGGGCTGGTCACCACCAACAATGTCAACAAGCTGCTGCTGGTGGACTACTCAGGGAACCGGCTGATCGCCTGTGGCAGCGCCTCCCAGGGCATCTGCCAGTTCCTACGCTTGGACGACCTCTTCAAGCTGGGGGAGCCCCACCACCGCAAGGAGCATTACCTCTCTAGCGTCAACGAGTCAGGCACCATGTCGGGTGTCATCATTGAGGTGCTTAACGGACAAAACAAGCTCTTCATCGGGACGCCGATTGACGGGAAGTCCGAGTACTTCCCCACCCTCTCCAGTCGCAAGCTGATGACTAACGAGGAGAACGCAGAGATGTTTGGCTTTGTCTACCAGGACGAGTTTGTCTCCTCCCAGCTCAAGATCCCCTCAGACACGCTCTCCAAGTTCCCAACGTTTGACATTTACTACATCTATAGCTTCAGCAGTGAGCAGTTCGTGTACTACCTGACCTTGCAGTTGGACACCCAGCTCACCTCACCTGACTCCACAGGGGAGCAGTTCTTCACCTCCAAAATCGTCCGCCTCTGTGTGGATGACCCCAAGTTCTACTCCTACGTGGAGTTCCCCATCGGCTGCGTGCGGGACGGCGTCGAGTACCGTCTGATACAGGATGCGTACCTCAGCAAGCCCGGCAAGGTGCTTGCCAAGCAGTTGGGCATCTCGGAGCAGGAAGACATCCTCTTCACTATTTTCTCCCAGGGCCAGAAGAACAGGGTCAAGCCACCCAAGGAGTCTGTCCTCTGCCTCTTCACTCTGAAAAAGATCAAAGACAAAATCAAGGAGCGCATCCAGTCTTGCTACCGAGGGGAGGGAAAGCTGTCACTACCCTGGCTATTGAACAAGGAATTGGGTTGCATCAACTCGGTAAGTGCCTGCTTAGCTTTAGCTGAGGTGGGCTGCTTTCCAGCCCTGTGGATCCACTCCCCTCACAGTCACCTGGCTGGGCTGCTGCCTGCTCAGATGGGCTGCTTGTCTGTTGTGAGAACTATTGCCCGCGGGGCGGGGGTGGGAGCGCAGGCTGACGCAGGGTATCTAGTGGTATATCATGCTGAGTATGGAGCATGAGGTCATGGATCTGGTGTGGGATGGTCACTGGGTTTTGGTTTAAATGGGTATTCACCAGTGATGGCTGGCCTGAAAAAAATGGCCCCATACCGATTTAGAATCCCAAAACATTTGTGGATCCAACCCTGTGAAGTAAATGCTGCTCCCAATGGTGATACAGTGGGCTTCAGCTCTGTCCCAATTCTACCTAGTGTAAGGCTGGGCAGAGGGCTGGGAGGGCAAAAGCAGCACCAGAAAGTGCCCAAAACACCTAGAAGTTCTTTGATGTTAGTGGTTTGGTACACACCAGATCCTTAGGTAGGAGGATGCATGGGGACCTCTTTCTTTTCCTTGTTTCATGCTGGCTCTGGCAGTCCAGGCCTCCTGCTGGGATGATTGCATCACTGTGAGCTCTGGTACAACATTCAGGGCCTGGGGCCTCTGCTAGCAATGCTGAACCACCCCCAATTTTGTGGAGTGTGTAACACACACCCCAGGGCACAAGCAGCGGGATGGTGGGAGGTGGAACCCTGCAGTGCAATTCCTGGCTGCGTACAGTACATGGAATAGCTAACTCCACTGCAGCATGTGATGAGGGGCTGGGAAGGCAGGGATGGAGCTGGGTAGGTACAAACAATAACTATTCCGCTCTTTGCCTTTTACAGTATAGCCAGAGTTGATGCGCCCCCCCCCCCCGCCCCGGAGCTAATCTCCCTGCAGATCAGACTAATAACATGCTTCAGAGAGCTAACCCTGGTGATGGTGGATTAAAGGGAGCGCAGCCTGCCCTCTCCAGGCGCAGGTGGCTCCTTTCCCACTGGTCGATGCCAGCGCTCGGAGTGGAAATGGCTGTGGCTCAGCATGACAGCCCCTTGCAAATGGCATCCGTGGCTTTTGGGATGGTCAGAGAGAACCTCCAAAGCAGCTGTGTGCGACTGAGAACGCAGGGGTGCATCGGGGTGTTGAAGGCAGAGTAAGAGGGTGGCTGGCAGCCTCATGGACCGCACGGCTTCATTCACTGTTCAGTGCAGAGGCTCTTTGCTGCCTGCTCCCTGGCCTTGTTCATTCTAAGTGCACCTGTTGCATTCCCCATAGCATGAGTTGGTAGGAAGGGAGTGTGAGAGTGTCTGACCTCTTAATTGCTGCCCTCGGGCCCCCTTTAGAACAGCTGGTCACTCTGGTCAGCACCTTCGGAACCAACCCAGGGTGCCTGGATTCAAACACGCTCTGCTCCTGCTGGAAACTGATCATTCCTGCGAGCTGCTGGCTGTGTGCAAGGAGCTGGGTCAAACAGCCAGACCCTGGGCCCTTGTGGCAGGGCAGCCCTGCCTTTGGCAGACTCTAGAGAAATGATCTGCCTCTGACATATGACGCCCTCTCCTCTCTGTGATATTCCAAATACCTGGAGCATGCATGGCCCATTCAGCCTCTGTCAAGCTGCTCTGTTTTCATCCTTTCCCACCATGGTATAGGACTATCCCTGAAGGAAGGCTTTCCCTGCTGGCTGCTCCTTACCTGGTCAGACCTGTTCTCCTGGCTGTTGGAGGCCTGGAAAATCTTCCTGCTCTGTCTCTTTTTAGCTCTTGGCAGCTCATTCATTCCTGAGTGTGCTCGTAGGATCTGTGAAAAGTGGGAGCAAGTCAGCTCCTGTCTGGATCCCGCAGTGACAGTTCCCTAGTTCTTGCCTGGACAGTTCCTGGAAGGATCTGCCAAGATCCCACTTGGAATTTGTTGTGGGGGTGGGTAGAACTTCTTTCAGAGTGGTTCAGAGCTTCTTTCAGAGGGAAGCTTGGCCCCTCCAATTGGGCACGCTGGCCTGCCTCTGTCCTTGGGTCAGCATGCAGTGGGTCAGCACAAAGAGGGAAGGTCCATGTGCAACAAAAACACGTAGGAGTCTCATTCCCCTGAAAACCGGGCTGCCAGACCGTGGGAGGTGCTCAGAGCATTGGAAGTGGGTGGCTCCACCACTTTCATTCAGGGCACATGGCTGGGGAATGGCAGGGCGTGGGCAGCAGCATGTCCTAGGTGTGAGTGAGGCACTGAGAATGCGTCTGATGTTGAAGGCAGTTAGTAGCAAACCATTGCCCCAGGGAAGTGGGAGCATGCCAGGGCTGTAATCCCTGGGCTGCTGTTTCCCAATCTAGGGAAAGTCTCTTGCCTGTCCCAAGGGAAGCATTTCCCACAGGCTGTTGCTAACGTATGGCTACCGGTTTATTGCCCTGTTTTGCTGCATGAAGTCTGTGGCGAGGGGGTGCTGAGCCTGCTTGGTTTATGAACTATTGCCGGCTTCTTTTCCAGATGATATTATAAAATATGAATGGTCACAGGGAGGCTATTTCAGCTACTCTGGATGATGGGAGTGTAATATATCCAGGCATCTCTAAACTGGCATGGCCTGGGCAGCCTCTCACAGCCTGGGCTAAAGGATGTAGGCCAAATCCTCAACAGGGGTAAATCAGCTGAGCTCCATTGAAATCAATTTAGCTGCACCAGTTTACCCCAGCTGAGGATCTGGCCCAGCCCTAAACTGGTGCATAACTTCATTGGGCTATATACCTGCTTACACCAAGGCTGAATTTAGTCACCTGTCAGTGCTAGCATGGTGCAATAGTTTAATGCTATAGCCTCTCTTTTGAGGCCTGGGCTTCTAGACTTTGCTAGATCACCATGAAATGACTGTTCTCAAGCTAGTCCAGGATGGGTATTTGGTCAAATAACACAAACTGGCATGGTTGGCTTTCCCTGATCAAGGGAACCCAGCTCCAGAATAAGGAGGGACACCTGCAGGTTAGGACAGTGGGGCATTGGCAGAGAGGTGGTGGGACCCAGCCTGGAATATCTGGGCGGGGGGGCCTGCCAGCCAGCACTGAGGTGGGTTGACAGAGCTGGGCTTGTGGATAGCAGGGGGGCTGCAAAGCCGTGTGAAGGGAGTTTGCCCTGGCCAGCAGAGCCGTGTGAAGGGAGTTTGCCCTGGCCAGCAGAGCCTGTGCCCTGAGTTCTCCTAGAGCAGCCCCTGTGCACCCCTCGTGCTGGAGCCTCTATGGGATTTGTCTTTTCAAAGCCATTGTGCTGTGCTCAGAAAGCCAGTAGACTAGGGTATGGCGGTGCCCTTCTCCCAAGGAGCTCCACTGTGAGCTACTTATTGCTGGCACGTCAGGGGATTAAGGAGTTCAGAAGGAGCCTCTAAATAGTCCCTCAACCCCCTAAGTCCCACTCTGTGGAGCGTGGCCATCTGAGCCGCTTGCATTCCCCCTTCAAGGGGGAGCCAGCCATAGGACAGCGTCCCTGCTGAACGTCCATTCTGGTTGGCCCTTGGGGCACTGGGGAGTACAGCAGGAGCAATGCCTGAGTGAGGGTCTCCCCTTCGCTTAGTGGCCAGAAGGAGTAACACAAGGGAAGGCTTTTTTTCTCATTTCTCAGGTGCCCTCTTGCAGGTCAGTCACCCCAGGGCCATGGGGCTGTCCTGTGGGGGCACATGCCTTAACCGCAGCCACCTGGAGTGCATAGGCATCCTTGTGAAGTTGTCCCAGGCAGCCCCTCCTTTGTCCTCTCCCGAGCTGGGAGGGAGACAGCTAACAGCTGCCTGACAAAGTAAAGGGTTTGCTGTCAAGAGCACTGGGCTCACAAATCTGATTTTGGCTTCAAACTAATTCAATTCTGGTGGAAAATGATGAAATTGTTACACTGCTGCCTGCTGGGTCACACGACTGCTGACTCTGGGAATGGAGCTGCCTGCCTCCTTCTCTTGTGCTATCTCTCGCTCCCCCGTTCCCTCTCTCTTCACTGCCCTTGGCCCGCACAGCTGTCTTGGGGACCCAGCTGTGTCTCGGAGCAGCTCTTCTGTCCCCTTTGGGCTTTTCCTAAGCAAGGTGCTGAACGAGGAAGGAGTGTAAGGAAGAGAATGTCACCTTGTCCCTGAGTTGGTGGTGGGTGTGTGTGTGGGTGTGGGGAGGGTGGTTGTGCCTGTCAGCCAAAGGGGTTGATGATGCTGTACTTAGGTCTCCTGCTGGATTGGCACAGGGTGACCAGTTGGATATATGAAATGAGCTGTGCAGAAGGATGTTCTGAACATCAAGGACTTCAGCCTGGGTAGGGGGGCTGTGTGCAGAGCTAGATCTTCAGCATTATTCTGAATCCAGACGAGCTATACCCCTGGAACTCCCTGGTCTCTGCTGGGCAGCGTTAGTGGGCTCTGGGGTGCTTAGTGGCCCCTTAGGGAGCCTAAGCAAAGTATGCCATGCAGACGAGCATTCAAACTGCAGCGGCCCTTGGTCTCCTCGTTTGTAGCTGCAGCAGAACAAGCAAGAGGCAAATGGGACATGGATGCCAAGCTCCCCTCTCTCCGCTGCTAGAGGGCCCTGTCCTGTGCCAGTGTAGGGGGGCGGCAGGGCAGCATCAGGGTTTGTGGCTGTTCCCACTCTGTAGATTATTAATTCCTGTGCTGAGAAACATCTCTCTGAAACATTAAGAAGATGGTCATTAGTGGATCCCTTGTGCCTCTTTCTCCCAACCTCTCTCCTTTCACTCCTTTTCTTGCCTTGGCACAGGGCTAACAAAGCGAGAGGGTAGGAACAAAGAATAAACAAGCCACAACTCAGCGTTTGCTCACAAAAGTAACAAGCACACAAGAAAACCAGTCTGGCTGGAAATGGAGCCACAGAATCAGTTCTGGGCAGCTGTTCTTTCCCAGCTTCTCTGGCTCCTTAGCATCCTTGCCAGGATCCAGCTTGGCTTTGGCTTGCTGGCTCAGGGCAAATTCCTGGTCCTTGGGGAATTGAGATCTGGCTGCAAGGCTGCCCCTATGTGTGGCCTTTGAACCCTGGCTGGGAGCAGGATTAATTTCCCCCACTTTTAGGAGAACACAGCAAAGATTGGAAGCAGCCACTCCTCTGGCTGGTGCTCTGATCACACTACATTTCCCAGGCTGCGCAGAGATGGGCTGAGTCAGGGCTTGAATGGGAGAGCTCTAGGGAGAACTCGGGGTGCTTTGGGAAGTGGTGGCTAGTAACTCATTGAGTGGTGCTTGTCTTTGTGAGCCAGCCCTGAGCCGCTGTCGTAGCCTTGTGCAGGAGAGTGCTGCGTTGCTGCAGGTGCCTGAGATGTGGCACCAAGGTCTTGATTTTTGGGCTCTTTAATGGCACTTTATGGAAGAGCAGGGATGTGAACGTTGCTGTCCTCCCCAAAGTCTGGCTTAGGTAAGAACTGCATTCTTAAATCCCACTGCAGGTTCAATTAGATGTGGTATTCTTCACGTCCTGTCCTAAATGGTTATGCTGCTGTGTGCTGTTAAACAGTTCTCTCGTTCCACCCCCGCTAGTGGCTGCATTTCTGCAGTAGTTGAATGATCCCTGTGCATACAGCTCATAAATCAGTTTGGAGAATGTGTTGGAAGCTTCCAGGATGAAACACCTATCCATTATCATAGTCAATACTGGAGGACAAACGGGGGCATCAGTTCAGCTAAACACCCCCCTTCATGGGAAGTGTGGAAAGAGTATAAGTTACCAGGTACTGGAAACCTAGATGGTTTCTGGGTGCCCTCTGCTTTTCTGAGGCTCCAACAGATGAAACATGCCTTGTAATGTGTGACAGCTGCTACCTTGGCTAACACGGAGAGAACCCAGGGCCGCTAGAGCTACAAGCATAAGTCACTATAGCTAGAGCCAGGTTTTGCAGCTGCTGTCTATGACAGACTCCCAACTTCTGTGATCTGGCACAGAAGGGGTCACACAATACACGCTGACCAGTGGCTTACATAGACATTCCCTCCACTCTGTCCCAGGCAGCTCTCGCAGTCCCACCATCTTTTCATTAGCATTGGCAGGCAGGGTTTGATTCTGTTTATTCTCAGGAAAGCGCAGCGCTCTGATGATGTCCAGATATTGGTGAAATCCCAGTTGGACGACTTGTCTGAGCTGGCAATAGGCTAGGGGTTCAGTTAGAGGCCCCCTCCTATATCCCAGTGCAGGGGAGAGTGTAACCAGTTCTTGTGCCCGTTTAGTGGTGAGGGAATTGTCCAATTGTCCCTCCGGCTACAGGAATTGGTTCTCCCAGTGTTATTACACTGCACGGTCATTGGCTTGAACTCCTGCAGGAAATCAGTCTGGGGAGTGTATGTGTGTGCTCGCCATGGCAGGTGGAAGGAAGCCTGGCTGCTCGGGCATTGGGATTATGATGTGAGCTCATGAGGGTTTCAGGTAAAGCATGGAGGTGTGGCTGCTGCATTCCAGTGCCAGCACTGTCTGTGTTAGAGAGCCTGTGAGGATTGTCCCGCTGCTCTGCTCGGTACTAGGCCGACCTCTTGGGCCTGGAGAAATTCCCTCCCGTGGTTTGCTTTTAAAGGCCAAGCAGAGGAAGGGGTTGCTAGATCTCGAACTGAGCCCTTAGCACCTCACTCTCTGCTAGCTATACCCAAACCACATCCTCCAGAGTGTGCAAAACCAATAGGTGCGAATCTTTTCGTGCACCACTGAAATGCTGCCTGCTCTGGGGCGGCCGTGGGAGGCGATTAAGGGCTGCACAGCAACACTCCACACAGGAAGCAAAGGATAGTGTCTGCAACTGGTGCTATAGGGGTTGCTTTCTAAGGAGGCTGAATGTAGTTGCCCGGGTTGGAACCTGGGGCTCTGAGGTTAATGTCTGATGGGTGTGAAAAGAGCCACTCCTGGTCAGGATTTCTGGTTTAAAGTCTTATCTGGAACGCAGAAGAGCCCGGCTCTATGGCTGTGGCGGGCAGGGGGGATTTCTCTGCATGGGAAGGCCTTGTCAATCAAGATTAATCTCCTGACAGTGGAGGGGGAGGGTGGGGGAAGGGCTGTCTCATGATGAACCTCACCCCCTTCCTTCGAGCCCCTCCAGCAGCTTTGTAAGGATTCTATTCATCGTGCTCCCACCAAGCCCCATTCAGGAGAGGCCGATGACATCTCGTACAGCAGGGTTCAGGGGACAAGGGTGAAAGGATCTGTAGGGGGATGTGGCTTTTGGATAAGCTGACATGTTTCTTCCCCCAGCTGAGTTCCCAGGGCACATGGCCACGGCCTCCCCAGTGCTGCAGCAGCATCCTTGTGTTTTGCTTGCAGCTGCTGTGGCAGCAGCATGAACTTTTGACTATCTAATCCCCAAGTGCTGTGGGCCAGGGCGGAGCCCACGCTGGAGCCAGGCGGAGAGGCCGCCAGACTTGGCTGAGTGCTCAGAAGATGTTAGTGGTTCCTCCCCAGCGCTGAAGAGCGGAACAAACTTGGCTGGGGAAACTAATTCCATCCTGTATGTTTCTTTTGTTCCCCTGCTGGGACCAGGAATTCATCTTCTGAAAGAGGCAGACCTGGAGCGGCAGACTGCATTGAGCAGGCTGCGAGGGTCTCAGCATAGCCATCTAAGGCCCCCCTATTGCTTCCCTCCTCCCATGGCCTCTGTAGGACCTGGGGAGGGCCAGCACCTGCGACAGGGATGGGGTGGTTCAGTTCAGACTCTGCGGGCTGAGTTTAAAAACAGTCCAATAATGGCAGCGATTGCCTGCATGACTCTGCTGAACTGGCTCTAGTGAGAGCTCAGTTAGAGTGCCTATTAACCCCTTCAGTGCTGGATGAGAAAGCACGGGCTCCCTTAGACCCGCATGTCTGGACGTTCTACTTCACCGCTCTGCAGGGAAAACGGCCGTGGGTATATTCGGTTCTGGTTATCTAGACCCTTCTACCATCCACTTGTTGGTGGAATTTGATGGCCTCACTGACCAAGGTACCTTCACAACACCTCTCCAAGATGTCTCCACTTCCCAGAGAGGGAAAAGCCCCAAGTCAGCAGAGCACTGAGCCCCAGGTCTGAGTGTGTTGCTGAATCAGGGCCTCAGTGGATTGTTCAGGTTCACACCGGAAGCTTGCAGCAGACCTAGGAATTGAACTCTGATCTCCTTCTTTTCAGCCCAGTACTTCAATAACCAGAACATCCCTCCATGGGCTGCCAAAGAAGGGGTTAATGTTGCTGCCTGACCGAAAGTCTTTTTCTCTGCACAGAGCAGGTGGGGCATGGCGAGCTGCCCCTGGGCTTTCTCCACCTGTTGCTTTCTCTGCTGAAGCGCCTCATGCCTGAGGCGGAGGGACCCTGTCTAGGTCAGGAGTTCAGATTCCATGGCCTGTTTGAGTCCTGGCCTCTCTCCAGAACCTGCCTATGAGGGGCAGTTGTTGCTGGTTCTGACGAGGGTGTGTTGTGATGTAGACGTTTGTGCTACTGATGCTGGGCTGAGATAAATAAAATCATATTTCACAGGGGTCAAATAGCAGAGATCAGGTGCTTGCAATTTCCATTCATTACTAAACCCGGGGCTAAACTCAAACAGGGGACTTAGATGTGAAAGAACTGGAGTCCCGCTGTCCTGAGCTACCCAGTCCCCACTGCCCCAAGAAAAATTTCCTCCAGCTTCTCTCTGATTCTTCTGGGGGGATTCGGTTGCCCGTGGATTTTGTGCATGGGATGTGAGTTTCAGAGAGATCCTGTCTGGTTTCAGTCCCAGCTCCCCTTTGCCTAATACTCACATCAGTGTATGCCCTATGAGGTTGAGGTGAGAGGGATATGTGGTTCTAGACTGAGTACCAACAAACTTCTCTCCTCTGTCACACCACCCCGAGCTGAATCCTGGCCTCCTGAGGCAATGGGCTGATGCCCTCACACTGTGTAACAATGCCTCGCCTCACACTAGTTCTCCACTATTGGCTTTTAGCTTCGGTTTCGCTATCACGACCCCGGGGGCTTAAAGGTCCCCCAGCAGACGTCAGGAAACCAGGAAATCAATGGCAGCCAAGGGAGAACGTTTATAAGTGTTAACTGGCAAATTACTGGCCAATTAATAACACTAAATGGCATGAATCTTGCCTCTCCTGTCTGCTCCCTCATTGCTCTGGTAAGTGGGCCTGAAGGGAGG
The DNA here is from genome assembly GCF_965140295.1 of Lepidochelys olivacea. Taxonomy (NCBI): domain Eukaryota; kingdom Metazoa; phylum Chordata; order Testudines; family Cheloniidae; genus Lepidochelys; species Lepidochelys olivacea. The sequence goes on along the minus strand of NC_140417.1, from coordinate 22,647,366 downwards.
CAATGATTCGGAGCGTCGGGGAGATGGCTACTTCCTGCCTTGGCTCAGCATCTCCTTTGTGTGTGTCTGAGGCCAGGTCTCTGTATCCCGTGCTCTCCTTACTGCAGGGTGGCTTCCTGGGAGAATCAGGGTGACACTGAAATTTGCCAGCCCCCCTTCCCCCTCCCTCCCCCCTTGTACTGCCTGGGTCTTTTTGGAGGGTGGGGGTTGTGTTGCTGGAAAGTACGGGATTATCATGCTCCTGGAGATTGGATCCTGTGAATAGTGCCAGTCCCTCAGAAGTGATGCCTCTCTGGTTATGGTGTGGGTTATGGTCTCCCATTGAATCAGTGGGGCCTGCATTCACCCCAGCTGATTAGGATGGAGCCTGCTGGAAAGCAGATTGTGTCACCCTTTGCGAGCCATGCTGGTGTGAAGTCTCTTGTTAACCTGAGTGTTGGGTATGTGCTTTAGTAGCTATACAGGGTCAAGCTGTGTGTGTGTGTGAGGGGTGGTGTGGGGAGATAATTGATCCTCATGCTTGAGGGCTGGTCAGCACAGTGGTCAGGAAGAGAATTTACTTGCTCCATGCAGCATGATGGAACTGGCCATATATATATTCCCCTGACTTTATCTGAAGCACCTGGCAGTAGCCATTGGCAGAGGCCAGACTTGATGGACCAGTGTCTGGATCTGCTATGGCAGCTGGCACCATACCCTTCAAATTGCTTCCCCCATCCAATTTGACCCAGCCTTGCCTGGCCTTGCCATGGTGTCTGCCTGCACGTCCCGAGCAAGGGAGTTTGCTGTTAGTGAGCTAATTGTCGGTGTAATTATTTATTGAGGTGATGTCGGTGTTGCCGTGGCGGGCAGACGCGCGCTCCTTGCAGCCCGGAATGCAGCGGTGCAGCTGTATTTGTCATTTCCCAGAGTTTGTTGAGACAAAGCAGACAGGAGTAAACACCATAAACATTTATCCTCTTGCATATTCAGCAGCAGATGAGGTTGGGGAAGCTTCAAATTAGAGTGCAGAGAGCAGTGTGACATGGAGATTGCATTGGCTATGAGGTGCTGCCAGGACTTAAATACCTTCATTCGTTCCGCTCCAGTCTGCCCGGGACTCAGGCTTTCCGTTCACCCCTTCACTGCTGTCTGCTATGCACACCATGAGGCAGAGGGAAGGGAAGGGGCCCAGTGTGCTCTTTCTAGGAGAAGATGCATGGGGAGAGCAGGATGTCTCACGGGGGAAGAAGTGACATGTGATTCCGGGCTGCAGGAGGGGACGTCAGAGCCTGAGTCAGGGTGGGCTTCCCTGAGTCTTGGAAGCTGCTGCCATAAGGGGGCTGAATGCACCTAGGGACCAATCTGTGCTTCTCTTAGGAGCAATGACCAGATATCTCTTTCTTCCTCTTGGGACAGACTGTTCTGGCCATCTGTGCTTTTGGGATCGGGTGGCTTCAAGGGTGCTATCTAGGGGTGTGTCCTTGGGGGCTGAGCAGTGGGAGCCTCCCATTGTCACTAACATACAGAATCGTATAAAAGTAAATGTGTCTCCCTTGTGTGTGGGGGGCCCCCCCCATCCTGTCCTCAATTGCTGAGTTCTTCACAGCTTCCCCTAAGAGCAGAATAGCCAAGGATCCCCAGATGCTCTGCTGGGGCTGAAGCCTCTGCTACTAAATTGCTCCCCTCTTTCTCCACATTATGGATTGTTCATTAGGCCTCAGTGATTCACTGCTTCCTCAGTGGCATGTTCCTTGGTGAGGCCGAGCTGTGGGGCTCTTGCCCCTGGGTTCTGGGGCTTCTGTCTCAGCCGCCAGAGAGCCAATCCATGAATGTTCAGTGGTCCCAGCCCTGATGGAGGCGAGGTTCTTCTGGGGGTGCGGGAGAAGGATGTGGGTCCCTAAGATCAACTTGGTTTATCGCAGGAATGATGTGTTTTCTTGCCGCTGCCTTCCTGATGTTTGCTGTGTGAGAATGGAAAGGAGGAGACCAGCAAGGTCTACACCCCATTCTATTGGTAGGCAAGGTCCATGTGCGTTCAGATTGCAGGGGGCTTTTGAGCCCCTCCACCCCCCTTTCAGTATACTGAGTTGAGGATTGTTAACTCCTCACCATGCTGCTGATCCTCCATCCCCAGTGGGATGAGGCCTTAAGTAGTGGGTAAAGCAGTCTGCCTCCAGGGGCCACTGACACAGCCCTCTTTGGGAGCCAGTGAGGCCTGTGCTCAAGATGTGTGGCTTTTCGAGAGGAATTTCTTGCCTGGGGAAGGGGAGATAAAAAGTCAGGCATGGAAAGGAGTCAACTTGTGACTGCGTCCTAAACCCCGGCACCCCAGCTAGAGGAAGTGAGAGCTGCTGAGCAAGCAAACGGAGCTGCAGCTGTGAACGGCTTTGCATCCACTGGACTGTTCCCACCTCTCTGCACTCCCCACGGCTGTGGTGCTAGCTGTGAACTGCAGCAGTGGTGTGAGCTCCTGGCCTCCTGGGTCGCCCGTGAGGGCTCCTCCCATGGGCTAGAGATCCTGTCCCATAGTCATGTTGGAATTGCATGCTGCAGGCATCTTGAGGAAAAAGCAGGGAGAGGCCTGGCCCCAAGGACAGCAAGTCAAACGAAGTGAAAATGAATGGCCCTTTTAAACAGTGGGCTTAGTGCGTAGCCATCAGTGGATGGCTGTTCAATGTCCCCTCCGTGGGGGTGTTAGTGAGCTGGTACCAGACTGCACACTGACCTTTGGGGAGTCTCTTGCGAATGCACTCCCCTTGTCCCATGCTGCGTGGGTGCTGCACTCTAGCTGAGGGTGACAGTCCTGGAGGAGCTGTTTTTTGAGTGGTTCTTGCTATCTGCCCCACCCCCTCCCCGCTTTCCCCATATGTTACACCATGCTGTAGGGATTTAAAACCCCCCAGAGACTGGAACAGGTTCTGAGCCCATCCTTTGCCAAAACCTCCCCTCTAAGCTCCGAGCTGCAGATGGAGCCTTTCCAAACAGAATCCTTCCGAGGCCCAAATGCCCCACGATCCTCAATGTGTGTCATTCAGAAAGCGCCTCTGCTGGCAGCGTTGACTTCATGTGCTCCATGCCTGGGCTGGCTGCTGCCTGTTCTGGGCTTGGCGTGAGTGCTGCACACCTGGAGGCTCCCTGGGATTTGGTGCTGGGGAGGGAAGTCCAGCCAGGCCGTTCGCTGGGGTTACGGAGTGAAGGCATCAGGCGTGCAATGCTCTGCTCAGCCATTGCCCCACCCAGGCACAAGGTGCTGGAACAATTTGTATAGTGGGGGTGCTGTAAACCCTTTATATAATGGAAACCACTTCAAGCCGGGGGTGCAGCCGCATGCCTAATTTCAGCACCTATGCCCACGTTGGACCTTGTGGGTAACTGAGCTCACCCGTGCCTGGCTGAAAGGCTTCAGTCGTTTCTCTTCAGTCCCCATTCCCCCTCCCTTTCTCCACATCTCCCAGAGCCTGGAACCCATGGTCAGAGGCTGTTGGACCAGGGGTTGTCATGACAACACATCTCCTCCCACTGAGGTGAAGATAGAAGCAGATTTCATGGTTCAGGGAATTTCCCAGTTCCTGACCCCTGTTCCCTGCGGTCTCCCCCCACATTCCCCCCATCCCTGTCATCCTCTCTTACCACCACATGTCTGGGCCTGCATCGGAGGCTGGAGGGGACGCGGCACAGACATTGCATGTTGAGTGCAGAAACCTCCTGTGTCCTTCCCCTCTCCTTTCAGTGCTGTGGAAGTGAGAGACTGACACAGAGCTGCAGCAGAGCCAGGCGGTTTTGTCTCAGAGGTCCAGGATCTGGGAAAGGGGCATCCTAGGGAGAAGGATAAAATGACCCCAGCAGGGGCAGGTATGGCAGAAATGGCGCAGGCAGAGTCCAGCCATCGGGGGCTGAGGCCCATTCCTTTCCCTGGCTCATCTGCTGCCTCTTCTGAGTGTACTGCCTTTTCTTTTTGTTTGTTCACAACGTTGGTGGAGTCTGGGGGAAGGTGCTGGATTGGCAGCCACTGCATGGGAGAGGCAGACACACTTCCTCCATACGCTCCCCTGTGCTGTTGTGTTTCAGGCCTGCCCAGGACGGAGAGAAGGGAATTTGGGCTCCTTGGGTCTTTCTGTTCTGAGCCTGGGCCACAGGCTGTCATCGAGGGGCCCAGGCCAGCTGTGAGGAGAACGGCTTTTCTGGGGCAGATATCACAGTCAATAGGAATTGGATTGAGAGCAGCATTTCTGGGCCTGCAGGCCAGCTGTCCGAGGGTGATTACTCTGCATCACCACTGACCTAGGGCTGGATCGGAGCTGAAGATGAAAGGTCCTGTTTCCTGGACTGAGGTGGCAAGGAGTGGTGCAGATCAAGAGGGCAGGCCGTGGCATTGCTGTGGGACTGAGGTTCTCCAGATTAACTGGCAGATAATTTCTTTTGCCTCTCATCAGTTTTGAAGCAGGGTCACAGGTTGCAGTTCAGTTCTCTCCAAACGGAGTGTGTGTGTATGTCTCTGACCCAACCAGGCTCCATCCTCTTGGCTGTGCATCAGTTCTTCCCTCCACGGGCACTGATAGTGACTCCTCTGTGCCTTCCCCCCTTTGGAGGCCACCAGGAATGAGCCCTTCAGTCCCTCAGTGCAGGAACTGCCTGGCTCTGCTGCTCTCCCATCTCCCTGGGCAGCAGCTACAGCGCTTGGTGAAAGGAGCGCTTGGGGAAAATTGCCCTACATTTGTGTCTGCCAATGCTGGGCACTGGCTGAGCTGCAATGGCTCTTGGCTGCTGTTCGAGCTCCCTTTTGAAAAGGCTTCTCCTGAATCTGCAAACGCAGGAGAGTGTTTAACCAACAACGCCTCTAGCTGATGCTGGCAGGGGATCCGCAGTCCAGCTGCAGCTGCCAAACCTGCTGGGGCTCAGCAACCCGGGGGGGCGTGGGGTTTACAGGATTCTGTTCCCTTCCTCCCACGTGGGAGCATTGCCTGGCTGGTCACATGCATTGTGGGCAAGTTCGGCTTCGGCTGCTGAAGGCACCAGGCAGACATTCCTCCAATTGGCTGTGTTAACTCCTGTGTCCCTGAAGGGAGTGTAGTGCTGGGCTGTAAGCCCATGAGCTTGGTACTTGCTGCCTGCGGGGACAGCATGGGCAGCAGCTTCTCAACTGTGCTGCCTGCTCTCAGCCCTGGAGGTAGAGAGGGGGGTTTAGCCTCTGTTGCCCACTCAGTCCTTGGCCTCTCTGCTGTGACTGCCAGCAAGGGGACCAGGTGGTGCCAGCAGTGGTGGTGCCTTATGTGAGGTGGCTGTTCCCGTAAAGTGGGCTGAGACCGATCAAGCTCATGCCGCTGGGCAGACAGCAGATAGGAATCACTTCAGGTCACTACCGTCCTGGGTTGGTGACCAGGAAAGGAAATGTTTAATCTCATCTCTCCCCACCCTCAGTCATATGAGCCAGTTTTTCCCTTGTTAATGTGGTCTCATCACCTGGGCTCAGCCGTTTGCGGGATCGGTGGGAATTGGGAAAGGGACGGGGCATTATAGAAATGCAGAGACTTCCCCAAAGTCCTGAGTGGAAGGGGTAGGAGCAGCAGTATTAAGCAGTGTGTTTCCTGGAGCCTTTGGTATGTAAAGTGAACCTGTTTGTCTTGGCAGATCCTTGGCTTGGGAGTGTGCGAATGGTGGTGTCACTGTGGGAAGGTCAGGGCATGGCATCAGGCAGTTTCTCTTGTGTTCCAGAGTGGACCTTTCCACTTGATATCCTATTGCTGGTGCTGTGGTGTTGTGCTAGCCTGGGCTTTTCTCTGCCCACTCCAGTGGTCCTGGCAGGCTCTGTTTTAAATCGGAGCAATCTAGGAGTGGGATGGGGGAGAGGGAATGCTACATACCCTTTGGTACCCCAGGCAGAAGTTGAACCCAAATATAGGGAGTGTCTGGCAGGGGTTTTGGAGGATGACCCGGTCACCTTGATACAGCAATTGTGTCCCTGGCCAGTATTGTGAACTGGATGGGCCCAAGGGCAAGGACAGCCAGCTGTCCCCATGCCAGCAGTGTGAGGAGACTTTTTGCTGGGGCACCATAGATTGGACTATTACATTGGCCATGGGGGCAGTTCTGTCTGCTCCCCTCTGCTGTGGATGTGCGGGGGCACTGTCTCTGATAGATGCTGGTTTGCAATGAGAAAAATAGCTCCTTAGCCACTCAAACACATGATCCTAGGCAGATCAGAAACTTGCTTAACGCTCCGCCCGCCCCCTTCCCCCATTCAGTACCTCTCTTTCTCTTTCACTGTGTCATTCAGCCCCACCTGACGTATGTCATCGGGAACTGCAGGCAAAGCATGCTCCATGGTAAGCTGTTCACGGCCACTGATGTGACATGGGGCTACTCTTGACTTTCTCTGCACCCAGGAGCAATAGACCCCCTAAATACAGCCACTGAAAATAGCCCTTATTCATTCCCCTAATACCTTGCCAGCCCAAAGCACTATGTGAATTCTGCACAGGGATCATCTTCACCCCCTGCTGAAATGCCCAGCAGCTTAGGACAGGAAGTGAAGAATGGGGTGTCTGTTGGAAGCTGCAGGGGGAATGTACAGGGACAGAGCACAGCCTAGGAGTGTGTGAGTGAGTGTGTGTGTAGATTACAAACACGTTCCCCTCCTTCCAGCTCGTTGAGATGCAGCATTTCCTTTCTGAGAGTGAGGTGGGGGTGGGGAATGGGAAAGTGAGCAGGTGGGGAGATACAGAGTGCCAGACCTCCCCCCCCCACAGGCCTCTGTACAGATCCAAATGAAATTGCGCAGCTGCTCCCCAGGACCACGATAAAAGCCAGAAAGGAAAAGCTCCTACACTTGGGCACTCACGGCGGCCTGGCCTCCCCTGGAAAAGGTCTGTTGTGCCCTTGCCGACTGCAGGCAAAGCTCCTGGTGGCATTGTAACCCCTCATGACACCAAATCTGTTTGGGAAGGGGCTTAGGGATGGCGGCAGAGCTGTACCCAGAGGTCTTGTTGAAACCAGCAGTGAGGGGGTTATATGGAAGGGAGCCTCGTAGCCAGACTGAGTCAGGAGACCCTGTGGGGAGTGTAATCAGATCTGGGAGTTGCTGTTGCTTGGGCTCATCTTACCTCCCAGGCTCAGTCTTTGTCTTAAAAAGCCAATCCCGTGAAGGCCAGTTTTGGCCTTTATGCAGTGTTATAGTGGCAGGCCAGGTCTGCACGCACACTCCCCCTAGCTCTGCTGGAGCGGGGCCCTTGCTGGGGTGGGTCAGCTGCCCAGACCCTCGCGCTGAATTAATATGCACTCTCCTGGCTTTGGAGCTTACTGCAGAGAAAGGCAGGGAGCCAGCCAAGCTATGGACGCTAATCACTGCTTGCCCACCCCGCCCTTGGAGCCCAGCTCAGTGGGAGGTGGGCAGCCAACCTGGCTTGAATGCTGATGGGATTCGCAGTCTTTCCTCTCCCATCCCTCCCCCAACAGTGTTTCTCTGGCTAGAAGCTTGGGCTCAGTGGTGGGTTTTTAAGTGCTGCTCCAGACGTGACTGGGGCTGGGAGCCCCTCTGCCTCACTCTCTTCTGGGACCTTGGATTAGGAAGGTTATTAGGGAGCAGGGAGAGGTTGTTTCAGGACCAGACTTTCTGGTTCAGAGACACTCTTCCTCAGTATCAGTGTCTCCACCTCCCACCCTGACCACTCCCCACATGTTAATCTACTGCCTCTCCTGAGGGACCTGAGCTATTGAGTCTCAGCTACAGCATGTGGCATTGGGCTGCTCTTGATCACCTTCTGTAAGGAGTGTGGGGGAGAGGAGCTTTCACACAGCGATCTGTGCTTGGTACAGCCTCTCTGGGGATTTGGCCGCATTAACCCTTTGGAGGGTAGGAGGAAATGCCAGTACTCACTGATCAAAGGAGGTTCTCTGGGCACTCCACATTCATCCCCCACTCAGCCACTGCCCTTCAGACTTGCCCAAGTATCCTTTGTCAGCTCATATGGCACTTGAAGGAGATAGCAGCATACCTTGCCTTTGTGTACAAGCCTGTGGTGAGAGGCTGAGCAGATCTGCTCTGGCTGGGGAATGGGAGCAGGCAGACTCATGACTCCTTTGTAAAACTACTTCCAGCCTCCTGTCTGGCCTCAGACTGAGAACTGCCAGCGTCAGTGAATCCTCTGGTTGGGAGAACAGCGCTGAGGGGAGTTTGAGATACTGAGTAAGGGCAATGACTGTTCTCTGCAGAAGCCAGATCGGCAATTTGCCAGGAGAGCTGTTTCTTGCAGAGGCTGGAATCGGAGGGGGTGATGCAGGTCAGGATGGAGGGGCACTGGCAAAGGGGTGTCTGGTGGTGGTGGTAGGGAGCTAGGGCTGGAGTACTATAGATCAGGAAAGAGGGGTATCGATGGAGCTGCATGTGGGAAGCCAGGAGCTGAAACAGCTGGGAGTGTTATTGGCAGCCTGTAGGTGTGGGGTGGACCAGGGCTACAGCCAGTCTTTCATCTTATCTCCTTTGTCCAGCCCTAATTGCTTTTCCATGGAGCCAGGCACCTCAGTGGTGGAGGGAAGGGGTGAGGTGGGGTGGGGAGGGGTCCTTGCCAGGATTCATATGAACAGGCTCCACTGGGAACTGTTGTGTTCGATCATTGGTGCCCTGTGGTGAGAGTCCTGAGCAGCAGGACTGTGTCTGGAGTCTGATGCTATCCCCTCCTGTCTGGGAGGCCTTTTCTGCTCTCTGTCCACCCCCTTGTGCCTTGGGGTCCCTCTCAGAGAGCAGAGTCCACCCAGCACCTAGGCTTCTCTGCAGACTCTGAGTTTCCCACCTCTCTGGTTTCCTGGCTCCCCAGGGCTAATCTGTGAATCCATGCCTGGGCATAGCTAGAGTTAATGGCATATGGGTATGTCTGGTACCAGGCTGCTGTGTGTGAGCCCCCAACTGCTTCTGAGACCACAGCTTCCTGCCCCACCCAGGAGCAATCCCTGGGAGAGGGAGGGGAAGCAGAGCTCCTTGCAACCCCCATGCCTTGTTATCAGCCTCTAAGCAATCTGAGGCAAGTCCCTGGTCACTGCCCTAACCCCTCATCATGCCACTAAGTGATGGGGTGTCCCTGCTCTCCTTGGCTGCCCTGGATCTGGGGCAGGAATTAGCTAAGGATCTGGGGCAGGAGTGATAGCTAAGAGGGGCTCGTATCATCTCCTCACTTCATTATTGCTCTAAGTCAGCAGCTCAGTCCCCCTTTGCACACAGCAGTTTAAGTGGTGTCGATGTATTGACAAATGGCCCATCTCTCTCATTCCCTTCTTCTCTGACAGCCTCTGCAGATTGACGACTATTTCTGTGGCCAGGATTTTAACCAGCCGCTGGGCGGGACAGTGACCATCGAGGGGACAGCGCTCTTTGTGGATAAGGAGGACGGCATGACCTCGGTGGCTGCCTACGACTACCGGGGACACACTGTGGTCTTTGCTGGCACGCGGAGTGGCAGGATCAAAAAGGTAAGTAACCTACTGGGCCGGGGTGAGGAGGCTGGATGGCTGACTACCTCCTTTGGGGCAAGGGCAGGATTTCAGTGCTGTGTTTTGAGGCGTGAATGGTGTATGCAGGGTGGGGAGTGGCAGCATCGACGAAGGCCAGTTCCCTTCACTCTTGTCCACCAGGCATATTTATTAAAGCGGTTGTTTATGGCAGGATTATAGCATGGGGAAACTCCCAGCCCCACCCCAATTCAAGTCCCAGTCAGCAGGGTTAGTGGGAGTTCCCTTTGCACAGTCTCTCCGAGGGATGGGGTGTTGGGTTCACAACACAGCAAGGTATCCCAGTACTGGTGATTTCCCTCTATACCTTGTGTCCTTTGATCACTGGATTGCTTTGCCTCTAACCCGAGAGGGGCTGCACATGGGTGGTGTATGCGCTAGTGACTTGATGCCTGTGGTGCTTCGTTGGTCTCGGCCCTCTTGCCAGGTGGCAGCACTGGCATGTGTGAGCTGGTGTTTCTTGGATGAGATGAAGCTCCTTCTCGTGGCACTTCTTAAGTTCAGAAATCCCTTCTCGCTGTTGACCTTAAGTCCTGAATTGGGCCCAAATGGCTGAAATAAGGTGGAATGGACTGGGAAAGGCCTGAAATCTCATCAGGCCGGGCCAGTCTCCCAGGGCAAATAGCCTTTCGCCCAGGCTGGCCCACTCAGAAGATCAGCAGGGGTGAGAGCTTTTATCTTGCCATAGCACCTGTGCTTAGCTTAGACATTTCTGGGCCTCATCCCTGTCCCATTTGGCTGGGTGATGTTGCCCCAGAGGGGGGGTGACATGTTTCTTAAACTGCAAGTATATAATAGTGAGGTTGCTTCCCCTCTTCCCTGCCTGCATTGCTAGCATCGTTAAACTCCCATCCCTATGTCATGCTAGGCCCTGTTGCAGCCTCTGTCTTGGGAAAGCCCTGAGGTGGATGGCACTGCTCCACGGTGGCAGCTGAAGGAATCCAATAAGCTTCCATAGAAGGGGAGTTCTTTATGGGGCTGCAGCGTGCTCCAGCCTGGCTGACCTAAGCCATCTGTGAGCAAAATTCTACAGTGTTGGGGAGACCTCTCTTCCCCAGTGACACACAAGGCTTCTTGTTGGTGGCAATTAGCAAATAAGTCTGTGCCTCTTGCTGCATCTCCACGAGGCATGGATTTCCTGTTATCATAACATCATTCCTATAATTACAGCTGCATCTGCCCTGTATAAACACCTGTGCACCTTAAGGGCATCCTCCACCAGGCAAAGTCATGTTGAGGGTCCTGGTGCAGTCCTGCCAGAGGCCTGAAGTGCAGGACTCAACTGGAGCACCCAGCCCTGTTCATTCCTCTAGAGCTCGGACACACAGCCACTTGGACCTACCCACTACCCGGCCCTGGGGATCAATGGCTTGAATTTTGAGCTCCTTTTGGCATCTTTGTTTCCCAGCTAAAATACCTCCTTTTCTGAAATGACTCACTGGTATGTAGAAGCAAAGACAACTCCTAAGAGTTGTGATGCAGTTGGGGGTGGAAGCGCTACCTTTGCCATCAAGGTGGGGTGGGGTCTATTGGCACTGGGCCATGCAATAGTCACCTTGGAAGGCCTGAAGCCATTGGCAGCTCTTTCCTTGCATGAATTGGCAATGCGATAGGCAGAGCACATGCTCCCTTGGGGTCAGTGTTTACATAGCCAAGTTAATAGGGGGATTAAATTAGAAGGGGCTGCAGGCCCCCCCCACCTTCAGTGAGGCGGGGAAGGGTTTCAGGCTAGTGGGGACATTATGCGCAAGGAAGGCCAGGTGCTTTTAACTAGGGGTTTGGACTCTCAATGTGCTGTACAAACATGAGCTAAGGGTTCCTCTAGCCCCTCTACCTCAGAAGATGGATCTGTATCCCAATGTACTACCTATTTTATAGATGCGGAAACTGAGGCCCACTGAGATGCAGCGACTTGCCAAGGCCACTTCGCAGGCCAGTGGCAGAGCCAGGAGCAGCGCTCAGAGTTCCTGGCCCTGATCCCTTGCTGTAGCCACTAGACCCTGCTGCCTCTTTATCTGCCTGCGTACAGTATGTTGGACTTGACCTGTGTGGGTTTCCTTTGGGCTGCTAGTCTGCGATCAGTGTGTATGGTACAAATCCCTTCACCCCTATAGAAGTGCTGGAGGAAGCAGACTTTTGCTGAGGTGCTGATTTCTGGTTCGCTGGGTCAGGAATGCAGAGATTGGCCCAAGGCCAGTTTAGGACTGAACTAGGAGTGTGGTTAAGTCATTATGCTGGTGTCAGCCTGTGTGGGGCCAGTGCTGGCAGAGGGGAGCCCTCTGTGTGTGAGTGGGGGTTAGACAGAGCTGCTTGCACAGCCCTCTCCCCAGTCTCCTTGGCTTGGCTCCAGCGGAACTGAACAGCCAGAAGGGGTCCTAGCCATCATGGCGTCCTGCATACACGTGCCGTGCTGAGCTCAGCAAGATCTCTGCTGCTCCCCAGTCTTTGCTGACTACCAAAGCCCAGCATCAAAGGCAGCACCCAGGACTCTGATCCATCCTCCCATGCTGGCTGGTAACAGGACAGAGACCAGGCTGCTGGATTCGAGACCTTTTTGACAGTCAGTTTGTGGATTTGAAATCGTGATGAGCGTGAAACTGGCTTCTGGGTTGGTGTGGGGAGAGGCCCGCAGAGACTGGGTGGTTGTTGGCAAAGAGGAGAGTGTGGATGGGTGGGAGGTTGGTCTCTGAACACCTTTCCCCCACCATCTCATTCTTCTGGAATGCATCCGTTGGCAACACTCTCCCTGACTCTGAAATCTCCCCTATTGGGATGCAACAATAGGCAGTCCCCACGCACCTACCCTCCTGCTCTATCTGGGATCCTTCCCCATCCCTGGTCTGGTGGCATCTGTTGTGAACCCCGGGTACAGAATAAACCCAAGAAAAAAAGGGGCCCACACAGAAGAGCTGTGACCTCAGCTGGTGCGGAAAGAGAGTCTAGGAGGCAGCTCTGGGCTTGTGTCTGTGATTTGGAGTTCAAGGTGCAAACCTGCAATACTGGGGAGGGGAAGAGATTGACCCTCCACACACATTGGGCCAAGTTCAGTCTTGCTGTAGGTGGGGGCAGTTGCATGGACTCCAGTAGAAGTGCACTTGCTTCCACCGGGTCTGTATCCAGCCCATTGTTTGTAGTTCCTTCTGTCAGAGGATCTCAAGGCATTTCATGAGCATTCGTGAATGAAGACACCTCACTGAAAACACCTCACATGGCTCGGTGGGTTGCGTCAGTATCCTTATCTCAGTTTTACAGATGGGGAAACTGAGGCACAGAGCAGGTTAGGGACATGCCCAAAGTCACACAGTGAGCTGGTGTGCCAAATCCAGGAGTCCTTGCAGTCTGCCCTCCGTTCCTACAGCTAGACCACGCTTCTTGTAGATGCTCAGTGAGTGAGGCTTCCGAAAACCCTTGGATTTCTTCATCTGTTTTGAAGTCTCAATTTCCCTTTCTCTCCTTCAGTTTCCTTCTTCCTCGGCATCATCATCTCCATCAGAGGAGGCATCGGGGTTGCTAGTAAGTCGGCATGGATTGCGAGAGGCTTGCTGCCAGAGGCAGCTTGTCCTCCCTTCCCAATCAATAAGGGAGCTGAAGTGACTGGTGTCGCATTTCCACCAGCCTCTCCTGCTATTGAATTCCAAATTGCAGGTTTTAAATAGGTTTGTGCCAGTGTGGTGCAGAGGGAGGGGAGGGAAGTGTGGGAGGAGGATTCATGAAGCCACTGAGACAGTGTTACACATCCAGTTATTTATCCCTGGAACCTGACGATTGCTATTTGTCTGGCAAATTTCTCCCTGAGGTGCCAGGTCTTTCTCTGTTTCCATTCCTGCATCTTCATCGAACTTTTCCCTCCCTCTCTTCCTGCAACTTCTGTGGCCCTGCTGTGGTGGTAGCTAGAGAGAGTGCCCATCCAAGGCTCATGGGCAGCCCCCCTGGTTCTGGGTAACCCCCTCAGGTTACTAGGGGATGCAGGGCTGGCTCCTGCTGAGCCTTGTGGTGATTTTGGAACTTCAGACCTGCTAGTTTTAGAGTAGCAGCCGTGTTAGTCTGTATTCGCAAAAAGAAAAGGAGGACTTGTGGCACCTTAGAGACTAACCAATTTATTAGAGCATAAGCTTTCGTGAGCTACAGGTTTAACTTGGATTTTAACTTGAAGAGTGGTCAGTTTGGATGAGCTATTACCAGCAGGAGAGTGAGTTTGTGTGTGTATGGGGGTGGGGGGGATGTGAGAACCTGGATTTATGCAGGAAATAGCCCAGCTTGATTGTCATGCACATTGTGTAAAGAGTTGTCACTTTGGATGGGCTATCACCAGCAGGAGAGTGAATTTGTGTGGGGGGGTGGAGGGTGAGAAAACCTGGATTTGTGCTGGAAATCACTTTAGATAAGCTATTACCAGCAGGACAGTGGGGTGGGAATAGGTATTGTTTCATATTCTCTGTGTATATATAAAGCCTGCTGCAGTTTCCACGATATGCATCTGAGGAAGTGAGCTGTAGCTCACGAAAGCTTATGCTCTAATAAATTGGTTAGACCTGCTAGTGTGGCTCATGTTTATGTGGAGTCTCTCCTTTTTTTCCATTTGCTTCACTCTTCCCGTCTGCAGCTATAGTATCAGAGTCCCTGCTGCTCCATGGCCCACCCGGTGTGATGGGCTCTGGCCCGTTAGGTCTTAAGGAAACCAAGTGGGGTTTGGTGGGAAACAAGCAGTGGTTCTTAGTCCTGTTTCCAGTGGGCAGGTCTCATCACAGCCCTGGTGGGCCTGCTCCTGAGAGAGGCCAAGGACGGGACTCCCCTCCCACTCTATGGGCCAGGCTAGGATTCACTGATGGGACAGTATAGGGGATGTTTCTCCATAGGCTGTCCTCTAGGGTAGTGCTTCTCAAGCTATCTGATGTGGGGGACCGGCAATTTTTTTTTCCAGTGTGCGCGCAGACTGGCAGCTGATGACTTGCGGACCGGCACCGGTCTGCGGACCACCGCTTTGAGTAGCGCTGCTCTAGGGTCCATCGCTATTGCATTGGAGCACCTTGCAGGGTTTTTAAAAGGGGAAGAGCACTCGCTTCCTCCTCTTCTGTGTTTCCTTTCTTCTCTCCCCCAGAGGCAATAGTCTCTTTGGTAAGAGAGGGGCGAGGATTTACTTACAATTTGAAAAAAAAAAAAAATTCTAGCAGGCAGGCAAAGCAGAAGGTGGAAGTGTTACGTTTAGTTCTGAAAGCAGCGAGGTCTGTGCTCACTCTTACCCCCATGGGAGCAGGTTTCACAGCCCAGATCTTCCCCAGGGGGAGTCCCAGCTCCTGCACTCATCATGAGGCAGCCTCATTGGTCACCCATGTCACTGTTGCAACTGGGAGCTTGTGCTGTGTGCGTGCGCTGGGAATTTGCCGTAGAGGCGGGTGTTGCCTGCGCACTGCTGGAACTTCGGCCTGTGTTGTCGCACCAGCTCTTCCTGGGTCTGTCTGGGTGTTGAGCAAGAAGGGGGAGAGGAGTGAGCGTCATGGGGCTCTGCGGGAGAAGGCTTTGGAGGTGGAAGAGCCGTTACCCATGATGTCTCTCTGGGCACTCTCCTGAAGGAAGGACCCAAGGTATTTCAGTGTATTTCCGTTCTCCAGCTGCGGGGGTATTTGGAGATCAAGGATCTCAGACGAAAAGGTCCAGCAAGATGAGCGTGGCTGGACTTCCCCTGTTAATGGGTAAGGGAGGTTGGCCACCAGAGCAGCCTGTGCTCTTGGTGTCCTGTGCTCTGACTCTGTGGGACCAAGGCCGTGCCTGCTGACAGGAGGCCTTGGAGACCGTGCTTTGCCAGCTCCTGGATTGCTTAAAAAGGGCTGTAGTGGTATGTGAGGTCTCTCGTGTGGAGCAATGATTTTTTTTGGTAGTGGTTGGACTACTGTGTGCTTCAGGATGCATGGGGATCTCGACCTATTCTTTGGTTAGAAGCCCTCAGTCTTCAGGGCTGCCAATCCAGTATCCGTCACCAGAACAAAATCCAGCCAGGTATTGATACGGTAACGATGAAACCTGGGCTTCCGCTGACTTTGGAAGCCCACCCTACTGAGCCCAGTCAGTGGCAGCCAGAAACGTAAGGAGGGGGGAGCAGAGGGCTCTGAAGGTTTGAGGGTGTGTCCTCATATGGGGGAGGGTGGATCCTTTTTCAGCCACTGCACGGTTAGGGCTCATGTGCTGAAGGCTGCTGAGTGAGTGGGTGTGTGTGTGTGTGTAGGGGAGAGGAGGGGTGTCCCGTGTCCCCTCCTCTAACCTTGGAGCATTGGCATGGGGGGCGCGACATGGAGAGCTCAGCTTCCCCCAGCAGGGGCCGTCTGGCTGGAACTGGAGGATGGGGAAAGTGCTGCCTCAGCAGTTACCTGATCTTCCTGGGGAGCATGGTGTAACCAGACCCTGCCGCGGGCTGTCTCTGCTGCTGCAGCAGGGGGAGAATCCCTCCAGCCCTCTGGAGCTGGAGCAGCGCTGGTTCAGGTCTCAAGCAGTCTGTTTTCTGGAGGCTGAGTCTGCTTGGGAGATTTGGCTGCTTGTGTGAGAGGGAGAGCAGGACAGGCGGAGCACTCGCTTCCCCCCTAGGGTCTCTGGAGGGCGAGGAAGGAAGCCTTGTGTAGGTGACTCTGTAACCTGTGCTGGGTGGTGGAGAGTGCGCTCATGGAGCCCCACCCAGAGAAGTAGCCTGCTAGCTTGAGGGCATGGGATGAGGGGAACACAGACATGCAGGTGGTACGCGTCTCCTCTGACCTCCTGCTGCTTAGAGCCCTAGATTTTCATGCCCCAACCCTGTGGGGCTTGCACCAGTTGCCCGTTGCAGGAGGTGTATGTATTGTGGGGAAACCTGGAAGAATTAAATTGGACTGATACCATTGGTGCCTGCCTTCCCTTTATACATGTACCTGCCAGGCAGGCCAGCTGTAACCTACTTCCTGGAAGGAAGGTGGGACTTCCTGAAGTGGAAGGCTAGTGGGTTATAGGTTGAGTCCTCCTCCAGCGCTGTCCTGCTTCCCGGTGCTGATGTGCTTTATGGAGCAACAAAGAAGAGTGGTGTTATTGCCCAAAGGGTATTGCATCTGTGTGTTGTGTTGGCAATGGGGAGGGGAGTATGTGCCAGGAGCGTGGCTCAGCTTGCCTCTCTTCACTACAGGGTACTGAGCTTCCTTAGTTCTCACTGAGTTCCTCACAGGATCAGGCCCGCAGCCAAGCAGGTGGGATTGAGGGGCACTCTCAGAGCTGTTGAGGAGGCAGGGACTGGGGATCAGGGGCTGCAGGGCAGGATCAGGGGGCACATCGGCAGAGCTGTTGGGGAGTCCAGGATTGGGTAGCAGGGGGGCTGCAGGGTGGGATTGAGGGGCATCAGCATGACTGCGAGTTGTCCAGCACCTGCCCATCTCTTAGGAGCCATGAGCTTGCTCCAGTGTTCCCTTGTCACCTTGGCAAGTAGCTACATTTGACACCATGCTGCTGGATAATCCCCTTCCCCTCTCAGGTTTCTCTCCCCTCCTGAGGGAGGTGAAGCCTCTGCCGTAATGTGGGGCACAGCGGGAGAGAAATGCCAAGTCTAAGCCATGCTGCTTGCTTCCTTTCCCTGCGTGCTTGGCAGGCAGCCTTGTTTGTCAGCCCAGCAGTTCCACCCCCAGCTGTCTCCTCAGCCCTGTAATGTGTTAGCATGGGATCTGGTTGGAGAACTCCTGGGTCCTGTCCCAAATGAGCCCAGCCTTTCTCCACATGAGCTGGTGGGGGCTGTGGCATGTGGTCTAGACTGCGTGCCCATCAGCAAACATTGGCTGCTTTCCCAGTAAGCTCTCTAGAAATGGAGGGGGTGGGGGGAGCGTGTTTCGGATGGATGTGGGTCAGTGTCCCCTGCCTCAGAATGGGCTGCCTCCTACCGCATTTGGAGCACCTGCCACAACCTGATGTGGTGCTGACATGCCTTTCCCATCCAGCTAGCACAGATGCCAGCTTGAGCTGCAGACCCGGCTGAGTTCCTGGGTTCGGGCAGTTGCCACCCTTAACCTCCTGGTAACTTTCTGTAAAGAGGTAGCTGCGTTGCTGTAGTGGCGGTGAGGTCAACGTGACGTAACCCATTCCGCAGTCTGGTTGCCGCTGCTGAGGGTAGAGCGGTAATGTGGCTGCGTTAGTGAATAACACTCCCCCAAACGCCCACACCGTGTGTTGGGTTAGACCCCACAATAACATGACCTTGTAGCGAAAGTCCCCCAGATCACAAGTGTGCTGGTGTCTGTGGGACGTCTCTGTGCCCTGGGAAACCCTATTGCCTACATGTGAACATCCTGCTCCCTGCCCAAAGCTCAGCTGGCCAAGCTGGGTCTGAGCAACCTAAGAGCTCGCCCGGGACAGACGGATGCTCCTACTAGCATTTCCAGGAGCCCTGCAATGGATGCTGGGTTAAAGAGGATGCTGGTTTCGACATCCGGAGTTGAGGGGGTGAGGGTGGGGAGAGTCACTGCTCTGTCTGCACATTCCCTGGATGGCAGCTCCAAGCACTTGCCCAGGCTGTCGCCTGCAGACAGAACTCTCCTTTGTCTCAGGAAAGGGTCACGCGGGCTGGCTTGCTTGCAGGCTTCCTAGACATGCTACAAACAGTTGCCTCTCAGAGGCTGGGCTGCTGGTCAGCACCTGTTGCTGTTGCAGCTGTAGCCTCTTCCCTGACCTGCACTTCCCCATCCTGTCCCCCCTTGTTTACCTTCACCGCTTGCCCCCTTTTCTTGGCTCTGCACAGGCAGGAGGATTGTGTCGCACTTGGAATCATCCTCTCCCCTGACTGACGAGGAGTCCAGTCCGGCACAGGAGCTGGCTTGAATGGTGCTGAGCCCCTAGGGCAGGCGGGGAGGGGAGTGACTGGCAGCGGATGGCAGGACAGTCAGGTTTGGGAATAGATGATTATAATGGTGATACAACTGCAGTCGTAGGTGACTTGTACCACCGGGCTCTGAGGATTGCACTAGCAGGGGGGTTGCAGGTGAGGATTTAGGAGCCTTGGCACAGCTGTGTGGTGGGGAGCCCAGGACTGCACTTGCAGGATGTATTGCAGTCAGAAGTGAGGAGCATCAGCAGAGCTGTAGAGGACAGAGATCTGGCAGGAATGGGATGCTGTGTGGAGCAGACCAAGCTATTGAAACCCCAAACAAGTTGGTCCTGCCTGGTGGTTTCCTTGCTGTGTCACCGGGCACATGGCTATTTTTGGAAGGCCCAGTCTTTGAAATGTTGTGCAAGTACCCTCATGCTGTCTGCTCTCCACAGTCATGGGGTTGTTGTGTGTTGTCTGGGTAATTTTTGCCATTGCCAGGATGAGTAACTAGGGGATGATCTTCCCGAATACTGCCAGTTTTGGATGCAAGCCACTTCCTCTTAGACTACAGCAGAGACTGGGGAGAACTATCAGAGACCTGTGGGTTTTACCTTGTGATTTACTGGATTTTTAGAACGAGGGAAGTGACACTGTGAGTTGATCTTTTTGTGTTCCTTTATTCTCTGTGGTGGTTTCCAGAGCAAATCTGCTCTGTATAAGGCAAATGAGATTTGATTCCTAACTCTGGCTCCTGCCAGGCAGTTGCTGACCCTTTTCCCCCTCTTGACTTTCACTGGACAATCATGGTTTCCTTGAGACTGTCTCATACTCCTGCAAAATGGGACATTATGGGCCTGATGTGCAAAAAGCCACATGCACACTGCATAACTGTGCTCACTGATGCACTTAATTTGCTCATGCAAACATGCATCTCCAACTGATGTTTATATGCACGTGCTGAATGCATACACAGTTTCATGTATGCTTAGTGTGCATGTGAAAAATGCACCAGGAGCTATAAGCTTATTGAACATGAACAAAAAATGCACCATTATTTGTAACCTGTATCTTCACTCTTGCTTACCACAGTTGCCCAAGCGTACATCTCAGATCAAGATGGAGCATTGCATACTGGGACTTGTAGTCCCGTGGGGCCACCTCTCCATGCTAGGAATAGTGTCTGCTATCTGTTCCACATTATGCAAACTACACATTGCCCTAGGGCTTCTGTTAAGCCCCACTGTGGCCCCCTCAGTTGGATGCCACCTGCGTTGGGTGCCACCTGACTTGTTGGGGAGGTAGGATCAGCTCTGACATTCAGCAGCCAGCTGGCCCTAAGCTTACAATAGCTCCCAATCTGCTGGAGTTCCCTGAAATACTGATGAGGGAGATGAGGCAGTTCAGAGCAGGGTACCCTGCTGCCTCCTTGCCGCAGGCTCAGGGCTTTAGGGAGCCAGCTTGTCGCTCGGATGAGGAGGATTAAGCTGTGAACACCTTTTGGAAGGGGATTAGTTGGGATCCAAGAGTTTTGGGGTTTTAATTTGTATTTTTCAGGATAGGCGTTTGGATGGCTTCTCTGGGGCCACTGGTAGGAAGGGGGGTGAGGGGAGTTACTCCAGATATACCCCGCAGTCAGTGAGAGCAGAATTTGATCCAGTGGTGGGATTAGGATTGGGCCAAAAATTCAGGGAAGCAGGTGATTTATAACAGAGGCTGTGGGATCCTAGAGGCAGTTAATGGGAAGTGGGGGAGGGTTTCTGCTGGCTGGGGCTTTGTACACAGCAGCTTCCTTGCTCTCCCCAGTGCACTGGGCAGAGGTGGGAGGTGGTGTTGGGGAGCTCTTTTCCTTCACTGTTGGGTACATAGTGGCTTAACAGCTTTATTCCTTTACCTGCAAATGGGCTTGAAGGATGTACCAGGCACTGCTTAGTTCGAGGCTGATGTGAAGGGTGAGCGAGGCCATATCAGAAAGGCCCAGGGCTACTGCCCTGGTGAGAAGCCCACCCTCTGACCTGTGGCTGCTGGGACAGGCGAGGCTGTTGGGGTTCTTATCAGGTTGCTGTTCCCAGAGCCTGCTCAGGGGCTCCATCTTCCATATCAGCCTCTGGATAGGGGGTGTCAGATAACGGTTGCGGCCTCCCTCTTTTCTAGGCAGCTAGAAGGAAGTGTGTCTTTGTTCCTCCCCCGCCCCCACCCCTGAGCCTCCTTCCTGTTGGGATGGTGGATCCACCAACTACCTTTCCCCAACCACTCTGCTGCTGCTGCCAGGGGTCATGTGCAGGAAATATGCATCTCTACCCCACCTCCTGGCTGCTGTATGTCTGGTGGTGTGCCCATTCTCCTGTCCTTTCCCCCATCAGCTTGCCAGGTCTGTTTGAGCAGAGGTGGTGAATGTGGGGGATGGGGGATGGACCGCCTTTGATCTATCCCATCCTTAGCCTCCTCTCCCATGAATAGCTCCAGGTCAAGATTTTCCAAGTGACTAGTGATCCTGGTGCATACCTTAATGAAGGGCCTTGTTTTCAGGCAGCACTGAGCAGTGCTCTCTGAAAACCAGGCCCCTTTGAGGTCTCTTGAGCTGGGTCCCACGTACTTACTGCCTAGGCCTCTCTGCCTGGCTCTCCTCAGAGCTTTCCCAAGCAGCAGCGGCGGCAAAGCAAAACTAAATCTTGTAGTTTCCTGGCTGCCTGCATGGATCCAAAGAGCAGCAGTGAAAATGGCCAAAGCCTTGTGAATTGCTCCTGCCACCTTGGGAAAGGACTGGGCAGAGAAGAGGCCCTGTCTGCAGACTAAGGGAGAGGACCATGCTGCATTGGACGTCACTCAGAAGGATTGTCTTCTCAGTCAGGAATAAGAAACGCTTTTAATTGCTTTAAATAAAAGCTTGGATTTAGTGGGAGTCTCTGGCCTAGGCCTCCAGCCCCTCCATTCCTCAGGGGAAGGTTCCTGTTCCTCACTCAGGATGAGGGGGGGGAGGTGGATTTTTCAATGGCTTCAATTCTTAATTGGCTTTGTAGAAATTAAGGCTGAGAAAGATCTGTTGGAGGGGAAGGTTGGTCTCTTTGGTCAAGCACAGGTCTGGGAGTTGGGACAAGGAGTTCTGTCCTGTCCTGTCCTGTCCCGTCCCCCCCCCCGGTCTCCCCCCCCCCCCGGTTTGTGACCATGGGCAAATCTCTTCTCTCTTGCGCTCTCATTCTCCTCCCCCGCCCCCTCCCAATGAGGTCTCATTTATTAAAGTTTCTGGTGCGCTTTGAGCTGTTCAGGTAGAAGGCATGAGAACCGGGCCAAGGATTATCATACGTACCCAGGCACAAGGCTGATGGGCACTTCAGGCACGTGTTCCCCATCTGCTGTACTCTTCTCCTCCAGCTGCCAATGCAGGTTTGTTCCTTTGGATATATTCCACAGGGTTTTTATATGCCTCCGGTGATGGGGCTCACGCCTCTTGTTGTTACGGAGAGGGTGTGTGACAGGCCAATAGATCTCCTCCCAATATTCAAGCCAAATTTTCCTTTGCTTAATTTAATCACATTTTGTGTAATGGATACTCCCTCGGCCACCCTACATGGACCCTTCCTCCTTGATCTCCACTCCCTTCCATAGCACCAGCAGAGCCAAGCAAGATGTGGTTAGCTCTGTGTCCTGCCCCACAAATCTTTGCTCATGGTCAGTGCTCTTCTCTGAATTTCTTTGCAGGGGCTGGGCTGGTTCAGAATCACCATCAGCCTGGTCTGGGTTGGCTTGGCTTGGCTGGGCTGGTGCTGAAGGTCTGCCTTGCCCCTTTTATGCAGGATCTATCCTCAGTACAGTGCTGCTGTTATTCAGAAGCAATAGTGAAGTCTGGCAACAGCGGGGTTAAAGCTGGATGTTTGAGGGCTCCCAAGGCTGGCCCAGTTGAGGGACTGGCAGACCAGGCCTATTGCTCTTTCCCTGGCATCAGGGCTCAAGAGGTGTCAGACTGAGTGGCTCTCACAGCAAGCTGAGCTCTGATTTTGGGGAACGTTTCTTTGTCTAGATCTGCTTGTCCGGTCGCCACTGTAATCCCTTTAACCCTCCTCCCCTCCCGATCCCAGATGGCCCTTGGCGCGATTGCATTAGGGAGCGTCTGTGTCTGGAATCTGCTCCCCACCCAGAGCTCACACTCTCTGCAGCTTGTTTATTCTCTCCCACGGAAGGCAGAGCTAAGCTGGCCCCATGTCTGCTTTTTTTGGCTCATCATCTTTGTTTGTTTTATTATTGTTTTTTATTAATCTATTCATGCGAAGTGGTCATCCTGACCCCTTTAAACACATATACACGTACTCTACCCCCCACCCCCACCTCCCATCCCTTGTGCTGTGGAGGATCAAAGGCTCACATTCTCCCCACATGGCGTGATGTAGCCATGTGCTTGCTAGGATACCGACTTGTCTCACCTGGGAGAGGAGAGGCGGTCACAGTGGATGCTTTGCCTTTAAGGTTCCAGATATGGATTCTCCCACCTCAAACCCCCTGTCCTCTCCAGCAGAGTGACACAAGATCTCTGGCTGGCTGGTTGGTGTGATGAATTTGCAGGTCCTCAGAGTGAAGCTGGGAGGGTAGGGGAGGATGGGGGAACCCCCAGAATCACTTGGCAAGAATCACTTGCAGTGTGAGTGGGATGGTGGTGATGCTAGTTGGGAAGGTGGGGGCCCTGGTGACTTTGGGGAAGGAAGTGCTTCTGGCCAAGCGCTTTGCAAGAATCCGTAGCCTGCTGCATTCCAAGCTGCTGAGGTAGGACAGGAACCCAGGCACACCCCCTTCCCCCCTGGGCAGCTTTGCCTCTATTCTGCTCCCAGGGACCAATCTTCTCCCAGTGATTTAAAAGCAAAGCATTTTTCCATTGCAATGCTCTTCCGTCTCCCACCCCCAGTGAGCCAGCAATTCTCCCCACAGGCTTGTCAGGGACTGCAAGGCATCTGTCTCTAATGTGCTGGGTGGGAAGAGGAGTAGTGAGGACTCCTGGGGTAGAAGTACACAGAGACTGAGGCAGGACTGGGCGCTGGTGCTTAAGCAAGGCTGTTTTCACCTGCCATCTCCCTGAGGGAGGCGGGCACTGGACCCTGAGACCGTTCAGGGGCGGTTGCCTGTCTGCAAAGGTGCCTTATCTTGTCTCTTCTGCCCCCACGAGTACCTACAGGTCCTTCAGTGGCACTGCTCTGGGGGGAAGTCTTCCTCTTCCTCCATCTGTATGCAGGCGGTGGCGGTCACTGGAGAAGGTGTTGCCCTGGAGAACGCAATTCAGCTTAGAGGACGCAACAGAAGTGTTTCTCAGTGCGACTGAGCTGGTGGTGGGGATTGAAGGGAGAAGATGGGATGCTGCTGATCTCCAGTGACAGCTTGGTTTCCCACTCTCCTGGCAGAGCAGCCACTTCTGCGCCTTTCAGCAGCTGAAACAGTGTGTGTGTCTGCCTTGTCTGAGATACCTCCTGAAAGGATCAGCCAGAACCCCGCTGCATTGCCATGCTGGAACCCCTTCCTTTGATGGGGAGGTGGGCCCACACCAGTGTCTGGGGCTGGTATCCACCTCTTTGAAGGCTCTCAGTGCACAAGGGGATGGCATTCCGTTTCTTGGTATCAGACACAGGATTAGCTGGAACTAATCCTCCAAATCCCTGGAGGCTTGTCCATTGCACCCTCTGGTGCAAGGTGGGGCCTCTTCTGGATGGGTGAGACCTGACAAAGGTCACAGACCAAATGGCCCAGCACAGCCCTGGATAGTGCACCATACTACATGGATTGTCGCCCCTTGGCATACATCCAGCGAGCTCCAGCCCCAGCCCCATTCCCTATCCCTGCTGACTGCTTGGGCCCTTTTCTGTCACACAATGCTTAGTGCTAAGACACTAAGGATTTGGAGCTGAATCTCACCCTGGTGTGTCCAACATGTGAAATCCAGCCCCTGGCTCCTGAGACTTGTAAAAAAACGTGTTAACTCCCCTTGTGACTCTGCTTTCCCCTGCCCTGCAGGTAGTCTTCTCCATTGCAAAGGGGAGGAGTGATGTCTTCAGAGCCAGCATTGGGCCATGGATGGAAGTGAACATCATTTACCTCCTGGCCTTGGTGCCCACTGTTTCTGGGATGAGCAGTGTTTCCTTGTGGTGTGGGCTGAAGTGGGCAAACCCATCTTCTCAGCAGCCTTGTACCACCTTTGCATACCAACTGGTCATACCTCACTGGGGAGCTCAGGGAAATGTGGGGGTGACCTGGCGGTGCTTGCTATGCCCCTAACTTTTAGTTTGCACAAAGTGCTTTGGTGTGAAAGGCCCCTAGTGTGGGCAGCTCATCTGGCAGTGGATCTGTCAGTCCCATTCTTGGGCCTTCTCTGTAGATCTGTAGCTGTTCTGGGCCCCTTGGGCATTCCCTGCTGTTGTGCCCCAGATCTGCCAAGGCCCCTTAGTCCTGGCTGGAAGCCCCCTACTATTCTTATCATAGCAGGCCCCAACCCAACAGCTCAGCTGAAGCCCCTGAATTACAGGGAGGGCTAGTTAGGAGAGTCTTGTTGCTGTTGTCTGAAATCCCAGTTTCAACACTGGGCTCTGCTGAATGTGCTGAGGTATGCCCAGGTAGAGGGCACCTGCCAACTATACTGGGTACGTCCTGATGATCCCTAGATTGCTTTTGAATGTTCATGGGCAGGGGAGGCCCAACAAGTGTGGGGGAAGGGCCTAGTGGTGAATGGGTTAAATGCCTGGCATAGCCTTCCCTTGGGGAGTGCTGCCAGGGACATTCTCCTTGTAGCAAGGCCAGGCCCAGGCAATGCCTTGGGTGAGAGGCTTCCCTAACCTCACAGCCGCGTGTAGGGTGGGGGAATCTTGTCATTGCCATAGCCCTTGGTGAATAGCACGCTCCATGTGCAGTGGGGTCTGGCTCAACCCACCTGCTCCCAGTGGGATTACTGCCTTTTGCAAATCCCAGAAGGGTTTAGAACACGTTAAAAAAACCCTACATTCCCTGCTCCCAGCACCGTGCCCCCTTCCCCCCACCCCCATACTCCTGCCCCAAGGGTTTGGCTTGTGGGTGCTGGGCTGCCCTGCTTGAGTCTGGAATGTCATATGGCTCTCATGTGGAAGGAGCCTCCCCCCACGCAGCTCTGGGGCTTGTTCTGTGTAGCAAGCAGCACAGAGCTGGGCCATCGGACTGGAGATGGCTAAGCCAGCTGTCTGTGCTGCACAAGGGCCTTTTGTTCTCCATCTGTCTCTCTCCTACTCTCTGTGGTTCTCTCATGTTGTCTCTGTCCCCTTCTCTCTGGGGACCCTCTTCTCCCACTACAGAAGACAACTAATTCCCCTTGACTTCTCTGGGAGTGTCTCGAATCCTGCGGTGGAAGAATTGGGCCTTGTCTGTCTGTCTGCCTCTCTCTGTTCAATAGCAGTAATTTTATTGGCGTGACAAGGTAGCTGAGCGTTGCCAAAGTGAATCCATCAAATACCTCTTGGCTTCTCCCCACCCTCTCGGGAGCACTCGCTGGAGTCTTTAAGCGCCAGCCCTTTTAATCAGGGTGGAGGCTCGGGGCTGTGGCTTGTTAAGCTGCTGGATATTAAGGAGGAGCGAATGGAGTCTCCAGAGCAGGTCATGGCTCTGGCCAGGGGGGGCGCACCAGGCCCCTTTGCTATGTGCATTGGCGGGTCCCTGCTTGTGAGGAAGGGGCCTTGTTCGCCGCTCATCAGCGTCTGGCTTTGTTCAGCCGAACTGCTCCTGACAGGATGTTTCATTGTTGGAGGAAGCAATCAGAAATTCATTGTGAACCATTGGCCTCTGGGAGCTTCCCTGGAGACAGAGACAGGGCTGGCAGCAACCACCCGCTCCCACCCTCAGGTGTCTCCATGGAAGAGACCCCGCAGGGACTGCCCCGTGCTGGGAACGGAGTCCCTGCGAGAGCTGTGCGGTGTGTCCCGCTTGACAAGAGGCAGGGAACTGGCTGGACTGACCGCTCAGGGCTGGAGGTTGTTGCTCCTGCCTCACTCGGGATGCTGCTGTGGCCCCCTTTTTGCCCCCTCCCCTTTAGGAACCTTTTGAATTGCTGCTGGCGTCTCAGGAGGGCGCAGTGACTAATGACCCGGCCTTCCCCCGGGAAGGAGGGGAGCCTGTTGTGCGGTCACAGGCTCCGCCCAGCCCCCCTCCCGGCTGGCCAGGGCACTTTGATTCATGGGTTGTAACTTTTCTCTCCATCTGTTCCATACTCAGCACAATGCAGACAGGTGAAGAAATGAAGGAAATGGGGCTTTGAGTCTGGCTCCCTGCCAGCCGGAGACACAGCAGGAGGGGAGCAGCAAGTCCTGCTAAAACCCTCCTCAGAAAGTGCTGAGCCTGCACATCTCCCCTGCTCCTTTCACTTCGAAGTCTGGAAGCAGAGCGCTGAATAATCGCCATCGATCAGCCAGCGCTGGCTGCCAGAGCTGGCCACTCCACCTGCCAGGCTTTGCCCAGACACTCAGGTTTGGTTTTGGGGGAAGGTGACATTTGTCAGGGGTTTGGAGCAATGGAGTCAAGACAGATCAAAGCTTTGGGAGCTTCCGTGTGCCCGGTCTCTTCTGCTGCTACACCCAGGGAAGTAGACGCTCTGCAGTGTGTGGACTCGGCAGGGATGCACCGCAACAGCCTGAAGAAATCCTGGGCCGATTACCACTGCAAACACAAGAGGAGCTAGCAGGCTGCTTGGCACCAAGAGAAGCCAACGAGTTTGGGCTGTGTTCAGAGAGACTTCATGCCCCATAGCAGAGGGGGCAGTCCCCCACCCTCCCCATGGCTCTGGTGAGGCCCTGGCTGGGACACTGCCTTTCTCTCTTGGGCCCTCACGCCCCAAAGCAGGAAGGAGGATGGTCCCTCTAAGTGGCTGTGGTGAGCTCAGCTGTGTTCAGTGTTGGGCACCACCTTCCCAGAAAGATGCAGAGAGTGGAGGGAATTCAGCAAAGATCCTATAAATAAGGGGCCAGAGGGAGCAAGATTAAAACATCCAAGGGTATCCTGGATTGCTGGGCACACTAATCACCATGAAAAAAGAAAAGGAGGACTTGTGGCACCTTACTCAAATAAATTGGTTAGTCTCTAAGGTGCCACAAGTCCTCCTTTTCTTTTTGCGAATACAGACTAACACGGCTGTTACTCTGAAACTAATCACCATGAAGTGAGGGGGGAGAGGGTCTGCCCCTGCCCCCAATGAAACCAGTGGGCTGGGCCTGTAATTAGGAGCAAAGAGATGAGACTGAGTAAAGTCAGAGGGACCAAGCCGTGGAGCAAGCTCCGAAAGGAAGGGTGGCACGACACAGCCTCTGCACTGCTGGGGATACATAAAATGAACCTATCTTGCAAGCTTGGCTTTATATAACTAGGATCTGGGCAAGCTCCTCTCCTCAGCTCTGCTGATGCCCCTCAGTCAGTCCTGACCTGCAGCCCCCTGCTATTCCAACACTGGGCCCCTGTACACAGCTTGGCCAATGCTCCTCAATCCTGACTCTCAGCCCTGTGCTATGCCAGTCCCAGGTGTGTCTAATTCATATTAAAACGGCCTAGTATTTGTTGCGGTGATTTCAGGCTCTGTTCTCTCCTTTCTGTGCGGCCTGTTCTGCCAGTTGTCGCTGTTCTCTTGAGTGTGTCTGAGCGCATGTGCCTCCTTCTCCGTGCCCTGCCCTCTGGCTCACCTTGCCACGGACCAGCGCAGGCCTTTGCAAAGATCATGGAATGCCCAGCAGGAGGCAAAGAAACATCCTCCAGCTGCTGCATAATGTTAGCTCCTCACAGACCTTACTGGCAAGAGTGGGGAGCTCAGTGTCCGTCCGTCCCCAGTCCGCTGTCCTCATCCCAGAGGCTCACTAACATGCGGGAGCAGAACAGTATTGATAGAAATGTAGCACCATCGCTCCCGCTTCCAGTGAGCTATCGCAGCAAGTGGCCTGCAAATCATCCCTCTTGCTGGAGTCTGGCGGGAGCTGTTGCCATGTTAAAGTTGACAATAGACCCAGGGAAGGGGAGAATGTGCCTCCCCTTCCCTTGCTCACTGTGTCCCTCGCCACTCGGGTTTGGTCAGAGGCAGAGCTATAAATCAGAGGCAGACGTGCTTCATCATCCCCAGGAGAAAGGAGCAAGGCAAAAGAGCTGTGCGACACCCTCTGAGGCAGGAGGCTGCTCCTTCGGGTCCTAGCATCCCAGCTGCTTAGTGGGCATCTCTGCAGAGCCTTCAGCTCAATGAGTCCCTCTTCCAGTGATGTGCCAAAATCACCTGTAGGAGGTGCCAGCTGGGCAGCACAACAGCCAATAAGGTGTCTGCAGTGGGTACAAAGGAGGGGCCTGTTGAATTTGCAGTCACTGCAGAGAATCACTGCATCTAACACGATGGTTGGATTTGGAAAAAGGATGAGCACTTTCATCCATGCCGCTATTAGCGGCCTGGCACAGATGGCATGTGCTGCTACAGGGCAGACAATGATCACCCCAGGTGTCCGGAAGCAGTGGTCTCCTTATGCATGTCCTATTCAGCTGCATTGGGGGGCGCCTCTGGTCTTCCTCTGAAGCAGCCAGCACAGGACGCTGCTGAATGTGGGTCCCTAGACAAGATGGACTAAAGTACTCGCCTGCTGTGGCAAGTCCTTTGGCTAGCTCCTTGAGTTTCCACTGGATGCAGATAGCACCTCTCTTCTGGTAGCAAGCTCCATCTTGGGGGCATGCAGCGGGATCCCTGTGCAGGAGCATGGGAGTGGAGGGTTCTGCTGGAGATTGCATCTTGCAAGCACTCTGACAGGTCTTGTGGTTGGCACATGTGGAACAGACAAGAAGATGATGAGTCTGGTCTGCAGCCAGCTGGGGAGATGAGGGCAAAATAGCAGAGGACGCTTGCTGCTGGTGGTGGTGGGTGGGAGTGAGGGGGAGATGGAAAAAGCAGAGGGAAGATCTGTGTGTTTCCTGAAATCCAGGGATTTAAAATTCCCACATGATCTCAGCAAATGGTCTTTTCACCCCGGTCTGTGTCGGCTCCTTCAGATCAGTGCAGGGGCCCAGGAGGGACATCCCTTGAGGGAGAGTTGAACCTAGGATTCTCCTCCCATCCCCTGGCTGATGAAGGCTCTCGGGATTGAGGGGATCGGGGACAAGTGAAGGTAGGTGTTCCTCCACCCCTCCATCAAACCTGTGGCCTGACACCCAGCTGCAGCCACCTTGGAAGGGGGAAGAGTGTGAGCTCAGCTTGAAGGTGGTCCATGTGGCTCTCTGTGCGTTTTCTCAGCGGAATGGGCCTGGCAAATGTGTCCCCGAAGCCCAGGACAATGTGGGAGTGGGGGCTCAGGAGGATCCTAGGGATGAGTGCTCCCTCCCCCACTCCTTCCTCTTTCTCTGTCAGGCTCCAGCTGGAGCGTGCTTTTTTTGCCTCTGGAGTGTGAGGCTGCCAAGCGGTTTTTTCCCCTCCTTTTCATGGCTGTTGTCTCACACCTGTGACCCTGGCTCCCCTGCAATGAGCTCTGGGACCTCACTGGAATGGCTCCGGTGGGGATGGGCTGGTGTGAAAAGCAACCCCCATTGAGATGGAAATGAGCTTGGAGTCCGGAGCTCTAGAGAGGTCCCTCCTGTCAGAGCCATTGTGTCCATTTGGAGGCTGTAATACTGACTAATTGGGGCCTTTCAGGCAGGAGAATAGCCCTCGCGTCCCACTGAAGGGAAAGGAGCAGGCAAGGGGGAGCCACGCGGCTGGTAATGGAGGTGGCTATTCAGATGACAGGGGGCCTATAGACATTGCTGGTGTGGAAAGCGGGAGCTCTGGTATCCAGGCAGGCCTTTGTCTGTCCTGACCAGCACAGATGAATGGTGTCTGAGGAATCTCGCTTGGTCCCTCTCTGAACCCGCTGCCTGTTTGAGGAAACCCACCCTCCAGTGGAATGGGGAGTTAGACGCTTCTTGTGTCCCAATTGCCAGAGTCACTTTCTGCTCCACCTGTTTTTTGTTTGAGTCGAGTTGGCATTGCAAAGAGACAAGGGGTGCTGGTGCCCCAGGGCATGGGGCTGAGAAGTGGGAGATGGAAAAGGCAGTGGTGCTAGGGCTTTCGGGACAGCAAGGCTAATGCCCTTGGAGGTAATGCTGCAGCTCAGCTGGGTGCCAAGAGATTAAAACAGATCGGGAGGTCCTACTTGCCAGAAGGAGGGTTGGGACAGGTCCTGGGCAGAGCCGGAGGAGAGAGTGGTGGAGGCAGTGAAGTCTAGGGCTCACAGCAAGGTACTGGGAGATTCACTCCTGAGAGCTCATCAGTTCTGCACTGACCTCCTAGTGGGCCTTGGGGGAGTCGCTCGCTGCCACTCTTCTGGCCTCTCTTTGCTGCCTTGTCTTGGGGAGGGTGGTGAATGGGTTGTAGGCTATGGCCATGCTGCAGAATAGGGTGTGTTCTTAACAAGGCTGGCTCCAGCTTTTTTGCCGCCCCAAGCGGTGAAGGAAGAAAACCCCAAAACCAAGCCTGGTTGAGCTGCTGCCGAAGAGGAAGAGAGGGACTGCAAGGCCTGCTGCCGAATTGCCACCGAAGACAGGGTCGTGCTGACCTGATGATGGACGGAGTGCTGCCTCTTTCTATTGGCCGCCCCAGGCACCTGCTTCCTTCGCTGGTGCCTGGAGCCGGCCGTGGTTCTTAACCTGGTTTAGCTAAATCACTTTAGAACAGCAGTCAAGGCATGGTAGCTTGGCTGTTAACTGGGGTTGCAGCGTGAGTTCAAGCCTCTAGGGCAGCCTGGGGTTGAACTCGTGCTGCTTATCTGAGTTAAAAGCTGAACTGCTGTGTCTTCACTGCTCTTTTAATCCGAGTTAGCTAAGTGAGGTTACGGGAAAGTTGGAACCCGTTAGCCCTGCCACTTCTCCAGGAGCTCCTTGGGCTGGGCTGAGCTGTGGGTTAGTAGCAAGGCTGTCCCAGGGCCACAGCACATACAGATAGTGGCAACCGGGTAAGTCGGCCATTACTGATCCCCTGTGGCCTGACCTCTGCAGTTCCTATGGCAACTGAGAAGACCTCCAGCCTTGGAGGAAAATCCATCATAAATCAAGAGGGAAATGGAGGTGTAGGCAGCAGGGAGACTGAGAGAGGAATGTGCAGGGCTTGGGAACAAGGGGCTGAGATGCTGGCCGCTTCCTCGATTGAAGGCTGCTGCTGGAGCCCATCCTAATTCTCTGAGCCTTTTGATATTTGCAGTGCATTCATCTATATTGCAGGGATCCCAACAGGGGGGCTTGCGCTCTGCACACAATCCACCAGCATGGCCTAGGCCTGCAAAGGCTTGAGACAAGCTGCTGCTTGGATCCCTTTATCCCCTCTTCCTCGCTTTCTTTAGTGATCAATTGGTCTTTTTGAAATGGGGAAAATGCAGGTGTCCTTATGGCTGAATTGATACAGTCAAGGTGGGGACTTAGTCAGGGCCTTGGAGATCAAAAGCCAGGGTTGAAATTTGAGATGGGGGGTTGCAGAAAGAGGGTGGTAACTGACAGGGCTCTGTAACACAGGGTCTGCTGCTAATAAGAGAGCAGATCAGTGTGGATCCCCTTGGGGGAGCAGCTTGAGACACTTGTTTCACCAGAGAGCTGGTAGGTTATTTTGAGGTGGAGGGTAGGGGGCAGGAGTTAAACCCAATCCCCCTGATGCCTAGAAAGCGTGCATGGCATGCTGTGGCTGTGACTAAAGTCCAGCAGGGCCATATCCCTTAGCCTCAATCTTGTGTAGGTTGTATTTAATCTGTAAGATACAAGGCAACAAACACACAATCAAGGCCGCGCTCATAATCCCGGAGTACCTTGCATTAGAGCAAACACCCGAGAGCTCCGTTCATCAAGGCAGCAGAGACAAAGATGTGGTAGTGGGATTTAGACATACCATTAGGCTTAACGGGATAAGGAAAGGCATCTCCCAGCCATAGGAGACTTGGGTGCTAATCTTGGTTTAGGCCATTATAAGAATAATATTTAGCATTTTATATGATGGTGCTTTACAAGTGACATTAGTTTGATGGATTCTCATCTTAATCCTTCAACTGGACACATCACTAAACCTGCGCAGGGTTGGTTATAACTGGCATAGTTCACTCAGGAGTGTACTGGGACTGGAGTGGGGGTGGGGGCTGCAAGTCAGGCGTGAGTGGCATTGTCAGAGTTGGTGGGAGAGTTCAGAACGGAGACAGTGGAGTTTCTAAATGCCCTAGAGGCCATGGTTCTGGGATGGATTTAGGTGCCGTTTCCTTTTCCCTTGTTCCAGACCTGAGATGTTTGACTCTCTGTCTTTTTCAGATATTTGAAATCTCTTGCCCTGCTGCAGACAGTCCTGTCTCCCTTCCCTCCTGTATTCTACACATTGTGGGGGTGTGAGGGGTGCACTTCTGACCACTGACTGATGGGAGGCACTGCTTTCACAGGTGGCCAGTTACATATCATCAGCTTTTTTGCCAATGGTGATGTCATTATTCTCTCATATCCTCGGGAGAAATACAAAAGTGCAGACACAGCCACATACTCTCTCGGGTTGGGAAATTCACCCACAACCCCCTCCTGTCCTAGCGCTGGAATCAAGGGATGAAAAAAATCAAGAAAAGGAAAGTGGAGGTTAAATGGCAGGGAAGTCTTCCTGATGATGAGGCAAAACGGGGCGGGGATCTTGGGCAGAGGGAGCCCCATTGCTTGGGACACTGAAATCCATGAACGGACATGTTGCTGGACTTGGGGATTCCCAGACTTTTCCTAGCATGCACAGCATTTGTAATCACACATGGGACCATTCGCAATCACATAACATCCCTGTGGCATCTACAGCAGTTGCCCACTTGGAAAGCAGTAGCAGCAAAGTTGTTCAATGGCTGTTTAACTTCTTTTAATGCAGTTTGGCAGCCAGAAAGGAGGAGGTGAGCCAGCATCATGTGATAAAATCCGCGTTCTGCAGATCATGAGTTTGGGAATGAATAGATTACAGGGAACAATCCCATGTTGGTCTCCTAGAGAAGGGCAGGATAATCTAATAGGATGTTTCCATCTCTCATTGCTAGGTGACTGTACAGTTCCTGATGCAATGGGGACCCTAACTGGCTGAGTTATATAGGTGCTAAAGCAATGTAAATAGTAATATAGGGAGGCAACTCTGTTACTGCTGTGTATTTGACAGAAACTGTTTTTCACTGCATAATCTGAATAGAAATGAGAGAGACAATGGCAGGTTTAAAAATACCATAAATTTTTATTGAATATGACCTTAATTGTGGGTTTCTGAATAATACCCTACATTTATAAAACTGCCAGACTTTTAAAAATGAAAAGGTCTTGTTCCCTTTAAGCTGTTTGTTTACTATTTTGCATTACCTTGTCCCAGACTTAGGCTGGTCAGTTTCACATGTATTTCTCTTCCATTTCACTTACTGGCTCACCTGAAAGAGCAAAAAGTTGCTGTCTGTGTTTCTGACACTGCAGAGGGGAGTGTTTGTTTGCCGGGGTGGGGGGTGGGGGAGTTGGAATAATGGAACTAAATCAAAAGATCCTGAGAGCATTTCTGTTCATCTCACAGCCCCCAGCTTTTAAAAAAAGACTTGTGCTACCTAACCGGTTTCTCCTTTGACGACCCAGTTAAAGCTTCTTCTCTGGGCGTGTTATTCCGTAAATGTCCATGATGGTGGTTTCTTTCACCTTGCTCTGAAACATCTTCTCTACTGTGTAGACTAGCTGGACTATTCATCTGATCCGGTTTGGTGGTTCCTATGCTTCTCAGGCAGCTCTCCTGCTTTCTCCTCTTCTGCTGTGCTTTGGTCCCCATAAATAGTGCAGTGGAGGCTTCTTCCCCCAGGGGAGGGATAAAGTAGACCTGTTTCCCACCCTAACAGAAAGGTGTCTGGCATGGGAGTCCTGCAGTTGGACTAGTGGTGGCACCCGACCTACTCTCCTGCCTCCGCCCTCCTCTGGCTTCATTTGTGGTTGACAAACTCACTGGAAGAACAAATGTTGCTGTAATTTAATTTTCAGACAAACAATAGTCTGGGGATGATGTTAAATTCATGAAACTGGCTTAATGTGATGAAAGTTAATGAAGCAATTTGTGTGCTACTCTGGACTCCTGTGATACGCAGCCCCCAGGCTGGGTGAGACACTTGCGCCCCTCCTGGACATGTGTGCACCCGTCCAACTCTCCTCCTGTCACCGCACTGAATGCTGGGACTGTTTCCCTCCCCGACTGCAGAGCTCTTTGCCATTGCTGTTGGCTTCATGTGGCATGGCCAGCGTGGATTGATGCTCATCATATGGTGAATGGTGGGGGTCCCCATGCCATCTTGCTGAAGAGGAGTGCTTCACCCTCTGAGTACAGGCTAGAGTGGGGCTGGTCCCAACAGAGTTGCTGTCCTCTAAGGTATAGAACAAGAGCAGCCTCTGCCAGGCATGGTTGATGCCCATCTGTGGGGGCAAAGCTTGCCATACTGCTATCCAGACTGTACTTGCTCTGTGGCCTTTTCCAGGCCTTTGTGAACTGGAGACCCCCTAGCCCTGCCACCCAGAGCTTTTTAATGTGATAGGTGCAGAGCCCAGATCCTCATCAGCAATCTGGGTTAGGAAAGAGTTAATGAGAAATTCCCCTCTGCTTCTGGCTGTCTGGTGGGGTAGGTCTGGAGCTGAATAGCACTCCCCCAGCGGGCTCCTTTTCATCAGCATTATTATTTCTTTCCCTAAACTTTATTTGGCTCAAACCCTGCTGAGCAGTCTTTTTTTCTCCCTCCTCCCCCTAATCCCGGATGTGCCGCTTGCTCTGGGGTCCTTTGTTAAGGCAAAGCCCCAGGTATTAGCTGCTCCGGGGCATGCGGTTTCAGGGCCAAGCATTAGAGAGGGTTTCTGAGATTAAGGCTGGCCACGTTGAACGGCTCCTCAGGATTCCGTTGCTAATCTCCGCTCCTTGTTCTCTTCGCCCTTTGGGGCTCCCCAAATGGGGAGCATGTTCTCCGTGCTTGCTGCTCCCCCGCCGTAGGGTCTGAGTTGCTCTTGGCAGGGGAATGTACTACTGGTTTCCTGGAGGATGTCAAAGCCCGTGCCTGTTCCTCTGCCCATGGTGCGTTCTCTGCGGGGATGAGGGTTATCCACCTGCTGGTTGAGCCACACCTAGATAAGTAGTCTTCGTGGCACAGGCTCATGTATGTTGGTTGGCCCTCCACGAAGCAAACACCAGCTATGGATACTGCTGCAGCAAAGTATCCAAGGTGTGCAGGGAGACCTATTCCCAGCAAGAGCAGGGTTGTCCTCCAGCCCTGATCCTTCCTTTGTGTCCCACTGTGGGCCATGTGGAGTGGGGTGGAATAACAGTTGTGTAGCTCCCCAAGGAGCATTATTATTTGGGCTGACACTTCAGTCATGGGGCTGGGGGTAAGATCCTGAAAGTGTCAGCCCCCTGCCGAAGGACTTCACTCTCTGCCCCTCAGTGTATAGAGGGTCTAAGTCCTAGGGGATCCCACTATGAAAAGTCTGTCCTGTAATTGGCCAGGCTGTACCACTCTTGGAGCTCCCAGCTTCTCCAGCACCATCGTTTGGGGTTTCAGGAGTCTTTGAATGGCAGTGCCCCCTGCAGCAAAGGCAGGGATGGTGCAGCTGCGCTTGGTACCAAGTAGCCCTAGCTTGCACCAAGGACTGCCAGCATGACAGGGCTCCATATGGAGCTCCCAACTCAGCAGCTTGGTGAGGAAGCTGCAGTTGAGCGCCCTCCATGCCCAGCATCAATAGCTGCCCCTCCTGATGCCTGGCATCACTGGCCCCCTCTACGCCCCCTAGGGTCAATGGCCTTTGTGGCTTTTAGTCATCCCTCTTTGAGTATCCCAGAAACACTCCAGCTCCTGTGAGGTCACTTGTGTTCTTGGTGATAACCTTTGATCTTTCTTTTATACAAACAGTTGCAAATAACCCTTCCCCTGGGTCACAGGGCAGAGTTGAGAGTTCACCAAGCAGGTCAGGCTGGCTTTTGCACAGTGATGAGCTCTTGCATGCGTAAAGCCCAGGTTAGAGATGATAGGAAAGTGGCTGGCCCTGTTGGACCAGGCTGTTGATAGCTGGTGTGATGCCATGAATGGTAGGGGCTATTTTCCTTTGTCACTGTGCCTACTGGGAGCTCGCTGTCAGGTCTGAGAATAGTGCAGGAGAGTGGGTGGGTGCCTGGAATGTGGTAGCCCCCCTCAGCAGTTTTGGAGGTCAGTCTGAGAGCCCTGAGGGCGAGGGTGTGTGGTGTAGAGGCCAAGAGAGGCTCTGGCAGGGAGAGATCCTGCCCCAGATGTTAAAATGTACACTAAAGCAAATGCGGGGGAATGTCATGATGTCAGAATGTTGTTCCCTGTCTAGGGGTAGACCAGCTCCCAGAGAGGTGGCTCCCTGGGGGAGGTGAGAGGGTGGTTCTTTATGGCTGGGGAGGAAGAGGAGGGGTCCTGGTGTGGGAGGGGAGATGGGGGGGGGGGGCTGGCTGGGAGTTTCCAGGTGTAGGTGCTAGCAATGTAGTGGGTATGGATGAATTTCCCAAGCTGGGAGAACGTGGGTCTGGGTCTGCACCTTTTGTATTTTTCCCCAACAAACAATGCCCTGCCAGGCCTGTGTGTCTCACCCCTCCTACTCCTGGTGCAACTGCATCTGGCTCCCTCCCCTGGCCCCTTCTCGTTATCCGCAGGCCCCTGGGGTCCCATGGGTTTGTTCTCATGTCCAGCGATGCTCCAGCACTTGGGTGCTCCCAGGCTCGTGAGCCCCATGTGGATTCTCTACCCTACTCCAGATGCACTGTGGGTCCTTTGATGCTGTTGTAGCTTTGCTGTGCTGGACCAACAGGTAGCATAAGAGCCTAAACGCCCCCCTCCTGACTCCCAGTGGCTGAATTGCTCTAGCAGTTTGACATATCCCCTGTACCCCTGTGTATGGGGAGCTAGAAGCTCTGGGGTTGCCTTGCCTCACACATGCCCAGGAGGGAGATTCTGTAATGGAGACATCTGCAGACATGGAGTTCGGCTGAGGTGGGCACAAAACCCATGTGACATGGGGAACATGCCATAGCTCCCCGCTTCCAAACTGTGCTTGAACCCCGATGATTGGTATGTGCTGTGAAGGAGCAAGGATGCTTGATAGAACAAGGAGATTTAGCACCAAGTTAGTGGCGTGCTGGCAGACGGCAGGTGCGTGGGGAGCGCAGGGGTATTTTTTTATGCAGTGCCATGATTGTCCTCTAGTGTTGGGGTCGGATTGCTCCTGTATCTGCCCCTTCCCAGCATTATAAGGCACTGCCCTTCTCCTTACAGTCACTGGCCCAGTGCACCCTTTCTAAGTGTGGGTGACTAGGGAAGCAGGAGAGGCCATAGAAGACAGCTTGGGTTCCTGGGCTTGGCTTGTTCCCTGCAGGGCCTGGAGTGCACAAGATCATTCCAGTCCTTTTCAGTTCCCTGAGCCTTGGCAGTCCCCCACGCTCTTCCCCAGGTGGAGGAGCCCAAGAGGGAGAAGTCACCCTGACCTCCACACAGTGACCTTTGGGGTGAGGGAGGGGAGAGGAGCCCCCATATTTAACTAGCCCCAAAGCAGTTGAGAAGAGGCGGCAGCAGATCTGCTTGGAGGGCAGGGAGCTCAGAATCACGCAGAAGTATGTGCCGAGTTTGTGCCATGGAGTCCCTTGGGTGCCTGGCACCAGTTACGTGGTGGCATCTGTTGCTTACCTTGCCTTTGGTGATTAACAGAGTCTTAATTATGTGACAAAATTCGATGGAGTGACCCTTTCCTCTTCTGCGACTGGAGGCTGAACCTGTGCATTGCTGGTTGGGTGTTTACTGAGCTAAGGAGCTTCGGAGGCCGGGTCTGCAGTGACTGAGACTTTGGGGGAAATCTCTCCGTGGTGCAGCCCTGCTGATTGTTTCAACGGCAGGAGAGCCAGCATAGGTGGAGCACTGGCCTATTTTCCTCTGTGTCGTCTAGTCCTGCTCAGACCAGTGGCACTGTGACAAATTGCCTGACAGTGACACAGAGAAAGCTTTAGGTGCGTGAGATTTAGTGCAGAGCTGCTCTCGGTTCAGGCTCCTGACTACCATCAGGTATGCAAAGGAGCAATAAACAGATGCTTTCCTATACAGTTTCCTACTTTTGTGTGTGAATCTGGGCCTTGCTGAGGCTCTGGCTAGAGAATTGTGCAGGCAGGAGTTAAGGGAGCTTTCCTCACCCAGCTCTGCTGATGTTCCTCAGTCCTGGTCTCTGAACCCCTGCTATTCCAGTCCTGCTCCATCCTCCCAACTCGACCAGTTCTGGCCTGCAGCTCCCCCGCTGTTCAAGCCCTGTTTTCTAAGGCTGCATTGCTGATGCACCTCAATCCTAACCTGCAGCAGAGACTCCTGGTTATGCCAAACTGATTGCTGGCTTGGTGAGAAGAGCAGATGCCTCCTGAGAACTAGGCTTAGTCCCTCCAACTCATTCCATTTGTGACATCCCCAATATAGGATTTGAACCCAAAGCTACAGAGACAAAATGCTGGTGAATTTGAGCCCTTTGCTACCCTTTCACAGCCTGTGCTTACTCTCAGCGGGCCACACTTAGCCTAGAGAGTAGGCAGAGAAAATGGCTGCAGAATGAACAGCTGAGAGGGAGATTTCACTTGAACATCTGTAAGGGGCAGGTGTCAGAAACCAGTAAAGCCAGGAGAACTTGGCCTGAAACGTGGTAGCACTGGGTCTTAGGGAGGAGGCTGAAGACGCTGTGAAGAGCTGCCCTAGAAATGCACACACAGTTGCAGGCAAGTGGATCAGAAGAAGTCACCTTCCATTCAGTATGTTCAGAGACTGTGTCCAAAGGGTCGAGGGGAGGGGAGCTGCCCTGTGTCAGCCCCTTTGCTGAGCATTGGGCATGTGGTATGTGCCCTGTGGATGCATCTGCCTAGTGGTGAGGCTAGGGGAGATGTTTGTTTCTGCTCAGGGAGGAGTAGGGAGCTGGGGAACGCGGGCACCTGTCGCACCTCCCCATGCTGCATTGCTGCTGATGGAGAGCCATAGCCTGGGGCAGCCCTGTGTCTGCCATCTGGCACCCCACTGGAGGGTATAATTACAGGGTGAGAGGCTTAGCAACGGGGGCGCCAAGGCACTTTGGCACCAGCGTGGCAAGGAGTAGCAGCCTTGTTGATGACGGGAAGAAGTAAAGTGGCACCAATGGTGCCAGAATGGCCCTGGCAGGTCATTCCCCCTGCAGTGGTGTGGGTGGGTGGAAATAATGGCTTCCGCCAACAGAGTAATGTACCAGGAACATTGGGTAGTGCCTCAATGGGTTAAATGCTGCATATCCTTCCCTAGAGGGAAGGTTTGGATTGAGGACCTGGCTGCGAGAGACCGTGCAGGTAGGACAGTGATGGTGCATGTGTCGGCCAAAAGGTGCCTGCTCTGTAGGTCAGTTGTAAGCAAGAGACTTGAATACTGCAGCATGTTAATGTTGCCCTGCTGGTTCAGACTGTGAGCACCCTGCATGGGGTGGAGATGTTTTCTGGCGCTGCCTTTCCCAGGTCAGTGCTTCCTAAGACAGGGTAGGAAGATGGTTACTCATATCGAATGGGGAGTTAGGCTGGGGTTTAATCTCTCTTAGATAAAGTTTGTTACGTAAGACCCTCTGCATCTGCCCTGGATGGCCTTTGAGCATGTGGCTGAAATTGCAACACCAGCAACACAGCTACTTGATTGGAACCGCTATTTATCATAGATTCTAAGCCCAGAAGGGACCACTGTGATCATGTAGTCCAGTGGTTCCCAAACTTTAACAACCTGTGAACCCCTTTCTCTAAAATGTCAAGTCTTGTGAACCCCCTCCTAAAAATGAATATTTCTCCTTTACTTGAGTATAAATTATAAAAGCAGTGATCTTGGAAATATAAAATTTGTTTTTATGACATGCTTATTACACACTACTTATTATTAATTATTATTTATCATTACAGTATTTTTATTACATTATGAAAACGGCAACACTCTTCCAAGATCTCACTTTCGTAGCTTGTATCACTTTGGAATAAGCCTGTTTTAACACAAAGGCTCCTATGTTTCATCAAGGGGTATCAGATGTGAAACAGCATGAAGGTAGTTAAAAAGCCAACTCACAGAGTTCCTCCTACACAAGCATTCAGGTCTTGAACAGTCCAGGCAAACAATGCATGTTACAACAAAGCTTAAACTTGTTCTTCGTAATAAATTTAAAAACAATATTGGCTGCCTATTTAATTTTAAAAACAGCAAAAAATATCCACCTCCCTTTCCATTTCTTATAAGGAGTCTTGAAGTTTAAACCTCCTCAGTGTGATAGATATGCTTGCTTTGATCTGCTTAGCTCTTGGAAGTCCAGGGGCTCCAGGCTGCTGGCCCCGTGCTGCCCAGGGTCCCTAGAGACAGCTCTGTCTACCATTAGGGAATTTTTTCCCAAGAACCCCCTGTAACATTTTGCGAACCCCCAGGGGTTCACGAACCCCAGTTTGGGAACCACTGATCTAGTCTGACCTCCTGTATGGCATGGGCAACAGAATTTCCCCAAAATAATTCTTAGAGCAGAATCAAGATTTTAAAAATTGTCAGTGCTCGAGACTCTACCATGACTCTTGGTAAATTGATCCAATGGTTAAGCAATCCGACCGTTAAAAAATGTATGCCTTATTTCCAGTCTGAATTTGTCTAGCTTTCAGCCATTGGATTGTGTTGCACCTTTATCTTCTAGATCAGTGGTTCTCAACCTTTCCACACTATTGTACCCCTTTCAGGAATCTGATTTGTCTTGTGTACTCCCAAGTTTCAACTCAGTTAAAAACTACTTGCTTACAAAATCAGACACAAAAACCCAAAAGTGTCACAGCCACACTATTACTGAAAAATTGCTGACTTTCTCATTTTTACCATATAATTATAAAATAAATCAATTGGAATATAAATATTGTACTTACATTTCAGTGTATAGTATATAGAGCAGTATAAACAAGTCATTGTATGAAATTTTAGTTTGTACTGGCTTTGCTAGTGCTTTTTATGTAGCCTGTTGTAAAATCAGGCAAATATCTAGATGAGTTGAGTACCCTCTGGAAGGCCTCTGTGTAACCCCAGGGGTACATGTAGCCCTGGGTGAGAACAACTATGCTAGATTGAAGAGCCCATTAAATATTTGTTTCCCATGTTGGTACCTACAGACTGTAATCAAGTCACCCCTTAACCTTTTCTTTCTTAAGGTAAATAGCTTGAGCTTCTTGAGTGTCTCACTATTTATAGGGTGTGTTTTCTACTCCTTTAATCATTCTCATGGCTCTTCTTTGAACCCGCTCCAGTTTATTAACATCCTTCTTGACTTGTGGGCACCAGAACTGGACACACTATTCCAGTAGTGGTTGCACCAGGGCCAAGTACGGAGGTAAAATAACCTGTCTGCTCCTACTTGAGATTTCCCTGTTTATGCATCCCAGGATCACATTAGCGCTTTTGGCCACAGTTTTACACTGGGGGCTTGTGTTCAGGTGATTATCTACCATGACCCCGTAATCTTTTTCAGAGTCACTGTTTCCCAGGATAGAGTCCCCCATCCTGTAAGTATGGTTCCAGATGTATAGATTTACATTTATCCTTATTAAAATGCATATTGTTTGCTTGTGCCCAATTTACCAAGCAATCTGAATCAGCAATCTGTACTCTTCATTATTTACCACTCCCCCAGTTTTTGTGTCATCTGCAAACTTTATCATTGACTATTTTTGTGTTTTCTTCCAGGTAATTGATAAAAATCTTAACTAGTATAGGGCCAGGAGCAATCCCTGCAGGACCCCACTGAAAACAGGCCTGCTCGATTACAATTGCTCATTTACAGTTGTACTTTGAGACTTATCAGTTAGCTAGTTTTTAATGCATTTAATGTGTGCCATTTTAATTTTATGTCCATCTAGCTTTTTAATCAAATTGTTTTGTGGTACCAAGTCAAATGCCTTATAGAAGTCCAAGTATATTACCTGAACTATTTCCTTTATCAGCTAAACTTGTAATGTCATAAAAAAAAATAATCTA
Organism: Lepidochelys olivacea; assembly: GCF_965140295.1. NCBI lineage: Eukaryota > Metazoa > Chordata > Testudines > Cheloniidae > Lepidochelys > Lepidochelys olivacea. The sequence continues at coordinate 22,605,075 of NC_140417.1, read as the reverse complement.
TTTTCTGTAAACACATGTTGATTTGCATTACTTACATTTTCCTTCCGTAGCTCTTTATTAGTAGTGTCCCGTATGAGCTGTTCCGTTATCTTGCCCGGGATTGATGTCCGACTGACAGGCCTATAATTACCTGGGTCATCCCATTTACTCTTTTTCAAAAAATTGGCACAACACTAGCAGCTTTCTTCTCGTCTTCTGGAACTTCCCCAGTGCTCTAAGACTTATTGAAAATTAACAAAAAGAAAAGGAGTACTTGTGGCACCTTAGAGACTAACCAATTTATTTGAGCATGAGCTTTCGTGAGCTACAGCTCACTTCATCGGATGCATACCGTGGAAACTGCAGCAGACTTTATATATACACAGAGAATATGAACCAATACCACCTCCCACCCCACTGTCCTGCTGGTAATAGCTTATCTAAAGTGATCATCAGACACAAAAACCCAAAAGTGTCACAGCCACACTATTACTGAAAAATTGCTGACTTTCTCATTTTTACCATATAATTATAAAATAAATCAATTGGAATATAAATATTGTACTTACATTTCAGTGTATAGTATAAAGTGATCATCAGGTTGGGCCATTTCCAACATATTTCATATTTCATTCATGTTTCATATTCTCTGTGTGTATATAAAGTCTGCTGCAGTTTCCACGGCATGCATCCGATGAAGTGAGCTGTAGCTCACGAAAGCTCATGCTCAAATAAATTGGTTAGTCTCTAAGGTGCCACAAGTCCTCCTTTTCTTTTTGCGAATACAGACTAACACGGCTGTTACTCTGAAACTTGAAAATTAACGTTAATGGTCCAGCGAGTTCCAAAGCTAGCTCTTTTAAACTCTTGGATGCAAGTTATCCGGACCTGATGATTTAAAAAAGTCTAACTTTGGAAACAGAAGTTACTGTTCTACTAGTATTTCTGGAAGACATTAAAGTGTGTGATCACCATATGATGAGATTATTTCAGCTGTTTTCCCCCTCAAATACGGTACTAAAATATTTATTGAACGCTTTTGCCTTTTCTGCATAATTGATAATTCTACTATTTCCATCTAGTAATTACTACTTGTTTTCTACAGCTGCCACATTCCACGCCAGCGTTGGCTGCATTTCAATAGTAGGTGGAGTGATTCCTGTGTGTACAGGGTTCTCTTGAGTTGAAAGTTGCTCTTCTCCACACCTGGTTGGGAGAAGGGTACATTTGCCTAAGCCAGGGCCCAGAGATGAGTTAATCTGGCTCTGGACATGGCGACCTATCTAGAATGTTTCCCCGACCCACTGGTGGGTCAGGACCCACCATTTGGCAAACACTGATAGAGTGGTTTCAGAGTAGCAGCCGTGTTAGTCTGTATTCGCAAAAAGAAAAGGAGGACTTGTGGCACCTTAGAGACTAACCAATTTAGTGGTTAGAGTGGTTAGAGCAGGGGACTTGACAGTCAGGATGCCTGGGTTCTATTCCTGCTTCTGGGAGAGGGTGTTTAGGTAGTTCGAGCAGGTGATTAGGAGACAGGACTCCTACGTTCTATGCCCAGCCACTGACTCTGCGTATCAGATGGTAGGTCGTTGCCTGCATCTATACGGTGAGGGAGCAGAGTGGTTGGTGCACAGGGAGACATGAGGTTCAGTTTCTGTAAAGCACTTTGTGATCCTGGTGTGGAAGGTGTGATGCAGTGGGAGCATCATCTGCTGGGTTTTCATGGTGGGTGAGCATGGGCCCCAAGGGGATGGCTGAGCACCCAGATTTTTCTTTGGTTGAGAGTGTTTTTTGTTTTCCATTAAAGTTGGTTAAAACTACCTAGCAGCCACTGAACAGAATGCAAATGAAACATTTCTAGAGGGAAAAAGTGACACGCTCTCTGTGTGTGCCTTTAAAGCTTCCAAAAATAGGTCCAAGTCTCAGCCAAGGTGACTGTAGCTGGGATTAGCTATGGAAAACAGTTGTATCCGCAAGAGTCACGTGTTGGTAGCACCATTCGTGAAGACTCCCAAGCCCCATGGGGTGGGTCAGGATTATCCCAGTTACATGTGGAAAGGCAGACGGGGACTGTGGGGTGCGGGGGACGACACCTGACAGACCCGAGCTCACCCAGCGAGTGTGTTGGGGCTGGCATTAGAGCCCTGCAGTCCCTAGCTCCCAGCCCTGTGCTCAGGCCAGTAGGCCACCTTTGTGGCGCTTGAGTGAAAGTGCCGGTGGTACAGCAAAGGGGACTGCTGTCTCCATTGCCATGCAGTGGCTTGGGTCATTTCATTTCAGCAGCCGTAGTGGGAGAGGTGGGTGCTTGTACCTCTGGGGCTCAGGCTCCTGCTGCCCCTCCTTGCCCTAGCATGCACTGCCCTGCTAGCTTTAGGAAAAGATGAAGGCCCATTTTGGATGGAGTTAGGGGGAATGGTCTGTTCGGAGGTGAGCTTGGGCTGGGGAGGCCCAGCCTGTGGTTTCCGTAACACATGTGGGCCGTGGTCAGAGCAGTGAGAGCCAGGTGACCGAGCTGGGCTGCAGCCTGAGGTGGCGGGGGTGCAGAGTTCTCAGCCCACACTGAGAGGGGAGCAGGTACTTCGCTGACAGGTGTGGGATATAGGGCCCTCGCTTGGACAGCACTAGCATGGGGAAGTGGGATAGGAGCCAGCACAGGTCCCTGCCCTGACAAGGCCTTGGGGAATCCAGCATGGATGTTGTGGGGTTAGAGAGGGCAGAGGAATGATTGCCTAACCCCATTCCATTCGGCCTTGAGACACCAACCCATTCTATCTGTGCCCTGGAGGCACAAGGACAGGGAAGAGAGTGTGTGCGGCTGGCAGTGGCCCATATGTGACATGGCTCAGGTGCGGAACCGGGCATGGAGTTCGGGGAGCTGCTACTTCTGCTGCTCCCCGGATCCTTAAGGGAACAGATGGTTTTGGCCTGTGGGCTTGGCATTAACCCCTTCTTCCCCATCCATTAGGGTCAGGGCTAGAACGTGATACGGCATCAGGGAGGCCGCTGTTGGGAGAAGAGCAGTGTGACTGGGGGAACTCCAGATGAGAGGTTTGGTGTGGACGTGAAGTGGTGCAACAAGAAAACCGGGGGTGGGGGAAGAGGGCAAATAGAGGTCAGGAGGTGGGTGGTATTTTCTGTCCTGCTGTTTGGATCTATTGCTTCCATTTTGGCTGAGCTGATGTGGCTCTAAGGAAGCTCTGCTGGGCATCTTCTCTAGAGGGGCAGCCCAGGCTGGAATGAGCTGTGCATGCACAAATGGCTGTGGGGAGATTTTGCTTCCTGGCGTTTCTTAACCACAGGCAGCTGGGCCTGAGGAGCTCTTGTCAGTCCCCCAGGGAGAGGTGGGTGACTCTAAACTAGCGTGTTTTGAAGCGTGTTGCATGCCCTTGGAATGCAGGGTGTGGAAGGATGTGCGCCTACGGGCTTAGGTTTACACGGAGGCTCTGGACTTTCCAGTGTTAGGAGTCCCCTCGGGGATGAAACAGTCACGCCCTTCTGCTCTCTGTCTTGCAGTGTGATGCTGGCATCAGCAGGAGTGTAACCCATCGCATTGGTGGCACTGTACCAAGCCCCGGAAATATTTGAGGATGGGCTTTATGGCCCTGCAGGCTCCCAGGGTTATCTGCATGTGGTGGAGCTTTGCTGAAAGTGGGATTGTTCTGCCCAGACTTGGTGGGTGGTGCCCTGTGGGGCACGGTGGCTCATGACAGCTTTATGGCTTGTGGAGTCCTAAGCTCAGGGAGTTGGGGGCGAGAGGAATTGGGCAGTGGGCAGTCCTTGTGTCTGGTCCGACTGCTGGGCAGGCTGCCAGTGCTTACATGCAATGTGGTGGGCTCCCTTCTTGTGCATAAGAATAGCCCTGGTGGTCCCAGGTCAATGCATTGGGGTCGCAAGTCCTGACCTGAGGTTATTGGCCTGCCATTCTCTGGTGTCTTAGGAGGGACTGGGATATTGGATCCCCAGAGGTGCTCTCTGTCTGAACCTTGTGGTGTGCGACTTTCCACACTTGGGCCAGGGGGAGATCAGTGACTCAGCCGGAGCACACTCCCTTTGATTGGCAGATTGGCTTGAGTGCCGTTTGGATGGTGTGATTGTGACCCTTGGCTCCTGTTTTGCGCTCAGCTCATTTCCAAGACTCCATGTGTGTCTGCCCCTCCACTCTTCCCTGCTCGGAGCCTCTGTACCCAGAGCGCAGAACCAGTCCTGCAGCGGTAAGTGTACTCCCATCTGAAGGAAACACCCCTCAGCAGGGAAAGAAAATGAGGAGCAGGGTCAGCTTTGTTGCAAGGCTGGGTCAAATGCACTATAATGATCTGCTTCCCTAGGTAACTTGTGAGCTGCGCTAATTGTTCCTGGTAGATTTCTCCTCCCCATGAATGTGTTCCTCATGGTGCTGCTGCCAGTGTCTCAGCCAGAGCTGAGGCAACTGGACCTAATGGTAGAACGATGCTGCTAATGGGGAGCATGGTGGGGGAATGTCAGCTCTGTCTCCCTGGCAGGAGTTGTGATGGGGAGGGAAGCTGCCTCTGTGAGGACCTTTGGAAGAAACAATCAAACTTGGCTGACCAGTAAGAGTCTCTAAAAACAACCCCCCTCCCTCAGGTAAGGCACCTCTGGGAGCATTTTCCATCCAGCTCAAGGGATGGGAGCTTCCAGAGTTGAATTCCACATTTATTTCCCCAAGATTGCTCTCTCTGTCCCTCTTTCCTGTTCTGTTTATGAGTCTCAAGATGAGTGGTTTTTACACTCAACATTTAAAATTAAAGACATTTCTTTTCTAGCAGGTATGGAGACACACTCCCTCTTAGCTTGGGCTTTGTTTGTTTCTTTAAGTAAGTGTGTGTGTGTGTGTGTGGGAGAGAGAGAGAGAAAATAAGTGTGTGTGTCTAGAGCAAAGGGACTGGGAACCAAGATTCCTGGGTTCTGTTTGCTGTGTGACAATACATTTTAGTCATGTAACTCCCCTATGGCCCCATTTCCTTTTCTCTAAAGTAGGGACAAAAATAGCTATCTCCGCTGGGGGTGGGAGCTATGGCGGGGTTGTGAGTCCTCCTTTTATAAATATTACTGAATCAGAAATCTTTACATTCATTCTGCACTGTTGCAAAGGACTCTGCAAGGGACAGGACAACAGACACTCAGTCCCTGGATTTCCTTTGCAAAGTCAGACTGAGCATCATATTTTGCCCTGCGTGTCAGGGTTGAGCAATTTTTTTTCTCTTAAAGAGATAACAGCACGATAACCATCATTCATTTGATCGATCTTGTGTATTTAGATTGTAAGTTCTTCAGGGTCAGGACTGTCACTAATGTGCGTACAGTGTCTGGCACAATGGGTCCCCGATCTCAGCTGGGGCTACTAGGTACTACTGGAACACAAATTTATGCCTTATATCCAGTCTGCTTCAGCTTCCAGCCATCGTGTTATACCTTTATCTGCTAGATTGAAGAGCCCATTAAATATTTGTTTCCCATGCAGGTGCCTTTAGACAGTGATCCCTAGTTCTTCAGCCGTACGCCTCAAAGCACGTAATGAAGCTGGTCAGTATCGTTACCCCATTTTATATATGGAGAAACAGAGGCACAGGGAAGTGAAGGGACTCACACCAGAGCATCCAGCAGTGGATAGAATCCAGGCTTCATAGAATATCAGGGTTGGAAGGGACCTCGGGAGGTCATCTAATCCAACTCCCTGCTCAAAGCAGGACCAATCCCCAATTTTTGCCCCAGATCCCTAAATGGCCCCCTCAAGGGCTGAACTCACAACCCTGGGTTTAGCAGGCCAATGCTCAAACCACTGAGCTAGCCCTCCCCGTTCATTGTGCTGTGCTGTTCCCCTAATCTTAGCTGGCCTTTTCAAACCTCAGGCAGGGATTGTCTTCCAAGATGACTATACAGTGCCTAGCACCCACAGTGTACATAGCCATCTACTGAAACAAGAAAAGCCCTTCCCTCTATTAATAGTTCATGTTATTAGAATGGAAAGAATTAAAAAAACCCACCACCACTCCTCTCTCTTCCCCAAATATCTTATTACTGCTGGAGTGGTTTGCTCGCTTTCTGCAATCTACTCCTGGGCAGTGATTCCGCTGTGCTCTATCTCGGCTCAGCTTCATTCTCCGACTGTCCTGGCTGCTCTCCTGCTTGTGCGGCCAACGTTTTGTTTCAAACCAGCTATAAAAGGTTTTGCTGTAAATGGAACCCACATCTCGGAAGGCATTTCTTATTCGTGTTAGATTTTGTCTAGCATTTATTTGTATCTATCCCCGTAAGTTTGGGGCCACAGCCAGACACAGCAGGCAGAATAACAGTGTCTTTGGAAGGTTTGTAGGGGACATGGCCGGGTTAGTACCAAATCACATTTTCCCCAGCCGTAGGAGTTGCTGCTCTCTGCGTGCATGGTAAGAGGTGGTTGGCGTTTTTTTTGGTGGGTTTGGTGAAGGGTGTGGTTTTTTTTTTTTTTTTTCCCCAATTGTTTTTTGTGGAATGTTACTGTTTTGCAATTTTTTGGTGAATTTTTTAAATAGAATTTTTTATTTAAAACGGTTGCAAAATTGTTATAAAATATTTCACTTACTGAAAAATAAAACTGGTTTATGGTAAATGAAAAATGCCAATACACTGTTTTGAGAATGTTTTTGGAGAAAAGTTCTATTTAAAAATGTCCCTCCACATTTTTTGGGGGGGAAAAAAACAAAAGGCTGTTTCAAACTCTGCAAAATGGAAACCATTCCAATTATTTTTTTGCAAAGTTAAAAATCCCTGCCAACCCCCCCTGTTCTAGGCCCCAGTAGCATGTTAGCCTAGCCTGGTTCTTTAGTGCTGGCCGGGGAAGTGGTGCTGCAGTGTGTTGAGAAAAGAGGGACATGGGGTTAAGGTCTGAGTTTCAGGAGATTTGAGCTTTATTCCCGACTCTGCTACAAACTTGCTTTATGACTGTGGGCAGGTCATGTCACCTCCATGTGCCTCAGTCTTCTCCTCTATAGAATACAGGTGATGATACCCATGGGCAGACTGAGGAGTGCATCAATAATGTATGCAGAGTCCTTTAAGATCCTCAGGTAGAAGGTGCTAAAGGAAGACAACGTTACCAACCCATTATTCCTTTCTTATTTGTTTGAGGCTGCTTCAAGAGCTGTTCCTCTCCCCACTTCTGTTCAGAGATTGCTTTGCTGAATCTTCCCATGCCTGTTCATTTGAAGATGATGACATCAGCTGGGGTGGGCAGGAGGGCCTGTGTGTTTTGTCTTACACATGTTTGCACTGGACTGTTCTTAACCTCTGTCTCCACTGCTCAGAATTCCTGAGCACTGTATAGGTTTAGAAACAGGAGGGGCTGGAAATGGAAAACCCTTAGCTTTGCTGAGGGAAGGACCAGTCTGGCAGAAAATGGACTTATTGGGGAGTAAGTACCCCCACCCTGGTGCTTGCCTGAGAAACTCTAAGAGTCTCACTGAGATTAGGGTCTAATTTTCAGGGGGCTTTTAAACTCACTCCAGGAGCTAAGTGCCTTCCCCCACTTGCACATCCCCTGCTGTAACTATTCTAGTCCTTGAACAGGCTGGAGTGGTTTGGGGCGGTTACTATTGTGTTTTTCATAAGGGCTCTTAATCGCACACAGGATGTTTCTGTTTATTCAAGAAATGAAATCACACAAACAGCCCACCCCCAATTTGGCTTTTGCTGAGCATCAGCTGCATGACCCAGGTTCCACGCAGTGCCAGAGAAATCCTCCCCACCCCTTCTCAGACTTTTCCAGCAAATCTCAGCTCAGCCTTAGTTCATGTTGCAAGTACAAACTGGAGAGGAGCCCAAAAGGAGTCTTCTGGGTTTGGATCAGGTTGGGATTTGGGTCTGAGGCTCGGATTGTGGCTGGCATTCAGGTTTAGATTAGATAACATTGAACTCTTACAAGATTTTCTCTTGAGATTGTGTCCCTCAAATTGTGGGACCTTCGCAAGATCAGCAGATCTTGCCAGATTTCCGCTGCCTTGCCCTCATCCAGACCTGATCTGGAAAGAAGGTTCCTCCCAGTTCTGGATCTGACGTGGGCCCAAACCTGCAGTTCTGGGATGTGAACTCTGACAACCCCTCCTCAAAACCCACAGGTTCAGATTGGAAATGCTGGCTCAGGCCCTCTGATAAAAATCACAAACTGTTTTTAAATTGAGCTGGCTCAGGAAGGGGTAGGGGGTGAATTGGAGAGACAGTTTTGTTCCAGGGGACTTATATTTTTAAAGGGCATTAACAAGTAACTCCAGGCTCTCAGCCTTGGGATAGGTGGGGGGTGTGGATTTGCCACTTGAGTTGCTACCATGTCATCGCCTTTCTACTTAGGCCTTATCCTTTGGGGTACTAAATGAAGGACAGCAGGGATGTGACATAACTGATTGAAGTGAAAACTCAACTTTTCTCAGGCCTGTTGAGCAATGGGGCTGATGAGCGCTGGTTACCATGGCAAACCAGCAGGCCCGTGACCCAATGAGAGTGAAGCCTGTGTTGCAGTCCTTGGGGTTTGGAGGAGCGAAAGCCTTGGAGACCATTAGAATAATTTAACAAGCCATTAACGAGAACAGGGAAAACACTGGTAGAGTTTGGGGAGGGTCTGGAAGTGGGTGGGGAAGTGGAAGAGGGGGATTTTGGCAGGGAGCAGGTCACACTGGCAATCTGCCCCTCTTGCCTAGATGTGTTATGAAGTTTTTGAGGTTGCTTGAAAAGTGTCTGGGGAGTGGCGGCGAGCCAACCGGGCCCCGGGCCAACTCCCAGCTAAACATGTTGTTGTGAAAAATTGTAGTCAATTAATCTAAGCCCTGCCAATTTCAGCTGCAAAGCGCTATGAGGTTCTGTCAAGTTTTCAACAGGGTAAAGAGAGGGAGGGGGCTGAATGTGGTTATCAGCACTGGGGGAGAATTGTGATTCAGAGCCCAATCCTGCAAACTGCCAGGCACTCTCTGCTTCCACTGATGTCAGCAGGCCTGCTCCTGCGAAGTTTTGCCATTGTCTGCAATGGCAGCCAGATGGAGCCCAATGGGATAGGACTTTCTCTTCCCCTTGGAAGGGTTGGACCGTTCTGCTGGCATGCCGAGGCCAAGGGAATGTGGAAGGATCTATCCTAGGTGTATTGGCTGCTGGGGCAGTTCTTCTAGCTCTGGCTTTGGAGTGTTCCCTGCCCTGACGCCAGCTGGGAAATTTCCACTCTGGCAGTCCCTGTATGATCTCCCACATGCTAAACTAATGGCTCTCAACCTTTCCAGACTACTGTACCCCAAGTTTCATATCCTTTACAAACTACTTGCTTGTAAAATCAGACATAAAAATACAACACACACTACTGAAAAATTGCTTACTTTCTCATTTTACCATATAACTATAAAACAAAACAATTGGAATATAAATATTATACTTACATTTCAGTGTGATACTTGTGCCAGTATTTCACTTGTGAGCCTTGTCTGAAGCCCAAGCCCTGCCACCCAGGGCTGAAGCATGTGGCTTAGCTTTGTGGGGCCCCCTGTGATGTGGGGCCCGGGGCAGTTGCCCTGCTTGCTGCCACCTAATGCCAGCCCCGCACTTCTGACTCCCCGCCCCCCAAACCATCCCATCACCTCCATAGGGTCTCAACCATGAGGTTGAGAAACACTGATCTAGATGAGTTGATTACCCCCTAGAAAATCTCTGTGTACCCGTACCCCTGGTTGAGAACTTCTGTGCTAATCAGTCCTGAAAGGTTTGGCCTGTCCCCTTGCTGGCCTGTACAGTAGATCTCAGGCTGTGATTTCCTACCTTTGCCCATCTTTCTGAAGCAGGGAAGGACCTTGGAAGTCAGTGGAATTATTTGTGCCCAATCTCCCTTTCCACCAGCTGTAGTACTTGGGTTTGTATGAAGGCCTGTCACTGTTGGCTCCAACATAACTGAAGAGGATTGCAGACCCCTCCACTTGAGTGCCTGAGCTCCCCACCCCCTAGACATGCATTGCTTTTGGCACAAGTGATGTGAGCCCTTGTCTGTCTGTCTCTTTTCTTGTATGTGGAGTGCTAATCACCAGCATATCTAAGTGCCAGCTGTTCCCTCCATTGATCGGGTTTGGGGGCAGGGTGTCTTCTTCCTTGGACGGTTCTAATGGCTGATGAGGGCTGGGTGGGGCTGTGTACACAGTACCTAGCATAATGGGGCTCTGATCCTAGGCTCTCAGTACAAACAGTGGCCCTCAGCTTCTCTGCAGCATGGAGCATTGCTCACACCTCCTTGGTTCCCTGGGGTGCAGCATCCTTCCCTTCTCCCTGGCAGGGGCCGTGGCTGTTGTTTTTAATATATTTGGTGGACTCTCTAGTGGAGACTTGGTTCCTGTTTCTTTTTACAGTTTCATTAAACTCCTGAAAAGTTGCAGTTCCATCTGTGAGTAACAGTCACAAGACTCACAAAACAAGCTCTGCTTGTGCCCCCGAGGCTGTTCTGAGCAAACTTTGGAGGGATAAGCTCCCAGCCCTGTTGCAAAAGACACGGAATTTGTGCTTCCCAGGGTCTGCATGTCTGTTTCCATTGGCTCCGCTCTCCCAGTTTACCTCTTGCAACCTGTTTTTCCACCACAAAAAACACTTTCTGTGTGTGTGTCCGTCCATCCTTCTACCTGTCCCTGTGTGGGCAGTGCTGGACTTTGACAATAGCCTCTGTAATCATGGCACTCATTCTGCATCCAGGAAGACTCTGAAATTACTGTGTTGCTCCATAACTAGCAGCTAGGGGGTGCAAAGGCATGTGGCAACTCCCCCCAGCCCCAACTCTCCTACTTACGGTCATTTTTAGATCCCATGGCTTTCTTCTAAGTGGGGGGAAAGGAGGTTAGCCCTAGTGTGGGCTGTTAATACATTAGGCCCCCCTAAATCTCCCTGCAATATTAGTAGAACACTGAGGTGTTGCTGTGCCCTGTTTAATAGCTGCCACATTCTATCCTAGAAGTGGTTGCAGTTCAGAGATACACAAAGCAATTCCTCCATATGGTTTGTAAGTACCTTTGCAGCCCTTTAACATGGAAGGCTCTATAGAAGTGCAAGAGCTATTATTTAACATGCCACAGGGCTGAGAATTTACTGCCCCACAGCTCTTCATCTGCAAAGAGAAGTGAGTCTTGGATCGTCACTGGAGTTGGCTGTGCAGCTTGTGTCACTGTGTGTTAGCCCTTGCATACAGTCATCTCTTTTTACGTACTTCCCCAGAACACATTAAAGATGATTTCCTCCGACTTCATCCGGAGCTTGTTAATATTTAATTGAGACACAGGCAGAGGCTGCAAGGATTTCACTTCAAAGGAGGGCAGCTTCCAGCAGCTTTTGGTTCAGGCATAAGGTTTTGCAATAACTCCTTTTGTGGTTTATTTAAAAAAAAAAAAATCCAGCAGCCCCAATGCAAGTGCATTGCCCTGCTCTTTTCCTTTGTGTTTAACTGGCTTGTAGAGTCAGCTGGAAAAGCCTGACCGGTGAACTCAGGTGGGTGTCTATGGAATTGCACAGGAGGCAGAGGGCAGGAAAGTGGCTGGACGTAGGAGAGTCTGTCCTGTTTTTCAGATGCTCAGAAAGCCCCATCCTTGCATCTTCAGCTCTGCAGACCTGAGAGGAATCATCTGTTTGTGTTACAAGGGCTAAGCATCCTCCAACTGTACCCCAGAATTTAACCCTTTGTGGTGCTGTGGAAGTGAAGGTTGTGCGTGTTAACCGCCTCAGTGTACAGCATGAATGCTAATGGAATAGCTGACAGCGTATAGGGGAGGCTTTAGATTGTGCACAATTAGTCTGTGTCCATCTCTGGACCACCTGCATTTGTGTTTCAAGAAAATGTCAACAACCTGATGTAGCAATGGGGGCTGGGGAGTGCTGAAATGACTAGTTCTCTCCTCATTTTGTATGACCCATTCAGATTTGAGTAAATGACGGGCATGAGATGATCTGGGGTGTTGCTTGTCCCAACACTTTTCAGAGCAGGCAGAATATCCCATTACTGACACCAATGTACTTTGAAGTCTCTTAGGGTCTCACATCTAGTCAGTGAAGTGCAGCCAGAATCTCACTGCCTGGCCCTTCCCTTTCAAACAACTGGAGGTGTGCGCTGTTTTCCCCCTAAATTTTATTTTTGTGTGTGAATGGATTCCATATAGCAGCGCTTCTGAAGGCCCAGGATTGGCCCTCCAGGAGCAATAACACAAGAATTATTGCATTGCATGGGTGTCTTTATGTGTTTTTTAAACCGTGCCTCCTAATTATAAATAATGGCTGTGATACGAGATGTGATTATGATGAATGGTGATTCCGTATTCTGCGTGCATTAGCTGCTTTAACCTTGCTGAGGTAATTATGTCTCATTTAGAATTCTGATAGTATTTATTTGAGGTAGGGGACTGGGAATTTAATTTCTAGCGCTTTGTCTTTTAGTAGTATTATTATTATTTGAAAAGGATACCTTTGCAAAATTGTTTTTTAATAATTCCCCCCTGTGGCAGCACAAGTTCATTAATATTTTAGGGGACTGTGTGGAGTCATTGTTAAGATGTTCCTAAAGGTACGGGGGGGGGGAAGGGGGGCAGGGGAATGTAAAATCAGGGCTAATGGATGAGAGGGGGAATCCCCAGGAGGGAGGGTGAATGGCACCTGTGTCTGTCTCACTCACTTACGCATTAGCACTGGCAGGGTGCAGTGTAAAATTCTAGCCAAGGCATCACTCATGATTCGGAGCTGGCGAGTGACTTTGCTTCATCTTGGAACTAAATAACTTGTATTGGAAAAAGTGTGGAATTGGTAGAGGCTTGTAATAGACTCTCTGCTTTGTGCAGCCTCCCTCTGTGTTCATCTCCCTCCCCTTCCCTGCTACCAACTAACCAAATGCAAGCTCCTGAGAAGTGTGATCACCTCCAACTTTTCCAGTCTGGGGTTTTCTCACTGAATTTGTTCTTAAACCGTGGCCTGTCTTGTGAATCCTTCCTGGTTTCCTGCCTCTCTCCTCTAGTCAGCTGTGGAGCTGCACCCACTGCCAGGAGGGCTGACTTTGTCGCAGTATCTGGGCACCTTCCGTCCTAATGGTTATCCAGGCTGCTGTGAGCTCTTTGGGGTAGGCACTTTGTCTTTGATTCTGTAAAGTGCCCTGGGTACAAACACTCATTCCATTGTGATGCCCCTGTAGCCAGGCGTAAGGAGCAGTGCAAATCTCCTGGAAGAGGTTACAAGGCAAGTGGAACAGTATGGGCAGAGTCTAAAGGCAGGAATTTACAGACATTGGACTTGTTCAACTTAGCAGAACCTGGAGTAGGAGGGACTGTATATTTTTTCCTGGTGAGAAGGAAAATATTATAGCTTATCCCAAGGGGTTGCTGTCCTCATGGCCGCTCACAAATCAGTCATCCCCCTCCGAGGCATGTTTGTGTGCAGAGTCACCAGACCCGCAGTCTCATTTGTTATCCCAAGAAATGTGATCAGAGAGAGACAGACACACACAGTATCACACATATGTACATGCAGGTGTAGCCCTTCCCAGACAGGCATACCTCTGTGCAATATCCAGTTCCTATATGCCCTACCCATTCATGTGTGTGTACACACACATGCGGCCTCCAGTTTTGCTCCATTCCATGCTTTCCGTGGTCTTTCGCTGTAAATGTGTAGCTCGTTGACCTTTGGCTCCCCTTCTGGGAGCTCTGCTCTGGGGCGCAGTCTCTGACTGGGATTAGGAGGGGGCAAGATAGCAACAACAAAGGGCTGAGCCATCGCCCAGCCAGCCCCTCACCATCTTTGACGGTATGTTTTAATTAAAAATCAAATCAACCTAAAGATTGCACACGTGTGCTTAATCAGTTTGAAGTCTCCGGGAGAATAAAGTAATTATACTAGTTGTTTGGCTATGGTAATTAAAACTTTAATTAACATAGTTTCCCACCTCTTGGTCTCCCTAAACAGTGCAGATATTCAAGTGCTGCCACTCTAGCACCTTTAGGCCCTGCCAGGGCTACTGCCAGGATTTGATCTTGGAATAAAATAAACTTTTTGTTTTGAGGTTGTTTTTCTCTCTCACTTCTAGCTGTAAGTAGCAAGGCAGCTTTGAGAAATTACATGCATCCCCCCAGCCTCGTGGCAGCCCCCCTCCTCACACCCCATTGTTAACCCCTGCACAGCCAGTCAGTCTTTAGGAACAGAGACGCCTCCAGCCCATTGTTCCAGAAGAGCCCATTTAAATGAACCCCTTTCGTGCTTCTTTTCAGACTGTTCCCTCCCCCCGCCCCCAAAACACGCACAGAGACTAAATCTGAATATATCTATAAACAGCATGTGTCACAATGAAGAATAATTGACAAGGAAGCAACTGTCTTGGGAGTTTGACCCAGTTTGAGGGACAGGCCGTGGAGCTCCGGGATGTGAAGGTATGATTGAGAGGAGACTGTCTGTATGATAAAGGCAGGTGTGTTGTCTGCTCATGGAGAAACATGGATATGAAAGCATTGTTAAATTAACTCCCCAACTCCTCAGCCTAATTGATTGACCTCGCTGCGGCTTTGCAAACATGCCGCTCTCATGTGTTCAGATGGTGATCTGCATTTCAGGTGTCAATCGTCATTCAACTGGGCTTCCTGCTGGGAAAGTAACAATAAAACGCCAGCACCCATTTGAGATACACTGGCAGCATTTGAAGCTCTGGAGAGACTGAGGCGGTGGCAGGTGTTCTTCAAAGCTGCTCAGAGAATTCAGTTTTTAAATGACAGGTTTCAGAGTAGCAGCCGTGTTAGTCTGTATTCGCAAAAAGAAAAGGAGTACTTGTGGCACCTTAGAGACTAACCAATTTATTTGAGCATAAGCTTTCGTACATACTCTAGTTCTGCTCAGCCATTCAATGCTCAAACTCATGTGCACAAGGCAGTGACATGCAGTAATTGTACATGCAAATGACCCGTTAGGGTATGTCTGTCGCCTCTGGGAGCGAGCTTGCCAGCCCACAGACTCAAGTGAGCGGGGCTCCTGCTAGCGTGCTAAAAATAGCCATGTAGATGTCGTTTTGGTGCTGTGACTTGGACTGGAGCTTGGGCTCTCAAACCTGTGGGGTGGACTGAGAGTCTGAGCTCCAGAATGAGCCTCTGCGTCTACACAGCTATTTAGCATACTAGCTCGTGTCTGTAGCCCCAAGGTGGGAAGCTTGCTCCCAGATGCAATGTAGACACTCTTAGGCTCCTAAGTGATGACTTGCTTGTGCAATTACAGTAGATTCTTACACAGTCATAGTGAATGTGCATGTACCAGTCTGGAAATCTGAGCCCAAATATTTGCTTAGCTTATTAGAAGTAACTCTGGGAGCTTTTCATCAGTGCCAATGGAAAGTCCATGCACGTGCTGTGGGGAGAATGCCTCTGCTGTATGAAACCTTAGCTCTTAAATAGCTCAAACTATATATCTTCAGAAATGAATGTAAATCTTTTCAGTCTCTCCTCCCAAGGTGTTCCAACACACAGGTTAGAGTGGCTCATTTTTCATAACTTCTTTCAGTGATGAACCCCTTTCCCCTGCACATTTCGCAGCCTCCTGTTTGAACTGAGTACAGGCTCCGTGCAAGTGAGAGCGAGCCACAGGGCCTGATCCAAAGGCCATTGGCCTCGATGGGACTGTCTTTCCATTGACTTCACTGAGTTTTGGATAAGGACCATAGTCTAAAGAGAGATGCTCCTTTCATGGGTAAACTTGAGGCTGTGACTATGTTAAAGAAGGGTCGGAAGTTTAGAGTCTGAGAGCCAAGTGGAACTGCTGCAAAGCTTAAAAAGTAAACAAAACGAAGGGGTGAAGATCTCAAGTCTGAGAGAGGAAGGGCGTGTGGATGTGGAAAAGAGTTAAAACTTCAAGAGGATGCAGTTTGAAGCAAAAAATTTGCAAGTGTTCACCATTGCTCACCTGCTGCAGCCTGACTTAATTCTGTGTTATTGCCGAGGATACCTAATACGGAGCGGCAAATGTCCCCCAATCCCCCCTCTGTTCTCAGAAGTGCTTGTGTAAACATCATTGACTCTTCCTGGGAAGAAAACGCAGCCCTGTACTCTGGTTTTGGCAGGTAGGTAGAGTAGGGGCTGATTCTTCAATGGATTTGTATACATAGCTTCTGTTCTCCCCGCTGCCCCCCAAAGCACTGGTTTGCTTTCCCCTTTGAGGGTAGGGCTTTCTATGAGCAATTTATAATTTTGCCTTGCAGACATTGTGGATTCTATACAGTCAAACTATATTTCTATCCTGGGAGTTAATGTCCTGAATTGCTGATGTGCCACTTATTTAGACACCACTTATCTATCACTTATCACCTTCTTCCACGTCCGCTGGATATTATTTGTCAATCAAGATTAAACACTAGGGCAGCATAGAGCTGCAGCAACAAGAGGCCTGCTCTATATAAAAGGATCAAAGCCTCTGTTAAATAGCTGAAGTTGAATCTCACTTGCACAGCCAGCAGAGTTGTCCTCCCTGGGCAGACATGAAGGGGCAGTGGATGTAGTTCATGCGATACGTTTGTAATATATTACTGCAGCAAATGGCCTTCAGATGGTACATAGTGGAAATAATGACTGTTACACTCGTGTGGCAGGAGTTCAATGAATGGGTAGCCACTTGAACGTGCCGAGTCTGGGTTACGGTCTACCTGCTCGGAAGGTTTTAGAGATCATGGGGTTTCATTGACTTTGAATGTAGGGCTCTGGAGAGAAATTTGATGGATGAATAAACCTAGATGCATGCCTATGGTGCCTTTTATAAACAACAATAATCACCTCGTCTACCTGAAAATCTGCTCTGTCTGCTAGATATGGAAGTGGGGAAACAGCCTTACGAGTGAGTTAGTGGGGCTGCTACATGGTGGTGTTGAGGGATATCACTAGACATCATGGCATTAAATGATTGGTCCCCACACTTTCCCCCATGTACATCTTGGTGACTCTGCAGAGACCATGGTAAGAATTTCCCATAAAAGGCTGAATAAATGAAACTCCATGAAGGCTGTGCAACCCATCTCCATCTCTCACGATGTTCTCCTGTCCATTCCCTGTAAGAAAGCATTTATCGTAGACTTAGGGGAGGTTTGGGCAGCTGAGGGTTAAGACTGAGATTTTTTTTTTCAGGCCGGATTTGTGGGGCAGAAGGTGGAGTTGTGCTTGGAAGGCAGCCCATGAAAGGTGACAGTGTCCATATCTGGCTTGGGGCTGTCCACCTGGTTTCAGCTGGGGAAGTGGTTGGATTCCATAAGCTCTAGATGCTGAATCCTCTGTGTCAGCTGCTCTGGGATTCAGCCTTGCGTCGTCCTCCTCTGCATTACTCAGAACATGGGATGGGAAGCGTGGGTGAAACAGAGACACAAGGCTGGATGAGGGGAACTGGCTTGTGTCCCCGCCTGGAGCGTTGGGGGTGGTGTGTTGAGGAAGCTTGACTTCCCTCTGCCTTCCTCACTCCATGGAGCAGAAGCTTTGGGTGTCTGGGAATCATAGAATATTAGGGTTGGAAGAGACCTCAGGAGGTCATCTAGTCCAATCCCCTGCTCAAAGCAGGACTAACACCCACTAAGTTATCCTAGCCAGGGTCCACCCAAGATACAGATGTCAGTAACGCTGGATTCTCAGTCAGGCAGTCTCTAGTTTCATTTTAAAGTGGACAGGATGGAGCCTCAGAAGAACAGACAGCAGGGAACACTCCTGTGCTGGCCTTGACCAGGGAGAGATGGGATGGCACTTGCTGGGCCTTCTCCAGCTTTGCAGAGTAAAGCGCTGGAGCAATAGTGTCTAGGGACCAATCCTGGGCTCCCAGGACCCTGCTTGGTCTCTTCCTGTCTTTAACTCCCATGATCCTAGGCTGGATGGCTCCCTTCCCCACTCAGCTTCACTCACTGCTTTGTTGTTTTAAGGGCAAGGAAAGAAATAGCATTTTCCCTGGCAATGATAGGAGGTGGGGGGAGAGATCAGCTGTTCTCAGTGCCAGGTCTAGCTGCACTCCAGCCCCCAGTGTCTCTTCCCCCTTCTCAACCCCCCCCCCCATGCTTCCTTTGTGTAGCAGATGTTGGCAAGCTCATTGCTGGCTCCTCCTCCTTCTAAGGATCTCTTTAAAATGGGAATGAGGCTTTCCTACTTTTTGCAGCAATAGGGTGTGATTATCTGTCCTATTCAGGCTGGGGGGGGCATTAATTTGGGGACTCCCTCTGCATTCTAACCAGGCTGAGAAGGTGAGAGAGAAGGGCTACTTTCAGCACATCACTCTGAAGGGTAACCTGCAAAGGAGAAAGAAGTTGGCTTATTTCTGAGGCCATGTCTACACTTCCACTTACGTCGGCAAAACTTTGTCACTCAGGGGCGTGAAAGAAAATATCCCCTGAGCGACATAAGTTTTGCCAGCAAAAGCGCTCGTGTGCACAGCATTATGTCGGCGGGAGATGCTCTGCCGCCGGCATAGCTACCGCCACTCATTTGGGTGGTTTTATGATGTCACCGTGCGACAGGTCTGCCATCGGCATAGAGCGGCTACACGCGCGAAGGTACAGCAGCACCAGTGTGTTAGTACAGCTGTGCCTCTGCGAGCTTGCTAGTGTAGACATGGCCTTATGCTGCAGTTATCCTGAACGTTGTGACTGCTCATCCCAGTTTTGCTGGCTGTCTCCTTGGAGGTCCCAGCACCACGGACTGAGAGCTGTCTTGGCTTTCAGTTGAAGGTGAAGGGTATGTATTCAGGAGTTTTCTGTGTTAACACACCATTTTCAACACTCTGAAAGCTGATTCCATGCGGTCTCTGTATGGTAACTGTGAGGTCAGTGTGCTGCTACGGCTCTTGTCACCCATAGAGTCTTCCAGGAAAAACAGGGCAGACAAGGCCTGAATTCCTAATTAAAAAACAAGCGGAAAAAGCCCTTATTTATTAGCCCCTCCCTCGCAGCACCTTCCCACAGATAGGGGATGTGCAAGAGGTCAGATTAGATGAGCACGATGGTCCCTTCTGGCATTAACATCTGAGAGTCTATGTGAAAGCTCACAAGGGCACCAACCCCTTTTGTTTCCTCCTTGCAGGTTACCTTTCAGAGCATTGCTGCCCCCTTGAATCCCAATAGCCAAAACACTAGGGGGCACATGAGCGCAATACCCCACTGGAGATGCAGCTTTCCAAAGCAGTGACCAGCATGTGACAGTGGAACCCCCCTCCCCGCTCAGCTCCAATTGCCTCCTGTTGGGTGCCCTGTGGCTCTCTGACTCAGTGACCCAGGGTGATGGCTGCACATTGATTTCCATGTCAGGAGCCCCCCCTCCGATTGAATCAGCCCAGAGCGACGCTGATTGGGAAATAATTGCAATAATAATAAAGATATTTTGCTCCTGAGTAACTAAACGATACAAACCGGGCGTGGAGCCAGGAGAGTTTTGAAGGGCAAAGCTGAGAAATCAATGGCTCGAGGCTGCTGGAGCAGCTGTCGAGCTGGGGAGAAGAGAGTGGGGTTGGGGAGATTGAGGAGAATGAAGATGAAGATGCTACTGGGGAACAGAGCTGTGGGGGTTCAGCGCACTGGGCATGTAGCAGAGGGAAGGAGGGGAATGAAAGCATCCTAACCTCTTTCTCACCACTGTAAGAGTACATGGCTCTTGAGTGCAGTTTTCTAGCAGCATGTCCTCACTTAACTGCCCCCTTTGCTTCCCTTCCCTTCTTCATTTGAATATGGCTTAATGTAAGGGGTTACTGTGGCCCATCTCCCAGACAAAGGCAGCCAGCCAGGTGATTAGCAGGTGGATGGCTGTGACAGGTGCTTATCTTATCATGTGAGGTGGCGTGCCAGCCTTGTATTCGAATGGGGACCAGCTTCTGTATAAGTAGGGGCATAGCGAGCAGATCGAGGGACGTGATCGTTCCCCTCTATTCGACATTGGTGAGGCCTCATCTGGAGTACTGTGTCCAGTTTTGGGCCCCACACTTCAAGAAGGATGTGGATAAATTGGAGAGAGTCCAGCGAAGGGCAACAAAAATGATTAGGGGACTGGAACACATGAGTTATGAGGAGAGGCTGAGGGAGCTGGGATTGTTTAGCCTGCAGAAGAGAAGAATGAGGGGGGATTTGATAGCTGCTTTCAACTACCTGAAAGGGGGTTCCAAAGAGGATGGCTCTAGACTGTTCTCAATGGTAGCAGATGACAGAACGAGGAGTAATGGTCTCAAGTTGCAGTGGGGGAGGTTTAGATTGGATATTAGGAAAAACTTTTTCACTAAGAGGGTGGTGAAACACTGGAATGCGTTACCTAGGGAGGTGGTAGAATCTCCTTCCTTAGAGGTTTTTAAGGTCAGGCTTGACAAAGCCCTGGCTGGGATGATTTAACTGGGAATTGGTCCTGCTTTGAGCAGGGGGTTGGACTAGATGACCTTCTGGGGTCCCTTCCAACCCTGATATTCTATGATTCTGCAGTTGCAGGGATTGTCCCTCTGATATATGTGATCTATGCTCTGAGCAGTGGTTCCCATGCAGTGGCATGGGGAGTGGAGGGCTGGCTGGTTGCATGGTGCAAACTCCCCTTCTTTCCAGCTGCTCAACTGCAGTAGAAGGACCTCAAAGAATTTTTGGAGTATGGACTTTCCGTAGTGGCAGTCACTGCAGTTGCTGCGTTGTTGTCATGGCAGACAGGAGGGGGACAGTGTGGGGGGCTGGATGCGGTGGTGTGAGTTGTGAGGCCTGAGTGACAATGGACTAGAGTGGTCCAGAGTGTGCATGGGGATATTCTCTTGTGTGGTCCGTCCTGTGACGGAGACCCTGGACTACAGGTCTGCATAGGTCCTCTCCGTGGGGGTGTTATCAAAGTAAATCGATCTGTGATATGAGAGCCATCGCAACCATTATTTCTGTCATGGATTTTAACCAGTCCTCCCTCTCCACCCCTTCATTACTGGAACGATTCTTCCAGCCCCATTGGCATCTCCAACCCTGTGTCTTCTCAGACCCTTTGCCCTTTTGAAGAGGCAGGTCAGCAGTGATCAAATAGTAGCTAACTCCATTGCCCCTTCTGTCTGAGGAGCTAAAGGTGGGTGAGCTGTATTATCATCCCTGGTTTTCAGGTGGGGAAAATGAGGCACCGACAGCTGAAGTGGCTTTCCCAAGGTGTACAGCGAGTCAGTGGCTACCTAGCACAGGGTAAATAACACCAACTCAAACTTAGTGCAGACAAGCAGTCTGTAGTTTTCTCATGTTAGCAGGCTGAAGTAAACACTAGGGTGGATCCTAGGGTTTACCTCGACCAGCTAACTCGTGTGCAAACCACAACTGCCTTGCCCACACTGGGATGTTACCATATGGTAGCTCACACCCTCTTTCTTAATGAAGACAAAGGCCTAGCCTCCTGGTCTAACCACTCAATCACTTCTGCTCATATGGGAGTAGAAAGTCCTGACTCTGCCCCCAGCTCTAATGGCAGGACGGCTCTTCTCCCATGGCCCCATGTGAGGACAGGCCATATGTTATCCCTGAGGAGTTGCCACTAGCTTTCCCTCAGGTAGCTCTTTATGCTGCAGCACCTCCTCTGTCTCATTTAAAGTCTGAGCAGGTGTGTGCCCTAAGTGTCTGTTCTGCCTGGGCTGGAGCCCCTGCTAGCATGCAGCCTCCTGCAGGCCCTTGCTGCTGAGGTTTGATGGGAGAGAGCTGGGGGTTGTGTTACAGACGCACATGCACTTGTGCTGTGAGCATATCTGCTGACACAGCGTCCCCACTTGGTGCTGGGTCATGTTGCAAGCCCACGAACATGCTCACATGGGGCTCCTTCACGGCTTTAAGACAAATGTTTGACTTTGTTGCATGTTGGCCAAAGTCCAACATTCCCCTCCCCTGCAGAGAGATTAATAACCTCCAGCGGCAATACAGCCTGGGAAGAAAGGGGCCTTTGTCTTGTGTCTCTTTTCATCGTATGGGATGGGGTGAAAGCGATTAGCCGTGAGCGAGTGGGCTCCTGCAGCTTGCTGCCAGCTAGTGTCCCTAATGTTTCTGTATGCAGGAGGCTGGTGTCTGGCACTGGGGGCTGGTGGGGGGCCGATGTGCTGGATCAGCTGCGAGAACATAGTGGGATGGAGTCGCTCTTAAGCCGTGCTGTGCTGGAGTGGCTCCCTCTCTTTCATGGGCTGCAGATGGATCTGCTGAGTAGAAAGGTTCAAGCTCCTGAAAGAGCTTGCGAGCCTGGTGGGGGGTTGAGTTTTAGCAGTCTTGAGCTGTGGTCAGGGTCATGGTCTGTTCCAAGCTTTTCAAGAGTGTGGGGCAAGGGCTAGAGCCTGGGTCAGGTCTAATTGGCTGTATACAGCCAGTTTGGCTTTGTGCCTCTTCCCCTCTCTAATTTTAAACATGCATTTTCTCATAAGGAAGAGGTAAAAAAATGCCATTTTAGCTGACGGGAAAGTGGTGCTGTATGTTAGGGCAAGGAGTTCTGAGGCAGGCGGGCACCACTGGGGACCTATATCTATAGCGTCTTTTGTCATTAGTTTTCCGTCCCCTTTTTCGCTCTCAGTGTGAGGTTTTCACTGTCTCTCAATCTTTCCCCCTCAGTTTCCATTGGATCTCCCCCTCTCTCTGAGTCTCCTAGTGCAAACCCATGGTGTTTGCATGGTGCAGTGATTTTGTCCATCCTTAGCTCGTGTGCTGGAGCTGTACATGACTGCGTCCCCAAAGTGTGGTCCCAGGTTATCTGATTGTTTTCTCCAGTGTTGACTGCAGATGCACCCGTTGCTCATTACACTTGTCTGTGCCTAGGATTACAGGGCTGGGCTCTGGGTGTTCATAGCCCCAAACAGGGGAGTAGGCTCCAGGTTCCACAGAGCAGGCCCTGTTTCTTTCAGTCTCTGGTGTCAGGTGATGGAGGCTGTTGTTGAGGCAGTGGGCTTCTGGCTCGGGGTGGAACTGCAGCATGATAGGGTGAGCATGAAGATGGCTTCCCCCAAGAAGTCCCTTGAGCGTGTTGTGGGTTGCTCAGGGGCACTGCTCAGGAATTACACTAACTGGGTTCAGAGTAACAGCCGTGTTAGTCTGTATTCGCAAAAAGAAAAGGAATACTTGTGGCACCTTAGAGACTAACCAATTTATTTGAGCATGAGCTTTCGTGAGCTACAGCTCACTTCATCGGATGCATACCGTGGAAACTGCAGAAGACATTATATTTACACAGAGACCATGAAACAATACCTCCTCCCACCCCACTGTGGTATTGCTTCATGGTCTCTGTGTAAATATAATGTCTTCTGCAGTTTCCACGGTATGCATCCGATGAAGTGAGCTGTAGCTCATGAAAGCTCATGCTCAAATAAATTGGTTAGTCTCTAAGGTGCCACAAGTCCTCCTTTTCTTTTTACTAACTGGGTTGTCAGGGGCCCAGCTTCCCTGTCTGGAGTGTGGTGAGACCTCAGGGCTGAGCATACTGGTAGTAGCCTGGACAGCAGAGACAGGCCAGTGTTGTAAATTGCACAGTGATTTCCATGCAGGGGTCTCCCATTCTCCCAGCCCCAAGCAACTTGCTAAGTTCTGTTATGTCTCCGGAAGCAGTGTTCCCCTCCTAGAGCTCCCTTCTGCGGTGGGCTGTGTCCGGCCCTGAGGTGAAATGCAGTTCCTCCTCCCATGGCTGTATTTATTGCTCTTGACCAGGGATGGGGATGGGTGGGTTGACAGCTGGGCTCAGTGGGTGTCTCCAGATGTGGAGGGTGTCCGTGTGTATGGGTCGCTGATGGTGAATGTCGGAGCCTGAGGATACGCGTGCATAGCAGGGTGTGTGCTGGCAGGTCTGTGGGTACTTCTCTTGCATGGGTGTGTTAAGGGCATAAGTCCCTGTCCCTGCAGGGGTGTGATGATGGTAAAGCTGGGGATGTGGTGGCGCTGTGCGGGGTGGGGACTGCACGGATAAGAATGCTTGTGGTGCAGTTGGGAGATACTGTATGTGCTTGGTTTGCATGTTGGGGTGAGACTGTGTGACCATGGATGGGTGGGTTTGTTTTGGGGTTGAGTCTGTGTGTGTTAGTGGTTGGGGAGTTGTGTGTGCTGGGGAGAGGCTGTTTAAGCGTGGATGCATGTGGTTGTGCTGGGACTTAAGCTGTGTGTGTTTGTGTATGCTAGTGGTTGGGGTATAGTGTGTGTTGGGGAAAGGCTCTGTATGCAGGAGGGTTTGTGTTGGAACTGTGCATGTGTGCGCACACACATCAGTAGTTATGGAGCTCTGTGGGGCGGGGGGGAAGTGTTGGGGTGCGTCAGTGTGAGCATGAATGATTGGGTTTGTTCAGTGGTTGGGGAGCTGAGTGCGCATGGGGTCTGTTGAGGCTGAGGCTGTGTGCATGTTCATGGTTGTGTGTACCCTAGCCGCTGGGGTGCTGTATGCGCAGAGGGAGATATTCTAAGCCCATGACATATGTGTATGTGTGTTGGCTTCGACCCTGCGTGTATTTGCAGGTATCCCCGTTGGTCTCGAGTAGATAGCCTGGCCTCTCCATCGACGGACCAGGGATTAGTGATGTGAGTAATGTGTGCGCATGCTGAGCAGGACTATTAATAACATTCACTTTGAATTTGGTTAGATTAACCAGTGTCATATCTGTCAGTGTCGGTGAGTTGTTAGAGTTTGTTGCTGTTATGAACATTGATTTAGATTAAGTATCTCCCTGTTTTTTGCTTTATTATGCTGATATAATTAAAGTTCCAGTATTCTCTGGCTCACGGCGACGCAGGGTCCGGGATGGAAACCTCACTTGTATTAATCTTTATTAAATGGGAACTGTTTCTCAGAATGAAAGTCGGCAGCTTATTTCCCCCTTCCCAAATACATGGATGAGAAGAAAGTGCCTCTGCCAGGCGTGAGGGAAAAGCACCCGTGATCACTTGTGGGGGAGGACACCCAGCTGATAAGGAGCTTGGTAGTTCCTTGGTAGTCTCCCACACTGTGTGTTTTGGGGTAGTCGGGGGTGGGGATGGGGTTGAGTCAGCATTTCCCCATCGTGCCTTGAGTAACTTTCTGTGTTCCAGGCAATATTTATTTCCAAGACACCTCTGGAATTAGCAGTTTGGTTTTGATAGCCAGCAAACAGCCATTGGAACTGCTTGCCTTCCGACAACTAGAATATTCTGCAGCCCAATAGAACCTCCATTCCCCACACTAACAGTGTGGGCCAGTCGTTGGAGTATTGGACGGAGCATCAGGAGAGTTGGGTGCTAATCCCATTTTTGCTAGTGCCTGGGCAGATCCCATCATTTCTCTGTCCCATCTGCAAAATGGGGATTGTGATACTTCCCTGTATTTGCAAGGTGCCTTGAGATCCTGGATGAAGCGCCAGGTATCGTCGTTGATATGATTTACCAGATGTTGTGATTTAGTCAGTAAGCAAAAATAAATAGGATTCAAAAGTCAAGGCAGCTGCATCATCGAACCTGTTGTCTGTTCGCTCTGAGCAGGGTTTGAGTTACTTATGCTAATACTTCATATAGACAACGGCCATTGAGAGGTAGCGTGATCTAGTGGACTGAGCATAAAGCTGGGAGCCAGGAACCATGTGTTTTAATTCCAGCTCTACCACAATTTGCTGTGTGGCAATCAAGGGTGTTTCTTCGGCCCCTGTTTCTACTGCTGTAAAATGGGGCTAATGAGATAATGACCTAGCCCTATTCGCTGGGTGATTGTGAGGATTAGCTAGATCAGTGGTTCTCAAAATTCATTGCACCGTGACCCCCTTTTGACAACAAAAATTACTACATGACCCCTGGGGCGGGGAAGGCAGCCTGGGGCCCGATCCTAATCCAGTGCCCCGCTGCCCCAGGCTGAAGCCCTTGGGCTTTGGCTTCAGCCCTCGGTGGGCAGCGCTCAGGCTTCGGCTTCACGCCCTGGGCTGGAGCAAGTCTGACACGGATTCTGGCAACCCCATTAAAATGGGATCGCGACCCACTTTGGGGTCCCAACCCACAGTTTGAGACCTGCTGAGCTAGATTATGTCTGCCCAGTGCTCTGAATGGGTAAATTGCCCTGTGCTGTCTCAGTATCATCATTACAGAAGCTAATGTTCTTCATTGTATTTAGTAAACCTTGTGACATCTCAGGGCTAGACTGACAGCCTGGAGACCAAGGTCCAGGGTGCTGGCAGTGACATGGCAAGCTTCCCCTGGGTTGTGCCTCAGAGCTGCCCTGGAGGGATCTATTAGGGGTGGAAGAGCAGAGACAGCAGGGAGTGAAATAGATGGATAGTTAATCCTCTCTGGGATTGTTTATGACGGAGGAGAGGAAATGAGTGGGAAAGCTCTATCTGCTGGGCTGGGGAGAGCAGAGACCTTTGTGTGTCTGTTGTTTGAAACCAGAGGCCCTCGTTGGATCCCAGCTGGGAAGGCATAACCTGCCCCGCCTGTTAGATGAAGGGCATGAGGGTGGGGAGAGGGTTCCTGGCAGCTGCTCAGGGCAGAAGTTCGCAGGGCTCATCCTACTGGGGGAAGGTGAGCCTGGCAGTGCACAGAGAGGCCAGGGCCATCTGCTCATAGGGCTCATTGGAGAGGCTCAACCCGTGGGCCTGTCACTGAAGCGGAACAGAAACAGCAGGGCTCTGTTGTGCTATGGCACCGCCAGGTATTGGACAGGGGCGGGGTGCCATTCCCCTCGTTCTGGTGAATTCCTTCTCTGGGGGCCCACTCACCTGTGAGGGAGGCGCCTTGTCAGCCCTGTTCCATCATGCCAGGGGCCCCCTACAGTTCGTGTCATGCCACGCTGTTGGCCACGCGGCAAGCAAGGTGCAAGCCAGGGGCATTGCCTTGGGCTAGTGCTGTGAGGGCTGGGAATGAGCCCACCTATCTGGCCATACTGCTCCCAGCTCAACCTCTTCAAGGTTGGCCTCATAAAAGAATATGGTCTTACTGTGATCTCACATTGCATCATTGGTGATCTCAAGTGCTAGCCCAGTGATATTGCATATAGCCTCCCCTATCACGCCATGCAACATGCTGTCATGCCAGACACATACCAGTCATGTTTGGGTGCCCACAATAAACCTGTAGGCTCTGATATTGAGATGGGCAGCGATCCAGGGCTGGTGTTTGTGGGTGGGTGGGAGTCAGAATGATGTATTCCCACCAGGCTGCAGAGCCCACTGTCCTGTGATCCCTACGGTGTGTGTGGGCTCATGCCCACCATCCCAAAGGCTCCTGAGGTTCATGCCCATTGGTGTCGGTGTATGGGGAGCTTGTGGCCTCTCAGTCGCATGAGATTCTCCACAAAGAAAATTGTACTAATCAATAAAGAAGCCTCCCCCCTGAAATGCTGGCTAATCCACAGTTCTCCAGAACAAGTCGGGCCATGTTCCATCAGAGATCCCACTGGCAGCCGTGATCACGAGGCCCTGTTTGCCCATGGGGGGCCAGCTGCTTGTCTGGAAAGAGACATGTCTGCAATCCATCCGGAGAAGAATAAATTCCTTTGAACAGCAACTGTTGGAACTGGAGCCAGGGCTGGGAGAGCGGGGGAAGGGTAGAGCAAAGGTAGGCTGGGTCCTGTCCTTTCCTCCGTCTGCAGAAAGTGCAGGCCCAGCACCCTCTTCATGCCACATAGTTTAGATTCCTCTGTGGGAATGCAGGGACTGTGGAGCCTCTGTGGAGAGCAGACTTGGCTCAGAGCTTCTCCCATAGTGGCTTGCAGGGAAAGTGGGGAAGATAAACAGCTGCTATGGTGGCAGGAGCCTGCTGGGGTGGTTACATGCTGGGTACATTCCTTGGGGGGACAGATAGCTCAGTGGTTTGAGCGTTGGCCTGCTAAACCCAGGGTTGTGAGTTCAATCCTTGAGGGGCCATTTAGGGATCTGGGGCAAAAATTGGGGATTGGTCCTGCTTTGAGCAGGGGGTTGGACTAGATGCCCCCTGAGGTCCTTTCCAACCCGGATATTCCATGATTCTATTCTGTGATTCTTGGGAGACTCCACCTCCACACCTGAGAGTGACTCCCTTAGAAAAGGCTCTCTCCTGGAAAACCCACCTTGCCCGGTGGCCCCAGTATGATCCCAAAGACAACATCTTCAGCTGGCATCTGTCTTACGTCGAAGCTATGGTAGATGGGGATCATTTGCTAGAGGTTGCTCTCTCTAATCCTTGCCCCAGCTGCAAATCCAACCCTCAGGCTATTCTGAAGAGAAAATAATTTTTTCTGCTTCAAAAGCCTGTGCACATGCAGCTGGCACAGCCGCCTCTGTTCTTTAAGTTGTTTTGGGTGGGTTTTTGTGCTCTCAGACCCCAAGGTTCAGAGCCCAGGATGAGCCAGGTAGGGGGTGACTTAGAGATGTATAGCTTCCTGCACCCAGCTCTGCCAGTGCTCCTCAGTCCTGACCCCCAGCCCTCTGCTATTCCAGTCCTGGGCTTCCACATCCCCAGCTCTGCTGAAATACTGCAATCCTGACCCAAAGCTATTTGAAGGCTGACTCACGCCAGCACCTGTGTCCAACAGTTGGGCACTTGTAGGGGACTCAGCTGCTTCTCAGTCTAACATGGTCTGACAGATGGACAGACGTGTGTGGGGGGATGGGGCTCCCTTTTGGCTGTATCTGCACTAGCATTCCTCTGCGCTCTTCTCACCATCGCTACCCTCAGTGCTGTGGAGGTGACCCCGTAGGCCAAATGCCTGTGCCCTGTCCAC
Organism: Lepidochelys olivacea; assembly: GCF_965140295.1. Taxonomy (NCBI): domain Eukaryota; kingdom Metazoa; phylum Chordata; order Testudines; family Cheloniidae; genus Lepidochelys; species Lepidochelys olivacea. The sequence goes on along the minus strand of NC_140417.1, from coordinate 22,576,468 downwards.
TCAAATGGTCTCCCCTTAGCTGGCACTGGTAAGGCAGCTGCTAGTGTAGATGTGGCCTGGGAGGGAGTCCTAGTGAAGAGCCCTCCCCTTTCCTCCCCCCAGCCCTGGCTCTGCTGCTCTCTGGAGTGGGGCGGGCCCTAACCATTCCATCCCTGCCGCTTCAAAGCAAGGGAAATATGTGTCTTGTGCCCCAGCGGGAGGGCTGGGGGAAGGGGCTGAGATGGCTCTTCCTAGCATGGGTGCTGCTCACTCCCTGCCCTGTCCCCTAAGACAGTCGCCTGCACCAGATCCCACAGTTAGGACCCATCTCTTAGAAATCTGAGATGGGGAAGGGGAGCGAGGGGCTGAGCCTGGCAGCTGTTGGGTGCCACAGGTCTCCTAGCGATTCTTGGGGGTGGGCTGGAGATGGAATGTATATAGAGGGGGGCACCCCCCCCCTTCCCTCCTGAGTCCCTGTGCTCCAGTACGCACAAAGGGAACCTTCAGTTGTCCCCCCGTGTTTCAATATCGCCCCTCCCCGCAGACCTCTTTTGGATGAGAGCGTTCCTCTTTTGGATGAGACATAAAGCCCAAGTCTTTCCCACGAGTGACCTGGCCAAATCCCAGTGTAGTTAATTCCATTCTGTCTCCCGAAATCCCCCTGCAATTTCAGTTGGATTTTTCCATTTGCTGCCCTAAGCTCTTGTGTGCACTGCCGCTGTGCCCTGTCAAACAGCTGGCACATTCCACCCCAGAGGTGGCTGCGTTTGTGGTGGGCCGGGCAGTTCCTGTATGTAGTTTGCAATGTGTTGTGGTTCAGTCAGGATTAGAGGCACAAACTCTGTAAGAAATGATTCCCGTCAATAACCTTTCAAATCCTTTGAAGCCGTAACTCCCCCCCCACCCCCGCAAGGCACGTGGCTGAGCAGTCAGCTGAGCTTGACGAGTGAACCCCTCCTGCTGCAGCATGAACGTTCAGCCTCTGTTCCTCCCACCTGCCTGGTCCCTGCTGCTCTGAGCCCTGCTGGGAAGCGGGGCAGCCACCACAGCAAAATTCTTGTGTTATTAATAGAAAAAACCCCCAAACAACCAGAGCCTGAAGTGCAGAGCATGGAGCGTGTGACCCAGCCCCAACCCCAGGCTTGTCTTGGCTCAGGAGAGCCTGGGCTTGTTGGCTTGGGTTTCCACTGCTCCCTGGCTCAGCCATCCATCTGGGAGGTGTAGAAAGGGAAAGGTGCGGTTCCTTCTGCTGGGCAGTGTAGTATGTGTGCATCTGTCCTGTGTGCACGCGTGTGTGTTGTGGGCAGTCGCATGGTGCTGGAGAGGAAAGTGGTGGGGGGAGGGGACGGGGACGGATGACAAAGCCAGAAACAAAGCTGGAGCCCTGTCCACCAGTTACCTCCAGGTTCGGATCTCACCCGGGCCAGCAGTCACCGAAGCTAATTTCTATCTGGCAGCAGCTCACTGGCCCACCTGACGGGCGGTTGAGCTCAGCCTGCTTCCCTGAAGATACATCTCATACGCTACTTCTGCCTTTGACCCAGGGGTGGATTAGCCACTGGGCCAATGGGGCCTGTGCCTAGGGGCCCCGGCCAATTGGGGAGCCCTGAAAAATGAGTGCCCCCGTGCCCTGACCCCGCTCTGCCCACCCGCCTGGCGCTCCAGCTGCTCCCCGCACCACGACTCAGCTCCGTGGCTAGAGTACCAGGCAGGCAGAGCGGAGCAAGCCCCATGCCCCGACCCCAATTCCCTGGCAGAAGCGTGGGGGGGGGGGGCGGGACTGCAGGCGGAAGGGGTGGGGAGGGACCCTCACTTGCTCTGTCTCAGAGGCCCCACAAAACCCTAATCCGCCCAGGGGGCGGGCAGTGAGGGCAATGCTGGGGATGGTGTTGGGGTTTGCCTCTGCTCTTAGGATAAGCAGAGGGTTGCTGTCTCTGGGCCTCTCATTCTAACCCATTTCACCAGCACTGACTGTCCACTACAGGAGCCCTGTGTCTGGAGCTGTCGCCAGAGACTGCCTCTGCTCAGCGCCGCCACCTTCCCAGCCTGTCCCTTTGCCCTCCAATAGCTTCCGCATGGCAGCTGCTGTGAGTGGCCCAGGGCGAGCTAGGAGCTGGAAGGGAACCTGCGCCTCCCCATCCCCTCCAGCAGGTGTCCGGGCCGAGCACAGACCAGAAGGGGGGTGGGGGAGGGAAGGGAAGGGCCCTTTGAAATGCAGTCCCATAAATAAGCCCCTCTTGCGTTGGCCTGTGGAACTGGAAAGGGTCCCCATGAAAAGGCTGCAAAGTGTGTTTCAGGCAGATAAGTCCCTGCCTTTGAAGTATGGCAGCTGGCTAAAGCGCCCCATCTTGTAGCTGCTGCCAGCCACCGAGAATTAATCACAGCCACGCACAGATAAGAGTACAAAGCAACACGAGTGCTGTGCCAAGGGGGGTAGGGACCGGCAGGGGGATGGCTCTGGAGAGGGAGGGGCCCTCAGTGGGGAGAGACAGACTGGGTGGGACCCGGGGATGGACGAGGGAAGGGACGGGATGCTGAATTCAGGGAGGGAGGGACTGGGGGAAGTGGGAGGAGAGCCAGGGTAGGGACCAGGGAGAGGGAGGTGGCTGTGGAGAGGGGAGGTGTGACCCCGTCTAAGGAGGCGGGGGACACTGAGGGTCAGGTCCCCTCCCCCGGCCTCTTTTGTTTCCACATCGTGGTGTTGCTGTTTGATCATCAGCCCTGTTTGGGAGCACCCCCCTAATTCCCTGTCTTGATAGGATGCTTCATCCTCGGCAGAGCTACTCTGAGCGTGAAACATTGAGGCCTCCTCCCTCCCTCTCCCCCGTGGAGTGAGGTGGCTTTGTGTGAGGCTGGGCTGGGAGGTGGGCTCAGGCAGAGCTGAGGCGCAGGCTGGGGAGAACCAGGGGCACAGCAGCGGAGGGTGAAAGTCAGTGAGCACCATGGACTCCTTTCCGCAGTGCAGGTTCTGGGGTCCAGCCGTCCCTCCCAGCTGGAGTGCTTTCTGGTGCAAGTGCCAGGTTGAAGCGCTTTCTGGGAGCCTAGACAGCTCCAGCACTGTGAGGGGAGAAAGAGCCAGCTGGATCCAGGCCAAGGGTGGGAGTGGCTGAGAATTGCTTCCATCAGGCTGCTGCTTGGGACATATGTGTAATGAGTTGGTGAGTCTCAGTGCAATTACCAAATGCTGAACTCTCCTTTTCCTACTTCTCCTGCCCATGGTCTCTCTGACCTTCAGGCAGAGGGGCTGCAATCTCTAGGGCTGTCACCAGCATAAGATGCACCTTCTAAACCTGGCCTACCCTGGGAAATACAGTGTTGGCAGAGCTGGCCATGGTTACCATTGTGTCAGCTGGAGGGGCATAACCCTGGAGGGAACCCTTTGGACCTGAGAGTTAACTGCGCCCAGGTGGCCTAATATTAAACACAAGGCCTTGTCTACACAGATTGTTGAACCTTGTGTAAGCCAACATGTTCTAATCCAGTGTAACTTCCCTCTGTGGACAAGGTCTAAGGACATGAGCCAAACTGGCCCTTCTGCTTATGTGCTGTATCACATACTGCCTAATGACCTGTTTGGCTAGCCCTTGCATTGTTCCTCTAGGTACCCTACCTCCTCCTAGTTAAGAGAACGGGTGCTCTGGGGTCTGGGTATGGCCAGCCCCAGCAAGTGTGGAGCTCCGAGGAAATCCTCTGACACGGATAAAATCCGAGAATTATTCCAATGTGTTGTAGACTTTCCCCAGGCAGCTGTGTGCTTTCTCCCACACCATCCCCAACACATAGTGCACACTCCCTGAACTAATGCGTAAAGCCCTGTCCTCCTTCACAGTCTTCCTCCAAGTCCTACTTCTGCTGTGACGCTGCCAGCTATTGACAGCGAGGGGGACGGTCAGTGGGGGGCTGCAAAATATTGAAACCTTCTAATGGATTCACATCCACTGAGTTGTGCCCACTGTTAGTGTCTGAGAAATATGTTCTCATTACTGTCCCCCAGCCCCCAACTGACATGCTCACCCACTGCATCGTCTCTTCATATTGTAAGTTCCTTATGGCAGAGATTGTTGACATGTCTGTACGGTGCCTAATGCCCTGGGGCCCAGATCCTGCCTGGAGCTTTTGGGTGCTCCAGTAATAGAAATAGTTATGCAGGGGAAAAAAAACTATGTTAAAAGAACGTTAATGTTCCAAAGTCAAACCCTTGAAAGTTAGGAAATGCCACAGTTAAGGTGGACTGTGCAACCCCGTGTGTATACACTGTGATAACCATGCCTGATGTCACAGAGGGAAATCTGTGTCAGAGCCAGGAATTGAATTTAATTTGCCAGGATCCCAGTCCAGTGTCTTCCTTTCTCTTTTTGCAGCCTTTTGCCTCATTGAGTCTCCGTCTCATGCACTGAACGTTGTGGGGGTCCTGTAGAACAGCGGTTCTCAAACTGTGGGTTGCGACCCCAAAGTGGGTCTTGACCTTCTTTTAATGGGGTCGCCAGGGCTGGTGTCAGACTTGTTGAGGCCTGGGGCTGAAGCCAAAGTCTGAGCCCTACTGCCCAGGGCTGAAGTTGAAGCCAAAGGGCTTCAGCCCCAGGTGGCAGGGCTCAGGTTACAACCCCCCTGCCCAGGGCTTAAGCCCTTGAGCTTTGCCTGCCACCTACCCCCTGGGTAGTGGGGCTTGGGCCCTCCTGCCCAGGGTCATGTAGTAATTTTTTGTTGTCAGAAGGGGGTTGCAGTAAAATGAAATTTGAGAAACACTGCTGTAGAACAAACAGCATATGATCATGTAGCTAGGGTGCATCATGCAATGCTTAGTGTTCCTGTCACCATGCTAAGCCCCATTATGTCATCAGCCAGGATCTCCATGTGATGATGCAAAGGGACTGATTACGTTGCTGTGTCGCAAAATAAGAGTCTACCCATTTGAGTGGGGAATAACATTTCCCTGTGATGACTGGCAGCCGGACCTGGCCTCCCCAGCTGAGGGTCCACCAGTCACACCTCTCCTGGAGGGAAAGAGCACCACAGGAAACCTTTCGACCTTGTCTTGGGAGTGGTGGGGGGCGGTCTGAAGCCTTAAGAAACTTCTAAAAACCTCTTGTGATATTTACAATTGCTCATCCTGAGATGTACTGCTATGTCAGTGTGGGGGAAGTGGCATCGGGTTAGGGCATGTAGGAGTATTGGCTGCCTGGCAGGATGCAGAGCAGTTAAAACCATGTGTCACAGGGGAGTTTCCCAGATGGGACTGTACACTCCATCTACCCCCGACTCACAACCACATTCCCCTCCACAGACTGTTCATGTGTTACAGTCCCCATTGTCCAGGCCGTGCAGTGCATGCTGGGAAGGCACATTCTGATGCTCTGAGATACCTTTGGTGCTTAGGAAATGTTGATCAGCACTGCACCATGGTTCCCAGCATCAGTGTATCAATGCAGTGGCTGTCCGCTGAAGCATAGAGCTGGGAAGGTGGCTGGCCTAGCAGCGTGCACCGCAGCCGTGTCTCAGTCCTGTCTCTCTGCACACTGTGAGGGTCTCCATCTGGGATTGGACTGTTTGCAGCTTTTTTCTAACAGTCGCACTTGTAGCTGCTCCATCCCCATAACTCGCTCTTCTATTGGGTTTGGACATGTTCTGAACAGCTCCTTGATCCTGAGCACTCGTTAGGGTACTTCAAGTGGAGCTGATGCAAAATCAGAGCAAGACAGGAATTGGAATCCATGGGGCGGTGGAAGGGTGCGGGAAGCCAACTAAACCTCAGCCAGAGGAATGGCTCTGTTTAGCCACAAATCTCTGAGATAGGCCATGAACTAACCGTAATCTTGCTGTGAATGGGGTTGAGTTGACTTGCCATCAACCATTGGCTACCTATGACCTGCCTCCCTGTGCTGGGGTTAGTGTCAAGCTGAGGGGAGGCCATTCTTCCCCTGAAAAACTAGTCATAATGGCCTGTCCTGTCCTGTCACCTTGAGAATGACAATGACTTGTAATCACCTGCAGAAGAGCTCTGTGTAAGCTCAAAAGCTTATCTCTCTCGCCAAGAGAAGTTGGTCCAATAGCAGATATTTTCTCCCCCACCTTCTCTCTTATAATCACACAGCCACTTAGGAATTGAGGAATAGCTGCAGCATGGGACCAAGGGTCCATTGAGTCCAGTATCACTTCGCCTACCACGGAATATCAGACCACTGCTCTCTTTAGGCTGGCATCCCACCTCCAGCTTGGGCTGCTATGGGATACTTTTGCATGAAGTTAGAACCCCTGTAATGCACACAATTGCCCAGTCTATGCAATATCACATTGAGGGTTATGGAGAAGATTCTTTTCTGACCCCTTCAAATGTTTGGCATACACATTTGGCGGCTGCATTTTGGCGGTGTGATGTCCTGCGGGCGCACACAACTGCCCCGGCGGGCGCCATTGTGCCCACGGGCACCAGGTTGGGGGCCCCTGGTGTAGGGAGACAAGAAAGCAGCAGGTTCTGCATATTGCATTTCAGGAATGTCGTCCCCTCCCTTAAGCTCCTCCTAGCCCATGCTTGGATGTAACCTTCCCAGACCCTGCTTCCTGTTCCCACAGGGAGTCAGCTCTGTTTGCACCTGTCTCTGACACTTCTACCCAGAGATCAGGAGAGGAAGGACAGTCTTGTGGTTAAGGCACTATATCAGGCTCTGCCACGGACTCCAGAGTGTGACCCCTCTCTGCACTTCATTTTCCTCATCTGTAAAAGGGGGCTGGTGAGACTTGCATTGACTTGCCAGGCATGGGTATTCTTAATGTAACTGATGTTTGTAAAATGCTTTGAGATTCTTGGAGAGAGGGTGCTTTGGAAAGGCAAAGTATTATAACCTCCAAGGCGACTGCACGCAGTCCTTTTCTTGATCATCTTCAGGAGTTCTCCTCTCCCAGTGTATGTGTGTCGTGGGGAGGAGGACTCCCCTGCGACACAGAGAGAATACCTCTCTAGAATGCACATCCCATGCCATTGCACTGCTGTGTCCGTGTATCCCGCTGCTGCAAAGCTGACCTAGCTCACTCGGCAGGGTCACGCGCTCAGTTAGGATTCATTTTCAAGCAGTTTTTAAAACTTCTGATGAGGGGTTTTTCTGGGTGCTTCTGTGAGAACCTGACGGGCACACTTCCACAAGCCCCAGGCCTTAGTCTGCAAAAGTGCTGCCCCTTTGACTGCAAAGGAAAATCCTCTGATTGCTCGCATGGAAAGGGAGACCAGCTCCTGACCTGCTATTTGCACATGCCCCCATGGAGATACTTTTGCACTTGTATTACTTGCAAACCAGCCTCAGGCCACGAGCAATTTTTTAGAGTTGGTCCCTTAAAAATCTCACCCTGTAATTTCCTTGTTCCAGTCTCCTCCCACGTTTGGGTCATGCCCTCCAGAAATAGCAGCCCCACTGCCATGGCAGCAGAGGTAACAGCTTGATCTAGTTCCTCTGTGGGGATAGCACTGCACCCAGCAGTGGAGCACTTGGGCTGCTGGCCTGTGTAAATTTGGACAGGGGTGGTTCCAGGGAGCAGTGTCTGTGCTGCCTCTGCCCAGACAACCAGCACTTTTCGCTTCAGGGAGAGGAAGGAGCTGGAAGAGCTCTGCTCATGCACAAGATGGAAAGGATTGGGTTGTATCAGGGAAGAGGAGGGGAGGGTAAGGAGTCCATTCAGCTCAAAGGGACAGACTGCATCCATCCTGTGCCCTGGGATCTTGTGGATCTCGAGTACTTTGAGCCTTGTGGTTGTTGAGACGTTGCTCTGCAGTGCAGTGCGCTAGTCTCGTGGCTTGATCAATGCGACTCAGCTGGCTTGGGTCATTGGCCCATTTCCTTAGTTCCGCTTCTCACTGGGGATCGAGCAAAGTCAAAAGCTTGAAATGAAACTGCCAAATTTTGCCTGGTTGGAGGCAGGGCACCTCTCAAACCCTCCTTGTTTAGCTTAAGGGTTCCCACCTGCTCCCCTGAATCAGCCCAGCTTGGTGTGAAATCCACCCAGCTCTGCTCATATCCATTGATTGCTTGAAGAATTCATGCCTCTGAGCTAGGTGTTGGGGTTGCCGCGTTCCCTGGAGCAGTGGGGTTTGACTGCGTTGTACATTTTGCTGAGTGAGTGGTCTGTGTTTGTTCAGTGGTGTCCATGTTAGAGATGGCACTGTTGCAATGCTGTGGGGGCTCCGTGTCCTGCAGATGAAACACGGCGCAGGTAGCCTCCCCTAAACAAGAGAGGTTTCCCAGAGGCTTTCATGCCTTGGATTGTCCTCTGGAGCTAGCTGGTGCAGCTCACCGAGAACAGGGGCCTACAGTCTGAAGGGAGTTCTAATGTTCAACCACACATTTATTTGTGGTGAGGTGTTTTTGGGGATCCCCCTATTTTCCCCCCATCGCCCAGCATGGCTCCCCAACCTGGCCAGCACCCGCTCTTTTTGGTTCCCTCTGGCACGCCTTGTGTTGACAGTGGTGGGCAGAAGAGGCTGCACCTTTCCTAGGGCCTTAACGTACTGCTCCTGCTGGCCTTCCGGCAGAGACACCCTCCCCATGTGGCTTCTCCATCTCAGCCTGCCCCTCAGGGACTCAGAGTCCCTTCTTCTCCTGGGGGGCCTCCTTCCAGCCTCCCCTTTGCCTCTCTCCCTCTGTGATACAGCGCATTAAGGCTGCTGCCTGAAGCCAGCCTGTAACTCCTGGCTGCGGACTCAGCTCAGCTCACACAAGACAGGCAGAACGAGGGCAGGAATTCTGAGTGAGAAATTAGCACGAGTAATTATTAGTATTGGGTAATTATCAGCATCAGGATGAGGAGAAAGGTTAATAGAGGTTTTTTTGGTAGCGGTCTTTTCCCCTGGGTGAAGGAGAGCAGGGTAGGCAGGAAGAAACATGGTTCCTGGGGGAAGGGAGGGGTTTGCTATGATTAACCTGCATCCTCCTCCCCATCCCTCAAATACCCCCCACGCACTGGAGATGGGAGATGGAAGCAGATTCCTCAGAGCTGCCTGTAGCAAAGTTCAATGGCTGTTGCCTTTTAGAGGGTACATTCTGCATGTGACACCCTGGTTGTACTAGAGTTTCCCCGTCCTACCAGCTGAAGACTTGGAAAACCCCCCCAAAGACTACAAGGTCCCATCGCATCCATTCCCCCCATGAGGCACAGGGCAGGGCAGGTATCCCCCAGTCTTATTCTCTAGTCCAGTGTTAAATCCTCCCCTCCCCCCCCCCCCCCCCCCCCCGCAAAGTGTTGGTTCTCCTGCCCCTTCCCTGCAAGGAAACTTTCCCAGTCTAGCCCATCTCACTGTGGGAGAGGTTTTCCCTCTCCACTTTCTGTCCTTCTCCCAGCCTGTTTCTGAATTAAGAATAAAAGTGAAGGGGCTAGACGGTAATCCTGTTGGGCATGATGCCTTCCCCGGGGGTGGGGGTGGTGAGGGTTTGGGGAGCTAGGGTGGGTGAGGTGCACCGTAGCCAGCCTTCCCCAGGGGTGAGGGTGTTGAGGGTTTGGGGAGCTAAGGTGGGTGAGGTGCACTGTAGAAAGCCTTCCCCAGAGGTGGGGATGGTGAGGTGCATTGCTGAAAGGTTCCCCCACTCCTGGAATGTTGCTCTCCCCAAGCCTTTCACTCCCTTTAATTTACCTACTATGAACTGTAAGTGATACTTTGGACCCTTAAAAGTCCTCCCCTCTTTCCCCCCGCCCCGCCTTAGGGCCCTTTGACAATCCAGTAGTAGTTTAATCCCCCCTTCCCACTGCCTCTCAAACTTCAATTCTGTGCTCCCAGACCCTTAAGTTGCTGTGTGTTGCCTTTGACACTGCCCGTCTGCTGTCTCTGGCCTCTCCTTTCGCAAGAGAAGAGATGCCCAGGTGCAAGAGAGTTGTGTGTCTCTGTCTGCCTGCCTTGGTGAGGGTCATGTACTCCCTTCTAGTGTGTGTTGCGCTATTAGGGGCTCAGCTCCATCCCTCTTTGGCCTGGAGCAATTATTCTGAAGCTTTTCCTGAAGCCTTGCATTAGCTCGAAGTGCTTAACGTCTGTTATTTTTAATGTCTCTTTCTATTTCCCAGCACTGCACACTGCAATAGTGTAATGGGGAAATTACCCCGCTAGTTAAAAATTACTGACGGAGTGACAGCCACCCATAGATCTATTTTAAAACCAGGGTAAGACTATATTGATTTCTTGGTGCTTTTACTGTGGCCTGTAAAAGGGTTGGAAAGGAAGGTGCATTTGTGACATTGCCACAGCCCGTGGGAAAGCCCGTGCCGGATTGCAGGGGAAAGTGAAGGAGGTGCCCATGGCTTTGATGCTGTGTGTGTGGGCATGGGCAGGACACAATCAGCCCCAGCTCTCTATTCAGGGCATGCTGCCTGTTAGGAGCCCGAACGCTGTGTGCGTCAGGAGTTCGGGGAGCTGGGACTTTCGCTCAGCCCCTATTGGTGCTGGTTGTTATTTGTATTGTGGTAGTGCTTAGGAGCCCCGGTCGTAAACCAGTACCCTGTTGTGCTAGGTGCTGTACACACACACAGCCTCTGCCCCTGGACAGTGTGGGTTGTACTCCCTTCAGGTCAGGGTGGGGAAGCTTTTGGCCAGGCTTTCGCCATTAGGCACAGACAGTGCTTATCCCTTGTGAAGCACTTTTCATTAGAGCACCATCAGGCAGTGCCTGCTAAAATAGGGCAGGAGCATTATACCTTTTGCAGAGACACGGTGGAGGTGGCTTGCCAAAGGGTCTTGTCTGGAGCTGCGGCTGGAGCCAGGAGTAGAGCTCAGGTGCCCTGACTCCTGGCGTGCTGCTCTGTTCCCCGCGCAGCACTGTTGGGTGCTCTAGTGCTGGGTGCACCCTGGAAGCTTTGCTCTTGTTTGGGTTCTGAGGGAGGATCAAGCCTGAGGTCCCAAATCTGAGCAGAGGGGTACCCAGAAAGGTGCAGAGGGGGAAGGGAACAGAGGCATCATTAATGAAAAGGGGGGCAGTCCTTTGAGGGGCATAAAATGGAGGGTTAGTAATGGGGAGGGGACTGGTGCCTTTGTCAGCAAGGGGAAGGGGAGCGGAAGCCCAGCTGTGGCAGGGAAGGGAGTGGAGGCCTAGTTGGTGACGGGGTGGGGAGTGCTGGTAAGGGGGAGGGGAGCAGGGCCCATGCCGACCACACAGCAGGGAACATTGGTAATGGGGTGGGGAGTGCCGATGAGGGGAGGGGAGCAGGGCCCATACCGATGGCATGGCGGGAAGCACTGGTAACAGGATGGGGAGTGCCACTAAAGGGGAGGGGAGGGCAGCGCTTGCAGGAGAAATCAGTGGCTACAGGCACACACTTCAGCTCCTGCCTGCGGCTCCCCAAGCAGCTGTCAGCTCCTCCCTGCGGAGTTACACTCTGTCCATAGGCCCCAGTGCCCTGCACCCTGCGAGGGGGCAGCCCATCTCCCCACCACATGGAGCCGTCCTCTCTCTCTAGTAGCTCAGGGGTGTCTCTCTTAATTAAATACATTTGTTTTGTAAAACTGACTAAAAATAATCCGGGGCTGGTGCATGCGGGATGCTGGTGGTGAATCAAAGGCGCCGCTCTAATTAAACAGGCCCTGGTTTGTTTGTGAGCCGCATACATTTCCATGCTAATGAACCGCACACTGGGATCCTGCCTTTCCAGCCCCGTATCCTCTGCCTGATTGGGAACTATGCAAATGCTGGAGTCTGTTTATTGCAGCGGGGACTGCAAAGCTTTCAGCAGGCTTTAGGGTGCTGGGTAGGGCAGGAGGGGGTTACTCTGCAGGGGTTGGAGAAGCTTATTTTTGTTGTCCCTTTGCTTTTAGCAGCCAGTGCATTGGATGTTTTGGGGCAGGGTTTGTGCTGTGAAGGCTCCGAGATCTCTTGCCTGGCACTCCCCATTTGTCCCGGCAGGAGCATGGCTCTGGTTACTAGCCAGTATTCTGTTTCCCATTTGCTAGTGGTGAACAAGCCTGTCTCTCTGCCTGCACCCCAAGAGACTCACTGGTGCGAAGAACATGCCCACAAAGGCTCTTGCCTGTCCCGAGGCTGCTTTTATCATCTGAATGCCAGATCCATGCAGAATGGCAATGTCCCACTCCCAGGGGCCAAGGGCTAAGAGTGAGTGAGTGACAGGGTCACGGGTGCTGGCTTTGTTAGCAGGGGCAGGAGGCTCTGGAGGATGCCCCTTTCTCTGTGTGTCTGGATTCCGCCTGGGAATGGATGTGGGGCATCCTGCTCCAGTTCCGAGATGCCTTCTCCATGGAGGCTGCTGAAGGCCAGGGGCTGCTGGATTCTGCTAGGTTCCCAGGCTACCCCATTAGCTGAAAGTGGAAGTGGGGCAAATATCCACAGTGGCTGGAGACAGGACACTATATGGGGAGGGCTCTGAGTTACTGCAGAGAATTCTTTCCCACGTGTCTGGCTGGTGGGTCTTGCCTACATGCTCATGGTCTACTGATCACCATATTTGGGGTTGGGAAAGAATATGCCCCCCCCCCAGTCAGGTTGGCAGAGACCTTGTGTGTGTGTATGTTGCGGGGGGAGGTCGCCTTCCTCTGAAGCATGGGGAAGGGGCACTTACTGGTCTGAACTAGAGTAAATGGTGGGGTCTCAGTAACTTGCAGTCTTTAAATCATGATTTGAGGATGGCAGTAACTCAGCCAGAGGTTCGGGGTCTATGACAAGAGTGGGTGGGTGAGGTTCTGTGGCCTGCAATGTGCAGGAGGTCAGACTAGATCATCACAGTGGTCCCTTCTGCCCTTAAAGTCTGTGAGTGTAAGTATTTGTTGCAAGCAGGGAGGGGCAATTGGGTTCAGAGAACTAGCCCTGCTGAATTTAACCCCCACCTTGTGGGTGACTGTCCCAGTAGTGCTCCTAATGTGGTTATTGACAGTACGGTGAGAAAGCAAGGCATTTAGGAAGAGTTTTAATGTAAAAGGGAGCCATAAAGGGATTAAAACATTTGCTGTGGCCCTGCCCAGCTCAGGGAACAGAGCTGCTTTCTGAACCTCTGCTGACCCTGTCTTCTCTCTGTTGTACAGTGGGATCCCTAGACCTTCCTAGGCCCAACCCAGAATTACGCCTTGAAGCCTTGAGACCTTCCTTGAATCTCAAGGGAGACTGGCCTATGGAGGTGGTAGCCCTTTCTGGGTATTACTGTGTCAAATCCCCCTGCCCCTTGTCAGACATGGCTCAGTTCTGGGCTCTTCTGTACAAGGGGCACCACATCCCAGAGCAAGGGGGCACGAGGCCCTTTCTTCCCAGCTCTGGGGACACTGACCTGGGAATTCTGGCCTCCTCCACGCTCAAAAGATATTGACAGACTGGAGGGAGCTCAGAGGAAAGCAGCAAAAATAACCAGGTGGCTGCAGGGCTTGGCTTCTGGGGAGGGATGAACAGAGCGAAGAAGTCTGCATAGTCTGGCTGAATGACGATGAATGGGAAGGCAGTTTCTGCCTGTGCCTCTCTGAGAGGGTAAATGCCAGAAGGGATTGGCTGCCTGAGACTGAGCCAGTGGGGTGGAATGAGGAGCAGTGGGATGAAAGTGAGCAAGGGGAAGTGTGGGATGAGTAAATGGCAGGATTTCCTGATACTGTCCCCAGGGCGACAGCCCCGTTGCTAGGAATGTTGACAACTGAACTCTGGGACTGGAGAACAGACTGAGGGCACAGTCTTGCCCTGGGTGGGCCTACCCCCAGCGCCCCGCTCTGCTTGTGTGCAGATTGTGTAGGAGAAAGGAGGGGCCCCGGGAAAGTAGTGCATTACATCTGCCAGATGGCAGAGAGGGTCTGGAGAGCTTTCCTGAGCCTGGGCTGCTGCTCTGGTGCTTTCCTGTGGCAGCCAAAGCCCCTCCGAGGCCTGGAGCCTGAGGGTCTTTCTCACCAGGTTGATTTCTGCCGCTGTCTGATTTTCATGAAGTCAGCAATGGCCCTTGTCACCGCTTGTGGTCCTGGCTGGAAACCGCGCAGGGCGGAGACTTGTGGAAGGTGACAAGGTGGAGTGTTGGGGGAAGGGGAGATTGAGGCCTCCTGACTCAGGTCCATGCGTGATTGAAACCCCTCTGTGCATGCCTCATTGCTGTGACTGCAGCGTTTCCCCTCCCTGAGCCACTACAGAGTGACCCTGCATGGGAGACCGTGCTAATCCTCTCCCCTCTCCTCCGCAGATCCTGGTGGACTTGGCCAGTCCCAGCGGGCGCCCGGCACTGCAGTATGAGAACGTCGTGGCCCACGAGGGCAGCTCCATCCTGCGAGACCTGGTGCTCAGCCCTGACCGCCAGCACATCTATGCCATGACTGAGAAACAGGTAACTGCCCAGGAGGGAGAGGCAGGGCTTGCTCTGCTTCACCAGCAAGATCAGTGTGAAGTTGGCAGCTGAAGGGACCAGCCTGTGCTGCAGTCTGCAGCAGCCATCTCACCCCGATCCTACAAGAGGGAGGATCCCAGCCTGCTCCCATCACCGCAGTGCCCAGGCACTGAACACAGGAGTAAGCAGCATGATAGGGACAGAAGCTGCATTGCTCCTGCTGCCCCGGTCACAGAATGCCAGCACTGTCCCTCTCGTCTCCCTGGAGCCTCTGACAGAGGCCTGCATGTGCTCTGCATGTGCCTGCATGTGCTCTGCATGGCCCTGCAGTCTGACGGCACAAGGTCTAGTCACTCACGCTGGGCTTTGCAGAGGAGCCTGGCGGGAGGTGCAGTGCCCTGCTCCATTTGGATGCAGTGGGCACTGAGTACCCAATTCTCTTTCACTCCTTTGGAAATCCCCGCCTGAACGCTGACTAAAGGCTTCCTTTGAGGGTCATTCTGCTCCTTGGCCCACCATCAGGGGGTATGGAGCTATGTGTGATCTTCCCTCTGCCTAGCTTCTGCTATGCCCTGGGGCTCAGTGAGCCACCTCAGTAGCTCCCCCTAGCCAGTGCACCAGCCAGTGGAATGGGATGGGTTGTGGCTCTTCTTCACTGGTATTGCTGCAAGGTTGGCCCCACTGGGCAGCAGGCAGTTATCTCTTATGGTCTGCTGGAAGACGTAGGGACAGACAGTCCATCCGAGCTGACCAAATATAGCTCCCTTAGCCTGCTTCTGTACAGCACATGTTCAACACGGCATGGTTTGCTATGAGAACTTGGCAATGCTGTGTATAGTCATGAGTGTTTGTATTCACCGGTATTCCTACGCATGGGAGGGCACATACCTGTGCGTGTGTGTGGGCAGGCGTGTATATATGTTCGCATGCTTCCAGCTCTCTGGACCATTGCTGTGACCCTGTGAGGTAGCAATATTGCCTTCTGGCTGTCTCAAGCTGTGCTAAGAGAGGATTGCCACGGGTGGCCTGTGTGAAACGAGTCTGCCCGTTCTCAGTCCCGCGCCAGGAGCCTGTGGTGCAGTATCACTGACTGGTCTCGCTTTCGACAGTCATAGCGGAGGCTGAGACTGGAGAACATGTTGGCGACGGGGCTCCCCTGTAGGCCTGAGTCGGGGGGTGCCTTCCAGGGAAGAGCAGATGCTCTGCTGGGGGAGCTTGGGCTGCTGCTGCCCGTGCTGGGATGGAGGAATCCAGTCTCCAGAGCTCTTGGTTCATCAGGACACTCCCATGGAGAATTGGGGGACGTGTAGGGCAGGGGTGGCCCTGTTCCCCCCAGCAGCCACTCGCTCCCACATTCCTGTCACCTTTCCCTCCCCTGGGCTCCCTTTCCCATGGAGCTCTTCTGGGTCACTGCCTCCCAGAGGAAGTCTCTCTGGGGCTGCTGTCTTTGCATTGTCATCTGTCCCTGCAGGGGCTGCTGTGTCCCATCTAGGCCTGCCAGTGACCCGCTGAGTGTCTCGCTTTCCCCTCCTGCCCTCTGGGAACAGACATCTCCCACTGGGCTCAGTCCCACTGGAAGGTCACTTGTGCGCTCCTGCCTAGTTGCCGTGAAGGACGAAAGGGGGGCTGCAGCTGCTCACCAGGTTGTCCCTCCCCCCCATGCCTACCTGCCCTGCTCCCCTGAGCTTTGGCTGGCCTGAATGTCCCTCTCGGTTCCCTGGTCCTGTCATCCCCTATCTTTGGAGCTGCCTGCAGGGTGCCTGGGTAATACTTTGGCCCCAGTGCAGAGAGCTCAGTGCCTTCCCTGTAAGTGCTGCTCCAGCAGGCTCCTAGCAGGGGGATCCTATGGCATGGGCAATCCTTTGTCCCAGGTGTTAACGATTATTGGCAGCCCCCTGGAGTTCCCCCTCCCTTTGGGGATATGGGCTTCTCTGACCCTTTCACTCAGTCTCCTGCTAAACACCTGAGCAAAGCTGACTTCCCTGCTGGGAGGGCTGGAGGAGAGGGGCAGGGAGGAAGGCTGACAGTGGGAAAGCGCTCTCCATTCACCTCCCCCATGTGCCTGATGCCTTCGGCAGGGGAACAGATGGGCAGCATCGAAGCCACTAGCTCTGACTGGCTCCTTCTTGTTATGGGTGCGGAGGTTCCTGAACCGCTGGCTTGGGCGGGTGGTGAGAACACAAGGCCACCTCACGTCTCTGTGGCCACAGTTGCTAGGTGGGCTGGATCCAGCGCAGGCAGTGTTTGAAGTAGGGTGTGTGAGGTAGGTAGGAGGATGGCCCTGGGCTGTCGTTTAGGCAGAGTGAAGTGGAGTCCTGCGGTGAGATGAATTAACCATTTGGGAAGCTGCTCGCAGGCAAGCGGAGCTCTGAGCAGTTGGGTCCTCCCTGCTCGAACAGCAGGGGGATTTTAGACACAGATCTCACCCTGCTCGCTTCTTCCTACCAGAGGCAGGATGTAGGTGGCCCCATGGTTATTGCACTGGGCCGCAAGACTTGGGGTCTGGTGGTCCTAAGAGGAGATGAAGGAGGGGGCTGTTACAGGGTGGATGCAGTGTGGCTAGGCACTTTGCCTTCTCCCAGGCTCTGTGCTCTAGTCATGTCCTCTCTTCTGAACCCTCCCACATCCCTGCCGCTCTGGCTATGCACCTCGCTCCCGACCCCCAGCCCCCAGCTGCTGTTCCAGTCCTGCCTGTCACTGTTGTATTTGGTCCTTAGTCTGTACAGCATGCTGCCCCAGTATAGCGCCCTTTCTAGTGTGGACGGGGCCTTTGAGTAGACGCTGGCTCATGCTGAGCCGTCCTCTTGCTTTGAGACCTTGATGGGGAGACTGAGCACCGGTGGTTTTCTGTCTTCTGATCAGGGTGCACGACCCTGTAGCTGTCAGGGTGTGCGACCCAAGCTGTCGAGAAGCCTGCATGTGGTTGGGTAGCAGGGCCGGTATCATGTGTTCGAAGTGAGGCTTGTCGTTTCTGCAGAGAACGACCTGGAGGGATCCCAGTTTTGCAAACTCTTATGGGTTTAGCAGGGGAGGGAAGCCTGCTGGCCCAGTGGTTCTTACCCATGGGTCTGTGTCCACACTGTGAATGTGGGCTGCGATTTAGCTATGCTTAGCTACTGCTAGGCTGCCCCGTGCCCCATTCTGGGTGGGGATTCCCCATTCGGATGGTCAGGTCTGTTTCCCAACCTCAGCTCCCAGGAAGGCTGCAGGGTGATCTTCTCTTCTTAGCATATGTGCAATGTGCCTCAGTTGGCAATGGACCAGGATTCATCACCGAATTTGGTCCACTGGTTGGATCGTTAACTTCCCCAGGCTGGGCTGGGTACCGATGGGGAGTGCAACATGAACGCTGATCGATGCACTGTCCCAATGCTGCAATGGCACTGTGCAAACCTTGCTATGTCGTACAGTGTCCTGCAGTGCAAGGCTGATGCAGTGGTGTGTTAGGGGAGGGCCTGGCACTGGGTAGGAAGGAGAGCTAGCTTAGCTTCTGCCTGCCAGCCCTACCATAGCATTTCAACAATAACACCATCTTCCCCTTGAAGGAATGCAATGGCCAAAAGGATGCACCTGGATGGGGCTGGGTGGGTCCGCACGGCAGTCTGGGCTGCATGCTGGTTGGCTGCCCCACTGGGTCATGGCTCAGGGGATACTAACCACCCCATCCTCCTCCACTGCAGGCAGGCTTGCTGGAGATGGAGTGTTCTTGCCCTGGGAGGGCTTGTGTGGGGTCTGTGCCTATGTTCCCGAAACAGCCGGGTCTGTCGCCCCATGACAGGACCGGGGCTGTCCCTTGGCAAACTGTGAGCACTCTTCCCCCTTGCAGTGTGCTTACCCATGCTGTGCCTCGCTCAGAGTGCAGCTGGAGCTGGGACACGGGATGAACCAAGGGGGCAATAGGCCTTTTGCCCCCCTGAGATGGACTCCTGCCGGAGCTGGGTTGTGGCCCAGCCTCCCCGATGTGGCTGAGTGGGCAGTGTGGGTGAGCTGTGGGCAGGTGTGTCTCAGTCTCCCAGTCTGTGCGCGTGGCTGGAACCACAGCTGAACTAGAATCATGATACATCTCTGGGCCACTGTCCCAGGTGGGGGATGTGAAAATGGAGCCTTTGATTGCTCCAGACACCCCATGGGGACGGAGCACCCTATTTCCTCCTCCTCCTCCTGCCAGGCTCTGTTTCCGGTTTACAATCTGTCAGAGGCTCTGAGGAGACCTGGGGCTCCCTGAGTGACTTGCTGACTGGGAGGCTGTCGGCCGAATCCCCCAATCCCGGAGTCTCAAAGGGCCTGGGATGTGGCTCAGTGGTGAGCCTCTCAGCGGTGAGCCCCTTACTATCCCCAGCTCTTCCATTTCCTCCTCTCCCTCTCTGCTGGTTAATGGCAGCAGGATTGAAAATGGGTTGTAACTCTTCCTTAGCAGAGCAGCCTCTCCCCTTGGCCCTGCGTTCAGCTGGATCTGGCCAGGAGTTCCCAGGTCTGGGCTATCCCCTCCTGACAGACAGGTGTTGGGGCAGCTGGGAAGGGTTGGGGCAGTGCTGAAGTGACAGCAGGAGATGGTCTTCAGCTCCAAGGCAGAAGCTGAAAGAGAGACCATGTTCCTGAGTCTGCAGCCCATGTGTGGAGATTTCACTCCCTCCGTAAGTCCCTGTTTCCCCCCAATTTTGCACTCCCAGCCCCATCCTAGATGCCCTAAGCTGTGGCCAGCTGGGGAGAGAGGAGTGATGACCAGAAGGGATGGTCTGATGCAGAATTGTTGGTGGAATTGTCTGGGTTGGGTTATGCAGGAGGTCTGATTGGATTGTCAGGCCACAAGAGAGCATTAGGCCATCTATGGATGCTCCAGGGCAGTTTGAATCACAGAGAGTTCCCTGTTCCCCAGGGGGTCGAAGGGCTTGAAGTTGTGTATGTGGGGATCCCATGTGGAAAGGCTGTAGACTCTGGGGATGTGGGGAGGTGAGAGGACCCTAAAGGAAATGGGGAGTGGGGGGAATCTGAGAAGCTGTTCCTGGCTGCCTCCATGTCATTGCCCTGTTGCAGTTCTAAGGCCTGCCTACCACAGCCTCCCCTTGGTGGAATATTTGGGGGGCAGCTAGGCAGACGAGGGCTTTGCTCAGTGAACCCCAACAGAGGGGGATTTATTGCTGAGCTGCAGTGTTTTTCACAGCGAGGGTAGCAGGACATTAACCCAGTTGTGTTGGGTTCCTTACAAACAGGTTGGAAGTGGGTATTAATGACATTTGCTGTTGCAGCTTCTGTCTCTTTGCTGACAAAGCAAAGAACTCTCTTGCCTTCTGAAACCTCCTCCCACTCCTGTCTTCTCCTTTCCTAAATAAAAAGAGCTCTCTTCCATCGCAGCCTGGTGTTATCAGGGTGTTGCTGGAAAGTAATTAAATGAACAGTTGTAACAGAGCTCGGAGGGCCAGAGGAATGAGGGGATTTTAATCAAATCTGGAGGAGCAATTAATAAAGAGCTTGTAACCCTTTAAGGTCAGCTCCTGCTGTCACGTATCGGAGAGTGCAGGGGTCTGGCTAGCATCTGAAATGGGCATAGGGGGCTGTAAAATGCTAGCCCGTTTTCCTAAACTCTGGAGAGTCCAGTTGTTCATTGTGCTCTACAGAGGTTGGCTAGATGGCCAGGATCCCTAGCCATTCACCTTTCTCTATGCCACACCTACCTTTGATTCCAGTACCTGAGTCATCTTGCCAATGAGCTTGGTGGGGTCTCAATGTGGTTCCCGCTTGTGTATCACAATCTAGGCATGACCTCCATTATAATCTGGAATAGTTGTTAGCCTCATTCAGGGGAGGCCCTTCTGTGGGGAGAGAGGGAGCTGTAGTTCAGGGTTGAGGGGCATCTATGGAGGGTGGGGGCCCATGACTAGAATAGCAGTGGTGGGCTGCTGGTCAGGATTGAGGGGTGTCTGAAGAGTTGTGTAGGAGCTCAGGGTTAGAGTAGCAGGAGGAGCTGCGGGTCAGAGTGGAGGGGGATTAGCAAAGCTGTAGGAGGAGGGCAGGGCTGGGATAGTGGGGTGATGGGGGACTGAAGGTCAGGGTTGAGGGGCATAAGTCTTTGAAAGGAGTTTGAAAAATGTTGGGCACAGCCGTGCATCCCTTTCCATGAAAGCCAGAGAGCACTAGAGAGGCTGTGTCTGTGCTGGGTACACTGGATCTCTTAGGTCCCTTGTGAGCTGTTTTTCTCTCTCAAGGTTCAATAATTCTTGATGGAAATAATGTAGCTTTTCTTAGCGCCTTTGCCTCTGGGTTGAAATGAACTCAGTGTTCCATTGGCTGCTCAGAACAGATACAGAGCAGCCTCGCCTGCCCTCCCTCTCACCATTGAGCTTTCTAAGGAGCTAAGGTTGTGTGGGGCCCACTGGGGCAAGCAGAGGTGTCCTCACATAGTCCAGGAGTTTCCAGTCTCTCTTCCCCTTCTTAGCTACCAGCAGGGGAGCTCAGACTGTTACCCACAGGAGACTGTACATTAGGTATGGAAGGTTGTAGGGTTCTTTCCAACCATGCCAGGTGACCTCCAGGTCATTGAGGACCAGATTAGGGGTGAACATCCTACCGACCCTGCTCCTTTTAAAATCTCCCCTCTTCCCTGCGGCTGCAGGGTTAGCATCTGGCCATTGTCCATCAGGGCTGTTAGCCTGTCACAGCTGTAACTTATGGAATGCTGCTGCTCTTTGGAACATCACTGGTGGCCGCAACAAGGAAGGCCATGGCTACGCTAGGAGCGCTGTACAGGTATTGGGATACTGATGTACCATACTGGCAAAGCGTTGCTCGTATAGCCGGAGCTAGACCGGCAAAGTTGCATTTTGTACCAGTATAGCGAAAGTCCCACGCATGAGCAAAATGAGCTGTATGGGTGAAAGAGCAGCTTAGCTGTATAACTGCGTCTACACTAGGGCCTCTGCCCGTCAGGGGTCCCACCTCTTCACACCCCTGGCTGACTGAGTTATGCCAGCAGAAGTCTGTAGTGAAGACAATGTTCCCTCTAAATTTTGACAGGCTGTGTGCGCAAAAAAACTTTCTTCTGTGCAAATTTTTGTGCTTCCGTGCAAATTTTTGTGCGTGTGGTGTTTCACTGGGTGCGCGGGGTTTAGGATCTGTGTGCGCGTGCACACATGCACAGCTTAGAGGGAACAGTGAGTGGAGACCTGGTCTAACTGTTGTCCCAACTGCAGGATTTTGCCCTGGAGTGATGGGGAGGGACAAAGATCCTGGGGAGGTTGTGGAATCCCCGTCACTGGAGGTTTTTGAGAACAGGTTGGACAAACACCTGTCAGGGATGATCTAGATTTGCTTGGTCCTGTCTCAGTGCAGGGGGCTGGACTTGATGACTTCCTGAGCTCGCTTCCAGCCCTACATTTCTATGATTCGATAATAAGGAGAGCGAAAGACAGGGACATCTGGCTTGGGAAGGAGCCAGGTCTGCAGCTCCTTGAAGCAGGGGGCAGCACTGGAGTTTTCCCAGGATTGGGCATTTGCGGTTCATGCGCACTAGTGCTTGGGATACAACCATGATGCCCCCCATTGGTGTTTGTGGTCATGCTTATATGGGCTTCTTGAGGGACAAGAAGGGAGCTGTTTATAGAGTGAAATAACCTGCCGTCTAGTGGGCTCATGAGACTGCTATTCCTGGAGACCAGATTTCACCTCATTGACCCTTGAAGTCAATGCTCCCTGGGGGCATTAAGCACAAATAAATGCTCACCCAGGTCGTGCTGCTCTCTGCCTGAGACTGAGGGGAGGGCACACTGGCCAATCTGGTCTCAGCACTTGTAAAAATCAGGTGTCTAAACGTTGCCCCTTGACCCTAAATCTAGCTGCCTATCTCTGAAAGTCCTGCCCTAGGTATAGACACTGCCAGCTGAGGCTCAAGTCATGAGGCAAGCTGTAGTGTTAACAGACCCTCTAGGCCTTTATTAGGAGAGCCACCTCTGCTCAGAAGCTGGCCCCATGCACTGTTGCTGAGTATCTAACAGACACCCCCGCATATGGGTAGGGGACACCTATAGCCCCCCAGGGAACTCCAAGGGCACCCTTCACCCAGGGTAGCCAGGCTGCGAGGCACCATGCTGTCTGCGTGCCCCAAGCTGTGGGACTCAGGGTACGGTGGAGTCAGCGAGGGCACCTGCTCACGTCATGTGCTCACCGTGGCCGCACAGATGGGAGGGAAAGGTTCTGTGTGTCCCCAGCCTCAAGAGCTTGTACAGGGGTGGAGACTGGGCTCCTCGCCCCATTGCTGGATTCATAGGCACTGGGTTGTCTCTGGGGAGCACGACATGAGATGAAAGCACAGGAGAAGGGTCTCTGCCTGCTGCCCCACTGCACCCATCCTCAGCCTCAAAGAAACACTCGGGGCACCTCATGTCTTCAGCTCTGGGCTCGAAACAAGCCTGGGGCTTGCCCCTATATTTCGTTAATCCCTTCATGTCCAAGGGTGGGGTTAACTGGGCATGGGATCCAGCAGCATGAGGGAAGTGTACCCTACAGCCTTCCCTTAATCATGGGCCTGAGCCACCGTCATCATAGTGCGACCCACCTTCCCTTCCTCCCTCGCTGTCACTCATTTCTGCCTTGTTCCTCCCCTCCCTGTCCCATTCCCCTCCTGCTCCCCAGTTACCCATTCCATCTGTCCTGCAGGATCCCTACATCTCCCCCATTCCCTTCTGTCCCCACTCTCTCCAGGCTCTGGTTCCATCTGCCCCCGGTGCTGCCCCCACTCCGCCGAGCCCAGCCCCCTTTCCTGGTGTGTGTTGTGGGGCTCCCCAAGAGGTGGGTGGGTAGGAACAGGCTGGCCTGGGGCTTTCTGATGGGCATGTTCACAATCTACCTCTCTCTCTCTCTCTCTCCCCCCCCCCCCCCAGGTGACACGAGTGCCCGTGGAGAGCTGTGAGCAATACAAGAGCTGTGCGCTGTGCCTGGGCTCCAGGGACCCCCACTGCGGCTGGTGTGTCCTCCATAACCTGTGAGTACGGCGGGCTCATGCTGGGTGTCTGTGCCCCAGCCCTGCACACCTGCCCTCTCTCCCCGGTCACCTGCCGGGCTGCCCAGGGCAAACCCTCATGGCTTCCCCTGAGCCCTTAGCCGGGGCCCAGCTGGGTCTCCCAGGACCAGCAAGGACATGAATCCCCGCCCCAACCCGGCATAACAGAGCCCTGTTTCGTTGGGCGCTGAGCATGCTGTTGGATTTTTGTTGCATGTCCTTCGTCTGTATGGGTTTGTACTGCTGCCCATCACCGTGGTATCTGAGTGCCTTCCACATTAAACAGATTGGATGCCACTCTGCTGCGCCTGCAGGGACTGACGATAGGCCTTGCTAGAGCCAAGTGCAATACAGGCAGGGTCCGTGCCAATGCCCATCGCTCCTCACCTGTCTTACTATCCTAGTCCAGGGCACTGTCCAGCCTCCCCCCATCCCATCCCATCCCAGTCCTGGGCCCCTCACACAGCTCAGCCAGGGCCTCTTAGTGCTGACCTGCAGCCTCCCGTTGTTCCCTCTCGGGTCCTCACCAGAGGTGCTGGCCAATTAGCCTTGCTTGGGTGGCTTCTCAAGGTGCTCCTGCTGAGATCTGTGTACGTGCTCAGCCCCTACAGCTGTGGTCAAACCCCAGTGAAAGGAAGAATAGCCCATCTCAGCAGATGTGACCCTCAGCTTCCTCCGCTGTGGGTGGTGTCGCCACTCACTGACTCCGTGGAGCATGTGGGTGCAGATGAGAGCCCTTCAGAGAGGGGCACTGGCTGTGAGGTTGGTTCCCCACCAATTTCCAGCTGGTGGCAGACCAGACTGGGAGATAAGGGCTCATCCGCCTTGCTTGTGCTGTCTCTCGCTGGCTTCTCTGGCTGCGCTGTGTCCCCTGGAAAGAAGTGAGGGTGATTGATGGCAGCCTGCTCCGAGTCGCCAGCCATCTAGCGCACAGAGGATTCTGAGTGTCAGATCTGCCGGGTAGCTAAGGATTAGACATGAAGCTTCCCTCCCTGACGGGCAGGAGCTTCCCATCCCCCTGCAGCACACATTTATGCAGGCCACATGGCAATGGAGAAGCTCGCCCTTGCTCAGCTGTTCCCCAGCCCTTCTGGGCATCCAGGGTGCTGCACTATCAGAGTCTGGATTGCCCCATTAGCCCTTTGGAGTCCAGGGCATTTCATCCCTGTGTTGACTTTCCCCTTTGTGACCAGATGTGGTTTGATGGTGGTTTGGAGCCTGGTGTGAATTGAGTTGCTGGGACTCAGCCCAGTCCTGAGCAGACCAGTGCCCATAGCACAAAGCTACCACCATGACAGGCACTAAGGCCCACCCTTGTGAATAGCCTCAGCAGAGCGGTCACAGACTGAGAGCCTTGGAGTCGCTCTACAGCATGGGTGGCAGAGGGCATGGGGAGAGCTTGTCCTGACGCTGACCATGGCCTCAGTCTCCTAGGCTGCCTCCAGCCAGGCCCGCCAGGGCAGCGGCGGGTGGGGGAGGTGGGGCTGGGGGTGGCGGAATTGCCCAGGGTCCCAGGAGATTTAAAAGGGCCCAGGGGCCGCTGGCAGTGCAGCAGGGCTAAGGCAGGCTTCCTGCCCGCCCTCGCTCCGCACTGATCCCGGAAGCAGCTGACATGTTCCTGCGGCCCCCGGAGAGGGGATCTCTGTGTACTGCCCTTCCCCCCAGCACCGACTCCGCAGCTGCCATTGGTCGGGAATTGCGGCCAGTGGGAGCTGTAGGGGTGGTGCTTGTGGGCAGTGACGCACGGAGACCAGTGTTCCCTCTAATTTTTTACATCCATGTGCAGTTATATGCACCAATATGGGGGTGATGTGTGACATATCGGCGCACATAACAAAATTCATGTGGGTGGGGGTGGGGCTGAGGGGTTCGGAGTGTGGGAGGGGCTCAGGGTTGGAACAGAGGGTTGGGGTGCAGGGTGTGTGTGGGAGGGCTCTGGCTGGGGGTGCGGGCTCTAGGGTGGGGCCAGGAATGAGGGGTTTGGGATCCAGGAGGGGTCTTATGGCTGGGGTGAGGGGGGATGAGGACTTCAGCTATGGGTGAAGGCTCTGGGGTGGGGCCGGGAATGAGAGGTTCTGGCTGCGGGAGGAAGCTCAGGGCTGGGAGAGAGGGTTGGGGGGTGAGGGGTGTAGGCTCTGGGTGGGGCCAGGGATGAGGGGTTTGGTGTACAGGCTGCCCCGTGGCTGTGATGGGGAGAGAGGACTCCCCCCAGCCCTCTCCTGCTGCAGCAGCTCGGGGCTGAAGGAGGGGCTCCTCTCCCCCAGCTGTGGCAAGTGTGGGGCTGGTCCGTGCTGAGGCTGGCGGGGAGGGGTGCCTCTCCCCGCCCCAACAAGTCCATGCTGGGGGAGAAGTATCTCTTCCCGCCGCAGCCCATAGCCCCTGCATGGGGCTTTATAGACATGCAGTTTAGAGGGAACTTAGGCAGGGAGCCCTGGGCCTCCCGCCTAAGAGCTGCTGCCGGAAGGGGTGCCAGTTGCTTTTGGGAGCTGCCCGAGGTAAGCACCGACCCCCTGCCCCTTTCTGCACCCCAACCCCCTGTCCCAGCCCTGAGCCCACACCCAAACTCCCTCCTAGAGCCCACAGCCCCTCCCACACCCAAACTCCCTCCCGGAGCCTGCACCCCGCACCCCAACCCCCTGCCCCAGCCTGGTTAAAGTGAGTGAGGGTGGGGGAGAGCGAGCGATGGAGGGAGGGGGGATGGAGTGAGCAGGGGGCAGGGCCTCAGAGAAGGGGTGCGATAGGGGCATGGTCTCGGGGAAGGGGTGGGGCAGGGGGCAGAACAAAGGCCTTTGGGTCTGTGCGATTAGACAGTTGGGAACCCTGCCGGGTGGGCATGCAGAAGCCCTGGCTGTGCCAGGAGAGCACACCCAGCAGCGCAGGTGCAGCACCGCCCAAATGTCACGTGCACCACGTCCGCGGCTTGTGCGTGCCTGGGGCCCGGAACTGCTGTCCACGGGCCTGCCTCCAGCAACCTCTGCTCCTAGGAAATGTACAGGGGGGCTAAGCCTGTAGTGGGCGATGGACTCGGGGAGCTAATAGGGGCTGCCCGTCTCTTTATGCTGTGATGTTTACTCCGGTTTCTCTCACACATGCAAATGTGCCTGATTGCACTGTGCCATCTAGGCCAGAAGTACTGGAGCTAACCTCTCTGATACTCAGGCCTGTGGAAAGCAGGAGTTTTACCTCTGAGGCTCAGCACGAAGCCATTGTCGGTAGCCAAGGCAGCCGGCTCTGCTGTTGCACGTCGTGTGATGGTGCAGCTTGGGGAGAGGCAGCGGGCACAGTCAGATCTGCACAGAGCCAAGGCCCTGTTGTGTGACAGCATCCTTAACAGTGAAGGTGGGCTGCAAAGTGCAGGCAGCGGGTGAGAGACGCTGGAGAATAATCTCCTGCCTTTTGCACCATAGCGCCTCTCCCTTTGTGTGCACAGCCCAGCCAAAATGCAGCCCCTCAGGCATGGAGGGCAGCAGTCAGTGCTCAGTGGACAAAGCCCTGCTCTTTCTCAGTGTGCCCTGGGATCTTCAGTGTCCATGTGGAGCAGGCAGAAGCTCCGTGTCTCCACTCTGAAGGACCCACATGCAGTAACCTGCATGGAACCAAGTTGATTGGTTCTGGAGGGCAAAAGGCTGAGCTGAGCCTGTTGGGATTTGTCCCAGTGGCTGTGTGGGTAGCTGAGGCATTACACACTGAGCCTTAGTGTGGTGAGCCATCCCCTCACACTGACAGCCAAGCTGTAGTGGGCCTGTGGGTGGGAGGGGTAGGCAAGAAGCAGAGGGAAATTGGGGAGGAGAGACCCAAACACGGGGTGTAGTGCAGTCCGAGGGAGCTTCTGCTGGATGGAGCCAGTGATCTTCTGGCCGGGGGCCTCACCCGGACCTTCCTTTTCCAGACTCGCTGGGCCTCATGCCGTCCAAGGGCCAAAACCTGACGCCTCTCTCTCGATCCCCAGGGTAGATTTCAGGTCAGACCCAATAAGCTGGGCAATAGCTCCCCCAGCACGGGGACATCCCGCTGTGGTGCACATGTGGTCAGCCACAGACTCCTGTGGTTAGCAGTGATGCCGGCACAGCTGCCTGGATAGGCGGAGAGGCTAAACCACAGGGGCCCCTAACTCTGCCCTCCCCCCGCACCTGTGTCTGGCAGGAATCGAAGTCATAGTGTCGTTTCAGAGGCAAATCGCAGGCAGGCAGTCATCCCTCACCTGTACTTACTGCAGGGAGGGGGCGGTGTGAATGGGCTGTAATTTGCTCTGGACAGCTGGGAGGGAAGGCCTTTAACCTGGCAGCCAGGCTCCCAGACCTCAGCTCCATGTGCAGGACGGGTGGCAAAATGGCATGGAAGGTAGAAAAACCAGCACAAAGTTTGGGGATTTTCTTTTGGGGGTTGGAATTGAAAAACACCTTGGAAGTGTGTCTCTCCCTGGCAAAGCTCTGCCTCTCTAGCCATGCAGGGCGTTTAATTAAACTCTGAGCTGCCATTTCCCTCCATGATCCCTTGGGGGTCGGGGAAGGATGGGACAGAGCATATTTTGGGGTCTCTGAGATACGGTGTGGCACTGGCATCTGCTCAGGGGATAAATCACCCAGATTACCGCCAGGACCTTGAAATGTGTCCAGGCATTTCTTTTTCTTGTTGCCCTCCACTTAATTAGACTTTTTCCCATAATGCAATAATGTTGTTGCAGATAAAGGGAGGGGAAGCAAAGGGAAGTTCTTCGAACTCATTACGAGGAAGCAGTGCGTCTTGAAGGGGCTGCAGAGTGGGGGAACGGCCCCCAGGCCATGAGGGCTGGTTAATCAAGAGCTGCTTTCTTGATGTACTGTGGGGAAAGAAGCACTGAGAGCATAGAGGAAAGACGGGGGAGCTTCAGCATGTTCTGGAGGAACTGGTAGTTACTGGTGCAAGGGGAGGGAGTAAGTTAGTGCACTATCCTCTGAAGACCTGAGCCCATAGCAGGGTGTAGGGTACAAGTGGAAAACAATTTCTCATGCCACCCCAGGCCACCACACAATTAGATGAGAGCACCATCAAAGAACTGGGGGAGAGGGTTAGAATATTCAGGGGCATGCTGCAGCGCTGGGTTGGGGTGCATTGGCAGAGCTGTGTGGTGTACCAAGGCTGGAGTAGCAGGGGATGATGCAGTGCTGGGTTGGGGTGCATCGGCAGAGTTGTGTGGTGTATCCATTCTAGAGTAGCAAGGAGTGCTGCAGTGCTGGGTTGGGATGCCTTGGAAGAGAGCCGTTGGAGGTACCCAGGGCTAGAGTAGCCAGGGGTGCTGCCTGGTGGGTGTGATACATCCTGTCCAAACACCTGCTCTGGGATCGGCCGTAGTTGTTCAGGGTTTTAGGAGGGCTCCTGAGCCTGCCTCTCATGGGATGTCCATTCTCCATCCCACCCTGGTAAAGCTCTGACCTGTGAGTTTGCAGCATGTGGGTCCTCTAGTCTTGGCCAGCCTCTGAGCTCTGTGTAAAGCTCAGTGTAGCAGTAACTCCCTGTGACTGGCCCTCCCACAGGTTTGGGTGGTGCTTAGCTCTGAGCTCGGGGGATTCTCCTTGTCCTCACTATGGCTGTTTTATCCCTCTGCAGCTGCTCGCGGAAGGACCGATGTGAGCGGGCTGATGAGCCTCAGCGCTTTGCCTCGGACCTGCGCCAGTGCGTCCAGCTCACCGTCCAGCCCAAGAACATATCGGTCACCATGTCCGAGGTCTCGGTAAGCTGCTCAGCCTGGGGGTGTTTAAGCGTCACCCGTGCTAGCTTCATTCTGGTGCTGTGGCAAAGTGAAGGCAACAATTTGCAATAAAAATGCAGTATCGAACAAATAGAAAAAAGGGTAAATAGATAGCGATCAATTATAAATTACAAATTCTGAAATCCAGAAAATTGATAAGGGAAGCTAAAGATGGAAAAATCCATTGCTGGCAGGACTAGGGATAATAAGGATTTCTTTAAGTATATCAGTAACAAAAGAAATCCTGGAGGTAGTAAAATTGTTAATAATGATGCAGAAAAGGCAGAACTGTTCAATAAATCGTTCTGTTCTGTTTTTGGAAAGAAGCAGGATGATGTACTCGTATCACATGAGGTTGATGAAGTACTTTCCAGTCCATTAGTAACTAATGAGGCTGTTAAATAACATCTACTAGGGATAAGCATTTTTAAATCAGCAGACCCAGTTAACTGGCACCTAGGAGCTGGCTAACGAGATATCTGGCTCACTGATGTTAGAGTTTAATAAATCTCTGTTAATATAGGGGGAGATTCCAGAAGACTGAAGGAATGCTCATGTGTCAATATTCAGAAAGGGCTGTTGTAATGACCTGCTTCACTACAGGCTGCTTAGCTTGACATCAGTCCTGGGCAAAGTAATGGAAAAACTGATATGGGATTCAACTGATAAAGAGTTAAAGGATAGGAATATAATTAATGCCGGTCAACATAGTTTTATGGAAAATAGGTCTTGGGAAACAAACTTGAATTGAGTCTTTGATCAGATTGCACGTTTGGTTGACAAAGGTAACCGTGTAGATGTAATGTACGTAGATTTTGTAAGGCATTTGATTTCCTGTGTCTGAATGGGTTACCTAGGGAGGTGGTGGAAACTCCATCCTTAGAGGTTTTTAAGGCCCAGCTTGGCAAAGCCTTGGCTGGGATGATTTAGTTGAGGTTTGTCCTGCTTTGAGCAGGGGGTTGGACTAGATGACCTCCTGAGGTCTCTTCTAACCCTAATCTTCTATGATTCTATGCAGGAGATCAGACTAGATGTGATCTAATGGTCCCTTCTGGCCTTCCACTCTCTGAATCTCACCTCCTTCCTTGTCCCCTGGTTTTCAGGAATGGGCAAGTGTTTGCTTACGGACTGGGGGCTGGACTTCCCTGCTGGATTTCGGGGAGCATATGGGTACTGTTCCTGGCCTGGCCTGTTGGCTGGGCTTGGTCTGGTTGATCATTAATGAGTTCCTCTTATTAGCTGATTCTCTGTGTGATATTTCTCCCTCCTTTCCCCAGCTGGTTCTGCAGGCCTGGAACGTCCCAGATCTCTCTGCTGGGGTGAACTGCTCCTTTGAAGATTTCACGGAGTCCGAGAGCCGCATTGAAGACGGGAGGATCTACTGTAGCTCTCCATCTGCAAAGGATGTTATCCCCATCACCAGGGGCAGGGGTGAGTTTAGGAACCACACTTGGCCCATGTCACCTTTGCAGTGGCTGCCTGACATACCTTGCAGGATCTTCCCATGGAAGCCACGTGCAGAGAAGAGCTGGGCTGGCCACCAAGCTTTCCCCGTATGACTTAGTTCTGCACTTACCGTAGAGTTGTAGACCTAGAAGGCAGCGAGGAGTCATGAATGCGTGGAATAGGTTGATGGCAGCTCAGCCATTCCCAGCCTGTATATTTTAAACTTGCATTAAAAGCCCTGGCTCTTTCTAGCTATCTATAGCATAAATGTGTGTGACATTCCCCCTCTCTGCCTCCAGATAGAGGAGAGGGGTAAAGTGTGTCAATACACATGTGGTCAGGGTGTGGGCATTCAGGCATGCCCTGTTGCAACACATACACACCACCCCTGCCCCCTGGATGAAATGAGCAGGGCTGTAGTCTCCCCAGGAGAGCAGTGCAGAGGCCCTATCTTTTGAGTCATTTAAAGCTGGCCTGGACCAGACATGAGGGAATGCCCTGTCAGGATCAGTCCTGCATTGGCCCTGGGGAGATGGTTGGGTGAGCGTAGCAGCTCTTTTCCATGTCCAGCGGTGCTGATGCTGTGGTGCTGGACGTGCAGCAAGGGAGAGGCTGTTTCTGTTCTCTGCGCCCTTGTATGTGCATGTAACTGGGATCCCAAATTCCAGCAGCCACCTGTCTCCGGGATAGAGCTGTGAGTCAGGGGCACATTCCAGTGACACTGCTGGGGGAGGTTAGGAGCAGGCCAAATTTCAGTGAGTGGCATGGTGACCTGGGACAAGGGGTCACAACGCCAGTGAGATTTGGCCCGGCCACTCCTCCTTCTGGGCCAAATGGTGTAGTGACCTGTTACACAGAGAGTCTGTTCCTGTATAGCTGGACGCAGGGGCGTCTGCCAAGAACTCGGCTCCTGGAGGCGCTGGTTAATATGCTGTGTGGGTAAGAGAGGGGAGACTGCAGCTAAAAAGGGGGTAGATGCTTCATTGTGCTCTGCCCTCACCCTCTTCTGCTTCTTGGGCACAGCTGCCTGTAGATGGCCCGAGCGTCTGACTGCCAGTCTAGCACTGTGGTACCCTACAGGGCTCTGTGGCACCTCATTCCTTAGCACTGGAGCATTTTCCAAACAGGCTGATTTTGCAGTAGACTCCACTAGACTCTTGCGCTGGTTTAGACTCTTCCAGTATCTGGTTTGGGTGCCCTCCTCAGCCCCTCACCTTGCTGCTACCATAAACACAATCCAGGGTGTGTGCCCCTCCGATCCCTCCCCTTCCCTCTCCCCCGCCCCCCCGACCTGCCAGCTCCGCGCAGAGCAACCTTGCCTGTCCTCTGAACCCTGCCAGCCAATCAGGAGGCTTCCTAAAGGAGAGCCCTCCCTTTTTATCTCAATAACTGGGTGATTTTGTTAGCTATTTGGGGTTAATTGGGATCGCTTCGTGCCTCAGTCAACCCCAACACAGGCCTCCATCGCTCGCTGCTGAGCCATGTGTTCGGTTCCATAGGTCTCTCTCTGATCCATGTCCTTTCTGCCCGGGGCCCCTCTCTGAACAGTGCATAAACCTTGTTCCCTTGCAGGCGACAAGCGGGTGGTGAAGCTCTACCTGAAATCCAAGGAGACTGGGAAGAAGTTTGCTGCTGTGGATTTCATTTTCTACAACTGCAGCGTCCATCAGTCGTAAGTGACCTGGGCTGCGTGAGTGCGTTCTGGGGAGGGGTCAGAGTAGGGCATGAGAGATGGAGACAGGCAGAGGCAGGTAGGGAGAGATGCCAGCTATGCACCTAAGAAACGTGTGTAGACAGGCCCAGAGGGTGCTAACTGTGTGCTATGGCTCACTGAGATTTGGGGTAGGATTGTTGGTGATCTAAGCCATCTGGTCTTCCCCTTACGTTTGGTGTAGCGAAGGGGCAAGGACTGGGCCAGGGCCCCTGAGACCGGGGGAAACCTCTAAACAGTCATGCTTTATAAATCCATCCCATCCTTGTTGTGCAGCTAATTGAGAGGGAGGGGGAGTCCATTCCTGCTGCTTCTCCAACAGAATTGTTTGCAAAGTCCCAGTCAGATACACCTGTGCAATCTCGCAGAAGGCCGTTGTGCTGCACAGGTGGCACTCAAGACAGTAGGGAGTCTGTGAAGGCATAACTTGGCCCGCAGAACCGGGAAGGGAAGAGCCCAAAAGTGTGACATTCTGAGCCTACGATGAGTTTGCAGGACTGGCAGTTGGATAGCCCCCCGCACCCACCCAGTTTCTTTACTTGTAAACGGAGCGCTGGGACCTGGAAGCAGGTGTGAGATGCTAAACGTGGAGCCCCACAGTGCCTCTTTTCTACAGTCGCTGCTCACAGCAGAAGCTCATTTGAAAACTAGGATTTTCTTTTTGGAAAGCTTTGGAAGAAACAGGAACGAGGTGGATACTTACCAGAATGCAGACTCCTTAGCAATTCCTGTGACTCAAACTCCTCTTTCAGGGGCCGAGCATCTTGTTACTCCTCTGAACAGTTAACATGCAGGGCAGGAATGACTTGGCTGTGCAGAACTCATGAAATCCTGTGTTTTCCTCGGGTTGTTGGATGGCAGGTTGGGACGTTCCTGCAAGGCTGAATGGAACATCCTACGTATGGTGGGGCATTTGCCCAAGAGTTTTCTAAGTGGAAGTAACTGTGGATTAGCTTTCTATCCAGACTTTTTTGGGACCTTCTTTCAGTGTGGATCTACAGGGTGTTTGAGCCATGCTTGTGATAAAATATGTGGACTATTGGGATATGCAGTGATGGCTGGTATACCCCATGCTTAGATAGTATGAATGGTAGAATCATAGAATATCAGGGTTGGAAGGGACCTCAGGAGGGCATCTAGTCCAACCCCCTGCTCAAAGCAGGACCAATCCCCAACTAAATCATCCCAGCCAGGGCTTTGTCAAGCCTGACCTTAAAAACCTCTAAGGAAGGAGATTCCACCACCTCCCTAGGCAACCCATTTCAGTGCTTCACCACCCTCTTCCTGAAAAAGTTTTTCCTAATATCCAACCTAAATCTCCACCACTGCAACTTGAGACCATTACTCCTCGTTCTGTCATCTGGTACCACTGAGAACAGTCTAGATCCATCCTCTTCAGAACCCCCTTTCAGGTAGTTGAAAGCAGCTATCAAATCCCCCCTCATTCTTTTCTTCCGCAGACTAAACAATCCCAGTTCCCTCAGCCTCTCCTCATAAGTCATATGGCAATAAGTGTAGTATGCAAACTTTAGTTAGAGAAGAGTCTGGTGTGTATTTGGGCGAAAAATTCAGAGCTCAAGAATGTGAGTGGTTCTGTTCTGCCAGAAACCATGTATTCAAGAGACGGTGATCAATGATTCCAGCAGAGTGAATGTCTGACAATGTGTATTGGAAAGTTTCCTGCAGAAGAGTTTAGCTCCAAATCAAAGGGGCAGCCTGGAGCTCTGCTACAAAAAGCCTCTTCAAAGACAATTCATCAAACAAGCCGAGTTTTCAACTTCGATCAGGGGAAAAGCAGTTGAGATGTCTGTATCCAAGCGGAATTGGGAAGGGTCTCTGGGGCCTAAAGGCTGGCATCAGAGCAGTCAGGACTGTGAGGTGAACAGTGGAGGCTGTGACGGACAGACAGGAATGCTACCTCCAAGTGTTTTGTGTTGGGGAGGTGAGGCTGGTCCCGTGTCTGGCAATTTGGTACCACCTGCCACTTCTTCAGAGAGCAGATCTTTTCTCCCTTGCAGAGCGAGGGGGGGAAGAGAGTTTTGAACTGGACTTTCTCTCTCACCTTGACCCAAGAAAAGAGCTCTGTCTCCTTTCGTGTCATGAGATTTCAGTAACGTTAGTCAGCTTGTGCTGGGGAAAGTTGCATGTCATTATTTTGCAAATTTAAAAAGCAGGTGTGATTTAAAAAAATAAATCAGTAAAAGAAACAAGACTTTTAACTACAAGTGGCATCAACTATGGCCAGATTGGGGGCCCATCGTCTTGATCTAGAGGGTAAAGATGCTGAGGAAAGTGGCATTTTATTTTATGGGCATGACGTAGAAATAAAAACCCGTAACAAAAATCCCTGCCTGATTTATTACCAGGTTGAGGTTTGATTTTGGATGCATTATTTAAAAAGGCTAATTATGGATGCATTAATATTTATGGTCTCTGGGTTGGAGCTGATAGAAAAGTCCTTGTTCAAGGCTGTTGAACATTTTTATTATTTTCTTTACGTCAAGGATTTTAGAGTTTGGAGGCAATTTTAATTGTGTGCCCTGCAGTCAAGTCATAGCCAAAGAACATGACAGTATCCAGGGTGATGCAATACATTTAAATACCATTTGCAGACAGGTGGCTTTAATGGATCTCTTCAGAAGTTAATAGCCTTTTGGATCCAGGTTTCATATTTTGCAGAGGAAAATCTATAGGTCAGCCTGATAAATTCTGTATTAGGAACAATGTGCTTTTCCACGAGGTTAATGTTTTTCCCGTTTGGTTTTCTGATCACCATGTATTATGTTTTACTTTTACATTTGGGCAGCTTCACTTAGGTCAGGAGATAAGGGCCTGAGCGTTGAATCATTCCTCTGCTTGAGGATGAAAGGTTTGAGAGATTTTCAAATCGTTATAGAAAGACAGAAGAATTGTGGGACAGCTGAAATTGGAGTAGTTAAAGGGAAGTCAAATGAAGATCCACCAATTTACACCAGTGGAAATGCTGGCCCAGTGTGTTCTCAGCAGAGCTCTGGAAAGGCACCCACAGAATTTGCAGCTAAAATCCATTTGCAGATCGTGGGTCTGGTCCTGCCATGTGTGGAGAGCCTTTGATTCCTGTTGCCACACATGAACTGGGCTCTCTGTGCATTTTCAAAGGACCCTGGGAATCTTGGTCTGGCTGCAGGGGAGACTCGGGTAGGGGAACAGTATGTTACCTCCCCTCCTTTTTATTTTTAAGGGACCACAATGAAAATGAATCATCAGTAGTCAAAGATGAGTTTAAAATACCTTGTTTAAAAAGTCTCTCCTGTGAATGTATCTTTGAGAGAGCAACCTAAGGGGACTCTATCCTATTTCTTTCTGATTTATCATCTTAGGGCTTTGTACTTCCAACCAGCATCCTAGACATGGGCTCCTCCCCCCGATAGATTAGCATCAATGAATTTCATTGGCATTTCTCCTTTTCCTGGTTATAGGGAGCTCTGCTTTGGGGGGCTTAGAAAGTCTTTCCCTGCATTACTGCTAATCACCTCAGGTGACGACAGCAGAAAGAATTTTAAGCAATCTCCTTTACTTTTCCGCTTTGCTGCTGCTTGTTTTACTTTTTGGACCTCCTCAGCTTGGGGGAAGGGAAACCTCAGGCTGGTTACTTGCACTTTCTATTTCTGGTGGGTTGTGTTTTCTGTTTCTCCAGCAGAGCGAGGCCATGCTGGGTTTTCCGATAGCCCAGGGGAATGTTGAAATCAACAACCACAAAAGGCTGTTTATATTGAAAGCTTTTTAAAAAAATCCATGAATACACTTCAACTGGTGTTAGGTTTTTGTAAATTGCCTCTCCTCTCCCTCTCTTACGTTCCTTTCCAACATTTGCAACCTAAATCTCTTGATGTCTGCTACAATTTTCATAAACGGTTAGCGTTTTACAGTGCCCAACTTTAGATGCCATAAAAGGGCCTGGTTTCCAGAGGGGGGATGAAAATCAGGCCCTTTAAGGTGTCTCAAGTCGGGTACCAAAATCACTTGGAAAATCTTGTCACAACTCTCTTCAAGGAGGAGGTGAGATCTTGATCTCGCATCTGGATGGCATTCAGTCCTCTATCTCTTGTAATTTCCTCTGGTGCAGGCACTCCCTTGGTGATGTAGGCAGGCATAATGGCTCGGTGTCACTGTCCCCAGACAATCTGTGGCACAGGAGTATGCTATGGAGCGGGTCCGGGTGGGAAGAGGTGTGTTGGGGCTGGAGGGCTTGTGCGAGCGTCCCAGCTATTCTGGGCTGCAGAGCAGCCTATATATATAGCTGTGGGAAGTTGCCATAAGGTAGAACAGCCGGTAGTGCAGCTTTAATGTGTGCGCACGTCTGGGCTTAGAGTTTTGCCACTTGCCCACTGCTATCCGGAGCTGGGTCTCTTGCAAGGTGCAGGTGGGAATCAGAGCCCTTGTTTCCAGTGTAACTGCTGCATTACAGCGTCACCAGGAAAGCAGACCTTGTCCTGAGCATCGCCAGGCTTGAATTAAAATAGAAACTAGCTCGGTTTGCTTGAAAACAAGTCAGTTTGCATTAGTGACAAAGATAATGCGCCTTGTTCCTGATTTCCGTAGTAACCTCTTGCAAGTGAAGGACACTGATAAGGAGACAGGTAGGGGATTCTCAGTAATGGCCCCTTTTGGGAAGCTATGGATTTCCATGCTCCAATTAACAAACAGGAACTGGGAGAGTCTTGGAGTCCTCCTGGTAAATCCAAGATGGGAGGAGGAGGGGGTTAGAACTCTCTTTTATAAATGCCCCCATGAGTTAATCTGTTTTGTCCTCATCAATATTTTCAAAACCTGCTTTGAGAAGGGAGAGAGCTGTGACAGAGCCTCGCAATGATTCTCTCTTCGCTCTGCTTTGCAGAGAGAGGAATCACCGTGACACTAGGAGTTGGAGGCCTATAGCACCTCTCAATACAGATTATCCAGTTCTCACTGAAGTGCTGTTGACTGCTGACAGGGTTGTCCCACAGCTGATTTTTCAAGGCCAGCCCTGTGTGACATCTAGCAGACGCGCGGAGAAGAATCTAGTCTCTTTCCTTTCCAAAAAAGCTGTGGCAAGACGACCCAGACTCCTGTTTGTTAAGCCTAGATTAGCACCAAGGGTTTGCCTGTGTACTTTTTCAATGTGCTGGGCACGTCTGCCGTTCTACCTATAGTGACTAGACAAGGCTGAACTTTTTCCTGAAATGCCCTGGGGGAGGCCTTTGGTTAAGAGGTAGCTACTTAGTGCTCTCAGTGTGACGTCTGAGGCCTAGAGCAAGCTGTCCTGAGCCCAGGGCTCTGTGTGTTTTCACTAAAACTCTGGCTGAGAAACGTACAGAGTAACACTGGGCTCTGTTGTACTCCCTCGTACCATGCACATTTCGGCATGGAAAAGGGATTTAGCAACTTCTATGACAATGATTTCTCCTCCCTTACCCTGGCTCACGAGGAGGGGACTCAATGGGTGGTGCGATCCGTTTATGGAGAAGAGCTGGGCTGTGGGGGGACATATATCAGCTTTGTAGAGCACAGAGTGACAAAATGTATAGCTCCAGGCTGTAGTCTCCTTCTGGGGTCTTTCCTCTGCAGTGGGGATTGTCCTTAAAGTGTGTATGTGTGTGTGGGGGGGGTGTCTTTGGGGCAGCCATCAACTGTGGGAGCCCTGTCAGCATACTTATATTTGAGCCATGCTTCGTGGAGCAGTAGAGACCCAGAGCTGATGCAGAGACACCCCCCCACCCCCGCACCAATGGTAGGGGCCTCCCACTGACCCTGGAATTCATGTGAATCCATTGGGTTTTTGGCTGGCCATGCAGGCTGGTCTTTAGGTCAGGGGTGCAAACTCTCCCCGCACCGTGATGGGATGATTGGGTAGGAATTTCCCCAGGGAGAACCTAGTGTAGGTTCCTTCCCTGCTTGCCCTGCCACTTGAGGGTTTTCTGTCCCGATCAGGTGCATACCCTTTAAAGGCTACTCCAGCTGCTTTGCTAATCCAGTTAGTCATTCTGTGTCCAAACGTATGCAGATGACAGGGCACTCCTTGTAAGCGTTAACTCCCCTCCCCCTTCTTCAGGAAATTGAATCCTCTTTAGAGATAAAGACATTATGCTAGGTCCCTTACCCTTATCAACTTGAATAGAGACGGTGTTCTCTGGCTACATAGATGAGTGAGAAATCTGCCTTGAAAGTGAGTTGAGAATTCCAGAGAGGGAGAGAAAGAGAGATCAATATAGGAACACACTTCTGAAGGGAGAACTCATCTGAACTTAGACGTCTAGGAGGGGGGAAATAATAGATATGAGAGTGGGAGAGTACTGGTGGGAGGGCTGGCTTGTAGGATCACAGGAACTGCCAGACTGGATCAGAGTAGGGGCCATCCTTAAGAGCGTAAGAACGGTCATACTGGGTCAGACCAAAGGTCCATCTAGCTCAGTATCCTGTCTTCCGATAGTGGCCAGTGCCAGGTGCCCCACAGGGAATGAACAGAACAGGTAATCATCAGGCAATCCATCCCCTGTCGCCCATTCCCAGCTTCTGGCAAACAGAGGTTAGGGACATCATCCAGTCCAGTGTCCTAACTCTGTTTCCCAGGGACATCCAGTCCCAGCTGCTTCAGAGGAAAGTGAAAGAGACCTCGCTTGTGGACAACCCAAACAGATCTGTTCCTAGTATTTCTTTGTGGGGTGGTTCCCCCCTCTGGAATCTCTTGGTCAGAACTTCCATTGTGGCATCTCTCTGAAGTCTTGAGCCAGGACCGGAGGGACTCTGGGGACAGGGTGGGGGGAAGTTTAAGGGACATGGGGGCTAGTTCCTCAGTTTCTTCATTTTGATAAACTATGCAAAACTTTTGGTTTTTAGTAGAAGTTTGTTCAGACTCACATAGGCACCTGTGCAGAGATGAATCCATTACAAAGCAGCAGCCCCACTAGCATGGAAACTAACTCTTTCCATTGGCACAGGGGAACAGAGAATGTCAGATGGCATAGGGAGCATAGCTGTAGCCATGTCGGTCCCAGGATATTCGAAAGACAAGGTGCGGGAGGTCAGATCTTTTATGGTGCCAACTTCTGTGGGTGAGAGAGACAAGCTCTTGAGCTCTGTGTAAGCTCAGAAGCTTGTCTCTCTCGCCAACAGAAGCTGGTCCCATAAAAGTTCAAATGGTGATAGGGTACCTGATCTAGATGGATGGCAGGATTTTGGAAAGTCACTGCGGGGAACTTTATTGATGGGAGTGGGATGGCACTTTGGATTGGGGAAATCACGCCTGGGCTCATACACGCCCATCTGCTGTGTAGTTCCTGTATGTGAGACAATGCCATCAGGTGTTGGCATAGAAAACAAGGAGGCCCAGAGCTCTGCCCTAGGTGGTGACAATGATGGCCCTAAGCACCATCAGTGGTCAATAACTGAACCCCTTAATATCTCCTAGCAAAGCTGTTCTTTCTTGGAGCCTCCACCACACCGGCCGTGTGAGCTCCCCATGTTGCTTGTGTGGCAGCAGACTGCCCATAAAGCCCCTACCCCCAGAACGAGGACAACGTCTGGGGTGATGCTGGTGCACAAAGAAGGAAGCGAAGCAATGGAAGCTGGTTTCGTTTCTGCTCCGCTAGCCCTGTGGGACAGGGGGAGGGGGGTCGGAGTTGGTGTTCGTCCCTTGTGGAAGCAGGAAAATACATTTTTTTTATAAAGCTTCTTTGAGGGCATCACAAACAAGAGGCCCAAACAATACAGAAATGGCTGAGCAACTGTAACTCTACTACAGCTGCAGTCGGGCGTCCTTCTAACTTCAGGCCTGTGAATGCTGCTGCGGTTGAATAGAGCAGCCCTGTCGCACAGGTCAGGCTTTTGTTATAAGTCTCCATTAGGCAAATGGGATTTTAATGCATTGCTTCAGGGGCCGGGTGCTGCATGGCAGTCTAAGGAAGGCAGGGGCTGGGCTCGCTGCTAGCCTGTGAATCACTGCCGCCCCTGCTCACTGCACAGATTCTTCCAGGCTCCTCCTCCCGCTGTTGCCTTTTTCCTTCTTTCTTCTATAGCTTAAAACTCAGGAAAGTGTCGGGCTGTTGGTAGTTGCTAGAGCCAGGTGTAGCATGGACAGGTGTCGTACAAATTGTCCTAGCTCTGCTCGTGCTCCGCTGTCCAGACCTTTGGTCCCCCTGCTATCCTGGTCCCAGACTTCCCACATGATTCTGCCTATGCCCTGCAATTCAGATGCGCTTGGTGCTTTACAAAACAAGTACAGATCATGTCCCTGTCCTGCAGATCGTATAACTTTAGGGCCTGATTCTGCAACTTTTTTCCTAGTGAGTAGCATTAACTTATGTGAGCAATCCTACTGCCTCCAACAGGACTGTTATGCTACTTGTTTGGAGTAAGGGATGCAGAATCAGGGCCTGAGTTAAACCAACAACAAGATGAGGAGCTGGGGGGACATAGCGGTGTAGGGAGGACAAGGGCAAGGTCGATAAGTTCCCTGGGAGAATAATGTGCACATCTTGAAGTGAGCTGTAGCTCACGAAAGCTTATGCTCAAATAAATTGGTTAGTCTCTAAGGTGCCACAAGTACTCCTTTTCTTTTTGCGAATACAGAGTAACACGGCTGTTACTCTGAACCTTGAGGTTTCTTTTTTTAAATCTAAGGCTTTGGTTGAAAGGCCTCCTTGAAGCTGCGACTTTTCAGAGGGGACTGTGAGAATGGGAGGGAGGAGGTGTAGTGAGCAGGGTCAGGAGGGAGACATGGGGCAGCACGAACGAAGGTGTAGAGGTGAGTTCAAAGAGGCATCCAAAGAGGTGGGTTGGGTTGAGCAAAGAGAGTGGCATGGGTGTAAAGGAGGTGAGAGCCAGCCTGCAGCACTCCTTGCTCTTCCTGTCCTAGGTCTCTCGTGTACCCTGGTGGGTACGAAGAGGGCTGGCAGTTGGTGACGTGGACAGAAGTCTGCCACAGACTAGCAGGAGACTGCCCAAGGTCGTGGGGTTCTGTGGAGGGAATGTCATCAACCCACTGATGACTTCTCCCTCTAACTTTAGCGCCCTCGTGGGCAAGATGGAGTCTGCTCTGCAGGCAGCTCTGGCCAAGCGACGGCGCACACAGGAATGCAGCAGGAAAAAATCCCTTCCACCCCAGGGGCACCTGTTCCAAACCCCCCAGAGTGAACACACACACCCACAGGAAAAGTACAATGGCTATAACAAAGGGAGATATTTATTTACAGAGGGATGAGAGGAGAAAAACAACAAGGGGAAATGTAGGGGGAGCAGCAGAACAGGGTTGCATCCAAACCAAGGCCCCACAGGCCCAGTGGCAGCACAGTCTGAGAGGGCAGACTCTGAGCAATATGTCTGCACACACAGTTCAGGAGACCTGAGCAAAGTTCCAGTTCAGTGCTGAGTCTTGGGTGCTCCTGGTCGTCTTCGGCTCCACTGAACTTTTCCCAACAAACCCCTCCAGTGCCCTCTTCTGCCGCTCTCTGCAAAGCCACACAGAGCGACTACCTCTCCACTTAACTAGCTACAGCCTCCCTCCTTATTCCCAATGTAGAGTCACAAGCCCCAGTACTCAAAACCCCATGCAGCTCTGGGCAGCAGTGATGCTGGGTCCAGCTCCAGCCTGTCCTTCTCGGGCGATTCCTCCCTGGCACAGTGCTCCTCCTGGCTCCTGTCCTGGGGTGTCCCCGTTCGGCCACCCTGTCCTTCCCAGGCTTCAGGCAGGTTCTCTGCTGCTTCACTTTTTGAGGGCCTGCGGGCTGCAGCCTTTCTCTCCCTCTCCCTCCTCCAGAGCCCCACCTGAAGTTTCCCTCCTTTCTCTCACTGCTCCTCCTCCCTGCTTAGGAAAAAGATTTAAAGGAGCCATGCTCGCTAAACCCCAAGGGGTTACACCCCTATCACAGGCCCCCTCACAGCACCCCCCATCAGTGTGTTCTGGAAGCAAAGCTCAAGGAGCTTGCAACGCAACCCCCCCTCCCTCTCTGCTGCCGCTCCAAATGTAGGCTATAATGGAATCTAATATTTCTAAGGATGTATCTTTCATCCCGAGATATGGTCTTAAAAGTAGCTCGGGGGAGCTGAGGAAGTCAGAGGGAGCTGCTATGCGTATGCAGATGCTGTTTCCATCAGCACAGATCATGTATATAATTTTCCTTTCCAGTGAATCTCTCTTGTTCTCTATGTGCTTGTAACAGAACTTGCCCCCTCCTCCCCTCGTCTCCCATGGTTTGCTCTGTGTCCTTCCTCCAGGGCTGGCTTCTGTAGAAATCACTGCTCCAGGCAATGCTCCACACCAGCAGGGCTTCCTCCTAGCACCTCGCATGAAAGAGCCCAGACTGCTCATGTCAAACACCTGCCTCTTCCTTTCTCTCACTTTCGGGGAGCACCTTTGGCCACCTTCACCCTGCATCTTCCTTCCCTCCCTCCCACTCTCTACTTGTTTCCCCGATCAGGCTTACCTCCCCCGCTATGGATTCTTGTTTTATTTTCTGCCTTCCCCTCTCTGCACAGAGCGCTTAAGAGCTCTCGGTGCCATAAGCTGGAGATCAGAGAAGCAAATGGATTTGTGCTCCAGGCCATGCACCTGCCAGTATAATGGCAAGATGCACTCCATGCCTGGGGATAAGAGCAAGTGAAGGTGAATGAGGAAGGATGCCACCCATCGGACTCGATGGAAAGACTCCTGTTGCTTCGCTAGGCTTGGACCAGGCCCTGGGACAGAAGGAAGACGGCCATGGGGACTTGAGCTGCCCACTTCTAAACTGGCTGAATGTCCCACCAGGAAACTGTCTCCTGATGTTTCGATCCACAGGTTCTCGGACTGGGCTCTGTGAAGCTGATTGTGTCCTAGCTGGGATTTCAGGAGTGATGCTTTCTACTCACTATAGCCTTCTCCACATGGCCTGGTGATTCTCCTGTGGTTTCCAGAAACTTCCTTTACTCACTAACCTCAAACACCTCCCTGCACTGCCGCCTGGTGCTCCTGTATCAGGTGTTTCTTTTGTGAATTTGCTCAGGGTTGAATTTACACAATGACCCCAAAATTGGAAGGAAAGCAGCCCAGCTGTGCCGTCACCTAGCGGGGGTAGCAGGCCATGAGTGGAGATTCTGGCCTCAGACCCAAGGCTCAGTGTCCACCACTCAATGCTGCTCACTCCACCTCTCTTTCTGCAAGGCTTTATGTTTATTAGGGTGATCCTCATTGTCTGCAGACCTCACTGCTCTTTCTCTAGGTGCGGGACCTACAGCCATGACACACCCCAGCCCATTGTGACCCCCTTAGAGGTTCCAGGGAAGACCGTGGACATGGATTGTTTCATGACTATGAGCTCCTTGGGACAGGGATCTTTTTGTTCTGTTTGTACAGCACCTGGCACAGTGGGGCCCTGGTCTATGGCTCAGGCTCCTAGGAGCTACAGTAATACAAATAATAAATCATCATCATAATGCTCAGAGACTCTTAGGAGGCAAGGAGGGAGGGAGTGTGACTGGAAACTCTGCTAGTCTGCTTCCTGGTGATTGCCCCCAATGAACCCAGTCCTTCGGGGTAGGGTTTTTTTTTGCCTAACTTGAGGTCTTTGCTGAGTTTGTCTCCACTCATGTCCACCACTTGGAGGAGGCAGGAGAAATTGCTGGTGAATTAGTCATGGGTAACATGGCGGTTGAGCTGGTTGGGGCTCTGTGCCTGCGTTCGGGTCTGTACTGTGGCTCCAACATAAATAGTTTCCAGCCTGGTTTGGTTGGTTGCAGAACAGGTGCAATAGGGGGAGTTGCTGTCTGCCCCAATGCTTAAAGTTTAAGGGAGGGTGTGAGGGAGATTTCCTCCAGTTATCAGGAGTGATGAAAGCTTTTTAGTTGATAAGTGACGAGGAATTAAAAATGCCTGAGGGTGGGAAGCAGGAGAGAGACTGCACAGATGGCAGCATGCTGCCGAGCAACCTGCCACTGCATCGGGAACAGACAGTCATGACAAATGGACACTTCAGGAGAAAACCCCGAACATGTAGTACAGCCTGATGCTGGGCAGAATGCGCTTCTCTCAAACGTACAGCAGAGAGCGCGGGCTCTTCCATGTGCTTTGTCAACACCAGGAATCCAACTGGGCCAGTTTGCCGTGATTCATTGAACCAGTACGTTTTACTGCTAGAAGTGTCTCCTCTCTAGAATCTCAGCTTTCATTATCTTCTCTCTAGCACTTGCTTCCTGTTCTGAAGGTGGTTCTTCATAACAACAAGTGCGAACTAGTGCAGTGGTGTCTGAGTCTGCAGACTGCCTGAAAAGTGAGCTCTGGGAGAGGTTTCAGCTTACCCTTTGAAATGAATATGGGATTATTAGTTCTAAAACCTAATCGTGATCATTTACATTTCAAGGCAGCTAACTGTTTCACTGCTGATCACAGCGTGCAAGGAGAGAGAGGGACAATCAGATATCAGCTTAATTTGCAGAAAGGAAGATTAAGGTTAGATATTAAAAAAATCTTTCTATCTATAAAGATGGTTAAACACTGGAACAGGCTTTCTAGGGAGGTTGTG
The DNA here is from genome assembly GCF_965140295.1 of Lepidochelys olivacea. NCBI lineage: Eukaryota > Metazoa > Chordata > Testudines > Cheloniidae > Lepidochelys > Lepidochelys olivacea. The sequence continues at coordinate 22,531,838 of NC_140417.1, read as the reverse complement.
GAATCCTCATCATTGGAGGTTTTTAAGAATAGGTTAGACAATCATCAGTCAGAAATGGTCTAGTGATACATAATCCTGCCTCAGAGTACAGGGGTGGACTAGATGACCTCCGGAGGTCCCTTCCAACCCTAAATGTCTATGATCACAGAGATACGCCTGGTATGACAATGTAGATGATAACATGGTTTGTACCATCTGGGTCTCATTACGGTATCATGAATGGGAGAAGCTTAGGCTGCAAGTGGAGTTTAGGAGAGTAGAATTACTAATTTATTGTCCCAGTCTGACTCCTGGACTTGCCAAGGAAATATTGCTGAATAGAGGGGAATTGGAATTGGAATTGACTAGGGTAGGCAAGGCTAACACATGCCAGAACTGTGTTTTAACTGCTTGAGTTTAGGTTCCCTAGTGCTTGTGTTCTAGCTGCCATATGTTTTATCTAGAGTTTGGCCAGCCAGTCTCTGTTAATGCCACTGTACACTAGGGGTTAAGTAATAGTGACCGTAATATAATTAAGTTTGATATCTTCGTGGTGGAGGGGAATCCTAGCAAGAGGTAACAATGTCCTGCAGAACTCCAGGAACCGGCACTTTAAAAATGGCTCTCTCAGGTTAGAAGGAGCCTAAAGGTATAAATTAGGAAATGTTAATCCCTGGAGGCTGCTGAAGAATAGTTTATTAGAGTCACCAGAAATAAGTCTATTCCCTGGCAGATGAAGAGGAAGCCAACAGGCCAGTGAGAACCCAGTGTGGGTAAATGGTCAGGTACATGAGTTCACTCCAGCCTACAGTATAACTGGGGATGCTGGAGACCTGAGTTCCCTGTAAACTGCGTGGCACCCTGTTTGGGGCTGCGCAGGTGCTCAGGGAACCCGCCCGGGGACCTGCCACGGCTGGGGAAGGAGCACCCTTCTCCCAGCCCCAACCTAGCCTGGCTCCCAACCTGCCACGGCCGGGGCGGCCCCCCAGCCCCAGCTATGCCGCTGCCTGGACCTTCCGAGGCTGGGGCGCCCCTACCCTGCCCCTACTGGCGGCCCAGCCCTCCCAGCTCAAACCCAGCTGGGGGGGCCCAGCCCGAACCCCGCTGTGGCCCAGACCTGTTGCAGCCGGGGTGCCCCACCCTGAACTCAGCCCCGCCCCGGACCTGTGGGGGTGGGGGGAGGGGTGCCTATCCTGCAGCCCCAGAGTTGCCTTGGCAGAGAGAGGTGCCTTCCCCCCCCCCCCCCAGGTGCTGCTGTGGGGGGGGAGAGCTGGGGGGAGTCCTCTCTCCCCACTGTGCTCCGGAGAACCCTCCTGCACCCCAAACCCTTCACCCCCGGCCCCACCCTAGAGCCTGCAACCCCAGCCAGAGCACTCCCTCCCACCCAACCCTCTGCCCTAGCGCTAGTCCTGATCCCCTTATACCCGGTTCCACCCCAGAGCCTGCACCCCCAGCCAGAGCCCTCATACCCCTGCACCCCAACTCTCCCCCAGCCCTGAGACCCTCATCCCTGGCCCCACCCTAGCCGGATCCCTGATATCCCTGCACCCCAACCCTCTGCCCCAGCCCTGAGCCCCCTCCCACACTCTGAAGCCCTTGGCCCCACCCCCACCACATAAATTTTGTTATGTGCACTGATATGAAGGTGAGGTGTCACACATCACCCCCATATTGGTGCACATAACAAAATTCATTCCGCACATAGGTGGGAAAAATTAGAGGGAACCCAGAGACTCAGCCCAGGGGAGGCTGGGAGAAGGGAGTGGAAGATGATTAGGTACACTCATTACTCACCCCCGACCTCCCCCCCCCCCACACGGCTGGAGTGCTCTGTCTCGGAGAGGAGCTCATGGCCTCAGTGCCTTGGAGGATCAAGCCCCCAGTGTGGGGCTGTCCCTCCCAATTCAGGACTGATGGCAACTTTAGAAGAGGTCTGGAGGCATTAGGCTATGACCTTAGAGAGAGAAAGAAAAGACTGCTTAGCCTTGAAGTTAACATGGGAAAAGGCTAGGTATAAGTCTGTATGTGGGACACAGATCCCTAGGTGGAGGAGTCCTCTTTGGTCCAATCAGCTCCTTGAGCAGGGCGTACCCCATATTCCCCAGTGTTTTTGCAGCCTCATTTTAAATGTCCAGAGTTATGGAGGCTTGAGAGACTATGAAACAGCCTGAAAAATCTCATGGCTAGGAGGTGTTTCTTCATATTCAGCTTGTATTTGCCGGAGCTCCATTTCATCCTCTTATTTCTAGTTATACCACTGGGCCACCCAAACAGTCTACTCTGCCCTCAGTGATGACCCCGTCAGGCGCTTGTACCCATGAACCCCCTTTGACCAACCTCTCCATGGATCCTGCTTTATTGCTTGGATTAATTGCCAATCCCCACCACCCCGACAGCAGATTTGTCTGCCTCCCAGTCCTTGCTTGAGGGACGTTAGGCGCAATCCTTTTGCTTTGTTGTTTGTTTTTTTTCCACACCACCCCATCAAAGCTACTGGAGATAGGAGGCTACAGCTGTGCTTTTAAGTTGAATATCTGCAGCTGAAATAAAATTGCATATATTTGCATAAGGAGCATCTCAATTAACATATTTGTGGGTAAAGCAACAAGGGCTGTTCATTTGGAAGTGAAAACGTGAGCGAAACATGGAAATGACTTCAGCCCCTTTGCAAGCAGCTTAATTAAATATTTCCTTAGCGTGTGCACATGGATTTAAAAAGCTACTGCTGTATATGTAATGGGGTGTGAAACTCGAGAGCAAGGAGCTCTGTCCCTGCAAAGCCCCAGGTGTGTGGATTTGAACAGAAGCTGCCTGCACCTAGATCTGTCTGACCTGGTATCTATGTCACACTCACCATCCTTGTGTTATCCCAGCTCCTCTGAAGTGACAGCTCGGTGGGGGTGGGGGAGAAGGAATTCAGCGTGATTCCTGAGTTGGTTGGAGCCTCCTGTTTGGGAGGCGTTCTGTTTCCTTACATTGCAGATCTAGGCTCTCCCCCTCCCGTTCAACTCCTTCACCGCTCTCCCTGCGAAAGCCCCACAGGGGGGCGCTGTCATGGAAGCCTGACTTGTTCAGAGCTGGGGTTCAAGGATAGCCTTTCCACTCCAGGCAGTGCACCGGTCTCACTCCTGCCAAGGGCCCTGTGTACCTGAGGGTGTCTTTGTGTTTCCATGTAATTGCTGGGGGCTCAGCTCTGCTCTAGTGGGGACAATGGCAGCAGGACAAGCCCTTGGTTGGGGTAATCTATGCTGTGCTGCTGTTCTTTCCTCCCTCTCGGTCCCCCACCCCCGCGCTGCTGCCCATCTCCCAGTCAGCAGGCTGGGTTTGGTTCCATGGGACGCTCTTGCTTCTTGTGAGCCTGGCTTGAGAGTGAGAGTCCTGGATTAATTTAGGGCCTTGTGGGGTTGTGACAGCGCCATGTCCTGATGGAGCCCGTTGTGGTGTCAGGACTCAAATGGTGCAGACCTGAATTGTACCCTTCCCAGTGGAGACACGCCCCATGCCAGTAAAGCACGGAGCTCTTTGGTGATTTGACCCTTGAAGCAGAGATCGTGTCAGAGACTGTTGGTTGGTGTCACTTAGAGACTCCCTGTTCATTTACTTACTCTGCGCTAAACAGCTATTTAACAACCACATTAATACCTGGGTGATGGCTTAGAGCTGGGATTCTGCCTGTGTTGAGCCCTCTTGTGATGTGAGATCGCCATCTTTACTAGAAATACTCTGTGTCGGCTGATCCTGGACCTGAACCAGGCTGTTAAAGCACTTCTGAAATGTGTCTTACAACAGGATGGTGGCCTTGTCTAGACAGGAGAAATGGTGTTTCTGAAGAACATATTAGCTGGCACATTTTAAACAAAGTGCTGTTTAAAAGCGTATTAACACCAAGTATAGACAGGGTTTAACACCTTGGCAAACATGCTAGCTGGGTGTGATCAGCCCTAGGCCACGTGAATATGTAGCAAGGCCAAAATACCATCAGGTTAGTAGGATTCTTCCCAGGTGAACAATCCGGGGGTGGTTTATAATAGAGCCCAGGAAGTGTCAGCAGGCAGCCCGTCCAGACCACGAGAACCTGGAGCAGGATCGACAGCTAACACAAATCCAGCAGCACTTGTTGTCCCCCGCAGGGGGCTTCAGCATGAGCTCATTGCCCCTTCCCACCATCCTCTCTGTGTGGATCAGGCTGGTATTTCACACTGAATCCCTATGCCCAGCCGTGGGGCCAAGGACACAGTGCAGACTATTGCATCAGCCCCAATGCTATGGTGGGTGGGTGAGAGGGGCCCCGTGCCTTTCCAGTGCTGCAGGCTTGGCTCGCTGCTCAGTTTCTCCGGGAATCGGCTGACATGCTGAGGCAACTCCAGGTCTCCTTTTCTCGTCCAGCTCTAATTACGGTGCTTTGGAAGGGCTGCAGTTGTGCTCTTTGTGCTCAATAAAAGCTTCCTGCCTGCCATGTCTGTATCCTACCAAAGCAGGCGTCTCTGACACAGGGACTTCAAAGTAGAGGAGCATGGCTCGTGGGATCAAACAATTGTGAGCATGGGCCCTGGGGAGAGGCAGAGGAGAGAGAGGAAGGGGGGCTGAGAGAGACCCACACAGCTAGAGAGAAGGGGGAAACAAACACACACACACACACACACAAACACACACACACACAATCAGCCAGAAGGAGACAGAAAACCGTGGGAGGGATTGAGACACACACACAACCAGAGAAGGGGGTAGGAAACACAGGCATAGCCCAGCGAGTGACTGAGGATGTGGGAGGGGGCCAACAGAGGGGGTCACACACATTGCATTGTAAGCAAGTGAAAGGCACTACAGTCATGAAATGTTAATCTGACCCAACCTTTGGCCAATTATAATTTTCCTCTGAATGAATGTGCATTAATGCAGTAGGCTTTTTCTCCCTGCAATGGAGGGGCCTTGTTCTGACTCCATTTGCTAAAATTGCCTTTCATAAAACCAGAAATAAAGCTCACAAAGTGTGCAATTCAGCCCCCTCATGAGCAGGCGGGAAAGGAAGGACCCAGCGCTGCCAAGTTAGAGAGAGGGGTCACAGCCTGCAACCGCAGGTCCCCTGCCTTTGACCACGTGGCATGTGTCATCACAGCATGTGTTATGACAGGGGGCAGAGGAGGAGCAAGAGATGCTGTAAACTTGTATACAGGCTCGGGAGTGGATGATTTGGCATGGTGGGGGGGCTCCCCTGTTAGAAGCCAGACTGACCTCAGGGTCCCAGGGTGGTGCTTTGATGTCGGGAGTGGAGGGGTGACTCTGGTGGGGCCTGTCACCCCTCTGACTGCACTCTGTCCCAGTGCCCGAGGGTGGTGCCAGGGGTGCTGCGCTGCAGGCAGTGGGTGGGTGACATGGTAAAGGACGCTCTCCCCTCTGCCTGTGTGCTGCCCCCACGGTGGTGCTAGGTGGCTCTGTGCTGTACCAGATACAACCTTGTGGATAAGATGTGAAATAAAGACCCTGACCTTGCATGGTGATTAAAAATCCCATGGCACTTTAAGCAAGAGTCAGGATGTTAACCCTTATATGCTGGCCAAATTTGACTCTGGGTAATTCCATTCTGCCTCCCTAAATCCCCCCTGCAGGTTCAGTTGGAGCGTGAGTTTGTGCTTTCACCTCTTGTCCTAAATTATTGTATGGCCTAACGTTGCTATGGACTATTAATACAGCCATTGGCTTCCGCCCTAGAAGTGGCTGCATTTCTGTGGGTGGAGGAATGGTCCCTGTTGCGACTGTACGGCACTTTGGGACCATAAGAGATGGTGACTGCCTCACAGCGTTTTGATGCTATCTCACCGGCTCTCTCTCTACAGCTGCCTGTCCTGTGTGAATGGCTCCTTCCCATGCCACTGGTGTAAATATCGGCACATCTGCACCCACAACGCTGCTGACTGCTCCTTCCAGGAGGGGCGTGTCAACATGTCTGAGGTAAGGAGCCATAAAACTGCTGCCCCCGAGTCTCCAGCCACCTCCCATCTGCTCTGCTGTGGATTATGACAAGGACTGTTTGCTGGCTTGCAAGGGAGAGATCTATAGAGCTGCAGTAGGGGAAAGGTACTTTCTAAAACTGTCCCTTCTCTGTCCCCTGAAACCTTCCTAAATCTGTGACGGCCTCAGGCCTGCAGCCCCCCAGCCAGGGCTTGCTCTTGATTTCTGTTGGCTGGGCAGTGATGGATGCAGTTGTGGGGATTTTCTTGGGCTGTTTCCCTGCCTGGTTAGCCGTCACTGGCATCATCAGCATGTCCTGATGCTCAGTCACTGTGTGAGACATTAAGAGTGAGGCCTGGGGGGCAGTATGTCCATTACAAACCAGGTGGTTCCTCTCCTCCTCCCCCGCCTTATCTTATCAAGGCAGCTTCAAACCCACTGCCACTGAGACTGTTAACACCTTCTGTGCTGCAGTCATAGGGGGCTCCCCAGTCATTTAATTGCAGTTACTTAGTGGAGTTAGAGACTTGTAGAAATTAGGCCAGACTTTCAACTGGCCTCTAACATTTGCAACCCCAGGGTGTGCAGGCGCAAATGAGCGTCACCCTGAGTATGTCTCACTACACCCATGAACAGCCCTGGCCGGTGGAGTAGGAAATTGGCTCGTGAGACCGTCTCAGTCCATTCCTTCAGGAGCCAGTGCCGGGCTGGTCCTGACAGCATATGCTTTGTTCAGGCTAGCTCCGGATGGCTCAAGCAAAGGATCTGCCTTTTGAAGTAACTGGTGGTTTTGGGGTGGCCAGCTTGAAACACCGTTACAGGGGCCCGATTTTCAGAATGAGAGCATCTGCCCTCTGCAAACGTGTTTGAAGTTGAGCACCCAGCATCACAAGGCACTTCTGGACAGTTAGGCCAGAGCTCCCGCCATTGCCTGTGGGGAGTGTTCCATGCCCTGCCAGGGGGGAGAGCAGTCACGTAGCTGGGGGGGCGGGGCGCGGCTGCTCCCCCACTGAGCAGAAGTGGCGCCTTTTAAATTATTTGGCACCTTTTACATCTTTACTCACCTGGCAGCAGTCCAGGTCTTCGGCGGCGGGTCAGGGGGAGCGGGGATAAAAAACGGCGCCACCCCCTGGTTCTCACCCGGCGGCGCTCCGGGTCTTCAGCAGCCCTTCGGCGTCGGCTCCTTCACTTGCTCTGGTCTTTGGTGGCATTGCAGTGGCAGGGCGGGGGGCCTTCAGTGGTGGTGTGGTGCCAGGGCTTGTGAAGCTGCAAAATGAAAGGTGCGACCATTAACTTACATGGAGTCAGGATTTCACCCATGCTGTGCTGTAGGCCTTCTGAATGGGACTCAGAGTTAATGCAGCCCATTCTATCTCTGGACGGTGGCCAGAGGCCCAGCAATGCCGGCATGTGGCTTCCTGCAGCGGCCCAATGCCTGTTTCCGCCCCCAAGTCTGCGTGGGCATTTGCACAATGTCACTAGAGCTGGGTTCAATGGGAATTTCCTTCCTGACCCGCTGTGGTGTTGCATTAATGCCCTGAAGCCAGCAGTTGAATCCCCCTTCCGATTTAGACATGCGTGCCTGCTGGCCTTGTTGTCCCGTGTTGCTAGCTGCTCGGCCTGCTGCAGAGAGCCAGTGAGTAATGAGGGTTTCTCTCTCCCCGGGGGTGTCTGTGTTTTCTGTCACCTGCCTCTAAATTGGAAGAAAAGGGCTCCCTTAAAAAGCCATGTGTTAGGAGCGCTCTGTTAAAAACTGCCACTTGCCTAGAACCGTTTCCCTTCGGCCCTTCCATCGCTTCCCCTTTGCAGCTTGATTTTGTCAGAGGCGGCACTAACCCTTCCCATGCTGGAAGCTTTAGACTGAGTCGCCAAAGGCAAGGAAACGTCTGCGTGGTTAGAGCAGTGACCCTTTGTGATGTGTGCGCTTCCGGGGCTCTGCGAGCCCTAACTGGTGCTTTGGGATGTTCCGGTGAAAAGTGCTCCGGACGCCCAGAGGCTGGTGACTGATTTGCTGTGATTGAACTGCACCTGTTCACCTTATCCAGCGTCTAGCACTTATGCACCTGAATACTGCGGGGGAGGGATGCCCTGCCCTCTGCTGCAGAGAAGAGGCAGCGCCTAGCTGTGATGAATTTCTGGGCTCAGCCAGAGTCTCTCAGGCTACATTGGCACGACGAGCTGGAGGAGACATTCTCATGCTAGCTCTCACCTGAGCTAGTGCACTAAAAATAGTGTAGCCGTGGTGCTGCGGGCAGCCGTGGGTGGTGGCACAGGCTAGCAGCCTGCATACGTACCCGCGGGGTTCAGGAAGGTTGGTACTCGGGGAAGCTAGCACGGTAATGCCACTGCCCAGGCTGCTAGCACAAGTATGTCTGCGTGAACTGGGAATCATACCCCCCAGCTCGTAGTGTAGATGTAGCCGAAGTCCTGGCTTGCTGATACACTACAAGAAACAAGTACTTGTAAATACCTGAGAGAGGTGGTTTCAAGGTTGCTTTTAAAATGAGAGTGTTCCTGTTGGACTCAAACTGTCATAAACTCCTCCCCCCCCGGTATCAAATGGTGCTGATCAGCTTAAAAGCACCACCGCACTGCATTCTGGTGATTGCCTTGGCTGTCTGCCCCCAGAGATCGACCTGCCGCTTGCGGTTCTGTCTGATGGACACACAGCCCTCAACGTTAGGCACAGAAGTTAGCTCGCCATTCTGCGGTTTAGAGCCATCCTGTTCTGAAGGCAGGCCAAAGAAAGCACTTGCTTTTGGAGAGGCCTCTCTGGATTGGAGAAGGAATTAGCAGCACTGGGAAGTCAGGCCTCCCATTTGCCTTCCCGGAGTAATTAGCGGAGAGTGCTGGAAATAATGAGGCTTTCTGAGCACAATCCTCATCCTTGTTTTAGACATGGTGTGTGTTGTCCCCCTTCCATCTGGACACCTGTTAGGTGCTTTCCCCTTTCTCTGCTGGGGTATGGTACCAAGAAAGGAGCAATGGGCCTCCTTCAGGGGGATGGTTCAGATGTGTTTCTTACTAAAAAAAAAACACTTGGCAAAGTGACCTCGGGCACTTTTCTCCTGCCTGCCCATTAGTGGGGAGGCTGAGATCTGGCAGAACTCATGTCACATCAGGGATCCCAAGCTAGGACTGGGCCCAGGGAGCAAGAGAGAGTAAAGCTTGTACTCTCCCATGTATAAAAAACAGCTAAGATTTCCCTCTTGTTTTCCTCTCTCTGGGTTTATGAAATTCCAGCTGGCTCAGATACATTCACCTCCCCAGCAGAGGGCATCTTCCTGTAGAACCTAGTCAGCCCTCCAACTTGGGATAAGGCCTGGATTCACCAGAACATTGACTCCCACCTCATTTCACAGACTCTTTCCCACAGCCACCCGTCCTCCACAGTTCTGGGGTCTTCCCTCCTGCCCTCCTCCCACCAGAGATGCTTGCTTCCTGTCCGTAGCCATCCCTCACATATACCCCTTGGTTGGCCTTCACCCCCACATCAGCTATGGGACCGGCCAATAGTCCGGCTAGTTGACTCCCCTGCCCCTGTCCAGTTCTGCTCCCATGCTTAGGGTGAGCAGAATCTTCCTCTCAGAGAGCCTCCTCCCCATAACCATTGGGAGCCTTTCCTCTTCATCTCTTGCGGCTGGTGTCTCCTGAGTCCCCAGCACGGAGGGTATAGTCTGGCGCGCCTCTGGGGTAGCTGTGAGTTGGTTGGATGGATCCAACCATGCGTCTCAGTGCAGCCTAGGTGCCCTCATTGGTATTTTTCACTTCCCTCTCGCTGCGTCGTTTCCACCGTGACTCCTGCCGCTGCAGCCGCTCCGGGCTGATGAGCGTCTGCTCGGCATTGAATAGGTCAAGCTCCCAGCGACGAACAATTCATTTTTCTTTTCCCCCTCTTTTGTCATTTCTGGGAGCCTGGGCCCTCCAGGAAGGAAGCAGAGAGCTGAGCAATTACTCATCCGGAGCCCAGCCATCAGCAGCACAATTACTCTTGTGCCGTGGCCGCTTACGTGTGAGGGAGCGACTTTATTTATGATAGGCCAGATCCTACATGCCTTACTCGTGCACGTGGCTCATGGAAGTCAGTGGGCCTCCTCCTGCTGCTCCCACAGAAGTCAATGAGGCTGCTTCCATGAGCAAGGCAAGAGGACCTGGTCTTGTATGGCTCCTAATATCTCGGATACATGGTCTGGAATCAGCGAGGCCCAATAAACATGGAGCCCAATGATGCTGTTTTCCAGAGCAGCTGCGCTTCAGGGTTCACATTTTCAGCCAACTCCAAAATCGCACCTGCAAACTGTACTGTCAGCGCTGGGCATTCACAGCCCGTTAGCTACGTAACTCCATGTTCTGCTTGCGCACACTAGCTGTGTTTGCATGTGCAAGCCTCGGCAGGCAGAAGTTTGGAGTTACCTTTGGAGAGATGATCCTAAAAGCATCTGGGAATATGCTCAGGCTCTTGTTTTGTGAGACATGGGCCCTTCCCAGAGGCCCAAGCTTGAGAACTGGCACCATGTGTAACTTCCAGCATGGGTGAGAGCTGGCCCTGGCCAAACATTTGTGGCTAGACTCAGGCAGGACCTGAGCCTTGGAACAGCTCAGTTGAGGCCACTTTCACTTGGGGTAGCCTCAGCAGATCCTGGCAGGGGTAGCGAAGTACTGGTAGACCGTCTGCCAGGATGTGCCTCCTGGCTGGGACCGGTGAGTCCTGCCGCTCTCCCTACAAAGCCTGTTCTTGTGAGGTTTTCAAATGAGAGCGGTTCAGACAAAGATCCTGCTGAGCCCCGCGAGTGTGTAGAGGTTGCTGCTGTCCTCCTTGGTGCTGGGCCATCGCCTGCGGGTCAAATTAAGAACAGAGACTCAACCTGACCCCTGAATTTCTAATCCTTTGTGGGTGTGCGTCTAACCCTCAGAGTTATTTTAAGCAGGGCTTGGTCTGGCTGAATTTCAGCTTGTCTGAGTGTGGCCAGTGAGGTAATGGAAATCTCCTGCCCCTTTTTCTTGCTGGTTTTCCTCTTGTACCTGCGGTGCTGTCATTGCCCAGTAAGCTCCCCTTGTAATCGGGCGCACTGCAAGGTGCCTGCTGCATGAGGCAGCCCAATGGGTGCATTCTACCCGGGCCAGTCTGGCACGCTCAACAGGGGAGCAGTGCATTCCCCTGGAGGCTCCTGGGCACTGGCAGTACAGAAGATGTGGTCTACATGGGGCATGTATGGAAATCTGGGCAGCACAGCAGGTGCTAGCTGGTTCATGAGGAGCAGGCCAGGAGGGATTGCGGGTTGGTAGGAGCCATCACTCATTGCATGTGTCCTTGTGTTTGTTCAGGGTGTGTCTGGGAACAGCCAGCACCCTGCTGCTTTCCTGCTGCCAGTGAGAATTAAGCCCCTGCCCTGAGGCCATTGGTGGGTTTCGAATTCCTGGGCTTTGGTTTCCTGAGGTTTAACTCCACATTGCTCTTTGACCCCCGGGCTTTCCCTAGGACTGTGGTGGGAGGGAAGGCCGTGATAATGGGCAAAGAGCAGGAGCTCCCATTTCCTGTCCCATTCCTAGCGGTGACTGGGGAATGCGATCGGCCATTCAGACTGAATTATCTTTTAGTAAAAGGCTGTTCTGCGGAGACAGGGTCCTGTGTGTCTGCTGGAGGGGAGTTTGACTTGGAATTGGGGAGGACCGTGAAAGGCTTGTGTTCTGAAGGCTGCAACGATCTGTGGTGAGCTCCTGGGCTGAATGCAGTCAGCTCTACCCCCATGCCTGGGAGCAGGTGCTGCTCTGAGCTGTGGAGACCCGATCGGGCTTTGGGGCATCCCTGAAGCATTGGAAAGACTCACAGCTCCTCTGCCTTCCCTCAGAAAGGATCAAAGCCCCCGGGAGGAGGATGGCCTCCCTTGGGAGCCTGGAAGGGCCTCCTTCGGCCAGCTTGGGTGGAAGGTGTAGTCGGGAGTGACTCTCCAGGGCTACGAACCTGCAGAGCAAGAGGCTGGGGCTGGCAATGGGTTCAGGGTCTTCACTTCTCCTCCAGACCTTATGGCAGCATGCAGAGCCCTAACCACTGGATCCCCGGCCTGGCCTCTGCAGCACTGGCAGCCCTGAGGAGTAAGAGACCAGGAATGGAACCGGGCCCTTCTGTAGGATGGTGCACCCGTCCCCCAGGTACCGACTGCACCAGCCACCCACACCTGCAGGACAAGTCACCCCCTTCCCCCATTTGTCCAAACCATCTTACCCTCTGCCGTGTGATGCTCCAGTTAACCCAAGACCACGTCTCCTCAGGCCACTGACATGTGCTGTCCAGCTGAACCCCATCAGCTGTCAAAACTCTCCTGCACCTCCACCTCCAAACCTCCCAACTCAACCCCTTTCCCAGCCTCCCAGGACTACCCCTTCTCTCTTGGGAATCCAGATCAAGCCAGACTCCTTCACGCACTAATGCACCCACAATTCAGGGGAAAGGGGGTTAGGGGACAGCCCAGGTCCCAGCTCAGAGCCAGCTAGGCCCGGAGTTGCTTTAACGCAGGCCGGCAGACAGGGATCACAGCAGAAGGAAGGGCTAATTATATTGAAAGCAGGGACCAGCCGGCGGGGCGGGGAGGGGGAGGTTTATTCACCCTAGTGGCTGTTCCAATCCTTCTAAAGGAAGATGAGGGCCCTCCACCAGTTTTGGGAGGGCAGATGGTGGGTCCTTACTGAGGGGGAATGTGAGCTGAGTTGGTACCAACTCCCAGAGGAATTTGGGGTGGGTTGGGCGGGGGCTTCAACAAAGTCCTCCAGTGCATTTCCCCCAATGAGAGCAGTGGCTGTCAGATTCCCAGCTGCCCCAGTGTGCTGGGAGCTGAGGACCTGGCATGGGTGAATCTGGTTCCTTATGGTGTACTGTCACGCTCGCATGGGTAGGCGGGCATGACCTGTTACAGGCACTTCCTGGGGATGCAAGGTAGAATCGTGCATATACCACAGCCATTCCCCTGCCAGTGAGAACTGGACTCACCTGGCGAAGGAATCAGAGGGGAGAGAAGGCAGTCCATAGAGGCAAAGAGAAGTAGGGAGGTGGGGGGAGATGAAGGGAGGTGGGGACACATAGCCAGAGATGGAGGGGTGGGGGAAGCAAAGAGAGAGCGAGACACCCAAAGGTGGAGGGAAGGGAGACAGAAAGTGATAGAGGTGGGCGGGGAGAGAGACAGATGGAGGGTGAGGAGAGAATGTCAGAGCTGAGGGACGGGGAGAAGCAGCCAGATGGAAGGGAAGAAAGAGGGTCAGAATGGCCCAGAGATGGCGAGATACAGATGGAGAGGAGCGAGGCCCAGCGTAGGAGGCAGGGCGGGGGTGCAGCCAGGCAGCTGGAACAGGTTCTGCCTCGTTGCCAGTTGCTGCACCCCCTGGCTCCCGGGCACTGCCCCTAGACTTTGGGAGGTTCCAGCCAGGGTTGTCATTTACTCTCATCTCAGCGGCCGGGACCCATCTGGACCGTATGGTGGAATGTCGGTGCAGTGCCCCAACTCCATGACTGGAGCTGTTTGGAAAACAGGCGTAGGAGGGTGGGGAAGTTCTGTGGAAAATTATGAATTTTCATTGAAAAAGTGAAAATTTAACATTTTAGGATATGGGTTTTTTTAATTAAAGGTCTCCAGTTTTTGAGGGACGCAGACACGGCCACTGAGTATTTCAGTTAGTAGAAAACCCTTGGAGAAAAATGGAAAGCTTTTGACCAACCCAACTCTCCACCCGCCCTGCTCCTAGGTGGTGGAGTCTGGAAGGGGGAGCTGGAGGGGAATGGGGAATAGGCCCCTGATCTGGGTGGAGAGCTTTTTGGGCTGTGTGGAGCCTTCCTGCCCAGCATGGCAGGAGTTAATTGACTGCACAGGAAGTTTCATCAGTCCTTTGAATTGATGCTTGAAAGTTGCTGAGGAAGGAGTTGTTAAAATCCCCTGGCCACCACACAAGGGGAGGGCTGGGTAGTCACAGCCAGTCCCCCCGAGGAAACCTCATCACGCGCTTTGGCATGGAGTGACAGGGCCTGCGGTTCACTGGAAAGGGCTCCCAGCACCAGGTGTTTCCTGTTTTGGAGCAGGGTGAGATTTTTGCTGGATGAGACAAATCTCCCGGCAGATGCAGAACATGTGACGTAGCTGGTGGATTTGGCTCCTTCAGTAAAATGGGAGTGTGTGTGAGAGAGAGCATTAACTCTGTGTGTGTGTGAGAGAGAAAGAGCGAACATTGACTCTGTGTGTGTGTGTGTGTGTGTGTGTGTGTGTGAGAGAGAGAGAGAAAGAGCGAGAGAGCAAACGTGTGTGTGAGAGAGAGCATTAACTGTGTGTGTGTGTAAGAGAGATAGCGAGCATTAACTGTGTGTTCCTGTGAGAGAGCGTGAGCATTATCACTGTGTGCGTGCACTGTGGGGCCCATTCTCTGTTGCACCCAGGCATGCCCGAGCAAGGTGGGGTAACAGAATCGCTGGCAGGGTAGGGAGCTACAGCAATCAGCTCACACAATTACTCAGCAGAGGCTTCAGGGAGCACAAGCCTGTTGTTAAAGGGTCAGTCAGAGAATTGCTGGTGGAGGTGGGAGAGGGTCTTCAGGAGGGCGCTAGGTCCAAGGGCAGTGGGCTTGTCGGCCAGCTCAGGGAGAGCATTCCATGCCTAGGGAGAAGTTGCACTGGTGGCTGTTGGAGAAGCAGACATAGGCAGTCCAGGCTGGCTTGGGGGAGATGGGAGAAGGGTGGGTGAGCAGGGAGGGGCAGTTACCCAGAGCCTTGAAGCCAAAGAAATGGAGGGGTTTCAGGTCTTGTTTAAGAGGAGAAGCGAAGCCCCCTAGGATGTGTGGATTCCCGGCCAGGGAGGCTGCGCCACCCACCGTACCTCCCTGAATTGCAGGGGGCTTGTATAGAGTGCTAAAACCCCGTCAGAAGCTAACATCCCATCCTCAGCAAATGGCTGATGGGAGCCAGCAGCAGCCAGGAGGTTGTGGGGTTTCAGACCCAGCTGCTGCTCTCTCAATCTGTCCTGTGATCCAGTGCTGGCAGGTTTCAGAGTGCCCCATAGAATGTATGGAGCTGGGCATCCCCCGGAGGTTCCCATCAGAGGGACAGGCATATCCAGAGTGGGGGCATTGCCATGATATCGGGATTATTGGTAGAGCCGAGACGTTCTTGCAAGTCCCCACCCAGAGACAGGCCTCTGTCTCTTGGTGTCCTGGAGAGGATCTACAGCATTGTATGTAAAATATGAAGTATCTGGGCTCTAAACCAGAGACTTAAATGAGCCCCTCCACCATCACCAGGGAGTGAGATCTAGAGTATGGATCTCTGCAAGTCAGGGCTCCTGGATTCTATCATTGCACAAGTCACTTTCCTTCTCTACGCCTCACTTTCCCCACCTGCAAAAGGGAGATGATAAAACCTGCTGGTGGCGACCAGGATCAGGCAGTTCAGTCGCCTCCCAAGAGAGGCGAAGGGAGCCCCGTTGCTTGGGGCTCTGGAAAGCAGGTGGGACAGTGTCCTAGGAAGTGTGCTGCAGGGCCCAAGCGTGCACTGGCCTCCGGGAGATGGACCACATGGCAAGTTGGTCTGGTTCTTCTCAAACGGTGATGGTTCTCGGCTGACCTGGGGGTGCAGGGGTTTGTGGTAGTTAGGGATGTCTGTGAAGTGTTTCTGGGTGCTCAGGTGAGATGTGCGGTGGCAGTGGTGCTGGGAATGGCTTTCCTCAGCGGAATGGCACCTCAGTCATTGCTATTCCTGCCTCTGGTTTCTGCCTCACTTATTGGAATTAGCATCACTGTGTCAGGTGAGATCTGTGAAGGCTGCAGCTGGGGAATAGGCCGACCTGCCCTGCTCCCATCAGGGCTGCCAGGAGAGGTTGCTGCAGATCCCTGAACAAAGTGCAGTTTCTGTTCTTGGGCTGATATTTGTTTCAAAACATGTTATTCTCTCTCCCCTATTTAAAGCCAGTGCTGCTAAGAGTAGCTGCCCCCAGGCACGAATCCCCAGCCGGGCCCTGCAAGGCTGGCCTGGGGATTGCATCAGGCTATTGTTGCCGAAGCGAGGTCCTTCAGGAATACCGAGCTGTTGTTCTGCCCAGACCCGTTTATTTTTGCTCTCTGCCCGCTCTCCTGTGCTTTGCAGACAGGCCTGGGGGATCCCCAGAGAGCAGCCTGAGTGTTGAAACTGAATGCTGTGAAAAGTTCAGTTTTGCATTAGTGCAACCCTCGACTGCTTCCCCCTTGAGCTGCTGCTATAAATCCAGCTGTGCAGCTGTGACCCATCCATTGCGCATGCCACCCTCATTGCTGGGACTGGGTTGATGCCGTATCTGCTGAGTGGATGTTGCCCCCCCACTAGTGTCGCAGATCTCCACGGGGTCTGTGTGTGGCTGCTTTGCCAGGCAGAGCTGGTGCACACTCTGTTAAGCTTCTCTTGGCTGGTAGTGGCTTTCTGCAGATCCCACAACTGAATGCTCTGCTTCTCCTTTGCCAGGTCTGCGCTGGATTTCCAGGTCAGACCTGCTGGGAGAGCTGGAGTCGGCTCTGTTGCTTATTTGTAGGGCCTCATGGGCCAGCTGGGCTTTCTGCAGCTTAGGATTCATGGGGGACGTTAAAGGGATGACCCAGTGGCAGGATTTTCCTTCTCCTGGAATATCAGGGCTCTGTTCCTGGCAAACTATGGAGCTTTGCTCGGGCTGTCACAGATGGGTTAGTGTCAGGCCCACGAGTTGTAACATGCTCAACTCTCCACCCTCATGGGTTATGGTACTTATTTTAGACTTGATTCTTGCTTGGGGTTCAGCAAGTCAGGATTGCCCAGGGCTGAAATAGGGGGCCTGTAAGCCAGGAGGGAGGTGCGCTGGCAGAGTTGTGTGGGGCCCAAGACTGGAAAAGCCAGGGGGGGCTGTGGGTCAGGAGGGAGGCGCACTGGCAGGGCGGTGAGGGTGGGGGTAACTTTGCTTGGCTGCCTGGACTGCTGTGTGCCTGGCTCCAGCCAGTGTTTAGCCTCAGTTTCCCTTCTCCATTTTCTAAATAGACCTGCAGCCTTCAGTGAAGAGCTGCTTCCTTCCCGGGGCCTACGGGCTGGCCCTGGGGCTCACTTGTCCTTTGCTCTGCTGGCTCTAGTTGTCCATGCGCAGCCAAAATGCTTCTCGGGACGCCCTGCATTAGCAGGCAGGTTGCAGGTAGAGCTGGGGACTCAGTGCGAGCAGGTTTGTCGTCTGTTCCCCTCCAGGCTGCTAGCCTGAGTTGGCTGGGCCCAGCAGTGTCTGTGGGGGACAGAACACGTGGACCTGGCTCTTCCCTAGAGAGCGGGTTGCACGGGGGTGAGAACAGGTGCCCGGCAGGCTCACAGGTGTGAGGAGGGTGGGATCTGTACAGCGCCTGACAGAGCTGAGTGGTGTTTGGCACTGATCGCATGCTGGGTAAAGTGGCCTGGTACTACTGAGCAGTGCCCCCTCTGGCTGAGTGGGAGAGTATCGTTGATGAGCTCTAAAACTGGTCTCCTCTTTTTCTTGGTTGGACGGGTCGGGGACAGGGGCTGGGAGTCTGAGAGGAAAGCGGGTCGAGGGGGAAGCCTGTCCCTCTTGCAATAGTTGTTGCAGAATCTGCCCCTTGCCACAGAAATGTGTTGCAGAAACTCGGCTTTCCTAACCCTCAGTGGTTGTTCAAAATCTTTCCAAATGTGAACTTAGGGAAACGGATGCAGCGATATCTGAAACAGTAGCTCTGAGAAGGGTAACCCGAGAAAGTGCACCTCCATGTGTTAACTCTGAAACCTAATGACGCCAGTGAACATGTCAAAACCTACTTCACTGCTGATCATTTTACCAGAAACATGCAGCCAACAAGTTCGTCCCACAACCCCAACCTGCCTCCCACACTCTCCCTGCTGGCCCAACAGCCTGTATCACAGTTACGCCTTATGTTTGCGCAGCTGTATTCTACTGCCCATTAAAAATGGCAAATGTTGGGGCAGTGGGGAACGGATTCAACATTGGACTGAGTGACGTGAGGACATTGACATTGTCCCATTTCTGTGTTAGCTCAAAGCTGCCGTAGAATTCCAGCCTGCTGCACTGGGCTGCAGTGGAAACCAGGGGGCCATGCTGCAGAAGGGAGGTCCTGCATGCTGCCGAGTATGCAGAGCCTTGGTCAAAGCAGCCGTGAATTCCTGCACTCACAAAGGGCAGAATCCTACCCTTCCAGGGTGTACCATCTCTCATGGTATTTTCTTTGCCCATCAGTATGGGTGTTTTCTCAGTAGGGTCTGGAGTATCTCAGTGCTGGTGGTGACCGGCGTTCCCAAGTCGAGGGGGTTACTGTGCCTTGTCTCACTAGTTCATGGCCTGCTGTTTGTTCCTCCTGCAGGACTGCCCACAGATTCTGCCCTCCACCCAGATCTACATCCCTGTGGGCGTGGTGAAGCCCATCACTCTGACAGCCAAGAACCTGCCACAGCCACAGTCTGGCCAGCGCAACTACGAATGCATCTTCCACATCCCCGGCAGCGCCACCCGCGTCACAGCTCTGCGCTTCAACAGCACCAGCATCCAGTGCCAGAACACCTCGGTGAGTCCACGGCTCCTGCCCTGCCGGGCCTGGGCTGCTCTTCCATCGCAGGGTGTGTGTGAACACCATTCCTGCCTGCGGAGTGTCTGAGACACCTCCCCTGGCACTTCTCCAGCCAGAATGTGCTTCGCTTCCGGGTCGTTCCTCTCCGCTTGCCCTGCAAACTCCATGGACTAAAGGTCGCCCCAGCTGCCTTGCTTGTTCCCTGGCTGGTTTCTGTCTCTTTCATGCTTGATCGGCAGGTGGATGTAGGTTCATGGTGCCCGTGGGGCCTTGGGAGAGATTCTCCAGCTCCTCACAGTCTGTCTCTCTCTTCCCCTGTCCCCCTCAGTCTCTGTCTTTTCCCTTCCCTGTCTCTTCCCGCCCCCAGCTGCAAGGAGAGATTGCTTGGTGGAATTGTTCCATGCAGAACCAACACCCCTCCCTCCTCCGCTGTGGAGCCAAACCGACCCCAGGGGGGACCCTCCCATGCTTTATGAGCATTTCCAAGGAAATTTGCTTATGAAAGCCAAAGAAAGTAGCTTGGGCTGGAGCCAGCTGGGCTGGAGTTGAAGACTCTGTTCCCGCTTCCCTCCTTCCCTGTTTGCACTTGGTTTCCCTTTACGCCGGATGATCCTGCTTTACAAGTGGAATTGAGTTAATTCCTTATTGCATGCAGCATTGCACTCACTCTCATGCGCTCACACACGTCCAGTCACACTTTCCCAGCCTGACTGGCTGCTGCCCATCAACCCTGGGCTCCCACACACAGCTCTGCTGATGGCCGTCCATCCTGACCTGCAGCCCCCGCTACTATTCCAGTCCTGAGATCTTACACACACTTCTGCCAGCACCCCTCACTCCTGCCCTCCAGCCCCTCTGCTTGTCCATCCCTGAGCTCTCACACAGCACTCTGCCAATGTCCCTCAGTGCTGAACCTCTTCCCCTGCTATTCCAGCCTCCTCTCCCACAGCTCTGATGATGCATCTCAGGCCCATCCCCTACTCTTCTGCCAGTGCACCCTCTGTCTAGACCTCCAGCAATCCCAATGTCCCCACGAACATCTCCGCCAATGAACCCCCCATCCCCACCCCACCCCGCCTTGGCTGGCTCGCTCTGCCCCTGGATGGGATGAGGAGGAGAGTGGCTTTCACAGCCAGGCCATGTGGTCCTTCCGGGAAGCTCTGTCTGCCCCATGCTGCTTGGTGAATACTGTGCGGAGAGCGCTGATGCTGCGAACAGACAGATCTAAAGTATCAATCCTCCAGTTACCTCTAGGAAATGCTGTTGCTACGGTTCCTCTGCTGACCTGCTGGGCTCTGTACCGACCTTCCCTCATCTGCATGAAAGGGGCCCCTCCTCTCTCGCTTTCTCATTTAATCCTTTCAAAATTTGTTTTCCTTCACTTACACCATGAAACTCGTTTGCAGCCTGACGTGAGCTGTGCTCCCTGATCCCCCATCCTTCAGCTGCACAAGTGACATTTAGAAGCTATTGAAAAGCTGCTGTTTGCTTCAGACAGCCTTTCCTTCCTCTCCTCCCCCTCACAGGTCTCCTGCGGGGTGTTAGGCTGGGTCTGGAGAACATCACAGTCTCTCTCTCTCTCTCTTCCCCCCCCCCCCCCACACACACACTTACACTTGTGAGTTTGGGTTTGGGAAAGGGAGCTTGGCAAAGAGGATTCTTTACCCATGATGTACGTAGTACGTCTGGGGGAGAGGAGATGCTCTCCACCCAGGTGGATCTGCTTCTTAAACTATCAGCTATGTTCTGCCCTGGCTGGTTGGTAGCAGGGCAGGGGCCCCCTTCCCTAGATGGGCCCAGGCTGGTGGGAACCAGGGCAGCTGTGCCCTTTCCTGGATGGGCCCAGGCTGGTGGGAACCAGGGCAGCTGTGCCTTTGTTACTGACTCAGCCTGGGACCTGACCCAGCGATATAAAATGTCAGCTCCATTTTCTGGTAGGGAGGTAACTGGAGGCTGATACTGAGGGGTCTGCAGGGAGACTCCTAGGAAGAAACTGTGCATGGGAGAAAACTTGGGCTAAGATCTACGTTCTTTTGTCATATAAGTTAATGGGAAAGGGAGGGGACACTTACCCAGTGTATGTGTGCTGAGGTGTGGCTGGGTTTGGAGCCCAGCCTGCTCACATCTGTGGAAATGGCATGAAGTCACACACGGAGGTGTATGAGTTCAGGTGAGGGGCAGATGTGGGGTGGGAGGAAGCAGCAAGGGGCAGCTGAACTTGTAAGATGCCACGGTCTTGTTTTTGTGAGAGAGAGATCCCTCCACATGGAGACGTGGCTGTGAATGCGAGCTACAAATGGGCTCTAGAGAGGGTGTTTTTCAGATTCTCAAAGGGTCGCTGACTCCTTCACATCACAGTTTCCATCCTGGGGAGATCTCCTAAATTCCATCCTGTCCTCCACCTGTCTGCCACTGAGCCCTAAATTCTGCCCACACCTAGCAAGCCTTAAAGTCCACCTTACAGACAGCTAGCGAGCCTTGACTCCTGCCCTCCATTCCCCATCCTGAGCCGTAAGTCCCACGCTCTTCTCAGCCATTTCCCTCCCGGCAGCTTGGCAAGGTTCTGGGTCCAGGGTGGGCTGGGGAGCGCTCTCCGGGTGAGGCTGAGATGCTTGAACTGTATTTGGGAAAAGAGAGGAAACCAATGCAGAGCTGGAGCAACCTGGTCAGGCCCCACTTTGCCCTTCCCTCTCTGAGGCTGGTGCAGGGTTGTCCTCCACCAGGGCTTTGCCCTGTAGAGATAGGGAAGGCACATCAGGTCCCATCTTATCCATCCCCTTGAGCTCATATTGGTGGGCTCAGTCTGTTTTCCAAGACTCCATGTAGCCCAGTTTTAAATGCCTCTAGAAAATCTGAATGAAGAAGTCCATGCTCTGTGTGTGTGCGTGTGTGCGTGTCAGAGAGAGATCAGACGGCTCCCCGTCACCCTCCCTGCGAGGAACGCCCCAGCTGGACTCTCATTCCTGCACCATGGATAGCTCTGCTGGTCCGTCTCTATCAGAGTCTTGTAAAAGATTCTTTGGAGGTCAGCGGAACGGCCATTTTCCCAGCAGGAGGCCAATTACACAAAATACCTGCTCAGCCATTTGGGGGCTGTTACTGCAACACACGGGCTCCTGTACGAGGCCTAATCGCATCCCAACTGCCAGTGCTCGCAAGCCCTTGAAATGGGGTTGATTAGGAGGCTGGGGGATTCTGCAGCCTGGCAGCGCAAGTGCTTTGGAGGAGCCATTTGTCAGCTGCAGAGGAGAGAGGAATGGGGTTTCCTAGTCACTGCAGGACAGCGAGGCTGCATGGAGTCTGAGCCCCACGCAGAAACACCTTACCAGTGTGCCAGCCACATCCATCGGTGGGTAGCCATCCAGCGCACCAGCGGGATGGCTCTTTGGGGAAAGACAGTGCAAATGCAGCTGGTGCATGGGGAAAATTCATATAGCTCCTGATCCTGCAATTGCTTATTCACAAGCTTGGCTTTACTCATGCAAGTAGTCCTGTTAAGGTCAATAGGCTTACTCGGATGAGTAAAGCTACGCACTTGCCTGAGTGTTGGTGGGATCAGGACCCACATCATGGAATCACAGAAGCCAGCATTTCCTTTGCTGCTCTGCCCATTACCCAGTGTCCTTGGGGTATTTCCCAAGAGCAGCCATGCAGAGCTGGGTCCTTGCCCTTGTGCTCCCCAGGGGATCGGAGCAGCTTTGTGTTCACACCCCCTCATAGCGCTCCAGTACCTGGTCTGGTGGGGGTTGCTCTCAACAGAGTGGGACAGAAGGAAGCCAGGCAGAAATTGTGAGAGAAGCAGAGGTGGTGGGCATCAGTGATCTCCCAGCCTTAAGGTGGGTATTCACCCGGGAATATTTATTGCTGCCTAACCTTTCCCATTTGAGGAACCACCCTGTCGCCATCTCCTTCCCTCCCATGTACATTCTGTGCCTCTGCTCTTCATCCTACTTCCCTGCCCCTAGCCTCCCTCCTGCCAGCTCAGTCCAGCCCTCCAGTCATAGGCTCTCTGCTGCCCGGGGGATTCGCTCTTTTAACTGGTTCTTTCCCTCCTCCCCTGGAGACGCAGAATCAATTCACTTGGGTCCGATCCGGTGAGGTGCCGAGTGGATCCTCGATCCTGCTGGCTTCAGTGGGAGTTGAGAGGGCTAAATCTTCTCTTTAACCGTCCCTGTCTTTGTAGCGTATGGTTCGGCTTCGCTCACTCTGAAGCACTTTGGGATGCTGGGTACTGACGGGCACGATATAAAAATAAATGGCATGGTTGAAAGGTAGCAGGAATGCTGGCTTAATGGTTCTTGAAGGTTGTATCTGTTACACAGCCCATGGGGGAAGCCTGTGTCTTTAGAAATGCAAAGCCTGGGAGAGATGCTGCCGTGATGGGGGCGAGTAGGTGGGGTTTGGGGCATGGGGATGGGAATTACTGACAATCTGCGCTGATTTCTTCCTATGCCACTACTGCCTGCGAACAGGGGCAATGCTTGGGGCAAAAGGTATCTTCTGTGTTTTCTGAGCAGCTCTGTGCATCCCCGCAACGGTGCATTAACTGCATTGTGCCTGGAGCTTTTATTTAAAGGAACATGAGGGCTCTTTAGTTTAGGCACCAACCAGCGGGGTTTGTTTGAAACACAAATGTATTTTACAAAGCTTAACTCTAGAACCATCCACTCTTATGAATGATTGGTGTCACAGTGGGGCTATTATGCTAGGCACTGTACAGACACCTCGTAAGAGGTAGTCCCTGCCCCCAAACAACTGGAAGGCTGAACAGAGCAGAAGTGACACGGGCACAGAGAGTGTGCAGGGACTTGCACAAGATCACACAGCAGCTTAGTGGCAGACCGGGGACAGAGAACCCAGGTTTCCTGTGTCCCAGTCCAGTGCTTTATCCATTGGACAGCACTGCATCTCCTGCTTGGAGTCCACATCTCCATAATAAAAAAATTGCAAAGAGGTTGCCATTTGGCTAGTATGAAAACACAAGTTTGGCCTAGAAATGATCAGATGTGCCCTGATAGCAAAGCAAAATGTCTGTGTGCAGGGTGTAGAAAATTGGTCAAGTTGTTCTTGAGTTACAAATTATTCAGATTTTGGGGCTAGTCAGTTGCAGCTCCATGGTGTTAAGATATGAAACAGAATTCCTTTGTAAATCCAATTTTCATTCCCCTTCTAATTCTGCACAAGAGAAATCTTTCTCAAATGACAGGACCTGTCTTTACTTTCAGGGTACACTCAGTGCCTGTTTTAACATCTGAAGGCAATGAGCCAGCCCGTTCTTTCGAGTGGGTGCTTAAAATTCACACTTCTTTGTAATTTTACTCCTCTATCCTTTTTCGGTCCATCTGGCTTGATGATAACACTTCACACTTTCCATACAGTTAAGTATAATTAATGGTGACCTGCAGTAGGGGGTGGAGGAGGGATTGAGTTCCTACCCTGGGTTGTTTCTTTGTGATGAATAAGGAAGACTGGAAAGTTTTTGTTTGTTTGTTTAAATTTGACTTGTTTACAATCTTAGAAAGTTATCTTATCTAGCCAGAAGATACTCTGGTGACTGGCGAACTAGTGAAATGCAGAAATCACCAGAGACTTGAAAGTTGTGTAACTGAGCCCTCTGATTCAGGAAGGTCCCTAAACATATACTTAATTTCCATGACTTTTGTGGGACCTACACATGGAGTTAAGTGCTTTTCTGATTAGGGATGCTTTGCTGAAAGGTGAGGGGGAGGCTGAATGAGGAAGGCATTTTTAATCGAGAGACGCTTTGTCTTGTATTTCATTTTGGTAATACTTATCTAACTCCAATGACTAGTTAACATTTTGAAGAAAAGACATCTTTGTTAAAGATTCAACACTCCATTCACTAAGGTATGAAACCTGACAATATGCATTCTCTGAGACATCTATCACGTCCTCCAGTAAAACCAAAGGACACCAGGCATGACATTCCTGATATTTATAAGGTTAAAAAGCAAGCAGAAAAAACCCTACAACCCCTCCCCCCTCCCTTGGGCTTTCTTTATACATTCTTTATACATAAAGAAACAAAAACAGGGCACAAGCTCAATTTAAAAAAAAATTTTTTTTGCACGTCAACTTTAAATATAGTGCTTTGGTTAATTAAAATCCTTAAAGAGACATAGAAATTTCAGCCTTATTATTAGGCATAGTGGTGCACTGAAACTGAAATATGTATCCTTTGTGCAGTTTAAAACTCCTTAGCATGTAAAAGCGTGGAGGTGAACACTAGCCTCAATCTTGCAAACCTACCTGTGAGTAAAGGTACTCGTGCAGGCAAAGTGTTCACAGGCTCGGTGCCATCGTGTAAAACGGAAGGTTGATAAATATCCACATATCCTCACAGTTGATACAGTCTCTTAAATGTGTGTAGGTAAACCAATCCCATTCTCCCAAACCCTTACCTCTGCCCCCTATTGCCCACCTGCCATCCGTATAACAGCGTCAGTGTCACTGGTCCAGCGGCTGCAAACAGTAAATAGCCACACTGGTGGAAAGCAGCATTGTTTTTCATAATCTGAGGCATTGCTAGTAACACAGAGAAGAGTTGTTTTTAATTATATGGGCACAAATTTCTGGTGTAGCCAATGTGGGTTAAAGGAGTTACATCAGGAATGGATTTGGCCCAAGTTTTTTTCTCCCGAGAATGTTCCTTTCTAAGGTGAAATGTCAGTCGCTGTGGCCTTAGAAACATTCGGTCCTTTTACCTTGTAAAATAAGAATAAATGCCCGCTCTCCTTTCTGCTCAGACTTGGGTTTGTAGTCTGGGCACTTTGAGGGGGAAATGTAGTGCTCAGCCATTTCCTTTTCCCTTTAACAAAAGCCACACTTGGTGGTGAGCAGCTGTGTCAACTGTGGAAAGCCCTTTCGGGCCATTTTCTTTCAGTTCGCCCCTCACTCACAGCTGAAGAGTCACTCATCCTTCATGCCTCTTATCTCTGGCTTCCAGCCGTTGCTCTTTGAACTCTGTCCCTTCCAGCATGGTGTTCCTGGTGTGGAGAGGCATCTGCCAGCATAACTGCCTCTTTGGAAAATGAACGGCGAGTTCCCCCCTTTCCTTTTTATCCCAGTGGCAAAGTGGCCTGTGATTGGAAAACGCTTTTCCTGTGTCCCAGCACCGCCCAGCGCAGTGAGGGGAGCCAGAGAGATACTTACTAGGTTTGTTTGTTAGGAATTCTTGTACAGTTTCCCTGAAATTAAGAGGGATCCAGAATGTAAACGCTTTTAGTGAGCTGATTGATTTGTATTCTTCCTATGCACTGCTCTAATGCCATTGGAGGAGCTCAAATTACTTGCAAACCCTAAGTAAGCCTCCCAGCACTTGTGAGGTAGGCAGTATTGTCCCCGTGTATGGGTGGGTAAAGTGAGGCATGGAGAGATTTATGGGATTTGCCCAAGGCTGCAGAGCGAGCCATTAGCAGAACCAGAAATAAAGTCCCAACTCCAAACACTGGCAACACTTCTTCCTGTGTTGAACGAGATGCCAGGCTGCTTATGGTGCCATGGAGCTGCAAGTACTGGGGGCTGGGTAGATGAGTAAGTGGGATCACCTCACATCATTTCCATGGCTAATACCAGGCCAGATGTCAGAAGGCCTCAAGTGGATTTGGGCAAACATTTGGCTTGCGCTTTGATGAGACCTAATTCCGAGGGTCTCCAGATTATTATTGATAATATTCTGGGCCCTGTGCATGCTGAACTCAGGTTTCTCGACCAGGTGCACCTGAGGGAAGGAACTTGAATATGATGCGGGGAGAGGAGAATGGTAAAAGAGAGAGAGGTGTTGTAAAATCAAAGCCCAAGCATTACTGCCAAGTCCTATGCTGTTTGTGACGGTATTTTACTGGGCCTCAAGTATATATATAGGGGAACATAAATCATACATACATGCCCTGTGATGAGTGCTGCACACCTACAGTGTATGTATCTCTAATTAACCAGCCATGGAGAGTGAAATAGGATTGGATCCTGCAACCCCAGAAATGTTGGAAAAAGCCAGGCATGCTCTCCGAGCGATGCCTACATTTATCTTTCCTGCAGCAGTGTTTAAAGGGGAAAGGGAGTATCAGGAGAGTTTGATAGGATCCAATTAAATTCCAGCAGATAAAATAATGATGAATTGCAGTTGAGCCCCAGTGAGACACGACGTACATTACAGCCGTCCCCACAGTGCGGGGAAGGAGTTGAGGTCATCAGCTAGAGGAAAATAGGACACAGCTGCAACTGTACCCTTCCTACAGAAATGCAATCAAGAGGAGCACACACATGAGAGTGAGGAGAGAACGTGTGAGAGTGTGTGTGTGTGTGTGTGTACAAGAGGGAAGTCTGAGTGTGTGCACACTGAGCGCATGGAAGGCAGATATACCATGCCAATAAAGCATACAGTTCTGGGAGAAAAGCAGAGCAGCCCAGCTTCCTGCAAGGGCTGCTCTGAATAGGTCATGCATCACATGCCTCTGAGGAGCCTGGACAGGCTCCTGCATTCTTGCTGGGGTGGGGGCGTGGTTTTGGTTTGTATGAATGGGGGCAAATGGAATTTGGAGGAGCAGCTCTGAGCAGATGGCTACAGAGATTCTTGTGCATAGATTTCCTGTGTCTCCCTGTTGGATGCTGGGAAACTGAATTCTCAGGGGCTCCTCTTTGAAGGCCCCACTTTGCCAACAAATCTTTCTCCGCAAAGAGGACAGGTTCCAGCTCCCCTTGAGGCTCATCAACCCCAGTCCAAGTTCAGCCAGAGGGATAGAGATGGGGCACATTAAGGCTGGGAGTCAAGGGGAAGAATGGGTGTAATGACTTTGTCACTGCTGTCTGGGGCTGGATTCACACACTTGCACTAGAGGTGAAAAGCTCATATCCCTGTCCCAATACCCTGGACCATACAGACCCACAGGTGCTTGTGACTGAGAGGAAGGGATTAGGATGGTACGAGATGGTATAGCTATGAGGATTGAGATGAAATTAGCTGAAGGAAATTGTAGGCTGACAATCAGGAAAGTCGTGAGATAGGATTAGGATGAGTTTTGAGAGAGATGGTGGGAGCTCTCTCGCTTGAGTGATTTCTAGCTGGATCGGATACACTGCAGGGAGCAGTTGGGTGCAAGCTGAAGAGGAGTGGGCAGGCAGGGGCATCAATGAATCCAGCATTCCTAGCGAGACTCCACTGTAGTTATCCCATGCTCGATCTTCCAGGAAGGCTGTTCTCTTCTGATACAGCAAATGTGAGATCAAGGGATTGGGACCAGGGAACTCCTGACTCTGCTGCTGAGTCACTGTGTGACATTGGGCACGCCCATTCCCCTCCTTTCTCATCTGTAAAATGGGGCTAATGCTGACCTACCTCCCAGGTATCAAGCATTCCGTACATGTGCTGAGTATTATTATTCTGCCAGCCTGTCTGGAGCAGGGGAAGAGTTTGCGTGCGTGGCTATCTGATATGTATCTCCTTAGTCCTGTGCCCAGTGGTGATGCATGTGCTGAAAGTGGCATGATGCAAGAGAAATGCTCACCGGGGGGGAGTTGTTTGCTACCCAGGCTGCAGTTCCTATTTTTGTCCCCAGGCAGCACATTTCCCTTCTTTATGGCTCCTCCCCAAATGTGCCTGTGCTGCTTGTGTCCTCAAAGGACTGTCTGATTAACCGAGGGGTTCTTAAGCTTTTTCACAGGGCAAAGCATAGCTTCATAGGAAGCCTGTCTGCTAGGCGAGTCCCCCCCCATTTGCCATTGCCCAAACCCTGCCTCCCTTCCTGTTCCCCATCATCACAGAACAGCCTGCTGGCAACTATAGCCATTGATTAACTGGGCACTTAATCCTACCAAAGAGTTTAATGGATGTTTAATTTCTTTTAATGCAGTTTAGTAGCTACAAACCAGGAGGAGCCTGCACCATGTGACAAACTGGCTCTCTGTGGCTGTGGTCTGGGAGTCTTTGGGTTAAGTGACATGTAATAACTCACTGAACAGTCTGGCCTGCCCTTCTGCATCAGTTATTCACTCAGCCCAGCAGAGGGAGCACAGGTTAAAGGGGAACCCAAGGCAGCATGGCGTAGTGGTCTGGACATGGGACCCAGGAACACCACAGTCCCAGGCTCGGCACTGACATTGATCTGGGCCAAGTCACTTCCCCTATTTGCACTTCATTCACTCATCTGAAAAAGGCAGATGATAAGGATGCACTTACCTGCCTCCCGGAGTGGGGAACTAGTTACTTTGTGTAGTCTTTTAAAGTGCAGAATCTTACCGCTATGGATGTGTGAGTGTCCTTGTTATTAAATAACATCTTTACATTGAAATACAAACACTGTTGGGATTCCAGAACATGCACAGAACCCATCTGTGTAGCCTTCGACAACAATTGGAAATCAGCCACCTCGTTCCTTGACTGCCAAGTCCCCAGGTCAGGAATCTGTTTCCCTTGTAACAGTCATGACCGGTAAATCAGTGTATGGAATGCAGCAGCTTCCTTGCTCTGCCATAGGTGTTAGTGATGCCATCAACTATTGTAGGAGAGAACAGCTCGGAGCCCCGATCTCCGACACTGAGGGATAAAAAGCCATTTAGCTCACTTTATGGGAGATGCTGATTTGGGAAATCCACCTGGCTCTTCTCATGGGCATCTACCATCTGATTCAGATGTTGCATGAATTTAAAAAAAAAGTTTCCATTCACCTTTAACAGCAGTGAACCTCCTATCTGATGCTTCCAAACCCAGGGCCTGATTTTCCCCTGCCTATTATCTCATGTTCTTTACATGTGCTATACCTGATCAGAATGGGTGTGTTGAATGCTCACTTTGCACAGGCCTAAGTGATGGTGTAAGGCTATGGAGAATCAGGCCCTATTCTAGCTAGAGGATTTCTCTGGTGCCTGTCACTAGTATCGAAACATCTGTCACAATAGTATCTGTTCAGCCCTGTTGGATTGTCCCTAGAGCTCTGCTGACATTGGCGCTGACCCTGGTGCACAAACATGGAAGTAATTTACACACAAAGGCAAAGAGCTGCAATCAGCTGCAGCTCCATGCCTGATAACATGTTTTTTTTTGGGGGGGGGGGGGAAGGGTTGGCGGGGGAGTAGAATCCTAGAGTCACAGATACCAGAGCCGCAACTGGCCTGCGAACTCGCATCCAGCCCGTTGTCCTGATTAACTTGTTAATGTAGGTCAACCCCAAAGAGGGCAGACTCTGGAAGGAATGAGAAGGGATTTTCCAGCTCCTAAGAGGGGTAAGAATGTAAAAAGAAAAAGCCGGGTGTAAGTAGGAGGGACATTTTGGCTGTGCTTGTGTAACACTGGCCAGTGGTGTCAGACTCCTGGCCTGGGAGAAGATTCGCTGGCTGCTTTCCCCACCACTTCTCCTACACACCCACTTCCCCTGGCTTCCCCTGCTGGGTTTCAGGATACATGTTGGGCTCCCTTCCTATATGTAACGTTCAAGGAGACACTTGCGGCTTTTCTGGAAAGACCAAAAGGCTGGCTTGGCCTCCCTCCGGTTGAGTCATGGAAAGACAGGCAACTGCCAAGTTGGCCCAGGAGAAGCTGAGCCCAAAGGAAGGAGCACTTGTTTTCCCAGGGGTCTCCCTGGGGTGGCTGAAAGAGATGAGAGCGCATGTAAGGACATCTTGGGCGGCAGGGTTTAATAATTCACAGCCCTCTGTAACCCTTCCCCTTCCCTGCAGTGGGAGCTGCTGGACTCCCCAGCTATGTGACCATGGAAACAACCAGCCAGGGCTGCCAGCTCTTATCTTCCCACTTGCAGGAATAGCTAAGGTCCATTTCTGAACAGAGCAGTGTGTTTCCCATGCTGTGCACTGCTGACTGCCCTGCTGGCGGGGGACAGGCCTAATACCATCAGTGGAACGTAACAGGGGTGCCGTGGAACTGAGGAGAGGTGTTCTCACACCTGCTGTAGCACTGTGTTGTCAGAGTCTCTGGATTCTGGCCTGCTCAGCGTTGGCTTTCTAAGTGAGTGTTGGCTTGCTAAGTGAGCCTTGTGCTTGAGGAAGGGGCCTGAAGCCATGTGCTCCGTGATCTCTGTGTTTGGGAGGCAGGACGGTCTAGAGGGAAGTGCAGGGAACCGGGAGTCAGTCTCAGCTTACATGGTCCCTGGCTTTGGGATTGGGAAGAAACACCCACTCCTGGACCCCAGACAAGGACCCTGGCAGTGGTGGCCCGTGGACCTCAGCAGGTGCTGTAGATTGCATTCCATGCTGGTTGCTGCATGTGTATTTAAGACAAGACCTTAATAATCCAGGTGCTGTCTGCACTGGGGGACTGTTAATGATTCCACAGCACTTTTCACTGTGCGCTAGGCTAAAAGGTTGAGGTGTGTGCCAGGGGCTGCACCTCTCCATGCCAAGAAGGGCTGCATTTCAGCAGTGCTGGCAGGGTACTATGGGACACTTCAAGTCGTACTGCATGTCATGAGCCCTCTTCCTGTCCACACACTAGCATGGCTGGGAGGGGAATCCAAGCCTCTGCTACTCTGTGTCCCTGGGGTGTTTCAAGCTCCTGGAGCCTGAATGGAATCCAGCCCCTGCCCCAAACTTGGGGTCTCTAGATGCATGTCAGGGTGCAGACCTTCTATGTCACACCCCCCTCTGAAAGTTGGAACCCTCTGTCCAGTCTCTCTGGTTGCGATGTTGACACTTCAGATTCCCCGTTTACTCAACACACCCTGTCCCACAACTCCTCCCCAAAGGTGTGAAGTGTCTGGTTTCCAGTTTCAGCTCCAGGGACACACTGCAGTTGTGAAGCAGCCAGTACTCATACACTTTTCTCAGTCTAACTGCTTGATGCTCTTCTATCCTTAATCATGTAAAGCACAGGAGAGTGCAGATCATACAAAACAATGCACAGCTGAACCCGCGATGGCCCTCACTTCCTATCTTACCCTTCCTTGTGAGCCTTTGGGGGACCATCTCGGCGCAGGCAGGAAGGATGTCCCATCCTCATGCAGGCTCTTCCATGGTGAATGGCCTCTCCCTTATGGACCTGAGAAAATGGCCCCCAAACAGACCAGCCTCTACCTATTTAAAACCTTTAACCCCTCTGCATCAGGGCAGCTTCCCCACATGAGCGGAAACCCCTTTGGGTGACTTTGTTGCCAAGGTGACCTCCCCACCTCCTAAACCAGTTCTTCTGGGCAGGGACCAATCTTCTGTCTACTGGGAATAGATTTCAAAGGACTGGGTACTTAGCTAGCCTCTGTTCTTCTTTTGCCACCAGCCTTTGGACCCTCACCCCAGCTTAGAGGCAAACAGATCATGGACAAGGCAAAAGGCTGCTCATTCAGAATGGAGTTTGCCTGACACAGACACACAGGGCTCATAATCACACAGAATTCATAAACTGTACAGACAGATTTCCGATACATCACACTGTGTATTAGAAGTTAGAGATGGGTTTGATGTGAATACTCCTGACCTTCCAAAGGACTTGAAAGCTGAACCTCAAACCAACCGTTCCTGTCTACATGAAGGGCTGAACTGAAGCCCTGGCTCCAAACCTCCTATAGGGTCGGGGGTGTTTGTAATTGGAATCTGAGTTGTATGGCTTCATCTCATCTCGGTAGCGAAGGTAATACATTACTGAAGTGAACTTCAGAACCAGGGCAGAACTGTCACCATTGGTCATGATCATTCATTAGTTTGGCAGAGCGAGGGCTGACAGTGTGTGCCCTTCCTGCCGTTTGTTCCCATTTCTCTGGGCACTTTGCTCAGACTGCTCCCTTCCAGTGCATCCTTCCTTGCCTGGGCCATGTGCCGTCGCTCCAGGAGTCTCCGAGTTTAGTGGGGAGGCCTGTTCTTCCAGAGGCAGATACGTAGTCCATTGGGTCTGTCTCCTCCCAGCCTCCCACATGTGCGTCTTGCTGTCTCCAGGGCTGGTGTGTGAAGGGTTAATCATCTCTCCTCCCACCCCCACCCAGAAGGAACTCATTTCCAAAAGGAGCTGGGGCAGAGAGATGCAAATAAGAGTTTTGGACAGCTGCAGGCTGGATGCCTTCCCGAGATGCCAGGGCCCCAAATGAGACATGTCAGAGTACAAATTGAAAATGCCAATTTCACTTAGGCTGCCATGCTGCTCGTCACAGCTAAATCCTGCTCCGTCGCCCCTCCCCCAACTCCCACTTCCCGAGGCTGCCGATTGATGGTTTCCACTCCTTAATGTAGCTTGTCCCTCTTAGGGGGTCCTTCAGGCTCTGCCCACCTGTTGAGGTGGAGGTAGGATAGAAGGGAGGTTACACCTGCTGAGATCTTAACTCCTAGCCCCTTCTGCTCTGTCATCCTGGGAGCAGTGGGGAAGGCCTGCGGTGCTCAGATGTGAAAGGCTCCATTGGCTCTGATGTGCCAAGAGGGTTGGATGGGAGACCGCCAAGGAGCACCTCATGTCATGCTGGCGCTGGCTCAGCGGGGCGTGGGTCTGCGCTGGAGCCGGGCGTCAGTAGGGTGTCGATGGTGGGCGTGCTATCCCGCTGAAGAGGCTGGCTTTCAGCTGAGCTGGAAAATAGAGCTCTTGGTGGTGTATGAGAATGAATGGCCCAGCGGTGGTTTCAACTGGATGTATCATTCCTCTTCACTTCCTGGCATAAGCTGCCATGCACCACTGAGCAGCCGCTGCATACCGCCCCAGAGGTAGCTGTGCGCCATGCATGGATGGTAACCTGTGGTGCGGCCCAGGCGTGGGAGACCCAAGGCTGGTGGGGCAGGCTGTCCAGTGAGATCAGAATGACCCCAGGTACTGCTGCATGTGTTACCTCCTGCTGCTGCCTTGGCTTTGGAGCAGAGTTGCTTTGCCCCCTCTCCTGGGCCATCCTTCTGCCTCTTGCTCAGCAACTGGCCGCTGCCTGTGGGCACCTCCCTTTCCAGCTTTTGGGAGCCTGGGGATGAGGCGAATGGCCCCGGTAAAGCAGAGCCTTGTGCATGACTCAGCAGTGGGGCTGGCGTGTCTCCTGCCCTGAGCCGCCATGTGGGAAGGAGGGAAAGGGTGGGCCAGCAGGGTTTTCTGGCTTTGTGGGGCAGTTGGTTTCCGCTGCAGTGCTCCCTCTTGGCCAATCCCCAGAGGAGCGCTGGGGGAGCTTCTCAGCCTGCCAGCTGGGTTAAAGGCAAGACATCCCAATAACCACAGTATACAGGTTCGGAGGAGGGGAAGGCCCCCATCTCTTCTGGGTGCAGCAGTAACGGGGCAGGGGCCTAGGTGTAATCTGGTCTCTGGCCCAGGCAGAGAGAAGCCATGGAGAGCAGCCTCTCCTTCTGCCTATCCCCAGGAATGTAGGGCACGGAGCCCAGGTGTCCCTCTGATTTTACACTGATCAGGGATCAAACACCGGCACTGAGATCATCTCATGCTACTTTCACTGAACTACCAGGCATGCCTTTCCCCATGCAGGCCTCCAGCGGAGGCCAGCACAGCCCGGGTAACAGTTACTGTCCTGCCCACCTGTGCTCTTAGTCCCATCAAGAAAGGCCAAGCAACATGCCCCCCTGCTAGCTAGTGGGTGCTGGGGCAGTAGCTGTCACCAGCCCGATCTCCGAGAGGCTTATCCACGGTGTGCGCTGACAGAGTAGGGCAGTCTGATGAAAAATGTTCCCTTGCCATATTTCTTTCCGTACGTTCCCTTCTATGTCCTAACCCCCTTGACTGTGCTCTGGTGCATAGACAGGCGACTAGTATCTTATTCCCTTAGCACCTCCCCTACACCCCCCCCCCCCCAAAAAAATTCCCAGAGTGCACTTATACAGACAGGCATACATGCAGCACCGCTGAAATGCAGCCACCTCTGGGAGGAAGGGCAATGGCCAACGGGTGCACAGCAACATTGCACTGGGGAACTCATGGCTAAGGACTGCAGGTTGAAATCCACCTCTGATAGGAGGCGCTGTAGGGTCTTTAGTGTCCATGGAAGGGCAGGCAGGATGCAGGGTTTCCAGGTCTCCTGGAAGTCCCCCTGCTCAGTAAGCAATACAGGAGCCAGTCTGTTTACCATTGAAGAGTCTGACCTTGCCCGGTGTGCATGTGTTTAGTTTGAGGTACAAGCTAACACGTCTGTGAAAAGGCAGGTAGTGCCCAAATCAGGCCCGCCCCCTTAGCAGTGCACCCAGCTATTGTTTGACCCCAGGGCGCCTGGCCCTGAAGGCTAGCGTGAGTCCCAATAACTCCTCTCCTCTGGCAGAGTCTCCAGTATACCCAGCCCTAAGGGGGGATGACTCCTGTCTGCAGGGATCCAGGTTTGGACTGTCACTGCTGGATTCATGCTGCTGTCACCCAAGCTATGCAGTTCAGCCCGCTGCTGCTGCTTCACACAGATGGGGCAGGATCCTAGTAGCTGGAGCACAGGATTGGTACTCAGGACTCCTGGGTTTTATTCCCAGCTCTGCCACTGGCTCATTGTATGAACTCAGGTGACTCACCACCTCCTACCTCTCTCTTGCTCTCTGCTTCAGTTTCCCCATTTGTAGAGAGTTCGGAGATTCTTCCATGAAAACTTCCATGTCTGATACAAGGTGGTGATTAATTTAGCTCAGGCAATAGGGTGCAGAGGTGTTACTGGCTCCCTGGCAGGAGAAAGCCTCTTCCCCCACCCTGGTACTGATATCTTTTCGGTCCCATCTGAGGGCTGCAAGGGGAAATGAATCGCTTCAATTTTCTCTGAGCCAAGCACAGAACTGGTGTTGAAGGAAGGGATGGACCAGGGGGCAATGCTGCCACTTACCCTCCTACCTCCATCATCACGCCCAGTCTGTGAAGCTGGGCAGCAGAGTAACTGGGGGTGGGGTCTGAGCCAAAGAGAGCCAATGCAGCAGTGTATGTGGCTCCCAACAAACTCCAACAACCCATGAATCATGCATTTAATCTCTCCTGACACGCCTGTCATTTCCTCCAGAGAGGAGCGGAGAATCTCTCACCAGAGGAGGTCGTTAGCTGTCAGGGAAGATTCTGACTGCCTTCCTGTCTCCCTATTGATTAATCCTCCGCCTGCATGCAGGGGCTGTGTAGGGACTGCTGATGGGGCTGCCAGGAGTTTTGGCTCAGGTTAGAAGCAAGGTAGAAGGTGTTGGTGGGGAGGAGGTCCGGGGGCAGGATGAGTGGTTTGCTGGAGGTCTAATCTCTGCTTTCCGTCTTTGAACTGCCCCCTGCTTACCTCCCCAGAACTTGAGCCTAGCTTGAGTCCCTTGGGCTTTGCGATCCAGGCATGAGAGCGGGGAGAGGAGTTGTGCTCCACTGAAGGTAGAATCCAGCAGCACTTGTGCTCTGCAGAGGGCAGAAAGGCAGCTCCAATCTCTGCCATGGTGTGGGCAGCACAACCATTCCGTTTAAACAGGCCACCAGGGGAAAACACTCCTTACTTTGGCTGCAGACCGAGCCTGTGTATCGTGAGGACTGAGAGATAATTAATCAAAGCAGTTTCCCGCCATGTTGTTCCCAGAATGGCCCCGTTTCTGGGCTGCAGGTGGGCACTGCTCTGGTGAAGACTGTCCTATAGATTTGTTTTATGAGCTAGTGCAAGTGTTGAAGCTGCAGATAACAGGGTCCATCCCGATGCTTCCCAGAGAGACACATCGACTCTCTGTGCTCCCGGGTTTGGCCTGCCCTAGTCCCTAATGCATGCTTGCCCACATCACAGGGATGGTTTTGAGTCCGGATTGCGGTGGTTGTTAGAGCAGCGAGAGGCCCAGGCCTGCAATAGCAGGGAGAGGGGACTGCAGGTTAGGAGCGAAGGGAGGCCGCAGAGGTGGGAGGACCAGGAGATCCGAATGGCCGTGGGTGCTGAGAGGCAGCATGATGGAACATTGGCAGAGCGGTGAGGAGGTCGGGACTGGAATAGAAGTGGGTGTCTTTGCTTAGGATTGAGGGACGCTGGCAGAGCCACAGGGAATGGGAAGTTGTCCAGTCGGTGCTAGGAGTCTCTGACTGTGATGAGAAATTCCCCCAGATCTGTGCGGCTGTGCATTAGCCTCCGCTCCCACCATCACTGTGCCTCAGTTCTGCACCTGTGAGATGGGGCTAGTAGTCCTGTCCTGCAGCTCCTTCCACAGCAGCAAGGAGAGGCGTATGGAAGTGTCCCTGAGGGAGAAGAAGCTGTGATAGGGCACAGTGCCATTGAAAGCAGCTCCCATCCCTGGGGCAAGGGTGGGGCATGCCATGGATAGGTGGCTAATGGTTGTGCTGCTCCTCAGCGGGGAGGTGCTAGGGAAGGGCAGTGTTAGTAGGGAATGGGTCTCGCCATGTGCCCACGTCAAGCAAACCCTGTACAGCATGGCCCCTCCAGAATTGGCTCTGGCTGCAAGGTGCCTATGAGCTCAGTGTCCCCAAGCGGCTCTCGTGCTCCCCCACCTCCTGTCCACTCACCCCCGCAGGATCCTCAGGAATCCTAGCCCTGTGGCCCCTTAGCATGTAGCAAAGCACCCAGCGTCGCCCCAGCCCCTCTTCTAGCTGCTGGGGACGGAGGTGTACTGGGGGTTATTTGTTTATTGCTCCCTGGCATGGACAGTTTCCGGCTGGCTGTGGGATCTCTTTGGTTAATGGGGCTTGTTGACTGTTTGAAACCCTTGGTTTGTATGACATTTCTTTCTCTGCTAGTTGAGGTCTTTGGGTGGGAGCACACTCTGTCCGTCAGCCGCCAGTCGCTGTGGCACAAAGGCACCCATGGTGCCAGACCCATCCCTGCTGGCAGGGATCGTCTGAGCCAAGTCTCTTTCCTTCTCCGTGCTCCCACTAGGGAAGTTAAACGGGGAGATTTCTGGGCCTCTCTTTATCTATCAGGGCACGTCTGGCTTCCCTTCCCCTCGCTGATGAAGGAGCTCTGCTTTCTTGTGTCTCCCCTTGCAGTATTTCTATGAAGGGAATGACATCAGCGACCTGCCCGTGAACCTGTCCGTGGTGTGGAATGGAAACTTC
Organism: Lepidochelys olivacea; assembly: GCF_965140295.1. Taxonomy (NCBI): domain Eukaryota; kingdom Metazoa; phylum Chordata; order Testudines; family Cheloniidae; genus Lepidochelys; species Lepidochelys olivacea. The sequence goes on along the minus strand of NC_140417.1, from coordinate 22,494,454 downwards.
GTCATCGACAACCCCCAGAACATCCAGGGTAAGCAGGTGGCATGATCTGTCTGCACAGTCCGCTCGCAAGCCTCCCACCCACCAGCCCCCACCTGGGGCTTGATTAGAGCCAGTACCTTAAAGGGGAAGCTCTTCATACCCATAGCCAGCCAGTCCCTTAAGAAAGATGCATTTGTTCCAGAAGCATGTCCTCTGCGGAGCACCACGCTCCAGGCCATGTGGTCAGCACAGATCCCAAGGTGTTAGCTGTTCCCAGATATTTGGCTGGCCCATGCAAAATAAGCCAGTGGGTCTCTGCCCGGTTCCTTGTGGGCAGGTGCCCTCATCATAAAAAACACCAATGCGTGGATGACCTGACACTCCTCTCCCCCTTGCAGCTCACCTGTACAAGTGCTTGGCCTTGCGTGAAAGCTGTGGCCTCTGCCTCAAGGCAGATCCGCGCTTCGAGTGTGGCTGGTGCGTGACGGAGAAGAGGTGCACCCTGCGGCAGCATTGCCCAGCCTACGAGAGCAGCTGGATGCACGCCAGCAACGGCAACAGCCGCTGTACAGACCCCAAGATCATCAAGGTATGTCTGGGATGGGGGGAAGACGGGCCTGTGTATGTGCACACGTGCTGAATGCAGTGCTGGAGAATACGCTGCAGGGGGCAGTTCAGCACTGGCCATGGCTGTGGTGGACTAGCATATTGAGTGCCTTTGGTGTGCATGGGCCTGTACAGATAATTATGGAGCCCAGCTTCCTCCCCTGAAGAGTTTAGAGTCTAAAGGAGATGGGTAGCATACAGGAACATGGCTGAGCAGGCAACACGGAGCTGGCAGCTCTCGGGCAGGGAAGATCTCCCAGGGAGCAGTTGTTCAGACACCAGGGTTTAATGTTCTCCCACCAGGTACAAGAGCAGAGAGTGTCGGAGTGGAGACTGAGGTTGAAGGGGGGTTTGGAGGGGGAGGCTGCGAGGAAGAGGGCGGATGTACCATTTCAACGGGTGGCTCGAGATATGGGGTAGAGTGTGAGAAGGAGGCAAAGGGAGTGTCAAGGAGACCAGAGCTGACAGAGTGCAGGGCTAGGAACATGAGGAGGGTGGCACAAAGGCAGAGTCCCTCTCTAGTTAGTTATATGCACTTACATATCTATTGTATCGCTCTCTCTCCTGCTTGGGTCTGGTGAGCACGTTCCCCTGGCTCCCTGCCTGCTCTGGGGATGTTTTGCCCTTGGCCATGCAGAATTCCCAGCAACACTAGTTGCTCTCCTGAGTGGGATCTCTCCGGTTCTCTCACGTCACTCTGTTCTGACATATTAAGCCTGAATTACCTGTCTCACCTGTTGCTGCTGATCCCTTGACACCCATGGGGCTCAGGGCCAGCCTTCCCATGCAATGGGGGTGGGGAAGTCACATCTTTCTGTACAGAGGGGGAAGTGCACTTTAGTGGATTAGTGCAAGGGGCTGGGAGCCAGGACTCTGGGATTCTGTTCCTGGCTCCGGCACTAACTTGTGTGTGACCTTGGGCAAAGTCACACCCTGGCTCTGTGCCCTAGTTCCCCCGCTCTGTAAAATGGTAATAATGATTCCGCATAGTTAGTTAGTGAATTCTGGCCACGTGCTTTGAGATCCTCAGATGGCAGGCTCTTAGCCCTGGGCTGCACTTGAAATGAAGGTCGACATAGCTGTGTGCCTTCAGGGTGTGAAAAAGCCACTGAGTGATGCTGTCCTTACCCCCGAGGCAGAGAAAGCTGGGTCAGTGGACGAATGCTCCTGTTGATGTAGCTACTGTTGCTTGGGGAGGTGGTGTTCCTACAGCGACGGAAAACCCCCTTCCGTTGGTGCAGGCGGTACTATGTTCCAGCATGCTGCTGGCACGTAGCTATGCCACTATGATCCCGGTAGTGTAGATGTGGCCTTGGTATCATGGGTTGTTTGTTTATTATTCCCTCTCCCCAGTTTTGCAGACTAATAGCCTCTCTCTCTGTGCTTTCACGCTCAGAGGCTCCAACCTTCCTCACGTATTCCTAGGTTTTCTTGGATCCTGGTGTGGAATCCCAGGCAAGCCGTGGGTCTGGGTTCTTTCCCCTCTCTTCCCTGCCCCCCGGACAATGGTAGTTCATCATCTCTGGTCTGTGACAGCTTTTATGACCTTCAGTTAATAAGATTGTGTATATTAATGTTAACATGTCTGTTGGGCCAGGCTCCAAGTGCATTAAGAGGGATTGGTGGGTAATTCTATTTGATGTGTTCTATTTACCCACGGATTCCGGGCCAGGCAGGCCTTGACTGTGTTAATTACCGGAGTCTCAGCACAGTATCTAATCTATTTGGGTTCAGTGTCCTATCAGATGAAGGCTGGAAATGAGAGTTGTGTCTCTCCTGTTCCCCAAAGTCACTCAGCTCGGGCTGGTTATTGGCACTGAGGTGACTATTGCACTGGCCCTGCTGAGAAGTGTAATTCTATTGCAGGCACATGCCTGCCATTCACAGCAGTGGGTGGGAACCCTGCCCCGACAATGCCTGCTTGCCACCCATCCATTGAGATTTTGTTTCAAATTAATGATAAAAAATACTAGTGATTAAGAGCATTGAGCCATCCTATAGCAGAGATGGGCTGAGCTGCAGAGCCTAAGAGACGTTCTGCTCTGGGAGCTGGATTGGCCCATCACCTTCCACCCAGGGCCTGCAGCTGCAAGAACTTTATGGAAGGGGGTAAGGACCGTTATCCCTCATTTACAGAGGAGGAAACTGAGGCACAGAAAAGGGAAGTGACAAGGTCCTGCAGTGAGTCAGCTATGGAATTGGCAGAAGGGCTTCTAAGGCCATCCTCAGTTCTAACCACTAGACACACTGTTCCAGACTGCTTGCATGACCCACAAAAGGGTCCATATGACTCCCGTGTTCTAGGTATAGGAGTGTTTTCCTATCACCCTTTGTTGCCAAAGTTTAAATCACATAGGAACTGCCATGCTGGCTCTGAGCCGGGGGCCATCTGGTCCAGTGTCCTGTCTCCAGCAGTGCCCAGCACCATGCTTCAGAGGAAGGTGCAAGAAACTTCCTGGCCTCCAACAATGAGAGATTGGCTTAAACCCTGAAGCATGAGGTTTAATGGCTTTTCCAAAATGTCTGCTAGCATTAAAGCAGTTATAAGAACATAAGAACGGCCATACTGGGTCAGACCAAAGATCCATGTAGCCCAGTATCCTGTCTTCCGACAGTGGTCAATGCCAGGTGCCACAGAGGGAATGAACAGAACAGGTAATCATCAGGCGATCCATCCCCTGTCGCCCGTTGCCAGTTTCTGGCAAACGGAGGCTAGGGACATCATCCCTGTCCATCCTGGCTAATAGCCATTGATGGACCTATCCTCCATGAACTTATCTAGTTATTTTTTGAACCATGGTATAGACTTGGCATTCACAACATCCTCTGGCAAGGAGTTTCACAGATTGACTGTGTGTTGTGTGAAGAAATACTTCCTTTTGTTTGTTTTAAACCTGCTGCCTATTAATTTCATTTGGTGACCCCTAGTTCTTGTGTTATGAGAAAGAGTTAATAGTACTTCCTTATTTACTTTCTCCACACCAGTCATAATTTTATAGACCGTAATCATATCCCCCCTTTGTCGTCTCTTTTCCAAGCTGAAAAGTCCCAGTCTTGTTAGTCTCTCCTCATATAGAAGCGGATAGTAATCTCCCCAGTGAGACCTCCTGCGATGTCATGTTTGTAGAAACCAGTGGCCCTTCCAGTAAATAACCCCTTTGTTCTTCAAGGACCTGCCAGGGGAGAGACAACCCCCCCCCCCGAGAAATCCCACAATCCCATGGGCAAGTTTAGTCCCTTCCTCACAGCTGTTCTCTCCTGGTGACGGAAGGGGACTCAGAGGATTTAGTCAAGTGGTTTCTGCCCAAATCATCAGGGCTTTTAAAAAAAGAATTTTATACAATGTAATGTGACTAGAAAGATTTGTATGATTAATAAACATCAATGAAATCTTGCTTAGGGGGATGGGGAGAGCAGGGTCTGCTATCTGAGGCATTGGATAGTCCAACCTTACAGCCTTTGGCTAGAACCTAAGATCTGGACAGTGGAACTGGCTAAAAACAGAGTGATCCTGATTAGACAGCGGGGACCAAATTCATCAAGTGCCGAAGCAGGCGCATTTCCTGTTGAAGTCATTGGGAGATGCACCTGCTTGCATTAGGGCTGGGTTTGGCCTACAAAAGGTAACGGGCCCACTTAGCTTCACTGCCTCAGGCTGGGCAGGATGAGCAGGAAGGAAAAACAATGTAAAGACTATGAAGTCTGTGATCTACTCATTTTTAATGATCTGGGGGGCAGGGAGTGGAGAGATAGAAGAAGGAGCATTTCTGGGCATTGGGTGTTGAAACATGCCTTGCTCCCTGTCACCTCCCACACTCTACCTGCCTCATCAGCTAAAACAAACACACTGTTTCAGAGTAACAGCCGTGTTAGTCTGTATTCGCAAAAAGAAAAGGAGTACTTGTGGCACCTTAGAGACTAACCAATTTATTTGAGCATGAGCTTTCGTGAGCTACAGCTCACTTCATCGGATGCATACCATGGAAACTGCAGCAGACTTTATATACACACAGAGAATATAAAACAATACCTCCTCCCACCCCACTGTCCTGCTGGTAATAGCTTATCTAAAGTGATCATCAGGTTGGGCCATTTCCAGCACAAATCCAGGTTTTCTCACCCTCCACCCCCCCACACAAATTCACTCTCCTGCTGGTGATAGCCCATCCAAAGTGACAACTCTTTACACAATGTGCATGATAATCAAGTTGGGCCATTTCCTGTAAATCCTGGCCTGGAAATGCACCTCCTCATCCGTTCCAGCAGGAGTTCTCTTCCTGCCAGCTCAAGCTAATGTGCTGAGAGCTCTCCAGTCGAGCCCCTTTTCTGGGGTGTGGCAGCCAGGGAGGATCCCAGCATAGCCCTCTAGGGACGGGCACTTCAAAGGCCTGGCAGCTCTGTTCTAAGGTGACCTGGTAACTGATGCTTCTAGAATCACACAAGGCCAGGCTGATGCTGAGACGCCCACGCATGAGAACTCAGATGTCACAGGACCGGGAGTCATATTGGCTTTGCTGGCGAGCCATTTGGCCTTCATTTTCGAGCGTGCCCAGCTCGAGACAACTAGAGCCTGATTTTCAGGAAGTGGTGTGTTCCTGTCACTCCGGTTGAAGTCAGTCGGAGCAGCAGGTGCACACAACACCTGCAAATTAAGCCCAAGTTGTCCCATGTTGGGGCCCCAATAACTGAGGCACCCAGAATTAGCAGACCCTTCTGAAAATGTTCTGAGACCATGGTGTGCCTCAGTTTCCCCATGTGTAAAATGCAGCTACTGATAGTGACCTGCTTCTAAGGGGGTTAGGAAGCTTTGTTACTGTCTTTAAATGGTGGTGAGCTCCTTGGATTAGTAGGTGCTGGAAGGGCCAACGTGTTGATTATGTACTAGTAGCTAAAAGTCCTGCTGTCACATGGACGTAATTCATAGTCACGTGTGTAAAAAAGCCCAAAGTGGCTGAGAACTTAAAAACTGGATGGTAGCAAACCATGCATCCCAGTGATGATTGAACCTGGGGATATTCTAAACAAAAAGAGCTCTCAACCATTCTTGTAGCTGTATCCATCGCGTCATACTGACTCAACAGAGATTTTAGGTTTCAGAGTGAGACACACAGCGAGTTCCTGGAATTGTGGTATGTAGATTACTATTTGCCTGGGAGTCACTTTAGGGCTGAAATAACCCCAGTTCTGCTCTCCTCATGGTAAGTCTGCCATCCAGGAGACCAGCTGTCACCTTATTTTGAGCTATCTGAAGCCAGTTCTGCATATGAAGAGATGCCTGTCCTGATCTCACGTGACCTCACATGGGCCCGATCCTGCTGCCGCTAAGTGAGTGGCCAAGTTCCCATTGGCTTCATTGTTGCCCCATCTCTCAGCCCCCCAGCATGAAACCAGTCACGCACCTGTGCAAACCTTCTCCCATCTCCTCTGCAAGCCCCACTCTGCGAGCAGTGCCCCGAGTTCATAGCATCAGGCTGTGTGGCTGGTACGCAGCCCCGGGCATCCCGGATGCGATGGGGTTGGGGGACCCTGCTTCTGATGTATCCCTGGCCAGGCGGAGAGGAGTGGTGGCTGGGGTCAGTGAAAGTTTGCTTGTTGAATTCAGTCCAGATGAGCGGAGGGAGTAAGCTGCACACGGGACAGGGGGAGCCTGTGAGATGGGAGGGGGCAGGGTGTGCTTAGGCACGGCATTACTGGGTGACATGCACTGTGTTAGTGAAAAAATAATGGGGGGGCCTCACTCACTCACCCCATTGGCTCCAGAGCACCAGAATGCCGGGTGCATGACGGCTATGCCCACAGACTCCTGTGGCACTGTCCATCTCAGGAGCCCTGCGTGCTTAGCAAGCATGAATGGATTCAGCCTGTCAGCCCCCTTAAGTTGGGTCTGTATCGTTCTCCTTGTATTACAGATGGGGAAACTGAGGCACAGAGAGAGGCAGTGTCTTGCCCAGGGTCAGACAGTGAATCAGTGGCAGAGCTGGGATAGAACTAGCTCTCCTGACTCCGCTTCCGGTGCCGACACCATTAGACACTCAGTCTCCTTGTGGGGTCTGTGTGTGTGGAGTGGGGACACTGGAGCTTGATGTCTTTGCTTCACACCTCCGGGTGCCATGTAGTTCAGATCTCCATGGAAGTCGCAAACCCAAGTGAGTTTGATGTCTCCTTCACCAGTGGGCATCAATCCATGCACAGTGCAAAGTACCCCATGCTTCTGGCACGCTTAGCAACCCCTGTTGCAGAGAGGTTCCGGGTTAAGTAGCAGTAGATGCAGCCGGTCAGGATGAAGGGGTGTTGACAGAGATGTGCTGAGCGGGGCAGGGATCTGGGGTAGCGGGGATTGTTGTGAGTCAGAGTGAGGTGCATTGGCAGAGTGGTGGGTGGGCCCCAGGGTCTGCTGGGGTAACGGGGTGCTGCAGGTCAGGATAGAGTGACACGCTGAGAAGGGAATGGGAGCCAGGAGTGAAATACTAGGAGCGCTGCAGGTGAGAAGTGAGGTGCCTTGGCAGAGCTATGTTAGGAAAAAGCTTGCCCATCACTTGCCCTGTCAGCCTGTCATTTCATGAGCCCTAATTTTGCCTAAAATTGCAAAGGGGGACGGCCCTGTGAGTTCAGAGAGGTCAAGGAATAAATTTGCCAAGTGTCTGGAAGGTGAAACGCTGCAGGGTCATAAACCTGAAAGTGCTTTTCAAGCCACGAGGGCTGTTTGTGTTGAATGGCAGCCAACCCAGCTGCTACTGCCTGCACTTCTGCCATCGGCCAAGACTCTGTGTGCCGGAAGTGGGCTCTCCCCGGCCTGTTCTGCCTGGTGGGAGCAGCAATCGTGCAGGCCAGTGGATTGTAGCTTTCTCTGCTTCCCTCTCGCAAGAGTGGAATGTGCTGCTACAGCTTCTAGAACAGCCTGGATTCCTGACTGAGCTGGAGCTCCCAAGGGATGGGCTTGTAACAAGGCCTCCTCGCCCTCAGGCCAAGCTAGTCACAGGTGGGGCTGCGCACTGCCAGGCTGCTGGGGTGTTGGCTCAGCTGGGTAGGTGGAAGAGATGGGGATGTTCTGTATGGGAAACTCAGCTGTGGCTAACAGGGATCCCCTTGTCAAACATCTTTTGTGCAGATGACTCCACTGTGCAAATCCAGAGGAAGAACCCATGTGCCGGTGCTGTTCTGGGAAGCTTTAAAAATACCCCGCCCTAGACTAGAACTCCTCTCAGGGGCAGAGGGGTAACCGGTGAAGCCAGGATTCTCAAAAGGAGTCTGCACCTGCAGCTGGGGCCAGAGATCCCAAAGAGCTCAGCTCCCGTTTGGTACTTAAATAAGGGGCTTTGGAAAAACTGGCTCCAACTGGGCATGCTGAGCATGTTGAAATCTGGCCCTTAACATTCCCCTTCGTGTTGCCCAGCCCTCTGCTGAGGAGGGGGCTCACTGCACCCATAGGCTGGCTGTTCTCTAAACATGGGCCCTGACTTTGGGGGGTTTCCTCAGGGACTGAGTGTCTGACTGAGGAATTCGGGCTTCCGCCTTTCACGCTGAATGCATCAGACGTGGCATGGGCTGGCTACAAGCTGCGTCCAATTAGCTGCCGCTGTCTGGTCCTGATATCAGTCTCTCTGTCCCTAAATCATTAAAAATAAATTAAGAAATTGCCACTCTAGTTTTAGGTCCTGCATAAATAAATCAATCAGCAATCATCATCTGCCCTTGCAGCGTATGCTCATCTTTGTTCGGGCCTGTGGTTAGAGGGGGGGATCACTGGTGATTGTTTGGTTGTGTTCAGCCGCTGCGCTTATTGTAGGTCCTACAGTTATACAAAGCTGTGGGTACTGCACAGTGACGGTGGAGCGTGCCTGTGCACAGAAATGCTGCAATTATTTAACACAGACCTCCCCCACAATATAAAGCAGAGCTAGAATCGAGCTTTTCGGGGACTGGGAGCGCAGTTAGGAGAGCCCCCATGCTGCACTCAGTGACTCCTGCGCTGAGAGGACATCCAGCCTGAGGAAGATGCAAGCAGCTGTCCGGGGATGAGAGCATGGGGCAGAGGGATCCCAGAGGGGACATCTCTCTGTGTCTGGTATTGGGGGACCCAGTCATTGTGTAGCAACGCTGCATCGCAATGTCTGGCCCCATGTGGTCACGTACTGTTGTTTTGTGCTGACACAGCATTGTGATGGGAAGAGGTGAGGGGATGCTGTACTGCTGCAGCCAGCATAGCCCGGGCAGCCTCTCCCCAGGGGCAGCTGTCTCCTAGATGAGAGATGGTGACCCTGACACTGGATGTGAGTGATTCTGTGCTCCCAGCATCTCTGCAAACAGATCCTCTTTCTCTAGCCTGACGAGCAGGGGCCTTCCAAGCTGGCATGCACATAAGTGCTTAGTACAAGAGGGGACCCAGTACGGAACTGAGCTGGGCTGTCCCCTTAGGAATGATTTACCAGCCAGCAGGCCTGCCCTGCACCCTGTTCTCTGCCACTGGCAGCCCCTGCACCCGCTCTGGCTGGCAGGTCCGAGGAGCAAGCACTCATCTTGCGCTCAGAGGAGCCAGTTGCTGGTTTATGTAAAAGGACCCTGTGAAACCAATTAGCAGAAGAGCAATGTTGTTTGTCAGGGCTGGAGCCGGGGTGGGTGGGAACTTGGGGGTGGGAAGTTTGGGAGAGCAGCTCTCCCTCCCATGTGTCTTGTTTAGCTGTGACCTACCCGCGCAGCAGTGCGAGCGGTGTCATCTCTTTCCCGGGGTTGTTGCTCCCCCCCTGCACGGTCCTTGTCAGTTTCACCACATAGGAGGAGGAATCTAACATGCTGGGGCAGCTTTTAACACTAATTTAAAAATGCCGAACAGTCGTTTCTCGCCAACCACCCCAGCAGAGCCCAATTTAGGGGAGAACAAATCTGATCGCCTGCTGCAGCTACCTTAATGAGTCCTGATCCGGGACTTTAGCAGAGGGCTGGATTGAATTTAGGCAAACAACAAAACCCCAAAGCCCAGATTGGTTTTACTGTTGTATAAATTCCGGCTCATGGTGTGTGATTGCCCTGAGCCTGCTGTGAGTTAACGTGCGGCGCGGCCTGTGAGTCAGAGTGCAGGAATGGGAGCCAGGACTCCTGGGTTTTGTCACCAGCTCTACCACTGACCTGAAGCAAGCCTGTGCCCCGGTGGGGGGTGATTAGTTAGGACTTGTTCTGAACAGCATCATTAGTTGTACACGGAGATGTTTACAGAGCACTTTGAAGATGAGATGCAACTGTGCAAATGCTAGGTGATGATAAGTAACCCTACAGTGGCCATTGCTGTGGCGAGGAACTAGATTGCCGTACTGAAGTTGCTCCTAGATTGGTACAGTTCCTCGCGGCTGGGATGCATTGAGGCAGGGCTGGCTACTGCTTGGTTCTCTTCCTTCCCTGTGCTCCTCTCTGCTCTGGTCCCTGGCTGGGGAGAAGTTGTGTCTAGCAAATGGATGCCCACCGCTGGGAGAGGGATATCCCCAGCTGATAAAGCATCCAAGACCCAAGGTTACAGCAGGCCAGGTTTGCCATGAATGCAGATAGCCTAGGCCAGCTTGGCTTTGCAGCAGTCCCATAGAGAGCTGGTATGGGCTTTGGGGCGAGGCGGGAGGAAAGGGCCAGCCATGACTTCGATCAGGAAATTCACTGAAAGGAAGGCGCTGGCTCCGGCACTGAGGCCTTCTCCATAGCAACCTGGGGCTGTCAAGGACAGCGCCACGATCTCTCCCAGCGCTCCCCGCTGTGGTGTGGGAAGGTCAAATGCGTGCTCTTGGGTCAAGGTGCTGTCCCTGTATGAACGCGCCAGCTTGCTCCCCACTGGCATCATTCTAATCATCCACTGCCCATGGGCATTGCCGGGGCAGCCTCCTCCTGCCCCCCCGTTCCCCAGGCTCCGTGTTGCCAATGACCCAGCCCCTGGCATGGGAGCACAGTGCTCTCCCATTAATTCTGTTTAGTGCCTGCAGGTGTGTGCTGAGCGCTGGGGCCAGTGAAATCTGGTGTAAAATTGCTCATAATTACCTTGTTAGCAGCAGTGGCGGGCCTGCGCCTCTTTGCTCATCCGTCATCGTGCCGGCTTTTGTCAGGCCACACCTGTCTGCTTTATTGGGAATCATCCTGCTAAATGAGGCGCGTCTCAAAGTTGGGACCTCCCTTCTCTCCCCAGCTGGCACCAGCTCAGGCTTTGTTTGTTGAGAGGGGTGGCAGTGGGGAAGGGGTTAGCGTCCATCGCCTTTGGGGCAGCAGCCTCCCTGCAGGGCTTCTGTTGATCTTGCCAGGGCAGCAGGAGTATAGTGGAGCTGGTCCTCTGGCCGGGTGTGGTCCTGATTCCAGAGAGTTCGTGATCTGCCTGAAGGCCAGGCAGGCCTGCCTCTTCCATGGCTGTCCCTGTGGCTGGGCCTGTGCTTATGCATCAGCAGGCACTTGTGGGCGTGTGCAGAGTTCCTGTGAGTTAGAGGGGGTGGCTCAGTGCCTTGAAAGACCCAGATTCCTTGGAGCCACACATTCAGATCCCAGCAGGGTGGACTCCACTGCTCCGCCACCTGAGGCAGATAACCGAAGTGCCAGGCAGCTTACCGTCTGTGGGGCTTTCGGGGGAGCCCAGGCCTGTTCTGCTCTGTGTGGGCAGTAAGAATCCCTGGGCCCTTATCATAGCCCAAAGTGTTTGCCCGTGTACCCTTGGCCAGAGTGCTCTCTCCCTGTCCTCTTGCTGCCTCCAAGTCAAGCTTTGCTTTGCTCTCTCTCAGCTGTCACCTGAGACGGGCCCCAGGCAGGGAGGGACCCGTCTGACCATCACCGGAGAGAACCTAGGCCTGAAGTTTGAGGATGTGCGCTTGGGAGTGCGGGTCGGCAAAGTGATGTGCATTCCCATCGAGAGCGAGTACATCAGCGCTGAGCAGTAAGTGCCCAACTGGCAGGGGGCGGTCAGATACCCTGGTCTGGTAGCCAGAGATGGCGCCCCACATCCCCACTCCAGGTTGGAGGGGTTCACGTGTTCTGAGTGGGAGCGCTCACCCTCGCTGCTGTGAGCTGGTGTTAACACTGGGGCACTGAGCTGGAGCAGAGAGGGGCAAAGCCCATGCACAGCCAGTGCAGAGAGATGGCAGCTGCAAACCCACCCAGCCTGCAGGCCACGCTGGCCAGTTCTAGACTGGCCCTAGTGTCCCCTGCTGCCTTCCTCACCTAGAGCTGTGATCTCGATCAGCGGAGAGCTGTCGACCCCACTCTGACACCCGCTGCTGTCTGAGCACGTCCAGCCTCGCAGTTGGCTGGGAGCAGGGCTGGAAAGGGCAGTTAAGCAGCGAGGTTGAGCATTAGCTCTCCCTGATAACTGGTTCACCACCACAGCAAGTCATCAGGGAAACGGGCCTGCCTGTGTCCTGGGGCATCTAAACCCTGACACAGTCTCTTGGTGAGAACAGCTCTTCTGGTCCCATGAGCCCCCAGGCCTGTCCCTGGGCTGGGTGGCAGTGAAGGGCTAACCTGAACAGTCGGAGAGAGCCAGCGGACGGCTCTGCTTGCTGTGGACAGAGGCGACGAGGGGACATGGGCTCTCTGGGGAAGATCTCCACATGTCCTTGTGCTCACATGGAGCTCCTTGGCAGCCAGGAGGTCTACTCCATTGACAGCTGATCAGTGCTGGACTGTCCCTTCCCTTCCCCTCCAAGCACATACTGCTGGGAGCCGTAACTTCCTGCTTCTCCATGGACTGAATCGTGTGAATCATAACAGCCTATCAGAATACAGGGCCAAGTGGCAAGGAAAGAGCTGTGCAAAATTAGTCATGACCCTCTAGTCAAGCTAGACTAGACTAGTCTAGTCTAGTCTAGCTACCATGGCAGCTGCTCTTCCAGGAGACATGCACACCCAGCCCAGCCAGCCCTCGGCTCCCCAACCCCTCTGCTCCAGGGCATCCATGTGTAGCTCTGCGGAGCAGCCCCACCATGGGAAATGCGCTAAGACCTCCTTTCCTGCTTTCCCTAGAATTGTGTGTGAGATCGGAGACGCCAGCCCAGGCCGAGCGCATGATGCCCGTGTGGAGGTGTGCATCAGGGACTGCTCCCCCAGCTACAGGGCCACATCCCCCAAAAGCTTCACGTTTGTGGTAAGGTTATACAGTATTATCCACCACTCTCTCCTTCTGGCTGCCAGCATGTCTGCCTCCCCTTGCCCTGTAGTTACCAATGCCCCTCCCTCCCAGGGGCACCAGAGCCCATAGAAGTAAATCTCTGGGGAGTGGGGAGGAGGGGTGGACATGTGGGAATTATGTAATCATCTTCCCAGTTTGAAGCCTGCAGTGAGCCCACCTTGGTTTACAACCTTGTCAGTTCTCCCAAGCTAAGTAGGGATGGGCTGGTTCTGGACTTGGGTGGGAGACCTAGGAAGACCCAGACACTCCGGGAAGCAGAGCCGGTAATTCCAGACACAATGCGTCTTGCTCTGAGTTGACACTTTGCTGCTTGGAAGCACCGTTTTTCAGCTGGAAAGAAAAAACAGGTTCCTTTCTGCTGGTCACTCTAGATCCCAGGGTGTTCTTGGCAAGAGTTGGGTGTCCTGGTCAAAACTCGGCTACCTGCTCTGCCTCTCTAAAACCTCTGCAGTTTCAGCGGGGTATGGGATCCCTCTAGACACCTGCCCTAAACTTCAGTGCGTTGTTGCTGTCCGACAGCTACTTCCCACCTCCTACACATCTTGCTCTGATAGCAGCTGCCCCCTTCGCCCTCATCCATTCGTGCAGCTTCTGGCTTTGCACGTTGTCATTTGCTGCTCACGCTTGAATTGCTGGATTTGTTGCTTTCTCTTGACAGACGCCCACTTTCTACCGTGTGACTCCGGCTCGGGGTCCCCTCTCTGGGGGCACCTGGATTAGCATTGAGGGCAACCACCTCAATGCGGGCAGTGATGTCACAGTGACCATCGGGGGACGACAGTGTGTCTTTTCTTGGTAGGGTTCCATGGACAGGGGATCGCTGGGGCGGGCTGAAGAATCAGGTATGATCCCTGGGCTGTGCGGAGAGGATGGGGAGTGGACCCACAGCCATGTCTGGGGTGTAACGAAGTTCTGGAGTGAGGTGCCTTTGCCAGGTTCCTGTAGAATTTCTCCCTTGAAATCCTGGCTTTTGTATTTCCAAGGATCCTGAAAGAGACCAAAGAATGAGGATTTTGTCTCTAAAATCACAAAGCCCTGAGGCATGAAGTGGATAATTTTTAGATTAGGGATGATAATGGAGCGGCTCTTTAAATATTTTCCTGTGGTAATTACTGGTTATCAACCCTAATCGCTGCTGTTTGCAGCAGTCGTGCGTTGGGGAACGGTCGGGAGCTGTGCTGGCTTCTCCTGCTGCCTTTTGTTTTATTTTTCTCTCTGTTAACTGACAATTTCACCAGCACTTCCCCGGGGGAAGGCAGGGAGATGGGTAGAGACAGAGGGCAGTGCCTTGGGAGCTGTTTCCACTGGGCTTGCCCAAGGCTGGTGGGACCAGAAGATGTGTCGGCAGGTTCCAGAGTGCACCCCAGCTGGAGGCTGTGGCTGGAACTGAGGAGGGCTTGCATTGATGAGGCTGTCCTGGACACCCCACAGAGCTCCCTCTCTGATTGCCAGAAACTCCCCAGCCCAGATGTCCCGTGGCTTATGGTGAAGTTGTGTTTTGAACTGACAAGGGGGTGCTCTCCAACACTGTTGTGGCACCTGCACAACTGGGCTGGTGGCTTTCTGTGTCCCGCCTCTATCACTGACTGCTGTACCCACCTCTGCGGTAGGAGGAGGTGGAGGGTGCCCGCGAGGGCTGGTAACCATGAAATAGAGTCTGACGCTCAAGGTGCAGCCCGGGGGGAGATGCTGTCCTGCCCCTCCCCATAGCCAGAGATGCTCAGAGCCTCCTCAGTATCTGATGGCTCTTCTGCCTTGTCCCCAGGAGGAACGCCCGGGAGATCCGGTGCCGGACGCCACCAGGCCAGAGCCCTGGTGGGTCACCCATCCTCATCAATATCAACCGGGCTGAGCTGAGCAACCCCGATGTGAAGTACAATTACACAGAGGACCCCACCATCCAGAAGATAGACCCAGAGTGGAGCATCAACAGGTAAATCTGCAGGGGTCAGGGAGCCTCATGCTCACCAGGGTGGACTGAGGGGGAAGGAGGAGTTACCCATGAGCCCTAGCAGGTGTGAGCATATGCTGAGTATACAAGAGAGGTGGGGCCCTAGCACAGCTCTTCTGAGCAGGGATTGTGCCTCTGATATGTCTGTACAGCGCCTCATAGACCTGGGCTCCCATCCTGACCAGGGCCTCTGGGCGCTGCCGCAGTAGGCCATTGGAGGGCTGGATACTGGACACGCTCCAGAGCACTGGGAGGAAAGCAGGAGTAGCCAGGGGTGCCCGGTGTGGTACCTGGTCTCAGCGCACTCCTGGGATTGCAGCGCTTAGACTGGCAGGGAGCGGAAGAGGAAAGGGCTTTCAGCCTGGCATTTGGCTGCAGGGAATAACATGAAAGTATTTCTGAAGGGTTTACATGTGCTGTTAAAAAGCTTGAATTGGCTGGAGCAGAAGGTAAGGACTTGATTAAACTGCACATGCCATCGGCCCTCCTGGAGCCTGGCTGTGAAATAGGCTCCCCAAAAGGCCTGGGTGGAAGCCCTGCTGCTCTGGGGCATTTCAAGCAAAGACCCAGAGAACGCTCTGTCTGGCCCCCAGAGCATACTTGGGTGGACTCTCCTGGGGCTTTTCCATTTCTGACTCCCACACTCCTCTGGGTCTCACTGGATGGCTAAGGGAGGTTGCCAGTCGGAATGTACCCTGGACGTTCTCAGCTGCTGCCGCTTCGGGGACCTGTGTTGAGACGGGGTGGGAGGGTCTCGCTCCTTGGTAGGCAGGTGTACATGTTCCAGAACCCACCCCCAATCGGCTCCATGGTGGCAGCCTCAGCAGAGAGGCCAAGGCTTGGAGACTGAACTTCCCACACATCCCAGAGGTCTGTGGTGGAGGGAAGCTTGCCCTATGGCAGCCTGCTGTAGCTGGTTTGTGAGCTTGCAGAGATCTGCAGTCGCCAGGACTGCAAACCCAGGACCTTCCAGCAGCATGAAGCCGATAGGCACAGCAGAAAACTTGCCCAAAGCAGCCAGGCTCTGTGCTGTGCTCTCGGTGCTCCGCTTGCCCGGAGGTGGCAATTGGTAAGTGCTATGGGAGTGGTCCACAGGGGCGATGTTGTTTCAAATGGAAGCCTCTGGCCGATCTGCCGAGGCGGCTGAAGGTGGAAGTCAGCTGGTCCTGCTGCATGGACAGAAGCCAGCGTGGCACCATTGGCCCGTGCTGGTGGGTTGTTTGGATGTGTCCAGACTGGAATTGGGAGGGACAACCCCATATTCCAGTTTTACAAGCGAGTCTCTAGGGCTTCATGTTACATACAGGATGGGACAGGTTCCAAGATAAGCAGCGATGGCGTGTGCCCACCTTCACCAATGCCTGGGTGCCCTGTGCCAGAGTAGCCTCTCCTAACTCCTTCCTCTCTGCGCCTCCTAGCGGTGGGACGTTGCTGACTGTGACAGGCACCAACCTGGCCACCATCAAAGAGCCCAGGATCCGTGCCAAGTACAGCAGCGCTGAGAGGGAGAACGTAAGTAGATCTCTGGCTGTCTGGGGAGGCCCCATGCCTGGTTGGGGAAGGGAGGGCAAGGAGTCCTATCTCATTGCTTCCATGCAGGACACCAGTGAAAAGCATGTCCTGCCACCTCCCCTGTGTACCTCTGTGACCTTGATGGTCTCAGTCATTAGAAGAGAGACACCAAGCCAGTTGGGTCTCACCTGGGGAGGGCCCAAAACAGGTCTGTCACTGGTGGGGGAGAAGGAGAGGAGTGGGGAACTGGATGCTGTTTCGTGAAAGTGCTTTGGAAGAAGAAATAGTACTGACTCAGGGACAGCAAAGCTCTAGTCCCTGGCAGTCTCTCCTTACATCCACTCTCTGAAAATCAGGCCCCATGCATACAGGGGTCTCCTCACCCCGCACTGAAATGCAGCCACTTCTGGGATGGAACATGAGGTGTTTGCATAGCAACACTACACTACAGTCTAGGACAGGGAGTGGAGAAGAATCCGGTATCCCGCTGGCAGTTTGGGGGGAACTGACAGGCAGTGCCCAAGTGGTGAGGGAAGATATAGGGGCTCCACTTTATATCCCTTTTCCCTTGGGAGCAGTGAGAAGATGGGATTATGGATAGGGTGTGGCCCAGCACCAGCTGTTGTGCAAAACGCCTCTGGATTTTGACTGGCCACAAGTGCTCAGTACTTTGGTTTTGCATCTCCGTTATAAGGGCTTCCAACAGCACAGCACCTCTTAGGTTCGGGAGCGATTTGGAGGGAAGAGTGCCCCCTTACAGATTCAGCACAACTACTTCTTGCAGAGGGTCTCCCCTCCTGGGACTGACTACTCTTGAGCCAACTTAGCTTGTGAGACCAGACCGTATCACAGCCTGAGATGATGGGAGACTGGTCTGATCAGCCTTGGTGCCTTGTCTCCTCTGTAGAACTGCACCGTCTACAACGACACCACCATACTGTGCTACGCTCCATCCATCGACAACCCGTCCCGGAGCCCCCCTGAGATCGGTGACCGCCCAGATGAGATTGGCTTTGTCATGGATAATGTCCAGGCGCTGCTGATTGTTAATACCACCAACTTCGTCTATTATCCAGACCCCGTCTTCGAGCCCCTCAGCCCCTCTGGCATGCTGGAGCTCAAGCCCAGCTCTCCCCTTATCCTCAAGGTAAGCCCCCCACAGCTCTTCTCCACCATTGCCTGTGCTGCCCTATTGCAGCCCCAGATCTCTGGCTTCCTTTTCCGCCCTGGGCCAGCTGCATTTCCCCACTGCACCTGTACAGCAGGTCAGAGAACTCAAACAGGGATGGGATGGACCAGTTCAGTTCAGAGCTGCTGGCCCAGCAGCTGGTCTCTTGGGGGTTAAATGGATGGTGCCGGCCAGGTAAGTGGGGGAAGGGGGGTATTCCCTGCCCTGCAATGGGAGAGCCATCGAACCCCATTGTGTCCTTACAGACCCTCTGCCTGCAGGACAGGTGGGACTTTCTGGCTCTTGGTAAAGGCCGATGAAGTGGGGTTGTGCGTGCCGGAGGTAGGCAAAGGAGTGTATTCCACGGAGATGGAAATCAGGGGGGTCTCAACCTTTTCCAAACTGCTTCCCTCCCCTCAGCAGTATGGGAAGGGCAGGGTGGTTGGGACCCCTTGGCACCAGGGGGTGGTGTTCCCCAGATTACGAAGCCCCAGTTTAAATATCCCCATGGGGCGAGTGGGTATGTGGCACCTTAGAGCCTTGCAGAAGGGCCGTGGAGTGTTTGAGACGAGGGCACTCCCTGGTTAACCGTGTGTCTCCATGGGTGGGAGGGGCGTCCCTCCTCTCAGAGCTCAGGGACAAAGTCATCCCTGAGGTAACTGCACTGCAATCAGGGAGCGTGCCCCAGGAGTTTGGCCCATTCTGGGTGCATCTTCTTTGTATTTCCCTGGCTCAGATTCCCACTCCTCCTTCACTTCTTGTTGGACCTTTATCAAGGACTAAGGGGGAGCAGAAGGATCCCTGCAGCCTCCTGCTCTCCCTGGGGTTAGAAGGCTGAGGGAGAGAATTTGCTTGGTGATGGGAGAATCCATCTGCGGGAGAGCTAATGATCTCACTCCTTGTTCCCTTAAAGGGCCGGAACCTGCTCCCGCCGGCTGCTGGTAACTCCCGGCTGAACTACACGGTGCTGATTGGTGACACTCCCTGCGCCCTGACAGTCTCCGAGACCCAGCTCTTGTGCGAGTCGCCGAACCTCACGGGACAGCACAAAGTCACGGTAATGCTAACCACCGAGACCGGCCTCTTTGGGCCCTGGCATCCTTGCAGGTGTTGCCAGGACTGCACCATGCCATGCACTGGGCACTTGTTCTTCCCGCTGAACAAGCCTTGTGTGGTGGGGCCCGAGACAAACAGCCTCCAGCTCCACATCAGAGATGGGATATCGTTTATCAATCCTTGTCGGGTCCCACCTGAGTTCTGAGGCAATGATAGCTGCATTTCCCCACCCCTGCTGGGAGCACGGTCTGTAGCAACACCCCAGGGGAGTCCCCCAGGCAGCAGCGTGCACACAGCATCGGGAACCTGCCTTGTGGTGTCCAATCGTAAAAGTACCCCAAGTTACCAAGAAGCACAGCTCTGCCATTGACAGCAAGTGTGTATGTGTTGTGTGTGTGTGTGTGTAGGGTGGGACATGGGCTGACATGCTGATCCCCTACCTCCTCCTGCATGGGGCTCTGCTGTACCCCAAACCCCTCTTGCATGGCACCCTGCTGTACCTCAGCCCCAACTCTTTCCTGCATGTGACCTTGCCGTACCCCAACCCCCTCCCTCATAGCACCCTGCCATACCCCAGCCCTCAATCCCCTCCTGCATGGGGCCCTGCTGAATTCCAGCCCTGTCCCCAGGGTCATTCCCCTCTGGCTCAGCCCATGCTGCAATGAGGGACAGAGTAGCCTGTTAAGCTGAGTGCATTGCTGGTGTGCTGTTCCTCTGCGGGCTAGAGCACTGGGCTCTGTAAAGATCCTTGTTTCCTGGGGGCCTCCCAAAGCGTCTGGTCTGGCACGGTGCTCACCGATGGTCGCTTTGGGGGCAGCGCAGTCTGACCACACACCATGGTGTGCCCAGCAGTAGCTCATGTTCAGCCTGGGACATTAAGATCCCCTTTTATTGATCAAGGGGGCAGTGGCTGGAGACCGAGGGGGTTAATCCCCTTCTGGCGTACATTGGAGAGCATGCAGGAGCCCTTCCCCTTTCGCCCCCTGCCTGGCGCCAGCTGGCCACTGGTCCCTGTCGGGTAAGAGCTCATCAACACCGGATTATGTGCACATGCAGGGGCTTAGATCTGCTGGGAGGAGCCCCTGGCTGCCTGCCTCCCTATTGCTCAGTCCCCTACCCCCAGTAGTCTGTTCAGAGTGGCTGAGTGCTCCATCCAGCCCTGCCATGAGCGCGCTCCATTGTAACCCACAATCTGGGTGGGCCTGGCTGGACCTGCCGGCTAGGTTCCTTCCCGACTGGCCGCGGGAGACTCGTCTGAGCCATATGGTCAAAGGGTTTCCACCCCCCTCACTTCCCCCAGCCCCTGGGTTAGCTTTAAGTAAGATTCTTTGTCAGGTTGTAGCTCAGCAGCAGCGGCACTCAGGGTCTCCGTGCAGCCTTGTGTATTTGAAAGGGACCCAGAACGGTCCCCCCAGGCTTCTCATCCATCAGGGAACTCACTTTACATCCCATCTGTTACTGTAATGTTGTCTGAATGAGACATCAAACTCGCTGCCTGCTCCTCACAGGCGCTGACAACACACCAGCATGTCTTCTGCATCCCATTAAAGCTCTACGTGCGCTCGGACAAGCCCCTCGCACTGTAGCCCCCTGCACCTGCTCTGCGGCCTGGCCCATGGCTTCCTCCAGACCACAGGGTCGCTACCTTCTGGTGTCAATGCCCCTCGGAAGTGAGGGTTCGCTTTCCTCACTGGGCTCAGCCCAGGCTGGCATGATAATGATCTGACCTTCCTATTACACACCTTGGACACTTGCCACTTGTGTGGACACAGAGATCCTGCGGTCTGGGGGTCCCTGCTTTCTGAGAACCCCATTCCAGCATGCACCTCCTCCCCTGTAAGGAAGAGGAAGGGAGGTTCGCCACCCCCACGCCCCGTTTAAGGAGGGAATCATAGAAATGTAGGCCTGGAATGAACCTCAAGAGGTCATCTAGTCCGGCCTACTGCACTGAGGCAGGACTAAGTAAACCTAGCCCATCCCAACAGGTGTTTGGCCAACCTATTCTGAAAAATCTCCAGTGACAGGGATAGGCTCCTTGGAAGCCTGTTCCAGAGTTTAACTACCCTTAGAGTTAGACGTTTTCCCCCAATATCTAACATAAATCTCCCTGGCTGCAGATTAAGCCTCTTACTTCTTGTCTTACCCTCAGTGGACACAGAGAACAATTGATCACAGTCCTCTGTATAACAGCCTTTGACGGGTGCGGAGGTGGCTATCAGGTCCCCCCTCAGCCTGCCCAGCTTTTTTAACCTTTCCTCACAGGTCAGGTTTTCTAAACCTTTGATCATTTTTTTTTGCTCTCCCCTGGACTCTCCAATTTATCCACACCTTTCTTAAAGTGTGGTGCCTGGAAGGACTCCAGCTGAGGCCTCCCCAGGGCTAAGTAGAGTGGGACAATCACCTTCCCCGTCTTACATAAACACTCCAGTTAATTCACCCAGAATGAGATTAGCCTTTTTCACCCCTCCCAGCTTGGTGTCAGCTGCGGATTTTATACGCGTACTCTCTCCTTCATTATCCAAGTCACTAATGAAAATATGGAACGGTCCCGGACCCAGAACAGACTCCTGTCACACTCCACTAGATACCCCGCCCAGTGACAGTGAACCACTGATAACTACTCTTGAGTATGGCTTTTCAACCTCCATTGTGCACCCCCTGATAGTCATTTCACCTAGACCACATTTCCCTAGTTGGCTCATGGGGATGTCATGGGGGACTGATGAGCTCCAGTGAGGGTGACAGGCCCTCCCTGCCCCTTGCCAGCTGGCAAAACCCTTCTGATGATAACCTGCCTCAGTTAGGAGAGGCACCTTGACCTGCACCCCCTGAGCTAAACCTGCTTTTGATCTCTTCCCCATGCCAATGGGAAGTCTCCCTGACTCACCCAGCTGCAAAACCCTCCTGTCCCCAGATGCATTATGGGGCATATGAGAGTCGGCCGGGGACCCTGCAGTTCTCTCTTTGTATTTCACCCCCAGCCTGTAGGGTGGCAGGTGGGTGGAAGAAGGGTTCACAGAGCCCTCTCAGCAGGGAGGTGAGCCACTGCCCACCCCTTGGCCCTAATGTGAAGCTCTTTCCCTCCCGTGTGGCTCAGATCAAGGCTGGAGGGTTTGAGTTCTCCCCGGGGACGCTGCAGATCTACTCGGACAGCCTCCTGACACTGCCTGCCATCATCGGGATCGGCGGTGGGGGCGGCCTCCTTCTGCTCATCATCATCATTGTCCTCATCGCCTACAAGCGCAAGTCCCGGGACGCTGACCGCACCCTGAAACGCCTGCAGCTGCAGATGGACAACCTGGAGTCCCGCGTGGCCTTGGAGTGCAAGGAGGGTGAGTCTCTCTGCTTCTCTCCCCAAGGCTTCCCAGCTTCAGCCTGTCCCCATCCGTCAACCCCTTCACCTGTCTTGCCAGCTCTGCTGCCTCTGGGTCATTGGTTTCCCCTCTTGTGTTTGCTCCAAGACTCTCTGTTCACACCCTACCGTTTGGTGAAGGAGGTAGCAGTATCATGGACATCCATGATCCCTCAGCCAAAACCCCCCAGGTCAGATGTTCAGGGTATTGGTGTCCATGTGCGTGCAGGCAGGCAGGCTCATTTCTACAGAGACTCCCTTGAAAGCCCCCATCCTCTGCAGCATTGTTGGGTCCTTTCCCTGGCTGCATCTGCATTCCCATAGGTTGCTGCGTGTGCATTTGCAGGCAGCAGGTCCCTATCCTGCCACGGCTTGTTCTGGCTCTTGATGTGTCTGCACCTTGTCTGGTCCCATTGTGGGATAAAATTGATCCCAGTGTGGGACAAGGATTCCCCCTGTATATGACACAGGGCTGCTGCATGGTCTCACCACAGTGACAGCACAGTACCTTGCGATGCACCATCCTGGTTTTATGGCACAAGGGTCTTTGCTGAACAAGTATTTCCTATTTGCTCCCTTCTCTTTCATATCCCCTAGTATCTAGCTCTGCAAGCACCATGTCTGCTTGCAAAGCTTCATGCTCGCCTACGGCACATGCTAACTCACCACACCCAGAACAGGCTGATAAATCTGCCCTCTCATCCCAGTACTGGCCTTGTGCTCCTGATCTACAGGGACCTTGCCCTGCTCTAAGCCACCCTTGGGACCGGAGATCCGAGCAGGCGAAGTGACTTGGGGGGGGGGACTTAACTTAGTTTTAGTAGGATTTATTTTTTCGGTTAAGGATTTTATGTTTTTAAAGTCTAAAAGAGGACAAAAGAGGCTAGAGAAACCTGCCTGGAAAGGGCCGTGAGTCTCTCATTATGTGACAGAGGGATGCTGCAAAATTGGACCGGAATGCCTCTTATGATCCTGCCGATAAAACCTAATTGCCCATTATCGCTGCAAGCCAGTGCCTGGGGCCGTGACCCTGCCAACTGCAGCCAGCCCAGAGGCTGGGGGAGAAGTGGGCACCTAAAACGAGATAGTAAAAAAGAAAAAATCCCTAAAAATCCATGTAGATGGCAATAGTGACAGAGAGAGGGGAGGGAGGAGGGGATCTCGTCTCCTCTTCCACAGCTGGCAGATAAAAGGATCTGCTTTTAATTAAAAGGCGCAATCTCTTCCCTGCCTTTTCTCTTTTCTAGTCCCTCTAGTTACAGATAAGATAGTGATCCTTTCAAGCTGACGTTTGTTTTTTCTCATCAGGCTGACAAGCCTGCAACCCTCTGCTAGCTTCCAGCTCCCTTTAAAGTGCTGTTAATTTGATTTCTCTGTGTGTTTTCTCTTTCCCTTATACAGTGGTAGAGATTCCCCCCATGGGTACCATTAAAGGCTCAGGACACCATTTCCCCCCTCTATCTAGCACGAGTTCAGGCTGTGCCTGTTCTCACCCCAGGGTGCTGGGTCTGTGTTGGGCTTTTCTCTCTAACATTATTTAGGTCAGAGTGAAACGAGAACATTCTTGTGGTTTAAACCTCTCTCTCGCCCAGCATCTCTGCCATGTTGTTCACAGCCACCTACAAGTTTCTTACGTATGTGCACGTAGCAAGGAGGGTTAGAGCCGAGAGGCTGAGGCTTCAGGACTCCTGGGTTCTATTCCCCACTCTGCTACTGATTTGATGTGTGACCCCGGGGACATCACGTCCACTCTCCATGCTTCCGCTTTGCCATGTGTAAAATGGGGACAATGGTACTGCCCCTCCTGACAGGGCATTGTGAGACTGAGCTAACTGATGTCTGAGACCAGTGCTAGGGACAGAGGGCAGCCCCCACTGCTCTAGATTTGTGGGGTTCTTGTATTTTGCTGATGCCAGTGTGGTGGCTCTAGGGCCCAGCCTGACCTCTCCTGTTGACCTCCTGCAGGCCCATGGTCCCCTAACACAACTCTGCTCTTTCCATCCCAGCTTTTGCCGAACTGCAGACAGACATCCACGAGCTGACGAACGACTTAGATGGGGCTGGCATCCCCTTCCTGGACTATCGCACCTATGCCATGAGGGTCCTCTTCCCCGGGATAGAAGACCATCCTGTGCTGAAGGAGATGGAGGTGTGGTAATGTGTGTATGTGTGTCTGTCTGTCTCTCTGATGCTTCACACTGGGGACACCTGCCTCTGGGAGCTGTGCTTCATGCCCATCTGCTGCAGGGTTCACCACTGCAGCTTCTTCATTCATTTTTAGTGAGGATGTCTTGGAAGTTTCAATGAATGATGGGATCTCACAGGTCTGGGCTCAGCAATGGATGGGGAGAGATTACTGACCCAGGAGTGACTCTGGCCACCCATTCAAGGAGATTGCAGCATGCTGCAGTGGGCAGAGACTCTGTTCTGGCAAAAGTCCATTTTCTTTACAGACCATGGAGGAGCATCCTTCATGGCAACCTGTCCATGCAGTTTCCTCCACCTGAGCTCTTGGGGTCTGAATTTGTAACATCTGGGTTTTCCAGCCAGAAGTGGCTGAGGAGATTGCACGTACAATGTTCTGAAACCTCCCTCTTGGTCCTCCGGGACCCCCATGGTAAATCTGGGTGACATCAGGGTTTTGTCTCTTGGACTGAGAGATTTACTCTGCTACGGTGCCCTGTGACTCCTTAACCGAGGGATGAGAGCTTACAGGACTGCAGTGCAGCGCAGCAGAGGAACCTAATGCAATCTTGGGCTGTGTATTTTTTAACACAGTGTATCATTAACCTGCAGAGCTCATTGGCACAGATGTCACTGAGGCCAAGAATTAACAGGGTTCAAAGTAGGATTAGCTATTTCTACGGATAATGAGAAGATCCACAGGTATGTTAGATAGGAACAAAATGTCTTTATAAGGGATACAAACCCCCAGGCTTCGGGGCAATTAGCTAGGTGCTAAGGGCCAGATTTCAAAAGCACTCAGCCCCCACTGAGAACAGATGGAGTTTAGCGTTAAGTGACAAGAGTTAAAAGGGAACTTCCTCTGTAGGCAGGTTATTCCACAACTGTCCATGATAGTGTTTCTTCACGTTGTTCTAAAGCGTCTGGTACTAGCTTTTGTTGGAGGTGGGCCACCAGTCTGATCCAGTCAGGCAATTCTTATGTTCCTGTCTCATCACAGAGCCCAGAGGAGCCGCTCCCTGTCTGTGCGGCTCCGGAGAGGCAGTGCCTGGGGCAATCAATACAGTTCTGGGTACCTTGGTACCAGAAGATGTTGACAAGTTGGAGGGAATTCAGAGAAGAGCAACAGAGGGGGGAAAGTTTGGAAGAATTAAGTCTGCATAGTGAGGCCGAATGGCGACAGGAGGAGGGAGGGTGGATCCATCTAGAGACACTGGAAGGGGCAAACCCCAAGGAAGCAGAGGAGCTGTCTGGGGCAGTTTGCGGGAGGGAGTATAATGGGATGATGTTGAGTAAGAAAAGCGCGGGAACGTTTTTCTGATCGCTAGATCTGCTGGGCTGCGGAATAGTCTCCTGAGGGACATGGCGGAAGTCCCCTGGCTTGTGCTGCTGGTATCGTTCTGCCTTGCAGTGGGAAGGTCATTGCAGCCATAGAGCGATAATACATTTCACCAGCAGGCTTTTCCCAGGCATTAAAGCATGGGCTCAGCCTGTTCCCGTCTTTCTGGGGGACCACAGATCACCCAACCAGCAGCTGCTTCCATCATTGTTGTCCCCATCTTATCCTTCACCTTGTCTCCAGGAGGGTGACCCTGCGGCCTAGCTATAGCACTCCTAGGGCCATGTGCTTGCTACCCGCTTCCCCTCTGGGAATTGTTGCGCTTTCACTCCCACCTGGGGAGAGGGTTGCTCTTCCCTGCCAGAGACCTGCATTGCCACCTTCCACACCCTGCTTTATTCCTCTGCGGCTGCACTGACCAAGCTTCACCCAGCTAGGCCTACGGTGACAGCTGGGCAAGAGCCTGGGGCCACACCTCATCTGCATTAGGTGGAGCAGACTGCATCTGCCCTTCCTTTTAACTGAGACCTGGAGCCCCTGGAGACCACCAGCATGATCGAGGCGGCTCTCTGCATATCTGAGGGGGCTTCACTTCCTTGTCTAAGACAACCATGGCTGCATTTATGCTGCCCCTTCACCACGGCTCCTGAGCATGTGGTCTTGGACACCAGCCTGTCCCTCCGTGATGCATCTTGCCACGTACTAGTCAACGTGAGCATAGGGAAGCCACTGCGTGACTACCACACTCACTGACATTAATATCAATATTCGTATTAATATCATTGCCGCTGTCATTTTCTACTGTACTTGATTTATGCAATTGGGTTTGTTTGATGCATGATTGGCTGCTCGTTTCCAGCAGACTTGTCCGACATCATCCACCTTCCCAGCTCCACGGCTCCTCCCTGCAGAAGAGCATCTTGCCCCTTCTCCCCCTGCTCCCCAAAGCAGCTCCCCCTTCCCTCCCATCCTCACAATGTCTGCTTAATTTAGTGCATGCAAGTGCACATAAATTGGCTTCTGGTTTTCCTCAGTACCAAGGTTGCTCTTGATTGGAGTGGTGTGGGGTAACCTTAGCTTCCCCTCGCTGCTGACCGGACACAGTAATTAATGTTGACGTAGACTTCAGAACATGTTTCGGAGCAGTAATCAGCCCTGCTGCAGGATGCAGAGTTATTAATTACAGGGAATCAACCCCTTACAACTGCAAATGCACATGCATTCATTGTAACCCAGATGGCTGCCGCTACTGTGATCTGGCTCTCTCAGTAGGGTAGCAGGTAGTTCTGTCTCCCATGCTCCCTTTTGTCCCTACCCACAATGGGGAGGGAGTGGGGAGGCACTTGTCCTGGCTTTCACCACAGAATCCCAGTGTTCATGGATCTACCTTCCCCCAGGCTTGCAGGAGGCTCAGACAGTCCTGGCTGGCCATGGGGCACTTCACTGTTACCACACAGCACAAAGGTGTCATTCCCCCCTGTGCTTCACAGCACAAAATGAAGAGGTCAGAGAGACCCTGACCCTCTCTCGTTTTCCACTGTAACAAGGGCTTTACTCAGCTTGGGCCTTCGGTGGGGAGGGGCTAATTCTTGGCAAATAAACCTGCTATGAGGGGGCTGCATCTTCATAACTATCTTGCTGCCTCTGCTGGCTCTCCATTCACAAGCTCACCAGGCCCATTCCACTCTCCCCTTCTGCCCCCCTGGATCTGACTCAGGGATGAATTTTCCCCCAACCCAGACACCATGGAGATGACAGATGACAGTCATGCAGGGGAGAGAAGTACGTCCTCTGCACAGGCAGGATGGGTTAGGGGGTAGGAGCCTGCAGCTTGGACTTGGGACACCTAGGTGCAGTGGCTGGCTGATGGCAGGGTGTGGTGAGGATAAAATGAAGATGGGCGCTCAGAGGCTATGGTGATGAGTATCTAAGTACGAGGTAGATGGATGAACCTCTCAGGGGGGGTTCTGCCTCCCTCTCTGCTGCAAGCCCCAGCCAAGCCATAGAGCTGTGCTTTTGAGGGAGTCACGGTTTCCATGATGTTTGAGGTTAACCAGTCATTAGTGGCCCAGACCCCACTTCCCCTCCATGCTGAGTTCTGCATTAGCCTCAGTGTTGGACAGACCCTGATTCCAAGCGCGGAGGCCAGAGGGTGGATAAAAGCCTGTCTTCAGGCCAGCTGTCATGAGGTTTTCTTGTGTAGCATGGCTGTGGGGAGGCTGTAGGAGGAAGCTGGGGTGAGCTCTCTGGAGGTGAGGGGGTGTCACGGTGTGCTAGCACTCCTTGCTCACATGCAAGCAGGAAGCTAGGCTTGATCCCAAGACCTCGCTTCTTGCTCTGTGTACCAGCAGGGGCTGTTATGGGAAGCAGCCCTCTCAGGGACAGACTAGGGTGGCATGTAGCATCCTGCCCCACTGTCCTGGCCATGAAGCCTCTAGTGAAGAACTCTTGTGTGTTGGGTGTGAGCTAACGGGCAGGGCAGACCCTTTACTGGAAGAGTCTTCCTGTGGCATTGCCAGCCTTAGCTAGCAATGGGAGCCACACATGGGCTGGCTGAGTAATTCTGGGGCACACGGTGGGAATCCTGGGCTCTACCCCATACGATTTGCATCTTGCAGAGGAAGAGTATTATTTGTCAACTCAGGTGAAATTAAAAAACCCTTGTCTGGCTCCCCAGCCATAGACAATGCTGTTCTTCCCTCTGTGTATGAGAGAGGGGTGTGGGGAGGACAGTGGGGGACAGGAGGAGATGGGGAGATTTGGAGAAGATGGATTTTCTTCACAGGCTCTCTGGCTGATGCCTAGCAGGGTGTATAGTGTATTGGTACTGCTGGGGAAAGGTCTCTTTGTTTCTGTTATAAATGAAGTATTTTCAGGGGGGTCATAAGCTGCATGTGAAAATTTCCCTAACCAGTGGCACTCCTCACTGCCCAGCGTGACAGCCCGGTCCCAGACTCCGCCCTATCGCGCTCTATGCTTCAGGGTCAGCCCCTGAAGGGTGAGGAGGGGAGGTGTCTGAAGTCCCATTGTTCAACCATGATGCCCCAGCTGTGGCAGAGCCAAGCCAGTGAGAATGCAGCTGATGTTTCTGTCCTACTGTCAGCGCTACCTGCCAACTTCCCGCTTTCCTGTCTGTTTAGGTAGCCCCAATGAACTTAGCTCACTGGGCAAAGCTAGTGCTTCCAAACTAGAGCTGGGCCTAAGAGGTGAGGCTTGGGTCTGGATCTGGATTCAGGCTTAGGCTGGGGTTTGGATCTGACGGTTCCAAATCTCCCTGAGATTTTGGCTCCGTACAGTTGGATGTCAGGTCAGCTGCTGTTGGGAGACTTTTGCCATCTTAAAATGTTCTCACGGCTGAGCTGGAACCAGAAAACAGGCTCCTTCTGGGTTTGGATCCAAACTGGGATGGCAAATTCAGGTGCAAGGATTTGAATCTACCTCCTCCCCCCAACCTAGAATTCCTAGGGAGTGTTCTGGCCCATCTCAGCCTCGCTTTTGGCAGTTGGTTTGTAGTGAACACACTCTGTCTGCTATCACTTCCTCAGTTAGCATGGCGGGGGAGAAGTTAAAAGGCCAAGTTGGGTGGCTGGGGATAGAACTTACTGGTAGGAGAGAAGGGATGAAATTGAATCAGTGACAATTTAGGCGGAATATCTGGAAACCTTTCCCAACGAGGAGACCTGCTAGACAGTGGAATCCTTTCCAAAGGGAAGGGATGGAAACCTCATTGAAATCTAGACATGACAAAGCCCCGGAGAAGTAACTGCAGGGGATAATTCCTCACTGGTCTTTTCCAGCTCCAGTATCTGTGATTTTAAACATACTGCAGTCCAAATGCAAGAGAGAGCATGTGGGCTTGGTTGGGAAGCAAAGTGTTAAACGTTTCAAGGGAGGGAAAAAAACCCAGATTAAATAAAGCAAATACAGTTGTGTAAGCTTCATATAATTTAATCAGGTTTGCTTTTATTTGTCCCCTTAATCAGAATGAGTGTAACACTAGCTATTACAAGTGATGGGGATGGAGCTCTTCCACACACACACACTAATCCAAAGCCAAGTCTTGGAGCCGTCATTAACAGCTCCCTTTTGCTTTGGGTTTGTGTGGGTTTTGTTTTTTTCCATTGCTTTGTGTGAATTTAAGCCTGATTAAATATTTAATTCTTTATTGTTCATTTACTTGAGCTAATGATCAGGGAGTTAGACACACAGCTGCAGCAAAGTGGGGAAGCAGGGGCTCAGTGAGGGTGCTCTCAGTGACACTGTGTGCAACAGATGCTTTGTGCTCTCCACTGCCGTCCTGTTCCATCCCCTGTGCGAGATCTGTGATAAGATCGCCCAGGTTGGACAGGACCAGTTTCTCAGTTATCAAGCTTTGGCTGCTCCAGTAGCTGGGAACACGGCTCCGATAGGATCGTGCCATCTGATCCCTGCATCTCCCAGCCAAGCAGAGGACGATGTTTATTTTGAAATTGTAGCCTGAGCCCATCTGAAATCAGTCAGTGTGTCAGAAATGTGGCAGGCAGCCAGCTCTCCATGCTCAGACCCACATCAAAACCCCTGGGGGACAGTTGAATGCTGAAGGCAGCGGTGCCAGCTGCCTGCCCTCTCCCCAAAGAATCCCTCCCTCTTTCTCACCCTTCCTTTCAATGGCTTCGCTGCCAGAGTGACGTTAGCACTAGCAGACAGTGCTGGAGTGCTAGCCTAAGACTTGGGAGACCTAGGTTCAATTCACTGCTCTGCCACTTCCTGCGTGACCACAAGCAAGTCACGGAGAGCATGTGCACACCAGCACTGTTTCAAACCACCTGTCAGTGCGCACTAGGGAACTCTTAGTGCACATCAGCCGGGTCCAGGCAGACGGTTAGCACGACAGGCTGGAGCTTTACAACCCAGCTTGCTGTACAGTAAGTGCTTGTGTAGACATGCCCAGGCCTCAGTTCCCCAGCTGGAAGATGGGGATAATAGTACTACCCAACTTAAGGGGTACTGAGTGAGGGTTGGGAAGTGCTCAGATACCACAGGAAGGGGGCCATCTAAGTAGAGGGATGTGCAGAGAGACTGTCTCTTTCTGCAGGGCAGGTACAGCATCGGGGTAGGTTCCTCACCTCTGCCCTGCCGGGACCCCTTGTAGGAGCAAGTTCAGTCTCTGTCACCTGTTCATGTTTTGGCCATTCTGCTGAGATTGCCAACAAGAGGCCAGCGAGTGCCAGCTGTGGTGTGCTTTGCAGTGTGAGGTGGACACTTGGGCTGTTGGGACTGGGCTGTGACCCACAAACCCGTGGTCACCCAAACTATCCAACAGCCACCTGTTGGTAATGAGAGAAAGGGGAGGTTCTTCCCATGGGAAATACCCAGAGTTTGGAATTAGTTTCTGCCATGGAACATTGGGAAATTTCACAGAATGAAAAATGCCCAAAAGTTTCAATCTCAGCAAAATAATGGGAGGTGTTGAAGTCCCATTTTTCATTTCGAGCTGACATTTTGAAATGAAAAATGTTGCTTGGTTTCAACGTTGGCTTGAAACGACATTTTCATTTTGATTCTCCTGATCGGAAAATGGGGGAAAAATTCATTAACGTTGACATTTTCCCACGGAAAATACTTTACTTTGATGAAACCGTGTTTTCCAGTGGGAAGACTTTGAGTGTGAAAAATTTCATCCATCTCTAGTAACAACTGTCAGTCACTGCTGACCAAAACTGGGTTGGTACTGGAAGTCTCCATACCCCACCCCCTCAGTCAAAGTATTTTGCGCTTCATGTGCTGAGATCCAGACAGAAAAGTTTGGACACTTATGTCCTTTAGCGAGCTCAGTATTTTGGCAGTTCTTTAATTTGGAAAGGTAGAGAAGGGGGAGATGTTTTCTTATGCTGTGAAATGTCCAAAGAGCTGGTCCGGGGTCTTTGCTGGGTATAAAGTGAATTCAATTTCTCATTGAATAGGAAATAGGAAGTTAGAGAGTGTGTGTGTGTGTACGCACCTGCACCCTTGCTCACATAAATTCAGTGACACCGTTAGCCTGACACCGTTAGCCAGCCAGGTAGGGCTGCATGCTGGAGAGGGAGAATGAGTTTGTGGACATGCTGTTCTAATCTCGTCATCGCAACTGCCCTGAAGGCATCTCTTTGCAGATAGGCTCTTCTTGTTCTCTGCTCAGGCAGTGCTTTGCTGCTGCTTCCACAGCCTCACCCCACTGTGGGCAGAGAGGTGGCCTGTGGCCAGTTACGAATACAGAGCCTGTGTCGAAGAAACAGGTCTCCAGTAGTGGCACACAGCAGCCTCTGCAAGGGCATCTGGGCTCCCAGCGGGTTTGTGAACGTAGGGGCAAGGCGGCCCGGTGTTGTCCAATAGCACTTCCCTTCCTCACACCTTGAGCAACAGCTGGGGGAGGATCTTCTAGGTTCCCCCTGTTTTTTAACTCTTTCCTTTTCGCTCTTGCCAGCCCCACCCTCCCTCAAACCCTATCTCATTGGAAGGCTGGATGTGCTCTGAGTGGAGCCTGGCAGCACCAGGTGGTGGCTGGGGAGGTGAGGGGTATCAATCCAGAGGGATGGTGCCTCAGGCTGTTCATATGGAGGTAATTTAATCTAAGGGAGCTGTCTGCTGTGCCGTGAAGTGGGCATGCTCCCAGTTTGTATTTACCTGCACTGAGCCCAGAGGCACTGCCACCCGCACATGACCAGAATGTGCCATACACAGCCGGGTAGCTATGTGGCATTACATGAGGAAAATCATGCCCAGATAATAGCAAGGGGGTGACACACAGCAGGGCAGTTCTAATTTCCCAACTAGTAGAAATAAAAGCTGAGGAGGATGGCTGATGAATAGAGTTGGAGGCCTGGGGAGACTTCCCTGTAAGGAGCGATTAGAAAGGCTGAGTTTAGACAGGAGACAATAAGAGAGGATGCAATGGCACAGAGAAGGGAAATCCGGCTCCTCTTTATTATCATTATTTATTATTTGTGTTACCGTAGTGCTTAGATAGGGCAACAAGACAGTCAATGAACTAGCAAGGCAGCCAATGGAAAACAGACAAAAGGAAATAGTTTTTGACACAGTGCATATTTGATCTGTGGAACTCGTAGCCACAAGGTATCTTTGAGGACAAAAGCTCAGCAGGAGTAAGAAAAGATGAAACATGCCTGTTGATAGAGAAAGCACCGTTGCTTATATTAGATACGGTTGCATTTTGTATAGAAGGACTATAACCTTCATGCTTTCTGGCGTATGCCAACCACTGACTGATGGGGTTTGGAAGACACTTGCCCATAGAATCATAGAATATCAGGGTTGGAAGAAACCTCAGGAGGCCATCTAGTCCAACCCCCTACTCAAAGCAGGACCAACCCCAACTAAATCATCCCAGCCAGGGCTTCGTCAAGCTGAGCCTTAAAAACCTCCAAGGATGGAGATTCCACCACCTCCCTAGGTAACCCATTCCAGTGCTTCACCACACCCTCCTAGTGAAATAGTTTTTCCTAATATCCAACCTAGACCTCCCGCACTGCAACTTGAGACCATTGCTTCTTGTTCTATCATCTGCCACCACTGAGAACAGTCTAGCTCCATCCTCTTTGGAATCCCCTTTCAGGTAGTTGAAGGCTGCTATCAAATGCCCCTCATTCTTCTCTTCTGCAGACTAAATAAGCCCAGTTCCCTCAGCCTCTCCTCATAAGTCGTGTGCCCCAGCCCCCTAATCATTTTCGTTGCCCTCCACTGGACTCTCTCCAATTTGTCCACATCCTTTCTGTAGTGGGGGCCCCAAAACTGAACACAATACTCCAGATGTGGCCTCACCAGTGCCGAATAGAGGGGAATAATCACTTCCCTCGATCTGCTGGCAATGCTTCTACTAATGCAGCCCAATATGTCGTTAGCCTTCTTGGCAACAAGGGCACACTGCTGACTCATATCCAGCTTCTCGTCCACTGTAATCCCCAGGTCCTTTTCTGCAGAACTGCCATTTAGCCAGTCGGTCCCCAGTCTGTAGCACTGCATGGGATTCTTCCATCCTAAGTGCAGGACTCTGCACTTGTCCTTGTTGAATCGCATCTGATTTCTTTTGGCCCAATCTCCAGTTTGTCTAGGTCACTCTGGACCCTATCCCTACCCTCCAGCGTATCTACCTCTCCCCACAGCTCAGTGTCATCTGTGAACTTGCTAACGGTGCAATCCATCCCATCATCCAGATCATTACTGAAGATTTTAACAAAACCGGCCCCAGGGCCAACCCCTGGGGCACTCCACTTGATACCGGCTGCCAACTAGACTTTGAGCCATTGATCACCACCCATGGAGCCTGACGATCTAGCCAGCTTTCTATCCACCATTCATGCAGTCCATTCATCCAGCCCATACTTTTTTAACTTGCTGGCAAGAATACTGTGGGAGACCGTGTCAAAAGTTTTGCTAAAGTCAAGATCTGTCAAGTCCACCGCTTTCCCCATATCCACAGAGCCAGTTATCTCGTCATAGAAGGCAATCAGGTTGGTCAGACATGACTTGTCCTTGGTGAATCCATGTTGACTGTTCCTGATCATCTTCCTCTCCTCCAAGTGCTTCAAAATGGATTCCTTGAGGACCTGCTCCATGATTTTCCAGAGACTGAGGTGAGGCTGACCAGTCTGTAGTTTCCCGGATTCTCCTTCCCTTTTTAAAAGATGGGCACTATATTGGTCTCTTTCCAATCAACCAGGACCTCCCCCGATTGCCATGGGTTTTCAAAGATAATGGCCAATGGCTCTGCACATCACATCAGCCACTCCCTTAGCACCCTCGGATGCATTAAATCTGGCCCCATGGACTTGTGCATGTCCCGCTTTTCTAAATAGTCCTTAACCTGTTCTTTCACCACTGAGGGCTACTTACCTCCTCTCCATACTGTGCTGCCCAGCAGTCTTGGACCTTGTCTGTGAAGACCGAGGCAAAAAAAGCACTGAGTACTTTAGCTTTTTTCACATCATCTGTCACTAGGCTGCCTCCCCCATTCAATAAGGGGTCCACACTTTCCCTGACCACCTTCTTTTTGCTAACATACCTGTAGAAACCCTTTTTACCCTTCACATCCCTTGCTAGCTGCAACTCCAATTCTGCTTTGGCCTTCCTGAGTACACCCCTGCGTGCTCGAACAATATTTTTATACTCCTCCATAGTCATCTAAGTTTCTACTTCTTGTAAGCTTCCTTTTTGTGTTTAAGCTCACCGAAGATTTCTCCGTTAAGCCAAGCTGGTCAACTGCCATATTTGCTATTCTTTCTGCACATTGGGATGGTTTGTTCCTGCGCCCTCAATAAGGCTTCTTTAAAATACAGCCAGCTCTACTGCACTCCTTTCCCCCTCATAGCCTCCCCGGGGATCCTGCCCATCAGTTCCCTGAGGGAGTCAAAGTCTGCTTTTCTGAAGTCCAGGGTCCATATTCTGCTGCCCTCCTTCCTTTTTTTAGGATCCTAAACTCAACTGTCTCATGGTCACTGCTGCCTAGGTTGCCACCCACTTCTGCTTCCCCTACCAATTCTTCCCTGTTTGTGAGCAGCAGATCAAGAGGAGCACGGCCCCTAGTTGGTTCCTCCAGCACTTGCACCAGGAAGTTGTCCCCAACACTCTCCAAAAACTTCCTGGATTGTCTGTGCACTGCTGTATTGCTCTCCCAGCAGACGTCAGGGTGATTGAAGTCCCCCATGAGAACCAGGGCCTCTCATTTGGAAACTTCTGTTAGTTGTCCAAAGAAAGCCTCGTCTACCTCATCCTCCTGGTCTGGTGGTCTAGAGCAGACATGCATCACAACATCACCCTGGTTGGTCTCCCCTCTAAACTTAACCCAAAGACTCTCAACAGGCTTTTCTGCAGTTTCATACTGGAGCTCTGAGCAATCTTACTGCTCCCTTACATACAGTGCAACTCCTCCACCATTTTCCTCCCCTGCCTGGCCTTCCTGAACAGTTTATACCCATCCATGACAGTGCTCCAGTCATGTGAGTTACCCCACTAAGTCTCTGTTATTCCAATCACATCATAGTTCCTTGGCTGTGCCAGGACTTCCAATTCTTCCTGCTTGTTTCCCAGGCTTCTTGCATTTGTATACAGGCACCTAAGATAACTAGCCGATTGCCCTACTTTCTCAATATGAATCAGAAGGCCTCCCCTGTTGCACCCTCCTCTTTATGTATCCTCCTGGTATCCCACTTCCCCACTTACCTCTGGGCTTAGGTCACCATCCCCTGGCAAACCTAGTTTAAAGCCCTCCTCACTAGATTAGCAAGCCTGCCTGTGAAGATGCTCTTCCCTCCCTTTGTTAGGTGGATTCCATCTCTTCCTAGCAATCCTTCTTGCTGGAACAACATCCCATGGTCAAAGAATCCAAAGCCCTCTCTCCGCCACCACCTGCATAACCATGCATTTACCTCCACAATTCGGTGGTCCCTACCTGGACCTTTTCCTTCAACAGGGAGGGTGGACGAGAACATGACTTGCACCTCAAACTCCTTTATCCTTCTTCCCAGAGCCACGTAGTCTGTAGTGACCTGCTCAAGGTCATTCTTGGCAGTATCATTGGTGCCCACATGGAGAGGTAGGAAGGGGTAGTGGTCTGAGGGCTTGATCAGTCTTGGCAGACATTCCGTCACATCCTGAATTCTAGCTCCAGGTCAAGCAGCACACTTCTCAAGTTTTCTGGTCTGGATGGCAGATGGATGACTCTGTCCCCCTTAGGAGGGAGTCTCTGACCACCACCACCTGTCTCCTCCTCTTGGGACCCCCATCCCTAGTTCAATGCATCCCATGCCTTCCAGTTGATGGGGTCTCCTTCTGATCCCTTCCCTCAGATGACTCTTCCAAACCATTCTCCGCCATAGTACCTGTGCAGAGAGCCTGAAAACGGTTTCTTACCCCTATCTGCATTGGGGGTACATGGGTACATGATGCCCTTTCTTCTTCTGGAGGTCAAATGCTGCCAGTTTTCTTCTCTGTTCTGCACTGCCCTCTCTGTTCTACCGCATGCATTCTTCCTGCAGTAACAAACACTGACTTCTGTCCAGAAAATCTTCGTTTTCTCTGATGCAGCGCAGGGTCGATACTTGGGTCTCTAGTCCTTTAACCTTCTCCTCCAATATGGAGACCAGCTTGCATTTCCTACGGACGAAGTCACTTCTATCCTCTGGGAGAAAGACAAACCTGGCACATCCTGTGCAGGTCACAACAGCTGATAGCTCACTATCCATGATGTCTTCCTTCTAAGAGTGTCTTTAGATGTTGTATTTACTGCTCACAGAAGCCTGAAAGGCAAAAAAAAACCTCTGTGGGAACTCCCGCCAAGTGAGCTTCCAGGCAAGCTCCCTCAGTTTGCCTGTCCTCTGTTTGCTGCCGGCTATTCCAGAATTGTTCACTAGGGGGGTTCTTTCCTCTTCATCCGGAGTACCCAGTATTGGCCACTGCTAGAGACAGGATGCTAGCTAGATGGGCAACTGGCTATACCTGGTATGACAATTCCTATATTCCTTGATTCCCCCGCTGCAGCATGCCTGGTAGTGCACATGAAGTCAGATGTGCTTCTCTGAGCTCTCTGCATTGCTAAGGCACAGAATGGGAAGGAGAGTAAGTCCAGGACACTAACAAGGTGCAGTCCCCCTTCCTTCTCCAGCATGTCTGCCCCCAAAGTCTGACTCAGGGTGGTTGTTTTGTCCCCTCAGGTCCAGGCGAATGTGGAGAAGTCCTTGAGCCTCTTTGGGCAGCTCTTGAACAAGAAGCATTTCCTGCTAACCTTCATCCGCACCTTGGAGGCGCAACGCAGCTTCTCCATGCGGGACCGGGGCAACGTGGCTTCCCTGATCATGACAGCGCTGCAGGGGGAGATGGAGTATGCCACAGGCGTGCTGAAGCAACTCCTCTCAGACCTGATTGAGAAGAACCTGGAGAGTAAGAACCATCCCAAGCTGCTCTTGCGGAGGTGAGTGTCTGTCTAAAATATATGCTTCGGATAGACTCTGATGGAGCCCCCGCTGGCCCGTGCTACCGGTACAAAAAGTGCACCATGATCTTCATCGCCGGTGTACAAAGCTCCATGAAAGTCTCACGATGTCTGTGCCTCTGGTGACGATTCCCGCTCACCTGCCACACAGCAAAGGGGAGGAATCAGTGCTGATGCCGTTGGCCATGGTGGAGTATAAGGGCATCTTGCTCTGCAGTGTGAAAGCAGAGGTGTTCTGTCCACTGCTCTAGCCTGTGGTTCCTTGTGGTCGAACTCCGGAGAGCACAACAGTTTGGTATGCGAACCGCTGCCCTGCTCCTGCCCCCTCATCCCTGTGTATGTCTGTGCATGTATTGGAAGTGCACTGTGCCCCCCTTTTGTGATGTGATCCGGTGTCTTCTCCATCAGCTGAGGTGGTGGCAGCATCCAATGGATACGACCCTTGGTAAAGCATTTCCTTGGTTGTGTGAGAGATTCACTCAGAAAGACTTCCCTGCAAGAGATGGGTGTGAGACCTTGGGAAAAGCTCCCTGAGTTTCAGATAGTCGGGTGCTCAGAAGCTGTGCTTTATTTCAGTGCTTAGAGAACCTTGCAAGTTTTTTTTTTAAGCCAGGGATTTAGAAGCTAGTTGCTTTCTGAAGTTCTTTGATGTCAGATCGAACCCTTCAGTGCTGGAGATGGAGCTTTCTCAGGGTACCAGGCTATTCCTTGGAAGTGAAACCCTCAGTTTCTTCCACTCCCTGGACAGCGTGTTTTTCCCTGCTGGGTCCCTAGTGCAGAAATTCACACTTCCCTATGAGACCTTTGCCTGTAGATTTCCTCCTCACCCCGTCCTGGCTCTGGCTGCTTTGAGGTGTAGGGAGAGGGCCAGACATGCCCATCCTTCTGTACTGCCTTTGCAGGCTTCCAAATTGGCCAATATCAGGTGTCCAGCACCTGTGGGTTCCTAGGCTCGAGGTTAGCCAGGATTCCCGCCAGGTCTGCCATTGGATGAGTGCTGTGTTGTATCAGTTGTGGTGCAGGGCCCCTGCCATGTGTACGTTAGATGGCGGGCTGCAGTGGCAGGAGCCACTGGCAGTACCAACGCGTTGGACCTGTAACTTGTTGGTTCCCGCCCAGTTTTTCAGCCACTTCAGACAGTTTTTCCTCTGTCTCTAGGAGGCTCCCAGTGCCTGGCTAGCATGAGAGAGGGAAAACATATCCATGGTTTTCCCCAGTGCTAACTGTGGGGCTTCTCATTTGACTTACGTGCGGAGATGTGGAATGAGTAGGGGAGGTGTTGGCATCATGCACTAAAGGCAAATTGATCCATGGCTAACAGCTGCTTGGACAACGGGAACTCCGCATCACTGGGGATGCTGTGTAGAGTTGGAGACCTATGGTGAGCTAGCACAGGCTGCTGCTACCACTGCAGTGATGCACCCAGCTGCATCCCGCCGGCGTTCCGGCGCTCCCTCCGGCACCCTGCCATTCCCGCCGGCGTTCCGGCGCTCCCTCCGGCACCCTGCCATTCCCGCCGGCGTTCCAGCGCTCCCTCCGGCACCCTGCCATTCCCGCCGGCGTTCCGGTGCCTCTGCCATTCCCGCCGGCGTTCCGGTGCCTCTGCCATTCCCGCCGGCGTTCCGGCGCCTCTGCCATTCCCGCCGGCGTTCCAGCGCTCCCTCCGGCACCCTGCCATTCCCGCCGGCGTTCCAGCGCTCCCTCCGGCACCCTGCCATTCCTGCCGGCGTTCTGGTGCCTCTGCCATTCCCGCCGGCGTTCCGGCGCTCCCTCCGGCACCCTGCCATTCCCGCCGGCGTTCCGGTGCCTCTGCCATTCACGCCGGCGTTCCAGCGCTCCCTCCGGCACCCTGCCATTCCCGCCGGCGTTCCAGTGCCTCTGCCATTCCCGCCGGCGTTCCAGCGCTCCCTCCGGCACCCTGCCATTCCCGCCGGCGTTCCAGCGCTCCCTCCGGCACCCTGCCATTCCCGCCGGCGTTTCGGTGCCTCTGCCATTCCTGCCGGCATTCCAGCGCTCCCTCCGGCACCCTGCCATTCCCGCCGGCGTTCTGGTGCCTCTGCCATTCCCGCCGGCGTTCCGGCACCCTGCCATTCCTGCCGGCGTTCCGGCACTCCCTCCGGCGCCTCTGCCATTCCTGCCGGCATTCCAGCGCTCCCTCCGGCACCCTGCCATTCCCGCCGGCGTTCTGGTGCCTCTGCCATTCCCGCCGGCGTTCCGGCGCTCCCTCCGGCGCCTCTGCCATTCCCGCCGGCGTTCCAGTGCCTCTGCCATTCCCGCCGGCGTTCCAGTGCTCCCTCCGGCACCCTGCCATTCCCGCCGGCGTTCCAGGGCTCCCTCCGGCACCCTGCCATTCCCACCGGCGTTCCGGCACCTCTGCCATTCCCGCCGGCGTTCCGGCGCCTCTGCCATTCCTGCCGGCGTTCCAGTGCTCCCTCCGGCACCCTGCCATTCCTGCCGGCGTTCCGGTGCCCCGGACAGCATCCTACCGGTGTTCCAGCGCCCCTGCCATTCCTGCCGGCATTCCGGCGCTGCTTCCGGCCTCCACCATTCTCACCGGCGTTCCAGTGCCCCGGACCACCTTCTGGCACCCCTTCCAGCAACCTGGTGCTCCTGGCCTTTACTTGGCCAGGAGCAGTTACCAGCAGTCAGCATCTCCCCACTTGTGAAAACTCTCAGCAGTACTTTACCTCACCTCAATGGCCTCCGTAGCTGACTCCCTGGTTGGTTGCCACCAAGCGAATGTGCAGCTCCCACCTGGCTGGAATGCTCCAATGTCTCCTTAGGCTGTGTCAGGCTTCCCTTCTGCAATTAACCCTCCCCCATGCCTCTTCAGGGCATGTTCACATGACCAGGCAGGCCAGGGGTTTCATGCAAGTCAAGTGGATTTTCACAAGCAGCTTGTCTGGCACGGGGCGGGGGGAGAGACGGGAGCAGGAAGGGAGTGCGAGCAGGCGGCAGCCTTCCAGCTCCACTGTGAGTCTGCTGTGCCCCATCAATACTTAATGACAGAGCTGAGCAGTCCTCTCACGGGCCGATGAATATTGAAAGATATACCAAGTGCAGAACAAAACCAATTAATAAACGACACCATCACAGCACCTGGCCTCTCCCTGCTTCCTTCCTCTTCCTAGAGCTCGCCTTTCCCAGTGCCACACTGTCCTCTACCCAGCACCACAGCACCTGAGGGCTCCAGGAGAAGGTATGTGTACGTACTCAGGGTTTCCAAGGTCTGTTGGCCTTTGCATAGGTGTCGCTTAGGGGCTTGCTGCTCTGTTGGGCATAGAGATCAATTTCCAAAGAGTGGAATTTTTCATTGGAAGTACCAAGATAGGTACCCTTCTTCTAGGTCTTCTACTAACCACCTCCAGTCTGTCTGTTTCTCTTTGGGTGACTGCTTCCCCTCCCTGTGTCACAGTTTTCCCATCTGTAAAATGGGGTTGACCTGTACCTCCCAGGAGTTCTGTACTTTTTAATGTCTGCCCTGAGTGCCGCAGATAGAAGGTGCCTGGGGAGGATACATGGACCAAGTTCTGGTTATTGACCTGGTGAGGACTTTGCCTGAGTAAGACCCTGGGGATGTGACCTTGTGGGTTTTCCTTTCTCTGCACAATCTCACCATTATCCTCCTCCCCAGCACTCTGCTTGCACTGCCTTTCCCCTCCTCTCTTGCAACCGCTCTCCCGTTTACATAATACAACTGGTTTCACTGAAATATTTAAGCCGGATGATCAGATTGTGGGTCACTTGGAGCACTGCAGAGCCGCTGCCAAGCAAAGCTCCAGAATCAAGAAAATCAATATCAGTAAAAGGAGAGCGAGTGAGCCCTGGCTTGGGGAGCCCCCGGCAGCCGTATCCTCCAAATCGTGGCAGCGGTCCAAGGCCAGCGAGGAAAGCAGGCCCAGCCCTCGCTACCTCTGTCTCAGCTTGCACAGATGCAGGAGGAGTTTGTGTTCCCAGAGGGCCTAAGCAGCGCGGAAGATTTAATGCAGTGGGTGTTAGATTTATTGAGGTGCATCGGAGGAGCTGTGAGGGGCCCACAAGCGGAATAGCAGGGGGGACTGACAGGCAGGAGCGAGGGGTACTGGCAGAGAGCAGTGTGGGGGGTCAGGCCTCAGTAGCAAGGAGTGCTGCAGGGCAGGATTGAGGTGTATTGGCCATGGCTAGTCCTAGCTTGATCCCTTTCTTTTTACTCTCATCTAATTGCTGTGTGGTTATGTTCAAGGAATGAACCGATTTCCACCAGTCCCCATGCCCTCACACGAGAGCTGAGTTCTGGGCTCTTCCTCCTCCATCCTTTGTAGTCGGCTGCTGGTGGATAAGGGGGTGGGATTGAACATCAAGAGTAACAGGATTAACTTTAACCAGGCCGGAGAGATGTGGTGTTTAGTAATTTTACTGTTGTATAATCCCCTCTAACTGTGGCACCTGGCCATATCGCAGATAAATACGAACATCCGCTTGTAACCATGACTGTGGAAGAATCTCCCAAGGGAAGCTGAAGCTGACTTGAAAATGAACGGGAGGGGCTATTCTGCAACTCTCGTACAATCCGGACGGCTGGGGAGGGATGTCTATTAAACTTCTTCATTTTCATCCTCCAGTTCCCTCTTTCCCGTGATACCTTCTCCTTCTCACATGCACCCCTCCCCTTGAAGAGCAGACTGAGGTGGGGGCAGGACTGCTCAAAAGCAGCTCAGATGAAATTAACACTAGGAAAGGTGATCTGCTCCAAACAATCTGTGATCATTAATTGTTCCCTTCCCATTCTCCCCACGTGGCGCTTCCTTTGTGTCACGGGGACGCGGCGCAAAGTCTGCAGGACTCCAAGCGTTGGGGTTTTTTGTTTTTTAAATAAAGGCATTTTTCTGTGTTCCTCTTCACTCCCCCAGTGCAGCGGGAAGGCAGTTACCTTCTCGAGGTCATTAGTGTTGCTTGTGCTTTTGTGAGCATCTGCATTCGAAAATAGCTGATCTGATGATTAATGGATAGAGCAGCTGAAAAAGCATAACTAGAGAATTTCAGTGGGAACGGTCTGGGTTTTTTCTTTTTAAGGAAGTGCGAGTGGCTTTTTAAAGAAATGAATGTGTTAAAGAGAACGTTGATCCTGGTGACAGCACGAGGCCTCTCATGTGCAGGGACGTACAAGTTGCAAGCAGACACCATGCAAGTTTCCCCTATGCAGCCTGCCCGATTCACCTCAATCCAGATCTGCATCATTCGCTGCTGTTCCATTCCTGCCCTGCCTCCAGAGTTCGGCTGATCACCTCACCGCCAACCTGTAGCACCCTCTCTTATTCCAGACCGAGGCTTCTCACGCAGTTCTGTCTGTGCACTTCAATCCTGACCCACATCATCCCCTGCTATTCCTCTCCTGGGCCCCTTCACGCAGATCTGTTGGTCCACCTCACGCCTGACCTGCAGCCCCTACTATTCCAGTTCAGGCCCTCTGCTGTCTGGACATGACTAACTGTGCTGGAATTTTAGGTGGTTTTGTGATATTCCCAAATGTGCATAGGAAACAATTCTGCACTCCCCGTCCCTACTCTCCTACAGTGTTTTTGCGCATGATGTGATCCAAATTGGAACTGAGCTTTCCAGAAGCAAGAGGCTGCTTCCAGAGGCTGCACCCCCGAAGTTTGATAAGTATCACTTTATCTGTCAGTCTCTGTGTTTCAGCGCCTTGCGGAGCTAGCACTGACTGACAGCTCCATCAAAGTTTGCTCCAAACTCCTCCTCCATCACATTCACCTTGCTGGGAAACAGGCATGAGCCACACCAAGGATCACCAGTCAGCCCACCTCCACTCCATGGGCAAGGAACCGATCATAGGGGATAAACCCCCCTTTTCTTGGTCAAGGATCCTTGCTCAGTGCTTCAAAGGAACATGGAAGACAGCCTAAGTTTCCAGTTGGTTCATGTGTAGGGTCCATTGCTTGTGCAGAATATTGTAAAGGATGGCCTTTACTGGCTGAAATCACATCTGCTGAACCATGTGTCATAGGCCATGCATTGCTAGCAGCTTATGGTGATTCTCCTTTAGCTCAAGTGGCAGAGGCCTGAGCGTCTGGAGCAGAAAGATCAGAGTTGTACCCCAGCTGTTGCCGAAGTTCTGCATGGCCTAAGTGTACAGCATGGTGACAAATATGGTGTTCTAGAATTTGTCGTAATATTTGGATTTGTTATAATATTCATATTGGATGCCTCAAATGCCCTCCTCCCATTGAAGACATTAAGATGAACCCCAGTGGGTGAAATTTACGAGATCCACCTCAAGTTCCCCAGTTAAGGAGGAGCCGTGGCTGCTGTCTCCTCCCTACTAAGGTGATGCTGTCAGGGAGTGGAGCCAGCTCTGCTTCTCCCTTTGGCTGGATTCCTGTGTCTGAGTCCTGGAGGTGAGCAGGCTCCTCTCTAATGAGCTCTCCCTGTGGCAGGCCGGGATTGACTCCCAAAGGGACCATCTTTAGTTTTTTGTCATAGCAACCCCCAGGACTCTTACTGCCGCCTCCTGTCCCTTTGTTCTGAGTTTTCTGCCTTCCAGGATGACCTGTAAAGCAGATGAGAAATGGGTAAAAGGTC
Source organism: Lepidochelys olivacea (assembly GCF_965140295.1). Classification (NCBI taxonomy): domain Eukaryota; kingdom Metazoa; phylum Chordata; order Testudines; family Cheloniidae; genus Lepidochelys; species Lepidochelys olivacea. The sequence goes on along the minus strand of NC_140417.1, from coordinate 22,450,627 downwards.
CGAGACTGAGGAGACTACAGGAAAAATCGGAGACCTCCACTTCTCTGTTGTGACGTTCTTATTCTCTGCCTTCCCTACAGGACGGAGTCTGTGGCTGAGAAGATGCTGACGAATTGGTTCACATTCCTCCTGTACAAGTTTTTAAAGGTGAGTGTGGAAGAGACCACTAGCCCCAGGGGCCAGGGCCTGGCCTCTTCCCTGTGGGAACCACCTCTGTGCTGGGATGGGATGGTGTGTGGATGGGGAGCCAGGAGATCTGGGTTCCCAGGTCTGCCACTGACTTGCTGTGTGACCGTGGGCACATCACTTCCCCACTTAGTGCCTCAGTTTCTCCCTCTTTCTGTAAAATGGAGCTAGTGATTCTGACTTACCTCCCCACAGGGCAGGGTCATGAGGCTAAACCCAATTCTGTCTAGCCTAACACAAAGGGCTGGTCTACACTGGGAACTTACATCTCTCAGAGGTGTGGAAAACCCACCCCCATGAGAGACGCAGCTATGCCAACCTTATCCCCGGTGTAGACAGTGCTAGGTCTCTGGAAGAATTCTTCCGTCAACCTAGCTAGTATCTCTCGGGCGGGTGGATTAGGAGAACTCCTGTTGGCACCGATGGTGTCTGCACTGGAGCGGCGCAGCTGTAGTGGTTTAAGTGTAGACATACCCACAGTGTTCTGAGCTCCCTGCATGGAAGGTGCTAGAGCAAGGCCCGGTGCTGGTGTCATCTGAATCCTGAGGGCCGTACTCAGCCCAACCCCCACTTACGGGAATGGGAGTTTGCCAGAGTAATGCAGGAGCCAGGGCCCCAGGATTGGCCCCTCCCTGTTCAAGCTCTAGCTGTGAATGCTCTGTAGCCCATTCGACGCAGAGCCTGTTCTGCTGCCCTGCCCTGTCTAGTCAGCTGCTTTGCTTTTCTCTGTATCTTTTATAGCTAAGGCTGTTCAGCAGGGAAATGGCACCTTGCGGAGTCCCTCGGCTCCAGCCATTCACCCCCCCCACTCCACAAAACTGCCATCGTGCTGACTGATGTGTTGGCAGTGTGGGGTGGGGGCATGAATAACAGGAGGCAGGTAGACTCTGAGCAGCAGAGGTGCTGGTCTCACGCCCACATCCTGTAGGCCCAGCATGGCAGATCAGCAACACAGGAGCCGAATGGCCTCTCAGTAGGCTGTTATTCCGAGCTGTTCAGGAGGTGTCAGTGCCTTTAGAAGGAGCCCCCTTCTTTCAGCCAGGCTCACTGCATCTCCATACCCAGTTGGCACACAGCATCTGCGTTTCCTGCCCTGCACTTGCAAACCTGGTGGCCATAATTCACCTGGGCGCAGCTCCACCCCCAGTAGCAAGGGAGGAAGCTGAGGTGTAAATGGAGTGGGAGTATTTTTACCGCTGGCTCATCTAATATTATTCAGTGGAGATAAAGCCACCCGAGTGCTGTCTACACAACCATCCCCACCGTTAGGGCTGCAGCGGTGGGAAAGTGCAGCGGCAGAGTTCGCTGGCAGAGTGGTAGGACCAGCGGTCCGCTGCGTGCTCCAGAAGGAAGCAAGCTGGGTTAAATGTGCTGCCTGTTTGTCAGTCAGCAGAGCCGCTTCCCCAGGATCTCGCCTGGCGTTTACTCAGCGAGTCCTGGTGGCACGGAGCCGTTTTTGTGCGATTTCATCCCTCATTAAGATAAAGAAGGTTTGAACCATTTCCAGGAGAGGAGTGTGGGTGAGTAGGCGCCTGCGCAGACCTGAGTGATCGCCAGGGAGAGGTGATTTATAATATCACTTAAATGCACTTCGCGTCGTGCCTCTGTCTAGGGATGGCCCCTATCTATAAAAATATATCTGTACAGTGTCTGTCGTTTTCCCACGGCAGGAGAGGAGTGAGGTTTTGCCTTTAAAAACCTGCCGTGTCCTCCTCACTCCGTGGGTTTGCATTTGCGCATCATGCTTTGCGTCACACGGGGTTTCAAAGGGTGTTATAAATGCAGGCAGCAAATGATCCCATGCCTAGCACCCTTCACCACAGCATGAGGGGAGGGAAATATTCAGGTCAGTGGGACAGAATCCCACTTTGCGGAAAGTGGCAGGTGATCTCCTGAGGGCCAGACCTTTGGAAAAGATTTGCTATTGTAAAATACAATTGAGTGCATTTGTGCACCTGATTTGCTCGTGTAATTGTGACTGCATGCAGTTGCAGTGCTTGGACATGCTAATGCCCCATGATGCATCTAGCTGGCTCTTTGCTCATGAAAACAGTGCCAGTGTGTGAGCGAAGGGGGTTGCAAAGGCCCTCACGTTTCTGTGCGTGTGTCTGTGCGTATTCTAACAACGGGTTTCTGGCTGCGTGTGCGGGGCATACGGGAGCTGGTCTCGTTCAGATGAAACCCACAGAGTGAGCTACTGAGGTAGGCAAATTGTGTTCCGTGAAGGGTGAAGGGCTCAACTAATGCTGCTGGGAGTTGAACATGCAGTTCAGGATCTGGCTGTTTCAGCCTCAATGCTGAGCCGATGTCCTCTGTGTGCTTTGCCCTCCTTGCTGACACCTCGATACATTGTTGTCTGATTTGAAAGCTCCTCTGAGTCAATTCACTCACTGCCCTCTGTCCTGGGGCATGACTCCCGCTAAGAAGTTAAGAGGAAAAGAGAGACATGGGGAGGGGCCAGGAACATCTCCTCTGTATGGAGATGTTTGGCTAACTGGCAGTGGGAGCGGATAGTCTCCCGGGTCTAAAGAGCAGTGAAGAGAAGGATTATTTAGGGTGGAACCGAGGGGCATAATTAAAGGAAAATGTATGCAGATTACCAGGACAAACTTGCTGGCAGTGAGATCTGTTAGGCTGTGAGATAGTCACCCTGGAGAAGTGGTGGAAGCCTCATTGCTTGCTTGGAACACCTAAAATTAGCCTGGACAAGACCCTAGAAGATGTGTCTGATAGGGACTGCTCCTTGGTCTCAGGGAGATGGAACGCGTGGGACCTGCTAGAGCCATGTAATTTCTGTGATTCTGTGAGGTGAGGGTTGCAAGTGGCAGGGAGAGGAAACCCTGGAGCTGGATGGAACAGGTATTGCAGCAGACAGTTTGCCAGCAGGGAAACATATGTCTTGCACCAAGTAGTGGTAATTGTGCATGTAAATTAGGCATGCGGACGTGCTAGCCTTTTTGTGTGCACAGCTGCTAGGACACTTCTCAGAAACAACTGCCCTTGAAGGGCCCTGATGCACTTTTTGTTTGATTAGCGGTTGACCTGGTGTCTTCCTCTGATGTGAGCTGCTGCTGCTGATCTGGTGCAAAGCCATAGAAGGCAGGGCCTCTTGTCTCCGGCTTTCCCCCAAGAAGAATTTCCAGGAGCACGTATGGCCAATGACAGCAGGAGTGCAGTGAGCAGGGTGCAATTTTTACACTCGCAGACCCATTTGCCCCCCATGCCTGCGTGCATTGTGACCACGGTCTAGCAGGGTGGATGCACCCCCTGGTGCCCCCATGGTAGCTAGCACCTGGAGATGCGGCTGCACAGAGGGATCTGGCAGCATGTGACTCAGAGGAGCAAAGCAAGCCGGCCAGTCATCATACACAACTGGGACATTGCGTATTGTTTCTCACAGTGCAGTGCCGGTGTCTAGCCACCCAGTGCAAGAATGAAACCGGTCCTTGGATAGGATCCCAGAGCTCTTCTCTCTTCCTGCCTAGGTGTCTCCTGGCCCTACCTCTTGAGGAGGAAATGGGGACAGGCAGCAGCAGTGGAATCACTAAGGCCTGGTGCTTTCATAGGGCCCTGCAGCAACATTCATCAGACTCTTAATGAGACACCCCAGGGGAAGGCAGAAGGGAAAAAAATAGAGACGAGCATTGAAAAATGCACGGTATTAGGTGCCTGATGAGCTAAATCTTATCAGTAAGACACTGTGAGCATTTGCTGGCTTGGCTCAGACTGCCTAGGGCCTATCCTCTCCTCCCCCCCTCCCCCCCATGCAAATGTATGCGCCACACAAACATTCCCTTACACGCCTCCTTCCAGCAGCTTGTCTTGCGTGTGCACGTGTGCACGGGAACTTCTGCAGGAGCATTTTCCTTTGTAACCTTTTCACAGACACACTAAGTGCTGGCAATGGTGCAGCCTGAAGCTTGGGCAGAATTGCGTTCTAGAGCCAGGCTGCCCTGTGTGCTGTCGGGGCGGTACATCATTGGGTACGTTTCAGAGAGGGGATCCCACACTGGGTTGTCCCTGGGCCCCTCTTATATTTTGCTTTCTGTAACAACCTGGAATTGTAGGGAGCTTCTAAGGGAACCATCTGGTCAAAGTCAAAGAAACCCCACTAGTTTCCAGGTAACATCCCTCTCTCCGACCTGGTTGGGAGGAGGTGAAAAGTGGTGGCGACGCTTTCCTTCATTCAGGGGAGTGTGACCATATAGGGCTAAGATGGCCTGTCCCAGGACTGTCCAACGGGATGCTTTGCAGGGTTCCACTGACATTGAGAATGGGATCTGCTGCAAACAGCTGATTGCTGGCTCTCTTGGACACTGGCTCCAGATCACCAGTCACTATCTCACAGCAGTGGGAGTGCATTGTGGTTTCGTTTTAGATCACCCGGGGGTCATGCACTCCAGCTCCACAGTGAGATGGCAACCAGTCCGGGCGCTGTCTGTCATCTTTGCTTCTGCTTGGAATGGACCAGAGAGTTAGTCAGAAAGAGTTTGGGGAAGGGGAGAACTGTCCAGCACAGGGCCATTGATAATGGGCCACAGAGCCTTTCACCTCTTATATTTGATTGTGGCAGGGAGTGACCAAAAATCATTCCCATCTAATGGTGACCTGTGTGAAATGATTGGGTGGGGTCAGTCCAGCTGCAAGAGAACAGGGGTCTGCAGCGTGGAAAAACCACCCTGATTGGCACTAATTGCTCCCTCTTGCTGGAGATCTCGGCAGAGACGCCAAGGATTGAATGGACTATAGGGACATACCTGTCATCCTTGGAGGGGGTCTCCGCAGTGCTGGGTGGAGGAAGCTCGCACTGCAGGTGCCTGGGCTGTCCTGCTTCCTCTAGGCTGACAACCTGTCACCGTTCCAGAATGCAAAACTCGCTTTAAAGGATCAAATTGGTTAATTAATGTCTCTCCAGCCCTTTGCATACAGAGAGCCCCGTATTCCACATTCATTTTCTTTCCAAAAGGGGGATCTGCAGAACCTCACTGGGCTGGAAAATGAAATGGGTCAGTGCTCAGGGGTGACATTTTTAAAAAGCAATCTGCTACGGCAGCGGGTTCCTGTAGAGAGTGGGGCCGGACTGCCGGCGAGAGGGAGAAAACTGCGTACTGAGAATGGAGCAGATAAACGAGATGTGACCAGGAAGGCTGCTCCAATTTATTCTTCATCTGTGTCACTTTCCCCCGGCTGGGAGTTTTACAGGAGCTTTTATAAGCAATCAAAGGAAGTGACTCCCTTTCTTTACTCTCATGAAAGCAGGCAAAGAAAGCGAACTAGAAAAGCAGGCGTTTCTCCGCCGACTGGAATGGAATTGCTGAGCGGGCTTGTTGGTTTACGGTCATTATTTTGCTTTTGCATTACGAGGAAGCTATTAATAAACAGCATGGCACCCACACTGGGGCTCTTTCTCCCTCTCTCTCTCTTTTCCAAGCTGACTTAATGAAGCCAAGTTTGCAAATGAAACATAATTTCAAAGACAGGCGTGTTGTCGGAAGGTCTGGGGATGATGTATGCCTGTTCCTGCTCGTTAGCAGCTGTCTCTTTAATTACCGCAGATGCTAACGAGATGCTAACAGCATATGGTGACAGGGAGAGCAGCCGCACTTTGCACCAAAGTACAATTTATTTGTAAGGCGGACGGGTTGGGGGGGCAGTGCTGGTTGGGTGGAAGCTGCTGGATTTTTTTCTAGCCCCCGGCCCGCCCCTCTTCCTGTCCCTGTTTGGTCAGGGGTAAAGCCTGCTTCTTGGAGGCAGTTCAGAGGGAAGGTTCAAGTTGTGGGGCACTATGTTAGCAGTGTCATCGCTGTGGGACTTGGCTCTCCCCATTCTCACATCCCTGCTCTCCCAGCCCCCCTTCCATCTCCTCACCCCTTCCATTTGCCTTGACCCCGGTACGTTTCCATCCCATCCCCCCTCACACTTCCACCCCTCCCCTAGAGCCCCTGGCGCATGATGGTACCGTACCTACACCCTTGGCCTGGCCTTGTCTTTTTCAAGAATGTTGCAGTTTAATACATTTTCCATTGTGGCCCCTTTTCATGCATCACTATCCTGTAGTAATGCTCATTTCCATTTGTCTCCCCTTCCCCTCTTTACGGGGCCGTGAATGCTGGGGCAGTGGTGGCTGACGGGTTGCAGAGGAGTTGGTTAGCACGTTGTTTCACAGTGAGGACATGTCCTGCTTCCTAAGCACGCAATGTGGGTGGCTACATGACTGGGTGAATTGAAGGAAACCCTATCACTCGGCCCAAGCCTCCACTGAGAAGCCAGTGAATGAGGTTGTTGGTAGTTAGTTGGCCTCTTAATCCTTCTGCCTCTTGAATTTGGCAGTGGTCCCCATCGCCGTAATATCAGCGTTTTCTACTTATCCTTCTGGCTCTTAAAGGAAGCTAAGGGTGTAATCCTGGGTCCTCCCGCTTTGTAATCCTTGGATAGGGTCCATGATGATACCTCTCCCCACCCCCTTTGGCAGGGTGTCCCGTTCATGGGTGGTTTCCCTTGGCCAGTTCAGGCCATCGATTATACTCCACAAGCTCAGAAAACCCAAGATGGCTGACAGAGCTTGCCCAGATCAGATGTAGAGGGGTGCTCTGAGCACAGACTAGCTCTGCTGCTGACTCACTCTCTGATCTGGAGCTTAACCTCTCTGCCTGCGTCTCCCCCACGTGAGCAGGGTTCCTCAGAGAATGGCTGGAAAGCATTGTGGGAATGGGCTAGGGGTTATGATTCTAATTTAAAAATAGCAATGAAACAAACAGCAGCTGGTTCTGAGGGCGATAAAAAAGGTAAATTGCCTCCATTTGCCCCAGCTGTTGAGATCACAGCATGGGTCATTTTTGTGCATACCTAAGGCAATGTTTTATAGCTGATGCTCCCCAAAGCATTTTGCAACATAACACGTTTTGCTATTGGTAACAGAGCTGCAGAAAGGTGGCCTGGGACTATCTTGGCAAGTGCTGGGGACAGTATTTATAAGGCCACACACTGGTGATTGATCCTGAGAGGACACGGCAGACTCCTTCATTCTGCTTCTCCTTGCAGTAGATGAGGGCTTCCTTGAAGGGTTAGGGTTGGTGTCTGATGCCCTCTCACCTCTCGCTCTTCCCCCCTCCCTTTACCCCACAGGAGTGTGCTGGAGAGCCTCTCTTTATGCTGTACTGTGCCATCAAACAGCAGATGGAGAAGGGACCGATTGACGCCATCACCGGAGAGGCCCGCTACTCACTGAGCGAAGACAAGCTGATCCGGCAGCAGATTGACTACAAAATGCTGGTTAGTGCAAGCAGGAGCCTCGCCCAGGACTGGTTCTTGCCAGGACCCCTAGGTTCAGCTATTTAATGAGGTCTTTAAGGCGCCCAAGGTACTTTGCAGAGAGCAGTTTATGTTTCATTTTTCTCTTTCTAGCATCCCTGGTCATGCTTCTTACCCTGACCGTGTTGTTCCTCACGTGTCCTGGGGAGGGTGGGTGTGGCATGACAAGGCTCGCCATCACAGCAGACCTGGGAGAGCTTAAAACACGTCAGTCCCCCTCTTGGACGGATGTATACAGTGCACCAACACACCCTGGGGCTCTGACAGAGATGGAGGGGGAAGGAGATGCTACTGAGCGTAGCCCGTTGTGGGCAGGGGCTTGGACCAATCAGCCGATGGGTTTTCTGGGGTAGGGTGATGGTGTCTGTGCAAAGGGCAGAGATAGCTGCGGGTATTATATATCTTCTTCCTACTTTCCAGAGCCTGGAATTAGGTACTAGTTCTCACCTTCTCCCACCCCACCCACCTTGATTGCCTTGTCTGTCCAACCCCCTCTGGGTGATTCAATAAAACCCTTCCCATGACTAAACCCAGTGCTGACTCCTCCTTGCTTATCTTCACTTGGATTGCTTTGGAAGCGTGGGGGCGGGGGGTTGGTTACCCTTCTATTGCCTATTATCCACAGAACATGAATTGAGCTTTTACCTTTCAGAGCTAAGGGCCTGTCTACATTTAAAACGCTATAGTGGCACACCCGGGCCACTGTAGCGCTTCAGTGTAGACAGGAGGGGTTCTCCCATTGGCATAGGAAATCCATCTCCCCACTCAGGAGCTTGGATTTTTCACACCCTTGCCCGATTTAGTTAATCCAACCTAATTTTGCAATGTATGCCAGGCCTAAGACTATGTAGGAATAGTCTCCCTGAAGCACCATCTATTGCTTTGTCCCAACAAGACATCTGTGAAGTTGGCACTGCTGATTGTCCCATGTTATGCTCTCCAGAAGGTGGGGATAGGGACTTCTCCTACTCCACGTTCTCTGGAATATGTCCAGGCATGGGTGTGGCTCAGAATTGCATAGTTTTACAGGTTTGTTCTAGTTTACTGGCTGCTGGGATCCCCTTATTGATATCTCTCTGCCTTCCTGGAGTGAGGGGGTTAATTATATTCAGTTTGGGGGTCAGGGGAATGCTTCAGAGCTGCCACTCCTCAAAACTAAATGCCCCTGGATGTGGAGGCACAGCCAGTAGACAGCTGTGACACCTGTGTCCCTGGCTACATGTTCCTGGCCGAAGGTGAGATGCGTCCCATCACACAAGTCTCTCTGCTTCTCTGTGTTGTACAGACACTGAACTGCGTGAACCCTGAGAATGAGAATGCCCCCGAGATTCCTGTCAAGGTTCTGAATTGCGACACCATCACACAGGTGAAGGAGAAGCTGCTAGATGCCGTCTACAAGGGCGTTCCCTACTCCCAGAGACCCAAGGCAGGAGACATGGACCTGGGTGAGATTAAGAGACAAGAGGCATTTGCCATATGGCTAGGACAGATGGAGAATCAATGTTGACTAGAAGAGCCTAATGTGAGGGGCTTCAAGCTAGTCTGTTTCCAGAGAAGGTGGAGGCAGAGCACCCAATGTAGGTGTCCTGTAGAACACGTGACCCAGAGGGGCCATTGCATCTGATCCTGTCTTAATCCACCACTGCATACCATAGAGAATGTATCCAGTAGCTACGGGCTAGCTGTTCAGTATGCAGGGTACACACAGCAGTGTGTATGATGGGAACAGCTTGGTGTTAAATGCTCCACACTGACTGCAATTCCCAGGCCTGGACTCCTACCCTCCGGGCTGCCCAGGACAGGCAGTGTAGAGATTATGGTTTTGGCCCTCTGAGAGGATGGGAGAGCCACACATCTCCCAACAGCGACACTGGGGAATGGTTTGAAAGGAGCATTGACTGAAGCTTCAAAGCAGGGGAGGAACCATTCAGTCCACCTTGGCTGGGGTTCTGGTGCTAGTGGCTTTGACCTCAAAGCAACAGCTGCAAACTACGGAGGAATCCTCACGGTGACGACAAAGATGGGAGGAACCTGGGGAATAAAACTGTGCATTGTAAGAACTGGAGGACAGTGGGTTGGAGACATCTCTGGGTTGGTTTGTGATGAGCATTCCTGGCAGTGGGTTGAGACTAGAGCAGAGGAGACCAGAAATGATGACCCATCCCATTCCCAGCGAGGGGCAGGAGCATGGAGAACAGAGGAGTAAAGTTAGCTCAGTGATGCCAGGCCCAAACTGATGCCCGGTCTCTTCACTTGGGTGCTTAGAAATGGCTTTTACCCCACGTCATGCCCAGTGCATTAGATACTCTGTAGAGGGAGCAGCTTCCTACCTGTTTGTGCCAGGGCTCAGCAGGCCTTGCTCCTTCTCTCTCCCTCTTCCCCTCCCATTCGTTTTGTGTCCCATCTAGAGTGCCACTAACTCCCTGCCTTTCTCTTTCATCGGTGCAGAGTGGCGGCAGGGCAGGATGGCCCGAATCATTCTGCAGGATGAAGACGTGACCACAAAGATAGACAATGACTGGAAAAGGCTCAACACCCTCGCCCACTACCAGGTCAGGTCGCCCACGGGGGTAAACCACTGGGGTAGGGCAGTGGGCAGTTGCCAGCTGTCAAGGAACTTGGCCTAGCCTGGGTACCTGGAGGTTTAATTTTCTTCCCTAGCATGTTGTGGGAACTGGGTTTGGCTGCCAGTCCATGTCCCTCACTTCTAGTGCTGCAGGGAGACCAGGCCAGGGGGCCTAATGGCCACTGCTGTGGGCTGGGCATCTGGAGACTTAGGTTCACTGCCCAGTGTTTCGATGTCTGGGGATGGCGGGCAACACCTGTGAGCCTCACAGAGTGGAGATGAAGCTGCTCATCTCCCTGCCCAGCAAACCCACCGGCGAGTGAAGGAACAGTATCCATTGGTTCTGATGAGCATCTCGTTTAGTGTTTCCCAGATGGAGGGATGAGACTGCAACTGGAGGCCTTCAGTGTGTGTGTGTGTGTGTAGGCCTTCTGTGTGTGTCTGTGTGTGTGTGTAGGCCTTCACTGTGTGTGGGTGTGTGTAACAGGATAGGAGATTGTTTCAGGGCTGCATCATGGCGTTGGGGAACCCTTTCCTTTCCCAAGGGTCAGTGAAGGGCCAGATCAGGGACCCCTATTATCTAATCTGAATTTCAAGGCAGCTGTTGGGATTCCCATTGGTTCAAGATCTTGCTACCTCCGGAGGCTCTGTTGTATGGAGTCGGTGGAGAACGGTGGTTCTGATTTGCATTAGCTGGTGATTGGTGCTCTAGAGGTGCAGTGCAGGGGGAAGGGGCGCAGAGTTTCCTGTGTCATTAGTGGACCCCAAAAGCTACTGGTTTCTCACTGCTGCAGTGGCATTCCCCTTGCTGTGCAGAACCTCTCTGTGCATCTCCGTGAGTCACATTCTGGTCACTCTGCTCTGCCTTTAGGTGACTGATGGCTCCTCTGTGGCACTGGTGCCCAAGCAGAACTCGGCGTACAACATCTCCAACTCTTCCACCTTCACCAAGTCACTCAGCAGATACGGTGAGTGTGGGGGAAATCCCACAGGCTGCTCTCTGGAGCCCACGGGAACAGCCCTTCTGAACGGGCCAGGGACAAGGGTGTGTACACAAAGCACAGAACAGAAAAGGAGGCAGACTACAGAATGCATGATGTATTGAAACAAGCGTCACCAAACCTCCCAGCTCACTTGTGCCGTCTCCTTCGCTCTGGGCTCCATCCAGACTGTGAGCACAGCTTCCGGTAACCACATGCCCATCTCCTTTATTGGTGCAACGCGGTACACAGGGGAAATGTACATCCAGGGCAAACAGGGAGAGCTGCTAAGGGATCTCCCTTCCTAGCCAGCAAAAACACAGGTTGCAAACTCAAATAGGCACAGGGACGTCCGAGCCAAGGAAGTTTTGTGTACGTGAATTTCGGGTGCACAAGAGGTGCTGCATTGGGAGCTTGTAGCCTGAAGTCCTTTGTGCACCCCAGAACAGGTACAGTACAAGGAGCCACAGAGCAACTTTGCTTGCACTGTCCTGCCAGTGTGCCTCCGCCATGGCTGGAAGGGACCTTTTAGTCTGCTCAGACTAAAGCAAGAGGCCAGAGTGTGGGTGTGGTTGTGCTGTAGACACCTGTCTGCAGGAGAAGGGAAGGGAGGTAGAGGGGAAGCGGACAAGGATTAGGGTTTCAGTCAGGAGGGAAGTTCCCATTGCGTTTGATTTTCCCACAGAGAGCATGCTCCGGACAGCCAGCAGCCCCGACAGTCTACGTTCACGGACCCCCATGATCACACCGGACCTGGAGAGTGGCACCAAACTTTGGCACCTAGTGAAGAATCATGACCACATGGACCAGCGGGAGGGAGACCGGGGCAGCAAGATGGTGTCTGAGATCTATCTGACCCGTCTGTTGGCCACCAAGGTACAGCACTGGGAAGCAAGGCTGCCTGGTTGCATTCAAAGCGGGAGGGGAGGTGGGAGATGAGGGTGCTGACTAAGAACCATTCCTGGGATCCCCTTGATTGTGCCAGCCAGCCAGCTTCCTTGCCTGGTTACAGTACAGGTCAAATATAGATAATTCTGGCTAGATGCCTTTAATGTCTCCTATGGGCAAGGAGCAGTCTGGAATTAGGTTCATGGAGCTACTGTGACCCTCCCCCTGGATCTCCCAGCAGCTTGGCCCCAGAGGTTTGTACCTCCCACTGTTACGGCTGCGTCCAGCACGGTTCAAAATGTGCCCCATCTGTCCTGTTGCCTTTGAGTTCCACCAGGTGGCTCTGCCCCTTCCCTGTTGTCTCCATAGTCCACCGGATAACCCTGCCCTGCTATCTCCAGACTCAGCCCCCACCAGTGCCAAGCTCCACAGTGGGGCTCAACCCTCATTCCTGCTGTCTCCTCACCGAACCAAGCACTTGCAGTACCCATTACATCTGGCTAAGAAAATAGTTGCAAAGCCCAGTTTTGCAGCAAGGCTATTGAAGAAGCAAAGCTTCCGCCCATCCACTGGTTGCTGCAAACACTGATTTCCCCAGTGCTCTTCGTTCAGGTTGTGAGAGATGTTATCATTTTACCAGTGCTTTGCATTTGCAAAAGAGGGGCTGGGATAGCTTAGGACACAAATGCCCTAAATTCTGCCGTTGCCACGTGTACGGTCAATAGGAGAGGCAGACAAAATCCTACTGCTGTGCTTTGAGGGGAGGGACTCCTGTTAATTGCAGGAGCTGAGATACACATGCTATAAGGTATTCCTTCTCCTCCAAACCAACTGTAGCAATCTGCTGTGGACTTTAACTCCTTCACTGCTGGTGACCTGCACTGCTGTTATATTTCCAGCTCTGGTGGAGATCAGTGGCATGGTAGAACAAACCTGGAATATTCAGAAGCAAATCGAATATGTTCTGCCCTTGCAGAGCTAATGTAGTCAATAACACAGCCGGTGCATTCTATCTGGGATGGACCTGGTGCTTTTGGCAGCAAATCAGAGACATTAGACTGTAATGTCTCAGGGGCAGGGACCATGTCTTGTTTCTTTGTATAGTGCCTAGCACACTTTTGAGGTGCTTAGTGAAGAAATAATGATGATGTACTTCATACATTTGGCATCAGGGCAAGTTCCTCTTACTTGGGCATGCTCCAAACCTTCTGTAGCACAGCAGCTGCTGTATGTCTGAGACTGACCTAGAGAGGAAGGGTGGGCTCGTGGCTACGGCACTGAATCAGGAGATCCAGGTTCACTTAGCACTTATGTGTCTGTGTTCCCCATCTGTATAGTGGGGATAATACTTCCCCAGCTCGTACGGGAGCTCAGGGTAGATTCATTAATGTTGGTGAAGGACTCAGATACCATAATGGGAGTCACTTGGTCTATATGGTATTTTTCATTTGATTAGTTAATTCCAAGTAGTTCCTTTCAGTTGGGTTTCCAAGTTGAGTTCCGCTCACCAGGGGTTAAAAGTCACAACCACATCTATCTTTGGAATCCACTAACCAAACAATACAGCGCCATAGAAAAATGAATAATGCGAATGGGTTTCCCTCATTATTCAGACAGGGCAGTGACCATGAAGGAGGGACTATGCTATGTTGTAAAGCAGCACAATATATTTATCTTTTGGGGTGGACATGTAGTGGCTTGAGTTATGATGCCAGACGACACCCCAGAATTTCTGACGCAGGCTTGTGAGATCTTCTTGTCACCACAGTGTATTCTCCCCATTAAGGACCAGTGTGGTTCCACTGATTTCCTTGGTACCTCCTTTGGCTTCGGCCCTCCTCCCGCCAGCCCCATCTCAGATGATGGCCCATTACTGTTGGTAGCAGTCAGGTTAAGATCTGAAATTGATCGTTAGCCCCATTGCTTTCTCCTTTCTTCCAGTGCGTGACTTTCTGGGCAGTACTTAGCAGCCACTCTCCCTTTCTCATCTCCAGGGCACCTTGCAGAAGTTCGTAGATGACCTGTTTGAGACCATCTTCAGCACGGCACACCGCGGGAGCGCCCTGCCCCTGGCCATCAAGTACATGTTCGACTTTCTGGACGAACAAGCCGACAAACATCAGATCAACGATTATGACGTCCGGCACACCTGGAAGAGTAACTGGTAATTGGGCGGGTGGGAGGGGTGTCCGCGTTCCCATTTGTACTATCCCAGCTAATGAACATCTCCAAGCTTCTGAGGTGAAATTTGGTTATGCCAACCTCAGCCAGGGCAGATTAACACTAAAAGTGACCTGGGTCAGCTGGAAACACAGGACACCTAAGCCTACTTGTATACCAGTATTTCTTGGGGTGGGTGAGCCCCAGGCACGTTCTGCTATAACAAGTAGTCCCAGCCATGCCACCCTTCCCATAAATGTCGTATCCTGAAGTACTGGGTGCTCCGTGATTGAACTATGGCTGGGCTGTGTAGTTAAATGCCCAGCTCACCTGGAGATTCATGGGACGTGGGCCCCTAACTCCCTCGGCGCCTTTGCAAACCCCAGGCTATGTTTTCGTGCCACCCATCCTAACCGTGTTTGTGATATGCACCCCAGCCTGCCACATAGCCACGCATGTCGTAATGAAGGTAGTGTAATACCACACATGCATCCTCCCTAGCCTAGCCTGAAGAGCCAACCCATCAGGCTTGCTAATCACTTCCAGAAAAGGGGGGCAGGTGTTGATGAGATCTCCGTGAGCAATGTGATGGGGCTAGCTCTCTGCTTTGTATAGGCTTTGCTTCTCCACAACTCCCCCCTCGCCCGGCATTCTTCTTTTCTGCTGCCTCACTGATTTCATCTCTCTGATCTCCTTGCCGCTACTGGCAACGAGTACATACGTTCCCATGTCTGGCATTTGTTAAATGGCAGCCAAATTGCTTTTGTATAGTTCAGTAACTGTCGGCAATTAGCAGGGCAGGAAAAGAAACATTTTTAAATGGAGATATGAGAGTGCGGAAACGCTCGGAACTGATTTATAACTCTGCTTTCTATATTAAAGGAAGGAAGGAGTTGGTGGTGGGGGGAGCCCAGTTCCACAGGGCCTGGGATGCGGGCTCCTGCATACTAATGTTCACGCTTATCTCTGGGTGCTAATTCGATGTGTGGAGCTGATTTTCTTGAGGCCGCTCCCTTCACGGATTGAAATATGTATGTGCATCCAGCACCCTCATTATAAGAGTCCCGGGGAGCCCAGCATTTGGCATCTTAGACAGAAGTATTGTTGATGACACAGGGAAGCTTAGAGGGGTTCTGAGGAGCTTTATTCCAGGGATTGATCTCTGAGGACCTTCAAATGAGAGTTAGATGCTACTGAGAGGAGGCTGGGTATAAGGATAGAAGAGGGGCACATATATGTGCTGTGAGCAAGCACTTGGTCTATCACTAGCCAGGATTCCCCTCTCGTGCTGTGAGCCTATCTGATTCATAGATTTGC
This sequence comes from Lepidochelys olivacea, assembly GCF_965140295.1. Taxonomy (NCBI): domain Eukaryota; kingdom Metazoa; phylum Chordata; order Testudines; family Cheloniidae; genus Lepidochelys; species Lepidochelys olivacea. Next base: position 22,435,219 of record NC_140417.1, on the reverse strand, counting down.
TATCTCAATATCTGATGTAGCCTACATTTTCCTCTGATAATAAATGCCTGAGTGAGTCCCTTAAAGAGTCCAACAATTTTCCTCCCACATGAGCCTGTCTGGGGCCTCTGTAAAGTTCTGCGAGAGGTTTTAGAAAGGATCAGCCAAGTGGGGAAGGAGATTTTGCATAATTTGGCATAAGCCATAGGGTCTGGGCATAAGCAAGGGCTGTTCAATGGGAATGGAACGCACTCCCATGGAATAGGAGCGGACAGCTGAGCCGGTCCTAGGAGCTAAGGCAGTAGCAGTGTTCAGAGGGGTTAAACGGGACTCCTGAGGTTTTGATCAATGGGCTGTGGACGCTTTGGTTTTCTGATAAGGTGGGATTTGGGGTTATGAGTGTGTGTGAGGAAAGGGGAGGGAAAGGACACCCAGAGGACTTGGAACGGAGACAACTCACTTGGGAGGTGGTGGTTGGACAGGAAAGAGAGGAAGAATACTGTGATGGCCTTCCTTTAAGATCCTTGGAGACCCCATTGTGGCAGTGGGCTAGCAGGGAACTATTCCAAAGCAAAGTCTCTCCCAGACCCGTATGCCATACAAAATCTTTAGGAGCCCGTGCAGTGTTGTAGTTCTTCAGAAGGATAGGAAATCTGTGTTGGAATGCATTAAAAACATCATTCACTGATGTAAATTCCAGGGACACCCTCCCTAGGCCCTGCGTACATGAGGTTTGTAGATTGTCCTCCACCAGCACCCATGCCCCAGATAGCTACAATAACCCAAGGGAGGGGAAAACCCCTAAAGTAGAACGAATGCCTACATGCGTAGACTCCAGGAGGGGAGTACCTAGGAACCATCAGCGCCTGGGGTCATTGGCTTCCTCCTCTCCTGTGTGGCTTGGCCTATGAGGAATACTAAAGTTGAGTCCACATGATGCTAGACCTCTAAGATGCTCGGCCCCATCTTAGAATCACAGAAATGTAGGGCTGGAAGGGACCTTGTGAGGTCATCAATAGAACCCTGCATGGATACAAAATTTGTATCTGCATCCGATCCGCAAACGTGGTCCATGGATGTAAAGCGAATATCCACAGATCTGCAGGGCTCTAGTCATCAAGTCCAGCCCCCTATGCTGAGGCAAGCCAAGTATACCTAGGCCATCCCTGACAGGTTTTTGTCTAACCCTTTCTTAAAAACCTACAGTGACAGGGATTCCACAACCTCCCTTGAAAGTCTACCTCAGAGCTTGATTACCTTTATAGCTAGAACATTTTGTCTAATATCTAACTTAAATCTCCCTTGCCGCAGATTAAGCCCATTACTACTTGTCCTGTGTTCAGTGGACATGGAGAACAATTGATCCTCATCCTCTTTATAACAGTCCTTAACATATTTTTGAAGAGTGTTTTCAGGTCCCCCCTCAATCTTTTCTCAAGACTAAACAAGTCCAATTTTTTAATCTTTCCTCATAGGTCCAGGTTTTCTAAACCTTTTATCATTTTTGTTGCTCCCTCCAGTTTGTCCATATCTTTTGTAAAGGGTGTTGCCCAAAACTGGACATAGTGCTCCAGCTGAGGCCTCACTGGTGCCAAATAGAATGGGACAGTTACCTCCTGTGTCTTACATACAACACTTCAGGTGGACATCCTCATGTTACAGGCACATGATCATAGCTGTGTCCTCTTTGTGTGGTGCTGCATCTGATCAGTAACACCTGGGCTCTTCTGAGGGGTAGGACATTTAAATTCCTGGTTCCGTGCCCACAGATCCCACTGGGGTGAAGTGTCTATGACCAAAGCTGTGCGGTGAAGTGGGAGCTGCAGGATAGGAGCTGATTTCTTCCTAACCAGCATTGCTACTGGATCAGACAGAGGCAGGCTGTAGTGATTAGGGAATCTTTCCTAGCACCTACAATCGTCATTTGACAGCAAACTGATGCATTGTCCCCAAAGCATCCTCAAGTCCCGATCACCTCTGCCCTCTTTGAAATTGCTGACAAGGTCGAGAAGTTCCTCCCCCGAGGCCTCTCTCTTACTGTGCCCAGTGGATAGAAATGACCATATTCAGGATAAGGCTGAGGGTGTGGTAGCCCAGGTATCCAGGGTGCCATTAGGGCTATAGGTGAATGAATTTTTTCCCCAAATTGCTTATCTTTTTGTGGGGTTGGGGGAGAAGACTCTGCCAAATTCAGGCTTGAATCTGCAAAATTCAGGAAGCTGTTGGGGCTCTGTCTGCACTAGCTCCTGTCTGGGGGCTTGTTTCCTGCAGTGACCATCTCTGTTCTTTCTTTCCTCAGTCTACCTCTGCGTTTTTGGGTGAATGTGATTAAGAACCCCCAGTTCGTGTTTGACATTCACAAGAACAGTATTACTGATGCTTGCCTATCTGTGGTGGCACAGACATTCATGGACTCCTGCTCAACTTCTGAGCACAAGCTAGGGAAAGACTCTCCCTCCAACAAACTACTGTATGCCAAGGACATCCCCAACTATAAGAGCTGGGTAGAAAGGTGAGTGACGTCAGCATTGCTTCCTCCTTGCTGTATATACAATATGTCTGCAATATGCATATGGGGGGATTTCAGACCTCATAGTCCTCATTGTGCATGGTTAGAGGATTTGATTAATGCAGTGATTCTTCTAGGTTGTTGTTCATCCTTTGAGTTCGAAGATGACAATGACATCACTGATTGGTTTGGTTTCTGTGAACACGTGAGTGGCTGATCAAGCCAATTTGAGCTTTGAACTGTCTATGGCACACTGAACAAGAGATGCCAGTATGGGTTACTTGATTAACAGAGGACATGCTGCTATTGTGAGGTTTACACTGCTGGCACTTCTGCTCTGCCTTAGTAGTTCTCTTCTGCTCATAGGCTGCAGCTCCAGTATGGATGAGGCTTCACCAGGTAGAACGATCTTGATCGAGATCTTCCCAAAACTCTGGGTCAATGTTGAAGCGCCCCAATGATAACTTGAGGGAGTCTTTGAAACGTTTCTTCTGGCCTCCCTGAGAACGCTTTCCCTCCTTTAGCTCGCCATAAAAGATCTTCTTTGGCAGTCACTCATCTGTCATTCTGGTGACATGGTCTGCCCATCTCACCTGTGACTTCTTCAACAGAGGATGGATACTTGGAATATCTTCCTGTATGAGAACCTCAGTATCTGGAACCTTGTCTTGCCATCTTATTTTCATCAGTTTCCTCTGACAGCTTCATAACATGGTGTCTGTACATCGTCCAGGTTTTGCAGGCATACGTCAAATTTGGCAACACGATGGCTTTGTAGACCTTCAGTTTTGTTTGTTGCTTAATGCCTCTGTGCTCCAACACATTTGCACATAGTCTGCCAAAGACCATGCTTGCTTTGACAATTCTGGCATTGGTTTCATCGTTGATGTGAACTGCATGTGAGAGTGTACTGCCAAGATAGGCGAACTTGTCCACTGCCGGCAGGGTTTGGCTATTTACTGTGATAGCAGGCTCTACATAAGGCTTTCGTGGTGCAGGTTGGTACATCACTTTTGTCTTCTTGATGTTGATTGTGAGACCAAAATTGTCACAAGCTGAAGATAAATAGTCCATACTCTGCTACATGTCAGACTGAGATTTGGCATTCAGGGAACAGTCATCAGCAAACAGAAGGTCACGAAGAGTCACTTCCTGTACCTTCATCTTTGCCTGTAGCCTCAGCAGCTTGAAAAGCTTGCCATCAGTCCGGTATCTGATGCCGATCCTGGTGTCACAGTCAGGAAAGGCATCTGTAAGCATGACAGAGAAATATGACATCATACTGAAGAGGGCTTGGTTAATGCAGTGATTTTTCTTTGGAGAATCCTTCACAGGTGGATGGCAGAAGAGTCTCACTATCTATCTGCTGGAAGGTGGTCTTCTAGGAAGTGGAAAGTTCAGGAGGCCAGGGCATCTGCCTGCTAATGGAGCCCCTTAGTGTCTTGTTTTGGTGTTGCCATTTGGAGTCAGTCATTTATGATTGTTTATAGGGGAGCTGGTAGTGACGTCTGTTTTGAGATTGCCTAACGTTTTCTATTGTAAGAGATTCTTGTGATCCTTGTCAAAAGCTCTAACCTCCATTGTTTGCAGCAGACCTTTGAAATTCATCAAGGAGAAAGCCCTTGGGCTCGAGAAGTGCCTTTTCTTTGTTCCTGAAAATCTATTCAGGTTTTGCTGAGATACAAAGTGTTGAAAATTGCCATTTCTCTTCTCTCATGTCTGCTCCTCAGGAAAAGTTTGGAAGGCTTCTAAAATAATAATTGAATGCGAAAATTGTAAGGCAGAGCCCGTGCCACTGTCAAGCAGCAGCAGCAGCAGCTGTTGCCACTACACTGGGAATTCCCAGGTGCTGCCAGAGCAGCGATAGCAGGGATTAGGGGGGAGAACCAGGCCAGGATCCCGCCAACTATCCTTCAGCCTAGCACCTTGCCCAGTAGCCCATCCCCCATTCTGGGATAATAGCCTTCTCCTGTCATTAGCTGATGTAGCAGGTTCTGTGACTCAAGTAGTAGATGGCTGTGCTGCAATGCTGAAAGTTCCTGGTTCAAGCCCTACTTATGATGTATGGTTGGGTGTTGTAACAGTCAATTATAATTGATTTTTTAACCTTCATTTTTTTTAAAGAAAACCTAGGAAATTACATACATAAAGTTATTTAGGGTGCAAAGCTAAACACTCAAAAGTTAGGAAATGCCAGATTTAAAGTTGTCTGTGCAACCTTAATTCTGCCTTCTTCTGCGTATGCATAATGATACAGTCTTTAACTACATGACCACGTTCCGTTTTCCCCACAGGACCCCTGTATCATTCAGTGCACAGGATGGCCACACAAAGGGCTAAATTGAAATTGCACGGGCAACCATAAATCTGGCATTAACTAACTTTTGACTGCTTGATTTTGCCTCCTAAATAATGTTCATGTAATGGTTTTCCGCATTAAATATTTATATAACTCCATAGGGGCATGCATGGCGCTTTGCAGGCAAATTGAAAGACAAGGTTCCTGCCCTGAGGATCTTAGAACCTCAATTTGACTGAAAACACAAGAAGAATGTTAGCAGGCCACAGCAGGTAAGAAGAGAACTGGGCTGCCCGGTGGGGAGCAGGTTATCCTCTCTGGGCTAAGAGGTTGGATTTCCCACCTGTCATTTGTGGTGGGGCTTTGTTGTGTAACTGCAGTTTCTTTCTTTGGAGGATTATCTTTGCAAAGCTTTGCAGAAGGAAGGGTTTGAATGAAGGGAGGGTGATTGACTGAACCTGGCAGTCCCAATGGAAGATCTGTCTGTTAAGTCCATCATCATGATACCCAGGCACCAGGCAAAAAAAGGGCAGTTTGCCAGTTGGCCACTCCAGGGAAGAAACAGAGTTAAAAGGGTGAGCACACAGTAAGGGGGGGAGGAGAGAGAGACACTCAGTTTTGCTTCCAGGCTGGCTGCATCCTGAGTCACTGTTATGCAAGCTGTGATCTCTCGGCTTGTAGGCATCCAGCTGGAACGTTAGCAATCCATGGGATGTCGGTCCATTAGAGATGTCAGTATGTTCACTGAAAAATAATTGTGGCCCCTCATTCCCTGCATAAGTCTTGATCCAGAAAGGATTCTCTGCTTCCTTTTGGCTGGAGATCTTGTACTGCAGCCATGGATGCAAGCATCTGCCATGGGAGCCCCTCGTCATGCCTTCACCTGCCATAGAGTCCTGCCTCCTATCAAGGGCATTTCAGACAGCGTGGTCCAGGCAGCTGGGTTCCCAGGCAAACTCAACCTTACAGCATGCCCTGGAGGATCTTGGTGTGATTTCAGTGGCCATTAATTTAGAAGATGGCTGGAAACTGTGAGGCTCAAGGCTTGGTCTTTCTGCCCTCATGTTCCTGAAGTGGATGAAAGGTGTTTTCTATCCTGTAAGAAAGAATCTGAGTGGAAACGGATGAGAAACTACATCTGATGTCCTCAGCTGCACAGTGGATCCATCCCTTGGGGCCTGCTGTAGTTGGCAAGTCTATGCTCAAATCTTTGTTCTCCACAGCTCCTTAAAGGGTGAAGAGTCAGACTGTCTAGCTCTGTCGGAATCTGCAGAGCCTCCAGCCTCCCCGTGCCAAGTATAGCTGGAACCCCTGCTGGGCACTGCCCTGCATAAGCATCTTAACATGACCTCTTGGCTGCTCTCAGTACCATAGGATAGAATGGGGCTCATGTTCATCTCCTGAAGGTGTTATGCTGCCATCTGCTCCCACCCAAATGCCTGACTCAGCATCGTTCCACCTCAGTGAGATTGGATTCAGCTAATGATGATGATGCTAATAATCAGTGTCAGAATGTTGACTTTGAATTGCGTTGGCGTTTCATTTCTCTGGGGTCACGAGAGATAAAGCAAGGTTTGGGTGGGATTTGCACTCAGTATTTACAGGTATTGGGAGTGGCGAGGCCTGATTGTCGAGGACAGCGCTGTTTTGAAGGAGAAGCCTGTGAAGGTATTAAGAACCTGATTGCTGAAGGGACCTCAATCTGCCCTCAGAGTTTGCAGCTTTACTTTCTCCCCGCACAAAAATGGAGACCGTACATTTGATCATTTTGCCTTGAAATTTTTTCAAAATATCTTTAGGGAAACAAATATTAACATGTGCCTGTGGGAAATGTTTAACGGCAGCCATCCTGAGCACAGTGCCTGGTAGGTTTCTGTTCTGGGAATTGCTGAGCTGCTACCCGGAAAGCTCACCTCAGTCCAGCCAGGCCTTGCTTTTACCTCAGGAAGTGATGTACGTCCCTTGCATGCACTGGGAGCCCCTGCCATTGAGGGCAGCACGGGAGATACTTGTATGGCTTGTGCAAGAACGTCCTGCCCCTGTGGATGACATGTGAATGCGGGAGACGACTAAGCACATCAGATGATGCTGGGATAATGCACCTGCCATTAGTCTGGGTGCCTGGCTTTGAATCCCCTTGGGTCCCAATTTATACGGTTGCCTGAATTTGCTGAGCATACCAATGAGCCATCTAGTCCCATATGCCCCCCTCTTGCCCTACCCAATCAGATCAGTGGGCCATCTAGGAGTGGGTGAGACCGTTGGTCCATAAGCCGTTGGTCCATCTCCTATGATACCTCATTGGTCCACTGGTACATTTAGGCCAGTATCCTTCCTCCAGCAATGGTCAAAACACTTCAGTGGAATGCTAGATTACCTGCCCCATCAAACTTCTGGCTAACAGTGAGTGCTGTCTGGGTACTGATGCCATGAAGCGTTAGTCAGGGTGAAGTCACATTTTCTGTTGCTGATTCTGGTAAAGCAGGGTTCTCAGCCTCAGGGTCATGACCCCATGGTGGCTCATCAAGCTGTTTTCTGACGTTTCTCACGTTTTCTGCAGAATCTGTTTTCAATAAAAGCCCAAATGGTTTCTGACTTTTCTGTTGTGCAGTAACCTTTCCAAATACAACTAGCCGCAGTAATAAGGGCTACTGAATATACATCACCGAGGAAGGTGCAATTCATTAAATGTTCAGTATGGATGTGTACAGTATAGATATGGATGTGAAATTATCACAAGTGTATACACTGAATGTGAAATGCCGTATTTGGCTTTCTGTGACACAGTAAACTTAAACAGAATCACTGCAACAACAAATTGTTACATATGGCCGCACTGGGGGCAGGGCTTTTGACTGGAATAGCAGAAGGGATTTGCGGATATTGGGTCATGAGGGCAAAAGTGGGTAGTTTGGGAGGTCATGGAAGGGAATCGTGGGTGATTTGAGGATGGCAGGTGGATCGTTGAGAACACCTGACTTTAACTATCCCAACTGCTTCAGTGTAACAAGAAGTTAATTTAAGGGGGAGGTAGTGTGGGCTACTAGACAGAGCACTGGAATGGGCTCCAGGGGACCTGGGTTCAATTAATTCCTGCTCTGCCACTTGATGGTTGGGTGACTTATCCCTTCCCCTTTCTGTGCCTCAGTTACCCCAGCTATAAAGTGGGGATCCTGATACTGACCTCCTTTGTAAAGCACTTTGAGATCTGTTGATGAAAAGCACCATTATTACTGTGAAACAAAAGGCTCCTTTTAGTCACATTTCAGTGTTCCCACAGGGTGTTCTCAGAGGGAGTCCCGTGGAGGCCTGCCCCTTTCCCCTCTCTACCTCTCCCTGTTTCAGACACACTATTCTGTTTCTCCTACCTGCTGTAGATATTATGCAGATATTGCTAAAATGCCAGCAATCAGTGACCAGGACATGAGTGCTTACCTGGCGGAGCAGTCCCGGTTACATCTGAGCCAGTTCAACAGCATGAGTGCGCTGCACGAGATCTACTCATACATCACCAAGTACAAGGATGAGGTAAGTCAAAGGGGGTGGGGCATCTTGTTTTCATGCAAGCCTCCCCCCGCCCCCCATCCCACCCCCGCCCAGTTTCTGCATTCCCCCTCTTGCTGCCCAGAAAAATTATCTCACAGGAAATACAGAGAGGGGAAGATCGCTTTTGGTAGCTGGATTCATGTCACTTCTGGAAGCACATCTGGATCATAGCAGCCTGCACAGTGAAAGTTTATAGTAAAGTAGCCCTGTGTGTTGTAAAGTTACCTGTCCCATTAGTGTGTGTGTGTGTGTGTGACTGACTACCAGCCAGCGATAGAAAGATACCAGGCACTAATACACTTCATAACCTCCACATATGTGGATTCACACCCATCCTGGGTGAATGTGATGCTTGTGCAAGTGACAGAAGGGGCTGAGAGCTGTGAGCAGAGCCAGGCACAGTGAAAGGAGGTGGTGCTCAAGTTTTCCCCGACTGCTCTCCCTTCACTTCTGACCCTGCTATTCCATTCTATTTGCAATAGAGGTGACCAGAAGCTCTTCATGCTGTTCTTGTCATGGGCACTCCCCAATCTGCTCTTCTGATACCCCTCCATCCCAACCTGCAGCAGCTCCTCTAGTCCTGGGCCTTTCCTGAACATATATTCTGATAAGGGTATTGCTTTGTACCCATATTTCCTCTGGCAAGTAGCATGGGAAACTGCTCAACTCCTTTCCCATGTGAATGAAGTCAGGATTTGAACTCCGGTCTGCCTCAGGTCATCTCACCGCCTTCTTCCCCACCTGCTGTAAATGACCCCATAGCACAGTAGAACCCAGGAAGGTACCCAAGTGATCTTGCTTGCAGTCCCGGGGGGCATTTGGAGGGAAGAGGTGACCATGCCAATAGGCCTCTTCTTGAATATTAACAAGAGTGGTTAAAAACCCACCTGTTGTAAATTGTACAAATTAACTTCATAAAGCAATATTCAAACACATTCTACAATACTTTATTAAAGCAATAAAATATATAACTGTTGTGTGCGTGTATATATATAAAAAACATAACATAGATTTTATTGTCCCAATAAAGCAGAGTGAAAACTTTTGTGTTTGAGTAGTGGTTTATTTAGATAATAAAAAGCCTTTGCCCCAAGCTGCTGCATTGTCTCCTGAGAGAGACCAGGGACGTGTCTAAGCCATGAGAGAGCCAGGAAGAGGTGAGGGCCATCAGTAGACAGGTAGCCAAGAGTGCTGCGGGACAAGGTAGAGGTTCACTGGCAGAGCAGAATGGATTACAAGGGGTGCTATAGGTTAGGTTTAGGAGCAGTAGCAGAGCTGTGTAGGGAGAGCCCAGTTTTGGGGTGACAGGATCTGCTGCAAGTGAGAGCTGTTACACATTGGCAGAGCAGGGAGCAGTTTGGGTTGAAATGAATTGGCAGAGGTGTGGGGGGAAGCATTTCATAATACCGGCCAGCCCTGTGCCTGGCTCCTCAGCAGTCAGGCTTTCATCAGCACCAAAAGTCACCTAGGCCTCAAAAATCAACCACAAGCCAGCCACTGTGTGAGAGTTGTCGAGGAGGGAGGGCGGGGCAGGGCGGGGGTGATATAAACGAGCTGCTCTTTGAAGATGCAGGGTGAGTAGCCATCCTGTGTTCTTGCCAGTTCACTTCAGTCTGGCATCTGTTGAATGTTCCCCATAGCCCACTCTTAAAGCACCACTAGTGTGTTCTCAGCTCTCAGGAACTTCTTTTATTATTCGTAATGGGATTAATAAATCGCAGCTGTTCCCTTTGTTTGTTTTCATTCATTAAGCACAATTACATGCAGCCCGATTGCACCCTCTTTGATGCGAAATGGGAAAGAATCATTTTTCCTGTTGTTCAGTGCAGTAATATGCTGTCATTGGCTGTGAATGAAAATCATAATTAATTTTCATTTGGGTACTTGCATCTTCATAATCACTGGTCCCGGCTCCTTACATCAGGTGACAAGCATGTATCAGGTGACAAGCATGGATTTCTTTTTGCTGTGTTGTTTTTCCATAAGGACAGCAAGATAGCAGATAATCAAATAAATAGAAGGCAGGTTGTGAATCTTTCAGCACTCTAAGACTTCAATGATAAACTGTTCTCTTATCAGGAGAGGCAGCGGTGAGGTGGGTACAGGGGACTAGACTCAGATTCATATTCTCTGTCTGATCCTGTCCAATTTTGATTCAAATGCCTTTAAGATGTGTGTTTTTTGACTGCCAGATGAATATTTTGGGGTGGTTGGGTATAACGTGCGTTGGTGCCATCTAGAGGCTGGTCTGGTTAATAGAAGGGACATGTATATTGAGATGTTTGAGTATGCAACTGGATATGACTATGAGCCCATCAAGTCTTGTGTTCTGCCTCCAGGTTTGGCCTATAGCTGATGTTTCAGAGGAAAGCAAATAAAACCCTTGTAGTGTACTTGGCTACTTGTGACATGCACATAGGGGAAATTTCTTCCTGAGTGTCACAAGTGATCAGCTGGCACCTTTATGGAGCAGAACTACAAATGTTGCTCTTGGTGGCCATGAAACTAAGCAGCCCTTTCTAAAGTCCAGCTTCAAGATTTGACTTGATGGGATGAATAAACCCAGAGTTTGAATCAGGATGGAAATAGAAAGTTACATCCTTTCCACAAATGCCCACTTTGTACCACATGCTTTCAGCTCTGGTTTTGAATGTTAGATAGGTTGGATGTCCTCCGAAGGACAAAGATTCCAAAGAGCACAGTGAAAACCCAGGAGTCCCTGTCCCATAATCCGGGAACAAGAGATCACTAAACAAAATTAATGGGCAGCCAAGAACCATGGCAAGATTTGGAAGAGCACTGGAAGAGCCTTTAATGACTCTCAGTATCTTTTGTGGCTACATCCCCTCAGGACGTACGTGAATCTCGGGGAGGAATTTTTCTCCTCATGCTATAGTATCTGAGCCAGGGTCTGAGCCTGACAGGTACTGAGCACCCTCAATTCACATGAAGTCGAGTATTCAGCTCTTACAGGATTGAGCCCTTGGCTAGGTCCACTGCAGGAGGGGTAATTTCATCCTTATCTGAAGAGTCAGCTATAGGCCACTGCCCAGGGCTGGCTATTAGGCCAGACTGACTGGCATCACCCGCGCTGCACTGAGATGCATGCTGAGACCCTGACTCTCCCAGCATCCGGTGCAGCATATCCTCCACAGCATGTCCTGTGTGCTCAGTGCTGGAAACCTGCAGGGCGCTGCAGTGACTTTTAATCAAAGAGAGCTGATTTCCCTATTAAGGAGTTACCTGTAGGGTTTGTGATGGACTTTTGCCTGCCTCCTTGTAAGTCTGTTAATTATACAACAGTTTATTTCCAATTATGCAGCCAATGAAATGGTTAATCAAATCCCCTTTGACGGATGCCTTGACATTTAATTGCAAAAAATTTGCTCTCCTGACAAACTTACCTGGGGAGACAAGATTTCTGTCAGGTTTGTTTTTAAATCAGCTGTTCTGTGTCAGGTGGCACAACGTTAGCCAGCTGGGACTCAGCGCTTCGGACTCCTGGGTGTTGGGTAGATGGGCAATTACCCCTCTTTTATGCGTCCATTACCCCTCCCTCGCCATGCCGACTCTTGCCTTCAGCACCCAGCCTCTCCCTGTGCCTTTAGTAATGTCCCAGTTTATGTAAATACCAAAGAAATGTACCCATCCCATCCTCTGATCGGTCACCAAAGCACGAGCTTGTTTAGAGAAATGAGATTCCAATGGAGACATGCCATGTCTGATGTTCCCAATGTTGTGAGCACTTCCCCTGCATAGCAGCGCGGCCTCCCATCGACTGAGGCAGACTTCGTTGAGGCCGCATGCCCGAATGTCTGCCGGGCGTCGCTCCCACGGTGCCGTGTGCCTTGTCTCCACTCCTCCGAAGAGTTGTCATTGGCGGAAACACAGTTAGACAAACTCTCTCTAGCCAGGGGGCTTGCAGCTGGGAAACCGTGAAAGGCCTGTGAGTTTGGGGAAGCACCCACCTGCATGGCTGTTCCTTGCACTCTCAGAGCTGCTGGGTCAGCATTTGGAGAGCAGGCTCTTTTGAAAGGTTTCCAGTGTTTCTTAGCTAATGGCAGCCTGGAAATACCGGAAGAACAATAGCCCTTGTTAGAGTAGTCCTGTCTCCTGTCCTGGCTGGGTCCTGCACGTGCAGAGGCACCTGAAAAATAAAGGCAGGTGAAATGTTACCTGAAGGTTACTGAAGCTGAAGGTGGTGTGGGGGCAAACCCCACCCAGTGCTACTGTTTCCCCAGGGCTCAGTTCCCTTGTCTCCTGTAAGTTTTGTTTGCGCCTTACCTGAGGCCTGTGCAGAACACTGGGGACATAGATGAGGCACTGCCTATCCTGCCAGCCTTCACTTCTGCTCCCAGGTTAGATTGCAAGCTCCTCAGGGCCGGGCCCTGTGTCTTTCCACAGGTTTGTACTGCACGCAGCACAACAAGGCCCTGATCCTGACCGTGGCAGCACAAATAATACCAATACAGGGCTTGGTACTGGTTCCCTTTGAGATTTGGGTGGGTGACTGAGCCAGTTCTCAGTCAGACTGGTCCAGCTGACCCACTGGAGAGCCAGCCTACATCAATCCTGACCAGTCTCACACTAAGACGAGCACTTGATGGCTTGGTCTACACTGAAAAGTTACATTGGCGTAAACCACACTCCTGACCAACACACCTATACCAACAAAAACCACAGAGTCGACACAGCCATGTCAATGGAAGAGGGCTTCCATCAACATAGCTAACTTCACTGGGGAGCTGTTCCTATGGTGACAGCAAAACTCCTTCTGTCAGTGTTGCCTGTGTCTGTGTACTATGTTAGCATTGCTAGGCCAGTATAGTGTCTGTACTGTAGATATACCCTAAGGCCAGATTCTGATCTTGGTTACACCACTGAAAATCCAGAGCTACTCCATGTCTTCAGCTGAGTTGCTCTGGGTTTACATGGCATCATTGAAGCTGGTCCCGAGCCTTTTGGGGCCCCTCATCGCATAGCTGGGAATTCTATTCTGTGGCAGCTGCATACAGACAGACGCTCTATTCATTTGATCGAATTGGGAAGTTAAATAAAACAATCCCCTAGACAGACAGATCAGTGATGTTTGTGTTGGCTAGCATGTCTTCTAATCAACCACCAACTCAATAATGTTATCCCTAGCTCCTTATTAATAAAATCAAATACATCAGCCAAAACCCAGAGATTTAAATAGACACATAGAGAAGGCAAGATTTTCAGATATGACTAGTGATTGTAGATATCTGGTTGAGACACCTTAAAGGGATCTGATTTTCAAAATGCGCTGTGCACCTGCCCTCTTAAAATCAGGCCTTTCTAAGGTGCCCTATACTGGGCACCCCCAAATTAAGGCACCCACAATTGCGAATTATTTTTGAAAATCTTGGTCAGAGTTGTTACCACCTGATGGCCCCTGGTATGTGACGACAGCCAGAATTGGCCCCTACAGACATTTTTTAGTGTTTTGTATAGTCTAGTTTGACACGTCCCCTTGGACCGGGCTTCCATCACATCTCTTAGGAGGCTGTTTCACAGGGGGATGGATCTCACTCTCCGGAAGTTCTTCCTGATGTTCAAGACTGAATTTTCCTTTTCTTCATTTCCTCCTAGTCATAAGCTCATGCTAAATAATTTCTCTTCATCTTGGGCTTTAGACCCCTCCCATGCTTTTTTCATATGCTTTTCCCCATAGCGGTCACTTAGCCCAGTGGTTCTCAACCTTCCTAGACTTCTGTACCCCTTTCGGGAGGCTGGTTTGTCTTGTGTACCCCAGGTTTCACCTCACTTAAAAACTACTTGCTTAGAAAATCAGACATAAAATACAAGTGTCACAGCACACTGTTGCTGACAAATGGCTGACTTTCTCATTTCTACGATACAATTATAAAATAAATCATGACCTCCCCCCCAGGTTCAGAAACCCTGATATAGTAGATAGAGCAGTATAAATGAGTCACTGTCTGTAAGAAATTTTAGTTTGTACTGATTTGCTAATGCTTTTCATGTAGCCTGTTGTAAAACTAGGCAAATATCTAGATGAGTTGATATACCATCTGGAAGACCCCTGCTCGAGAACCACTGGCTTAGCTCCTATTTAGCTATTTTAATAACTCCCCCTAGGTCAGTCTCTCCCACCTGTGATCAGATTTTGTTGCTTTTCTCTGAATTCCCATCATTGGTCCTATCTTCCTGGCGAGGCAAAGCTCGGGAACAAGCACAGCAGTGTGTTTTACCTTGACTGTTAGTGAGGGGCTGGCAGCTGCCTCCTGGAAGCCATGGTGGCATTGGTGGACCTGAATTCCTTTCCCACCTTCTCTTTCTAGGTTGCAAATAACAGTACCACCTTTTCTCATCCTTCCTTGCTCATCCTTTCTCCTCTCTTTTCTCCCCTGCCAGATTTTAGCTGCTTTAGAGAAGGATGAACAGGCCCGGAGGCAACGGCTGAGGAGTAAGCTGGAGCAGGCAATTGACACAATGGCCCTAAGCAGCTGAAAAGGCCAAGGCAGCCCTGACAGTTTTCTAGCAGTGGATACTACAAGAGAGAGGGCCAGCAAGAGGCATCAGCAGAGTACTTTGGGTCCAGAGCCAAATGAACACGCGGAGCCCGCCGCATCTCGAAATTCTTAACACAACCGAACAAGGAAACGTACCACCGTATCAAATCCAATCCAATCAGACATATCCAGAGACCTTGCAAAAGGGATGGCGTGGGCTGGAGTGCAAAGGAGCCAAGAAGAACTGCAGGGAGCTTGCAGCGCACCGGCACAGCTGCTCCACCTGGGGGATGTCCCCGATCTGGCGATGGAGGGTCAGGGACTGCACTAACTTCAAGGGCAACATGTCTGATGTTGTTGTTTTTAGCGCAGGGAGGGTGGGCGGGGCGTTTGTTTTTTCTGTGCTTGACTCGCTCCCCCTTCCTCCCCACCTGCCTCCCAGCTCTTCGCCCCATCCCTTCCCCCTTCTCTCTCTCTCTCCCTCCCTCTCTCTCCCTCCCTCCTCCCCACCCCAGCTCTCTGGCCTTCTGCCATTAGTGTTAACTGCTATATTTGCACAATTTACAAGAGAGAAACAAAAAAAAATTAATTTAAAACAAAGTATAACACAAAGGGCAAGGGGAAGGGAGGTTCTAAATTTTGCAACAAACTAACATAAAAAAGGGGTTTTAAAAAATAACTCAAAGAACCGATCCTGGGAGGAGAAGGGTGGGGGTGGGCGGGGAGTGGGAGACAAGTCCCATAACCTTGGGGTATTTCATAAAATTTGTCCTGTGCCATGTTTGATTTGAATGTTGTTTAGTGCAGAAAGCAAAACAGAATTTTTTGTTAGCTGAAACAGCTCTAATTTACATGCTGCTTAAGTGGTGTCCGAAGGTCACAATCCAAGAGGAGGAAGAACAGAGAGGGGAGACGATCTTTGGGGCCTTTTCCCAGGGATCGGCCGGTGCTGTGAATCATGGCGGGAGAGTGGTGTGGCATGGTGTCGACTTCATCCTTGTTTTTATTTGCACGTTGCTATTTCTGTGTGGGGCAGGACAATGCAGATGAAGGAGGAGAATCGTTGAGCTCTTTATAACCAGAGCTTGTGCTCCATCCTCTCTTGTGAAAGGGGAGTTTCCTGGTAGCATTCCCTGGTGGTGGTTGGTGCTGTGAGGGGTGTCTGGGCCATGGAGAAGCCCTCAGGGGCCTTTCAGGCTGGGAAGCCGTTGAAAACAGACCTTGCAATTGGGCGTCTCCATGACTCCAAGTGCAGGTAGATGACTGTAGTGGGGAGAGAAAAGGAGGACTTGTGGCACCTTAGAGAATAACAAATTTATTTGAGCATAAGCTTTCGTGAGCTACAGCATTGGATGAAGTGAGCTGCAGCTCACGAAAGCTTATGCTCAAATTGGTTAGTCTCTAAGGTGCCACAAGTCCTCCTTTTCTTTTGCGAATACAGACTAACACGGCTGCTACTCTGAAACCTGTAGTGGGGAGGTTAATGTTCTGGAAGCTTGAGCTCGCGCTACATCCAAGTGAATTAGGAGCAAAGGGCTTTCAGACACAAACGGGGGTAGCGTGAAGGGAATGTCAGCATGGGGCTTTAGCATCCTGCCCGTCTTTGCCTCCCTTGAGAACGTTTCCTTGTGACACCCCGTAGCGGCCTGAGGTGCTGAGCATCTCAGCGCATTTGCAGCTCTTGGTTTTCTGTAAAGCAGCCTTAATGAGGCCACTGATGGCAGCTGGCTTGCACTCCAGCTGGGCTCTGAAACCTCTCCAATCCCAGGGTTCTCCCAGAAGTACCCAGCAGGTTCCCGCATTTAAAGCAGTTGGAGACAGTAGTCAAACATACTCTTTTTTTTTTTTTATAGCAAGGAGCTAGGTGTGAGGTGCGGGGAGCTGTCAGCCTGCCACTCTGCTGTAACTAAGCCTTAACCCACTGCAGCCTAGCCGTCCAATTACAAGCATTTTTGTCTGGAGCTACATCAGTGGATTTGTTTCCGGTTAGGCCTAACCAATCCCAGGAAAGGGGAAGAGGATGGGGGGTGTGGGGTTGGCCCTGGAATTTTCACTGCATGGTAAAACCATTTTTCGTGGTCCTCTTTTTGTGCTGGTGTAATGGAAGGGCCCGGATCATCCGGGGAAATGGTTTAGATCCTTATTTCTCTGCAGAAATCTTTCAAAGACCAGTGATGCCGTATATGGCTTTTCTCTGTAGCTGCACTTGTTCTGGAGGAGCCACCTGGGGCAGAGGGATGTATGGGACGTAACCTCAGATGGAACGAAAGCAGAAAAAGAAAAGATCTAGACTTGTGTGTAGTTGGTTATGGGCTTAGAGGGCAAACCCTGAGTGGTGATTGCCTTAGCTCTCCAGCTTTGAGTTCCCCGCGTACTAGGCTGTCTCAGATCCCTGCTGCTACTGTGTACGCTGTCAGGAGCTGTTGGCACAAAAGGTTGGAGAGGGTTCTGTAAACTAAGCTGTTCGATGAGCTCGCCATGCGCTGATTTAACCACTCACCCCACTGTCCCCAAGCCCCAGGAGCGAGTGTGTGTGTGGTGTCTGTGCACAGCTCACACAGTGGTGATGCTAGTTATCCAGATAGTTACGTGCTTAGGTACTAGGGTGAAGGGCGCAATAGAAACCCTCTGATAGATAATCAGGAGACAGCGCAAAAGGGAGGGCAGGAGGGACTGTGGGGTTTCTGCTGTGGCTGCCATGTTGCGCTGTATTTTGGTGGTGCTACACGTGGCTCATACCTCCACTGTGTGTGTACACATACAACCACCCAGCACCTCTATGTCCCACCGGAGCCCTCGCGTGGCATCACTCAGCCATGGTTGGAAAGGGCCCTGAAAATCCACAGGGCTGATTTCCAGCCCCCTCCCTGAGGAACGAGTGTTTTATAAAGCACCTGAGAATTCTCCTTTTAGCCTTTATTAGCCTGCCGAGAGCTAGGCGAGGAACCAAAGCATTCTGACTTGGCCGGCTCTACAGACCCCAGGAAACCAAATATACGCCGGGATCTGATGGGGTTTCTGCCCAGAATGTACCTCTCTTTCCCCTCTCCTTACTCTTTCTTCTCCTCTTGCTCTCTTCCCACCCCCCACCCCTCTGTCTTTTTGGATGATTGTTCTATTCTCTCATTTCACTGGAAACCCAGGGATCCATCTCCTTTGGAAGCCTCTGCTTGGCGCATGTCAGATCCTCATGGCATTATTATTTAAAGAAACAAAGGTGCCGAGCCACTGCCCAGACTCAGAGCAGGTGACCAAAACCTTCTATAAACTTACAATTTTCTTTTGCATACAGTACTGCGAATCTACATTGCTGTCTGGGCCAAGGAGGGGCCCACACCATGCCAGAGGTGGGCTACTGAAAATTTTTAAAAAAACCGGCTCGGTTTCTATCCATTCCCTTAGATTGCAAATAAGGGGCGGAGGGGGGGAAATAATGAAGTTTTTAATTAAAAAAATAGAGTGTGTATATATATATATATATATATGTGGTTACAATCTAATTCTTGTGCCCCAGTGGGGTGCTGTATAGTTAACTGAAGGAGAAACAAACCAATATTAAATGGATTTACACAGCCAGTGGAAAATACCAAATGATCTGGAAGAAATTTCCAAGCATTTCTCACCAAGCAGAACAATCTTTTGAAGCCTGCACATCTCTAATTACGTTGTAATTTTGTTTTTTGAATTAAAGAAGAGGAGACGGAGAAGATGATTTTAAAAAATAAAACAACAAAAAAACAAAAAATTTAAAAAAAGATTAAATACCCAACCCAACCTGAGCCATCTCCGGAGTTGTGGGACCTGTGGGCTGTTGCATGACTGTGCTAGATTTTAGTCTGAGTTGAACTTTTTAAGGAACAAAAACAAAAAACTGCAAGTGTTGAATACTAGAGGTTCGTTTAGACCCTTTCTGTTACATTTTGGAATTAATTTGTCACTTTCTCATCAAAGACAAAAATTAATTTGACTTCAACGGTTTACTTCTCAAAATGGTACTCAGACCCTTAAAGGACAGCTATGTGCCAGCGGGCCCCCCAAAGAGGCAACATCTGTTTCACTTGCTCCCTTGGGATCTCCTTCAGCAGTTGCGAGAGGGAAGGAATCCTCAATTGAAACTGGGCTGTGGGCCATGAAACATTGCTTTGTGGATACGCTAGAAAATGAGGGCCAGATCCTCAGCTGGTGTAAATGGGCAGAGTTTCATTGAAATCAGTGTCTTTTAAGAGACGAGGGGCACGTTGATCTAAAGTTTTTCCCATTTCTCTTTCTTGCTGTGTTGCTCTGGTTGAAGCATGTTCGAGGCCAGTGCCACCAACCTAGCTAGGAATTTACACTCATCACTGTGGTATCTTGGCCAAAATAACCCACATTAGTGGGAAGGGCATTTCTGTGGTGAGGCTGCTTTATTATCTTTAGCCCAAGAATGACTTAGATCAGTAACCAGTTGTTTTTAGATCCTCCAGCTACATCAAATAGGAGACAGTTTTTATGTAGACAATTTCTAGGCTGTAATTACACCGCACCTGGTCTTTAATTAGGTAGAAGGTATATATGGGTGGGAGCCCAAAGGCATTCTGGACTTGAGTTTTGGTTCAGCCACGTGAGAGATGGGGATGAGGGGAACAGTGAAGTCTCGATTCAGATCTGGATCCAAAGCTGAAATGCAGGCCTGTCTTGGCTAGAGAGGGACTCCGTTCAGACCAGGTGGACAGGCGGGTGCAGTTCAGCCTGCCTGCACTTCTACCTGACCTTCCAGCCATTGGAAGTGAGCTCTGTCTTTTACTGAGCTCCTGTGTGTCCTCCTCCCTTTGTTGCTGTAGGGACCTAGCTTCTACCTGCATTTCTCCTTTCCAGTCAGTCTGAGTCATATTCCCCCCCGATCCCCCCTGCCCTTGTGCTGACAAATTGTGAGGCCACCAGTGGCCTCACATGAATCAGGCAGGAGGAGACAGCTAAGAAGGAAGGGAGACATGGGGCCGCTGTGTGTGGATTTTAAATAGTAGGAGCGCAAGTCCACGCTGGTGTGTAACAGGATATTGGTATATTTATAGCTTGACTGACTTGAGCCCCACATCTGCCTGCGCTGGCGTGTGCCCCTCTGATGGTGATCCTGGAGCCCAGGGTTCCCTGTAGGGCGTTAACTCTGGCCCTGGGAATAGGCACAGCTTCCAGGGCAGGGCAGCCTCCTCTTCCCCCTCCCCTGCACTCATCTTGGCGTGGCATTTCTGGCAGGTGTGTTTATCAGTTTCTTCCACCAAAGATCCATCCCAGCACATTCCCACCTTGGAAACAGTAGGCCTGGCGCAGCCAGGCCCAGATGTTGGTGACGTCAGACAGCATCTCCATGACTTGAAAGATTCTTAAGAAAGGGACTTTTTTTTTAAACACTTCACTTTTGCTAAGTTTTCAGGTGCTACTTTTAGCCTTTCACATCTAACGCCCAGGGTGCTTGATCATGCTCAGACTTCTGCCTGCTGCCTCAGAGCCCCCCCCTTGCCCCCAGAACTGGCATCCTCACCTTGCTATCCAAACAGGAACCAGGGGAATGGGACGGGGGCAGCAAAGTGGAGACCTGCAGGCTTTGGCTGTGTAGGTTCTTCCAAAACATCCTGCTAGGAATGAAAACAGGGAGGGACATGCTTGCCAGAGCTCATGCCTGCTCATCTTCTCTCAGCACTGAAGCCTGAGACCTTGGGCTTTGGGTGGCTCCTGCTTTGCCCGATGCTGGTTTTGGAAAATAGACCATAGGGATCAACACTGCATTGGCCCAGGGTGGAAATGACCATGTGGCTGTTTCCATCTCGGTTATCTTCTGATTTAGGACAATATTCACACACTTCCTTTCAGTTCAGTTTTAGATTTAAAATGCAGCCAAGCCATGGAAATGCCCCTCTCCACCCTTCTATTGAGAATGAGCCCACTGCCCTCTCAGCAGCTGGCCAGCTCACGGGAGCTGAGTGGCCTTGCTCTCTGGCATATAAGCAAAGCTGTGTTCTCTTTGAAGGAACCACAGCGCACAATTAGCTGCCCTTTAAGAAAGTGGGGGGAAAACCAACAACAAAAGGCAGAGAACTTTAATAGTAACATACAGAGTCCTGAAAACTTTATGTGATTGTTTCAGACTTGAAGCAACTGTGCCAGTGTGGCTGGTCGACACCCTTCGACCGTGTAAATATCCTGCTATTTCCTATTTTAATGTTCTTCAGATTTAGTACTTGTAAATAAACACGCGCATCAAGGAGAGATTAAACATTTTTGCTAAATAACATGACTTGCCTGGGTTTTTACATGGCATGGGGAGGGGAGGGATCCAGGACTGGCAATACCTCATGTTCCTTAGATAATGCCTTCTGTCTCACGACCGTGATCAGCTGAGCATGGAACCCAGGAAATCTGGCTCCTAGTCCTCTGCTCTAACAATGACACATCCTTCCTCCCCCACTAACCACCATACCCCATTGCCTTCCCCACCAACTGATTGACAGGGGCACACGTGAGGATCTGTACCTGACCTAGTGCTCCCTGAGCTTGGGGCCAGGTGGGAGAGAAGTGGGCCCCATCCGTGGAACTCTTGCAGGAAAATGATTAAATGAATGGGGGAATTGCCTCTGTCTCTTGTCCCTAAACATTTATAACACACCTATCACTTTGGAGTCTTTGGTCAGTGCCAAGAAAGGATTATCCTGCACCCACCCCAGCCCTGAAGCCTTGATCTTCAGTAATGCAAGTTCCTGGGGGAAAGAGGGTCTCCCTGAATGCCAAAGCTAAGAGCCATGGAGATGGAGGGAACAGTCTTTCGAAGGTCCTGGGACCAACCCAGGGTTAAGGTCCGCGCAGAGATGAAGGCTCCTGCTGCCTGCTCCTCTTCACCAGGGGAATGGCTCGGATTCCAGGATGAATGGCAGAGAAGGGCTGTCCCTCCTTCACAGCCCGCCACGTGGCAGCAGGGGGAGTCCAAAGGAAATAGGGGTTGAGACAAGGTGGGACCTGGTGGTTGTTGCACTGACTGGGCTGAATTTCTGTGCCGGAGAAGTGAGGGGCTGACAGCAGTGACGCATACAATGCATTGTGCAGGCATGGGCTGGGCCGTGCCCCACACTCTGGACTTGCAGCACTCTCAGCTAGTCCAGTCCTGGAGGTACCCACTCAGCTGTGCCACTGCACTGCAAAGCACTCTTACTCCTGCCCTGGGCCCCCCTCCACACCCTCCAGGGGCACCCTCATCCTTGCTCTACCTGTCATTACTCCCTCTGTTCAGGCAACACAAGTCGAGATGCCTTCCGTCACTTTCCTGAAGAGGACAGCCTCCTCGAAGTACTGGAAGCCCACAGTTCTCCACTCCGGCCTTGTCCGCTCACTGGCTCTCGCCATTGGGAGGTATTGATGCTCTCTGTGGGGTGTCTGGCTGGATGATTCCCATGTGTACCTCTCAGAGAGCTTCCACCCTGCTCACTAATCACCTCTTCCAAGACGGCACATCCACTTTGGAGGTGCTCAGGGAAATGAGGGGCCAAGGCAGCTGCTCCTGGAGACAGCCGGTGCTGCATCTTCCTGGGAACATCTGAGACACTGAATTGCTATGCTGACTGTGGAGTACCTGAGAACCCGGCAGAGGTCAGGAGGCATCTGAAGCCAGGGATTTTGTTTGCCTGACCTCCCAACCCCCAATCATTGCTGGGCCATGTTGGCTCAGTGTCATTCCCAGAACAACCACCTGGACCCACCCTGCAGCCCACTCACACCGATCCCTGTTCGCAAAGCTGTGTCCCATTGCATTGCGCTGCAGTGTGGTGCCCGCAGAGGTGGGTGCTTTTCTAATGCTAACCTGGAAGTGACACAGAGTCAGCACTGCTTCTAGGGACTGAGGAGACCCTCTGTTAACTTTCACTGCCTTGCAGCTCGTTGCCCCTCTCACCTTCACCAGGACTGTCTACCTGCAGCTTTCACAAATCATGGGTCAGAACCCCTGAAATCCTAAAACCAGCTTTAGAATAATAGAATAGCAGGGTCGGAAGGGACCTCAGGAGGTCATCTAGTCCAACCCCCTGCTCAAAGCAGGACCAATCTCCAATTTTTGCCCCTGATCCCCAAATGGTCCCCTCAAGGATTGAACTCACAACCCTGGGTTTAGCAGGCCAATGCTCAAACCACTGAGCTACCCTCCCCCTAAAAATCATAGGATTTTTTTATAAATACATCTTTGGTTCTTTGTACCTGCTTTCTGCACCTCGGGTCACCTCAAGCTTTTCTCTGCAACCATCAGGGCTAGAAACGTCTTAAAAAGCTGAGCATCTCCCCTAATCACAGGATTCCTGGAGCTGGGGCTTCCAGAAAAGCTCCCCTTGCTGTGAGATTGGGGATAAGATGGTGAGCATTGACGCCGGTGCTTCAAACCCCCTCGGAAGCAGTGACAGCCCAACAAGGGCCAACTGCAACTTTTAACAGTGGGGCGGGGCAGAGGCATTACCATTCTGAGTCTGCTGAGTGAATTAATCTGCCTTCTGTGCATAGTGCTCGTTGCATCCATCGCCCTTCTCATCCGTCAGCGAAGTGCTCACCATGGCCCCTCCACATGGGCCTGTTGAGTGATCAGCAGTGTCAAAGCTTGCTGCGAGGGCTACAGGAAATGGTGGCTCCATGTCCCTTCAGCAAACACTCCTCCTCCTTTATCAACACTTTCCTTGCTGTTACTTTCTGTAGCGGGCCCTTTAAGGCTGCTTGCTTTGCTCTTCCGGCTCCTGTGGGGATTGCCTTTTCCTTTTGGGTTCTACCAGATCTGCCCCTACCTGGTGCAACTCCCTGATAAAACTGAGCTCTCATCTGGCACTTTTGATCCAGTGATCTCAACAGCACTTTAGATAGGAGGTCAGTAGCATGAGCCCCCTTTTACAGATGGGAAAAGTGAGGTGCAGTTCCACAGCTCTCTCCTCAGGGGAGTATAGAGCTCAGCTCCAGCCCACCGCTACCCCATCTTACTCTCTCTTCCTTTCACCCTCTTGCAGGAGGTGGGGTTCAGCAGTGTTGGGGTCAGGCAGGAACAAGGAGCAGAGAGGCCTGCATGTGCCTGCCCCACAGCGTGATAGTTCTGAGTCCCAGCACATTGCGCCGACGTGAGGCACCTCTCTGTCCATTCTGCAGTGGCCTGGCCATGTGTGGCACCTCAGACAAGGCCCTGGGACTGAGGAGCTGACAAGCTGAGTGGCTAACCTGGGCAAGGCATTGACCACCCCCCGCCATCTCCAGGGTGAAATGCAGGTGACATGGGTCCTGGGAGAAGAAGACAGCTGGGGAGATGGCCTCTGAGCTAACCCCAGCTCTGTGCAATCACCCGGAGCTCTGAAACGCAGCCCTGCTCTGGGCCTGGGGGGTGGGAGGTTACTAGGTGTGATGGGCATCCAGCCATGTGCTGTGCTGATGGGATAAGGCAACATTTCCCTATTGCAGCTGGGGCTCAAACAGTGTGTGTAAATCCCCAGTGGTCTGGAGCCCTTCCTGAGGGTCCATGAGCCAGTTCGACACTCAAGCAGTGGACTGGGGGATGGCTGTACTGGGTAGAGTCCAGCTGGGGGTCTCTCTCCCCACCACAGACTGAGAGAGAACCCATTTCCCTACAGCCATCCCAAAGGAAACCTAGCTAGTCACTAGCCAACCCCTGCCATTTAAAAGTGCCCAGTCTAAATGAACCCCAGCAGCTGGGGCCAGCTCGGTTCATTCCAAACGGCAACTCTAGATCCAGCTCACAAACCGAACTGCTCCCGTCCGATCCCCTGGAGAACCTAAGGTAAGACACTGGCTGGCGGAAGGAGGAGTGGCCTAGAGGGGGCTTCATGAGTCTTTTCCATCTCTTACATGGCTGATTTTCCAAGGGTGGTTTATTAAATTCTTTTAAACAGCTTTCAAAGCTCCCAGGCCTTGTGATCAGATGCAAAGGAAACAAATCAATTCCATCGAGACAGCAAAAAAAAGAAAGAAAAAAAAAGGTAAATAATTGGCAAAGTTCAGTATCTAGTTACCAACTGCTGGGCTCAAAAGAAGCCAGTCAAGGCCCTTTGAAGTGTGTGTGTGTGTTGGGGGTGGGGTGGGGGCACACTCAAGGTATTTTAATGCTTCTCTCTCCTGCTAGCTGCTTCTCTTTTTCAGCTGTTGACTTTTGGCGTGTGTTGTTTTAGTCTATGTCTACACTGTGTAGCTGCTCTATGCCAGCGGGGGAGACCTTTCCTGATGGCATAATTAAACCATCCCCAACGAGCAGCGGTAGCTATGTTGGCAGGAGATGCTCTTCCCCCGACATAGCGCTGTCCACACTGGAGTTTTTGTCGGTAAAACGTATGTCGGTCAAGGGTGTATTTTTTCACACACCCCCCGACTGACAAAAGTGCTAGTGTAGACATAGCCTTAGTCTCTGATCTGGGCCACCAAGGCCTGGTCTACACTGGGGAGGATCGATCTAAGATAGGCAACTTCAGCTACGAGAATAGCGTAGCTGAAGTCGACGTATCTTAGATCAACTTAGAATCACTTACTTCGCGTCCTCGCGACGCGGGATCGACAGCTGCTGCTCCCCCGTCAACCCCGCTTCCGCCTCTCACCCTGGTGGAGTTCCGGAGTCGACAGCAGAGCGATTGAGGATCGATTTATCACATCTACACTAGATGCGATAAATCGATCCCCAATAGATCAATCACTACCTGCTGATCCGGCGGGTAGTGTCAACGTGGCTCAAGGCTGTTCCTCCTTTCTCCTTTGCTTTGCCAGCCTCAAACAGGGCCAGTGCTAACCTCTGTGCATCCTGCCCATGACTGGCCTAGTCCACCTTCCCTTCCCATCCCCTGCTCTACCTGCCTTTGACCAAGAGTCCAACCCCTTCCTTTGGACTGCTACTGTGGGTCTCGGCCAAGGCTGTTCCCTCTTCCCTCTGTCTGCTGCTCCTGGCTTTCACCAAAGCTGATCCATCTCCCTTCCAACTCTTCTACCAGGTGTTGGCCAAAGGCTTAGGCTGTCCCCTCCCTCTGCGCCACAGTGTTGGCTCACTGCTGCCTATTTCATTTTCTTGTTCAGTTATCTGCTCACCTGGATAGCATCATAAGGGCAGCTTCCTTGCACCTGCTTTCAATTCCTAAGAACATAATGAGAGGTTTAAACTGCTTTCCTCGGCGGCGTTCTCCGCCACTAGTAACAGACATTGATTACATTTCAAATGCATTGTTTTCAAGGAGTCATTTAAAAAAGAAAATCCCACGGCCACCAGAAGGGAATCTAGATCAATGTGACAAACTAGTCAAAATTTATCCTCTCTGGCAGGCTGGATACACTACAAACAGGCATTTAAGGATGGCTACGTGGAGCAGAAATGTGCTCCGTGCCCTACTCCATGGCATGCTTTCTCCTTGAAAGAGGCTAAAGGAGAAGACAAACCTGACTGAACAATAAGCAGGAAACTTAGAGACCACCTGTACATAGACACCGTGATCTTTGGTGAGGATTGAACCTCAGCTCTTTAGAGCCAAAGGTACAAGCCTCTGCCACATGAGTAAAGGAGTAACTCCACCAGCTAGCTATACATAGTAGGCGCTTATCCTTGCTAGGGCTAGCCACGAGTGGAGACATACACGATCGCACACACTAAGCCAGTGTGTCACACAAGTATCTGGTATAACTGCACAGTTAAACTCCAGTTAGTCCAACACCCAGCAGCCTGCCTTCTGAGCAAGGGCAACCAACACATTCCGTTGGCTCCCTTCCGTTCCTGAACTGCTTCGAGGAGAGGGAGCAGAGGAGAAAAAACAAATCCCCGGAGAAACACGTCTGCCTCAATTTATCAGTCAATCAAATACAACAAGATGGTGAGTGTGAGGACAGGGAGGGAGCTTTGGATGAGCAAGGGTTGCCAACTTTCTAATAGCACAAAACCAAACACCCTAGCCCCGCCCTCTTCCATGAGACCCTGCCCCTTCAAGGCCCTGCCCCACACTCCCTCCATACCCCCTCCCTCCATCGCTCACTCTCCCCCACCCTCACTCACTTGCTCATTTTCACCAGGCTGGGGCACAGGAGGGGGGGAGGGCTCCGGCTGGAGATGCGGGCTCTGGGATTGGGCCAGAAATGAGAGGTTCAGGGTGAAGGTGGTGGCTCCAGGCTGGAGGTTGGGGTGCAGGAGGGGGTTTGGGGTGCGGGCTCCAGGCGGTGCTTACCTCAGGTAGCTCCTGGTAAGTGGCAACATAACTCTCCGGCTCCTAGGCAGAGGTGTGGCCAGGCAGCTCTGTGCACTGCCCCCCGCCGCCTGCAGGAGCCGACCCCGCAGCTCCCATTGGCCATGATTCCTGGCCAATGGGAGCTGCAGAACTGGCGCTCGGGGCAGGAGCTGCGCACGGATCCCCCATGGCCCAAGGAACATTAGGAGCCGAAGGGACATGTCGTCACTTCCCGGGAGCCACGCGGAACCAGGTAGGCAGCCTGCCAGCACCGCACCAACCGACTTTTAACAGCCCAGTCAGTGCTGACCAGAGCTGCCAAGGTCCCTTTTTGACGGAGCATTCTGGTCGAAAACCGGATACCTGGCAACCCAAAAGTTCAGGGACATAAACACAGGTTTTACCCACAATTCCTGGGCTGGGAATCTCCTGGGAATAGGCTTTTTCCCACAAGATTTCCATAACTTTCTGCTAGGCCAGTGCTGTGAGAAGGGCCTTCCCTAGCATTATGATAGCCCTTGTGGCCCAAACAGTGCTGGGTAGGCCTCAAATGAAAAACAAGGAGGGAAAGTAGAAGGCAAACTTTCTGGAAGTTTCCACAAAGCCTGGGGTTTAGGGTAAAGGCTCACGGGGCACAGAGCCGAAGGAGCATGTTCAATTTTTTTTCTTCATTTTCCCTTCCCTTCTGATGTGTGAAATACCCCACACAACCAGGGGAAATTAATCAACAAATTTCCCAATCCTGGAAACTCTGATCCTGCTCCAATCTGCTCCCATACTGGGGGGACTGGTTGGCTTGGGGGGCAGGGAATGGGATACAGGGCCTTTACCATCTAGGGGCTGCTGGATCCAGCAAATTATTCTCCAGAGGCAAATGCCTGCACTCAAGCAGAGCTCACTGCAGGATCAGGGTGTAATTAACAGGCCAGGGGAAATGATGAAACTGACTCTATAGACAGATCTGTCCAGTACATGAGGTAAATAACCTGAAAAAATACAGAACAGTGTTTTCTTCTCTAATCTCTTTCTTTTAGGAATTTTAAGTATTACTTGGGAACGCAGCAGGTTAAAACAGAAACCTCAACCTCTCAGGTATGATTTTTTTTTTTAAGGTGATGCTGTTCCTTCAAAGTTGCAGTTAAAAATCAACAACAAAAAACAAGACATGCATAAGTTAAAGTACTTGGGGCAAATGTTAAACTATCGTTGTTACACATATCCTGTATATTTTATAGTGTACATTTTGCTCTTCTACATTTTATGGTATACAGTTTACACTGGACATAAACAGTAATATGCTAAGCTATGCACTTCATCCAAAAACCAGGAGTATAAAATACTACATATTTCTAACATGGAGGAGTTAATGTTGCTGTTGCAACCGTAACTTTAGCACTGCCCGACTGTTTGTGATTGGGGACGCTTAATGCTGCATGAGTGTAGGTTTTTGCACTTAATTTCCTTTGGCTTTATAAAGAAAGAGGGGGGGGGAAGGCAGGCCGGGGTGCAGGAAGGATTGCTTGTCCTTGTTAATGTTAGAATTTACATGGTCTCAATTCAGTTTTGAAATCCTCACCTCAAACAGATGGATGGGTGAGTTTCCATCTCTGCTTTCTGCAAGGCAGTAGTTTCACATTTGTGTCGGCTGCGTCATTGCAGTGGCAAAGCTAACTGAGATGCTGGCTAATAACAACACCTGAGACCGGTCAGACTGTTGTAGGAAGCTGTGAACATTGCCGTGTCCTTAGGATCCCCAATGATTTAGTTTGGGTGAGTGATTTCCTCCTGCCCCTTTACATTAAGCGGAGCTGTGGGACGGGGAGGGCTGTTCGGATGTTTTTATTTGATTGTTTACATTGCAGTAGTCAGTGAGTGTCCACAGAGTTCCTTACAACCTTTCTCATCATAATTATCCCGTAGCAGCACTCACCCATTCCCAGGAACAATGTGTGCTGTCGTGTCATCTTTGTTGCCCCCCATTGCTCGTAGAGTAAGGCTCATTTAGCTCCTGCTGGAGCCAGTCATCCAATAAGGAGAGAAACTCCAACCTTTGTGGGATTTTCAGCCTAGGGGAAAGCCACCTCGGATTGGCTGCCCTCTCCACTGCAGTGCCTCCTGGAGAAGAGAGGTGGGGGAGCAGAAAAAGCCAGATGCTCAGGGTAGCTTTGGTGAAAAATGGGTGAACTCCTCTCCATTCCTGCGACACTGGGGGTGGGACAGGACTAAAGAACCCATGGAGCTACCCCCCAACAGGCCTGAGGAGGAGGAGGAGAGGGCCTTGCTGCAGCGATCCCCCAAGCCTTGGAGAGGGGGTGAAGAACCCTGTGGAGCAGAGGTACAGTGAGAGGCACGGTACAGGTATGGAGCTGTGGGGAGGGAGAAGCGATGCTTGGCGGGACAGAAGAAGGGTAAAATTTCACGGATTCATAGTTTCCAAGGCCAGAAGGCACCACTGTGATCATCTGGTCTGACCTCTGGTGTAGCCCAAGCCATAGAAGGTCTCCAGAATAGTTCCCAGAGCAGATCTGTTAGAAGAACATCCAGTCTTGATTTAAAATTGGTCAGTGCTGGAGAATCAACCATGACCCTTGGTAAGCTGATATGGGGTGCATAACTGCTGGGCGGGAGCTGAGCAGCTCTGGGGCAGGGCGTGTATAATGAATTGCTTGGCTGGCAGCTGGGCAGATGTGGGGCGGGGGGTGTATAAGGAATTGTTGGGCTGGAGAATGGGCAGATGTGTGGCTGTGTTCTGCCAGTGTAGCTATCGGTACATCCAGGGTCAGCTGCAATCAGGACATTAACGAGAGGGACAGCATGCTGTGTGCACAGTTATCAATGATTCAATGTCAAACTGGGAGGAGGTATCTAGTGGGGTCAGTCCTGGGTCCAGTACTATTTAATATTTTCCTTAATGACATGGATAATGGAGTGGAGAGTACGCTTATAAAATTTATTGACGACGACAAGCAGGGAGGGGTTGCCAAGTACTTTGGAGGGCAGGACTGGAATTCAAAATGACCTTGGCAAATTGGAGATTTGGTCTGAAATCAAGAAGATATAATTCAGTAAAGACAAGTGCAAAGTACTGCACCTAGGAAGGCAAAATCAAATGCAAAACTACGAAAGGGGGACTAGCTGGCTAGGTGGCAGGACTGCTGAAAAGGATCTGGGGGGTGACCTTGGATCACAAA
Source organism: Lepidochelys olivacea (assembly GCF_965140295.1). Lineage (NCBI taxonomy): Eukaryota > Metazoa > Chordata > Testudines > Cheloniidae > Lepidochelys > Lepidochelys olivacea. Next base: position 22,405,007 of record NC_140417.1, on the reverse strand, counting down.
TTGAGTATGAGTGAACCATGTGGTGCAGTTGCAAAAAAGGCGAATCTCATTCTGGGGTGTTTTAACTGGAGTCTTGTATGTAAGACGCAGGAGCTGATTGTCCGGCTTTCCTCAGCACGGGCCAGGCCCCAGCTGGAGTCCTGTGGCCCATTCGGGGCTCCACACTTTGGGAAAGATACGCAGAAATTGGAGAAAGTCAAGAGGAGAGCAACAAAAATGATCAAAGCTTTAGAAAACTGACCTATGAGGAAAGGTTACAAAACCTGGGCATGTTTAGTCTTGAGAAAAGCAGACTGAAGTAGTGACCTGATAACAGTCTTCACACATGTTAAGAGCTGTTACGATGAGGATGGTGATAAACTGTTCTCCATGTCTGTGGAAGGCAGGACAAGAAGTAATGGGCTTAATCTGCAGCAAGGGAGATTTAGGTTAGATATTAGGAAAATCTCTCTAACTCTGGAACAGGCTCCCAAGGGAGGTTGTGGAATCCCCATCACTAAAGGTTTTAAGAACAGATTGGCCAAACACTAGTCAGGGATGATCTAGGTTACTTGGTTCTGCTTCAGTGCAAGGGGCTGGACTTGGTGACATCTCAAGGTCCCTTCCAGCCCTACACGTTTATGGTTCTATATTACACCATCTTCTGGCATTAATAACACTATTTAAAAGTGGCAGGGTGGCTGTCATCACTTGTTGGTCCACCGAAAGACCTGGCATGACATCCTGACCCCATTTAAGTCAACAGCGAAACTCCTATAACCACAGTGGGACCAGCATGGACCTTCTGGAATTCATCTTCATTTTAAGGTCTCCCAAAGCTCCTCCCAAGGAGGGTTTGGCAGGGACCTGAGCTGACATGTTATTTTATAAAAATCACCCGGTTCCTATATAAAGAGTTCCTTTTCCCAGAATGTTTTGGAACTTGGCAAATATAATGAGAGTGAATTTCCTTCTATTTAACCCTTAATCAACAACTGAAAGTGGCAATAATACAGCCCATCAAGCTTCACTCATCCTGCGATAGGAGTTAAGATATCACTGGCCCAAATGATCATTTTCTTGCAACCACTTTATGCTAGCGAGGCTGCTGTAAGGGGGCCATAGTGCAGCTATAAGGCCTTTCTCTGGGAATTCTCTGGGGACAGAGGGGCTTCTAGGCCTGGCACAAAGCCAGCTATGCTCCCCTTCTCCTGGCAGGGAACAGAGACAGGCCAGAGAGCACAGGATGGGGCATGGCAAGGACAGACTTCTAAAGTTGCATAGAGGCCATGAAGTAGAAGGACAAGTTAAGGCAGCACTGAGGGCTGCCCTAGGCTGCATCCTGGGCTGCACCAGCCCCCTCAGGCCCTGAACAGGGGAGGCACAAACTGCACCCCTCAGTCCCTGCACTGATGCTTGGTGCCAACATGGGGATGAATCCAGGCGTGGCAACCCCCAGCATTCAAAATTCATGAGTCAGGCAACCCAAAACGATCAGATTGGCTTAAAAATCATGACTCTTTCATTTTTAAATGATCTTTTTTGGTTCTTTCTTCTTTTTGGATCGTTTCGGTGCGCACGGGTCATGTTTCCACGCTGGAGGACAAGAAACGTAGTGGTTTAAAAAATGAAAAGTGGAGTCTCACATAATCACGTGATTCCAGGAGGTGGGACTTACAGAAAACAACCACCACCAAATCTGGTGAGACCCCAGGATAAAATGGCGAGCGTCAGCCACCCTGTGAGTCTGTCCCTGTGCCCTAGCGCAGGGGAGGCCAACCTGTGGCTGGCGCTACAGGCGCTGACTTTCCACTGTGCCGGGGGGTGCTCACTGCTCAACCCCTGGCTCTGCCACAGGCCCTAGCCCCACCCCACACCGTCCTGCCCCCTCCCCCGAGCCTGCCACGCCCTCGCTCCCCCCACCCCCCAGAGCCTCCTGCATGCCACGAAACAGCTGATTGGGGGAGAGGGGGAGGCGCTGATCGGCAGGGCTGCAGGTAGGCAGGAGGTGCTGGGAGCGGGGTGGGGGGAGCTGATGGGGGGCTGCTGACGTATTACTGTGGCTCTTTGGCAACATACATTGGTAAATTCTGGCTCCTCCTCAGGCTCAGGTTGGCCACCCCTGCCCTAGCGTGTGGGCGTATGCAGTAGCGTGCGTATAGATACCCACGCGCTGTCTCTGAGATGGAGCACCCCAACTTGTCTAATTCTGTTGGGAATGGCCTGCATTAAGACTGCTATCTTTATTTGTCCTGATCGCTTTTATTATCTTAATTAAATTGTCAGAAGAGAATATTGAAGGTCTGTGCTCTCCAACCCAGCCCCCACATTCTCCAGGCTCTCCAGCGGCCTTCTGGTGAAACCAGAGTCACCGGGGGTTAGATCGGAGGGAGATTTATGCTGTCGCCGGGGTAGCAAGAAGCACATCCGGGCAGGTTATTTATTTGCCTTCGCCATTTTCCCCAGGAGCAGAGCACATTTTATCTGCCTGGCCTTTAAAAGAAAGAATCGAAAAAGCTTCTGTGAAACAGCTGTGTGAAAGGTGTGTGGCATTTGCAGTGCACGTGGGTCCCCACGCCCTGGGCCTGCTCTCTCAATCACATCACAGGTGCCCGCATCACAAAAAACGCCGGCGCAATTAACACTGGCCGGCAGCACCTGCAAAGAGGCTGAGTGGGTGGGAAGAGAGACTTCCCGTCTCACAGCAAGAGCTGTGTGTTGGCTGTCGGCACAGAAGCCCACTGCTGGGAGAGGAATGGGGAGGAAACCTGCCTGGCTGGGCCTGTCCTGGGGATACATTGTGGTCTCCCAGCTCTAGGGCTGGCAATGTGGCTCTCTCCGCTGGCCCTGAGAGAGGCAGAATCTTCCCCCTCTTCCGGATGTTCTTGGTACCCAGGACATAGAGGTGCTAATGCCTGGTTAGGTGCAGTGCTCGTCATTAACAACTGAAGTCAGCATGTGCCGGGCAGTTCTGATACCGAAGCAACTGAGGTGCCTGCGATTTGTGGTGTAAATATAACTTACATGGCTGGTCCCTGCTGCTGACTCAAGAGCAGCCTGCGGACCTGTATGGCAGGGTCCTGTTATCCTCTGAGCAGCCTGGGGGCAGGGTAGGCTGCCTTTACAGTGTTCTATGAGATATTGGCTAAGAGATCCCCTGTTAAAGGTGGGCACCGAAGCACTAGCCAGTCTGCTTCTGCTTTTCCCAGGGCCTGGTGCACAAGCCTTTCTGTTCTCTGTGCACTCATTTGGGAGCTAGTTAAGGGCTGTGAAATCCAAGCTGGTGCTTCCCAGGTCCCCTCTTCCCACAGTTCCTTCCGGCTCTTTCCTGGCGCGCTATATCCCTGTTTGCCCGGCTGGCAGCAAGTGAGATGGGGACTATAGACTGAGTGTGGATATGCAGGTAGGCATGCTGCCCTCCCACTGTCCCCCGCACTGGCTACATGGTAACGCTCCCTCTGTTCCCCTGCCACTGTCGTGGGGACTAATGGTTTGTTTGGAGGTGGGTCCTAGGCTGCAGGGGACCCGGGGATCAATGAATGGGAGACAGAGATGGGAACTTGCAGCCGAGACAGGGATATCAGTTGGGGCACTTGCAGCTGAGAGGGGCAGGGAGAGGGATGACTCCTTGCTGGGGATGGAGGGGTGCCATCAATCATGCTGGGATTGTTAGAGTTAAAATGAGGAGTTAACCCATAAGCCGCTGGGTAACCATTTTAATTTCCACCTGGCTTGCTCTTCTCTCATTGTGACACAGGGCACCTATTCCACATGGCCCAGTGGAGCCCATAAATCTGCCTGGGAAACCATCAAAAGACTTTCACTGTTTAATATTGCAACACATGGTGAATGTTTAAACAAGAGTGTCCTTCCTCTGCCTGTTAAACACATGCATGCCTTGCCTAGGTGGTGGGGAGCGCTCCCCTTGGAGACAAGGCAGCCTAGGTATAGTAGGTTCTCCCCACTCCCTCTCCTTAAATTTCTCAGTACAACAGGATCTTTGTCCTCCAGTGCCTGCCTGTTTCTTTCTTCTCCTGTGCACTTCCTGTTTCATCCCAGAAGTGGCTGTACAACATACTGGCAGAGCATGTGTTGCACCCTCCACTAGTGGCCTGTCCACTGGAGGATAACAGCCTACTATTACTACCCACTTAAGGAAACTACTTATTTGGATCCACTGATTGAATGCAGGATCTTCACATCCACGGCACTGCCCTCTAAGCCTACTGATGACCGCTGTCATTACTACATGATGCCTGAATAAGGCCTTGAGCTGCAGAAGATGTCGGACCTCCCTCCAACAGGAAGTCATTAGCAGAGTGTGTGACACATTCCCCCTCTATGGCTGGTCCAGGATGGGATAAACAGCCCAGGATGGGATAAACTACTGCTATCTGGTAATGGAGTTACTCCTTTAGCTCAAATGGTATGTGTTTGTGCAGTAGATCTAATAGCCCCTGCTGCTGATCCGTGGAGAGGGGAAGCTGCATTTCACTGGTGGATGACGTGATCCTGGTGACTAGTTTGGGTCTGATGAATCTGGATTTTTCCCATTCTTTGCTTGCGCAGCCCTCTGGCGGAAGGGACGAATGTTGTGATGTAAAATCAAGTTCATATGAGGGTGTTTATTACTGTACAAAATGCTTTCGTGCTGCCTGGATGTACAACCTCGACTGCTTCCCCATCTCCCCCAGATGTTATCGTCTGATCCAAAAGAGAGCCGCAGAGTCAGTCTGGCACAAGGTGTTCTCTGTAAACCCTCTCCAGGGTGCTTTCCGCTCGCACTTCCATTGTCCTCCAGATACTTACAGATATTTCTCTCTTAATATTTGTTCCATTATTTTACTGGGATTGAAGTTTAAACTTCCCAGACGGTAAAAAAAAATCTAATATTTCATGACTGATGGGACACACTGTAATACAAATTGCACTAGCATCTCCAGAGAGTGAGCACTCCTAGCAAGGAGGCACAGCCGGCAAAGACTGCAATAAATGTCTTTGTTTCCCAGTTCTAGTGCACCGCTGAGCAGAAAAGGGTTAGCAGGGACTGAGAATGATTGGATAATCTGCAAATGCACTTTATTTGATTAAATGATAAAATGTGAACCTTCCAGCGACAACATACGCTACTGGAGACTGAGACACAACTAATCCGGTAAATCATCAGCCGCGACTGCAGCAACATAAAAAGCCACACTGTCAAAAATATCTTGGGGGAGCCTAGATTGGCAGGGCATGGCAGGAAACACTCCAAGAGCCTTAACTTCATTGATCCATTTCTAAGCTCCTAGTAGGAATTTAATGCCTGATCCAGAAGGTGCCCACTAGAGGCTGGGTATGTCTACACTTTAATCACTGGGTGTGACTGCAGCTCATGTAGAGATACCCAAGCGAACATTAATTTAGCTAACTCAGGTACTGGAATAGCTGTGTGTAATTACCCTGGGTGCCAGGAGGGACTTGTACCGCCCACACTGAATTATGTGCTAATGCGACTTCACTGCTCTGGTCCCCGATCTTGCTAGATTAAAGCTAGCTTGGGTATATCTACAGGAAAATGTAAATTGTCTTGCAGAACTGGACCCTTGAGTGTGTGTGTTGTCAGTAATACACTTGTAAGCACAACTCAATCAAATGTTTCTACATGTAGCACTTGCCCCAGAGCACCTTGCAGCTGATGATCTCCATGCTCATCACCACTCTGTCTGAATTCCACCCGACAGCACCCCTGTGAAGGAACTATCATGAGTCTTGTTTTACATATGGGGAAACTGAGGCATGGTGTGCTGAAGTGTCTTGCCCAGGCTCATGCAGTGGGTCCGTGGCAAAGGCAGGAATAGAACCCAGTTCACTTGAATCTTAGTGCTTTAACTGCTAAGCGTTGTTCTTGTTTCAATTATTGGTTTCCGTTTTTACGGTGTTCTTAAGTCATTGGACTTCAGGGCCTCCAGAAATCTACCGCAAAACTACCCTTTCTCTCCAGAAAGTAGGACCTTATCTCCTCACTCATCTTCCCATCCACTTCAAAATTCCCCCCTCGCTTTTAAATGCCTCATGGACTCCTCTTCACCCTCCCTCTCTGAGCTCACATCCCACTCTAAGCCTCCTGTGTCCCATAGCCCTGTCTCCTCTGTATCTGCTCTGCCCTGTCTTCCCCACGTTCCTGATGCTTTCACCTTTCCCAGGCTCTTCCTCTCGGAAGTCACCGTTTCTCTCTTTTTGTTACAACTGCACCAAGTTCTTGTAAAACTGTGGCCGAAGGGCACTGTCCAACAGTCAAATGTGTTGCCTCTGTGTGGAACCAGCATTGTGTTGCGACATGGAACATGGGGGGTGTGTGTCTGTGAATGTACGTGTGCTCGTGTGCAGATACACAGGTAGCTCCCAGCCACTGTCCTCTCGCCAAAACTCTTGCACTTGAGCGGCCAGGAACGTCAGCCGGATGAGACAGCCGGGAATAATAGCAGGGCCATTTACGTTTCTCTGTGCCTACCATTTGGAAGATCACTCCTAAACTATAGGTCAATTCCTGGTATTCTTAGCAGAGAAAACTCCCATTGTCTTCAATGAAGTTTGCAGATGAAGGACAGCAAGGTTTGGCCTTATGTATTCAGAAGCTGTGGTACTCCCCACTGAAATGCAGCTACCTTTTGAGGTGGGACACAGCGGGCATTTAAAAGTGCACAGTGATGCTATCTAGGTTTAGGACAGGAAAAATCCCACTGAAACTGCATGGGGCTTTGGGTCAGGCTTATGCAATTATTCCAGTGTCCTGGCCCAGATCCATTTGGGTAATGCCTTACCTCTTCCATGGCTCCCCTTGCGAGGGAGCCTCCGGGCTGTGGATCCCAGAGAAGGCTTTCCTTCCCCCCTGTAACTCTGGTTTTGCTGCTGATTTGCTCCGAGCCTTAGAGCAGCAAAACTTTGCAACGTGTGCCTAGTCCTGAGTGCTCCAGTAATCTTCTTAAGCCACGTGCAGCACTGACCAGCAAGAGAGCTCCATATTCAGCCCCTGCCCTGAGAGGCTTATCCATTAAAGATGCCATTAGACTCATCCTCCTCTTAGACTTCGTAAAAGTGCAGGCAGAAAAAGCTCAGTCACTAGCTGGCCACAAAGCTTATGAGTGCCGATTGCCTGTCAAGTCCAATTGCAGGGTATTGTTATGGCCCACATGGCTAGCAGCAGCCTTTAATATGCCAAGGGCCTGATACAGGCTGCTCACGCATAGACAGCACAAGGTGTGGGAAGAGACCATCCTTTTTCTTCCCTCATCACCAGCATGTGTGCCCCTGTTCAGAGGGCAGCTCAATTGCCCTACTCCCTAGCCCCCCGTGCACGTTCTGACAGTGCGTACATCTGCACTGGACGGGCAGTTTCAGGAACAGAAGGGCCTGCAACTACTGCATTACCAGTGCACTATGGGTAGCTAGTTCCTGGGCAGCTCCTTGAAGGCTGGTTAGCTTGCGTTGTGAACTCCGTGATTTCACAGAAGCGGATGCTACTGCCTGCAGTTTGTGGAACTTCTTGTACAGGTGCACCATGGTATATCGACTGGCCACAGAGCGCAGAGGCAGTGTGGGACAGCCAGCGCGTTTAACCCAGACCGGGGGGGCGGCGGTGCAGAGGCAGCCTGGAGCAGTTGGGAGAGCGACTCTGAGGAAGTGCAGTCAGAGCAGGGCTGGCAACACTTGGGCATTGCTGCAAGAAGTTTTGTGCACGTACATGAGACGTGCTGCAAGCGCCGTCAATACCAGCCGAGCCTGCTGGGGCAGTGCTGTTGCCATTGGCATGTGCTACGAGGCCCCTGGGTAGCTCTCTCGCTCACTCCTATAGGACGCAAAATAAGGAACGCTGAGATTTCCAGAGTTGCGAAAAGGTTTTGGGTCCCCAAGACCCACTGAAGTGAAAGGGAGATTCAGGTATCCAAATCCCCTAGTCAGATTTGAAAACTCAGCCTTAAATAAATAGAATGGAGCTATATAGCAAGTCAGACATTAGTGCTGGTCCTGTCCTGGCACATAGCTGGATGGGCCAGGTGCTGTCTTTGGGGCTGCGGGAGTAGCTCTCGGATGTGGAATGTTTTCAAAAGGAGTAGGAGACGGAGCAGCCGGGAAGATTCCTTTGGTGTGCATATGATGAGAACAATCAAACAGGGGCTTTCTTTCCAGCCATGGGTGATGATTATGTTTCGTCCCAGCTTCTGGGGAAAAAAATCCATAAATCGTGAAGGCAGTAAAGGCTGAGTGCAAACACCACCCTACTCCCCCTCCCTTTCCCCTCCCTCGCTAATGAAAATCACAATCACTCCAGGAGGCAACTGGTTTATGTTTCTTTCCTTTAAACATACCGCTAAAAAGCCCACATTTTCTTGGCTTGAATTGGAGCTGGGGATCATTAGCAACTGGCAGGCATCGAGTGATGCACACTGATGTGTGCTGATCAGTGACTCCCCTGCCCCACTACAGCAAATTATTGCTACAGGACGATGACCACCCAGATCTGTGGAGTTAAACCTGGGGTATTGATTTATTTTGAATTGGATAGCCTCAGACTAACAGTTCTGGAGACTAAAGCCATCTCCTTCTCTCCAGGACCAGTACAGCAAGGGAAACTGTCAGGGCAGGCTTATACCACAGCTAGTGTGTAGCCCTTTAAATCAAGATCTCTCAAAGTGCTTTGCAAAGATGGGCCACTGTCATCATCCCCATGTTACCAGTGGGGAGACTGAGGTGGAGTGAGTTGTCCAAGGTGCACCACAACTCAGCCAAAGATTTGGGAATAGATCCCTGTCTCCCAGCCTGGAGTCCTGGCCTCTGTACTGGGATCCAGTGTAGAATGTGAACCCAGCCTCCCATGTCAGCTGAGCGCACGGGCTCTTGGGTCCATGCTAATTATTTTCCTGGCGCAATGGGATAAAGACACTGATTTTACAGCGATTCAATCACCTCTCTTGTAACCACCCCACAGCTGCCCTTGGTGGTACCCCCTGCAGGTTTCTCCCCTAGCAACCTGTCTGCTGTGCAAAAGCGTTTGGATAGCTCCTTGCCCCCCTTGGCCAAAGCTGTCTGCCCATTGACCTTGCAGAGGGCACACACTGACTAATGGCTCCTGGCCTACTGCCTTGAGGGAGAGCCTCTGATTTCCAGGTCACTGCTGGTGGAACTAGCTAGCTGCAGCTCAGAAAGGTGCCCTCTTTTCTAAGACTTGTAATTGCTCTGTGGAGATGCTTGGAGCAAAGCCACAGTTCCATTAGCTCAAGATTATCTGAGCAGGGAGGCAGGAGGGGTGGAGCGGGGAAGCCCTGGCCAAGGCTAAAGACCATGACCAAGAATCTTTGTGATGGCTGTCAAAACCAATTTATTGTGAGCTGAAGTCAGCTGAGAAATAACATTGCAGGGAAACCCGACTACCCCCTCATATGCTTCACCTCATGCGATTCACAGTTCTACGGGTCAGATAGGTGAACCCTTGGACACCAGGTATCCTGGCCCTCTGGCATGGCGCCCCAATAATCTAGGCGATTCCAGCCACCCTGGTGCTAAGGTGTAAAGGCAGTGTAAACAGTCTATTAGCTAAGGGCATGGCCACATGCCCAGCTCCTAGTTCAGATGGACACCGAGATCACTTTCATACTAATCTCCTTCTGCTTCAGTTATTAATAACAACAATCCGGTAATGACTTGGCCTCATCTTCCCTCTGCTGGATGGCATCAGAATGGCTCAACTTTGTGTCTGAGGCTGTCTAGGGCTAATAGCTAGAGCAGGTTCTCCTTTAGGTCAAGTGGTTGAGAGCTGTGTTTTGGGACAGAGGATCTGAGTTCTGTCCCTGCTGGTGTGATGTTTCTAGGGGCTGTGGTGTGCAGCAAGGTAACACCCATGGCGTTATCAGATTCCATAGATTTGTTTCAGTACTTTGCACTTCTTTAGCACAAAGCACTTCAGAAGCAGTCATGTATTGAGCCTCCCAAACCCCCACTCCTTGGTCTCAGTGTCCCATTAGCCTCACAGGGGAAACTGAGGCACAGGAGGGCGAATATACATGATCAGAGTCAGGAGTAGAAACCCGCCCACTCCAATTCCTATCCTCATGCTCAAACCACTAGACAGTGCTCCCCCATCCACTTGTGTGACTGGGGCTTCCACAGCTACCATGGAATGCTGAACTGGAATTGTATCCCTTCCCAAACTGGATTTTTATTAACAAAGTTCTCCAGCCCCAGATCCTATTCTCACAGGAGCTCTTTCACTCAGTGGGAGCCCAATTTCCTTTTACAGCCCATATGATGACTGTCCTAATTACAATTAAAACAGGGAATGCTCTAATCAAATCTTTTACTGTTCTTGACAAACCCAGAAAATGAGTAAAATTAGTGACACATGGCGAAAAAAGCAAGTGAGCTGGTGCTAATGCAGAGTGATTTCATTTTTCAGCCCCTGTCAGCAATAAGAGGATGGCATAGAAGAGCAGGCAAGCCATGCTGGGGATGTTATTCACTTCGTAACTTTCAGGGTTCTCCATCACCTGACCTGTCCCTCCTGTTGGACACATTGATCTCAATATTTTTTACTAATTTTCCTTGGGCCTGTTAGCATGGCAGCAAAACCCATTAATTAAGGGAAGAGTGGGCTGATCCGATATAGTAGGAGGTGGGACGCTGGACTAGACACACCAATGGGCTGACCCCATGCAGGAGGTGGGATGGTGGCTAGACGGCTCAATGATCTGATCTGACAATTGTCTGAAAATGTGGATTTAAATTCAGCTCAGGGCATATGCACTCCTGAGATGCGGGCTTGGAACCCTACTCCCTCATGTTCCGTGACAGATGCAGGCTCAGACTATGACCACAACATTTATTCTCTCTCCTCCAAAAATCTGCCAAAGACCAAATAGTTCTCCAGCTATGGTCAATAGGGGCTTACGCTGCGATCTGGACCATACTGAGCACCTGGGCGCTACAGCGGCTACAAGAATAGAAGAGGCGGCTGCTGATAAATGGCCACCTAGGCTCATGGCCTCCATTCTTGTTCTACCCACTTGGGTGCATGATGACAGCAGGCTGTACCATTCAGAAGTTGGGCTGCTCCTTGGCGCTTCAGGCATGTGTTTGTAGGAGCCAAGTTTGATACCTGAATACCTTGCAATGGGGGAAAAAAGGTCAAAAATGAAGAGCAGGCCTGCTTTGTGTTCTCCTCTCCATCAAGGCATGGGGTTAGGGGTTTTCTTTTCTTTTCTGCACATGTGAGCGTACCCACTAATTATTGTGGAAAGGCCACGGGGAAGCGGGGGCTTTTGGGTTTGACCTGAAGGATGCCATGTTTGTGCTCATTCTGAGTTCTTGTGGCAGGAGGCACTCTGCTGGCACGGTTCTTCCCCCCTTTGTTCTTATGAACGTCACTCTTGCTGCTGACAGTAGCCTGATGTCTGTTGAGCGTGGGTCTCCAAAACTGCTGGCTGAACTAGGAGAGGTGATCCCTGAGGTACCTCATGCCCAGCCTCTTCAGGCTTCTGGCCTTGTATGGGACGACAGTGGAGTGAGCAGGGGACTAGGGGCTGCGCTGGTGTTGTACGCTGCCGCATCTCACTGTGGTTCTTCAAGGATCCCGCTTTCAACCCCCAGAGCAGCGCGGTGCTGCAGTGACACCTGCAGGCCAGGGAAGCATGGCTTCCTGTGAACACAGACCCTCTGGGGCCGCCGAATTGGTTAAAAAGCATTTCTGCCACTGGAACCATTTGCAGCAATGATGTCCGATTCCATCCGAAAGTGCCATGGATAAGGGTTTAGTGCCTGGCCCCGCCTACCTCCAAACCAGCCACTAACATCAACACTTTCCCTCAGGGGGTAGCGCACTCTGGGCGGGGGAAGCGTTGGGGCGTGTGTGAGAAACATGCGTGTGACCCTCATTTTTCCCATGGGCAGCGCTAAGCTTTGCCTCCGAGGCATGTCTATCCAAGGAGACTGACTTGCGGCTGAGTTCATTTGGAGCCAGTTGATACATTCTGCTGATGCCAGCTCAAAGCAGGCAGGGATAAATTGTCAAATCCGGTGCCTGAAGGCATCTTTAAAAATTCACAGTCTTTTCAGTCACGGTCGCACCTGATTCATAGCCAGCCTACTGCTTTAAATGCAATTTTTAACTGACATTTGGGTCCCGGCGTTATTTCCTGCACTGATTACGGTGCCTATTTTTGTTGAGGGTGGAGCAAAGGAACAGAACAAGAGGGGGAAGGAAGAAAGGGCTTAATTTTGAGTGTCCCCTCACCACAGCAAGGTGTTTCCATCTCCCCTCCCCACACCCGTCACAAACCGCCCCCCGGATCGCAAAGCCGAGCAGTGACAGAATGTCAGCCCCCAGAAATGAAGGCTGATGTCAACGCAAAAATTCCCTCCTCACCAGGCAATGGATTTCAATTACCATGTCGTTTGCTTCTGAGTGGATTTATCAAACCAGACCCATAAAGCAAATTGAATAATCTTGTGCTTGAGACCTATCAAATATAAGTATTATACTTGAAAGTACTTCGACAAAGTAATAAAGGCAGAGCAAGGGGAGAAAAATACGAGCCCCATTTAATGTGCTATGACTGAACTGAATCGCCTCTGAGTCTGAGACACCCTTTGATTTTGGAACCTTTTTGTTCTTCTCCCTCCAAGAGGGATATTTGGGACTTTCCAGATAACGTGGTTGATTGTTGGACCCAGGCCATTTGGACCACAGGCAGATAAGCCTTATGAGGTAAGGCTGCTCTGTCAATAATAATTCCTTGCAGCATGGCTGGTAGAGAGTGAGACACAAACTCACGCTAACTGATTTAGTTGGGGTTGGTCCTGCTTTGAGCAGGGGGCTGGACTAGATGACCTCCTGAGGTCTCTTCCAACCCTAATCTTCTATGATTCTATGAACACTCAGGAAACCTGGGGTTGAATCCCTACCTTGCTGGTTTGTTCCCTTTCCCACCCATCATCTGTTTAAACTGTAAGCTTTCTGGGGCAGGAAATGCTTCTTACCCTTCACAGTGGCTAACACAATGGGGCCCCGATTTCACTTGGGGCAAGTAGGTGCTGCCTATGCTAATAAATTACACCTAGTGCTACTGATCTCCAATGCTGACAGTGCCTGAGGGGACATCATTAGCATTGGCCCCACTTTAAGAAGGGGGAACTGTCACAGCGAGAAGTGACTTGCCCAAGGGCACGCATTGAAGCTATGACACAGGTGGGAATAATAACACTTAATAATGATATCTTTAAAAAGCCTTCCTCCCTCCCCTCCCCACCCACAGGAGGGCTCTAGACACCAGGAACGGACATCATGGACCGGACTAAAACACATCAAAGTAAAACACCACCCTCTATCTTGAACCCAGGAGTCCTATCTCCCAGGGCACTGCGACTGTAATCACGAGGCAACGCTGCCTTCCTTTGCTAGTTTTTCAGATGTGAAATGAAGCAGGTTGCTGCTGGTACCACAGGTAGCTAGAGGCTGAAGAAGACCAGGCTAGGGAACTGTTGCCTCCCAAATCTGTGCATCCCTCACTTGCAATTCTCTAATCCATTTTGTCTGACAGCTTTGTTCTTTTGACATACAGGCTCCCTGCAATGAGCTCCACAGCACTGGGATGCTAAGCTCCTTGGCCAGCCCCCTGCTTCAGTAGTTCTTCCAAGCTGGATAAAGAAACAGGTTCAGATCCCAGATGATCAGCAGAACATTGGTGTGGACTCAAAAATGCCAGGTGCACGCTTTGTATGGTTCTTAGTTTGGAAACAGCAAAGCAGAAGGAGCCTGCGAATCGCCATTCAGGGGCATATTGCCATTAATATCATTAATAACCAGGCCTCTGCTTTGCAAATGCTAGCTTGCAGGCCCAAATGACAGAATGTAACAGTTTGCTTATCTATCTGTACCCACAAATGCTTTCAGTAGCTCCCTGAATGTTAAAGGTGATGAGCACTGTGGACATCAATGGGGGTGGGAGGAGGGGGCCTGACATCTCTGAGACACAAGTACTTTTAGCTGCATCCCTAAATTTGCATCTAGGAGCCCAACCTTGCCTGTGGAACTAGGGGCCTTAAATCCTTTTAGGCAGCTGAACCAACTTTCTGAGGGTCTGGGCACTCGCAGCTCGCACTGCACGTAAAGGGCGCTGCAGGTGGTCAGCTATGTTCAGGGCCAGGCCTCTGGGTGTTTAGCTGACTTTGGGCACTGTGGTTTGCTGGCATGCACATGTGTGAGGTACATCTCTCTGCGACCCGGAGGCCTGGCCCTGACCAGAGCAGGTGTCAATGAGATTCTCTCAATGGGAGACCGTGTTCCAGGCCTTTGTCAACGGTGTTTCCTACTTGTGAGGCAAGCTGGCCCAGCAGCTGCAGTTTGAGGAGCGGGTTTGCGGGGAGGGATAGCTCAGTGATTTGAGCATTGGCCTGCTAAACCCAGTATTGTGAGTTCAATCCTTCAGGGGGGCATTTAGGGATCTGGGGCAAAAATTGGGGATTGGTCCTGCTTTGAGCAGGGGGTTGGACTAGATGACCTCCTGAGGTCCCTTCCAACTCTGATATTCTATGATATGATTCCCACCAGCCTCTGAGGGAGCTACTGTGTTATGGAGGGCACAGGTCACTGAAAATGAACTATTTGGAAATCTGTTTCCCCTTCTCTTACCTGCTGGGCTTTGAGTCCCTGATACCTTGATGGCCCCATGGAGGCTGGGGAGTTTTTGAGGCCCGCCTCAAAATGCACCTGCTGGGCCAGCCACCTTCCTAAGAGGGAAATGGGGTTTACAAGGGCCTTGGAGCTCCAGCCTCCCTCTGAGGGAAGATGACCGCCAGGGCTGCTGGTGGCTGTCCAGAGTCTCCTACCATTCCTTCTCTCTGCCCACCCCATGCTCGGCACTGTGGGATCCCATCATCTCTGTCCTCATGCTGCTCTCCTTTGCACTCACTCTGTTTGCCTTCTTCTCCCACTCCACCCGCTTCCTCGGGCCGCGCTCTTCTCCACAGCCTCCATCTCCAGCTTCATTCCCTCATCTGCAACTCCCCTCTGGCCAGCCCTTCGGCCCCAGTCTCTACCTGGACACTCTCTGTTCTCCGTGGGAGAACATTATGCACCAAACAAACCCTGGGAAACGGTGTGTGAACAGCTGCTCCCTAAGGGGACCCTCCCTGCCCAAGAGCAGCCATTCCCTCTGAGCCATGTGCCTTTTAGATGTCAGCTACTTTAGATCTCTGCCTGGTTTGGGTGTCAGCTCCTAGGGGCAGAGGTTTCCTATTCAGCCGTATGTTGCCATGCACAGAAATAGCACTGCATATAAGCAGCAATAATGCAGTCCCTCCACCCCCACTGCCCTCCTTCCAGGGACCCTGATGAGAGATGGGCTGAACCAAAGCCCTGAGTTTTAAGTGCCTTGAACTTGGAGGGAGTTCAGCTCTGGGCCTGAGCTTTGCACTCTGAGCCAATCCCTATCCGTGACATTTAGGGTCTGGTGGTGTAAGCTGAATCAATGTGCTCGTATCCCTTTGGGCGTGTTCCCTCCCACAGGCCTGAATGCCCACCACCTCTTTGGGATCTTTTGGTTCCAGTCTGAAGGTGTGTGGGAGAAAGCTGATGGCGTTTAGCAGCCAGAGGAGTCAGTGGGGGCAGGCTGACTGCATGCATGAACCACCTCTCCTTGTGAAAGCATTTCTTGGTCAACCAATCTGTGGCAGAGGGCATTTCTACCAGCACAGCAATGTCAGCATCTCTCACAGGGGAAACGGGACCCTGGGTGCATGTGATCGGACCATCTGGCCATCATCCAGGCAGGTACCTCCTTTAAGCATGTCCAATCTGCAGAGGAACACACCCATGCACATGCCACTGTCACTGGGTAGAGTTCCCCCACCACAGCAATGGGAAGGCTCCTGAGAGAGGCCGCCAGGGCACCATCACTGCAGAGACTCAGTGGACGGTTTGTGTGCGTGTGCATGACACCATTGGGGCACACTGGCAAAGGGATGAAGTTTGTCTTCCTTTTTTGTCATGAACAAACGGGTTGTGGGGAGGTGTCTGGCTATGTGTGTCTCTAGCTGCTGGATTTGCAGCCACAATCAGGTGCAAAAATGACTGTCACAATCTTGGCTAGAACAGCTGGTTGAAAAGCAGGAATGCTATTTTGTAAAACATTTCCAAATTTCCAGTGGTTTCCATTTCACAGCGCTCAAAATACCCCCAGTTCCCACACATTTTCTGTTACATTTTTAATTGATACTTTAATCAAAATGTTATGTTATGTGATTATTATGTTGTTATGTTTATTTATTATTTGTATTATCATAGCACCTAGGAGCCTGAGTCAGGGCCCGCATCACATTGTGCTAGGCCCTGTACAAACACAGAACAAAGACATTCCCCGCCCCAAAGTGCTTACTACCTAAGTACTGGTAACCATGTTGCTGGTCAAGCCAAAACTCAGTAATGAGTTTGAAAACTATTTTGAGAAAAATAGCAAATAAAAATGTCATGGAATTTTTTGCAAAAACCTGGAAAACTTGGATAACGTTAATGAAAGAAGTGAAACATTGCAACCTGCTCTAATAAGAAGCTAGCTAGACAGACAGATTATTTACTAAGAGGCACAATTTGCCAGATTTATGCCCATTCTTGGATCATGGGGGCAAAAATCTGCCTGTCAAAAAGCACATATTGAAAATACATTTGAAAATGTGGCCCTGAGCAGTCAGTCCTGCAAAGGTCTCAAACACACTGGACACTCTTTCTTCTGGCCCACTGTTAGCTTCAGTACAATATACTGTATGTTTGGTTGTGAGAAACACCCTCCAAACTATGGCATACATTTCGCACTATTACACGTTAAATGGACTTAATATGGCACTTGTCAAATCTACTAAACTCTGCCTAGATCTGCAACCTCATTGTTTCCTCTGGAGATGTTGTCCTTCCCTGCCAGTCCTAATCTTCAGCCTCCAGGGCTGCCAATATAGCGTCTCTTACCAGGGCTAAATTTAAAGAAAAGGAACAACTATTTCCAGGAGTATATATTTTTGCTTCTGATAAAGTCTGTGTACACCCTAATTACATTCCTGCTCTCTCTTTGCATACAGTGTATATTGCAGGCTGTTGTTATATTTACATAATAAAGCAGAACCAGGATTGTTTTCCCCCCCTCTTTCTCTGATCTCCCCATTGAAAAATGCATGGAAAGCAACAGATGTTTCGACTTTGTAGCTTGAACCTTTCTCAGCCGTTTGAAGATTTGATGTAAAGTTCTTTGAACATCAGTTTCAGAGGAGACTCTCTTGGTAACGGTTGCCAAGCAAAATTCATAATTAATGGAGATTTCAAGGTTATGGTGGGTTTTCAAACTTTTATTTTATTAGTTTTTGGCTATTTTTGAATGGTCTGAGGAAGTGGCTTTGTCTGGATGGAAGGACCTGCCAGAGCCTGTAACCCTGGGTCTTGCAACTAGTCAAGCACACACCTCCAGATTGTTTAGCTTTGCCTGGTCTACACGAGGAACTCATGGTGGTACAACTACATTGTGCAGGGGTGTGGAAAAGCCATGCCTCTGAGCGATGCAGATACACTGACGCACTTGTGGCGTAGACAGAGCTATGTCCATGGGAGGTCTTCTCCTGCTGACATAGCTACTTGGGGAGGCCGAGTCCCTGCGCTGATGGGAGGCAGTGTCAGATGAAGGGGTCCAGTCTCTGAGAGATCCAGGAGCTAGAGGGAGTGAGATACACAGTCAAAGATTATAGACTGTAGGGACCATTGCGATAATTTACTCTGACCTGTATAACACAGGCTGTAGGACTTCCCTGAATTAATTCCTCTTTGAACGAGAGGAACATTTCTTCTAGAAAACAGCCAGTCTTGATTTTAAAATTGCCACTGATGGAGAATCCACCACAACCCTTGGTAAATAGTTCCAATGGTTAATTACCCTCTGTTAAAAACTTGCACCTTAATTCCACTCTCACTTTGTCTAGCTTCAACTTACAGCCATTGGATCTTGTTACACCTTTGTCTGCTAGACTGAAGAGCCCATTATCCAATTTCTGCTTCCCGTTCGGTACTTATAGACAGGGATCAGGTCACCTCTTTGCCTTCTAAGATAAATAGATTAACTCAGTCAGTCTATCGCTATAAAGCATCTTTTCCAATCCTTTAATAATTTTCATGGCTCTTCTCTGAACATTCTCCAGTTTGTCAATTTCCTTCTTGAATTGTGAACACTCAAACTGGATGCAGGATTCCAGTAGTGGTTGTACCAGTGCCAAATACAGGGGTAATATAACCTCCCTATTCCTAGTCAATACTCCCATCTATGCATCCAAAGATCGCATTGGCCCTTTTGGCCACAGCGTTGCACTGGGAGCTCATGTTCGGCTGCTTACTTACCAGTTTATTTATCTGAGTAACTGTTTCCCACGATAGAGTCCCGCATCCTGTAAGTATGGTCTACATTCTTTGCTCCTAAATGTATAATGTTACATCAGACTTTGTTAAAACACATATGGTTTGCTTTTGCCCAGCTTACTGAGTTTGCCCATCATCTGTAAACTTTATTGGTGATGAATTTGTTTTCTTCCAAGTCGTTGATAAAAATGTTAACTAGTACAGGGCCAAGGACTGATCCCTGGGGGACACCACTAGAAACATACCTGGTCTGTGATGATTCCTTATTTTTAATTACATTTTGAGACCTGTCATTTAGCAAGTTTTAAATCCATTTAATTCATGTTATATTAATTTTGTATCGTTCTTGTCATAAATATAAAGGGAAGGGTAAACCCCTTTGAAATCCCTCCTGGCCAGGGGAAAGCTCCTCTCACCTGTAAAGGGTTAAGAAGCTAAAGGTAACCTTGCTGGCACCTGACCAAAATGACCAATGAGGAGACAAGATACTTTCAAAAGCTGCGAGGAGGGAGAGAAACAAAGGGTCTGTGTCTGTCTGTATGCTGGTTTCTGCCAGGGATAGACCAGGAATGGAGCCTTAGAACTTTTAGTAAGTAATCTAGCTAGGTATGTGTTAGATTATGATTTCTTTAAATGGCTGAGAAAAGAATTGTGCTGAATAGAATAACTATTTCTGTCTGTGTATCTTTTTTGTAACTTAAGGTTTTGCCTAGAGGGGTTCTCTGTGTTTTTGAATCTAATTACCCTGTAAGATATCTACCATCCTGATTTTACAGGGGGGATTTCTTTATTTCTATTTACTTCTATTTTTTATTAAAAGTCTTCTTGTAAAAAACTGAATGCTTTTTCGTTGTTCTCAGATCCAAGGGTTTGGGTCTGTGGTCACCTATGCAAATTGGTGAGGCTTTTTATCCAACATTTCCCAGGAAAGGGGGGGTGCAAGTGTTGGGAGGATTGTTCATTGTTCTTAAGATCCAAAGGTCTGGGTCTGTAGTCACCTAGGCAAATTGGTGAGGCTTTTTACCAAACCTTGTCCAGGAAGTGGGGTGCAAGGTTTTGGGAAGTATTTTGGGGGGAAGAACGCGTCCAAACAGCTCTTTCCCAGTAACCAGTATTAGTTTGGTGGTGGTAGCGGCCAGTCTAAGGACAACGGGGGGAATATTTTGTACCTTGGGGAAGTTTTGACCTAAGCTGGTAAAGATAAGCTTAGGAGGTTTTCCATGCAGGTCCCCACATCTGTACCCTAGAGTTCAGAGTGGGGGAGGAACCTTGACAGTTCTAATTTTTTAATCAAAATGTTTTGTGGTACCAAGTCAAATGCCTTACAGCAGTCTAAGTAGATTACATCAGCACTATCACGATTATCAGTCAAACTTGTAATCTCATCAAAAAAGATATCAAGTTAGTGTGACAGGATCTATTTTCCATAAACCCATGTTGATTGACATTCATTATATTACCCTCCTTTAATTATTTATGGAGTCCCATATCAACCAGGCCATTATTTTCTCTGGGATCAATGTCAGGGTGACAGGCCTAAAATTGCCCTTTACACATCCTGTTTCCCCTTTCTAAATATTAGCACAACATTAACTTTCTTCCACTCTTCCGGAACTTCCCCAGTGTTCCAAGATTTATTTAAAATCAACGTTAACACACCAGTGAGCTCCTCAGCCAGATCTCTTAAGATTCTTGCATGCAAGTTATCCAGACCAGCTGATTTAAAAATGTCCGACTTGAGTAGCTGCTGTCTAACATCTTCCTGAATTACTATTGGAATGGGAAGTGTTTCATCATCATAATATGATGTGACTACATCTGTTTTTTTCCTCAAATGCAGAACAGAAATATTTATTGAATGCTTCTGACTGTTCTGCATAATTATTGACAGTGCCACTAATTCCATCTAGTAGTGGACCAATATCATTGCTGGGATTCTTTATGTTCCTAATATATTTTAAAAACTTTTTAAATTGTCCCTCTGCTGGCTATAGATTTCTCCTGGTGTTCTGTTGCCTCCCTTATCAATTTTCTATCATTGCTAGCTTCTGATTTATATTCATTACTATTGACTTCTCCTTTCTTCAGTTTGTTCTATGCTATGAAAAGCTTCTGGATGACTGTAATATTTTTAGAGACGGAGTGGGCATTCCAGAGAGCGCTAGAGACAGGGAGGTGAGGGGGATGAGTGTGAGGTTAGGAATGGTGGCACAACAGTGTGAGCATGCACCACTGCCCTCTCCTGGAGGGAATCCCAACTACTCTGCTGTGTGTCATAGACCTACTAACACAGCTAATGGAGTTTCTCCTGGGCTCATGTGGAGGTGGCCTGGGTTTTTAGAGCAGGAGGATCTGAGTTCTGTCCGTGATGAGATCTAGGGTGAGAGTTCAGAAGCACTCAGCATTGGCGTATCCCTGCACCCCCTGAAATCTATGATCAGAGTTAGGCTAACTCTCAGCCTTTCTGAAGCTCCCACCCTTAGCGCTCATCCCCGCCCAATTGACTTACATCAGAGGAAACCCCATGCTAGATCCTTCCCCAAAAATGCCTTCTCTTTGCTGATGGGATGTTGCTCTCTGCACCTAGCCTCCACTGAAGGAGCTCGGAGCCCCCGCGCTCCACATCCCTCCCGGCAACTCCCCCAGCCCATCCGCTGCCTCCTCTGGGAAACAAAGACAGGCTGGGAGAAACAGAGCAGCAGCCGGCCTCTCACTAGGCAGCATGGCAAGATCCAGACCAGATCTGTGTCACTCCAGCTAGGATCAGCAACACACAGCTGCCACCAGCGAGCAGCCACCAGCAGCAATGGCAGCAGCAGCCAAGTCATGCATTTAATTGGCGTCTATTGGATTTTTTTCCTGCAGCTACAGTTTGTGCTGCTTGCTCTGACATGAGAAGCAGCAATTTCATTTATTTATATGTCTGATTCAGTGGATCTCTCCATGATGGCATTAGATCCCCACCCTGATGGCGGCTCCTCTGTGTCACTGGGCTGAAGTGAGCCGAGGCTTTCCAGTCAAGGATGTATGGGGCCCGGGGGTCAGGGGAAGAACAGGAGCACAGCTAGGCTGAGAGCTAGGGATGCTTCAGAGCCTTGCCCCTCTCCCGGCGACTCATTCCCGCAGACAGAGTGAGACTGATCTCATCCGACCTAGGCATACCAGCCAGGTCTTTATCCTGTCAGCACCCTGTCATCTCTCATCAGACTTGCAAGCTGTCTCCAGAATGGTGCGATCACAGGGCGGTATGGGGTTGTGGTGTACAGCCTGGAGACACCCGCTCTCTAGGCAGTGCTGATCCATCTGCAGTCACACTTTCTTTACTACCCCAAGGGAGCAGGCTTTGTTTTCCTTCCTTGGGACGAACAGGAGAGAGACGGAAGGATGCGTTCCCACACCCCATCAGAGCCCTTAGGTTTCCTCCTTTTTTTGTATCTTGGCCTGATCTTCTCAGCTGAGGACTGTTACTGGTGCTCCTTAACTACCCGGCAGGGGGAGACTGTTGGGTGGGCCCTGGTGGAGCTGCATGCTGCCTCTGCCATGATGGCCAAGGGAGGATGCAACTGTCTGCAGTACTTAAGGGATGCATAGACCAAACAGGGGAAGAGTTGTGTGAGAGGAGTGGGCAGGCCCTTCAAGGGGCTGTAACTAGGCATGGGCTGAAATTGAGGAAGAGAAAATTAAGTCTAAATACTGAGAAACTGTATCCCAGTGGTGCAAATGCCAAGGCTGTGGAGGAGTCTGCCAAGGGAAATGGCAGAAGCCTCATTGCTGAGGACATTTCAGACTGGACCAAGGACAGCCCTGGGGACAGGGTGCAGTGAATGGCCCCACTGTGGACTCTGGGAAGGATGAAACAGATGGGACCTAACAGGGCTTGTCCATGTCCAGTTTCTGTGACTCAGCTCGGGATGCGCTGAAATGGAAACCTTATATCTGAGCATCCTTATGTTTCTGAGGCTGTTCAGAAACCAGATCCAAATTTCCCAGCTGACCCTGTTCTCCATAGTGGGCTGAGCCAACAGCCCCAGATCCAAACAGCCCTAAAGTTTAGGGTCCTGAGGATTTGAATTTTGCAGCTCAGCCCCATCTGTAGATGTTCCAGATGTTCTGCATTACAGAGCTGGGTGGAGAGGGGAGAGCATGCCCATGTGGTGGGTAGCAGTGGGATGATATGCTTGTGGGCTGATTCTTGCTCACGTGCACAGCCCTACGCCAATCTGTAGACTTCACTTTCCCTATGACACTGTAGCTCTGACTTTGGAGGGGTCTGAGATTTCCCATGGAGCAATGAGCAGGGATTAGGGTGCCATGTACCATGATTGTCCATGATGGTTTTGGTGGTATTGGTAGACCTCAGTCCTCCCACTCTGATACACGGGTGGTGTTCTAAGGGTGTGAGTCTGGGAGATGCTAAAGAAAAGGACCCAGAATGGAACAGGCTGGAACCTGCTTTCTTTGAAGCTGTTCCTGGCAGGGGGAGTGTTGTTGGTGGCCTCTAGGCATTGCTTGCACTTCCCCGTAGGAAGTCACATCATTGCCATTCAGGGAATGCAGCACAGTAGGTGTGTGGAACACATGGAGCCAGGGGCGCTGGTACAGTTTGTACAGAGGGGGTACTGAGAGCCATTGAACCAAACTAAATTCTGGATATGATGGAAAACCACTTCAAGCCAGGGGGTGCAGCAGCACCCCTAGTTCCAGCACCTATGCATGGAGCTGTCAGATGCAGCCTGTCACAGATAAACAGTGACAGGGGCCTCTGTGGTCTGCCTCACTCTCTGCCTGACCAATTACACTGGGCCTCGTACCTATCTCTGTCATTTCAACTCCCTGTTTCCTAGAGACGGAGGTTTGAAACCCCTACCCTGCCCGCCAATCTCTGCCAAACCTTGTCAGCCAGCTTCTCACACAGATGTCTCTGCCCCTTCTTCCATACTGCCCCATCTGTGTGGAACCTCTCCCTTGACTGAGCTGAGACCACTAAGGTCGCCTCCAGATTCTCCTCTGCCATGAGGCCTGTAAGAATTTAGAAACCAGCCTGTTCAGGATGGCCAGACTGAGGGTAGTTGAGGACAGCTGGCTCTCACTTAACACTGTGGGTTTTTTTTTTGTTTTGGTCTGGCTGCAGACATGTCTATGCCTATAAAACTGTTCCTGTTTGGTTGTAACATCCCTCTCTTCATACTCCACTTGCCTTGGATTGTAAATTCCTCAGGGTGGGGACTGCCTTCCGATGCGTGGCCAGCACCCTGTACACACGGGCCTTGCCTCTGGGGTTTCTAGGCACTGCTGGAATACAAATCCCAATGAGCGGGCGCCTCTCCTGCTTTAGCACCCCTATGCCCGCTTAGCAGGACTTGCCGCTAACACCAATCTGTAGTCAGGCAGAAGGGTGGGAGCTCAGTGATATGAAGTTCTCTCTTAGCTTCTCCCTCTTGCAAGGCTCCTCACTGGTCCAACTCACCTGGAGAGCAAGAGACTAGAACCAGTCATGGAACTCAGGCCTCCTGCCTAGGGCCAGCTGGACTCCAGCCTGGGCAGTGCACGGGTATCAGCAGAGAGGGCTGGGCTCCCATGTTGGAGGCATACGGGGTTGTTCAGATCAGCTTGTCTTCTGCCTACTGCAGCATGTCACCAGGGAGCTGCTATCTGGATGCTGCAGGACATCAGGGCCTCGCTGTCACTGGCTAGACTCCAGCTGAGAGCTGAATAGGGCTGAGCAGTCCGCTGCCTTGGCCATGCACGGTGACATGGGAACGGTCCTGCCTTTGGAGCTTTACCCAAGCGTCAGTTTTCACCGAGTTGCTTCAGAGACGCACAGAATTAAGCCCCTGAGGCCCCACCTTGCCAAGCGCTTGGGGCAGGCTTGCCAAGAGCTCAGCATGCACAACTGAGGCCAGACTCCCAAAGGGCTCAGCACCCAAAACAAGAGTATTTCACAAAACCCGGCCTCCGCGTTAGGGGCCTGAATGGGAGCTGAACACCCTTGAAAATCCAGTAAGAAAAATAAAACCATGTATGGACTCTCTCCAGGTTTGCATTGCAATGCCCACCCCCTTCATGTCTGGGAGCCCCTGGGGTCGCGAGGAACCTTTGGAGTAGCTCTGTATTCGCTGGGAGCCTGCATGGTAGCTCCAGCATTGATGACCACTTCTGTGGTGTCTGCAGGCCTTCGCAGTAGCTGTGCAGTCCCTGGGCCCATCTGCAGCTCTGTAGTATCCGATTGCTTCGCAGGCGACCCCGTGATATCTCAGCCCTTCCATATGATCTGCTCCCCCCGCCCACATATTATCTCCATATGTGATCAAACGCACAGCTGTCTGGCATTGCTTGGGATGTGAAACCCGTCTCCTTCCTCCTTTCCCCTTCCCAGTTGCTCCTCTGTTCTTCTCTGGCTTCCGTAAAGCCGCCTTGACCTGCATCCCCGAGACCACTGGTATCGCTAGCATCCGAAAGAAGACGGGAGCTCAGGGAGCCCCTCCTGCACCCTGCGGACACTGAGAGAGCCTATCAGCAAAGGCACCAGGGATAGAGAGAGGCCCCAGTGAATAACCATCCAGTGAAGTGTAGAGGGGAGAGTGCTGAGCAGAAGGGAGCCAGGCAAGCATGCATGCTGCACAGGGCCCGGGGGGCCATGCACGCAGTGACCTCTGCTTTCTTATGAGGAATTCTTGCTCATCATTTTCCTTCTGTCTTTAACCCTTTAACCCAGCATTCAGGTGGGCACAGGGAACCTGTTGCCTCGAGTACAGTTGGAGCAATATGGGGAGGCAAAGCAGTAATTACTGGTGCTTGTGTTTCTGCAGCCGGGGTACAATTCAGTCTCCCTCCTCTCGCCCCGGCCCCATGCCCCCTTAATCACAGCCCCCATAACAGCAGTGATACTTGCCGAGTCCCATCCTGAATAACCCAGCATGGCAGATGCAGCCTCGCAGACCTGACAGAGCTCTGTGTATGGGAGAGAGAAACGTCTCGGGACGCTAATCCGAGCAGACAGATTGAGGTCAAATGATCCTTCCATGCAACCAATGGGGAAGGGAAGGGGGGACTGGAGCCTCTTTAGGGACTGAAGGAGAAGAGAGTCAGGAGGAGGTGAGTGGCTGGAAGGTGCAGCCACTGTCCCACCCTGAGACCCACAACAGCACAGATCACTCACCTGTACAGAGCTTCTGAAGGCTCCTGGCAGGGCAGCTTAGCAAGAGTCTTGCAGCACAGCTTGTGCAAGGGGCCCTGATTGCATCACCGCGCATGCGATTTGGTCCTGCCTGTTCTATTGAAGGGCTGGGCGGGAGGTGGGGAGGAGCAGTGGTGGCCACGTTCCTACCTAAAACCCCTTCTGGATGGCTCCCACCCTCAGGTGCCACTCACCTGCCCAGTCCCAGGGCACTCTGTCGGTATTAGCATCTGAGGCCAGAGGACGGCTGGCTCCCTCAGACTGGGAGTGAGGAGGAGGAGGAGGGGAACCGGCTTTGCCACTCTTCATTGGCAACCTCAGCAGTTACAGTAGGTCAAGGACTGATTGGACCTTGAAGACCAAACTCTGCTCTCATGCCAGGCTCTGGCTCTTGGTGCAGAGATATGGGCAGGAACGAAGGGCAGGGGCTTTCATTGCTGCTGCACTTTTTCTGTGGCTACGCAGAAGATTTCAGGTTGGCAGCTCTTACCAGCACTGACAAGTCTGCACAGTGGGGAGCTCAGGCATTTGGTCTGTTTTGGCCTCTTGGACAAATAGTGAGCAGCACTGCCTAAATTCAGGCCTGGTGTAAGCAGGCACAACTTTGATGTAGTTGCTGGGTCAAAGTCAGTGCTGAGGTGATGTAAATAGTGTGTAAGTGGTAAAGTAGTGTAACTTTCAGCGAGTCGGCAGGTGTGCAAATGAGTATAATGTATACCCGCAGGGAGCAGAATGTGGGTGGGCATAGCAGGAAAGGCAACTCACCGGACGGTGTAAGATAAAGCAAACCCATCTGCTTCATCACACCCCCCCTTTATATTAGCTGCTTTTCTTTGCAACATTGCTCATCTATGCCCATCATCATGTAAATGTCACCCTTGTTGTCATTTGGTGCATGATACACAACTTCACAATTTACACCCCATGTGTAACTTACCCCCTTCCCCATCCTGATGCGAAGGAAGGCTAGGAAGAATAGTAAGATGGCAACATGGATCCATCTGGACTCTTTACCAACCAGAAAAATCAAAAAGAAATCCTACAACGAGTGGAAATGTGGACAAATTGCTATGGATGAGTACAAAAGAAAAGCTCAAGCATGTAGGGATAAAATCAGAAAGGCTAAGGCACAAAATGCATTATAACTAGCAAGGGATATAAAAGGCAAAAAGAGGTTCTATAAATATATTAGGAACAAGAGAAAGACAAAGGAACATGTAGGCGCACTACTTTGAGGAGAAGGAGGACTAATAACGCACGACACCAAGAAGGCTGAGGTGTTGAATGTCTATTTTGCTTAAGTCTTCACTAAAACTTTAATTGTGACCAGATACTTAGCACAATTAATATTTATAACAAAAGGGAAGGAACAGAAGCTAAAGTAAGGCAAGAACAAGGTAAAGAATATTTAGATAAGTTAGATGTATTCAAGTTGGCAGGGCCTGATGAAATTTATCGTAGGGTACTTAAGGAACTAGCTGAAGCAATATGGAATCATTAGCAATTATCTTCGGGAACATATGGTACTCCTGTTATGACACAGAAGGTAATTGTCCCATTTTGTTCAGCACTGGTGAGGCCTCAGCTGGAGTACTGTGTCCAAGTCTAGGTGCTTTACTTTTAAAATGTGGACAAACTGGAGAGAGTCCAAAGGAGAGCAACAAAAATGATAAAAGGTTGAGGAAACTTGACCTATCAAGAAAGTTTACAACAACAGGGTATGTTTAATCTTGAGAAAACAAGACTGAAGGAGGACCTAATGGTCTTCAAATATGCTATGGGCTGTTATAAAAAGGATGGTGGTCAGTTGTTCTCCATGGCCACTGAAGGTAGGACAAGAAGTAATGGGCTTAAGGGAGATTTAGGATTAGATATTGGGAAAATCTTTCTAACTATAAGACTAGTTAAGTGCTGAAATAGGTTACCAAAAGAGGTTGGGGAATCCCAGCCATTGGAGATTTTTAAGCATAGGTTGGGCAGACATCTGTCAGGGATGGTCTAGTTTACTTGGTCCTGCCTCAGTGTGTGGCATGACCTAGATGACCTCTTGAGATCCTGTCCAGCCCTCCATTTCCATGATTCTATGTCTATGTTACTGACTTTGACCCAGACACCTTTGTGGGGCTTGCACTGCAAAAAGGTGGGGTGACTCAGCAAAAAACCCAAACAAACCCAAGGGTAGCAAGACCTTGTCCTGCAGGGACAGGGGCATGCACTTCTAAGTTAACCTCTTGCTCCCTAGGGACCAGGGAGTATCCCTACCCCCTGCCACACACACCCACTTGCCTCAGAGATGCTTTAGACCCTGTGGGCTTTATTTTCAGGCAGGATATATTTTAAAAGGCCTTGCCCAGTTCTCAAAGCATTTGCTTCTTGAAACCATGTCCTGTATGCATTGGACTGTCCTGTGTGACTAGAGCTCTTTTCTTATTAAAGGCAGTTGAATGGGAACAAGAGCTTTGCCTTTTGGGAGACGCCTGCGGTCTGGCTGCTTATTCCTCATGTCAAGTCCCACTCTTCTGCCTCTGCCCCACTCCCGTCTCATTTTCACGCTGACCGGTGCTGATGTCTCCGGTGGAAGGAAGCATTCAGGCTGTGGGGACAGGTGACAGGAGCAGAAGAACTCCTAAGGGCCTGCATGTTGAGATACAAATCCTATTAACAGGAGAGAGAGATGAAAGCGAGACACCGAAAGACGCACTGAAGCAGAATTGTCTCCAAATAGAATATTTTTCATAGCCTGGGACCCAGGAGATGTCAGTGAGTCTCTAAGCAGCATTTTATGCTGCAGCTTGCTGGGGACAGTTCTGAATAAATAGCTGCATTTTGGTAAATGAGCTGTTAGACCCAGGCCTTGGCCACTTGGGTCACTGAGAACCCTATAGCATTTTTCACACGAGTGGGGATGTTAACCCTGGGACCCTGGCCAAATTCTCCCTTGGGTAAGTGCATTCTGTCTTCCAAAAACCCGTGTGCAAGCTCACTCTGATTCAGTATTTTCCCTCAATTTTTGTCTTAACTCATGTAGTACTCCACTGTGAAACAGTCCCACCCTAGAGCTGCATTTCACTGGCAGGTATTGCAGCTGCTATATATAGCCTGTAAAGTGCTTTGGGATGAGACAGGTCTGCATAAATGTGAGCGAGACAGATTTATAAAATGTTTGGGGCTGGATCTTCAGCTGATGACATGGGCATAGCTCTGCTGGCCTTCGTGGCTCTACCCCATTTACCCCAGCCACGATTCTGGCCCATTTATTTATGGAGTACCTTTTGTGCTGAAAGATCCCAAATATTTATTTACATGAATCTGGTGGAGAAATACCCTATGGATTTTCTATATATATATACACCAAGATCATCAATGGTCCCACTGGCATGTTTGTTAGGCAGCTGCTGTAAAGCCACCAGTGACAGGGAGAGTAACCTTTTGTTTAGGTCCTGCTCAAAAACATAGGAACATGGCGCTGGAAGGGATCTCCTGCATCACCAAGTCCAGTCCCCTGCTATCTCAGGCATCTCCCTCATATAATCCCATTTATAAATTTATCAAGATCCATCTTAAAACTAAGTAGGTTGTTTGCTCTCATGAATGCCCCAAGAATGACTGACTATTTATCTATCCCCACACATACCCCATCTATCTATGTATCTATTGTGACAAAGCTCTGACCTTGTCTCAGTGGGTCCCGCACTTCCTGGTGGATTATGCTAGCCTCAGAAGCTTACTGTGACCCTCCACATAGCCCTTCTCTCTCTAGGGGCAAGGGTCACAGCCTACTGAGCCATTTTCATCATAAGCCAGCAAGGGAGGTGAGGAGAAGCTATCCTCCCTCGCACAGTCTCTATTATCTCCCAGTCTCAGTGATTAGGCGGGGAGGGGAGGGGGGAGCCTGGGCCCACCCTCTACTATGGGCTCCAGCCCAGAGACCCTAATAGTAGCAGCTCTTGTTAGCTGACTTTTTGGAAACAGGACGAGTTCAATATCTTCATTAATGATCTGGAGGATGGTGTGGATTGCACCCTCAGCAAGTTTGCGGATAACACTAAACTGGGAGGAGTGGTGGATACGCTGGAGGGTAGGGATAGGATACAGAGGGACCTAGACAAATTGGAGGATTGGGCCAAGGGAAATCTGATGAGGTTCAACAGGGACAAGTGCAGAGTCCTGCACTTAGGATGGAAGAATCCAATGCACCGCTACAGTATAGGGACTGAATGGCTAGACAGCAGTTCTGCAGAGAACGACCTAGGGGTGACAGTGGACGAGAAGCTGGATATGAGTCAACAGTGTTCCCTTGTTGCCAAGAAGGCCAATGGCATTTTGGGGTATATAAGTAGGGGCATTGCCAGCAGATCGAGGGACGTGATCGTTCCCCTCTATTCGACATTGGTGAGGCCTCATCTGGAGTACTGTGTCCAGTTTTGGGCCCCACATTACAAGAAGGATGTGGAGAAATTGGAGAGAGTCCAGCGAAGGGCAACAAAAATTATTAGGGGTCTGGAACACATGACTTATGAGGAGAGGCTGAGGGAACTGGGATTGTTTAGTCTACGGAAGAGAAGAATGAGGGGGGATTTGATAGCTGCTTTTAACAACCTGAAAGGTGGATCCAAAGAGGATGGATCTAGACTGTTTTCAGTGATAGCAGATGACAGGACAAGGAGTAATGGTCTCAAGTTGCAGTGGGGGAGATTTAGGTTGGATATTAGGAAAAACTTTTTCACTAGGAGGGTGGTGAAACACTGAAATGCATTACCTAGGGAGGTGGTGGAATCCCCTTCCTTAGAAGTTTTTACGGCCAGGCTTGACAAAGCCCTGGCTGGGATGATTTAGTTGGGATTGGTCCTGCTCTGGGCAGGGGGTTGGACTAGATGGGCTCCAGAGGTCCCTTCCAACTCTGTTATTCTATGATTCTATGAGTACAATTCCCTGGGCCACTTCCCCACAGCAGCCCTCACTTCCTCAAAATCTATGTCACCCTTACCTCAGGGCCTCCTTCCTTGTGCCTGATAGGGTTTGTATTGCTCCATTTCTCCAGCAGCATGGCTTCCTCCGACAGCTCCTGACACACACACACACCCTCCATCTGACTAACTGGGAGGCTTTTACCTAGTTTCAGCCAGCCCCGATTGGCTTCAGGTGTCCCAATCAACCTACCTGTCTTCCCTGCTTTCTGGAAGGATCTTAATTGGCCCCAGATGTCTTAATTGACCTGGAACAACTGCCATTTGCTTACCCTGGTAGCAGGGATTTGTTTAGCCTGGGGCTTATATATCTGTCTCCAACTGCTTTCCTATAGCCATCTGGCCTTGCTCTATCTATCTATCTATCTATCTATCTATCTATCTATCTATCTATCTATCTATCTATCTATCTATCTATCTATCTATCCTTTTTGGTTAGGACCTAAACAATCTGTATATATCATCTATTTCTGTATCCATATAACTGTACACCAGCTCTGCTGGTTGTACAGCAAGAGCTAATTAGCCAATGACTGCTGGTGAGACTGTAGTTGATCTTGGTGCACAAACAAGGATGTGAACTACAGCTGATCTACATTTCCCAAATATTGAGTGTTTGACTAATTTCTTCTTCAAAATTTTAATTTTTGACCAGCCCTTCTTCCCAGTCCCTCCCTCCCAAACAAACCAAACCAAACTCTGAAAAATTTCATACCATTACTTTTGGCCAGCTCTAGAACTGGTGGAAATTTTTTGATGACTGAAAAATATGATTACAAATTTTCAAATGTCTCTCCACCCCCACCCCTCTGAGCTCTACAGTGGACCCCCCAAAGCCGCATGACTTTCCAGTGGAAGGTAGGGCATGAGCTGTGCCCTTCAGATCTAGATGAGAACTTCTCCAAAGTTTAGTGGGCATCATAGCCTAGATTTGGTTCAGGCCCATCACTAGTTTCAAAGGCATTTAGAACTGTCTGATGAGGAGTTTGTATTTAATCGGTTTGTGGCTTGCATTAGGATAAATCCTTGATCCCTCGCAAACTGAGCAAGTGGGGGGCACCTGTGATGAGGGGCTGGAATCTAATCTCAGTTATTCGAGGGTCAATCTCCTTTGTAGTAAGTGGAGTTATTCTAGTTTTAACTTGCTAGAACTGAGATCAGAATCTGGCCTGAGCGATGTTGTTGCACCATAAAAATCCCAGAACTCATGTGGTGGTGTCATGTCTTGTAAGCCGTATTACCTGAAACCTATCTGCCTATGGCCTTGGATGGCAGTGGGACGGGGCAGTGTTGTTATCCTCATTACACAAGTGGGGAACTGAGGTAAAGAGAGATGAAGTGAGGTCACAGATCTGTGGCAGAGCAGGGGATGTGAACTCAATTCATAGGCGAGTGCTTTAACCACTAGACCATCCTTCCCCAGCCTTTCAGTCTGTAGCTTCACACAGAGAGTCAAGTTTTCTTTCTTCTTCTTTGGGTCACACGTTTCAGGATGAATCACTGAAACATGCCCACTGTGCCAGCAACCTTTGCCCAGACTCTGCCTCTGTGCTGCTTTCTCTTAATGACCAGGATCTAGCTAGAAGCTCCCGCTGAGCATGTGTGTCTCGCTCTTTCTCCAGCAGCTGTGCAGAAACGTGTTTTCCACTGAACCTTTTCCATAATTATCTTTTTGTGTGTTTGTAGCATATTGTCAGTGTCTGCCGGTCTTTACGCCTCCTGGGGCCCCCCCAGAGAAAACATGAGCTGATTTGGTCTGGAGAGGGAGCGAGCAATCTCCAACTCACCAGCCCATGTGGATTATCTTGTCCTCTTGCTTTTTAATAAGCTGCACAAGATTAAAGAGCGACTTTAGGATTGAGTTCCTCCTCCCCCACCTGCATCAGTTTTAACTTGGTACATAATTGAGGGGAGAACAAAGGATTGTGGGTCCTGTAGCATCACAGCCTTTCACACTGGCATTGATGGTAAACCTATTAGCGAATCCAGCCTGTGGCTAGAGACTGAGGGGTTTGTGGCTTTGAAGGACTTACATGCTGTAAAACATCTTACATCATTTGAACTGATTGTATGTGGTTGGGTATTTGTTTTCCTCCAAAGCCTGCAACTTCCTCCTCACCCCCAAACCTTTAAAAATAAACATATTAATGTATGAGCTATAGTCAGTGCTGAGGCAGGGGGCTGGGGGAGGGGGGCTGTGCAGCCAGAGGGACTGCAATGAGATTTGGGGGCTTGGACTTTGCTCTCAGAAAGTGGGTAGGGATAGCCAAGAGGCCTGATCCAGAAGCTAGAGAGCACAGCACATCACAAAGTCAGCCCCAAGTAGCTTAATGCTGCTGTGACTGCTTGATAATCTGGTAGATAGGGCCTTCTATCCAAGGATCCCAAAGCACTTCACACATGCTAGACGGAGCCTTGCAACATGTGAGGCAGGTTTGTACCATCATCCCCATATTAATGGTCATGAAACTGAGGCGCAGGCAGGGAAGTGTCCCAGGTCCTCTTTGCAGATGAATATTCACACGCTGGACTTTCCATGCCAGTTTAGAACTCTGGTGCATCTGCTCCAGCCTCCTTGAGGATCCAAGGGACATGAGGGGGGAAAATAAAGCTGTCATGAGTGATCACGGAGCCCTCACGCAATGGAAACAAAACATGGCTCTTGTGTCTTCTGAGGATTGTGACTCCTGGGAAAACTCAGACACGTGGCGTGTGGAAAAGAGGAAGGCATGGCCACCGGTGCTGGTGCTGAGTTCCGGAGTGTTCTTTTCTATTTTCTGCATTTCAGCTTCTGCCACAAGTATACAGGCTGTGCTAAAGCCTCACTTCTGGCTTCTACGTATAGGGCTGACCCTGGACCACTGGCACCCCAGGTGAGGAGTGTCTTCAGGGCTCCCCCTCCATTTGTTAAACTTTTGAATGCCTTGTTTTTTTATTGCATTTGTAGCCCATTTCTTGACTTAGATGCACAACTTGCATGCATGATTTATCCCTGTTGTATAAGACGATAAATTTGCACGCTAGGATCTGTAAAACTATATTTATTCATGCCATATATAAGCAAATAAAAAAAAGTTAGTTTCCTCTAAGCTTTAACACAGTAAAACAAGGTTCACAATATTACAGCTGGGCTCTCACTTCACTTCACTTTGTTCTTATATCTCCCTGACTGACTGGCAACTCTCCGCCCCTTATATACCAGCGAGGAAATGTCTAACAACATTCTAGGAGGTTCAAGGAAAATGTAGTTCTCTGGAAGTCTGGAAGGTTCCATGAGATTCTAAAAAGATCCAGAACATTATAGGAGGTTAGTGAAAAGTGAATCCCCATACAGAAGACCTGAAACATTTTACTTCAAACATTCTATTTTCCCTTTTGTTGCTAACAATAAAAACAGCACCCTGAGCCCAGCACCCCCGAAGCCCGGCAGCCCAGGTGGTCACTAAATCTGGCCCTCTCTATGTATTCTTCCCACACCTGCCTTACTGTCCCTATCACATGTCTGCATGTGCCCAGCCACAGTGAGCTGGAGGAGGTCAGGCCTTTTGAACCTGTCAAGACTATTCCCTGTGTGGCCAGAGGCATCACTGTTGAGCAACACAAGGTCCTTCCTCTTCAGAGGCTGAACATGCTGCCTCCAAGCTAACCAGTGCTTTATCATACAGATTTGCAGTATCAGAGCTTTCTAGATCCACCTTCATCCTTCCCCTCCCCAGCTGCACTAGCATTCAAATGCTGTTAAGAAGGCATAGACCCACTTCCAGTATGCAGTAAGACCCCCCAAGAAGGGGGCCGTGTGAGCAGATTTTTAATGCTGTCTGTGGTGTAGGTGAGAATTAAACTGGCCCTTATTGGTATTCTTACTCTGATATTCTAACTTTTGTCTGTGTTGGAGATGTCTTGGTGGGGGGGTGGGTACATTATCTCTAGGAAAGGTACATCTCTGTGCCTCTGGGAAAGGTACATCGCCTTTGTTCCCTGCTGGAAACCAAAGCGCCAGCAGCTATGGAAACTGAAGCATGCACGGCTAATTTATTTGCCTCGGCTTAACCCCAAACTAAGCAATGTGACCGTGATACAAGATTGAAGTGTTTTCAGAATTTTAAATACTGTTTTGTATGTACTGTTGTTTTTAATACAACCCCAGGGAAGTATGAGAATGAGATTGGTTTCCCTATTTCAACATCCTCCTCCCCATCACATACTGGTTTTGCTGCTCACAAGAACTGGGCACGCTGCTTTGTTACTGTTGTGTTATTCATGAATACTGGGCTGTGCATACGGGTTTGTTATTGTAGGGTTGCTCACGTGACTGTCCCTGCTTTAAAAAAATACGTTAAAAAGACTGAAGCATCTGGGTTTTATGATGATGATTTCAATTCGCAACGAGTTATATGGCTTTTCCATAGTGGTGTAAAACAAAATGATAGGTCATAAGTTGGGCCAGCTGATCTCAATAAGCATCCCATTAACTAAGGCCCAAATGTTGCTAGAAATGGGTGATTTGGCCTGGTTGCTTCTGAGGAAAAGATACTGGGGTGGGGTGTGGGAAGGAATAGTGCTTTAACTGTAACCTCCATATGCCCATTTAGGATTTAATAAGACAGTTACCACATAGCTGGTAAGTGACAGCTGGTTATCAGAAGCATATGCTGGAGCTAAACAAGATCCAAAGGCAGAGCTAGTGCCTAATTCATCAAACACCAGTACATCTGCTTTTAATAATTAATTACTTTTAATTTTGTTAATATTTATTAACTACATTATTGAATCGGACTAAAATAGGAATCAGACACTTTATGCAACCCACTGAAGAATAAGCCCTCAGTGCCTGGCTTTACCTGATGGCAACCAGGAGTAAAATGCGATGAATCAGTATCCTTAAACTGGAATGTTATTCAGGCGTGCTCACACTAAACATAATACCTCCCACCATCTCCTTGTTCTTCTACTTTTGACTTCTTTGCTTAGCCCCCTCTAGTGTGTATAGCCATTCTCTCTGCAATCTTCAGTTACTGGTTGGATGGAAGTTCGGTTCACAAAAGCAGCCAGAGTTCTTTGGTCTAGAAATGGCCAGATACTGTAATTTCTTAGTTTGCAGGAGATGACACAGTTTATGTCCTTTTTAAATTAGAGGTGGACTTTAATCTAGTCACTGGATTCAAACACCCCTTGATTTTGAGGTAGTTCAGATCAAGAGTAGGGTTCTATCTGTTTTTTAATTAACAACAGTCCATGGGGCTTTTACCCTCATGAATATTCTCATCAGCACCCAGCACTGGATGAATACGACCAAAACATTTCAGCTGATAGATGTCTGGATTTGTAAATGGCTTCACTTGAACTGTGCTTGCATCCTTTTTGCATTCGTCTGCCAGGAGCATTTTGAGCGAGCACGTTTGCATGCAGGAGGTGTCGTGAATTTTAGATGATTATTGCAGAGTATGACATAGATCCTCCTTCCAATATCCCAGCAATGAATTCCAGGGATTGCAGGTATGGGAAGGCTGGTGGGCTGAACCTCAGTATGCCTTATCTTCTCCTTTGTCTTTCCCACTCTTTTGTTATATCCCTGGGCTTTCTACATCTTTATCACTGATTACTAGGGCCCCCTTAAGCCTTTGGAGATTGATAGCCAGGTGCATAAATGTGAGTGCTATTGATCATGTCCACTTCCTGGGTATCCACCCAGCACTGCCTAACTCCCCAAGTTCCATCCTAGCAGCACTGGTGTAAAACCTGGGGTGGCTTCTCTAGAGCCCATGCTCATCTTTTGACTGTCTTGAAGTCCTGCTTGACCCTCTGGAGGGAACTCCCCAACATATTACAGTTCAGCTGTTAACTCTGTACCCTGAGCTGACTCATCTGCCTTTCATATAAGGCATCAGGTGGCAGCCTGAACTCAGGGTCTGGTGGCTGGGTTCCCTCCCTCACCAGCCTCATTCCAGGAGGATTATGAACAATTTTGCCACAGCTCAATCTCATTTAGACACAGAAGCTCCCAAGAGTGGATCATAAGAGGTTGCTGAAAGCTGAAACTCTGATTGCTTTAACTCAGCTCCCCATCCCACAATAACCATCCCCAAAAGAACCCAGAAGAACAAAGGGTGGCTCCTTCGTTAGAAAATCATCCCCTTACATACAGTAGGAAGGACCCCATCCACGAGCGTCCAATACACAACCTTGTTTGGCCCAGAACTGCGTGCAGGGGATGGTCTCTGCTGCCTGATGACACACACAATCTGAGGGTGCTGCTAAAGGGGTACTATTTTCAAAGCAGCTTTCCTGCTGTTGTAGTTAGGTAAGCTTATTCTAATGAAGAAATGAAATCCAAATGATGACAGAGAAGGGGCCTCCCCAAGGGGCTGTGTCTCATAACAGGGCAGCCCAGCTGCTTGTGTCTTTCTCTTTCTAGTGAGAGTGCCTAACATGACAGCAGCCCCTGCGCTGTGCTGAGGTGAGCACACTCTGAGAAGCCAGCCTCATCGGTCCCTACTTCCATCTAACCAACAGAGCGGAGAAATTGCCTGTTACCTTGGGTCGATTTCTCATGCACTCCTAAATTGCTTTGTATTGACACGCTGTCAGAAATGGATTGTCACATTAACCCACCAAGCCCGGCCTGGATTCGTGAGCATGTGCTGTTGGACTTATATCTCCACCATTTCAGGGCAGGCCACTGGGGGCCTGGGCTTTTCCTCTCCCTGT
Source organism: Lepidochelys olivacea (assembly GCF_965140295.1). Classification (NCBI taxonomy): domain Eukaryota; kingdom Metazoa; phylum Chordata; order Testudines; family Cheloniidae; genus Lepidochelys; species Lepidochelys olivacea. The sequence goes on along the minus strand of NC_140417.1, from coordinate 22,367,758 downwards.
CCCTCCTGCTGCTCTTCCACTTGGGCTCGGAGAGGTGTTTCATGACATGTTCGCCAAACATATGTGTTTGGTGGGCAATCAACACACACAGCAAATGAGGTTTAGTGCTCAGCGCGGCCTCCAGCCCACATATAATCTTTCATCCTCTTCTCCTCCCTTAGCTAGTGAGTAGAGCCGGGAAATGGGTGACAGGGCTCCTAGGTTCTATTCCTGGCTATCGGAGGGTGTGTGGGGGTCGAGTAGTCAGAGAGGGTCTCGTAGGTTGTGTTCACAGATATGGAAGGTAGTTTGGACAACGGGTTAGAGTAGGGAACTGAGATTCAGGAGATGTAGCGTCTAGTCAATGCTCTGCCAGCGAATCACTGGGTGACATCACTTTTCTGTGCTTTTGTTTCCCCATCTGTATAAATGGGAAGCAATGCTGCTTCATGAACTCTGGGAAGTGTTTTAAGTTCCCTGGATGAAAGGGGCTATTGCTCATTATTACGCCCCAGTCCTGCAGCTGTGGACTAAGGCTATGTCTACACGCCAGACCGTACCGTGGCATAACTTACCTGTGCTGCAGTGAGGTGTCCCGTGCAGCCACTCTATGCCATTGGGAGAGAGCTCTCCTCTCAGCATAATCAAACCACCCCCCAATGTTCAGCGGTAGCTATGTCGGTGGGAGAGCGTGTCCCACCAACAAAGCACTGTCCACAACAATGCTTTTGTCGGTGAAACTTATGTCGGTCAGGGGTGTGTTTTTTCATGCTTCCTCCCCCTCCCCGCCCCCCGACTGACAAGCGTGCTAGTGTAGACGTAACCTTAGACTTAACACATGTATGCTCTATCTCCAGTCCCCTTCCTCCTGCTCTTTGGCAGTGATCCTGGATTCCCTGCCTGACTCATCACCCTGCAGTAAACTTCCTTTTGTAACACAGCCTCGTCCACGTTGCCTGTCACGTGATGCCCAGGCGGAGGGTGCAGCTGCAGACCCCGTAGGGGAGCTGAGGCTGGGGCACAACACATTGCCAAAGGACAGGACATGAACGGGACTGAGTTTCTGGTGTAGCGACCTCTCTCCAGAGCCAGGCCTCTGAGAGCCAATTACTCTCCCGTCTTTCTTCAGCTGATTTTCTAGCCTATGTGTATTTTATGTAGCTTCCCATCCCCACCCCTCGCAACTTCTTCATTTAGCTTCTCAGAGATTAGTAAATGCGCCTTGAGATCAAAAGTATACAACCACCCACTGCATTTCCCTTGTCTATCACAGCAGCAGTATTTTAGCAAACAGGAAAATCAGACCTTCCCCGAGCTAAGCTGAGCTCCTGACCTCATAGCACTGTGCTGCATATGGGCCCAAATCCTGTCAGGGTTGCTTTCTGTCTAGCTACTTATATGGTGCTTATCCTTCTAGTGACTGAGCACCTCACAGTCATTAATGGGTTTTACCCCCACAACACTCCTTTGGGGAAGGATAGTATTACCCCCATTTTACAGATGTGGGATTGAGCACAGGGTAGATTAAGTGACGTGCCCAGAGTCACACAGCTAGTCTGTGGCTGAGCTGGGTTTTCATGCAGTTCCTTCCAGTGTCTTCTCCACAATAGATCTGAAGGTAACATTTGTGTTGGTACCGCCTTGCAGGGCTCACGGAATGACAGGCCAACCTCAGAAAGGTTAGGTAAATTTAATTTATGTTGAATAAGTCCCTCAAATGAGGATACTTGACTAACCTGAAGCTTTTCTGCTGTTTTTCTGAGGTCTTCTCTGTAGGCCTGGCTTGACATGAGTAATTTTACGTGGGTGAGGTCTTATTTTTTGGGAGACAGGGTTAGGGAGGTAAATGGATTAGCAAGCTATAAATAGAAGGTTATGCTAACTAAGATAGGTAAATGGTTCAGTATGCTAAAAGACAGAATACCTGTACTAGCTAAGATAAAGCAGAACACCCAGGGAAACATTTACAATGGACAAGATAAGCCTGGGACATAAGATGAGGTAAAGTGTATGTCGTATATGGACATTGCATGAACAGAGCTTCTTTGTGGTTCCCACAAACTAACCAAGCCAATCCCAAAATGTGAAATGCAATGTATAGTAAATGTACGTGAAGAAAGAGGTGTTCTGTGCAATGCTGGATGTGCGGTATGCCCTCTACCCACACACTCTGCTTGAGTCTAATCAACTCAGCATAGCTTTGCTGTATGCCAGATAAAGGAACCTGATTAACGAGACTAGAATCAAACTGAACTCTTGGGGAACCGAGTGCGAGAAGTCTTTTTGGAACCCCAATATTCTCCCCAGTTTCTTTATGTCCCAGAATTCTCCTAGCTGTTCCCATTTCCCCCTGCTCCAGCATTGCTTTGCCTCTCCTGCCAGCCTGATCTTTCCTTTATTCATAGAAATGTCCAGCCCGGGCAGCAGCAGGGAGCAATTTTCTCTGCAGTCCCACCAATGACCCTTAACCATGGCTAACAGTGACCTCTTTCGAGGCATTCAATGTTTGGCTTCTTTGCTAAGATGGCCAATGGGGGGGCCATCTGTAGGAATGGCTTCTAGTGAGGCAGACACCTCACCCTTAAGACCTGGAGTGCGACCCATCAGCTCATTTTATATTAACCACCAAACTGCCATGAATTGGTAACATGTTCCAGTCGCTACCGACCTGAGCCACTTTCCGTGCAGCAGCAGAGATGAAAGGCTCTGGATTTCAAACCATCCTTCACCTCCTCCTATGCAGAACACCTGTTTAACACAGCCACTCTTTGTCCATCCTCCAGGTCTAGTTCCCCCCTACCCTTTCTAATTGAGCTGATTCCCTAGCCCTTCCGGCTCCTGACGCTGCTGTAGTTTTCCATTTAAAGCCAAAAAGCCATTGTTACGTGGACTATTCCCTGCAGTCTGACAGGCACTCGATTTCTCTTTCTCTTCTAACTTTCCTGTTCAGCCTCTTCTGCTTGTTCGTATGCTTCTCTTCCCCCTCCTGCCCTCCAGTCTATCAGAATTCTTCTAAGCCGTGATGTGTTGTGACTGGGGCTGACTGACAGCGCTTCATGCTTGACACACATCTCCACCATGCCGCCCAGATTCTGCATTTCAGAGCAAAGTCAGATTGTCAAGTGCCGTGTGGGAGTCTCCGAGAAAAGAGTCAAAACACCATCAGGCTGATTCTTCTCGAGAACAGTGGAAATGTCACATGGATGCCTTTGATGTCAGACAGGATTCCTGCTGCACCAGGAAAGGCTAGAGGTCATCCACGCAGTCGCTCAGTGAAACTGTTCATTGGCCTCCTTGTTTTTAGTCTCATCACACAGCCAGGGACCGAATGTGCCAGGGAGGCTGACCTATCCTACCCTGCCCTGGAGGTGGTGCTTCCAGGTCAGAGCTGGGGATAATGAGCAGGGAGTGGAGTAGAGTAAACAGCCACTGCTGCTGCCTGAGTTATACGGGATGTCAGGACTTCACTCTCAAGGGCTTTCAAACCAGCACCTTTCCCCAGTCAACAGCAATTAACTATATTCAAAGAATGCATAGACAAACAGCCACCCAACTGGTACTCAGGGAGCAGTACTGATTCATGCCTGGCAAGCCTGGCCTGCAGGAACAGTCATAGAAATGCGAGATGGAAGAGACCCATTACAGCAGCCACTGCATCTCCCAGGGCTAGTACAGGAAGAGACTCCCAGGCTGAGTAAATCCTGGTTTATTCCAGGACCTGTAACATCAGGGTGCAGCGTCACAACAGGACGAGATTGTACGGTTGTGCTGTCTGAAGCAAGCAAGAGAGGGGCTTAGATTTCTCCAGTGCACACTATGGCTGTAGGACACAGGCCAGATCTGTGGGAATTTGGATTATCCTGGCAATGCTTATGATGGAGGGAAGGGACCCTAAGAAACACATTGCAGAGATCCATGATTCACGTCACTGCTCTTCACGTTTGCTTTCAAGGCTACTCCAGTTCTCCCATCCTTGTCTCTCCATCCTGTCATTGTGTACAAAACCAATAACATTTGGCTTCTATAATCTTCCTTGGGCTGCGCTGGCTTTGCTGGAGTCTAGTCTCAGCTGCAATACAAACAGAGCGGAGGGAGAATTGTAGGCTGCGTACTCCCAGACCCTAGGCTGGGATTAAAGCTTCATCTCTATATGTCCTCCTCCTCTTCCTCTGCGCCCTGTGCTCCTCTCATTCCAGCCACTGGTTCTGCCCTCATGTCCCAGCTGCTCAGCATTTGAATAGGTAACTCAGTGCAGGGGCGGCACACGTGGTGGGAAGAACACTGGGGAGGAGAGAAGTGACATCTGAAGCAGGATCTGAATCAAGCGATCGTCACCTCTGCTCACCCCCTCAGCAGTCACTCTGCCCTCAGGGATGCCACTTATCCACGTCTTCACAAGTGACTTCAATTTCTGCTCCTCTCACTGTGGTGAGCTGAGGTGTGAACTGGAGCAAACACACGGCACCGTCCCTGGGTGCTACTGCAGCTATGAACCAGTCGGTACAGCCGCCGTGCTCGTCCTGCCAGTCTCCGCCTCTCATTTCAGTCCTGCCCAGCCTTTGGGTTATTATTAGTACGTGTGAGAGCATCTCTGAAGAATGGGCTCTAATGAATCCATACAGAGCTATAGCTATTGAGGGGGGCTGTGGCTGGCACAGCAGGCCTAGGTGAAGTAGGAACAGCTGCTGCTGCCCTCGCTCTCAACCCACCTGCAGCACTGAGACCTCTCCTGCTGCTCCAGTGCTGTTGGTAGCCCCATGGAGCACAGGGCCAGCCTGGCCTGCACTCCTAGCTGGCCCCCTGTGCTCCATGAGGCCATTGCGTGTGCGTGTGTGGTGGTGGTGGTGGGGGCTTCGGCTAAGCTGACATGTTTGAAGGAGAAAACTACATAGCAAAGTAACAACTTGTTCTGCGTTCTCCTTCTGAAACAGATGCTGTGGAGGCTGTACACGGTGTCTACTTCGAAAATAATCCAGCGGCTCAGTGTTGGATCTGGACCTGATCCAAGCACCCCTCGAATGCTGGGGATTTAGACTCTGAGCCAAGATTTAAATACAGCAGGTTAAGGATACCTCTACTCTAGCCCCGTGTGTTTAACTGTTCACCTACCCTATGGAGGCTGGTAAGGTCTATAGAAGCATGAAGCAGCACCTTCCCTGATGTGAGGAGCTGCTAGTGTCATGCTCACTCACATCCCCTCCTTTGTAGCGCTGTTGGCGTTTTGGGAGTGCTGCTGTGAAAGCAGCTCAGTCATCTCACTCTGCTTACCTAGGTGTCTCCATCTCCCTGCCTATCATTTATGATTTCTTTCCTCCTCCTTGTATACAAAATCACCTATAAAATGCTCTCTGCTGGTTCCTCCTGGGACTCCAGGTGCTGCCCGGAAACCTCTTAGAGAACTAATCATCCCATTCGGATTGCACCATCATTCACCTTCACTCCCTGTGACATTCCCCATTTTGCTTGTGTGTTCGGCTGTACAGCGCTGGAAACAAAATATTGTGGGCTTTCTTTTCTTTTTTAAAGTTTCCTTCCCCAGGAGCGAGGAGAAAGGAAAGGTCACTTGTCTCTCTCTCTCCCTGTGACCCACCGCCCCATGGCATTCTCCTCTGAAGGCTTTTACCATTGAATTGGGAAAGTGGATTAATAAAGTTGCTCAGCTAGAAGGTCTCCCACCCCATCACAGTCACACTGAAGGTAAATCTAAACTGCAAGAGAAGGTATGTTCTTAACTCAGATTAGCTAACCTGCATTAGCTAACTCAGGTTAAAATAGCAGAGAAGACACAGCAACTTGGCTTTTAACTTGGGAAAGCAGCTTGAGCTCAACCTCTGCCTGCCCTATAGGCTTGAACTCATGCTGGTAACCTGGGTTAAAAGCCGAGCCGCCATGTCTTCACTGCTATTTTAATCCAAGTTAGCTAACCTGAGTTAAGAACACTGTTTTTTGCATGGTAGACATACCCTGATTTGTTCTGTTCTCGGCCCAGAGGGTCTACCTAGCTGGCTTTGTAGTAAGTGAGGAACTGTCACTTTCCTGGGCATGGATTAGAAGTCAATGTGCCCATACTGAAAACTGGAGATCCAGTGCCGGTTCTCATCCCCAACTCACCAGCTGCTGGGCACATTGGTATTTACCTTTCTCTGCCCCCTTCGTCTTTCCTGCCTCCAGTCTCATTTTTCACTTTGTCTCCTGTAGAACAAGCTCCTTGTTTGTTGTTTATCTCCTTTCACTGTGTTTCCTGCTCCTGTGCAACCTTCCTTCAGATCTTTTCCTTCCCCAGTTGTCTCCCTTCCTCCTGTTCTTCTCTTCCTCACTCAGGTCTTCCATGCCACTTGCCTGAAACCTTTTGTATCTTCTAAATTCTGATCCCTTTTGGTGGGAGTTGGACACAGATGTTCCTCCTGTGGGGGTGGGACTGTACTATTGTCTGCATGACTGTCATGGGTAGCCAGGACCAGACTTCATTTCAGCTGAGGGCCCACTACCAAAAGGTGGAGTGTCCCCCTAGGGTTGCTAACCCAGGGGGCTTCACTGCCTTCAAGGCTCTGGACTACTCTGCCTTCAAGACTCTAGATTACTCTGCCCCAATCCCTGTCTCTGTTTCCCCTACCAACCTTCTGCCCCCATCCCAACACATCCTGTTTGTGGAATTCTTCCACTTTCCAGGCTACTCCCTTTGTCTGAATCTCTAATCCACTAGCAGGCCTCTCTTCACTGAGGCCTTCCAGTGATAACTGATCATGCACAGAACATTTTAAACCTATGTCTTTGTAAACAGGCAAGACCCCACACAGATGGCACAGACACATAGTGTGTTACACTCCCTATTCAATGTCCTTCTTGGAGTTTGCATTTATTCTTTACAAAGGTCTGAGGGAGAACTGACTTTACAACCATGATGCTTAGCCCAAGCTCCCTCTTGAGCAAGCTATTCCTCCCTGCTGAACCTCCTGTCCCCCTTTCTCTCTCTTGCCTTGGACATTTTATACTCCTGAGTTGGAGCTAATGAAATCTACTTGGAATGGCTGCCAGTGTGAGTCAGTAAAATAGCTCTGTAGCTTTGTACCTCTACACGGGGTCCTGAGGCTCAGCACCTGGTCACACTACCTTATAAATCTGGAATGTGCAGTCTTTCTCATTTAGATTGTAAGGTCCCTGGGGCATGAAACATGTCTACATCTGTAATTTTACAGCACCAAGTACTCTGCATATGTTCAATACATAATGATATGACCTTGCCCTGAAAGATGCACTTCAAGAACAAGCTCCTCCCCATCTTTTAAAGGGGCAACTCCCCACTTATGCCATGCAGACACTCCATAAGCCTGAGAATGCCCTAGAGTTACTATGGGTCTGGTAAAATTAACCTTTTAGAAATTGGATGGAGCTGTGGGAAGGTTCCTGACTGATCATCTATCTTGGCTAAATATGATTTCCGTAGGTTGATTTGGACCAGCTACCTAGGGCCATTCCTTCAGAGAGAGTAATTCCTGTGCAGGAATTAGCAGTCAATGCACCTGTTACCACAGGAGACTCCAGCTGGAAAAAAAGAGAAAAAAAGAGGCACTTCAATTTAGTGCAATTATCTCATTTTTCCCAGGATAAGGATCCTTGAGATATTTATCTGATTTACAAGGGTGTTCGGTCGATGTGGCAGGCATGAGGCCTTAAAGAGGCATTCATCAATTTCACAAGAATTCAAAAAAACAAGCGAGTGGGAAACAGATGCTGTGAAGAGAGACATTTCAGAGGCTGGAAAGGAAAAGAACCTCTCCTCTCTCTTTCTGTTTTCACTGATGATAAATTAAACAATTTGCAGGAAATGGTGCCAGCCACAGGGAATGTTGGATGTTGCTTCAAATAGGTCACTAAATAGAAATGGGGGGAGCATATTATTATGTATATTGCAGTAGTGCCCAGGTGCCCGCAGTTGTGGACCAGGACCCCCTTGTGCTAGGTGTTGTACAAACAGAACAAAAAGACCGTCCCTGTCCCAAGGAACTTGCAGACTAAGTACTTCCCATAAGTACTTTCCAAGGTGTTCTAAGTATGTATTTCTAGGGGAAAGTAAAATATTTGAAATACTTTCTAAGGAACTTGTTTTGCCAAGTTAAGAACTTCCTTGGGAAAATAATGGATTTTAGATTTAGATCAGGATTCTAGAAGCCACTGGAGAACAGAGCAGAACTGTGGGGCTTTGAGTCAGTTTGGGTTTGGGCACACAGGACATTTCGTCTATTGTGTGCTCATCATTATGCTGATTAACCTGGCAGACCATGGGGGCGGGGGGACGGGGGGACAAGGCCAGAATGCCTGTCAGGTGAGATTCTTCACTGTGTGCGCACCACCAGGCTTCTCACTGTTGGAAACTCATGGCTTGGTAATAGTACATCGTCCTAGGGAAGTAAGGACTTTAGTTAAAGAAGGGCAAGGGAGAAGAAGGAATGTTTTGCACAGCTCAAATAAAATTCTCCAACACTTTCAGGGGAAGAAAGCAAGTTGGAGAAGTCTCACCAAACACAGGGTCTCCCAACTCCAGTGACAGAAATAGACACAACTGCTGCTCAACAACCCCCCCCCCCCCCGCCCGCCCCGAAGCTGAGACCTCTGAAAAAATAATCATGCCCCAGTGTCCAGGAGCCTTGAGTTAAGATACTATGGCCTCTTTATGCTTTTCTTGTTGCATGAAGAGGTCTTGATGGGGACAGACTGGCCTCCTAAGAATGTCCCCCAAGCAAGAGGCCTACCTAGATGCCGTAGAGCTGGTGTAAGGGCTTCACACGAGTTCTGCTCCCACTTGCAGTGCAAGGTATGTGCACTGGGATGTGTGATGAAAGCAAGGGAGAGCATATAGAAAAGGGAACAGGCTAGAACACACCGCACTACAGCTAGTCTCTGTTCTAACTCACACTGAGGACCGGGAAGCTGCCTGTCTGCCTCAGAATCTGAGGCGTGCCAGGGTGGCTTAAAGCTAGCTTTGCCCCAACCCTCCTAAAGCTCTTGGAGAAACTGAGAATCAGGGTCCATATCTCAGTATTAAGGTTAAGAGCTAGCAGCTTTATTGAGTACACCCAGCCCAACTGGAACTCCCAAGGTCACCCTAGAATCTATTAACTCTTGTCTAAGACCTGGGATACAGTCTTTGAGGAATGGTCTTTCATTCAGTTCGCTTGAAGTCCTGGCCAGGAGAACTCTCTGGGGCATTCCATTATAGAATCATAGAATCATAGAATATCAGGGTTGGAAGGGACTCCAGAAGGTCATCTAGTCCAACCCCCTGCTCGAAGCAGGACCAATTCCCAGTTAAATCATCCCAGCCAGGGCTTTGTCAAGCCTGACCTTAAAAACCTCTAAGGAAGGAGATTCTACCACCTCCCTAGGTAACGCATTCCAGTGTTTCACCACCCTCATAGTGAAAAAGTTTTTCCTAATATCCAATCTAAACCTCCCCCACTGCAACTTGAGATCATTACTCCTTGTTCTGTCATCTGCTACCATTGAGAACAGTCTAGAACCATCCTCTTTGGAACCCCCTTTCAGGTAGTTGAAAGCAGCTATCAAATCCCCCCTCATTCTTCTCTTCTACAGACTAAACAATCCCAGCTCCCTCAGCCTCTCCTCATAAGTCATGTGTTCCAGACCCCTAATCATTTTTGTTGCCCTTCACTGGACTCGCTCCAATTTATCCACATCCTTCTTGTAGTGTGGGGCCCAAAACTGGACACAGTACTCCAGATGAGGCCTCACCAATATCGAATAGAGGGGAACGATCACGTCCCTCGATCTGCTTGCTATGCCCCTACTTATACATCCCAAAATGCCATTGGCCTTCTTGGCAACAAGGGCACACTGCTGACTCATATCCAGCTTCTCATCCACTGTCACCCCTAGGTCCTTTTCCGCAGAACTGCTGCCTAGCCATTCGGCCCCTAGTCTGTAGCGGTGCATTGGATTCTTCCGTCCTAAGTGCAGGACTCTGCACTTATCCTTATTGAACCTCATCAGATTTCTTTTGGCCCAATCCTCCAATTTGTCTAGGTCCTTCTGTATCCTATCCCTCCCCTCCAGCGTATCTACCACTCCTCCCAGTTTAGTATCATCCGCAAATTTGCTGAGAGTGCAATCTACACCATCCTCCAGATCATTTATGAAGATATTGAACGAAACCGGCCCCAGGACCGACCCCTGGGGCACTCCACTTGACACCGGCTGCCAACTAGACATGGAGCCATTGATCACTATCCGTTGAGCCCGACAATCTAGCCAGCTTTCTACCCACCTTATAGTGCATTCATCCAGCCCATACTTCCTTAACACTAAAGTAGGATGGGACTAAAGTAGGATGGGGAACCAGGAGGAGCCCAAAGATCTTCAGAGCAACAATCTTAGCTCCTTCCCTCAAGGGGGCCTCCAGGATTCCAGCTGCTGTTTGTGAAGTAGCAATGACTGGAGTCCATGCAGAGGCATCACATCCAAGGTTACAATCTGGCTATTTTTATTTTCTGCTCTGAATGGGGAGACTTTGACTTTTCTAAATGTAAATGACTGCAGTTTCCTCACACTTCAGAGGAATTAAATTCACCATGTTCGATATTGCAGGTAGACTCATCCTGGGATCCATCTCTCTTTGTTTCAGGTTAGGATGACAAAGGGCAGATCACCCCGAGGTACACCCAACAGAAGGTTTTCGATGCACCCGGTGCTCTGCTGCTGAGTTGATGGCTCTGCAGAGGTGGCTTTCCGCAGCCCGTTATGCAGAGCAATTTGATATTGTAACCTTAATGACATGGCCAAGTGAAAAGTGCCTCTTACCAAGCAAATGAGCAGCTTAGGCTACCTGAGAGCATTTGTCCTGCCCTTGTAATCACAGGTATTAGAGATGGAAAGGACTTATTAGGCTGTCTAAGCGATTGCCCTGCCCCAGAGGTCTATGATGAATGCTCACATTTTGGTTGCCTTTAAAAATCTATGCCTTGACTGCCATTTCCCCACCAAGAGCCTAGTGTTGAGTAAATACTGGGTTGTAATGTTTGCTGGTACATAAAATTACTCACATCAGCCAGATACAGAGGCTGGTTTGACACTGGTATGATTCTATGTCTCCCGTAGAATAGCTTCTGATGCATATGGGGATGGGGGAGGTGGGAATCAAGCCCATGATTTCTAATTTCTTTTTTGGCTTTCTCTTCCCCTTGACAGAGTGGTTTGGTTTTTCTTTTGGATGCACTCATGGGGAGAGGAAGAGGGATGGGTTTAGCCTAAGCCCAGGACTGGATTCCCCTGGCACATATGGAGTCCTTACTGATGAAAGCCTGCTCTAGATGGGGGAAGACATCACTCTCTTCCATCGTCAGGCATTTCTGGGTCATTATCTCCCAGGCAGAGCGATGCTGTCTGGAGAATAAGGAGTGGGCAGGAGATACAATGACCCAGCACTTTCACCTCCGTGGCTTCTCCCACCACTTTACAACTAGTACATTTAGGGCAACACTACAGATGTATCCCACAGCACGGCAGCTCTAGTATCTGAAGATCATCTTCCCACATGGGGTGCATGTAAAATACAATCAGTGTAGAAAAGAAATGAAGGGTCACTCTCTGTTCCATGGATAGAACTGAGCGTGGGCATGGCTCACTGTGCCGAGACAGAGCGGATGCTAGGCACACACTTGGGCACAGGATACAGGTGCGAACGGTTAGCTGCTCACACCCAGGACACCCAGTCATTCTCCACCCAGGTGACTATTATTATTTATTAATTCTCAAGCTCAGACAGTAGTTTTAGACAGTGGTCCCCGAGGCATGGATCTAACCATAACCTCTGGGCTTTTCTTCCTTGGAGTGGGAGTGCAGGAGATTCCCGCAATCCCAGTACTTATCTCATTGCCAAGAAACACTTCCCTCTCACTGCAGAAAGGGTGTGGAGCCTCCTCAGTTGTCTCTCTCCTCATTTGTCCTTTCCTGGGGAGCCTCCTCAGTTGTCTCTCTCCTCAGGCCTCTTGACTTCTGCCAAGATCTCTTCTTAGGGCTAACAGGGAATCTCAGCTTGCTTTTGCTATGGCCACCAGATGGCAGATGAGCAGGATATGTTGTCCAGTCCCATCCTTTACCTTCAGTTTGCTCAGAGCAAAATGGCAGGACCTGAATATCCTGCTGGTATAAGAAAGTAAACATAACGTTTATGTGACCCCTTCATCCTGCTTGCATTCACCTGAGGCCTGTATGCTTCTGTATGCTGTATGCTTCTGAAGGGACTTGTCGTTGGCTATCCCTTGATACGAGGATGATGTCTGCCAGGGGAAAAGTCATTGAGGAGACTTAAGATGGCTGAGGAGTCCAATTTGTGCATTACAGGTTTTTCCACATGTGACAGGTGGTTGCTTGCAGAGAGCACAACTACTGGCTGGGATGCTATGCCCTTTCCTTCCTCCTCTGTTGTTTCTCAGCTTCTCGAGCAAGACGATTCTCTTCAAAACGGGCTGAGACTTGATGTACAATGCGATGCCACTGCAGTCTATTGCCACCCAGCTCTTCACAATTCATAGGGTCAATGCCTCCCTTCTTACAATGTACTTTCAGGGTATCCTTGTAGTGTTTCCTCTGTCTCCCATGGGTCCTCTGACTGTGACTAAGTTGAGAAAAGAGGACTGGCTTTGGAAGATGAGCATCAGCCATCTGCACACAACCAGCCCAAGGAAGTTGATGTTTCATAAGGCTCCAGGCACTGGCTATGTAAAGTCATGACTCCACACCAGTCACGGTCTTAAGGCTTTTACAAGGTGTTTTCCAGTCTCATCTGGTGAAATCAGATGCACTTTGTCACTGCGGACAGCACCACCATCCTTCCTGTCACTCCAACTTTTGATGACTCCCTCTCTCTTGCCAAGTCCAAATCCTGCTGCTTCTTCCTCCATGACATCCCAAAAAGCCAACCTTTTTCTCATTGCCTCTCTAGGTAAAACCATTCTCTGGGTCCTCTCCAGCTGACATCCTGACAACTGCAGCCTCCTCCTCTCTGGCCTCCACAGCCAGACCTTCTTTCAGGCCATGCAAAACACAGCTGCTAAGAGCATTCTCCTTGCCTGTCCCTGTGATCACAGCACCCACATCACTTCACTGGCTCCCTGTTTCCCCTTCCATCACATTTAAGCATCTTGTCCTCCCCTTTAAGCCCCTTCACAACTGTGCCCTTGATTGCCCAGCCACCATTGTCTCATTGCATCACTCCTTACTCCCATGCATTGCCAATAATGCTATGCTGCAATGGCCATTTGTCTGTTTCTCCCACCAGTATCTCTGTTTTCCCACCCTGAACCAATCCTTAAAGCTACCACCCTCTCCTCCTCTCTAAGATACCAGCCACTGTTGTCTAGGATGTGGAAGAGTCGGAGAAGGCCGATATATATTGATTTGTAGGCTAAAGCAAACCTGGAAAGAACTTGGAACCATCAAGCTGTGCATGTTGTAAGCCTGTGCAACCATGGGATCTTCCTACTGTCCCCTCCATTCTCCTGCCCTCTTCCCTGCTACTGTTTGTTACACTCTCTTGTTTGAAATTAGTCCTTGTGTATGTTTGATAGCACCCAGCACAACGGGGTCCCAAACCGGATTGGGACTGTTGGGTGCTAATAATAAAATGGCATGTAGGAAACACTGGGATGCTGAACAGCGGAGATGCCAGGGCAACTGTGCAGCCGATCAATCCTGCTGTGACTTCATCTCCTTTGGAAAGAGGGTGTAACTCCCTCATTTCCACTCACCTGCCCACCAGTCCCATCTTATTCCATCTCCCTCTCAGCATCATCCACACTGCCCCCTTCTGTCCCTCTTCACTTTGTGTGGTGTTGCTCACTCAGTGCAAGGGAATTGGTTTATGCCCAGCGGGTCTGCCAAGCAGAGAGGTCACTCAGGAGGCAAGTGTAGGGGAAAGAGTTGGCTGCTGAGCATCATCTCATAGATTCATAGTTTTTAAGGCCACAAGAGATTATTTTGATCATCCAGTCTGACCACCTGCATAACACAGGCCAGAGAATTACATCCAGAATTACATTCCTGTGTCAAGCCCGTAACTTGTGGTTGAATGAGCATACCATGCAGACAGCCGTCCCATCCTGATTTAAAGGCTTCAAGTGACGGGGAATCCATTACATCCCTAGGTAAGTGGTTCCAATGGTAAATTATCCTCACTTAAAAATTTGAGCCTGATTTCTAAAGTGATCTTGTCCAGTTTCAGTTTCACAGCCGTGGCTCTTGTTATATCTTTGTCTGCTAAACTGAAGAGCAGTCAGAAATCTTCTCCCTGGGTAGGTACTTATAGACCACAATCAAGTCACCTCTTAACCTTCTTCTTCAGTCTTTCACTATAATGCAAGTTTTCCAGACCTCAGATCATTTCTGTAGTTCTTTTTCTGAAACCTTTCCAATTTTGTCAATATCCATTTCAAGTCTGCATACCAGAATGGACACACCATCTCAGTGGCTATCTCACTAAGGGTATGTCTACACTACGAAATAAGGTTGAATTTATAGAAGTTGTTTTTTTAGAAATCGGTTTTATATATTCGAGTGTGTGTGTCCCCACAGAAAATGCTCTAAGTGCATTAAGTGCATTAACTCGGCGGAGTGCTTCCACAGTACCGAGGCTAGAATCGACTTCCGGAGCGTTGCACTGTGGGTAGCTATCCCACAGTTCCCACAGTCTCCGCTGCCCATTGGAATTCTGGGTTGAGATCCCAATGCCTGATGTGGCTAAAACATCGTCGTGGGTGGTTCTGGGTACATATCGTCAGGCCCCCGTTCCCTCCCTCCCTCCATGAAAGCAGCAGCAGACAATCGTTTCGCGCCTTTTTTCTTGAGTTACCTGTGCAGACGCCATACCATGGCAAGCATGGAGCCCGCTCAGGTAACCGTCACCGTATGTCTCCTGGGTGCTGGCAGACGCGGTACTGCATTGCTACACAGCAGCAGCAACCCATTGCCTTGTGGCAGCAGACGGTACAATAGGACTGGTAGCCATCATCGTCATGTCCGAGGTGCTCCTGGCCACGTCGGCCAGGAGCGCCTGGGCAGACATGGGTGCAGGGACTACATTAGAAGTGACTTGACCAGGTCATTCTCTTTAGTCCTTCAGTCAGTCCTATTGAACCATCTTATGGTGAGCAGGCAGGCGATACAGATTGCTAGCAGTCCTATTGTACCATCTTCTGCCAGGCAGGCAAGAGATGAGGATGGCTAGCAGTCCTATTGTACCATCTTCTGCCGAGCAGCCATGAGATGTGGATGGCTTGCAGTCCTTCTGCACCGTCTGCTGCCAGCCAAAGATGTAAAAGATAGATGGAGTGGATCAAAACAAGAAATAGACCAGCTTCGTTTTGTACTCATTTGCTTCCCCCCTCCCCCATCTAGGGGACTCCTTCCTCTAGGTCACACTGCAGTCACTCACAGAGAAGGTGCAGCGAGATAAAGCTAGCCATGTATCAATCAGAGGCCAGACCAACTTGCTTGTTCCAATAAGAACAATTACTTAAGTGCACCATTTCTTATTGGAACCCTCCGTGAAGTCCTGCCTGAAATACTCTTTGATGTAAAGCCACCCCCTTTGTTGATTTTAATTCCCTGTAAGCCAACCCTGTAAGCCGTGTCGTCAGTCGCCCCTCCCTCTGTCAGAGCAACGGCAGACAATCGTTCCGCGCCTTTTTTCTGTGCGGACACCATACCAAGGCAAGCATGGAGGCCGCTCAGCTCACTTTGGCAATTAGGAGCACATTAAACACCACACGCGTTATCCAGCAGTATATGCAGCACCAGAACCCGGCAGAGCGATACCGAGCAAGGAGGCGACGTCAGCGCGGTCACGTGAGTGATCAGGACATGGACACAGATTTCTCTGAAAGCATGGGCCCTGCCAATGCATGCATCATGGTGCTAATGGGGCAGGTTCATGCTGTGGAGCGCCGATTCTGGGCTAGGGAAACAAGCACAGACTGGTGGGACCGCATAGTGTTGCAGGTCTGGGACGATTCCCAGTGGCTGCGAAACTTTCGCATGTGTAAGGACACTTTCATGGAACTTTGTGACTTGCTTTCCCCTGCCCTGAAGCGCATGAATACCAAGATGAGAGCAGCCCTCACAGTTGAGAAGCGAGTGGCGATAGCCCTGTGGAAGCTTGCAATGCCAGACAGCTACCGGTCAGTTGGGAATCAATTTGGGGTGGGCAAATCTACTGTGAGAGCTGCTGTGATGCAAGTAGCCGACGCAATCAAAGATCTGCTGATATCAAGGGTAGTGACCCTGGGAAATGTGCAGGTCATAGTGAATGGCTTTGCTGCAATGGGATTCACTAAGTGTGGTGGGGCCATAGATGGAACCCATATCCCTATCTTGGCACCGGAGCACCAAGCCGGTGAGTACATAATCCACAAGGGGTACTTTTCAATAGTGTTGCAAGCTCTGGTGGATCACAAGGGACGTTTCACCAACATCAACGTGGGATGGCCGGGAAAGGTGCATGATGCTCGCATCTTCAGGAACTCTGGTTTGTTTCAAAAGCTGCAGGAAGGAACTTTATTCCCAGACCAGAAAATAACTGTTGGGGATGTTGAAATGCCTATAGTTATCCTTGGGGACCCAGCCTACCTCTTAATGCCATGGCTCATGAAGCCGTACACAGGCAGCCTGGACAGTAGTCAGGAGCTGTTCAACTACAGGCTGAGCAAGTGCAGAACGGTGGTAGAATGTGCATTTGGACGTTTAAAGGCGCGCTGGTGCAGTTTACTGACTCGCTTAGACCTCAGCGAAACCAATATTCCCACTGTTATTACTGCTTGCTGTGCGCTCCACAATATCTGTGAGAGTAAGGGGGAGACGTTTATGGTGGGGTGGGAGGTTGAGGCAAATCGCCTGGCTGCTGGTTATGCGCAGCCAGACACCAGGGCAGTTAGAAGAGCACAGGAGGGAGCGGTACGCATCAGAGAAGCTTTGAAAACCAGTTTCATGACTGGCCAGGCTATGGTGTGAAAGTTCTGTTTGTTTCTCCTTGATGAACCCCCCGCCCCTTGGTTCACTCTACTTCCCTGTAAGCTAACCACCCGCCCCTCCTCCCTTCAATCACCGCTTGCAGAGGCAATAAAGTCATTGTTGCTTCACATTCATGCATTCTTTATTCATTCATCACACAAATAGGGGGATGACTACCAAGATAGCCCAGGAGGGGTGGTGGAGGAGGGAAGGAAAATGCCACACAGCACTTTAAAAGTTTACAACTTTAAAATTTATTGAATGTCAGCCTTCTGTTTTTTGGGCAATCCTCTGTGGTGGAGTAGCTGGTTGGCTGGAGGCCTCCCCCCCCACGTTCTTGGGCGTCTGGGTGTGGAGGCTATGGAATTTGGGGAGGAAGGCGGTTGGTTACACAGGGGCTTTAGTGGCAGTCTGTGCTCCAGCTGCCTTTGCTGCAGCTCAACCATACACTGGAGCATACTGGTTTGATCCTCCAGCAGCCTCAGCATTGAATCCTGCCTCCTCTCATCACGCTGCCACCACATTTGAGCTTCAGCCCTGTCTTCAGCCCGCCACTTACTCTCTTCAGCCCGCCATCTCTCCTCCCAGTCATTTTGTGCTTTCCTGCACTCTGACATTATTTGCCTCCACGCATTCATCTGTGCTCTGTCAGTGTGGGAAGACAGCATGAGCTCAGAGAACATTTCATCACGAGTGCGTTTTTTTTTCTTTCTAATCTTCACTAGCCTCTGGGAAGGAGAAGATCCTGTGATCATTGAAACACATGCAGCTGGTGGAGAAAAAAAAGGGACAGCAGTATTGAAAAAGACACATTTTATAAAACAGTGGTTACACTCTTTCAGGGTAAACCTTGCTGTTAACATTACATACATAGCACATGTGCTTTCGTTACAAGGTCGCATTTTGCCTCCCCCCACCGCGTGGCTACTCCCTCAACCTTCCCCCCTCCCCGTGGCTAACAGCGGGGAACATTTCTGTTCAGCCACAGGCAAACAGCCCAGCAGGAACGGGCACCTCTGAGTGACCCCTGAAGAAAAGCACCCTATTTCAACTAGGTGACCATGAATGATATCTCACTCTCCTGAGGATAACACAGAGAGATAAAGAATGGATGTTGTTTGAACGCCAGGAAACATACACTGCAATGCTTTGTTGTACAATGATTCCCGAGTACGTGTTACTGGCCTGGAGTGGTAAAGTGTCCTACCATGGAGGACGCAATAAGGCTGCTCTCCCCAGAAACCTTTTGCAAAGGCTTTGGGAGTACATCCAGGAGAGCCACGAATGCCAGGGCAAATTAATCCTTTCACATGCTTGCTTTTAAACCATGTATAGTATTTTAAAAGATATATTCACCGGAGGTCCCTTCTCCACCTGCTGGGTCCAGGAGGCAGCCTTGGGTGGATTCGGGGGATACTGGCTCCAGGTCCAGGGTGAGAAACAGTTCCTGGCTGTCGGGAAAACCGGTTTCTCCACTTGCTTGCTGTGAGCTATCTACAACCTCCTCCTCATCATCATCTTCTTCATCCCCAAAACCTGCTTCCGTGTTGCCTCCATCTCCATTGAAGGAGTCAAACAACATGGCTGGGGTAGTGGTGGCTGAACCCCCTAAAATGGCATGCAGCTCATCATAGAAGCGGCATGTTTGGGGCTCTGACCCGGAGCGGCTGTTCGCCTCTCTGGTTTTCTGGTAGGCTTGCCTCAGCTCCTTAAGTTTCATGCGGCACTGCTTCGGGTCCCTGTTATGGCCTCTGTCCTTCATGCCCTGGGAGATTTTGACAAAGGTTTTGGCATTTCGAAAACTGTAACGGAGTTCTGATAGCATGGATTGCTCTTCCCATACAGCGATCAGATCCCGTACCTCCCGTTCAGTCCATGCTGGAGCTCTTTTGCGATTCTGGGACTCCATCATGGTCACCTCTGCTGATGAGCTCTGCATGGTCACCTGCAGCTTGCCACGCTGGCCAAACAGGAAATGAGATTCAAAAGTTTGCGGTTCTTTTCCTGTCTACCTGGCCAGTGCATCTGAGTTGAGAGCGCTGTCCAGAGCGGTCACAATGGAGCACTCTGGGATAGCTCCCGGAGGCCAATACCGTTGAATTGTGTCCACGGTACCCCAAATTCGACCCCGCAAGGCCGATTTAAGGGCTAATCCACTTGTCAGGGGTGGAGTAAGGAAATCGATTTTAAGAGCCCTTTAAGTCGAAATAAAGGGCTTCATCGTGTGGGCGGGTGCAGGTTTACATCGATTTAACACTGCTAAAGTCGACCTAAAGTCCTAGTGTAGACCAGGGCTAATGCTGTATGCAGTTGTAATATCAGAGGTAGTTGGAAATATTTAGTCAAAACATGTTTTCATTGGAATTTGCCAATTCGTTGAAATCAAAATGTTTTGTGGAGATGTTTTGGTTTTGGCAAAGTCGCTCCAGAAACCAGGCAGGGTTCCACCGGCTCTCAAGCTCTGCATCTCCAGGGCAGCCCAGCAGGGAGTCAGGGCTCCATTCCCTTTCATGGAGAATTTCAAAATTTGGGCGGTTTTGTTCTGAATCGGAACAAAACCAGATGTGAAAATATTGAAATGATTCACAAAATGGAGTAAGAAAAGGAGGACCTGTGGCACCTTAGAGACTAACAAATTTATCTGAGCATAAGCTTTCGGGAGCTACAGCCCATATCATCGGATGCATGCAGCGGAAAATACAGTGGGGAGATTTATATACACAGAGAACATGAAACAATGGGTGTTACCAGACACACTGTAACGAGAGTGATCAGGTAAGGTGAGCTATTACTAGCAGGAGAGCGGGGGCGGGAATCTTTTGTAGTGATAATCAAGGTGGGCCATTTCCAGCGGCCAACCTTGATTATCACTACAAAAGGTCTGTCCGTCCGTCCGTCCGTTCCCCCCCCCCGCCCCCTGCTCTCCTGCTGGTTATCGCTCCTGCTGGTTATCGCTCACCTTACCTGATCACTCTCCTTACTCCCTTTTGGAGTCACTGCAGTCCAGGATACAGTCCCCTGTCCTGGAAGTGAGACTTCCATTCTTTGTTCCTAGATGTCTGACCTTGTATTTGGCCTCATTTGTCTCTCCTCCTCATCTAGCTCCCTCCTCGTCATTCTTCACTCCTTATTCATTTGCTTTCTCCAGCGCTTTGCACTTCCCTCTAATGCTGCAGAAAGGACCTTGACTCCAGAGGTGCCACTATTGTGCCTTGAAGGCTAGTTAATTTTCAGGGTTTCATTAGCTTTTGGGGCTTAATGCTCTTAGTGGTAGTCAATACCCATAAAGTGTTCAAAAGTGCGGAAGGAAAACAAGGAGCTTTACCAGTCTCTAGCCAAACACTGGCAGATTAAACTGGAGGAGAGAGAGAAGGAAGAGGAGGGAGGAAGGTGGGAAGAGAAAGAAAGAAAGGGAGTCAGGGAGAAGGGAAGCAGAAAAAGGAAGCGGTGAAGGAGGGAGAGAAGTTCAAAGAGAGAAAATGCTGTAGCTTAACTCAGCTCTTGAAGTCACCTGGGGGAGTCATTGACTAAGGGGTCACTGACCTATGTGAGTAAATTTCTATAATAAACTGGAGAAAGTACTGGCAGGCCCCAGTGATTTAGTTTAGAAATTGCAGTAGTTGAACTCCCCTCAAATACAATTCAGCAGGACTGTTAGTAAGCGCGAAGCCCTTGCCAGCCTCAATATGGATTACTTTCCCTTGTCCCTTAAGTTCATCTCTTTACAGCATGGTTATGTTCTCATAAATTTGTTGCAGTGGGCTTACCGGCAGCTGGCCTATTGGAAAGGATTTGTGTTCGCCGGAAAAGGCTCCTGGATAAAGCTCTGTTTGGCAACGTGCCCCTGTAAGTCCCCTCAGCGGCTGTATTGTTACGTGGAATAATAGCTTTTTTGAGGGCCAGCAAAACCCAAGGTCAAGGATCTAACTGAAGCACCAAGTCCAGCCCATGATGTGGGTGTACACACACACATCAGTATATCATTGTCTGCTGCTATTCCACTGTATGCTGCCTTCCCCTATAATAAACAAACAGTATGACTTTGATAAAGTTTAGGCAGCCTTTATCAAAGGGGAGAGATTTTTGAAGGCATAAATGACATTAGGCT
The DNA here is from genome assembly GCF_965140295.1 of Lepidochelys olivacea. Lineage (NCBI taxonomy): Eukaryota > Metazoa > Chordata > Testudines > Cheloniidae > Lepidochelys > Lepidochelys olivacea. Next base: position 22,346,652 of record NC_140417.1, on the reverse strand, counting down.
CCTGACTCAAGTGGAAGGTCAATATATGCCATGTTGTTGTAGCTGTGTCAGTCCCAGGCTACTAGAGAGACATGGAGGGTGCGGTAATACCTGTTATTGGACCAACTTCTGTTGGTGAGAGAGACAAGCTTTTGAGTTTACACAGAGCTATTCTGCAGGTCTGGGAAAGGTATTCACAGTGTCACAAAGTCGAACAGATAATTTAGCCTAAGTAGTTAGTACATATTCTATGGGACCATTCAAGGTGAAGTGACCCATTAACACTCCTGTAGTCATAGGACAAAAAGCGGGGTTATTACAACAATCTAACCCAGTACCCCCCCTTTTTGTCCTATGACACAGGCTTGCAGAGCAGGGCTCCTTTCTAAGTGCAGGTGATAAAACCCTGTATAAAGATACTGTGTAATTTATGCTGACTCATGTTAGCGGGTGGATCTTGTTAGCTCCAACCAGTACACAAGGAGGTTTGGTTTGCCTCCTTGAGGCAGAAGGAACTAGGGGGAGGGGGCAGACGTGGTCCTTTGAGAAGCTATAGGAATGGCCAAACTGGGGGAGAAAGCTTATGTTAAGATGTATGTGTTGTTGTTGTGTGTTGGAATTAGTAATAGTGGCAAGTCCCAGAAAGGGGGTAAATTTGGGCTCTACACAGTGTGTATATTCTCTTTAGAGCAGGGTGGGAACTCAATCTGCTAACACAATTATGCACAGCCATTTACATCTCCACTCATGGCCATGGGCTACCCAAACACTCCTATATCTATCTAGAAATCTGCTCACGTACACCCTGTATATACAAATATATTGTCCCATATACACCCACATCTAGCCATACTCTCCATGCTCCACGTTCACAGTTTCCCTTCCCACCTGCTTGCACATCAATCTCTCACTTTATCTAAACAAGTCCAAATCTACAGTGGTTGCTATTAAAAAGATGAACAGTTGCCTTAGTGTGGTGTCTGAGATGCTGAGATACTCTGTTTATAATATATGGTATCTGCAATATTGCAGATACCACAATACGACAACTGTTAGTAGATGTTGACTTTGTAAAGGCAATCGCTTGTTCTGCATCCCATACACTGAGTATGTGAGCATCTCCACTTCATTACTGCTTGACACCCAGTGTCATCATTTACACCAGTGGCTCTCCAACTTTTTTACTGGAGACCCCTTTCACATAGCAAGCCTCTGAGTGCGACCCCCCTTATAAATTAAAAACACTTTTTAATATATTTAACACTATTTTAAATGCTGGAGGCTAAGCGGGATTTGGCGTGGAGGTTGACTGCTCACGACCCCCCATGTAATAACTTCACGATGCCCTGTGGGGTCCTGATCCCCAGTTTGAGAACCCCTGATTTACACTTGTGCAGAATGGGTGTCAGACACGATTATTGGGGCGAATGAGTGGAGAATTCTCATCTGGTTTCACTTCACGCCCACTTTGCATAGGTGTAAATGGCAACACAATGTGTAGGGCAGTGGAGAATCAAGCACCTCGAGGTCAGTTGGACTAGTCGTGTGAGTAAGTACTACTCAGCTTTCAGAGTAGCAGCCGTGTTAGTCTGTATTCGCAAAAAGAAAAGGAGTACTTGTGGCACCTTAGAGACGAACAAATTTATTTGAGCATAAGTTTTGTGAGCTACAGCTCACTTCATTGTGAGCTGCAGCTCACGAAAGCTTATGCTCAAATAAATTTGTTCATCTCTAAGGTGCCACAAGTACTCCTTTTCTTTTTACTACTCAGCTTGTGTGCAAGCATGGCAGGATTAGGCCTTAAGCAAAGGAAGGAAGGACTCTTTTCCTAACCAGATATCTTGCATGGGAGACCAGGTGCATTCCAATAAGGATAGCATATGTGTTGAGAGCTTCAAGCCCTGGGTATCTGGACTCTATTGAATCAAGTAATCATTTCCACCTTTTTGTTCTGCTCCCAGGGAACTGGCTTTTATTCATGAGCTGCACAGTGTGCTTTAAAAATAAAATAAAATAAAATAAAAAAAATCCAAAAGAACATTGCATTCCTTGTTGTTTGATCTTTGAGGAGTGTTGAAGAAATCTCTTTAGGGCTCTGCCTCCCCCAGTAGTGCTACTAAAGAGATTATAGGCCTAGTGTTTTCACAGGCAAACACCAGGCCTCTGGGCCTAGCACACTAATCCAGACAAAGGATAACAGAGGCCTAATTAATTCTCATGTCTCGGAATCTGATAACAGCGCTGTACACAGCTGAGTCCGTAAGGACTTAATGAGTTTAATCGACTGCACTTGATGATTTTATTTGAAACCCTGTGCCGCAAATTAAACTATTAAAAATGCACTTGAACTTGATTGGCAGCTGTAATCCTGACAAAGTCTATTTAATCCCTGAGTCAGAAAGTAGGGCTGCCACACAACTTCTCTTCTGTTCCAAAGTGAGGCAGGGCACAGAGGGAAGGCAGAAAGCTGAGGTTTCAGGAGAGGCCTTTGGCTGATGGTGAGAAGGAGCTGGGTTTGAGAACGAGCAGGGCTTTGGAGGACACCTAAATAGGGGACTAGGAATCAGAAATGTGTAAACAATGAGCTGCATTCGTTAGGGTGATTTGAGGGCATGCAGTGTTTGTAACTAAGGGACGACATTGAACCAAAGAAAATATAGGCTCAACATTGAGGGAACAATTTGCCAATGAGATGGTCCCATGGCAAGGTCCCAGGGAAATAGGGCTGCAGTCTTTAGGAGGTTATGGAGGACAGAGAGAGCCTTATCTGGGCTTATCCAAACCCAGATGAAGAGTTAGGCTCAGGCAATGGGTGAAGATTTGAGTCTATGCTTATTTTCCATTGAAGTGTTTTTCCTGTCCCTGTTCTCCCAGGTGTGTAGAGCGGCTCTTTGGGAAATTCAGCTGCTAGATTAGCTAAACTAAGTAACATCTACCTCAGGGGTGGCCAACCTGAGCTTGAGAAGGAGCCAGAATTTACCAATTGGCAAAGAGCCACAGTAATACATCAGCAGCCCCCCATCAGCTCCCCTTACCCCGCTCCCAGCACCTCCTGCCCACTGGCAGCCCCACCAATCAGCACCTTCCACTCCCTCCCTGCACTTCCCGATCAGCTGTTTTGTGGCATGCAGAAGGCTCTGGGGGGAAGGGGAAAGTGCGAGGGCACTTCAGGCTCAGGGGGAAGGGGCGGGAAGGGGTGGAGCGGGGTCAGAGCCTGTGGCAGAGCCAGGGGTTGAGCAGTGAGCACCCCCCAGCACAGTGGAAAGTTGATGCCTGTAGTTCCAGCCCCAGAGTCGGTGCCTGGACAAAGAGCCGCGTATTAACTTCTGAAGAGCCGCACGTGGCTCCGGAGCCAAAGGTTGGCCACCCCGATCTAGCTCCTGTGGGCAGCTGAACTCACAGAGCTTTCCAACCACTCAGTGCAATTCCAAGGAAGGGGAATTAGTGGCAAAAATGTGAGGTGTGTAAATGGATTCTACCAACAATCCTGGTGAAAGACAGGAGAAAGTTCATACATACATGCATGTAGACACGCATGCCTGAACAGTTTTGCAGACATGCATAGTCAAACTTCCTTTGTCAGAGCCATCCATACTCATAGATACACACTGAAAAGTGTGCACTTGCTCACACACATACTCTTCTGCATACACAGATAAATACACCCTCATACACATGCACATTAAAGCACTCACACTCTCACAGTCATGCACCCTCTCATATAAACACACACAAATACATGCATGTATACATTGATTCTGCTCAGAATGCAGCATTGGCTAGTGTGTAAAATAGCACAGAGCTTCTTATGGAAAGTCTCATACCCCTCCTCTGATATGAAGTCACTTGCGTGAGATTTTTAAAAATCATAAACCTATTTTCAAATAAACAATCATGCTTATTGGCGTATCCTTTAAGAAACGACAGGTCTCTTATCCCTCTTAACGTGCATACAGAAGCCACCATTAACACTATTAAATGTTGGGAGACTGTCTAGAAGTGGGAATAGACCCCAGTTATGTCTTCACTCCAAAAAAAAAAAAAAGGCATTATTTTTACCTATATCCCTGCTTGTGGTTGATCTCATGTAGCTACCTCACAGTAAAAAGTGCAGTGCCTTTTCCCCCTAAACGTTTACAGTGGGATCGCTAACACACACCATTTTGACGGTGAGGACAAAGCATCCCTCCGCTGATTAGCAGAAGTGGGAGCATAGCCACCATAGTGAAACAGATCAATGGCTCATCTAACTGGGTGTCCTGCTTCAAACACTAACCAGTGCTGGATACATCCGTGAAAGGAGAATCCTTCCTCCATAGTACTCCTAATGGTGCAATAATGGATCTGACCAAAAAAATTCAGGTGCTGAAAGAAGTGGTGTTGATTATTCAGTCAGTGGGATTCTTCCCTCTGCATCAGGGCAGAACAGAATGAGGGGAGCTTTCAGATGAGAAGGAATTCAAGGGCTCTTCCCACTTGTCATTCAAAACTCTGGCACTTTTTTCCAAGAGTACAGTTGTTATTTACAAATTCCAGCTTGGCTGATTATTTTATGTTTCCCTAAGTTTTCCCTACAGTTTCAAATGGATGTGGCTTTCTTCAGTGCGTCATGTCCTAAAATGTTATATAATGTTGCAGTTCAATGTTAAACAGTCATGTACTTCCTTGGCAGTGGTTGCAATTTTATTTTTGACTGGAAAAAAAAAATAGCATGAGAAACGGTCCCTGAATATGTTGTCAGAAAAGTGCTTGACAGTCTGGGTGGAGGAAAGCTGCTAGACAAAGGCAAGATATTGCTTGTAGATTGCAGAAGTCAAATCTATTAAATATACGTGGTGCTGCTTGGATTAAACTGCACAGTGTCTCTGAAACCCTCCCTTAACCTGGACACATTGGGGCATTTGGTTATCAAAAAATTCCCTGAATAGTGGCCACATAAGTGGTTGTCCTTAAACCATGTGGTTGGTAATACTCTAGTATGGAAGGCAGAAGTGGCCATTAATTAGATGTTCATATGGCCCATATAACATTGCAATAGAATTATTCCATGTTATTGGTGCCCTGTCAAATCAGATGAACCCACCTGAGCTTCTAGCTTTTGTCATACATACAGCAGACTGGGAGATGATGTCTGAGAGCAGTAGGACTGGCATAATCCCACCTCCTAGCACTGGAGAGCTGCAGAGATCAGAGGCAGGGAGGCATGGTGGAGCAGCAGGTCAGCATGGGAACATGGTGTGTGGCCAGCTCTATGCACATGGCCAAATATTTACTCTTGGTTTCAATACTGACCTCTTTTCTCCCTCAAGCTAAATAATTGAGCATGGAGGCCTTGAAAAGCTAATTTCCCATTTGTTCAATGTTTCAGGACTCTCAGCTCATGAAAACCTGACCTGCTGGTTGCTTATTCAAATCCAAGTGCCTTTTTCCCCCCTTGAAACTCCATAAAATAAAATTAATAAAATAAAATGTTCTCTGTATCCAGCTCTTAGGTGCATTGTTAATTTCACCAGGATCAACACCCCCGGGAAGCCTTCAGCTCAGGCTGTCTCAGCCCATTCAGGCCTGTCATCCACTAGTCAATCCATGAGGCTGGTTCTGAATGTAGGGAAGGAGGAAACGGGGAGGGAAGAGCCCTGTCATTTGCCATACAATTTGTGAAACAGTCACCTCCTTTTCCATGTATGACAGGAACTGCTATTCTGTCCAAAAAAAAAAAAAAGAAAGAAAAGGGGGTGGGCAGGGAGGCTTCATCATTGTGGAGAGGTTTTCTCTCATTTGGTTTGAAAGCACCAGACAATCTTTTCCAGCAGAGCTGTGCAATAGCCTTGGAAAGTTAATACAAACAGGAGAGCAGAGGGAGCTTGCACTGGATGTATGATTAGGACCAGGACACGGGGTACTTGCCTGGTTTATCCACACATTTTTTTTGGCAGGCCAGGGAAGAGATTTGGTTTTGAGAATTTGCAAGTGTTTGGAATGTTGGGGCTGCCCCTTAGCAGTGCTGCTGCTGCTCTAAGCATGTTGCTTATTAGGAAAGGAGACATGGAGTGAATGGCCAAATACCCACTAGCTTCAGTAGGGGCAGGAGTAGGCTCCTGGTCCAAGAATTTCCCATTAGCAAATTTAAATCGAGGGGCAAAGATTACTATGAAATTTGTACAAGCACAGAACTCATGAGAATTACATGAGGAGTTGTGGCTGTAGAAGACCTTTCAGGGGAGTAATTGTCTCCTCCTTGTCCCAGTTCACCCAGTAACCTGAAAGCAAACTCACTTGTCTAATGGAGGCAGTTTCAGAATTTTATTGTTTGATGTCACTGAGCTCTTCAGCTGCAGACAGGAAAAGCAGTTGGAATAAGACAACAACCCAACCATATGGAGCCCCCACAAGGGGTATTGAATGCAGGAGGCCACTTGGCGTCTACATTAAGGTCCCCCCATCTCTGTTCATGAACTTTGCAGATGTTCCCTCCATTCTGGAATTTGAGGTCAGTAAGTCAGCGCAGGGGAAACATATTTCAATACAAAATTTGATCAAATACCCAGTTTTGTAGTCTTGATGTTACAAATACAAGAAGCAGTCTGACCTGGTTGGGGGGCGAGGGGATGGGAAGGGGTGTCACAATTGTCCACTGCACAGATCAACTGCACAAGAGCTAGCCTCTTGTTTTTTGCATCCCTCCACTGGCTCTCTCTTCTGTATCTTCTCAAACATAAGCTACTTCTCTTCACTTTCAAAGAGCTTCACAACCTATCCCCACTCTACCTATCATCTCCTTTGGAACTGAAAAGTTGATTCCCACCTCTGGCCAGCCCGGGATACTAGCCTCCAGTCCATCACCCACAAGTTAAATCTTGAAACGAGCCCCTTTGTGCTTTCTCCCAGGCTGCCCCTCATGCTGGAGAGGAGCTCTCCGTAAATATCTGCAAAGCCAACTCATTATCCTCCTTCAAAACCCTCCTCAGGACTTTCCTGTGCCATGACACCTACAAGAAACTTGACACTGTATTGTCTCATAGTTTCCTTGTACTCCTCCATCTGTATGTAGTCATCTGTTGTCTCTTGTCTCATACTTAGATTGTAAGTTCTTTGGGGGCAGGAGCTGTCTTTTTGTTCTGTGTTTGTACAGCACCCAGCACAATGGGGTTCTCGTCCATGACTCAGGCTCCTAGGCACTATGGGAATACTACTACTACTAATAATAATTAATAATAATGATAATAACTGCAGTGAAATCCTTACCTAGAAATAATCTTTACAGCAAGCAGCATGTTAAGTGTAATGAGGTTGACTGTGTCCACTTAAAGACCTGACAGCAGCTAATCACAGTTATAATAAGGTGTGACAGATTGGAGGTATGTCTGTGTCAGTTGTGAATGCCTTCAGCCATTTTGATTGTAACCTTCACAGTAACCTTCATTTTGCCATGTAGCCTCTATCTTGAGTTAAGACATCCGGGTGGTGTTGAAAGCCAGTCAAATCCTGACAGGATCAGTCTATTCTGGACAGTGTGTGATCATGCTAGGGAGTGGGACATTCAAGGAGGGCTAAGAATGAGAGGGCAATCAGGGGCTATAAGTGTTAATGACTCTTCCCTACTAGGATGGTGGGTTTTCTATTGTCTTTGACCAAGTCTCAGTGACCAACTCTTGGGGCAATGGACTCTCTATGAAGAAGCTGACAGAGATAGTTGGGGAGGGGTGCACTGGAGTTAGGAACCTCCCCGCCAAGCCAAAGTACCTGGGCAGAAATAGGCCAGAGACAGTTTTTAAAAGAAAGCTGCTTTTCTAAGCAAGGGGAAATTTCATCACGATGTATAACTAGACCAGGCTGGCAAGTGAGACTCTGCTTTACCTACAGACACTGAATAGAACCAAGACTCGCAGACAGGTGAGAGGAGACCAAAGGGGTTGCATTCAGGGCTGCTTGCTGTTTTCCATAGATCTGTAAGTCACCTGTGCTTTTTTTTAATGAGTTAAGTGTTTGTGGTTAAGAAACTCTCTTGCTTTGCCACCATGTTTTCCCTGAAGGGTCCCAGAGCTTCAGCAGCCAGGTGGATTCTGGGAGAATGTGTCTAAGCAACTGTGTCTCTGGTTCTGGGGTCTAGACAGCTAGACTGCAGGGTCCCCCTGTCCAAGAAGGGTGTTGGGCATGGGGTCTTCCCCTGGGAGCGTGCTTCAGAGACACAGAGCTAGAAAACAGCTAGGAACAATGACCGGCCACTACCTAGACTCAGGGCGCTTGGAAGCAGGGCTTGGGTCCATTTACAACAGATTGGTGTCCACTTAGGGGGTCAGGTTGTGACATAAAGCTGATCTCCGATACCCAGTTTTGGTAGGAGAACATCTTCCCTTATCTTCTCAGTGCAGACCTTGCTGTGCTCTGAAGGACTTTCAGAAAGCTCCCCAGTTGTTCAGATGCTATCCTCACCTCCTGCAATGGTTACTGCTCTTGTCTCACCACTTCAGAGTCTCTTGTTAACTCCCTCTGCAGCCCTGTTTTAAAGGCCTCCTAAGGCCAGATTGCTTAAATCTCTCTCAAGCAAATAGTCTCTGCATCTGTTAGCACTGAGGTCGCTCACCCCAGGAACAGTGTATCAGGGTGATGGGAGTGTGATCACACCCCCTGGTAATCACATTTTCACCTGCTCAGGTGTAGCACAGCTATAATTTGCTGGTAATTACATGCCAGGAACTGGTGTGAGGCTCCCAGTTTCAAAGCCAGCTGTTTAGCTCTGTAACCCTGTTGTGTGATCTCTCATTTGGAGTTTGCCTCCATATCTTTCTGCAGCTTCTATGAGCACAGTCTAGCTGGAGTCCCCTTCCTCAGCTGGCTTCTCCCCTTTCAAAGGACCAAACCCCACAGTCCTTACTTGATCCGTAAGTAAAAGTCAATGGGAGTCTTAATGAACAGCTACAAGATTTGATCCAAAAGGAGTTAACAAAGGTTTGAGGACAAACATGCAAGAGTGTTGATGTGTATCCCAACAATCCAGACCTCCTGAGCTGGAGGCCTGATCAGAACAGTTCTCTAATGAGATTCCCACTACTTGAGTACTGGACTGGAAATATTACAAGGATAGTATCTCTCATGGCAATTCAGGCCCTGGCCAGAACCAAAAAAATGGAGAGGCAGTAACAGAAATGAAGAGCAATTTAGGTTTTGTGGGTTATATTTAGGAAGGACACTAGAAGGTGTTTGAACCTGTAAATCGATTTGATTTGGGGGGAAGGTTCAGCTCAGCTCTTATTGGCCTATCCTAGTTAAAACACAAACGTGAGAACAGCTCAGGCTAGGGAACTGGATAGCTCAGGGCAGTGAGAACAGGAGAGGAAAGTCTCCATTTCTAGGTCATCAATTCAAATCTGTCCCAGGTTTGGCGTTGCGGCACCTCTGCCTATACTGAAAGTTTGGTGTGTGAAAGACGAGGGTGGTTCATGATCCCCTGACAGACCCATTGTCAGTTGCATACCGGTAACTAGCCCCACCCAAGTTCCTGAAAGGATGCCAGTTGTGCTTTCGTACCTTTATGTAGTAGAGGGACGGGTGTGGGCGAGAAAGCACATCCCCAGTCACCTGAATTGGTGTCTGGTTACAAAATCCCCTAACATTTCAGAGTGTTTGACTCAAGGGTTTTGGTTTGGCCCCTCAGGGTATGTCTACACTGCAAGTAGACACCTGAGCCTGGCCTGTGCCACCTGATTCAGGTTTGTGGGGCTTGGGCTAAGGGTCTGTTTAATTCCAGTGTGGACAGCTGGGCTTGGGCTGCAGCCTGAGCTCTGGGACCCTCCCACCTTCCAGGGTCCTGGAGCCGAGGCTTCAGCCTGAGCCAGAATGTCTACACCACAGTTAAAACAGCCCCTTAGCCTGAGTCCGAGTCAGCCAGCCATGGGTTTTTAATTGCAGCATAGACATACCCTCAGAGACAGGAGCGGCTGGAAAATTCACATCCTGATCCATGCTCAGATTCCCAACCTCCTTAAAGTCTCAGGATGTTTCATTCCGGGATTTTTGTTCAGACTCATCCCTGATAACCTACCCAGTATACTCTGCTTCCGTGCTTTAACACTTTAATTCATGCTCAACGTGCTTCAACACCCTTATAATCTAAGCAGTTCCCATCAAATAGGCACTCACTCCCATAACACCCTACCACCTCCTGGAGTGCACTGAATGCAGCCTCACAGCTTTTGTACCGGGATGGGATGATTGACACTGCTTTGTGTGTCTTGATAATAGAGAAATAAACCGTTTATAGAGAACAAATTCACATCAGTGTCCCCGCAGTGAGCCAATCCTGAAAACTGTCTTTTTCCAAGCTTATGTATATAAAAACCAGCCAGAGGCCGCTGCGGTGCCCTCAGAACAAATAGCACAATGCGTTCAAGGACGCAGGCTCTCCTAACACGTGCACCAGTGCAGATCTGTGTGGTGCTGGTGCAGTGCATGGAGCTGCTGAACTGGGACTGGTAGCGGGCAATGGATGAACAGTACCCCGAAGCCCAACCGTTGGGTGCTGCCAACCAGGATTCTAACCAAGAGGTTAAAAAGGCATCCTTGAGCCTACTCAAAAAAATATACAAAGGTTCCCTAGGTCAGGGCTCAAGATGGAAGCTCAGAGGCTTTGTCAATCCAAGTTTGGGTGAAAAAGGATATTTGTACAACTACTATTCCTTACCCCACGTCTGGTTCTTCCCTCCACCCCCACCACACAGCGCCTTCTTCTGATAGTGTGCAGGGGGAAATCAATGAATCCCTTCAGCTGTGCTGACCCGGCTACCCAGCACTTAGTCCTTGCAGGTTCTTTGGAGAGTGAGGACAAACCCCCAGTGTGGCCAAGTGTGGACAGGACCTATCCACTCAGCACGAGTACGATGTGCTGTTCTTCCCTTGTCCAGCAGAGCGATAGTTAAAGTGGCTGAGCAGCTGAAGTGGTAGCACTCCTAAGAGGAGGGGATGCTGTGAAGGGCTGTAGAATGTGGGATTTTCCTCCTCTTTTCTTTTAGAAAAACCTGTAAATGAAATTGTAGAAAAGCAGGAAAGAATTAGCTTTTCGCTGTTGGCTTTACACACTGGGCTTCCTTTGCTTCATTTTGAAATGGGCTTCTTTTCGTATAGGTGAGTCAGGACCCCTCAGCCTTATTCCCAGCTTTGCCACCAATTGGTGCCATGCAAACAATTAGGAATAATCAGATCCCTGCTTCAGGCGCATCTTGATGACCCATGAATTCTCTCCCAGCCCCAACCTTCATAGCACTGCATTACTGTTAAGTCGAGGCGGTCTCTGCCTGGTGCTGTGATTCGGCTGGGACTAAGCAGAGATGTGGTGGGTCAGAGGAAGTCTAGCCTAGTGGTTAGGGCAGTAGCCTGGGGCTCAGAAGGTCTTGGTTCAAGTGCGTGCTCTGCTGACTTCCTTGTGGCCTTGGGCAAGTCACGCAGGCTTGGTCTACACTTCAAGTTGTATTGGCATAGCTGTGTCGGTTCACACCCCTGCCTGACATAACCCGCGCTGTAAGTGCTGCTGTGTTGATGGAAGAATGCCTCTGTCAACATAGCTGGCATTGTTTGGGGAGCAGGCTTTCCTACACCGACAGGAAAACGCCTTCGGTCAGGCAGGCTGAGTCTATGCTATAGGATTATGCAGGCATAGTCTCCATAGTGTAGACATACCCCTCCATAGTGTAGACATACCCCTGTCTCTCTGTACATCAGTTCCCCATCTGTACAACGGGGACAATAGCCTGGCCCTAATTCACTGAGGTATTGTGAGGATAACTGTGTTAAAGACTGAGACACTCAGATATTATGGTAATACGGGCCATGTAGATACCGAAGGTAGATAGCTATTGGGTAAGAGGGTTGCCGGGAGCATGTGTGTGTCATAGGAAGTGGTGCTGTGTCCTACGATGGCATTGGGGGCGGTTGTGACTACTCATATTGTTAAAAATCGCCTGACACTTTAGAAAAGAGTCAGACTACAGTTTCAACTGCGATAGTGCTGTTCACTTCCCACCCTAAGTCGTTGTGTAGTGTTATTGTGGGCCAACTGACAGTTGGTCCACTTCACCGCAGAGGTAGCTGCATTCAGTGGTTGCGCTGGTTCTACAGGGTATGTACAGCATAACAGTTTATGTTTGCAAAGAGCTCTGGAATGAACGGGGCTGAGCTATTATCACTAGAGATGGGGCTAAGGTGCAGAGCTCAGGAGTGTCCTGGTTTTTGATCCACAGTTGTTTGTTCGGGTTTATCTCTAATTCTTAATCCTAATTATTAAGGGAATTATTATTTTATTGCATTAGTTTTCTTGTTTGCTTTTGCCTGAAGCATCAAGTGCAACTGCTGCTTCTGGAGGTGGGATATTGGATCACAACTCTTCCTGTCAGGGGGCAGTGTGATGGTTCTTATTCTAGCAGCCCAAGAACAGGAAAGCCAGGTATCTCTGGTAGGCTAACAGAGTCAGAGCCCAATAATAGAGGCAGCCAAGTTCATTTCTATTTCTTTGGTCTAAGCACTGAGAGTTGAGTATTTTCAAGCTACCTGGAGGAGCCCATGCCTGCATTAAACGGGACCATATGAGCACATAGCGCATCTGCTGTTCTCTCCAGTTTTGATGTGTCCCTTGTCCTATATATTTTAATCAGGGAGTCCTGCGTTCAAGGGCCTTCTCTGTTATCCCCTAAATCCTCCTTTAACTGCAGAGGCAGAGGGAGCCGATTTGTGCTGGAACGCACACAGAAGGCTGGGGGAAGGCGCTGGATTAGTGAAGGAGATTTGTTCATACAAACCTTTATGAAAAACGGAATTGAGGCTTCACAGGCCGTGTGAGAACAATGGGCAGATTAGCCATAGACTTTCCTTGGCAGGGCTTGAAGCTTATATTCGGAAGAGAGCAACGGGCTCTTGGTAAATAGAAATGATGTGTGTTTGATATTAAAGAGGGACGCTGTCACTGGGGGAAGCTTTATATCCTCCTGCCTCTTACCTGGATTAGCCAGGAATTCCCTTGCCACTTCTGCTGCTAATCACAGATGTGGGCATTGGGTGAGGGTTGTTTTTCCACATGGGTAATTTCTCCCTTCATGGTTTGCCTCCTTTCTCTCATTTGATGCTTCACAGAGGTCATGGCGCCATTAAAATCATCTCCATGGCAACAGCTGTGGAGGATAATGATCTAATGGTTAGAACAGGGGTAAGGAGTCAGGACACCTGGGTTCTATTTAAGATTCTGCCTCTGACTCCTTGCGATCTTGGGCAAGTTGCTTAACTTTTCTGGGCCTGAGCCGCCCTCTCTGCAAAGCACGTAGAGAGCTGAGGCTGAAAGGCATGGTAGGCCTGACCCAGGGCCTGCTGTAGTCAGTGGAAAGGCTCCCGTTGACTTCCATGGACTTTGAATCAGGACGTAGATGTGTAAACTATGATTGATGAGGGGCATTGACAGAGAAGAGTTTGGACTGTGCTGCATTCACACAACAGAGTGGGAGCCCAGGACTGGAGGGGTCTGCACAGGTCAGGTGGGTGGTACATTGGCAGAGTTATAGAGTGTGTGTGCAGGGGAACCCAGGACAGGAATAATAGAGGGGGTGCAGGTGAGGAGTGAGGTGCCACCAGAGATGTGCATTAATCATGCATCAGTGCATTCATCCCCTGCTCCCTTTTTACTATTTGGTATCTGCTGGCTTCATACCTGAGTAGTGACTGTCCCTGCAAAAGGGGGCAGCATAGTTAAGCTGCAGAGCCGCACATGAAAATCCAGGGTATAGTGGGCAGGGCCAGTGCTCAGCTTGCTGTACACCAGGGTACCTCAGAGACTGGCAGCTCAGAACCAGGAGGCTGAGCGTCCTGCCACTGGGTATGATTGCTTAGTTTAACGATTGGTGCCTGCTTCCCCTTTTCCCTGGCATCATGCTCCTTTGCCTGTCATCTCCCGACCGCTTCTTCCCTAATTCGAACAGATCCAGCGGGCCTAGCCTCAGTGGAGCATTCAGAGCTTTTGCCGTCTGCAAGGCGACATTATGCAGGAAGGATCTGATAATTGTATGCATGTTTACACACATCTGCATTCCAAATAGTCTCCAATATGTACATTTGTCACAACCAGCATGCTTGTATTTTTCAGATATTTCACTAACTCTGCCTTTCTCTTAACCCCTTCTGTGCAGGACAGAGAAGGGCCATTCCCCTAGAAGCAAGGCATGCTCCGTGGACTCAGAAAGCCTGCCTGTCTGTGTGGTTCCGGGGATGCCCGGTTTGAAAGGTCACACGTGAAAACAAGTTTGAGGAGAAGGGGATTGTTGCAGGTGCAATATGAACAGGAAGCCCCGCTGCTGGATTGAGCCGGTGAGCCTCTTGCTGCTCATCCATTAGCGTTTCTCAGCTTCTGGAGCAACCAAGGTGCCTTGGCAAGGGGAACCATGTACCTATCCAAGGCAGCTGCACTGATAATGGCATGTACCCCCCTGCCCCACTTTGTCCGTGGACACATGAGGCAGATGACAGCTGCTGACAAAGCAAACGAGCTTGAGATGCAATAAGGAAGAGCGATGCCATCATATAAGTCCTATGTAGTGCCCTACTACATCTCATTAATGATGCCCAGGCTAGTTTGGAGGGAGAGGCATAAAGCTCGACAGGACAGCTCTGAGCTCTGAGCAAGCTGAAACGCAGTGAGGCATGGTGAACAGTTTCAGCCAATTTATTCCTAGTGAGCAGGGTTTGCCCTCTGCCTGTCCCATCTTTCTTTGCTCTATTGATTGGAGGCTGTGTGTTTGCTGAAAGAAGGCAGAGCCCAGGGAAAGTTTGTGAAGGGCTTGGAGTCTGGTGCCCATGCTTTATGTTGGTTCTTTAGTTACAATATTTAGACATTGTTAAACTAAACTTGATTTGGAGCTTGGGTCACTGAATCTAGATTCCTACCCCTGGAAAATAGACTGTAGGGACCAGTTTGGCTCTGGTGGATGTGGCATGGAGAAGATGTTGATCTAATTAGAGATGAGGCTCAACCAGATCCTCCGATCAGAGCACCTGCAAAATTTGGGGTGTTCAAAATCCAAGCAGGATCTGGATGCAAATTGTGCAGCGGGAGTCCATCTAAAAGATCTTATCCATCTAATTTCTATGATTATAACAGTCTAGAATGAAGGAAACATCCATTTATTCTGAGCCCATTCCGCACCACTTGACTGTGCTTCACCGTGTGCCAGCAGCAGCCACTGAGAGGAAATGAAGCAGTGGATGTTTGGATTGTGGTTTTAGAATTGGGCCCATATGGAGATGTTCTCCTCTGGAGTAGGGCTGTACATGTCCAGTTACTAAACAGGCTTTGTGAATCCTTTTGTATCCAGCTCTGTTTCAAGGTCCTATAGATTGAGGGAGCCCATGGTCAGGTCTCACTGTGAAGCCATAGGGAAGCTTTGGGTTAGAGGGATGTGTTTCTGTTCACAGGGGCTTGCTAGAACCAGAAGTGGGGCTAAGCCTCAGCTGTGATGGAGCAATGGAACTCTGATCTCAGGGAAACAAACCTCCGCTTGTAAAATTGGGGCATAGTTATTAGGTGAGACATTCCCACTCTCACTAAAGGAGGATATGGGGCCGCTGACAATAATACACAGAGACTAGGCTTTTGCTGTGATCTGAGGGAAATACACTTCCTCTTGTAAAATGGGAATATAATTAAGTGAGCCAAACAATAAAATAATAACGAGGCAGTTCCCAATAAATGGTGGCATTAGAGGGGTAATAAAATCCAACTAGACTCCTGCCTGCCAACACACGTGGGAGAAATAGATTTTCCTGATTGTTTTATTTCCCCTCAGCTAGATCAGAACTGAGCTAAAATGCAGCCTCTGTCTCTTGGAGAAACCTCTTCTGTGCTGCATGGAGCTGCCCTTCTGGACCCCAGGGGATAGGTTTAAGCAGTCAGAAGGACAGGAGAAATACCAGCAACAATCCCAGAAATACTAGCTCAACAAACCCAGCCCCAGGAGCAGCAGCCTTGCACTTATTGGAGGGTTGGGACCCTATCCCTATTGCTGAATTAACTTACACTGAAATATCCCAGGAGGTGATAAGACGAGGAACAGCTGCAAAAATAACGGTCTTCAGGCTCATTCTGGCTCCCACTGAAGTCAACACCGAAACTCGTTGCCTTCGGTTGGAGCTGGGTTGGGCCCATAGGTTGCAGCTAAGTTTGATTGCCTACAAAAGAAGACAAACATTTGGGGATGCTCCCACTGGAGTAAATGGGAGTTTGCTAGCAGGTTCGCCACAAGCTTTCATTGTCACCTGAAAGAGGGAAATGTTCTCTGGAGGGAGCCAGTGCTGGCTCCTGTGTGCAGGGTGGACTTGGTCCAGGGTTCTGCTCGGAAGAAGCTATTGCAGCTTCAGCTGTGCTTTCTGCGTAAGGATGTGAATGGGGATGTAGTGAGAGCTGAGAGTCAGCGCTGAGGAGAGAAAACGACCCATAAGAGTCAAAATGGGCCAACGGAGGTGCTCCTTTAAGAGCCCTTTCCCAGCCCATAGCTGCCTGGGAATGAGCAGTGGCATTTTTCAAACGCTCTTCTTAGCATCAGCTTCCTTCTAGTCACACGTATCATTTCCTCGTCAGCATCGTGGGGTGCGCTGGAGCTCTCCCTTCTTCTGTCTGACCAGTAATTAATTAAGAGGGGATCACGGCTGATAATGCCCTGTAATCCCTTCTCTCGGATCATTTTGTTCCGTAATCCCTTTAACGCTAGCAATTCAGGCAAGGGGTGGGGGGTGGGAGAGTGGAAAGCAAGGGGAGCCACAGTAGTTCAGCTATGCCGGTGATGGCAAGTTTATGCCATGCCACGCGGTGCTAATGCCCCCCCACAATGGCATTCTGGAAGGGGGGCCAATGGAGGGCAAGTAACAGAGCAGCGTGAGGGGAAGGATATAATCTGGAGGGAAGGATAGAACCGGGGAAGGAACTGGGAAATCTAGCGGAACTGGGGAAGGAGAGCGGCCTAAAACTGGGGTAACGGGGCCCTTGTGTCAAGCTGTTTGGAGCAGCTCACGACTGAGTGCCAGCCTCAGGGCAGACTGTCAGGTAGTAACAAGTGTGAACTCCTCAAGCGCTGTGACAGCCTTAATATGGAGTCACAGACAGTCCCCTGGGGCACTCCAGTCTATCTTGCCACCCAGGCAAGCCCCTGCCTTGGTGACAGAAGGTCCCTTACACCAAAAATCACAACAAAATTCAGGTGACTCCCAGTCCCAAAGGACCAGTCACTTACCCTCGGTCAAGTGCACACTAGGTCAGTGGTTCTCAAAGCCAGTCCGCTGCTTGTTCAGAGAAAGCCCCTGGCGGGCAGGGCCGGTTTGTTTACCTGCCGCGTCCGCAGGTTTGGCTGATCGCGGCTCCCATTGGCTGCGGTTCACTGCTCCAGGCCAATGGGGGCTGCGGGAAGGGCAGCCAGCACATCCCTCGGCCTGCGCCACTTCCCGGAGCCCCCACTGGCCTAGAGCGGCGAACCGCGGCCAGTGGGAGCTGCAGTCGGCCGAACCTGCGGACGCGGCAGGTAAACAAACCTGCCCAGCTGGCCAGGGGCTTTCCCTGAACAACCAGCAGACCGGCTTTGACAACCACTGCCCTAGGTCTCCCACCAAAGACAATGCTTGTAGCCAATCCTATAGTAAACTAACTAAAGGTTTATTAACTAGGAAAAAGAAATGAGAGTTATTTACACGGTTAAAGCAGCTAAACACACATACAAATTAAATACAGTCTTAAATTCCAAAAGGGAATAGTGGCTGCTATAATATGCAAGCTCTGTATGTCCTTTAGGGCTAACCCACGCCAATCAGCCTGGGGATCCCTTGCTTATGCTTAGAAATATTGCCATCTCTGAACTCAAAGCAGCATAGCGATAACATTTTTCTTCTGGTCAGGTATTTTTATACCCTTCCCCCAGAGTTCAAGCTATGATGGGATGAGGACTTGTGCACGTACCCTCTTTGTGAGTGTGGAGGAAGTAATCAACAATGTCTGTTGTTCACTGATGTTCCATAATGGCTTATCTGGTGGCTATTGGCCTTCTTTTGTTGGGAAGAAGATGACCCCTCTTGTGGTAAACTAGCACTTCATACATGGTAATGCTTCTCTCCTGACGCTGGGGTTTTACAGTTTTAGCAAACACTTTTAGAGTTACAGTGCGAACACTTCAGTGTTACGTTATACAGATGTTATAAATAAGATTAGTACATGCAGCATCCTACAAGCATTTTATAAAGTCTAAACACTAAACTCCAACATCTATTTTAGCACACAGGTGAGGTGGACTGGTTTCCAGCTATGCACTCGTCAGTGTTCAGTGAGGCTTAGGGCCTTGGCATAAGCTGGCACCTGGTCTGCCAGCATCACACCCTGTTGTCAGCCCACAGCTCACCAAATGTC
Organism: Lepidochelys olivacea; assembly: GCF_965140295.1. Lineage (NCBI taxonomy): Eukaryota > Metazoa > Chordata > Testudines > Cheloniidae > Lepidochelys > Lepidochelys olivacea. Next base: position 22,328,258 of record NC_140417.1, on the reverse strand, counting down.
CTCATCTTTTGGCCCAGCTTTCATATTACTGGCTTGGCCCCTCAGCCCCTGCTCTAACAGTGCCCTAGAGTCAAGAAGACACTTCATAACCAGCTCCCTCCAGGAACTCCTGGCTAGCAGTGCCCAGACTAGCCACTTCAGCCAGCCTTCCCTAAGGCAATAGCATTTGGGCCTGAAGAAGCTGGGCCACAGTTCTCCGTTGCTGTGGGATTTAGAGACAGTGGTGGTTGCTTGATGAAATCCGAGGCCGCGGTGCAGCGTTTTAGCAGCATCCAGTCAACCCACTGGATGAAGAATGGCATCAGGCTGGGGTTTGTTTCCCAGCTTTTGCAGCAGGAGGGCTAGTGGGTGGCTGGGAGGGATGGTGGGAACCTATGCCAAGAGGAAGGTGTAGGGGCTCAGAGATCCAGCGACTGGAAGGAGGTGGGGGAGCTGAGAGCTGGTGATGGGCATGGGTAGGTGTGAGGTGGGAGCTCAGAGATGCTGGTTTGGTGCGAGGAGGCATGCCTCCAGCCACCCAGGGTCAATTTAATAGACTAATGCTGGATTCCTGTAAACCAACCCACCCTTCAGGAGGACACTGAAGGGGCCAGAGTGGTATAAAGCAAAACATCTGGGCATTCAGAAAGTCCATGTCTGCCAGAGCTTCCTTTACAACCAACACCTTCCTGTTTCACAACTCAACACCCCCGCCCCCATCTCTTCCTGACTCAGCCCCCAAACCCTTTAAACACCTTCTTCCCTGACAGCTGAGAGACAGATGTGAACCTGCTGATTACGGGCACTAAGTGGGTCTGAAGGGCTGTTTGTTTGATCAGAGCTGTGATTATTACCCCTGACAGTCACAGACAAGGAACTCTTCAACCTGTGTTTTACTGAGTTAAGCTACCTTTGATGCTAACTTTTCTTCATCCCACTTAAACAGCAGATAATTTCCTTTCATGGGGCAGGAAGGCTGAATAATTCAGCACCAGTCAGCAGCATCCATGCTGTATTTACCGGGCAGGTGACATGGTAGTATCTCCTCCGGAGGAAGGATTGGGAGCTACAGCATCTTTGTGGGCTGGGAGAAGGTGTCAGGTGTAGTGACACCTCCCTGTGTGACAGACACCTGGATTCATGTGGTGCTTTATAGTCTGATCTGGGGAGCCTTTGCCATCAAAATCCCTAAATCTCCTTTCTCTGTGTATTTGATAACTCAGATGTCTGCGAAGTAAATGCTAGCTGATTATCAGAAAACATATTTACCGAACATGGACAACTTTGTAATGCTCAAACTCTGCAGATAAACATTGACTACTATGCTTCTGTAGCCTCAGAGATTGGGTTTATAGTCTGCTACGTATGAAAAAAATAGTTTAAGCCCTTCTGGCTCATAGCTGCCAATCCAAACTGGGTAACTAGTGAAAAAGAACTGTTGCCGTCCAATGGCTGCTAGCCAGCCCCAGTGAAAGAGGGTGCTTTGAACCTGTTTGCCAGGGATCAAGTTTCCAAATCACAATTCACACCCTGTTAATGTGATAGGCATCTGCTGAGTGAGACAACAAGGAGGCCCTAGAAACCAGCCTCTCTATCCACTGAAATGGGGTCCCTCAGGCTTCTGGGTGTGTGGGAAGGGAAGTTTGTCCTGTAGCTGTACTTGTTCTGTTGACAGAAATTTTCAGTTTCCAGGGATATCAATATAACATATGTGTGAATATCAGAGCTGAGGCTGACACAGAATGCAGGGGTGGAGACTCTTTGAACTCTGGGATGTTTGGGACTGGATCTGAAGTTGCAGCGGGGTGAAGTTCAGAGTAAATTGTGACCTACATGTTGCAGCTGATTCCCATCCCCCTCTGCTGTTGGACCTGGACTAGTTCAGCCCTAGGGGATGTTTAGATTTAGATCTTGTTGTAGTCTTGGGCCTTTCACTAGTCAATAGTGGTAGCTGCCATATTGGATCTCACTCCAGAGATTTCTGTGACGTGAATTGTCATAAATATAAAGGGAAGAATAACCACCTTTCTGTATACAGTGCTGTAAAATTCCTCCTGGCCAGAGGCAAAACCCTTTCACCTGTAAAGGGTTAAGAAGCTAAGGTAACCTAGCTGGCCTCTGACCCAAAATAACCAATGAGAGGACAAGATACTTTCAAATCTGGAGGGGGTGTTGGGGACAAAGGGTTTGTCTGTCTGTCTGATGCTTTTGCCAGGAACAGATCAGGAATGCAGCCTCAGAACACTTAAGTTAATAAGTAATCTAGCTAGAAATGCGTTAATTTCCTTTTGTTTAATGGCTGGTAAAATAAGCTGTGCTGGATGGAATGTATATTCTTGTTTTTGTGTCTTTTTGTAACTTAAGGTTTTGCCAAGAGGGATTCCCTGTGTTTTGAATCGGATTACCCTGTAAGGTATTTACATCCTGATTTTACAGAGGTGATTCTTTTACCTTTTCTTTTTCTTTTCTTTTCTTCTGATAGCTGATCTCAGCCTACAGAAAAATCCGTTTGTTATGCCTGCTGCTCTGTCCCCCAGACAGAGAGACAGAATCTACAGCTGCAATCACCTTTTACAAAATCCTTTAAAATCCTGCTGTGCTTCTGGTTCAAAATGATCTCAAAATGATCCCACTGCTCTGCCACCATGTCAAGGTTCCTTCCCCACTCTGAACTCTAGGGTACAGATGTGGGGACCTGCATGAAAGACCCCCTAAGCTTATTCTTACCAGCTTAGGTTAAAAATTTCCCCAAGGTACAAACTTTGCCTTGTCCTTGACCCGTACGCTGCCACCACCAAGCATTTAAACAAAGAACGGGGAAAGAGCCCACTTGGAGATGTCTTCCCTCAAAATATCCACCCAAGCCCTACATCTCCTTTCCTGGGGAGGGTTTGATAAGAATCCTCACCAGTTTGTACAGGTGAACACAGACCCAAACACTTGGATCTTAGAACAATGAAAAATCAATCAGGTTCTTAAAAGAAGAATTTTAATTAAAGAAAAGGTAAAAGAATCACCTCTGTAAAATCAGGATGGTAAATACCTTACAGGGTAATCCGATTCAAAACAGAGAGAATATCTCTAGGCAAAACCTTAAGTTACAAAAAGACACAAAAACAAGAATATACATTCCACCCAGCACAGCTTATTTTACCAGCTGTTAAACAAAAGGAAATCTAACACATTTCTCGCTAGGTTACTTACTAACTTAAGAGTTCTGAGGCTGCATTCCTGATCTGTTCCCGGCAGAAGCATCAGACAGACAGACAAACCCTTTGTTCCCCAACGCCCCCTCCAGATTTGAAATTATCTTGTCCTCTCATTGGTCATTTTGGATCAGATGCCAGCTAGGTTACCTTAGCTTCTTAACCCTTTACAGGTGAAAGGGTTTTGCCTCTGGCCAGGAGGGATTTTACAGCACTGTATACAGAAAGGTGGTTACCCTTCCCTTTATATTTATGACATGAATACAAAGTGATTTTCAAGCATACAGAACAGGGAAGGTTGGGGAGCAGGAAGCACAATGCAGGTGATTGTGTAACTGCTTGGGCCATGCAAAACTCAGCATTTCCCCCTGTGCGTGAGGTGTGTGCATGTCTCCTTTATGTGCAGTCCCAATGGGGCCACTCCCACATCTTGGCTGAACTTGAGGTTTGTGTTCACCCAGAAAGTGCTCATAGAGTCTTGGGATGAGCCTGGGCTGAGTGTTGAGTTTAGTCACCTATAGAAGCCATTCAGTTTTACTGTGTTTTAGATGTTCACGATTGCACATGCAAACTATGCCTCTCATCCTAATGGTCATTTAAACAGCGAACTACAAAATTAGCCATCTGCAAAATTATTGCAATAAAGACCTCCGTGTGCAGGTGTGCAGTCATGCACACATTTTTGTATGTGGATCTTCTGCCCCCAATCCTCTCTGAAAATGTGTTTGTTCTATGGGTGGTTTTAAATAGTGCAGAGAGTTAAACATATATTTAAAAATAACTTCTTTTTTCAAACCTCACTCCCTGTGATAATAAAAGGATGAGGGGAAACCCCCTTGAGCTACTGCTAAACTATAGAAGAAGGGAATGATGTGCAGAATAAATGCTGTGCCTCGGCTTGACATGTCTGTCAGGGTCAACTTTTCCCAGCACCATAATGAGATCTTGTTAGGAAAGCAGGAGCTGTGAGTGCTGCTCTTTTCTCTTGGATCTCTGCATTTCTAGCAACTGGTGGAAGGAGGGTGGTGGGGGTTGGAGAGAAGAGAAATCTTGAAGCGTTCAATATTTTCCACCTAAGGCTTCAATGTTCAGGGAACATACTTGAGGAAGCAAAAGAAGAATTAACCCCCCCCCCTCCCCTCCCAACTTCCCGCCCCCAGAGAACAATACAGGCCCTTTTGTGCTGAACTTTGTTGAGTCCTTTGTTAGACGCTAACTCAAGGTTCAGTTTCCATGATACCTGAGGTATGAAATGTATTGGAAAAAGCTTGGTATCCCAATTATAATGGCAATAAATACATTTTTGTTTTTTGCGGCATTTAAGGGGTGGGGGAGATGGATCAGAACTTTAAATCAAGGGCTTCAAGCTCTTTTCCAATTGAGAGGAATAAGGTTCCCCTTGTTAGAGCAGAAGTGAAAGTGAGTATGGGCAGCCTGCCAGGAGCTGTTTGAGAGGCAGGTGAGACTTTCTGGAGCAAGAAATATCAATTCTACTTTAAATTGAAGTGTGTTAAATAAGGATGCTGTTTAGAACTAACGAGACACTTAGTGCACTGGAGATCAGCAGCTGACGCAGTGGGTTACGAGGCTCGCCTGGCGCTGGAGACCCAGATTCAAATTCTGCCGCAGCTTCTCCTTGCATTTGGAGCCACAAGTGGCAATGAGCTTTGGGCAGGTGTTGTCCTAGTTCATGTGGATGCACATCATTAAATGAAAAGGAGGACTTGGGGCACCTTAGAGACGAACCAATTTATTTGAGCATGAGCTTTCGTGGGCTACAGCTCACTGCATCGGATGCATGCAGTGGAAAATACAGTAGGATGATTTTATATACACAGAGAACATGAAACCTATCATTAAATGACTGTGTGGTTTGCTAGCGTTAGCATTTCTGAACCGTTGAATCCCAGGCCTGGAGTAACTAGAGTTGGGGTAGGTCAGAAGGAAGAGCTGCGTTGGTAGAACTAAGGGAGGGGGTGGGATTCAGGAATGGAATGGCAGGGGAGGTTGCAGAGTAGGAGTGAGACGTATTGGCAGAGCCCAGGACTAGAATGGCTGGGTACTGCAGGACAGGATTGAGGTGTGTTGCAGGACCTGGTCTGGGCTGGGAGAAGTTTGCACAGCACCTGCCTATATGATGCTTTGCTCTAGTCATTTGCCATCTCCAACTTTTCTGGACAAGAAATCCACTCTCTTTTTATAAGTTCACGAGTTCTTATTCATTTTTTTTTACAATGCTGGCAGTTCACGAAAATAAAAGAAGAGATACAAATTAACACATAAATGCAAAAAGAAAAGTGTCACAAAGGGACAGCTATAGCATGTTAATTAAATAGCATGAGCTTCTCACCAAGATGTTCATTAGCATGTTTTAAAAAAAATTACTATTTGTTAAATACACAATAATTACTGTAACTGGACACAGTTTGGCTGAAATTTAATCTTAATTAGATCGTTCAGTCGGTCAGTAGATGATCATTTTGTCTTTCCACAAGAGCCTCTGTCTGTCTGTCTGATGTAATTTAAGAAGTGAGTTCAGCAACGTCCAGTGGAGAGGGCACTAGTTGGGGGCATGAGACCTGGGTTCTATTCCCCATTCTCCTGCTGACTCACAGGTTGATCCTGGGCAAGTCACTCTACCTCTTTCTGCCTCCTTTTCCCCAGCTGTAGAATGGGGCTTGATCTATCTAGGTACTTATATTCTGATCCTCATCACTGTAGTATCTGGATACCTCACACGTATTATCTCCATTTTATAGATGGGGATCTATGGCATAGGGAAGAATAAATGACTGCGCAAGGTCACACAGGAAACCTGTGGCTGAGCTGGGAATTAAACCCAGGCCTCTGGTGTCCCAGTTCAGTGCATGCAGGTGCACTCACTCACTCACTCTCTCGCTCTCTGTAAATTACAGGGGAGGCTGGCAGTGATCACTATAGTTAGGTTGCCTAACACTTTCCATGCGAAAGGGTTCTTTAGTCCTTTTCTTTGAGATGCTATCACCTCCATTCCAGGCCTTAGATATGCAGCAGAGGAAACACCTCCAGGTTGTGGCAGTGGTGTTTTTTGGTTTTGTTTTTTTGTTTTTTTTTTGGTCCTGTGACTAAAATTGCCACCTCTGAGGTTCAAAAAAAGGAACATCTGGGACGACCCTGAACCAATAAAACTGGCCAGCTGGCAGGGGTATAAAGCACTTTTCCTGGGGCAGCTATCTCAACAAAAGGGACAATCCTGGCAAAACCTGGGCAGGTGGCAACCAGGACTGGCCTTATGGGTGGGCAATGTGGGTGACCACCCAGGGTGATCATGGTCGGGGGGGCGCCCTGTTCAAAAGCAGTGTTTCTCAAACTGGGGGTCCCAACACAAAAGGGGGTCACAAGGCTACTGTAGAGGTGCTGGCCGCGTGCCCAGCTCTGAAGACAGTGCTGCTGCCAGCAACAGCGCAGAAGTAAGGGTGGCATGCCATGTCGTGGTAAAGAAAGAGGGCACCAACATACAAGCTCACCCGCGAAGCCATTTTCCCTAAGGCTGGCAAACACACAGACGTTCACACCACCGCCCGGTTCACACCACCGCCAAAGGAACAGCAGCAGCACTGTGCTCTGGACCACCTGGGAGCTGCTGGAGTAGCTGGTGGGGTGGGGTTGGAGAAGAGAGCCAGGGTGGCACATAGGGTGACCAGATGTCCTGATTTTATAGGGACAGTCCCAATATTTGGGACTTTATCTTATATAGGCTCCTATTATTCCCCCCCCCCCCATCCCGATTTTTCACACTTGCTGTCTGGTCACCCTTGTGGCACATAGTTCAGTGGTCCATGTCCCACTCTGGTGGCACCACATAGGGCAGGAACTCTCCCAACTCTCAGTTGGTGCTGTGGGAAAGGGAGTGGAGAGACCAACAGACCGACGGGGCTCTTCTTATAAAGCCCTGTCTTCCCATCCCCCTGGGCTGGGATGGAGACTCCTAATTCCTGAGGGGAAGCGGTGGAGGGAAGAGACAAAGCTAGGCTGGGCTCGCCCTGCCCCAACCATCCCCAACACCTGGATCCAGCATTCCATCCCCTCTCTGGGACAATAGTCATCTCCTGTTGCTAGCTAATGTAATTATTCCCATAGTTCTATCGGTAGCAGTCTGTGCTGCAGAGCTCAAGGCTCAGCCTTCAAACGCTGCTGCTGCTGATGCACGTGGAGGGTGTTGTTACAGTTATATGTCACAGAATTTGTTGTTCCTTTTTTCCTTTAAAATAAAAAACTCAGGAAATTACATAATAAACAAACAAAAACCTCACCACTGGCTTTAAAGGACGTTCTTTAGCTTGAAAGACGAGCACTCAAAAGTTAGAAAATACTCATGCAACGTTAATTTAGCCCTCTGGTGCATATGCATTATGATCCATTCTTTAATTGCATGATCACAAATGATTTATTCCATGGGGCTCCCCCCCTCATTCTGTGCATGAGTTGGATGCACTTAGAGGCAGAACTACGGTTGCATGGGCAATCGTAAATCTGGCATTTCCTAACTTTCAAGGGCTTGCCTTTGTAACCTAAATAACTTCTGTATGTACTGTGGTAAACCCAGGACAAACAGCTAAGGGGGGAGGGGTAGTAATCAGTCCCAGAAGGTTAAAAAGGCCCCTCCCTATCCACTGAGGAGAAGTAACCACAGGTTAATATGGTTCAGCTGAAAAGGGGTTGCTAGAGAACCACTTGGGTTCAGCTGACTCCAACTGTTTGAGACCTTTTTAAACCCTCCCCTGTTAGGAAAGGGAGCCTGGAGGTGGGAGCTGCCATGGTACAGCAAGACACTGAACCTTTCCAGGAAGGGAGGCTGCATTCCCTCCCCAGAAGGGAAAGGAAAACAGACACAAGGGACTGACTGAGGGAAGGTATAGCCTGACCTTGTGCCACCTAGAAGGACTGCCTTGCCCAAACCTGTGTCTCCAAGGCTGAAAAGAACTGAGTCTGCTGAGGTGAACGAGGTACTTTGCCCCAGTACATAGGGGTTTCCCCCTTTATAATATGTTTATATATATTTTTTTTTGATTACCTGAAGTTTGGCCAGTGCTTTGAGGGCTATGAATTAAAAAAAAGGCTGCAGCCATGCTGAGTATTAACACAACCCAACTGTTCCTTGCTGCCATGCAGTATTGATTGTGCTGCTAAATGCTCAGGATATTCGATGAGTCGCTATTGGCTCTGCGTACCCTTCTTTTAAAATGCAAACGATGGAAGTCCACTCACTCTTGAAGGATGCTGAGAAGGAAAAAAACTCCTGCCCTTCAGAGCAGCTCACAACTCCCTGCCTAGGGGCTCAGTCCTGTGTGGTGCTGAGCACTTCCAGTTCCCGTGGACTTCAATGGTAGCTGAGGGCCCTCAGCACCCTGCCATGGCTCACTGATCTCTAAGCAGTTGTCACAGCATCTCTTTTTGTTTGGAGGTAGGGAGCCCTTGCTTAAGGAAAGATGCCACAATATTCTAGATCAGAGCTCCTAGATGCTAAAGCTACTACTTGAGTGTATTGGAAAATGGGGGTGGGGTATTTCCAGCAGAAAATCTTGCTGGAATATCCACAACCTGAAAACCAAAAATTGGGGGCATTTTGATGGGGAGTATTTTGACTGGCCCTAGTGACTACAGCATTTTGTATCCTTACTCTAAGGTACTGCAGGGTTATTTTCACCTAGCCAAGCCTACAAACGAACACACCTTTCACACACAAACCCCCAAACATACCTGAGTGTCTCGTCCCCACCCACCCCTTCTGAACTTTAAGATGCATAAACCAAGCAGCCCTGCATCTCTGAAGCCCAATTTAATGCTAAGCCATCCACTGAAGAATCAGACGCGCCTAGCACGATGAAATCCTGTTCACGGATTAGGGAGTCTGGGCAAAGCAGACCTAGAAATGGAAGTCAGTGACTGGACTAAATCAATTTGATTCACCTAAAGGGCAAAACCACCACTCAAATCCATAAAGCGGAGAAGGGCAGGACCTCCCGTTACTATGCACCTAAATGGTGGCTGAGCCGTTCAAAAGTGCAGCTTGACCTTTCCTAGCTGAAAGGTCCTAAGCTGTCACTTGACTCCCTGCCTGCTTCCTTTATTGCCTTTGCCTTCCCTCCCCTTTCCTGCCCCCCTCTCCTCCACTCTAGTGGTATTTTTAGGCTCCAGACCGTGACAGAGCTAATGATGCTGCTGAAGAAGGAATCCCTGTTAATGCATAAGCCTTAGTGCAGAGCCAATCCAGTGCATATTATTTCCATGGTGTGCAATCGTGATGAGTTAATGTCGAGGCCATGCTCTGCATTAGGGGAGGGAGGGGGCTGGATGAAAGGGCAGCATCTGGATCAGTGTATTCTTAGAGGACTGTTGAATGTATACTGACCCATTGGGACCTCCCCATGGCCTGAAACACTATAGTGAAAAGAGGGTAACTGTGCTGAACACTGTGGAAGAGGAAGGTATTGTCCCTACTCTGCCCAGTGGTAGTGACCTTGCAGGTTAGCTTCCTGTCAGAGGAGAAATCACTCTATGCGCCAGTCCTTGAACAGAGGGGGTCACAAACAGCATGCAGGCAATTTCCTCTTTCTGGAATCTCAGCCAAAATTCCAGTGCCTGGCTCCCAGGGAGCTAGTCTATCCCAAGACTTGACTGTAGTTAGAGAGATTAAGGAAGAAAGTGAACTCCCATGTTTGTTTGCAACAGCTCCCCTGGAAAGAAAGTACAACAGGTCACTAAAAAGACCAGAGCATTTCTTCAGACTGAACTGGTCCCACATGGTAGGAAAAAGAACTGGTAAAACTATGTGCAACAGTGCTATCTGGTGACTCCCACCAGTACTGTATTTTACTTCCTGACCCCTGGGCAGTTGTCTCCTGCCTGGATATGGCAAACAGTTGTCATTCTGGCAGTGAGAAACAGATGGGCTGTTTTTGCATAAGCCAGCCAGCTAAACCCACAACCTTCCCCATTTCCCCAAACCAAATGCCCTTCATACCAGGAAGATGAGGCTCACATGAGCTCAGAAGAGTTTAACATGTCTTTTCCCCCAAATGCTAACCTTCACAGAAAGGTCACTTCTTCCTGTGACACTTCAACCTTCTTCCTGTCACTAACTTCAGAGCATGCATTTGGCAGAATAGATCATTTGTGCTATTGGCACTATGATCACATGGGATTCAGAGACAAATTCATCCGAGGTATCAAAGCCATGCATAAACCCAGCTCTTTCTTTCCCAATTGCAGTGACCAGTCTATATTCAGAACCTTTAAGGCTGAACCAAAGAACGGGACTAAGGTAACGATTACCTCCCACCTTTCCCTCAACATGACTAACATGATACACAATTACCCCTTCATACAAGGCATAAGTAAGTGACAGAGAACAACATTTCCCTGTGGGCATATAACATTCTGCTCCAAGCCAAATGCTTCTTTACCAACTCTCTTTAAAGTGACCAAAGATTTCATCTTAATTTCAAAACAATATATGGGTTTAAAATAACTTAATGATTTGAAAGCACAGAAGTTAGGAATCACAATTTTATCCCAACTTCATCTTCTTATCATATGGACAACATGCCTCAGTTGGCACGTGACCAGGATTCATCACCAAATTTGTCCTCTGGTTGGATCATTAGCTTCCCCGGCCTGGGACAGTTACTGACGGGGAGTGCGACGTGAATGCTGATCCATGCCTTAATACAGATCCATGATCGCCCAGATTTTATCCTCATCCAGGACATCACAGATGGATGAACACAGGAAATATTGACACAGTTAGGTCATGTCTTCCATATTACATACTCAAAATCATAAAAACACTTGACCCAAGAATTCAAATGACACAAATTGGATTTTCATTACTTTCTTCTGTGACGACACCTTCTTCACACCAGCTCTGATGAGGGAAACGTACGTCAATCAGTTCCCAAATCTATGACTGAATTGACAACTTTGGACAAAAAAATAAAGTGCTAACAGGCAGATTTTGTGCAATTCCAGATAATCTTGAAAGCCTTAAAATCCTGGATCTAAACATGAAATGGGACTTAAAATTCCAGAGTGCCATAGACAACTAACTTCTGAATGGCTTAGCCCACCAATTGCTCACCATCTTATGGAGACTTTCATGTGAAAATAATCTCATTCCAGTGTACAACCAATAAAATAAACCTGACTTCCTAAATCTCTGCCAGTGAGATTGCAGACAGATCAATCACCACATATACATTTTATGGGACTTCCCTCAGATACAAAATTTCTGGTCAGACATACACAATAGCCTGAAAAATACTCATCAGGGTGTAATTTGTTTAACCCCCCCCCCCTCGCTATATATCATTGGAAACACCTCCACCCAAACCCTTCAAAGACACTGAAGAGTGACACCTATTCAAAATATTAACAATAGCTGCTAGGAGACATATTACCACGTTGTGGCTCACAAAAGAGATTTTTACATGAAGATGTGCCTAGACAAAATTGAAAGAATATGAGATATGGAATAAGCCACAGTCTGAATCAGACCTTCCCAGGACTAGTTCCAGGGCAGATCCACTTTTGCAGGCCTTCTACTTCCAGCACACAAAAACCAAACAGACACATAGTCCTGGGCCCAAACTCAAATACTCAAAACAAAATGATTTCAGCTTCTAGGAAGAATATGATACAGCTGCTCCAAGAATCTTAGGCACCCCTCTTTGCATAATGATGTCACGTCACACCAAGTCCTGTCTTCCATCTGATTTATTGTCCCCCAAACGGTCTTACCTACCTGCCGCCTATGCAACAACCGGCGGTTTGTAAATTAACAATTGCAGAGGCAGTTTTGAAAATGAAAAGTAAAGGGGACAGAGGAAGGAGGGGAGAAGCTAACTGAGCTGATTTAAATCCCAGGATGACGTTGGGGGTTTGGTTTGAGTTTGGGAGTGCACATCTGAGTCGCTCACCCAATCTGATTTATGTTAGTCTCTGCAGGGCAGGGACCGCACTTCGATCTAGGTTTGCAATCAAGCAAAGGAGAAGCCCCATGGAAGTGCTTCTGATTATTAATGATGATTGATTGATTAATTAATTAATCAGTGTTGCTGGTCAGCAATCTAGAAGGTTGGGGAATATGCTCTCCTATAACGAGTAGGGAACCTTTGTCAATCCTCATTTGCAGCAAGATTTAGCTGGGGGTGTTAGAGAGAGGAGACGGGAGGGGTATTTTGGGACTGACTGCCCCATCTGTAGGCACAAAGATGGGGCTGGCAGCACCAGCTTTTCCCCTTGGGCACTGCATCAGGCCCCTGGGATCTGGGGAAATCAGGGCTCCTCAGGATGTCTAGCGCAGATGTAATTAAAACCTTCTCTGCCTGCCACGGAGCATATGGGACATGTTAGCAGAGTAATTAAATTTTGTGACGTGAGTCTTTGTGTTGGGAAGCTGGAGGGTGGGTCCATGGGAGGCAGGGGGAGCAGTGGTGCTGCCATATGCCCGCCTTTGGGAGGGAATGCGCTGCGATTCACCAGCTTGGGTCCATGCTCCAAATTGTTCCTTGAACGACAAGCCGAGAAAATAATGAAATGGTGGCTCATTTGCATTATTTATTGCTTTTGTACATTAAGAAAAAAGCTGGTCAGAATGTAGAGACAATGCAGAATTGTGGGGGGTGGGGTGGGGGGAAAAGCAAAGCAAGACACGAGAGAGATTTTGGATCAGAGAAAAAAGTAGATGGACAGAGAGGTCCAGGGAGCACACAGGGCAGGGAACTTGTTTATGCACCTTGTAAAAAGGAGATAATTCTCAGAGAGATCAAGCCTATTGATCGGATATTAAAAGGGGATTGGGAGAGTCAAGACCTTGGCATGCCCTTCCCAAGGACCCCTGAAGTGACTCAGCTGTTTTGGCTTTCTCTTCTGTTGGAAATGTTAATAGGGCTAATCATCCACCTGCCTCCGCTCCCCCATGCCAATTAATTTAAACTATATTTAAACAACCAGCTGCACTGACTGAGGACAGGCTGCTGGGACTTTCACCTCCATAGGCCTTATGCTCACTCCCCAGGAAACAAATGGGTGCTGATGTGAATAATTCCCATTGAGTTCCTTGTACCCTGCTGCGGGGGAGCTGCCTGTGAAGGGCTGAGAGTGCTGGCCATCTAGCGGCCGCTCTGACCTGATGTGAGCTGGTGGTTCTGAAGTACCAGTCAACCTGTGGAACTCCTTGCCAGAGGATGTTGTGAAGGCCAAGACTATAACAGGGTTCAAAAAAGAACTAGATAAGTTCATGGAAGATAGGTCCATCAATGGCTATTAGCCAAGATAGGCAGGGATGGTGTCCCTAGCCTCTGTTTGCCAGAGGCTGGGAGTGGGCGGCAGGGGATGGATCATTTGGTGATTGCCCATTCTGTTCATTCCCTCTGAAGCACCTAGTATAGGCTGCTATCGGAAGACAGGATACTGGGCTAGATAGACTATTGGTCTGACCCAGTATGGCTGTTCTTACGTTCTTATAACAACCACATTGGGTCCTGCGAGGCTAATTCCCCACCTGTACACAGCAGCGCCCTCTGCTGGCCTAATGCTTGGGTATCACTGGCTGATGGCCTTGCTTAATACAGAGGAATAGCGGTCCTTATGGCCACCAGAGGACATGGTGACCTAATTAGGGGCAGGGGCACATGTGAATGTATTTAGGCTTCCCTTACACCAGGAAGGACAGAGTTCTTGTAATGGTTTTTGCAGGAATGAGTCTATATGGCCCCCCAAGTATGATGAAAGATACATCCCAGAGTCACTCCTCTTCCATAGAGATCAAGTGCCGGCACTTTTAAATGTAGGACTGACACCCTAAGGCAAAAAGTGTCACAGGTCTTGAAACTCTTAGACGTGTGAGAGCCTGTCTTGTAGGACAAACTCCTTAGGGTATGTCCACACTGCACCTGGAGTAGACAGATATACACTAGCTCCGCTTGAGTTAGGGCCCTAAAAATAGCAGCGTAGCCAGCCAGAGGTGGCAGCTCGGGCTAACCTTCGGAGACCAAACCTGCTCTGACCCACTGGGTACTTACTTGTGCTGCTAACCTGAGCCACTGCCCACTAGCTTGAGCAGAACTAGCATGTTTACCTAGCCACACTGGGACGCATGCTCCCAGCTCCAATATGGACATACCGTTAGCGTTGATGTACTACCCAGCAGGACAATGTAATGGCAAAATGGCATCACGTGGCAACAATGTTTCTTTTAAAAGTCCACAATCAATAAAATGATTCTTTAAGCTCAGTCTGCAACATCCTGGACCACCCAGTGAATTTGGGGGATGATCCCACAAAATTCAGGCAACCCTCTGCCTTAACCCCCTTTCTGCAAATCCTGCCCCTGCAAGATGGGCTGTATATAAGAAAGTGACACTGAAAAGTGGTGACATGGCAACTGACTGCAGAATGAACAGTGCCTAGCTTCAGCTGCGCATAACATCAGCCTCAGTGTCCACATCACTCCTTTCCCTGAAACCCTGCCTTCCGCTTCATGCAGATCTCCTCCTTACAGCTAGAGGGGTTGTCTGTGACTGACAGAACAATTCTGCACACAAACAACCCCAGTTCTTTCCATTGAAAGCACTTTTTTTAAAGTCCAGAATATCCATGCATTGCTCAACGTCACAAGTGTGACTGGGAACTTGTCCCTATCCTAGGAAGAGGGTCCATGTGGCTGAGAATTAAAGGTCACATGGCTGAAAGTTCAGAAGGTTTCCAGCTTCCATTCCCTTCAGTTGTAATTAGAAGTTAAGGCTTGGAGACACCTCATGGGTCATTAAAACTCCCTCATTTGGCATCAGTTCTCCTATGTACAAACCCCTGAAGTGTTGCCTTGTCTCCTTATGATGTTTCCTTCGGTGGTTCCTTCGTGTCCTCTCCTGGCAGCTGTTCCATAATCTAATTGCTCTCAGCAGGAGGAATATTTCCCTTGCATCTCATCTGTTTGGTTTAAGGCCATCACTCCTTGTAACTCACCACTAGTGATAGATGACTTGCGGATTCAGTGTGGAGACGGAACCAGCAGTTCAGCTGCTTCCCCAAACCTTCGGGCTGCAGCACTTCTGCAAGGGACTCCAGTAGCTCCCTGTTTTCACCCTACTTGGCTTGGATGTTAGAAGCTTCATTAGCAAATTGCAGAGTAGCAGCCGAACCCAACTGCGGCTTTTAAGTAGAAAGCAGCAGCAGCAGAGAGAGCGCGCGAGAGAAATATGTAACTAGGTCACCCTGCTCCACATTGCAGCTTCATCCCTAGCACAAAGAGAAGTCATGGTCTTCGCCCTTCCCTCACTGCTCCCATTCAGTAACTTGATGGGGTTTCTATCGGCTTTGAGCTAGCAGCCTACAGATCAAGGCTTGCTTTTTTTTAAGCTGGGCTTTTGCTTAAGTCTCTCTGTGTCTCTTTCAACCACTATTCAGAGGCTAAAAGTGGAGAAAACCTTCTGGAGTGTTTAATTGCAAACGTTCCTTCCCTATAAAGATCTCATAAAGCTGGTCTGGCTCAGTGCAGGGTAGCGCTGTGCACTCCTGCTTGAGAGGCCAAGGATCAGATATTTGGTGCCCGCCTCTCATTCCCTTGTCCCTCAAGGGATTTTTAATCACAGCATGACTGGGAGGCTCAGACTGTTCACAGCGGGGCTCTAAAGTCTATTGCCACTAGGTGTCTAGTGCAAATGTGGCCTGGATTGGTAGTGATGTTTCAACCATTTGGTGGTTTCTGTGGAATAAGTTGTTGGTCTCAGTCCATTTCCTATTGGGCTGCTGTGTTCATATCGCCAGACTCCCGCAGCACAGTTAGCATGAGCTGATCCCTCCGCTTGTTGGCCTCCTCTGCAGAGAAGCCAAGGACTGAATGGGCCATGGAGAGTGACCTTTATTCTCATCCCTAGAGGCTGTTCCTGGAGGTCAAGGCATTATGCATACAGCTGGGGAGCAGCGTGTTAGCTCCAGGCATTTGTGCTGCACCCGTTTGGGTGTATAAACAATGGATTTCAGCCCCCAACACCTTTTGGCTGCAATAAATACGTTCACCTTCAATCGGAAGGAAAAAAACAACCTATGCCAAGTGAAACAGCTGATTGAAACATCCCTTCCCCCAGACCCAAGTGTCCCAAAGTTCCTTTACCCTTGGCCCCCTTTCCTCCCATCTGCCCCTGCAGGTTAAACAGGCTGAGCCAAACACAATCCAGCTTGCCTGCCTCTTGCTCTTTTTTGTAAGGCAATTTTACCTTCCCTCTTTCACACATCCCCACCCTGCACTGTGCCCATGGCCTTCTTCAGACCACTCCTCCCACAAGATGGTTCAGCTACTCCCTACTATGCTATTCCCCATTGGCTCCTGGCTGCCCCTCCACTCCCACTGTGCCTTCCCTCTGCTGTATCGCTCTGATCTGAAAGTGGGTAAGATGGGCATTTGCTTTCAGCATGTGCCTCTTCAATGTCATTAATGCTACCAGGATGAAAGTAAAGAGAGATGGCACCTTTGGTCCGTTTGTGAGCAGCACACTAATTATGGTGAGGCGTTGGATTACTCAGGGCCAGATTCTGCCCATCCTGGCTCATGTCAAGCAGTATCTTACCCACTGCAATCAATAAGATTGGAGTCAGATGCTACTCAGCATGAGTCTCCGTGATAGGCTCTGTCCCTAAGCCATTTTACTTTGGTCCTTGCACGAGTGCGGAGAAGCTGGATTCTTGCTGGATTGGAACTGTCTTTTAGGATTAAGGGCAATGAGGTCTGGGTGATGGGATGATTTGAAAGAGGGGCTCAGATATTCATAGATCAATGTATATAAACAAATCAAAAAAAATTTTTAAAAGAATCTTTTGGAATTCCGGTTCCCATGTTATTTACAAACCGGGGAGTGAGAAAACAGAGAAGAGCATTAGCAGGAAATAATCCAGGTTTATCAGCCCAACTCTCCAGCGGTGCTGGAGACAAGAAAATGATGCCTTTTTATTAGCCTTATTGACTTTAATTAAAGCATTCAGCAGAATCCTCTGATCATGGACTGCAAGTGAGGTCGGCATCGTTTGTAATAACACAATATAGGATTTAATTAAGTTGTGCTTTTGCAGTTTTTCATCTCCAATTTAAACAAACTCGTGATATACACAGAATGATTACCTTCCCAAGCCGGGTGAAAGAGGTGGGTGGAGGGTGTTGGGATGACAAGTCACTCAACTGATACTATAAAATTGCTCCGTTTCCCTGCATCAGTTCATACAGTCAGCCAGCTTGTATATTGCACCCGTCACTGTCATCTATATAGGCTGGGCTTTAATTTGTCAATTTCACTTCATCTATTCAGAGTGGTCCAATGCCATACAGCCTGCCTGCTTTGCTTGCTGTACCCACTTTCATATGATTATTATTGCGCACAAATTGGAAACAGATTAATTTAACCTAACGCTTTTCTTTTTAAAAAGTATTTTTGGTGGCTGTGCAATTTAAAAAACCAGAAGAATCAGAGCGAAAAAGTCAAAGATTATTGGGCCCACTCAGGAACATTTGAGCAGAAAGACTCTGGGTGAGTGACAAGTATTTGATCTTTGCTACCCCTTCCTCTCCATACTCTTTCGAATTATTGGTCATTAAGTGCCCTGCAGTTGTGCTCTCGCTTTTGCGCAGAGAGAGAGAAACAGAAGAAAGACCCATGTGGCTAACACTTAACTTTATCGTTGCCATTAAGTAATGCTAAATTAGAATGAAACTGCTCCAGTAATACAGATGACAGCTATATGAAGACCAAATGAATTCCCTATGATCAGTACTGTTAAAATGAACACACTGGCAGAATTCCTGATGACAGGATACTTACTGTCTGTATAACTCATACACACACAGATAAAAGTCATGGTAAATCTGGCCCATGCTTTACGTGGCCCTTTAAAAAGGGAAGTTGAAGCATTTAATGTTTAAGATTGTATTCTGATTTCCCAGACGCTGGTGTACATCTGCAATAACTTCACCCAAGACAGGCCTCAGATGGGGAGCTGGAAGCCTGAGAGTGGGTGCCTTTGCTGGAAGACTGGGGGCGGGGGATACAGATACAGTCACCCTGAATTGTGACACCTCCTTTTGTGGTAACTAAGAGATCTCATGCTGGTTCTTTCTGTGGAGCTGGGCTGCTAACCCTAATATGCAGGGTGAATGACAGGTTGGGATAATTACATTCCGCCTGCTTACTTTCCGTTTACAGCTCTCCACGGCTACCATATTTTTCACTTCCTGACCTAATCCGTTGCATAGTGTGGCTGTGCACTATTAAACAGCTGCTCTAGGCCACCCCAGAGAGACAGTCAACTTCATTGCAGTGGTGGATAAAAGCAGGGCCGTCCTTAGGCATAGGTGGCTGCGTAGGACACCAGAAAATTTGGGGCACCACCAGGACCAGGGACAGCCTTTTTGGGGGTGGGCAGCTGGGGCGGGTGCCTAGAGTGGCCCACCAAAGAGGGCGCCATGCACTGACCCGGCCTGATGCTCCATGCACGCTGCAGCCAAGCGGCCGCAGCGCTAGTTACTCTCTGGCCCAGCCTTCCCCCGGCTGCTCTCGGCCGGCGGGCCCAGGGCTGCCTCCTCCCTGCCCACTTGCTCCTCTCCGCCAGCCGGCCGCCAGCTCAGGGCTCCTGCTAGTGACATGGTGGAGAGGAGCTCTCAGCCTCTGCGGCTCTGTTCTAGCCCCACCTCCTCCCCCCTGGGGCTTGTACCACTTGGTGGCACGAGGGCGGGAGTAGGAGGCTCGGCAGCAGGCCTGGGGGTTTCTGGTTGCCGTGCCGCTGCATGCCAGGGACAGCTGGGCTCCCCCATGGCCCCCGCCTCCTCCCTGCGCTCTTGGGCC
The DNA here is from genome assembly GCF_965140295.1 of Lepidochelys olivacea. Lineage (NCBI taxonomy): Eukaryota > Metazoa > Chordata > Testudines > Cheloniidae > Lepidochelys > Lepidochelys olivacea. The sequence goes on along the minus strand of NC_140417.1, from coordinate 22,309,204 downwards.
CCTGCCGGGCTTGGGGCAGCGCTGGTGGGAGGGTGCTGTGCATGCAGCTCTCCCCCCACCCTGTTCACCTGTCCCAGCCCCACCATTATTCGACTGCGGAGGCCAGGAGCATGGGGTTCCCGGACCATGCTGGGCAGGAGGTGGGACCGACACCCAATGGACAGACACCCTGACCAGTGGGTTCTTCTTGTTCCAGGTAAGCCCCTCGGCCCAGGCCGCACGGAGCAACTGGAGACCCAATTCCCCCTGCTGCATCCCCTGCCCCCTTAGCTCCCCTGTGGGAGACCCAGTTCCCCTTGCCCCATTCCCCCCACCAGCACCCCTGGGGGAGACCCAGTTCCCCTTGCCCCATCCCTCCCACCGGCAGGGCAACTCAGTATCCTTTGCTGCCTTGTCCCCCCCGGGGCTGCGAGCCTGGGCTGCCACAGCATCTGGTCCCTAGGAAGCTTGGTGTGTGTCTGCAATTGGGGGGAGGGGGGTGGAAGGGAGGGGTGACAGAGTCCATTGGCATTATAGTGTGCTTAATTTGTCTAAACTGGTTTTAATAAAGTGTATGTGGCAAGTTTTTCAGGACTATTTAAGCTTATGTTTGTGTTGCTAAGAGCAGGTCGGGCATAGGGGCACTCGTTTAATACTCTGTAGGGCCCCGTAAATCCTAAGGACGGCCCTGGATAAAAGTGGTGCTGGGTAGAGCTTGTATAACTGTTTATTAATCCCTTTGGGATAACATCTAGAAATGCAATTTGGAGACAAAGGGATAAAAACTCCCAGGGATAAAAACTTTTACATTGGAGCAGATTTTGGTTACAACCTGCCTGACACCGGCCCTTTAACAAACAAGGAAAAAATGAAGTGTCAGATTTCAGTCACAACTGCTGATTGTTTAGTGCTTGGACCTCATCAACCAGTACAATCAAGCACATTGTTACTGACCCAACAAGCTGCCCTCACGGTTTTGACCTGCCATGCAGACTTTGGACCGCATGGAACTGCGTCCCAACAAACCCTGGAAGACGCGGCTACACGATGCACAAGTAGCAAATCAAAGATGCCCCTTCATGCGACTGTGGTGAGAACATCCAAATCATCGAACACATCATAACGCAGCACCCCAAATAGGGTTTCAAAGGTGAACTGGATATCCACAATGTCATAGAGGAGGCCTTGAAATGGCTTATGGACCTATACCAGCACCTACAGGCTGTTGCTCTGCAGATGTCATATATGCGTGAGAGCATTTCACTCTCATTGTGGAGCATTCCATCCTGCTAATTCTAACAGGAGTATTGGTTTATTGTTTCTCTTATTGCGGCAGAATTGAGTTGTCCTAAAATGGGTTTTATAATTCAACAGCCAATAATTTATAATAAATTAACAGGGCAGATCCAGCCCCCTGCTAAGTTCTGCCTGACACTCTAGCAGTGGGAGAGGGGTGACTGCAGCATTCTGGGCTGCAATTATTCCCAGTGATATAACAGTGCCCTAGGGACCATTGCAAACTGGTGCATATTAGAGTAGTCTTGAGGTGGCTCTAACATACATTAGGAGCTGGACTAGCACCTGGCAGCTTTTAAGTGAGATCTAGCCATATTGTACAGCCACCTCTGACCCCACCCGCAAATCAGGCACCGAGCAGAACTTGTCCAGACATGACATCTGACCTGCTATGGTTACGGAGGAGGGCACTTCTGTTTAGATGCCGGTTGCAATGTGCTTAGCATGGCTTTGCTATTATTGCACTCTTACAGCTGCTGAAAGGATACTTTTGCATATTGAAATGCAGTTATAGTCTGGAATGTGATACGGGAAGACTGGCTTATCGGTGCTCCATAGCTCTTCACTCGAATTATCCACATCAAGGCCTGAGAATGCTTCCACTGAAGCCAATAAAAGTTTTACCATCAACTTCAAAGGGAATAGCGAACAATTCATCTGCTGCCACCGCCACACAAGGCAGGTTAGAATACAGCTACTACTTCCACAGATAACTTGGCTCCGAAATCCTGAAAATGGTAAATGTAGTTTTGCTACATGGGACATTTAAACATAGACTAGACAAAATACTAGAACTCATATTGTAGGGAACAATCCTCCCCTGCAAGGAGAAATTGACTAATTGAACCTAACAGGGCTTTTGCGTCTCAAATTTGTGTGAGTCTATGATTGTTGGCAGCAAGCTAAGCACGTCTGAGCCAGAGGGGAGACAGGGAGAAGATAAAAAGCAGTTAAAAGTGCCAGCATCATAATTTTTCAATCCAAAAGGAACTTCTGTTTTTTCATTGACTGTAAGTACCTAAAAGATTTTGCAGAATCCAGTGTGATACAATTTCTGAGTAGGCACTAATCACAAGTTGGAAGAATGCAAATGTACTAGTGGGGAGTATCCTCCCAGCCTCCCAATCAGGAAAAGGAGGCGGAGTGCACAGTGCTGAGGAAAACTGCACAGTGACACTAAAATAAGACTCCAAAAGAAGGGGGGTTAAAACAAAGAGAGAGAAAAAGGGTGATAGTCAAATGGGCCCTAAAATCAAAAGGGAGGAAATTAATCCATTCTTGGTATGGAGACTGCTTAAACATCACATAGAGAGTCCCTAAACAGATAATGAATTGGGAAAGCAAAGAAACAAAAGCCAGCAGAGTAAATGGCAAGGTGCAAGGGGTTATTCAAGCCAAACAGGTGGCCCTCAACCAGTGGGTATCCAACCCAAGTGAAGCCAATAGAAAGGAGCCCTGGAAAGGTAAAATGTAAGATGGACATGTGGAGCGCTAAGAGTGAGTTTGAAGACTAAATAGCCAAAGACGTAAAACACAAATACATGAAATTCTTTACATATGTCAGAAGCAAGAAGAATGTAAAAAAATGAATGGATCAGCTGGACCACCAGGGTGTAAAGGGAGGAATTGGGATAAAAAGAGAACTGGATAATTCATGGAGGTTATGTCCACTAATGGCTATTAGCCAGGATGGATAAGGAATGGTGTTCCTAGCCTCTGTTTGTCGGAGGGTGGAGATGGATGGCCGGAGAGAGATCACTTGATCATTACCTGTTAGGTTCACTCCCTCTAGAGTACCTGGCATTGGCCACTGTCGGTGGACAGGATACTGGGCTGGATGGACCTTTGGTCTGACCCAGTATAGCCATTCTTATGTTCTTAATTAAGGAGGATAAGGAAATTACAGATAAGCTATATGGTTTCTTTGTATCAGGCTTCACCTCCAAGGAAGTTAGGGAGACACCAACCCCAGACATACTTTTCCCACGTAATACAGATGAGGCACTGCCTGAGACTGAGGTGCTTCCAAGGGAGCTGCTGGAGCAAATAAATACATTAAAGATCAACAAGTCATAGGCCCAGGATGGTGTATAGTCAAGATTTCTGAAAGGGATTAGGAATGAAGTGACTGAGCTGCTAACAAAAAAATACAGTTTCCTTAAAATCACTTGTCACACTGGAGGACTGGTGTAGTAGCAAATGTTATAGCCATCTTTAGAAAAGACACTCAGTGTGACTCTGGGAATTACAGACCAGTGAACTTTATTTTAGTATCAGAAAAACTTGCTGAAACACTAATGTAAAATAGTGAACTGTTTCTGTTAAGGAAACTCATGCCTCTCTAATCTATTAAAACTCTTTGAATGCATCAGCATAATAGTGGATAGAGGAAAATTGGCTGATATAATTGATTTGGACTCTCAGAAAGCCTTTGACAAAGACCCAAATAAGAGGCTATCAAGGAGTCATGGTGTGAGAGGTAAAGTTCTGTCATGAGTTAGAAGCTGGCTAAGAGACAGAAAACCAAGGGCAGGGATAAATGGTCAATTTTTAATGCATAGCAGGTTAAAAGAGGAGTCCCACGAAGATCGATAGTAGGACCTGGCTTGCTTTCATATATGATCTGGAAGGGGCAGTAAGCAATGAGGTGGCAAAATTTGCAGATGACACAATTTTTTTTCAGTTAGTCAAGGCTCAAGAGCAACGTGAGAAGCTTCAGAGGGAGCTAACCGAGAGGAGAAGATGAGTCCACCTCACCTCTGGCCATGCTCTGCAGCAAAACTGCCACTCTGATGTCCCAGGTGGCTGCAGATTCGCAACGGCCTGGCATTTGTTAACAGAGCGTGGTAGGGTCCAGTGGCTGCAGCAAAGGGCCTGGGAATCAAGAGACCTGAGTTCTGCACCTGGCCCTGATGGTGACTCACTCTGTGATCTTGGCAACATCATTTCACCTCTCTGCGCATCAGTTTCCCAAGCTAGCATAGGGATAACGATACTCGCCCACCTTTGTAATATGCTTTAAAATCCTTTGGTGAAAAGCACAAAGTATTATAATATTCTTGGTACTAATAAACACATAAGAGTCTGTTTACCCTGGCAGCTTGTGCCCCGGGTATGGAGAAACAGGGGCTATCTGCGCTGCTCACCCCCACTAGTGGCATTATGCATATAGACTCCCCTGTCTTTCAAGGGGTGATACCCTTTATTTCTATTGAAAGATGTGGAACAACCCATCTCTTGCTGTCTCACATAATCTGCAATAACTGCTCAGTGGTCCTCTCACTCAAAATACTCCAGAACTGTGCCTTGTCTTTGCTCAAGAAATGTAGTGGCACCTGCCCACAGCCTGGCTAGGCACTCAGATAATGTACTGAAGTGGACTCAATTCAAACCTGAGTGTTTCATTAGCTAGGTTTTCAACCTGGGAGGAGACGCTACGACTGCATTGACTTTCCTGTGAAATTAAAGCCGTTAAAGTAGGTAACAGCTAGACATCTGGGTGCAGCCATGCGATCAGGGAGTTTGTCTCTATTTGCAGACGAGCCATGTGTGTTTCCATTTCACTCAGTTTGTGCTCCCTGTTTATTCAGTTAGCCAGAGAAGGCAATCTGCCTCTTACAGCCATGCAAATGGTGAAGCAGAAAGAGCACTGAGAAGGCTTTTATTAAACACTTAATCATTCTGGCAGAGGTGAAACCGGTGTGTGTAAGTTTGGGGAGGGAGGTAAAGGGGAACAGGTCTTGCCTTCCCAAGTTTTTTCTGTGATGGAACATCTATCTCCCCCCACCAGTAAAGATGCCAGGACTAATGTATGTCCACTCCTGGCCCCCCACAACCTTTTGCATATATGATTGCATCACTCCACGAGAGTCTTAGTAGGCTGTGTCCAGTCTCTCTTTATAAATATACCCATGTGTCTTTAGATGTCATGTCACTGCATCTGGCTGGGGATTGTGAATCCACCAATGCATTTTTTCTTTCTCAACACAGGACAGACTGATGGAGCAGAAATGGGGCTGTGTTTCAGTTGTAGTGTTAGAGAAAGATGACATTATTGCTGCCCTGCAGACGGACATCCTTTATATAGCTGCCAGTGAGTAAAGCATGGACAGAGGGGCAGACCTTCCCTCTTCCCTTCACACAGAGGGGCTGAAGTTGCATTTTGGCCTAAAAGCAGGCTATCCTGCAACCTTGTCTTTCTTCTGCTCTTGTTCCCAACACTTGTAGTGCTCTCATGTAGTACATTTAATCACGCCTGCTCTAATCCATGAGTATTCGATGACACAGTTGCTGATAGGGGACAGAATGGAGCATCAGCGTCCATGACCCAATGAGTCATTCAGTTTGCTGATGAAACGGCCAACAAAATGCTAAGTAGCACCAGTTGTGCAAGTGGGCTTGTGCTGTGGGCACCGGTTCAAAAGGAAATGGCCTGAGACCCCCCACAACTTATTTCACATACAGCCATCTGCTTCAAACAGCTATTGGTCACTACCAACCAGTGCTGAACGGCACTTAAACACTCCAACCATAGCTCGTTATTAAGCCCACAGGCTAACCAGTCTGCCCTTCACGGCACACCTCAGCTGTCAGTGTCCTACACAATACAATTTGGATCTATGACTCTCTGGTCTGGATCCTCTGATTTCCATGCCAGGGATATAAAACTCAAAGTCCTGGCCTACAGCCCTTTTTAAAATTAAACATGTTCGAATGTACACACTAGCGCTCAATCCTAAAAGGTGGTTGGGTTTTCCTCAACAGCCACCAGCTCATTTCTTTGCCAGGCGGTTCTGAGCACCCTCCCTCAGTGTGAGAGGCTCCGACTGTAAACAGAAAAACAAACAACAAGATTCTCCTCATTGATTTTATAAAATGGAATATAGTTTCTGATCATAGCTGACAGAAGAACAAGACCAGCTAAGGCCCTGCCACAAGGGCCTGATCCAAAGCCCTTTGCTATCGATAGAACGACTCTTACTGACGTCAATAGGATTTTCATCAGACGTGAAGTGTGTAATTGGAGAACAGTTTCATACAGCAAAATCCTGAGGAATGCTGAGCATCCACAACATCTGTTGACTTTAGTGACATACACACACAAAAATATATGTGTACACACATCAGGCACTCAATATAGACGCATTATGCACACACACATACTCAGTGATATAATTATTTATTTGTGTTACCATTGCACCAAGTGCTCTAGTCATGGACCAAGACCCTATTGTGCCAGGCATTGTACAAACACAGAACAAAAGATGATATGCACGCACACACACACAGACAGAATTACACACACACACACACACACACACAGTCTTTTGGATCATAATTCTACTTGGCTGTTATGAATGCACTGAAAGCTAATAAACTGGTCATTTTGGAGCCTGAGGGAGCTAACAGCACCTACTTTATGCTGCATTCAGCTGCTAATTAGAAGTTTTTAGGACATGCAATTTGAGGTGTTACCAATTAGCTCAATTATGGACCAAGACCAAAACTGTTATTTGCTTTGTCATAGCAATAGAAAGCCAAATAAACAAATAGTAGTGTCTCTCCACCATCTCCCCTGTGCTTTAGCACAGCTGTGAGACAAAATAATAATAATTTCATTGTCTACTTTCCAAAACTCCACATTTACAGCAGATCATTAAAAAAAGAATTAACACATGGTTTATTTTGTCTAATTATTCTAAAATCAGCCTGTAAATCCCAGAAGAAACATAATTTATTTTTTTAAATTATGATTCAACGACCCCAGTATGTGAGGGGTTTGTTTGTTTCTTTCTTTGTCATTTAAGGTTTGGAATTTCCAAGAGGCCTCAGGGAGTTAGGCACTGCACTCCCATTGGATTTCAGTGGAATTGGGTGCCTAATCCCCCTTAGCTCATTTGAAAACACTGGCCTAAGTGTTTGCGGTGAGTGACATACCAGCCATGCTATAAAGATGGCAGCGAGCTAAGTTTGCTAAGTTCCAGCTTTTCAAACCTAGATTGAAATCCGCACAGAGGTCACAACTGGAATGAATTTTGATCCACAGATATTAAGGCCAGAAAGAACTTCACCCAGTGACTTCTGCATCTAGCCCGTCACTTTTGACTGAACCCCAGCAGATCTTTTAGAAAGAGTCATCTGATCTCAGTGGCCTCAACCGACTCCCAAGAGGGTGTCTGCTTATTTTGCAAATTATTCACACAGCTTGGTAGGACTGATTGGCTCTGCCGCTGTAGAGCCACTGTGTAGAATAGCAAAGGCTTTGCTGGTGGGGAGGATTTACGTGGAGAAGGAGGAAGGAATGCGATAACGGGGTTCTGTAGGTCAGGACTGAGGGGTGTTAGCGATCCAGGAGTGGAATCCAGAGGGTGCTGCAGGTTAGGATTGAGAGTATCAGCAGAGCTGGAGATGGTGGCATTGTGGGATTGGAGCTGGGGAAGACTTCACACAGCTTTGCCCGCACTCTGCCTAGTGCCGGGCAATGCTCTCCCGCCCTCCACTTTCACAACATCCCATTTTTACATTATGGCATTTTACAGAAGAACCTATGGAACCACAACAGACCCCAGTCATCGGTGGGTGGGATCAAACCAGGGACCTCTAGAGCTTAGTGCACGAGCCTCTACAGCATAAGTTAAAAGCCAACTGACTGTTAGCTAAGGCTGTAGAGCAGGCTCATTTTCTCTGTCTCTCGAAGTGGTCTTGGTGCCACTAGATGGGACAGAACACCACACTCAGAAGGTGTGCGGGTTACACCTATAACATAAAATAAATTTGCAACAAAAAAGCGACCTCCATGAGAAGCTGGGCAGACATCCAGGCTAGCAGATGCTCATATTCAAGCCCCCGCTCCTAGAGACAGCCACATTTAACTAGGAGGATACTGTTCGCCATCACGACTGATGTTTTCAGCCAATTTTTCTCTTTCAAGGCAGCACACAAATCCAGCTGGTAACTCGTATGAGGAAATAAATTAAATATATTTCCCAGAACCTTGTTATCTCACTGAGATGTTATTGTACGTGCTCGTATGTATGAACGAGCCCAACCAGCTTCCTCCCCAGGGCCTGGTATCAGGCTCGGCAGGCACACATCCCCACGGCTACCTGCCTGAGTCTCTGGTTTTTTACTGTGAGCCCCATGGGCTGGACTCAGACCAGGTAGTGTATGCTCTGTGCTCCTTGGACAGGCCACTTTCCTGGATCAGTCATGGGTCTTTGGCCACCCCGTGCTGGCTTTGGTCTTATCTTCCTGTGCTGCCGTCAATGGGAATGTCACCACTGATTTCAATGGGAGCAGGATCAAACCCATACTCCCCCGGCATCAATTAGGGAAAACAGCAGCCCAATCTCTTTGTTTTGACCCAGACCTCTTTGGCATTAAATAATGCAAACTCCAGGCCAGCCTTCCTTTTACTTGTGATTTCAGATGCCTGCACTCCTCCCTCCCCTACTCCATCTGCTTGGATTTCCTCCGAACCTCTGACATCCTGTGACTGCTCCTTGGCCTTGATGAGCGAGCAATCTGGTTAGCTGGAGGCTATCACTGGCGGATCCCTGGAGTGCTCCCTGTAGCTTGGAAATACTAGATATTGCCCCAGTTTTGGTGATCAGGATGTCACTGGCTGCCTTATTGCGTTGACTCAACACTACCCCTGGTATCACACTTCCTGCCATCCAGCCCCAGCAGCCTGCATCTGAGTGAATATTCTCAAAAGGGACTTCTTCCTGCTGCTCCCCACACTTGGCGACTCTGCCTGCACAAAGCTAATCAGCAGCAGACTCTTCAGGAACCTTGTCCTCCTTTGCTTTCAAGCTCTTCTTCCCTGAATTGCCTGTCAGTGTCTTCAGCCAGCTTGTTAGATCCCAGGAACCCTGGCTTTGGGTTACATTACTGAAGCCAGGCAGTGCTGACATACAGCCTAGTAGCCTTCTGCCTGGGTTGTCTTCTTCATTCAGGTTCACCAGCTGTGGGACAGGGGACACTGGCTAACCCCTTCATCTTCTCTTAACTGCACTGGGCAGAGCACTGTAATCATCATCATCATCACTAGTCAGAGTATTTATTATCAGTGATACGGTAGCACTCAGAGACCCCGATCAGGCTGAGGACTCCATTATTCCAAGCACTGTATGCCCCGAAGATCAGTGTATTTCCAGAAAAACTCCTGCGTTAGACTCGGAGATATGGACTGGAGCATCTAGTAGGTCTTTTCTTCTCTAACTCCCAGGGATTCTCTGTGGCCTCTCTTCTTGCTCTCTCCATTTCCCCACAGCTCAGGGTGATACAGGGTCAGAGATTTTTCCTTGGAGACTTTGGGGTAGCAAATCTGAAAAGGACTCCGCTGACGAGACGGTGAGTGGTGACGGAGAATCCGGGAGTGTTCAGATTGGTGTGAAGTCAGCAGGGAGACTTGCTTATTTATATGTTCTAGGAATTCAAGTCAAGGATCGGGGCCTTAGTGTCCTAGGTGCTGTACAGATAAGTCACTGTCCCCCAGAGAGCTCACAAACTTCATGTTAGTTGGCTAACAATATAAGGTGCCTTTTCAGCCCATGCCAGTGTAGTTCTGGATAAACCCCAATAACATAGCGGTTACAACGTAGAGGAGTGGAGCAGAGTAGGCCTGGGCCTGGCAGTGGGGTGAGAATGGTCAGTATGACTGGATTGAAAGGGGTAATAGTGAAGAGGGTAGGGTACAGTTGGCTGAGACAGGCTGATATGAATGACTCAAGTAGATACCTCTCCAAGACCCCGTGCCATTCAGCCTGGTTCGTTCTCTCTCCCAGTACTGTGCCTTGTATACTGAATCGTGCTTTGAGGCTCAGTGAGGCTGGGTCATTGGTGACTCTTAGTTGTCTACAGAAGCCTTTGGAGTTTAGAGGTTCCTCAGCCCTGCAGTTCTCTGTCCTGACACTGGCATGGCTTCTGTTTATAAATCTGGTGTAGGACCATTCTCCTCTGTGAGAGGCATGTCCTCATCATAGCATTGATTCACAAGCTCTCTTCATCCTCCTTGGCCTCCATTTCTCTTGTCGCTCAGCTGCTTTTGCACCTATTGTCATCCTTCTGACTCTACCAGATCCTGCCTCTCCCTGTCTTTCAGCATTGCTATGCAGGACAAGGAGCCAGATGCTGAGGTGAGAACAGCATCCCCCTGCCTACTTCCCAAGGGATTGTGTTCTGCTCACAATTGTTGCAGAGCAGTGGTACCACTCTGTCCAGGTTGGGTGCTTTCTTCTCCTCATTATGTTCAATCGGGACTTTCGGAGTGTTTTTTTAACCTCACCTTGATTTCCTCCATCCCTGTGATTATACAATTGTGGGTGTGCAGTAACAGAGGGGCAGGTGTATGTTACAGATGTTTTAATACAGGCGCAGCTGTGCAGTAATGGAGGCGTGTGCTGTTAATATAGATGATGGCACACACGAATGCAAATAAATGCTTGTTCTATAGTGGCAGTGCAGATATGTTAATTCAGGTGTGTTAATGCCTTGTACGACAGGGCAGGTGTGTTAAAGCAAAAGCAATTATAAATTTTTTCAAGTGCAGTTTTTCTTATATGACTAGGTGTGAGCTAATGCAAGTGTAGGTGTGGGCAGGTGTATGCTAGTGCAGGTATATGCAAAAACAGCTGCATGTGGGTGTGTGCTAATCCAGGTGGTAACTGTGTGCAGGTGCATGTCAATACAGGTGTGCTAATGCAGGTGCAGATGTATGTTTTCCATGATTACATCAAATCATTTCATACATTCATTAACTGTCAAGAGCAAAGGCCTCTTTTAACACTGTGAATTTTAAATTTCCTCTGATGTAATTATTATTTGACACTGCAGCCCTTCCAACATCCTTACATAAGGAAAGAGACAGAATTAAATATGAGACAAGTCTAAAAATAAAACTATTAAAATGAGACGGAAGCTGTTCTGCGAGCAGCAGGAGTGATGTTGTGCCTCTGGGAGGGGATGAGCTTAGCCAAAGGATATGTTCTGCTTTTCAGAAACGTCTTTTATTTATTTATTTTTTTTAAGTTCTGCACTTTTCTGAAGTTGTCAGGTACAGCTCTTTAGAAATGAGCTTTTTCTTTCTCTTTGGTCTCCCCAAAATAACGACCTTCACAGCATTCCCCAAGCTGCTTCTATTTCAGATAGTGCATCCAAAACTTCCCTTCCCTAATTAATCCAGAATGGTTTTTGAAGAAATTTTAGCCTCAGAGAATATCAAATATAGCTCTTAGCCTGGAGCCAGGCTCTGGGCTGAAGAACACATGTCACTTTAGGAATTCATGCAACACATACCTTGACATCTTGGGTTTATTGTGTCACTTGTACACTTCTCTGTTAGGCTGACAAACAATACTGGGCACTGCAGATGCAATAGGTGGAATGGAATGAGTTTCTTCCACTTGCTTTGAATTAACAAATTTACATGTGGCATGTAAATAATTGTTATAGCAGGACTAACGTGTGCAGATGTTTTCTGTTAATAGGCATCCACACTAATCATTGTATTTGCTTTGTCTGTGTTTTCATCTCTTCTCTGTTTGCTTTCTGCAAGTATTGTAGTGCAGCAGTTCCCAGTTGGTGGTCCTTGGACCATTATTGGTAAAGGGAGCACTTGCTGGAGCTGGGTGGAGATCTTCTCCTTTTTACTGCTAGCTCCTAAATTGCATTAAAAGGCAGCTTAAAAGATACATAGGCCAAGATTTTCAAAAGCAGCTAGTGATTTTGGATGCCCATCTTGAAACGCTTCAAAGGGGCCTGATTTTGAGCAGGCAGGTGTCGTCAGTAATGGGTTCCTTGGATTATTTATCGACTGAGACATCAACTGGTCAAGCTAGTTTTGTTTTATTAATCATAGATCTAGGTTTCTAAAAATAAACCGCCCAAACAGAAAAGGCTAATTTACCAGTTCTAGGGTACCAGGCCTGCCTGCCCACAGACTTCTCCCTTGTTTATCCCATAGTACAGTGTTTGTGGTTCAGCTGCATAGCTGGTGTCATCCCATCATTAACAAATGTCAACTCACTGTTAATGTCTTACAAATTCTACTTTGCTCCAAATTTCCAGCCATAAAGAAGCATAACAACTTGAATCCATGTTAAAATAGGTTAAAAATAAGTCTTCAGTCATTATTAATTGTTGAATTACGTCGCATCTGCCTTTTCATTGTTCATTCCCTTTTTATATTTTTATCTATTTACCCCTTACTGGTGGTTTCCATTACAATTTATAACTTGTTATTCAAGTTGCTTAGCCAATCATATTTTACCTAGCAAGGGCATACGTGATTAAAAACTTTATACAGCTATAACGAAAGGTCATGCTCTGAAACGTATTTCCATTTAACAAGCAGTTTAGCTCTTATTTGCTAATAATTCTATATTATCTCTTTTAGCATTACTTTTTGCAAAGCTTTATGGGTGTTCTTAGTATAGCCATGATAAATGCTTAGAGGCTTTAGGTCGTCATATGCTAGTAGTGCTGAGCACTTTCTGAAAATCAGATCCCTTTAAGGTGTGTCAAGGGGCACTCAAAATGTGAGGCACCAACATCACCTAGTCACTTGTTTAATACTTTCTTGAGAGTACTTTCCTGTATAAGCTATTGCTGTCATTTTCGTGGGGGTGTTATGTGATGGTGCATGGGTGGGAAGCTAGTGCATGGGATTGCAAATGGGAAGGAAGGTGTTCATGACTATCCCTGTAGCAAGTAACTTTGGAACTCATAACCACATATATTCACTCCAGAAACCCGCTTCTGTGCCCATCCAGTCACGGAACAGCATGGGGTCCATGTCGTGTGTCCCTTGAATTGCACATTTTGAATATTCATAAGGAATTGCTTGAGGAACGAGCTATAGACCAACAACAATTTGCAGAAACTATCTGGCAAATAACTTAGGATCACAATAGCTTGGAGACAATTGTAAACAGCTGGCAGATAATTCATGCGCAGAAAAATCTGGACAAATACATTATTTGCTGTTACTTGTTTTCACAGCTCCAATAATTGCACTGCTTTGCTTTTTTTTTTTTTTTTTTTGGAACATGCACAGAAAATGTATGTTCTCTCTGGGCTAAATAACCCCCTTTCATTACCAAATTCCACTGGTTTTTAATACATTCTGTGTGCCCTCAGCAAGGGGGCTATGTTTCTGTGGCCAAGTATCAGCATTTGCAAACTTCAAAGAAACCTTTTCCTCTAGAGCCACAAAGTTTCTGGTTCCACAGGGGCTGAGTTGAGCCAATAATCAGTGGGACACCATATCAGATTCTGCAGAATTTAAACTCGCCTCTAAATAAATACAGTTTAAAGTTTCTAGCCTTTATGGTTGTGATGAAAACCTTCTGAATGTCAAATGACGCTGCGCTGTCTCCTTGAGCTTGCCTTTAGACAGAGAGGAACAATAGCTCTGGGAGGTGTGAACTTCCCCCATTCTTTCCAACAGTTGAAGTATAAAACCTACTGAGTGCAATTTAAATAATAATGTCAGCCCTGGTTAGTTCTTCATTTGAGAAGAAACATCCAGCTACTCTGGGATTGTGGGAGGAGTTTGGGATTGTGGGAGGAGCTAGGGATTGTAGGCGGGACTTTATTTTTAAAATCAGACCACGTTCAAGGAATTTCCTTATTAAGTTTGATATAAACTCAGCACAACAGCATCTTTATGTAACCTTAGAGAGGGGACGGACATAAAAGGAATAAACAAGAAACACAGCCCTGTGCTGCTCACACTGTTTCTCTGTTACTCTCGCTGGCTGTCCATTTCTGGGGCTATGATATAGGGATACATTTTTGCATTGCTTAAAAGTAACACAGAAGAGTTCTTAACTGAAGTTTCCCAAAGTGTCATTTCTATTCTGTCTTCCTTATGGTTTTAGGACTTAAGATTTTTTTTTAATTACCCACCGGATGCTTTCCAGCTGCACTAATAGCCTCCAGTGGCTGTTTAAATTAAACACAGATCCACTGAATGGCGGTACCGTGCCAGGAGATCTGTCCCATATCAGGGGACTGCCTGCTTTCCAATTAATGGTGCCAATGTGTGTCTGAAGCTCAGTAAGTGTAGCACCCGACTGGCTTTGGGACATTATTAGTGTCTTTCCTTTACACAGCCTGTATTTCAACAGCCTGCAGCTATGTCACCTTAGGCTGTCATCTCATCAGGCTACACAAATTAAATAGGGTCAGGCTGGTCCGCTACTTGGATGGGAGAGAGTTAAGGGCAAGCCAGGTGCTCCAGATGCTGCAGTAAGTGAACACTCTGCTGCGAGTGCAGTCTTTCAAAAGCAATGAAAAACCAAGGTACTGATAACGTGCAGCCCTGAAAGACTCAGGGTGTGATAACCCTAATGTTTGAGTCAAGTTGTATTTGGTGACTACTGGCTACCTTACTAACTTTCCCCTGCATTTTCAATTGGATACAGGATTCCCCAGCCCCATCCTAAAGTGTGTTAAACAGCACCTGCGTGCCACCCCAGAGAAGACTGCCCGTGAGAAGTGAGAGAGGTGATTCCCGCATAGCTATAGTTTATAAAGGACTTTGGGGATCCTTTGGGAGAAGCAGTGCTGTAATACATTAGTTATTAGGATTACTCAGGAATTGCGTGCTGTTACGCATTACCTTTAGATTACACGCTGATTTTGTCTTGTAATTAGACTCGAAAGAGGTTCTGATCAGCCCCAAAGGTTTAGGTGGTTCTTTGATGTACATTAGAGCCTTCTGAGCTATGCCTCATGGCACTGCCTCACCCCCTCCCACTTCACAAGACTCTGATTCATTTCCCTAGCTACTGACTCTGGCTGGCTGCCCTTAAAGTCTATTGACAACATACAAAATTAAAACCTCCCTGCACTGTGTCCCGTACCCACTACTAACCTCTTGTGGGGCCCATTGGGTGCCCTGTGTGCCTTCTCTTCCGTCCACCTACTTTCTTTCTTCAGTCTCCCTACATTTTGTTCCTCTCTGCGCACTCGGTGCGTCTTCTACACCCCACTGTGTGAGTGTCTCCCTCTTCTCTTCTCCTTTCCCCACCAGTCTCTTCTGAGCAAGGCTTGAACTCAGAACCTATTGAGGCATTGGGGTTCTGGAACGTTTGAAATTAGCCAATAGAAGCTGATTCGTCCCTCCACCAGTGTGATTGCGGGTAGGACAAGGCAATTGTTCAGCAATATGGATGATGAGACAGCAAACCAGTGTGCAGTGCTTCCTCCACACAGCGCCACAGTGGTGTGAATGCTGATCGGCAAGTCTGCATGTAGAGGGATTTGGAGATCAGGAATGGGGGTAAAATCGGTGCGGAAAGTGTGAGGAGGTAAAGGCACCGAGAGAAGCGCTGTGAAGGCATGGCTCCTCATGCAGCAGAATGAGGAACTATCAACTGCTTGCCCAGCCTGGCCTGTTTGCCTTGCAGGGGTTTTTATGCCCTTTGGTTGCTTGGGAAGGACTGCAAATCCAAGCTCCTAATGGTGAGAGCAATCGGACCGTGGGAGAGACTCCAGTGAGCTGGATGAGCCAACTTCACAGCAGACACCTAAGGACAGGTTGGGAAAGTTCTTAGTTGGAATGATGGAGTGAGTGACCCCTGCCAAACGCACAGGACCGCTGGACAGAGTGGCCACAATGCTAGCGCTGTGGGAAGCAAAGCTGGTCTGGGACCCAGCCTACAACTCTCCTGCCTAGATGGTTTTAGTGATACAGGTGGGGAGCGCAGCATCCTGCAGACAGGAGTCAGACTGACAGCAAATGGAGACTGAAGGCCTGGGGTTGCTCCCAGAATACACAACAGGCAGGGGAAGAGCAGTGTAAGCACCACACACATGCCAAAGTGCCTTCAACCTGCCCCACAGGGATCACCCCCAGGGGAAATGGCTCATTCAGTCCTCGGGCTCTCTGCTCCTGCTGCCAGTTATTGCCAAATTCCACAGCATGGAATGAAATGGTTAATTAGAGCTATGTTTACTTCAGTGCTTGGTGCATTATCTGCACATTGGGATCTGAGCTCTGCATGTCCCTGGCGTCTGAGCTGCCCATGCTGTGCACAGAGGAAAAGCTTTGTTTCAGAGCGGGCATTATTAATCTTCGCTTTTTAGAGGCTGACAAATATATTATATCTGTGCACACACACAGGCATTCTCTTTGCCTGATGCATGACCCCTGTCTAAATGCTGAGCACATGGGTGCAGTTCTGTAAACGAAGAGGAGAGCGTTGCAAGCTCATTAATGCTTTGAAGTCTCTCATTAGGAGCAGATTCCTCTGGAGCTGACTAGTGCAACACCCGATGTTATAACGACTTTGCTTGGCATTAATGTGGGGGCCGCAGTTAGAAGCTCCCACAGGTGGGCTTGACCGGGACTATGCATCGCAAATGCACCAACTACACAGAGGATTGCTAAACACTCATGAGTGGGATGGGGAAGGGAAGGAGGAAGACTTGGGGAAATGTTTCCCCTACATGGAGAGAGAGAGGTGAAACTTGTACATGGCTGGATTTATTCTACATGGGGGTAATAGCACGGCAGGGGTGGATCCAATCCCTGGATCTGAATAAATCATTAACATTCCTTCCCATCTTCCATTCCTTAATGCTCAAAAGAACCTGTCACCCGTACTCTGGTATAGTGATTCCCTGTCTCTGGCATGCATGCTATTTTTAAGGTACTGCGACCACAGCAGGTTGGGCTAAGATCCTAGAAGCTAACCAGGGTTGAGTCGCGCAATGCTATGATGATGGAATTCCATGGGTCATCTAGGTGTTGTAAGAACGGGTGCTGGTGGAGCGTTCTAGCTAATGCTCTGGCATGATGGTATGGGGGTGCTGTGTTGCTAGAGGTGATGACTTTTGGGGGTAATACAAAAACAGGTCACAATCATTTTTGGTCATTAATGATGATGTTGGGGACACTGGGGCATGGCCACTAGGTAACTCGAGGGGATGGAAGACCACGAGTGTCGATGAAGCCCCCTCGCACTAGGCCCAAGTGTCCTTGGCCCCCCCTCCCGCCTGGAGGCACTCGCAGCAGCTCTGCGTACTAGGCCCAAGTGTCCTTCCCCCCCACCCCCGACCCGCCTGGAGGCACTCGCAGCAGCTCTGCGTACTAGGCCCAAGTGTCCTTCCCCCCCACACCCCTGACCTGCCTGGAGGCACTCACAGCAGCTCTGCGTACTAGGCCCAAGTGTCCTTCCCCCCCCGCCCCGACCCGCCTGGAGGCACTCACAGCAGCTCTGCGTACTAGGCCCAAGTGTCCTTCCCCCCCCGCCCCGACCCGCCTGGAGGCACTCACAGCAGCTCTGCGTACTAGGCCCAAGTGTCCTTCCCCCCCCGCCCCGACCCGCCTGGAGGCACTCACAGCAGCTCTGCGTACTAGGCCCAAGTGTCCTTCCCCCCCCGCCCCGACCCGCCTGGAGGCACTCACAGCAGCTCTGCGTACTAGGCCCAAGTGTCCTTCCCCCCCCGCCCCGACCCGCCTGGAGGCACTCACAGCAGCTCTGCGTACTAGGCCCAAGTGTCCTTCCCCCCCCCCACCCCCGACCCGCCTGGAGGCACTCGCAGCAGCTCTGCGTACTAGGCCCAAGTGTCCTTCCCCCCCCCGACCCGCCTGGAGGCTCTCACAGCAGCTCTGCGTACTAGGCCCAAGTGTCCTTCCCCCCCCCGACCCGCCTGGAGGCACTCACAGCAGCTCTGCGTACTAGGCCCAAGTGTCCTTCCCCCCCCGCCCCGACCCGCCTGGAGGCACTCACAGCAGCTCTGCGTACTAGGCCCAAGTGTCCTTCCCCCCCCCCCCCCCCGACCCGCCTGGAGGCTCTCACAGCAGCTCTGCGTACTAGGCCCAAGTGTCCTTCCCCCCCCGACCCCCCCGACCCGCCTGGAGGCACTCACAGCAGTTATGCTGAGGATCTGCAACAATATGTTGCAGAGTCAGACTGCCTGAAACTAAGCAAGGCCAAACAGGGCAGATATGGAAGAACAATGCTGAATAAAGCAGCTTTATGTATGGTTTAACAAATGATACAGAGAACAAGGGAACTAGCTGGGAACTGGATTGGCTGGCTACATGGATACTTAGGGCAGCTTGCTATTGGATAGGTATGCTGGGAAAAAGGATGTATAAAAGCCTGTGTAACTTCCTGCTCTGGGTGCAGGATTTGAGATTCTATTCTCCCTGTACCTTTTTTGCAGCTGCAAATAAACTTTTCTGCTTCTCCACCCTGTTGTGATTATTGGGTGTAGCACACCGGGTAGCAAACCAACCTCAGCTGTTGTTTAGCCTCTCGGCACTGGGTGCCGGCAACAATGACATGGTCCTTTTCTTAAGGGAACAGTGGCTTGGGTCCTGACCAAATGTCAACTGAGATGATTACATTCTGGTATCCAAAATTTCCCCTGCAGTTTTAAATTGGACATAGTATTCTTCAATTTGTGTGGCATTCCTGTAAGATGTTAAAGGGCTGTTTGATTTCACCCTGGAAGTGGCTGCATCTCAGTAATGGGTAAAGTAGCCCTGATAGTATTTTGATATCCCTTACTCCTTCACAGAGGTGTTGTACAGCTTAATTAGTTCCTGTTTGGAAAGCACTTTCAGGTCCTTGGATGAAGAGTGCAGTGAATCCATTATAATCTATTTAACTTCAGAGGGATCAAAATGGAGCTTTCTATGCAATCTTCCCCCCGCAACCATACAGGCAAACCTCAAGGATCAGTAGAACCAGTAGCTGAGCTATCCATGGCACTGTCATGCTGCCAGAGCCAGATGTGCTGCTGACTGCCTCTCATTCAGCTGTGAGGGCTCTGATGCACCATGGAATTTGGACTGATCCAAGCCTCCATCTTGTAGTCATGGGTCTGGAACCCACCCCAGTCTCACAAATGGCTTTGTGAGCATCCCAAGCTCCGTGGTGGGCTAGAGAGCTCCCAGTTCAATGGGAGGAAGTTGGCAGTGGCCAGCGCAACTTAGATCTTGTCGATTAAACTGTTGAAGTTGCCTGACAAGGTTGGGAACCACGGCTCTGTGGTACTGAGTTTTTCTGTGCCTTAGCAGCATTTTGTGGCTGCGCACGCACTCACTTGTGCATGCACCCTGCCCCGCCTGCACACAAAAGTGCACGTACGAACCCACACACAGCATATCCGGTGTGGGCACCAACAGTTTCTCTCATTGAAGGATTAGCCTTGTGGACCCCGGAGATGGAATCAGTTTTTCATCTGGCTGATTTGCTCCAGCCTGAGGCCAGTCGGAAATGTCCTACTGCTGGGACATGATTTGAAGTGATGGTGTTAATTTGGTTAATTAGGATTCCTCGGTAGCATGTGCTACTTGCAAATCAGCTTAGCATTGTAGTATCACTGCAAAGAGTTATTTGCTGATGCATGGGGTTATGTATGAATTTATGATTATGATGTAGAACCATTCATTTCATGTTTGCAGCTGATGATACAGCTCAATTAAAAGTTGCCACATTAAGACACTGTCTCTCCATGGTGTTCGGGAATCAGCCCTGGCTTAGAGTACATATGGCCCCTGACCTTGTCCATGGACTGCCAATGAATCTTTGGATGTGTCTACAGAACCCAAGAGTCCTCATTGTGGGGGTGTGATTTGTAGAGCCCATCAGTGTGTTCCATTCTAACTCTCCATGTAGACCCTGCTAATGGGCACGGATGTAGTCCTGTGCCAAAGAGGAACATTTAGAGTGTGCCAGCAGGGTCTACATGGGGGCGTGAGAGCATACTACACTGGTGCGTTCCATGAATCACACCTCTGTTGTCCGGACTCTGGTACAGTAATCCAGAGAAGCCTCATGTGCAGATGCAACCACTTGGTCATGTTTAAGAGGCACTGGAGAGGCATAAAATAAATGTAAATAATTTCCAACCTGGTTTATTTTAATTGAATAACTTTTGCTTAATTTGGCCCATGCCAGTTGCCAGGGTATTGGATCAGGCCTGCCATATGAAATAAGTTTGACACCCCTAGACGAGGGGAAGGATTCCAGGTCTTGTAACTGTGACTGAGTAGGCCCTGGCTGAATGGACCAAGAAGGAATTCTTCCATCCCTCCCATGTTTGATTAATAAAGTAAATGAAGTTTTATGCATAACCACTGAAGTCTACTTATCATGGGAATAACTGATGTGAGTAGTTAAGAGATACAGAATGAACAAATACTCAACCTAAGCAGGGTCTAAATTGCCTTGTTTGTAAAGCCTTTCACCTCTAGTGGCTGGGATTCAATCTCTCTCCTAGATTATGGGTCAAATGAATTTGATGGCCTCAATCTACTTCCAGTAGTTTAGGGCCCAAGCCCACTTAGCTTGGGACTTCATACAGATCCGCATTTCCCTAAAGTTTGGGTTTTTGGATTGTGGCCCATCTCTGGTCCCTAAAGGACATTAATCCACTTTGCAAAACAATCACGTATTCTGGAATATGTGGCAGCATCTTCTAAGATATCCAGAACTGGAATAACAAGCCCGGCGTTGCAGGATTCACATGCATGGGCTGAGCATGCTGTGGTCTAAAACGAGACTAATGGAAGATGTTCAGATCAGGACTGAGATATATTGGCAGGATCATGTGGGACACATGGCTGGAATAAAGGGGAATTTGGGGATTGATATAGCACGGGGGGAGGGAGCTGCAGGGCAGGACTGAGGTGCGTTGGCGGAGATGTGTGGGTGAAATTTGTGCTCTACCTGGTCACATGATGCTAGTTCTAGACTTTGTTTTCATGAGCACCACAGTCACCAAATGCTTGGCAGAAAAAAGAAAGAGAGAGGCTTTCCCATAGCCAGGTAATATATTGCATTTATTAAGCTGGTTATTGTGGGTCAAGTATCAATAGTTTATTAAAAATACATTTATTGCAGATAAACTATGCCATAGGTGCATCTGTTATCTAGTGGTTAAAAGTAAACCTCAGTAAAAGGTTTTAATAATGAATTTGTATTGAAGTAAGGTACAATAAGTATCTTTAGCAATCTCACTTTCAATTTCACGAGACAGTTTTATGTTCAATAAATACCTAGAGATTATTAAAAACATATTTATCGAAGATTAACAGCTATGAAATAGATACAAATCTAAGATGCTAAAGCTCAATAAACATACGGATAATAATCAATTCTTTTATTAAAACACAATAACGGCCTTGTTTAATCTAAATTAAATGGGTTGTTAGGATCTTTACAAGTGTCGTGTTTCTCTGTGTGTTTTCCTGCTTCTTGCAGATCTCTGATTAGATCTGGGGATGTTGTGCCTAAAATAAAGCAAATCCTAGGAGGATGCAGCCCAACTTCAAGCACAAGGCTGACTGATTTAGGAACAGAGTCTCAGCTGGCATAAGTGAGCATAACTCCATCGATTTCAGTGGCGCTATTCCACTTTACAACAATTATGTATCCCATGATTCCCATACCAGATCAGACCCATCAAGTCCACTATCCTGTCCAAATAATGACTGGAGTGTAGAAATAAATAAGGAAGTGTTATTTACCAAATGAAATTAATAAGCTGGTTTAAAACAAACAGGAGGAAGTATTTCTTCACACAATGCACAGTCAACCCGTGGAACTCCTTGCCAGAGGATGTTGTGAAGGCCAAGACTGTAACAGCGTTTAAAAAAGAACTAGATAAGTTCATGAAGGATAGGTCTATCAATGACTATTAGCCAGGATGGGCAGGGATGGTGTCCCTAGCCTCTGTTTGCCAGCAGCTGGGAATGAGTGACAGGGGATGGATCACTTGATGATTACCTCTTTTATTCATTCCCTTTGGGACACCTGGCCTTGGCCACTATCAGAAGAAAGGATACTGGGCTAGATGGACCTTTGGTCTGACCCAGTATGACCGTTCTTATATTTTGCCTCTAATAGTGGTCAGAAGAAGATGCTTAGGAGAAAAGTGCTAAGATCCCTGCAATGCATGGCTATGGCTTTGGAACAATGCCATCTCTTTTCACTGCCTTCTCCCTACCCCTGTGGTAGATTCATCAATGGTCAGTCATTTTAATTGGGCATTTGCTCTGGCTGATATGGAACTACAATTGAGCAGAGAGTAGAATTTGGGGTGGTCCCACATTAGTGAATGTTTTTGTGTAGAATTCCTCACCAGGAAACTTCCCACATCTGGATTGTGACATGAAGGAGAATGGGTGACTAAAGGGACTGGTGATGGGGTACAGATCCTTTCCCATCTAGTTGATCGGCTTGAATATGGCTTGGGTTGAGAGTGGTCATCCCACACACTGTTGTGTGGCCTACATGAAATGAATTTGGTGGTTCTCAGCTCAGTTCCCAGTGGACAGTGTCCATATCACCAAAACTGCCATCCCAACTGACGCTGAGCGATGCTGTGGTTGGCAATCTCAATGAACAGCCAAGGAATGAATAGGCCATGGGAACTTGACTCCATTTTTCACACGTAGAGGTGGCCCCTTCAGGGCATAACTGAGGCACATTGGAGGGGACATGCAGAGTGGGGGCAGTGTGTAATTGAAACTTTTCCTGCTGCTGCCGGTACTATACTTGCTCTGTGGACAGAGGGCTTTGGGCTCAAGGGCTGACCATGCAGCACCTTACGTCAAACAGAGAATACACTGCAAAACAATAAATACAGAAAGCAATAAACAGGCATCCAGCCCCAACTAGGATGTCACTCCGGGAAAATAGGAACATATGTTTACCTGCACCACAGGTATTAAGCAGGATACTAATTACTCTTCAGGTTTGAAGGGTCCCTTCCACCCACACAGGGCCAGAGATGGGTTCCTTTTAGTTTGAAATCCTACGCTAAGTAACAACCATGCTGAACAGCATGGAACTTATAAGGAACTTTATACAAGTTTGGAAATGTGAGTGGAGTTTAGCCGCTGTCCCCTTCCTCTTGTGAGCCTGGCTGAGCACTGACATTGCAGTGTCAGATACAGCAACGCCTGAAGAGCTGCTTGTTGGAGGTAGCTGACGATCTTTCAGAGTTCCCATGGGCAGGTGTGGAGTGTGTTTTGGGCAGGCTGCTCCAGGCTGGCTCATTTCTGCTGCAATTGCTACTGCTAATCAGGGCCACCTTTGTCTAGAAAACTTGCCTGTGAAGTAGGGCTCCTACACACTGACTCCCATTTTCTCTGGAAGCTCCCATCCTTATGTGTGTGTGATCTCTATTCTATGCCCTTGGCTCTCATCCCTCTACCGCTCAACTCCCAGGAATGGCTTTTTAGAGGGGAAGTCTCCTGAATCCTACTTACAAGGTGACTGAAGAGACCGGAGAACCCAAGTTGATCTCGAGTCCATCTGCAGACTGGGAATTAGAAATGGGGCTGAGACCCAAAATTTCACAGCCAGGTTATCTGATGTGCTCCCAAAGTTCAGTGGTGTTTGGAGCCATTCTAGCACTGAAGTTCAGTGCCAGATCCAGCTGAGGATACAAACCGCCCCAGAGTCTGGAGGTGGCCAGGTGTGAGGTTCTAGTCAGGCCCCTCTAGACTTGGAACACGATTTTTGCATTAGCGCTGCCCGTGGTTGCATGGGTTTATGATCTCAGTGGCCATACTATATGCAACTTGTGTGGCTTTCTTTAAATCTGTGTAATTTATCTCAGAGATGGCAGAGTCTAACATGGCCCCAGATAACAATCTGAGGCAGGCAAAGAGAATGCATCATATTGCACTGATTCTGTCATGGCTGTCTAATCTGCTCACTGCAATACATTGGGGGTTTTCTTTTTATTTGAATTCACTGTCTCCTGACTGCCTGGGCTACTCCCTTCCTTCCCTGTATAGGACTATAACCAGGCAAACAGACACCTCCTGAAGGAAGATGAGATATTCATAACTGTAAAGCACAACGTGGCAAAGACAAACAGTCTGGCCTTTATCTAGTCAGACAGCATGTGGTGCCTCTCACTAGCCAGGCTGCAGCTAAAGGCTTATCAACTTTAGCAATGGTGTCAGTAGGAATGCACCTAACTGTGGGAGAAGTGTTTGTTAGGAGCCACAAGGGGGAATTCACACATGGTCTCATGATGTAATCACACCACTCTGGTGCGCATATATATTGCTTGTGGGGTTTTTAGATTTCGGAGCAAGAGGGCAGTAGTGTCTCTAGAATCAGGAAGGCATTTGAGGCCATGGCCAGATTCCAGAATCCTTTTAAGATAGGCCATTTTGGGGACTTAAACGAGGAGAGCAAGGTTCCTCTAAGGAGGGGTGGCAGCCCTGCTGAGAAGGGTTGAGACAGATGGTGTTACCCATTAGCACAATTATGCTCACACAAGAGCCTTATTGCATGACAGGAAGCACTTCCCTGCACTAGGGGGCAACAGAAGCCTCACTGAAGTAGCCTTCCCTGTTACTCCACCATCCCATTTATTGGTTTAGATTCACCTCTTGTACACATTGGCTTCTCTGGTGCTGGAAGGTGGATGTGACCTCTGCTGGGGTCCCAAAGTGTGTGGTCAAGGCAGCTCATCTCTTCATTAGCCTCCATTCTTGAGGCTGCTCTGGGGTCCCCAGCAGGAGCTAATTTGCTTTCCCTGATGTAGCCTGGCTGAGTGAAGGCCAATAGTATTTTCTGATCTCTGGCCTGGCTAGTCAGCATCCCCAACGCTGGGTCTGTGCAGCGATACAGATGGCAAAGCCAGTGTGAGGGGACATTTGGTGCAGCTCCTCACTGCGAGGAAGAAATAAGAAGGGTGTGTGTGTTACCTGCCCTAGCACAGGGCAGACTGACTCAGGGCTGTCTTGACTGTAACTGAGGTAGTCCAGAGTCAATCAGACACGGCTTGCTACAAGGTTTATGGCTTGCTGCACAGCTCAGTAATTCGTTAGCTCCTGGTCAGACTCCGTACTAGTTCCTGATGGGAATGATGGCACAGGAAAAGCTGTGTGCATCATACAGTAGCCCAAGGACATCCAGCTCTTGTACAGAGCAGGGAGGGTAAGGGGGTCACCCATGAGCATGATCATCCTGTGGCAATCTTACCATGGGATCATGTGTCAGGCTAGCCAGAGGTGATGCAGGCCTGTGAGATATTTCCCTGCGGACAGTGGTGCTCTTGAATGGTGTCATGTACTGGCTTTGTGCATACAAGTGTAACACTGACAGACCCTGGTCGTCGTTGGGCGGGCGGGATTCAACCTGAGACCTCTGGAGCTTAGAGCATGAGCCTCTACTGCATGACCTAAAAGCCATATGGCTGTTTGCTAACGTTATAGAGCAGATTCATTAATCTTTCTCTCTCAGTGCCACTAGGTGGGACAGAACACCACACCCAGGAGGTGTATGGGTTACATACTTCCCCTAGCTGAGGAAGTGTGTCCTGACCTTTAGAGACTTCCCAGTTGAAATCCCAGACAAGCCCCCACTTGTAACGCCAACAGGCCCCGGTTGTTGCCCAGTGGGATTGAATGTGGGACCTCTGTAGCTTAGTGCATGAGCCCCTCTCTCTATATATATCCCCTTCTCCCTCTTGATGCTGCTAGATGGGATAGAACACCACACCCAGGAGGTTTGTGGGTCACACAAGTAATGTTGCTCTCTAGTGGCTCGACCAAGAGAACAAGGGACCTACTACTACTGATGATTAGGGGAGATCTTATTTACGTCGACTGAAAGAGATCTGTGCTTTTGCAGCTTGAAGACCAGGAGTGATAGTTTTGTCAGTCCCTTCAGCAAGGCCAGGATTTCATTGCAGGGCTCTAGTCCCAGCTCTTTAGGTATGTGGTGCATCTAGTAACCAAATCTATTGCCTGCAGCACCTGGACTGTGGGGTACTGTGCTCCTCTGCCCCCAAAGAAGTACTGACAAGGCTAATTCATGGGCCAAGATGGGTCTCAATACAAGCAGATGCAACTCCATTGACCTCAGTGGAATTACCTCTGCTTACACCACAAGTGGATTTGGCCCTGTCATAAATATAAAGGGAAGGGAAAACACCTTTAAAATCCCTCCTGGCCAGAGGAAAAACCCTTTCACTTGTAAAGGGTTAAGAAGATAGGATAATCTCGCTAGCACCTGACCACAATGACCAATGAGGAGACAAGATACTTTCAAAGTTGGAGTGGGGGAGAAACAAAGGGTTTGGGTCTGTCTGTGTGATGCTTTTGCCAGGGACAGAACAGGAATGGAGTCTTAGAACTTAGTAAGTAATCTAGCTAGATACGCGTTAGATTCTGTTTGTTTAAATGGCTGAGAAAATAAGCTGCGCTGAATGGAATGGATATTCCTGTTTTTGTGTCTTTTTGTAACTTAAGGTTTTGCCTAGAGGGATTCTCTATGTTTTGAATATAATTACCCTGTAAGGTATTTACCATCCTGATTTTACAGAGGTGATTCTTTTTTACTTTTTCTTCTATTAAAATTCTTCTTTTAAGAAACTGAATGCTTTTTTCATTGTTCTTAAGATCCAAAGGTTTTGGTCTGTGGTCACCTATGCAAATTGGTGAGGATTTTTATCAAACCTTCCCCAGAAAAAAAGGGGGTAAGATTTGGGAGGATTTTGGGGGGAAAGACGTTTCCAAACGAACTCTATCCTAATAATAATAATACCGGTGTTAGACAGTTGGTGGTGGCAGCGAAAGTCCAAGGGCAAAGGGTAAAATAGTTTGTACCTTGGGGAAGTTTTAACCTAAGCTGGTAAAAGTAAGCTTAGGAGGTTTTCATGCAGGTCCCCACATCTGTACCCTAGTGTTTAGAGTGGGGAAGGAACCTTGACAGGCCCCTGTGCTTACTCCTAAGCCTACTCCGCCCCAAGGAGGAGCTGGTTGCCTAGCTTGTGTGTGGGAGTTTTCCAGCTTAGCGGAAGGTTGCAATTACAGAGGTGGCCAGAGAAAAAGAAAAGCCGGCATGCGCCACTGCCTTTAATGGAATGCAATGATTCTTCCAGGCTCGGGAGTAATATGGGAGATCTGGTTTTAATAAATTAACAGCCTACAAGTAACAATCTCAAGCAATTAAACTCCAGAATGAAGGCGAGCACCATGAAATGTATTCTGCAACGGCTGGGGGTGGCAAAGACAATCCCTGAGCAGTAGTGAAGACAAAAATCAAATAAAAATGCCCCAGAAGGGGAGAGAATGAGAGATTCACTCTCTCTTTCTAGTGCAGATTCTGGAAGGAGGAGTGTTGCATTCCTCTTCCCCTTTTTCCCCTGCTCCCCACTCCCTCAGTATCCTGATCCAAATTATTCTGAGATTCCTTGCTAGTCTAATTCTCCCCCTACCCCCGATTTTCTACTCACTCTTGCCTGGCTATAAAAGGCAATAAAATGGCATCCCGTTGTTGCCCCGATTACTGAGGGATATCGGACAGGGGGCAGGTGGGTGGCGGGGAGCTGAATAGCTGGGGATATCTGGAAGCTGCAAAGAGAAAAAAAATGAAAAAAACCCAAGCAATTGCTAAGCCTCCCCTGTCTTACATTAATAGCCAGTATGGAATCCTCTTTGCTATAGAATTCAATTTATTTCCATTTAAAGGCTGTTCTTCTCAATCAATGCAGCTAATAAATAGCTGCTGATGGCCATGACCCCTGGGCTGAGGGAAGAATTTATCTTCTGAGCCAATTAAAGGGATTGAACAATTCCTTTTAATAACACTGTGGGATTTTAATACCAAAAAACTAAAGAAATCCTCCTCCTCCGTCTTGCAAAAAGAGGTCAGCGAGGCTCAGGCGAGGTCGGGATTAGATGCTTTAACTTGCCATGTGAAGCTCGCAGGGGGAATAAAGCCTTCCCAGTGTAAGCACCAGAATACTCCTCTCCTTTGCTACCCTTTAAAAAGAAATACATATTGGTGATTTATGTCTCTTTGTTTCCCAAGCACATTGGCCAGGCTTTAAAGGGATTATCAGGCCACATGTGTGGCAAGAGAGATGGAGAGACACAAGCACAGGACTGCGTTGTGTTTTCATCACGACTTCCTCTGGCTGGGGCATGGGGAGGCATCAGAAAGACAGCACACCATTACAGGACCCGTGAATCCTTCGCGTAATCTGCTGGGTAAACAGGGAAAGCAGCTGCAAAACTGTGGAAGGAGCATGTTTCTAGTGGCTGGAGCAGGAGAGTTGGGCACTGCCACTTCCTCGCTGCAAGAACTTGGGCCAGATACTTTAACCTCTCTCTGCCTCAGTTTCCCCATCTCTAAATGGCAGTGATGATACTGACCTAGCTCCCAGGGAAGATGGGAAAATGAGTTAATGTAAGTTTGTAAAGCCCTTTGCAAGTCCTCGGAGCTTAGATATCTTGGTCAGAGGCATGATATAAATGCCTGAATAAATAGATAGATAGTTCAGTCCTTGGAAGAAAGCATCTAGATAGATGCCAAAGAAAAGGTGAAAAAATAAGGGGTTTTATAAGTAAAAATCTATAAAGTTCCGAAAGGGCATGAAGTCCTGTTTATTTTTCAGACCTCCTGTCTAGGTGATTTTATGGCCCTTATAGCCATAGGATATGAATGTCTTTCAAACATTAATGAATTTACCCTCATAACACTGCAGTTAGCTTTAGTTTACTGATGGGAGACAGAGACACTAATTGACTTGCCCAAGGTCACACAAGAACTCTGTGGCAGAGCCAGGAATTAAACTCGGATCTCCTCAGTCCCTCTCCAGTGCCTTAAACACAAGCCTATCCTTCAGCCTGTCTCCTTCTGTGAGACCACAAGAGGTGTGATTAGCCTAGGCACTTGGTCTGACAACCCTATGGTTTAAACAGGGCATTGCTAGTGAAGCATTTTAACCTCTTCTTCCAGCAGAGCCTGGATTTCAACCTGAAGGGTTTTCTACAAGGTTTATCTGGTCTCCCAGTCTTCCTGGAGGTGCAGTGGCATGAATGGACTCTGAGTGGGTTGAGAAGTGGGGGAGAATTTTATTGTAGTGGGTTGGGAGGTATTTTGTGGATACTAAAGCAATGGCATTTTTCACTTATGTTTTTATAAAGAATGTACAAGCTTCTAAGGTTTTATGGAACAATTCCATCCAGACAGGAAATCAGTTTACCTCTTGAGTAGGAAAGGAATAGAGTTTTGTAGTTATTACAAATAATAAATCCACAAAAACCGCTGGAAATCTATAGTCAACCGGTATTAAATTTTCCATGTGCATGGGGGTGGGTGGATGTGTGCGTGTGATGCCACTGAGAATTGTGGCAATGCGTGAACATTTCCATCACGGTGTGCCTCATCTCTGAAGTGCAAATGGAACAGGTTGCTTTTCCTGGGTGAGCTGTTGATGAATGACGATTGCGTGCTACCAATTTCATGGGCTTGGAAGGAAAGCGTAATGGCAATCCTACCTCTTACAATTTACAGGACTTCAGTAGCATTTCAGTTCTTTCCCTCCCCTCACTCTAACTTCCATTGTGTATTAATTATCAGATGATAGTTGCCTCAGAGCACTCTCCTTCCACTAATTACGAGTCTGATTACAGGAAGAATGTGGAGCTGCTGGAGAGTTCCATTTGACAACCCTACATTTGCATGTTGCGGACTGTTGCAATAGTGCACATTTACTATTTGCGTGAGGGGCTGAAGCACCCACCTGGAATGGGGCAGACATCACTTGTTGCTAGAGAGGCTAGTGTTTAAAGAAGCTTTGTGTTAGTGCTGGATTGACAGACCTGGAGTCTATCATTCCGCTTAGCCACAAGGGATTATGATGCCCCATGTGCGGTGGAAGAGAACGACGGAAACCAGAGCAGGGCCACGTTGCATTAGCCTCACCTCTTCTTCTTTCAGAGTCATCAGGTGCAGCAAGGGCAGGAATAATGCAGGTATCCCTGATTTTAAAGGTCTTAGGCCAAGATTGTGGCTGTACAATGAAGGTGAGAGAACCTTCCATCTCCTAGTCAAGGGCTACCACAGTTACAGCCCTTTGCCCTCACCAGGTCCCTTCTGAGATCAACAGGAGTGTCTCAGCAGAAAACAAATAGGGAATTCGGTATTTAGCCCTTAAAATGGTGCTACAAGTTTTTCCATTTACCATCTAATTGTTGCCATACCTATTGCTGGACAGTTCCCAGATGTTGCTAGCTGAAAGAGAAGAGTAAATCTTGTGCGGATATCTATCCGTCCCTTATTGTAGGCATTTATAAGGCACTTACCTTGGTACGTAAATACAACCAGTCATGAAGGAGCCACCTTCACACCCCCTGACCAGGATTTTGGAACAACCAGAGAATGACCCCTGGAGAACCCATGCCAGGATTTACACTGAGCTCAGAGCATGCTGAGATGGGGTTTGGGAAATTTAGTCTGTGCTCTGTGGTTGCCAGTGGAGTGCAGATGTGATAAGCAGAGCTCATAGTTGAGCTCCTCGCTGTTGAGTCTTCATGCCTTGTCTTGAGGAGCTCCCAGTCAGCTCAGATGTCATCCTGAGCTTTAAATTGTTTGCTGCAACTAGACTGCTAGAGTCTGTGAATTTTTTAGTAAGACTGTAAACTCTGTGGGGCAGGGATGTTCTTGCTGTATGTGTGTACAGCACCTAGAATAATGTGACCCTGGTCCTGACTATGCCTGTAGGCACTGCCTTAGGATAAATAATAACAACATTCTGCTTTCATTCATTCTGTTTTAGCCAGCTAGTCTTCCCCTTTTGCTGTGGGAGGGCCCCACCTTGCCTGACTATGGATTTTGGGCTGTTCCTTATTTTTACTGAAAATCCTAGTCCCTGCATGTGGATGGCAACATCTCCCTCCCTGCTCACTGCCATCTGGCAGGCCTCCCCCTGCCTAGTCAGAATGCAGATCTGGGACTAGCTGTAGTGTGAATTGGGAATTCCTCCTCTTATGGCTAGGTTTGAAGGAGAATTGGGAGGAAGTGATTAAGGGGATCAAAGAAGCTGTGAAGTAAACCATGAGAAAGGCAGTTTAGGATCCTGCACCTTGAGATCTAAAAGGTACATTGTTCAGCCAACGGGCAGGGGCACAAGGCATTCTGGGTAGATCTGCTGTTTTGAACAGTTCATAATGATATATTAGAAAATGCTCAGTGCTTGTAGTTACATGCGTCTGCCTGTGTCTCTTAGAGTTTGAACTGAACCAACCTGCCCCGCTCTTTGGGGAGGGAGAATCAGAATCCAGACTGAGCGCAAATCCATATTTTGCATTTTGTCAAATAGATTGAACCAAATTGATGAATCCAAACTAAACATTCCTGAACTTGGTGGTGGCTCGGAGTGTGGAGCCATCCCTAGTTTGTCTGTCCATCTCTCTATCATTTTCCCTCTTGAGAAAGATGTTGGAAAATTGACCAGTATGTCACATCCCACCGAACTCCAGAAGGAGATTTGCTTTCCATGCAGGACAACGCTGCTTAAACTCGTTACAAGCATAGCCATAATTATTCCTCCTGAAGGGTTCTGCTCAGGTGTTGCACGGCAGTAGCACTTTATTATACGTCAACTCCCATGCCGTTTTACAACATTGTTTCCATGGTTACACACCACCCTCCGTAACCCCTGGAGGCCACAGAGATATGGGATTGCATTTCTCAGAGGCAAGAGCTGTCATGTATGGAGACTGTTTTAATAACTGATGAAGAGTAAAGCGCTAACCTGTGGTTAGGCCCCAGTTGTGAGAGAGCTGCCCTATGCATAGCTCTTGGTGGTGGGAAGCACTCGAGGTCAGAGGTGGAGAGAAGTGTGAGATATTGCTGGGCCTTTGGATGGTGTTGTGCATCTTCCAACCAGCCAGCCTCTCACCTTGTTCACCAGTAACAAACTCATAACTGTCATCTACTGAATCTAATAATAGGGACGTTGCAGAGGTTTGGACGAGGAGAAGTTAAAGCGAAAGAAAAAAGGAGGAATAATCAGTTTGTGCCACCAGAGGATGGTCCCTCTTTATGCTGGCAGTTGATATAGCAAGTTAGCCAAATGTTTCTGGACTGAGACTTTAAAATGATGGGCCAGGTCCCCAGCTAGTGCAAATCGGCGTAAATCCATTGATGTCAGTGGTGCTAGGCTGATTTATACCAAAGGATTTAGACCAAAATATCTTTTTCTTTCCAGAACCATGGATTGATCACATTGATATTTGACTTTTTTGGTCTCCGTTTTAATAATGGAGCTTTTACAAAGAAAGGGGATCTTGTGTTGAAGTGACTGACTGATGCGGAAAGATTAAGGATCCATTTGGTGTCTGAAAGTTTATGGGTGTGAGTGGTTGACATCTGTTTATGATACTTAGCTGCTTAGCTACCTATCAACTATGCCCACAAATCGGATACTGCCATTTGATATCTGCCAGCCATAAACTCTGCCTTCTATGTGCACCTGCATATTTATCAGAATCCGGGCTACACGGCCTACTCCATGAGGAGAAATTTGGGAGTCTAGGGTGAGAGATGGAAAATGGTTCTTTTTTCTCTTGCAGAAATATTCAACTTTTGGCCAAAAACCTGAAAACCCCCAAAACAAATTTTTTTTGGTAGAAAACAGATCTTTGTCTGCGTGAAAACATTGCCATCTGGGGGGGTTTCAATTAAAAGTCAAAATTTTCTGCAGAAAGCAGATGTTTCCACAAAATTCTCATTTAGTCAGCAACCCAATTTTCCACCAAAAACCAGTTTAGATGGAAAATTTCATCTGCCATATATTGAAAGAGTCTTACTGGTAATAAGAACAGGAGGCCTTGTGGCACCTTAGAGACTAACAAATTTATTTGAGCATAAGCTTTCGTGAGCTACAGCTCACTTCATCGGATGCATTCAGTGGATGCTGTAGCTCTAGAAAGCTTATGCTCAAATAAATTTGTTAGTCTCTAAGGTGCCACAAGTCCTCCTTTTCTTTTTGCGGATACAGACTAACACGGCTACTACTCTGAAACTTACTGGTAATAGTGGACAACACAATAGATATCTGTTTGCAGTGTGATATGACTCCAAAACCAAACCAAACCAAACCACAAACAAATCCCATCAACAACAACAAAAACCCAACACTGCAATTTTTGGATGCATCTATACAGGCATCACATCATGAAGTAGGGAGGTAACAGTCCCTGTCTACAAGGTTCGGATACATCCACAACTGCAATATTGCATTCAGTTCCAGGCACAACATTACCAGTTATTGCCTTCATCCTGGCAAACCCCAAGGGACATGGCTTCCTTGCAGATTGAGTGCCACCCACATCCATCTCTGGATAGATCCTTAAGGTGGTCTGGCTGGACATTCAATTTATGTCCATCGCTGGAATCTTATCATGCCCCGAAAGCTTCTGGTGCCTATATGATCACGGGCCATGTAGCAGCATTCATTGGTAAACATGCTTTGGAATTCATTGGTCTTCCATTCTAATAATATATGCAGTTTGGTTGTAGCTGTGTTGGTCCCAGAATATTAGAGAGACAAGGGGGGTGAGGTAATATCTTTTATTGGACCAACCTCTGTTGGTGAAACAACCTTTCGAGCCCCACAGAGCAGCTTGTCTCTTTCACCAACAGAAACTGGTCCAATAAAAGATATTACCTCATCCACCCTGTCATTCTAATACCATGTCCATGCTAAGAAAGCCACTGAAACTGATCCAGTGCTGATGGAGGCAGTTACTGGGTTCAGCTTTCATAGAATCATAGGGTTGGAAGAGACCTCAGGAGGTCATTTAGTCCAACCCCCTGCTCAAAGCAGGACCAGCCCCAACTAAATCATCCCAGTCAGGGCTTTGTCAAGCCTGACCTTAAAAACCTCTAAGGATGGAGATTCCACCACCTCCCTAGGTAACCCATTCCAGTGCTTCACCACCCTCCTAGTGAAATAGTTTTTCCTAATATCCAACCTAGACCTCCCACACTGAAACTTGAGACCATTGCTTCTTGTTCTGTCATCTGCCACCACTGAGAATAGCCTAGCTCCATCCTATTTGTAACAGCCCCCAAGGTAGTCGAAGGCTGCTATCAAATCCCTCCTCACTCTTCTCTTCTGCAGACTAAATAAGCCCAATTCCCTCAGCCTCTCCTCATAAGTCATGTGCCCCAACCCCCTAATAATTTTCGTTGCCCTGCGCTGAACTCCCTCCAATTTGTCCACATCTATTCTGTAGTGGGGGCCCCAAAACTCAGTACTCTGTACTCCAGATGTAGCCTCACCAGTGCTGAATAGAGGGGAATAATCACTTCCCTCGATCTGCTGGCAAGGCTCCTACTAATGCAGCTTAATATGCCGTTAGCTTTCTTGGCAACAAGGGCACACTGTTGACTCATATCCAGCTTCTCGTCCACTGTAATCCCCAAGTCTTTTTTTGCAGAACTGCCGCTTAGCCAGTCGGTCCCCAGCCTGTAGCAGTTTATGGGATTCTTCCATCTTAAGTGCAGGACTCTGCACTTGTCCTTGTTGAACCTCATCAGATTTCTTTTGGCCCAATCCTCTGGACCCTATCCCTACCCTCCAGCGTATTGTCCTCTCCCCACAGCTTAGTGTCATCCGTGAACTTCCTGAGGGTGCAATCCATCCCATCATCCAGATCATTAATGAAGATGTTGAACAAAACTCGCCCCAGGACCGACCCCTGGGGCACTCTGCTTGATACTGGCTGCCAACTGGACATCGAGCCATTGATCACTACCTGTTGAGCCCGATGATTTAGCCAGCTTTCTATCCATCTTATAAGTCTATTCATCCAATCCATACTTTAACTTGCTGGCAAGAATACTGTGGGAGACTGTATCAAAAGCTTTGCTAAAGTCAAGGTATATCACGTCTACTGCTTTCCCCATATCCACACAGCCAGTTATCTCATCATAGAAGGCAATCAGGTTGGTCAGACATGACTTGCCATTGGTGAATCCATGTTGACTGTTCCTGATCACCTTCCTCTCCTCCAAGTGCTTCAAAATGGATTCCTTGAGGACCTGCTCCATGATTTTTCCAGAGACTGAGGTGAGGCTGACTGATTTTTGAAAATACTGTTTTCTGAACTTGTCTGGCCACTTGCTATGGAGTAACTGATGAAGACAATGAGAACTGAAAAAGTAAATCCTGTGTTCTTCAGCACTCCTCAGTGCCCATGTTTTAATTCTGTGTAGTAAAGTTGGTATCATCGTGGTACTATAGATTTGCGGCTTCATGGCAAGCCTGATGTTATGATGTCCCTCAGTTTGGTGAATTGCAGCAGCTGAGGGTCAGTCTGGTTGGTCAAGAAGCCACATGGATTGTTCTGGTTATTAATCTGGATAAAACTAAGTTCCTGACCATTACCATGAAGAAGCCCCCAGCTCCAAATTACAACCAGATCAGTATTAACCAGTCCAGATGGGACACTGAGCAGGTGGCAACTGTCAAATGACTGGGCAGCCTCATAAAGAGTACTGGAGAATGGCATGAAAGATACAGACACTCATATAGCAGCAGCTGCTGCCGTATTTTGGGCTGTTCCGTGGCCTCTGTGGTGATGTCGTGATCTCAGCCACATTACCAGTAGCTAATGACAAATGGGAGGAAGTTGGGGGAAGAGCAGCCAAATGATCATGTGGCTGGAGAAAATGATTTATGTAGAAAGACTCAATCAGTGAAGGGTAGCTCAGAGATCACAATGTGTGCTTGGGTGTGCGTGGGGAAATGATAACAGCCTAAAAATATTTGAAAGGTGTAAACATGAAAGTGGGAGAGGAATGATCACTGGGACTCCGTATGGTAGAAGGTTCTGAGCTAGCACATCTCATTTCAGGATCAAGGCCTTGGCAGTGCAACTAGGAGTGAGCAGGGCATTGCTACTGTAGACTACTTAGGCTGTATTCTTTTATTTTACAGATATGGATCACCCCAGCCCCACTGGTGAATATGATTGTAACAGGAAAGCGCACTGCTAAAACATCATCCCCAAATAGAATAAAGCTACCAAACATGACCCGCTTTCTTTTACTTCATTGCAATAGCTGCCCCAGCCCTGATCATCCCCTTCTTGTCCTGTCGTCATACTGCTTCCTACCACATCCGTGCACCTGTGATTGCCTGATCATTGCACTCTGCTTGGTCACTGGAAGGGCATTAATGCCCAAGAAGCTGGCATTGCAGCAGAAGCTTCATGTTTTGAGGCTTTCTGTCGCAGACAAGCACAGGTACTGGGGGCTGTGATACGGCCCCATTTGATGATCACATCTTCAGACCAGCCAACTCCAGTGTGGGGTCAATTAAGGCAACGCCATAGAGTCCAGGGCTGATCTGGTTTGGGTGGTAGGTGTTCAACTGGTGGGAGCCAGAGTGCACAGGCTATAGGCGCGTTCTCTGCTCTTGTTTGCCAGAACCAAACACTTGTCTGTTTGGTGACAATGTTAGGGGTTTAAAGGTGGCAAAAAAATCTCTATTGTGACTTCAATCAACTCAGTGCCAGTGTTATATCTGATAAAGGATGTCTTGGATCTGTGCATTGCCCTGTGCCCTGATCCAAAGCACATTGAAGTCAATGGGATTGTTTCCATTGATTTCAGTGGGCTTTAGAGCCAACCCTCTGTATCCAACTGCCATTTGTCATCTGTGTTCTTCCCTCCCTTCTCATGTAATAAAGTACCGTATGGATCATCATTAACAGGCAATGAGACTATAAAGAAATGATTCTATATTTTATTTGGCTCTTGTTGTGTTATAGATACAAGGCTGGTTCCTCAGTTGAAGTGGAGCTACACTGTTTCATGATCGCTGAAGATCTGACTCCCTGTTTTGTGTGGAAATCTTCCTGTCTCGTTGAGTTTTCCAAGGATATAAATAAACGTGAGAGACATGTGGCCTTGCCTTGATGAATTATTCTGGAGGTTAATGGGCTAGAGGATTTGTGGGCAGAAATGATTAAATAAAAAGCACTTTAATACAGTCATGTTGCGGAAAAGCCGTCGAGGAACCACAGTAAGTATGTAACTGGAACAGCCTTATGTTAGTTATCACTGTTACAAATCTATTAGTCCCACAATCTGCAGCCCGGGCTGGGGCTGATGAGCTACGCTGGTGGGAACACGAGTCATTTCCTGAAATATATGTAGCTTGCAAATCTTTTAGACTGTTAGCCAATTCCTTTTCTTTCAGTTTAATTAGAAAATAAAACATGGCCTTAAAAACTCCAAGTACAATTGGCTGAAAGCATGTCGCTGATGCTCTGTGTTACTGACACTGCTGCTTTAGCACACAAGGGTCAGGTAGAACCATTCCCAGAGCACAAGGTTTCCATGGGAGAGTGAGAGCTGAACAGCCAGAGCGGCTAATGTCTGCAGTAATGTCATAGGAGAGTGGGAACTCCATCATTGTATTAATGCCCTTGCAGTTAGAATGTGTGACAAGTGACAAGTACAGGGCTGGCTGGAGTCCTCTGCATCCCTCCTTGCTTTAGCGCAGGAGCTTTGGAAACTTTAGAAGATTCTTGTAAGCTGGTGGGCTGTTTCACCACCCCAGGAAGAGAAGCAAACACCTCACCCTAGTCTTTTAAAGGCTCCTGCTTCAGTCGCACAGGGTATTGTTTGCCATAACACAACTGAGCTGGTTACAGTCTCCGTCGGATTTTCTCTTGGCTCCACTACCCAGGTGCAAAGATATCCTTCATCTCAGCCCCTTTGGCCCACCCTCCTCTTTCTTATATGCCCTGCCCAGCCATGTGATAGGCATGGATCCCTTAACCCTTTCTGGGTGGCTGCTTCACTTTGTCACAATTCTGTTTGGCTAAGCAAAAGAATATTTAGACTAAATGTTAGAAATGGTTTGTAAGGGTGAGGCCTATTGAGAGGTGAAGGGTTTCCCAAAAGGAGGTGCTAGCAGCTCCATTGTTTGAGACAACTGGCCTTAGAAAAGCCTTGTTGGATATGCTCCAGGGGACAATCCTGTATTGGCTGAGGGAGGGACAAGATAGCCATGTACTGTAGGTAGTTTCCGTGTCATGTGTCTGTGGGACTAGCCCATTAGCCATGCTTTACGCGGAGAGATATGGCATAGTCACCTGTTGCAAACTAGCAACATCCAAACCTTGGTGTGCCAATCAAGGGCTTCATCTCAAAGCTCTTTATAGAGGATCTCAAAGACACTACACCCAAGTGGGGCTGCAGTTTCAATTCTGTAGCAGGTGGGAGTGTATATGCTAGAGAGAGGGTTTTTTTTACAAGCTTGGCCTGCTGAGGGGTAATGAGAACTTAGCATAGTAATAAATTATGCACTTGTTTGTAGCTCTGGAAGCCCAGTCTAGGACAAGTCTCTCATAAGAAGTTAGGGGAAAATCCTCTTTCTCCTGCTCTGTGGGCACAGGGGGTCCTGCCTGCAGCAGAAGTGGTGGGGTCAACTGCAGAGAGAGGCTCAGGAGGCATGGAGACTGCCTGGGGAAGAGAGCATGCCATCTTATGCAATGGAGCCCTCTGAGGGCTACTTCCATGGCAGGGTGAAATGGGTAACTGGTAGGGGTGATCAGGCTGGAGAAGAGGGGAGGCTGGAGATGGTGACTGTAGCTTGTTTCATGTACGGTGTACTAGGTAATAACATGAGAGTCCTCCATGCTTGTAAAACTAAACTGGGTCTTTATTAAGAGACTACTTAGAGAGGTGCTGCAGCTAGCATTCCAGCCATGTGCACACAGACTGACTTTGTGGTGCCTTGCCCAAACTCCCCTCTCCTGCGCTCCTCCTTCCAAGTTCCATGCAGGTTGCTACACTGATGAGGTGCTCCTCTGCCACTTTGCAGCCTGATAATGTATGTGGAGGTAGATTCCCTGCAGTATAAAATCATAGAAATGTAGGGCTAACAGGGACCTCGAGAGGTCATCAAGTCCAACCCCCTGCACTGAGGTGGGATCAAGTAAACCTAGCCCATCCCCGACAGGTATTTGTCCAACCAGTTCTTAAAAACCTCCAAGAATCAGGATTCCACAACCTCCCTTCCGCCTATTCCAGTACTCAGGTAGCCTTATAGTTAGAGAGTATTTCCTAATATCTAACCTGAATCTACCTTGCCACAGATTAAGCCCACTACTTCTTGTCCTGCCTTCAGTGGACGTAGAGAACAATTGGTCACACTCCTCTTTATAATTGCCCTGAACATACTGGAAGATTGTTGTCAGGTTTCCCCTCAGTCTTCTTTCCTCAAGACTAAACATGCCCAGTTTTTTAACCTTTCCTCAGAGGTCAAGTTTTTGAAATCTTTTATCATTTTTGCTGCTCTCCAATTTGTCCACATCTTTCCTAGTGTGGTGCCCAGAACTGGGCACAGTACTCCAGCTGAGGCCTCACCAGTGCTGAATATAGTGGGACAACTACCTTCTGTGTCTGACATGCAACACTCCATTTGAAATGCTTCCAAACTGGCCCATTTGCCTGACGCTTAAAACATACGGTAGGATGCAAGGATGTGAGATAGCTAGATATATATACCCACATGTATGCATGGAAACTAGCTAAATGCACACAGTAGTCAATTCTAAATGGATTCTGCTAAATACTGAAGACCTCAGTTCTTACTCAGCCACTTCTCCCACTGAAGTCAGTGAGCATTTACCTGAACAAGGATAGTAGGATTTAGTCCATTATATTGAATTTAGTTGTTTCCTGGTTCTTATTCAAGCCTTACCTGGATAAGAACATCTGGACTAGACTCTATGGGCCATATTTTGACCTTTCTCCTCTCTAGAGTGTTTAATGGTGGAGCAGGAGGCATATACAGCTGTGGCAACCCAGTAAGGTGCTCAGAGCTATTCTGTCTGTGTGGGGCTGACACAGGCAGACTGCCTCAAGGAAGCGATGTGGAGACCGTATTGTATAGTGCTCCTTACACCTGCTTGTTTATTACCTCTAGCACCTGCTAGCAAGTACACAGAAGAATGGGTGCCTCTTTATGACCCCTTGGCTACCAGGGGCCAGATTTCGGGTGCACCTCTGCAGGGTGGGCACTAGGGACCAGGGCATAAACTGACCCTTCCCCCGCACCCAGCCCAAGTTAGATCAGGCCCTGACTTTTCCACATCCCCAGCCCAACATGGAATGCTCCCTGCACCTTGTACCTGTGACACAGAGGCCTGTTGGTGGTTCACTACTCTGGGTCAAGAACTGCTGTCAGGTCTGACAAACTCACTACACCTAACACACTGTTCTCATTATATGTACCCAAAGGTGGCATGCGATATATCACTGAAAAACTAATAAGTTACTGCTCATTAATATTATTGCATCATGTATGGATGGTTAACCCACAAAAAACATATACATGTATGCTGGAAATAAGTCACTAAAATGTGTTTAAACCAGGCATGTCAGGGGGAGTTGACAAACAGGTTTTCTCCAAGAAAAGAGGCCAAAACCTCAAACCAGGTGTGGCTAAATTCAGTGGACTATTCATTGGTATGGGAGGTTACAGGAAGTGATCATTTGCATTGTAAAAATCACCAGTGGGGGAGAAGACAGCATGGCATCCAGACCCAGCAGGGAAAGGGAGCTTTGTCTAGCCTTACTTTTCAAAGGTTTACTGACCTATAAAAAGAGAGGTGAGAGAACCCATCATTATCCATCACTGGTACATCTGATAAAACATCACTGGTACATCTGATAAAAGTGGATCCTTCAACCCAGGGGGTTGAAGTTGGTGGGAACTGAATATAGGTGAGAAACCTACTTAAGCAAAGATTGGAATTTGCTGAAGTTAAGTTTTAGTTTTACTTTTGTTTGTAACCATTTCTATCTGTACCCCGGTACTTGGTAGCACTTAAACCTATGACATTTTGTTTAATAAGCTTGTTTTACTTTTACTATAAACCAATTCAGTGCTGTGTTCGAAGGGAAGGGTGTGTTTACCCCAGTTAGACTAATGAGCTGCAGTGTATTGTCTCTTTAAAGGAGCAATGAGCATATGTAGTAACTTCTGTGAGTGTTCCAGGAGAGGGCTGACATTGCAGGGAGACATCTCTGGGGAACTTGGGAGTTGGGGTTCACTGCAGGTTACCTGCAAGGCAAGGTTTGGGCTGGCAGAGTCCTGAAGAGTTTGCTAGCAAGACAGACAAGCTGGTGTGTCAGGGAGTTGTCACAGTGACTTGCTGAGGCTGAGAGGGGTAATACAGTAACTCAGTTCTGGGGACTTCAGCATAGTGCCAGACGATTTGGGGAAAATTCATGACTGGGATAGTGTTGGCATCACTCTGAAAAAATGAACTGGGTGGTGGAAGCCAGGGTAAGACCCGGATGCTTATGGGCTGGCTGCTGGTGTCAGGGCTGAGAGCCACAGCAGCGTAGCATTGAAGTCACCCAGAGTTGCAGGGCAGGTGGTGACACACCCCTTGATGGTTTGCATTGAACCCCAAAACATCACACCCAGCTTTTCACCTGCTGGGGATCCCTTATGGCAGGGGAATCCTCAGCTGCTATTCTAAGGCAGTTTCAAGTCCTCTGTGTGCTGCTGATCAAGGATCTGGCCCATGAAGTGCCCCCAGGCAAGCTAGCAGCTGCCTACCCTTAGTGCTAATGTCAGCATTCTGCTTAAGTCCCACACAGGAATGCTTGGGAAGGGAGAAGAGAGGCTCCCTTTCTCTCATAACTCACTTACATAGGGGGCAGCCAGACTTTAACCCTATGTTGTCAGAAATCTCAGGGTCTTTGTTTACCCACTTGGATATCGTAAACATCCAGAAAACCTCAGTGTTACCCTTTACTGGAGGTCACAGGACAGGGGACTAGATGGCTGGTTGGGCTGCTCCAGCACGGCAAGTCTTATGCTGCCCTAAGTGGTGGTGATCTCGAGAAGCACATTATTGGCTCCTATTGATTAAGAGAAGCAAGGGGACTTACAACTTTTCTGCCTTCAAGGACAGCTCTGGCTAAATAAGTCTTAGGCTGTCCAGTTAGGTATTGTCTGCTTGTCAAGATGTCTCCTGCAGACTCTGGGAATCCAGAGGTGACACAGAGGGTTTATGAGGGTCCTCCGCCATTAGCTCTCCAACAGAGGGCTATCTACAGAACGTCATTCTTGACAGGCGTGATTATACCTAATGCTCTGTCAAAACGTTACAGCTTTAAGAAACCTGCTGTCAGTCTCAATCAGTGAGTGCCTGAAGCGGTCAACCCTTTATTTTTAGGTTTCAGAGTAGCAGCCATGTTAGTCTGTATCCGCAAAGAGAAAAGGAGTACTTGTGGCACCTTAGAGACTAACAAATTTATTTGAGCATAAACTTTCATGAGCTACAACTCACTTAATCAGATGCTAGTCTCTAAGGTGCCGCAAGTCCTCCTTTCCTTTATTTTTAGGCAGCATTAGCAGGCCTCCCATCTGAATTCCAGCAGACAGATTAAAGACCCCATATCTGTACACTGCCAAAGAAAGGCTGTTCTGATGGCCTTTCAGTTCCCCCTCTTCCACTGTCCAAAATGTTGCTGAGATCTCTTGGGCTCCATGTGGCGTTTAGGGATCCCCAACGCTCCATGAAGTCCTGCAGCATAGTCACCAAAAATATTCCATGATCTGAACCCAAGCGATGTTCCAAATTCAGATCTGGGAAAAGTGGAGTCTTTTGCCAAAAACACACCTACCCCCCTGCAAAGAGAGGTGGAGTCTCAGAACTCAGAGCAATGTGAAGAACATCAGAGGAAGAGCTGAAGTTTGAACCTAGCCCATGTCAGTGCTACATAAACACTGTTTTCCTAATAAGCACATTCACATGCCCTTTCATGTATCCCGAATTTAACAACTAGGCTCAGACT
Source organism: Lepidochelys olivacea (assembly GCF_965140295.1). Taxonomy (NCBI): domain Eukaryota; kingdom Metazoa; phylum Chordata; order Testudines; family Cheloniidae; genus Lepidochelys; species Lepidochelys olivacea. Next base: position 22,266,299 of record NC_140417.1, on the reverse strand, counting down.
GAAGCGATGTTTGATTGTGTAGAGATGAAGATATAGTCTCAAGCTGAATATTCAGCTAGCTAGAGCTGAATGCTTTAAATGTAGCCAATCTCAGGATCCTGAAAGAAAAGCCCCTCATTCCCTGGTGATTGTCTCTGGTATATGTGTCACTAAAGTTCACATGAGAGACTCATGCGTTCCCATTATCAATTATGGAGATTGGGACCATTGTGTTGATTCCCAGGCTGTTTAGATTTAACATTCTCCACAGTTAGTTCTGCAGATATATGGTGATGTGTCCTTTTCATGCTGCAGCGGGCTGCATTGAAATCTTGACTGACACCTCTTATCAGATAGGGGCTGCCTTTCCACTGGCTGCTCTTTAGAGTGATAAATGGCAGAAGTTTGAGAGTTTGCTTGTATCTGGGTGCTCCATCTGAGGTTTTGGGCAGGTAATTATCCTGAGGCCCATGAGACTTGGTGATGAAATCCAGTGCTGTGATTGTATATACAACTGGTTAGCAGAAAGGTCGGAGATTCATGGTATCCATGGCCTAGAAAGAATCTACTAGGAAAAGGGATGGAAGAACTGGCTCAGATAAAATTAGAATGAAGATTCTCCCAACCCAAACTTTTCTGATATTTTAAACAGAGGTGTGAGGCTCCCCTAAATGGGGCATCAGCAGGCATTGAATTTGGGACCTCCACATTTGAAAGTCTGAGCCTCTGTTGATGTAGCTAAGGTACTAAGCCTCTTACCTGGGTAGTAGTAGCAAACTGGTACACTTTTTATATGGTCCAGCTAGGAGAAGGAGACAAGAACCCACAATGGGTTTGTATAGGAAACACATGGATATCTCTCTTCCCCACACAAACCTTTACTTCATTTAGTCTTGGTGAAAAGTGCCAGACTGAAAGGCCAGGATACCAAAGTCTTCTCTCTGTCCAAAAGTCAAGCACAACACGGGGGTTTGCAGAGCAAACTTCCACCTGTTGCTCCTTTCTATTGGTCTCAACTCTTTTCTGCAAGGGCCATCTTTAGGGAGAAGAGGAAGGTTAGCTTTCAAGGGCCATTCAACCCTTCTGTGTTTCTTTTTGGGATCCTAATGGGGTTGAGCACTGTGGCAGTGGCAGCTTCCTAGGCTGTTGACCCTCATCCCCGGGGAACTGGGCTGAGACGAGGGCTAGTTGCAAATTTGTTGCCTTTTTTATCAAAATTCCGAATTCTAATGAAAGAGGACAAAAGGTACATGAACATTTTCACCAAAAAACCCCACACTCTCTTTTGTTTTTAAATAGCGCTTATTTGGACCACCAAACTCCTGCAGGTCAATGAGCACTTGGCAGAGGGTAACAACATATGGCCACCGCTGATTAACCTGTGCCAGGTTCAAATTGGCAGCCTGCAGGCAGACGGCTCCATAGCCCATCATCATCATGTCCCTGTGAGACCTCCAGTTCTTCTACAAGGGAATTCTAGACAGGTGTGATTATGCCCAGTCCTATGTCAAAACTTCCTGGCTATGATGAGAAACTGACTGTCATCCTGATTTCTGTCCACCCACATCTCAATCAGAGAGTGTCAGCACCTTTTCAGCTTTGTCAGTGATCCAGCGAGGACATCAACAACCCGATTAAAGATTGATTCACTTTCATTTGCAGTCAAAGAAACGCTGCTTGGACTGCAGTTGTTGCAATTGTACTCTGCTGGACTAGGGAACAGCTCGTGAGGTTCTTCAGAGCCGCAGGTGTGAATAATTCATTCAGCCAGAGTTGACACACTCAGAGAAATTAAAGATGGAAATGCTCTATCGAGACATCTGGTTCATTTTCCCGTATATCACTTGTCCAGCCTAGAAATGTGCCCTCCAGCACATTCTTCAACGCGGCGTCCAGTCTAGCTGTGCAGCTGCAATAATAAAGGACTTTGGCTCAAATTAACTTCAGCTGCTTTTCCTGGATAGAAGCACTGAGCCCAGAGCAAATCTCAGTGAGTTCACTGGCTAGCCACACACCCTGCCAAGGGGGTGAGCGTGTTCCACTTGTACCAAAGGGGAAGGCTGGCAGTCCTTGTGGTAACAAGGCGAAAAGGGGGAACAGTCAGACATTTGGTGACAGTTTGCATTATCCGAACTGCAGCTAAGGGGTAATGCTGTAGGGTCTGATCCTGCAGCCCTGAGTCAGCAACCATGCTGAATCCAGGGGACAGGGTCAGGGTGTTTTAGGTCATTAGCTGCCCCACTCCAGTGGTGCAATTAATCTATGCAAGGGGTCGCTGCTGTTTTGTGCACCCATATCCAGGTGAAACTGGCACAGTTGGCCCACATAGCTCTGTTGCTAGTGATGCCCTTCATTTATGCACCAGCTGCTGCCAGCCAGAGGCCCTGCGCTTCCCCTTTTACAGTGCAACCATTTGGTGTTGGATGCAGCTGGTGATTTAGATGCAGCAGGATGTGCTCTTTGCTGTGTAATAGTGCCTTAAAGGGCCATGCTGGGGAATAACAGGGGTGCAGCATCCCTCTTTAAAGCCAAGGAGCCACACTGTCAAGGGCTGCCCACTCTGCTCCATGCCTAACAAGCAGTGCAAAGGCCCTTTGCTGGTACTTCAGCCTCTCCTCGCCAAGCCGGGCTCTGCAAAACGAGATACATTCTGAAGTGAAGGACAAAGAACGCTGGCTCTGTGCTCAAACTCCTGAGTCAGATCGTTTAGGAGCTTTAGGGTAACAATTGCTTCATCTGTTTTTTGTTTTCTCCCCCCCCATCCCTAACATACCCTTTGAGCTGTTCTTTAATTGAAGTAAACGGAGCAGCTGCTACGTTGTGTGTTGTTTTTCCCATTTTCCCCTGTGACTCACACATTTCCTTCCTTAATGTCTCTATCTTCCATCGGTCTGTGCTAATGAAGCCCCACATTTCAGCTGCTGACTTTCTGAAGTCGTCTGGCTGGAATTTTCTAACTCATTTAAATTAATTTCCCACTTTCCCTTTTACCCCCTGCTGCCTCGCTCTCATTTCCACACCTCCTCTCTTTTTCTCTGTCTCCCCATCCTTGTTTCATCTTTGCCTCCTTCCTCTTCTGATGCTCCTTCGCTTTCTCCTCTTTCACCTTTACAGTTTCTGCACTCCGTCTTGCCCCCCCCCTCACTTCTCCAGCTCTGCCTCCCTTCTCCCCTCTGCGGTCATAGAATCATAGAATATCAGGGTTGGAAGGGACCTCAGGAGGTCATCTAGTCCAACCCCCTGCTCAAAGCAGGATCAATCCTTGTCCATTGCTACTTGTAGCGCTGTTTTTTGCTATCACCTGGACCTCTGATGGTTTCTCTGAGCTCTTCTCTGCATCCCTGCGGGAGCCAAAATAGGAAGGGGATGGAAGAATCACACTCTTTCCCCCATAAAAAACCCCTTTCACGAACAAGGTCTGATAGTTCATCATACACATCCGGAGGGAGGCTGATGAATGTGCCCTCTGACTAAAAAGGTCTAATTTCATGAGGTCCTTATCTTTAGGAGTTCCTTGATGGATCTGATCTTTTCTCCTGAAGAACAGATACTACTAGCAACCCTGGTGCCGGATGCATCTAAAAATGCTCAAAGCTCTGGTCAATGATTTTCAGTCTAGTTCACGTAAAAGCTTCAATGTTGTTTTTAAACAACACCTCCAACCTTGCCTGAGTTGACGTGGCACTGGGCTCACAGCACCTTTGTGTTGCTGGACTGGGCAGAAGGCCACATAGCCAACCAGCCTCTGGCAATGGCCAGCAGTGCCTGTAGTTTCCAAGGAGGGTAGTCTCACCCCCATACTGTGCCCCCGCTTGCACAGCGAGGGTAGATCTCTGCAGACGATCAGCTTAGGCCCTGAAACATGACGTTCCTAGGCCTCTGGGTGAGTCACAAACCTCCCTCACCAAGGATGCATGGGCACAAAGAACTGTACCAGCGCAAGATGCAATCAGTGCGTGTACCATTGAGATGTTAGGGAGAGAGGTCCCAAGCAGCTGGCTTGGCACCAAGATGAGGAATTCCTCCCCACTGCTCGGTTGGAGCTGCTCCTAGCTCACTGCCACTGAAGGGAGCTATAGAAGAACCTCCACACAGGCATTGGTGGGCTCTTCCCAGCATCCAGCTCCTGGGGATGGCATTTAATTTATGTCATGTCACAGGTGCCTTTAAACGGCTTCCAGACATAAGTGCTGGGAAAGGGCACAGCTACCCACCTCCCTGTGATTATCTGAGCTCCAAGAAGGAGCAGAACAGCACCCCTGTTTTTTTCCTATTGCTGGACTTGAGACCCAGGGGACGGTGGGGCGGAATCCACCCTCTGCCTTTTATATCGCCAATGGCCTTAAACCCACAATGCATAATTCAGGGGCAGGGGAGGCAATGACAAACTCCTGTGTGCTAACAGGAGGATTAAAGCCTCCACTGCTTTTCATTTTCCTTGTGACACTCGTTTCGTCTGCAGACTTGGCTGCTCCGAGATGGGAATGCTAACGTGGGGCCTGTGCGTGAATTAATTTGCAGGCAAGTCCTGCATACCTAGGAGGCCTGACTACCATGGAGGCAGTGACACAGACCAATAGGAGCTGCCCTGGTCCATGTCAGGCACAGGCAACTGCCTGTATACATTAGTGCATGCTTAATTTGTTCACCCAAACTCTGTTCTGTGTGTGTGTGTGTGCGCTCAAATCAGGGATTCTGTGTGTACATGGTCAGTTTCACGCCTGTTGGTTATTACGATTATTGTTAATTTCCAGGTGAGCTAGGACTGGTAAGCACTTTCCAAATTTATCTGTCTTAAGTACTTCTATGGCCCCCATGATTGTAATATCTGAAGATCTCACAATCTTTAATGTATTTCGCCTCACAACTCCCCTAGGCTATAAAGCTGTGCTATTATCCCCATTTCACAGATGAGGCACGGAGGCACAGAAGGGCTAAGTGATTTGCCCAAGGTCACACAGGAAGACTGTGGCAGAGCAGGGAGATCAGCGGTGAGGACATTTGTAGCCAAACCCAGCATGTGCCTCCATCAGCTCCAGTGGCAGATTAGCCACTGGGCCAATGGGGCCCATGCCCCGGGGCTTTGGCCAATTGGGGGCATCCTAGAAAAATGGGCGCCCCTGCGTCCTGACCTGTTTTGCCCAGCGCTCCTGCCAGGAAGTGGGGTTGGGGCACAGGGTCTTGCCCCATCTGCCTGCCTGGCACTCCTGCCAGGGAGTGAGGGAAGCCCCTGTGCCCTGACCCCATTTCCCCGGCAGGAGCATCGGGGGAAGGATTTGGAAGGGGGACTGCAGGTGGAAGGGGTGGGGAAGACCCTCTGACCCTGGTTTGGTCTCGCCAGCTTTCTTGGCACAGACATATTAGGATGCAAGAACAACGAATTACAAAGAGTGTTTTTCCAAGTAATGCTGCTGCAGTCTGTAATCACACGGTCACCAGAAGCTTCAATGGTATGACGAGATCGCCAATGACGGAGACAAAGACGGAACATTTAGTCAGATCGTCTTCAGGACTTAATGACTGGACAAACGCCAATGAGTTTGCAGACCCACCATTCACCAGAGCTTGTGTACAGTCTCCATCGGCACAGGCCCACAGGGAAATCAGGTCCAATCACGTTTTGGTGGGGCTATTGTCTATCACAGATGTCTTGGGACTGAGGCAGCCTCTGGCTTTATACAGGAGCACCACACACCAGGCAGTCTGCTCGAACCATGCTAGACTTTCCTCTTCTGTCTCATAATGTGTTGTACAGAGGCTTGGGGTCTCTCCCTGTGGAAAATATGGGGTTTGTGTGGGGAATGCCCCTCATGTCCACAAACAGGCAGGCCTCAGCTGTAATTATTATAAAGAAGATTCTTTATAAAGGCTGCTGTACACAGACCCTTTGGTTTCACTGGAGTCTCTAGCTCCCTCTCTGACTAACATAACCTGTGCTATCAACTGTCACCATCCAGGGTTTCCCTAGGTCCTGGGCTAGACCAAGCACTCAGAGATGGGCCTGTTGGTTACATCACTGTGTGATGCAAAGGGGAGCTGGTGAGATTTGTGTATTATAGGGTGGCCAGCATGAAGGGTAGAGAGTGGTTGTGGTTAAAGCTGAACTTTGAATATCAAGTTTTGCTTCTGTGTAAATCTTCCCAATGGCTCACTCTACCCAGCCACCATGCTGGCCTGCAGACATTCAAATGGTAATAAGTAGAAATGGGATGGAACCAAAAACTCTAGCTCAGAATTAGGGCTGTCAACCTATTAAAAAATTAATCGTGATTAATTGCACTGTTAAACAACAATAGAATGCCATTTATTTTAAATATTTTTGGATGTTTACTACCATTCCAGAGGACATGCTTCCATGCTGATGATGGGTTCTGCTTGATAACGATCCAAAGCAGTTTGGACCAACGCATGTTCATTTTCATCATCTGAGTCAGATGCCACCAGCAGAAGGTTGATTTTCTTTTTTGGTGGTTTGGGTTCTGTAGTTTCTGCATTAGAGTGTTGCTCTTTTAAGACTTCTGAAAGCATACTCCACACCTTATCCCTCTCAGATTTTGGAGGACACTTCAGATTCTTAAACCTTGGGTCGAGTGCTGTAGCTATTTTAGAAATCTCACATACCGGTACCTTCTTTGCGTTTTGTCAAATCTGCTGTGAAAGTGTTCTTAAAACGAACATGTACTGGGTGATCATCCGAGATTGCTATAACATTAAATATGTGCAGAATGTGGGTAAAATAGAGCAGGAGACATACAATTCTCCCCCAAAGGAGTACAGTCACAAATTTACGCATTATTTTTTTAACGAGCGTCATGAGCATGGAAGCATGTCCTCTGGAATGGTGGCCAAAGCATGAACGGGCATACAAATGTTTAGAATATCTGGCATGTAAATACCTTGCAATGCCGGTTACAAAAGTGCCATGTGAATGCCTGTTCTCACTTTCAGGTGACATTGTAAATAAGAAGCAGGCAGCATGATCTCCCGTCAATGTAAAAAAAAAAAAAAACTTGTTTAGAATAAGAAGTTGGACCGAGTGGACTTGTAGGCTCTACAGTTTTACACTGTTTTGTTTTTGTGTGAAGTTATGTAACTAAAATAAAACCTGCACATTTACAATAAAGAGATCGCACTACAGTACTTGTATTAGGTGAATTGAAAAATACTATTTCTTTTGTTTATCATTTTACCAATATAGGGCATATATTTTTAATCAAAAATAAGAATATAAAGTGAGCACTGTGCACTTTGTATTCTGTGTTGTAATTGAAATCAATATATCTGAAAATGTAGTAAACATCCAAAAATATTTAATAAATTTCAGTTGGTATTCTATTGTTATAAGTGCACTTGATCATGATTAATTTTTTTAATCACGATTAATTTTTTTGAGTTAATCACATGAGTTAACTGCGATTAATTGACAGCCCTACTCAGAATACATCCCCTTCAGTAGAGTTAGCAATCCATCCTCTGACTGATAGACCCACTGTAGGACAGCAGGTAATCCTGCACGGTTACACTAGGCAGGATAGGTTGGTAGCTGAATAGCCAACGAGAAACTTGGGTTCCTGTCTTTGATTAGCAGCCTCAGTGGAGAATCCGTTTTATATTTATTACAACTGAGCCCTGCCTCTTCTCTGCTGGAAGGGACCTTTCACCCCAACTGTGTGTTTGTCTGGCTCCTCTCTTTACAACGGGTTGAACCAAATCCCCATTTCCATATGCCTCCAAGACTTGGGAGACTCAGTTTGAAATCAGGACCTGAGTTGTGCAACTTAATTCCATCTCTCACATTAAAGCTCTGACTCCCATGAAAGCCAAGAATTTCAGGGGTATGTCCACTCTGCAGCAGTTACAAAGTAAAACAAGATAAAAGCTATGCACTGATGAACGTGCCCATGAGGGACACCTGACAATGATTCCTGGTCCTGGTCCTTAGAGGCTACCAGAGGAATCAGTGTAGCAAGCTTGGTCTTTATAGGTTACTAAGTTATCAGCACAGGTTGGGTTGTTTCTATAGGGATTTTGCTCTTGGTTTAAATTTCTTTAGCCCTTTTCATTTCAAAATAAACAGAAGGTTCAATGGAAAAAAACAAACAAAACAAGCCAATGCTTCCCACTTTGGTTTGGGGGCCTCCCGTAGAGGTTTCTTCATCACCATAGAGACTGTGGCGCTTGCTAGAAATAAGATGAGCTGTTGGAATTCAACTGGACAAAAAAACAAACCAAACCTATTATAAATCCCCAATTACTTTCAGACTGATTAAAAAATGTAAAGACCCTGTTCGGGGCAGCGCTTCTGAAAAAAAGGCATAAGGCTAAAAGTCAGGAGCCAGAGAGAGTCAGTCTTAGAAACAGCCTTCCCAGGAAGCTGATGGGAATTGCACCAGGACATTGGAGGGATGAGATGACACCCATCGCACGGAAGGAACTGCCTTGCCCATCTTTGTGACTTGTTCCCAAGGCAGCCCCATCATCTAGTTAGGAATTGGGCCTTGAATGAGCCAACCTAAGTGCAAGACTTGGAATCTCCCTTGCTCGAGCCATTGAAACGGAGATAGGAAGCTGTTGCCCCTGACGACCTTTGATGGCCTATTGGTGAAATGAGCTGATGGGTCAGCCCCGTGACTAGTAGGCGGGTATCCACCTCACAAACATCAGTGATTGTCCCACTCATTGGCAGGCTCGAAGGCCAAACTCTGACTGAGTCATGGAGACTGTGCTCCCTGCTCTCCCCCACAGAGATGGCCTCTGCCGGGCAGGTTTGATGGGGCTCTGTCGGGGAAGCCTGCTCTCTCCTTGCCTCCTTGTACTGTGGATAAAGAGAGGACTCCAGCCTCCAGGACTGTCAGTCTGGCACCTTTCCTCAGCACCATGTTGACTTGAATAAATTGTAGTCTCTGAAAATACCTCATTTAAACACAGCACAAGTGTCTTTGTGTCCAGAGCGAGATGTCTAATGGGTGTGAGAATAATGAGGCTGAGTCATTCTTCAAACAAACCAGCAGCAGGGTAGCTCTGAGAGTGGGTTCTTTGGCCTCTCACCCCCATCCCCAAGCCCTTAATGCTCCGTGTCCAGCTAAAACCAGAGGCTGAATAGATTTACACACTCTTCTCCAAGGGGCAGAATTACAAGTAATGGGGCTGGAGTGCTGGTATATTCAAGGGTTTCTTCTCAGAGGCTCCATCTGAGCCCCCATCCCTTCTCTCCTGTGCAGTTGGCTTATTATCCTTATTACTCTGTGCTGCCAGGCACTAATAGGCCACTTCTTTAATATACATTTTTAGGCTGAATCTCAATTGTTTTTGAGACAGGTAGACTTGCAGGTGGAATGCTGGAATAAATTTATACCAGCCAGCATCGTAGGTGTCATTCCAGTTCCAGGCAGCTGAATGCACCCCGTACTTTTCAATATTTTCTGTTCATCTCAACGGAATTGTTTTTCTATTAATGTTTTTCTTCTGCTTTCTCCCCTCCTCTCTCTCTCTCTCTGTCCAATTTTATCTTCCTCCTCGCTGCACACATTTTTCACTACTGAGTCTCCCCCTCAGTGCAAGTGGGGAGAGAGGCCAAGTGTGGCTGCTCTCCTTTCCTACCCTGGCACATTCTGCTCTCCCACATTCAAAGAAAGAATTCTACACGATAATGGTAACCCCCAGAGCCGCAGTAACACTATTGTAAGGGAGGCTGTGGGGGGCTTTTACTGTAGAATGTTGTGTTCCTTGACCCTGCCTCCCCATGATTCTGATTGGGTGCCTTCCCATTGCCAACTCATTCACAGCTATCTAGGGGTAGTCCTGACAAAACACAGTTGTTGAGATGAAGGAACTGGCACCCTCTCCCCAACCATACACACTGTTTGCCTTTCACATGATGTTGTCTTGCTGACTAGCATTGTAGTTACGTTATTCTTGGTGTTCTGGTAATATTCACACTGGGCTAGGTGCTATCCATAGACACAGGAGGAAAGGGAGGGTCCCTGCTCTGGAGTGGGCTTACAGTCTAAGACAGTGTTTCCCAGCTGGTGGGTTGTGACCCTCAGGGGGTCATGAAGGCAATCGGAGGTGGGGGACAGTCATGAGGCATTGGAAATTTTATTACAATCTGAAGCTCCTCCACTCCCCTCACCTTGTCGACCTCGAAATATGCACTCAGATAAATGATCAAGCCTTATCGTAGTTACCATTAATACATTTTTTAACTCTTACTTTTATAGTAAATGTAAAAGAGTCATGAACGTTTTTGAATTCACATAAGGGGTCACCAACTTACAAAGCTTAAGAAACACTGATCTCAGAAGACCAGAGCCGTCTGAAGGATGGGGGGATGGATATGATCACAACCTGCACAGTTTAGATATACATTGTACATTATTTTTTTTAATTAAATAAGAACAGGGTAGTTGCTCTGTATTCATTAGTTACTGTTCTTACCAGTGATCAGCAGTGCCTGGGTTAGGACATAAAAAAAAAGATATGTGGAACTAACATGACATTTGCCACCATCACGTTGTTCACTCTGTGGGGGTGTAACATCCCTTCCCCCACTCTGTGTCTGTCTTGTCTGTTTAGACAATATCATCTCATTGCTTCGTTGTACTTCCCTGTCTTGTCCATTGATTGTACACTTAGATGGTAAGCACTTACCATCTTAAACACTTACACTTAGATGGTAAGCACTCTGGGGCCAGGGCTGTCTTTTTTCCCTGTGTTTGTACAGTGACGAGAGCAAGGGACCTCTTGCCGAAAACCAGGGCTGCTCGGTGTTACTGTAATACTACTGCGACTACTAATTATTAATAATAACCTAAGATATCTCTGGTAGCTTAACAGGGATGCTGACCAGAGAACCAAGTGGGACATTGGCACGTATAGCCATGAGACGGAGGATATCAGATTGCAGTCACCCTTTGAGTCCATGTGGAGTAATTTAGAAGGAACTGAGGATCTCTCTGGGTGCTTATATGGCCCCATTGCTCTAGTATCAGAGCACTGGAGACATACCCCAGGGGCTTCACCAGCAGCTTCTTCGCATGGGACTTTTGGTTGAAGCCAGGACTTACAAGGAAGATGCTGTCAAAAGATAGAGCCACTCATGCAGTTCTGCTTGAAGCCACCTGGCTCTCTGTCAATCGGTTCCTGGATTCAGAGCAGTTTATTGCCTTCTTAGCCCATCAATCCAAGAAAGGCCTTATGCAATCTCTGATGTGGCTGAGTCGCTCAGATTTTGCTGCTCTGAGAACTTGGGTGTTGAATTTCCAGAGTGAAAGGACAACAAGAGCTGACTTCATGTTAATGCCAAACTTTAAATGTTTTGACTATAAAACTAAAACACCATTACCTATTCCCTGCAGAGCTCCACTCTCCCTCTCTCCTGTCCTTCCCCTCTCCACACTGTAGCCTTTTGTATGTCTCAGGCATTAATCCCTCGCTGCTGGGGTGTGTAAATTAAAGAATAATAGAGCTGCAGTGGCATAAGCTCACAATGATGGGGAATGTGTTTGTCTGCTAAGAAGCAATTTCAGCGAAAATTAACTCAATTTCATCTGAAATAGTGAAGACCGGCATAAGCTGGCAGATCCCCGAGGACAGTAAAATTACTTCGTCAAAGCTCTGCTTGCTTAAATTAACCAAGCAAGCACTCCAGGTTATTGGGGAGATACAGCTAGTAACTAGGTTTTAATGAACAAAAATAGCTTTTTGGATAAATAAGGGAAGTGCAAAGCATCTTATGTATTCTGCTGATGTTTGCGTCTGTGTGACCTCAGTAGCAAGACCTTCACCTTCACCTAGCATATTCTTCAGGGTCCCTGTGGCCAGATGTTCCTTGTTCAAAGACTTCAAAGTGCAGCAAGGAGTCAGGAGAGTGACCCTGTAAAGGTGTGACGCATGGCTAGAAAGGGTTAAACATCCTGCAAAATAAATAACCCTCAAAAGACATGTGGAGAGATAATATTTGTGTTTTTGTGTATTTACATATGTATGAGTAGAGTCGACAATGCAATCAACAGTCCCTGTCTATGCTGTATTCTGATAGTTCAGAGATCAAAAGAACATCCTAGCATTTAAATGAATTGTAAATACAGGATATCTTGGTATTCATCTCTCTTTGAAATGTACTGTGAATGGTGGAGGAACAGGCAAATGGCCTTATGTTAATTCATATAGCTAAGGACTGGTGATGGACCTCCTTCAAAGTCATCCTAATTACCTTTTGCTCCCCGAGGAAATCCTAACTTGTCAAAGAGGACATGAAATTGTATAAAAGATCCTTGGGTCCTGATTCTGTCGTCTCAGATCTGCTTAGGCTTCATCAGGGGAACTTTGATTCACAAGACTCAGGTCCCAGTTACCCTGGTACGCCCTAAGTATGATATTTGGACATTGGACTATAACCTATGAACTATTTCTGAAAGAACTCTTTGCAACTACAAAGCTCACCATCTCTGCTATGAATCTGCACCTCCATGAATTGAACTCATGTCTGTATGTATATTGATCTTTTAACCGTATTCTCTCTCTTTTGTTTTTTAATAAATTTTAGTTTAGTTAATAAGAACTGGCCGTAGAGTGTATTTGGGTAAGATCTGGAATATTCAATAACCTGGGAGGTAATGTGTCCAATCCTTTGGGATTGGTAGAACCTTTCCTTTTATATGATGAAATGAGATTTACAGAAATTTTCATCATATTTGACATGGGTACCTGGATGGAGGCCTGAGGCTGGATCAAACTGTGTTGTTTGCACTTGTGAGTAACCAATAAGGTATTAAAGAAGCTGTTTTATGCTGTCTTGGTAAATCTAAGTATTGGAATATCCACCAGTCCTTTTGGGGATTGTCTGCCCCATTCTTTGCAGTTCACCCTAATTGAGTGACCACAGCTGGCTCCCCACTAGGACCCCGGTCACAAGCAGACACTATGAAATTCCCTATTTATGTCAGTCAGTGACTGACAAATTGAAATTGCTCAGTTTGCAACACCTAGGTACTATGGTGAATGGGGATAAATGGATATAAATCAAAAGCTAGGTTTTGAACTGCAGCACCTCTGATGCTATGTAGGCTCAGAAAATCAAGCTGTGGTTTTCTCCATCGCAGGTTATGCTGATTCTTCATCTGGGACTTAGGTGAGAACATTGTTGACGATGCATGAGTCAGAATAGAACCCAGTTCCCTCTCCTAGAGCGGGATGGGATCTGCCGGCCTAACAGGAATGTCAGTAAAGTCAGCAGGTGTGACCTGAAGGCCTTAGGGGGTCAATATGCTCAGAAGGTGCCATCTTTAGATAATCTTTTTTTTTTTTTTAACCATTACCAGCCTTTCATGGGGCTATGTCTCTATGGATCCTTGCTGTTGGAGACCAGAAGTCATTGGGAGGGCTCTGCACCTGGAATGTGCATGTTGGTTTCTTGCCTCTCAACTTCTTGTTATGAAGGATTCCAATTCACCTCCCACCCTGCAAAGGCCTGGTGGTGTTTCTCTCTTATTTCTACAAATGATTGACAACAGAAATGTGGAATGCTGTGGATATAAGCATAAAGAGCATAAGTGTAACCCACACACCGTCTGGGTGTGGTGTTCTGTCCCATTTAGTGCCACCGAGACCACTTAGAGAGAGAGAGATTAATGAGGCTGCTCTACAGCCGTATGGCTTTTAGCTCATGTGGAGAGGCTCCCGCATTTCGCTCTAGAGCTCCCAGGTTCAATCCCACCTGCCGACGACCGGGGTCTATGGGTGTTATATAAAGACCTTGATCTGGCCCATAATTTGAAAATGGGAATGGAAGGGACGTATGCCAGTGCTGCTGCTTCCTTGCAAAAAACCCCCACCACAGACTCTCTTCCCCTCCCTCGTCCTCATGAGTGGTGGGCAATTGCTACCAGATGATTAGAACTCAAAAGCTGTGGGCAAGTGGCCCTCACATTAGCAGACTGGAAGAATGGATGATTCCTTCCCTTTCTGAGTCAAGCTATCATTTCAGCCACCAGGGCTAGTTCCATCTAGGTGCCAAAGCTGTTCAGTTAGTGCCACAATTTATGGGTGAATCCGGGAAACAGTGCCGCAAGGTATCAAACTAGCCAAATGGCAGAGATGGGGTGGGATCCGTTATTCCTCCAGTTTCTCCCTGAGCACATCTGCCTTATTTTCCCCCTTCTCCTCCTGCCATGAATCTCAATATTTGCAAAGAGGAGAAAGCAGCGGGGTAAAAGACTTGTTGAGCCATCCACTCATTGAAGTGTGTCACTGGGAAAGAAATACTTTCTCTTGCTGTTGCATATTTATTATTTAGAGATTGCTCGTTAGGACAGTCTGAGGTTATATATTTTAGCTGTGTTGGCTTCAAATGTCAGGTGAAGATCCTTGGTTAATAACCCAGTGTCTGCTGTTGCGAACTTGATGGCCTCGCTGGGGAGCTGGTTGGCAGCCCCTCTATTCCTAAACAAAAACATGGGGTAATAAATATGGGGCCGGCTCCACGTCAAATCATCTTCCTTTGATAGGCTTAATTGCAGAAATGCCACCCAGTTGTCATTCAAACCAGCAAATGCATTCAGAACAAGAAATAAATTGCAGCGTAGATGGCAGATCATTGGGACCAACGTGCCCCACTGAGACCTTCCATCACTGTATTCCTCCATCTAGTGGTCCATCACGTTTTCTCATCTTCCCCGTTAACGGGGAGGTGGCTCTGGTCAGAAGTCAGGTGCGTATGTTCAAAACCCAACCAAACCCCCCCAGCCAAGCAAACTGCCCCACTGGTACTGCTCCTATTTGCTCCCTGCATCTGTCTGCCCGGTTGTATCTGCTCAGTTCACTGATAAAACCAAGTTGACTCTATTGTCAGCGCTGCTGAGTGAGTCTAGCTGCAGCAGAGTGAACGGGATTCTGTTCTGCTTCATGTAGCACTGACAGAACTGCCAGCAATGCCCTCGCTTTAGAGTTTGTTGGGAAGATGGATGGAGCAGAAAGAAGCGTGAGGCGGATCTCCGAGCACAAAAGCAACTTTTAAAGGCTTTCAAATAGACACTAAAATAGAGCAAATATGCTATGGAGGCCATTGTGAGAGAATAAATGAACGTGGGGACACCAAGGTTAGATTACTACATGGCACTCTGCCTGGAACTAGAGCTTTAGCTAATTCAAAACACAGTAACCTATGTGCTGTAAACACAGAGGAAAGATGATTTTGTGATCAAGGGACTGCACTGAGACCTGAGGTCAAATCCTGGCTCTGCCACAGCCTTCCTGTGTGACCTTAGGCAAGTCACTTAATCTCTTAGTGTCTCCCTCAATGAAAACAATAATGCTGTCTTTCTCCCAACCTCTGTCTGTCTTGTCTATTTAAGGGGAGATTTTTTTAAAAGTGTGTTTACAGAGTTTAGGAGCACTTGTCCCATTTAAAATCGGCCCCTTTGATTGTTAGCTCTTTCGTGCAGGGACTGGCACAATGGGGCCTCCATCCTGGCTTTGAGACCTTTATGTGGTACTGCAATACAAATAAAAATGCAGTTGTAAAGATGGCACTTATTGTTATTATGACCACAGCTACACATGTTTAAAGCAAATTACTTTGGTACTATTACTTCAGGAGAGCTAACTGGCCAGTGGAAAGTCAATCTGTTGTGTACGTTGTGGTGTATGTGACTGTAATGATTTTGTTTTCTCTGTACTGCACCTTTAAATTTTTAATGAGTCTGCCCTTTGTGAGGCAGAGCTGATGTTGAGCTGTTACTGTGTTCTCTCATTTACTTTTCTTCTCTTAGCTCAGAGGCCTCTTCAGTGCTTCTTCTCCCATCCTTGTTTCTTGTTATGTTTTCCATATTCAAAGCTCCACCATATACTCTCAGACTGGATAACTTATTTTAGATTAAGGGAAACAGCAATACAAGAAAGAACAAAAGTAAAGGTTCCCCAAGAGAGCATGGCAAGTGTGTATGTCTGTAATAGCATACATCCTCTCTGCCCATGCAGACAAGTTGCTGTTTTAGAAATGTAAAGGTACAGTATAGAGAAAAATGAAGTTATGGAAGTTACATAGCTACTTTCACACAAGATCACATAGGGTATGTCTGCACGGCAATAAAATACCTGCCTCTGGCCCATGCCCACTGACTTGGGCTGGGGCTGTGGGGCTATAAAATGGCAGTGTAGATGTTTGGGCACAGGCTGGAGCCTGAGGTCTGGGACCCCTCTGGGAGCCCAAACATCTACACTGCCATTTTATAGGCTGGTAGCCCAAGCTCTGTGAGCCCATCAGTGGACATGGGCCAGCTGTGAGTGCTTTATCATAGTGCGGACATACCCACAATAGGCATGGGGAGATTCGGTATCTCAGCTAGAGGGGATATAATATCAAACTATCTGCAGTGAATACCAAATATACTTCCTCATGACAGGAGAACTCATTGGACCAGGTGATTGGCACTGTCCTGTGCTACTCCAGTGAGCAAAGGGGCCAAGGCAGCCATTTCATTGGTTGTAAGGGATCCCTCCTGCAGACCCCAGCACACAGGGAGTGCTGGGCAAGTGGCTTGGAGGAGACAAGAGGAGGTATGGAGGTGGCTGCTTGGTTCCAGCTGCCTTAGACTTTGTTAACATCCACTTGGGGCTGTTTCCAGCCTCAGGTAATGGGATGGGAGATTGCAAAAGTGGCAGAAAATTACCTTTGTCCTATGCGCAGGTGTCCTGCACCAAACACAGCTCAGCCAGACCTGAAAATCAGGGCCAGAGAGGCCTGAGCTGAGAAACTCCCCAGAGTCTGGCAGTGGTTTGGTTCAGGCTCATCTCATACTCCAGTCTTTGGTATTCCTCTTCCCTCACCTTTTCTCCATGAAGACATTAGCGTAAAGAAGAAATCATCCAAAAATCCATCTGCTCCTCGCAGTCGTTAGCCCACCTCTGGCCAAAAGACTCTGTGTGACATCACATCGTCTCCACAGTAACCATTAGTGATGTCAGCAGTCAGACAGAGGCTTGTGACTCCAGGAGGGAAGGGCAGGATCAGATGAACTGGCCCGGGGCAAGGATCTGGTTTGCATGCCAATGTATGAAATAGCGATAGACCCGCCTGTGGTCTGGATCCAGATCTGGATTTGCTTCCCAGGAAGGGTCTGCTGCTCTTCACCACAGGCATCCTGCACCCTTTTCTCAATCACATTCCATGAGTAAATGGCATGACAGGCACCAGCCCGTCAGCCCTCGGGGATGAGAGCCTCTTTAGTCACAGGCCTGCTCAGGAGGGGCCTGCTCTGTGGAGGAGAGGATTCTGTACATTCAGTCTCAATGGCAAAATGGACTGAGAGCTGGTCTACACCTGAGACTTGAGCGACCAAGTCAAGCTATGTGGCGTGAAAAATCCACCCCTCTGAGTGACGTAGTTAAGCCAACCTAAGCCCCAGTGCAGACAGCGCTAGGAGAAGGATTTACTCAGGGAGGTGGATTTACTACAGTGATGGAACAACCTCTCCCCTCGCTGCAGTAAGTGTCTGCACTGCAGCTGTGCCGCTGTAGCCTTTCTAGTGTAGACATACCCAGGGACCCACCAACTCAGTTGACACAAACAGCCCTGAGATGGTAACAGCTCTAACCTCTTCCAGCTTGGGGCCAGATCGGAACAAGGGACGTTAACGTGAAAGGCCCTGTAGCCCATTTTTACCAACCGTCTGAGCCATCCAGTCCCCTTTTCTTTTTCTTTCCTTGCTTTTTTTTTTTTTTGCAGCCTCTAACGACATGCAGGTATCCAAAGAATTGTATGCCAGGGGTGATGGGGGAACTTTCCTGTGATCTTTTCTCTCTCGAAGATTTGGAACATTTTAATAAAGTGGATTAAGGACTTGGACACAAAAGCAACCTGTTTCCCTCTGACGGGTGCTTTAATCTTCTCTCTGGGCTGCTGACAAAGGCTTTTCTTAAAGAAAACTCAGGAGCACAAAAGGGAAAATAAAAGAAAAAGAGCGTAGACTCAGAGAAGTGCGAGATGTTGAAAGACACCCATGAATTGGCGCCACTTGGGTGTTAATTGTGTTCCCTTTTCCAGGGGCCAGTTTTCCTCTTTCCTTGCCAATTTCAGATCAATGACAGAGTCTGGTGAGCTGGGATGAGGAAGGAAAAGACTTTGATTAGAAAATCTTAGTGGTAAAAAAGATATTGAACAAAAAGCTCAGTCAATAAGCCACTCGATACAACAATTAAAAGGTGAAACTTTTTCTTTTCCTTTCAAAGAAAGACACCTCTGCTTTGCTGCGGGAAAATCTCTCTCCTCTTACCTGCACCCAATCTTCTCCTAATCTATTCAATTTTAAAAAAGGATGTGACCTATATAACTGACCCACTTTCATACTGCTAAGTACATGGTATAAAACGACCGTGTATTTAAAAGGATACATACAGCATTTTGGCTACCAGGTTTTTGGTAGGAAAATAAAATTGGGATTTACAAAATGTAGTGTTTATGGAAATGGTTCCATAAATATTTTAAGAAAAACTGAAATCTTTCCTGCTGTGTTGGAAACCTAAACATAATTGGTTTGTCCTCAGCTGAGATGAATCTGGCTAGCATTATTCAGCTATCTTGAATTAGCCTAGCTGACCCAACTTCCTTGTGTTAGTGTAGACAGAG
This sequence comes from Lepidochelys olivacea, assembly GCF_965140295.1. Taxonomy (NCBI): domain Eukaryota; kingdom Metazoa; phylum Chordata; order Testudines; family Cheloniidae; genus Lepidochelys; species Lepidochelys olivacea. Next base: position 22,247,695 of record NC_140417.1, on the reverse strand, counting down.
AAAGTGACTATAAACAGAAAATAATGACACCCAACTCTTAGACAGCACTTTTCATCAGTAGATCTCAAAGTGCTTCACATTCTTTAGTATATTTATCCTCACAATAAAGCAAAGTGTTGTTACCCCCATTTTAGATGGGAAACTGAGGCAGGTAGATTAAGTGACTTGCCCCAGCTCACACAATAAATCTGTAGCAGAGCAGAGCACAGAACCCAGGTCTTCCAAGCCCCAGGCCTGGGTTATAACCCCTGACCATCCTTCCTCTCCCAGCCCAGTTTGTTTTCATTGTCTAAGCTTTCCAGGGCTGGGACCAGGTTTTTGTTCTGTGTTTGTACAGCACCTAGCATGATGGGGTTCTGGTCCATGACTGCGGCTCCTAAATGCTCCCACAACATAAATAATAACATAATAATAAGCTGAGTTGATTGGTGGCAAGTGCAAACACGCAAATGATTTTTTCTCCACTTTGCTGGTCACAAGAGTTGTTAGCAAAATAGAGGACACCTAGGATTTTACCTTTGCATCTTTAAGCTATAGGGGTCTTAGGTTCCTGACCTGTCAGAATCAGAGCATGTCAAGTGTACTATGGATAGTTCAAACTAAGGCCCTAACCTTATAGAAACTTAGCATGCACTATCCCTTATTCATGCGAGTAGTCCCACAGAAACCAATTGCACTACTCACAAGAGTAAAGTTAAGCACCTCGGAAACTCATTGCAGGCTTGGGGCTTTGGATGAACTGTGAAATTCAGAGTGGTGTCAATCTCTTGCCTATATTTTGGTTTGGGTCAAAGTCAGTGGTGTCTCTTATCTATCCTGATCTGAGTCAGGTACAATGTTGTCTCCTCCAGCTGGTATAAAAGGCCTCTAAGTGTAATATGGCTTTTGCCTGTCCACTTTCAGAGGCAATGTATTCACCAAGCAAATCACTTGGCCAGCCCCACAACCACAGACATCACAGGAACATGAGCCATAGAGTGTCCTTCTGGATTTCTGATGCTTGCATTTAAGCTTGTACATGGTATCTAGAGCTCGTGAGGATGAAGGCATTACAGAAAATTCTATATTCCCTCTCTTGCCGTTGGAGATGCGCCCAAACTGGAAACAGGTATACAATCCCCTCCCACACAAAGTATGGAGGTTTAGATAAAAGGTGTGCCATCTCTGAACTGCCTTTGCATTTGCAAAATCAAATGTACCACCCCCTATTTTGCCCATCTCCACTTATCTATCTATCTATCTATCTATCTATCTATCTATCTATCTATCTATCTATCTATCTATCTATCTATCTATCTATCTATCTATCTAATCTTTTTGCATTCATTCCTCACCATGAGGATTCATTTGGCTGGGTGGGTGGAAGGGTCTGAGGGTTCTGAGGGTTAAACTGTGTTCCCTGTGTCCCTTTGCTTTTTTTCAACTGTGTGTTAGTTACATTTAAACACCTCACGCAAAGGAACAAGGGATTGTTCATGCTGCTGCTTTCCCTTGTTCCTTTGTGTAAAGAAAGAGAGAAAAACCCCTGCAGGTTTAATAGAGCAGCTATAAAAGAGGAAGCAGGAACACAGAGCTGAGCGTTGGGAACAGAATAGCCATCAGCTGGCCGCCCACACTGCTCCCTACTCACGTAATTCTTGGCATTCACTGCCCTTCAGTGACTGCTGTTGGCCCCCTGATGTCCTTTCTTTTGCAGCTGATGTAGGCTATGAGGTGTCAGGCTTGCTCTTCTTGTACATGCTGTGCAGCAGGGCTGCCCAATTCTTACCCAACCCAAGAGGTTGCATGGCACAGGCCCAGTCGTAGCACCTGTATAGCATAAGAATGTGACAGGGCTGTATCTTTTAATCTGGCCAGTCAGCCTGCAGAGACTACTGCTCCCAAAAGGCAGTGTTCCATCTTTACTCGAGTGTTGAGGATGGGGCACTCCAAGGCTGGGACTCCTCAGCATATGGCACTTGTCTTCTTAGACTGTAAGCGCCTTGGGAATTAGGGTCTTGCTTTTGCGTGTATTTGTACGGCATCCAACTCAACAGGGCCCTGACCCTGACTGACATCTCTGGGTACTGTAAATATTAAGCAATAATATTAAGCAATAATAATATTGCAGTCTCCACAGACTGCCCCTCTGTACCGAAATTAGGTGACCAGATAGCAAGTGTGAAAAATGGGGACAGGGGTTGGAGGGTAATAGGCGCTTACATAAGAAAAAGGCCCACATATCAGGACTGTCCCTATAAAATCAGCACATCTGGTCACCCTAACTGAAATGCAAAAATCCATGTTGCTGCAGTAGGTCTGGAGGCCTGTCTCTCTCCTGTTAAAAGCCACGGGGCAAGTTTCCTTCCACCTTGAAGAGCACTAAAGCTCTTTAATGAGCAGTATCTATTTTTGCTGCGTAGCCCATATATCCCCTCGTGCCCTGGTGACAGCTTTATAAAGCATCCCAGAGTTCCATTTGCAACAAGCATGCCACTTCTCACTATTTCAGTGTCCTGTTTATGAGCACTACGGCACAGTCCAACAAGTATCTTGGCCCATGCCCCTGTCCTGCCCATCTCCAGCTCCTCGTCCGCTCCAGCCCTGTCAGTTTATTTTGTGGGAATTCTTACTCTTCTCTGATTTGTGAAAAGAGCAAGCCCAGGAGCTTTGGGATTTTTTGTTTCACGCACATATTTTGTGTTGATAAACTACATTGTTTTGTCTATAGAAAAGTATTAACTGCTTACATCTATTTTCTCAAAGACCGCACATGAATATTAAAAGGGATTTATTCCTACAATGGCTTCGGGCAGTTGAGAAATCCATTATATGCTGTCATATCACACTGTGGTAATGTGAAAAGCTGGGAGTCCCTCCAATAATATTTATTAACAATACGGGCAATCTTTACCTTAAATACAATTGTTTTTCTTCCTGCACTGAGTTCACATTTTAAAAAATTCTATTGGTCTCTTTAATCCATTGCTTTGTTTATATTATTATTATCATTATTATTTACAACAATAAGTGAATTTCATGAGGGTGAAAGATGCTTAGTTAATTACATTAATTAATTTTGGTGCATTCTATGATCTCTCTCAAGCATACCTACCTTTGAATCACATACACAGACAGGTAACGCATTTATTTGGGCCACGTGGCAGCTTTGACAGCACTCCCAGCCACTCAAGAGTACAAGCTGAACACTTCTGTTCTCAGTCCGCCCTTCCTCCCCGCCCAGACAGACCGGGAGACCAAACTACTCTCTATTCATTGCTGGAAGAGGTCTGGTGCCAACTCCAGCACGGGCAGCTTCCCCCATGTTGCCTCCCCACCGGATGACTTGTCAGGCTGAGTTCTCTCTCCATGGCCAAACTACTTCCTTGTGCCCCTGCTGAGAAACAGTGCCACTTGGGATAGCAGTTTCAGTGAAACTCCCCCACTGGACTGAGACCAGCTTCTCATCTCAGGAAGGTTACTAAACAACTGCCAGAGGGTAACAACGGGTAATTGATACTGACCTGGCATCTGTGTGAACAAGTGACCCAGAGGTGAAAGGCTCCATAGCCCATTAGTGAGCCCCTGAGCCAGTCACTTCTCCGACATCTTCGTCAGTAGTATCTGAAGAGAGATGACTACTCACCAGACACATGTGGGAGCCTAGCAGAAATGCCAGCCATTCCCCGCTGTTTGCCCCAGGACAAAAACAGTCCCTAATCAGCCAGACAGATGATCCGCTTGTGACAAAGGCATGCTGGGAAATTGGCCAATGAGAAGGTCCCATTGCCCTGCAGGACGGGGCCTGTGCATGCTTTACTGTAGCTGATGTGCGTCGTGCTCTGGGGAGAAGCCTGCAGTCCAAAATGTTGCCTTCAGAGAAGCAAACCTGGTGACTGGAAGCCTGCTGGTATGCATGCTCCCAGCTGCTGGGGCAGGGAGCTGGTGGGCAAGTAGCACATGCTCATTGGCACAGGTGTGACACCTTGTGCATTCAGAGGAAGTGAGGAGCTGAGAGCCTGAGGGCTTCTGGCACCCCTGGAGGCCTGCAGCAGAGGCAGGTCACTGGCTGCCTGCTCTAAACATGTACAGAATGTATGCACTGTGTGCATGCAGGAGTGTGTTTGTACGTGACTATAAATGTGTATGCACGTGGATGTGTGTGCACATATGACTGTGTGTGTGTGTGTGGGGGGGTGAACAGGTGTGCCTGTTGTGCCTGGGTGTATGTACATGATTTACAGCATGTATATGTGGCTGTGCAAACGTGCATTTAAGCAGCAGTCTGCACCTTTGCAGCCCTTTGCTGCTCTCTCTCCAGCCACAGCTCCCCGTCCTGTACTTGTGACATTATGATCATCTCCATGGCAACCGATGATGATGATATAAATAAGCCCTTACGACATCATATTGCACAGAGGAGAAGGAGCGAGAGATGCACCACAACGGGAAAAGCAATTGTTAAAATGCAGCCGATCGCAGATAATTCTAACTCTCCACAAAGGAAGCAATGACCTTAAATTACAAGCAAATAAACAGGGCTTTGTTTAAGATGCCTTATTTTATAATAGTAATAATAATTAATAAGAGGAGTTCATGGCAAGTCTCAGAAATTCCCCTGCTGTGAGCTCTTTGTGGTCCAAGCTGTACAAAGCTCAGCGCTGCAAACTAAACCCATCAGAAACTTTTATTACTAGTCAAACGGTGTTAAGACTGGAAGAGATGCCTAGCGCCAATGGGGACACATTGATTTTTTTGTTTTGTAAAGTTTTTATTTATTAAAATGTTCTGGATACGGATTAACTTCCTGGGCTCCACATTGATTGTTGTGTCACCCACTTTCAAAGGGGACTGCGGGCGCTCTGATAGATGGGTGGAAAGGATTGTGAAGTTTCTCCACAGCTTCTGCAAACGCCTCTGCGCCTTTTGCTGAGGTGCTATTTTGTGACCTGCCACAGTGCAGCCCCACGGTGAATCACCACAGATACACCTATGCCCTCTTAAAGTCACCGCTTGGGGGATTTTTTTTCCACCTCCACCTTGCACATCAGTGTCGCAGAAGACTGTGCCACACCAGCCTGCCTCTCCATTAATAAATCCTGTGCTAGAAGTCATTGCCCTCCCCAGCTCCCCAGGATCGTGGTCTTCAGCTTCTGAAGTGTGACATCTCCGCTCCTCACTCAGCTATGTGTTTGATGGGTGTATGTGGGGGATCATAAGTGACCAAGTTAAACTGCTTCCTCTTCCCCATCTGCCCCTCCCAAGCTCAGCCTGCTGATAGGTACCAGGCGGAATCAATATGCTGCACCTCATGGCTTTATTAAACACATCTATTCTCTTCGGATGTCTGCACAGAACTGAAGCCTCCTGTCCTATGTGTAAAACCTGGGATGGATTGTTCTGGGGCTGCCCCCGGCTTTGAATGTTGTGAAATCCCAGTCCTGAATTTAGAGTGGCTATTCCTTCTGCTGCCTGCAGATAACTTGCCTTCCATTGACCCCGGCCTGTCACCTAGGGTCAGAGGTAGGAGCAAGGATGTTTCAGTGGCTAGACTGTACCTCGCTGGCATAACCTCAGTCTTGGCCAGTGAGCAACTGGGTTATCCAGCTGGCTGCGCTTTTCTCCCAGAGTCGGAGCCACGGCTGATTAGCACTGCAGTACCTCTCAGCCGGAGATGGCTGATTTGAAGCAGTCCCCTCTCCACACAGAGTGCATGGATCAGGAATATAAATACTGTTAATCCCCTGTGTTAATACCATCAGCTTTGATCGTCCTTCCCCATTATCACCCCCTTGCTGTTAATGAAAGTGATAGCCATGGGGGAGAGGAGAGGGGAAACTGGCCTAATCAGGATGCTGTTGGAAATGCTGTAACTAAACTGACAGGTCTGGAGATGAGGGAGCTGGGAGAATCCCAGAGAGATAGCGTTAAATAAGCACTTTTGTTCATTCCGTTGACAAAATATAAAACCAGCCGGCCTGGCCCAGCTGTCTGCTGACAGCCCCGATACGCTGCTGCTGGGGGACCCGAGATCAAGGTTCCAAGGTGACCTCCTCCAGGGCGTCTGTCCTGATTTCCCAGCATCTGTTCTACATCCAGCTGGAGCAGCTTGCAGGACTTATTCTGGGTTCACTGGAGGTGGTGGTGATGCCAAGGGGTGAAATATCCCATATTTGCACCAAGCTATATGGGTGATGTATCAACCAAGGCATCCAGGAGCATGCTTTTGTTTCCATCCAATTGCACTGGATAATGCAGCTTCAGGAGCCAGTCTAGATGCCTTACACTTCCTGGGCTAACAGGGGCTGGAACCTGCAAAGGGTGCAAAGGCTGCCAAGTTGATAATGGGGCATGTACTCCAATAATTTTCCTCATTAGCCAGTGTTGGGTCCCAAAAGGGTCCTGGGGCACTTCAGGGGCATTCCCCAGGAAGAGGCTTTCCTGCTCCAGGTGCTGTAGGTCACATGGTTTGCCTCTTTTATCTGGTTCCTTTCTTGGTCACTGCCTGTCCCCTCCTCTTTCTTGATTCCCAGGCTCAGACATGCACTGAGCTGCCAGGTCTCTGCTACTGTGGCCCTGGCACTCCTGCAGTCTGCGTAACTGGACACTGCTCCTTCCCAGAACCAATTCCTGTGCACAGGAGCATGGGGAAGATTTGCTCTTGAAGGGGCCATGAACAAGTACCTGGGAATCATTGGCAGTATGCTTGGTCCAGTTCTTTGAAGGGACTTCTTGTCACTGTAGTAACCTTCTTTGGCCTTCGACTGACAGTATCATGGACAGTTTCTGTGGGGCAGGAATGTCCAGTCCTCCCCCTAGGGGTGAAGGCTTGGAGGATAAGGAGAAATAACAGGTATTCCTTAAACTTTGCAGAGCCTTCTCTGGGGTAGAGGTTGGGGAAAAAAGAATCTTCTCCCACATAGTAACAGTGCTCCTCACTGATCACTCAGCTTCATAGCAGGCATTCCAGGGAAACAAGTAAAGGCTGAAGTGGGCTTGTTCACAGTGATTCATCAAGCTGGTCCTTTTTTGGAGGCAGCCATCTTGTGCTCCAGAATCTAAGTTTTCCTTTGGAAATAAAATCAAGCCTTTAGTCTTTATGTCTGAAGAGAGAAATGTGACATGAGTGTAACCAACAGAATGATGTGTGCCTGAGTCTGCAGGGAGCCCGAAACTGTAGCTCTGAGAGCCGTGTGAACGTCCCTGTTCGCGTTACTGGCATGTTGACTCTGAAGTCCAGTGATGATAACTTAAGTGTCAACATTATTAACTATTTCAGTGCCAACCAAAACAATCTAGAAAGAAGAGGAAGGGTCATGTGACAGAGACATGAAAAAATCAATAGCAAGGGGTATCTCATTTTGGTCTCGTGAGTGGGCGGAGCTTGGGTTGTGAGCAGAGTTTGAGAGATCACCAGCAATTTTTTTTCAGTCTAACCCAGAGTGCCAACAAGCCAGAAGAGAGGAGTCCAGGCGGGCATCTGGACCCCTCAAAGGGGGACACCAATCAGGAGGAGCCCCATGGAACTCAAAGGGGTATCTGAGACATAGGAGAAGTAAGTCTGGGGAACCCAGCAGGGCCTGGGCTAATATTTGCAACATCTGCACATTCTGCTATGACTGGCATCTGTTTCTCACATCTCAAGTGAGTGTTGCTTGGTTTGTGGGTGGATCCTGGAAGAGTACCACCATTTTCCCCTTGATTTCGCTGGAGCAGCCGTTGGCTACTTGCTGAACACCATTTATCTACAATACAGATAAAAGACACGTGGCTCCAAGTGCAGGCTTCTCCTCTTGGTCCTGACAAGAGGCCTCAGCCTTGCTCGCAAGAGAGCATGCAGGGTTCAGAGGGGGAGCTCTGTTTCTATGGCCTGTTCAATCCAGGTCCAATCTGGAGAGACTCCCAGCGAGAGGGCCAAGCTGAGGCACTTGTGGTGATGCTTTGTGTGCTACAGACACCTTTCCACTGAGAACCGGGCTAAGAGCCACCAATTCATCTCATGTTGGCCACCAATCAGACAGCGACAACTTTCAGGCACAACCAGTCTGGACTGGATTCAAGCCACTGATGCTGTATATAGATATAGCAGTCTCTCTCTCGCTCTCTCCCTACATTTCTAATATGTGCATTACTGTAGTATTGAAGCATCAGCTGAGATCTGCCCAGTGGTGACATTCCTGGCGGGTGCTTTCTCTGAGAAAGTCCTTTCCACTGGGGCTTCCTCTCCTCTTCTAGGCTGGCTTCTTCTTTGCTGTGTCGTTTCATCTTCTCCCTTTCTGTTTGCAACAAGCCGGTAGCTGCTGCAGGAAAAGGGCAAACTGGCTTGGACTCCTTTTAAGTGAGCAAGAGAACTTGCAAGAGCTGCACAAAGTTCTGGGCAGGGCAGAAAGGTCTTTTCTACCCAGCAGCTGGTCGGAGATAAAGAGAGCAGAATCTGCCTGAACCTTCGATAATTAAACTCTCAGCTGCTGGAGAGCTGGATGCCTGGCTGCCAGATAAATGCTGCTTCCCTTGAATTAGTGTGGAGCCAAAGTGACATCCAATGGCTGGTTAAGCTCATCAAACTGGCTGTACTCTTCAGCTATCCCAGGGGATACAGCCCAGGCTGCTCTTTGCCAATGGAAAGGTGAGCAAGAATTCAAGGCACGTATTGCCCTGCTGAATTTATCACATCTGCAGTTCAGGTCCTTTTAGACTTCCTGATGTCGTAATACTCCTTTATACAGAGCTTTCAGAGACGGCTCCCAAATATGCATTAGATGGCGGTGTAATAAGACAGGTATTGTACGTTACACAGACTCTGCCAACTCAAATTCAGCCCCAAATTTGGGATTGATATGAATGAGCTATTGCAAAGCCTGACACCAACAAAAATGTTTCCGTTCTTTTTCAGAGAGCAACTTCCAGTGGAACCAGTTGCTTTTAACTGAACAAACATTCCCCTGCTGTGTCGGCAACCCGGGCTGTGGCAGTGACAACCCAGGAGTCAAAGAGACAATAAACGCAAGGGAAGCATTGATTTTCATCGTCCGAGCTGAGAGAAGTGGAAAATGCAAACACAAGGCAGAAAGACTGATGAGCAAATGGCATTTTTTAAATTCTTTCCTTTCTCACCGTCGAAGGTGCTCCTGGAATCATACGCATGGAACTGTATGTGATTTGAAGTTGGTGGGGTCCCCTTAAATAAGTTCCATATTGTTCAAAACACATCATGATGATGATTTATTATTGCAATTGCACCAGCAGGGGGCATGTTGCTTGCTAGGTATCTAAGGAAGGTCCCTGGCCTCCAAGGAATGGCACTGTAGAGACAGACAGAACAGGTGAACCAAGGGACAAAGCATGAAGCAAAAAGGACACCTAGACACTGCTTTGCTGGGTGCCTTCCCAATAGAGATAATGATAATGGATTGGTTTGTGCCCTGGCCTCATGCAGCCACACAGTGGATGGTGGGGAGGGAGTAAGGAGACTCCCTGCCTTTGTGACCCTGTGATGCTTTTGCATTCAACCAGCCCAGTAAGGGACAGTATCACCACCTGCCCTGTAAACGTGGATGCCTTAAGTGCTGTGCTGCTGTGGCTCACGGCCCTGACGCCAACAGCCAGCCTACACTTGTGCAGCTCACACACACAGTCCCAGCAGCCTTGGTTACTCCTTGCAGGTTGATCACAACACCTTCCCAGGCTCAAATTTTCCCCAAACCATTTTCCCTGCAGTGTCCAGCCCTCTCACTGAATACTTATAGAAGTTATTAAGTTCAGTTCATTGCTCCCTTAAAGAGACCGTACCCAGCTGCCTTTTACCTTAACTGGGGTTAACAAACACTCTATTTTAATCAAAGCGCAGAACTGGTTTATAATAAAAACAAGTTTATTAAACAATAAGACATAGTTTTAAGTGATACCAAGTTTAAGGAATAAAGATAGAAAGGGTTCCAAGCAATCCACAGGGAAAATACACTTCTGAGACTAAAATCTGATTTAACAAATTAGAGCCTCTTGTTCAAAGAACAGGTTTCAGATTAGCAGCCCTGTTAGTCTGTATCCACAAAAAGAAAAGGAGTACTTGTGGCACCTTAGAGACTAACAAATTTATTTGAGCATAAGCTTTTGTGAGCTACAGCTAAGTCAGCTGTAGTTCACGAAAGCTTATGGTCAAATAAATTTGTTAGTCTCTAAGGTGCCACAAGTACTCCTTTTCTTTTTGTTCAAAGAAGTGTTTCTTGACAAGTCTTTTTTCCAGCATAGCTGACCAGACCCATTGGGCAGGACCCTTCCCAGAGCTCAAAGTGCTCGGTTCCTTTGTCTCCTCTGGTGACGGATGCCAAAATGGCTTTTTCTCTCTTCAAAGTTAATTGACCCTCGTTCAAGAGGCAGGAAGGCTCCCTGGGGGTGCAGTCTCCATCTCCTGTTGAGATTGTTAAGTGGTCATCTTTCTGCACTTGCTCTTCTGATGGCTTTGTTTACCTTGCATATAAATGTCCTGTTCTTTGTCTTTGGTCACACCTTGCCTAATTTCCATCAGAGACCCATTCAAGCAGGTGGACCCACATTCCGTTGGCTGGAACAGGCGCTTAGGCACTGCTTGCTAAATACATTTTAGGAACTTATTTCTAGCTCCTATCCATGCATTCCTTTGCGGGTTTACTGTACATATATCATGCACGGATATTGATCATCAGTGAGTTATTACTGTTCAAGTGGTATATTACATGCCACCTTTGGGTAAATATCATGACAGCAATGCATTAGGTGTAATGAGCATGTCAGGCCTGACAAGAGTTACTGACACAGAGTAGTGAACCGCCAGTGGGACTCTGGGACAGAGACTCATATAAATGGGGGCACAGAATCACAGAACCTGAGCTATGGGGAGCAATGTGGGGCAAGAAGTGTGGGCCTGGGGGTAGGCAGAGGCATGTCTCCTCTCACTCAGCATGTCTGGTAGAGGAGCTGGCTGGCCCTGTGAAGGAGTGGGGCTCTGCTGCATCCTTTCAGTTACTTTCTGCCCAGTGCAACTGAGGAGCCTCTCCAAGGTTCTGCCTCTTTGAGGTAGAATGCCGCCAGTACACCCGCTGAAGTAGTGCAGCACCCTGCCGTCCCTGGCATAGGGCTGTGGCTAAATGCCATCGGCATGATGGGTTTCAGTGACTGATTTAAACGAATGGGTCATGATGGAAGGAGCCAATAGGAGAGGCGTGAGGCTGCATAGGACACAGGAAGAGGGGAGCTGTTCCAGGCCTGACCACAGATGCAGAGTCATGGGCAGGGGAAGGAGACAAAGCATTCTGGGGCATGTCTGGAGTTGGCAGAGCATAGCGTATGGGCGGGCGGGGTACCGAAGGAGGTGGCGCCTGAGCTTTAAGTGCGTGTGGCACCATGTGGAGCCTGGAAAGTGAGGAAGAGGAATTTGGACTTGATGTGGAATGAGGAATGAAGCTGTCTTACCTGAGGGATATAGATCAGCTCTGTGGCTGCTGAGTGTAAACAAACAGGTGCTGAATAATCAGCTTGTATTTAATATAAATAAATCACCCCAAAGTATACATGTGCAATACATGCCAGTCAGGCTTGGGTGCTCATAGCTGTGTGCCTCTGCAAATCCCTCCCTTTGCACGCACGCACACATCCCCTTCGGGATTGGGCATGTGCAGATCAGGTATAGCAGTATACTTTTTAAAATATAGCCCCCAACTTGCATTTTAAAGGGACAATGTCAATATATTTCCATGCTTTAAAAAAATAATTTGCTTCCTATTTTTGTTTACCAAGATCCCACAAGAAGCTTGAAGACGAAACAGTTTGCCTAATCGAGAGCTTTTCCTTCCATCTTGTATGCACAGCACATTGATTTCCAGGGTTACTGTAAGTACTGACCCGAGCACCTTCATTATCTATTGCACCTGCGTTGCTCCTGAGTGCTAGGCTGTGCAAATTGGTTATGTTATGATAGAGTTGCTCATGAGTACCAGCCTCCTGGTTTTTTTGTTTTGTTTTCAAGAAATAAAAAAAGCACTGAAGCATTTGCCTTCACACAAAGCAGCGGTGTACTTCTGAACATGCCTATTTAGATCTGCGCATCAAAACTTGTCTTCCAAAAGCCATTCCCTAATGGTGCTGATGGGTTTGCCCCTTGCTCAGATGGATCAGCGGGGCATTCACTTGGAGGATCAAACTGGAAGTAATTTCTTTGATTTTCTTTTTTGTTGTCAAAGCTGGGAAGGAACTTGACACCTTTCAAAGGGCCACTTGGCCGCAGGTAAAGCATGTTATGTGGAAGTGCCGATTAGAGCTGATTATAGCCTGGCTGACCTGCCTTAGCATTAAAATGTCGAACACAGCCTGCTTTGTCCAGGCAGGATGGACGGTTTGTTTCTCTGACTAACTGATATGGGAAGTTCACTTGTTTAGGGGTATGGAGCCCTCCTAAGCTAAAGGGGGCTACAAGCCCTTTGGTAACAGAATGGACGGTTGGAACCTGGGAAGGAAAATCTCAGCTTTTATTTAAAGATAAAGTCTCTTCCATAGGCACCGACTCCAGCCCCAGAGCACCCACAGAAAAAAATTAGTGGGTGCTTACCACCCACTGGGGAGATCAGTTGTTTGCAACTGCCAATCAGCTATTTGACATGCTCAGCTCTTTGGCTGGCTGCGGCCAATCAGCTGTTTGGTGCAAAGTCGCCGCCTATCAGCTGTTTCCCAGTGTGTGCGGCCGCTGAAGCTCCCGTCTCCCACTGCAGGCAGGTGTGAGTCCTTTTAATTTTCAGGGCAGACGGAGCTGGGCTAGGGAACAAGCAGCCAGGGCACGGCAGCTTTGGGAGTAGAGGGGATGGGTGGGCAGCTTCTCGGCTGGCTGCAGGGAGGGCTGCTAGTGGGAGTACGGGCCGGACTCTAGCCCTTTTCTTTGTGAAGAGCTTTGAAAACCTAGAGTGATGCAAGCTGACGGCTAAGGACAGGGTGACCAGAGGTCCCAATTTTATAGGGACTATCCCAATATTTGGGGCTTTGTCTTACTCCACACCCCTGTCCCGATTTTTCACACTTGCTGTTTGGTCACCCTAGCTAAGGACTACGTAGCTGGGCTGGCTCCACTTGTCAGCACACACTTTTAATAGAAAATGGCAATTCCCATGTTGCTGTATATCATTTACCGTGTGCAACCCTGTAGAATGAAAGGGGCTATGGAGATGTAAGCTGTTATTAGGAACACACTAGATCAGACCCATGCATCATCTTGGCTAATATCCTGATTTCCAACAGCAGCCAGCACCAAATGCTGAGAGGGAGAGGCCATGACTTATCAGGATCCGTTGTAGAATAACCTCCCTGGATGGGAACCTTCTGCCTAACTCCTGCCAATTAACACTTGGTTGCATGAGTGTTTATATCCCTTGTAACATTTTCTTTAAATCCTCTCGAACTGTAGATAGTCTCATTATCCAAATAAGTGTCTAGTGCTTGGTATTAACATTATCGTAGAGTCAGAAACTCAGATGGTGTCAATTGGCGTAACTCCATAGAAGTCAAGGGTGCTATGCTGGTTGACACCAGCTCAGGATCTGGCCCATAATTATTCTTCTGTTGTGCTGTGGCATCTGTATGCGTTTATGCTCTTCTCCCAGCATACTTGTGAGCTAAACCGACTTTGTACCTGCCACTCCACAGGCGAAATGCCTGGGTATTATGGACCCAGTGGCTGCCCAGTTAAATCCCAGGATTGAAAATGCAGGAGATAGTGGCACTGTAGCTGTTTCTGATAGTTCTATCAAGAGCAGTAACGAGGTTAACACCTCAGCCCTCCTGATGCAGGGCATGGCTGTGGAGAGTTTGAAGAGAGGGACCTTTCTCTTGCCTTCCTGTCAATCTTCTCCCAAGCGTACGGCAGTTTTGTTCTTTTGGGGTGAAGAAACCGAATTATGTTGGTGCCAAAAAGTGCCAAACAAGATAAAGCATAAAGAATAACCAGCAAACGCTGACCTTCTGCTGGCCCGTTGCCTTGGTAACCATCACCTCGCCATTATGGTATTCAACGGCAACTTCTAACTGATCACAAAACCTAACACGGCGCTAGTCAGGCTGGGTCAAAAGGAACTCAGAATGCATCTGGCTTCCTTTTACTCCCAGGGAATAGAAACAAGTGCAATTCAGTTAGGTGCTAACCACCGCCATGCCTCTAGGGGCTTCTTCCTGCAGTGGCTTCTGCATGGTTCTCCTGAGAAAGGGGAATAATGCTAAGAATATGCCCTTCTATTGGGGCGTCTTATTTGCCAACATGGAGGGGGAATATCGGGGCTGGTGGATCAACCCATCATTCCTTTTGTGTGGGGAATGATGCAGCAGAAGCAACAAACTTTTGCAATTCAGAGGCTGCAGAAGGAGGAGGCTTGGGGTGTACTTCCTCTCAGAGCACTGAGAACTTGTGTTTATCACTTGGATTTACCTAACTCTAGCACAATGCAACCACAGCCGGGTGCGTACTCTAGCCTGTGGCCCCCCGCAATTCAGGGCTCAACCTTCCAGACTAAAGGATGTCCTCTGGTCTCTACAGCCACGTCTTTACACAACAACAACAGCTACTGCACAGACCCCACTTTGCTCCTTTCCCCCCACTTTTTGTGATGGGTGACTCACAAGAGCTTTGAATGCCATGTGAGTAAGCACCCAGCTATTCTGCTCCAAGCTCTCAAAACCCAATGGGTCTGCAGAGCCTCCAGGGAAATCTCATGAAAACAAGCTCTCTTGTGAATTTCTGCTTCTGGTCATGCTGGGAACACCGGAAGTTCTTTTTCGTGAGATTCCCAGGCTGCCATTTGTGTCTGTAAGCAGCCAGTGACGAGAGAGCAGAGAAAGTGATCAATATGGATGAGACCAAAAAGTTTACCAAACTTTTCCAAACCACAACAAACTGTCAGGGCTTGGTTGAGGCTTCAGACAAATGTTCAGAGAGAGATAGGGTTCTTCTTGAATTCCAGCTGGTTCATGTCCCAGCTAGAGTGGGAGATCAGGCTCCTATGCATAATACGATAATAGGGTGTCTTTCCCAATGCCAACAGACAGAAGGAACCACTGATAACATCCCGTGTAGCTGGTTCTCTGGGATCCCCGTGCATCCTTGTGTTTGGTATCAGCACCAACAGAATTATAATTGTTACTATGGCTCCTCCTCCTCCATGGCGGAACTGCATATTAAATGTTTCAGAGTAACAGCCGTGTTAGTCTGTATTCGCAAAAAGAAAAGGAGTACTTGTGGCACCTTAGAGACTAACCAATTTATTTGAGCATAAGCTCATGGAAGCTTATGCTCAAATAAATTGGTTAGTCTCTAAGGTGCCACAAGTACTCCTTTTCTTTTCACTATAGATATACAACACATGTAAAATACACACCCATATTCATTCATAGGAACATGTCCATTTAGCATAGAGGCAGTATCTGTTGGCATCAATATAATGAAGAGTCTCTCACAGCATTTCTGCTTGAAGACCTTATTCCCAGGGGTTTATAATTGTCAAGAATATGACAACATATCCTAGGACAGTGGACCCCAAAGTGTGGGGTGTGCCTCCCTGGGGGGTGTGTGGAGGAACGTTTGGGGGGGGGTTGCAGTGGGGCCGGGCCAGCCCCTATGGTGGGGGGAAGGGATCATCACCGAGCCCCGCTCTGTCCCCCAGCTCCGCTCCTGGCCCCGGCCTTGACCATAGCCCTGCTTCCAGCTATGGCTCTGCTCCCGGCTATGGCCCCTGGCTCCTGGCCCTGATTGCAGGCCCACTCCTGGCTGTGGGCCCCAGCACCTGGCCCCGACTGCAGGCCCTGTCTCCTGGCCCTGACTCACTGCTGCAGCACTGGGCCCGCTCACATTCATGGTTCCTGGCTCCTGGTCCTGGCCTTGGTTCCCGGCTCCTGGCCATGGTTCCCAGCTCCCAGCCGTGGCAGGCTCCCAGCCCCGGCTCCCCACCATGGCTCTGATCCTGCACCTGGCCCCTGCTCTCGACTGCAGCTCGGGGCGAGGGCACAAACCAGGTAAGGGGGGGCATGAGCAAAAAAGTTTGGGGACCACTGTCCTGGGGTGATGTTGCATTGGGGGCAGTAGTTTTGGGGACAGTAAAGGCTCTGCGAGTGCAGTCTGCGGGACATGGGAAAACAAGACAAGCCTATGAACAGAGGCCCAGATCCTCAAAGGTGTTCAGGCACCTAACTCCCGTGGGCTCTAGTAACTCCTACTTGTAGCTTTCAGAGAGATTGGCAAAAGTCATGAATGAAGCATCACATCCCACACGTGAGTTGGAAACGAGTTATCATCTCTATTTGACACATGATGAAAGGAGGGCACTGAGAAGTGAGATGCCTTTCCAAGGGTCAGACAGTGAGTGACTGGCAGAGCTGGGAACAGACCCGAGATCTCCTAAAGCTTAGTTCTTTGCTCTAACTCCTCCACTAGCCAGATTAATCCCTGGTGTAAGTCTGTTGACGTCAGCAGAGTTACAAGTGAGATTCATTTGGCCCCTTGGGGTTAACTTGACTTGAGTGTACATCCTTCATTTCAGCTGCGGAAGAATACAGCAAAGGACTCCAGCTTCAAATCTGGTGCTCGAGACGTGAGCAACTCGGAGAACCAGGTAAAACTGGCCTGGCTTTGGATACCATTACAAACGCTGAACTCCAGAGCTCTGCTCTGGTTCACTGAGTTTCGTTCTCACTCACCAGCCTTTGGAGTGACCCTGGGTGATTTATGGTTTCATGTCAAAAACATACAAAATTCATGGATTCCCCTGTCCATGAGAGTGTCCGTCTGCCATTTATCACTTGAGTTTGCATCTTGGGAGTCTGTTTAGATTGCCAACACTTGCCTGACAATGAGCTATTGGCTGTAGCCAAGGTTGCTTTGTTTTATTTATGCCTGGACAGTAGGTTATGACAATTACTTCTTGATTCATGAGTGTTTGTTGAAACACTTGGTCTTTGGAAAAACGTTCACTAATCCCAAGGTTTCATAAATATTTACACAAATGGCTACTTGGTTCAGAGAATTTGTTATTCTCAATCACCCAGCAGAAACCATATCATGCCTCCAATCCTGGGCCAAGCTCTGGCTACTTTGTGCGGCTGCCCTGGTGCAACCGAGGTACTTACATAACCCCCACTACTGTATAATCTAAGTTTCTCATACTCTTTTAATGCATTTATCTTCACAACATGTCTGTGAGGTAGAGAAGTGCTGTTATTCCCATTTTACAGATAGGGAATTGAGGCACGGAGAAGTTAAGTGCTTTGCCTAAGATCACACAGGAAGTCCGTTGCAGAGCAAGGACTTGACTAGTACCCTAACCCCTGGGCCATCCTTCCTCTTTGTTCCTATGTCTGGAAGCTCCAGCTCCTGGAGGATGTCCCCTGCACAGGGCACTCCTCACGTGGTACAGAACCACCTTTGTGGCTCCTCCATCACTTGCCGGCCCAGCTGCTGGCACAGGGGCATGGCCAGAGTGCCCTGGCAATCCCAAGAACAGCATCTTGGGGGCACTGGCAGCTGGTGCAGCCTGCCTGGGGACTGGCCCAGCAGAGTAGCCCCATGATTGGAGGAGGACAAAAAGCTCCTTGACTTCACCCACAGCTGTGCTGAGTGCACGTTGGTCTCAACCAAAGATCTGGCTCCCCGTGTCCGAGGTGACCAACCACAGCCTACAAAGACCAAATGGTGAATGGCTGGCCAGAATATCTGGCTGAAAATGATATGTGCAGAGACTTCTGAAAATTCTTCTGAGTAGCGGACTTTGCTAGAAAGCAGGGTTGGTGTAAGAATAACTCCTAAGTGGGGGAAAGCAGGGAAATCAGCAACAAACTGTACATACCCAGAACAATTCAACCCCCTCTCTATTCTGCAATAGTGAGGTGGGTGCATTAATGTGCAGAGATCATGTATCAGAAGTACTGAGTAAACTGGGCTTTGCTGCCCCCCCTTGTATGTCTGAAAAGCTGTCTTTATGGCAAACAAACAAACAAAAACACAGTAGGAGAGGGACCGCAAATAATTCCCCTCCCCAACCGTGGTGTCTGAGATGTCATCTGTATCCAAAAGTGTAGCCTGTTTCTCCGGAAGCAGAATGGCAGTCAGTGTATCTTTATCACACTCTCTTTCATGCTTCAGCAAGCTTTCTGCCTTCTGCAGCACTGCCGAGATGCCAACCTGTCTAAGAGGGAACTGGGAGGTCTGTGCTGATGCCTCGGCTGAGTCAGGGAAGACCCCCTGGGTGTTTTTCCAAAGTTGTCAGTTGGTTATTTTCCTCCCTTCCCTGCCTTGGGCTGAGACATCCTGCAGCCCGTGCCTTTTGGCTGCTAAAAGGTCACTGGGTTTGTGTGTGGAAGATTTCTAGGGTTCATCAGCTTCTGTACTTTATAATGGGCTTTATTCTTTTAGTTGTTTCTGGCAACCCCAGCTCCAGGGTCCTGAGCCAGGAAGGAAAAATTGAAATCCATGCTCTGCTTTCAAAGGTGGAGAAACAGTGTCACGTCACAGTGGGGCCCCCCGGGCACAACTCAGGGGAGGGGGAAACACAAGGGATTCTAGCCTCTGGGGGTCACAATCTAGATCTTTTAGAGCCTCTTTTAGGGGGGTCAGGAGGTATTTTCCCCCAGGTCGGATTGGCAGGGAGCATGGGGAGGTTTCACCTTCCTGTGCAGGTGGGGTGTGGGTCCCTTGCTAGGCTCATCAGGGTCTCACTTAATCAATTCCCTGCCATTGTAGGGGCCTTGGGTGCTGGCACACCTCAGTCCCTCCTGTCCTCTGCCTAGTTTAGTCTCCTGAGGGCTGATACTTTGGTCTCATTTCAGTTGTTGGGCATGGTGCGGGGGCGCCGGAACAGGGAGGACCGGGGGGAAGAGGCGGCATGGGAGCAGGGCCTCAGGGGAAAGGGGTGGTGTGAGGGCGGGGCCTCAGGGGGAAGGGGCGATGTGAGGGCGGGGCCTCAGGGGGAAAGGGTGGTGCTGGGGGTGGGGCCACAGTTCAGGTGCCTGTGACCCCATAGGCGCCGACTCCACGGGTGCTCCAAATAAATAGTGGGTGCTCAGCGCTCACCGGCAGCCCTGAGGGTTTGTGCCTCCCCCTCCCCCACAGTGCCTCCTGCCCGCTGGTGGCCCCGCTGATCAGCTCTTCCCCCTCCATCCCAGCACCTCCCGTCGCGATCAGCTGTTCCGCGGCATGCAGGAGGCACTGGGGGGGCGGGGCGTTGCGGGAAGAGGCAGGATGTTGTGGGGGCTTGGAGGAAGGGGTGGAGTGGGGGCGGGGCCTAGGGCAGAGCGGGGGTCGAGCACTTTTAGGGACCTTCTGTCACTCCTGGCGTGGTGTGGAGGTGGCTAGGTGGTGTTGGTGGCCTGTGATAAACAGGAGGTCAGATTAGATCCATCAAGACTGGCTCCGATGCCCCAAGCCTGCAGCTCGAGTCACCACAAACAAAATTAATGAATTTGTGGCAGCCCCTTTTGGTTCAGTTGCGGTACCTGGGTTCAAGGCCATCTTTAGAGGATGCAGCCCTTGGAAGAGATGAGTGCTGAGCACTCATGCGAATACGGCACAGCAGAGGATTTGGGCCAGTCCATTATCTGATCCCACTGAAAAATACGTAGTGCTTTATACACCCTAACAAATACGTCCTCACGGCCCCCTCTAAGACACCAATCATGTTATTATGCAAATGGAGAAACGGTGGCAGGGGGGCTAAGGGAAAAATATGCAAAATGGGGGCACAAAATTGGGTGCCTAAGTCCATATTTAGGCATCTTAGTAAGAGCTGGATTGTGACACAGCATTATATGGCCATGCAGTGAAGTAACCGGGAGTAAGCCCTCCTCCCACATGGCCATGTGATTGCTCCCTTCATTGTGGTTCCCAGTGCCGGGGGAGAGCAGGTACATGAGTAGCGAGGGGACGGGCAGGGTGTAGGTGGAGCTGTCTGATCCCCGAGCTCTGGCCAGCTGAGCTGAGCTGGTGTGAGGGGAGAGATAAACTGTAACTGGGCAAGGGCTGCGGTAAGTTACTCCCCCCTAAAAGCAAGGGAGGAGCTGTGAAAGAATTGTGATTCTCTAAAGTCACAGGTTTCAGAGTAGCAGCCGTGTTAGTCTGTATCTGCAAAAA
The DNA here is from genome assembly GCF_965140295.1 of Lepidochelys olivacea. Lineage (NCBI taxonomy): Eukaryota > Metazoa > Chordata > Testudines > Cheloniidae > Lepidochelys > Lepidochelys olivacea. Next base: position 22,227,591 of record NC_140417.1, on the reverse strand, counting down.
GAAAAGGAGTACTTGTGACACCTTAGAGACTAACAAATTTATTTGAGCATAAGCTTTCGTGAGCTATAGCTCACAAAGTCACAGATCCTTTCCAGGGCTTCTCTTGGGGTGGTGCAGCTACACCTCCCCTAACACAAAGGCAAGTCTAAAGTCTCTAGCTGCCCCTAAGGGTTGGATCCTGCACCTTTTAGCTCAGTCAGTTTTGCCACTGACTTCAATGGGTGCAGGATCTGACCCGAAGTACCCTGCTTTTCAGAGAGCCTGAAGTTGATGGGAGCGGTGGGTGCTCAGCATTTCTGAAAAATAGGCCTAGGTATGGATTTATGAGCCTAACTTCAGGCAAGTTTGGAAATTCTGGCTTTTATAACTTACCCGTGATCACACAGTAGTGTGTGCCAAAATCAGGGCTGGAGTGTGAGTTCCTGGCTCCTTGTCCTTTGTTCAGACCACTAGCGCTCGCTTCTCTCTTTGTCTTTCCACATCAGCAATTCGTTGACAACTGAGGGAGGAATTAATTAGAAAGTTTTTTAAAGTTCAGGTTTTTTTTAAAACTTTGATCATCCAGATTTCTCCCCCAGAATCCTTCCTGCAGTCCCAGTGCCCCATGCTTCTGACACAATCCAAGCTCTGTATGGAGAAATCCTACCAAGCAGAGTTCATTATGTCCAAAACAAGATGCACTGAGGAAACGAGGAAGTGGAACAGTAGCACTGAAGGGGAATTAGTTGACAGGAGGAGTATGCTGAAGACAACAGGAGCACATTGGAGTTGGTATGAAAAGTAGTTCATCCTTTCTCAGCGCATTAATAAATTAATAACTTATCAGAGATTAAGTTCACACCTTGAGGCACATAAGATGTTACCTTGTTCTTACATTAGCTTGGCTCTATTGTAATTCCTTTATCTTAGCTTCTTTCCCCCCCATTGCATACCCACCTGGGGCCATACTAATATAATGGCATAAGATTTAGTTACAAAAGAATAAAATATGAGTTCAGAATTCACTTTGTGGCATGCTGAATCAGTGCTCACCAGCATTAATCATTGAATAGCCATCAGAAATTACAATTTTTAAGTTGTGGGTGAAAAAAATCACACACCCAGTGCATAGATATGCATGCACTCTTCATTAGGGTGTCCATGACTCTGTTGCTGTCTGAAAAGAGGAAACGGCCCTGGGCCGTTGAGGAAAGGAGGAGTGTGAGAAAGGGCGAGTGAAACAAGTGAGTGAGAGAAAAAGGAAATAGAAGGGAATAAAACAGAGAGAATGGGGTATATATGTGGTGAGAGAGTGAGCATCCATAATGGTGCACCTCTGGGTGGGTTGTTGGAAACGGATTGAACTTAGGACCTCTGGTTCTAAAAGTACAAATCTCTATTGCCTCATCTAAAAGGAGCAGCTGTAGCCTCTAAGCCTCTAAATCAGTGGTTCTCAACCAGGGGTGCGTGTACTGCTGTGGGTACGCAGAGGTCTTCCAGGGTACATCAACTCATCTAGATATTTCCATAATTTTACATTAGGTTATGTAAAAAGCACTAGCGAAGTCAGTACAAACTAAAATTTCATACAGACAATGACTTGTTTATACTGCTCTGCATACTATACACTGAAATGTAAGTACAATATTTATATTTCAATTGGTTTATATTATAATTATATGGGTAAAAATGTGAAAGTCAGCATTTTTTCGGTACTAGCGTGCAGTGACACTTTTGTATTTTTATGTCTGATTTTGTAAGCAAGTAGTTTTTAAGTGAGGTGAAACTTAGGGTATGCAAGACAAATCAGACTCCTGAAATGAGTGCAGTAGTCTGGAAAAGTTGAGAGCCACTGCTCTAAATGTTGCCCAGCCACCACCAGAGGGGGAGAAAGCTCCAAACTGAGTGGGCTATATCACCAGATAATTCACATTACAGCACCCCCTGCAGGAGGAAAATAAATTGTGGGGAGGAGGGCAGCAGCCACAAATCTTTGATGACCCTTCCAATTCCCGCCTTGCTTCAGAGACAGTAGCCAGCAGCGCTATATACAAAAGGGACAGCGACACAACTCCTGGCTCTCCCACTTCCAGAGTTGCCGTCTGTCTATTATTTTCTGGATGTATCTTGATGAGTGGAACTGGAATCAGAGGACCAAAGTTCCCAGGATGGACTGTTACTGAGGGGACACCAGTGGAACAGAGAATGCAGGGAGTTAGGCTGGAAGGTTTCCAACCCTAATAGGAAAGAAGAAAGTCTTAACATTTGTGTTTTCTTGGCTTTTTTGATGCCTGAGGTAATTAAAAAAAAAAAACCATTCAAAGAAACCACACTTTTTTTAAGGCAAAATTTTATTTCATTAGTCTGTATTTACACTCCCATTAAGGCATCTGTTTGTTTGGAGATTAAACAAGAGTTCCCTGGTTTCTGGGTGTTTTCAATTATATCCTAGTTTACTTACACATTAGCACCTCATCCTGCACCACTTAAATCAGGAGGGATTATGGAATTGACTGCAATGGGAGTGAGACCAAGCCCGTAATTCTTTTAACTCTAGCCCCCATTTCTTTATTATGACCTGGTAGTGCCCATAATGTGCTTGATGCTGTCCAAACGTAGACAAAGACACACTCTTGCTCTGAACAGTTCAGGCCATTTCTATCATTTTCATCACCTTTGAGCTTCCTGGGAAGCTAGGTGTAAAACTGGGTAAAATGGTGCAAAGGGCAGGGTTGCCACTTACCCATCATTTTGAAAACATAATTCAGAACAACTAGCTGCTTCCAGACAATGCTACTGGGATGCTAAGAATTGTTGGTGATGGAAGGAGCTGGAAACTGCTGGGACCCCATAAACTACGGTGTTTTAGCAGCTTAGAACTTCAAACTGAGCAATTTCCTTAATGTTCTTCTGAATTATTTGTGAGGTATAGAATTCCCTCACACCCAGTGGTGAACTGGAGCCGGTTCCCACCGGTTCACTAGAACTGGTTGTTAAATTTAGAAGCCCTTTTAGAACCGGTTGTTCCGCGAGGGACAATCGGTTCTAAAAGGGCTTCTAAATTTAACTGGCCCAAAGTGGCGCCTTAGGCACCAACTCCATGGGTGCAGACGGGCAGCTCCCTGCCCCACCCCACCCCACCTCTGGCCCCAGCCCATCTCTGCTCCTCCTCCTCTCCTAAACGCGCCGCCCCGCTCTGCTTTTCCGCCTTCCCCCCAGGCTTCCCGCGAATCAGCTGTTTGCGTGGGAAGCTGGGGCGGGCTGAGAAGCAGGCGGTGGCTTTGCACTCAGGCGTAGGGAGGTGGAGGAGAGCTGGGGCAGGAGGGTGCGAGCAGGGCTGCCCACACCGCAGCAGGTAACCCGGGGGTGGGGGCGCAGGGGAACCGCTCCTCGCTCCAGCTCCCCTCTGCCACCCTCAGCCTGAGCAGGAAGCCACCGCCTGCTTCTCAGCCCTCTCTGGCTTCCTGCCGAACAGCTGATTCACAGGAAACTGGCGGGGGGGGGGGGGGGGAGGTGGAGAAGCAGAGCGGGGCGGTGCGTTCAGGGGCGGATGCGGAGGCGGAGCGGAGGTGAGCTGGGGCCGGGCGCGGGGCAGGGAGCTGCTGGCGGGTGCTCTGCACCCACCAAATTTTCCCCGTGGGTGCTCCAGCCCCGGAGCACCCACAGAGTCGGTGCCTAAGGCACCAATTTTGATGTGATCAGTGGGGGGAGCGGCTGCTCCCCCGCCCCTGGGAGCCAGAGGGACCTGCCGGATACTTCCTGGGAGCTGCCCCAGGTAAGCACCTCTGGGACTCCCCACTTCGCCCCCCGGCAGGTCCCTCTGGCTCTTAGGGATGGGGTGGGCACCCACTACAGTGGCTCACGAGACTCTCCTGCCCGGTTCTGGGGGCAGTCAGGGGACAGGAGAGGGGGTGGAAGGGGCAGGGATCCTGGGAGGGGGGCGTCAAGGAACGCGGGGGGTTGGATGGGGCAGGAGTCCCGGGGGGCGGGGGTGGGCAATGACCCCCCCCCCGTGGGGTGAGGAGGGAAGCAGTTGTTAAGATTTTGGCAGCTCATCACTGCTCACACCTATTTGTTTCTCTGATAACACTGCACTGTTGCTGTCTTCCAATAGGAGCTAATGCCCATGTGATCATATACTGCTCCAATTAGAAACTGACTGACACATTAGAACAGCTTAACGCTTCTCAACAGCACTGGGCTCTCAGTTAGACCTGTGCAAATTTGGAGAAACAGTAGAGGTTAATGGGAGCAATCCTCTGCTCTCCCCCGAAGTCAGTGGAAGTTTTCATATTGACTTCTGTGGGAGCTGGACAGGGACAAGGCTGGGTTAGGGAGATCAGAGTCAGTCCTTTGTCTCACTGTCATTCCACCTCTCTCTCTCTTTAATATATTCTGTGGGCATGAAGATCTGGTGTTAGGACATATTCAAAATTCTGCTGTCCTGCAGGGTGTTGTATTCTCTTGGGATGGGCTTCGGCAGAACAACGCTCGCACTCTCTGTAATTGTGTGTGTGTGTGTGTTAACGAGAGAGAGAGAGCAGGATACTGTCATGATTCTGAATAGTTGTCAACCTACTGAAAGGGGAACAGCCTCCCTCTCAATCAGCCTATATTTGTGTGTGTACCACAGGTCTTCAACGCTAAACGTTGAACAAGGGGAGTCTTCATCCCCAGTCCCATCTTGTGCTGTCGCTGTGTGTTTAGCATTAAACACACGTTTTTATTTTAACAAGGGCTGGGCTCCACGTTTAGTCTGAGCATCATGGTTATTAGTTCAAGATGAATTTTCCTTCTCTGGTGCTGCATGGAAGCAATGGATGGAAAGTTTGGGTGAGGAAATAAGCAAGAAACTGATTAGTCTGTGATTATTTAACACTGGATTCACAATGAATATTCACATGAACCTAACACCCTACAGTTTGTAGGCAATAGAACACATGGCAAGAAGAACAGCTGATCTAATGTACCTGAGCTCAAAGCCTTGGGAGCCAAACAGAAACCTATGGTAGGGACTTGCACTACAGTGAACAGGATAGACAAGTTTGAACCTGGGTGTTAACGAGATTTCAGACAGTAAAGACAAAATGGAAACTGCTTTTTATAATGGGAACAGAAGATGCTATTTAAGACTTTTAATTGGATTAAAATAGGAAACTTGATGATATATAATTGGCCAGATCCTGCTGCATTACACTTAATATCAAAATATACAATCACATGAATTTCACTCTGGTGAAAGGTGACCAGACTGACATCCTTTATTGATCTTCGGAGCAGGCACAGCATGGACAGCAGCAGTGCACATGCAAGGGTCTCCCACCCTACTCCAGCAAGCCTTGACCCTGGAGGCATCCCTGTATTTGTGAGAGGGGAGCTCTGTCTCCATTAGTGATCCAGTCAGTCCTCAGTTTCTGTGCTGAGACTGCCAGCAACTGGTGACTGTTGGATTTTTTTGGCATGCCTGTTAAGATTTCATGTTACATGCACCACCAAACAGCCATCAGGTGGCAAAGGTTTCCAGTCACAACTATGGAGATTAACTGGATTCAGTCTGGTAAGTGGAAGTGAAAGGTTCCAGATTTCATTACCTATTACCTGAGCCATCTATTCTGATATTTTATAGAGTTATGAATTTAAGTGTAGCTTCCTCAGATGTCCTCATTCCTTCTCCTACTGTTAGACCCAAGGAAGCCTATAAGGTGTGGCAATTATAATAAATCAAACCTGCCTCCAGAATCCAGTTACTCTGGCAATTATTATAACAAATCAGACCTGCTTCCAGAAGCCAGTTACTCAGACAATCTCACCTCTCCCCGCAATTTCTTTCTCTGTTTCCATTCTCGATCTCTTTCCCGTAACTGATGTGACAAGGCTTTGTGTTTAATTAAGACACATTGTCCGTCCAATTGGGAAGCAAGAAATAGCTGGAGCTGTTTTACAAATAGAAACAATTTTTGTTCATTATCCCTTAATTGAAGCAACAAAAAGGTGCTGGAAAACATCCATCAGATGCACATTCATGTAAATCATCAGAGAGGATTGGATTTAGGAACTCACAAAAGGAACATCGAACGTTCCAATCAAGAGTTATACAGACAACAGCGAAACAAAGAATTGGAGACACAAATACATCTGAATTAGCCCAATTACAGATTATATGTTTCCGGAAAACACATTATCTGGCTTTCTTCCAGGGCTACTTTTTTATTCCATCCCTTTTCTAGTTACAGCACAAAAAGTCAATGTCATTTGTTTATTCTTCATTAGCTCTTCAGGTTCCCACATTGGATGGATATGCCAATATCTGAGATGATTAGGGAGGGGACAAATTGGTTAGGATAAAATAAACACTGGACCAGAGCTGTACCACAAAATTTGAATGTGAGGATCAGAAAAGTTTGCATAACTTTTTTTCCCCTTTACTTTTCATTTTCAAGTATCTGTGCTTCTAGGTTTCTGTGTGAAGCAGAAGAGGTGAAATACCTCTTGAGAGAGGTAGTTTGGGGGAGGATTTCTTGCCCGGAAGCATTGGAAATCTCACGACCAGTCTAGATGGGCTTTAAAAAACTCATTGGCCCGGATTCAGATCTAATTTGCACTGGTGTAACTCCATTGATCTCCATAAAATCACTCTTTATTGCCAGGAGTGTATTTGAGATTAGACTCAATTAGAGATCAGGCTCTTTGGCTCATCATTGACTGAACGTGCCAGGGTTCTTGAACTACCCAGTGAATGTCACTCACAATCGAGGCACCTTCAGAAAGAAACACTTGCTGTTTCTCAGCATTTGGGCAATGCAAAGCAACAACCTGGAAGAAATGACATCACATCTAATTAAGAAAATACGATAATAATCGACTAAAACACCACAGTAACGCTGATATAAGCTGTAGTGTTTTGCACTGTTGCAGTAGAAGTTATTATTGCAGCTATCTTATCTTAGATACTTATCTAGACCTCATTAGCGTAGTACCTGAGCACCTCACAGACTTTACTGTATTTATCCTCACAGTACCCCTGTGAGGCAGAGAAGTGCTATTATCCCCATTTTACAAAGGGAAACTGAAGCACCGAGAGACCAAGTGGCTTACTCAAAATCACACAGGAAGTCTGCAGAAGCACAAGGACTTTAACCCACTTCTTCTGAATACCCGGCTACTACCTTAATCACTGGACCATCCTCCCACCAACATTGCCAGGCTGTGAGGCCCAATCCAAAGCCCGCTGAAGTCGAGGAAAGATTCCCAGTGACTTGAACGGGCTTTGAATCAGGCCTTTAGTGAGGATGTTTGTATGGTAATATGGCTTCTTAATAATTCCTAAAGGAAACCGTCCACTTTCTATTGCCTGCATTTGTTCTCGGGAGACTTAGTAAGGACAGACTCAGGAGTTTGGACCTGTCCTGGGAAGGATGTGTGATGGTCAACATCGAGTAGAGATGATGGTGCATCTTGCTGATAGGCTGGGAAGCTGAATAATTCTATCCCATATATCAGCCAGCAGATGCCAAGAATGGCTCTGTCTCTGGCTTAACTGAAGAATCCCCTTAAGGTTTGTCCCTTCCTACTGCAGTTGTGGTTTTTGCATTTTTGCGGCACTACTCCTTGTTTTGAAATCCCCAGTGCCTAGCACAGAAAGTGTTTGCATTGTAACTGGAGTTTGTTGATTTTCTTTAGGTGGCTGAGGGCTGCAGGCAGTTCTCATTACTTTTTTATCAGCCAATTTGAATACTCATTTAGCCTCACTAAGCGTGTGATGGTTTTTAATTCTTCTTTCCCAAGCGCTTGCGCAAAGTCTGCTCTTGCTCTTCAGCAACGCAGGGTCCCACACGATGTGACTGAGGTGGAACATGATGTCTCACAAACAGAGTGATCAGTTAGGGCTGGTTTCATTTATTCTAATGGCTGTCGTCCCCCATGATTCTGACCCAGACTTATCGGTGAAGCAGGCCAGCCAGAAACGGTTGCAATACAATATGCTACAAGGCTATTCTATATATTATGTCAAATGGTTTCCCAAAATACTTTACAAAATTAAATAATACAAGGCAGCAAGACAATATGCAGTATAAATTACTGAAACAGTGGGGTAAAGACATTACATGATGAATAAATTAAGGCATCCAGCCATAAAGGCTAATAACGGAGGAAAAAAGAAATGATTACAATGGTTATGTGCAGAAAAACAAGTGACCAATGGAGAAATGTTCTATTAGTGGGGGACTGGTAATGGGATATGGAGATTTTCCCCTCTAGGTCAGGGATTCCCATCCACCCAGGTTGACAGTGACTGAGAGCCTGATTCAACTTCTACCGAAGGTAACTTTTGCTATTGGCTGGCTGTTTGATATTCAGTTGTAACACACTGGATCTGGGCCTGGTTTTCAGAGAGGCTGAGGAGCTACAATTTCAGCTGACTTCAGATGGAGTTGAGGGCACTTTGCTCCTCTGAAAATCAGGCCCTTTTGTGTGTAGAATGAATGACGATGCCCTCTAGTGAACAAACTACGGACAGGGTAAGGGACTTGCTGTTACAGCGGGGGGGGGGGGGGGGGAGGGGGCTGTCTCTCTTAGCGCAAGTGGTAGGGGCCTGTGTATTTGTGCAGATGGCCAAGATTGCTAGTACCAGCTCCGAGTGTGTGTGTGTGTGTGTGTGTGTGTGTGTGAGAGAGAGAGAGAGAAAGATTTTCGCAGGCTGTGGCATATGTGTTTGTTCCATTGTGGAGTGACATTTTCACCACTGTGTTTTCTAGACTTCCTTCCAGCAAGGGTGAGTTAACACCCGCAGCAAGTCCGCACTAGCGCTTTCACCACTGCAAGCTTCGGGGGGAGCAGGACTGAGGGGGATGTCCATAACATTGTAAGTGGAGCTGCAGTTCAAATGCCTGAGTTGGCAGCGGACGGCTGTCGGACTGGTACAAACAGGCAGTCTCAGTAGAGCGGACATGGAAGCGGAACTCCCCTGTCAGCCTGAGAGGTGGTGCTGGGCAGGACTGAGGCACATTGCCCAGGTGGCAGAGGAGGGAAATCTTATACTGCTGCTGTCTGCTCTGGACCTATTCTGTGGGTAGATAGGAGACTTCAGTCTCTAGGGCAATGGTCCCCAAACTTTTTGCCTTCTCTCCGCCATACCCCTGTCTATGCCCTGACTCCGGAGCTGGAGCTGAGAGCAGGGCCATGGTTCTGGGGGGTGGGGTCCCAGGAGTGGGATCGGCAGCCAGGAATGGAGCCCTGGCTGTGGGGCCAGCAACCGGGGCCAGAAGCCAGGACCAGGAGCGGAGCTGGGTTGTGCTCCCTTCCCAGCCCCTGTGGGGGCTGACCTGGACCCCAGCTGCGCCCCCAAACGTTCCTCCATCCCCCCCATAGGGGGGGCGCACCCCACAGCTTGGGGACCTCTGCTCTAGGGCTATCAGTACAGCAGCTTTCTGAAGCATTAAATACACACACACACAGAGGAACATTCTGCTGCTTCCTCAAGTGTCTTCGATTCTACTGTGTACAAATTTACAAATGAACTGCCCAAGTGTTGACTGATGCTGCAGCCTGAAGTCAAGGTAAGAGCCCATTTATTTATAAGCTCTTCAAGGACAAAATGCTCTATTTGTACAGTCTTCCTGTACTCACACTGGATACAGCCTAACAAACGGTTACCCGCATCACAGTGTTCCAGGAGAGGTGGATGTATGAAATCCTCTCCAAGAAAACACACAGCCCAGCTAGCCTCACCTGGCAGGAAAAGCATGATGTGTTGTCGGCTTTTAAAGAGACAGATGGGAATGCTCAGAGGATGATTTTTTTTAATTTTTTTATTTTTTTGCATCATAGACATGGTTTGGCCTGTATTGTCCCAGAAGTTACAGCAGCACAAGGGTCCATATAGGGTCTCTAGCCCAGTCATGCTCCAGCCCAGGCACCAGGAGTCTACCATCACATCCATTGTACATGTGAAGCTCTCACTAACTTACATCAGACAGGGTAGGAGTGCAGCTGACAGGATAACTGGCTCCCTGGCTGCTAGAGAGAGTTCTCTCTTTCCCTTACCTGCAGACATTGACTTCAAAGGTTCCCGGGCACTCAGGTCAATGTAAATGATAATAAGAACAATGATTAATAAAACACCAAAAGCTGTTTATCCAGGGCTCTGAAGGGGCTTAATAAAAGTGGGCACCAACCTTTCCATTTTACAGCTGACACAAACAGGTGAGGTGACTTGCCCAAACTCACACGGTGAATCAGTAGCAGAGCTGGGCATAGGACCCTATTCACGATACTAGGGTGCCTCCAGAATTTCCACTGTAATAATCCCAAAATGTTTACACTTGGTGACTGTGACTCACCCAGGAATCCCTTTGTGTCAACTGGCAGAGGGCATGGGGCTGGCGGGGAGAGTTTTACAGAGCTCCCCTGGGTCAATATATGCATACTACATTTACCAAAGGGTGGTATGGGAGGTCTCTTTCAAGAGCCAGTAGCCCACTGGTCAGCATAATTATTTTGAAATAGATGGATGGATAATGTTTAGGGAATTATGTGCCTGTACTGAGAATTCTGTTCTTAAGATATGTGAGTTAGGGCAGGTCACCAGACGGTAAGCTGCATACTCCTGTCAGGGAGGAGGGAAGAGACTGGCTTCCTCCGGCTAGTCACGTGTATTGTTCATTGTCCACTTCACAGCATTATTGAGCCTGACACTAGTGAAGAGATTGTGAAATCACATTTCATGAGAAAAAAACTGCAGGAAACTCTGGCTTCAGAGCACTTGACAGAATGCTGAGTGTTTAACTGCGAGGAGGGATAAACGCTGGCATAAGGGGATGGTGGGAAAAATCTGCCCTCACTGGGAACACGAGGCACCGCGCTCTCCTCAGATTAAGAGAAAACTGTTTTTTCCGGAGTCTCCTAGAGTCTTTTCTGTCTTGTCTAAGGATTTATCTGCATTCACAAAGCATAGTGTCATCATCGTTAAGGCCACAGGAAAACAGCAAATTCAGGGCATGTACTGGGGACAGAGATTGCTGTCTGCATGTATCGAAAGGAGCAAAGGGCCTATAACTGAGCCTGTGGGACTTCCTCCATCCATCCTCCTGGAACATGCATCAGACTGCAATAACCACTAGCTGTTTAGGCATCTTTGAAAGCAGTTTTTAGGGTTGTCTCTGAGCACGTGGCACACTGAAGTTAGTTAATTAATATCCAGGAGTTAGCGGTGGCAGAAAGCTTTATTGCGACCAACCAAGATGGCTGCATGCATTTCCCTTTGATTGTGAGGAGCAGTGTAGATTTGGAGATGCTGTGAATTCTGAGAGTACAGCTGAGGAAATAGGGAGGGGAGGTGTAGCGGGATGAGCACCCACTCCAACCCTGAAGGGGTTGGAAAAGCCCTACAGAGGGCTGGGGCTGAGGAAAGGGAGCAAAACCCTGGCTGACTGGGGGAAGTGGCGGCAGCTGGGGGCCACGCCCTGATCAGGGCCCAGCTGGCTCTATAAAGGCTTTGAGCCAGAAGTTCCAGTAGAGGTTGTCTCTAGCTTGGAGAGAGAGGGGGACCTGGCTGAAAAAATACTTAGAGGGGGAGCAGGGCTGCTGGGGAAGGCCAAGGGAGCCAGGGAGCTTGGGCCTAGGAAAGCCCCAGGCTGCAGGCCTGGGAAGGCCTATCAGGTACGGAGGTTGCAGGGGTAGCCATGGCTAGGCAGAGGCAGCAGGTCAAAACCCCCTTGCCTGTGATGAGTGGCTTATACTGCAGTCTGCCCCAGGGAGTGGGGGCTAGTTGGTGACTGGCAATAGCCTAAGATTGAGGTGGGGATAGTGGGTGGGGGTTCCCCTGGGAGGGGGAGACCTAGAACTGTGGGGATACTGTCAGGGGGCAGCACCCAAGACAAGGGCACTGGGGTCCAGGAGGGACATGGGCAGCCAGGGGTGGTGAGGCATTGGCCTGAAGGAGGTGCTCTGGAGGCTGGATGCTAATTCCGAGATGACCAACAGAAGGTGCTGCTGGGTGAGTCTGCGCCCTGTGACAGGAGGAATGGAATGGCCTAGCATCATCTGAGGCTTTCATCTGCTGGAAACAGCCACAGATCAGAAAGTGGAGTGTGCTGGACTGGTCCCTTGCTGGAAAAGCTGCTGTCCTGTGCCCCAGATCACCTAGGAGGTCCCTCTCCAGATCGCAGTGTGGTTGTGACTGGGAACAATCTGCCTTTTCCCCCCTCCTTAACCCTGCTGGTCCCTGCCACCGCCTTCCTTCCCACAGCTTGTCTCTGCTGTTTTCCCTCCCTCCCCTCTTTGGAGGGGACAACGGCATGGGAATCAGAGCAGGCAGGGACTAGACACTGGAGTGAAAGTGGAGTGGGACATGGGAGATTGGAGTGGGAGGGACTATGGCATTGGGAGTCAGTGGGAAATTAGAGTGGGGAGGGACCAGGATGTAGGGAGAAGTAGTGCAGGGGATGTCCATGCAGGCCAAATTCTTCCTAGTGTAATCCACTGAAGTCACTAAGGGGATTTTTAAGCTGAGTGGCCCAGGCTCACTGAGAGATGTCACCTGCCCCCTGACATGATATTAAACAGACTCCTGACCTCTCCAGGTGAAAAACTACCTCTCCAGCTCCACTTCCTTTGTAGCCCTCCCTGTTTAAGGGCTGGGGTGGTTTTAGCTATTCTCTAACTACAGGGACCTGTCCTGCATCTAGGGGAATATTAACAGGAGTCATGGGGCAGTGACATACACAGCTTCTTCTGTTTAAACTCTCACCCCCTGGAATCAAACAGACCTAGCACAGGAAGTTAGCACCTCTGCCCCCTTGGGAATGGGATCTCCAGTCTCTGCGCAGTGAAATCTGCATGGGCAGTGAAGTAATTTTGAAGGGTAAGTTTAACCCCTTCTCTGCTTGATGTGCTGCTGAAACATTGTTCTATTGAAAGAAATGCAATGTGAGAATGTACCTGGTAGGTTCAGCAGATCTGTTCCGGTTTGGGAGGTGTCTGGGGCATTTGGCAACAGAGCACGTGTGTTCTATCTGGGACACGCTGGTCCATACAGCATCACAATGGGCATGCTCCACTCAGGAGGCTCCTAGCACATTCAGCAGAGCTGCAATGCATTCTACCTGGGACGCACCTGGTACATCAGCAGCGCTGCAGGTGCATCCTTCCTGGGTACATTTAACAGCTGGCAGATACTTAATGGTGCAGGCTGAGATGTTGCTCAGCCCCAGAGATGCTCTGCTTCAATAAAGAACCTTCAGAAAGCATTGCAATATCCCTCTGAGTTCTGTGAGGGAAAATCCCACTGATTGAGCCAATTGAATCTGGAGGGGCAGGAAAGCTATTGAGCCTTAGGTTAGTAGAGCCTTTTGAGGCAGACGTGTCTGTGTCTGGACATTATCCAGTAGATCAGTGTAACAGAGCTTCTTGGCAGTTCAAATAGGTGCCGTGAGCTGATTGCAAAATGTCTTGTATGTAGCCCAGAGCTCCTTCTCTGTGTCCCTATATATTTCATTCATAGGGATAGGGATGGCAATAAATTTGCCATTCATTAACAACAAATAATATCTCTCTATCTTGGGTAAGTGTTGGTCATAGAATTGCTGTTTCACTTTCATTTTATATAGTTCCCTGTGATAAATTTAGCTTGTAAGGGATGATTAAGACACTTCATTATGTTTTAATGTGTCTTTAGGCCTTTGTCTAGTTGTAACAATCATCCCAGATCCCGGCTGAAATAGCTGCTGTTTCAGAGAGGCCTGTAGAGCAGGGGGGGGCCCAGGCTCGGCTCATCAGCCTCCATGCCCCCACCTGAACACGTGGTTGGATAATAGATCCAAAGTGGGGTTAGTGTATTCACCCCTCCAGGCCTGAAGCCAAACAAGGTCAAACCCTTGCCTCTGGTCACAAGAGATAATGAGTCAGGTAGTTTCTTATCTTAGTGGCCCCATTTGTCAATGTCAGAGGCAGTTGCAATAGGAGCTCTGCATACCTTGAGGAGCAGCGGCAAAGTGACAGAAGCTATAGTGGAGCAGGAGCCAAGCTTACCTCCCTCTCAGATGCCAAGGGCCATCCCCGTTCCCAGAACCCTGTGGCTCTGCCCCAGGCTGAGATGCCTGTTTTCTCCTTGGCGGATAATGAGCATTTCCTCAAACCCTTGGAGAAAAAGCAGGTGCGCCAAACTGGTCAAGGCAAAGTGCACCTCAGCAGCGTTGACGTGAAGCTATGCCCGCATAAGCTGTGGTGTGGGACGAGGAGGATGTGACCCTTATGGGAGCCAAAGACCTTTGGTGGCTTCTTGCCCAAGCCTTGGTTTCTCTTTCCATTCTCTGCTGCTCAGCATTAACCCCTTTGTTGCTGTTACATACCCTCATAGTCTGGGCAAACAGCTTCTTGAAGAACATCCATTCCCATAAATGGAGTATTAATGATAATATGTACGACTTAAATTACACTTTTCAGTCCTAGATCTCAAAGCCCTTTACAAAGGAGGTCAGTATCATTATCTCCATTTTACCCGTGGGGAAACTGGAGCAGACGGCTGGAAAGTGAGTGACATACCCAAGGTCTTCAAGCAAACCAGTTGCAGAGCCCGGAATTGAACCTAGGGCTCCTGAGTTCCTGGACAGCAGTAGGGATACAGGGAAGGAGAAAGCAAATGTTCAATACCCCAGCACTCAAGCAGGAGAGTAGGAATGGGGCTGGACTTGAAGCAAGAAGAAAAGAGTGGAAAAGATCAAGAGAGGAGAAGGCCTCTCTATGGGTATGTCTACACTACGAAATTAGGTCGAATTTATAGAAGTTGTTTTTTTAGAAATTGGTTTTATATATTCGAGTGTGTGTGTCCCCACAGAAAATGCTCTAAGTGCATTAACTTGGCGGAGTGCTTCCACAGTACCGAGGCAAGCGTCGACTTCCGGAGTGTTGCACTGTGGGTAGCTATCCCACAGTTCCTGCAGTCTCCGCTGCCCATTGGAATTCTGGGTTGAGATCCCAATGCCTGATGGGGCTAAAACATTGTCGCGGGTGGTTCTGGGTACATATTGTCAGGCCCCCGTTCCCTCTCTCCCTCCGTGAAAGCAGCAGCAGATAATCGTTTCGCACCTTTTTTCTTGAGTTACCTGTGCAGATGCCATACCACGGCAAGCATGGAGCCCGCTCAGGTAACCGTCACAGTATGTCTCCTGGGTGCTGGCAGACGTGGTACTGCATTGCTACACAGCAGCATCAACCCTTTGCCTTCTGGCAGCAGACGGTACAGTACGACTGGTAGCCATCATCGTCATGTCCGAGGTGCTCCAGGCCACGTCGGCCAGGAGCGCCTGGGCAGACATGGGCGCAGGGACTAAATTTGGAGTTACTTGACCAGGTCATTCTCTTTAGTCCTGCAGTCAGTCCTATTGAACCATCTTATGGTGAGCAGGCAGGCGATACGGATTGCTAGCAGTCCTACTGTACCATCTTCTGCCAGGCAGGCAAGAGATGAGGATGGCTTGCAGTCCTTCTGCACCGTCTGCCAGCCAATGATCTAAAAGATAGATGGAGTGGATCAAAACAAGAAATAGACCAGATTTGTTTTGTACTCATTTGTTTCCCCCCTCCCCCGTTTAGGGGACTCCTTCGTCTAGGTCACACTCACAGAGAAGGTGCAGCGAGCTAAATCTAGCCATGTATCAATCAGAGGCCAGACCAATCTGCTTGTTCCAATAAGAACAATTACTTAAGTGCACCATTTCTTATTGGAACCCTCCGTGAAGTCCTGCCTGAAATAATCATTGATGTAAAGCCACCCCTTTGTTGATTTTAATTCCCTGTAAGCCATGTCGTCAGTCGCCCCTCCCTCCCTCAGAGCCATGGCAGACAATCGTTCTGCGCCTTTTTTCTGTGCGGACGCCATACCAAGGCAAGCATGGAGGCCGCTCACCTCACTTTGGCAATTAGGAGCACATTAAACACCACACGCATTATCCAGCAGTATATGCAGCACCAGAACCTGGCAGAGCGATACCGGGCAAGGAGGCGACGTCAGCGTGGTCATGTGAGTGATCAGGACATGGACACAGATTTCTCTGAAAGCATGGGCCCAGCCAATGCATGCATCATGGTGCTAATGGGGCAGGTTCATGCTGTGGAATGCCGATTCTGGGCTCAGGAAACAAGCACAGACTGGTGGGACCGCATAGTGTTGCAAGTCTGGGACAATTCCCAGTGGCTGCAAAACTTTCGCATGCGTAAGGGCACTTTCATGGAACTTTGTGACTTGCTTTCCCCTGCCCTGAAGCGCATGAATACCAAGATGAGAGCAGCCCTCACAGTTGAGAAGCGAGTGGTGATAGCCCTGTGGAAGCTTGCAACACCAGACAGCTACCGGTCAGTTGGGAATCAATTTGGAGTGGGCAAATCTACTGTGGGGGCTGCTGTGATGCAAGTAGCCCACGCAATCAAAGATCTGCTGATGTCAAGGGTAGTGACCCTGGGAAATGTGCAGGTCATAGTGGATGGCTTTGCTGCAATGGGATTCCCTAAGTGTGGTGGGGCCATAGATGGAACCAATATCCCTATCTTGGCACCAGAGCACCAAGCCGGCGAGTACATAAACCGCAAGGGGTACTTTTCAATAGTGCTGCAAGCACTGGTGGATCACAAGGGACGTTTCACCAACATCAACGTGGGATGGCCAGGAAAGGTGCATGATGCTCGCATCTTCAGGAACTCTGGTCTGTTTCAAAAGCTGCAGGAAGGAACTTTATTCCCCGACCAGAAAATAACTGTTGGGGATGTTGAAATGCCTATAGTTATCCTTGGGGACCCAGCCTACACCTTAATGCCATGGCTCATGAAGCCGTACACAGGCAGCCTGGACAGTAGTCAGGAGCTGTTCAACTACAGGCTGAGCAAGTGCAGAATGGTGGTAGAATGTGCATTTGGATGTTTAAAGGTGCACTGGCGCAGTTTACTGACTCGCTTAGACCTCAGCGAAACCAATATTCCCACTGTTATTACTGCTTGCTGTGTGCTCCACAATATCTGTGAGAGTAAGGGGGAGACGTTTATGGCGGGGTGGGAGGTTGAGGCAAATCGCCTGGCTGCTGGTTACGCGCAGCCAGACACCAGGGCGGTTAGAAGAGCACAGGAGGGAGCGGTACGCATCAGAGAAGCTTTGAAAACCAGTTTCATGACTGGCCAGGCTACGGTGTGAAAGTTCTGTTTGTTTCTCCTTGATGAGCCCCCCTGCCCCTTGGTTCACTCTACTTCCCTGTAAGCTAACCACGCTCCCCTCCTCCCTTCAATCACCGCTTGCAGAGGCAATAAAGTCATTGTTGCTTCACATTCATGCATTCTTTATTCATTCATCACACAAAGAGGGGGATGACTACCAAGGTAGCCCAGGAGGGGTGGTGGAGGAGGGAAGGAAAATGCCACACAGCACTTTAAAAGTTTACAACTTTAAAATTTATTGAATGCCCGTCTTCTTTTTTTTGGGCAATCCTCTGTGGTGGAGTGGCTGGTTGGCCAGTGGCCCCCCCACCGCGTTCTTGGGCGTCTGGGTGTGGAGGCTATGGAACTTGGGGAGGAGGGCGGTTGGTTACACAGGGGCTGTAGTGGCAGCCTGTGCTCCAGCTGCCTTTGCTGCAGCTCAATCAAACACTGGAGCATACTGGTTTGATCCTCCAGCAGCCTCAGCATTGAATCCTGCCTCCTCTCATCACGCTGCCACCACATTTGAGCTTCAGCCCTGTCTTCAGCCCGCCACCTCTCCTCCCAGTCATTTTGTGCTTTCCTGCACTCTGACATTATTTGCCTCCACGCATTCAGCTGTGCTCTGTCAGTGTGGGAGGACAGCATGAGCTCAGAGAACATTTCATCACGAGTGCATTTTTTTTTCTTTCTAATCTTCACTAGCCTCTGGGAAGGAGAAGATCCTGTGATCATTGAAACACATGCAGCTGGTGGAGGAAAAAAAAAAAGGGACAGCAGTATTTAAAAAGACACATTTTATAAAACAGTGGCTACACTCTTTCAGGGTAAACCTTGTTGTTAACATTACATACATAGCACATGTGCTTTCGTTACAAGGTCGCATTTTGCCTCCCCCCACCGCGTGGCTACCCCCTCAACCCCCCCCCCCCCCGTGGCTAACAGCGGGGAACATTTCTGTTCAGCCACAGGCAAACAGCCCAGCAGGAATGGGCACCTCTGAGTGTCCCCTGAAGAAAAGCACCCTATTTCAACTAGGTGACCGTGAATGATATCCCACTCTCCTGAGGATAACACAGAGAGATAAAGAACGGATGTTGTTTGAACGCCAGCAAACATACACTGCAATGTTTTGTTCTACAATGATTCCCGAGTACGTGTTACTGGCCTGGAGTGGTAAAGTGTCCTACCATGGAGGACGTAATAAGGCTGCCCTCCCCAGAAACCTTTTGCAAAGGCTTTGGGAGTACATCCAGGAGAGCCACGAATGCCAGGGCAAATTAATCCTTTCACATGCTTGCTTTTAAACCATGTATAGTATTTTAAAAGATATACTCACCGGAGGTCCCTTCTCCACCTGATGGGTCCAGGAGGCAGCCTTGGGTGGGTTTGGGGGGTACTGGCTCCAGATCCAGGGTGAGAAACAGTTCCTGGCTGTTGGGAAAACCGCTTTCTCCGCTTGCTTGCTGTGAGCTATCTTCTTCATCCCCAAAACCTGCTTCCATGTTGCCTCCATCTCCATTGAAGGAGTCAAACAACACGGCTGGGGTAGTGGTGGCTGAACACCCTAAAATGGCATGCAGCTCATCATAGAAGCGGCATGTTTGGGGCTCTGACCCGGAGCGGCTGTTCGCCTCTCTGGTTTTCTGGTAGGCTTGCCTCAGCTCCTTAAGTTTCACGCAGCACTGCTTCGGGTCCCTGTTATGGCCTCTGTCCTTCATGCCCTGGGAGATTTTGACAAAGGTTTTGGCATTTCGAAAACTGGAACGGAGTTCTGATAGCACGGATTCCTCTCCCCATACAGCAATCGGATCCCGTACCTCCCGTTCAGTCCATGCTGGAGCTCTTTTGCGATTCTGGGACTCCATCATGGTCACTTCTGCTGATGAGCTCTGCATGGTCACCTGCAGCTTGCCACGCTGGCCAAACAGGAAATGAGATTCAAAAGTTTGTGGTTCTTTTCCTGTCTACCTGGCCAGTGTATCTGAGTTGAGAGCGCTGTCCAGAGCGGTCACAGTGGAGCACTCTGGGATAGCTCCCGGAGGCCAATACTGTCGAATTGTGTCCACAGTACCCCAAATTTGACCTGGCAAGGCCGATTTAAGCGCTAATCCACTTGTCAGGGGTGGAGAAAGGAAATCGATTTTAAGAGCCCTTTAAGTCGAAATAAAGGGCTTCACCGTGTGGATGGGTGCAGGTTTACATCGATTTAACGCTGCTAAATTCGACCTAAAGTCCTAGTGTAGACCAGGGCTACTCTTCTCTAAAGACACTGAAGATCTTTCCTTCTGCAGCTGAGAAGAACGGAAAGACTCAATGGCTCAGCTAAAGCCTCCAGAATTATGCCTTGCATCAGATACACAAATACCTTCGCTTACCTGCATCAGTCACTCACTTTTTGGTAGACTGGTGCAGACTAATGACTATGCTGGTGTCAAGGTTCCTCCCCCACTCTGAACTCTAGGGTACAGATGTGGGGACCTGCATAAAAAAAAAACCTCCTAAGCTTATCTTTACCAGCTTAGGTCAAAACTTCCCCAAGGTACAAAATATTCCCCCCGTTGTCCTTGGACTGGCCGCTACCACCACCAAACTAATACTGGTTACTGGGGAAGAGCTGTTTGGACGCGTCTTTCCCCCCAAAATACTTCCCAAAACCCTGCACCCCACTTCCCGGACAAGGTTTGGTAAAAAGCCTCACCAATTTGCCTAGGTGACTTCAGACCCAGACCCTTGGATCTTAAGAACAATGAACAATCCTCCCAACACTTGCACCCCCCCTTTCCTGGGAAATGTTGGATAAAAAGCCTCACCAATTTGCATAGGTGACCACAGACCCAAATCCTTGGATCTGAGAACAATGAAAAAGCATTCAGTGTTTTACAAGAAGACTTTTAATAAAAAATAGAAGTAAATAGAAATAAAGAAATCCCCCCTGTAAAATCAGGATGGTAGATATCTTACAGGGTAATTAGATTCAAAAACACAGAGAACCCCTCTAGGCAAAACCTTAAGTTACAAAAAAGATACACAGACAGAAATAGTTATTCTATTCAGCACAATTCTTTTCTCAGCCATTTAAAGAAATCATAATCTAACACATACCTAGCTAGATTACTTACTAAAAGTTCTAAGGCTCCATTCCTGGTCTATCCCTGGCAGAAACCAGCATACAGACAGACACAGACCCTTTGTTTCTCTCCCTCCTCCCAACTTTTGAAAGTATCTTGTCTCCTCATTGGTCATTTTGGTCAGGTGCCAGCGAGGTTACCTTTAGCTTCTTAACCCTTTACAGGTGAGAGGAGCTTTCCCCTGGCCAGGAGGGATTTCAAAGGGGTTTACCCTTTCCTTTATATTTATGACAGCTGGCAATTCTGCATGCCAGTACCATGAGAGCTGGGAACAAAGCCAATGATTACAATATGGTTGGGTCTGAAGCATAGGACAGAGAGTCAGGGGACACTTCTGGTCACAGGTGCTGGGTCTGTAGGTGCATCAGGGCTCCAGCACCCGTGGGGGAAAAAAAATGCCACAGTAGTTCTGGCCCTGGGGCTGGCCACTGCTCAGCTGTTCGGTGGGCAGGCCCATGGGACTGGCAGTGGATCAGCTGTTCAGCAGCCCCCCAGGGCTGGCTGCAGAGCAGCGAGCAGCTGGTGGGAGGGGCGGAGAGGAGGGAGTGTTCGGTGGGGGAAGGGGCAGAGTGGAGTGGGAAAAGGTCAAGTGAGGGCAGGGCCTTGGGGGAAGAGGCTGAGCAGGAGCGGGGCCTCGGGGCAGAGCAGGGGTGGAGCACCCACTGGGGAAAAACAAAAGTCAGCGCCTGTATTTCTGGTCCCCTAATACAGGAACGTTCTTTCTGCAACTCCACCACCAAGGGCTATGCACGACTCAGATTTCACAAGCTAAGCGGATTTGACTCTGATCGGTATTTGGCTGGGAGACCCACTGAAAGAAGTGTGGTGTGGGAGCTGCTTCCTGTGGAATCACCACTTTCCGAGTTAGTGTTGATGCAAAGCCCTGAGTGCAGTTCTGGCAATAGTGCTTTCAGATGAGATGTAAAGCCGAGGTCCCAATAACCTGCTGTCATCAAATCTCCTGGCACTTTTCTCAAGAGTCAGGGCCCTGGCTTCCTGCTAAGAGTCCATTTGGATAACTACATTCTGCTAAGCTAACGTCCCCTGGCAGTATCAGATAGAAGTGGCTGGCTTCCTTTAGCAAACTCTTTTGTAGTGTTGCCAAATTCTGTTAAACAACAGCCTTGTTCCATTGCAATGATGGGTGCCTTTCAGAGGTGGGTGATTCTGCATAGCATGCAAAGCTTTCATCTTCCATCAAGTCAGTCTTTGGGACAGGCACTCCTACCCCTGTGAGTGTAAAAGGCCCATCTGCATGGTTCTAAAGAGGGCTCTGTTTCTACTCTCGTTAAGGACTGTAAACATTAAATGCTCTCATTCATTTATCATAGGATGATAACCCGACTGTGAAATGCCTGCTCTGGTCAGGTCATATTCTTGCTCTTTTATTAATCTGACATCCTTAAACATCTCTTTCAGCTTCGTGTGAGACCCAGAGGAATTCCCAGAATAGTCAGCTCCGCACTAGGTTTCCTGAAAAGCAGCTGGGTGCAAGACTGCTCAAATTGCTTTTTCAAGTCATGTCTTTGGCAAATGATTGCTGAATCGAAAAACTAATCGGGGACAAATCACTGATGGATTGGAGATTATAGTGACTTTCCTTTTGCTGCGTGTTCATGACCTGCATGGCTGAGACTGGCCAGACAAGGTACCATGATGATGATGAGATTATCATTCATGCCTCGGACAGGATTGCCTTGGAAACCAACTAGCAAAAATCTGAGCAATTCAGGGGAGAAGCCAAGGACCCCTGTTGCCTGCCCCTGGAGGTGGTCTCTCCAGGACCAGGTTAGGCACATTAGCAGGGGGCAGTATGGGAGGCGCTTGCCCTGCTACTCCCAATGTCACACCACATACTGTGGATAAACAGATGACCGCAGTCTTCAAGGTTGACAGCACAGGGCCTTCCACAACTACTGTTTTTTCTATGGTGCAATAGCTGTGCAAGGCACTTGACAGACACATAACAGGTCCCTATTCCAAAGAGCTTACGAACTGAGCAGACAAAGGAGGGTAAAAGGAGGAAACTCACATAGGATTTAAAATGAGCCTTTCTTAACCCTTTCCGTTTTAGTGTGTGATTCTTTGCTCTTTTGCCCTGGCAGCTCTGCCTTTGTCATTGATTTGTTTCAGTCCTGGCCTATTCTCTTCCTGTTTTCCCAATTTCTGTGCCTATTATTTAACTCTCTCCATATTTTTTTTTTTTTAGGCTGGGGTTTTTCCCAGGGGCCAAAGGGAATAAGGTGCTCAACTCTTATTGAGATTCACCCATGGGGTACCCAACTCCCTTTGGCTCTTCTGGAACTGCCAGCCTTAACCTTGTCACCAGCATCAAATTTACTCTTAGAACCTCCAACAAAATGACCCCTTCCAGAACTTAGTTGGGATGAATACATGATCCAGGAGGTAGAGCACTAGCCTGGGCCATGGGTGACCCGGACTGCATTGCTGCAGACTCCCTTGTGGGACCTTGGGCAAGTCACTTAACCTCTTTGTCTTTCAGTTCCCCATCTGTAAAATGGGGCTAACAGCACTGCCTTACCTGGCAGGGGTACTGTGAGGCTAACTACATGAAAGATTGTGAGGTGCTCAGCTATAATCCTAACCAAGGACATAAGTGATAAACTGTAAGTGCTGTAAGCTTCCAGGAATTTGTGGATAGTCCCTTTGAAAAAGAAGCCAAAAAACCCCAGGGTTCCAATAGACTCTTCAGGCAAACAGAAGTTTAAATACTTTACAAGGATGCTGTCTTTGGTGACATTACTGGCACTTCACAGCTGTTCTGAGGGCAGTGTGTGTGTGTGGTAATGGATCGACAAACTACAAGCTCCAGTGTAGCACCTGGGTGGGCACATTGTCACATTTCCATGGTGACCTTGAGTAGGGATGGCTTCTAAATTCCCATGCAGCTGTTATTTTGCATCGCAAGCCATATGGCCATCCCATAAAGATGCTTCCTATTTGTAGCTCTTAACCTGCCAAGGCCTAAAACAGGAAGGGGTGCGTGTGAGTGTAGGGGCTGGGGAGAATCAGATGCAGACATGTGACAAAGGCCTGGAACAAGGAAAAAGGCAAGAAAAATAGCCAGGCTAGATGCTCCAAACACAGTGGGATTCATTACTTCAGGGTAAATAACCTTCCTTCTGACCTTGATCTCCTGAGTCAGCATTTTCTGTGTCAATATATTATGGTAATAAAAAGTGAGAACACCAGGTGTGTGGGAAATGATGGCAAATGTATGTCTAAAAAGCAGGGACGTCCCTGCTAATAAGTGACAGTTGAGAATATGTTCCTAATCAAACTGCTTACGATAACCTGGTTTCTATAATCCGTCTCTGCTACAGCAAAATAGGGATGCCTTAGGTGGACAAAGAGGGTTTTTTCGGGGGGGGGGGGGGATAGGGCTGTTTGTTTTGGAGGGGGGAAGACAGCTGGTTGAACAGACCACTTAATTTTATTAGCAGAGCTTGAAGGAAACACGCTTTGCAGGGGTGCAAATGCTGACGCTGGGACCAAAGCCAGCGTACAGTCTACCAGGTTAGAATGGTCATGCTGTTGGCCAACTCTGCGCAGGGTAAACGACTGGCTGAAGCTCAGTGAAGGGGGAAGCAGGCCCACTGCTTTGATAGGGGCAGGTTAGTTATTCTCTCCTTCCCAGAGGAAAGAGGCATGTGAACAGTGCCCCCTGGTGAAAGTAGAGGAGCAGCAAGGACTCTCCTGATGGGTTTGTTGTGGGCGTTGGGAGCAAGGAACAACTTGCAATGGTCTCACTCCTCCTGCTTCCCACTCTCCCCTCTTGCTGGGCTGGGATTAGCCCACATGACTCCAGTGGGGGTGGGCAGGAAAAGAGGGTCAGATGCCCTTTTATTTGGAGGTGTCCCTCATCCCCTCCCTTGATGCTTGCTTTAGAACTGTCAGCCCAGTGATTAGCCACAGGCTCATTCAGTCCCTCCCTGTCCAAGGAGGCACCTGTCCTTCGAGGCGACACCTAGAGGGAGGCACTGAGCATCCACAATGCCTCCAAAGTCATTCCCCAGCACCCAGTTATCACCTAGAGCTATTGGACTGGACAGAACCCAGGACTCCTCCACCCCACGGCAGGGGCTGGGCATTTACATAACCTCTATGCAGTGGGTGCTCCCAATGGGTTAGCATGATGAGGACATCTCCTCCCCAAACCACTTATTCTCCTGTCACTGTCTCCCCTGTTGTGGCTGCAGCACTAATCCATTGCCCCGCCTGGGCTGGCTCTCCCCTATTTTATAATCCACCCTTGGGATCCAAATTGGATCCCCTAGATGGGCCATGTAGGTGCTGAGGACTCCATGCTAGGGACATTACAGGGCCCAGGGGGAGAAACCTAAAATAAGGCCACAAACAGGACAAATTCCTGCTCTTAAAAAGGGTTTTTATTTAAACAGCCACCACCACCAGAAAACAAAGAGAGAGCACAAGCAAGCAAGGAATGCAGACACCCATGTCTCTAATTTAGGTGGGTCTAAAGCTAGCACTGAGATTGGCTTAATTACCCAGGAACAATATATCCCCCCCAGATTGCAGATCGGCTTGTTAGCAATATACTTTTTTTTAAACTTGCAGTTGAAATTGAGAATACATCCCTCACTCAAAACATTGTCTCCCAATCACCATGGTTACTGCCAGGTTTTCCGCAATGGCCCAGCATATTCATCTGTCAAGTATGCTAATGGGGAACGGACCCTGTCACACAAAGGAGCAGGCTATTCAAACATGCACTTGGCAAATAATTGTACATGTCAAAAGAATGATGCTTGTTATTTGCCTAATATTATCCCCCAGAAGTGGGAAGTAGTTCAGCTCTCAATGCAAAATGGCTTGCCCTTATCAAATAGTCTAAATTATCAGCAAATTGCCTATTAGCTGTCTTGGGGTGGTGAGGCAAAGAGGGGGTTTGTAGATATAAGTGGCCTTTTATAATTGTACTGAAAGCAAACTGGGGCATTAAGTGCCCTGGAGGTGCAGTAACAAGGATCATCATGGGATACGCTGCTAGCCAATCAGTGGGATTGTTAATGGAACCCCATTTCACCTCTGTCAGGTGGCGCTTGATGGGTGGTTAATTATAATTTAGAAGAAACAGTTTCCTCAACTGCATTTTTTTATTGCTATTTATCTTCATGATGGGCCAATTTCCAATTTGTCTATTTCAGTAATTAAGCCAAAGAAAAATGTTACTGCTAGATTCCTATCAGCTTCTTAGCCTCTGATGTTAGCAGCTGGAAATGCTGGGTTTGCATGCAATTAGTTTGCATGCAAGACAATGGAGCTGGCTTTCTTTCTCTCAGTGGGATTTTTAAAGTAAATTCCCATTAAAAATGGGGAGGGGTGAATCTGG
The DNA here is from genome assembly GCF_965140295.1 of Lepidochelys olivacea. Classification (NCBI taxonomy): domain Eukaryota; kingdom Metazoa; phylum Chordata; order Testudines; family Cheloniidae; genus Lepidochelys; species Lepidochelys olivacea. The sequence goes on along the minus strand of NC_140417.1, from coordinate 22,201,929 downwards.
TGTCCGTGAGAGTGAGGAGCTAACAACATGGTTCCAAGGGACAACGGGCAGCCCATCCTGCAAGATTCTCACTGGCAGTCCATCCTGCAATTCTAATCCTGCTCGCTTGCCTGGTTCTGCCAATGCGCTTCACTGCTGTCCTCCAGCCTCCCTTGCTGTGCCAGTTCTTGTCCTGTCCACTGCTCTGCCAAAGGAACCTCAATCCTGACATGCAGCACTTGCTTCTATTCTAATGCTGAGCTATACATATGCTGCACCTGTATCCCAGTCCTTATCTGCAACATCCCCAGCTGTTCTAGTCTTGACCTTACCCCTCCAGCTCTGCCAATGCACCTGCAGCAAGCCCCTGCTGCTCCAGTCCTGGACTTCTGAACAGAGACTCCCAGCTGTGGTGAATGCAAGTGTGTGGGTTTTGTTGTGAGGCAGATAAATACCCAACAGGAGCTAGACTGAGACCACAAAACTCATTTCACCTGTGACATGAAAAAGATTGGAGCACAGCTCCTGGGGGTAAAAATAGTAACCCACAAAGCCAGATTTTTAAAACTCATTTAAAGACTTTTAAGTATAAATTGTGAAGGTGGCAGATATTCAAAGTAGCCGTCTCTCTCTTTACAGGGGACGGACCAAACACTTCTCTCTCTGTAACATGACAAATGCAGCTGGGTTAGGAAACGTAATATTTTTCTGGACAGTTTTTTAAGAAAAATATAGAAATATAGAGGCTGCAATAATTACCCTTCCCCCTTAGCCACTATGATAGAAAATGAATGTCATGATGTTGTAAGGTGCTAGTCTGCCCGCTCTAGGAGCTGAACTCCTCCTTCTGTTTATACACAGAATAGATACAGCAGAAACAAGCTATCTGCCCACGCTGCTCTGTTCTATACAGACAGAAGGAGAGTTCATTCTCCATGGTCCTTACCCTCACTGCTAGCACTTAGCATCATGCCCAGTGTGATGTGGAAAACTGTTCACCAAGAAACAGGCTGAGTCCCCGCCACATTTCTTTTTTTCCAGACTGGCCACCAAAGAGCTGCGGGACCAACAAATTTCAACTCAGTACTGACCTGTGACCTAGAAATGAAAGGATCTTTAGCTTTTCACTGCTCCCTGCAGCCAGCCAGTCCCTGGAGCCTTCCTTTAGGTCTAAGAAGAGCAGCATTACTTACAGGAGGCTGAGATAATGCAGAGCAATCATGTACTCAGTGTGTGACATTATTTACTAGCAGTTGTTGAATTGCAATTTTCCTGAATTCAAAATTGTTAACCCCCCTTGTGCTTGACATCAGAGTAGAATGTATTTGATTTGCAGTGAGAGGGGATAGGGAGAGCTATGGAACACGCTTCTGTTTTGATTGGTGTCCTACAGTGGCTAAAAAGTGTGAGTACCAACCTCAAGCCAGGCTGTTTGGAAGCAGGGCACAAACCCCAAATTGGCTGTGAGGTCTAGACTTAAATTTCACCAACCAATTATCAAGTGTAAATGTCCCAGGCAGTATAACAGCCAAAACATGGAGTCACACACAGTCCCCTTGTGTACTCCAATCAGTCTTGTCATCTAGGTAAGCCTGCTTTTGTGATAGATGGCCCCTTACACCAAGAATCACAGCAATATTCAGGTTACCCCCAGTCCCAAAGGAGCAGTCACTTACCCCTGGTCAATTGCACTTTAGATCTCACTCCAAAGACTATGATTATAGCCAATCTTATAATAAACTATGTAAAGATTTATTATATAGAAAAAGGAAACAAGAGTGTTATTTACATGGTTAAAGTAGGTAAATATATACACACAAATGAGTTCCAATATTAAGTTTCAAAAAGTAATAGACGTAGGGTGACCAGACAGCAAGTGTGAAAAATTGGGACGGGGTAACAGGAGCCTAAATAAGAAAAAGACCCCAAAATCAGGACTGTCCCTATAAAATCAGGACATTTGGTTACCCTAAATAGACACTTCTATAATAAGCAACCTCTATAGGTCCTTTAGGGCTGACCCAAGCTAAGCGCTGGGGATCTTTTACTTATGCTTAGTAATCCTTGCCCTCCAGAGTCAAAGCATCATAAAGATACTGTTCCCCCTTGCTGGGGGCTTTTATTCCCTCTCTCCTCTTCTGCTTTGAGCTGAAAACTCAGCTGATGGGAGGAATTCACTTGCAAGACTCATCTGGGTGGTGGTGGTGAGAGTAAACAGCAGTCTTTTGTCCTCTTTAATGTTTCACTCTAGTCTGGCAGGACATGACACCTTCCGTTGGAGACCAGCATTTCACACTAGTTAATGTCTCTCTCCTGTCTGGTGATTTACACAGTTACAAAGGCAAATGCTCATATATTACCTTACAATATGGGATACAGATGTTTTAAGTGAGATGAATGCATGCAGCAACTCACAAGCATCCAATAACGCCTAAATATTGAATACATTCTTACCACCTATTTTAACAATACTAACATGTAAGTGAGCCAGCCTGATTCCAGCTATGGATTTGTCAGTATTCAGTTGAGGCATGGGGACCTTGACCTGAGCTGGCCCGGCACCTGATCTGCCAGCATCACAATTGTAATGTCCAACCACTGAACTATAGGGGCAGGGTGTCGGGGGGCAAGTAGAGGGGAGACTGGGTCAGACGGGATGTCTGGAGAGAAGAGTAAGAAGTTAGAGGTTTGGTGCATGCTTCCCTGTGGTGTATGTTGTACAAACCACCAATTACATAATGAGCAGGAAAAAAAACCCCGAACAACCTAATCAGCTATTAAAATATTTCCAAGCAGCGAAATTAATACAATTCCCTGCTCATAACTTACTTGCCGCTGTACAGAATTAATGCAGATAAATACATTAAAAAAAACTCAAAACAAAAACGTTTCATAATAAAATGTGATCATGGCAATAATAAGCTGCTTCAGTGCATGAATTTGGTTGTATTAATTCACCCCTCGCGTAAATGACAGTATTCAGCTTTCTGATGAACAGACTAGCTCTGAATTATTATACCTGGCACTTCAGGTCCTTCAGTATCTTATTGCTTAATTGTGTTCCCTACTAGTAGGTGAGTATTAAACATTAAGCATCCCTGCCAATTACCTGAAGCCCAATATTTGATCTGTCTGAAAAGCTTATTGATCTGTTGGGGGAATGATCCCCCACTTGCATTCTAAGGGCCTGATTCTGTCCTTGAGTACTTTGGAGTAAGCCAGAAGTAACTCTTCTAGGGTGAAATCAGCATAAAGCTGGTGGATGATAGAGGAAATACAGGCCCTAAATATCCATTTTTTATCTTGCATCTATTGAGAAAATGTTAAAATTCCTCTATCTGCTACGGTTTACATTGTGCTCTTTGTCTTCCCTCTGCTGAGCCTACAACAATGGTTAAACTCTATGGAACACCCTATATAGAAAAGATCCTATCAGGGATGCCCCTCCTGTCCCAATTTCCCAATCTCTCTCCATCCCTTATCAAGGTGTTTCAATCCATAGGTCACTGTCTCTTCGGGGATGGTTAGTAATTCGGGGGCCATCCTTTGAGATGCAATCAGTTAAATTAAGAAGTGTGATTCTCAGTAAACAAACAAAAGTGTCAGAATTCTGTCTAGTTCCATTAGAAGAAGTTTAGTCAGTGTTTGCCAAATGAAGATATAAGCAAATTGTCAGGGGAGACTTCCCTTCCACCGCCCCAACCTTCTAAGAGGGGATTATAACAACAGAGAGCAAAAAACTCCATGTAGCACTATAAACAAATGCTGCAGTGTGCCCTTTATTTAGAGATTAGTAGCTGTTATTATAGAGTAGCATGGACTGAATATACACAGCCTGAGCCAAAGAGAATGTACGATACTTTTTTGCCTCCGGGTGATTCCAAAATATCTGCTCACCCCATGCACAGTGAGATGGTTACAAATATAGCAATTACCATAACAGACAGACCATTCCCACCTAATCTGGCATCTTGACAGCTACCATATGGAAACAGTCCAGTACTTCAGCTAGACCTATCTCCTGCTATACTAGATCAGACCAATGGTCCATCTAGGCCAGGTAACATGCTGTTGCCATACAGTTCCAGGTGAGAGCAATTGTTCGTTTCATCTCGCATCCCGATGGCCATTTCTGGATGTGTCCAAGAAAATGGTAACCCTGAGGGATAGTTCAGATAATGCTGCCAAACCTGCAGCTGCAAGGGACTCCCCAGCCATTGAACAGGCATAGGTTGAAATGTTAGTGTGATGCTTAGTACACATGCTCCACTGGCATGGGGCGTGGGAGCAGGAACTGCTCCATGCTGCCCAGGAGTGCTAAGGAATCAGTTTATCTCCCTGTCGGTTGCAGCCATGGCTGGGGCATATCACCACTCCCCCACATCCACTGTGCTCCCTTAACACACCCTCGGCTGTTCTGGGCATATGGCGTAATTCTCCTCTAGCTGGCATGGGCAGCCCATTTGACTCCGACAGGGTGGTAGAAAGGAGAGAAAGCTGCACACTGAATCTTGGGGCTTCCTAGAGTGATTGTGCAGGAGCTCCCAGGTTGCTTTGAGCCAGTCATAGTAGCTCATCTGCCCCCCACTCCTCCATGCCCCTCTAAATTGTGCAGTTCCATTACCTGGAAAACATTTGTTCATGATCCCAGCTGGTGGTCAGTTCAGGCTCTGAAGCATGATGATGGAGAATAGTCCTTGAAATATCTTAGCTAGTCTCAGTGCAGACCCCTCCCACCCTCAGACAGGCCCCATTCCTTTCTACCTGCCTTACGGGGGGAGTGATGGGGTGGAGGGGGCAGAGAGGAGTGAGTGGGGGGGGCGGGGCCTCAGGGGGAAGAAGCAAAGTGGGGGCAGGGCCTCGGGGAAGGGGTGGAGTGGGTGCAGGGCCTCGGTTTGGGTGCCAGTGGCCCCCCCCCGCCCACTTCTAGGGGGCTTCTGGCGCTCCTGCTCTAACCACCAGTCAGCTACCCAGGTTGGTGGCAGGTCACTGAACATCTCCCTGTGACCCATCCTCCACTCTCGCTGCAGCAAGAATGTACGTGAAACATCTACCACGTGAGCTGACTCCCTCCACCATCTTTGTGTGCTTTTCAAAGAGGGGGAGGAGTGGTGAAGCCAATGTTGGCACTGGCTGGGAGATAAGTGTTCTCATTTCCAGTTAAAAGAAAAGGAGGACTTGTGGCACCTTAGAGACTAACCAATTTATTTGAGCATAAGCTTTCGTGAGCTACAGCTCACTTCATCGGATGCATACTGTGCTCAAATAAATTGGTTAGTCTCTAAGATGCCACGAGTACTCCTTTTCTTTTTGCGAATACAGACTAACACGGCTGTTACTCTGAAACCTGTCATTTCCAGTTGTGTCACAATAATGCAGGAGGAGAGAGAGAGAGAGATGACACTCAGCTGCCATGATATGATTACTCCTGGCATAGCAGGCCATGACCGAGCAGTAACTTGGGCTGCTCTGCTCAGAGACACCCGTTCACCTTCCCTTAAAATTAAAGGACCGAAAAACTGATATTCCCATCTGCCTCATCCTACACTAACAAAATGCCTTTGCCTCCTTCCCTCCCACCCCGCTGCAGTCTCTCTCAGCTTCCCTTCGGAGGAACGATGATGGTGCTGTGCCCTGCCAGCACACGTGCAGCATAACCCGCGATAATGTCTGCACTCAGAGCAAAGGAGCTTGGTGCTGACAGGAATAAGAGAAGTGATGAAATACAAAGGCTGGAGCGTGAGCTCCAGGCGAGAACTCCTTGTTGCCCTGTTCCTCGGGCTAAGGGGACGTGATGGCACATTGTAGAAGGTGATCCCTGTCCCTAAATCCAGCCCTGGGGGGAAGCTCAGGAAGTGGCCGAGAGGGAGGAAACCTCTCCAGGCAGGGAGGTCTCGGAGAGACCCTGAGCAGCACAGGAGGGACTGCAAAGCTCTATCCACAGAGAGACCTGGAAGAGACCATGCCCATGCAGGGGAGACCGTAAAGGTCCCAGGCAGGAAGGCCTGGGAGCAGGAAGAGAAACCTTGGGTTGTGCGTATTTATGAGTGGACTTTGTTTTGGAGTTTTAGTTACTGTTCATTTTATATTAATCAACCCAGCCCTAAGGAGGGACATTTTTTGACCAAGCAAAAGCCTCAATTTAAGTTTATTTGAAAAATACAAGAGGGGAAACTGAGGCAGGCTGCCTGTAGCATGACCCTAGGCCACAATAGGGCACATGGCAGGCAGCTAGCCCAGTTATAGGCCCCAGTATGCTAGGCACTTCACCAATGCTCAGATACACTGTCCCTGCCCCAGTCTGTTTAACATTAGTGGTGTCAATCCCGTACCACATCTTAAATAAGCCATTACAGGGGCACCTTTGCTGACAGCACAGAGGACAATGAATGTGATATGGAGACAGAAGCTCTGGTTCTTAGCGGATGTCTTAATATGGCAAGACTGAGGCATACTGGTGGATGGGAAAGTCTGCGGGAAGCTTGCCTTGCGGCTGCCCCTTCCATACCTGCTCTGTGGATGGATACTTCAGTATCCACAGTGGATGGAGACTTCAGTATCCACAGCTGTCAGGCCGTCAGCAGCACAAAATTCACATGAGAAAACAAATGAGATGAGCAGTGGGATTTGCTTGGAGTCAAAGTATCACAGATTAGTTCATGCCCTGAACCTAGAGGATACATATTATAGCAGAGCTGGTAGCATGTCTAGTTTTAAGGTTGCCCAGCCCTTCCCATTATAAGACCTTGCTTTCAGGTGCTCATAACTTTTGCCAAGCTTTAATCATCTGGGGGCTGAAGTTTTCCATGCCAGGTGTCTGCCTAAGGCTGTTTTTTTTTTTGGAAAGTTTCATATATATCCTTTTAAAGAATATCTGATATCCTTGTGCTGTGTCAATAGTTCTGGATCTCACACTGTGAAAGGGAAACTCAAGCAGCCAGCTGTCACTACTAATGCAAACAGGGCCACATAACTAAACTCCGAGACATAACGGTGTCAAAGTCAGAAGGGCCTTGCAGAGGCCTTTAATTTTACCCCCACATGTTCTTTGTTCATAATAACTGGAACAGTCATACTTCCTTGTCTGGTCATGTCTGGGTACATTTTCCTAGACGTAAATTACAATGGAGCTTGTCTGACCTATGTGTCATCATCCCTGCAAATTGCAGCTGCTTCTCTCACTGTTATTATGGAACTCATTGTTATATAAGAGAATCATTCTTCCTCTGCCGTCCATACCCTGAGCTCCCCTGTGCTGCTGAAAGGACAGAACCCTTTTATTATTAGGCAACTGGAAAAGCCATAGGGATTAAAGCAGCAAAGGGTACCTTCCTCACAGGGAAATGGAATAGGCCTGGAGCTTTGAGAGCCAATCTCAGGCTCATGATGAAACTGGTCAGGCATGGAAGCAACACAGGAGGGCTTGGGCAATGAGGGGCTTTGGTCTTGGGTTTGTCATTTGGAGACGTTCAAACTTTCTCTAATGGGGGGAGAGAGATGCTTCACTCTTAGAGGTACCAGCCTTCAGGAGAAAGGTAAAAGTGAGCTCCCAGCTCTGGTTGGGGCTGTCTGGATGTATGGCCTATGGCCTGAACTTCTAAAGGTTAAGGAGCTGTTGATGAACAGGGCAAAGAACAGATACCAAGCTACTTCATCTGTATCAGCTATTTAACCCAAAATTGCAGCTGGACAGATGCTCCAGATGGGAGGAACTCTCTGCCACCATCTATTGGGGAATAAGGGGAAGTGCAGCTACAGAGAGCGCGCGCGCGAGAGAGAGCACGAGCGTGCATCGTTTGCATAAGGTTTCTTCTCAGAATACCTCCAGTGAGACTTTGGGAGCCACTTTAACTATACACACACTCATTGGGTCATGGAACTGAATGGAAAGAGGAGGAAAGGCGTTACTACCGCATAGCAAAGTTTCTGCTCAAGGGCTTTATATGCTACTGGTTTTCCATCCTCTGCGGATCCTGCATTCTGGGATGGCTCTTTGCTGAAGCCATAGAGAACAGTGGCAGATCTGAATGGATTCCAGTGAAGCCCCTCCTTCCCAGCCTCCTAAATTTACTGTAGCTGGATTTGGTGATGAAGCCTCCAGATAGAACCTGGCAGCACTTCCTAAGGGACTGGCTGAGTGCACCTCAGGACTATGAGGCTACGCTACCCACTGACACCAAACTGTGTGTGGGGTTTAGTGAATGGAAAGGAGGAAGCCACGTGGTAAATGGATACCAAGATGAGGCACCAAGTCAACAGACTGCTGCCAAAGGCACCATGGGGAGAGTTTATGGATCATTCATACAGATAGATTGTTTCTGTGTTTTCCCAAATTGATGCTGTGTTCCCTTTTCCTCTAATAAAGGTTGGTTTGTTCCATACCCAGCCTTAGAGCTAGTGAGAGGGGAAGTATTACCTCCTGAGGTGCCCAAGAAAGATGCTTAGTGATTTCAGACATTCTGGGTAGAGGCTGGAGTTATTGGTGGTGGTGAATTTTAGGAGAGACCCCTAGCTATTTGAACCTGGCCTTTGTTGCTGCCAGGAACACCTGTGTCATAAATATAAAGGGAAGGGTAAACACCTTTAAATCCCTTCTGGCCAGAGGAAAAATCCTTTCACCTGTAAAGGGTTAAGAAGCTAGGATAACCTTGCTGGCACCTGACCAAAATGACCAATGAGGAGACAAGTTACTTTCAAAGCTGCAGGGGGGGAGAAACAAAGGTTCTCTCAGTCAGTGTGTTGTTTTTTGCTGGGGCCAGAGCAGGAATGCAGGTCAGAACTCCTGTAAAGGGCTAATAAGCGATCTAGTTAGATATGTGTTAGATTCTGTTGTGTTTAAATGGCTGATAAAATAAGTTGTGCTGAATGGAATGTATATTTCTGTTTTTGTGTCTTTTTGTAACTTAAGGTTTTGCCTAGAGGGATTCTCTGTTTTGAATCTGATTACCCTGTAAGGTATTTACCATCCTGATTTTACAGAGGTCATTCTTTTACTTCAATTAAAATTCTTCTTTAAAGAACCTGATTGCTTTTTCATTGTTCTTAAAATCCAAGGGTTTGGGTCTGTATTCACCTATGCAAATTGGTGAGGATTTTTATCAAGCCTTCCCCAGGAAAGGCGGTGTAGGGTTTGGGAGGATTTTGGGGGGAAAGATGTTTCCAAGTGGGCTTTTTCCCTGTTATATATTTGTTAGATGCTTGGTGGTGGCAGCAATAAAGTCCAGGGGCAAAAGGTAAAATAGTTTGTACCTTGGGGAAGTTTTAACCTAAGCTGGTAAAAATAAGCTTAGGGGGGTTTTCATGCAGGTCCCCACATCTGTACCCTAGAGTTCAGAGTGGGGAAGGAACCTTGACAAGCTGGCAAAAGGGTTACACAGGTTTCAGTAAATGATTCCATGGAACTTCTTCAAAAAGCGCTGAAGAGCCCAACCTAGCATCCCTGGGCTCTATAAAGCAGGTTCTAGAGTGGCAGGCTGGGGGAGATGCTGCTAAGTGCCAAAGGCTGCCCCGTCTGCCTACATAATGGCTGCAGTACTGCCACACCCTAATTCATTGCTCTGTAGAACACCCTGGGATGCTCTGAGGGGAGAGAGGATACTCTAGTGGTTAAAAGTGCTTTTGAGCTTCCTTGAAAGAAGATGCAATAAAATCCAAAGCATTTAATGTTATATTTGATTGTAATGAACAGGCAAAGGCATAGTTGCATCATTCTTCCCCCTGCTGGATGGAATTAGAACTTCTCAGAGCTGGTAGTTACAGATACAATACTGCTATCAGCTAGTGGAGATTCTCCTTTGTGCCTTTGGAACACAGGAATTTGACTTGCATTCATGTGTTGGTGTGAAGCTCAGCATGGTCAAAGTGAGAAGCACATTGTCAATACCAAGTCCTTGAAGTCTCATTACTAAACACTCCTTGGCAAGAGATGCCATTTGGTACCCCTTTAAGATAGAACCCACAGAGGGAGCAGTGTGGGAAAGGACCCATTATTAATAGTCTCTAGGTTCTCTGGGATTTCTTTGTTGGACGACTGTTATTAATGACAGGTTTCGGAGCGGTAGCCATTTTAGTCTGTATCAGCAAAAACAATGAGGAGTCCTTGTGGCACCTTAAAGACTAACAAATTTATTTGGGCATAAGCTTTCGTGGGCTAAAACCCAGTTCATCAGATGCATGGACTGAGAAATACAGTAAGCAGAATATATATTATAGTACATGAAAAGATGGGAGTTGCCTTACCAAGTGGGGGGTTAGTGCTAACGAGCCAATTCAGTTAAGGTGGAAGTGGACTATTCTCAACAGTTGACAAGAAGGGGTGAATACCAAGGGAGGGAAAATTACTTTTATAGTGCTAACGAGGCCAATGCGATCAAGGTGACCCATTTCCAACAGTTGACAAGAAGGTGTGAAAAGAAAAGTAGGACTTGTGGCTCCTTAGAGACTAACAAATTTATTAGAACATAAGCTTTCGCGAGCGAAAGCTTATGTTCTAATAAATTTGTTAGTCTCTAAGGTGCCACAAGTCCTACTTTTCTTTTTACGAATACAGACTAACACGGCTGCTACTCTGAAAGAAGGTGTGAGTATCAACAGAGGGAAAATTACTTTTTGTAGTGACCCATCCACTCCCAGTCTGTATTTAGGCCTAATTTGAAGGCAACTCACATCTTTTCATGTGGTAGAATATATATTCTGGTTACTGTATTTTTCACTCCTATGCATCTGATGAAGTGGGTTTTAGCCCATGAAAGCTTATGCCCAAATAAATTTGTTCATCTCCAAGGTGCCACAAGGATTCTGCCTTGTTTTGAATGTTACTGAGTTTCCTCTGGTGTCCTAGGGGCCACATCACCACTCTCAGAGTGAATGCTTTGACCTACCAGCTGTACTTATATTAGCCATGTTACCTGTGCACTGCACCCATCCTCGCACACCCCTGCAAGGTAACTACTCCTGGGGTCCACCTGTGCCTTTCCTGGTGTAAATGGCTCTGGGGGAGCTGCGTCGCTTTTAAGCAATGTAACTAGGAATCGTAAAAATAAATAAATGAAGAACTGATGGCTAATTATGCCTCCAGATATTCCCAACAGCAGCTTCTGGGTTCCCTACATGTGAAAGAGGCTGTTAATACATCCCATCCCTACCACCCTCCTCCCGAAACCAGAGGAGAAACAAACCCATTACCCAAAGGACATTTGTCTAAACTTCCCCTTTTGTGCCTTGACTATCTAGGGCCTGCAGCTGCCACTTCCTATTCTTCCTATAATTGCTCCCACTCTGGCTAATAATGGATACATACCCCAGGAATTTTTTATCATTATTTTGGTATGCATTTTTAAAAATAATGGTTGCATTTTACACAAATGAGGGCCATGCTAAGTGCAATCTTCCTGCCTGAGCCACAGGGAATATGTTTATTGATACAAGGAGCCCCTGGGAACAGCCTCTGGAATGTGTGTTTTGTATATGAATGTGTCAGCTCTTCCCGTGACAATTCTTAAAGTGAGGCTCTCACAATGGGACAAAAAGCAATCCAAAAAGCAATTTACTTTGCCGACAATTTCCTCTCTCCCCAGAGGTGCTGTGGAAAATATTTGTGTGTTTGAAGGAGAGAGAAATCCCCCCTGCCCCAATCAGACTCTAGAACTCCCTAGAGTGAAGTCATGATCTTGGGATTGTGACATCAGAGCCTGGGGGTATGCAGCTGATTGTGATGTCACCAGTTTAGGATCCTGGTCTCATGGAAGGATCCAGCAGAGACAGGAGGAGGGGAGGCAAGAGGGATGGGGGGAGGGATAGCTCAGTGGTTTGAGCATTGGCCTGCTAAACCCAGGGTTGCGAGTTCAATCCTTGAGGGGGCCATTTAGGGATCTGGGGCAAACATTGGGGACTGGTCCTGCTTTTGAGCAATCTGCTTTGAGATGACCTCCTGAGGTCCCTTCCAACTCTGATATTCTATGATCCTAAGAGAAAGGCAGAGTGGTCAGTGGCTAGGCCACTGGACTAGTACTCGAGAGACCTCAGGGGGTTTTCAGGCTTTGCCACAGGCCTGCTGGGTGGCCTTGGCCAAGTCACTTCACCTCTCCGTGTTTCTGTTTCCTCTCCCATCATTTACCAACCTTGTCTATGGTGAGGATGAGCTTGGAAACTCTTGTTACATGTTTACACAACACCTATGCCAACAATGGAGACAATTAGCACCACTCGAGGAGTCGATTTTGTGACGTAGGCACCTGCCCCATGAAGAACTGAAACCACTAACTCATTTCCCATAGGCCATTGAGCAGCTCTCAGAAGGTGATGACCTGCCTGAGATGGATGTAAACCAGTAACCTAGAGGTTACAGATGAGAAAAATAATTCTAATAGAGAAAAAAATGACTGGAACTAACAATGCAATTTGGGTTTTGGGAATTAATATGGGGGAAAGGCCAGAGGGCAGACCGAATCTGAATGGAGCGTTTAAAGAAATGGGAAACAGTATTCTTCCAGTACTTTTCTGGATATTGCTATCTCTTTGGAGACTGGCATCAGTTTAACCCTTTCTCTCCCTCAAACACGGAAGCAGGAGGAATACAGAACTATCCGAGTCAAACTCTTGCCATAGGCATAGCTTTTTGGGGTTGGGGGGCATCTCTAGGGAGGGTTAGCTGTCTCATCTAGGGTGACCAGATGTCCCGATTTTATAGAGACAGTCCAGATATTTGGGGCTTTTTTTAATATGGGCTCCTATTACCCCCCATCCCCGTCCCGATTTTTCACACTTGCTATCTGGTCACCCTAGTCTCATCCAGAAGAGAGAGGTGTCCTTGTCACTGCATAGAAATGCCAGGAGCTTTCAACCGGGGGTTCTGCCTCTCTAACCACTCCAATGATGAGCCAAAGTCAGAGCTTTGTCCCCAAATCTCTTCCTTTCTCACACCAGCAGAGAGCAGTAAAATGATGATTTCTCACCACTTCCTGCTGTGTGCAATCAGTAAGGTATCATGCTCCCCTCCCCAATCAGTTGCTCAGATGTGGAAATCCTTCATCAAAAATCCCTTCTGCTAGCAGAGACCTGGGATTTGGCCATGCTAGGAGAACAAAGAACGGCTCTCCAAGGGAGGCTAGATGGTTTTGTTCTGTTGAGAGTCCATCTTTATGGAGAGCTAGAGCTGTCATAAAAAAGGTAGGAAATGTGGGGAATGAATATATATATATATATATATGTGTGTATATATATATATTTGCAAAATGTCATTAAAATTTGTTACACATTTTCAGAAGTGATCAGAAATGTGTGGTGTGTCTATTTTTCCATGTCATCTTGGTTCATTTTTAAGGATCCTGATTTTCAGTAAGGGCTGAGCATCAGGCCCCTTTTAAGGTATCTGCGTTGGGGCACCCAGAAAGTGAGGCCCTCAGTCACTACTCACTTTTGAAAACGTAGGTCAAACTTGTTCTTTCATTCTGGGTCCGTTTGCCACTCCTCCTCCCATTTGGCTTTTCCCAGAGTTTTCACAACAAAACAAGCAAAATGTTGGAAAAGAATTCCATTGACCTCTCTTGATGACCAGATTGATCCCTGCCTGCATTTGATTTTGAATTTTAAATTTCAAAGATGCTGAGGCTTACACCCAAAATTAGCATCAGTCATGAACAGTAAAGGACCCCTTTCCAGTCTTTTTTGTCATTGCTTGGTAAAATACCATGACTTCTCAACAGTTACTGTGTGTGTGAAATTTGGATAGTTTAGCAAAATCAAACCTATCAGGATACTAAGGTTTTTGAACTTAATTGTGAATGATTCATGCACTCCTAGCAGAGCCTACAGTAAGTCTGTCTGCTTGTGTAATACCAACAGACCCTGGTTGTCATCAAGCAGGATCAAACCAGGGACCTTTGGAACTTAGTGCTTGAGCCTCTACAGCATGAGCTAAAGGGCAACTGGCTGTTAGCTAAGGCTGTAGAGCAGACTCATTTAACTGTCTATACGTAGTCTCGGTGCCAGTAGATGGAACAGAACACCACACCCAGGAGGTGTGTGTGTTACACTTGCTCTTGTGAATACCACATTCCTCTTGATTTTGTTTTATGAGTTATAATATTTTGCTGTTCCATAGTGTCTACCAGCTGAAGATCTCAAAGCATTTTATAAACGTCAGTAAATGTGGCATTAAAACCCAACCCACCTGTGAGCTAAGTATCTCTATTTTACAGATAGGGAAACTGAGGCACAGAGGGGTGAAGTAACATGACCAAGGTAACGCAGTGAGAGGTAGAGGTGGGCATAGAACTGGATCTCTTCAATCCCAGACATGGAATCAACCTCATGTCCAGCCTTCTATTTATCCCATTTGCTCTACTGATATTGTTTTATTGTCTCTTTTGTGTGTCTGTGCATCCTGGGTGCATCCCTGTTTTGTTTTTTTTCCCCATGAATCCCAATGCCTGGCCCCTCTTAGGAATTACAGCATATGAATGACTCCTGCATCAGTCTTGTGCCAGTCCCTATATTGCCTTTCTGCTTGTGTTATACTGGTTCAGCCTATTTTAAATGTGTGTATGTGTAATAAGAAAAGGAGTACTTGTGGCACCTTAGAGACTAACCAATTTATTAGAGCATAAGCTTTCATGAGCTACAGCTCACGAAAGCTTATGCTCTAATAAATTGGTTAGTCTCTAAGGTGCCACAAGTACTCCTTTTCTTTTTGCGAATACAGACTAACACGGCTGTTACTCTGAAACCTCTCTGTATGTGTAATGTTGCTTTCAAGCCTACCCATGGATGGTTTAGTGTTAAGTTAATTAACAAAAAAGGAATATGGGGAAGAGAGAAACAATATTAGCAGAGTAATTGTCCTAGTGGCACTGTAGTTAAGGTGGCGCCAGATGGTCCCATTATAAAGTAGGCCCCTATGAAGATGAGAAGGGCTAAACAAGGATTTGTTCTACTCTTGAGTGCCTAATGATTGAGTCATCAAGGAGGCCTTTCATTTGCTCTTTAAAGGGCAGCTTCTGTCTTTATTGGAGTCCTCTAGATTAACGGTGTGAAGCAGCCTCAGTGAGCAATGTAAAGCAGTGTTGCATGAGTGCAGTGGTAGATTAGCCACTGGGCCAATGGGGCCCGTGCCCAGGGGCCCTGGCCAATTGGGGGAGGCCCCAGCCAATTGGGAGGGGTGCTGTGCCCCGACCCACTCCGCCTGCCCGGCGCTCCTGCCGGGAAGCGGGTTTGGGGCACCAGGGCTTCCCCCGCTCCCTGGTAGGAGCCCCGGGTGGGCAGAGTGGGGCAAGCCCCACACCCCGACTACATTTCCCCAGCAGGAACACGGGGGAGGAGGGACTGCAAGTGGAAGGGGTGTGGGGGCTCCCGCTTGTGCTGGCCCAGGGGCCCCACAAACCTCTAATCTGCCTCTGCATGAGTGTAACAGAGAGCAGCATTTGGTGATTGTATTTTGGCGCCCAGAACTTGGGCTCCTTGCTGGCTTAGAAGAACTTTCCAGCTGCATGCATTGGCTCGTTGTTTCATTAGCCAGCTGGGAATAAATAACAGACCAGATCATGAACACCTTCCATAGCAAAACTCCAATTCAGTGGACTTTTTGCCTGAATAAAGATGGCAGGATCTGGCCCATTCATAATAGATATTTGATTATAAGGCTTATATTGTTAAACTAAAACTGGAAAAAGCTTCCCTTACAGGCAAAGGAGAAATGAATCTCCCTGTTCTCTGAAATGCCCCTTTCCAGACTTCTTTGTTGTGCCTCTCCTTTGGATTACCACATGGTCACATTTTATCTGGCCGTGCCCCATAAGCTAGATTCCCCCTGCTCAGTGACTTGACAGATATGAATCAGAATGGAGGCCATAAACCCTTTTTCAGTTGATGAGAGAGACCCGTTAATTGTGCTACAGAAGAGAAAGGTGATGCCTCAAAGTTGCCTTTCCACTTTGCATTGCTCACCAGCCTTTGCAAAATACCACAAGGGAATTTATCCCAATACTAGTTTGTCGAAAGCATATTTATCCAGTGTTTATTTCTGGGCTGACCAAAACATTTACATCTGATCCGGGATTGAATCCTCCAGAATGCCAATTTAATGACAAGAATTCTCAAGAGTGCTGTACAGAGCTGGGAGAGGCATTCAGCTCGTTATCTTCCCCCGTGGCAACATTTTTGTGCACAGTTTTGGTTGTGCTGGCATGTGCAAAAATCCATCCTTTATAATGAAACGCTAAAGCCATTTCTGGAGCAACAAGTGCTTTTGTCTACCCTACACACCTACATGCATGCATTGCTCATTGCTTCAGCACTTTGTGCTTCTCACCATTAATGTAGCCAAGCAAAACTGACCCACATGATCCAGCGGAGACTCTGTTTACCTATATTACACATCTGTATCATGCATCCTTTTGTCTGTTCTTTGCTTCTTTTTCTAATGATATGTGTGCTCTATTGAACAATAATGTCCATGGAGGAATGTTATCATTACTTGTGATAGCATCCTAGATTGTTAAAAATCCACTCCCCATTCACTGTGTTGTTTATTTTCAGCTTTCATTTCACTGAGCTTAAAGAATGAAACTGAGACTGGTCAATTTCACTTTTGTTTATAGTAAGTTTCATTTTTTGCCTTCTTAGTCTTTTGGGGGTTAAAAAAGGAGCGTGGAATAATTTTAATCCAGCCCTTCCTCCCATGAAGTGGTCTTTTTTTCCTTTGATGATTCTTTTAAATCTGTTGAATACAGCTCGGTTCAAGTTAGATTTTGTAAAGCCCCACTTCAAAAAAAAAAAAAAAAAAAAAAAAGCAAGGCCACACTAAATTAACAGTCCTTCACCACTGAGGGCTAGTTTACATTAGAAGTGCTACAGCGGCGCAGCTGCACCGATGCAGCTGTGCGGCTGCAGCACATCTGGTGAAGATGCTCTATGCTGACGGGAGAGAGCTCTCCCAGTGGCATAATAAAAACCACCGCTGCTAGAGGCGGTAGTTCTCCTGCCAACATAGCGCTGTCCACACCGGCGCTTAGGTTGCTGTAATTTACGTCACTGGGGGGGTGGCTTATTCACACCCCTGAGCAACATAAGTTACAGCAACATAAGGGGTAGTGTGTACAAGCCCGTAGGTCCTGATTTAGCAAAGCACTTACGTATATCCTTAATTCTAAACATGCAACAATAGAACTACTCTCATGCTTAGAGTGAAGCATGTGGTTAAGTGCTTTTCTGTATCGGGTCCTTAATCTGTGCCCTGAGAAAATTCACAAACTACCGTGCTTATGTATTTAATGGTACATATAGTTGCCTGCTTTAGTTAATAGAATCTAATCCATGAGTTAAAACTGCTTGAGTTTTTATGGGCCAGTATATCAATGGAAACTTTGATGGAAGTAGAATTTGGGGATAACCTTGGTACTCCATTTCCTTCCTGACATTTATCATATCGGTAAAGCATCAGACAGCCTGGCACAGTTTGGTTTCACCGTTAGTCTTTAAAACAGAGACTCAGTGCTGGAATAGCAAGAGTTCTGCAGGTCAAACTGAAGCACATTGGCAGTATTTTATGAGCTGGAAGACTGGAGTAGGAAGGGTCCAGGATGTAGGTTAGGGTTGATGTGCATTCACAGAGCTGTGGGAGCAGCCTAGGGCTGGAATAGCAGAAGGTACTGCAGGACAAGATGGAGGTGCACTGGCAGAGCCATTTGGTACTATAAGCTGCCGCCTGTATATCTTGCTCTACTCCTTTTCAGTCCTTCATTTTCATGAGCATCAGTTTCACCCCCATATATAACAAGCAAATGTATGCGAGTCAGTGGGTACCTTTTGTCCAGGGCCATTTAGGTACTAAAGACAAGAGCAAAAGAGTAATCTTTAGAGACAATAAAGAGTGGAGATCTCCATAATTGCTCAAGTTGCATTTATGTGGTCTCTGATGTGCTACTTAACTGCCTTATTTCAGAGTAACAGCCGTGTTAGTCTGTATTCGCAAAAAGAAAAGGAGGACTTGTGGCACCTTAGAGACTAGCTTAGGCTCAAATAAATTGGTTAGTCTCTAAGGTGCCACAAGTCCTCCTTTTCTTGTAACTGCCTTACTTAATCAAGGTGAGCGGGTGTTTCCCCCTCTCTCTTTATACATCTGAAAAGAAAATAATCTCTCCCTTGCTTTAGCTTTTGCTGAGCCTGAATTGCATCTCTTTCACACACTGGGTGAAGCGTGATCACAGCAAAGTGACACCCATTAGACCCTATAAAATTAGGATTAGCCGGGATGGCTTCCTGCATTAGATCAATTTAAGTCACTGGCTGGTGGAAAGGAGTGAGATTCTTTTCTCCACTAACTGGGGAGTGTTTTCCTGTGACAGTATGGGTTGTGAATATTTTTTTGTCCTTAAAGGAATTGATTCTGTGTTCTGCCTGCATCCTCCATTGTACACCCTGCCTTATGAAACCCAGCATGCTTTTTTAAAAAATTGGGATCTTTTAGTTGCTATTGATATCTTTAAGGCGTAAAGAGGGTACGCGGGGCACTTCAAGCAGTTCTATGGCAGAAATGTCTCCATGTAGTAACTAATGGCAGGTTTATTGCCACAAGCAGCAGGAGTGGAGTAAGGCAGGGATCCATGCGGTAGAGCGGTGGTGGGCCCCCTCCAGGCCTAAGTATGGATCCGTGGGGAGTAGGGCACTGGCGGAAAGTGCTAAACTTGGCACTCAGGGCTGGGAAGGAGGTAGCACTGGCAGGGTAGGGAGCCAAGAATATCACAAGCACTTCGAGAGAGAGAGTGTCCCTTTAGTTTGCTGTGTGCCATTTGGCAGCGATGGACCTGGGCCCTGTTTAGGCTTATATAAACATAACTTAAACCAGAACCTCAAATCTGAACTGCCTTCCCCATGAAGTTCAGGTTCTGAGCTCACCCTGGTTTGATCCAATGCCAGATTGGGTTTATTTTCCAGACGTGGTTCAGATGCAATGCTAAAATGGCAGGAATCTCTCATGAAGAGTTCACGAGATGTCAGGGCCACAGAAATCAAACCCTGATCCTGTTATGGCCTTGAACTCAAATTTCCAACTGCAGCCTAGACTTTTAATGTGCCGGGGGCGGGGGGTGGGGGCGACTCTTGGTTCACCATGGATCTGGCAGCACTTCCTATCACATGCATAACTATGACCAATGTGGGAGGGAAGGGTAAAAGTGATCCAGGAACTCAGTGATCCTGGGTCAAAAGTGTTGAATGAAGGTTGATGCTTATTTTGTGCAAACGTCTCACCCATCCCTAATGGTAGCCATTTGCAATGGGTGGAAATAGCCTGGCAATGCAGGAGAATGAGGGTAGGCTCTCAATGCAGTGGTGTCTTTTTAATTCAGATTTAATGGACTAGTAATTGTATATCGATTAAATACCAATATATGATTAAAAAGATATTCATTGAGCTTTCCCAGCTAAGCCACGACTTCTGCATACCCATTATGGGGTGGTTAAACCTCACTAAATGTGTTTGCAATAACCACTACCTATTTCATTATTAAGCAATAACTCTCTTTATTGAGTCTAAAGTGAATCCTTATTTGAGACACTTCATTTAGAGCCTTACTGGGAAATCCAACGCACAGGGTGTAAACTAGCTGTTGCTTTATGACTTGCAAGGTGATATGCGATATATAGTCTCTCTATATACAAGGTGATATGCTATAAATAGTCTCTCTATATACATGTATAATTTTAGTGAATTTAGCCTGAGGGCCCAGTAGCCACTGCCCAGATGCACACTTCATTACCCTGCAGTCCCCAGTGTCACTGCCAAGACACAGCCCTAAATTCTCTATTACACTGAAATCACCAGAGCTGCTGCCCAGTGCCCACTCTCCTCAGTACGACACACACTCTCTCATGTAAATGCACCCAAAGTATTATTTTCTCTTTAGCTGCTCCTGTGCACTGGACAGACAGCCCTCTGGCTCCACGGCATGACTCCAAAGGGCTTTTCTTCTGAAGATCAGAGCCCAAAACTTTTGCATGAATGTTTCAAAACACCTGCTAGCAAGGTAGGGTAGCCTGGGTCGCCAGCAGCCTCATATCAACATGCTAGGACTTAGCAGCACTGGTGGATGTACTGAAACGCTTCCAGATGGCTTGGAGGTCTCAGGACCCACACAACGACGCCAATCATCCCCATCCAGCAGGCAATGGTTGTTGGGTAAAATCTGAACTGGATTATTTGCAAAGCAGTCTCCACTTTGAGTCCTGGTCAATGATATCAGCAAGATCCTTTTAGGAGCTTAAAGGTGTGCAGTGTGATTAATTATTTTATTATCTCAAAATGTCATCACGATTCTTTCTGGACAAGAACAAGTGGAAGTGTTTATAAGTTACCACTAGCAAAGTCTGTTGCTGTCACTGCCCCAGTCACCATGTGCCATGGCTGGCAAGATGCAATATGGGGCCATCATCTCTATAAGCACCTGGTGACATGGATTGGGTATAACCACAGCCTTTCATTCAGGATAAATGTGTGGCAGTAGTACCCAAATCGCAAACACATGAAAAACTGGAGTAAAAGCCGAACCATGTGGTCCAATGGGTTTCAACTGGAGGAGCTAGGGCTTGGACCTGTGTGTGTGGGTGTGGAGCGGGGGTGGGGGGCACGGAGAGGGTATAGAACAGATGAGGAAAGATTAAAAAGACTGGGACTTTTCAGCTGGGAAAAGAGATGACTAAGGGGGGATATAATAGAGGTCTATAAACGCATGACTGGCGTGGAGAACATGAATAAAGAAGTGTTATTTACTCCTTTAAACAGCACAAGAAGTAGGGGTCACCCAATGAAGTGAATAGGCAGCAGGTTTAAAACAAACAAAAGGAAGTATTTCTTCATACAATGCACAGTCAACTTGTGGAACTCTTTGCCAGAGGATGTTGTGAAGGCCAAGACTATAATGAGATTCAAAAAAGAACCAGATAAGTTCATGGAGGATAGGTCCATCAATGGCTATTAGCCAAGATGGTCAGGGATGCAAAACCATGCTGTGGGTGTCTCTAGCCTCTGTTTGCCAGAAGATAGGAGTGGGCGACAGGGGATGGATCACTTGCTGATTGCTTAGTTTGTTCATTCCATCTGAAACACCTGGCATTGGCCACTGTTGGAAGACAGGACACTGGGCTAGATGGACCATTGGTTTGACCCAGTATGGCCATTCTTATGAGAGACAGAAGCAATCAGAAAGCCAAACAGACAATACAGAGGCACTGGTGATGTGGCCCTGAGAGAAAGCAAAGAGAGAGAGAATTTTGGGCACAGAGTGCTTGCTGGAAAGGCAGGTTTGGAAAGCAAGCAGAGGAACTGTCTCCTGCTGTGTTCTGGGAAGCAGGACTTGATATACAATCTGTGTGAATAAACAGAGTTTACATCAAAGAAAATACCTGGCTCTCGCCTCAATTTCTCTTCCTAGTGGAAACAATATACAGGGCTGTAAGCTTTGGCTATCCACTCAGGTCAAAGGAGGCTAACACTAATGCTAATATGGATAAATATGAGCTGTAGATCTCAAAGTGCTTTTCAAAGGTGGGTGTTCATTGATGTCCCAGGTGGGAAAAGTGATCGCAGAACAGTTGAGTGACTTTTGTAAGGCCACATTGCGAGTCAGTGGTGGAGGTGGAATTACAACCTAGCGCTGCTAATTCCCACCTTATCATGTCACTCCTGCGATATGAGAATTAAATCCATTCAGGTTAGTGTCTGGCCCTGCGATTTCAATAGTGCTCCTTTGCCAACAGTGTCCAGCCGGGCTTGTTTAGAATTTACAATGAAAGCGGGCTGAAGGGCTCATGAGATAATGGGTTATTTTGAGAGATTTCCACCATTTGGGCACTGGTCACGGTTGGGAGTGATCAAAAGGCCTTGCCATCTGGTGAATGTTCAACATTCCACATGAAACAATGCAGCATAGAGACGTCACAAAAACCACTAAGAGGCTCCTCATTCCCCTTCACTGGCAGTCTCAGCAGAATGGCCAAGAACTGAATGAGCGACAGAGACTGAGCTCCCCTGTTCCCCAGAGACACATTCGTGGAGCCTCATGGGGGAAGCTTGCCGTGACATTGCTGTTGCTCCTCTTCTGTAGAGAAGTAGAAGAAGTTGGTCTCCCAGCCTGTCAAGGCAACATCTTTTACCAGCAAAAAATTACTTTCAATACAAAATGTGCAAAGAAATGTGGTGGGGAAGATTGTCTCCCTCTGCCCCCTTCCTCTGGGGAAACATACTGAAAGGACCACTGCTACCATGCTGACCAATGTCCTCTCATTGTTTCCTTGTCCTCCTGCTTGGGTCTGTTGGAATCCACCTGTTGTCTCTTGTCTTATAGCTAGATTGTAAGTCTTTCGGGGGCAGGCCCCATCTGTTTGTTCTGGGTTTGTAAAGTACATAGCACAATGGAGTCCAGGTCTGTGACTAGGGCCCCAGGGTGCTATGGTCATACCAATAATAATGATAATAATTAATAATGAGGCAGAGAGATGGGCACAACACCTCATTCAAACCTGATAGAACTGGGGACGTTCAGATAGAAATTGGGATCTGCACTAAACAACTTGGGCCAATCTCCACTATAGAGCTGAGAAAATTGCCTAAAGGCCATAGCTATATCTCGGAGAGGAGAGAGCAAAATCTCTTATCTTGGCAGTTCTGGGGCTGATGCCACCACGTTGAGGCCTCCTCTCCAGATCCTTTTGAATCTAGTAGCCAGCAGGGGCTCAGGACTGGTTACAGTTTCCCATGGAATATCCAAAAAGTGCTGTTCCTACAAGCATCTTGCCAATGAATTATTTATGGACAACAGAAGGATAGCCGTGCTTGCCAATGTATTAGATTTATAACTAGTTGTGCTAATTCTCTGGTGTGTGCACACCCCTTTCCCCCTTTGTCACCACTTCCACGCCAGGCAGGGAAGAGCCCCTCACCTGACTTCCAAATATAAACATAATAGTTGGTGATTGGCTGAAAAAGCAGAGGCAAAAGATTGTCTCTAAGGATTTGGATCTATCAATAACTGACTCAAACTGTCACCCAAGCAAGAACTGGAACTAACAGCCAAATGTAATTTAAGCATGAAGAAGTTAGATTGATTTGTCTGTTGCACAGTGTCTGGGGGTGCTGTACATCCTGGTTTTGTCTGGAAGTAGATGGATTTTGAGGTTCTTATTTGGTCCCCATTATTCAGGAATCAGAGGAGCTCCATAAGGTTGGAGGGATTTGGACCCCTACCTTCACAGAGGTATCCATGCAGGCAGTTGCCATGCAATCTCTCTCTGGCAAGGGATGTTGCTCCAATTACAAAAGAACTCTGAAATAATCTTTGTTTATTAAGAGTTCATCTGCTCCTGCTCTGCGTGCTGATATTGCAAGTGTGTGCCTCAAGTCCTCAAAGGACCACAAAGCTGTGCGACTTCCTCATATGACATGGTGGAGAGGACGGCAAGGCCATCACTAAGGATTCTGCTCTGAGGTGGGGAATAAGCAGCAGGAACAAAGGTCCTTTCTTCATGCAAATGATCCTAGCATTAGAGAATGGGAGATGATTAAAAGCAAAAAAATCTCTGACACAGAATTGTCTCTAAACAGAATGTTTTTCAAAGTTTTCTGGGCAGCCTTGGCAGTTCTGATTGCAGCATCGAGAGCCTTGTTTAAACTGCTCAGTAAATTGGATAGTTTAAATAATATATGGACTATCTTTCTGGGGTGTTATGAACCAGTCTGAGCTGTATCGACTTGTTCAGACTTTGACGTACTTCAGCTCCTTTACTGCCATTAGGGTTTTTCTCTTGAGGCGTGATAATCTCATGTACAATTTCTGGATCCTGCATTGGAAAACTTCCGGGCAAAGCTGCACAGACCATTATGCATTTCACAGGGGATTTTGCAGCTCTGGAATTTCCATCCTCTTTTGGTTAGTTTCGTAGATGGAATCTTTGCTGAAGGTAAAAGAATTTAAAAAATACAAAGCTCCTAACGCTTATGCTTCAGGGTTTCAGATGACCATTGGCAAGGATCAGGAAGAGATTCCTCCTCCCCAATATTTTTTGGGGGTTATCTCCTTCCTCTGATGCATCAGGGATGGCCATGGAGGGAGATAGTATATTGGATGTAGAGGGCCAGGGCTCTGAGGTGGCACTGAGCATTCTGTCTCACGGGTGCTTGGCTGGCTGGTTCTTGCTCATGTGCTCAGGGTCTAACTGATTGCCATACATGGCAGTGTGAGTGTGGGTCACTTGCCAGGATTATCTGGGTATATCTCACCTAATCATTTCTCTGCCATTGCAGAGGCCTTGAGCACTGGTGCACCTTGGTCCCTCCTATTCTCAGCCTGTGGCACATAATAGCATAGTCTCCTGTGGGTCTCATTTACTTGGGTCTCATTTCCATTGGTGGGTTTAGTGTGTAGGGGGTGCTGGGTGGTGTTACTGACCTGTGATAAACAGGAGGTCAGAGTGGATGACCTAGTGGTCCTGTCTGGCCTTAAACTCTGTGAGAGACAACTGGAGGAGGTGGTGGAAGAGAGGAGATTTCCCCCATCTTTCCACTAAAAGGACACAATCAGTTTCACTTTCTAAATCCAGGCCCAGATTTCCCCTGCATTCAGGCTGTTTTTTGTTATTCGCATTATGGTGTTATCTAGAGTCCAAGTGAGACTAGTGCCTCATTGTACCAGGTGCAGTATTGTAAAAATTAATCCTTGCCCCATACTGCTATGATCTAAACAGATAAGATCAAGGCAGGATGGGAGAGAGGAAATATCGTTATCTTAGTACTACAGATGGGGAACTAAGGCATAGAAATATTAAGTGACTTACCCAAGCTCACACAGGAAGTCTCTGGAAGAGACAAATACTGACCCAAGATCTCCTTAGTTCCTGCCACTGCTTTTATCCTTTCTCTCCAGCAGTGCAATTTGGGCCTGAAGCCAGCATCACCAGCCATGAAAACATCACCCAACGGTAAGCTGAACATAGCGTTTCTGATGCCATCCCTGCCCCATGGCCAATGTCGGAGGCATGACCGATGAAAAGGACGTGTGGCTGGGGTGTCCAAGAGCTCTTGATCTGTGGTTACTGTAACAGCCCCTTGGGCCCATTGCAGCTGCTGCAGATTAGGTGCTGGGGCACTGGCCTGTGCACAATGCTTCCAGGATCCTGCAAAAAATGTCTTAAAGCCACTTTACACCTCTTGCAGAGTGTGTTCTAAAGCCACAGCCAAGGATTGGGGCCCACACCATTATCACAATTCTCATTTCTTCTATTTCGTGCTGATCCATTTTGCCTGCTGGGAACTCACTGTTTGTCTGAGACATCATTTTCACTTTTGTGGATTACAAAAAAATCAATACAACATATTTAAATGGCAACAAGAAAGGATATTCAATTGCTCTTTGCATTTTGAAATGTGTAGTACAAAGCTGCAGGAATCGGGGCAGTCAGGTGATTCTGCGCCTAACAATATGTAAGTTAAGTGAGTCTCTCTGCATTATTTTGGCAAACGGCCACAGAAGGAAAAGGTCCTCCCCTCTCCAATGCAATTTCCTTTCTTGAAAGGTTTGGACAATTACTGCATTTTACCTTTTCCGCTACAGTGTGGAAACTTTCTTCTTTTTAACAGCTTGTCTATGAGCATTTCAGCTTCAGCTTAATAAGAAAGGACTGATGTTTGCACTTTATGCAGCAGTTGTGTGCGGAGACATTTCCACTTGTAGCGCTAAGAAGATGATTGAAAAAAAAAATACAAAAGACCTGGAAAAAAAAAGCTTTCCAAGCAGAGGGAAGCTGGCAAATGCTGGTGGTGTGTACCTTAAAAACAAAACAAAACAAAAAAATCCCCCCAAACAACACTCCACAGCACATACAACTGTTTCCCTGCGGAGAGGATAAGAGAGAGAACAATTCTCCTGGGACAGATCCTAGGCAAGTCACTTAATGCACTACTGAAAGGGACTCAAATACTACGAGGGTGGGATAAGAACCTACAGAGAACAGAATAAATAGAAGAATGGGATCTGAAGCCATGAGGATGCTGCCACCACCACTGTCTTCCTCATTACCGCAGCTGGTACAGTATGGGGAGCTGTGCAACAAGGGAATAGCTTCTGGAGAATGGCCTAGGGCCATAGGTCCTTTATGTGAATATGCCCAATACCTGAATGCAAAAGAGCCAACAAAAGGAAATATCTGATATGTTTTGGATTTTCCGTCCTGGCAAGGGCAGATCCATGCTATGAACCAACTCCCATATTGGAACAAGGGCACCACTCTCGGGACAATATGCCTCCGGCTAACACCAAGGAATGTCCACCAGTGATGGAAGTGAAGAAAGTCAAGGGTCAGATACCATATTACCACTCTCCATTGTATGTTCTTAAGCAGGAAAAGTCTGTCCCATGTCTCAACAACCCTTCCCATGGGAAATGACTACCTAGGAAGTAGTACTATGGAAACAGATCTGGGGGTCATAGTGGATCACAAGTTAAATATGAGTCAACAGTGTAAGGCTGTTGCAAAAAAAAGAAACATCATTCTGGGATGTATTAGAAGGAGAGCTGTAAGCAAGACACGAGAAGTAATTTTTCCGCTCTGCTCCTCACTGATTAGGCCTCAACTGGAGTATTGTGTCCAGTTCTGGGTGCCACATTTCAGGAAAGATGTGGACAAATCGGAGAAAGTCCAGAGAAGAGCAACAAAAATGATTAAAGGGCTAGAAAACGTGACCTATCAGGGAAGATTGAAAACACTGGGTTTGTTTAGTCTGGAGAAGAGAAGATTGAGGGGACATGATAATAGTTTTCAAGTACATAAAAGGTTGTTACACGGAGGAGGGAGAAAAATTGTTCTTCTTAATCTCTGAAGATAGGACAAGAAGCAGTGGGCTTAAATTGCAGCAAGGAAGGTTTAGGTTGGACATTAGGAAAAACTAACTGTCAGGGTGGTGAAGGACTGGAATAAACTGCCTAGGGAGCTTGTGGAATCTCCATCATTGGGGATTTTTAAGAGTAGGTTGGACAAACACCTGTCAGGGATGGTCTAGATCAGAGGTGGGCAAACTATGGCCCGTGGGCCACATCTGGGCTGCGGGACCCTCCTGCCCAGCCCCTGAGCTCCTGGCCCTGGAGGCTCGCCCCCGGCCCTCCCCTCCCCCGCTGCCGCAGCTCACTGCGCTGCCAGCGCCATGCTCTGGGTGGGGGCGGGGGCTGCGAGCACCTGGGGCAGCGCAGCTGCAGAGCACGGCCTGACCCGGTCTCTGTGCTGTGCGGTGCGTGGCTGGCTCCAGCCGGGCGGCGTGGCTACAGCACTGCCAGCCACCGGCGCTCCAGGCAGCGTGGTAAGGGTTCAGCGAGTGGTGGGGATGGGGGGGAGGGGAGTTCGGGGTGGTGGTCAGGGGGTGGGGAACAGGAGGGTTGAATGGGGACAGGTGTCCTGGGGGGCAGTCAGGAACGGGGGGGTTGGATGGGGTGGCGGGGGGCAGTCAGGGGCAGGGGTTCCGGGGGCAGTCGGGGGACAGGGAGAAGGGGTGGTTGGATGGGGCATGGGTCCCGGGGAGGGCAGTCAGGAATGAGAGGAGGGGTTGGATGGGGCAGCGGGGGGCAGTCAGAGGCGGGGGTTCTGGGTCTGGTCAGGGGACAGGGAGCGGGGGGGGGGGGGTGGATGGGGCAGAGGTCCCAGGGGGGCCATCAGGGAACGGGGAGGGGGGGGGGTTGGATGGGGCAGGAGTCCCAGGGGGCATCAGGAGGCAAGAAGTGGTGGGGGGGTGGATAGGGGGTGGGAGCCTTGCCACGTCTCGCTGTCTGGGGAGGCACAGCCTCCCCTAACCTGCCCTCCATACAATTTCCAAAACCCGATGCGGTCCTCAGGACAAAAAGGTTGCCTGCCCCTGGTCTAGATAATACTTAGTCCTGCCTTGAGTGCAGGGGACAGGACTAGATGACCTCTTGAGATCCCTTCCAGTTCTGTGATTCGCTTCCTTCCATCTTATTTGTTATGTACCAAGAGCATGCTCAGGGCTGTGGAAAGCACAGAGGAATACATGGCCTCTGCTCTCGAGAACTTAGAGTCGATGGGCTTAGTCCTGCTTCCACTGAAGTCAGAAGCAAGCCCACTGATTTCAGTGGGAGCTGCATCAGGCTGGGCAGGCAAAACAATAGACACTGGTTGATTAGCATGCTCAGAAGGAAGTTGTGACGGGTTACTCCCACCCCTTCAGGGTGCCACATGGGACTGGGGTACCACTGAGCCCACCTGACCCACCAGCCCGGGCTCCCTTTACTCTTTATTGCTTAATATACTAAAGAAACTGGTTCTAAGTAGCACATTCTCACCCAAAATGTTGTTTTAGGCAGATTGTAGAGATTCTTGGAAACTCCAGATATTCCTTTCACAGGCCAGACAACCCTCTAGCCTGGTCTCAGCCCTTCTTTTGTCCAGTCCTTTTGTTCTCAGGTGTTTCCAGCAGTCCTCTTTCTTGGGCAGGGAGTCAGTGAAGAATGAACCATGATGATGTTACTCCCCTGCCTTAAATAGTTTTTGCATGTGGCAGGAATCCTTTGTCTCCTAGCTTGATTCCCACGCCCGGTCAGTGGAAAAACTCTAGTTTTAGCATGGAGTCTAGTACCAGGTGACTTGGTCACATGTCCCTGCAGCCATAAATCAGAGGCTGTTTGCAGTGTCCCCAGGAAGTCTTCCTGGTGGGAGATTAGCATCTTCTAAGACCAGGGGTTCTCAAACTTCATTGCACCGCAACCCCCTTCTGACAACAAAAATTACGACATGACCCTCAGGCATGGGGGGACCTAAGCCTGAGCCTGCCTGAGCCCTGCTGCCCCAGGCAGGTGGGCCAAAGCTGAAGCCTGAGCTCCACCCAAGGGCTTCAGCCTCAGGTGGCGGGGCTCGGGCTTTGGCCCAGGTGGCAGGTCCCAGCAAGTCTAACGGCAGTCCTGGAGACACCATTAAAACAGGGTCATGATTCACTTTGTGGTCCTGACCCACAGTTTGAGAACTGCTGTTCTAAGATCTATTGTTCTCCCTAATGGCCCTTCCCAGCAAGCCATCTAGACAGATTGCATTCTGTCTAGTTGGCCTTCCCCAGGTGTAAACACATTTGTAATAGATGTATAGACAATATTCCTAACTTCAGACACAAAAATGATACATGCCTACAAATAGGAGAATCATATTCAGTAAATCATAACCTTTCCAGTGGTATCTCACGTGCCTTATCTTGCATAAGATACATCATCGTTATGCCGTAATCAAATCATAACAATGTCTCTATGAAGAACATGGGGCATAATGCCACAAAGGTTATCTTTCTAGGAGGGCTTTCTGAGTTATATAGCTCCTCCCTCCCTACTGAGTTACACTGCAGCCTGTGTGTGTGTGTGTGTATACACACATGTGTATTTGTAACACCCCTGCCTGTTCCCCACCAACAGGCTCTGGAGGGCTGTAGCAATGCAAAGACATTGCCATTGTGGAAGAATAACATTGTATAAGTATAACATTGTATAAGGGGACATGCTGGATACATTGTATATGAGAGGGCATGCCAAAACATGTTACAAAGTATCTGAGGGAGCACACGTAGGGACAGTTAGCTTTTGAATGGAGAAGCAATTAAGATAGAGCCAGCACGTCTAAGAAGCAGGCATCAGAATGGAAGGTGTGAAGGGCAATTAGTTAAGTTAATTGGAAGCTGTTAAAGGAGATTGTTAGGGGTGGCAGGTAATTGAAGATACGTGACTGGTCTCAGGGATCTCGAAGGGTGGTGACTAAAATCTTTTTCTTCTTTTGTCTGTAACTTCTCTGTAACTTGTTCTCCAAAAAACTGTATAAATTAAGAGACACAAGCCCCACTCGAGGGGCTCACTTCTAAATGTATTAGCAGAGCAGCTTTGCTAATAAAACAGAGTGGTCTGATAAATTGTGAGTCTGAGTCAAACTTTGACACCATGTTAGTTGCATGGATGGTCTACACGCAAGACCGGCTTCCTGAGCCAGATTCTGTTCTCCGTTACCCTGATGTAAATCCAGAACGACTCCGTTGGCTGCACTGGAGTCACTCTGGGTCTACACCAATGTGACTGGCATTAGGATCTGGTCCCCCTTCATTTTATTAGGTGTCAGGTAAAAGAATTTCACTGTGCCGGCATTTTATGAAAATAGAGCAAAGTGTGGCACACAGACCTTCAGTCTCCCATTGGAGATAAAGCGCCTTCATTTACCAGCTCAGAAAATCAATACCTGTGATTTGATATGAGCATTTATATTCACTTAACTCCTTTCTATCACTGAGCCATAGGGGGAGATCAGGAGAGCTTCATTTAGTTCAGCAGGATTTGCAGAACAGTGGAGAGCAAATTGTATTCCACCGTCTGCGAGTATTAATTCTCCTTGCCAATATTCTTTCTAAGCATCTCTCTCTTTCCTACCATGATCAGACAAGGTTTAGCCTAGAAAAGTGGCCAAATTGCAGACCACCGGCTAATAACAGGGCGTTGCACCATGTAGCCCTATCAGTATTTAGGTTCAGCCCACGACCACCAGCCCATGAGGCAGCACTCCATCTTGATTGGAGAGGAAGGTTGCTGGGCTCAAGATGGAGGATGGGACTGTCTATCATGCTGATCACTCTGAAGTATCCAGGTGCAGAGTGCTACAAAAGTCGTGCTCTGGGCTTACACCAGTGCTGAACGTGGTGGAGTGCTGTAACAAGCTCTGTAAGTCCACCATGTTCAAACAGCATGGGGAGTTGCCAGGGGGAATTTAGGGGTGCAGTCTATGCCCTCAGCTGTGTGGTAACACTGGCTGCTGCTTAGTTCAAGCCCTCGTGTGGAGGGGAATAATCAGGATGTGGGTTGGGTGGGGGAAATAAATAATAAACAAAAAAAGTCAGCTTGTCAGTGTGTAGGAATGGAAATGAAGAGCACTGACCAGTGGTGACCTTTTGTTTACATTTCCCTCTGAAAGGGAGAAATAATTGCAGTTTCTGTGTGATGCTGCCTTCAAATTACACCCTCTCTCCCTGCTCCGTTCAAGACTAGCCAGTGATGACATTAGAGTCCTGAATCAAACTAAGTGGTTTCTATGGTGTCAGGCTGAAATTATGAATCTCGGAGTCCGCCAGCTTGGAGAAGGCGCAGCAGTGGACACATAATTAAAACCGAGCGAGAGAATAGAAGCCACATTGTATCTGAATAGCAACGAAATTGCACTTCCGAGCACTGGTTTAGAAAAAAAAAAAGGATATGCTTAGAAATGCAGTTAAATGCATAATCAGGGAATGGGAACAATGCACTATACTGGTATTTTATTGCTGGCCTCAGCTTTGCCACCTCCCTTCCTCTGCCTCCCGTCCACTGCCTCTTAACAAAATGGATAGCTTGGAGAATAATCAGTCAAAAGGATAACACGATAATGCATTTGGTTCTGGGACCTCGGCTCAAGTGCTTCCTGCTATGGTCCTTTCCCATTGAGCATGGCCACAAGCAGAGAGATGATTGAGGAGAGACACAGGAGAAAGGCTGGGGTGTTGGGAAGCAGGGTTGATTTGGTAATTTCAGCAGTCATTAGCTGAGCTCATTGTGAGTTTGATGGATCTGTGCTGCTTTGTTACAGTTAAGTGGACTGATTGTGGAACACAGAAACGTTTTTAGTGACATGACGGCTAATTTAGAAACGGGGTAGGGGAAGAACATACATTATTCCATAATTAAATGTCACTCCTGAACTGGTCCTGTAACGAATTCCCTTGGGAAACCTATGTCGGATTTCTCTGATACAAGTAAAACAAGGGGAATGTCAGGATTCTTCTATTGAGCTATAGCACAATGGGGCCCAACCTGCTTGTGGTCTTTATGCATTATCCCAATATAAATGGTTCAGTACTAATAATGAGGTTATTTTACTAAATCCCTCCTCGCCCAGGGACCGCGTGCCCCAGAATCTATAACAAAATTCAAAGGATTCCACCCACATCTGAAGCCACACATCGTATCCATCAGTCCTCCAGAAGAGGAGGTCTGAACAGCAACACTGCTCCATGCAAAATGAAGGGCACTGCAGCTGGGATTGGAACTCATCCTGGGATCTGAGCAGGCTGAGTGCTTTCAGGCTCATGCATCATCAGCTCTGTGAGTGACATGACATTTCCTGCAATCTCCTTGAAAAACCTTACTGAATTAAGTTTAAGTATCTTTGGGGTCCATTATATTAAAAATGCAAATGTTATGTATTATTGTGGAATTGTATGTAACGTCTCAAGGGGGGAGAGTGTGGCCAATACTTTTGAGAAGTATTACAAGCTTCAGAAAACTATATTGAAAAATGGACCAGAGAAGAAGGAACTTTTGGGATAAACAGAGTACAGTGGGAATCTCTAGGGGAAGGGGAAGGCAAATTTCCCTCCTTGTAGTTATGCAAAAACCCAGCCCTTTGAAGCTACGCCCTGAGAAAAGGACCTTTGTCTGCTCATCACCTAGTTAGATGAGAACAAGATCAAAGGCCCAAGCTATATAAAGGAAAGAGTGAACTCTTTATGGTTGTTCTTGTTCTGAACAAAAGCAATTATGAACTTGTAACCACAGAAAACCCTGTGTGGGATTTGAAGAACTGATTACCTACCAATGCCCTTGCTGGAGTGGAGGTTGATCTCTGGTAAGCATATCTGAATACAGGTATGTAGTGGGGTGGTTACCCCACTCTGGCCCTGAAGGGTTAAAGCAGCCCGGGAGAGGGCTGCAGCGAGGAAGGGCTGAGGCGTGGAGAAGGCTGCTGCTCGGAACAACAGCAAGCTGTGGCTGATTGGGGAACCAGCCACAGATGCGGCCACGCCCCGATCAGGGCCCAGCTGGCCCTTATAAGAGG
Organism: Lepidochelys olivacea; assembly: GCF_965140295.1. Lineage (NCBI taxonomy): Eukaryota > Metazoa > Chordata > Testudines > Cheloniidae > Lepidochelys > Lepidochelys olivacea. Next base: position 22,169,076 of record NC_140417.1, on the reverse strand, counting down.
GCAGTGGGCCAGGAGCAAACACTTACTTTTTCTCTAGATGTAGAAAGGGATGGGCCTGGCTGCTAGGACCCAAGCAGGGTACCAAGAGTGGAGCAGGACTGGGGGAAGACCTGGGGAGCTCTGGCCTGGAACATCCTTCTCCCCCACCCTCAGGCTGCAGGCCTAGAGTAAGGCCAAATAGGTACTGGGGTTGCAGGGGGCAGCCAAAGGTACGCAAAGGCAGCAGGTCCAAACCCCTTTTGCCTGAGATGAGTGGCAATTATACTGCAGTCCGCCCCAGTGAATGGGGGCTAGATGGTGACTGGCATTAGCCCTATACTGAGGCAAGGTGGGGATAGGGGATTGGGGGTTCCCCAGATCTGTAGGGGTACTGCCAGGGGGCAGCACCCTGACCTGAAAGGGGCACCAGGGTCCAGGAGGGACTCGGGCCCAGCAGCAAGCGGGACACCAGCCTGAAGAGGGCTCTCTGGAGGCTGGAAATGCTAATTCCCTGGACGACCAGCAGGAGGCACCGCAGGGGTGCGTCCCATCCCACTACAATGTACATTTTTATTGCTTTTTTTCTGTAATGCTTTTACCTTAGGAATAAATGAGCTTGCTTGGAAAGGGCTTTGTGGTAACTTACAACTGTGGGCAATCACATTGCTTACTCTTCAACAGCTACAGACAAAGTGCAGCAGATGCTGGGCTGGTTAGGTCATCTGGCTTGCTAGGAATAACACAGTGTAGGCAGGGAACTGTGTAGCCTAGGGGGGAAAAAAAACCACCCAGAGGGAGAGACATGGTTCTCTTCTCAAGAGGTGTGACAGCTGGGGAGCTGGAAGCCTGAAAGTGTGCCCTCTTGCTGGACCATAGAGGGGGAATATGGGGCAGTTGCCTTGAACTGTGACAACCTACCCCAGGAATAAACCTATGCTTGCACTTTATATTAAGAAGGTATTTATAAATAGCTTATAGTGGGTAATACGAGAGTAATAGGTGTTACACAGTGCTCATGTTTGTAACATAGTTATATTATACCAACTGTTGGTGTGTTTATTTTTAGCCATACTTATAAGCAACCTATTGATCTGCTGGGCTCTATACACCTGATTTACATCTAGTAATATGTATTAGTATTAACCCTTTATAAAATATTTATAAATGTACCCTTAATATAGAGTAAAAAGAAAAGGAGTACTTGTGGCACCTTAGAGACTAACAAATTTATTTGAGCATAAGCTTCTGTGAGCTACAGCTCATTTCATCGGATGGATTCAGTGGAAAATACAGTGGGGAGATTTATATACATAGAGAACATGAAACAATGGGTGTTACCATACACACTGTAATCAGAGTGATCACTTAAGGTGAGCTATTACCAGCAGGAGAGCGGGGGGGGGGGGGGGGAGGGAGAGCGGTTTGTAGTGATAATCAAGGTGGGCCATTTCTAGCAGTTGACAAGAATGTCTGAGGAACAGTGGGGGGAGGGGGGAATAAACATGGGGAAATAGTTTTACTTTGTGTAATGACCCATCCACTCCCAGTCTCTATTCAAGCCTAAGTTAATTGTATCCAGTTTGCAAATTAATTCCAATTCAGTAGTCTCTCGTTGGAGTCTGTTTTTTGAAGTTTTTTTGTGGAAGAATTGCAACTTTTAGGTCTGTAATCGAGTGACCAGAGAGATAGTGTTCTCCAACTGTTTTTTGAATGTTATAATTCTTGACGTCTGATTTGTGTCCACTTATTCTTTTACGTAGAGACTGTCCAGTTTGACCAATGTACATGGCAGAGGGGCATTGCTGGCACATGATGGCATATATCACATTGGTAGATGTGCAGGTGAACGAGCCTCTGATAGTGTGGCTGATGTGAATAGGCCCTATGATGGTGTCCCCTGAGTAGATATGTGGACACAGTTGGCAATGGGCTTTGTTGCAAGGATAGGTTCCTGGGTTAGTGGTTCTGTTGTGTGGTGTGTGGTTGCTGGTGAGTATTTGCTTCAGGTTGGGGGGCTTTCTGTAAGCAAGGACTGGCCTGTCTCCCAAGATCTATGAGAGTGATGGGTCATCCTTCAGGATAGGTTGTAGATCCTTGATGATGTGTTGGGGAAGTTTTTAGTTGGGGGCTGCAGGTGATGGCTAGTGGCGTTCTGTTATTTTCTTTGTTGGGCCTGTCCTGTAGTAGGTGACTTCTGGGTACTCTTCTGGCTCTGTCCATCTGTTTCTTCACTTCAGCAGGTGGGTATTGTAGTTGTAAGAATGCTTTCTAGAGATCTTGTAGGTGTTTCTCTGTCTGAGGGGTTGGAGCAAATGCGGTTGTATCATAGAGCTTGGCTGTAGACAATGGATCATGTGGTGTGGTCTGGATGAAAGTTGGAGACATGTAGGTAGGAATAGCGGTCAGTAGATTTCTGGTATAGGGTGGTGTTTATGTGACCATCGCTTATTAGCACCGTAGTGTCCAGGAAGTGGATCTCTTGTGTGGACTGGTCCAAGCTGAGGTCGATGGTGGGATGGAAATTGTTGAAATCATGGTGGAATTCCTCAAGGGCTTCTTTTCCATGGGTCCAGATGATGAAGATGTCGTCAATGTAGCACAAGTAGAGTAGGGGCATTAGGGGACGAGAGCTGAGGAAGGGTTGTTCTAAGTCAGCCATAAAAATGTTGGCATACTGTGGGGTCATGCAGGTACCCATAGCAGTGCCACTGATTTGAAGGTATACATTGTCCCCAAATGTGAAATAGTTATGGGTGAGGACAAAGTTCAGCTACCAGGTTTGCCGTGACATTATGGGGGATACTGTTCCAGATGGCTTGTAGTCCATCTTTATGTGGAATGTTGGTGTAGAGGGCTTCTACATCCATAGTGGCCAGGATGGTGTTTTCAGGAAGGTCACCAATGGATTGTAGTTTCCTCAGGAAGTCAGTGGTGTCTCGAAGATAGCTGGGAGTGCTGGTAGGGTAGGGCCTGAGGAGGGAGTTTACATAGCCAGACAATCCTGCTCTCGGGGTGCCAAGGCCTGAGATGATGCAGCGTCCAGGATTTCCAGGTTTATGGATCTTGGGTAGCAGATAGAATAACCCTGGTCGGGGTTCCCGGGGTGTGTCTGTGCGGATTTGTTCTTGTGCTTTTTGAGGGAGTTTCTTGAGCAAATGATGTAGTTTCTTTGGGTAACCCTCAGTGGAATCAGAGGGTAATGGAGAGCTGCCTAGCAGCCTCTCGTTCATATTCTGACCTATTCATGATGATAGCACCTCCTTTGTCAGCCTTCCTGATTATGATGTCAGAGTTGTTTCTGAGGCTGTGGATGGCATTGTGTTCTGCACGGCTGAGGTTATGGGGCAAGTGATGCCGCTTTTTCACAATTTCAGCCCGTGCACGTCGGCGGAAGCACTCTATGTAGAAGTCCAGTCTGTTGTTTCGACCTTCAGGAGTCCACCCAGAATCCTTCTTTTTGTAGTCTTGGTAGGAAGCTCTCTGTGGGTTAGTATGTTATTCAGAGGTGTGTTGGAAATATTCCTTAAGTTGGAGATGTCGAAAATAGGATTCTAGGTCACCACAGAACTGTATCATGTTCATGGGTGTGGAGGGGCAGAAGGAGAGGCCCCGAGACAGGACAGATTCTTCTGCTGGGCTAAGAGTATAGCTGGATAGATTAACGATATTGCTGGGTGGGTTAAGGGAACCACTGTTGTGGCCCCTTGTGGCATGTAGTAGTTTAGTGTCCTTTTTCTTTTGTAGAGAAGCAAAGTGTGTGTTGTAAATGGCTTGTCTAATTTTAGTAAAGTCCAGCCATGAGGAAGTTTGTGTGGAAGGTTGGTTTTTTATGAGAGTATCCAGTTTTGAGAGCTCATTCTTAATCTTTCCCTGTTTGCTGTAGAGGATGTTGATCAGGTGGTTCCGCAGTTTCTTTGAGAGCGTGTGGCACAAGCTGTCAGCATAGTCTGTGTGGTATGTAGATTGTAATGGATTTTTTACCTTCAGTCCTTTTGGTATGATGTCCATCTGTTTGCTTTTGGAAAGGAAGATGCTGTCTGTCTGTATCTGTACGAGTTTTTTCATGAAGTTGACAGATTTCCACTCCATACGGCTAAATTCAGTGCCTTACTCTGAAACCTGTCATTATGCAATAGCCGTGTTAGTCTGTATTCGCAAAAAGAAAAGGAGGACTTGTGGCACCTTAGACACCAACCAATTTATTTGAGCATAAGCTTTCGTGAGCTACAGCTCACTTCATCGGCTGCATTCAGTGGAAATGAATATAGAGTGTGACCATAGATTCTGCAAGGAGAACCTGGGCCCCAGTTCAGGAAAACACTGAAGCATATGCTTAACTTTAAGGCCTACTGAAGTCAATGGGTCAGAAAAACTTAGTTAACAATGGCAGTGATGCTGCATGAGTCAGAATCGAATCCAGCTCCCTCTCTCAGTAGCTGTGCCAAAGGGAGCAGAAAGTAGTAAAAGCCTATTGTTGTCAGTAGCATCGATATGTCTGACCTTGAATACATCCAGGACTGATCTGCTGAGTGAGAACGTGCTGTCGCTGCACAGTCAGATGGCTGAGCACACCCACACTTTAATTGACATGCAGGTTTGAGTCTCAATATCCTAAAGAAAACTTTTGATATTAAGATTCCCATGTGTGTACTATAAAGCAATCCTGTTAGTTGCTCATATACTACTCATGAGCCCCGTTGCCTTCCATTTTTCTCCCTTTTTAGCTTTGACTCTAACATTAGATAGAAAAAGAGAAAAAATCAAAATGCGAAGTGGGTAGTTGGCAGGAAAACCAAGGGGCTGGACCATAATTCTCTGCACTGAGCAAAGTCCTCCAAATGCAGCTGCTGCTTCGTGGGAGCAGAGGGTTATTTTTAATGCGCTATGGCTGCATTTTCTCTTCCAATTGCTGTCATTAAAAAGGTAATATTAACTCTTGTAATTATTATGTCCACACAGTTCACAAGAGGCAGCCCCCACCCCCATTAACACCTGCTGGGTGCTCTTGAGACTTCCTGCCCATTGGTGTCCTGCAGAGCCTTGGGTTAGTCTGGGCCAGTTAGAGGAGTAACCCCTATCAGGTGGCTGGATTTTCTGGACATGTGCAACTGGCTTACTGCTGCACTTGAACATTGGATAGGGACCTTTATGCTCTGTGAGCAGCAGCTGAATGAGCCAGAGAGAGGTCAATCCAGGCAAAAGCTGGGGGCGGGGTGTGGGGGGGTGTTGTCAGGAGTTTCTCTCCAATGGAAGTTATCCTTTGCAGATCTAATAATCTGTTATTTACAGATCCCTTGCACAGGTATCAACTCAACGTTCAACCAAAGTGGATGGAAGTGAATGTGGTGTTTATCACTGATGTCAAATGAGATTCCCTGATAAGATTCCTGTGTGAGTTATGGATTCAAGATACTCATGCTCCAGTCTTTGGGACCCTGGGCTGAGGCAGCTGATAAAGGTGCCAATTAGCACTCCTGTTGTCATGGATTCATGTCTTCTAGGAACTGCACTGAGACCACTGAACAGCAATCAGGCATTACCTAGGTTTGATCTGAGTTTTGCCTGTGACCTGTAAACTAGGCTTAGCAAGAGGTGTTACTTATCACCGTTAACTCTTGTTCTCTGAATATACTGCCTCCAAAGAGCCATGGCATGATGACCCCCCCCCCCTTCCCCTCTGCTTCAACTCCTCAAGCCCATAGGAAGAGAGGAATGCTGGGGTGGTCAGATCCCATGTTATATTTATACCCATGGACAGGAGAATGTTGGGCTCAAGGGATATGCATACCCCCTAGCTGAAAGCAATTCTGTGGCCATGTGGCCAGGCATGTGACTCCTACAGTGTGGCTCTGTGGAGGCATGATTGAGAGAGGATTTTACAACAGCCCAAGAATGTCCTGCTGGGAAAAAGTCCTTGCATTGTGTTTTGACAACTGCACGACGACAGGATGGCATCTGTGCATGACCCTACGACTGACATAGTGACTGTGTGCTAGAGGATAAAGTCCAAATGGTAACAATTCTAGGAGAAAGAAGCTAAGAAGAATATTGCTGTCAATGACCTTGGACAACCAAGTTCCAGCCTGGAGAAGTGGAATTAGTTATTCATACCATCCAGACGAGTTACTGAACATTCTGGGTGCTTTGACTGACCAGTGCACCAGTCCCAAGGCTAAACATGAAAACTGCCCACCTCTCTCATTCTCCTGGGAAATGTCACAGAGGGCAGACAAAATGGATGATTTGCCTGTCTGATCCACTTATATGCTAAATTCCTCTGGCAGCTCCACTCAGCCAATTTGCACCCCTTGCTGAATTTTGGGAAGAGTTCACCTGGCTATTTGTGAACAGCATGGTTACAGGAAAACATTTGAAACAACTATATTATCTTGTCAGACAACCAAACTGGAGATCCAGGTTGCCCCTCTATCTTATGTGCCCTCCCATCACTACAGTGTTGGAGTGCCTCACAATCTGTAGTGCATTTATCCTCAAACTCGGTGAGGTAGGAAAGTGCTATTATATTCCCAAGTTACAAATGGTGAACCGAGGGACAGGGAGACTAAGACAGATTTTTAAAGGTACCCAAAGATGCAGCTCAGTACTTAGTCATTTTCAGAAGAACCTAGGCATGAGAATTGGGCACCTACGTGCTTTGGAAAAATTCCAGTAGGTGCCTAAAGACCTTTAAAAATATGGCCCTAAGCAAAATGACCAAGGTCACTTAGGGCATCTGAGACAGAGTATTGAACCTGGGTCTCTTGAGCAGGCTAGTGCCCTCACCACTGGGCCATCCTTCCTCCTTTGGAAAAAAAATCACTTCAATAAATATTTCATCAGCCTTGCAAGGCCTTTCACTCACCATGGAGCTGATTCTGCTTTAGACCCAGATTTCTAGAAGGCTTCCATCTTCTCTCAATCCACCCCGGTCCATTTTCTTGCCCCCTCTGGTTAGAAGGATTTTAAAAAAACATCTCTTCTCAATGTTAGCCCTTTTCAATCTCCCCAGAAATTTCTCCATAGGGAAAAGATTCCAGGCCTCAACTGTTCCCAGAATCCTTCTCACAGCAGAATATGAATTACGTGATTAAAGAAAATACTCAGAAAACAAATATTTGGCCAACTCTGAGCTTTAATTAGAATTGTATCTTATTGAAGCCAAAAGCCCAAAGCTGCACGTGTAAGCAAATGTATTTAACCAATTAGCTAAGTCAGACAAGACTGTCTAAACTTAATCATGGACCTCTCCATTCCCCTATTACGTCAAGTATTGCTAATGCTATTATGCTTTTGACAAGTGGCCCCTGTTAAATGAGCAAATCAATAATGTATTTGAGCCTGGGGAGAGAAGGGGAAAAAAGCTTTGTATGCAGTTTGCATTTCTGTTGTGCCTTTCATGGGGGATCTCAAAGCAACTTGCAAACACTCCTTAATTAACCTCAACAGCTTTGGGAGGTAGGGTCAGTATCATCAACTGCCATACACAGATGCGTGAACAGAGGCACAAAGAGGCCTCCGGTTACATGGTGGGTGAATGACAGAGCACAGAATAGAACCCAGGAGACCTGTTTATCAGTTCCTCTGCTTTAAAACCCTGGATGGTGCTTCCTCCCATTATTGTTCTTGCGTGAGGTCTGCACTGGAATGCCAATGGTACAGCGGCACACGGAGCTCTGATTCCCTTCCTGGCATTGCGAATGCCTCTGGAGTGCTCTTGGGACATGGTATGCCAAGGATGTAGCTTGACTCTGCGCCCCAGCACTGACCTCTTCTTCCCACTGGCTGTTCCATGAGTTGCTACATGCTCTTCTAACATAGAGGGCTAGTCTCCCTTTCCCTCCATCTTCATGCCACTGTGTGATTGCCTGTGAGGGCTCTGGGGCTGCAGGTCAGGCTCACCTTCCTTCTTCCCTTCCCAGAGTCTACTTATGGCCTCTCCAGGCTCTTGTCCATGTGTGCAGTTCAATCCTCTGAGAGGGAACTTTACCTAGAGTAGGGGTTTGGCAGTGCTTAGGACTTTCCAGGAGGGAGCGGGGAGGAGCAAGGAGCCGTGTGCTCAGGGGAGAAGGCAGAGAAGAGGCAGGGCTGGGGCGGGGATGTGGGGAAGGGGTTGGAATGGGGCAGAATTGGGGCAGGGACTTTGGGGAATGAGTTGGAATAGGGGCGGGAGAGGGGTGGCAAGAGGCGGGGCAGGGGTGGGGCCTCATGGAAGGGGTACAGTGGGGGCGGTGGCTGTGGGGGCTTTAACCGAAGTAATTCTAAAAGTAAATGCATGTTTTGTCATTTGAGTGAGCTGCATTACTGTTTATATTTTATTAAAACCCCTCTTGGCATTATAGTTGTAAAAAAGTTAATACATTGACTTTTAATAGCGTACTATATTACTCTTCATTTTTTTCATTTTTGACTGTACTTTTGTATTGTTGTATGAAAAGGTGTCAGTGATGCGACCCTCGGGCTAATATACTAGTCCTCAGGTGGCCCTCGTGGTGATTAGAGTTTGAGATCCCTGCTCTAGAGTTTCTTTCTCAAGATAATTTCCCCATAAATGGAAGTTTCCCTGCAGCTGGAATTACCATTTGTCCACTGCAGCACATGGCAGGGGTGTTTCTACGTCAGTGTATGTGAGTAGAAGCCAATGACGCAGAGGAAAAAAACAAGTCTCTTTCAGCAAGGTCTTTCCTACTGTAACAAGAAAAGAAAACCACTTAACACAATGAGAAAGTATACAGAAAACCAAATTAAATCTCAACTCAAAATAGTCACCCAGGCAATAAAGTCCATAATATAAACACTAGTGCTCACAGAGACAATGTTGTCAAGGTGAGGCCTTGACTGGGCCAGGTTACTTGGATTAGGGCAGGGAGATCCTTCCTTTCCTTCTCTGGCTTCACCCAGCACAGGCCCCCAGTAGAAGCAGCCAGCCCTTTTTATCGGGCCTGCTGGGCTCTGACTGGAGGATCAGCTCTTGCTAGCTCTGCCTGCAGCTGATCATGGGAGGCCTCTCTATGCATCCCCCGGAGCTCTGAACTCACTTCTCTTCTTTTCCAGCAGGAGGCCGTCAGATGGCAGGGTGTGCCCAGGGGGTGGGACCTGGCAAGGGGCAGCAAATGCCTAGTACCCCCCATCTCCCAGCTGCCCCATTAGTGTGTGAGGATCATTTTGAAGATGTAAAGTGCTATGTTGTTGTTGTTGTTGTTGTTCTGCTGGAGGCGGCAGTCATGGCCCACAAGAGTTATAAATGGCTCTACTGATGCCAACCATGCAATTGCAAAGGGTTACTAGCCCTCCTAGGTGTGAGGGGCAGCAAAGATCTATTAGGTCCCCTTTGTCCACCCTGCCTGGGCAGTGCATCTTTTGTGTATTCTGGAGTGCTGCGTCCAGCTGTATTTTAAAGGGACTTGTCGCTTCTCTCAGGAGCCTATGCCGGAGACTGGCAGATTTCATTGCTGGGAAGCCTTTTTTGTTGTTCATCCTGAATTTACCTTATCTTATAACGGCACATTTATACTCATCCTTGTATTATCAGTATAAACAACATATCCAAATAGTCACAACAATAATACCTTGTGCTTCTATAGTGCCCTTGAGACAAAGAGCTCAAAGAATTTTACAAACATTACAGCAATAATTAGGCAACATGGATGAGCCTTTTTAGTCTTTTGCAGATGGGAAAACTGAGGCCAAAACTGGTTAATAAATGATTTGCCTAAAGTCACACAATGAAGCAGTGGCAGAACTGGGCTTACAACCCATAGTGTTAGCTCCTCAGTCCTATCCTCCAGTCACAAGACAACTTTTGAAACTTTTAAAAACAAAGGTTGTGTGTGTAAATTTTCTATACCCCCTGCCAATTATTATGTTGGATATAAGTACAGAGACAGGAGCTCAGGTAACCAGCTGTTTATTCAATACTGAGCATGGTTAGAAGAGACAATTCACACAGTAGACCAGATTCTGAGCTCAGTTACGCTGCAGAAACAGCACTGATGAAACCAATGGGTCAAATTCTGCTTTCAGTGAGAGTGGGGTAAATCGGAACAATTTCAGTGACTTCAGTGGAGTCACTCTAGATTTACACCATTGGGTTTGAAACCAGAATTTGGCCCACTAAGTAACTTCCTGCTTCCTCCTGACCTTGCCCTGATCCAGATCCCTTGTCTGCAAACACAACAGTAAAGAACTCCAAATGCACCCAAAAAAGGAAAAGATACTTAGAGGAATGAAAGGCAGACATAACCTCACCCCTGCAAAGGAGGAAAGTGACAGTAATGACAAATCAAGCCACTACATGTGAAAGGAGCCTTTCCCCTAGACTGATGCTGTACAGTTGCATTTAGGGGCTCAGAGAAAACAAAATCCTAAGAAGAAAAGAGCACAAGGGACACATATTAAAAAAAGGTGGGGCCAGGAGCAGAGGTGAGAAGCAGAACGGGAGCTAAGGAGGCAGGGTTTTCCTGCGCTCTAATATTTACAGGGTGGGAGAATGGATCAGTTCTGTCATGTTGCTGAAAATCCCAGCATCCTTTGGGTGACACCAGTCTCACTTGGTTTCAGAGGCAGGATTGCTTTATGAGATGTTATTTTGGCACAAACTCATTCATTCTTGCCATGAATTGAGGTCAGAGAAGAAGGAAAAAGAAAAAAAAAACCACCCCAAACTAAACCAAAAAGCCTACCCAAAACCCAGGTTTATTTACTCTTCTGCTGCTGACAATATAGGGTCCCTTTAAGGGCCAGTGGGTTATTAACTTTCTGTCGCGTGCCACAGTGAGCCGCTGTGACATATTGTCACTGCTTTCCAGTGAAGCCTTACACATTAATTGGGAAGTAAGATGAGTGAAGCGGCTTTAATGAGATACCTCGTTGTAACTTCTTACTTTACACATTATTTACAGTGATTCCACTAATGGTTCCATCCATCAGAGACAGGGTGAGTAAGTGGGGAGGAGCGTAGGAAAAAAGGAGAGGGAAGAAGAAAGAGAGGAAGACAAATAAAAGGGTGTGGAGGTAGGAAGCCCACGAAAATGTAGGAGAGAAAGAGAGATGGGAAGCTCCATCCCTCAGTGTTTTTTCTAGCTTCACTCTCCTTTGAACACATCTTATCTTCCCTACTACCACTCGGCTGCAGAGAGACGGGGAGATGGTGGGATGATTACTCTGCCGTATCATCCCACTGATCTGCTCAGCTCTGAGTTCTCCCCTAATGAAGAACACAGCTGGCTGAGGACATTCTGATTGCCAAGGTGATATCTCAGCCTGCTTGACTGCCGCATGATGAGCTGGTTAAATTTCATTGCACCAAACCCCATGACACCCCAATGCCGGTCTCCACGACTTCCCACAACCCTATGTATGGGATGAAGAGAATCCTGGATTGGACTCATGACGAATTTGGCTCTTTGCTTCTCTGAGGCAGGCCTATTTTATGTTATAATTAGATCTGTCACCACCACGTGTAAGCGGAGAAATCAGTAGCAAATATCATGTTTTGACCAGGAGACATTCATGGAAATGAAGGTGACTGTGCTCACTTTACAAGCACCTCATTCCTTCACACACACTCCCAGATTCCCATCATCTGTTGGGGTTTTTTTCTCCCCTCTAGAAAGCCAGGCAAAAATTGCATCACATTCACTTTACATTTTTGCCAAAGAAGTCAGACAGCAGGAAGAAGGAAGGGGAATAAAAGCAAGTTTTCAAACCATTCAATCTTGTATTCAAAGCCCCTGGGTTATACTAAATGGACGTGATTCTGATCTCATGCAGGTTTTACAACAGTCTAATTCCAATTATTTCAATGGAGGTACTTTCCATTTACACTGGTCTGAGATCAGAATCAAGCCCAGTAGGCATCTTGCATATTCAGTGTAAGCCATGCCGCACCAGGAAGGGTGATTACTCCAAAGACTTGCCTTGACTTAAAAGTTGAGAGCCAGATTCTAACACCTTTACTCAAGGTCAGCAGTACCTTGCTCAGAACTGGCCTCACTGAAATGAATTTACTCCTGGGGGAATACTGCACCACTGCACATGCGCAGAATTTATGTTCCCCACAGATTTCTTTGCTTCCCTACAGAAAAACGACTTTCTGACGGGGAAGCAAAGGGAAGCCACAAGAGCAGTCATGCGACCCTCCCCAGCAGTATGTTTCGGGTGCCCAGGGCAGCCAGCAGAGACGTAAATCACTGTGGGGAATGGGGAGGGACTGGGGAAGACCCGGCTGGTGGCTCCTACCCTACATCGGGCTCAGCTGTTAATCCCGGCTGGGCTAGGGAGGATGGGTCTTCCTTTTCCCCTGCACAGCATCTGGGCCTGTGTCAGACCCACCCCCAGATGTATCCCTCAGCTGTAGGAAGCTCTGCAAACTCCCCCCATCCCATGCTTCCTGCACCCATCACTGCTCAGCTGCAGTGGGAGGGATCACTGTACAGGGAGCTGTTCCCCCATCCACCCAACCCCCGTGCATCCAGACCCCTCATACCCAGACCTTCCTGCTAAACCTCACCCCCCACCCCAGTAGCCAGAACCCCTTTCCCGCTCCTGATGAGCCCTATTCCCCCTTCACCTGGATCACCCCAACGAGCCACCCGGATCCCCACCTTACCAAGCCCCAACCAGCTGCACCTGGATTCCTATCCCACTGAGCCCCCCATGCCCAGACCCCCCTGCTGAGCTCTATACCCCAAACATCCAGACCCCCCCCCCCGCTGAGCCTCAACCACTGTCACCTAGGTTCCCCTGCAGAGATCCATGACTGTTGCACCCAGAGCCCCCAACAAGCCCCTGTGCAGCCTGACCCCCCCGCTCCCGGATCCCCCACTGAGCCACCTGCACCCAGATTGCCCCACACAGAACCCTCTCAACTGCATCCCCCCCACTAAGCCCCTCCACACTGGGATTCTGCCTTGCTGAGCCTGCCTGCCCACACCTGGTGCACCTGGCACAGAAGGGCAGGGCCCTGGGGTGTTTCTGGGGCAGGCCTGATCCTTGCGCTGTGTCAGGATTGGGTTCAGCCTCACTGCTGAATCCGTGTCCCGGGGGTGGGGAGCTGTACTGTGATCTCCCACAGCTGTGTAGCCAGTGGCCTGTGCTCTCCATTGCCACGCTGAAGCCTCCACATTTATTTGACAAATAAAATTTTCAGGATTTTAAAATATTGTGTGCAGAAATTTTTTTTTGGTGCAGAATGCCCTCAAGAGTATGAATTGGACTACTCATGGAGTAGTTTGCTGCTCAATGCCAGTAAAGATGTTGGCTCAGTCAATGGGAGCTAGGGATACTTAGCACCTCACAGCTTTCTGCCATTTGGCTTTTCATAGTGTTACAAGGTGCTAGGCTATTTAAATTCTGGGCTAGTGGATGGAAAAGCTACAAAAGGCATAAGATTAACACCTATTTCTGTTACTCTGAAACCTATTTCTAAGAGACTTTCAGGGGATTTGAACCTGTGACCTCATTAAGACTGTTTGAATAACTGATTTTTTTGGTTTGCTCCCTGTTCTGAAAAGCTGGGGAAAAAATTGTTTCAGGTCGACCCCAAACAAAAATGTTTTGATATTTTTGGCAAACCCAAAAGTTGAAAAAAAAGTTGATTTGAGTCAAATAAAACATTTTGTTTGACCTGAAATGTTTCATTTCATTTAAGCTTTTTAAAACGTGTGAAAACATTTTAAATGAAATTGAAGTAACTTTCCAAACAAAATGACAGGTTTCAGAGTAACAGCCGGGTTAGTCTGTATTCGCAAAAAGAAAAGGAGTACTTGTGGTACTTGGTTAGTCTCTAAGGGCCACAAGTACTCCTTTTCTTTTTCCAAACAAAAACATTATTTTGAATTGAAAAATCAACATGCTAATTTCAAAAGTGTTGAAACAAAATGTTTAGATGTTCTGTTTTTTGGGGTTTTTTTTTACCAAAACAATTTAGGAAATTTGACATGAATTTGTGGAAGGTTTTGGTGGACCTGAATCTGCATTCTTCAGCCCAAAAAGAAGTTTTTCCCAGGTTGGGACCTCATATACTCTAGAGTTATACACTTCCAAGCCAACCACATGGAATGCACTCGATTGCCAGCCCCGAGATTGAATTCCTCTTTTTAATCATATGGTCAGTGACAAGGCAGGCTTCCCCTATGCAGCGCCTCCATTAAACACTGCTCTGAAGCAACTCTCTCATTCTCAGCAGGTGACATGGGAGCACAGACTCGGTCCTATTCAGTCTCCTGACGGTGCCTGCTATGCTGGTGATTTTGATGATGTGGATACCTGTGAGTTGAAGTGAAAAGGATTAGGCCCTGCCTAAATTAGACAGGTGGGCATAATGAGAAGTGATAACACACTGCTAGAAGGTGGGTATGACACCATGAGAAGTGTGTGCCCTGTGAGGAAATCCTAATAATCTGGAACTTCATTTCTACCCGAGTATGTTGCCCAGTGCTGGGATGGTGCCAATGGTACTTGCTACAGCAAGCATGTCTGTTGCCCCGGACTGGCACCTATGCAGCCCCCAGAGTGCACTGATACCCTGGAACATACGCACTCCTCCTTGTGTGTTATCCTTTAATTAACATCATGATTGTTATTCAGAACAGATCACCAGAAACATGCAGAGTTGTAGTTAATGGGGTTGTGTTATATCCCCAGATAAAAGAGCCTCTGTTGCAGTACTGGCCAGATCACAATTGATACCTGGTAGACCAGGAGAAAACTAATTGCAAGTGTGGAGCCATAAAAAATGTCTGGGGCTAGATCAGCAAGGAAGCAGAAAAGTGTGTGCATACACACATGTATATTGAAGATGATTTCCTATTAAAAGTTGAAATTCTGAACTTAGTTCTAGCTACCTGTCAAGGCTGGCGTGTCTTTAATTATAATGTCTGTGTGTTTCTTTAGGCACCATTTAATTCTCTCTGACAGCCACCGATTTAAAATTAAAGTCAAACATCGAGAACTTTGCTGCAGAGGTGAGTAGCACTGAGATGCACTAATTGCCAGATGTTGTTAATTTGACTCCGATCCGTTATCAAAATTAAAAAAAGAAACACTGAACCAAGAGGCTGTGTGCCTGAGTGGATGCTCTGTTAACTGACTGCAGTGAACAGAACTCATAGGGGTGTTTTTGTAGTAATAGCCTTAGAAGGCAACTCCCTTTATGCCATGAACTGTGGAGTATCCCTTTTGGGGTCCAGTGTTCAACAACTTCCAGGGCTAGCAGGGAAGTTTCTCCCCACAGAGCAGCCATCTGTAGCCTCTCTCTGACATTTCCAGGAGCTAATCTGCTGAATCAGAGATGAGACATTTCAGTAGGCCGGTGGCTCAGCAGACAGATTATGGATGTGCATCCTCAAGATATTGGGAGGTTCTGTTTGGAGTCAAGTACCTATGAGCCCAGATAGCCAAAGCATATTCCAAGCGTCTCCTGACCTCTCTTGTCTGGAGATGGAGATGGAAATGGAAATGGGATGGGCAAATGATAAAGAGGAGGAGGAAGTGGACTAGGAGAAGGAAGACCAGGGGAGATAGGATTGGGTATTGGGTAGATCAGGGGAGATAGGATTGGGTATTGGGTAGAGTGTTTCAGTGGAATTTAGGAGACATGGATTCAATACCCAGCTCTGACACAGGCTCCCTGTGGGCTATGTGACTGTGGGCTACTCACTTTCCCAGCTGTGAAATGAGGATATTATAAGGGTAAAACCCATTAATGACTGTGAGGTGCTCAGAGACTAGGGTGCAGAGGACCATAGTTTATGCACGTAGCTAGATTCAATGACATTTAAAGGGGAGGGATAGCTCAGTGGTTTGAGCATTGGCCTGCTAAACCCAGGGTTGTGAGTTCAATCCTTGAGGGGGCCATTTAGGGATCTGGGGCACAAATTGGGGATTGGTCCTTCTTTGAGCAGGGGGTTGGACTAGATAACCTCCTGAGGTCCCTTCCAACCCGGATATTCTATGATTCTATGAAAATGATATGAGATTGGGTGAACTGGAGAGGAGGCAAGATTATGTTTACATTTGGAGTTCTGTATCTAGCACTGGGATACTGCAGCAAAGGGCACTTGGTGGCTGTGATTGAGAGCTGATGGTAAACCTCCTATTGGCATCAAATGGTGCATGATCAGACTCTGAAGGTGCCTAGGTGGATGGAAATCTTGAGGTATATGTCCATCGATTTAGAAATATGCTATGCACAGTATTTCTTGGTGGTATTTCTGCTTTGGAAGGGGACCAGGAAGAGAGCAGGTGTGTGAACATTACAGAGAAAGGAAACAGTTTCTCAAGCAATTTTTTTAATCTAAAGAGAAAAAAAATCCTGTTCAGGTCAGCTGAAGGCCAGTGGGGAGTCTGGAGCAGTTAGCAACCTATGGAAGGGACCTTACGGGCCATCCAGTCCCCTGCTATCACAGGCAACCCTAGCATATAACCACTTTCATAATCTTATCAAACTCCATCTTAAAACTGCTTAGGGTTGTTCACTAGTTCTTGTTTTGAAACTGAAGATAAGTAATGTCTGCTTGCATGAAACAACTTGCATCTCTAGTTGCTGGTAGGAAACAGTTTGTGGGCTTCTGTGACAACTGGTAGTGTCCCATCTAGGCATGACTTGCACACCCGACTGGCTGGCCCATGGGTCGGATCCAGCCTGTGGAACAATTCAATCTAGCCCTGGTGGAGGACACCATTTTGGATCACCTAAGACATGCAAGTGAGTTGTTGAATGCTTTGCTAGAACTGTCATGGCACGCCACTGGTAACCACTCTGCAGTAATTCTCATGGGGCTGCAATGGGAAACCCTGGGTAAATCTCAGTGATACTAACCAGTTCTCTTCAGCTAACAAGTTGAATAACTTGTATGCTCAGCTACCTGCTCCTCTCCTCACCCAGCATCAAAAGTATAGTGTAACTTTGCCTTGACTCTTGCCACTAAAGACTGACTACAGAATGCCCAAGAGAGCTGATGTCCCTTCAGAAAGCAAGTAGTGGACAGCTGTTCCTCTGCTTTTAGCTGCTGGGTAAAAACAAAGAGTCAGTACCAAATGTTGCACAATAATGTGAATATAGCTGATCTGGCTACAAATGGGAGGGTCTTGGTGGCTCTGAGCCCAGGGTAATCGGAGTCTAATCCTGGGTGGGACATACATAGCGGTAGTAATATTTTATGGGATCTCTGAGTGAAACAAATGACAGACTTGGAGAAATCTCATGAGATTGTCTATAATATTCTGCTACTTTATGGAGATCAGTGCAAAGGAGTCTTCCCCTGTGCACAAGAGAGGATAGATTCCCATTGTATCTAAAATGCAGGGCTGAGCAGTTAGCCATCACAGGAGCTGAATAAGCCCAAATATCTTGGTATCCAATTGCACTCATGTTAACCATGGGCTTTTTTTGCCTTAGGAAACTATTTTTACAGCACAAAATAATGCGTTATCTGGTCTCACCATGTTAATTCCACCATCCAGGAACACTTCTGTGAGGACACGTGATCTCATATTTGATAAGAACAGGTTAGACAAGCACTTGTCGGGAATGGTCTAGATAATACTTAGTTCTGCTTCAGTGCAGGGGGCTGGATTAGATGACCTCTCAAGGGCCGTTCCAGTCCTACATTTCTAGGAGTCTATATTGTTTTGGACCCATACATTATTCCCTGAGGCATTAAGGCCAGAGAAATCAGGCAAAATTCAAACAAATGCCAGCACATGAAATACAAATACACAGATCAGTCTCTCCCTGCCTCCCCCCAATGAGAGCAGCAGAGGTGTTCCAGGAGAGGTGGGCCTATGTTTTGCTCAGCAATCAGAAATTAATTAAGTTATAAGACCTGACAGGCCATGCCTTTCTTAGGGATGCTTTTGGTGGTGGTGTGAAGTAGGAAGCCAAAAGCCAAGTGACCTCAAGCTGCCCAAGAAGTACAACAATCCTCGTGAAATGCATGCCCTGGGCTGATGTAATTGACAGGAAAGGGACATACCAGCAGGAGGAAGGTCATGCCCTTGAATTACTGTTGACATGCATACAATAGCAGTGGTGACCGATTAGGAAGCTTTACCAGTCTTATCCCTTCATTCTAAAGAACCAGGGACAATGAGGGGTGGGGAACTAGGATTTGTGTGTGTGTGTCCCCCCCTGCTGCTGCTGTCCCTGTTTGGAAGCCTCCAGAGTGGTCACTCTGGCATCTTTCAGCAGTCCTTCAATTATCCTCACTCCAATGTCCCTTCAATAAAACCAACTCCTTTTCAGAGGCTGGCTCAGGCAGTGCCCACTGCCAGGCAGGCTTGTGGGGGATATTCAGGGTCTGATTGTGTGGCTATTGAAATAATAGCAAAGCTCTCATTAACTTCACAGGTGCAGGATCAGAACCTTAAAAGGGCGATGCACCACTGGCCCATTACATGTGTACTGGTGTAACACTGACAGACCCTGGTCGTCGGGATCGAACCTGGCATCTCTGGAGCATAGTGCATGAGCTAAAAGCCAACTGGTTGTTAGCTTTCAGAGTAACAGCCGTGTTAGTCTGTATTCGCAAAAAGAAAAGGAGTACTTGTGGCACCTTACAGACTAACCAATTTATTTGAGCATAAGCTTTCGTGAGCTACAGCTCACTTCATCGGATGCATACTGTGGAAAGTGTAGAAGATCTTTTTATATACACACAAAGCATGAAAAAATACCTCCTCCCACCCCACTCTCCTGCTGCTAATAGCTTATCTAAAGTGAGAGTGATCAAATAAATAGGTTGTTATCTAAGGCTGTAGAGCAGACTCATTTTACATCTCTCTCTAAGTGGTCTCGGTGCCACTAGATGGGGCAGAACACCATACCCAGAAGGTGTGTGGGTTACACTGGGAGTACCTAGAGGTCCCAGT
Organism: Lepidochelys olivacea; assembly: GCF_965140295.1. Lineage (NCBI taxonomy): Eukaryota > Metazoa > Chordata > Testudines > Cheloniidae > Lepidochelys > Lepidochelys olivacea. The sequence goes on along the minus strand of NC_140417.1, from coordinate 22,150,227 downwards.
CCCATTGTGCTAGGCACTGTACAGACTTAAAACAAGAAGATGCTCCTTGTGCCAAAGAACTTACAAATCAACTGTAAGACAAGAGACAACACGTGGTGCAATAAACAGACCAGGGGAGCACACGGTAACAGTGAGACAACAGTAATCAGCGTAGTAACATTCACAACATGGATGTTCAGAGTGGGCTCCTAGGGGGAAATGATTTTGGCTTAACAACAAACCCATCTGAACACTACAGGTTCCTAAGCTCTACTTGAATGCTACTATTGTGGGTTTTATGTTCTGCTTTGGAGGAATAGAAAAGGAAAGGAAAGGGAGAGTGAGAAAAGATCCAGTGGAGTAATAAAGCAGCTGGGGGTAAGCAAGAGAATTGTGAATGATGACATAAGCAGTTCTTACCGTCTGTCCAGTCATGCCAGCCTAGCTTGTGGTTGGGGTGGTCAGGAGTGTTATTCTATCCCTACTACATAGAACAGGCTGCCTATTTGGGTAAAACTATGTTTATAAAAATAATTGAATCACCTTTGGTAAAAGGCTCCATTGCCTGTTTAAGTAACAGGGCAAGAAGGTTCCTAAACTCAGACTAATATTTTGAACCCAGAACAGAGCTCAAGAAGTTTGCAAGCCCTTGAATTCCATGGGTTTGTCCACGCTGGTGCGTTTTAATTTGAGTTAATTGATTGCCACCTACTGTGAGTTAGCTAATACATTTATACATGCAAGCCTGGATGCTCCCAGGACAAAAACACTCGTGATTTGCCCTAGGCTGAGCTCTAGGTTCCTGACCCTTATTTCACAGACAATTTACAGCACTGAGCTCAAGATCTGAGTCAAAACATGGTCAGCAAACCCACCCAGCCTTCCCTCCATGCAGGGCCCCCATTGGTGCCTAAGTACATCTCTTTCAAAACAAAAGGACACATACTGTGCTCTGCTCATGAAGCAGGTGGCTTATTACAGAACCCAGCTTTTCAAATGCTGACTTGGTGCTTTAGTTGTGCCCATAAATGATACGTTTGCCAATGGGTGACTGCAAGGGTAAGTACTATAACTCGTTTGCAAGGGCAAAAGAAGGTTTTGCTGATGCATTTTAGGCACTAGTTGTCAAAAATATGGCCTGAATCATGGCTCATAGTCAGATATTCAGGAAGCCAGAAAGAGAGGTTAAAATCATTGTATACATTGTTTGCAGTGAATTATCCATTCACCTCTAATTAAAAGGTATAACTTAAAAGCTTTGGAGAGGGACTACACACTGAAATGCCTGCTCTGAGCCCCCTCACACTTTATTCGTGTTCATTCTGATCCACAATTGGCTTTGAATTTCGAGGCTTGGGTTCTCTCCCTTGATAGAGGGAATACTGGGAATTCATTAAACAGACAAGCTCATTGCACCTAAGTTCTATTTCTGTCACAGGGATTTGTTTCAGAAAGCTTTGCTCCCTTATGAGATATATTTGGATTTGGAGTACAAAGAATAGCTTCATTTAATAGAGCTCTCCGCTCTTATCAGGTCAGCCTCCTCCTGAATTGTTCTATTTAACTCCCGAGGAGCTTATTCTCTTAACGGGTCTATTCTTTTGTCAGATATTCTTTTAAAATGGGCACTGTACAATGGTTTAGCTTATTTTAGGGAAAATTCATTCCCTTAACTGGTCTATATGAACAAGTGGACTCCACTGGATTTACAACATGTTGAAATACATCATATTGTATAATGATAGCATACCCTGCATCTCACCAATCACGTAAATGGGTCCATTTCGGCAATGTTTTAAATATATGCCATCGGGTGTTTAACTACCCATGCAATGCACTTTCCCAAACAGAATGGCCACCTTGTCCATGCCCCACACTTCTCCAGTGCAGAACTGTCCCCTAGAGGTATATTATTTTAGTGCTAGTCAATCATTAGCAAACCATTCCCGTGTCCCGGCAAACCTCTCCCTACAAACATGATACAAAACATTTGCTCTAGAAATGGAGGTGTCCTTAGGGCTTTGGGGTGTGCGTCATTTTGCAAGCAAGGTGCGACAGGCTGTTAAAGGTTCCCACCAGGGGGGTAGGAGAAGGGGACGAGAGCTACATTTTCTTCCTAATAAGGAAAAATACAGATGGAGAATACAGTGTACAGTTCACTTAACTAATTTTCTAACCAGCAGTCATTGCAACATTCTCACTAGGATTAGAAGGGACAAGGAGAGAGGCAGAATAATAAATCCAGACTGGCTTTTTACCAGGCTTGGAACATATCATTATGGTAAGGGGTTTAAGGACATCCTCTCAAGGGAAAAAATTAAAAATAGAGGTCATTTCAGCTCACCCCTGGGAGCACAATTAATTAACATTAAATTTAACAAAAAATAAGTTTCAGACATTGCCTGAATAAAATCCCCCCATCTAGTACTGTTCTGAGCAGAGCCTGTGCTATCCATGCGTGAGAGCTGTTTTGAATGGCAGAATGCTACATCTAGGGATGTAATATATACACCACCTCCTACCACCACCTCACTGGAGGTTGGTAATTCATCTTCTCAGCTGGCATTATTCCTCCGGGTTCCAGGAAATAGACTGCCCATCAGAGGCTGCAGAGAGCTTTTGGAAAACACAACTGGCTGTGGGTCAGCTATAGGAGCAGATGATCTGGGAGTGTTAGCAAGGAGACTAGTATGGCTGCCACCCACCCTGACTTTGGTGAGACAATCCAGCTTTCACGGGGTCTAGCTCATGTTGAGCCATACTCTCTTGCAGGGCATTAAGAAGTCCCAGATTTAGCTTAAGGATGATATGCCACACTTGTGTGTCATTGCAGTGCAATGCAGTCCCAAGGCAATATAATACCCAATCGGAACACGGCTTTATTCTACCATTGGCCTCAGTTCAGCGAATTGCTTAAGCACATACTTGTCCGCCCCTATTTGGCAAAACTCTTGAGTACATGCTTAAATATTTTGCTGAATCATGGCTATAGTGCAGCTTAGACCCAACACATTGTAGCATTATCCGCCTCAAGGCATCACTGTCGCATGGTAATACAGTGTCCACCCACTGCTAGGTTATCCCATGTCAACAGTGAATCATCCCATCACAATGCACTGTGATTCCCAATGTCCTCTCGTTGACCAGCACAAGATTGCATCTTCCCTTCTCATCACCAGCAACAAAGCAGCGTCTCCTCACTGTGACCCAATCATCTTGTTGCAATAACTAGCTATCATTTTATGGAAGACCATCATCCTCAAAATCCGAGGGATCACTGACGACTCAAGCTTTACAACTTCTGCTGAGATCAGTGGTTTTGTTGGTGTAAAACTATCAGTGAGTAGTGAGCCAGCCTGAAGGGTGGAAATTATGTAGAACTTCCTATTGGCTCTGATTCTGATCTCTCTGGCATGAGTTTTAAATCCTCATTTACACCAGCATAACTGAGATCAGATTCCAGCGTGCAGCATTGCCACCCAGTGCTCTTTCCTATGTGAATTTGCCTTGGTTCTATATTCCGAGATGAAATAACTGCTCAAGGTTCAATCAGACACACCAAGCTATCCAATCCCCTTCAGATAATAAAGACTGGGGATGGGAACACTGACTTGGGGAAGATTAGGGCCAAACACAAAGGCGGGGGGAAACCAAGAAATTTTTCCATCTCTTCCCCAGAAGGTGACTATAAAATATCTCAGGATCAATGTGGGATGCTGCTTGCTTTTGTAACCCACTGGTCAGCATGTGCTACATGTCCCTTATCCCAGAGGATATGGTTGTGTTGCAACAGCCAGTTTAGTGTTTAGCTTAAGCTGTAGAAATTCTTGCTTTTAGCTCTGAGGCTTCCCAGTTCAGTCCTCTGATGTGCCAGCCAAGGAGGTGGCTCATTTAGGAGTGTAAATCCTTATCCAGAATGTAGATCCTTCAGGATGGAAGTCACTATATCAATGTATAGCGAGACAATATTAGCAGACTTGTTCTACTGTATCTATAGGGTCTAGTACTGCAGCTATTCCATGCATAGATTTTCTATTTAAGTCAATGGGAACTCTGTAAACATAATGGCTACAGTCCGGGAAGCTTTGCTGCCTCAGAACTGAGCTATAAGTGGGGTTAATTTTTTTTTAATCACCAGAACAGAGATTTGCTGCTTGCACAACCCCACTACTCATTTACTATGTAATTGCATTATTATTTAGAGATGGCAAAGGTGGATCTAGATTAGGGGAGATGAAGCTGTGAATGTCTCTGAAGAGACTAGTGTTTAGGAAGAGTTCACTGCGATACAGATACACCTGAAGGCAAGGAGAAGAGAAAACAGGAAATCTTTTATTTCAGATGTGTCTCCAGAGCCTCTTTAGCCAAGAGAATTTGGAGGCATTATTAAAAACTGTGACATGTAAAATGAAATGGCATGTGGCAGGCAGCATTCAGGATAGGCCAGGGGAAACTTGGATTATTTTACTATTGCTTATGATATTAGGACTATGCATTCAGGTCTTGAGTCAAAACCCACTGAAACCAATGGGAGTATTTCCACTGACTTCAGTGGACTGTGGATCAGGCTCTCAGAGGACATGGTTATTCTGAGCTCACTCTAGTTTCACACCGGTGTTACTCCATTAGCTTTAGTGGAGCTACTCCCAGTTTACACCAGTGTAAATGAGATCAGAATCAGACCATTGCCAGCAGGTGCCCAGACAAGCCTGAATATCTTGCTACCCCAGAAATGCCAAATAAACCTTCGTGTTTGCATTTGTCCTTGGGGCTTTCAGCCTTGTTTGCCTCAAACAATTCCAGATCTCCAGTCTCTCCTGGTGTCTTCAACATGCGGCCACTCTACAGAAAATAAAATATCCTGGGAAGGTCAGAATTTCCATTGATGTCATATAGCAACTGAACAAATTGCTGCAGCAGCATGACTGGGAGCTGCAGTGTTTGGGACCACTGCTGTAGAACACAGTAGTAACTTTATTATACGGGTTTTGGACCCATAAATATCTCCCTGAATCACTAGGGGGAACATGGTGAAAAATGCAAAACACAAATACTAGGCCCAGTGCACAACAGTCATGATGAAAGTGAGAGACTGACAGCACGGAGTTGAGTTACATGCATATTGTGGGTAGACACTTTGGAAGCCTCCCCGTTTCAGCTTGCCCAGTGCACCTCCCTCTGACTCATAGCAACCCCTACTATTGCAGTCCTGGTTCCTCTCCCGATCACTCTTCCCACAGCTCTGCCAATAAACCACAGTCTTGGCCGGTGTGTGCTTCCAGTCCTGTGTGCCCACCCAAGTATAAAGTGCCAGTTAGACTGAGCTGTGCATTGAACCTGACTGAGAAAGTCTGAGTGGTTAAACTGCTAATGGAAAAGCTAAAAAGAAAATCTAAAATGAGTCAAAGAAAACTAACATTAATTTCAATGTTTAAAACTTCATAACATTTATCAGTGTCTGTATTAGAATAACAGAAGTAAACTTGACTTCCACTGACTTCCATTGGCCTTGCAAGGGAGTAACTGAAATATACAGTATTCAGATATATTAAACCAGTGCCTCCACCCTGCTGGGAACCAAATACTTTTCCAGGATCTTTCCGTTAGCTATGGGCAAAAGATCATTTTTCCCACCAGTAAGCAGAACCTGTGTGGGTGTGTCCTGCAGCCAGTTCTCTGTGGAACAGCCAGTCAAACGAATGGGACTTCAGGCACATCCCAGCTCCTTTACAGCCAGCCATATGCACTGGACATCTGCATTTGCTGGAGCTATCTCATATGCTTCATTAACGAAGCCGATAACTTCCCTGTAAGTCACAAAGCTCCAGAAACTGCCGAAGGGGAAAGAAAATCTCCATGTCCAAGTCCATTCTCCAAAGTGAATGTTTCTAAATTGGTAACACCTGGGCCCCAAGTACCTTTGGGACACGTTTGAAGTGCTGCTTGCGGCCAGAATGACGACTCTGGAAATGGCACCTTGTTATTGCACATACCTGCTTCCTCAGGCACCTTCCTTTCTGCGTCATGTCTGCTTGGTCTACTGACAAAAATAAACCAGCCCTGCATGGGCAATACTCCAGTGGCAGAAGAGGAGATCAGCTTTCAGTGCTGCGTTGACTATCGCCCGCAGAATTACCACATCGGACTCCAGATCCCTTAGCACTGGTGTTGGCTGTGGAGCAGAACTAACAAATTGGTGCGATTCTCCCATGCTTCACTGAGTCTGCAGCCCTGGCAGAGAGGAGGCACAGCTGGAATACAGCATTGAAACCTCAGGAAATAAAACAATGGGCCTGATCCTCAGCGGATGCAGTTTGGTGTAGCTCCATTGACTTTGGTGGAGCCAGGATGATCTACACCATTAGAGAATAGGAGGACTTGTGGCACCTCAGAGACTAACCAATTTATTCGAGCATGAGCTTTCGTGAGCTACAGCTCACTTCATCGGATGCGTACTGTGGAAAGTGTAGAAGATCTTTTATACACACAAAGCATGAAAAAATACCTCCCCCCACCCCACTCTCCTGCTGGCAATAGCTTATCTAAAGTGATCACTCTCCTTACAATGTGTATGATAATCAAGGTGGGCCATTTCCAGCACAAATCCAGGGTTTAACATGAACGTCTGAGGAGGTGGGTGGGGGTTAGGAAAAAACAAGGGGAAATAGGTTACCTTGCATAATGACTTAGCCACTCCCAGTCTCTATTCAAGTCTAAGTTAATTGTATCCAATTTGCAAATGAATTCCAATTCAGCAGTCTCTCGCTGGAGTCTGGATTTGAAGTTTTTCTGTTGTAATATCGCAACTTTCATGTCTGTAATCGCGTGACCAGAGAGATTGAAGTGTTCTCCGACTGGTTTATGAATGTTATAATTCTTGACATCTGATTTGTGTCCATTTATTCTTTTACGTAGAGACTGTCCAGTTTGACCAATGTACATGGCAGAGGGGCATTGCTGGCAAATGATGGCATATATCACATTGGTGGATGTGCAGGTGAACGAGCCTCTGATAGTGTGGCTGATGTTATTAGGCCCTGTGATGGTGTCCCCTGAATAGATATGTGGGCACAGTTGGCAACGGGCTTTGTTGCAAGGATAGGTTCCTGGGTTAGTGGTTCTGTTGTGTGGTATGTGGTTGCTGGTGAGTATTTGCTTCTGTCTGTAGGCCTGTCATGTGCCAGCAATGCCCCTCTGCCATGTACATTGGTCAAACTGGACAGTCTCTACGTAAAAGAATAAATGGACACAAATCAGATGTCAAGAATTATAACATTCATAAACCAGTCGGAGAACACTTCAATCTCTCTGGTCACGCGATTACAGACATGAAAGTTGCGATATTACAACAAAAAAACTTCAAATCCAGACTCCAGCGAGAAACTGTTGAATTGGAATTCATTTGCAAATTGGATACAATCAACTTAGGCTTGAATAGAGACTGGGAGTGGCTAAGTCATTATGCAAGGTAACCTATTTCCCCTTGTTTTTTCCTAACCCCCCCCCCCCCAGACGTTCTTGTTAAACCCTGGATTTGTGCTGGAAATGGCCCACCTTGATTATCATACACATTGTAAGGAGAGTGGCCACTTTAGATAAGCTATTACCAGCAGGAGAGTGGGTTTGTGTGTGTGAGGGGGTGGGGTGGGGTGAGAAAACCTGAATTTGTGCTGGAAATGGCCCAACTTGATTATCATACACATTGTAAGGAGAGTGATCACTTTAGATAAGCTATTACCAGTAGGAGAGTGGGGTGGGGGAGGTATTTTTTCATGCTTTGTGTGTATAAAAGATCTTCTACACTTTCCACAGTACGCATCCGATGAAGTGAGCTGTAGCTCACGAAAGCTTATGCTCGAATAAATTGGTTAGTCTCTAAGGTGCCACAAGTACTCCTTTTCTTTTTGCGAATACAGACTAACACGGCTGTTACTCTGAAACCAACCATTAGAGAATGTGGGGTTGGGACAGGGATGTATGAGAGCAGGGTCTGGGTAGCCCCTTACAAAGATTCCATCACCAGCCTGACTAGAGTGACTCCCCTGCCACTAATGGAGCTCCCCCATTCTGTCTACTGCCAAATCGTCTTTGCCCAGAGATGACGTATCTGTCGGGCTAAATACTCGTGAAGAACTTTTTCTTTTAGCCTTCAAAATGGACCAGATCGCACCAAATGGCCAGTGTTTTTACGAAGGTCCTTATCAAGGATACTAATAATATCCTGTTCTCATATACATATAGCGCTTTTCACCATAGAACCCACAGGTGCTTTACAAAGGAGATCAGTATCATGAGCCTCATTTTACAGATGGGGAAACAGGCACATGGAGGTCAAGTGACTTGCCCAAGGCCACCCAGCAAACCAGTGACAGAGCCAGGTATTGAACACAGGTCTCCTTGTCCCAGTCCTGTGACCTATCCATTAGGTGACACTGCCTCAATCTGGTGCTTTTTTACAGGGACTTTGCTCCAATCCTTTACTCCAGATCAAACAAGGGGAACATTGCTATGCTGTCATTTATCACGGTCACCAATGTATCTCTTGCTAACACTTCACCCACTGATCCCAGTTACTGCTTGCCTTTTTGCAGTTAGTACTAATTCCCAAAACACTTTGGCCAATCAATTTTCAGCGTATGGGTTGTTCACGAATATCAAGCCCTTCCTACGTATGGTGTGGGAACAGTCTGACTGGTCACCTCAGTTACATGGTATTGATGCTGCTCCCAGACTGGATGAATTAAACTTTGTAAAGATATTAGTGAATGAAGGTTGACCAAAGACTTGTTTCCATGATGAGGTTTTGGACTCACAAATCTTGGTGCTTCAAGGTTCAAGGACATTTTCATGAACTCAGTGCTCCAACTACTTGTGAATAACTAGTTATCTGATCCCCACAAATGGCAGCACAGCAAATCTAGAAAAGCGCTTACCCACATACTTAACTTTAAGCACATGACTAATCTCAGAGGACTATGCTTATAGGAGAAGCCGTTAAGCCACAACAGCTAAAATCACCCAGGAGACCTTAGGAAGAGTGTCTAACAGAGTCAGCCGGCCTATTTTTAGAATAACATGTTACGGTGTGATTCAGCATTTAGGAAGTACTGCTCACATGCTTCAAGATAAGCATGTGCTTAAATGCTTGGCTAGACTGTACCCCAAATGTGGCCCTTTTAACCACAAACCTGATTTTCTCTTGCTTGGCCTACTGCTATTATTGATGGACTTAGAGTACATTTTTCATTGGCAACGTATAAACGTTTCCAGCAATGTGTAGCTTCATCTAAATGTGGTGTGCAGAGCAGTTCTGCCTCCCTCCTTGATCATGGCCACAAGGTAGTGTCTTCACTGGAATGTGAAAGCAAATGAATAGATTCCCCAGTCCCTCACCCCTTTTCAATGCAAGCACATTACACCCCTGTTCCTGGCACACAGGTATTAATCATAGACCTGAGGGGGGTGGAATTTTTGAAGAGGTCCTCTCGTTAAAATATTGGCAGCATGTGCTTGAATAGGCAGCTAATGATCATTTGGTATTTTAACATGTGATAACTGCCACCTAAAATATTAATCAAATCATAAAAACGTGATCCTAAAAATAGGGTTCCTCATTCCATTCCGCTCTCTTCCTAAGGTTTCCTGCATGGTTTTCAGCTGCTGTGGCTTAACCTTTTCTGGCATTTCACCGATTGTAACAACTGTGTTCCTAGTGAATGCAAAACTTGATGCCCTTTCCTCTTATATATACACACTCACACACACTGAGACATACCCTGCCTCCCCTGGATGCATCCTTTTAGGGCATGGATCTCCTCGATAGTATGCAAACACATTCAGCCGCCTGAGGAGATAAGGAGAATTTATTCTAAAATATGGCTCTGAATAATCCAAACTATATTTAGTGGTTCCAACAGTCTCCCTCCGTCTCTCCTCTTTGCCTCTCCTTTCCCACTCCCGCCCCTCTGCCTTGACAAGGCGAAGCCGCTAGACTCCCAAGGTTGATCTCTGGGATGCAAAGCTGGGTGCGCCTCCCACAGGTCTGAAAACGCTTCTGACTTCATTCAGTCATTCTTATTACAGCAACAATGCTAATGGATGGAGTTCTCCTATAAATATTTGATTGACCTGCCGCTGCTATGCTGCTTTCATTTATCATTTGCTCAAATCAGAGCCGTATTCCTTTGGAATATTTTGTGTCTTCTTTAACAGAGAGTTAAAGTTTTTGGGATTTTTTTTTAAACCCTCCTCTGTTCTGCATGTAAAAGCAGCTTTTTCTATGGAAGAAGATGCTTCTAAAAATGGCATGTCCTGACCAAGCTGCCCTTCCCCAGTGATGCAATAAAACTGGGGTACTGAGTGGGTGAAGGGAGGGGCATGTGGCTTCCGGTAAGAGATGCAAAAAACTGGAGGGTTGGGCAAACCTACCCAGGCTGAAAACTGGGGGCTTGTAAGACTAGTGTTCCCTTATCCCACCTGCCTAATTTCTCTGTCAGGAACTGAGTTCCAAAGGAGGATTACAGATTTACAGGTAGTTCAGGTAATTTGCTGGCCATGTTACTCATGGGAAGGAAGTAATTCTACTGGGCTCACCATTCTAATCAGACACTGGGTATTTTACTAGCTAGAGCTCTGGAATACATTAAAAATACAGCACATACAATCAAGTTCTATTCTGTTCATTTTTGCTCTCATCTTCTTTAGATTTTTACATTTTGGGATGAAATCAGCAAATTTTGGGGCTTGTGAGAGACTGAAATCGCTAGTTTCAGCAACACAAAGTGCACATATGTGGGGGCTGCCTGCAAAGCTTCTCCTATAGCTTTATCAATGCTCCTCTGTTCTCGCTTACAGCACCTCTTGGCGTATTTCAGGCCTGACCCCTCTGACGGGCACACACTGCTCTGCCAAATGCACTTGGCTCTTGCCCGGCAGCACCCCTCGCTAATCCTGGTCCTGATCCCTCCGCCATAAAGTGCTCTACCAAAGCCCTTCAGTGTGGACCTGCAATGCCCACTGCCGGTCCAGTCCCAAGCCCCCACACTGCTCGGCCAAGCATCCACATGTTATTCTACTCCGGAGTCTTGGCTGAGTCGTGTTGTTTGTTGAACTTGTGCCAGAAGCTGCAGTGTTTTTATGGAGTGGATGGGATACAAATCCCGTGGGATAGGCTGAGTCCATCCAAATAACAACCAGTTGTGGCCCATGGCACAGTCTGAATGTTGATCCCCAGAGACAAAAGCCTGATGCATTAAACTACCCATCTCACTAGCCTTCCTCCACTATTCCCTTCCCTTTCTATCCTCTGCTATGTGCCAATCCATCCTGCCTACACTCGCCTCTGCCTATACTGCAATGACTTCTCCCTCTCCCCACTGGCTGTTTTCAATACTATTATCTCCTGTATTTGCTGGATCTGGCTTTCAAGTGTTTGACTGATGCTTGATTCTTGTAACCAGAACATGTCTGTTGATTGGACTGTCAATGGATTTCTTAGCAGAAAGGGCACTAGCCCTTGCAAATGTGAAACTGTATTTCAATCTCATTTAGGAGGAAAGAGAAAGGAGAAAGAAAAATGTCCTAAAGCCACGTTTCCCCTTCTGCCTGTGAGTACGAGCTTTAAGTAAACAAGCCTTTTACCTTTTTTTAATAAGGTCATTTGCGACATCAATTTCTTAACAGAAGGGAACATTTTGTGTTATGTATTTTAAACGGTAATTTTCTTTTTTCCCTTCTTCTTCATTTAAAGGCTTCTATTAATCCTTTCTCTGTTTGTGTGTGTTTGCGTGTGTGGAGGGAGGGAGGGAGGGGGAGACCTGGAATCCATCCTTGTCTTCCCATTGCCTGCAGTGACACCTGGCTGCTAACAAGCGCATGCAGGCCCCATCTCAAGCCGCAGACTTCAGTGCACAAGATCACAGCTACAATCTCTCCGGAAGAATGCACTTTTGACTTTTCTAAATAACAATGCAATTACCTTCAAAAGCTGGCAGCCAAAGTACGTGGTGAGAAATGGGCGCGATTAATAAGAAATTAACCGCTCTCAGGGAACAGCCAATTTATTAACCAGTGAGAAGGAGAAAAACCAGATGCGGACTGAGTGGGGTGAGAATAGCGATGTGGGACCGCTGCATTCTAGTGACTCCATGCTAACCCAAGAGGAGGAGCATGCCCGTGGGCAGGGCAGGCATTGCCAAGTCCACTGAGAATTATTTACAGTGATCTTTCCTCCCTGCTGCAATTTGGCTCCAAATTACGTAGGTGTGTTTCACTGTTTCTCACAGCATTTACATGACACCGGGTAGGGAAGCTGGCATTGCACAATATATGCATGACGTTTACAAAGAACTGACCAGAAAGCTGAAGGATTGAAACCTACACACTCAGTTCTTTGCTGGCCTGTAACTGGAGACGGATAGCAGTGCTAGTGGCACTATTTGATCAGATTTCATCAGTCAAAGCTTGGGTTTGCAAAACAAAGTCAAAAGCCAGGATGGGCCAGGTTACATGTTACCTGAGACCTCACAGTTTGGGGGAAGGAGGGCTTGACGTGTGAATGAATGTTTTGGGGTTTGCCCTGTCTCTATCTGTAACTTGTATCCTTGCTTACCTCACTGCCCAAATTGTGCTATTGACATCTCTGGGGCTACTCAAGGCATAAAGCACTATTCTGCATGAACCAACATATCTTCACTTTTTTCGCCTCTGTCTTCACGAACAAGGTTGGCTGCCAGACTACTGCACTGGGCAGCACAGGAGGTGACCAGCCCTCTGTGGAGAAAGAAGTGGTTTGGGACTATTTAGAAAAGCTGGACGAGCACAAGTCCATGAGGTCGGATGCGCTGCATCCAAGGGTGTTAAAGAAGTTGGTGGATGTGATTGCAGAGCCATTGGCCATTATCTTTGAAAACTCATGGCAATCGGGGGAGGTCCCGGATGACTGGAAAAAGGCTAACGTAGTGCCCATCTTTAAAAAAGGAAAGAAGGAGGATCCGGGGAACTATAGGCCAGTCAGCCTCACCTCAGTCCCTGGAAAAATCATGGAGCAGGTCCTCAAGGAATCCATTTTGAAGCACTTGGAGGAGAGGAAGGTGATCAGGAACAGTCAACATGGATTCACCAAGGGCAAGTTATGCCTGACTAACCTAATTGCCTTCTATGACGAGATAACTGTGGATGAGGGGAAAGCAGTGGATGTGTTATTCCTTGACTTTAGCAAAGCTTTTGATACGGTCTCCCACAGCATTCTTGCCAGCAAGTTAAAGAAGTATGGGCTGGATGAATGGACTATAAGGTGGATAGAAAGTTGGCTAGATTGTCAGGCTCAACGGGTAGTGATGAATGGCTCCATGTCTAGTTGGCAGCCGGTATCAAGCGGCGTGCCCCAAGGGTTGGTCCTGGGGCTGGTTTTATTCAATATCTTCATTATTGATCTGGAGGATGGTGTGGATTGCACTCTTAGCAAATTTGCAGATGACACTAAACTGGGAGGAGTGGTAGATACGGTGGAGGGTAGGGATAGGATACAGAGGGACCTAGACAAATTAGAGGATTGGGCCAAAAGAAATCTGATGAGGTTTCAACAAGGACGAGTGCAGAGTCCTACACTTAGGACGGAAGAATCCCATGCTCTGCTACAGACTAGGGACCGAGCGGCTAGGCAGCAGTTCTGCAGAAAAGGACCTAGGGGTTACGGTGGACGAGAAGCTGGATATAAGTCAACAGTGTGCCCTTGTTGCCAAGAAGGCTAACGGCATTTTGGGCTGTATAAGTAGGAGCATTGCCAGCAGATCAAGGGACGTAATCATTCTCCCCTATTCAGCATTGGTGAGGACTCATCTGGAGTACTGTGTCCAGTTTTGGGCCCCACACTACAAGAAGGATGTGGAAAAATTGGAAAGAGTCCAGTGGAGGGCAACAAAAATGATTAGGGGGCTGGAGCACATGATTTATGAGGAGAGGCTGAGGGAACTGGGTTTATTTAGTCTGCAGAAGAGAAGAAGGAGGGAGGATTTGACAGCTGCTTTCAACTACCTGAATGGGGGTTCCAAAGAGGATGGATCTAGACTGTTCTCAGTTGTGACAGATGATAGAACAAGGAGTAATGGTCTCAAGTTGCAGTGGGGGAGGTTTAGGCTGGATATTAGGAAATCTTTTTCACGAGGAGGGTGGTGAAGCACTGGAATGGGTTACCTAGGGAGGTGATGGAATCTCCTTCCTTAGAAGTTTTTAAGGTCAGGCTTAACAAAGCCCTGGCTGGGATGATTTGGTTGGAGATTAGGTCCTGCTTTGAGCAGGGGCTTGGACTAGATGACCTCTTGAGGTCCCTTCCAATCCTGATATTCTGTGATTCTATGATTCACCATCTGGCCCATAGAGATTTAGGTCCTGATGATCAGAGACTGCCTCTGATTTTGCACCCACATTTCTATGTCCTTGCATAATTCTAGGTACATCACTTAGCTGTTGGAAGCCTACTTTGAGAACATGGACAGGAACTGTTATTAGATATCTAAGTGCCACAAAATGTACTTGAAATCGTTTGCACCCACAAAACTGTGCCACAGGCAACAATTAGTGGGTACAAAATTGGAGGCTCATTTGAGAAACTTCTGAAAAACCAGGGCCTCAAGAATGGAGTTGTATGTTAAATCACAGTTGAATCACAGAACTTGGAGTCAGAAAGCATTTATGAGGTTATCTTCTCTCTCTCTCTCCCTTGAAGAATTGCTCTGTGCAGTGGTTAGTGCTCCTTCCAGTCTAGTCCTAAATGTTTCAAGGGATGCCTTCACCACGACTTTATCGCTGAACACATATTGCTGTGGCTTGACAACTGCTTAGCAGATATACACAGGGATTTGTGTTGTAGATGGTGTAACTATTAGTGCATGGCCATTAATCTAAATAAAGAGCTTTTGAATATTCATTGGCTATTTAAGGAAACTGATGCTGAATACAGGTCTGAAAGAGGAACATGGGGAAAGCTTCCCACAAAGCCAGCTTGAAAAGAGACACATAATTGCCTCTCTCCTTATTGCAGCCCTAAGTGCACATCATGCCCTAACTTTGCATATTTTTTCCGCTAGTTTAGTCACCTATGAAATATCTCTGAGCTGGAAAAGCATTCTGGGCAGTGATGTGAACGGGGCCACACTACGGCTTGTTAATACTAAGCTGTTAAGTGCCAGTGAAGTGTTTGGTGCTGTACAGGACACAAACACAAAGACAGCCCCAGCCTTAGAGGTGGCTCTAGAATTCCCAGGCAGACAGTGTAGGGGAGGCAGATACAGGGCAGGTATTCGACAAGAGAGGAGTTTGCTCTGACCGGTTTCGGCAGCAATGCTTTACAGCAGCTCAACCTTGGGTACGCGTCCCTTCCATTAGTAGCAGCTCACTCAGGGCCTTGCATCACAGTGACAGCCTCATGGAGCAGCTTCCACCACCATTCTTAGATTTCAGATCTAAGGAGCCTTCCTTTTCCTCCTTTATTGGCCATCCCAGCAGAAAGGCAAGAGAGGAATGGTCCCAGGCAGCTCAGATGCCAAGGTGATGAGTACAACATCGAATAGAATGGAATAGAATTATTGACCAACATATGCGGGATAGCATATCTATCTATCATATTAATAATGTGTATTATCTATACCATCTATATTAGTACACATCCAGCACAAATAGCGTTCAGCACAAATAGTGTATCAGTTGTATAGCCTAAACTGGCTGACACCTTTACTACTGCCCTGTTCACTTACGCTAAGTATCCCATAACACCTTGGATTTGCAGATAAGAAACTTGTCAAAATCAAGATATATTCCTTCTATGTCTTATTACAAGTTAGAGAAGTACCTTCATAGATCAGTACTTGGAATGCTAGTATCCAACCCATGAGGAAGGAACAGAACAATAAGTCAGGGAAGTGGGACAAATGGATGGGTAGGATTTTAGTGATGTACAAAGAGATGCAAAACTTGTAAAATCATCATATAAATAATACTGGCTGAATGTGTAACTTTGGGAGAGCACCTTCTGCGTCAGGCAAATGTAACTTTGCTGAACAAGGCAGCTTCCCAGAGACTGGTATTGTATAGGGTTTTTTTCTTGTACTCTATTATTATTGACTTAAAGCCATAAACCAGACTGATATTGGTTATTTGGTCTCTTGAGTATATTTTATAACAGAACAAAGTGTGGTCAAGCAACGACAATTTACCAGCAGAATAGCAGACTGAACTTCCCTCTTGCCTCTTTAGGCCAACGTGGAGATTCATTGGTCAGGGCAGTGAGTGGGAAGATCACATTAGTGGTACTTGTGCTGCAGCTGTCTTAGGTAAGCTAAAGATGGGCCCCAAGCCAGACCTCTAGATCCAAACCCCTCATAACATCAGGAAATTTCAGAGGCAATCTACCTCTCCATCTCTAACAGGTCTGGACTCAAAAAATCTGAGTATCCCAAGACCACAGCCTATGTGGACAAAGCCCAGCAAAGGAGGGAATCCAAAATGGCAGCTGCGATTTGCAGCTCTTCTGGGTCCATTGCCCATGGCAGAGGCTATGACACTGTTAAAGGGCAATACTGTAGGGGAAGCTGGGTTATATGGTCTGAATCACATTCAAAGTCAGGTGAAGGGGCTGGAATCAGAGCAACCTTCTAGCTGGCAGATGACAGCATAGAAGGACTTGGGGTGCACTCAGGCCTTGTTTTAAAGTTTCATACTTAACATAAGATATAATAACTATATACATTACAGAGCTGGACCCCCACATTTTATGGCTGTATGGATTCAGAGCAGAACCTTGTGACTGACCCTTCTAATGGGCCGACCTGGAATCCCAGGTCCAAATGCCCTCACATTTCACTGTCCGCATTCAAGCTTTGCAGCTGAGGCCTTTCTCCACACAAGTCAATAGTCAGTTCCAGGTACTGCATGTTAACAAGGGTGGCAATGCAAGAAACATGGGTTAGAGGACAGAGCACTGACCTGAGAGCCAGGAAACCCTGAGTTCTAATTCTATCCCCGACACCATCAGGGGTGATGGGCAAGCCCACGTCACTTCCCTGGTTTGGTTTCCCTTTCATCCTAGGTCTTACCTGTCTTACAGCAGCGGTGCAGTCCCCTGACAAAACTAGGGTCAACGTGACGGGGAGAGTGACTGCATTAGCGCTGCAGCTGCGTGAAAAGGAGTCTCAACGGGATAGTAAGAAGTGGCAAAGGAGACTTACTCCCCTGACACATCCCAGTGGTCTCCTCTCTACTTCATAGGGAGGTTGCAAGGATTAATTAGTTAATGTTTGTGACGTGCTGTGTAGATGGAGAGAGCTGTGTAAGCGCTAAGTGTTATTATTATTACAGACAGTTGCTGTTAAGGCAATGGCTATGCTCTTAAGTGTCATTTCATATTTAATTAACGTGCAATAATTGTCTTCCTAAACCTGGAGGTAAATCTTTATTACAGACACTTCCTTTAAAGAGACACTGCAGACCTTCCGAGAGCTAGAGCCTGACAGACTCCCCCAACATCCTCATTAAGGGCTAGATCAGGGCTGGCTGGGAGGACAGGTGCATAAGGGAGGGGGATAGGGTGCAAAAGACTGACACTTACTTACACACACACACACAGAGCCATCATGCCACTGTTCAAGGGCCATGTGGCTGGGGAGTGCAGGCAATGATCACTAGCCTCTCCAAAAGGGGCAGAGAGGTGTGAGATGGAGACATGACTTCTTCCATAGTCCTGCACCAGCCAGCTCAGAGCAGAGCACATGCCCGCCCACTGCCCCAGGGTAATGGAGCTGCCACAGTGCCGTGCACCCCCAAAAGCCGCTACCAAGAATTTGCAGAGTCAGCCAGCACAGCCCCGCCCCAGCACATGCTGTGGGTTAAAGCTACAGCCTAGCCCCTGAGCTGGGGACATCTTCCAGCTGCCACCCACCTCATCTCCTCTGGAGGGGTTTTTTTCAATTTTACAAACACCTGCCTTTCTATTGCTGAGAAATCCCCCAAACGAAACAAACGGACAGCAAGTGCAGTGTTGTGAGCTCCTCCTGGCAATCTGCAGTGACCAGCTCACCAGCTAGCACTGATCCCAGAACTAGGCTGGCCTGGCACACACAATCAATGGCACTGGGGCAAACAGGGAAGCAACCAAAAGGACACTCTGGTAGCATCTGCTCCTTCAGGATAAGAAATACACAAAGAATCCCCAGCCAGCTCCCATGATTCTTGACAATTCAGCGGAGGACCAGAGAAGAGGGGGAAGAAATGGTATGTGGATACACAGAGAGCAGGACCATGGGAAACATCTGGGTCACCCAGACTCACCTCCCCCCGGAATTACAGTCTGTTTTAGGCTCATGAAAACACATGCTCTGCCACCGTCACCCTGGTGCCCACATCCTGGAGATGAATGCAGGACATCAGGCTCCAGAGATGCCATTTTGCCATTTTTTCACAAGGTTGTCAAGTACACAACTAAGCCTGTCTTCCCCATATGGGCTGAATAAATACAAGGCACATGAGCCCACCCGCCGCGGGACGGTGGCTGCGTCTGACATGGTCCTGTCCTGATTCGTCGTGGGGGTGGGGGAACAGATTCATTTGTGTGTGCCGCATCCTTTGCTGTTGGCAAAGTTGGGTGCTTGCCTCTCTTTTCTCCCCCTCCTTCAGGCCCTCTCCCCCTCACACAAACACACTGTTCCATCCCGCGTGACAACCATAATATGATAATTTGAGCATTCCTCACCGGTCCCTCATCAGCACTAAGTGCTCTGAAGGTCACGGGCAATAAAGCTCCCTGACACTCACTGCCAAGAAGCACGCTCTGCTCCAGCGTTGGTCTGATTATCACCAGCCTGCCTCCCCTTCTCCCCCTGCCCCCTGAGGCTGCTAAACTGAAGAGGTCCGGGAGCCCACTCCTGTTCCCTCCCCTCCTCTCCTTTTCTTTCTCCGCTCTCATTTATTTCAATTTGCTATGCTTTCCTCCCTGGTTTTCAGCACTAAGGGGGAAAGGAGAAAGGAATGATTATGTCTGTTGAGTGCAAAACGAAATCCATGGATGAGGCGGATGGAAGGGGCGTGGTGGCCAAAAGGGGAAGAGAGGTGCAGAAGGGAGATGGGGCCATGTGGAAATGTGTAGCTCTGGTACCGGGGATGGGGAGATGTGATACAGGAGATTTGTCAACCCAGGGTTTGAGTTTCAGGTGGTGCCTTGTGTTTAGATTTCAAAATTATTGGACAGGGTGCAAAATATATTGCAATGGTTGCAGGAAATTGGCTGGTCTTTACGATGATTTAAATCTAAGACATAACACCTGATATTTTAAACACAGCAGATTTCAATAAATCTGCAAGTGCTGTAAGCGCCTCATGGCAGATCCTGCACAGGGCTTGAGCTGGCTGTTGTAGCTTGATGAACGCTAATAATCATAGGGAATTAGGGTCAGCATTCTCCAGGAGAGGTGCCTAGGTTGCACCCACCCACAGTGAGCAGCTGTGAACACGAAGGAGCATCTGGACACTCAGCACAGCTCTATCTGAAAGTGTGTTAGATTCCATTTGCACGTATGCATTCAAAGTTTGACAGACATCACTTTCCCAACACTGCATCCTTGACGGTGAGTGCCTGCTCCCTGATCAGCCCAGTGGATCAGTGCTTGGTTCTTTCAGGATTCTTCTTTGTTCTGGCCTCTAGAGCCAGAAACACCTTTCACCATCTTCAGCCCGCTGGCAAACTGTGCCACATCCGGTTGGATGTTGACCTAGCCACAGTGGTGCTCACCTTCATCACTGCTAGCCTCTGCTATTGCAAAGCCCTGTACCTATACGGTGTGCCATACAAAAATTTCTGATGGCCTACATGTGGCCACCAGTCTTCTAAGCAATGCAGGTTGCATATTACCTATCTGTTTTGCACTGTGCACTGACTCTTTTTTCCCTTCCAGATCCACTTTAAGTTATTGATTCTGACCTACCAGGACCTCAACGGAGAGGGTCTGGGTTATCTCAGACGGTGTCGCTTTCTCTTGCCATGACAAATGTGATTATCAAGCACTGTGGAGTCACAAGTGCCAAGAAAATAACTTGCAGGAGTGGGAAACTGGGCCTTCTCAGAGGCTGGCCCACAATGACTGTGGAACCCCCTTCTACCAGACATCAGATTGACATAGGATCTTATTACCATCCGAATGCTTTCCTCCATGCTACCCTGTCCTGTATGCATGCTGAGCAGGTCCACAAAGTCTCTACTGTCTCATTTAACCCCCTCCTTAAGACCCACTTCTTCCATGATGCGGAGAAGAAACTTCCTGACAAAGTCATCCATGTATGGATTCATTTATTTAGCCCTTATGCTCATTTGTGTGGAAGAAGGAGGAGGAAAACGGTGAGGGAGCGAGGAAGGGGGTAAGGACAGTGGAAGTGAACCTGGGAATTGCTGTGTGAAGAGAGGACAGAAGTGGGAAGAGGGAACTTTTGTTTGTTGATAACACTAAAAACAACCAAAAAACCCCACAACAAACTTGTGCCTGTCACTACGCTGATCTCTTTGCTTGCATGTTGCACATAGGCGCTGACTTCCTAATGCTCCAGAGCTGGAGCACCCATGGGGAAAAAATGGTGGGTGCTGAGCACCCACAGGCAGTCCCCCTATCAGCTCCTTCCGACCCACCCCCAGAGCCTCCTACCCGCTGGTGGGCCCCACAGATCAGCACCCTCCCCCACCCGTGCCTCTGGCTCACAATGATAAGCTGTTTTGTGGCATGCAGGAGGCTCTGGGGGGGAAAGGAGGGGGCAGGACTGGATGAGAAGAGGTGGGGCATGGGTAGAGTGGGGGCGGGAAGAGGTGGAGTGGAGGTGGGGCCTTGGGGGAAGGGGTGGGGTGGGGGCGGGGTCTGGGGCAGAGCCGGGGGTTGAGCACCCCCCGGACTTTGGAAAGTTGGTGCCTGTGACGTTGCATCCCTTTCCCCAAGTCTTCATCAGTTTTTGTATGCTCTTCGGGGCAGAGACTGTGTCTACCTCTGTGTCTTGGAAAGCACCATGCACATTTTGGGTACTGCCATAATCTAAATAAGTTCTGAGTGAAGTGTCAAACCCACTTTTCCCCCAATAGCTTTCTCAGTCAGTACTCACTTCTTGCTACAGGTAGCCCTATAAAAAGTTAAGGAAAGGAAGGCAGTAATAGCCCAGACTCTTACAGTCCATGATGGTGCCTCTACAGTGCACTGGGCCGTGACTACAGAACACCTGAGTGTATTTTTCATCATTGCACTTATGCCTGTTTAAAGGAAAGGTAAGAGGGTGAATTCAGTTGCTATGGAAATCAGGCCATCTCCATGGGAATTCACTGAGTAGCATATACTATCGGCCAGCTAATCACACTGAGCAGCCCTTCCTGGACCGCGGTATTTAACAACGTTTGAGCATATGGCAGAACGCAGCTGCTGGGAAACATCCCTAGCACCAGTGAAGCTGGCAAAAGGTTGGGCTCTCAGTGGAGCTGCTAGGAGAGAACGTTGGTGGGTGTTTGCTTTGAATTTCTCTCTCTCTCTTTGGATTGCTCTTATTGGGAAGTAGCTTTACATTTGCAGGGGGAAATGTACCTTTTCCCCTCAGCAATGACTCCCTTTCCATTTTTGCCAGCCTGGAATAAAAAGCGCCAGCTAAATGTGGACCCAGAAGAAAACAACCACCTTAATATAAACTGATGCCCATTTCCTGGACGCAGCAAGAACTGATGCCAAAGCCATGCACATCCAAGTCTCACACATTCTCCTCTTTCTGCAGTAATTGGTTTGCTAATTAACACTTGTGATTTCAGCTGGATTAGAAAGGTGTGTGTCAAGGGAAGCCGTGTTACCTGACTCTTGCTGTAGCTCTTGGACACATCGGCTGGCTCAAAACCTGGTAATGTGCTTTGCATAAGAACCTAGATTTTGAGTTCTCAGCCCAAGGTTGAGTTCACCCTCCTTTTCTTTTATGGCTAGAAAAGAGAGTGGTGAGGATCCTGAAACTTTATTCCACTGTAACATGCGGTCACAGTATGGAAAGGGTTGAGAGAGAGAGCGAGCGAGCATGAGCACGTGTGTGTCACAGAGCATCTTGTTGTGCACCTCTTATTATCTGCTACTTTATCAGAAATTTAATCATTGACATTTGGTGGTGAATTGTTTTGTCACCATGAGCATATTGATGCTTGATGCTGGACCATTAAAGTCTATGGAAGCTTTGCCATTCACTTCAGTGGGTGCACGGTCAGGGTGCTGTATTGTGATCCCTGGGTTTATTATGTCTAATTCCTCACTTGTACTCCATACACATAAACCATGCAGGCCCCAGGCCTGTACCAGGAAGAAAAATCTCTGGCCTAGAGTGCCAGATGTGCCGTGGTGAGCATTTCTCTGAGAGGATGATGTGATACGGTACCAACATATGAATGTGTAGAGAACGTCGCTCAGCATCGGGGAAGTTAATGGGGCTTTATTTGAATGCTGAGGGCTATAGCCCAGCTGGCTAAGTAAGACAGTTCTGTCTGTGTGCATATCTGGTGTACTCTGTGCTGGATAGTGCCGCTTGACAATGATGGAAAGCTCTTTGATATAGTTTCCTCTTTCAATTCATTTAGATTGCTAAAGCCCCCGTTATGCTCCCTGAGTTAATTTGCAATCATTTAAAGTAAGGGGTAAGTGAAGGTCACAGGCTACACTAAATTAGAGGGGAGCCTCTGCAGTCCTCAGCATGCCTTGACCTTTTCAGTGTTTGCTGATTACTGACCAGCCAGGCTCTTAACAGCATTGTTAACCTGTGAGAAATAAGTGGAGTGGCCAAAACCAATAGTAATGCAGAGAATTTTAAAAGGTTAAAGTAGTGGAGGATATTATTGGCATGAAGCAGTGACTGAGTCCAGGGAGCAGGTGGTTTTGGTCTCAGGCAAGAACTTTCTGTTCTCCAAGGTTCATATTAAAAGCAAATTCAGGCAAATGCAAAGCAGCCCGATAAACAAACACGCCTGGATAGCCATAAGTCCAAACAGTTCCAATGCAAGGTCATCTCTGAGCATCACTCAAAAGAGTTCAGTCTAATTCCAGCATGGATCTATCTATGTCAGAGCTCTTAAATACAAAACAAACTCTGAGCCACATGGAAGTACGTACTCACTCTTAGCCGGAGCTTAACTCCTGGTGCACTGAAGCCACCATCTTTTCCCAGCATTTGTATGTTACGGTGACATATTTGATATGTATCATATAACACCTGGGCCCAAACCTGCCCCACGCTTCAGGAGGGTTCAAAATTCAAATCCTGATCCAGGGCTAAGTTTTGCAAATAGCCATTCTCCATAAAACAGTGTGGACCAAAGAAATCATAACACAAAAATTGCTATACTGAACCACACCAGTGGTCCTTCCAGTTCAGCATTGTGTATAACGGTAGCTAGTACCAAGTGCTTCAAGGAAATTCGCCCCCTCTGGCCCCCTTCTCCCTCCCACAGTGAACAATTATGGAACAACCTGCCTCTAATGTTTCCTTCTAAATCGGTTGGCTTAAACAGGCTGTTTAAAAAAACCTTTCGGCCCACTGTTTGTTGTGAATAATGCCTCTTTAAACCAAAGACCTGAATAAAAAGTTAGATGGAAAGCTCTCTTTTGTCCAAAATTGAACTTCCTCAATGCTTCAGCCAAGGGTTGAGAGAAAATTCCTGATCCAGATCTCCAAGGAGATCGCCTGCAAAACTAGGGATGATAAGACTTGATACTCCTGATATTTCTAAGGTGAAAAACAAGCAGAAGAAAAAAAGTATTCTATGGTCCTATGTGGAATACTCAGGTTTTCTTCACCCATAAAGCAGTAGAAAAGCCCATAAACCCAATTTTCCTTTGTAGGTAGGGGTGACCATATGTCCTGTTTTGGCCAGGACAGTACCTTTTTTAAGCCCTGTCCCATCCATCCCAACTTTTTGTGTGTGCAAAAGTGGGCATTTGTCCCATTTTCTCTTGGAGGAGCATGGGGTGGGGGCAGTGAGAGGCGATGCCAGCCCTCTACGGGGGAGAGGAGAGGCAGTATTCCAGCATGCGGGGGGCCTGCAAGGTTCCAGCGACTGGCAACAGCCTCGTGGGGGGTGGGTGGGAAGGCAAGTGGCTGGAGGCGTCCCGTTTTCCCTTTGGGAAATATGATCATCTTGTTTGTAGGCCATCTTTAAGGCTCTGCTTTCCTCTCCCGCCCTGTTCAGTTTAAGTGTGGGGGTGAAAGTGCTGGTTTTACACATCCTGACAGCGCTGATATAGGATATGCAGTCAGCAGCCTGCTGCAATCAGAGTTGGCATTGAGCACTTTGAAGGCCCTCCCCTTTTCCCATTAATTGAATGTAAACCCTTTGGTACTACTCACTCTTTCATCTCTCTTGGAATGAGATGTAAGGCTATTAGGGGAGAGAGACCAGGCAAGCACAATGCTAGCAATAATCTGTGTCAGGCTGCAGGGATGATATGCAAGAGACCAGGGATGAGATAGATTAGAGAGTGGTTTTTTTAACTCTTAGATCAAACACCAAAGAGTGGCTATTAATATTTGTCAAAAGGCAAAATATGCAGCTTTAAGAGTGACAGGCAGATTGTGAAAAAGCCTGGAAAAGTTATATAAAAAAGCTCATTTGCACCAAAATGCCACAGCATATCGATAGCAACTGCGACATACTTAACTGCGGGATACAGAAATCTCCTTTAAATAACTGCCTGTTATTGGTTTCAGCGTGCAATGGAACTGTGCAATATTAGTACAAGATTCAAAGTGCTGGTACGCTAAAATACACACCGGCTGTCTGAGAGCTGCCAGCTAATATTAAACTAAAATAAGAAAAACTCAAAATAAAAAGATCAGAGGATAATCATTTCAATGCAGAATTTGTACCCACAGCAATTACTGCTCGGATTTGCTATGACTTGTAGGTGAAATTGTTCAATCTGTGCTAAAAATGCAGACTCAAATGTTAACATTTAAAACATTAGTGTTAACCTTCATTAAAAACCCTGACAGTCGTTCTGTATCTTTTTTTTTTTTTTCCCCAGGAAGGAGTCTGCAGTAATGCTGCTATAATCATACTTAGCACTTATATAGCATGTTACATATTTAAAAGCAAGTTATAAAATTAGCTAATTAATGCACACAGCGCCGCTGTGAAGTACTGCAGCTGAGAATGTTGCACTGTCCCTGTCGGACTGAGGCAGAGGTATTGAGGTCATTTTATTTTTTCAAACACGCAGGCTTCAAGGTAGGGTCTTAAAAACATATTTAAGCATCTATATAAATGCCTGGTTTATCAGTGGTTCTGAGCACCTGCACGGGTCAACGTTTTTCATCAAAACATTTTTTGGTGAAAAATGGCTTTTGGATTCTGGTTGAAATTTTCCATTTTGTTGATAAAAAACTGGAAATGGAAAAGGATTAAGTAACATTTTATGGTTTCAGATAAAAATGTTCAGTTTTCATTTTACCAAAACTTTTATTGACAATGTTTTTCAAAAGCCAGTTTTATTTTATTTTATTTTATTTGTTTGTCAAAAACAAACAAATGGAAACAAAACCAAAAAAGTTGTGCAGGAAATTTTAAAAAAATGCACTAACTTTTTTTAATACAAGAGGCATTTTTTTTTTTACCAGCTCACAGAACAACAGTAGATATCAAAAGGAGTTGCAGATTCTCAACACCTCTACAAACCAGGCCACTAATACTGGTATATGAAATAAGCTCCCCCACATCTTCCTTCCTTATTTGTTTGGGGCCAGGAGAGCTCCCCCGTCCATTTCAGTTTAATCACAGCCTAAAATAACTTCCCTAAGGCTCCACAGTCAGTGACAGAGTTGGGATCAGTTCCTGCCTTCCAGCCCTAAAATAAATCTACCCTAGCAAGACTAGCTAGGTAGCCTGAAAAGTACTGGACAAGCTATCTGGGAATAGCTAAAGTGCTGTGAATTTTGGGGGGCTCCTGTGTCTTATCCAAGCTGCCTACTTGTTCAAGTCTGCTCTCAAGGGATGTATTTTAAGCCTGAAAACCACATTTCCCTGTTTCTTTGGTATACATCAGACACATATGGGCTCCCTTGTGCTGGATGACTGTCATATTCCCCAGTGCTGAGTGAGCTTGTACAAGCTCTGTATTCGGCCTTGAACAGGGTTATTCTGAGCTGTGATCAATAAATAGCCCTGTAGCAGACTCTGTTTTCTCACGCATATCCTTCCTGCAGACATTTGAAACAGAGTCTGCCCCAAGCCACCTCTGAAGAAGACTGAGTCCTTGTCCAACATTGTTGAGAATTCTAACAGGAGGCCCAAGATATAGGGCCAAGGGTGAAATCCTGGCCCCATTCAAGTCAATGGCAAAACTCCCATTGACACGGCCAGGGTTTAACCCTAATGGCTTATTTCACTATTTTGTTTGTTTATACGATACTCTCCTCACACTCTAGTCCACACAAAATTGTTCTCTACTTGTGGGCAATGTACAGGGAGATGCACCTACACACTGAAAGGATTCAGGGCTTTCATTAAACTTCCTTGTAAACAATTGGGTTATATTCAAGCAGCCAGTTCCACCATCTATGTTCAAAGATATTGCTCATATATGTTAAAAAAACATCCCAACACTGACTTGGTCGCTGTGAAAACTAGCCATCATGCTGCGAAACGAGGCATGATTTTAAACATTATGATCCAACTGATAATATTTTAGCTCTATTTCTATTTCGTGTCATTCCATATAATTTTTTCTGGTACAATCTGGGTCAGTTTTGCATATGTCCAATCTATTTTACATAACATGTGCACTATATTTGGACACATCAATAGGAAACATATGCTTGCTTTCATTTCGGCATGGCATAGTGTTATTAAAATGGAAATGCAGGGTTTGGGATCCGACTGCAACATATGTTTAAAAATGAAAGATAATTCTTTACTTGTAACTACCAGAAGAACTCCAAGCTTTTGACTCCAAGTATAATTACCATGAGACCTTAACAGCTTAATTCACTAGGAAATTACATGGTTATTTTTTGTTCTATAAAAGGTAAAGAGGTAACATTTAATTTACCGGGTACTGCATAATCCTATAATTACTCGGTAATTTCCATGTCGTCACACAATAAAAGCAGGGGCCTTTCCATGGCCCAGATATGACATGATGAAAAGTCTAACTCTATTCAGTGTTGTCAGGAAAATCAGGGGATTTCTTTTCCTTCCCTAGAATTTGAGTTTAGTGACTAGGAAAATGAAGGATCAAACAGGGCTGACCTCAGGGAGAATGACAAAGTTTTAAAAGTGCACCTCACTCCTGACCGGCTGCACTCCCTGCTGTTCCAGGCCTGATTCCACACTGAGCTCTTCCAGTGCATCTCACTTCTGACCCGCAGCAACTCTTACACTTCGAGTGTCCAAGCAGGTTTATTATGTCCCCTATATTTCATCTGTGGGATCTGACCAATATATCTTACCAAACATGCAGCAGAGATATGGCGAATATATGCATTTTCTTCACCTGGAATTAATCACACAGAGATTTCAGCTACTTTGCTTGCTTCAGCTTTTACAGTGCATTCAGAAAGGCCCATTGGAATATAATAAGGTCAGATCCTCAGGGGTCCTCAGCACCACTCAAGATTAGGACCTTAGTATGAAATTCATTCCAGCGCAGAGGGTCAACATGAGACCTTATGCTCCACTGAAGTCCCATGGGGTGAAATGTGCAAAGCAAATAGAGTTAGGAAAGGAGCACACATTTACAGGACTAAAAGTTGCACCTGCAGTTTGTTTATTTTATCCTAGGCAGTGCAAACTAACTAACTAAACGAGGCTATTAATCTTCATGTTTCAGGGTATCAAATGATCAGCACCCAGTGTCCCCACATCATGGGGCAGTATTGCACAACTGGCTGTGTACATTATGGTGGATCCCCACCTTCCTCTGAAGAACTGACGGGGTCTCCCTCCAATCTCCCTCTTGTTCTTATCTGGCATTCACAATGTTGCTATAAGACACTACCTGCTAAGAGATGGTATTACAGAATGGTCTAAAGGATTGCTAGGGTGCACAATTCACATGAATACAGTGCCTACAACACTGATTAAATGATGTATTTATTCTGTCCACATACTATAGACATCTCTTCAAATTGCTCTTGACACAATAGCCCATAACAGCTGTGGTCTAATACTTTAATAATCCATGAGTAAAGGTCCCAGAGTGCCCATTGACATTACAGCCATTAAGGTCCAGCATGCCAATAATGATACACAGTATTAAAACTCAGCTTCTTGCTTGTTTATGTGTGTGTACACTCTATTATTTAATCCTACATAATGTATTTCCAAGCCACATCAGTTTGTTTTCTCTGATCATAGGGGTTAATACGACAAACATTCACAAAGGTGACTGCTGCATGCATCAATATGAGGAGTGCTTCCTGCTGGTGGATTTTCTGTGGTCTCCTTGGTCTTACAGGCAATCACAATAGCTTATCCAGCTCACAACAATAACATTCCCACTGTGTTAATTTCTACTGCATTTTCTATACACATGTTCAGAAGATTCTCCTCTTCATGGATGTTACTGCTCCAAAGATCTAGGCTCCTTCATCAGAGAAGGAGATGTTCTGTCTCGGCATATGAAATGGAAAATATGCGCATGTCTGTCTGTCTGTCTGTCTGTGTGCACGCATGTATGCTGCTACTAATACCTTACATTTCTCTGGTGGCTTCTATCCTGAAAGATCCCAAAGAATTTTATAAACTAAATACACAAGAATCATTTTATCCACCACTAACATACAGCCACCTCTGGAGCGGAACATGATAGCTGTTTAGCAGTGTGTAACAACATCATACAACAATTTGGGACAGGAAGTGAACATGCCACTATTCAATTTGAAAAAAAGAATGAATAGTATAAATTAATTAAAAACCACCTGTAAGATAAACTCCACCAAATTATATGGCAATATAATGAGAGCTCAATTTGGGGAGTAAACTGCTCAATAGCATAGGAGTGGGTTATACCCTTTGTAATAAGACCTGACTCCAGCGTGCTCAGGTGCTGCACCGTGGCTGATATGGATTGTTATACACCATGAACTCATCTACATACACAGCAGATATAAGCTGCCTTTTTAAACACACTGACATCTTGATATCAGACCCCTGCACTAGCCCAGCACAACAAGATGACTATCTAAGGGATTTAAATCAGAACTTTAATAGTGACTATTCTCTCTTTTGGAGGGATCAACCCACCAGTTTTTAATCTTCATTTTGCTCAGTCTCCATGCTGAGCTGACCCACCCTTCCAACGGTGCTTGTTGATATTGGTCGAACGCAGCCATGAGCCAGGGACAGGGCCTTCTCCTTCCTTCCTTGTCTCGAGCACGCTGCCTCTGCAAGCCCCCCCTCCCCTTCCCTATATTGCCTACTGATAAATGGTCCAGTGCTGAATGCTGGTTGCCTACACAGCCTGAACTTCCAAACACAAGTGGTTTGTTCTGGCACATTTTGAGGAGGAGTGTCAGGAGGAATCTGTGATGCTGATCCGGGAGCCAGAGCATTCGGCATGGCTGCTCTTTCTGGTTAATTTGATGGATTGCCTAAGCAGGCAGATCCTTAAGAGGTAGCAAGAAGGTGTAAATGACATCCAGCCACCATATCACATAATGGACTTCCACCTTAACACTTCATATTCCCTGGCTGCATAGCAACCAGGGGCACCTCAGGAAAATACTGCTGGCTGAAGTGACATTCAACAACATCTGCTGGAGTGTGATGTGAAAGTAGGGGAAGTTATTTCCATGCCCAGAACATCCATCCTCACAGTACATTAAACCCTCCCATTCCAACTGGCTAAGGTAAACTACACCTGCTCCTCCTCTGGAGCTGGGCCATCAAATTCTGCAGGAGGAAGGCTGGGGCAGAGAGGAGGGGAGCAGGGATCAGAGCTATGCAGAGCCTTGAAGGTGCAGCGCAGGAGAATGGGCAGGGTGCAGACAATGAAGAGAAATTGGTGAAGGAGAGATATGGACAACAGAGGAAGATGAGAAGGCTACAGCCAGTCCAAGGGCCAGATTCAGCAGAGGACTAGGCTACCCCCAGGCAAATTGGCCTCCATGATGGGAAATCTACCAGAGAGGGAGGTGGAGAGAGACCATGCCCTCTATTGGTCCCACTGGCTGGGAATGGTTGGAGGAAGGGGTGCAGGGAGGTATGCACACTCAGTGTATTCCCTCAGCTGTATTTGTAAACTGCCTACCTCCCAGGGAAGGTTTTTATCATATCACTGCTTACCCTTGCTCAGAGTGCAGGGGGTCACCTTGGTATAGGGAGATGTAATTTTGCACCTTCCTGGGCCAGCTTCAGTGATTCTGGCCCTACAGGTTGCATGCGTTCTTCTATTCACCCAGGTTTTTATCCCATGCCCATCACCGTGGTATCTCTATATACAAAGGAATCCAGACAGGCAAAAAGAAGCACCACTAACATGGAAGGAGGAAGACACAGGCAAAGTCAGAAAGTTGCCCAAGACCTCTCTGGCTTTTGGGAGGTGGACCATCTAATCAGCTTCTGAATTTTGCAGGATCAAATCGAGCCTGGTGCAGAAAGAAATCTGGTCCGTTGCTTTGCTGCCTGACACTATGCATCATCTGAGATACGTCTGATGAGCCACTGTATGTTCAAAGTGAGCTGTGACTTGCTGCTCCTCGATCCAGTGCTGGAGTGGGAGGAAGACAGAGTAAGCATTCCAAAAGGACTGGAGCAAACTGCAGTACTTCGCAGCTGCCAGGGAGTTGCAGGGAAAGAGAGACACGTTCTGTAGCTCACCTGGGCTGTCACTGCCACAGCAGAAGCTCCTGCACAAAAGGGAGAAAGGTCTGTTTGGCTACCCCATGACACCGGCGTTAAAAAAGAAAGATTGCTCAGCTCAGCCAAGCGAGAAATCTTTTGCATTTTCCCAGAGTATTTTTCATGGCTTGTTTAACCCTACGATTAACCCTGGGTCAGGCATCGTGAGCCTGGCTTGCTGGGGAAGGAGGGATGAGGGAAATTGCCTATTTCATCCTCAGAGACAATAAAGGCCACACAAAGACATGCTAAAGTAAACAGCCCATTCTTAGAATTAAGAGAATGATGCCGCAATGCAGGAAGCCTGAACTGGCTGCCAGAGGTTGCAGCGAAGTTTGGGAAAGCAGTGGAAAAGTTCCTAGAGACATTTAGACAGCTCATTGCAGGGCTGGAGAAGGGATTTAAACAGAGTTTACTAGGGCTGACAGAGGTGTAAAGTGTTGTATGCAATATCTAAGGCATGGCCCTGAGCTTGTGCTCAGTTATACTGGTGTAAACCCACAATATTCCCACTGAAGCTGATGGAGTTCATTCAGATTTATACTGGTGTCACTGAGATCAGGGTCCGGCCCCATGTATACATAGTATGTGCAAATCGATGAACTGTCCAATCCCAGGTGTCATTGAAATAATCTACTCTTTTTATTACTATTATTTATTTGTATTACCATAGTGCCCAGGAGCCCCAGTCACAGACCAGGACCCCATTGTGCTAGGTGCTGTACAAATACAGAACAAAAAGACAGCCCTGCCCCAAAGAGTTCACAAGACAACAGACGGACACAGACAGACCCAAGAGGGGAGTACAAAGAGACAATGAGACAACACTGGGCAACATGATCAGAAGTGGTATCGGTTCTAGTGTTGCCAATTTAGTTATAGGCTTCCCAGCAAAGGAGTGCATTGAGGAGGTTTTGAAGGAGGATAAGGGATGGGTTTTGTGGAGGTTTACAAGGAGCACCTCCCAGGTATAAGGGGCAATGTGGGAAAGAGCACAAATGTGCTTGTTAGAACATCTGATAAGTGGGTGATGATGGCTAGTGCCATGAGCCAATTGGAGGCAGGCTTTGACATGGCGCTAGTAAATGAGAGACGATAGGCAAAGTGGAGATAGGCAACGAAGGGCCTTGAAAGTGAAGACATCAAATCTTACATTCCATACAGCAGAGAAGAAGGGGCCAGTGGAGGTATGCAAAGAGTGATGCCCAGTAGCGAGTGGTATTCCTGTAGGTCAACTGCTATACACTCGAGGCCATAATGTCTCTTCTTTCATGGTTTTTAGTCAACATCCTGCATTTGCCCACTGGCCACAGAATGATTTTATTGTACATCACCAGCACTTGGTCACATTTCTCCGGTCTAATATTGCTGCTTACCGACGTTGCTGGGATTGCAGCTGGCGCTGCACTCTAGCTATAACAGAACTGCAAATATGAGTAGAATGTCTGGCAGCCTTCTTCTGCAGTGTGTGTACACTGAAGTCACATTGCAGCTATCCTCCTCTTTACTGGAAATTTCTACATCCTCAATCACTGCTTTTCTCTTCCTGGGATGGCCACAGCATTGGGATATGAAGTGATTCTATCTTTCTTACCCGTTGCACCATTGCCCAGAGGCCAGGCATTTTTCTTTCTGCCTTTTGTTTTGCTTTCTGGACCATGATGTCTGTAATCTTGGTTGGTGTTTGTCTGTTCTGCTACCTGGTTTCCTTTAGCTTGAGCCTGTGTACTTGTTCTGCACTTGGGTCTGTCATTGTTTTGATCCATTACCTAAGATATCTAGATAGATTGAACCACCTAGCAGTAGTCCTGATCCTAGAGACAGGGCCACTGTTGACTTCAGTGGGCTTTGGATCAGGCTGCAATCCCCCAGTGAATCTGGGTTCCAATATATGAAACACAAAGGTAAGTAAGATTTGGGGTTGTCTCCTCAGATCTGACTCCTATAAAAAAGCTTCCCCATGTGTCACCAAATTAAAGAGGAGAAGAGAACCTTTTCAGAGAGAGGTTTTTTTAATTGTTTATTCTTTGCAAGGAGAAATTGGCTTAGTCATAAAGCTGGCTAAATACTGAGGATAAAATGTCTGTGAATATTCACTCAAAATTATAAGTAAATTCATTTCAATGCAATCCTTTGTGTTTGCCTCCCGCGAGCATTCTAGCAAATGAGTTTACTGGCAGGGATATTAAAAGAAACAGAAAATGTTAAGTGAATATTAGAGAACATTTACAGTAAGTATTACATTTTGCATTTGTAATTCAGAGCATTTTCACCTGCAACTGGATTCTAAAGAGTTATTGTCACCCAATCAGAGACCAGAAACCTACCACATCCTACACGCACAATCAAAACAGCTCAAATTGCAAACTTCATATACCACCAATTGTTTGTGAACAAGCTACAGACTGAGAGTTATTAATGGAAATTAACTGGAAAATACTTTTAAACTATGAATAAACAACAACAAAAGAAAAATCATGGAAAAATCACAAACAGAAAAGAGGGAAATGTCATCTAAATACACAATGCATTACTAATCGTTTGTCCAGCTCTAGTCTTTCCTATCTGAAATCTCCAAGACCTCTCTGGCTTGCTTCACTAGTTTCTTTCTTTCACTCTCTCTTACTTTTGCTTCTTTTTCATTTTTTAGTTAGCTAAATATAAAGCATGAAGTGTAACAGTAAAATTCAGTTCATCTGCAGCAATGTCTTCTTCCTGACATGAGTGCGTGTCTGTTGATATGCCTAAAAATCATATTGCTAAATTCACCGTCTGTTTCACATTCCTGACACGTGGGCATGTGAGAAAGGTGAGAGCTGATCAGGTTGTGTGTGTTCTGTGTATGATAGTGCAATCCGTAAGTGTGAGTGTGTGTCTGCTTGAATGTGCATATCATTTGAACCATTCTCTCCTTATTCCCCTCCACCGGAGGTCTAATTAAAACAAGAATGCACCGGGCTGCCTTTTGCACTGTTTCATCTCCTGATATTTTTATGTTAAACCCACCAAGGAAATCTCCTGAAGGCTTTGAAGTCTTGGGGTGTGTGAATAAAGATGTCACAATGGCACACACACAGCTTCTTAATGAGGACAGAAGGTTTGATGTCAGAACACTTCAGTGCCCAAAGGAAAGAGATTCTCTCCAACAAGCATGCTCACTCGCTCTCTCTCTCTCTCCCTCCTTTGCATTCATACTGCAACCCTTGGTTTGGGTTTGTTTGTTTTCAGAAAGGAAAAAGGGGAAATAGCAGGGAAATGTGGGGGTTGGGATTGGCTTTGAAAATCCTGGTATTGTTAATGATGCTGGAGCTTTATATTTTGCCTTCTTGACTGAGCTGCCAGCCATTTCCAGGGCCCGACTACTGGCCTTTGGAGTCCAGAGCAGACCACCAGATCCAGACTCTGGGGAAATTCAGAGCCAGATCTGCAGCCAGAATCTCATCTCAGTGACAGCAGTGTAAACTTAAAAGAACACTTTTGAAGTCACTGAGGTCACTCTGGATTAACTTTGATGTAACCCTGAATGTCATGACTCAAGACCATAAGCCTGAGCCATGACCACAACTCCAAACTCTCATGAATTTTGAGAAAATTTGGATGTAGACCTGATTCTAGGCCCACTTCTGCTATAAACCATATTTTTTTGGTTACTCCATAGCTATGTCCAATGGCTTCTCCCCATTATCTCAGGGTACTGACCTGGACTGGTATAAAGAGTCTGAAAAATACAAATCAGTAGACATCTAGCAGCAGAGCCCCCTTACAAGCTATGTAACAAACTACATTATGGGGTGTGGCTAAGGCAGGGCAGAGCATCCTTTTGTAATTGTAGATAAGTCACTGAATCTATTTCCATGATTCCTGGGAAGAAGCACTTCGGCAAAGAGGGGAGATGGTCACTAGAGATGGGCTGTGAGAGCTCCTGCCCCCCCTGAGGGCCATGTCAGGAGTTGGCTCCTCCATCTCTTTCTACCCATAAACATTAAGGTAGGATTCAGCTCAGATATGAGCATTGGCTGCCTCTGAGCATTGCCCCAGCTCTCAGTCTGCAAGTCCTCCCACTGAGCACTGTCCTAGGACTTGACCACTAAGTCCTGATGTTCTCTTTGGTCTTCAAACTTTGCTTGAACTTCAACTTTTGCTTGCTTCAAGCACTCTGCTAGGACTCCTGCCACCTGAGCATCATTATGGAACTCACCTCCTGCTCCTCTGAGTACTGTGCAGGAAACTATTCTGTTCTAGTCTATGTGGGTTCTTCTACTGCCCTCATCGCTGGAGTATCTGAGCACCTTCCAGTGTTGCATTAAGCAATCTGACTACCACCTGTCACACCTGGTTTGTTCTCTCTCACATCCTCTGCCAGGAGGAGAATTGTGTGTGCAGTGGATTGTGTTGTTTTGGTACTGTTTTTAGACGTGTACATTCTATTCTTTGTCCATGTTAGAAAAGGCAGGTCAAAGGAGCGCACCTGGCACTTGGAGAGGAAGGTGGGGAGGTCTGTGATGGTCCTTAGCTCCTGGGGGAGTTCTTTTCATAGTCTAGGACCAGCCCTGTAGAAAGCTCTGTCTCCTGCACAGATGAGATTCACCCTAATGATACAAAGTTCCATTGTGGCAGAAGAACAGACTTGTAGAACTCAGTTTACATCCTGGAGCTTTAGGAAATCTTTTCCATGCCCTGGGCCCAGGCCGATAGCACACTGAAGATAAGGACTGAGACCTTGAACTCTCAAACGCTTTAAGCTCTCTCTCTACACGAGGGACAATATGGGGGGGTTATTTTTTTTTGTTTGGAAGAACATATTCTAAGCTTGATTCAGTGGCTGCAGAGGCCAATATAACTCCTGAGGATCTAATCTATGTACAAAGCAAGCCCTGGAATTTAAAGCTCAGCAGGCGCCAGTCCCAAAGTGTTGAAATATTTACTTTTTTTTTTTTTTACATGGGAGCTGAATGTATCAACACTGAATGCGCTGCAGCATTTTTCACCTAAGAAACCCTGATGTTTGGACTCTATTATTATCATTTATTTTACTGTAAATTAAATTTTGCATCGACTAACTAACATGGGCTTAGCCTCATGCTTGACAAATGAGACATGAGACTTTTTCCTCATCAGAAATTCCTGCTAAATCTCCATTCGGGCCTCTCAGTTGCTGCTAATATATTTTAATAGGGGCACAGGAGCATAATCACACATCCGACTCACGTGTTCATTTAATCACAGGCTCAGGGGCTGGCAGCCCTGCTGCTAGGAGGGGGGTGTATGTGTGTGTACGCACGCACATGTGTAAGGGGGTAACTGCAATGGTCCCGTGTGCAATGAATCTGAGAGAATGGGAGATTGAGGTGGATAGCCAGGCTTCCAAAATAGCATTCAGCACCTGCATGGTACTGCCCCATATAGCAATGAGAAGGTGGCCACTTGATTTCTGACTGCATTAAAAGAAAGATTTGTGTTGGTTTTCCTCGGCCTGAAAAATCCCAGCGAAAGGTGTTTTGAAGTGAAACACATATTATGTGATTCATTTCATAAGCATATTTATTCCTCAGATATGTCAAGGCACATGTTGAAAGCTGGTGATTCTGTAAGTAAACACAAGCACAAGAACAGAGTTCCCATTCATTAACGAATTAGGCTGCCCTTAGATACTATCACTGGTAGATTGATTGCTTAGGAGCCCCAGTCATGGACCAGGACCCCATTGTGATAAGTGCAGTATGAAAACACACACACAGAAAAGACAGCACTAACTTATTTGCCTCTTTAGCACCTAGCTTATTACCAAGTTTCAACAAAACCAATCTCAATGTGCTAACAACATGCTGAGTTGCTTGTTTGGTACTAACTGGCCCCCTCATTGAGGCCTTTATCAGAGTTGGCAAAAGCCCTGTTGCGAACTCCCCAAAAGGCTGGGAAAGCACAGGTCCCCCTGACCTTCTAAGTGACCAAACCAAACCCCTGGATCCTAACACTTTTGGACTTTGAGAAAGTTTGGACCTGAATTTGTACAAGCAGCTCAGAGCTATTTCTGGATTTTAATGAATGTGCTGTGGCTCTTTTAAAGTGGGATTAAAGTGCAAAGTGCTCGTCATAGTTATGATCCCCTCCTCTCCCCAAATCATAGAATCATAGGACTGGAGGTGACCGTGAGAGGTCATTTAGTCCAGTCCCCATCTGGTTTTCATGCATCTGACCTTTGCCTGTCAAGATGAATTCACAGGGGAATTCAAGAGCCCTGAAGTCACACTGTGTACAGCCGTATGTCACAGCTAGGATAGATTTGCCAAATCTTCATGAATATATAAATAAATCCCTCTCCACTCAGATCCAGTCCAAAAGCAGCTGATAAGATCATCTACTGGCTCTGTAGCTTTGACCATCTCACCCCTTCTTCGATTCCCCATTCTCCACTGCACCCAACACAAGGGCCTTTCTAGGCTCTTCAAAACTCAGCTCCACAATACTTGCTTGAGGTCTTATTGCAATCCTTCCTCCACATTGCCACCATGCCAGCCTCCTTTGTCCTCTGGCACTGCAAGTGCCTTTGCATCTTCTTCCATCTCCCACCTTACGCTTGGATGCCACTGCCTGGTCCCATGTCAAATCCCTTCTCCAGACTCGCCTGTAATGTAGTGACAACAGTACATGAACGACGAGACGGGGGCCTGCTGGACACCGATACGAAAACCAGTCAGATCCAACTGCAGTGAGGCAGGTAACTGGTCTGTGTCACCATGTACTCCTGCTATAGTCACACCACTCTTCCCACCTCCCACCCGCTACCTCTGCTATGCAGCTGGAGCCCTCTCTTCCCCCACACCCCAGAGTCCTGATTGGCTAGGGACCTGGCAGGAAACCCCACCCTTACTTGCCCGCTCTCCTCCAGGGATGCTTTTTGGGATGGAACTGTGCAGGCTGCTGGAGCCGGCTGGGAGTCTGAGCACAGGGCTAGGAGGACAGGCCCAGGGACGAGCCAGTCTGTGTGGAGGCTGTGAGCTTGCGCCTCATGAGAGGATAAGCCAGAGCTCCAGGAAAGGAGGTGCCCTGATCAGTGACTGAGGCGCTGATGCTGGGGAGCGCTCAAGCTATGTGTGCTGATAAAAGTGCCCTTTGCTGGTTAAGGGGATTGTTACGAATAAAGGTGTTGGAGCGAGTTCTGCCTCCCCACAGTCTGTAGGAGGGGCCTCTACCCTGAGGCATGGGGTGGGAATTTGGAGCTAACCACCAGCTAGGGCAGCCCCCCATCGCATGGACTTCCTCCACCTGTCCGTCAGTCATACGGTCAGATCTCTGGGGAGGG
Source organism: Lepidochelys olivacea (assembly GCF_965140295.1). NCBI lineage: Eukaryota > Metazoa > Chordata > Testudines > Cheloniidae > Lepidochelys > Lepidochelys olivacea. Next base: position 22,112,074 of record NC_140417.1, on the reverse strand, counting down.
AATGTATGTGTTACAGCACCTAGCACAATGGGGCCTCGTTGCTGACTGGGGCCCCGCCTGGTCGCTATAGCGATACAAATACATACTAACAACAACAAAGTGCTCTAAATTGATTTGCTGCATGACGTCTCTGAATTTTTCATTCGGCAAATGCCACTGGGCACGCTCTGGGCACAGCACCACAACCCTTCTGCGTCGCGGCGTGATGGCCCCTCGCCACGTGATGGTGAAGAGGCAGCAGTGCGGGGAAATGTCGCTACTGAGAGCCATGCTGCCGCAGCATCGTCCCTTGGCATGTCAGGAGAACGCTGGCAACAATACTAAGGGCAGGTCAAAGGCCCCAGCCCCCTAGAGAGATGACCAATGACCTCAGTTATTGGAATGGATAGAACATGCAAGAGGTCTTGATTACATTTATAAGTAATTGCAAAAATTGACATGAACATAAATAACAGTGAGAGTTTAAATGGAGGCGGGGAAAGCCAAGAAATTCAGAGATGAGGCTACTTTTCCACCCTTCCTTGGCCCTGCTGTGGCTAGATAATCCAGGGGGACCGTTCCGTGCCAGGGGATTTTAAACCTCCCATAGGCCAAATCCTGAGATTCTTACTCCATTTTTACCTTGCCCTTTGTCAGTAACACTCCCATTTTTGCCTGAATAAGGACTGCCCCGGTATTTAGAATTTGCTGTCCCGGTAGGAAGAAGCAAGTGATTTGAAGATAAAGGGTCAGATGCTCAAATACCCCCAGTATGCCCAGAGCACGTCAGGAGACGGTGTCTAAAGATGGGTTAAAACATCCAGTTGTGCCCCTCCCTATCCATGGTGCTGCTCTGTACCTCTGCCATGTGTGCTGTTATAGCAGTCTGAGGACTGCTGTAATTACACTGACCTCCCTTCCCGTTTTCAGTAGCCACACAACTCTTGGCCACTACACTGGCAGCAAGAAGCATATGCAATGCATAAATCCCTTCATTGGCTGCACTCCACTGAAAGGCCACCCTTAGGCTCGGATGAGCCTCATGAGGCCTTTTACCCAGATCTGGGGCCAAACCACACCAGCAGTGCAATCTCAAAGCACTGGAGGATCTGGTCCAAATTTCCCATTTTCATTCAGAAATTACCTTTTTTTGGGCCCATTTAGATTAAAGAACGGGAGCTAAAGAGTCAGTACGTCTCAGCACATATAAAATGCAGGCATATATTGAACTGCACATGCAAATGCCTCCTCCTGACCCCAGTTAGGCTGTGTGTGCAGTGCATGTGTCTGTGTGCACACACGCACACATCCCTGCAGCACATGAACTCATGAACAGAAGCCCCCTGAGAACTTGCCCCTTTAACGGTGTTTTAACTTGCACTGGTGTTCTGTGTAATAATGAATACATTTTGCAGCGTAGCTGAATGTGTGCTGTCATGTCAGGGCAGCTCTGCATCAGCCACTGACATGGTGATGGCTCCTTTGAAGCAGAGTACAACGCCGATTCACACACACATATCTGGCCAGCTTCTCTATGGGGAGTGTGTGTGTGTGAGAAAGAGAGAGAGCGCACATTATCGTGTGCCTCTCCCCTGAAATGCTCAGCCCACAAACAGATGTAGCAATATCTGTGCATACCTAATATAGTGTAGAGAGACAAGGTGGGGTGATAATACCTTTTATTGAACCAACTTCTGTTGGTGAGAGACACAAGCTTTCAAGCTTACACAGAGCTTCGTAACCAAGGATGGTCAGAAAGCTTCCTTAGGGACTAGAGAGTGATTCTGTCTTTTGTCTCCACAAGGGTAGCTGACTCTATTCCAGGATAAAAGTTCAGCCTTTTCTCTCCAAAGAACAAGTCCTTTGTCAGATTTTAATGATTCAGAGGTCACAGCTGTTGGCCTGTCATGAATATGCACAATTAGGGGTGGAAATTGTGACTTCAGTCTCTATCCACTAAGCCAGTGGAGCAGGTTTACTTGCCTAGTTGCTGACTGATTCCAAATAGGAAGGTATAGAGAGTTCTGTCCTGATCAACAGGAAGAAAGAAACAGAGGATGAAATTCTGGCTCATTGAAGTGAATGGCAAAACTCCCATTAATTACAATAGGACCAGGAGTAGTTAACAGCAGAGAAACTGAGCAAGAACTTTAAGGTAGGATGAACAGCCCAATCCTACCTGTGCCCAGTGTAACAACCTGCACATGGAGGAGCACATTTTGCAGGAGTTTGGAGGAAACACCAGAACATCGGTCTGTGTGCACATGGCTGGAATGCTAGTTGCAGTTGCAGCATCTTTGTAAATTGGCTCTGTATTAAGAGAACTATTTAAAATTATGGGCATGGAGTCCTTTCATGTTATTACCCAGCATACGGTATATGCAATGTTACGGGCTTATTCCTTCATCCGCTCACTTCCCTGGTCCTTCTCACATGAACAGAGAGCAACAATACCCAAAGTCCAAAGGTGCAAATTCAATGTTTATTGGGGTGAACTTCCAGCAAGCAATGATTCCAATTTCCTTCCTTAGTGTCCACCTTCCCAGCTCTGACACTACAGAGCCATACCTGTGTCCCTGTTCCCATTCCTCCCCTTAGCAAAACATGATTCCAATCCCCCCCCCCGACACTTCCTGATTGACTGCAGACTATATAGTAATACTTGAGTTCTGCTTAGCTATACCTTAACCAATCATTTTACTTAAATTTAACTAACCAATCCTAACATATTGTATCATGATTATTTAAAGTGTTTGTACAATAATTCAAATCAGACTGTATATTTGCATGTTACATGTAAATGCAGAAAAATGACAGACTCTAGTTATTTGTCTTTGGAAATGCATAAAAAGATCCCAGCCTACACAGTGACATGTATTGGGCAGTAAGAGGAAAAACAGAAATGTGAATTGAGACACAGAAGAGACAGGTTTTCTATAGTCGAAGGTTTGTGCAATCATGATACTTCTGGAAGGGATCATCAACGTACAGTTTCTTCTCTTCCAGAAAGAAGTGGTCATTTGATCAAGGACTTTACTTTGAGTTTTATTGCAAAACACTTGTTCGCGCAAGCGTCTTTTATGTAGAATAGACTTTTTCCATAATTTTTTCTTGTAACCAGCTTTTTTCCTTAACCAAAGACCACAGTGCAACCAGAGAAATCTATAGACCACAGATTTTAAAGATTTCCTCTTTCCTTTTCGAAGGCTATAATATGTGAGAGTCCTCACAGGATGTTGGGGATTTTAAGACATCTGAATTTTCTGGTCCCTTTGGCCTACAACAGCTCCTGCAACAACATAATGTACCAGTAAGGGTGTTACACTGTTAAAGATGGAGAGAGGACACCCATGTGACTGATCACCAACAGACAGCAGAGGTTTTGTAACAGAGGAAGCTAATGGTGCCTGCACTCGGTTGAAACATCGTATGGAGAGTCCAGAAATAAGACGGATGTTGCAGGAGCTGTTGTAGGCCAAAGGGACCAGAAAATTCAGAGGTCTTAAAATCTCCAACAGCCTCCATGTAACGACAGCTACCGCCATCTTGCCAGTCTGCGCAACACCCTTACTGCCACATGTCCTTCAGCAGCCAGTGAGGACTCTCACATATTATAGCCTTCAAAAAGGAAAGAGAAAATCTGTAAAATCTGTGGTCTATAGATTTCTCTGACTGCACTGTGGTCTTTGGTTAAGGAAAAAAGCTGATTACAAGAAAAAATTATGGAAAAAGTCTATTCCACAGAAAAGACGCTTGAGGCAACAAGTATTTTGCAATAAAACTCAAAGTAAACTCCTTGATCAAATGAGCACTTCTTTCTGGAAGAGAAGAAACTGTACATTGATGATCCCTTCCAGAAGTATCATGATTGCACAAACCTTCGACTATAGAAAACCTGTCTCTTCTGTGTCTCAATTCACATTTCTGTTTTTCCTCTTACTGCCCAATACATGTCATTGTATGTTGGCTGGGATCTTTTTATGCATTTCCAAAGACAAATAACTACAGTCTGTCATTTTTCCACATTTGCATGTAACATGCAAATATACAGTCTATTATGATTATTTAACCAGTTATAGCCCACCACCTTAATTAGCTTACACCCAGCAAAATTAATTATACAGCAGACAGAAACAATCACAGAACCAGACAGAGACCATGCAAATAAACAATAGCAAAGTGGGAACTATAATGACAAAACAATACAGAACTGAGGATTTCACAACTACATCTATAAAGACATAAGGGTTTCCCAGCTGTGTCTATTGATAAGTGAGTACTTACCGAACAGAAAACTATCAAACTAAACTTCCTTTTATATCCTCTAGGCTCTTCCCTTTCTCTGGAGGTGATAGATTGGATCACCTTTCTAACAGCCCCAGATTGCCTTATTTCAATGTGACTAGTTTGGAATGTGAGGATGTGACCATACACTTCCTAGCTTATGGCTGCCTCTGATGTTTAGCCAAAGATCTTAGCCACAGAACAGGGCCTCAGACTGTCACAGTAAGAGAAGGCCCTTACACCGGCAGACAGTGATTTTGATTCTTTTATACCTCGCTAAGTGATAAGAATACACCTAAATTCTTAAAGTATAGGCCTTTGCAGACAGGCCTGAATATCTGTATCCAAACATGCAACATGGTGGCAGAGGTCAGTGTAGTGAGACCCACAGCAAAGAAGATAGTGTGATTAACAGGCAAACAAAGCAGCACTTAGCAAAAGAGCAAACAGAGGGACTTAGACCACCAAGATTGCTGGATTTCCAGACAAAAAACCTTGCACAAGCAGAGAAGAAATGAAAGCAAGAATTAAGTCTGTTTATAGAGCTGATGAAGGGGGATGAAGATGAGAAACTAAAGGTAAAGCTTCTTTAATTTCTCATTGGGGAGAAAACACTGTTGCCAGGAGTAATTCTTGAAACACTAGAGCAGCTGACCAAGGTGTTTGATGAGTACTGTGACCCCAGAAAGAATGAGACTGTAGAGAATTACCATGTCTTTATCTGAAACAAAGAAACAGAAGAGAGAATAGATACTTATGTTACAGAGCTGAGAACTCTGGCATCCATATGTAACTCTGGAGACATAAAAGTCACCAATTAGAGACAGGATCATTTGTGGCAGAAGCTATTCCAGTTTACAGGACAGAATGCTGGGAAAAACAGATCTAACCCTAGAGAAATGTCTAGGGTTAAATAATCAGTGGAAAACATTTCATTTGATCAGGGAAAAGCAGCTGGAACTGTCAAATCTAGGTAGGCAAACAGGATATCTTAGTATTGGGGGAACTCCTAATCGTTAACATTTATCCTGTGATGTAGGGCAATGCTTTAATCTCCAAATGACAGATGGGAAACCGAGGAACAAGGAGGCTAGGTGGCTTGCCCAGGATCACATGGCAAGTGTGGCAAAACAGGAACTTGAATCCAGCTCTCACATATCCTATACTAGTTCCCTAACCATAGGAGCATCTTTCTTCATTCACTAGTGGGGTCCAAAACAAGCAACCATATGAGACATAAAAGTGGATGGCACTCATAGATATCAGTGTACTTGGAGCCATTGGCTTTTTATGTGGAAAAGCCACTAATCCTGTTCCTTTTCATTTAAGAGAGCTACTGCCCATTTTCGGAATCTATATTTCTAACCACAGAGAGGCAGAGTTTCTTGCATGTGAATAATGCTAATAATATCAGCCTATTTAATGCATCTAGGAGTAGATGGGCTCATCCTGGCATACTGTAGATAAATAAAACTCTAAAGATTTCAATTTGTCAGTGGACTCTGCTTCAGCCACAGTTACTCTCCCCCATTAGAGACTGGGCAGCTCAGGGTGGGTAGTAACAGGAGATGGGTTTGTTTGCTTTTTTTTTTAATCTCCAGGTTAGCGGTGTGAACCTGGCTCAGGTTGTTATTGACTAAAAACCATTTCCATACTGATGGCTCTTTGAGAGGCTGTGAACCTGAGCTGGTGCATTCAGTTCCCAGCAGACAGGTGCCCAAGCTGCCAAAAATCTCCACAGAAGGGCCAGTTAGTGCTAGGAAAATCTCACCAGGGAGGCCAAGGATTGTATCCCAGAGACTGAACTCCCCTCTGGAACAAGGATGATGTTTGCTTGCAGAAGGACTTGGGAGCTGGGGGAGGAAAGCCTTCCTTGCAGAAGCCTTTATCCACTGAAGAAGTCTGACAAAGAGAGGTCTGCAGTCCACAGCTGACCAACTGGTAATTTTAACAAGTGCTAACTTCACTAAAAACAACTACCACCAAAAAACAAAACAAAACAAAAAAAAAAACCAACCCAACCCCCCCTGCCCTTCTGCACCCCTGACCCTGTGTTGGGGCACTATAATCCAGTCTCAGTTAATACCCCATTAACTAAACTGCATGTCTGGCCCTGGTCATTTACAGCTATTCTTGTTGACAATGGCACTAATTAAAGATTATATTAATGGACTGGGTTGATCCCTTGTGTTTCTAACCTTGGATTAGTGGGAAGAGCGCACTTTGGGGCTATTATTGGTTTCCTGCCCCCACTTACACTGTACATTTCACAGAGTGCTCTGGTTTGCCGTAAAGAAAGGGGTTTGCCACCATAAGATAGAACTGGAAGGTGGAGGTGGGAGAAGACAGAGAGCAACTAAGCCTCCTATTAGCAAGAAGTAGATACTAGGAACCCAGCTGGAAGGAGTGTAATTTGTACCAAAAATGACATTAGCTGTGCCAGACATGGGTAAAATAACAGTATGGAAGGTTCATCCCTCTTGTATAGACACAGATCCAGGCAGGGGATGACATGAATGATTGGCTCCCATTCAGGTTTGACTTCAACTTCATTATATAACTAATCAGCTAATAGAAATGAAGTGGATTCACATGTGCGTTTGCTTCATAGCTTGTGGCTCTGTGCCAATAAGAAAGTGTGGTATTGATTTGATTATCCTATTTGCCCATCTAGATTTGATAGTTCCAGCTGTTTTTCCTGGATCAAATGAAATGTTTTCCACTGATTAATTAATTGTAATTTGTTTTCTCTTCAAGTGCAAGATTTGATTTTTATTGATAACAAAGTATCCATATTCATGATCTGGTACAATTAACAGTCTCCCTTACCACTAAAAGCTAAACCCCTCCTATTTTAATAAAAATATACCCATGGACTGGAATCTCTGCTTCCTTATTAAACTGCCTACACAACTTCAAAAATGAAAAAGACCAACCTGCCATAAATTACTGCTACAGTCTTTGTAGAATTCAGTACCTTATGCTGTAGTATTTCTAGTCTCCCTTAAGGACTTCCTTACTGCTTACTTGCTTTCAACCCCTCCAAGAGCACTTTCTAGGTAAAAACTCCCACAGCCACTCCTGTACTACCTATAAAGAGAAAAAGATGTGTAACACAAAACCCATTCCCCAGGGTCCCACAGTTACAAATCATCGGTTCCTACTTATGGAGAACCAGTTTGCTCTGTTACACCCAAATGGAGATATCTCTCTCTGCAGCAAAAGACAGCAGAGTGGAGCTAATTTGGAAAGCAGACTGTACTTAAAAAGAAAAGGAGTACTTGTGGCACCTTAGAGACTAACCAATTTATTTGAGTTAGTCTCTAAGGTGCCACAAGTACTCCTTTTCTTTTTGCGAATACAGACTAACACGGCTGTTACTCTGAAACCTGTACTTAAAAAGAGTGCCAGAGGTTTTGTTCCTCTTCAGTAGTAGACACTAGATTTATTTTGATTAGTGTCACAAAAGTATTCATTGTCAGCCTGATTCATTTCAAAGCTGTGTCCAGTCTATGATTCAGACCAGAGAAATATGGGTAGTAAAATACCAGCCTAACGATACTAGTGTAAAGCTTCTTAAAATTCCCATTGACACAATTAATATTAATGCCAGTTTAGCAAGGCCATGGGTGGCAGGTATAACAGGCCAGGGAAGACTAAGTTTTCCCTGGCACAGCTACTGCCAACCTGCCACCCGGGTGTGGTGGCCCTGCCTCTTCCTCTCCCTGCTCCACTCCTTCCCAAAGGCCCTCATGCTGCCTGCTGCTGCCTGGTAAGTCTTCCTCCACTACAGCTACTCCGCTCCTGAGGTCCCCGCCACTCGCCACATCCCTCCTCTGCAGGGACGGGGGAGGGAGGAGAGATGCGGCGAGCCAGTGGCGGGTGGGGAGGTGAGGAGGCAAGCTGCAGGCGGGGGAGTGAGGAGGGACCTGGAGAGCCAGCGGCTGGCGTGGTGCTCTCGCTGCGGACAGAGGGGAGTGTCTGGTGGGGGAGTGAGGAGTCAAGTGGCGGGCAGGTGCTGGGGTGAGGTGGCAATCAGCATGCTGGTGCAGGGGTCTTGCTGCAGGCCAGGGAAGTGAGGAGGCAAGCAGCGGGGGTCTTGCTGCGGGTGGGGGGGATCTGGCCGGGGGGTGAGGAGGCGAGCAGCGGGGGTCTTGCTGCGGGTGGGGGGATCTGGCGGGGGGGGGTGAGGAGGCGAGCAGCAGGCGAAGGGGTCTCATAGCGGGCAGGAGGGTTTGGTGGGGGAGGGAGGAGGGATGCAGCGAATGGCAGGCGGGGCGGGGGCGAGCTGGGGCAGGGCTCTAACACTGGGCTTTTTATCTGTAGAGCTCAAGGTGCTTTACAAAGGGAAGTCAGTTATTATCCCCAGTTTACAGATGCAGAAACTGAGGCACAGAGAAGGGGTGTGATTTACCTAGCATCACACAGCAGGCCAGTAGCAGCAGCAGAACAGAGACCTTCTGATTCACAGTCCAGTGCCCTAGCCACTAGACCACACTACCTTACAGATCTTTCTTGGGTTGCTAGCTGCAAACAGGGCACCACCCATCAGATTAAAGATGCAAGAGATATCAGTTCTCCCGCCCTCCGACACACACACAAATCTGATTTATCCATCTCCAGAGCCATCCAGATCTTTGCAGGCCTCCCTGTAACTTCCCTAAGGAAATGGGAAATCTTCGGTCCAGATGTGGTGTAAACCCACTCTCATTTCTACAGCAATTTCCCAACAGGGGCTGTACTTTCACTTCAGTCTCACTGAAACGCTGCACTGCGGGAGGGCGTAGGCGGATGCAGCACCAGAACAGAATTTGGTTGTACAGAGTGCTATTCAGACCTAGGGACATGCTTTATGTGGCCATGATGACTTAGACACTGGCACTGCAGTGGAGGTAAATACAGCTGCTCAGAAATAGCTCACACATGGCCATGGATGTTGTTAGAGTCTCTTTCCCTGAAATAGAGAATGCTGGCCAGAGTCCTGGGATTTTTACATTGGGCCCGGACATCCATTGCAACTCACGTGCAGGAGGGACCTCAGCTAAACATCTCCTCTGAGGGAAAGTACTTCTGGTAACAACCTAACCGGCTGTTGTGTCAGCAGTGCATTCAGCCAAAGGGCAAGGGTGGTGAACCCACATGATCATAGGCTGGGGAAGGCTGTGCCTTCCCAAACAGCCGGGCGTGGCTCCACCCACGCTCTGCCCCCAGGCTCCCGCCTGGTTCCCGCTCTGGCTCTTCCCAGTTCCCCTGTGCCCTGGCCCAGGCTGGGGTTGGCACTGGGGCTGTGCCTGCTGCCCACCCTCCCGGCGCTCTGGAGCTAGGGGGGCTGGGACCGTGCCGCCCGCCCTCCCAGTGCTCCGGGACTGGGACTGCACAGCCTGCCCTCCCAGCGCTCTGGGGTGCGGGGGTTGAGACTGCCCGCCTGGGGTTGGGGGCGCTCCGGGGCTGGGAGCAGGGGCCAGCGGCCACCTTGGGAGGGCTCCGGCAGGGCCTCAGTGGAAGGGGCGGGGTTTGGGGGCTAGCCTCCCCGAGCCAGCAGTCCACCCGCCGCCCATGCACTTGACTGTCCATCTCCAGAATACTCGCAGCGCCCCTCACCTTCAGGAAGTTCTATTACTGCGTCCATGGGTGCAGGCCAGCAGTAGAATGAAGAAGCATGTTAGAGGGAGGGGTGAATAGCAGGGCAGGGAAAGAGACAGGGAGATTAATGGCAGGGACACAATCAAAAAACAAAAGTTAAAATGGAAATGTTAATCATTTCAAAGAGGGTCTCAGTAGAATTACTTGCTTTATGGCTCAGAATAAAAAATAGAAGAAGGGAAGAAGGAGAAGAAGTCTCAATAAGAATAATTTAGTGCCTTGTGTAATGAGCTTCCTTTCTTTTCGGTAGTTCACGGCAGTGTCTTATCACTTACCCTGTGATTGACTGAGTCCTCTCTTTTCCTGCTCCTGCTAAACGGTGATTCGCCATCTGGCAGTCATCATTTCTTTTTTATCCTATACTCTTTTGTAATTAGAAAATAAATTACTTTTTTTTTTTAGTGAAGAAAGAAACATGTCTAGCATATTGCTTACAGATGACAGGCAGTGTGGGCTTGGTCTCTCTGAAATGGAAGGGAAGCCTCACCCCTCAACCCTAATTGACATGTCAAGGAATGTGAGCCATCTTTCTTGGCTATGTGGGGGAATTGGAGGACATGAAAAACAGGGAGAGTGTATGTGGAAGGGAAACAGGGAAGAGTGAGGGAGGGGGCATATGAGACAGAGACATGGGGATGTGGGGAAGTTTGCAAGAGAAGGGATGGGGGAGAAGGAGCAGGAGAGATGTATGACTTGGGATGGTCATAACTCGTGGACTGAAAATGACAGGGAAGGCGACATGGGGAAGGATGCATATGTGTGGGGGAAAGAATGTGAACAACAAGATATGTCATTGGCTGCTACTGGGGCAATTCAGACTTGATGCAAACAAGAACAACCCTATTGACACCTCACTGTGCCTCTGTTTCCTCTTCCACCCATTGTCTGCCCCTCGAAGCAGGGACAGTTTGTACAGTGCCTAGCATGATGGGTCCTCAGTATGGGTGGGCTCCTTCAAGTGCTCCTATAATTCAAATAATAAGTAATAATAATAGTAACACTGCAGTTGGTTGAATTGAGCTTGATTACATGATGGCTGAATTTAGCTTCTATTGACTGGAAGGAGTACCTAACCTACTGTTGTTATCCTTACATGTTGGTTTCTCAGCAACTATTTGGGCCTGGTACCCTCAAAATGTTCATGGGTTGAGACCACAGTTGAAATGCACTCTGGGTAACTCCCAGAAGGAATTGCTCCAAGATATTGTTAGAGTTCACATTTTTGGCATGTTGTACAATGAGAATCAAGGAAACTAGCAGAAAATAATAATTTTTTAAAAAAATTCTATTTTTAAATGTTCAGGATGGATCAATCCATTTTTAATTGTCACCACAGGTTTCCCACTTCAGGGAAAACAGAAACAGCTTTTTGCTGCAAAAGGATGAACTTCTTGGGATAAATTCACAGGTTTGATCAGATGAGCCAGGGGCATTTCACAAATTTTGTATTTTTGCCTCAAAAGGCCAAATTTTCTAAAGAACATAGCAAAATTTCAGAGTAGACCTAACCTGGTACACCGCTACAGAGTTTAATTGTACAGATTGTGGAAGAATCCATTTTTTTCAACTGAAGTTTTAAGAATGAAAAATGTTTTTTTTTAAATGCACATTATTGGAACAACCCATGGGGGAGGAATGTAATCTGTCATGAGGCCCATTCCAGGTGTGCTCACACTGCGCTGTTTAAGGGACAGAAAACATTCTTCAGTAAAAGAATCAGAATTCAGTCCAGGCAATTAACGAGAACATTTGCGCTCCTGGTGGTGCCAGATGCAGAAAGGAAAGATGCACTCAGGTGCATCTAGCTACTTGACTAGAATACGGTATGCAATTCAGTTGTGTGAAAAACATCCGGTGGTTCCCTATGTATGTGGCTGATGATCCCAGCAGCCTCAGGGTCCTAAGTCACAACTAATTATTGTTACAGAGACAATCATAATAACCAACCTGTACTCCAATCTCCTTCTTCATTGCCCTCAGCACTGTGTGTCGTAGAGGCCAGAAAGGACTGACAATTCAGTCTGTGTTTGGTTCTCAGTTGGTACCAATCAGCTTTGAGCATGAACTTCCAAAAACAGAACCAGGAACTTAACAACAAAGTTAAATATATATACTGTATAGCAGGGGTAGGCAACTGATTTTCAGTGGCACTCACACTGCCCGGGTCCTGGCCACCAGTCCGGGGGGGCTCTGCATTTTAATTTAATTTCAAATGAAGCTTTTTAAACATTTTAAAACCCTTATTTATTTTACATACAACAATAGTTTAGTTATATATTATAGACTTATAGAAAAAGACCTTCTAAAAACGTTAACATGTATCACTGGCACACAAAACCTTAAATTAGAGTGAATAAATGAAGACTCGGCACACCACTTCTGAAAGGCTGCTGACCCCTGCTGTATAGACAGTAGTTTTGTGTGTGTGTGTGTGTGTGTGTGTGTGGCCTGAAGGTATGGAGGGTAGGAAGCTTGCTACTACCATCTGTTGGTGAACAGGGGATCTTTGTCACATTTGGTGAACCTGGGGAACAGAGTTTCATTTGCACAAGCTTTCTACCCGGAATTCATCCAACTGATGCTTTGGGGAGTCACCAGAACTACATACAAACTCCAAATTGGAGGGGTAGTAGGAATGAAGTGAAATAGATATGGCGTAAGGAGTCTGTTGTGGCCCCAGTGCCAAGAGTGCAATATCACCGATTTCCACTAATGACTTTGCAAAAAGATGTGAGGGAACTGGCTGCATGGTGAGGTAGCGCACAGATCAGCAATAGAGCTGAGTGTGATGTACCCAGCACCAACTGAGCTGAATAAAGTGGTGAGACAGATTAGGACAGGCCTACCCGAGTGCACCTCAGGACTCTGCGATGCTACTCACTGATCTCCAAACTGTGTATGGGATGTAGCGGAGGGAGAAGGGGGGAAGTGACATGTTAAAGGGACACTTGTTGGAACAACTTCCAGATGTTCACACTGCGGGTGGGGAGCTGAATAAATAGACAAAGATACCATGGGGATATAGTTTTATAGAAATTTTTGTTTTGTATTTGTAAGGGGGATGTGTATAAACAAATATGTGTGTGTGTCTATGTGTGTGTGTTTGAGAAGGAGACATATTCTGTAAGCCCTTAGATCAGGCCAGCCAAGGACAAAGAATGAGGGAGCTGTGAGAGGCAGAGGCTGTACTTTTCACTGGTCTAATAAGGATGGAATTAGAGATGAGAGAATCAGTCCTCACTTTCACTCATTCTCTAGACAGTATACTGTGTTGCTGTAGAAAGAAGCATCTGAAGGAGACAGAAGTAATATGAGTAACCGGAAAACACCTAATTATAGTGATCACCCCTTTTAGAGAAAACAATATGCCTGCAAAATGAATAAATCTTCTTGGGACTAGTTTTATCAATGAAGCAGGGCCATATGAAACACCAGTAAAGGAGTGCTATAAGGCAGGCATCAAGGTCTCAGACCATTTCATTAACTCATGTAGCTCTGCTCCCTTTGTCTTCTCAGGTGTGCAAGATAACCAAGGAGTGGGGGGCATAACTAGTTGATAAGACTCCTTCCCATTCTTACTCTTCATTACCATCTTGGCCAGAAGTGCTTACCCAGTGTGCACAACACACACACAAACACATAATGTGCACAAACACCCCCCTACCCGCTCAGCCTTCTTGCACTTCAGAAAGAACTTTACACTGTTTACTCAGGTCCATTCCCACCCTTACAACTCTTCCAGGAGCATTTGGGAGAGACTGCAATGCTTCTTCGGTTTGCCACTTCTGTCAAGGATACTACAGAAAGCTGGTTCAGTATTTTGTCAATAACAACCGGGGTGGGGTGTGGTGGAACACAACACAAGTCACATCACTGCAGTCCCATTCTCCATTATGGCTTTTCCAGTACTGCTCTCTGTTGCTGATCCTGGGTTGTATTCTAAATACCCGCCGGTGTATCTGTAGTCTAAAATATTATCTTAAATAATAATACAATAATGCTTTTTACTCAATACTCGTCATCCAAAGATCTCAAAATTGGGTAAGTATCATGACCCCTATTTTGTAGATGGAGAAACTGAGGCACAGGGAGATAACATGACTTTCCAAAGTCACAAAGAATTCTTATTATTATTATTGTGGTGATTTTTAGTCTTTGGGTTGCATGGAAATCATAGAAATGTGGGATTAGAAGGACCAGTGATCACTATAATTCTGCTCCGACACAGAATTAAGTATCCCTAGACCATCCCTGACAGATGTCTGCCTAGTTCTTAGAAACCTCCAATGATGGGGATTCCACAACCTCCCTAGGCAAAGTGTTTAACTACCCATATAGTTAGAAAATTTTTCCTAATGTCTAACCCAAATCTCCCTTGCTGCAAACGAAGCCAATTATTTATTGTTCTACCATTGGTAAACATTGAGAACAATCATCACCATCTTATTTATAACAACCTTCTACATATTTGAATATGTTATCCTGTTCCCTCTCTGCCTTCTCTTCTCAAGTCATGGCCCAGGGCCCCATTAAGCTGGGTGCTGTACCAAGAGAGGCAGAATCAGGGATAGAACCAAGGAGTCCTGTTTCTTCACTTTTCAAGAACTTTGTTTATGTTAAAAAAAAAATTGCTTAAGGTCATTTGATTGATGGCCCTGTTGTTTGAAGTCCTCTGGGTAGCCACTCAACAAACAGAACAGTGCAAGTTTCCCACAGATGGTATGTCTACACTGCAAAACAGACCCGCAGCAGTGAGTCCCAGAGCCTGGGTCGACTGATTTGGACTTGCATTATGGGGTTAAAAATAGTAGTGTGGATGTTTGGTCTTGGACTGGAGCCTGAGTTCTGACACCCGGCAACAGAGCTCTGGCTCCAGCCTTTGAGCCTGAGTCAGATGCCTTGGGTTCTGAGACTCACTGGCACAGGTCTTTTTTTGCCATGTAGACATACTGATATGGATCCAATAGTGTGTGTGAACCCTGACCTCTAGGGGTGAAACAGGCGCCAACTCCATGGGTGCTCTGGGGCTGGAGCGCCCACGGAAAAAAATAGTGGGTGCTCAGCACCCATCGGCAGCCCCATGGATCAGCTCCTCTCCCCCACACCAGGGCCTCCCACCCGCTGGTGATCAGCTTTTCATCGGCGTAGAGGAGGTGTGGGGAGGGGCAGGGGAGAAGTGGGGGCAAAAAGAGGCAGGGGAGGTGGAACGGGGTGGGAAGAGGCTGGACAGGGGTGAGGGTTTGGGAGGAAGGGGTGGAGTGGGGCTGGGGTCTGGGGTGGAGTGTGGATCGAGAACCCACCCAGGAACACAGAAAGTCGGCAACTCTGGCCCAGTGAAATAGGAAAGCACAGTCCAGTGTCCATGCCTGTTCAGTCCTTGGCTTCTGCACTGACACTGTCAACAAAAGAATCCATTACAGACACTTGTGATGGCAGGTTTTGTGATGTTTACATTTGTCCCTTAGGAACTGTCCTGAAACCCCAACTCCTTTAAAATAAGACACCGTACAGTAATGGCTCTCAGCCACTTCCATAATGGTGCCTGATTCACACAACTGACCTAGGGTCCATGTCTAATTAGTAATAACCTGAGCCATTTCTCCTGACTGGAGCTAGGCAAATAATTCACAATTAATAATTTATTGGATGAATGTTGCCTCTTTTACGTTTGTGAATTATTCCTGGGCAGATTGTAGATTCTTCTCAAACTAATTGGTTATTTGAAATCATTTGCTGATGCAAGTAGTAGTTCTGCGTCTGTAACTCTTTCTCAGGAGCAGTCCATTGTGAGCATTCAGAATTCAAGGTGTTTTGGTTGGTTTTTATTGAACACATCCGTCAAATGGCATGTTTCTCTCCTCCTGGTAGGATGTGTATATTTTTAGTGCAATTACTTGATCTTTTCGATGCAATTACTGCATTTATTAATTCAAAATTCCCTTTCCACACATTCAAATGTGATGTTTCCATGAACATTCTTCCTGGTGAATATGCTTAGTAGGATATTCATGGAAAACAGACTCAAAAGGGGTTCAAAGTCAATGAAAACAAATCCATTTCAAAATTTAAATGAGCATGGAATAAGGTATGCGTGTGTGCAAAATTTGCCCATTTCTACTCCTGTCCTCGTGTTATTTTAAAAGAAACGAAAATGTTGCAATGTGTATAGAAGAGCCTTGTGTGGTGTAAATGGGATGCAGCCGCACCAAAATCCATGGAACTGTGCCCATTTCCAGCAGGCGACAGTCTGGCACAAAGAGGTTCATTTAGGTCCATATTGTGAGGCCGTTTCTCACATTGGTGAGCACTTTCTCACCTGAGCAGTCCCATCGTCTTAAGTGTAAAGCTGCAAAATGATGATCCCAGTTGAAAACTAAGCAGGAAATCACACTCTAAGACAAACACAACCCCATTGTAACTCTACTTGCATCAGTGACTCTAGTCGAGGGTAGCCTACTGTATCAAATTTCAGGATATGTGTGTGTGATGGCCACCATCTTGGCTAAGTATCATGGGGTAGCCATGTTAGTCAGTATCCACAAAAACAAAGAGGAGTCCGGTGGCACCTTAAAGACTAACAGATTTATTTGGGCATAAGCTTTCATGGGTAAAAAAATCCCACTTCTTCAGATGCATGGAGTGAAAATTACAGATGCAGCTATTATTATACTGACACATGAAGAGAAGGCTAAGGTACTTGGGGAGGGAACCAGGGATCCGCAGAGTTACAGGCCTGAGTTGCAACACCTTTAGCTAAAAGTCTGTAACAGAGTCACCCCCTGTGTAGACTGGGCACAGAGAGGATCTGTCACACACTCACCAGTGAGTTACGTACGCAAGTATGTGTCAGTCCACACAGTCTTGTTTATGGCTCTAAGGACTTCAGTGGAGCTGCACCAGGAATGAATTCAACTCATACTTGCCTTTGGTAGCAGGACCACGAAGCCATAGGTTACTTATGCAGTAGGAACCACAATGGACAGGAAGCAGCAAAGAAGATTCAGAGAAAAAAAGCCTGATAATGAAAAACAGGGATCCGGCCCTGGTGTGGCGCCTGCAGATAAGTAGTTTAATTGCCAACCCGGAGTGCTGGAGGGAGGGGAAATCTAAGCTAAATTAAAAGATTAAAAAGATATTTTTTCATCAAGTGGCAAAATAGAAGAAATGGATGAGTCTGCCCTGGAGAAAATGAGCAGAAAAGAACTGTGAATGTTGTGAAAATACATCCATTAGGCCTGCCTTATCGAAACGTGCCTTTGCCAATGCATCCAGTCCTGTATTTCCATGGCAACGGGGTCTTGTCAACAGAGAAGAAAGTGTTTTTATCAGGGATGGGCCCAAACACGTAAAAGCCATTTCGATTTGGGGGCAGCGTGATCTTCTCTAATCAATACTGCACACATAATAATTACACTCGCCACTTTTTTCATAAATCTTCACTTTTTTCTTTCATTTCCTGTTGCTTGACATCACTGTGAACTGTAGCCAGGTTTAAATTTCCTGCTGTTTTTATCCCCCCACCTTGTCTCTATCTGCAACACACAGGTGCTTCGTGCAGTGGTATTACTATTTGTAACTCATTCAGTTTACAATGTCCTAACAGGTGGGATTAGCCCAAGTTGAAACACCTGCTGGTAACTTCGAGGAATCATCCAGTAAGACTATCCACAAAGATACCATCCTAAATGCTGGTCATGGCACAGGCTGGTGATACTAACCAAATGGAGGCTCTAGAGTCTCTGTCTCATGGATATATTTTTTATGAGATGTTAAGACAAAGCTTCTGACAACTCTTGGCTCTCAAAGAACTTATGGGACTTTTTGTGAGAGTTAAGATGTTCATTCTGCTGTCCTGGTTATATCAGGTAGAGCATCCTGCCTCCCTAAACTTCTCCTGCAGTTCCAGTTAGATATCTCCTTCGTGGCTTCCTGTCTTAAATTGATGTGTGGCATTGCAGTTTGATAAACAACTACTGGGTTTTTACTAGAAGCTGCTGCATTTCAGTGGTTACTCAAAGGGTGGGTGAGTGGGTGTATGTGTAGAGAGACGACATAAGAGATTTAGACATTGATCTTGATTTTCCATTTAAAATTAGAGGTAACTAGATGTCTAAATCCCCGATATTGCTTTGAAAATCTCAACAATATTCCATAATATACTTTGGAATGAAAGTTTCTGGAGAAATGTAGACTAAATATCTTTATAGTCTATTATTATGAAAACTAGGCTTAAAGTAACAAACTCTTTGCTGCTTTGATATCATAATGTTTTACTTTGCCATTTGTGGAAAGCTTTAAAAGCATATTTAATCTCTACATTCCCATGGAGAAGTATGGTTTTATGAGCATAAGCAAAATCAGTTCTGCATTTGCCCCTTTTAGGTATTATAAATAGAGGAGGCAGAAGGATTTTTCCTCGCTGCATGGTGTTGCGTTTGAAAGGTATGTGAGGGTCAGAGGATGCAGAACTTGGGTGTTCACTGGGTTGTTTTTATATATTCAGTAAAGTGTTTGGCACGCAAATTAATTTCCTGGAATTGTAACTGAATGGGGGGCTTAGATCACTTTTTAGCTTTTCAGCATTCAGCACCACAGTAGAGGAAGGGAGCTAAAGGCGATATTAGCATTAGTATCATTTTAACATAAGTTAATGACTTGCATTTAGATGGTGCCTTTTATTAAGAAAAATCAAAAAGGTATTTACAAACTGATGTACCAACTTTGGGCCTGATTCACCCCCACTTACACTGGTTTTATTTCAGCATAAGATGGTTGACTTCAGTGTAGTTACTCTTGATCTATTTAAATGAAAGACCAGAACCAGGCTCTGTACATACAGCACAGACTTCATCCACCTAGGATGGAATGCAGCAACTTTTTAATAGTGAATGATGATATTACACAACAGTTTAGGACAGGATGTAAATTAGATCCAATCTGTGACATCTGTCTATATATCGTCAGTCTGTATGTATGTCTAATCATCTATCGGCCTGGCTGCCTAATCACTTGTGGTAGGTAGTTCCCTTTGGTATAAGTGATGCAGACATACTATCTTGATAGTGTCCGATCTTGCAAGCTGTACAGGATTGGGCTGATTCACTACTTGGATGGGAGACTTTCAAGAAAGTCAAAGTGTTACTGCGATTTTGATTCTTCCAGAGATAGGTTCAGTTTGAGTACTGGGAGAAGGAATATTTAGGTCAGTCCTTATTTTATCAGAATTCAGTTGTTCTCAGTGCAGAGACATACCCCTTTCTCTTGAGTGCTCTTTCTGTATCTCTGTCTGGTACAATGAAGCCCAAGCTAAGAATCTGACATTCTCCTGAGCATTTTGGGAACACCTGATGTTCTCCAACCACTAGCAAAATAAGTAAGAAAGTGGGTCATGGGCTAGGAAGAAAGAGGCTACCAGTATTTCTGGAGTGGATTCCACAGGAGCTATTCTCTTGAGTTGGTGACCAGACTCCTTCCCCTACAGAATGAGCTGAGCCTACTGGAAACTGTTCAGGTGCAATCATAGCCCCTGCTTGATCATATGACAGAGAGGACTATTTTCTGATTGGCTTCTCATTTATTTGAATGGGAAAGGTGGGTGGAGTGTGAACATTCAGCCAGAGTGCCTTTCCTCCTTGATTTGCCCTCCTTTCTTTTCCCTGGTTTCTCTTTCCATTCTGTCTCTTTCTGTCTTCTTCTCTGCTAGAGCAGCACCGTAAATGAATGTAGGATTCAGTGACAGGATATACAGATAGGTAAAAGTGACTAACCTAACAAGACCCTCTCTTGCAGGTAGTAGTAACAGTTGGAGTAATGGAATGAAAGAAGAAGAGATATTAGGGAGGTTATCTCAGGTGCTTGTCTGCCGCACTGCCTCTCCCCAATTAAACCTGGATTCAGAAGCTATGCTAGGACTGAGCCTTCACACTGATGGAGCCTGGCTGAGGTTGAAAATTTCAGCCCAGCTGCCAAATAAAGGACCCAAGACTTGATGCTGACATGCCAATCTCCTCCCTGGCTGAATGAGGCCCAACACAAATTCTGTTCCCACCTCTGACTTCTCCTTCAGGAGCATCATTAGCTATGGGGGAAGGGGGGCAGTTACCCACAGAGCTTGGTTTACTTCTCCCCCTGCCCAGCTTTTCAAAGGTCTATATACTCAGTTATGTTTTCCACTTTTTGCTGCCATCCCCCAACCCCGCCTTTGTAGAATATAATATAATCACATATAATGTTCTATTTGCTGACACAACTTTGCCTTCACCCCCTCCCTGTTCCCGATCCAATTCTTTCTGAAATGATGCTCCTGTTCTCCCACTCAATGAATTTCATCAATAGCTCCAGCCAGGATTCCCCCCTCTCCCCATGTACAGTAATTATGAGAGAGTCTTCATGCACAAGCAGGAAAAATGGTTTCCAATTCAGCAGTGTGAATTGGTCATTCTGGTCCCTGAACATGGATGCTGTGCTTTTAAAGGAGGCGGAGCTCTGTTACTCAGGTAAGTGGGAGGGGCTAAACCCTGAGCGGCTTTGTTGAGGGAGCAGCTGCTGAGCAAACCACTTTTTGGAGTTAGCAGAGCTGGCTGTGTGCATCCTTCCTCATACTTTATACTTGGGAAAGAAGTGGGAATCTCCGAGACAGTCAGGGGTTGTAGGAAAGAAGATGCTCTTTAGGTTCTGATGGAACCCTGATTGTGTAGGTCAGTAAGGCACCAATCCTGCAAGGTGCTGAGCACCTTCAACTCCCACTGAAGTTATAGGAATTTGCAGATGCTGGGCACCTACTAAGATCGGCCTTTAAAGGACTGGAAAATGCTGCAACTGTCTCTATATCTGGGTAACTCCTGGGTTTCCCCTTACTGGGATGAAACCTGCTGTGTTTTAGCCACCTGCCCCCCCTCGAGAATTGCATCTTGTTCCCCCACATGCCATCTTGTGTTATAGAGTGTTCTGGGATTTTATTGGGAAGCATATTCAGCTGTATCAGTATGAATTTGGAATTTTTAGTCCTTGAAGCAGGAACCCTCATAAATACAGGCTTCACAGAGTTCTAAAAATATCTCCCCAATTCACCAGAATCCGGGAAGGTTTTTGTCTGCCTTTAGGGTTTTCGGTTGAGCAGGGATATTAATTAGCTGCTATGCACATGTTTGGTTATTAGTACAAAGGTTAAAGGCAACTTGGCCCAGTAGACTACTGATTACAAAGAGCAGTTGCTGATCCTCGGTGTGGCAGAAATAGATGGGTGTGCAGTAAATCTGCTCCTTGGAGAAGTGAACTGGGAACCAGGACTCCTGGGTTCTATTTCTGCCATTGATTCACAGTGCAACTTGGAGAAAGTTACTTAACCTGTCTGCGCCTTGGTCCTAAGGATGAGAACCTCTCAGGAGTTTTTATGGGAATTAATTCATATCTGAAAAGCACTTTGGGATCCCTGAATGAAAGGAGCTAAATAAATGCAAAGTATTTTATTGTTTTATTATCTCCCCTATAGGCTACAATGAGGACGCCTTGCTACTCACACAATTAAGTTTCTACAGCTGCAGCCTCTTAAGAAGTTAATATATGCTGCATCTTCACATCCTGGTATGGAGAGAGACCCCCAGCGCTCCCACCCATCATTTACTTCTCTCCCCCCACCCCATGCTCTCTCTTGCATTAATAGCAGCGATGGCATTAAAGTAACTTTATCTCTTTGGTGCACACATATAAAAACTCAATGGCGGGTAGTATTATGAGGCTTATTGCTGAGTGCGTAATGACTGCATCTTTTTTGGATGAATGAATTCAGTGGGTGACAGGTATGTAATTCATGGCTTTGTAAAAAGCTTTGAGAGGAAGTGTATGAAATGTACTATATAAATGCCAATACACTGCACACTTTAAAGACTGTGGGTTGAGTCATAGTCAGGGTAGGTTTGGGAGGAGGGGATCATAAATAGCAGAAGAACAGAAGGTTTCTCAGGGTAATGATGACTGGAGATTTATGCAGTGGTTGCTTAAATGTACCCACTCTATCTAGGTACTATATAGCCCTCATTACCGGAGCATCTGAGTGCCTCACAAACATTAATGAATTTATCCTCACAACACTGCATAAGCCAGGGAAGTATATTTCCTCACTTTTACAGATGAGGAACTGAGGCAGAGAGAGTTTAAGTGACTTCTCTATTGTATGCACAGGAAGTATGTAGCAAAAAACTATGGATTGAACCCAGAGTTCCTGAATTATACCCCAGTACCTTAACCTCAGAACTGTCCTTCCTCTCTGCCCCCATGTGAATGGATAGAGGTATAGCATGCCGTGACTTCCACCCAACACATAGAGGTGGGGATGTGGTTGTTAAATGTACAAATACCCCATTACGTCAAAACAGAGTTGTTGTGGGTAACCTCTCCTCTCAAGGGTTGAGACTTATCCAGCCTTTTCCCTTCTGGACACACAGGGTCCTAGTGGGTGCAACTCCTTAGACTTCAGTGAAGTTGCACTCATGTATTCCAGTGGTTAATTTGAACCTCGGAGCCATATGACTGAATGGACTAGCTTCAATGAATTTGAAAGGATGGATTTGGCCAGTAAGGACTAATATGTCACGGGGATAATAGGAGAATATTTGCTGAGCCTGTTAATATTCACGAGTGGCCAGCACTGCCATTAGTTATTTTGCTATGGTATTTTGGAACTGCAATAATAACATTTATTAAGCCTGGAACTTTCAAAGGTTTGGAGGGAGTTAGGCGCCAGTGGGATTTGGGTTCCTGATTCCCTTGGGCAATTTAGAAAATCCCACCCTAAATGTTCAGCACCAAATTAGCACCCAGTGTTATTAAGATGACTCAATAGTCACAAAGTGCCTTCCAGAGAGAAATGTAGAACATTGGTACATTTTTGCTTTGAGATGAGACTGAGCCAGAAAGTTTGGAACCCAAGACAAACTTTCCCAAATGCCTTTCTGTGTGGGGATGGAGCTAGGGACGTAGAATTTGGTTTGACCCATTATAGAGATAGAAGTCTCCTGTCACACTGCTTTTAGGCTAGTGTAACTCTATTGTCTTGCTGTAGGTTTGTACACATGGAACAGCCAGCCAACCAGTCATATGGACCTAGTTGGAGCTCTACCGAGGTGGTGCTGCATCTGCAAGGAGCCTACATCTGTTTGGCTTTGCCTTGCTCCTGAAGACAGCACAATGGAGTGTCAGTCCTGGTTAGGACCTCTGGGAGTTACTGTCATACAAATAATTAAAATAATACTTAACACAAGAGAAGGGATTCAATGGTGAGATCATGGTATGCAAATGACTGTAATGAAATCTCAAGAAGTCATGTCCTGCCTTTTATACACAACTCAGCGTGTAAGAAGGATGCCTCCCTACCTCGGCAGAGTGAGTGATGGGATAGAATGGGAAGGAGCAGGATTTATTTAGTTTGTCTGAGAACTGGAGTAGGTTAGATGTTCTAACTTTTAAAGGCACATTGAAATAATGGCTATAAACAATGCACAGTCTAGAAACTAATTAAACAAAGAATCTAAATCACAGCAGAGTGAGTGAGAGTTTGGAGCATTTACTTGTGATTGCTCTTGGTCTTTACAATAAAAGGGACAAAGCAACAAGTTTTTCTGCATTAAACCCCCCACTCCCATTTTACCTGCAGAAACTGTGATGACCTCTGCTGCACAGGGAATGCTAATGGCAACAGAAGTGAGCAACCTACAATACTGTTATGGCCTTCATTACTTTAATACGGAGCTCCTCACAGTCTTTAATGTATTTACTCTCACCTGTGAGATAGGGCAGTGCTAGTATCCCATTTTACAGATGGAACTGAGGTACAGTGGGCCATCCTTTCTCTCCTAGCTGTCTAGATAGCTAGTCAATTGCAAATGTCAAGCAGTTTCCCAAGAGCTCACCTCGCCTGGGAGTAGGAATGCAGAGAGACGAGCTGCAGTGAGATGTAGAAGGCAACGTGGGCTAATGGCTACAGTAGGGAAAGAGCATTTGGACACTTGAGTTCTCTTCCTTGCTTTCTCACTGTGGCCCAGATTCAGCACAGTGCTTAAGCACTTGCCTGCTTTTAAGCATGTGCTCAAAGTTAAGCATGTGTTTATGTACCTTGCTTCATCAGTGCCTGTGTGACGTCAGGCACATCACTTAACCTCTATGTGCCTCAGTTTCCTCAGTCTGTAAGGTTGAGGTAATGATACTGACTTACCTCATTGTGAGGTCATATGAGTTCTCAGATGGCAGGCACTTTATTATAGACAGGGCAGGTATTAAGGATACCAGACAAGTCCCATTATAGGACCCTGTTTTCTGTTGCTTATAACTTTGCCAAACTTTAACATTTGGGGCTGAAATTTTCCACACCAGGTGTCTCCCTCAGGTTTCTTTTTATTAATGAATTAGTTATTATTATTATTAGAAATTTTCAGCCAAAATAGTTTGCCTCTTTCTGAGAATAAGGCTAGGAAGTAATATTTTATTTTGCTCATGTTAAAACATTCTGGCAACCTTTTCTCTGAGAAGCTCTAGCACCCCCATGCTTTGGAGCAGGAACTTAACATTTGGCAAGGCAGTGGCCTTTGCGTAAGAGGTGTGCCTTTTGCCACCCCACTGTAAAGTTATACAACTTTGAAAAACAACAGGGGCAGGCTGTATGAGAGCAACTGCGTTATCTGCTCTCCCTGTAGACAGCACAGTGCAAGCCCATGAATGAGCATATTCTTTAGGGGACGAATTACCAAAATCTATTTTAACTTGGGCATGAATCTTTATTCTGCTCTATTCCTCCCCCTTCCCCCAACCTTTCTTTTTTTGTAATCTCATTTCCTTTTACTCCTTCTCTTCCTCTTCTTCTACTTTTTTTGTCTTTATCTTTCTTTTCTTTTCCTGCCCTCCCAGCTTTTCATTACTGTCATCTTTTTTCCCAGCCACTGAACCCTTGATGTTGTTCTAATTGACAGACAGGGTTTAAAAGCACATTCGAAGGCGCCTGTCTTTTTAAATAGGCTCCTGTCTCATCAAAAGATGTACAGCAACATTCCATTAGAGCACATCATTTGAAAATAGATTGGGCTTTTAGCAACTGCAGTTGCGTTTTTATAGTTAGGTTGTTCTGCTAGGTTCTCCTCCTCCACCTCCATTTTTTAAAAAAGACATTAAAGAAATATTAAGGATTATTTTTGTTTGTTTGGGTTTTTCTTCTTTGAACCTCTCAGGTGCTTATGCATTCAGTTCAGTTTTCACAGTTAAGGCATGGATGTTTTGACTTGAACATGATGATGCAAAATACACAAGCACTGAAAACAATGAGGTAATGACTGGGGGAAAAAATTGGCCTTCCTCCCTGTCCCCTTTGCTGGGCAGGAATGTCTTCGTGGACTTACTATGTTTTTTTAAAATTAGGACTAAATCGTGGCTTTGCCACAGACCTGTGCAATCGGGCAGTCTGTTGCTGCACTGTCCCTGAAGTGGGCCCCAGGGAGCAGACTGTGACTCAGAGTTTCCCTCTTCTCTAGGTGCAACGAGCCCACCCTGCACCAGCCCCTATACCTGGTGCAGTGTACTCCCCCCGTGGCCTTGTCTAAGCATTTGGAGTCAGAGCCAAAGATCCATCATCCACTCCTTTTCTGCCCTTTTTCTGCCCACGTGTGTAGTGGGGAGACAGAGGCCCCGTGGAGTCTAGTCTGTCCCCTACACTGCTACTCATGTTTAAGGTTGCTGGTCCAGGGGATTTAGGGTGCATCTTAACCTCCCTTACTTGGCTGTGCAGGCACATAGGACAGCCATGATCTGGTCCTTTATTAAATTGAAACACTTACTTAATATCTCTATCCACACCAAGAGCAGGGCACAGCTGCTGGCATTGCCACAATATAAAGGAAGTTCTGTTGATGTTTTCCTTCCAGCAGCTGGATCGGTGGAGATTCTGGGTCAGAAGGGATGTGGCTGGCTTCTAGTAGGGGATTGGGCAGGTGTATAGAGTGGGAGGAGTTGAGGTTCCCAGTTGCTGGGAGAGTAAGTGTTTTCAGTCAAGGGGGCTAGTTTTCTGGCAGCCAGGAGAGCAGTGGGCATTTTGACTGGGCAAGTTTCTGGCAGCAGGATGGGGGGATTCAGTGCATGTCTATCTCAGGAGGGGTTAACAAGGGAGATTTCTATCAGGTGCCAGGTGGGGGTGTCATTTGGTTAGGAGGACTGGGAGGGTTTCCAGACGGGGCCATCAGCAGAGTCAGTCTTAGGGCCAGGCAAACTTTGCAATCACCCTGGAGGCTCTTTTGCCTATGGAATGTTCTCAGCTGTGGGGTGTGGCAGCAGCCAAGCAGCCTTGTAGCTTTTCAGTGGGAGATGTAGAAGGGAGGACAGTGTGGGAGCATCAGTGGGAGTCTTCTGGTTGGGGAGAAGTGAGGGAAGTCATTAAAGAACCAAGGGCTCCTTTTAGTAGTCCCTCCCCACATCTTCTCCTGGGCAATTCTTATATATATATATACACACACACACTCACACTTATTGAATATTTGCATACTGACATAGCATATTTGCATTCTGAACTTAATACAAGTTAAGGATGGAAAATCTCTCTTAGGATATGCAATCCCTTCCCTTGCAGATATAGCCCTAGCAAATGCTGTTCTATGTAATGATAATTACAGTACTTGTGAAATTGTGAGGCTCAGCTGGTACCCGTGCCATGACAAGCACTGATACTTGATAAAAGCATCAGTTTTGAAGTGCATTTACCCACTGTTATACAAGTAGTATTTTAGCCAGTCACAACCAAGACAACATGACCATTATCCTCCCCCAACCAGTAAAACCCTTATTGCTGCTCTAAGTGTCTAGTAACAGCTGGAGAGAGATGGCCCCAAGCTATGAAGTGTGGATCTGGATCCCAACTTTCCTCTGAATTCAGAGGTGCTCAGAGCTGAGGTTTTAGTTTGGGCCCCATGACACAGATATGATCAGACACAAAGTTGGAATTCAGATCTGAATTTTCTCCAAGTTTAGGGATGTTTACAGCAGACTTTTTGGTGTGCACCCATCTCTACAAATGGGGCACTCAGACCTTCTTCTAGGTGCTGGAAATCACTTGAAACCCTTCACCAAGACTCCTGCCCAGGTCCTGAAACCCACGCAGTCCCCCGCTAATTAGCTCATTTTGCTGGGATAATCCCTTATTTGTCTTTCCTCCTTCGATACCCCCAAACACTCACATCACAATAACCCTCCCTCTGACTGTGGACAGGGCTTCTCCGAGATCTGCTCGCTGCTCCTCTGAGCTTCAGCCACTGGGGTCAGTAGAGAGTGACATAAGGTACTCCCTCCACCCTGGGGGCTGAGCAAGCTGCCTCTGACGCCCTCCTAGTCCCCTCTAGTTTATGGAGCTAAAGAAATCATTCCCTTTCTATATCCACCATTGATCAGTAGCTGGTATGTAATCATACCCCCCACCTCCACCCTGCTATTCATTCTAGCTCTGCTGCTATTAAGTCCAAGAAAGAGGCAGCCACAACACATTCCAGCCCTGGCTTGGGAAGAGCTCAATGCTCCTTTCTTGCTATCCATGTTCTGGTTTCTTGAGTAATAGCGATAATCTGTCGCTTTGTTGCATCCTCACAATAAATGACTTCTGAGATTGATTAAAGCCCCTCAGCTCGGCTCCGGCTCTGCATCGATTTTAGCTGCTGCTTCTTGCTTTGTGTACAACACATCATAGAAATCAGAGATGGAAAAGACCTATTAGGTCCCATCTAGTTCAACCCCCCGGGGGCCAGTAGAGGATCGTTCCCCGCACTGTATTCTCCACTGATCTCTCCGGTCCAGTTTTAAATGGCTCAGGAGATACTGCTGCCAACTCTTCCCTTGAGAGACCCCTCCACAGCCAACTATAGATCTCAGTGTTAAAATGAGACTGGCTTCCCAAAACTCAGCCTTTGCTCTTTACCCTTAGATTAACTTTCACATGCAGGCAAGACATAATACTCAGACACTTCAATAGGAGGGAGCCTTAACTGGAGTCAGGGGAATCTTGAGAAGGAGAAATCTTGACATGTGCATCGGCCCAGGACCTAGTGTATTATACACTCCCAGGACTTGCATCTCTACTCCCTTGCACCTTGTTTCATCACTGACACATGGGCAAAGTGTGTGTAAAACACTACCCAATCAGAATTGGTTATTCATATGGTGGGACCATTTTACACCTTTTTAGCCCTCACCCTCATGGGTGTAGTTTGGGGGTGGGGTGGGGGGCAGCCTTGGACAGGCATGGAATTTGTCCCACACACACACACGCAGCCCCGTTGGCCTGACTGGAGCTGCTCCCCCGTAATGCAGAAGTCACATTATGCCTATTCTCATCCTCCCTCTGGTGCAGCTTCTTATCACTACTCCAGCACTGCAAATAGCCAGAAAGATGGCTTCCCCCTCACCCCTAGGAATCCATGTGCATAAGAGGAATCCCCAGATGGCATAAAACTGGCATAACAATTATATGACATCATCTCTCCCAACCACTGCATTGGGGGGGCATGATCAAGCAATCCCTCCTGAAGCCATGGAGAACAGGAATAACTTATAGCAGCCCTGAGGTGTCTCTAACCTGCCCCAGGGGAACGGATCAGAGGTAGGAAGAAAGCCTAATGGTGACTTACAATCACCTTTTCACCCCTCTACCCCAAGCTGTGCCAAGGATCCAGCCCATTTTGCACAGATATAAACAACAACACAAGGGGCAAGGCAGTGGAGAATCAGGCCCTTAGCTTCTGCATTCCTTTCCAGGAGTAAGGAGCTTCTTTGGACTTGGACACATTGCAGGACCTGTCCCTTTTCTACCAGACAGTAAAATGAGAGCAGCCCATCTCACTCGCCCCGAATTGGAGAAAGCTGGGTTGTGGAGCTCGTACAGTGGAGAGAGACAGAAGCCACCTATGAAGGGGCAAGTGGTCTCAGTTGAGCAATCAGTATTTGCATGGAGAAGCATCCACTGCAAGGGAAAGGGCTGTGGGTGGAGAAAGCGCAGATGAGCACCATCCCAAGGCTATTTATTCATTTCTTTTGTAGACTAATACTCAGACCTTCACGCTTGCTGTGCTTCCTCCCTTTCCAGCGCTGATCTATTACAATCAGCTCCTGTGTGTGCAGAAATAGAAAAGGGAAAAGGAAAAAAGAACATGTTCCCAGCATGTTAATCCTTCCTGTGATGTGTGTGATTTATGTTTCATCAGCACCCACTAACCCCATGGTTACAACAGCCCCTTTCCCTCATATCTGCCCATCCTGAACTGCTCTGTGCACCATCGCAATTCCTTTAAATAGCAACTACAGATTAGCACCAGTTTGCTCAAAGGCAGCACATTCTTACCTTAATGAATGAATTAATTTATGCCATTCTTTGCTTTTATAGGGACATCTGCTCAGCTGACTCCAGCCATTTTACAAGCCTGTTCACAGATGTTAGAGGGAGGGATCACTCAGCACCCAGGGAGTTTATTTAAATGCTTCCCCCCTCCAGTTGCTTTTGCCCCGTGAGGCTATCTACAAAGCAGAGAAGACTCAGTGGAGACACACATGTCTTGAGACTAATTCTGCTTTCAATTACACCCCTTCAGCTGCAATGACTTCAGTCGAGTTACTCCTGATTTACACCACTAACAATGTGAGAGCAGAAACGTGCCCTGTGTAACAGTGTATGTATGCAAACCATGATGTTTAGATTGTTTTAAGCTGGTTTGTGTTTTTTCCCCTTAATCACGAGTATATATCTATATATAGATATAGATATATACTATTGATTGAGGGGAAAAAACACAAACCAGCCATATATATAGGGCTTAATGGTTAGACCCAACTGGAAGTTAGGAGACCTGGGTTCCAGGTCTGACTCTTCCAGTAGTGTTGTGTGACCTTAAACAAGTCACTCAACCATACCATGACAGTAGTAGTTGGTTGTAATCCACTATCTGGACCAGCTCTAAAGGAGGATGAGACACATACTTTACCAGTGTGTTTCACTGGTATTTGCTGACAGCAGTGGAATGATGAGACTGAGGAACCTTGGGTTCCATTCCAGCCTCTGGAGGGGAGTGTTCGCTAGTGGTCACAAACATTTCTGCCTGTTCCTCTCAACCCTGATCCCTTTGGCTCCAGCCTGTCCCTGCCCTATCTCTTCCCCACTCCTCACTGCTTGACTTAGTCCCCTCCTCCTTGCCTACCCAGTGTCAGTCTCCACCTCTGATGCTTCTCATCCAGTCCTAGTCTCCTTGCCCATTCAGTCCTAATCTCCCTCTCTGGGGTCCCTGTCCAGGTACCAGCCTCCCCTACGCTCCCAGTCTCTATAGCCTGGCCCAGTTGCCTCCCCTTGTCCCAACTTATTGTCCCCAGTCTCTTTGCCCAGCCAGCTGCAGTTATCCCTTCCTGGTTCTTCATCCAATCTGTCTCCCTTCTCCCTTGGCTCTGAGCCCCAGTTTCACATGGCTCCTTATTCCAATCTGCTCCTTTCCCTTCACCAAGTTTGGCTCTTGTCCCCTCTGCATTTGAATCAGACAGATGCCTCCTCTACACTGCCTGAGCACTGGCGGGATGGAGGGGGGTTGGGAGAGGGTGAGCTGAGAGCACAGGAGAGAAAGGCTTCCTGATCTCGCTTCCAATGCATGGCCCCATCCCAGCCCAGAGAAACCAGGAGCATCAATTACAACAGAAGAGTCCAGCTTCACTCTGTGGGGATGGCACATGTCAGTCTAGTCAGAACTCAGAGCTGTGAGAGGCTGGAGCATGCTCAGAGAGTATGGAATCTTCCAAGATTTTAGCAGCTAAACTCTAAGAACTTGACTGAGGAGCTGAGTATGTAGATTTCTGAAAGGCTTAAAACAGTGCCAAATGTGGGTATATTTTCACAGGAACAGAAAAAGGCACATCTATGACTCAAAGGTCACCTCCCTGCCAAGTTTCAAGTTCTTTCTCTAAAGCAACGGGGGTGCTAGAGCTTCTCAAAGAAAAGGTTGCCAGGATTTTTTTTTTTTAATGGCAAAACTACATGTTTTGCCTAGGTTCAGCTTGGAAATGGCTGAACTTTTTTGGATGCCACTTTCCAAAAAATTCAGCCAGAGGCAGACACCCAGCACGTAAAATTTCATCCCAAATGCTTGAAGTTTGGCAAAGTTAAAAGCCCCTGAAAAAATATGAAAGTGTTGGGCAACTTGTACAAGGGATGGTGCTACTAGCCCCTCTTTTAATGAGCCTAGTGTCTAGAGAGATTAAAGACTGATGAGATCATCAGGTCTGTTCCCTGCTGGGATGCTGGGATGCAGTCCCCGGGGAGAGGCGGTAATTGCTCCTAGCTATGACTACTGGTATTTTCATGACATTCCTGAGATTACAGTTTAGCTATGAACACACATTGGAGGCTCACACTTTGTATAGAATGTCCTAGCCTGACAGTAACATATTTACTGTCCATTTAAACGAAAGGGAAAGCCAGTGCTGCTATTTTAGATGTTTGTCCTAGTATGAAAAATAATAATATAATGGGTTTGGATGGCGTATTTTCCCTTTCATTCGCATGACTCTAAAGCACCTTCAGTTTAAGAAATTAAATTTGACAGGTGATTAGTCCATACTGTTGTACAATCTCTTCGGGTATTGGAAAGAAAAATTGAAACTGGACGGGATATTTAACTTTGAAATGTCTGTTTCACATGTGGCAGAAAGGTCTTGTCATCAGGTGCTATGTAATGCACAGGGCAGACTTATCTCAGCCCCCGAAAAGGTACGTAAAAGAACACACTCTGGAGTGGTTACAATGAGAAATGGGCTGAATCAGGAAGATTTGTCTGGAAGCTGATCTACATCTCATGGGCTGTGGGCTCACATATGCAGTCCACGATTGTTCCATTATAAGAATGGGCTAGAACCATAAAGTTTGAATCTGAACTTCCCTGGCTGATCTCTAGCTTCAGATTTAAAAAGGGAAGCCACCCATGGGATGTATGTTGCTATGTAACTGTTGCCATCTTGCTTTCTATGCCCCATTACATTTCAGGGGGGTGGGGTTGTGATACACACACACTGTGCTCTCTCTCTCACACACATGGAGACTTTTCTTGTGCACACTTTTTGGTTTATTGTTTCTCTTGATCCACATGTCATTCAGACTGACAATTGCTCTTTGTCTAGGGAGAAACACAAAATCCAAATATCGCAGAGGGGCCATTTTGTGGCTTAGTCAAAAAAGACTAGATCAGATCTTCAGAAGAGCTCTGAATCCTTAACTCCTCTCCGTTGGCTAACCTGACACAAATCAGGGGAAAAAAAGAAAACAGGCTTTGTTTACCACTGAGATAAATTCCCCTCTCCTACCTATTCTCCAACATTCCCCAGCCATAATCTTCCCCTCTTTTCCAATGTGTCATTTGCTATAAAAGCCCACAAGAAGCCATGCTGTAGAGAGTAAGGAAAGGCTGTCTAAGCTGAGGATTTATAGCTGCCGTATTTCAGAAAAACTCCAAAAGGGACTGAGCAACTGCCCCAATCCGTCACCTACAAGGGGATGAGACACTCTGAGCCTTATTACCACTGGGCTTGACAATCTGAACAGGTGTTCACTTTGCATACAGCACATTCACAAGCAGCACGGTTCGCCTGAAGAGCAAACAAAAGCAAAGCTGTTGCTGAAAGGCTTTGAATTGCTTAGGAAAGGGGAAAAGACGTTCCGGCTGGGTTTTAACCTGCCACAGGTGTAAAACATTAGATCTTAACAAACCTTGTACCTCAGAGCGAGGTAGAGAGGCTCCTATTTCATCTGGGAGCTAACATTTTTCACCTGTAGGTCACAAGGTACCTACTTAAATGCCCACCCACCTAAGGAGAGGAAAGTTATAAATTGGGCTCTCTGAGGTGATTGCTTTTGGGGGGGGGTGGGCTATGGAGTAGATATTGTATCTTGAGTACATTAATGCGCATATTAAAAAGCTGGGAAGTGAGGGGATAATCTTTCCTGGTCTCTTTAACTTTTACTGGATCCCAACACCTCTTTCTCTACCATTAGAAATCCCCTTTCAAGATAATAAAAGGAGAGCTTTCTACCCCAACATATCCCAGGGAAGTGACTGAAGTGTTATCTTGGTGTCCCCAGTGACTGTAGGTTGGAATGGCTAGTTTAATAGGATTTGTTTTTGCCTATTTCTCCTCTAGCAAAACAGACAGATGGTTCTGAGTATTTTGCTATGCCTAGAAATTCTTGGCTGGATTCCCCACATGAGTAATAATGTAGCATCACTCACTTGCCACTCCAGTGCTAGATTAGAAGGGGAAAATCACAGGGAGGTACTAAGGGCAAAAGGAAAAACACACTCCAGAGAACTACAAGGTGGGGGAAAATGTTAAGGCAAGAGAAGGTAGGTAGGGTTTTTTCTCAGGCAGCCCCAGCTGGTTTTATTGTAGCTTTATATATAGGTGTGTGTGTGTGTTAAAATAATAAATAAACCTCATGTGCAGGATTTTTTCTTTTCCTCTTTACAAATGCCATTGAAAAGATGGGAGTGCAAAGCAGTTTAGAGCTGACATTTCAAGGAGTGGGTGGGGGTAAAAATAATGCCAGGTAAACAGGATAATTTCTACCTTCCCCCTACCTCTAGCTTGTGTGAGGGATAGATAATGGCAGCAAGAGAAAGCAATGTCTACCGTAGAATTTAGCTCTCTTTTTTTTAAAGAGCGCAAACAAGCAACTGCATGTGCTTCTGAGGCGTCTCTGCTTTGAACCTTATCAACAGGGACTGTACAATGTGGTTCTCTCTCTTTCTCCCTCTCGTCTCCTAACTTTTGAAGCAAAACACTTACGTGCAAGGAATGTTGGAGCATCTGCCAGCTGGGAAGATAGTGGAGCAAGCCAAAGAGTAGGGAGGAGGGGGCTGCTTGCTTTTCTTTAATCAAAAAAAGAAGAAAGTGGAGGAAGAAAACAGTGGTGGAATTTTTTTCCTTCCCTAACAAGCCTCAAGAGCATGGCCTGTGTTGAGTCAAGTGGATAGTGAGAGGAGAAGGGCTGTCCATAGGATCTTGCTGCTGCTCTTCTTTTTTAAAAAAAGAGAGGGAGTAAGCAAGCAGAAGGGGAGAAGGGCAGTTGTAATAGTTGCTCTCCAGTCACAAAATCCTTTGCCTGCACACGCCCCACCAGGAGACTGTATTTTTCAGGGAGTATGTCTCATGTACCTGTGTCTTCTAAAGAGGGCAACCTGTGTGGCATTGCTGGTGAGAATAGATAGTATGTGAATTTCTTGCTGGTTTTACATATAACACTTTGTGACAGGTACTCTCTTGGGTACCAGGGGTTAGGAGTTATGCATGCAGAAATCAGAAGTTCCAGAAAAATGGTAGGTGCTCCTTGGGTGCTGAGCGCTTTTGAAAACCAGGTGTCTAAAAGGGAGCGCTCTTGAAAATCTGTCCCCTAGTTCCTATTCACAAGAAAGGGTGATTTCACTCACTACATTTTACATGGGCATTATCAACAGTTGTGCGAATTAGACATGAGCTCAAATGAATCACTCGGATTTGAACGTGCCTGAACTTTGAGGAAATTTGGAACCAAATCTGGACTTGGCAGATGCTCCCCATCTATATAATGGGTAAACCAAAAATGTGACCTAAATATCCTTAAACTTTGCAGGAGCATGGATTTGAACTCAATGGTGCAAGGTCCTCTATACTGTGCATAGGTCTTTGGCAACCCCCTTTCGCTGTCCCCATACTCTTGTATGGTTCCCAGCTCCATTGCTGTGGCTGAAGTTGTGTATCTCCTTTGGAATGCATTTCAGATAGAAACATAGAATGAAAGGACCCTCTCCAAAGACATCAACTGTTCCTCTAAAAGACTTCCTGTCTGCATTTATTAGGGGGATGAGGGGAATAAGTAATGGATGCATTCCCAAGTAACTCATATTTTGGCGGGAAACAGGGGCCATATCCTTTGATAACATTCCCCTTTGTAAGTGCCTGGCTTGCTCTTTATGCCAGAGTTGCTAGTTCTGAAACACCAAGCTGCTGTCTGGGGCAGATATTAGATAGGCAAGTGGGTGTGCATCCTTATATCCAGCTTTAAATTCATGCAAATTCTCAGACTTTCAACTTCTTTTCCCCTCAACAGAGCAAATAAAACAAGGTAGAACTAGACTAGCAGACTGGCAGGGGACAGACAAAACTGTTGATGCCTCTAGAAGATTACAGTCTGCACTCCATGGCAGACACGTAGCAGAGACGGGATCTTAACTCACCACAGGGCGGTGTGGGAGATGTGGTCTGTAAGGAGGTCACTGTAAGAGCCTTGGAAAAAGAACTGAAGGATTTGAAAGAGCAGAGAGGAGATATTTGGAACAATGGGAGATGCCAGGCTACTGTGAAGAGGCTTCCTTATCAGGCTTTGCTTGCTGTTAGCTCACAAAGGCAGGTTTTGGTCAGAAAGGAGTGAGGAAACCGTTTTCAGCCCTTCAGTGGGTAAACCGGCTCCTGGAGCCTGTTGGGTCATTTGGAGTCTGTTTCTGGTATCCCAGCTTTCACTCAACCTGTATTCCCAAAATGACGTTAATGGCCATAAGGAATGCAAGAGTGGAGAGTATAGAGCAGAAAGGACAGTAAAGGGATGGCTTGTGTGTTACATTCAATCATCATAAATGTAAAAGTAGAAGGAGGAAGATAAGGAGACAAACCAGGAAGGAAAAAGATCCAGCAAAAGGAGAGTGCTAGTAAGGTGTCTGCCCAGGATGGATGTCGGACTGAGTCCCATTCAGATCCTCACCCTGACCCTCATCTCAGTGGGTCCCTGTTTTTCCGTTCTGCTTTTTCACCGGGCTCAGCCACTTTGTGGGGAGGTCAAATCGTTGCTGTTTTGTTCAGATTTTCAGACAAATGCCCCTGGACTTGGCCTTTATTGTTGATGATTTGCTCTAGCACAGATGGCTCCTATATGAACTGGTACTAAGTGAGCTAGCCCCTCAGCCAGCTGCTATCCCAGCATTTCCACACCCTGTGCTGAATGCCTTAAGATACAGAGCTTCTCCCCTAAACCCAGAACAGTAGCTGCCCTGGAACGAGAGAAGTCATGCCTTCCATGCTCGCTCTGTCTGCTCTAGATCACTCACTTCTCCAGCCAACTGGGCAAAAACACATACCTCCTCCCGAGCAAATGCTGCTTCTGTTATGTCACTCTGGCACAGGTATGCCCAAATCACATCCCAGCCTGCCATTCTGCAGCTGACTGTAGGTTTAACTCCTTCATTGCCAGAAGCTCACCACAACTGCTGGGCTGCTGTCAAACTATTAGCATTCCATTGAAACCAATGGACTGTTGGAAGGTACTTAGACCATCTGGCAGCATAATGGGTGTGTTCTAATGGGACATCCCTGGAACATTAGCAGCATAACAGGTGTGTGCAACATGGATGTACCTAGAATAGCTTTGTTGCTAGAACAACTCCAGAGCATCCAGGAGTTTAAAAGGTATATCCTAATCCCATGTATAGGGAATGTTTGGCAGTACCCCAGGTTTGCTCTACCTGTATGTACTGTACTTTAGTGGCATGCCAATCCCCTTCCACTTGGGTGCACCTGGTATGTTCACTAGCACAGCAGGTACATTCTACCGTAAGTGTATCTAAAATAGTAGGTGTTTTCTATCTGGACATATTGTATATGGAAAATTCAGCAGTACGGCAGGTGCATTCTGCCTAGATGCACCTGGAAAGGCTGGCTAAGTGATTAAAAGAATTGTTAGATTCTGCTTGTTATAAAATTGCATGTTCTGCCACATTTTATTTTCCCAGTAAATAAAGTCTAAATGGAAATAATAATTTGCAGCTGTAATTTTGTAACAAACAATTCTGTGTGCAATAGCAATATCCTTGACTTATATTGTCAGTAAATGGAGGAGGAAGTGCAAGGTCACACTTGAAATGACTTGTCTCTAGATAAGGATTCCAATACTAAATTAACACAAATTCATGTTCTTCAGAATGGCTGTGTCTCTAGTATAAATTCACCGTATGAACCTGCCTGTAGGACCAGTTCAGACCAAAAGTGCAAAAACATGTTACCCAGAGCTGTGCATGATTCAGCTTATATTTGCTTCACCAGGACATGTGTGAAATCAAAGATTTTCACAAGTGTTTCTGAATTTGGCCCTGGTGAGGTGGTGAAAATGGTTGTTCATGCAGATAAATATCCTTATATTTGCAACAAGAAGATAGTTTTCTGTCTGCAGAAACTAGATATGGAAGCAAATACCAGGGGCATTACTCCTTGTGTAAATAAACTCCCCTTCCAACATCTTAAAATATGTAGGAGACGTAACATGTAGCAAAGTGTGAATATTATTAATAATCATATTTAACGCTTACTATAGAGCTTTGTCTTTTTTCAAAGGGAACTTAAATGCATTCATTAATCTGATTATACCAACTCACCTGCACATCTTGAGTGTGTTGTGATAGGAGCCAAAAGCCCCATGCCTTCTTTCACCTCACGAAAAGAAGTCAAAAGTCATCAGCTATAATGGAAGTATCTTTTGCTTTTATGAAAGTGTTTGGGGTAGATTTGTGTTACAGCTGACTAATGACTGGGATCTCAGTCCATGAGGTCACAGGAGATACCTGCTCTATCCAAACCTTTGCCATGTACCTTCTTTCTTCAGAGTGCTTGTCTCACAAACTTTGGGCCTGGTTCTCCACTGCCTTGCACCTTGTGTAGTCCTTTATCTCTGCACCCAATGGGTGTAAAATGCCACCATTGCACCAACTTCTCACCCCTCGATCTCTACATCTATAGGGCCTTATTTTCTACTACCTTGTCCCTTATTAACATGTACATACATTTGAACTGTACAGGTCAAATATTTAATCACCTAATACCTCAAAATGATTTGAATAAAGTTCTCAACAAATGCTTTTTGTACTATTTGTCCCGCTCTATACATATCCCAGTGAGGAGAAAAATGCAAGGTTTTTTCATTGTCAACTCTTGCTTTCAACGAGTGGCCACCTGATTGCTAGATAGTCAAACACTTGAGTGAGTTATTGAGATGCCACATACAAAGAGAGCTCCGTGGCAAGCTCCTTGGTATTCCCGCTTCTTCCAAAACAGACAATGCTCAGGAGGCCTCTGATCCTAGGCACTTAACAATTAATTAAGTTGCCATTGGGTGAGAGGTTGAGGCAAACGGTGCTTGAGTTACTTAGCAGCTAGTTGAATTAATAAAACAGCAAAAGGAAACAAATACACCATTTTGAATACTGTAGCTTTTTATTATTGCTATTTATCTCTAAGAATCATGGCATGAGTTGCTGCAGGGGCAGAGATGGGGTGCTCTAATGGATCCCTTTTATCAGAGGGATGATAAATCCATTGTCGTCTCCATATTTTAAGGCAGCAGAACACTGGATCTCCAATAATACATGCACAGACATCTCTCTGATGCAGACTTCCTTTTTAGTCTCATCTCACCTTGCATAACAGGTTAACAGACTTCACTCATGGTTCACTTCACCTGGCTGACCTCAGCACAGTAGATCCTAGAAACAGTGCCCAAGAGTGCAAAATGGACCGACAAGATTAATGGTCTGTCTTCACCGCAGATTTAGCCTAAGCTCTTACCTGGGTGTTGCCCCTGTCCCATCTACAAACATATCTCTCTCACCTGAGTTTTGTGGGTGCTTTCAACTAGGCTATCTGACCCAGCTTGGGGGTGGGTTAGACCTCAGGTGCCACTTCCACTTGAGCTGCTATTGGTCCATTCGGCGGTGAGACACAGACTAAACAACTTGCATCCTCCAGTGCCTTCCCACAATTCCCCCATATTGTCCAGAAAGACAGAAAACTTCTCCCACAATTCATTGGGAAAGACTCACAGATCAGATCAGCGTACGGCAGCACAAGGAACCAATAGGATATAACCTCAGAAGTCCTAGCAATGCATACGGGTGAGTGCAGCATCAGTGAGAACAGGGTAACTCAAGCATGGATTTGCAATATGGCTGCTCAGACCCAGGCCAGGGCTAAGCTGGGTGCTCAAACATGAGTGTCAATCACCCCCGTTAACTCTGCAGTGAACACATACTCTTAGAGGCCCTTTGCCATCTCTGCTGCGCATTCCTGACAGAATACAAGCTGTAGGGGGATAGTTGTACCTTCTCAGCTATCTTAAATGGACACACTTTTCTGAGACAGGGTTTATTTGGGGCTTGATTCTGCAAAGTACCTAGTGCCATCAAACTCCCATTAAAGTCAGTGGATCACGGCATAAACGCACGAGGAAAGATGAGCTTTCGAGACATGTCACATGACAACATACATCAGAATAACATCCAGAATATTTGTAGATACACCCACCATGCTCCTACCTTAGCTCTCAGCCTCACAAAACAGCAACAGCCCCTGTGGAAAAGTTTTTTTGACTAGAAACAGCAGGAATATGTTCTCGGCAGTTGGAACAACTGGGCAGTTAAATAGGCTCCCGGAGGATGTGGCTGAAGCAGTCACTACACAGATTCTAGAATAGGTTGCAGACAGCCTCAGCTGAGGATGATGTAGTGAGCCATTCTGCCAAAAAAATAAATGCAGGAGCCTTACTCTCCTGAATGGCCCAACTGGTCTTTTGAGGCCCTGCTATCTCTGAATCTATGAACCTGCCGTGTGGGTAATTGGCCTGCCATTCTCATTCCGGCAGCGCTGCCTTTGAAAGGATGCTCCATTGGCATATGAACTGAAGCACATATTCAGAGAGGCCATTTACTCTGCATTAGTGCATCCTTCCCCCCCACCCCCCCATTCACCCGTTTCTTTTCTGTTCTTCTTTTATTTTTAAATGACTCCCTCTTGAAGAACAGATTGACTCCGGCAGTAATTTGTCATGTCACCTTCAATAAAATTTCAAACAAACCCTCAGAAGATTAATGGGGAAGCAAAAGCGCCGTATCTTTTATGCATTTCAGATGGCAAAATATAAATCAAAACTGTGACCTGTTTGTAGGGTGAGGCTGAAAAAATACAAAACCATGGTAATAAAGTTAGACATGTGTCCCTGTCAGATCCAGCACTGATGGGCACGGGGTTTAACTTTTAATTGTACAGTGATGTATCTCGTTTAGGTCTACAGTGAGTACAGGTAGATAAAAAATCTTTGAGAGAGAGGCTCAGCCAGCCTGCTGTTTGGAAATATCCACTCCTTGCGAAGAAATGGATTCAGCTTCCTGGTTGTCACTATTCCACTCGCCATGGCAATGCAAGCCTTCTGAAATGGAAGTGGACCTTGAGTGCTTCTGGGCTGGAGCCACAGGCGTTTGTGTCTAGATTTGATAGAAATCAGCGTCTGATCCTATAACTGGGTCCAAGCAGGTAGATCCCCATTGACTTCAAAGTCAACGGCCTCTCTCAAAAGGACTTCAATGGTCTTATGCTTAAGGCCCTGGACTGGGTCTTAGGTTTGTGGGTTCATGACTCAGCTCTGCCACAGACTCTCTCTGTGACCTTGACCAGCTCACTTAGGGTGGGATTTTCAAAGTTGCCTAAGGGATTTGGAAGCCTAATTCCTATTAAAAACACCTTAGGTCACTTTGAAAATCTCTTCTGAATGTCTCTGGGTCTCAGCTTCCCATCTGTAAAACTGGGATAATAATGCCCCCTTTCTCCCACCCTTTCTCTTGTCTAGATGGTAAACTCTTTGGTACGGGGCCTCTCTCGTCCTGTTTGTACAGCACCTAGCACAATGGGGCCCTGGCCTTTGGTGGGACCTCATAGTGCTACTGCAATAACAACAATGCCCAGATCTGTTAAAGGAAGACGTCTGTACACCAAATAACCCAGAAATATATTGCAGGCCAGTAAAGCCCTCCATCCTCCCCCTCTCCCCCTCCCCTCACCCCCCACCCTGCAAAATCAATCCATATTGCAGTAACAGCCTACAATATGTTTGGGGCCTTATTGGAAAGTAGCTGTGCAGTCGATATATTTGAAATGTGTGTACAACTATACTGTAGGCGAGATTAAGCACCGGTATGGAAAAGATCTCCTACGGGAATTTATGATTATACCCTTCTAGGTGGGCTTTTCTTGTTGAGCATCAGCCTGCATGTTCCCACGCTGTACTTGAAGGTCAGCCATTGTCTTATGCTGCTTCCTATAACAAAACTGAGAGGAGTTTGATGAGATCTCCTAGTCACAAGAGAGCTCATTTGTTCAGCAAATCCAGCCGTGACCCCTTTCTAATGTTTTTTTTTTCCTGTTTTTCGTTGTCTTGTTTTTATGGGAATGCTTCGACTAAAACTCTCCTATCAATATTCAAGGCCGACTGCTGGAGTTTGGACAGCGCCTGTCAAATCCAACAGAGACCAGAGTGTCGTGCATATTTGCAGACTGTAAGTGGCTATAATGCTATATAAGAACAAAGCAGTTGCTGTTTGGCTTACTCTGCCTTTTCCTTTGGGACTGGGGAGATGGCCTTGTGGCTGAAGTGTTGTTGCTAACTTTTTTACTTTTTCATGTGTATTTGAATGGGATATTGACCTAAGTGGCAAAGTTTGGATCTGAGTACAGATTCAAACTTTCCACTAAGTTTGGAGCTGTGTTTGTTCCTGGGATTTTGCACCTGTCCCTTACAAAGAAATAAACCAGCTGTGAAGCTTGGATCCACTTTTTGAACCTGGATATAGGCTTCTCCAGAGTTTGGAGGTGTTCAGATAGGAATGAGGGGATGCTTGGTTCATACCCATCTCTATTTTGAATGTGGTGGTGTTGTAGGATTGCTTAGGAGTCCCTCCCTTATGTTGGCTGGAGAACTGAAGTATTTATTTAAATGAAAAATAAAATAAAATTGCAGAAGGATAACAAGGAAATCGCAAGTAAAGGAGAAATGGAGTGTGGGGAGGGGTGGGATAAAATGTTCCTACTTATAACAATGAAATCATTTTTTAAAAATCTAAACCCCTCCCTTCTCTCCCCCCCAAACTTGATTAGCTTCTTTTCAAAAGAGCACCAGGGAGATTATTTACCTTTGATCTTTTTATGATCAATCCACAAAGGTAGGAACACACTTAAAATCAGCATTTGCCAGCTGTTATACTCCACACAAAAGACCGTTTTCTATAAGGGCCCCAGGAAGATACAAAAGAGAGCCTAAGAGGAGATGGATGACTCTAGCTAGGAATTTAAGGAGACGTTTGAAGAGAGCATCTGCCCCCCATCCTGATTAGCTATGTAGTTCTCTGTCAGCTTGATTTCAGAGCAGGTAATAGCTGTGAGGAAAAAGAACCAGGCACACAAGCGAGACCGACAGACACTAATAGGAATGCCGACACTTTGTGCCCTATTTATTCAGATGGATTGTTAGGGATTTTTTCACTGTTTCACAAGACTTTTTTTTTTTTTTCTCTAGCCTTTTCTAATTCTACAGGTTGGGGATGGATGTTTTCCTCCAACAGCTAATGCCTTCAAAGCTGATAATCTGGGGATTCATTGTATTTGATATACTTACCACAACAGCTGCACAACTCACAAGGTGTGCCTCAAATATTGACTTTAAAAAAAAAGAAACTCTGTTTTCTCCACAGACTTTCACTCCAAAGATTTTGACTTCACTCTTCTTGGGGAATTTCTGGAGCTATGATCATCTTTATTCCTGCAGCTTCAGTCGTGGTTTTGAAAGAAGGGGTGAAAGGCATTTTATAAATTAATAAACATACATCGTAGATATACATACGCATGGGCCCTTCTTGCTCTAAACTGTTGCTTACAGTGCTGTTAAGTAGCTTCTGTGTTACACCCCAGAGATGGCTGCATTTCAATGGTGGAGGAAGCAATAGGCTGCATTTTGTTTGCAAGCAGATATTCGTGTCACACCTCTTTCAGAGCATGTTTCCCCCTCCGCCTCCCTAGCCTTTGGAAAGGCTTTCTCTGAATAAAGGATTTGATCAAGATTTGCAGAATAGCCAGCATGATTTTCCCTTTCCTTAGCTTTCCTTGGTATGACATAACTTAGTGGGCAGAACGGAAGAATGTGGTCCTTATTTTGATGGCAATGGCATATCTTTATTAATAGCTGAAAGTCCAACCCTGAGACATGCCAAGCAGATGTAGGTCCCTGGATTTGGTCTTTCATTTGTTCCTTAGATAACGTTCTACAGTAGGGTGGAATAAACATTAGTCAGGCATGTACCTCTTGGGGAAAGTGTGTCATGTCCTCTCTCTGGTGGTTGGTCCATACAGAGGTTTGTTGGGTTCCTCTGAGACCCTCTTCCACTTGGTTCCCAAAACTTCAGTTTGACTTTGGAATTCATCACTCAAATACCTTTATATGACACACAGCAACACCATGCCCAAGCTGGCCACCCTCAGACAGAGGGTGGATACAGGGGATATCACAAATCCAAAGTTACACAGCAAAACTTTTCTTTATCTACATCTTTACTAACACCTGCATTCCTGACTATACACTGCATTATGCACTTCGTGATTGGCTCTGTTACTTTTCAGGAACCAATCCACGTACAGCATACTCTGTCCATGTGCTGTTCCAATATAACCTGATACATTCCATTTATCTTATCCATTGTCCCTAGTACCAGGGTGTTCCTGCTTATCTTAGCTAGTCCGACTCCAGCCTAATGCTTGTTATACTCTGATTTAGGACTTAATCTTCCATTCACCTCTCCAGTCATGCCCACTGAGAAATGAGGTCTTACTTATGTTAACTTACTCATGTCAAGTTAGGCCTACAAGAATAAGATCCTGCTATTGCTATCAGCTAATGGAGTTAGCTCAACTGGTAGAAGGCTGTGCTGAAGGTCCCAAGTTCAATCACAGTTGATCACCCTATGGTGGAGGTTGTTAGACAGATACTGTCTAGTCTAAGTATTCTCACTTAAGTCAGGATCAACTCCTTTGAACTCAGATTCAAGCCTGAAGTCTGTAAAATGCTTTTGGACCCTTCATGAAGACAAACTTCTATGTTTATAGAAATATTATTATTATAATCATCATCATCATCCTTATATACTGGGGTCACTGTTAAAAAGTGAACATCTGCCAGGAGTTACATTGCAGTATCTGAGACACAATTTCCCCTACGCTTAGGACAGGACATAACTCCTTAGCTTACCACTTTGTGGACAGATATTGACTTTGCAGTGGTGATCATCAGGCAAATATACATGAGACTCACACACACACTCACAGACGGGTGCACAAGACTAGGATAGGGTCTGAGTCTCCTCTCACACAGGTATAAATCTGGAGTTACTCCACTGACGGCACTCAGGTGTCAAGCTGGCATGAGAGGAAAATCTCAGCCTCTTAGTATAAGGGTAAGCAGCTTTATCTCCAAGCTCTACAAGAACATCAGGCCTTGGGCCAGCAGATTTTCAGCGGATCCCTGTATCCTTGTTTCAGTGTTATTACTTCCCCTCCCCACACCTCATTTCACTGGCACTTTTAACAACATTTCCAAGATGTGATCGGCAGGCTCGCTGAGGACCTATTGCAAGACAAAGTTGGGCTGCTTATCAGAGAAAGGGGCCTCATCTGCTAAGCATGGAGCAGCAACACATTTAGGATGAAGTGGGAGAGAAGCACTGGGGAACACAAACCAGCACGACAATGATATTAAAGCAGAGGCTGCCGTGTGCAGCGGGAGGAGGGCTGGAGGTGGAGTGGGTTAACTATAAGCTTGGTCTGTTTATTCTGCCTAAGACACTTCATGAAATATCCTAACAATATTCTGGGA
The DNA here is from genome assembly GCF_965140295.1 of Lepidochelys olivacea. Classification (NCBI taxonomy): domain Eukaryota; kingdom Metazoa; phylum Chordata; order Testudines; family Cheloniidae; genus Lepidochelys; species Lepidochelys olivacea. The sequence goes on along the minus strand of NC_140417.1, from coordinate 22,067,421 downwards.
CTTGTGGTAGCAGAGATAGTATCACTTGGGGAGACAGCAGAAATGGCCTTATCATTCCGACAATGTTTTTTTCTCTTATTATCACTAAGTAACAATATCTCTGTTTCACCGCAATCACTGAGCCATTATTTTCTTTGACAAATAGGATTCTTTTTCTGTTTTTTTTTTTTTCATTTCATCCTCATTTTAGGAGGTTAAAAAAAGTGTGTTAAGCACAGTGGTGCAGCATTACAGAATGTGCATGTTAAAAGGAAGCGGAACAGCCAGAGAGGTGCGGTTTGCATGACTGTGTGACCCACTTGTGCTATTAAGGTATTTGTGATGCAACTCGGCTCATAATACACTCCAAACTAGTTGATGTTCCACATCATGACTATGGCAAGCTTGGGATCAATATACACACTTCAAGAGCCATCATCGCTGGGACTAGACAGAGGGATCAGTCATCGCTGACAGCAGTAACTACTCGCAGTGTTTCTGGGATAGATCTATCCATATTTACTCAAGGAACAGCAGAAGCCCAGGGAAATATTGACATCAAAGCTGTGGAAGATGATCCATTTCATGCATAGGAGCTTGGAAACAATGAGGGTTCAAGATGATTTGAGAGGGAAGCATGGTTCAGAGGTCTGGACATAGGACTGGGAGCCAGGAACTCCTGCGTGTTAATTCTGGTTCTCCGACACTGGCTCTCTCAGTGGCTTTGGGCAAGTCACTTAATCTCTCTGTCTCAGTTTCTTCATCTATACGAGGACAGGACTTACTTACTTGTCACATAGGGTTGTTGGGATAGTTAACGTTGGTAAAGTGCTAGGTATTCTTTCTAATTAGGTCTGTCAAATGATTACAAAAATTAATCACCATTAATTGCGTTGTTAAACAATAATGGAATATCATTTATTTAAATATTTTGGATGGTTTCTACATTTTCAAATATATTGATTTCAATTACAACACAGAATACAAAGTGTACAGTGCGCACTTTGTGTTTATTTTTTATTACAAATATTTGCACTGTGAAAAACAAAAGAAATAGTATTTTTCAATTCACCTCTACAAGTACTGTAGTGCAATCTCTTTATCATGAAAGTTGAACTTACAAATGTAGAATTATGTACAAAAAATAACTGCATTGACAAATAAAACAATATAAAACTTTAGAGCCTACAAGTCCACTCAGTCCTACTTCAGCCAATCACTCAGGCAACCAAATTTGGTGAGAATTTACAGGAGATAATGCTGACTGCTTCTTGGTTATAATGTCACCTAAAACTGAGAACAGGCATTTGCATGGCATTGTTGTAGCCTGCGTCACAAAATATTTACGTGCCAGATGCGCTAAAGATTCATATGTCCCTTCACGCTTCAACTGCCATTTCCTAGGGCAAGGGTGGCCAACCTGAGCTGGAGAAGGAGCCAGCATTTACCAATGTACATTGCTAAAGAGCCACAGTAATATGTCAGCAGCCCCCCATCAGCTCACCCCCCCGCTCCCAGTGCCCCCCGCCCACCGGCAGCCCTGTGGATCAGCACCTCCCCCTCCCTCCCTGCACCTCCTGATCAGCTGTTTCGTGGCATGCAGGAGGCTCTAGGAGGGAGGGGGAGGAGCAAGGGCATGGCAGGCTCAGGGAGGGGGCGGGAAGAGGTGGAGTGGAGGCAGGGCCTGTGGAAGAGGCAGGGTTGCGCAGTGAGCACCCCCCCGGGAACATTGGAAAGTTGGCACCTGCAGGTCCAGCCCCGGTGTCGGTGCCTAGACAAGGAGCCCCTTATTAACTTCTGAAGAGCCGCACGTGGCTCCGGAGCCCCAGGTTGGTCACCCCTGCCATAGGGCATGCGTCCATGCTGATGACGGGTTCTGCTCCATAATGATCCAAAGCAGAGCAGACCGACGCATGTTCATTTTCATCATCTGAATCAGATGCCACCAGCAGAAGGTTGATTTTCTTTTTTGGTGGTTTGGGTTCTGTAGATTCTGCATCAGACTGTTGCTCTTTTAAGACTTCTGAAAGCAAGCTCCACACCTCGTCCCTCTGAGATTTTGGACGGCACTTCTGATTCTTAAACCGTGGGTCGAGTTCTGTAGCTATTTTTAGAAATCTCACATTGGTGTCTTCTTTGTGTTTTGTCAAATCTGCTGTGACAGTGTTCTTAAAATGAACATGTGCTGGGTCATCATCCGAGATTGCTATAACATGAAAATATATGTCAGAATGCGGGTAAAACAGAGCTGAAGACATACAGTTCTCCCCTAAGGAGTTCAGTTACAAATTTAGTTAATGCATTATTTTTTAACGAGCATCATCAGTATGGAAGCCTGTCCTCTGGAATAGAAATCAATATATTTGAAAATGTAGAAAAACATCCCAAAATATTGAATATATTTCAATTGGTATTCTATTGTTTAACAGTGCGATTAATCGCAATTAATTTTTTTGCGATAATTTCATGAGTTAACGGCGATTAATTGACAGCCTTATTTCTAATAATTATTTTCTTGCAGTGAATATGTTGGGGGTATAGGTATGGGAGAGTTTTCACCTGGGGCAGACAGGAAATTTTCCTACGTGTCACAGCAGTGTGTAAAGGCCAAATCTCTCACTCAGTACGATCCCCTCCTAGAATTGAAGAGTGCCAACCAGGTTGCAAGTTACAGCTGTCAAGTTATCTATAATGTGCACCTCTACCACTCCACACATGGAATGTAGGAGAGCATAGGCCCAGTGCTGGGCCCCAGATCCTTGAGAGATTCTGGGTTGTCCTATTACTATCATATGGTTGTCATATTGCTATTATGTAGAGAATATGCATATGATGGAACATGCGTGGGGAGATGGATCGTGTGGTGTTCAGGCGTGTGTCATTGGTTGTGGGGGCATGGTCTCCATTACTGATCCATCTCAGAATCAGTCAGGTCTCTGTTACAAAGATGATTCCTTTTCTTCTTGTTCTGCTGCTGAAATTCCTTGATTGAATGTAACCACAATCTGATTTTCCAGCAAACCCACTCCAGTGAAGGACATGTCGGGACTGAGCAGAAAGAAGATTGTGTGTACAGCTCTATTAGAAATGGTATGTAGTGATGTCTCACTCACATCTGAGTTGGCTTGAACATTTGTTCTTATACACCTCTGACTTCTGTTCTACTCAGGTTCTTCTATCATGCCCATTTCCATGGTATCTGAGTTCTGCTGCCTACCTGATTTACCTGGATTGTTTTGGATTTTCTTCTTCCTGGGATTTGGGACTGCAGTCTCATTATCCACTCATCATCCACAGTTGTACTGTCTGAATACTTCTTTCTGCTGACACCATCAGCTGCCACTATCCATTCTACACACAATAGAGACCCTTCAGTGCCTATTGCTATGGTTACAGATATTCTGCTGGGTGTGGGATCAACAGAAGCCATAAAGGAAGGTGCTTTTGCAGCATTTGCAAAAAGATTTCCCTATTCCTTTTACGGAAAGTCCACCTCCTCTGAAACCACACCCACAAGTTGTTGCTCTGATGGCAAATTTGCATGGACTGGTTGAGACGTGAGGTCACAGTTTCTTTGTTTGCATTAACACTTCAGAGCACTTTCTTCTCCTGTACATATTTTTACTTTGAAAGGGATTATTGTAGTCACCTGATCTCATTATTTTAAAAAGATTAAGAAGAGAGAGAGGGTTACATTTCAGCCTTCTCCCAGCTCGCTACAAAGAATGCTCCCAAAACACTTAAGCAAGCAACATCATAATCTCCATCTGGCCCTGGATGCCCAGACAACAGGAGAGGGGACCATCTATTATATGCCTGCCTATCACTTCTATTGCTTTAGCAGTGAGCTTGACTAGCTCAGTTGGTAGTGCTGCAGACTTTTAAGCTGAGGGTCTGGGGTTCAAGTTCCCTGGTTAGACAAATCAGCCTCTCCAGCTGTTTCATGCACCTATATCTGAGAAAGTTGTCTTTGCGGAATTCTCTATTGCAGCAGGAAATGATACACTCAAAAGCTGCCAATAAATGGAGTGAACCCTCTAAAAGTTAAATGCTTAAAACAATGTCACCCAAGGATCTGAGAGGAGAGAAGAGGTAACAAAGTGGGTGATTTTCCCCTTGTTTAAGTTTCATTTTTACAAACAGAAGAGATGAATAGTGAAATTTACCTCTGTAATTTTTAGTCTCTTCCTCTGTGTCTCTCTCTCCTCCCACTCTCTTTCGTTAAATTGCTAAGATAATATGATTTGGTGCTGGAGCAATTTGCATTGGAAATATGAATAGGAGAACAGGATCTCAATGTAAATCATCCCAACGAACCTTAGGTAGGGTAACCACTTCTCCACGTTCACTAAACTACAGAATAAGGCTATTTAATTCCCAAGCTGACCCCCCACCACTACCCTCTCCTCTTTAAGGAACAACTACAGGCTGCTGAACATTCTCACCCTTTGGAAACCCACCGCCCCATCTCACAAGCAGGCAGGCACTCCTGATGTTGACCGACGGTTTCTCACACCCAGTAATGTCTGCACTGCATTAATTTCTCATTAATGTGTGTCAGGATTTGTGAGTCTAAAATGGCTGGAAACTTTTAGTGAAACACTTTTTATTCTGCCAGGGGCTCCCCCCGCAGATCTCTACAAAAGCAAATGTGTCTTTTCCCCCCACGCTGCCTTTTCACAGAGTGGGGTCTTCACTGATGGTTGGCATTGAAAGAAATATTTAAGCTTGCTGCTTTCTTGCTGCTATTCCTTTAACATTTATCTAAGTCTCAAATAATATAGGAAGAAGAAAGACCCCCTTCCCCTCCTGCAAATCCTTAGTAGCTGGACTGATTCCAACTTTGGCTTCACTTCAAGGTCTCTGATCCTATTATGGCACTGACTGCTATTGAAGTTGGCAGCATCAGTCAACCTAGCAGTGCAGGAAGGTTCCTACCGATGTCTTCTTAGCATTTACTAAGACTTTAGTAAGAGAACTTTCCACAGGCCTCCTGAGATCAATTCTATTAGAGGAAGGAATTGTAGGTCCCTGACAGGGAAGAGAACTGAACCTGCAGCCTATGGGTGGATGAGCCACTGAATAGTTCCAGGCCATATTTTATAAGACTGTTTTATTTTCCCCAGGGAAATGGAGAGAGGAGGAGTAAATCTATAGACTTTCTTTACTTTATTTCATGCTTTAGAAGTCCATTTCAAAATATTCCTTTCTGCATCTTGTAAAGAATATGCTAGGCACACTTCAAAATGTCGGGAAGTCACTCAGTTTTAATCAGCAACCAGTTTTTTGGATGCTTCTCTGTACTGTCCAAATCACTTGAGTTTGCACAATTTGGGGCTATAAAGAACAGGCTTTGTCATGCATTCCCTGCTACCTTTCAGTGTAGCCTAGTGGATAGAATGCTGGACTGAGAGACACTAGGTTCTGCTGCTGGGTGACCTTGGACAAATCACTTTCCTTGTTCAGTTCCTCAGTTTCCCCTCTGTGAAAGGGGGATAATCAGACCGATCTCCTTTGTAAAGTGTTTTGAAATGTACTGACAACAGCTAAATATTACTATTATTTCCACCTCTTCTTCCCTTCATTTGGCACATCTGCTCCTGGAGAGAACCAAGAAAAACAATGAGGTGACAACTATTTCGTATGAACTTTAAGTTTGTTGTACTTAATGTCAACGGGATGGGTCAGGCATGACTAAATGCAGTACATAACTGAACACTAGAGGGAGATTTAAGAAGGGAATTGGGAGACAGGGAAGAACAAGGTGGATGAAGCTGTGAGATAGCTTAAAAGAGAATCCAGTTTATTCTTACTTGTCTTCTTGCTTAGGGCCTGATTAGGTGACCAGATATCCCGTTTTTAAAGAGACAGTCCTGTATTTAAGCCCTCCTGCAGGTGTCCCGACTTTTTCTTTAAAATGGGCAAATTGTCCTGTATTTTCTCTCTCCCCCACATCAGTACCGATGGGTCCTGCTGCTAGCCGGATCCCTGCTCCCCAGCCACCCGCCCACCAGCAGTGAGTGGGGGGGTCCAGTGGCCGACAATGGGGGTGGGTGTGCAACGCTGGTGGCAGGGTGAAGATGCAGAGCTCAGGAGTGGCCAACCCCTCCCACCCCCCCGCTGGTCAGTGCAGCCCGCACTGCATGCAGGGTCTTGGCCAGCAGGCCCCCGCCTCCCATCCGATTTCCAGCCGGCACTGGCTGCAAGCTATGAGCTGGTGAGTGCGGGCAAGCGCCAGGCAGCAGCTGGTTATGTGTTGCATCTGCTGCCCATCCATCAGTCCTTTACATGCTCCCTCTCTCTCTCTATCCTCTCCCTGTTTTGCCCCTTCACCCCTCCCCCCCAGCCCCACTGCTCTTCCATATCCCGCCCCCTCTGCGAACACACGGGCCAGGTTATCCTTTCCCCATCTCCTCCCCTGTGGCTGGAATTGGCTCCCTTCCTTCCCGCACAGTGCCGAAAGGCTGCTGCTGGCCACATTCTGGTGTGAACTCTGACAGAAATCGGGGGGGAGGAGGAGGGGGCATGTGATCCTGCATGCTCCCCACCCATGTGCTGCCTTGGGAAGACATGGAGCCAGGTACCAGGATTGGCAGGTCCTCCCTGGTGGCCCAGCCAGACATAGAGGGCCAAGAGTGCTGGGCAGGAAGGGTCGGTTGATCCCCCACCCCCATGTGAGAGAGGTGTATGGGACTGTGTGTGTGTCACCTCTCCCCGTGTGAACCCGAAAGCCTTAAAGATAAGAAGGTAAATAAAAGGAATCCAACTATGCAGTGTTTCTTTTTAACAGGGGCTCAGCCAACTTGAAGTTGAGTTAAATGTTTGTACTGCATAGTTCTGATGGATTGCCTTTGGACTGGCTAGAATACGAGTAATCTTAACAGGTGTCCCGTTTTCAGCATCAGGAAATATGGTCACCCTAGGCCTGATCCAATGCTCTCACTGAAATCATTGGAAAGACTCCCCCTGACTCCAGTAGGCTTTGGACCAGGCTCAAACTAGTGACTTCAGATGCCATAGAACCTGAGAGATAGCTAGAAAGATGAGAAAGTTTCCTGAGCTTTTTCACATCGCAGAAATAAGTTCCATTCCGGTTTGGTTTGAGCTCAGGAAGGAAGGCTCAAGCTGGGTCTTATTTTTCTCATTTTACTGTTATTCATCTCAACTTGGGACATGAGCAAGTTGGCTCTAGCCAGCCTCGCATACACCAAGCTCACGGTGCTGTAGCCTGCAAATTGCTGGGCTTGCAATGAGGAGCTTTACAGGCGCAATGGCAAACATGGTTAAAAATAAAGCTGAGTCCCTAGTGCATAAATATGCAAATAAGAGGGGAACACAGAGCAACAGGAAAAGGCCATTTATTCGGGGGGCCAAAAACAAAAAAGTGGGAAAACATCCATTTAGAACAACTCCAGCGAAGCTCATTAATTTCAGTGCAGTTGGATAAAGGGGAAAAAGAAAAAGGACTTGAATAAAAATCTTGGTTTTACTTTGTTAATCTCTTTTATATCTTTTGAAGTCAGGCTGTATCTCAAAAGGGAAACCAGATATTGTCTCTATGTAAATAGAGCTTTTATACATATAAAAGCTTAAGGGGGATGTATAAAATATTTTAATAGGTAACCTTTTATCCTGAAAAATATGTATTACTTCCTATTATGATAAACAGTTGGCATATTCGAGAAGAAAATGGCTATACATATACATTACAATTACGTATTCATTTGACTTCATATTACATACACAACTCAATTTGGATAAATGTCTGAAGCCAAAGGAATAAATTAGGTTTGGTGCCGAGTGCTTTCTTCACCCTTCCTCATTGTGTTTGCAAGATTTGCATTTTAGAGTTGCACATTAACAAATATGCATATTTCATTATGGTTTTGGATTAAAAGGTTATCATCTTCGTTACCCATTAGTAATAAACAAACACAGGCTTTCCATGTGAATTTATCCTCGGCTCAGCTGTTTGCTGATTAGCTTGTTGTCGCTGGGTTTCCTTGTTTTCTCCTTGCAGAGAATCCCTAAAGCTGTTTTGAAGTGCTGCCATCCTTGGGGAGTGGGGAACAAATGAAGGAAGCAAGCAAAGTAGAACAAGAGGCATCACAGAGCAGAGAAAGGGTAGACGGGCAAGAGCAGGGATGGGCCAGAGTCAGATGGAGTCAGCGGTTCAGTCAGGCTAAAGGCTCCAAATGTTTGGGTGCTGAGCTGAAAAGCAGCCATGAAGAACTGAGCTGGACACTGCATAGGGTGACACTTCCTCAGAACGTTTTTGAAGCGCAAAAGGCAGCGTCAGGCCCAATCCAAAATCCCAGATCTGGATGTCAATCTACATCCCAGCTTCAGGGCTGGCCCTTTTCCCTACTGTGGGCCAAACCAAACCCCCGGATCTGATCTTTATGAAAGTCTGGATCCAGATCTGGGTTGGAACTCTGCACCTGGAGCCCATCTGTAACAGAGGGCTGAGCTTCCCGGACACAGTCTGAGTGCGGTGCTGTGAAGCTCTTGCTGTTATGCACAGCCAGTTCGGGCCAAACACAGAAGAAACCAGAACTCTAGGAAGCACTTTGGGCACAGAATGATCACTGAATGCCCCAGGGTTATTCCCACTGGTTCACCAATCCCTAGGCAAGAGGTGAACAGTTATAGGAAGGGGTTGGGCTGTACCTCGCAGGTGAGGGATTATGCAGCTTGAAATCTTAGCCTCTGGCTCTCTTTTTGACAGACCCTCTTGAATGCCACTGCAGGACTCCAGGAAACGCTCACCCTGTTTTGCAACAGAGAATCCTGGCAGCTGCTTGCATGATTCCATTTGGGGCAGACAGGGTTCTGGGCTGACGGAGGTGCCGTAAGACTCAGCAGGCCTTTCAACCCTTCTCTACCATAGCAATGCATGTATGTGTTTGAACAGTGCTTTAAATGATTGACCGTTCAAAGGACCAATACCCCAGGCTGATGCCAGGCCATATGGCTGGTGATTTAACTGGCTTATTGATTTACCTTTAACTACTGGCCTGCTTAAAATTCAGCAGGAAATGACGCCTTAATTTCTTTAGCAAATAAAAATACCAACATCCCTGTGTAGCAATACAAGTGAAGGGAACTTCCTTGCATGTGTATATCAGGCTTTCAGACATAGTCTCAAGCCCTAGCCACTGCCCCAACTGAATGTCATGAGAATCCCTCTAGGAATTGCCATGAGTAAGGGACTTTTGTGGGGGCTGTGGGGATAGGGGTGTGGGGGAGGGTCATGCCAGTGTGAGCCAGGAGGACGTTTGTTATTTCTGTCAAACTTAGAACCTATGTCGGCTCTTAAGTAAATGAACACACCAGCTGTGGGTGACCAATTACCCTGTTCTTTGTTACTGTTCCCTAGAGAGAGAGCTTTAAGGTGGCTGTTGACATCCCATAATTTTTAAGGTGGCTTACTAGTGACAGGCCAATTAGACTTACCAGGAGTGACATGCAGAGAAAGAGAGGTGTCTTAGAGGAACACAGCTGAGAGGAGTCTATCAGTCCTCCGCCTGCTATTATGATATAGGGCCTGATCCTGTAAATGCTGCATGAGCCAGCTCCTGGACCCTCCTGTGGCCTCTCTGCATCACTTCAGCGGCCCCAAGCAGATGTAAGTCTGGCTTAACCAGTCAGTTATGGATTCCTCTGGTGTGGGGAAATCCCAGTTAGCATAAACTGGCAATTCGGTCATGACAGCCTCCACTTTACAACCCTGATGCTGGGGCGTGGCTGGGGGAAAAGGCATAACCAGATCACTGCACCTCTGCAATCCCTAGTTGGCTTAATGGCCCCACTTAAGATGATCTAATTTGAGCTAGGTCCCAAACCATCTCTTGTTTAGCCCCAGGATCAAGGTGGGGGGAGGGGTAGGGGGCATAGAGGTGTCAGAAAACAACTTTTCCCCCTTTATTCTCCCAGATCCTGCCCCAAATCAGTTAAACCCATTAGTTTCTCCCCATGCTATATATTACAATAAAATGCTTTATAGTATAATAAAAATGGTAGAAAGGGGAAGTTGATAGTAATGAATAGAAATGAGAAGTTAGGAACTGTAAGAAATTGATAAGGGAGGCAAAAGGACCAACGAGAAGTCTATGGCCAGTGTGGCTTGCCCTTGGGTGCTGGAGCCTGGATCTAAGACACCTCAGGTTACAAGATGAGCCCCACCTAAGAGGAGATCAGGTGATTCCAGCTTAAAAGGCAGAAAGAAACTTCACGGAAGGGGGTGGGGGGGTGATTGAGGGAAAGTAGCTCAGACTGCCAGAGGTAGGAAGCCTGACAGTAAGCTGGAGGATGCTCAGGAAACAGAAGACTGAGAAGCTGTAGCTGGCTCCTACAGAGACATTCAACTGTGACCCAGCTCTGGAAAAGATGGCTGGATCTTTTGGATGGATGGACCCCCAACTAAGGAGACAGCAATACTGAACTGGTTGGGGCCTGGAGGGCCAATGTGTTACCTGAGGACGGAATGCATTGGACCTCAAGTGGGAATGTTCTGATTTTCCTTTGGCTGTGTGGAGTTTGCTTAAGGAGCGCCATGTGAAGGAGAAAACAGGGGCCAGACACTGCACAGGCACCCCTAGTGACGAGAGGGCATTCAGGAGGCAGTGAACAGCCAGGTGCTACAGACAATAAGAAAGAGCTTTTTAAATATACAGTGTTGGGAACAAAAAGACGCCTGACAATGGTATTGGTCCATTACTGGATGGAAATGGTAGAATGATCAATGCAGAATGAATGCAGAAAAGGCAGAAGGGTCCAATAAATATTTCTGTTCTGTGTCGGGGGGGGGAAAACCAGATGACCTGGGCTCACCCTATGAAGATGACACTCTTTCCGTTCCACTCGTGTCTCAGGAGGATGTTAGACAGTGTATACTAAAGCACCACATTTTGAAGTCAGCAGATTCAGATAACGTGCATCCAAGAATTTTTTTAAAAGCTGCTGAGGAGCTTGCTGGATCCTTAATGTTGATTTTAAATAAGTCTTGGAGCACGGTGGAAGTTCCTGAAGATGAGAAGAAAGGTAGTGTTGCACCAGTATTTACAAAGGGTAAATGGGATCAGCGGGGTGTTTATAGGCCTGTCAGTCAGCCAGCAAACCCAGGCAAGATAGTGGAGCTGCTGAGACGGGACTCTATTACTAAAGAATTAAAGAAGGGGAATATAATGATTGGCAATCAACATGGGTTTATGGAAAATAGATCTTGTCATACTAACTTGTAATCTCATCAAAAAATGATATCAAGTTTGGTTGATAAAGATAATAGTGCTGATGTACTTAAATTTCTCAAAGGCGTTTGACTGGTACCACACAATATTTTGATTAAAAAACTAGAATCGCATACATTTAACATGGCTCACATTCAGTGGATTAAAAGCTGGCTAACTGATAGGTCTCAAAATGTAACTGTACATGGGGAATCCTCACTGAACAGTTGTGTTTCCAGTGGGGTATCACAGGGTCCTGTTCTCAGCCCTATACTTTTTAACATTTTTATCAATTACTTAAAAGAAAATATAAAATTATCACTGATAAAGTTTGAAAATGACATAAATATTGGGGGAATGGTAAATAATGGAGAGAACAGATCACTAATGCAGAGTGATCTGGATTGCTTGGTAAATTGGGGGCAAGCAAACAATATGCATTTTAATATGGTTAAAGATAAATGTATATATCTAGGAACAAAGAATGTAGGTCATACTCACAGGATAAGGGATTCTATCCTGGGAAGCAATGACTCCGAAAAAGATTTGGGGGTTCTGGGAGATAATCGAGCTTCCAGTGTGATGCTGTGGCCAAACGGTCTAATGCAATGCTTGGATGCAAGAACAAGGAACTCTCAAGTAAGAGTAGAGAGGTTATTTTACCACTGGGTTTAGTGCTGGTGTGACCATGGCTGGAATACTGCGTTCAGTTCTGGTGTCCACAATTCAAAAAGGATGCTGAAAAACTGGAGAGGATTCAGAGAAGAGCCACAAAAATGATTAAAGGATTAGAAAACATGCCTTATAGTGATGGGAAGCTCAATCAATTTAGCTTAACAAAGAGAAGGTTAAGGGGTGACTTGATTACAGTCTATAAGTACCTACATGAGGAATGAATATTTAATAATGGGCTCTTCAATCTACCAGAGAAAGGTCTAACATGATTCAATGTCTGGAAGCTGAAGCTAGACAAATTCAGACTGGAAATAAGGTGTACATTTTTAGCAGTGAGAGTAATTAACAACTGGAATAATTTACCATGTGTCATGGTGGCTTCTCCATCACTGACCATTTTTAGACCAAGAGTGAATGTTTCTCTAACAGATCTGCTCTATAAATTATTTTGCAGAAGCTCTACGGCCTGTGTGCTGCAGGAGGTTGGACTAGGTGATCACAGTGGTCCCATCTGGCCTTGGAGTCTATGAATCTATGAGCATTCAACGGCTCTGTGGGTTTACGGCTTTTCTTGTGCACTCATCATTACTGCTTTTGGAGATCATTTCCGACTGGATGAATTTTAAGGTCTTTAAGCTCAGCATCCAAGAATGGAGGTGGCCAAAATCAGAGGCCACCTTTGAAATGTTTGGCCCTCATAAATAGAACTGTTGCAGCACCATAGCTCCTGTTGGTTTGCTGTGCTCTTCAGATGCAGAGTAATTCTATGCCAGAGAAAGATTGAAACTTCCCGTGAGTAGTCTGCTATACATATATGGTAGTGGTGACAGGCAGCCAGCTAATGCAGAGGCTGGATCAGTGTCCTTTCCATTGTTCAGCCCTCTGTGCTGTGGGATTATTTACTTTGGCTCTAAATACTCAACTATCACCAATAAGCTCTCAGTCTGGAAGTAAACAGGATATTTTATTTTCTTTAATTTTCACACAACTTCAGTAAAGTCAGTTGTTATGAATGTTAAGAAAGAAGCTGTTCACTTTTTCTGCAGGCGTCAGGAAACAGAAATGAATCTGTTCAATGGCTCTCCAGTAAAGGAAAGGGAAACCATGATTCTTATGGGGCTAACAACACAGCTCTCCTAGTACACCTTAGCCATGATTGGAAGCAGCCCTGCTGTTCCAGGACTGGACCATGTGCTTCCCACAGGTTTTCTAATGCACCCCAATTCTGATCTGCAGCACCCTTTGCTAGTCCAGTCCAGGGTTTCCTACACAGCTTTGCCAATGCACCTCAGTCCTGATGTATGCAATCACCTGTTGTGCTAGTCATCGGCCCTTCACACACTCAATGCACCTGACCTGCAGGAGTTCCTTCTATTCCTCTCACATCTCTGCCAATACCACTTTTAATCTTGACCCGTGATGCCCACAATTATTGCTGAGTATGGACTGAGTATGGACTGTGCCACATTGGTGTGTTAGTCTTGTAATGTAGACTGATTTCCATGCACCTCGTGTCATTTATGTCTTCCAGGTTTGAACCCAGTTCTCCAGGGGTAACTGGTGGATCCTTTAATCTATTGTGTACCACTGCCACTCCTCTCTTAGTAGCTGGCCTTTCTTGCAACTCTAAAGGTTGGTTGGTCATGCAAAAGGCCAACTTTCCAAGGTGGAACCATTGGCTACATTTATTTTCTAGATTCTTCAATTCTCCTCCTCTTGCCCTGAGAAATGTATAGGCTCTTTGCAGCTTTCTGCTCAAGTTACATTTTTGATACACAAATAAGATACAGGAATATAACTATTTCCAATCTATACTGTTCCGTGAATAATGGCTGGGTGTTCTACCATATGGACTTTTTCAGTATTCTTTACTCTGATTTGCTGTCTACTCTTCCACACTCTCATCCTCTGCCGGGGCAGGAGTGCAATGACAAGCCAATCAAATGACAGAATACCGAAAAGATCAAAGCAATAGTAGAGCACGCTAACCAAATTCATCCAGTCAAAGAGGGTATTGTAGTAATTTTGATGCTTAGCACAAAGACTGAAAGGAGCACTGGAAATACCACAGCAGGAGACAAGATGGCCCAGACAATTGATAAGAGATACAGAGCCTTTCGGTCACTAAATCAAGGCTCAAACTGACAATGACTGATATCCATTGGTTGCTTGGTGTGGTCTATGTGAAATGAGTTGGTGGATCTCAGTCCAGCTTCTGGATCCACATCACAAAATCTAACAACACAATTGGTCTTCACATTTGCTGTCTCAGCAGAGAGGTCAGTACCTAAATGGGCCATGGAGGCTAAGCTTTCCTGTTCCTCTGCTACAACTACAAACAACAGTATCTGTTGTGGTGGCAGGGTGTTGTGAGTGTGTGATGTGGATGTATGTCTCCTAGAACATGGTCTGAAGCCACTAACTTATTTCTGCTCGGCCACCAAACAGCTCATCAGATAGTTGCAAATTTGGGGTGGAATTAAATAAAATACTTAGAGATTAAAGGCTCCATTTCTAGGTGCTAATCCTTCCAAAACAATTGAGTCTCCCTCTAAGCTATTCTTTATGTGTTTTGGAACATGTAAACAACATAACTAACTAACATTTTAACATGTCCTGGGAAGGTATGTGACACTGTGTAAAAATCATCACAGATTTTACAGAACTGGCTGGCTTTCATGGTATTCAAAATCTATGGTATGTTCAAGTAAAAGTTTATCTTTGGTAGGTGTCATCCAAAGGTACCATTCATCCACAAAACTGACCATTCAAAGCATCTCTGATCTAAGGGGATGGAATGTCCTCTCGAGATATTCTGCACTGGAGCAGACCATTGTTAAAGCACTTTCCATTGAATGGATAAGAGTTGTGTCCATAAATGTCATCTGCAGAGAGCTGATCAAGTTATCCATCACAAGTAATGTATCCAACTAATTCAGCCCCATTTTATTTTTCTGTTCACCAAATTATGTACCAATGGGTCATGACTTTTATTAATTTATTACTTACAATTTTGCAGTTCGGAATAATTTGTAAAAATAAATTTAAATGATGGTTGATTTGCAAACTACTTGCAAAGAGTATTTGCTATATTTTATTTACTATTCATTCTATATATTTGGTCACCTAAGTCACATGGTATTGTATCTTTCCCCTGATTGGATGACCTATCCCTTTTTTCCCATTCACAAAATATCTGCAAACAAGCATAATTGCTCAACTAATCCATTGTGTGAGTATTATATAGAACTGTTCAAAATGTCCTTGAGTGCATTTCCGGCAGGAATACTCTCACAGCTGTTTAATTTCACCAGTGTGTGTGATGCCTTTTCTTTCCAGGAATATTCTTGAAATAAAAACTCACTTATCCAAATGTTCATGAATAAACACATGTCTGAGTCTAGTTGGGCCTATCAGTCCCTCACTTTGAGTCCTGTAATTCATTCTCATTTATGATAAGAGGAAAAAATTGATAGCAGGGTAGCACAAGTTAAGGGGAAAATAGGTGTGTCACAGTTTCTTTTGAGTACTCCCTGCTTGGTGACCCACTTGGATTGCTGTGAGGGGACTCTACCACTCTGGGTCCCTGGGGTGTTTCAAGCTCCTGGAGCTTGAACGGAGTTCAGCCACTACGCAAATCTTGGGGACCCTCGGCACACTCTGAATGAAGACCTTCTATCTGGCACCCACTCTGAGTGTTGGAACGCTCTGTCAGGCTTGCTGTGGATGCAGCACTGACCCTTCGGGGTATGTCTACACTTCAGCTGGCTGCAAGCCTCTCAGCCCAGGCAGATAGATAGACTCATGCTAGTGGGGCTCAAGCTAGCATGCTAAAAATAGCAGTGTGGACGTTGCAGCTTGGGTAGCAGCTCCAGCTCCCAAGCCCTCCCGGCCCTCTAGGTCTGAGCTCGGGTCACTAGCTGAGCCTCTGCCAGAGCTGCAGCACCCATGCTGCTAGTTTAAGGCACTAGCTCCAGCCCAACTGTGGTGAATCTGTCTACCTTGGCTGGGAGGCTCACTCCCAGTTGCAGTGCAGACATACCCTCAGACACCCTGGCACTCAAACGCACCCTTCTCCCAGAACTCCACACAAAAGGTGTGAAGCTTCTGGTTTACAGTGTAATTCTCTCAGGGGCACACAACAGCTGTGGTGCATTAAACAGCACACACACACTTTGCCCAGTCGAACATCTTTATGCTTTTTTATATTTAATCATGTAAAGCACAGAAGAGTACAGATCATTCAAAACAATAAAACATCTGGACCCGCAATCTCAGCCTTCCCCTGTGAGCCTTTGGGGAATCATCTGAGTTCAGGAAAGCAGACAGAAGAAAGCAGACAGTCAAGGTCCCTCCTTCTCATGTAGGCTGTTACATGCTAACTGGTCTCACTCTCATATGGAGTTCTTTACCCAGCTTCTGTGACCTTGCTCTTGTCTTCCCCGTGTTCCCACTTCCTGTCTGGACCTGGTTCCAGTGCATTCCTTTATTTCAACACCCTCCTGGTCATCTGGTGTCTTTTGTTCTCCTCCTGGTAACTTACATTGCTCCTGCCTTTCCTCCCTCCCTTCAGTGGGCCAACTAATTGGATTTCCAAGGATGCACTTCAACCATTGTCCCAGATGTTTGCACCGGACAAAGGTCATTGAGTCTTAAGCACTTCCTGTTGTATCTGTTTGGTGCATACACATTAAAGACTTGTCAGCAATGGTGGATCCCCTTTCATATGGACACTTATGACACAAAGCATTTTCGTAATACAACTTCACAATGTCAGTCAGAATTCATAAGTTGTACAGCTATAACCCCAATTTATCACGAGATGATGGTGGCATTCATCTCAAAACAGAATCAGAAATAACAGCAGGTTAGAATCACTCCTTACAAGAAAGATTTGCCTGTGCATGAAATAACCATGAGGACCAAGCATCATTGTGTATGTCAAGTCAGAGTTCATCTGAACTGCAGTCTGGATCTGGACTGTCACAAGGTTTGGAGATGTTCAAAAGTGGGAATCTGGTTTGCTCCCTTATAGGAATAGGAACCAGTTGTGAAGGTCACATCCAAATCTGCTAAATTCCAAGGCTGTTTGGATCCAGGATTTTGATTCAGACCTGTACTTAGTAATGTAGTAATAACAGACTGGCATATGCACCTCAGTACAATTTCTCATTGCTGACAGACATTCTCGGTGCCAGGGGACAGAATATAACATGGTCCACTTTGCAATACGGCACACCTTGGGGGTTGCAGACACAAGTTAGGTCTGCACATAACCTGGTGTCTCCTCTTTATAAAAACCTGTCCACAGATAGTTCTTTTTTTGTCCGTCATGTTGCGAGAAGGTTAGATAGAGACAGTCAGCCAGATCTTCAAACGATCTCAGTGCCTGTTTAGGCATCAAAATAAGAGGGCACATTTGCAAAACAGCTCAGTATATTGGATGCTGATCTCTTTTGAAAAATCTGGCCCTTAATTAAGTGCTTAAACAGGAGATGAACTCATTTGCAAGCTTGGCGCTATATGGAAGGAGATTACATATAAGGAACTTCCTGCCCTCCAGAAACCAACAACCAAAAATATAATCGATATATTAAAGACAAGGATGAAGATAGAAATAGGTACTTCTTACCAACAAACACCATCCTGCATGGTAGGAAATGCAACTAGACTAGGTAAGATAAAGGAAAGAAGGTAAACAGTGGATAAGCATCAGGCTAATTGTAGCAACAAATATTCTCAGATAATAGAAAGAGAGACGAGCAAACAGTGAAAGAATGGGCTATACAGTTAATTGAAGGTGCAGCAACATAGATGATTTGTCAGAAAAATATCTCGGAAGCCTGGAGTCAATGCCTGGGCCACAGAATATCAACTGAGCAAATTCAGACTGGGTGTTACTCCATTGACTTCAGCTGGAGTTGCACCTATTCACCACATTTCTGAATTTGGTCCCCAAAAGTCAGACTTAAAACAAAAAAGGAATGAAAATCATGCAGCTTCTTTGCCATATCCATCTCTCCATTCTTAACCCTTCAGTCATTGAGTCAGTTGGACTGGTGTTGTCCACTGAACTCATTGGAATGCCTGATAGATTTCACCAGCACCTCTGCAGCATTCTATCTGGCTGTATCTTGTACGGTAAGCAACACAGAGGGTGTGTTTTACTTAGATTTTAGCAGGTGTATTCAACAGCATGAGAAATGCATTCCACTTGGCAGTTCCTGGTACAGACAAAGATCTTGAGAGTGTGTGCCCTTTTGTGCATGCCTGACTTGTACGCACAAACTCCAGTGCATAGGTACATATGCATGCAAATCGGGGTGTACATGACAAAACACAGTTTGGAAATTCTGGTCCCCTATAAGCAACCCAATAGGTATGTTCTTCTTGGATGCACATGGTATATTCAACAGTACAGCCAGTGGATAAACTGGGAATGGACAGGAGCAGACAAGATGTTAATTCTCAGCGTTCTTTCTCTCTGTGTCTCTCTCAGGGTTTTATACTGCTGTCCATCACCAAAGTATCCGAGTACCTTCTGTGTAAAATCAATAGCAAGTACCTAGTGAACCTCATGGGGTCTCTTCACTTCTCCCTTTTCAGGATCAAAGCTCTGCTTGGGGTAGGGTTTTTGTTCAGATTTTTAATGTTCTCTTTGTGTGGTTGGAGGGGGGGTTCAGCGATAGAGGGAGTGTCCGTGTTGTGTTTGTCATCCTAATGGTAGAAAGGCTTTTTCAAGGAGGAATTATACCTCCCTGCTATATGTATATATACCCTCTGTACTGCCATTCCTTTCTGGGACTTCACATGCTTTGTGTGGAAAAAAGTAGGGTGAGTTGGCTTGTAAGATAAGCCACAAAATGACTTGCATGGAACCATGATGTGGTGGGAGAGCTGTCCCAGACTCCCCCACGCGGAGCGAGATGGAAACTCTGCAACCGCAGCCTATAAATGTCAAACGTGTGGGGCGGGTACACGGTTGTTAAACATGAAAAATGCTGGAAGAAAGAAAAAGCAGCAGCTGCAGACAGGCTCAGATCCCATTTTTCCCGCATTTCACTTTGGAATGTGTTGGAGAAGTCTTCGCTGTTTCCTCTGTTGACACATGTTCGCTGCCCAGGATAGCTGTAATAAGCCCCCGGGGGAGGTGTGTAATTGAGATGTACTGGGATTCTGCATATTAATGGCAAACACTTGTCCTGTCTTGAAAATCTATCCCCCTTCTCCCTCCCCTTCCTCCACAGCTGACTAAGGGCTCTGGTCATCTTTATTGATTCCTTTGTTCGAGGGAGGGCGGGGTTACAGAACAGATGGCATGGCAGGGCATGGAGGAGATGGCTGGTCGGCCGAAGGGAGGAAGTGTTACAGGAAGGGTTTGGGAGAGTTGTAAAGGGATGTAGTTGCTTGTATGGTAATAAAATGCTGCTTGCCTATTAAAGGCGTGCTTATGGGAAGTCTAACAACTTAGTTATAGACAGGAGCTCCCAGAGCATGTGCCCTTAGGCTGCTTTCCAGAAGGAGCTCAGGAAAAGAGCTGTTTCCCCTATCTCTTTCCCTCTAGCCCCGTCTTTCCTCCATGGACCCAACAGTTCATCTCTCCCTTCTTTTACCAACACCAGTTCACCCAGGTTTTATGGGTGACAGTCACTGCTCCACAGCTACTGCATTATATTCAGTTCTGTTCCACTTAAGCTCTTATCCGGCCCCTGTCACCATGGTATCTGAGCTTCTCCACTGCTGGCACCACATAACCGATTCTAACGTAACTGCAGTGTGGGAACTGCGGCACCAAAGTGGTTAAATCAAGAGCTCTGTCAATGGAGCTGTGCAAGAATTGTAAGGAGATTTGAACATTCACACCCCTTTTCTAGATCCCTCTACTTTTGCCTGTGAAATCCAAGATCCTTGTCTCACCTGTAAGGCACAGTGTGGTTTTCCATCTCTCTCTGACCCTGTGACCCTCCCAGTCCTGAATGCTCTTTCTCCACCCCATGCTCTGTCTTTTTGAAATCTTCCACTTCCTGTACACCAAGCCTCTTTCATTTCCCCTTTGAGATCTCTCCCTAGCCCCATCCTTTCTCACCTAGCTCTTGACTTCTGATTGATTACAATTCCAGCTGCTCCTTCCCTCAAACCCTGTCTATAATTGTCTGCATTATTTCCATCGAGTTTAGACACTCAGCTCCTCAGAGCATAAACCTGAGCTTAAGTCATGGACCAAATTCAGCCAGTGCAGTTACACCATGGATGTATTTGTTCCTCTGTGTTTTGTAAAGGACTATACATTGTGATGGGCGCAAACGAAAACCCCTTGATCCAAACAGTTATCCAGTTCTGATCTGTTTCCAAATGGCCCCAACTTTTTACATAGAACTGTGGATCCAATCATCCCTGAACTCTGGGGTGTGGAAAATCCAAATCTGAATATTTCAGCTTGAGCCCCTCTCTGGTAATAAACATGATTTCTTATACAAATTCTTGGGTCCAGCCTGCACAGAATAACTAATGTACCGTCTATGGGACTCTAAACCTATTTCTGCTCTGCAATGCTTCTCTCTGCAGCCTTTCATTTCATATCGCAGCCACCACTCTCTCTCCCAAAGCAGCCTGATTCATAGTTCTAGTCATCTGTGAAAACATGGCCCATGCTTTTGTGACCACTTTGTGCTTTCCAAGGTCTGCCCTGGGTGTTTAAAAATAGCTCTGGCTCCCCTCCTCCTCCCCGCCTCTGCTCCGGGCGAGAATGAGCACATGAACAGCAGCTGTGAAGGATAATGCAGTGGTGGCGGATTCCTGCTGAGGCTCGGCCATTCCAGCCTGGCTTGGCAGTGCTCTAGCTGGGATGTGACCACGTGAGGCGGTAGAGCAGCTCAGTGTGGTCACTCCTGGCTGGGTGCTGCCTGCTATTATACCAGCAGCTGCTGCTGCTTTCAACCCAGATTCTGACGGAATCCTTTGGCTGCTTTGCTCCTCCTGTTGCTGTAATCTACAGAACTAAACTATGCAGCTGGGGTAATTTTCATGGTGAGCAGAGGGAGTTTTGCGCTCACCCACACATGCAGCTCGCAAAGAGCATCAAGGAATGTGGGGCGCTAATCCCTGCCCAAGATGCTGAAGACAGGCCTGTTTGTGGTGGGTTCCCCACAATGGCCATGGTGACATTCTTCTGGGGTTGGTGATAGTCCAGGGAGATGTTTAGTACCTACTACGTGGGGCTGCACTGGAAATGGGTTTTATGGGTGACCCTGCATACACAGGCAGGCTCTTCAGCGTCAGGAAAGTAAATAGGTCATTACATACACACAGTGGTCTCTCCTTTATTGAGAGGGGGAAGGGATCCTCCGGGACTCATCATTTTCTCCTCATTATGGGGCTTCTCTCTACTGTTTCCTTCTCCTTCTCCGGTTCCATGCAACTTATTTGCTCATCCCTTTTAGAGCCTCTCTTGAAATGTAAACACTGCTCCCATTTTCTCTGGTTCACACAGCTCCTGAGGAACAGTGGCTTTTCTCCCTATTTGAGCAGAGCTGGATGTGGCTACTTGAAGAGACCAGCCACTACCTCAGGGGGCCAGGAGGGGCCACTAGAGAGTAAAGCAAGGCACTCCCCAGATACTGAGTGACTGCCTTCACAGTAATCCCATTTTGGGAAGAGGAGAAACTCGCCTGACCCTGCACTTGTATCCCTTCTGCTGCAGCATGCTTTGCTCCCACTAGAGAGAGTATGTGTTTGTTGTAACATGCCCTGAACTGCCCCCTTGCTAGGCAGACACTGCTGATGGCTTGGACTGGTGCTATGCCTTTGCAAAGCACATCTCTGACTGCAGTAGCTTCCAGACAATGCCAATGCATATCCTGCAGCCAACGGGATGTCATCCGTAGAGCCTGTGGTAGCTTTGTGACAGTACCCTGTCTTCCCTCATCCCCACTTCTGAGAGAACTCATTGACCGTGATATGGAATGAGCTTGCTTCTTATCAAGACGCCAAGGCCGCCCTCCTCAGTCCTTGCCCTTTGCCTCGCCTAAGTCCCCTCAGTGTCTCATCTTTGGCTTGTATGTGAGGCCATTCCTATTCTCCCCAGGACTCTTGATGCTAGCCTAGCCACCCACCAGTTCACTTGGACTTCACTAGCTCGCAGTCGGGTTTTAGATGAGCAAAGGTCCCTGCAGACGCCTCTTCCGTTCTTTTGATCCCACCTGATGAGCTGGCAGTGCAGGCATCCCCTTCAGGGTCTTCTCACCTTCTCTTCCCACTCAAACCTAAAAAAGCACTAGGTTCCACCTGGGAAGCCTATTATTATTTGCTTTCAATCTTTGCTGCCTTAAAATGCCTGCCAATGTCTTCAGACAGCTCCTCACATCTCCAGCAGCTCTGGCTCTGGGCCATGCTGCAGCCTGAGCCTGGCAGAACATGCTGCAAAGGGGCTTTTTATCCACCCACGTGGATTACAATTTATAACATCGTTGCAAATAGAGCTGTACTGGCAGGAAACACTGTGTGTGTTGAGCTGAGGCAGTATGCGCTTTGTGTTACCAGTTTGTTTCTTCTTTCTCCTCACTCAGCTCCTGTTCTCCCCTTCCTCCCTCCCTATTTTCCTGTCATGGGACCCATCTTCCACCTCCCATGGCTTCCTTCCTATTCTTGGACACTATTGCAACACCAAAAATTACATTAAAATCCTATTGCCCCGTGTTAAGTGGCAGTGGATGTTGAGGTCTTGTAAGTCAACTTTCCATTGAAGGAGAAATCAGTGACATGGAGTCTGGATATATTCTTAGTGTAACATGTTTTATTTACGCTCTGTGCACCAGTCCTGGAACACAGGTGGTCACATACAGCATGCAGACACTTCCTTCTTTCAGAGATATCATTCCAAACACTAATACACAGTTTGCAGGGAGCAGCTCTGCCTCAAGAATCGACTCTAGCTAGCAGGGCTTTGGAGCAGAGCTCAGAGCTGAAGCACGGAGCAGCTCCGGAGCAGTGGAGCTGCAGGTTTTTGTCTGGAGCTGGAGCGGAGCCGGAGCACAGCTCCAAAGCCCTGCTAGCTAGTGAGATTAAGGAAGAGGCTGAACTCCCATGCTGCTTGCCACAGCTCCCCCAGAGAACTAACATCACTAGATTTCTTCCATGATTTAAAACATGCTCGTGTGCTAAGAAAGGGAACTTGTAAGACTAGGTGTAACAGCGGCATTGGCTGACCCATGCCATATCAATAACTTACACCTGAAAAGTGGACATTGTGTCCCTTTTTCATAGTGCCTACTCCGGAGCCACGTGCGGCTCTTCAGAAGTTAATACGCGGCTCCTTGTCCAGGCACCGACTTTCCAACGTGCCGGGGGGCGCTCACTGCTCGACCCCTGGCTCTGCCACAGGCCCTGCCCCCGCTCCACCCCTTCCCGCCCCCTCCCCTGAGCCTGCCATGCCCTCGCTCGTCCCTCCTCCCCTCCAGAACACCACGAAACAGCTGATCGGTGGGGGAGGGGGAGGCGCTGATCACCGGGGCGGCTGGTGGGTGGAAGGCGCCAGGAGTCGGGGTGTGGAGCGGAGGGGGGGGGGGGCTGCCGCCGTATTACTGCGGCTCTTTGGCCCTAAATTCTGGCTCCTTCTCAGGCTCAGGTTGGCCACCCCTGCTATATAGCCAAAGGCTACATCTACACTTGGAGCTGGGGCGGGGGGCGGAGAGATTCCAGCATGTAGATGAACCCACGCTCGCTCTGTTCCAGCCAAGGAGCTAAAACCAGCCGTGTAGCGGCCCCCAGCGCATACCCATGGGGGCCAGATGGGTTTGTACTTGAGACATCCAGTTTGTGCGGCCACTGTCTGCGCTACTTTTGTCAGCCTGCTGGCGTGAGCAGCGCTCGCATGGGCCCGCCTCTGCGAGCTGGGACTCACGCTCCCAGCTCCAAGTGCAGCCAGACCCTGAGAGTCAAGGCTCCATGAGCTCTGTGACAGGCTGGATGTAAAAGGTCAGAACTTCAGGTAGCTCTGCTTGGAGTCAGTGACCACACGGACTTACACCAGCTGAGGTTCTCTCCCCGGGGACTCTGCACGGCAGGGCGGCTGGATTCTGCAGCACGCTGATGCAGCTGGCTGGAATAGACAGTGACAGCTTCATTTACATTCTAAAAACAGGTGAGATGTTTAATGAAGTAGCTCTAACCTTGGATAATGCAACCCATACAGTGTTCCTTGTGTTATTAAGTGTCATGTTAAATTCAATTTATTTGACTTTGCTCCCTGCTTTCGATATGCCCCAGATTTCTGTATTGATGGTGCAGATCTGTGTGGAAGACATTGTGGGGAGGTTGCCAGATTCAGTAGGTGAGCAGTGGACAGCAGGAGCTAAGGTAATCTAGGAGGGCATTTGCTGGAGGCTTCTACTAAAGTGACCAGCAGTGAAATAGTTAACCTAACAATCTCAGTACTATTATCTATAGGTTTCAGAATGAGCCCCTCACTGAGAGGAGCCGGGCAGATGACACCTCCCAGACCTATTGTTTCAGGATGCCTGCAGATGCAGGGGACAACTTTGCTTTGGTTTATATTCAGTCGTCTTTGCTAAGTTATCTCTACAGCCATGCAGGCTAGAAACATGGGGCCCTATTCTGCCCCCTGTAGGAGACAAAGACCCCCATTGAAGTTAAGGAGAGTTATGCATATCCTGTGACAATTCTGCTGTGGGGGAAAAGGGGAAGATCCACAGCAAATTCCATAGCTGAAGATCACGGACTACATAGGGCCTTGCTCCTGCTGTTGAGATCAAGGGGCACAGACGTGATGTTGCTCTGTTGGCTCTTCCCAAGACTCTTTCTCCCTCTGCTCTGGATGCCAACTGCTGCATCGTTCTTGTCCTATATAGAAATAACCCTGAGCTCCCCCTGCTCCAGGAGGATCACATCAAGTTCATTTTCATCTGGGTCTCACCTTTTCTGAGTGAAGATTTAGACTTGTTTCATGAACCTGGGAATGATCCAGCCCAGTTAGCACTAAACACTTTGTGACATAGAACCAGCGTGCTGGATTGATGGGGAAGTGGAGGATTTTGCTCTTTCTTGCTTGAGTTTCCATGGTATGCTCGTCAGTGTAGGTACAAAGAGAAATACAAGAGGAAGGAACGCAGGAGCAGACTATGCTAAGTATTGGTCCCATCATATACCTTCTTGCTTAATGAAACATTCATAGGTTGTCATTAAGTGTACTCTTGTTCTACTTTATGGGCTACTCACTCAGAAGTTCTTGCTTTTGTAAAGCAGGAGAGAGGGCTGCTGCTAGAAAAACTCTGCACCGGACACCTTAGCAAAGTAAGTCTGCAGTGGTTCAAGCCCAGGAATCTCCCAGCTGAGCCCGTGTTTCTGGCACAATCCTGTTGCTTCCTATCTTGGGTAGAGATGGTGACTGATCCATGGAAGTGTAAGTTCAAGTCTCTTGCTGCACTTACTTCTGTATTAATGCAAATGTGCTTCAGAGAGCTTGATGTTGCACATCGCTGAATGGCTAAAGCCAACTGGATGCCTTCCCTGCACCCTCTGAGCACTGAGCTAGCACTGAACTAGCTGGGAAGCAGAATTTCCATCCTGTGGGGAATTCCAAGATTTCAACATTTGGTTTTGTCCCAAATCAGGAAGAAAAACTGA
Source organism: Lepidochelys olivacea (assembly GCF_965140295.1). Classification (NCBI taxonomy): domain Eukaryota; kingdom Metazoa; phylum Chordata; order Testudines; family Cheloniidae; genus Lepidochelys; species Lepidochelys olivacea. Next base: position 22,041,898 of record NC_140417.1, on the reverse strand, counting down.
ACTCTGAGAATTTTTTGCAGAGCAAAATTATTCTGGAAATATTAGCTTTTGATTTTACTGAAATATATCATTTTGACTTTATCCCTTTTAAATGAATACAATATAACGTTAAAGTTGAAACAGAACGTTTTGATAATTTCCCATTAAAACTTTGATGAAATCAGTATGTTCCTGCAAAACCTTTTGAGTTCATCAAATCAGCATTTTCCAACAGGAAACTGGTTTGGCAGAAGATTTTTGACCAGCTCAGTGTAAGAGCCTGTTACAAATTAGCAAGGAGCTTCCCTCAGTAGATACCATGAACAATACCCTTCCCTGAACGAAACCCAACCAACTGTAATAACTACCCCACTGAGGTTCCCTAGTGCAGTAGGACTGCATTTCAACAGCCATGAGAGTGGACAGAGGCTTGTGACACTACAATGAAGACTGCCCGAGCAAAGGCAGCCCACAGCCTAGCTAACCACAAGTGGAAAACAGTGGCACAAGCCACTTCTGCTACCTGAGAATCTAATATAAGTCAGGGTTCCGGGAGGAAATCCCTTTGGCAAGAAGCAGGCAAACCCCAGTGGTAGATGGAGCACTCACAAACCCTGTGTCTTTTAGCTACAATTAATGCTGCACAATTCTTAGTGTTATTTTGATCAAGGGTCTTTATGCGTTTGCTGCTGGAATTGTTGTCCTTCTGCCTGGGAAGCCATAAAGGCTCTGTCAGAGAGGCTGCTTTGATTTTCATTGCCTGCCTGGTTCATTACCGACAGGGTAATGACTGGCAGTGGACCAATCAGATCTCCAGTATCACTCTGTCAGGTTCATAATTAATACTACTGCAAACTAAGCTTATTGTGATTTAATTAGTAATGCTGTAATAATGCTACCGCCTGGGCTGCGGGTTACTAATTTATATAAATAGCTACATTAATGTTTTCAAGCACCAAGTATTAATTGTATCAGCCTCAGCACTAGACTCTGGTTGGCTGACGGCAGCTGCAGAACTCGACAACACTTGGTGTATAAAAAAAAAAAAAATGTTTTTTGATTTCCTGCCTGTTTTTAAACAGGCAAGAAACAGCCATGGATGGGGCTGGAGGGCGTTTGCTAATATGGGCCAGGGAGAGGTATTTGAGACTCAAATCCCTTTTTGCTTGGATCTGTCCCCCCCCCCAAACCCCCCAATATATAAATAAATCCAAGCTGTTTGCATCAACAGTTTCAATTTGCCACAATGGGAAGCTGCACACATGAGAGATCCCCATGCAGTCAACTCACATTCTATTTTCAAATCTGGAATTAAAAGGAGAGAAGAAAACTACAGAAGAGGTCCACAGAAGCAGAAGAGGGATTTGCATACATCAGGGCTCTGCACAAGCCAGGACCTAAGCTCTTTCTCTGGGTTTGGATAAACTACAATAGGAAAAATCTCCTTCCCCTCACCAATGAAGTCCAACGTCCCTGTTTGCCTGCGACAAGGATGCAGCTGGGAGTACATACCCCTGTTGGGAAAAATTCGGAGAAAGGCAGTGAGACTGAGCAAAAGACAACTTTAGGGTTGAGACTCAGGGAAATTGGTCCTCCTCACACTGATGTCCACTAGACGGTGGAACAAAGGACAAATTCATAGAAATTAGAGGAGAAAGACCTGTAAGCAAATTAATATGTGAATCCAAATAAGTCTAGAAGGCATCTAAATTGTTGTACTTGCCCTTTCTTCCAGTCCCCCCCAAACACTCCCTTTGACTTAGTGAGACTTTATTTAGACCCACTCTCACTTATTGAACATTCAGCCTGACCAGGTCACACCTGCATTAACTGGAACCTTCTTCCGGCTTCTCTGGTGTGTGTGGGGCAAAGGAGCAGCTGTTTCAATGGGTCCTTTCCCTCTCTAGTTACCATGACACTAAATGGTGCGCGGTGCCAAAAAACTCTGAATGTTCTATTTTCAGACGGGACTGGTTTTTGTCAAGCAGAATTCCACAGGCTATAGGTAGCAACATATCCATTGAGCTCCCTCAGTAGTTAATGACTCAGATCATTTGCACATTAACCAGCAAGCAATGCATGCAACTCCAGTGGAAATAATGTTAACAATACAGCAAAAACTTGCCTTAACCCAACTTAATTGTCTTCTAACAATTGGGTGGGCTTAGCCTACAAATTTATTTTTTTCTAATGGAGGGAAAAGTCTTCTAAGCTGTATGTCAAACCATCAAAATCTCTCTCTCCCCTCCCCCCACTTTTTCTACTTTAAAAGCCCCATGACGCAGCAATCGTCCTTCCACTGGAAGACAGCTGGACACTACTCAGTCTGGACTCCATCAATGTTGTTTCATGCATATGCTGGGTGGGGTGTGTCCAGAGTGTGATGCAGGAACCCCCACCCCCAAGACTGAACACCTGGTATCTCATAATGGCCTGAGAATTTGGAAAGGAGTTAGAGATCAAAACCTAAATCCCTGAATTGTCAAGTGACCAGTGGAGCTAGACCTGGACCAACAAAGCAATACAAACCAAAGGGGCTATATGAGAAATGTCCAGTCTATTTGGGGGGACATTCTATGTCAAACGTGGCACAATTGCACTTACACAAGATGGGCATCTTCTGTACACCATCCTGCTTCCTAGGACGGCAAAGGGAGTCTCATTGAAATGAATTGTTCATAAATGTAGAAAGTGTAAAGGCAAATGTCAAACTGGGACTCCCTTCTGCGGGAGGTTAGACAGCCATGTGCTGTGTCTGAATTTAAAAATGGGTTGGATAATTTTATAACCAGTAATATTTGTATGTATGTAGTAAGGCTAATCAAATCAAATACATTTTGTTTGGGGCATTAGTTGATCACCTGAGGCATCAGGAAGGAACTCATCTGACACGCTGCATTGCACAATTCGCAAGGTACACCATGGAGGGGGTTTCATCTTCCTGGATATTGGATCCACGGTCTATTCCAGAGACTTTCATGGTTTTGTGTTCCTAAGATCCCTAGGAAATGGTAAGGCAACAAGGTCTTTGGCATACATTGTCTGAGCATGGCTTTGAGATTAAGCCACCCAAATCATACAGTGCTCTCCACCAGAATCATGGATGTGTACTATGACTGAAATGAAGGTCCTCACAAATTATCTAAGAAGGCTGTCGGTCCACCTTTCCCATGGCTGTGTAGAGAAGGGAGCAATATAAATCCCTCCCAAATAGGAATTTTAAAGGTATAATCTTCCTGTACTGTTTCCATTATCTATAGAGCAAAAACCCAAAATGAACTGTTTCATCCCATCAACAAGAAAATTAGCTATAAGAATGTGTCTGTGTGTGGGGGCAGGGGAGCTTATACACCATGCAGTGTTTCAGGCTGGAGTGTTTATCATCAAGGATCATTACACTCCACACCCTTTTTTAAAAAGGGACAGTGACTCCATTAAATCTCGAAATTGGCAGGAAAGTAGAATATACAGTAGACAGCTGCTACGTAATCTGAGCCACTGAATTGATCACATTCTGGCTACTCTATTTTATGAAATATGGACTGTGACACATATTACTCTGCTGAATGCATATATCTAGATCTCAGGTTGGATATCTATCCCATTACATATACAGCTGCATAGCTTTATCTCTCTATAATGAGGTCATCTACTCACTGCTAGGCAGCACCTCCCTGTGGTCCATCTGGAGAATTAACTCACCACTGGCCATGCCCCAGCTGGAGATTGTTCAGCCCGTTGCCCCAGGCACTCGTTCTGCAGCTGTTTTCCTGCTAGTCTGGAGCTGCAGTGCCTCTTCTTCATGGCTTAGACTTCTGGCCAAATCACTATTGTCCTCCCCTTCCCGGGTCTTATCGGAGACTCCTTTCCCAAAATCTCAGGCAGTCTCCATATCCACAGTGCTGACTGCAACATTCCCACAGTGGCTAGAAGGGGAACCCAGGCCTGCTCTCTATACCAGGTTCCAAACCAGAGACCCTCAGACCAGCAGTTCAGGTCTATTCCTTTCAGACCTTACTGCTGCTTCCCTGGACTTCTTCCTCACCTACCTTTCTCAGCTCCTACTCCACCATGTACCAGGGAGTGTGACTACAGGCTCACCTGCCTGCAGACCCTTCCTCAACTCCTAGGCTTTATAGAAGCACTGCCCATTCCTGCCCTGGTGCATGGCATTCTCAATCAGTCTCATTGCCCCTTAGCTCCCCACCAGGTGCAGCCTAAGGCTAATTGGCCTCTCTTACCACCTTAACCCCATCTGTTCTGGTGTGGAGTGAATGCCCCATCACACTCTCCCTCTCCATATCCAGAGCTTAAACATGTACCCAGGGCATCTATATACACATCACTTACCAATTTCATTTACACTGTGACTCTTCATTAAGTCTCAAATGCATTCTCTCCCTGTGACGTAGGTCCATGGGATAAATGAAGGGGGGAGGTAGCTCCCTTCGATGGACACCCAGCCAGCCAGTTAGCTGTAAAATCCCTCTTGGATGCTGTTCTCTGCTTCCTTTACCTGTAAAGGGTTAAAAAGTCCCCCAGATTTAAAAAAAAAAAAAAAAAAAGTGGGCATCTGACCAAAAGAGCCAATGGGAAGGCTAGATTTTTTTTTAAAATTGGGAAAGAAGCTGTCCCTTTGTTGTTTGCTGTTCTCTCTGGGCTGAAGAGATGGGGCAGCAGGAATGCTGTGTAATGTGAGGAAATTAGGAATGTTTAGAAAGATGTGATTAGGTTTATTTCTGTTTATTTTTTAAGGCTTGTGGACTCCTCTGTGCTAACCCCAGATGTTTTTGTTTGCTTGTAATCTTTAAACTGAACCCCCAAGAAAGCTATTTTGGGTGCTTAATTTTTGGAATTGCTCTTTTAAAATCTAGCAAAAACCTAAGTTCCAGATGTATTTTCTTTCTTTTTGTTTTTAATAAAATTTACCTTTTTTAAGAATGGAATTGGATTTTTGGTGCCCTAAGAGGTTTGTGCATATGTTGTTTAATTAGTTGGTGGCAACCGCTAATTTTGTTTGTTTTTCTTTCTCAGCTCTTCCCCAGAGGTGGGGTGAAAGGGCTTGAGGGTACCCCACGGGGAGGAATTCCCAAGTGCTCCTTCCTGGGTCCAAGGGGTTTTTTTCCATTTGGGTGGTGGCAGCATTTACCAAGCCAAGGTCAGAGAGAAGCTGTAACCTTGGGAGTGTAATACAAGCCTGGAGTGGCAAGTATTAATTTTTAGAATCCTTGCGGGCCTCCACCTTCTGCACTCAAAGTGCCAGAGTAGGGCTTTAGCCTTGACAGTCCATATCGTTATCTCCACTTTACAGATCCTATAAACTTGAGACACAGCCATGTGTTCCTCACTTCTGGGTGTCCATTTGATTAATGCCAACAACTGTAGGGTTTTATTTAATTCCTTCATTTTTTTGCCACTCACTCCTTGCAGAATTAAGTCCAGCCAGGAGGGCTCATAGAAATGGCTCCCAATGAGCTGGACTCTGATCAGCTCAGTTCAACTGGAATGGAGCTAATGTCTTTCTGAAACCTCACTGCAATCCTAGAAGTGGATTTAGCTTTCCAGTGAGTTACAGAGATGGCTGTGAAATCTACCAGATGGCTGTGAAATCCACCATTAATAGCCCCATCCATCTAGCATGGCCTGAAGAAATCTCACATTGTTGCCACCCACTCATGACTTCCATCGTTATTGTTCCAAAATCCTGGACAAAAGGACAAAGGAAAGACATACTGTAGCCAGAGCTCTCTTGCCATTTGATCTCTGTCATGGTTTGGGATCCCCATAATCCAGTGTCTACAGGTCATCCAGAGTCTTGGTCTGTTGTCCAAGTATACTTTATTGAAGTACACCAAGTATCCGTTACTGAAGTATACTAAATCAGCACTTTGCTGCTCTTCATTGCATAGATTGGAAGGGAAACTGGCATGCTATATGCCAAATATTAAAGTCTCAAGCAATTCCCTTTTAAACATTACCTTCCTGAGTTTGGATCCCAGCCAGATTGTGCTCATTAAACTTATAAATTGCCTTCATCTCCTGGACAAGGTAAAATAGAATTGGTATAAGGAACATTGCATTGTTGATGAAAAAGCACAAGTTAACTTCAACACGGTGGACTTAGCACAAGATATGAGGAATATCTTAATAGATGCAGCAGCTTCTATGGGAGGCCTTGAAGAAACCACTGTTCCTGAAAGCGGCAGTAACATTAAAGGAAAAGGGTCTTTGTTCACTTGTTCTGTGCATCTGAACTGTGCAGCTGTTCTTAACATGCCCATGAACAGTGAGATGTGAATCAGGATCTCTGGCGGTTTATAAAGGGAGGTACTGCAGTGAGATATGACCATATCTTGGAGTCCTTTCCTTTTGAAATATTTATGGCCTCTAATCTCTCTCTGGCTACAATCCCTGCCCAAGCTCTCTTTCAATCCACTGTCCATCCAAGGCTTATTTTATCAGGTTTTCTCTTCTGTGGCTGCAATAATAATTGACTGTTGTAGGACTCAGAGACAAGGCGGGTGAGGTAATATGTTTTACTGGACCAACTTCTGTTGGTGAGAGAGGCAAGCTTTCGAACTACACAAAGCTCTTCTTCAGGACTGGGAAAGGTACTCAGCGTCACAGCTAGATACAAGGGGGAACAGATTGTTTAGCTGTTCCATTTGGATTTAGCTGTGACACTCTGAATACCCTTCCCAGTCCTGAAGAAGAGCTCAGTGTAGCTCGAAAGCTTGCCTCTCTCACCAACAGAAGTTGGTCCAGTAAAACATATTACCTCACCCGCCTTGTGTCTGTAATATCCTGGGATCAATACAGCTACAACAGCACAGGTATAAGTCTCTCCATTCTTAATTGACCCCTTGAACTGAGCTATTCCTTGCACAGAGACAGGGATGGGTTATTTGGGAGCAGTTGGGTTTGCTTTGCTCATGACACTGTTCCTATATTGAATTATCTTCTCTGTCTCTAGTTTCTGTGATTCTGTGTGGCTCTACAGCCTCTTCCCCACGTTTGAAGCTGACCTCTGCCCTTCCCGAAGGGGCTGGAATACTCACAGTTGACACCTCATTGATCTTCATTCCCCTTGCCTTCAAATGTATCTGCCCCATCACTGCAACCACTATCCCTCTCCTCCACATCCACATTCACCTCTTCCTCCTCCTCCTCTGCTTTCTCTACCATGCTTCTCGAGTTTGTACATATATGCCCCTGAAAATGCTCTGTTCATTTGTACAGTGCCTAGGACAATGGTAGTTCTGAGTACTGTCATAGAATCATAGAACTGGAAGGGACCTTGAGAGGTCATCCAGTCCAGTCCCCTGCACTTGTGGCAGGACTAATTATTTAGACCATTCCTGACCAGTGTTTGTCTAACCTGCTCTTAAATATCTCCAGTGATGGAGATTCCACAACCTCCTTAGGCAATTTATTCCAGTGCTTCACCACCCTGATAGTTAGGAAGTTTTTCCTAATGTCCAACCTAAACTGCCCTTGATGAAATTTAAGCCCATTGCTTCTTGTCCTATCCTCAAAGGTTAAGAAGTTCATTTATCAGTGCCATTTTCTTCCTCGTTGCCTTTTGATTCAGAACTCTGCTTCTCCCTTTTCTTTCCTTGCATTGGCCTCTGTACAGAGACTTTTCTAACCTTATGCCTCTCCCTTTCTCTCCTTGTCAGGGTCCAGAAATCCAGAAGGTTTCACAAATGGCCAATAGCTGAACAGAAGACAAGATCTCCATTTTGTGTCTCAGAGAGAGAGACAGAGATAGCAGATGGGGAAAGGGGGATTGACTAGATGACTCTAGCAGGTTTTCCTATTGCTGACATCTTTTGTGTGCCCACCCAACATGCTCCCCATATAGCATGGAAAAGGTGCAATGCACACCAAAGTGAATGGGCTTTCAGGATTCCAGTGACCACAACACAGCGTCCTCCTCAATGTTGTGCCGCCGCACAAAGACAAGGAGTTCCCGTGGAAAAGTGAATCTGATGAATGGCCAAGACAAAGGAGCCTATGCTGTACATTCCCCTCTGCTGGACTCCGTTGAGCTGAGCTTCACCAAAATTGAAGGAAAAAAACAAAGCTTGCACTGACCTTTTACTGTGGGTCTGGGGTGAAAGGGAATCCAAGAAGAGTGCAATGGTGGTGAATGTCTATTGGCCACGTAAGGGGAACAGGTGTACGGTGCTGGGACAAAGATCAGTCTGTGACTGGGAGACTGTTTCAGGCAGTCACCAGAGGAGAAATGAGAGATGCTGCAATAGACACCCAGTAACAGCTGGCTCAAAAGCACAGCCGGTTTATCCAGCTTGTGCACACGCTAAGTAACTCAGTACAGAGGAGAGTACCCCAGCACACCTATTGGGAAAGAGCTTGTGCAGGGAATGTAGTCGGCGAGGGCATTAGCTAGCACAGGACAAAGCCATGGTATGACAACAACAGAGGGCAGCAGGGCTCATTTGGCTCCATATGCCCCTTGCAGCACAACTCAACCTATCTGGATTGCAATGCACAGTAAGAGCATCCACGGACAGGTACTACAGGCTGCAGCATTATCACTTTTCCAGGGAGCAACAGCCTTGACCCTCCCACTCCTATGGCTCTCCACTGGTGCCCTATTGGGGCCACCATTTTAGCAGCCAGGCTAGCCACCCTGTGCCATCTACACCTCTGCTGCTGCAACAATTTCCTCATCCACACAAATGTCTCTCTGTGGGCAAGCGGCATCCCAGTCTCCTTTCCCCACTGGTTGATGGGACCAGCACGGCGTAGAATCATGCGGGTTGCCTGGCCCACTTAAAAGTTCTGCATGCAGCACATTTCCCCCAGCATTGTCTTCTAGATGAAGGAGGACAAGCAAGCCCTACAGTTCAGTGTGCGAGAGAGAAATGGGGAGGGTACAGTGGTCGGAAGAATAAGAGGGTGAGGAAGGGAGAGAGAGAAAAATCATGTACAGCAAAAGAAACACTTTAAAACCAGTAAGTTCCTCTTCATATTGGCACAGCAATGTTTGCAGCATGGCTTAGCATTCCTCATCCTGTTAAATAAATATTGTGACAGTTCTAATCCTAGCGAGCGGGGACGTAACCAGAACTTGGATTTTCACTGAGGGCAAACAGTAATGGGTACACTTTAAGTATTTCAAATAAGCCGCGACTTTAGATCTACAGAGACAGCACTATTTGTTAAATAAATATCAAACTCATCTGGTACCAGGCCAGTTGCTGTGGTTAAGTAAGATATATCTAGCTAATGGATATTTAACTCAATGTTGGGTAAGCAAGCCCTCATAGACTGTAAAATGCTTTTTAATTTAAAAAAAACAAACCCCAACCTCTATACCTTTCGGATAAGGCCTCTTTAGGAATTTTGAATGCTATCAAAGGAGACAGCTCCATCACGGCAAGGGAATTAGGCATCATTTAATTTCTAAAAAGAAAATGACACATGCCGGCTCATAACTAACAGGCTACAGCCAGTTTATGAAATGTTAATTGGAATACCTTGCATTTCCCTCACTCCTTTAATGAATGAATGGTGGTGCCAGTCTCTATTAATGGGCCAGTTAAATTCCAAAGCAACTCCATTTACCTCTTGTATATATTATTAAACCTCATATGTCTGTTACATAATAAATAAACCATCCTTTCATAATCTAAATGAAGGGCTTCCTGGAGGTCCTTATGGAAAGTCATCGCCCGTCTCATGAAAGGTTTGTTACTTTCTGCTTTGCAAAACTGCTGTTTCCCTCAAGCCCCTTACAGTGCATAATAATAATGTTGAAAAAAAAAAAGTACACTAGGGAACAAGCTCTATTAGAGCGAAATGTTTGTCAGCATCTTAAAAGAAACATTTCCAGATGGCTGGACTGCTGTAGAAACATGTAGCTTGATTGCCATGCTCCAAATCTTTCCCACTCTGGTTCCTTTCTCACTGCTGGTACCGCTGGTGCCCCTGGAATAAACCCTCACTGTAGATATTTGGAAGTGCTAGTTAGGAGCAGTCAGAGAGTAACATCTGTGCTGCAACCTCTGCTACTGAGTGGTGTTAAACATTAAAGTTGTGTGTGTGTGAAAGATTGTATGGAGGGGAAAAGGCAGGGCTGGGTGGCTGAAGAGCCTTTCACTTCGAAGTCATTAATTAGGTCCATATAAGTCAATAAGGACAAAGGGACAAATTCAGCTCAGCTGTAAGCAGGCACAACTCCCTTTGCACCTGTTGATTGGCCTGTGGGAAACAGAGTCCTAGCGGGAAGTTGCCCGCATCACAAAAGCCACAAACACTCTGGCTGGCAGCCTAGCTAGTACCCTAAAGAAGTCCAGGACTGATCTGTTCATGGAGGTTGAGCTGCCGTCAGTGCTAGAGACAGCAGCTCCAGGGCAGGACTGAAGGAGGTGCAATACCGTACAATGAGTGAGGGAGGCTTGCATTGTCTCTGCACCTTCTCTTCCTAGAGGCCTTTACTTTCCAGGGCTGCTAATCCAGCACCATTTACTATACCTTGAGTGGGCCCTGCACAAGGGTGCGCCCCACCTGCCCCTACCCCTGGCTTCAGGCTAATTGCACACATAAATGGCAGACTGGACACACAACTGACATTTGCAGGCACCGTTCATTAATTTACGTATGCAGTCATGTTTAGGCAGGCAATTGCACATGCATCCCGCACTCTGGGTGCATACCCAGCATTCGTAACATTACATATACACCCTAATGACCCTGAAAAGCAGGGCCCTCCCAAATCCGTTCAGCTCACTTACGAGCAAACAGCCCACCTTTTATCCACTCACTGACTTATTTATATGCCTCTCAGCACACTTAGGTCTTGTCCCAGTAGGCTACTCAAGACACTTTGCTGAGGCTAATGGCTCAGGTTGCAGATCAGAATGGAAGGTCATTAGCAGTTATGAGAGACCCAGGGCAGAGTACTGAGAATAGCAGAGGGTACTATATGCCAGGACTGAGATGCACGGGCACAGCTGTGATTGGGAAGCTTGCACAGCACCTGTCTTCACAATACATGGTTCAATACTATGGGTCTTTTCACATGAATGAGCTTACAGGATTGATACAAAACCAGAATTTTCTCCCTACCCCACAGAAGTCCCATCATACATGGTACATATTTTTAGGCACCCAGAGCCTTGGAGTTGGCACATCCATGGTGAGCCCATCTCCTGATTCAAGTCCTGAATCATGTCACCTGGCTGCAGGCTGCCCTTTTGAAAAGGCAAAGAAAACCCACCCTCCAAAACAACCCCCTTCCAAGCCTGCTGTTCACTTGGCTAAGTATCTGCCATCCCTTGGCTGTAGATTACAGGTTCAGCAGCATGCTAAACAGCCAACATTATGTTCCTGCCAAGGAACAAGGCTCCCAACTACTGAAAACTCCCAGGGACCCACCAGAGCTGTTGCTAAGCACAAGGGAAACCTGGTTAGTAAAGTCAACCCCATGCTTCTTTGACTGTGCCTCAGATTTTCTGCTCCACCAGTCCCTCTGCTCTTGGACACCACCGTCCGGATACAGAAGGCGCTTTCTAACAGGCATACAGAAGCCAGGTCAAATCTGTCTCCGCAAACAATAGCTTTATTGAAGCTGCTGCTGCTTCCAAAGAGGCAGTTGGAGTGAATCTCTGAGCTGATTTAAACAATTAGGTCAGAGTTGCTCCTTCTACAGATAATAGCTATTTCAAAATCTGCTTCCATGCGGGAAGATCCTGTTGCACCAGTGGGACACAGGTAGCCTGCTTGAATTATCTTTCTGGTTTTCAAACTCAGTATATATTATGCATATTACCTGGTACATTGCTACCAAACGTACCAGGGACATAGGGCAAAATGCACTATCAGTGATGCCCTTCATATAGCCCCAAGTGATGTTCACTTTGAAGTCCTGACCTTCTACCAGAATGTGACAGGACTGCAAAGAACTTTCGTGCACTATGCCACAGCAGCGCGTACAGCATGGACCAGCAACCTAGGATGTCAGTCAAAACAAAGCAAATGCTATTAAAGCAGTGGAATTTAGTGAAGAAATCTGGTAGTGTTTTGGGGTTTGCTTTCTAGTGAATGTTCTGTGTTTCTTTAATCTCAACGGTAGCTGAGGGCTGATGTAACTCGATAACCAAGGGAGGGGGCTTTCCTACTTTATCATTACTGTTCAACAATAACAAAGAAGCACATGACACACTTGTAGGGCAGGAGCCAATGCCATAATAGCCCTCTGTCAGAGAACCTTGTGCAATGAGATCCACCCTCCCTCGGGTGCATCTCTGGAAGCTGAGAAATCTACACCAAGTAACAGAGCCTAACCATCCTGACCCCAGCTAATTAACGCTCATAGGAAGGAAGACTTGATTTTTCTAGAAGAGAATCTTGAAAATTTTCCAGGTGAATGTGACCAGGAGTAGTTTCGACTTGATTCTCATGCAAGCTCAACTGGAAATGATTACAGCCAAATAATGGCATTAGAGTGGAAGGAAATAACTGCACTGATTGCTTGACCTGAAGAACAATAATGGCCCTCGTCTATTACAACTGATTTTCCATAACATTAGTGCTACACAGAAGAGTTCAGATTAGATCCAGTATGCCAGAAGTACGAATGAGAAGCAGCAGCCTCCAGAGGTGAGGTGAGATTTCCAGTCCCTCTACCCAAGAGGAATCCGAATGTAGTTTGGTTCTTTGCAGGAGGCTGAAGTGTTAAGCACACTTCATGTTCACTGGGGAGCTTTTCAGACACATTCCCTGTGCAGATGATAGGTAAGGGTTGGATATGCTGCAGCAGTCATCATGGATCTTTGATATACATCCCTACTGCAGAAAGGAAAATACCAGCTTCAGAGAGGGAAGAGCAAGTGCCTGGCATGCAGAAATTTTAGAGGGTGGGAACTGCTCCCCCCACTATTGCATATTGAATTGGTTGCAATTTTGTCATGGTTTTAGCAGACTTTAAACAGAGAAAAAGCTCTCCACACCATCTGTCACTGATCCCCTGGCCATGGCATTATTCAGCAAAAACACAACTAAAGAAACATAATATACTCTGGATGGAGGGCAGGGAATGACCAGGAAATGCAAGAGAATAAATTCAGAGAGAAAGACCTGGGTTTGTTAATAACTTTCTCTCCAGACCCTTGAGGAGACAACCAATACCCAAACTGTAACATTCTGTGTCTCTGCGACCAGCAGAGAGAGCTGCAAGAACCCTACGCTCCAAACATTTTCCTTCCACTAGTGATGACAGTGCTCTTACCGCCTATCTCCTTCCCAGCCAGAAAGAATGGTTGGCCAGGGCAGTTCCCTTTCATTGCCAGTCACGTTCCCTCTTTCCAGCAAGCAAATTATTGTTATTGCATCTGGTACGATATGCAGCAGTGAAATGAAAAGGTCCAATTTGAATTTGGCAGCTGATTAGAAATCACTCATGAGAAATCACTCATGAGCAACATTGCTCACCCAGCATAGAATATTGTATGAGAGAGGAATAGAAGGGAGCGTTGACCATATATCAGGGGTCCTAGGCAGCCCTGTTTGTTGGCCTATGGGAAGTGAATTGCTGAATGAAGTCCAGTTCACAGGTTTCTACAGCACAAAAACCAGGCTGGTAAGGATTCAAGGACTGAAAGTCCCAGAGAGATCAAACTATCCATTTATCCATAGAAAGGATTCCTCCAGCTCAGTGGTTTTCAACCTATTTACCATTGTGGGCTGCGTACGTAGCTCTCTTTGCGTTATGTAGGCCGCATCCACACAATATATATACTACCTGTATGATCCTGAGGATGTCACATAGACTACAGCTGTGTGCTGATTGGGCTGCAAGTGGGTTGGCAAATTGATGGTCTGTGATGTGTTTTAAAAGCTTACACTGATGATACCTGTAATGTACCTGCTCTGGGATTAAATGTTTGAGTCAGCCTCCAGGACCAGCAAACCAGGACCTTTAACTAGCAAGTAAACTACCTGAAAGTAAAAATTCCTCTATTCATATAGCTGTTTTTTTTGTTTCTTTCCTGTTACATGTGCCTCTGTGTTGAGCTGGACTTGTGTAACCCTTCTGCCCGTCAGAGTTGGCAGCAACAAGGGCCGGGTTCAATATCTAGGGGTTCCATTCCAATAACACAATGCAAACCGGCTCGAGCCCCCACCCAGTGACCTGGGACCAATATATACCACCCCCGCTGGGCGCCTCCAAGAGGCAATACTTCCCCTCTCGCAAGCACATAGTCTGAGTGTAGCAAAAGTCTTTTAATAACAGAGAGAAACAATGTGGCATTATGTTGGGGAAACACCACCAACAGGATTCATAACACAACCCATGAGCAAAAACAACCCCACCCCAGGCAAATTGGGGCATGCCCTTTTCCCTTTGGTTCTTGAGTCCAGCAACCCCAAATCACCCAAAGTCCCAAAAGTCCAATGCCCCAAAAGTCTCTGTCCCTGGTCAGGGCAGCCCCAGAGTTCGAAAGTTTATCGGCGGAGCTTTACCTCCCAATCTGGGTGGAAATGGGACAGGGGTAAGAGGCACCTTACGTGATCTGAAGCTGACCGCCCCATAGCTCCATAGCGGCGCTCCGCTCCGCCAGCCGCCCCACGAACTCCTTCGCTCAGCTGCGCTCCGCTCCGCCAGCCGCCCCACGAACTCCTTCACTCAGCTGCGCTCCGCTCCGCCAGCCGCCCCACGAACTCCTTCACTCAGCTCCACGGCCCACAAGCAGCTCCTGCCATCCACACACTGCTCCGCGTCGAACTGCTTCACCAGCCGTCCCGCAAATTGCTCCACAATATATCTTCAGGCTCCCCCACTACTTAACACAACACTCAGTGATTTCAGCTCTTAGGTGAATTCAGCTTATAGTAGGGGAGCCCCAGTGCTGGTGCACTGTCAGCCCAAAGTGAGCTCAGCAGCCTATAACTAGACTTCTAATGAAATCAAAATTAGCTCTGATATTCCACAGTGGAGAGAGGAGGAAGTGCAATCAGCATGTAAGGCCCTCACCAAGGGGCCCATGCCACCAAGTATTAATACTTGTCCCCAGTCTCTCTCCATTCACACAGTTTTGGAACCCATGACCCTTGCCTAGCGAGTGCTACTTAGTTGATGGTGAATCCCTCCATCATAACAAAAGGCCACGTACAGTTCCAAGCACAGTTCCCATAATCAGGGTAATAGCAATTTATTCTTCCTGCCCCAATAACAGAGACACTGGGGATCCCACAGCAGCCAAAGTGACCATTTGGGCAGCTATGGTCTCATTCTAGGCGTGGTGGGTGTGCCTATGCAAATGAGATCGGCCCCTGAAGTTCTTTTCCACAACTTGCCACACCTCACCACCAGATGTCAGGGTGGAGCTCATCCTGACACTGCTTACATCCTCCCCCCAGCCGAGACTTTGTCGTCCCGACAAATCACACTCCCTTTATACCAACTCATTGGTTTCCTCCAAAGGGCCTCAGGAAGCCCACTTTAGCTTCCACAAGCCTGTGTGCTAAATGTATTGGCTCCTCACTAGTCACCCCAGGTGCATCATAAGTTAACCGTTTCACTGGTCTTATCACCCTGTCTCGTCTATTGAGAATCTCTGTTGCCGAAGTAAGGGGAACATCCTCTTGAGTGACGGATGGAGAGGCTTCCCTGGAGGGTCCCTCGGCTACTGGCGTAGGCCCCTGCACTCCTAGTTCTAACGCTGGAGGGTCCAAGGCGCCCAGGACATCCTCTACCTGTCTGTCCCCATTGTCCAATAACCTGTGTTTGTCATCACAGGGGGGTCTCATCAGCAGCACCGGGGTATCAGAAAGGGGCCTAAATAGTTCCGCCAATGGGTTTAGGGCGGAAAAGGGAGAACTCTCGTTTGGTTCAGCTGATCGAGACTGAAATCTTGTCTCCATCCCAGGATACACCAGGGTTGTGTCTTCCTCCTCAGACTCACTCTCAGATGTGCAGAATAGGGGTAAGTTAGCTGCAGGGGGCCCACTGTCTGTGTTGGATGGCGGCTTTGGTCTAGCACCTCTGTTCTGCCTGGCGGCCCTGCCGTGGCCCATCTCACAAGGGGTGCTTACCAATTCCCCCACAGGGAGCAAAAGGTTTCTATGCACCGTCTTTATTTGCCCTGGACCGTCTTCAGGTTTGATCTTGTAGACCGGCAGATCTCCCAGCTTTTCCATCACCAGGTAAGGTATTGCCTTCCATCTGTCAGCTATCTTGTGTTTGCCAGCAATACCCAAATTTCGCAGCAGGACTCTGTCCCCCGGCTGGAGCTCCTGCGAACGCACTCTAGCATCATATCGATGTTTGTTGCGGTCTGCGTTCTTCCGAGCCGCAGCGGTAGCTAAGCGATAAGCATCCCGCAGCTTTTCTCTTAGTCGGGATACATATTGCTGATGAGTTTCATAGCTATCTCCATCCTCTGATACACCAAAGCACAAGTCTATGGGTAATCTTGGTTCTCGCCCAAACATCAAGAGATATGGGGTGACTCCCGTAGCATCGTTCTTTGTGGCATTGTAGGCATGCACCAGAAATGCGACATGCTGGCTCCAGGTTGCCTTCTGCTCTGGTCGCAAAGTTCCCAACATATCTAATAGGGTTCGATTGAACCTCTCTGGCTGAGGATCACCTTGGGGGTGATAAGGCGTTGTCCTAGACTTTTTAATTCCTGCTATCTTCAGCACCTCCTTCAGAAGGTGACTCTCAAAATCCCGCCCCTGATCAGAGTGTATCCGAGCCGGGAATCCATAGACTGAGAAATATTTGTCCCACAATACTCGAGCAACGGTGGTGGCCCTCTGATCACGTGTGGGATATGCTTGTGCATACCGTGTAAAATGGTCAGTCACTACTAGAATGTTTCCAACATTCCTCTTGTCTACCTCTACAGACAAGAAATCAATGCATACCAACTCCAAAGGTTTGTTGCTGGTGATGTTCTTGAGATATGCAGCCCTCGTGGGCAGAGTTTTCCTTTGAACACATCGAGCGCAAGTCTCACATTTCCTGCGAACATCTTCAGCCATTCGGGGCCAATAGAACCTACTACGAATAAGTTCCAGGGTCCTCTCCATCCCTAAATGCCCAAAGTCATCATGCAGGGCCCTCATGGCCAGGGCTCTGTACTTTTTTGGCAGTACTAGTTGTGCTCGTTGTTTTTGTAAAGGGTCAGTGGTCATTCGGTGTAGCACTCCCTGAATCAGTTTTAGTTTGGTCCATTCTCTCAATAGTAGTTTACCCTCCGGGTTAGGTGGGACAACCGCAGTTGGGCTTCGCCCCTCCCTTTTGGCAAGTAGTGTATCACGAATGTCAATATCTTGTCGCTGGGCTTCTTGCCAGTCAGCCGCATTGAGCATGGGCAAAGGAGATTGGTCTAATGCAATATAGTTCACCGAAGCAGAAGGCATGCATTCAGGGGGCAGGCCCAAAGCTTCTGCAACACATCCCTGAAAGTCTTCACGGGCCTCTGGCTCTCGGCGACTCACACTGCAAATAGCTCTCACTCCATCTGTGGGTATCACAGCAACTTCTGGAGCCTGCAGACGCCTGGACAATGCATCTGCATCTACATTGCTTCTCCCTGATCGGTACTGAATGCTGAACTCATAGCTAGCCAAGGCGGCCACCCATCTCTGCCCTGTAGCATCCAGCTTAGCACTTGTTAACACATAAGTCAGTGGATTGTTATCTGTCCACACCTGGAACTGAGCACCATACAAGTAGTCTCGAAATTTCTCAGTGATGGCCCATTTCAAGGCCAAAAACTCCAGCTTGTGGGTGGGATAGCGAGTTTCACTATCAGACAATCCTCGGCTGGCAAAGGCTACAGGTTTACATTTGCCTTCCACTTCCTGGTACAGGACTGCTCCCAGACCCTCCAAACTGGCATCAGTATGCAGGATAAATGGTTTGCTTGGGTCAGCAAAAACTAGGACTGGAGCATGAGTTAGGCAAGTAATGATTTCTTGAAAAGCCCTTTCACATCTCTCATCCCACCGTGGCCCAAATGGTGCAAAGGGGCCATTGTGTCTCTGCACAGGAGGCTTTGGGGACCTCCCCTTATTCTTGGACTTAGATTTGTTCTTGCTGAACTGATGTCCCCTGGTAAGATCATTCAGAGGCTTTACAATCGTAGCATAGTTTTTCACAAATCTGCGGTAGTAGCCACTAAATCCAAGGAAGGTGTTGAGTTCTCTGTAGTTACTTGGACGTGGCCATGTAGTGAGTGCTTCTATTTTATCAGGATCAGTACTCACACCTTCTTGGGACACAATGTGACCCACATACTTCACTGAGGTTCTGCAGAACTGGCATTTGTCAATTGAAAGCTTCAGACCATAATCCTCCAACCTATCAAGCACTTTAAGAAGTCTTTCTTCATGCTCCTCTAAGGTTCTTCCAAACACAATCAGGTCATCCAAATAAACTAACACTTGCAGTAAATTCATGTCTCCCACAACTTTCTCCATGAGACGTTGAAAGGTGGCAGGTGCTCCAGAAATCCCTTGGGGCATGCGTTCAAACTCATAAAACCCTAATGGGCAGATGAAGGCTGTCTTCTCCTTATCTTCTTCTCCCAGAGGGATCTGGTAGTATCCACTTCGAAGATCCAACACAGAGAACCACTGGCTTCCCAGCAAACAGTCTAAGGCGTCTTGCACTCGAGGCATAGTGTACTGGTCGACCACAGTACGGCTGTTTAGGGTGCGGTAGTCAATACACATCCGGATTTTCCCATTCTTTTTGCGGACTACCACAATGGGTGAGGCGTATGGGCTGCGGGACTCTGTAATGATGCCATTCGCAGCCAGCTCCTGAAGATGATGTCGCACATCTTCCATCTCAGAGAGAGCAATCTTCCTAGATCTCTCCCTGAAAGGTCGAGAGTCATGTAGTCTGATATTGTGCTCTACTCCTTTTGCACATCCCACATCCCACTCATGCAGTGAGAACACCTTGGATCTTTCACAAAGTTTCTTCCTCAGGCGATCTTTCCAGTCCTCGGACACTGGTGAATCTCCAAAGTCAAAGTTTGCTGGGTCTATTGCCGAAACTGGAGTTTCATACTGGGGTTTTACAATCGACTCAGGCTCAAAGAGGTCTGCTATCTTTTGTCCTTGCTTCACAAAAATATCACGACTCGTTTCATTAGCAATCAATATAGTCACCCTTTCCTGGGCTTCAGCAGGTAGGGTTATGACTCCACTGGGGACCAGCACTCCTTCAGGGAGCTCTCCTCCCATCGGCTGCTCTATCATTGCTAACGTCCCTTTACTGCCTTTCAGACAGGTACTCATGACAAGCACTTCTTGCTCCGTCCTTGCAGGCACTACTAAGGGGGTTGTGCCCGCGTACTTCAGTGCCCCAAGCGGTAGCTCAGATGCGTCCCTTTTAGCGCTCTCAATTTTCCTATAGGCTTCAGCACAAAGCGTATGGATCATCAGGGTATTCAGGTACTGGTCCCCAGCCCGCCTTCTGCAGTAATCCGCGAGTACCTTGAAGAGACTGGAGTTGGTCCCTATCAGCACAGACACATCAGAAGTCCCTTTAGGGTCAGGGCATATTAAGGCAGCTGTGTCTACCTCTTCTCTTACCCCAGCAACCTCCTCTGGGAATTCCAGGTGCACTATGACATACCCTTGATAGGGGTATTCATCCATGCTGAGGCCACATAGGCCAAGGCCAGTCAGTGGCTGTATAGGCAGGTGCCTAAGCATCTGTTGGTAGAATGACTGAAATATAATAGTCACTTGAGATCCAGTGTCAAGCACTGCTTTACACTCCACCCCTTCGATCCTCACCATGACCTCTGCTCGAGGCCCTATCAGTCCTGCAGGGATCCCAGCTGGACAGTCTTTTCTGGGGGAATCTTCAAATCCTGCAGACCTGGGGGGTCCCCGTCCCCAGACCCTCTGGCAGCTACCGGATCTCTCCCAACTGATCCTCAGCTTTCCATACACTAAGGAGGGGTTTTCTTCATTACGGCACTTGGCAGCACTGTGTCCATCCTGACCACATCGGTAGCAGAAGAATTGACCTTTCCCCCTTCGCCTGGGGGGGATGGTGGCTCTAAGTGCGGGCTTCTCAATCGCCACAGTTTGAGGCTTCTTATTCCTAGAAGTCTTAACTCGGTCAACGGTACTTTGCAGCTCAGCTATCCGTTCCGTCAGGACCTGCATTTGTTGGGCAAGTTCCTCTCTGGTGCTCACCATCAGTACACTGGCCATTTGCAGTGGTGTTGTGCTGGCTGGCTCCGATGTTTGGGCTTCCCAAAACTCACTGGCAGCCTGCCTTTCTTCCTCCTCTCGGACCTCTTTTATCAGCTGGGAGTAACTTGGGGGATGTTCCCGTCGTTCTCTTAGCCGGAGATGAAGTAGAATCGGGTTCTGATACTGAGTTCCTCTTACAATTTGAGCCAGTCTGGTCTGATCCATCTGCTCAGCAGTCACTGCTCCCCTCATGACAGCTCTCTGAAGCAGTCTCTCCAGTCTCTGTATGTAGGCTGAAGCCTTCTTGCCCTTTTGTTGTCGGGAATTAAGGAACTTACAGTAGCTGTCTTCAGGGCCCTCTACGCTCCCTAAGTTGTGTTCAAGGGCCTCTAGGCAGTCCTTCACACTGACCCCAGGATCAATGAGCTTCAGGGTGTGAATCACATCTAATGCTGGGCCGCCAAGGCTCTCTATAAGGCATCTTCGCTTTTCTGCATCTGGTACGGCCCACTCTTGCAGCATTTCAGTGGTATGCTCTAACCAGGGTTCAAACTCCTCCTCCCCAGCAAATAATCTTAACTTACGACAAGAGTCTGACTCAGCATGGGGAAGCACAACCTTTTCCAATATTTGCCCCAGAGCTTTTGTCCAATCATCAGCCGAGGCTGCAGCCTCTGAGCTAGAAGCTGCTGAGCCAGGGCCCAACAAACCTGACATATTAGCCATTATACAAACAGTAATTTCCTCAAAATATAAGCACAAACAAAAAAAAATATAAATTGTTTCCCAATGTAGTGGATCACTCAACAGGTGCTTGCGAGGGGTACTGACCCAGGCGATCCCGGACGAGCCCCCAAAAATGTAACCCTTCTGCCCGTCAGAGTTGGCAGCAGCAAGGGCCGGGTTCAATATCTAGGGGTTCCATTCCAATAACACAATGCAAACCGGCTCGAGCCCCCACCCAGTGACCTGGGACCAATATATACCACCCCCGCTGGGCGCCTCCAAGAGGCAATACTTCCCCTCTCGCAAGCACATAGTCTGAGTGTAGCAAAAGTCTTTTAATAACAGAGAGAAACAATGTGGCATTATGTTGGGGAAACACCACCAACAGGATTCATAACACAACCCATGAGCAAAAACAACCCCACCCCAGGCAAATTGGGGCATGCCCTTTTCCCTTTGGTTCTTGAGTCCAGCAACCCCAAATCACCCAAAGTCCCAAAAGTCCAATGCCCCAAAAGTCTCTGTCCCTGGTCAGGGCAGCCCCAGAGTTCGAAAGTTTATCGGCGGAGCTTTACCTCCCAATCTGGGTGGAAATGGGACAGGGGTAAGAGGCACCTTACGTGATCTGAAGCTGACCGCCCCATAGCTCCATAGCGGCGCTCCGCTCCGCCAGCCGCCCCACGAACTCCTTCGCTCAGCTGCGCTCCGCTCCGCCAGCCGCCCCACGAACTCCTTCACTCAGCTCCACGGCCCACAAGCAGCTCCTGCCATCCACACACTGCTCCGCGTCGAACTGCTTCACCAGCCGTCCCGCAAATTGCTCCACAATATATCTTCAGGCTCCCCCACTACTTAACACAACACTCAGTGATTTCAGCTCTTAGGTGAATTCAGCTTATAGTAGGGGAGCCCCAGTGCTGGTGCACTGTCAGCCCAAAGTGAGCTCAGCAGCCTATAACTAGACTTCTAATGAAATCAAAATTAGCTCTGATATTCCACAGTGGAGAGAGGAGGAAGTGCAATCAGCATGTAAGGCCCTCACCAAGGGGCCCATGCCACCAAGTATTAATACTTGTCCCCAGTCTCTCTCCATTCACACAGTTTTGGAACCCATGACCCTTGCCTAGCGAGTGCTACTTAGTTGATGGTGAATCCCTCCATCATAACAAAAGGCCACGTACAGTTCCAAGCACAGTTCCCATAATCAGGGTAATAGCAATTTATTCTTCCTGCCCCAATAACAGAGACACTGGGGATCCCACAGCAGCCAAAGTGACCATTTGGGCAGCTATGGTCTCATTCTAGGCGTGGTGGGTGTGCCTATGCAAATGAGATCGGCCCCTGAAGTTCTTTTCCACAACTTGCCACACCTCACCACCAGATGTCAGGGTGGAGCTCATCCTGACACTGCTTACACTTGTGTCTCCATGACTTTAGGTGTGTCCTTATGTGTTATCCTCGTAGAGAGGGAGGATGGTCCAGCAGTTAGAGAGCAGGGCTGGTCTTGGGAGACCTAGGGTCAATTTCCTACTTTGCCATGGACTTCCTGTGTGACGTGGGCATTGTGAGGGAAAATATTTTAAAGATGCATTCAGCTACTATAACCATGGGGGAATATAGCAGTACCAAAAATAGATTATGGGCAGTCTCTGAAAGTGGGAGGGGAGAAAGCCAGTATCTACCCTATTTGCATCCACAATCACATGGTTGGCCACAAGGGCAGTTTTTGCGCTCACCTGCTCTTGGTTAGCACTGGTATATACGCTACAGATCAGTGCTTTACTATGCACTCTGGCTACAGTATATAGAGATGAGGTGCTCAATGCTGTACAAGTTCCCAGCATATTCTCACTCAGAACTCTGTCTTTGAAGTCTGGTATTGAAAAGAATTGCTTGTTGCACTCTGGGGACATGCACTTGCAGCGGGCGCGCCCCACATTCCCTCGTGTGCAGTGGTGAAAGTGTGCATGTCGGTAATTGTGCTGGTAGTCAAATCTGCACAAACACCATTAATAACAGGGTTCACAACTTCAGAGAAAGAAAGAAAGACGTCGGCTGCAGTGCCGATTGTGCCAGCAGATTGTGGAGGTGGGTCCCAACAGCTGGCACACTTCAGATCTCATGTGGCAACTGCACGCACCAAGTCCCAGAGTGCTACATAGCTTCCCTTCCTTTCCTGTCTTTCTCTTGTTCAGGTTGTTGTTTGTATCCTCCATACACAGCTGGTTGATTGCAGACAGAGGGGTGGGAGGAAAGGATGTGAGGGGCAGTTTAACAGCTGAACTGACTGTCTATCACTGCTACAGGACATGGATCCCAATTGAAAATGTAACTCCTTGGGGTTTAGAGAGCATGGCCCCGTTAAATCTTTTTCCTATTGGGGAGGGGGAGCAGTGAGAGAAAGGAGGTGTGGCTCTGGAGCCTGGGGGGCTGCAACCTGGAGGCCCTGGACAAAGGAAAGGAGAGAGAACCTGCCTGAAGCCTGGGAAGGACAGGGTGGCCGAACGGGCACACCCCAGGACAGGAGCCAGGAGGAGCACTGTGCCAGGGAGGAATCGCCCAAGAAGGACAGGCCGGAGCTGGACCCAGCATCACTGCTGCCCAGAGCTGCATGGAGTTTTGAGTACTGGGGCTCGTGACTCTACATTGGGAATAAGGAGGGAGGCTGTAGCTAGTTAAGTGGAGAGGTAGTCGCTCTGTGTAGCTTTGCAGAGAGCGGCAGCTAAGGGCACTGGAGGGGTTTGTTGGGAAAAGTTCACTGGAGCCGAAGACGACCAGGAGCACCCAAGACTCAGCACTGAACTGGAACTTTGCTCAGGTCTCCTGAACTGTGTGTGCAGACATATTGCTCAGAGTCTGCCCTCTCAGACTGTGCTGCCACTGGGCCTGTGGGGCCTTGGTTTGGATGCAACCCTGTTCTGCTGCTCCCCCTACATTTCCCCTTGTTGTTTTTCTCCTCTCATCCCTCTGTAAATAAATATCTCCCTTTGTTATAGCCATTGTACTTTTCTTGTGGGTGTGCGTGTTCGCTCTGGGGGGTTTGGAACAGGTGCCCCTGGGGTGGAAGAAATTTTTCCTGCTGCATTCTTGCGTGCGCCGTTGCTTGGCCAGAGCTGCCTGCAGAGCAGACTCCCATCTTGGCCATGAGGGTGCTAAAGTTACAAAAAACAAAACAAAAGGACTTTTAGTGTTGCTCCAGTTCACTTAGGCACCATTTGTTACCAGAAGTATCTTCTCAGCCTCTAGGAGGGGCTGCACTGTTGCCGCTAGTTCAAAGCCTGCAGCCATGTGATTTTGTACCATGATCACCACCAGATCTCACAATTCTCAAACAGGATCTATCTGGATCAGTACCTGGATAGGAGATCTCCCAGGAGAGCTTGCATTGCTACAGGAAATGGGTGGGGTCTAGTGCTGGGCAAATACTGCAAAACAGTGCACGTGAATGTGTGAATTCTCAAGAGGGTGTTGAATCAACCATGTTCCTGTCTGTTTTTGTTCTCTTTCCTGAGAACATTTAAGGGAACCGAGCATAGGTATTTGGGCATGAACACGGGTATTCCCTATCTTCTACTTGCATATGAAGTGTCCAACCCGTGTCAATAAAGTTTCTGTCCTTCAGCCAGAAACAATACCATGTGATTTTAGAGGACCATCTCTAATCATGAATAATGAATAACAGACATAGCCTACACAAATAGTATGTGAAGAACCCATAGGCTGAAATATGCTTACATAAAATGTTCATCCACCAATTACAACTAATGCATGAATTTGTAAAAGCCAAAAGCTGGTTTAGAAATAATTTTCAGACATGCACACAAAAAGTGTTAATTAATCATGTAAATTGCTTGCTGCTAGAGCTAGTCAAAAAAAAAAAAGTCATGAAATTCTTTTGCCTTTTTTTTTTATGTCAAAATGTTGATCGTCTCCAACCAGCCCTCTTTATTCCTAATGGCTCATCCAGCCATAACAAAGGCTCGTTGGGGCAATTCCTCTTTCTGAGTTGGCACTAAACCAATTCCCCAATGTGGCTCATGGAGAAGCTATCATCTTCAAGAGCTCCACTTCACGCTTATTAAATGTCCCATGATATTGTTCACAACAGTCAAGATGTGAATCCCAGTGAAGAGAATTTCTTCACTTCCTGTCCTAAACTATGTGGAGATGAAAGGCAGCTGTATTGCACCCTGGAGATTGTAAACAGCTATTCACCAATCAACAAGGAAGTGCTCCAAAACCATATGTGCCTGAAGAGCTTTCTACAAAATGCCTGTAGAGGGGAAGAGGTTCAAAAGCTGGACGGAGCAGAGTGGGGAAGTGATACAAGGAACTGAAAGGCGGAAGTCCAAGCTAGTTTCATTTCCCTGCCTGCAGTGAGAGGCCAAGCACCAGTAAAGGAAGAGAAGGGGAGGGAAGATAAGAAGGAAGGGAGAGAGAAAAGGCTAATGGGAAGAAGTAATATGTGGAAGTAAAGCAGCCTAGACAAACAGGATAGCTAAAGGGATAATAATAGGCTCTGTGGCTATGGGAGGTCAAATCTGGTTCAGGCTCTGACTGACAGACCTTATTTCTGACAGCTGTGTGGGGGTCATTTTGAAAGCGGGTGGCATCAGTCCATATCACAAATGCCACTGCCACAGCAGGTCCCTAATCTCAGCAGAGACACCAAAGATTAATTGGCCCATAATGATTGAACTCCTCCCTCACCTCTAGGCAGCGCTTATGCCAGAACGGTGATTTTCAACCATTTTTTCATTTGCGGACCCCTGCACGTTTTTGAATGGTGGTACAGACCCCTTTGGAAATCTTAGACATGGTCCGTAGACTACAGCAGAAAACTGCATCTGTTTCCCAGCACTGCTGCAGCTGCATTGGTTCTAGCCATAGCATAAGTGCTGGCGTAGAGATTGGGCTCATCTGTCAGGTCACCTGTTGTGTATGGAAGCAGTTGTAGGCCCATGTGAGGGTGTGTTCACCCCACACTCACCCCGAAGGATTAATGGAGGCCAGATGGGCCAATTCACCTATTAGGTGGCAGGCTGGGAGAATTAAGGCTGAGAGGAAAACCCTAATTAGGGGAAGCCCACCTGTGTGGGAAGACGTGGGGCTCCTATAAAGCCAGGGGACTGATAGTAGAGGGGCCTGCAGAGGAGTAGTCTGTAGTTACTCCCTGGGTAAAGGAAGGTGTTTATGGGACTATAGAGGGAAGTCCACATTACTCCCTGGGAGGCGGGAGTTCGGTCTGGCAAACCTGGAGGGAGTCAAAAGGTAGGAAAGGCTCAGGGGAAAAACAGCAAGGAAATGGATAGTGCAGACCTTGGTTGCTAATCACAGGGCTTCTGGGCTGGAACCTGGAGTAGAGGGCAGGCCTGCATTCCCCTACCAGCCACTGAGGAAGTGGCACCAGCAGGCTAGTGAGCAGGAAGACAGACTGAGCTCATTTGTCAGGAGAGACGTTGGTACCCAGGAATGGGGAAACATGGAGAGTGACCTGGCCAGAGGGCCCATGCACAAAGAGGAGGCTGCAGTGCCTGGCGCAAGAGAGGGGCCACAGAGAGAGAGAGCGAGAGAGCAGCAGCAGGGTGTGTAGCAAGAAGCAGAAGAGGGCCTCAGACCTGAAAGGCGGTAATCCCCAGAGCAGCCAGTAGGAAGCACCACCTGCAGTGAGTGGAGCCCGGGGCAGTCCATAAGCCATTTCAAGGCCTCCTCTGCAGTGTTGTGGATACTCACTTTGGAATCCGTATTCACTTTGGAATCTGTATTTGGAGCGCCGTGTTTGATGGTCTGGATGTTCTCACCACAGTCACACAAAGGACTCATAACCTCAGCCGTGCAGAACACAATGCCATCCACAGCCTCTGAAAGGCTGACAAAGGAGGTGCTGTCGTCATCATGAATAGGCTGGAATATGAACAAGAGGCTGCTAGGCAGCTCTCCAACATCACTTTCTACAAGCCATTACCCTCTGATTCCACTGAGGGTTACCCAAAGAAACTACACCATTTGCTCAAGAAACTCCCTGAAAAAGCACAAGAACAAATCCGCAGAGACACACCCCTGGAATCCCGACCAGGGGTATTCTATCTGCTACCCAAGATCCATAAACCTGTAAATCCTGGATGCCCCATCATCTCAGGCATTGGCACCCTGACAGCAGGATTGTCTGGCTATGTAGACTCCCTCTTCAGGCCCTATGCAACCAGCATTCCCAGCTATCTTCAAGACACCACTGACTTTCTGAGGAAACTACAATCCATCGGTGATCTTCCTGAAAACACCGTCCTAGCTGCTATGGATGTAGAAGCCCTCTACACCAACATTCCACACAAAGATGGACTACAAGCCATCAGGAACAGTATCCCCCATAATGTCACGGCAAACCTGGTGGCTGAAGTTTGTGACTTTGTTCTCACCCATAACTATTTCACATTTGGGGACAATGTATACCTTCAAATCAGCAGCACTGCTATGCGTACCTGCATGGCCCCACAGTATGCCAACATTTTTATGGCTGACTTAGAGCAACGCTTGCTCAGCTCTTGTCCCCTAATGCCCCTACTCTACTTGTGCTACATTAATGACATCTTCATCATCTGGACCCATGGAAAAGAAGCCCTTGAGGAATTCCACCATGATTTCAACAATTTCCATCCCACCATCAACCTCAGCCTGGACCAGTCCAGACAAGAGATCCACTTCCTGGACACTATGGTGCTAATAAGTGATGGTCACATAAACACCACCCTATACTGGAAACCTACTGACCGCTATGCCTACCTACATGCCTCCAGCTTTCATCCAGACCACACCACATGATCCATTGTCTACAGCCAAGCTCTATGATACAACCGCATTTGCTCCAACCCCTCAGACAGAGACAAACACCTACAAGATCTCTATCAAGCATTCTTACAACTACAGTACCCACCTGCTGAAGTGAAGAAACAGATTGACAGAGCCAGAAGAGTACCCAGAAGTTACCTACTATAGGATAGGCCCAACAAAGAAAATAACAGAACGCCACTAGCCATCACCTTCAGCCCCCAACTAAAACCTCTCCAACACATCATCAAGGATCTACAACCTATCCTAAAGGACAACCCATCACTCTCACAGATCTTGGGAGACAGGCCAGTCCTTGCTTAGAGACAGCCCCACAACCTGAAGCAAATACTCACCAGGAACCACACACCACACAACAGAACCACTAACCCAGGAACCTATCCTTGCAACAAAGCCTGTTGCCAACTGTGTCCACATATCTATTCAGGGGACACCATCATAGGGCCTAACCACATCAGCCACACTATCAGAGACTTGTTCACCTGCAAATCTACCAATGTGATATATGCCATCATGTGCCAGCAATGTCCCTTTGCCATGTACATTGGTCAAACTGGACAGTCTCTACGTAAAAGAATAAATGGACACAAATCAGATGTCAAGAATTATAACATCCAAAAACCAGTTGGAGAATACTTCAATCTCTTTGGTCACTCGATTACAGACCTAAAAGTTGCAATTCTTGAACAAAAAAACTTCAAAAACAGACTCCAACAAGAGACTGCTGAATTGGAATTAATTTGCAAACTGGATACAATTAACTTAGGCTTGAATAAAGACTGGGAGTGGATGGGTCATTACACAAAGTAAAACTATTTCTCCATGTTTATTCCTCCCCCCCCCCCCCACTGTTCCTCAGATGTTCTTGTCAACTGCTCAACTGCTGGAAATGGCCCACCTTGATTATCACTACGAAAGGTCTCCCCCCACTCCCCCGGCTCTCCTGCTGGTAACAGTTCACCTTACCTGATCACTCTCGTTACAGTGTGTATGGTAACACCCATTGTTTCCTGTTCTCTGTGTATATAAGTCTCCCCACTGTATTTTCCACTGAATGCATCAGATGAAGTGAGCGGTAGCTCACGAAAGCGTATGCTCAAATAAATTTGTTAGTCTCCAAGGTGCCACAAGTACTCCTTTTCGTTTTGCGGATACAGACTAACACAGCTGCTACTCTGAAACAAAGGACTGTTGTGTCACAAAAGCCTTCTGGTGAAGGCAGAGGTCTGGAAGTGGAGCTTGCAGGGAATGGGTGGGGCAGCTAGAGCAGTTTGCAGAGTTCCCACTTGTGCGGGGTGACCATATAGGCACTGCATGCAAATAGTCATCGCTAGGATCTAACTGCCTCTTTCCCCCCCCCCCAGCCCCCGGGCAGGCCCAGCAGGCAGTCAGATTGATGGCCATGTTTAGTCTACAGTTCTTCCCTCACTTCCACACACACTGGAGTAACTCTCCTTATTTTTAGACTAAAATGTTGGCAAATGCATAAATATCTCCAGTCACCAGAAAGCCATTTTGGTTGGGCTCTGCCTGCAAACATTGCTCCAGCCTGATAGCCTCATGCAGTGTAATATTTTCATGAGTCCTAGGGGATGGGCAGGCAATTCACACATCATAAATTCCTGTCATGCTCATGCTAACATATTCACATCATTCAAAAGCAAAGTCTACTTACTCTGAAGAAATATTGCATGTAAAAAGAAGTCTGTCGGTAAGACAATGTAAAGACCTGTAAATCATTATGTACTGAAACTTGGGGTAGGGATTCATCAGCCCCATTTCAGCTCCTAAAGAAAGCAAAGCAGTGAGGTTTGTGCACATGAAAAGAACAACATCCTGAAGGCCTTTTGGGTTCTTGAAAGCTACAATCTTTGCTGTGAGTCAGTAGACAATGCATCTACCCCCAATGAGCATGATGGGAAGCTTAATATACGGGATTCAGTAGTAGGTGAGGAACCAGATACACAGCATGAGGGACAATATTCCTTTGGAGAAGGTGTATGTTATTCTTTTCTTGGGGAAGGACCCGGATGACTGGGTGTTTTCCATGGCACCCAGCTCTGTGTGTGCTTTCTAGGTTGGTTCAGAGGACCTGCCTAAATTGCTTAGTGGTAAAGAAGAATGGGGTAACTGGAAAAGTCACGGAATATAGAACCCAGGGAGTATCTATTCTCATAGCATCGGCTATGTCACAATCTGCAGACACGACTCAGATCTTTACAAGGATCTGTTTTCCCCATTCACCTCGTCATACTTCTCCACCTCAATCTTTTCTGACAAAATGGCCTTTGCATTAGAAATCTACCTGATATTTCCCAGATTACTGAGATGTGGAGCTACACAAAGCAGATTTGACTGGGCTCTTTGCACCCATCGTGACATCTGTCCATAAAGGTGAATAGAGTTCAAAGGAAAACCCAGCTATTCAGAAAAGTAGAAGGGATAAGAGCTATTTGGCAGACTCCCGAGGGAAACAAGATGGACCTTGGGGTTCAGCCATTGCTAGCAATGAGAAACTGGGACATTAGGAGTGTCATCCAGGTCTAGTCATTTTCACAGTGGGGAATAAATGTCCCATAGGCAGGCTGGACATTTCTGTGAAGCCTCTGATGTGGGTTGTAATCCTATCTCATCCTCTCTCTCCCCCTCTCATTCTCTATCAGGGCAGTGAGAAGTGGTCATCATGACCATAAAATCAAATGATCCGAACTAACCTCTGAATGTAGCCAAAAGCAATCAGCGAGCAGCTTCCCTGTGTGAAGAGAAAAGTGTTTCATATATAATCACCACTTTAATTCCTTCCTCGTTACGAGCTGTCCTCTTCCATGGCTTCCTGAGCAGCACACACATCCATAACAGTCATCATGAGAAACCAAGTGGTGAGGGTTCAAGCTGGCAAAGTGCTGAACACCCAGAGGGACATGGGAGTGACAAACCCCAGCTCCAGACTGTGCCAGTTCATCACATTTTCCACAAAGGGAGTCAGGGCACCAACCTCTGGCAGAGAAAGGGTTCATGGGAAAATGCACTTGACATAACACCATCTCCTCAGCAGTTCCTTCCTCTCATGCTTTGATTCTGGGCAGCTGCTGACAGCTAAGAGCTGGAGTTATCATGGTTGTAATTTGTATTGCCTGAGTGCCTGAATCAGGAGGCAGGGCCCCATTGTGCTAGGCGCTGTACAGATGGAATGAAAGTCAGCTCCTGCCCTAAAGAGCTCACAAATTGTCATGGGTGACATGGTCAGCCAGACTGTCCTGGTAGTGTTAATGTGCGGAAAGCACCTCCTACCCACTCACCTCTCACCCAAGCACTGGAGGGCAATAGTATTTTAGTGGGATTAGTATAAACCCAGCCTCACACATCACTTAATTGCAGTGAACTGTGCAACTGTCCTCATGAGGCTTGTTTGTATTCACCAACAGAACAGCAAAGTAGGGCATGACGTACTCTTTCCACCCTCTGGCCTCAGCAATTTCATTGCAGCTCATCACCATGCATTTTGTGAGCTGAGCCAGCTTGGACTGGTCACATGGCACTGGTTCTAGTGATAGGCAGAGTGTCCTGGTGATAGACAGAGAAGACAGTGCATGCCCACCCCATAAAACCAGAGGCAGCTGAAGTTTGCTTTGAATGAGGAAATGAAGGTACTTACTGAAACCTAAATGTACTAAGCACTATCCTAGGCATGGGGAGCTGGGAGCGTTGGGGCAGAGGGGGAAGTTGGGGTGGGTTCTCTGCATGGGGAGCAAGGGGAACTACTGAGACTCGGTGGGGAGAGGGGGAGGCAGCTGGCTCCAGGCTGGGAAGGGGGTCCTAGTGGTTAAGAACATAAGAATGGCCAGGGTCAATTGGCCAAAGCCTATCATTTCAGACTAATGGTCCACCTAGCCCAGTATCCCGTCTTCTGACAGTGGCCAATGCCAGATGCTTCAAAGGGAATTAACAGAACAGGACAATTTATCAAGTGATCCATCCCCTGTCATCCAGTCCCAGCTTCTGGAAATCTGAGGTTTAGGGACACCCAGAGCATGAGGTTTGTTCCTGAGCATCTTGGCTAATAGCAACTGGTGGACCTGTTCTCCATGAACGTATTTCTTTTCTGAACTCAGTTATACTTTTGGCTTATACAACACCCCTGGCAATAAGTTTCGCAGGTTGCCTGTGTATTGTGTGATGACTTCATGTTAGTCTTAAACCTGCCGCCTATTAATTTCATTGGGTTGTTGTGTTATGTGAAGGGATAAATAACGTTAGTCACTTTCTCCACACCAGTCATGATTTTATAGCCCTCTTTCATATGCCCCCCCCCTTAGTCCTCTCTTTTGTAAGCTGAGCAGCCCCAGCCTTTTCTTTGGAAGCTGTTCCATCCCCCGAATCATTTTTGTTGCTCTCCTCGGTAACTTTTCCAATTCTAATAGATCTCTTTTGAGATGGGGTGACCAGAACAGAACACAGGTGTAGGCGTACCATGGATTTACAAAGTGACATAATGATATTTTCTGTTCCAGTCTCTCTCGCCAGGTGTAGCTGCTCCTGGCCCTGGCCCTGTCACCCTGGTTCCCATCTCCTCCCCAGCCCGATCCTGGGCACTGTGGCATTGGACACTCCAACTCTTCTGGGTCCCACTCTTACCTCCGCCGCCTGCAGCCACAAAGCCCAGCCTGGTCTGAGTAGCTTAGCATGCATGGTATGTGGAAGATTGCTTCATATGCATGCAGTTTACAGAGGATACTGGTTCCCAGAATATGTAGCAAAACAACTTAAGAATGAAGCATGGGGACTGGAAACATAGATCAGTCCCCACAATATTTTCATTGTGGGGCTGCAAGCCCCCTTTCCCTCCCCCGAGTTCTGCTGCCCTACCTAAAACCCATCCAGTCCAAGCTGCCAAACCTGTAGCCACACAGGAATGATCATCGCTGGGTGTCTCTTGTCACATGCTAAGACTCCGCCTCTTTGGGGGAAGGATCTATTTTTTTTTTTATTGCATGTGTGTACTAGCACAATGGGCACTGAGGGGTGAGCTTTGAAACCAAGTTTCTTGAGGGTTCATACGAACAGTTACAGTATTAAGTAAAGTGAGTCCGAGAGAGGTTGAAGTGACTTACCCAAGCTCCACATAATCAGTTAGTGGGAGGACTGGGAATAGAACCCAGGAATCCCAATGCACCAGTTTGTTTCCTGCTTTACCTACCAGAAACACTGTTTTGCTGTGGCCTTTACCCATGCAGAATCTCCCATATACGCTCCCGTGGCGCAGTCAAGAGGAGAATGCTCTCTTGTATGCAGAATCTATGCCCTGAGGGGTTCATTGCAGGTAGATGGGTCCTTCTCACAGTATTTCTGCTGAGGAGAGCTATGGGTATGTAATCTCATTGTTTTGTTTCTGCCAGGCAGTTCAGGGAGTATTGTATAGTATTTCCTTCAATGATAAGCTTTGGTCATGGAGCGCTGACTGTCCTTGTTTTCTAAATGTATTTGGTGCCCTAAGGGAGTGTCTCTGTTTTGATTATGTGGGGAGTTCTTGGTTCTCGGCTAGAAGACTGTGAAAGGAAGGCTGGTGGGTTCTTCCATGGCCCATGAACCGCGAACAAACGGTGCCACTGCACAGCCAGACAAGAAGGGCCCTCGGGCCAGCTGGGGTGGTAATTGTATTATAAAGCAATGAAATATGAAATAGCAAAGCTACTTTAGGAAATAGTTTGTTTTATTAAGACTCTTCGTCTACCTTCCCCCTTAAAATGGAAGAATTTTACATTTTAAAATGGGACATTCCTAGAATGGTTATTTCCCTAGGCGGAGATGCCTTTTAGAGGCAAAACAGAATATGATTATTATTTTATTTGTTGTTTGTATTGTAGTAATGCCTCAGAGCCCTTGCTATGGACCAGACCTCCATTGTGCTCGGTGCTTTATAGAGTTAGGGATTGTCAGCCTGACTGGCCTTTCATCATTTCACACTGGAAGTGCTCTTGTCCTAAGACAGGCGACTTTGCAAATGTCACTCGGCTGGATTCAATCTTTATTCTATTTCATTAGCTTCCAGAGCAAATGTCCTCAGTGTACAAGTCAGACAATGACTATAGTAAAATCAAGACATGTTCTTTCTGCCTCTGACACCATTAATATAGATTCTGCAATCAGCAAGTTAATGATATGCGAGGCAGAATACAATCCAGCTCAGTTTCCCTTAGCTGTATAGCATCTGCAGGCCTAAAATAATCATGAGTAAATGCTTGATTTTATCAGGAACATGAGAAAATGTGACTCAAAGATGCACAACGGTTCAGATATGTGGAGTCAGTGGCGACTTTTACAGTCATCTTTCTGACTACAATGGCATTTCAACTGTGTCTTTAACTATATGTTTATGTCTTGAGTATGTGCTTTATGTACCCATGTATATATGTGTGCGTATATATATTTATATATACACACCCACAGAATGTCAACATTTTCCATTTTTCTTCGTTAGGTTTTAGGCTCCTAAGGTAAGTGGGAGAGTCAGATCTGATTCCGTGATGCACAGAAATTTCCCCCACCTTTTCTTGTTGTTGAGGAGGCAAAAGATCAGTGTGGGTTTTTGTGTCTGTGTGTGTTACTGTCAGATAAATTCACCTTGAGAAGTCTGTGTGCAGAGCAGCAGTGACATTCATTAGCTGGCTAGGTGAAATGTGGAGTTATATCTCGGGGAACGTCCTGAGGGGGGTCTCTCCAATGTAAACTTCCCCTGGTTTTGAAAACGTTAATCTTAAATGTGAAGAACTGGCTGACTATCCTAGAGAGTGCTGAGCAGATACCATAGCTGAAACATTGTTAACTCACCAGAGAGGAAGAACCTAATTGTGCACTGCTCTGATGACTGTCATGACTGTGCAAATACATTTTCCCCTGCCCACATTCAGCGCACTTTGATTGTCCCTATGGTTTTTTTTTTAAAGTTGTGTTTCTCTTCATTTGCATGAGTCATAGCACCAGGATTCAAAAGAGCAGAGCCTGCAATGCAAAGGATGGGACCTCAGTCCCCTGAATCCCCCCTAGCAGTTTCTGAATCTTTCTGGAAAACTTTGATAAACATTCTTATTAGCTACAGGTCAGCTGAGCTATCTTTCCCAGACAGGTTGCCTTTGAACCTCTCTGAGGTTGCTCTAAATTGCACAAGGGTGATCTGGGATTCCTATAAGGAAAAGAAGGCTCAGACAATGTAACAAAGTTGTCAGATGTTGTCACCCACATTCTGCAGCCATCCTCTTAACCTAGCATAAGACGGAGAAAACTTCTGGTAGGGAGTAATGGACAAAACGTCACATCTCATAGGAGCTGACAAAACATGGATGTCCTGGCTTAATGCCCCATGTATGGCTCCCTTCTTAACAGTCAGGGTGAATGGCCTAACTGAAAAATCTTTTAGACTCCATAGAGGAGCCAGACAAGAATGCTCCTAATCTTTTCCCCTGAGCAATCCAGCCTTTAGCCAGCATCATATATTATAGTAAGGCACAAATAATGCAAGTCATAACTAGAGGGGTAATAGAGAACAAGATATATCTGTATGCCAAAGATATTGTGTTGTATAGCACAGACCTAGCCTCTTCAGAGCCAACGAACTTCCAGTTAACACAAATATTCAGCCTCATTTCTGGTTAAGAGTGGCTGAATCCTAGTATGTGCTGAGTGCCCTTGGTTCTCACTGAAGTCGGTGAGAGGTAAGCATGCTCAGCGCCTGAGAGGAACATTCAGCACCTTGAGGGACTGGGACCACAATGAACAAATCCAAAAGCAAGGCTACAATACTAAAAGGACAATCTGCATCAAGAAATCCAGCTTGAGTCCTATGAATGGGGCAGAGATGATTTCATGAGCACTCAGAGTCCTTATATGATAAATATTACCTCAAACTAGTTGGTCAGATTAAAGATGACTTAGACAGATAGCTGGTATTACCTCTGAATGTAGCAGGCCAAGCAGGAATCATTAAAATGAATGGCCTCCCAAGATTCCACCTTTATTATTATTATTATTATCGTTATTATTATTACTGTGCTGAAAAGAATGCTGGGCTCCAGGGTACCATAGAGAACGATATCTGGACAAACATTTTCCAGGATGTCCCCACAACCAGTTTCTCATAATGCAGGGGAGAGAATTCCAATGGGTAACAATTGCAGGCTGATTCTACTCCCTAATAATCACCAGTAAAACTAGCTCATATATGATCATTGGGAGAGGATATGGGTAAGTCAGTCTTCATGTACACATGCTTTGATGCTTGTCCACATTCTGCTCATACGTACACAAGAGCTTACAAACAACCTTCAACGTACTTCATGATACAGACTTGACCTCTGATGCCCTCAGGGGACGTTCCCTCCAACTGTCACAGCACAAAAAGGTGGATTTGTTCTCAGTATCAAATGGCTCCAAGAAAATGTCCCTCCAGCTCGGGAAAGAAAGAACTACACTTGTAGTATGGCTAAAGAAAATAAAAGAAATTAGAGGTGGAACAAATCACAGACTTGACAGTCCCAAGAGCTGTTCAAGGAGCCAGCTGACACTCTATTTACAACATTCAAACAACAAGGACAAATGTCACTAACGCTGCATCCAGCCAGGGCATCAACCTGTCATCCATATGTTGGTGATAGCTTTACAGAATGACTCTTCCCCAACCAGCCCTACATTCAGCTACACAATTCTACAACATCATCTTTCGTCCCTCCTCACAGATAATAATGCCACAGCAAACACCTGTGATAAATGCTATGGCAAAAACATGCCTTTCTACAGGGATATAATAATGTTGCAGCAATCACCTACATGCCAAGCTGTATATAACAATTGCCACGTCAAAGGAAACATTGTATCCAGATAAAAGTATACCTGTATTTACCTGTTTATTTTCCTCTGAGTGTGTGTGAACATACTGACTTGTGTACGTAATTAAAAATGGTTTCACATGCATCTACCCAAATGCCTTTAAAAATACACATAGGTAACTTAAATATAAAACCAACTTGTAAACAGCCACTTTGACCTAGAAATCATGCAGAGAATAAACATTTTATTTTTACACTCACTTTTTTTATTTTAATTGTGCTTTAAGATATAAATATCCCAAATAATAAAAACGAATGAGAAAACATGACAGATAAAGCAGAATTGTTTCTAACCAGATTATTTTTCACTGCTTTCCAGGAAGCACTGGCTCACATTAAAGAGCATCTGATGCTGTCTGGAAAACTCTGCTAAGCCTTTAGATCAGCTGTCTCTCATGGGAGTTTGCATGAATGTAACGGTCCACCCAGGTGGATTAGATTGCAGGATTGGGGCCTTGAACTGCATGAAACTAAGGCATATGA
The DNA here is from genome assembly GCF_965140295.1 of Lepidochelys olivacea. Taxonomy (NCBI): domain Eukaryota; kingdom Metazoa; phylum Chordata; order Testudines; family Cheloniidae; genus Lepidochelys; species Lepidochelys olivacea. Next base: position 22,004,783 of record NC_140417.1, on the reverse strand, counting down.
GCGTTTTCCTATTGAAGACAGTGGGAGTTTTACAAGTGACTTCAAAATGAGCACGATTAAACCCAAGAGTTGCTCCTGGGACCAAATTCTTATCCCATTGAAGTCAACAGTAAAACTCACATTCATTTCAACAAGGCCAGGATTTGAAAAGCCTCCCATTGACTTCAGTAGACTTTGGTTCAAGCCCTTAATCCCTATTCCTACTCCCCATTTATGGTCCCTGATAAACCAGTGGGAGTTTAGTCTGAGTGAGAAGGTCAGCATTAGGCCTTTCAAGTCACTGTTCTTTCTTTGGGATGTAAACATTGGCTGTACGATGGAGTTATTATTGTAATTCGACTATTTTCAGAACATTTTCAAAATTAATTAAAATTTGTTTCAAAGGACGTGCAGCAGTGTTGAAAGTTTAATGTTTCTGCTAGGTATTCCACCGCTGAGTTGCATTTCCTGTGTCCCAAACCATGTCACCAGATAGTCAAGGAGGTGGCCACCTATAAAACTATTAATTATTCATTTATCTAATATATATGATCATTTTTAAATTATGTTAGGCCTTGGTGTGACAGGGGCCCTGCGTCAAGCTGGGGTGCCCCCATCAGCCCAGTGCAGGGTTGGTGCACCCCATCACCTCGTCATCAGGATCATTAAGCAGGTGATTTCAGGCAACTGGGTCCCAGCCACCTGGCAGGATCACTTAGACAAATAGTCCGTAGTCTCTGGGCAGGCAAAACAAACAGTCTGTAGCACTGGAGCCTCTTGTTTGAGGCAAAACAAAGAACTAGTCTAGAGCCCTGCAGTATCCTGGCTGGAGCAGGCAGCAACACTTGAGAATTAGCCCCCCTGGGAGGGACAAAGCAGTAAGCAGACTGCAGCCCCTGGGTGGGGCAAAGCAAACAAACAGTCTTATGGCTCTGTAGCCTCCAGGCTGGGGCAGGCAGTTGCCCTGGGGGAATTAGCTCCCTGGGCAGGGCAATATATCAATCAATATATGGCCCCTGGGCAGGGCAAAACAAATACACCATCTATGGGTCTTACTTCCCTCTGGGCTGGGACATAGAACAGGCAGCAGCCTCCTCAGCGGGCGGCGGCTCGTCTTCCCCGGTAGTCTCTGCAGTCAGCAAGTTGCCTGAAGCATAGTCCAGGTCTTCGGGCTCTACTGCCAGAAGCATTGCAGGAACCCACAGGGTACATCCTTCCTCCTCTGTCACCCCTCCCAACTGACCTGGGCTGCCTCCTTTTATCTGGGTTCTCCACCTGGAGCATGCACAGCAGGGGAGAGGGGGCATGGCCGCCTGGGTCCACAATGATTGGTCCGCCCCTGGTGGCCCAGTGCGGGGTTGGTACACTTGGTCCAAAATCTAATGAAGACAATGGGTTTTGAATTAAGCCCCTAGTGATTAAGGTGCCTGTGACTTCAATGGGACTATTCACATGTTTAAAGTTAAGCATGTGCTTAAGTGCTTTGTTAGATCAGGTCTTACTCTTCTTTGTAATTAGCTGCAGTAATTAGGAAATCTTTTATACCACACGCTGTCTTCTCTGGTTTCTTATACACAGCTATAAGCCACAGAAAACCAAAGGGGAAAAAAATAGCTAAAAAAGAACCCTATTTAATTATATTTTTATCTCCATTTGTCTTGGTATTTATGAGTTCCACAAGTGCTTTTATTAAAGTCAGGAGGTTAATGAACAAAGTCTGAGTGGATCAATTAACCCAATGCCAAGCAGGTCTTTAAAAACAATGGAGAACTGCATGCGCAGCCGCACACAGCAAGCAGGGAAACAAGCCCACTGACTCAGATGAAGCAATTTAGCATTTTAAAACCAATATCGTTTTCTTGATTTGCTTTTCTCCCACTGATAGCAAAATTGCTTTGAAAACAAGTGTTAGACCCAGCTCTGAATTTACATTAAAATAAATAGTAATAATAATCTTACATTTCCTAAATTGTATTTAGTGCATTTTAGTTGTCTGGGTGAATAAATACAACTCCACTGAGTCAGAATACAACTCCACTCAACAGTCGGGGTAAGATTCTCCTTTGTCTCTAAGAGAACATGCAGCCCATTAGGAGGTGGGTTAATGGGTTTTACGCACACTGAATTCTGGGCCGTCCCAGGGACTGGAGAGGCCCCTCCAGTGTAATTTGGACTGTTGTGGGGGGCCAGTCTACGTTTCAGCAGCCTTCCTGGGCTGTCCTATGGGCCCTAACCTTATCTAGAATCTCTGCAGTGCTCTCTACTGCAGCCACACTCCTGTCATACCCTTTCTGCCCCCAGACTTACTCCCTGTGGCAGGGGGCCCTCAGGAAGCAGTCTTATGCCTTAAGCATCTGCACAAAAGTTAGCACAAGAAGTTGTCAATGACACATAACTCTACTTATCCTTCACAACATATGACCATCAGGATGACTCAGGACTTGGACAAGATCAGCTTATGGGGGTGAAGAACAGCTGACTGAATCTGAATCTGAACAAGACAGAGAGATGTCGGTAGGCAGAAGGAAGCACTTTGAAAGTTTGCGGGCATGGTGTAGTCTCCTTTGGATGAAGGCACCCAGGCACAAATTATCAACACTGAAGAATTGTCAGAACAGGGAATTTGTCAAGGACTATATTCTGTGCTCTATGTTTGTCATATTTGCTGCTCTGTTTTGATGTTTAAAAACAAATTGTTTTTCTAAATGAATTAAACTATCTGGGGATGGGTGATGGATTTGGGAGATACATGGTAGGTTATGAGCATGCTCTGCTGCCTACTAGAGGGAGACCCTGTATTCATGAATCTGCAGACAGTGACCTAATTACTGAGGAAGCACCTGGATTCTATCTCCTTGTAGACACGTATTCAGCTTGCTGGATTTTAGTATCTTTATGCTAAAGAGGTGTTTGTAAGTGAACTCCATTTTCCTAGTGATTCTCTTCATCCTCTGAGATGTCCTTATTTTTCCCTTAGTTGTTTTAAGTAGTTCCCACTCCTCTCCCACCCTGACTCCCAGGCTGACCTGCTAATTTAAATGGAAAGAGATGGCAGCAACATCCTCTTCGTCACTGTAAATTCAGGGGAGCTGACACCATTTCATATAAATCAGGGACAAAAAAGACTTATTAGTGCATCGTTTGCATCCCTCGCTCCTCCTGCTACTGTGATCAGGGCAGGATTATTCCCCTCTGTATGTTCTCTTGTGCTTTGTCCAATCTAGTTTCAGATGATGATGGAACTGGGTTTCCCCCATTTCCCTGGAGAGACTCACCCAGAGCTTAACAAACCTCCCTGCTAGGAAATATTTCCTGATATTTGGACTAAGTTTTCCTTTGCTCCATTTTATCCCAGTGCCGTTAAATTATTATCCTCTTGCATTTCCCTATACAATTCCAGTCTGCAGCAGCGTTACAGCCATGCTGATCCCAGGATATGAGAGAGATAAGGTGTGACTTGAAGAAGAGCTTGGTGGAGCTCCAAAATCTTGTCTCTTTCACCAACAGAAGTTGGTCCAATAAAAGATATTACCTCACCCACATTGTCTCTCCTATACAATTCCTCTCACTCGTGAGTGTTTGTGTAACTGGCCCCACTTGAGCTGATGATAGGATTTGAACGTGGGACCTTCAGAACTTAAAAGCATGAGTCTTTTCCATTTGAAGAATGAGATTTTGGAGTTGCCATGGATAGTTCTCTAAAAACTTCTGCTCAATGCACAGCCATTGATGGATCATAGCAATGCTCACAAAGTCTATTAAGAACTGGTAGGAAAGGGATTGAAAATAAGACAGAAAATATCATAATGCCACTATATAAATCCATGGCACGCCCATACCTTAAAAACTGTGTCCTGTTCTGGTCACCCCATCTCAAAAAAGATATAGTGGAACCAGGAAAGGTTCAGAGAAGGGCTACAAAGATGATCAAGGGTATGGAATGGCTTCCATACTAGGAGAGACACTAAAACGATTATGGATCTTCATCTTAGAAAAGAGATAATTAAGGGGGAATATGATACAGGTCTATAAAATCATGAATGGTGTGGAAAAAAATCAATGGAGAAGTGTTATTTCCCCTTTCACATAATACAAAAACCTGGTGGAATGGGTAGGCAGCTGGTTCAATACAAACAGGAGGAAGTACATTTTAACAAAATGCATAATTAACCTTTGATCTCATTGTTATGGGATATTGTGATGGCTAAAAGTATAACTGAGTTAAAAAAAACTGGATGAGTTCATGGAGGACAGGTCCATCAATGGCTATTAGCCAAAATGGCCTGGGACACAACCCCAGGCTCGGGGTGATCCTAAGCCTCTGACTATCAGAAGCTGGGAGTGGAAGACAGCAGTGGGTCACTCCAAAATTGCCCTTTTCTGTAAACTCCCCCTGAAGCTTTGGTACAGGTTGCTGTCATGGGTTTGAATAGAGACTGGGAATGGCTGGGTCATTACACATATTGAATCTATTTCCCCATGTTAAGTATCCTCACACCTTCTTGTCAACTGTCTAAATGGGCCATCTTGATTATCACTACAAAAGTTTTTTTCTCCCGCTGATAATAGCTCATCTTAATTAATTAGCCTCTTACAGTTGGTATGGCAACTCCCACCTTTCCATGATTCTCTGTATGTACATATATATCTTCTTACTGTATGTTCCATTCTATGCATCCGATGAAGTGGGCTTATGCTCAAATAAATTGGTTAGTCTCTAAGGTGCCACAAGTCCTCCTGTTCTTTTTGCAGATACAGACTAACACAGCTGCTACTCTGAAACCTGTCAGAGACAGGATACTGGGCAAGATGGGCTATGGGGTCTGACCCAGTATGGCAGCTCTTATGTTCTTACGAACTTAAAAAGGACTAATTGCCTTACCTGGCAGCTGTAATGGGCTCAATAACCTCTTATGTGGACCAGCCACTAGAGGGAGACAAAGACCCACACTGTCCTAGTGTGTGCCACATATATACTCTTCAGATTCTTGGAGACAGTTACTGTCCTTGGAGACAGTTTTCCATTGGAAAATACTGATTCAACCAAATTGAAACACGTTGCTGGAATGTATCAGTTTTATCTAAAACTTGAACTAAAAATTGTTGCGGTGCTTTGCTTTGACTCTATCGTTTAAAATATATGATAATGGAATACGTCCAAACAATAAAGTCAAAATGAAGGTTTTTGTTCTTATTGAAATGAAAATGCTTTGATAAAGTCATTTCAATATTTCCAAAATGAATTTTTTCAACATTTTCATTTCATGGCAAATTTCAAAAATTTGACTTTTCAGTCCAGTTCTGGACTAAAGGAAATTGTGAAATGTTGGAGTTCCTCATGGAGCAGACATTGGGAATGTTGACCAGCTCTGCTGCTGATCTACAAATGGCATGGGTGGGCTCTGAAGGGAGCCCAAGAACTCAAACTGCCCTGGCTGAAGGGGAGTTGCTATTCTAAGCAGCCTTGGCAGAAGGGAACAGGAAAAGAGGCAGAGGGTGGAGTCACCCTTTCTAAACAGATCAGTGGTCACCAGATTTGCCAAGCACAATGACAAGGATCAGAATGCCTCCAGGAATCAAAACATTCATTAATATGGGAATATGGGGGCAATATGTCTTTACTGAAGAAAAAAAGACTTGCGCAATTGGACTACATGTTTTATATTAAGTTCAGAAATATGCTTGTAAAATTAGCACTCTTGCTCAAGATAAATATGTCCCCTGTGTGCATTCAGGACACATCTTGTTTGCTAACACAACAGATTTTCACTCCTGCTCTCCCCAAGGAGCTCACACAGCTATGGCACAGTGAGCTGGATTCTCTTCTGGCTCATGCATCATCATTATAAAATCTGTTTTGCTAATTTCCATTTGGAGAATCTTCAGTGCTAGTGAGGCAGTAAGAGGCAGACAGAATTTTCATCTGATCCCTGGTGGAGCTGGCATTTAGAAAGATCATCTTTTTGACTCGTGAGCAGAGAGCCCTGGAGAGAGAATAACTATTGGAACGCCTGGAGGTCATCTCTAGAAAGTCACTTCCCTGCCTATAACTCCAATTAATCATATGAACAGGGGCTGCCTGAGCCTTTTTCTTTCATGCTGGTTCATTTCCCCCTTGGAGTCAGCCAACATGGAAACCATCTAGCGAGTGTAGCCTGCAGCTCTGGATACTCGCTAGGGGATTATTTCTTTGGCAGGACCCCAGCAAAAATAATGAAATAAATAAAAAAGGAAGGACTGTTCTTTCTCTTCTTGACTTTCCCCGGGGCTTGCTTGAGAACTCCCTGGAAGAGGCTGGGGTCTCACTGGGGCTGCCAGCCAACTTCACCATTTGAGAAACATTGCCATGGGGATCCCTAGAAAGCAGACAGAGTAACAAGCCATGAGCTGCTCAGAATATCTTACCTTGCAGTGAGAACAGACTTGCCTCCAAACCAGAGAGGCAAACACAAACCATTAAGCTAAAAAGCTTTTTTCTTTCTTTTTTGTAGTCTCCTCTTTTTGGGCCATAGATAATTCCTCGCTCTGTCTCCCTCGCTTTCCCGGGAAGAGCCTGTTTCTTCCACCAGCTTTTCAATTCTCCAAAGAGGAATGAGCTGTTTAAGACAAGGTCACTTCGAGCAAAGGCTTTTAAGCCACTTTGTCCTTCAAGGACAACCACGATACTAGTTTTTAAGACTGCGATGAAAACGATGTTGTTTATAACACTCTCCATTCTGCTGCCATTTTCTACCTCTCACTGAGGTGCCGGTAATGACAGTAAAATGGTTACAGATCGTTGATGCCTGGAATATTAATAGAGCTCGTGGATAGCTCTGTGGTACCTGCAGCGCTCCACACTCTGCTTCCCACTGCACTTTTCATTGGCCCTCTATGCTCTTACCCACCTCTGCCTTTGCTAATAACCTCCCTAGCTGAGAGGCACTGAGCGTCTGCAGTTCTTGTTAGCCCCAGTGGGAGCCGCAGCTGCTCAGCACCATCCAGGATCAGGCCCTCTCCTGCAGTGGTTGAGATGGAATGGCAGAAAACCAATCAAAATAACAAATGCTGAAATTTTTCTGCTAAACTGAAGTGTAGTATCAGTTTAATAGAGGATACATCCTCTCCCGGGAGGACTGTATCCTACCTTGGCAGGGAGGAAGTTCCTTATCATCTATTAGGTCATTTTCATCCTTGTATACCTACAAGAGTGTTTGACAGCTCTGGTCAAATTATGAAGCCTTTTCTTTTTGAGAAGGATTATACCAACCCGAGATAATGGGGAGCACGCACACGCAAATCCCTTCTTATGCTAAAGGATTGCCCCAGGAACGGCAAGTGTCTGACCCACTTTCATTACCATCCTCAAGATGCAGCGCTCTGCTTCCTGCAGCAGGTAACTGCAATGCCAATAACAGGTAGTTTGTGCACAGTGAGTGTAAGTAAACAGAGTGACATCTCATCTGCTGTGTGCGCACTCCAGTGAAGCTGCCTTCCAAAGTGCTCCTTGGAGTCAGCCTATTGTGCTGGGGAGTACAAACGTCAGGGAGATGATACACACCAAGCCCTGCAGATGGTAAACCCCTGGCTGGAATCATGTCCTTAATGGAGAACCTGGTGAGATTGTCCAGGGCCCAGCAATTCTCTGTGAGTATCATGAATCAGCACAGGATTGATCTCTAAGGGAGAAACATAATTTAGCAACAAACAGTAGCAATAAAACTAGATTCAGGTGGTGACATTAATTGTATGAATTGGACCAAAAGTACAACTCACCAGGAATAGCTTCTTTAACACTTTGGACAAGATCCTCAACTGGTGTAAATATGATGTAACTCCATTGACAGCAGTAGAGATGAGCTGATTTACACCAGCTGAGAAGCCGGTCCTTTGTTTTAGATTATTTCTGTTAACCACAGCAGGAGGCTGTTTGGGTTGATGTAGAAATTGCCAAACTGGATCAGAAAAATGGCCCAGCTAATTGGTCGTCCATCACTCAGAGAGGCCATTGCAAGATGATTCAAGGGAAGGTGTAAAACCAGGTAACAGACAAATAAGGATAACTTCATTTGAAAAATTATTTCATAGGCAACTTCTTACCCCAGATCCAAGAATCATGAATAAAGTCATAAGTGAGTACAACTCTATATGCTTTCACAGCCACCCCTGTCAATAAAAACAGCACTGGACCATGCAGCCTCCACCTACTGTCAAGGAAAAAGGCATCAGGGAAGTCCCATCCCTCACCAAAACACTCACAGCCATGAATTAAACACTGCAGTGGCTGCAAACTCTGCACAGCCTGGACCAAAGGCGCATCAGTAACCCATACTCCCTCTGCCATGAATAAAGGCTGTGGCACATCTTTCAAACCCCCGAGCAAAAGGCATTAGGGAATGCAGCACACCGACCCATGCACCAGCCTCCATAAATAAAGGCATCAGTGGATGCAAGGTCACTCCGACTTCTGCCACCATGCACAAAGTCAGAGGTGGCATCTCCCCCGTGACTTGTGCACAAAATGAACTGTGAAATTGCCTGGAGTTGCTGATAGTTTTCCCCCCCATACTTTCCCATGTTAAAGTCTCCTCCTCCCCAAACCTGTTGGCAGCTGACAATACCCCTAGAAAAAAGAACAGGAGGACTTGTGGCACCTTAGAGACTAACAAATTTACTAGAGCATAAGCTTTCATGGGCTACATACCCCTAGAGATTCCTTCTGACACCTCACTGATGCTTTTTGTACCTTTCCCTATCAGATGGCAGAAGGCTGGTATTTGTCAGGCTGAGCCAATGTTGGAAACAGCATCACTAGCTGATTGTTTGGGATTATTATTATTTTATTTTTTTATTATTATTATTGCATGGCCGGCTCCTTGGCTGCCCATCTGGAATGCCTCCTGAGAGAGACCTTCCACTGCAGCTAAGTACCTTTGTCGCATTCAGCCTTGTGTGGGCTTGATCATTCATTAAGACAGAGGATGAGGGCAAGGAGGTGGTAGAGTCAAACTTGTTTTTGTTTGTTAGTTTCTGTTTTAAACCCTTGCAGGCGCTGGCAAAATCTCCCATGCACCTGTCCACTGGGTGTGACCAAGGCTTCCTGAATCAAAGAGCATCCAACTGACAGCAAAGCCATGGCACTTGCAGAGTTTGCACCTTCCCGTTCGTTAGGTAAGTTCTTGATCTGCGCTGCGAGACAGTCTTCAGGCATCCAAGTAGAAGAGTCGGGCTGCAGATTATTACCATGATCATGGGGTAGATGCAAAGTAAGGGGGGGAAAATAAATGATAACTTAATATCTGAGAGGTAAGTGTTAGTAATTAGTCTGCAACACTTTGATCATTAATGCATGCAATCAAATTATCATCAAGAACATTTCACCACCAGCCCCCCTCCGCTTTCCCCCTTCTCTCTTTTTATTTAAACCAGCTGGCAGACTGCAAAGGCTGGTAGCCGCAGCAGCCGCGGATGGTTTCAAAGGAAGCTGCTGCTCCCTAGTGTTTGAAGGATTCAAAGCTGGAGCCAAAATATAGGCAGAAAGGGAGAGAGCCGTAAAGAAAAGCTGAGCAATAAACTAACGGGCCCAGGCAAGGCAGGAGTCTACCCTGAGTGCCAGCTCTTTGTTATCTGCTCTGATATTGATTACAACCCCAATGGATATAGCTCAGGTTTTCCTCCTTTGAGTTCTTAAGTGAAATTAAAAGCATGCACTTCATTATGCACCCCCTCTCCTTCCCTCCATTTCTCTCTTCCTCTGTTCCTTTGGCTGGCTGCCAGTCACTGCTGGCCAATTACACCCTAGGGGTTAACAAGCGTTTTCTTTCCTTTCACATTCCCATGTACTCAGTGTCCTAAGGAAGAAGGAACAATATATCACATCATGCACTCTGGAAACTGTACATGTCAACAGTAAACTAAATGAGAACTGACTAGCGCTCTCTCTCTCTCTCTCTCTCTCTCTCTCTCGGTCTCTCTCCACTGCTAAAAGGGGACACTAGAATCTTAAGAAATCTGTATATATACACACACTGCAGCTGGGTGCTAGGTATGTGAGGAGTAACACACAGAATTGCGTGGCTCGGCAGTACGATCTATCTTGGCTACAGCTGAGGTTTAGAATGAAAATCGGTTGCCACTCAGGTTGAAAAAGTCACGGATCGAGGGTTATAATAACAATGCCCACTGGAGTTCAGTTTTTAAACCCACTGGATAGCTGTTTTGCTGTAAATGTGAAGCTCTGATCTCTCTCTAATCTGTGTCAACCAAAAAAATGGAAAGGACAGAAACACAACCTTAACTCATCTTTTACCCTTCCTCCAACATCTCCCGTGCACCCACTGCCTGCTTCTCACCTGCATTCCTTGCCTTCCTACCTAGCTCTTTCCTTTTGCTTCCCTCTTTAGTTTTTTCTTGTTATCTTTACCTCATAAGCATCCCAGTCCAGTTTCCTATTTACTTGCCTTCTCCTTAATGACAAATGTTTTCTTCCTTGCTGAGTACAGCAGCTAGCACATTGACTTTGGGGGCTCAGACATTTCTTAGGATCTTCTATGTGGTTTCTCTGTCTCCTGTGAAGTTTCCCAGTGGTAGCGGCTACATTGTGCCTCACAGGGTATTTCTGACACCAGTTCTTAGCTGCAAAGATGAAACAACCCATTTCTATGGAAAGTGGTTCATCCTTGAAAAGTAATTATCTCTGCCTTTCTGGACCATAGCATTGGTTCCCTTATTAGAGTCTGGGAGAATCCCATGATCCACTCTGGCAGCTGGAGCATCATGGGTAGTTCTGAACCTCACCAGCAGGTGCTGTTGATGACATCAGCTCCTTGGGCATCTATTTCTAAGGGGAAAGCAATTAAGTAGAAGAAGAAGGCAAAATTAAGGTTTGTTGGTCTGTCTGGCTCATCCAATTACTAGCTGGTCAGTAGATTTTAACATCCAAAACAGTTGGCCAATTAGGAAGTCAATAGAGCAAAATTATTTTTAATCCCCTGACTGGAGGCCAAATTCTGCTCTGTTACACCAATATACCTTCATAGTCATACCATTGACTGCAACTGTGGGTACTTGGCACTCTGAAAATGAGGCCACTTATTTAGGTGTCTAAGTATGGATTTAGGTGTCTAGCTTCTGGCAGCTAAATTTAACCATTTTGGCTTAGGTTGATTGGGACAAATTCCGTTTCTATGCTATTGTAATTCTGAGGTACTGTAATTCCACTTAAATTAATGGAGATATTCCAGATTTACACTAATATAACTGTCAAGTATCAGAGGGGTAGCCGTGTTAGTCTGTATCCACAAAAACAACGAGGAGTCCGGTAGCAACTTAAAGACTAAGACTTATTTGGGCATAAGCTTTTGTGGGTAAAAAAACAAGTGTTTTTTACCCACGAAAGCTTATGCCCAAATAAATCGGTTAGTCTTTAAGGTGCCACCGGACTAATATAACTGTTAGCAAAAACTGGCTGTGTGCGTGCAATAAAAAGTTTGCCATGTACTCAGTGTTGATATCTGGCTACCATTCCATGCTAAACTCCCTTTTTCTCAAACAGAAGGAAAAAACACTCCCCATTTTCTCAAATGAATTCCTTTGTGTGTTATTTTGTTATTGTTATTGAGAGCTTGAGCCAAATCTGCTCAGCTGTTTGAGTTAGATGAGCATGAATAAAAATACACTTATCCCATATGTTACAATGACACCGTTATGTGTGCATTGCTCCAAAAATAGCTACACCTAGAAACTCACAACTTGGCTTGTTTTATTGAGGAAGGAGAATCAACTCAAGTTTGAAGAGCATAAGTTAAGGATTTTTAAAGTTGTGAATGTTTAAAAGTGGCCATTTTCAAGTATGAGTCTGGGAATTTTTTATTTTAACACTGCATTTAATCCTGTTTTTGGCAGTGTGCACACACACACAAGTATATGTACACATGCTAAATCTCTATGTGTATGTGTTTTTCTATATAAAGAAAGAGAGAAAACGCTATGTGGAATGAAAATCCATTTAGCAGAAAAATTAGATCTCCTGAGCGTTTGTATTTTCTGCAAGAACTAGAAAACACTAGTACTATAAAAATAAGACACAGAATGATCTAAACCAATAAGGTATGATTTTATGCCAAGATGTGAGGAAGGATCTATATCTTTATCAGGTTTCTCTCACTCAAGAGAGGAAAATCACATGGAAGCTTGTTAGAAATTCACCTTATACAGTATATCTTTCACAAATACATTGTAAAGATGTTTGCCAGTTTCCAAAGTGAATTACAGACTCAGTGGCGGTTCCCGCCTCTTTCCCTGTACAAATACAAACACAGCACACTTATACCCAGACACAGATTGTAGGAGGCAAAGGCACACACAAACATGCTGTCCCCACGGTTCCATGTGTCTGTGATTTTCTCAGAATCAGTAGCACTCAAACGTTGCCCTGATCAGGGCTGCACTGAAAGCTTGCCAGGAGCCAAAGGTTTCGCATAGTATGGCATAAATGTGCATATTACAAATCAGATTTCAACCACCTACATTTTAAATTCAGGCTTGAAACCCATGCAGTCGCCATAATTCAAGGCCCCATCATGATGTATCTCCTCTCTGCTCCCAGCCCTGGCTACTATGCTCAATGGAAACCTTATGGCCCAGGTTTCAACTTGTTCAGATCTGGGGCAAGGACAGGTGCATAATTATGGAACTTTCTTCTGTGGGACAGCAGGCTGAGCCCCACTCTCCCTGCTATAGAGTTCACTGCTAAACTAGCTTTTTCCCAGAAACTGCAAAACACCCAGCTCAGGAAAAAAGGACCCCCAGGCCCTAAACAACATAGCAATCCAGCTGATAGGAGGAAAGTTCTAGCTTCTAAAGGATGCATTCATTACATAGGCACTGACTCCGTGGGGGCTCTGGAGCTGGAGCACCCATGGGGAAAAATTAGTGGGTGCTCTGCAAGCACTGGCAGCCAAGCTCCCCTCCCCGCCCCGCCCCACCTCACCTCTGCCTCTGCCTCTGCCTCCTCCCCTGAGCGCGCCGTGTCCCCAGTCCTCCGCCTACCTCCCAGCGCTTGCCACCGCCAAACAGCTGTAGCAAGGTCCGTGGTGGGGGAGGAGCGGGAATGTGGCGTGCTCATGGGAAGAAGTGGTGCTGGGGTGGGGATTTGGGGAAGGGGTTGGAATGGGGGCGGCAGGGGGTGGAGTTGGGGTGGGGACTTTGGGGAAGAGGTTGGAATGGGGGTGGGGTGGGAGGGGGCCATGCAGGGGTGGAGTTGGGGCAGAGGCAGAGCGGGGTTGAGCACCCACCGACACCAGTAGAAGTCAGCGCCTATGGTGCATTATATGATTAATCTTTAATCTTGTAGGTTTCTCAGATGTTACAAAAAGAAAAGGAGGACTTGTGGCACCTTAGAGACTAACAAATTTATCTGAGCATAAGCTTTTGTGAGCTACAGCACAGAAGCTTATGCTCAAATAAATTTGTTAGTCTCTAAGGTGTCACAAGTCCTCCTTTTCTTTTTGCGGATACAGACTAACACGGCTGCTACTCTGAAACCTGTCAGATGTTACAGTGATCAGTCTTGTGCTAATAAACCTTAGTCCAAGTGGCATGCAGTATGCTGCTCAGAAAGAGATGTAGCACAGCATGCTGTGACCTGTAGTCGCTGTTGACGATACCTCGTTATTAAAGAGGAAGATGATTGCATAAGAGTATGAGGGGTTACTGGAACACTTTAGCCATCCTTCCTCCGAACGCTATCAAAATCAACAAGGTGGAGTCCAATCCAGTGCTCTGTTTGGAGAAGGTATTATGGGCTCCTACCTTCTGGTCTCTAATTATAATGTTTGTCACCTGGCACACAATACAGTAGATGACATGTAGTCTCTCCCTCCCTCTCTCTCTCTCTCTCTCTGTCTCAGCAGGATGTGTTTGCTATTGTAACGTCTATTGAAACATAAACATATGCCTTTAAAATAGCATTTTACTCTGACAATACTCCTGGAGAGAACTGAGAATAGTATGGGGGAGATAATGCACTCGAGACAATAGAAGAAGACACCAGCGAGAGGCTTATCTGCCAGAACCTGTATTGCCTATTTAAACAATAATCCCCTTCAAAATGATGTTTTTCTATGTACATTTAAAATGCATGATATTCAGTGTGTTCATGTGGCTTTTAATAGCCTGGATGATTTTCCTTACAGCTAATTCTATAAATATATTCTGTGTTGCTTCTGCAATGTGTAGCATGGTCCCTAAAATGAAGCACTGCACTGCGGGGTTCACCTCACCCAGGAACATTCTGTTTAACTAACAAGCCATTTCCCAAGTAACAGAAGTATCCAGGTACGATTGAACCTCTCACCTGCCAGGATGTTTTGTGGTGGGTAAATCGTTGGGGAGGTCCCTGGTCCAACTAGTGGTGCTCTTACAAGGACAAATCCTGAGGCCTTACTCTGATGTTAACCAGTCAAATTCCCATTCACACAGTGGGACAGAATGAAGCAACCCAGAGGAGTTTTGTCTGAGAAAGGGAGGAGTCACATCTGAGTTAGAACCAAGGGAGAGGGTCTCTCTACCACCATGACCACTGTATGTTACTCCAGTGGCTTACAGGAGCCATAAAGGTGCCACAAATAGTCAAGGGAGAATTCTTCTGGTGTAGGGCCATTATAACCAGCCCATTGCTGCCTCTCTTACAAACCCTAGCATAGGGGGTTTGCTGGGGATAGCGCTAGGATAAGGAGGGGGCTTTGCCAAAGATGGAAGGAGGTGTCTCCCTGGCACAGACTAGGGGGATTCTGGTCTGCAACACAGTCCACAGGCAGCCCTTGGGAGGCTGCTGTAAAATAGGGCTGTTCTCATTTACCAGCCCCCATCTGGCCCAGAACTCAGGTGATGCAAAGATGGCTTAAAGCCCCCTTTGCCAACCTCCATGGTGTGGGCTGCTGCACTCATAAGAAGCATCACCCAGAAACACACATCCCAAGTGGCAACTTGTCGGCCAGACGTTCTGCTCATGTAAATTAGCATCTCTCCATCCATACGGAGCAATGCCAGTCTACATCAGCTAAAGATCTAGTCAGGGTTTGGCTGGGGGTTTGCAATTGGGTTGTCATTAGGGCTGGTTCATCATTTTGGATCTCGTCCTGCACTATTGAAATCAATGGGGAATTTTGTTGTAAATTTCAATGGGGACAGGATCAGGGACTTTGGGCCATTAGTCATTAAAGCTGTGACTGAGAGATACAGACAACTGGCTGGCAAAAGCAGCTCACTTTTTTGAAGGAAAACAGTAGCCATGGGTAGGAGAGGTTAATTAAAGTTGAAAATGAATTTAAGTGGGAAGACAGTGTCCTGAGCAATGCTGTCATTTTATTGCTGCCCTATACTCAAACTCTCCCCTTTTCTCTTCCCTTGGTAGCTGGGAACAGACTGGGAGCTTAGACTGGAGTGGCAGTAGTAGAACAGGTAACTGAAAAGAGATGTTATTATTCTGTTTTCTATATATTGTGCCTTTAAATATAGTGAAGTTCCCTTCTCATTGCTGCAGAGGCAGCTGCTGTTGCGCGTGTTCAATTCAGATGCAGAATGCTACTGAGTGAGTAACACACTGTGCTCCTTCTCGTGGAAACTTACATTTGTTCTTTGTTGAAAAAAATGTCATCCAAATGTCACAGCATAACAGGAGCATCTCTAAAGAGCATGATGGATTAGCTCTCCCTAGCTCTGGAACAGTCTAACTACCTAGCACTGACCTGAGCTCCCAAAGTCCTGCCCCAGAATATATTGAGCTCAGTGTAAAATTTGGGATGGATCATTTGGAGGCAGTGCTCTTTTTGGTTGAATCAAAATCGTAGACAGGAATGTGCAGAGGCTGTCCCCAGGTCCCATAGACTAACTCCCAGTTATTGCCAACTGTGATGTTTACAACTGACCATTAAAAACTGGATGGAGACCCACCAAATTCTTTGCACTGCACAGCGCCATTGAACAGATGGGTAATGACTTCTGATAATGATTTTCAACCAGTGATGGAAATGAACCAATAATGCACAGGATGGAGAGTTCCGAGAGAGTACAGCAATGTCCTAGGAGTCAGAACTCCTGGGTTTCATTTCCAGCTCTGTTACTGAATCATTGTGTGACTTCACGTCCTCCTTGTGCCTTAGTCTTCCCATCTATCAAAGGGCTATTATGAGTCTTCATTAATTGGTAATGATATAGATTTTTGAAAAAAGAAAAGGAGTACTTGTGGCACCTTAGAGACTAACCAATTTATTTGAGCATAAGCTTTCGTGAGCTACAGCTCACTTCATCGGATGCATACCGTGGAAACTGCAGCAGACTTTATATATACACAGAGAATATGAAACAATACCTCCTCCCACCCCACTGTCCTGCTGGTAATAGCTTATCTAAAGTGATCATCAGGTGGGCCATTTCCAGCACAAATCCAGGTTTTGAGATCTTCAGACATAAAGGGGCTACATGGCAAATTCTGCCCTCAGTTACACCCATGTGGTCCCACTGAAGTGAACAGGGATTGTGTAAATGTAACAGGTGGCAGAATTTGGCCCTACAAGTGATAAGAGACTTTTTTTATGAATGACTTTCTAGTCCATTTGCAATCTCCTGAGTCATCCTCCTTCTCTCCCAGAACAGGAAGTCAGACTGTGTCCCAATTGCAGCAATAAAATCTCAGGCACATCCGCAAATAAGACACGTGCCTTTATGAATCGTCTCATGCATGTGCTCTCAAGTTGTATCCGCTTCCATCACACTGTTGATTAATAAGCAAAATTACATCTACGATCATTGCAGTAAGCACACCGTGAAAGATAACAATTGAAGACATCTAAGTGTTTCCCTTTTTTGGCAATGCTTTAAAATAATGGCCCTAATCATTATTAGTTCCTTTGGTGTTCACTGGAATACCATCAGTCACAACTAACTCATTTTGGTATTAATGTGGATGTCAGGCATACCCCCACTCCTGTAGGGTTTCTTTCCATTAGAATTCCGTGTTCATTGGCCGGAACTTTATGTTCACATATTACTGGAGGGTTTTGAAGGGAAGAATTTGGTGGTGGAAGGAATGCACAGGGGCATCAAACTTTTCCTGTGACAAATTACATGCATTGTTTCAAATATAAATCTACTAATAATAAGCATTGGCTTTCTTTTCTGGCACATGGTTGCCTCCTTTATTTCAGCAGCTCATTCTAAACTGCTACAGTCATCAAAGATTAAACCCAAACTCCCACATTCTCTGAGACGGTAGCTAGAATGCGGTT
Source organism: Lepidochelys olivacea (assembly GCF_965140295.1). NCBI lineage: Eukaryota > Metazoa > Chordata > Testudines > Cheloniidae > Lepidochelys > Lepidochelys olivacea. The sequence goes on along the minus strand of NC_140417.1, from coordinate 21,987,537 downwards.
TTCTTCACACTCTGTCAAACTTTATATGTGTATTTTTCTTTTTAAAGTTAATTTTTAATTTGCTGCATTGTCAATAACTGACAAGCCCAGGACTTCGAGATTAATTCCTGTACTTATAATGATACTAATTAGGGAAATCTCTGAAGCACTGTTATAATAATAAATAACAATAAGCTCCCCCACTTTCCTCCCACCAAGGCATTATCAAAGGAGGCTGAAGAACATACAGTACAGTTCACTGAGGACAAAAAGGTGGCTTTATGCCACCTTGGAGCCTGACCTGACTTTGGGCCAGCTGTGTTCCAGGCCAGCTGTCCAAGGGGATTATTATAACAGCCAGGGTATTATGGTAGCACCAAGGAAATCTCAGCCTTGCCCTCTACACCAGCCATAGAGAGGGCTGGTGTTGTAGCAGTCACCACGGCGATTTTGTGTCATTAAAGGATCCTTTTGTATTGAGGTGAACCCTCCCATGACTGGCTACGCTGGCTTTGGGGCCAATCAGCGGTGGCGTATTAACGCCTAGGCCAACAAGGCCTAGGCCTAGGGAGGCAAATTTGCAGAGGTGGCAAATTTATAATAGCAGCCAGAGGCTGCTTCCCCTGGTGCTGGTTCGTGCCCTCCGCCCCCAGCCCTGCCCCAACTCCACCCCTTCCCAGCCCCCTCTCTGCCCCTATTGGTCTCCTTCCCCACATCCCCGCATCCTCTCCTGAGCGCGCCGCGTTCCCCCCATCCTTCGCGGAGCTGTTTCACGCACAAGCACTGGCAGGGAGTGGGGAGAAGCAGGACCCGGCGGCGCGCTCAGGGTAGGAGGCAGAGTTGGAGCAGAGGTGAGCTGTGGGGGCGGCAATTATTTCTGGGCCTAGGGGCGGCAAAATCATTAATCCACCAATCTGTGTTGGTGGAGCAGCCTTAGCATTCCTGCTAACTAGAGGGAAATCTCCTTTAGCTCGAGTGAAAGAGGCCTGTATTTATGGAGCTGACAGATTAAAATTCTGATCCCAGCTCTGTGTGTGTGACAGATGGAATAGTTATGCTGTTGTCTCCAGCACATGGATTTGTTATAATAGGCTTAACATTTCACCTGCCCTCTTAAAAAAAAAAAAAGATTTCTACATGAGTTTTTTCTCTCCTTAACACAAACAAATTCAATGCTCCTTTTCCTTCACTTGCATGAAATACATGCCCAGCGCTTGTGAGCAACCCTCCAAAAATAAACCTTTGCACGTGTGTGCAATCCAAGTTCAAGTTTCAAACTTCTGAGGATAACGGTGTGAAAGCAGTGGGAAGAATGGAATGGTTTTAAATCACTATTTTGAATTATATTAATATTCCCCGAGTGTCCTTTCTAAGTTCATTGCTGGTGACAATTTCCGCAGCAGTTGCAAACCACAATTAGTGTGTCACAGCTCAGCATTACATTGACTTGCAACTAGAAAGATAATCCTGCTGTTGTAATAGATGCTAAGAGTGACTTCCAGCTGAGAAAAGTTCTAGCTCAGCTCCTACTAGCTCATCTGGAGTAGACTGCCTTTTGGCTCATCTGGCAAAAGGGTCCTAGTTCATGTCCTGCTTACAGTAACATGCAGGATACATACAGTCACCAAGCCCAGCCAGCGACTTCCCAGAGATGGAGATTGGAAACTTGGAGACTTCCCAGTGGTGATGTTCATGGCTCCACTTCTTAAAGATTTGTGACTAGCAAAATATCAGATGCTGGCTCATAGCTTCCCATGCTTAATACAGGAATTGGAGCTGAGATCAAGGTCCTGAAAAGGGAAACATAAATGTAATGAAGTATTCCACCCCAATGGATTTTGTAATCCACCAACATAGGGCAGGTTTACACTACAGACCTGTATTTGTATTATTACATCACTTAGGGTGTGAAAAATGCACAACTCTGGGCAACATAGTTTTACTGACCTAACACCCAGTGTAGACAGTGCTATGTCTGTGGGAGAGCTTCTCCTTTCAACATAGGTACTGCCTCTTGGGGAGGTGGATTAACTGCGCCAAAGGGAGAAGCTCTCCCATTGGCATACTGGTGTCTTCACTAAAACACTACAGAAATGGTGCAGCTGTAATGCTATACGTGAAGACAAGCCCCACAGACATTTCCAATGACTCAGCACAGATCTCACTTAAATCTTTGGATCTCCCTGTGATTCTACCCCAGAATTTTTGCCTATTCTTTTCCAGATCTGGGTCCTGTAGATGTCTGTTCAACACTCCATACCATTGCATTCCTTTCCTTTACCCCCATCAATCATCCAGTATATCTGAGAAATGTTTCCAGAATTAGGCATCATGTGATGCAGAGATTTTGATCCAGGCCTCTGTGTCCTTCCAAGTCAATTATTGCACTGCTTTGCTTATTGCCATTCTGACTCATTTGATTAACAGGCTGTGACTGCTGACAAAGGACGCCAACCAGAATTCTGACTGGCACCAGGCAACGGAGCCATGTAATCTCAAAATTGTCCCAAATTAAAGTGGTTAGCAGCCATAATTCACTCAGTGACAGGCAAACCTCACAGTGTCCAGAGGTCGAGTTCAGATTTGTTCAAAGGTTTATCCAATCATGGAGCAGCTAGAAAAGGTATCTCATGAGATGGAGCCTTCCTGTAAGGTTTCCTGTATGGCCAAGTTATGGCCTAGTTGAAAATACCTCAGGAAAAACTTCTAAACCCAAGTGAAATCAGGAAGTGCAGAGGCTTTGTGGAAATGAAAGACAAAGAAAACCAAAGCAAACGCAACCCCCCACTCCCCGCAGCCACGCAAAGTCCAAAAGGAAGAGATTAACTATATGTTCCAACTGACATAAAAGCTTCAGGGACCTGGCTGAAGGCCAGGGCCGGCTCTAGGTTTTTTGCTGCCCCAAGCTCCGAGAGCGCAACTGCCCAAGCAAAAAAAAAAAAGGGGGATGGCTGGCATTGTGCTGCCCCAAGCACGTGCTTGCTTTGCTGGTGCCTAGAGCCGGTCCTGCTGAAGGCACAGACTCTTTCTTATTTGATCCAACCTAAGTTGCCTACCCCTAATTATTAGGCGCTTATGCTGACTGGTGTGATCCCAAAAGTGGGCGTTCAGATAGCGTGGTGATAAATCCATATAAATAGGTAGGGAGATGAGTTCCAGTCACAGGTCTGACACTGACTCCCTTCAGGGTTTGTCTACACTGCAACTAAAACCATGCGGCTGGTCCGGGCCAGCTGCCTTGAGCTCATGGGGCTCAGGCTGCAGGGCTGTTTAATTGTCATGTAGACTTCTGGGCTTGGGCTGCAGCTCCAGGACCCTCCCACCTCACCGGTCCTACAGCCTGAGCTCCAGCCGGAGCCCGGAAGTCTACACTGCAATTAAACAGCCCTGCAAGCCCGCATCAGCTGTCATGGGCCAGCCGCAGGCGTCTAGTTGCAGTCTAGACATGCTCTCGATGGCCCTGGGCAAGGCATTTCACCTCTCTATGAACTCTCTTCAGTAAAACAGGTCAAGTGATACTCACTTACTCACAGGAGGAATTACGTCGTAATCTGTTAATGTTTTTAATGTGTGCTGAAGGTGATGAGTTCTCTTCAGTGGAAATTCTGGGTGAAATCATTAATTTGGTTCATTCTCTCTTCAGTTGGCCAACAAGACTTTGGAGCAAAGCAACATTACCTATTGGTCTGGAGTTCCTTGGCTTATTGGCTCCCAGTATTGTAAATGAAGCCAAAAAAGACCAGTACCAGTTAGTAGTGACTAGTAGAGATGTTAAACCCTCAAATTAGATTGGATGTCTTTCTCAAAAATATGCTTTAGTTCAGCTAAAAGTTAGGGGTCTGATGCAAGAATCGCTGGGTGGAACTTGTTGGACTGTGCTATGCAGGAGGTCAGAATGGAAGATTATAATGGTCCCTTCTGGCCTTTAAATCTATGAAAACAAGTAGACACCAGCTGCAGGATTCTAGGCATTTCCAGTAGGCCTATAAACATTGTTAGTGTTATGCTATTGACTAATGGGGAACTAGCTGCCTCCTGGGGCCAGTGATTCTGGACACAAAGCTGTAGATACTTATACACAATAGCTGCAAGAAGGAATCAAGGGCAGTATAGTGTTACTGTTACTGTAAAGAGGCCTCAACAGAATAGAAGTTACTTAAATGGTCAAAGATGCTGCTGCAATTATGATGCATTTCTTCAGACTGAAGAAACTGACATCCTCTTTGGCATGGAAAATAGACCAAACATGAATGGTTGGTGCCCTGTGAATCTCCTGTGAATGACTATGGTGAGGCAGATCTGGGATTATGGATATTTCTACCACTAAGCCCTGGCAGGCCCCCTGGCCTTTACTCTCCCTAGTGTATCCAAGTCAGGGCTGATGCTGAATAGCTTGTCAACGTGGAAAGTCTTGGCATGAATGCTCTTACCCTTGATCTGGTCTGCGAGCCAGCAGCCACTTGTTTCTGTCTGTCTCCTACCATTTGCATGCCTTAAAATTAATCACTTTTTATTTTCAAGGACAGTGATTAATCCACTGTGCCCTTCTACTATTGCTAAAAATGTATTAACTACTTAGCCTGGAAAAGAAGAAGAAGAATCCCTGTTTTAACAGCAAACAATAGGGTTTAAATACATCCCAACTCCTCTAACGTCTCTCGGTAATTAGCGACAAAGGCCCTCCTGTTCAAGTACAGGCAAATGTTAAATACCCACCCCCATTATCATGACATTCACTTCCCAGCTTGGCCTGTCTGTCTGCCAGGCACATGAGTTATTATGGGAGTCACTGCTCTTTTTGTTCCCCCTCTGTTTCCTAATCCCTCAAACACAACAGAGTTCGACATCTGTAGGTGCGGACACTTGTAGGTGCGGACACTCGTTGCTCACTGAAGGCATTAGCAAAGGAAAGATCCTACTTAGGGGAGGGGCTGCAGAGCATCTCCTGATTTTAAACATCTCCCTAAATTTCCACTGCACTGGGAAAGGTAAGCTTCCTAGAGAACAGCCACCCTATCCCCCATTCCTCCCATGCACACTTTGATTCCTACTAGTGATTGAAAGTGACGGGGCTGCATATCATACAGCTCCCAACCCTTCATCGCTCCAGTTGTATGGTAGGGGGGAAAACCCACCCAAGCAACCGAACCCATAAGTCATGCTCAGTGGCCTCTGTGATGCATTGAAAGCACAATGTTCTTGAGTAGGGCAAGCGATGGGACCATTAGCAAAACAGATGACTATGCAGCAAACTAGAGCCATGTTCTGCCTTCCTACCATGGCCTGCTCCTTTCAGAGCATTTATCTGGAACATGGCAGACACACATTTCAGCTGATAGATCACTTTAACACCTGCTCTCACATGTTGTTTTTTTTATTTAAAATGAATTAGTTGCTAGGTTTGACAGATCCGTAGAGCAAAGTCATTTTTGTTCACAAAACAAATGCAGTCCAGGTGATGACAGAGCAAGCATCCCCCTGTCCTCTGCCAATGAGTATATATCTATCCATCTAAGTAGATGAGTACTCACTACAGCATCTGCCTCCAGGCAACCCCATCTAATATGTTCATTTAGCCCCTGGCCACCCTGTTGATGATGAGGGTGTCAGTTATTACTGTCATGGAGTCCCTGGGCGATGCTCTGGAACTGCTCCCCATGAAGCTAGTCTGGGGAAGTCTCCTCTCTGGGAGCAGACTGTCTTCAGGATACAAAGCTCACACAGCTTCCACCTTCCTGGGTCGAGCATTCAGCATCCTCTGCCCCTCCGTGCACTTCCCACAGTGAGTCCGCCCAGGCAGGGCTCCTGGGGAAGCCAGAGGGTCCTGCACCCCAACTTCACAGTCAGATGTGACTCTCAGCCAGCCAGTAAAACAGAGGTTTATTAGACGACAGGAACATGGTCTAAAACAGAGCTTGTAGGTGAGAGAACCGGACCCCTCAGCTGGGTCCATTTTGGGGGGCAGTGAGCCAGACAACCACATCTGCCCTTCATTCCATGTCTCCAGCCAGCCCCCAAACTGAAACTCCCTCCAACCCCTCCTCCTCTCGCTTTCCCCTTTCGACAGCCAGGAGGTCACCTGATTCCTTTGTTCTCCAACCCTTTAGCTCTCACCTTGCAGGGGGGAAGGGCCCAGGCCATCAGTTGCCAGGAAACAGGGTGTTGGCCATTCTCTGTGTCCAGACCCCTGCACACACCTGCCCTCTAGGGCTCTGCAATGATCATACACCCTTATCCCACCCCCTAGATACTTAAGAACTGCATAGGGGAAACTGAGGAAACTGCATAGGGGAAACTGAACAGTCCCGCTTCGTCACAAGTACCAGTTATGGTTGGGTGGTTTTTTATGTGAATACCTTTCAGGTAGGAATTAGGATCAGATCCTCTCGAGCCAACTGCTTTTCTTTAAAAGCCATTTCCTATTAAGGACTGTGCATGTCTCCAGCTGTTTACACTCTCCCCCACTTCCCATGTGAAGTAAGATAAATCGAGAGGTTCGGATTGGAAAGTCTCCCGGGATCTTTAATATCCATGCAAAGCAGACAGGGCACAGAGTTTAAGGTTTATCTGAAAGACTCATGCAAAGTAAACTGAATGGAACTCAATTTATTTACTGGATCATGGAACAAAGAAGGCTTGATCCAACCCTGCTGGAATGTGAGCCTATCACTTCAAGGAGTCTAGGTGTTTTAAATCAGATGCTTAAATCATTAAGCCACTTCTGTGCCTTTCCAAGTGTGCACAATAGCTAGTGCTTTTCCTTTAACCAGCATTCCACTCCCTTTCCACTAGAAATGAGCTTGAGCTGTCCTGATAATTATTGCTCTATCTCGGGTGGCACATGAAGTAGGGTCTCAGCCTTCACTGCTCGGCAACCTCCCAGGTTTTTCTTATTAACCGTCGTAATGATGGGGGAGAATAAAAGGCCCCAGAGCTGCATCAGTCACTTCATCTCCTCTGGTCTGAGATTCGAGTCACTCGACCGTCAAGAGAGCTTTTTAATTTCCAACATCACGCCTGCCAGAAATTAAAAATAAACTGGGAGCAAAACCATCAGATTATCCAATCACACTTGAATTGTCTTCTTTTTTTTTATTATTATTATTATTTGATCTGCATTGGGAGCACTAAGCTATTCTGCAAATCAAAAAATGTCTTGGATTTGAATGGATTTTTATTAACCATTCTATGGTCCACATTAGTGATTGGCTAATAGCGCGAAACATTGCAACATGCTCTGCTGGAATTGAGTTTAAATTAAAGCTACTAGTTCATAAAAATTGCTTCTGTCTATATAACTTTGATCATTGCATTTTAAAACATTTAATTAGCTAACACGTCTGAGGGAAGAGCCTTAGACCCAGCTGAGCCAGTTTCTCAAAAATGGTACAGAATTAGGGAATTAATTCAAAGCTTGGAAGAATCACCTGACACCCAGAAGTCAGGGCTGTATTTAGTAAGGGAAGCAGCAGCAGCCTTCTCTTGGTGACCAGCTATAGAAGCCTGGGAGGAGGAATCACAGATTCTTACTCATAAAGTGGTCCTCAATCAAGCCTGAAGCCAATTAACATTCAGCTGTATACAGAGTTCATTAATTACGGGAGCGGTATCGAAGGTGCGTGCATGCATGCACTTAATTATCTGTTGGGGAACAGTGGAAACTGAGCCAATCAGAACAAATGAACTCAAAGTGCACTTGTTAGCTCCACGTTTTATTTCGTGCACTAGGGACAGGATGAAGAACACATTGGAAAGCTTTCACAGGAACCGATCCTGTGCATTGCTGAGATATCCTAATGGCAACGAGACTCAGCACTTCACAAAATAGGGACCATTTTTTTTCACAGAGTTATTTCATTCCAATCCAAAAGTCACTGTAAGTGAGCAGTATTTCCATATCATGAGGCACTGCATTATTCTGAGTCTGTCATTTTGTTTCTTTCCAGAGAGGCTGGGAAGCCCATGGTTTGGTTTTGCACAACTTCATCAGTCATGTTGGGTTTGCAGAACAAAACCAGGTGTGGTTTGGATTTCAGCTTCCATTTTATCAAGAGAGGCCAACATTTGTACATGTGTCTTTGTGGGTATCGGGGGATGTGGGAGCTATATTGGTTTGGGCAGTGATGAGCTGCCAAAATCTTAACAACCAGTTCCCTATAAAAAGTTCTGATTTAAGGGATGTGCCCCAGTATGTATTTTTTGTACCAAAGGGGTTACCATACGTCCGTATTTTCCCGGGAGGAATTTTTAAAATTTAAAAATTCCTCCCGGATGGCGATTTAAGAAGCAAAAAGCCTGACCTGTCTGGGAAAATATGGATTATGCTAACCCTGCGTAAAGCACTTTTTTTAAAAAGATGGGCCTGAACTAGAAATGAGCTCCGTTTCACATGTGTGGGTCCCCGCCACGCCCTGGGGGTGTGCTAGGATGACCAGATGTCCCGATTTTATAGGGACAGTCCTGATTTTGGAGTCTTTTTCTTATATAGGCTCCTATTACCCCCCACCCCCTGTCCTGATTTTTCACACTTGCTGTCTGGTCACCCTAGGGTGTGCACATGTGTGGGTCCCAGCTGCTCCCTGCCCCCCTCATTGAAGCAGGTGTGCAGGGTTACTGCCCTGGGAACTGCAGGGCACCAGTGGACATGGGGCCAGCTGCAGACAGGGGCGTGGGGCAGGGCTAGCCGGAGGCAGGGGGTGCGGGGCTAGCTGCGGGCAGGGCAGGGGGTGTGGAGCTGGCTGGAGACAGGAGGGTGCAGGGTTGGCTGGAGGCAAGGGGGTGCGGCAGGGCTGGGGGTATGGGGGTGGCTGGAGGCAGGGCAGGGGGTGGCTGCAGGCAGGGGGTGCAGGGGTGGCTGGAGGCAGGCCAGGCGGTGCGGGGGTGGCTGGAGGCAGGGGCTGGCTGCAGGCAGGGGGTGCAGGGGTGGCTGGAGGCAGGGCAGGGGGTACGGGGGTGGCTGGAGGCAGGGGCTGGCTGCGGGCAGGGGGTGCAGGGGTGGCTGGAGGCAGGGCAGGGAGTGCAGGGGGTGGTTGGAGGCAGGGCAGGGGGTGCGGGGGTGGCTGGAGGCGGGGCAGGGAGTGCAGGGGGTGGTTGGAGGCAGGGCAGGGGGTGCGGGGCTGGCTGGAGGCGGGGCAGCGAGTGCAGGGGGTGGTTGGAGGCAGGGCAGGGGGTGCGGGGCTGGCTGGAGGCAGGGGCTGGCTGCAGGCAGGGGGTGCAGAGGGTGGCTGGAGGCAGGGGCTGGCTGCGGGCAGGGTGGTGGGTGCTCACGGGGAGAGCGGCTCGGAGCAGCCCAAACAGCAGGACGCAGCCCAGGCCCAGCAGAGCAGCCGGGGACCCACCAGGCAGCAGCGGGAGCCCCAGGGCCAGGGGTCGTGGCAGCAGCACCAGGGTTCCTGCGCAGGGCCAGGTGGCAGCCCGCATGGCTCCCGCAGCGCCCCCGGTGGCCAGATGAGGAATTACATCACTTCCCGGCCGGAGCCCATCAAAGCCTCAGCGCCCCCTGCAGGGAAGCGGGTTAACAACCGGTTCTAAAACTCCTTCAAAATTTAACAACCAGTTCGTGCGAACTGGTGCAAACCGGCTCCAGCTCACCACTGGGTTTGGGCCAATTTCTAGTATGAATTGAGTTTTTCACCATGTCCAAGTGCACTATAGGTTTAATATTAAGGTTGACAGTATACGTAGTCACCAGAGGATTTCATTTTTGTTCCCATGTTTATGAAAGGTGTACAGATAATATTGATTTTATGTCTGATTTTATCCTGTTAAATTGTTGCACTTGAAAAAAATTAAACAAATAAAAAAAAATCCAGGTGCGAAGTTATTGATTCAGAACTGAGCACCCCAGGAAGTCAGAATTCAGAACAGTTTCTCCAGTGCCTTCACAACAGGGATGAACTTGGCTCTGCAGCTGATCAGAAAATGGGGATGAGGGATGGGATCCCTGGAGACTATAAACTGGGCAGCGAAAAATCAAAAAGCTGCAATAGTTTAATTTGGCCATGCCATGGCAGTGCTACCTGGGAGTTGCAGTTTGGGGGCCTCTTGCTCCCATTTCTCTGTATAGGTTTCTCTCCCTGATTGGATTAAAGAGTGCTGATGGAAACTTTTCAACCAGTCCTGCTTAGCCCACTGGTTTCTTATCAATTGATTACCATATAGAATTGTCTGAAAATGTGTCTGCCAATGCCCTGTAGGTACAAAGTATCTTATCACTTCAGCATTTCCTCCATACATTTCTGGCATGGATATTTGTTTTGGCTGTTTTGGGGGGACTGAGTGGGAAACCAGCTTTCACCAATATCCACTGCTTAGGGTCCTGATCCAGTGAATCACTTAAGGATGTATGTAGTGCCATTGAAGTCAATGGGACAACTCATGTGTTTAAACACTTTGCTGGACCGAAGCCTGGGATCTGATTTTTCTAAAAGAACAGACTCTTAAGACTTTATTTGTGAAACCTGGGGATGACCCTGACACAAAGGGGAGTGAACGTTGTACCAAAATGTTTAACTACGTTAGTTATAAATGCTATGATTGGCATGTCTTCAACAATACACTCACATAGGTGGTGAGTTATATGGGCCCATGGGTGCCTGTGCTCCACCAATATTTAGGAACGTGGGCCTGGCACCAGCAATATTTGGACTTACCGTGCTTTGGGGGGCCCCACACTTCAGGGGGACGTGGGGTCCAGGGTGGCCTGTGGGGTTAGCGGGGGGCCTGACACCAGCAGCAGCAAGCGACCCGGCCCCAACTTGCCCTGCCCCGCCGGCTTCCGGCGTTGCTCGGGGGAGGGGGCAGAAGCCAGAAAGAGGCGGGGAGGAGGCTTGAGAAAGAGGGTGGAACTGGGGTGGGCTGGGTTGCTTGCTGCTGCCGGCGCCAGGCCTCCAGCTAGCCTCCCTGGGCACCCTGGACCCCGTGTCCCCCCAAAGTGCAGGCCGCCCCGAAGCGCAGGTAGTTGCCCCGGTCTGTCCTATGGATGGAACAGCTCTGGGTCCAGGCCTGGCAGGTTAGCGGGGGGCCTAGCATCAGCAGCAGTGAGTAACCCGGCCCCAGCCCACCCCACCCCACCCCATCTCTGCTCTGCCCCCTCCCAGCCACTATTCCACCCCCCTAACCCGCCTCTTTCCAGCTTCCGCCCCCTCCCCCAAGCAATGCCAGGAGCCGGCAAGGCGGGGTGGAGCTGAGTGGGGCGAGCTGGGGCCGGGTCACTTGCTGCTGCCAGTGCCAGGCCCCCCTGCTAGTCCCCCAGGCCACCCTGAACCCTGCATCCCACTGAAGCACAGGGCCCCTCAAAGTGCGGGACCCTGGGTGGTTGCCCTGGTCCATCACAGGACGGCTCTGCTTGGACCCGTTCTGAGCACCACCAGAAATTACACAAAACTGGTGCCCATGTACACTCACACATTTGTACAGTGGCAGAGGCCTCCTAGGTTGTGCAAATCCTCAAAAACCCTTGGCCTGTGGATGGGGATCTCTAAAGCCTGTGTGCCCTCAGGCCAGAGTCAGTTCAGATAGAGACATTTCAGTTTCACTTTCAGATAAGGTCTTTTATGTCAGCTAAAAAGAAAAGAAAAGACACACTGAGAAAAGAAAGACAACAATGTGTTTTAGAACAGCTGTCTCCACCTTCACTCCTCCCACTGCTTTGGATTAGCAATCTTTAGGAGACAGAAAGATCGGAGGACTACAAATAGGCCATATTGGGATGGAAGCGTGGGGATGAGAATCAACTACATACTTCAGAGTGGCAGCCGTGTTAGTCTGTATCAGCAAAAAGAACAAGGAGTACTTGTGGCACCTTAGAGACTAACAAATTTATTTGAGCATAAGCTTTCGTGGACTAAAACCCACTACATACTTGCAATGCAAAAAGCTCCACGCATTGGGAGTGGAGTGTGTGGACCTCATCCAAAGCCCATGGAAGTCAGTGGAAAGGCTGTCATTGACTTTAGTGGGTTTTGGATAAGGCTTTGCATGAGGGGTTATATTTTGACCACACCATGGCTTTTCATAGAACAAATCTTATCCTTACGAGGAAGATGCATGAGAAGAACTAGTCCAATGCACTTTACACAGGCTACTGACAAAGACCAGTTGGCGACAGCTTGCTGTACTGCTTGGCTGTAATGGAGCTAGTTCCACTTGCACAAAACCAATGCTGACTCATCCCTGGCATTCATTAAGAAATAGATTACCATTAGCAATCTCCTTATCTGTCCAGGTAGCAGGTCGTATAAGCCCCAATATACAGTACTCCAGGGTGGAATCAATTAAAATAGATCCAGGTACCTAGCTAGATAAATATATCCAAACTAAGACTTAAAAGACCAATATTTTCGTAATTGTCTTTTTCACAGTATCAACAGGCAGGTTCAGAACACAGTGGGAAAGCCAGGGAGTCTGATCACTCTTTGCAATTTCAGACCACAGAGCTGGACCACGTGGGACAGGACTGTACGAGATTGGCAGCAGGAGACAATGCAGGCAATGCTGCTGCTTGCTATAAAGACAGTGGGCTTCAGTCTCCAGAGCTGTCACACCAGCACTAAATTAACTTCAGACGCTTCATATTAATTTGCTTAACACTCATTTATGGTCATTTCGGTGTGTTAATTAAATACATTAAAAAATTCAATGACGCAAATGTATTTTCGTCATATAAATGGCCTGACCTCCGTGAATGCCATCAAGGAAAAGCAGCTTTAGTGTAATGTGGAAAATCTGGATGGCTCCACTGGCCTTTAATCATACCGCTGAGATTTTTTTTATGTAGGTGAGGAATATAGTTGAATATAGTTCAAGATGAACTGGGGTCAGCTATGCCACTGACTTTCCCTGTAGACTTGGGTAAGACACTTCCCCTCTCTGTGTCTGAATTTCCCCATGTGCAAAACAAGGATAACACTTGATAGAATTGAGTCAGCCACGGTCCTTTTTTTTTGCCACACATAGCCATTCAGTTTTAAAGGGAAACTTCAGACCATGTTCCTGGCCCTTTTGTGTTCATCCCCCAGGCACATTCAAGTGCTCAAATGTTGTCAGCATGAATCCACAAGAGAAGCCAATGTCAAGTTAGAGTAGTCACTGAAAACAAATGTCAAATGATATATTCAGTTGTAAAATACTACCTAGCTCTTATATAGTGCTTTTCATCAGTACATCTCAAAGCACTTTACAAAGGAAGTCAGTGTCATTATCCTCATTTTACAGATGGGGAAACCGAGGCAGGAGATGGCGAAGTGATTTACCCAAGGCCCAAGGTCTCCGGTGTTCCAGTCCAGTGCTCTGTTATTGTTGGCTATGTAAATCATCCAATCAGAGATGAGCAACAAGACCACATGACTCCAAACTCACCAACACAGCATGAATGGCAAATATTTGCGGTTTGTGAACCACCTGCAAACCACGTATTATTGACCCAATAAATGTGAGTAATTTTGCCAAATTATGAAATTTATTCATTATTCAATCAGTTCATGGACACGTCACAAACAGTAAAAAAGGAGAAATTCATTGCATAAATGGTTTTCTATTAATTATTCACTTAGTTGCAACACATGCCTCTCTCCCATGGGAGTTCTGAGGGTTATTTAGTTAATGTTTGGTACAAAGCTTTGAAAATGTAAAGCACAAGCACAAGCAGATCCTTAGAGTCATATTTTCAGAAATGGCCACAACATTTGCACCTACAATTATCTGCATATGCAAAGCCCCCAGTATTCCTTGTCAATGTCATGTGTACCTGCCAGTCAGGTACACCTTTCACTCTCTGATTTTTGTGTGCAAGTTTGGCTTGCAGTTGAAGCTCTGAGGGCCTCCAGGCACAAATTATTGAGGGTGCAAATTGTGTTTGGATACGTAATTTCATAGTTTTTGCAGCCAGAAGGGATCACTGTCATCACCTAGTCTGACCTCCTGTGTAAAACAGGCTGTATCATTGCTTCCAGTAATTCTTGTAGTGGAGGGAATGAATTTTTCCAGCTGTGTAAGTGAACACAATCCAGCCCAATAACCTGTGGCTGAATTAGAGCATATATTTTAGAAGAACCCAATCTCAGTGTAAAGACACTAAGTGATGATGAATTTACCATTTCCCGTGACCAGCTATTGCAGCTGTTTAAAAGTGAGGGTATAGATCCCATGGAAACTGTGGTCTTCAGTATCATTGCTATGTCTCTCTTGTCATTGCTGAAAATGAAAAACTCCTTTCTGCTCTATGGGGCACTTCACAGTTTCCACAGCAGACGGTCTAGTGAGTAAATACAGAATAACAGACTTTCCTAACCACACTATTTACTTGGTTCTTTGCAATGGCTCTGAATGAGCCATTAAAGACTGTTCTGTAAATATAGGATTATGGGCTCTTTAAACACATGCTATTCACTTGCTATGCCTTCATGGGAATCTCTTCCTAGCAGTCTCCTACTGACAGACTCTTTGTTAATTCATCTTTCATTTGAAAGACAGCCATGACTCTCAGATCATTGTTTTGCAGTCCATTCAGACAACATGGATACTGTTAACCTGATAGAGCAGCCTGCTTGGTTTTTCACATACAGTAGTTGTGGTTGGAATGTTCACATTTTGATACTGGAAATTTTTCATTTTTGCCTCATATTGATACAACTTAAAGAGGGCGAGAGAGCTGGTATAAATGTGGGAGTCTTTAGCTGCCTTGCATGGTGTCCTCATAAAACCTAAGAGGGATTCTTCCTCTCCTTTAAGTGTTTAAGTCCTAATCCAAACACAACTGGTATCTTCTCAGGACATTACACCAGGTGCCGATTCCGCTATAAGGCAATGCTTTTCTGTGGGCTGGTTCTTCAGTAATGTTGACAATTAATGCAGCTCAGCATCCTGGAGCAAAGTCTTGGGAATCCTTGGGAGCAAAGCCCAATCTATAATCTCCCACCACTTAGTGTTTCTTATTAAGCCTGCTGGTATTCAAAGAGATGGATGCAAACTAGGGCTCTGAAACCTGGCTGGGGGCTGAGGGGGCGAGGGGGGGTTAGTCTAGGAGCTGACCCTGGGCTATTTTTATCCCTGCAGCCCGAGCCCCTTGAGCCTAAGTCAATTGGCCCCGGGGTCTGAGATTCGGCACTCCAGGTTTTTCTTTGTAGTTTAGACATACACATACCCAAAGAGGCCAGCTTCCTTTATGGCTGTAATTTACCTCTGAGCCACAAGGGGAACCGAGGTTATAGACAATTTTGCTAGATGGAAGCAATTAATAATCCCACATCTTTTCAAATTTACTCCTTAATTAAATTTTTAAGTCCCTTATTTTGTATTTTGTATTTGGCAAATGTTTTAAGGCTATTGTCCCATATTTGTGCTTGGCAGATTTTCTTGCTGACCTAAGATCTCTGTGGGACTGAATCATGTCTGTGAATGGGCTCAGAAAGTATTATTAATGTGCTTAATAGAGAAGTAGGCCTTGTCTACTCATGATTCTTGTTGCCTGACCCTTTTAAGGTTGATAATGTTAGAATAATGACCAACTGATATGACTGCAGTAAGATTCTTCCCCCCGAATCAAGCTACACAGAATTCACACTTTGGAGTGCAATATCTTGTGGGGATATCTCGGGGTGGATAACAAGGACACTCACATTGAGGGCAAAGTAAAACCTTAGATACCTTTACTAAAATAATGGAGAAATCTAGAGAAGATCCAAGCCACATAACAAGATAAAGATAATATAGGATCTGTGGTAACATACTATACATAAGCTTTTAGAATTGTATACTCACACCCTTAGTTGAGGACCTGGTGGTAAGAAACAAAAGGATCAGCCCTGCCTCTAGCATGCAATGTCTGATGGTCCAAGTTCCCAACGAGTTGAAGGGTCAAGCAGAAAAGAAACAGTCAGCAATGGAAGAGGCCCAGGAAAGAAAAGTGCCAGACCACATGGTGACTGCCCTGTTACAGAGCCTGAGCATCATCTGCTCATGCTCAGTCCTCCATGCCCATTACTGTGCCCATATTTAGCCTTTTCACCAATATAATACTGAGGTGTACCTATTTTACAGGTTAACATATTGACATGAGTAACTACCATTTCAGCGCAGGATCATGCCATCACCCCTTGCTTGAGCGGATTTGCGGTTATCCCTTCCAGATTCCTTGAGGTCACACTGACTGGAACATTCTAACTCCTACCATTCAGCAAGCTCTTCTTACTTCCCAAAATCTAAAGGTAACCCTTGATCTGTGCCTGGGTTATGGCCTACTTAACCACACTTATGCTAACTTATGCTCCAGCTAATATCTTACAGGATACAGGCCTGTAGGTTTCTTGCGTTACAGCCAGATACGATAAAAGGCTACACTCTGTAATCCTTGTTGGTGGAGTGTGAATCTTTGTCCCACTCTGGTGCCTGGAAAAATCTGTGGAGGTTTGAGTACGCTGCTGAGCTAATGGCCCTGGTAATTTAGCTCAAACACTAGAGACTCAAGATTTTACGTCTAAAAGTGCTGGCTTTAGTCCCCGCAATGACCTGTCCAGAGGTGATGTGAAAAATGGCAGCACATCCGTGGTTGGTTCATCTGCAGGGATTGAACCCAAGACTTCTTGATCTAAAGCATGAGCTCCGACTAACTGAGTTAAGGACTAGGTCTGTTAGCGCAAAGACAGTAGTAGGCTCATTACTGTTTATATGGTTCAGCCACTAGAGAGGATGAAGAGCCAGGATGTGTTAGCATGGGGCACAGTAGCAACCCCCCATATAGCTCAACCACACCAAGCAACCGTGGGAGCACTAATGTAGGCAAGGTGCCATGGATGTTTTAACACCCATGTGGTTTAGCACTGCTGTGAGCTGGGTTAGACAACACGGTGGTGAAGAGGTGGGTGTCTGGACTATACTACTGCTCCACTCATTAGAGCTGCATGGCTAGCAACACTTGGAGATTTTAAGAAAAGACAGTCTAGTATAGACACGGCCCACGCAGGAAGTAGCTCGTTTCATCCACAGCCAAAATGCAATCAGCTCTGAGAAAGAATGCGGCCGCCATCATCATAAGAGTGTAGCAGCACTACAGAGCAGGTTGCTGAAGGACGGGAATTGAAGAATAGCTTCTCTAATTAAAGCAACAGAGGCAGAAAGAAAAGCAAAATGTAATGATCATACTTGAAATTTGGCCAGGACACCACAGTTAACACTCCTGTCCTTACAAGTGCCCGACAATCACTAATAACAACATGTGGTCAGGACCTCAGTTGTACACCAGCCTGAAAGGCAGCCCCTGCAGCAGGATAAAGCATGCCCTAACAATGGGCTTCGGGTTCAGCACAGAGAAGACTCCACCAATTGACTCACCAGTGCACTTCCTGCCAAACTGCTAACCTACTCTTGGCTCAGCCTGACCATGCTTAGCAAAGGAAAACTGGTGGAGTTGTCACCCCAGGGGGCAGTGCTATGCTCATTGCTCTTTGAAGCTTAAAAACAAACAATTCTATCGAATTCTTCTTCTATTGCACTTGCTTATTTAAAAGCACTTCAGCAGGCTTTGTTTGTTTGTGTTCCCAGCAAGTATTTGCAGCTGATCAGAAGTTGGGATTGACTTTTTTCTTTAGCTCAGTGACCTGGCAGGCTGGCATCTCAGAGACTAATCAACCAACTAACAGCATGCTTTGTGGCACAGGGAAACCTGACAACAGCACAACAATTAAAAATATCTTAGTGGCTACACCTAAGTTCCGTCACAAGATCTATTCAATCTTAATGTTAAAAACAGCTCATAAATTTTACAAGAGAGGAACAGCTGGAATTGGCACCAGGGAGTGCTGTTGTTTTGGCTCGCAGATACAATAATTCCATGGTAATAATAAAAAAAAAATTTCCACTAGACACATGCCAATTTCACGACTGCCTTTCTAGCTCCTTTTCTCCCCTCTCATTTTCCTGTGAGCATTTTGAGTCTGTGTGATAAATTGGGGACCGGAAATATTTTTGGTGGTTTCATTTAAAAAAAAAAAAGCCACATAAAAGAAAACTGACTGGTATATTTTTTTTAAAAAAAATTTTCTTTAAACGCTTTGCTGACCAGAAAATAATATCTTTCACATACATAGTTATGGATTCGGAGTCTCAGGAAGAGATAGGTACATAGCCCCTGATCCTGCAGAGCCGTGCACCCATGTCGACGTCGTCAGGCCTCTGTCCAGTTGCAGGGATCTGACCACACATTATTGGGGTCACAGCTTGTGCTGCCCCCGTCAGACCTTGTGAGGGTGGTGCTGTGCTTTGTAGACTCCAAGAAACACTAAAGAGCTCCAGGAAGTAGTACTAGTGAGAAGTTTTTTCCTCCTGCTGATAATAGCTCATCTTAATTAATTAGCCTCTTACTCCACTTCTTCATGTTCTCTGTATGTGTATATATATATATCTTCTTACTATATGTTTCATTCTATGCATCCGATGAAGTGGGCCGTAGCCCAGGAAAGCTTATGCTCAAATAAATTTGTCAGTCTCTAAGGTGCCACAAGTCCTCCTGTTCTTTTTTAGTGATTCAGTAGGTGGGGCTCTTCCCTCCAAGTTACCATTGGACCCAATGCCCCGGCATTGCACTTGCTAGGAGACAATGTGCTGCTGGAGACATCATCTTTCAAATGTGATGTAAAACCAAGATCTTAACCATACAAGGTTATTAAAGATCAGATAGAGCCTGGGTGTGGAGTCTTGGCTAACCTGTTACTGTTCCCAACTCTGGAAGTGCTCCAGACATTCTACATGCATATGAGAAAGCATGCTCCCTGCCACAAGGAGCTTACAGCCTAATGCAGACACAGATAAGCAGTTCACACACATATGATGCACAAGGGAGAGATCCAAGCTTGAGCTGTGAAAGGAATGCTGGGCCTCAGGTTCTGTGGATGGACCACATTTTAAGGAAAGATTTCCGAAAAGGAGGATGGTTGTTTGGCACACAAGAAAGAGGTGTTTATTACCTATCATACAAGGCAAGGGTCTGTAATACTACATGAGGGGTGGTACTATCCAATGGATAGGTCACTAGACTGGGACTCAGCAGACCTAGGTTTTATTCCTGACGCTTCCACTGGCTTGCTGTATAACCCTGGTAAAGTCACTTCACTTCTCTGGGCCTCTGTTTCCACAGTTGTTGAATAGATGTAATGCTGCTGATCCACCTTTGTTAAGTACTTTGAGATCTGTAGATGAAAAGTGCTGTACAAGAGTGAGGTACTATTAATATTTCTCAAGCTGTTAGGGACCTCAGATGGAAGGTGCTAAAGCAACACAAAGCGCTATTATATTTATTATTATTTTTATTTATTATTATTTGTTATTAATAAAAATGTTATATCCCAGTATTCTCTCCTCTTCCAGTGACTGTGTCCACCTTCCTCTCTCATTGATGGAAACTGAATTACCTTCAGTATTTTGTATTGAAACTTCTTATTGCATTTTTAAAAAATATAATAATAATATAGATCCAGTAATTAAATTGCCACCAGAAGATAAGTCGTGAATGGTGAACTGCATCAAATGAACAAACAACAAGAATAAAAGGGGACAAGAATACAAAGAAATGTATTGTATGACCAGCATATGGAATATTAAAAGATATTAAAAAAGTAACCCCCTTGATATTAAAGTTAGAGTGATGACTTTGATGCTTGATATTCAAACCACCAGTACATCATTTGTATAAAGAAATCTGTATTAATAAAGAAATCTCTCTGTAAAGAAATTTTCTCTGAATTGCTGATATTATTAGTCCACTTCTGAACTTCAGGGCAAAACTCTTGTTTCTAATCTGCATTTCAGATGCTCTCGCCTAATACTAACAATATTTAGTGCTATGATGGGATGTACAACCTACCTGTGTCCACGAGGCTGCCGGAGGTTTGATCATGGTTCCGCAATAGTTTCTCTGGCCTTACCCCATTTTCCTGCTGGCCATGTAGGAGTGTAGAAGCAAACAGGGAAGGTTTAAAGGTTGGTGGGGCCATTCAGTTGGGCTCAGTAATTTATCAAGATTCAAGCCCAGCTGTTGGGTACAAAAACAGAAGGAAGCAAGCAGTGATGGTGGGGTAGGGAGGGCACTAAGCTCAGGCAGGCTGCTCTCATGTTTGAACCTTGGAACAGGAGAACTTTTATTTTAAAAATCTGCACCATTATTATGCCTTGGGAAAGGCAAGCAATTTTTTCTCTTATATTCCACACAGGGGAAGATTTAGAGCCAGCCCCTCAGGTCTGGACAAGCTACAGGTCCTGAGTATGGAGAAAGGTGGCTTTAAACCAGCTTGACACTATTTACAATCTTGGTGGAGGCCATGGTGTAAATTAGAGCAGCCTCAGGATTGCTCTAAATTTCACTGTCTGGCTTGCCCCCCTGGGTGCCGTTCTGCCTGCTCACAATCACTGATCATAAGGAACTCCAGCTATGCTCTCTCCCATCCCTCATGCGTTCTGGAAGTCCCCTTTATAGCATGGGAATCAAGAATTAAGTGTCATAGAGCCAGCTGTGCCAGCTTTACATGACCCAGGAATACCTCTACACAAGAGGAATCCACAGCCACCCAAGGAGGGCAGTGTTCTGACTGCTTTGTGCTCTGGTTAGGGAATGCCTTCATCTGAAGATCCAAGGACTGGGCCAGCACCACATGCCATTGATGGTATTCATCAACAGAATTGGTTCCCTCAGAATGGAAACTAGCATGACATTGCCTGTTTGTTGAAGGTAACTGAGTGTGCTCCTGACAAGGTGGGTAGCTGATTGGTGACGATGCTGCTAAATGCAGCGCATACATCCCTGACCACACAGGTCTGGGGGGAATGTTCCACGCTGTGAGGTAATTCCTCAGCCAGAACCTGTGATGACTTATTCTTCTGGTGTCCTGCAGCTGCCAATCCACAAGCCAGGAGCAAGTCAGATGACTCCCGGGGCAGCTGCTTATTACCTCGGAAATGGCAGTGAGCCATTCTACGCAACATCAGCGCTCGGCTGGGAACTCTCCCTCTGCCTTGTGGTGTTACAGACTGCCTGGGCTTCCAGCCTGCTCCCATTCCTGTCTGAGGCCTCCAGCCTGCTCTCGCCAGCTGGTCCCACACCAATATCCACCTGCACCTGCTTGAACTGGCTCCAACCCTGCCTCGTTGAGTTGCCCAGCAGCCCCTGACACACACAGCTGATGGTGGTGTTGACTTTGTGAGGAGTGAGAGGGGAGCTCTGTCACCCCCACTACTCTCTCTCATATGCAGATGTCAGAGTTTGATGTCCAGGTTCTGTAACCAGAAGATGGTTGGGCATTGTAGACAACCCTCCAGATGTTGGCTTGGGCACTCTTCTGCCACATGAATTATTGTGCATGATGCTGCACCGCAGTCAGAGATGGGAGGAAACCAGTCCAAGCCAGTGCATAGTTATGGCAACTTGATCCAGCCAGAGACTAGCTTGTTGAGGCTGGTCCAGGATCTACCATCAAGTGGAGAAGGAGGCAGGTGAAGCGATGGATTCCTGAATTTACTTAGTGCGTTACTTAGACTTTCTCCCATCGATATTTCAACTCTGTAAGGATATAATTTGAGGCTCCCTGGCAGCGCTGAACATCTGTGCTTGGTAAAGGCCAATAGTGCTCTTGTCCAAGGGTGTTTGAGCTCCATAGCAAAGGAGCATTGAGACATCAGCTGCGGTGTCACATCCTGGTCCATAGGAGTGAGATCCCTCCCCTGAATATGAGTAGACCTTTGATTTGGTGCAATGCATTGTTCCCTCTCTGAGACTGGGGCATCAGTCAAACCGAGATATAGTAAGTTTGTTTCATCTGTTGCAGCTCTCCACGCAGACTTAACAATAGTATCTTGTCAAAGGTCTGATGTCGCTATGAGCACTAATGAATACAGACAGGAGGTCAGCATATAATTCAAGGAGCCACTAATAATACGAGTGGCTGAATTCAGCTCAGTGTCGACAAGCTATGGGGCTGTGCCCCCAGACCTCAGAGCAGTATTCAGGTGGAGCAAACACCAGTGCCAATATAGACATACAGAGGACCAAAAGGTTTGTTCAGGAGGTTCCCATCAGTTTTTTGTATCAATGGAAGAGATCTTCACTGTGAGGTATTCCAGGTATGTCAGGCTGTGTATGTGTATGCTGATGACATCTGTATTGCTGACACTGGAAACGATTTCCACATCTCAGCCAAGGTATGGACATTTTGACCACTTACTTCCAGCAGTGGAGAAAATTCTCAATGAAACCGAGACAGTGGCAACCAGTTGCCATCTGAACAAATCGTCTTGCCAATCAACCCATTTCAATCTGTGTCCAAGGACAGCCATTGCCATTCCATCCATTTATCTCATACTTGGGAGTAAAACTCAACTATAGCCTGCCATACGGACCTACCTGAAACACCTGCCCTGCTTTGATACCCACCCTACTCAATGGACCTTTTCCATGGAACCAGGAGCAAGAAACTCCTAAGTTCTATTGTTTTGTCATATCCCATAATCCCATCTGAGAGCAGAGCTCTTCAGTCTTCTTCCAGCAGCCACACATTCCGGTCTTGGATGCAGATAGTAATAGTCTCCTTTGGTGAAACAGGGATGAGGTAAGGAGTTACCCTGCCCTACATAGCACAATCTGCATGTTCTTGGCTTCTGTTGAACAGCACTTCTTCCTGTTTTTTAATGGTGGCTTCTTTTAGTGATGGACCTGAATTGAACCCCTGAGCCTGAACTTCACATCCCCACAGATGGCAGAACCAAAATCCCAGATCCAAACACCCTGGAATATGGAGGTTCAAAATTCTCATCTGAGTATGAACTTCCCTGAAGTTTTGTGTGTTCATGTTTGGCCTATTATAGGATACACTGTAAGTTCAAACTGCACACTTGGATCCAAAGCCAGATCCAAGATTTCTTCAGGCCTATCACTACCTTGTCAACTGGACAAGGAAGATGTGGGGGAAGCTGTAGGTTAGTGGTGTACAATAATGTGGCCATTTATCTCATAGTTTCAACCACACTGGTGTTATGATATTGTTACAAACGAAGTATTTTTGAAGACCACCTCAATGGCTCTGAACTGGATCAGCCGCTGCAGAGTTGATAGCATGCTTCTCTAAACTAAAGAGTAGCTGATCAACTTGCCTGGGTATGTGAAACCTCAAGAGTTCTGGCTGAAGCCATTAGCTTTCCGCTACAAGTTACTTTCATTTGAGACCTATGGAAAAAGGCTGGGAAGATGAGACTTCACTGAGATATAAACCAGACAGATACACATGAGAAATTGCAATGACAGGGTCACTGTAGGTGAATTAGGCTGCTGAGACAGTTCAACTCAGTTACTAGGGGAGTTGAGGGAACTTGCTCAGATGCTGTAAAAACTAAATGCCGCACATGCCTGGTTTGGCCAGACAAAACTTTTTTTGGGGGGAAAAATTCCCCAGTAGTTCTCCTTCTCCCCCTTTCACTTTGTGTTAAGCTGTTGTTTCACCAGGATACAATACAGTAATAAAACCTTCTGAATAGAAAACTAAAATACTGCAGTTTCTTTTGGATTTCACCCTGACCTGACAAAGCAGAAGCCACTAGAGTGCGAGAAGGGAGAGGAGGAGAGAGAATGGCAATGGAGCCTGCAAAAGCAGCCCTGCAAAATATACATCCGAGGGATCCAGTCCTTTGAAATATGCCCAGCCAAAGAGCCTATAAACCCGAGATTTGGGGACCTGATTCTCCTCCTGTTTACACCTGTGTGAATTCAATGACTTTAGTGCAAAAGGAAAAATCAAGCCCTTTATATGAATTAATGATTGTCAGGACATAAAATGCAAAGTCTTCTACTTAGTGGGGGGAGGGGAAGCTTTTGAGGAGTGGGGGAGTGGGCCAGGGAGGCCCTTCATAGAACTTCATCCCCCTGATTTACACAATGTCTTCCTCAAGGACCCTCATCATGGACCTTCAAACAAGGACATCTGCATGGAACCCAGGTATGAGAACCTGAGTAGAATAGAATAGAGCTCCCTTTGCAGCCTGTCTATGCAGTGCTAGATCTGACAGAAGGTGTGCTGTAGAATGACTCTAGCATCCTCTCCTCCTAGGGAGGCTTAGTATGCTGTCTCCACAGCACTTCCAGCTCCAGCTGGCTTTAGGGAGCAAGAGACAACTGTTCTATTAAGTCACAATAAACAGGGCTTTTGATTGCATTCTGAATGATTTCCCTTTAAACAAGTCCCTTTTAAAAGAATAATAACTTATTTTCCAGACTCAAACGTCGGCGGAAGAAGCTGGGCTCGTTTTCATGTTTCAGCTGTGAAACCGTATCGGGCGGCACCATCTGATTCCTTTTCTTACCATTCTTTTGTGCCTTTCCTTTGTAAGCCGAAATGAGCACATTCAGGCGTGAGAGAAAGAGGTGAGATCAGATTGTATTGCATTTCTTTGGGATAGACAATGCGATGTTTTTTTCTTAACTCCTGAAATTTCAGATAGCCTGAGAAAAGTACAAGCACAGACAAAACTACAAGCACAGACAAAAGTGGGGAATATGCTTTCCATCTAAATGCTCTTTTAAAAACCCTACCAATGTAAATGGGCCTTCTTGCACAGCTATTTTAATTATCATTCTTTTGACAAGTTTTAAAGTCTTTTTTCTTTAGGTGCTTTTGAACGAGTTAGCTTCTTGTGAAAGTGATGGACTGTTAATAGTGGCTCCAGGCAGTTACAGCAGGAGCAGGTGCTGTGCAAGCATTTCCTGCCCCCAAACACCTCTGCCAATCCAGCTTAGTCCTGACCTGCAGCACTCACTGCTATTCCTGCCCTGGCCTCCCATACACAGCTCTGTCCTTCAACCCCCTAACCCTGACCTGCAATACTACTTGCTATTCCATTCCTGAGCACCCACGAGAGCTCTGCCAAAGCATCTCCGTCTTAATCCATTATTCCTTTCCTCAGACCTCAGTAGAGCTCTACCAATGCACCTCATTCTTGATCTGTAATCCCTCTGCTATTCCAGTCCTGTCCCCTGAAACAAACTCTGCCAATGCACTTCACTCTTAGGCTGCGTCCCACTCCCCCCTGCTGTTCCAGTACTGAATCCCACACACCGAATATTCCGGGTAATGATCTCACTGTTAATTTGGCTGAATTTGAGCATATTAAGGATCCGGTTGTTTTGTGATATATTCAAATAGGCGGATAGAATGAGACCTGGACCAGACTAATTTCTCTTTGAGGTCTAACCCAGAATCTGAACTCCCTTCTCCAGATGTGAAAGGCTAGTGCCTCTAGCCCCTGTGCATTGTGCTTCCTGCTACTGTGTCACCCCCTTCCCCCCTCCCCGCCATTGCCCTTTCTCCTCCATCGTCCCATGGCTGGTCTTCTCTTCAGTGCCAGACAAAACACAGGCACATTTCTATTCGTAGAGTCACCGTGAGGGCTGCCAGTCAGGCCACAAAGACCAAAAGGAAGAAACAATGGTCTTAGGACATGGCTTTTGAACATTCAGCATTATTTATTTGGACACAACTGCACTAGTGTTAGTCCCAACCCGAATCCACTGTTAGCAGGCTCAGGTGCATGTGCACATGTGAGATAAATCATCCTAACAATGGGTAGGGAGCTACACTCATGTTGATGGCCCGATACCAATTTTTTGTCCATCACTAACCAGAAGTAAAATTCTAGCTTTTTTTAAAATATATGTATCCAAGTGATGGAAAACGTATATGATCTCCCTTCCCACCAGGTTTTGTGTGGATGGATATCTGATATTTTGTCCTCTCCCTCTCAGAAGAGTATGCATGGGGATTTCACAGAAGGTCTGCAGTAGTTTTATGAAGTTGTAGAAATTTTGCAGACACCTTTTTTTTTTTTTCCGAAGTAGAAAAAACACTGTAGTTTTCAAAGGTAAGAGAAAGTTTCTCTCAACCCAGGAGGTAACTTCTAAGACCTTTGTTCCAGTTTTTTTCCTATCCCTGATTATATAGTCTGGACATGAATCAGAAACAGATCTTTTTAAAGCACAGCCCTGCCTGAGGTGCAAAGGGCATTACATTAGCTTCAGCAGTGATAGAAGTTAAAGGCAACGTTTTAAGCAAGGGCACTAGCAGGTTGGTAGCAGTAATAATATTACTTAGCCAACATTTTCAAACCTGGGGGGGGGGGGGAATTTTTAAAACCACCTGCCAGACTTAGGAGCAGGAGTTCCATTGAAAGCCATTTCATGCATTGGTACCTAAATAAAAGTAGCCCCATTTTCAAAGGTGCTGGACACCTACAGCACTCTTTGAGTTCACTGGAATGTGTGGGTGCTAAGCCTTTATCCCATTAAAGTAAATGGGAGCTGCTGGGTTCTCAGCACTCTTGAAAACAGCTGCTTAAGGCTTGGTCTATACTTAAAAGTTAGGTCAAAGGTGTGAAAAAATCATCCCTCACCAACATAGCGATGCCCACTTAACCCCCAGTGTAGACACAGATACACTGAAGAGTACTTCAGTCAGTATAGCTACTGTCGTTTGGGGAGTGGTGTTTCTACACCAACAGAAAAAGCCCTTCATTTGCTGTCAGCTGCATCTACACTACGGGGTCATGCCACCATAGCTACGGAGACCTAGTTATGCTGTATAGTGACCTAGTTATAGTCTCCATAGTGTTGACATACTATAAGGGCTGGTCTACACTAGACACTTACATTGGTGGAAAAATCCATACCCCTGAGATATGTAGTGAAGCCGACCTATCCCTCGGTGTAGACAGCACTAGGTCAACGGAAGAATTCTTCCATTGACCTAGCTCCCAGCTCTTAGGAAAGTGGAACAACTACACTGATGTGAGAACACCTCCCATTGGCACCGGTAGTGTCTACACTGAAGCATTACAGTGGTAAAGCTGCAGCACTGCAGTGTTTTAAGTGTAGACATACCCTAAGTGCCTAACAATTGATTTCAGAGCGACACTTAAGATGTTCAGGTTTGAAAATTTTGGCCATGGTATTTAAATATCATTATCCAAAACATTTGGATTCAGTCAGAAAAGTGACTCTAAAAATAATATTGAGGGGTCCATGTTTCATTTGATTCCACTGGCTGCTAGTCTAAATTTGCCCAGTTTGCAAATCAAAAGAAAAATTTTCATACGGCTAAATGCTCCAAAATTAAACTCGGCCAGGATCTGAAAATCAAGCTGGGGTTTTTCTACTTCTTACAGCATCACTGGCGTGCAATATTGACTCTGCAGCTGAAACCTAGATGGCAATTTTTGCTGAGGATGCCTGAAGCAGAAGAGATGAGAACTTGTTCTCTTGTAGCAGTATTGGTTATGGCAGGGTAACAGGTAAAAGGTTGTTTTTATCAGTTGCAATATGTCTTAATGATACATAAGGAGTTGTAATGTACAGCATGAAGGCATCATGGACAGAGCTCTCAGAACTCAGGAAACCTGGGTTCCATTCCCAGCTCTGCTGTAAATCTGCTGGATGACCTTAGACAAGTCACATCACTTCTATATGCCTCATTTTCCCCACCTGTGAAGTGGGGATAATGGTACTTACCTACTTTGTAAAGCGCTTTAAGATCTACCAATGAAAAGTGCAATAGAAGAATTAGATATAGTTATTAAGCATAAAGGGCAATATTCATCTGCTTGCTGAGGGCCCATTACAAAGTTCTATGTCCTGCATCACTTATTTAATATTGTGTTTGAATGGGATATCAGGCCTTGTATTGTCCCTCAGCTCTGGCGAGAATTTCAAATGTTTTCTTCCTCTCAATGCTATGCCAGTTTCACTTACTTTAGTCAGAAGGGGGGACCATACCAGTTATTTATATCCAGATGCTTTCTTGCTGCAGAGAAACTGAATTCAAATCCCTGAAACTGAACCCACCCATTCACTTTGGATTCTGACTCATACCCAGAACTGAAAAGGGCTCCATTTTCTGGTTCTAATTTGGATGCAACTGAAATTTCATGAGATGAGCTGCTGGTGAGATTCCAATCCAAGGTTGAAGAATTTTGCAGGAATAACTGATTTTGGGAGATTTCTGCCATTCAGGGCCAAAAGGGAGCAATATTCTTGTACAGGATGCACCAGAGCCCAGTTCCGCATCCTGACTGGTCCTCAAACTGTAAAGCTAATCAGCATCTGAACACTGCCCATCTCTACCACACCATTATCATGAATAAGCAAAGCTGTAAGTCAAAGGATATAGTTAGCAGTTAAATATTGTGTGTGTGTATTAAATTCACATTGGAGATCCATCAGAATAAGGCTTTGTTTAAGCCTTCAATAGGGAAAGTTCTCTTCTGTTTAAGAATGTTGCCAGGAAGGAATTGAGTGCAAAAAATCCTTCTCAGCCTTCCCAGGCCTCATCATAATTAGGTGGTGAAATAAAGTCCCGTCACAGTTGTTGATATGTTCCCTCCTTTTCCTGAGGAAGCAGGTCTCATTTGTCCAGCCATCCCTGAGCTCCTCGCTAGACCAGCTGAGAGAGGAAGGAGAGCACTTCTGACTCCCCACAAACACTGCCTTCTTATTGCTCATTCAGGACTCTGTGTCCAAAACATCAAGAGGGCTGGCAGGGGCTGCTTGAGGCAACCTCTGCATGAAGCTAAAAGGCAGCGGAGTGTGAAGAAATAGCAGCCCTGCACTCTGGGTCAGCCAGGCATAAAGCTCTGGCACACCCCTGACAGTCCAGTCAGTTCCATTATTATCACATGAGGGGAGAAAGGTTTTTTTGTCAGATATTCTGAAGGGAATATAAGGACTGCATCTGTGTTCTGTCTTCTGTGTCCTTTGGCAGGGACAGGGAGGGAGATATTTACTGATTGCAAAGGGGATTGATGACTGCTGCTGATCTGGGAACATTCCTTATTGATTTTTTCATGTACCTGGAGATATACTGTGTAAGTAATGGTTTAATTGTATACGAATGTATACACCGTCATTTATTTGCCTTCCTGGAGCACTGCTGATGAAAAATGTGTTCAGCTAGACAGATTGTTTTTATGTGAATAATCTTTCACACTATAGAACCAGGTGCCTTACAGAACTGTAAATTCTATAGGAAAGGCCAAACTTTTCAGGCAATTTACGCTTGCAAACATGCACCAAATATGTCTGTAATTAGGTATGCAATAACTGCAGTTGAATGCACAAATACAACCGATCAGCCAGTTGTACATGCGATTACCTAATTGGTGTGGGAAATTAGTGTTTGCATGTAAATTAAGAATACAATTATGCATTACATTTTGTGCATGTGTTTGCACACCTATAGTCTAGTGAAAATCTGGCCAAGTATGTAAACATCTATAAAATATGTGTGTCTTTGTCTGCATGCAAATTTCCTGTGCTTTCCTCAGTGGTGGATTAATGATTTTGCCGCCCCTAGACCCAGAAATAATTGCTGCCCCCCCCAACTCACCTCCACTCCGACTCCGACTCCTCCCCTGAGCGCGCCGCTGGGTCCTGCTTCTCCCCGCTCCCTGCCAGTGCTTGTGCACGAAACAGCTTCATGAAGGCGGGGGGGGAACGCGGCACGCTCAGGAGAGGAAGCGGGGCTGGGGCAGGGATTTGGGGAAGGGGACCAATAGGGGCGGGGAGGGGGCGGGAAGGGGTGGAGTTGGGGCGGGGCTGGGGGCGGAGGGCGCGAACCGGCACCGGGGGAAGCAGCCTCTGGCTGCTATTATAAATTTGCTGCCCCTGCAAATTTGCCACCCTAGGCCTAGGCCTTGTCGGCCTAGGCATTAATACGCCACTGGCTTTCCTTTTTGTCTAACTCCATACGTTTTGTTCACTGAAAAACAGAGCAGAACCCATATAAAAACTACACACAAACTCGTATCACTTCATTTACCACTCAAAAGTGGCCATCTCTGAGTTGATATGAAATACAGCAGCTACTTTCAGTGCACCACAACACTACACAAAAGTTTAGGACAGCAAGCGATGAATGCTCTTTCCCGTTTATCAACACCCC
Source organism: Lepidochelys olivacea (assembly GCF_965140295.1). Classification (NCBI taxonomy): domain Eukaryota; kingdom Metazoa; phylum Chordata; order Testudines; family Cheloniidae; genus Lepidochelys; species Lepidochelys olivacea. The sequence continues at coordinate 21,957,601 of NC_140417.1, read as the reverse complement.
ATATTTCAAGAATTGATACAAACTCTAAAGATGAGCAATGTGGCTTAGGCACAATAAGAAATGACCCAAACCTTTCTTCAAAATTCAAACTGAAACCAAATCTACTCATTTTTCATGGTCTCAGTTTTTTCATGTACGTCTGTTCCCTCTGGGTGTTTTCCACAGGTGAAAGTAAGCCGGTAGGCCCCGGTATGGCGTACCAGTAAGAGCCGGTGCGCCGTACCGGGACCGGCTTTCCCAGGCGGCAATTTAAAGCCCTGGGGTAGTGGCGGCGGGGCTCTGGTGGGGATTTAAAGGGCCCTAGAGCTTCAGCTACCGCCCCAGGTCTTTAGATCCCTGCCGGAGCCCTGCTGCCAAAGCCCAGGGGTAGTGGTGGCAGGGCTCCGGAGGGGATTTAAAGGGCTCGGGGCTCCAGCAGCCGCTACCACAGCGGAGCCCCAGGCCTTTTAAAGCTCTGCCAGAGCCCAGAGCCCCGGGGTAGCTGTGGTAGCCGGGAGCCCCCAGGGCTCCTCAGTGATTTAAAGGGCCCGGGGCTCTGCTGCGGTAGTGGCAGCTGGAGCCCTGGGCCCTTTAAATCACCCCCAAACCCAGGGTTCCCAGCCGCCTCTGCAGCTGGTAGCTCGGGGGTGATTTAAAGGGCCCCAGGCTCCCAGCCTCCACTACCGCAGCTGGAGCCCCGGGCCCTTTAAATCAAGATTTAAAGGGCCCAGGGATTTAAGGCCACGCCACTTCCGGTTGAGGCCACGACCCCTGCTCAGGACTCCGGCGTACCGGTAAGTCCTCTAACTTACTTTCACCCCTGGTGTTTTCTCAACCACAAGAAAGAGATGGAAGTCAATGGGCATTGCTGCAGGGGGTCCATTCCTTCCAGATTCCTGACCAAGACTGGAAAAACCAAGGAAGAAACTGACCCCAGGGAATCCTTTTCAGATTCTATACTGAGCCCAGTGCATGCTGGGACAGGACTCTTTGGACATTTAGTAAATGTGATGTGGACACCTAGGAAGTGCAGAAATGAACAGACCTCACAAGTTACATAGTGGCTCACAAGCAAGCTTCAATGGTTTGATTAAGTAGCTCTCAGGAAGGAAAGATGTAGGAATGGACATGAATGGAGCTTTAGTGGTGCCACTAAATGTAAATTTTCAATGCAGGACTTTAGCTGCATTGACTTTAATAGTCAGCAGAGGTGAAGCTAAAGGTTACGTCATGTGTCACTGAAAATTTCTGAGTTAATTTAAAGTGAGACCAGATCCCTCCTAATATTGCTCTGCTATGGAACAGAATGTAGATACCATCTAGGTTGCTGGGCATTGTTAGTGATGGATGGCTTCACTCACCAGATGGGGGATGGTGGTTAACGGCCAGTCCAGTGTCCGAGCCAATAGCTACTGAGTGACGTACTAGAGAGAAATAAATGGATTCCGTTACAGTCCTCTTGGAAGCTGCTGGCTAAAGCATTTCATTAAGTTAGCCTCTTGGATGTGGGCTGTCAAAATATTTTAACATCTGGTTCTGACCTCCAAGTGTTTTCCTTTCCCTTCACTGACTGATGCAGCCTCAGACCTCCCTCGCAGTCACAAATGACAGCATTAGCCGTTAGAATCACTCTTTGAATTAATTACCCAGAAATATGCTTTCAAATCTTCTACTCCATGTAACAGCAAATTAAAGGGCAGCCTGGGTGGAGTATTACACATCGTGTTTTGACTGCCCTTCTACAACTAATGCAGCCGTTATCACGCCATCCACACCATCTCCGGTGCTGCTATAACTTTCTCTTTTCACAATCACTGAGAAAATAACGGGGAAATGATCTTTTTTCAAACTTGTGTGCGTGTGTGTATGTTCATATAAGCACAATGCAGTGTTGATGAAAGGTACCAGATGGAGAACACAGGAGACTAGAGGCCTCTGTTGAGGTTCAAATAATTACAGGGGACAATAAATGAAAAACAGGGTCAGGAGTGCAGGTCACAGGTTCAAAATCAGGAATCCAGAAGGGGACACCAAGCAGAAACCCCTGGACAGCGCCCACTGCTCCTCGAAGGTGTCTAGGGAGCCAGCGGATACGGCCCAGAGGAGCTCTGCCTGGAGACGTAAACCAAGAGAGGAACAGAAATAGACCCCCACAGTCGCTAAGCAGCTCCCCATCCAGCTTCCTCCTCCTGGTTTTATAGATGGCCACCTGGGCCAGAGCAAGGCGGAGGTTGACGAGGAGGTCTCACGATTTCGTGGGGCCCCGGAAAGGGTGTACAAAGATCTGGAGGTATGGGGAAAGATGCATCCACAAGAAGATTCTGGAGGAGCCAGAAAAGGGGCTGCAACCTGGCAGACTCCAAGTAAATATGTGCCAGGGTCTCCCTGATGCCACAGAAGGGGCATGTGTCGGGGAGGGGGTACACGCCCATGCTCGCAGCTCCATGAAGGAGCCACCAGCTGCTATCCCCAGCGGGCCGTGGGAACAAGGTGGAGTATGGGCTGGTCCAGCAAGGTTCCTCAGTGAGCAGGTCGAACAAGAGCAGTAGCAATGGAACATGCCCTCCTGCTGCCAATGTGCCGCTGTACTGACCTGAGAATTTGGTTTCCCCGGCCCATTCATCACTTCACCTCAAACCTGGAGTTACTTACAAAAGCCAGGCGGCAATCTTAATGCACAAGGACAGGACAGTGAATCAACTGAAGAGCACAAGTGAGTCCAATGAACAATACTGAGAGAAGTAGACACCTGCAGGCACCCAGGTGAATGTTTCGACCACAAACACCCAATGTCTTCTACATCCCCCCACTCCACAGAACCTGCCACACCCCAGGTAGGTCCTGATGACTACCCTCTACAATCCCTTCTTTGTAACCAAGGAGGATTTTATTCCACCAGAGAACTGAAGTGGGAGCCGCCATTAGAGGTCTATGATGAGCTGCCTCTGGAGTGCTCCAAATTCCTGTCAGCCCAAGGAACTGGAAACCAAGTCTGGAGATGGCAATGAACTGGTAGCTCTCTCTCACAAATGGATAATTCACAGCTCTACACCTTGGCGAATGCCAATACTTTTTCTGTTCACCTGCTGAAATTCTGCACCCTGCCCTATGATAAGAATGAATCGGCAAAAGCTGCTGGATAATTTCAGACCAAGGATTCAGGTTCAAGCCCTTCTACTGAGTCTGATTTTCTTTTTTCAAAGCAAGTGTCTAAAATGCACCATGCAACTGTATGTCTAACCTGCATACAGAATTTCCACTATTACAGGTTAATGTGTAACCAGATCCATAACTCCATCTATAACATGGTCCAAACAACCTGAGTAACTTAGAACCGATCGACAGGTTTCCCAATCTCTCTGCCTGCATGCATCTCTAGGCTGTACAACATTCGCCTGATGTCTTGGATCCGGACATCTATACTTTATCAAAATTAGGTGATGGTCTTCTTTCTATGTGGGACCCCTACCCCCACCCCATGCTCTATTGAATAGCTCCTCAACCTAAGCAGACCCTATGAAAGCAGAAGGCTTTGTTTCAAACCCAGCAAGGGGGCAAGTAACAGTCATTTGCCAGTAGCTAAAAGAACTCCTGAAGGGAATTTTGGAAGCCTATAGGAAATGAGTCTTTTGTTGGAATAAATAAATAAATAATGGCCTCATTTCAGGTGTATCAAGTTGCAGTGTGGATCTAAGGGCTCTCAGATTCCCCTGATCACTGACAGCAGTTTGGACATTCCCCTGCCAGTCCTGGAGACAGAATGAGGAATGAAGGCAGTTAGAGTCTCTCTCCTTCCCCTCCCTTGTCTCTGCCTGAACAGCCCTCTTCCTACACTCCTGTTGCAGAGCTTACTGACTGGAACAAGGTTCCCTGAAGCAGAAGAAGTGAAATCAAATGAATCTGCAAAAACTGGTTTGTTTATCTTTTTTTATTAATAGCAGAACAGCATTCCCAAGGGGATAGTCCAATCTTGTAGCTGGTGACTCTTATCCAACCAGGCAAACATACACCCTTGGCTGTTTGGGTTTTTTTCCCTGGCTTTGCGGTTGGGAAAGAAAAGCAATAGTCTGAATTCTCCCCATCTTTTTCAGCTTTCCTTCCATGTGAACTGCATAACCTGAGTTTTACACTACAGATTAAAGGGCTGATGCCAAAGTACTGAGCAGCCTGCTTTCCTGTTGGCTTCAGCAGAAGTTCAGGGTGCCCAGCATTCGTCAGGGTTGGATTTTTAATCCCAGTGTGAAGGTCAACAGGAGAAGTGTGGGAGAGGAATGAGAGGTACCCTCGAGGAGAAATGATTTGCTCAAGGTCACAGAACCCAAGTGCTGTGACATACAAAGCACACTGTCCGCCTCTTATTATACCCTTGCTACCCCATGGCCTGAGGCCTCTGGATGCCTTAACAAGATTGTAATAAAATTATAGTTACAAAAAATGGCCATATGCCCTAAATCCTCCTCAGAGCAAGGGCAAAGATCAGGGATAAAACTGCACTCCCCAGCAAGAATGTTATATATTCTGATAAGTTACAAATACATTCTCTAGGATCAGTATGGAATCCAAAAATATCTTGGCTGTGGCCCTGCAGGGTACACCAAGGATCGGCTAGCTCTGAAGTATACAAAGGATGGGCCTTACAGCTTTTGTAATGTGTCCAGGGGAAAGAGAATACAAGAGCCACAGATCTTCCTTGGAAAAGAGTCCTGCTGCCTGTTTTGTCTTGGTTATAATGTCAAGGGCTGCCTATTTTAATGAATATATCTTGCTGCTCTGGATGTCTGCAGAGGACTAGCTAGCTATCCCCAAAGTCCTGTCATGGCACGCACTCTGTCTCAGATAGGAGTCTCTGGAGAATGTTCTCTGCTTTGGTTGGGCCAAAGGTCTGGTCTAGAAATTAGAGGTGATTATCTCAGGACATTACAGAGGAGATTTTCAAAGGCAACTCCCACTGCAAGCCAAAAGGAGATGGGCACCTAACTGTCCCTTGTGAGGCTGCAAATCTCTTCCCGCATCACTGACCTCGCCGTGGGGATTGCAGTGTCCCTATGAACACTAGGCAGTAATGAAGGGAGTTCAATATTGAGGTTTCTGGACACAGACACCGCCTGGGGTTCCCCCTTGCTTGCAAGGTCCCCAAATGACTTGCTACACAGTGTCACCAGCTAAGGTGCCTGTAGGTCCTGGCTTGGATTATGCAGTCAGGAAGGGCACAGCTGGCTATACGCAACAGGGATGTTCAACAGCTAGAGGCAAGCCCAGCCTTGGTGTGAGCAGGTGCAGCTAAACTGAGTCAGCCAAGTTATGCCTGCTTATGCTAAGGCAGAATATGATCCTACAAACCCTTAGCCATGTGACCAGTCCCACTAGAGTGAGTGGTTTCAGCATTAAGTCATTGGGACTATTCATGTGAGTTTTACAGGGTCGGGCCCTTAATATATAACAGACTGTACCCGGAATGAATGAACATTTTCAAGCAAGCAAAGGGAAGCAAAATCCCTAAAGACTCCTGTGAGTGGGAAGGAAGGGGCAGCTCTGAAGTGTTTTTAAAAGCACTTAATTAAGGGGGTTAGGGAGAAGGGATAAGTGTGTATATGAGGAGGGGGAGAGGGAATTGTACCTTGGGGGTGACTGGAATGTGGCATGTGTGTGAAACTGCTGAGAGGGATGTAATCGTCTCTGCAAATCAAGATGAGCTCGCTGGCCAATGAAGCATGCCTGGCATTTTATTTCTCATATTGTTTGGAGATAGGGATTCAGCTGAGTGCATTCAGCAAATAAAGATCAAATAACCTGCTGTGAATAATGTTTTAAACCCGGGTTCCTATCAGGATCTAGTTATAAGCCCATATACTCTGTTGGATAAAAAATAAGTTACACATGGCTGGAGGCAGTATTACTTTCTATGGAAGATGAAATCTGTTTTGAAATAGAAAATGTTTAGTGCTTTTTTTTTTTTAAAGAAGGACTAGCCTGCATAGGGCTGCCTAACAGAGAGGGTTTAGGAGCTTTCAGTAATATTTGACCCACAGTGCCTGCCTTCCAGAGCTAGGGATTTGTGCTAAAAGAGGAGGTCAGTCCAAGAAGGGAGGGTGATGAAGAGTCCATATGGTTGGCCAAGATTTGCTCGTTATGGCTGGAATCAACCTAGTCTCTGCTGCACTAAGCTTATCTGTTGTGGAGTGAAGCCCTGATGAGATGATTCTCTGCTTTCCAATGATGAGCATCTGAGAGTATGTCTAGACTGCCATTAAAAGCCTGTGGCTAGCCCGTGCTGGCTGCCTCAGGCTCACGGGGCTATTTAATTGTGGTGTAAATGTTCAGGCTCAGGCTGGAGCCTCGGCTCGAGGACCCTGTGAGGTAGGAGGGTCCCAGAGCTTGGGCTGTAGCCTGAGCATCTACATCACAATTAAACAGCCTCAGGAGCCCGAGTCAGCTGGCATGGGCCAGCCACAGATGTCTAATTGCAGTGTAGACATACCCTGAAAGACCAGCCGTAGGGCAAGGACACCACTACCCGCTACTCTCACTCACACACACCTACCCCAGTGTGTGGCTTCAAGGCTTGAGGGAACTGATATAGGTTGTACTGTTTGGGCCAGATTTGGATACCCTTATGCACTTTGAATAGCATCTTATGGCACAAGTGCTCCTGTTTACCTCAGTGGGCTGCTAGAGGGAGAACATGAGTAAGAGTGTCAGAATGTGTGCCCCTGCCTTTTGAAGGAACCTGGGCAGTGGCACACTGAATGATACAGACAATTTCTTTAGCATTGCCATGATTTAAGTCGCTGCTTTATATCCCTCACACTTAAAATACATGAGTCAAGGCCTCCATTTTCACGGCCACAAAGGACTGAACTAGACCACCCTCCCCCCCATACACACTCGCACCTTTTGAAGTCCGTCAGTGATACTCCTTCAGTCAAACTGATGGGTCACCAATACAGCTGGTCAAAAAAATGGTCATCAAAACTATTTTTGAAGATTATTTTTTATTAAAAGCATTTGTTTTCCACAGAAAATTTTTATTTTTATGGAAAAAACAAATGCCCCGAAACCAAAATATTTGGTTGAAAACCTAAATCTTTCAGCCCAAAACAGAAATATATATGTATTAGGCAATACTACCACAATGCCTCCTGGGAGTTGTAGTTCGATTGCCTTTTGTCCTATTTTCAGCTATAGGCTTCCTCCCCAGCTAGACTACATCTTCCATGATGCAGCATGACCAGGGACTCCCATGATGCACCACCTCCCCTCTCCAAGATATATGCTGACTAAGAAGCTGGCTTATAGAAGAGACTGGGGGCATGAAGCACTCAAACTACAGCTTCCATTGAGGCGCCACAGCAGCATTTCCAAATTAAAATATTCCTGCTTCTGACTGAAATTTTTCAGTATTTTAATTTCCACCAAAAAAAGCAAAATCAGTTCTAGTCATAAGGCTCTCTCCCCACCCTCTGGCCTTTTGTGTGCTGCCTCTTTTGCACTTCCAGCCTCTGTCTGGATGCTTGTGTTCCAGGCCACCATGACTTACTCACTCATTGCCCAATCCAAAACCCATTGAAATCAATGTGTCTTTCAACTGACTTCAATGGGATTGAGATCTGGCTTTCAGTCTCCCAAGCACAAAACCGCCAATGTCATCCACTTAATTGCTCTCTAAAGAGCAAATAATAAATTATTTATCTGGAATTATTGCCTAACTTCTCACCTCATTGTATGACCCTTTCTGAGGGAAGAAATAGAGGTACAAAATCTATGTAACCAGGGATAGTTTCCCAAGAGAAGAGGAGGAAGCCCCATCCTTTGACACTGAACACTACAATAGGATGGAAAACGCACTCTAGAGCACTGTAGGGAGCAATCTGGCATTGGAGACTGAGTTGATGGGTTAGACAGGACATCTTCATTTTCTTGTCTCCAGAGATAAAAAGTAATAATGATATTTGTTTAGCAAGAAGTTAAAACTATTTTGTGAATAAAAAGGGAAGAGATGGTTTTATGGACTTTTTTCAAAGCTATCAGCAAGTGCTATGGGCATGTAAAGGACAATTACACACAAAAGTTCTCCCGTCACTTTAGTGTGAAATCAAGGCTAGGAGTGAAAAGGATAGTGGGTATTATAGGTGTGTCAATCAGCCATCTTTCACACCACACATCTGAACTTCCAACCAACAAGGATTTCACATGTCTGTCTGAAGGAAAAACCAGCTTTCCTTCTGTAAAACTGAAATGATCTTAGTACTGAATCTCTAAAATATAACAAAATGAAGATCACCTGCAAACTTAACAGAGGTCACAGATCTTTGCCTTGACATTACTCAGACCTAGCATGCTCATATTGGGTTAAGTGGAAATACATCCACCATTTTCAGCTTGTAACCTTAAAAGGCACCTCTACATTCTTATTGGATAGAAATGGCTAAGAGATCTGCAGAAGTACAAATATCTTTATTCCAGCTGTAGCTGTAGAGGAAGGTTATTCTGACTCAGTAAAAAGACTGGAGACCAGATTACAGGCAATACTTTGATTCACAGTGAAAGGCATGACATAAAGAAAACCCCTGTGGAATGCAGAGATGGACACATATTTAAACTGCCTGTTGGTATTCTGTGGAACTGCTGTTGTATTGTGATTGTTTTCTCCAGAAATGCTGCTTTCTGGAAAGCAGTATTTTCAGGCCAGATGTTGCAATTCCTGCCAATCAGCAGTGCTGACATTCTGTGATGGAATTCCCCAAAAGCTTGGTTATTCTTAGAGAGAAGGATGGTGCCTTCAGTGCCGGGTCTTGAGTGGTCTAAGAAATGGAGGGATTCAAGAAATAATATCCTATTCTTGCAAAATACTGAGTTTCCTCAGTAATGAAAACTGAAGGTGCAACTCACAGGACCTCAGCACCTAGATCCTAAATTGGGACATCTTCAAAGACTTGGAAGGCCCCAGTGCCTTGGGTAAAGAACAAGAGATAACACCCTCCCGTAACATTTTATGTATCTGATTAATGTCTTGAAGCCGATCATTTTCAGTAGCATTTCCCATATTTTCTGCCAAGCTTTCCTGCTGAACTGAGCAGGGAAGAACAGCTCTGGAAACCACTCCCAGTCATTGAATACTGAAGCTGCCTCTTTAAACATGAAGTAAATCACAGGTCTTGGAGACAATGAGTGAAAGGCAAATTAGATGCAGGTTTTGATACAAGTGCATGTATCATCAGCCTCACCCGGAGCTGCCTGAGCATTGTTTATCTGTGTTGCATTTGTCTCACTGCATGGGGAATCACTCAAATGAACCTTTAAGTCTACTGCAACCAATAAGAGTTTAACACTTCATTTTTAACAACTAATATTTTCTAATTTTCATTATAGATGTTCTGATTCCAAACCTCCTGATATGAATCTGACAAAACTGGCAATAAAGGGAAACTGACAGGCCAGGCAGAATGGAGCTGTTTTTATGCTGCCATTTTGTTCTCTCTCTTTTAAATTTTTGTGAGTGAATTTAGTACTCATAGGGGATTCATAGTGCTGGAAGGCAGGTGCTGTGCAAGCTTCCTCTTCACCCATCTCTACTAATGCACTTCAAATCTGACCTACAACAGCCCCCAATGTTTCAGTTTTTAATGCCCCCTCCTGCCAACTACTCTGCTTATGCATCTCAATCCTGAGCTGCAGCACTTCCAGTTACTCCAATTCTGGGCTTCTCTCTCCAGCTCTGCCACTGACTGGCTACGTGACCTTGAGCAAGTCATTTAACTTCCCTGTGCCTCGCTTTCCCCATCTGCGCAATGTGGTTAATAAATGCAGCCAGCTTCTTAGTGTGCTTTGAGATCTGGGAATAAAAAGTTCTGTAATAGTGTGAGCTGTTAGGATGACTGTAGGCACCTAGCAGGAGGCCAAAGTGAGGCATAGATGAAATGTTGTCAGAATGTCTTAAAATACCACAGAAAAATAGATAGGCACACACATGAAAAATGGTGAATAATTCAAAAGAATGTCTGTTACAGGAAAAAGGATTGTGCAACTTTGTTGACTGGCTCTTTAATTTTACATTAGTAGGAAAAGGAAAATATGCCCCCTCCCCTTTTAGACTTGAGATTGCCAATTGCCATGGTGCGGCATAGTGCATATCATTTTACTCAGTAATTGGACGTGGAAAGAGTCCAGGGTTCTAAGTCAGATAATCTGAAGGCTGAAATGCAGACAGGAATTTTTGTCCAGATGCGTCAGCCCAAATGGAAAATACCTGGAGATTGGCACATCAAACCAAGCCTTCCAGCAGATTCCTTAAAGGACAAGCTATAGCTTATCTGCCTGGTGTGTTTACTACTAATAAAGGGGCCTAATTCTTCACATTTGCCCATGCTGAGAAGTGCCTTATTCTCCAAGTACTCCCTTGATTATTCATAATGTAAGATGCTCTCCATTGTGAGTAAGGGTAATAGAACTGGGCCCTCTGAGACTAATTGATCACAGCCTGAAGCATGCGATATATCAGACAAAACATACTTCCCATGTAGCCCCATGTAGCAGGTATAGGGGAGCAAAACCTACAGGAAAGAGAGGTGGAAATGCGCTGTTCTTTATGTGGCAGGTTGCTATGTGGAAGCAAAATGTGATTTATGGACTCAGACACATACATCCAGCCCAGCCCATTTGCCAGGCATGCGGAGGCTAAAGACAACTCCAGTACTGCTCCATGTGCTAGTCACATGGCCCACTTAGAACTATCAGCATTCCACTGACACACCAGCACGTCACAGAACACCACCAAGTCCACCACCAAAAGGCTGCCGGGCCTAGGCAGGAGCCACTGAGATAATTAAAGGCAACAGCAACCAGGGAGTTAATTAAACCCACCCTGACAAAGGCAGGACCTTCCTGGTTTGCTGTCCCCTCCCCCAGTGTCCTGGGGCTTCATCCTGGTCATCAGCTGTTTCTAAACCACCTCCAGTGCTGAGCTGACATTTAAGCTCTTCCTCCTTCATGTGCCCTCAGACAGCCCTGAAGATAAAGTGCAAGAAACGGTCATTAAAGGTAACCTTGTAATGAATGACATAAATAGATCTTGCACTACAAAGCCCCGTGTCTCATACTTGCTGGCATTGTGTCAGGTATCATAACGCTTTTCTTTCCTGGGGAATTCATTCCTCCCACTTGAAAATCAGTAACTGACAGCTCCTGTTACCGGTGCTACTTGCATTGTTAATTAGCAGCCACTTGCTTAACTTCCATCCATATAGATTTTTGGCGGCTGCCCCCACTGGCTTCCCACGCATTTAGCCACAATTTGTAGCTAGTACAGAAGACCTCCCTGAGGTCCCTGGAGTGCTGCAGAGAATGAAAGGCTCCTCCCAGCAAATAGACTTCCCTGAAGCATCATTTACAGTTTGCTTTGCTTTCTTTATTTTTTGCAGTGAGTGGAGGGCTGGCCAAAGGTGCTGGATTGACAGCCCTGGAGGGAATAACATTTTCTGGCTATTCACGTAATTGGGGTTGCCCCACGGGCAGCAGCATCACAGACATCCCACGTACATTGTTCTGTGCCAGCATGCCCCGGCATAAGGGCAAGAGGGGTGCTCAGTCAGTGCTCATTCAATCTTCTGCCTCATTAGAGCGATTGTCAGCACCGCATGTCTGTGGGTGGTGTTGGCAGTGTGGACACCTTTCCACTGGGGAAATACGCAAATCATGGTCACAGATTCATTCTGCAGAGGCCACCATCAGGCACGAATTACTTTCAGTCACTATTGACTTGGACTGTTAAAGTGAAGCTAGAGGTGTGGGGTTCCTTACATTCCTTATTAACCCCTGAAACACTGAGTAGGGCGACCATAGGTCCCATTTTGGAGGGACAGTCCCTTTTTTAAGCCCTGTCCCCGCCGTCACGACCTTTTTTTCAAAAGGAGGCATTTGTCCCGTTTGCTCTTGCTGACTGGATCAGTTGGCAGAGCAAACAGGACAAATGCCCACTTTCGTTAAAAAAGTGGGGTGCGGTGTGAAGGAACTTGTGGGGGCGGGTAAGCAGAGATGCCAGCCCCCCCCCCCCCCCCGGGTGGGAGGTAGAGCTGGGCGGGGAGGCAGCGTTACAGCATGGGGGGGCAGGGTTACAATGACGGGCATCAGCCTCATGAGGGGGAGGGGCAACAACCTCGTCAGGGGACACCCACAGGGTTCCAGCGATGGGCAACAGCCTGGTGGGGAGGAGGCCTCAGGAAAGTGGCTGGGGGTGTCCCGTTTGCTCTTTGGGAAATATGGTCACCCTACCACCGAGTCACAGGCACGCACTCACCTAGTGCAGTGTGTGAATAATGGATTGTTCAATTCACTGGCCATTCCAAAAAAAATCAAGGGAAAAAGTGTTTTCAGGTCAAGCCGAGAATAAAATGTTTCAGCAAATCGAAAAGTTGCAAAAAAGTTTGACCCAAAATATTTCATTTTGATCTTGAGCATTTTTTTAACATTTTTGAATTGCTTAAAATAAAATAGAAGGAAATTTCAAAACAAAAAATCATTTTGAACCAAAAAATCAAGATGTTTCATTTGGAAAATGTTAAAACAAATGGTGGTGGTGTGGCGGGGGCACAGAGGGGAATTTTCAGCACAAACAGTTTGGCGAAACTAACACAAATTCTCAAAATAGTTCATGTCATGAATCTGCATTTTTCACTGTCAAGGTTCCTCCCCCACTCTGAACTCTATGGTACAGATGTGGGGACCTGCATGAAAACCTCCTAAGCTTACTTTTACCAGCTTAGGTTAAAACTTCCCCAAGGTACAAATTAATTTTATCCTTTGTCCTTGGAATAACCACTGCCACCACCAAACTCTAACTGGGTTTACTGGGAAACGTAGTTTGGACACGTCTTTCCCCCCAAAATCCTCCCAACCCTTGCACCCCACTTCCTGGGAAAGGTTTGGTAAAAATCCTCACCAATTTGCATAGGTGACCACAGACCCAAACCCTTGGATCTGAGAACAATGAAAAAGCATTCAGTTTTCTTACAAGAAGACTTTTAATAGAAATAGAAGTAAATAGGAGTAAAGGAATCACCCCTGTAAAATCAGGATGGTAGGTACCTTACAGGGTAATTAGATTCAAAACATAGAGAGTCCCTCTAGGCAAAACCTTAAGTTACAAAAAAGACACACAGACAGAAATAGTCATTCTATTCAGCACAATTCTTTTCTCAGCCATTTAAAGAAATCATAATGTAACGCATACCTAGCTAGATTACTTACTAAAAGTTTTAAGACTCCATTCCTGTTCTATCCCTGGCAAAGCAACATACCAACAGAGAGAGACCCTTTGTTTCTCTCCCTCCTCCCAGCTTTTGAAAGTATCTTGTCTCCTCATTGGTCATTTTGGTTAGGTGCCAGCGAGGTTACCTTTAACTTCTTAACCCTTTACAGGTGAGAGGATTTTTCCTCTGGCCAGGAGGGATTTTAAAGGGGTTTACCCTTCCCTTTATATTTATGACATTGACCAAAAAAAAGTTTGGGCCAAAAAATTTTGCCCAGCTCTACACTCATCGCTCTTTGTCTGCATTATCTACCCTCGTACTGAATTAAACTGATGCGGGGGTTGGACATTTCGGGGGCTTCATCTGCTTTTCAAGGCTGCCTTTACCAACAGCTGGGCTTGTCTAGGATCGCTAGGATCCTGCAACATTTGTGTGAGCAAAGCACCAGAGCAGAATTTTACTGAGCTTGTCCAAAAAGTCCTCTCTCCTGCCCTGATGCCAAATCTAAGAAACAAAGAGCCATAGGGAAGGGTAAGCCACAAAAGACTTGAATCAGAGAAGCACCCGGCTTCATCTGAACTAGCTTCTCCATTTAGCTCCACAAGGCTACAGCGCTTATCAGAACAAGATTACTAGATGACTAACAATGGGTCTAAACCCCCATAGGTCCTAACACTCTGAACATGGATGAAATACAGCTCTGGATCCCAACCAAGATTTGGAAGCAGTGACTTGGCCCCCAACTCTCCTGGAAACCATGGGCAGCCAGGCTTTCTTGCCATAACTTAGCAATTCTGTTTCTGGTCCTGGTCAATGGAAAGTGGGGTGTGAAAATAACAAGGTGGAAAGGTTAACTGGAGTTTTTTCATAGCCACAAAAGGATCAGGATTTGGGTTGGGTTCAAGTTTTGGAAGACAGTTCAGGGTCTCTCACCTTGTCCTACCAGGATCAATGTTCTGTAAAGAGAACCCTTAGCCATCTCATCTCTCTCCTGCACCTAAATGAGGTCGCCATGTCTTATTAAGGAAAGGAAAGTTGGGGTCTCCCAACCAAGACATGCGATCCAACAGTTCAGCCAGCTCCTCCACTTTTGTCAGGCCCTGATAAAATCAAAAGGGCCATTGCAAGAGCGAAGAGTTACTGAGAGGTCCTGCTAGGATAAGGCCAAGATGGGGTGGGGTAATCATGCCTGAAAGAGAGATCACAGCAGTGAAAGGAAAATGGAAGGGAAACTCCACAGTTTAACCTTGCATGTGCCTGGGGGCTATTCACAGCTCCATTGAGGCCAACGTGGTATCTTGGTGCCAACATAGTACATTCAGTCTGTCCTCTCTAATCTTATGCTAGAGAAATGTGATTTTCACCCCTTGCTCAGGGTGTGGGTTCATGTCACCCCTGTACCTAATCGTTCTGGACTGCCGTATCCTCTCCAGGCCAGAGAAGAAATCACAGAGTGCCTGATATACATCAGGTGATGACCAGAAATGTGATCATTAATTCTCTGCAAGACACGGCATCAGAGCAGGAAGTGTCAGTTATTAATGAAATACTGCACCAACAGAATTATTGCTGATCATGGCTTTGTCTTTGCACATCACTTTTTTGCTCTGAAAAGGCTTTGACATACAGTCAGTGGAAGGGACATGGGATGAGGCACCTTTCTAACTATGTGTTTTCCCTCACTATTTACAATAACTAGAGCTGGACAAAGCTGTTGGGACAAATCTCCAGCCCAGACAAGATCATTACAAACCTGAAAACTGGCCCAGGGTTCACCAACATTCATGTACATTTCTGCAAACCTCAAACCATGTTTGGGCTTTCCCAGCTCTCCTTGTACACTGGTCCAATATCTCCCTGCCCCATGACTTTGGATATATTCTGGATGCAGTGGTAGACCATTATCCTTTCATCTCTGGTTCTTTAGTCCCCCTTCTAGGGTCTTTGGGACCCCTCCATCGTCAACCTTGTTCCCTCCATCATCAGCTTTCTGGGAGGACTCGCCACTACCCCAAATCCTAAGGAAGGATCTTCAGGAGAAGGATGGGGATGAGCAACCTGCCCGTGTCTCAGTGCTGCAGCTTCAGGACCCCCAGAAGACTCCTCCAGATCCCACTAGTGCTGCATGCTGAGAGATAGGTGAGTCCATGTGTTTCTGCATTACAGAATCCTGGAATGGATGGGGTGGAGGTCCTAGTTTAGGGCTTTGGGTGGAAACTATGTGAACCTCAGTGGTTTCAGCTGAATTTGTTTTGAGTCATTTGGATTAGTCTGAACCTTGAAATTTAGGATGGTGTAAAACCCATGGCTAAGGAAACCATAAAGTGCTGTGCCATATACCCTGAGATAAAAAAGGATCAAGGGGCAAACACCTTCAGCCTGAGGCTGCACTAAGCTGAGCTGGGGTCCAAACTTTTCTACAGCAATCCCAGCAGAGGGGAAACACAAATGTGGCATTGGCCTAAACCAATGTTGCTACCCTCTCTATTCCCAGCCTTTGCTTCAAGGTCAGCTGAGGAGTAGGGCTGAATCTGTCCCCAAACTATTTTCTTTGTAAAATTTGTTTTCCTCCATGGCACACGCTCTATGGCAGATTTGTTATTGTAGAATTGCTAATGAGTGCTGGGATGCTCACTGATTTGTTATTGTAGGGTTGCTCATGGGCACAGTGTTCCAGACACTAGTTTCTTATTGTAGGATTGTCATGCTGTTGGCATTAAAAAAAATCTCATTAAGTCATTGGCTTGTGAGGATGACAAGGATGAACAAATTTAAATCATTAAATTGACTTTGCAAAGAAATATACACATCTGTCCTGGGAAGCAGTGACTTTGATAATCAGCTGAACATGAGCTCCCTGTGTGATGCTGTGGTCAAAAGGGCTAATGTGATCATTGGATGCATACACAGGGGAAATCTCAAATACAAATAGAGATTGTTTATCTCTGTATTTGGCACTGGTGTGACCACTGCTGGAATACTGTGACCAGTTCTGGTGTCCACAATTCAAGAAGAATGTTGATAAATTGGAAAAGGTTCAGGGAAGAGCCACAAGAATGATTAAAAGGTTAGAAAACCTGCCTTATAAAAAGAGACTCAAGGAGCTTAATTTATTTAACTTAAAAAGAATGGTAAAGGGTGACTAGATTACCTACATGGAGAACAAATATTTAATAATGAGCCCTTCAATCTAGAAGAGAAAGGTATAACATGATTCAGTGGTTGGAAGCTGACGCTAGACAAATTCAGACTGGAAATAATGTATACATTTTTAAGCGAGAGTAATGAGCCATTGGAACAATTTACTAAGTGTCGGGATGGATTCTCTGTCACTGGCAATTTTAAAATCAAGATTGGATGAGTTTCTAAAAGATCTGCTCTAGGAATTATTTTGAGGTCGTTTTATTGCCTGTTTTATACAGGACGTCAGACAGCACTAGATGATCAAGATGGTCCCTTCTGGACTTGGAATCTATGAATTAAAAAAAAATAGATCAAGTTTTGGGTCTTCACCCTGAACATAATGCCCCTTTAAGCATGAGTCTAACTGAACAGTTCAATGACAACCCCAGGCAAAGCTGCCGTCCATTCAGAAAGCCTGGGAGTGAATCAGGTTCTTTGGAAAGAGTCATTAACATTTGTTTAGTTATTTTCAAGCAGAAGTTGGCAATCTTTAATCTGTGAAATTTCCCATAATTTATTGACACTTACACATCTTTCTTTTCTGCAGAAACACTGCTGTTTTTAATTAGCACAAATTAATCAATAGCAGGGGCCATGCTGAGTTCCATTGAAGCGCAGGTGAGGCTTGCCAGTTGCATGCTAAACATAACAATACGTAAAACTGACAACTTGAGACGAAGCTTCCTGGGGCTGCACTTTTCAGGAGGCAGGAGAAAGCACAGCACCGAAAGCGCTGCTCAGCGTGTACCCTGCAATAGAAATAGGTGCTTTTAATTATGTTTTCAACACTTTAATAATATTTCAGCTCAACATGAACGGGGAGGAGGAGTAGAATGGATCGCTCCTTCTGTCTAGCAATGTCAGGTGAGAGGTTAAAAGACCATCAGGGCATTTTTTGGAAAAGAGTAAAGATATAGCCCTAGTGTCCTTATAAATGTTCCCACACTCTCACTGTACCAGGCTCCTGATGTCCCAGGCTCTGTAAGACCTCGAGCTGAGCTCCCAATGGCTACTATGCATGTCTGCACCAAACACAACAGGAGCTTTGGGCTCCCCTGAACTGCAGACACTAACATTCCGGGACAAATTTTCTCCCACAACCTGGCCCCTTTGCGCTGATCAGGTGCTGCAAAAAATGCCAGATATTGGTCATAACTGGCCAGCTGACAATTTCCCAAGTAGGGGAAGCTCTCAGCTGAGGTAAAGCCCCCTCATCATCTCTACATATTGGGTGACCAGGGGTGTGGCCAAAGTACCAGTGTACTCCATGACTTCTCAGCTGCTGGGTGATCCCTTGGAGGCTGCTGCCAGCTGGTTTAGATCGAGTACCTATACAACTCATGTGAATGGGAGAGATGTTGAAAGGGCCCAGCAGGCAGAACGGTGGTTCTGCACAAACCTTGAAAGGTTAGGAAGTTTGGTTCCAATACAGAATTTGGATGCATACCTGGAACTCATCAGAACTTCCTTCACCTGGTAATGGTGCCTTGTATAGATGTGAAATCACTTCTTTTTACTAGTAGTTGACATGTTAGAAGTATTCAAAAGCTGTCCCCTGCAGTAGCTGGATGCCCTCAGAGGATGTCAGATCAATTGCTACTAAACCTAATAGAGTTTCTACTTCAGTGTCAGTTTTAGGTGCTTGTGTTTTTCCATCAGAGAGACGGCCCACACTCACTGTCAATTACAGTGGCCACAGATCTGTAACACAGATCCAGAGATACCACCTGATTAGCTTTTCGCATGGTTTTCTGATTCTTGTTCCATTTCTGGCTGCAGCCAGGAAGTGCACAAATGAAAGACATTTTCACCAAGCTAGGAAAACTTCTTCAAACAAGTTTGGTGTTGGTTGGAGTTTGGGCTACATTTCAGATGGGGTTCATTTCAACTTTGCAGTGAAGGTTCATTGAGGGGGGCTGGGGCCTGGTGGAGCATTAGGCAAAGATTAAACCTTTTCTTATTTTATACAAATCAGCTTGTCTATTCTCAAAAGAAGTGCAAAAGATATTTCAGAGGGATGTTGGAATGCCATGGAATGCTAGTCTGGCTGATTCTTCTTCTGACCCTTGTTCTGTGTGCACATCAGTTTCCTTGCTCACACTGACATGGTTCCTGGAATGCAAAACCTTCTCTTCCCTCTGTGCTTTGCTTTTGTTTAACCTCCTCAGACCACAGCTGCATCTGCCATAGAGACACACACACCACTGCCTTGCCCACATTGTGTGTATACCACGTTTATAAGGCACAACACAATTCTTCCCATTCCCCAGCCCTGAGGAGTCAAACCTCAGAAAAAGTGCATGTTTCCCTGCTTTCAGCCCATTTATGCTGCATCTTCAGGAAGCAGCAACAATAATCATTCCAGGATCAAAACCTGCTTCCCATTATCTGGCTTTGGTTGATGATGATGTATGAAGCAGAGAGAAAAGTGACAGCTTGATTTTCATAGGTTAGGTGTTGACCCTGCTGGGCTTAGTGTAGCATGAAACTCGTTTTGACTAGTAAACTGTATAAATATGCCAGGGAAGTCATAGAGGGACAAATATATACGCAAGGCTGAGGTGCCAGTTTTACAGAATGACTTTGATTCACCAGAGGGCTCAGCTGAAGCCCTGTGCATTAAAAATGTTGTAAGCTGGAGCTAGGAGAAAGGGGAGTATTTCACCATATAATCTCTTACCAATATGCAGCCTCCTTTCAGACTTCAATATGTGTATCAGTTAGGAAGAACCATGACAGCCCAGTGCTGGAAGATCTGGACATGCTGCCCACAACCAGCCCAGAGAGAGCAAAGAGCAGAAGATGAGCAGAAGCGAATCTATTGGAATTTACTGGAATATAAATGAGGTAAAGAAAGATTTTTTTTCTGGCAATAAGCATATTATATGTTACATGAAATGCAGGGTTAGTCCAAGAAGCATCTAGCAGTGTTAATGCTCGGAGTTGTTGCTTTGCAATACAAAAATCAAGAGTAACCTGATGAAATGACTCCAGCAGGTTTAATACAAAGAAGAGGATGTACTTTTTCACACAATGCACAGTCAACCTGTGGAACTCATTGCCATGGGATGGTGTGAGAGCCAAAAGTATAAGTGGGTTCATTAAAGAACTAGATAAACTCATGGAGGATAGGTCCATAAGTTGTATTAACCAGGATGGTCAGGGACACACCTCATGCTCAGGATGACCCTAAACCTATGATAGAGTTCTGTGGTGATCTGAAAGCCTACTTTTGTCATCTCCGACTTAAGGAATATTTTCAACACACGACTGAACAGTGCACTGACCCACAGGAACCCTCCTACCAACACTACAAGAAGAAGAATTCTGCGTGGACTCCTCCTGACGGTTGAAATGACAGACTGGACTTCCACATAGAGTGCTTCCGCAAATGTGCACAGGCTGAAATTGTGAACAAACAGCATCACTTGCCCCATAACCTCAGTCGTACAGATCGCAACGCCATCCACAGCCTCAGAAACAACTCTGACATTATAATCAAAGGGGCTGACAAAGGAGGTGCTATAGTCATAATGAACAGGTCGGATTATGAATAGGAGGCTGTCAGGCAACTCTCCAACCCCACATTCTACAGGCCACTATCCTCCGACCCCACTGAGGAGTACCAAAAGAAACTACACCATCTGCTCAAGAAACTCCCTGCTACAGCATGGGAACAAATCTACAAGGACACACCCCTGGAGCCCTGACCAGGAGTATTCTATCTGCTACCCAAGATCCATAAACCTGGAAACCCTGGACACACCATCATCTCAGGCATCAGCACTCTTACAGCAGGATTATCTGGCTATTTGGACTCTCTCCTCAGACCCTACGCTACCAGCACTCTTAACTATCTTCAAGACACCACTGACTTTCTGAGAAAACTACAATGCATTGGTGATCTTTCTGAAAACACCATCCTGGCCACCATGGTTGTAGAAGCTCTTTATATCAATATTCCACATGAGGATGGACTACAAGCGGTCAAGAAGAGTATACTTGATGAGGCCACAGCACACCTGGTGGCTGAGCTTTGTGACTTTGTCCTCACCCACAACCATTTCAGATTTGGGGACAACTTATACCTTCAAGTCAGTGGCACTGCTGTGGGTACCCACATGGCCCCACAGTATGCCAACATCTTTATGGCTGACTTAGAGCAACGCTTCCTCAGCTCTCGTCCCCTAGCACCCCTCCTCTACTTGCACTACACTGATGACATCTTCGTCATATGGACCCATGGAAAGGAGGCCCTTGAAGAATTCCACCTGGATTTCAACAATTTCCACCCTACCATCAACCTCAGCCTGGACCAGTCCACACAAGAGATCCACTTCCTGGACACTACAGTGCAAATAAATGATGGTCACATAAACACCACCCTATACCGGAAACCTATTAACTGCTATACTTACCTACATGCCTCCAGCTTCCATCCAGGACACATCACACGATCCATTGTCTACAGCCAAGCCCTAAGATACAACCGAATTTGCTCCAATCCCTCAGACAGAGACAAACACCTACAAGGTCTTTATCAAGCATTCTTAAAACTACAATACCCACCTGGGGAAGTGAGGAAACAGATTGACAGAGCGAGACAGGTACCCAGAAATCACCTACTACAGGACAGGCCCCACAAGGAAAATAACAGAATACCACTGGCCATCACGTACAGCCCCCAGCTAAAACCTCTCCAGCACATTATCAGCGATCTACAACCTATCCTGGAAAACGATCCCTCACTCTCACAGTCCTTGGGAGACAGGCCAGTCCTCGCTTACAGACAGCCCCCAACCTGAAGCAAATACTCACCAGCAACCACACACCACACAACAGAAACACTAACCCAGAAACCAATCCCTGTAGCAAACCTCATTGTGTCCTCTGTCCCCATATCTACTCCAGTGACATCATCAGTGGACCCAACCACATCAGCCACATCATCAGAGGCTCATTCACCTGCATGTCTACTAATGTTATATTTGCCATCATGTGCCAGCAATGCCCCTCTGCCATGTACATTGGCCAAACCGGACAGTCCCTACGTAAAAGAATAAATGGACACAAATCGGACACCAGGAACGGTAACACACAAAAGCCAGTAGGAGAACACTTCCATCTTCCTGGACATTCTGTAACAGATTTGAAAGTAGCTCTACTTGAACAAAAAAACTTCAGAAACAGACTTCAAAGAGAAACAGCAGAACTAAAATTCATTTGCAAATTTAACACCATTAATTTGGGCTTGAATAGGGACTGGGAGTGGCTGGCTCATTACAGAAGCAGCTTTGCCTCTCCTGGAATCGACACCTCCTCATCTATTGTTGGGAGTGGACTACATCCACCCTGATCAAATTGGCCCTGTCAAGACTGGTTCTCCACTTGTGAGGTAACTCCCTTCTCTTCATGTGTCAGTATATTTATGTCTGCATCTGTAACTTTCACTCTATGCATCTGAAGAAGTGAGGTTTTTACCCACAAAAGCTTATGCTCAAATATATCTGTTAGTCTTTAAGGTGCCACCAGACTCCTTGTTGTTTTTGTGGATACAGACTAACACGGCTACCCCCTGATCCTAAATCTATGATTGCCAGAAAATGGGAGGGGAAGATGGGGTGGATCCCTGCAATTGCCCTGTTTTGTACACTCCCTCTGAAGTTCTGATAGTGGCCACTATCAAAGACAGGATACTGGGCTAAATGGACCATTGGTCTGACCCAGTATGGCAGCTTTTATGTTCAGAGAACCTAATAATTGAGGTTATTATGATGAGTATTTTATATTTTTAAGTATTTGTGTAACTGTAGCTTCTAGAGGCTCCACCCAGCTTGGGGCCCCTATTGTGCTAGGTGCTGTATGCACATTTAGGGCGATTCTGCAGAGTGCTGAGCATTCTGGGACCAATCCAGCAAAGCACTATGGTCAACTGGTTGTTTAAATCTAAGCACCTACTTTAGTGCTCTGCTGGATGAAGCCCAGAGTACCTTGGCACCTTTCAGGGTTGAACTGTTACTGAAAGACATAAAGTTTAATTTGAAATGACCTATGGGTAAAGGGTTAGAGCAGGGTAGAGACACAATGTTTAGATCTGGATCTGGACCTCAATATCTCCAAAACTATGGGGTGATCAGATCTGCGGTTCTGGTCTAGTCTGGTCTTTTGAAAGCCAAATCCTGCTCCTTAGATCCCTGGCTCTGTAGAACTGCTGTAGACTGCTGTAGAAAGCTAGAGATGGGCTGGGGATTTTGCAGTAGCATCTAGGCCCTTATTTTGATAGGTGAAATATGAAATGAAAATGACATGCACCAGGCAGAACATTTCTAAGGAGTTCCTTCACATCTTCGTGAGTTAGTCACATAGCCTTTGTTCTCATCCTTTATATTATCAGCAGAAGTAGGTTGTAACAGTTACTGAAGTCCTAACATGGAGAGATACAGACTGACAGTAGAGTGTGGTTGACTTTAAGTACCCAATTGTTGGAAATCTAGTTACTTGAGACAAAAGACTGGTCCTTACCCAAAGCTAGTTTAACAAGGAGAGGTTGCCTTGGCAATGAAGTTACCTGGCAGGGGTCTGTGCTCATGTGGGGAAGCTGGCAAGGGTGGCAAGGGAGGGGAGCCTGAACATTTGAAAAGGGCAGAGGCTGGACTGCTCAGGACCCATTTTCCTCCAGTCCATGAGGCAGAACCAACCCAATGTGTAAGACCTCATGAGGAGGGGGACACTCTCCCTGCCTGGTCCCTAAGGATTCCCAAGGGAAGGCTGAGCTAGACAGTGAGGAAAATGAGGCAGGGACCTGTGCACAGTGCTCATTGTTTTGTACTATCCCATACTTTACATGATTAAGTATGAAAGAGCATAGCTGTGTTAGATTCTGTGCAAAATGTCTCTCTGTATGCTCACTGCTTTACAATTGTTGCATGCCCCTGAGAATTATACTTCACACCTGGAGGTGGAGTTCTAGGACAAGGTGTGTTTAAGTATGGGGAACTCTGAGGGGTCACCACTGCACCCAGAGAAGCTAGGCATCTGGACAGCACATTCCAGCTCTTAGAGGGGGCGCCAGGTAGAAGGTCTGCACCCTGAGAGTGTTCTTAGGGTCTTCAAGGTTTGGGCTATGGCTGGACTCCATTCAGGGAGCTTAAAACACCCAGGAATCCAGAGTATTAGTGGTTTGGATTCCCCTCATAGCAGTCCTAGTGAATGGCTGGAAGGGGGCATTCACCATGCTCTGACAGGGGTGCAGGGAAGAAAGATAGAGGTGTAACATGACTTATATTTAATATCTAATTCAATACCCATGGAAGCAGAACTGGTTCTAGGGCAGGCAAGCAGGGCAGTTGATGTGGACACCAATTTCCAAGAGGCTGCTATACCACTGTGCTGCTGGGCTTTTTCCCCCCGTATGTTTATTTTTTTTGCTCCACTCTGATTGGCCAGATAATTTTGCTCCACTGATTGGCCATTGACATTTTTGGAGGTTTTAGGCCATCTGACAGGGGCACTGAAAACACTTTCCACCCTGGCTGGCAATTCAGCGAGGGCCTAGGGCTGCTCCTGAGTGGAAGTTTGGAAGCTGTAACACAAGTGTTTCAAGGCTGGATCAGAAGA
This sequence comes from Lepidochelys olivacea, assembly GCF_965140295.1. NCBI lineage: Eukaryota > Metazoa > Chordata > Testudines > Cheloniidae > Lepidochelys > Lepidochelys olivacea. The sequence continues at coordinate 21,933,578 of NC_140417.1, read as the reverse complement.
AGCTTAGCTCACGAGGGTTGGGAACTCTACTCTCCAAATCTTCTGCATCCTCAGGGAATTTGTTGCTCCTCCAGACTTGAATGAAGCGGAGGTGGATGGGGATGGCCAGGGGGCTCTCACCAGGGGCAGATATGCTGTATTAATCTTCAGTGATGCAGCAGTGAGGACTAACTAGAGTGAGGTCAATGGAGTTACACCAGTTTGTGAGCAAGAAGAGAATTAGACCCCCCCCCCCCCCGGACAATGAGGGTTTCCACCTGGTGAAGAGAAAATGCCGAAAAAATGCCAGCAGTATTAAAATGCATTTTCTATTAACTATCGAGGGCAAGTGAGATAAAGTGAGCGAGGGAGCGATCCTGGAAGAGGTTTATTTAATATAAACTACATTTATATTTTTCGTAAGTTGAAGAACACAGATTGAACGCTTAATGCATTCCATAATACTGCAGAAACATGACCTTGACATTGGCATAGAAATCAATTTCAGTTTTTATTTAGCAGCTGCATAGCCATTTAAAACATGAACTTCAATAGGACTTGAGTTAACAACCAATAATCTCCGCGCCCCTTTGCTCCAGGCATGGTCATGGGCTGGTTCACCCGCATTTAGAACACAAATATTTGGCTTCTTTTTTTATTACTGTTTTTTATAACCGTTCATTTAATTTGGCACCTGTCAAATTAAAAGTCTGAATTCCTGTCCTGACTCCAAGTCAAGTCTCAGGGCTCCAAGTACTGCATTCAAACCCAGTATAGCTCCCCAGAAGAAGTATATTCCCTGGCTCCAATCCTGCAGATTGTTCCATATGCTTAGATACCTGCTCCCAGCTCTATTGACTTCCACAGGACTATGCCTAAGCATAAGATTCTGCATGTACAGAGCAGCTTGTAGGATCTAGTCCAATGTTTAGCATCACAAGGGCAAATGTTTCCTTCTTTGCTGGCTGAGGCTCCCTGCTGCGATTCTTTGCAGAAACCTCTCTCAGGATTCTCTTTCTTAGCAGATCCAAAGTATTTCTACTTCCTCTCCTAGATGCATCATATTGCATCCCTGATCGGATGTCTCATGGAAATTGTACTTCATGTAGATGCATCTTCATGGCTAATGTAAGCGGGGGAATAGTCCTGCTTTTATGGGGAACTTTCCTGGCTTCTGCACTACCCCGGTGAAGTGGGCTAGTGAAAGGATCTAAGTCCTCGCTCTCACTTCCTTTACCCAGTGGCCTCCCTGCCCTTGAGGACTCCCCTTCCACTCTCCTGTCTGGCAGAGTCCTCGTAACCCCAGCAAGGCTGGGCCTAGGATTCCTGAGGGGCTCGACCCCCAACCCTGCTGTGGTCACCTACGACAGGGGCTAGGGTGTCCCCACTCTGGGGTACTCTCTCTGCACTGGGCACTTCTCTGACCCACTGACCATTACATACAAGTTAAAGCAAAGGCAAGTTATCAACAATTAAATTTAAAAAGAATAAGGAAAAATGGGAAAGATTAAAGGAAACACATCAACCCGCTCTGTGGCAGGGAACATCACAAACAGTGTCTCTGGAATGTCCGGGCAGTTCACAGTCTGTTCCTTGTAAGTCCCAGGCCTCCTCCTCAGGCCGTGGCTTTGCTGCAGGGATGCTGTGGGTTGGACACTTGCTCTGGTGGTGGCCACACGCTCTCAGGCTCTAAGTGGTAGGACCCTTCTTCCTAGTGTCGCCCCCGCCCTGTCGGGGTTATGATCCAAGCCTGGCCTGCAGAGCCTCTTGGCTGAGGCGTCTCCCTGTGCTGGGCCTGCTGCCCAGAGTCCCCCTCGGTCTCCTCAGCTGCTCACCGAACCCAGCTCCGGACTGCTCCAGCCCCAGCTTCACCACTCTGTCTCTGCACTGCTGCTGCTGCTCTGCCTCCAGCTCCCTGGGCTGCTTCTTTGGCCCCTCTGGCTCTGGTTGCTGCAGCTCTGCTCCCAGGACAGGTCTGCTCTGCAGGCTGCTTCTGTGACTCTGCTCCCAGCACTGACCTGCTTCCTGGGCTGCTTTTCTGGCCCTTCTGGCTCTGGTTGCTGCAGCTCTGCTCCCAGGACAGGGTCTGCTCTCTCTGGGCTGCTTTTCCGGTCCCTCTGGATCTGGCCCAGCTCTGCTCCCCAGCTTAGCTTGGGCCCCTGCTTTCTCCTTAGCTCGGCCCCACTCTGTCCGACCCAGGCAATTCCAGCTCACACAGAGGACGGGACCTCCCTGGCCTCCTGACTCCCTGATTAGCCTGCCCACCCTGTCATTCAGGCTGACCTGGAGCACTGGCCTCTCCCCATTGTTCCTGGGGGCTGTCAGTCTCAGGGTCCTGATTCCCCATCAACCCTGCCCCCTTTTTAGTACTGGGAGCTAGCCAACCAAAACACCCCCACTGAATGTTAGTAAGGAGGCAACAGTCCCCTTACACTAAGGAAGGTCACTACAGAATCAGGTTCACCTTGTTTTTATCATCCCCTTTCCTAAAGCTTCTTAACCTCATCCTCCACCTATTTGCTTTACTAAATGAGTGGGAGGAAAGCAAGAAACTGACAATGTAGTCATTCTGCTGGCACTTGAGTTCCTGGCCAGCTAGCATTCCACACAATAATCCTGCCCTCCAGGAGTCACCATACACTGAGGGGGCTGAGGCCATGATGATGCTGTTCCACTGTGCTCCCAGGCTAGCAAGGGGATCTAACACAATAGTGAACCTTGGTAGTCTTCTGTAATTCAAAACATGTAGATCTAGCTCCAGCCTACCTGTCTTATCAGTGATGGATGTATGGATTGAAGGAAGGAAGAATAAACTCTCCTCTTGGTGATAAACATATCAGTGTCAGATTCCCTTTTTGCTTGTCTGTCTGGAGGCAAATGACAACACACAGCTCACACTCCTGCACCTGCTCCAGTAGAATCCACAGATGTTGTGTGTGCTTGGTATCATGGCTTATCACATCTTAAAGGTGCATTCAGAGGTTTAACTCACCAGCCATGTCCAAATCTGTCCATTATGGTGCACAAGTCACAAAATACATACAAAAGGATTGTCCTCCGTCTCACTGTTTAGTCACAGGATACAAATGAAAGGCAAAGGAACGGGGAGAGAGGGGAGGGAAGACATAGCAAATGGTGTGAACTGAAGAGATGAGGAGAAAAAGCTACTCATCCAAAAACCATACACACGGTGAGCATGACTGACAAACTGTCACTGACGGTGTCCTTCTCTTCTGACACTGTCATTTATAATTCACCAGAAGCACAGAGAGGACTCAGAATCATATCAAGATGGCATCTTCTATCATCAGAAACTCCATTGTTCTAATTAACTTTCCCACTGATCTGGAGACAAACATTTGTGGGGGGTGGAGAAGGGGAGAACCGGGGTTGCGGGGGAGGTTAGAAGGGGTAGAATTGGGGAGTGATACTGTGCTCAGTTGCCTGTACATTTATGACACTGCTGCTTGATTGCTTTGTGTTTTTTCTTTAATATGTGTCTCTATATCATGCATGATAGTTTCAGATTTGCTTGAAACTGAGATTTTATTTGCTGGCCGAGATCTACTCTCTTCCAGTGTAAAAGGAGCTAAAAGAAAATCTGAGTTTACTGTACAGCAGCAATGATAAAGTGTAACTGTGATCATTCAATTTCTTTGGTGGTAGATCCAGGATGTTTTAATGCTTTTATCTATCTATTAGGTACCTATCGATACCTAATTTAATTTACCTGAGTTTTATACTAATGAATCTCTATTTAATAGAGCTATCCCTGATTTACACCAGTATAACTAGAACCCACGTCCCTCTCAGATAAGCAGATAAGTATTATCTCAATTTCACAAATGGGTAAACTGAGGCACAGGGAGGCAAATTATCCTGCCCAGCAAGTAGGTGGCACAGCTGGGAATATAACTCAGGAATACAGACTCCCATTTCCTTATTTATCAGGAACAAAGGTATGAAGTCCAGAAACTAGTTTGTCAGAGCACAATTAGTCATTGCAGAATAAACATTGGGCTTGAAGATTTGATTAATTATTAGTGTCAAGGAATTAAATAATTCTCTAATGATCCCATTGTAATTTAGCAGTACTCTGTGTCATGCTGGACCTAAATACTGCAGCAAGGTCCCTTAGATTCTGTAGCTGCCTGATGTAGCAGACTGGAAATCTCGGGGCCATGCCATTTAAATTAATAAGTAGAGGGGTTGTAATGCATTAAATGTTACAGTGAATCACACAGTCAGCCCCTATGTTATGTACTTTGATGGAAAATGACATTTTTTTTACTCTTCCCCCAGGATTTTGTATCGACCACACAGAACTGCATTGAAGACGTTATTAAGGGGGAAGTTGGAGGTTTTAGCAGCTCAGCAAGGGACGCTTGGGGGGCCTAGTATGCAGGGAGTATGTCTACACTGCCTCTGGGAGTGAGCTTCCCAGCCCGAGACCACAGCCTCATGCTAGCAGAGCTCATGCTAAACGCACTAAAACTGGCTGGGTAGGGGTTGCAGCTCAGCCTAGAGGCCACACCTGGCTTGAGCGCCTGAGCTCCAGCCCAAGTCACAATGTCTACCTAGCTATTTTGAGCATGCTAGCACAAGTGTGCGGACCCAGACTAGGGGGCTCGCTGTCAGATGCAGTGTAGACATACCATGGGAGGCAGGTTGGGATTGCGTGTGAGATAACACAGTGGTTGATTGATTCTGCTAAAATGATCAGCAGTGAAATAGTTAATGTCCACATTTACTCTGCCATCTTCAAGATTTTAGAGACACTGCCCCATTGAGACGAATGGGGCAGTTCCCATCTCTCAGAGCTTTTGTTTCCGGTACTCTGCTGCCCCAGGGAGACATCAGGGCCTTGGTTTGCACTTGGTCCATAAGGGTTATACATGTATTTTGTTTAAAGGAAGTATTTCCTACCAGGAACAATGTCCTCTGAGCAGGGGGTCTTAATGCAGTCTTCAGGCAGCACAAGCTGCAAAAGCTGTCAGAAGCATATGCATGCATGTAAAGGGATCTATCCCCTCTCCTGGTGAGGGAAAAAAAGGGGGGGCAGGTGGAGGGAGGCCTGATGCCAAATATTTTTTTTTACAATAGTTTATCCTCTATGCAAGTTTTAGCAGCCCCTGAAAGGAGCACAGAAAAATTCTTTAGCAGACTAATTATCTGGGAAGCTATTTTTCTTATTGCAGACAAATGTGCGCTGGTGGCAAAAAGAGTCTGATGAGACAGCAGAAATGTATGGCTCCTAATGAAGATGAAAGCCCCTCTTCCAGTTACCATGCCTGGAAAACATGTGAAGAGGGGAAGGGAGGGGGGAAAAAGACAAAGCTACAGCTGCTCAGAGATACTTTAGAGTCTCAACTGGATTTGCAAAAAAAATCCTGTTTCACTGGTCTGATTCTACAGGCCCATTCCTCATACCTGATGCTGCTGATTCTGCACGTAAAGGGTTTATTTTAATTAATGTATTGATTAAAAGGGTTTATTTTATTTTATTTTATTTTATTTTACGTAGATAGACCCATAGGTTCTCTGGAGGAGACGTGAAGGGCTGTTCAGCTTCTAAGACTGAAAATTTCCACTGATCCTAAAGACCTTGAACACTGCAAAGCTTTTACAGATTGTCATTGCTGCAATCTCCACTCCACTTGTTATTTTATTTGTGGAGAACAAACAGTCTATCACCTGATAAGGTTTATGACTAATGCTCAGCAGCAACTGTTAGGAATTGTACCAGAGACACTCTTGGAACTTGCACCGGGAAGCATCCTGGCTTTACTAAAAGAGATCTGTTACAGGATAGTAAGACTTGAATATACTAGCCTTTTCCTCTGGAGACCTGACTTCAAGATTGGATTTCTTGTCACTAGTGAAATGAGTTTGTCAGTTTGTCTTCACTCAGTCCATCATAGTCTCTTGGGGATGTCACATGCATGTCAAGATTGAGGCTATTGGACAGTTTCATGGGGAGCCAAGACTGGAATTGCAGGAGCTGTTGCATATCAGGTGTGAGGTGCATTGATAGAGTTACATGGCAAATCTGGCAGTATACTGTCTCTGGTGCTACAGATCAAGACAGACATTTATAAGAGCCCCAAATCTCCAGAAATGTATTTTATAGACACGCACACACCCTGTACATCATGGGACTCAAAGGACCCAATAAATCAGTTGTTTAATGGACATGGTATTGTGCCTAATGAAGGTGAAGGAAAATTACAACCAACGAGCCAAATTCTGCTGACAGCTATGATGATAGGTTTCAGAGTAGCAGCCGTGTTAGTCTGTATTCACAAAAAGAAAAGGAGGACTTGTGGCACCTTAGAGACTAACCAATTTATTTCAGCATATGAAACTCTTCTAATCCGTGGAGTTACACTGGATGGAAACACTGCAATTGAGAGCACAATTTGACCCAATATGTTGGGGAATATTTGAGGGTGGAAAGAAATCCTCTAACGGTCAAAGTTTTCTCAAAAGGATGATTGCTGGTACTGTCATGTATTATTTGTATTGTGGGATTGCGTAGGAGCACAAGTCATAGCCCACAACCCCCGTGTGCTAGGTGCCTGTACAAACACAAAACAAAAGAGTGGTTACTACTCCAAAGAACTTACAGTTGAAGCAGGTGTCAATGAGATTCTCTCAATGGGAGACCGTGTTCCAGGCCTTTGTCAACGGTGTTTCCTACTTGTGAGGCAAGCTGGCCCAGCAGCTGCAGTTTGAGGAGCGGGTTTGCGGGGAGGGATAGCTCAGTGATTTGAGCATTGGCCTGCTAAACCCAGTATTGTGAGTTCAATCCTTCAGGGGGGCATTTAGGGATCTGGGGCAAAAATTGGGGATTGGTCCTGCTTTGAGCAGGGGGTTGGACTAGATGACCTCCTGAGGTCGCTTCCAACTCTGATATTCTATGATATGATTCTATGATATACCGGTCTCTGACAGGGCGCTATCTATAGCACCCTGGACACTGAGGTTGCTGCAGCACTAGGAAGATTGCAGCTTAATTGAAGTCAATTAACCAGTTTCCCTTGGAGGTTACTGACACTTGGGTGACAGTTGCTGGGCTAATGAGGCAGTTGGCTCAGTAATTAGGAGGATAAATATTTGGGAGGAACAGGAACTACAGGGGAACTCAGAGAGTGAGCCTGGGAAAGGCGAGTGGGGAAGTCTCCTCTCGTTGTAAGCCTGTGGTATGTTCGGTTATGCTTTGAAACGTGGTGAAAGAGAAACAGCCTGCGTGTGCTTGTGGCTAGGAGACCACAAGAACAAGCTAGGCAGCGGTACTCGCAGGGACATCTTGTGACAAGGTCCTTCTGTCTATCAAACACTGAGCACTCACTCAAGCACTGGTGACGTATAGGCCACATTCCTTTATTCTGAACAGGCAGGACACTTTCTGGCTAGGAACATTCACTTATCTAAGAAGCGTGTCCTGGAGAGTCCTGTTTAAAAAGCACAGCCCTCCAGTCGCATCTCCTGCTCAAGTGGTTTACTGCCATTAAAGTAAGCAAAGAGCACTACACAGCAACCTCTCGCCCTCTTCCCTGGAAGCTGGCCTTTGAGCTGTGGAGCATGGCTAAAAGAATCATTAGAGAGTGATAAATCAATCTGGAGCAGGGATAACAGAAGCCCTGAGCTACACACAGCAGGGAAACAGGCTCAGAAAGAGGTCATGATGGGGAGATGAGGGGGCAGGACAGCGTCCCGCTAACATTTAAAAGGGAATTAGATTTTTAAAAAAAAAAGGGGAGAGGAAAAAATGCTCAGAGGTGTGGTGGGGGGCAGTGGAAAGCAAAGACTTGAATTTGAAATAGAAGCTATCATTTCCTTACGGGCTTTATATGCCATGGCTAGTGCACACAGTTCTGTCACTTCCAGGCACAGCCATCCCTGATTGTGGAGGCAAGCAGCATGCTTCTTCCAAGCTACATGCCTTTGTTTCCCTCACCCCCTGAACAACCGTTGTTGGCACTAGGAGGCTACAGGGTTGAGTATCGGGTAAGTGCGCAGATACACAGATGAACAGTATGTGCAGGGCTGTTGCATTGGGTGTGACCTTTTATGACTGTCCTTTACTGAGTTTATGGACTTACAGGATGCTAATGAAACATTTAAAAAAAAAATCCTAGTTAAAATTTAGGGCTGCCAGTTAATTGCAATTAACTCACATGATTATCTCAAAAAAAAATAATCGTGATTAAAAAAATTAATGGCGATTAATCTCAGTTTTAATCGCACAGTTAAACAATAGAATACCAATTGAAATGTATTAAATATTTTGGATGTTTTTCTACATTTTCATATCTATTGTATTGTGTGCTGTAATTGAAATCAAAGTGTATATTATTTTTATTACAAATATTTGCACTGTAAAAATAATAAACAAAAGAAATAGTATTTTTCAATTCACTTCATACAAGTACTGGAGTGCAATCTCTTTGTCATGAAAGTGCAACTCACAAATGTAGATTTTTTTTGTTACATAACTGCACTCAAAAACAAAACAATGTAAAACTGCAGAGTCTACAAATCCACCCAGTCCTACTTCTTATTGAGCCAATCACGGAGACAAACAAGTTTGTTTACATTTACAGGAGATAATGCTGCCTGCTTCTTATTTACAATGTCACCAGAAAGTGAGAACAGGCATGGCACTTTTGTAGCCAGCATTGAAAGGTATTTACATGCCAGATATACTAAACATTCGAATGCCCCTTCATGCTTCAGCCACCATTCCAGAGGACATACTTCCATGCTGATGACGCTCATTAAAAATAATATGTTAATTAAATTTGTGACTGAACTCCTTGGGAGAGAATTGTATGTCACCTGCTCTGTTTTACCTTCATTCTGTCATATATTTCATGTTATAGCAGTCTTCGAGGTTGACCCAACACATGTTGTTCCTTATAAGAACACTTTCACTGCAGATTTCACAAAATGCAAAGAAGGTACCAAAGTGAGATTTCTGAAGATAGCTACAGCACTCAACCCAAGGTTTAAGAATCTGAAGTGCCTTCCAAAATCTGAGAGGGATGAGGTGTGGAGCATGCTTTCAGAAACCTTAAAAGAGCAATACTCTAATGCGGAAACTACAGAACCCAAAAAAGAAAATCAACCTTCTGCTGGTGGCATCTGATTCAAATGATGAAAATGAACATGCGTCAGTCTGCACTGCTTTGGATTGTTATCGAGCAGAACCCATCATCAGCATGGATTCATGTCCCCTGGAATGGTGGTTGAAGCATGAAGGGACTTCTGAATCTCTAGCGCATCTGGCACATAAATATCTTGTGACTCCGGCTCCAACAGTGCTATGAGAGCACCTGTTCTCACTTTCAGATAACATTGTAAAAAGAAGCAGGCAGCATTATCTCCTGCAAATGTAAACAAACTTCTTTCTCTGAGAGACTGGCTGAACAAGAAGTAGGACTGAGTGGACTTGCAGGCTCTAAAGTTTTACATTGTTTTATTTTTGAATGCAGTTGAGATTTTTTACATAATTCTACATTTGTAAGTTCAACTTTCATGATAAAGAGACTGCACTACAGTAGTACTATTAGTACTTGTAATAGGTGAATTGAAAAATATTTTTTTGTTTTTTCAGTGCAAATACTTGTAATCAAAAATAAATATAAAGTGAGCACCATACCCTTTGTATTCTGTGTTGTAATTGAAATCAATATATTTGAAAATGTAGAAAACATCCAAAAATATTCAAAAAAATGGTAATCTATTATTGTTTAACAGAGTGATTGATAGCGATATTAATCGCAATTAATTTATTTAATCACTTGACAGCCCTATAAAATTAAAATACCCCTAGTTAAAGTAAAAAACAGGTTAGGTAAACTGCTTCCAATATCAGCTTAGAAGCCAGAGCAAATAATGCTGAAAGTAAGCTTACAATTACATTTATATATACATACATATTTTAAATATAGCCTGGAATATTGATTTCAAATATTGCAGATATTGAAAAACTTTTGAAATGATTTACATGAGTTCTGTTAAAAGCAATAAACTGTTTCAATCCCATACTTAGCCAGATGGGCTGAGAACATATATTCGAAGGCCCTCTCTGAGAATTTGGCAATAGGAATAGAAATCTGGGTAGACTAGGGCATACAGCAAAGGTTCAGCACAGAGGCGGTTCCTATGGTCTAAGCCTTGCTGTGCCCATGAGTCACTGAATGTCCTCTCATGAGTCACTTGACCTCTTTTGGTACCTCTGTCAAGACCCAGCTGGAGAGTGGTTAGATGCTGCTTGTGAATCACACTTTCCTGGGGGATGAAGAAATTACAAAAAGAACAAGACGACAGTGGTGACAAATAGAACAAATCCTGACATTTGCTTGAGAGCAGATGCCTTTTTTTCAGAGAGTTGCAAGGAAACCAAACACCAAAAGTGGAAGTCCCCAAAGGGAAATATTTTCTGTTGCAAAATGTGGATGCAGCTATTACTTGTGCAAAGCAGGTATGTCCCCCTGTATGCACCCTCTTGCACATGTAAATTGTGTTTTTCACACTCAGTGGGGCACATGCATTTTTGGCATAACTTAAGCTCCAGTGTGGGAGAGATTCTCATTGACTTCAATGGAGTCAGGATTTCACCCTCCAATTTTTTGCTCTTTCATCTGGGGCCTGAGAATAAAATGAAGGCCTATTGTGTGGCTATTCAGAGGACACCAGGCTCCAAGGGCTCCCAACGCACATATACTGTTTCAAATGTTTTTAAACATATTTTACATAAGATGTACATATCATTCCATATTTGTTTTCATTATCACTTTTTCATGTGGATTTATTGCTCCTGAAATAGACTGAATGAATATCCTTGGAGACTGAGCTCCTCTTAATAATCAACAAAAGAGGTACTAGCATGCAGTAGCAATGCAAACTTTTTCTGCAGCTCTCCATAACAGGGCCTCCATTCTGATCTGGAAGCACAACTGACTCCACGACATATTCAGTCACTGGTCTGTCTCCTGAGAGGACTGACAAAGAGGCTAGTTAGTGACACTTGCAGTGGTGAAGGTTTTCTATGTGTGATGTAGACACTTATCACTAGGAATTGGATTGATATTTTATATAGGCATCAACTGATAATCCACTGAATGTTTATGACTACTAACCAGTATGGGGTGGGCAGCTGCTCCATTTTATGTGGTAGGACAATATCAGCATTGAGGATATTTGTAGCCAAATCTACCATCTGTGTTCATCAGCATTGGTTCAGGTTTGGCAGCTTTCTTGACATGAACGTATTATTAAAATGGAAGACCAAGAATTATGAGGAGTGTTTACCAAAAATGCCACTTCGCGGCCATCCATCATCTGGGTGCCAAATGCTTCAGTAGTATGATAAGACTGCCAGTGATGGACATAGACTAAACATCTAGCCAGACTGTCTGAAAGACCCAGCTAGAGATCGATCTGAGTGGTGCCTGATCTGTAAGGAGGCTACGTCCCTTTAGGATTTGCCATGGTGATGATGAGTAAGGGGTGGACATGAACCAGCAACCTAGAGATAAAAGTGTCTGACCACACTTAGGGTCTGATGGAGCTCTCAACAAAGGGTCTATATCCTATTACCAATACCTCCATGAAATCTACAGCTGGTAGAAATATTTTGAAATTGGCAATTTCAACAGTATTGTCCATTGGAACAGTGAATATCAATGAAAAAATGGGATGATATTTTTCACAAACATCTTTTCCAAAATTTCTTCTCATATTTTGATCAGCTGTCTTGAAATCCTGCCTTCCTTGTCACCTTACTGCTAGAGATTGCCAGGGTACTTTACTGCAAAAAGATGCTTATGGTATTCTTTTTCTTTTCTTTTCTTTTCTTTCAGTTGAATCCTTATTGAGATTTTAACAAATAACATGGAGCATAACATAGATTGTTTTATTTTTTTCTTTTTTAATCCTTACAAAAATACAGGAAAGAAAAAAAAAGAAAAGGGAGAAGAAATGTTTCAGTCATTCTTATATCAGAATGGGTGGGCCTGTGTGCACCTGCCTAAGCCATTTGGTGGTCTGAATATTTTCCCTGTGTATTTGTACATTTCTCATCACATAAATCAGAAATTCACGCTTGCATTTGACTGGATTCCTCTATTTCATTCTCTTCCCCACATATTGTTTTTCATAATATGTCATCTCTAAATATCCAAGGGTCATTCCATCATTGCTGGCTCTGACATCTCCTTTCGCTGTCTCAGAATAATTTCTTATGTCACTACAAAATGAAATGTCCTTTTAAATCCACTGCCCCTTTGGTCTGACTCACTCAGTGGATGTCTTTGTGACGTGCATTGGGGATGAACTGTGATGCCATAAACATTGGGATTCTGACAGCCCACCCCAGAACACCCCAGAATCTCTTTCTTTCTCTCCCTGTCTTTCTCATGCTCTTTCACCTAAGAAGACAAAGGAACCAGGCCTTTGACTTTAGGGAGAGTGAGAGCCTGTCTTAAGATTTTGGTCAGCAATGTTGCTGGGGAGCAGGTGGTAAGGACTTTACCTTGATACTTGAAGTCTAGTTTGTTAAGTTTTAGCTACCAGAAAGTGTTTTATCTTTATTTCTCTTGTAACCATTTCTGACTTTAATGCCTTATATTTGTACTCACTTAAAACCTATCTCTTTGTAGTTAAATAAACTTGTTTTATTTCTTTAATCAAAACGAAACCAGGGTTCTCTTTAAACCAAACTGTTTGATAACTCCAATTAAAGTAGTAAACTGTTGCATATTAACCCCTTACAGGGGTTATGGACCTCTAATATCTGAACTATCCAGAAGAGGGCTGGACAGTGCAGAACACAGGTTCTGGGGGGAAATTCAGGACTGGGCGTGGTTTGGGGTCACCCTGCAAGTAGTTACCAAAGCTGATGGAAGCCAGAGTGTTGCTGACAGGCTGGTGGGGTCAGGGTTGCTGGACCAGGACTGCACTTATACCCAGACCTGGTTATGAGTGAGCCAGGTTGGGAGCTGCAAAAGTAAAGCATTATGAGGTACCTAAGGTTATGAGGCAGGTAATGACACAACCTCTCACTAGTCTGGGTGGCATCGCAGAAGGGGTTAAAAGGTAATAGCGCTGCTATGCTATACTTAAACTTCTGAAAGGTGTGTGACTTTGTTACCACACAACATTTTGATTTAAAAACTACAATACCATAAAATTAACATGTTATACATTAAATGGATTAAAAGCTGGCTAACTGATAAGGTCTCAAGATGTAATTGTAAGCAGGGACTCATCATTGAATGAGTATGTTTCTAGTAGGGTCCGGGAGGGATCTGTTCTTGGTCCTGTGTTACATAATTTTTTTGTCAATGACGTGGAAGAAAACATAAAATCATCACTGATAAAATTTGGTGATAACACACAATTGAGGGGAGTGGTACATAGTGAAGAGGACAGGACGCTGATACACAGCAATCTGGATTGCTTGGCAAGCTGGGTACCAGAAAACAATATGCATTTTAATATGGCAAAATGGAAACATCTGATATTCCACTGACATCAGAATAATCAGCATCAGTAATAGTGGGATGCACAGAGTACATGATGGTTTAAGGAGTCTATCATGGTGGCTTCTTGGCCTACTGGGATGATTCTCACATTGGTTGGGAGAGCTCTCAGAGAGACATCATGGATCATATGCAGGTGTTCAGATATCACAGGGATGGGTGCAGTATAAATATGAGAATAGAATACAATAAAATAGAAAATCTTACAGGACCTGCCCCAAAGCCAACTGAAACCAATGGGAATCTTGCCATTGAAATCAATGGGCTTTGGATCAGACCCATAAAGAGATCTCAGTGAACTTTCTTTGCCTAATTTTGAAAGCTGGAGAGGCAAGGCCCTTCCATTTCTATACCTAATATGGACTATGCTTTAATTAGAAGAACATGTGGGATTTATTTTTTTCATGTATCACCCCGGAAAAAATATGGACAAAGAAAAGGTTTGCAAGCTCAAACCAGTTTACAAACTCAAAACAATGGTTCATGAATCTTGCAAACCTCCAAGTTTTCTGAAAGGAGGGCAGCTGGTCTTTGGTGCTGTCATATACCTAAAGAAAAACCCAAAGCCATTGTAAGAAAAACCACCTGCTAGTCAACAGGTGGTGATGAGAGGAAAGATGCATAAATAATCCAACAAGTGGAATTCCCTGGTGGCATGCTCGTGCTCCTCTGAAATCCACCACATGAGTTAAACCAGATCTCCTTGTAGCATAGACTATGGGTGCCACCTGTTATTCTGATCCAGACATGACATCGGTCTTTATAGTTTCATAGCCATGGGCAAAATGCTTAAGAAAATCCACATTGGAGCTTTGTCAACGGAATGAAAGAAGCACTGCTTCTGTGTGTCACTGTAGCTTGGTTTGTGGTTCCTGGATCTCTGTTCCTAGAGGTCATCATCAGCCCTAAATAAAACGTTATTAATAAAGACGTGCTGTAAATGTGATTTTCACCACTGACCTTAATTGCACAGGTCAGAAATGAAAGCAGTACACCATATGCCAGACATTAAGGTCTTGAGCAATTCCACTGCAAACGTTTGGATCCTGGATTGGATTGGATCCCAGCCAGATTGTGCTCACTGAAAATTATAAATTGCCTTTTTCTTGCTGGCAAAGTAAAAAAAAAAAAAAGGTAAAAGGGACATTGCTTTGTTGATGAAGATGCACAAGGCAGAGTTCATGCCGATGCGGTGGATTTAGCACAGATTATGAGAAATATTTTAATAGGCTCCACAGCTTCTTTGAGTGGCCTTGAAGAAATCACTGTTCCTGAAAGCTGAGGTGACATTAAAGGAAAGGGGTCTTTGCTCACGCACTCTGGACATCTGAATTGTGCAGCTTTTTCTAACATGCCCGTGAATGGTGAGGTGCAAAACAGGATCTATGGCAGTTTATAGAGGGTGGCACTGCGGTAAGCTATGATTGTCTCTTAGAGTCCTTTTCTTCTGAAGTATTTATGACCTCTACGCGCTCCCTGGCTACAATCCCTGCCCAAGCTCTATTTCAATCCACTGTCCATCCACGCCTCATTTTACCAGGTTTTCTCATCTCCAGCTATAATGATGATTGAGTGATATTAATCTGAGAGCTGCAGGGAGTTGGTGGTTAGAGAGTTGAACTTCAATGAACATTAACCCTTGTGGGCTCTCTTAACATTTAGATCCAGACTTCGGAAGCAAATGAAAACGAAAATCATTCTAGTGCTTTTGTCATCTGTGGGGAATTCAGTCATAGAAATTAAAGATGGAAAAGACCTTTCAGATCAGTGTGTCCCTCTGTCGTGTCAATATCTACAAGGTTTATACTATTTCTCTTGGAAAAATTAGGGAATTATTATACTCCAAGGTTGTTGTTGTTCTCTTAGACTATTGTGGGGGGTGCTAAAAGGTGCTAGACACTTTCCAAACACAGAGAGAGACAGATTCTCTGCCTGAAAGAGTGCATAGGGATAAAGAGAGACAAAGAACAGAGGAAAGAGGTGCAACATACAAACAAAGTGATCAGGATTCTGTGTACATGGCTTATTAGTAGATCTGGGTGAAAAATGTTCTTTATTTTCCACTACAAATTTAAGCTGCATTTTTAATTAAATTTGTAAAGTTTCTGTTGAAGAACCAAAACCAGTTTTTGTTTGTTTATTGAAACCACAAGATTATTCGTTTTCAACAACAAAAAATCTGACCACCATGGAAATGTTTGTTTTCTCTCTCACACACACCAAAACGCTCTATGTCAAAATACCATTTTTCATTGAAAAAAAAAATGAAGAAAAAAATTCACTCAGCTCTATTTTTAGCTACAAGTTTGAGTTTGTTTGTTTTTGGATGGGAGTGAGGGATTGTTGTTGGTTTTAGTTGAACATATAGGGCCAGATCTTCAGCTGGTGTAAATAAGCATAGAGCCATTGATTTTAATGACATCTTTGTCTTCAATGGAGCTATACTAATTTACACCAATTGTAAAGATACTTGCCCTGTCCTTCTTTCATCATTCATACCTCCTGTCTTCTCCTCACAGCAATTCCCAGCTTCACTTCCACTATCCTTAAACCCCCTTCCCTTTCAACATTTGATCCCTTCCCTTCACATAAATAAGCAGTTCACTTAGGCTATGAGATCCGTCCCTTCTCTGAGACAATCCACCAGTGCAAGATAAAGCATCCTGAAGGATGTTGTAATTTACACTGACGCCATCATCCCCAAGGTTGCAATATGGCAGCCTGTTATCTTCTGGGCACAGGAATGCCTCTGCACCAGTGGCAGGAGGTAGAAGGTATAGGAGCTGCTATAGTGGCTCTCTGCTATCCAAGGATCCTCTATAGGAGATCACACAGGGCTGGAGCTGGCTTTAGGGCAGCTTTATACCAGCAGAACACTGCTGCATTACCCAAGCAAACCACTCCAGCTGTGCCTAGCATTCCATGGCTGCATCTGAAGAGTTGGCCCATTCCTTATTATCTGAACAACACCAACCACATTCTAGCGTTTTCAAGCAGGTACACAGATAAGACCCCTGCTCCAAGGAGCTTACAATCTAAATACACAATATACATCAGGTTTAGGCCTGGGGATGTGATATAAAGCAGTGTGACTGAGCAGTGAAGACAGCATGGGGTCTGATTACAGTTTTACTCTGATCTGAATTTGCTGAGTGTAAAGTTTTGTTGATCAGTCATCGGATTAGCTGCCACTTCTCTGGGACTAGAGATTATAGGGACGAGACTCATTGTAAGGAAGAATTTGGAAGGGGAGCGAGTCAAGGTTTGGCTGTCTGGGTTAGAGAAGGGGTTCCAGGTGTCTGAAGCTGCATGGAATAAAGTCCTGAGGTGAGAGTGGGAGAAGGACACAGGGCCAGTTAATCAATTGTTGATTATTGGTCATTCTCAGCCCTCTGCAGGGCTTTTTTTGCTGATGCTCTTGTTCATCCATATCTGTACCAGCCATTCACATGCTGAAGAGAGAAGGCTTCTTCATCACTGCTTCTGTCCATCCATCTAGACCAGTGGTTCTCAAACTTTTGTACTGGTGGCCCTTTCACATAGCAAGCCTCTGAGTGCGACCGCCCCCCCTTATAAATTAAAAACACTTTTTAATGTATTTGACATCATTATATATGCTGGAGGCAAAGCGGGGTTTGGGGTGGAGGCTGACAGCTTGCGACCCCCCATGTAATAACCTCACGACCCCCTCGGGATCCTGACCCCTAGTTTGAGAGCCCCTGATCTAGACCAACTGTTCTCCATCATGGCGATGGCTTTTGTTCAGAATCTCAAGGGTCTTGGTCCGTGTAGTGTGGAGAGGGATATGATGATACTGTCACACTAGACATGCTCTCTCTCTCTCTCCAGTGATCTTAGGTTGAGTCTGCAAGGGATTGATGTTTGTGGTGGCCTCACTAAGGGGTATACAAGGTGCTACATTGCAAAAGATCCTTCTCCCTGGTCATTTTAAAGGAAGTTTCAGCATGCAGAGATTGATGCCCGCCAGGCTACCATGACCAAAGTGGGACTCTGGGATCACTGCACCACGTATACTAGCTCTCTTCGCCACCCACGCTAGCCAACAGGTCTGGCTTTGGGAATTTGAGGCAGTTCTGTATAGAGTGGTGTGGCAGGGCTTGCCCTTTAAAGGGAGTCAGATGCCCAGCTTGCCTGTGACAAGCTACTGAAGGGAATGAGCCAGCCCAGGTCCGCCTGGGCATAGCTAACTACCTCAGCAGCTGGAAAGCAGTTAAATAAGTAAGCAACACTTAGGCCTAATAAAAGGCTTAGGAGAGCTCAGTTGGGGAAGCACCTGAGGAGAAAGGGAGCTCTGGAGGAAGGGAAGCTTCCTGGGCATCTGAACTAGGCAGAAATGGTGCTCCTACAGCAGAAAGAAAAGCAATTATAGACCTCTCCAGACAGCAAGGCCTGGGAGAGACTGTGCCCAGAAAAGACCTGCAGATCTCTCCAGGCAGCAGGGTCACCTGAGGCCTTACAGCAGGAGGAGCTGCTGCTGGAGCCCAGGGACTTCTGTTTTAGGACTTTTAAGTTTTATCTAAAGTAAGAGCCTTTAAACTGTCATACAAATGCTCCTTTCAGACAGCTTTGTTAAAGAGAGATACACTGCTATAGAATGTTTGGCTTCTCCTTGACTGGGCTGTTAAAGGGACCTCATTGTTACCTCAGTGAGGGGAAACCTGGGGCAGTATACAGCAGAACCGTACTCCACCACAAAGGCGTGCTTGGGGTGGAGGGGGAGGTGATACCCTGCCTGCAAAAAGGGCATCTTTTCAAACACCCCTCTTCTTCATCTTCTGTTCAATGAACTCTCACAGCGACAGGGTCTATAGTCCCACCATAAATTTGCATCTCACCTGAAAAGTGGGTCCCCTCTATGAATCAAACACAGTTTTTGGGGAGGATCCCAGGAACCATCCCCGCAAGCCATCCTACTCTGGACTGTGGAAGAATGGCACCTATCAGCCCTTCGATATTAGGGTGAGGGATGCTTTAACAGTGCAGTAGATGGATGGATGGATGAGAGGAATTCTTCCCCAGGCTGCAGGAATACAGCATATGACTTTCTGAAAGGCTAGAGACACACTCCTACCATTGAAAAGAAGCCCTCCATGGACACACACTAACAGTACCAGTGGACAATTAGCTAGCTTCAAAAGGGCTTCCTACCCAAAAGAATTCAAACTTGCCCAAAAGGCTGAGATCTCTCTGGGTGTACTGGGTCCACTCACTTTGTCATGCTGTGTCTTTGCAACTTGCTTTATAGTTCCCAGTCCCTCAGCCCCCTTTTCACTCACCTCACAATCTAAACCACAGCACCATTTTTCACAGCCAGCTCTCTTCCTTCTTCTCCCCATCCATGCTCGCCGCACAAGTCTTGATGCGTTACCTGTGAAAGGAACCTTTTCCCCAAATTTATTTTCTTATGTTCCTGAAGCATCTGAGAAGAGCGAGAGAGAGAGAGTGAGCAGCATCCAGGTTGTACATGGACCATCTTTTGAAAGTAAAAATAATTTTAAAAAGATTTCATTTGAACATATCCATTAACTGGCTTCTTCACCTAATTAGATGTGGAAAAGTTGCCAGATGGACACAGATTTTAATGATGGCTTCATTCAAAGTCTTGGAGGAGTGAGCTGGATGTAAGAGATAATTACCTTGACTTTTAGATGTAAAAGGCTTCTATTTTATTCTGCTTCTCTTCCCCCTCTCCCCCCAACCCCACTTCCTCAGTTCATTTTTAATGAAAGAGAGGAGCAGTAAAATTCAAAACATCAGATAAGAAAGGAAGGTTCGTTTAATCTCTGCTCAGCGCCAGCCCGGAGTGACACTTCTGAGAATTGGTTTGATGGGGAGCTTGTTTGTTCATAAATTGTCACAAAATGGCATTCAGAATGTAACTGGCCCCTTATCCCTGCACTGTACAGTGGGGAGAAACTTCAGGAATCAGATTAAATGCTACAGGGGCAAAAAAATGAATTTCCTGACAGAATTAGAAATAAGGAATGGAAATGCCTCTCACACAGGCGCTCTCTCTCTATCTCTCCTGTTCTCTCACACATAATTATGACATGGTGTATCCAGAAGGGGCACAGATGCATGTGCACAAAAGCATGCTCACCTGCATGTCTATACTATACAGTGTGAAGCAGAGGAGGGAGCTACACAACAGCCCACTAGTGGGTGTAATGTCAGACAAGGTTAAAAGTGATCATGTCTCCCTCTAGTGGTTAGATGCCCACATGGGATATAGGCTTCAGCACCACTAGAGCCAATGGGATTCTCCTTTAGCTCAAGCAAGGGAGCCTGTGTTTTCAGGGCAGGAGGGTCTATGCTCTGTCCTCACAAGTGGTATGAGTGAGTGAGCACTGCCTGATCCAGCCTGCCACCCCCTGCCTACAGTAGTGATAATACTTTGGCATTTATAGAACTCCTTCCGTCTGGGAAGGTATTTCCACCTCCTTGCCAGGTAGAGCTCTATTCATATGCCTTTCTGCAGGAAGAAGAACATAAGCTCCTGAACAGTTTTGGGACTTCCTCAGTCACAGGGTGAGTCAAGAATAAAGCTGCGAATTGAACCAGTCGTATCTACATTAGCCACAAAACCATCCTCCCTAGTTTTACCATCAGTGTTTTCTCTTCTACGTTTCCTTCTGCTCAACATCTCCTTGGTTCTCCACCATTGTCTCCTTCTTTGCACACCGCCTCCATTTCCCCAGGTCTTCTACCTGTAATGGTCCAGTCTCCTCCCCATAACTCTCTCTCTCACTCCTTTCACTCCCTTGTATTTCATCATTACCTGTTCATCAGCTCCTGGCTCCTCCCCATGTCCTGCCCTCTTCCACTGCCCTATGCTGGGAGTGCAATGTGTGGCTGTTGCTGAGGGACAGGTGGCGAGTGAGTGAGTGTGAGGCAAGCCATGCTAGCCCCTGCCTCCTTCCTCAGATTGTCTGCACTAAGAAATATAGTTGATGGAAGGGGACCAGCATTGGGAGTGATCAGAAAGGGGGGGATAAAGCTGTGGCTGCTTGCACAGCAACCCACAGAGTAGTTCTTGTTAGATGGAGGAGAAAACCTTGCTTCCTTCCTTGCAGCCTGGTTTCTGAGGGATTCTCCAGTAGAGCTGAATGAATGTGCTGATGGCTGGGGCAAAGCTCTGACTGTCACCCCCACTTTGGTGACACTGGGAAGGGATGTGCACAGCAGAAAAGTTTTCAAAAAAAGGCTTAAATAGTGTGAGGACAGAAAATAGTTCTAATGAATCAAGACTATATGGTTTGAACTGAATATTGTGTACAGCTCTACTGCATATTCGAACACACACTTTAAGTCATATTTCCTTCAATTCAATTGGACCCTTGTGACTGACACTTAAAAGCACATTTCAATTAAAGCCTGTTAGCAGCATGCACACTTAGGCCTTTAACAGGTCAAATGCCTATAAATATATCAAGCAAAGCAATTTCTGGCCTCTAATCTCATTTTCTTGAAAGAAGCCTGATTCTTTGCCAACAAACGCCACCCCGTCTCCTCCTGTGAAATCTGAGCATCCAAAGGAAAAGCAAGAGCGCGCACGAGAAGTATAGCTTAGCAGAGCTGCTCTGTACAGAGACTTATTTCATAACCTTTGTGGTGATTCAACAGATTTGTGATCAAGGGGTATTCAGGATACTGCTGATGACAGACAAACTGTATACACTCCAAAGGTTCTGTATGGGAAAGGACCCAAAATTTTACTATTAGACATCATAGTATATCATGGTAATGGGCATTATAGTAGCACGTTGGATAGATGAGATATATGGAAAAATAAAAAATGAAAGGGTGAATAGGTTCAACATAAGAACCCACCATGTGGTATCTGAGTGACTATACTAGGACATAGATGTTACAATGCCATTATCTAAATAATTGAGACCTGCTAAAGGAAACTGGCAACCATTTCAGAACAGTCTTTCTAAAGAAGATTTCAGCACCTACTTGAGCTAGAAAGCCCATGAAACTAGGTTTCAGAGTGTTAGCCGTCTTAGTCTGTATCAGCAAAAACAATGAGGAGTCCTTGTGGCACCTTAGAGACTAACAAATTTATTTGGCCATAAGCTTCCATGGGCTATAACCCACTTCATCAGATGCAACATGAAACTAGGCTTTCTCATGAAGTTTCAGTAATTCTAGTGCTAGTTCCAAGTAGAACTACAGAAGAAGGTTTGCCTAAATGAATGCTAATGGGGGTAATGTAAGGAAACATCTCTGAACTTTCACAGTTGTACCCCTTCAGGTCATTTCTAGAAACAGAGGAAAGAATTCAAAAAGGGGGATTGTTGTTTTTCCCCTTGTTCACCCATTTTGTATTGGAATGAAGTCCTGAGATATTCAGGGCCCAATCCTTGTGGCTGTAACCCAATATAGCTCTGTTGATTTCAATGGAACAACACCAATTTAAACCAGCTGAGCCTTTGACCCTTTGCCTTGAGAAGAAATGGTTAGGACTTGGTAGATCCAGGTTCAATCCCTGGCTCTGCCACAGACTGCCAGTGTGACCTTGGGCAAGTCACTTAGTCTGCCTGGGCCTCAGTTCTCCAAACTGGACTGTGGTTTTACAAATAGGATAATAGCCCTGACCGACCTCACAAGGGTGTTGTGCGGGAAAATACCTTAAAGACTGTCAGGCACTCAGATTCTATGGTAATGGGGGGCCATATAAGTACCTCAGACAGAAAGAATCTTGACTTTGTCTTTTCCTGTACTCACTAGAGTCATGGGCCCATACCACAATGTTCAGAGACACATCACTGTCCAAAGTTTATCTAGGTTTGTTCTTTTCATTTTCTTTTCATTATCCTGGGAGGGGCCAGTCACAACATCCTGATCCATATAAAGTCTGAGGGGTTTTGGGACAACCTCTAAAACTGAAGTGAGAAGGGCTGAGGTCCTAGCTCATTCGCTGTTGAGTAATGATCAGGCATTCCCTGCTCACCATGTCTGAAACATTGCTAGCAGGTTTGATACATCTTTCCCTGTAGAGTGAATCTATGCTTTTGTACAGAGGGCCCACAGTTGGATCATCTTTGCAAAGCAGCATGGTTATTATTTGTCACTGCCAGAGCCTACCTGTTCCCAGTTGCCTTGAGAGTGTTCAGCATTTCATATGAGCCACATGGCCAGGGGCAGAGTGCCAGAATTGCTGACAGAGTCTCTTTTATTGTGTAAAAGGGACCTGTAATGAAACTGAGCTGCTCTGTCACTGCAGAGATCCAACCCACCACTGAATGTCTGCTTGACAAAAATATCAGCACGGTCAAAGGGTAGCCAGGGCAGTCAGTTATTAGAGAGACTAGTGAGTTGTGTCCACTAGTGTGTGTCCTGTGTCCAGGGGAGACTGGCACATAAGTACTCAACTCAGCCAGCTGCCTGGGAATGGCCACTGAGTTTCTCTCTTCCTCCTTGGAAGTCTGAAGCTGAGGCTGAAATAGAAAATAGGAAGAGTTAAGTCAGAACCATCTGCTCAGGCTCCTGCCTAACATTAATGACTAAGATTTGCAAAGGTTCTTTCAAATGTTACAAAGGGTGTCTGTAGGGCTTGCTGTGACTGCTACTGAGAAGCAGCAACCTCGGGTGTGGTACACCAGAGCTGTTTAAAAGCGCCCAGGAAAACTGAACAACAGTCTGGGACTGGATCAAATTGAAATTTCAGGAGGGATTTAGGAAGGCAGAATGTCATCTGGAGGTTGGGCAGGTGTGACAGGGCGGCAAAGCACTATCGGTAGCACCCTGGGCACTGAGGTTACTGCAGCACCGGGAAGATTGCAGGCTTCATTGAAGTCAATTAACCAGTTTCTGCTGGGGACTACTGACACTTGGGTGACAATTGCAGCGCTAATGAGGCAATTGGCTCAGGATTGGGGAGCATATGTTTGGGAGGAAGTGGGAAGCAAAGAAAGGGGCTCAAAATGAGCTAGGAAGAGGAGAGAAAGCTGTGTGAAAGCCTCCTCCTGCTCAATACCTGTCATTCCTTCTGTTTTGCTTTGCCCACGTGGTGAAAGGGAAACAGCCTGCATGTGTTTGTGGCTAGGCAATCACAAGAACAGGCTAGGCAGCAGTACTCACAGTGTAGGTGAAGGGACACCTTGTGACAACTGGGCACTGTGGTTAACACCCCTACTCCTGTGAAAAGTGCTATATGAATGTTAATGATCACGAGTGGAGAACCTTGGTTTTAGATCTCATTAGAAAGAGAGAACCTCTGTCAGCACACTGCTCCCCAGTGCCCCGCTGGGGATTTACTAGGCACTGGTTCAAAACTACTCCCAGCAGACCTTAGCACCATGCTGGGGCACTGACTCAACATTGTCTTAGAGCGCTCCCCCTTGAATGATCAGCATCACTTCTATAGGGACTTTACTAAAGTATCCAGATCCATTCTCAGGCTCAGAGAAAACAGGGTAGTTATTTCATGGAATCATAGAACTAGAAGGGACCTCGAGAGGTCATCTAGTCCGGTCCCCTGCACTCATGGCAGGACTAATTATCTAGACCATCCCTGACAGGTGTTTGTCTAACCTGCTCTTAAAAATCTCCAGTGATGGAGATTCCACAACCTCCCCTAGGCAATTTATTCCAGTGTTTAGCCACCCTGACAGGAAGTTTTTCCTAATGTCCAACCTAAACCGCCTTTGCTGCAATTTAAGCCCATTGCTTCTTGACCTATCCTCAGAGGTTAAGAAAAACAATTTTTCTTCCTCCTCCTTGTAACAACCTTTTACATACTTGAAAACTGTTATCATGTCCCCTCTCAGTCTTCTCTTTTCCAGACTAAGCAAACCCAATTTTTTCAATCTTCCCTCACAGGTCATGTTTTGTAGACCTTTAATCATATTTGTTGCTCTTCTCTGGACTCTCTCCAATTTGTCCACATCCTTCCTGAAATGTGGCGCCCAAAACTGGACACAATACTCCAATTGAGGCCTAATCAGCGCTGAGTAGAGTGGAAAAATTACTCCTCATGTCTTGCTTACAACACTCCTGCTAAAACATCCCAGAATGATGTTCGCTTTTTTGTGCAACAGCATTATACTGTTGAATCATATTTAGCTTGTGGTCCACTATGACCCCCAGATGCCTTTCCGCAGTACTCCTTCCTAGGCAGTCCTTTCCCGTTTTGTATGTGTGCAGCTGATCCTTCCTTCCTAAATGGAGTACTTTGCACTTGTCCTTATTGAATTTCATCCTATTTACTTCAGACCATTTCTCCAGTTTGTCCAGATCATTTTGAATTTTAATCCTGTCCTCCAAAGCACTTGCAACCCCTCCCAGCTTGGTATCGCAAATTTTATAAGTGTATTCTGTATGCCATTATCTAAATCATTGATGAAGATATTGAACAGAACCAGATCCAGAACTGATCCCTGTGGCACCCCACTCACTATGACTGTGAACCACTGATAATTACTCTCTGGGCATGGTTTTCCAACCAGTTTTGCACCCACCTTATAATAGCTCCATCTAGGTTGCATTTCCCTAGTTTATTTATGAGAAGGTCATGGGAGACCATATCAAAAGCTTTACTAAATCAAGATATACCACGTCTATTGCTTCC
Organism: Lepidochelys olivacea; assembly: GCF_965140295.1. Classification (NCBI taxonomy): domain Eukaryota; kingdom Metazoa; phylum Chordata; order Testudines; family Cheloniidae; genus Lepidochelys; species Lepidochelys olivacea. The sequence goes on along the minus strand of NC_140417.1, from coordinate 21,908,453 downwards.
CCCCATTCACAAGGCTTGTTACCCTGTCAATGAAAGCTATCAGGTTGGTTTGACACAGTTTGTTTTTGACAAATCCATGCTGATTGTTACTTATCACCTTATTATCTTCTAGATGTTTGCAAATTGATGCTTAATTATTTGCTCCATTATCTTTCGCGTACAGAAGTTAATCTGACTGGTCTGTAATTCCCTGGGTTGTCCTTATTTCCCTTTTTATAGATGGGCAATATATTTGCCCTTTTCCAGTCTTCTGGAATCTCTCCCGCCTTCCACGACTTTTCAAAGATAATCGCTAATGGCTCAGATATCTGCTCAGTCAACTCCTTGAGTATTCTAGTATGCATTTCATCAGGCCCCGGAGACTTGAAGACCTTTAATTTGTCCAAGTAATTTTTAACTTGTTCTTTTCCTATTTATCCTACTGGGCTGCAGTTCCTGAAACCCAGCCACTGCTTGCCATGTCCTTCCAAAATCTACACCCCAACTACACTGCATGCCACAAAAATCCCCCTCTCAAAATCTTTAGCTGGCACAGATGTGTTTTATGTATTTCACTTCCTTAATAAAAGCAGGTGGGTGGAGAAGTCCCAAGGATGCTATATTTCACTTTTTTTGTTTAAGTGACTCTTAGATGTACAGCTTAACACTTGCGGACTCTAAATGTGCTTGAAAAGGGAGAAAACACTCAGGGTATGTCTTCACTACCCGCCAGATCAGCGGGTCGCGATCGACCCAGCGGGGATCAATTTATCGCGTCTAGACTAGACGCGATAAATCGACCCCCGAGCGCTCCTCTGTCAACTCCTGTACTCCAGCACCGCGAGAGGCACAGGCGGAGTCGACGGGGGAGCAGCAACAGTCGACTCATCGCGGTGAAAACACCACGGTAAGTCGATCTAAGTATGTCGACTTCAGCTGCGTTCTTCACATAGCTGTAGTTGTGTAACTTAGATCGGTCCCACCCCCTAGTGTAGACCAGGGTGATTCTCTGGGCCCTCTTCTCCTAAGAACTGAGCCTCTCCTGAGTGAGTTCCCTGAGCTCGCATTAAAGCCAAGGGAACCAAGAGTACTCAGCACCCTTGTATGATCTGACCCGGCATCAGAACTGCAATGGTCAGACAAAGGCTGGCGCGGCTGCATGAGGTGACAACTATGTTATTAGTGATGTCACTCAGAGAGGGTGATTCCTTGTGCCCTGTGGCTTCCGTCCTCAGCATAATGACCATATTTCTGCTCTCTTTTTTTATTAATTTATTTATTTGCTTTGAGCGAGGCCATCAGAGTGACAAGCCGAGTCAACGCGATGGTTCATCATCTTCCTATCCCTGCAATTTTAATTCGGCAGATTGCTGCCTCGCATGTGCATGTGTGTCAGCTCCTCTTGTGCTTCTCTGACACATCACCTTTCGGGGACCTATCATTTTTCATCCGAGATTATGGACAGGCATTTGGGAGAGTGGCCTCGACCAGTGAGGCAAGGAGAAGCCTGATCGTTTTTATGAACTGAGGGGTAGAGTGAGCCATAAAATATATGACAAATTACAGCCAACGCTTCCTGTAAGAAGTACACCTGTAAGAAATTAATGGGTTTGGATTTAATAGAGTGGAAGATTTACCAGCCTTTAAAAGCTTAATACCAGCAGCGGGTGTTGGGTGAAATCATCTGTCAGTGGCTAAGAGGTATGAGCTTTCTGATTCTCCTCATCCTCATGCAAATGGAAACAATCACAGCTTTAGAGATCCACTGATGTTTGCTGCAGCTTGTTAAGATAGTCATAGCTGGGATGGGGGGAGGGATGCCTTCTACGTTGGGATCTGTAAAGATAAAACCAGCCCATGAAAAGAGCATCTCTCTGCAGCATTGATTTGCTCTCACTGACAGCGGAAATATTAGATTGGAAGGGGGAGTTGCAGTGATCATCTCTGGTCTGTTAATTATCAGGTCACTTGTTTGGATTTGCTGGTTGCTTGTTCCTCTTCCCATTCTTCTGAAGTAAATACTGCTTTTGAAAGCTTTTCCCTTCAGTTTCTGTCCCCACGGTCAGCCATCATGGCTCAGGTGGACTAGAAATGCACCTTTTAATTCTTTAAGCATAACTACTCTGGCTCCAAAATGTTGTGTAAACACAGCAGAGGTCATCATGCAGGTTTAGAAATATTGGGGGAATACCCACCTCCTGGGAATACCCACCTCCGCTCTGATAGAATGCATGTTAGACACCACCAATTTGCTGTCAGTACGTTTGATCCTGCAAGGTGCTGAATTGCTTTCACCTCCCAGTGTCTTCAGAGCTTCACAGCAGGGAGCTGGATGGTGTATTTACTACCCTGGGCCAGTCAAGGTTTATTTTAATAACTCCCTTTTGTTTAACCTTTTGTGCAGTAAAGCCCTCAATACATTTCAAGCCTTTTTTTTTTTTTTCATCTGTGAGTCAAGCATCTTCTCCCCTTCACATCCCCTCTGGGAACCTCACCCAAGAAAACTGGCTTCAGGACTTGTAACTTGTTCTCCACCATTTACAAACAAATTGGGCTATCCTCAAAGATTATTTCAGGAGAATTTTAAAGGTTATCTGTTATGTGGAGGGAAGCATGCATGTGATTTATCTGCTGATATACTTTCAGCAACAAGTGGTAGGGAGCTAAAAAAAACACCCACCCAAACAAACAAGCAGAATGTAAATAGGATAAAATAAATTCCTGGAACCTTGGGATTCCACCTGTCTTGCAGAAAGGGATTGCCCGTTTTAAAAGGAGTTGGTGTTCTTCATTGGAATTCACCCTGCAGAGCAAGATAGAATTGTAAGGCTCCAAGACTGTTGGGGCTGTCCATAAATTACATAACACATTTTTTGGTGATTTTTTTCAAGACCTACCCACCCCCTTATACTACTTTGTAACACTGAAATAAACATGTAGAATTAAGGCTCCACCCACTCCATAACACTTTTTGTAATTTTTGGACAGTTCTGTATAGAAGTTAAAGAAAATAAAATCAAGCTCATAAAGAGATGTGGTGTTATTTTAATGACACAGAGCTTGAGGAGGCCCTTTCTTGGGGCTCTCCTATCAGGTAAGGGTGGTCTTTACCATAAAGAGTTCACAAAGAACTCAATCAAAGAAAAGGCCAGAGGTGAATTCAGGCAGCTGCAAAAACATCTGTTCAGGTAAATCTCTACCCAATATCAATCAAAGTCCAGATCTACAACACCGCTGTACAGAAGAGGATGCAGAATATTGAGTCAATAATGATAGTTTATGGCTGTAGTCAATAGAGATGTCTCAAAAGACTTACTGAGGTCTCACTGGAGAGTGAAGATACATTAGACATCATCTTCCCAGCTCACTGATCAAAAAGGGATCTCTTCTGGGAAAGTCCTACAGATTTTTATGGAGATAGGGACAATAGAATTCTATAGAAATCACTCTACTCACAGCCCAGTGAATTAAATGAAGTATGGTAATCTTTCTGTAGATTTTCTGAGTCATAATTTAGTACTCTGTATTAGGGATATAATTTTTAAGATTGCATTCCTCAAAACTTCAGAAGATTTATCATTTTCTAATGAATTTTATAGAACTTCTCTATAAGGGATAATTTACAAAAAGAGTGTACTTTTTATTATAAAGTTGTAATTTTATTTTATTGCTATTTTAATGATGTAGTGAGCTCTGGCTTGCGAAACACATAGAAAAATAATTATGGTTATTTATTATTATTATTGTTTAATATTTATTATTAACATAGGAGTGCTTTCACTGAGTGATTCCTTGTTCTTGTATTATGGGACAGGATAAATAGGAGCCAAATTAGTCTTCTTTACATCCTTCATTATTTCATATAAGTATCCCTACTACATTTCTTCTTGGTCTTTCGAAATGAACCTTAATACAGATGATTGGTTCATCTATTTTGTACGCAGAGAAGCCCAGTTCTGCCAGAACTGACTGGTGCGTGGTAAAAAGAGACAAATGTTACAGAGGATAGAAGAAGACTTTGAAATGAACTCTCAGCAGCATTCTCAAGACCAGAATTGAACCACGCAAAGCATGAACTGAAATGAGATGTGTATCTAATGACAGGCAAATATTCACTGGACTAACGGAATGGTCTGATGTGAAATGATGAGAAAGTAACAGAGCTGGCTGAGGACACTGCTGATATTATTGGATGGCACCAATTGTACCATATGGTCCTTCTATTCCATTCTCTTCCACCGCTGAGTGAACTGCTATAAGAGACCCTCACCTTGCAAGTACTGTGCCACATTCCTTGTTGAGGATGTTGCCCTTGAATACAGCCAGTTTAGGAGTAAAGCTGCCCCAGCCACTTTTTACGTTGTTAAACAAAATTGTGCTCGGATGAAATCTCATCCATCAGGCTTATTCACTGGAACAAAGCAAGAAAGCCACTACTCGAGGCAGAAGTTAATTCTGTGATAACAAAGCTGGAAAGTGCTTGGCCATCTTGTCTAGGCTTTGACATACCAATGTAAACTTTCTCCACCTTCTTCAGTGCCACTCCAGTAACTGTGACATGCTCGCAGGTCTGCTATAACAGCTCTTCTCCAAAAGTTGCAGTGTCAATCAGCTCTCTCATCAGTGCTTTCCATCTGCCTGTCCCTCTAGGGCAGCAATTGGCAGGATTGTGGTATGGACAGAATTGCTGAGCTAAGTGGATAGTCTGCTTGAAGGAAAGGAACACTGGGTGGATTGATGACCATTCATGCCCCTACTGAAAGACTGATAGGTCTACTGTACTGTAATCCTTCTAATGAAATCTGAAGGCTGTGCCCACAGAGAAGAAGCTGAATGAAGGGAATGGTGCTGATCTACTGGGTGGAGATGTGAGGCTGGAGTGAAGGATAGTTAGCAAGTATCATGAATAACAATGGCCAAATGTTTTGTTAGCCACAATTTCAACTGAAAAGGCTATGGTATGCAAATCACCATGCAAATCAGGCTGGCAAAGGCCAAACAAGCACCAAGAGTTGCCAAAGGGTTTGACAACAGCTGAAGCAACAGATGCGCCATGCCAAACAGTGCCAGAAAGGAGGCAGACAAATGGTCCTGGAGGCGGCTTCACCCTCCGTGAAGTAGAACGTGGAACTGGCCATTTGGCAGCACTTTGGTCTGGGCTCCGCGTGGGTCGCTGGACTTGATTTGCAGGGCTCATCTGCATTATGTGCACCCACAATGTGTTTTTTTCCTAATAGACCAGAACCTAAAAACGTGTCAGCATGAAGCCCAGAAAAAAGTGTCCTAATCCTAACTTACTGGGAGACAGTAATGGGTATAGCTGTGACATGTAAATTGGATGAAAATTGTATCATAAAAAGCTATGGAATGCAATTATTTATACTCTATAAATTATATAAAAAACAGAAAGGGAGACTTCATAAACAGGGTGAAAGGGTTACTTTTTCATTTATGCTTGAATAGCCATCGCTTCCTCTCGTCTGGAGCAGTGAGGGTACTTCAAAAGGTTCAAACCTTTGCGCAAGGCACACTGGGTCTAAAACCAGGGTTTGCAGGTTCCCGGGGTGGTACCCACCTCCATGCTGTCATCTAACAGCTTTGGTAAGAGAAACACTCAGCACGTTATGAGTCCTCGGGGCTCACCCAGATCCCACAGGATATGCCACCCCTGGAAGTCCTGATTGATGGGCCATTCCCAATTCCTTATTGGGCCATACATCCTATTTAAACCTGGGGAGGATACAGGAAGTTTGTTCAGCTAAGCAGAACCTGAGCTAGCTGCTGCTACAAACCTTGCTTTCTTGTGCTGCTCCTGGTTCCTGAGCTTCACTTCGCCTCATGGCTCTGACACCCAGTTACCGATTCGGCCTGGTCCTCTGTTTCTGACTCCTGGTTCCTGACTCTGGCACTCGTCTCCTGGCTCCAAGACCTGGTTTCTGACTTGGCCTTGTTTCCACCTCTGAGTTCTGATTCCTGACCCCCAGATTGAGAAACAACTCAGATTCCTGACATCTGGCCTGAGTTTTAGTGAGTAGGCTGGCCACCCTTGGCTTGGCTCAGATGTGTAAACTGCAATGACCTAGAAATTGTGTTGAAGTGGAAGTTGGACTTGCTGAATTTCACATGCCCCTGGAGCTCAGCTCTGAGTGATGGTGAACCAAGCACTGAGGGAATTTAGGATGAGATTTGACTGAGCCTGGGCCAAGCTTTGAGCACTTCTGGGATTTGAGGAAGGATTGTCTTCTGGAACTAAAACATCAGTGTTCTGTTTCCAGCTCTGCCTCAGGCTCCTTGTGTCTGTGGGCAAGTCATTTAATCACAAAAGAAATGGGATACTTACTGCCTCCTACCTTCCAGAGGGGTTGGGAAGTTGTAAGAATAAATTACATAATGTGTCTGAGGTGCTCAGGTACTACTGTGATGGGGACTATATAAGTACCTAGATTAGAGAGGGTGGAAAAATTGGAATTTCCATACTGTAAGAAATTCTGATATTTCAACATTTTGTTGTCATCCCGAATCAGGCCAAAAAAAATCAAAATATCTTTTTTTGATAGAATGGAAAGTTCAAAAACATTCAGTTAGGACAGTGATTCCCAAACTTGTTCCGCCGCTTGTGCCAGTTTGTTTACCTGCCGAGTCTGCAGGTTTGGCCAATCGCGGCTCCCAGTGGCCGCAGTTCGCTGCTCCAGGCCAATGGGGGCCGCTGGAAGCAGCGGCCAGTACGTCCCTCGGCCCGCGCCGCTTCCAGCAGCTCCCATTGGCCTGGAGCAGCAAACCACTGCCACTGGAAGGACGCAGCAGGTAAACAAACTGGCCCGGCCCACCAGGGGCTTTCCCCGCACAAGCGGCGGAACAAGTTTGGGAACCACTGAATTAGGAAATGTCAAAATGTTTCGTTTTGGTTCGGTTTGATGATGAACAGCATCTACCTGAGCTACCACAATGCCTCACGGGAGCAGTAGTTCATGTACCTCATCCCCCATTACCTTTTATGAGCTGGCCTCTCCTGTCGGACTACATCTCCCATGATGCAGCACAGTCATGGGATTCTCATGATACATTGTGGTGGTTCAGCCACAGGTAAGAACATGGTGCATCCAGGGAGTTGTATTTCAGCTACAGAGCCTGAACTATGCAGTATGAGGCACCTGAACCTCAACTCCCATGAGACACTGCAGCACTTCAGCCACAATTCATTGTTGAACTTCTTGATTTTGTTCCACAAAACAAAAGGTTTTGGTTTGGGTCGACCTGACCCACAGCAAAATAATCCATTTCAATTTTCCCAACGAAATATTGAAGCATTCAGCAATATCAAAAATTTCCCATTTCTATTTTGCAGATGCCACATTTTCCATTGCAAAAACATATTGATGTAAAATTCCCAGCCAATACTACCAGATAGATAGGGCCTAATTCCCATTTAGGCTAACACCCCTTAAGTGTGTGTAGATTACAGTACTAACTGCTTGACTTTGGCATGAACCTAAGCTGGTTTACAATTTCATATAAAACATGAAATGTGGGACTTTCCCTGATTGTGACTCTAAAGCGGGCAAAATTTGCTAATTCAGATGAGTGTCCTTTGACTCTGTGGATTAGTCCGAATTCCAAAAATTGAAGCAAAATACACAGCATGTAAACCCACAGGAATTAAAATTCAAAAGTTTTGATCAAAACTCCAGCAAACCAAAATTGCCCAGGCATCATGGCGAGGCCCAGGCAAAACTGGGGCATAATGATAATTGCATTTTCTTTTGAACCTTCAAAGAAGGCTGAAGTTTGACAAATGTGATGGGTTCATATTACTGGAACTATTTCTCTCTTCCATGGGGAAAAAGGAGTTGGGGCCGCTATATTATATTTCAGATGAGAGTGGAACCAATCCTCCCCCTCCAGAATGCACTTGCCCAGCTGTGGTGCAGCACAGGGGAAGGCAAGGAATTGCTTCCTCTCCTTTGGAGCACATTTCCAGAGCAAGCTGCTTTTAAGACATTAGTCTCATCTGCAGGCTCACCCCAATAAGAGACGTAGACACTGGTCTTTGTGGTTCACAGCTGGGGTTTTATTTTCCTTGCCCACAGTTCAGAATCTCCAGCAAATGCCTGAGTAAGGGATAATAATTCATCCCATCTTCAAGAGCACTAATTTATAAAGCTGGCAGTTCTGCTTTGGAGCTCTTGAGGCTTTCACCGCCCTACCAACCTGAAAAAAGAGAGACCCCCTCTAATCCCTTCTCACTCCAGTGGCTGTGCCAAGAGCAACGTCAGCATCTCTGATTATCATCACATCTGTATCTTCCACAGCTGACACGCTGACTTTTCCTCCCCCCACAAAGTAGCCAAGATAGGGGAGGGGCAGCGCTTCAAAATTCCCTTTGAAATCTTGCCTTTGAGGCATGGATTTATCAAAGCAATGAAACATGCTGTCTGTGTGTGTGTATGCACCATCCTTCACTAGATCAAAGAGGAGAACAAGAGGCAGTTCCAAAGGGGCAACTTTGCTACACACACACACTTATTCACTTTTCCTCCTCTCAGAAACTAATGTAGTTCTGCCATGGCTGCTTCATATCTTGTTAAACTCTCTGCTGCTATGAGGGAGTGCACAATCCTTCATTCCAGCTGCACAATCTGTCTCGTCTAGTCAAGGGATTGAACAAGTGAAGCATAGTACTGATTCCTTCTATCCACCAAATGCTAACAAGACCATCATAACCTGTGGCAGCCGTTGGCTTGTAAATGCACCAGTAAAGTGCCAGGTGCTCCTACAATATGATGTTTGCTCCTTGGCCAAAAGGGAAAAAGGATGCATGTATTCTGAATGAGTGACAACTGATCAAACAGGCTTTCTCCTGCTTTGCACTAACTTAGCACCTTTAATCTTGCTGCCAAAGCCCTATACACATATTCAGTTACTAAGCCGCACAATACCCCTGTGACATATTTCAGGATGATTATCCCCATTTTACAGATGGGGGAACTGAGTCGCTCAATATCAGGGTGACAAAATGAAACCATGGCAGAGCTGGGGGTAGAAAAGTCCTTCCTGACCCCAAATATGGTGATCAGCTAAACCCCAAGCATGTGGGCAAGACTCACCAGCCAGACACCCAGGAAAGAATTCTCTGTAGTAACTCAGATCCCACCCCATCTAACATCCCATCACAGGCCATTGGGCATATCTACCACAAGTAGTTGAAGATCAATTAATTGCCAAAATTAGGCTATCCCATCATATCATCTCCTCCATAAACTTATCAAGTATTGTCTTGAAGCCAGATATGTCTCTTGCCCCAACTGCTTCCCTTGGAAGGATGTTCCAGAAGTTTAATTGCTTCTATCCTGGGCGAAGGGGGGCCATGATGCCCACCAGCTTCCACCAGATTTCACTCAACTCCAGCATAACATTATTCTAAATTATTTAATGACATTTTTCACCAAGCTCACTCATCCTATGGATTTGCTTAGTTGCGATTGGTCACATCAGTCAGGTGGTTTTGTTTCTTTTCCTGGAACAAGTGAATGTAACTCTTCTAAGAACATTTCTGGTGGGAATACCCATGGAAAGGGAATATAAAAGTCTGCTCCTGCAAGTATTCAAACCCATGAGCTTCACGTTTACTTTCCACGAGCATTCGTGCTAGTGAAACTCGGCTCTGAACGCTCACTGAAAGAGACTATAAAAGGGGGAGGAGTGAACACGGCCAATGCGAGTGATTAACTGTTTTCAATAGATAGTCTGAGAATGTTTTTGCAACATTACTCCAATTCTAGCTGTCAGGCTTTGGATGAAACCTTGTGAAGTGGGCCAGAAAAAGATCTATGGACCACTTATCCTCAAATCAGGACTTACATAGGGTGTGTAGGACTGTGCTGCCACTTTGCACTAGGGTGACCAGAAGTCCCGATTTTATAGGGACAGTCCTGATTTTTGGGTCTCTTTTTTTTTATATATAGGCTCCTGTTACCCCCACCCCCTCCCCCATCCCGATTTTTCACATTTGCTGTCTGGTCACCCTACCTTTTGCACAGAGGTGAGTTCCACCTTTATTGAATTAATGTCTGCAAAGAGCTGTGAGAACCTTGGGTGAACCTTTACTTCTACCAAGTATCAATTAGTAATATATGGGCGCTCCGCCTGGATGTGTGACCCCCAGAGTGTCACCAACAGGTGTGAGAGGATCATGACAACCCTCCACTTCTCCTATTACTATGTGGGAGCGGGTCCTGGCTAATGGGAGGAGGCCCCTGTGCATGCCTCAGTGTGCTAGAAAAGGGGGTCCTGGTAGGGGAAAGGTTGAGAACCACTGCATTATTTATTATATAATAATGTACAAATGTATTTGTTTCCTTTTAGGACCCAATGTTTTAAATCTCCCTAGTGTTCTTTTACTTAGTTTCTTTTGAGCCTATTATCCTCCAAAAAACACACCTATCTGAGAATGCTCTTCTTCTCTTCACTCCTCATTTTTCTTCCAGAGCTTGGACATCTTTCGTTAAACTTACTGCACCTCTCCTCAGACCTAGGTTTCCTAACTAAGATTATTTATTGATGGTCTTTTTTTTTTTCCCCTCCATGTCCCATCAATTAACTGGAGAGTGTATTGATCAGCAATTGTGTCAGGTTCCCAAAAGCTTTCTGGGAAATGCTACTGCTGCTTCGAGTGATTGTATACACTCTCCTTCTGATTCACAGAGCAGAGCTAAGGAGCAGTTTCACTCAAACGAGGCTTAAATGAGCTGTGCACTCACCATTTACCCTTAGGAGGGTATTCTTTGCAGTGCCTGCTAGCTATGTATTTGACATTAAAAAGAAAAGAGAAAACCCAGAACCCTAACAATTTAATTCCCACTAAACCAAAAGAAATGTTAAATTAGGGTCTGTGGCAAATGCTTCCCTATAGCATTAGACTATCTGGGTGCAAATTTGTTTCTGGTAAATCAAGATTACAGTCGGGAAAGTGATTTGTATTATGGCTTCATTTTGGTCATCCTCCATGAAAGGCTCCCTAAATTAAACTTGCGTTCTCAGCATTCTGCGTGGCACAACTGCTAGCGTAATCCCAGCTGGGTCTCCCAAGTGCTTGCACAGCTCTTTAGGATCTAAATATGGGATTTATTTGCTTAAAGGTATCAGCTATTGATTAATAAGGCCTTTTTTCCCCACCCTTTCCCTTCACCTAGATGATGGATAATTTTGTGATATCCAGCCATGAAATTCCAACGCTGCAAGGTGTTCATGTAGGGCTGTTAAAGCTCTGTCTATGTGCGCGTGTGTGCACTCACCTCCTTTCCCATGCTGAATAGCTATTGATTTTAGTTAAGGAGTAACTGTGTCATTTCTGTGGCCTTTAGGATGATTTACATTGCCTTACAACTGATAAGACATCTCCAGCTCAAGAGCTACAGTATCCGTTTAATTGACAAACACTAGCATGTATATTAAAAAGAAGCTAAAGTGAGTGGAAGTGGAGACAGCTGCATTAACCTATCAGCAAGCGGTAGGCACTATATGTTATACTGGGTAAGAGAGTCACTTTATTTATTTGAATATGGTAAATATTTTACAAGTACATTGCTCCTGTTATGAAGTTAAAATCTCTCCCCTGTTTATATCTTCTGACAAATTCACACCAGGAAAGGACATCAGGCAGATGGTCGCCAGCTGTGATCTCCTCACATCTTGCACTCTGTGCAGGGTTGGGCAAGGTGAATAGTTGAATGGGAGATCCCCAAGGGAAGTAAGATGCTGTAAGGAATGGTGTTGGCTATAAGTGTCACTCTTCTTACTGAGTGAATAACGAGGCAATGCTCCGGCCTGACATCAGGAGGTGCTGTGCTGCCTTTTGGATGGGAAGCAAAAGGCATGACCACTTGTGGTTATTAATGATCCCCTTTCAGTGGGACTGTTAATAGTGTACGGTTCCATTCAATGTAAATGTGCAGAACTGGGCCCTTAGCAACTTTTGTAAAATAAAAAAAAAATTAAAAAAAGCAGCTTTGGGTGTCATTTGCATGAAACATGCTATTGCTGACGTAAATCATTTTTCGTTAAGGCGTAGGTTGTGGCTTAGACTACACGGCAGTGCAAGGGTGTGAGAGGAATAAGATGTCCTCTAAGTGCATTACACAGAAGATGGGACAGGGTGTGTAGGAAAAATGTAGCCTATGTGATGCTTGTTTGTGTTATATAGATATGCATCGAAATGTAAGTTGGGCTGAAAATGTATTGCCTAAAAATAGGCTTGACAATAGTCAAGCAAGGCCTGATAAAACTATGAGACAAGTGAAGTGAGACAGCTCAGAGGCAAGTTAGAGCTACTTTAGAGCATACGCCCAGGTTATGTTGTAAACATGTTCAGTTCTCGCTGGTTTTAAAAAGAGTTTTAGATGAAATATGAATGTTTTAGAGGAATGCGATCTCTAGTGATAGTTATTGGAATGGCATGTACACAGGTGCTAATTAATGATGTTTAATATTAAATAGCCAATGTTTTTAATTATGGTAGATATGGTAAGAGGCAGGCTTAATGCTAATTAATTGTAGGGGGTTATTGTGAATAAGTATAAAAAGGACAGTATGCTGATTTTAGAGAGGTGTGCCCATCCACCATCAGGGTACCCTTAGAAATAGGATTATATACCCATCCTTCTCATGCAGGGACTGATCACCCCTAGATACATCATTCCATCTTAGAATGTGAGTATCAATGCAGTGTATGGTTCTATAGGAATGCCTGTTTGCTTAACTAGCTATTTGATTTTAAATAAAGTCTTTAATTCTATCACTCGTGTCATTCACAGTCCTCCACTGAATTAAATTATGTGTAACTGCCCTGGGTGTAAAGAGCCTTAAAGAATCCATTTTGTTTTTTATTCCTTATCTTTAAATTACTAATTGGGAACACATCAGTCAAAGATTCCAGGAAGCAGGTGCTCCATACCTGCTCATTCCCCTCCCAGAGCAGGTGGGCAAGGGAGTGGGGAGAGAAAGAGAATGGATATCACTTTGGCTTTCCCCTCCCTGCTCGAAGACAATGATTGGCACTGCTGAACTGGCAAAGATGGTGGCATAATTTGCTGTTGCTTTAGGCCAGTAGGACAGGACTGTACTGCAGAGCAAGGAGGGAAGGGAGCAGTGGAGAATTTTGACACAGAGATGTGTCTCTAAGGCACACTGCCTGCCTGGGCTGCTCATGGGGTGGTGCAGTTTATGCATTACCCCTTGCTCAGAAATAGCCCTGGTTTTGTAAACCTATCATAATAATAAAAAGCTTGTTGATGAGACTTGTTTTTATAATGCCCTCCCACGTGGATGCCCATGTTTTTTACTGCTCACAGTTGTTATATCCTGTAGATCTTTACACTGTAGATTTTTTTTCTTAATATTTGTACATTTACCTACACTACTTGCAGCATCAGTTTGAAGCCGTGCGTGTTGAGTCTCTTACAGTAGTTGTTGTATGCATGTACCCATACGGATTATGCATGCACCAGATCTTTTTCACAATTTCCTTGCTGTGCCTGGCACTAGTTCAGGTGAGTTGAATGGGAAAGCAATGGCTTTCTCCCATCACATCACACTACATGAAAATCTTCATTGGGTTGGTGGTGTTCCAGCATATCATACTAGTGTTGGGTTTTTTCTAATCTGTTAGCTCAGGGGTTCTCAAACTGGGGATCGGGATCCCTCAGGGGGTTGTGAGCTGTCAGCCTCCACCCCAAACCCTGCTTGCCTCCAGCATTTATAATGGTGTTAAATATATTTAAAAGTGTGTTTAATGTATTAGGGGGATCGCACTCAGAGGCTTGCTGTGTGAAAGGGATTGCCAATCAAAAAGTTTGAGACCCACTGGCTCAACAGATTATTAGTCAGTTAATGCCTCCATGTATCACAGAGGATCTTTTTATTAGGGTTATTCTTACAGGGTGGCTGGCCCTTTAAAGGGAGATGGATCTCACCTGACTTGTGACACTGCCAACTCTCCTCCTTAGGTGGAGATAATGTGACTGAGTCATGTGACTCAATCCGAGCTCCAGGATAGACAAGGGAAAAACCTGGGTAATGAGATATTGGGACTGGGACTTCAGAAGAGATCCAGAAGGCTCCTGCAGGAGACCCTGAGATATGAGAGAGCAACATCTGAAGAAAAAAGTCCCAAGCTAGGTAGGGCTGGGACTGGCCTGCCAAGGTAGGAAAGACTCCAGCAAGGAAGGCCTGGGTGTGTATTGATGAAGAGTGTGGAAGGATGAATATATAAATTTTAAAATGTATGATGTTGGAGGACCTTATTTTGGAACTGTTTGTGGTTAGATGCCAGCCTGAATCTGGGTGTTATTGGCTCTGAGAAAACCTTTGTGAAATTACTGAGGAGCCCTGAAGAGAGGAAAACAGAGGCAGGGATACTCTCGGGTCACCCTATGCCATAAAGGGGTGCTCCAGAAGTGGTGGCTCTGTTACGTAAATTCCTTTGCATGAGAGGAGTCAGTGTGTGAATTCTCTAGCCACTTACATGGCACCTTCTGTAACTACACTTCTTGTTCTGCCAATTCCCTTGAATCCTGACCTGCAGCGCCCCTTTCTGCTCCAGCCCTGGTGACCTCCATGCTGATTTAGAAAAGCACCTGATTCCAGATCTCAACACATCCTTCTGTTCCAGACCTGAATCTATTCTTAGCAGACACTGCCGGGGAGCAGCGATTTTGTAATGTGAGCAAACATGCACTCTGGACTATGTGGAGATGCCAAACTAATGTGGGGTTTTCTGATCTGAGGTTTTTGTTTGGGCTGGCCTAGATACAGGAATCAACCACAAATCTTGGGCTGGGAACCAGGTTCAGATTGAATTTCCCAAACTATAGTTTTCTTCAGATAGCAAAAGGTCCATACCATGGTTTTGTAAGTCACAACAGATGAGTTAGAGTACGCTCATAATGAGCCCATTTAAAATTTCAGACTCAAGAACAAATGCGTATCCACATTAATTCTTTAATGTGAAGAAACGATTTTATTTCCTCTTAGCATCCCCGCATGTGTGGTGAAAAACATTTCCTCCCCATCACTCATCCTAAGGAGCATATTTGCCTAAAGCAGTTGTGAAGGAAAGTGATGTAATGAAATCACCCTCAATAGCCAGGCTGGGAATTCATCAAAAGATCCAGTGATCTTCTTAAAAACGTATCATTGCCTGTTGAACTGTGGAGCCTAATGGAAGTAAAATTGGTCGACAAAGTCAGTTTTATTGTCCCAGAGTTATGGACTTCAGTGTATTTCCAATACCCTGGTAAACGAAGCTCTGAACCTGTCTCTTGTTCAATTCAAAGCATTTAATAACTGCATAAAAAAACTAGGCTGTTGAAATTTATATCCATAAGTTGTCATCTCTGCCTTATTTTCAGTTTTCCTGTGAAGTTATTAAAACATTATGTGATTGTACTATATTTACAGAACAGTGGGAAATGAGGTGTGAATCTGACTGAAAGCACAATGAGTCTGATAAGATCTAGATAGCAGCAAATACTACTAACATCTAAAGGGGAATACATATATATTCCATACTTGTGTGTGGCTCTTCTCCTCCCAGCTCCCATAAATATTAATGGGAACTGCAGGCATCAAAATCTGCTCAACAAGTTGAACTTAAAACCTCTAATGTTTTTGAATTGCTGCCTGTTCTTTTTCTGCATGTGGCATTATGGAAGATTGAAATATTGGTGCGAACTTGATGGTGATGTTATTCAGCTCACAAGTATTGAGTCCATTAGCATTCTCCCAAGCCTATTAACAGATACAAGTGACTGTATAGAATTCTCTTTTCTTCCAATATAGCATCCATCACTGTGGTAGCTGAACAATGGGACATCTGGCCTGTTCCCCAGTTGGCAATAGAGTTAACTGAAGAGCAAACTATACCTTTTGTAAGAGGGACATTAAGGCCTGGATCTACAAAGGTGTTGCAATGCTGAGTGCCACAGCACCTAAAAGTTAGGTGTCTAGAAAATTACAGGGACGCCACTGTCATCCCGAAAGCCTGGGTTAGGCACCAGGGCTCCCTACACAATGAATGTGGAGAGAGAGGCACCTAAGGATGTGATCCACAAAAGCCAGCATGCTAAATGAGGAACCATCTAAGCTAGCCAACGGGAGATGCCAAGGACAGGAGTGTGCACTAAGCCCCGTCCCTCTCTCAGAGATCAGCGCGTTCTGGGCTGCAGGGATGCACCTATCTTTTCTTAGCAATCCACAAATGGGAACCTGTCTCCTGGAGTCAGGCAGCTCAAAATCCTGTTCAAGTCATTTTTCCCCCTGCTCTGGCAGAGAGGGGAATTGAATCCGGGTTTCCCACATCCCAGGCTAGTGATCTAATTGATGGGCTAAAAGCTATAAACACCTATCTTCCCCTGGTTTATGAATTGTGCTGGGGTTTAGGCAGGAGATAGGCATCCAGACGCCTAAAAGGAAGCAGAAGTGTGCATGCTCAGAGGCGGAAACAGGTACCTAGGGAACTTTTATCCTAGAAACTTAGGTGCCAAGTAAGATAGGTTCCTACAGGATCCCACAGGAGTTGTGTGTATCACACAGAAGCTGAAACTGGGACATAGGTGCCTAAGGCTGTGGTTTAGGTACCTAAATGGCTGTGTGGATCTGGGCCTAAGTGCTTAGACTGTACATTCTTTGGGGGACAGGGACCATCTTTTTGTTCTGTGTTTGTGTAACACTGACAGACCCTGTTCGTCGGTGGGCAGGATCAAACCTGGGACCTCTGGAGCTAAACGCATGAGCCTCTACTGCATGAGCTAAAAGCCAAATGGTCCTTAGCTGAGGCTGTAGAGCAGATTCATTAATCCCGGGGTGGCCAACCTGAGCCTGAGAAGGAGCCAGAATTTACCAATGTACATTGCCACAGTAATACGTCAGCAGCCCCCCATCAGTCCCCACCCCCGCCTCCCAGCACCTCCCGTCCACTAGCAGCCCTGCCGATCAGCGCCTCCTCCTCCCTCCCCACACATCCCGATCAGCTGTTTCGTGGCATGCAGGAGGCTCTGGGGGAAAGGGGGAGGAGTGAGGGCATGGCAGGCTCAGGGGAGGGGGCGGGAAGGGGTGGAGCGTGGGCAGGGCCTGTGGCAGAGCCAGGGGTTGAACAGGGACAACCCCCGGCACACTGGAAAGTCGGTGCCTGTAGCTCCAGCCCCGGAGTCGGTGCCTAGACAAGGAGCCGCGTATTAACTTCTGAGGAGCCGCACGTGGCCCTGGAGCCCCAGGTTGACCCCACCCCTGCACTAATCTCTAAGTGATTTCACTGCCACTCGAGGGGACAGAGCATCACACCGAGGAGTTGTGTGGGTTACATTTGCACAGCACCTAGCCTCCTGGGGTCCTGCTCCGTGACTTGGGGTCCTAGGCAATACTGCAACACAAGTCATAAATAATCATAAAGGTACCCAGTGCTGATACCACACACTCTTCTGTGTCCTCTGCCTGTGTGTCTGGACTTCTAGTGCAGCCATCGCTCTGATAGGTAGGGTCCATATGGTGCCTATGCATGGTAAAATGTCTGACTGACAAAAACACTGGCTCACACCAGCTGAGGAACTGGCCCATCAAATTTATGTCACACCAATGTATCTTATATGAAACATATGTTTAAAATATATTTCTGAGACAGTAGGTACTAAAAGTAATACAAAGCCTTGCAGGAAATATGTAAATGAAGCATTTCTGACACCGTCACATATGTTTTTCATGCACTTGTGCAATCTCGTGGGAGTCATAGATCACAAATATTGAATGAGCTTTACAGACATGCTCAGCCCCGGCCTAACTCTGCTGCCACTGCAGTCAACGGTCCTATAGACTTTAATGGGAGCAAAGCCAGGTCAAGGCCAAGCACTTGTGAAATTCCTACCCGTTGGCGGCTTTGGAACTGGCAAGTGTTTGTTTGTGTCCTTCATCTCGGGCAGCCTAGTTTCACATGCTAGTTTCAGTGACAAATGAAATCAAGTTGACTGATTTCAGCCTAATTCCTGTCCCTGTGCCTAGCATACCATACTCTCTGCTCAACGCAGCATGATTGGCAGTTTCTGCTCAGGCCAGGCCACAGGATTGCAGGGCGGCCTGTGGGCTCAGGGCTGGAATAACAGGGGTTGTTGAAAGGCAGGGCTGAGGAATGCTTGCAGAGCTGTGTCCCAGTGCCAGGGCTGAAAGAAGAGGAGCGTTACGGGTCGGGAATGAAGTGCCTTGGCAGATCTCTGTGGGGAATCCCTGTAAAACATCGGCCTGAGTGGTGCCCGGCTAAAATCCATGCTGTTAGTCTCCTCTCTCTTCTGAGCACTAAATTCACTCCTAAAACACTTTTAATTAAAAAGAAAAAAAGAGGTATGGGAAAATATATGGGGATATTTTGCCCCTGTAGGTGCACCCCACCGCCATGAACTCCAGGTGTTACATCTAAAAAGCTTTTCAAAGGCAGAGGCTGAGTGCCCAGGCACAAAGCGGTGAACACGTTCCAGTTGTGGCAGTCAATGCATTTCTTATGTTTTGAGGGATCTTTTCCCACTGCTAATTTTTCTTTGATGAGAAGCAGGGGGCCCAGTATGTAGCTCTCTGCATGGACTGTATTGAATGGACAGGACAGATCTGCAGTCCCATTTGCTGGCACTGGAAAGAAACTCCAAGGTTTAGTTACATTAGGAGTATTTAAGATGCCCCTGAGAGTCCCTCTTATATTCAGCTTTATTCCTGCTGATTCTGACTGTACAATGCTAGAGCAGAAGCCCAGGCCCAGCATGGTGGTAGGAGAGGGGTTTCATTATTTTCATTCTTAATTTTCATTTCGGCCTGGTTGGTAATGTGTTTTGCTGTTGCTAGTAGGAGGGGAGGGAGTGAGGAGGAGAGATGTTGCTTAGTAGATTTAACTGCATTTATCTGCATTCTTTAGGAGCGAATTTTGTGCTAGTGAAGGATGTCAGATTGACAATCCACCAAGATGAAGCCCCTTTATGAATCTACATAGCAGGATCAGTGTGCAGAAATTTGAGTTGTTTGGACACTGGCCCTAAGGAGCCTCAGTCTTAATTACAGGGATAAGAGGGGGGCTCAGTCTCCATGGCCTATTCAGTCCTTAGCCTGTCTGCTGAGAATGCCAAGAAGGGGCCCAACAAATGCTTGATGAAGGTTCCTGTCTTATGGGAAATTCTCCATTCGGCACTGGGCTGAGACCACCCGCCCATTCCACACAGGTCACCAAAGAGTCTTCAAGGTGGCAGTGGTCACTTGTGGTCATTACCCTGCTGGCTGAGTGCAAACCTGTGATCCAGTGGTGAAAGGGCTTGGTCATTGTGATGGGGTGTCCCAGGCATTTGCAGCTTTCTACCAGAGGCCCCACTGCCTTTTGGAAGAGAAGAACAGTGAGTATGGACCCCAAAGGATTGCCTAGAGAGGCCTCCCAGGATCAACTGCTGGCAGATCCAGCGAGGCTTGGTCCTCCAGCGGCTAGAAGGTCCGGGAGCAGGCAGAGGCCAATCAGGACCCAGCAGGTCAGATCAAAAGGACTGTCTGCTTCACTCAAGGAGCCAGTTCTGGACAAGGCTCTGTCAGGGAAAGGCATCTCTGTCTTAACCCAAGAAACTGTGCCTGCTCAGGGGCTTAACTCGGGCAGTATTTTAGTTGGATCAGCAAAAGACAATTGTTTTATGTTGGGATTTTAAATTCCCCGGTGACCATTTTGAGTTAATTATTAATTTATTTTTTGTTAAATTAAGGAGAGTCAGATCTGTGGGATGCCCTGGTTGAGGTAAGACCTGATTATATTACCAACCCTGCTGCCATTGGTAACATCACGTTTTGCTGCTCTGAGTGGATAGCAGGAAATAAAAGCATTGACATTAAGGTATGGGTGAACTGTTTCAGGAAAATTCCAAATTTGCCCATCCGGGAGCCATGTAAATATTCCCCACAGAGTTAACTTGTGGGGCACAGCTCCAGATACACAAACCAGAAGGAAAGGAATACTTGTGGCACCTTAGAGACTAACAAATTTAGGTTTGTTTTTCATTTCCGGAGCAGAGTACCTATTTTCTTATTGGGTTGGATTATCCTTGAACAGTTCGTTGAACCATTCTCTGTGATTTGGTTATCACAAAATAATAACTTAAATACAGAACATGCCTTTCACTCCAAAGCACTTTGCAGACTGTATACTTACTGCAGCAATCACTTCACCCACTCCAGCAGCTCCGATAGTGCTGGGACAGGAGAGTGGCAGCTGGCATACCGCACATCTTTGGGCAGGGGAGAGTAATTTTGGCCAAGAACACCAGTAAAACCCTCTTCTTAGATACAGGGCTTCTCAGTCTGTGCAGAGCAGAAAGGGCTTTAGTTGTTAAGAGCCCATACACATATAACTAAGTTTACCAGCCCAGAAGAATGAGGAGCTGTCTCAGAACTGTCTGGAGATGAGCTTACGCTGTTACAGAATCTTTGTGTTTAAAATGTGGGGGTCACCGCACTAGCTCATCCCCTCTGGGGATGGCTGGAGACATAATCTATTTGTACATTTTCAATTTAATACAGCATGTTACTGCATATATATATGTGCCGAACTGATATAGTAACAATCCATTCATTATTCTGGAAACATAAGGCAGATTTAGTGCTTTGCTGCAATTTGCTGATCCTCTACTTTTCAATCCATTTGAACCTGTTTCCCTTCAGGTTAAATATCTTTTGAGCAGTGTTGGCTCTGGAGGTTTTGATGACCTAAGCAAAGTTTGGAGGTCATTTAAACAGCGTAAGTGGTGAAGACTGAGCAAAGTTCCAGTAGCTATTGAACAGAGTCCATAAGCTGCTCATAGTTGTGTCTCGTGGACATCTGGTTTGCTTCCTTAATTGGAAGTGCTGGCCTGGCTTTTCAGGATTTTAGCAAAATATGCTACTCAACAGCATCAGTTATATCAGACTTAAAGCATGGATAGTGTAACAATAAAAGATAATATAACTGTTAATATTTTAACTTTACAGCTCAGAATGGTATATGGCACTTATGCTGGCTGGGAAGACATTCTAAAGGCTATTAATCTTCATGCTTCAGGGCATAAAACTGATCATGGGCTGGGCGACAGGAAAAAGTTCCCTTCTTTCCTCTAAAAAGTTTGAGGTACACCGAATCTAATGCTGGCATTAGGTGCACTGGGAGATATGGACAGAATCATATTCTTGATGATGCTTTCCAGGACTTTCCATAAGGACTGACAGGCAAGTTGATCTTGCAAGGAAATGTTCTGTAGGGGAAACTTCGAGATTCTTTGCTTTAATGGAGAGCAGGTTACTGCATGTTATGCGGTCATACTTGGCAGAGAGGTAGAGGCTAGGGAAGTGTTAAGTTATAGTGTAAATTGAGTTTATTGCTGAGTATTTTATGGCAGAGTATTTTGGCAGCCTTTTGTGATGAGCCTCTGCCACAAACACTTTTTGCATTTGGAACTAGGTCAAACAGTTAATCTGCGTGTCTGCAGGGAAACGCACTGTACTGTAGCAGCTCCTACTATCGGAGGGTAAACGTACCTCCATATTCACACTAAATGCCGCTTTCTGGTTGTCTGTAAAAGATTGAGCCTGATTCAGCTTTCACTTTCTCTGTGACACTATAGGCAATGGATTTACTCCAGTGTAAAATGGTTGTAAAAATGGGAGAAGAATGACTGACTCAAAAGGTCCTATGTCAAAAGAAAGTTTCATCAAGTTATTTTCTTTGTGTAGTGAAGCACATGGGTTTAACCACCTATTTAAAGCATCTTGGTAGCTAAGCACTTGAGCCAGATTCCAACACCCTCACCTGAGTTAAGCACAGGGGTGAAAGTAAGGGGGTATGGGCTGGTACGGTGTACCGGTAAAAGGTAATCCCTGCGTAAGATTTCTAGCTTTGCAGTGATATGGGCAGAATCCACTCTTATGATTCAAGAAAAAATAGGATTGAATAATGTATTACTGGGTACAAACATGCTTTCTGACATGCACAAAATACCGCTGTCCACTAGATCTGGGGCCACGAAAAAGATCATTCCACATGGGACCTTCCTTTCTGCGTTGTTTGCTTTTTTTCTGTAGAATGAGCAAGAATTATCTATTAGGGTAGAACAAGTATATCTGACACTATCCCTTCTCTGTAATGTCAGTAGTGGAAGGGAGGGAAAAGAGGGAATTAGCGAACTTTCAGTCCTTTCCATTTTCTTTTTTTATGTTCCAATAGCAGTCCCCGTTGAAAAGAATGGGACTGGTGTTTGTATGTGGTGAGGAGTGGAGTTATTTGTCTAAGCTACAGACTGACGGGTTAATTATATGCCTAAATCAGCCTTGGTATTCAAATACTTTCCTAGATAGCTTTGGAATGCTAAGCCTTTGTAGTTTTTTGGGTTTTTTTAAATTAGCATTGATCATTGGCTGTACCAATTAATGCAATTACTTGGTGCAAAATAAGGCATCCTATCAGATCTGTATCATACTCTAGCCCTCTCAGAAAAACTGTTTGGGCAGAACAGCCTGGAGAAGGGGATTAGCCAAAGAAAACATTTCTGTTAAAATAAATTACCATTTTTTCTGAAGAAATTGTACATGGCCTGCATGCAGAGTCCTAACCCATGTCCTTTTCAATAGGAACTAAATCGTATTAATAACCAGGCTGTCATATTAACTATCTTTGGGTTTTATTTTAAAAACACAAGGGAAATAAATGTTAAAATCTAGGAAATTGGCTCAATATTGGATCTTCCTCTTGGAATACAACTAATATTGTAAGTTACATTGGCAGTTATGGGAGGGGGATGCTGTATCTATCGGTCTGTTTTTTCCCCAATTAATTTCAGTGACCAGTGAAGCTTACAGGCATTAAGTCAGTTTCACAGCTAGTGGACATAATGATAATCAGAGATGTGCACTGAGCAGAGCCTCTAATCTGTACTACAACACCAAGCGCTGAAGGGCAGAAGTGGGACTTGAACTTCCAGATCTGAATGTGGCCCCTATCGTTTTGGTTCTTAAATTGGAACCAAAATAGGAAGGGGCCCTATTTTCCAGATCCACTTTGGGTATGAAAGTTGGTGGAAACATCAACAGACCAGCTGGTGAGAGTTGGCTGTCGAATTTGAACCGGAACCTTTGCTCTGGATCAGCCTGAAACACAATCCTAGTTCTGATTCTGATCTAGATCCAAATATCACCTCCCTGACCTGTCTTGTGTTTTATGGTTAGAGGGCTCCGATGAGATTTTCTGATGATCTTATGCTGTGCTTTCTCTTTGTACCCACAGCCATTAAGTCTGAAAAAGCAGCAAAAGATACCATCTCACTGGCCCTTAGTGGGGCAGATCTTTATCCCCTCCTCTATACTCTTACAGAGTCTCCACTGTGACCATATGAGGAAGATAATCCATCTTGGTAATGAAAAACAGACTTCCTCTGAGAGTGCTCAGAAAATGCAGTGGAACAAAAGCTGGAAGAAAAGACTTCTTAGAGCAGATTTACAGCAGTGCCCGGTTAGGGAGAAGGAACTACCCAAACTCACCTCCGGTGTTTTACGGGCTCTGGATCTGTGAGTTATAGCAAGCAGGGATATGACAATGCTAGATCAGGCTGGATTGTGCCTAGTGCACAGATAAAATATTTCCCTGGCATGTCTCTGCCGCTATACCACACACAAATAGGAGTGCTCCTCTGGCACAATAAACAGGTGCAAAACTCTTCTTTTTCTGTGCCCCACAGGAAAGAACATAATACTCACTTCTGCTGTTACTAGGCTATTACTGGTAAGGACCTGGCATCTTTACTTGACTTTGCCAGTGACAATGCACTTTGCTGCAATTTTTCCCTTGGGTGGTATGGCTGTATGACATGCTTATCCCTATATACAGAATGCACGAGAGAGAGATGCATTGAGCTTGAAAGGGGCCAGTGCCAAAAGTGGAGCTAATGGCGTTACATGAAGTCTGCAGTTGTAGGTCATGTTGTCCAGGGAAATGTCACACAATTTACCTCCAAGAAAGAAATCTGACTCTTTAGTGGGAAGGGAAGGATTTGGGGGTGTGTATACAGGGTGTAGCAGGGTGAGCACCCACTCCAGCCCTGAAGGGGTTGGAAAAGCCCTACAGAGGGCTGGGGAAAGGGAGCAAAACCTTGGCTGATTGGGGAAAGTGGTGGCAGCTGGGGGCCATGCCCCAGTCAGGGCCCAGCTGGCTCTATAAAGGCTTTGAGCCAGAAGTTCCAGTAGAGATTCTCTCTAGCTTGGAGAGAAAGGGACCTGGCTGTAAGGGCTGAGAAAGTATCCAGATTGGGAGCAGGGCTGGGGAAGGCCAAGGGAGCCGGGGAGCTTGGGCCTAGGAAAGCCCCAGGCTGCAGGCCTAGGAAGGCCTATTAGGTACGGAGGTTGCAGGGGCAGCCACGGGTAGGCAGAGGCAGCAGGTCCAAACCCCCTTGCCTGTGATGAGTGGCTTATACTGTAGTCTGCCCCAGGGAGCGGGGGCTAGTTGGTGACTGGCAGTAGCCTAAGACTGAGGCGAGCTGGGGATAGTGGGTGGGGGTTCCCCTGGGAGGGGGAGACCCAGAACTGTGGGGGTACTGCCAGGGGGCAGCACCCAAGGCAAGGGCACTGGGGTCTGGGAGGGACATGGGGGGCCAGGGAGGTGAGACACCAGCCTGAAGAAGGCACTCCGGAGGCTGGATACTAATTCCCTGAGATGACCAGCAGAAGGTGCTGCTTGGTGAGTCTGCACCCCATGACACAGGCATACAGACAGCAATTCAACTCCTGTCTGTGTGGTGGTCATAAGTGGCACAGATGGTCAAGGTCCTAGAGGAGAGAGAATGGAAACCACCATTGATGCACATGGGAGCATTAATGCGAAACAGAAAGGGAGTGGGATTGATTCAGCTGAGCTAGAAATCTTTTGAATTGTCTGACAGGAGATGCAACACCTTGTACTGATCCATACACTGATCAGTTCTCACCCCAAGAACTGTAAGCTGGGATTTTCAAAAGCACCAGCTGCCCAAAGCCCATGGAAATTCAGTGGGGGTGAGTGTTTAATTCCTCTGAAAGCCCCAGGCATAAAGTGTTAAAACCTGCAAGGCTGGAACTTGGGATCATGGGGGTTCAGGCCCACTGACATCAACTCATTGCCACAGGAGGCTTAGGCAGGGCTTGGCAGGAAGTACCACCCAGCAGAACCTGATTGGTGGCCCCTCACAGCCCCCTGATGACCGATACCAGTACTTAAACCAGGAAGCCATGAAAGGGAGCTGTCTGAGCAACAATATAGACAGCCTGACGGTCTCTGCTCCAGGCACTGCTTGTGATGGACCCTCCACTCTGGCTTCTTTTTTGTTCTCAACTTTGCTATTTGATTGCCATCTGCAACCTGGTGCACAGCCCTGATCAGTTGGTAACCTGACCCTGCCTTTTATTTTATTTAAGGTGAATTTTGTAATGTTGTAGTACGCCCCTGTCGGTTCGGCTCTGGCGGCTACAGTTTCAAGCTCAACAGAGTGAAAGTCACCTCTGTTATTTGCTTTGGATTTAGGCCATGTCTATACTTACAAACTTAGAGCATCTCCCGCTGACATAGCACTGTGCACACGAGTGCTTATGTTACAAAATTTATGTCTTTCAGGGAGGTGTTTATTCACACCTGTCAAGGTTCCTCCCCCACTCTCAACTCTAGGGTACAGATGTGGGGACCTGCATGAAAAACCTCCTAAGCTTATCTTTACCAGCTTAGGTCAAAACTTCCCCAAGGTACAAAATATTCCATCCGTCGTCCTTGGATTGGCCGCTACCACCACCAAACTAATACCGGTTACTGGGGAAGAGCTGTTTGGACGCGTCTTTCCTCCCAAAATACTTCCCAAAACCTTGCACCCCACTTCCTGGACAAGGTTTGGTAAAAAGCCTCACCAATTTGCCTAGGTGACTACAGACCCAGACCCTTGGATCTTAAGAACAATGAACAATCCTCCCAACACTTGCACCCCCCCTTTCCTGGGAAATGTTGGATAAAAAAGCCTCACCAATTTGCATAGGTGACCACAGACCCAAACCCTTGGATCTGAGAACAATGAAAAAGCATTCAGTTTTCTTACAAGAAGACTTTTAATAAAAATAGAAGTAAATAGAAATAAAGAAATCCCCCCTGTAAAATCAGGATGGTAGATATCTTACAGGGTAATTAGATTCAAAAACATAGAGAACCCCTCTAGGCAAAACCTTAAGTTACAAAAAAGATACACAGACAGAAATAGTTATTCTATTCAGCACAATTCTTTTCTCAGCCATTTAAAGAAATCATAATCTAACACATGCCTAGCTAGATTACTTACTAAAAGTTCTAAGACTCCATTCCTGGTCTATCCCCGGCAGAAAACCAGCATATAGACAGACACACAGACCCTTTGTTTCTCTCCCTCCTCCCAACTTTTGAAAGTATCTTGTCTCCTCATTGGTCATTTTGGTCAGGTGCCAGCGAGGTTACCTTTAGCTTCTTAACCCTTTACAGGTGAGAGGAGCTTTCCCCTGGCCAGGAGGGATTTCAAAGGGGTTTACCCTTCCCTTTATATTTATGACAACACCCCTGAATGACAAACGTTTTGCCAACATAAGTGCTAGTATAGACATGGCCTTAGAGTATCTAGGAACACAAAAAGACCAAGGATAGGGACTACACATACATTTACAAGTACAAGGTCTAGTCTGTTTTAGTAACTATTAAAGTTACAATTAATGTTATGATTACCCACGCATATAGAAAACCTATAAAGACCTATGCACAAGTTACAAATATAGATATCCTTCACAATATTCTTAAGGTTTGATGGATACCTTGCCAATTGATCATCAGTAGATTCCTGCTTGAGTTTTCTCACAAGGACCTCATTTTACCCAATCTGGGAGCCCTCTTTTATCTTGTGATTCTGACTACACCTAACACTCTGCATTTTTCCTTATTAGTATTGTGATCCCCAAGAATATTGGGGTACACTGTTTTTCATAGGTTAGTTATAGTTCCTTTTATTCTCATTAGTATTTACAAACAACGTATACCCTATGGTTAGGGCATGTGTTAGAACAATGGGACTACGGGGTATCACACCACAGAGACGCTAACCCCGGAACCAATCCCTGTAACAAACCCCGTTGCCTTCTCTGTCCCCATATCTACTCTAGCAACATCATCATAGGACCCAACCACACCAGCCATACCATCAGGGGCTCATTCACCTGCACATCTAATAATGTGATATATGCCATCATGTGTCAGCAGTGCCCCTCTGCCATGTACAGTGGCCAAACCGGACAGTCTCTACATAAAAGGATAAATGGACACAAATCAGACATCAGGAATGGTAACATACAAAAGCCAGTAGGAGAACACCTTAATCTCCCTGGACATTCAATTACAGATTTAAAAGTAGCCATTCTTCAACCAAAAACCTGCAAAAACTGACTTCAAAGAGAAACTGCAGAGCTACAATTCATTTGCTAACTTAACACCATCAATTTGGGCTTGAATAGAGACTGGGAGTGGCTGGCTCACTACAAAAGCAATTTTCCCTCTCTTGGTATTGACACCTCCTCATCAATTATTGGGAGTGGACCACATCCACCCTGCCTGAATTGGCCTTCAACATTGGTTATCTCTTCATGTGCCAATATACATTTATGCCTGTATCTGTAATTTTCACTCCATGCATCTGAAGAAGTGGGTTTTTTACCCATGAAAGCTTATGCCCAAATAAACCTGTCTAGTCTGTAAGGTGCCACCAGACTCCTTGTTTTTGTGGATACAGACTAACACGACTACCCCTCTGATACTTGTAGTTAAAATTACTCTTAGGGTTAGTTTTTTGCAATGCCACCCATTGGCACATCTTTTTTCGTAATTTTGTGGCATTGGGACATTCTTTGGTCACTTACTTATGTCAAGCATTTCTTAAGCCTATGGCCTAGTATGTCTAAGCTGATATTTTACAGACCTCAGCCTGTAGGTTTTGCATTTCAGCATTACTTACTTAAGGTATACTTATCCCTTCTGATTACTGATCAATCTGATACTTCTATAATCCTACAATTTAACTCTATTCCACATACAGTGATTATATATGACATGACATATTAGTTAATCATAATATCACACAACAAATAAATGACAAAATGAACTAATTGTCTACACTCCTGATGCCTGATTCTTGATTTGCCTTTCAGCCTGTCTTGGACTCTAACCTACCGGTAACCTGACCCTGCCTGACTCATGCTCTGACCACTAGGTATGACCACCCTTGTCCCGGTTATGACATATGGTCTCTAAAAACAGAGATCTAGATTTAATGGCTAGGAACTCTTCATCCTCTTGACCAGGTTTTACTACCCCCATTTGGGAGTCAGTTGCTGAAGTGCATGTCACCATCGGGCTAGGGTTGCCAATCTCCATACCTGTATTACAAAATAAAAAAGAGTTAAAAGTAGGTCACATATCCCAGTAGTGCAAACTCTTCCTTCTGAGGTGCATCAAGGCATTATTTCATGTGTTCTTAAGCCAAGGGCCAACGATCCCAGCACATGCTGAGCATCAGTGGTCAATCTTCCTTTTTATCTCTTTGTGTGAATTTTGAGAACCCAGGAGTACAGTGTATTCAGAACACAGCAGTGGCAACAGGCAGAAGAGTCTAAGCAGAGATACTAGTGACCCTGAGCTAATGTGGTGGTCAGTTTCAGTAGCAAATTTCATTTGTCACTGAAACAAGTATATGTGTAAAGCAAGAGAATGTTGTCTTTGCCTATAGCACTGAGAGCAGCGACACTATGGCGAGGATATGCAGATATTAGGACAGGGGTTCTCAGACTTTTGTACGGGTGACCCCTTTCACACTGCAAGCCTCTGAGTGCGACCCCACCCTTATATATTTATATATTTAACACCATTATAAATGCTGGAGGCAAAGCAGGGTTTCGGGTGGAGGCTGACAGCTAGCGACCTTCCATGTAATAACCTTGCGACCCTCTGAGGGGTCCCGACCCCCAGTTTGAGAACCCCTGTATTAGGAGCTCAGGAAATATAATATTGGGATTTGTTTTCGCTATTTTAAAAAGTGTGTTTTTACATCAAGGTAACTATACCCTACCTAGGGCTTAGCTAGCCTATTTTACCTTATTGTAAAACAAAAGTGCTTGTCTTTTCTTGGGTTTTTAATTCAGTGCAGCTCATGTCCTTTAGTTACCTCGGAGTAAAAATGCACCTTTCATTAACAGTGAAGACAAGGCCAAAAATGGATTTACTTTGTATAGTGAGATTAACCAGAAGCTTTACAGACAATAGATGTGCAGTGATCTTTGTATGTCAGAAGATACAAGAAAATCACAAGGCTCACTTGATCGTTTTTTGAGACCAGAGGCAAGGACACCAGAGAAATTACTTGTGTCCTTTCCTTGAAGAAATGAGTTCCTCATCTCATATTCTTACACACACAAAGAGGGTAGATGAGTGCTACAAGCTAGGACTTACCCTTGTCCTCAATCTTGACATCCCAGCCAATTGCTTTGAAAGTTACTAGGGCCGCAGGATGTCCCTTGCCTGAGGCATGGAAACCTGATCACTATCTATGTTGATTTGCTGTACATTTACAGTGCAGTACTGAAACTGGCAGGATTACTACATCATTTAATGACAGTGCTGGTTTTGAGAATTTAATCAAAAGAGAAGGCACGTTTTGTTTACTGCTTCAAACAGTAGCTAATGAATAGCTCTGGCTGGTTGAAAATTTTCCATCAAAACCCTTTTTAAACTGAAAATTGTTCTACTGACTAAACAGAAGTTTCATAGACATTTGTCTGATTTTTTATTATTATTTTTTTTTGCAAACCATTTCAATTTTTCAAATCCAAAACCTGAGAGTCAAAAATATTTCTTCAAAATTGCCCAGTTTTGGAGTTTAAGATTTTTGAGTGAAAGTCCGAATTTTCTGACCATCTCTACTAATGATACTTCGCTCTCATCAAATAGTTTCTATCCACAGATCCCAAGATGTGTTGATAAGTGTTGTTATCTCTTTTTTACAGATGGGGAAACTGAGGCACAGAGACCAAATATCTCACAGCAGGTCAGTGGCAGAGATGGGAATAGAATCTAGGTCTCTGGCTTCCCAGTCAAGGATGGTGTCCACTAGACTATGCTACGAGGCAAAAACCTTCAGCCAGCCTATGCTGTATCATTCCTCCCATTCACAAATACAGTAGATACTGTGGCAGTGATTGTTAGCACACTGGCATGTAATGTTTGTGCTATACATAGGGAATTATACCCAGAGCTCACATTAATGCTTGCAAGAGCTGTGTTCTTATTTTCCCAGATACAGTATCACATTGATCATTTACCATTTGTGTGTGTCTTTATGTGTCAGCCTAGGTGGCGAATGGATAACCCTGAATGGGAGTTCCTTTACTGATCTACTTATACAGCACGGGCACTGAAAGCACCAGCTTTCATTCACCACCCTACTTAAGTGCCTTAATCCAGACAGAGTGGATAGTTCTCTTTCCAGGTCCATTCATTCTTAGCCTTTCTCTGAGACTGACAATGAGCATGCTAATTAGTGATAAGTGTGATGATGCTTTTGAGTCAGAGATGAAACCTCCCTGCCTGCTATGTACTGGGCAGAGATCATGAACTCATTTCATAGGGGTTCCTTGAGTTGGGCAATCATGCAAACAAAAGTTCTGAGTGAGCAGGCATTTTGCATTGTGATAAAACATGCTCCTGAACAGTCTGTTCTGCCGCAGTGCTCCCGTGCTGTGGGAAGGATGGGACTGCAATTTCTAGGAGTATTTCCAGCAAACTTCGAGTTTTTTTGAAAATACATCATAAAGTTTAGGGCCTGTTTATTTTTTTAATTAGGTGCCCTACTTTGTGCCCTAATTTTCACTTGCAATTGCTGATCGCATGTACAACAGGTAGCATGTGCAAATGAATCCAATTAATCATGCAAAATAAGTAACCCAGTTTGCATATGCAAGTGCGTGCAGAAATTAGGCATACCTCTTTCATTAATGAGGGGTGAAATCCTGACTCCTATTGAAATCAGTGGCAAAACTCCCATTGACTTCAACAAAGCCTTCATTTCACCCAAAGTCTTTAATTTTTTTTGCATGCTCTGCTATTAGATTGTAGATTTTTCTGACCATGTAAAAATGTTCTCCAAAGAAGATAAATGAACACAGTGCCCACCCCATAACTCAAAGGTAAACGTTCACTGACATCCAAGCAGTTTGAGTGGGATTCTCCTCTTACTTCTCTGATAGGCCAGCTCTACTGCAGGTGTAGAACACCTGGCAGGATTCTCCTAGTGAATGCACACTGAAGAAGGAGGGAGGCATATGCTTATAGCTCCCCACCTCTTTATATTATAGAAAGCATTGAGAATGGAATGTAGCCCATAAGATTATAGCAATAGCATTCCTGGCTAATTGAATTTCTCCATTACAGGCAATAAATGTTGGATTATTTATTTTACATTATAACTGCCTTTCCCACAACCCCCCACATACCCCTCTCCATCTCTCTCTGTGGTAGGGAAAGGAGCATATGATAAGTGTGATAGAATACAGTTGAATATTAATCTCTTCTGTTCAGTCAGCACATGCATTTATTTACAAGGATGATTTGCTAGTTTTGTTTGAATACACATACATATTTAATAGCAAGGTTTATTATTCAAAAAGTCATCAAATTAACTCTTTTAAAAGATTCCAATACTATTGGCAAGAAATGCATTTTGTTTCTTTGTAAATGCACTGCTTGCTCAGACATTCATTTCTTAGGAAATCCAGTACTTTTCCAAATGCAGAGACACTGGTGATGAGCAACTGTCATTCTCGCATTAGCAAGCAAAACCCAAGCTTGATCTTCCTCCGGCAGATTAGGGAAAGAGATAAAAATGAGACTAAAACCTCAAATGTCTGTTCCACTAGGTTCAAGGCATTCTTTCTGTTTTAGTTCCGCACTCTGCCTCTTTAATTCCCACTGGCTCAAATGCCAATTTTCTGCTATGCTGGCATGACTGCCGAAGAATTGCTTCTGTTAATAAACTGCACAAAATAGCTGAGCAATTAGGCAATTAAACTGTTTTAAATTTAATTTAAAATGCTGGCATTTTGCTAGGAGCTTTTGGGGTTTTTTTTTTCCGCCTTCTCCTTTCCTTTTTATTGTTGCTAGGTGGAAGGCAAGTCAAAACAGTAGAAATGCAGTGGGGCTAGGGAAAGGACTCTTCTGTGATCAGAATTCACCCTCACTTTCATTCCAGACCTGCACAGGGTTGATTGTTAGGGGGAGCACATTTTGTTGCTTGCAGCATATTGGAACAAGTCATTTTTTCCCAAACATTTAACACATAAACAAGCTTAATCTGATTTCTGTCCTGATCCCATATGGGAATCAGGGCATGTAAGAATATGATTGCAGAAGCTGCCTACCTGATCTCCGCTGCTAATGCCAATTAAAGTGGGAAGGAAAGCACAGATAGTATTACGCATGGGCTTGAGCCACCTGCCATGCTCATCCTCATGAGTTCCCATTATCTTAAAGGGGTTTCCCCAGGATCCATGAGATATATGCGAATTTATCTACCCAGTAGTGAAATAGTTTCCTTTTTGACTGTATAGGATACCTCTCCTCTTGCCTTTTATACAAATGTTTTCTTTTGTTTTTGATCATTGACATGAGAGATGGAAAGGCTTCCTTCACCGTGCCCCTTCCAGTACAGCTCTGTCCTGACCTGCCATGTTTCCTCCTCTTCTTTCCAACCCTAGGCCCTTATTCAGCTCTGCCAGTGCAGCTCATTTGGGACCCAGAGTACACACTGCTATTCCAGTCTTGGGCTGCCTTATGGTTCTGCCACGGTGAAGCCATCTTGCAGCACCCCTGCTATTTCTGTGCTGACCTCCATACAGCTCTGCCATTGTACCTCAATTCAGAGGCACAGCCCTATCCATGACTAGTGCAGCCCTGGGTCCCTACACAGTGCTGTCTATGCACCCCAGTTTTGATCCGCACAGAGGTGATGTGTGGGTGGGATGCAGGGTCACATGCCCCCCACCCACCATATTTCAGCCAGGGTTTATATGTGCTGCCCTGAATTGTACTGCATAGTACCAGAACCTTTAAATTGTGCTCCCCATTATCAACAATTACGCATCATCTCTGCAGCCACACCTCCTTCTATTCTTGTCCTGGACTCAAATCAAGTTGCACCACTGCACTTCAATCCTGCACTGCAACTTCCAGCACAATTACTTTCCTATGCTCCAAAAATGCTCTTCCAAGATGCCTCAGTCCTGGTCTACTGCATATTTTGTTATTTCGACCCGTGGTCTACCCATCCACCGCTCTGCCAATGTACCTCATCTGACCCTTAGCACCATCTACTGTTCCGTTCATAGGTCACTGCAGAGCAAACAGTTATCTATATAATTTTCACAGGCTTTTAATCTCATTTCTTACTACAGTTACTGGAAGGAATGTAACTTTCTCCCTAGTGCCCTTCTAGACTTTCCCACACTGAAGACTAGTTAATCAAGCTAGCTACACTCAGCTGAATGATGCCATAGCAAAGCAAAAAAAAGCACACCTTGCAGCGTTGATGTGGCTGGCTGCCTCTTCTGAGACAAAACCGAGAAGTTCATATTTCCATGGCCACAAAATGGCTATTTTTAGTGAAACAGTCATTTTAGTTATTTTCCCCAGTCTTTAAAAAAAAAAAAAATCATTCGAAAATGTTGCAAATCACATATTTGTTGCAAAATTCTAAATGAAACTTCTTCCTGCTGTGCTAACTTGAGAATATCAACATTTATAATATTCATGTCATCATTATAATCAGTGACACATTATCATTGCAACTTAATACACCATAGGAAACAATCCTATGCTGGCTGAGGCATATATACGATGATCTAATCAGTTTTCCATATGATGGTATGATTAATCTAGATTTCCTGTTCCGCACAATGAACTCATCTGTTACCTTCAGAATAGTCTTGGTGTAAACTAATCCCAGGAAAGTTGCATGCTTCATATCTGGCTACTACCTAATAAAGAACTATTAGTAAAATATGCTCCTGTGATGATTGTTAATTAGAGCTGGTCAGAAATTTTCAGATTTGGATGGAATGTTCGTCAGTGGGAAAACGCCTATCTGTCGAAAGCTAAATATTTTGCAGAAACAAGTCAATTTCAACAAACTTCAAAATTTCTGGTTTTCTTCTGATTTGGAATGAAACAAATTTCTAAATCTCAGAATTTCCTGTGAAATGGAAATCTGGTTCCTGCCCAGCTTTAATTAGCAGTCACCAGAGGAGTAATATAGTGCTTTGCATGTGTATATCACATGCCCTCTGAGATTCTCAAGAATCAAAGAGACTAGTGAAAGAACAGACTGCTTAGATCAGGGGTAGTCAGTAGGAGGACCACAGGCCAAACCCAGACCGCCAGATGCTTTTGAACAGACCCTGAAACCTTTTTATTTACTTATCATCGTTGTTATTTTTAAATGATTTTCTCTGGAGTCTGGACCTTGACTATACCTTGACCAAGAACTTTGGATCTTGACAAAAAAATAATTGAGTACCGCTGGCATAGATCTTCTAGTCCATGTTCCCGGCAGTGCAGAGTTATTCCAGTAGATATCAAATTATTTGTATTTAGCACTTTCAGGGCCTGATTTTCAAAATGTATATGCAATTGCTGCCCTAATTCAGCCTATGGTTACTCCAGTATGTCTGCATATTGTGTATGGGAGGGCATAAGATGGCCCGTTTTGCACTTTAGCATTTGCAGTTTACCTGGGTGGCCTTTCATGTGTGCAATGTGCCTTTTCCCCCTCTACCCTTTGTCTGTCTTGTCCATTTAGATGGCAAGCTCTTCAGAGCAGAGACTGTGACTATGCATTGGTACAGTGCCTAAAACAATGGGGCACTGATTTCAGGTTAGGCCTCCAGCTGCTAAGATAATACTAAGAACAATAATATTACATCTTTAAGCCATCTGTCTTTTTAACACGTGACATCCTTCCCAGTAAGAAAGAGATATTAATCACATGCCCTAATATCAAGTAGATGGCATGTAACTCCAGATCATCCTTTGAGTGCCATAGCTATCCTATCTGACACAATCCTGCCATAGAGAGACATAATTATTATAATAAGCTAGCTAGTGGGTTTGTGCATCACTGCACAACTGTGGATGGACTTAAAACTGCTCAGCTGTGTATCATAGTCCTTATATTACAGACAGCTACTGGGGATTCTTCATTATCTCATATGGTAGGGACTTCTGCTTTCAGAACAAGAGGATCCAGATTTTATCTTCGTTACTGTTATGAAGTTCTCAATGACTGTGATGTACAGCATAGCGACAACCATGAAGTCCCAGGAAGTCATGCATTTATTATAGTACTTATAAACTCCAAAAGAGCTCACATTGAAATGTGAGATAAACATGCAGATAAAAAAAGTCACAGTGGCACCGATTGTCAAAATGACTTCACCAATAAATATACAATCACTTTATAATACATTAAATTTGTATATTTTAAACCCTCTAATTGATAAAGGCATGTAAGCATTAAATTAGCATATAGCGAGACAACTATAGCAAGCTACACGTCTATTAACATACATGTCAATCAGTATTTTACCAATTAATGGCTATCTAATTATCTTGCTATAACAAGCTTGTTAAATGCCAATTAAGCTGCAAGATGTTTGAATGCATTAATAAGAATGTAATTACACAGTTATTGGTGACATAATTTTCACTTCATTAACTGGCAACTTATATACTTATTAAACTCAATAAGGCCTCTTTTTTAACATTCCATTGATCACGAATCAGGATACAATAGCTGGCTTGTTAATTCCAAATGAGATGGCTATAATTATTGAGAACATTTGTTTGAAAAGCTTCAGGTCTCAAATGTTATGAATAAACAATAACTAAAAAAGGAAGACTGAAGGTGTAACTATGCACAATGCCATAGGCGCCAACTTCTCCTGGTGCCGGTGGGTGCTCGACTGCCTCCACCCCTGCCCCACCCCCATTCCAACCCCTTCCCCAAAGTCCCTGTCCTGGCCCCGCCTCTTCCCCACCTCCTCCCCGAGCGCGCCGCGTTCCTGCTCCTCCCCCTCCCTCCCACAGCTTGTTACACCACGAAACAGCTGTTTCGCTGCGGCAAGCACTGGGAGGAGAAGCGGGGATGCGGCGCACTCAGGGGAGGAGGCGGAGGTGAGCTGGGGTGGGGCGGGGAGCTTGGCTGCCAGTGGGTGAAGAGCACCCACCAATTTTTCCCCATGGGTGCTTCAGCCCCGGTGCACCCACAGTGTCGGTGCCTGTGCACAATGCACAATAATATGTTTGATTAGAGATGCCTGGTCCTCTTTGAAATGATTGTACAGTGGGCGAGCGGTGCCGGGCTTGTTACTCAGGTGGACCACAGTCTTTATTCACAGAACAGCATAAATGGCGGCCCGTCAAGTTTCCCACACCAGGCATTGTCCCCTGCCAGTGTGCCTCACCTTTTCTACAAATGGACACCAGGGCTAAGAGGAGAGTCCAGTCTCTACAGCCCATTCACTTCTTGGCCTCTCTGCTCAGGCTGCTAATAAGGGGAAGGAAGGATGGTCTAGTGCAGAGGCTTTCAACTTGAGGATCACAACACACCAGGGAGTTATGAACAGGGGTCGTGCCTCCCTGCCCTTCCTGTATTGCTAAGTGGGAGAGGGATCCCAGCTATATAGCAGGGGGAGTGAGGGGTGGGTCCTGAATGAACGAGTGGGTTGCAGCTTAGAAACAGTTGAGAACCTTGGGTTTAATGAATAGGTTGCTGAACTGGGACTCAGGAGACCTTGGATTCATTCCCACCTCCGTCTACTGTGAGACCTTGGACAAGTCAGCTCATCTCCCCTGTGCCTCAGTTCTCCATCTGTAACATGGGGATAATGTTCCCTATCTCACAGGGGTGTTGTCGAAGATAAAACCCATTGATGATGGTGACGTGTTCAGACACTATGCCAGTGAGGGCTGTATGAATTCACAGGTAGGGGCTCATTGTAGAGCTGATATGAGAGCTATCCAAAGCTGGCCTTGAGGAATGGGATTGAGATCTCCACTTCACATCACAGCCACCAGAGGGTAATGACATGCTTAATAAACACTGGGCTTTTGTGTACCCTGAATCCTCTATTTATGAATAGCCCAAAAAAGCACCAGAGATATTTCTAACACCAGAGGAAGCTATTTAATGAAATTAGTGTACGTGAGCCATTGCAAGTATATAAATAGTTCGATGTAAATCTTTTTCCTCCTCCTCAAGTTTCTGTAAATTACTTGGTTCATACCGTATCTACTCTATTTAAACTGAAGAAAGCAAGTGATTATTAGGTACTGAATTAGGCACTGTATTGAGTTATGTATTCAACTGACTCAGCCTTCCTACTCAATGACTTAATGAGCATTTGGTGGCTTCAACACCTATTCATTATCCTTGATAAATGCCTCTCTGATCCTAACACAGTACACAGTATGTCCCAATAAAAGTCCCCTGAGTTATATGCTTGGGACTGTATCTATGGCTATTATATGTACACCTGGAAACTCCTGTACCACGCAGTCTTTAATGGAATCTTGCAGGGAATATAGCATAGACTCCAGGAGACAACAATGTACAAAGCCTCTCAGCAAAAAGGTCCCACCTCAGCAAAGCACATGCTTAAGTGCCACTGGCTTTAATAGTTAAAGTTAAGCATGTGCTTAAATGCTTTGCTGAATTTGGGTCAAAGGCACTTCCTCATCTTTTCCCAGGATATAACATCCCCCTAAAGAACCCTCTTCTAAAGTTTTTCTTTCTTTATCTCCTCAGATACCAGCAAGGTTTGCAGAGCTTCTTTGCTGCATGCTCCATCTCTTAAGAGGGAAGCATATTGTTCCTATATTTGACAAGCCAGATGGGCAAGCACATATGTGTATCTCAGAGTAACATCACCTTCTATTGATTTTCACTGATCTAGTCGCATTGGAATGTGATTTGTTGGTTTAAAGAACTGTTTTCAGTGGATATTTGTCAGGTTCTTCCTCTCCCCCATTTTCATCTCCTTGGGAGAGACAAGGTTTTGTATGAAAACACTAAGCAGCTTTCCTTTTCCTCTATTAAAAAAAAACCTCCTCACCCACATACAGCTTTTGTTTTTCTCCTAGAGAACTATATGAAATTTCACTACGGAGGTGCATTAATAAATAGCAGTGACTACTGTAATGATTTGTCTGTCGTACTGAAATTCCTGGCAGCAAAATCATGACCTGCTCCCCACAGGTATCAAAGTCACTAATTACCCGTCATGCACACAAGATCGGCTGACAGTGTGTTGTTCAGTCATGGAGAGTCTCTTTCAAGTTCCTGCACTATTTTCTTTGTTACGTTGATGGTGGTTATGCATTCTTCTTCTATTTCCTTTCAGTCATCGGGCTGTATATTGCACCATGCTGGCCGGCAATGCTGCAGACCCCATCAAAGTTGAGGAACCTGCAAACTCAGCAGCAGCAGCAGACCCCAGTGACTTCTGGAAATTATTTGGTACTAGAGCATAGATGAACCCCTAGACGTCCACATTCTGCTGCTGCCCACCATGTTCAGTGAAGCTAAAGAGCCTGGACCTGGACTTGGCCACTTCCTCTCAGTCACACTGTAGGGATGGATGCCCAAAGCCAGGCTCTTCCTGACCTTCTGCTTCCCCAAGTGAGTAGAGGTTCCAAACAAAAGCTTATTACCAGCTACTTTCTTCATGGCTAGTCTAGACTGAGTTGGATTTGTAGGGTTCAGTTCAGGTGGGCTAGAGGTAGAGATGAGGCCTAGCTTCTAAATTCAGATCCAGCTCTGGATCCAAAGGTCACTAGCTGACCAGATCTGAGGTTCTGATTTGGGTCCATCGTTATCTGAGATTTACAGCTGACTCATTCTGTAAGCCCTTTTGATTCCAGGGTGGTATTTGGCCAGGTGTGTGGGTGTGTGTGGTGCTCCTTGTTCTGACAGTAGAATTCCAACGCTGTTTGGAATCTCTCCCTCCACCCTCACACACAGCCTAGTCAATGCTGAACTTCCAGAGAGAACATGGAATTCCCAAGCAGGCTCAAACTCCCTTTAGACCCTGTGCATCCTCAGCAGGTAGTACAGGGAGCTCAAAAGGAGGAGCTTCCTCATTTCTTAAAACTCAATCTTGAAAATCTCTTCCACTTCCTTCTCTCTACTCTGTCAAGAATTCTGGAGAACAACCCCCCACCCCCATATGGTTTGGAAACCTAGAGATTAGATGCTTTGGACCTGATATGCTCTATCTGAAGCCACACTACATTTTGGGAGTGTTCAGACCTGGACCTGAACTTAGTGACTTGGGCCCATCTCTAAGCAACTCATTTTGCAATAGGAAGGAAAATATCAGTGCAATGGCTCAGGGACTATACCACTGGATCCATTCTTCTGCTGCTGCTCAATCTTAGCCCTCCCAAGGAAGCTGGGTAGAGTTGAGTCATGTATCATTTAACAGTTTCCTTGTTTCCAATCCAGTTTGACACCGTAGCTTCTCTGCATACATTTGCTGTGAGTGCAGAAAGTGAAGGTCAAGAAAGGTAGGTAATTTTTTTTATTATAAATTAACTGAATGATTTATCTGTGTACAAATTTATGAATATACAATGCCATATATGTGACCAGCATCTACCTGGCCCTATTTCCCATACTTTGTATGCCCCACCTATAGGATGTGCAGCTAGGTAAATATTATGATTTCATTGCCTGCTGTCTGCAGAAGACAGCTGCCATTTGTAAGGTAGAAGGAATGCAGCATGTCACCAGGAAGATGTACACACTGTGCTCTCTCACCGCCACTTCACTTTAGTTCTTTCTTGTTTTGATGTTTTCCCTTCATCAAAAATAAAAGCCGTTCAGGGCAAAGGTACATAGTTTCCCTCTGTATGTGGGGGAAAAAAATAACATTGCCTCTGCATTTAAATCAGTGTGGAATAAAAGGCTTGGCCCTGGCCAGGTGCAGCTACAGCATATAAGGGGGAATAGTTATTGAAATATTGGGAAGCAGTGTTGTTTGTAGGTCTGTGACAAAAGGAGATATATATAAATTAATAATAATTAAAAAACTTTCTAACTGTCAGAGTGGTTAAGCTCTGGAATAAATTGCCTAGGGAGGTTGTGGAATCTCCATCATTGGAGATTTTTAAGAGCAGGTTGGACAAACACCTGTCAGGGATGGTCTAGATAATACTTAGTCCTGCCATGAGTGCAGAGCACTTGAGGTCTCATCCAGTCCTATGATTAATTTGCTAACCTAGGACAGGTGTAATCAAGCATCTCATTCCCCACCCCCAAGTTCATCCAGCTTCTCCCAGGTCCATATTGACCAGAGCCAGCTCCCTTGTCACACCTCAAGCCATAACTACTTTCCTGCTTCCATTTCCATTCAGACCAGAAGCCAGTTTCCTCTCTAACACACTTAACAGTGGTTGCCACAACTTAAAAACCACCATATCCATTTTTGCTTCTCAAAATAAAAGCAATGTACATTGGTCATGGGGTGAGAAAACTGCAAACAAAAATAAATGTTACAAAGACCATAAGCACAGATAAACTAATCACTATGAAAAGCCTGGCTAGCTAGGCTCAGAAATCAGATACATAGGGGACTAGCCACCTTAACAATCTGAATACCAAAATCTCTTCCTTAGCAAACCCAATTCACAAAGACACTAAAGTTACTGGTATGTCTTCCTCTAACCTGAAGCATCTAGCTTTGACTACTGTTGGAAATAGAATACCCAACTAGATGAACCATTAGTCTGCTCTAGAGTGGCAATTTCCATGTTGCATATAGAAGATCCACAAATGCATGGTGCTCTGGGGCTGTGAAGGAACTTAGATACTATGATATTGAGCACCATACAAGAGCTAGACAGACAGAAAAAAGAAATGAGGGAAACAACATCTTCTCTTTTTGACACCATTGTCTGTTTTCAGTCCTCTTCTGTCAGGGGTGACCTGGCACTGTGATTTTTATCTGTGTGTATGTAAAACATTTGTGAAAAGCCAAGAGAATTCCATTATGTTTAAGCTTCTTAAAACTGTGGATCATTTAAGGTTATTACATTTCTGCTTTGGGTTATTTTTGTTTAATTCAAACTCTGCAGTGGCTGAGAGCCGATTTCTCTTTAAACAATCACTTCAGTGCCTTATTGCCATAGTAATCTTATGTATCTACAAAATATGCAGCGTGTGAGAGTAATATAGGCCTCCACACAAATAAATAAATAACACACACACACACATATAGCCCCCCTCAACATCTTTCTGGGGGCAGTCTGTTTTCTATGAATTAAGGAAATGTCTTTTTTTCTGTGTAAGGTGAATGTTATTGAAAGGTGTTGTCGAGCACCAACAAATTAACTCTTTCTGTATTCTTGGACTTAAACCAAGGAACACATTTGCAGTGGCACAGCTCCCCATTTTGGGGGCACGGTTTGAACCCACAAAAAGTTCACCTGACAAAGTGGGGCTCAGGTAAAACCTTATCCCTACACAAGATCCCCTTTGATGTGCTCCACCTAAGGACAGGAAGTAACATATTTATCCCTAGTCCTTGTAAACTGTTCCACATGGATAGCACCATTGATTAAATTACCCACCTGAGCAAGGTGAGCTGGATTTGGCCTGTAATTTTGCCCCGGCCCATAGGAGAATACAGATTGGTAACTACTGGACTAGTTGTGCTAAAGCCTGAATTCCTGTCAGGAAGGGTGTGTGAGGATACCAGTCTGATAGAATCCAGTCTGACCAGCTGTAGGAAACACTGCAAAATCTTCCTCTTCAAAAAGGCCATTCCGCCATTAGAATGACAGTCACAACATTGCCATCCCCTTCCACCTAAAAACCCAAACCACTAAACCAAACTAATAATAATCATC
Source organism: Lepidochelys olivacea (assembly GCF_965140295.1). Taxonomy (NCBI): domain Eukaryota; kingdom Metazoa; phylum Chordata; order Testudines; family Cheloniidae; genus Lepidochelys; species Lepidochelys olivacea. The sequence continues at coordinate 21,866,419 of NC_140417.1, read as the reverse complement.
CTAATTAATAATACAAAGTTGAAATGAATTAACCTTAGAAATAAATTAATATTTTTTAAAACCGCATCCCTACCCCACATAGAGTTTTTACTTTAAAAAAGGGAGGAGCGCCAGAAATTCCATGAAGTGCACTGGATACTTCACTGTCACTATTGTTTTAAGTGGAAAGTGCTCAGATCCTACAGGAATGGGCAGCGGAATACAACCCTAAGATAGGTCAGTCTTTTTGCCCAACAGAACTACTGAGAGAGCCTGCTAAATGTGCACAACTATGGCACTGTATACAAATGTCATCCAATAACAAGGTTGCTATTTGAGATCTGGAAACCTGCCCCAGGACTGAGAAAGATGGACCAGAGGGTGCCAACTAGTTGTCAAATGGTAACAGTCTTCTATTGCTGCCTATGTATGCAACCTAGCAAGGAGTCTTAACATGACTTTGAATGGAGTTTGGTGCCTAGCCTGCTTAGGCACTTTTGTAAATTCTACTAGGCATCTATTTACATCTGGGTGCCTATATGCCTTTGTAAATCTGGCCCAAGATGACTAGCACATCTCCCAAGAGAAAAGATAACCACACACATATCACCACCTACACATAAGCACACTCTCAAAAATGAAAGCAAAGTACCATTTAGCTTAGAAGGAATGGCTCATATTCTCATTCTTATGCAATCTTTACTCAGGCAAAACCTTACTGTTGTCTGTGACAGTTTTGCCTAAGGACTGAGTAAAAATTGAGTGTGGACTTCAAAATTTGGCCCAGGGATATTGATGATCTTGCAATTATGTAGCTCCCTTCATCCCAATGGGTCCCAAAACTTATGTTAGGTAGGAGAGCCAGAATTTACTGGGGGGTTGTCTGTAAAGCTTATTTGAAGTGAGCTCAGATTTAGCTTGTGCACAAGAGTCTCTTCCCTGATTGACACATATTTTATTTAGAAATTTGATTTTCTCTAGGTTTGATTTCGCATGGGTGCATGGGCATGTGTTTCTTGTTTCTCCATCATTATAAGGAGGGTCAAGGGAGCCATGAAAAAAGGATTTGGGGTTCAGTAGATGTGTGTGTGTGTGTGTGTATGTGTGGTTATTTAGAATCTAATCCAAAGCTCACTGAAGTCATTTGAAAGATTCTCATTGACTTCAAGCCGTGAGTCCCTTGGAAGGTGTGCTCATCATCTTGCTGAGTTTGGATAACTTCCTGGATCGGTGAGACTCCTAAATAATCCTGTGCAAAAACACAGCAGTTTGGGTTAATGATGGAGTTTGCAGCAAAGTCATAAAACTGTCTTTCTTCTAATACAATTCCTTGGTCAGTAGTAGAAGACAGTGACTCTTTCTGTGGTGGTTTCCCATCATCACATGACGGTTTTGGGGTTTGTTCCCATGAATTCATAGTGGCTGAATTCCACTTTGAACTTAAGGTAAATCATCAAACCTCCAGGGAAAACTATACCCGAATCATCATCATCAGTTCTGCTGCTTTTAGATTTCGTTACACAAGGTTTGCACAGCTCTGTCAGGATCATGATAATTCAGCTTCTCGTTACCAGAGCATGTCTTTATTCCTGTAATTCTACATCTGTTTCTTCTGGCCTCTCTTCTATCTGAGGAAGGTAAATGACTGCTGGCTGTGAAACCATATAAATACCTCTGTGTGTGTGTGTGTGTGTGTGTGTGTGTGTGCATATCTTCAAATTAAAGAGGAAGTGAGAAAGTTTAATTGTGCCCCCCGTTCTGTGTTCCTCCTCACAGATTGATGAAACTGTGGTAGGGGTAAATTGCAAGTACATTTTAATTCTGCCTCATATAAGCTTATCACAAGCTTGGTAGCTCATTATGTCCTCTGTTTTTTCTCCAGAGATGCTATAGAAATACAACAGTGTAACTAACACTTTTCCTCATTTAGAACCACAGGTGGTGGGAGTATGTGTGAGCTGATTGTCTTTACTAGGTAATTATAGGTTTGTGCCTATTCCCATTGTCTCTGCAGGGTACTTGAACAGTACATGTGGTTGAGTCTTTTCAGGGCGGTTATAAGGTGGATTAACATGGAATATTGTCTTGCTAGAAAATGGTACACATTGATACACCTATGATCTCATTGTGTCGATGGGATGGTTGTGGCTGGGGCATGGTTAACCTCATCTATCTATAGAACGGTTGCTGTACTTCTGTGATCTGAAGTAGAATGATTGTAGGTATAGCCTAGAGGTAGACGGAGTGTAGGTGGATCTCATATATCTATAGGTTGGCTGTAGACTCATCAATGACCCCTTTTTTCTGTGCAGAATAGGTATGTGGGTTTTATCATACATCTAAAGTGTAGTTGTAGATACATATAAGTTCATGAGTGTATGGGGAATGGTATATCTATATATCAGTGTACTCCTGGCATTTTCCATCTAATTTAATTAACTTTCTTGTGTACTGAATTTGTTTTTCCAATATAAAAATGTCTGAGGATTCTGTATGGTGATGAATTATCGGTGTGAAGGTGACTGGATTGACATTTCCTCTGGTTTAATGCACATTCCAAGTCCATTTAAAGATGTAAATATTATTATGCTTTGATTTCAACTTCTGATTCTTCCAGACGTTTGTGGCTGATAAGCCAGTCTCCCTTCAGGTTCTGCCTACTTTCATCAGTGTGTATTATGTTTATCAGACAGAAATCAATGTACAGCAGGAATGGATCGTGCATAGAACATCCAGCAGAAGCATCAGTATGTTAACTTTATGTTAATACAGCACATTAATGTTAACCTTTGAAAAGCACACTAGCTGAAGTTGACTCTGCTGCTGACAGAGCAGATCTTTTCTGCATTTCTCTTTCCCTTTTCTAAGTAGGTCAGGATAATTGCATGAAGACCTGGGATCCTATCTTTCTCCCATTAAAGTCAATGACATATCTCACATTGACTTCAGCAGGAGCAGGGACGAAGGCCCCAATTCAGCACCTAAGTATATGGCTAAAGTTAAGCATGTGCTTAAGTCCCATTGAAGCCAATGAAACTTAACCACACTTGAAGTTACTCTTAAGTTTAGCTGCTTTGCTGAACAGGGATGGGATTACATTTGAAGTGACCCAAATTCCGGCTTCCTAAGAGTCCTATTCACCTGCTGCCTGTTTGCTACCTGAAGTCATAATTTTCCCCGTGTGACATCACAATCATTTCCATGGCAACCAGACATGATGTTGTAGCTGAAGATAACAGCTTCATGCGAGGAATGGAGAAGCCACAGGACTAGATGGGATCATGAGAAATAAGAGCAGTGTTTAATTTGTGCCAAGGCTTGCCAGGGCTGAGCCCCGGCACCTCTAGGCTTAGGCAGTTCATAGCCCCGGCACTGCTGGACTTGCCACGTCAGATATGAAAGTAGAACAATTGCTTGAGCCCTGGCACCTCTTTTGTTACAAATGAAGCACTGAATAAGAGTCCTGTTATCGCTTCTCCAGTTGTTCCTGCTTATTCAAAATGGCCAAATGCCATGGAGAGCAGAGCTATCAGTGTAGACACCTGAGCTGTGGTGTTGCAATTTGTTGGGCCCTGAGCAATAAAGCTACCATTAGGGCTCCCAAAATCACAGGTCCTCCCCCCGCTGGAGCTGCTGCTGGAGGTAAGAAATGAACATATATGATGGATGCTACTTTGGGGCCCTCAGAATAGTGAGGACTCTGACTCCAGTCCTCCTTCTCAAGCTATGAGCTGCTGAGGCTGAATGAGATCTGCAAAAGCATGGGTTTCAACTTATGCATTTGTGCTTAAGCTTGGCCCTGTGATTACTGACAAGGCCTGGGTGTTGTTGCTGAGCTTGGCTATGTTGTACTGGTATGTTAAATGGCAGAGATGGTCAAAAGTTAAAGTTGGGGGTCTGAAAACACCTGTACTATGGTTGTATTGGAAATCTGAATCTGGATCCACATTTTGCCAACAGCTTTTATCTGTGTACGGGGATGGCGCACAAACACAGATCCAGACACCCCAAAGTGTCCAGAATCCAGGTGCATATCCAAATATTGCTACTTAGGCCCCTCTATTAAATATGGAAACCTGATCAGTGGCTAATAGATTGAGTTAACCAGTAGGGAAGAAACAGCTGTACTAAATGTTGCCCACACAGATTACTAGGACTGTCAAGTGATTTTTAAAAAAAATAATTGTGATTAATTGCACTGTTAAACAATAATAGAATACCATTTGTTTAAATATTTTTGGATGTTTTCTACATTTTCAAATACCGGAATATTGATTTCAGTTACAATACAGAATACAAAGAGTACAGTGCTCACTTTGTTTTTGCTTACAAAAAAGTAAAAAAGTACAAAAAGAACAAAAGTAAAAAAACAAAAGAATAGTATTTTTCAATTCACCTAATACAAGTACTGTAGTGCAATCTCTTTATCATGAAAGTTGAACTTACAAATGTAGAATTATGTAAACAAACAAACAGAAAAACCTGCATTCAAAAATAAAACAATGTAAAGTTTTAGAGCCTGCAAGTCCACTCAGTCTTAATTCTTGTTCAGCCAATCACTCAGACAAAGAAGTTTGTTTACATTTACAGGAGAAATGCTGCCCGCTTCTTGTTTTCAATGTCACCTGAAAGTGAGAACAGGCGTTCTCATGAGTCTGTTGTAGCTAGTATCACAAAATATTTACGTGCCAGGTGTGCTAAAGATTCATATGTCCCTTCATGCTTCAGCCACCATTCCAGAGGACATGCGTCCATGCTATGACTGGTTCTGCTGGATAACAATCCAAAGCAGTGCGGACCAACGCATGTTCATTTTCCTTATCTGAGTCAGATGCCACCAGCAGAAGGTTGATTTTCTTTTTTTGGTGATTCGTGTTCTGTAGTTTCCGCATCAGTGTTGCTCTTTTAAGACTTCTGAAAGCATGCTCCACACCTCGTCCCTCTCAGATTTTGAAAGGCACTTCATATTCTAACCCTTGGGTCGAGTGCTGTAGCTATCTTTAGAAATCTCGCATTGGTACCTTCTTTGCGTTTTTTGTCAAATCTGCTGTGAAAATGTTCTTAAAATGAATATGTGCTGGGTCATCATCCGAGATTGCTATAACATGAAATATATGGCAGAATGAAGGTAAAACAGAGCAGGGGACATACAATTCTCGCGAAGGAGTTCAGTCACAAATTTAATTAATGTATTATTTTTTGTAATGAGCGTCATCAGCATGGAAGCATGTCCTCTGGAATGGTGGCTGAAGCATGAAGGGGCATACAAATGCTTAGCATATCTGTCATGCAAATACCTTGCAATGCTGGATATAAAAGTGCCATGCAAATGCCTGTTCTCACTTTCTGGTGACATTGTAAATAAAAAGTTGGCAGCATTATCTCCTGTAAATGTAAACAAACTTGTTTGTCTTAGCGATTGGCTGAACAAGAAGTAGAACTGAGTGGAGTTGGAGGTTCTGAAGTTTTACATTGTTTTGTTTTTGAGTGCAGTTATGTAACAAAAAAAAATCTACGTTTGTAAGTTGCACTTTCGCAACAAAGAGATTACGCTACAGTACTTGTATGAGGGGAATTGAAAAATACTTTTCTTTTATCATTTTTACAGTGCAAATATTTGTGATAAAGAATATGCACTTTGACTTCAATTACAGCACAGAATACAATATATATGAAAATGTAGAAAAACAGCCCAATATTTAATAAATTTCAATTGGTATTTTGTTGTTTAACAGTGTGGTTAATCACGATTAATATTTTTAATCATAATTCGTTTTTTTTAATTAATCGCTTGAGAAATTACCACTTTGGGTTATTTGTAATGTTTAATCTTGCTCTCTCTCCATCTCCCCTTATACCCAACTCCCTCAGGAGTGGCTTCTGGGCTGATCTCCAGGCTGTCTTGGGACCAGCATTGACTAACATGAGGCTCTGGTTTGGGCAAAATCTTACTCTGCTCTCAGCCAACTGCCTAAAATTCAGTCATAATTGTGAGCTCAGCTTTGTCTTTCCCATCTGAAGAAACCTTGGTAGAAAGAATATCTGAGACTCAAAAGCTTTTATATGACTAAGACCTGTTCCTAAGAGGCTCTGAGCAGCCCCAACTTCTGTTCAAGTCAAAGGGACTTGCAGGAGACTCCCAGACTAATGATGGGCTCATGAACAATATTTAGATGCAAAGGACATTTAGTATCTCTACAGCACATGGAATAACATGAAAATGCATTTAACTATTCAGAATATGTATAAGAAAGAAATGTTTTACCTCTTACCTTTGCAAAGCAGTCCCTGGGAGCCTATCTGCAGGAGACCCATAAAACGTAATGAACATCAAACAATGAAAATCCAGGCGAGGTTTTGACAAGGTAAGGCTATGTGCCTGCAAATGAACAAGCAGAGGCAGGATTTGGAATCTTCATAGAGATGGTTAAAAAGGCCTGAGAGGCTGCCTGGCTCGGGGGGGACTGGCACTGACCTAAGGCCGTTCATCTCCACATCACCAGACCAAAAGGGTCCTAGACTGAGAGTGACTGAAAATCACCACCTTCTGATGGCTGTTAATGGGCTAGGCGAAATGAGCAGGGGATCTCAGTTCAGTCCCTCCAAATAATTTGCATCCTTGTCTATACTGGTTAATTACAGTATAATCAAGAGAAGCCAAGGGCTGAATGGGACATGGGGACAGAACTCCTCCTTTCATTGCTAGATATCATCACAGCAGGACAGGGCCGAGCCAGGTTAGTAAGCGAAGGTATGCGTGGGAAGCTTGGAGCTGCTGACCATGCTGTACTTGTTGTATGGTTAAATAGAGAACTTCACTTTACAATGCTGATTAGATTCTGCCCCTGTATGAAGTCAGCAGGGTGTAGCTGGCAAAATTTGGCCATATTCTGCCATTTGCATTTGGATGATAAATCATGCAAAAAAGACACAAAGAACCACTATCTTCTTTCTTTTCTTCATAGTAATGTAGGAATTGCCATACCTAATCAAACACATGGTCTATCTAGTCCTCTGTCCTATCTCCAGCAGTGGCTAGTATGTGATAGACTGGTCTTATAACTATTTTCTTCTCTTCTGTATGGGCTTATGTGCCTTTTTTCCCTATATATATATACTCCTTTTTAAATATAACCATAAAAACACACACACGGGAAGGTGCCCTTGAGAAATATTAAAGGTCTGCAATATAATTAGTTTGAATATGGAACTTTATGTACATTTGGAAAGAGTTCACAAGATGTAAGCAAAATGTTGTAATATTAAAGTAAGAATTACTGGCCTACTTTTTTTTTTTTTAAAGAAAAATGCAACTTCATTTGCAAGTGCAAAAATGCACATATTTTTGTGTGAATAACTTGCACATGCAATTACAAAAAACATGCATGCAAATTAGACCTGAAAATAATAACTTCCGTATAAGAGAGAGGTATTTTCATCTACAGATCTCAAATGCACAGTTCAAGATAGCACATACTTAACTTTAAGCATATCGTTAAATCCATGTGAACCAGGTGCTTAAGTGCTTTCTTGAACCAGGGCCTAAAAAGAAAACATGGCAACATTTTTATTGGTCTTAAATTTTGTTTAAAAAATTGTTTAAAAAAGATTTTCTCAAAATCTAAATACGGGTCCAAATTTGAGCTGACAGTACTCCTCTAATGTCAGTAAGAGTTTTGCATGAAAATGAGTTGCAGAACTGGACTCTGTGTGTGTCTGTCTGTGTGTTGTTCCTCATTAGTTCTTGGACCTGTATCTGGATGCATAGGGATAATCTTAGGACAATTCTTTAGCCTGCTTTTATGCATTTAACAATTAAATGGCATATGAATATGCTTTCCAAAGACATATGTGTTTTTGTGTCTGTGCATGTGTTATTATATTTAAAATATCTGGGAGAAAAATGGAGGGGTTTTCCACAAACATTTTCAATTGAAAAAACAATTTGGGGGTTTTTTTGGTTTTCCAACAAAAAGTCCATTTTTTTTTTTTTTTTTTTTTGTGGTAAGCAGACACTTTCCATGAAAATGTTCATTTAGTTGAAATCCCAATTTTTCATTGAAAACCACATGGAGGGGCGGCCATGCCAAATTTGAGTGAGTGGCATTGTGGCTTGGAGCATAGGGTAGCAATGCAGGGGAGCATTTAGGTGGAACAGGAGGAGAGGGCAGTTGTCCCACCCCCGCTGTGCTTCATCCTAGCTCAAGCCAGGCTAACCTATCTTCTGCCATAACATACGTGTCCCTACTTCCAGCTCCCAAGCCATGTGTAAACTGGGTTCACCTCCAAGAGTTACAACTTTAAGAAGAAGAAGTAATCACACCATTACCCTTTTTAGTGTTTTTTTTTTCTTCAGCCTTCTCTGTTCGTTTATCATACATGTGGTCTAATTAAAGCTTCCTGCAGGACATTTCATCCAGAATAAATAATGACATTGCTTAGAAGGGCTCTAGATTACTTTTTCTTCTCTTCCAGCAGTGCTGAAAGGGAGGTTGCTGTTTAAAAACTGCCTGGGCAGAAGAGACAGTTTTATAATTGCATTTGCAGCCTTCTTTGTATCCTTTTGTATTATCTGCATGTACAGGGATAAACTGGACAGGCCTGTTGGAAAGCAGCCAGGCGGAATTGTCAGAGTGGGAGAGAGGAGATTGAAAGTGAAATAGAAAAAGGAAATTAAAAAAATATGAAGAGGTAGCTCTCAGAATAACAGCCCTAGGAAGTAGAGTTAACCACAGGATAACAATTCTGTTTCAAAGCAACTGGCCTGGGATGTAGGAGATCCAGATTCAAGTCCTTGCTCAGTCTGACTCAGAGCAGAGGTTTTCATCCCAGATCATTCTGCATGTCTACATTGCAATTAAAAACCTGCTGCTGCTCTCTACCAGCTGACTTGGGCTCCAGGGGCTAAGGGGCTGTTTAATTGCAGTGTAGATGTTCGGACCGGAGTCTGTGATCTAGGACCCTGCAATGTGGGAGGGTCCCAGAGCTCAAGCCAGAAAGTCTACACTACAATTAAACAGCCCTGCAAGCCTGAGTCAGCTGGCCCAGGCCAGCTGCGGGTGTCTAATGGCAGTATAGACATAGCTGGGATTTGAGCTTGGGTCTTCCACAGGCCAGTGCCCTAACCACCAGGCTATCAAGTGTGTGAGTCTCTGTCTCTCTTCCCAGCCCCCTTTCTCAGCATAACAGCCTATGTCATCAAAATGTCATTTTCTGGCCAACTCTACTAGGGAGCTAGCTGACCGTTAGATAGTCCAAGTCGGACAAACTTTCCTTTGCACGCCTTCTTCAGAAACACCTACAAACTCACGGTCAGTCAGCCTTTATGACCAGAATAAAAAAAGAACCCCCAAAGCTCTGGCATAGGTCTATGTCTGAGCCTGTTGTTTGTGTTGAGGGAGTGTGAGAACAACTGGAACGAGAGGAGAAAAGTAAATGGGATTCATGAAGAAACTTCAGGGAGAAACCTGTCTCCTTTGCCTGTTGTAGGTTACACATCTTACGGTAGTTTATTAAGGAGAAGGCAATTTCTGTTGTTAACGCATGTCTCAGTGTTCCCCTAATTTACAGGGTGAGCCATTCACCCTCTATTTACTGAACTTCAGCTCTTGCCTTTAGGCAGGTATCACAGGAGAAATTTCACACTGAATTCAGTCACAAGATCCCTGCTTGGGCAAAATTTCTACTGGGTCGGATCTTGAAGTCTTTGTGTTTAAGGCTGTGAGACCATTTTTTTTTTTTTTTTTTTTTTTGGTTAAAAAGTGGTGGCCACAGTTTGTCAAAGTTGTGGTTTTGGTCCGGGGCAGCTGTGCTCCACTTCCCATCCTGCCCGCCCGCCCCTCCCAGGGCCCTCAATAGGGGGTTGTCATCGCAGCCTGGAGCAGGCAGGCTGGGCCTCCCTACCCCAGCAGTGGTGCGGACTCCCCTTTTCAAGTCCCCCCCTGCACACTGCAGCTCCCTGCTGGGCTGGGTTGTCAGGGGCTCATTTCGGCGCTGCCAGCCCTTGGATACTGGTGCAAGGAGCAGCCTCTCTGCAACTGGCTTCGTGTGATTCTGTTCCCTGCCTTCCCCCCAGGACCAGGAACAGTCTTTCCTCAACAAGGAGAACAGCCTAGCTTGAGTTGATGTGAGGCATGGGGGTGGAGTCAGATCATGGCCCATGCACAATTCCTATAGATTTCAATGGAGTTAGGCATGTAGCAGGCCTTAGAATACTGTAGTCAGCCTCCTTTATGTTTCCTTACTTCTCTTGTGTAAGGCACAGGCACTGCTGTTTATTACTCCGTTTTATCATCTAACCTGACTAATTCTCCTGAATTAAGGAGAATTAAGGAGGAGTTCCTAGTTTTCTTAGTAGGTAAAGGATAATTAATACGGAATGCACTGGTCGTTAGCTGCAGTAACAATTGGTAGCCAAGGGATTCCTGGCCTGTTAAGCTGTAATCATTTCTGGTTTAATAGCTGCAGAAGCACGTAGGAGAAGTCTAACACAGGGTCAATAAGGTACAGTTCTGAGTAGGGGATGGAGGAGTGATGTACATCCCCAGGGGAGAAGAGAAGGCACAATCTATCCTAGGTTGCTCAATCAATGAACTACCCCTTCAGAAGGTACAGAGTGTACTTGCCTCTGTAGCCAGCTGGGCCTAAACCTGGGTATTGGGGTATGTATTGGTCCTCTTACACCCATTCTAAGATGGGCCTAATGCATCCTGTCGTATGTAGCCAGCATGGTCTCTTGATTATTCCCAGGTTGATAGCAAACCTAGAGCGTAAGTTGAAGAGTGCAGAACTTCAGGGAGGCTTTTTGTTATCGGCAGACCCCTCTCCAAAGGCTTGGCAGAGACATGGGTGATGCATTGTCCAGTGTTGCAGCCCTGGGTACTGCCAACAGGCTCTCCTCCCCTTGTTTAAAGTGCAGTGCTCTGCGGTGCATTGAAAGCCCCAATAACACTGAGCACTTGACACATTCTCAGCTCTGTACAGACATTACCTAATCAATCCTCGAAATCCCACGCTGAGGGGAGCGAGTAAATATTCCTGGGCCCAGTTCACTCCCACTGTACAAGCCAGGCTACAGGCCCACGGTTGCATTAAGTCACACACATTAAGTCACAATGTCACAAGCTTCCCACCACCCCTGCTCCACTGGGGAGGGGGCCTTGCAATGCATCTGAAGTGCATTTCCCAGAGGGATCCTCATGTATAAATAAAGCTGGCCTCTCCCAACAAAACCTCCAGGTACAACCACCATCTGCCTCCCGCTGGAGATCACTGGGATGCAAGGGACGTATATTCCACATCCCTAACTATGCCCCTGGTGATGAATCTTGTCCATCATCTATATTTGCCAGAGATGGAGACTGACCTAGAGAGGTTCAGTGACTTCTCCAGCGTCACAGAGTGAGTCAGTAGCAGAACTGGGAACAAACCCCAGCAGCTCCTGTATGTATTTCAGTCCAGTGTTCCGCTCACTAGACCATGCTTAATATGCTCATTACATATAATTCCTTGGCATTCCATATGCCCAAGCCAGACCTTTCCAGATTCCCATTTAGTCGCCCCTTTATTTTTCATTCTCCGCTTGCATATTGGGACATTACGTATGGCACCATTCAAAGGGGCTTTGTTGGGAAATAAGCACTGTTGGGTAGGGTGACCAGATAGCAAGTGTGAAAAATTGGGACGGGGGGTGGGGGGTATATAGGAGCCCATATAAAAAAAGCCCCAAATATCAGGACTGTCCCTATAAAATTGGTACATCTGGTCACCCTACTATTGGGCCACACCTGACTCCCTGCCTGCAGTATGGCTATAAATGCTGCAGAGTGCTGCTTCTTAGATCAGCTTCTCTCTCCCTCCCTCCCTCCCTCCCTCGCTACGTGATCCTGCTCCTGTGCGCTAATGAGACAGGTGCACAAAAGAGGGTGGTTTTGCAATCGCTTCGGAGATAGTAGCCTGCACAGTACCACAAAGGAGGTTAAGTGAGGATTCACCACCAAGCTTATATAAACAGTATTGCCCTTGAAGTCCATCATTTCCCCACTGTGCTTTGTAAAGATCTCTTTCTGACTCTATATTACAAATGTTCTATTGATGGCAGCCATATTAACAGTCATACTCGTAGCGTGGAATGGCTTTGTGTAGCCTAAAGTCATTAGGTTTGCCTTCATGGATCAAGGATCATTAGCAATGAGAAACATTTAAATGATTGCTTGGTTAATTTCTCTCTAAACAGGGTCTGCAACCTTCTAGCATGACAGAGAGGATGTTTGTGGAGCTAAAGTGTACATGTTTCGTGTTACGTAAGGGGGTGGCACATGAGTACCAGTGGGTTCTGGAGGGGGGGATTCTTGCTCCTCAGGTCAGAAAAGGGTGGGAGGGTCACAGAGTTGTCACTCAGCCTCAGACACAGTGGGAAGAGGATAGAGTGGCTTCCAAGAAATCACTTGCTCCTCCACTGGCTGTTCATGCGAATATTGAGATATACTGGGCCCACTGGTGGTAGCTGTGAGGATGCATCTCTAAAGAAAATGGATCCATGAAGCCATATAATCAAATAATGATAAAGGCCTATTCAATCATCTAGTCCATCCCATGGTGGCCAGCGCAGGACTGTTCCTACAGTGTTGCCCAGAGTGTTGCCCAGTCTAGTTTTAAATGAGTCAGATCATGGGGCTCCTGTTTCTGCATTTTCTTTGATATTTTCCTAAACAGATTTTTACTGATTTTTTTCTTTTGTGTGTGTATATGTGCATTGATTACCCAAATAGATAAGTGCATGAAATGCAAAAAAGAAATCAGGGAAGCTCCCCCTCCACCTACAGAGTCTGCATAAAAGCCTCATAGGGAGAATAATGAAAAGGCGTACTTGTGGCACCTTAGAGACTAACCAATTTTTTTGAGCATAAGCTTTCATGAGCTACAGCTCACTTCATCAGATGCATACTGTGGAAAGTACAGAAGACGTTTTTATACACACAAACCATGAAAAAATGGGTGATTATCACTACAAAAGGTTTTCTCTCCCCCCACCCCACTCTCCTGCTGGTAATAGCTTACGTAAAGTGATCACTCTCCTTACAATGTGTATGATAATCAAGGTGGGCCATTTCCAGCACAAATCCAGGTTTTCTCCCCCCCCCCAACACACACACAAACCCACTCTCCTGTTGGTAATAACTTATCTAAAGTGATGACTCTCCTTACAATAAGAAAAGGAGGACTTGTGGCACCTTAGAGACTAACCAATTTATTAGAGCATGAGCTTTCGTGAGCTACAGCTCACTTCCTCAGATGCATATCGTGGAAACTGCAGCAGGCTTTATATATACACAGAGAATATGAAACAATACCTATTCCCACCCCACTGTCCTGCTGGTAATAGCTTATCTAAAGTGATTTCCAGCACAAATCCAGGTTTTCTCACCCTCCACCCCACCCCCCATAACACGGCTGTTACTCTGAAACCTCTCCTTACAATGTATGTGATAATCAAGGTGGGCCATTTCCAGCACAAATCCAGGGTTTAACAAGAATTTCTGGGGGAGGGGGGGGGGTAGGAAAAAAGAAGGGGAAATAGGTTACCTTGCATAATGACTTAGCCACTCCCAGTCTCTATTCAAGTCTAAGTTAATTGTATCCAATTTGCAAATGAATTCCAATTCAGCAGTCTCTCGCTGGAGTCTGGATTTGAAGTTTTTCTGTTGTAATATCGCAACTTTCATGTCTGTAATCGCGTGACCAGAGAGATTGAAGTGTTCTCCGACTGGTTTATGAATGTTATAATTCTTGACATCTGATTTGTGTCCATTTATTCTTTTACGTAGAGACTGTCCAGTTTGACCAATGTACATGGCAGAGGGGCATTGCTGGCAAATGATGGCATATATCACATTGGTGGATGTGCAGGTGAACGAGCCTCTGATAGTGTGGCTGATGTTATTAGGCCCTGTGATGGTGTCCCCTGAATAGATATGTGGGCACAGTTGGCAACGGGCTTTGTTGCAAGGATAGGTTCCTGGGTTAGTGGTTCTGTTGTGTGGTATGTGGTTGCTGGTGAGTATAATGAAATAAGCCAGGATAGTAAAGAGAGGAACAATCAGGAATCGAGCAAAATGGAAAGGAAAAACAACAATATAAACAAGAATGAAAATGGTATTTCAGCCACGGTGCTACTGAGCAGATCACAGGCTCAAAGCCAAATCTGTGGTTTGCAGATGGGAGAAAAGATCATTAAAGATCACACACACACAATCTAAGTAGTCCTGTTCCAGGTCCTTTGAAACGAAAGCAAACATAATCTGGTTGACCTCATTCTCGGCAGTTTAATACAGAACTTTTAAGAGTCATGGTGTCCACTAATGTTGGTTTGCTTGGCTGCAAGCTCCGGCAATCTTTAGTTCTCTGCAGGGGTTCTACTTCCCGGCAGTTATCTCAGCAAAGGCTGGTTTGAAACATTCATTTCAAAATACAGCCCTGCAGCAGTCTGCTCAAATACATACCAAGATCGTGGCCAGATCTATGCATTATGTTCACTGGGGTGGTGCTAAAGGGTGCTGTCCCTGATTGTCCCAGTCCAGTTGTTTCTTGGAAATACTATTCATTTCAAACGTGTCCCTTTTTTTCTCTATGTGAACCAGCCCCATTTGCCAAGAATGTTTGCTAGTCATAAAGGGCTCAATCATGGTTTTGCCATAAACCCAGTGTAAGGAGCAGCACAGCTCTGCTATCCCAGGCACAGATCAGGAGTCAGATTTTGGCTGAGAGTCGTAATCAGCTTCCCTGTCTGCTGCTGCTACGGGCGAGGAAGTGCCGTGCGTCAGCCCCTCTACCTGGTGTAGCGTAAGTCCCCCAGTGTGCTGGCACAGCTGTGCTGACTGGTTCATTGTGATGCAGAGCCAAGGCCGCACCCATTCTTCACTCCTTCTTGCTCGCACCCAACCCATGTGTGCGGGAGGGAAAGAAGCATCTCCACAGAGTCTGCTGTCCACCTCTGAGTTGCTACCCACAGTATCATAGACACCGACCCCATGGGTTCTCTGGGGCTCAAGCACCCAGGGGAAAAAAAAAGGGAGTGCTCAGCACCCACCAGTCACAGCTGTTCTGCGGGGCCCCAAGGTTTCGGGTCCCATGGTTTGGGGTTTTGAGTACAGAGACCTCAGCCTGTTTAGTTCCATGGCGAACACACCAGAAAACTCATGCCAAAATTTGGAAATGTATTGATTGGGTTACACAGCAGAACAACTCAGCTCGGGGTAGACCGGTTAGATCCCAATTATTTCAATAGCTCCATCGGCCTGGACTGATTGATTGTGGAAAATATAAGCTCCACTGCCTGCTTTTCCAGGGCCATCAGCAGTTTTGGTGCTGCTGTGTTGCCCAACAATCTGAGGTTTCCCTGGCATGACCCACAAATGCCTTTACATGCAATTCTGCTTTTAAAATAAGTAAAAAAAGGACAAGTTTTCCTCAGGTGCCGACAGATGCTAATAAAATCTTTAATTAATTCAGATTCTGATGGGCTCACATTTCTCTCCCTCGCTTACAACTTCAATCAGATTTTTGTGGCTCTGCTTTCATGCCACTTCACGCTGCAGTTCTGATTTATCTAGAACTGTGCTACATGGGCATATTGGCAGGAAAGACTCAGATAAAAGAAGAAATCATGAGGGAAATCATTAATGCAGAATGTATTTAAAAAAAAAACTAAACCAAAAGGTCCCATGCTAATATGAATCCCCCAGGAATGCCTTAAATTACAGACAATTTGCTTGATTGGACTGCATGGGTCCTAAGTATCAGAGAGAGACAAATCGCTCTTAACAAATGTTAAATCAAATAAGATAGACAAGAAATCTTGATAATGTGAAATGAATTTTGTAAAATTAAGACATCTGCAGAATGTTCCATCCATAATAAAGCAATAATCTCCCTGAAATGGGGCCTGTCTCATTATCCAGTTTGATGACTGGTTTGAGTGATCTTATCTAATAAACGAGTTAACTCTAAAGCAGTAAATGGTATTTTTCTTTCCAGACACCAATGGGTGGTAGGAAATACATCTATCTATATTTGTCCATCTCTCTAGTGGCCAATCTCCCATTCATTCTCTGTCACCTGCATCCAAGTTGATCCCACTGGAAGATGGGATCCCAAGGGAAGAACCTTGCTGCTCAGTGATCACCAGGTAGAGATTACATTTTTGGGATTACATTTGCTAGGAAGAGGCTCAAGGCAGTTTCCCTCTTGGCTCTAGAGCTGCCAAGCTTCAGGCAGGGGCTGGATGAGATTTTCTCTGTGCTGGGGAGAGACTGCACAAGGATGAAGGGAAATTTTTCTTTTCTCTCCTCCTTAGCTCTCACTCCTCCTCTCCTGCCCTTTCTCCCATACTTGCACTACTTGTGCCAGAGAAGAGCACCTAACCTCCCTGCCCTTGTGCTGTTTTCACCCCCAACCCATCAACACCCTTTGATCTGCCAGATGCACTTGTCAAGTCAAGAGCCAAGCAGAGAATGAACGAATTGAGTCAAAGGTCTTTTCTCACCACACTGGCCAGGTGTTTTGGCACCATGTAGAGGGTTGGTGAGATGAGCAGACTGCACTCCTACCACATAAGCAGGATCAGGGAGGGGCAAATGAAAAGGGCAGGGTTTAGTTCCCCTCCCATACTGCTCCCCACTGGAGTTCTACCCGAGATTAATTTGTCCTGGAATCTCGTCTCCAGCCCTGTTCCTGTACATCCCTGATCAATCCATTTTTGCTAAACTAGGAGGGAAACATCTACCCATTTAAATTTTCTTTAAAAAAAGGAAGAGTGAGTGGATTCAGTGCTTATGAGAGCGAGGGTCTCCTAGCGCTGCTTCCCCCATGTGGTTCTTGCCTGTGCACCTCAGTCCTGACCTGCCCATTAAAGCGACATCTATAAAGCCACCAGTTCTGAGGGGATTATTTTTATAATAAGCTCTTGTCAGTAGTTCCTTGTGGCAAAGAGGATGTAATTGAAAGAAAGAAACCACTCACAGTGCAGGCTATTCAAACACACCAAGGATCATGTATCATAATGCACCTTAAACTGATTTGCTGTGAGTTACTGCGAGGTAATATACCCCGTGTCAGGTACTGCGGTATAGCTGCAGGTCACAGAGCATTGCCTACTGCACAAACAAGGCTGGATGGCTTGGAGCAATGTTATAATTGAACATATATTGTGGATTATTACTCTGTGTGATATGCAGTGTGGACCTGGGACTGTCTCTAGATCATATTGCATCAGAACTAAGTTGGAAACTGTTTTTAAGCCACCATTCAAATGCAAAACAGAAGTAAAATTCTATTCTAATAATGATAATAAAGCAACACATATCCAGGGCGAACAAGTGTGTTGGGCACTGCAATTCTGTCTGTGATCTCTCATAAAGTTAGACAGTTCCATCAATGGGGGAAGTAAACACCCTAGATAATTAAAGGTGAGTTCGGAACAGCAACCCTTCAATTCCCCCTAGGCTTTATTAATATAATTGATTTTGGAACATTAATAAGGGTATTTGTCAGCCTTAAGGAACTGGAAACTGAGGGTGAGTGAGAAGGCTGGGGGAGAAGCTAGTAGCTAGCTCTCAGCCACAAATTCATGGCCGGGGGAGGGGGAGAAGTGTCTGCTACAAAGAATTGATTAGTTGTGTCAAGAGATTAACTTTGGTCTTACACAGGAATTAAAAATATGTTTTTTGAAAAAGAGCAAAAACATGATGGGTGCCGGAGAAGTTACAGAGCAAGGAGCTCCAAATGCCACATGGCTCTTCTTATAATTTTTGCATAAATAGTTTCCCCTGTGCTTCCATTTCATGATTTAGCATTCCTGAACCAAGATCAAAGGCGAGACCCTGGCAGGTCTCAGTGGAAGAAAGTTACCCTGAAGGTCTCTGCCAAGGTGGCATAGAACTGATAGACTAGGCTTATAATCAACTCTCTGAACGTAGAGGAAAATTTTACTGATCCGTGAGTTTCAGGGCTGAAAGAAGGAGCTCATCAATATGGAAGGTTTTCTTTCTTTCAGATTAAGAGGCTCACACTGTTCTTTAGAAAATTTAAAATGCTGAAATCCTGATTTAGCCTAGGAGAGCACAGTTGTTTACAAACCATCAAGAGAACAAAAATTATATGCATCTTCCTAAAAAAATATTGTGTCTGGATAATGCCATGTTACCTGGCAAAAGTACAAGTATGAAATTACATTTCAGATACAAGCTAGGCCTTATAGGGATGCTTGATGACTTCCAAAGGATTTGTCTTGAACTACAGTGAGTAAATATGTGTCTGCAGCTTCGCTCAAAATTAAAATGAGTAGGATTTCTACATTAGGCCCCAATCTTGTAAATAGCTACATAAATTACTTTATGCAGAGGTCTCGTTCCATTGACCCCAATAAGACTACTCATGAGAATAAAGTTATCCATATACATGAGATTTGCAGTACCAGGGCCTTAAAGATCATCATACTGTTTCTCAAAGAACTGACATCCCCATTCTATATCCCTTTTCATACGAAGGGCCAGACTCTGTTGACCGCTGTAGCTTAACTTTTCAGAATATGAGGCTTCAGGTCTTTGTTTTTAAACTGATGGATGTTTGGGGGGAATGAGTAATTAGTTGGGAGTGAGACATGCATTTTTGTGTAGCTATACTGGGCATCTGACAGCCCCCTGGCAGACAGTACTGTACTTAAAGAGATCACCAATTCAACTTGGAAACACCTTAGCCAGTAAACATACTACTGAAATATTTCATAGGCCATGAATGTGAGCTTAGTAAAATGCTACACCCAAAGTTGCCGTCTTCTGGATTAGGATATCAAATTTCTGTACTCCGCACACTGCCCAAATCCAGCTGGGCATCGGGGGGTCCTGCTGGGTAGATCCATGAAAGATGAATGTAAAATGGCAAAAGAGCTGAGGTGAATGATAGTGGTTCAATCCCTTGTTTGAGAGAGAGAGAGACCACTCCTGTACAGTGATGCTTTTTCCAGAGTTAATGCAAGTAAATGGACCAAGGAGAGTCCTTATGGGAATGATGCTCCATTGGGGCACTGCTCCTGGACCTCTGCCATTTTACTCTTTGTGCACCCCAATGCCACCATCTTCAAACATCCTACACCAGCACAACCAGCCCTCTGAACCTATGTAGAACTTACTGAGCACTGGCCAAAGGCAGTTCCTCTGTGGCCGTATGAGTGTCTTCCACTCTCACAGGGGCTGTGTGTTCTCCTAACCCACAATTCCTTCTGTGCTGCCAAAACACTAACAAATCCATGGCTGTGAAGAAATGTCATGTTTGTCACTATGCTGCATGACTACTGGGAACTTCACTGCAATGGAAGAGACAGAACCTCAGGCTTCCAGCTGCAAAAGCACCAGCCCCTGTTGCTGTAGAGAAAGAACTACCTTAGGTAGATGTTAGCAATGTAGGACTTTAGAGGTGACAGACCATTCAAGAGTTCTTCTTCAGCTTCGTAGAGGACAATGGTGTACAGAGACACACCCACAAACCAGTTTGTGTCAATACTATGTTCACACGCAGATCATCAAATGTGTAATTTGTAAGAAAGAAAGAAAGAAAGAAAGAAAGAAAGAAAGAAAGAAAGAAAGAAAGAAAGAAAGAACACAACCAGGAAGGGATGAATGGATGGACAGATGGATGGACAATGATTATAATGCATAGGTAGTTATAATAAAGAGAGAATGATTGAGAGAAAGAGAATGAGGTATTTCTCTCTCTCTCTCTTCTCAAAAGAGAAATTCTTACACATACATAAATCATCTAGCTCCAGGATGGGAGCAAAGACAAGTTTCCATAGCAACAACATCTATGCTGTAAAGCAGAGCTGCCCTTTGTTATGTATCTCTGTGATATTTCTCTCAGACATGTCATTGGCAATTACCCACAGAAGCAGAGCTCAAATTGTACCATAGCCCAGCGGATCCACCTTACGTTATTTTCTGTAATTAATGAGATTATTGAATTTCCACGCTAATAAAGCGTGGCAAGGAGTCTGAAAACAACTTCTCTTTGAACCCATTTGGAACAACTCCTTTGTGTTATGTACCCTTCACCTTTGAGTAGACCCTTTAAAAATTATTTAAAAATAACAAAGCTTTGTGCAAAGCTCTCCTGCGCTGTTATGAGTCAGCGCGGTATAACGACTTTGATGTCTCTGTGTTGCCAGGAGGTGAAGACCTGTGTAAATGTTCGTGAAAGCAGTTCCCAAGCTATTCATCTTTGATAACATTGTTTCTTGATGAATGCTAGAGCTTCACTTAGCTGCCTGTGTATCATTTTTTGACAGGTCTCCATCTATTCTTGTGTTGCCTGCCTGTGGAAAGCACTCTTTATATACAGAAGAGTCACTCGTATAAATCGTTCCCTTCTGAAGCTTTTTTTCAATGACGTTTCTGTTTAATATTGGCTCCATCCTCCCCTGGACAAGAGCAGATTACAGCTTCTTGTGGAAGGTGGAGGGATTTAGTAGTGCCTAAGTGTAGTGTTGCATTGGGAAGCCCAGCTAAGGTCCTTCACAAATCAGGATACCACTTGTGCACTGAACTGCAATGATTGTGTGCACATGTCGTAAGACTGTTGAGGGACTTATGGTTGATGTGTTCACAAAAGGGCTTTTTTTTTTTTTTTGTTCCAAAAGAGGTAAATCTTCAGGGGATGTGGGATGATCTTGTAGTTAACACACAGGACTAGAAGCCAAGAGACCACCTGGGTTCTGATTGTGGTTCTACTTCAGACTTTATGCTTGAGCTTGGGCAAATCATTTCACTTCTGTCTTAATTCTGCCATCTGTAAAATGAGCTTTGGAACACAAGAGCCTTGTGAAGCTAAATCTGTGTTGGTCTGTAAACTATTTGTGATCTGCCAGTGGAAGGTGCTATATAAATACAAAAATCTTATGCCTGCATATTGGAGAGCATTTGGAGAATCATTACATCATCTTGCAGTTGGTTTTTTCCTACACTAATGCTGTCTCTGGTCTTTTATAGTCTCTTCCTGCTACTCATCCCCTCTTAAGGTTTCTAACTTGCACCTGTTTCCATGGCTTATGGAAGCATTTTGAGAGCCTCAGATGACAGGCACTTTATAAATGGAGAGTATTGCTGTGAATTTTGGAACGTCCTTTTTTTGTTTTCTATCTTTCCACTTTATTATAATAATCACCATTATTTATTAATAAGGTGCTGACTCTGTGCTCGACACCCATACAACACCATTCAGTTCCCTGTCCTTCAAGAACCTGACTTTCAGAATAGCCAACAACGGTTCAGACCCAAAGTGCAATGGGCAGGTGGGGAGTTTCTATCTCAGAGCACAGTAAGTTGGGTTGTTATTGATCGGTGCGTGATGGCCTTTTTTTCTTAGTTGTTTGCAGTCTTGTTGTAGTGCTGTTGGTCCCAGGATATTAGAGAGACAAGGTGGGTGAGGTGAATCTTTTATTAGATCAACTTCTGTTGGTGGAAGGTACAAGCTTTCAAACTACACAGAGCTCTTCTGTTTGGGGAAAGAAATCAGACTGCCTGAGGGCATGTCAACACTGCAATGCAAACCTGTACTTGAGCTTGGGTTCAAGCTAACCCCCACTCATGTCTTCACCGCAATTATGCTAACCCAGACCTTGGACCCAGGGTCCAAGGACCCTGCAGGGCTGGAAGGTCCGAGCTCAAATCAAACTGGGACCCAGAGTCTGAGCCCTATTGCTTTACAATGTAGCCATGGCTCCGCTTGACTTGGGTCCTTGGAGTCATCTGGAAGTATCCCACAATTCCATGGGACAACCTCCTTAGTCCTCTCTATCCCAACGATCTGCAATCCCACTCCATTTTAAACAGAAGCCCACCCACTTTGGCAAACAGCAGCTGCTCTGTTCTGATCACTTATCTGCAAGCCCAATGTCAGAAATTCTCCTGGGCTTGCAATGGGGAGCAAACAGATCAAGCCTTTTGCAAAGCAAGCTCCTTCCTGGTAACATGCAGGGTGGGCAGTAAAGTTTTCCCACAGTGGCCACATTTGGGGGCGGGGAGTGCTAGAGACTCTAGGATATGGTTACAGTGGCTCAGGTCTGCACACTGGCGTGTGGATGCCAGAGCCCTAGATTCAAGCACAGGTTAGAAAAGTTTTAACAGAGGGTTTAAATAGTGTAGATGCTCAAGCCCAGGGTTCCCTAGCACTGGTCAGTTGACTCGAGTCCCACTAACCCTGGACTTACATTGCCTTGTGGAGATACCCTGAGCTTGATACAAGATGGGACAGATAGTTAAGCTTAAGGCCTGGTCTACACGACACAGTTAGGTCATCACAAGGCAGCTTATGTCGACTTAGCTGTGGAAGTGTCTTTGCTTAAATTTGGCTCCCGCTGACGTAAGTGCCTCTCTGTGCTGATTTAGGCCCCGTCTACACTGGCAAGTTTGTGCGCAGTAAAGCAGCTTTGAGCGCTGTAACTCCCGAGCTGCACACGCTGCCAAGCCACTGAGTGTGCAGACACTGCGCAGATGCAGCGCTCTAAAAAAACCACCCCGACGAGAGGCGCAGAGCTTTCTGCGCCAGGGCTACAGCGCTGCGGTGCCAGTGGAGACACCCTGGGCGGTTACAGGGCTGCGATTGGCCTCCGGGAGCTGTCCCACAATGCCTGTTCTCGCCTCTCTGGCCATCAGTTTGAACTCTACTGCCCTGCCCTCAGGTGACCAACTGTCAGCCCCACCCCATACATTCCCTTGCAAATTTGAAAGCCCCCTTCCTGTTTGCTCGGTGATGCGTGCAGTGGTCTCAGCGCATCTTTCCAGGTGGCCATGCTGGCTCCACGCACCAGGCGATCCCCCGCTTGGAGCAGTGCTGAGCTGCTGGACCTCATTGGCATTTGGGGAGAGGAGGCCGTCACAGCTGCGCTCCAGCCATCAGAATTATGGTAGCTACGGACAGATTTCCAGATGCATGATAGAAAGGGGTTATGACCAGGATAAACTGCAGTGCAGGGTCAAAGTGAAGGAGCTGCGGAACGCCCACCACAAGTCGTGGGAGGCAAACCGCCGCTCCGGTGCTGCACCCACGAGCTGCTGGTTCTACGAAGAGCTGGACACGATACTTGATGGCGACCCTACCTCTACTGCGAAGGACCCTGTGGATACTTTGTTGACTTGCGTGACAGTCAAGAGTGGACTGAGCCAGGAGGAGGCAATCTTGGATGAAGACGGGGAGGGGAACCCAGAGGCAGAGCATGACTCAGAGGCCAGAGATGCATGCAGTCAGGAATCATAGAATCATAGAATATCAGGGTTGGAAGGGACCCCAGAAGGTCATCTAGTCCAACCCCCTGCTCGAAGCAGGACCAATTCCCAGTTAAATCATCCCAGCCAGGGCTTTGTCAAGCCTGACCTTAAAAACTTCTAAGGAAGGAGATTCTACCACCTCCCTAGGTAACGCTAGGAGCTCTTTTCTACCCCAGAGGAGCCTAGCCAGTAACAGCAGTCGGAGCTTGGCGAAGCGCAAACAGGAGAGGAGGCCCCTGGTAAGTGGATCTGATTTTAGGAATTGCTGAAGCAAGTTGTTGGGGGCAGGAGGGTTGCCGAAAGCAGGCTTGTCTCCCACCTCATGCCCAGTCTAAGCAGCAGAACAGGCTGTTGATTGACTCCCTCACTTCACGGGAATCTCCCACAAAGATCTCCAGGAAACTCTCGTGGAGATACTGGGCAATCCGTTCCCGCAGATTCCTCAGCAGAGTTGCTTTGTTTCTTGCCCCATTAACAATAACTTTCCTGTGCCATCACAGGGGAGGGAAGACCATTGCTGCACACAGGCTAGCCACATAAGCGTCAGGGTGGAAGCCTCAGGCTTGGAGAAGACCCTCCCTTGATTCCCTGCTCACCCTCAGCAGCGAGATATCTTCCATAATGATCATCTCTTGAGGAAAGTGGGGGGACAGGAATGATTATCAAGCTCACCCTACAGTGCTGGCTCTCCCCAACTGCCCAAGAACCACGTGCCCAGTGTACAGCAGGGTCCTGAAACAGTGATTTACCCTGCCCCTGAGGCTACTCACCATTGTGGGGGTCTTGTGGCTCATGTGTGCTTGCCTGGGATTAGCCAGTTAGTGACAGGTGTGAGAGTACAGGCTATGTTTTAAACCACTGAAACAGTGTTGTCTGTGTGCAAACAATACTGCTTCTGTAAAATGTTGCATTTAAGCTTCACAGAGATGACCTTGGGAGCACAGCCTCCCTCTTTGTTATCGGCAGCAGAACGGCTGTGCAGAATTAGGAAGTGTCCAAGAAGAACTAAGGAGGACTTTATGTGTGAGGTTATGCTGCACTCCACCGCCGAGAAAAAAGAATTGAAGGAGTGGTGGGACAGTGAGAAGAAGGACCGAAAAGAGAACACGGCACACCTGAAAGAAGCCAGTGGCTCTTAACAGTTATGGAGCGCCAAGTGGACATGCTCCAGGTGATACTAGCTCTTCAAACCGAGCAGCTCTGCGGCCACCCTCTCCTGCAGCCACTGTCACAAAACTCTTTCCCATGCACCCCACACACACACCACCAACACACTGTTATCAACCTCCTGGCTCCACTGTCTACCCGCAGCATTCCACTCCTCCCTCCTCACAGTCCAGCAGTGTGGACTCCCATGACCCACTGCACTCAACACTCATCCCTCTGCAGTTTGGCCCTGCTGAAGTCCATCACCCGCTGCATTGTACTCCAAAGGAGAAGGTTGGGTATGATCCCTGGACATACACAAATCTATAGCAGTCCTGGGACCCCTTCTCCTCTTGAGACCTTCCCTTCCCGCATCACCCTCCCTGCTGATGATTTTTTTGTTTGACTCTCTCCTCTGGTTGTTGTCTTTCAATAAAAGAATTGTGTTTGTTTGAAAGCAATCTTTATTCTATTAAGTGAAAGCAAAAAAAGCACTACAAAGCAACATACAATTATGTTAAGGGCCCTTCTTGCATCATGTGCACCAATCACCT
This sequence comes from Lepidochelys olivacea, assembly GCF_965140295.1. Classification (NCBI taxonomy): domain Eukaryota; kingdom Metazoa; phylum Chordata; order Testudines; family Cheloniidae; genus Lepidochelys; species Lepidochelys olivacea. The sequence continues at coordinate 21,841,425 of NC_140417.1, read as the reverse complement.
CCTAGCATTACAAGCACTGCAATCCCGAGCATAGCAACAAATATTAGTGGCTTTCAGCTTCAAATTGCTGCCTCAAAGCATTCCTGATCCTTACGGCCCCGCGCAGTGCCCCTCTAATAGCCCTGGTCTCTGGCTGTTCAAACTCAGCCTCCAGGTCCTGAGCCTCTGCGGTCCAGCCCTGAGTGAAGCTTTCACCCTTCCCTTCACAAATACTATGGAGCGTACAGCATGCAGCTATAAGCATAGGAATATTGTTATCGGCCATGTCCAGCTTCCCATACAGGCATCGCCAGCAGGCTTTTAAACAGCCAAATGCACACTCCACAGTCATTCTGCACTTGCTCAGCCTATTGGTGAACTGCTTCTTGCTTGGTATCAAGTTGCCCTGTGTATGGCTTCATGAGCCACGGCATTAAGGGGTAGGCAGGGTCTCCCAGGATCACAATGGGCATTTTGACTTCCCCTACAGTGATCTTCTGGTCATGGAAGAAAGTGCCTGCTTGCAACTTCTTCAACAGGCCAGTGTTCCGAAACATGCATGTGTCATGCACCTGTCCGGACCAGCCTGCGTTAATGTCTGTGAAATGCCCACAGTGATCCACAAGCACCTGGAGAACCACTGAGAAATACCCCTTGTGATTTATGTACTTGGTGGCGAGGTGGTCTGGTGACAGAATTGGAATGTGCATGCCATCAATCACCCCTCCGCAGTTAGTGAAGCCCATTTGTGCAAAGCCATCCACAATGTCATGCATGTTGCCCAGAGTCACAGTCTTTTGGAGCAGGTTGCAATTAATGGCCCTGCACACTTCTATCAACACGACTCCAACGATCAACTTTCCCACTCCGAACTGGTTAGCGACCGATCAGTAGCAGTCTGGAATAGCCAACTTCCACAGTGCAATCACCATGCGCTTGTCCAACGGCAGGGCAGTTCTCATTCTCGTGTCCTTGCACCGCAGGGCTGGGGTGAGCTCATCACACAGTTCCATGAATGTGGCTTTCCTCATGCAAAAGTTCTGCAGCCACTGCTCATCATCCCAGACATGCATCACAATGTGATCCCACCATTCAGTGCTTGTTTCTCCGAGCCCAAAAGCAGCATTCCACTGTGGTCAGCACTTCCGTGAATGCCACAAGCAATCTTGTGTCATAGCTACTACGCATGGCGAGATGAACGTCACACTCCTCTTGACTTTGTAGTTTAAGGAATAACTCCACGGCCACTCGTGACGTGTTCGTCAGTGCAAGCAGCATACTGGTCAATAGTTCGGGATTCATTCCTACAGCCCAAAAGAGACAGGGCAGGGTGCGCAGTACACAAACCATTGAAAGATGGCGCCAAATGTGGACGGAAGCACAGGGATTGCTGGGATGTGAAGCAATGCATCACGACAGGACCCAGGATGTCCCATGACCCCTTCCACCTTCCCACAAGTCTTAGTGACAAAAGAGAAGGAGTTGCTCTGTGGGATAGCTGCCCAGAGTGCACTGCTCTGAATAGCCCCACAAGTGTTAACACGATATTGGGCAGGCAGCTGTCAGTGTGAACACACAACAGCGGTTTTCCTTTGGCACTCTCTGAGCAGCACTGTAACTTTGCAAGTATAGACGTGCCTTTAGTAACACTACCTCCCTGAGCGGCGTAGAGTCATGGTTGATGTAATTAGGTCAATGCAGTGTCAGTGTAGACACTGCATTGCTTTTATCAACTGTTACTGGCCTCCAGGAGCCATCCATAATGCCCCACACTGACAATACAATTGGTACAAGTCCACCGACACAAGGAGCCAGGTGTGCACACACACAAAAATGTGATTTAATAACTGTGTAGATATGGCCTAAGGGATAACAAACATTGTAGAAGGCCACTTGTGAGGAAGTGGCCCATAAGAGTTAGATTGTTATGCAAAACCGATTGAAGTGAACCATTAAGGGTTAGCAGGCAGGTGTGTATTACAGATTGTTGTAATGAGCCATGAAACCAGTGCTATGGTTTTTAGTGTCTAGCTATGAATTTAAGTTCCCAGGCTCATCTTTTGAAGGTGTTGTGTAGTTTTCCTTTGAGGATGAGTACTGAAAGATCAGATATGGAATTATCATTTTGTGAAAAGTGTTCACACATGAGTAATATGGTGTTCTTGTCTTTTATTATTTTTCTGTGTGAGTTAATTTGAGAATATGGTGATTGTCTGGTTTTATCCACACAGTTCTTACTGAGGCAGTTAATGCACTGAATGAGGTACACCACATGTTGTAATAGGCAAGTGTAGGACCCATGAATCTTGAAAGATGAATTGTGGGAGATATTTATCATCCAGTAAAAGATATTACCTTACATACCTTGTCTTTTTTCTCAGGTGAGTTATCATTAGTAGGCTTCCCATGAGTACTTTCTTACCACATTTTTGACAAAATTTCAAATTTTCTGAAATTTTCTAACCAGCTCTACAAGTAACTTTGCAGGATTGGGCAGTGTGGCCTAATATATATATACTACCAGTCTGGGACACAGGAGATATGGGTACTATTCCCAACTCAGCCACTAGACTGCTGGATGATCTTGGGCAAGTCATGGCTTCGCCCTGTGCCTCAGTTTCCCCATCTGTAAATGGGGATAATGATATTGTCTCCTCTGTGAAGCACTTTGAAATCTATTGATGAAAAGTTCTGTAAGAACTAGATATTATATTATTTACTTGTGCTTTTTATTTTAGCATCTACTCTCATTCTTCTCTTCCTTCTTAATTCCCCTCATTTGCTTTCTCTTTCTTTCTTTCCTCTTTAAGATCCATCTCCTTCTGATAGCTAAGCAATGTAGTACTAGTTACACTCCTATCTCCAGATTTGTTTTTCTGTCATTAAAATTTCAGAATGGTATACAGTACAGTCAAACCAAATTGCATAGCTGTCTTTTCTTCTCTCAGTTTTCTCAGCTAGCTCACTTCCTCACAGTGATCAGATATTTTTGCACTGCACTTTGTGATTTCTCTTTCTGCAGTTGCTCATTATAGTTCCATCTAATTATGTATTGAACTGCTTAAGTGATAATCTGGCCATCAACAAACTGCTGTTTTTATCCTTCAGCCAGGTATGCCTTGTTGGAATTACTGGCAAATATCCAGATCAGGGGCACCAATGCCCTTTTCTTTAAAGTTGAGCTGAAATGTTGAGTTCTGCTGCTTGAGAGTTGTATAGTTGGATTTCAGCTGATATGACACAACTTGCTGGGAAATTACATCTTCTAGCATACACGATCTCAGAAATGTAGCATATTGCTTCCAAAAGAAGTTCCCATTCTTATGAAATGTCATTTTAATACTCCTAAAGAATTGGCAAAATTCATCCTTGTTGAAACTCTATTAGGGAGGGATTTGATATCAAATATTTTGGGACTTGTTTCTAATTAATGTACCTGAGATTAATAAAAGTAATGGTTATCAATTTAGCAACCATAGTTGGAGATGCAAGCATCAAACATGGAAATGGAGCAAAGCCTTACCACATATCATGTCACCTGAGTCAATGCTCCCCTGAGGCTGGGAAAATCCCCATTATGCAGTACCTAAAGCCCAGATGTTGTGGGGAAAAAGTTCTTCACAATGGGGCAGAATTCTGAGCTAAGGAGACGGACTTTAGTTAGAGATTTGTTAGGTGAAGACTGATTTTTTACCTGTGATAAAAGTCTGTGGTACCCAATAGCTACTTTATAAAAACCCTGAATTGGATGGATAGCTGGATAACATCTAACACTAAGGAACTCTGAAGGAAAAGATCAGCCAGTAACAAGGCTTCTGCCTTTATTAGCATAAAGATGGAGCCAGGGAACTGTGTAGCCTGAAGAACATAAAGGGACAATCTGGATACCTGCTGACATCCAGCCTTGTGAAAGGGCTCATTTTTTCCAGTTAAATAGTGGGAGGAAAGCGTGATCCATAGACTGTCAGGTAACAGGGAATGAAAAAAGTCTGGAAGCAGTCTGATGGGTCTCTTTTCAGCTCTGTGACTCATCCTCTCCCACTGTCCACTACCCACCAGTTAAACATGAGATCATAACGTGTGTCTACGCTGGCTATCGGAAGAAACACTGATTAAATATTGTCCTTGTGAGTTTATCAAGGAGCCATGTATGTGTAAATCGATTTAATGGTTGTAACTATTAATACTGTGGATAAGTGGAATTTGCAAGTGCATGAGAACTTTTTCCAGGTATGAAATTGTAAAATACTGTAGCAAATCTGTGGCAGCAGGTCTGTAACGGTGCGGGACTCACCCCTGTGGCACCTCCTGCTGGTCTCTCCGGGAATTAGTTCTTCCAGCCTCCGGAGCGCCCTCTGCAGGCCGGTGTCTCGCTTCCGCTGGCCCCCATGTCCCTCCCAGACCCCAGTGCCCCTTTCCCTGGGGTGCTGCCCCCTGGCAGTGCCCCACAATCTCAGGGTCTCCCCCTCCCAGGGGAACCCCCAACCCCCTATCCCCACCTCGCCTCAGTATATAGCTACTGCCCAGTCACCATCTAGACCCCGTTCACTGGGGCAGACTGCAGTATATAAGCCACTCATCCCAGGTAAGGGGGGTTTGGACCTGCTGCCTCTGCCTACCTGTGGGCTGCCCCCTGCAACCTCAGTACCCTTTTTGGCCTTACACTAGGCCTGCAGCCTGCAGGGGGTTCCAGGCCGGAGCTCCCCAGCTCCTCTGGCCTTCCCCCAGCCCTGCTCCACCTTAGGTACCCAGGTACACTCCCCAGCAGCCAGGCCCTTCTCCCTCTAAAGGCAGAGAGAGAGTGTCTGCTCCTGGCCCACTGCCCTCTTATAAGGGCCAGCTGAGCCCTTATTGGGGCGTGGCCACAGCTGAGCCTGCTTCCCCCAAGCAGCCTGGGAACCGCTTGCTCCCAGCCACAGCCCTCTCCTGGGCTGTTTTAAGCCCTTTAAGGCCAGGGCGGGGGACCACCCCGCTACAAGGTCATATAGACCGTGGCCCCACTAAGTCGTGGGACCTCCTGGTCAACCTCCTCCTGGCCCTGGCTAAAGTGGCCATCTATAAAACCAGGGTGAGGAGGTTGGCCGATGGAGTCTCCTGCGACTGCGGGGCCTATTTCCGATCCTCTGTCCGTTCACGCCTCCGGGCAGAGTTCCTCTGGGCGGCGTCCACCAACTCCCTTGACGCCTTTGAGGAGCGGTGGGCGCTGTCCGGGGTTCTCTGCTCGGTGTCCCCATCCGGTTCCCTTCGTTTGACCCTTTGACCGCACTCCCGTCCCTGTTTTTCATGAGTTGTCCCCCGTAATCATTTGGCTCTCCAAGCCCTGTGGATCTCCCCCTTAGGCTGGGGGGGGATCCTTTCATAGTGGACAAGCTCCGCCCACCCACTTCCTGGATCCCAATAGGACAAGGTCATATAGACATCCCAGCCAGCAGTTAAGGGGGAGAGACCTCATGAGCTCCTGGTCTTCAGCTAGCAGAAGTTCTCCATTAGTTTTTGGCATATAAGGGATAATATCCTTTAAATTAGGCAGCCTCTAGATGCTGGTTTATTAGCTTATAAGATAAATCAGTAAAACAATAATATTAGCCAAAATGAAAACAAGCCTTCTAACAAGGTAGGGTTCATCATGAAGCCTTTGGTGAGAGGAGCCTGAGACTGCAAATCGTTTCCTCTTGTCTGCCCACACCTAGACTAATTCCTGCAACTAAAGCTGTGTGGAGGATGGAAATTATCTGTCACAGGATTTTGAGATTTAAAAAAAAAATTGTTCAGATTAGCAAGCCCCAACATTTTAAAATTCTCCATGAAAAAAATGGCTTAGGGCCACGCGAAAGCATTCATCTTGACAAAATCGAAATATTTTGTTTCTATTTCAATTTTTTTAAACATGTGTTATCGTGTAATGTATTGTGTAATACTAAATTTAAAAGTTTCAAAATCAAAAATCATCGCAAAATGTTTCATTCCAAAAATATCAAAACGGGATGTTTCTATATCGTTGGAGAGTCTCCTTCCCCCCCCCCCCCTTGTTTTTTTTTAAACCCAAATGAAACTTTTGGTGAAATCAACGTGATTTTTGCGACGCTTTTCAATCTTGACAGAACTGCATTGACCCATGGAAAATGATTCCATCAAAGGTTTTCTCACCAGCTCTACCTTCAGTTCTACGTCAGGCTTTTACAGTCTTAACCATTCCCTTTGCTCTCATCAGACATTGCTTCAATTGGAGGAAAACACATACAGATGGCAACCTTCCGCAACCCCCTTCTTCACAGAGCTACATAAACTTTTCCATTTATACCTACAACTCTCTTGGAGCAAAACCCTGGGATAAAAAAGAATCTCCTTTTGGAAGCAGCTAAGGATTCAGTCCCTTTCTAACCTAATAGCTAGGGTTCTCTCCATGTCATGCCTAACGTTCTCTGAACCCTTTCACCTCTCCTCTCCTCTTATTAGAGCTGGGCAGAAAACAGTGATGAAAATTAGGGGGATTCCAGACATTTTTGTGGGTTTTTTTCTTTCAATTGTCAAACCCCTCTTAGAATTCCAGCCCAGGAGAATGAAGTAAAGCTGTGTTGAAAGAAAGAGAGCAAGTGAGAAAGAATTTGACTAGGACAATAAGATAACAGAGCTCCCACTCATGGTGTTTTTGTGGATACAGCAAGTTAAGGGATGTTCATCTCATGCACGATTCTTCCTGCTTGTGACTAATACCGTTAGTTCCACACTGCTTCTCAATGAATATTTCTTACATTGCTGCGTCTCCTTAAGAAAGTTAAAGGTACGATGCTAATGGGTAATCAGCCAGCCTTTCCCAGCCAGGTTCTCTAAACCCTGGTCTACATTAGGACTTTAGGTTGAATTTAGCAGCATTAAATCGATGTAAACCTGCACCCGTCCACACGATGAAGCCCTTTATTTCAACTTAAAGGGCTCTTAAAATCGATTTCCTTACTCCACCCCTGACAAGTGGATTAGCGCTTAAATTGGCCTTGCCGGGTCGAATTTGGGGTATTGTGGACACAATTCGACAGTATTGGCCTCCGGGAGCTATCCCAGAGTGCTCCATTGTGACCGCTCTGGACAGCACTCTCAACTCAGATGCACTGGCCAGGTAGACAGGAAAAGAACTGCGAACTTTTGAATCTCATTTCCTGTTTGGCCAGCGTGGCAAGCTGCAGATGACCATGCAGAGCTCATCAGCAGAGGTGACCATGATGGAGTCCCAGAATCGCAAAAGAGCTGCAGCATGGACTGAATGGGAGGTACGGGATCTGATCGCTGTATGGGGAGAGGAATCCGTGCTATCAGAACTTCATTCCAGTTTTCGAAATGCCAAAACCTTTGTCAAAATCTCCCAGGGCATGAAGGACAGAGGCCATAACAGGGACCTGAACCAGTGCCGCATGAAACTTAAGGAGCTGAGGCAAGCCTACCAGAAAACCAGAGAGGCGAATGGCCGCTCCGGGTCAGAGCCCCAAACATGCCACTTCTGTGAAGAGCTGCATGCCATTTTAGGGGGTTCAGCCACCACTACCCCAGCCATGTTGTTTGACTCCTTCAACGGAGATGGAGGCAACACGGAAGCAGGTTTTGGGGACGAAGAAGATGATGATGATGATGAGGTTGTAGATAGCTCACAGCAAGCAAGCGGAGAAACCGCTTTTCCCGATAGCCAGGAACTGTTTCTCACCCTGCACCTGGAGCCAGTACCCCCCGAACCCACCCAAGGCTGCCTCCTGGACCCAGCAGGCGGAGAAGGGACCTCTGGTGAGTGTACCTTTTAAAATACTATACATGGTTTAAAAGCAAGCATGTGAAAGGATTACTTTGCCCTGGCATTTGCGGCTCTCCTGGATGTACTCCCAAAGCAAAAGGTTTCTGGGGAGGGCAGCCTTATTGTGTCCTTCATGGTAGGACACTTTACCACTCCAGGCCAGTAACACGTTCTCGGGAATCATTGTACAACAAAGCATTGTAGTGTATGTTTGCTGGCATTCAAACAACATCCGTTCTTTATCTCTCTGTGTTATCCTCAGGAGAGTGAGATATCATTCATGGTCACCTGGTTGAAATAGGGTGCTTTTCTTCAGGGGACACTCAGAGGAGCCCGTTCCTACTGGGCTGTTTGCCTGTGGCTGAACAGAAATGTTCCCCGTTGTTAGCCATGGGGAGGAGGGAGGGTTGAGGGGGTAGCCACGTGGTGGGGGGAGGCAAAATGCGACCTTGTAACGAAAGTACATGTGCTATGTATGTAATGTTAATAGCAAGGTTTACCCTGAAAGAGTGTAGCCACTGTTTTATAAAATGTGTCTCTTTAAATACCGCTGTCCCTTTTTTTTTCTCCACCAGCTGCATGTGTTTAATGATCACAGGATCTTCTCCTTCCCAGAGGCTAGTAAAGATTAGAAAGAAAAAAAAACGCACTCATGATGAAATGTTCTCTGAGCTCATGCTGTCCTCCCACACTGACAGAGCACAGACAAATGCGTGGAGGCAAATAATGTCAGAGTGCAGGAAAGCACAAAATGACCGGGAGGAGAGGTGGTGGGCTGAAGAGAGTAAGTGGTGGGCTGAAGACAGGGCTGAAGCTCAGATGTGGCAGCAGCGTGATGAGAGGAGGCAGAATTCAATGCTGAGGCTGCTGCAGGACCAAACCAGTATGCTCCAGTGTATGGTTGAGCTGCAGCAAAGGCAGCTGGAGCACAGACTGCCACTACAGCCCCTGTGTAACCAACCACCCTCCTCCCCAAGTTCCATAGCCTCCACACCCAGACGCCCAAGAACGCGGTGGGGGGGGGCCACTGGCCAACCAGCCACTCCACCACAGAGGATTGCCCAAAAAAAAGAAGACTGGCATTCAATAAATTTTAAAGTTGTAAACTTTTAAAGTGCTGTGTGGCATTTTCCTTCCCTCCTCCACCACCCCTCCTGGGCTACCTTGGTAGTCATCCCCCTATTTGTGTGATGAATGAATAAAGAATGCATGAATGTGAAGCAACAATGGCTTTATTGCCTCTGCAAGAAATGATCGAAGGGAGGAAGGGAGGGTGGTTAGCTTACAGGGAAGTAGAGTGAACCAAGGGGTGGGGGGTTTCATCAATCAGAAACAAAGAGAACTTTCACACCGTAGCCTGGCCAGTCATGAAACTGGTTTTCAAAGCTTCTCTGATGCGTGCCACGCCCTCCTGTGCTCTTCTAACCGCCCTGGTGTCTGGCTGCATGTAACCAGCAGCCAGGCGATTTGCCTCAACCTCCCACCCCGCCATAAACGTCTCCCCCTTACTCTCACAGATATTGTGGAGCACACAGCAAGCAATAATAGCAGTGGGAATATTGGTTTCGCTGAGGTCTAAGCGAGTCAGTAAACTGCGCCAGCGCGCCTTTAAACGTCCAAATGCACATTCTACCACCATTCTGCACTTGCTCAGCCTATAGTTGAACAGCTCCTGACCACTGTCCAGGCTGCCTGTGTACGGCTTCATGAGCCATGGCATTAAGGGGTAGGCTGGGTCCCCAAGGATACATATAGACATTTCAACATCCCCAACAGTTATTTTCTGGTCTGGGAATAAAGTCCCTTCCTGCAGCTTTTGAAACAGACCAGAGTTTCTGAAGATGCGAGCGTCATGTACCTTTCCCGGCCAACCCACGTTGATGTTGGTGAAACGTCCCTTGTGATCCACCAGTGCTTGCAGCACTATTGAAAAGTACCCCTTGCGGTTTACGTACTCACCAGCTTGGTGCTCCGGTGCCAAGATAGGGATATGGGTTCCGTCTATGGCCCCACCACAGTTAGGGAATCCCATTGCAGCAAAGCCATCCACTATGACCTGCACATTTCCCAGGGTCACTACCCTTGATATCAGCAGATCTTTGATTGCGTGGGCTACTTGCATCATAGCAGCCCCCACAGTAGATTTGACCACTCCAAATTGATTCCCAGCTGACCGGTAGCTGTCTGGCGTTGCAAGCTTCCACAGGGCTATCACCACTCGCTTCTCAACTGTGAGGGCTGCTCTCATCTTGGTATTCATGCGCTTCAGGGCAGGGGAAAGCAAGTCACAAAGTTCCATGAAAGTGCCCTTACGCATGCGAAAGTTTCGCAGTCACTGGGAATCGTCCCAGACCTGCAACACCACCAGTCTGCTTGTTTCCCATTGGCAGGGCCCATGCTTTCAGAGAAATCTGTGTCCATGTCCTGATCACTCACGTGGCCGCGCTGACGTCGCCTCCTCGCCCAGTATCGCTCTGCCAGGTTCTGGTGCTGCATATACTGCTGGATAATGCGTGTGGTGTTTAATGTGCTCCTAATTGCCAAAGTGAGCTGAGCGGCCTCCATGCTTGCCTTGATATGGTGTCTGCACAGAAAAAAGGCGCGGAACAATTGTCTGCCATTGCTCTGACGGAGGGAGGGGCGACTGACGACACGGCTTACAGGGTTGGCTTCAGGGAGCTAAAATCAACAAAGGGGGTGGCTTTACATCAAGGAGTATTTCAGGCAGGACTTCACGGAGGGTTCCAATAAGAAATGGTGCATCTAAGTTATTGTTCTTATTGGAACAAGGAGGTTAGTCTGGCCTCTGATTGATACATGGCTAGCTGTACCTCGCTGCACCTTCTCTGTGAGTGACTGCAGTGTGACCTAGAGGAATGAGTCCCCTAGACGGGGGAGGGGCTGGAAGCAAATGAGTACAAAACAAATCTGGTCTATTTCTTGTTTTGATCCACTCTATCTATCTTCTACATCTTTGGCTGGCAGCAGACGGTGCAGAAGGACTGCATGCCATCCACATCTCATGGCTGCCCGGCAGAAGATGGTACAATACGACTGCTAGCCATCCTCATCTCTTGCCTGCCCGGCAGAAGATGGTACAGTACGACTGCTAGCAATCCGTATCGCCTGCCTGCTCACCATAAGATGGTTCAATAGGACTGACTGCAGGACTAAAGAGAATGACCTGGTCAAGTCACTCCAAATTTAGTCCCTGCGCCCATGTCTGTCCAGGCGCTCCCGGCCGACGTGGCCAGGAGCACCTCGGACATGACGATGATGGCTACCAATCGTATTGCACCGTCTGCTGCCACAAGGCAATGGGTTGCTGCTACTGTGTAGCAATGCAGTACCGCGTCTGCCAGCACCCAGGAGACATACAGTGACGGTTAGCTGAGCGGGCTCCATGCTTGCCGTGGTATGGCGTCTGCACAGGTAACTCAGGAAAAAAGGTGCGAAACGATTGCTTTCACAGAGGGAGGGAGGGAAGGGGGGCCTGACGATACGTACCCAGAACCACCCGCGACAATGTTTTAGCTCCATCAGGCATTGGGATCTCAACCCAGAATTCCAATGGGCAGCAGAGACTGCGGGAACTGTGGGATAGCCACCCACCGTGCAATGCTCCGGAAGTCGATGCTTGCCTCGGTACTGTGGAAGCACTCCGCCGAGTTAATGCACTTAATGCACTTAGAGCATTTTCTGTGGGGACACACACACTCGAATATATAAAACCGATTTCTAAAAAAAGACTTTTATAAATTCGACCTAATTCCGTAGTGTAGACATACCCTTAGGCAGAAGCAGCTCTGTCCTGCTCCCTGCCTGGCTGCCAGGGAGAGCAGCTGAACATGCAGGGGAAGGCACAGGGAGAGAAGGACAGAGCCAGGTAATGTGGGGCGGGGAGAACACGACAGCCCTGGGCTGGGCGGAGGGGCAGGGGGGTGTCACTGGGCAGAGGAGACAGGAGGCATAGTCTCATGTCCTCCCCTTTAGATTGTTCCCCTTTCATATGGGGAGGCACCAGTTGTCTATGATTATAGTTTGCAGTTGATTTACCACCTCTGTGTATTTCAGGGAAAAGTCTTCTTGGCAGTGACATCTATGCACTCCTGTAACATTGTATAAATAATACAAATCATTAAAAATACGGTAGGCTGGTCAGTAGGCTGAAGTGGTGGAAGCACTATTGCTTGGGATATGTAAAACTTGACAGGACAAAACACTAAATGATCTTCTATAAGGTACAATCTTGTATTGAGAAGGGAGGCAGACTGAATAGTCTAATGAGTCTTTTTCATCTCTGATTTCTATAATTATACTGTACAACCTGGGTGCAGCTGTAAAATATTGCCACTATGTATTGCCGTGACAACTTGTGCCATTTTAATTGGGCTAATAATGAAAGTCAAATTCTGCCATCAGAGGTAATAATGATGAAGATGATGAGGATGTTACAAAGCTCTTGTATAGCACTTGTCATCTAAGCACTTTACAAAGGAGGTCAGTGTCATTAAACCCATTTTACAGATCGGGAAACTGAGGCACTGGGCAGGGACATGACCTGCTCAAGGTCACACAGCAATGTTCACACTCAGCTCCCATTGAAGGTAAAGGGGGCTTCATGGACATATCTGGGGGCCCTTCCTGTCCTAGGAATAGCTATTCTACTTATCTGTTGTATAACATACCAACATGACAATTAGCTTTTCCTTATAAATATGTCAAGGAAATGTTAACCTAAGCTGATGTGGAGGATCAAGAAGAGGATAACTGAACGGTTTTGAGTTGTTGTTTTCTTTTAATATAGGTGCAGATAAGGATATTCCTTGGTATTGAGTAATCTCCCTTTACTGGATTTATTTTACAGTAATTTCACCAGCATGTAGTTTCTTTATCAAAATATTGAAGTTTGGGTCCACTCTGCAAATACAGGCAGTAAGCAACACCACCTGCAGCAGACCTCTGCAAAAGATGCCACAACTTTCAGGCAGCCGACTCCCCCACATCACACTGACTGATTCCATATTGCATGGGGCTAAGATACAGTGTGAAGATTTCTTTTTGAGTTGAATTCCCCTTTTGGTTAGTAAATAATGTGTGAACCAATCCTGATTATCTTCAGATGCATGGGTTCTAACCCCTATCAGAATCACAAACAGGCCTAGGGGATTCACTCCACCCACCTCCCTATTCTTTTTGGCTAGATAGGAGGGGTGGGGGCTCTAAAACTATTTTCTTTTGCAACATGAGATCATGGTATGGAAATGGTTGAGAACCAAACCAGAATGATGTAGAAATGGTTCTCATGTGTCTGTTATCTGAAAACACTTGCCAGATAGCATGAACGTACAATTGTCTGACCAAGCATTGTTCACAAATGGTTTACCTCTTTTGTTTCCATTCATTATTTGTGTTATGTGGTTGGTCACCTGAATCACACAGTATTGCTTCTGCTCTCTGATTGGATGATGGAAGTGCTTAAAAGGAGACTAGCTAACCATGAATACTGCAGCACACATATACCCAGTGTAGATTGTTAGGTGAATAATAATTCCTGCTAAAATATATGACATTTTTGGCATTCATTATTATTATCGTGCAATTGCTGAATTCTCATGAATAAAAAATAACATGACCCAGAATATTACAACAAACCAAACTGAGCCCTTTTATTTGTAAAACACAATCATGAATCAGGGCGGGGTTTTTGATTGGTTGGTTTGCTTGGGTTGTTTTAGAAATCAATCTGCTCTAATAATATGTCCCACAGAAATCTTTTCTCCTCCCCCCGCCCCCCCCGGCCTTTCTTCTCCAGTGTGAGTCACTGCAGCGTTCTAGAATTTGATGTGTGCTTTAGCTGTAATTCTTTCCTTACAATTTTATATTCTGGAGATTAGGGCAGCATGTCCAATATGATTTAGGTCACAAGTCTGATTGCCACATTTCTAGTCCCAATGTATTGAGAGACAGGCCTCCTGGAAACTGACCTTTTCATTGCATGCACCTAGGCCTTGATGCTGCACAGCACAAGCGTGGAGAGTGGTTCAGATAAGTGCATGGGAAAAGTGTTGAGCAGGACAAGGAGTGCAAGGGAACTTGATCCTGCAATACTGAGAGGACTGCTGGGCAGCCAGCTACCAAACCATTCCTGCCTACTAGCCAGTGTGAGGCTTAAGAGCAGAGAATGTCGCTAAAGTTCTAATTAGCTCAACAGGATGGTATTTAAGACCATGTCCCCAAAACTCACTCTTTCTTCACCCACGCCCTTCATCTCTTTACTTGAGACTCCACAGACTAAGAGAGGCATGGTCAGTGTGCTTGAAGCTAACTACCACTCACATCAGAAGATTAACCTGAGCACTTAACCTTGTTTGCACCCATGCAAAGCCTCTGCTCACAACCTTGCCCTCCCTCCTGTCCCATATTCCAGGACTTGCAGGATCAAAGCCTTTAATAAATAAGAAGAATGGTGGATAGGGCTCAGTAGGGTACTGGGATTCAAGAGACTTAGATTTGATTCCTGAGTCAGCCGCAGACTGCCTGTCTGACCTTGGGGAAGTTGCTTGATCTGCCCTGTGCTTCAGGTCCCCATTCATACAATGGGCGTAATAATAGCTCTCTTCCTGACAGGAGTGTAGTGGGGATTCAATCCCCTAATGATTGTGAGGTACTCAGATTCTATGGCAGGGGTGGCCAACCTGTGGCTCTGGAGCCAGGTGCGGCTCTTCAGAAGTTAATATGCGGCTCCTTGTATAGGCACCGAGTCCGGGGCTTGAGCTATAGGCGCCAACTTTCCAATGTGCCGGGAGGTGCTCACTGCTCTACCCCTGGCTCTGCCACAGGCCCTGCCCCTACTCCATCCCTTTCTGCCCCCTCCCCTGAGCCTGCAGTGCCCTCACTCCTCCACCCCCATCCCCCAAGCTTCCTGCACCCCATAAAACAGCTGATAGGGAGGTGTGGGGAGGGAGGGAGGGAGAGGTGCTGATCGGCAGGGCTGCCAGTGGGCAGGAGGTGCTGTGAGCGGGGTGGGGGAGCTGATGGGGGTGGGGCTGCTGACGTATTACTGTGGCTCTTTGGCAATGTACATTGGTAAATTCTGGCTCCTTCTCAGGCTCAGGTTGGCCCCCCCTGTTCTATGGTGATAAGAGCCATATCAGTATTTAAGCGGGTATAGTGGATATAAGTATGTAGTTTTATGTAGTTCTGGCCACCAACCCATCCAGGCCTTTGTTAGATTCTCGGCAGTGCAGATTTACTGTAGCAGCTGTATGAGCAAAGCAAGAACAAGAGCAAACTTGTAGTCTGCTTGTAGGGGGAAGAGGAGACATCTGACAAAAATTTCACCGCAGCTGTAGTCCTTTCATAGCGTTAATGCACAGACAAAGGATGCACAAGCCTCGAAGCTATTCAGCTCTTTGGGGCAGGGACCATCTTTTCATTATATCTGGGAGCAATGCATAGCACAAGGTGACTGACATCCTCTAGTGCACTGCCTTAAAAATAATTTATGCCACCCCAGTGGCTCCTTCGGTGCTCTAACCCTGCACTGAACTCCTAAGCTGCGACTCTCCTGTCTTTAACTTCTTCGAGGGATGAGCCTGAACCTTTACGGAAGGCACTTGTGCTGCTTTAGCTATTGGAATAAAGATCCCTTGAACATGTGTAAAGCTTGAATAGACGGCTGGGCGTGGTAAAGCATTTCAGACCTTCACTCAGCCCCTCCCCATGCTTAATTATCTTCAAACTGACATTGCAGGCTAGTACTGATATTGTTGCGTGTATTTGGCATTGTCAGAGTCTCTCTCTCTGCTCCTATTTGATCATTTCTGCATCATCTTTGCAACTTCCTAGTGAAAGAACCCGACAGCATAAGAGTCCACATCCAACTGTTAACATATTTATTATGCCTTTTCTATTTATTGAATCCCCCAGCTCCTTCATGTTGATGTCCCCATATGGGGTTTCACTGTGCAGCCACCTGTGTTTTGTTTGCAGTTGGTGATAATAAAGTTGTTGGGGTTTTTAGAACATAATCTTAATCAAAGAACAAGAGGTAGATCCAGTGCCACTTGGCTCTGGTTCGGCTCTAGCAAAAGCTGCATGTGAATGTAGGCTGCACAGACTGATTTTATCTCCCCTGCACTGTTTCCCACCATTACTTGGAGTGGAACCCTCCTGAAGTGTGCACAGTGATCAACACAGATTCATTGATCATCACTGGTACAAATGGTAGCTGCTCTTTGTTGAATAGTAAACAACATATTTAGTGGCTCTGCAGAGGGGAGGCTGGGTGAATAATGGATCAGTCACTAGTATGTCTCTCTGGGGGCACAGGTGCAAATTAAACTTCCTCAGGTTAGCAGGGGCCCAATTCCCCAAACTACCACACATAGCTGAAAAGAAGGCACAGTTTTATAAGCATGAGGATAATTAACCATTTGAAAAGGGCTATGGTGGAGTCACCATCACTTGAAATCTTTAAATCAAAATTGGATGGCTCTTTAACAGATATCCTCTAGTTCATTCAGACATTATGGGCTAGCTACAGGAATTATTGGGTAAAATTCTATGGCCTGTGTTATGCAGGAAGTCAGACTAAATGATCATAACGGTACCTTCAGGCCTTAAAGTGTATGAATCTATGAAAAATGTCTATCTCATAATTTACTTGATATAGAGACTGAGCTATTGCTTATTAGAGCTGTTTGGAAAATGAGGTTTTTTTTCCATGGGAAATTTAGACTTCATTGAAAAACTGAAAATCTGTTTAGCTTAGCAAAAAGAAGATTGAGAAGTGACTTGATTGCAGTGTATAAGTCCCTTTCTGGGGAGAAAATAGTAGGTACTAAAGCTACCCGAGAAAGGCATAACAAGGACCAATGGTTGGAAGCTGAAGCCAGACACCTTCAAATTAGCAATAAGGCACAAATTTTTAAGAGTGACGGTAATTAACCACTGGAACAAACTACTAAAGGAAAGTGGATGGATTCTCTTTTTCTTGAGGTCTTCAAATCAAGACGGGGCACATTTCTGGAAGATGCACTTTAATCAGAGACAAGTTACTGGTCTGTGGCCACTGGCAAAGCAACGGAGGGAGAGACTGACACTGCTTCTGCCAAACTCAATACAAGGGAAACTGAGTAAAATGTAATGTGATATACAGGAGGTCAGACTAGAAGATTTGGTAGTCCCTTCAAACTCTTTGAAAGTACACCTCACCTCTCAATAGAAAACAAGGAGGTTTCCGGTCAAGAGTTTCAAAAAGGGGTATGATTTGGGGTACCTCCATTTTTAGATGTCCAGCTTAAGACACCATCAAGGGACCTGATTTTTAGAAAGGGCTGAGACACCCGCCTCTGAAAATGAGACCCTTTTAAGGTATCTGTGGTTGCACTCCGCCCCCCGCCTTAACGAATCACTGTTGCAAATCTTGACAGTAGTTTCCCTAAGTGCCGGTGTCTCAGTGTGCACAAACGTACAGATTCAAACACACCTGGTACACACAACATGGTGCTACCAGCAAGGAGTACGCCCTCCTCTGAAGCATCAGGAAATGACCCCTACCGGATGCTGCATCCTGGACTTCCTGGAGCAGTGGTCCAATCCACTATAGGAAATGTTATGTTCTACGTACTATTCCCCCAAACACTCACACAAGCACTTCCTTAGACAGGGTTTCCATGGAAATGACAAAGTTACAGTGAAAAATACCTCTGTTCATTTTGCTTAAAAGTAGGTCAGTCTACAGGACAAAAAGACAGAGCACTGTTAAAAAGAGCTGATATGTGCTGTTTCAGCCTGTGTCAAGCGTTTCTCTTCTCCATACATAACCAACTTTCTTCCTGAAGGTTAGGCTACAGGAACATGCCATTCCAAGAGGCATCTGCTTCAGGGTCATCCAGTCCAGATGCCCAGAAATGTTTATCCTACTGGGGATACTTCTTATCGATCTACATATCTATGGTTTTTATCTATGCCTGTAGCAGGGATATCTAAGCATTTGTGCCACATATTCATAGACATTCCTAGTGCCACAAGAGACCACATTTCTCTTAACAATTGGAATAACACTGGGGATTTATTTGGCCTAAGGAGATTTGCTCTAGTAAGATTAAGGTGTGTAGCATTTTTCCGCATTTTACAGAGCAGGACTCAGCAGACACTTAAAGGGATAGTACCCTGGCCCCAGGGGATTAGCAGCTGTGATCCCATTAGAAATTGCATTGTGAGTTCAGACTATGCGTCTTATTCAAGTCCAGTGTAAATTGGTGCATCTTCACTGGTGTTACCATCACTCAATCCAGGTGTGGAGTTGGTCCTGTATATCTAATCACTTTGGGCCAGATTTATCCATGCTGCTAATCTAGGGCTTTCACTGGAATTATGCCTGCAATGTCTTTAGCCCATCTTGTCTTAAATACTCCTACTAAATCAATTAGTGGGAGTTACAGACAATAGCCTCATGAGTCCTAGACCTCTAGACACACAGGGCTGGCTTTTTAAAGTGATTTAGGCATTGCTTGGTTGAGTGGAGCAGTGCCTAACCCCGACACAACCTGCTGCTTGGTGGAATTTTTAGCTCTGAGTTAGGCAGCTCCATGCTACCGAGGCTCTCCATGGAGTGCATGGGATACTTAAGTGCCTAAGAAAGGGATTTGCAGAAGCCAGACAGCTGAACTGGGAGCCACCTGAGCTTGCCAGACATGAAGTGCTGAGGAAAGGGGTGGGGAGAGGAAAGGGGCTTTAGGCACCTAAGAGAGTGACTTGGTGCACCACGCTGATGGGCCAGAAAGAGGCTCTTCCCTCTGCTCGGGGTCCTCAGCCATGAACCCTCTCCTGGAGTTAAGCACCTAAACCAGGTCAGCTGTTTAGATAGCCCATGCCCTAGCTCAGTGGTTCTCAACCAGGGATATACCATTCGTGTACCCCTGGGGGTATGCATTTGTCTTCCAGGGAGCATCCAAACTCACCTAGATCAGGTTTCAGAGTAGCAGCCGTGTTAGTCTGTATCCGCAAAAAGAAAAGGAGGACTTGTGGCACCTTAGAGACTAACCAATTTATTTGAGCATAAGCTTTCGTGAGCTACAGCTCACTTCATTGGATGCATCAGCTTGAGCCCTGGGTGGCAGGGCTCAAGCTTCAGACAAGGCTCACAAGTGACAAACAGGCTCAAGTATCACCCTGAAATGTAAGTACAATATTTATATTCCAATTGATTTAGTTTATAGTTGTATGGTAAAAATGAGAAAGTCAGCACTTTGTCAGTAACAGTGCACTGTGACACTTTTCTATTTTATGTCTGATTTTGTAAGCAAGTAGTTTTTAAGTGAGGCAAAACTTGGGGTACACAAGACAAATCAGACTCCTGAAAGGGGTACAGTAATCTGGAAAAGTTGAGAACCCCTGTCCTAGCTAATGTGCTCTCATCTCTCTCTCTCTCTCTGTTTCTCTCCTGCTCATGTTTGAGTTCTCTTTCATACTCATTCTTCATTTCCCTGCACCCTCAGCAGCCCCCACCCCCATGTACACTCCCACCAGTCAGTATCCAGCTCTCTTGCTGCAGAGGGTCTGCCAGGTATCAAGTCTTAGGCATGCTCAGATCCCACCTACAGGATTGGGCCCTGCCTAGCGTGAGACTCCTGCTTTGGGGCCTCCGGGGCTTCGGCTTGAGCTCGGGCTCTGAGCAGCTCATTAACTGGGCAGAAGCAGCAGCGCTTAGGCTGTTTTGAAAATGCTGACTGGGGAAAATTAGACATTTAGGGACTTAGGCACCTGAGGGGGTTGGGCTGTGCCTAAACTGCAGCTTTGAAAATGTCAGCAAGGCCTATATGGTGGATTTAGGCACCTATCTGCCTGTTTAGGTGCCTAAATCCCTTTACAAATTTGTTCCACAAACACCACAGGCCATTTAACTACCAGTCTGCCCCCAAGATGCCTAGGTACCAGAATATGTTTCACTGCAATTTTTCAGACTTCAGGCGATTACCCAGGGCAAGTGACACTGCCTATTAACAACACATCTTCCACACTCAGGAACTATTACAGTAGTTTTTTCTGTTTCTTAGCAACAAGGCCAGCAGGAAGCCCTAAACATCGTTCTCAACAAGCTCTGCTTGTTCAGACTATGCACTCATCACTGTATTGCAAACAGTGAATGATCCCCCAGTAGATTATTCATGGGGGGAAATCGAATGGTCCCCAAGTTTCATCAGGGACTTTAATAGCATATTTGTTAGGCAATCAAATATTTGCAGGTGTGGGGAGACATGGATTAGCGATGGCTCTAAATGCTCAGACTAGTCTGAAGTCCTTGTCTGTCTATATTCCACAGGGCTCTCTAATGGGTTTTTATTGATCAGTGTATGGTTACCATGCACCTGAGGAGAATCCCCATTTTCACAGCTCTGTCCACCAGGCCCTGCTTGCAGGAATATAAATTCCCAATTAATTCCTGGCATTTCAGTGCCGTGACATATTATTAGACTGAGTCGCGGTGGTATTACACTAGCACATAAAGGCCCTGATCAAGATCAAGGCCCCACTGTGCTAGGCATTGTCCATATACGGAATGAGAGACCGTCCAGGCCCTGAAACACTAACGACAAAACAGATAAGGGTGTGGGGAGGCACATAGTGGGGAAATGACCCACACAGCAGATCAGCGTGGAGTTAGGGGTGGAACCCAGCTCCCCAAGCTCCCAGTCCCGTGCTAAAGTCAACATGTTGTAATGCTGCTCCACCACGCTCGATCTTTATGCCCTGATGCAATGTCAGCACGGGATGATGTTGTGACAACAACTTTAGCCCAGAGGACAAATTCTGAAAAAAAGGTAAAACTCTTCCTGGATGAATCAAAGAACTTTTCCTAAGTCACAGCCCTGAGAGATGCTAAGCACCTGCAACTCCCATTGATGAAGCTGATTCTGATCTTCCCTACGGTGGTGTAAATCAGGAGCAACACCACTCTGGGCAATGGACTTATACCAGCATAAAACATGTGCATGTAAAATCAGAATGATGACCTCAGGATTTAAAGGGAACGTTAGCTTGAATTCTTTGGGGGCTTCCAATTTTGAATTAATTTTTTTTAAGAGCAGGCTTGCATAGATAATTAGTGATTTTTTCCCCCCCCAAGTCCAATTGCCACATTTATTTTCTTGGCAAGAGGATGTGCTGAAAGACTGTCCTCCTCCAGACTGAGAGATTTTCATTCCATCCACTCAATGGTGATATGTTCTTTAAAGGGTTATGGGTAGCCCTGGCTGCTAACCAATCATTTCCTTTTATGGCTTTGAAGGAAACAAAGCCATGTGACAAATGGGAAAGTTGAACACTGAAAGTTTCCAAGACACATTGAGTAAGAAGTGCCAATAATCAGAAATGTACAAAGCTACAAATCTGAGGGGTGGGCAGTGGAATGTGACCATCTGCCAATGTTGGAAAAGAATAAATACCAAAGAGAGATAACAGGAACTGTTTAGGATGATCTAAGGGGGCAACGAGTAGCAGTGTAATGACATAAGAAAATGAACATGTAGGCTGAATATTTGGAAGCATTTCCTAAAAGTAGGACTTCATAGCCCTTACCTGTTACTTGGTCCTTATTCAGGCAAACTCCAACTGAGTTTGCTGTTTGCTTAAGTTAGAACAAAGTAAAGACCTTGTTTTACCCATGTGAGATTGGATGGTGCCCAGACACCACAGAGATAGGTATATTACATATGGGGGCTTGATTCTGATCTGATGCTGGTTAACACTGGTGTAATTCCATTGACTTCAGTGGAGTTACTCTGGTTTGGTTTACACAGGTATGGATGAGAGAAAAAGAAGGCCTGTGATGTTTAAATATATCTATTGCATCAATGTATCCCAAGAAAAGAGGTGGAATCTCCTTCACTTTTGTTTATTTAATTTATTTATAAATTACTGGACCTCTAAGAATACATATGATCATAGAACCACCCACAGCATAACAAAACGACCAGTATCAATCATAAACTTTCCCCCTCAGAACATCACCCAGCCACTCCAGCCCAAGTACAAAGACAAACCTTACACCAGGCTCTGTACTCAGAGTTGTTGGGGTCTGTTGAATCAACAGGAGAAAGTGAGTTCCGGAGCTGAAGACTCTCAGGTGACTCTAGTCCCTTCACCTTCAGATCTAGTGACGGTCAGCAGAAAAGCCGAGTTGACCTCCACCTTTGGGGTGGTCCAGAGGGACAGAGAGCGTTTCTAGCAGCCAAGTTCTAAACCATGCAGAGCTGCATAAAGCAAAGTCAACACCTTGAATCACATTTGGGAGCAGATTGGAAGCTGGTGCAATCTACAAAGAACAAGTGGGTATATGTTCCATTTGCCTCAGATCACTAAGGGCCTTACTCCCATTGAGTTGTCATTATTTACAGGAGTAGTCCCATTGACTTGAGTGGGCTATTTTCATAAGCACTATGCAACGGAGTAAGATTTGCAGAACTGGCCCCACTCAAGCAACCACCTTCTAGTTTTAAATTATATAAATGTGTGAGTCATTTAAAACTAACCTAGATAGAGCGCTAGAAAATATACCATAGGGACAGGCAGAGAAGAGAAGCGGCTTTTCCACCTCTAAGCTGTTTATTCATTAAATGAGACGCTAGGAAGTTCTGATGAAGTTTACATCCTGAGGCTGAACTCTGGACAGTCCCTGAACAGTAAGTGACAGTGAAGTTAGAATCAGGCAACAGCTGTATTTTGAGCTTGTCGCAGTACTTTGGAAATGTCTGCGTTCTTTATCAACATCAATAACCAGTGAAGGCAAGATACAATTTTGCTGCAGTTGCCATAGATTGGTGTAGCTCATGTGTATTTAATTTTATTTTACATTTTGGCTGCTTCACATACAGTGTAATGGTGGGTGTCACAGCTGGTTAATATTCAGTGGATAGCTTCAAAGCTATTGGAACCCAATGTTCTCCATGTCACACAATTTCAGAGACAATCAATAAACAGACTGCAAAAAACCAAAACTCACAGGTCTGTATCTGTAATGAGAATCTGGCCTCAGTGTTCACAAGCAGAGTCTTCAGGCCTATGGCTGTTGTTTGGATGTGGGATAGGAAGTCATGAAGATCCAGTTCAGACTAAAATAAGAACCAGCCTAAACATTACCCATAAACTTGAACCTGAACTATGAACAATTACTGTGGGCAGAAAACAGATAGTTAAGCTCTAGATTGTTTTGTTCATTTTCACACATCTGGGTTGTGGCTGGAAGTGCTGAAATTAGGGTCTGAAACCAGGAGATGTCTTGCCTCTGTCAAGGTCTGGAAGCCATCCAAACGGCATGCTCAACCCTCCTGAGCCCTGAACCTTTTGAAATTTACCTGTGCTGATTTATTTCTCAGCTCCCAACAAGCAAGTAACATGCCCCAACATCTTCCCACTCCAGTGATCCCTTCATTGAATTTAATCCCCATATATTGTATTTTATGTATTTATTTTGATTTATACAAATGCTAAGACTGGACACCTATCCTTATGTTCTAGGCGTCCTTGGCATGTCTTAAAAATACATCACAAATAATAACACAAAAGAATGTAGCAGTATAATTCAATATAAACCTTCTCCAGCAAGCCTGACGAACAAGCAATGTATAGTTTCACAGATAGAAGGAAGTTACTTTATTAGCAATTACTCGGCAATTTAAAAAGAAAAAAATATTCAGGACTGAGAAGCTTATTCCTTTAGGGCCACATTTTCAAAAAGACAGAAGCCTAGAGTAGGTCAAAATGTGTGAATGGATACCATAGTTGGGTGTGAAAATCTGGTAAATGCATCTGGAAATTGTAAATTAGGCACCTCATTAGCGGTTTACATGCACACTGACCCACTATGCATGAGCAACTGTGGTAACTGCATACACAATCACAACAGCAGTTTGGCACACTCTGACCTCTAACCTTTGTAAATTTGACTCTCAGTGTTTTGCAACAGAAAAGCTTCAAAAACAGACTCCAAGGAGAAACTGCTGAGCTTGAATTAATATGCAAACTAGATACCATTAACTTGGGTTTGACTAGAGACTGGGAGTGCCTGGGTGATTACACATATTGAATCTATTTCCCCATGTTAAGTATCCTCACACCTTCTTGTCAACTGTCTAAATGGGCCATCTTGATTATCACTACGAAAGTTTTTTTCTCCTGCTGATAAAAGCTCATCTTAATTAGCCTCTTACAGTTTGTATGACAACTTCCGCCTTCTCTGCCTGTATATATATTTTTCTTCTTACTATATGTTCCTTTCTGTGCATCCAATGAAGTGAGCTGTAGCCCAAGAAAGCTTATGCTCTAATAAATTGGTCAGTCTCTAAGGTGCCACAAGTCCTCCTGTTCTTCTTTCAGTGCTGTGCTGTTAACAGCAGTGCCTCACCACAGTGTGGTACTAACCTGTATCACCTCCTTCTACACCACATACCAGTGACAGTCATCCCATAGTTCATCAACAAGCAGCTTGTCTGAGCTCTTCACTACCAAGTACTGAGTGTGCTTCTTGTCCCTCTTCTAAAGTTCTTTTGAGAGCACGTGGCATTCTGGGACCACGGGTCCTTCTATTTAATGCAGTGCACACGTGACTCCCCTCCACTGGATACACTGAGTAGCCCAGTCTCCCTCTGATACTAATAGAAGTGAGGTGTGTTTATTGTCAGAAGAACACCACCCTGAAAGCTGAATCAGGTCTAATGTAGAGCATGATGCACTAACTTGGGAGATATGAACTTCTAACATGGCTCAGCAAGTAATACAAATAGGTCCATGACCCAAAATTAGGATCTGGATCTACATCCCAAACACTGCAAAGCATGCAGTTGTTTACAGCCAAGGATTCTGTTCAAGCCAATCTCCATTCAATAGCTTCCTCCTCCTCTGATACCACTGCTGCAGTTTCTATGTCAGCAGTGAGTGTTTATTACCTTTTGCTCTGTAGGGCTGTTTTTAGTTTTCTTACATTTCCAATTATACCTCACAGTTGTCATTGATCTGTTTTTGTTAGCATGAAAATCAGAGCTGTGAGCTGTATAATTTAAGATTCTGCATTCACTAACCCTCTTTTTTGGTTTTAAGATAGACTATTTAAATGGATCTTTATTAAATAATATGACCAGAGCTATCAATCCTCATGCTTCATAGTGTAAACTGATCAGTTGCTGGGCCAGGAAGTAATTGCCTTGGGACTCCCTTGCTAAGGTTCTGCGCAATTAGGTATGTTATGGGAGTTTAACTCCTCCCTCTCTGCATAAGGCACTGGCTATTGTCAGAGACAGAATATTGGACTTTTAATGGATCATGGGTTCATCATGATACCACAGGATACTGGACTAGATGGATCATTAGTCTGTTTTGCTATGGCAATGCCTATCTTCTTATCAACTGCAATTTTTTAGTCTGTACTCTTAGTTTTATTTGTAGGCCAGCTCCTCAGCTGGTGTAAATCAGCAGAGCTGTAGTGACTTCAACAGATGTATGTTGATTTATATAGGGCCAGATCATCAGATGATATAAATCAGCATACCTCCATTGACTTGCATGGAGCTGTGCTGATATACATCAGCTGAAGATCTGGCCCTGTGTCATGTTGCCCCTTTCTAAGTAGAGGGAGCCAGAACTGGTACATAATGTGTAGGTGCAGGAGGGAATAGTCTCATCCCATTTGTGTAATTGTAGAACATCTCTGTTGACTTTCTGTGGAGTTACTGCAGCTTTACTCCAGATCAGAATCTGGTCCAAGGCTCTAAAGAAGCTCTCACTCCAGGATTATCTGCTTTCCCTAGACTTCTCTTCTCTTGCTGCTGCTGTATGTATCCTAGCTTCTTAAATTGACTTTTCACATTGTCTAAACATATTTAGACAAAAGACTTCACTAGTGCTCGAAAGTTGCTTTCAACATCCTCCTACTCTTGTTCAGATCTATTCTCTTCTGCTTTCATGTACTTATCATATTTAAGAATTCTGTGTAAATGAGCATTAGTGAATCAATTTTAAATTATTTTTCTATGAGCAATTTCAGCTGCGAGTTGCTTGCTTATGTGAATCTAAATGACATGGGTGGGGAAGGGATAAATTGTGCCTTTGCTGTGATCATTTTAAGTGCTGGAGCCAGGTACTGAGGAAGGGTTGAGTTGCCCTCCTGTCACTGCACGGAGAAGAGATTGCACAGTGCTGCGAAATTCGCGGAAAGTCACATGATCAGGTAGCATCTGAGAGGAACAGTGCTTCTCTCTCTCTGCTGCCTTGGCATGCTTACCTCCCAGTTCAGTCACTGCGGAACATGGCAACTGTGCAAACTCAACCGCCTAATTTGGACATGGAAAGGGGCCAGCAACATTAACAGCTGCCAGAGGGCAAACGCCAGTGGAAGGCACTAGCTGATTGATGTGAAGCGGTGAGTGTGTGTGTGTGTGTGTTGTGGGAGGAGGGTTAGTAATGACTACGTGAGGTGGGTAAGCCTGTGTAGGAAGGGTAACGATAGTCTGCAAGATGCAGTAACAACTAGGGTGTGACTGGCAAAAGCCTAACAGTTCTGTACTCAGCACCTGCACCAACAAATTTATCCTTTTGCTATGCAAGGTTTATTTTAAACTCCAGTTTAATCAAGAAACAGTTATTCAGCTTTGCAATAAAAAGTGACTCTCCATAGAGAGCTTTGTTCTTTTCCTTTTCCTGAGTGGTGATCTGGAAAGAGGAACTCTGCCATGAAAGATTATAATCACTAATTAAAACACAAGAGTACCAAAGGCCTGCTCCATCTCCCATCAGAGTCAACGGGAGCCTTTCCATTGCCCAAAAATGGAGCTGGAGCTCACCTGAAGTGGCTGGATTGCTAGCAGTATGGCGTATTGAAAACTGTTAAAATTGTGGTCTATCACTTTAATTTTTAAGGGTTTACTTGGTCTTGTAGGCAGGGGGCTCTGTAGGGAAGCCTGACCTGGACCTGGCATCAGTCAGTCTGCAGACAGACAGCCCAGGGTAAGGTGAGTTGAGTTGTGCATCTCAGGGAGCAGCCATTTTTGTCTCTCTCTGTTTTAGGATCTTGTGTGTTATCCTTCTGAATTCTATGAAATAAAGTAGTGTTACACTGTAATGTCCCAGAAAGAGTATTTTATATTGTTTGTCTAATTTCTCTGTTTATATGCTGCGAAACATAATAGGTAGGGATAAGGGAGCCTGAAGCAGCCTTAATCATGACTCTGAAAATCTTCAGGAAGGAGGATGTGAGTGCCTTTGCAAGCTTTGTGTCTGTTTTCAGTTTTGTCTTCTGGTTAGAGCAGGTGACTCAGAGTCAGGACCCTTGAATTCTATTGTAAACTCTGGAAAGGAGTGAAGTCTAGTGGTTACAGCAGGGGACTGGGTGTCAGTACTACTTTTTGAGTTCTATCCCTGAGTCTCCCATTGATTTCCAGTGATGTTTAGGCCACTCTCTTGGGACCCACTACTCGTCCCCCTGAAAGCAATCAGAACTGTGGCATTGAATTCAGTGGGACCAGGATTAGGTTTTATGTCTTTTCACAAGTTATTTTTCCCTTCTGCAAAATGAGGATCATAATGCTTAACTACCTCTCAAGAGCCTTGTAAAACCTAGTCAATTAGTTAATGTCTGAGATCCTTGATGGAAATGCAGACATGTGAAACGTCACTAAATACCTGCCTTATTGGCACTACA
Source organism: Lepidochelys olivacea (assembly GCF_965140295.1). Taxonomy (NCBI): domain Eukaryota; kingdom Metazoa; phylum Chordata; order Testudines; family Cheloniidae; genus Lepidochelys; species Lepidochelys olivacea. Next base: position 21,813,970 of record NC_140417.1, on the reverse strand, counting down.
ACGTTAAGGTGGCAAACTTAAAAATATTTGGGAAATGCAAAAGTTACTGTTCTCACATTGCACATACCACACACACTCCGATTCTGTTTGTCACCTTTTGTCCTCAGTTAGCTATGATTATGAATAATAATATTGTATTGATTACTTACGTAGTTGCACGTGGCTCCTTACTGAACGCATAAGGGCAGACTGCATGTCAGGAAGAGCTTACAATGTAAGGGCCAGGGTATGGCCTTGATTTTTGTTAGGCAGAACCCCTCATTGATTTCACTGGGAAGTATGCTTGGTGTCTTTACGACTTACAATCTGCTCTGTCTCGAAGATGCATTTCTGGCAGCAGGAGCAATGGCATGCAGAATAGAGACTCAAAGCCAGAAGTCTCAGGTCCCATCCTCACAAGGACTCCTCCTATCTCCAGCTGTCTCAGTGACGCCTGAGCTGCTCCCCTTTTGGTAAAAAGAAAAGGAGTACTTGTGGCACCTTAGAGACTAACCAATTTATTTGAGCATGAGCTTTCGTGAGCTATAGCTCACTTCATCGGATGCTGTAGCTCACGAAAGCTCATGCTCAAATAAATTGGTTAGTCTCTAAGGTGCCACAAGTACTCCTTTTCTTTTTCCGAATACAGACTAACACAGCTGTTACTCTGTCCCCTTTTGGTGATGCACAGAGTGGCTGCAGCAGAAGTAATGTTGGTAAGCAGATTCAGTTGCTGGGGACTGTGCTATTGCAGGCTGCCTCTTCAAGGTCCCCAGCACAATAAGGCACCCATGGGTATCCTTACTGAGTATAACCTCCAGCCTGCGAGTCTACCAGGGTGTAGCCACAGAAGTGATGATGAGTTTCGAACTGACTAGAACACCCCTGGAAATAGCACCGCCCTCTTCCATGAGACATTATACTGTGAGGGAGAAAATATCACATGCTCAGGGCACAAGGTGTTGGGCAGATGTAGCTGTGTGTGCTGAGGGCAGGTTTGTCTTTGCTTGGGCAATGGGATACTGGTGTCAGGGGAGTTCCCAGGAAGGAATGGGGAGGCCAGCTGTGAAGTAACAAGAACTGAAGGAAAAAATCAAAATCAAGGAAGCAAATCACATGAGAGAAAGCACAGGCCATAGTCACAAGGCATATAGTCCAAAGGAGGAGGAGCAGATATCTCCAGTGTAGCCCTATAACAAGGTAGTTTGCCCATGGGCTAGAGAGCCTGGGGCTAAGCCACCCCTGATTACAGGATGATCCCCACCTGTGAACAATCAGGTGATTCCTGAATAAAAGGAGCCAGGTTTAAGGGCTGACAGGATACAGCTGGTGACAGAACTGGAGGGAAGAGATTGCAAGAAGCAAGAAATCGCCTGCATGGCCCTGAGACAGAATTCAGGAGAGTCAGAACGGAAAAGGAAGCTCAGAGCAGGGAGGCTTGAGAGAGACTATGATCAAACAGGAAAGAGACTGAGCGACTAAGAGGGGAGGTAGATAAGAAGTGATCCAGGGAAACCTGCCCTATGGGGAAAGGAGCTGACCTAGCTGTGCAGTATAAGGCCCTGGGCAGAACCCAGGATAGAGGGTAGGACTACCAGCCCAAGCAGGAGGCTGCAGGCTGAACCTGGAAGACAGGCTGAGGAACAGCCCCAGAAAGGAAGAAGGATTTTTTTTTTTTTTTTTTGCATTAAGACATTCTGGGGACTCTAGTTTGGGACATGGTGACCCAAAAGGGGTGGGCTGGAGATGGTGACCTGACCAGATGGCTGAGTTACTGGAAGAGAAACCACCACTGTGGCCGTGTGACTGGTGGTAAGGGGTTCTAGCCCTGTGAGAGCTGCAATGTCACACCTGTCCAGAAAGGGGTGCCTAGGGGTGAGTGGACTCCGTCATGAGCCCAGACAGAAAGAATCCCATAAAGCAAAGCCAAGCTAAGCACACTTGTCCACAATGATCCTCAAGTATCAGATGAATAATAATAATAAAAAATCCTGCAATTTGCTTCAAATCGTTCAAGTTTCTTTTCACACCCTTTGCTTTTCTCCCAAGCTACCATGTTCCCCTCATTTCGTTTCCTTATTTCAGGATTTGGATCCTTTGTTTTGCAGCATGTCTGCTCCAAGTAGTCACAAGTCAGGATCAAACTGAGCCTGCTAAGAGTTGCCTGTGTGAGAGGGCCCCTGGAAGGAATGCTAGGGTGTTCTTCACACTAAAGGCCTTGCCCAAGAGAATTATGGGGAGTTGGATAAAAACCAAACTGTGAATTATGCCTCACCTTCTGTGATACCAACCATAAAACATCCCTAATTATAGCCAGCCCATTTTATCCACTATTGCAGGGCATGCGATGGAGGGTGTGAGATATGCCAAGAGCAAATGCCAGCTCACAGAAGCTTAGCAAAGCTCCTACCAGCTCAACCAAGGGAAGGTTCTTTTTGTCTGACCTGGAAAAGCCACTTTCAGTGGACCATGCAGATCTTGGTTTGAATCTCAGCTGAGATAATGGGCCAGTTTCACAGCTGGTACATGCTTTGGGAGAATTGCACCAGCTTATGCAGGCAGCAAATTTGGCTCAATTTGTGTAGGGCACACATACAAATGTATGTCCATCAGATGTAGCAGGGCTGCTACTTGGGTAAGTTCACCCCACAGACGTATCACTTTCTTGTCCATTCCAGAGGTGTGGGTATGTCTGTGTGTGTGCTTGCACCTGATGGCTCCACTGCTCACACCTGCTAGCTTCCTATCCTGGGGTCCCTCTGCCCAGCCACCCTAATGATCTCACAGCAAGCAGTGCACACAAATGCTATAGCAGTGCAGGAGTGACAGTGCCTGGAGACTATGGCATCCCTGAGAGCCCACCATCTGCTTTTAACTAACTGAACTATATAACACAGTTGTACAATGGCAAACAACACTGCAGTCCACTGGCTAGTGTGCCACTGCCCTCTACTGGAGAGAATCAGAAATCCTCAATTGTGTGTCATAGGCCCTACACCCTTACTAATAAAGATTCTCCCTCTTGAGGAAGTGGGTTACTACAGCAACAAAGGGGTTTACGCTATGGTGCTATGGCAGCTCAGCTGCAGTGCCCCAGCTATACTGCTGTAGTGAAGACATAGTCTTAGTCTTTGGTTCTCACACAATGACCAAAAGTAACTTCCATGTGATATCTGTCCAGTGGAGGGAAGGGAGAGGAAGGGGATCCCTAATGATGACATCACCAAAGTGGCCATCAGAACTGGCACTAACTGGCCATCACAGCAGAGCAGCCAAGCACTGAATAGGCCATAGAACAGGAACTGCTGACCCCCCATACAGGGGGATCCTTCCCCAGGGGCAGAGCAGTGTAGAAGGTTGCATTGCTGCCCTTTGTGCAGGACCTGTTTATCAAATGTTGCAAATAGAGGATTCTGCAGTTACTGCAAAGACGCAATTTCAGCCTCCAGACCTGTCCATCTAGCACTAAACTGACATGAAGAGAAAGATGGGAGGTGGTGGGGGGAGAAAAAAAAATAAAGAATCTTCAGATTGTTGAAAAAAGGAGTCCACTGAAAAGACTATCAAGGGTTTGGTTTAAACACACTAAAGTCTGGAAATTCACAGCTAAGCTCCAAGCATCCAATAATCAGACACAGTTGGATAGTGTGAAGGGTGATGGCCAGCTGTGAGCAGATCCTGGGTGCCTGTTATTTTGCTGTGAATTTCCATCCTTTTTGGAGAGTTTAAATCAGAACTTTAATGGCTTTTTGGTGGTGTTCTAGTTTGGTGAATAGTTTCCCGTTGTATCTGCTTATTCAGTGAAATAGCAAGGAAGCGCTGTTACAGTTGAAGATGACAGGAGGCTACAGAAGGCTATCTCAGCTGCATTTGCACAGCAGAAGCCTTTAAAAATCATTGTGCTATGAAGGAGACATTTCCATATTTCATGGCTATTTTTGCCTGGTGCCTAAAGCTGATGATACAGGGAAGAAAAAAAAAAAGATCTGAATGAAAAATAAATAAATAAAAGCCCTTTTGCTTTTCCTTTCTTCCTAACAGTTTACATCCCAACCATGTCGCTCAGCAAACCCGACAAAGCAAAGTGGGTTATGCCTGTAAAACGAGAGGGATTAGGGCTGTGCTAAGGATATCTCTCCTTAGTATTTGAGTAAGGGAAATAGAAATCTGTTCTCAGCTGGAGTTTAAACCCCCTCTTCTCTTTTGCTACCCTGCTGCACCCTAACCAGGTCTCATAAGCCAGCTAGAATCAATAGGGAAAAGGAGGTCAGAGGGATTGTGAGCCATTGATTATCAATGTGTGTTTCCATGCAGAACTCCTGCTGACCTCCTGTGAGAAGATCAGCTTTAGAGCAATTAACCCTTTCCCTGGCTGCAATTCTGCACCTGCTCTACTCCTCTTACCCATTAGTGTCTGTCCTAATGTCTGCTGCATTCAGCTGGGATACCTGATTAATGGCAGTAACACAGCACGCACAAAAATGTCAGTAATGTGTAAGCGACGGCTGTTAAGCATTGTGTAGTGTGGTCCAAAGGAGAGTATAACTAAGAGTAACAAGGGGAGACTGAGCAAAGGAAACTAGGAGCTGAATATCAGGAAAAGTTTCCCTAGGGTGAGATTGATTCGGAAGTGGAACAGCCTCCCAAGAGAAGCCGAGAGAGCCTCATTTGGCTACTCAATTAAATGCAGACTGGACAAAGCACAGTAAAAATCATGGGAGTGAGCAATGGACGAAAGCCTGGGTTTTCTGAGGGTGGATACTCCGAACTTCCAAAATCAGGCTCCGTAAGGCATCTCAACTGGGGCACCCAAAATCATTAGTCACTTTCAGAAATCTTGGCCTGTACTTTCCCATCCCTAACATCTATGTGTCTGTGAGGGCCCGAAAAGCCAGATATTTACTTTCATGTCATTTATATTATTATTGCTAACTGCTATTTGTTAAGCACCAACAACATATTTGGATCTGCTCAAGACACACCAAAGAGAGGCAGTTCATGTCCGAGGGAGCTTACAGTCTGAAACCGAGACACCGAGAAGTCAGGATATGCTGAGAGACTGAGAGAAAGGAGCATATTTATTTCTTATTAACTCACTTCTTCTGGGCATCACAGAAGAGAAATTTTTAGGGGTGATTTGAATGAGACCACGGTGGTGGCTTGGTGGGCTGGGATTGGAAGGTCATTTCATGGGTGAGAAAACATATGGAGATGTGAGTGGGAGAAGGACACCACTGATTAATGAGAACAGTGGCTGGCCCTGCCACGAAAAACCCATGACTATCAAGAAGGAGGCGGGTGGTGGTGGTCGGGGACTCTCTCCTCAGGGGAACTGAATCATCTATCTGCTGCCCTGACCGGGAAAACCGAGAAGTCTGCTGCTTGCCAGGAGCTAGGATTCATGATGTGACGGAGAGACTGCCGAGACTCATCAAGCCCTCGGATTGCTACCCCTTCCTGCTTCTCCACGTGGGCACCAGTGATACTGCCAAGAATGACCTTGAGCGGATCACTGCAGACTACGTGGCTCTGGGAAGAAGGATAAAGGCATTTGAGGTGCAAGTGGTGTTCTCATCCATCCTCCCCGTGGAAGGAAAAGGCCTGGGTAGAGACCGTCGAATCGTGGAAGTCAACGAATGGCTACACAGGTGGTGTTGGAGAGAAGGCTTTGGATTCTTTGACCATGGGATGGTGTTCCAAGAAGATGGGCTCCACCTAACAAAGGAGGGAAGAGCATCTTCACAAGCAGGCTGGCTTACCTAGTGAGGAGGGCTTTAAACTAGGTTCACCGGGGGAAGGAGACCAAAGCCCTGAGGTAAGTGGGGAAGTGGGATACCAGGAGGAAGCACAAGCAGGAGCGCGCCAGAGGGGAGGGCTCCTGCCTCATACTGAGAAAGAGGGACGATCAGCGAGTTATCTCAAGTGCCTATACACTAATGCAAGAAGCCTGGGAGACAAGCAGGGAGAAATGGAAGTCCTGGCACAGTCAAGGAATTATGATGTGATTGGAATAACACAGACTGGGTGGGATAACTCACATGACTGGAGTACTGTCATGGATGGATATAAACTGTTCAGGAAGGACAGGCAGGTCAGAAAAGGTGGGGGAGTTGCACTGTATGTAAAGGAGCAGTATGACTGCTCAGAGCTCAAGTATGAAACTGCAGAAAAACCTGAGAGTCTCTGGATTAAGTTTAGAAGTGTGAGCAACAAGGATGATGTCGTGGTGGGAGTTTGCTATAGACCACCGGACCAGGGGGATGAGGTGGACGAGGCTTTCTTCCAGCAACTCACGGAAGTTACTAGATCGCAGGCCCTGGTTCTCATGGGAGACTTCAATCACCCTGATATCTGCTGGGAGAGCAATACAGCGGTGCACAGACAATCCAGGAAGTTTTTGGAAAGTGTAGGGGACAATTTTCTGGTGCAAGTGCTGGAGGAACCAACTAGGGGCAGAGCTCTTCCTGACCTGCTGCTCACAAACCGGGAAGAATTAGTAGGGGAAGCAAAAGTGGATGGGAACCTGGGCGGCAGTGACCATGAGATGGTCGAGTTCAGGATCCTGACACAAGAAAGAAAGGAGAGCAGCTGAATACAGACCCTGGACTTCAGAAAAGCAGACTTTGACTCCCTCAGGGAACTGATGGGCAGGATCCCCTGGGAGAATAACATGAGGGGGGAAGGAGTCCAGGAGAGCTGGCTGTATTTTAAAGAATCCTTATTGAGGTTACAGGGACAAACCATCCCGATGTGTAGAAAGAATAGTAAATATGGCAGGCTACCAGCTTGGCTTAACAGTGAAATCCTTGCTGATCTTAAACACAAAAAAGAAGCTTACAAGAAGTGGAAGATTGGACAAATGACCAGGGATGAGTATAAAAATATTGCTTGGGCATGCAGGAGTGAAATCGGGAAGGCCAAATCACACCTGGAGTTGCAGCTAGCAAGAGATGTTAAGAGTAACAAGAAGGGTTTCTTCAGGTATGTTAACAACAAGAAGAAAGTCAAGGAAAGTGTGGGCCCCTTACTGAATGAGGGAGGCAACCTAGTGACAGAGGATGTGGAAAAAGCTAATGTACTCAATGCTTTTTTTGCCTCTGTCTTCACGAACAAGGTCAGCTCCCAGACTACTGCACTGGGCAGCACAGCATGGGGAGGAGGTGACCAGCCCTCTGTGGAGAAAGAAGTGGTTCAGGACTATTTAGAAAAGCTGGACGAGCACAAGTCCACGGGGCCAGATGTGCTGCATCCGAGAGTGCTAAAGGAGTTGGCGGATGCGATTGCAGAGCCATTGGCCATTATCTTTGAAAACTCATGGTGATCGGGGGAAGTCCCGGACGACTGGAAAAAGGCTAATGTAGTGCCCATCTTTAAAAAAGGGAAGAAGGAGGATCCTGGGAACTACAGGCCAGTCAGCCTCACTTCAGTCCCTGGAAAAATCATGGAGCAGGTCCTCAAGGAGTCAATTCTGAAGCACTTAGAGGAGAGGAAAGTGATCAGGAACAGTCAGCATGGATTCACCAAGGGCAAGTCATGCCTGACTAATCTAATTGCCTTCTATGACAATATAACTGACTCTGTAGATGAGAAAGCAGTGGATGTATTGTTCTTTGACTTTAGCAAAGCTTTTGACACGGTCTTCCACAGTATTCTTGCCAGCAAGTTAAAGAAGTATGGGCTGGATGAATGGACTATAAGGTGGATAGAAAGTTGGCTAGATTGTCGGGCTCAACACGTAGTGATCAATGGCTCCATGTCTAGTTGGCAGCTGGTGTCAAGTGGAGTGCCCCAGGGGTCGGTCCTGGGGCCGGTTTTGTTCAATATCTTCATAAATGATCTGGAGGATGGTGTGGATTGCACCCTCAGCAAGTTTGCAGATGACACTAAACTGGGAGGAGAGGTAGATACACTGGAGGGTAGGGATAGGATACAGAGGGACCTAGACAAATTAGAGGATTGGGCCAAAAGAAATCTGATGAGGTTCAACAAGGACAAGTGCAGAGATGGAAGAATCCCATGCACAGCTACAGACTAGGGACCGAATGGCTAGGCAACAGTTCTGCAGAAAAGGACCTAAGGGTTACAATGGACGAGAAGCTGGATATGAGTCAACAGAGTGCACTTGTTGCCAAGAAGGCCAATGGCATTTTGGGATGTATAAGTAGGGGCATTGCTAGCAGATAGAGGGACATGATCGTTCCCCTCTATTCGACATTGGTGAGGCCTCATCTGGAGTACTGTGTCCAGTTTTGGGCCCCACACTACAAAAAGGATGTGGAAAAATTGGAAAACGTCCAGCAGAGGGCAACAAAAATGATTAGGGGACTGGAACACATGACTTATGAGGAGAGGCTGAGGGAACTGGGATTGTTTAGTCTGCGGAAGAGAAGAATGAGTGGGGATTTGATAGCTGCTTTCAACTACCTGAAAGGGGGTTCCAAAGAGGATGGATTTAGACTGTTCTCAGTGATAGCAGATGACAGAACAAGGAGTAATGGCCTCAAGTTGCAGTGGGGGAGGTTTAGGTTGGATATTAGGAAAATCTTTTTCACTAGGAGGGTGGTGAAACACTGGAATGTGTTACCTAGGGAGGTGGTGGAATCTCCTTCCCTAGAAGTTTTTAAAGTCAGGCTTGACAAAGCCCTGGCTGGGATGATTTAGTTGGGATTGGTCCTGCTTTGAGCAGGGGGTTGGACTAGATGACCTCCTGAGGTCCCTTCCAACCCTGATATTCTATGATTCTAAGTACTGCTGTAGCAGGTGTTTGATACCCATTAGATCACTGACCCATGTTTTCTACTGGGTGAGACTTCTGAGGGCAACCTCGCTGATGTCACTTCACCAAGGGCATGGCTTTTGTGACATGATATTCTAGAGCCTCTCTAAATGCTCTCTCTAGGAAAGGCCTAATGAGGCCCCTGAAACGTGGCATTTCAGGCCCTTGACCTGCCTTTAACAGCAGTTAATTGGGTTTGCTTTTTACTGGATCAGCAGACTTGATCACAGCAAAGAGACCTGCAGTACACTAAGGCACCATTACCCATTACTAAAGGATTAAAGTGTAACTGGGCTGCTGTTGTTATGGTGACCACAGGGAGTCCCAAAATGGTTAAGGGACTTCCAATGGAGACACAGGATTTCAGACGAAGACTCAGGCATCACATTAAAGACATGTTGGATACTGAGAACTCAGACATGTCTAGGCTGCAACATGGAGGAAGGACAGCCTTGAGGCTAAAGCACAGAGCAGGTGTCCGGAAATCTGCATTCTATCCCTGGCTCAGCCTTTGGCTCGGGGCAAGTCACTGAATCTCTCTCTTTCTCACTTTTCCTATCTGTAAATAGGACAATACCACATGCCTGACAGGGATATTGTGAGGGTTAATGTTTGTAATGAGTTTTGCAGTCATTGGCTGCGAAATGCCATGGAAGCGCTCCATATCATTATTATGGAATCATTCTTTGCATATGACCAACAAACTGTAATGAGCATTTCACTTTGGCATTTACAGGAAGGTAGCTCCAGGCAATGTACATTAAGTGGAAATTTCAGGATGAGCCAAATGGTTCCAGTAAAACACCACCTGAGCCAAGCTCTCTCCCTAAACTTGGAACAAACATCAAGCCTGTTTGACTGCGTTTTTGGAGGACAGGTTGTGTTATTTTTTAATCCCATGTGTTTCTTGGTTCTGACCAGGCCTGGAAGCCCTGAAAAAAAACACATGCCAAGCTAATGTCAATCTGACCCAAACCAGGATGCACAAAGAGGGGACAGTTCTCTTCAGATTTCCAGAATGAATAAATTCATATGAGAGCTGGGAGCAATTCTGGAAATAAACCCCAGAATTAGAGATTGGTCACAAACCCAATCTGCTGAAACATTGGCAAAAGTTAACGACCCTCTCCAGGACTGGGATTGGGTTTTGAGGGAATATAAAGCCGGGTTTTGATTTGGGATGGAAACCATATAAAACGTACATTGGTTTTGGCAGCATATGGGTTAGAGTTTGGGCGGGGGGGGTCCCCAAACTCAAAGGAAAACTCAGGTAGCAAGAATCCACATAAATCAAAACTGCACAGATCCATACAGAGTCCTTAGATCCAAAATGAGGATGATGTGGATGTGTTTAACCCAGATACATGTTGCCAATGTGAGATAAGACTCCAAATTTCTGGCTGTTTATCTGAATTAAACTGAGTCACCAAATCTTTCCCTTCCCTTCAAGGCCCACAGTAGTTTGGAGCTTTCACCCTGCTACAAGAGGAAAACTTTAAAATTAGGTCGTAGCTCTGAACTCCTAGTAGAGACATTCAGGTCATTGCTATTGTTACCAGAAAAAAATCTGAAACCATAATCAGGACACAGTGAACACTTCAGAGGAGATATTTCCCCACCACTTCTCTGGCCCTAGTTGTGGTATAAAGTTTAATCAGGTTAGCCAGGTTTTCTCTCCTGATTTCACAGCCTCCATTCAGCACACCAGATTATAAACTTTCAACATGTAATTGAACCTGACTCAAGAAGCCAATTGTATTACAGTGAGCTTTAAAAGGGGGAATGGTAAGGGCTAAAGTTTTCATTCAACGAATGCAATTTCTATGCGCAGAAATCAATTCCATTGACATCAGTTGAGCTTTAATGCTGAATTAAAGAGCTGCCAGGTTTCCCCATGGGGCTTTTACAGTCCGGGTTTTATGAATTCATTAAAATGCACACACAAACTTTTAGGTAAATAGCATTACGCTGTAATAAGGGCTACAGATCGACACTATTCCTCCGAGAGAAGATCTAATTTGAGTTGCCTAGTTGGCAAAATTGTTTTCCATTGCTCTGCATCTATTAGCGGAGGGTGTCATATTTTCCCTTGTTCCTGTTCTGCTTTCTCTCTGTTGGCTCAGCAGGGAGTTTTGTAGTGTTTTGAGAGTTCGTAGTGTTTACTAACACTAGAGGAGGGCACGGTACTTTAGAAAGCAGGCAACAAACTGAGGAGCCATTGGGCTTAGGGCATGTAAGGTACACAGTGCAGCCCATCTCCGATCCACCCAACAGATCTGGGTTGGAGGTTCAAAATGTTCAGTGGACATGGGAACATGGTGGACATTTGCACAGCTACAAAATTTATAACCCCAACGAACTGCAGTTAGGATTCACTCAATCCCAGGTTGAAGGAGTTATGGGGCAATCCACTTGGCGCTGATGAAGGCATCTATGTTAAGAAAAAAGAAAAGGAGTACTTGTGGCACCTAAAGACTCAAATAAACTTGTTAGTCTCTACGGAGCCACAAGTCCTCCTTTTCTTTTTGTGAATACAGACTAACACGGCTGCTACTCTGAAACCTATGTTAAGAAAGTGAAGGTGCCATAGCTTTTGGAGAGGCCAGGGGGAGTAGACAGGGTGGGTTCTCTTTGGATGTTGGAGTTTACTGAATTCAAGCCTCCCAGCAAAACCTTAGGCCACCCCTTTCCAAACAGAATAGCAGGGACTGCGAGGACCTGAGCTGAGGCAAGTTCAAAGGTGAGTTAACGGAATGTGCTAGACTAATACTTTGCACTTTAGCAGCTCCTCCTATCAGTTAATCTCAAAACAATTGCCAGGCCTTAGAGAGGTGAAGTTACAACACAGTGACTCAGGAGAAGAGCAGATAATGAGCCCTGGAAGACCTGAATGCCATTCTCTGGGTGTAACCAGTAAAGGACACTGCATTGATCCCCATTTTTAAAAGTGTCCCCCTGGCTGCATTCACTACTGACAGCGGGCACAGTTAGACGACTGACTATCAGTCTGCACCTGCAGGCCAGTAACTAGACAGCCAGAGTGCTCAGAGACTACGATGGGTGCAAAGTTGCAGGAACAAAATTAACCAAGTTATTTGAGCATAAGCTTTCGTGAGCTACAGCTCACTTCATCGGATGCATTCATCGGATGCATTTCCACTGAATGCATCTGATGAAGTGAGCTGTAGCTCACGAAAGCTTATGCTCAAATAAATTGGTTAGTCTCTAAGGTGCCACAAGTCCTCCTTTTCTTTTTGCGAATACAGACGAACACGGCTGCTACTCAGGAACAAAATTGGAAGCCAGGTTTAGTACCTTTGAAAAATGTGACTTTATTGTCCCCAAAGCTGTAGAGAGGGTATTTGAATGGGTCAGCATCATCTCAGCTTGGATGCCGCTGTGCTACTGTGTCCCATCCATTCACATGCAGCATGGAGGCCCAGGAGACAAAACCCTCTGTCCACAGAACAAGTGAAGCACAGGCAATGGGAGTGCAAGTTTCCTGCATGAAGCTGCCTTGCTGACATGTGTTGGCACATGGAGGGATTCCCTTTTGGGATGAGAGAGGCTCAGTCCTTGGCATCTCTCCAGAGACCAAGGAAAAAAGATGAAAGATCCAGTGAATGTCAATTGCAATAGTGAGCTTTTGTGAGACGGACACTCATCCACTAAGGGCTGGACTGAGAAATCCAATGGCACATTTCACGCAGTTCACTAAGCAGTTGGCAGATGGTAGCAATTTTCAGTCACTACCAGCCTATCTCAGACTAGAATCAGTGACCTAAAGATGAATGATTCCATATGCGATTGCCAGCCCTGGTCTCTCATCCCTTGGGTTGGTAGGACCTGGGGAACAGTGGAAGCAGCACATCTTATCCTTGAAAGACCAGGCACAGTGGGAATGCCTAGAACTACTCAAGAGTGATCTCTCTGGCTTATTAAGGAATACCATTAATGGGCTCTGAAGAGACTCCAGTTCAATCCTCCTCTTTGCTGGATGTGGGGGCCTTGAGCACAGGACTCTGAAGTGCAGAATTTCCTCCAGGGCAAAAAAACCAGACAACATGGCTGCCCTCAATGACTGCTTGGTAATGATACCGAACAGTTTAAAGATACCTGTTAAGATCTACATCTTGTTGTGCAAAAAGCTTATGCATCTCCTGGGCTTCCTTCACCTGACCCGCTGTGTATTAAAATAGCCAACAGATCATAATGCAATAGAAGCAAGGTAGGCACAGTGTGGCCGTATTTTTGCTCCCTTCTGAGTGTGTTGCATTGACAAAGCTGCTGGTAACTATTCATATGGGGCTGCCTGAAAGGCACCTCGAAGCAGAACAGTATCATTGCCTTTTGCTGGAAAATTATTTACTATTAAATAAACAGCATTTTCCATTTTTTTGAAAAAGCATATTTTTTTCCACTAGGGTTTACACGCCATCAGGAAAAAAATGCAGTACAAATTCCTGATGAGTCAGCCTACATATTAGAAGCTTTTCTTCTCTCTTTTTTTTTTTTCCAGTGGATCATGCTGAGCCTTCCGAGATGAAAAGACAAGCTATCATCTCTTTACACTTAGAGAACTCCCAGGAGCAAATGAGGAGGAAGATAATTAGACCAAATGTTGATACAATAAACCCCAATGGAATGCAAACCAGGAAGAAAGTGTTGCATTTGCCCAAATCCCAAAATGTTGATAGCATCCTGGTGGGAAATGCCATCAGAGCAATATGATCATTCCCCTCCCCCAGTCATTGCTGGGACCCCTTTTTGTCCTGTAAATTAACCCAAGTGAGCAGACTTTGGATCCTAGTTGGTGGGACTGTGTCTCATGCAGCTGGGATCTGTCTCCTGAATGAATAACAGTTTGAGAAAAGGTTCAGCTTCCCCAGCCCCTCCTTCTAAGGTCAAGAAGCAAAACTCATTTGAAATACCAATTGCTGCAGCAGGATACAAATCCTTCCTTGGACCAAGTGCACTGGCTGTGGATTGCAGGAACTGCCAAAAGACAGGTGCTGAATCAACGTTACTGGGCCCACATGGTTAGCATGCCAGGAGATGTCAATTTCAACTGTAAAGTTTTCCTAAGAGAAAACGTTAGGCATTTGACAGTGCACATATAACATGTAAAATAGACAGAACACAGCACCTTATTAAGAAGATCTGGTACAAAAATTCATCTGGACCAAAACCAGGACATAAGAACAGCCATGCTGGGCCAGACAAAAGGTCCATCTAGCCCAGTATCCTGTCTTCTGACGGTGGCCAATGCCAGGTGCCCCAGAGGGAATGAACAGAACAGGTAATCATCATGTGATCCATTCCCTGTTGCTCATTCCCAGTTTCTGGCAAACAGAGGCTAGGGACACCATCCCTGCCCAGTCCTGTCCTAATCCCATTCCAACAGTGGGCCTTCAGAAATTGAACCCAGTAGGTGCATAAAAAGCTGAGTAAATATTCATGCTGTGGGTTGATACAAACCTCCATTCATTTTTCTTAACTACCCCAGAACTTCTTGTGTCTGCAATGAACTATGGTAGTCAATCCACTGTGTGTTTTTCCAAAAGGTCTGACTGTAGTGGACAGGGGGAAATGCTGTCTGAAAAATCTGGGACAGTCCTGAATAACGATGCAACCAGTGGCCCAAAGGTTTAATTTTCCTTTTCCGGGGTGTAACTATTACAGCTGTTTCCATTCCCCCTGGCATAGGGTATCTTTAGAAGTGCCATACCAGTGCTGTTCAGTTGTTTTCTTGTGGAACACTAGCGACACCCAGTGGCCAAGTCTTTTTGTCTCTCAGGGTGAGCACTGAAGGATCAGGGAAGAACAGCCTGTGGGAGAAAACTGATTTCACTTTCCAGCCTAATCTAGTTCTATAGCAGGTCTTGCGAAAACAGAGGTTGATTTGAAGGACTGGGAAGATGATTCAGATCAAATGACAACTCACCCTGAACCTTCACCCGGAACTCAAACCAAACCCAAACCTTTTTAAGATTCAATGCAGTTTACCTATCTTCCCCTCAACACACTACCTTTACTTTTCACTGCACAGCTCATCACTAACTGGATCTGGCCAAAATGCCATGAGAGGAGCTGTTCTTTCAACACCTCTGGCCTGGCCAAAAGCAGGAAATACAGAATATCTCCTCAAGAAAATCTGTGCATGTGATATTTCCAGTTATGTATTGCAGATCCAGGGTGGGGATAGTTTGGATGAGGGTTACAGAAGCATCTTCAACTTGTGGAAGTCAATCCAAGCTACAAAGAGGACCAAGTCACATTTGGATCCAGTTCCAGATCCCAATTTCAAACACTCCAGAACTCAGATCCAGGGGTTTTCTTTGGCCAATTATAAACACGGAGAATAGAATAGCTAGATACAGGATCCAGGTTAGGATTCCAAACCACTCTCACCCAAAGTTCAGGACGGTTTGGATGTAAGATTTTGGTTTGGGTCCATTTCTAATCTGACCCAAACCTAGCCTCCAAGCCTTTTCGCAGTCTCTCATCATTGGTTATTGTGAGTTTGGTTTTTAACTTTCTCAGTGATTGGGGGTTAAAATTGTACTTACTGTGCAGCTCTTTACATTCCTGAGGACTTTCTTCCCATTAGAAACTCACATTTCTTAGGTAGGTCAAGCTTGGGGGTCTAAACTCCTTGACTGAGAGCCTTTTAGTATAATGATTTCATATCCCTTGTACATTAACATTTAAAGTTATTAAATGAACTCAGTGTTCTGCATGTTCATCAAATCCGATACTGCTTAATTGTGAGGATGCAATATGTTAAACATTTTGAATGGCTATCACAGGTGGTGGGGAAGAATACCTTGGTTAAAAAAAAAATTTTTAAAAAGATGGCGAATCCTACCCTGCAATCATATAATAGCTGTATTGTTTGTCTGGATCAAGTATTGCTTTGTGCAAAATGTCAATGCCTGGGTGCTTGTATCTGAGCAATCCAGAGAGGAATTAGCTAGAAAATCATCCTTCTGTCACTGAATTTCCAAATGACAGAAAAAGCTAGTGCAATGAGCTCCACTGTAGACTTGCCAACTCCTTCAATTTCAGCAGCAGGCCACCAGTTTTCACATTCAGTCAGTGCCCACAGCCCAGTTAGATGTCTGTGATTTTAGCTTTTCCTCCTGGAGGAGGGAAAGCGACTAATTTCTGGATGGGAGATCGGGGTGGGGTGGGGAGAGAGAAGACCTCACAAAAGCACAGCTGCATTTAAATAAATACCCAAACTTTGGGCTTCTAAACGTTCTGACATTCTCCTATCGCTCCTCTTGATTGGATAATTTTAGATCTTTTCATACCTGCCAACATCCTCAAGGGAAAAAAAAGATAGCAAATTTGCATACATTTGCACATATTTGCATACATTCAAGCATATACTCTCAGCAGCATGTGCCTTCCCATTAAAAAGTTATTCTGCACTAAACCCTACTGTCAAACCACTGCTAACTCCCATACTGAGCACTGAGCCCAGCATTGGAAAGAAACAATAGATTGCTCAAGCTGACTTGTACCTGCCAAAAATCTATGGTCAGCGAGGAAAACCAGTAGACCCAGCAGGTCTTATTTTTAGGCATGTGCTAGTAACTGCTCAAAATAGAGCTTAGGATGCACACAGAGCCACGCACACACATACAGAACTGGTTTCAAATACATGTCCAAAGTTGCAGGCATCCTTCAGACCTTCTAACATGGGCACTAACTCTATATCCATTGGATTGCCGTCTCCTCAGATTTGTCTGAATTGCTCCTGATGTTCACCATGCCACCAGGACTTCACTCGCCATTGTATAAATTCCTTGTGGGGAAATGCGAATGTCTGAAATGTCAAGTCCTTAACCTCCTCCCACAACCAAATTTAAGCAGGCAGCACCTAAGCAGCCATGGAATCCCAAAGGATTTGAGTCTGCCAGGAATTTTCCAAGCCAACGCCCTAAGCAGAACTCAAGTCATCCAGCCCCCAAGGTGGGTGATGATTTTACAGCCTGATCCAAAGCCAGTTGAAGTCAATGGTTGTCCTTCTAAAGGGCTTTGGGTCAGGCCTTTATTTTCTTAGGAATCTTTGTTTAAAAACAAAACAAAAACACTGTTTCTAGCCTTTCTTGTTGTAAACATAACCTTCCAAAGGTAAATAGCTGCAGTAATTAGGTTTATTGAATATATAGTGCTGGGGAATGTGCAATTCATGACATTTTCAATGAGAATGTATTAACTTACACTTTTGATATCCCTTGTTAAAATGTGAAATTAGCTAATTTGTAGGCACTAGATGCACATGCTAACTTTGTCTGCACATAGCAAATGAATTTAAAATAACAACACTTTCTCATTGAATTTTGAGTGGTTTTTGCTAAAAATCGGGGGTGGCATAAAGAAAGCAGATGGTTTGGGTGTATTTTGGTAGCGAAAATCTGAGAGCTCCTATCACTGTTGCTTTGAAATTGTCCATAAAGTGATTTTCCCATTCATCATTTTGTGTCCATATGTGTGGTACCCAGCTCCTTGTGGACTTGTAATTAATTGAACTAGGTACTTTGGGCCAGATCCTCAGCTGCCTTGAAGTCAATAAAACTATGCTGATTTACACCAGCTGAGGTTCTGGCCCCGAGACACAGTATTGTGTAAAGAATGGCTTTATTGTACATGGTGGTCTGCTTGGAATGGTGACTTCCTCAAGTGCTTTGTCCCAGCATGCACTCCTTCTCATGCAGATAGTAGGGTAGCTTTT
Organism: Lepidochelys olivacea; assembly: GCF_965140295.1. Taxonomy (NCBI): domain Eukaryota; kingdom Metazoa; phylum Chordata; order Testudines; family Cheloniidae; genus Lepidochelys; species Lepidochelys olivacea. Next base: position 21,796,472 of record NC_140417.1, on the reverse strand, counting down.
CAGGGACTGGCGAGGAATGGAAATGGAACATCCTTCCAGGACATTACTCTTTAGGAAAGTCCATTTTCTTTTAACATGGTCAGTATCATTACTGCACATGTTTCCTCACAATCACAAGCCTTCCCCTTGGCTTTGCAAATATTTTTAGGAAGGGCTAAATCTAAGATGCCATCTTTCAAAAAATGGGGTCTTCCTATGGTTCTGCTTGCAGGCTAGGGGGTTCTGAGGGAAGCCATGTGACCTGGGTCATCTGAATCAGTCAGAGACAGACAGTCTGAAAAGAGCCAGCTTCAAGCAAGGTGGGATGAATTGCATCTCACTGCCTTAGGGAGCAGCCTGTTTTGTCTCTCTCTGTTTTGGAGTTCTTGTGGTGTTTTGAATTCTAAGAAATAAAGTAGTATTACGTTGCAACTTTCCAGCAAGGGTATTTTATGTTTTTATCTAATTTCTCTGCTTGTTTTCTGGGAAACATAGTACTCCCTTTTAATATTCCATTTGATTTCTAAGTGGATGCCTCCTGTTGGTGCCCCTACTTGCATTCCAAAAGGTCTCTCTCACTCTCATATCCAGCTTCATCTTCCTAAGCATCCCTCCCTAGTCCTCTTCTGCTTACAACCAGCAAAGGATAGGCAGTTGCACTGCAGTTCAGCCTCAGGATAGGCAGGATTGGTAAAAGCTACCCTTAATGTGGATCAAACACAGTCTGACCTTTTCCTGTGACTATAAATAGTCTCCCAGATTATTTGTGTGTCCGCTTCCTACCCACCTTCATATGATACGAGCCTTCAGCAGCCCTCAGCACACTTCCACAATAATATACACACACACCTTTCCAGAGAGCAAGCATTTCCTCCACAGAGAGCTACCAGGTTGTGGGTACATCTGTCATCTTGCTTCTACTCTAATGTCATACAAAGAATAAGAGCATCAGGAAAAAGAAAATAGAAACCTTTTCTAGTGAGGCCAGACTTGCCGGTCATGCCTATGGTAACTAGTGCAAGAATTAAGATGAAGAACTTCAAGCATGATTTTTTTTTTTTAAAGAAAACCATTCTGGAAGACAGATTAAAGCACCATACCACTTTGTAATAGTATTTGTAGTGCAGATAAAGTGTTTATACTTTAATTTCTAGCACCAAGAACAAAATAAGGAAGTGGGCTGGGATTGTATTTTTTTTTCCTTTTAAAAACTGCTACAAAAATTGTTTGTACTGAAGGAAAACAACTCAAAGTGGAGTTAGAAAAACAACTTAAGTGGGAAAGTTATCAGCTTCACAAGTGTAACCTGTTTGTTTGATACCTGGTGCTTGAAGAAGATACAAAGCCAGTCTGCTAAAGATCACTGTGTTTTAAGTTTAATTAAGTAATGAATCAATGTTTGCAAAATGCTTTGAGATTCTCGGGCGATGGGTGTTAATAGACATGCCAAAATATTGTTAGTATGAAAAAATCTTGAATTTACTAACCCCTTCATGTCTTTCTGAAAGCATGAGTTGTTTTTCAGGCCAGATCCACAGCCCACTGAAAGCAATTAAAAGACAACTTCAACATGTTTTAGATCAGGGCCTTTGGACATGATTCAGAAAGGGACTTATATGCATGCTTGCCTTCAAGTATGTAAGTTGTCCCACTGAAGTCAATGGGAATATTCTGAGGCTTGAAGTTAGGCACGTGCTTAAGTACCTTGCTGAATAGGGGCTTTAGAGAATAGATTATGATATTTATATTATTCACAGATTCATAGAGTTTTAAGCCAGGAGGGACCATTAGATCATCCAGTTCAGTGGTTTTCAACCTTTTTTCATTTGCAGACCCCTAAAATATTCTGAATGGAGGTATGGACCCCTTTGGAAATCTTAGACATACTCTGCAGACCCCCAGTGGTCTGCAGACCACAGGTTGAAAACCACTGATCACTACATAAGAGGCCATTAAATTTCACCGTGTTATCCTTTTATTGAGACCCGTAGTTTATGTCTGGCTATCTTCCAGAAAGGCAATCAGTCTTGAGCTAAAAACATTAAGAGATGGGCACCCCACAATGGTCTCAATGTTTAATCACCTTCATCGTTAAAAATTTGGGCCTTATTTCTAATCTGAATGTTAGGCTTCAGCTTCCAGCCATTGGCCTTTGTTATGACTTTTTTTCCCTTCTGAGGCAGTTATCAGCTGCAGTGTCACTGGCTAAGGTAATATCACAAAAGTTATTTTCAAGTTTCCTTTGAGAAATTGATCACCAGCTGGAATCAGGAATTTTTTTATTATTATTATTAAATCCAGGTGCAGTACAAACCTATCCAGAGACGTGCTCTGTGCCCTAAAGATCTTGCAACATAGACAAAAGCAGTCACGTGAAGGAACAGGAGAGGTCAAAGATTACAAAACAGAAGACAACTGGCACACATCTCCTTTGCTCTGTTTTATTGCTCTTTGAATTGAGGAGGCTGGAGCTACTCAGCACCTTGCAGGATCTGGGCCTTTGTGCCTAAGCAAGATTTGCCCTGGCTGGCACTGCTGTGTAATGGAAAAGTCTTTCCAGCTACATTTGATGCTTAGGATTTGGCCTTCAATGACTGGGTTAGGTATATAGTTTATAGATGGAAAGACCTCTGCAAGATGAAGCTGGTTTAACGTTAAGGAGATGCACAGTAACATGCTTCCATACTAGGGCGGGGCCCTATTGGTTCAGATAAATGGACAGTCCTCCTGAGGCTTCACACAGGTTTGGCAGCAAACTTGATCCAAACCTTTGTGCAAGGTTCTGAACTTTTCAAAACCTGTTTTACAGGAGTTTGGAGTGGAATGAGTGGAAGCTGCAGGAGCTCAGAGATTTTTATTTGCTAAAAGCCCAGTTCCGCTCCTCTTAGGGCAACGGAGATTCCCACTGATTTCAGTAGCAGTTGGATCGTGCCCTCCCAGTGTTGTCTTTTTTGCACAACCTGTTAGCTTCACTTTGCAGTGCACTAAGCCAGGAGGCTGAATGGAGGGCTCTCCGAGAAGACTGAGGACCCCCACCTCCAGATAAATGTACAGTACATAAGAAGCCAGCAACACAAGCCACTCCATGATTTCGCTGCCCATGCTTTCCCACAAAAGCCTCCTAGAGCTAGTGCCTATCCTTAGCAGAATCTCATAGCCTCAATGCTGATGCTTCGTTTGTTTTACTGTTGGCTTGGTAACAGCTGCTGTTACTGTTGGAGGTGGCATAAGGGCAAAAGCAGTGCTTATCACTTTAGAGCTCTTCATGAAAGCCTCGCCATGTCTTTGGCAGTCTGGCAGAGTTTAATAACAGCAAGGCTCTCCCTAGAGCAATGTTCCAGCGCTCCTCCAGGGTTGTGCTCTTGTATGTTACAGTTCAGGCCTTCTACATTATTAGCATAACAAAAGCCTGTGAGGCAGAGGCCGGGACTATTCTGTATTATTGCAGCGGCCAAAGGATCTGCGGGGAATAGGCTCTGGAAACAATCAAACTTTGGCATAATAAATAATGATGATAAACATTTTTGCAACAACTTTTCTCTCTGGCTGTCAAACCCAAACATTTTTACAGACACTTATTAATCAAAGCTTACAACCCCTGTCCCCCACCCTGGTGAGAGAAGCAGTAGAAATGGGCCCAAACCAAACCCCCACAGCTTAACGCACTCTCTGTCTTGGGTGGGAGAGGGATTTGGAAGACAAGCCTGAATCTATATCCAAATTTTACAGCTGTCTCCTAGTTGTGTAATGGAACAAACCAACCTCCCTGAATAGTCTTGAATTTGGAGGGTGCAAGAAATCCAGATGGAGACCCCAGCTTTACAGCTCAGGCTAATCTCTAGTCAGCAACTATCCCATTTTACAGACAGGGAAACTGAGGCATGGAAAGGGATTAAGGATGAACAGATTCCATTTTATTCTACCGTAGTTGTACACAGTCTGCTAAGTTTGGTTTCATCTGTAGAGTGAGCAGTGATAACTCTCAGCCATGCAGGGAGTAGATCGGTTGACTAAGTACAGGCCATTTCTCCATAGTCAGTTTTAACTTCACTTTCAAGGCAGTATCCAGCCCTTGAGCCATGTATGAAACTCCCAGTCTCGTTGTAAGGAAATGTCTAGTGTGTTGTGCAGCACTTCCCCCTGCTGAAGTCAAATCAGAACTGCTTACATGTGCCCTATACTGCAAGCAGCTAATAAAGATTATCCTGAAGCCGATGTGGAAGGAGCCTGTGCTTTTGGAGTGAGAGTAGCTGGATTCTATCCTATTTGCCTCATGAAGTCCCAAGTGGCCAAGATATGCAGTATAGCGATAACCATGAAATCCTTGGTGGGCACAAATTTGTTATAGCATTAATGGCAGGTGCATGTACCGATCCATGACAGCTTAAGGCCTGTTAAGTTTCACCATAAAAACACGATTGCAAAACAACAACAGCATGAAAACCAAATTACTTCACTGGGCCTGACATCAATGGGAGTTGGGGACTTCACTCCCACAGGCCCCTTTGAAAACTTCAGCCTCAATCTTGGGGTGCTGAGACAAACTGCACAGAGCACAAAATGCCCACACTTCAGCACAAAATGCCCACGAGGGTGAAAGAGGTGATCCCACTACTGACTACAAGTATGAAGCCATAGAGGAGATACCTCAAAGAGTTGCCCCTCCCGACAGTTCTTGTTGGAGAAGGGCAAAGTGGGGTCCTGGGGCTTACAAGCCTAAACCATATGATTCCTTGTTGATTTCAGCTGATAGGAACACTTTGTTAGAGGGATGGGGAGTGGTTCCGTTCTTTTTGTTTCTTTTTCATGATAATTAGGGTTGTTGATTAAGTGCAGTTAACTAACACGATTAACTCAAAAAATTAATCATGATTACAAAAATTAATCGTGATTAATTGCACTTTTAATCGCACTATTAAACAATAGAGTACCAATTGCCATTTGTTAAATATTTTGTACGTTTTTCTACATTTTCAAATATATTCATTTCAATTACAGCATAGAATACAAAGTGTACAGTGCTCACTTTATATTATTTTTATTACAAATATTTTCATTGTAAAAATGATAAACAAAAGAAATAGTATTTTTCAATTCACTTCATACGAGTGCCACAGTGCAATCTCTTTATCATGAAAGCACAACTTTTGTTACATAACTGCACTCAAAAATAAAACAAAGTAAAACTTTAGAGTCTATAAGTCCACTCAGTCCTACATCTTGTTCAGCCAATTGCTGAGAGAAACAAGTTTGTTTACATTTATGGGAGATAATGCTTCCTGCTTCTTATTTACAATGTCACCTGAAAGTGAACAGCATGGCACTGTTGTAGCCGGCGTTGCAAGATATTTATGAGCCAGATGTGCTAAAGATTCATATGTCCCTTCAGTCTTCATCTACCGTTCCAGAGGACATGCGTCCATGCTGATGATGGGTTCTGCTCGATAATGATCGAAAGCAGTGCGGACCGACACATGTTCATTTTCATCAGTAAAAAGAAAAGGAGTACTTGTGACTCCTTTTCTTTTTGCAGATACAGACTAACACGGCTGCTACTCTGAAACCTGAAATTTTCATCAGTGCGATTAATCACGATTAATTGCTATTAATTTTTTAATTGCTTGACCGCCCTAATTATAATCATAACTAAGCACAGTTTTTCAGACTTTTCTTTTAAATTCTCCCTCCCTGCCCTCTGCTCCATGAATCCCTCAACCTGCCACCGTAATACGCTCGTAAGGAAAAGTAATTGTGGGAACTCTTGGCCTTTCTTCCCCATCCTGCGTTCTGAAGGACAGGACTATCTGCATGCTGCCATTCATCCCATCAGCCACTGCTCCGGGTAAGCACAATTTGCTGCATGCTGATAGCTACACGTTGACACTTAACGGGACAGCTACGTGCTCCAGTCTGACAAGGAGCGATCACTCTTGCATTAAAAGAAGAAGGAGATAGGGAGGGGAGTGGAAAGGAGGTAGAAGAGAGGGAAAAGGGAGTGGTTAGCTGTTCTGAAGTTGCCCCGTAATCTGAGTGTCAGGACTAAAATGTTAGGTCAGTTGTTTTGATTGAATGTCAGAAGAAATTATATGCCAGGGACTCATGCCGTGTACTTTACTGACAAAGAGAACTAATGGGAAAATACTCCAAAATGACAGATTTTGGTGCCAACTCTCTTTTACTGCTGCATCAGACAAGCACAGGAAATGTCACTGCATTTTATATATATATGTATATATATAAAGCATTTAAACATTTAATAAAAATTCCAAAGTACATTCAAACCCAACTGAAAGGAAAGCAGTCCCTGCAGTCGAATTGCAGAAGCTGACAAGTCCATAAAAAAAATTAGATTTATTCTCCCAGCAAGATCACTTCATGATCTTTTCTCTGGGGTCTGCATCTGTAGCAGAAGAACAGCATTGATAATTTGCTCAATCACATGACTGGATGTAATACACTTCTTTAACCTTCTAACATTTTGCTGTTCATGTGGAGTACCCACGTCTTACTTATTGCTGATCAAATTATGCAGGGGACTCAAAGCCCTGATAAGATGTTTTAAATACATATGCATCAAAAATACATCTTTGTAATCCATGTAGCAGAAAATCATTATCACAGTCTCATATGCATATTTGGATTTGTTTTCTCAGCCTTGGAAGGCAGCACTGAAAGATCCAAGCATAGAAGAGCTAGAGAATTTTCCTCAGGTGGCATCACATAAATCATCAGTTTCTGATTTACGGATTATATTTTTCCTTCCAGATCTGTTTTATCTTATCTTCCAAAATACAGAGTAATTATATTAACTCCTCCATGGCCAAGATCTGTTCTGAGTCATTCAGTCATTGTTTCTCAGCTTGTGAGGAAAGGGAGAGTTCTGGTGGGGCAGATGGTCCTGTGCTCACGATGCTGGATGAGGACACAGGGAACCTGGGTGCTGTTCCTGATTCTGCTTGAAACATCCTGCATGACCTTGGGCAGGTCACTTACACTAAAACTTTCAGAAGTGCCTAAAGGCCATTGAGACTGTCACTTTTGAAAATGGGACTAAGACTCCTAAATCACATGGGCAGGTTTGAAAATTTTACCCTAAATCATTCTCTGCCTCAGATTCCCACCTGTCACACTGGGATAATAATACTTCCTTTGTCTATCTTGTTCATTTGAAGTGTAAGCTCTCAGGGCAGGGACTGTCTTTTACTGTGTGCTTGGACAACAGCTAGCACAAAGGGGCCTCGATCTCCTCTATGCACTAAAGCGGTGGACGTGGAAGACTCAGGGTTTGGAACCTGGAGACAAAGGACTAATTTTCGAAAACTAGTGATTTTGAGAGCCTCTATTTTTGGGTGCCCAACTTGACACAACTTAAAGAGGTCTGATTTTGAGAGGGCAGCTCCTCAGCACTTTCTGAGAAGCAGGCCCCATCTAGGTGACTCAAACTGGGCACCAAGAATCACTAGTTAAATTTGAAAATTAAGGCCAAAGCTCTATACTTCTAGGTCCCCTGTTCAAATCTGGGTTGGGCTGCTCATGACCTGAACGTTCAAATCTGATGGTTGTTCAGTGCAGTGGTTCTCAACCAGGGGTCCGGGGCACCCTGCTGGGCCACAAGTTGGTTTCAGGGGGTTTGCCAATCAGGGCTAGCATTAGGCTTACTGGGGCCCAGGGCAGAAAGCCCGGGGCCCTGAGTCACACCATCCAGGCTGAAGCCGAAGCCTGAGCAATGTAGCTTTGTAGGGTCCCTGTGGCGTGGGGCCCCGGGCAACTGCCCTGCTTGCTACCCCCTAACACCGTCCGTGGTTTTTATATGCAGAAAAACAGTTGTTGTGACACAGGTGGGCTGTGAAGTTTTTATAGCCTTTTGGGGGGGACTTCAGAAAGAAAAAGGTTGAGAGCCCTTGGTTTAGTGGCTTCTATGAAATGAGCTGATGACTCTTGGTCCAGTTGCTAGTGGACTCATCACAAAAACGCCACACAAGAAACACATACCAGTGCATGCCACGTGCAATTGGCTATGAAACCACTGCGATACTGTTGAACAAATGACGTTACATGAAAATAAATTGTGTTCTATTGTGCTCAAAGCGGGAACCAGAAACAAACTCACGCAAAGGATTCTACTTCCCAGGCTGGTGGAGGCTGAGAGCACAGAGGGAAATGAAACAGGCACAGGTTTCAGAGGATAAAGCTAGGTAGGGCTGTTCATGAGACTCCTAAAACATCCCTGCTTGATGGTTTGTAGATTGACATAGACAATGGCCTCCAGGGAAGGAGAGGAGGGGAAATTAATTACATTGCCAAAGTCAAACCAGAGCAAAAGTGAGGGGGGCAGTGTATGCAAAGCCAAATGAACCTATTTCAAGCTGGAATTTTACAGCAATTAATAGCACCATGCCCTGATAAAGGTTACCTTGTCATAGCTAACAGTATGTGATTTCCCCTGCCCTCCCCCCCGACCCATTACCTATAGCTATATTGTTTGTCAGGAATGAACTTTAATAAGCTGATGCTGTCAGAACTCATCACCACAGTGGCTATGTGCATGGTACAGTGGGTACATGGGAAAGATGTGCTTTGATTTCCCTATGCAATGCTCAGGACTTTTCTCTTTTCCAATTTGGATCATGCCTGCCAGCCACGCGATAAAGCTTAAAACAGGGCAAGACCCCTCCTCCAACACCGCAGGTGTGAGCATCTTTAGAAACATGGCACTTTCCTGGGAGTCTTCTTGTCTTCTTATAGCAATGGTTCAGGCAAGGGAAGGTGACGTGGTTTGGTTTCATTCGGGGCAGGGGGATGAGAGCCTAGGCACAGGTTTGAGTCCTAGCTCGGCTGATGACTTGCTACGAAACCTTAAGTGAGCCTATTAGGGCCTAATTTTTCCTAACTGCAGACATGCAATTAGATGGACAAAAAAATGTTCATACAATTGTGTAAATAGTTTGCACAGTTACTGTGCTTGAGCGCACCAATAGACATGTGTGTGTGCACGTCAGTTGGGTATGTGTGCAAACTAGCCTCACTGTGCCCCTAGATATGTGTTCATAATTGTGCATGCAAATTAATCAAAATTAGGCCCTCAATCCCTATCTGTCTCAATTTCCCCATCTCTAAAACAGATACATTCTTACCCACCTCGCAGGATTAGTTTGAGAATCATTCCATGCTTGTAAAGAGTTCTGAGAACTTTGGCTGGAAGGTACCATAGGCACAAAGATTATCATTAAACTAACCAACTATGCTGTCGGATTTACTCAACACTCTCTGGCTGGGACAGTGTGCTGTGCCTCCAAGAAGTGGAGCTCACACTGGCCCAACTTAGGGGATGGCTTTAAGCCATCTATGCACCCTCCAGATTCTGGATCAGTCGGGGTTCACAACAGCAGCCAGCATAATTCGGGCAGTTGGTCTAAACTACAGCAGCTCTGTAGCCCACAGCCAACCAGACTGGCCACAGCAGCATGCACAGCAGTCCTGCCCCCAGCCTGTCCGTTCTAAGCCTCCTTCACAGGTCCTATGCCTGGGCTTGTGAGGTAGCCCACACCAGCACCAGGCAGCTTGTGTTTGAGATAGAACCCTACAGTGGCCCTACAGATGGGGAGAATCCCTCCCTCTCTCTTTCCTCTCCTGGCATCACAATGCCTTTGAGGAGCACTGAACATATCCTGTTTGCAAAAAAGAGTGAAAAATAGCATCTTAAGGAGAAAACATGCTAAGCATCTTAGAGACTAACCAATTTATTTGAGCATAAGCTTTCGTGAGCTGCATCCAATGAAGTGAGCTGTAGCTCACGAAAGCTTATGCTCAAATAAATTGGTTAGTCTCTAAGGTGCCACAAGTCCTCCTTTTCTTTTTGCGAATACAGACTAACACGGCTGCTACTCTGAAACCATGCTAAGCATGGATTTTTAGAGCAATTGGCAATAACTGTGTGTTTACATCCATAGGCAAAGCCATCATCTGACATGATTGATAAATTCCAGGGCACTGAACTTACTAAGTTATTCACGTGGGGAAAGCAATGCAGATTCAATAGCTTCCTTGGTGTGGAAAAAGACCACACGCCTGAGCCAGAATAGAAAAGTGCAGTGGCAGAGTACATGCGTCCTCAAATGTGCCTCCTTATAAGACTCTATCCCAGCCTCTAGCAATGATCTTTAATGATGTCCATTCTGAATTTCCCCTTCCAATTACATCTGGCTGAACAATGGATTTTCCAGTTCTGGTCAAACTCTCATCCCCCCACCCCACCCCAGATTTTCAGCAAATCTAAAAATTGAAAACGTTTCCAGCTGGGTTGAAACCAAATGTCTCATTTTGGCACTGCTGAAACATTTTGATTATTTTATTTTATTTTTGTCTTGGTCGACACTATTTGGCGAACTCAGCATGAAGTCACAAATAGTTTTGGGTGGATCGTTGCTGCATTTTCTCAACAAATAATCTATTTGCCAAAAAAAAAAAATTTGCCCAGCTCTACTTCTACTTAACAGGGCATAGGGGAAGAACCATTCACAGAAATCTTCAGACAGACCCAAGTTCACAAGTGCTAATTCCCCCAGATAAGCTTCTGGGCTCAGAAAGTCTGAATACAAATGTTTGCAGTACTGGTTCAGCCCTTTTCCACAACCCCCCAATATTAGGACCATATTCTCTGTGAGTTCAGGTTGCCACCAAGAGGCTCAGCAAACTGTTGGATCAGCCCTAAAAATGTCCCCTTTCTACTGCCTTCCCACTACTCCAGATATTCATAGACGGCTGATCCTGCAATGAGCTGAGTGCCCTCAACTGCCATTCACTTCCCTCTGGGTTAAGGGTGCTCAGCACTTTCTAAGTTTGGAAGCCACTCTGAGACAAAGCTTTATATTAGCTGGCTAAGTTACAGCAATAGGAAATGACAGGCAAGGGATGCAGGAAGGACTTTCACATTGCCACAATAGCACATGTGATAGCAGAAACATCTGGAGGGGGTTATTTATTGTCTCCAACTTCGCAATCACAGTACATACAATTACTGTTTGACAAGGACTGGTCACATGACCAACATCTGGAAATGTACTTGGGTCTTCAAATGAGTACAGCTTCACTGCCATTATTATCGGCTTCTGCTGAAATCAGCAGTAAACTGTAGTTAATAAAGGAAAGCCAGCTTTTATGGGCTAGAAAGACAGTAAATATATGCAAAATGGTTTGTTGAATCTAGCAGTGGGGTGCCATAAGAGGCTTCATAAACCAGAGTTAAAGTTTCACATCATTCTTCTAGTCTTGGGCATGGTACAGAATAACTCTCCAGGCACTTCTTGCTGGTACAGTTTGGCCATATACACAATCACAACATCTCTGTCTGCATTTAGTTCACCATTGCTACTAACCCTAGAGCTGGACCAATGATGTGCTTCAGATAGTTGAGTGATGGGCTCAGAATAAAATTTTGACAAATACTCATTTAACTGTTTAAATGAATTTGTTTGGGCTGTCTTAATGCCCCTTTTGCATTTACTTTCTACATGCATCTGAGTTCTGAGAAAGATTTTGCTGGTAAACATATACAGAGAGTGGATGAGTATGAGATTGGCAGAGATCAAATTGAAATTTGCATGCCCAAGTATTCACATCAGAAGTGCATTTACTTGTCCAACCAGATAACAGAAACAATACCATGTTATTTACCCAACCAATCACAGCTAAACAACTGATCTTGAATTTCAAATATTCACAGTTAATCCCTGGGTAAAAAATTAGAAAAGAGCTTCATTGAACAAACTCAAACAACAAATGAACTGGAAGAATGTGCAATATCTTCTGCCAGCTAATCCACCATCTGGAAAAAGAGGCTAAATTCATCACATAAATGATTGTATGTGCTCAGCTCCGAACAGATCTTTTCAAACATACTGTTTAGGGTACCAGTGTGGGAACCTTATATAAACTACTGTGACACCCTTAGTGCATGTCAGCTAATATAACAAACTATGGTAAAATGAGGGTTACCCAATGGGAATGCAGTAAATCTGGAGCAAACCTTCTGCAGTGGAAACAGATGGCATTGAATATTAATGTGCCTAACCCCTAGTGTCCAGAAACAGCAATGCGGCTCAGGCTCATTCAGGACTGCAGTCTCAGAACATGGAGCCACTGCATGACCACTGCAGTCCCATCCTGCTTCTGACAGTAAAAGATGCTTAATGATGGAACATCTGGCACTGGATAAGTGTCACTCTATTAAAGCAGCTGTACCCCACATAGTTAGCAAAAGGAACACTGTGAAAGCTTTGAACATAATAGACATCAATATCACGCAAGAGGAGCAAATAGAACTCATCATTTAGTTCCACCATGAGGAAGGACAGTCCAGTGGCTAGAGCACTAGCCTGAGAGACTGGGGTTCAATTCCCTACTGTGCCTCAGACCTTAGGCAAGTCACTTAGCCTCTCTTTGTCTCAGTTCCTCATCCATACAATGGGGATAATAGAATTTTCCTAACTCCTATGTCTGTTGTCAGGATAAACATGTTAGAGATCATGAGGCACTTGGTTAGTACAGTCATGGGGGGCTTGTATATCTTAGATAGAGACTCACAGTGTACTAATTTCAATTGGTTGCTTCTTGTTAATGCTGGGAATCCACTGTTTTCTAGTAGTTTGAACAACAGGTTGTAAGACAGGATTTGTCCATAGACATATATTGAATCACTAGTAGAGCCCTGATGAGAAGCCGGGATTTCCTGACATCTAACTCCAAGTTTGTTCTTCTAGAGCACTCAGACTCTTATTGTTAACTATATAGACCTCTTGGACTTGGGGGAGTCATTTAAAACAACCCAGCTCATTCTATGTTTTCAATTGATTCGCTGGGGGCAGGAATGTAACGGGCATGTGTGTTTCATAAGCTGTGAAATATTGTAAAGGCAACCACGTTTTTGTTCAGAGCAAGGTGTGGGGAAAGAGGCTGTGCTAAAATGATGCAAAGTTTCACTGTAAATCAGATCCAGAAATCCATGCAAATCATCCTCTTCTCAGCTACGGTCAGTGTGGGGGTGAAATACACAAACCCCTGGGACATGTTACTTCATATGTCTGAGTGTGCTTTACATGGATGCCTGTAACGTGGCTTTGATGTTTAGTTTGCAGGCACTACTGCACGTCAGTCCTGCTTTATCTGATAGTGGTGTTCCGATTCTAAAATGCCATGGCTGAGAGAACGCTCTTCATAAGACTTTTTTACTGTACAGTAACTGCTGTCTTGGATATCATCCCTGAACACAGACACAGACTCTGGCGCACATAGAAGTATAAATTCAGCACCTGGTAACTCTGATATTTTGGGCTTTGGGGATCTGATAAGAAACATAAATGTGATTCACTTAAGCTCTTGCAATGTAGCAATTTGGGAAATTCCCAGGTTCCAAATTGGGGAGTTGGATGTCCATGCAAAGGGATGGATTAAGGGATTGATCCTGCATGGAGCTGAGTACTCTCAATGCAGCAGACTTCAGGGGGAGTTAGGCACTGAGCACCTCACTATGGGAGCTCAGCTGTTGGATGATTGAACCCTATGAGAGACTACAGATCAGCCAAAGGGCAAGGCAAATGACATTAAAGCAGCCAAAACAATGGTGGGTAACCTACAGACTTGACCCTGTGCTAGCACAGTGGTTTCTTTAGCTGAACAGGCCGAACAATCACCTGAAGACCTGAGATTTAATCCCACCTTATATTGCTATTAATTCAGTTAAATTGTAATGGGCAGGAATGCCTGTGTATTTAATGAGGTGCATGTACCCATCACTGCTATATACCACCATAGAAAAACACCACACTAAGAGCTGGGCTCTCTGTCCAGAAGTTTGGAGACGAGGGCTAAAGTTAGGTCAAGCGTATTGAGAGCAGTGTGTAAGTAACTGAGCAAAATATACATATTTTTCTGATGCCTTGCAAGAGTAGAACTTTTTAGTCCCAAATTGGCTAAGCAGGCTTGGCATTCCAGGGACTGTAGTGTTCAGCAGAGAACTAGTGCAGAAGTCCTATCGGAAGCGTAGCAGTGACTAACAACCAGAAAGCCACATCCCAATGGAAAGGAAATCCACATTGCCTCTAACACCTGCAGTCCTGAGCATACTCCACTTTGTGGTATTGGAGTACATTTGTTAACTATACACACGGTAGCAGAGGCCGTCAGAGAAAGCCAGCATCCATATGGCATGTGTGGCAAATTGCCGGCACTACTATGATGGGTCTCATGCTTTCTCTTTTGCGGGGGGGAGGAGGGGTGGTTTTCAGGGCACCCTTTCGTGCCCCTGAACTGGGGTATTAACTGCCCCACTAGTGTCCTAGAGGAGAGGAGTGGAGAGGGAGGGACCCAGGCCCACCCTCTACTCCAGGTCCCAGCCCAGGGGGCCTAGGGATAGCGGTAAACCACTAGAACTAGCGGTTCCTTCCCCTGAGCTACTTCCCTCTCCTGCCTTTCAGCTTGTGGGGCTTCCTGATCTCCCTCTGCACAAACCAGGTGTCCCTTTACCTAGGGTCTTGGACTTCTTAGCCCACCACAGCACTTCTCCAAACTCTCCTCTGCTTCCCTCCAAACTGCTCTCTGCTCTAACACCAATCCACTCTACTTCAACTCTTCTAAACTGCTCTCTGCTCCAACACCAATCCACTCTGCTTCAACTCCTCTTGTCTGATTGAAGCAGGGGTTTTTTATTATGTGACTGGCTTCAGGTGCTTTAACTGGCTTCAGGTGCTTTAATTAATTTATAGCAAACTTTCTTCCCGGTACAGAGAATAAGGCTCCCTTCTAACACTCTCCTGCTGTCCTATCACACGTGGGTATACATCCCCCCCACCCCCAAACCGCTCACCCCGCAGCCGTGCCCATCTTGTCGGGCACTCTCAGGAGAGGAATAATCGGTGACACTGGGCGTGGCACTAGGTAACTCAAGGGGGTGGAAGACCACGAGTGTCGAGGAAGCCCCCCGGCTCTGGGCCCAGGCTAGCCTGAACACTTCTCCCTCCTGAAGGCTGCTGTGTTATACCTTGCATTTGCCTTTGTTTTGTTGCATAGTTTTGCTTTATCCTTTTTGGTGATTCTTTGTAAGTGTTACACAAATAAAATTCTTTTCGGCTTCAAAAAAAAAAAAAAAACCGCTCTCCTGCTGCCCTCTGGCCGTGCTGTATCACACATGTCACATCTAAAGAGACCTCCCTGGAATAGCCATGGGCTCACCATGGGCATTCCCCAACAGGCCAGTCTTCAATTGCTCTTCTCTGGATAGAGACTTTAGAGGTGGGGGCAGAGTTTAAGAATCCAAAGGCAGATCCAGATTTGAACTTTGCAGCTGATCCCTATAATGAGCTAACGTGCTCTGAACACCCACCTACACCTCACACAATGAACTTCAGAGGGTTAGAAAACAGTTCTAGATCCAAGGCAACTTCAAAACAGTCTATGGGTATCTGGACAAGGGGAAGCTATCTGAGATCAAAGGTCCCTTTAATCTAGTAGTCAAAGGCATAACAAGACATAATGGCTGGAAGCTAAATTTAAAAACATTCAAACGGGAATAAAGGTGCAAATCCTTAACAGTGAGGGTAATTGTCCACTGGAACAGCTTACCAAGGAAAGTAGTAAACTCATTGTCACTTGATGTATCTAAATCAAAACTGTTCACATCCACAGCAGGAAAGAAGAATTCCCTTCACTGCAGCAGGAATTACTGGATTAAATTCTATGGCCTATCCTATGCAGGAGGTAAGATTTGATTAGGAGAGTGGTCCCATCTAGCCTCAAAATCTATGAATCTTTACTGGCTTCCATGGCTCCTCTTTGAGACACTGCTCCAGCTGATGGAAAAGATCTGGAAGCACATGTGGAGAACAAAAGAATGTGGGTGTCCATTCCTGAGTAGAAACAAGGAGCTCCCTTTTGAAGGAGTAGACAGACAAAGAACCAAGAATGTTGTTGGGGTAAGTGGGTGGGGAGCCATGGTTGCTAAATTCCTCCTTGCTCAGAGCACAAATGCACATAGGCCCAGTCCCAGCCCTGTCAGGGAAACAAAATAATCTCGTGAGATCTGAAAGTAAGCAAGACCAATTAATGCACAAAATGACTCTGGCTAGCAGAATTCCTTAGCAGTACTTGGAAACCATTCAGAACTGTCTGACTTCCACAGTACTGTGCGGTTTGCCAAAATACCAAAACCAATGGCCCAACTCCCTGGCCAAAGAACAACCAAGTTGTTTCTGCCATCACCAGCAGAGGGCACACAGAACAGGAAGCAGCTATGAGATCTGTAGCATTGGAAAGGGGCTGCACTGTGTTAGTAATGAAGGATGAGGCTGGGCCATCAGCACCCATACAGTGGAAGACTCAGATCTGTTTTCAAGGCCAAATTCCATGACAGCACAATTTCTTTCAAGACCCATTAGGCAGGAGGAGTCTCTGTTGTTATTCCAAGGATCTCTTTGGGTTGCTCCTGTGAAAGCTTCATTGGCTTGGCAATGACTCACTAAATTATTTAATCTTTCTTACTCACTTCATAAAGAAAGGAATGAGGCAGCCGACTTATTTTTTCTCTTTTTATTTGGTGGGTGTCGTTCCCTTTCTCTCCTCCCCTCCCCCATCCCCGACAGTCACAATAGCATGGGACTTGAGCGCATCAATTTCTGCTTGATCAAGTGCAACCAGGTGCTGTATCACCATTCAGTGTGTGACATCAATGGGGAAATGCAACTGGGAGTGTGAAATCCTTTACGCAGTAGATGAGTCATTTGCTGTTATTTTGGATAGGATCAAAATGTGAGCTGATGAGATGTTGAGATAACTTTATAAGCTGCAATTTTTTTTCCTTTAGAAGATTTTCAAAGTATTTGCGGGAAGCGACGGAGGGGTGCTTATGTCAGATGACTATAGCACTCTTGCATGTTTCATTTTATGACGTCCCAAGAATTGATATCCGTCTCTTGGCTCCAGGCCTATTGCACTGCACTCATGTCTGTGCTTACCCCTCCAGAGGTGTTGATTTGGCATAAATTGAGAGCAGTTGTTATCCACTGTAATAGCATTCACAAGTGTTTACTGTGAACAAAGCGTTACTGGCCCAAAATTTTATGTTATGGCTTGTAATATGTGGCTGGTATGTTTGCAGTTTTCTGCATGCAATCACTTGCATATGCAAATAATAGAATTTACATATGCCAAAAATTTTCAAAAGCAGGAGGCTGACATCGGTCTCCTAAGTAGAGCTGGGTGATATTTTTCGTCCAAAATGTTGTTTGGGGGTAAAAAATGCAGATGTAGCACCACCAAAACACAGTGCCAATTCATGTCAGTTGTGCCAAATTGTTTATGTTTAATTTTGTTTTTACTTCTCAAATCACCAAAATTAAAAAAAAAAAAAAATTTCAGTTTGACCCAACTCAATTTTTTTCAGCATTGCCAATGAACAAAATACTCCATTCTTCACACAGCTCTACTCCTAAGTCCTTTTTAGGCACTTAAATAAGTGGCCTGATTTTCAAAAGTGCTGAGCCCTCAGCATTTCCAATGCAAAATGAAGAACTGGATTTCACATTCGCCTGCCAAAGTATGAAGGTGATCAGACCTGGGAGCTTTGTTCAGCTTAGCACAGAAATAGGGGCAGCTGTGAGATTTGAATCCAGATCCAGGTTAAGATTCCAAACTCCCACCCACCAAAGTTTAGGGGTGTTTCTTCCAGAGTTTTGGTTTAGCCTTTCTCTAATATACAGATGCACAAATGTAGCATAGGTACTTTCACTAGAAAACTAGATCAACTCCGCAATGTCACTAAGGCGTGTGAAAAATCCACATCTCTGAGCGATGTAGATTAGCCAACCTAAGTCCCTGTGTAGACAGTGCTAAACGGACAGAAGAATTCTTCCGTCGACCTAGCTACTGCCTCTCAGGGAGGTAGATTACCTATGCCAATGGGAGAACCCCTCCTCATCTAAAACTTTAGACAATTGGCTAAGTGAAACTAGTAGGTGGCCTATTCTCCTTTCCCAGGATCATCAGGCATATTGTAAGTTACTACCAGACAAGATGGACCGGTGGTATGATCTGGTGTGGCCAGAGGCAGGGTATTGTACACTGGTATGTTCCCAGATGGCAGCTCCTAAGGTTAAGGCTACGTTTTAGTCATGGCTATTTTTAGTAAAAGTCATGGACAGGTCACGGGCAGTAAACAAAAATTAACAGCCCGTGACCTGTCCATGATTTGTACTATATACCCCTGATTAAAACTTGTGGGGGGCGACCCAGGGGTGCTGCGAGTGCTGGGGGGGCAGCAGGTGCTCAGGGTGGCCCAAGGGTGCCACGGGTGCTCATGGGGGGAGCAGCCTGGGACCCCCACTGGTGCCTGGGTGGGCAAGCAGCGGCGCGTGGCCCAGAACCCCCACTAGTGCTGGGGGGGTGGGCGGCGGCGCGTGGCCCACGACCCCTGCTGGTGCTGGGGGAAGGGTTGCCGGGGCTGGCAGGCTCCCTATCTGGCTCCACGCACTGCCTCCACCCTGAGCACCGGCTCCGCACTCCCACTGGCCGGGAACCGCAACCAATGGGAGCTGCTGAGGCAGTGCCTGCGGGCAGAGGCAGCGCACGGAGCCGTCTGCTAGGAGCTGATAGAGGGGGATGTCACTGCTTCTGGGGAGCCCCCCAGGTAAGCACCACCCAGAGCCCTCACCCCCTCCCACACCCCACCGCCTGCTGCACCCCACCCCCTGCCCTGCGCCCCCTCCCACACCCAAATTCCTGCTGTTGCTGGGGCATGGGGGGGTGCAGTGGCCCGAGTCTGCCCCAGCAGCTACCGGTGCAGCTGGCCCAGGGGCTGCCTGTGCTGCTCAGGAGGCCCCCGGGCCAGCCGTACTGGCCACTGCAGAAGTCCTGGAGGTCCCGGAAAGTCCCGGAATGCGTGACCTCCATGAGAAACTCGCAGCCTTACCTATGATCCATCCTATTCAGAGGTGAACTCCTTGCTGTGCATATTCCTCCCTGGTTTCCTCCTTTCTCCTCTCTCAAGTAGATTACAACCTCATAGAATGGGGTGCCTGTCCTAACATCCCTTTGCTTAAGAGCTATATTAGGTATTATAAGCTATATAAGAACTAGGTATTATTAATTATTATTATAATTCAGTTTGTCTAAACTTGCTTGCAGTAACTATGGCCCTTTAATAATGTATCTTGTTCACCACTGGCAGTGACGCCATGCATTTCTCTGTTACAGATGTTGTGGGATATTTATGATGAATGAGCTTCCAAGAGCTCAGATATTTAATTTGTAACTACCGTGGTTATTGATGATTAAAATCCTCTTGTCTTTGCAGTGTTACTTATTCAGATATTAAGAGAAAGTGCTTCCCATCCGATTATGTTAAGCTATGATACACAATGCGATTCCAGGGAAACTGCTGAGAAAGAATTTGAATGTGGCCACATATAGATATAGAGAGACACACACAGAGAAGACAGAGAGAGAGAGAGAAATATATATATATATATATATATACACACACATACAGCTGCAAGAACTATAACTAAAATTTATATAACTAAAATTTACAAACAAACAAACAAACAAACCTGTTATACACTACAATTGCTTCATGAATTTATAACATATGGCAGCAAAGCACTATAAAAACTGTAAACTATAAAGAGGGTTACACAGTTCCGTTCATTTATCAGTTACAATGAGTAATTTGTGCACCAGGCAGGAAAAAGAAAACCCACACAGTTGGAGAGTGCATATGTGTTTCTGAGGTTCACAGTAGAGAGCCTTTTATAAAGCATACACATGATTTGAATTCCAAATTGAAAGCACTGAGCGGCAATGTGCAGGGTAGTATTGTATAATGGTACGTCCAGAAAGCAGTGATTGGAGCCTAGGTCAGCTCAGGATGGGAGGACTTCAGAAGGGTCATAAGTTCAGTTCAGTGACGCATAAGTTTGGAAGCTGATGTGAACTAGCTTGAAACTTGAGTCTGCAAATAAAAAATCTCTCTCAACAGACTCTTCAGTACTGTGGGTCACTGTGAAGGAAGGGGGTGGGGAGCCTTGTGGTTAAGACACAGCCCTGAGGGAGAGCAGACCTAGAATCTATTTCCAGTTCTGCAAGTGACTTGCTGCATGACCTAGGACAAGTCACTTCATCCCTCTGTGTCCCCAATCTCCCCAGCTGTTCAATGAAGACAATAAAACTGAGTCACTGCACAGGTCAGTGGGGAGACTCCATTTATGAATGGTGCGATGAGGTATACAAATCCCACACTGGACAACATGGGGTTGAAGAGCTCATATGGGCTCAGCTGGCTCTGCCCTGTTACACCTGTGAGAAATGTCAGGATTGGAGGGAGGAGCTTAAGAGGGAGACCCCAGCTCAGTGGATGCTAGACCAGAGAGGAGAGCAGACTTTCAGCACTCAGCTCCTGAAAAGAGGGCTGGCTGAAGGCAGGAGCTCCCCAGCCAAACTCTGTCCGACAGCCCCTCCCAAAGGAAAGGGAGTGCCAGACGCTGACTCACCTCAAGCGGAGGAGGCCATTTCCCACAATTACTGGTGATTTCAGTTTATTTGGACTCATTCCCCTTGTTTTTGTTTGTTGACTACACCGGAAGGGGAGAGACTTTAAAGTGACCTGGCCAGAGGGCCAAGTCAGAGGAAGACGCAGACCACTTCAGGCCCAAAGCAACAATCGGCAGGAGGTACGTGACAGGCTATCCCATGCCTGGCCACAAGGATGCATTAACAGTAAGTCAATCCCTTCACAATAGCTTGTGGTGAGTTTTACTCTAATCCCTGTATTAAATACAGATTATATAAAAGGCAATTGTGAATTAAAGGACTATATTTCTGTTAAGGGGTTCTGGCCAGTTTAGCCTCTGTCATGGTTTATTATGAAACCACCAGAAACGTCTGGATGGAAATACAGCCCCAAATTCACAATAGCCTGTTTCTGATTTGATTTTTTTTTAATTTCTTTATTTATTGGAATGCATGTTTCTGAAGCATATAACACCAGCCATGTGCTATATCTGGAAAACAGATTATTTTTCCCAGCAGGGAAAGCAAATGCATAATCTTTGTCCCCACCACCATGTCCCAGTGCAAATGGTTCAGATCTTTTTGTTTCAGCAAATGCCTTGTGGAGCACTCGAGCTGGGTTTAGGCCCTAGGGTCATTGCTAAGCAGTTTCTCTTTCATCCCCTTTAGCATCAGCAGACGCAGCTTGAAACGTGTGTACAAGGCACTGCTTTACAGCATCCCTTATTCACCAGCACCTTGGAGACTCCAGTTCATTGAAAGTAATAAAACCAGATCATCAAAAAGAATTCTTTTGAACAGGCTTTGGGCTCTGCTGTGCTACTCGGTTACGGATATTCATCTTCCTGGAAACTGCTGTTTGATACAGCACAGCAGCATGAAAGCACCAGCCACCTCCCTGGTGCATTAACCTCTCAAGTGTTGCAATCACACTCCCTGAATAGCAAAATATCTATCATTTTATAATTGCTTTAGGGTGAAGCAGACCTCATTCTTCAGGACATAAGCACATTGCACATGGGTCAAGGGAATCCCTGTCACACCCCAATGGCCCACCCCTCAGGGGGTCCCCTGGAGGAGGCAGATCAGCATTGTATATGCATTGTATATTGCTAACGCTGTTGCAAGCATCGCAGGGCAATTTGGGAAGGGTCAAAGGTGTGAGTGGGGAGTGGAAGATTCTTTTGCAGGCTACGAGAGGCCAAAGGGGGAAGGAGAAAGAGAGCAGAGAACTCAACATTGCAGCTAGCAAGCTCAGTCCGACGATAAGACGCTGGCCCCAGTCCAAGGTCACGGCGCTAGAGAAAAAGTCTGAAGCTGCGTTTATCTCTCACCCAGCCACAGCCAGCCATGAAAAAAGAAAAAGTACACTGAACCAGGACTGCAGAAATGGAAAACACCGGTGAGACGTCAAGTGGGGGAGCAGAGTTTTGCGTCCCTGGAGCCGTTTGTGTTTTGGGAAAGCAGAGAAGACCACAGAAAGCCGATTTGGACTGGCACAAAGAGGACTAGGAACAGAGGTCGTGGAATGGAACACCCCCAAAGGAACCCAGGACTTCAAACCCTCCAGAGAGCTGGAGCAATTCGGAGATCAGCAGCAGACCCCGGATGACCCATGCGCACAGGACAGAACTCCCGTCCACCCTTCCCCCTCTTCTTTTTACGTTACACCCAGGCCTGGCCAGCCTCGGGTAGTGAGTGTGTGAGTATGAAAGTAGGTTAGAAGTTGGGGCACTAACGCTTTCTTCCTTCCTCTGAGTGACGTGGGGAGCACCCATCACTCTCCACTGTTATTTTATTATTTTATCAATAAAGCTTTAAAACTTAGACACTTGGTGTGTTCTGTCATCTCCTCCCTTAACAATCCTGTGGCCTCAGCCTGATCACCTGATGCCTCAGGCAGATTGGTAACAGAAATCTGTCACATCTCCACCCCCACCCCACTCCAGGAATGCAGCCTTACACAATTGCCCATGCAGAAAACTGGAGGAGAGATCTAACTGAACCATCCAACCTTGGCAACAGCTAGAGACAGGATCCCAAAGGGGATGGAAAATTTGTCCTTTCCCATAAGGTGACTCACAGGGTTACCATGTGTATAGGAACTGTCCCAAACAGAAACTATTGATGCTGATGGCCCTGATGCTGGGGGTTTCGATGAAAAGGGTCTTAAAGCCAAACCAGCTCAGGTTTGGATTTGACAGAACAAAACCCTGACTTCTTGTTTCCCTCCCACCCCCACAAATTCAAACCATCCCTCTCTCTGTCTGCCTCTATTAGAAAGAGAGATGGATCCAAATTGGAACTACAGGCCTGATTCTTGGATACCAGCCCTCTCTGCTCTGCTCTGGCAACAGAGTGGGGCTACATAGCCAATTTATTTGCAAAATACTTTCCCCCAGTTCCCACCCCAGATCTCCTAGCCACAAAATTCTCCCTTCATATTCCAGAAAGCCCTAGCCAAAACAAAGGTCAGAGAAGAGAACTTTGCCCTCATTTACCTCCTACCTATGTTATGCCACTTCCCTTGTGATCCACAATGGTGTAACAACACATGGTGCTATGACTTGCGAGACAAATTTCCAAAGGTGGCACCTAAAGAATAAACGGACAGAGGAGAATCCACGCTCTTTCAGGAGAGAGAGGGGAAGTGAGGAAGAGGTAGTTTTCCTTTCAGGTAGCTAAGGAACTGGTTGCAGGCCCCGCTTTCACTAGTCAGGATACAAGCTACATGAGGCAAGAGTTTAGATGAGGGCTGATGTTGAAGTGACCCCTTCTAAAGCTATTTACCTGCTCCTGTGCTTGGTCACTTACTGTTTCATGCCTGTTTGCCCTGAAGAGTCCATACTGTCACCGGAGCGGCAGCTGGATTCTTTTTTAGGTCATGTATCAACAGCATCATCAGCTATGTTCTGATTCCACAACATTCACTAACAGTGGTGCTATTAGAAACAGACGGAACACGGCTGAAGGTTCAGATCAGTTGAGAGATGATCAATGACCTCTCTTGAGGTCATTGTACAGTCACTCTACTGGCTCTGACTAGAAAAGTAGATGGAGCAATAGGTACATAAACACAAAAGCCAGTGTTGATCGTACCTGTTAATGTTTGAAAGTTATCAGTAGGGACATTTGAGAAGGAAAACAGGTAGACACCTTTTAGTCTTATTGAAGTCCATTGGACTAGGATAGGTTTTTGGAAGGACAGAGTGAAAAAATGGATCAAAATTGTCTAATAATTAGATCTGAAGATCAATGCCTAGAAGGCATCTCCTAGTGTGTGTACGAGTACATAGGGGTGTGTATGTCTATGCACATGTATGTATGTACATACATCTCTCCACATGTGTGTCTGTGGGCATGATTTTTTCTGTGTATATATGTGTTTGTCTATGTCCATTTGTTTTGCATCTGCACAAGAGTGTGTGTCTGTATTCATGTGATTTGCATCTGAGTGTTCAAATGTATGTGTGGGTGTGAATGCATGTACCTAGGTCTGCGTGTCACTACACAAGCATGTATGTATTTGTGATTGTACACATCCCAAACACTAAAAAGGGCATTGAGGAGGACTGGTTTGTTTGCAAAGAGCCAAAGCTAAAGGGGTACTCTGCAGAACAGCTCATAAGCTATTGCAGTGTTAGCTGAGAAAGCAACATCTCTTTATAAAGCCTCATGTAAGCTCTACATCAAAAACAGTACAAAACAACTCAAAACCTCCAGGCTACTTTGGGATTATACAGTGGGTGAAATACTTTATCCAGCCTTAAAACCTGTCTTTGACTTTCTGCCTGGGGCCATTTAGACAGCCCAGACTACCAACTATATAACACAAAAGTTGAGCTTGCAGCCATATCCAAGAAGGCAAAACGTGGAAGTCCAAGTTCTCTCCTAAGAGAGGGGGTGATGGGATTATATTAAACTCCTCATTTTCTATCAGAATGGTTCAGTGGAGAATTAGCTGCTGTTAAAATAGATCTGTTGTTTGGTAGCAGAAGAAAGAAAACCAAGAATCTCAGGACTCCTGGGACCAAGTCGAAATAAGGGCATTGGGAGCTGACATCATGCATCAAATGCCTGGACACAAGAGGACTACTCCTTAACAATAAAGAACCCAGGAACTCTTACCGTATTTCCAATAAAGTCTTTGAATGGAACCACAAGTAGATTTTTCTGTTTTAGCCATTTCAGATATACCATTCTCAGCATCTAGTTATTGTTTCTGGTTAGCCAGTCAAGCTTCTAATGGAATCTCCTGTTGGACATTATCTCTGAGACACACTGCGGCTGAAATATGGGTAGCCTGTTACCTAGCCAATATATACAAAGCATCAGTCATCTTCCTGCCGTGGAGAGCCAAGAAGTGAGACATCTATATGCAAAAACTCATCCAAAGCACCATGTAGTCATCAACTCACAATGAGCTGTTTACACCTTCCATCCCAGAGTGGTGATAGAACCAGCCAGTCCCGCATGACTCAACTTTATTGGCATATATGTTTGGTCTTACACGTGGGCACTCTTGCCTGCCCATCCCCTTCCCTGTCTCTTTCATTCTCATCTGGGAACCTAGACAGATGGCTCAGATGTCCAGGGAGGGCAAGGCAGCCTCCGTTAGCCTATCAGCAGTTTAACCAAGTGACAAGACCAGAGGTGAATCCAAAGCTTACAGCACAACTCATTCCAGCTTTCCCCGGCCAAGCAGCTGGTTGCATCAGTGGGAGAAAATGTCTTCCATGGACCTTGGCATCTGAAAGCCTTCAGTCAACATTAGAAATGTTCACAGGGAGAGCTCCTGGGGTTTTTTTAAAGTGAGGGACGGTTTCAATCCTGGTCCTATTTGATGTAAATTGCTAAAGCTGGGTGGCATCCAGTGGGAAAGATGGGGTGCTGTATAGCACTGCATGGAAGAGGGGGCTTCACCCAGGCATTTGGCTTTAGCTTTTTTTTTTTGTGGACTATAATGATAACATGTGGCTTATTTGCCATTCACTTGGGGCAGCATGAAGGCAGATGGATTAGACAGCATCTGTCAGGGTTCCCTCCCCACTCTGAACTCTGGGGTACAGATGGGGGACCCGCATGAAAGATCCCCTAAACTTATTTCTACCAGCTTAGGTTAAAAACTTCCCCAAGGTACAAATTCTTCCTTGTCCTTGGACAGTATTGCTGCCACCACCAAGTAAGTTAGGCAAAGATTCAGGAAAAGGACCACTTGGAGTTCCTGTTCCCCAAAATATCCCCCCAAGCCCTTTCACCCCCTTTCCTGGGGAGGCTTGAGAATAATATATCAACCAATAGGTTAACCAAGTGAGCACAGACCAGATCCTTGGGTTTTTAGGACACTAAAAACCAATCAGATTCTTAAAAGCAGAACTTTATTATAAAGAAAAAAGTAAAAGAAGCACCTCTGTAAAATCAGGATGGAAGGTAATTTTACAGGGTAATAAGATTTAAAACACAGAAGATTCCCCTCTAAGCAAAACTTCAAAGTTACAAAAAACAGGAATAAATCTCCCTCTTAGCATAGGGAAAATTCACTAGCTAAAACAAAAGATAATCTAATGCATTTCCTTGCTTTACTTACAGTTTTTGTAATCTTAGATGCTTATTTCAGGTAGGGTTTTAGGAGAGGTTTTTTTCCTGCCTGGTCCCTTTCTCTGTCCCGAGAGAGCACAACAAAGAGAGCACAAACAAAACCTCCCCCACAGATTTGAAAGTATCTTCTTCCCTTATTGGTCCTTTTGGTCAGGTCCCAACCAGGTTATTTGAGCTTCTTAACCCCTTACAGGTAAAGGAGGGATTTTATGCTATCCTTAACTGTATGTTTACAGCATCTTTCTGCTAATGGCTGCAGTGAAGGCAGTTCAGCAACGTCTTCCTTTCCTTATGTATTTATACTCCACTATCTGGGCATCTGACAATGTATTTGTCCCTACCACACCCCTGTGAAACAGGGCAGTGCTATGATCCTCCATTGCACAGATGGGGAACTGAGGCACAGAGAAACTAGGTGCCTTACCTGAGCTCACACAGGGAGGCTGTGGCAGAGCAGGGAATTGAACCGACAGCTCAGTACTAGGCTAACCTCCTAACCATTCCATCACTGCAGTCATGTAAAGGTTTCCCTTTGCAACAACATCCTTGGCCCTCACACCACCATATCCTGGAGGCCAATTATTTTTATTATTATGGGAGATGCACAAAAATTGGAGTCTAGCTACTGCTCCCTACTGGGTGGCAGATTAACTGTCACCATGTAATGTACTAGCTGATGTGTACGTGTCATCTGCTGCCTCTACTGGGCAGAATCGAAACTCATCAAAGTGTTTGTGATCATACTGCCCTCTAATGGCTGGGGACTTGCAAAGACAATAAGCCTTAACACTACTACTGACAGGCAATGGAGATTCTCCAATAGCCCATGTGTTATTGCTGGAGCTGAGATTCCTGTATTTGCTTCACTATGCATATGTATGTGTGCAGTTGGCCACTGTGGTGTCTCTGTTCTTGTGACCTGGGATTCCTTATAACCACTGAGACAGCTAATATGTTTTTGTTAACATACGCAGGGGCAGATTCATTGTCAGTCACAGCAAAAGACACCAGTTGGGAACTCAAACCAGGGAGAAAGAATTAGGGGAAGAAAATTCATTAATTTTCTCTGTGCAATGAGCATGTGCATTCCACTCACTTTTTTCAAATGACATTTTACCTGCTATTAGTTCACTGTGAGCATCTTCAGCATAACCTTCGCACCCCCACAACCCAGTTCCTGCAAGAGCAAAATTAAATTTAAGCTACTAAAGTCGGACCTTTCTGAAGCAAAGAGAATCTTTAGAAATGGATTTTTTTAAAGGTCATTTTGAACTGTATGTGAGCAGACAGGGAGACCCAGGTCACTCAGCTAAATAATGCCACCAACAAGCATGGTCACTGTTATTAGGATAATCTCATCATTACCTGAAAAAGGCGGGGGGGGGGGGGGAAGACTCTCTCTCTCTCTCTCTCTCTCTCTCTCTCTCTCTCTCTTTTCTTCTTTTTTGAAGACTTCAGAGGTGTTTGTTTTTGTGGCTGCCTCTGCATTTTCTGTTTCCAGCTGGGGCCAGAAGGAGAAGTGCTGAAATTATGTTGAAAAGAGCAAGGGACATAGTCATAGAATCATAGAATATCAGGGTTGGAAGGGACCTCAGGAGGTCATCTGGTCCAACCCCCTGCTCAAAGCAGGACTAATCCCCTTGCAGGACATCCAACCCTTGACCAGAACTAGGAAGAACTGGCATTCTCTGTTCTTGTCAGATCAAGCCCAGTTTAACACACTCTACAAGTTTATACATGGCCCGATCCAGCGGAGCTCTTTAACACACACTCAGCTTTGAGTAGGCCCTTTGACTTCAATGAGACCATGCATGGGTTTAAAGTTAAATACATGCTTAAGTGCTTTGTTGAACTGGGGCCACTGTTCAGAGAAGGTTCAGAGATGCATGGTGCTTATCTCACCAGACCTCCTAACCATTTGAGATTCTCCCATCACTGTACTGAGGCCTTCATTAACCATTTTAATGAAGCTCTCCTAGTGGTAAAGGCCAGCAAGGGGAGATGGCTTTGTGGTCTAAGCCTCAGGTCTCAATTAATAGACTTCCTAAAACCACAGGCTTGGTTCCCCACAGCATCAAAGCCATTCTTCTAAAGAAAGTAAACTGGTGTTCATGCAGCTTACTGTCTGGTGATAGATTCTATGGCAACTGGTGTGTTATAAATACCTTAGGTTATTTGCGGACGGAGGTCCTTCTGAACCACAACCATGCTTGTTGAACAAAAACATTAAAAAAGCCCATAACACATTTCCTATGACTAGGGATTTGCTGCAGTGTCGTCAGCCATAATGTCATCTCCCACCCCACTACTGTGCAGTGCACGGTGTGCCAATAGGTTACTCCCCCACCACAGAGCCAGCTGCATTTCCATGCATACATATCTAATATGGGATCCTTCAGGTTTAAAAATGCTATGTTAAGTAATTGATAAAACATTACATTATTATAGGTAGCCAGCCTGCTTTATGCCATCTGTGTTCCAGGATCCCTTTTTAATGAGGCTGCCTTTGAGAACCATACATACTAGAAAAAGAAACTGATGGTAGCACTTTCCTATGACTATAAAAATTAATGCAGCCAAGTCATTACAACATAAAGAAGACTGCTTTTTAAACTCTAAAACCCTCATGTTTGGTGGAAGTGGTTTTAATTTTCCGTTATTTTGTTCTACGGGCAGTAAAATGAGCCCAGCTTCCATCCAGGCAGCATAATTCAGTCAACATTCCCCTAAAACCTAACAATACACTGCCCTCTGCTGCATTTTTCTCTGACATGTTAAAAAGGAAAATGGAAAAGAAAATAGTCCTGCTTTGCTACCTATTTCAAAATGAAATAAGCAGATGGTTTGTTAGCTCTCATCAATGAGTCAGTAACATCCAAGTTAAAACACTTTTGCCGGCGAGAAGTCAAAATAACAAAACGGATTCCGTAAACGGGACAGTAAAAGCAATTGCAAAAACTAGCAGTGAGTGTCCATGTGCCAGGAGTTCCTATGCCTTGGCCCTGCTGTCTCTCAGCTCCTATCAGAGTTTCAAAACCAATTATGTAACTTAAATAGCTAGTTACTATGGTGCCTTTTTTGGGGGGGCAAGTTCTCCCCAGTTTAAGGCTACAAAACGTTGCACAGGAGCACAAGACTCAACATGAGACAAAACTGCATGAACTTGCAGTGCTCTCTAAACTTTTTCTGCCAAAGGGCCACACTGGCTACCTGCCCGGACTCCCAGGCCATGCCTAATTTGCATAAAATGGAGTTGATGGCAGCCATCCTCACCTTATGATAGAGGTATGGCCTGGGGAGAATTCAGGTCACAACATTCAGTGCTTCCTCTTGATTGAGGTGCTAGAGCATGGCATGCTGGGACCAGTAGTCCCTTTGGACCATTGTTAAAGAGAAGCGTGGACAAAAGGTCCCATTGTACAATGCTGAGGACCACAAGTTGCACTTTGACTCTCCTTGCCCAAAGCTGCTTGCATTTGATTCTGCTTGACTGAAATCAGAAAGTGCATTTGCTTAGATTTAGATTTTTAGATTTGGTCTCACTGTAGAGCACTTAGATTCATCTTGATAGATGAAGAATAAAATAAATTAGAGAGGTGATGAGAAACCCTCATGGAGATGGGATGTGCTTCTGAACATGCAGGCCCCAAGAAGTACAGCCAGTATCCAGGAGGCAGCACCCCCTTTGCTTTGGAGATGCATCAGGATAATTATTTCAAATTGCACTCAAGCAATAGGGTTCAGCTCTTGAGCTAGACTGCAAAAACCTCAACACGCAGGGATGTTTGGATTTGGATTTTTGGTTTAACCCACTAGAGGAGTGGGGGACCAGGTACAAACTCTGGATCAGAGCCAGGATCAGATGCCAAACTCTAACATTTCAAGGGTTCAGTATTGCCAACCCCAAACATACAAAAATCATGTCAGTCCCCACACAATCATGAGATGGGCCTGAAAATCATGAGATTTTTAAAAATAAAAAATGTTTGGTTCTCTGTATTTGCCATTTGGGTGGTTGTGCCTTTAAGGGTTCATGTCTTCAAGTTTTTCTCTGCAACCAGATGGGCTACAAACTTAATTTTCTAAACAAAAATTGAGATTCTCAAATAATCTCCTGACTCCAGAAGCTTGAGCTTGAAGAAAAAAAAACAAATACTGTAAGCATCATGATAAAATTGTGAGAGTTGGTGACACTTGTATCTGGGGTTTGTGATAATTAACAGGGCTGGTCAAAGCAGTTCAGAATAAATGAGAATCTACCTGAACCTTCACTCAAATTTGAACTGTGAAACCTTTCTGAGTTTGGAGAAAGTTCAAGTAATGTCATTTCCCGCCCTCCCCCCTATTTCACCTTTTTGTGCTTCTTCTGCATGCCTCAGTTCTGGCCGGGCCTGGAAGTGCCAAATAACCACAAGAAAGGCTTATCTTGTGGGATTGCCACCCTGAAGAAGGAGGTACTGGCAACCTCATAAGCAAGCCTGTTCTTACTGGAGATCCAACCCCACTTGGCAGGCTTGAGAGATTCAGAAAAACATCCAGAATTTGAGGTGCTTATCCAAACCTCTGATCCTTTGAACTTTTACCCATCACTACTGAGCAATTCATTTAACTCAACTGGGCAAAGTCACAGAATGGTGGCCTTCTTTGGTGTCTGTGATTTGCACTCCTGGACCTTTGGCCTGCTCTGTACAGAATAGCATTTAATTGCCTAAAGGAAAAGCCATGTAAGTACACTTTAAAAGACAAACTGCTAATAAATCTGTGACAAAAGACAATGTATAAATCTGTGCTTTTGAATTTATGAGACAGCCCTCCCCGTTGTGCATTCTTATGCTGCTGCAGGATAAAATAAATTGGTCTAGTTACAGGAATGGCAGGAAACATGTGAATATTCCCTTCCCTGTAATATTGATCTTTGATGCTACGGACCTTCTCTCCCTCGAGTTCAGTGGCATAGTCACTGAGGACGGATAAAGAAATTCACGGAAAGCAAGGAATGCAGCTGGGAGTAGAACCCAGGGCCGTGACTGCTGCATTGCTAGTGTGTCTGAGCTACCTCACCATGACTGACTGGAATAAAAAAAACCACTCCTGGGAAATGTGCAGAATCTGACTTCTTAAAGGAACTGGGATTGCTTAGAACTATAGCCAAATTCCTGTATTTCTAAAAGATTAAAGACCTTTCTAGTCTTTCTTTTTTTCTTTTCTCTTTTTAAGAAGCTCTTGTAAGAAACTTAGCATAAGAAGGTGACTTTGGTAGATGGAAACAATATAGTTTTTATAACATAGATAAGTTATCCTGAGATAACTGAAATAAGTTGAAATAAGGTGCTATTGGGCTGTTAAGAATACAATCCTGTCCTGATAAAGCCTATCACCTTCAGAGAAAGGGAAGTGCCTAGAAGATGTAAAAGGAAACTTAGTTTGATAGCATCCTGTCTGGCAAGAACTCACTTATCAATAGCTGGGATGTGAAATCCTCACTTCTGTATTGTTTTGTCATTATAGTTCCCACTTTGCTATTGTTTGTCTGTATAATCTCTGTCTGATTCTGTGATTGTTCCTGTCTGCTGTATAATTAATTTTGCTGGGTGTAAACTAATTAAGGTGATGGGATATAATTGGTTACATAATCATGTTACAATATGTTAGGATTGGTTAGTTAAATTTCAGGAAAATGATTGGTTAAGGTATAGCTAAGCTGACCTCAAGTTTTACTATATAGTCTGCAGTCAATCAGGAAGTGAATGTGGGAAATGGGGGTGGGAATATTGGAATCATGTTTTGCTAAAGGGGGAAATTGGAATCATAGAATATCAGGGTTGGAAGGGACCTCAGAGGTCATCTAGTCCAATCCCCTGCTCAAAGCAGGACCAATCCCCAATTTTTGCCCCAGATCCCTAAATGGCCCCCCTCAAGGATTGAGCTCCCAATCCTGGGTTTAGCAGGCTAATGCTCAAACCACTGAGCTATCCATCATGTTTGGCTAAGGGCAGAAATGGGAACAGGGACACAGGTGTAAGGCTCTGTGGTGTCAGAGCTGGGAAGGGGGACACTAAGGAAGGAAACTGGAATCATGCTTGCTGGAGGTTCACCCCAATAAACATTGAATTGTTTGCACCTTTGGACTTCGGGTATTGTTGCTCTCTGTTCATGCGAGAAGGACCAGGGAAGTAAGTGGGTGAAGGAATAAGCCCCCTAACAACTACCTTCTGGCAAATCTAACAGCGATGTGTTGTTCAATAAATTAATCAAAAGATAGTGCTCATCCCCCAGAGCTTTCCATAATGCACCTCATCTTTCCTGGGCTGCAGAGTAAGTGCCAAGTGTCTGGGTTTCCTGGGTGGAGTACAGTTGCAAGATTGAACCCAGCCCTCATGATAAGTATTCACAGCAAGCTTTGGCAGTTTTAGGCAACAGAACAATGTTGTGCCTTGGATGTCTAAGTTACTGCCCTTCTGGCCATCCCACTGAGTGCATTAGTAGAGCTAAGGTACAGAGTGTTGCACGTAATTCCATGGAGCCAAAGATTGTCAGGTGATAGTGAGATCCCTGGCATGTAACTCTGAAGTGTCAGTCAGAGTTCATTTCATGGCCCAAATCATATAGTTGTGCACATATTTCTTGAAGCTATGCTGGGTAAAATAGTGCATAGTATGTATGCACTGTGCACAAGGTACAAACAGTTAGTATTTATTTCTTAGCTCACCATACCAGGGATGTCTCTATAAAATGCTCTACTTCTGTAAAAATACATATCACTAATAAAGCCCTGTGCAAAAATTAATGAATTAATCAGTGCAACACTCCAAGTCAATATTATCTCCATTTCACTGATAGCAAAACAAGCGGAGTTTAAGAAATGTTCGCAATGCCACATAAGAAGTCGGTGACAGAACTTGGGAGCTCCTGGCTTCCGACGCCGAGATGAAATCCACAAGACACTGTTCTCTCTATGCAGAATCCCTATATGTATCCATCTTGGAAGTACAAATCAGCCATTACAAAAAATACTAGTTAGATAGTCAGTTTCCCACCCCAAACACTATCAATAAGCTTCTGTTAAATTGAGCATTAATAAATATATATTGTACTTCATCCTAAAGGTGACCAAACTTTGATTTTAGGAAACAGAAGATGGGGACTAGTTCCAGAGATCAGGACACTTGAGCAAAGTATGACTTGTTGTCCGATTCTGCAGACAGACAGCTGATCATAACTGCCACTCTGGGACATGGGTCTCCGAGGCTCCTGGGTTGCAGGCCATTTTGGGCTATAGAGATAATACATGTTGCACCTCTTGAGTTGTCTTTAAAAATAGCCCCAAGTAAAGCATATTGTATCTAATCCAATCTATCTAGTATCAAGAGAATGCTCACCATGTTATTAGATCAGTCTACCCTCTAGGTGACAGTTACAGATGACTGTGATGAGCATATCTTGTCCTGTCTGTATATTATGTTTTTTTATTACAAATGGGCTTGAGCTGCAATCTTCGGGTCCAGTTTCAAACTTTCCCAAGGTTCAGGGGTGTTTGGATCCATCCTTGCCTCTAATTTTCAGGTAGAACTTGATGTGCTTTACTGGGAAGCACATACATCACTTTTATATGTTGTTGTAATGGTGATAGAATGAGAAAGTATAGGTTCTGACATAGGGGTCATTTGGCAATTTCCTCCTGCTTTTTAACCTTTAAAACACTAGTGGCTATATATGGTCCTGGCAGCATATAACTTCCCATGTTTCTGTCCCTAGGTAACCGGTGCAAATACCATATACTACACTGGCATATACTTGTACTACTAGGGCTGACCTTAAGGGCTCTCAAAATATTCAACGAGGTGGACAACATGATCAAAGAAGTAAATGTCCCTGGGTTTGACTCCACATAGGACCTTAGTAGCCTTTCTTGACTTGAGACACCAGAAGCTTTGAAAGTCAGCTCTGAATACATTCTACACTTGGAGCCCTGCACACTTTTTCAGTGAGCTCAGTGCCGTTGACAGGAACTGGATTGACAGTCTGGGAGACTCAAGTCTGCTTATCCATAGAACAGGTACAGAACTGGAAGCAGAAAGGAAATTTCTTCTACGTTGCCCTGCTGATGTGTCTCAACCCCATTCCCTCTCTAGTGGTGAGAGCGGGGAGTTCAGACTCCCTGATTTATTCACCATTAATTACATGCACTCCCTCCAAGCCCTGCCACCTCCTGTCCATAGCCTAACCCTTCCCTATACACAGATTCGTGGGCCTGTGGAGAGATGGGGTAGGAGAGAGTGCCTGTGGAGTGGGCAGACCCTTTGCCTCTCCAGAGTGAAATCTAAGTCCCAGCTGACATATATCCTTTTAAAGTACCTGTATACCAAAGCCAGCTAAGCCTGTCCCAGTCTGGGGAGTTCTGCTTCTTAGCTGAAGAGCTTTTCTTCCCATCTCATCAGTGTATGGAGGTTCAGCCCTATGCCAAAGTCTCTCAGGGCTTGTCTACACTACTGCTTAAGTTGATGTAAGTTATGTTGCTCAGGGGTGTGAAAAAGCCACCCCACTGAGTGATGTAACTTACATCAACTTAAAGTGGTGTCCACACCATGCTATGTCAGCAGGAGACACTCTCCTGCTGACATAGCTTCCGCCTTTTATTGAGGTGGAGTAATTATGCCGACGGGAGAGCGCTCTTCCATTGGCATAGTGCATCAGCTGCGCTGATGTAGCGCAGTAGTCTAGACTAGCCCTCACTGTCTGAAAGCCTTTCAAATCCCATCCCAGTCCCTAGCTTGGAGTGCACGGTTATTATGCGAATCACATGCTGTCGCAGTCAGTGATAATTTACTTAATGGTGCCAAAATCTGTGAACTTGCCTAAAGGCTTTTGACATTATTTGCCACGAACATTAGTCAATACATTCTGGGATGGAGGCAATTTGCATGTCACCCAAATGACTAGATATCAAATTAGGCTTCCGACGGTCTCCAGAATGGCGCTCTCCTTTCATCATTAATCTTAACAAAGGGGGGGCCCAAGGCCCTGGATAGGGACCTGAGCTGTTTCCTTACATATGACTGATTGATGTGGCAATCTAAGGTTGGCCAGTTATCATCCATTTTGAAGAAGGCACCAACTTTCTATTTCTGCCTTCAGCTCCAAAACTGCAGTGTGATTTGGAGGGACTGGGGGGCTGATCCCACATAACAGCACATGTAGTTTGTTTTCCTGTGAAATGTTAATGCTAAAAATCCCATGTGCCCTATTCCCCTCCTACAGGACTGGCAACTTCCACAGAAGTCAATGAGGGTTATTGGCACACTCGTGTGGCAGGAGAATAGGGCCCCAGTTTAGGACTTTTGTACTGCTCTGTCTTACTCTCTTTCATATTAGAGAGACAAGGTGGGTGAGATAATAGCTTTTATTGGATCAGCTTCTGTTGGTGAGAGAGACAAGTTTTTGAGATTACAGAGAGCTCTTCTTCAGGACTGGAAAACTTACTCAGAGTGCCAATAAAAAATATTACCTTCTGTGTCTCTCTAATATCCCAGGATCAACACAGCTACAAAAACCCTTTCTTATTCACCGTCTTTGGGGAAACTCTCTATTCTGTCCCAGCCCTGTTACACCACTCTGATAGCATGAAGGGAGCAGAAATTATCATTTTTATTACCATAACGCGTAGGAGCCCTTAGTCATGGAGAAGGACCCTATTGTGCTAGGTGCTATACAGAATGTCTTCTTCAGGAATATCCCTGGCTGTCAGGAGCTATGGGCCTCAGTTCCCTCAGCTGAACCTGGGGCTAGCTGGCCTCAGGCCTTACTGGAAATCTTGGGAGGTGGGTAGGCACAAGCCCACCCATATCTAAAGGCCCCTCCCCCAGCCTTGCAGGAGGGACTACTGGACCCGGAACCAAATGAAGACGGGGGACAACTAAGGAATAACAGGGTCAGGAGTGAGGGACACAGGTTCAAAACTAGGGATCCAGAGGTGGACACTGAGCAGAGAACCCCAGACAGCACCCACTGCTCCTCAAAGCTATCTAGGAAGCCAGCGGATGCCACCCAAAGGAACCCTGGCCAGATGCATGAGACCAGGGAGGAGCGGAAATAGGCCCCACAATCACAGAGCACCCCCTCGTCTCACATCCTCCTCCTGGCTACTTGTTGTAGATGGCTACTTTGGCCAGGGCCAGGAGAAGGTTGATGAGGAGGTCTTGCAATTTGATGGGGCCATGGACAGGGTGTGCAAATATAAACAGGTGTGGGGAAAAGTGCAGCCAGAACCTCAGCAGGAGGTTCTGAAGGAGCCGGAATAGGAGCAGCAACCTGGCTCATTCGAGATAAGCATGAGCCAGGTTCTCCCTCACACCGCAAAAGGCTCAGGGGTCAGGGATGGGGGTGAGCTGCGCCTCCGGCCAATTAATGAGCCCAGCTGAGCTGCAGTAGAATCACCTGATCGGCCAGCCTGCCCAATTGGGTGCAAGGTGCCTACAAGTCTGCATTTAAGATCAACAGCAGCATGTTGCTGGTTACTTAGTACTTATACCCTGTATCTGCCTTGTTCCAGCCCTGTGCCCTTGTTTGGTTTGTGACTCCAGCTCTGACTCTTGGCTTGTCTCCTCACTCCAGTGCTGACCCTTGGCTTTGACTCCCTGTTCCCATCTGTTGGGCCAGGCCATCTGATAACAATCTCTGATAGTAAAACCTGGTTACTTTAATCTCTTTTAGAGAAAGAGAGAGAGAGAAACTTACTCACAGAGAGGAACTAAACAGGCAATTCTGGATAGTTGTGAGGAAGGGTATGGTGGATAGTTTTAGTACCTGCACCTTGTATCAGAAACCCACAGGTTTCAGGGATTGTATCTGTCTGTGTTCATAGCTAACTTGAAATGGAGGCTGCATGAGAGTCAGCAAAACTTAAACCAAGGGATATTTTTTTCTTTGTGATGTGGCTAGAAACATTCTCAATCTAGGACTCTTCCATTATTAAGACTAAAATAAAAGTAATAGACAAATCCCATTTTTCAAGGCTCCTGGAACAGCAATGATATATACATATGGTCAAAAAGAAATAAAATCACTCATGTCAGATGTCTCCCATTAGGTCCATTTCCATCACTGGTGGGATTACTGCTCTTGCAATTATTTTTTGACGTTCTTAAATAAGAGTAAGGATGGTCTTGTGCTTAAAGCATGGGACTGAGAGTTGGGCTGTATTATCAGCTATGCTACAAACTTCCTGGGAGACCTTGGGCAAGTCACTTCACCCCTCTCTGTGCCTCAGTTTCCCCATCTGCAAAATGCAGATAATATCTATCATACAGGGATATTACGAGGCTTGATGCATTAATAGCTGCAAAGTGTTATCAATTTTTATATAAAACTGTCAACATACACAATGGTGGGCAGTTGATGAATGTGCTGAGCCAATAATAGTAACTGCCCCAAAGAGCTTATAGTTTAAAAACACAAGTGGGCGCAATAAAGAAAAATGCAGAAGGCCCAATCCTGTTTCAAATTAAGACAACAGCTAAACTACTTGTGGGAGCAAAATCAGACCGACAGTATATTGGCTATGATCCCTGAGCTTTATACCTTTGGTGCTTCGAGGAATAGGAGGGAGGGCACATAGCAGACACTGCTTGGGGACTGTTCTAAGTGTAAGGGTAGAATGAATGATGCTCAAAGGCATGTGTGGATAAAAGGAAAAGTCAGAAGACAATCCTGGGTGGAAAATAAGGATCAGGAGAGATATTGGAAATAGAAGAAGCCCTCCAGGGCCTAGCAGAATCTTTTTTCTAGGATCCAAGAAAAATAATTTAGAATTATTGGAAACCTCTCCACACAGACTAAGCTTGATAAGTTTATGGAGGGGATGGTATGATGGGATTGCCTAATTTTGGCAATTAGTTGATCTGTGACTATTAGTGGTAAATATGCCCAATGGCCTGTGATGGGATGTTAGATGGGGTGGGATCTGAGTTACTACAGAGAATTCTTTCCTGGGTGTCTAGCTGGTGAGTCTTGCCCACATGCTCAGGGTTTAGCTGATCATCATATTTGGGGTCGGGAAGGAATTTTCCTCCAGGGCAGATTGGCAGAGGTCCTGGGGGTATTTTGCTTTCCTCTGTAACGTAGGGCACGAGTCACTTGCTGGAGGATTCTCTGCACCTTGAAGTCTTTAAACCATGATCTGAGGACTTCGATAGCTCAGAGATAGGTTAAGGGTTTGTTACAGGAGTGGGTGGGTGAGATTCTGTGGCCTGCGTTGTGCAGGAGGTCAGACTCAATAACCATAATGGTCCCTTCTGCCTTAAAGTCTATGATTCTATGATATAAACAAGATTCAAGCGAGAGATGTCAATGCAGTTTTGGGCTGAGCATGCGGGGGCATTAGATCAGTCTGGAGGGAGAAAACAGCCCCTACTTTTTCATCTTGGCCAAGTGATGTGTCCTCCATTACTCCAGACGAGACTGTAGATAGGGGTGTAAGCAGTTCAGAAAGAGAATTATTATTTTAGGTGGTGGGATGAAGACAGTGGTGAAGCTTGCTCCTTCCCATTTTCCAACTTTGACTTCAAGTTAAATTGTCATTCTCTTTAAACATGAATGGGAAGCAAGAGAGTCAGCAAGAATTTCCAGTCATAGGGATCTCCCCACCAAAACACAAGTCACCTTTCCATTTTCGGAGCTCTTTGCCTGTTGAGGGAAGATGTGGGTTCTTGAGATTATATTGGGGCATTACCACCTATCAGAAAACTATCCACCAAAGGTGAGGAAATAACCAGATCCTGCATTGGGTGGTTCTTGCTGTTCTAGGGTCATCAGCTTTTATTCATAGCAACACGGGAATTGCTATGATTCTTGAACAGACTGATAGTCTATTTAGTTGAGTCTGGAATCCTGTGCCCAACAGGGGCCAAGGCTAGATGCTTCAGGGTGAGATGTAACTACTCTGCGGGGGAGGGATAGCTCAGTGGTTTGAGCATTGGCCCGCTAAACCCAGGGTTGTGAGTTCAATCCTTGAGGGGGCCATTTAGGGATCTGGGGCAAAAATTGGGGATTGGTCCTGCTTTGAGTAGGGGGTTGGACTAGATGACCTCCTGAGGTCCCTTCCAACCTGGATATTCTATGATACTCTGCCTCTTTGTGCACCTAATTATGCAATAGTATCCAGGAAAGAGAAGGGGAATTTCTTCCTGACTCCAGCTGGAAATCAACTTATGCCCTGAGTAATGAATATTGATAGCGCGGATAGCACTGGTAATTATATCTTAGTGCTCTCATGTATCTGCAAATTGCTATTCTTATTCAGAACAATGTTTAATCCTTGTTTGAAACTTAGTGGAGCCTCCCAGCTCTGCCCTCACTCGATTACACAGCAATACTGATAGAACAAAGAATTATAAGTTTAAAAAAAAAAAAAAAAAAAGCAATGCTCCACCACTGAACTATCACTGCCAGAATTAGGCAAAAAACCCATCTACCTGATGTTGTAGCCAGGAAGAATGAAAAGGTTTTTGAAACATCCATCATCTTAATTTATCAATAATATAGGACAAAGTATATAATATTTAAGACCGTCATTCTCAGACTTTTCCATACAGCAACCTCATGCTACAACAGAAATATGTTTCAGAATACTCCTCCCATAAATTTTAGGATCTCTCCCCATCAAGTCATAACACATAGGAGGGTGTTTGCGAAACCTCTGGGTGGGGGAGTCACCATTTGCAGGTTGAGACCCCATGATTAACTATGTATAAGGGAGCTACTTTGAGCCTATCTTCATATAACCTGAGAGTTATGTATGCAAGTCTTTTACTCTCATTTTCCAAATGATAGATTAAAGGCAATGGAGATATGCAAAGATTTTTTCAAGTTCGGTTTACACCCTATTTTGTTTGTGATGTATAAAGAGAACATGAAAGGTTTCTTTTGGGGGGGGGGAATGTATTTTCCTGTCTGTGTTTTACTTTAGAGAGACAAAGTGGATGAGGTAATATCTTTTACTGGACCAACTTCTGTTGGTACGAAAGAAAGCTTGTCTCTTCCACCAGCAGAAGTTGGTCCAATAAAAGATATTGCCCCACCCACCTTATCTTTCTAATATCCTGGGACCGACACAGCTATAACAACACTGTTTTTGCTTTATCAAGAATGTCAAGTCAGGTCTTTACTGTATTTGCTGGAGGACTTCATAGAAGTCTCAGATGTGTGTTGTGAGCTCTCACATCTTAATTGCAGAGACATGTGGGAGTATATATATTTAACAATGATGTCCTTTACTCCAAATGTTCATTAGGCATTAGAGTTAAATGAATGCTAACAAATACTATAAATGTTTAAACAGTCTTAGCAAATATCTTCCTCTCTCAATGTTCAGTTATCACTTGCTTGATTCTTGTTATTAGCCTTCATTAGTTTTCCAATTTACCACAAAGTCTTCCAGGGTAGGTAAGACCTGAATTCCTTATACAGAAAACAAGCGGGGCCTTCTTTACGCATCCTAAGTAAACCCATTTTTCCCATCAGTGGGTCATCTTTAAGAACTTGACCAATACCACAGAGTAACAGAGTTCCTGGCTCTAAGCCTCCAGCTCATTCTATCAGACTCCCTATCCATTAATATAACAACTTAAAAAATGATTTCACAAGTTTTGCCTGACCACAGGAGTGTTTTTTCAGGACTTGACTGTTTTAAAATGTGTTTTTATATAAGGAGCTTTGACTGTAAAGAGGTCGAACACACATCGTGTATACAAGCTGCTTTCTTCAATCCATCTGCAGGATTTGTCCATTTCCCCTTACTTTCCCTCACTCTCCCTCAGGCCCAATCTTTTTAATGAATCACAGCGACCACACACAAAGACTGCGCTGTTAGAATCTGTCCTGTAGATGGCAGCTTCTCCCAATTTTCTCACTCTATAGGATTCATAAGCAAGATATCTTTACAGCCCACTATTTACAGGGTCTTTTAGACATCATCTGCAGCTAGTTATCTAGGTGTAAAGTTGCAGCTTGGCCATCTGTAGCAGCAATCAGATAATTTTGCAGTTGGTTGCTAAAAAGAAAAGAAAAAAGCACAAATGATGTGGGTGTTAAATGTGTAGCCACTTCTTTGGGTGGAGACTAGGCAGATACAAATAAGCTGCTAAAAAGCAAAGGCCCAGTCACCTGAACATTTAGCTTTTATTGGTCTCTAGTCTCTTTTTGTGTATCTCTTTTTTTTAACCAAAACCCCATTATTCCTATTTTACAGATGGGAAGCTAGAGGAACACAGGACAGAAGTGATGAGTTTGCACAGGGAGTAAGTGTCACAGATGAAGTGGGCTGTAGCCCACGAAAGCTTATGCGCTAATAAATTTGTTAGAATCATAGAATATCAGGGTTGGAAGGGACCCCAGAAGGTCATCTAGTCCAACCCCCTGCTCGAAGCAGGACCAATTCCCAGTTAAATCATCCCAGCCAGGGCTTTGTCAAGCCTGACCTTAAAAACCTCTAAGGAAGGAGATTCTACCACCTCCCTAGGTAACGCATTCTAGTGTTTCACCACCCTCTTAGTGAAAAAGTTTTTCCTAATATCCAATCTAAACCTCCCCCACTGCAACTTGAGACCATTACTCCTCGTTCTGTCATCTGCTACCATTGAGAACAGTCTAGAGCCATCCTCTTTGGAACCCCCTTTCAGGTAGTTGAAAGCAGCTATCAGATCCCCCCTCATTCTTCTCTTCTGCAGGCTAAACAATCCCAGCTCCCTCAGCCTCTCCTCATAACTCATGTGTTCCAGTCCCCTAATCATAGCCTCTAAGGTGCCACAAGTACGCCTGTTTTTTATGTTTTGGGGGTTTTTTTTGCGGCTACAGACTAACACGTCTGCTACTCTGAAACAGACAGAGAAAGCGCCCAGGAGTCCTTCCTTTCTGGTTCAAATCACTGGAGGCCACTCCCTTCCCAGAGCTGGGTCTAGAATTCACGAGCCCTAAGGACAGAAGCTATACTATCTGCAGGTGACGACACCACCCAGACAACGGGAGGAGCTTGCTGCGTAGTGCGCATGCTCTCCCTTCTTGGGCTGTCCCAAGTTTTCCTAGCGGGGCGAGGCGGGGCTGATGTTGGACTCTCCCTCCTAGGCTCAGTCTATTGGTCAGTCTATGGACGGTGTAGGTTAACGCACACCCCGGCCTCATCCCGAGTAGACTCTTCCAGCCTCCTTCTTCCTCCCCCCCCGCCCTCTCCGGAAGGAAAGAGGCGGGGCTAAAGGGCCACTAAGTACCGGTATCTGCGCGCGTCGGCTAGTGCGAGCAGAGCTGCCTTTTACTCGCCCTCCTGCTGCCATGCCGCCCCCGGGCCAGGTCCGGCTGCCGGACTGGGATGCGCTGCGGCTCCGCGTCCGGACTCTGATCAGCTCCCACCGGGTCGTGGTCTTCAGCAAGAGCTACTGCCCCTACTGCAACAAGGTACGGCCCGGCGGGTGGGGGGCGCCTGGGGTGGGCCTTGCCGCGCACACGCCCCGCGGGAGGAGGCCTCACGGCGGCTGCGCCCGGCAGTTGCCCCTGAGGGGGCTCGCGCTCTGCCGCTCGGGCCCGGCGGGGGCGGGGAGGAGCCCTAATCACCGGTTCTGGGGCGGCCGGGTTCCCTCAGGGCGACCTGAGGTGGGCTCTAGGCCCGGTGCAGCAGGCTGGTGTGAGGGTTTGCACTGAGCGCCCCACGCCTTTTCCTGAGCGTGGCCGGGAGCCTGGAGGCAAATGTCTCCCTCTCTTCCCCCCCCCCCCCCCGGAGGGCAGGGATTGGTCGCAGGCTGCCGTTCAAACGGAGCTCGCGCTCCAGAGCTTGGACCTGGCTCCCAACTTAACGCTGGCGCGAGGAGCCGGCCAACTGCAAACGGGAGCTCGCGCCGCTTGCGTTAGCGGAGACCAAATGGGCGGAAGTGGGCAAATGCCACCCAAGGCACCGCTTCGTGTATTACGCCCAATCTTAAAGCCACTATTCAGGGATATCGGGTTTGTGGGGTTTTTTTGGCTGTGTTCCTCAAATGCTCAAGCAGAGGGCATCTCTTTAGTGACCAATCTGGATGAAGCTAAGCTGTCACCAAGCTTGAGCTTCCTGTCACCTGTGAGCTGTTAGAAAGGCTGACTTATCACTGACTTGCTTTTATGTTGTTGAATGGTAATTCTGTATTATGGCAATACTGTAATCAGTGTTATAATAAACAAAGAAGTTGCTGAGCATTGCAGTGGCCAGAACAAGGATTTTTATTTTGGCACTACTTGGTAATACTTACCTATGACTTTCTAGGTCTAGTCTGCTTAGCTAGCTGACAAAGCTAAGCTTGAACTGGAGAATGAAAGCTAG
Organism: Lepidochelys olivacea; assembly: GCF_965140295.1. Taxonomy (NCBI): domain Eukaryota; kingdom Metazoa; phylum Chordata; order Testudines; family Cheloniidae; genus Lepidochelys; species Lepidochelys olivacea. The sequence continues at coordinate 21,753,004 of NC_140417.1, read as the reverse complement.
AAAAACAAACGTGCAAGGCCTTCCCTATGCATCATAAACAATTGCCTGTCAAATTCTAACTGCAGAATCTTGGTGCAGATTTAGGCACATCTTGATTGATTCTCAAATACTTGTTGAATTGACACTTAAAAGTGAAACCTTTTTAAAACTTGAAAATCTTGTGTGGTGAGGAAAAGCAAAGTTGGAATATTAGGCAGTAACTTCTAGTAGCATTTTTCTAACTATGTATTTTACATTGAAATTGGTTCCTTGGTAGTCATTCCTCTGGTTTCATACCCTGAACTTGGATCTGTGTGTGTAAGTGGGATGTTACAATGGAGTCTTGTAATATTACTGTAGAAAGAAGAATCCCAATGATCATGTTTTTGTTCTAGCTGACATAAAATTACATTTAGACCTTAATTCAGGTCCAAGGTAAAATGTCAGAAATGTAGTAGGTACTTCAGATAAGAACATCATCTTGGGTCCTGAAAATATCATCATATGTTGCTAAGTTTTATTTAGACTTTCAAAAATCTTTCTAATAGTCTTTTTACAGAATTTTGAGCAAGTGAAGTGATCATAGGGTGGTAGATGAAATCTCTTTTTAGGCATAGCAGAGTTTTTCTGGAGAGGATTCTTTTTCTTGGTGAGTCTGTATTTGAAATAGAAAAGGAGTACTTAAAGCTTATGCTCAGATAAATTGGTTAGTCTCTAAGGTGCCACAAGTACTCTTTTTTTTTTTGCGAATACAGACTAACACGGCTGCTACTCTGAAACCTGTATTGGAAATACCCAGTAAGAAAGGAATCCAACAATTGATGCTCATCTGCCTCGCTTTGTCTACTATTTCGCAGTTCTGTTTGGTCTATTGACAGTTGCAATAGTAGTTGTAGAGTGTTAGCAGCCTTTTTTAGGAATGTATTGGGGTCCAGTTAGATGGTATTGTCTTTTTTTTTTTTTTAATTTTTTTTAAAGACTCTCTTTTCTACCTTACCGTTTCACCTGTTGCTGGTGCTCCAAGAGCTATTCCAGTTGAGGGGAAATGGCTACAAATTAGGGCTGTCGATTAATCAGTTAACTCATGCGATTAACTCAAAGTTAATTGTGATTAAAAAAATTAATTGCAGTTTTAATGGTTCTGTTAACCAATAGAATACCAATTGAAATGTATATTACATATTTTTGGATGGTTTTTCTACATTTTCCAAAATATTGATTTCAATTGCATCACAGAATACAAAGTGTACAGTACTCAATTTATATTATTTTGATTACAAATATTTGTACTGTAAAAATAAGCAAAAGAAATAGTATTTTTTCAATTCACCTCATACAAGTAGTGGAGTGTAATATCTTTGTCTTGAAAGTGCAACTTACAAATGTAGTTTTTTTTGTTACATAACTGCGCTCAAAAACAAAACAATGTAAAACTTCAGAGCCTACAAGTCCACTCAGTCCTACTTCTTGCTCAGACAAACAAGTTTGTTTACATTTGTAGGAGATAATGCTGTCCACTTATTATTTACAATGTCACCTGAAAGTGAGGACAGGTGTTCGCTTGCTACTTTTGTAGCCGTCATTGCAAGGTATGTACTTGCCAGATACGCTAAACGTTCGTATGCCCCTTCATGTTTTGGTTACCGTTCCAGAGGACATGCTTCCATGCTGATGATGCTTATTTAAAAAAAAAAAAAAAGTGTTAACTAAATTTGTGATGGTCTCCTGCTCTGTTTTACCCACGTTCTGCCATATATTTCATGTTATAGCAGTCTCTGATGATGACCCAGCACATGTTCTTCTTAAGAACATTTTCACTGCAGATTTGACAAAACATAAAGAAGGTTCCAATGTGAGATTTCTAAAGATAGCTATAGGACTCGACCCAAGGTTTAACAATCTGAAGTGCCTTCCAAAATCTGAGTGGAACAAGGTGTGGAGCATGCTTTCAGAAGTCTTAAAAGAGCAACACTGGTGCAAAAACTACAGAGCCCAAACCACCAAAAAAAGAAAATGAAGCTTCTGCTGGTGGCATACGACTCAGATGATGAAAATGAACATGCATTGGTCTGTACTGCTTTGGATTGTTATTGAGCATAACCTGTCATCAGCATGGATGCATGTCCTCCGGAATGGTGGATGAAGTATGAAGGGACATATGAATTTTTAGCGCATCTAGTACGTAAATACTTTGCGACGTCGGCTACAACAGTACCGTGCAAACACCCGTTCTCGCTTTTAGGTGACGTTGTAAACAAGCAGCAGGCAGCATTATCTCCTGCAAATGTAAACATACTTGATTGGCTAAACAAGAAGTAAGACTGAGTGGACTTGTAGGCTCTAAAGTTTTGCATTATGTTGTTTTTGAGTGCAGTTTTTTGTACATAATTCTAAATTTGTAAATTCAACTTTCATTATATAGCGAGTGCACTATAGTACTTGTGTGAGGTGAATTGAAAAAATACTATCTAGTTTTTTACAGTGCAAATATTTATAATAAAAAAGAGCACTATATCTTTGTATTCTGTGTTGTAACTGAAATCAATATATCTGAAAATGTAGAAAACATCCAAACATTTTAAATAAATGGTATTCTATTATTGTTTAAGCGCATGACTAATCACAATTTTTTTTAATTGCTTGACAGCCCTACTACAAATCTGTGTGGCGTCAGTCTAGAACTTTGTTGCTGATTAGTGTTCCTTCCTGCTGAGGCAGATTCCCTTTTAGGTAGCCTTTTTGGCTCCATGGAAACAGCCAGCTCTTGGGAGCACTATATTTACTGTCCCAGAGAGAGGAAGGGCAAGTACTGCTGCAGGTAGGCTGGGGAGCAATGTTGGCTCTGGGCTTAGTGCGGGAAGAGAAGGAGGAACATGCATGGAGCTGGATTAAGGGACAGGTGGTAAATCTGGAGCAAGGAAAGATGCTTGAGGAAATTTAGTGGAATAAGGGTCTCTAGTGTGTGTCTTCTCTTTGGCAGAGGAAGAGGGTGGAGAGAGTATGTTGAAAGAACAAACGAGGTCAAGAAAATTCATCTTCTGTTTCTCCTTTGGCTCTTTTAGGAGATTAGATAGGAGCAGGAATAAGAAACAGTGACCCATTGCAGCGGAAAATCCTTCATGGTAAGATGAGAAGGAAGGTGGTAGACAGGAATGGAGTTATCAGAATTTAACTTTCTTGCAGTTACTGCCAGTCAAGAAAAACTTGCATGTATTTTAAATTCTTGCAACCATGGAGAAATTGATACTGGATGAGATGGAAAAACTTTTATAAATGCTAGCAGTCTCTATACTGACATGTAAAAGCAACTTGATACACAGAATAACCACAACTTCACATGACTGCTGATTATGATATGCCCTCAGCTAGTATATTATGCATCTATACAAATGCATAATGACATGTCAGGTCAGCTCAATTTAGATTGTTACATAATGCTAATTGACTTATGAAACAGCAGACCCAGGACACTGCTTATTAGCTAACTCCACCTTGTGGAGTTTAAAGTAGCTAAACAGGTTGAAGTAATGAGAGCAAATGCTGCCAGGAAAAGTTTTAAAAAGTGCATTGTCATACTATAGTGCCTTTGTTCCAAGTTATTTTCCGTATGAAACTTAGTGTTAAGTAACTCACTAGTAATGTTTGTCCCCTAACTGTTTGTTTCCTGTGTAAGAATTGTAAGGAATTTCTTGTCTGTGTACAAATGCATTAGTTGAATTCAAGTGTGATGCATATTTGTATACTACAAATCAATATACAGACTGCAAATGTCTTCCTTCTGTACAGTTTAGTTAGATCTTGTAGGAAAAGTACCCTATGGCTGAGAATAAAGATGGCAAAGTTAAAAAGTCTTAAAATTAAAATTTAAAATGTTAAAGGACAAATGTACCTTCCCTTCTCGAGTGTAACTATTTGAAAACTCTTCTGTTCTCTTGTTCTTGCTATACTTTAGCAGTAGAGCAGTTCAGTGGTGTCTTTTGCCGCTGCCACACTTGAACTGTTTGTTCTACAGTAGAACCTCAGAGTAACAAATTCAGTCAACCTCACACCTCATTTGGAACTGGAAGTACCCAATCAGGCAGCAGCAGAGACCCAAAAAAAAGCAAGTACAGTACTGTGTTAAACGTAAACTACTTTTCCTTTTTTTAAAGGAAAGCAGTATTTTTCTTCTGCATAGTAAAGTTTCAAGGCTGTATTGAGTCAATGTTCAGTTCTAAACTTTGAAAGAATAGCCATAACATTTTTTTCAAAGTTACAAACATTTCAGAGTTATGAACAACCTCCATTCCTGAGGTGTTCGTAACTGAGGTTCTACTGTATTTATTTCATGAAAAAGGTGTCTGTCTCCTGTAGGCTGCTTTAATACAAATTTAAAGTAAAACAGCAGCTAAGCAGTTATAATTCACTGGCATCACCCAAAAGACTAAAGACCCCTACTCCATAAATATTAGTCCCATCAAGCTCCGCTTTTCTAAAAGTATACATAAACAGCCCTTTCAGAGTGCCCAAATACTCATGCTCCTTTGGAACCAACATAACAAAATTGAGAGCCCCTCATAGAGAAATCTGCGATCAGCACTCTTTCTTAAATCCCTAATTGCCTCTCCCCATCTTCCCTTCCCGGCAGTCAGAAGTTTAGGGTTGCCGCGGGTATGGGGTTGCATCCCTGATCATCTTGGCTAATAGCCATTGATGGACCTATCCTTTATATAGTTATTGAGTGAGCCCAGTTATACTTTTGGCCATCAACATCCCGTGGCAATGAGTTCCACAGTTTAACTTGCCACTGTGTGGCAAAAGTACTTCTTGTTTGTATTAAACCTGATGCCTATTTTTTTAAAAAAAAAATTGCCTCTCCTTTGTTCCATACGGTCATTGTTTCAGTCTCTCAATAATGCAGCTACCTAGCCATGTAGGATTTTATAGGTCAAAAACAGGAATCTTCCGTTTATTTTTTTTGCATGCTTTTTTAAAAAAAATTGATGTCCGTCATTTTGAGGGTCACTGTTCATTTCCAAGTCTGAAGATTGAGAGAGATGGCAATTTGTGTTCCTAATCCTGGTGTGGGTTGTCAGCCAGGGATCTAGTAATTTTCTGTGCAGTTAATGGTGAAAGTACAACTTCTAGATTTCAACCTAATTTTGCTACTTAATAGCTTCCTCACAAAACTTTCCCATCCCCAAAGACTCTTTGGCCATATGTGTATATCTGTTTACCAAATGACCCTTTGGTTTTCTATCCTCTACATCTACTTCAAAGCAGCTACCTCAAGATGTCTTGGTCTGGTTACTTCTGACACGATATAAGGGGTTAAAAAGACAATCTGCTACTAAGTTTTTTTTGGTAGACAAAGTTCTCCCATCTCCTTCAGAAGAAGCATGGGGTTGGATACCAAAGTCTGAATCCTGTTGATTACTTAAACATACTTCTACACCAAAAATGAACATGTGATTGTAGCACAGGTATTGCTTTAATCCAGCTAGTGCAGCCATAAGTTCATTGTAGGTGAACCATCTCAGGAAGCTTGCCAAGGACCCTGAGTATGTACTTGGATTGCTAACAGGTGGTGAAGTACAGGCTTCCATGGCTTTGCTGCTATTGTTAACCACAATAGCTAGAATAAAGCTAGGACAGACATGCCTACTTGCATTAGTCACACTATCGTTTGTAGTGTGAATGTACCACCTGTGGTGGTGAAATCACATGAGATAGCAAAGGGGCTGCTTCTGAAAATTAACTTGGAAGTAATGACTTAGTATCTGCATAACTCAGTGTCTTAAAACAGTTGTATCTAATGCTCAATAGCAGATCTTGGTCCTAAACTACATCGAAATATCAGATCTTTGACTTGTGAAAATGCAGTGCCCTTGTGTTCACGATAGTAGATATCAAATGAAACTATTCTGGTTTGTTACAGGTGAAAGAACTTTTTCATTCTATGGGAGTAGACTTCTATGCTTTGGAACTTGATTTAACTGGTAAGTAAAAATGACAGCTCGTGTTGAGATGCATAGATATATATTTCATCTGACTTAAGCCACTCTTTTCCTATAAACTTTCTTGTACTGATCAGAGACACTAATTCTCTCTTGAATGATGCCTCGTTTGGTGCAAAGTTACAATAGCATTTAAAATGCATGCTAAATTCTTATATCACAAGGCACTTTTTTTTAAAAATCTTGATTTATTTAATCAAATAGAAGTTTGATGGCTGTGTCAGGAAATTACCCACTGTTCTGTCTTGCAGGGAAACTAAGTTACTTTTTTTGTGTTCCCAGATAACTGTTAATGTTTTACTTGACTTAGAAGCGACCTTTGTGAAGAAATTTGCCTAGTCATTGGAAGTTGGGGGTGGGGAGGGGACACACTAAATTTCATTGCTTAGGCTGTAGCCAGTGCCAACTTTTATTAAAGCCAGGAGTTTTGAGGTTACAATACGGTCTTACGTTAAAATTACTTTTGTTCTTGAAAAAACAGTTAAGGGGTTTACTGGGCATTAATTGGCTGTAAAGATGGCTGATTGGTTGTAAAGATTCTGAATATATTTAGAAACTTCAGTGGTCATATATTTTGATTTTAAAACTTCGCTATTTATACTGTTTACCAATTTAATACTTCATAAAACGTCCAAAAATAACATTGTGTTGAATAGTTTTTAAATGTACTGACTGACTCTCACTGAAGTTTCCCTTTTTGGTTTAGCATTCTCTCCAAACTAGAGAGGTACCCGCACAGTAAATGGATCCTAGTCTGACAAAGGGAACTGTAATATACATATGGATTTGCTGAGTCCATCTTACGTTTTGGGATGGTGATTGTGTGTTAAGGCTCTTTAATAATTAAGGCTGTACTTCATTTGCAGCTCCTGAGATTATTGGCACTGTCTCTGGGAATAAATAACACTAAAGTGCATTGTATATTCCCACAATTAATTGCACACACTTCCTGTACTGGCTGGACTATATTAGATTTCATAAAGCCACCAAGAAGGTGCCTATCCAGAGCACGTTCCATGTTGACAGTTGTTTAAAAGGACAACTGTTGTCAAAACCAGCAGTAATTGAAGCTTCAAAAGAAAATACTCTGCCTTCCCTAAAAACTAATCTGAAGTAACATATCTAGTCTCCAAAAGACCTATGAAATTAGTGTAGTACCGTGCCCAGAAGGTCTATGGATTCTGGCTATTTCCAACAAAGGGGTGAACAAATTCCAAAGCCCAGGGGGCCTAATGAAGAACACCCTGCCAGCAGGGGGTGTGTGTGTGTGTGTGTTAGCTCAAATGCCTCCACTGATATTGACTGTGGCAATATACATAGGCAGGGAGGTAGTCTCTCTCAAATAACCAGGTCTCGAGCAATGTATGGCTTACTTCTAAACTCAGTGACTTAAACACCACCTGGAAACCATCTCGCATTTAGGTTTGTGAAGCTTCAATTCATTCCATCTATCAAGACACATACTCTTGTGGGGAGGTACAATCTTTGAAAAATCTTCTTTTGTTTCAAAGCTTGTGCTTTTGAAGAATGTGTCTACAAACTTGCCATGTCTGAAACAAATACGTTGATTTTATGGAGGCCTTGTGATGTGTTTTTTCAGTTCTAGTTTTTAAAAAAAAACCATACATTTAAGTGCACTTTCAGTGAGGATTGTTTCAAACTCTCTCATAGTGGTGTATGTTTTTTTGTGTGTGTGTTGTTTTTTTTTTTTAATTCTTAGATGATGGACCCAATATTCAGCAAGTGTTAGTAGAAGTGACTAGCCAGAGGGCTGTGCCCAATGTGTTTGTGAATGGAACACACATAGGTGGATATGATAAAACTTTTCAGGTAATCTTGCTTTTCTTGAGTTTGAAATTAGCTGTGACTAGAAATGAATTGACTAACTTATCTCCATTTTTAAATACAGTCTAGTCACTTGATACCTCTTTTGCAACCACTGGTTTCAAAATATGCTAGTGAACTAACTTAATGCATACTTATTGCAGTCCCATAATGTCAAGAAGGAAACGAAATTAAAAAAATCAGTATTAAAAGGAGAGACAGTTGTTCCATCCTGCTACAACCTTTTTTAATTCCTGCCTGCTTGATGTTCTATACAATAAGTAGAATTACAAATGGAGTGAGCAATGGGTCATCAGTGATTTCTTGACTTGGTTTTTTGGTATGTAGCTTTTGCTGTGTGACTTAAATATAACTTTAGAAGCAGAAAATGAGAACACAGTCCTGTGAAAGGTTCTATAATTGTGAGCTTTAAGTATCATGTGAGAACTCCCTTTCTAGCCCTCAGATTTGAAAAACTGCGTGCTAATGATCCTCTTTAATAAGTAATCCAAAATTAGGGTAGAAGCATCAGACACTATGACCTAGGTCATGAAGAAGCTGTGTAATTCACACTTGAACATATAGCTGTGTGAGTAACCCATATGTTTATTACAGGCTTCCCAGAGTGGCTCATTGCAGAATGTGCTAGGGAATTGCATAGATGATGCAGAAGTTTATGATTACGATCTTATTGTTGTTGGTGGTGGCTCTGGTGGACTTGCATGTTCCAAGGTATGCACTTGAGTTTGCACTTGTACACTGAATTTTGCCTATATATCAACTGTACATGTAAGATTTCTCCTGAAACTCTGTTGCTCTGTGCACCTGTCATTCTAATGCAATATAGTCTACATTTCAATGAGTCTTTCCATTCATTTGAAATTTAATGGGCTGAACACTGATGTAACTGTAGTGTAACATGCACTCCTTCAGGAGCTCATAGTTCAGAACTTTGGGCCAGATTCTTTCCCATAGGATAGTCACTTTTTGCTTCAGTCTTTCAACTTTGTCAACTTCTTCCTGGACAAGTAAGGAACTTAAGGAAACAGCAGCCTTTGTTTCTGGTAGCTTGTTTAGAAGGGTTGAAGGTTCAAAGTATTGATAGTACTTTTGGCTGGGCAGTGGAGGACAGGGGGATGACAAACACATATGCATAACATTCTCTTTAGATAATTACTGTTGACAGTGCAGGCTGTTGTATAGGGTTGCTTCTAGATATTTCTTCTCCAGGTGTGATACATATCTTCAGATGGTTGGAAGTGAAAATCCGGCTGCTCTGCTCCTCTGCAGCTTCTGATTGAGTTAGGTGCTGTCATAGATTCTCAGGGTCTGGTCTATGCCCCAGCCTGTAACCAGTCTCTTCGAAGTAGCCCTTCAGTGTGCCAGACCCAAAGGCTCCACATAATTCCACAGGGAAAGGCCCACAGCCTCCATGATTCCGAAGCTGGTACCTGTAGGCCCAGTTATTTGTGGTTCCCTTCAATAAGTCCAGCCAAGCCAGATTCCTATGGGAGACGTGTTCCTACCCCTTCAGAGCATAAAATATCTGCAAAAACAGTAAGAAGCCTTTTTAAAACAAGATACCAATTTTAATAACCTGGAATACAGAATCTAAAAAGTCTTTAGGTTAGTGTGAGATGCAGGCTTAGGATATGATTCCTGTTGGTAGGAGCTAGGGTTCTGCCAGGTCCTGTTGCCCTGACATTATCCTGGCCCTCTGTCCCCTTTTGTTCTTAGGGCATGTCTAAATGTACAGTGACACAGCTGTGCCAGTGCAGCTGTGCCGCTGCAGTGCATCTGGTGAAGACTCTCTATGCTGACAGGAGAGAGCTTTCCCATCGGCATAATAAAACCACCTCCATGAATGGTAGAAGCTATGGCTCTACCACCAACATAGTGCTGTGCATACAAGTGCTTATGTTGCTGTAATTTATGTTGCTCAAGAGGATGGTTTAGTCATACCCCTAAGTGACCTAAGTTATCCTGACATAAACTGTAGTATAGACATACTGTTGGTCTCCAGGTTCCTCCTGTGTCCGTGTATCCAGCTCTGTCAGACATTTGACACCTTCACACATTCTTCAGCTTAGGGCCTTTGCTGTGCTTACCTGCAGAGAGGTGGCAGGGAATCTCCTCTTGGCTGTAGATTGCTAGGTGTGAGTGTCCCAGCCATTGAGGTTTTCAGTTTCTTCCAGATCCTCCATTCACATGCATAGGCTCTATTCAGTTCATTAATTATTCTGGTCTCTTACCAGGCAGCCACATGAGTCTGACACAGAGTCCCTTTTCCTTTGCATAGTAGTACAAAGCACAGGGGAACTGAGGTGCACAAGAACATCGTAAAAGTATTACCAAAATTCCCACACTTATCACAAGCACTGATGGCATTACGGAGAGAAGGGTAAGTGGTACTACGACTGTCATCAGAATTGCCTTCCATCAGACAAGCACATTGGAGGACCTGCTTAAATGATCAAGGAAAGCTTTTAGCATCAAAAAGCAATGGAGAAGTTCATCAGTTCATATCTGACTTCTTTTTTAATACAGGAAGCTGCTGCCTTAGGAAAAAAGGTCATGGTGCTAGATTATGTTGTACCAACACCTTCGGGTACTTCATGGGGTAAGCGGTCCTAGCCTCAAATCACAATATATATGCATAGATTAAAATGCTGATGTCAAGCATTGCTTAAATTATTTAGTTTCAAGGTTTTGCATTCGTGTAGTATGGTAGTTGTATGGACATGAGGTTGTGATTCTACAACGTAAATGATGGAGGAAATAAACCTCACTCAACCTGCCTGTTCGAGATGGATTTTTCTATCCAGCCTGCATTTCACTATTTACTTCAATTTCTTATTAACAACTCTTGGATTTCACGTTCTCACTAAATTCTTTGCTACGTAACCTTCCCTTTTTAAATCTTAAACATTTTAATCACTTATAGGGAAGCTGATATCTGTAAAGCACATTTTGAGCTCCTTAGATGAAAGTGTTAGTTTGAATTGGCTTTACACTTGAGTGGCTGAATTACAGTATCATCTCTTATCATTTTAGCTGAAGTGCTTAGCACTGTGATACATTCAGTATTTCATAGGCCCAAGGGGACCATACTTCTACAGTAGGTGTTACAAGCACCTCGAAGTGGATGCTTTTCCTGTGGTCTCCAGAATTCCTCACTTTCCCTTGACCTTGCTTTTTGCTGTTTTTCACATTTTTTTGATCCTGGCTCCTATAGAACAGATTAGTGGTGGTCCTTTCCATAAGTAAACTCTGTGTAGAGAAGTATTCTTCTTTTGTTCTGAAGAAAGCACATGTTGAATTTCTTACAGTCACTCATAAGAGGAATGTTTGCCCTTCATTTCTTTTTTGAAATTTAGCTCTGTCTCTGACTCCATAGAATAGGCATGGTTAACACTGCAGACTGTGGTCTCTTGCACTTCTTAGGTATCATGAAAGTGTCATTCTGTTTTATCTGACTACAGAATAAGTGGCAGTGAATTAATCCAAAACTACTTTATATATGTGAATGTGTTGGGCCTATGCTTAAAGCTTTACTTATGTAACCTGCTTGGTATTGGAGTTAAAATGTTATTGCTTAAGTAAAAAATGTTACTTTGTCAACCTTGTCCAATTACATACTGCATTGGAAGGTATGTAGTTGTAAAGGAAGTTCTCCATCCATTGCTTGCATGTGTACAGAAAGTAATACTAATGGATGGCTAGACAGTGGAGTACATAGAGCATGTCATAAAAGACAGAAGTGCACATCTAAAGTTAATGCTGGTAAGAACATTAAATAAACTTTCTTTCTTTCCATCACAGGACTTGGTGGCACGTGTGTAAATGTAGGTTGTATTCCTAAGAAACTCATGCATCAAGCTGCACTTCTGGGACAGGCACTTCAAGATTCAAGGAAATTTGGCTGGGAGTATGATGAGCAAGGTCAATAACACTGAACACTGGTGGGGGAGGATGCAAATCAGTACTCTTGTTTGAGCTTAAATAAGAATTCTTTTAGTATTGAAGTGACTAAATAGAATTCAGTTTGCCACTTGAACAACTTTTCCCTCCCTCTCCCCCAAGATCTCTTTATGAAGACGCTTAAACCTGTTTTGAGGCTTGATTCCACCATAACTTGCATAACCTAGCTTGTTGGGTTACTTGTAGTTGGGTTTCATAAACCCAGATAACTTTGCCAGTAGTGCTAAGAGAGAAGCCATTTTTTATGTCTGATGGATATGAAGTATCCCTAGAAAAACTTTAATATGTTACTTATTACATGAAATGTGTATGTGTATTCTACTTGGGCTTGCTAATTTAGTGAGGCATTGCTTAACCTATAGTATTGCCATAATTTGAGTTATGACTAATTAGCAACTATTTTTACAATTTACTGTAAGCCTCTGACGTTCATGAAGTTAGTGTGTTTATACTTGTTTCTTTTTAACTGTAAAGCTTTTTGTTTCTATTTTTAGTTAAACACAACTGGGAGACCATGGTAGAAGCAATTCAGAACTACATAGGCTCTTTAAATTGGGGTTACAGGGTGTCCTTGAGAGAGAAGACTGTGACATACCTCAATGCCTATGCAGAATTTATCGAACCACACAAAATAAAGGTAGCTGCTGCATGTTTAGCTTTGGCTTATTTTCTCTGACCTGTTAAGAATCACTCCCCATATGTCCTAAAACTACTCTTTAGTTGAAACCTAGTATGTAAAAGGTTTCAGCTTAATACAGTAACTCCTCACTTAACGTTGTAGTTATATTCCTGAAAAATGTGACTTTAAGTGAAACTATGTTAAGCGAATCCAATTTCCCCATAAGAATTAATGTAAATGTGCCAGAGGGGAAGATGTTAAGTTGCAGTGGGGAAAAAAAATTGACAGACAAAAGGCATTATATACATTTTAAACAAGCAATTTAATACAGCTATAAGTTTTTTAAACAATTTTAAACTAAGGGTTTTCATAGTTTTCTTGGTGCTACTGGTACTGCTAGGCACTCCACTATCACTTGCTGGACGTTTTTGACTCGTGATGCATGCACGCACGTCCGGAGGAACATGTGCTACTCCTCACTCCCTTCAGCCTGGAGTGGCCGGGGTCATGCAACATCAGGCAACTATTGCAAGAGAGAATTTGGAAAACCGTGTCATTTCTCCATGGTAATTTTGCTCCCCTTCTGGAAGCCCTGTGGGTTTAGGCTAGGACTAGTTATGGAGGCTCTTACTTTCACAGGAGCCCTGCTGGAGGACCAAAGGCCTCTCTTCTAGGGTGCCCTGGAAAAATGGCCCTGCTGTATCTCCCCTAGTAACCATGCACTCAGGATCCGGGCAGCATTGCAGCCAATGTAGTAAGAGGAGGAAAATTAACACTTGCTGCAGGGCTGTGCCCCTCTCTGCTGTGTGCATGCAGGGGTAGAGACATGCAGCTGGCATTAAAGTGAATGGCAAAGCTCCTGTGTATTTCACATGCTTTCATGGAAGCAGGGCCAGGTTCTGTGCATCTCTACGCCGCTTCTCTCCCTTGCTACAGCGAAGCAGGCGCTGGAATGCTATTCCTGTAACTTGCTTTGGGCAGGCTGCTGCCCCCTGTGTTCTTACCTCCCTCCAGCAAAGAGGAGGGAGCAGATAAAACATTATTTATTGTGTAGTAAGGCAGGGCCTCTGCTGTGCACCACCCGCAGCTGCTTTGCAGGCAGCTGGTGGCCTCGCAAGCACTTGGTGTAGAGCCCTATTCCCAAGCCGGGCCGTTGGGCCTTAAAGCAACAGTGAATCACTGGCAGGGGGAGTAGTTGCATGCGCTGTGCGTTTACAGCAGTACAGTACTATAGTTGGGAGGTGCCCATGTCTTACTCTACACAGGCACAGCCCACTGGCACTGGAGATGAGGCAGACAAGGACGCTGAAGATACTGTAGGCTAGGAGAAGCACATTGCACAGCAGTGGCGGCAGCTTCCCCTACTCTGCAAGCACCAGGGGCTGGGGGCTCAACCCTCAGCCCACCCGCTCCACCCCTTCCTCCAAGCCCCCACACTTGACCCGCCTCTTCTCTCTCTCCCTCCCCGCTTCCCCCACCTCTTCCCCCTTTACTTCGCAGGCAGGCTACAGTCCTTCCCAGGGCAATCAATCAGCTGGCTTGCTGTGTTTAGGAGGGAGGAGCGAGGACTTCCCTTCCCCCCCCCCCCCCCCCCCCCCCCCCCGGTAATCAGCTGGTTTGCGTGTTCAGGAGGGAGGGGGGAGCTTGTGCGCTGAGCCCTCTCTCCTTCTCTTCCCCCCCCACCCCCCCATAAGCCAGCTGATTGCCCCAGGCAGGAGGGGGAAGGTGCTGATCCGTGGGGTCTGCCGGTGGGTGGGAGGCGTTGGTGGGGGGAGGGGGGAAGAGCATAGGGAGGCCACCAGTTGTGGAGAAAGCAGGCAGACAAACAACAGAATAGTGGAGCATTGCACAACTTTAAATGAGCATGTTCCCTAATTGATCAGCAACAAAACAACATTAACCGGGATGACTTTAAGTGAGGAGTTATTGTATGATACTTTACTTATCTCACTTAAAGAATTAAAATTAGAGGAATAATTTACTGATTTAAGTAGATTTATACTCCAGTAACCACTGTCATAATACTTGCATACTAATACCAGTTATGTAGAAGTAATGTGGGGATCTGCAAATAGAGAATCTTGCATAAGTAGAGAGGTAGAGCTTGAGTATGTAACAACTGTGTGACTTGATTCCAAAATTTTAAATGAAAAGCTATGAAACATAACTCTTAAATTGCCTTAATGTTTATAGATAATTGGTGTTAACTTAAATCTATAGCATGTAAGAATCAGGAGTTTACTGTATCTTTTATTCAAAATCCCTGGATAGTTGATTCAAGTTAAAACTTACTTTCTTCTTGTAACTTGCCTCTTGCCTCATAACGTCACTGAAAATTGGATCTTAATCTCAGTGAGTAACTATGAATAATACTGCATACTGAGCCAAGAAAACATTAAAATTAGTTTGGAAGAGGAGTGTTAATTTTAGAAAACACACAAATGGCCTACCGATCAGAAACATAGAGCCATATCCAAAACCTTGCTTGTTCCTCAAGTTCAGATCCCTTCCATGATATTATGGAGTTGGAATAGTATTCTGTGTATTGGCATAGGAATGAAACCACAAGACAAGTATATACTTAATTTGTACTGCACAGCGGGTATTATAGCTGACTATCAGATTGGACCAGGGTTTACCCAGGTTAGGGATGCAGCAATGAATAAAATTTTACATCATGTAGGTTCACTGGATACAGCTGCTTGACCCTGATGTAGTTAGTTTGATTTAGTCACACAATTTAAATCCAGGTTACACTGAATGAGGAGTAAAACTAGTTGGCTTATTTTTTACCAATGTTATAGAAGAAATTCAATTTGCAGCTGTTCATTTAATATAAGTTTGGTACTGAGCTGGGCCATCAATACAGGAAAGTAGAGCAGACTTTTTTTAAGCTGCTACATGCAAGAGGACAAATCTGACCTTCCTTTTCGCCCAGGTTTGACTTGTAGTTTCTCAAACCCCTTTCAAAAAGAGGCATTTAGCAATATGAAGTCCCAAAGACTGACTGTCTTTGAAGTTGAGGGAAACTTAAACCATCCTTTGTTTTCTTCTCAACTGCGGTATCAGCCTGTCTTAAAGCACTTTTCTAGTCTACTCCTACACAAGCCTCAAAATTACTTGGATAACCATCTGTTTTGCTGCTAGCATCAACATCGAACTCTTATTTCAAGTTCTTTAAGAAACTTTCAGTCTAAGTTATTAGCTTAAACCTTCTGAGCCCTGCCCAAGTCAGCTGATCACTGTTGTTCAATGCAGCTAGTGTGGGGAGTGTAGTCTAGTGTATTTTCCCAATGTAAACCCATTAACAATGGATGTTACCATATAGTTCAGTAAAAGGATTTCTTAAGAGTATCTCTACAGTATAATGGCTTTTCACTTGGCTCCATCTGTTATCAAGACTCCTTTCTAAATCCTATTGCATTTATCAGCTGCTTGATAAAGTTGAGGCTTTTATTGTTGGCAGTAGGCCTTGTGACTCACAAGTTATTCCTGGCATCTAAGAATACAATAGTTCTGTAATTCTGTTTTTTTGTGTTTGTTTTTGTTTTTTGGTTTGTTTTTGTTTTCCTGTGTATCTCCAGGCAACCACCAGGAAAGGACAGGAAACTTTTCACACAGCACAGACATTTGTCCTAGCAACAGGGGAAAGGCCCCGATATTTGGGTATCCCTGGAGATAAAGAATACTGCATTACTAGGTGAGATGAGATGTTAGTCTCAGTTAATAAGACTTCCCTTCTGTCTACTTTTGCACATGCAAATTGAAACACAGCTGAATTGTAAAATGGTGTTTTCTGCGTTGCTTTTCAGCGATGACCTCTTCTCCCTGCCTTACTGCCCTGGCAAAACTCTAATTGTGGGTGCCTCTTATGTGGCTCTGGAGTGTGCAGGATTTCTTGCTGGCATTGGTTTGGATGTCACAGTTATGGTGCGCTCCATCCTTCTTCGAGGCTTTGACCAAGAAATGGCAGAGAGAGCAGGTGCCTACATGGAAACTCATGGTGTTAAATTCATCAGGAAATTTGTACCTACTCGGGCAAGTACTTTCACTTGTTTCTCTTCTTTCTTGCTAAATAGCCAGCCTGAAAGGAAAGGATTACCCAGAATGCAAGTGTCTTGTGATAAAATGTCTTCCAGAAAAAAAGTTCAGCTCTATAGCAGATAAGCTGAAAATTCTGTATGGCCAAGCTTTTATGTTAAAAGCATTTTATTGCTGAACATTCAGCAAGGTGTGTAGTGTATATGTTGTGTAATAAGGCTCTGCTGGTTAAGGTAACTTGGCTAAGATTATTAATTCTTTCCTACAGATTGAAAGGTTGGAGGAAGGCATGCCTAGAAGACTAAAAGTGGTAGCACAGTCTACTGAGGGACCAGACACTGTTGAAGGAGAATATAATACTGTAAGCAATTTTGTACTACAAATATATCCCTGTTATCAGGCACTAAATGATGCCCACAAATATGTATTTGTATCAAAGTAAAATGCATGTTAATGATCATTAAAACTCTTAAATCATTTGTACTATTTTGAAACAAAGGAAGGGAGGTACAATAAGAAATTCAATAATTCTGGCAACCTGCCAGCGTTGTCAACGTTCCATAGAAAAATAACAAGACTTTGATATTCTGTCCTGTTGCAACTCTATCCACAGAATTGCTGAAACTTTAACTCTGCTACGAGGGGGTTGACTGTTTTGTAGATGGTCATATGTTACCAGTTGTCTGTTCTGACTATTATTCTAGTATCAAGGTAATCTTTTTGCTGCTAACTACTGACACCTACACATTTTAAGCAACTTTAGGAAGTGTGGCTTCAGTTGTTCACTTGCTTAGTTTTCATTGAAAAATTGAAACAGAATACTTGGAATAACATTGATAGAAAGGAGTTCTTGATAGCTTCTTTTTTTGTTTTGTTACTTTTTTTGTAGGTTTTGATGGCTATTGGTCGTGATGCCTGTACCAGAAACATTGGTTTAGATAAGATTGGTGTCAAAATCAATGAAAAGTGAGTATCTTAATTTGTCTGGCATGTTCACTTCAGAACTGCTCTCAGCTTCTTAACCCTACCAGTAACTATTGATACTGATTTTTGAAATTCCTGCTTATGATACTTGTCAGTTGAGCATGGAGATTTTCAATAGCTTTTGTCCCAAGAAAGGGAGCATGAGGTGTTATCTTTTTCTAGAAACCACTATTTTTAGTGTGTGTGTGGGGGCTCCTGTAAAACTGGACTTTGAAGCACATATAAGTGTTGGTTTTTTTTAAATGATAAAACTACAAGCAACTACTTTTACCTCAGTTACTCTGATGTAGTCTGTAATGCTTTTGCTTCACTGACCTATGAGTAAGCTTGGGAAACTTGAATGATATTATCTGGCGAAATTATAAAAATGTGTATGGTTTTTGAGCGTTTTTTAATGTTTCAGTTGTGGGAAATTACAGGGTGTTAGACAGTGGGGTGTTCGTTTAATGACAAGTTGAGATTCAAAAAGTTACAACTGTTAAAAGATGTTGTCAACATCACATGTTTAAAATATACTGAGTAAACATCCATAAATCAGACTAAGTTCTCAGGCAGCTTTTCTTACTTTGCCTGTCTAAACTTTTCTAATTGTCAATAGAAATATTTTTTCATCCATATGTGTGTACAGTTGAATTACGGTTTACCAGCATTTACTGATTAACAATCTTAGCCTGTGTATGAGAGATTTAGCAGGAATACATCCACTAAACTGAGGCTTTACACTTGCATTTCTTAGAGAGGGCCCTTAAAATGCTAAAATAGTTTAATAACCTGCTTGTGTAAGGCTGACTCATGTTTCATTTTTCTGATTGATTGAACCTCATTAAATTCACTTTTCTGGTTTAACCAGATTTAAGTTAGCATTATGAACAAAGCAACAGTGCCCATTGACTGAATAGTTCTTAATACTTCCCTTATCATCTGTGCTGATTAGACTTTTGCTTAGGAGGGAGATGTCTATTACTTCAGCAAGCTATATAATAATCAAATAGAAGGACAGATCCTGATTTCTGTCCAATGTCAGTGGTGGTGTTCATATTTACACTTGTGTGCAGAGGTGAAAATCTGGCCCCTTAGGTACTGACTGTTTGGCATTGTATGGGAGGGAAAAGGCAGTAGTCTGTGGCCCAAGGAGTTTATGTTCTAACTAGAGCTGGCATAAATACTTTCTTTTCTTAGAGCAGTGCCTGAAAGTATTCTAGTGTCTCTGTGTAGCAGAATAGGTCTTTAACTGAATTGAGAAAGTAAGGTCAGAGTACTGATCTACACTTTGTTGGGCTTTTTTCCAAAAGGAATGGAAAAATACCTGTAAATGACGAGGAACAAACCAGTGTGCATCATGTCTATGCTATTGGAGATATCTTGGATGGAAAACTTGAACTTACCCCAGTTGCAATTCAGGCAGGCAAGCTTCTAGCTCGCAGACTTTTTGGGGGTAGCTTTATAAAGGTAAGATCATATTCTGTGGAAAATATGAACTTCACTTTCACCATGGTATTTACCTCAAGAGATTAGCAGGTGCTGGTTGAGAGTCTTGGGTCTTGTGCTACTATGACAATGATTTGGTGGTGCAGCTTGTTCACTTTTTTTAAAATGTCTCTACATAGGCATATGAATATGTAAATATAAAGAAAACTGAATTCTTTTAATTTTAGTGTGACTATGTCAATGTACCAACTACAGTGTTTACTCCTTTGGAGTATGGCTGTTGTGGATTACCTGAAGAGAGAGCCATTGAAGAATATGGAAAGGAAAACGTAGAGGTGAGAAGCTGAAGTCTTCATTTCATAGCTGCCTGTTTAAATGTGCTATTGTACCTTCTCAAGAAGCTACTGGTCTAAATGAACATTACAAGTATTGAGGAGATCCCTATTTAAACACTTTGGTGTAATCTTACAGCATTAGTCAAGTATTTTCTTTGACAGCTGACAATTTCTAAAGCTTGTCTCTCACCAACAGAAGTTGGGCTGATTCAAAGATTTTTCTCAGACACCTGGTGTCTGAAAAATCCAGAAGCATTTAACTTTAGGGATATAGTTCCATGTGGCTCTTGGAGTTCTGGGAAATCCAAATTGGATGAGGGAAGGTAATTTCACTTCACTGGAACAGCGCTGTAAAATTCTTTGAACCAGTACTCCAAAAAGTTATTCATCCCCTTGTGTGCCACAAGCCTTTGCATGTTCATTTTAGGTGATGAGGTCCTAAGTCGTCCCCTATTTTCTGTTTTTTTTGTTCACTCTTATTTGCCCTGTTCCTTTGTAAACTGTTTCACTTTTCCTCCCTGGCCAATTCTTGGGCTGCTGGCATGGGCTTTAGACTCTGATTTAATCTTCATTCCAGTTCCTTATGTCTCCCTCCTCCTAGTAAGGTTTTCACAAATGTATTTGCAATAGAATTGTTTTTGTAGACTCAAATCTGGAATTCATGCTTGTAGTGCCAAATGTTTCCCTCTGATCTATAGAATCATAGAACTGAAGGGGACCTCAAGAGGTCATCTAGTCCAGTCCCCTGCACTCATGGCAGGGCTGATTTATCTAGACCATTCCTGACAGGTATTTGTCTAATCTGCTCTTAAATCTCCAATGATGGAGATTCCACAACCTCCCTAGGCAATTTATTCCAGTGTTTAACCACCCTGATAGTTAAGTTTTTCCTACTGTCCAACCTAAACCTCCCTTCTTGCAATTTAAGCCCATTGCTTCTTGTCCTATCCTCAGAGGTTAAGAAAAACAATTTTTCTTCCTCCTCCTTGTTAGTCTTTTTACATACTTGAAAACTGTTTTCATGTCCCCTCAGTCTTCTCTTTTCCAGATTAAACAACCCCAATTTTTTTTCAATCTTCCTTCATAGGTCATGTTTTCTAGACCTTTAATCATTGTTGCTGCTCGTCCCGGGACTCCCTCCAATTTGTCCATATCCTTTCTGAAGTGTGGTGCCCAGAACTGGACACAATACTCCAGCTGAGGCCTTAGTAGAGTGGAGGAATCACTTACAACACTCCTGCTAATACATCCCAGAATGTTTTTTTACTTTTTTTGCAACAGCATTACACTGACTCATATTTAGCTTGTGGTCCACTATTACGCCCCAGATCTCTCTCCACAGTACTCCTTCCTAGGCAGTCATTTCCCATTTTGTAAGTGTGCAACTGATTTTGTTTCTTCCTAAGTGCAGTACTTTGCATTTGTTCTTATTGAATTTCATCCTATTTACCTCAGACCACTTCTCCAGTTTGTCCAGATCATTTTGAATTTTAATCCTATCCTCCAAAGCATTTGCAACCCCTCCCAGCTTGGTATTATCTACAAACTTGATAAGTGTACTCTGTATGCCATTATCTAAATCATTGATGATGAAGATACTGAACAGAACCAGACCCAGAACTGATCCCTGTAGGACCCCACTTGTTATACCCTTCCAGCATGACTCAGCCACTGATAACTACTCTGTCTGGTAGTGGTTTTCCAACCAGTTTTGCACCCACCTTATACTCTCTATTTGGAGCTGCTATGTGGCACTCTGTTTTTACTAGTTTCTGTTTTATAATTCAGCACTAACTTGGAAGTTACTATAATTTTAGTGCCAGCTGACTGAAATACTTAGGATGCTGCATATGCAATTCAAATTGTGTGTGTGAGAGGGAGAGCTCTAAAGGACGGTGGCAAGCCCAGGATCTACTTGATGGGGGCTGTGAGGGCATACATGGTAATAAGACCAGAGAGGGATGGGCCCCTCTTTATTCACACTGAAGGGAGTGCCCTCACAACATACCAGTTTGTTACAGTTTTAAGATGGGGACTGGTGAGGTTGGGGCTCCCAGCACATGAATTTGGTTCCCACTCACTTGGGATCACGGCGGCAGCAACAGCCTCAGCCCAGTTGGTCTGGGGGCTAGTGCAATTCAGGCAATGGTGCATTGGCATTCTGAAGTATACAAAACATATCTGAGATCCCAGGTAGGGAATCAGTATTAATTTTTCCATTATTGTTCTCCTCTTCTTTCCTCTTTCTCTTTTCTCTCTCTCCCTTCCCCCCTCCGCTCCCCCCCCCCCGAAAAAAGAAGGGAAAAAAAGATAAGTCCCAGGCAGTCTGCGAAGAGCTACAAAATCTCTCAAAACTGGGTGACTGGACAACAAAATGGCAGATGAAATTCAGAGTTGACAAATGCAAAGTAATATATGTTGGAAAACATAATCCCAACTGTACATAGAAAATGTAATCTAAATTAGCTATTACAACTCAAGATCTTGAAGTCATTGTGGATAGTTCTCTGAAAACTCAATGTGCAGCGGCAGTCAAAAAAGCAAACAGAATGTAGGGAATCCTTAAAGGGATAGATAATAAGACAGAAAATATCATATTGCCTCTATATAAATCCATCGTATGCCCACATCTTGAATATTACATGCAGATGTGGTCGCCCCATCTCAAAACTGATATATTAGAAAAGGTTCAGAAAAGAACAAAAAAATTATTAGGGGCATGGAACAGCTTCCATATTAGGAGAGATTAATAAAACTGGACTCTTCAGCTTGGAAAAGAGACGACTAAGGGGGGGATATGATTTGAGGTCTATTAAAATCATGACTAGTGTGGAGAAAGTAAATAAGTGTTTACTCCTCATAACACAAGAATTAGGGATCACCAAATGAAATCAAAACAAAAGGAAGTATTTCTTCACACAACACACAGTCAACCTGTGGAACTCTTTGCCAGAGGATGTTGTGAAGGCCAAAACTATAACAGGGTTCAAAAACGTAGTAGATAAGTTCATGGAGGATAGGTCCATCAATGGCTGTTAGCCAGGATGAGCAGGGATGGTGTCCCTAGTCTGTTTGCCAGAAGCTGGAAATGAGTGACAGGGAATGGATCACTTGATTACCTGTTCTGCTCTGTTCATTCCCTCTAGGGCACCTGGCATTGACCACTGTCGAAAGATAGGATATTGGGCTAGATGGACCATTGGTCTGACCCATTATGGCTGTTCTTAAGTAAAATACAGTATTTTAATTGCATATGCGGCAACCAGAGCATCTTAGGCAGCTGGCACCAAACAGAAACTATTGAAGATACACTTACAAAACACCAAAACAAAACTTATAACTGTTTTTAATTGGAATGCTAAACAAAGCATCGCAATGGCCAAGCTTATACTTTTTTTATTACTCTTAAACTATGTTAAGAATATCAAGGTTTCACAGTCAAGTGTTCAAAAGTTAGAAAATGCCAGAATTAGTTACCTGTGCAACCATAATTCAGCTCCTTTATCATGTATATGCATGAAGTCTTGAAGTACATGATCATGTACTTTTTCCACACAATCCCAGTCTTATTCAGTGGATAGAGTGGATGGTTGTGGAGCTGAATAAGGGTTATGTAGTGAAAGACTAGTCTGTAAGATCCCTGCCTCATTGGTGGCAACAGTTGGAATGTGTATAGTGAATGAGATGGGAGTGCTGAAAAAAGGACTATACCACTGATCTCATAGGCATGTTGTGAAAATAAACTCAATGTGTGTGAAGCACTCACTGTGGTGATGAGCACCATAGAAAAACTTATGAGGAAATTTAATAATTCAATCTTCAGAATAAGGTTTGACCAATGTGTAGTGAATGAGACATAGGGATATGCGTTGAACAATGAAGATCAAATATTTGATGGATGCTCATTAAGTGAGCAATAGCCATTACTGCATAGAATAAGCAGGAGTTCTGTAGGAAAAATAGTCTTGAATTATATGATCAGACTATCATAATGCATATGCATAAGGGTAGTGAATTTAAAGATACACAGGCAGCCTTTTCTATTCTCTCTTTTTTAAGAGCTTGATTTTGCAACTTCACTGTTCTTCTAAAGTAGTTCTTTTGTAAAATTTCCTATCCTCCTTAAAAGGAAAAACGAAAACTGAAATCCCATCATGTGCACCAAACCCACATGGTTCAGCAGCAGGATTAGAACGTATAGACCTCTGCCACTTGAGCTAACTGAGTAACTGATAGCAGTATTAGGTTGTAATCATCTGTGGACCAGCACTACAGAGGGGTGGGACACTTTGCCTATGGATTACACAGATATATACTGATAGAGGAAATAGTGCGACTCTGGGATATTGGGTTCCATTTGAGGCTCTGGAGGGCAGTGTCCTCTAGCAGGCGCCGTCTTCTGCCCTTTCCCTTCCAACCTGTTCTAGTCTTTTTTTCCCCACCACTGGCTTCTGCTATTAGTCTCGTTGCCCAGTAAATCCAATTGCCTGTCCCAGTTCTTCCACACTACCTGGATCTGTCATTGTCTCTTCTCCCTTCCCTTCCCTTCCTCCCCCCCCTCCCCCCCAGCCTCTGGTTGCCCACTCATGTTTTCAGTCTCCACCTCTCCCAGTCCTAGTTTCCCTACACACCCATTGGTTTCCTGTTCTGCCCATCTTTCCTCCCCAGCTCCCAGACCTTTCCTCCTTGCCCAGCCAATTAGTCTCTGCCTCGGTTCTTCCCCATAATGTCATAAGTCCAGCTTTTGTGCCATCTGACTCAGACAGAGGGGACTTCTACACTGCCAGGGTGTCAGCCAGAGGGGATCATTGAGAGCACAGAAGAGACAGACTTCCTGCATCCCTAACACACAGGCCATACTTGCTCTAAAGCATGGGAAACCACTGGTGCTTTCCAAAGACACCCTTGCCCTCAGAAATGGCTGAACTGGTTTAACTGAAATTGTCCCAAAATGTTCAGCCTGAGGCTAACACCCAGCATGGAAAACTCCTGCCCAAATAGTTGGTTATAAGCAACTGGAAAACAGGATGTTTTGGGAAATGTCAGGCAAACTCAATAGGTAATGCTACTAGCCCTACATATAAACTCTTTGATTTGGAAGATGGAGAGTGGATGGAGCACTAAGTCCAGTTAGAAACTGGAGAGTAGTGCCATCAAATATCAATGAGAAATGGGTAGCTAGTAGGTTAGAGGTTTGGTTACAAACTAGGAAGCTTATAAATAGAATATATTAAAATAATTTAAATTTAGTCTTAACACTACTTCCTCTTGATCCTTGCAGGTGTATCACACTTTGTTTTGGCCTCTTGAATGGACAGTACCCAGCAGAGACAACAATACTTGCTATGCAAAGATAATCTGCAATAAACACGACAATGTATGTATTATAAATCTGGAATTTGTCTCCACTCTGAGCATGTGTTAACCTCAGAAGTAAAAGTCTGAGGCTACAGACTCAAGAACATATATTTAGTGATTGACTTGAGGCCAGAGTCTCAGTTTATGGCCAGTTCCAGACACACATTCTATTAATGCAGAATCCAAGTACATTTTATTAAGAACTTAAACATGTTCTTTTGATCCACCAGGTAACATTTGGTTGTGTCTAGCAGATTGAGCAGTTGGTAGTTGGCACCAGATTAATGCCTTATGAAACTTGTCTCAATTTGATAACATTCATTTGGGGGTGGATTGGTATAGTTGTGTTTGGATTTTTCTCTAGAGTGAGTTTTGGGAGGTGGTTGTTCCTTATTTCTGGTACTTCAGAAATTCACCTTTCATTCGGTTCCAGTTAAATGACTTTTCAGAGTAGCAGCCTTGTTAGTCTGTATCCGCAAAAAGAAAAGGAGTACTTGTGGCATCTTAGAGACTAACAAATTTATTTGAGCATAAGCTTTCGTGAGCATCCGATGAAGTGAGCTGTAGCTCACCAAAGCTTATGCTCAAATAAATTTGTTAGTCTCTAAGATGCCACAAGTACTCCTTTTCTTTAAGTGACCTTGTGTTGCATGCATTTTTGCGCCGTGTTTAAACTTGCATATTCTTAAGTCTCTAACTTTCTTAAGGAAGTATACCCCTTTCTGTTCAGTTTCTGCCTCATTTTGAGGATAGAAAACTTGCTTCTGGTTATAAAATTCTGCACTGTACATTTTTAATAGGAAAAACAGGATTTTGTCATATGCCCAATATGCTTTTAGCTGCAACAATACTTGGTACCTTCTAATACATAACAGACCCAACCCTGAAGACTTTTTTGGAGAAATATAAAATACTCAAGCAGGGAAGATAATTTGGCATAAAAATGACTGGTGGCTGGGAGCAGAAACACTGTTTCTAAATACTATATTGTATCTAGCTATATCAGAGGTGGCCAAACTATGGCCCGCGGGACTGTCCTGCCTGACCCTTGAGCTCCTGGCCAGGGAGGCTAGCCCCCGGCCCCTCCCCTGCTGTCCCCCTGCCACCACACAGGCAGCACAGCTGGCTCCAACTGGGCAGCAGGGCTGCAAGCTGCCGCCGCTCTGAGCAGCATGGTAAGGTGGGGGCGGTGGTGGGGGGGATTGGGTAAGGGTAGGAGGTCCCAGGGGGCAGACAGGGAGCAGGTGGTTGGATAGGGTATGGGAGTCCCAGGGAGCCTGTCGGGGCAGGGCACTCGGGGGCGGGGGGGGGGAGTGGATGGGGGCAGGGTCCCGGGGTGGGGGAGCAGTCAGGGGAAAAGGAGTGGGGGGGGGGGGTTGGAGGTTCTAAGGGGGGCAGGAAGTGGGAGGGGCAGATGAGGGGCAGGGGCCAGGCTGTTGAGGGAGGCACTTTAGTTTACTGTAACATGTTCAACTTTACGGTAGAAACTATATAAAAACACCTGGGAAAGGGAGTACCTAGTGTAAATTTCAGATACCTCTTTTGAAACGCAAAGTAAATGGATGTTCGCATACAATTAATATTGTATTATGAGGTATTTGGTATCCTGCCTTAAGTATTGTAGCCAGACTCAGTGTGGCAATAACTGTTAACACTGACACTTCTTCATGGGAAATATACACATTCTACTTTGAAACAATCCTGTTGCTGAGTCATTTATATTTAATAAAATACACAAGGGAAATTCATACAGAATTTTTGTTGCTTAAAGATAACTGCCAGTTTACTATTGCCTACAAGTTATTCTTGTCTGCAACCTCATTTGCCACTGCAGCCAGCGGTGACTTCAGAAACCAGTTAAGTTGATAAACTGAAACGTACAATAGACATGACTCACATCAGTAACAAGAGGGGAAGAAAAATAGCCAAAGTTCTCTAAATAGAACTTTTGCAGGCATCATGAATAGGTATTTAAATTCTGCCTTCGTATAAAGAAACACTACTATTTCACACATCAGCAACAATCTGAATGCACTGTATGTCTCTAGAACAGTGGTTCTTAACCTGGGGTGCATGCGGCCCCTGGGGGTGCAAGATGCCCCCTCTGGGGGTGCGAGACATGCCAGATTTTTTTTAGAAGGTAAATCATCTAAAACAAAAATTAAGGACACGCACGTAAGTACAACTACTTTGTTTCATCAAACCTATGTATGTATTAATATTATACCTTTTTAACGATTACCATAATATACAAACAAATATATATCTAGGTTTAAAGAACTGACCTACTTCAACGATATTTGGTAAGGGTGCAAGAACATATTTTGAGAACCAAAGGGGTGCAGGCTGCAGTAAAGGTTAACTACTGCTCTAGAATAATGAGCCAGCTGGTACAGAATTAGGCTTTGTCTACATTGGCAAGTGAAAGACAAACCTTTTGTCGGTCAAAGGTGTTAGTAAAACACCCTCCCGAAAGACACAAGTTTTGTCGACAAGTGCCAATGTGAACAGCACTTTGTCAGTAGGAGAGAGCTCTCCTGCCGACAAACAGCAGCTACACTGCGCACCTTTTAGTGGCACAGCTGTAGCAACGCAGCCATGTCGCTAAAAGCTGCATGGTGTAGACATCGTATGTTTCATCTTGAGCTGTATTTCTGAATTACAATGCTTGATTTAGTAATTCTAAAATGCATTCTGGGTATTGCTAATGAATACCCCCCCAGTGGTTAATTTGACTGGAAATGAACTTGAAGCTTTCATTTACTGACTTAACTGATGCTTATAGATGCCTCAGAGCATCTGTGCCAAGTGTACTGTTGACTCCGTTCATTTCGAGACAAATCTTCAGTGAACGGGAAGTCGCTCTTCAAATATGAATATGAAACTTCACCAATACAAAACCTATTTTGCTCTGACCTAATTTTCTTTCTTTAAAGAACCGTGTAATAGGATTTCATGTTCTTGGACCCAATGCTGGAGAAATTACCCAAGGTTTTGGTGCAGCAATAAAATGTGGTCTCACGAAAGAATTACTTGATGAAACAATAGGCATACATCCAACATGTGCAGAGGTAAGGGGGATACTTCAACTTTTTCAAACCAAGAGTTAATTAATACTTAATATTGAGGGAAGTTACCCATGTGCAGGAAGAGAATAGACCCAGGGTGACTTAAATCTAAAATGTCATCACATTAAACATTTTTATTTTATATTTTGATGGAAGTCCAATGTTACTTTGGCCTTTTAATATACAAAGCATGACATTTCTTGTAAATAAGTAATTATGCAGTCTGCATCTTGTCTTCCTAGTTAAACATTTGTAGAAACCTAGCTTGTGGTATACTATAAGGGCAACCAACAGCCATTTAGACTACTGCATAAAGCATTAATAAATCCAAAAAGTCATTGTTTTTGTTTTTGTTTTTTTACAGGTGTTCACTACAATGGAAATTACAAAATCTTCTGGAAAAGATGTCACTCAGGCAGGATGCTGAGGTTAAACCCTGCTGTTTTTATCTTTCTCTTGTCATGTACATTTTTCTCTTTGGATGGCTTAAGAAGTGTGAAATACACTTGAGTAAAATAAATGAAAGCAGCAGTAGCATCAAACCCCTATTACAACTAGAAATGATGCATTTCTTAAGCTTCCTCAGTAGATAATGTTGGCAATGGAAAGAATACAACAGCAGGGAAAACGCAAACTATAAATCCTGACTTGCTTGGAAGTGGCACATGAGTGCTTTTTTGAAGTTTTGGCTCAGAGCCCCATTCTGAGGTGAGCTACAACTGATGACTTACCTTGCAAACTTAGGAAACTTCTTTGTATGGTCAAAAAACTGAGCTTCCTTCTGAAGGAGCTTTTGAGTTGCATAATTAATTTAAAGTTAACTCATTGGGTTCCAGTGTTTTTTGTATGAATGCTTTAGATATAAGGATGACTGTATAATTGTATTACTCTTGCCAGCAGCTCATTTTACAATTCATGTTGGGTCACTTTTTTGTGTTTGCAGTGACTAACATGGATTTTAATGCTGTTCTTGACTTAGTTTTAAAAAAAAGTTCATAAATCAAATACAGATGCTAGGCAGTGCAGCTAATGCACTCGCATTTAACCTCTAAAGACCTGGCTCAAGTACCAAATAAGTTACAGGTGAGAGAATTTTGTGATCTTTTCTTACTTCATAGTTGCTTTGCTACCATAACTAGTAATATCTTCCTGAAGCACAGGATTTTAATAGTAGGAATCTTGTGGGTCAGAGCTGAAGTATATTGAAAAAGCTCCTAAAACTTGTTGGTTGTCCTTGCAATCTGTGAGCCTAATCAGTGCTGACAGTGTCAAGTTTAGTTTCCACACCAATGTGTAAAATATTACATCATGTAAAAGTAATCTAACCTACAGTTCTGGCCTATCTAATAAAATTGGAGTCTCGATTATGGTCTTCTCTCCCTGTGTTATCTGTTCCATTAATACAGTAGCTAGAGAAATGGCTACACCACTAGGCACTAGAATCCACTTTATGGACTTTAATGAACAACTTACTACTACTTTAAATTATATTTTGCAGCAGAGAACAGTGACTCGTGCTATCATGCCCTGTGTAGTTCCTGTATAGTCAGCAGCTTGAAACCGTTCCCCCTTGTTCTCATGTTAATTTGGGGAAGTGTGTGCTTGAATTTGGTGCTTCAGTTTTGTCCAAATATGTTTTGAAAGACTATTTTGAACACTGTCTTATATAGTTTTTAACTGTTTAATCTATGGTGTATCATGACATTTAAAGTTCAATAAATGAACAATTGCATATGATATGTCAAATACTTTGATCAAGATACATTACATACATTATATGGCACCTGTCCTGGGTAGAAGGGGTTGTGTATCTTAAGCTTGTTCAGGAGCCAGTGAACTAGGTCTCTTGACACTTCTGGAAGATTTTTCTTAAGCAGTTACAGATGCAATCATATTTATTACTCAGTCTGTATACATGGAAGGACCACTCTTTGCATACTAAAGTTTAGTGGAGAAGAAGACATCAATTTGGTACCAGGAACTGTATGCACTTCAGGAGGAAGAACTAAGCATAACTTTGGCAATTGAAAACTGCAGAAATGTTGAGTATATAAAATATATGCATAAGGAATTTGACTAGTTTTTTAGCATCAACATTTGTTGCAAAAGGTGCTAGAATACTAACAGTTCTTGGTTTTTTTTATCACTTGGGATTGACTGTGGGGGTGGGAAGCACACTGCAGTACCCACAAATGCCGTAAAGCCCTAGCTATTATTAATTCAAAAATAGGATGGTCTACTGAATTTAACAGTACCATCTACCTGCAGAACTCTCTGACCTTTCTTTTTCATTTCTCCCATATCAATATTGCCCAAGCCCAACCCTACTTGAGAGTTTAGATCACTGCTGAAGTGATGATTGCAAAGTATGTACTAGAAACATACTGAGCATAAGTCTTGTCTGGGCAGCCTTACATGGATACCACATGTGCAGGGGTTATCTGTGCTTTGGATCACTCAGTTGTAACAGCTTAAAAGGGGACCAATGAAATTATACATTGCTTTGTGTGGCGCATGTGCTTGGATGAGTTGAGTGGCAATATAAATTCTAATTTACAACCAGACAGAAGATCTAAGAATGGAGGAGCAAGCAGAAGAAACAGATTCCAGAAGTTACTACTCTTAAAATCATGATTTGATAAGCAGTAAATGACAGCATAAATTGCTCAGGTCACATGTTACACTATGATTTTATTTATAGTTTATTAAAGGTTAATTATTAATAGATGATGCATTGTCCTGGTGGACTCTAGTCATAAGCAACCTATTAAGATCTAACGTACAAGCACGCTGTTTATAAACTCTTACCTATGTCTAACATGCTTATCAATCTATTATAAACTATGGCCAATACTTGTATAGTTAGCCTCTACGTATTAACTGAAGAGGTTGAGAGATGTACAATAAACAGTTTGTACAAAGAGGAATGTTAAAAATGGTATCAGTCTGCTCACAAGGAACATTCTGCTTGTAGCAATTAATCAGTGGCACTTCTCTTTTGCTTACAATGAAACCTTGCTGCCATTCTGATCTCTGCTTTAAAGATATCAGGCTTGCATCAAATGTGATTGTGTAAAAGAATTAGGATTCGAGAAATAAAAACTCAGTCATTCTGCTGAGCGTGGTGTTAATGGGCTTGTTGGTCTTCAACCTAATTATCACCAGGACTGGTGTGCCAGTCTCTGCAACAGCATTTTCCTCTAACAAGCTTTGTGTTTTACTTTCCTGGAGTTTGGATGTTGCATGGCAGCTCCTGAACCTCTCAGGAGAGGAAATATCAGACCAGCAGCAGCATAATATCCTCAGCAGGCCCTTCTTTCCAGCATCAGGATCCTCATCCCTCATAACCAGGATCTCTCAGGCATGCTGTATGTCAAGAAGCATCATGAAAGACACAGCAAGTGGGGATTGTGAGTCACACTAGTATTGTCAAAATACTCTAGTGGCAGGTTTGGGAGCTTCACTTGTGCTCTGCTAGATTACAGAACTATACCTGGAATAAATTAAAGGCTTTGATGAAGCCTGATTCCCTCAGAGAATTGAATTGGGTACCTGCTAAATCCTCCCCTTTTGTTGACATGTCTGTAGCTCCTATTCCTCTCAACTACTAGGTATCCTACAATAGAATGCTGCACTTCACTGCTGGAGCATATCACAGATAAATTACAGACATGACTGCATTAATATGAGCAACCAAAGATTTCAGCATAGTGTGGGAATATGAGTCAAATAGGACTTTCCCTTCTCATGCCAGGTAAACAAAGGATTCTAAGTACTAGGTACTTTCTTTTCATATTCTCTGTAAGCACAGGATCTAAAAAGTATTTTCCTTGTTTTGATGGCAGAAAAGCCTGTCCAGACAAACCTCTATTCATGTTTGTCTTGAGTTTCCTTTGGTAAGTTGATGGAATCTGCTTTTTTTTAAAAAAAAAAGCAATGTGGTAGTCTCATGTAATGGCAAAAAAGTGAAATACATTAATCCAATTAAAATACTAGACACCTTAGCCTGAAACTTACCTGAGAAAGCATACTTATGTTCCAGCTCCGTTGCAGGGGCAGTATTCATCCAACATAAGGCCATACTGTGTCAGACCAGTGGTCCATCTAGCCCAGTATCCTGTGTTCTGATCAGGGGCCATGCAATGTGCTTCAGAGGGCATGAAACACTAGCTCGGGCATCAAATTCTCTCTGGTGCTAAGCCCTGCTCAACATGCTCTGAAACATTTCAGTGACAATCTGAAAACTTAGTTCCTGTAACGTGGATTTAAGTTCCCTCTGTGAGCTCATGATTGTCTCTACACTGGTCACTACAACTACCATCTCTTCAAAGAGAAATACCTGCAGTTCTAAGAGGCTATAGCAAAACATTATAGTATTTTTATATGGTAAATGGCTGAATGAACCTTGTTCTAGATTGTGATCTCACTATTATCAAAATAGAAATGACATTTCTAGGCCCATTCTTCAAAATGGATGGAGTGAGATGAATTCTTCCCATTCCCTATTTGTAAAGAAAATACTAGCATTTAGCATCTTACGCTGCTTAGTTTCTACAGTTAATGTCTACTAGGACAAAACTCTTAACAGAGCAGTCTAGTAATTGAGGGGATAAATCTTAACAAGAAAGTGAAATTTACAATCTTTATTTTTATCTCCTTAGAAAATGTTCCATAGTTGGGGAAGTAGCATAGAATTCCAAGCCTGTTTTGGTAAACTAATCTAAGCAGTCATTCATGATATTAAGCCATGTCAAGATCTCTGCTAGTAGATTATTGGTATACTCTCATTCAAGATAGCACTCTTGACCTTCAGCAGTAGTTCACAGGAGAGTAACCCCCTTGTCTGGTTTGTTATATTTAAGTTCAATTTTCAAAGCAAATCAATCTAGGCTACATCTAGCTTAGGGGTTGGTTATGGATGCCAGTCACTGTAGTATCTGATTTAAGTTCAGACACTATAGCATTGATAGTAATGGAGATGCATTTATTTCCTTATTAGATGCTTCTCAAAACATTTTCCTTTCATGTTGCACTTTCATATTAGTAAATCTACAAAGTTATTTGTAACTGGAAACAAATTCAACTATATTACTCAGCCTGCTGTTAACCAAAACAATGTCTGTGTCTGCTTTATAATTAAGGTTGTGTCTGTATGTGCATCATGTCTCTTGAAGCAGTGAATAAACACCAAAGCTGCACATTTTACTAATAACTGGAAGAAATGTCTCCAAATGCAGGAATGGTAGTAATTATAGCACATGCAAATATGAAAATAAATTAGTTTGTGCAACATAGTCTTTGACTCTGACTGTAATTACAGCTTGAGTATTGTAATTTGTCATTAGTAACACTTGAACAGGTAGTTTTACCTCTGTCATCGTTTCACAAGCTAAGCTGTGTTTGAGTCATGAGGAAAAGGCCAAGGTTTTTCTAACAGATACAGTTTGAAGTATCTTACTGTGACTTTAGAAGGATAACTGTTTGTTTAAAAAATATTGTGTGATATTTAAGTGGGACTGGCTGAAAAAATTCCGTCAAATTTTTAAATGGAAAATGTGTTTTGACATGGTGCAAGTTTGTGGAAAGTCTATTTCCTTGAACACTTCATATTTTTTTATTTTAAAAAAACTTCTGGCAATGGGCAAGGACTTTTTTTTTTTTTTTTTCATTCAAAATTGTTTTTTCTTTTTCTGCAAAACCCCAAAAATTCCAACAGAAGATTTTGATAAAAACTGGATTTTTCATTTTGTCAGTGCTCTACTTTGGGGAGGGGACACATTTCTTGACCAGATGTACTTTTTACTTAGTGTTGCTACACATACAAGATAGTCCAACTAAGAGTAGAGAATAAAATTCTCAATTGTTACCGGATATGTCTGTTACTTCGAGGTATGCCCATTTATAAGGGTTACTCTTCTGGGGAGGCTGGGGGGTTTTAGTAATTCTATTGATGTACTGCTTGTGTCACTTGTGTGTTCGTATGGATCTCTACTTCTCCCTTCTGCAGGACCTAGGTTCCCCAGGGCTGGATTCCTCCAGTCCCAGAATCGGATGAACCCACACTAACAGCAAGTCTGAGTGGAGCGGGTCAATCAGCACTCTCAAGCTGACCCCCATATATGCCCCTGGGCTCAATAGGCTCGGCCAAGCAGCACTTTCAAGCTGCCACCCTTATGTGCTAAAGGTACCGCACTGGAATAGCGTAAGCCTGGGCAGAACAGCACTTCCAGGAGGCCACCCTTATGTGCCCCTGGACTCAGTAGTCTGAGTCAAGCAGCACTTTCAAGCTGCCACCCTCGTATGTCACATGTTCAGCATGTCCCTATCCCCACCTTTACATCATAATTGTACTGGTAGTAACCCACTGGATGAGCAAACCCCACAGTATTTTATCTTAGGTAAATGAAGCGTTGCTGCAGAGTAAATGGGGAAGCTAAAAACACAAGAGTAAAGTTCAGAGAGAAGCAACAGACTTAACCATAAAAGTTATTTATTGAATAATAGTGATAACTACACAAGGAGAGCCTAAACCAACATAAGTTATGTTATTAAAGGTTAATACCTGGGGTTAAAAAAAAAAAAAAAAACTCACCACTCCCTGAAGCTTGAACTGGTTGGGGTTCTCACGTGCTGGTGGTAGCTAAGGGTCCCAAGTGCTGGAGACAGGCAGAGCCCCCAGCACAATCAGTCAGGAGAAGATGAAATCCCAGTAGAACTGATGCAGAGTTTTGATCCGTGCATCAGAACACTTATTGGAGTGTGAGGAGGGCTTTTTGTAGGGAAAATACAATGGATCAAGGGAGGACATTAGATTTGTTTAAGGGTAAACTGATGACTTGGGTTTTCTTTAGGCTAGACAGTAGGAGCTGATCACTCTTGGCTATGGATGATGTTCCTTCCAGGGAGCTCACAATGCAATTA
The DNA here is from genome assembly GCF_965140295.1 of Lepidochelys olivacea. Classification (NCBI taxonomy): domain Eukaryota; kingdom Metazoa; phylum Chordata; order Testudines; family Cheloniidae; genus Lepidochelys; species Lepidochelys olivacea. The sequence goes on along the minus strand of NC_140417.1, from coordinate 21,718,470 downwards.
GGCTGCTTCAGTATTTTGGATATCAATTAAGGATTCATTACTAGAATTGGTCTGATAACTGCTGAGCTGGGTGTGTGCAGGCGTAGGTTCATTAACATCTAGAGCAGAGATTCCCCATGATGGAGTGCTTCCCTGCTTTTCTGGTCCCAGAGTTCAGTGCAGTTCTCTGTTCTCCATTCTGTATGCTCTCCAACACCACTTTCTACAAGCCATTACCCTCTGATCCCATTGAGAGTTACCGAAAGCAACTACAGCATTTGCTCAAGAAACTCCCTGAAAAAGCAAAATATCAAATCTGCACAGACACACCCCAGAACCCCGACCTGGGATGTTCTATCTACTACCCAAGATCCATAAACCTGGAAATCCTGGACGCCCCATCATCTCAGGCATTGGCACCCTGACAGCAGGATTGTCTGGCTATGTAGACTCCCTCCTCAGGCCCTACGCTACCAGCACTCCCAGCTACCTTCGAGACACCACTGACTTTCTGAGGAAACTACAATCCATCGGTGATCTTCCTGATAACACCATCCTGGCCACTATGGATGTAGAAGCCCTCTACGCCAACATTCCACACAAAGATGGACTACAAGCCATCAAGAACACTATCCCCGATAATGTCACGGCTAACCTGGTGGCTGAACTTTGTGACTTTGTCCTTACCCATAACTATATTACATTTGGGGACAATGTATACCTTCAGATCAGCGACACTGCTATGGGTACCCGCATGGCCCCACAGTATGCCAACATTTTTATGGCTGATTTAGAACAACGCTTCCTCAGCTCTCGTCCCCTAACACCCCTACTCTTCTTGCGCTATATTGATGACATCTTCATCATCTGGACCCATGGAAAAGAAGCCCTTGAGGAATTCCACCATGATTTCAACAATTTCCATCCCACCATCAACCTCAGCCTGGTCCAGTCCACACAAGAGATCCACTTCCTGGACACTACAGTGCTAATAAACAATGATCACATAAACGCCACCCTATACCCAAAACCTACTGACCGCTATTCCTACCTACATGCCTCCAGCTTTCACCCTGACCACACCACACGATCCATCGTCTACAGCCACGCTCTGCGATACAACCGCATTTGCTCCAACCCCTCAGACAGAGACAGACACCTACGAGATCTCTATCAAGCATTCTTACAACTACAATACCCACCTGTGGAAGTGAAGAAACAGATTGATAGAGCCAGAAGAGTTCCCAGAAGTCACCTACTACAGGACAGGCCTAACAAAGAAAATAACAGAACGCCACTAGCCGTCACCTTCAGCCCCCAACTAAAACCCCTCCAACGCATTATTAAGGATCTACAACCTATCCTGAAGGATGACCCAACACTCTCACAAATCTTGGGAGACGGGCCAGTCCTTGCCTACAGACAGCCCCCCAATCTGAAGCAAATACTCACCAGCAACCACATACCACACAACAGAACCACTAACCCAGGAACCTATCCTTGCAACAAAGCCCGTTGCCAACTGTACCCACATATCTATTCAGGGGACACCATCACAGGGCCTAATAACATCAGGCACACTATCAGAGGCTCGTTCACCTGCACATCCACCAATGTGATATATGCCATCATTTGCCAGCAATGCCCCTCTGCCATGTACATTGGTCAAACTGGACAGTCTCTACGTAAAAGAGTAAATGGACACAAATCAGATGTCAAGAATTATAACATTCATAAACTAGTCGGTGAACACTTCAGTCTCTCTGGTCACGTGATTACAGACATGAAAGTCGCTATTTTACGACAAAAAAACTTCAAATCCAGACTCCAGCGAGAAACTGCTGAATTGGAATTAATTTGCAAATTGGATACAATCAACTTAGGCTTGAATAGAGACTGGGAGTGGCTTAGTCATTATGCAAGGTAGCCTATTTCCCCTTGGTTTTTCCTACCCTGCCCCCCGACGTTCTTGTTAAACCCTGGATTTGTGCTGGAAATGGCCCAACTTGATTATCATACACATTGTAAGGAGAGTGATCACTTTAGATAAGCTATTACCAGCAGGAGAGTGGGGTGGGAGGAGGTATTTTTTCATGCTTTTTGTGTATATAATAAGATCTTCTGCACTTTCCACGGTATGCATCCGATGAAGTGAGCTGTAGCTCACAAAAGCTTATGCTCAAATAAATTGGTTAGTCTCTAAGGTGCCACAAGTACTCCTTTTCTTTTTGCGAATACAGACTAACACGGCTGTTACTCTAAAAACAGGAATATACATTTCATTCAGCACAACTTATTTTATCAGCCATTTAAACAAAACAGAATCTAACGCATATCTAACTAGATTGCTTACTGACTTTTTACAGGAATTCTGACCTGAATTCCTGCTCTGGTCCCGGCAAAAACAACACAAGGACAGAGAGAAGCCTTTGTCCCGTCACCCCACAGCTTTGAAAGTGTCTTGTCTCCTCATTGGTCATTTTGGTCAGGTGCCAGCGAGATTGTCTTAGCTTCTTAACCCTTTACAGGTGAAAGAGTTTTTCCTCTGGCCAGGAGAGATTTAAAGGTGTTTACCCTTCCCTTTATATTTATGACATCATCTTTTTAAAATGTATATTGTTTATAACAACTTTGATTACGCTGAGATTGAGTGGGGAAAATATTGTTTGGGCATTTGATATGACAGTGGTGCAAAATAATGTTGCTGGTCAGTTGTACTTCCTGTTTTATCAACTAGCATAACATCATATGTAAATTCCTCATCAGATTCTCTCTGCTAGATATTGTTTTCCAACAGCACTAAAGCTGAACATGAACAGGCATGAAGCAGACTTATGTAGGGAGGGAGGAAAGGAAGTTGAGAGGTGGGTCTGAGCCTTTTTATTAGTGACCTGCCCAAAAGGTCCTTAAATGTTAGTGAAAGAGAAGAAAGTCTTCTGAATCTTCTTTCATAGGCTTTAGAAAAATTAAAAAACATCCAACAAATCACCCACAATACGTTATTTAAAAGGAATTCATTAGAAAATATTTTTGTAAATTAGTCAATTAATGTTTCTATTTAAAGGAACTCTTAAATAGAAGTAAATAAATCTGGCCCTACATTTAGATTTTGTAAAGACTTGTAAAAAAACTAGGTCTAGTAAAAATATTCCACAGAAAAAAAAATCACTTAACGCTTCCAGTTGAAACAGCAGATTTTTAAACAAACACTCCTCTGCAGCGTTTGCAGTCCAAACCTCATAGCCATGAGAACCTGGAAACCAACATTGATTCTGAATGACCAGATGGGAAAAGTAAACAACGAGCCATGAAAAAAGGAACTAGATTTTTAAAGTTTACAGTTTTAATGAATTAAACTGCCCATAAATCAGTTTAGCAATTTGATTAGATTTTGTCTTTTTAACTAGGAACAACTATTATTTTTTTTCAAAAATATCCTAGGTAACTAAATTATTTGTCACACTGACTTTCAATAAGACTCAACCCTTTCAAAAAGTTTACTCCTACATATGTTAATTTAAGAGGATAAAACAGAAGAGTAATGTGTACATATTTGTGCCATGATCCTTGGTAACTTACTTGTGACTTGGTAACTTACTTCCTAAACTTACTTCAGTTTAGGAATACTTTGTATTTTGCCACAATTATCCTATTCTGCAATATTTTTATAATCATACAAAAATTGTAGCAATATTTTCTTATTTGGCATAATTTCCCTTATGTTATAAAAATATTATAAAATATAATGGACACTTTTTGGTGTGGCATTTGAAAACCTGTCTTTATCTACATTGATCTGTTTTAAATAATTTGAACACGCTAAGGGTGAAGGAATTAATACATTAGAAAGCTGCTATAAGTTCTCCCTAATGTTGGGATGGACTATTTTGATTAAAATTAAGTTAAACTATATCTCCTTTGCCAGGTCAGGAGCAGTAAAAAATTTATTTGCTGCTTTATGGACAGGCAAGCAAAATTTGTGCTGGCACCTTTTTATGACAATACACTATTGCAGTGCTTCTGTACTTGCATGTATGTTAATCAGAGAAACAGGTGGTTGCATAGAAATGGCAGCTGCTACAACCTGTTCAAGATTAATTTAAGAAAATCAGTTGCACAGTAGTTTTTAAAAGGGGACAGCAGTGGGATGGAATTGGCAAGGAATTCTGTGTGTAAACAAGAGGATATTGTCACAGAAGTTGATGGCTTATAAGGAAAGCCTTACGCTTTTGCCCCACTACAAAAAAAACCCCACATGTGCATGTAGAGCACATTTAGGGCTGAATCATGTCAAGAATCATGTAAGTGACCTTTATTCACTTAAGTAGTTCTGCTGACTTCAAAGGGGATCTCAGGAATGAAAGTACTATATGCCTGTGCCTTGGCAGGACTGGGCTCTTAAAATACAAAGTTGGTGAGATGAAGAAGGATCCTGTGCTTGTATTTAGGCTCCCCTGTTAAAAAATAAAATATTTTAAAAATAAATTGAAAACTCTCCTTAAAAAAAAGTTTCAATAGGATTCTGAAAGTGGCATGTTGCCCTAGGGTCCTCAGGAGGAGAGGGGTAGCAGGGATGTTGTCTGGGTTGGGTGGAAATAGCTTACAGCAGTGGTTTTCAGCCCTTTTTTAAAATTTGCAGACCCCTACAAATTTTCAGTTGGAGGTGCAGGCCCTTTTGGAAATCTTAGACAGTCCACAGCTACCCCAGGTTGAAAACCACTGGCTTAACAATGAGCATCCAGCAACTCATTGGCTGGAGAGTAAGGTTTGGGGGGATCTGCTGGAGAGGGTGAGGGGAGGTTTTGGGCGGGATCAGTGATGGAGGGGGTGGGAGGAAGTTTGGGGGATCTGTGCTGGAGAGGAGGCTGATGGGGTACAGGGGCGGTGAGTTATATCTCCACCTGGTGCCTTAACACCAGCAATATTTAGAGCCCAGGGGCCCAGCTCCACCAATATTTGGGGCTAGGTGTGTCCCTCCCCCCGGCCCCACCTGCCACCTCCCTGTGCCTCCCCTGAGTGTCCCCATAGAAACAGCCTAATCAATCTGTTTGTTGCCTTGTGAAATAAAGCTCTTAAATTCACACCTAACCATTTACATAAATCTGGTGTGTCAGTGTCACTCCCTGCGTAGGCCAGTGGGGACTCTGAGGAGAGGAGAGGAGGGATGAGGGGGGGTCTCATGATGGTGAGGGATTGTGGTGGGGAAGGTTTGGGGGGATCTGCTGGAGAGGGTGAGGGGAGGTTTTGGGCGGGATCAGTGATGGAGGGGGTGGGAGGAAGCTTGGGGGATCTGTGTTGGAGGAATTGGAGGAGATCTATGCTGGAGAGGAGGCTGATGGGGTACAGGGGCGGTGAGTTATATCTCCACCTGGTGCCTTAACACCAGCAATATTTAGAGCCCAGGGGCCCAGCTCCACCAATATTTGGGGCTAGGTGTCCCCCTCCCGGCCCCACCTGCCACCTCCCCGTGCCTCCCCTGAGTGTCCCCCAGCCCCTCTTGCTGCCCCCCCCCCCCGCACCTCCCCGGGCCCAGAGCAGAGCATCCCACCTCTGCCTCTTCCTTGCAGCTCCATGCTGCCTCCCTGCTGCAACTGCTACGGCAGGGTCCTAGTGCCCCCCAGCTCCACTGCCAGGGCAGACTGACTGAGCTTGCTCTTCCACCTCAGACCCTTCCCTTTTCCGGTGGGACGCTCCACCAGCACAGGGCCCCCCTTCCGCCAGCCCCCCCTTCCGCCCCCCCCCCCGCCTGCAGTCACTATTCCTGCCCCATGCTGGGCAAGGAGGCAGCCCCATCCCTCACCCCCAGTGAGGCTACAGTCAGGGGCAACAGCAGGGGAGGAGGCGCACGCAGCACCCCCCCGCCCCCGGCACCCACCACGTGGGAGGTGAGGGAGATTCCTGGACCTGAGAGGGGCCCTAAAAGTATATGCAGTGACAGTGGTGGGGGTGAGTGTGCTACTGGGGGGGGCAGGAAAGGGGGGCTCCTCTCCCAGAGCTCGCTCCTGCCAGGGATGGGGGGAGTCCTCCTCTCTGGCCCCTGTCCCGGAGCAGCCTGCCTGCACCCCAAACTCATCCCCAGCCCTGCCCCACCCCAGAGCCCACACCCCCAGCCAGAGCTTTCACCCCCCCACCGCACTCTCAACCCTCTATCCTAGCCCTGAGCCCCTCCAACAACCCAAACACCTTATCCCCAGTCTCAGCCAGAGCCCTTGTCCCCTTGCACTCCAATCCTCTGCCCCAGCCCTGAGCCTCTCTGACCCCCCAGCCCCAGACAGAGCCCTCATCCCCCTGCACTCCAACCCTCTGCCCCAGCCCTGAGCCTCTCTAACCCCCCAAACCCTCCAGCCCCAGACAGAGCCCTCATCCCCCTGCACTCCAACCCTCTGCCCCAGCCCTGAGCCTCTCTAACCCCCCAGGCCCCCCAGGCCCAGACAGAGCCCTCATCCCCCTGCACTCCAACCCTCTGCCCCAGCCCTGAGCCTCTCTAGCCCCCCAGGCCCCCCAGGCCCAGACAGAGCCCTCATCCCCCTGCACTCCAACCCCTGCCCCAGCCCTGAGCCTCTCTAACCCCCCAAACCCTCCAGCCCCAGACAGAGCCCTCATCCCCCTGCACTCCAATCCTCTGCCCCAGCCCTGAGCCTCTCTGACCCCCCAAACCCCCCAGCCCCAGACAGAGCCCTCATCCCCCTGCACTCCAACCCTCTGCCCCAGCCCTGAGCCTTTCTAACCCCCCAAGCCCCCCAGGCCCAGACAGAGCCCTCATCCCCCTGCACTCCAACCCTCTGCCCGAGCAGAGCCTCTCTGACCCCCCAAACCCCCCAGCCCCAGACAGAGCCCTCATCCCCCTGCACTCCAACCCTCTGCCCCAGCCCTGAGCCTCTCTAACCCCCCAAACCCTCCAGCCCCAGACAGAGCCCTCATCCCCCTGCACTCCAACCCTCTGCCCGAGCCAAGCCTCTCTAACCCCCCAAACCCTCCAGACAGAGCCTTCATCCCCCTGCACTCCAACCCTCTGCCCAAACCGAGCCCCTCTAACCCCTCAAGCCCCCTAGCTCCAGACAGAGCCCTCACCCCTACACCCCTACTCTTGCCCTGAGCCCCTCCCATATCCCCAAACCCTCATCTGCAGCCACACCCCACAGTCCTCACCCTGAACCCCTTCCCTCTGCACCCTTCCCATCCCCAAACTCCCTCCTGGAGCCTGCACCCCAATCCTGTGCCCCAGCCTAGGGCCTGCACCCCAGACCTCCTCCCCCACCCAAACTCCCTCCCAGAGCCTTAGGCAGGTGGGGGGCGGAGTTTGGGCAGGGGCGGGTTCTGGGCACCATCAACATTTCTACAAACCTGCCACCCCTGGGGGGGATCTGTGGTGGAGGGGGTGGGCAAGGTTTGGTGGGATCTGCTGGAGAGGGTGTGGGGAGATTTGGGGGGGGGGATCTGTGCTGGAGGGGAGGGGAGTATCTGCGCTGGTATCTGTGCTGGGAGAATGGGGAGAAGTTTGTGGGGGATCTGTGCTGGGGAAATGGGGAGGAAGTTTGGGGAATCTGTGGGGGGGATGGGAGGTTTTAGGGGGTCTGTGCTGGTGGGGGAGGTTTGAGGGGATCTGTGCTGAGGGAATGGGGGAGCTTGGGGGATCTGTGCGGGGGGAAGGGAGGTTTGGGGAATCTGTGGGGGGAAGGTTTGGGGGGATCTGTGCTGGGAGAACGGGGGGAAGTTTGGGGGATCTGTGCGGGGGCATGGGAAGTTTGAGCCTGTGCTGGTTGGGGAGGCTTGACCGCTGGTCTGTGGGAGGCAGAGGGATCGTGAGGGTCGCTGGGGAAATTCCGCCCCCCCCCCATCAGAAGCTTCCCCCCGCCACCACTGTGGGGCGGGGAAGCGCCCAGGGCCGCAGGCCGGATGGGGCTCGTTGCCAGGTAACGCAGCTGCCGCTCCCGGGCCAGGCTGCCGCGGGGAGACCCCGTTCTGGGCAAGGAGGCGGAGGCCAGGGGCGCCGCTCGCACCCTGCTGCAGCCGCGTCCCCGGGCGCGAGGGTCGGGGCGCAACCGCTGGCTCCCTCCAGGAGCAGGCCCAGCCCCCCTCTAATCACCCCCCCGGTTAAATACAGCGCGTCTCCCACCACCTGCCCCGGACCAAAATTAGCGCCCCCCTCCTCCGTAAGAGATCCCCAGCCTCCCACCTGTCTAACCACCTCCGGAGCCTCCCATCTACTCACCCCCCCCATCCCCCTCCCGAGCCTCTTGCCCCTCCGGAGCCTCCCATCTACGCACCCCCCCCATCCCCCTCCCGAGCCTCTTGCCCCTCCGGAGCCTCCCATCTACTCACCCCCCCATCCCCCTCCCGAGCCTCTTGCCCCTCCGGAGCCTCCCATCTACTCACCCCCATCCCCCTCCCGAGCCTCTTGCCCCTCCGGAGCCTCCCATCTACTCACCCCCATCCCCCTCCCGAGCCAACCATCTACTCACCCCCCATCCCCCTCCCGAGCCCCTTGCCCCTCCGGAACCTCCCATCTACTCACCCCCATCCCCCTCCCGAGCCTCTTGCCCCTCCGGAGCCTCCCATCTACTCACCCCCATCCCCCTCCCGAGCCTCTTGCCCCTCCGGAGCCTCCCATCTACTCACCCCCATCCCCCTCCCGAGCCTCTTGCCCCTCCGGAGCCTCCCATCTACTCACCCCCATCCCCCTCCCGAGCCTCTTGCCCCTCCGGAGCCTCCCATCTACTCACCCCCATCCCCCTCCCGAGCCTCTTGCCCCTCCGGAGCCTCCCATCTACTCACCCCCAACCCCCTCCCGAGCCTCTTGCCCCTCCGGAGCCTCCCATCTACTCACCCCCATCCCCCTCCCGAGCCTCTTGCCCCTCCGGAGCCTCCCATCTACTCACCCCCATCCCCCTCCGGAGCCTCCCATCTACTCACCCCCATCCCCCTCCCGAGCCTCTTGCCCCTCCGGAGCCTCCCATCTACTCACCCCCCCCCATCCCCCTCCCGAGCCTCTTGCCCCTCCGGAGCCTCCCATCTACTCACCCCCCCCATCCCCGTCCCGAGCCTCTTGCCCCTCCAGAGCCTCCCATCTACTCACCCCCATCCCCCTCCCGAGCCCCTTGCCCCTCCGGAGCCTCCCATCTACTCACCCCCCCACCCCCCTCCCGAGCCTCTTGCCCCTCCGGAGCCTCCCATCTACTCACCCCCAACCCCCTCCCGAGCCCCTTGCCCCTCCGGAGCCTCCCATCTACTCACCCCCAACCCCCTCCCGAGCCTCTTGCCCCTCCGGAGCCTCCCATCTACTCACCCCCCATCCCCCTCCCGAGCCTCTTGCCCCTCCGGAGCCTCCCATCTACTCACCCCCCATCCCCCTCCCGAGCCTCTTGCCCCTCCGGAGCCTCCCATCTACTCACCCCCCATCCCCCTCCCGAGCCCCTTGCCCCTCCGGAGCCTCCCATCTACTCACCCCCAACCCCCTCCGGAGCCCCTTGCCCCTCCGGAGCCTCCCATCTACTCACCCCCAACCCCCTCCCGAGCCTCTTGCCCCTCCGGAGCCTCCCATCTACTCACCCCCCATCCCCCTCCCGAGCCTCTTGCCCCTCCGGAGCCTCCCATCTACTCACCCCCCCCCATCCCCCTCCCGAGCCTCTTGCCCCTCCGGAGCCTCCCATCTACTCCGGAGCCTCCCATCTACTCACCCCCCATCCCCCTCCCGAGCCTCTTGCCCCTCCGGAGCCTCCCATCTACTCATCCCCCTCCCGAGCCTCTTGCCCCTCCGGAGCCTCCCATCTACTCACCCCCCATCCCCCTCCCGAGCCTCTTGCCCCTCCGGAGCCTCCCATTTACTCACCCCCCATCCCCCTCCCGAGCCTCTTGCCCCTCCGGAGCCTCCCATTTACTCACCCCCCATCCCCCTCCCGAGCCCCTTGCCCCTCCGGAGCCTCCCATCTACTCACCCCCCATCCCCCTCCCGAGCCCCTTGCCCCTCCGGAGCCTCCCATCTACTCACCCCCCCCATCACCCTCCCGAGCCTCTTGCCCCTCTGGCCTCCCACCTGCCTACCCTCTTGCCCCTCTGGCCTCCCACCTGCCTACCGCCCATCCCCCTCCGGAGCCTCTGGGCCCTCTGGCCTCCCACCTGCTTACCCCCATCCCCCTCCAGAGCCTCTTGCCCCTCCGGCCTCCCACCTGCCTACCCTCTTGCCCCTCTGGCCTCCCACCCGCCTACCGTCCATCCTCCTCCGGAGTCTCTTGCCCCTCCGGCCTCCCACCTGCCTACCCCCATCCCCCTCCGGAGCCTCCTGTCCCTCCAGCCTGCCACCTGTCTAGCTCCCTCCCCCATCTCCTCCGGAGCCTCCCATCTACTCACCCCCATCCTCCTTCAGAACCTATTGCCCCTCCAGCCTCCCATCTGCTTACCCCCATCCCTCTCCAGAGCAAGAGCCCCCTGCCCCTCCAGCTGCCCCAGCTATCCTCACTCCCTCCAGAACTAGAACGTCTCTGCCCTTCTAGTTCCAGCATCCTATCTACCTTCCCCCATTCCTTCAGAGCAATAGCCCCCAGCTTCCCTTCTCCCAAAATCTCCTTCCTGCTCCTCCAGTTTCCTGTCCATTTTAGCAGAGTCCCCCAGCAAGGACAACCCTTCCTCCCATCTACCTAATCCCCACTGCCAATTCCAGAGAAAGCACCCCCCCCCTTCTTCAAACACATCTCTGTTTCCTTCCCACTTTTCCACTGCCACTTCCAGGCCTCTCATTACAGCCACCATTGCTCGATTATATTTTTATCACTCTTTTAAAGTTTAATTTAATTGATGTTTGATGATCCCCCTCCCAGCTGGAAGGAGAAGGATTATCCAAGTCACTCCTTTATTGCTTAGAGTGGCAGCTTCTTTGCATTCCAGATCCTTGCTGGCCTGGGGAGAAGGAGACTGGAAAATGAAAGTTGGATTGCAAAGTATTTACTATCAGGCTATTCTATTTCCCCGCCCCTCCCCCAATCTTTAGCAGAGTAATAAAATGGTCAAGAGCAGTAAACCCCGGATTTCTCTGTGCCTGAATTTGCCACTGATTGGCTGGGTGACTTTAGGGAAGTCATTTCACCTCTCTGGGGATAATGATACTTTCCTAACTCATAACAGTGTTGAGATGATTATTTAATGTTTGCACAGCACTCCTAAGATTTCAATGGTGTATAAGTGTTAAGAGCCCTATGTAATTGAAAACAATTGTTTGGTGATAGCCAGAAACTAATCTACATTAGCATTATGTGAGATCCTGTTTAAAGGCTGTTGAGAAATTACAGTAGCTTTTTCCTGGATTTTTCTTTTAAGATGACAAAGAGAACTTAAAAGGAGTGAAAGAATCTTAAACAGGAATGACTAAAGCCTTAGTCCCACTAGCTGATCTTTGCAGAGTGTCCATTCAGGTCCAGAGAGTTCTACCTGGGCAGAGAGGTTGGCCCATGTGGTCAGAGTACAGGATGTGGAGTTGGGGAGAGGAGAATGGTCTGGTTAAGGCACAGGACTCAGGTCAGGGTACCTTATTTTTGTGTTCAGCTCTGGCACAGACTTCTTGTGTACCATTGAGTAAGTCACTTGCAGTCTCACTTTTTAAATAGGCCATTGATTTTGAGTGCCTGGTTTTGCGCCTGATTTTTCAAAGGTGCTGAGCACCTCTAGCTTCCATGTACTTGCTACTGCAACACAAATGATAACATGACTTCTGAAAATTGGACTCAGGTTGAGCACCCAAAACTATTTCATTTGGCAGAAAATCCTGTTTTCTCTATGTACGCTAACATTTTTACTTTTAAATTTCAGATTAACCTTCTGTGGGTTAATGACAGAGAGAAAACTACCAGAAATCAGACAGAAACTTCTCAATGATCTGATTAGTTCCACATTTACTGGCTAACAACTTTCCCAGATGGAAATAGACAAATCAATCAATAGTGCTGTTCATAAAAAGCCTAATGAATATGCTGCAGTGAGTTGCAGGAAAAGGTGAATTTAATGGATAGAATCAACATGCAAATTAAGAACATGGGAACATTTTCCCTGTGTCCTTTTTGGATTGCTATGACTTTACCTTGAATGAGTATGATTTCATAGAATCATAGAATCATAGAATCTCAGGGTTGGAAGGGACCTCAGGAGGTCATCTAGTCCAACCCCCTGCTCAAAGCAGGACCAAGCCCCAATTTTTGCCCCAAATCCCTAAATGGCCCCCTTGAGGATTGAACTCACAACCCTGGGTTTAACAGGCCAATGCTCACACCACTTTTCTGAGATCCGTATAAAACTGCTAACTTTGTGTAACAGTGAGTGAACATACAGTATTTTATCCTGATGATGATGATCTTTTAAAGATAGTATTTAAATACAGTAATCACTTAGATATGCAAACTGGCTGAATCAGTAGCAGCTTAGTTTGTTGTCTTCATGCAACCTCAGTTTGGTTCCTTTTTCTGGCCTTGGATTCTGCAGGAAGCAGTGGTTGAGAGCACTGTAGAAGCTGTTAAACCTCTCAAAGGAAGGAAGCTTATTTCTCTGCAATGACCCTTTTGGCTGCTTAAAAGCAGCTTCAGCTCCTAATGATTTCCATCCAGCCCTCCTGGGTCAGAAGTGTTAGAGGACTGGGGTGATACAATATATGTGGGCTTCTTATGGGAATCATTAGCAATTAATAGAACTGAAAAATTAATGACAAAAACCTAAGGCGAAGAATCCATTCACAGGGGGATTATTTGTCTTTGGAGTTCCTGGAGGGACTTTGGGTGTCGATAAATTGAAATGTATTATTTAAATTACCCATTGTTGTAACCTAATTCTAATTTGTTGTTGTGAAGATTATCTTTTCTAGATGATCTAAATGTATCCGAAGATGACCAGAAATTAAAAGAGACCTTGAAAGTGTACGTATGTATAGAGATGAGGGATGGGCTGGTCCGGTTCCCTGATGAGATATAGGCCCTTTTTAGAGGACTTGAACATCCACTGTCTTCTGGTGGAGCTTTGGGTACTAAATGCTTCTTAAAACGGGGCCTATAATGCTTTACTGGAACCAGAGTGGAGTCTTCAGTCCAACGTTTGGTCTCTCCGCAAGCCTGGAATGCTTCAAAGGCTCCACAGTGCCCTCGGGGCTAAGACAAATGAATTATGAGCTACAAAGTCCAGTCTCATCCTGCTCTGCTTAGTAGGATTGTGGGTTCCAGGATAGGAAGACTAAAGGGAGGGGAAACCAAGGGCTTTTCAGAGCTCTATGTAAGCTCCAGAGAACATCTCCACCCAAAGAGAAATGAGAATGGATATTTGTAGGTATAAGGCCAGAAGGGACCACTGTGGTCCTCTAATGTGACATCCTGCATAATACAGGCCACAGAACTTTCCTAAATTAATTATTATTTGAACTAGAGCATCTTTTAGAAAAACATCCTATCTTGGTTTTAAAATTGTCAGTGATGGAGAGTCTACCACTACCCTTGGTTAAAATGTACTCCATTACTGACTGCCACGTTTTGTTGTCATCTTTTCAAGTACCCTTTGATATCCTGTACAATTCTAAATAGTGAAATAATAGATCATTCTCCCTATTGCAGAATTGCAGGAAAAGAAGTAACTGCAAAGGCCGTTTGCTTTCTTACCTTTGGCCTCTACTTGGTTAAAAGCTTTACCCAGCAACACTTAGATATAATAGGAGGTAAGAGGCAGCAAATTCTAGTCAAATAAAAGGGGATAGAGGAACATTTAAATAAAAAGGAAAACCAAAGTCTGACAATATGATGATGGAAAAATATACTGAAGCATCTGGTGTTGGGGGGGAGTGAGTCAGATGGGAGGGAGAGGTCACAGAAATATGGAAAAGAGAGAATTTTACTCCTGTATTAACAAAGTGTTTTGCCGGTGGCTAGCCATGCAACTCCCTAGCACTTGGCATAACCTCTTGAAAATGGACCTATAGATATAATCAAAGTTTAAATTAAATCTTTATACGGTGCCCGTGCAAGATAGAAACAAGCCACCCACTGGTATCTAGTTTGAGGCCTTGGTTTAATATGTGTCAGTGAGAGCGTTTCTCTGTATAAGCATTATGTATAGTAGTAAAGACAAAAATGTCACATATTCCAAAGACTTTTTTTTGGTTTTGCTTACCTTTAATTGCTGGTTTAAAGTAAATGCCAAGTTCAGTGAAACATTTTAAGGTATCAAACTGAGGTGTATTAGTCCAACAGTTCTGAACATCTTAAAGATAAATTTGCTCTTCTACCTTATCTTAAATGCTTCAGCTGTTCATAAATAATGTTAGGGAAAACTTGTTAGTTCAGTAACACAAAGGTATGTTTTGATCCAACATTCCTAGAACATTTAGCCACAGTCAAGCAGTAAAACTGTCCTCTTCACAATTCTGTTTAGTGACTTACAACAGCAAGACTAGAAGACTGATCCTCGTGGATGGCAAAGGGTTGTTCAGCTTGGATTTACTTGCTTCTAAGACCGTAGGTGAGAGAGATCTTTATCTGTCAGGCTCAAGAGGTCAGTCTGCCTTGAACTCCATAAAAGATTAAAGATGTAGCAAATGTCCAAACTCTGTTTTGTAGTTAGGACATATTTTCCTGGTGTGATCATCTTCCTGTTCCATTCATTTTGATTTACACTCACTTGCCTTCATGAAAAAACCCTTGGGCTGCAGCATACTATTATACATTCATTACCTACAAGCAGCATATATAAGTAGGCATTGGTTACTCTTGGTTTTGTTTGCACATCAGAATAACATAACTGTGATTTTTAAAAACATTTATTGAGGGGATGGGATGGGATCAGGAACTTGGAAATAGAATAACAGAATATTTTACTTATTAAGTTAACAGTTCAGCCCAGGTTGATAGCAAATGCCCTGAAATTGTGATGACTCTTCTTTGAAATGAATTGGGAGATTCAGTTCAGTTTGCAGTGGACAGGTGTCCATCTATCACTAGCTACTTCAGTTGGCATTAATTGGCTCTTTTGACAGTAATTTCAATAGAGGCACCACAAATTGGATGGGCCACAGACACTGAATTCTTCCGTCGTCCGTAGATGTTGTCCCTTTGTTGTTGAGGAGCATTATTGGGGCAGCGTGTAGAAAGCTTCCATTGCTGTGTTGTTCATGTTGCACCTATTTTGTAGAAAGAAGACTTCAGTCTCTAGGTTTTTCTTAATCTATGAGCACTAAAAAAAATTATAATTTAAAACGCTTAATAAAAATGATTTTCAAAATTAATGGCATTAAAATTTCAATATAATTTCCAATGAAAAACAATTTAGTGTCCCTTGCGGTTCTTACAGTTACTCATCCTTTATTATTATTATTATTTTATTATAGTAATAATTCTTAAAATATATTAATATTAATATGACAACATAAACCCGATTATTATAACCCTGAATTTGAAGAGTTTCTTGCCTATTGGGGAAAGTCTACTGCTACTTTATTTATTTATTTATTTATTTTATTTGTATTGCAGTAGTGCCTAGGGGACCCCAGTTAGGATCAGGGTGCTATTTTGCTTGATACTTTACAAACGCAGAGTAATGTACGGTGTCTGCCCCAAACCTAAGTCATGCTTTTCATTTGCTGTTCTCTTTTGAATGTGACTGAAGATCAAGTATGAGCTTCTTTCCTCTCAAGCTATGTCCTCTTTCCCATGGATCCAACAATAAACTGACAGGACAGAATTCTTCTATGTAGTCTACAACTCAGAATTGTAATGTGAATCTTGACTGCATAGTCTTCGTTCATTCAGTGAATGGAACGTTCATTGGTGTTTATGGGAGCTTTGCCAATGTAATTAGTGCAGAATAAGCAATCAAAACTACGGGAACTGCAGCATGGCTCAGAAAGAATTCAAGCCTTCATAAGAATTTGTGTGGCAACAGTGGTTATTAGACTGTCCTGTTACAAGAGATTGTTACTTCAGTGCAAGAACTTTCCACTGGATACCATTTGGGAAAAATAGTCTTATTCAAACCAAAAGGTCCATGTTTTTAAATGTCCATGCTAACTGTGCTTGCAAAATGTATATGTTTTTAGAAACACACATTTGCGTGCACAGAAATGGGGATTTTTTGTGCAAAGACTGAAATGCATGAGCAAACTTGTATTTTGCTTGTGTTTTTTCAGTGGTCACCTTTAAACATCCGTAGTTCCAAGTTACCATATAATGGTATCTGCGACACCATAGTTCCAATCAGACAGGGAGACGGTAGGGAGATGTTTTTTTGAAAGTGTAGTCCAGTGTCTGAAAAGCAGTAGGAGAAGCCTTGAAAAATACTGATGGAATGTAAATGACTTTTTTTTGCTATATACTTTTTTTCCATTTGTGTTGTGAAAATGCTTCTTTAATCCTTTAGAAACAACACATACCCATAATTCCCCTAATGATCTATTTGCTTAGCCACCAAAAGGCTAACCTGTGGCAATAACTCCTGCCCATATATTTTATTGCACCATGTATTTTCCCATACCAAAAAAAAAAAGACATTTTAAGTAAATTTGCTAAGATAAGTAGGATTATATATATATATATATATATATATATATATATTAAAAATAGTAGGCAATTTTTCACCTGCACCAAAACGTTATACTTTATAAAATATTCTGTGCTGGAAAAAGAACATGACTGATTTATTAGACATTGTTTCAGTTTGTGTTTTGATTTTGTATTTTGGGGGTTTGTTTTGTTTTTCTAGTTAAAAGGGAAATAGATTTTCACAAGTACCAATTCAACACAGTGAGAAGCATCACTTACTGTGAAAAATTCAACGTTTACTTTGTACTGAGAAGAGACTATGCTCTTAAGGTAAAAGCACCTACTATCTGCTGTGTTTATTTTTTTCAGCTGTTTTGATTTTGAGTTTATTTGTGAGCTCTGTTGGCAGTTTGAACTAATTGATACATGAAGGAGGAGGTCTCAAAACCCTTATATGGCACTGTAGTATCCAGGATTCAGGTAGGAAGGGGATAGTGCAGAGTAATTACAGACCATTCAGGATATCCTCCTCTGATTGTCCAATAGTCCACCAGAAGTTGCTGCTGGAGTAATACAAAACCATTCTGCGGCCACTTTCTCCATCTCTTGAGCTGTTTATTTCTGTTCTGCAGTACTTGCACCTCTGCCATTTTAAAATCAAGAACCTGTGTTCATGGTGTGAACTCAGTTCATCTGTGCAGCAAAGCTCAACATTGTCACTGTGCCAACAGATTGACCCAGTTGTTTCTCTCATCATAGTTTATTAAACTAGTTCCATTGACATTTAGTATGACATTACACATTGCAAGAAAACAACAAACTCCTGAAGGAGAAAGAGTGGCTGATTTTTGCATCCATTATTGGCATGGAAAGCAGTACAAGTTCAGTAGAACTACAGTGAGAGAAATATGACTTTTATCACTTTGTGTGATGACTCTATTTAGCTTAATCTATCTAACCTATTTTGGGTATTTTAGGATTCATGTCATCATAGTAGCTGAAAACCAATGGAGGAGATGGAAATACAGCCCAACTTACCCCATAAGTGCCTATCTCCATTAATTGTATGTCTCTGATTGTCTCCATCGCTACAGTAAAGTTTACAAAGAGGAAAAAATTATAATTCCTGCCATTTGTGAATTCACCGTGGGGGATGATGTGCATTTATCTGTTGTTTATAATTTAATTTTAAAAATTCAAATAAATAGTCTGTCAGTGAGGACAAAGTTTCTGAAAAGTTTTGTACCATATATTTTATATATGGTACATATATCCTTGCTCTCAAAGGCCTTAGTCTAGAAAGAGATGACTTCAATGCTTTGCTGGATCAGGGCCTTAATTACCCACAGCCTTTTTGGCATGATTTGTGAACATCACTTTTCTTTTCATCAGGTGTATAATAAGAATTATGAAGAGATCTGCTCAGTAGAAAACATGGAGTCACGTCTGTTAACACGTATGGTATTCAATCCTGTGAGTGATGAACTCATTACAGGAGGAATCAAAGGAGTAAAGGTAAGGGAATACCTCAGATGAGGTTTGAGTTTTCTCGTGCAACATTTTGGAAGCACAAGCATGAATTTAATGTAGGGCAAAGGGAGACTGTAGGCCTTGGTGGATTGAGCAGGGGAACTTTCACACTTAATTCACTGGTTTGAGCCCAACATTGGTCAACAGTGACTGAAGGATGTTACCATCTGATGACTGCGTGGTTGTGCCAATTAATTTCCTAGTGGTCAGATATCCAGATCACAAAAACACTATCATAACTTAGTGGCAGTCTCAGCAGAGAGACCAAGGGCTGAATGCACTATGGTAACTAAACCCTTCCCACTCCACTAGAGGTGATTATCTTCCAGGATAGAGATCAGTTAGATCACTGGGGCTGAAACTTGCATTGCCACCACCCTTGTTGTACTTGTTATGTGTATATATAAGTACAGGTCTATAGAATTGTCAATTCAGCACCTTTCACCAATACTCTATTTACTCTGAAAAGAAAATGAGGAGAAAATATTGTAGATTGGCTGGTTTATTTAGTTTCACTAATAGCTGGGTTGGCATGATGAACAAAGAGAACAGTCAATGCAGCGGAGAAGCATTTCTGAGGTGATGAAGTTTCTTAGGTATTATCTCATGTGATCATCACTTCATTTTTTTCTGTCAAAACAAATTAAAAGTTTCATAAGTGTTTTCTCGTTAATGCTGCTCTTACTTTAGGCTTATGTCTTTTGAAGTATCCAGGTCTGTCAGTATGGAAGTAATGGGAGAGCTTAATGGCTTATTGAAAAGGTTTTGATAGTTGACATTCAGATTTCCAGTTCTAGACTCAAGTACCAAATCAAGCTTGCAAAATTATCTTTGTATTCTTTTTTTCTTTTAGTTTTGGAAGTTTAAAGAAACAGAAAATACAGATTACTCTGATGCAGCTCACATGTCCAATTACAAGCTTTTCCCCAGGTAAACGGATTATTTGAGTTTAGAGAGTGAATATATACATGGGTTCTCGCAACAATTTTTTTGGTGGCCTCAGAGTGCAGCCACCAATTCTTGCTGGCTGACACTTTTTCCTAAAATACTTAATTTCCTAAAATAATTAATACTTAATTAACTTTAGGAAAAACAAATAAATATGCACATATACACATCCAAAACATTATAATTAATTTATGTAGGATTTTTTTGTGGGGTTTTTTTTTTTTTTTTTGCTGACTCAATAAAAACAATGCTGTGAAAAGTGATATTTGTATGTTTGTTAGTCTCATTTTTCACAGCAGACTTACTAGCTAGCTGGGAGGCTGTGAAAAGTGATAAGTGATATTAACAAACATACCAGATGACAGATTTCAGAGTAGAGCCGTGTTAGTCTGTATTCGCAAAAAGAAAAGGAGTACTTGTGGCACCTTAGAGACTAACCAATTTATTTGAGCATGAGCTTTCGTGAGCTACGATGAAGTGAGCTGTAGCTCACGAAAGCTTATGCTCAAATAAATTGGTTAGTCTCTAAGGTGTCACAAGTCCTCCTTTTCTTTAAACATACAAGAATCACTTTTCACAGCTTCCCAGCTAGCTAGTAAGTCTGCTGTGAAAAGTGACACTTGCATGTTTGTTAATATCACTTTTCTTAGCAAGCCCCAGGACAAACTGCTGTATCTTGTGAAAGCTTTTATAATGTTAATATAACTTATTATGAATTATTGTACATTGTGTATATTCATAGACACATACACTGCATATCTGGAAGTAATAGCTATGTGATTTCTATTCAAAACCATGTGCTAAGTGAGTTTATCATGCACCTTTGAATGCCTCACCTGCACTCTGCCCACTAATCCATCTCCCCTGTATTTATTCCAACATTCTGAAACTCTGAGTAGCTTCAACCAGCAGTCCTTTTTTTTTTTCAAATCACCCTTCCAGAAAAATATTTCCCCTTCTCCTCCCAAGTGTGAAATTCCTCTCCCCACCTCTGTGCGCTTCCAAAAATTATACTGGTCTGAGGCTCAGGACAAGTAAATTCTATCCTGGGCCAGTGTCAGCTTTTCTCTCTATATAAACATCTAATATTACAATCCATTTACGTATGGCACTGAGAACTAGAAACAGTAGCTTTATATCTTTGGAAAGTAGATATTCGCAGGTTCTCGATGGGATCAAGGACTAGCTTCTAGTCCCGGAAAACTGAGATCTTGCACTTTCAATTTGTGTAATTTGTAGGTAGAAGAAGGTATTTAGGATGGTTTCATGGCTCTTTCTGAACCCAGTAGACTTGGACTTATAATAAGTAGGGCTCTTGGCTTTACAGCAGTGGTGGACAACCTGCGGCCTGCAGGCCACACGTGGCCCATCAGGGCAAGCCACTGGCGGGCCACCAGACGGTTTGTTTACATTTGCATGACTGCCCGCAGCTCCTAATGGCCGCAGCCAGGCCCGCGCTGCTTCCCGCAGCTCTCATTGGCCAGGAACAGCAAACCATGGCCAGTGGGAGCTGCAGGCAGCCGTGCAAATGTAAACAAATGGTCTGGCGGCCCATCAGCGGCTTACCCTGACAGGCCGCAGGTTGCCCACCACTGCTTTACACACAGAGTAATACAAAAATAACCCCTGTGACCTTTTTAAAAACTCCAAACATTCCTAACATAGTTTTTATGTAAACTTATTTAGCCTGGGATGGTATACTATAAAAGTTTTATTGGCATTTGTTTGGAATAATCAGATTTGCTTAACCAGTAGTAAATCCATGAGTTAGTTATGTGGCCATGCCAAACAAGTGTCAATAAAACCTTTAAAACACACCATTATATATTCCCAACATAGTGTGTGTGATGATTAGACAATTGTTTGAACACTATAATCAATTGAAACGTGCTCATTACCAGCTTCTAGGAAACCATGCTTTTTAAAAAAATAAAATATATCCAGCAGCTTTCATAAAATGAACTGTGTAGTCTTGTAGTGTGCAAAAAACTTCACAAACCAAATGACTCTATCATTTTATTTAAATGTGTACAGTAGTGTTGCCGTAGTCTTAATCATGTTTTTTTTTTAATATAGTGCAGAATTCCCACACATGAGGCAAATCTGGTGTACAAATATGGCGCTTGATGTCAATATGCAAAGACTTTATTGCTTTTCTAATTGCGATCTCTTCTGCTATGATACCAAAGGGAATCTACTGTTTCAGCTAACCAATGCTCACCAAAGTACCATTCTCTCCTGCGTCTATTCATCATACTCCAATGCTTTGCTTACCTCCTCCAGGGACTCTGAAAGTAAGGTGGCACACAGGAACAAAGCATCTGAGCCTATGATCACACTTCTTTGTTTCTTCTTACTTTACCATATGTTTTTAATGAGACAGCAGTGATAGTAGTTTAAAACAGCAGTAGTGCTTCAGTGTATAAATGACATTCTAATTCTAAACCTAACTACAGCAATTCTTGCTCCCACATTTGAAGGCATGAAGGAAATTTTCTGTAGGCCATACTGGCAGAGAGTCTCGTAGTTATTGCCTCTCTGGAGAACACACGGTCCAGGTCACGTGTTGTGTCACATAATCAATTTCTTGCAATAACAGGTGGGCCTAGAAATTAATGGACCGCAGTCTTTCCTATCATCATCATCTGTGTTTCTCTGAATTTTCATAAATAGAAATGTTATCTGTTAACATTTGAACCCAAACATAAATCTTAACATATAAAGTGTGACTTCTTTATGAATGTAGATCTCCTAGAGCTTTTCAAAAAAGTTCAGCAGATGAATGTCTTATCCATTATTTATTAATATTTAATCTCCCAAAAATATCTTCCCGTTATCCTCCACTGAATCCAGGAATCACTTTCTGGGATAATGGCAAGGTGCTGAGCACATCCTAAAAGATGCAAAATGCCTTCAGCTTCATGGTATGGAAGGACGTGGTCCTTTGAAGGATTGGGCCCTACAGTACGTCCTGTCAACTTAAATTTTGAAGGAGCAATTCCTCCAAGCAGTAGTGTTTTTCATTCATCATCTTACCAACTCTATGTGATATAGTTTTTGATTTGACTATTTTCTATCAGCAATCATTCTTTCTTTTGTAAGAATAAGCAGGCACATTCTGAATGGTAATTGATAATGTTACTTTCCAGACTTTTCCAAATAAAGAAGCATCTGGCCTCCTTTTCAGTACCCTGGCTAAAGCATGAGAAAATGCCCAACCACTCTGTTTTGATTTTCTCATGATAATTATTAGGAAAATCAGGGATGCTCATGATGAAAAGGACTAAAGTCATAAATGTTTTTCAAAAACACAGAAATCATAGTGTTCATGACTCCCATGAATTGACTTCCTTCGTTAACTAAGTGCATTTCTTCACAGTGGAGTATATCATTAGCACTCGGGAGAGAAAATACAGTATTAGATCAAAAGCAAAATTACAGGGTGTTTTTTAGTGTTTGGGGGTGGGGTTTTTTTGAAGAATAATCAGGTTTTTGGTGTCCTCAGTAAAATAACCAGAGACAAAGAAGTGTAGTTTATTTTGGCTTCTTCATAATTTAATTCTCATTTATTTACTGATTGATGGTTATTGTTTTATTTTAACCAGTAAAATCTTGGAATGACCAGGGCAGTTTGTTGCATGTATTTCATGGCCATACCAGGTCTGTCACACACATCCTCCTCCACCCAAACACTTTGTCTTTATTTATCTCTGGATCTTTGGATGGGACAGTGAAACTCTGGTCCCTGGATACAATGCAGCTGTTTTACAGGTACTTTAAAGGCCATACTATTTATGTAAGTTTCACCGCTTACGACTAATGAAATATAATCCAGTTAAAATGCATTTCTAGCATTAGCATTTGTAGCATTTTATGGCATGTTGGATGAATTTCAAAGGAAAAATAAGGAATCTTTAAGGAGTAAGATAAATATCTCTGTAGATTATATGCCTCTAAGAATATTGCCACAGTTTGGCTCTATTTTCCAATTCTTTTGGGGCTGAACCTGTGAGGAGTTGAGGCTACTCAACAACTTGCAGGAGATGATCATCATCTCAGAGCATCAGGGCGCAGATCCTCAAAGGTATGTAAGCAGTTAACTCCAATGGATTTTATTTCAGTGGGAGTTAGGCACCTTAAAAATCTTTGAGGATCTATGCCCAGGTGCTCTGACCATAAGGCAAGAAACCCCGCTAAATAGAAAGGTCTGTATCTCCGCTATTCTCAGCTCATTAGATGGTGAAGATCTCTTTAGCACAGCTTCTGTTTAGAACTGTGCAAATAATGGATTTTTCAGTTCACTAGCAATTTGGGTGAAACCCAAATCAAAATGTTTTGTTTAGCTTTCGAGCATTTAATGCCTTTGAATTTTTTAAAATACAATTGATGGAAAATTCAAAACAAAAAGTCATTTGGTGAGTAAAGTTAAACACATGCATAAATATTTGCAGCGCAGGGCCTTATTCATTAAAGGGTCAGTTCACCTTTAATAGTGAGTTCTACTATAATTCCTTGACTATTTATACAAGAGCTACAGTGTGCAAGAAGTGTTTAATTTATAAAGAAAAAATAAGATGTACAGTTCATGAGCTTGTTGTACGGTTATGAATAAATAAATCTTTACCTCTTAAAAAATGCTTAAAGTATGGCATTTCCCAAGGCATAAATAATGTATACAGCTCTGAATCTGCTTTGAGGTATTGGCCCCATACCATATAATTGATTTTTAAGGAGACCTTCACATCAATTACTTGATATTTAAGTGATTCAATAAGATACATAATTTTTACTAACGTCTAAAGGGATATCATGAGATCTAGAAATGAAGGTTGTGTCCCCTTGAGTGTTATAATTTCTAGTAACATTTTTATATAACCTGCAGGAATTAGCTCAGTATTTACTTATCATGTAAGTACATGGTAGTTCCATATCTTTGTGGCATGCAAAACAGATTCACCAAGGTCACTAAAGCAGTCAGTGTTGATTGGAATTGGTTCCAGTTTTTTTCCCTCTGAGTTCCCCAGGGAATTGTCAGAATTTGAGTCTGGTGTGAAGAATTCTTTTTAGCTGAACATGGCCAACATTGAAAAATGTCCCGTGTAGTTTAACTTGGACTCTAATGTAATTGATGTAACTTGCTTCTGACTTACTTTAATTCATAATTTTCTTTGGCTTGTGGGGACTTTATCTTTTGTTTAGTTTATCATTGTTCACTGAAGGAATTGTTTGGATGGGCCTGGCTGAGGATAAATTGCTGTACTGCTCTTCCGCCCGCAATCTTCATGTGTATGACTTGAACTATTTTACCAAATTCTGGACTCGTGTCAGCAGTCAGATTAAGGATCTGTCCCTCTGTGGTGCCAATGGGAAATCCAGCAGGGTGGTAGCTATGGGCTCTGATAACAGGTATGTCTGACTACATGTGCTAATGAAAGTTTGAGGTGGTTTGGATCCGGGTTTTTGGTTGGATTGCACCTCCACTAGTAGTAATAAACTTCAATAGAAAAATGGTAAAGTGTGTGTATTAATAAACACCACATTCAACCATATCAAAGGGTTTTAGCTGCTGCCTGTTTAAAACTGTAAAGTAACAAACTAATCAAATAGAGAAGATATCTGCTTGCTTGACACAATATGGGCTACAAATTTTCACTATTTCTGAGATTTATGTTCTATTAGTCAAAATAAATACCTGTGAAATATTCTTAATGAAAATCACGCACACAGGAAAAAAGTATCAGTGTCTGGTTTTGACCTCCAGATTGTGCAAACTGAGCAGAACAGCGTACCTGCCCGTGTTTATAATGGTCAAATGTTGGCATTACAGTACTGGAAAAAATAGCACCACAACTTTTAACTCCATTGAAGTGTATTAGCTTATGAGAGCTTTTAACTTTGAGTGAGTGGAAAAATCATGGTATTTTTCACTTTAAAATAACAGGGCCCATCCATTTAAAAGGGGATGTTTGCACGGAACATTAAAGTTACTGGGGGACGATGAATTGAAGTGTCATCCCTGTGTCTTGATTAAACAACAACTCTTCATTAACCTTTTCCCTTTACCACTTTCTTCTGTTTTTCTTTCCTAAGTTTACGAATTTTCTCTCTGAATAATGGGACAAAGTTATGTACCGTGCTGCCGCCTCCCTATCCCTCTCCGCTCCAGTCAGTTCTCAGCTTTGCCTATAATCGAACCAGTGGAACAATTTACTTCCTCCTGACTTCTTGGGATATATGGATCTACACAGCGAGGTACTACATCCATTTTACTAAACATTTACTGCTTTCTAGCCTCTTTCATTTCTCACTCTGTTGTATTCGTTTTTTTGTTTGTTTTCTTTTCATTACACTGGATGGGTAGGATGTTTTGGTATTAGGTGAAGACAGTGTATTCTGGAAAATGTTCAAAGTGTTTTACAAATCTTAATATTAATGAATATTGGGTAGGTAGATCAGTATTATTACTGCCCATTTTCCAGATGGCAAAAGTGAGGCCCAAAGAGGCGAAGTGACTAGACTGAGGTCACACAGAAAGTCTGTGGCAGAGCTGCTTATAGAACCCAGATTTCCCAGCTCCCCATCCATTAACCATAAAAATAGCCTTTCTTCATATTTGAAGCACTGTATTTACAACAGCTACTTAATCCTGAGAGTCCCCTGTGAGATAGATAACTAGAAACACCCCCATATAGGGAGATACTGAGGCTACACCTACAGTTGGAGCTGGGGATGAGATTCCCAGCCTGTGTAGACATACTTTCTCTAGCACTGTTCAAGCTAGTGCGCTAAAAATAGCAGTCTAGCTGGGGTAGCACAGGCAGCAGCAAGTGGCGGCATGGGCTATTGTAGCCTGCAGTGGGGCATAATTGTCAGTGTTGGGATTGTAATATGGGAGTTCCTGGCTTCAAGTCTTGTCCACACTGCTTCTTCCTCTCTGAGAAAGTTTGCAAGAATTCTCTTTCTTTCTTTCTCCCACAGCCCCATTTCCTTATCAGCAAAACCTGTTTCTGGTGAATTAGTATGAAAGCCTCAACTTCTTTAAATGTGTTGTGATTCCTGTTAGTGTGAACCTCATTTTACAGAGAAATTATTCTGTAAAAGCCACAATTTCACTATAAAGGGGATGTACTGCATTAACCCTGTGTTTCCCTTCCTATCACTGCTTGAAAACCAAGGCATTTATGTGTAATAGACATTTTTCTCCTTTCTAATGATGCCGCTTCCCCTGCCTTGATTATAACTTAGGCTATGACCACATTAGCACTTTTGTCAGCAAACCTTTCGTCGGTCAGGGTGTGAAAAAGCACCCCCTTGACTGACATAAGTTTCACTGACAAAAACTCCAGTGTGGACAGGTCTGTGTCAGTGGGAGACGCTCTCCTGGCGACATAGCTATTGCCGCTTGTTAGGGGTGATTTAATTATGCCAGCAGGAGAGCTCTCTCCCGCCAGCAAAGAACAGCTACATGGGAGACCTTCCAGTGGCGTAGGTGCAGTGATACAGTTGTGCTGCTGTAAGCTTCTTAGTGTAGACATAGCCTTAACTGAAGGCAGGTGAAGCAGAAAAGAAGAAAGATTCAGCTACAGAAAAAGGAGTGGAAAAGTACTTTTTTATTTTAATAGGGCTTTGCTTACCTATTGGAATTGTTTAAACTTAAGGCTTTGCCTACACTGCACTTTCATCTTTAAAACTTTTGTCACTCAGGGCGTAAAAAAACCATCTCCCTGAACAACAAAAATGTTAATGACACAAACCACCGGTGTGGACAGTGCTTTGTCGGCGGGAGCTATGCTCCCGGTGAGAAAGCTACCGTCCCCCGTTGGAGGTGGTTGTACTTTGTCACCAGGAGAGCTCTCTCCTGGTTAAAAAGAGCAGCCACACAGTGCACCTTTCAACTATGCAGCTGGCACAACCATGCTGTTGTAAGGTTTGCAGAGCAGACATAGCCTTAGTGTGGTGCTTAGGAAGCTCATATGATAAATAGGGCTACAGTTTCTGCAGTTGCCACACTGTCCTCCAAGGAATTCCCCCTGCCAAGCAACACCTTACTGTCTGATTGGTTTAGGCAACTGTGAGAGTGCAGTTTTATTACCTTTATTACTTGTATTGCTGTAGTGCCTAGAGGCCCTGATGAGGGCACTGTACAGAGAGAGCTTATAATCAAGGATTGTGTCAAGATGCCATAGGCAAATAAACAGCAAACCAGAGTTGGAGCAGTATGGGGAACAAGGGAACAGAAAAGAGAGGTGCATTTGCATAACCAGCCTGACCAGGTGCAAATACTTGTGTGAGCATTTTAAAATATAGATTATTTCAATTAATGTCTTGCAAAACCTGAAGCTGGCTTGAGGCAAGCTAAAAAATTGGCTTATTTGTTTTTGCCTCCCCATTTATCCCATTCTTATAGCCCTCAAAATTTGGTGTTTTCATTACTTGTGACTGTACTCCATTTTCGTCATTTGAAGGGACAAAATGGGCAGCATTACCAGATAGTCTATGGATTTCAATTAATAAATGTCTTCATACATTTTGTTTCCTATATAATTTTAATTAATAAAGTGATTTTTCAGCTACTTTTCACTTTGTTTCACATTTGGAGCTGACTAAATAGCAGACCATAATAATCTGAGGCCAGGCAAACACTGGAGATAGAGACAGACAAATCCATTATCTACTTTAAATCTCCAGTGAGCAAAACGTGGAAGAGACCACACTTAAGGCAGAAACTGTAGGCCTGACTTCTTATCACAATATAGAATGGAGCTGTTGTTTGTGCTTTCTTTCCCCACCACATTAAGCCCTCACTCCCCTTTCAACTCTGAGGCCTATTGTTGTGAAATCTTAACTCTGGCCAGGAAAGCATTGCTTCCAACAATGTGCTCAGCGAGTTGCAAAATTTCAGTTAAAATATCAGCCAAGTGATTTATAGGTTTATCCGCCCTTAATGCCCAATGATCAGTTTGGATTAATACTTGGGAAATATTTATCCCTGCCAGTTGGGTGAGCTGAACAACTGGCATGCAGGCATTTTGAAGCATACAGGAGACCAGGTTTCTGATTTTGTGATGAAGTGGGGGTTTTAAGGAATGAAACAAATTTGCTGGTCTCAACTGAAAACAAATTTGCTGGTCTCCTACCAGATAATTATAACAGTCTGACATTTCTATTGGGATCTTTGGGCATGAAAGATGCAAAGAGTTTATAAGCTTAAAAATACACAGACATCATTTCATCCACCATCTGAGGTGAAGAGCAGAACCATATAACCACAAAAACAACATTGTGTGGCAATTTAGGTCAGGAAATGAAGAAGGATAATATATTCAGCTGAAACCCTGAAGGGAATTTAGGTCATTAGAACCTTGGCCACAATGTGGGTAGGACACCAAGGTTAACAATCCTATTCTTGAGAACAGTGCAATGTGATCTTTAATAACAGCGAATAGTCAGCACCAAAAGAAGCCTATGATGCTTAGTTTATTGTTGGTATCTTGTAATTACAATGTATATATAGTCTGGAGGTTTTTACCTATAAACATTGGGTGCATTATAAAAGGAGACAAATTAAACTTTAAAAAAAAAAAACCAGTGACCAAGATAATTTCCCTGCTAGCCTGAACCAGTTTAAGGAATTCATCACAGTTTTAATTGATGATTGAGGATACCCAGGTAGCTGTCCTAAATACTTGTTAAGTAGGCTGCCCTTGACTAAGCCCTGGTCTACACTAGGACTTTAGGTCGAATTTAGCAGCGTTAAATCTATGTAAACCTGCACCCGTCCACACAATGAAGCCCTTTATTTCGACTTAAAGGGCTCTTAAAATCGATTTCCTTACTCCACCCCTGACAAGTGGATTAGCGCTTAAATCGACTTGCCGGCTCAAATTTGGGATACTGTGGACACAATTCGATGGTATTGGCCTCCGGGAGCTATCCCAGAGTGCTCCATTATGACCTCTCTGGACAGCACTCTCAACTCAGATGCACTGGCCAGGTAGACAGGAAAAGAACCGCGAACTTTTGAATCTCATTTCCTGTTTGGCCAGCGTGGCAAGCTGCAGGTGACCATGCAGAGCTCATCAGCACAGGTGACCATGATGGAGTCCCAGAATCGCAAAAGAGCTCCAGCATGGACCGAACTGGAGGTACGGGATCTGATCGCTGTTTGGGGAGAGGAATCCGTGCTATCAGAACTCCATTCCAGTTTTCGAAATGCCAAAACCTTTGTGAAAATCTCCAAGGGCATGAAGGACAGAGGCCATAACAGGGACCCGAAGCAGTGCCGCGTGAAACTGAAGGAGCTGAGGCAAGCCTACCAGAAAACCAGAGAGGCGAACAGCCGCTCTGGGTCAGAGCCCCAAACATGCCGCTTCTATGATGAGCTGCATGCCATTTTAGGGGGTTCAGCCACCACTACCCCAGCCGTGTTGTTTGACTCCTTCAATGGAGATGGAGGCAATACGGAAGCAGGTTTTGGGGACGAAGAAGATGACGATGAGGAGGAGGTTGTAGATAGCTCACAGCAAGCAAACGGAGAAACCGGTTTTCCCGACAGCCAGGAACTGTTTCTCACCCTAGACCTGGAGCCAGTACCCCCCGAACCCACCCAAGGCTGCCTCCTGGACCCAGCAGGCGGAGAAGGGACCTCTGGTGAGTGTACCTTTTAAAATACTATACATGGTTTAAAAGCAAGCATGTGAAAGGATTACTTTGCCCTGGCATTTGCGGTTCTACTAGATGTAGTCCTAAAGCCTTTGCAAAAGGTTTCTGGGGAGGGCAGCCTTATTGCGTCCTTCATGGTAGGACACTTTATCACTCCAGGCCAGTAACACGTACTCAGGAATCATTGTAGAACAAAGCATTGCAGTGTATGTTTGCTGGCATTCAAACAACATCCGTTCTTTATCTCTCTGTGTTATCCTCAGGAGAGTGAGATATAATTCATGGTCACCTGGTTGAAATAGAGTGCTTTTCTTCAGGGGACACTCAGAGGAGCCCATTCCTGCTGGGCTGTTTGCCTGTGGCTAAACAGAAATGTTTCCCGCTGTTAGCCACAGGGAGGGGGGAAGGTTGAGGGGGTAGTCACGCAGTGGGAGGAGGCAAAATGCGACCTTGTAACGAAAGCACATGTGCTATGTATGTAATGTTAACAGCAAGGTTTACCCTGAAACAGTGTAGCCACTGTTTTATAAAATGTGTCTTTTTAAATACCGCTGTCCCTTTTTTTTTCTCCACCAGCTGCATGTGTTTCAATGATCACAGGATCTTCTCCTTCCCAGAGGCTAGTGAATCTTAGAAAGAAAAAAAAACGCACTCGCGATGAAATGTTCTCCGAGCTCATGCTGTCCTCCCACACTGACAGAGCACAGACGAATGCGTGGAGGCAAATAATGTCAGAGTGCAGGAAAGCACAAAATGACCGGGAGGAGAGGTGGCGGGCTGAAGAGAGTACGTGGCGGGCTGAAGACAGGGCTGAAGCTCAAATGTGGCGGCAGCGTGATGAGAGGAGGCAGGATTCAATGCTGAGGCTGCTGCAGGACCAAACCAGTATGCTCCAGTGTATGGTTGAGCTGCAGCAAAGGCAGCTGGAGCACAGACTGCCACTGCAGCCCCTCTGTAACCAACCGCCCTCCTCCCCAAGTTCCATAGCCTCCACACCCAGACGCCCAAGAACGCGGTGGGGGGGCCTCCGGCCAACCAGCCACTCCACCACAGAGGATTGCCCAAAAAAAAGAAGGCTGTCATTCAATAAATTTTAAAGTTGTAAACTTTTAAAGTGCTGTGCTTAAAGTGCTGTGTGGCATTTTCCTTCCCTCCTCCACCACCCCTCCTGGGCTACCTTGGTAGTCATCCCCCTATTTGTGTGATGAATGAATAAAGAATGCATGAATGTGAAGCAACAATGACTTTATTGCCTCTGCAAGCGGTGATTGAAGGGAGGAGGGGCGGGTGGTTAGCTTACAGGGAAGTAGAGTGAACCAAGGGGCGGGGGGTTTCATCAAGGAGAAACAAACAGAACTTTCACACCGTAGCCTGGCCAGTCATGAAACTGGTTTTCAAAGCTTCTCTGATGTGTACCGCGCCCTCCTGTGCTCTTCTAACCGCCCTGGTGTCTGGCTGCGCGTAACCAGCAGCCAGGCGATTTGCCTCAACCTCCCACCCCGCCATAAACGTCTCCCCCTTACTCTCACAGATATTGTGGAGCACACAGCAAGCAGTAATAACAGTGGGAATATTGGTTTCGCTGAGGTCTAAGCGAGTCAGTAAACTGCGCCAGCGCGCCTTTAAACGTCCAAATGCACATTCTACCACCATTCTGCACTTGCTCAGCCTGTAGTTGAACAGCTCCTGACTACTGTCCAGGCTGCCTGTGTACGGCTTCATGAGCCATGGCATTAAGGGGTAGGCTGGATCCCCAAGGATACATATAGACATTTCAACATCCCCAACAGTTATTTTCTGGTCTGGGAATAAAGTCCCTTCCTGCAGCTTTTGAAACAGACCAGAGTTCCTGAAGATGCGAGCGTCATGCACCTTTCCCGGCCATCCCACGTTGATGTTGGTGAAACGTCCCTTGTGATCCACCAGAGCTTGCAGCACTATCGAAAAGTACCCCTTGCGGTTTATGTACTCGGCGGCTTGGTGCTCCGGTGCCAAGATAGGGATATGGGTTCCGTCTATAGCCCCACCACAGTTAGGGAATCCCATTGCAGCAAAGCCATCCACTATGACCTGAACATTTCCCAGGGTCACTACCCTTGATATCAGCAGATCTTTGATTGCGTGGGCTACTTGCATCACAGCAGCCCCCACAGTAGATTTGCCCACTCCAAATTGATTCCCAACTGACCGGTAGCTGTCTGGCGTTGCAAGCTTCCACAGGGCTATCGCCACTCGCTTCTCAACTGTGAAGGCTGCTCTCATCTTGGTATTCATGCGCCTCAGGGCAGGGGAAAGCAAGTCACAAAGTTCCATGAAAGTGCCCTTACGCATGCGAAAGTTTCGCAGCCACTGGGAATCGTCCCAGACCTGCAACACTATGCGGTCCCACCAGTCTGTGCTTGTTTCCCGAGCCCAGAATCGGCGTTCCACAGCATGAACCTGCCCCATTAGCACCATGATGCATGCATTGGCAGGGCCCATGCTTTCAGAGAAATTTGTGTCCATGTCCTGATCACTCACGTGACCGCGCTGACGTCGCCTCCTCGCCCGGTATCACTTTGCCAGGTTCTGGTGCTGCATATACTGCTGGATAATGCGTGTGGTGTTTAATGTGCTCCTAATTGCCAAAGTGAGCTGAGCGGCCTCCATGCTTGCCTTGGTATGGCGTCCGCACAGAAAAAAGGCGCGGAACGATTGTCTGCCGTTGCTCTGACAGAGGGAGGGGCGACTGACGACACGGCTTACAGGGTTGGCTTCAGGGAACTAAAATCAACAAAGTGGGTGTCTTTACATCAAGGAGTATTTCAGGCAGGACTTCACGGAGGGTTCCAATAAGAAATGGTGCACCTAAGTTATCGTTCTTATTGGAACAAGGAGGTTAGCCTGGCCTCTGATTGATATATGGCTAGATTTACCTCGCTGCACCTTCTCTGTGAGTGACTGCAGTGTGACCTAGAGGAATGAGTCCCCTAGACAGGGGAGGAGGCAAATGAGTACAAAACAAATCTGGTCTATTTCTTGTTTTGACCCACTCCATCTATCTTTTACATCTTTGGCTGGCAGCAGACGGTGCAGAAGGACTGCATGCCATCCACATCTCATGGCTGCTCGGCAGAAGATGGTACAGTACGACTGCTAGCCATCCTCATCTCTTGCCTACCTGGCATAAGATGGTACAATACGACTACTAGCAATCCTCATCTCTTGCCTGCCTGGCAGAAGATGGTACAGTACGACTGCTAGCAGTCCGTATCGCCTGCCCGCTCACCATAAGACGGTTCAATAGGACTGACTGCAGGACTAAAGAGAATGACCTGGTCAAGTCACTCCAAATTTAGTCCCTGCGCCCATGTCTGCCCAGGCGCTCCCAGCCGACATGGCCAGGAGCACCTCGGACACGACGAGGACGACTACCAATCGTATTGCACCATCTGCTGCCAGAAGGCAATGGGTTGCTGCTACTGTGCAGCAAAGCCGTACCGTGTCTGCCAGCACCCAGGAGACATAGGGTGATGGTTACCTGAGTGGGCTCCATGCTTGCCGTGGTATGGCGTCTGCACAGGTAACTCAGGAAAAAAGGCGCGAAACGATTGTCTGCCCTTGCTTTCACGGAGGGAGGGAGGGAACGGGGGCCTGACGATATGTACCCAGAACCACCCGCGACAATGTTTTAGCCCCATCAGGCATTGGGATCTCAACCCAGAATTCCAATGGGCAGCGGAGACTGCGGGAACTGTGGGATAGCTACCCACAGTGCAACGCTACGGAAGTCGACTCCAGCCTCGGTACTGTGGAAGCGCTCCGCCGAGTTAATGCACTTAATGCACTTAGAGCATTTTCTGTGGGGACACACACACTCGAATATATAAAACCGATTTCTAAAAAACCGACTTCTATAAATTCGACCTTATTCCGTAGTGTAGACATACCCTAATACTCAGATGAAAGACAGGCAGCAGGGGTCAAGTAAGAATGACTAGAAAGTGATAAGGCCATGGTGGCTTAATTAATTTTGGCAGAGTATTGTCCCTTTCTCACCTAGAAGTGAGAGTCTAATGTACATACTGGACAGTGGAGTGGAAAGTTAAGGATAAAATGAGGGGAAGAGTAAAAACAGCCATAGGAGGTAAGAAAAGAACAAAACAAGTGCTGATGCATTTGCCTCAAGACCAACGTGCTAGTGTATATCTAAAAGTTGGTAGAACATGGTCCTTATTGTCTCTGATTGTTTTATGCTTGAGACCCTTAGATGAAATGAGAACAAAATATTATGAAAGTGTGATTCTGATCTGGAAAGGGATTTTATAAATAATTGGGTACATGTTTAGTGTCTCTCATGGTATGTCTGTGCTGCAGTCGGAGGTGTGAGTGCAGCACATGTAGACCTACATGAACTAGTTTTCAGGTACCAATAGCAGTGAGGTTATGACAGCATGGACTTCAGTGCTAGCTAGTCGCTCAAGTGATTACCCAGGTATAGCCTGTGACCCAGGGTGCCTGGGCAGCACTCACTAGAAATGCCAAGCTCAGGGCAGTCTGAAAAGGAAGAGCAGATACTCCCCAAGATACTGGTGGGTAACACTGAAGTTAAACCTCCCAATCAGTCACAAACTGCACTTCTGATCCTGGTTATCAAGAAGCAAAAAAAGAAATCACACAGCCCCCTTTATTGCATTCCAGTCTCTGGCTCCCAATCAGCACCTAGTTGAGAAGTTATGTTAAACTCTGCTCACATATACAAAATGTTCTTCTGACCCCAAAGGGTCAGCCACATCACCAGGTCAGTATAAGTTTGGATCTTACCCATAATACCACGCTGCCAGCCTATCCTTTAGTGTCTAAAACTAAAGGTTTATTATCAAGGAAAAGAAAGAACAAGAAGAGAAATGTTAAATGGTAACACAGTCACATACATACAAAAACTTCAAAGTCCATATATCAGGTTCCTAGCTGTATTGATGATTTACTGGCTTTTAAGTCCCTCTGGAATACATCCACAGCTTGGATGGGTCATTCAGTCCTTTATTCAGAGCTTCAGTTTGTAGCAAAGTTCCTCCAGAGGTAAGAAGCAGGACTGAAGACAAAATGGAGAAGATGCAGCTGCCTTGTATAGTCTTTTGCCATGCGGCCTGTGCTTCCTTTGTTCCCAAAACAAGCTGCTCAGCACATGGCTTGGAAGCCTTTTCTGTCCATGGGCATGTCCCATGCATGCCTTGCTGAGTCTGTATCCTCTGCCTTCTCTCAGTGGGTCAGTTGTATAGCTGATGGTCCCTTTTGGGCCATCAAGCAGGCTAGGCAGAGCTGACACCAAACTGTTTGGGGCGGGGAGGGGGTCACCCAGAACCATGGCACAAGTTTTGTAATACAGACATAGATACATATCTATAACTCAATATACAAATGTGATACAAACACATAAATGAGATTATCATATTTGGCAAACTAACATTTTTACAGATATCTTACATGGCATATCTGGCACAATTCATTGCAATTTTACAATATTAGTATTCATAACCTCAAGTGTCCCCCAGAATTCATACAGCATCACATAGCCTACACAGAAACCCAGGCTGCCATAGCTTCACTGCTATTAGTACCTGAGCTAACTATATTAAAGTTAGCTCAGGTATGCCTAAACATGCTGCAGTCATACACCACGATTGCAGAGTAGATGTGCCCTCGGTGACTCTATTAAATCTGCTTAGTTTCCAAATAGAAAGTTAGGCCTGCAAGCGCGACCTTTGGTCTGAAAGTCTAGCTCAGTTCCTTATGGCTTGTACTCATTGCTGGTAATAAAGATTGTGCAGGTAGAATTTAGCCTTGTACTTGAAACCCAGTTAATAATTCTATTGATGGTTCATGAGATATTATAGAATCCAGCTCATGGCTGTGTTGGCTCTCCACTGCTGATTTGAGTAAAAGGTATTACTCACTTCTGTGACAAAAATAAGGTTTTACGTATGATATGGAATACAAACAAGGAACAGATCTTCTTTCAGAACTGCACTTAAAATGTATAGTACAAACCTCTGCCTTTAAATCATCTGTGTAGCTGAAAGCATTCAAGTACTTTTCTTCTAACTAACAATGGTGGGACAGTGCTCCATGTGGGCAACAGATGAATTAGAGTTGTTCTTCCTCCCTGCATTTCCAGCATTAGTGGGAGAGCTTTTATAATAATCCCTTTGCTGCTCGAGGTTATGAAATCCAGAGCCAATAAAGGAGTCCCATCATAGATTTATGTGAATAAAAGACGTGGTAATTTTGGAATTCATAGCACTGTATGTTTGGTAAGAACTGGCACATTATCCTGATTTAATAGATGAGCAGGGATAGAGACACGGACATTAATCATTGTTCCTTCATCACAGGCGTTAATTTGCTTACGCATGAGATTCTAGCACACCTGACCAAACCTGACTTTTCTGCTCCTTTATCTAACTTTGCGATTAGGTGAGTGGGAGATGGCTTGTTGTTTTGCAGCTTTCCCCACAGCTCAGTGACTAGGTGTTGCATACTACTGATGATAGAGATAGAGGGTGTCCTGTTGTGCAATCATCGGTCTCTTTGCATTTCAAAGGCTGAATTTCCATAATATTTAAAACCAAGAAGTACATACACAGAATAGGTGTGATACTTCTGGGCATTGTGATATTTTCCCTTCAGTAGTATTCAGTACAAGATCTTTTTCTTATTTATTGTTTGCATTACAGTAGCAGCTAGAGACCCCAGTGAAGCTTAGCACCCCATTGTGCTAGGTTCTGTACATATGTAGTTTGCCAGTCCATGCCCTGAAGAGTTGACAATTCAAATAGAGAAAACGGACAAAGGATGGGAGCGGGAAAGGAAGTTTAATATTGCCATTTTATAGATTGGGAACTGAGGCACAGAGAAATTAACTTGGCTGAATCACTCAGGAAGGCTTCGGTTTCTAGAATGATTCCAAGAGAATGAAAACTCCTATAGGAGAGTTTGGGTTTTATTTTTGGATCAACAGGATTGCACACAAAACAGTGCAGATCTAGCCTTGCGTCCTGTTACCTAGCAGGTCGATGACTTTGTGCATCAATATTTAATTCGTCTCATTTTTTCTTTTCTGTGCTGGAATGAGTGTTCAAGGCATAGGGTATGGATTCCATGTCGGCCAGGCATGGCAAGAGGGCCCTCACTTCTCTGAGAGTGGAGCTCAGAACAACACATCAGACCAAATAGGGTTTGTAGAGTTTTACCCAACCTTTAGTTTTTTTCTGTGCTTTTTCGTTTACTTCCTTGGTGTGCTGTTTTAAAACTGTGAGAATGCTGTGACCTGCAGCTCTCCTTATTCTGTTCATATGCCCGACACACAAACAGCTCTGCTTAGTCCTCTGTCTGTCCATTTCAGTTGTGACCTGTAGTACTGCCACTCCATTCCTGAACCTATCTTAGGGTGATCAGACAGCAAGTGTGAAAAATCGGGACAGGGGGTGGGGTGTAATAGGAGCCTATATAAGAAAAAGACCCAAAAATCAGGACATCTGGTCACCCTAACCTATCTTGAGTGATTGTGCTGGGAGAAAACATCCACCATAGGCTGAGATCATCAAACTTATTTCTTTTGTGATTTACACCAGGGTTTAACCTGTATCTCCAGAAATGAAAACAGTGCATTAACCCACAGCCTCATCTTACACCTAGTTCTCCTCTGGGTTTAGTCTAAATTTCCTCTGAAATGGCCCTTACAAAATACAATTTAAAATGTCAGGTGTTCTGTGGGGATGGAGAGTTTCATGTTGTTTCTGTCATTTCTCATCTACCAGTAGGCTAGTAGTCATGTTATGAAGCTTTGAAGATGCACAAATGTGAAAAGTGTTTGGGGTGGGAGGAGATGCAGGTTCCCCAAAGCTCTGTAATGGAGAGGTGAGGAACTATGTATTCATGTGTGTTTGTACAGCACCTACCATTAGTGAGGATTCTGATCCTGATTAGGGTATCTGAGCACTACTGTAATGTACATATTAAATACTAGGGCTGTCAAGTGATTAAAATTAATCACGATTAATCGCACTATTAAAAAATAATGGCATACCATTTATTTAAGATTTTTTGGATGTTTTCTACATTTTCAAATATTTTTATTTCAATTACAACACAGAATACAAAGTGCACAGTGCTCACTTTATATTTTTGATTACAAATATTTGCACTGTAAAAAACAAAAGAAATAATATTTTTCAGTTCACCTAATGCAAGTTCTATAACGCAATCTCTTTATCATGAAAGCACAACTTACAAATGTAGAATTACGTACAAAAAAACCCCCTTCATTCAAAAATAAAACAATGTAAAACTTTAGAGCCTATAAGTCCCATCAGTCCTACTTCTTGTTCAGCCAATTGTTCAGGCAAGCAAGTTTGTTTACATTTGCAGAAGATAATGCTGCCTGCTTCTTGTTTGCAATGTCACCTGAAAGTGAGAACAGGCACTTGCATGGCATTGTTGTAGCCGGCATCTCAAGATATTTACATGTCAGATGTGCTAAAGATTCATATGTCCCTGGATGCTTCAGCCACCATTCCAGAGGACATGCGTCCATGCTGATGACAGGTTCTGCTTGATAAGAATCCAAAGCAGTGTGGACTGACGCGTGTTCATTTTCATCATCTAAGTCAGATGCCACCAGCAGAAGGCTGATTTTCTTTTTTGGTGGTTTGGGTTCTGAAGTTTCCTCATCAGAGTGTTGCTCTTTTAAGACTTCTGAAAGCAAACTCCACACCTCATTCCTCTCAGATTTTGGAAGGCACTTCAGATTCTTAAGTCTTGAGTCCAGTGCTGTAGCTATCTTTAGAAATTTCACATTGGAACCGTCTTTGCATTTTGTCAAATTTGCAGTGAAAGTGTTCTTAAAATGAACATATGCTGGGTCATCATTCAAGACTGCTATGACATGAAATAAATGGCAGAATGTGGGTAAAACAGAGCAGGAGGCATACAATTCTCCCCCAAGGAGTTCAGTCACAAATTTAATTAGCGCATTTTTTTTAATGAGCGTGAGTTAGCTATGATTAATCAACAGCCCTATTAAATACTAATACTCAGAGATTGTTCTGGTGCAGCAATAGCAAAAATTTGCTTCCTGGACTCTGAAAACATCACCTTAATAATCTTTCCATTTGCAGATTACTTGAGAATCCAGGGATGGTTCTGGGATGGCTGACAAACTCAGGTGTAGTGTTTGAAAATATAAAGAGTGATGTATGAGTTAGGTATTCTCATCATCCATGTTGTACTAGCCAAATCACATGATTTCCCAAACCATTAACAGTGATAAATGTTGACAATTGTAGAATACAAACACCACGGAGGAAGAGGAATTATTTAGGGTGACATAAGGGAGGGGTCACTAGGAGTAATAAAAGGAAATTAAAGAGGAGAAACTTCCTTGTAGCAGGACCTTTTAAATTTTGAGATATTTGGGCAGAATACTAGAGAATGTACCACAGGGGTGTAGACAGCTTTTATTACGGGGTGGAGGGGAAAGGGAAGAAGATGTAGCTCCTGTTCCAGACTAAGTGTTTCCTTTATTAATGCAGTCTCTACATTTCTGGGGGGTAAAGCCTCCAATTGTGTACACCCACATATAAGAAACAATCCTGCGTTGACAGGAGGTGCATTAGATTAACTCTAGTACCAGTTGAGGAAAGAATTTAAGATCCCATTTATGCATTGGAGCCACAGTCTCTAACTTCTGTGGACCAGATCCTCAGATCTTCCTCAGTAGAACTGGTGGGAAAATGGGAAGTACCAATTTTTTCATTGAAATGTCAACCTTTGTGGTATTTTCTGACCAGATGTATTACTAACACAAAACTTCCTTTGGCTCCAATGAAAGTTTTACCTCCATACATACTGAGAGAGGATTTCAATATTTATGACTAGGTCTGCTCTGGATCTCAGCCCAACTCAGCACACAAGGCATGTTCAAAGATTTACGGGAAATAAGTACAT
Organism: Lepidochelys olivacea; assembly: GCF_965140295.1. Taxonomy (NCBI): domain Eukaryota; kingdom Metazoa; phylum Chordata; order Testudines; family Cheloniidae; genus Lepidochelys; species Lepidochelys olivacea. Next base: position 21,678,871 of record NC_140417.1, on the reverse strand, counting down.
TACCCTGGTTTTCTCTCACTCTCTCTCTCATCTTCTTTATTGCTTATTTACAATTCCAGAATATTGTGTGTTGTAGTGATCAGGCTTTTCAATCGTTTCATTGGAATAAAGATATGTTACTGCTGCAATTAACTCATAAGCGCGTTCATACTCCAGATGTATTATCCCATTAAAATTTTCACACTGGGGTATTTTTTATTTCAGAACTGATCCTGCATGTAGGGCAGCAGTGTGGACTATTGAAGAAATACACCAGCACTTAAACAGAAAACACCCCTTAGCCTCGTGAGTTTCCTTACTTTGCTGATGGGCTTCTGTTGCTTTAGCAGCAGAAAAGGTTTTTTTCTGATTCATTCTTTATTTTCTGAACTAGTTGTATATTGATGAATTTTTAAAAATGAGGTAGCATCAGTCATTTACAAAGGTAGATAATACATTCTTCCTGCCCCATACAGCATACAGTGGGCTGTAGCCCACAAAAGCTTATGCTCTAATAAATTTGTTATTCTCTAAGGTGCCACAAGTACTCCTGTTCTTTTTGCAGATACAGACTTACACGGCTGCTACTCTGAAACCAGTCAAAATAAAATGACACACAGTTCAGAAGAAAATTAATAAGGTGACAAGAGGTGTTGTCTGGTGGATAAGAACAAGGAAAAAATGGAGTAGTCTGTAAGAAAGTACGAAAACAAGAATGGGAAAAAGAGAGCAGCTGAGGAATAAAGTGAAAAGATTGGGATGAGCATAGGGAGTGGGATGGAGCTAGGGAAAGTGAGAGCAGTAATAAGTGAGGGAGCAAGATGATAAGGTATGGCCAAGGAATTTGAATTTGTAGTGGTAAGAGATGGGAAGTCAGTGGAAGAATTGAGGGAGGACGATGAAGGGGTCACAATGGCAGGAGAGGAAGGTTGATTTGACAGTGACATTTTGGACAGATTGGAGCCAGTGAGAGACAGTGAAACCCAGAGAAGAAAGTTACAACAGTTAAGGCAGGAAATGATCAGGGCACTGACAAAGGTATTAGCCATGGGTCAGTAAGGAAACTGCACATCTTGGGATTATTAAAGAGGAAGAAGAGACCGAATTTAACTTCAGCTGGCTTTGTTCATGTTAGGAGTTACATTAAAGGTTGCCTTGCATGGGCGTCACCTAAACTAATGGTGGATATGTGCCATTAAGTAGTATTGACTATTATTATTGCTACTTTCTTTTCCTCAGTAAGCACACTGCTACTTTAGTTAGAAATACTCTCAAGAGTCAGGTTGCTAATGCTGAATTTTTAAATCATTATTTTCAAAGGCTTTTTGCAATATGAGATATCCGTTATCACTAGAACTGGTTGAAAAATTTTCAGTGGAACAGTTTTCCATCTGAAAATGGAGTTTTGTTGAAATGGAAACTTTTTGTGGGAATGTTGATTTGTGGCCACATTTTTGATGGAAAAGTGTTAAAATGAATTGTTTTGACTTAACATATTTACCATATTTAAATGAATTGCTTCAAATTTATTATTTTATTTCATTTATATGTATATTTATGTATTTAATAATTGATAATATATATTATATGTAATGTTTAATATTATTTTATAATTTATCAGAATGAAATCTTTCAATGTTTCCAAATACATTTTGGGGGGGAATTTCAACTTTTTGTTCCAATTTGGAATGCAAACAAATTTCAAAAGGTTAGAATTTCCCATAGGACAGAAATTCCACTTTCTGACTAGCTTTCATTGTAACACTGAAAGTTATAAAATATAATGTTGTCTGTCTTGAGTACATCCCAAATCTAGAATGATAGTGAATCTAATAAATGGATCAGTGTCGTATCAAGATTTCGGAATGACTTGAGCCAAATGTTCTGTAAATTATTTGTTTGCTGGTACTAGGCAATGGCATTTTATTGTACATTGTACTTTCCCCGTATATCTAGATACAACATCTGACATAAAGCACAAATGAGCCTCTTCAAGTATGGCATCAGTTTAAAAAAACCTGTGATCCCACATTTCAGCTGTTATTGTCTGAATTAGGCACCAGTGATAGAAAGTAAGAGTTTGTACAAGATGTTCACAGGTGGTCAGAGCCACACTAATTGTTTATATTCATCACAGTGTTAGGAATTTTCATTTTTAATAGCCTTCAATTTAGCATCAGATCACACCAACACTAGATTTGTTTTTAACACAGAGACATGTAATCCATGCAATTCAGCAGCAAGCATCTCTTTTCATAATGAAATGTATGTCCAGTATCTATGTGAACTGAGAAGGAAATGGGACTTTGACACAGGCCAATATAAAAGAGTTTGTGTGTTTAGAACTGAAAGTTAACTTAATCATATGGGCTGTAGAATAGGAAAAAATAATGGTACTATTGTCTCACGAGTAATATCCCCCCATGCTGGTGTGTTGGCTGGGTAGAACTTTCATCTCTCCTTCAAAGGATAGAAGAGCATTTCTAAAGAGGATACATACTACTATGATATATGCCACAGAAATAACCTGAAATTGATTACTTTAAATAGAGGGCTTCTGCTTTGTATACATATACTCCTGCGACACTGAACTGAGAGCACCACTGAGCTGTGGAATAGCTAAAATACTTTTTCAGCCTTGCCATAGCTAATATTGCCATATACTGTACCTTCAGCTTAATGCCCACTTAGCAATGTCTGTCTAAGGTGTGGCTGAGTTTAACTACTAGCTAACTTTTACTAAATTGTTTTCCTGTGTTTTAATAATATGCTAATGAAATTTTTTAAAATATGTGAACTTAAAAAATAAAATTAGCCTTTTATAAGATGGCCTGAAATGAATGTAGAAGGGATTGTTAAATTTGGGCTAATTTCTGTCAGCCCACCTCAGAGGGTAATGGATTCTGATTGCAGAGGAGGTTGGTCAGGAGTGAATTAGCAGTTTCTGCAGCAAGTCAAGAGCAAAGGGAATTGAGACTCCTCATACTGAATATTGCCACGAGGTAGCTGACAATGTCCATTGTGGACCTAGGGATGCCAAATGACCTAAAGGGTGCTCCTCCTTGTTACATCATGTATAAACAGCAAATTAGATGCCCAGAATGCAGTAGCTGAGCATGCAGTCTCTAGAGCATGTGTATATGTAAAGATTTCTAAAAATATTGCATGTCTCTATATTTAAAAAAAAAATAGGGTTGGTGTGATCTGCTGCTAAGTTAAATGTCATTAAATAATTCATTAGTTGCCCTCTGATGTGTGGGTCTGACAACCTGCGAACATTTTTTACAAACTCTCTTTGTGCTAATACAATGTTTTCCTAGTTATGTACAGAAGAATGAATATTTTCAACATACTCGAAAGGAGAGTGTAAGAGATCCAGTGAGATGCGAATGTCTCTGCAGCCTGTCCTCCCCAATATGCTACTGGATAGATGAAGGGCTGGTGTATGCAGATACCCAGGAATTTCTGGTTCTTGGTATGCAGGTAAAAAGCACAACAAATATTTCTGATTAATCAGAGATATGCAGATATTAAAATTAACTGACTTGACAATTCTGAAGATACAGTGAGGAGTGCACGCTATTCCATCAGGGAGAGGCACTCATTATGTAAAAGCCACTAGGAAACTTTAGAGTTGATGTAAACATTGTGATTAAATTTGAGTGCCTAAAGGGAGGTACCTAAATTTGGGCCAGGTCAGCCCATTGCTTTACATGTGGATTATGGGCTTAATAAACTGACTACTTTGAAAATGTGTATGAAAATACTCTGTTCCGACTGTCCTACACAGAATTTTCCTGTTTCTGTACTTGAGGAATTTGCCTGAAGCTGGATGGCATGTGAAAAAGTGGGTGTGAGTGTATAAATAAGAGATTGTAATAAAGGCCCTCAAGAAACACTATGTCATGCCATCTAAACCCAGAGCAATATGCAAAATAAAAGACCTTGCAATCAGTAGAATCTGCAGGTGATCTGAAAAACAGGTTCTTTGGCATTAAATATTTAAATATGGATTTAGAAGCCTATCATTAGGTACCCAAGTTTGAACATTTGGTCAGTGAGTGCTGAATACACTTCCTACAAACTGATGGTCACCAAGGGCCAGATTTTCAAAAGTATTTAAGCATCTAAAAATGCAGATAGGCACTTAGTAGAGTTTTCAAAACACCTGGGCACCTAACTCCATTGAAATAATGTGTTCAGCTTGTATTCATGGCAACCCCCCAAAGATTAACATTAATAATCTTATATGAAATCTTGTTACTGTCTCCTGGTCATAAGCTGTAAAAAAATCAACTTGATCATAAGGAGGAAAAAAGGCAAAAAGAATGAATTTATAGTAAAATGTCGATGTCATGGGGCTTGTTATTTTTATCGCTGTAGCCTTCATTTTTCAACAAAACTTGTTCTAGCCCATTTAATAAAATATAATTACTAGTTTTAAAACATTTAAAATTACTATCCTTGTTCAACTCCATATTAAGTGTGCAGGCAAAGGCCAATACTGCCTTTTTGTCAGCTTTCAGCCTTGCCAAAGGCAACAGGAGCAGCAGCACTGACTTAAACCAGCTTTATTACTGTTTCTAAGAACTTGTCTACATCAGGAATCTGCTTCAATTCCAGCCACTGATGGCTTGAATTGAGGCAAATCCCCAGTGCAAGCAAAGACTAAAAACCCAGGAAAATTACAGAATCTGTGTGCCCCATGAAATGACTTTGTGACAAACTATTTCTAACTGAGAGTTCCTGTTCTCTTTTAGCCTCCAATGAAGATTTTAACTTGGCAGCTTTCAAGGTTCCCAGTGAATGTGCTTTAATTTTTTAGTATCTCATCCACCTACCTGCATGCATATCTCAAAAGTCAGAGATGCCATTTTTTAAAAAAACAGTTAAAATAATTGAATCAGTATCTCCCTGAGCAGAGGCATTCTTATATACATGAGCAATTTTCTGCATCTTCCTCTAGATCTCTTATCCTATGTAAGGAAAAGGAACCTTGTGAAATGTACTTCCAAAAGTGTGAATTGATTATAAATGGCCTTGTGTTCTTACAACTATTTTAAGCAAGGTGTCCAGTGGAAGGGGAATAGCAGAAATCTCTGCAACTGCTGATGTGTGATGCAATTTAGATTCCGTGGCCTGTTCTTTAGTAATGGAAGATCATTACATGCAGGTGTTACATTACTGATTGACAAGATGTGACTCACTGAAAAGCTGCATTGGTTTTGGTTCTATTGGTTATATTATATTAACAGTCATTAGGAAATGAGCATGTAGAATAAAGTGTTTTCTGTTCACTCTTTTTTCCAGTTGTGTTAGTTTTGCCAACATGGTCTTGGTCTAGTTTTTCAGATTTACATGTGCAATGTGTTTGATAGTATGATCTGTTTTTTTCATCTGTGGGAGTATAATGCAATTCTCTTTGAATAGGATGGGAGAATCCTGTTTCTCCACACATCAATACAAAATCTAGTATATTATGAGATGAAGGCCTATAAAGATCCTGTAAGTGTACTTTGAATTTACAGCCTTTCTTTTATTAAAAGAGTTTCATAACAAAACATACATAGCTGGATAAGGCTAGATATAAAAATAAGAAACTATCTCTTCTCTTGTACTATGGCTGTCCTTAATACCGAATGTACAGACCAATCGGTTGTCTTGCTTCAGAAATGTAACCTACCACACACACAACATTACAGAATAATTCTGGGTATTCTTGCACAAATTCGCCAGATTCTGACTCAGAATATTGGTGTAAATGCAAAGTAGCTCCATTATCCTCAGTGAAGTAAGTGTGCTGAATTTGGTCCACTATTTCCAAAGGCAGAGCAACTTCACTGTCAAATACAAAGGAGTTCAAGAGCTTTTCACAGTCTGGAATCTTCTCAAGGGAGCTACATTACTTACATACACTTCAATATCTCACTCAGAAACTGAGTCATTATTACAAATTGTTGTCGTTTCAGCTAGGATTTCTAGATGCGTCATTGAGTCCTGTACACAAATTCTATACTAATTCTTCCATCTCTCTGTTTTTCCCTTGTCAAGAAGGGTTTAAGCAGATACCCTGTCCCCTGCTGGCATACTTAACTGGTAATTATAGTAGAGTAATGCTGTAGGTGTGTCACCCCCATCTGGCCAACAGTGCTAGCATATGAAATGACAAACCTCATATGAGGCATAGAAGAAAGGTTCCTGGCCTTTGGAACTTATTGTGAAAGCAGATATGTGTTGAGTCTATAGTGGGTAGGAGGAATTAGTGTTTGTAGCCTTTGTGGGAAAAGTGAGTTTTGAGGAGCAATTCGAAAAAAAGAGAGAGAGGCTGGGTCTTTTGCATTAATATAGGAAGAGAATTCCAGGAATAAGGGATTGTGTGGCAGAAATGAAATGAGAGGGAGAAGGATAGAAAGGGAGTAGTGAGGCAGGGTTCATTGGCAGAGCAAAGGGATGAGATTGGAAGTAGTAACAAATGTAAATTAACATTCCTTTACTTTATATGGTAATATGGTCCAGACTGGAGCCCTGCACGGGACTATTTTTTTAATCCTACTCTGGTCCAGCCCCCCTTTCCCACACTCCCACCCTCTCCCACATTGTTTCTTGCATTTTTATCCCTCTCCCACCCACAAAAACCTTAGATCCGCAAATCCCGGAAGAGATACAGATTCCCCCATGCTACTGAAAAAACAAACTGTCAGTTGATATATATAAATGGAATTCAGATATAATTTATACCACTAAAAGAATAAAACAAATCTTGCTTAAACCATGTAAAAAATAATGCCTGTTATAATAGACATCAAATCTCTTTCTATCTCTCGCTTACACGTACGTATTAGAACCTTTATTTTAAAAAAAATTAGTATTTTCCTGCAAATTACCAATCTGTTTCCACCCCCCATCCAATCCCAACAAAGAAAATTTTGCCCGTTCCTGCTATTTTGGCAGCTGGTCCTGTGGGACCCATAGGATCCCAGTCCCACTGCAGGGCTCTGGTCCAGATTTGTATATTGATTGGTTTATCTATCAAGTATGTGTCTGCCAAAGAATAGCCCCTATTAAAGACCAGCACTCACTGTTTTAGGTAATTGAATTAAAACATGATAGAGATCACCATCAACTGATAAATATGTGCCAGGAGTTGGAATACAAATTGGTGCAGATCTGGAGTTTACCTGCCCTGCAGTTGCTTCACCAGATCAATATCTCGAATGAAACTATGGTTTTCACCAGGATTGTGAGTATCAAGAATAACTGTGGATTATCAGCGGGTATAAATATACAATATATCACTGAGGGGATTGTTGTTATTATTTTATTATTTAACTGCTTACTGCTGGGTTTCTGGCATCTCCTTCAAAGTTTCTGGTACTGGCCACTGTTGATGATAGGCTACTGCGCTAGAGGGACCGTTGCTCTGATCTGGTATAACAAATCCCATGTTCCCTGTTTATTTCTACAAAGTGTGCCTAAGTGCTTTTCAGTTGGGGCTGGGGAGAACCCTGCCCCAGTTAGGGAAGGATCTAAATGTAGATGTGATGTGATCAGTGGGGTTAATGAACAGTAGGAAGTGAAGTAGGGTGAGGAACTGCATATATTACTGTGGTTTTTCAGATTTGGTATGTGCGTGTCTTGATGCTACATTAAAAGATTTCTCTGGTAATAATCACTGTTACGAACAATACTTTGGGGCATCATAGAAGAGGTGAGTCATAAAGAGAGTCTTGAAGGGTGGTATTTTGATAGATCAGAATTGGGAGGGCATTCCATGTATCATGGGTAGCAGTCTTTTTAGGCCTCCAGGGTGGAAGATGGCACAAGAGTGGGCCTGTACCATCTCACTTCCTGGTACAGTATGTGTCTTCTGGAAGAGCTTAAAATAAGTCCATTCGTAAATGACGGCAGGAAACCTGTAAATGCTAACAATTAAAATAATTTTAGATTTTTGGAGTTTCAGAACAGTTCACTGTTCCTTGGCCTGCATTCTGGAGCTGTAAATGTCTTTGATGTTCATATTGAAGGCCCAGTGGAGTTGTTGGAGAAAAATGAGAAAAAACCAGGTAAGGTTCATTAAAAAAACAAAGGAATAATAGTTCTCTGTCATCACAGGTTGGAAGTCGTGGGTGATGGTTTCATTGCTGATGAAAAGATATAAACATCAGATGGTATCTGATGGTATTATTCATAATGGGAATTGTACTTTTTCTATTATTAAGTGAATCACTGTAACTGAAGGGTCAAATCCTAAGACACTTGCTCAATTTTTACTCAGTAGTTTTTTGCAGTATTTATTCCTTAATAATATTTTCCTGTTTATTTGGAGTAATTTTCCATTTGACAGAGGGAGTGGAATTAGGATTTTGCTATTCTCGTCTTTCAGAATTTGAGCCAAATTCTGAAGATCGTACTCAGACTTTAATAATCATAATCATACCTAGGTATTAAATAGTGAGGTTAGTGGAAAATCTCCAGAAGCAGAACAAAGAAACCAGGTTTTGTTAGGGGAAACATATAAATGCAAGAGACTCTCAGAGAAAGACATAGGAAGCTTTGGGCAGAAGAGAGGAGCTTGCTTTTGTTGCAGGGGTGTCCCTTTTATTAGGGGAATCAACCAAGGTCAGAGAAAGCTAGCTGACCTAGACAAAGACAGAGGCTCCATGGTTCTGAGGAGAAACCACGAGCTGCAAGAGAAGGATCCTGGACGCCCCAGAGAACCCTGTCCAAGCCCAGAGAACTCTCCAGAGAGGGATGAGGAACCTGAGGTGGGGAAATGCGTATGGTTTTGTTTTATTATTTTGTCGATCTGTTGTGCTAAGTAAGAAGTAATTTTGTTTAGAATTCTGTGCAAAGTCAGTGTGTCTGTTGGCTTCGCTATTAAATTGTAAACCCAGACCACCATGCAATTCTGAGAGGGGATGTGTTTAAGCTATGGAAAGTCTGAGGGGTCGTGTTAGTCCCAGCATCTAGGCAGTTGGACTGTGGGGTCTCAGCTCTCAGGAGGGGTACTAGACAGAGGATCTGCACCCCAAAAGTGTGCCTAGAAACACAGGCAGCTGCCTAGGGTGGCAGATTTCTGGGAAGCTGCCTAGGATGGCAGATTTGTCCCAGCCACCCCTCCATCATGACAGAGGGGTGGCTGGACTCAATTTAAGTGGGGTTATAACCTAGTTTGCCAGGTCACAGTGCCATTCACTCCAATTTGGCTTGGCCATCCCCTTTCATGCTGGAGGGATGGACAAGCCAAATTTGAGTTGTGTTGTGATCCCATATGCCAGGTTGCAATGCCACTCAACTTTGGCCTGGCTGCCCCACCACTACTCATGACTGAGATGGGGCCAGGCCAAATCTGCCTCCCTAGTTTATGAAGAGGGTGTCAGCAAACTGAAGTTTTACCTATGGTAGTAGATTCTCTTGAGCGGCCTCTTCCTAGAAACTTCAGCCAGAGGCAGTGCCTGGACTCTGTTCAGACTCAAGGGCTTAAAGAGGTGGGCTCCAGACACAACAGCCTTGTGACTGTCCAGCCAAAAGGAACTTTACCAGGGCTTTGTGTGTGTAATCAGAAGTTGAACCTTGTGCACTCTGTGGTGTTCGTGCTTCAGGCAGTATTCTTGAACAGTCACTGAAATAAAAACCTCCAATTCACTTCAGCATTTTGGGCCCTTTTAAAGTTGCTTTATACAGCATTTGTAGTGGTGATTTTTTTGTTATTCACAGTAATATTTGAAGATGGCAAAAAATTATCTGATAAGTATGTGAAAGTTTTCCCAATACAGGTTCATCCCAGAAATGTTTATGGGTAGTTATTTTGACATTGATTGAACAGCCTGAGTGATTTATTTGAACCCTACTCTTATTTTTAAAAGTTCAGTCATCCAGGAAGGGAGCAGAAAAAATAACACATGAGATAAGTGACCAGGCACACAGCTTGAATTGCAAATACTCAAAGCAAAAGCCTCCGTAAAGAGTTGTGAGGAGAATCCTGAGGTGGAAATATATTTGCATAAAACATTCATTAGCTAATTTTGAATAACAAATGCTTAGAAATTGAAGTTCATTCATGAATTATTCAAAAGTAGAAAAAAGGTCTTTTGTAATCAAATAAGATTTTTTTTGCTACAAATACTTCACCTAGTTTTATTCATGCTCTTGTATCAAAGAGCATATACAAGTTCTACAGAGGGGCAAAGTTTTGCTGAAACCTATGTTGGTCCATGTTTTTGGTTTTGGGGTCATGTTCTATGCTCCCTACTTCTCTGCATAGTACCCATTAGCACTCTTCTCTCTTGTTCATATAACTCATGTGACACAGAATATTTTAAACTATACTACAGTAGGCTGAGTTCTGGATATTGAGCTATGGATAATGATTCCCCAGAAAGACAATCAGGGGCTCAGCTGTGGCATCCTGATCTGGGCCCACCCAAAACAACCAGGTTTGGTTGAGGGGAGTAAGGGTGTGGTTGGCATATACTGGTGCAGACCCCACCACCTCCGCACCTCATTTGCCTGCAGTCACTAACTCACCCTTCCCTACTTGAATTACTCATGATCCTGGCACAGTTAATCTGTGCAGGTGGCTCTGGTAGGGGCATGCAGCCAGCCTGAACAGAGATGCAAAATAACACTGGTGTTCAAGGCAAAAACAAAAAGCTCGAATTTAGCATCCGCAGTCTTATTATGTTGTATAGATAGAGGTCTCCCAAATTTATGGCCATGAAAAATGTGTCACAGACCATGAAAGCTGGTCTTTTGTGTGCTTTTACCCTATACTATACAGATTTCACAGAAGAGACCAGTGTTTCTCAAACCTGGGGTCCTGACCCAAAAGGGAGTTACAGGGCAGTTGCAAGGTTATTTTAGGGGGGTTGTGATATTGCCACCCATACTTCTTGCCCCACCTTCAGAGCTGGGTGGCTGGAGAGCGGCAGCTTTTGGCCAGCTGCCCAGCTTTGAAGGCAGCGCCCTGCAAGCAGCAGCACAGAAGTAAGGGTGGCAATACCAGACCATGGCGTCCTTACTTCTGCGCTGTTGCTGGCAGCTGCCTCTCTCCAGCTGCCCAGCTCTGAAGGCAGCACCACCACCAGTTGCATCGCAGAAGTAAGGGTAGCAGTACCACAACCCCTCCTATAATGACCCTGCAAACCCCACAACTCCTTTTTGGGTCAGGACCCCTACAATTACAATGCTGTGAAATTTCAGATTTAAATAGCTGAAATCATTACATGTATGATTTTAAAAATCCTATGACTGTGAAATTGACCAAAATGGACCGTGAATTTGGTTAGGGCCCTAGACAAAAGTAAAACTCAACCCCACTTCAGCCAACCCGCAGTGTGAAGACCACATGCTTAATTAGCCCATTTAGTATTCTCTGCTACAACTACTGAGATATTTTTCCTTCTCAAAACAACTTGATGCTTAGATCCTGTACCTAGTCCTACACAGCATTGAAATATCGTGTAAAGAACTGGAACTCCATGTCTGAATCCCCTCAGACTTTGGAGAACTTGGCTCCTGATTCAACTTCCCAACTTTGGTCAACCTCTGTAAGATGGATATGAACCCCTTTCAACTTTGGGGAAGTCAGTATTTGATTTTCACAGCTCAGAGCTATCTCTGTTTGTAATATCTTTTGTTTCCGCAAGGGTATTTTGCCACTATTCAATCACTTTCTGGAGTAATGTTTACAACAAAATATCCAAATTGTATGTGATTTAGAAATTTAATGTAGAAAGCAAACTTTTTAGAGCTATTTAGTCTACACAGCAGGCTTAACAGCAAGATCATTACTGAGACATAGACCTAGGGAGTATTGTTTAGTAAAGAAAAGTGAAGTGCTGATGCTTATCTTGTCAAAAGAAAAAAGATGGAAACAGAATAACAACACTGAAACCTTCTTTAAGAAAGATGTAGGTAAGTGGTTCTCAGACCTGCCTCGAGCCCCCACTTCTGTTGTATCCCTACCCGATGAGACAATCTGAAGAACTAGCTTGCTAAGAGATTTTCTTTCAAGTATTAGTTGCTGTGGTAACAGCATGAAGAGAAGATCAAATGGATGCCAAAACCAGACAGGTCTCTATGAGAATTCCTGATATGTAAATGATTGATAGCAACCCTAATCAGAAAGGTTAACAAAACAGATTTTCATGGCAGCTAAGGTAGGGCTTGTCTATACAGCAATTTAGTGAGAGGCAAGCCAGGGTGTAAATCTAACTCTAGCCTGCCAGCACTAAGGCTATGTCCGCGCTACAGAGGTTTGCTGACAAAAGTAATGCCTCTTTAATTAAAGCGCGTTAATTAAATGGCTCTTGCATGTCCACACTATTCTCCTTCTGTCAGCAGAGTGCTGCCAAGCTGGCAGCTCTTATATCGACACAGAGAGCAGTGCACTGTGGGTAGCTATGCCATTGCGCAACTAGCCACAGGGTGTTTTGGGAAAGGTTTGCAATGCCTCATGGGATAGGTACAGCATCACATGATGCGGGTTTCTCATGTTGACCCAGCTACTGCAGTGGTGTAGTGGTACAAAAAAAGTGGATAAACTAACTGTACTAACCTCCATATTCCCCAAATGAGAAGTAGGTAAAATCATTTTATACCAGCATTTATCCCCAACTACACTACTGTGCTTTGATATACTGCTGTTTGAAACAGTATGTAGTAGTAAGGTCCACATGGCCTTTTAGTGTATGGCAGGCAAAAGTGCCATAGATTTACACCCCAGCTTGACATGCACTCTCTGTATAGAGTAGCCCCTAATTTTACCTTCTCCAGGGGACCTGGACCTTGTTTACAATTCTCATGATGTCCTGTGAACTGACAGTCCTGTGGTTTCATCAGAACTGAGCGCATGCACTTTTCATAAAGTAAACATCGATAGCTTAATAAAATAAGTTTCACATTCACATTTATATTGCCTTCTCATCATAAAGGGCTGGGCTGAGCCTAGGGCTCTCTCGAAACGTTGAGTAACATCCACATGATTGGCAAAATGGAGTTTCTTCCGGGTCTAACCTGATTTCTGCACATAAATGGCCTGCTGCCTATGTAAATGCCACTCCCACACACTTTGATTATTAGAAGTCTTCCGTTTTTCTTACTGAATCACATCTGTATTATACATGAGATACAAAGGTACATTTTATCTCATCTGTTTTTTTAATTGGCTCTAAAATTGGTTGACCCTTCCCATGCTGTAGTTGAAATCATGCAAGCAAAAAACGCATTTAAACAGTTTATTGCTTATTAAGGTACTAATAGTTTCCCTCACTGGTTTGTACCAGGATTCTTTTTCTGAGAACTGTGTTCTTTAGTCCTATTCAAAACCATAACATAGACTTTGTAGATGGGTAGGGCCTTTCAGCATTCCACTTACACCTGTGTTGTGGGACCTGTTTAGAATCCTGTTTTCCCCTATCCTGGTACAGCATAGTTATATTTTTAGTGTAGATAAGACTTAACTCTGTCCCTGAACTGAGCCTGGACATCTCCAAGGGCATCATTATATTAACATGTCCAAGGCTTTAGCATGTAACTGCTCCCCTAGACTGACTGTCATTGTGGTATTGGTGGTCCAGTAGTCTGTGGATCTACTGTTGTTATTTATTTATATAACACCAAACAGCATGCTAAATCCTTTGTAGACATATAAGAAGGTAAAGGCCTTGCCTCAAAGAGCTTATCTAAATAAGCAACATAGAAATGAAAGGCCGGGACATGGAAATAGGATATAAGAAAAAGCAATGAGGTTGTATTGTGCACACTGTTGGCCCACCCACACCCATCACATGCCTGGAATCATAATTTTAACAGTGCATTCTGGGAAGGCTGAGTAGCTCTTCCATGCTGTTTCAGCTGCAGGTGCCAGGGGCAAAGGATTGTCTATTTTGAAGGTGTTCTGAATAATACTATGCAAATTGAAGGCTGTGGGAGTAGAGTTGGCAACGGCCTCTGCATGTAATAGGATTAACTCTATTCAGTCTTCTTTTTATATTATTAATTTTATAAATATAATTTAGAGAATTTTATGGTGGTGAAAGGTACCAGATTGACAGCCCTGTAATGACTGTTTTGATGTACTCCTGTAGAAGAAAGTTGGAGTTATGTTAGGAGGATTGACAAACCTGGTTACACTGATGTAATTAAACAGTGCTCTTCACATAGCAGCAATACCGTATTATAACTTGGCTTTAGGTCGACAATTATGCTGCAGCTCTGCTCATGAGTGAGGTCAAAACACAATTTGCCTGCTCATTTTAGGAATCATGAATGATATTCTGGCTCTGTTGAAGTCAATGGGAGTTTTGCCATTGACTTTGATGGGGTCAGGATCTTACTCTATGTGTTAACCATCTGATAGTATGGAGTCAACCATGTTACATCCTTGTTAAAACCTCAGTAAAAGTCCGTAATATAGGTGGGCTTAATAGCACATATTTGCTAACATGGTTCTTGGATTGAGGAAAAAAACTCCATGATCACAATGGTCAGGAAAATTGCTAGAGCTGTACTAACAAAATCCATGTCTAAACAAGGTTGCATCTATCATGGGAATATTGGCAGAACTCTCGACCCAAGGAGCAGGTCTATACAGTGGAAATAACTTTGATTTTAAAAATTGAATTCTACGAATTGAGTTTAGCCTTGTACATTAATGCAATCTTAGCAAATGTTGTGTTTCCCTGTACATTACCAGTGTAGAGAGCATTAACTCCTCATGATGACATGGTTATAAGTGAAATCCAAGACTCCATTGCAAATCTAGGGAAAACTACTTATCCAATGACATGTGGGGTGACCATCAATACAGTCAAGGGAGAGGAATTCAAAGTCAGGTATTCAGAATGTCCAAATTATATTTCTCTGTCTCTAAGGGGAAAATGAAGAACCAGATTTCAGTCATGATTCTGCAAATGATCACAAGGGCCCTGTGGTAGCAGTGGATGCCTGCAAGACCCTCTCTCTCTTTCTAAGCTGTGGGTAGGTGAAGCACTGAACATCGTCTCCTTATTTATACGGTAATCAGATGGGTTTTGTGCAGGACGGAAGCTCAGGTACATCCATATGAAACGTATAAAACCTATCATTTGGCTGATAACATGTTTCATACTCTTACAGCTGGTGCAATAGGTTTTCCACGCAATAAACTCAAGCTTGGTAACATCACTTTGGTATTGGTATCACGGTAAAATTATGCTTTATTAGACCCCTTCCAAGCGAGATGCTGGGAATACTACTTATGGACATAATGGACCAAATTCATCCCCATTTTCAATCTAGCAAATACCTAGGAAATATCAGTGTAAGTAGAACTGCAGGAGGATAGGAACAATGTGGGGGTGAGATTTCAGAGATAATCAAACCAGTCCAGGGAAGCGTCTGAACAACCACATATACATTTCATCGTGGTAGCCATGTTAGTCTGTATCAGCAAAAACAACGAGGAGTACTTGTGGCACCTTAGAGACTAACAAATTTATTTGGCCCACGAAAGCTTATGCCCAGATAAATTTGTTAGTCTCTAAGGTGCCACAAGTACTCCTCATTGTTTTCACATATACATTGTCAATGGAAATTTCATTTGCAAGCTAAGCTATTGTTTAAAGGAAATAAAATATAAAGAAATTGCACCAGTATTGGTGGGTTTCAGTTCAGTTCCTATTGGCCAACATAAAACCTTCCTTCACAATTAGCGATTAATTGGAATCTTTGTTGGCAATTTTAGAAGAGACATCAAAGGCTGACAATGAATGCAGAGACTGAACACTCCTCTTTCTCTTTGAGGCAAATGCTTCAGAATAGGAATGAGGTTTACTAGATGGTGCATAGTTTGAGGAGTTTGCACGGCAGCTGCCTGTGACACAGCAAGTGTATGATTATTCAGATGCCTTCTGTCTTCAGGACATTCAGTCATCTGGAGTACATTTTTCCTTTAAAAAAATCTGTTGGAATTAAACCCATTCTCAGAAATGGAGGAAGGGCTTATTTCCTCATTAATTTATTACATTGTTTTTGACGTTGTAGATGCTATATTAAGTAAACTCTTTCACTGCATGAAAGTCCCTATGATAAAATGCTGCTCCTTCCTGAACTCTGAATGTCTTTGCTTTTGTAGTGTTAATTTGGTTATTATTGGTTAAAGAAATCTACTTGTTTGTGACTGGAATAAAATTACTAGGTAACCCAGATTAATCCCTCTCCTTATGGATTCTCATTGATCCTACAGGGTAAAATTCTTCCCTGGGCAGAAATCCACATGTAACCTTTGCACCACTTATGTCCCGCTTAAACCCTACTTTCATGATTTAGTGGGATTAAGTGGTACATAGAACTCATGTTGGCCCTCTGTACAAGGGAAAATTTCACCCACAGTGAATTACTAAAATCAGCATTAAGACTATTTCACAAGATAATTCTGATTCCTTTATTTTCCAGTGAGGACTATATGGTGAAACTCTGGGATATTCACAAGAATTTGGTGGCCGACATTTTTCTTGATAACACTCTCAGCTCTGCTTGTTTCCTGAATAGTTCTGGAGATATTTTAGTGGCTTTCAGAAATGATCTTTACATCTTGCCTCACAGTAAGGCACTGGGTATCTCAGCGACAGATACAGATGTCTCTGGAATCTCAGCAACAGGTATGACATCAGACAGTCTTACGTGGATACATTTACTCTCTTGTTAGGAATCAGATTTTTTTAACCATTTGTTATGATTTTCAGTGTCTGTACAATATATTGCACCATATTAGCTGTGAACAGTGCTTTAACAAAAGGGATAGTCATGAATTGATGGTAATTTGGGTCACAGTTAGATTTAAGTCTAACTTTGGTCACTTTACTGGGTGTTGCTTTCCTACATGAGCCCTTATTTCACAGTGACATAGTATCTGCAAGTCAGAGTTGAGTGCCTGACTTCTTTTAAAAAGAAAATTATAAAGAGCTTATTCTTCTAAAAGTCAAGCAATCTTGGGTCATTTAGACCCAAATTTGACTTTTGTAAAAAAAAATAGTTTTACAAATCTTAATGTTATTTGAAATGTTTTCATGATTTTTTTGCACATTTAAAAGAAAACACTTTTTTTTTCACTTTAAACTTTTTCCTACAACATTTGTTGTCCAAATATAACAGCATTGTTCTAGTTGTGCATAGGATCCAGAAATGAATCCAGAAACAATTCAGTCTATGTTTACTATTTGAACTGAATGAACTCAAAGGATGAGTGAATGCAAAACACAGCTAGCATCAATTGTAAAAAGTACATCAAATTTGTAATTTTTTTCATTTTTAAGTAATCTAAGTGTAGTAACACAGATAAGGATATTATATATATAACTTTTTGTCTTGGCAATGGCCCTTTTAAATATATTTATACAAATACCACTCTTGTGATATTTTGATATCTTCACCAGAGTCCTTCATTTATGAAAACCAAGCTTTAAATTACCAAAAGGAAGGAAAAACGGATGTCTCCAAAGTCACTGACATGGACTCTTATCTGGTATGTTCTAGTTGCTTGAACCCATACTGCTATCAAATATACAAGGGAAAACAATTCTGAATGAGCCATAGCACTCATAGACACAACATAAACCAGCTCCACTGAAGAACGTCTGATACTAGCAGCTATGTCTGCTACCATGTGCTAGATACACTGAAGAACAATAATTCCTGCCCCAGTTCCAGGATTAAGGCAGCTTCTTCTCTGACCTTCTGTAGTAGGAAGTGGTGGTGGAAAAAATATTATGTAAAACCCAGAGCTGGGATATGTATTTCCTAATAAGAAAACCTGTTCAGTTAGCAGATTTATTGTCTCAGTTTATTTCACTAATAAGCATTACCTCTAAAAGTAGAAATGGTTGCATACTCCAGAAAAGTGAACTATTCCTATTACATGGGACAGAAAATGTGTTAGACTGGGTGAATGAGTTAGCACTTGACTGTGATCTCTCTCCATTTGTTGGAGTTTGTATTTCTGAACATAACTCCCTGTATATATACCAGATTTATTATAATTCACTAACATGTTCAACTACCCACATTTATAACTATTTGTACTTTCAGCTAACCTGAAAGTACTCCAAACTGACATGTTCTCTACCTATTAAATATAGAATACAAAATTTCAATATTAAATGAAATTTTTGCCAACATTTTTCAATTTTTCAAGTTCCACCGCTATGGAATTGATTTTTTAAAAAATTCAATTATGAAATGTTTATCATTTTTTCACTGAAGTTTGGAATTTTAAGGAAAAACAAAAGTGAAATGTTCATGAAAACTTTTGGGGAAAAAAGTGTTTTGGTTTTTTGACCAGCTCTAATACAGATTTATATACTTATCACTTATTCTTTATTTATCTGCTAAGATTTTATTCTGAAAACTGTGGAGGAAAATTCTTATAGGTACGTTTTCACAGCACTGTATACTGGTGACTAGGACCTTACACATTGTAAATTTAAAAACACCCATCCAAAAAAACATTCTGGATCATAGTGGTATGGAAGATAAAATAGCCACATTTCCTACAATTTAACAATTGAGCAAGTATTGAGTTTTTCCTCTACATTCTTAGTTAATATGTCATAATGGTGGCTCTTCCTAATACAAATGATATAGAGTACTCCTGGGGGAGTACTCATGCACCAAAAAATTTAAAATTCTGCACATAATATTTTCAAATTCTTCATATTTTATTTATCAAAATAACACAATATAATCACACCAGTTTCAATTTTTTTGGTCATTTATTTCAAAATATCTGTCAGCAAGTATGTCTGTAACAATACAGACAACAAAAAAGATTCAGGAATTATTATTTTTTTTGACAAATAGATTTCTTACTAGGCATATTAATACAGAACTCTGAGTAATAATTCATTTAAACTACAATACAGGACCATGTTTCCCGCACCCCTCAGAAGCACAGCAAAGGCTTGGGGTAGTCGGGGTAACAGAGGAGCTAAGGGAGAGGGAAGTAAATTGCTGGGAAGGAGCCTGGGTGTGAACTTGGAGGGTTGTTGGATATGGGTGGGAAAAGTATGGAACAGGTTTTTGTGGGGGAGTGTGGAGGGATTATTAGGGAACTTCCCCCATGCAGACCCTTGCTGACCCCTAGACTCCCCCAGTCAGTCAGGCACATTTGTCCCTGTCCCCATGTGACCCTGCATCCCCTTCCCCTGTCCCCATGTGTGTCTGTGCCCCACCCACCACACACTGTCCTTATGTAGCTCTGCACCCCCGCCCCAACCCCATCTGGCCCTGAATCTCCCTCCCCCTTGTGGCCCTGTGCCTCCACTCCCATTCAGCCCCTGCCCCAGTCTGTCCTCCCCCACTAGCCCTTATGAACCCCTTTCTGATGCCCCCCCAGTACCCCACACTGTCTGGCTCCCCATAGCCCCTGTCTCCTGACAAGGTCCATTGCGAAGAAGGCAGCTCTTTCTCTTCCCTCCCTGGTGGGGAGCTGCTGCTGTTCTTGTGCCACAGTGCCCTCTGGTGGGAAAATGGTGGAACTACATCAGTATTTTGGCAGAAGCTTTTTTCTGTGCAAAAAAAAAAGTGGTGCTCATTAATTATGCACGTGTGCAGTAGCTCAGAATTCTCTCAGGAGTTATAGAGACACTTTCCAGCACTTTCCTGAGAGCATTTAGGTCTATGCACCACTTGAGCTTTGGGTTAAACCTATGAGTGGCATATAGGTCTTGTGCCAATAGGGGGGATGAATTTCACCCACTGAGAATAAATGCTTCTTCCAATGAGACTTTGCATCTATGGACCATATACAGTGTTTTTATGTGACATAGCTGATGACTTGATGACTAGAAACCCATGCATATGAGTGGCACCAAAAAGAATGCCTCACCAAGCTGTGTGTATGTGTGTAAGGGAATCATTTTCCTCACAGGTTTATGATTACTGAGCGTCAACCTTTTCCCATTTCTCTAGGTGCCTTACATGGGATTTAATTTCACCAGTGACTTCACAACAGAATTGCTGGTTTCACCAATGGGCGGAGAAAAGGTTAGACTTAGTTGAATACTTAAGTTTCTTTGAAATCTGAAAATGGTGTTGGAAGTAAAGACGTGTTGAGACATTTTGATCCCTTTAGGAAATGTAAGTATCTCTAAGGGCTTGTACACAGTACCACTTATGTCGGTATAACTTATGTCGTTCAGGGGTGTGAATAAGCCATCTCTACAAGCGAGGTAAGTTACACCAACCTAAGTGCCAGTGTGGACAGTGCTATGTCTCCCACCAACATAGCTACTGGTTCTTGTGGAGGTGGTTTTATTATGCCGACGGGAGAGCTCTCTCCTGTCAGCATAGAGCAGGGGTTCTCAAACTGAGGGTTGGGACCCCTCAGGGGGTCGCGAGGTTATTATATGGTGGGTCACAAGCTGTCAGCCTCCACCCCAAGCCCCGCTTTGCCTCCAGCATTTATAATAGTGTTACATATATTAAAAATACAGACCATTATTATACAGAGCATCTACATCAGATGTGCTACAGCAGTGCCACTGTAGTGCTTCTAGTGTACACTAGCCCTAAAAACAGAGCATCTGTCAAAAGGGACACAATCAACCTAGGTAGGACCCAAAATATAAAGGAGGGTGTTCTACTGAGTTGGTTGGGAAATTCATTAATGCAATGTGAACCTGCAAGTATTGTGTTAATTTAACATTTTATTACCTGTACATTACCTGTTGCTATATGTGTATACTCCTCTGTCATCCACCAGCTGTCCTGGAAGTTGCCACTGGCCCCTTCCCGGATTTATTGTTCTCCCAGTATCTCAGCGACTTCATTGAAGGTATTTGACTTCCTGTTTCAACCTGGACCTCTCAGCATAGATGAGCAAGAGAAGGCAGAACGTAAGGGATTCTTTCTACAATTCTACCTTCTTTTACTTCTGTTTATTCAAGAACTAAAGTAAATCTGGTAGCGTCCTAAACCTTGAACCAGATCCTCGGCTGGTGTAAATTGACGTAGCTCTGTCGACTTCAGTGGAGCTAAACTGATTTATACCAGCTGAAGGTCTGGCCCTATAGGCCAGATTTTCACAGTACCCTGCACACCAGGTGTCTGCTGTACACCCAAAACTCCAGTTGAAGTCAATGGGAGCTGCAGATGCTCATTACCTCTGCAAATGGTCCGGGGGGAAGTAAAACCGCACTATCTTTACCTCCTGAACATCTGCCTGTTGTTAGATCCACAGTAAATTTTTTAAAAGCACATAAGTGCCTTAGTTCCTAAGTCCCATTTTCAACCGTGATTTAGGCACTTAAGAGCCCAAGTCCCATTGACTTTCACATACCCACAAATGGTAGTTCATGGACGAGTGGGCTTTCTGGTTGCCCTCTCCTCCTGTAAAAACACCAGAATGGAGGGGAGTGGGGAGCAAGTCATCCCTTAAATAGGAATGTAGATGTTTGGAGAAGGTTAGCTGGCTCAGAGCCTCCTCTCTCCTTCCAGCGCCCCCCCTCCCCCTTCCCAAATAGCTGCCACTGAGCTGGGTGTGGAGAGTTAAGCCCATTAAGAGGAGGAAGTTTGTGTGTGGACCAGGGAGGGAATGTGTGGGAGCATCAGAGGCTCTCAGGTGCATTTATTAAGCATCCTGTCTTTTGAAATATTGATTCTCAAACATCCTGAGATCCCTTCTTACTCTAATAAGGACTGTTTTCCAGCCTGTCATAAAGCTTCCCTATAACATTCTCTTAAGGTGTATAGGGTGTAGTAGCAAATGGTATAACTAAAGCAGTCATTTCTCTTTTCTCCCAGTCTCTGAAAGAATGATCCTGACTGATTATATGAAATACTTGCCTGGCCCCAGACCTGCAGAGGCTGTGGATTTGGAAATACCTGAGTTTGGAATCTCCCCATGTTCTTCTCCACTCAGTGTATGTTCAGAGGCCCAGCCTGAGGAAGAGGTTTGTATGAAACCATTTCACACTTCTGTACAGAGTCCAGCAGTGTGTCGTGTCTGACTTCCTTCAACACAACACCGCCTTTATTAAGGTGACAGATTTCAGAGTAGCAGCCATGTTAGTCTGTATCCACAAAAAGAAAAGGAGGACTTGTGGCACCTTAGAGACTAACAAATTTATTTGAGCATAAGTGAGCTGTAGCTCACGAAAGCTCATGCTCAAATAAATTTGTTAGTCTCTAAGGTGCCACAAGTCCTCCTTTTCTTTTATCAAGGTGGAAAGCAGAAATGCTGATGACTCAATTGTATATTGGCAAGTCATTTTGAGGTCCCTTCTCAAGTGCATTGATTAAACTCGGGCCTTCTAACACACAGCTAGTGTACTTAGAGTTCACAATAATTCATCATAATTCTGTTTTGTTATGGGGACACCTGCTGGAAGAACTCTGAGCACAAGTAAATTCTGTGCCTGAGAATTTAGCCTGACATGCATCTCATCAAGAATGCCTATTACTGCCTTGTACATTTACCATCTCAGAAAGTAATTTGGGAATGTTTCTATTTTAATCCCTGGGATTACATCTCAAATACAGGGTAGAGTTTAATAATATAAATGTTTTTTAGGGTTTTTTTTCTTCACAGCACTGGAATGAAACCACAAATACTAGCCCTTTCACCAAATAAAAGTCAGTGCAATTGATACTGTTCAAATTTGAACAAAAATTAGAACACATTTTGAAAGAGAAAGTAGTTAAGGACATAGAGGTGAATGGTAATTGGTATAAAATACAACATGGTTTTACAAAAGGCAGATCATGCCAGACAAACCTGATCTCCTTCTTTGAGAAGATAAATAAATTTTTAGACAAAGGAAATGCAGTATATAGATCTAATGTACCTGGATTTCAGTAAGGCATTTGATACAGTTCCACATGGGAAATTATTCGTTAAATTGGAGAAGATGGGGATTAATATGAGAATTGAATGGTGGATAAGAAACTGGTTAAAGGGGAGACTACAATGGGCCATACTGAAAGGTGAACTGTCAGGCTAGAGGGAGGTTATGAATGTAATTCCTCAGGGATCGGTCTTGGGACCAATTTTATTGTATTTCTGACCGTGGCACAAAAAGTAGAAGTGTGCTAATAAAATTTACAGATGACAGAAAGTCGGGAGGGATTGCCAATACGGAGGAGGACTGGAATATCACATAAGAAGATCTGGATGATCTTGTAAACTGGAGTAATAGAAATGGGATGAAATTTAATAGTGCAAAGTACAAGGTCATGCATTTAGGGACTAACAACAAGAATTTTTGCTATAAACTGCGGATTTACCAGTTGGAAGTGACAGAGGAGGAGAAAGACCTAGGTGTATTGGTTGATCGCAGGATGACTATGAGCTGTCAATGTGATGCGGCTATGAAAAAGGCTAATGTAGAGCTAGGATGCATTAGGTGAGGTATTTCCAGCAGAGACAGGGAAGTGTTTGTACCATTATAGAAGGCACTGGTGAGATCTCATCCGGAATACTGTGTGCAGTTTAGGTCTCCCATGTTTAAGAAAGTTTAATTCATTCTGCAACAGGTGCAGAAAAGGGCTATTAGGATGATCGAGGAATGGAAAACCTATCTTTTGAGAGGAGATTCAGAGAGCTTGGTTTGTTTAGCCTAAACAAAGGAAGGCCATGGGGAGATCTGATTGCTCTTTATAAATACATCAGAGGCATAAACACCAGGGAGGGAGGGGAGTTACTTAAGTTAAGCACCAATGTGGACACAAGAACAAATGGCTGTAAAGTGGCTATCAACAAGTTTAGGCTCAAACTTAGGCAAAGGTTTCTAACCATCAGAGGAGTAAAGTTCTGGAACAGCCTTCCAAGGGGAGCAGTAGGGGCAAAAAACCTAACCGGCCTTAAGACTGATCTTGATAAGTTTATGGAGGGGATTGTATGATGGGACTGCCTATGTTGGCATGTGGCCCATTGGTGACTGCCAGTAGCAAAAATCCCCAATGGCTGGAGACAGGACGCTATATGGGGAGGGCTCTGAGTTACTCCAGAGAATTCTTTCCCAGATGTCTGGTTGGTAGTTCTTGCTCATATGCTCAGGGTCTAACTGATTGCCATATTTGGGGTCAAGAAGGAATTTTCCCCCGGATCAGACTGGCAGGGACCCTGGGGGCGCGGGTTGGTTGCCTTCCTCTTCAGCATGGGGCATGGGTCACTGGCAGGTTTAAACTAATGTAAATGATGAATAATCTGTAACTAGTAGTATTTAAACCATGATTTGAGGATGTCAGTAACTCAGCCAGAGGTTCGGGGTCTATTACAGGAGTGGGTGGGTGAGGTTCTGTGGCCTGCAATGTGCAGGAGGTCAGACTAGATCATCACAATGGTCCCTTCTGACCTTAAAGGGCATGAGTCTGTGATACAGCTGTGGGTTTTACAAGCAGCATTGTAGAGAGTTATGGAAAGGCAGCCAAAGACTTTTTTAATGGAATATTGTTCTAATTGCCTGGATTTAGGGCAAATATTTTTATTTCATCTCCATATAACAGATCTCAGTTTGCTTATTGGGCTTTCCTTATGCATAGGAACTCCTGACAGTGTGATCCACAGTGATAGAGACCACAGAATACTGAAGGCAAGATCCACAATGTGGTTCTGAAAGGAGGATTTTGCCCTTAATCAGTACTGACTGGATTTGCCATGTTGCAAGCTGATAGTTTCAAAAATAAGGGATAAGAGAGGGATTTTTTTTAACTGGGCATTTTCCTCCCCCTAACAACCAACACCTGCCTGCTTTATTTTTGTTCAGGTTGCTGAAGCTGAGAGTGAATCCACTGATACAGAATTGCTACAGCAAATCCCAAGCACTGAACAGCAGCAAGTCAGTGAAGAAACAGACAAGGAGAGAAAAAATCTTCTAACAGAGGGAGATTTCTGTTTGGACAAAACTCAGACTTTACAGATGAAGAGAAAAACAGGTATTAAAAGTCTTCTTTTATTGTTGGCTTTTATTGTATATCATAGTTCTACAGATATTCTCCCCAGGCATGAGCCTACTCTTATCAGAGGCAAAACTTACATTGACTTTCATAGTGCAGGTCCAGGGTCTTGAGCTCTATTCTTGGGTCTGCCACTGACTTCCTGATAGCCATGGCCAAGTCATTTAAACTGTCTGTGCCTCAACTTTTCTGTCTGTAAAATGGATACATAATGCTTATATGAAGTGTTATGAGGATTAATTCATTCATGTTGGTAGTGTTTTGAGATCTGATGGAAGATGCTACAAAAGGGAAAATTATTATTATACTAATATGTAAGTACTTGATTAGAGGTGGAGCATGAGCATTGTTCAAATTCTCCTTGCTTTACTCATGCAAGACCTGACTTCAGTGGGAGTACATATATGAGTAAGGAGCAGGATTTGCCCCATATTTGAAAAATGCCTTCTGGATCTGTTATTCACTCAGCAGTGTTGTTGAAGCGTTGTTGGTGCCAGGATATGAGAGAGATAGGTGGGTGAGGTAATATCTTTTTTACTAGACCAACTTCTGTTGGTTCGAGCTTACATAGAGCGCTTCTTCAACACTCAGTGCATAGGTTTCAGAGTAACAGCCATGTTAGTCTGTATTCGCAAAAAGAAAAGGAGTACTTGTGGCACCTTAGAGACTAACCAATTTATTTGAGCATGAGCTTTCGTGAGCTACAGCTCACTTCATCGGATGCATACCGTGGAAACTGCAGAAGACATTATATACACACAGAGACCATGAAACAATACCTCCTCCCACCCCACTGTCCTGCTGGTAATAGCTTATCTAAAGTGATCATCAAGTTGGGCCATTTCCAGCACAAATCCAGGAAATGGCCCAACTTGATGATCACTTTAGATAAGCTATTACCAGCAGGACAGTGGGGTGGAAGGAGGTATTGTTTCATGGTCTCTGTGTGTATATAATGTCTTCTGCAGTTTCCACGGTATGCATCCGATGAAGTGAGCTGTAGCTCACGAAAGCTCATGCTCAAATACATTGGTTAGTCTCTAAGGTGTCACAAGTACTCAGTGCACAGTTCAGCTCTGCTTTCTCTTTCCTGATCCACGCACTCATGCCCACACAGACAATCCTCACAGAAACAAGTCACATTACAGGTTCTTGTTGTCCCTGTTCTGAAGGTTCTGAAAAAAGGAAGAAAAAATCTTCAAAGAGCGACAGATTTCCATCCGGCAAAGAAAAGGTATTCTCCATCACCATAAATGCTACAGTTGGTATTAGTGGGGCATTCACAATGACGCATGTCATAAACAGTGATTACTATTTCTGAAGGGTTTTTATTAAGTTCTTACAACAATCCTAAAATTGGTAGCTAAGATACATTAATGATAAGTGCCATAGAAAAGTCCAGGAGGAATAGGATGTGAACAGTGTGCAGTAAATAAGTCCTAGTGCCACACTTTAAGCAGTAAGGACTCGGAGAACATAAAATATTAAATAACTGCTCATCTTCATGAGCACCATGAATTCTGTGCACTGAATGAGGCAGGGGCCTTGTGGAAAAAAATGGCATAGTATGTGATCATGCAATTAAAGACTGTATTATAATGCAAATGTACAAGGAAGCCAGATTGGGTCACACAGACAACCTTAATTTTGGTATATTCTAACTTTGAGTGCTTGCCTTTGCAACCTTAATGATCTTTTAACATAGTTGGTTGTGAGTAATAGCCTACAGATGGGCTCAACTCACAAAATTCCAAATTCAGATTTGGATTTTGAGCATCCCCAAAACTGAGGGGTTCAGATCTCAGGTTCTGATTGGGCCCATCTCTAATAAAAACCCATAGCAATTTAATATGATTTTAAAAATATATTCCTTGCTACTAAACAGGGTGTTTCCCTACTTGTGGAGTTTGCTCTTATATAATATGTTCTTAAACTTGCCTTATTTTAATTATGATTTAGAAGCTTGTGCCCAGGAAATTATCCAGTTCAGAAGGTGCTGGTCTGAGAAAGACACGTACTCCAAAACATAAAAGATTTTCCTCAGAGATGCAGGTACCTGTTGTTGCAAACATAGGTGCTCTCCCAAAAATGTTACCAGTTTACCTCAACTGCTGTTGGATGGCAGGATGGCAGAGCTCGGTGATCAATTTAGATTCCAGTTTCACAGTGGAAGTTTTTTATTCATTCAGAAAACTCATGAATATTAATAATACACAGAAGCCTCCTTTAAATTGGTGATTCTATAAGATGATAACTCAGAAGAGAATCAAGTTTTGCTAAATACAAATCTTAAGTCAGATTTATTAAACAAATTATTAATGTTTTCATGTGAATCAGGCTATCTCGCAGATTTTTCCAGAATTGCCCATGCCAATAAAATTGGGGGAAGAGAGAGAAATTCTGTAGCTAATATTAACAAACTTGGCAGATTAACAGTGCAAGGTCCCAGTATTCAAGTGGAGTATTACATGCTTGAACCTGTAGTCTCCACAGACCTCTGTACTAATTGTCAGACAGCTACAATCTGCCCCATTTAATACACATAGGTTACTGTGCTGAGGCTCTTGTGGTCTGTGCTGGGTAAAGTTTGGCCAACCTACTGTAGTGTATCTCCCCGCTTGTTTATTAAAAAAAGAAAAATGTTGATTTATTTTTTTTAAATCAGAACGCCATGATGGCTAGAGACCCCAAGACTGTCTCCCGGGCCCATTCAGCTGTTCCTATAGGTGAGGTCAGATATTCCAACTCTATTATAAGTTTGCACTTGAAATGGTAGACATTAACATTCTCTTTTTCACAATGTGATCCCAATAAACATTTTGCAGTAATGAATCAAATAGCTCATGATAAACCTTATAGGAACTAAAATTCTTTTATAATTAAATAAACAGTATAAATTGTTGAATATCATCATACCTGATAAGACTGCAGGCCCAGAAATCTGGAGCCTTATACATCATACAGTGATGTAATTTGGATGTTTGAACATACAGTGACTTATTTGCACACTTTCTCTTTTGCCCCCCTACCAAGTATCTACCCTGCCCCTGCTTTTCTTTGGCTCCCCAGGGTTTCCTCACTAACCTTTCCCCCTCCTTGATTTTCCTCATCTCCCCCACAGTGTACTGCCTGACAATAGCAGACATTCCTAAAGCATGGTCCTCAACTGCCCACAGTCATAGAAATATGGCTAGAGTGAATGCCTACTTAGCTCCACTCTATATATCATATTGCCTAGCCACATATCTATAGTTTTGGATGAGCTGGAAAATATGCTGTAGGCAGGATCTCTATAGTTAGACTCTTAGGAGGACTCCTTGGAGTGTCCCTGATTAAGTGTTTATCTACACATGAAAATTAATCTGGAATAAAATAGGGTGTGGATTAACTATTCTTGATTTACTACATGTGTGGATGCTCTTATTGCAGAATAAGAGTGCCTTATTCTGAACTGGTTTAATCCATTTATGAATAAGGAACTCTTAATCCATTTTGGAATCTAATCTCATTCAGAATAAAACACTCTTATTCCAGAATAAGAGTGTCCGCACAGGGAGTTAACCTGGAATTCTTATTACAGAATAACTCCCCATATAGACAAGACTTTCAAGTCCTAGGGCAATCCTTCAAGAACTCTAACCAGAGTGATGCAGCCAGAGCACCTTCTCCACATAGCTCCCCTGCTCTCCCAGTGACAGCAAGAGATAGGAGCAGGTGCCAATATCAGCAGTTTACTGACAAATCTAGATGATTTTAACAGCTCTCTATCCCAAGTCATTGCCACAATGGAAGCAGGACTGTTCAGTGTTACAGTCAGACCCTATAGTGCTAACAGCTAAAGAAGGGTCTCTATGAGTTCAGGCGGTAGGGGCCTGTGCTTTTGGAGCAGGAAAATCTGTATTCTGTTATCTCCACTGTTGCTGGGATGTTCTGAATGACCATAGTGGAGTCTAGTGACAGCCATGAAGTGGACATGTGGCAACTGTGAAATTCTAAAGGGCCTCAGATTTGTTGAAATATGATGTATTCTTTCTAAATTTCTCTTGGTTTACAACCTGTTGTCTCCAATGTGATTGTCAGGTGCATAAATGGGGCCGAATTTAACGACCAGTGTTTAGTAAATTTGTCACTCTGTTTTTGAACCAGGAATGGTCTGTTTCATTGACTAAGAATATTAGTGTTTTAGAAGTTTCCAACAAATGCCTTTGCCCTCCCAAGAGCTGTATTAATTCTTCAGCCAAATATTTGTCGAAACATTGTTGCCATGCAATGTCCTTCACTGACCTGAAGGTGGAGCAAAGGCCCTGCTTGTTTTTAAACTTTGTTCTAAAGCCAAATCTTTCTATATTACTGGTTTCAGAGTAACAGCCGTGTTAGTCTGTATTCGCAAAAAGAAAAGGAGTACTTGTGGCACCTTAGAGACTAACCAATTTATTTGAGCATAAGCTTTCGTGAGCTACAGCTCACTTATGCTCAAATAAATTGGTTAGTCTCTAAGGTGCCACAAGTACTCCTTTTCTTTCTATATTACTGATCTTGAACGCTGACCATGAGGCCCATTAGAGTCAGTGGGGATAAAGCGGGGGCAGACTGGAGATTACATTTACAAATATTTATATTACAGAAAAATTCAGTTATTTGGCAACAGCCTATTGCACATTCAGAAATGAAGCTTGGAGCAGGGGATCCTTCACTCTTTGTGCTCTTGTGAGCACCCCTATTGGCTAATGCCCATGAATGAATTGATTGTACCTTCTTTTTCAAAGAACTAGGTCATTGTATTCCACAAGGGTTTGAATTAGAGGAGAAATAAAAGGTTAAAGGGGAATATAATTGAACAAAGGCAAAGCATCCCATTCAGCTCTGTTTGCCTTTATTACTGAAATTGGGGTGGGGGAAAGTAGTCAGGTCATGAAATTCAAACCTCGTGGCTGAAAAGGCCCCATCATAAAATACTTATTTTTCTATGTTACCAGTAAGCGCCTGGCAGCAGCAAACGAGAGAACTGGGTTTGATGTGGGGCAAAATTCAGAGCTTATTAACAGTGTAAATTCAGAGTAACTCCATGTATTTGAGCTTAATAGAGTTACTCTGGCTTTACTCAGCTATTCCTGAGATCAGAGTCTGGCCAGAGTCTGCAGGGTGTGCTGCAAAAGTAGCAGACTAATCTTCCAGAGCGGATGCAGAAAGCATGATGGTGCTCAGCAACTGCTGGTCCAGCTGGAGTGAGCTTAATGGAGCTGCAATGAAAGCTCTGATTCTGCTAGGCTTATATACTGAGAGTTATGATATTCTAGAAAAAATAAGATATTTATGAAGGGGACTTGTGTCTCTATGTCCCCAATGGATTTGGTGCTTCCTAAAGTTAGTTTTCTGGCTTCAAAGTAGATGGTATACATTTCTATTGATCTGTTATCTAGAAGTATGGGATAACGGTGGCATTCAGATTTTCAGAAAGTTCCATGACAGCATAGAAATTTCTTTTCATAGAATCACAGGACTGGAAGGGATCTCGAGAGGTCATCTAGTCCAGTCCCCTGCACTCATGGCAGGACTAAGTATTATCTAGACCATCCCTGACAGGTTTTTGTCTAACCTGCTCTTAAAAATCTCCAATGATGGAGATTCCACAACCTCTCCAGGCAGTTTATTCCAGTGCTTAACCACAATGACAGTTAGGAAGTTTTTCCTAATGTCCAACCTAAACTGCCCTTGCTGCAATTTAAGCCCATTGCTTCTTGTCCTGTCCTTAGAGGTTAAGAAGAACAATTTTTCTCCCTCCTCCTTGTAACAACCTTTTATGTACTTGAAAACTGTTATCATGTCCCTTCTCAGTCTTCTCTTTTCCAGACTAAACAAATCCAATTTTTTCAATCTTCCTTCATAGGTCATGTTTTCTAGACCTTTAATCATTTTTGTTGCTTTTCTCTGGACTTTCTCCAATTTGTCCACATCTTTCCTGAAATGTGGCACCCAGAACTGGACACAATACTTCAGTTGAGGACTAATCAGCGTGGGGTAGAGCTGAAGAATTACTTCTCATATTTTGCTTACAACACTCCTGCTAATACATCCCAGAATAATGTTCCCTTTTTTTTTTTTTTTTTTTTTTTTGCATTAATGGTATCACTGTCAAAATTCAGCGCAAATGCTATTGGAACTAACATCCTTTATCCACCCTAAATAACTAATTATTATTTTACAGTTTATAAAATGCACCTCTTGGTGTGTGCACAAAAGTATCAAATCACATACATCAGGATCTAAAATGACATAAGGAAGCAAGTCTTAGTCCAACTCAGGCTCTGTCAGGCCAATGAGGAAAACAAACTCCAGAGTCAAAAGCCTGTTACTGAGAACCCCATTGCACCAGCTCCCAGACCTTTTATCTAGGATTTGCTAGCTGATGCACCCCTGCTGATCTTAACCATTGGGATAAAACATGATGAGAAAGACAGTGGCTAAGGTGACAGTGGCTAAGGTAGCCAGGATCCAAATTGCATAGTGCTTTGTAGATCGGAGATATTGTGCAAAGGCATTTCCTTTTGTATTTTAAAACATGGGATGTGAAATACTTAGTCTTATTCTGACAGGTTTCAGAGTAACAGCCGTGTTAGTCTGTATTCGCAAAAAGGAGTACTTTTTTGTGGCACCTTAGAGACTAACCAATTTATTTGAGCATAAGCTTTCGTGAGCTACAGCTCACTTCATCGGATGCATCCGATGAAGTGAGCTGTAGCTCACGAAAGCTTATGCTCAAATAAATTGGTTAGTCTCTAAGGTGCCACAAGTACTCCTTTAGTCTTATTCTGATAATTTACACCTCCATGTAAGCTCTGACATATGTCATGGACTGTCTACTTCTCAGAGTTAGGCACTACTCCGTTCCTTTGTATTGCTGACATTCTAGAAAGCAGCACAAACATCTCACCAAAATTAGCACTTTGAGAAGAGAAATAACATCTTGGCATCAGTCACTGATAATATGATGCCAATTCTGACATTTCTGCCAACGATGTAAAAGCAGGTTAGTTCCCCCATGTTTGACAGCCTAGCCTTTAGGTACAGTAAGTAAAGTACACATCAGGTAAGGTCCTTCATTCTCCAGCCTACTTTTAATTATAATTGCTGTCATCCTCATTTCTTTTGTGAAAGCTGCAAATCCACTTGGGGTTCTGGCAAGCTGATCTCTGACAATATCAAATGTTCTAAGAACTCTTAATCGAAGGCAGCTCATGAAAGCACTCCAGGGAACACTTTATTCTCTGTGTTTAAAAGGACATGAAAGTACAATAGCTCTCTTTATACTGGTATAAAAGCAGCCGATTGAACTTGTCAGTTTAATAAATAATACAGTTGCTTCCATCAGACACTGTTAATAGACTCCTGCCTGGACTAATGTTGTATTGAGTTGTTCAAGTGCTTACATGTTGTCTACCTGTGTCTTCCCTGGGTTAATCCCCTTTTATCTCCTGAAGGTAGAGCTTTCAGTAATAGCCTCCGAAGGGCATGAGGTCCACCACTCTTCATCTCCCACCCCATTTTTGTGTGTAGTGTTGCAGCAGCAAACTACTTATTTTCCTGGATAGGCCAGTTGGCTGGCTCGCATCTCATGTTTGGAGAGATTCAAATGCACTTGTACATGTAGAATCACTGACATTTTGTATTAGAGGGGGTCAGAGTAGAGGTGGTCGCAAGATGAAAAATTTGGATCAGGATTTTCAAGCACCCCAAACTTCACGGGTGTTTCATTCCAGATGTTTATTTCAGTCCATTATAAAAATATGGACCAGCTGCAAAATTCATCTCTATGTTTGGATTTCAATCCTAAATTCAGGTTTTTTTGGGCCCATCCCTATTTTTGTGTTAACATGAGCAAAAATGCCATTTGTTTTATATGGAGAGTAACACACTCAGTGCTTTATGTTTCTAAAAGGTCAGGCCAGTGTCTGCACTATTGTGAGTGATATGCTGGGGAACACGAGACAGGGCACAAATGCAAAGGCAGAAGAAACGTACAAGTAACATTAATAGCTAGAGATTATAAAATCTTTTGTCGTGTTGGCTCTTGCTTATTTTTCTATTTTTTTTCCCTCTCTGTGCCAGCAGAAAAAATGATTCCTACTCCTCCACCTGAGGTATGTGATAAACAAGGGGGGGAAAGACGCATTTATCATTGGGAATATGTTCCAAAGACTTTCATGACCAGAATTTCTGCTTTGAAAATATGGCTCGTGGTATTGATGTTACGCATGTTCAGATTTTTTAAGAACCCCAGAGTGCTTCCTGTCTGACTCCCTGAAGATTGTGTTTCTCCAATTTAAAACCCATTTCCCTTAGACAATGATCCATGCAATGCCACCCTTGTCCCTGCTGACACAGATTGGACAAATTCCCTTTGGGGTCCAGCAGAGCTCCAGCTTCACTGGTTACAGGGATTGCTGTTGAGGTGGTATGAATTGGCTTGGCACCTATTTGCAGGATCATTCTGATTGTAGTGGATGTTTACTGGTCCTGGAGTCAGTAATTCATTTGATTCATAGCACTCTTGCTGTTTATCTGTAATAATCTATCTGGGCGTGTTTACTGGAAACATGCAAGAACAGGGGAGCCAATATCAATCAAAACGAAATGACTCAACCTCAACATTAGCTGTTAAAAATAACAAATGTACTTATGTGGGAGTGATGGAGCAGTGGGTAGGGTTCTAACCTACCACTGAAGGGAACAGGGTTCAGTTATCTGCCGTGCTATAAACTACCTGTGTAATCCTCAGCAAGTTACTTAGTATGTCTGTGCTTCAGTTCCCCACCTATAAAATGGGGATAATATAGGCCTGCCCTACCTCACAGGGTTGTTGTGAGAAGAAATACATTAAAGCAATGAGGTGTTTAGATACTGCAGTAATGGGTACCATGTAACTAACATAGAGAGTCTGCTCAAATAAAGGGGATTTACATTGTGTGGAGAGGATCAACAGATTTGGGTTCTTTCAGACCAAAAGGGGAAAGAGTTCCAAACTAAAGCTCTTTTCCCCAGACTCCTATGTGTTCAAATCCAGCAGCTATAACCTGTTAGCAAGAGGACTTCTTCTGGTTTCAACTGTTGCAGCAATGCTTGCAAAGAGGCTTTTCTGCAGCCCTTCCACATTGTAATTGAAAGTTGAACTGAAATGCTTTTCATTTTAAATATCAAAATGATTTGAAATCCAAAATCCTGGGCTGGAGGCATGTATGGGCTTCAAAATGATAAATACATGCATTTAAAAAACAAAATGCTCTTGTTGAAAACTGCCAGCTCTGAGTTCGGGATTCTGCATGTGCGCAGCTAGAACTGATAACGTTACCAAAACCTAAATGAGTATCAGAAAGGCAGCTTGTTGCTCTGCATTGAGTGCTATTGATCCCTTCATGATTCCTGTGTGAAAGACACAGAACTCTGATCTCAGGGCTAGTTAAGTCATTCAGTTCATTTTCAGAACCATGCTGCTGTGAAGCTTTGCTTTTTTTTTTTTTTTTTAAATGTTCATAAAGGTAGGGATTATTTCTGTTCTCTGCAGCCTGTGAGTAATTGCTGCTTCTGTCAGTAAATGGACTGGTTTCTTCCTGTGCCCAATATGTGCAAAGACTGTTAACGATATCTGCAATAAACACCTGAGTACTAGGCATACTCTGCACGTTTTGCATCTGAATGACGTGTCAGGGAACTAAGCCCTCCTTGATATTCTGTTGCCTTTAAACACCATCTAAGCACTGAATGTAGGAGCTTGGGAATGAGATACAGAGCCTTTCCCTTTTAGATCACCAGATTACTGATTGAGGCACATTAGCAAGGGGTATTGTATGGGAAGTTTGTCCTGCTGCTTCTTATGTTGTACTTACTCTTTGCAGAGATGATAAGGTTTCCAGTGTTGTCAAACTGGCATCTTTCATGAGCTCATGCTCATGTGGATATTCCCGACTGGATTTAAAGAAGTGATTATTTCTTTTCATTAGCAATTGAGGTCATTTGGTTAAAATGGCTGCCAAAACATAATGGCATAGAGCAGAAGAATTAGGAAGCTGGGATTTGCAGCCATGTGTTCCAGTTGCTAGTTCCCCATTCATGCAATAACACAGCACGATAAACATGAATGTGTCATGTGTGCTAAAGAGCATGTTGCCACAGAGACCAGGAAGCTCAATGTTCTTAGCAACAATGCGGTTAAAGGATACAGCAAACTTTTTCTCTTGGGCCTTTTTCTCTTGGGTCCTGGTTGCATCTCAGCTGTGCTCTACCACTAAGGCTAGCAAGGGAAAGGATCTGGCATTGCAGATGGGAGCATACCAGGTATTCCAAGCAGGAAAAATTGTAGCTCCGTGTGTTAACCGCAGCTGATGAAGTGCCTGCGGTTAATCAAAGCACCGTGTTGTGTGTTGTCACTGACTAGCAGCCTGTGCGTAGAGAAAGGGGAGTTATTCTTTAATTTATTTATGATTTGTATAGTGCAAACAGTGCACTCGCTGCTTTACAAAAGGGTTTGAAGACCAGGTCCCTTCCCTGAAGATCTCATAATCTAGGTGGGCACTATACAGACAAATAACAGGGGGATGGGCTGCAGCCAAGGCAAAATGAGTGAACAGTGACTTGTTAGCACCAAAGAGAAAAGGAGTACTTGTGGCACCTTAGAGACTAACACATTTATTTGAGCATAAGCTTTCGTGAGCTATAGCTCACTTCATCGGATGCATTCAGTGGAAAATACAGTGGGGAAATTTATATACCTAGAGAACATGAAACAATGGATGTTACCATACACACTGTAAGGAGAGTGATCACTTAAGATGAGCTATTACCAGCAGGAGAGCGGGGTGGGGGGGGGGAGAGAAAACCTTTTGTAGTGATAATTAAGGTGGACCATTTCCAGCAGTTGACAAGAACGGCTGAGGAACAGCGGAGGGGAGGAGGGGGATAAACATGGGAAAATAGTTTTACTTTGTGTAATGACCCATCCACTCCCAGTCTCTATTCAAGCCTAAGTTAATTGTATCCAGTTTGCAAATTAATTCCAATTCAGCAGTCTCTCCTTGGAGTCTGTTTTTGAAGTTTTTTTGTTGAAAAATTGCCACTTTTAGGTCCCCACTGTTCCTCAGAGGTTCTTGTCAACTGCTGGAACTGGCCCACCTTGATTATCACTACAAAAGGTTTCCCCCTTCCACCCCGCCCCGCTCCGCTCTCCTGCTGGTAATAGCTCATCTTAAGTGATCACTCTTCTTACAGTGTGTATGGTAACATCCATTGTTTCATGTTCTCTATGTATATAAATCTCCCCACTGTATTTTCCACTGAATGCATCCGATGAAATGAGCTGTAGCTCATGAAAGCTTATGCCCAAATAAATTGGTTAGTCTCTAAGGTGCCACAAGTACTCCTTTTCTTTTTGCGAATACAGACTAACACAGCTGCTACTCTGAAACTTGTTAGCACCAGTCATTTTGCCCATGGGTCTTTTTGCATGTTGTGGATCTTTGTTTGAGGGAGGGAAGTTACTTAAGAAGATAAAGATTTTTAGTTATCTAGCTTGGTATCAGTTCAGGGGAGAGGGCTCCCTTTAGGCCCAATCTTGCTAAGTACTAAGCACCCACACCTCCCAGAGAAGTCAATGGGCATTGAGGATGCTCAGCCCTATGCAGGGTTGGACCCTTTGACTCCAATCTCTTTAGCTAGAAATCATGTTGTTTTATCTAATGCTTGTCTCTGTCTTTTTCAGGCTCTGGCACCAGCTGAGAAAAGGTATGCATAATGGGATGATTAAGTCATGTGTTTCCAAATAATCAAAGGCACGCTGTTTCTGCTAGGCAAGAATGTGGTTTCTTTTATAAGACATCTAGCCAGATTCAGGATTTCTTTGGGATTTTTAATTTCTTCGAAGGATACTGAAGGAAAACTGAATCTGGTTAAGGCTGGTTCTGCTCTCTTATATACCCAGGGCCAGATGTAATCTCATTCATATTCTTTTCATGTTTCAGCAGACAGAAAATAACTTTGCAGTCTGATTTCATTCCCTAGAGAAAATTGTTCCTATTGTGACAGTGTTTCAAAGCATTTCACACTGACATCGTATTCTGTGTATGTTTCTGGCAATGACTGCAGCTCAGGAAAGACACTTCAGTGAAACAGGTGGGGAGGAGGACAGATTATTCATTGTTACTATTTAGTATTTGTATTATCATAGTGCCCAAGAGGCTCAGTCATGGACCAGGGCCCCAGTGCACTAGGCACTTTACAAACACAGAACAAAAAGACAGTCTTGCCCCAAAGAGCATATTCTTTTTTTTTTTTTTTTTTCCAAAACCATTCTCTTCCCTCGTCCCCATGTAATGAATTCCTAACTCAGTAAGTGCCTCCAGCTTGGGGTGTCTCCCCTTCACTTCACTGTACTCTTACAAACATTGAAGCCAATTGGACTACTCATATGCTTAAAGTTAGGCCAGTGCTTTAATACCTTGCTGAATTAGGGCCAAATTGTGCCATTTAGGGACTGGCCCATGTTTGGATCCAGCAGAGCTACAGCACCTGGGGGAAACTCCAGGACATCACATGCTTCCAATATTTGCGCTCCCAGTAATGCAGGAAACAGTGCATGCCCGTCCCCAAACAGAAGGGCTGTGATGGAGCCTGGCTCTTACACTGCCCTGTTGGGCTAGACACAGCCTGGTCCTTATGGGGCATGTTCTCCCCTCTTCCTGTGAACATACTAGTTTTGTCTTGGTTCATGAGCACCCATGTGCTGGTTGCGATCCCTGCTTTTCGGCTTCGTTCTTATGAGCCAGCATTGTATTGAAATGCACAGGAATCTATTCTTGAGGATGTCTACTTTTCCTCGTCGGGTCATTTAAATGACACAGAGATAGTGAGTTAATTGAGGCTAGTGTGCTCCTTGTAACAAAAAGGATGTGTTTGTAGAGAGGGGAAGGAATAGCAAATTTGGGCAGCAGCATCACAGCATGGTCTTCTAGACAGCATTTTGCAGCTCCAAGATACAGCCTCAGGGGAAAGAATGACGAAGAACACCAGGCTTCCCTTAGAGCATCCTGCTTATAAAACTGGGGAACAATGTTGCCCTTAGTAGCCAACCTCAGGGAGCAGAGAATTTCTTGTGGATATTGAAAGGTCAAATACTGTCTTTCAAACAGAGGGATTGTACTTTTAACCATAGCATGGTGTTTAACTTTGGTCAAAGGCATCATAGGGGCACACCTGATTTGCTGTAAAGGAACCAGTCACAACGAGCCTCATTTTTCATATGAAGGAGTAGCTCAGAGACTGCCATGGTCATAGGCCAGAGAATGAAATTGACTCTCTGGCCTGGTGGCTAGGGAACTCACTTAGGAAGTAGGAGACCCAAGTTTGAAACCCTGTGCCACAGGTGCCGACTTCTAGTTTTCCCTGGGGTGCTCTGCCCCGAGGCCCCACCCCCACTCCGCCCCTTCTTCCGAGGCCCCGCCCCTCCCCCCGCCGCCCCTCTCCGCCCTCCCCCAAGCACCTCCCTGAGCTTTTTGGTGGCGCAGCCACTAGTATTTTCCAGAGTCAGCTTCTATGCCCTGTGCCAATGACAAATCATGTATGTGCAGTGGAACAGCTTCAGCAGAAGAGCTTGGGAGTGCTCCACCCCTGAATACCTCATAACCCAGTGGCTAGGGTATTGTCCTGCAGAATTTTCAGTCTTACTGTAATTCTCTTTTTCGATATTGAATGTGGCCATAAAGAATTGGATGAAATAATGAGAAAACCCTACTAAACAAAACATCTAGGGGGCCATTCTGCACCTGAAGACCCATGACTTTCAGTGTAAGATTTATGCTACTGTCCTTTTCATCCCCTCACGTACAAGAGAGCCAGCATCATGTGGGAGTCACCCTCCCAGCCAGAACCCAGCAACTGATCTTTTATGTTTGAAGGGCACCATTTCCCAGGTTGGAATTTATCCTTGTGGAGCCATATAATCTCACTTTGGATTGTATGGCCCATATTTAAACACAGCGTTTTTTATCAGTAGCCAAAGGAGGAAGAAAAACAGTGTATGGATTAAAGTTAAGCGTGCTCTATTTGAGAAATGTTTCTGTTAGAAGCTGTAAAGCTTTTAGCAATAAAGACTAGAATGACTTTGTGTAAATAAATTTTATGCTGTTCTGTATTGATTCTCTCTCTCAGTGACTCCTGGATCAAATGTGTTCCTTTTGCAATTCAAATGGTGATTTTTTCTAACAGCCATTACTCCAAACCCTGAGGATCTGAAAACCAAGCTTTTATCTGCCTCTTATATCATCTCTTGGTATAAAAATCTTCCCATCAACATATAGCTGATCATTTAGCAGATAATCTGTAAAGCACGGTAAAAACTAGCTTCCCTAGCTCCATTGGCTCTGCACCATAAAAGGAGCACTCATGTTTTAAAGAACCAGTTCTGTTTAGTGCCAGTTATTCTGTTCCCTTCGGTTCCAAAATGCTTTTACTGAGCATGCTTATCTCCTTACAAACCTGAACAGTTTCCTGAGAAACAAGGTCTTCACACCACATTCCCTCTGCTTGAATCAAATGGTAACAGTGGTGACTATGTGTATACAAAGTTGACAAATAGTACAGGGCAGCTCTGCCCTGCCTTTGAGTGCGGGGGAGCTGGAGATGAAAACGGCTTTTGTTGAACCTGTGTAAAGGTTTGATCTGCCAGCTCTGCCATTGAATC
The DNA here is from genome assembly GCF_965140295.1 of Lepidochelys olivacea. Classification (NCBI taxonomy): domain Eukaryota; kingdom Metazoa; phylum Chordata; order Testudines; family Cheloniidae; genus Lepidochelys; species Lepidochelys olivacea. Next base: position 21,639,231 of record NC_140417.1, on the reverse strand, counting down.
GCTGCTTGCACAAGCCACTGTGCCACCTTTAAACAAGACCTTGTTAGATGATCAGATTTTATTTTAATCACTCGAACACCCAGTTTTCATTCTTAAAACCTGTCAGGCGCACACGGTCTCTGCTGAGCTATTAATGGTTTGAGAGCCCCTGATAAGGTAAAACATTAATGATGGTTCAGGTCAGATTGGGGGATCGGGGTTGTAAAGAGAACTAGAATGGCCTCCATGTCATGAGCTTATAGCAGTACTGCCTCAAGTGACATTGCGCAACCAGGAAAAAGAAGCAACTTTGGAAATTAACAAAGTAAAAAGGTGAGTGAGTGGCTACGGGATTTTTATAAAACATCCTATGCTGTCTTTTTCACTAACTTAATAAGGCTGCCATTCCAAAATGAACATAGATAAAGAGAGAGGGTTCCTTATGAGAGAGAGAAAATTAGGTTTGTTTTATTTGAGAGGTAAAAAATAAAAACTTTAAAAAGAACATTTCTCTTAGTGCATCCTGATTCTGTCAATTTCTTAAACAAACAAAACGACTCAAAAATACAATCTCTAAGTTTCTATATTAAAAATAATTGTCAGTTTCTTGATTATAACTCTCAGTTGAGTCATGCTGAATTTTTCTCCCTAGGACCTTTCTGAGGAAGAAAATTTATCAACAGAAAGATGGTAGCAATGTGAGCTGGAGTGATAAAGCCCTAGTGAGGTGCAGTATTTTGAACCTTAAGCCATGTTACAGTATCTATTGCTGCTTCTGTTTATGTTGTAATACCCAGAATGTGCTAGGTGCTGTACAAACACAGAACAAAACATGTAGTCCCAACCTCAAAGAGCTTCTGCCTAAAGGTAATGCTAAGAGGAACAGGTTTTTGCTGAATACTGCAGAGCTCTGAGGCCAGTAGAGATGTTTAATAAAATAATTTGTCCCTTTGTGACCCAATTTCTTTTCATAGCTACCAAAGTTCATCCTTTTCAGGATACTGGGCCAGTCACTAAACAGAATCCTCCAGGGTGGAAATACCTTGTTTTACTCTAGCATCTGAAAAGGAGCACTTGTGGCACCTTAGAGACTAACAAATTTATTTGAGCATAATAAGCTTATGCTCAAATAAATTTGTTAGTCTCTAAGGTGCCATAAGTACTCCTTTTCTTTTTGACAATATAAACTAACACAGCTGCTACTCTGAAATCTAGCATCTGAGGATCTCAAACCATGCCATTGACATTGCAGCACCCCGTGAGATAGGCTAGCATTGTTTTAGCTGTTTGGGACCTGAGGTAGTACGGATGAGTTAGGTCTCAAATTTAAAAAAGTGTCCTTTAATTTTGGGTGCCCAACTTTAGCCATCTGGGGCCAGACTTACAGAGATACTGAGCACCCACAACTTCAGCTGAAGTCAGTGAGGGCTGCAGTTGTCTTGTTTGGAACAAATTACACCCTGCTTTTGAAAAATGCGCCCTATGTGATTTGCCCAAGATCACATAAAGTGGCAGAGACGGAAACAGACCCCAGCTCTTCTAACTTCTAGTCCTGTACTCGAACAACAAGACCCATCCTTGCTGACGATAGCCTGTAGACAGAGGAACATACCGATTCTAACACCTCGTTTTTGTGATGTAGGTGTGGCAGAAGCAGAAAGGGCAATGGCTCTCTCAGGGCATGGTCCTGTCATAGTGTTTGTAAGGAGACTGAAATTCACTAGTCTAATCCTAGCCCCTTGTTATTATGAACAAACTGGGAGAATGGAGAAGATAAGATCAGGTGTACAAGCATCCTAGCTGAAAACACCATGTGTCTCTGTCTCATCTCCAGATTGGAGACCTGGAGAAGAAAAGAAAATGAAAGGACTGAGCATGCAAAGAAGAAGCGAGCAATACTGGAGCTCCAGAAATTGCAGCACCTCCACTTTCCAACAAGCCACTGGTTCTGTACTCAACCAGCCACTTCCCAGCAATGTAAGGCTCTTTATTCCCAATAACATGTAATATTTACACATGGGACAAGCGTAGGTAGGGAAAGGACTTGTGAATAAGGAGAAATCAGCACCCAAAATAAGTCTATTTTCATAGGTATGTCTCTAATTGAAACAGATATCATATGCATCATATTTACGGCTTGATGCAAATGATGGGTGACATTTTTTCAAGCCTGCACTAACTTTTTGAAAATCTTCATTTCAAGTGTGGAGCAAAGCAAACCACATTAATTTGTAAAATGACTGCCTGGAACTAACACCAAGTTCTCCATAAGGCTGAAGTCCCCAGAGTTACTGTACACAGCCAGCCCTAACATTCACTTTTATGACAGTCATTTGGATGAGTGGGAAGGTTTGAAATGTAGAAGGGGAGTCCGTTCTGGGTCAGTTGTTGCTAGGGAGCATATAAAGGGGGGTTGATGGAGTGCTTTATTGTGGTGGTAGATACTCACCTGTAACCTCCCACTATGCTTCTCCAGATCTCATTTTTTTCTAGTCTACCAGCTTTTCCCCTTCTCCACCATTGACCTTCATAGATATTTAGGTCAGAAGGGACCATTATGATCGTCTAGTCTGACCTGCACAACGCAGGCCACAGAATTTCACCCACCACTCCTGCAAAAAACCTCACAACTATATCTGTGGTACTGAAGTCCTCAAATCGTAGTTTAAAGACTCCAAGGAGCAGAGAATCCTCCAGCAAGTGACCCGTGCCCCATGCTACAGAGGAAGGTGAAAAACCTCCAGGGCCTCTTCCAATCTGCCCTGGAGGAAAATTCCTTCCCAACCCCAAATATGGCGATCAGCAAAACCCTGAGCATATGGGCAAGATTCATCAGCCAGATACTACATAAAATTCTTTCCTGGGTAACTCGGATCCCACCCCATCTAATATCCCATCACAAGCCATTGGGCCTATTTACCATGAATATTTAATTACCAAACCATGTTATCCCATCATACCATCTCCTCCATAAACTTATCGAGTTTAATCTTAAAGCCAGATAGATTTTTTGCCCCCACTGCTTCCCTTGGAAGGCTATTCCAAAACTTCACTCCTCTGATGGTTAGAAACCTTCGTCTAAGTTCTAGTCTAAATTTCCTGGTGGCCAGTTTATATCCATTTGTTCTTGTGTCCACATTGGTACTGAGCTTAAATAATTCCTCTCCCTCTCCGGTATTTATCCCTCTGATATATTTATAGAGAGCAATCATATCTCCCCTCAACCTTCTTTTAGTTAGGCTAAACAAGCCAAGCTCCTTGAGTCTCCTTTCCTAAGACAAGTTTTCCATTCCTCGGATCATCCTAGTAGCCCTTCTCTGTACCTGTTCCAGTTTGAATTCATCCTTCTTAAACATGGGAGACCAGAACTGCACACAGTATTCCAGGTGAGGTCTCACCAGTGCCTTGTATAACAGTACTAAAACCTCCTTATCCCTACTGAAAATACCTTTCCTGATGCATCCCAAGACCGCATTAGCTTTTTTCACGGCCATATCACAGTGGCAGCTCATAGTCATCCTATGATCAACCAATACTCCAAGGTCTTTTTCCTCCTCCGTTACTTCTAATTGATGCGTCCCTAGCTTATAACTAAAATTCTTGTTATTAATCCCTAAATGCATGACCTTACACTTCTCACTATTAAATTTCATCCTATTACTATTACTCCAGTTTACAAGGTCATCCAGATCCTCCTGTAGGATATCCCTGTCCTTCTCTAAATTGGCAATACCTCCCAGCTTTGTATCATCCGCATACTTTATTAGCACACTCCCACTTTTTGTGCCAAGGTCAGTAATAAAAATATTAAATAAGATTGGTCCCAAAACCGATCCTTGAGGAACTCCACTGGTAACCTCCCTCCAGCCGGACAGTTCACCTTTCAGTAGGACCCGTTGTAGTCTCCCCTTTAACCAATTCCTTATCCACCTTTCAATTTTCCTATTGATCCCCCTCTTATCCAATTTAACTAATAATTCCCCATGTGGCACGGTATCAAATGCCTTACTAAAATCTAGGTAAATTAGATCCACTGCATTTCCTTTGTCTAAAAAATCTGTTACTTTCTCAAAGAAGGAGATCAGGTTGGTTTGGCACGATCTACCTTTTGTAAAACCATGTTGTATTTTGTCCCATTTACCATTGACTTCAATGTCCTTAACTACCTTCTCCTTCAAAATTTTTTCCAAGACCTTACATACTACAGATGTCAAACTAACCGGCCTATAATTACCCAGATCACTTTTTTTCCCTTTCTTAAAAATAGGAACTATGTTAGCAATTCTCCAATCATACGGTACAACCCCTGAGTTTACAGATTCATTAAAAATTCTTGCTAATGGGCTTGCAATTTCATGTGCCAATTCCTTTAATATTCTTGGATGAAGCTTATCTGGGCCCCCTGATTTAGTCCCATTAAGCTGTTTGAGTTTCGCTTCTACCTCAAATATGGTAATGTCTACCTCCATATCCTCATTCTCATTTGTCATGCTACCATTATCCCTAAGATCCTCTTTAGCCTTATTAAAGACTGAGGCAAAGTATTTGTTTAGATATTGGGCCATGCCTAGATTATCCTTGACCTCCACTCCATCCTCAGTGTTTAGCGGTCCCACTTCTTCTTTCTTTGTTTTCTTCTTATTTATATGACTATAGAACCTTTTACTATTGGTTTTAATTCCCTTTGCAAGGTCCAACTCTACTTGACTTTTAGCCTGTCTCACTTTATCCCTACATGTTCGGACCTCAATAAGGTAGCTTTCTTTGCTGATCCCTCCCTTCTTCCACTCCCTGTATGCTTTCTGCTTTTTCTTAATCACCTCTCTGAGATGCTTGCTCATCCAGCTTGGTCTACAACTCCTGCCAATGAATTTTTTCCCCTTTCTTGGGATGCAGGCTTCCGATAGCTTCTGCAGCTTTGATTTAAAATAATCCCAGGCCTCCTCTACCTTTAGATCTATAAATTCTTCAGTCCAATCCACTTCCCTAACTAATTTCCTTAATTTTTGAAAGTCAGCCCTTTTGAAATCAAAAACCCTAGCTGCAGATTTATTTTTGTAAATCCTTCCATTCAGTTTGAACTGAATTAGCTCATGATCACTTGAGCCAAGACTATCCCCTACAGCCATTTCTTCTATGAGGTCCTCACTACTCACCAAAACCAAATCTAAAATGGAATCCCCTCTAGTCGGTTTAGCAACTACTTGCTGAAGGAATCCATCAGCTATCGCATCTAGGAAAATCTGAGCCCTATTATTATTATTAGCACTCGTCCTCCAGTCTATATCTGGGAAGTTAAAGTCTCTCATGATCACACAGTTTCCATTAGTATTTACTTTATTAAAAACATTAAAAAGGGCTCTATCCATATTCAAATTAGATCCCAGCGGTCTATAGCACACCCCAAGCACTATCCCAGGGGAGGCTCTAATAGTTTTCTTCCCCAATGTCATTTTTGCCCAGACGGACTCTGTATTATCCATTTCATTGCTTCTTATTTCTTTACATTCTACCTCATCCTTGATAGACAATGCTACTCCACCACCTTTACCTTTATTTCGGTCTTTCCTAAACAGCACATACCCTTCAATACCTGTACTCCAGTCATGACGACTATTCCACCCTGTTTCTGTTATCCCTATAGTATCTGGTTTCACTTCCTGCACCAGTAGCTCTAGTTCCTCCATTTTGTTACCTAGGCTCCTCGCATTGGTGAACAAACATCTTAATTTTTGCTGTTTGGCCTCACTCACATTCTGTACCCTATTAGGCACGGTCATTCTACAGCCAGTATAACCTATTAGACTGGTATCTGCACTGCCCTTCCTCTTATCCACGGCTGTATCCTTTCTTACTTCGTTTTCTTTCCTCTCAATGCTAAAATCCGGTGTGGAGATTACCTGGACATCTCCCAACCATCTCCCCCAAATTCCTAGTTTAAAGCTCTCGTAATCAGCTGTGCCAGCCTCCATCCTAGAAGTCTATTTCCTTCCCTACTCAGATGAAGTCCATCCTGAGAGAACTGTCCTCTGTCCATGAATGCCTCCCAGTGGCCATACATCCCAAAGCCCTCCTTATAGCACCACTGCCTAAGCCATCTGTTGATAGTTATAATCTTGTCACACCTTTGTTGCCCTTCTCTAGGAACAGGCAGAATCCCACTAAAGATCACCTGAGCCTCGATTTCCTTTAAGCATCTTCCCCAGCCTAGTATAGTCTCCCTTAATACTTTCCAGCGAGAATCTAGCCGTATCATTTGTTCCCACATGAAGGATAATTAGGGGATTCTTTCCTGCTCCCTTTAGAATCCTTTTCAACCTCAGGTCTACATCCCGTATCTTAGCACCTGGAAGACAGCACACCCTCCTATTCTCTGGATCAGCTCTGGTTACAGGCCTATCTGTTCTTCTCAGTAAAGAGTCCCCAATCACATAGACCTGCCTTTTCCTAGTGACGGTGCTATTCTCCAGTCTATCCCCTGTTCCCTCTGGTGCAAGTTCTTTCCATTCCTATTTTCCGTTGTAATCCTCTTTAACCCATCCTGTATCCTCCTGGGGCTCATATTTGGTGTAATCTCCATTAACTCTTCCCCTTTTCCTATAGGACTAGCCGCTCTTCTCTTCTTCCTTGCCCTTCCACCTTCAGTGACTACCTGCTGAGCCCCTTCTTCATTTTCCAACTCTGCAAACCTATTCTTGAGCTCTATTTCTCCTTCACTAACCCGTCTTTTCCTCTGCCTGGTTCTTTTAGTCACATGCTTCCACTGACCACTTTCCTCACCCAGTCTCCCCTCAGAATTCCCCAGCCCTGATTCCACCTGCAAGTCTGAGCTTTTCCCTTCAGATACCTCATGTCTTTGCTCCGTAATCTGCTCAAACCCCTTCCTAAACTCTACTAGACTTTCCACCTGCATCTCCAAACCTCGGATCTTTTCCTCCATCAGCTCTATCAGACGGCATTTCATACAGACAAAACTCTTACCAGGTGCCCCCTCCAGGATCATGTACATTCCTTCTCCCTTCCACTCTGAAAATTCTCAGAATCCACTTCCTACTTTAAAGAAGAACTTGAAATCCAACAGCCTCTGTGCGAGGCCCGAGCACAGCTCTTCTCTAGTGTACAGCCCATGCACTGGTATGCAGTGGAGTCTGGGAACCGTATATTTGATTCTCGGGTGATTTGAAGCAACCCAACAATCTCCATTGAACATCTAAGAATGCAGATTTTAACAGGGAAAGATATCATGTAGGCCACATACAGAGGCAAGAGGGCCCTGAGTTCCATTTTTATGGAAGGACAACAGTGCAAGAGAAGGGGGTTGCTTTGGAGACTTGGGTAGCAGACAGGCTGCATTATGAATTCGAATGAAACAATGGTTTCAATAGGCCAGGACATCAGGACGCCCCTGTAAAAGTGGGATGTTCATTCCCCATATTATTAGAGATGGAGCAGAGTCATCTGATCCAAATCCAAACTTCCCCACAATTCAGAGAAAAGCCCAAGTTGCAACATTCATCTCTGATTCCCCACCTTCCCCAGAGTTTGGATGGTGCCTTAGATCAGAAGTTCCTGTCTGTACCCATCTCTGCTATTTACACTGTGCCCTTCCAGTTCAGAAATCATGCTGAAACTTTCCAGAAAGACATGAAGATAAATTCCTTATATAAAACATGTTTCTATTTTTTTCTGTGTGCATTGTCTCGCCTTACTTCGTTCAAGCGGTAGCTGGTTCTCCCTCCCTTCTTATGATCACCTATAAAAAATATGTATATCTCCAGGCACAGAAATAAAGCTGTAGTCATTCTGAGTTGCTACTGGAATGTAGGTCTACCCAGTTAATTTCTTTCCCATTGTACTGGGTGGGGCAGTGATACAGTTACACTTAGACACACACCCTTCCCTTTTTTGTAGTATTTTAGTTATTTTTACTTCTGTCAAGGCTGACAACACAGCTTATTAGTAAGGAAAATAAGTAGTTTCTCTCCTTTTGTGGTGAACAGTAAGTTCTAAAATAATTTTTTGGAGCTTCTGATTCAGACATTCTGTGCAGCAACTCCTGCCTTGTCTAGCTGATTTATTGTCTATACTGCTTTAAAACATGCCATTTAAACCAGCACTGTAGTAGTGAATGATTGGGACAAACTTCCCTACCATAAAGATACCTTAAAAATAAAAATATACACTTCTGAGTCTGTCAGTTATTTCAGTTGTCCTGAAACAAAGACAACAATGTACAATTGCCAGCCCAGAGTACTGGATTCCTTATCCCAGGCATTTTGCATTTGCTGGGTACCTTGTCACAGGCACATAGCATTATCCTTCCACTCTGCTTTGTTGTTAGGCTCAATCAGTGTATTGAAACATACAAAAGAATTCTGCTCTGTCAAGTGCTCCAAGGACAGGACTGTTGAGTACTGTGTTTTAATAATCTACCTATTCATACGAAGACATCCAGCAGCAGGCAGGCAGAGAGCAATGTGTTGGCCAACCAAAACACAACTTGTGTATCTCATTTGAAGCCTACCAGCCTTTGTGCTGCCACTTTAAAGGGTTAATCTTCTGTATGCGAGGCTCATGTCACCTTGTTACAGAACAGTTTCACTAATTCTCTCCCTTCTCTTCATCCCATGTGGTTTTGGCATGGAAATAGTACTAGTAGAAACATAATAAATCTTCCCAAATGACATGCAAAACCGCATTAAACTTGCCTGGTTCTGTTGCCTGCTCAAAATTCAGACCAGCATCATGTGCCAAAAAAAAAAAAAGGTTAATTTAGAATTCACAAACCTTGTGAACAAACCTGGGTTGATTTATGGTTTGACATCAAAACTAGGTGAAATTTGCAACTTTGCCTGGTTTCAGTATGGGAATAGGTGAAACTGAGCTTTCCTGTAAGCTTTTGGCTTTCTTTGAACCCCAAACTCAGCTCTAAATCTGGGGACAGGGAGCAATTGTTAACCCACATGGATTAAAACCCAACAAAATGTTGAGTGAGTTTTTGCAGAATGAAACAGCCGAGTTTTACTTGCTCTACTCTTTGTGCTCCAGAGTCAGAAATAAATATCCACTACTGCCCAAAAACTCATTGCCTTGGTTTATTTGGTAAGGGTGTCTCTTCCAAGAGTAGCCGTAAGTATATGGGTTATGCATAAGTTCTGCTTTTAGAATGGAGCAAATCCTGGCAGAGCTGAGGGTCTGTCTCTAGTTCTGTAATTACTGTACAAAGCAAAAGTTTGGATCTTTTGTTGCTTGCGTGTCACAGCACTTTTCAAGTTACCACTGGTGGATGAATCAGTAGAATAAATTTCCTAGATTAACTGCTGGGGGATGGGAAAAACCTTGGTTAATGATCTGTTATTTCTACAGTATTGTTTTTATAGTTATGTTTTAGTTCTGCCATAGCTGTGCATGGTGCTTTACAGTTAAATGAAGCAGCTCCCTGCTCCAACTAGTTTACAATCTAAGGGCCACATCCTGCAAACCCTTTCTTATTTGAGTAGTTTCATTGGACTTCATAGGGCTATTAGCATAGGCCCATATATTTAAAGACATGTAGGCATTGCTGTGCTCATTTTCAAAAGAGATTTAGACACTTGGGAGCCATTCAATGGGATTTAGGCTTTGAAGTGCCTAAAATCCCTTTTGAAAATAAGATTTAGGCTCCTAAATCAGTTAGGCATTGCAACACTGAGTGCAGCAATGCCTGAATACCTTTGAAAAATCTGGGTCAGAAGGACTACTAACCTGAGTGAGGCTTTTGTAGGATCAAAGACTGTAAGTTATGGGTTTTAAAAATCAAGAAAACATTGTCTGACTCACCCTTAATAACTTAATTATCTGTCTGATGCATGTCCAAAAATAATCCAAATAAGATTAAAGAACAATAAAAAGTTTTTATTCCCAAAGGGAAAGAACAGTCAGACTTTCAACACCACAGATGTTTTGGCCTGCAGTTACCCTTTGTGCTGTGTCAGAATGTAATAATTAAAGGGACATGGTCAACCAAAAACTCACTTCTTTGAATTCCTTACCTGTGTTAAATAGCAACATCTTAGATTGTTAAAATGGAAGGAATTTTAAAAATCAATTTTGCTTTGCACCATTTATGCTATGAACTGAATGCAAAGAAGTAAAGTTTGAAGTGTAAAACTAGGTTGGTCTGTTTCATTCTCATTTCTAATCAGTCTCATTTTCTGGTTCTCAAGCAATAGCACAGTGCTTTTGTTTTCTGTGCATAGGCTCAGACTTTAAAAAAAATCACTTCACCTTTGCTTTCACCTCTGCCCTTTTGTCTTTGCTTTCCATTAACGCTGTATTAACAGGGGTGTCATATGTAAGACACAGGAGGTAATTGTCCCACTCTATTCAGGAGTACTCAGATGGGGTACTGTGCTCAGTTCTGGGCATCACATTTCAGCAAAGATGTGGACAGACTGGATAGAGTCCAGAGGAAAGCAACAAAAATGATAAAAGGTTTAGAAAACCTGACCTATTAGGAAAGGTTAAAATAACTGGGCATGCTTCGTCTTGAGAAAAGAAGACTGAAGGGGGGACCTGATAAGTATTCAAATATTTTAAGGTCTGTTATAAAGGGTGGTAATCAATTGTTCTTCATGTCCAGTGAAGGTAGGACAAAAAGCAATGGGCTTAATCTAAGGCAAAGGAGATAAAGGTTAGATATTAGGAAACACTTTTTAACTATAAGGGTAGTTAGGATCTGGAATAGACTTCCAAAGGAGGTTGTGGAATTGCCGTCATTGAAGGTTTTTAAAAACAGATTGGACCAACACCTGTCAGGGATGGTCTAGATTTACTTGGTCCTGCCACAGTTCAAGCAGCTGGACTTGATGACTTCTCAAGATCCCTCCAGCCCTACATTAATACAATTCTGTGATTCTATGAGCACACACACGATAGAGTATTATTTGCGTGAATACTCAAAGTGAATTTGAATTTTGCACACTAAAATAATTGCCGATTGTTTTAAACTGACAAAACCCTTCATGAGAGCCCTGATGCAGAGACAATTAAAAGATCTGACTTCACCCTTTGCAAGTAGTACAGTGCAAGCATCTGCAGTTAGTCTGGGTAAACAACTAACAATTTTCAACTGTGGTGAAAATTACAAATCAATAAATGCAAAATGCCTAGTATATTTTATTGTGGATGTCTCACTGTTTGACACAACAGTTAGTGTTCCCTAAACTCATGGCCAGATTCCTGGCACATGAGCCGTACTGTCAGCTCACTGCCTCCTTCACAGCTAGAATCACAGACTCACTTACTTTGTGTGTATGTGATAAGAAAAAAAATTATGTAACCTCAGAACCCCTCCACTAAATTTTACAGTAGACTGTTTTTTCTAGGAACGATGCCTTTGGCAAGGTCTGGCTGATCCGGAAGGGAAAACGTTTAATGTTTCAAAAATTTCCCTGATCCTGTTTATCTACTCCAAAGCCCAAATGGCTTCCTCGCTCTTTCTTTTGCATATAGGAGTTATAACCAAGGAACAGAAACAAAGCAATGGGACTTTTGTGACTATGGGACTTTTGTAACCAATCACAAAAGTGGAATATTGAGTAGCCAATACTTGCAGCAAACTGTTTGTGATCAATCCACAGAGAAAAAAACAAACAAATGTTGTGGGGTAAATTTAAGTTAAAAACAAATGTGAGGGAATCATGATCTGCTTGTAAATTGTCCTCAAGCAGAAAAAGAAGTTACATGTATCAAGGAAATTACTCCCAAGGAAGCATTCACTCAGCTCTAGCTACAGCACCACAAGGGATATAATTAATCAGAAAAATTAAGAGTAATTTACTGAGATTTTACAGGTTTCAGAGTAACAGCCGTGTTAGTCTGTATTCGCAAAAAGAAAAGGAGTACTTGTGGCACCTTAGAGACTAACCAATTTATTTGAGCATGAGCTTTCGTGAGCTACAGCTCACTTCATCGGATGCATGCCGTGGAAACTGTAGCAGACTTTATATATACACAGAGAATATGAAAAAATACCTCCTCCCACCCCACTGTCCAGCTGGTAATAGCTTATCTAAAGTGATCACCAGGTGGGCCATTTCCAGCACAAATCCAGGTTTTCTCACCCTCCACCCCCCCCCCCCCCCACAGATTCACTCTCCTGCTGGTGATAGCCCATCCAAAGTGACAACTCTTTACACAATGTGCATGATAATAAAGTTGGGCCATTTCCTGCACAAATCCAGGTTCTCTCACCCCCTCACCCCTTGGTTTTACCAGCAGGAGAGTGAGTTTGTGTGTGTATGGGGGTGGGGGGGATGTGACAAAACCTGGATTTGTGCTGGAAGTGGCCCACCTTAATTATGCACATTGTAGGGAGAATGGTCACTTTGGATGAGCTATTACCAGCAGGAGAGTGAGTTTGTGTGTGTGGTTTTTGGGAGGGGGGTGAGGGGGTGAGAGAACCTGGATTTGTGCAGGAAATGACCCAACTTTATTATCATGCACATTGTGTAAAGAGTTGTCACTTTGGATGGGCTATCACCAGCAGGAGAGTGAATCTGTGGGGGGGGGGGGTGGAGGGTGAGAAAACCTGGATTTGTGCTGGAAATGGCCCACCTGGTGATCACTTTAGATAAGCTATTACCAGCTGGACAGTGGGGTGGGAGGAGGTATTTTTTCATATTCTCTGTGTATATATAAAGTCTGCTACAGTTTCCACGGCATGCATCCGATGAAGTGAGCTGTAGCTCACGAAAGCTCATGCTCAAATAAATTGGTTAGTCTCTAAGGTGCCACAAGTACTCCTTTTCTTTTTGAGATTTTACAAAAATCCATCTTTAAATACATACCACTAATATTAGATTCTATAAATCCCTTCTTCGGTCTAAAGCCAGCTGAGAGTAATCCTTAATAACCAATCCGAACAGTCCTATATCGAAAGTCTGTTGAAAGCAGGCCAACCAATCAGCAGCCTAATGACATCAAGAGAAAAAATATACCCTGCACTGAAGATTTAGTCCTGATTGTGACGCCAAAGGTATATCTTCTGATGTCATTTCTCAGGCTCTTTACTGATTGGCTGCCATGTATTGAATAGGCCCTTTAGATGGATTAGCTGTAACCATTACTTTGGCCCATCAGTGTGGGAAGGCCCTTTGGCCAAACCATCAGTGCTGTGGGGATGGCAGCTCTCTCTCGTGGGTAAATAAAAGCTTGGCTGAAGCAGTATAGGTTTGTTTGGATTTTTGGGCACATTTTAGACTTGGTTTGTAGCTCTTTAGGGTGATTATTTTGCTGGTTTTACCTCTCACACTCAGTGACTATTAGCAAAGAGAAAAGCACATTCTTTCAGTGCAAAATAATATTTTCCTTAATCTAAACTAATGTAAAGTCTCCATGGCAGCATCTACTAGAAATGTCCTTACTGACTATTCCCAAGGGGCAGTGCTCTAGGCAGGGTTACAGGACACTGTGATAAAAACACCTGAGTCAGCCTGCACTAGCTCTTTTCCATTTGTGCAAGCACCTGTGGGGAAGTGCTACCTTTTGGGAATAATGGGTACATAGATGCTGGAACTATGGGTGCTGGGGGGGCTGCCGCACTCCCTGGCTTGAAGTGGTTTCCATGTATATCCATTACAATCCCCCACTATAAAAATTGTTCCAGCAGCCCTGAACGGGTAACAGCATTTCTACTGCAGGCAAGACCTGTGTGAGAGAGAACTCAATGTGTCTTTCACTGTAAGATCCTCCATTTTAAATTCTCTCTTAGCCCTAACAGGCAGGTAAGTGGACTTCTTTCATAGAAGACAGAATACCACTGTCCTACAATTTCCTTTAGCTCAGTCTATTGCTGTTTGCAATTTTAAAGGAAATAGTTTCGATCTGTTTCAGTCTCAGTCGATTTCAATCTCCAAATATTCAGTTTATAAATGCCAGATAGAGAAGATCTATCAAACAAATCTCACACTCTTCCTTAATTAAGATAGTATTAAAGCATAGAGAACGGAGCTGTCGAGGCAGGTGTTTAGGTTAGGGATGTGTGTTTGAATAAAAGAATACACTGCCAAAATCATGTAATCCATACTCCCATAGATACTGTGTTGCTGCAGTGATTCCCCCAAAAGACTAGGCCAAATTCAGAGGTGCTGTGTAAGATTTACCCTTTACTCTGGAAGGGAGCTCAGATACCTGGTGATGTGCTTTGCCTAAGACTCTGTATGGAACAGACTAGAGAGAGACTAGAATAGGTAGTTTAGGTTACATATCAGGAAGTGAGTCCAAAGGAGTCTAAGTTGGCTTAACATAAATAGCAAGGAGCCAGAAGAAGCTGTAAGTTAAAATACACGGTAGTTATTTTAATTCCCACCTTTATTACACTCTTTGGAAGATGCTTTTCCTATTACACTCCTCTCTTCTGGCCCCTTGGAATGTGACACCAACCTGGGCTCCCTTAAATCCAATTACTCCTTTTTCCTGACATGTAAGGTATGCTCCTTTATGCATCACCTCGGAATCTGGCCCTCTATGTAGAACCCTGCATGTAAGCAGTATTTTTTAATCAATGCAATGAGCCTTTCAATACATAAGGATATAGAGTGCTAGAGAGGGGCTTAATAAACAAAGTAAAAGAAATGTGTTAAGGGAAAAGAATGCAATAAAATGCTGAGTGATTTAAAGTTTCCCCAAATGCTTGGAGTTTAGTGTCTCTCTCACTCCCAGGCATAGAGACCCATGCAGGTGAGATGTGGTAGTTTAGATATATGTCTGAGTTCATTTCTGTATATAAAAATACATTACGAGCCTTCTAGCTTTCTCTTTCCATTCCCTAGATCAGAATTTGCAGATTTCTGAAAACCTCTTTGAAACGGAGTTTGCTGCTTGGATGCAGCCTCACAAGAAGTCCCATGTCCTTTCCCATCCGTGTGCTGTGATGCAGGAGGCCCCCATCAACTTTTCCAGGGAATTTCCTTACAGGTAAACAAAACATTCAGTAAGCCCAGAGAAATCCAGGTTCTGAGCCAGCTCACTCTTCCTTTGCAAGTGAATTACTCAGCGGGAAACATTAATGCTTCACAGGCTGAATGTAAAAAATAAAGGCCTTTTCTGAGTTGCATTAGCTTTGTAATAGATTGATTTGAACATGTGGGGAGCAGCAGCACCATCCTCGCAGCATTCAGTCATTTTTTGTTTTTTGGAAGACCAATGAGATGAGTTCTGGGTGCAAGCCAAGGGTTTGAATGGGACAGTGCAAGCACTGGAGAACTGTTTTCCCCCCCTCTGCATTTCCCTCTTTCAGTGATTCCTTTAAACCCTCTCCTCACACTCAAGCCTCCAACAGGCAGCCTCCCAGCTGAGGGGAACTGGGCAGGAATCCTTTTAGAACTCAGCAACGCTGCACTTTGGTCAAGAAAGGAGAATACACGGTGCTTCATGAAAAAAAAAGGAGTACTTGTGGCACCTTAGAGACTAACAAATTTATTTGAGCATAAGCTTTCGTGAGCTACACCCTAGTGAGGTGCAGTATTTTGAACCTTAAGCCATGTTACAGTATCTATTGCTGCTTCTGTTTATGTTGTAATACCCAGAATGTGCTAGGTGCTGTACAAACACAGAACAAAACATGTAGTCCCAACCTCAGAGAGCTTCTGCCTAAAGGTAATGCTAAGAGGAACAGGTTTTTGCTGAATACTGCAGAGCTCTGAGGCCAGTAGAGATGTTTAATAAAATAATTTGTCCCTTTGTGACCTAATTTCTTTTCATAGCTACCAAAGTTCATCCTTTTCAGGATACTGGGCCAGTCACTAAACAGAATCCTCCAGGGTGGAAATACCTTGTTTTACTCTAGCATCTGAAAAGGAGCACTTGTGGCACCTTAGAGACTAACAAATTTATTTGAGCATAAGCTTCATGAAACACTCTCTCCCAACACTGTGCAGGCACTGAGCTTGCTGCCTCTGCAGCACTTTTCACCTTTTGCTGGTTGTAGGATTTCCTAGTTTGACAAGTGATCCAAGAGTTCTTGCAGAGCACTCCCTTTTATGGCAAAAGTTTCACTTGGAGTCTTTTTTCTATAGGAAGGGGAAGGAACATGGGCTAGCTGCTAAAGAGGGGACTGGGAATCAGGACGCATGGGTTCTGTTCCTTGGTCTACCAGCGACTCACCATGTGGTCATGGGCAACTCACTTCACCTCTGCGCATCAGCTGCTCCTTGTGCAAATTAGGGACAATGTTTATATTCCTCTCTGCCAGAGAAGAAAGATGCCCATTCATTGCCATTTGTCTTCCTCTCCTGCCTCCCCTTGCACTCCCTGAGATCAAGAACATTCCAATGCACAGAGGGTTATGCCAATGGAGAAGGGGATTCCAGAATCCTGAACTCAAGTGTATATCCGGGTTGAGGATTAAAATCCAGTCCTCCTGTAACATGAGACTGTGAGGACTGTTTCATATTGCAGTTGCTTACCTGTGTCTGATGCCTCACTTGTTTAAATCAAATGATCATGTTTTTCACCCTTGCAGACAGAAGCACTGAACAATAAGTGTAGCCCTATAACCAAAAGAGGTTCTGTTCCAGGAAACTCATGGAAACTACAAGGAATTTTCAGTTTGGGGCAGGAGGGAGCTACCCGATCTCACTCAGATATTTGCGTTGATTCCGAACATTGCGTTCCAGCCCTGGGCTGGAAGCAGAGGCTGCCTCTTCCAATGCCACTTCTAGGGCAGAGCAGTATCACTGCACAGTATCAAGCAGCCACTGAATCTGATTTTGGGAGAAGTTTAAATCCTTAGGCAATAGTTTTCCGTTAGAGATCAGTTTCTTAGGGGAGCAATGGTCTCCCCTGAACTGAGATTTCCAGCTGGACCCTATATTTTTTGATTCTTAAGTATGCCTTAATAACTCATGTTTTCATCTTGTTTTTTTAATCTTCTTTTACCCCCATTATTTGAAAGTAATCTAATGTGATATTATAGACTAGCCTGGGGACCTGTGACCACACATGACCTGGAGGCAAAACTGCGTTACCCAAGGACGATGCAGGGCTTGTTTAAAGACGGCAAAGCAAGCAGCCTCCTTGTAGAGAGAAATCTGCAGCCAACAAAATCAATCCCTAGCAAAGGGTAAGTAGAGAAGCCCTCTGTGTCTGCCAACCCATGATGAATAATCACTCTGTTCCCCCAGGCTTTTCCTATTCCCATCATGCTTCACTCACTGGCTACAGTCTGATCCCATCATTCCCTCCGTAAAGATGCGTATAGCGGTCTCACTGCTGGCAAAAATCCAGGAAAGGAAAAAATTGCATTTCATAAATGTGTAAAATAGTAAAACGGTTCTCATGTTCACCCTGAATTTTATTTTATTTTATTTCAAAAGTAAGAGTCAGATTTCTCAGCAAAAAACGGAATTTCTGTTTGGGGCAAATTCACAATTTTATCTAAGGTGTAATAACAGCAGCACAGAAAGCTGCACTTCTTAGCAGAAATGACAGGTGTTTACAAAGCAATCCAGGAAATTATCTGCCAAATTACCAGGTGTCATGAAGTGAGAATAGGTCATTTCAGCCAGCACTATGCATATGCAGCAGAGACATGCAGAGCCCAAGTCTGAAAATCCCACCCCTTTGAACACTACTCTGAGAGCAGAGAACAGGCCTTTAGGGTAAGTAGACAGCAGCCTAGACAGTTGGACATGCAGGTGGTGGCTGCCTGCACCTATGAATGATTCAATGGGCACAGAACAAAGGTGGCTGAGAAGTACCCAACAAAGAAAACTCTGATCAAGATATTTTCAGAATGTGTGTGTTATATAGACACCAGGTTGGTGTCTCCTTCTGCCCAACACTTTGTTGTGGCTGTTTGTAAAGCAGTGATGCAGAAGGTTGCCTAAAAGAGAGAGTCTGCTTTGTGGCTTGATCCTCCAGAGATATTTGAGCTCACTCTGGTGTAGTAAAGGGAGCTGTTGTTTGATAACCATGTCAAGCTATTAGTATAATTCTGATACGACTGCCTGGCTTATTCAAGAGCTCTTGAAGAGCATGCATAATGTCATGGTTACAGGGCTAGCTGCATCACTCTGAATGCACCTCCACAAGTGATGAGCCTCAAGCTGTCACCTTTTGTGGGGTGAAACCCCGTGATTCTCCCTTTCTTACACCAGGACCTCAGTTGCAGACCTCTGTGTGCTAACCACAGGCCAGAGTTTCAGTATCTGCAGTTCTACTTCTCAGGAGCTGTGAACAGTGGTATCCTGTGACCAATCAGCCTCTTCAAAATAAAGTATCATTTATTCTTAACAGTAGGAACACCACATAGCATAGGAAGAAAAGGAGGATTTGTGGCACCTTAGAGACTAACCAATTTATTTGAGCATAAGCTTTAGTGAGCTACAGCTCACTTCATCGGATGCAACTTATGCTCAAATAAATTGGTTAGTCTCTAAGGTGCCACAAGTACTCCTTTTCTTTTTGTGAATACAGACTAACACGGCTGTTACTCTGAAACATAGCATAGGAGAACAGTGTGGCTTATGTACCTAATGCTTACTTTCCCCCCTGATGTGAGTCAGGTAGGCCTACCTTCTTCAGACTTCCTCCACAGAGCCTCTCTTTGTGTCAGGCTCTTTCTCTGACAACTGGTCCCCATTTCTCTTCAAAGAGGGACTTTTTAACTGTTTTGTCTCCTTCTGACCTTAGTCTGCCAGCCCTGGGAGGCGGGCCCTTCCTAATTAGCAGCCCAGCCATTGTTTTCCTAATGGTCCTTGTGGCATTTTCCCCAGAGGTATCTTACCTCTAGTCATTATCTCATTTCCTGCTTGCTTTTCCTAACAGCCCCTTTTGACTTAGCTCCATATAGTTGACAACAACTGCCCTTTCTGCTACTGGATGATCATAGAGCATGGAGCACAGAGCATTGCATCCGATGAAGTGAGCTGTAGCTCACAAAAGCTCATGCTCAAAAAAATTGCTTAGTCTCTAAGGTGCCACAAGTACTCCTTTTCTTTTTGCGAATACAGACTAACACGGCTGTTACTCTGAAACCTGTCATAGAGCATGGATAAATGAATACAGAGTGCCCACCTCCTCCAAGCATAGTACCTACAGTATTAGCATTCGGAAAGATTGACATGTATCTTTACCTTAATATCAATCACTTGGAGATGACTCTGTCTCTGTTTTTCTTTTCAGGAGGTACATCTTGGTGAATGCTGAGACTCCTTCAATATCCTCTACCCCGCCTGTAAGCAGCCCACTGGAAGAGAGGTTACTGAGTGTCCGATTCCCCAAACAAAAAAAAAGGGTGCTTCAAACTCTGCCCCACAATGTGCACAAGCATTCTCAGCCTCCTGCAGCAATGCAACACCTTCTCGCTTTATGAAGGCATTTCCAGGGGTGGCTAACACCATAACAAGACCACTTTTCTAGTCCTGCAGATTGCATTTTGTAATGTGATCTTTTTTCCCAAGCTATATTGTTACCTGTTTTCTCTCTTTAATCTTGTGTTAATACTCCATGGTTGATACTCGTTAGCACCAAAGTGAATATTCAGTGAGCAATAATAGCCAAAGGGGGGTCGCATTTTCTAGCTGTTAATTACCAGATAGGCTGAGAACTAGGGAGTAGGGTCGTGGAAAACTTTTATGCCAAAATCCAGCTTTTCTGGTTTCATTACCAGAGCAGAGCTCTCAAGGGTGTGCACTGACCTCTAGACCATTTCATGTGAACCTGGGACTGGGCTGGGCCTCCCAACAAACAGCATACGGTCTCCCTTAACCTGTAGCCATTTTTATGCGAGAGGGGACCTTTACTCCCCTAACAAAAGTCTTTGAGGAGGAGCTAGATGGTCCTCTCTTCCCACCAGACATTATCTGAGGAGCCGGCAAGCAGGCTTGCTGTGCTTCCCAATAACAGAAAGGTTTCTGAAGGATGCCTGGTAGCTCTACGCTACCCACCATCTGAGATCTGAGGTGATTCAGTCAGCCCAGAACTACTTGACAGGGCTTGCCTCCATCTAAAGATCTTGAGAGGGGGAGAGTGGCCCAGAACCCACTATGTGGAGACTCCAGAAGGCTGGTAAAGTCCACTAGCTCTTGCCCCCTCCTTGAAGATATCTGAAGTAAAATTTCAGTGTGGAGAGCCGGGGTGAACCCAACACTGAGGGCTGCAAAACAGATGAACTGAAATTCTCCCCCAACCCCAAATTGTTTTTTGTTCACTGAAGCCAACAGCTTTTATGTAGTCCTGCCTGAAAACTCAAGCCCTCAATCCAACCACCCATTCATTAATTGCCAGAAACTACCCAAGTCAGAGGTCAAATCACTCCAGTAAACTGTAAAAGTAATAAATGAATGGAATAGAAAATATCAAAGGTTTCACTCTCTGGTTTTGTCTTTCATTTGCACACCCAGCTTTTATTTCTTTGCAATATCAGCCTTTTCATACCAGCGAATTATGCTACAGTAGTGAACAGACAATGATTCTCATCATTAGGCTAAGCTAACAATTTTATGTCTGTTACTGTCCAAGAGTCCTGCTAAATCAAAAAGAAAAGGAGTACTTGTGGCATCTTAGAGACTAACAAATTTATCTGAGAATAAGCTTTCGTGAGACCTGGTCTACCCTACAAATTTACATCGGTGTAACTGCATTGCTCAGGGGTGTGAAAAATCCACACCTCTGAGCAATGCAGTCATACCGACCTAACCCCCAGTGCAGGTCGACAAGAGGGCTTTTTCCTTCGACACAGCTACCGCTGCTCATGGAGGTGGATTAACTAGGCATGGTAGCACCTTGACTGAAGGGCTGCAGAGGCACAGTTGCACCAGTGATGCTGCAGCGCTGTAAGTGTAGCCACGCCCTCAGCCTGCCCTGAGACCAACCTTAGTCCTTTCCCCTCTCCCCCAACTAGGTAACTGTGCAAAGTATAAGGGAAACTGAGGCACACATAGGCTTCAGAAGAAACCTTACCAAAAATGCTCACTTTATCACATTAGGTAACGTAGACTGTGATTTTTCCAATATGGTTATAAGATGCTTCTCAGAAGAAAATCTACCTAGAACCTAGCTATATTTACATACAGTTGTTTCTACAACAGCTTCAGCAGTGGTGTGGACAGGGCCTCGGTGTTTGAATGAGGGTGATCAGAATGTGGTTTAATGAGGCTATGAGCCAAAGTTACGGTAACTAGCCGTATGAGAGAAGGTTTTTGAAAAAGAGACTTATTCTAAGCAAGGAAGTATAGTGAAAATTAATCCATTGCTACCAGCAGGGCATTGACTGACAGGTTCTCAAGATTCACTCTATACTTGGCTGCACCTGTCTTGCCATAACAAACCATAAACTTCCATAAACTGTTGCCTGGCAACAGTGCCTCTTCTCTGAATCCAGTCTTCTTAAACCCGGTCATTAAAACCCTTTTGGTTTTTAGCTACGCAGCCTCAAGTATTCCCTTTACTAAGCATAAATGACAATCGCCACTGCAGGCTCTTTTCTCTGTTTGGATTGCCTCATCTCTCTGCTAATGCCCGGAGTTGGCTGCAGGAAGTTCTGCTGCATGTGTGATCAGAGCTCCAATTTCATGTCTGGTTTTCTTTTGCTTTCACTGATGATGCACAGAATGTGAAACCGGGACCCTGAGCCTGCTAAAGGCACGTGGATTTCTGAATCATCATTGCTTTGGTAAAGCACTTCTTCCTTTGGAGCAGTTGGTTTGCGTGTGGGAGGTGCTTGGCTAGCAGTTCAAGACCATGACCCCTCAGGTCAGCAGAACCATTTAACCCAGAGAGCAGTCAGAAATTCTCACTGCTTAATTTATTTTAGATTTTAGATTGAGAGTCTATTTAATGCTCATAAAACTGAAGGCCCAAGACCTATGGCGGAAGCCAGCTGCAATGTGGGCAGGGTGTGTACCCCTATGCAGCTATTGTGATGCACCCCCTGCTTTTCCAATTGCAAGCTGCTGCACAGCTCTGTCAATGCACTGGAGACTGCAGCATGCTTTCATATTCATTTTTGGGCACCACCACCTCTGCTGCATTTCCCAATCCCTATCTGTGCATTACCTTCGATTCCAGCCCCGGACCCTAAACAGCTCTACCAATCCACATCCGTGTCCTCTACTACTCCGTTCCTGTGTCCTCTGCCTCCACACACAGCTCTGCCAAAGCACCTCTCTTCTGACCTATGAGCCCCCTGCTATTCCAGTCCCGCTCTCTTTGCCCAGACTGAGTATCAGAATACCATTCATTTAACCTTTATTATGCATTATGAAATGCTTTAAAATGATATTCTCTCTATCTGAGGGAAGGTTGCAGAATGCATATGTATAGCTAAAGATCACAGATTAAAAGCTATCAGAAGGGTTAAAACTTCAATTCAGAGATCTGTGTTTATGCAAGAGAGGATGAGATCACTAACATCTAAATCCTTGTGCGGCGATGCATTTCCTGAGTTTCATACACTGCTTTATATGTTAGTAAAGCGTCTGGCTGGCTGCCTTTCTAACGTGCCCGCCAGAGTGCCTCGGCATCATGTTTATTATAGGTGGCGCATGTAGCTCTATCTATAGGTGAAGTTTTCCAACACTTCCCATTATAAGAATCCATCTTCAGTTGCTTATAACTCTGCCAAACTTTAACCATTTGGGCTGAAATTTTCCATGCTGAGTGTCTACCTCAGGCTGATTTTTTTGTGGAAAATTTCAGCAAAAACGGTTTAGCCATTTCTGAGAACAAGATTGGGGGAAATACATTTTTTTGCCCGTGTTAATTAATTGGTTGTAAGACTTTTTTTTAGAAGCTCTCATGCCTCTATGCTTTGGATCAGGGACTCGAAATGTGGCAGGGGTGGGGGTCTTTCTGGTGTTAGGGTTGTGCCTTTTGCTGTTCCCAGGAAAAAGTGCCCAAATTTGGCCTCTGAAAAATCACCGTTTGCACATGCTCAGTAGAGACTTATTAGAGTCTGGCAGCCAAATTCACTTAAGGTTCCATCTTCTGTCCGGGTCCTGCAAAGGCTGGGCAGGACTTTTCCTGCAGTTGCTGCTGTCAGCTGCTGTGATGCTGGGCAACAGAACTGAGAGTAGGGAGACGCTGTCTCCTGGGCTGTCAATGATCTCCCTGTTACAAGCTCTACCACCGCTCCACCTATAATTAAGAATATCACTGTAGCATCTCTCTCTATCCAGGGTATTTCTATGGCACCAATCACCAGAGCATCCGAATGACATCTTTTGTGCCTGGAGAAGGTCCAAACTCTCTCTGCTCCTTTGCTTGAAGCTGATTTTCAGGGGATGGTCACTCTGGGTGGTTTTCTTCCGGCAAAAAGTTGTGGAGCCACTTTGCAGCCAGCGTTCTTGTGAGCAGGTCTGTGCAAGAGCTTCACCAGTTGAGGGGGAACCCAAAACTCTGGTGGGTAAGTAAAGGAGGACATTTTTTTTTCAAATATTTTGTTTAATGTAATTTAATATCATCAATGTGAGGCCTAATCCTGAGGAACTTGGGAATTCAAACCTGTTATGGGAGCCAATGGGAGCTTTTCCTGCCTGCAGTCTGCAAGTTTAGCTGCATTTTTCTTTTATTGATGTGGGATCTCCAACAGGTGTGTTTTTGTTAAAGCATTTCAGGTCTCCAGCAGGATTCCCCTATCTATCTGGTTTCTACCGTACTAACTGTCTCTGGAACTGGAGTAGACAGAAAGCTTTTCTAGCTAGGCCTGAGTGCAGCCAGGCCCGCTTAACTCTGCAGTAAAACTAAAACATTTTTCAAAGTGCCATGCTTCTTTTGCAGCCTGATTTGTACCCAAATATTACTGATTTTCCTATTAGTGTCATTTGGTGACCCTTGTTCTTGTGTTATGAGAAGGAAACACTTCCTTATTTACTTTCGCCACACCAGTCATGATTTTATAGACCTCATATCATATCATATCATACCTCTTAGTTGTCTCTTTTCCAAGCTGAAAAGTCCCAGTCTTATTAATCTCTCCTCATCTGGCAACCATTCCATACCCTTAATCATTTTTGTTGCCCTTCTCTGTACTTTTCCCCCAATGTATCTTTTTTGAGATCGGGTGACCAGAACTTCACGCAGTATTCCAGGTGTGGGCGTACCATGGATTTAAATAGTGGCATTAAGATATTTTCTGTCTTATTTTCTATCCCTTTCCTAATGCTTCCTTACTTTCTGTTCACTCTTTTGACTGCCATTGCTTGCTGATCAGATGTTTTCAGAGAACTATCCATGATGACTCCAAGATTTTTCTCCTGAGTGGTAACAGCTAATTTAAACCTCATCATTTTGTATGCGTAGCAGGAATTATGTTTTCCAATGCGCATTACTTTGCATTTATCAGCACTGAATTTCATCTGTCATTTTGTCATCCAGTTTTGTGAGATCCCGTTGTAACTCTTTGCAGTCTGCTTTGAATTTACCTAACTTGAGTAATTTTGTATCAGCTGCAGCCTTTGCCACCTCACTGTTTACCCCCTTTTCCAGATCCTATTAATATGTTGAACAGCACTAGCCCCAGTACAGATCCTTGAAGGACCCCGCTATTTACCTCTCTTCACTTTTATTCCTACCCTTTGTTTCCTATCTTTTAACCAGTTACTGATCCATGAGGGGACCGTCCCTTTTATCCCAAGACTGCTTAGTTTGCGTAAGAGTGTTAGATGAGGGAACTTGTCAAAGGCTTTCTGAAAGTCTAAGTACACTATATCCACTGGATCACCCTTGTTCACATGCTTATTGAAACCCTCAAAGAATTCTAGTTGATTGTTGAGGCATGATTTCTCTTCACAGAAGCCATGTTGACTCTTCCCCCAACATATCATGTTCATCTAGGTGGCTGATAATCCTGTTCCTTGCTATAGTTTCAATCAATTTGCGGTGTACTGTAGTTAGGCTTATCATCCTGTACCCAGGATTGCCTCTGCGGCCTTAATCTAAACCAGCGGTTCTCAAACTTCACTGCACCACAACCCCCTTCTGGCAACAAAAATTACTACACGACCCCAGGAGGGGGGACTGAAGCCTGAGCTTGCCAGCCGCTCTGAGTTGGGGGGCCCAAAACCCAAGCCACACCACCCCAGAGGGGAGGCCAAAGCCAAAGGTCTTCAGCCCCTGGCAGGGGCATGTAACCTGAGCCCTGCTATCCAGGGCTGAAACCCCTGGGCTTCGACTTCAGCCCCAGGTGGTGGGACACGGGCTTCGGCCCCGGGTCCCAGCAAATATAATGCCAGCCCTGGTGACCCTATTAAAATGGGGTCACAACCCACAGTTTGAGAACCCCTGATCTAAGCAATAGGTTACATACCACAGTTAGTAGTTCTGCGATTTCAGTTGTGAGTTCCTCCAGAACTCTTGAGCAAATACCATCTGGTCCTGGTGACTTATTACTGTTAAATTTATCAATTTGTTCCAAAACCTCCTCTACTGACACCTCAGTCTGGGCCAGTTTGCCAGATGTGTCACCAAAAAGAATGGCTCAGTTGTGGGAATCCCCCTCACATCCTCTGCAGTGAAAACAGATGCAAAGAATCCACTTAGCTTCTCTGCAATGGCCTTATCTTCTGTGAGTGCTCCTTTAGCACCTGAGTCATTCAGTGGCTTCCTCTTGAATGTACCATTGCAATCTCCATTTTTAAAGGACGGGTTTATTACACTGCCAGCGGCTTGGCGTGCTAAGGAGACATGGTGGCTCACAGGCACTGAAAAGAGATGGGGCAGCACCTTGAATTGTTCTGTAGTTGACCCACGGGCAAGGGAGATATGGTGTGGAAGATGGATCAGCCTGCTGGTAGCTTTTAGGAGTAGAATATGGGGCAATGGGGGAGGATTCACCCTCTCCCACAAAAGCACTAGGTAGGTTCTATAAATTTGTTTTCCATCCCCATGAAGAGCCGAACCAAAGTCTCTATGGCTGGGGGTCAGTGGCCATGACAGTGGAGCAAAGATCATTCTGGATCTTTCCCCTGATTAAGAGAGAGCTCTGGAATTGCAGACTTACCCCTGTCTCTCTCTGCACTCATACTATGGTCAGTGGGATTTCCACAGCACTCCTCTACTCATCCACTTAATGTTGAGGGGCAGGTGCTTGACTTGAGCGGCCATTCTCCAGGTCAGACGGTTTGGATGTGGCTTTCATCTGTTAAATCGGTTGTGTCAGTCTCTCCCTTTTGTATCCAGAACCACTGCAGATGGACACACAAGTGACAGCGAAGAGAGCTGCAGAGAATGGAGCAGTTTGGAAAACACAATATACTGGTAGACTTAGTCATGATCAACCTGATCAGTTACTATCTCTTTACACCTATTTTACATATCAAACCCCCCCTCCTCCACACAGACATGTATACATCCCATCAAGGGGTAATTTTTCCTTGCTCAGGGCTAGAATGCTGTGGGATTAAATCCCTGACAGGACCTGAGATCCAGAACTTCATACCTATTCCCAGCACTGCAGTTCTAAACAGCTGAATCATGAGACGCGACGTCCTCTGGCTGAGCTGTTTCAATTCTGCGTCTCTGGGGGAAGTTTAAAGATCACAATGACAATTTTTGTTAAGAGCTGGGGACAGCCTGGGTGTTCTGGCCAGCATGCCTTCTCTAGATAAAATGCTTTCTAATGTCCCAAGCTGTATAGGAGCTAGAGCTGATGGAGTCTATCCAGTCATGCTCCCTGAAGCCAGCACATAACTTCATGCTATTACCAGGCTATTCTAGTTGGTGATGAGCAGTCAGTGTCAGTCCTCCATTTGTGCCTGGCCACTGGGGGCCTTGAGATCAGTGTGTAATCTCCCAGAATAGCCACTGAGATACCGTCTCCTGGGGTGCAGAAAAGGACTTTGTAGTTAACTCCTTCCCCTGACCCACATTCCAGCGAGACAAATACCTGAGGTGCAAGTTAACTCCCTCTTAGCAGTCTCAAAAGCCTTGTAGACACAATCTCCAGGTAGTGACACAAACCAGCAATGCATCAGAGACATTCAAAGTTGTCTGGTTTCAGAGTAGCAGCCGTGTTAGTCTGTATTCGCAAAAAGAAAAGGAGGACTTGTGGCACCTTAGAGACTAACCAATTTATTAGAGCATAAGCTTTCGTGAGCTACAGCTCACTTCCTCAGATGCATCTGAGGAAGTGAGCTGTAGCTCACGAAAGCTTATGCTCTAATAAATTGGTTAGTCTCTAAGGTGCCACAAGTCCTCCTTTTCTTTTTTCAAAGTTGTCTGAATGTCTTTCTTAGTTCTTTATATTGGTGTGTGTGTGTGTGAGAGAGAGAGAGAGAGAAAGAGAGTAAGTGGTAAATTGTATACAAAATCTACATTAAAAGTTTGCAAAGTCAAACACTCAGAAGTTAGGGAATGCCAGAATTAAGGTTGCTTGAGCAAGCTTACTTCATCCCCTTTGTGCATATGTATTAGAAGTCTTTAATTACATGATTGCATGCTTTTTAAAAAAAACATTTGGATGGTTTCTCATGGATACAGCAAAAGGTGAATCCCTAACACACAGCCTACGCCCCTGCCCATTTTCAAGACCTTGCTCCAAAGCACGGAGACACCAGAGCGTCTCATTGAAATTGTTGTAAAAACTTTTTAATATGGGCAAAACAACTTCCTCCCTCCCACCGCCCGCTTTTGTTTTCAGAAACAGACGTGCCGTTTTAGCTGAAACTTTTCAGGGGGAAAAAAAAAAAAGCCTGAGGCAAACACCTGGCTTGGAAAATTTCAGCCTAGATGATTACGGTTTGGCAAAGTTATAAACAACTGAAAACAGGGTTGGAAAGGTTTGGTCAACCTTAACTATATGCGGTTCTACCAACTCCTCCTAAGAGATACTAGGCTCTTCTCTATTGCACTGTAAATGTACAAAGAAATAAAATACAGCTTAGGATAATCAGCAGCCTGGTTTCTGTGAGGAGAACTCCCTTCAAATGTGTTATTAACAGATTTCCTTTTCAGCAAATGTGTGTGTGTGTATGTGTATATATAGATAGAGTTCCCAGGCCAGACTCTCAGCTGTGTAAATGGGCGTAGTCATGCAGCTATTTACACCAGCGAGTATCTGGCTCTTAAATTGTATGTTCTAAACTAACAAGCCTGAGCTTGCGCATGAATGAATGAAGGAGCCCTGCTTTTGGGGGCAAACACTTTCTCCCTTTTAGTCATATCCAGCTATAGCCAAATCATTTCAAAGCACTGTGCTTAGGTCATGCATCATTTAGACAAAGCTTACGGTTTCACCTCAGAGGCCTCTCTCCCTTTTATGGAATCCTTTAACTCAAACCACTGGTCTGGGCTTGAAAGAGAGAATTCCCTTGGCCTAGCATGCTGGAATCCTGTTAGCTGTGTCAGCACTGGCAAAGCAGCTGTCCAGATGTTACCTGCTAGCATTGGGCAGGACCAAAATGTTTCAACTCCCTTTTTGTGCTGTCCCTATAGTCTGATCCTGCAAGATGCCAACTGCTTTCCGATTCTGGCTGCCATATGAATACAAAACTCGAGTGATTAGAGCTCAAGAAAGGAACTTGACTGAAAGCCTTGGAGGTTTAAATGTATCCGTATAATTGCTGCAGAAGAGGCAGCAGATGTGCAGGCTTCCCCCACACCAGCGTGCTTCGGTTGTGGTCTCCTCAGAGCTGTAGTTGTCGCCCCCTAGGGGGTTGCTGGAGTGCCGTGACACACCAGCCATTGTTCTGGCAAAGTGCAGTAGATCACTTGTTTGCTCCGCAGGACCTGGCTTTGCACCGCATAATCCATATTTCTACACTGTCCTGCGACCCCCCACAGAATGACTGGTCGAAGGAAAAGAGGCAAGTAGCTGTCACATCAGATGATCACTGATTAAGGTGACCTCAGACCGTGTTTAGTGATAGCAAAATGTTCCCAAGGTGCTGGGAATCTGTGTGTGGACCTAACTGCCACTCTAGCACTTTCATGATTAGGATCTGCAGAGGAAGTCCCAGTAATTCCCACAGAGGGGTCCCAGCAAAGAGGCATTAATTCACAAAATGTGTTACTATTAATGATACTGTCCAGGATCTGGTCACTGCCCATCAGGTAGGTGATGAAAGTTTGTTGTCAGTGACTCTGAATTCAGATGCAATCATACCTTTATGCTATTTGCTACAATAGCATTCCACTCCCCATGGTAATGAGTGGCACCGTGGACTTGCTTATTAAGTGTCATTCCTGGTTGATGGGTGTGAAAGGAGGAAGGATGCTCTTGTCTTTAATGTACTGATGTGGTTGCAGGAAATCTGTGTTCAAGTAATATGCTCTGCCACAGATTTCCTGTGTAATCTTGGGCAAGGCATGTAATCTCTTTGTGGCTAAGTTCCCCATCTGTAAAATGGGGTATAACATGTCTGTACATTCATTGTTTGTGAAGCGCTCTGATAGGAGATAAAAGGTTAAATGGCCATAGGTCACAGTGACTGTTTCTAAAATAATTATGGTCTGAACCCTGAAAACCTTCATCAGACAAAACTGTTGAAAGGTTAAGGAGAGCAAGGACAGAATATAAATGGAGCAAAGACTTCAGGATCTGGACCTAAGAAAGATTACCAAGGGAAGACTCCTGCTGCCAGCAGAGAGTAAGGTGAGGAGGTGGTGGATCCTTCCTTGTATAGACTCCTGCTGATGAAAAGAGGGTGCTAGGCTAGGGAGGAATTCTCCAGAGCAAAGGTAGGGAGGCAGGTAGCGAGATTCAACTGGTTGGGCCTCGGCCCCTCACAAAGAGTGCCTAAGCTTCGGATAGGCACCCAAACCAGCTCAAACCTCTGACCCTGTTTGGGTTTGCTCACTGTTCCTTAGCAATTTCCGTCTTTCAGGAGCTTTCTCAGGGACTGTGAGGGAATGAATTCCTCCAAGAACTAGGGACCATGACAAACCTCACCACCTTCCTCTCTGTGTGCAAGATGTGTTTTGTTGACATGGACCTCAAATGAGACACTTTACTATCCACATTTCTCCCCCTGGGGAGAGGATGAGAGAACAAACACGTCACAGATTTAGTCACGTTACTTAATGCATCACTGGAAGGGGTTGAGTAACTATGGTGCTAAGTGCAGACTAAAACCGAAACAGAATAGAATAGAACCCCTTTACTGGGGTTCTTGAGGATATATGTCAAGATGACACATGTTGGCTGCTTCTGTCCTGCCTGTGCTGTGGCTTTCGTACCTGGGGACATCTTCTTGTCTGTTCTGCTATTTTGCACAAAACAAAGATCTATCTGTACATGTGCTGATTTCCTAGACACAAACAGTGTATCCCAGAGGCAGGCTGGCTTTTGTTTACACTACCGCTATCCAACACTAGCGTCACTAGAATACCCCATACTAAAGCACACATGGCATCTCTGCTTCCTGAGCCAGCTGGATTCTGTTGGGGAGAAATTGCTTTGACAGTGTAACTTATTAAATCACACACTTACAGTTAAAGATGTCTCTGCTGTCGTGTTGCCAGTAGAGAGGCTTATTCAAAAGCAATTTGAGACAAGATCTTTATGAGGGGCGGGGAGCTGTGATCTGGAATGTAATACAGGAACATGAGGAACTGGGTATTCCACTGAAAATGGAAGCATAGGGGGGCCACTGTCAGGGATGGACACTGTCTGAGAAGCTAGATGGAATAGAATCGGAATGGCATTTTAACACAGTTCTAGTGTCAAACCCATCCTGATCTGAGTAAGCATGTGGAGGAGGGTGTTTTGTGTCTCATAGGACACACGTGCATGTTCCTGGCTGTGCGTGTGTCATGTGCTTTCTTTCCTCTTCTGTTTTGACAAATGCTTGCCCGCACATTGTGTTTTGTCTGTTTGTGCATTTCTCGATATAATGTGTTTCTCAGTTTGCAACAAAACAAAGTTTAGCTTCCAAACTGTTATGGACATACGTATGTGCCCAGCGGAACATCCACTGGAATGGCTCTCTGGAACATGCTGGCTTCCACGTGGTCAGAGACAACAGTGGAACCCTGCTCCAGCAGTTAAGGGAGCATGTGTAGGGTGGAGCTCCAGACCCCTCCTTCTTGGTGATAGATGAGCATGGTCAGTTCATTCACCAATATCCATGTGTGTCCTTATGGATGCAGACTGTGGTATCTGGATAGGGCCCACCACTTCCTGCTTCCCACTCCACCAAAGCAACTAAATACAAGTACACTATTTGCATTACAAAAAGAACAGCTGGTCTGATACATGGAGGGTTGGCCTCACGCTACATGTGCTGTGGCCCGTTGGATCGTGATGGGCACAGTGTAAGAACCTAGATAGTCTGGAGCTGGCAGGCACGGAGGATGACAGGCCTGCTGTGGCCATGGTGGGTACCATGGTGCTGGATGTGCTATCGCTTGTGTGGTTGTCATGGTGACATGCATTCTGGTCCTGGTGTGTGTCACAGTGATGAGTGTACTGGGGCCCTGGGTGTCGAGATGGGGAGATGGCTGTTTTTCTTTGGAAAATGGAGACAATTATTTTAACCCTTTATCCATGCTG
The DNA here is from genome assembly GCF_965140295.1 of Lepidochelys olivacea. Classification (NCBI taxonomy): domain Eukaryota; kingdom Metazoa; phylum Chordata; order Testudines; family Cheloniidae; genus Lepidochelys; species Lepidochelys olivacea. The sequence continues at coordinate 21,607,778 of NC_140417.1, read as the reverse complement.
ATGGGCTCCCCAATGGAGGGTAGCGATATCCTTCTCTTCTGGGGATCGGAATGTGTCACTGAGGATCAGGAGCATCAAGGGGAGAAGGGCAATCTCCCACGGGTTCTACAAATACAAGAAGGACCCTCCCCTCCCTCTTCCAGGGCTGCCAAAACTTTTAAAATTTGCCCTATGTCCTGAATTATCACATTGTGACTCTACCTTTGCAATGCTGCATCAGTGTGTGGTAATGGAGTTGGCTCTGCGTTGCTTTGTGAGATGATGTTGCTCTGAATAAATTCAGGTCATTTTATCTGTCCTACAATTTACAAATCTGCCCCTTTAATATTCCTCCTGCCATGAAGTATAGAGCTATGTGGATTGGAGTGTATGCATATAGATGTACCAACTCCCACTCATCCCCCACCCACCCATGTAGGAACTCTGTGTTAGTCATTGGAATTTGCACTGCAAGACAGGAAGAATTGGAAAGGGACAGGATGGGTAAGATTCGTTTTTACTAAAAACAACTAGTATTCATATTCCAGCAACAGCCAGCCATGGTGCCGCTGCAACAGGGTGAAAGTACCAGTCAGACACTTGCTACAGATGTGAGGTGTTTCACTTGCTCTGAGTGAGTTTTCGTGACATAGTGGTAAAAGCTCCTGAGCCCTGTCTCACAAGGGCTTACCTCATTGCTACTCCCAGGGGAGCTGCAGTGGTGCCTGAATCTGGGGACTGCCTTTCCTAGTGTAGACAAGACCATAGGGGGATAAAAGAATAACTGGGAAAATTAGACCAGTAATTCCCACCACCAGAGAGATTTTTTTTTAAAAGATGGGGGCTGTTTTTCTCCCAAGCCTTGTTTGTGTGTGGGGAACACTCAGACCTGTAATTCACCATTGGGGCAGCCAACCATGGTAGCAGCCGTGGAAAGTGTAGTGGAAACGGAAGCTTGGGCACATTGGCCATTGAGTCATCTAGCTCACCTCAGTGCAGGCCTATGTGACACAGAAGCAACAACCCCTGAACTTTTCCCTCTACCAGAGTTCCCACTGCTGGAACTGCGCAACCGTACGTCCCAGTTTTGCCAGTGTGCTCTGAGAGTCAGGGCAATTAGTTTTCCGTTATGCATCTGTCATGTCCTTCTGTACATGAATCTGTAAATCAGATGTCCGCAGTGAATTAGCTCCTTCCCTATGTTACCGTGGAACCCTATACAAATATAAATCCCCACTACAAAAAGCAAACACAATCCCCAATTGCCATCAGCTGAACAAAATGGTTTAGCTGTTGTTTTCAACATAGCCGCGGTATTTCCAGCAGACTGAGCACTGCAGGCAGCAAGAGGTTCCCAGAGCCTGCCATTTGGATTGGTTCCCCCACTGCCCCAGCTGCTGCGTTTTATTTTTACAGTGTTTTTAAATTGGTTCAGTAAAGAAGTTCAGAGGCAGACATGACTGAAGGAATGAATTCCTGAAATCTAGTTTTGAAAAGTCCAGCATGTCCCTGATGGGAAGAATGAGCCCAAACTTTCAGTCTTCTTCTGACAAACTGTCTCCACAGGTATTTTCCAAGAGCCAATTGTAAAGGGATCTCTGGGAGCCCTCCTTAGTGCTATAGGTTTAGGATTTTGTATTTCTAAACTGAAATGGCAGCAAGACTTGAAAATGACAAGGGTGCAACCTCTGGTCACTGAAGCACCAGACTCTCTTAGCCCTACCAAGCGTTACTACCTTAGGCCTCAAACCTGCAAAGATGTATGCACTTGCTTAACCTTATGCATTGTGTGTCACCCCACAATCAAAGCTAACAGGACTACACACACTATGTAAGGATAAGCACATTTGTTGGTCTTCGCCGGACTGGCATCTTACTTCATAAATTGTCTGACTGAGGTCAATGGGATTACTCAATGAGTAAGGAGCTACTCAGTGTGAGTAAAGGTTGCAGAATGTGATCCTAGATTTAGAAGACACACATGCAGCCTCCCATTGCTTTGTTTATGTTATAACTATTGGGTTATCTTTCCAGAGGAAAGCTGGGCCTTGGTAACCTTAACTCTTGATCCTTCCTATTGTTCCTATAGGGCCCAATCCTGTAACACTTACCACTGCTTATTGGGCTTGATTTCTCCATTGCCCTGAACCTTGTGAAGTCATTTACATCAGTGCCAAGTAGGTTTTAAAATGCTATCATAGCAGAGTGGTCATGTTTATACCCACTCTGCACCGATGAAAGTGATTATAGCAGGTGCTAGAAAATGGAGAATCAGGCCCATTGATTTCAGTGGAACTACTTCAGACACTGAGTACTACATCTGCTAGTGATTGCACTACACCTGATAGAGTTTGCAGGATAAGGCCCACTCTTGTTAATTTGTAAATGTGGCAGAATTGGGCCCTTCTTTCATAGGACATACACTGTGTATTTTTTTTTGTAATCGTATGTAGGGTGTAGGTAACGGCTTCTGATTGCCTTTAGTTATGGGAATGTGCACAAAGTGAACTTGGGGAGGAAAGTAATTCATTGCTGAAGTCAAATTCGGGTGTGTGCATTCATTTATTCACAGATAGAGGATGCTAGTTAACTAAACTTTGCAGAAAAAACATATTTCAATTCTTCCCTCAAACCCCCACATTTATGCCATTTAAACTTACATTCCACATGATTCCCCATTGCCAGTAGAAGTCCTCCCTTCTTGGTAATTACATTCTGCCTTATTAAATCCTTCAAGCACTTTGATTTGGATATGACTCTACTTCCTTCACTTCCCACCCTACGCTGTTGCGCCACCCTGCAGTTCGCTGTGAGATGGCTGCCACATCCCACCCCAGAAGTGGCAGAATTTTAGAAGTGGATGAAGTGGTTCCTGCAGTTGTCATTAGCTGAAGCACTTCTGGATGAAAATCTCTAGGTAAATGCAATGTATTAAGAAACAAGCAGATGATGCCCAAGCTCTTAGTCATGTGACTCATTCAAGTCAATAGGAAAAATAAGTCTAAAATCCAAAGCAAGTGCTCTTAATTCAGAGATGTACAGACACACGTTGAGTAGTTCCCTAGGTACTAGGCTGAGCTACCCAGTGGGTATCACATCAAGCCATTTAACGTCTGTTTATAAGACTCCCTCATCTTGACAGGCACATTGTGAACTGATGCTTGGACTTCAGCAGGTGGCGCTGTTGCCAATGCCTAGTGAAAGCCGTTTACATTGGCCTGGTCGAGCAGGAATCAAGCAAGTTGGGGTGAAATGAAAACACGGTCCTGAAAGGTTGCTTTCCAGGTCAGCTGGGGAACGGGGCCCTGGGAGACATTGTGGATGTATCATTGCAGATTCCTAACCAATTTCAAATTAAACGAATGATTAATCTGCAGTCAGCTCATCCTTGTACCCAGTGTTTAGGCTTCATTTCACTCTGTGATAAGGGACTCGAGGAGCAACTAGCCTTTTCAAAGGAGCATGCAGAGGGAGGGTTAGTGATGAGCTTCTATAATTCAGATGAAGTATCTCCTACAGGCAATGGACTGCAGGCACTGCATTTTTGGCAGACACAAGGACCTGCTTGCTCAGCCATAGAACAGACCCAACCCAGGCAAGTAGCAGCGCAAGCTTCCTTCTGCACTGCCTGGCTACTGGGCCTCCTCCCTGAACTAGAGTGATCACCTCTAATCTCCAGGCACCTCTAATTCAGTGTTCGGTGCTTCTGATGAGGCTGGCAACAATGAATTAGTGCCTAATGCAGTGGTGGGTTTTGTGGTGCAGACATACATCAATTAAGAGCTGGGCTGAGACCAGTAAACTCATTTCACATAGGCCACTGAACAGCCATCAGATAGATTTTGTTTTAATATGTAATATATGTGTATAGATCATAGGTCAGTAATTCCCTGTCCTTTCCATACAGCGGCCAATCTAGCTGGGACCTGCAACCCCGTTTGGAAAAGGAGGGATGGCTCAGTGGTTATGGTGGTAGCTTAGGGCTTGAAAAACCTAGGTTCAGTTTCTCGTTCTGCCACAGACTTGCTGTGTGACCTTGGGCAAGTCACTTAGCCTCTCTGTGCATCAGTTCCCCATTGGTACAATGGGGATAATAGCAACTCCCTCCATCACAGGAGGATAAAGATTGTGAGGTGCTCAGATATTGTGGCAATGGGAGCTGTAGATAGAAGATTGATAGAAACATGGAGATGGCAAGCTACTGACACCTGTGTGAGAGCCCATGTTATACATTTATTATCCTTCCTTGGAGCACACTTGCCCTTTCAAGGGGTTCTGAGCACGCACAATTCCCTTGGATCTGTGGGGGACTGAGCATTTTTCAGGATCAAGGCACTCAGAAAGTGGCAAACATGCTCTAAGGGCAGATGGACCAAATGACTTTACAGTGGGTGCAGAGTTCGTTTACAATGGAATGTAAATACCTAGCATATCACAACTTAACAGCGTTCTTACCCTTAGCTCATCTAACCCTTGGGCTCTTAACAGCATATTGACCTCAAGACATGTAAAGTGCAATCCAGCATACACTGATATGACCACAAATATTCCAGTGCCCAACCCTTTTGGCATGAAATATAAACAAGGGACAGCATGAGCCAACAGATCCTTGCCTGGTTTTTAGCTTTGCAACTTTTAAAAAAATCTAGTAAATGCTAAGGATTTGATTATTTCATCAACTCCTATACGAGTTTGATTGTTTCATTAACTCCTGTGGGCTTCGGGCCAGATTTTCAAAGGTATTTAGGCACTGGAAGATTCCCACTGTGCAAATAATTGATTTTTCCAGTACAGTGGCCGAACCAAAACATCAAAAATAAAACAAAAATTCATTTCAGGTCACCCCAATATAATATTTTATTTTATTTTTATTTTTTGAAACCTGAATTTTTTCTTAAAAAAGTTGTGGGTTGAGCAAAACATTTTGTTTAATTATTGAGGGTTTTTTAACCTTCTTAAAATCGAAATAAAATCTGAAAAGAAAAATAATTTTGACTGAAAATGAAAACATTTTCTTTCAAAAATGTCTAAACCAAAACATTTTTGGGTATGTGGTTTTGGTGGGTTGGTTTTTGTTTTTTGTTTTGGGGAGGCTAGGACGGGATTACCAAAGCAACACAGCAAATTAGACACGAATTCACAACATGTTTCAGTTAACCAGCATTTTTCACCGAAAAAAAAGTTGAGGCCAAAACACTTTGCTTACCACTACTCACGGTGCAAGTGGGCGCCTCATGGCATTTTCAAAAGTCTGAGGCGCCTCTGAAAATTCCGTGAGACAGCCTAAACACCTGTCAAAAGCTGGTCCTTTTCTACTTAAAACTCGGGCTCAGGCTAAAAATGTTGGATATGGATTCAATTTTCAAACCCCACCTCTTTTCCCTTGCGAAGTTGAAGGATCTTGAGGAGTTTGGTTTGGTTGCTTCAGATATTCATTGTTCTGTAACTTTATACTGAGTGAGTGACTAAGTAACTGCCTTTTAATGCGGAGTAGCCGCCATGTCTCTTGTGATCCCTGAGAAATTCCAGCGTATCTTGCGAGTGCTCAACACCAACATAGATGGGCGATGGAAAATCGCCTTCGCCATCACCACCATCAAGGGTGTGGGTCGACGCTACGCTCATGTGGTGCTGAGGAAAGCGGACATTGGCCTGACCAAGAGGGCTGGGGAACTGACAGATGATGAGGTGGAGAGTGTCATCACTATCATCCAGAACCCCCATCAGTACAAGATCCCCGACTGGTTCCTCAACAGGCAGAAGGACGTCAAAGACAGCAAATACAGCCAGGTTCTGGCCAACGGGCTGGACAGCAAACTGCGTGAGGATCTGGAGTGGCTAAAGAAAATCAAGGTGCATCGGGGCCTACGCCACTTCTGGGGGCTGCGCGTGTGGGGCCAGCACACCAAGATGACCAGGCGCCGGGCCAGAACCGTCAGTGTCTCCAAGAAGAAGTAGTGTCTGCCCTGTGTCTGCAATAAAGTGCTGTTCTCTAAATAAATAAATAAATAAAATAAATAAATAACAAGTGTCCCTACCCTCTCCCCCACCTATGGAACCTTAAGATGGTGAATTTTTTCAGAGTAACAGCCGTGTTAGTCTGTATTCGCAAAAAGAAAAGGAGTACTTGTGGCACCTTAGCGACTAACCAATTTATTTGAGCATGAGCTTTCGTGAGCTACAGGTCACTTCATCGGATGCATACCGTGGAAACTGCAGCAGACTTTATATATACACAGAGAATATGAAACAATACCTCCTCCCACCCCACTGTCTTGCTGGTAATAGCTTATCTAAAGTGATCATCAGGTTGGGCCATTTCCAGCACAAATCCAGGTTTTCTCACCCTCCACCCCCCCACACAAATTCACTCTCCTGCGTCACCAGCAGGAGAGTGAATTTGTGTGGGGGGGTGGAGGGTGAGAAAACCTGGATTTGTGCTGGAAATGGCCCAACCTGACGATCACTTTAGATAAGCTATTACCAGCAGAACAGTGGGGTGGGAGGAGGTATTGTTTCATATTCTCTGTGTATATATAAAGTCTGCTGCAGTTTCCACGGTATGCATCCGATGAAGTGAGCTGTAGCTCACGAAAGCTCATGCTCAAATAAATTGGTTAGTCTCTAAGGTGCCACAAGTACTCCTTTTCTTTTTAAGATGGTGAAAAGACTCTGCAGAAACAAAAACAGTGCAGTAAGCCAGGGGTTTTCCTAAAGGGGGAATGTTTATAAACAGAAATCAGACCACATTAACATAAGCCCATAAACCTTTCCCCAACTAATTCCTATTGGCCTGGGATCATGCCTCTAACTTTTCCTCAGGCACTCTCCCCCATTAGCTGGCTTATAGTTCTTCCCCGGAGCTCCTGTACAAGGAGAGTTGATCCTTGAGCCCCTCCTAGAGCTGATGATTATTATTTGTATTGTTGTAATGCCCAGTCATGGACCAAGACCCCATTGTGCTAGGCACTGTACAAACAACGAATAAAGAGATGGTCCCTGCCCCAATCTCTTTGCAATCTAAGTTGCAATCTAAGTATAAGATAAGACAAAAAATGGATATAGACTGGTGGGGCAATCCAAGGAAACAGTGAGACAATATTGGTAGGCATTGATCTCAGGACACCAGAAGCCTAACCTATTAGGTTAGCTGTTAAGATTAGCTGAGGTTAATGTCTTGTTCACTGGGGACAAGACAGTGCCACTGAACGCAGTGAAAGCACATCAGGGTCACAATCATCATATTATTTGTGTGGTGCCTCTTGAGCCTGCCTGACACTAGCATGGAAAAGTCCTAGCAAAAGTCAGCATGCAACTAGTTCAGCGCTGGAGCCAGATTCTGCTCTGCTTTACCCCAGTTTTGTGCCAATGTTAACCCACTTACTTAGTGATGTTACTCCTGATTTATGGTGGTATAAGCGAAGCAGAATCAGACCCACTGTGTACACACGTCAATTTACAATCCAGCGTTAGTTTGACAGACGTTATAGGTGGCTCGCTTTTACACCTTGAGCTGTACCTGGTTTTTAATAGTAAGTATTTAATAACCAGAGACACATGAAAGGATTTGTATTCTTGCAGGGGAGCAGGAAAATAATCTTAAGAAAAAATGTGTGTTTAACACTGACTTTCAATCATTCATATTGCAATGACCAAAATAAACTAGCTGAGTTTAGAAAGAAACCACACATGGCATTTTATTGATGATGGTGTTGAAGCTTTGAACACTGATGATCGACCACATCCTGCTCTGCTTACTCACATGAGTAATCCCACTGATCCCAGTGAGTGCAGTCACATGAAAAGAGTGAACAAGATTTGGCTCACTGAGTCCATGGTGTATAATGGGGCTCTTCAATTAGAATCTAGAATTTCAGTCTTTCATAGGGAAGTGTTCTTCAGGTAATAAATCATCATCAGCTGTTTAGTAATTTTCTCTCTTGCCCTGAGCCCGCAGACTCTGCATCTGCCTTCAGCCCAAGTCTCCCATTCAGAGCTGGTCAGTACCTCTCTTTAATTAAATGGAGAGGTTGCTGTTTGGTTGCTTTAAAGAATGCTCAACTCAACTCAAGGCAGGGGCTAAGAGTGTTGCCTCCACTATATTGTGCTGTAAGGTACAATCCTACATCAGTTTTACACCACTGTGTTCAAGATAGTTACTCACAACTTATTCTTGGGTAGCTGATCGGAGAATCAAGCCCTTGTACTCAATTTCACAGCAAATTCTGTGATAGTTTACTGTCAGCTGTAACGCATTTGCGATCTAGACCGTGGTGTGTGATTTGTTCTCACGAAATATGTAAACTGAGTAATCACACTTTGATATAAATGTAAATGCAGGGTCAGCTTCTGATCTCAGTCCAACCTCAGCAAATCTGGAATAACTCTAATGAAATCAGTGGAATTGCTCCAGATTTATACTGCTGTAAGTAAAAGGAGAATCTGACCCAAAGGGAACTGGACTAGAGGATATATCTACTCTGCTTAATTTTGCTTCCAAGATTAACATTCATTTAAACCACAGCACTATATAAAATGATTAATAATAAGTGGGCCAAATCCTGCCTTATTGGGGCAAAATTTTAACTGATAGTGCAGGATTGGGATCACAATGACTACTGTATTAGCCTTAATAAATATGAAAAAGCTCATAAGAATATAAGAATGGTCATACTGAGTCAGACCAAAGGTCCATCTAGCCCAGTATCCTGTCTTCCGACAGTGGCCAATGCCAGGTGCCCCAGAGGGAATGAACAGAACAGGTAATGACCAAGTGATCCATCTCCTGTTGCCCATTCCCAGCTTCTGGCAAATAAAGGCTAGGGACACCATCCCTGTTGATCCTGGCTAATAGCCATTGATGGACCTATCCTCCATGAACTTATCTAGTTCTTTTTTGAACCCTGTTATAGTCTTGGCCTTCACAACATCCTCTGGCAAGGAGTTCCACAGTTTGACTGTGCATTGTGTGAAAAAATACTTCCTTTTGTTTGTTTTAAACCTGGTGCCTATTAATTTCATTTGGTGACCCCTCGTCTTGTGTTATGAGAAGGCGTAAATACCACTTCCTTATTTACTTTCTCCATACCAGTCATGATTTTATAGACCTCTATCACATCATATCATACCATACCTCTTAGTTGTCTCTTTTCCAAGCTGAAAAGTCCCAGTCTTATTAATCTCTCCTCATATGGCAGCCATTCCATACCCCTAATCATTTTTGTTGCCCTCTTCTGAACCTTTTCCAACTCCAGTATATCTTTTTTGAGATGGGGTGACCACATCTGCACACAGTATTCAAGATGTGGGCCTACCATGTCTTTATATAGGGGCAATGTGATATTTTCTGTCTTATTATCTATCCTTTTATTAATGATTCCCAACATTCTGTTTGCTTTTTTGACTGCTGCTGCACATTGAGTGGATGTTTTCAGAGAACTATCCACAATGACTCCCAGATCTCTTTCTTGAGTGGTAACAGCCAATTTAGACCTCATCATTTTATATGTATAGTTGAGATTATGTTTTCCACTGTGCATTCCTTTGCATTTATCAACATTTAATTTCATCTGCCATTTTGTTGCCCCGTCACCCAGTTTTGAGAGATCCTTTTGTAGCTCTTCACAGTCTGCCTGGGTCTTAACTATCTTGAGCAATTTTGTATCATCTGCAAATTTTGCCACCTGTTTACCCCTTTTTCCGGATCATTTATGAATATGTTGAATAGGACTGGTCCCAGTACAGACCCCTGGGGGACAGCACTATTTACCTCTCTCCATTCTGAAAACTGTCCTTTTATTCCTACCCTTTGTTTCCTATCTTTTAACCAGTTACCAGTCCATGAGAGGATCTTCCCTCTTATCCCATGACAGCTTACTTTGCTTAAGAGCCTTCAGTGAGGGACCTTGTCAAAGTCTTTCTGAAAATCTAAGTACACTATATCCACTGGTTTCCCTTTGTCCCCATGCTTGTTGACCCCCTCAAAGAATTCTAGTAGATTGGTGAGGCATGGTTTCCCTTTACAAAAACCATGTTGACTATTCCCCAACAAATTATGTTGAGCGATGTGTCTGTCAGTTTTGTTCTTTACTATAGTTTCAACCAGTTTGCCTGGTACTTTGCATTTATCAACTGGTACTGAAGTTGCCTATTATTACTCCTAACACATGCCTGCTTTAGGCCAGTAACTGCTGTTTTTCATGCTTCCCAACCCAAAAATAATTATTCTAAGCCCTTCACTCTTTAATTTGTTCTCATTTGCCCCCTCTTTGGAAAGAAAAATCCTGCATTTTATTTCTGTATCCACGTTTAGAGAGACAAGTTGAGTGAGGTAATATCTTTTATTGGACCAACTTCTGTTGGTGAGAGAGACAAGCTTTCCAGCTCTGTGTAAGCTCAAAAGCTTGTCTCTCTCACCATCAGAAGTTGGTCCAAAAACAGATATTACCTCATTCACCTTGTCTCTCTAATATCCTGGGACTGACAAGGCTACCACATCACTGTATGTATCTATTTGTAATATTACTTTGATAAGAAATCTTCAGGAAAAAGAGGAAGGCAAAAGTTATCTGTGTATTCCCCTCTTATTTAATACAGATGAAACCAATAGAATATTATAGAAATGTTTCTAAAAACTTATAGAATTTAATAGAGAGTTATGTCTCTTCTATAGAACTCCATAGGTTGATTTAGTGACTCCACAGAAAAGGGTCTCATTCTCTGTTAAATTCTACAGGATATTTCCATAAGGCTAGCCTTAAACTAGGAAATATGAAGAGACAAAATCTGAAGCCAGGTATTGCTTGTGGGCCACGGGGGATGGATCACTTGATGATTACCTGTTCTGTTCATTTCCTGTGGGGCACCTGACATTGGCCACTGTCAGGGGACAGGATACTGGGCTAGAGGGCCTTTGAACTGACGCAGTATGTCCTTCTTATGGGTATTTCACATTTCTTATGGGTATTTTGACGAATAGAAAACTCTCAAGGCACTGGAATTATTCATAGCTCTTTGTTTGCCCCCAGGGTATTTTAGTCCAGTCCTATATGGTTTATTGGCGAGTGATCATTTAAATGTGTAATGTTATTGGAAACAATTGTGATTTAATGGCAATAGCAATTTTTGCGCTGCAGGAAGGTGCTGGAGGTTGGTCAGAACTTTCCTCTGCCTTCTTTGCAGCTCAGAAACTACAGCCTTGTTTCCGCTCCCAGGTGACTAGTAGGTGAAACTGACCAGCCTTCAATTGTCTGATCGTTGTTGTTATTTGGGTTACAATGGCACTTTTCGGCCCAAACTGAGATTCCGGGCCCACTGCACTAGATGCTATAGGAAAGCAGGGGGGGGGGGGCTGGGCGTTTGGCCCGGCTGCTGGAGTTGTCTAACCCAGTGAGCCAAGCCCGACGAAGGGGCGAGATTTCTGAGCTGAATGAAACGCTGAGCCGACCCCGAAGGTGGAAAGCCAGGTGAGGTCTGTGCCAGGACCCGCCGCCGCGCGGGGACACAGAGGTGCTGCCAGACGGAATCTTTTGTAACAGCGAGCACGCGGGGCCGCCTTCCTCCCCCGGCCGGGGCAATCGCTGCACACACGGGCGCGGGCCAGGGCTTCTCTCCCGTCCACGTGCCGCTTCCCCCGCGGAGCCCCCAGCTGGAGCGCGGCCAGTCCCAGCCCAGCAACTTCGGGAACTCGCCGCGAGCGCTGGCGAGTCTGTAACTCAGCGGGACGGGTCCATGCAGCGGGCGGGGGGGACGCTGCCAGCCGGCCCCCTAAACGAGCCAGGCGAGCGCGCCTCCCGGGCTGGGACCCCCCAGACGGCGGGCAGGGCCTTTGCCCAAAGCGGCTGCCGGGAAGGGAGCGGGGCTTGCCCAGGTGTGTGCGCCCGTCCTCCTCTCACCCGCCCCCTCCCCCCCCCGGCCGGGAGCGGGTTAGTACAGCCCGGTGTGTGTGTGTGTGGAGAGAGGCTTCCCTGTGCCCTGGGGCAGCGGCGGCCGCGGCGGCGCGTCGGGCGGGGCTCGGGTTCCAGCGCCCCCCGGGCCATGCCCAGCTGCAGCCGCGGCAGCAGAAGCAGCTCGCTGGCCGCCCGCTGCCCCGAGGGGAGCCCCCCCGCCCCTGTAGCGGGCTTTGCCCCGGCGTGAGGATGAGGAAAAGCCGGGTGCAGCGGATGGTCCTGGCCACTTGTCTGGGCTCCTTCCTCCTGGTGATTTTCTACTTCCAAAGCAGCCTGAACCCAGGTGAGTGGCATGGTCGCAGACCCCAGCCGGCCGGATCTCTGCCCGCTCCCCCGGCACGGCCCCTTCTCTGTGTGTCTGTGTCCCGGCTCCCCGTCCCGCGCTCGGGGAACCTGCGCCCTGCAGAGGTGTGGGCGCGCCGCTCAATTTGCCCAAGTTTCGGCTGCTCAGTTGCAAGGAGCCACCCGCCTATCAAAGAGCGCAACGTCCCCGGCTCCGGGACCGCTGGGGCCAGGGGCGGTTTCGGGGGTTACAGCAGGACACGGGCTGAGCCGAGTCTCGCTGAGATCAATGGAAAGACTCCCTCTGACTTCCAGGGGAGTGGGGCCCTAAGTCCGCAGGAACTCCCCGGAGATCAGCGGGACTACTCGCTGGCTCTGAACTCGGAACCGAGCCCTTTGTTTCAGACGTTCACCTAGGTGCAGTTAGGTTTATGCACTTCGTTGTGTGCTCAGAGCCAGATGTGTAGAGACAGTCTGGCCAGCTGGCATTTGCTTACTGCACATAAAGTCCTGCTTATGTTGAATGAGTGAAAACTCCCTGGGGAATACACTTGGCGTTTACGTATTTTTCAGCTGCAATCATTTACCTTCACTTTGTATCTTGTTTGTAAGGGGAAGGAAAATGCGATGAGTGTAATTAATAGATATATGAATTTCACATATTCAAATGACAGGTTTCAGAGTAGCAGCCGTGTTAGTCTGTATTCGCAAAAAGAAAAGGAGGACTTGTGGCACCTTAGAGACTAACCAATTTATTTGAGCATAAGCTTTCGTGAGCTACTTGAAGTGAGCTGTAGCTCACGAAAGCTTATGCTCAAATAAATTGGTTAGTCTCTAAGGTGCCACAAGTCCTCCTTTTCTTTTTACATATTCAAATATCCATTTTAAAAAACAACTTTTTTTGGATCTGTTCCCAGATGGCTGCCTGTAGTAGAGTAGATTTGATTTGATGAAGTCAAGGAACACACCAATCTAAAATCTGCACTCGGTATTTGAATTAAAATGTCTTTAATGATGTGATACAGACTAACAAAGGTGAAAGAATGGAACAGGTCTCAGGTGTCATATGTCACACCTAGACCTATTGAAGTGCATCAAAAAAACCAGTTAAATTGTTGTCCCGCTATGGAAAGGAATATCTTTAATGTCTGTTGTCAGTAATACATTGTGCTTGGGGAGAAGATCCTATAGGAGCAGAACTAGAAAATAAACAGACTTGTACTAAAAGGGTGAGAAGTTTCACTGCCTGCTTTCTGCTCTTTCCTTGAAAAAGGAATTGCTTCCTATTTCCAAGAGATATTATTAGGTAATTCCCATAGTTTAACAATGCACTGATGTCTTCTGATAACAGCAGAGATTAATCAATGGTGCTTTTAAAGTTATCTCCTCAAATTCAAAATACCTGTTGGACAGAAGTTAGTAGATTTTTACCACTTTGGACTAAATGAGGTGTAATTTCCATTTTATAGTAGTTATTCCATCACTTTAATACTCTTTTCTTGAAAATAAAAATACATAACTTGTTGGCTAAATAGTGTCTGATTTGAAAAGTGTATTAGGTTTGTGTGTGTGTGTTATGCTTACTGTTAGAAGTTTACTAAACGAGCTGTGCAGTCCTAGAAAACTGCATTCAGTTTTCTATTAATCAATAATGTATACTTTAAAATGAATATCTGAGGTATGATTTTGATATTTGGAACATTCAGTAGAAAAATGCTGCAATGGATCAGTTAAGTATCTATGTAGCAGCCGTGTTAGTCTGTATTCGTAAAAAGGAAATAAGTACTTGTGGCACCTTAGAGACTAATGAAAGCTTATGCTCAAATAAATTGGTTAGTCTCTACGGTGCCACAAGTACTCCTTTCCTTTTTAAGTATCTATGCATCCAACAGAGAGAGGGCCAAATTTTACATTAACTTCACTGGAATTGCACTGGTGTAATTGAGAGGAGAATCTGGTCTGTTATATGATTTTACTGTAGCTTTTTTTTTTTTTTTTAAACAGGAGGATGCCTTCATGGGTGCTGATCCTGAAGACACTTACGCACATGTTTAACTTTAATCCTATGAGTACTCCCGGTATTGATCTGAACGGAATTACTCACAGGGTTAAAGTTAAACATGAGCAAAAATGTTTGCTGGTTCAGGCAATCAAACTCAGTGACAGAATCACTACAACTGCATTGGAATGAGATAATTTAATTACCTATCTGGAACTCATGCTGGCGAGGTGCTGAGTGCCTCTTGTTGAGTTTGTTGGAAATTAAGTGCCCTCAATGCAAGGAACATCCCCTTAATTCAGAAAAGGTATCATTTTTGAGAGGTCTCACAGATGAGCATATTTCATATAAAATGAGGTTTCTTTGCAGGTAAAGAGATAGGGGCAAATCCTCAGGTGGTATAAATGGTCATCGCTCCTGACTATTGAATGAGTCACAGGGACACGCTTGTAATCTGAAATCATGAGAGTTAAGGGTAGTTTCCAGTATTGCAGCTGTTCCTCCGTGTCCTTCTTCAGTTCTTGTGGTTTTGCAGCTCCCTTTCCCTATGTAGATTGAGTGCTGTCAAATGCAGAAAACAAGCAAGCTGAAAAATATCATTTTCTCTTAGTTGAGATAAAATTGAGATTTATCACTTAGATTTTAGGTGTTGTTTGTAGCAATAGTAGGTAACCAATTTCAGACAGAAGTGTGGTTATTTTTTATTTGTTTTTAGTGGCTCTTTAAGTTGTTTGATGTGTTTCTAGTATTACAAAAAAGCATTCCAGAGCAAGAGGTAGTCCCACAAGTCCCCTTCGAAGCAATCAAATGGTTTTTCCATTGTTGCTAAGCTAGGTTCTTCAGATTGTATTTCACACGAAACCTAAAGTGCGTAAATTGTAACTGATCGATCAGTGCTAAAGGCACATATAGATTCTGCCATCATTTGAGCCGGAATCAAGGCTTAAAATTGTGAGAGGCTGAGAGAGACAAATGATCATCTTATTAGATGTAGAAAAGCACTTAAAGGGCTTGATCTGCATGGAAGAGAAATAATTTAATCAGTAAAATTCCCACCTTTAAATATGCCTCTGTTTGGAGCAGCTGGCACTGAAATAACAAGTCATATAGAAATAGGGCACTCCTATTTCGAAGTCAGAGTGTGATGCACAGACTTATACTAAAATATAGTAGAATCTCAGAATTACCAACACCTCGGGAATGGGGGTTGTTCGTAACTCTGAACAAAACATTATGGTTGTTCTTTCAAAAGTTTTACAACTGAACATTGAATTACTACAGCTTTGAAACTTTACTATGCAGAAGAAAAATGCTGCTTTCCCTTTATTTTTTTCATAGTTTACATTTAACACAGTACAGTACTGTATTTGCTTTTTTGTCTCTCCTGCTGCCTGATTGCATACTTCTGGTTCCCAGTGAGGTGTGTAGTTGACTGGTCAGTTCATAACTCCGGTGTTGGTAACTCTGAGGTTCTACTGTAACTAAAAGTGTGAATTACCATTTCCAGTTTCCATGTAGACAAGGCCTCTGACCACAATCCATCTCCCTTGCTAGTGCAGGATACAGGGATCAAACTTGTTTCCGTCAAAGGCAAAATCCCCGTTGTCCTTGGTGGAAGCAGAATCAGGCTTGTATGGCTGAATCCTACTTGCAAGTACATCAGTGTAAAGCCTGCGTAACTCACTGACTTCAGCGGGCTACTCCAGAGTTACACGTGTCTGACCGAGGGCAGAATCTGGACCTTAGTCTTTGTCATGGGGAGAGGATGCATCTGATATTAAACTTGGTAACACATTTGATTTTAGCCAGAATTACAAAATACAGATGTAACTCTTTGTAAAACCTCTTGAAATAAACGTTTAGCGTTGGAATCTAATGCACACTTTGAGCTCGACTCTGATCTCACTTACGTTGGTGTCTGTCCAGTGAGGTTTTGGATTGACTCTGGTGTAACCAACGTCGGAATCTGATCCTCTATTTTTCTCCTCCAGCTTTTACTGAGCTTGTGCCTCATTGGCTGTGTCTCCACAAGCTTTGTCCACCCCAGATTTCCCATCAGAGCTAACCCTGGTGCAGCTTCCCCTGTGGTAGCAACAATGGGAGTGGAGTGGGCTCCAGCAGATGCTTGGGTTTTTACCGTTGTGCCATTTAACCCCACTGAAACTTCAGCAAAACCAGGGTGGGAGTGAGCCCAGCTGATTGAACAGTCCTGCAGGGGAACCTATGGGTTTGCAATTTGCATTAACCTTCACCGTACCGGCATTTTCCACACTGCCAAGCTGAGGAATGTTTTAGGTTTTGTGTGACATTTGCAGTCTCCAAAGTGGTTAAACAAATGGCCACTCCATCCCACAGGAATTTGAATATTTCCTATATAAAAGAGAAAAGTCTCTGAAGAAAGCTTTGTAAGGGACATATGACTCTGCGGGGCCTGATTCTCCATTAACCATTGTAAATCAGGAGTAGCTCCATTGAAGCCAATGGGGTTTCACTGGTATAAGTGAGTGGAGAAACCAACAGGCCCCTTGTGCATAAGGCATTTCAATTCGTGCCTTTGGTGTCTGTCTATTGGTGAAGGCCCACGGGGCTACGGAGTCGTAGTGAAATGCATGTGTAGCTACTACCAGCCCCCTCTGGCTGCAAAACAGTCAGGATTTTCCTCTGTGCATTTATTGACTCTTGCACCCTTGTTTACTAGACTCCAGTGGCAGTTCAGGGTGCCTTGCAGGATTGGGGTTTGCTTCGGCTAATGTATTCAAAGTGCTGTATTCATACAGTCATAGCATTTAATGCCAGAAGGGAGTGTTAGCTCATCTATTCTGAGCTCCTGTGTGTCACTGGCCACTAAACTTCATCCGCTTTCCTTTGTATTGAGACCAATACCTTTGTTTGATTAAACCGCTCTTCTAGAAAGGCATCCATCTTGATCTGAAGACCTCCAGAGGTGGAGAATCCACCACTTCCCTTAGGAGTTTTGTTCCCGTGGTTAATCTCCCTTGCTGTTGCAAAATTGAGGGTTTATTTCTAATTTGAATTTGCCATTGGTTCTTGTTGTATCTTTCTGCCCTAGATTAAACAGCCTTTTAGTACCCAATACTGCAGAGGGTGGGGGGAGAGGGATAGCTCAATGGTTTGAGCATTGGCCTGCTAAACCCAGGGTTGTGAGTTCAATCCTTGAGGGGGTCATTTGGGATCTGGGGCAAAAATTGGGGATTGGTTCTGTTTTGAGCAGGGGGTTGGACTAGATGACCTCCTGTGGTCCCTTCCAACCCTGATATTCTATGATCCTGCATTTTCTAGAGTTCTTTGCAGTCCAGCTGTTGGTGTGAGTTGTTGAACCTCCAAAGATGCCTTTGAATGCCAACACCAGGGCCTTACACCGCCCTTGATCCAAGCACACAGGTTCTGCTGACTTTAGGAGGACTTTTGCTGCCCATCCACAACAGCATATAGCTCATGAATTTTTTGGCACCCAGTAAGCTCAGGGAAAGCTATTTCTTTCCAACTAAGTTCTATGTCTGGTGTCCTAGGTACTGCATCTCCTATAAAGCCTTGAATTGCATTCACAATTACATCCCCTAATGACCTGAACGTTAATGAAAGGAATGGCAGAAGGGGCCCTGATGTCGCACACGTTCTGATATTGTACAAGCCATTAATATTTGCAGCTGGTTGTGAAATAATGCCTAAGAAAAGAAAGGGAAAGTGAAACTTGCAGCGTAGCTGACATTCCTTTAAAGCTTCTGTTCTGAAACTTGCCCATGTAAAGGGGCCCTGTCTTGCTCCCCTCATGCACCTGGCCCCAGCTGTTGACATTGTCGCCATTAAAAGGTTTTTTTTTTGCTACTTTTTACTCATGTTAGACCCGCAGAAGCAGCCCAGCTGTGGCAGAGTGAGCTGGAGTGGGGATTGTGATCAAGTATCAGGGAGATGCAACCACGTTGGCCTTCCTATATTACCAACTGTAAGAGGCATCCTAGCTCGATGGGAAGCAGATTTTGCGGGAAAAGAGGAATTCCGTTATGGAAAATATTGAAATCCTATTGAACATCCATTCATTTGAGTGATTCGAGACACAGTAGCTATAAGATGAGCCTATTTTCTGCTCGTACCTGTTGTGCTTTTCCTCACAGAAGAACTCGGTTTTTGTTTTTTGCTTTCAAGACATGGCTGTGTGACTTTAGAACTAATTCCCAGTGCTGTTCACGCCAGCTGTGACTCCTCGTGTGGCGTTTACGCTGTGTGAGATATCAGCCCAAGCTCCTGAATTTTGGATCTTCCACATCCAGATCCAAATTTGGTGCAGTTTGGATCTGGGGGGGGATTTGGTCCAGGCCCACCTCTACCTTGTACATAGTTAATAAACCCATGATCTCCTTTGAGCAAAGTGGCTCTAACGGACACTACACTCGCTAGGTCACTCAAGCCAAGATTTTCAAAGGTGACGAATGATTTTTGGGTGCATCCATTTTTGGGTCCCAAACTTGAGGTGTCTTAAAGGGGGCTAATTTTTAAAGAGTACTGAGATCTGCCAAAACCAGGCCATTTTAAGGTGTCTCAATTAGGCACCCAAAACTGATAGTAACTTTTGAAAATCTTGGCCAGAGTGAGCTGTCACAGTCAACTCTGGATTTGTCCCCACTGGGAAAATGCCCAGCAGTGCAGTTGTACTAGTGGTAGCATCAGTGGGAATTTTCCCCCTAAAATTCCCTACTGCAGGCCTGGCCACTAAGACTGGGGGAGCGGGGAAAATGTTTTAATTCATATCTTTCAAAATTTCTTGATGACAAATTAATAGTGTGCTCTTCCCTAGTGCTTTTCAGGTAAGGTGCTCAAAGTGCTTTATGATAATTATTTAAATAATATTTTACATCATCCCTGTGGCATATGTAAATATTATTACACCCATCTTGCAGCTGGGGGAAACTGAGGCATAGAGCTGTTAAGTGACTTGTCCAAGGCCACACAGAGTTGGGCCCCGAATCTGCAAATACACATGGGCTTAGGTTTAAATGGGGCTACTCGTGCTTAAAGTTAAGCGTGTGTGTAAGTATTTGCAGGAGTGGGGCATTAGCAGAGCTAAGAATAGGATTTATGGGTCCTACTCCCAACCCCCTCCCCCCATGGTCTGCTCAAACCACTAGACGAGGGTTGCCAACATTGTATTTCAAAAATAAAGGAATGTTTTCTTAGCACCTCACCTCCCAATATTATTATTATTTTATTATTTAATTTATTAATAATAATGAGTACTCACCTACATTCGCCAGGGCTATTTCTTATGGCTTTTTGTTGCACTCAGCAACTCCCGATCTTATTGTACAGAGATGAAGAAATAAGAGATGTTCCTGCTAATAAGGGACTGTTGGCAACCCTACCTAGACAACAGTTCCTCTGCATTTTTTTAAAAAAAGTTTATTTTTCATTCAAAGATTAGGGTAAAATCCGACACTGTTGAAATAATGGTAAAACTCCTATTGCCTTCAATAGGATCCGTGTTTCCTTCCTAGTTTTAAATTATAATAATTCAGGGAAATGAATACATCAGAATGACCCAATACTACTCAAACCATTGTGTTGTAGTTACTCCAAATGTCCACTTGGGGTTGCATCATTGTCTTATGTCTTAAAAAAATGCAATGTTGATCTTGTCTTTGCTATCCACTAGCAAATGAATGCAAGTGAAATCCCAAGTAGCATCAAGAGACGCATGCTCTGCCTTCTCTTACCTCGTTGGGTACTCACCTGTGTATTGAGTCTGGTCCTGCAAACTCTCTGTGCTTGGAACTCCTGCTGGAGCCAACTGGGATTTTGTGCACAGAGGGCTTGCTTGTTCAGAGCTTCTTAGCAGCTGACCGACCCAACTCTAAATCTTTCCAGATAACGGTGCTGATCTGACTTCCCTTTGGTTTGTGCAACATGACAGGTCCTGGTGTGAAAATATAAGGGACCCTCCGGGGCTTTTATCCATTTGCTTTCGTTGCAGATGAGTTGCGTGAGTTTTTTTTCAGCTCATGTTCTGGTTTTTAGCTGTATGAAATCCGAGAGGCAGTAACTGAGTTGTAAGAGGCAATATACTAGTGCGCTGTTAAAACAATTGGCCAGTATGTCAACAGAGGCATTAGATAGCACCGTCTGGAATGCCAGTTCCCACACACTGCTTGCGTTTGCTTGTGTTGAAAGGAAGGCGTGTAACATAGAATCTGTGACCTACTCTTGTGGACTCACTGGCTGGCTCTGCACTCGAACATGGATCCGTAATGAAGTCCATATGTTCCTGAGGGCCAATCCTTTCATGTGGAATGCTTTCTAGTCCCTCTTGGGTTTGTTCAGTTTCCTGACGGTCTGTGATAATTGCAAGAGATTTGAGAGAGGGCAAGTGTGGGACTTAGCTTGTCTGGAAGTTTATTCCGAATCTGCAGAAAAGAGACCGAAGATGGTGATCCTGGGGTCTTTGCCATATTGATCCAGGCCTTTTTCATCCCAGGGTTTGGTTCATTCAGTGCACCCGGCTTGGGGCTACATCTCATGAATAATGTCTGCTGGCTAGTTCACTCTTTTTACTCAGGTTGGGTCCCTGGGTCTCTCTGAAACAGGCTCATCCCTTGTGTATTACTGCATGTGTGGAGATCCAGCAAGCTAGCAGCCTTCATATCTAATGGAGAGGGGGGCTGGAGGCAGGGCATTCCCAGTGAGATGATCTGTGACTGTTTCACTTCTGGCATTGATTGGCCAGAGCCCAAATTTACTGATCTTCAAGTCACACAGTACTTTCTCCCAGCTGTTTTCTGATGAGGGCAAGGGTTAGAGTAAGGGAGAGTGAGGAGAGCACAAATTTCCATCCCCTGGCTAAAAGCAGAGGGAACTCTCCCTCCTCCTTGACAGGCACTGTTCCAATCTACCTTAACCCCTGGGTGGGGCTGAGGAGATGGTTGGGGAGAGCTCTATATTCGGGGAAGCAAAGTAGGAGAGTCTTATTTTGGATGATGTGGCTGTGTGTGTGCTGATGCAGCTCCGATAGCTGCGACATGTGCCCAGATCACAGGATTGAAGTCGTCTTTGGGCTAAATGGTACGAGCTGTAGTGAGGAGAGCCATGCCAGGCAATCGATGTATCCCCTGGGCACCAGTCATCATTTGGCCACTCTATGGAGCCAGTATGATAAATGTGTCAATGTGTGTCTTTAATCTGATGATGTTCCCCAAGGCTCTGCTGATGAGTGAGGTACATTAAACAAACAGGAAGGCAGAATCCTCCCTGGCATACCACTTCCAGCCTTCACTTCTAACACAAGTGAAACGTTGCCGGAAGCCAGACTAAGTGATCACAATGGTCCCTGCTGACCTTTAAATCTATGGAGTTTCACATAGTTGGGGAGTCTTGAGAGAATGGCTGTCCTACCAGCCAAACAGCGGGAAGCTCAACCAGAGAAAAGGAACCCTCTTGGTGGACAGATCTGGTTCTGATTCTGTAATTACTGCTTATGTCTTGATAGCAGGATGGACCCAATCCCACCATGAAGTTACTGGGAGTTGGTAGCATGCAAGGTAGACGATAGGCCTAATAGCAGAGCTGCTTGGAAAATGGAGTTCTTTTAGTGGAAACTTTTTCAACTTCAACATTTTTTCGATTTAAAACAAAAAACAAAAAAATTCAAAAGAAGGAAAAAAATCATTCTTGTGACATAAGAAAGAAAACCCCCAAACTGAAGAGTTTTTGATTTTTGGTTTTTCGATGAAAAGTCAACGTTTTTTGCAGCAGGCAGAGACTCTGGTGAAAAGTTTCATTTAGTAAAACAACCACTTTTCTGTCAAAAACCAGGTTTGATGGAAAATTTTCAAGCCACCTTCCCCGCAGACAAGACTGAGCTTCATGGTTTTCCCGCCATCACTTTCATTTGACAGAGACCTGACTCTGAAGTACACCCCAAGCAGGGGCAGCACTGAACACAGTTTTTGGAAGAGCTTCTGAATAATCCAGTGAGGACAACTGGCTGGGCCAGTTCAGGCAGAATCATGCACTGTCCAGAACACAGTTCTGCCAGCCAGTCTGAAGCTGGCAACTGAATACTCTCTTGATGGACAAATAATCTGAACCTCATTTGTAAAACCAAATTATTAAAACCACTTTTCCATCAGCTGCTGCTTGGAGAATTCCCCCAAAGGAAGTCACAGAACCTGTTACGGGAGCTGGAATTTATCATGTGATGAGTTGTCTTACCTGGCTGCTGTTTTCCATGTATATTTTAATTTAAAGCATTACAACTCTGTTTTAATCCCCCTGCAACCACAACGCTCCCCAGAACTTGTTATAAAACTGTTTATAATAGTGGCTTTTATTTACTTGACTCTGTTTATTAGACACATCTGGACAGATGCCCATATTCTCATTAAAATGCACTTACGGACCATCAGCCAATCCGATGGTAGGTCTCACTGAACATCTGCAGTTAGAGATTGGCCCAAATCACAAGGCCAGCTGTGAACCACCATCAACCATGGGTCCTTGTGTACACTGAAGCTTTTGCACTGTCGTAGCTACACTGTTTAGATGTGCTGCAGCAGTAGGATCGGGCTTGCACCAACATACTTACCCAAATGCAGGGGTAAGTCACTGGTGCATGTCTAAATTTGGGAGTTGCACCAGTGTAACTATATCAGTTTAGTTACATCAGTGCAGATTTCTATTCTGTATAGGTTCTTATACTGTGCTTGTCACTGTAGTATCTGAGGGTATGTTTACACTGCAATAAAAGACCCACGACAGAGAGTCTGGGACAACTGGCGCAGGCTCATGGGGCTTGTGCTACAGGGCAAAAAACAGCAGTGGAGCTGTTCAGGCTTGAGCTGGAGCCTGGGCTCTGTAACCTGGTGAGGGGGGAGGTTCCTGGAGCCCAGGTTTCAGCCTGAGCCTGCAGGTCTACACTGCTATTTTTAGCCCTGTAGCGTGAGCCCAAGTCAGTTATCCAGGCTCTCAGCTCTGCTGTGGGTTTTTTATTGCAGTGTAGGCATATTCTGAGTGCCTTCCGGTACTGCATTGAGCAACAGGGCTACCCATCTGTCAGGTGGTGTTTGTGCCTTAGTCTAGACAAGCCCAGAGCTGAAATTCAGATCTGCATCGGCAGCCTGATTCACTCATGCTCTGCACCCTGTGTAAGCATATTCACCAGTGGAAAGTGGGTGAGAAATGCTACCAGATCAGAATGGCAGAGTTAGCCTCTCCTGTTGCCCAGGTGTAGATGACTACAGGCAGGAAAAGGCAGGTCCTTGAACTTTATGTTTGGGGTCCAACTCTTGTTCCATTCATTGCATGCAAAAGATACCACATGCTGTGAACTACAGTAGCTGTTCTTAAGTTGTCCCATGACAACCGTCAGCTTGTGCATTTTAAACACACACTAAGGCAGGCCTGACATTCTTCTTGCTGTTGAAATTTTTAAAAATGAAATAAATATTAACTAGATAATATAGGTGAACAGTTATTGGTGTGATTTGGGCATGCAGTTGCCATTGTTTGCACATAGAAAGGGCTGATGCACAAAACTGGTTTGAGTTGTGTGCACAATAATAGTCATGGCACACCAGTGGGAGAGATTTTGTGTGTACCCAACCCTGGATGCACGTGTGAATTAAGATTTGCAGCCCCAGCCTGCACACGTGTATCAACAGTTGTGTGTGCAAGTTGGGGACGCACACATTTTTAGATGTGAAAAAATTGTCTCTTTGAAAGCAGTTTAGTGCCAGGTTCATTTAATTACTTCTTGCTGCTCCTTCCTGTGTTTGCAAAGCAACTCTATGATGTGGTCCCTCTCCTCAGGATCTAACCGTCTACTCTGGCTGAGTACAATACACACATTTAACCCAGGAGGCATGAGAACTGGCACAGACAGGTCTGTAGGAGATTGGCAGTGCAAAGGTTGGCAACACAGAGCACAAGTAATGCGCTCTTGTGCATGGGAAGAGAGAGTTGATGATAGCTTCTTTGATATATCGCAGCTTAATAATACATTTATATGGTGCCTTGAGGGTCCCTTAACCAGTATCTCTCATTTGCAGTTCACCCTGGAAAGGTGAACCTTGGTTTCAGTTTGCTGTACTATGGCACAGGACCTGAAATTATCCAGTAATAATAATTTAACTTATTTTGAACATGGCCTTTTGATGGAGGATCTCAAAGCACTGTGCCAATGTTAATTGTTACAACAACCCTGCGGATAGGGAAGTATTCTCCCCACAAGGCATGGCGGGATTTGCCCAATTTATTTCCCACTGACTTCCTTAGGAGTTGAGGGCATTCAACACTTTGCAGGATCAAGGCTAGTTCCACTTGCATTGAAATCATTGCTGTTGACGTCAGTGGATACAAGAGAGGGCTTGGAGTCAGCTGGAAATAAAACCCAGGTTCTTGACTCCCAAGCCTCTGATCTAGCCACTAGCACACACTCCCACCCTTGAAAAGGAGGCAGACTGTGGGCATCATAATCTGTTATCTTTAGAGAGTATATTGCTATGCAACTGAGGTCCAGATACCTGTCTGGGTCAGAGGCTTTGGTTTGATCCCATGCTTAGTTAGGATAACTTGATACTGATTTATTTTCCCCTCCATTCTGCAGTGTTCCCCGTTTTCTAAGTCCACATGTTTAAGTACAGCTAACCCTTTGACAGTAAATATCCCCACTGCCTCTTGAGAGGGAGCAACCTGGGAAAGCTGCAGGGCTTTAAACTGTTTACTTTTCACACCTCCATTCTTTATATTGGATGGTTTGTGCATGCCCTGTTGGCTCTGCTTGTGGAACGCTCTGTGAAGAACTCTCGCTAGGATGGGGATGATCCCCCGGCGAGCCTGTTGTGGATCCTTCTTGTTTATTCACCTCCTTCTAAATATCTGCTTTCACCGAAGTCCTTCGGGGTATGGCATGTAGCTGCCTACAATGGACCATGTTTGCTTGACATTTTACTTCTGGCCTGCCCAGTGCCACTTGAAAGAGCAAATACCCATCAAATCTATTTCTAAAGGGGAGAATAGCCTACGTTGTGCTGTTGGGGGGGAAAAAGGCCAGTGGTGGGAATCAAGACCTCTAGCATTGTCTCCTTTATGGCCTGCTTGGACTCTGTCTTCTGTCTAATATCACTTTCCTAGTAGTGATCCTGTAGCCGCCAATGAAATCCCCTCCATGCAGGCAAAACCTCAGTCTCGGGCCTAAAGCCTGAGGTTAGGCAGGTATGCGAGAGAGCTGAGAGCCTGTCTGTTGGGAGCTAACTGAAAGTCCTGGGTGACCATTGGTCAGCTGAGCTCATCTCCTTCCCTGTGATTTATTGGAAATCTACCAGCCTGTGGAATAATGTTGATGCATTGCTTTAAAAAAAAATTATTAACAACCTAGGGAACAAAGCTAATGCAACATTTATATGTTTTTGGGAAGGCAGCTGAATGCAATGAGGAGGGTGTCTAGCACGTCTGAGAAGAGTCAGAGCCACATCTAAAGGTGTTTAGTGAAATAAGGACTCTGTGCAGAAAGCCCTGAATCAAAACTTCAGTTCATTGGTGTCATAAACTACTTGTGCTGAATCTCCCGTTCCTTGGAGTACCATTAAGAGTTGGTATGAATATGATCATAACTTAATGAGTGAAGTGGCCCCTTTTGCAGGCACTGAGGTATTTACAGACTTTACATAAAGAAGCTCAACTCGTATCAGCTACCCCTGGAATGCAGCCACTTCTGGGCTAGGGGGCAGCAGCCATTAGAACAGTTCCTTCTTCCATACAGAGCGGTTGAGTAGAGGGACTGCTGAAGAATACTTCATGCAGGCAGGGGGCAGTTCTGACTGACAGTATGTGATTATCCAGAGTGGAGGTTAGTCAAGACACTGAGGTTGACACCTCTACCCCAGAATGATCGCACATGAGAGGGGCCTCTGCTTTACAGTCCTCTGCAGGCTGGAAGCAGCATGCTACAGCACTGTCGCGCTATTGAATCACCAGCAACTTGCCTTTTCCTTGGAGGGCTCCAGTCTACATACGTCAACAGCCCTGCTCTCCTTAGCTAGTGCAGACGGACAGAACCACAGCCTGAGGTCTAGGGAATGTCTTTGTACCTGCTGACCAGTAGGCTGACCAGAATGAACCCTCAGCTTTCTGTCAGCGTTTCTTTCTTAGCATTGCAAATATCGTAGTTTTTCACTCCACCAGTGCTCTCGCCACAGGTTCTGTGCTTTGGTGTAGGGTTTGGGGGAGATTAAAGCTTTTCTGTGCTCACCGTACCCTGGCAATCATTTACAACTCGGGCATTTTGAAAGCTTGCTGGCCAGCTGACTCTTGGAATAAGTCAAAGATCTGCTGAATTCCAAACTTGATTCTATGCGCTTAAGAGCTGCCTGGCTTTCCCTCCATTGACTAGAATGCCGGCCCTGCTCAAGTTATGCAGCTCCATTGCCCTCTAGTTACTGGGGTTCCACTGCGGATATAAAACCCCTAATGGTTACTACAGGGAACAGAGTTTCTTTCTTAGCTCAAAGGATGAAGGCCTGTGTATGTGGAGCCAAAAGAACTGATGTCGGAGACTGGTTGGTGTCTCCTGTTTGTGGCCCAGAGGTTTGTTACAGGAGGCCCTAGAGCGTGTTCATGAAACCTTTGGGATTTTTGTTTGTGTAGGAAAACCACTGATTGCCTAAGCCATAAAGGCAGTTCCTGAAGTGTGGCATTGACTGCCCGTCATTGGCCTGGAAGCCACTTATATTTCCTATAGCTCTCCAGTGCTTTGGCGTTTGGTATGGTTATATGGTTAATTTTGTCTTGAACAAGAAGAAAGGTTCTTTTCTGATAGCTTTTACCACTGCATTTATTGCTGACCTAGGGTTCAGTAGCTATCTGTATACCAAAGCCCTGGGATATGCTACTGCCCCCACCTGATCCGTGAGAGGAAGCACAACCACAACACCCACATCTTGACAGAGCTACATTGGTTCCCCGGCTCATGTCAAAACTAAGATAAAAATCTGTCGCCTTTCTGCTTGATTTTTAAAACTGTCCTAGTTTCCGGCTGACTGTTCCCTTGTGTGTCTCTCTCTGCTTCCGTACTGCTCCTACCCCTCCCCTAATACCAGCCTTTTCGTACAGTGTCACCCTGCAATGCAAAAACCTTGCGGTCTTCTGATGATCTGGAACAGCCTCTCTTTCTTACTAGCTGATCCATCTCTGTTGTATCTCTTTGACTCATCAGTTGGACAGATCTCCACTGAAGACGTAGGTCTCCGCCTTTTAATCACTCCCCCTGTGCTGCTGCTATTTAGTTTCACTGCACCTGTTTAATTTAGCTTCACGCAAGGCCTTTTGGCATGTCCTGGAGATGCTTTTCTGTACCTAGCAAAGCTGTGCCGTAGCGCACAGCGAGCGATCTCCAAGCTCACCGTGTTAGCTGTTTTGTGCTTTGCGTAGCTGCTTCCTCAAGCACCACCGAAAACCATGCTGCCCACGACAGGTTCTGGTGTTGGGCTCACATGCATAAATTATGATATGCTGAGAGACACTGGAGACTGGATCCGTAACAGACCTCTTTGAGACCTGATTGAATTGGCCTGGTCAACACTGGTTCTCCACTTGTGAGGTAACTCTCTTCTCATCATGTGTCAGTATATTTATGCCTGCATCTGTAATTTTCATTCCATGCATTTGAAGAAGATGGATTTTTTACTCACAAAAGCTTATGCTCAAATAAATCTGTTAATCTTTTTAAGGTGCCACCGGACTCCTCATTGTCTTTGAGCTTGAGTGTGAGTACCCTCTGCCATAGGCCTCGACTTCCCCTTTGCCCAGTGGGTGCTTGACCCCCCCCCGCCCCACCCTTTTCCCGCCCCTGCACTGTCCTCCCCCCCATTCCACCCCCTTCCCTCAAGTCCCAGCCCTTGCTCCTCCTCTTCTCCGCCTCCTTCCCTGAGTGTGCCATGTCCCCACCCCTCCACCCTCCCTCCCGGCAAGTCCAAAGCGCCGCCAAACAGCTGTTTAGCGGCAGCTGGGCAGGAAGCACTGGGAGGTACGTGGAGGAGCAGGGATACAGCATGCTCGGGGGAGGAGGTGGGAGAGGCGGGGGGAGCTTGGCTGCCAGTGGGTGCTAAGCACCCACTAATTTTTCCCCATGGGTGCTCCAGCCCCAGAGCATCCATAGCGTTGGCGCCTATGCTCTCTGCAATTGATATAACTGTCAGGATAAACTAATCACAGGATTCCACTTAGTACAAAAAGGGTAGTGAATCCACCCAGGAGTTCTGGATAGAGTGGATGGATGGGTTTTTCTGACAAGGCTGAGTACTGTCTGTGTGTGTGTGTGATAGAGAGAGAGACTGACTGGCCAGTGCAAGAAAACCAAGCAGCAGCCTGTAAGCATAGTGTGACCCTGGAGAAGCCTCGAGAGAAGCTGGGGTCAGGTATGCTGGCCGAGTGAAGCTTGGGGCTGTAAGCTAAGAAACTGCGCCTTTTGGTTTTGGTCTCTCCTGTGCTCAGAGAAGCAGGACTTAGTACATTTCTTTTAAATAAAAAAGTCTGCATCAAAGAAGATACCAGACTCCATCTCCATCATCAATATTTACTCCCAACTGGGACGTCCCAGGGGTGCTGAATTTTGACAAGCTGCTCTGGTTAAAAAGGGGCAACATTAGTTAGTTTATGTTCTGACTGTGCTTGGAAATGCACATTGCGTTCAAAGTTTTGGGGCTGATACGACATATTAAAATGGTTGGTACGCTCATACTGATGGGACCTGATAGTCACAGACTCCTTACAATCTGTGTATTCTTAGCCAGGATCTGTTAGTCCTGTATCTATCCCAATCATACACACATTCCACACTAAAGTGCTTTCACACATCCCTTGCTCTTTTATGCTGGAATTCTTTTCCCTGGACAGACCAGGATAGATAGATTGGTAGAGTTAAAAATTTAAAGATCCTTCTCCTCTTCCTCTGAAGGTCTGAATCTCCATTGTCCTGTCCCTTGTGTTGTGACGTGCTCCAGGGCAAGGTGAGTGCAAAGCGTGTGTGAAATGTTACCAGTTAACATTTTACGAGCCCTTTGCACTAGTGTAAATGACCGCAGAAATGACTGCAAAGTGACAGAGACTCAGGTGCTGGCTGTTGGCTGTACAGTCTTTGTGGCTTGTTCCTCACTTCGTGAATGGCACGTCCTGACTAATTTGCCTGCATATTGTGGATGCCTCCTGGGTTCTTTCCTAATTCTGCTCTTGTGGAGAGCCTTGGGCTGCATTGGGTCTGAAAGGGATTGCTGCGTTCCCTTGTCTCCGTGTCTGTCCCTTGGAGGCAGCTCCATGTGAGTTGTCACTCTTTAGACGTTCTGCAGACTGCATGGATTTGCAGCCCACCACAAGTATGAAACATGATCCAGCTCTGGTCTCTGACCAGATGTTATTTAGCTGCTCTGTGTGATGAATTATTGACCCTGCAGGAAGCAGGGTGACTGACATACGGATCAAAGATGATATTTTATTTGGAACTGTTCACGGTGGGTGTTTCTGTGTCTGTCCTGTGTCAAGGTGGACTTCCCGCGAGGCAGGGATTCAGGAAATTAGCTTGAACTAATTAGTGCTCAGCAGATTTTCAATAACACCCCTCTCCCCCATGCTCATTGTCCTTTCCTCTAAATCAGGAGCTGAAGTGCATGAAATTGTGAATAGCTCTCCATGGGTAGCAGTGACACCTGCATAGTATGCCTCTGATGCAAATGAGAAAAGAGGCACAAAGAGATCAAGGACCCAGTCTTGCACATACCTGCTCCCAAGCATGGTGCTTGCTAGGTGGAGTCCGATAGAAGCTAATGGGTCTATTTATGGTAGTAAGCACTATGCATGGTAGTAGCATCTTTGAAGGATAGGGCCTGACGTATTTTGCCCAGGATCACTCCTGGCTCTGGGAGTTACATTCTTATCTCCCTTGGACTTCAGGGAGGTTGAAGGGTGTGACAATTTGGGGGATCTGACTGTACTATATAGGGACTCTGGTTGATGTTATAAAAATTGTTACCTCATGGAATGCATCTAGGCGGATGTGGTCTCTACCATGTGCTGACAAGGCTGTAAGTAATTTCTCCCTGACCAAATACAATGGAGAGTTGCCAACTTTGGTCCAGAACACAGTTGTTAAACAATTGGTATGCTAAGGAGGTTGGCTAGAGCTGGAAGAAGCTCCGTCCTTCTGCTTGTCTGTGAGATGCTGATGAAGTAAAGAGTAGAAAAACAGCATCAGCAGAACAAAGGAACCCGGTGCTGGCAGAGGGACACATAGACTGGGAGACTCCATGGAGACAGGACAGAAAGCTTGGGGCAGGAGAAGGGAAGAAATGGGTATGCTTTCGCAATAGGGGGTCTTATTTAAATGTGGGCCAGTTAAAGTCAGAGAAAACTAGCTGAGCTGGAAAGACTCCATGATTTGGAAGAGAAGTCATACACTGTAGAGGAAGGATCCTAGATGCCCCAGAGGGCTCTGCCCAATCCCAAAGAACTCTCCAGAATGGTGAGGAACCTGAGACAGGGAAATGTGTCTAGGTGTGTGTGTTGTTTTGTATAGATTGGTATATTTCTCTGGCTACTCAGTAACGAAGAAAGGTGTTTAGAATCCTGTGCAAAGTCTGTCAGTGAGTCTGTTGGCTTTCACTATCACATACCCCCGAGGAGGTGAACTGTAAACCAGAAGGTGCACACCTTCAGTCGGATTCTGGGGAATGTGCAAGAGCTGCTGGAAGGCTTGTGGGGAGACAACACTAGTTTCAGGGCCTAGGCAAATGGACCCTGCAGTTCTCCCTGCCAAGAAGGGTGTCAACAAGAGGCCCACACCTGGAGTGAGTGCCTAGAGACCCAAAGCCAGGAACAGTGCCTAAATTCAGCCTTGCCCCAGCAGGCAAAGGGCACTTGGGATTCAGTATTTGGATCTCCTCACAGCACTCTGGTGAATATCCAACAGTGGGGAGCTTGACTAGATCTGTGACAGAGGACACTTGGAAGTCCGTAGGAGTTGGTAGGAGTCTTGCCAATGACTTCAACAGGTGCAGGTCCAGATACCCAGAGTCAGTTGGGAAGAGAATCCATGGTTCCTGACTCCCAGGCCCCTGAACTAGCCATTAAACTGCTTTCCCCCCTGGAAAAGGAAACTGACCTTCTGTAGCGCCTTCTGCAGACCAAGTGTCTCAGAGAGCTAAACAGGACAGCGTGCTTAATGCTGATCGTGCAGTAGCCGTGGAGGCAAATACTGCAGCTGTTCAGACAGCCAAATGGAATTGATACTTATGTATATGGTGTCTCAGTGCTACATTGATAGGCACCTTGGAAATGCTTGAATTCTTCTCGGACCCTTTTTCCGATACTCCGTTGGCTGAGAAGTCTGGGATATCCATGCTGCTTCATGATAACTGAAGTGGGAACTTGGTCATACTGGATCAGACCACTGCTCTGTCTCACCTGGTACCTTGTCTCAGGCAGCATCTCATGCCACAGGCTTCATAGGAAACTCCATGATGGATAATTATGCAATAACATTCTCACGAGGGGGAATTTCTACTTTCACCAGGCTTCATGATTGGTTTATGCCCTAATGTTCTTAAAATTTTATCCCAGCTAATACAACTGTGTCTATTCATATAAATCTTCAGTCCTTTTTTAAAGCTAAGCTCTTTAACTCTGTTTCTAGTGGCAATGAGTTCCACAGGTTAACTAATCATATGTTAAAAGGAAATAATCTAATCAGAGATCTGAACTGGGCCTATAGTTGAAGAAGCACTAAGAATCCCAGAGATAAACAAAGGGAAAGCAGGAGTAACCACTAGTAAACTGGTGCTATCAGAAAGGATTTGCTGAGTCTACCTTTTTCATGATCTGGTTCCTATATCCTGCTTTGTGATTTTTATCAGTCCCATATGGGGAGCTGGCCTGGCTGCTAGAAACATACCAGCCAGGCATATACATCCCTCTGAGGGAGGCTGGGTCTGTGAGCAATACATCATCCGGGATGTTTCTTTCTTGCTTGCATTTTTTGAGTGTTAATGTCGTGTGCCTGAAAACGAGTGACCAAAAGCCAAAAAAAAAAGTCTGAGCCAAATCTAAGTACAAGCAGGCACTGTGCAAGCTCCCTGGCCAGCATTCTGCAAGAATGCCTGATCCTAACTCTCGGCACCCTCCACTATCCTGGGCTCCCACACAGCAATCCCAAGGCCAGGGCTTGGAGCACAGTGGAACAGGAAGCAGTGGCCACTGGCTGGTACAGCTGGGCTCTTAATCTGACAGGTTGGCGCAGTTACCTGGAAAGTCTGAGTCCAAGGGCTTAGTGAAGCTGTGTGCCTGCATACACAGGCCCCAGTGATTGTGAGTCCATATGATTATGGATCGCCTAAACATTCTGCATGTGCACAGAAGAATCTTGGCCTGTGACTGTGAGTGGGATGCCAGCCTCCTCGTTTGAAAATCTGCGCTCTGGCATCCAGGCTGGGTGCTGCTAGACGGATCTCGATCTGCCAACCTGTCACACCCTCTGCATTGACAGGGTGAGCGCTGCTGGTACAATTCCTGTGAAGCAATGGCCTGGAAAGGGTTTATTGACAGTGAATGGGAACGCTCGTAGTTTAGATTTGCATCATAGCTCTCATCCATATGCTGCTGCGGCTGCAATGCAGAACCAGGAGAATGACTGACTTGGGTGGTAGTGTTGGGGACACCACTCTTGGAAGGCCTCTTTCTGGGTTTGCAGGAGAAATTAACCATTGAAGACGTCCAGGTAAGTATTGGGTAGGTGAAAGAGCCAGCCAGTATTTGCCTCTGTTCAGATCAGTCTCCATTAGCTTTGGTTCCTGTCTTCAGCCACAGGAATGACCCTGGGCTGTTGGCAAATAGGATCCAGCTTCCCTGACAAGGACCCATTCTCCTTCTTTGCCCACTTTATTGTGGGCTAAAGCTTGAGCTGTGGTCCTTTTAGGCCATTTGGCTGGAGATTCTTTGGCTGATTCTTGAACTGGTTTGAGTAAATGGATTGAAAAAAAATGTTTTCACCTTAAAAACCCTGACTCAGCACTGCTCATCCTTAGGAGGGGAGAGGGCCACCTACCTGGGGCCAGGTGTGCTAGATCCCAGCACCTGATGCATACCGCACTGAGATGGTGTGACAATTGACCGGTTGGAATCTGAATATAAGTTACCAGTAGGAAAATAAACCCAAGCTAAGGTTTGCAAACAGATAGGTTTATCCTACCTTAACTCCTTTCTTGAGAAGGTTTTATAGAACACGTGGAAGTTCTTGGTTCCTGGCTTTAATCTCCTCTTCTCTTTGTTAATGGAAAGGCTAAAAAAACCTTTGGGCTCTCCAGCAGCATAGAATTTCAATGCTGTTATGTAATGTCTTCTGGCAATCAGATCTTCATAAGTCACAGCTCCTTCTGGGGCCAGTGGCTGTTAGTAGCTGGGCTGACTCAGGGGTCCTTATTGCTTAACCCTTAGAAATCTGGTTAAAGCCTGAAAACTGGCTGGTTTGATTGGGGCTCTCAGAGGTCAGGTCGGGGCACTCTGTCAGAGGTTGGGCAGGAGGGAAGGATGAGGAGTGAAATTGACAAACACAAAAGTAGGGCCAGTTTCATTGCCCAAGGTGAATGACCTGCAAACTGTAACCAAGCAGCAGAAATAAACAAGTAGATTTAAAGGTACAAACCTCATTCAGTATCAAGAGTCTAAAGTTGTATATTACTAACACCACGTTTTGTAAAAATCTTAATGGCGGCCCTTAAAACTCACAGCCGTTCAAGGTAGTGGAGCCTTCACAGGCAGCCTGAGGGTTAGTGAGTGTATATGGTGTGTGTGGGAAAGAATTGGCTGCAAAACTATCCGCAGTAGATAGCGTCCCAGCTTTGGGAATAGCAACCGCTCCAGTGTTAACTATTAGCTGCCAAGCCAGCGGAGAATGCACAAAGAGCTGCAAGCCAGATGTTTATATCCGTTTGGTGGGCAAAATGCACACACGGACAAATGCCTGACTTGTGCACAAAGCTATTACATCTGCCCATCTGGTAACTGCATGGTCCGATGGCTCATGGTGGTCGCCATGTGAGCAGTTGCGCTACTAATTTGTCTGAAAAACATGGTCTGTATTTCTGGCTCTGTGATGGGGCTTAACCCGCAGCACCTGCCAGGCAAGGGAATGAACCCCAGTTAATCATGCTCCACAGCTGGGCGTGATTAACTGGAGGAGCTGGAGCTAAGTAGACTGAGGGAGCTCAGTTGGAGAGAGACTGCAGTGGAAGAAGACTCTTGGAGCAGGTTAGGCTTCTGTAGGGGAGCTCTGAGATAGGGCTAACAAGGGAAGGGCAGTGAAGCCTGAGGGGGTGAAGGGCTGTTAGTTTGAAAATGTGTTTCTATTTTTATTTGGACTTGTTTGTGCTACCCTGGAAGGGGTGTAGACTTCTGGGTGGTTGGCTGGAGGGCCAAGCCACAGAACACCCACAAGTGGAGTTGGGAGAAGATGCAGGCTGAGAAAAGCCTTCGCAGGCCAGGGAGAGCCCAGTAGGGGGCACCAGAGAAAAGAACCCTGTGCAATGCTGTGACTAGCGACAAGGAGGCGCTCATGAGATGAGGACATGCTACCACAGGCTCCCACTGAAAGGTGCAAGCAAAAAGTAGGAACTTGGGCTGGTAAGGCACCTCTTCCTCAACTGCATGATGCCTAAGGCCTGTCAGCCGAAACTGTGTCTAGTTTTCAGCCGTGTGTGTGTGTGTGTGTGTTTGGAACAAGGCCATCTCTGGTCGAGACAGACTTTCCCCTAGTTTGTTAGTGTTTTAATTTGGAATAAAAGCTCAAATAACTGTGAAGGTTGGGACTCTCTTCTGGTGAAGTCATTTTCTCCCTTCCCATCTTCCAGAACTATACTTGAAGTAGAGTTTTCACTGTAAGGAGAATTAGGAGCAACCTGAGCAGTTCCGATTAGTGTTCCAGCTACTCCAGCATGCGGTCTCTCATGGTAGCACATGCCTAAGTGGGAAATCCAGGAAATCCTAAGAGGACAGTGTCATGGAGTTCAAGGGATGCAATCCAGACCATTAAAGGGTTGTCACTGCTTGCCCTGCAACCCTGGGTGCCTCTCAATGCTTTGCTACTGCAGCTCCCAGCCTGGGATGGATGCTCTCAATCATAGACTCATAGAATATCAGGGTTGGAAGAGACCTCAAGAGGTCATCTAGTCCAACCCCCTGCTCAAAGCAGGACCAATCCCCAATTAAATCATCCCAGCCAGGGCTTTGTCAAGCCGGGCCTTAAAATCTTCTAAGGAAGGAGATTCCACTACCTCCCTAGGAACCCATTCCAGTGCTTCACCACCCTCCTAGTGAAAAAGTTTTTCCTAATATCCAACCTAAACCTCCGCCACAGCAACTTGAGACCATTACTCCTTGTTCTGTCATCTGCTACCACTGAGAACAGTCTAGATCCATCCTCTTTGGAACCCCCTTTCAGGTAGTTGAAAGCAGTTATCAAATCCCCCTTCATTCTTCTCGTCTGCAGACTAAATAATCCCAGTTCTCTCACTCTCTCTTCATAAATCATGTGCTCCAGCCCCCTAATCATTTTGTTGCCCTCCACTGGACTCTTTCCAATTTTTCCACATCCTTCTTGTAGTGTGGGACCCAAAACTGGACACAGTACTCCAGATGAGGCCTCACCAATGCCGAATAGAGGGGAATGATCACTTGCCTCGATCTGCTGGGAATGCTTCTACTTATACAGCCCCAAATGCCGTTAGCCTTCTTGGGAACAAGGGCACACTGTTGGCTCATATCCAGCTTCTCATCCACTGTAACCCCTAGGTCCTTTTCTGCAGAACTGCTTCCTAGCCATTCGGTCCCTAGTCTGTAGCAGTGCAATCAGCAACAAGCATGCAAGTCACACCCTGAGTGTCTGTGTGTGATGCAGCCAACCCTGGTTCAGCAGCTCTGACCCCAGCAGCCTCTATGCAGCCCTACTTTGGCTTCCACCAGCCTTGGTTGTAACCAGCAGGGTCACTCCCAGTTCCCAATTTCTCCCAAACCATGTGCCCTCAAGTGTCCAGCCCTCTGCTGGACGTTTCAGAGAAACAATAAAGTTCATTTGTTATTTAAAGAGACAAAAGCACCTCACAGTTATTAACTTAACTGGGGTAAACACTCCCTTTTGTGCAAACACAGCACTGCATTGGTTTATAGTAAAAATAAAACACGTTTCTCAACAGGACATAGGGTAAGGGATGTCAAGTTAGGAAGGGTTACAAGCAAATAAAAGGCAAAACGCTCATCTAGAAGTCTAAAACTTTATCTAGCAAGATACAGGCTTTGTTCAAGATGGTTTCTCTCCTCGGTCATTCTTATTTCCAGCTGTGGCTGACTTTTCCTCATTCAGGACCTTCCACAGAAGGACAAGGTGCTGGTATCCCTTGTCTTCCTAGGTGAAAAATCTTTGCCTCAGCAGGTTTCTCACTTATGTTAAGTTTCCAGAGACTTCAGCCCCTCCTTGGCTGAAAGACCCATCTTTCTCAGCTTGCAAGAGCTCTGGTCCCTTGCGTGTCTCTAGAGATGGATAACTTAGGCATCTTCTGTCCTTCCCTTTGTAGTCCAGTGAACTTT
Source organism: Lepidochelys olivacea (assembly GCF_965140295.1). Lineage (NCBI taxonomy): Eukaryota > Metazoa > Chordata > Testudines > Cheloniidae > Lepidochelys > Lepidochelys olivacea. The sequence continues at coordinate 21,570,944 of NC_140417.1, read as the reverse complement.
TGAAAAGCATATCTCAAAGTTCATTGACCTTGCTTCAAGAATCAGGAAGGCTTCATGGGGTCTCATCTCCAGCCCCCATCGAGATTAAGTGGTCATCTTTCCACACTTGCTCTCCTGGTGGCTATTTTTACTTTGCATGTAAATGTTCTTTTCTTTGTCTTTGCCTGACAACCAGGCAGGCCGGACAAGCAAATACACAGTCCTTCAGATCTGGAAATGCTGACTCCCCTTGGGAGCTTTGATGGTTCCATTTACTACATATGTAAATTGTAATCCCGTTGTCACTGGTTACCCCTACTTATTTGTATTCAAGATCTGTGCAGGCCTGTTTTGTACTTTGTTCAAATACAGACTTTAAAACATAATATCAGAGAACATCCATAAGGCCACGTATAGCATTAATATATGCCTCTTACAATGATATTAATCCCCAGTGTGTCATTGGAAAACTTTAATGACACCTTTTACATACAGATCATGACATCAGTGAATTGGGGTACTGGTCTGAGCTGCTCAGGCCAGCTGAAACTCATTACCTCGTACCAGTGAGCCCCTTACTCTAGGGTCATGCCCTGAAGCATGAAAGATATTTTTTTATTGCAACTCTGGCTGTATTCTTTAGCCGTATAAACGTCCAGTTCTGTTTAGATTCCCACCCTTGGCATCAGTGATATCCTGTGTCAATTGCACTGCTGTGGAACAATTCGGAGCTCTCCTTCTACTTCACTATGAAGGGAGGGTGGCCAGCCAAGAGTTTGCGATAGCAGTTTGTTAGCTGTATGTATGTGCTGGGTGGGGCTGTCCCATTATTTAATTATTATTGCTCAACTTTGTTATATTAGCAGCTAGAGGCCCTGATCAGTGGGACCCTCCATGGCACAGACACAGAATAAATGTGCTCCAAAGATCTTGCAATCTAATTAAGACAAGCTGCCACAAAGTGAACATAACAATCAATCAGGAGGAGGAGAAAGAGAAGCAGTGTTCTTACATAGGCCAGAGAAATATTAGGCAATCCCTAGCAGCGATCTTCATTGCTGTTATCAGTCAGCACCATCGTGGTAGAAATGAGCCTGGAGGAGGGATGTGAAGAAAGACAGGGCAGTGACTTAGTTTGGGAGACATGAGGGGCAGCGTGGAAAGGAAGCATGGAGGTGCTCGTGGAAGAAGCAGGCAAACGGGGGTTAGAGGCTGGCCTTGGGGATGGAGGGAAGGGGACACAGGCAATGCGATCAGATACAACAGCGCACAGGGAAGTTGTGACAAGCCTGAAAGGTGAGGCCCAGACGTCTGAATCTGACATGGTGGGGAGAGGTAAGTACAGGAGGCAGTGACAGGCATCTTAGTCGCAGCATTTGGAGCGGAGCTGCGGGGAGTGAGGTGGGCATCAAGAAGATTGGAGAGGAGGCAGTTGTAGTGGACACAGTGTGAGATAATGAGGGTGAAGGATCTGAACTGACCTCAAGTGAGCTCCGGCTGAAGCATTCTGCCTGCGGGAGTCGTGGGAGGGAAAGCAGAGACCTGTTCAAAGTGTTGGGTGGGAGCACAGGCGAAGGCCCTGCATTCACAGCAGCATCCTCCACTAGCCTTTCACATCTGTGCAGTTCAGCAGGCTCCCGTCACTGCATCTTGGCTGGGCAGGGCTGCTGTCCCTCCCTCAAAAAGGTTACCGCAGCATCTGGGCAGCTGGGGAAGGCATTTTCCTGTTCAAATCTATCTGTTTGTATTGAGCCGACTCCAGGCAGAGAAACCCAGAGCTGGTGGCAGTGAGTGTGGGAGTGAATGCACCTTGTCTGCAGTTTTATTGTGTCTGGCATTAGCCAGAAAATTCCCAGTCTGGGTGACAGGGTATTAACCAGGACGATTCCACCAGGGTGGAGGGGAGGGGAACCTTCAGATCAAGTATCAGGCTTAAAGGGCCACGCTTCCCAGACAGGCCACAGGTTGCGTGCGTGTTTTTAAGATTGCTCTCTTAAACTCTGGGGCATTTACCTGGTACCTAAATGCAAACTGTGTTCAGCAGGGGCCTGATCCAGACAGGAGCTGCAGTTTTTATTACCACCAATGGGAGCTGTAGGTCCTCAGCACCCCCTCAGTAGGCCCTGAATGCCAGTCCCTTCCCCCCTTCACTCAGGTGGAAATGAGGGAACTGTCTCTGCAGGGGACACGCTGAAACTGACCATTCCCAGAGCACTGCCAGACGCTCAGCAGGCTTGATCCAATGCCCGTTGAAGTCAATGCGGGGGCTGTCCGCTGACTTGGAAGGGCGTTGGATCCGGCCCAGAGTAAACGAACTGGAAAATATGGAGGCAAACACCTTTGTAATCTCTTGGTCTCTATCCATTCTCCTCCTCTTCAATGATACTTTTTAACATAGTAGGGCATTAACCTTCAGGCAGCAGGGATGTTTTTAAAATTGGTGGTGCCCTTGTAAAATAGAGTAGAGGCAGGTTCCAAAAATGCACCCAGATGGGAAAGAAATTCACAGGCAAGGGCAGACGCTCTGTGGTGCAACCTGCCTCACCCACTCCATTTTCTCTTCCTTATAGCAGAACAAGAGATGGATGGAGCATCTTAACTGGCTTGGGTTTACGTTTTGGGTTTTTTTTCCACTTTAACCCACAACTCTGAGATGACTTAACTGTGGGCTTGGGTATTTCGTGTCCTTCCGTCTCAATGTCTGATTTCTGACTTTATAGCTTACGGCAATTCCCTAGCGTCAACCTTTCATATGCTCCAGCCTGCAAAGCGTACAGTGCCATGATAATGTCCAGATCCACAGAAGTGGGCGGTGCTGCCTGGGAATGGGGTATACCCAGAGTCTCTGAGAGATGTGCTGATTTAGCAGATTCCCCTAGCAAATGCCTTTGGAGCCCAAACTAAATTAAAAGCTGTCAATCCCGCACCCTCCTCCCATCCTAAGGAAGCACAGTGGAGCGCACACTCCCTGGCCTCCCTACTGTGAATCGTCCCTAAAGCTCAGCTGTCCCCTCTTGGGATTCAGGGGTAAATCGAGACCACTGTATGTATAGAGTTCATTTGTTCATTGCTGGAATGCAGCTATCTGTTGGGTGGAAAGTGGCAACTGTGTATCTATGTACACTAGGGATTTGGGGGAGCAGAAGTGAAGAATATCTTCTCCCACCGCATCTGCAGGGGAAGTTAAATTAAACGGACATAACTACTCCTCCAGGAATTTGGCCTGGACTCTGGATCTTTCAAACAATGCGTTGGGACCATTAACTGTGGCAAGTCAAGTCTTTGGTAACTTTTACATTCCATCCAAAAGGCTGGTTGAAGTCATGGGTTCAGCATCACAGGTGCAGGCGGATCTGCTGGTATTTTGGGGTAGATAATTTCAATCTCGAAAAGTTTTGCATTTCCCTACCCCGATGTTTGCCAGTAACGGTGCTGCTTCTGGCAGAATCTGCTGCCTGTGTGGCTGGAAACCAGCAGGTACCAGGATGTGTGCTACGGTGACCAGATGTCCCGATTTTTATAGGGACAGCCTCGATATTCAGGGATTTATCTTATATAGGTGCCTGTTACACCCCACCCCCATCCCGATTTTTCACACTTGCTGTCAGGTCACCCTAATGTGCACGCACTCATGCAGGCAGCCGTTCCCATCAGTGTCTCCGAGAGAAGCGCTTAGGAGGTTGTAGATTAGCCTGTCCTATGCATATTCCCTTTTCTCCCCATCCTCCTAGGCAGCCCTGCTCTCCTAGAACAACAGCGTTGTCCTCTTCCAGCCAAAAATGCACATCCCTGGAGGAGTTGGTGCTTTTTCCTGATTAACTCAGTGCAATTGGTTGGATAATCCCCATGTAAAACCATGACTCCTCCGACCCTTCAAAGTGTGCTTTTTGGCTAGAAAGACTCTCACGATCCGCACGGGACCCCAGGCACCTCACATTACTCTCGAGCTGTTCACACAGCCCTGGAACTGAAGAGAAGCCTTGGTGTGGTCATTAATATTTGGGAGACATACAGAGGTGAGGGCTGCTGCTTTAGCAGGGTGTGTGCGTAACTCTGCCCCTTAATATGACTTAAAAGGAAAGAAAACTATTGCAAATGACCACAAACCTCTTGCTGTTCCCTGGCCCACAAACAAGAGTTTCCAGGTAACTCTTATTCTACCGTGGGTTCTGGGGTTGAGGGGGCAGTCAAGCCAATGTTTGCCTTGGCTTTAAAATCAAACATTATCAGAGGCTTCAAGTGCCCTTTATGCCTTGGTGCGGTAAGTAAGGATCTTGTAAAAACGGGGGAAGCAACTTTCAGCTGAGAACTGCTAGGGTCAGTTCTCGGAGTGGGGAGGCTCTCTGGTGGCTCACCTGAGAGAGGTGCTGCTGGTGGGACACAAGATAGCGTGCAAATTGCAGACGCGCAAGATCCAATCAGTTGTGAACCTCTTGTGCAACCAAGTCATGGTGGGAAGACTCAATATGATGTGAAACCCCCCTGCTTGGTTTCTAGTGCTGTGGAAAATCCTGGAGATTGTTCTGCTGTCATCCCTGCTCCAATGATCAGGGGTGTTCAGGGTGGAATGGCAACTGTCAAGTCCCCCTAAAGTTCATCTCATGGGTCCTGCCCAGGATCCTAAGGCAGATGCTATCTGTAATGGAGCAGTCAAGGTGGGCATTGCAGCTACAGTGTCTTAAGAATTGTTTAAGCTTAGAGGAGTGAATGTTTGTTACACAGGCCCAACCCAACTTGCTACAGATCGGCCTGTCCCAGGGGAAAGTCAGCAATTGTATGTGGTGGGAGGGGTCAGAAAATTGCTCCCTTTCCTTTTTTTCGGGGGAAGCAGGTTTGCCCAGCTGTGTGCAACCAGGTCCTTCTCAGACGCTGGAGGGGTCAAACTGTAAACCGGTTCCCATAGCAATTCTTCTGACGAGTCCATGTTAATGAGTGAGGAAGGGTCTTCTGGGATGCCACTTGATAAGAGGTCCAGGGGAGAAGCAGCTGAATGTGGATGGCAGTGTGAGAATTGCCGGAGTTCCAGGCCGGGGCGCTGGAACAGTTTGTACAGTGGGGGTGCTGGGAGCCATTGAACAAAACTGTGAACCCTGGATATCATGGAAACCACTTCAAGCCTGGGGGTGCAGGAGCCAGCACCCCTGGTTCCAGGGCTTAGAGAGTTTGCCTCTGAAAAGCATCTCCAATGTCACTGGCCACCTGGTGACTAAAAAAACTTACTGAAAGTCTTTTGAAGAAGAGGAGAACCGGGGGGCGGCGGGGGAGAGAGTGGGAGAAACCATATGCTGTGATTGTGGCTAAAGATGTTTTAAATGTTTTTATACAGCACTGTGTATGTGGGCAGTGGCTAATTAGCCACTGGGCCCGCACCCAGGGGCTCTGGAAAAATGGGTGCCCCCTCACCCTGACCTGCTCCGTCTGCCCACGCCCCAATCCCACTCCCCGACAGGAGCACTGGGCAGAGCGGGGCAAGCCCCCGTGCCCTGACCCCATTTCCCTGGCAAGAGTGCCACGGGGACTGCAGGTGGAAGGGGTGGGGAGGGGCCCCCACTTGTCATGGCCCAGGGCCCCACAAAACCATAATCCGCCTCTGTATCTGGGGCTGGCTGCTCTGATGTCACATGGGGGCAGAGATTGGGAACGGGTAGAAGCCTGTAGAAAGCTCAGTCAGGAAACAGATGGTAAAAACCGCCAATGTCTGTGGTGTCTGTGTCTGGGAGGTGTTACATTATTGTGGCTAGACTGCCCATTATAGATGTGCTGTGACAGTCTAGTACAGAGCTCACACACGTGCAGTGTACCTCACTGGGGTAGATCACTCAAGTGGAAGCCCCACTGTGCACCGTTCTGTTATCCTCCAAGCTTGGGTCTGATCGCACAGGCGGCCTTGTCTTCACTTTTGTGGGCGACTTCCCTGAAACTGCATTTCTCTTTTGTCAACTGAAGGGTGTGTAAATGCCGAGAAGGGGGGGGGGGGGCGGGTGTTTTGCTTGCCCTTTTCAGCTGGGCTGGGGAAAGGTGCTGGGCTATGTAGCCGTGGCAAATGTACGAGATCTAGCCCTTCCAGCACCCGAGTGCTACCGGCTGTGTCTGACTCTGCCAAGTCCAAGTCACTCTGTTGGTTTAATTTCTGGGTTTATTTTAATTTACCCACACAGAACAGCTTTAAATCGGGAACATGTAGGGTGACCAGACGTCCCGCTATTAAGTTATTTGTCCCGTGTCCCAACCATACATCGGTCGGGATGCCATTTGTCCTGATATTTTGGCGCGGGCCCTGCTGTGTACTAGTTCGCACGTAATCTGGGGTCCCGGGCTGGCGGCACTTACGTGGGGCAGGCCCAACCAGGGAAGCAGCTGGCAGGAGCCTGCAGCCCCTAGGCATAGAGGCGGTGAGGAGGATCTCCGCATGCTGCACCCGCCCTGAGTGCTCTGTCGTGGCCAATGGGAGCTGTGGGGGCAGGGCTTGCAGGCGCGGGCAGCCTGCAGAGAGCCGCTCCCCACCCTCCTTCCCCAACCCTGCCCTAGGAGCCACAGGGAGCTGCTGGATGCTTCCTGGGAGCCACCCCAGTAGGCACCACCGGGACCTCCCACCCACGGCTGGTCCCTCTGGCTCGTAGGGTCGAGAGGACAGGGGGCTCTGCACGCTGCTCCGGCCTGCAAGCCCCGCTCCAGCAGCTCCCATTGGCGCTTTTCCCAGCCAATGGGAGCCACGGAGCTCGCGCTTGCGGCGGGCGCAGCACATGGAGAGTCTGGAGACCCCCCCCCCCCGCCACTCTGACCCTAGGAGCCAGAGACCTCCCAGCAGGGCCAGTGAGTGCAGCCAGGGAAGGGTTCCTCTGCCCCTCCTCCCTCGGCTTTATTCCTCCCTGACCTATTTCTTCCCTTGGACATAGGCTGGTGTCATTGTGAGGCCAGTGGAGCAGGCTGGGGCTCCTGCCCAGTGCTGCCCATCCACCCCAGCATATCAGGGCTTGCGTGTGTGAGGCAATCGGGCGCAGTGGTCCAAGAGGGGACAGTGTGAAAAGCACAGACCTCCTGAATGGGGGCGGGGATTCCCGGGGGCCCAACTATAGGGGAATGGAACTCAGGAAGGGAGAAGCCCTGGGAGGGGGCTGCTGGAGCCCATGAATGTAGGGGGCTGGAGCCCGTGAAAATGTGGGGCTGCCTTCGGGTCACTGGGGCCCATAAAACAGGGGACAGAGCCCGTGGGGGGGCAGGATCCGCAGGGTGCTGGCTGTGTGAGGCAGCTGGGGTCGAGGGGCAGTCCTCCCCCAAACATGGACTGCTGCTGGGTCCAAAACTTCCAGGCTCATGCCACTGCTGCCTTTCGCCAGCAGAGTCTCATTTGCTCCAGGACGGGGGAGGCTGTCTGCTGTATGCACATTTGAACCTCGCCCCATCCTTTGTGCTCGACCCCGTTGTTGCCAAGGGCCTCACGTCGGCACCTGGGAGTCTGCCTGCATTGGGAATACAGTGGAGCATGCTCAGGCTGCTGCAGGGATGGGAGTGGCTCTGCCCTGAAAGTCCCAGCCCCTGCGCATCAAGCAGAGAGGGGAGAGGGCGGAGAGGAGCCAGCAGGCTTGGTGGGGTCTGGGGGCGCAGCACCATTGTATACTCAGTACTGGAAAGAGCTGCCCTTTCCTTGAGGCTGGGAACAAAAGTCACACTTCAATTCAGCTGTCACCTGCCAGCTCTTCAGCTTAGCGCTGCACCAGATCCAAACCCACTCTTGGCGAATGAGCTTTGGGATCCGACCGATCCAAAGTGAACTGAAGTCGCCCATTTATTTTAAAGCTCTGCCATCTGGGAAACTCACTCTGCAGTGACAACAGAGGAAAACCCACCCCAATCAATTGAGCCCGGGTGGGAATGTCCCATTAAACCTAATTGCGCTTTATGTTATCTACTGGCAATTTTGGTTTTTCAGGTTGTTTTCAGGTGTAACACAATTTACAGTAGGGATATGTATTTTTCAGTTCTGAACCACAGTGCATACCCTAGGGCATGTAATAACACGTAAGAAGCACAGAGACTGCGTGGTTCTTTTCAGTGGCTGGCTAGCTATCTAGCAAACGGTCTTTAGCCGAAAACCCCACCCCAAAATGGCAATGGCAAGGGAGGAGACAACTACCCAAAAACCAAAAAAGACAGTGTAGGTACAGGACAGAATGGGAAACCACTTACACCTGGATTCGGAAATCCTACGAGTGTGATTCAAAAGCCTTTTGTAAAGCACTCAGGAAAGAATTTAGCATTTGCCATGGCGGTGAGTCCAATGTTAAGCATCATGCTGATTCAAAAAACATGACCAAAACACCAAAACTCACAAGAGCAATACCCTTGTCTTAAATTTTTCCAGCAGGCCAAACGAAGCCTTCAATAACAAGGTTATCGCTGCTGAGCAAACCACACAGTAGTCTATCAGCACTCCTATCGCTCGTGTGACTGTGAACTTAAACTGGTGCCTACCGTGTATCCAGATTCAACGATTGCGAAGCTCGTCGGCTGTGGCCGTACTAAAGTGGAGGCATTGATCAAAAATGTGCTGACCCTGCTCTTGACAGGATTTTAAAAAGACTTCAGCAAGCCAGATGGTCCCTATTCCTCACTTGCCACAGGTGCCTCTAACAAGGGCAATGTGAAAACTTTCCCCTTCTCGCTGAGATACTGGCCACATGAACATGGGGTCCACGGTAAACTGTTAGACTTCTATGAGCAAAGTGAAGAGACTGCGGAGGCGATAAGCAACACGTTACTTGAAAAACTTGCAACACGCAAACTAGACCTGAACCAAGTGCCTTCCTACTGCGCTGATAATGCAAACGTGAATGACGGAAAGCAGCAATCAGGGTACCAGAATTTAAAAAACAAAACAAAAATATCTTGCCTGCAAACTGCCCTGCCCATGTTGTGCACAATGCCGTGAAACATGCTAGCAATACCCTACAAGTCGACATTGAGACTCTGGTGATTAAGACGGTCAATCGTTTCAGCAGTTCTGTGAAAAGAGTAGCAGCATTGAAGAATACGTTTGACTTTGTGGATATGGAGTATGCCACTTTACTGTGCCACGTTCTGACATGCTGGTTGAGTCTTTTCCCAGCTGTAAACAGGCTTGTAAATATGTGGTAGGCTGTTAAGTGCTACTTTGTTTCTCTGGCCAGTGACGAGTGCCCAAAATCTCTATGGATGCTGTTCTCGGACATGGAAAACGGTGAACAAGGTGAGGGGCCTAGCAAAGTTGAGGTTCATCTGTTTTTCCTCCAGAAAGTCCTGAAAATCTTCAATGATACTGTGCTCTGTTTGGAAAATGAGCGTATGACAGCATGTGAAATGTATGGCATAATGAATACTCTGAGAATTAAACTTCAGCAATGGAAGAATGACATTCTTTGGCTCCAAAGTTGAAAATGCATTATCTGAGATGCTGCCTGTCACTGCTGCATGTCTCCAGAAAGACTTCATGAAATTTGACGATGTGTTGATCCTATATTTGGAGAAATGGTTTGATTTTTCAACAACTGGCTACGTGTTCAATACCCAGTGCTTGAACATCAAAGATAATAGGGCATTTGAATACAAGGATCTGTCTGCGGCCGTGACAGCTGTAAACCTACTTAAAACAGTGGATCTTGATCAGCTCTCTGATGATGTCTTTGATGATACAGTACTCAAGTCCAAGTTGGAGCCTGGAAAATACTCAGTTGGGGAACTCTGGTCTCAAGTGCTGAGAAACAAGGACGGTAGCACTGAATTCCTGAACGTGACAAAGCTGGTGTCATACGTGCTCAGTATATCAGTAAGCAATACATACACAGAGCATGTATTTTCAATCATGAAAGGTGCATGGACTGATGTCCGGAATTGAAGCAGCATAGACTTGGTGCGGTGTGAAACCCTTGTCAAAATGAATTTTTGGGTGCATTGCAAGGACTTCTACAGCTTTGTGATTGCACAGAAGTTATGACTATGGCAAAGTCATCCAAGAAGTACTAGACTCCAGCCATGTCTGAGAGGTATGCAGATTGGGAAGCTGATTGATTGACTGAATAAAAAACCCTGCCCTTTACCCTTGTTGTTTATTTAGTGTACAAATAAATCTGAATGTTTAAATATGGATTACAGCTAAGTCTACAATTTAGTCAGGGGGGCCATGACACTCACTGATTCCAGATCTTTGTGATGTAGTTTGCTTCAGCTGTCAGTGGCTGAAAGCAGGACTGTGGGCCTCCCCTCTGTGACTGTGTGGCTGGGGCTGGAGCCAGGGCTAGAACTGGGACCCTTCACTCTCCTGCCCTGCAACTGGGTCTGACTTCGCAACCAGGATCCTGCGCCCCTGGCCCCATGTGTCCTGATATTCACTCTTGTGATCTGGTCACCCTAGGAACACGTAAGCCTCTGGCTGGAGCATTATCAACGTTTCCACTTTGGTGAAGACTGAGGCCTGGTCTACAGACAGATGGTTGTACGAGCAGAACTACATCAAATAGGGGGATGATTTTCTTTTCCCAACATAGTAATACCAGTACAACCCCTAGTGTGGACCCAGGGTGTCTGATGAGAAGCGCCTTGTACCATGCCCCTTCCCCTTCCCCTGTGGGAATAGCGACACTAGGCTATGTCTCTGCTAGGAGCACTTTACCAGTGTAGCAACACTAGTGTTCGATAGTGGCAAATGTACGACACTAGTGCGGACCCAGCTGTACTTGCAAAGCTGCACTGCGTACCACTCTCGCAAAGCCACCCACCACCAGTGAAACAAGCCAGTCCAGTATTATTGTCTGCGCTAAGAGCTGTGCTGACAAAAGCCCCGGCAGTCAAGGATCACACCACTTCACAACATAGCTATACTAGAAAGGGGAATAAGCTATGCCAGGATAAGCAGTTACAACCTCCTTGTGTGGATGCCATTATAGTGGTATAAAAGTGCTTCATACCAGAATAGCTTATTCCCTTTACCCGGGTATAACTGTGCCCGCATTAGGGTGCTGTGCTGCTTCAACTATACCTATGTAATGAAACGAGTACACCTTGAGCGTGCAGACAAGGCTTTACTAGTGACTAGACTCCGGAGTGAAGGCTGCAGTTTTATAGATGGTTTTAGTGCACTGGAATGCATGGCAGATAACCAAAGCCCAGGGCGTACTTCAGTTTTAATCAAAAGCATTTCAAAGCAGATTGCCGTGCTTTTTAAAAAAAGAAAAATGCTTTGCATTTATACAGAGCTTTCATCCTTAAATCTCCGGTTGGTGGGTGAAGACTAGGATCCCTGGTTTTTTAGAAGTGAGCAAACTAACTCCTAGAGAAGGGACATGACTTGTCTGAGGTCTCCCAGGGACTCGGCGGCAGAGCAGGGACTAAACCCCAGATCTCCTAACCCCCACCTTCTTCCTGTAACCAGTGGACCTTGGACCAATAATGGCTTGATTTTCCGAGGTGCTGAGCAGCCTGGACTGCCAGGCCTTGGAGAAAGGCATCTCCCAGAAAGGTGACGAGAGGGGGCTGGATTCAGACCTCACTAGTTTGATTCCATGGTTACCCTCCCGGTCCATGGAGTCATTCCAGACTCACGCTAGGCTGAAGAAGGGAAATGGAGCCCAGGGCTGAGGTGAGATGGCTCAGTCTATGGATTAACAGGGCGGGGAAGTGTTCAGACAAGACATGCTGTCAGACGGGGATGCTGGCTCCTTATTTTTTCAGAAAGGTGTTTGTGTCCACAGTGATGATAGGTGCCAGCTCTGTTCCCTAGCCAGGGTTGGCAGGGGCTGCGTCTGGAGTGTTGCTGGAAGCTGCTGCTCAGAAGGCTGCTGTATCAGGGCAGAGCTCAGTGCTTTGGTTGACAAGGCCACTTTGACTCTCGCTCACATTTTCCTGTGGAAGAGGCAAGATGGTGAGAATTAGACCAGGCTGCTGAACCCCCTCTGGTGTGATCTAGGGCAGGAGGCTTGAATGGCATGTGTCTAATTCATTGGTACCATAAGAAGGGCCAGTTAGGAGGGGGGCTGTCAGCTCCAGTTCCCTGGGTTCAGCTCCCAATCTGGATTACAGTGGGGAATGGGATTGGTGGGTTTCTCAGTCTAGTGCCCATGTGTGTGTCCCCCACAGCACCACTGTCTGAAATGCCCAAGTTTTTCTTGGTTTGTCTTGGACTCCTCTGCTCAGCACATTCCATTCTCCTTGGCACTGTTTTTGCTGCCTCTGGTGAGGCCCCTGGTCCTGGGTCTGAGAACTCTGCTATCTTCTCTGGGCAGCCTGGATGCCCTTAAAGCCTTTAGTGGTGAATGGCCAGGCTCCTTCTGCTCCATGTGGTGGTGAATACTTTGTGCAGAGAGGTGCCTCTGGATACTTGTTGCAAGACTGCCTGTTATCAGCTAATGTATATTACCACCTTGGCTTTCCCACTGTGCCCCCTTTTTGGAAGGCTATAAATGATCAGGTTACATTATTTTTGAGAGGATGCTTTAAAAAAAATCCTCTAATTTCTGATTCCTGCAGGGCTTCAGAGGACATGACTACGTACATAGATAGGCAACTTCAGCAGTTCTGCAGAAAAGAACTTGGGGATTGCAGTGGATGAGATGCTGGATATGAGTCAGCATTGTGCTCTTGTTGCTATGAAAGCTAATGGTATAGTGGGCTACATTAGCAGGAGCACTGCCAACAGATCGAGGGAAGTGATTATTCTCCTCTATTCAGCACTGGTGAGGCCACATCTGGAGTATTGTGTCCAGTTTTGGGCCCCCCACTACAGAAGGGATGTCCAGCGGAGAGTCCAGCGGACTGGAGAGTCCAGCAGAGAGCAATGAAAATGATCAGGGAGCTGGGGCACATGACTTACAAGGAGAGGCTGAGGGAACTGTGCTTGTTTAGTCTGCAGAAGAGAAGAATGAGGGGGGATTTGATAGCAGCCTTCAACTACCTGAAGCAGGGTTCCAAAGAGGATGGAGCTAGGCTATTCTCAGTGGTGGCAGATGACAGAACAAGGAACAATTGTCTCAAGTTGCAGTGGGGCAGGTCTAGGATATTAGGAAACACTATTTCACTAGGAGGGTGTTGAAGCACTGGAATGGGTTACCTAGGGAGGTGGTGGAATCTCCATCCTTAAAGGTTTTTAAGATCTGGCTTGACAAAGCCCTGGCTGGGATGATTTAGTTGGGGTTGATCCTGCTTTGAGCAGAGGGTTGGACTTGATGACCTCTTGAGGTCTCTTCTAACCCTAATCCTCTATGATTCTATGAACTTCCCTTTCTAAGCTGTATCCTGATTTTTGCACTGCCCAACCCTGAGCCTTCTTCAGTCTCCCTAACCCTCCTGCCAAACTCTAGCCTTCCTGCTACACAAGACAAGCATTCCGGCACTGGAATGAGTGGAGGAGCTGGGGTTCGAGGGGGTAGACTTGGGATAGCGGGGTTTGCTGCAGGTCAGAATTGAGGTGCATCAGCAGAGCTGGTAAGGAGATCCAGGATAAGGGAGGAGATGGGGGAGAAGGGGGAACTTTAGGCCAGGATTGAGCTATACTGGTATTGCTACAGGTGGGAAACTCATCTAGTGCCTGACTTGGCAGCACTGCCCTCCCTATTCACAGAGAAATCCGAAAGCCAAGCTCACCTGAAAACCGATTTCAGAGTAGCAGCTGTGTTAGTCTGTATCTGCAAAAAGATCAGGAGGACTAACCAATTTATTTGAGCATAAGCTTTTGTGGGCTACAACCCACTTTATCGGATGCATAGAATGGAACATATAGTAAGAAGGTATATATACATTCACACATACAGAGAACATGAAAAGGTGGAAGTAGCCATACCAACTGTAAGAGGCTAGCTAATTAAGATGAGCTATTATCAGCAGGAGAAAAAAACTTTTGTAGTGATAATCAAGATGGCCCATTCAGACAGCTTACAAGAAAGTGTGAGGATACTTAACATGGGGAAATAGATTCAATATGTGTAATGACCCAGCCACTCCCAGTCTCTATTCAAACCCAAGTTAATGGTACGTATCTAGTTTGCATATTAATTCAAGCTCAGCAGTTTCTCCTTGTAGTCTGTTTTTGAAGCTTTTCTGTTGCAAAATTGCCACCTTTAAGTCTGTTACTGATTGACCAGAGAGGTTGAAGTGTTCTCCTACTGTTTTTTGAATGTTAGGAAAAATACTCCTTTTCTTTTTGCTAATACAGACTAACACGGCTACTACCCTGAAAGCTAGGGGAAGGAGAATAATCCTCTGTTCGTCATGAGCCTGACTGGCAATCTTGCCATTTCCTGCAATGAGTGTGAAGGGACAAAGCAGAGAGTGATGTGGAGCCAAATGCAGCCCTGGTGCCAGCAGATGCATTTCCCATGGACTTTAATGCAAGTTGTTCCTGCTTACTCCAGGGCACAGTTCGGTCCTAGGTTACCAGGCTAACCTGTGCAGAGGTTCCAAAGGAATGAAATATCCCTACAGCGTATTGCACATTATAATAAAGCCAGCCCAACAGAGTAGGATGCCAGAATTGCATTGCTACAGACATGCACCACTGGATAGACTGGGCACAACTGAGGCTATGAAACCCAGAGCCACAGGAAGCACTTCAGGGCTTGGATTTCATCCGTCTTGGTTCCCTGAGCCATCTGCATAGAGACAAACCCAGCTAGAGGCATAGACCAGTGCACTCTTAACTGAGGGAAGGGGGAACAAAATGGTTTAGAATCTGAACCCAGATCTTGATCCAAATTCTGCAGCTGGCCTTATCTCTACAATGGACCAGATGTAAATCTCAGTACGCAACTCCTCTTTCCCCACCCCAAAAGCCCCCCTCCAAATTCTGGGGCAGGTTACCCTCTCTACTTTGTGGTGCTCTGAGGTCCACTGATGGCTTTGATGCAAATCCAGGTGAAAGCACATTCATTTTGACTGACATTTGATGTGAGAACCTAACTCACTCTCAAATTGAAGCTTAGGGTGGGTGGACGTAGACAGTAGGAACTCCTCTCCATATAAATAAATAAATGTGATTTTAATGGACCCCTCTGAAGTGGCCAGCTGAGTCATGAGTCCCAGGTTTTGGCATGGGACCTAAAACTCTCGGACCTGACCTACATCTTGTTCAGTATCCTAGGTGCATGAAGACCACCCACCCCACCCCATCTCATTCTCTCTCTGCATCGAACTCCTTTCTAATAAACATGGGTTCATGCCACAAAATTCAGAGTGGATTTTAAACACATCCAGAGGCCACTCAGTGCTTGGATATGGGGGCCTGGTTCAGCACGACGGGGAGAAAAAGCCATTTGCAAAATTCAGGTTTGCTTTGCAAACACTTCCAAATTCCAAGGTGTTTGGGCCATCTGAGGCCAGCAGACCTCTGGTTTCTGCTGCTTAAAGTACAGAGAATCCTAGGGTGACCAGATACCCTGATTTTGTAGGGACAGTCCTGATTTTTGGGTCTTTTTCTTATACAGGCTCCTATTACCTACCCCCCGTCCCAATTTTTAGCAAATGTTGGCATTTGCTCCAACCCCTCAGACAGAGACAAACACCTACAAGATCTCTATCAAGCATTCTTACAACTACAATACCCACCTGCTAAAGTGAAGAAACAGATTGACAGCCAGAAGAGTACCCAGAAGTTACCTACTACAGGACAGGCCTAACAAAGAAAATAAAAGAACGCCACTAGCCGTCACCTTCAGCCCCCAACTAAAACCTCTCCAACGAATTATCAAGGATCTACAACCTATCCTGAAGGACGACCCATCATTCTCACAAATCTTGGGAGACAGGCCAGTCCTTGCCTACAGACAGCCCCCCAACCTGAAGCAAATACTCACCAGCAACTACATATCACACAGCAGAACCACTAACCCAGGAACCTATCCTTGCAACAAAGCCCGTTGCCAACTGTGCCCACATATCTATTCAGGGGACACCATCACAGGGCCTAATCACATCAGCCACACTATCAGAGGCTCATTCACCTGCACATCTACCAATGTGATATATGCCATCATGTGCAAGCAATGCCCCTCTGCCATGTGCATTAGTCAAACTGGACAGTCTCTATGTAAAAGAATAAATGGACACAAATCAGATGTCAAGAATTATAACATTCATAAACCAGTCGGAGAACACTTCAATCTCTCTGGTCACGTGATTACAGACATGAAAGTTGCGATATTACAACAGAAAAACTTCAAAACCAGACTCCAGCGAGAGACTGCTGAATTGGAATTAATTTGCAAATTGGATACAATTAACTTAGGCTTGAATAGAGACTGGGAGTGGCTAAGTCATTATGCAAGGTAACCTATTTCCCCTTGTTTTTTCCTACAACCCTCCCACCATTCCTCAGACATTCTTGTTAAAGCCTGGATTTATGCTGGAAATGGCCCACCTTGATTATCATACAGATTGTAAGGAGAGTGATCGCTTTAGATAAGCTATTACCAGCAGGAGAGTGGGGTGGGGGGAGAGAGAACCTTTTGAAGTGATAAACACCCATTTTTTCATGATCTGTGTGTATAAAAACATCCTCATTGCATTTTCCACTTTTATGCATCCGATGAAGTGAGCTGTAGCTCACGAAAGCTCATGCTCAAATAAATTGGTTAGTCTCTAAGGTGCCACAAGTCCTCCTTTTCTTTTTCCCTTAGCTTGCAAGCCAAGACTTGGAGCATTGGGAAAGTCTCCTTTTGAAGACAGCTGGGGCTTCTCCATATACCTCAGCGGACAGAAATGCGGAGCAACCTCCCTTTAACGGATCATGGTCTGCAGAGTGAAGGAATAAGTAAAAGCAATGTATATATTGCTGGCCTGGTCGTCAGTGGATGGAATATCTGATGCTGATTGTTGAGGAGCTGCCTGTATCCACAGCAAACTGGCACTGCATCCCTGTCTCCCTGCGGTTTACAGTAGCCTGCTGCTGCTCAGTATGATATTCCCATCCCAAGGCACCTCCCAGGCAGGATACCGCAGCATGCAAATTCTCTGTCAGCTGAGTGAGGAGGGAGAGGCCCCATCCTCAGCATCACAGGGTTTACTATGCACCACTGGGGCAGCTCCTTGTGGCTCATCTGGGGATTAGCCCTCGACTGGTGTGACGCCCCTCCTTTGTTTGCTCACCCTGTGGTCTCTCTCACTTTCTGTGGACTCGGGTTCCTCCCTCTTCGGGACTCGGCCTTCTGGCCAGGTCACTATAGTTCTCCGCTTCTGGGGTAACAAAGCCCCATTGGACAAACTGTCTCAGCCAGTCTTCTGATCCTCTACCCAGCCTGTGCCACTTTCCCAGTGTCTGGCTGGGGATCCCACCCACCTACTACTTCAGGTTCCAGCCCAGGGACCTTATGCCCAGCAACCAGTCTGCTCAAGCTCCGACTTTGTTGCTGTTTCCCTAGGCGCTTTCCTACTTTTCTTCCCTATTGTCTGGCCCACCTCTGCGTTTACCACGGGAGTGTCCTCCACTCCCCAGGGCTATTGCCCCCTCTCGGCTTCTTGCCTGAGTCTGTAGTCCCATGCAGGATTCCTGGGCTTGCTGTCCTCCTAGAACTTCTCCTTGTTACCTTGTCAACTCCCTCCTCACTAGGGAGTGAGTGCAGAGCTCCTCCCTGAACTCCTCTCCTACCGCTAACTTCCTATCTATAAGCCTATCCCAGCTCCTCCCCGAGCTGGGCTTCATCAGCCACAAGGCCTTACCAGACCTTGGCTCCCCTCCAAGTGCAATCAGCCTGTTTTAACCTATTCAGGCCTTTGTGTGGGGCAGACAGCTCATCACACTCGGGTCTTGCCTTGAGTCTTGCTTTGAGCAGGGGGTTGGACTAGATGGCTTCCCGAGGTCCCTTCCAACCCTGAGATTCTATGTGCAAGAACAAATGTTGCTGTTATTGACCATAAAATGATACCTCCACATATACAATCCAGCTACAACGTGTAACTCCTATCTCAAGTGCACCTGTTGTAATGGGGCATGAGGCTACTTAGTGACACCAAACATGTTGACAGCAAGGGCTTATATGTTCTGGTTCAGAGGTAAGGCGCTTCTATGCATCTTGTCCCAAGCCCTTGCTTGGAGAACAGAGAATCCTGTTTGGAAGGATGCAAATCAGGATTGTGCGGGAAGGAAGAGTCGCTAATTTCAGACTGTCGCCCATGAGCACTTGCATGTCAGTGACATCCTGCAGTTTAATGTGCATTTTCTAGGAGGAGGCTGTGAGCCAGTGGACCCAGTGTTACAGGAGAACCTTCAATGAAACCCAGTCAATTTCACTTCCTTTTTCTAGTCAGTTTCACTTCCTGGGTCTCCTGCACCAGGGGAGTACTGTTGTTTGCGCTCACAAACCTGTAAGGAATGTGTGAATTTAACAACCCAAGCAGATGATACAGTGGATTTATGGAAAATTTTAATTTAAATAAGCAAATGCCTTTTATGTTACTCGCTCTTTAGAATCACTCAATTATCAACATGAAGTTTAATAGCAGGAGTCAAAGTGGGCCGGCTCATCGGTTTTCAGGAGGTGGCTCTCTTGTGTTCCAAAAATCTAAATTTTCATTTAGAAATAAAAATTCAGCTGAGGTGCTGAGCAGCTGCAT
Source organism: Lepidochelys olivacea (assembly GCF_965140295.1). Taxonomy (NCBI): domain Eukaryota; kingdom Metazoa; phylum Chordata; order Testudines; family Cheloniidae; genus Lepidochelys; species Lepidochelys olivacea. The sequence goes on along the minus strand of NC_140417.1, from coordinate 21,552,395 downwards.
CTCCCATTGACTATAGCTGCGAATGAAGGTGCTGAGCACTTCTGAGAATCGGGGTCTCTAGTCTTTGTGGTTGTGGAGATACTCTTCCAAAGAGTGAACCTGTGCAGTGAAGTGTGCCCAAGTTTGCAGACCTCCTGAAACAGTATCTCTGAGAGACGTGTGAACTGCTTTTATTAATCCCGATGAGGCCTAAACTCTGAAGACTGATGGCAATTTAAATGCCAGAAATATTACCCTTTTTCCCTGCTGATCAAAGCACACAAGAAAGGAAAGGGTCAATTATATTACATCCGATGAAGTGAGCTGTAGCTCACGAAAGCTCATGCTCAAATAAATTGGTTAGTCTCTAAGATGCCACAAGTCCTCCTTTTCTTTTTGCAAATACAGACTAACACGGCTGCTACTCTGAAACCTGTCATTATATTATGAAGATCAGCACAATGTACTGTGATTTGATGTCTTGCTTAGGTGTGTTGAGTGGGGAGGAGCTTGGATTGTAGGTGGAGCGTCAGTGAGTGCCACTCCTTTTCCACTTACCCTGAAGCAGCAGATAAATTGGAGCTCTCTAAACAAACAAAGACTTTTTAGCTTTATGTCTGTCTATACCTACTGATTAGAGCGCAGAGCTGGGGCTAGGACCTCTTAAGTTTTTAGTCCTGGCTCTGTGTAATGTTTTTCCTGGGTGACCTGTTTTGTCTATTTATATTACACCCCACCCTCACCCCAGTGCCTGTGCTCCACCCCTCTAGGCAGATCATGGCTGTATATAATATCCATTATGCATGCAGGGACCATCACCCTGGGAGAATGCTGTTGCTGCCATGCTCTTTCCACATGCGGCGTCACAGCTTCCAGACATCAACTGGAACATGTACTCCAGCCGTCATTCAAAAACTGAGATGGAAAACTGAGCTCAGACTGCAAAATGTCTGGATTTTTCACTCTGTGAAATATTGTGCAGACTGTGCAGAAATATTTTTCCAGTTTTAATTCCTTTTGGATTTTGGAATCGAAAATGAGACAATCACTAAACAACGGCTGCAGATCTCTCCCTCTTCCCCCCCACCTCCCCCCATATTGAATAATATGGTCTCAGTTCTCCTTTGTTAAATTGGACCACAGGGTTCTATGTTTCTGTTTTTATTGGTGCGGTTACTTTGTTAGCAAGGAAGTTGCTTTAGTGCATGGTGCTTTTATTCTTGTAATCGGGTGGATTCTATTGGAAGTCACTTATCCATCAAAACTGTGTCCCTCCCAAACTTGCTCATATTTCAGGGGAGGGAGGAGGGAGTAGCAAAATTTGGAGAAACTAATCCGTGTGATCCAATGGCCATCAACAGTGACCAAGAGGTCTAGGTTCTAGTCCCAGTTGTGCCACTGACTTGCCGTGTGATTTAGGCAAGTCAATTAATCCTTGTGCCTCGGGTTTCCTGTGTGAAAAATGAAGTGAAAATGCTCGCTCACCTTGATAACGCACATTGAGATCTGTGAATGGAAAGTGCTAAGAATTCTTGTGTATTTCACAAAATTTGAGGGCTGCTTTGGAAACAGCTGTGTCACATTGCTGTTCCTATCCAGCGCAGCTCTGCTGATGCACCTCGATCCTGACTTTCAGACCCCTCCTGTTCCAGTCTTGGACCAACATTGATCACTCTAGGTAGTAGCTTTTCTATGCATGTTAGGGCCAAGTACAGAGCAGTAAATTCGTTTTACTTGACACCTAAACGTGCTTTGGAATGCAGGGTCTCCAGAATGAAGGCTGGCCTGCTGTGGTTTTTCTTCAGTGGTTTTTCCTTGGTCTCTTTTTTGGATCTTGTTCAAAATGTTGAGGAAGAAAAGAGAGAAGCTGTCCCCAGGAAGGGTGACTTGAGGCTTGCCATAAAAATGGTGTCTTCCTCCAATACAAGCAGTTCCTCCCAATCACCTTTCAGACTCTCTGCCTCCAGGAGTCACAGACCATAATTAATGCCCAAGACCATAATTTCTGACTTCCAGGAAGAGCTATCATTTCTTCTTCTTTTAGGTCTTGCATAGACACAACAGGAAATGAGGGATAAAGTGAGTGTGTATTAGGCAACAATATGGAGATCAGTGCTTCTACCAGGATTAACCCTTTAGAGATTGTGTGGTGTGTGAGACAGAGAGAGAATATGCCCGTTTTCTAAGCACTGAAGGCATTGGTTCCTGTGGCAGAATACTTAGCGCTGTTCAGACATTAACCTGTCTGCACATCCCTGAATGGGAGGTAAATATCGTTTATTCCCATTTTACTAATGGGGAAACTGAGGCAAACGGACATTGAAGGTCCTGATTTTCAGAGGTGCTGAGGGCCCACAAGTTCTATGGGGACGGTGGGTGCTCAGCACCTTTTGAGAATCAGGTCTTCAGTGACCTGCCCAGAGTTGCACAGCATGTCAGTGGCAGTGCTGGGAACAGAACCCAGCTTTCCAGATTCCTACTACTGTGTATAATAATAATTAATACCCCCTAGCTCTGATAAAGTGCTTTTTGCCTGTAGGCCACTAAGCGCTCTTCAAAGGAGGCAAGTTTACAGATGGGAAACTGGGGCACAGAGAGGGGAAGTGACTTGCCACAAGGTCACCCAGCAAGCTGGGGTCAGAGCCAGGAATAGAACCCACGTGTTCTGGGTCCTAGGCCAGTTTGCTGGCCTCTGAGTCACATTTCCCCTCTGTTACCCACAAGCCCATATCTCCTCCCCTGGGAGCCAAACTGAAACCTTTAATCTGAACGTCGGCTGCTGAGATAAAACAGACTCTGGGTCTGAATCGCCGCTGGTGTTGGTTCTGCACAGCCCATACCAGCCTCGTCTGCCAACGTCTAGCTTTATATAGGTACGATTCCAGTCTGTGTTTCCAAAAACATCATCTGCATCTTCAGAACTCTGACAGCCCTCTATTTTGTGGTATGGTTTGGTCCTGGGTTTGCTGCAGAAAAAGTCTTCTGTGTTTTCCGTCCTCTGTCTTTTCCTACCTTCTCCTCAGTGGCCTGGCACTGTAGAGATGCAAAGGGGTTAGTGAATCGCTGTAGCAGGCCAAGGGGAGGTAAATTGGGTTGGGTGCGAGCAGAAGTAGGTCTTTATTCTGAATCGTACTAAGCTATTGTTCTCATTGATGACACAGATAGGACCTGGGGAGTTCTGAGCAGTTCTCATTCTCTCCCATACAGGGTAGTGGGTTACCAGCCAACTCATTACGATAATACTTATCTAGACCTTCCTCTTCCAAGCACTAGCTAGCAAATCCTCACCATGCCCCCATTAGATATTATTACTCTGATTCCCATGGACCCATAGAATCTGTCTCCCTGATGCCAGTACTGGCTTGTCTCTGCAGTGTTACAAGAGTGCAGGGAAAGCTTGTTGCTGCCGATGGCCGTGATGTCATCTGCTGCTGCTCAGTGGTCTTTGCCTGGGTTTCTGGAGAATCATCAACCTCTTTCCCTCTCCTTGGATCGCTTCCCTAGAGCACATGGACTCGCTCTGTAAAACAGATGCTGGGAGCAGGGGGAAACGGCGCCATTGGAGGGCTGCTTGCCATGCCTTTGTTTCAGCACTGAGAGCTCCTAGCTCCTCTTCCAGCTGAACAGTGGGCCCTGGCTGCAGGCCCTCAATCAACACATGGAGCAACTTTCCCCTGCTCGTGATGTGCCCGTTGACGTTGGACAGAGGATGCAGACGTTCTTCTCTTGACTGTGGTCCAGTATTTCCTGTGGGTGCGCCCTGGCCTGCCCTGAGCAGTAGGGGATTCCGGCTCCTGCAGGGGGAACAGTTGTCTAAATCCCCAGCTCGGGTGTTCACTTCAGCATTGCATTTACTGTTTAATTTACATTTACTCTGCTACTGTGTTCACATGCTCCCAAGTGCAATAGGGCCCTGATCTTGGTCAGTCCCTACACACTACCATAATAAACATGCTAATCAGAGTTGCTCCAAATTGACACCAGTGTAACTCAGAGCAGAATCTGACCAGTTCACTGCAATTTGGGTACCACAATTTCTGTTTTGTCTTGTTGTACTGTTCGATGCAGCGTACCTCCCATGGTTCTCCTGCATGCAGAGGAATAGAATCAAGACAGGAGGCCTGAAACAAGGCTTTCCCTCTCATGCACTCTTCTGCAGTGCAGAAAATAAGATTTGATAGCAGCACCACTCTTTCAAAGCATTCCCTGGGATATCAGCATCCTGTAATACTTCTGCCCACTTTATTGACTAATAAGCCTAGAAATGTCCCTGTAAAATTGATTTCCTTCTCCTTTTCCAAAGAGAGTGAAGTGAAAGAGCTGAACCCCAGACTGAGAACAATTATTGCTATCAGACTGCTGCAGGATAATAGCTTCTGTGTTCGGTGGAATATTAGTAGAATTTGGAGTGTGGGTTGATTGGTTTATTTGTTTTTTCAAGCTCTACAAGGAAGATTGAAAGCAACAGCAGCACAGAAAGCTCTAAAAAGTACCTGTGTTTCCTTCTAGTCTCTGATCATGTGGTGGGTACCGCTTAGCTCTGGTTCCTTTACAAGTGTTTTCTCTGCTGCTTCCCATCTCCCCCAGTCACACACCCGCCCACTGTATCTCTTCTGTCCCCCTTTCCCAGGCTATGGCGAAGATAAGCCTTTGAACTTTATAACCAATCCAAACACGCCCCCACCTGCCCGTGCGTCTTAGAAAAGTTTGGCACTGGGTCCCAACTTTGCAGCTTGGTCCCATCCTCACTGGTCACCCTCATCCTCATTGATTTCTTAGTTGTCTGAGAAATGGGGTAGGGAAGTGCAGGGGTGTGGGGTTTCTTCCCTATAGGAACTGGATCTAGCTGGCTGAACTGTACCCCTGCATATGGAAACAACTGTGGCTATGCGAAACCTTTCGGGGATTTCCATGTGCGGAGGGGGCTGGATGTGGAATCTGGGAAAGTCACTAACGGGCTGTAAAGTCAGAACTGGAGCCAAGACATTATGATCTTGGAACGGCCCGCGTGATGGAGCATCTGCTGTACTTATAGCTGTGATCCCAAAATGGAGAGGGATCCATTAATCTACCCTATTTCCCCCCACTGTCAGCTATTCCATTACCTGTTGGCTTCATCCCCTTCCTCAACCTCCTAGAGCCCAGAGGCCACTATAGCAAGGGTACCTCCGGCCCGGGAACTTAGCCACTGTAAGCAGAACCGTGGGGGCTTTTTTTTCCACTCAGTCTCTTGAAGTGAAGCCAAGGTAACAATAAATGGTCAGAAATATAATTCCCCACCTGCCCCCTGCTCTAATTCATGGTTCATCCCAAACCGAATGGAAGAAACAGGTTGGCATAAAAACCTGAGACTTTCTTTCCCCTCCAGCCCTATACTGGTTTCCAGTTCAAGGCTCAGTCCCTGCAGTTTAGCCAGCGTTCAATAGGAAGCCACTTGAGAGCTCTGCCTTCGCGGGCTGTGCTATTGTCTGCTTTGGCTTGTGTGGGGGGAGCTGTCTGTAGGGAAGTTCAGGACCGGAATAACTGGGGGCTGGAGGGTGGGATTGAAGTACATGAACAGAGCCGTTAGAGGGAGTTGGTTCCAAGAATAGGATAGCGGGGAGTGCTGCAGCTCAGGAGTAAGGGGCTTCATCAGAGCTGTAGTTGGGAGTGCGGGCAGCAGACCCAAGGCCAGAGGAGCAGGGGGCGTTGCAGGTCTGGATTCTTTGTTACACAGATACACCGTGGAGCCCATGTAGAGTAAACATAGAGTCAGTGACCTCTGTTGGCGAGTGAGTGTTCTGTATAGTTTCAATGCCTGGTGCCATCACCTATTGCTCTGCCTCGTTGCTGCACCGAGGCTCCTTCCGACTACAAAGCCCATGTTCCATTGATCATGTCTTCATCTGCCACGGCGTGAGTTGTGAAATGTTGCCACCCGCCTCTGAGTTTGCAGCTCTGACACTGCCTCCAAGAGAACCCACCCCCTCATTACTGTTCAGCAGCCATATTACTTCAAAGCTCCTGTCCTGCTGGTGACTGCTGGGCCAGCGAGTGAGGTCTAGCTGAGCCACTCGCGGCTGAGTCGCTGCTTCGGCCCCATTCGCCGGGGGTTTCAAACTCTGCTTTAAACATTGCTGTGAGCTGGGACTTGGCTGCATTACTGTCCCAGCCGGGAAGCCCATCTACGTTTCTTCTAGGGAATTAGAGTGTAAAGCAAACAGAAGTTTTCTGGGTTAGATGCTTCCTCTGGTGCATGTGCTTGTAAAAGCTGAATTGGCCCGGACGTCAATCATGAAAGTTTGGCAAGGGCCTAGTCCAGGGGATGGCGTAATCGCTTGTGAAAACTAAACCAGCTGAGAGCTATGAAATGTTGCAACCTGGCTGCTGCCCATTCGAGCTCAGAGCTCTAAGGCCCCCCCATCAGCATTGCAACAGCCGTTTTTAAGTGTACACAGTACGTGCCCTGTGACCAAGCTGACCAGGCTGTTGCAGGTATCTGTATCTATGGAAGGGGTGTATTCTGGGCCAGATCTTGCTCTGGTGTAGGGACAAAGGGGAGACAGCTTTCAGCTGCCCTATTCAGGGGCTTTCTGGGGACACTGCAGCAAACAGTGCAGGATAGGGAAGTCCCTGGTCTAAATTGCACCTCTGCTTCAATGGCTTTGCAGCTGTTGCCTTCAAACTTACCTGTAGCACTTAAAACCAGCCCCTCTCACACTCCAGTGGCCCCGCAGGAGCACCAAATTGCTGGAGGGCAGATCTGCCCTGCCCGCAACTCCTTCCACTCCCCACGCACCCCTCTGGCTGGCCTGCAACATGCTGCTGTTCTGCTCAAAAGTACCTCCTGTGCTGGGGCGGGGGCTCTTGCCTGGTGAGCAGATAGCCCTCAGAGCCGGCTCCTCATATGACCTACAGGATCCTGTACCAATGCTATTTACTAGGGTCCTTATACTGCTGCTAAAGCCCCCTTGCCTCCAGCCTAGCTAAACTAAGCCCTGTGGACTCTAGGGCCCCAGGTCAACCTCAGCAGTTAGTCTTTGGTGGTACAGTTATTTCCTGCAGCTAGAAATGTGACGATTTGTGAGCATGTTATTTTCCAAAGCAAATCCCTCCATGCTATTTTGAATAAAAGGCAGTGTTGGCCATCCCAGTGCTCACAAGCAACCACTGTGCATCCCCCACAATCAGCAGGCACCCCGATAACAGTATTGCCAACTTCAAATGTTCAAAAATCACGAGTCAGGCTCAACTAAAATCATGAGATTGGCTTTCAAATCAGGAGATTATGTACAAATAATAGATTTGTGCTTCTTTTTCTTTGCCTTCTGCTTTTTGAGCCTTTAGGGTGCACTGGGGTCACATTTTGAAGCTTTCTCCACAGTCACGAGGGCTAGAAACTTACTTTCTCTTTAAGAATGAAGGCTGACATCATCACATATCCACTTGATTCCAGGAGCTGGGGCTTTAAGGAAAACAATTATCATGAAGCTCATGAAAAAATCATGAGAGATGGCAACACAGCTAACAACAAGCCAGTGTGAGTGGCCTAGTACTCATAAGCAACCCTACAATAACAAATTGGGGGGAGGGATAGCTCAGTGGTTTGAGCATTGGCCTGCTAAACCCAGGGTTGTGAGTTCAATCCTTGAGGGGGCCATTTGGGATCTGGGGCAAAAATTGGGGATTGGTCCTGCTTTGAGCAGGGGGGTTGGACTAGATGACCTCCTGAGGTCCCTGATATTCTATGATTCTATGAAATCAGGGAAATAAAACTCATTGGGAAACTTGCAGTTTCAGATTTTCACTTTTTAAAAATTATTTCTTCTTTGTAACAATCAGGTTTTAAATAATGGATTTTTAAAAGGACCAGGACCATTTGCCTTTCGTTTGCAAATGACTCAGCCTGGCAATGCAGACTCTTAACCCCTTGGGCAAGTGTTGCAGCATGGCACTGCATGCCTCAGGCCCGTTCCTCATCTCTCCTCACCACAGATGTTGTTACACCCACTTGCGGGGTAACGGTTACATTGGATGGAGGAACCTAGCACCACTGCCCGTTACCTCCTGTTGAGTAACTCCTTGATCATCTAACGCTGCAGGAAGTGTCATTTCCTATGCGTATGTGGATTTAGCAGTGGCTGGTGCTGAGATCTTAAAGTGGGGTCTTTTTTTTTATGTTGTATTTCAAAAGGACTACAGTTGCGTGTCTTAGACCCCAAATTAGCTTGCTGAAAACAGGTATATTTTCAAACCCTAATATTAGCAGAATGCTTTTCATGCTTTAACCTCCATGAGACATGTTTGCTTTGCTTTTTAAAATGTCTCTGCAGCAATTATAACCTGCATCCTGCAACACTGGGCTGCTGAACTTTTCGGGGCATCCTCATCTTATGGAGAGGGCCAACTTATAGTATTACCAAGAGCTATGTGGTGGGAGGTCACAAAGCTAGGGCCGGCCCTGATGCAGGACTTGCATAGCAGAGTGCCCAGTGATGTCCTTTCAGGCTCGATCCTGTCACCTGTTTTCACATGAGCAGTCCCATTTACTGGGCTTGCATCAAGACTTGGTATCAGGCTGTTTAGGATTCAGGCTGAATCAACACTGAGGTGTATTTATTCCATGGCATCCAAATCTTGGGAGATTTTGGCCAAAAGAGGCAGAAATCACATCACATCAGGTGTGCCCGGGAGATTTTCACATGTCCCGTCTAGAACTGGAAAACAGGCCCCTGACTGTTTGGGATTTTTTTTGCGGGGGGTAGGGGTGGGATTCTAATCTAAACTGTTAACTCTCATTTATCTTCCCTCCCCACCAAAACAGCTGAGGGGATTTGGAATCAAGATTCTGGTTTGAATCCATCTCTAGCAGTAACTAAATTTTTAAAGGCCACTTTCAGTCCCAACATAAGCCAGAGCAGCTCCTCTTGACATCACGAGGGGTTACACAGGGTCAGATATGCTATCTTCCCCTGGGCATTCTCTGCTTCTCTCACTCTCTTCATCTGCCTTTTGGCCTCCCCTGCCTCTTCTCCCTCTTCCCCTCTTCTGTCCTGGGCTGGGGGTGATTTGAATGTAAGAGGATTGATCTCCTAAACCTCCCCCACTACTCCTGATCAGCTTTCTTCCTTTCCTTCCCAGGCCTGAGCAGGAACGTTGTTGTGTGGCGCAGACTTCCTCCTTTCTCTCCAGGCTCCTGATCAGCTCCATCCTGCTCCCCCTCTCTCTGAGCACTGTCTCTGCCTCCCTACTGCACTGAGCAAGGATCAGAGAGGAGGAGGATGAGCAACAATTACCATGTCTCCTAGTGACCAGAGAGTAGACACCCAAGGGAAGCTTTCCCTGCTCCCCACGTTTAATCTTTGTCCCTCAGGCAGGAAGCGAGGCATCCTAGAATCCAAATGAGGGATGGGGAATAGAACTGTGCTCTGGGGTGCCACCATTTACAGCAGGGCAGTTTTTTAAACTGACGGGGCCTGAAGGAGGGTAGCTCATAGCTGTCCTGCATCAATCAGCTGTGGATAAATGCATGAGCTGGATGTTTCTGCTACACCGACCAGCCGTTTAAATGGTTGACCATGTGCATATTTCAATTGTTGCCATTAGGCTCCAGAGTCAACACAATCTGACATATACAAGGTATCTCACTCTTCCTTGGTAGCCATTGTTTCAGGCTGTCAGCAGACTCAGGCAGACAGCATTGCATGAAGTCACATTTGGAACGTTTTTCACAACTTTAAGGGCTAGACACATCATTATTCTCATAAATGAAAACTTTTCCTCAGTATCTCCACTTGCCTTGGAAATTGGAATAACACAGCAGACGGGTAGCATCTATCCTGGAGTCTGACACCAGTTTAAACAACCCTCCAGTACAAAACCAGGGTATCTATGTAGTATAGAGAGAAATAAAAACTGAGCAGGAGGCTCTTTAGTTTCAAACACTAGAACAATTTTTTTTAAAATAGCAAGTAAGACTTAAAACAGATTTATAATGGTTAAGGATCTTGACAACTTCCCTATTAATTAGCAAGTGACCTGAGCCTGGAAATGTATATCTTAGTCCACGGGTTCTCAAACTGGGGGTCAGGACTCCTCAGGGGGTCACGAGGTTATTACGTGGGGGGTCGCGAGCTGTCAGCCTCCGCCCCAAATCCCGCGTCACTTCCAGCATTTATAATAGTTTTAAATATAAAAAAAAGTTTTTAATTTATAAGGGGGGGGTCATACTCAGAGGCTTGCTGTGTGAAAGGGGTCACCAGTACAAAAGTTTGAGAACCACTGCCTTAGTCTGTCCCACTATCACTGCCTAGCACAAATGCTGTTACACCCTTTTGTCAGATAAAACAGTTGGGATTGCTATCTGTTACGTCCTGTTGAGTAATTCCCTTGCTGATGCAGCCCAGCGGGCAGTGGTATTTCTCATGTCCACGTGGGTCAAGTTACTCGGCAGTTGCAACTGAAGTTGTGAAATGCAATTGCCTTTTACTTGTGGTTTATTATTTTAAAAGGACATGCATGAAATGTTTGTACCCCAAACTTAGGTTTTGTTTATTGGCAGAAATATTCTGAAGATGTATGCATTTTCTTGCATTCCATGTAAATAGTATTTTCTTTGATTTTAAACATGACCCATGAAGTGTTTGCAGTTCAAACATTGCAACAGTTTGCTAATATGGAGAGCCAGAACATGAAACTGACTAGAAGAAACAAAATAAAAGGAATAATGAGTAGGCTTACAGTACAATTTAGTGAAATACAGAAAATAAAAACATGCAAAAAACCACAACACAGCATTAGTCATGAAAAGTAAATTTGAGAATTTTAGTTCTGAAAACTTTCAGTAATTCAGATGATACAAAGAACAGGGATAAGGAAATTTGTATTACAAATACACTTACTAACCTGACCAGGCTCTTTTAAATCTCAGATAAACAGCAGGGCGTATGTGTGTGAGAGAGATTTTCATGTTTATAAGGCAGTGAGTTTGAACTCAGACTTCTAGGTCTATTCCGTACTCTCTAACTGATTCACTGTGGGCATGTCACTTATAGCTTGATTTTCATAAATCCTGAGCACCTATTGCCTCAGTTTCCCTATGTGTTATATGGGACACCAACAATTTAAAAATCACACATCTGCCTGAATTTTATGAATGCCTGCAAGATGTCTAGTACAATGGGGTGCTCAGCACACTTTTCCAAGACACCCCAGGGCTTTTATGATGTTATATATAATGTTATAAAATAATATTTTCTCTGTAGCCTTCCAGAAATGCTCCTTGCGTATCTTTAGCGATGAAGTCTTCCCAAAAGCACGCCTGAGCTTTTCTCTCTCCCATTATTGTAGCTGAGTTTTCTGGATACCCTTTGTTAATATTTTTGTGCACTCCTGGATGAGCCATTATTTTGCAATGTCCTAGGGATACTTGCATCGATATTTGCAATCCTGGATATGCAAGGAGCATTTCTGGAAGGCTATAGAGAAAATATTATTTTATAAATGTATAATGTATTTAACCATCAGCTGGCTCCAGAACTTTCATGTGGTGTGTAGGGCCATATACAGACCTGGATCTGCATTTAGCAATCCCACATGTGGGCAGCAGCAAGAAGCGCTTTGACACCTTTGAGTATGTGATGTGGGACTTGAATCCAGTAAATCCTAACCCAGAGGTGACCACCTTTCGCAAAGCGTCACACCCAGGGTGACAGACAGCTTGGCAAGTGGTGGAAGGGGACAAGTTGCTCGTTCAGTGTAAGAATCTGAATGGGCTTAAATCGAAGGTGACACCAACCCATATTTAACCCAGACACTCTTCCTGGGAGCTCTTTGCTCTCGTTCATAGCATCTGTACCCGAGAGGCAGTAGCGAGGGAAGTAAAATGCTCTGCTTTCTTCTCCCCTACCCTTCTCTCTCCAGCTGCAGAGGATAGGATTCTGGGGACCAGCTGGCACGGGAAGTCAGGCCGAAATCCACTCCAGGCACTTTACGACAGTGACCAGGTGGGTGAACTTGAAGAGGAAAATGAAGGATCTGAAAGGTGGGGGTGGGGAATCTGTGGGGGTTTGGAGGGAATTGACCCGTTATTTAATGACATTTAGTGTGTTCTTAAATTGCAGCCCCACACAGGCTGCTTTGCAGTAACAACCTGACCTTGAGGTGTCAAGGGCAGCGTCTGAAAAAGGTCACAACCTTCTAGATAATTATCAGTGATAAAAAGTACTCCAGACCCCTGCTGCTACTTGTGTCAAGCAGTTTTATTTGCCTTTGGCCTGGCACAGCCAGGCTGAGGTACAGTAATTGAGGATCCAACAATGGTACTCTAGCTGAGGATTTCAAAGCAAATTCTACAGCACAAAAGATGGGTAAAATCTTCCCCCGCTGAACACATGAATGGCCATGCTGGGTCAGACCAAGGGTCCACCTAGCCCAGTATCCCATCTCTGACAGCATGCAGTGGCAGGTGCATCAGAGGGAATGAACAGGACAGGGTCATTTTGAGTGATCCATCCGCAGTTGTCCAGTCCAACTTCTGGCAGTTGGACACCCCAAGTATGGGGTTGTGTCCCTGACCATCTTGAGATCACCTCTGCCATATTTTTCAAGATAACTGAACAGGGCACCATTGGGCTAGGTGCTGTACAGACAGAACAGAAAGATTGTCCCTGCCTCGAAGAGTCTACAGTCTAAGGCTATGTCTACACTACAGCTTATGTCAGCAGAATTTATATCCCTCAGGGGTGTGAATAAACCATCCCCCTGAGCGACATAAATTACACCGACATAAGCGCCGGTGTGGATAGCCCTATGTCGGTGGGAGAGTTTCTCCTGCCGATGTAGCTTCTGCCACTTGTGGGAGAGCTCTCTCCTGTTGGCATAGAGCATCTTCACCAGTGGTGCAGCTGCAGCGCAGTACTTGTAGACACGGCCTTAGTGAATCGCAGTCATCTTTGGATTGCGTTGTAGCCATCTCATCTCCACCCAAGCCCTAGTCCCAGCAAGACACTAGCTAAGATGATCAGCTATACCACACCTCTCAGGCGCCGACTTTCCAAAGTGCCGGGGGGTGCTCGACCTCCGGCTCTGCCCCAGGCCCTGCCCCCACTCCACCCCTTCCCTTCAGGCCCCACCCCGCCCCGCCTCTTCCTGCCCAGTTCCAGCCCTCTCCCGAGCACGCGGTGTCCTTGCTCCTGCCCCTTCTCCCCCCGGGACTCCTGAACACCGCAAAACAGTTGATCGCAGCAGGCGGGAGGAGCGGGAAGGAATGGGGAGGCGCTGCTCCGCATGGCCCGCCAGTGGATGGGAGCTGCTTGGGAGGGGGAGCTGATGGGGGGGCTGCCGGTGGGTGCCCAGCACCCACCTTTTTTTCCCTGTGCATGCTCCAGCCTTGAATTCTTTCACCCTTGTAAAGTGCTTTGAGATCCTTAAGAGCTAGAACAGGCCAAATAAATGCAGGATAACAGCCTTGTCTTGCTTAACGCTATCCCTGTTACAGTCAGAGCATTCTTAAAGGAAGCCCCCACCTGGCCTCCCATTCAGATGGCCAGCATCTCACTGGAAAACAGGCTATGTGCACGCCTTTAAGCATGTGGCTGGAAGGCCAGACCCATGTATCCTGACGGAAGACATGCGGACACTAACTGCCATTTCTGAAACCTTGACGGGACCCGTCTCCCCAGCGATCCCAGAAAACACAGAGCCGCTGTCAACCTCTTCCTCACCAGGGAAGGGTTAAGCTGAGCTGTCCGACCCAGAGCTCTAGGTCTGCTTCTTGCCCTCTTGGACATGGGCTCTGGGCTCCCAGCCTTCTGAGTGGCTGGCAAGCACATCAGGAGCAGCCGCTGCCAGAGACCAGCTCAGAATTCAGCACATACCTCCCCTTTGGGCTCCTGTCTGAACACTGTTGACTTTACAGATGGTTCGCAGAGGGGGAGAATGAATGGAGCTCGTTCCTTTCACTGCACAGCCCAGGTTTCCTGGCTGCCGGCAAGGGGAGGGAGAAGACGCATGCAGGCCTGGCTCCTGCAGCCAGCACAGAATCCCAGTGGCCCAAGCTAGCAGGGGAGGGAGGGACAGGCTTCTCCACTCTCCCCTGGCTTGGGTGCTCCATTGTCACTGTCAGGGGCTTGCGTGATTTGAGGTGTTTTCATCTATTGTTAGCAGTCCAGGCAAAAGGATTGAGAATGAGGGGACAGTAACCCCCTCATGGGACAGGAGCAGCAGCACAGAGCAGAGAGAGAGACAGTGTTTTGATGAGGAGCCCGAGGGAAGGCCTCGGGGGGGAATCCTGTGGGATCTACCACATCTTCAAAGGTTCCCTGAACTTTTCCACAAATGAGGAGGGCTGGCCATAATTCTCTCCAGAGCCTGACACAGCTACCCATCCATTGACTTTTGGGGGTGTCATGCGGGGGTCAGTGGGGATGCTATTAGCTACGGCTGACCCAGAAACTGAGAGACCAACTTCTGCATCAGCACTGCTGAGTGGGGATCTGCTGCTCGCTGTGGTGTTTTTCCATTGACCTTCCTTCCCATAATGCCCAGGCAGAGCATTCTGACTGTCAGAGAGGGGCAATGACATGACATTCAGGGGAAATTGACATAATCCTCAGCTGGGGTTTCCACTCAGCCCCCCTGTTTTCTAGGAGAGTCCTGGTTTGCCAACTACCTAGCCAACAAGCCCCCAACTGGGTCTGTGAATCTGCATCACCATGGCACTGGGTTGTGATGGCATGACACCAGCTCACCTCACCAACTCCCAAACATCCCATAAATGCATCGTAATGGGGCAGTAGTGCCACTCAGGATATCCTGGGTATCAGCCACTCCTCACACCCCTGCTCTGGGCCAGAGTTCCAGACTCTACAGGTTATACACTGTCACGTGGCTGACCAACTGCTAGCAGCCATGGAGGGACCAGGGGCCTGGAGGCATCAGAGATCTAGAAAGAACTATCCATGTCATCCTCACCATGTTGATCTCTCAGGTGTGTGTGGGGCAGCCTAAAACTCATCCCACTGAAATCAAGTTCACCCTCCACAACCACATTGTGCAGCATTATTGTTGAGAATGAACATGGACACAACTCCAGGAAAGGCAGTTAATGGTTCCCATGGCAACTGTAATGAGTCCCTCTTATGCCCATGTAATAGCTTTTATGCCTTTGTGTGGCTGCATTACATTTGCTCTGGGGAAATGGTAAATGTGGAATGTCTTGGCTCTGGTGCATTCAAAGCCTCAGACTACTGCTCCAGGAATGTAGTTGGGGTTTTTAAAAACTGATATTTAATGTCCTTGGCTTTTAAAAAGAAGGAAATGAAGGGAGCCGTTTTGCACAGAGATAAATACAAGGCGGGCACTTACTCCATTGGGTAACTGGTGAAATGCAGCTGCATTTCTTTGGTGCTGGGCATGCACACTTTTAGCCATCCCTCCATCCCTCATGGTTTTGAGCAAGTACAGAAAAAGCACTTGACTATAGTATGAGATGCTCTGTACTGTTTTCACGCACAGAAATGGCTACAGATTAAAAAAAACAAAACCAAACTCTGAGCTGAGACCACACAAGAGAAATTTCAAGCCAGAGGGTGATTGTTTTCAGGAAGTTACAGTATCTGAAATCCAGGGCTAAGAATGAAAATGCCTCTTCGGCCGTATCTGTAACACCACGAACAAGATGCTAATGTCGTGACTTCCAAGTAGCCAGCCAGGTACAGTGGGGCAGAACCTCAGTTGGTGTAAATTGTCATAGGAGTCAGTGGAGCTATGACAGTTTATACCTGCTCAGGATCTGGCCCATTATTTCCCTGCTGGGAGAAAAAAAATGAGTGAATAGCAGACAAAGGATACTTTTATTTCAGTCCTGCTTCAATTTACAATTAGTATGGGTCCTGCTGACTATGGTTTTGAACAGGGATGTTAATGTGGTTTCAGTTGCCTAAATGGTACCCACATAAACATCTACAAAGGTTATGGACCTGCATTGGTGGTGAGCTCTTCCCAGTAAAAGCTTCCTCCTGCACAGTGCAACTTCTAGTAATGAATCTGCAGGTTCCAGTGTAGGAGCCTGAATGCAAAGCATCAATGGGATGGAAGGCTTGTATTGGGTCCCAGGGTCCAAAGTGCTGTGTTTAGAAAGCTCCCAGCTAGCAAAGCACTCACAGCTTTGCCTGCCCAACCGAAGAAGGATCTTGAAGTGAGCCTTACAGGGACTGGCAGGCTGGCTGGGGGTCCATGCAGGCAGCCTGGGATAAGCAAACGGGCTCCTGGGGGAGAGGGGGTGATGTAACAATGGCGGACAGCTGTCAGGAAGCTTCAGCAGCAAGAATGTGAGGAATGCAAAGGTCTGGCTGCACCTTACCTCATGAGGCGGGAACTCTCTCCATGCGTGGTGAGCTGGGCTGACAGGATAATGATCCCAGTCTTGCTGGCTACTGAAGGAGCATCCAGCCAGAACCTGATTACAGGGATGGAATGATTTTAAGGCAACCCTTTTTTTATTATTATTATTGAGTTTTTAAGGTCCACAAATATTGGGGGAAATACCTGGAGACCCAGAAAGAATACGGGCATGTTTATCAAATGGGAGGGTCATTGTGCAAGCTTTCCCTGCATAATTCTGCCAATGCACTTCCGTCCTGACCTACAGCACCCTCCTAGTCCAGTCCAGGGGTCCCCCCCGTCTTAGCTGAAGCACCTCAAGCCTGACTTCCAGTTGCTCCCGTTATTGTAGTCCAGGGTCCTCATCTGGCTCCGCTGCACCTCAGTCCTGGCCTGCAGCATCCCCTGATCTCCCCATGGGGCACCCGCAGAAGAAAAGGAGCAGTTTGCCAGAGCACTGTCACACCTGTGCAGGTCAACCCCTGAGGTGGCTTGGAGAGCAGGAACAGGAAGGGTGTTCCTTGGGGGTGGCATGGAGAAAGGGGCAGGAGATGGTTGCGGGAGAAAAGAACTAACAGACTCATCTCTGAGGCATTATTGGTGAGGAGGAAGAGGAGGGGGGGAGGCAGATGGTGCGATAAGCAACCAGGTCAGAGAAGTAGGCCAGCAAGGAGCTCTGTAGGGCCTTGTAGACAAGGCTGAGCAGTTTAAACTGTAGGGGATGCTCAGAGGGAGGCCAATTCAAATGCCAAGCCATGGGGGTTGTTCCCAGTCCTGTGGAAGATCCATCCCTCTGTGGTTTGGGTGGTGAAAGGTGCAGGAACAGAGGGGTGTGAAGGGAAACAAAGTGAATCCCAGGCTACAGAAATAGGACAGCGAGCAGCTATTCCCCTGGACAGTGGGGTGCCTGTCTGGAGGAGCAGAGTCTGAAGTGGAAGACACACTCAGCTTGCAACATGGGAGCCATCATCATGGTAAAGCGACAGCTGCACAAAAGCAGGTTTCTTTTAGCAGTGGGAGTGGTAGTTACTTAACTGTCATCATAGTCTGTGAGTTGGTAACACTCTGCCAGCCTTGCAGTTTCTCTTATAGGGCCAGCCCTGAGTGGTATGGAGAAGCCACAGCAGTTGTCTTCTCCCTCTCTGCCAGCATTGATGGGAGCGGATGGGCAGGAGAGGGAGGGGATCTAGCGTCCTGCCAGTGGCTTTACTTTGAAATCGCATGGTTCTAGTGGTTTTAAGACATTGCCGTGAGAGGGGAGCCCCTGCTACAGAGCTCAGAGATCCAAACCTCCCCAGCTCTAGGTTTACAGAGCTAGAGGCTGGCGTGAAGTTGGAGCTGATCTTACCCAAAGTTTTTGGGGTAAGCTGAGATTTCGATCCAGAGACATCTCTGCTCGGCTTTTAGCAAAGCAGTAGAGCTGGTGGGAGAGGAGGCTCGGGGAGGAGAGGAGAGGAGGATTCGAAGACTTGAGGGATGAGAAAGAAAATGTAAATGAAGCGCTCCTGGGCTGAAACCCGAGCCTTCTGCCTGCATCCTACTGCAAAGCGGGGCTGTGTTGGGGGATGTGGCGTCGGAGGAGGAGGAGAGACGTCCCTAGGCTTTGTGCAATGGTGAGGGAAGGCCCCGAATAGGAATCTGAGTCTCTGGTTAGTGAACTTGCCCTGCACAGCCCAGCCTGGGGACACGTGCTGACCTCCGCCAAGCCTTGGCTTTGCAGACAGCTCAGGCAGAAAGAGATGCGAAGTGGGGGGAATGGGGGAGGGTGTTTGGGTTGCTGGAGGCATCTCAAGACAGGTGTGATCACAATCATGTCCTGCGGCCGGTGGGACCGCTCCAGTTACAGATGCTGAGCTGGCCTCATAGAAAACGGGGGGGGGGGGGTGGCGTTGAGACGACTCGGGGGCATCTGCTTTCCTCGTCTGCTGACCTCAGGAGAATAATGTGAGCGGGGGAGAACTGAGGCCAAGGCAGGTCTAGCCCCCCACCCCCCCCAGTCTGGGGGAGCTGCGGGTGTTGCCAATCCAAGCTCTGAGGGGCTGCTCAGCAGGCAGCCCAGCAGATGGCTTTAGCAGCAAGGGTGATGCTGTCTGGCTGTGCAAGGAAGGACAGCCTCTCATTCCCCTCCTACCTTCCCATCTCTGTATGGGGTTTCTTCACTCCCCTCTGCACTGCAGGAGGCCCTCAAAGGGGGCTGTTCCTTTGCCTACACCCTCTGCAGGGCAAGTGCCAAAGGCCCCCTCTTTGCTTCCTGCATTAGGCACAGGGCAGGCCTCAGAATGGTTTGTGCCTTCAGTCCGCGCCGCTCTGTGGGTCATGCTCCCTTCCAGCCACAGCCCGAGCAGCCCCTCGTCCCTGCAAGGCGTGCACGTTCAATCCCGGTTGCCAGCTCCAAGGGGGTGCTAGAGACCGAACGTTCTTCTGCTCCCGGAGCCATAAATGTCCCTCTCACGAAACCCAAGGATGTTCTGACCCTAAAGGCTCCAGTCTAAGGAGCAGGCAGTGCTGACAAAGCTGGGTGATGCAGGGCTCCTGACTCTGCCATCCAGAAAGCATGGGACTTGGAAACAGCTCATTCTCCCTCCCAGTTCCCTGCTGCTTTCCACACCTCTCTGAAAACGTGCACTTGAATCTGACTCATGTCCCAGCTGCCAGAACAGCCCCTAACATGGGAGCTGAGCCATGTGTTGGAGACTCACCTTCACCCAGCCTGCCACCAGCCCTGAGAATATCCCCAGACCCCATCCCACAGAGGCTGCACAGGCAGGCTCCTAAGCAAGGCTGGTGGAAGGGATTGTAGCTTCCTGGTTGAAAACTCCCCTGCCCCCACGTTTCAAGGAGAGATTTCCAAGGACGCGAGTGAGGGTTGTGTGCCTAAATCCCTTTGACTTTCAATGGACGTCTACCAGGCTGCCCCTTGGGCCTTTGAAAACACCCCCTCAACATTCATGGTTTTTCCTCTATGGGTAACTCAGTTCAATTTAATTTTTCCCTAGCCAAAGGGAAGCCAATTCCTTGTATTACGAACTCCGTCCTGACCCCTTAACTGTGCTAGCACAAGTGGCCAGTCTATATTTAGTGTGTATGTTTTATAGCAATTTTTAAAGTAGAATTTCTCTCTTTGCTCCATTTTTCACAAGCGCGTGCTCTCTCTCTCTCTCTCTCTCTCTATTTGCTTCCACTCTCCTCCTTTTTCCCCATTGGATCTAAGTGTCAAGTGCCTCACAGCAATCAAAGCTCAGAGCTAAGGCAAAAAGTCCACATAGGTGAACTCCACAGCCTACAAGCAGAGCCCAGTGCTGGGGAGGGGAAAGCGTGTTCCACCAGAGCAGAGTGGGAACATGGACTTCATGCTCTGATTCCCATGTCTGAACTCAGTACGTCTGGCTGGAGCCCAACTCCATTTTAAGTTCAGTTGGGCAATAACGATTTCCCTCTTGTCTCTCCCCAGTTTGAGCAGTCATCAGTGCAGGCCACTCACCAGCAGAGGCGGGACCTGCTGAGCAGCGTTTGCAGTCGCTACACCCGCAAGCGGCGCCTCCTGACACGCGATGATCTTCGCCACCTGGTGGTGGATGACGTGCATGGGCTGCTCTACTGCTACGTGCCCAAGGTGGCCTGCACCAACTGGAAGCGAGTCATGATGGTTCTGACTGGACAGGGCAAGTACCGGGACCCTCTGGAAATCCCAGCCAATGAGGCCCATGTCTCGTCCAACCTGCGCACCCTCTCCGAGTACAGCACTCCCGAGATCAACCATCGCCTGCGCAACTACCTCAAGTTCATCTTTGTGCGAGAACCCTTCGAGCGCCTGGTCTCGGCCTACCGCAACAAGTTCACCCGCCGCTACAACACGGCCTTCCACAAGCGCTACGGCACCAAGATCATCCGTCGGCACCGGCAGGAGCCCAGCAACGAGGCCCTGGAGCGTGGTGATGATGTGCGCTTCAAGGAGTTCGTCTACTACCTGCTGGACCCACGCACACAAGTTGAGGAGCCCTTCAACGAGCACTGGGAGCGGGTGCACTCGCTCTGCCACCCCTGCATCATTCACTACGATGTGGTGGGCAAGTACGAGACACTGGCCGAGGACGCCAACTACGTCCTGCAGCTGGTAGGGGCCGATGCCAGTGTTAAGTTCCCCTCTTCCTCTAAGACCACCAGGACCACAGACGACATGACAGCCCAGTTCTTCAAGGACATCAGCCCCTTCTACCAAAGGAGACTCTTTAATTTATACAAAATGGATTACTTGCTCTTCAACTACTCCATCCCGTCATACCTGCGCCTCCGATGAGGGTGGTGGTAGGGGGGCCCTAGAGAACTGGGGACCTCACTCATTCTTAGCTACTCAAGACACCTCCTGCCTTCTCCCCACATGCTTGCTGTTTAGTTAATTCCTTTCCCCTCTGCCTCTCCATTCCCCTTCAAGCACGTGCATCGCATGCCGACGCCCTCATTGGGACTGACCATGTGGCGAGAGGCTGCCTTGTTGATTAGCACGCGGAATGCTTGGGCTGAAGCACCCTTAGCCCATTCCAGTGCCTGCGGTAGATTGTTCACAGAAGCAGGCTGCTATTGTTTAAACGGTCAACTTTTGTGTTTCCTTTAGATGCTAAGAGAATTCACTGCGGATCTGAATCTTGGGAAGGCTGCTTATCGGGGTAGGCTCCCTTCACGGCCTGTCCCACTAACTGAGTTGTTTGCAGCCTGGTCACGAGGGATCTCAACCTTTGATGGGCATGGGGAGGAGGTCTGTCAGAATTTTGCATAGGATGATGAGAAAAGCAATAATTTGTGTATTGTTTTCTTTGTTCTTCTCCCTTCCCCCAAGCCACTCCCTTTCCCATTGATTGAGGAAGGGGGAATGTGAACCATTGATGTCGTCTTGTGATCTAGTATTTCTCTGTGGCAAAGCCTGTTTTTATTGCTTCTCCCTCATGCTCAGTTGGAATTTTAAATACTTTGTTTTATGTACATATAGAAAGAGAAGGACAGATTCATAATTGTAAATCGATGAAGCTGCATTGCTTTCAGTGAAACTGAGCTGATTGACACCAGCAGAAGATTTGGCCTAGATATTGTGTGTGTGTGTCCTGACCAAATATGGTAATTAAAGACCCCATGACCCTTATGTGTAAGAGTAGTTGTCAACTGCTCTTTGGGTCAGGGACAGTTTTATTTTCCATCTATTTGGGGTCCCATTGTGTTAAGTGCTGTACAATCTGGTTGCCCTCTAAGGACTACCATAATATAAATGTTCAATAGTATTAATCCTTGTGTCCTGGCCAAATTCCAGTTTGGCTGCTTAAATGTGGCCTACCAAATATTCTTCTTCACCTCCTGCTATGCGGTATAGCTGATGCTTCTCACTCCAGAGATGGCCGTATTTCACTGTTGGACCAAACAATTTCCAGGCATTGTTTGTGTATCAGTTTGTTTGTAAAGCACTTTGGGAGGGGATGCACTATAGAAATGGGAGATACTTATGAAAAGATGACGCAGATTTCCGGAAAGGGTTGGGGGAAGAGCAAGAGAGAGAGTCTGTGTCTGTGTGTTAGTGTGTGTGAGAACAAAACATAGACATAGACACCTAGTGGAAGGTTGTTGGCTGGCTGGCTTTGGACAATTCATTACTTGAAGAAGAAATAAGAAAACCTAAGATTTTAATATCCAACCAGTCCAGATAGATGGATTTGCTTAGACAAAAGAGCACTTCAGTCTTTACTCTGTTAAATTCAGCTTTGGCTCTGCATATAGAGCATCTCCTCTGTAAGTAAACATGCTGATAGCAGAATTACTGTACAGTGGTGTCTGCTGATTCTGTTGTGAATACTTGACTTAGTGCAATACAGTGGCAAGGTTTTTATAAAACTCCATTGTGCTCAGACTTAAGTCTTTGTAAAACAAATGTTTTCACTGAGTATTTTTCAGCTTGTTATTTCTTAATGTCTTTTGCCCTCTGCTTCTGAACTGCTCCTAAAATGCGGAAGTTCTGTCCTTGGTTATCACACTCTGGAAGGCCAAAGTGAAATCCAACTCTGGGAAAATCTCATCAAGTTTGGTAGTTGGGTTTGGATGAGCACTGGAAAAGTTCAGATGATGATCTGGAGTATCAGAACTGCTCTGCCAGACTGGATCTGAGAGCTCATGAAAATGGCCTTTCTTAGGCTATTTTGGCACTTCTCTATCTACCTGAAACCCAGAAGCACAGAAACATATAAAAATATTACAGAATGTGACCAATGAATTTTGAACTTCTCAGAGGTTTGGATTGAATTTTTGCATGGAGGTTTTTGTGTTCATTGGTCTTACATTACCTGGCCATCTTTTGCCCATGCCTGTTGAAAACCTGCCTTGCTCACATTTCTGTGACACAGTGTCATGTTTTTGATAATTGATTGTAGTCATGGGTCAGATTTAGGACACCAAAAGGCTGACACCCGACACCAAAAGGCTTAAACACCACGCACAGCACCAGAGTAGGTGGCCATTTCTTCTAAAATGATCAATAGTGACCTAGGACCAGATTGTAAAGGTGTTTTAGGCATTGCTATGCTCAGCGTTGCAATGCCAAAGTGATTTGTGAGTTTAAATCTCATTTTCAAAAGTGATTTAGGCCGTTAGGAGTCTAAGTTCCATTGACAGTCGATGGGATTTAGACCTACAAGTGCCTGAATCACTTGAAAATGAGATTGAGGCTCCTAAATCAGTTTGGTGTTGCAATGTTGAACACAGCAATGCCTAAAATACCTTTTCAAATCTGGGCCATAGGTCACAGTGACGACATTTACAACAGTGGTTGTCCGTGGTAGGTTTCAGAGTTAGCACCCCATTGAGCTGAATGGAGCAATCCACAAACCTCTTAAAGCTGTTGCTTCTTCAGACTCACCACGACAATTTGACGTTTGTTTGCTTTGTTTTTTGTACCCATAAGATCTAGAAATGTGGTGGGTGGGTTGGTTTATTTTTATTTTTTTTTAATGAAAGCTTAACTTTTACAGAAACCAGGGAAGTGTCCAGAAATGTGGTGGCTGGTACTAGCGCACTCCAACCCCTGCTCTTAGCAGGACAAGAGACCCCACTACGGTGTTGTCTGTCTGGTCTTTCCTTTTCTGGCTACTGTTGATGACTGTGCCAGTGAGCCAGGTTAGGACCTTCACTATTGAGAGTGCTTGTGCACTTAACACCATTTGACAAGGAATATCTCTGTGATAATGAGGAGTACTTGTGGCACCTTATAGACTAACAAATTTATTTGGGCATAAGCTTTCATGGGCTAAAACCCATGAATCATAGAATCATAGAATATCTGGGTTGGAAGGGACCCCAGAAGGTCATCTAGTCCAACCCCCTGCTCGAAGCAGGACCAATTCCCAGTTAAATCATCCCAGCCAGGGCTTTGTCAAGCCTGACCGTAAAAGCTTCTAAGGAAGGAGATTCTACCACCTCCCTAGGTAACGCATTCCAGTGTTTCACCACCCTCATAGTGAAAAAGTTTTTCCTAATATCCAATCTAAACCTCCCCCCCTGCAACTTGAACTCCCTGTGATTGTATATGAGGACTGGGTGGCTCGGGATGGGGAATGGCCTGCATTGCCTTTCATCTTTAAGTTGTCACAGTTTGATAGCTGTTTGATCTCAGTCCCTGTCCTGGCAGACAGATATTCACATCAGCAAAACTGGACCCCTGAATGCCATTACTTAGCCAAGAGACCAGGCCCAAATGGGCCTGACAGATGGAAGTACCCTACCACCCATAGACATGGTCCCTTCAGGAAGGGGACAATGGAAGGATGAAGTTTATAACCCTTCTATACAATGCTGAACTGTCCATTGGAAGTCAATGGGACTTTTGCTTCTAGATAACGTAGGTGCTTTTGAAAATATCACCCTCATTGGGTTTTTTCCACCAATCATTCTGCATTACGTTGCTGTTGAACTCTTGGTTTTATTCTTGACAAAATAATGCCTTTAGCATTCCCGTTGATGTGAACTGAAATCTGTATACCCTCATGGAAAATGGCCTCTTTTTATTGCAAAGATAAGTGAGTTCTGACTGGGTTGGAGCGTTCCATGTACTATAAATGCTTTGCATTTGCCAAGCCAAACCAGCAAATTCAGCCCATGACCAAGGGCCCGTGAGTCCAGGCTTGGTATCAAAAGAGAACGGTGAGGACTGCCCGTTCCATCAAGAGGAGACAACACACTGGTATCATGCTGAGTGGTGAAGAGGGACAGTAAGTTACATATTTCCATCCTTGTGCCTTCCCCTACCACAGCTACAAGGTAACTGCCCCTTCTCATGTCCCTGCTGTCAGAGGTAAGTGTGGGAAAGCCAATTTGTGTCTGTTTGATCCAAATGGAGTTATGGAGACACCATGAGGCCAGCTAGGAAAATTGCAATCCTTTTAATTTCCTATGGGATTCTGGGCACTATGTCCCATGATTTGTGAGTGGTATTTAAAAATTGAGCCATATCCACTCTCCTCCATCTTCCTAGCAGCTCTAAGCCCCTTCTCTCACGGCTTAAGACATTTTCTGGGGGAATTCAGATTGCATAGAAGATTTTATGCAACTCAAAACTTTGCCTTCTCTTGGAAACATGACTCTAAGATGGTGGCTGTTGATGGATGACATGCCCACAAAAATCCAGAGAGTGAATCAGAAACATGGGGTGATGACCACCTCTATAGAGAACATGGAGATAACAGGTTCTGAGGAAGTCAGTGGTTCTGGGCTCTCCAAAGGATTCTGAATCAGGGCAGTTAGTAGCCTGCATGTGAATGTATCCAAACAGAACAGATGCTAGAGCCCTATCATAGCAAAGTGATTTACGTATAGCAAACCTGCTTCTGACTATGGAGGCACCGATTCTTTGTATGCAGAGAGGAGCTAGTCTGGTAATGATGAGGCTGAAGGGAGGTCGGGCCAGAGAAGCATATTGGGACCCAGAGCAGAAGCACCGTTTCCAGGGTCTCTCACTGCCAAGCATGGTGCCTTGTGCCAAACTTTGAGGAAAGTTTGCTGGCCGCAGAAGAGAAGATGCAGGAGGACAAGGAGAGCTCGAGGAACACAGCTGAGATGGGAAGAGACAAGTTCCTACCCTTCCTTCTAGGCAGGGTGGCTGACCGGGCACACATGGGGAGACTCCTGGTGCAGCTGGCTGGCTTTTCTTGAGTGAGCCCTATTCTCCTTAATTCTGACCACGGCCAGACTCTGCTCTCCAGGCAGTGATGGTCAATTGCCCTGGTATACTGCAGATTTTCAATTCAGATCCAACAGCATCAGCACCTTCAAAGCTTGTGCATCAGGTGAGCTGGGATGTCGTATACTAATTATCTACCTTCATTTTTATTTAGATCCTGTCACCATGGTATCTGAGCCTCACTCTTCTCTAGCAGAATCCAGCCAGGGACCTGCATGTGCTTTGCAG
Organism: Lepidochelys olivacea; assembly: GCF_965140295.1. Classification (NCBI taxonomy): domain Eukaryota; kingdom Metazoa; phylum Chordata; order Testudines; family Cheloniidae; genus Lepidochelys; species Lepidochelys olivacea. The sequence continues at coordinate 21,526,618 of NC_140417.1, read as the reverse complement.
ACATGAATTAAACCTCATAACTTAAGTTCCTGCAAGATTGACATGTATCATTCCCATTCTGCAGGTGGGAAGCTGAGAAGCAGCCCAAAGTCACCCAGCAAATCAGCGACAGAGCCACGAATAGACCCAGGTCTCTTCATTCCAAATCCTCTGCAATAGGCACAAAGGCCCAGCTTTCTACTCCTTAGTTCCTTTCTTTTAGTGCCTCTGACCTACTCTTCTGAGGAGATACACGTTTGCCAGGAACATCATGGTACTCCACTTTCCCACTTCCTCACATGCATGGTGCCAATGTGTTTATGAATCCTAGAGAAGCAAAGGTTTTGGCTGGTGAGTTTGTTGAGGTATGTAGCAGTATAGCATCCAGCTGCTTCTCCCCTAGCTAGCAGGAGGAAAATCTGTCTTTGCAGAAAGCTCTGTAGCTGTGACTTGAAGATACAACAAAAAAATCGATCTTTGGAGCTAATTGGGGCCATTTTTACACAGTCACTTTTCTGTGTGCCTGTCTTGTCACCATATGTGATAGAATTCTATTTCTCCTGACCTGATTGGTGCATTAATTGGAATTGCATTAATTATCTCTCTCTCTCCGCAAAGCCCCCCGCTTTGGAGCAGCTGCAGCAAACCATTTATCATTCCCTTGTGCTGAGGAGTCCAAGGCACTTCATGTGGTTTCAATCTTTGTCAATTAGAGTGCAGTGCATTGCATAAAAGGATATAATCTGCCCCCTTTCTCACTGCACTAATCAATAAACTGCCACCAAATGGCCAGCTGTTCATCCCCTTACTCTGCTGTAGAACGCAGCGCTCTCCAGAGGGCGCTTGACATGGAACTGTAATCAATTCAGTTCAACATAAAACCAAAGATTTCAGGCAGCTGAGTAATAAATCTTCCTTCTCCTCTGCCCCCTTCCCGCTCCCCTGGGAAACTTCAAAACTGGATCTAATTACTGGAAAGAGCAGAAGTAGCTGCTGTGATAATCTCACCCTGCTGAAAGGCCAGTGTGTAGTATGGGAATTGTGACACCCACAGTTGCACCGGTGCAAACCCCTGTGTAGACACTCCTATTGTGCTTTAAGAGCGGATTATTTCAGTTTAATTTAAGCCTGTTCCCATTTGAAGTAAACCAAGAGCATCCACTCAGACTTTCGTACTGGTTTAGCTAAATCAATTTAAATTCAAACCTTTAGTTAAACAGGTAGAAATCTGTGTGTAAAGCCCAAGGATTGTTCTGGGACTCGGAAGACTTGGGTTTAATTCCCTGATTCGACACAGCCTTTCTGTGTGATTTTGGGCTAGTTGTGTCGTCTCTCTGTGACTCTATTCCCCATCTCCCTCACAGAGGGCCTGCTGAATTCTTTAGAAATCAGTCACACTTTTTTCAATGGAATGCTCTGTGTGAATATGATGGCAGGTGCCCAGACTGGTAGGCACAAGAGAGCTACACATTGGTTATCCATTGATCCAGTTCTTCTGTTCACTGCCTATGGCTTTTGGCTGCATGGACCACGCCACGGGCTGAACCTTTGCTTTGGGACTTGCCGTTTTTCACGGTGTGGTGTGAGAAGAGAGATTTCTATATTTTTGCTCCACTTTAATTCTCTCTCGTGCAGGGCATGGCTCTCTTATTCATTTGTTCTGGGTGGGTCCTTAATCTTGAGCTGCCTCTGCTTGAGAAACAAACTTTTGCCCCAGCCTCCTTCCCAAAGGGTGAAAGCAGCAAGCTGAGCACTAGCAGCTATTTAAATAAAGTGAAGTTGGCTCCTAAATTTCCTTTAATGGCCCCATCTGCACTGATGGAGTGACAAAGTAACCCCCTACCACCGTAAGTAACTAGCCTTGCAGTTGGAGAGCCAAATCCTGTCCCATTGGAATAAAGGGATTTGTGCCTAGATGAAGGGGGAATGCACTGTACTTTTGGCATGGTCTGGGCTGAGATCACAGCCAGAACTTTGGTAGAGTTTGGATCTGGACTGTGGCTTGACCTCATCCCTACTGAACAACGTATCCATGTGTCATGAAGGCAGATTCTGTATGAACCCTCGGTTTTGGCTGAGTGACACCAGCAGGTACCCCACAATTAGCTTAGCAGAGTGTGCTGTACCTTGGCTGTATGCATGAAGGAAAATCACTTCAAACCCTGGACAGCTAACTCTGGGTTAGTCGCTGTCAGAGAATAGAAATGAATGGAAAATCCAGGTCAGCTCAGCCATATGTGAGGAATGAATGTGCAAATCCTGCTGTAAAAAACAACAGCAGCCCTATCATATTCTGGGGTGCAATGCAGACTAGTGAAGGGTTGTATCACCACCTACCCTGCAACCTGGGGTGTCCCGCAATGCTTTGCTGCTGTAGCTCCCAACTTGGGCACTTCATAAACAGCATGGAGGTCACACCCACAGTGTCTGTGTATAGGCACAGCCCTGACCCCAGCTTCCTGTCAGCAACACACCAGCCACACTCTGGCTTCTTGTAGCCTTGGTTACTACTTGCAGGGTGACCACAACGCACTCCAAGTCCTATATTTTCCCTCTCCTGGGAAAGTAGAGAGTACTCAGATAGTACAGAGCTGTTGCCCCTGCAAGGGGTCAATACACAACAGTTCATTCCTTTAATTGGCGTTACCAAAAAATTCCTTTTAAACACCGGATTAGTTTTGATTAAAAAATAAAACAACATCTCTCTCAGTGTACTTAACTAAACATAAGTGAATAGAAGAATAAGGCAAAGTCAGACATGGTTACAAGAAAAATAAAGACAAAATGCTTTCTAGCAACTAAAACTTTACAAACTAGACTTGGGTTCAAGGTAAAAATCCTTCCACGATCCTAGCAACAGGCTGCCTGAATTCTCAAGTCAGGATCTGCCCCAAAAGGCCAAAGGGCTGGTTCCTCTGTCGTCTGAGAGGGCATATGCACGCAAGAGAGAGACTGGTGTGTTTTTGCCCCTCACTTTTATAGTCCAATCCCCCTTTGAAGTGGGTTAGTCTGAGGCTTACCCCTGAAAGCAAAATGTACTCAAAGAAGGCAACATGGGGATGGGGGTACAGGTGTCCCTGTGCTCTTTCTTTTCCCATGTGTATGCTGAAATGCAGATTTGCTGTCTCAAGGACCCTGTTTACTACTTATACATAAACTGAGATTAAACACACATGCCTTTGTTTAAGCTAGACCTGCTAAACCACTCCTGCCTAAGCAGGGGTATGTGGGTTTGAACACGTGCTACCACCATCATATAGGGGGAATTTGTAACTTTACAGATCATGTTGCTACATCTATTTCACCATGATATCATTGACCAGTGAGTTACTAGTTTTTGATTTTGTACAAAGATTATTACAATAGTGTGTAGGCTGTGAATACAGGGGTGCATTCAGTCACAAGCCCTCAGATGGTACTTATTTAAAAATTGAATCCTTCCCATTGATCGTAAGATGCTTCCACCTGTGCGATACCTATCCGGCATTGTGAGAGACACAGCTCTTGAGTCAAGGTGTTGAAATGGCAGAGGGTGAGTTCTGGGGAATGTACAGTTCCCTCAACAGCAGCAAATCCTTAAACAAGAGGAAGGGGATGTGGCCTAGTGATAAGGGTGGCTCAGAAGCCCTGTGTTGTGAGCTGTAAAGTAGGGGTGTGTGTGTGTCATGATCTTTACCAAAGTGGCTTGAGATTCCTGGATGAAAGGTGCTGTACACATGCGAAAGGAGGGGCAAAAGATCAACTCTCAGGTCTCACAACCTTGACAAGTTTACACTGAGCAATATGAGGAAACTTGGGGTTTAGTCCACTGCATTGCTGTGTGACTCTCCAACTCACTTAGGCCCATATTGGCAGAAGTACCCTCTGTTTCTTTTGATGTCCAACCTTAAATGCCTACGGCCTAATTTTTCAGTGCTGCGGTGCAGCCACACAACCCAGTGACGTCAGTTGGCATTGTGGCTGCCTGACACTGCTGAGCAGTTGCGGTTGGGCATCCAAAAAATTAGGGGCCACTTTGGTCTTTCTCTCCTTCAGCACTTCAGAGGCTCCAACTGTAAAATGGGTGTGCGGGTACTTACTCCTGCTTCTCAAAAATGCTTTCAGATCTATAGAGGAAAAGCTTCCGGTAAACATGTTAAGGCAGGGGCCAGGCCTTCCTGTGTGTTTATACAACACCTGACACAACTGGGCCAGATCCTATTTGGGATCTCTTGGTGCTATTGCAATACAAATGCATAAAAATGCAAATTACCGTATATATTATAAACTTAAAAAAACTGATGGCTTTAATGCTCTGCTTTTCTGGCATCACAGTGGCGAAGGGAAAGACAGAGCCTTTCTCTAAGCAGTCCCAACTACACTGCTCTTCATTCTTCAGACCATAAACCGTATTTCCTGTACAGCCTGATATTAAACACCCCTCCCCCCACCCCGCCCAGCAGCTTATTTAATGACATAAAGGTTCTTCTGCCAGTGAAACAAAACTGAGATTCAGTGATGCCAAGGTTTCCTTTCAGCGCTTCTTGGGTGACACTGATTGCCTTGTTTAACCAACTGGAGGAATAAACAGGCTTCCTGTGAAGGGGAAAATTACAGCTGTGTTGTCAAGTATGTCTTTGGAGGCAGTGTTCGTCGTGAAGGTTTTTTCATCCCCCCCACCCCCCAGATTTGCTTGTGTTTACCTGTTGGCTCTTGCACCCTGGGAGAATGCTACACTTCTAACCAGGCATTGCTTCTGGAAAAACACTGGCTTATGCTATGACCGCCGCTGGTGAGGTTACGGGGGCAGTGTATGCTGGGGAATACTGCTCCCCCTCTCCCCCTGCACCAACCCTATTCCCTCCTCCGGTAGGAGGCCGAAGTCATCGCCTCCTTTGCTGAAAGCAAGTTCTAGCTGCAGTGGTGATGCTCCTCAGCCGGCCACGGGTCAGGCTGTTCCTGCAGTCCCAGCCCTTTTGTTCCTCAACTGTGAAGGCATAATGGAACAAGAAGGGGATCTTACCAAGGGAAAGGGGTAACTTCTGCTCTCTTACATGGGGGTAAAGCAGGAGTAACTCCACTGAAGTTGCAGTTCTGCAACAGGATGCAGGTGCCTAACTCCCTGTGGATTAGGCACCTAAAGCCCTTTGAGTTCTGGCTTTAAGTCCTCTAAACCAGATGCTTTCAGTAAATAGGCTAAATGGGGCAAGGTGCTAGTTCACCAGGCAGCCCGGGCCACCTGAACATGAAATCGGGGGGGGGAGTCCCCTCTCACAGTGGCTTCACACTGCTGTAACTCTATTGACGTAATTCCCAGAGCAGAATCAAGCCTGTGGTGCTTTGTTCTGCGACGGATGCAGTGGAAGTGGTAGCGTGGGTTAGATGGCAGAGCAGCAGACACTCCAGTGGTCTATTCTGCCTGTAACTTGTGGGAGCTTGAGCGTTAACTGCTCTGGGCCTGTTGCCCCACCTCTAAACTGTAGATAATGCTAGAGGGGTGCATACTTGATTACTGCTAGACTCTGCACTCACTGCGCACACCTGTGACTCCTTGCAGCCCTTCATTTCCCCCACCCCCTGCCTGTGTGCTACCCTACCCTCCCCCACTATTTCAGGGGCTCCCAGCAACCCCTCCTAACGCCCTTCCTCATGCCAGAGATTCTGTGTGTTGCCTGGTCTCCTCTCCCCTGCATCCCAGGGTCTCACATGTCCCACCCCCATTCAAGGCATTTGTGTACCCCGTCCCCCATTCCTCCGCCCACCAGGTTCTGTGTGTCCTCGGTTAACCCCTCCTCCTCACTCGATATCAGACTATCCAATTCTCTGCAAGGGCTCTGTGTGCTGCCCATTGCCTCCTACGTAGGGTGTCCATACATCCCGTTTTGGCCAGGGCAGTCCCCTTTTTAAGCCCCATCCCGGATGTCCTGTCTTCTTTTGGCAAAACTTGGCTTTTGTCACATATTGCTTTTGCCAACTGATCAAGAGCAAAAGGAACAAACGTACACTTTTCCAAAAAGTGGGGTGTGTCCCCAGGGTTGGGCGGGGTGGCGAGGTGTCCAGCCCGTAGCCCTCGGCGCTGTGGGGTTGGGCCATGTGGTAATGCCAGGTGGTTCAGGCCAGCCCTACGCAATGTCCCATTTTTTACTTTGGGAAATATGGTCACCTTACTTCTATGCCTATTACAGGGACTCTGTGTATCTCCTTTTCCCGCTCCCTTTCTGCCCCCTGGCTGTGAAGGGACAGGCGCCTGGCTGGTGCTTTCTCTCTCGCACGCGCTTTCCCTCACCCTGGAGCAGGTTCTGTGGTGGCAGCATGCTGGAGGGAGGGAGCCATAAAACTGCCTTGCCTCTCTTCGCCCTCGGGCTACCCTGACTGGTTGCGGTCTTGGCTACACTATAGAGTTTTGTTGACTAAAGGTATGCTGATGTAACCCACACACCTCCTGGGGGTGGTGCTCTGTTCCCCTCTACTGGCACCGAGTTGAGGCTCATGCATTTAGCTCCAGAGGTCCCCCGTTCACGCCCTCCTGCCAACGACTGGGGTCTGTCGGTGTTACACTGACATAGAACAGCTGTTTTAATTAAACCGCTGCTGCATGTCCACACTACGCTCCTTGTGCCAGCAGACTGCGTCCACACTAGCAGCTTGTGCATTCCCACAGAGAGCAGTGCACTGGGGGTAGCTATCCCACTGTGCAACTGGCTGCGGGGTGCTTCAGGAAGGGGTTGCGGTGCCTCATGGGGCAGGTACAGTGCCGGAGGAGGCAGGTTTTTCCATCCCATCATTCCATGGACAGCCTACTGGACTGCCAACTGCCTTTCAACTGAAGGGGTGGGGGCGGAAGAGACCGTGTGCGAACTGGGACAGTGTGTATGTGAGAGAGACACACACACACAGCAGCACACACTCTGTCTCTCTCACATACACCCCCCCACACACACACACGCTTCCCCACCAGCACACACTCTCTCACACCCCCCCCCACAGTGTGTGCTGGGGAAGTGTGTGTGTTGCGGGGGCTGACATGCTGGCTCTAAGTTCAGACAAAGCAATCTGCACAGCACAGCAGGAGCTCCCCCATGTCCCCTCTGCAGCAGCAGCCCGCTGTGCCTGCCCGTGTTCCTCGTGCTGGGCAGAGCAGGATTCCTGCCGAGTTCGCCCACAGACCAACGAGCCGCACCCTGCGCTGTTGACCGTAGCGGATTAGCCACTGGGCCGATAGGGCTCTGGTCAACTGGGAGGCCCCAGAAAAAAAATCCACCGCTCAGTGCCCCTGCCACTGGGCAAAGCCCCAGTGCCCCGACTCTGCTCCTCAGCAGAAGCCATGGGACAGGGGAAGACACCCGCGCCCACCCCATCCCTGGCAGAAGCCCCCCAGCATCCCTCAACCCTGTTCCTGGCAGAAGCTGTGGGACGGGGGAAAGACCAAGCCCCTCCCCCACCATCCTAGCAGAAGATGTGGGGCGGCAGGGGAAGCCCCTACCGGCAGAAGCCTCCGGACAGTGGAAGACCCAGTGCCTCCCCTTCCCTGCCGACCCCATCCCCGGCAGAAGCTGTGGGGCAGCGGGAGAAGCCCCAGTGCCCCGACTTGATCACTGGCAGACACGCTGGGGGAGCGGGGCGGGAGATGCCCCAGGGCCCAGACCCTGGGCCCCGACACAAGCGCAGGGCGTGGCAGGAGAAGCCCCAGCACATGGACCCCTGCTGGGGCCCTGGGACTGGAAGAGCTTGTACGCCCTGGCAAGGCGCAGAGACAGGGCTTCTCCAATCTTGGGGCCGAGGGAGGAGAAAGGAGCAAATGGGTTTGGGGGCACAGTGGGGGGGAGTGTTGCCAACTTTCTAATTGCAGAAAACCGAACACCTTTAACTTGCCCCTGCCCCGTCTCCAAGGCCCTGCCGCTATTCACTCCATTCCCCCCTCCCTCCGGCGCTCACTCTCCCCCACCCTCACTCACATCCTCATTTTCACCGGGCTGGGGCGGGGAGTGTGGGGGCTGAGGATGAGGAGTTTGGGGTGTGTGTGGGAGGGGGCTGGGCTGGGGCAGTGGGTTGGGGCGTAGGAGGGGGTGAAGGTGCTGGATGGGGGTGTGGGGCTGAGGAGTTTGGGTTGTGTGTGGGGGGGGTGGCTGGGCTGGGGGGTTCAGAGTGTGGGAGAGGGCTCCATGCTGGGGGCCGGGGGCGGTGAGGACACTGGCTGGGGGTGCAGGCTCTGGGGTGGGGCTGAGGATGAGGGGTTTGAGGTGAAAGAGGGGGCTGCCAGGGCCCTGCAGCCCCTAAGTGCATGGGCGGCCAGGGAGGCTCTGAGCGCTGCCCTCACACCCGCAGGTGCCACTCCTGCAGCTCCCATTGTTCGCGGTTCCCGGCCAATGGGAGCCACAGAGCTGACACTCAGGGTGGGGGAAGCGCAGTGCCCCCCGGCCGCCCACGTGCCTAGGGGCTGCAAGGACCTGGCGACCGCTTGTGGGCGCCGCCATGCCGCCAACCGGACTTTTAATGGCCCCGTCATTAGCAGTTATTATTAGCAGTTTAATGGCCCCGTCATTAGCAGCAGTGCTAATTGCAGTTGCCAGGGTCCTGTTTCGACCGGGCGTTCCCCGAGACAACCGGACGCCTGGCAACCCTAGGCTCATGCCTGTGTAGCTGGAATGCAGGGCAGCAGCGGTCAAAACAGAGAGCAGTGTGGTCACGATGGGCATTGTGGGATATTGGGGTAGGCCCGTTATGGCGCCATAATGAACGGCAGCATCTACAGTAACACGTTGCTTTAACTTTCCCGCAAATAGCCCTATGCCTCTCGTGGAGGCGGTTTTATTTTTGTATGCAAAACAACAGAATTTTGCCACTAAAAGTAGCTTTGCAGTGTGTGCACCTCCACTGCTTTGTCGGCAAAAGGCAAAACTATGTAGTGTATGTTAGGATATAGATATTCAGGCCTGTCTGTAAAGGCCTATACTCTAAGAATTTAGGTGTATTCTTATCACTTGGCTAGTTCTAGAGGTATAAAAGAGAGAATCAAAATCACTGTCTGCTGGTGTAAGGGCCTTCTCTTACTGTGACAGTCTGAGGCCCTGTTCTCAGGCTAAGGCCTTTGGCTAAGCAGCAGAGGCAGCCAAAGCTGGGAAGTGACCGGTCACATCCTCACATTCCAACCTAGTCACATTGAAATAAGGTGCTATTGGGCTCTTAGGAATACAATCCTGTCCCGATAAAGTCTATCGCCTCCAGAGAAAGGGAAGTGCCCAGAAGATGTAAAAGGAAACTTAGTTTGATAGCATCCTGTCTGGCAAGAACTCACTTATCAATAGCTGGGATGTGAAATCCTCACTTCTGTATTGTTTTGTCATTATAGTTCCCACTTTGCCATTGTTTGTCTGTATAATCTCTGTCTGGGTCTGTGATTGTTTCTGACTGCTGTATAATTAATTTTGCTGGGTGTAAACTAATTAAGGCGGTGGGATATAATTGGTTACATAATCATGTTACAATATGTTAGGATTGGTTAGTTAAATTTCAGGAAAATGATTGGTTAAGGTATAGCTAAGCAGAACTCAAGTTTTACTATATAGTCTGCAGTCAAGCAGGAAGTGGGTGTGTGCGGAATGGGGGTAGGGAAATTGGAATCATGTTTTGCTAAAGGGGGAAATGGGAACAGGGAATGGGGGTGGGGAAATTGGAATCATGTTTGGCTAAGGGCAGGAATGGGAACAGGGACACAGGTGTATGGCTCTGTGGTGTCAGAGCTGGGAAGGAGGACACTAAGGAAGGAAACTGGACTCATGCTTGCTGGACGTTCACCCCAATAAACATCGAATTGTTTGCACCTTTGGACTTCGGGTATTGTTACTCTCTGTTCATGCGAAAAGGATCAGGGAAGTAAGTGGGTGAAGGAATAAGCCCCCTCACAGTGTAGGGAAGGCTTGAGACTGCACCCCAGAGCTGCTAAGACGCTCTCAGGAGGGAGACCAAGGAGCAACTCTTGAAGTGCTATGGGGTTTTCTGATTCTCATCGAGTTTGTTTGGGTTCAGCCTATGGGTGCCTGACCCATTCCCTGCAACTTTAGAATTGCTTGGAAACGGGGTCTCAAAGGCTATCACCTTACATCCAGATGGAGAAATGTGATTCAGGTTGAATGTAGAGCTTCTCTTCTCTCAGCCAACTATATGCTTAGCTTCCAGGGATGGGGTTTTGAGGCTGAGTGAGCGTATCTTTGACGTGGTAACTACCTTATTACTATTAGTGTAAGCAGTGTCAGGATAAGCTCCACCCTGACATCTGGTGGTGAGGTGTGGCAAGTTGTGGAAAAAAACTTCAGGGGCTGATCTCATTTGCATAGGCACACCCACTACGCCTAGAATGAGGCCAAAGCTGCCCAAATGGTCACTTTGGCTGCTGTGGGATCCCCAGTGTCTCTGTTATTGGGGCAGGAAGAATAAATTGTTATTATCCTGATTATGGGAACTATGCTTGGAGCTGTACTTGGCCTTTTGTTATGATGGAGGGACTTACCATCAACTAAGTAGCACTCGCTAGGCAAGGGTCATGGGTTCCAAAACTCTGTGAATTGAGAGAGGCTGGGGATGAGAGTTAATTCTTGGTGGTATGGGCCCCTTGGTGAGGGCCTTACATGCTAATTGCACTTCCTCTTCTCTCTACTGTGGAATATCAGAGCTAATTTTGATTTCATTAGAAGTCTAGTTACAGACTGCTGAGCTCACTCTAGGCTAATAGTGCACCAGCACTGCGGCTTCCCTACTACAAGCTGCATTCACCAAAGAGCTGACCTGACTAAGAGCTGAAATCACTGAGTGTTGTGTAAAGTAGTGGGGGAGCCTGAAGCTATAGTGTGGAACAGTTTGCGGGACGGCTGGAGTGCCTTGTGGACAGGCTGGTGGAGCAGTTCATAGGATGGTGGGAGCTGCTGGTGGGACACGGAGCAGTTCGTGGGACGGCGGGAGCTGCTGCTGCTACTGGTGGGCTGCAGAGTGGAGCCGAGCAAAGCAGTTCATGGGGCGGCTGGCGGAGCGAAGGCCTATGGAGCTGTGGGGCGCTCAGCTTCTGATCATGTAAGGTGCCTCTTACCCCTGCCCCCATCTCCACCCAGGTTGGGAGGTAAAGCTCTGCAGATAAACTTTCGAACTCTGGGGCTGCCCTGACCAGGGACAGAGACTTTTGGGTCATTGGACTTTTGGGACTTTGGGGTTGCTGGACTCAAGAACCAAAGGGAAAGGGGCATGCCCCAATTTGCTTGGGGTGGGTTTTTTTGCTCATGGGTTGTGGTGTTTCCCCAACATAATGCCACATTGTTTCTCTCTGTTATTAAAATGCTTTTTGCTACACTCAGACTCTGTGCTTGCGAGAGGGGAAGTATTGCCTCTTGGAGGCGCCCAGCAGGGGTGGTATATAGTTGTCCCAGGTCACTGGGTGGGGGCTCGACCCGGTTTGCATTGTTATTGGAATGGAACCCCTAGATATTGAACCCGGCCCTTGTTGCTGCCAACTCTGACGGGCAGAAGGGTTATATTAGTAATGGCTGACAGTGTGAACTGTTGATCTTAGTGCTGGGTTTTACTCAGTTTACAACATGCTGCTGTCATAGCAAGAATGACTCTAAAGTGAACTGGGCATTTGGGGGGAGGGATAGCTCAGTGGTTTGAGCATTGGCCTGCTAAACCCAGGATTGTGAGTTCAATCCTTGAGGGGGCCATTTGGGATCGGGGCAAAAATTGGGGATTGGTCCTGCTTTGAGCAGGGGGTTGGACTAGATGACCTTCTGAGGTCCCTTCCAACCCTGATATTCTATGATACCTGAGAGACAAGTGCCTTTCAGATTACTGGAAAAATCTCATTCTATCCCTGCCCAAGGCAATCCATGTTTTTCACTGTTCTCACAAGAAAGGTTTAAAAATGGAGAGAAAAGTGGACTCCGCCCCTTCCTCCTTTTAAAATTGGATACTAGATCCATCTAAATGCAGGCTCACGTGGCTTTTCACCGAGTTACGTATAGTTCTGGGACCCAGACGTGCCAGTGCTCCAGGCAAAGAACTTCCACTTAAGCCAAGAGGATTTTTATGCCTGGAACAGTTGCACGTCCGCCTTTTTGGGGCTTGTTTCCCCACTGCCCTCAACTTTGTGTTATAATATCTTTGCAAAGCAAATGCAAAAAAACCGCTACCACCACAGAATGGTAGAAAATCCTCTTTGCACCGATATGAATGACAACACAAAGAGCAAGACACAGAAAATCAGGACCTCCGGCATCGATAAATCCCAGAAATGAGTTAACAGTTTAGCACCAAGATCAGGTCTATATCACAAAGGGACTTGCTTGTATTTTCCCCACGTTGAGGCCCATTTTCAAATTTGGTCACGTGCACATCAGCCTATTTACCTGCTGCCTTAGCACTAAAGCTAAATCTTGTTACAGGTTTCAGAGTAGCAGCCGTGTTAGTCTGTATCCGTAAAAAGAAAAGGAGTACTTGTGGCACCTTAGAGACTAACAAATTTATTAGAGCATAAGCTTTCGTGTTACCATATAACACCCATTGTTTCATGTTCTCTGTGTACATAAAATCTCCCCACTACATTTTCTACTGTATGCATCCGATGAAGTGAGCTGTAGCTCACGAAAGCTTATGCTCAAATAAATTTGTTAGTCTCTAAGGTGCCAAAAGTACTCCTTTTCTTTTCTTGTTATAGAAGCTCTTTTGAAATAAGGTCTGAAATATATATATATACACACACACACACAGAGAGAAAACAGGTTTAGAAGACAAATAAATGTCCCTTTAATACGCACTTTAAAAAGCCCCTTGTACAGAAACCATTTTCTCCTGTTCTCAGCGATTCTCAAACTTCATCGCACAGCAATCCCCTTCTGACAATAAAAATTACTAAATAACCCTAGGTGGGGGCGTGGAGGAGCAGAGCCAGAACCAGAGCCCTGCTGCCCCGGGCTGAAGCCCTTGGGTTTCGGCTTCAGCCCTGGGCCCCAGTGAATCTAATGCTGGCCCTGGTGACTCCATTAAAATGGGGTCACAACCCACTTTGGGGTCCTGATCAAGAGTGTGAGAACCACTGTGTTATATCATATCTCTGGAGGATAGAAAAGAAACACCAATACAGCAACAGAATTATTTTGCTGCTTGGCCAAACAGCAAAAGTTTCAGTATGGCCAGACCTCGGACCTTAGCGAACAGCCCCTGTCAGTGCTATTTATGCCCCAGGCATATTGGCCTCAGCCACAGAGACGCATCTGGGATTGTCAAACCGTCCTACACAAAAACACATCAGTCAAAAGGTATAGCATTTGCTTGACAATCATGCCTGTTTAAATAGGACACAGCTGGGACTGATTACATGTTCCAGCCCAAGGACACTGTCAATATTTACAACCAGAAAAAGCTGGTCATTAAGAAATATTGTTTATTAGAAAAAAAATTAGAAGTGTGAATTATTGCTTTAAGTTCTAAGAGCGACCATGTATCAGTTACTGGGAATCATAAATCAGGAAAGTGACTGGCTCAGTCACTAGGGGTAAAATTCAACCCCGTGCAGAAGGCCAGCACCAGATAAGTCCTCAACATGGGTGCATTGGGCTTGTGCTGGCCCTTTGCACCAGTGTGAATTTCCCCAGGTGACTATCTGTAGGGAAAACTGCTGTAGGGGCAGATGATGGGAGCAACCACCTATTTAGTGCTCCTCTTAAAATAGGGAAAGATTTATCATGAGGCTCCCACCTGTAGGTTCCTTTTTGTCCCTGCTGGACTGTGCTAACACACTAGGAAGAGGCTTGCCTAAGTTGCTCAGATCCCCACCCTAGTAGGGAAGATAGCAAAAACAAAGGAGTCCTTAGAAAATCGGCACAGGAAGTTTGCCCTGCTGCTGCCCATGCTGTACCTGGTCTGTGGTGGGATGACTTTGTTCTGTAGAGGCTCTCAAGCCAGCATCACAGTCACTTCTTAAAAAATTGGTTACAGGCTTGAGATCTGCAAACTCCTAGACTGCACGGCGCCCCCTTCCCTACACATCTGTAATTGCTCAATTGATGTTTCAGTTTGAATGCAAGTAACCCGTCTTCCTGTCTACGCTGCTGCAATTACCACACGTCCGCTCATGGTTGAAACTGAATTGTGCTGACTTCACACAGGCAGCAGATGGTTAGTAACGCATAAGGGGCCATGATTAGAGGACAATGGGATGTGAATGCTGAAATGCAGCCATCCGGGAAGCTAATGTTCCATTCAGCCAGGGCTGCAGCACTTACCGTTGTGAATGAAAAAGGGGTCATCGGAGCTATGTTTTCAAACAGAACAGGGCCTCAAGCAGTACCGCAGAGCTGAACAGCCCAGGATTTTAGGGGTTAAAAGCTAAAGCTAAACTGGGATCTGAATATTGCAAATACTTTCTTCGTAATGGTCTGTCATAGGAAGATCCAGACAGCACTAAGGCTGGGATGTGCAACAGGGCCTAACAGAGTTAGGCACCCAAATCTGTTCATATTCAATGGAGCTGGTTGCCTAATTCTCATAAGCTCCTTTGAAAAATCTCAGTCTAAAACTTTAGCATGCTCAAAAGCCAGATCACAAGTTTGGCTTAAAGACTGAATCAAACCCTACTGAAACTCAGTTTGCAATCTCTCCAGCTGCTGCATCTATTACATGTCTCACAAAGCACCTAGGCACTTCTGAAAATCTCCTTGGCTGCCTACCTACATCTTTGGGTGTCTATATCTCTTTAAAAATCTGGCCCCACATATTTGCCTAAGGTGACAGAGGAAGGCTGTAGCGGAGTAAGGAACTGAACTGTGGTTTTTAGTCTCGCAAGCTAGTGCCCTCAACCACTGTTCCCCGCTTCCTCTCTTAGGGCTGGGGAACACCACCAACCAAAGACTTCTACAGAAATCAACAAGCATCAACAGTGTGACCTAATGGAGGCTTTTAGAATAGGTTGGACAAACACTTGCCAGGACTGGCCTAGGTTTACTTAGTCCTGCCTCAGCATGGGGGGCTGGCCTGGAGGGCTTCTAAAGGTCCCACCCTGTCCTACATTTCTATGCTAAATGGTATTTTTTTGAAGGGGTGGCTGGATTATGTATCCTAGCTGAAATATGACCCAAGCTGTGAAAGGTCCATGCTGTGCAGGTCTAGGTGTTAGTGATCTAACAGTTCCTTAGTACAGTGCCAATATCAGCGATTAGCAACATCAAAATAATGGCAATCCCACCCCCACCACTACGAAATGGTTTACATTTTATTTGTGTTTCCATAAACCATAAAAACTACTGAACAGATGTTCCTTAAGTTGCAATCCAATGGGGAACATGCTCTTTGAGACCCTGAATACAGAAGTTATGGAGAGAGAATTTTAAGGCCTTTATTGATTCTTGCTCCCAGGGATGTGCTGGGGAGGAAGAGGGGCAAGAAAATATTACTTGGGCTCTAACTGCTGATCAGAGACATTGCAACATCCTCATCTAGGATCTGATCCAAAGACTAACTGAAGACAATGGAAAGTCTCCCATTGACTTCAGTGGGGAGTGAATTAGTCTCCTACTTACCAGGTGGTTACATTCATACATTTTTAAGCCAATCAAAATGCAGATTTGCCAAGATATGACCTGTGTTCCTTAACCCCTGGTTTTATAGATGCACACATAGACAGAGTACACTGTTTTAAGATGGCTAGGTCACTTTCAAAGCTGGATAAATCCAGACAGATGCTGCTTCTTTTGATCTAAATTAGACAGCTGTAAGGCACTGCAGTGGTCAGTAGGGGTGGGCAAGGATAGCAGACCCGTTCAGTTTAAAGACTTAGTCTTAGAAGTAGTCTCTAACGACTTTGTTGGACCATATTAAAGCACCATACTGAGTGACTTGCTTGGTGGAGCAGCAATGGACCAACACTGCAGCAGATGTCCGGTTAGTTTCGCAGTTTCATCTCAGTCCCATTGACGAGCCAAACCAAGCGGAAGCAAAGTGCCAGGAATCCCGTGCCCAGGAGGTCACCCAGGGCAGTGAGGTAGGGGATGGAGAAGTTGTCTGGATCCAGGGCCTTCCTCCACACCAGTCGCACAATTAGATCAGCCATGTAGAGCAGGATTCCCACCTGTCCAGAGAGAAGACAGACCCAGCGGTCAGCGAGTGACAGGCATGCAGCTGGGATATGGTACCTATTGCTAGAATACACTGTCATTATGATGGAGGGATGGAGTTCCTGCTGCCAATGAAGACAATGGGAGACGTAAGTGTGAGCAGGATTGGGCCTAAAAATGTAGGGAAAAACAATGGGCCAGCCCGCAGAAGGTAACTTCTGTAGGCAGAGGTTTTATGCTTCTCTTTTACGTTAGCGATTCGGGTCTTGTCTACCTCGTTTTTCCTGGCAGTCTCCCTGGTACCAACTGGAGATCTAGTAGGTTTTTATCACATCAAAGATACCAAGCAAGTGAACCCTGAGTCACTGAAAAGAGAAGTGATTTTTATCTAGACTATTTAAAAATCTTTGTGGTTTTATTTGTTTTTCATTCACATTTACCTCAAGATCCCGATAACCAGCTGTAGGAAAAGCTTTTGTTAAAGATTAAAGACTGCCTTTTAAATTCAATTAAATATTGAGAGAGTTCTCCCACTCCGTATCTCTAGGTCCTCCAAGGGACATCTCAGCATATCAGGGACCACAAGATTGGGCATTTCTAAAGGGAATAAACCAAGCAGAAAAAATAGCAAGCACAACTCTCCTCCCCCTGCATCATTTCCTAGTCTTCATAGATTATAATGCAACTAAAAAGAGCACACGCCTAGTGTTTCCTTCACTACTAGGTCCCCTAGAAATCAGCTGTGATGTTGCTGAGATTCCATTACCGGTGCTGTAATTTATTGCATGTATTTTCATATTTGGCTCCAACTGTGGGAGTGGTTTTGCCATGGTGGATATGCAGAATAGCAAGTTTTTTGTTTTTTTTTAAAACAACTTCAACTGTGGTGTCGGGGTTGTGTGTCATATAATCACAGGCAGAGGATGGCAAAGATTCACCCTCAGCTCAGCTGGACTCTTTTTATTACCTGCAGCAAAGCAGCAGTCAGATAAAACATCACAAAAGTGACGGTGATGGCTGTGTGCCCGCCCTGCAGCAGGCGAATGGTGTACAGGAATACCAGGTGTCCGGGGATAACCAGCAGGAACAGGACGCGGGCTGACTTGGAATTCACCCCTGGAGAGAACACATGTATTAAAATGAACCAGAGCAGTTACTGCTTGAGGGGGAAAGAAGCATGAAGCTGTACATCCTTCAGTGACCACAGACACATTTGTGGATGTTAAATACCATTGCCAGGAGAGTAGGAGAGAGATATGGACTGTTGACAACTCATTTCTGAAGGATACTCAGTTCCTTAATATAACATTAGGTATCGTGAGTAACTATCTAGTTGTTTCATCCACCCCTCTGGATCCCACTTCTCACACCATATAAAGTATTTCTGGGACTGCCCCCAGCAGCTTTTTCTGGCATTAACCTCATAATAAAACCATGTTCTACATACATACTCAGCTCCCTGATTCTCTCCTGATCCTCTTGCTTAACTTCCCACAGCTGTTTCATTCAGCTATCCTACGCAGCTCCGGTCCCCACTCAGCTCCTGCTATGAATCACCGTGATCCACTTTCCTAGCTCTGACTCTGCCCTATCGTCAGCGCACAGACTTCCAACGGAAAAGCAACATAAGCCAGTCATCTAAAAGTAACAGACCAGATTCGGATTTTGCTTGTGTCAGTGTAACTCCATTGCCTTGATCAGAGCTACTCCTGATTTTCCCAGCATGAGTGAGATCAGAATCAGCCCCACTACGTGCTTCAGTCCGCTTCTAATTCATGCACTGGGGCATCTAGGACGGTCCCAGTTACAATGGGCGACTCGCCCTGAGCGTGAATTTGAAGTTTCTTTTCAAATGATTTGTTGCCAGCCACAGATACTCTGGAGGCCAGTGTTCCCTGTCCATCCACGGAGCAAGTACAGCACAGCTAGTAGGAACAAGCTTCCCCCAACCTGCCCTTTGCCAAGGTACCTCAATCCTGCCCTGGAGGTTCCCCCTCTCAGGAAGGAAGAGGAGCGCAATCTCCACAACCCATGCGGTCCTTAACCAGCCAGGGTGACAAAGGGCGCTCTCGTTGGGATGATGGGTTTTGCGATGTGCACACCTGGGGTTCATTGTCTACCTGACATGAAGAACGTAGTGCATGGATTGGGCCAGTTCTGCCTCATCTTGTAGGGCAGGACTCCAGGCGTGCTCCAGAAGTGCAGGAATGTGGAGATGCGGCTGGCTTGGATGGCTACCAGATTCCCACCAACACCTGCAAGTGCAAAATGCAACAATCCCATAAGCCTCTCTCCTAGTGGCAGCAAGTAGCCACATACAATGCATTGGTCTCTAGGGACTCAGCAGAAGGTTGGCCAACCTGTATCTGCTCAGATGCGCAGTGGGCATGGTGGTTAAGAAGAGATCAACCCAAACCCATGTGTCATTGTGGTGCTGTTTTATTCACATGCTAGGAACAGTCACAAAAATCACAGGAAGAGGAACGTTCAGATGAATGTCTCTTTTTGGTGGTTTTATATAAAACATTCTCCCCTGGACCTTCTGCTTGCTATGACAAGTCAAATGTTGCATGATCTCCAGCTGGCATGAACTGATCTCTGGGAAACACCTGGTGCAAACAGCCGGTGCAAAGGCAGCTGCTGCTCTCAGTTCTGCTTCTCGGAGGGACTCAGCTAGAGAGACTTTATTATTTAAATCACAAGTGAAACAGACCGTGATCATCCTGTTCATTTGGAAGCACCTGACACACTTACTAAGTGAGAAAGAATCAGATGAGAATGAATCAGCCCTAACCATGTTGGTTAATTAAAAGGCAATTAGTACCTTCCCAATTGTTTAATTCTGGCAAACATGAAATAGCTGCTACATTCTCCATTAGACCACTGACTATATTCTGGGGAGCAATCCTGCATTGCCTATGGGTCTGTATGTACCTGTGTGTGGCGGAGGGAATGGGATGCACTGGATAAAATAATAATGAGCTAAATCCTGCAGCTTTTACTTGTTTCTTTTCTCAGGCACTCTCTCTCTCTCTCTCTGTCACTGAAGGTGAAATCTGCCTGAGTGAAAACCGAGTAAAGTCTTCAGGACCTGATCCAAAAATAATATGACCTAAAGGGTGATATTTGCAAACTGACTCCCTGAAAGGGAACCCTCAAACTGTTCCTGGGCATCTTTGCCTATGCAAACAGGGAGTTGCACCAAAACAGGGGCATGCTTAATTCTGCAGATGATTTTGGGCCAATAAATGTTCTCTCAGATATCTAGCAATCTGTGAGAACTTTTATGAGCTCTGATCAATGGAATAGCTTTGATTTGATTTCCTAATGTAGCTTTTTGGCTGATAGCACTAGAAAAGGTTTGTCATAAAGGGTGTGTCTACACTGCAAAGTAAGATCAGAGTTAATAGAACCTGAGTTAGCAGACCTTGGGTTTGTTAATCTAGGGCTTGAACGTCTACACTCATTTGTAACCCCAGGTTAGGAATTGCTGAACCCTGGGTCCCAGCCTGGAGCTCCAAGATCTACCCTGCATTATGCAGCCTCGAGTCCAACCACCCATATCCCAGGCCTTGTCTACACTACATGGGAAAGTTGATCTAGCCTACACAATTTGAGTTACGTTAGTAGTGTAACTCAAGTCAACGTAGCTTAGATCTGCTTACCATGGGGTCCACACTATGCGATGTCGACTGGAGACACTCTGCCATCGACTCCCCTTACTCTTCTCGTTCCAGTGGAGTACCGGAGTCGACGGGAGAGTGATCTGCCAAAAGATGGCCACTCTAGCTCTTTGTGTAGTGTGGGAAAAGCTGATTGTCCACCAAACTTGACTGTCCAAAGTACAAAGAAAGTTGGCCCATGGGACTGTGGAATACTTTTGGTGGACTCCCAGAGCACAAGTCCAGTGGGGCAGCATCTGCACTGCAAAGCAACACGGTTTGAACCCTGGGTCCCAGCTTGACTCAGGCTTGGACCCTCCACCCCCATGAGGTCATGGGACCTGGGTCAGTGCGATTTGTGTGTAGTCAGAAGCAGGGTTAGGCTTGAGCCTAAATTCGAACCGTGGGCTTACATTGCAGGTAGACAGGTTTAGCAAGACATCTTGTGGGTATTAGAATCGCTGCAATTTAAAGAGCTGCTAGACGACAAAATGCTTTGCATATGGAACAACGCTGTAATTTCTTAATGAATGTTGGTTTCCTCTAGAATGAGCCTAACTTGCATTAAACATTATATCAGAAAAAAATCAATCCAAAAGCCCAGGTTGTTTCCACAGTTGGCTAATCTTGATCATCAATGTGTATCAGAAGCTTGAACTGATTGCACAGCTCAGACTGTTGATTTGGGATTGGAAGGAAAGGAGTTTTATTGTGATATTTTGCAGTGATTGAATGCTCATGAAACTCAGGGTATGTCCACAGTGCAATTAAAAACCCACAGCTGCCCCTGTGCTCGTGCGGCTCGGGCTAAAGGGCTGTTTAATTGCAGTGTAGACGTTTGGGCTAAGGCTGCAGCTCAAGTCTTGGGACCCTTCCACCTCACAGGGACACAGAGCCTGGACTCCAACCTGAGCCCAAATGTCCACACTGCAATTAAAGAGCCCCTTAGTTGAGCTCCAAGAGCCCAAGTCAGCTGGCATCGTCAGTTGCAGGTGTCTAATTGTGGTGTAGACAGGCTAACAGCAGATGTAGTCAGCTGGGGTTATGCAGGCTTCCTCCCCACAGCTCTGCTCAGTCCTGACCTGCAGCTCTCCCTGCTATTCCACTCCAGAGCCTCTCCCGATCTGAGGATATGTCTACACTGGAATCAGAGGTACAACTGCAGCTCAGTTTGGCATACTCACACGAGTTTTCACCTAGCTAGCATGGCTCAAAATAGCAGTGATTCGCAGAGACCGCAGAGCAAGCTAGGAGCATGAGCAGATACCTAGGGTTCTGGGCTTGTACAGCCCATGCCACTGCGTCTTCACTGCTATTTTTAGCCACACTAGCTAGATTACAGCTAGTCTGGGTATATCTATACAAGCTGTAATCACACCTCTTACTGCACGGCAGACGTAACCTGAAAGTGCCAATTGTTCTGCAATGTGTGATGTGGATAAAGCAAAAACCAGACGAGACCACCAGTCTCATTTTCTTTGGTAACATAAGCTGGCAAGTGAACCCAGCCCTCTGGAGGTGAAAGGACAAAAACATAACCCCCCTCAACCTACCATTAATCACAGGTGTAAAAACTGCCATGCCTTCGAAGTTTGGGTCAGTTACAGTTTTGTCCAAGATCAGCCCACCAATGCTGTTAAAAATGACACAAAATAAAAGCTTATTACCTATCATCTGTTACCAGGCGCAGAATACAGAGACTGAGGCAAGGACTAACTGTCCTTTTTGTTCTGTGTTAGTACAGCATCTAACACAATGGGGTCTTGATCCGCGACTGGGGTTTCTAAGTGCTACCACAATACCAATAATAATGACAGCTATACAGGTTGTATTTGACTATGCAGCAGATGTGTTTGTTTTATGGAACACACCGATCCATCAAAGCGCCTCTAACAATGACAGGTCCTGAGACCAGAGAATTTAAAACCATGTCACTATAAATCATCACTGGAATCTCAGACAGGCAGAATATTTTTTTTGGGGGGGGGGCACTGTCCTGGACCTTCAATTAGGCTGACTGTTATTCCCTGAAAGAGAAAAAGATGTTCGCAGAGTGTGGAGTGAGAAGGGTGGTTCCTAGGTTTACCTGCTGATGCTCATTGCAACAATCACCGGCTGCCATCCAGACTTCAGGACCTCAGCAATAGATGGACTTTGCTTGGCAATAGCAACCCAAAGAGGAATCATGATAACAAACACAGCGCAGATCAAAGGCGAAAGGTATTTCACATCTGGCATGGAAAAGAAATTCAAAGTTAAATGCGATTTACATGCCTCCAATTGCATAAGAGTGTAAAATCTGACTGGACACCACCATTACATTCCTGACTGACTGAAAGAAAGGAAGCACTGCTTGGGACTGAAGTCTTCATGTTGCAAGATATAAATCACATCATCCAGGATATTTTTTTCCCCCCACAGTCCATAATTCACCTCCGAAACTCACCGGCACAGGAAAGTACAAAGGCCAAGAGATTAGGAGGATTCAAATCAAGTTAGATAGATATGAATCACGACGTCCACACCATTTCATTAGACTGGATAGAAATGTATATGGGATATAAACCTTTTTATTTCAGGGATAAGTCAACCACTAACTCGCTGGGGCTAAGAAGAATGTTTTCCTGTGGGCAACTTATGCCATAAATAGACATGAGGGGGCATCTCACCCCTTCCTCTGAACCACCTGGCACTGGCTATTGCTGATGCCAGGGCAGCAGACTAGATGGACAACTGCTGTTTTCTGATGCTCCATACATCAGACAGCTGAGGGGCAGGATTTTTACTTGCTGGTTTACGTTCATTTCTATTAGCTACATTTCCCTTTGGCAGCAGCATAACCTTGAAACGACCTTCAGAAGCAAATGGCACTTAAAAAATGCTGCCCTACAAGAAAACAAACATGACTCAGCACCAGAAACATCTTCAAGAGATGGGGATTGTGCCAGGCCTTTTGAGATGCTAATAATTTGTCTATAGGGCTTCTCCATCTGCTCTCTGTATTAAGTCCAAAGCTGGGCATGGTAAAACATAGGTTTTGCAGGTATTCCAATATATAACGCAAGCTTGATACATTTCTAACCTAAGGCCCTGACAATATGTTTGGGAAAATGCATGTAAGACACGATTAACTTTCTTAGGCCATGTCGACACTACCCGCCGGATCGGCGGGTGGTGATCGATCTATCGGGGATTGATTTATCGCGTCTAGTGTAGACGCGATAAATCGATCCTCAATCGCTCTGCAATAGACTCCAGAACTCCACCAGGGCGAGAGGTGGAAGCGGAGTCGACGGGGGGAGTGGCGGCCGTCGATCCTGCACCGCGAGGACGCGAGGTAAGTGATTCTAAGTTGATCTAAGATACGTCAACTTCAGCTACGCTATTCTCGTAGCTGAAGTGGCGTATCTTAGATTGATCCCCCCCATAGTGTAGACCAGGCCTTAGAATAGTATCTTATCATTATGAAAGCTTTTTTACACAGGGAGGTACTTATCATAGTGCACTTCACCCACCACTGAAATGCAGCCTCTTCTGGGGTGCAAATGGCAGCTGTTTAACAGTGCATAGCACCCCCTCAAGCCAGCTAGGACAGGAAGCAAAGACGCACGATGGGACATCCAACCGAGTCAGATGCCAAGTATCCCCTTGCTCTTTTGGGCATTTGGCAATTAGCTTAATTTTAAACCCCACACATACAGGATGTTCACATCTATCACATACGATCCAAGGCCCACTGTAATCAATGGAAAGATTCCCTTTAGAATCTGTATGTCAGGCCTTTGGACCCAGTTCTGTCACCCTTACTCAGGAGTAGTATCTTACTAAGCAAGCAGTCCATTGATTATTACTTGTTGAGTGAAATACTATTCAGCGCGAGGAAGGGTGGTGTAATCAGCCCCGAAGTATTTAGAACTGGAAGGAGACATGTTGATTTTAAAAGATTATAAAACACTGTACTGGAACGAGAGCATTATACCTCCAGGGGAAAATGTAACTTTCAAAGGCATGTAACATTCTGGGCCTTCCATGACTCAGTGTCCTTAAGGGAATATACTTCTCTGATCAAGGCAGGGTCACACACCCTATCCCACTTCCCTCTCACCTCCATTGAAATACAGAAGAGTTTGGAAACCTGGGAATTATGAAAACCCACCAATTGGGTGATGTCACACTAGTGACTGACACAACGTAACCAATCCTCTGCCAGAGCACTGCTGAATAAAACTCCAGCAGAATTTATGCCCTCTCCAGCCAGACTACTCAGCTGCAATGATAGCCCCCTAAATTCACGGCTGCTCATTACTGTATTTGTACACTAGGGTATATGTTATCACCTTACTCCAGAATGCAGTCCCGGAGAGAGATTACTGGACGTATGCAGTAGGAGATGCAGAAGGCCAAGCCAGTTTTGTGTAGGTAGCTGGCATGGCATCTTGGGGAACTGCACACTGAATAAATACATTTCTGAAGCATAGGAGAACTAGAATGAAAGGACTATTGGACCTCCCCCAGCCTCTTTCTTTCTGGGATATGGATTCAATTGTTCTCCTATTTGTAGGCATGTGGAATAAGTTATTGGAATAGGAAAAAGCTGTCTCTCTCACCATTTCTGCTGTCAGTTTTCAGTGAAACTTTGGGTTTAATTGTTACAAACTTTTCATTTTTTAAAAACATCCTCAACAGACGTTGTTTAAAAAAAACAACCCAGCCCTGAACCTTTTCTCTTTCTAGGTCAGGCCCATGGTACTTTGCTTAGCTATTTTCAAACATCAATTAAAGCATAAATCACATTTCTCCCCAGTTCCAAAAATGTACTGTGCATTTTCCAGGCTCATATAGGAGAAGCAGTTCACGGGCCAAGGTTTTTAGCCCATTTGTCACCTCTAGGATTATGGATACACAGCAAAGAAACACCTGTGGCTGGCCCAGGCCAGCTGACTCAGGCATTCAGGGCTCGGGCTGCGGGGCCATTTCATTGCTGTGTAGACTCCCTCCCACCTTGCAGGGTCCTAGAGCCTGAGCCCAGACGTCTACAAAGCAGTGAAACAGCCACGCAGCTCGAGCCTCGAGAGCCCGAGTCGGATGGCACGGATCAGCCGCGGGTGTCTAGCTGCTGTGTAGACATACCCTCAGAGCATGGTTAACACAGCAGTCACAGCACTGGCCTAAAGAGGGTCTCTTAGGAGAATATATTCTCTCCCCCATTCCAAGATGATGATATTGCTTTGTGCTCCCAGAGGACCGGAGACATCAGCTAAGCCTCACAATAGCCTTATGAGGTGGGGAGCATTATTCCCATTTACATGTGGGGGTGCAAAGGCAAAGAGAGCATAAGTGACTCGGCCAGTGTTGCAGTGAGTTAGTGACAGATGCAAGACTAGAACCGAGGTGTCCTGAATCCCAGTCTTCTGCTCTAACCACTGGACAACATTATTTCCATTCCACTGAATGGTCCCAAAACCCTTACAATAGACCGGACAGTCATAGGACTTACCTACAAAGCCTTTTCCATCTCTATCTCCCACCTCCACAGCCCTACAAGACCACTCCCTGTTGTAATGCTGTGTCCAGTCTAGCTTCAACATTTCCAGGACTGTGGATGCTTCCCTTCCACAACTGAACAGCTCTCCCTAGCAGGAGGCTTCCCCGACAGCTGAGCCGCAGAGACTCTGCTATGTACCTTACCTATGTATTTAAAGAGGGTGCTGCTGATTCCTGCTAGCAGAGAAAGGGTTATCAAATCTCCAAGGCTCGCTGCTATGGGAGTGGCGACGTTGTCTGGGTTTATCCCCACCTTCCTCGCACCGATGATCACGCCGATCATCACTAGACCTAGAGAAGACACAGACCAGGGGTTCAGACACAGAGGATGATGCTGTTTTTTGTGTTGGCACCATTGCTCCACACTGTGCCAAGGGCTGCCCTGGTTCCGGGATGGCCCATGGTGGCTTAAAGTTGCCTTTGCCCATCACTTGGTGCAGCATCCAAGTGGAGTTTGATCACACTCAGGAAATGTGCCCAGTGTTCTCACTGTACTGAAGAACATGGCTCTGCCACGGGTCCATACACAACAAAGCAAACACCACGGCTCAGTGCAGAAAGCACTGAATGGCCCAAATGTAGATGCTGTCATCCCTGCCAGATAGTCTCTACTGGCCTAAAGTGGGACCAGGAACAAAGCACATTCATAGCTATGCACACAGTGGGTACTCAAGACCAGGCAGAAGTAGCAGGGGACTAGAGAGGTGCCATTCTCTGGGGTCACATCTAGATTCCACAGCCCAAAGGCATTTTCCAGAACAGCATTCAGTATTATTCAGAGTTTTTTTACTTGCTTTTGAATTCTTAAGTGGCATGGGGCTGCCACTGCAGGTCACAAGCCAGCTCCACATCCCCAGCATAAGGGTCTTGGCTGGGCATCCGTTTCCCCCAGCGATCCCTGGCTGCCAGAACAGCTGCTTGGGGACCACAGCTCTCTGGGCTGCTCTAATTTACAATGTGGCCTGGAGGCTGGACAGCTTCAGGATCAAGGGGGTATAAAAGTAGCTTCTAGCCACGTACACCCCCCCATCCTGAGGTGGGCTAAGCAAAATTCAGCTGCAGCTCAGGATCTGGGGCACAGTCTCCTGCTGGTTGGTGAGGATGGAATTTTGGCTTATTAATAGAAACCCCAAAGGCCAGGTGAGAGTCAGACTCTGAGAACAAGAGAGCGTCCTGCTACAGCAGTGCAAACCAGAACAGAGCGCAGCAAAATGCTTTGGAGAGTCACAGCAGCAGCAACAGTTCATTTTTGGGGAAATGAGACCTTGGCAGAGATCAGACAAAACTCTTATCTGTGGGCAAGTCAACTGACAGACACGTTTATCAGCCTGACTTGAGTGTTTTGTGACTGTTCAGGGCAGTAGCTGATCTCCAGCCTCCAAAACAAGCCCAGATCCAATGTCCTTCGAGCCTCCCATGGCATTCTGTCCTCTGCCACTGCCCCGAGGCACCTGACCACCGTTGCATCCCCTGCTGACCACCGTTGGCATGGCATGGGGGACGCAGGCCAGGAAAGGAGAACACTCTCTGGCTCAGAAACCTGTGTCTGCTCACAAAGGCCTGCGAGTGCTGAATCTCCATGTGTGCCTGGAACATACTCCATTCTTCCGAACACCACACCTCCAGACAACAGCTCACACACGTGCACACACTAGCCCCTCCCCTCTAACACGTGCACACAATGCACCCCCAAAACACCTTCCCCCCATGACACAAATCACCTGGCTCCCTTCGATGCACAAACACGACCTGCTTCCTTAACTACACATGTCCACACAACAGCAACTTGTCACCGTAGCTAGGAAAGACCTTAACATTAGCTGAATGTGTGTCAGCAAAGTCCTTCCTTTTTACATCCAGTCAATTCTTTGGAGGAACAGAGGTTAATAAAAGCTGTGAGGTTTTTATAAACTTCTGAGAAGTTGTCTAGTGCTCCTCAGCACAGGCACCTGTTGTTCTTGGACTCTGGCCTAGGAACATCTGTACGCTCTGACTTATCCTCTTTTTCTTAGACAACGCCATGTGTGCAAGGCTACTGCATAGGGTTGCCGATTTTAGCTGGATGTATTCCTGAAGGTTTCGTCATATGACAATCTTTAATTAAAGATTAAGCTTTAATTCCTGGAGACTCCAGGACAATCCTGGAGGGTTGGGCAACCCTAGATACACAACACATTGCTGCCCACTCAGTCACTAATAAGGATGTCATGCTGCTCTCTTGTGGCAGATGTGTGAATTCCTACTTTTCCCTTTAACCAGACCCTCCTTATAATGACATCATTGTGGAACGGCCTGCCAAGAACTCAGCTCGATTATCTTCATTTCACAGAGAGGGCCATGCAGATAGAGAAATGAAGTGATTTGTCCAAGTTCAAAAAGTGAATCTGTAGCCAGAAACAGAACTCAAGAGTGCTGACTCCCATCCCCATGCTTTAAACACTCGATCATACTAATCTACCATTGACCTTCCGTGAGGAAAGGGACAGCTTTGACAGCCATTTCCCATCCCTTATCAAAAGCATACCATATTTCCCTAGATCGACATGCTCTTAGAGAGAAGTGTGTGTGTGTGAGAGATGCTGTAAAAGAGCAGTGCGTGTATGCATGAAGTGCCCTTTATACTTCACAAAAAGAAAAGGAGTACTTGTGGCACCTTAGAGACTAACCAATTTATTTGAGCATGAGCTTTCGTGAGCTACAGCTCACTTCATCGGATGCTTCAGATAACCCAGGGCATTTTTCAGTGTGGTACCAATTTACCGCACGTCCTGGCAGCACGGTGATTACAACACCCACTCTGCACTTAGTCGTCACTCACACTCAGCCCTGAGTGTTACAGGCAGTCTTACTGCAAGATGGAGCACCCAAAGCTTTTGGATGGGCACTTATGTGTGTTAATCAGTGAACTGCATTTACTGGCTGGCTGGAACACTGGGCTTTGGATATGCTCAAAGATCTTCCCCGGGGTCTTCAAAATGATATATGATTGGCCACCAGGGAGAAACAGGAAGGGACTCCTCTGAAGAATGGTGCTTTTAACATAGAGCACCCCTTGCTGCTGCCCTGCAGCAGGAATGAGCCCCAGCCCTAACTGGTCTGAAGAGAATCCCAGTGGGGGAGGAGTGTCTGAACTTTCAGAGCACTGGGAACACACTGAATTTCTTTTCTGTCTTTAAAACAAAAATGTGTGTGAGAGTTTAGAGCGGATGGATGGCGCCAGCTGTTTGAGGACTGGCACGGGGGGCAGAGCAAATGAATGGCCCACCCTTTGGGTGTGAGAGAGGCCACAGAACCCAGAAATCAACAGATCATGGGACAAAAATGAACAAAAAGGGATGGGGGTGCAGGACACAGACACAAAACAAAGGAATTTAAAGGGACATGGAGCGGAGGAGAGCAGACAACACCCGCAGCTCAAAGAAGGCATTCAAGGAGTCAGTAGACACCACCCATGAGAATTCTGCGCAGATGTGTGTGCATGAATGAGGAACCCAAAAAAGGCCCCAAAGTCACAGCGAACCCCCACATCCAACATTCTTCTCTTGGACTGATGGATGGCACCACCTTGGCCAGTGCCAGGAGGAGGCTGATGAGGTGGTTTCTGGACTTTCCCTGGAGACTGAAGTCTTCTCTTCACAGAAGAGGTACAGCATGGATGAAGCAGGGCAAGCTCACCCCATCACATCTTGTCTCCTAACTAGGGGTGCGAGGGGAGCTCTCACTCTATGGTGCATTCAGTCCTTGGCCTCCCTAGGTGTCAGTTTGTGGTGGTGATTTTAATAATCCAGTAATATTTTGGGATTTGGCTGCCTGTCCACTGGAAGTTCCACCAAGACCCCAAAATCGTTTCATGTCAGCTACTGAACAGTGTCCCAGATGGGAAAAGAGCAAACAGTCCATGGAGAGCAGATGTGCATGGAAAGGGTGGTTTCTCACTGGCCCAAATTACCGGGTGTGGTGGGGTTAACGAGACTCACCTAGGGAGAGCGCAGCTATGAATGCTGTAGTCACACTGCTCGCACAGAGCACTGCAGCCTGATTCAGCTCCACGTGCCCCTTTGAGATCGCTCCCAGGATGACAGCAGCTATGGCAGCCAGCAGCCCCACTACAGTGGCCTGTACCTGTTGGGCAAAAATCAGCTGGTATGCAGAGTTCCATGTGGGGTCCGTGACCCTGAACACATACACAGGAGCCTGCGATCCCCTTCATCACCACCAGCATGGCACTAATAAGACATGGGGATCATTCCACCCCACATTCAGGAAACTGCACCCCAGAAAGCCAAACTCCAGCTGAATTCCTCTAAGAGAAAATCCCAATTCCATCCAAACACTCACTATAGAATGTAACGAGACGGAACAGCCTGAGAGGGCAGTTTAGCAAAAGAAAGGAGCCTTTTCCAGCTCCAGATGGAGCTGCTTACCTGAATCAGGGCTAAATTGCAGGTGGCCATTTTCCACTGTTCCTGGGTATCATCCATCTGTCCAGTGTTAGCCTGGAAATCAAGAGAGAACGTGAAAGGCACGTGAAAGAAAACGTGAAAGAGAACGTGAAAGAACTCCTGTGGCACTGGCAGCAAGAGGGTTTCACTTGGACCCTCTAGGAGGGAGTAAGTGAACGTCAGCATGATGAAAGATGCTAGCCAGTGTCCCCAGTCTTCCTCACTTCCCCCTCTCTCATTAATGAGTATCCCCCTGCCCTAGCCTCTGAAGGGCACCAGAGTTCAGCTCTGGTCTCTTGCAGGTGGGGTAGGATATCAGCAGACACGCTGGGCCAGACTTTCAAAGGCAGGTACCTGAGCTGTGTGCACTGTGTCTGCAGGAGCTGATCCCACGTGTGAGCACCCACCTAGTGCCAACATCCCAGTGCAAGCTCTGCAGGTGCTACAGACGAGTGTGCAAATTCCAGGCTCGCAGCTCAGGTGCCTGCTTGTTAAAATGCTGACGTACAGCGTCAGGAGCTCAGTGCTGCCGAGAGACGGAAATATGCTCAGAAGAGTCACATGGTTTAGTCACTTCTGCCAGATACAGGAGGCTGACTGTGGCCTTTGACAGAGCCCATAACCACCTGGGCCCATCTCTACTGGTGCTGCTGATGGAAACTACTGATGGATTGTGCTGTGCAAACTGAAGGGAAACGACACAATAAAAAAACAACGCAGCCTTCTTCCCACAAGGGAAAAAAATACCCTTCAGAATAAGGAAGAAGCAGGCTATAGATGACAAATATTATCTTTCTTTTTCAGGCTACTCAGATTCCAGTCCAACCCACTGTCAGACTCAGCAGAGAAAACCTGTCACCTCGTGCACAGAGCACAGCTGAACTGTTTGTTACTATTTATTCTTTACAAGCAGTTTTGTGGCCTGGCCTGTCTCAGGGGCAGACCTGCAGTAGGGGCATCCCACAAACCAACAAAAGGACTCCTAAAGGACAGATCATGCTGCTGCCAGAGGGGCTAGATCATGCCATAAGTTGCCGAAGCTACTAACGGTCCCAAGAAGTCTTGTGGGAACTTAGGGACATCCACATGCTGGTCTGCTGGGACAGCTCACTGCCAGGGATGGGAAGGAAAGTGTCAGTACCCATAACGGTCAGTGGCCATAAGGGGAGACATCTCAGTAGTGCAGCCCACAGCTCAGCACTGGTAGCCACTGTGTGTACAACCAATGTTCTCTTTGGTCTCTCTCAATTTTTGCAACACCCTCCACCACCGGCAACTGGACACATATGGATGAATCATCCTTTAAGAGGCGACCAGCTGCAGAATTGGGATGAACCTTTTTTAACACTCCCCCCGCCTGAAACACCTTGTTTCAGCTTAGCAGGGAAGGGGATGGGGTCTCTGATTCACACACACACACACAGAAGAGGATGGGGTCTCTGTTTCTCTCTCTCGGTCACACACACACACGTGCGCGCATGTGCGAAAGTAGGACCTGTTGGTCAAAGGATTCCTTCCTGCTCAAACCCCGCACTCCCCCCAAAGCTTTTACACTTACAGCAGTAGAGAGTCTGGACGCCAGGGTCATTTCAAGGTTACCCTTCAAGCCAACCAGGGCAGGAACCAGGATAAAAACTTCTGTAATTGTCCGAAACACATCCCAGTGCTAAAAAGGAAGGCAACATGAAGAACGTCAACCTCATCTAATGCCATTTTGCCTAGATAGGTGTTCTCCTTCCCTGGCTCATTTCCTGTCCTAAAACATAAGGCATGCACTGTGAACAACTGGTGTGCTCCACCCCAGAGGCAGCTGTAATCTGATGGTGCGTGAAACAATTTTTGAGTTTACAAAGTGTTCTCTGATCTCTTGGGCAGATAGGTACTACACAAATAAGAGATGTTATTAATGACTATTATTATCCAGAGTCACAACAGTCAAGACAAAGAGATTTTGAACAGGGTATAAAAAATACTTGTGCTTTAGGGCTTAAGACAATCTCTATCTATTAGGAATTAGGATGATACCTTCCTGGAAGCATCTTCCCACCCTGCGTTTCTGGATACTGAACTGGATGGACTGCAGGTCTAAACCAGTATGGCAATCCCCATATTCCGATGATTGCCTTTGAGTTGAGTTACATGAAGCTGATGTTTCAAACTGTGACATTCTATACGATCTGAAATCTCAAGTACAGTAGACCCTCAGAGTTACTAACACCAGAATTTCGAACAAACCAGTCAACCACACACCTCATTTGTAACCAAAAGTATGCAATCAGGTAGTAGCAGAGACAAAAAAAGAAAAGAAAAGAAGAAGCAGATACAGTACTCTGTTAAATATAAAGTACTAAAAAAATAAAGGGAAAGCAGTATTTTTCTTCTGCATAGTAAAGTTTCAAAGCTGTATTAAGTCAATATTCAGTTGTAAACTTTTAAAAGAACAACCAGAATGTTTTGTTCAGAGTTACGAACAACCCCCATTTCCGAGGTGTTCATAACTCTGAGATTCTACTGTGGCTTCAGTGACTAATGCAGAAATAATGTGCAACTTATTTGAATATACCTTTAAAGATAACGTCTGGCCATGCACTGAACTACTGTATGTTCAGGAGGTTAACAGATAGTCATGCTGCAGCCAGAGGAGATCCTCTTGGAGAGGAGTGACACACCAGACAAGCTTATCAGAAGGTTCTGAAGTCTGCAGAGCTATTCTGAAACTGATCCAAGTGCTGCAACAAGACCCCTTTTCAATTACTGTGGGAAATCTGATTCTGGGACAAACTGAGGAGGACTATCAAAGTTCCTCCTAATGTCGCTTCCAGTTTCATTGTTGCCCAGTGGAGCCAGTTAGGAATACAAGGATCAAATTCAGCCCCGGTGTAAGTGGATGGATCTCCCACTGACACCATTGTCCAGAGGTCAGTGGCCTGGCATCTCAGCAGACTTTAATCCAGCTGAAGACACTGGGATCTGCAGGCAGTCAGCACCTTTGAAAATCAGGCCACAAATAGACCTAATTTAATAAACACCCACTACAAGTGAGGAAGGTGGTGGGCAAAACATCTCTTCTGAGCCTCCTGTAGTGATGACCTGGAAAAATAAGCTACGGGATGTTAAGAGCTAACATGAGTGGGGAAGGCGTACTAGTCATACTACCTGAAAGTCTTTAACTTTTGTTTGATTTTGTCAACACCTAACTCAAACACCTGAAATACATTTGGGGTGGAAAAAAAGAAAAGAGATATTTGTTAAAGATTCAAACACCCCTCTTTAATTAAGGGGTAAGAAAGCTTCCCTCCAGTACACATTTGATCCTTCCAGTGAGTCTTCCAGAAAAAACAGGAAAGACCAGACTTGATCTTCTTCCTGTAAAGAACAGGCATAACTTTACCTCCTGCCACCCCACCTCCCCCAAGCTTGCAGGTTTTATACATAAAAAGAAGCCAAAAAAGGACAGAAACACAAGTGTTTAATTTCTTTTGCAGGCCAACTTTAAGGATCATGGTTTGTCATACCAATATGCATCCGATGAAGTGAGCTGTAGCTCACGAAAGCTTATGCTCAAATAAATTTGTTAGTCTCCAAGATGCCACAAGTACTCCTTTTCTTTTTGCGAATATGTTTTTGAGTTTCTATTGTATTCTTCAGATTCCTGCATGGATCCTGCAGGCTTCAAGCCAAAGTAGGCTAAGTTAATGGAGTGCCTTGTACGATTCGCAATGCTTCGCTTTACATATTGTATCTTTTATATGAATTACTTTGTGGGTCCATGGACAATTAATTAAAAATGAAAAAAAAAAGTAAAAAAACCCACAATATTCAGATCACTTCATTTTCCCCCCATTAGAGAGTCTCATTAGTAACATGCCAGGAATCCAAAGGCAGTATTAATTATTATAATTTGTACTGCAATAGTGCCTGGAGCCCCATACTGGACTAGCCCCCCTTGTGCAAACTGCTGTATAAACTGAACAAAAAGAGTTTACAATCTGAACTGAATGAAACACAAAGATTGAAACCAGTTAACACAGAACAGTGATTTTCAACCTGTGGTCTGCAGACCCCTGGGCATCCACAGACTATGTCTAAGATTTCCAAAGGGGTCTGCACCTCCACTTGAAATTTTTTAGGGATCTGCAAATGAAAAAAATATTGAAAACCAGTGATATAGAGGAACAGTCCTCAGAGATGACAGCTTCCCAGGTGGAATATTCCAGCTAGATTCTGTGGCATTTCATAGGCGTACAGGACCAAAAGCAGGGCGGGGGCCTTTCACATCTGCACTGGGGTCAGAGCAAAACTGAAGTGAGCTGGCCTGTGCTGTCGGAGAAGCTCAGGGCTGGAATACTGGGTGGCGTGGCATCTCAGTCCTGAGCTGCATTAGCAGAGCAGGATTGGGCAGTCGGTCTGGAGCAACAGATGGGTGCAGCAGGTCAGGACTGCAGCCCAAGTGTGTGTGTGTGTGTTTGGGAGGGAGCAGGGGAGATGCCTGAATAAAGACTTCAGGACTGAGTCTAAGAATAGTAACATTTTCATGATTCCTCCAACACCAAGTGAAGTGAAAACAGGTTTAGGAGGAACGTGAACATCCCCCTGCAGTATCGCAAGCCTACACTGTGTTAATGTCACAAAACTAGGAAGTGAAACTCACGAGAAACCCAAAATAAAACTGACCTCCCTCATTTCACTGTCCAAACTAATCCAAGCAGAAAAAGTTAAACATAATACATTGCATAAAGCAAATAATTTTATAAAAATCCCTGTCAGTGCTAACAATCTCATGTGCTACTAGCAACCAATGGTGAAGAATACTTCATGCATACGGCTATAATGTGGACAGTGTCTCACTGAGGATGAAAGAGAAGCTTTATTCCTGAATGTTCATGCTTGAAATGTAATCCTCCTGGATCAAATCTGATTCCTCACATTAATGTAACACAGTGGGCCAGATACCAACCTGTAGTCTGCAAGGCTGGTGCCTCTCTAGCAGTGCAAAGCAGTCTGGAAGCCGGTTCAACATGTTGGCTGCAAATTCCTGTGGGGTAGGTGGAAGTGTCTAGCCAGAGCAGTTCTAAGCCATACTCCGCCCCCAGTGCAGGGAGCAAATCATGGCCATGACTAGAGCACTGAGCCATTCTGGTTATCCCCAGAGGGAGGAACAGACTCTGAGGGGCTGCTACCAGTCAGGGCATCCTAGAGTAGCCTTGAGGCTACTCACTGGGGATGCATAAAGCTGATTTACAACCACCTTCCCAGCCCCTCTAGTTGTGTCAAGCCCAGCTGAAGATTTGGGCCTCAATAGAAATTCTATCTGTTTAAATTAAAGTACAAATAGATTAATTTGCATATATCTCAGATTGTGCTATCATTTAGCATTTGGAACCTATCACTGTGCCAACTTCAGCCCTGAAATAGGCGGGTGCACAATTCCAGGAAATTTACAATGGGGTGACAGAGTACAGAACAGGTTTCATTGACTCTTCTCAGCTCAAATTTGAAATTGACTGTATAGTTCATTTCTCCCTTGCCTACACTTTTTAATTCCTCTGTCCCTCTGCTATTATTTAGCTGGTAACTTGGTAAAGCAAATGGGATGCAGTTAAAAAAAGAAGTTGATTTACTGTATTTTTTTGCTGCTGCATTAGTCTCTGATTTGAGAGCTGTTCATTTGACTGTATCTGCTTTTCTAGAGTCTCAAAAGGCCCACAGGAATGCATCTAGCCACTTCCTCTCCCCAGCTTGTTATCGCCATGGATCAGAAGAAACAGTGTGGCCTCTCTCCCTGGCTAAGCTTGCAAATTGGAATAAAGGAGTTATCTCGAAGAGCAGCCAAAAATAGAGAGCATAGCTTGGTGCACT
The DNA here is from genome assembly GCF_965140295.1 of Lepidochelys olivacea. NCBI lineage: Eukaryota > Metazoa > Chordata > Testudines > Cheloniidae > Lepidochelys > Lepidochelys olivacea. The sequence continues at coordinate 21,491,062 of NC_140417.1, read as the reverse complement.
TCCCACCTCCATGCCTTCTGTAGGAAGCCATGTAAATGGGAAAGTGCTTGCAGCCACAATACAGAGGCATTTACTTTCCACCTGCCTTCCTTCTTCCCCTCACTCATTCACAGCTTGCAAAATACTGGTAGTGAAATCCTGACTCCACTGAAATCAGTGGCAAGACTCTCTGGGTACGTCTACATAGCAAGTAGCGGCCCGTAACATCGAGTCTCAGAGTTCGGGTCTACAGACTTGGGCTCATGTTATGCCACTCAAAGTAGTGGCGTACATGGTCAGGCACGGGCTCAGATGCCAAGGGAGGGGGTAGACTTCAGAGCCTGAACTCCAGTCTCAGCCGCAATGTCTACACAGCTGTTTTTAGCCCAATAGCATTAGATGAGGCTCTGAGACTTGCTGCCATGAGCCACCACTTGCTGTGTGGACATACCCTGAGTGTTGCAATGTTAAGCAACTGCTTGTGGCCCTGTGCTTTTGGGAGTTCCATGCAGACTTATAATCCATGGAGTGGAGTGGCAACTCACCTCTCAATCTTTTGGCAGTAGGACCAGAGAAGGAGGCACATGCCTCTACATGCCCCTTTACAGCAAGGTAGGGCCCTGAAAATTATATATAGCCAGTCCCAGCTTCCAGCACAGTGCCACTCTGCTGCTGTTTGGCAAAACAAGAGCAGTGTAAGTAAACTCATGTACACTCACTACACAGCATTCACTTCCATTATCAAGGTGGTACTTGTTTCTGTGTGTTCACATCTCTCTAACAAGGGTAAATAAGGGGATGCTGGAAAGCACTTTGTTGCAGTAACTGGAAATCCTTTAAAACAGATTTCTCAGTGTCAGACCAGCTCCTGCTAAAGGGCGGGGCACAGAGTCAGTTACGAGAGCTAGAAAGGGCCTCTGGGGTTGGTGAATCTCAATGTTACCAATTCTCACAATTTCATGTCAAGTCTTGTGGTATTTTCCTTAAGTTCACAGCTCTTGGGGTCTCATGAATACATCAAAATCTCAGCCTGTTTTAAAAGGATGTAAATTTCTCGTCCTCTTTGTTGTGGAGAAAAGTTAGAAAACATGAATCTTACTGGCTCAAAGACCAGAACACAAATAAAAAGCGCCCCAAATATATTATTTTTTGAAATCTCATGATTATTAAGTCATCTCATGATGTTTTTGGGTCTGACTCATGATTTCTGAATGCTTGGGGTCGGCAACACTGCAATCTATTGCAGAAACATCTCCTCTAAGCTATTTTTGATTCATAGCAGCAATGATGCTTACACCTCCTCTGGGAGTCAATTCCACTGTCCAATGGTTTCTCTTCCTATTAACTTAGAAACTTTTCCCTGTTATTTTGCTTAATGCATGGACCATCCTGTACAAGTTTCCAAGACCCTAATGTGTAAATAAATTAAGTATATATTAGGTACAGAGTCTGGTATTTATATCACGTGTGCAGTATGTTGGAATGTGTGCATCAAGTGTGTGTTATATATTTTCTACCTAGACAGATACAAAGGTACAGCAATATTCTTGAACAGGATCCCGCTTTCCAACAACTCCAAAGGATTTTAACACTTTACGTTAAGGGAACGTTTACACTTAAAATGCTGCAGCTGAGCTGCTATAGCACTTCTGTGTAGACACTACCTACGCCAAAAGAAGCCATCCTGTCAGCGTACGTAATCCACCTCCTTGAGCGGTGGTAGGTAGGTCGACAGAAGAATTTTCCTTAGTGCTTACAGAGGGACTTAGGTTGGCTTAAATGGATCGCTCAGGGGTGTGGATTTTTCACACCCCTGACCAACATAGTTAAACCAACTTAATTTTCTAGTGTAGACGAAGCCTAAGATTTACCTACTTGACAAGGACTTGGTGAGGATTAGTATTTTAATGCCTGTATCCTGCTCTGAAAGATAAGGCTGCAGATAAGTAAGTGCTAAGTATTATTATATAGCACAGGGGAGATGGTTAAGGAGAGGAGCTCCTGTAAGGCTAAAAGGTAGGTGTGTGCCTTGGAGCAGAGCACAGGTGGGTTGTTAGGCATAGTTCAGCATCAGGATACACTACTTCAGTTAGCCATTCTTTCTTTACTGCTCCTCACATCATATTCCCTTGAATCAATTCATTCTTTGCACCATTATTTTCCTTGGTCAAGTGACAGAGCAAGACTCCCCCCCCCCAAATATAAAGCAGTGCCCGTACATGGCTCCTGCTGGGGTACAAGTGCCAGAGAATCCTATGAACTCCAGCTTGCTTTTGAACACGGTACATAACAGTCTGAAAGCAGCAGAAGCTGTGCCAACATTCTGATTTGCAAATCCACCCACATAAGGTACCCAAACAAGATCAAATTTTGAGTTTCTATTTGCGCCACCAGTACAAAGGAAAGCTAGACGGGCCAGATTCTGATCTTGGGCACAGTAGTGTAAATCCAGCATAACTCTACTGAAGTCAAAGGGAGTTATGCTGAATTTATACCCAAGTAAATGGGATCAGAATCTGGCCCAGAAATGTTTAGATTCTAGTCTTATTTTCTTATTCTGTGCCTATCACCAGGATAGCTGAGTGCCTTCAAGATTAAAGAATAATCAATGAAAATAACCTCTAGTATCCAAGAACTGAAATGATAAACTTGCTTCAAAATGTGAACATGTTAACCACAGCTCTGACCTGGAACTTTCTCACTGGTGATCTGTGGGGGATAGAATGAATATGGTACAACAGATGAATATGCTATAGCATCTGTTTGATCCCAGTACTGTGGCCTGGTGCAGCTTCATACAAGTTGCCCCAAAATGCGTGGCTGGGCACAGAATGGGAGGAACCGTTCCTCTACCGTACCTAGGGTACTGTCTGTCCAGCCGCCCATCCCTAAATACAAAGCCAAACACCCTGATTTAGGAAGAGCCCTTCCTACATATTGACACAAAGAGGATGCTCTTTAGCCTGGGCAGGACCCGATGGCAAACATGCTTATTAGACACACGAATTACAAATGCATATGCAAGGTCACCAAGGCAAACCAGCCCCTTGCTACTAAGCTGCTTAATCACACATACGTACTTGAACAACATCCATCAACAGGCCAGCAGCCACCATGCCCAAACCAGCCAAGAGGAATGGCACAAAGATCTGGACGGCAATGGAGAAGGACGTCTCTGGGAGAAATCCATTCGCTGACCTGGTCAGCTTGCAGGTGAAACCTCTCAGTTTCTTCCCATGGAAGCACAGCTCCAGTTGTAGCTGGGTGAACACCATGGTCAAATGCCATTAACCCATATTCAACAAGCAAAGCACGAAAAAAAGCCAGGAAATCACACACACCACACTCCCAGCTGCTTGCTCCACAGTTTGAAGACACTTCTCCCCAACCTAGCAGTGAAGCCACAGTCCTTTGTTTCCTCTTCTCCTCCTCCCTTCCAGAGAGCCACAGCAAGCTTATCTTCCAAAATCAGCTTGACTTGGTTGAGCTCAGACTGAGAGGAGCCTCATGGAAGCTCTTTCTCCATGTTACCTCCAGAAGAATTTAAAAGAGAAGAAAGAAAGATTGCTGAGATGTTTGTGAATAAATACTGATGATCCCACCTCTGCTCCAGCTTCCCCCAGCTCAGTGAAAACCAGAAAGACCTGCTCCTCAGGCTATGGCATAAGAGTCCCTGTGCAAAGAGTGACAGGCCACGCAGGAATCCCTCAGTGTTCTCAAAGGCACAGGTGTCCTTTCTCCTGAGGTTACATTTCTTCACAGAGCATGACTTGCCTTTGATACAATGGTTTAATATATAAGCTGGTGCTGAAGTAACCCCAGCACGTGGGGCACTGAACTTTTCTCACCGTTCCAAGGCCAAGGGGTGGGGCAATTAATATCCAGGTTTTCATTTGGTTTCCCTCAAAGTCTCTGAGAGCAGGAGTCCACGCCTGTTACAACCACGGCTATGACCCAGCTCCCATCAGGGAAGGCAGCAAAGCTGTACTGGCTGTGAGAACGTTTGCCCCGCCTGACCTCCGTTTTGCTCCCCCCTCTCCAGTCTTGTCTGTGGTGTACGAGCTCAGGAAGGAATAATCAGCTTATGTCGCCTGTATCTCTAAATGATTGACTTAAAAAAATTCCACAGAACCAACCAATGAGCTTCAAAGACGAATACCCTTATCTGCTGTCATCACATCAACTTTCCGCTAGCTCACAAAAGACCAAGATAAAAGTCACAGCAAGAGCTTATTTAAGGTAGCTCTATAATCTCACTAGACCAGGGGTCTCAAACACGCAGCCCGCGGGGCTATTTCCTGCGGCCCGACAGCTCCCTGCGGTCCCCCTGCGTTTACCAAGAGCGGCTCCGGCCCGGCGCGCACCAGAGGCAGGGCAGGCTCCCTGCCTGCCTGCCCACCCTGCCCCCGCGCCACTCTGGGAAGCGGCCGGGACCTGGGAAGGGTGGGGGGCCAAGGGGTCTGTGTGTTGCCCTGGCCACTCCTCCAGGTACCTCCCCCAAAGCTCCTATTGGCCCGGTCCCCCATTCCCGGCCAATGGGAGCTGTGGGGGTGGTGCCTGGAGGCGCGGCCAGGGCAACACACAGACCCCTGTCCCTCCCCTCCCCCAGGTTCCGGCCGCTTCCTGGAGCAGTGTGGGGGCAGGGCGGGCAGGCAGGCAGGCAGGCAGGGAGCCTGCCCTGCCTCCGGTGTGCGCCGGCCTGTAGCCCACCTCCCGAACCCTTCCTGCAGCCAAACCCCCGGCTGCGCCCCGCACCCCTCCTGCACCCCAACCCCCTGCCCTGAGCCCCCTGCCGCACCCTGAACCCCTCCTGGGAATGGGGGCAGGGAAGGGATGGGAAGAGGCGGGGCCTCATGGAAGGGCTGAACTTGGGGCAGGGCCGGGGCAGCGGGGGGCGAGGTGCAATGTACTAATGTACCCTCGGGCCAATGTACTAATTCTCATGTGGCCCTCGTGGTCATTTGAGTTTGAGACCGCTGCACTAGACCATGGGGGGAAAAAGGGAAAAGTTTCCAAGTTTCCAATAGCTACTATATGCTCTTTCACTTCCTGTCCTAAAGCTTAGTGCAGCACTGCTGCATGCTGCTGAATAGCTCTTGCGTTTCACCCCAGAGGTAGCTTCACCTCAGTGCTTTCTGCTTAACGATACTTGGCCAAAGTCACTGGCATACGCCCGTTGACTTCAGTGTGGTTGCGCCAATTTATGCTAGTTTTGTATAATTTGTATCATTCTTTGTAGAGATGGGCCTAAACTGTAAAGCTCAAATCCAGATCCAAACTTATCTAAACTTGGGGGTGGAAGGTGTTTTGTCAGGGCTCCTCTGTGACAGGATGGATGAATTTAAATCAGCAAACAGGAAACCTTGGTTTAAATCAACAATTTTAATCATGTTTTGAATTTGAACTTTTAAGTTATTTTCCTGAAGAAAAGTTGATTCTCACTGGTTGATAACTATTAATCCACGTTGATCTGCAACTAAATATAGCCTTTACTCTAAATTTGGTCCTTCTTTCTACTAACCAGGAGGGTACACTATAGCTATATATATTTATTACATAGCTTAACATACAATTATTCAGATTCTTCATTTTTATATTTTTTATTATTTTAGAAAATGGCAAATGATTCATTTCTTATTCACTATCTGGTGATTAACTTTTTTTAAATGTGATTTGTGTCAAGCCCCATTTGGATGGAAATGCAAATTCAATTAAAATACACAAAAACTGCATTTTACTTGTTTTCATTAAATAAATGTGCTGAAAATGCAAGAAAAAAAGGATACCAAAAAGTTTATCAAAACATGTTTTGCATTTAAAACTAACCTGTTTATTAAACGAAGTAAGTATTATCTGTAGTTAGTGAATTGAACCAATTATTTCTGATCACTGTAGAATCATAGAATATCAGGGTTGGAAGGGACCCCAGAAGGTCATCTAGTCCAACCCCCTGCTTGAAGCAGGACCAATTCCCAGTTAAATCATCCCACCCAGGGCTTTGTCAAGCCTGACCTTAAAAACCTCTAAGGAAGGAGATTCTACCACTTCCCTAGGTAACACATTCCAGTGTTTCACCACCCTCTTAGTGAAAAAGTTTTTCCTAATATCCAATCTAAACCTCCCCCACTGCAACTTGAGACCATTACTCCTCGTTCTGTCATCTGCTACCATTGAGAACAGTCTAGAGCCATCCTCTTTGGAACCCCCTTTCAGGTAGTTGAAAGCAGCTATCAAATCCCCCCTCATTCTTCTCTTCTGCAGGCTAAACAATCCCAGCTCCCTCAGCCTCTCCTCATAAAAGTCATGTGTTCCAGACCCCTAATCATTTTTGTTGCCCTTCGCTGGACTCTCTCCAATTTATCCACATCCTTCTTGTAGTGTGGGGCCCAAAACTGGACACAGTACTCCAGATGAGGCCTCATCAATGTCGAATAGAGGGGAACGATCACGTCCCTCGATCTGCTTGCTATGCCCCTACTTATACATCCCAAAATGCCATTGGCCTTCTTGGCAACAAGGGCACACTGCTGACTCATATCCAGCTTCTCGTCCACTGTCACCCCTAGGTCCTTTTCCGCAGAACTGCTGCCTAGCCATTCGGTCCCTAGTCTGTAGCTGTGCATTGGGTTCTTCCGTCCTAAGTGCAGGACTCTGCACTTATCCTTATTGAACCTCATCAGATTTCTTTTGGCCCAATCCTCCAATTTGTCTAGGTCCTTCTGTATCCTATCCCTCCCCTCCAGCGTATCTACCACTCCTCCCAGTTTAGTATCATCTGCAAAATGTCTGTGTCCTTCAAGATTTTAGAACTAGTAGATCTCATCCTCTCACACCTGGTTTCTATTTGTAAACTGTAAGAGAAAATAACAAGCTTTCCTGCTTTTTCAACTCCCAATTGGCATCTTAATTTTGAATGACCTAGTCACTGAACTGAACTAGTTGAATAAACTGAAATGAAGGAAATATTCTCTCTGCAGTCAAAAGTTGTTTTAACACATAACCTGCTCCCAGGTGCTTAGCTAGTGGCTGCCACCAATTCAGTTTGACTTTCTTTCAAAGTTGGCAGCAACTACTGAATGTAATTTTTTGTATTTAAATGATTTTAATAGATTATAAATTTAAATTTCAAAATTAATTTTAAATGTTTTTAAAATAAAGTTGTATTTAATTTAAATAATCTGGTTTCAATTGAAAAAGTGTTTTTTTTTAATCTTCACTTTATACCTAGCCTTCTCTGTAATAATTTGGATGGCATGTTAGGGTCTTGGAGTCAAAAGGTTATATATAAGTTATTTGTAATAAAAGGGGGTTTGGACGGCCTGAGGAATTGGAAATTGGATAGGGAGCCTTTCACTGATCAGTTTCTGGTTTAAATTCAGCCAGTCAGTAGTGATAGAAATTGCTGGCTGTTTGATGACCAGTGCAAAGAGTTTGCTTGTCTCAGTCCAGTTCCTAGCATTCAAAATCAACATTGAAAAACCCTCATCACTATATTTGGCACTAGCTGGCCTCTGAATGGGCATTCTCAGCAAGGAGATTTAAGGACACATGGACCACGGACTCTGAACTAGCATTTGTCCCCAGAGCTAAGCACACTGGCTGGGAGAATGGATACCTTCCCCAGCCCTAAATTCACACAAACACACACACAATTATCAAGTCTAAAGGGTTTGGCTGCACAAGGATCTCCAGGTAAGTGTTAGAGGCCACAAAACAAGAACCCTGGCTCCAGATTCCTGACTCAATCCTTTGCTGCTCCCAGAGACAATGCACCAGGAGCAATGCAGAGAGGCAGTATCCTCAAAGCCCGTGGGATTTGGCACTCCACCAACAGCAGCACATGGTGGCTGTCAGGAAGCAAAGAGGGGAGGTTGTTTCAATCCTCCCTGCTGGAGGAGAGCTGAAAGGGACAGGAACAGGGGAGACTAAACAGAGAAGCTCTCTCCAATGCCTACAAAATGGGTTTTATGACCCAGTCTCCTTCTTCCCACCAAGAACTTCAAGGTAATAGGATGAAGCTCTGGTTCCACTCAGAAGTCCGAGGTCAAGTGAGTAACAAATGCAGAGCTGCTTCTAGTCAGCAACCTCAGGATTTCAGGGGTTTGTATTCATGTATGCAGATAAACAATATACAGTCCTAAAGAGTCACTGTAGGTTGTGAATTGCTCATTCATAGGCAAAAGCATTAGTATAAGAAGAAAAGGAGTACTTGTGGCACCTTTAGAGACTAACCAATTTATTTGAGCATAAGCTTTTGTGAGCTACAGCTCACTTCATCGGATGCATGTGAGCTGTAGCTCACGAAAGCTTATGCTCAAATGAATTGGTTAGTCTCTAAGGTGCCACAAGTACTCCTTTTCTTTTTGCAAATACAGACTAACACGGCTGTTACTCTGAAACCTGTCAGTATAAAGAGAGTATCAGATTGTTTGAAAGACCCAGTGCCATAAAGGGACATAATAGCTAGTATGTCCTATATTAAAGCTTTGGCAAGCTGGGGTGAATGAGGTTATCACTCTCCCTCATGCTCCATTACTAAGTAAGCACAATAAAAAGCATTCAACTGGCAAACAGACAGGCAGAAAACATAGTTAACTCAAGCAGCCCATGTTTGCACACTGGCTTTTTTATTGTACACTTAAGGAACCTCTGATTGAGAGTCATATATCTGGAGCCTCACCCCTTCCAGCACAAACCATCCCACAAGGTAATATTTTGCTTAAACTAAGTTCTTTCAGGCAGGAAACCACTTCTGGTTATATGCCTAGACAACGCCTAGCACAGTGGGGCTCTTACCCCTGACTGGGGCCTCTTGAATAACTTTCAAAAAGAAAATCAGAAGCGCTAAGAGGAGCAGAGGAAGAGACACAAAATGCCAAAGAACAAGATTTTAAACACATTTTGTTTGGATGGGACTTATCATTGCTGCAGAATATGGTAGCACAAGCGCTCCCCAACAGTGTGGCTGGCCACCTTCCTGCCCCCCATGTTCAAATCACTGGAGGGCAGGCCTGTTAAGCACCAGTGGGGTCTAGGAATAAGAACAGTACTGATACTGCTAGTTCACTGCCAGTGTGGGGCGAATTATTTCAATATCGTTTTTTAATTTATTTATCTCCCTCCCTCTATCTGAGCAGCGACAAAAAGGAGAGGAGGGAGCACTTATGTCAAGGTGGGCTGGGAGCAGGCAGACCCTGAGTGAATAAGGGAGGAGGCCAGAAAGGACCACGAGGGAAATGCTGAGTTCCTATTCATTCAGCAGAAGCCGCAGCAACAGGTGGCTTGGGATAAGTTAGGCTGGTGGGGAGGCAAACAAGGGAGGAAGAGTCCAAGCAGCAATGAGTCCATCCATGGCGGGGATGGAAAGAGCCATACATTCACTTGGGCTGTGCACATTCATCAGGACTCCCAAGTGCTAGCAGATGGAGTGCTTGTCTTTCCACAAGTGAGCCTGCACGGGGCTGATTTCTTCCCTGACTGGTAAGGAACTCGGCATGAGAGGGAAGGGTACTATGTATTCTTATTCACATATAATTGTTTGTAATTTCTGTCAGATAGAGGAATTCATTTCACTTCCTGTTCTAAACTACAGAGTGACCTTGCCGTGCATCTGTTTAACAACTGGCACACACTTCCCCAGAAGTGGCCGCCTTTCAGGAAACACTTCACCCGCCACTGTATATATGATCTGTAAAGTGGTTGTGTGAACATTAGATAAAAGGTAATTTATCTTAATCATCAGTTACTAATAAAAAAGGAAAAATCAAAACAGAGATTAAAAATTAAAAACCAAATTAAAAACCCTTTATATGTTAAAACTCCATTAAGGGGGAGACAAAAACAGGATCAGGAAGGACATTCTAAATTCAGAGGCGCTCTGCTGAGCTACTGACACATAGCATCTTCTGTTCTAGGAGGGTTCTTACAAGAGTGGATAATGGGTGCTGCAGTATCTGGCATCAATTGGTGAATTAAGGACACTGTGCCAGTCTTAAGAGGCAATGCCCTTTGCTTCTGTAGGTCCTAGTTGATCTCCTTACACCACAAGAGTAATCAAGGGGCTGAAGGGAAATAACTCCAACTCTGTGAAAGTTGTCAATACCAGCACAGGGCTTTCAGTGTCACCATATCAGATAACAAAGGGGCACGCTGACCTGATAGCTTGCTAGTCAAATACACAGGGAGGAAAAATACGAATGCAAAGCTGAAAAAGCACTACCCATTAGAAATAACACATTGTGACCTCTTGATTGTACTGCAGACATGAACTGTAACTCTAAATGTAAATTGCCTAAAATTAGTTCTTAGTCTAATCAGAACTTAGACTTTAAGTAGTGTCTATGACAGAAAACGTGTTACACAGGCTGGAAAGCGACAAGTTGTTCATTAGAAGGCCTTAGAAACAAACATGGAGAGCAACTGGGTGCTCAGCAAGTTGCACTCGGCACTAAGAAGAGCACTAGGGAGCTCTGGGGCTTGGAAGCACTATAGTGATGCCTTCAGTCTCCATGGGAAGTGCAGGACAAGGCATCTGACAGGCCTCACCCAGTGATAGCCAGAGCACTCTGCAGAAGTAGCTGTATAATGCTGGATTGAATTTTGGGGTGGGGAAGGAAATGAACATCTAAAATAAAGGGAGACCTTCTTCTCTCCCATATCCATCCAACCTGCTGTAACCCTGTCACTTGTGCATATCCAGGAAAGGAGAAAAGGCAAGAGCTCTGAAGCCTGGTAACAGGACACCACACACAGAAGAGCTTTTTACCCTTACCTGAACATAGTCCAAAACCATCCCAGCCAAGACCATGCCAAGCCCTGCTAACAGGTACGGCAGGAGCACCTGCAGGCCAATTGCAATGGCTGATTCGTCCTGCAGCTTTGCCATGGGCCCTTTCCCCTCAGCTGGCTGCTTCTGCAGTGAGACCAAAGGGACATCCTCTGCTTCCTGGCTGCCAAGTCTGCTGTCCTTGTGTTTACCCTTGCTCTTTGCTTTGTGCCTGGATCGCTTTCCATTTTTCGTCCTGCCTTCCTTCCTCCGCTGCCAAGCTTCCTCCTCTTTCATCTTGATCCTCTCAAATCAATGGCTTTCTAAAGATGCAAGACAAGAAACAGGCCAAAGTGAGAGATGATAAAAGGGAGAATCCCATGAGGTGTTTTTTTTTATTATTGTTGTTGAGAGAGAGAGAGGTGCCCTTTGTATTCAACCACACGGTTACCTCCATCCCATCAGCTTTAGGGCAAAATGCTACCTATTCCTCCAAGCAGTAGCACAGATTACTAGTTGATCCAAGTATTGGTCCTTTTAGACTTTCATTTAGCCTCTCATTCCAGGCCACTGGTTTCCCTCTCCGTAATCCCATCTCTCTGCACTGGCATGGGGTCATGCCACACCTCCTGCCATGCATTCCAGCACTCACTCAGTAAAAGGCCAGGCACTCACTAAGGAGATTGCAATCCAGTCCTGTGGCCATGGATGTGCCTGCTTCCCACACTCCATGAGTTTCCCAATGATTATGAGAGGGGGACTCAGAAACAGACTCAGCAATTTGTAGTTTCAGGCCCTTACCTGGTATAGGAAACTGATATATTCTATCCAGTAGGGGGCAGCAGTGCCAGAGCTAGCCCATTGGGAGCCCTAAGCAGGAGTATTTTGGGGTTCCCCCCTCACAACATATACTAATAATCAATATGGGGGCCCGTGACCTGCTCAGGGCCCTAAGCAATTGTTTAGTCAGCTTATACCTAGCGCCAGCTCTGAGAAGCAATGCAGTACAAATGTATATTACAGCAAGTAGTCACTCATTAGCTGATGAGCTGATATTTACTTCACCATGTGTCAGATCTCCATTATACCCTTCTTTCACATCTATCCTAACACACACAAATATGGGGACCTCAAGATCATATCTGTCTGCAAAACATCTACCATGCCTAACTATGGTGCCACATTAGTGGTAGATAATAGTGCAATGTGACATTTATTTGATGGCTCTGTGAAATAGAGTGGTCTCAGCCCGATCCTTGGTCATGTGCCCATGTCAAAATTGGCACTAACTGGGCCCCATGTTGGCAGGCTCATTATAAAGGCTACAGAGAACTGATTCCCAATCCTAAAGGTCTGACCCAGTACCTGGTCACTGGCTGGCTGATGTTTCATGATTTGCAGTTCAGAGAGCTGTGGATTGAACGCATGGGATGCAGGCCTCAGACAGATGCAGCCTAACCCTCAATTCCTCTAGTTCAGGTAGCACTCAACTCTCCTCTCAGCTTGGCAAACATCTGGAGAGTCACAGAGTTTAAGGCCAGAAGCCTTGGAAGACCAGACCATCTAGTCTAGTGGTGCCCAAACGTTTCCTCTCATGCTCCCCCTTACCAGTAATGGAATGTGTCCGTGCTTCTGCCCCCCGCCCCCTCCGGCCCCCGGGTGGAGCCATGGCCAGGAGCTGGAGGCTGAGCTGTGTCCAGGGGCTGTGACTGGGAGTGGGGCTGGAGGCTGCAGCCAGGAGCAGAGCTCTGGCTGGGAGCAGGGACCAGGAGAGGGGCTGGAGCTAAGGCCAGGAGCAGGGGCCAGGAGCGGGGGCCAGAGCAGACCTGGGGGCAGAGTGGGACTGGGTAGCACTCCCCTCCCCATACCCCATAGGAGCTGGCCCAGGCTCCGCCACACCCCCCAGATGTTCCTCCCCCCCCCAGTTTGGGGACCACTCTAGTCTGATCCCCTGTGTATTGCAGGCCACCAACACCCCCAGCACCCACGCTGAACCCATCAAATCAGATTAGACCAAAGCAGTGGTTCTTAACCTGTGGCCCATTTGACATCCTCAGGGCCCTCTAGGTAGCATTGGATGCGGCCCACAATGGTAAATGGGTTGAGAACCACTGGACCAAAGCATTACAGCCCACAGAAAACAGCATGGGAGGAGCTAAGGGGTAGGAAATACAGCTGTGGGAAACAGCTGGAGCCAGGCTGCAGGAACAATTTGTACAGTGCGGTTCCTGAGAGCCATTGAACCACGCTGTAAACCCTGCCTATGATGGAAACCACTTCAAGCCGGGGGGTAGGGCAGCACCCTCACCCCTGGTTCCAGTACCCTGGAGCAAGCGGCTGGGGGAGGCTCCGGGAGTCTCTGAGACCCCCAGTCCCCGGCACTCACCCAGCTCTTTGTCCTCGCCCGGCAGGGCAGGCCTCTCTATATCTCCCCCCGCGCGAAGAGGGGGACGGGGGGGCACGGCGCATCTGGACAATATGCAAACGAAGGAGGCGAGGGCGCCACATCTGGAGCCCGGGCTCCGAGCCGCGGCGGGGAGCTGGAGCCCGGGCTCTGCCGCCGCCCGAGGGGCGCTTTACAGCCGGAAGCGCCGCAGCGGGGCGGCGGGAGAGCGGAAAAGCAAGCGGCAGCAGCTGGGGAAGGCCCTGCCCCGCTCCTGCCGAGGGGCGGGCGGTGAGCGACAGGCCCGGGGCGAGGGCGGCGGCGGCCCGGTCTCCGCCGCAGGCCAAGTCTCTGCTCTGCCGCAGCTGGGGCAAGCTGCGACGGCGCCGCTGGCCCGGCTGCAGCCCTCAGTGCAGCCCCTGGCGCTGGTAGCGACTGCAATCCGGTACAAGCCGCACCCCCCCCCCCCCCAACTTCTGCAGCGCCTACTGCTACCCTGCAGTGCGTATCCTTCCCAACCCCCCACGTCTGCAGTGCCCAGCCTCTGGCCCTGCCCCGCAAGGATGGGTGCATACAGATAGGTGCTCCAAAACCATGCCTGGACACCTGACAACAAGAGAGGCGCGGTTTTTCAATTATGCAGCACCCTCGGCCTCAACTTCCACTAACATCAGTGGGACCTGGAGGTGCCCAGCACTTCAAAGTCAGGGTGCTTTCATTTAGTTGAGGGAGAGCTTCTGTCAGTGTCCTTAATCCACCTGGGGGAGAGGCAGTAGCTATGTCAACACTCCCACTGACAAAGCGCTGTCTACACCAGGGATTAGGTCGGTATAGGGTGACTAGATTCCTGTTTGTATAGGGACAGTCCTGGTTTTTTGGGACTTTTTCTAATAAAGGCGCCTATTACCTCCCACCCCCTGTTCCGTTTTTTTCACAATTGCTGTCTGGTCACTCTAGGTCGGCATAACTACGTCGCTCAGGAGTGTAGATTTTTCACACTCCTGAGTAACATAGTTATATTGATATAAGTCTGTAGTGTAGACCTGGCCTAAATGTGGAGTTTGGTACCTACCTTTAGGCATCTACATTTGAAAAATTTGCCTTAAATGTTGGCCTTACTTACTCAAAACCATAGACTGAGTCCATCATCAGAACTATGATAAAAACTCAGGAGTTCTATTTTCCACAATCTTATGCTCCCGCCAAGAGATTTACTTCTGATCTATTAGCATTATTAGGTGCATCACAAGAAGAGAGGGGCTTTATCTTTCTTTGAAGCATTCTGTCTTTGCGACTGTTGGAGAGAGAACAGTAAACTAAATGGTCTATTTTTCTGCTCTGGTATGGCAGCTGTTATTCATTGTTTGTTAATCACTAACAGTGTGCTAGGCCCTGTACAAAACACAGAGGAGGAGATATGATTCTTGCTTCAAGGAGTTTCCAGTTGAAGACCCTCATCTTGCAAGTTGGTCGCTAGATCCCTGAACCCTTCGGTGCCTCACTGAAGTTAATGGAGGTCTATGCAGATGCAGAGGGTCCACTCACAGACTGACTTGCAGGGTTAGGGTTTACATAGATGAAACAATTCACGCACAAGGTACACTGACTGATCTGTAGAAGCTCTGCAGCTTGAAGCGCAGTTAGTATTTGTGTTGGTTACGATGGCTGTGCAACAGCTCTTTGACTGGTTAACAGTGTGTTCCCAGAAGAAGTGAGTTTTAAGGAGGATCTGAAGGAAAAGGGGGTTTTCCCTGTATATCAGGGGCTGGAAAGGGTTATAAATCTTATGTCCTTCTGGCTCTGAACCTGCCCCCAAATGCTTCCTGCCGGCCTTTTTAATGAGAAATAAAGACACAAACAGAAAAAAAAAAAGTTAAACGTCAAAGGACCTACATGCATACTACATGAGGTGAGTAAGGGATGCTGAATGAGTTTCAAAGGAAACAGAGGGATAAGACAAAAATGGAGAAACATGTAAGGGTTAAAAGACTCACCACAAAATCTCAGCTCCCCATAAGCCATCCACAAAACATGGGAAAACTCAGCAAAATAATGACAGTAATTAACAAAACAGCAAGACACAGTGTTTACCTAAAAGAAAAGGAGTACTTGTGGCACCTTAGAGACTAACCAATTTATTTGAGCATGAGCTTTCGTGAGCTACAGCTCACAGCTCATGCTCAAATAAATTGGTTAGTCTCTAAGGTGCCACAAGTACTCCTTTTCTTTTTGCGAATACAGACTAACACGGCTGTTACTCTGAAACCAGTGTTTACCTAGTTACTTTTCAATATAAGTGCTAGTATATTCACACACACACAACAGTCATTTATGAGCTGGACCCAGGCCTGTCTTTCCTCGCCAGTAACACTTCTCAAGAGACTACCCACGTGCTCTGTCGATTCCTGAAGCTCAGCTGTAAATTGATAAGTATAATAAGAACTACAAGTCTCTCTGTGACTCAGTTCTCTACCTGTCGCATGAGGATAATAGCTTTTCCCTACCTCACAGGGGTGCTGTGAGCATAAATATAGCCTTTTGTGAGCTGCTCAGATACTACGGTAATAGGGATCATATAAGTATCTAAGATAGATAATAAAAATAGATAGTAGAAAATCTCCATTAAACATATACTTTAGCCAAGTACAATCAAGAAAGCTTATGCTCAGATAAATTGGTTACTCTCTAAGGTGCCACAAGTCCTCCTTTTCTTTTTGCGAATACAAACTAACACGGCTGCTACTCTAAAACCTGTCAAAAAGGGCATGTGGCAGTTGCTGAAGTTTCTTTCATCGAAAAACATTTCTTCAGTCTGTAACTTCAAAGGGAATTTTTTTTTCTTAGGACAGTAAAACAGTTGGATATCAAGAAAAACTGCCCGACAGTGAGATCTATCACATTGTGAAAGTCTTCTCAAAGGAAGTAATCAAAGCCACCTTTGCATTTAAAACTAGACTGGACAAAGCACTGGAAAATATACTGAAGGCTGCGATCGTGTAGCTTAGGCCTTTGGTGGAGAACTAGATGGGATCTGACAGAATTTTTCTCTCCCACAATTCCATGATTCTATAATAGATGCTGTTAGAAGCTAAAACTTTCAGCGCTGGCTTGAGTGAATGAGGCTGCAGCTGTGAAGGGGAGAAAGAAATTTCCTCATTTTTTAAAGTGTTTACATACCACATGTTTAAAGCTTCCTGGGTGAAATCCTGGCTTCATTGACTTCAGTGAGAGCAGGTTTTCTCCCCTTGATATTTGTTTCAACCTCCTCTAGAGTCAATGTGTTTTTACTACTCCTGGCATATAAGCACGCAAATCCCATTAAGCATTGCACTTATGCGAACTGATTGAATCATGCAATTTAAATTTTCAAAATAATTCAGGATTTAGAATCATTACCTCAATGCCAGAATTGTGTTGTATCTGAACGAAGTCGGTCCTGGAGGTTAGGTTGTTATGCTAAAGGTTTCATAAGGACAGAATGGTGTCTCCTGGCCTGTGAGCCCATGGTTTAAGCAGGGTAGACTTGAGTGTTGTGAGCCTTTGCAAGTGACAGTAACAAAACCCTGCAGCTGCTTGTGTGCTGGGACCATGCATTACTTCTGAACGTCATTTCTAAAATGATCAGGCTTAAATTTCAGCTCACCGAGCATTATTGTGTGTCTTATCTTCTTTGCAAATGATGCCTCCCTTACAGTGGTCAGAAGGGTTTTTTTTCCCCCAGGGGAAGGCGGGGGGGATGAGGTGCCAGTTAAAAATAGTGGCCTTGACAAGACATTTTAAGACTCGTAGCTCTTATTATACTATCAGTTTACAGCTGAACCTGAAGAATCTACAGAGCAAGTGGGAAGTCTCTTGAGAAGTTTCATTATGAGGAAAGTCAGAACTGGTTTCAGCACATAAATTAAAATAAATAATACAGTGTTCTGCGGTACTGGTGCACATCATGACAGCTTCCAGAAATGCTACAACAGTATTATGAATCAATACTAAAGGACACTAGTGCTCTTTTGTTTAAGGGAGTTGTGTGTGGTAGTTTAGATTCTGGACATAAGGACAAGAAATATATTGTTTGATGGCAGGCAGAGGGCTTTATAGGTGACAAAGTCAGACATCTGTGTGATGGTGTTGACTGCAGCTGACGACAAGGATATGCAGAGCTGGATATCAGGAGCCAATGGTATCACCACCTCTCCAACGAGTTTCAATGAGTTATTGAAAAGGGGAGTGGGCAACACAGATTCCTGCGGGAGTCTATAATGTGGGTCTTGGGGAAGAGAAGCATTTGCCAATTATGAATCTCTGGAATCTGAGAAGCAGGGGCGGCCCATCCATATAGGCAAACTAGGCGGTCGCCTAGGGTGCCAAGTTAAACGGGGCGCCAAATTCAAGGGAAAAAAATCAAAAAAAAAAAAAAGAAAAAGATGACAAAAATACAAATGAAATAACGAAGATGTCATTATTTTAATTCCTGTGCATGTATGGCGGGAATATGAATTATAATTCATTTCTCTACATTTCTGAGAATTTATTAATATGTCAAATCTTTTATTTACTGCAAAAATAAATAATATTTTAGCGAATTTTTTTTTCAATTTGCAATGTAGGGTCAAGATGACCCACTGCTCAATTTTGATAAGCAATAACTCAGCCACAGTGAAACACATCCACCAGTGGCAAGAGCTGCAATGCTAGTGACACCTAACTCGAATATACATCAAGGTTGCATAGCCAGAAATTCATATAGAGTGGAGATATCGCGAGTTGATACATGTCAAATGGTCATTTTAACACACTTCGCAGATAGATGGTTAAGAATTGAGTGAATACTGTGGAAAATTGTGTTTCTTGGTACCAAAGAATAAAGAACAATGTCTTTCACTCAGCATTATAAATCCAAAATGTGAGTATCTTTAAGCTTTATTAAACCTTAGTGTTATTATCAGACTGTATAATTATGAACTTTTCTTTGTTATAATTGGTTCACATGTAATAAATAAGGTCCATAAAAGAAATGTAACAGCGTTAACGCTTAACAGACTAAGAAAGTGATGACGTCACACTCCAAGTGGGTAACCGTGAAGAAGGGGATTACTTTTCAAACAACCGGTGTCGGGTTATAACGGGTTATAACTTTATAATTTTGTTTCCATGTAAACACTGTAACTGACTGTTTTAATAGGTAAGTGATTGTGTGTTTCTAATCACTGAACCTTTAAGCAGTGAAAAGATGTGTTGGGATGGCTGTAATGTGGTTTAAATTGCCAACCACGTGGTGGGTGTGTCAGCTATCCTTAACGCTATAATGCTTGCAGTCGGGAGCACAGTACATAACAGTATTCAAATGCCTCATGGTGGAAAGAGGAAAAAGAAAACCCTCAGGAGCTGAGTATCGTAAACGAAAGGCTGAGAAGGAAAAGGACCAAGCAAAACAGCAGGGATCCTTCCTGAAATATCTTCTCTTTAATCCAAATAAAGATGGAAGCAGTTCACAGCATCCAGATGAAATAATTTTACTTGGAGAGGAGGTTAGCTCACATCTGCATGGAAGCAGTTTGAAGCATCAAGATGAAAGTATATTACTTCGAGATGAGGGTAGCTCACATCCGGAAAAAAAGCAGTTTGGAAACTCAAGATGATGGAAACTTACTTCTAGATGAAGGCAGCTCACAGGATCAGACTGATATGGAAGTGGAGAAAATGTATTCACCTTCAGAGACACATGCAGAAATTGAAGTAAATGGAGTAGAAGGAAGAAAGGATGAGGAAGTTACAAAAAAGTTACAGTATGGGGACCCAGCTTCATAGCCCAGATGTGATGACAGTGTGCGGCAAATTCTCGTGGAACATGGACCTGAACAAGTTCATGAATTTCCTTTCCCTAAGGATGGAAATAAAAGAAAATTCTCTGCTCAGCATTACAAGAGGAAACTCATTAATGGGGAAGAAATTAATCAAAACTGGTTACAATATTCAGTGTCAAAGGACTCTGTGTTTTGCTTTTGCTGCAAGTTGTTTAGAAATCAAGCAATTGGTACATCACTTACTGAAAATGGTTCGAAGGACTGGAAAAACATAACTTTAATTCTCTCTTCACATGAAAGAAGTACAGAACATTTGGAATGTTTTCAAAATTGGAAAGAACTTGAATTACGATTGAAAACAGGAAAAATTATCGATGAAGAAAATTTACTTGTGATCAAGGAAAAAGAAGAATATTGGCCACAAATATTAGAACATCTGATTGCTTTAGTGAGAGTTCCCGTGGGCAAAATTTAGCATTCCGCAGCCGTGGTAGAAATGAAAAATTATACACTCTAGGTAATGGAAACTTTTTAAAATTTGTTGAATACCTAGCTTTGTTTGATCCAGTCATGAAGGAGCATCTACATAAAATAACTGATCATGAAACACAGGTCCATTACTTAGGATAAAATATGCAGAATGAACTGATTCAAATCCTAGCAAATGCCATTAAAAAGAAAATCATAGAAGCTGCCCATTCTGTAAAATACTTTTCAATAATACTGGACTTTACACCAGATGTGAGCCATGTTGAACAAATTACGATGATCATAATTTTGTGAGTATGGAAAAGTCTACAGATGAAGATAATGTTGAAGTGCTCATAAAGGAACATTTTTTGGGTTTCGTACCACTGAAGGAAACGACTGGAGCATTTATGACTGAAACAATTCTACAAGAGCTTGAAACAATGTCATTAACTGTTGAAAAAACTTATGTTGGCCAAGGCTATGATAATGGGAGTACTATGAAGGGTAAAGACAATGGTGTGCAAAAGAGAATGATGGAAATCAATCCAGGGGCCTTTTTCATTCCTTGCAGTGTGCATTCTCTGAATTTGGTTGTCAGTGATGCTGCTAGATGCTGTTTGGAGGCAAGCATTTTTTTTTTACCTGGTGCAACGTGTTTATGTGTTTTTCTCAGGCTCAACATGCCGTTGGGAGATTCTGACTCGCCATATGAATTCTCTAACTGTGAAACCACTTAGTCAGACAAGATGGGAGAGTCGCATTGATGCTTTGAAGCCTCTTCACTATGAACTTGGAAACATATATGATGCCCTAATTGAAATTTCTGATGATATTACCTTTACTGGATCATCTGGCCACGTTCAGATGCAGAAGCTCTTGCAAATGGCCTTTCCAAGTTCAAATTTGTGACTTCACTTATTTTGTGGTATAATATCCTTTTCAAAATTAACCTCACTAGTAAGCAGCTTCAGGAAAAGAACTTGAACATACATTTTGCTATTCAAAAACTGCAGCAAAGTAAAAATATTCTGGAGGCATTCAGAAGTGATGAAGGGTTTGAAAGAATACTGGTAGATTCTCTCAAGCTTACTGAAGAAATAGACTTTCCGACAGAATTTGAACAAGAGCCAGTTTGCATTTGGCAAAAGAAACAGCAGTTTTCATATGAAGTACAAGACACACCCATTCAGAACCCAGAACAAAGGTTCAAAGTGAATTTCTGCTTCGCAGTCCTTGATACTGCTATTCACTCGGTTGACGAAAGATTTCAACAGATGCAGCAGCTAGAGTCAGTATTTGGCTTTCTATATGATATCCGCAGCTTGCAAAAGAAAACAGCAAAACAGTTAAGAGAATTTTGTATAAAACTGGAGTTGGCATTGACTCATGAAAATTCAAAAGACATTGATGCTACAGATTTGTGTCGTGAGCTTCAGGCTTTTTCAAGACGACTTATGAAAGATTCCACTCCTGAAGAAGTACTGAAGTTTGTTTGTTAAAATAAACTCACAGACAGTTTTCCAAACATCTTTATAGCTCTACACATTCTTTTAACTTTGCCAGTTTCTGTAGCTAGTGAGGAACATAGCTTCTCAAAGTTAAAATTGATAAAAACCTATCTGCATTCAACAATGGTGCAAGAGAGACTTGTTGGACTTGCCACAATGTCAACAGAGCATGAAATAGCTGGAAAACTGGATCTAAAAGAACTAGTGACTGAATTTTCAAAACTTAAAGCAAGAAAAGTCATGTTTTAAGAGCACAAAGTGTTTTTTATTCAGAGTGTTTTGTAAATACAGGTTAAAGTTCATTGAAGAGTTTTCTTATTTCTTTCTATATTGGATGTGGTAGTAATGGCAGGTAAAGCAGGATAGTGTAATGGATGATTTTGGATTTATAATAATAAAAATTATAATTTACATTTTTAATGCATTTTTATTTGAAATCGGACTGAAATATCATCTAGCTGTTGTGTACAAATCTATTCTGAAAATTTTGTGCCTCTATTTTATCTGATCTCATTGGTTGGAGAGACAGACGGATGGACAAACTGAATAATTAGGCCTCTGTTTTTTAAAAAAAATGCTTAAAAGACATTAAAAGGAAAAATGGGGCAAAATGTTTCCCAGTTTACCGAAAACCTCAGCCTAGATCTGCCCTTGGGGATGGGGGCACCGATGCATGGTTCACCTAGGGCGCCAGTTGCTGGCAGCTAGTCTAGGGCCGGTGCTGCTGAGAAGTTTGAGCAGAACTGTCATAGTACTGCACCATCTTCTTCAAGGTCTTTTGTTTGCTGATCAGCAACACCCTTCAGCAAACAATATCAAAGGCAGCGTATGCATGAAGCTTTCCCATTGAAAGAGATGCCCTGCAAGACCTAGAAAGACTCCAGGTGATTGACTCCAGTTTGCTGTGTTGGAGGAGTGTATGTAAACAGCCAAAGCAAGAAAGATGGACTGTTTCAGAGAGGCTCTTCACATCAGCCTGCTAGAGCTCACAACAGCCCATCTTGCACTGATCAATCTCAAAAAGTCATTGCCACAGTCAGTGCATTCTTCTAAATGCAGACAACACTGCTGTGCTGGTGTACAGAGATCACCAAGGAGCAAAGAGCAGACCGTTGCTGAAGAAGGAGACCCTTCTGATCAAGTAGGGGGAGTTCCACCATCTGTCCATCAAGCTGAAATAAAGCCTTAGGGTTAAGCAGAAAACTGATATATGCAAGGATCTCAGTAAGTAAACATCTCAGAGGATAGAGTACAAGCAGGGTACACTGAGTATCAGCCTCTATGGAAAACTGAAAACACAAAAAATTCTGGAGCAGATACAGAGACAGGTGAGAGGGGTGGTTTCAGATGCCTTCGGGAGGCATTGGAACTTCCCTCAAGTGCATGCATCCTCTCTGATGCCTCTCATTTGGAGGGTAATAAAGAAAGTCATTTGAGATAGAGCCAAGCTCACGCTCCTTGCTCCTGCATGGCCAAGAAGATCATGGTTCGTATAAGCTGGTTGGTAGTGGTTCGCTTGAGACTTAGTGTCACAGAAACCCTGCGTTTATCATAATCCAGCGCAGCGTATCTATTGGATTGGCTCCTGTGGGAGAGAGAGTGATCAAAGTTCTAGATGCTCTCCCGTTCTCCAGAAAGAAGGGCACGTCATTTGCTCATAGCAGAACCTGGACAGTGTTCATCTCACGGTGCAAAGACAGGAGGCCAATTTGTGCTAAGTTGTTCTCTGTCCTCACCAACCTAGAATTCCTGCGTGCTAGTTTTCCATAGTCCTACCAGAGTGCGGGTAGCAGCCTTGAGAACTATGAAGGAGTTTGAGGATTGTTTCCAGCTAGGATTCCAACCCATAGCATCTCTCTCCTCTGACCTCTTCTATTCTCCCTGCTCCCTCCACAGAGCCTTCACTTAGTGCTTAATAAGCACTTTATTCCCCCATTCATACTATTCCACTTTTGCTTCTCTCCTGGAAAGTAATTTTCCTGGCAGTTATTACTTTAGCCAGGAGGGGAGGAAGCTATCAGCCCTTTCCTATATTCTGTTCTGTATTGTTTCCCACCCTGATAAAGGTGGCCCCTTCGGTTCTGCTGTGAAATAATTTTCTTCCCAGGATCACTTTAGGGATCCGTATTATCAAAAACTTTTCTCTGGTTAGTCTCTTTTGCCCTCGGCAGTAAAAGTGAAGCCAGCGTTAGCTAGCTAGCAGGAGGCTACTTAAGAGATATCTTATCTGTAAAGTGCCTTTTGAGGTGTAAGCAGTGTCAGGATGAGCTCCACCCTGACATCTGGTGGTGAGGTGTGGCAAGTTGTGGAAAAGAACTTCAGGGGCCGATCTCATTTGCATAGGCACACCCACCACGCCTAGAATGAGACCATAGCTGCCCAAATGGTCACTTTGGCTGCTGTGGGATCCCCAGTGTCTCTGTTATTGGGGCAGGAAGAATAAATTGCTATTACCCTGATTATGGGAACTGTGCTTGGAACTGTACGTGGCCTTTTGTTATGATGGAGGGATTCACCATCAACTAAGTAGCACTCGCTAGGCAAGGGTCATGGGTTCCAAAACTGTGTGAATGGAGAGAGGCTGGGGACAAGTATTAATACTTGGTAGCATGGGCCCCTTGGTGAGGGCCTTACATGCTGATTGCACTTCCTCCTCTCTCCACTGTGGAATATCAGAGCTAATTTTGATTTCATTAGAAGTCTAGTTATAGGCTGCTGAGCTCACTTTGGGCTGACAGTGCACCAGCACTGGGGCTCCCCTACTATAAGCTGAATTCACCTAAGAGCTGAAATCACTGAGTGTTGTGTTAAGTAGTGGGGGAGCCTGAAGATATATTGTGGAGCAATTTGCGGGACGGCTGGTGAAGCAGTTCGACGCGGAGCAGTGTGTGGATGGCAGGAGCTGCTTGTGGGCTGTGGAGCTGAGTGAAGGAGTTCGTGGGGCGGCTGGCGGAGCGGAGCGCAGCTGAGCGAAGGAGTTCGTGGGGCGGCTGGCGGAGCGGAGCGCAGCTGAGCGAAGGAGTTCGTGGGGCGGCTGGCGGAGCGGAGCGCCGCTATGGAGCTATGGGGCGGTCAGCTTCAGATCACGTAAGGTGCCTCTTACCCCTGTCCCATTTCCACCCAGATTGGGAGGTAAAGCTCCGCCGATAAACTTTCGAACTCTGGGGCTGCCCTGACCAGGGACAGAGACTTTTGGGGCATTGGACTTTTGGGACTTTGGGTGATTTGGGGTTGCTGGACTCAAGAACCAAAGGGAAAAGGGCATGCCCCAATTTGCCTGGGGTGGGGTTGTTTTTGCTCATGGGTTGTGTTATGAATCCTGTTGGTGGTGTTTCCCCAACATAATGCCACATTGTTTCTCTCTGTTATTAAAAGACTTTTGCTACACTCAGACTAGGTGCTTGCGAGAGGGGAAGTATTGCCTCTTGGAGGCGCCCAGCGGGGGTGGTATATATTGGTCCCAGGTCACTGGGTGGGGGCTCGAGCCGGTTTGCATTGTGTTATTGGAATGGAACCCCTAGATATTGAACCCGGCCCTTGTTGCTGCCAACTCTGACGGGCAGAAGGGTTACATTTTTGGGGGCTCGTCCGGGATCGCCTGGGTCAGTACCCCTCGCAAGCACCTGTTGAGTGATCCACTACATTGGGAAACAATTTATATTTTTTTTTGTTTGTGCTTATATTTTGAGGAAATTACTGTTTGTATAATGGCTAATATGTCAGGTTTGTTGGGCCCTGGCTCAGCAGCTTCTAGCTCAGAGGCTGCAGCCTCGGCTGATGATTGGACAAAAGCTCTGGGGCAAATATTGGAAAAGGTTGTGCTTCCCCATGCTGAGTCAGACTCTTGTCGTAAGTTAAGATTATTTGCTGGGGAGGAGGAGTTTGAACCCTGGTTAGAGCATACCACTGAAATGCTGCAAGAGTGGGCCGTACCAGATGCAGAAAAGCGAAGATGCCTTATAGAGAGCCTTGGCGGCCCAGCATTAGATGTGATTCGCACCCTGAAGCTCATTGACCCTGGGGTCAGTGTGAAGGACTGCCTAGAGGCCCTTGAACACAACTTTGGGAGCGTAGAGGGCCCTGAAGACAGCTACTGTAAGTTCCTTAATTCCCGACAACAAAAGGGCGAGAAGGCTTCAGCCTACATACAGAGACTGGAGAGACTGCTTCAGAGAGCTGTCATGAGGGGAGCAGTGACTGCTGAGCAGATGGATCAGACCAGACTGGCTCAAATTGTAAGAGGAACTCAGTATCAGAACCCGATTCTACTTCATCTCCGGCTAAGAGAACGACGGGAACATCCCCCAAGTTACTCCCAGCTGATAAAAGAGGTCCGAGAGGAGGAAGAAAGGCAGGCTGCCAGTGAGTTTTGGGAAGCCCAAACATCGGAGCCAGCCAGCACAACACCACTGCAAATGGCCAGTGTACTGATGGTGAGCACCAGAGAGGAACTTGCCCAACAAATGCAGGTCCTGACGGAACGGATAGCTGAGCTGCAAAGTACCGTTGACCGAGTTAAGACTTCTAGGAATAAGAAGCCTCAAACTGTGGCGATTGAGAAGCCCGCACTTAGAGCCACCATCCCCCCCAGGCGAAGGGGGAAAGGTCAATTCTTCTGCTACCGATGTGGTCAGGATGGACACAGTGCTGCCAAGTGCCGTAATGAAGAAAACCCCTCCTTAGTGTATGGAAAGCTGAGGATCAGTTGGGAGAGATCCGGTAGCTGCCAGAGGGTCTGGGGACGGGGACCCCCCAGGTCTGCAGGATTTGAAGATTCCCCCAGAAAAGACTGTCCAGCTGGGATCCCTGCAGGACTGATAGGGCCTCGAGCAGAGGTCATGGTGAGGATCGAAGGGGTGGAGTGTAAAGCAGTGCTTGACACTGGATCTCAAGTGACTATTATATTTCAGTCATTCTACCAACAGATGCTTAGGCACCTGCCTATACAGCCACTGACTGGCCTTGGCCTATGTGGCCTCAGCATGGATGAATACCCCTATCAAGGGTATGTCATAGTGCACCTGGAATTCCCAGAGGAGGTTGCTGGGGTAAGAGAAGAGGTAGACACAGCTGCCTTAATATGCCCTGACCCTAAAGGGACTTCTGATGTGTCTGTGCTGATAGGGACCAACTCCAGTCTCTTCAAGGTACTCGCGGATTACTGCAGAAGGCGGGCTGGGGACCAGTACCTGAATACCCTGATGATCCATACGCTTTGTGCTGAAGCCTATAGGAAAATTGAGAGCGCTAAAAGGGACACATCTGAGCTACCGCTTGGGGCACTGAAGTACGCGGGCACAACCCCCTTAGTAGTGCCTGCAAGGACGGAGCAAGAAGTGCTTGTCATGAGTACCTGTCTGAAAGGCAGTAAAGGGACGTTAGCAATGATAGAGCAGCCGATGGGAGGAGAGCTCCCTGAAGGAGTGCTGGTCCCCAGTGGAGTCATAACCCTACCTGCTGAAGCCCAGGAAAGGGTGACTATATTGATTGCTAATGAAACGAGTCGTGATATTTTTGTGAAGCAAGGACAAAAGATAGCAGACCTCTTTGAGCCTGAGTCGATTGTAAAACCCCAGTATGAAACTCCAGTTTCGGCAATAGACCCAGCAAAGTTTGACTTTGGAGATTCACCAGTGTCCGAGGACTGGAAAGATCGCCTGAGGAAGAAACTTTGTGAAAGATCCAAGGTGTTCTCACTGCATGAGTGGGATGTGGGATGTGCAAAAGGAGTAGAGCACAATATCAGACTACATGACTCTCGACCTTTCAGGGAGAGATCTAGGAAGATTGCTCTCTCTGAGATGGAAGATGTGCGACATCATCTTCAGGAGCTGGCTGCGAATGGCATCATTACAGAGTCCCGCAGCCCATACGCCTCACCCATTGTGGTAGTCCGCAAAAAGAATGGGAAAATCCGGATGTGTATTGACTACCGCACCCTAAACAGCCGTACTGTGGTCGACCAGTACACTATGCCTCGAGTGCAAGACGCCTTAGACTGTTTGCTGGGAAGCCAGTGGTTCTCTGTGTTGGATCTTCGAAGTGGATACTACCAGATCCCTCTGGGAGAAGAAGATAAGGAGAAGACAGCCTTCATCTGCCCATTAGGGTTTTATGAGTTTGAACGCATGCCCCAAGGGATTTCTGGAGCACCTGCCACCTTTCAACGTCTCATGGAGAAAGTTGTGGGAGACATGAATTTACTGCAAGTGTTAGTTTATTTGGATGACCTGATTGTGTTTGGAAGAACCTTAGAGGAGCATGAAGAAAGACTTCTTAAAGTGCTTGATAGGTTGGAGGATTATGGTCTGAAGCTTTCAATTGACAAATGCCAGTTCTGCAGAACCTCAGTGAAGTATGTGGGTCACATTGTGTCCCAAGAAGGTGTGAGTACTGATCCTGATAAAATAGAAGCACTCACTACATGGCCACGTCCAAGTAACTACAGAGAACTCAAGACCTTCCTTGGATTTAGTGGCTACTACCGCAGATTTGTGAAAAACTATGCTACGATTGTAAAGCCTCTGAATGATCTTACCAGGGGACATCAGTTCAGCAAGAACAAATCTAAGTCCAAGAATAAGGGGAGGTCCCCAAAGCCTCCTGTGCAGAGACACAATGGCCCCTTTGCACCATTTGGGCCACGGTGGGATGAGAGATGTGAAAGGGCTTTTCAAGAAATCATTACTTGCCTAACTCATGCTCCAGTCCTAGTTTTTGCTGACCCAAGCAAACCATTTATCCTGCATACTGATGCCAGTTTGGAGGGTCTGGGAGCAGTCCTGTACCAGGAAGTGGAAGGCAAATGTAAACCTGTAGCCTTTGCCAGCCGAGGATTGTCTGATAGTGAAACTCGCTATCCCACCCACAAGCTGGAGTTTTTGGCCTTGAAATGGGCCATCACTGAGAAATTTCGAGACTACTTGTATGGTGCTCAGTTCCAGGTGTGGACAGACAACAATCCACTGACTTATGTGTTAACAAGTGCTAAGCTGGATGCTACAGGGCAGAGATGGGTGGCCGCCTTGGCTAGCTATGAGTTCAGCATTCAGTACCGATCAGGGAGAAGCAATGTAGATGCAGATGCATTGTCCAGGCGTCCGCAGGCTCCAGAAGTTGCTGTGATACCCACAGATGGAGTGAGAGCTATTTGCAGTGTGAGTCGCCGAGAGCCAGAGGCCCGTGAAGACTTTCAGGGATGTGTTGCAGAAGCTTTGGGCCTGCCCCCTGAATGCATGCCTTCTGCTTCGGTGAACTATATTGCATTAGACCAATCTCCTTTGCCCATGCTCAATGCGGCTGACTGGCAAGAAGCCCAGCGGCAAGATATTGACATTCGTGATACACTACTTGCCAAAAGGGAGGGGCGAAGCCCAACTGCGGTTGTCCCACCTAACCCGGAGGGTAAACTACTATTGAGAGAATGGACCAAACTAAAACTGATTCAGGGAGTGCTACACCGAATGACCACTGACCCTTTACAAAAACAACGAGCACAACTAGTACTGCCAAAAAAGTACAGAGCCCTGGCCATGAGGGCCCTGCATGATGACTTTGGGCATTTAGGGATGGAGAGGACCCTGGAACTTATTCGTAGTAGGTTCTATTGGCCCCGAATGGCTGAAGATGTTCGCAGGAAATGTGAGACTTGCGCTCGATGTGTTCAAAGGAAAACTCTGCCCACGAGGGCTGCATATCTCAAGAACATCACCAGCAACAAACCTTTGGAGTTGGTATGCATTGATTTCTTGTCTGTAGAGGTAGACAAGAGGAATGTTGGAAACATTCTAGTAGTGACTGACCATTTTACACGGTATGCACAAGCATATCCCACACGTGATCAGAGGGCCACCACCGTTGCTCGAGTATTGTGGGACAAATATTTCTCAGTCTATGGATTCCCGGCTCGGATACACTCTGATCAGGGGCGGGATTTTGAGAGTCACCTTCTGAAGGAGGTGCTGAAGATAGCAGGAATTAAAAAGTCTAGGACAACGCCTTATCACCCCCAAGGTGATCCTCAGCCAGAGAGGTTCAATCGAACCCTATTAGATATGTTGGGAACTTTGCGACCAGAGCAGAAGGCAACCTGGAGCCAGCATGTCGCATTTCTGGTGCATGCCTACAATGCCACAAAGAACGATGCTACGGGAGTCACCCCATATCTCTTGATGTTTGGGCGAGAACCAAGATTACCCATAGACTTGTGCTTTGGTGTATCAGAGGATGGAGATAGCTATGAAACTCATCAGCAATATGTATCCCGACTAAGAGAAAAGCTGCGGGATGCTTATCGCTTAGCTACCGCTGCGGCTCGGAAGAACGCAGACCGCAACAAACATCGATATGATGCTAGAGTGCGTTCGCAGGAGCTCCAGCCGGGGGACAGAGTCCTGCTGCGAAATTTGGGTATTGCTGGCAAACACAAGATAGCTGACAGATGGAAGGCAATACCTTACCTGGTGATGGAAAAGCTGGGAGATCTGCCGGTCTACAAGATCAAACCTGAAGACGGTCCAGGGCAAATAAAGACGGTGCATAGAAACCTTTTGCTCCCTGTGGGGGAATTGGTAAGCACCCCTTGTGAGATGGGCCACGGCAGGGCCGCCGGGCAGAACAGAGGTGCTAGACCAAAGCCGCCATCCAACACAGACAGTGGGCCCCCTGCAGCTAACTTACCCCTATTCTGCACATCTGAGAGTGAGTCTGAGGAGGAAGACACAACCCTGGTGTATCCTGGGATGGAGACAAGATTTCAGTCTCGATCAGCTGAACCAAACGAGAGTTCTCCCTTTTCCGCCCTAAACCCATTGGCGGAACTATTTAGGCCCCTTTCTGATACCCCGGTGCTGCTGATGAGACCCCCCTGTGATGACAAACACAGGTTATTGGACAATGGGGACAGTCAGGTAGAGGATGTCCTGGGCACCTTGGACCCTCCAGCGTTAGAACTAGGAGTGCAGGGGCCTACGCCAGTAGCCGAGGGACCCTCCAGGGAAGCCTCTCCATCCGTCACTCAAGAGGATGTTCCCCTTACTTCGGCAACAGAGATTCTCAATAGACGAGACAGGGTGATAAGACCAGTGAAACGGTTAACTTATGATGCACCTGGGGTGACTAGTGAGGAGCCAATACATTTAGCACACAGGCTTGTGGAAGCTAAAGTGGGCTTCCTGAGGCCCTTTGGAGGAAACCAATGAGTTGGTATAAAGGGAGTGTGATTTGTCGGGACGACAAAGTCTCGGCTGGGGGGAGGATGTAAGCAGTGTCAGGATGAGCTCCACCCTGACATCTGGTGGTGAGGTGTGGCAAGTTGTGGAAAAGAACTTCAGGGGCCGATCTCATTTGCATAGGCACACCCACCACGCCTAGAATGAGACCATAGCTGCCCAAATGGTCACTTTGGCTGCTGTGGGATCCCCAGTGTCTCTGTTATTGGGGCAGGAAGAATAAATTGCTATTACCCTGATTATGGGAACTGTGCTTGGAACTGTACGTGGCCTTTTGTTATGATGGAGGGATTCACCATCAACTAAGTAGCACTCGCTAGGCAAGGGTCATGGGTTCCAAAACTGTGTGAATGGAGAGAGGCTGGGGACAAGTATTAATACTTGGTAGCATGGGCCCCTTGGTGAGGGCCTTACATGCTGATTGCACTTCCTCCTCTCTCCACTGTGGAATATCAGAGCTAATTTTGATTTCATTAGAAGTCTAGTTATAGGCTGCTGAGCTCACTTTGGGCTGACAGTGCACCAGCACTGGGGCTCCCCTACTATAAGCTGAATTCACCTAAGAGCTGAAATCACTGAGTGTTGTGTTAAGTAGTGGGGGAGCCTGAAGATATATTGTGGAGCAATTTGCGGGACGGCTGGTGAAGCAGTTCGACGCGGAGCAGTGTGTGGATGGCAGGAGCTGCTTGTGGGCTGTGGAGCTGAGTGAAGGAGTTCGTGGGGCGGCTGGCGGAGCGGAGCGCAGCTGAGCGAAGGAGTTCGTGGGGCGGCTGGCGGAGCGGAGCGCAGCTGAGCGAAGGAGTTCGTGGGGCGGCTGGCGGAGCGGAGCGCCGCTATGGAGCTATGGGGCGGTCAGCTTCAGATCACGTAAGGTGCCTCTTACCCCTGTCCCATTTCCACCCAGATTGGGAGGTAAAGCTCCGCCGATAAACTTTCGAACTCTGGGGCTGCCCTGACCAGGGACAGAGACTTTTGGGGCATTGGACTTTTGGGACTTTGGGTGATTTGGGGTTGCTGGACTCAAGAACCAAAGGGAAAAGGGCATGCCCCAATTTGCCTGGGGTGGGGTTGTTTTTGCTCATGGGTTGTGTTATGAATCCTGTTGGTGGTGTTTCCCCAACATAATGCCACATTGTTTCTCTCTGTTATTAAAAGACTTTTGCTACACTCAGACTAGGTGCTTGCGAGAGGGGAAGTATTGCCTCTTGGAGGCGCCCAGCCTGGGGTGGTATATATTGGTCCCAGGTCACTGGGTGGGGGCTCGAGCCGGTTTGCATTGTGTTATTGGAATGGAACCCCTAGATATTGAACCCGGCCCTTGTTGCTGCCAACTCTGACGGGCAGAAGGGTTACAGAGGTATGTCTTCACTGCAGAATTAACTCAGGTGATCAGCACCTGGGTCTGAGCACTCAGGTTAGCCTAACTTGCATCTGAGCAGCCACACTGCAAAGCCATACTTGAGTTACTGAGTCCTCACTTCCTCATGTGTGTCACTAGGACTTCTGGGGGCCTAGCCTGTGGTTCTTTGTGCTGCACTAAGATGAGCTGTGCTCAGTGAATTCTGGGAGAATCTGTTTGTCCTGGGAGCACAGGGGAATTTGTGGGAAAATACTGGAGGACTATCAGCCTTTAAGTAATTAGCCTGCATTCTCACTGCAAAGTGGGCCAGTTACCAGCCCAAGTGAAAGCAGAATCTAAGCTCTAACCCCACCCAGGCCAGCTAGTCTGGGTTTAAAGCACCAGGGACTTGGGTGTGAGGTTTGTGAGTGGATGGGAGAGAGGTTGGTAGAACATGTAGATCAAGTTAGCTCCAACCAAATTATAAATGGGTTGGAACTTCTTTCAAGAACAGATGGAACTTGAGACTGGGCCAGAGGTCGTCCTGAAGGAGAGCCCTAGGAACAGCCAAGTTTGGAGAGAAAGTGTAAGCTGAGGTTTATGTCTGAGTCACCAATAAGGTCAAAACCGGAAGGGGGTAAATGTGGCTTATGTAGGTATGCTGTCTTCAGAGCAATGTGGCTGCTCCACCTACTAAATTGTATTTGTGCTTGAATGGAGCTGGCATTCTGCCTGAAGCTGGCTGGCTCAGTTATCTAGTCGTCCCCTTACAGAATTCGTCCTCCCACCAAAAAAAGTGCAAAAACCTGCAATGAGCAAGACACTTAAATATTGATCATTATTAGCAACACAGGCCACAGGAATGTGCAGCAACATATATCTGGTTATTGCTTTATACGTCTCATTTCTGATTTGAATTTAAATTTGAAAGTTAATTTTAACACAGATAAGGCCCAGGATGATAAGATCCACGAATATTAGTTAAAAAAATCCTCTGTCAATATTGTTTTTACTAATGTAATAATGTACAAAAGACTGTACATCATAAGGCCTATTGTATATCACACATGCATTTAATACATTCAGGGCATTAGGTTTTAGTGTGATTTCCACCCATTTTGTTACCCACATGAATTTATTTGCTCTTCTATGATACTCAGGTGACATGGGAAACTCGTACCAATGTGCCACTAGATGGCAGCAGCATAGCGTGACATCTTGTTCAATCCCACTCTCAATGGAATACATTGTACAGCATGCTGATTTACTGGAGGGCTCATAGTCTTGGGATTCCAAGCCTGTCATTTGGAGGTCAGGGGTTCAAATCTGGCTCAGGTCAGCAGTGGTTAGAAATCTTTACAATCTGACAGCTGTTCAGTGGCCCATGTGAAATGTGTTTGTGGATTTCCATTCCTGTCTCATGGACAGGTGCCCATATGATAATTGGTACTAATTGGCCCCATTGCAATTTGCTAGCAGCATTTGCAGAGAAGCTAAAAGACTGAATGGGCCACAGAGACTAAATTCCCCTCTCACCTCTCTGGCTTGTTCCACAAGGCAAAGGGTTCATCTCTGTGCACAAGCCTTCCCTCTGTAATGATGCCAGAAGAAGAATGCCCTGGCTTTGTTCCTTGTGGGAGAAAACCACTGCCTGAAATGATCTCATTCGGGATAGTGGCACAGAAGATACGAGGAGTGATATGTAGAGTCCGTTAGCAGCTAAACATTAAGTTGCTGTTAATTTAGTACATGACACTCAGATATTCTAGCAATGGGGCCATTCAATACCATTAAACATGTCAATAACATGTGTTGTTGACAGATCAGCATAGCTGCACAGACAGATTTTATCCGAAGCATTTAGTCCAGCCATAGTGGTGACCTAGCTTTAAAAAAGAAAATGGATCTGAAATCCTTTTCACATATTGAATGTCTTCTGGCTTCAAAGGTTGTGGGGAGAAGGCCCTTTTTGTATCCCCTGCCCTGGAAGACATTTAGCTGGCCATGCTCCCTCCTAACCTCTTTGTAATCCCATGTGGGGTTGGAGCAGCTGATACTCTGAGGACACCCCATGAGATAAGCAATGAGCCTAGCCAGCATGTGACTGTGAAACAGTTCTAGTCTGTGTGTCACAGATCTTGTTCCGTTCAGATCTGAGAAGCATGTTGCTATGCAAATCTCTCTGGGGAGTTGGGCACCTCTCCAGTGCACAGATTTGCCTTGCTGCTAATGAATCAACCTCTTTTGCTAATTTACCTCCCAAGCTTGTTTACTTGGAAACCAAGGGTTTAAGGAACAAGGCTCTCTCCATGCATAACAACGACCTATTTTAGATGGTCTTCCTCTCTCAGTCATATTTATGGAGGGGAGGCACAAGTGAGGGGGCCTGTATCCAAGAGGCACTTCCAGGAAACTGTCACAAACAACATCAGGCCATGTCCATTTTGAGACCTGACATTTCAGGGTGCCAGCACTTCCACAACACAGAAAATGCTGGTGAGAGCCTGCGCTGGAATTCGTCTGCCTTGTACCAAGAGCCTGATGTGGACTCACACTCTCTGTGTATGTTTGTTATTTTGCCATTTCCCTATTTTAGTGAGGAACACAAACAGTCTCATACTCCCCCACAAGGGCCGATCAATTATGACGCTGTCACAGCCACGCCAGGGCAAAACATAAACATGCTCCCCGGCTCCCCAAACCTTCACAGGGCAGGACTGCAAAGGCGATGGCATCTCGATGGGGAACGCTTGTAGAGGCAAAACATTCCAGATGCCGTCCCATCTACGAGGGGCAGGGTGCTCTCTCAGAACAGCCCATAGAGAGGACAAAAAGAGCTCAGCTCCCTCTTGTGGTTCCCCTGTAGGCATCCCTAAGAGAGAACTGGAGACAAAACCATTCAGTGTTATTTAAAAAAAACAACCACCACATTGGAAAGAGAGATGGGCTGAACTAAACCCCTGACCTCACCAACTCTAAATGTGAGGTTTGAATCCCAGTCTGAAACTTTGGCTCGAGCCAATCTCTAGCATAAGACTATTCTTAATCAATACATGCAAGGAACATGGGAGTGCGATGACCAGGGCTGGATTAACTCTCCTGTGGACCCGGGCGCTGTTAGATTTTGTGGGGCTCCTGTATACAAGTCTTTTTCCTAATTTAAAACAAAATGATCACAATTATGGCATTGAGGCTATTAACACTATACTAAACTTGCTTTTTAAAGCTGTTTTGTGGTTACATTTCAGTCTTAAAACATGTAGAATATAGTTAAATTAATTCAAAATAGCCTACTTCTTACCTCAGAACAGCTCTTATATTAGTTTCTTTCTGGGAGGGAGTTTGGGTGTAGGAGGGTGTAGCAAGTTAAGGAAGTATGGGCTGGATGAATGCACTATAAGGTGGGTAGAAAGCTGGCTAGATTGTCGGGCTCAACGGGTAGTGATCAATGGCTCCATGTCTAGTTGGCAGCCGGTATCAAGTGGAGTGCCCCAAGGGTCGGTCCTGGGGCCGGTTTTGTTCAATATCTTCATAAATGATCTGGAGGATGGTGTGGATTGCACTCTCAGCAAATTTGCGGATGATACTAAACTGGGAGGAGTGGTAGATACGCTGGAGGGGAGGGATAGGATACAGAAGGACCTAGACAAATTGGAGGATTGGGCCAAAAGAAATCTGATGAGGTTCAATAAGGATAAGTGCAGGGTCCTGCACTTAGGATGGAAGAATCCAATGCACAGCTACAGACTAGGGACCGAATGGCTAGGCAGCAGTTCTGCGGAAAAGGACCTAGGGGTGACAGTGGACAAGAAGCTGGATATGAGCCAGCAGTGTGCCCTTGTTGCCAAGAAGGCCAATGGCATTTTGGGATGTATAAGTAGGGGCATAGCGAGCAGATCGAGGGACGTGATCGTTCCCCTCTATTCGACATTGGTGAGGCCTCATCTGGAGTACTGTGTCCAGTTTTGGGCCCCACACTACAAGAAAGATGTGGATAAATTGGAGAGAGTCCAGCGAAGGGCAACAAAAATGATTAGGGGTCTAGAACACATGACTTATGAGGAGAGGCTGAGGGAGCTGGGATTGTTTAGCCTGCAGAAGAGAAGAATGAGGGGGGATTTGATAGCTGCTTTCAACTACCTGAAAGGGGGTTCCAAAGAGGATGGGTCTAGACTGTTCTCAGTGGTAGCTGATGACAGAACAAGGAGCAATGGTCTCAAGTTGCAGTGGGGGAGGTTTAGATTGGATATTAGGAAAAACTTTTTCACTAAGAGGGTGGTGAAACACTGGAATGCGTTACCTAGGGAAGTGGTAGAATCTCCTTCCTTAGAGGTTTTTAAGGTCAGGCTTGACAAAGCCCTGGGTGGGATGATTTAACTGGGAATTGGTCCTGCTTCAAGCAGGGGGTTGGACTAGATGACCTTCTGGGGTCCCTTCCAACCCTGATATTCTATGATTCTATGAGGGGGCTCCAGGCTGGGGGCAGAGTGTTGGGGTGCATGAGAGGGTGAGGGGTGCAGGCTCTGGGAGGGAGTTTGGGTGCAGGAGGAGATTCTGACCTGGGGCAGTTGGTTGCGGTGTGAGGGGGGGTGTGAGGGGATGTGAGCTGTAGGCTCCAGCCAGGAGGCGCTTAACACGGTGGCTCGCAGCTGGTGTCGCAGCAGGGCTCAGGCAGGCTGCCTGCCTGCATGCCGTGGCCCTACTCTGCTCCCGGAAGCGGCTGGCTGCTGGCACGTCTCTGAGCGCCCCGCGGGGAGTGGGACAGTGTGTCTCTGTGCGCTGCCCGTGCTGCCCCCGCAGCTCCCATTGGCCAGTTTCTGTGCTAGCATCTGGCTGCTTCTAGGAGCGGTGGGGCCATGGCATGTAGGCAGCCTGCCTGAGCCCTGCTGCACCAGGGTCCCCCTCAGCCCGGGACCCTGGGCTGCAGCCCCTAAAGCCCCTGTGTTAATCCAGCCCTGGCGATGACCTGTGTCTATTAGGATTTTCACCATTGATCCATCTAATCCAGTGTCCCCAATAGCTGATGTTTCAAAGTAAAGAGACCGAGAAATGCACAACATGCCTAGCCATGGACGGGAGAAATAGTATTTAGACTTTATCCAACATGTTTCACCTTCAAAGTATTTTAGTGATATTAACAAATACATTATATTCCGCTCAGAGTCAGTGCTAGCCCATTGGGGTCCCTCAGCAGGCATATTTTGAACCCCCCCCCAACACATACTAAAAAAGCAAATGGGGACTCCCTTCAGCTGCTTGGGGCCTTAAGCAATTGCTTAGTCTGCTTATGCCTAGCACCAGTTCTGATTCAGCTCATATGATTAATTAGTTAAAATTCCTTCCTGAGTGGGATATTGGAGGTTGCATCATCTGCGGTGCATATATCAGGCATTATTTCTAGACATCCGTTAACTGGGCATTACATACCGTGGAGAGTAAAGGATGCTAGCAGCCTAACTCAGTCTTTCCAGTGGTCTCAGATTTTGTAGTAATTGCTCCCCAGAAAGCGGAACGAGAGCAATCTAAGTTGCCTTACTATGTAATGGTGTGCAGTGCTGACTGTGTATGGACACAGTAGACCACAGAGTGGTAACCATGTGTTTTCATAGCAGATTTACGAGCTATTGAGAGGGCTTTAAGAAAGGGGAGAGGGACTCTCTGCTGGAACAAAGCAGCTCCAAAGATCGGCAAGGATGCTATCATTTCTGCTGTTCAGTCCAGTCTGAGAGGGATTTCCTACTATGAATACATGAGGCAATGGTTCTGTATCTTTCTACTGCTTCTTTTTTGCACTTGTTAAAATAATCCATCGTTCTAAGGCACTCAGCCCTATGGTATGCTGGGCACCATTAAATACATTTAGAAACACATCATTGCCCTGAAAGAAAAGGAACAATGCTTCCTTCCAACCCTCTCCTCCCACAGATTAATGCCTCATAGTTAAGAGGAATCAGATCTAGATGGTTTATTCCCCAGAGCACATACGTATTAAAGTGATTTTATTAAGTGACTCACAAAATGATTGTTTTGAAGTGTCTTTCCAGTTCGTTAGGATATTTCCTCAGGCACCTATTTTATCCTTGGGTTTTGCTGATCTATTTCCTGAACCTCTGCATTTAATTTCTTACCATATTTTGTTGTTTTAAATAGATAAATTGTTCTACTGA
Source organism: Lepidochelys olivacea (assembly GCF_965140295.1). Taxonomy (NCBI): domain Eukaryota; kingdom Metazoa; phylum Chordata; order Testudines; family Cheloniidae; genus Lepidochelys; species Lepidochelys olivacea. Next base: position 21,453,419 of record NC_140417.1, on the reverse strand, counting down.
ACGCTAGCTCGGTCCTGTATTTCACAATCTGTAGTTTTGTGGAAAAAATAGACATGTTATCAAATTCGTTTTCGAATGATGACAGACATGGTATCAAAATTATCTGGACTGGACTGCATGATTCAGGGATTTGGTTATGAGAGAAAGAGTCTTTCAGCTCCATGTTGCCAGTGCTAGTCTTACTCAGATCAGTAATGACTGCACATTATTACTGTCTGATGATTATTCAGAGGCCTGTGTAATGAATTGTTGGTCTCAGTACAGTTCCCAGTGGACAGATGTCCACAGCACAGAACCCCCCCTCATAGCTGACCTGGCACTAGCTGATGGTCGCAGCAGAGAGGTCAAGGCTTGTCTGGATCATGGAGCCTAAGCATGGATGGAGCCATTATTACAAAGAGGCATTCAAAAATACAAAGGAAATGATACGTAATATAATATGTGGCAGTTAAAGAAATTCAGCATTTGGGTGTCACATTTGCAAAATCAGCCTCTAAAATTGCAGGTTGAATTTCACTCACCTCCATTTTCACATATCTGAACCTTCCATTTTGTACATGCAGATTGCATATGGGTATTATGCAGATGCAGTTTGCACCAGCAAAAACTCAGATGTGAATCATTGCATTTGCCGTTTCAGTGGCCACTTTTGAAATCCTGGAAGGTGCTGAGCTCATCTCAATCCGTTGAACTCCGAAGTCCACCCCTCTCAGAATGTGGCTCTAAAATAGGGACAATCAAATCTCAGGGCATAAACTCTTATTGGTTAATTTTACCTTGGTTCAGAAGAGAACTGCGAAGCCCTCCCACTGCCAAAGGCTCACAACCGGTACCACCAGCAAATGCCTAATGCCAGAAAGGTTCTGTGCCCTAAGCTCACATGATTTGGCAGAGAGGGGCTATATACATTTACATGGATCCGCTTGCTCTGACATCTGAATAAGTGATATGCAGGGGTCTGGCCACTACTCCAGCCTCGGGGCTGCACTAGCAGCTATGGAACCTGTGCTGCAACTATTCCACTCCCTGGCCTCAGGTTGTGTGCGCGAGTGCATGGATTTCAGTTCCCTTGTACTTCATCCACGGGAAGTATTGTGGACCGATGAGCTGGGTAGCACATGAATAATAATCATATTCTATGCGTCTATAGCACTTTCTATCCAAGGATCCCCAAGCAATTTACAGGATCCCCAAGCAGATCAATTAATGGTGGGATGGCATTTTGGAAAAAAAATAAAATGCAATAGCAACGTGTGTTACTGTTATTTTTAGAGAAGGGCAGAATATGGATCGCGATCCAAACTTTCTCAAAGTTCAAGCTTGTTCATACCCAGAGCTTTAATTTCTTCACATCAATTATTATTAACATTTACTAGCTATTAACTATCCTTTAACTAGCTAAGCCTCATAAAGCTATGTGACAAAGATCAGAATTAGAGGGGTAGCCGTGTTAGTCTGTAGCCACAAAAACAACAAGGAGTCCGGTGGCACCTTAAAGACTAACAGATTTAATAAATCTGTTAAAGATCAGAATTCTCACTCCCACATTACAGATCAGGAACTGAGGTGCAGAGAAGCTAAGCAACTTGCCTGAGGTTATGCAGCTTGTCATTGGCATGACTGGAAATAGAATCCAAGAGTCGTCCCACAGCAATTCTTCTGCTCTAACCACTACCTACAGCACTCTCTCCCACTGTTCCAATGCAGTCCTTTTTCTGAATTATCTGCTCTCTTTAGGGCCCACTCCTGCTCATGTATTTGAGCAATTCAAGGTCTACTCATGTGAATAAGGGTTTGAAGAACTGGGCCCTTATTTTGAACACCTAAAGCAATAACTTTAGGTAGCACTTCTAATTATATTTCATGATTTTCCTCCCTTTTCCCACCCACAAAGCACTAATTTCCCCTGTTGACTCTCTCCCATAAATACAGTTTTTTTCGACAGTCCAGAGAGGGTAGGGAGCAAAGACAGAAACAAATGCTCAATGCACAGAGCAGATCTGTTCACTTGGCCTCATTGCCCTCCCCAGAGCTCTGAAAACAATTAGAGCGATCCTCTAATTGGGAAGAGCTAGGTGTCCCTGGTCCCCAGCTCACCCACCAGCTTGGCAGGTTGCACACACTAGGCTCCCAAGGTTTACAGCCAGGTGTTATTGCTTAGTGCAGCTGGGGCCTTGCCAGGCTTTCTGAAGAAAGATGTATTTATTTAGAACTGGCTTATGCGATGGAAAACTGGTTTCTATATTTAACAGGAAGCACCCTCTGCAGATTAACACCAGTAGTATCTTCTTTGGGGACTGCTGTGTTCTTATGTGAAAACGTGCCACTACCCTCTGTGGCCTTTTTAGGCATAGTCCTCCACAGAGCTGTGGTCTGGTAATTTACATATTAACCATTTATAGGTCTTTTCCCCTTCAAAAGCCTCAGATTAAGAATTAAATAGCCTCCTAGAGCACAGGAAGATAGGAATTTTCAGAGCCATTGGAAGACTGTTGTGTAGGATTTGCTGGGAAATTTTTTCCATGTTGAGAAACAATCCTTTGAATGAGTATGTGCATACTACTTTGTTTGTCAACCTTGTCCATTGCCACGGGCTAAGCCAGGCATGACCACATCACTGCCTGAAGGGGAGACCTCCAAGAAACCCCATGATTCTGCAGCAAGAGGTGATTCACTATTACTGTGCTCCAGTGTATGAGGGTGCTATGGTGTTGGAGGTACCATCATTTGGACGAAATGTAAATCCACGGCATGTTTTTGTAAGAGTAAAGGTAGCGTCCCCCAAACTCCAACCTGTGTATTACATTCCATGTACCTACATTTCCACTGCCTGTTCAAATGCATGCAGTCTCTTTCCTCTCTTCTTCTGCTAGCTAAACTCTTGTGTAATATTCCTTTTTATTCCAGGGGCAGGTACATAGTTCTTGTATATGCCTTCCAACCTACCCATTTAGGCTTGTTGTGAACATTACTTACTGTTTGAAAAAAGGCATTTGGATCATCGGATGAAAGGTGCTATAGCTGTATCGACATAATTAATTAGGCCTCACTACACCCTTGTTAGTTAGATGGTATTATCCTTATGTACTATTTAAGGAAACAGGGGCACAAAGAGGTTTAATGACTGGCCTAAGACTATATGAATCAGTGGCAGATCCAGGAACAAACTCTTAGCATTTCAGTTCTCCTGCTGTGCCCACAAAACTAAAAATTCCCAGCACTCCTCATGTCCAGTCCCTTCTCCCTTCTAATAACAACAGTAAAAATATAAGTAAGATTTTTAGGGCTAGGACTGTGTCTTTAAACGTATTAGTACAGCATCCAGCATAATGGGGCCTGATCCCGATTTTGTGACCAGGACCCTATTGCAATATCAATATGAAATAACAGTAAAGCTACATGACAACATTACCATAGACAACTATTGTGCAAGGAAATCCTGCATTTGTGTTTGCAAAGTGGACAGCTGTGAGGAGCATACGTTCTTGTTTGCACGCAGTTACTCATTTAGTGTGTGCAAATGCTCAGATTATGTATGCAACAGGTACACATGTAGGTTTTGTAAGTACAAGTTGGATGTCAACATTTGAGAAACCTAGCCTAGTCATCACATTCACTAGCAAGGCCTCGGACAAATACGCGTACAAATTCAGTTTGTACCGAATTTCCCCAGTAATTTCGCAGATTTTGAGAAAAGCAAGTATTCAGGTTTTACCGATTTTAACACAGATTTTGCAAGTGCCAGCACTCCCCAGAGCCAGTTATCCCCAAACAGAGTCCCCACAGCACGACTCCACACAAGAGGGTAACTGCTGGCTGGCGACTGCTTCTGCACAGGGTGGGAGCGAGACGGGCAGGGACCTGAGTGATAGCCCCCATCTGCTTTCCTTGCCAGACAGAGCCCCCTCCTGACCCCTGCCCTTCAGCGCAGCCCTGTCTGCTTCCCTGTGGAGTGAGGGAGTGAGAGAGGCAGCCAGGTCCTGGCAGCTGAGACTGCTCGACCGCTGCTGTGACTGGCCCCAGGGAGTGGAAGGCTCCCACTGTGCCCCTGAGAGTACTGGGAACCCTTCATTTTCCACCTTCTGCCCCCCATGAGTATCAGGCACCTGCCAGTCCCCCCACCAGCTTAACCCCCATGAGTACCAGAGACCCCTCACCCTGACTACTATCCCCTGGGTGTACCAGACGCCACTCATCCTCCTGCCCCCCATGAGTACTGGGAACCTCTCACCCCTTCTGGCCCTTCATTTTAGTTTTTTTAACCTGTTTTCACCCATCTTTTAATTATTCTTTTAAATAAATGATAAATTCCCAGAATTTTTTTTTTTTTTTAAATTTTCTAAAGCCAAAGGCCTTACATATCCATCACCTGAACTGGCTTTTCAGAAACCTGCACACTGACTGTTAAACAAATCACTGACATTCCTTGTGCCACTGGCCATAACCAGAGCCTTGTTTTCTGCTACCAGCAGTGACTGATTTATATTATCTGCAAGGCAGCCAGTTCAGGAACAATGAGGATTTGTAGCTATTAGGACAGGAGACATGCTGAGGTGGCTAATTCAAACTCCTTACTGAAAGCCTCGAACCTGCAGAAAGAGGGCAGGAGCTTGACATGTATATGTCCTTGCCAGGCAGCACAGTCTAGTGGTTGAAATATGAACCTTGGAGGCAAGAGAGCAAGGTTTTACTTTTGGCTCAGCCACAGAATTGTTGTGTATCCTTGACCAATATTTAGGCTTTTGGGCCAGAGTTTCAAGGATATGTAGGTCCCTAAAGATGTAGATAGGCACCTGGTAAGTGTTTCTCAGGGGCCTAAGCAGTTTAGGTGCCTAGGTCCCTTTAGGAGCCTTATCTGCCTAGACACTTTGGAAAATCCTGCCAGGCGCCTAGCTGCATCTTTTGGCACCTGAATACTTTCGAAAATCTGGCCCTTTGTGCCTCAGTTTCCCCATCTGTAAAACTTGGCTAACTAAAATTAACCACCCAACATGGGCTACTATATATCTTAATTTGGGGATGTTTGTAAGGCGTCTTGAGATACTTACATGGAAGGTGCTGAAGAGGCGCATATCGTATTTGCAGATTTTTATTCCATTAGTAGCATCTTTCTGCCACAAATAGAATACAAAATAGCTCTGGTATCTTTAAGGAGAGATCTATTTATGTATCTGTGGGCAAAAAATCTAAAGTCCTTAGATTGACAGTTAAAGCATACTTCTGAACTGGGCATCTGCGCAGATGGGCTAACGGGGAAGAATATGCTTTAGAACCACCTCCCCCCCCCAAAAAAAATAAAAGAATGCAGTACAATGATACAAAAGAAATAAATTCTTGTGAATAGAACCAGTTCCCTTTTCTGCCTGCTGGAAACTCTGATCTGGCAGCAAGTGTTTGGGAGTAACAAGAGCCATAATAGGTATGAGACCCTTGTGCTTTCTATATTTGTAATGGTCTGGCCTGGTTGGAGGCAGCTGCATTAGCGGCCGCATGTTATGTCTTGTGACCTGCTCTCTGATAATAAGCATAAAATGATGGTGACGTTAAGAACTGGCAGAAGCCATTTTTAGAGTGTGGAGCAGGAGAGGGCAATAGTTTATTGAACTTTTGAAGAATTTGTGCCCTCCCAGGAAACTCTGGCCGTGAATCCTCATTGAAACATAATCCTAGTGAATATTCCTTTAGCTGAATGCCAGATCCTGAAGCTAAAACCCCAATGTGAGGCCCATGCAGGTGTGAAAAAGATCTAGCCGTCCTTTTATGCTTATTATCAGAGAGCAGATCACAAGACCTACCATGCGGTTTCATCCAGTATCAGTTGAGAATTCTTTCAGGATTCTCAGGCTCAGCCTGGACCAAAGAGATTGGAGGATGGAAGTGGCCACTGGCTGCTTTTCTAAAAAGGCACAGCAGCACCACAATAGCCCAATCACCAAGAAAGTCACCACCTTGAAAGTAAAAAATAGGCTGCATGGCGATTGTGAACCCTGTTTCTCCAAAATTACCTCCCCTTTCCAACGCCACGAAAAAAAATTGAAAAATTTCAGCCAGCACTATAGTTGGCTGAAAATAGGAGGGGAAACCCCCCAGAAAAAGCTGTGTCAAAAATGTTTCCCCCCCCCTTTTTTTTTTCCAATTTGCATCTAAATTAAAAAGAAATCCAACCAGCTCTACTTGGAAGATTTAAATGATCTTCAAAATCATTAACACTTGTGCTGCAAGCAGACTTTTTGAACACAAAACAAAATGCCTCTTCCTTACCTCCCAACATTAAAAACCTCCAAAATATTAGATGGGCTAATATGTGTCTCAGATAGTTTAGCTGCTCAATGTGTAGCGGTTACCAACTCCCAGACGTGTCGGCAGTAAGCCTCCCCCACTGCTATCTTACCATCATCTGAAAGCCTTCGATGTGTTTCATTGATCATTAATGCATCAGATTAATTATCTATGTTCAACTGCAAAAAAGCAAGGAAGATACATGGAACTGGCTAATTAATAATAACTAGCTAGGTAAATACTGCCTCATTATCATCCAGTCATCTCTTTAAAGGAACAAACATTACAGGGCAGTTCCTTAACCTTTTGCTAAAATGATGGAGTTCAGTTAAACTTAATATTTAGGTAGCTTAAATCAAAACTGAACCCAAATGTCAGGTGGAGGAATTCTCCAAATTAAAGCATTGTATATCACCAGGCCCACTTTTACTTCCCATCATTGCTCTTCTTTAGCCACTGTCCCTTCTCTAGAGTGTGCTGGCAGCTGAAATAGCTACCAGAGGTTACTTTCAAACATGGATTTTGCAGAAGTTAGACACATTGACACAACAAGGCCTATAAGCTGATTGTGATAATACATTCAGCAAGGGACAGATGGATATTCTGCGTTAGTCTGTCTCTCTTTCACTCTGTCTCTCAAGGTGCAGACAAAGAAGCGGACTACAAGGACCAAGAGAAGCTATGGGCTTCTGGAGAGATGGTTGGAATTCCAGTTAAGATTGAAAATGGAAATGAGTTGGCTGATCTCATCCGTTCAGTCCAAACTACAGAACTACTCTTTTGCATGACTGGTAATGTGAGTTCCAGAGATATCCAGGATCAGAACACAAGGGCGTGTTGCACATCAGAATTGGGCAGCACTTGCAGAGCTGTTTAAGGGAAGTTTGCCCAGCCTCTGTGCACACTGCAGCCTTATTCCGACAAGATCATGCATGATGCGCAAAAGGGTCCCCAAGTTTGTAGGCCAGTGGGTGCCCAGAAAGTTAAGAGCTAAGCATCTATCCTCCGTACTTAGCAGTAGTAAATCCCAAGTCTCCTGAACGTTTCCTTCCTTCCTCTCAAGATTGCAAGGTAAAAATCAACCAGGTGGGGTGTGGCCATTACTCTTGTACCTAGGCAGGAGCAGCTTAGTGACCACACAGCAGCAGTCTCACTGATGCAGGAATGGAGTCCCCTGAACGTTTACTCTGCCCCGTACTATTTACCTTGCACTTTCCCAAGCAACATGCTGCACCTATGCTAGATAGGCTCAAGTCCTAGGTCTGATGCCATTGCAATGATCTGTGCATAATTTCCATTAGTGCTAACTACAAGTTCACAAGCCATTCATTTCCAGCTACTTACCCCTGTCTTCCATTTTATGCACATCAAAAGCGAAAAGTAAGAATGATGTAAAAAAACCTGGATGGGGCAGGGCTCCAATGTGAGCCAGCATGGCTGCTGAGTGCGAGTGCCCTTTGGCTGTAGGGGAAGAGCTGGATTTCAGAATCAGTAGCTGGGGTTACAATGAACGTCATTGCACTGCAATGAAATGTGTTGCTCTGCAGTTAGAGCAGGGCTTCTCAAACTGGGGGTCGGGACCCCTCAGGGGGTTGTAAGGTTATTACCTGGGGGGGGGTGGTCACAAGATGTCAGCCTCCACCCCAAATCCCGTTTTGCCTCCAGCATTTATAATGGTGTTAAATATACAAAAAAGTGTTTTTAATTTATAACGGGGGGGTCGCACTCAGAGGCTTGCTATGTGAAAGGGGTCACCAGTACAAAAGTTTGAGAACCACTGAGTTAGAGAATGAAAGTGCCTCAGGGTAGCTGCTGCTCCTCAGTTGGTGTGTTGTTAAATCTCAGGTCCTTATGTTGATAACTGGGTGGCAATAGTGACACACTTTTGGTAGCCTAATAAGGGCCGTATTGTGCTTGGCCACAGTGCAGGTACAGCAAGGAATTGTGAGGTGTCAAGAAGTGTTGCTGTCTTTGTATCCCGTTCAGGGGCTGCACATCATCGCAATCCCTCCCCAAAGAGACAATCCTGGCTTATCCCTTAGGCTAGGAAATTTCCAGGGCTTGCTAAATAAACTGGCTAGAGCCAAGTATTGGTGGCTGGTTCTCTGCAAGCTCCCTGATTTGGAACAGCCCTGCCAATGTACCTCTGTTCTCATCTGTAACACCCAAAGCTAATCTACTTCTGGGTTTTCTCAAGCAGGGAATAAAAGTGGCAATTCTTCAACAAAAAAACTTCAAAAACAGACTCCAACAAGAGACTGCTGAATTGGAATTAATTTGCAAACAGGATACAATTAACTTAGGCTTGAATAAAGACTGGGAGTGGATGTTCATTACACAAAGTAAAACTATTTCTCCTTGTTTATTTCCCCTCCTACTGTTCTTGTAAAGTGCTGGAAATGGCCCACCTTGATTATCACTACAACAGGCTCCCCTCCCTCCCCCGCTTGTAATAGCTCACCTTACCTGGTCACTCTCTTTACAGTGTGTATGGTAAAACCCATTGTTTCATGTTCTCTGTGTATATAAAATCTCCCCACTATATTTTCCACTGTATGCATCCGATGAAGTGAGCTGTAGCTCATGAAAGCTTATGCTCTAATAAATTTGTTAGTCTCTAAGGTGCCACAAGTCCTCCTTTTCTTCTTATAAAGTCTGCAGATGACACCAAGCTGGGAGAGGCTTCGGAGGATAGGATTAAAATTCAAAATAATCTGGAGAAATGGTCTGAAGTAAATAGGATGGAATTCAATAAGGACAAATGCAAAGTACTCCACTTAAGACGGAACGATCAATTGCACACATACAAAATGGGAAATGACTGCCTAGGAAGGAGGACTGCAGAAAAGGATCTGGGGGTCATAGTGCCTCACAAGCTAAATATGAATCAATAGTGTAACACGGTTGCAAAAAGAGCAAACATTTTGGGATGTATTAGCAGGAGCGTTGTCAACGAGACACAAAAAGTAGTTCTTCCACTCTACTCTGTGCTGATAAGGCCTCTGCTGGAGAATTATGTCCAGTTTGAGGCATCACATTTCAGGAGAGATGTGGACGAATTGGAGAAAATCCAGAGGAGAGCAACAAAAATCATTAAATGTCTAGAAAACATGACCTATGAGGAAAGTTTGAAAAAAAAAATGGATATGTTTAGTCTGGAGAAGACAGAGTCAGGGACATGATAACAGTTTTCAAGTACATAAAAGGTTGTTACAAGGAGGAGGGAGGTTCTCATTAACCTCTGAGGATAGGATAAGAAACAATGGTCTTAAACTGCAGCAAGGGAGGTTTAGGCTGGATATTAGGAAAAGCTTCCTGTCAGGTTAGGTAAGCACTGGAATAAATTGCCTAGGGAGTTTGTGAAATCTCCATCATTGGAAGTTTTTAAGAGCAGGTTAGACAAACATCTGTCAAGGATGAAGATAACACTTATGCCTGCCACGAGTGCAGGGCACTGGATTAGAAAAACCTCTCGAGGTCCCTTCCAGTCTTATGAGTCTATGAAGTTAAGTGACTTGCCCAAGGTCACATAGGCTGTCTGTGGCAGAGCCAGGAATAAAACCCAAATCACCTGGCTCCTAGACCTGTATCTTAACCACAAAACCATCCTTATTCCCCTTCACTGATGCTTTCACAGGTCCAATAATTCAGTATTCTAGTGTAGCAACACAAAATGCCAAGGAATGATAGTCCTCAGTGGTTCAGGAGCCAAATTAGCAATCAAGATTACTCATAAGAGCCACAATACATACATAAGAATGGCCATACTGGGTCAGAACAAAGGTCCATCTAGCCCAGTATCCTGTCTTCCAATAGTGCTTCAGAGGGAACAAACAGAACAAGTAATCATCAAGTGATCCATCCTGTCTCCCGTTCCCAGCTTCTCGCAAACAGGGGCTAGGGACACCATTCCTGCCCATCCTGGCTAATAGCCGTTGATGGACCTATCCTCCATGAATTTACCAAGTTCTTTTTTGAACCCTGTTATAGTCTTGGCCTTCACAGCATCCTCTGGCAAACAGTTCCACAGGTTGTCAGTAGTGTGAACTCGTTTCATTTACTATAGTATTATATATTCAAATTTAAACAGTATGACGGGGAAATATTTAATTTATATTATTCTCACAGCAAAATAACTGACTGAGTATTATTATTTTATCACCTACAATTGGTTAATAACATAGTAAAAGCCTCCTGATTGGTGAATGATTAAATGACACCGTGTTTTAATCTCATGTGCTGCACCTGCAAAGAGCTGCAGGAGACACATTAAAGACTCACTTGCGGCTTGTGAGCCTCGCTGTGAGTATCACTGTGCCAAGGTAATTCCATTTATGCTGCTATGCTTCGAACATTTACCAAAGAATTACTTACAGACGTATGGTATGCTTTACCATAATGCAAAGTATATAACCATCAGAGCAGTTGGAGATCTAAGGAAGGCAATCTGCAGATGCAAAAGAAACCTTGGGATAAGAATATTTCCCCATGTTAAACCCTTAGCTTTCGGCAACTATTTGGGAAAACACTTGCCTTTTGCTACTGTATTCATAGAATAGAATTCAATTTGGACACTAAGTACAAAAGCCTCCAGAGCTTCTTGGGAGTAGATAAAGCGCCGCCATGCATTCTGGGATCTCCAGATTGCCTATCTTAGAATCAGATGAGTAACTGATAGTGGTACCCCCAAACCCCTGCTTTCAGAGTATTCTACTGAGTATCTTCACAGAGCCCTCTGAAACATTCCCAGAATTTACAAACCAAAAATTCATATCCAAAAATCCCTGTTTTTTGGGAAATTTGAGATCTGGATCCACATTCCCATCTGTATAAACGTCCTAGCTAGCATGCTCCAGGCTGACTGTATATGGTGAATCACTAATAAGCATGAAATAAGATACTTAAAAGTGCTGAGTATTTCCATTGGTATCACTGAATTAAAGTATATTATCTCACATTAATTACATACTAAATGTAATAAAGGATGAAGTCAAAAAGAATCAGAGGCTCAGTTTTAATAAACTTTATTATCCATATTATCCAGGCTTCTTGGGTTTTCAGAACTGGACCAGAAGTCTCATGAGAATAGGCCCACACAGTGGATTTCTGGGGCTTACAGCTTCTGCAGACTCCCCAAGAACAGTATTTCAATGCACCTGAACCAAAAATCCTTGAACCAAGTTCTTCAAAACTTTGGGAGAGTTCAGATGTGCATCTGTATCCAGATCCAAATTTTGCAGCTCATTCCTACCTCTATAGTGGGCTGAACCAATAATTGCATTAGCTTGGCACATCAAAAAGGGTAAGCGACCTGCAATCTGGACACTAAGGCCTTGTCTACAGTAGGGAAATTTTCAGCTCCTCACATATTAGCAATGCTAGCAATCCTAGTACAGGATGGGTCTCCAGCCCTGGCAGCTGTCTCCAGCACTGTGTTGGTTAGACTTGCCAGTTTAGATGACAGGGTGTTAAAAAATGTTTGTGGCCCCTAGCAACAAGCTTACAGTGAGACTCCCAGGGTTGATTGCAGAAGGTGCTGAGCACCCACCCTCTGGAAATCAGCTGCTTTTAAGGTGTCTCATGATGGACATCCAAAATCATTGATCACTTTTGAAAATCTCGGCCAGGAGCTTTCGTGTTGCAACCCAGTAGGACAGATCACTTTGGATGAGCACAGGTCCCTGGGAAGTGGAGGGATGAGGGATAGCCAAGAACAAAGCAGACCATCCCCCTGACTTTGTTTAATAATTAGCAGTGAGTTGACAGCTGTCAATAGTGCAGCTTGGGGAAACGCGAAATCCCTTCAAGACACAAACTCACTGCTCAGGGGAGTGCAACCACATCACATCCACTCCCTGATAGTTCTACCAGCTCCTCATACACTTCAGGATCCGGTTCAGAGTATGCAGCTTAAGGGTGCCAAAAAGGGGATAATGATGCACCACCGGTATTTCCCCTCTCCCAACTCCTTGTCCTGTACCTTCTGCTCAGGTAGCACAGGCCTCCTCCCTGTCCTCCATTGCTGGCGTGAGAGCCTTCTCCTGTGCCACACTGCTGTCTGCAGCTGCCTTGCTATGACTGTTTGCCTCACCGAATCCCCCCTGAGCAAGGCATGCAAGACTTGAACCACGGTCTGAAACAAAACAAAGAACCTGACCTCCCTTTTCCCAGCTACAGAGATAGCCCCCGGTACCAGTTTTCAACTCAGTTTCATAGAAATGTTTCATCTACTGCATATATATTTCATTTCAGAGGCCAGCCTCTCCCCAGGGGCCGTTCAATGCTGATCTCTAGTCTGCTACCTCTGTGTAAAACTCTGGCCCCAGCTCAGAGAAAACAGTGGCGGTGGCAGCAGCCAGGGGACAAACAGCAGGGGGTGCGCTGAGATTGGAGGGGGGTTTGCTTGGTAGATTTTTGAATTCTTGCCAAATAGCTCACAGAGGCTGTAATAATAAGAGCAGTAGAAGATAAACACTCTGAGGGCAAGCTACTCAGCTGGCATAAATGGGCACAGCTCCACTGACTTCATTGGAGTGACACCAATTTACACCAGCGAAGGTTCTGGCCCTCTACTGCTAGCAATGACTGGAGTTTAAAGTTATGCACAGAAACTCCAAGAGATGGAATTTCTAAAGCTAAAATTCAGCAGAGATACAGCCAGATCCTAAATCCCTATGAAGTCTTTACACAGGCGCTTTTCCAATTAAAGTCAATGGGAGTTTCGTCTGAGTAATGACTGGAGTAAAAATAGAGTAAGAATATCAGGCTTTGACACATAGTCTTTAACACATACCCAGTAAACCCTATGCTGCGTGATATGCTTTGACTTTTCATCCGCCACAAAGATGTTAACTATGCCACCCAGTACATTCCACAGCAGAACAATATTTATATTTGATCTCTGAGATGGTTTAACCCCACAAGTTACATAAGACAGTCATTCCCCATACAGTAATGGAAACAGACAGCGCTTGCCATAGTTTATTTTTGCACCAGGCATTCTTTGGCAGACACTTATGGGACACAATATGGCAGGGGAATGGCATCGGACTTCCCCTGTGCGAGAGTCAGGACAGCAGCCCAGCAGAAGAGCAACACAGAACTTTTTCTCTTTTTTTGAAAAAAGAAAAGGAGGACTTGTGGCACCTTAGAGACTAACAAATTTATTTGAGCATAAGCTTTCATGAGATACAGCTCACTTCATCGGATGCATTCAGTGGAAAATACAGTGGGGAGATTTATATACGTAGAGAACATGAAACAATGGGTGTTACCATACACACTGTAAGGAGAGTGATCACTTAAGGTGAGCTATTACCAGCAGGAAAGCGGGATGGGGTAGGGAACCTTTTGTAGTGATAATCAAGGTGGGCCATTTCCAGCAGTTGACAAGAACTTCTGAGGAACACTGGGGGGTGGAGGGGGGGGTGGGAATAAACATGGGGAAATAGTTTTACATCCACTCCCAGTCTCTATTCAAGCCTAAGTTAATTGTATCCAGTTTCCAAATTAATTCCAATTCAGCAGTCTCTCGTTGGAGTCTGGTTTTGAAGTTTTTTTGTTGAAGAATTGCCACTTTTAGGTCTGTAATCGAGTGACCAAAGAGATTGAAGTGTTCTCCAACTGGTTTTTTAATGTTATAATTCTTGACATCTGATTTGTGTCCATTTATTCTTTTATGTAGAGACTGTCCAGTTTGACCAATGTACATGGCAGAGGGGCATTGCTGGCACATGATGGCATATATCACATTGGTAGATGTGCAGGTGAACGAGCCTCTGATAGTGTGGCTGATGTGATTAGGCCCTATGATGGTGTCCCCTGAATAGATATGTGGGCACAGTTGGCAATGGGTTTTGTTGCAAGGATAGGTTCATGGGTTAGTATTTTTGTTGTGTGGTGTGTGGTTGCTGGTGAGTATTTGCTTCAGGTTGGGGGGCTGTCTGTAGGCAAGGACTGGCCTGTCTCCCAAAATCTGTGAGAGTGATGGGTCGTCCTTCAGGATAGGTTGTAGATCCTTGATGATGCATTGGAGAGGTTTTAGTTGGGGGCTGAAGGTGACGGCTAGTGGCGTTCTGTTATTTTCTTTGTTGGGCCTGTCCTGTAGTAGGTAACTTCTGGGTACTCTGCTGGCTCTGTTTCTCAATCTGTTTTTTCACTTCAGCAGGTGGGTATTGTAGTTGTAAGAATGCTTGATATAGATCTTGTTGGTGTTTGTCTCTGTCTGAGGGGTTGGAGCAAATGCGGTTGTATCGTAGAGCTTGGCTGTAGACAATGGATTGTGTGGTGTGGTCTGGATGAAAGCTGGAGGCATGTAGGTAGGCATAGCGGTCAGTAGGTTTCCGGTATAGGGTGTGTTTATGTGACCATCGCTTATTAGCACCGTAGTGTCCAGGAAGTGGATCTCTTGTGTGGACTGGTCCAGGCTGAGGTTGATGGTGGGATGGAAATTGTTGAAATCATGGTGGAATTCCTCAAGGGCTACTTTTCCATGGGTCCAGATGATGAAGATGTCATCAATATAGCGCAAGTAGAGTAGGGGCGTTAGGGGAGGAGAGCTGAGGAAGCATTGTTCTAAGTCAGCCATAAAAATGTTGGCATACTGTGGGGCCATGAGAGCACCCATAGCAGTGCCGCTGATTTGAAGGTATACATTGTCCCCAAATGTGAAATAGTTATGTGTGAGGAAAAAGTCACAAAGTTCAGCCACCACGTTTGCCGTGACATTATCAGGGATAGTGTTCCTGACGGCTTGTAGTCCATCTTTGTGTGGAATGTTGGTGTAGAGGGCTTCTACATCCATAGTGGCCAGGATGGTGTTTTCAGGAAGATCACCGACGGATTGTAGTTTCCTCAGGAAGTCAGTGGTGTCTCGAAGATAGCTGGGAGTGCTGGTAGCGTAGGGCCTGAGGAGGGAGTCTACATAGCCAGACAATCCTGCTGTCAGGGTGCCAATGCCTGAGATGATGGGGCGTCCAGGATTTCCAGGTTTATGGATCTTGGGTAGCAGATAGAAAACCCCAGGTCGGGGTTCCAGGGGTGTGTCTGTGCGGATTTGTTCTTGTGCTTTTTTCAGGGAGTTTCTTGAGCAAATGGTGTAGTTTCTTTTGGTAACCCTCAGTGGGATCAGAGGGTAATGGCTTGTAGAAAGTGATGTTGGAGAGCTGCCTAGCAGCCTCTTGTTCATATTCCGACCTATTCATGATGACGACAGCACCTCCTTTGTCAGCCTTTTTGATTCTGTGGTGACCTAGAATCCTATTTTCGACATCTCCGACTCAAGAAATATTTCCAACATACCTCTGAACAACATACTAACCCACAGAGAGCTTCCTACCAAGACTACAAAAAGAAGGATTCTGGGTGGACTCCTCCTGAAGGTCGAAACAACAGACTGGACTTCTACATAGAGTGCTTCCGCCAATGTGCACGGGCTGAAATTGTGGAAAAGCAGCATCACTTGTCCCATAACTTCAGCCGTGCAGAACACAATGCCATCCACAGCCTCAGAAACAACTCTGACGTTCTTGTCAACTGCTGGAAATGGCCCACCCTGATTATCACTACAAAAGGTTCCCCCCGCACCCCCTCCTGCTCTCCTGCTGGTAATAGCTCACCTTAAGTGATCAGGTTTCAGAGTAGCAGCTGTGTTAATCTGTATTCACAAAAAGAAAAGGAGTACTTGTGGCACCTTAGAGACTAACCAATTTATTTGAGCATAAGCTTTTGTGAGCTACAGCTCACTTCATCGGATGCATAAAAGTGGAAAATGCAGTGGGGATATTTTTAAACACATAGACCACGAAAAAATAGGTGTATGTAGAAGTCCAGTCTACTGTCTCGACCTTCAGGAGGAGTAGAAGCTGTCCTATCTCGGGGCCTCTCCTTCTGCCCCTCCACCCCCACGAACATGATACAGTTCTGTGGTGACCTAGAATCCTATTTTCGACGTCTCCGCCTCAAGGAATATTTCCAACACTCCTCTGAACAACATAGTAATCCACAGAGACCTTCCTACCAACACTACAAAAAGAAGGATTCTAGGTGGACTCCTCCTGAAGGTCGAGACAGTAGACTGGACTTCTACATAGAGTGCTTCCGCCGACGTGCATGGGCTGAAATTGTGGAAAAGTAGCATCACTTACCCCACCATCTCAGCCGTGCAGAACACAATGCCATCCACAGCCTCAGAAACAACTCTGACATCATAATCAAAAAGGCTGACAAAGGAGGTGCTGTCGTCATCATGAATAGGTCGGAATATGAACAAGAGGCTACTCGGCAGCTCTCCAACACCACTTTCTACAAGCCATTACCATCTGATCCCACTGAGGGTTACCGAAAGAAACTACAGAATTTGCTCAAGAAACTCCCTGAAAAAGCACAAGATCAAATCCGCACAGACACACCCCTGGAACCCCGACCTGGGGTTTTCTATCTGCTACCCAAGATCCATAAACCTGGAAATCCTGGACGCCACATCATCTCAGGCATTGGCACCCTGACAGCAGGATTGTCTGGCTATGTAGACTCCCTCCTCAGGCCCTACGCTACCAGCACTCCCAGCTTTGGAGACAATGTATACCTTCAAATCAGCGGCACTGCTATGGGTACCCGCATGGCCCCACAGTTTGTCAACATTTTTATGGCTGACTTAGAACAACCCTTCCTCAGCTCTCGTCCCCTAATACCCCTACTCTACTTGCGCTATATTGATGACATCATCATCATCTGGACCCATGGAAAAGAAGCCCTTGAGGAATTCCACCATGATTTCAACAATTTCCATCCCACCATCAACCTCAGCCTGGACCAGTCCACACAAGAGATCCACTTCCTGGACACTATGGTGCTAATAAGCGATGGTCACATAAACACCACCCTATACTGGAAACCTACTGACCGCTATGCCTACCTACATGCCTCCAGCTGTCACCCAGACCACATCACAAGGTCCATTGTCTACAGCCAAGCTCTACGATACAACCGCATTTGCTCCAACCCGTCAGACAGAGACAAACACCTACAAGATCTCTATCAAGCATTCTTACAACTACATACCCACCTGCTGAAGTGAAGAAACAGATTGACAGAGCCAGAAGAGTACCCAGAAGTTACCTACTACAGGACAGGGCTAACAAAGAAAATAACAGAACGCCACTAGCCGTCACCTTCAGCCCCCAACTAAAACCTCTCCAATGCATTATCAAGGATCTACAACCTATCCTGAAGGATGACCCATCACTCTCACAAATCTTGGGAGACAGGCCAGTCCTTGCCTACAGACAGCCCCCCAACCTGAAGCAAATACTCACCAGCAACCACATACCACACAACAGAACCACTAACCCAGGAACCTATCCTTGCAACAAAGCCCGTTGCCAACTGTGCCCACATATCTATTCAGGGGACACCATCATAGGGCCTAATCACATCAGCCACACTATCAGAGGCTCGTTCACCTGCACATCTACCAATGTGATATATGCCATCATGTGCCAGCAATGCCCCTCTGCCATGTACATTGGTCAAACTGGACAGTCTCTACATAAAAGAATAAATGGACACAAATCAGATGTCAAGAATTATAACATTCATAAACCAGTCGGAGAACATTTCAATCTCTCTGGTCACGTGATTACAGAAATGAAAGTTGTGATATTACAACAGAAAAACTTCAAAACCAGACTCCAGCGAGAGACTGCTGAGTTGGAATTAATTTGGAAACTGGATACAATTAACTTAGGCTTGAATAGAGACTGGGAGTGGCTAAGTCATTATGCAAGGTAACCTATTTCCCCTTTTTTCCTACCGCCCCGCCCCCCCTC
Source organism: Lepidochelys olivacea (assembly GCF_965140295.1). NCBI lineage: Eukaryota > Metazoa > Chordata > Testudines > Cheloniidae > Lepidochelys > Lepidochelys olivacea. Next base: position 21,435,312 of record NC_140417.1, on the reverse strand, counting down.
CTCAGATGTTCTTGTTAAACCCTGGATTTGTGCTTTAAATGGCCCACCTTGATTATCATACACATTGTAAGGAGAGTGATCACTTTAGATAAGCTATTACCAGCAGGAGAGTAGGGTGGGGGGGGGGGGGAGAAAATCTTTTGTAGTGATAAACACCCATTTTTTCATAGTTTGTGTGTATAAAAACATCTGCTGTATTTTCCACAGTATGCATCCGATGAAGTGAGCTGTAGCTCACGAAAGCTTATGCTCAAATAAATTGGTTAGTCTCTAAGGTGCCACAAGTACTCCTTTTCTTTTTGCGAATACAGACTAACACGGCTGTTACTCTGATCCCTAAAGAAGCAAAGCATGAGCTAGATCAGTGGTTCTTAACCTTTACTGCAGCCTGCACCCCTTTGGTTCTCAAACTATGTTCTTGCACCCCTTAGCAAAAATCATTGAAGTAGGTCAGTTCTTTAAACCTAGATATATTTTTGTTTGTAGTTGTACTTACGTGCCTGTACTTAATTTGTGTTTTCCATGATTTACCTTCTAAAAAAATCTGGCACGTCTCACACCCCCAGAAAGGGCCTCTCGCACCCCCAGGGGGCACATGCATCCCAGGTTAATAATCACTGATCTAGAGGAACAAGCAGTGAGCTGGGAATCAAACTCCCAAGCTCAAATCTTGGCTCTGCTAGCAAATCACTATGCGGCCTTGGTAAGTCACTTCACCTCTTTGTGTAGTTTCACTATCTGCAGAAGAGGGGATAAAGATACTCACCTACCACGTCCAGGAACCTTATAAGGATTAATTAGTTAATGTTTATGCAGCACCTTGAATATGTACAACTGCTCAGTATTATTATCATTATTACACAGCTTGTTCAGGTCTAGCTACGGAAGACTCTACGCAGGTTATGTAGAGATGGGACTCAGCCGCAAAATTTGGATCTGCATCTGAATTTCCTCCAAGTTCAAGGGTGTTTGGTCCAGGGTTTTGGTTCAGTCTATTACAGATATCAGGCCAGCCACAGTTCAGCCTTGTTTGGATCCAGGTTTTGGATTGAGGCTCATCAGTAATAGACCATGGAGACAATATTGGCTTTTCATCACTTTCCTCATTTTGGGATACTTTCCATCATTAGGTATCCTCTCTGGGGAAGATGAGTATAAAGAACTGAGTGAACTTTGACACTATCTGTTCTGAACCCTTTGGAAATGAATGAAAGAAGAGCTCAGTCTTGAAAGGTACTGAATTGCCTACCCTGCCTGTGAGGTGGTGAGCATGGTTATCTCCAGTGGAAGCCAAGAGGAGCTGAAGATATTCAGCTCTAGGTTTGGGCCCTACGTGCATGAACACACTTAACAACTTCTGTCATGTGTTCTGATCCCATTCCTGCATGGTGCAAAATGCCTCCCGGAAGGCTCGACTTCAACGGAACTTGGACCCAGGAACCTGACCCTGGTTGAGCCACGAGTAGCTCTCAGTCGACAATTATTCTTTGCAGATTTTATTTTATAGATCAGGGGTTGGCAATGGACTTTAAATACATCTTATATATAACCCACTGTGAGCTAGGTTGCATGAGCGCGAAGAGGCAGGTCTATATGTAAACCCAGATGGGAATGCATTAGCGGGAGTCTTAGCACGCCAGCAACCACATGCATCATTTTTGCATCATTGCTGGAAAGAATGGAGCAGATCATACCCTGGGACTTTGTCACCTGAAGATATATGATGAACCTCCATGTGTGTCACATTCATATACGCCACAGTCTGTTCGCAGAGCAAGAACAAGAAGTGCTGCAGGGTGAGCTGCATTTCACAGCCCTCCACCTGTCAGGAGGAGCAGGGAGAGTATGGAACAGGCTGCATACAGAAGATGGGCCAAACCAGAAATAGTCCATCATGTGCCACGGGCCCCACATTCCTGAGGATCTTTTCCTAGGAGTCTGATGTCAGAAACAGAGAGTGTTACCACCATTCATCAGTCGATGAGTGCGGTTTGTGCTTTGGTGTTTTTCCCCTCTCTAGTTGCTCTTCCTGACAATACACTGGGGCTCCAGGGAATTACCCCGACTTGTATTGTTTTACTAACAGTTAGACCCTCTGTTCTTGCAGATGCTGCTAGGAGTGAAAACACTCGAGGGGAGTTCAGTAGCTGTTCAGGGATGGGATGGAGAAAAAAATGGAATGAAATATGTTCACATTTCTTAACTGCATGTCCCAGCTAAACGTCTTGTTCCCTGTTCCCTTTCTGCCATTTAATCCAGCCTTTTTGCCAGTGATCAAAGACTGCTGCAAAAAAGACTGCTCCTGAGTGTGCCCAAATACTTTTGCAAAACCCTTGCTTTCCAAATTCAACACCCTCCTGAGCTACTGCTTTCATGCCATCAATGGGGTCTTATGGGTGTTATCAAGTGCTAAGAAATCCTTTGCTGCTGTCAGAAGCTACAATAAAGCTCGCTGCTTCCCTAGCTCTTGCCTTTATCCAGATCACACACTTTATTTAGTTGGCTCTCTTCTCCAGTTTCAGCTGTAGATCCCTCCCCCCACCCCGCCCCCACCAGAGTCTAATGTCCTTCCCAAGGTCATGCTGCTTTCTGAGTCGCTCTTGTTTCCTCTTCAAAGTCAAGCTGTCCAACCCCTCCCCCGCACCATTCCCCTTCCTTGCTTCTTTTCGCTCTTCCCTCTCAATTGTTTAATCAAGTTTCTCTAAAAGATCAGCTCCTGTGGACAGCTCCCTGTATAGGCCTTTCCCCAACCCCTGCCTCTCCGCCTCACTTCACTTCACAAAGATAACGAAGTCACCTGGATGCCAGTGACCAGAGTGAATGTGAAGGCAACAGATGTTATGGTAGAATAGAACCTGGGGCTGTTCGGTGATCCAGTTTACAGTGGCCCGCTTTTGAGTCACTAGCTAGCTCACCTGTGCTTTGGGTTTGGTAGGAAAATAAGGGTCTGAATTTCAGACATGCACTTGTAGAAAATCACACGCACTCTTGCATCTCTAATGTGCACACACAGGTAAAGTGGAGAGAAAGCTGGGCATCCGTGCAGGACACCAGATAGGTCAGTGCATACTTCTATGCACAAATTGGGCATGCTGGGCTGGAGCTCCAGCCACTGTGGACAGGCATCGCGCCCGTGGACTCTTGGCATGGACTGCAGTGGAGCTATGCCAATTTTCTCCCGCTCAGGATCTCGCCCAAAATTCTGCCTGTATTGGAAAATTAGGTCCTAAATATATTTAGAATAAATAAACTAAGAAATAACTTGGCAGGTGATAGTTCAGACCCTTTGGTGGCCAGACACGTGCCAGTTGTAAGCTAAAATATTTAGGGGGCCATTGACTTCCTAGCAGATCAATAGTCCTTGCACCAGAAAGCTATTGGCTGACTGGCGATGGCCTGAGAGGAAGCCACATCATTCTGTGACTCTCACGGCCCTGGCCCTGACTTGTACGACTTGCAGCGGTGCTGACATCAGTGGAGATGAACACAATGTATAGCAGGGCAGGACTTGGTCCAGGAGCCTCCATGGAAGGCTAATGGTAATTACCCACATTGAAATTCTGGCAGGGCACTGGGTCAATGCCTCAGCTCCATCAGGATTCGATTGTCCCTGCAAAGCTTAGCCCCAGTTAGAGGGAAGTACAGAGCCACATCGCAGCAGAAGGTATTTTACTTCTGGAATCCAAAGTGCCTCTGAGAGCTCCAGTCTAGCATGGGTCGGAGTGGATTCTGCATCACCCTTTGAGAGCATATACAATGCACTCCCCATCTCCATCCAACACCAGATCTGCTGGCTGGCATGGAGGTGATAGCTGGGCTATGGCTAAGGTACGGCCTCCTTTAAGAAGGCTAGAGGGCATTAGTCCCATGTCGTCAGACACTGTAGTTGTACCAGAGCCCTGCGCATGGGCGGGTGGGGAGGAGGAGGCTGTCTCTCTTGTTCCCTGTAGGCCATATAGGAGCCAGACAATCTGGCCTGCACTGTCAGCAATTGTTTATTGCTTATACTGCAAAGCAACAGAGATGTCCCAGTAACCAAAAAAAAAAAAAAAAAGAAAGAAAAGAAAAAGAAAAAGAAAAGTAAATAATAGACTATGATCTGGAGGCTGTTTTGGAAGTGATTCTTTCTCTTCGTCTCCATAGGAAATTTGACACCCTCCAAAGACTAGAAAACTTACTGGTGTTAATTCCCAGCTTTAGCAAGGGATGCGACTGGAGGCTCATATTTCTAATCAAGTCAGGCAGGTTGTGATTTTTCAGAGTGATTCATTCTTTCCCTGTAATGATCCCAGAGGAGAATCCACAGCAATTCAGCCATAAGCCCCTGCATCCTTCCTCCCTCCCCTTTCCAATTATCCCTCTTGAAATTAAGCTTCTTGGCAGTGCAACTCCAGCTCCTACCTCTATTTCCTTCTGTTGCAGGACCCTTTTGAAAATCCTGGATTCACCACCTTTAGGGATTAGCCCATACACAACTGTCCCAGCACAGAACAGAGAGAACATCATGTTATTTCCATTCTTCTCGTGGTTGTGTTCTCTCACAGCCCCACATTGCTTATGGCTTCCATGCCACGTATTCTTCTGTCCGTTGCCATGGTGCAGCCGCTGGTTTGTCATTAATATTGTGGGTAACTTCAGATCCTTGACCTCAAGGCTTTCAGTGCTTTTCATGGTGTATTTTCCTCTTGATTGAGTTGCTCTGCATTCCCAAGCAAAGTTAAAACAAAAATAAAATGCGGCCACTTTTGAATGGGAAAATCTGTTCCACAAAGACACAGAACAACAGATGCTGAAGAACAGCAAATGAAGAGAAGATCAGCCATCCTCTTCAGGCTCGCAGGCTATGGGGTATATTTAGATTTGTCTGCGCTGTGTTTGTCAAACCATTGTCCCAAAGGATTTTTCATGAACTCAATACCTGCCCCAGTTTTAACTCTTCAGTACTAATATTCTGCACTTTCATCTAAGGATCTCAAAACACTCTACAACTATTAATCCATTAAGCTCCACAACACGCCTGAGAGATGGGTAAGGCATTATTATTCACATTTTATGGACAGGAGAACTGAGACACAGAAACGTTAAACATGTGCCTACCCAAATTATATATTCAAGCTCTCTCCTTCCAATATGTGTGTTCATAAGTCGTGACTTGCACGCACACTCATTGGAGGAGTGACCCAAGGGGTTGTGTGCTGAAGGCGAGTTCCTGTAAAAGTTTGTGTTCACTATTTGAACATTTGTGACTGTGTGAATTGTCCAACAGGATTACTAGCTAAACTGCACTTTCAAGGTCAAATTCTGTCCCTGGTTACTTATGGGCAAACCCTAAAGTCTGTCTTTAGCTACTAAGGGCAGAATTTGGACCTACAGCATCATTATTCAGGCTGATAATGTACTTGCCAGAAAGGATCCAGCGTCACTCTCAGATCCCAGGGTGAGTTTGCAGCTCTGGTAGCTACTATTATTTGTAATCTCAGAAAATATGATAGACATTTATTTGAGACAGGAAATATACTATGTCATTTTGAGTCACTTGTCAAAACAAAACTGCCCTTTAATGATCAAAAGCTTTTAACAAATGTATTCAGTTAAAGATACTCCATTTGCAGAGGGTTTCCCTGAAAAATTAACTTGTAAAAATATGAATTCACATTAAACAGGACTAACTTGCTGCATTCTTGAATATCAAACCCTCCTACCTTGTAGAGGAACAGTTTACATGGTGGTGTGCCCACAAGGACATGAAAACCTGGGGAAACAGCAGAGCTTCTTCACAAGGGGGAAAAAAATAGCATAATTGTCTAAAAGAGGAAAGTGATTCTATTTGGGGAAAGCACTTTAGGAGCATCAAACAAAGTATGAGCCTACATTTGTCACATTCCCTCAGTCCATGAGGAAGCTTGTTTCCACACCCACACACCCAGTGCAGGCTAATGGTAGCACTGATGATAATACCAACTACCACCTGGTTATTTCTGAATCAATAATACAAGAAGAGCAGCAAATGAAGAACAAGGCTCTGATTTTGAGATCCTTCACTCCTGAATTTAGCTCAGGAATAGGTGAGGGGGGAAAGGAAAGCCACCTCTTTCATTTTGGAGCCCTTTGGTGCCATTTAGTTCTTGCCAGCAGTTAGAGCAGCTTAAGGGTTACTCTAAATTCCACTTGGTTTCTCATGGCTCCCTAGGGGCTCTGGAAAGCAGAGAATAGCTATAGTTCTGACTGGTCTAATGCCCTCCCCACTCCTGAAATGCTGGGGGCTATGAGTGGGGCCTGTGTAGGGCCATTTTGGCATATCTTCTGGAGCCTCTTTATACAGGGAGAATTCCCATCTTTGATGCTCCCAGAGCAGCAGAAGAGGCTACAGAGCTACTGAGAATGACCCCATGTGGTTTGCTCCTTCATCAGCCATGCAATCCAGTTGGTTTGGTTTCAGGGTGGGCCATAGCCCTGTCTGTCTGTCTATCTAGCTATGACAACTGTAGGGGCAGCTCATTACTTATTTTTACCATTTATAAAAAAAAAATTCTCCTATCGTGACCTCTTATCTACATGTGCAGTAAATAACAACGTCTGCATAGTTGTTTATGGTGGTGTTGTAGCTATGTTGATCCCAGGATGAAGGAGAGACAAGGTAGGTAGGGCAATATCATTTATGGACCAACTTCTGTTGGTGGGAGGAAGACGCGTTTGAATGACACAGCCCAACAAAAGGTATTACCTTCCCTACATTGTCTCTCTTATATCTGCACACACACTCCATCAGCTGAGCCAATCTCAGGTAATGAAAGCAAAATGACTCCTTATACCCCAACTCAGGCCCCTCCCCACAAGCCATCTCTTGCAGAATGGCCAAATGGACTGGCATGGACAGATGCGCTGATGGACCAACGAATTCCAAAGTGGAAGGTCCTCCAGTAAGAATGGTCTGTTACAAGGCCCTAGACTAACACATCTAAGGAATGACAGCTCAAACGACCCATTAGATCCAAGCTGCCAGATTTGAATGCTAGGAGAGAGGTGGTCTGTTAGGTATCGAAAACAGGGAAGGGGGCTCCCTGTAACTAATATGGGTCCTATTACTAGGCTTGCTGCACTGAGCAAGTCTTGGCCTAATAGGCTAGATCCTTGGCTGTACTGTAAATGCCAGTATTTGCACCTAAAACCTGGCTCTACGAGCTTAGTGCCTCCACCTAGGGAACAGATACATACCATAAGACCTGTGCATTCACTCAAAGATAGCTGGTATTGCAATGACAAATTCTGATGCTAAGAGCTTGGTTCAGAGAACTTTGAAAAACTTGACAGTGATTAGGCAGCTGAGACCATTTTGATCATGCTGACCAATATTGTCTCATTGTTTCCTTGTGCTCTCCTTTCTGTCTATCTCCACCTCTCATCATACACCTAGATTGTGTAAACTCTTCGGGTCAGTGACTGTATTTCTGTTTTGTGTTTGTACAGAATCTAACACAATGGGGTCCTGCTCCACGACTGGGGCTCCTGGGCTTTATCACAATTATTGTAATAAAATAATAATGAATATTTGTGAAATAAGTTTGCAGAAAATTTGGAAAAAGACAAAGGGCTAAAGATGAAATAGGTTGCTTAGTAAAGCTGGTCAGAAATTTTCTGACCGAATATTATTCCATTGGAAAATGCAGATTTGATTAAATCAAATTGTTCTATGGGAACATGTACATTTCATTGAATATTCTGGTTCCCCACTAGCTCAGCCACCTCCCTGGCAACCTGTCTGGTGGGCTGCCACCAAGCTGGGAGCTACCAAGGCTGCTGGGTTCCCTGCCTGGCAGCCTTTGAGCGCCCCAGTGCAAGTCCCAGCTTGCACAGCAGAGAGCCTGGAAGCAGGGCTGCCAGGTCTCTGTGCAGATCGAGGAGCCCTGTCAATTTTGTTTCAAAAAGCTAAAATGAAATGTCAATTTGATTTTTTTAAAATGAAATTCTGGAATTCCCATTTCACTGGAAATGTCAAGATTTAGTGCTGAAAAAAAATCAGAATTTCTCGTGGAAATGGAATTCCACGTTCTGACCAGCTGCGTTGTTCAGTGCAAGTAGCTCACATATCTCCCACTGGAGACTGATATTTTGTGATGAAAAAAGGTCCGTTTTCCATTTTACCAACTCTAAACAATGTGGAAATGTAAAGGTCACAGGCCAGGTCCTCGGCCCCAGCGTCATCTTACCTGGCTCTCTGGGGATTTTCCTGTGTTGAAGGAATTCCCCAAAGGCAAAGAACCATTGTAATGGCTGCCATTGCACTCCCATACCTGTTCCTGGCATAGTGGGGATACATTTGGTGGGGGGAAAGGAAATACAGCCAGGACATACTTACAATCCAGTAATCCCTAGAACAGTTTACGTAGGACAAGGGCAGCCGGGAATAATTCACAGCAGCTCTGAAGGCTCTCTAATTTGTGTTGGGAGGCCAGGTGGACTAGATCAGCCACAGAAGCAGGGGAATTCAGAGGTGGTTGAGAGGCATCATTTGCCTCCTTTCGCTGTCATCCAATCGTGCACAAAGCAAGACTCAGACAAATCAGAAGATTTGGCACCATAACCTGGCTTTCAGTGTAGCACCCAGAATTTTGCACCTGCAAATACCTGCAAGTACAGTTGATAGTAAGAGACATACCTGATTTACAGGCACAACCAAGGAGTCAGACATCTACATTCTGTCATTCACACCCAGGGTCAATCATTCCCCCGCTGACTGTAGAAATCAAAGGGCCAAATTCATCCCTAGTGAAATTATCCTGAAGTCAATAGAGTTACACCGGGAGTTAATCTGGCTCTCAGGAAGCTTAGTTACACCAACATATTGATTTGATTGGACGTGCGGCTGTTAAACTGTAGAAGTTAATGGAACACTAGTTTGAGATGCACATTGACTCTTTCAAGAAAACGTCATCCATACCGGCCAGGTTACGTGTGGGTCATTACAGTAGTAGCTATTCCTCTACACATGTGCAAATAGGAATTTAAGATCTGCCTGATTTATAAATTGTACATTTTTGCTACTCCCTCTTCTTGTTTCAGAGTCAGGTATGGATTTTAATTGGGCAAGCCCCCAGTTATTGTGAAGAAAATGGGATTAACAAGCCTCAGAATAGAATGTTTCACTTGGAAACAGTTCCTTATCCAGTCTTTCTCCCATGTGGAGAATATGACTCTAGAATGGAAATAGCTTACACCATTTTACAAACTGGCATCAGTCAAAATAAACAGCAGGCGCTGAACGAATTCCAGCAGCGTGTTTGCATGCTTCACTTATTTGCAAATTGACAATACAATGATTTCTTCACTGGCAATTCTGTGAGCATCTATAGGTGCCGTATATCAGCACTTAAGAGGATTCTGATTATTTCTCTACAGAAGCCGTGGCCTATTTATACAATATGCAGTTAGCTCACAGTGATATCAGAAACAGCATCTCTAGTGGCTAACGCATGGGATTGGGAACCAGGAGATCTGGGTTCCAATTCCAGTTCTGCCACAGATTTGCTGTCTGACTCTGGGCAATTTGCTAAAGCCTGGATTTCCAAGTATCTGCTAATTTTGGCCCTCAGGAACAACTAAAATCTGATTTTCTGAGGTGCTAAGCAGCTGCAGTTCTCTCTAGGAACTGTGGGTATTCAGCATCTCTGAAAAATCACTTCCTCGATGTCTCAAACTGGGCACTCAAATTTAGAGGACCCTTGAATATTTTGGCATTTATCTCTGCATACTGATTCCCCACATGTAAAATGGGGATACTAAAAATACATTTCTATTTCATGGAGAAGCTGGCTGGCCTGATAAACGTCTATAATGAGATTTCAGATCTTCTGCTGCAAGGGGCTATAGAAATGCACAGCCTTACAACAAAGTGATATGATGTGTCATGTAAAGTAGCAATTATACAGCAGGATGTGGTGTTTTCACTTGTTTTTCATGATATCCTAACTAAAAGGATACACTCTTCCACAAAAATGTGTGTGCATTACAGCTGGCAATATTTAAAGCAGAACCTCAGATTGTAGCTAATGCAAGGTGAATCCTTTACAGAGAAACGCCAAACCATGTATACTGTTCAAATGTGGAAAATGAAAACAGCTGAGTTTTGCACAAAATTATGGTTTTGGGTCCTGTGAATCTTTTGTCAAAGCTCAAAGTGAAAATTCTTGCTGTCCCCGGAGAGCAGCAATTATTATTCAACCATGTTTTATGGTTTCCTTCCCGTTTTACTGCAAAGTCTGTGACAGCTGATCATATGGTATGTCTGGGTTGAATAAAGCAGGTGACCCTTTGCCAAACCTATGCACAATACACGGGGAGCTTAATGAAACGTGTCAGTTTCACTTTGAATTGTGCATTCATCCTACTGGATGAACCTGAATCTGCAAGTGAAACTCAAGGGTTGTATAACCATGTAAATCGTTACACAGGGAAAAAATCCTTGCAAAACATTCACCAAGTCTAGTTACAGCAAAACATATCAGTATATCTGGAACTGAATAGATTAGCTTGAGTAATAATTTAAAATATGTACCACATCTAGGGCTGGCTATAGGAAAGGAAGTATAGTTTACTGGTTAAGGCAAAGGACTGGGAATCAGAAGACCTGAATTCTATTCCCAGCTCTGCTACAGACTTCCTGTATGATTTTGAACAAGTCACTTATCTGTGTGCCTCAGTTCTCCATCTGTATAATGGAGATAAAAAGTGTCTCCCTTTGCTTGTCTTGTCTATTAGATTGTGAGCTCTGCAGGGCAGGGGCCATCTATTCCTGAGTGCCTGTACAGTTCCAGCCAAGAGGTCTCCAACACAATTGGTGCCTCTAAGCTCTGGTGCAATACAAATAATTATCTAAATGTTTATTGTACACAATAGAAAAGAGCACAGTAAGAAAGGATTTGACTGAGGTATAACAAACCACTGAAGTGTCTAATGTAAATTGATCAGACCTTTCTTTTCACTCTGCCCCACAATATAAAAACAAAGAGACCCTTGATGAAAATGAAAGGCACTAGATTTAACAGAAAAATAAGCCTGCAAAAGAGGAAGATCTTTCCGCAGCCTGTTGCCAAGCTGTGAAAGTCCCTGCTGCCCAGCAAAAGAGATGAACTGTATTCCAGCCCCCTTCCCCCAGCTCATTGCTAAAGAAGACTATTGGGTGAATAAGCTAATGGGCAGATTCTTGGAGATGCTGAGTGCTCCTGTTCTCATTGAAGCCAAAATGAAATGTGAGAGCTCAGTGTGATGAATTGGGGCCATTTTCTCCAGTCCATTTTCTCCACTTGTCGTGTGATAGCCTGCATGAGGCAGGGGACACCTCTGCCTGCCTGGACACCGATGGCCCCTGACGACTATCAAAGGAAGAGTGAGATAGAGAGGGACATGCATGTAATGTTTATTGTTTTGTATGATCAGTACTCTCCTGTGCTTTACATGTTTAAGTATAGAAGAGAATGTGACCCACATTAGGAGAGTGCTTCACAGCATTCAGACAGCTGACCTAACTGTACAGGTGGAGAAATGCAATGTGTGTGTGTGCGTAGGGGGTGGCAGAAGTGGGCTATCTTGGCCGTAGAGTGCGGAAGGGCTGCATAAAAACAGAGCCTGCAGAAGTGGAGGTGATCAAGAACTGGCCCCCTCCCCAGACAAGAAAACAGGTACAATCCTTTATTGGGATGACACAGTATTATTGGAGATTCGTCCCTCACTTTAGTACTCTGACTGCTCTCATCACTGATCTATGTAAAAAGGGTAAGCCAGCCATGGTCATTGGGTCCCAACAGTGTCAATGAGCAATCGGTGAACTGAAGGAAGCCCTGAGTACAGACCCAGTTCTAGTAAGCATGGCCTGCCACAAACTTTTTATGCTTTTCACCCATGCCTCTGACAAGGGGCTTGGGCTGTGCTGATGCAAAGCGATGAAAAGGGGGAGACACATCCCGGAGTGTATCTGAGCAAGAAAATGCTTCCCCCAGAGGCAAATTATGCAACAATTGCAAATGAATATTTGGCAATGGTGTTGGCCCTAGGAAATTACAGCCCTACCTTTTTGGGTGTCATTTCACTGTATATAGTCACACTCACCTGGTTGCATCAAAGGAAAGAGACAAATACTACATTGCTAAATTGCTAAATACTACATTGCCTTGTGCCCCAGACGTATGATATAGAAATGGTTTATGTCAAAAGGAATACAAATTTGGTCACTGATGGTCTGTCCAGGAAATAAGTCAGTGGGCCCCCCTTGGGTGCTGGAAAGCCATCCTTGCTAGTAACAGCTTCTTTAAGGAGGAGATGTGACAGATATTGTAACCACTTGCACATCTTTGGGGACTATATTATGTTTTGTGTTTAAAAGAGGAAACCCCCAAAAGCCATTATAATGAGATGGGCCAGTGTGAGCTGTAAAATACATACAGCCATTTGTGTATTTGTGTGATCTTGGTTCACAGAGGGTGGGTTTCCTGCAGAATCTGGAACCACTAGGGGGTGATTCATGAAAATTACCCAGTGCCTTTATGGAAAAAATCAGCCTTTCAAAGTTTACCCCTGAGGAGGAAATTGAATCATTGAATAGTGATTACCTGTTACAGGAGGTCAGAGATCAAAGGCCCAAACTGTACAAATGGCTGAACTTCCCGAAGAGGCTTCTGGTTCTTGATAAGAAACCTGATAAATTGGTAACCAGGAGAGCAAGCTCAGCTGATGGGTTTGAAAGACTGACACCTACGAGAGCCTTATGCTGGAGGTGGGGGTGACCACCGGCAAGGTTTTAGCAATAGGGATTTTTATTGTGTTTTGTATGTTTTCTCTGTAATGCTTTTGTCCTAAGAATGAAAATAAATGCTTTGTGAAGACTGTTGGTAACTGGGTATGCACAGTCATAACCCCAGGTGCTGGGCCCCGGTCAGACCTGTTGGGGAAATCACAGTAGGTGCAGAGGGACTGCAAGCCTAATCCCCCAGTCTGAAGGCAGAAAGACGCAGGACTCTGCCCAAGAGAGGTAAAGGCTGGGAGCCTGAAATCATAAGTGGGTGCCCTCTCCAGGTAGACCAGGAGTGGGCTCAAAGCCGCAGTTAACCCTGAAACTGTGACACTCAGCCTACGGTGACCAGACAGCAAATGTGAAAACTCAGGACAGGCGGTGGAGGGTAATAGGAGCCTATATAAGAAAAAGACCCAAAAATCAGGACTGTCCCTGTAAAATCCGGACATTTGGTCACCCTACAGCATCCCTGAAAATCAGGCCATTCATACTCTGGGTTTTATGCCAGCATAAATGTATTACCTTTTATCAGCCCTAGTTGCAGGGCCATTGCTCTTTTCTCTATTCTTTTTATTCTGCTACAAATTGAATTGCCCTGTGTCTAGACCTACCTGTTATTCCACTGGAGTGGCAACCTATGAAAGGAGAAAATCTGTAACCGGACACCTAACTTCAGTCGGGAGAGCTTGTTTCAGTTTGTTCTGAGTCATAGCCCTGGTCTACACTAGGACTTTAGGTCGAATTTAGCAGCGTTAAATCGATGTAAACCTGCACCGGTCCACACAATGAAGCCCTTTATTTCGACTTAAAGGGCTCTTAAAATCGATTTCCTTACTCCACCCCTGACAAGTGGATTAGCGCTTAAATCGACGTTGCCGGCTCGAATTTGGGGTACTGTGGACACAATTCGATGGTATTGGCCTCCGGGAGCTATCCCAGAGTGCTCCATTATGACCGCTCTGGACAGCACTCTCAACTCAGATGCACTGGCCAGGTAGACAGGAAAAGAACTGCGAACTTTTGAATCTCATTTCCTGTTTGGCCAGCGTGGCAAGCTGCAGGTGACCATGCAGAGCTCATCAGCACAGGTGACCATGATGGAGTCCCAGAATCGCAAAAGAGCTCCAGCATGGACCGAATGGGAGGTATGGGATCTGATCGCTGTTTGGGGAGAGGAATCCGTGCTATCAGAACTCCGTTCCAGTTTTTGAAATGCCAAAACCTTTGTCAAAATCTCCCAGGGCATGAAGGACAGAGGCCATAACAGGGACCCGAAGCAGTGCCGCGTGAAACTGAAGGAGCTGAGGCAAGCCTACCAGAAAACCAGAGAGGCAAACAGCCGCTCTGGGTCAGAGCCCCAAACATGCCGCTTCTATGATGAGCTGCATGCCATTTTAGGGGGTTCAGCCACCACTACCCCAGCTGTGTTGTTTGACTCCTTCAATGGAGATGGAGGCAATACGGAAGCAGGTTTTGGGGACGAAGAAGATGATGATGAGGAGGAGGTTGTAGATAGCTCACAGCAAGCAAGCGGAGAAACCGGTTTTCCCGACAGCCAGGAACTGTTTCTCACCCTAGACCTAGAGCCAGTACCCCCCGAACCCACCCAAGGCTGCCTCCTGGACCCAGCAGGCAGAGAAGGGACCTCTGGTGAGTGTACCTTTTAAAATACTATACATGGTTTAAAAGCAAGCATGTGAAAGGATTACTTTGCCCTGGCATTTGCAGTTCTCCTAGATGTAGTCCTAAAGCCTTTGCAAAAGGTTTCTGGGGAGGGCAGCCTTATTGCGTCCTTCATGGTAGGACACTTTACCACTCCAGGCCAGTAACACGTACTCGGGAATCATTGTAGAACAAAGCATTGCAGTGTATGTTTGCTGGCATTCAAACATCCGTTCTTTATCTCTCTGTGTTATCCTCAGGAGAGTGAGATATAATTCATGGTCACCTGGTTGAAATAGAGTGCTTTTCTTCAGGGGACACTCAGAGGAGCCCATTCCTGCTGGGCTGTTTGCCTGTGGCTAAACAGAAATGTTCCCCGCTGTTAGCCACAGGGAGGGGGGAAGGTTGAGGGGGTAGTCACGCGGTGGGAGGAGGCAAAATGCGACCTTGTAACGAAAGCACATGTGCTATGTATGTAATGTTAACAGCAAGGTTTACCCTGAAAGAGTGTAGCCACTGTTTTATAAAATGTGTCTTTTTAAATACCGCTGTCCCTTTTTTTTTCTCCACCAGCTGCATGTGTTTCAATGATCACAGGATCTTCTCCTTCCCAGAGGCTAGTGAAGCTTAGAAAGAAAAAAAAACGCACTCGCGATGAAATGTTCTCTGAGCTCATGCTGTCCTCCCACACTGACAGAGCACAGGCGAATGCGTGGAGGCAAATAATGTCAGAGTGCAGGAAAGCACAAAATGACCGGGAGGAGAGGTGGCGGGCTGAAGAGAGTAAGTGGCGGGCTGAAGACAGGGCTGAAGCTCAAATGTGGCAGCAGCGTGATGAGAGGAGGCAGGATTCAATGCTGAGGCTACTGCAGGACCAAACCAGGATGCTCCAGTGTATAGTTGAGCTGCAGCAAAGGCAGCTGGAGCACAGACTGCCACTGCAGCCCCTCTGTAACCAACCGCCCTCCTCCCCAAGTTCCATAGCCTCCACACCCAGACGCCCAAGAACGCGGTGGGGGGGCCTCCGGCCCACCAGCCACTCCACCACAGAGGATTGCCCAAAAAAAAGAAGGCTGTCATTCAATAAATTTTAAAGTTGTAAACTTTTAAAGTGCTGTGCTTAAAGTGCTGTGTGGCATTTTCCTTCCCTCCTCCACCACCCCTCCTGGGCTACCTTGGTAGTCATCCCCCTATTTGTGTGATGAATGAATAAAGAATGCATGAATGTGAAGCAACAATGACTTTATTGCCTCTGCAAGTGGTGATTGAAGGGAGGAGGGGCGGGTGGTTAGCTTACAGGGAAGTAGAGTGAACCAAGGGGCGGGGGGCTTCATCAAGGAGAAACAAACAGAACTTTCACACCGTAGCCTGGCCAGTCATGAAACTGGTTTTCAAAGCTTCTCTGATGCTTACCACGCCCTCCTGTGCTCTTCTAACCGCCCTGGTGTCTGGCTGCGCGTAACCAGCAGCCAGGCGATTTGCCTCAACCTCCCACCCCGCCATAAACGTCTCCCCCTTACTCTCACAGATATTGTGGAGCACACAGCAAGCAGTAATAACAGTGGGAATATTGGTTTCGCTGAGGTCTAAGTGAGTCAGTAAACTGCGCCAGCGCACCTTTAAACGTCCAAATGCACATTCTACCACCATTCTGCACTTGCTCAGCCTGTAGTTGAACAGCTCCTGACTACTGTCCAGGCTGCCTGTGTACGGCTTCATGAGCCATGGCATTAAGGGGTAGGCTGGGTCCCCAAGGATACATATAGGCATTTCAACATCCCCAACAGTTATTTTCTGGTCTGGGAATAAAGTCCCTTCCTGCAGCTTTTGAAACAGACCAGAGTTCCTGAAGATGCGAGCATCATGCACCTTTCCCGGCCATCCCACGTTGATGTTGGTGAAACGTCCCTTGTGATCCACCAGAGCTTGCAGCACTATCGAAAAGTACCCCTTGCGGTTTATCGGTGGCTTGGTGCTCCGGTGCCAAGATAGGGATATGGGTTCCGTCTATAGCCCCACCACAGTTAGGGAATCCCATTGCAGCAAAGCCATCCACTATGACCTGCACATTTCCCAGGGTCACTACCCTTGATATCAGCAGATCTTTGATTGCGTGGGCTACTTGCATCACAGCAGCCCCCACAGTAGATTTGCCCACTCCAAATTGATTCCCAACTGATCGGTAGCTGTCTGGCGTTGCAAGCTTCCACAGGGCTATCGCCACTCGCTTCTCAACTGTGAGGGCTGCTCTCATCTTGGTATTCATGCGCCTCAGGGCAGGGGAAAGCAAGTCACAAAGTTCCATGGAAGTGCCCTTACACATGCGAAAGTTTCGCAGCCACTGGGAATTGTCCCAGACC
This sequence comes from Lepidochelys olivacea, assembly GCF_965140295.1. NCBI lineage: Eukaryota > Metazoa > Chordata > Testudines > Cheloniidae > Lepidochelys > Lepidochelys olivacea. Next base: position 21,418,506 of record NC_140417.1, on the reverse strand, counting down.
TGCAACACTATGCGGTCCCACCAGTCTGTGCTTGTTTCCCGAGCCCAGAATCGGCGTTCCACAGCATGAACCTGCCCCATTAGCACCATGATGCATGCATTGGCAGGGCCCATGCTTTCAGAGAAATCTGTGTCCATGTCCTGATCACTCACGTGACCGCGCTGACGTCGCCTCCTCGCCCGGTATCGCTTTGCCAGGTTCTGGTGCTGCATATACTGCTGGATAATGCGTGTGGTGTTTAATGTGCTCCTAATTGCCAAAGTGAGCTGAGCGGCCTCCATGCTTGCCTTGGTATGGCGTCCGCACAGAAAAAAGGCGCGGAACGATTGTCTGCCGTTGCTCTGACGGAGGGAGGGGCGACTGATGACACGGCTTACAGTGTTGGCTTCAGGGAGCTAAAATCAACAAAGGGGGTGTCTTTACATCAAGGAGTATTTCAGGCAGGACTTCACGGAGGGTTCCAATAAGAAATGGTGCACCTAAGTTATCGTTCTTATTGGAACAAGGAGGTTAGCCTGGCCTCTGATTGATACATGGCTAGATTTACCTCGCTGCACCTTCTCTGTGAGTGACTGCAGTGTGACCTAGAGGAATGAGTCCCCTAGACAGGGGAGGAGGCAAATGAGTACAAAACAAATCTGGTCTATTTCTTGTTTTGATCCACTCCATCTATCTTTTACATCTTTGGCTGGCAGCAGACGGTGCAGAAGGACTGCATGCCATCCACATCTCATGGCTGCTCGGCAGAAGATGGTACAGTACGACTGCTAGCCATCCTCATCTCTTGCCTGCCTGGCAGAAGATGGCACAGTACGACTGCTAGCAGTCCGTATCGCCTGCCCGCTCACCATAAGACGGTTCAATAGGACTGACTGCAGGACTAAAGAGAATGACCTGGTCAAGTCACTCCAAATTTAGTCCCTGCGCCCATGTCTGCCCAGGCGCTCCCAGCCGACGTGGCCAGGAGCACCTCGGACACGATGAGGACGACTACCAGTCGTATTGCACCGTCTGCTGCCAGAAGGCAATGGGTTGCTGCTACTGTTTAGCAATGCCGTACCGCATCTGCCAGCACCCAGGAGACATAGGGTGATGGTTACCTGAGCGGGCTCCATGCTTGCCGTGGTATGGCGTCTGCACAGGTAACTCAGGAAAAAAGGCGTGAAATGATTGTCTGCCCTTGCTTTCACGGAGGGAGGGAGGGAGGGAACGGGGGCCTGACGATACGTACCCAGAACCACCCGCAACAATGTTTTAGCCCCATCAGAGTGCTCCATTGTGACTGCTCTGGACAGCACTCTCAGATGCCCGATTGTTTGCCGTTGCTCTGACGGAGGGAGGGGCGACTGACGACACAGCTTACAGGGTTGGCTTCAGGGAGCTAAAATCAACAAAGGGGGTGTCTTTACATCAAGGAGTATTTCAGGCAGGACTTCACGGAGGGTTCCAATAAGAAATGGTGCACCTAAGTTATCGTTCGTATTGGAACAAGAAGGTTAGCCTGGCCTCTGATTGATACATGGCTAGATTTACCTCGCTGCACCTTCTCTGTGAGTGACTGCAGTGTGACCTAGAAGAATGAGTCCCCTAGACAGGGGAGGGGGGGAAGCAAATGAGTACAAAACAAATCTGGTCTATTTCTTGTTTTGATCCACTCCATCTATCTTTTACATCTTTGGCTGGCAGCAGACAGTGCAGAAGGACTGCATGCCATCCACATCTCATGGCTGCTCGGCAGAAGATAGTGCAATAGGACTGCTAGCAGTCCGTATCGCCTGCCCGCTCACCATAAGACGGTTCAATAGGACTGACTGCAGGACTAAAGAGAATGACCTGGTCAAGTCACTCCAAATTTAGTCCCTGCGCCCATGTCTGCCCAGGCGCTCCTGATCGACCTCACAGAGGTGACCAGGAGCACCTCGGACATGACGATGACGGCTACCAGTCATACTGTACCGTCTGCTACCACAAGGCAAGGGGTTGCTGCTACTGTGTAGCAATGCCGTATCGCGTCTGCCAGCACCCAGGAGACATAGGGTGACGGTTACCTGAGCGGGCTCCATGCTTGCCGTGGTATGGCGTCTGCACAGGTAACTCAGGAAAAAAGGCGCGAAATGATTGTCTGCCCTTGCTTTCACGGAGGGAGGGAGGGAACGGGGGCCTGACGATATGTACCCAGAACCACCCGCGACAATGTTTTAGCCCCATCAGGCATTGGGATCTCAACCCAGAATTCCAATGGGCAGCGGAGACTGCGGGAACTGTGGGATAGCTACCCACAGTGCAACGCTCCGGAAGTCGACTCTAACCTCGGTACTGTGGAAGCGCTCCGCCGAGTTAATGCACTTAATGCACTTAGAGCATTTTCTGTGGGGACACACACACTCGAATATATAAAACCGATTTCTAAAAAACCGACTTCTATAAATTCAACCTTATTCCGTAGTGTAGACGTACCCATAGTGACAGCTTTGAACCAGACAAGAAGCCCTCTGATTCTGTCACAGGGGGTTTAACTGGGGGGGGAAAAAGCTTATTGTAAAAGAGGATGCATAGGCCCATGTATAGCACACACACCCCGCCCCCATATCACATGGAGATCAATATTATATTTTGAAGACCCTCTGAGAAACTACTGAGTGTCTGAACACTGATATTAAATAGGTAATACATTTCCTCTCTCCAACATCTTCTGCTGAGGGATCCCAAAATGCATTACAACCATTAAGGAATTAAGCCTTACACCATCCTTATGACATAGGTAAAGGTTGTTATCCTATTTTACACATGGAGAAACTGAGGCTCAGGGAAATTAAGTAACTTCACCCCCAATCTCAGAGAGTCATTGGCAGAGCCAGAAATAAGATCCAGATCTCCTGACTCCCTATCCCATGCTTTAGCAAGCATGTCCTTCACCTCCTAGTGATGGAGATACGTGAGAGTTACAGAGCCACGGTGAGTAGGAAAGCACTAGGAAAAGATGAAGGGGACTAAACTAGTGGTGTGGGTGTGGTCAATGGGCAGATTTTCTAGCAATATTGATCTCCACCACCATGGCACATTCCCAAAGGGATGCGGCCTCCTTGCAAATTGACTCACACCCAGATCGATTCTGGCAAGGTACTTAAGGTGGTCTGATTGGGTATTCAGTTTATGTCAATCCCTGGCAACCTTGTCACGCCGCTGAAGCTATTGGTGCCCAGGTGATTGATGGCTGTGTTGTGGCATTCCTTGGTACACGTGCTTCAGAATTCCTAGGTCTTCCATTCTTATAATATGTCCATATCAAGAAAGCTACTGAATCTAATATGTCTGTACCAAGAAAGCCAGTTTCCTATCTCTAGGTGAGGTCAGTAAGGCTGTGTTCTGGCACCATCTTTGTTCATTATCGGTATTGACTGATCGATGGGTAAGCTTGAGGAGGCAGCTGTTGGTGGCACTTAGCTGAAAACCATTCTGCTTTGAGATCTTGAATACGCTAATCCCGTTGTCTTGTTGGCTCAGTTTGGTGAATCGCTGTAGCTGATGGCAGATCTGTTCAGGCAAGAAGCAGCATGCATTAGTCTGATTATTAATCCAGACAAAACTAAGTCTCTAGCCATTACCACGGAACAACCTCCAGCTCCAGATTACAACCAGCTCAATTTTATTCTATCCAGACAGGTGGCAGCTGTCAAATATTTGGGCAGTGTCATAGACAATGCTGAAGGATGCTTGAAAGATGTGGTTGCTTGTATAGCAGCCGCTGCTGCCATGATTTGGACCCTTCAGGGACGCTCTCTGGGGACATTGTGACATACACCTTGCTACGAAGCCACATATCTACAGAATCACGGTTTTACCAACTTTGTTGTACGTAAGTGAAATATCTGTGCTGAAGAAGGCCGAAGAATACAATTGACATTTTTGATTCCTGTCCTTTCAGTCAGCTACTCCATATAAAGTGTCAGGACAAGATCAGGTATGAGGATATTCAAAGCCAGGCCCAGCAACCTCCTCCATCAGAGGCTCAATTTTGGTGGCTAACAATATGAGCAAGCTACTAAAGCATTGTTCTGTCGCAAGGACTAATTGCACAGGGAGATTTAAAGGGACAATCATAGCAGATGATGGGGAGAAAAAATTCCTCCTCCCAATAATCACGTACACATGTGGCTGAAAGCCCGGCAAGCAGAGCTTTGAAGAAATCAATGTAGCATATCTTATAATGGTGCCCAAAAAAGACTAGAGGGGTGAAAGGATCATCCCCAAACATAGCTCCACTCCTCCCCATCCTCCATCCAAATCTTCCCTTTGCCCTAATTGTTCTCAACTCCAGCATCATCTTTCACCTTGTACTCTCCTTCTCCTCCCACAACTGCGCAGTCTGTAAATCTTCCGGTCACCACCTCTGCTGTGAATGCCGATGCTTTGACTCTCCCTCTGTTCATCTAGACCTCAATCTCCTCTTTCCTTGGAGTGCGGCAGTCTCCTCTCTCTAAGGCTCTTCACTCTCTGGACTCCAGCAGGTGCAGAACGCTGTTCTTCGCATTCTCACCCATACAAAGGGGTCTGACTGCTTCAAGCCCATCCTTAACCATCTCACCGGCTCCCTGTTCATTTCGGGAACCAGTTCCAAACTGTCACCTGGGCCTTTACATTTTTGATTAGTCTTAGCTCTTAGGCCTCATCTCTCGCTACTCTTCCCATTCTCTGTGGCCATCCAGCATCTACCTTCTCGCTCTCACTACACAAAATCTCCACACTGCTGGTAGAAGAATCTCCTTGGTGCAGTTTCCATTGTTTGGAACAGCAGTTCTATATATGGCACCTTTCCACGTTATTGGCTGTTCTTTCAAAAATCATCTTGACTTTATTATTTATATTAGGGTAACACTTAGAGGCCCCAACCAAGATTGGTGCCCCAATGGGTTAAGCACCGTACAGAGAGTCTACACCGCAACTAGAAATGTAATTTCTTGTCAGGTAGATGTACATGCACTCGCTTTGATTAAGCTAGCAGGCTAAAAAAAGGCAACATAGCCACAGCAACATGGGCAGTGGCTCAGGCTAGCCACCTGACTACAATCCCAACTGAGTGCCTAGGCATGTGTTTGGGCAGTTGGCCTTCATCACCACTCATGTTGCTGCTGCTGCTACAAGACTATTTTTCTCATGTTAGCTTGGTCAAAGTTAGCGTGTACACATATATTCAAGCTGTCCGTTACATCTCCAGCTGCAGTACAGAGGTACTTATAGTAAGAGATGGCCCCATCCACAAAGAGTTTTGTCTAAATATACATGGTGGCAGATGGAAGCATTATTATTCTTATGATTTTCTTAAGAGCACACAGGGAAGTCTGTGGCATATACCAGAATTCTACCTATATTTCCTGAGTCCCAGGCCAGCGTCTTGACTGGAAGGCAACCCTGCCTTGCAAGGAAAAAAAATTCTCCTTAGCCTGTGCGTCTTAATTTCCCTTTCATTTCATTAATTGGTTTGTGAATAGTCAAATATATTCAATGTTCTTTTAACCACAGTTTTCTGTAATTACCGTCATATACTCTCTGCTGCCCTCTCATGGATTCTGGAAAGAGGTTTGTATGGAAATCATTATATACAGTTGTACTGTGCTCTCTTGTTTAGTCTAATGAAAGCTGGTATTCCCATCAGGAGGGATTAATTTAAATGCTCTTATCTCAGTTACTTTAATCCATTTATTTGTAGATGGGCCAAACTGCTCAATTCTAGCATCCTGTGCAAAAATAAAAGGACTTTTTCATAGGAAATATCTCCATGGGATCATTTCCCTCCGCATCTACGGCTAGTGGCTGCTGTGAGTTGAAACAATTCTAAACCTTACTCTGGTAGAACCCCACTAATTGATGCTAGTGTTCTGAGTCTCTATAAGTGTTTTTAATTGCTCAGAAAAAATAATGCCAAAACTGAGCCAACTGCCAGTGTTTCCAGGGGACTGATTGCATTCACAAATCTTGTAATCTTTTTATGTTCATTCTGAGAATACTCCAAAAAAGGCAATCAGAACTTGGCCAGCAAATTAAGTGCTTATTCAAAGATTAATTCACATCATCTGTACTCCATTAGATGTTCTCTTTTGCCAGGGAATATAATGCAATATCTTCAGGGGGGAATAATTCCTGCTATTGCCAAGTGCTTGCAATTTACTGGCTCTCATTGCACTGACACAGGAATCACAGGACCATGGGCACAGCTAAATCAGGTATTGTGGCAATGTATGGGATGAGACATATGGAGCAAATCTGTTTCATTCTTGTGCTAAAAGAGTATTGATGACAAGTCTGCAATGCAGCCAACTGACATAGGGAAGGCAATCCCACCTATCATTAAAAACATATCCCCCTTATACTATGAGAGGAACAGAATTTGTTTAAATGTTAATAACTGGATTTTTCATTTGAAATGTCAGAGATATGGCTCAGGTGGCTAGTGATATTGGATCTCACAATTTTTGGGTGCCCAGCTTGGGACACCTCAAAGGGGCTTGATCTTCCAAGTGTGGGTGCTCAGTACTTTCTCAAAAAACAGGTTTCCCTATGGTGGGCACCAAAAATAAAAAAGGCTTCCAGAATCAGAAATTGCTTCTGAAAATCATGGTCATGGTTTCCATTGGGATACAGTGGTCACAGAATATAATTCTTCTTCTGGGGGTATGTCTACCCAGCCCACGGCAGTGAGTCTCAGAGCCCGGGTCAACAGAGCCTCAGACTCACGCTATGGTGCTAAAAACAGCAGTATAGATGTTGTGGCTTGGGCCGGAGCTCAGGCTCCGAAGCCTAGGGAAGGAGGTGGGCTTCAGAGCCCAAACCCCAATGTCTACAGAGCTATTTTTAGTGCCATAGCATAAGCCCTGCAAGCCCAGGTCTGTCGACCTGGGCTCTGAGATGCGCTGCTTGAGGCTGCCATTCGCGGTGTAGACATATCCAACGTCTACCCTGTTTCTAAACCTCAGGCTGTTCAAATGCTTTTGTGTAAGGTAGGGAACAAATATCAACTAAGCCTAGAACTTGTAACCTACCTGATAGCAGCAAATGACTTATTGGGTTAATACCATGGAACTACATACTTCCTGCTCCTCCATACAGTATACTTAAGAATTACCATGCAGAGTTCTGTCAAGTGTTGTTCAATATCCATGTGAAGTAGGACCATTGCTAATTATGGCCTAGAGCATCACCAGGATGTTGGTGATACAGAACTGTGTATCTTACATCCATGTTGTGGAGGCCTTGCCTGATTGATGTTGATCACTAAATGGATCCTCAGGCAAAACAGGAGTATTGGTGTTGGGTAAAAGTCATCCTTAGAAAGAAGCTCTCTCCCCCTTCATGTCTCTGCTTTTAGAGGAGACTCATAAAATAAGAATCTGAGACACACTGTTGACACGCTCTTTCCATAAAGAATCACATGTTGGATGTAGTCCAAAGGCTTTTCCAGTAACAGTTGGTGCAGGCCATCTGCTTATCTATTCCACAGCTCTCTTGAAACACATGCCCTCATAACCACAAGGCTTGGTTACAGGATGCCCTCTGAGTGGAGCTGTAAGTTGAGATCCTCCCAATGCTCACAACTTGTTCACAAGGAAGCAGCACATTTACTCACTGGCTTGAGCATCAATACATTTATATGGCACTCTGGGGTCAGAGGAAGGTTTGAGAGGAAGGAGTGCAATTCCCCCTCCTTTCCCTAGCTTAGGGATGGAGCGCATCCCTACAGCACTTCCTCTTCCTTGGCAGATGCAATGAGAACTCCGCCTCCTGTTTCAATCTATTTTAGCACCAGATCACACCCCCTTTACATCAGCAGCCTATAAAGAGGCATATGGACTTTAAGATGGTGCTGTTGGGTTTTTAGACTATGTTTGTTTGGTTGCCTCCTCTGTGCATCCCTCACTCCTCCGGCCTTTCTGGATTTATCAAATCAATTAAGTCTCAGGGTGATCTAGGCAGGCCATTTTAGGTAGGCTTAAATCTCCTATTGTACTGTCTAGGTCACTTTTCTGTGCGAGACTCTCAGAGAGACCCCATAGCTGGAAATATCCATGGATATATCATTTGACTGCATCGAGGGCTCCTCTCCCTCACAGAGGAACAACAACTGAAGAGATGTAAGTTGATGGGTATACAGTACCCCTGGTTTGATCTAGGTAGGTCTTGATGACAGACCATATACATTTTTCCAGATATGCCTCTGCATCTACCGTGTTGAAAAATACGAATGTACAGGTATCTCATGAAGCTTGCTTAAAGTTACATTCTTTTTAGTCTAAAGTAATTTTAATGACTGGATCACCATGGACTCTTGATGCCATATTGTCTGTATTAAAGTGTATTTGAATGAATCACACACCAGCTGAGTCATTTGCTCCAAGGCCCAGATCCAATGCCCATTGAAGTCAGTGGGAATCTTTCTGTTGACTTCAGTGGGTGCTGGAACAGGGTCCAACTGCACGTGGTTTGATATGGAAGTCAGAATGCTACATGTTTTGAAGTAGCCATTTAAAATGGGTTTCCCTGAAGGGCAGAGCTAAGCAACAGTAGATTGTTTATGCCCTGTAGGAACCATGCAAGGGGAAGTTCTGTGCTCCATAGTGAGGCTTTGAGATATGGAAGTAAATATTAAAATTGTTCCCAAAATAATATTGTGGAAAAACCTATGCTCTGCCTGACATTTAGAAAACTAATCCCTTCCTTCAGTACAAAATGCCAACTTCTCCCAATAGCTACTCAGAACCAAGAGGGAAATTTGAATTACCCTCTTTATGAAATTTTATTTTTATTATTATTATTATTATTATTATGCCCCATAAATATCAAGGTTTTTTTTATTTTTTTTACTCCCAAGCTCTTCCCTTCAGGAAATGTCAGCCAAGCATAACCCAGTGAAAAACGAACATTTAATGTTTGCCTTGGCTTCTCAGACTCATGATGCTTCCAGAGTGTGGGCAGAACAAAACAGAGAGGCCCAGACAAACAACCTGGCCTGAAAATTGGGCACTATTTGAAGCCAGATTGTGTGTACTGGGAATCAAACCTGTATGCTGGGCTTCGCCAAGTCTGGTGCTTTTCCTTCACTTTCCCAAGCCCATGGAAGCCACATCAGTATATATATTTTCAAGAAAGATATTTGCGATCTTCCAAAGTTTCAGGCTAACATCCTTCCTCACCCTCTGTCACACCATTTGCATTGAAACAACTATTATAAACGGCATTGTAAAGGTTTCACAGACTTCACTATCTTTGGGCTGTTTTGGGCTGTTTTGCGAGTATATAAATGATATCTCACGCTTTGCCTGGGAAAATGACTTTGGAGGCCAAGTACTGTGGTTTTGGCATTTGTACTGTAAACAAGAGGGCATCCTTATGTCTTTAGATGTGCCCCAAATGGAATAGGTTCATTTTGTAACTCATTCAAATTTAATTTGTATATAACTGTTTTCTGCATTAAAAATATAGGGAATGATTCATCACTCCATTACTCCAGTTGCAACATAACTCCATTGCAATCAGTGCAGTTAGACCAGTATCTAACTGGAATGGTAGATTAGGCCAATAGATTATGTTACTGTGACTAACAGATGATAAATTACTTTCCCTCTTTAAGCAGGAAAACCAACCTCCAGCCTCAATGGTAATCAGGATTCTGTTAGCTGCAAAATGATTTCATTCATTACAATAAGAGTGCTTCAGAACACTGGGGAAACTCTGGGTAACTAACTGGCTGGCTGAGCAGGTAATGGATTATAACTAGTACAGCTGTGCCACATCATACTGATGCATAGGGTAGTTGAAAAGCCTATATCCATAGCTAGAGCTGCTCAGAAATTTTCCATTGAAATCTAAGCAAAATATTTCATTTCAGCTCAGGCTGGCCTGAATCAAAGTATTTTGGTTTACTGAACTAATTGAAACACTAAATTTCAGGTCAGTTCAACATTAATCTATGTTCCCCAGAGCTCCCATGGTGCCTCCTGGGAGTTGAAGTTCAGGTACCTCATGTTCCCGTTCTCCACTATGGGCTTAGATCCCTGTTTGAACTACACCTCTCATGATCCATTGTGGTGTCCCCTCTGGGTGAAACACCAAAGTGCATCATGGGCATTCCATGATCATGGTGCATTATAGGAGACGTAGTTCAGCCAGGGAGCCTGGTCCATAGAAGACAATGGAGGCATGAGGCACCATGGGAGCTTGGAGGACAATGTCAAACTGACCCAACATTAAATGTTTTGACTCAGTTCAAGAAACTGAAATGAAACATTTGGATTCAGGAATGTCAGAATGTTTCATTTTGATTGAAAAATGTCAAAACAAAATATTTCAAACATTTTAAAATTGATTTTGGGGGATGGGGGTGGGGGGAATTTCTGTTCTTTGAAAAAAATCGATATATCAACTTTTCATCCCAAATCAGGATGCAATTTAAAAAAAAATATATCAGGAGGAAAATTCCACTTTTTGACCAGTTCTACCCATAGCGCTAACAAAGCCAGTATAGTTTTACTATCTCTTTTTTATTCTTCATCTAGCAAGAATATTGCTATTAACAATTACCCACATTTTCAATTATGGCTTCTCATTTTATGCCACTATGGTCAAATGGGCACACTGTTACCTACAGTTTGAACGCTATGTGGCAATTCTGCCCACACAAAATTGAATTCTGGCTTGAGTCACTGATGCCTTATGGGAAACTTGACAAACATTTCATTTAGAAACAATTCTGGTGGAGCTGAATCAGCAAACAAACAACACAAAACAAAAGCCAACAACCACCTTTTCAGACACGAAGTTTCTTCACCAAGGGAAACAGAAACAAAACAGTTTTACATAACCAGGAAACAGAAGAACCACAGCCTGGGTCACAAACAAGATGTGCAACTACTAGAAAATAGGTACTATCTTCTCAGGTGGGCTGATAAGAAGCGGATATTTATTTCCTGCCCCCAGTCACATGATAGGTATCAAAGTTATCAAAGGTTAATATGCCAGTCATATGGCAGAGGCCAATGTCCACTAATTGCAGTGGCTACTCTTACATTTTCAAAAAGAAAATGAGAGAAGATCAAAAATTAATAGAGACCATTAATAATAAACAGAGGCAAAACACAGTGTTGCCAGCTTCTGAGATTACTAGTCTTACAGTATTTGATGCATTACTTAAAGCCCCAGCCCCTGAAATCAATTGACTGCAAAAGAATCTCAGCTGTACGCAAGTGTACACAAAAGATTAATAGAAAGGACACTCCTCGACATTTATTTTTTAATCTCTTAATTTTTAAGCAAATCTCATGATTTTGGGAGGCCTGCCTCACGATTTTTTTAACACTGAGGTTGACAATACTGTAAACAATGTACGATGGAAGTCAAGATGGACAACCAGAAGCCTTCTATAGTAGAGGAGAAGATTATTCCACCTTCTTATTGAACACCTGTCAATAATCTCAACCTCAGTTGCACTCTGATCACATGGCCACTGCTTGTTCTCAAAACATTGTCTTCTGGAGCGGCCGGTTCTGCCACTGAGGTGGATGTCCCACTTGTAGCCTATATTTGCTGCTCCTTATGTTTTTTATTGTCAGCGACTGGGTGGGTTTGTGTTGATTTTGCCAGGACAGATGCATTGTCAGTAGCATTTTTGATGCTCTAAAAAAGCAGAAAACCGCCTGGGTTTCGATTTCTGGTCGGTAGAGCTGTCGCTTGTGCTTGGTTATGATACATGACCTTGATGCAGATGGTATAGAAGCCAGCCACTTTCTGTTTGAAATCTAACATTCTCTCCCACTTGGTATGGCTGGCATTCTTGATGGAGCTTTTCTTCTTTCCTAGTTTCCTGGTGTCTAGGTCATTTGTGACTCTTTCAGGTTTAATTATCTTTGGCTCAAGAAGCTTGTTAGATATTGGCACTAAGGTTTTTGTCCTTCTGACTGCAAGTCTCTGAAACACTGAGCTTAATGAAGCCTTGGGAGGTATGTTCCGATACACTAACAATCCAACTATGGATCCCTTCAACATGCCAGAGCTTTTCATCATCAAGTTATTTGCTATTTAAATGGACTTTTCTGTTAACCCATTTGACTGCTTAGTAAAGGTTTGATATGCTGGTAGGAGTCCGACGTTTATTTCCTGGACCAAATCACATGATGTGGCTCAAGGTCACAAAAGACACATGGCAGGGGTAAGTGTCCACTGACTCCATTGGCTACTGTTACACTGAGTAAACCTCTTGCAGAGTTTCTTGTATTCCCTTTGATAACCTGACTGGACCTTCTGTTCCCAGCTTGCCTTTTTATTTCACCCTGGACACCAGGAGCCTAAGCAAGAAGTTAACTCTGTCCTGCTGTAAAACAATTATGGCCTACCCAATACGTAACCCACAGGGGGATTTTTAGTTTGTTTGTGAGCCAAGCCAGTATTTCTCTGTAGAGCCAAGGGGCACGTGTAAATACTGCTCTACTTTCAAGAACAAAAACTGCTCAAAGGCCTTCTGATTAGAGACAGGGTTTGGACTCCTCTTGCCATACCAATAAAAGAGCCATCTTCTTCAGAAAGTAGCCTGTGGAGGCTAGGGAAGGTCACCAAATATTAATCAAAAGCTCAGGAGAGAACAAGGCTGAGGAGAGTCAGCTCAGGAGTTTGGAAATGTCAATATTAGGGCTTCAAGGGGAACAGGGGCTTGACCAGAGCACTCAGCTTATCTTCTGCAAGCTCTGGTCCCTGCTGCTAACACAAGGGACCAAAGGCTCTGAGTTTATGGCCTGTGAGCAGGGCCGGCTCCAGGCCCCAGCGTTCCAAGCAGGTGCGTGAGGCAGCAGTTAGAAAGGGCGGCAGTTCCTCCGGCCGCGGCGGCAAATTGGCGGCAGCTTCTTCCTTTTGCCGTCCTCGGCAGCAATCTTTTTTCACTGCTTGGGGCGGCAAAAACTATAGAGCCGGCCCTGCCTATGAGGTTACAGGGCGGTGCAGGAGGAGGACGGCAGGACAGAAACCAAAAGTTTGATTCTCCATTGCCTTTCCCTTTCACAGACATCCAGGCAAAGTGGGTGTAAAATGTCATCATTCTGATTTGGTAGGATTTGACCCTCACACCGCACAGGTGTAAACGGCTACACAAGGAGCAGAGGAAGGGAGGAGCAGACCACAAGAAAGAAGAGACCCTTACTAGGACAGAGGACTGGCTGATCTTGCCCTCCTCAGAAGCTTCTGGGTCCCATTCCCAGAACCTGTGTGGATCTGGTAACCACCAGCCCCACAACCTCTCCTTTACACAGAGACTTTGAGTCCTGGGACGTCTCCGCTCTATAGTTGCTTCGTGGGCCCTATCACTGGAGCCTCTCATCTGGGACAAGAACAGGCCCCACTATCTCTAAGGAGGCCAACATTTGTGTGCACTTAAGATTTGTTTTTGCCATGGAGTATTCAGTATTCTTAGTGACCCTCTAATGTGTGTTGGGGAGTTAGCTCTCATTATCTTACAACTATTAACATTTTATAGATTTTTAAAAAATGTTTCTTAGGACTATTTGCCATATCCCGCTGCCTGTAAAGGCTGGTCTGATTTTCACAGATGCTGAGACCTGCAGCTCCCTTTGAATTCACTGGGTATTCTGCACTTCTAAAGGTCAAGTAACATGAGTCCAACTATACAGGACTCAGAGGGAGCCAAAAAGGCCTCTAAAATTGGCCTAAAAACTTTTGTCACAGATTTAAAGTCCATTATTTCAGTACGTTGCAGGACTAGAACAGAGGCAGCTGTGTATGCTACTGGAGAGCTCTTGTTTCTTCTGGGCGAAATCTCCAAGGTCTGCCAGGTAACAATATTGGATATTTAATGTGTAACATTTTTATGTTTAGAAAAGCTGTCACTGGCCTGGACTGAATTTTACCTCCACTGGGCTTTAGGCTAGGGTTGCCAACTCTCTCATCTCACAAACCCAAACACCCTTGCCCCACGCCCTTCCCTGCCCCTTCCCCAAACCCCGCCCCTTCTCTGAGGACCCACCCCTGCTCACTCCAGCCCCCCTCCCTCTGATGCTCGCTCTCCCCCACCCTCACTCACTTTCACGGGGCTTGGGCAGGGGGTTGGGATGCGGGAGGGGATGCGGACTCTGGGCTGCGACAGAGGGCTATGCAGTGTGCAGTGGGGTTCCGGGCTGAGCCTGGGGAAGGGGATTGGGGTGCAGGAGTGGGCTCAGGACTGGGGCAGGGGTTTGGGGTGCAGGTGGGGGCGTGGGATGCGGGCTTTGTGAGGGAGTTTGTGTGCAGGAGGGGGCTGGGGCAGGGGGTTGAGGTGCAGAAGGGGGCTCAGGACTGGGACAGGGGGTTGGGGTGCAGGCGGGGGTGTGGGCTCTGGGAGGAAGTTTGCATGCAGGAGGGGGCTGGGGCAGGGGATTGGGGTGCAGGGGTGTGTGTGGGGTGCACTCTGGGAGAGAGTTTGGGTGCGGGAATGGGCTCAGGGCTGGGGAAGGGGTTGGGGTGTGGGAGGGAGTTCAGGGTGCAGGGTCTGGCTGGTCAGCACTTACCTCCGGAAGCAGAAGCAGCATGTCCAGCAGTGGCTCCTAGACTCAGAGGCAGCCAGGCAGCTCTACACACTGCCCCTGCCTGCAGGCACTGCTCCTGCAGCTCCCATTGACCACAGTTCCCCATTCCCGGCCAATGGGAGTCGGCGCTGGGATGGGGATAGCATGCAGAAACCCCCTGGCGGCCCCTCCGCCTAGGAACTGCTGCCGGACATGCTGTCCGTTTCCGGGAGCGGCGGGAAGCCAGAGCAAGTAGGGAGCCTGCTTTAGCCCTGCTGCACTGCCGAACTTTTAGTGGCTGAAAATCTCCAGGATTGGCTTCAGTAGTCTCCGGGACATCGAGCCCATTTCTGGGAGACTCCCAGCCAAACTGGCAGGGTTGGCAACCCTACGTTGGGCCTGGGAACCTGTGGGGAGACAGAGAAAACTCATTTCAGTAACAGGTTGACTTACAAAAAGAAAAGAAAAGAAAAAAGAAAAGCAGCAGCTGTTTGGAGCTGCTCACAATTTTGGGAGGTTAGGAGTCATCCTGCAAAAGGTGGATTAGTGGGCAGAGAACAGGTGAGATGGTCAAATGGTGCATGAGAAATGCAGTTCATCATATGGTTGTGCAATTTATCACATGGATACCACTAGCATACACTGGGTAGACAGATTGTGCAAATAGCTATCTAAACACAAAACTTACTGTACTGCTGTACTGATGCGTTTCTGGTCCTGCATGTGCCGAATTTATGAGAGATTCTTGGCAATGGCAGAAACCCAGCAGAAGAAAAAAATAAACCAGGACTCTCCCCTTTTCTCTTGAACAGCTTTGTTGGGACTTAGTAGGACAGGCCAGAAAGTACTGAGAGCGTCAAGATGAAAGTAGGAACATAATACAACTGTCAAAGTCCATTTGGGATAACATACCTCTGATAGTCTGACCAGAAATACTGTTCCAGAGGAACGCAGGTAACAGCAAAACAGGTCTCAACGGGGACGCGGGGGGAGGGGCACACAGGGTCATGCGCCCCCCAACCCCTGATTTCTGCCTTCCATTTAGCACAGAGGTTTTCATACTGTTGCCTCCTGCCAGGAGCCGGCGGATTGGAAGCTGGTGGGAGCCGTCCAACCCACTCGGGCTCCTGGCTCTCCACGCTGTGGAAGCTGGGGTGCTGGCTGGCTCACTGACCGGCAGCCATCCCTGCCCTGCGCCTTGAGACAAGCACCTCTGCTCAGTAGGGTGCTCCCCACACAGAGCAGGCAGCACAGCTCTGAGCTGAGTCCTGATGTGTTCCTGCCTCTTCCTCGAAGAAGCCCAGTGTGGCCAACGATGCCCCCTGGAGCCGTCCCCTGCTCGCAGAGCCCGCCTGCCATGAGATGTTCCCCGAAGCTGCTGCCCCTCAGCCCAGAGGCGACATGCAAGGCAGTCACGTGCCTCCCCACCCCCCCGGAATCTTTAAATTGTGTCCCCCCACCATCAAGTGTTACGCATTGCCTCTGCCTGGATTGTAATCCTAGCTCTGCCACTGATTTATTGGGTAACTTTGGTTAAGAAATTTAACCCCTCCAGGCTTCAGTTTCCACATCTGTAAAATGGGGATAAGGACACTGAGCTCAAAGCAATTAGGTGGAAATTAGTTAATATGTTTGCAGTGCCCATAAGATGTAAGATACTATATATGTATAAAGTATTGCATACATTACTGAGATATCCATTTCACCTCCACACTGCCAGTGACACCAGCCTCCATCACCTACTTGTTACATTTTCAAACAAGCAGCTTTGTGTTTCCTCACACTTGCAAGCAAACACATGCAAAGCTACCTCATTGTCCTCCTTCTGATGCCTCCTTAAAAAACCTCTCCTTCACCATGATGCCTACAAAACACAACAGTTAGGCAGCTGGTGAACTGAGCCAGCTGCCTATGAGGCTAACAAATCCAGTGTCACTGGTTCCTTGGGACCCCCTGTCAATCCATCGGTTTCCACCTGTTGTCTCTTGGCTGGTACTTAGGCTGTAAGCTTTTTGGGTCCATCTTTTTGTTCTGTGTTTGTACAGCACCTAGCACAATGGACACCTGGTCCGTGAGTTGGGCTCCTGGGAGCTACTGCAATACAACTAATGAAATACTACTACTATATAAATATTAGGCAACATCATTACTAAGGTAAGCTGTCATGACGCCTCTGTAGGTGGAACACACACAGGCATTGACTCCACAGCCGTCATAAGCCCTCATACAAGGTTAGATGACATGATAAACGCCGTAAATAGAAACTATTTGTTCTGAGCAATTGCTGTTCAATCAATAAACAGTCGAAACGTCAGCGAAAAACCACTATGTTTCCTCAAACAAGAGTCTGTATCTTCCCCCCCACCCCTTTCTAAACAAGTTCAGTTTGTGAAGACTGAAGAAAAACAGGGCGTCCTTTCAAATCCCTTCTCTGGATCAAACCTCATTAGATTTTGATGTCAATGGTGCATAGAAAGCTGACCACTGCCAGCGTAAGTATTTGGCAGCCTGACAGTTACATAATACAATCCTGTCTTTCACAGAAGAGAGATCTCTTTGCTACTAAAAGTGCTAAATTTTAACCCACTGCTTTGCTTCGTCCAGCCAAAACAACACTGTACATTTTCCACAGTAAAGAATTATGTTAAAAAAATGTTAAAACCCACTGCTTGAAAAAAAAATACCCCGAAAGATTGAGAAAATATTTATTTAAGGAAGTACACACTTCCCCCTCCCCTCCACCAAAATCCACTAGGAAGAGGGAGAAGTTTGTCTCTTAAAATGAATAGTTGTATTTTTAAAAAAACACCGTGTATGTTTATCAACAAGTACATAGTAAAGAAAAAAGGCTATGCTGATCTCAATACCACATCATTGCTTAATGGAAAGGTTTGGATTCAGAATAAACAGAAACGTGCACTGTTTTCCAAAGGTGTTGACACTGAGTTTGCATTTTCAGGTCCCACGAACGCGGGGAAAAATACTCAACAGTTTTATCCCCCCTCAGAATGGGTTTTTAAGTTTGTCTGTATATCATATGCCCCCTGAAGCAGCATCTATTCAAATAAGGCTTCTATATGTGTATGTGTATTTTGGGGGGGGGGCAGGGGGCGCGGAATCAGTGGCACTTTTGGCTTTTATTTGTGCTCTTTGCCAACAGGATGACAAGCTGCATGAGAGTTTTATAGGGCTGGATTCCAAAGTCCCTACTCAGGTAATACTCCCACTGAAAACAAGGGGGGATTTAATAGATTCAAAGATTTTAAGGCCAGGAGGGAACATTCGATCATCTAGCCTGACCTCCGGAATAAAACATGCCATAGAATTTCATCCATTACCCCTGCAATGAGCCTTATAACTTGTTTTGACGAAAGCATACCTTCCAAAAAGGCATCCAGTCTTAAAAGCAAACAGGATGTTAGGAATCATTAAAAAAGGGATAGAGAATAAGATGGAGAATATTGTATTGCCCTCATATAAATCCATGGTATGCCCGCATCTTGAATATTGCGTACAGGTGTGGTCTTCTCATCTCAGAAAAGATATACTGGCATTAGAAAAGGTTCAGAGAAGGGCAACTAAAATGATTAGGGGTTGGAACAGGTCCCATATGAGTAGAGATTAAAGAGAGTAGGACTTTTCAGCTCAGAAAAGAGGAGACTAAGGCGGGATTTGATAGAGGTATATAATCATGAGTGGCGTGGAGAAAGCGAATAAGGAAAAGTTATTTACTTGTTCCCATAATATAAGAACTAGGGGCCACCAAATGAAATTAATGGGCAGCAGGTTTAAAACAAATAAAAGGAAGTTCTTCACACAGCGCACAGTCAACCTGTGGAACTCCTTGCCTGAGGAGGTTCTGAAGGCCAGGACTATAACAGGGTTTAAAAGAGAACTAGATAAATTCATGGAGGTTAAGTCCATTAATGGCTATTAGCCAGGATGAGTAAGGAATGGTGTCCCTAGCCTCTGTTTGTCAGAGGGTGGAGATGGATGGCAGGAGAGAGATCACTTGATCATTACCTGTTAGGTTCACTCCCTCTGGGGCACCTGGCATTGGCCACTGTCAGCAGACAGGATACTGGGCCGGATAGACCTTTGGTCTGACCCAGTATGGCCATTCTTACGTTCTTATGTTCTCGAGAGGTGGTGAATCCTGCATAAGGACTGAATAAAAACCGAGTAAAGACGTCAGGATTTGACTCAGAGAAGGGAACTGCTCAGTTCTATGAGTTTCTGAGCACCCTCAATGCTTACTGATTTCAGTGGGCGTTGAAGGTATTCAGCATGACCCAGGCACAAACCCAATATTATGGAGAGATCCTGAAAGATACCAAGAAACTACAGCTCTCACTTTACACTTACTTTTCACTCAGACAAACAGCCACTGACTTCAGTGGAGTGGGAGTTTGCAGAATAAGGACCCGGGGCTTGCTCCATTGAATTTAGCAAGAGTTTTGACTCAATAAAAAGCGAGTGATGATTTCTGGTTTTGCCACAGTAGGAGCGGTAGGTGCACAGGGCCTCTCAGGATCAGACCCTTCATGCCCTGGACGCTAGGCTGCCCTTACACACTGTTCTTGCAGTAAAAAGGGGACATGAAGAATCATGAAATTCTTCATGATTAGAAATCAAGAAAAGAGAGCATGGGATAGTGACATAGAAGGGTGGAACAATCTGACTATCAAGATACACAGCACAAAGAGCTCCCAGTGACAGTGCTCTGAAATGCTCTCCTCAGCACAAGCTAGAGGTTGTCTCCTGGCACCCTTCCAATCCAAGCTCAAGCCCATTGCATTTTCTTTTGCGCTCCATGTGTTTTGAGTGGCCATTTTATTTATTGTACACTGGGAGGGGGTAGGGCAGTGGGAGTTTTACTGGGGACTTTGGTTTTTCCCTGGTTCAGGAATTAACTGGGTCATGTTGTGTGCTGTGTGTTGTTAGACCTAGAGCATGAGCACCATATAAACAAACACGGTTGTAACTGAGGCTAAAAGCTTGCTGTGTAGCAAGGGGTCACAGACCCAGCTCACAACAGAGAGTGACCCAGGAGGCGAGTCAGGCACTGGTGAATGGGCATTACACAGTTGTTTAAACAATTGTCTGTGCTCCCCACCCACACTCTGTGATCCCTATCAAAGGGGGCCCAAATTGCAGGCCCTCGCTAGGATCTACTACCAGCAAAGTACCCCTGCAGGCCCCATGCTGCCAAGGGAGCCCTGTGAAGAACACAGACAGAGACTCCTCCTGCATCAGCGGGACCTGAAGGGATGGATCAGGGGTTCTCATGGCCTGACCAGCCCTTGCAAACTCCAGTGCTTGACACTTCCTCATGTCTGTCATACCTCTTCTGTGAGGTGATGATACAGCAGAAAACTGGCTCCCCACCTTTTGAACCTACACCCTGCAATGTCAGATGTACCCCTGGGTCCATGGCCTATTTGTATAACTAGGATGAGGTGGTGTGGGAAGCACCAGAAGATGAGAGGCTGGCTCCACTGTGCTGGGGGAATGACAAGAGGGGCCTTGGGTAAGAGGAAGGATTTGCTAGGTATTTATTGGGCATGAGAATGATAATTAAACAGACTGAAGTAATTTTTGCTAGATATGGAGGAGGGCTAGATCAGTAACTCGCAGTAGCCAAGTGGAGGGGCAGCTGGAGATAGTCTATGTAGGCAAGGACAAAACTAACAAGGCAGGTACTAGTCATCTCCTTTACCACTTCGCTTGTGTGTTGTCCCCCTTTCCCTCGCTCTACAACTTTTTTTTTTTTAAGATAGGAAAACTCTTCAAGAAGGATCTGTCTCTCTTCTGTGTCTATACAGACCCTAATCCCGTGTGAGTACTACTGCAATCTGAATAATAATAAAAAAATATAATTCCACCTGCATGTGGCCCCCTTAAAATCCATAGGCAGAAATCAGATGTGATTTCCTCTTTAAACTGCAGCTGGTGGAGTAACAGGAAAGCTGTCCAGCATTTGCTTGGACCAAGAATACCCTCTCCTGTGGCACATCAATCTTTGGTTAACTGTGTTGCCCAACACAATGTGACTCTGTTGTGCTGAATTCAGTTGTTACTGTCTTTTTATTATTATTGTTACAACAGCTCATTCTCATTACTCTTTGTGATGGGTCTCAAATTCTAATTTTGCTGTAGTCCCTTGATGTGCTAATCCAGTAAAAGCATATTTGCATGGGATGCACACATGGAGATTATTAAACTTTCATTATCAAACAGATTGAGCAAGGCCTTGCTGAGTGAACCTCCAAACGAAGAGGCATTTAAATGCTAAGCAGTATTTACTTGACCAAGTTGTGTGCCCTATATTCATCTTGCAAACTACATTCAGATACCTGCTCATAACAGTTCCAAAGACTTAGGGTAATGTTTTCAAAAGTGATTTAGGTACTCAGGATGCTCAGTCTCATTGAAAGGCAATGGGATTTAAGAATCTTTCAATGAGATTTAGACTCCTAAGCACCTAATTTTCACTTTTGAAAATTTTACCTTTACATTTATTGTTCCATATGGTGTAGACACGTTCATATAGTACGTCTATGAAAGATCTACCTACCTACCTTAGGAACTAGAAAGCACTCATCCCTATGACTGCAGAATACGTACATAAGTACATGTATTGTATCTATCGAAATGGATCCTGAGAGGCACAGCACAGATGGACTGAAGAGAAGAGCTGGACTGGAATTAAGCTAGGTGTAAGGGGACTGTTGCCCCCTTACTAACATTCAGTGGGGGTGTTTTGGTTGGCTAGCTCCCAGTACTAAAAGGGGAAGGGTCTATGGGAAACCAGGACCCTGAGACTGACAGCCCCCATGAACAACGGGGAGAGGCCAGTGCTCCAGGTCAGCCTGAATGACAGGGCGAGCAGGCTAATCAGGGAGTCAGGAGGCCAGGGAGGTCCCGTCCTCTGTGTGAGCTGGAATTGCCTGGGTCAGATGGAGTGGGACCGAACTAAGGAGAAAGCAGGGGCTCAAGCTAAGCTGGGGAGCAGAGCTGGGCCAGATCCAGAGGGACCAGAAAAGCAGCCCAGAGAGAGCAGACTTGCCCTGGGAGCAGAACTGCAGCCCCAAAGTCAGAGGCACAGCCCAGAGAGAGCAGACTTGCCCTGGGAGGAGAGCTGCAGCAACCAGAGCCAGAGGGGCCAGAGAAGCAGCCCAGGGAGCTGGAGGCAGAGCAGCAGCCGTGCAGAGACAGAGTGGTGCAGCTGGGGCTGGAGCAGTCCGGAGCTGGGTTCGGTGAGCAGCTGGGGAGAGCGAGGGGGACCCTGGGCAGCAGGCCCAGCACAGGGAGATGCCTCAGCCAAGAGGCTCTGCAGGCCAGGCTTGGATCGTAACCCTGACAGGGCGGGGGCGACACTGGGAAGAAGGGTCCTTCCCCTTAGAGCCTGAGAGCCTGTGGCCACCACCAGAGCAAGTGTCCAACCCACAGCATCCCTGCCGCACAGCCAGGGCCTGAGGAGGAGGCCTGGGACTTACAAGGAGCAGGCTGTGAACTGCCCAGACATTCCAGAGACACTGTTTGTGATGTTCCCTGCCACAGAGCGGGGTGATGTGTTTCCTTTAGCCTTTCCCATTTTTCCTTATTCTTTTTAAAATTAATTGTTGATTAAATAACTTGCCTTTGCTTTAAATTGTATGTAATGGTCAGTGGGTCAGAGAACTGCAGAGAGAGTACCCCGGAGTGGGGACACCCTATCCCATGTCCTAGGTGACCACAGCAGGGTTGGGTGTCGAGCCCCCCTGGAATCCTGGGCCCAGCCTTGTTGGGGTTACGAGGACTCTGCCAGACAGGAGAGTGGAAGGGGAGTCCTCAAGGGCAGGGAGGCCACTGGGTAAAGGAAGTGGAAGCGAGGATTCAGATCCTTTCGCTAGCCCACTTCACCGGGATAGTGCAGAAGCCATAAAAGTTCCCCACAATAGTGGGACTATTCCCCCGCTTACATAAGGTTCAGGGTATGTATTCAAAACTAAACCCAGGGCTAGAATTTGGGTTCAATGCAAGAGGTTGCAACTTGCAAGCTATTCTTTCAAGATTGTCAGACCCAAATAGCAGAAATCTCTTGAGATCAGTTGACTCTGTGAGCTAAAAAAGCATTGCAAGAGATTTGTACATCTTGAGTTGCACCGCAACCAGGTCCTGAAAATGGGAGCCTTCTGATCTTGGATCCTATCAGGAACAAAAACTATGGGGACATGTTCATATCTGAGGGAATCAAGTCTGAATTCCTCTAGCCCCCAAACCGGGTGGCATTTGGATTGAGGGAGAGATATCCAAAGAGGCGCTGTTCAGATTTGGATTAGAGTTCATGTTCAAAGCCAGAGCTGGGTCAGGATTCTGATTTAGCAATGGTGAACTCTCACAAGTCTTTCTCCTGAGATTTCAGCCAAATTGCCAAAAATCTTGTAAGATCTGCAGTTCTTGTGAGATTTCTGCCCTTGGGCACCACATCTGTTTCACATCCAGAAAGTTCAAGGATGACTGGTTTGACCCCTTATAGAAGTAGCTGCGAGCTGTAAAAAAAACAAATCTGAATCTGAGTTCAGGTTCTGATTCCTCTGCTTCACTCCATAGTTTGGTGGTATTCAGATTTGGGGCTTTGGTTCAGAACCGTCTTTAATTAACCATTTTAAGCTAGATTAACCTGGAGGGAGCGTGCCTGTACCTAGATGGACCTGGTCATTGAGCTCTGGCCATCTCTCTAGCTCATGTAAACTAGGGAGAACCCCACTGAGGACTCCATTGGCAGCTTCCCAAGAGTGTGATCAGCCACCCCTAATTTGCATACAATAGACCTCATCCCTAAAAAACACTCACGGCCTGATCCTGGCTGCAATGCACTGGCCCACAGGGACCATTAAAGGCGCCCTTCAACTGTCCCCTGTCTCCCCCGTCCCCCCGGCGTGGGGAAATCCCTGGCTGGCATACAGCCAGCACAGCCAGGATGTGGTCACCTTCTTAACCTCCTGCCATGTGGGTACTGGCAGTGACCTGACTATGCTACCCACACCAGCAACCTCCAGATGATTTAACCTCTGAGCAAAATCATTACAAGCTGGAGTAACTTCGGTGGCATACAGCCATACTTGCCCTACACCCTGAGCTGCACTGAACAGAGCTCTGGCCCAAATTGAGGATCTAGCCCTGAATGCCCAAGACCATAACTTTGATTGCTCTTCGTATCTTACTTGTTAAATATCTAGATTGTTTGTTGACTGAACTCACTAGCAGCAAAAGCCCCCATTTGACCCAGCTTCATCCTCACTCAGCCATGAAACAGAGGAGGGAGGCTGTGGGCAGTATTTAAGGACTCTGAGTACCACCTTTGGTCCACAAGATGCATTTTAGCTGCCCCTGCTTTAAATTATGCAAGAGTTTAAACTCAGGGCATTAATGTAAAACCTCTAACCTCTGTGGGCTTGTGTTTTGCACTGGGTTACCCAGCCTGCCGGGCTGGTGTGAGGATGAGTCAGTTAATGTTTGTACTGTGCTTTGAAGAGGTAAGGCACCATATAAGTGTTAATATTATCCTTATCCTGAGCCCTTCTGTTTTTTCATGTAAAGCAATCATTAGAATGTTGGCTTTTAAAACAACTTTCCCCTCACATAATCCAGATATTTTAAAAGGTGTTGGATTAACAGCAGATTTGTCAATTTAGAGTCCACACATTTTAGAGCAAGCTTATTTGTTTTCTAGACATGACAGATGTCAAAATAGTCCTTGCCCCAGAGAGTTTACAGTGTAAAAGACTGACAGGCAGCTTTTGCTTCTGGCTGTTCTCTGAGCTACCTGGATTTGGGGATTGGATTCGATGGTCATTCCATCCTGGGCAGACTCTGAACTCCCAAGCTACAAACCATGGGAAGCTCTGCGAGGGGAACCTTCATGGAATTGTCCTTCCTTTACTTTTTTTTTTTGTGCAGAGGAGACAATCTGGCCCATTACAATTATTTCTAATATAATATAAACCTTTGCGCCAGGATAAAATATGCCATTCCAGGTCTAAAGCCAGGAGCAATTTTAAAATGTCTACATCTGTTTTCCACAAACTTGCAGTGAAGATCACCCTGAATAGAGCAGTGGCTCTCAACCTTTTCAGACTACTGTACCCCTTTTAGGAGTCTGATTTATCTTGTATACTCCCAAGTTACATCTCACTTAAAAACTATTTGCTTACAAAATCAAACATAAAAATACAAAAGTGTCACAGCCTCACTGTTACTGAAAAATTGCTGACTTTCTCATTTTTACCATATAATTATAAAATAAATCAATTGGACTATAACTATTGTACTTACATTTCAGTGTATAGCACATAGAGCAGTCTAAACAAGTCATTGTCTGTATGAAATTGTAGTTTGTACTGACTTTGCTAGTGCTTTTTATGTAGCCTGTTGTAAAATAAATATCTAGGTGAGTTGATGTACCCCCTGGAAGAGCACTGAGTACCCCTCGGGTACATGTACCCCTGGTTGAGAACCACTGGTGTAGAGGGCCAGTATGAGGTCTGTTTTGACTGACATGCTGGGAACCTCTAAAGCTAAAAGCATGAGCTGCTACAGTTTGAGCTAAAGAGCATACTGGGCCTGTAACAGACTCTCATTATCTGTGGATTGGACTCATGTGGGGATCTGTAATACATACTGCTCAATGGGTTATACATGCACAACTCAAATTCTATTTTGAAAGCTTAAGTGGCACATATGCCTTGTGTTGGCCCACTGCATGGGGTGAGTTTCACCCTTTCCGAGACAAGCTGTCTTTTTAACTTATATGAGAGCTAACAATAAAAGTAAAGGAAAAATAAAATAAAAAGTTTACCAGCTTGGGACATTCTGTGCTTCTGTAACGCCCAGCTGACTTCACTATTTTTTCAGGATCAAATTTGGCAAAGTTGTCAATTTCCTAACATGGACCAGGCTCTCTTGGTTACTTCAGAAAGTAATGTGAATGAGCCAAGTTTTTCAGGATTGAAAATTAGTAACTGCATATGTACATGTAACACTTGCAGAACAATTTCTTAACACGTACACTTGTACTAAAAGTGTAATCTCCCTATGGTGCAGATTGATTTATGTTGGGGGCGTTGTGTGACAAATTCATGTGAGCCTTCCAGAGAGGCTATAGTATCCATCATATATCGACTCTCAGGCTCGTTTTGTGCCATTTTTTCCAATAAAAAGTTAGGGAAAATGAATAGGAAAATTAAGGCTCTTAATTTGCTCACTCTTCAGTTTGAATTTCCTTTTTGATTTAAAAATCAGAAGCAAAACATAAAAGGTGTCAAACTGGTGACAACTGGGAGTGACCACTGATTTAAACAAAGTCACTCCAGAGTTATACCAGCGGAACAGAGCAAAATCTGGTCTAGGGTCTTATTGATTAATTGCCTCTCACCTGGTGGAAAGTGAGTTCTAGCCCATAGGATTCCAAGAAATTATCACAAATAGAGGAGCATTGTCCTGCTGAAAACATATGATCCACCAACCCTGTTACATAACAGCTGGATATTTATGGCTTTGGAAAGAAGCCCTTGTGAACCAGATTGTTACTGGCTCTTTTATGGGATATTCATGGCTGGGAAGAGGGAGAGTGTGAGGAGTCTGAACCACTTACACATCTTGTGCAAGGGCCCAAGACAATAGCAATCCCTTTGCAAGCTTCCTCTGGGAGAGGGTGGCTCAAGGCTTTGCCTATATGGTGTGATCAAGCTCTGTACATTTATGCACACACAAATTAGTATGTATTCCACATACTAACTAGGGAAAGGCCAGAACCAACCTCCCAGATCCAAACACTCCCAAACTTTGGAAAAGTTACTGTGTAGATTCCCTGGTGCAGGTCCATGTCTCCTGCTCGCTAAGTGCCCGATTCTGATCCCACTGAAGTCAACAGCAAAGCACCTCTTGGAGAAATATTGTGCCCAGAACTGGCCCAGGAGTCCATTGTTTCACTTGCTACATCAACACTTTTTTTTTTTTACACTATTGTACCTGGCTAGAGTTTCCAAATTTCTTTTTTTTCCTGATCTCACTCGAATGATGTCAGAAAGGAGGGGTGGGAAGACAAGTACAACAAATGCGGTAAATGCCAAGGCTGGAACCAGCGACTCCGAGAAATAAATATAATAAGGAGATCCCGTGCCAACACTGGAAACAGCAGCCGAGCAAAAGGGAAATGTAAAACGTTCTTGGCAAGGGCACATGGATTCAGCCGGCTGAAAGAAGCAAATTCCAGCCCACAGCATTGCAACCAATAATCTATGTCTCTCTAGAGAAAATACAGATGTTTGTAATTTTTCTGTTTTTTTTTTAACTGCACATATGAAATAACTTTGTTGTCTTGAAAAACCCCTCTAGGACTGGGTATTGCAAATATTACTTATGTACAAACTCTAAACTGCTGACTCAAACTAAACAAACAAACACACACACACACACACACACACACGAACACAAATACACAATTACATCCAGGGAAGTTTTGAAATACACTGTAATAACATTAATGGATTTGAAGATTAACCAAGGTCAATGAGCTAAAATAAATGTCTCCAGGCTGGAAGATATGCAAACTGATAAATAACAATGGAGAGATACAGTAAGTAACGGAATTGTTTTTGAATGCAACAGGGTATTTCCCTTTTTTATGAATATTTTCGCAATTTTTTTTTTCAAAAAATGGTACTCATCAGAATTGGAAGAGAGTCTGATCCTGAGGATCCTCTCATTTCAACTGGCATGCTGTGGGTATAACTCCATTGTTTGCAATACTGACGCTCCTGATTTACAATGATGCAGGTGACACGAAAATAAGGGCCTTTGTCCAGTATCAGGGGGACAGCTGAACTACGTCTTCAGGGCCAAATACTTTGCTAGCATATCACCACTAACTTCGGTGGAGTTTTTCCATCAGAGAATTTGGCCCATAATATGGGAGAGAGCAGATATTCTAAATATAAAGATGGCCTGATTCTTCCCTTGCTTACTCCTTGTGTTGTTATGTAGCGTTATTTAGAGTGCGTAGACTTATTGTGAAATGCAGCCATTCTGATTTACACCCACTTTGCACAGGTGTCAATAACTGCACACGCTCCAAGACAGTGGCAACTGAAGGCCAGAGTTCAGAAAGTTTTTTGCACACTTTTAAAAATTATTATTATAACCTGACTGTAGTTGCCAGATGTCTCTATTGTCTAATTATTGCTCCTGTTTATTTTTTCTCCTGCAAATGCTACCAAGCTACAGCCTCAGCATTTTGACTCACGTTTTGTCTGTAGTTGTCTATACTGCTCCAGAGAACACGTAGAGATGGGAAGGAGTTTTAAATTAACTTCCTCATAGAAGAACTTAGCTTTACAGGATTTGCTGATCATCAATCCATCAAGTTCAGTGTCCTGCTTCTAGTAGTGACCAATGTGTGATATTTTCAAAGCAAGGGTCAGACCCTCAGGTGGTGTAAATCTTCAGCGCTTCACCGAAGTCAAGTCAATGGAATGACACTGATTTACAAATAAAAAACCCAGAATGCTCTTGCACCAGTCTATTTGTGCAATGCCATGCACAGAGTAAAGATGCCTACAACTCATTCCTTGCAGTTGACAAACTAATCCCTTGAAGCATTATATCTGAACAACCTTGTAACACTGTCTTAACTTCTGTCTAGGCATTTTTAACCACACTCATCACAGTGGTATGTGAGCATCCTTTGCCACAATTATTGACAGGAGTAATAAAATTAACCCAGTCCTTTTTACAATCCAGCCACAAACTGTCTGCTGCAGTAGCACGTTCCGCAGGTTGCCTGTAGACTGTATATAGAGTATCTCCTCTCACATATTTCACACTTATTGGCTGTAATTGCAGTAAGCGTTCCTTTAGTCTTGCATCATGAGATAGGGCAAAGGTGTAAGGGAAAATGGTTGGTTTTTTATCCTGCCCTTCATTATGCTGCATCCCTCAGGCATATCCGCTAGTCCTCCAATCTCCTAATGGTTTCATCTAGCCTACTCCTAAACACCTCTGCTGACCAGCCCTCAGTGATCTCCCTTGACAAATTATTCCATTGTCTAACTGATTAGAGTTAAAACTGCTTTCAGAATTTCTCATTTAAATGACCCTGGGTTTAATTTCAGGATTTAACTCTCTGTATTCTCCACCTGTAACCACCTCAACTATGTCCTCCTGCTGGTTTTCATTGTTCTATTTTCAATTATTAATATTTTGGTCTCCCTCCTAAGCTATGGAGGAAATTGAAATTGGCCATTTCAGACACATTAAAGAAATAAGATCTCTCCTTCCTGCTAAGAGGAACCATGGCTTTATTGTTTTCCAGACTCCGCTGTGTCAGCAACTCCAGCCAGATAGTATAAAAATGAATTCTCCAAGGTTGGTAGAAGTCACCTTCTTATTAGTATCTGACTATCTGCACACGGGTTTGGGTCCAGTCTCCAACATCTGTTACGCACATTTTGTATTGGCTGTGACAACTGGCAAGTTGAGGATTTCTTCTTTTTATTGGTCTTGCGAATAGAAAACTGGGAAAGGAATTGGAAAACTATTCAAAAACTTGATGTGAGCCTTTATTTAACTGCCTGGGGATGGCGTCTCCAAAATCCATTACTCTTCATTGCACTCTTTGAATCACTCACTACCTCTAATAGACTCATTTATAATATGGCAGGCTGCATATCCCACTGCTCTAATTCTGCTTTAACTGCCACAAACCATGAGAGCCTGAATATAAAAGACCCAATGGGTGGGTTGATGTGGTGGGAGATGCCTGTTACAGGGCTAAAAGAAGTGGAGGGGAGGAGAGAGAATATGCCAGCTCTGCAACACTGTCCCCCTGCACCTCTGACTAACACTTCATAAGACATGCTGGGGAGCTCTCTGCAGGGTCAGGATCCATTTGAAGAGAAGGGTGGCATTAGGCAGGCTGAAGCAGGGATAGAGTGGCCCCACTTTGGATGCACTTCATTCCCCCTCTGATCCAGCTCAGGTCGTACAGCTGGGGCTGTATTAACTTTCCTGAAGCCCTTGCCACAGTGGGGGGAACCTGAGGGCAGCTATGGCCGAGAGTCATTCCTGGTAGCACAGTTCCACTGCAGTCACACTGGCCGCAGGGGATAGGGGTACCTCTGGCATAGAGCTTCTGTGGAGGTGTCATACACCTGATTGAGTCCCGTAAGTGGACAGTCACAATCTGCTGTGTTGGACTCAACCTTTGGATCCCCCATACTTCCAAATCAGCTGGGTCTGAGCAAAGTCCAGACAATGTTTCTAAGTCTGGGTCACCAAGGCACACTCCCCGGTGCAGACCTCCTCTCTGGCCATCTTCCTTGGGATGGAGGACTCTGCAGTTCAACTGCCTTAGGCCCTCAAAAAAAGTGCTCTGACCTCGCAAGCCTCCAGAGTCACTTATGCTCACGCCCCTCTGAGATCCACTGTGGTGGGTGCTCTGGTTTACAGCTTATCTCCTTGGGGACCCTGGGCAGATAAACTAAGGAACACAGGCTTTATTCAGGAGTTTCTAAAACCACTGAAACTTTTACTCTCAAAGCAGACACGTTACAGACCTTTAGGTAAAACAACAAAAGCTTAGATGCCTTCCCCGCTGAATCTATGCTCACTCCTTCTCTGAGCACTTAGGCCCAGCCCTTGTGTCAGGTGGGTAGGCCCTTCCTGCAGTCCTGTTGTTGGCCAATGGTCGGGGTGGCAGGTTTGTATAATTTTTGGTGGTGTCCAGAATGGGTCCAAGTCCCACTCTGCGCCCCCCACCTGCCTAAGGCTCTGGGAGGGAGTTTGGGTGCTGGGTGCATGCTCTGGGCTGGGGCACGGGGTTGGGGTGCAGGAGAGGGTGTGCTGAGTGGGCTCCGAGAGGGAGCTTGGGTGTGGGCTCTAGGCTGGGACAGGGGGTAGAGGTGCAGGAGGGGGTGTGCAGGGTGGACTCTGGGAGGGAGTTTGGGTACGGGGTGCGGGCTTTGGGCTGGGGCATGGGGTTAGGTTGTGGGAGAGAATGAGGGGTGCAGCGCTTACCTCAGGCGGCTCCCGAAAGCGACCCACACACCCCTCTGGCAGCGCTCCTAGGCAGGGGAGCCGGGGGTCTCCACATGCCACTGCCCACAGGCACTGTCCCCACAGCTCCCATTGGCTGCAGTTCCAATAGCAGAGTCAGTGCTCAGGGCGGGGGCAGTGTGCAGAGACACACACACCCCCAGGGACCGCAAGGACATGCCAGCCCCTTCCGGAGTGGCACGCCGCATGGAGCGAGGGCAGGCAGCAAGCCGCTTTAGCCCCACTGCACTGCCGGTGGTGGGAGCGGGGGGCCCCTGGGCCCTTTTAAATCACCCAGGAGTGGCAGGCAGGGCCAGGAGACCCTCCAGGGAAGGCGCCTGGTAGGTGGCAGGCAGGGCTCGGGGACAGACCCAGCCCCAAACATTGGTGGAGATGGGCCCTCATGTTGTGAATATTCCTGAAGCACGGGCACCATGGGCCCATATAACTTGTCACCCCTGCCAATGGTTGGCCAGTGAAAGTGATGGAGGCAAGAGCAGATCTTCCCCTTAAATACAGTTTCAGTCCTCTCTGTCATGCGACCCACTGGTTAGCTTCAGAATCTCAATCAAATGGTTAGCTCAAACTGGGAAAAACAGTTCTTGCAGCCTAACCACACTGTGTAGCAAATCAATTGTTCCGAGGGCAGATCCCTTGGAATGGAAGACCATCATATTTGACGGCTCTCATGTTAGTCCCTTCAGGGTGGTGTCAGGTATAGGGCTGGGTGGAAGACAGCAGTTCTATTCTGTGTAAAATGTAGAGGTTTTGGAATTTGTCTCCATTCTATGTGGAAGGAAAACAAGACCTTTCAAAGTTTCTTTCCCCATGAGAAAAAAAGAGATAAACACACACACCAGAATAGCCAAAAGCCTCGAGATTAGGGAGGTCACCTAGGATGTTGGCCGTCTAGGTTCAAGTTCCTGCTTGGCTTGAGCTGGGAACTTGAATATGGGTCGTCTCCATTTCAAGTGAGCATCCCAACCCCTGGGATATTCTGGGATGGAGCTCCCACACTCTCTCACATCCTAGACCGAAGAAATTTTTGTCAAAACTGACGTGTTTTCATCATACATTTCAGATACATCAACAAATTTTCAATCAGCTTTACTCAGGAATTATAACAATTAGTCTCTTGACATCTCCCTTTGACATCTCAAGGCAGTCACATACAAACTCAACATGTAGGTCGCATTCTTCAGAATGGTGATTACGCTGCCAAGTGAAGGACACTGTGATAGAAGCCTGTACACATATAGACCAGTCTGTCACAAAATGATACAGGGTTTCCATGCATATCCCTGAAGGTTTGCAGGGTTTTCGACAGGCCGTAGGGCTCGCTCTGTAGCAGCTTGCTCCCCTCCAGTGGAATGACATGGGCAAGAAAATTCTCACAGAATCCCTTCCCCTGCTCTCTCACAGGGTTCTACCACAAAAGGGGGTGAGGTGGGCTGAAGGAAAGAGAGGTATCTTGATTATTTAAATCATTGATAAAACATCGGCCACCCCACCCCACAATCAATAATCTACTGGTTTCCTGCTAAACAGTAACAGCTGAGAAGTGCAACTTGCAATTGAAGGCAGTCACAGAGATTTCAGTCGACAGCTGTTTTGTTAGCCAAAAAGATCGAGTTGCTGTAGGAAATCTCACACACTTTAAATCAAAGACTCAGATTATCCATGCTCCCCTGCTTTTATCTATATGATTGGCTTTGATTTCAAGCCATCTGTATTATGTTTTTTCCTCCCTTCTCCCCCGCCCCCCTCCATGGGAATACATTTGGAACGGGTGAAGGGTATCACACTGACTCTAAAGACTGCAGTCTTTGAATTATCCCCAAACTCTAATTGTGTGGGCAGCAGCAGCGCAGCTGCCTCTGTGCTCCTCCAACAATGTTTCAAATTTGCCATAGAAGGTGCGCTTCTAGGAGATGAGAGGATCCTCATGTGGATCCCCTGGAGAGGGACAAGGAGTGTGCCCCAACTGTGTATTTGATTTAATAATGACGAAGCTTGTCCATTAGGAACCAGACTAATACCACCATCGTGTTACACCATAACATAACGATCCTGTTTTGCCACCCTGTCTCACAGTAACGAAGGGCCTGATCCAAAGCTCACTGAAGTCATTAGAAATCTTTTTGTTGTCTGCACTGAGCTTTGGGTTAGGCCCTTACTCCACAAGTTATTCTATCAAAACCCATGGAGCAACTTACTTTAAGTAAAGATGACAGATTTGGGCTTTGAGGCAGATGCCTCAGCAATGCAAGCTGGGGCTAGTCTACACTGGAAAGTGACAGCTGTAAGTAACTAAGGCAAAAAAATTTTGTTTAGCACTTCCAACCTTATTCACAAGCCATGTGATGACTCTTTGGTAGCCTGTGGGAAAAAGCCCCTTCCACTTCTTTGACCAACTCATCATTTCCCTAAAATAGCAGAAGAAGGAAAAAAGAAAAGAAAACAAAAAAGGAGTCTTCACAGACTGGAAGAAATGTCAGTATGTCAGGCACTCAGGTACCAATGGTGATGGTCATGACATAAAAACCTAGATGGATTAGACACAGCACGTCACGTCAAAGGCCAGTACAGTTCAATATAACTCAGGTGAATTCAGGTAGAACAGTGATGATTTCTTATCCAACTAAAAGACTTTCCCCTGTATGCTATGACCACATAAATTAAACAAACCATGGATTGTTCTCCACTATAAGTTACCTGCCAATCTACAAAGGTAATTTTCTTTCATTAGCAATGGACTCAAGGCACAAAAGTCAGGGAGCTTGGATTTAGGATATGAGTTTGGTCCAATTTTTATTAACACATATTTTTGTCTCTCCCTTTAGCATGACCAGAGCTGGTGCAATTATTTCTAGGGCCCAATACCAGATGGAGGCCTTATGTGGTGAGGGAATGGGATTTTGCCATGATATAGCCTCCTCATCCTCCAGTTTTCCTGCTGGATTGGACTTGTGATTCACTGTCTGGTCAGAGTCCTCAGCTGCCCTTTGTGTGGTTTGTGCTTAGAACTGGACTCTGAGCATGGTCAGATATAATTTTATGCCAGCCTGAAGTTAGTCACTGAGGTCTACAGAAAGATATTCTCCATTCTTCCCAGTATGAGGAAACTTGTTGTTGTTTTCAAGACTCCATCATGTCAGCAAGCCCAGCCAGCAATTATATATACATATATAAAAAAACCTCTCCAAGGATAGTAAAAGTTCCTACTTATTACTTTATAATGATCTACAAATTTTAGATCCAAATGCCTGGAATCCACTGTCCACATTTCGTACTGGCTGACAAAACTGGCAGAGGATTTTGTACCAGGAACAGAAAACTAGGAAATGAGTTGGACACATACTAAATCTGGAAGACAAGCCTTCAAAACCGCAGAGGAGCCTCTGATTAAGTGGCCATGCCAAGTCTCTACAAACGATTCAGGTTAGGGGAAAACAGAACAAGAAGCCATTTTATTTGGGACCTTCACTATGAGCTGAATTGACTTGAACGTAAGGAGGTTGTTCCCATTCTGACGCTGCCTGAGCGAGACAAGATTTGCAGGACTAAGGGTAGGAGAAAAGCCGAATATACAAGCATTTTAATAACCGGGGGAGTGAAAGAGGGGAAAACAGAATTTCAATGCTTTAAATTCTCTCCCCTCTTATACTCTTCCAGCACTGCATCTAGGCCTCAGAGTCTGGGCCCATCACCATCACCATCTAGGCAACAGTTCCAACTAACTGTGTCCCATAGTCCTTCAGTATAAGTAAGTGTAGATGCAGAAGGTGTGAGATCCTTTGAGCTGAGGGGGCCTGCATGGTAGGCATAGGGTCCTTATTAAGGCCCCAATTCAGCAGAGTGCTTAAGCACGTGCTAGAGTGTTTTGCTGGACCAGCCTGAATATTGGGAGTAGGTTTACATGAAAGATGCTGTACCTTAGTCCTACTTTTACCCAGCTCCTGCTTCTCATTTCTGTTTCTGCAAGGAGTCTTCCTTCTACTCCTCCTCAGTGAGAAGGGCATTAAGAAGAATTTCACAAGGCAGATTTCACAAGTGGTTTGCTCTCTCATTCACCTTTAATCTCAGATCACAGCTCTCTCAAACAAAACCCTCTCATTAAAGACTCCCCTAAAGACTCACTGTCTTCACGGTGCTCACAGAAAGCAACTCAAACAAGAGAGGGAGGGAGACAGAGAGAGATTCTATAGAGAGAATTTATGTATCTCCAAACCAGTTCTTCCTTGGGGCTTCCAAGTGCATTCCATCTCCTGCATTTCTCTTTCAGATTGTTAACTCATCAGGACAGGAACTTTGTCTTGTAAAAAGCTGGGCCTAATTTTGGCCCTCAACAAATAAAACAACAAGGAGTGATGATAATAATTAATCGTGAGCCACCAAGCTGCTCTGAGGGATGGATTGTGCAAGTTAGAAGCATGTATTCACACATGCGCACACACGCATGCATGCTGCAATTTCATATAAGGAAGTATTCATACCTCTCTGTGTGCAATTTACGCAGAACTTGATTTTCAACATCTTATTAAAAAAATCCAAATTTTCCTCAAGTTACAAGAAGCTGAAAGAAACTTGGAATCCAATAGCTCTTGACTGGAAATAAGGCTGAAACTCCATCCATAGCCTCCTTTCATAGCTCACTCAATGATGGCAATAATCAAACAGTGTAAAGCTGCCATTTTTCTTAGAGAGTTACCAGAATTATTTTTAAAAAGCTTGTTTCAGATTCTAATTTGGCTGGGGTTTCCCCTCTCCACCAGGATATAAAGTAAAAACATATTTATGACATGATGTTAATTTATCTCTGAATTACTTAGGGTTACTGGTATGGAAGAATATAGCTGCCATTGAGCTGGCTGGAAAACAATTCAAATCTATATTAGAAAGAGACACTGTGTTATGATT
Organism: Lepidochelys olivacea; assembly: GCF_965140295.1. Taxonomy (NCBI): domain Eukaryota; kingdom Metazoa; phylum Chordata; order Testudines; family Cheloniidae; genus Lepidochelys; species Lepidochelys olivacea. The sequence goes on along the minus strand of NC_140417.1, from coordinate 21,382,975 downwards.
AAGAGGTTTCAGAATGGTTTGAAATTTGATGATCTCCACAGAGAAGGACACTGAAATATTTCTCTCTTGGGAAACTGTTTCAGGATCTTTCCAGCAGAAAAATCTGAACAGATTAATTCTATTGAATTTAGCTTTTTGTGCAAAACTCCTTTCTGAATTTGACCAATTAGTTCCAAGAAGGACTTGAAGGAGAATACTGAAGGTACTCAACAGGGAGACTGATCCAGACATGGAGCAGCATAACAGACGACATGAAGCCAAAGGCGGAATAAGGTGAGAAAACGCAACTCCTAATACTCCAGGAGTTCACACCAACTCTTCATCTGCTCAAAATAACTGCATTCTAGTAAGAGATGATTGTTCCCTTACTGAGATCTTCTCATTTTTACTTTAATTTTTCCTCCCATGTCTCATAAACATAAGCACATAAAAAATAGGCCATACTCGGTCAAACCAATGGTCCATCTAGCCCAGGAACCTGTCTTCCGACAGTGGCCAGTGCCAGATTCTTCAAAGGGAATTAACAGAACAGGGCAATTACCAAGTGATCCATCCCCTGTTGTCCAGTTCCATCATCTGGCAGTCAGTGGCTTAGGAACACCCAGAGCATGGGGTTGCCTCCCTGACCATCTTGGCTAATAGTGATTGATGGACCTATCCTCCATGAACTTATCTAATTCTTTTTTTAACCCAGTTATAGTTTTGGCCTTCACAACATCCCCGGCAATGAATTCCACAGGTTGACTGTGTGTACTGTGAAGAAATACTTCTTTTTCTTTGTTTTAAACCTGTTGCCTATTAATTTTATTGGGTGATCCCTGGTTCTTGTGTTATGTGAAGGGGTAAATAACACTTCCCCATTCACTTTCTCCGCACTAGTCATAATTTTATAGACCTCAATCGTATCCCCCCTTTGTCCTCTCTTTTCCAAGCTGAAGAGTCCCAGTCTTTTTAATCTCTCCTCATCTGGAAACTGTTTCAGATCCTTAATCATTTTTGTTTCCCTTCTCTGTTTCTTTTCCATTTCTTATATATCTTTTTTTAAGATGGGTTGACCACAACAGCACACAGTATTCAAGGTGTGGGTGTACCATGGTTCTGTATAGTGGCATTATGATATTTATTGTCTTATTATCTATCCCTTTCCAAATGGTTCCTAACACTGTGTTAGCTTTTTTGACTGCTGCTGCACATGGAGTGGATGATTTCAGAGGACTATCCACAGTGACGCCAAGATCTCTTTCTTGAGTGATAACAGCTAATTTAGACCCCGTCGTTTTGTATGTATAATGGGGATTATGTTTTCCAGTGTGCATTACTTTGCATTTATCAACACTGAATTTAATCTGCCATTTTGTTGCCAGGTCACTCAGGTTTGTGAGATCCTTTTGCAACTCTTCACAGTCAGCTTTGGACTTAACTATCTTGAATAATTTTATATCATCTGCAAATGTTGACACGTCTCTTTTAACTCCTTTTTCCAGATCATTTATGAATATGTTGAACAGCATTGGTTCCATTATAGATCCCTGGGGGACACTGCTATTTACCACTCTCCATTCTGAAAATGGACTATTTCTAGCCTATTTCCTGTCTTTTAACCAATTACTGATCCATGAGAGGACGTTCCCTCTTATCCCATGACTGCTTAGTTTGCTTAAGAGCCTTTGGTGAAGGACCTTGTCAAAGGCTTTCTGAAAGTCCATGTACATTATATCCACCGGATCACCCTTGTCCACATGCTTGTTGACCCCCTCAAAGAATTCTTATAGATTGGTGAGGCATGATTTCCCTTTACAAAAGCCAAATGACTTTCCCCATAAATCATGTTCATCTATGTGACTGGTAAATCTGATTGAAACTGTAGTATAGAATAAAATTGCCTGGTACTGAATTTAGGCTTATTGGCCAATAATTGGCAGGATTGCCTCTGGAGACTTTTTTAAAAATAGGCATCACATTAGCTATCCTCCAGTTATCTGGCACAGAAGTTGATTTAAGTGATCAGTTACATGCCACTGTTAGTAATTCTGAGGTTTCATAGTTCAGTTCCTTCAGAACTCCTGGGTGAATACCATCTGATCTTGGTGACTTATGACTGTTTAATTTAACAATTTGTTCCCCAAACTCCTCTACTGACATCTCATTGTGGGACAGTTCCTCAGATCTGTCACCCAAAAAGAATAGCTCAGGTTTTGGAATCTCCCTCACATCCTCAGCAGTGAAGACTGATGCAAAGAATTCATGCTGAACCAGCTATGTTTGTGCCACCTTTGGTCCAGCGTGTACTTCTTCCATCCAAAGACCTCTCCTCCAATCTCAACACCAGCCAAGACAAGGGCATTACAACATCTTTTAAAAGTTCCATTTTCTTACTAAAAAAACAGGGCAGTTAGTTGATCACCGACTCATTGTTAGCGGATTTATCACTTCATCTACTTAAGGAAGGCAAGAAAAACTTTGAAAAAAACAACCAATGTGTCTCAGATCCATGCCACTTTTCATTTTACATGATAGTTCTTTGTGATTGAATAGCACAGTGGTCTCTCTGCACAGCCATTACGTTATGTTTTTCTGGAGATTGTTATGTCTTCAGTGATTTGAAAGGGGGCGGGAGAGCAACAGCTGAATTCCAGATGATTTGAGCATTTTGCTAACAAAGAGTGTGTTGAATGCTAAATGAGACAGATCCTTCCTAGAAAGAGCTATGAACAAATATGTACTGCATGGTCAAATGTTAGATTGAGATTCACTCAAGGCTTTCTGCATAGATCGTAAATCAAATTTTCCAGTGGAAATGGCTTGTGACAAGCACAGCGGATGTAGTATTCATTTGTGCCTAAGTATGTAGCCTAAGTATTCATTTGTGCACTTCATATTGTGAGAGTTTTTTGTTTTGTTTTTAAATTTTGGAGTGAAATTCAGAGTTCAGTCTCTCATTTTCATTACACTAGCTCTAGCCAGGCACAGAAGCAGGAAGATAAGCTCAAACAGCTAGCCCTTCCACTATCTGCAATTCTGCCAGTGTGTCTTAAACATGACCTGCACCTCCCATTGCATTTCACTTCTGGGAAATCCATGCAGCTCTGTCAATGCACCTCTCTCCTGATTTGCATATCTAATATTCCATTATTAAACCCACTCACCATATAGTTTTTGCCAAGGCACTTCGATCGTGACTTTCTTTGTCTTTCCTGAGCAAAGACGGTCCTAAGGGGAACAGTGTCAAATTATGTGGGGAGCTGCATAATCTGGAGAGATGATTACTAATGTCCCAGCTAATGAGCTTCACGGATGTGGCCAAATCTGTTCTGGCACTCATAAACCATCAGGGTATAATACGCAAATTTGTTTTAGTTTGTAGATTATTGGACTGCAGTGAACTGTGAATTAAGAGCAATTTATCTGGCAGACAGCAACTATCAAGTGTGACAGGGTTGAGCCGGATGGCTACAGGAGAGTAATAGAAGGCAGATATATTAGCCCCAGGTTAAGTAGGTCCCTTTTCCCTGGGAAAGGTAACAGGGATGGTTCCAGAACAATCAGGAACCTTCTGGAGACAATCAAGACAGACAGGCTGACTAGAACACCTGCAGCCAATCAAGAAGCTGCCACAGTCAATTAAGGCAGGCTAATCAGGGCACCTGGGTTTAAAAAAAGGAGCTCACTTCAGTTTGTGGTGCGCGTGTAAGGAGCTGAGAGCAAGAGGTGCTAGGAGCTGAGAGTGAGAACGCTGACTGTTAGAGGACTGAGGAGTACAACATTATCAGACACCAGGAGGAAGGTCCTATAGTGAGGATAAAGAAGATGTTGGGAGGAGGCCATGGGGAAGTAGCCCAGGGAGTTGTAGCTGTCACACAGCTATTCCAGGAGGCACTCTAGACAGCTGCATTCCACAGGGCCCTGGGCTGGAACCTGGAGTAGAGGGCGGGCCTGGGTTCCCTCCAAACCTCCCAACTCCTGGTCAGACACAGGAGGAGTTGGCCTGCACTGTGGGTTCACGGAAACAGCCAAACTGAGGGCTGCCGTGAAGCTCCAAGGCGAGCAAATCCGCCAATAAGTGAAAGACCCACCAAGGTAGAGGAGGAACTTTGGTACACAAGATAATTGTTACAGTTTCGTCAGATTATTGGTCCACATTTTAAGAAATGTTTTCAAATTCCCTTTTGATGCCTATTATGTCACTGATCCATCTCAAAGAGGGGAAAGGAATTGCTTTTGAAAAATTTACCCAGAAAAAGGGATTGGCATGATCAAAAACTTCATGACCTTCAAGGCTCAGCGGAACCATTTTGCTCTGTTATATAGTAAGTAAGACCAATTACACAGTGAGATTACTTGCCAAGAGGGCTATCAAGACAATCTCATTAAAGGGAGTCAAGAGTAAAATACATTTGGGCCAAACTCTGCTCTCAGTTCCACCAGTGTCAGTCTTGAGTCCACACTGATGTCACGGGAGTTACTCCAGATTTACTTAGGTGTAGCTGAAAACAAATTGGTCAATATGGCTTTAAACTGGAGGAAAAACGCATGGGGGCAGGATTAGATAAGCCAACCCTGACTTGTACAATTCAATATCGTGTCTGATTCTGATCGCATCAATCTCTGTTTTATACTGATGTAACTTCACTGACATTAATGGACCTATGGCTGGTTTATAGGAACTGTAACTGAGCATTGCTACTGATCTCTGTAACTTAGATCAGAATCAGGCCTAAATTGTAAAGGGGGAAAGCATAAAATCCCCCATGCCTTTACACACTGTACCTCTCCTAGGTGTAATTCTTTACACAAATCAGGTGGCAGACGGTTTGGGCTAATTTTTCTAAACATGCATGCAATAGATGGGCCCACCAAAAATACACATGGATGCAGTGCACGCATAACACACACACACTTGTGAATGCCTTCTGCACTTGCCCATCTAACTACACAGCTGCACTTAATGTACTGGCTGTGTGTGTGTGTGTCACTCCTGCTCTAATGTACATGGAATGTCAGGCCTGCTGAAATGTACACTATGTGACTATGTCTGCTTCTCGTGGTTGGGAGGTCCATAAAGGATATAAAGCCTAATGCTAATACAGGTAACAGTGCTTCCCCTTTAGCTCAAGTGACATATGGTTTTGGAGCCAAAGGTCCTCGGGACCCAGTAGAAAATGTATGCACTTTAGCATATAATTCTGATGTTTGTTACAGACTGGTGGCACCCAAACCAAGACCACGACCACAAACAACATATAGTTCAAACTACACACATACAGCACTAGGAGGTAGAATCCAGGAGCTTGAGATCCCAAATCACAGGCCTCTCTCACTTGATGGAGGGGGGAAAATCTCCATTAGATGTAGTAGTGTCAAGCTTTGTAGCCTCCTTGGGCTTCCAAACACTAGAGGGCATCATAGTCACATATACTTAAACAGACCTACCAATCCCTTCAGCAGTGGACTGTAGTGTGCAGGTACTGAGCCAGGACATGAAAAGGTGATAAGGTAAATGTACCTGTTACACTGGACTTGCACAATGTGAGCCCTTCTGTTAGTTTTTCAAAATAAATATGTGTATATTCCACACATAAGAACTGCATTAACAGAACATTACTAAGGTTGCAAAGTCAAGCACTCAAAAGCTGGGAAATGCCAGAATTAAGGTCATCCATGCAACCTGAAATCAGCCTCCTTGTGCATATGCGTTATGATGCAGTCTTTAATTACATGGTCACAGATTGTTTTTGCCATCGACCCCCACCTTATTCAGTGAGGAACAGTGCTGAGCAGGTAGTCAATATTTTGCTTTCTCCTCATTGTCCAATACGTGGCCCCAGGCCTTATTGATTAAACACTATTCAAACCCCCGTCTGAATTCTGCACCATTAAATTTCCTCATTGCCTTGTCTATGGCACTCGTAACTATCGAAGCCGAGGGTTTCACAAAGATTAAATAGTTTATTCTCACAACACCCTTATGAGGTGACGGGGTGGTATTACCCCCATTTTACATAGGGGGAACTGAGGCACAGAGAGATTAAGGCAAAAACATCCACTAATGTTGGGTGTCCAATTTGAGATGCCTAGAACTTGATTTTCAGCGTAGCATTATATAGCACTTTCTCTGTTCAACAAACTCCTCCCCTTGAGTTCAGTTGCAGATGTGAGCACTTAGAAGTGCTGCAAAGCAGACCCCAGTGTAGCAAGTCAGGCACCCAGAAAAGGAAGAACGCAAAGTGAGTGACCAGCTGTGGAAAGTTTGGTAACAGTGTAAGTGACTTGCCCAGCAAGGAACTCTGTGGCACAATCAGAAATACCATCCAGTTCCCCAGGGAAGCATTCCACTGCCTTAACCATGAACCACCCCCTTGCTCTTCCTGTAATCCCCATCTCATTCACTACACGGCTTCCAACTTCTGTAACAAATGAGGCAGAGGTCCTAACAGACACCAGTCTCCTTCACTGTACAGCTCTGGTTCATCCCCGGAGCAGATCCATCCCATGTCCTGCATGAGGCAGGGGCTGGGTGCAAAATAGTACATGATCATGTAATTAAAGACTGTAATCATAATGCATAAAGAACCCAAGGGCTGAATTAACATTGCACGAGCAAGCCACCCTGAAGAGCATACAATCCTGCTCTATCTGCTGATTTTAGGTTTGCTGTCATTTGTTTTAAACACACTAATATTTGTCATTCAGTGCTACATAAATAACAAATAGTAAACATGCTTAAACAATTTATAGTTACGCATCTAAAGCCATGCACAAGATTTTGAAAATACAAGGACAAAACTGCCAGCACTTGAGTTTGGTGGGATTTAAGATTTCTGTTTTCTCCAAATAGCCACATACTGAGGAGGATCTGGCTGCAAAAACTCCTCTTGAGAAAAATAAATCTTTATTTTACTTATTGGCTCCCCCCACCCCGCAACAAAGTGTCTATAAATCCTCTGCAATGGGGAGGGGCTGTAATGGAAAGGCTGATGGATCCTTAACACTACAGTGGCTCATACTGCTGCCAGTGCCATCAATCCTTAAATAAACATTCTGAACTGTCATATCCAATATACTAGACTCTGGTGGATAGTTAAAGACAAAGGAGGAGAACAGAGCAGCATTGAAATAAGAGCGGAAAAGACTTGCACTTCAGCTGGAGACCAGGGGCTGTTGTGGAACGTAACACCCGATGCCCAGCGTTTTTTGCTGGCCTCAAGCAGATATATTTAGAGGGTTTAGTAACAAACGGCCTTTGTTGATTTATTTAGTTACACATTTTGAAGGAGAAATTGACAGTATTTGGAGCTTCTCCGCACTCCTTTTTTGTGTTCCCAAGACCAAAATAGTCTCCTGCAATGTAATTTCCAGCTGACCTATCCAGTGGCCAGCTGGAAACTACAGGGGTAGATTAATGGCCTAGGAAGCTTTAAAGAGAACAATAGCATGATCTTAGGACAAAGAAGAACATGTGAAACTGAGTAGTCTTGAAAAAAGAATTCTGTGTATGATAAATTTTGCCACAGCTTATTTAGTATTTAACATGAAAGGCAAACATGCATGTTTATACTGACTCAAAATTTGCCAGCTCCAAACAATAACCCTTCAATAAACTTGTACAATATTCTTTCCTTTTAAAAAAAAAAAAAACAATTGTACCTTGTTGTAGGGCCAAGTTCTGCTCTTAGTTACACCTGCTGGAAAACCAAAGCCACTGCAGTGGCACCATTTGAGACTTACATCAGTGCAACAGAGAAGAATTTGATCCCTGGTGTCAATTTCATAGTGTGCCTGATAGGAATCACACATGAGACATGGCGACACAGAATCACATGTGGAACTCCAGGAATGATTTTGTCTGATCTACTGAACAGAAACTGAATGTTCCAACAGGAAATGTAATTTTACTATCAATGCGGACTTACTGTGTATAAGTAAATCAGTTTGGTCTCACTGTAGTGTGACTGAAATATGTCTCTATTTCATCCACTGACATACACCAGGGAGCAGGTGGTCGTTTCTTTAGGCGTTTTTTCAGTTTCTCAGGCACCTATCCAGAGCTCTATGCCCTTACCAAAATTTTAGAAAAAATAACCTGTAATGCATCAGCACAATCATAGAAATGTAGGAATGGAAGGGACCTTGAGAGGTCACCCGGTTCATTCCCTATGCTAAGGCAGGACCAAATATACCTAGACCCACCCCCAACAGATGTTTGTCTAACCCGTTCTTAAAAACCTCCAATGATAGGGATTCCACAACCTCCTTGGTAACCTATATATCAATTGGTAACAATGTATCAATTCATCCAATTTCCAACTTCGATTTCCAGTTAAATAACTCTCTCATAAAAATCAAAAGCTGCCCAATCAATCTGTTTAAGTCACCTCTTGATTTCTGTCCCCGAGCCCCTTCCCCACAATGCCTATGAGATTCAAACTTCTTAAGTATGTGAAAGAACATAGTTTTTACAGCATACCCAGAAAGCGAACAAATCTAGGCTCTGGCATGTCAAGGAGTGAAGCACAGTCAAGAGATACTCACAAAGAACACCCTGTCAGCATCTGTACAGAAGGCACTTCAGCATGGTTGCCTCACCCATGCCATGTGGAGACAGATGGGATCTCAAATTACCAGGTCCCAAACCATTTATAGGTTAAACATTGAGCATGCGTCTAAACTTCAATAAAAGACCCGTGGCACCGAGTCTCACAGCTCTGGTCAGTTGACCCGAGCTCACGGAGTTCAGGCTACAGGGCTAAAAATTGCAGCATAGATGTTTGGACTCAGATTAGAGCCCAGGCTCCAGTCTGAGCCTGGGCTCTGCAACTCCCCAGTGGGAGAAGGTCTCAGAGCCCAGGCTCCAGTCTGAGCCTGAATGTCTACACTGCAATTTTTTAGCCCCACATCCTGAACCCCATGAGCCAGAGTCAATTGACTGGGCTCAGAGACTTGGTGCTTTGGGTTTTTTATTGCCATGAGATATAGTTGGAGCCAGTGCAACTCTCAGAATACTGGTGTTTATATGCACCTTGCATGACACACTGCTCAATGGGCAGTTGGATGTATTTTTGCATTTGCTGAGTTTCCCAATGTACAGTGCATTACAGCAGATGACAAAGACATGAAAATGGGTTGCACGCTTTTCTGGCCAGATGGAAATAAGAGATGATATTTGGCTACTGGTGATGTTTGATCTCCTAAAAGCAGCCTTGGTTCTAATAAAACTCCAAAGTTGCAAACCTGACTTAGGGATAGCAAGTACACTCCCTCCACCAAGGGTGCAGTGATCACCCTCACCAATTCTTCCACTTGCTTCTTCCAGTCCACCACCATCTCTTCAGCCTCATCTAGATTAAGCCTGACCCACTTTGCCATCATTCTTGCTCCATTTTTGGAACGACACCAAGTTTATTCCTTCCTCTGCATTGACTCATAGACTTTAAGGCCAGAAGGGACCAACATGATCATCTAGTTTGACCTCCTGCACATTGCAGGCTACAGAACCCACCCACTCCTGTAACAGACCTAGAACCTCTGGCTGAGATACTGACATCCTCAAATCATGATTTAAAAATTCAAGTTACAGAGAATCCACCATTTATACTAGTTTAAACCTGCAAGTGGCCATGCCTCATGCTGCAGAGTCAGGCAATGGGGAAAATTAAGAAGGCCATGTTGAATGTGACCCATCACATCCCATTGGGTCTGATGTAACGACAACATGGAGCTAGTACCTTCTGCATACTAAATATACCACAGCTCACTCTTCCTTATTAACTCTGCCAGTGGCCTCAGATACATATTGATAGGAAAGGTGATGCTGCAGAGCTGCTGCCTCAGAGCACTCCCTTGTGGCCTGGGGTGGCTGCAGTTGCTCTGACTCAGTTTCCCCCCTTCTCAGGGCTCCACAAAACTCCACAGCCTGTTTTGGCTGCTGCAATGACTTGGTCTTCTGGTTACATCATTTTTTGAAACCTTCATCCCTTCTGGTGCATGCAAACAAATCAGTCAGGCTCAATCTGGGCCTAGTCCCTTCTCAAGGGGTCTGTTTCCTCTCCTCTAATTCTTCTGCCCATCTTCTAGGATCCTTAAGGGTACTCCCTGCTCTTTCCTAGTCAGGCACTCCCAAGGCCTTCCTATCTGGAGACTTCCACAGGCCTCTGTCTGCCTTATGAGCTCCTTTGGTTCCTCACAGCCTTTCTGCAGCCATTTGCTGCCATCACTTCCCCTTTCTCCCGAGGCCTCTGGGCTACCTAAAGTAGAGACTTGACTTGGTCACATGACCCACCCGTCACACCAACATGACGGTCTTCATTTTCCCCACTTGGGGATGACAGTTGACTTGTCACCAGTGGGGCGGCTGACACCCACCTCCCTTTAAAGTGCCACCCTGTGACAGGTGACAAACTTGGCACTTGCAGTACATCACGACAGAGCCATTGGGTTAGACAAACAACTGCCCCAAACCATCCTAGGTACCTCCAAAATAGAAATGAATGGGACCACATGAAAGCACCTTCATCCACTCCCACTAGCAAGGAGAGGGTCCCAACAAACCCTCACGATCCAATGGCTGGAAGCGGATGCTAGACAAATTCAGACAGGAAATAAGGCATAAATTCTTAACGGTGAGAGTAATTAATCGTTGGAATAATTTACCAAGGGCTGTGATGGATTCTCCATCACTGACAATTTTAAAATCAAGATTGTATGTTTTTACTAAAAGATCTTGTCTAGGAATTATTTTGGGGACATTCTATGATCTGTGTTTTACAGGAGGTCAGACTAGATGATCATAGTGGTCCCTTCTGGCCTTGAAATCTGTGAATAAAAACAAGTGACAGATCTAAAAATTGTTTATCATGCCCAACTGAGCACATCCCTCCCAAAACAAGGAATCAATGCAGAAAGAATGAACTTCATGGACACAGGAGCCAAGAGCCCACACTGCGTGGGATGCTCAGTATAAAAAAAACTCAGTAACCTGTTGACAAATACCATCCCTGATCTTGGAAACGTTCTGTACAGTGCAGAATGTTCTCAACCCTGTCTTCAGCCCAACTCAGTAGGGTCTTTATACAGAGAGTAAATGAGGAAGAGAAATCACTCACTTCATAATGCTGCACTTCAGCAGACCTGAGGCCTAGTCAACATACAGTTCTTAAATGAGAAGGCCTGTTTTCAAATAGCACAATGTGGTTACCTCAACATACTTGGCACCAGAAGGGATTGGAATTAAAGGCGTTTGGTGGTTTTGGAGAAACACATGAGCCCTTATTTTACAAAATATATTTTTTTTAGTGTTTGTTTTGTTTTTTCAAATAGCAAACTCCCCTCCCCCCTCTCCCCTATTCTGGGATGTTATGTCTGGAATGCATGGATTCCAAGGGTTTGTTTTCTTCCCTTTTCTACTCCTTTGGAATTTCATCCTCAGCTGCTTTTTTCATCAGAGGGGTTTGCAGGACATTTTCTTTATATATATATATTTTTATATATATTATATATATATATATATATATACACATATATATTTTCTTTTAGTGCGTCTTATTTTTCTGTATGTAGATACACATTCTGCTGTACTGTTTATCAGAGATGCATGCTCCCCCTGAACCCCAAGCACACACATGGCTTATGAGAAAAATAAACCCATTTTGTTCTGCGCCAGTTTACCCTCATATTAACATCTTACTATACTGGTTTCTTATACATCGTATTTATTTGCCTGAATGTGATGCAAGAACCCCCAGACAGGGAGTGGGTCTTCTATGTGTTTTCAGAGACACATAATACATAGTAAATAAATCATATTTAATAACAATGATGATTCTACTGGCTGGTTGGAACTGTTTATTCAACCCTATTTTAGCATAAAAGGAGATGCAGAAATAAGGGGATGGGGCCACAAATTGAAATGGTTTGCTGATTGTGGTATGTGTTTTCCCTGCTCATTTGCTCTATATTACATTGGCTCCCACTCACTATCCAGTCATATGACCAGCATTGAAGAAAGCCAGATCCTTTTTATTTGGGAATTGCTGATATATGTATCCAAGTTTTGATTCAAGTGTCAACCTGACCAAGAGTGACATGTCTCTTTCTTAATCAGGTTTATATATATATATATACACATACTCGCACACATACAGATCTACACAACCCCCTGGCGTCTATATATGGCTTTGCTTCGGTGTTGCTTAAGTGAGGCTGCTATGGAGTTGGAACACAAACCCAGCCCAAATGTGTCCACGTCCAACCATCCCACCCTAGTCTCACATTTATACAGTATACCTCTTGCCCTGCTTATTGTAAGTTTCTCCTGGCTGGTTTCCCAGAATATCCCTTGCTTCTGGCAAGAGAATTGTACATGTCTGACATGCTGTCGCCAGAGTCCTTAGCTACAGTATATGCTGTTCTTAATATAATCAGGGATTTGGAAGATGGCAGGGAAGGAGGGGTTGTTCTGTAGGAATTAATTCTGTTTGATGTTCCAAAAATCACACACTTTAAAACTGTAACTCCAAGATGATCAGCCTACGTATTAAATAGAACTGGTCAAAAATGGGTTTTGTGCCCCTGCAGAAATTTTAACTTTTTGTCAAAACCCCCAAAATGTTTGGTTTTGGCAACCCAAAAGCAAAAAATTGGGCCGTTTGGGTTTTTGACAGAAAATGGAAAAATTGAGGAGTAAACACACTTTCTAGAAAATGTTTTTAGCTGGATACCCAATGTTCTACTGAAAAAAAAGTTTTGATGGAAATGTTTTGTCTGGCCCTAGTATTAAATTATCTGACCCAACCAAGCATCAAAAGGAGAGAGACGTGTTGTCTTTCAGGTATAGATTCCTCTGTCTCTACTTCCCTTTTCTTCAATATTTTAAATGTAATAATAAGGGATGAGATGTCACCAACAAATGCCATGCAATGACATGATAGAGATGCTCTACCATCACCCTGCTGGGAAATCACATTGCATGTCCTTTATGCAGCAGAGCCCCTCTTATGGCAAAGTGACTTCCACTTTTCCAAGGAAAGGTTCCCCAGAACTGGAATGTTGTCATCCAGTTAGGAATATTCCCTGGGCCAGATTCTGGTCTTTGTGCCATCTGTGTAACTTGGAGTCACTCTATTGAAAACAGTGGTGTGACTCTGGGTTTTTACCAGTGTCATCAAGATCAGATGCTGGTTTACTGTCCTATATTGCACTATATCGCTTCAGGTCAATAATTGTCCAAATGACCTTGAATCCAAGTTTGAGAAGTATCCATTTTCTCTTTGTGTTGGGACAAAGGCAGGGAGAGGAAGGATGGTCTTGCGGTGATGGCACAGACCTGGAATTCCAAAGATCAGGGTTCTACTGCCACACAGGGTGCCTCTGTGACCTTGGGCATGTCACTTCAGCTGTGTGCCTCAGGTCTCTATCTATGTAATGGAGATGAGAATATTTCCTTTTTTAACCAACCTTTGTCTGTCTTGTCTATTTAGATTGTAAGCAATTAGGAGCAGGGGCTGTCTCTTTTAAAGGGATTGTAGAATACCTAGCAAAATGGAGCCTGATCTCAGTTGGAGCCTCTAGACACTACTGTAATATGAGTAAATAACAATAATCCTCAGCACAGGAATTATCGCTAACGTGCACGGCGGCTAGCACAACAAATTTACTTGGTGCTACTGTAATACAAATAATAAAAGCACAGAAAGCATAACATTGTGCTGGGCCTCTTGTGTGTTCCTACAGGTAGAATATCATGCATTATCTGAAAAATTACAGATAAGTTAAATATATAAATGTCATGAGAGTTAGCGCAATTAAAGAATGCCATACGTTTCAGTCGGTCCTGAGGTATCTGAACCTTCTGCTCTAAATCTCTTCCCATGCTGAGATTGTGAGCCCACTTCTTGTGATCTTTGCTTTGGCCCTGTAAGGCAATCTCAAGCACGGACCTGACTTTGTTATATTACTCCTTTACAGTACACCTGTCCTTCCATACAGGACAGATTATTGACGTGGAGCTTCTTCCAGATCACAATCAAAGCGTTTGGGATGATGTCATTATACCAAAACAGGTTAACTGCTATCCAAGCCCCAGATCCTGTTACAGACTTGGAATACGGAGCTCAACGTTAATTCTTGTCAAGAACAGATGCACACTGGAGCAAGACAAATTGCTCTCCTATAAATATTAAAAGTAGTCGTTTAACTGGGTTTGCTGCTGTCGAGGTCTCTAATTCTGAGCTACGAAAGAGAAAGTTATCCATTATTCATGTGGTTAAAGAAAACAAGTGAGTGTCAGACTGTTCAGTAACAAAAGCAGTAACTGAATGTGATTCAACCCTGTCCCAAAGGACATAGATTAAACACTTTGGGCCAGATTCTGGTCTCAGTTGTGTCAGGGACTTCAGTGGAATTACTTCAGATATACAACAATCTAACAGGGCAGAACACAGCCCAAACACACACTCAGCATCGGTGTTTCTGTTTCCTAGACAGTTTCGTTCTTTTTCGTACCTTTGGCTGTTGAGCAGAACTTGTGAAGTTTATTAAGTGTTGTACGGCAAAGCTGATTCATTGAATGCAAGCTTGGAAATTTCTTGAAGACACTACTGTAACGTCAAAGCATTTAGGAGAAAATTTTTTGCTTGTGTGTCAGGAAACGCCCCCCCCCCCCAAATATTCAGTTAAAACATTTAGAGCGTGGGAGGGAAAAAAATCTAAACATTCCCTGCAATGCTGGAAGCCCAAAGAACAGCATTGTGTTAACAGACAGATCCAGAAATGCAAATTAAACTGACCAGTCCAGCATCAATGCCCAGGCAGAGTGAAGTACAAACAAACAGTATAAATGACCAACAATGTGAGAGTGTAACATTAAAGTGTAGCATAATCTTATTTTCCTAAGCTGCATGATTTATATGGCTCAGGAAAGTACTCCAATATGCCATATAGTTTTAACTTTCCTATGTTCTTTTAATATGGATATTGAGTGTCATCTTTGTTGCCCCAATAACCACATGCCTGGTCCTGTCTTCTCTGCCAGAAATACAGCTCTCCCTCTTATATTTCACATGCAACTGAATATCGAATTGAAATAAGCACTTATGTTGTGCCTTTTAGGATCTGCACTGCTATAGGAGGATCACGGGAAGCACTCCGGGAGTTTCCCTATATGCTGAGGAGCACACAAACGGATTCATCCCCTTAAGGAGTACAACCTACTCCCACAGTGTGGTTGGCCAGTTGTGATGCCTGGTGTAGGAGAAGGGGAGTCTTATTTCTGCCTATGCTCCCTACTCCCCTCCCCACCCACTCTGGGGCCCTGTGATTCCTCTGGGGAGTAATTAGGGAGCAGGGAGTCCTTATGCAGGACATGCAGGAGCACTAGTGAAGGTGCCTTGTCCTCCCCCACACTGTACCCTTATAATCTAGCTCATAAACATATTAACTGAGTTGAAATGGCTCAGGAAGTATCTAAGTCCGTTTGACATTAAGATCACAAGATGAAAAGATTTACAGGACATCAGTTTCTATTGACTTTTATGGTTTCCTGCCCATGACCTGTGTTAAGGCAATCTAAAGATTTCTCCTGATTGTCTTCTAAACCCAAGCTTATTTGGGGATAAATTGTTATAGAACATGTTATAGAACTATTCAGCTGGGAAGGAGACATAGAGAACCTCAGCACAGAAAAATGCACACAAAGGAAATCAGTTCTCCTCTATCCTCCTTCACGAACATCAGTTTTCACAGCCATGAGCAGCAGCGCTTACGGGGAAGAGTACAGGGGGGAGCAGGGGGAAGAATGACCACAGAGTGAATTATGATGTATTAGCCTTTTGCCTCTAGAGACCTGGTTGGAAAGCTGAAAATATCCACACGTGAAATGAGTTTGGGAAGCTCTCAGCTTGGTTACTATTTAGTGCCTGACCCTAGAGCTGCAGAGCATATCCTGGGTACTGCTGAAATCAGTGGGAGCTGGTACTTACTTAGCAGCTCTCCAGACATGCCCTGCACATTGCAAGACCGCGCTCTTACAAGGACAAGTTATGAAACGACTCCCATAGAGTTTTCTACTAAAGTGCTGGACTATGAGTTGGTGTTGAAGGCAAGGTAGTGCCTCTGATTCACATGGCGAAGTTTGCCCAGCACTGAATTCTACTCTCTGTTACTTCAGTGAAACTTCTTTGACTTGAATGCATTTGATGCCTCTTGGTCTCTCACATTTATGTGCAATGCCATTCACACGTGCAAAAAAATGTGTTAGCCTTCAAAAACCCGCTCTCTCCACACACACCTTCCCACCCTGCTGCCCAAGGTATATTCCTAGCATATGCTTCTATTGATCTCTGAGTATAAGGTAGCTGAAGGAATCTACCTCAGTATATCTAGGTAATAACCGATACTATTACTCCTACCTATTTCTTATAAAATGCTTTTCACCATAGATCTCAAAGCACCTTACAAAAGAAGGTATCATAATCCCCATTTTACAGATAGGGAAGCTGAAGTACTAAAAGGTGATGTGACTGCCCAAGTTCCCACAGCTGGCAGAGTTGGAATAGAATCCAGGTTCCCAGCTCCTCCCCTAATGTCCTACTCCCTTGCTATTGTGGATGGGGCAGAGAAAAGAACATTAAAAACAGAGCACTAGAGGCAACGAAGTGCTGGATTCTCAGCTGATGGAACTCCACAAAGACCAGTGGATAGCCCAGCAGAGAAACTGACCCAAAATTGAATAGGAAGACTAGTTTTTATAAATGAAAGTGCAACTTTATCCACATTAACACTGAGTACTAGAGATGCGCCAGATTAGTGTTTGGATTTGATCCACACTTTTCCAAAATTCAGGAAAGTTTGGATCTGTGAGTTTGGTTTGAGCCCAGACTCTACGTGGAGCTTGTCTACATGGGAACTTCACTGTGAAGTTATTGAGAAATAGCTAGGGTGTGTAGTCAAAAGCACAATAGCTCTTCTGCGCTAACTCTCTATGCAGACGCTTATTATGCACTAAGCTAGTGTGGAAGAGCTATTCAGCCGTTCTAGTCCGCAGAGTTATTCCAGGCTCCCCCACAAGCAGACAAGCTCTTAGAAGAATGTTGCCACCATAAAATAATACATAACAGGATGCGTAGCCTACAAACAGTTAATCCGCCTTGGCAAGGCAATTAGGCTGGAGCAAGGGGAGGACTCTGCTTGGAAAAGAAGTTCTGCAGCCGACGTCACAGATAGTTTGTAGGTAGGTAGGCAGTGGCCAGTCAGTATTTTATTTTGGTTTTGAAAGTGTTGAGGGTTTTTCTGTTTTGTTTGTCATTTCTTTCCAGAGGCTGAATCAAACCCAGCTCTGTAGCCATTTGTCGGTTATGCAAGGGACCCTGTTTACAACCCGAGATGGTTTTCATTATTGGTAACATACATTTCTTTCTTAGGCTGAGACAGGCATGAAAACAAGAATTACGTTGCTCTGGGATGTTTGAAGGCTACCGCACTTCCTCTGTGCGATTCTAGAACTAAGACGTGGACAGACTACGCTCAGCTCCTGCGTGGATGTACAAGCCTAGGAAAGGACACAAGGAGCCCCCCCCCATATGGGGGCCAGACACAATCACATGAACACAACAATTATAGGGCAGGCTAGTGCCTCTCACAGTCTGAGCCAACGCAAAGGGGTAGCCAGCTCTGGAGGACAGCACACGGTGCAGCCTCTTGACAGGTGGTGCAACAGCTGTACTCCCCTTGCCTGCCAGGGAGCTCCAGGGGACCCTGTGCTTTCCGGAGGCATAGTGCCGCCTAACGGTCCCCTGGGCTCTGCAACTCTACACTACCCCCAAAGCACATGTGTCTATAAAGCAAATCAGGGCCCATATACAGCACAACCATATCTCTCCACCCAATGGTTGCCAATTCTGGTTGGACATATTCCTGGAGGTTTCATCACATGACATAATATTTAATTAAAGATTAATCTTTAATTCCTGGGGAGTCCTGGACGATCCTGGAGGGTTGGTAACGCAACACAGAGGCTTTATCTCTTTGGAAATCTCAGTTGAAGATTTATTTTCTCCCTTGTCTCTGCCTCTCTCCTATTGGTGCTATTTAAGTTTCCAGTCCTGCAAATAATTATGCCCATTTCAAATGCACTGTAAACTAAGTCCAGGTCTGTGGGACCCAGCCTTGTGGAGTTAGAAGCACCGATCCCATGCTTCTACCCTGCATTGTAAACCTGGGTTTACCATTGCTGGAGCTGGGTCCCACAGCCGTGCTAATGTGTCCATACTGCACTATGAAGACCTTCTGACTCGGGTCTGCGGCTTGACCTGCATCCACACAGCAAAATGTCAGGGCTTGCACCCAAGTCACAGTGGGACTCAGGCTCTGAACCAGCCCCCTATCAAGGTCATAGGACCCAGATCCTGAGCATTTGCTGACCTGAATCAGACTGATTTGTGTGTGGACAGAAGAGGTGGCTTGGGCTCAAACCTGAGCCAGAGCCCAGGCATAATGTGCAATAGACACATACCCTATGGGATGCCACATGGCAGTAACGACATGTGAGAAGGCCACCATTTTGGCTGACAAGGAATAGCGTTATAGCTCAAGCTGTAGAGACTTATGCTTCTGGGGCTCTCTGGTGCTGAAAGCATACGTCTCTACAGGTTCAGCTATAGAGCTAGGTTCTCAAGTCAAGTGGGTGAAGCCCAGAGAAGGACACAGAACTAGGCTTAGAAGGATTAGATTGGTATCGGTAAATGTCAATTTCATCATACACATGCAAACGGATGACAAAAATATTTTCATGGATGATCATAAAAATTTACAGATAGGCAAAGAAAGAAAAATGCTGCTTGAGAACTTATTTAGGGCTTGTCTACACTGTGAAGTTGTCAACAAAACTTTTGTCTTTCATGGGTACTTAACCCCCCCACCCCCCGCAAAAGACAAAAGTTTTGCTGATGCAAGTAGCAGTGTGAACGCAGCTTTCTCGGCAGGACTGCTCTCCTGCCGACAAAGCTAATGCCGCTCACGGGGCTGGAAGTATTTTGTCGGCAAAAGTGTGGACAAAGTACCGAAAAAGAGAGTGTACACGTGCTGACTTTTAAGCTGTGTGGTGTAGACAAGCCCTGTGTGTTGATGTAAAGCTATTTACTGTGTGTATTTTGACATGTGATCTTGACCCCTCCTCTCCAAGCAAAGCTGTGAAAATGTACATTGATAAAATAAAAAATTAAAAAGCTTAAAAATAAACATTGATCTTATCTGTCGAAATTATTAAAAAAACTATCGAATTGTGCCAAGGCTACGCATAACCCACTGTAATTGACCAGCGGGTTACATGTACATGAGAGTAACCGCTGGCAGGATCAAGCCCTAACTCTGTAAAGCATTTTGGGATCCAGCTTGCCTGACACATGCAGTGCTCAATCCTGCATTCATTTCCCCCCTCCCCTCCTAAACTCCTACTGATTTCAGCGGGAGTTTTGGGAGCAAAGAGAATGTAAGTCTGTGCCCTAAAATTCTATGTTTATCTCTAAACACTAAGATCCCCAGTTGTCTAATGTTACTGGAATGTTACTTTCTATATTTAAGAAGGTGAAAGCCCAGACATTGAGAGTCCTAACTTGAAAACACAGCCATCCACTGAACCAAGGTCATTAGTTTACAGATTGTGTGTTCAACCATTGAGCTGAAGATGATGTTCTTGTGGCTTAAGACCAGCACATACTTGTGCTTTACCCACAGACTATACACAGTGCATTCCTGTAGCTCTCTTGGAGGGGTTGGGCAAAGCAAGGGCTGGAGATCAGAACATGTAAACTGCAGCATCCTGAATACAGACAAGATTTTTCTTGAAGAGGACCTATGCTAAGTAGCATAACACAGTATCTGTGAAAGTCCTGAACCCAGTCATTTCTATTGTTTACTACCATACTACACATGTAAGCCCCAATCACTTTGTTCTCAGTGTTGAGACGTGTAAATGCCTAGAGCAGACAAACGGATGATAGATTTTTCTTTCACTCGTTACCTCCCACCTTGATTTCTTGTCTTGTTGGTGGATAATAATAGGTTAGAGACAGGAACAGAGAATAGTATTCTGAAAATGACATGCTTGCCAACAGTTCAACTGAGTAAGGATGCCATTGTGGATTTTTGAAAATCAAATTATCTGGAAGAACTCCTGTTAAGATTATGTTAATCAACAGCATGAAGGAAAAAATGAGCAGGAGACTCTGGCAGAAGCTGTCTGGGATGTTACCAATTAAACTTGCTTTTTTTCCCCTGGAAGCCAATAGCATTCATATTAGCTATCCTCCACTGCTAAAGCTCTAATAGCTCAACATGCAATTACTGTGATAGCTGGCTGAATAATTAAAAAAAAGATACACACATAAATAGTCCACTGGATGAAGGACAGGGAAAACATTCAAAACGTTATCTGCTGAATATTGTTCGGCTATCTATAGAACAAGTTAAATTATGGAAAAACATTTGTGCAACAAAAAAATGCCCAAATCCTGAAAATCATTCTGAATTCATCTGAAATTATCCACAACAAATCAACTGACTCCAATTATTATGTTTACTTCAAAATAAAGTCAGAGTTTTGCCCCATATCTAAGTGTCATACGTGTTCTCAGTAGGACAGACCCTCAGCTAGTATAAATTGCCATAGCTCCATTGACTTCAATGTCACTAAAGAAGTGTCAGAATTTTATGCATCTCCACCTGAAAATAGGACCTAGAGCAAGGGGTCACAACCACCCTGCCCTTCCCATATTGGTAGATGGGAAGGGAGCTGAGTGGAGGAGCCAAGAACCACTTACCTAGACCGATCTATACCAATCGGTTTATTCCCCTTTGGGAAATATGATTTTTGGAAATACATGGAAGGTTTGGAGTAGGGCCTTAAAGCCATTCACCCAGCCTTACATTGAAAATGTTTATTGCGACCTTCTCCCTGGGCATATTGGTCAGTCAATTCCATTAGGCCACTTCTGACTTCCCCATCTCATAACACAAGAGTAACAGACACTCACTCAATGACATTAAATGGGAAGACATTTAAAACTGATAAGATTTATTTTTTAAATATACATAGTGCATAACTAATCTGGGGGACTCACCACCACAAGATACCACTAAAGCAAAGACTGGTAGGAATCTGAGAAACATTAGACATTTATATGGATATTAAGACTAAACAGCCCCCATGGCACTAGCTAGGATAAACATTTATGAGGCATATCAAACCCCAGGCTTCAGGACATAAGCCAACCACTAACTGCCAGGGATTAAGAAGAAACATCCCCCGAAGTATGTTACTGTGCAATAGTCTATTATGAGGATTTTACACCTTCCTCTGAAGCATCTGGTACTCAGCACTGCCGAGAGTGGGATCCTCAAATTGATGGACAACTGCTGTGATCAGAAATGGCAATTCCTATATCCTTGTGTTCCTAACAAGAGCTTTACTGAGTGCTCTTTACTGCTACACACGTTGTATGTTCTGTTTCCATCTGACGCTACCAGGTATCCTCTGTAAGAGGCTCTACTCCATTACAAACTATAGTCTTAAAATAGTCAATCATAACATTCACGGTATGTTGGCAAACACCACATTATGTCAGTAAACTTAGGACGACTATTGGCAAAAACAGGACACCTGTTGTCAGTATACTGCTGAACATGATAGTTTTAACATTGGAAAAACTTGGAATGGCTCCATGCAAACCTATTTAATGCCAAATTAACATCCCAGCCAGCCAATTACTGTGACTGATGTAAATTTTCAAAATGTTCTTTAACCACTAATTTGGAGCTAGATGTAAATAGTTTAGATAGGGCTATGGGTGCATAACAGCATGTCTGAACTTTGTTTGCAAAAACTGTATAATCAAAAAATAGAAACTGAAAGACTCCCAATGGCTGCAAGCAATCTCGCGCTTCTGATGGAAGCACCATCGGCTACAATGAAAGGAAATGATCAGAATTACTTGGTGAAGCAGGTGGAAGGAAGTCAGTAAATGGACACTGGAGACTGAAGGCAAGGCTTTAAAGCACATGCTACTAATGTTAAGCCTAACAAACAACTGGCAACAGTGGGAATTGCATTGTACATGGTCAGATGTACCTAGTTCCAATCTGTAAAGTGAGTAGGATTTGGCGATCTGTTACATGACCTTTTTAGAAACTAGTAGCACGAATCTTTCTGCCTGATGAGTCAGCATGATGATGGCTCAAAAATGACTCCAAACTGAAGCGAAAGAAAATGAATCCATGAGACGCTCTGGAGAGTGAGTCAAATTTAGCATCAAGGTATTGTGTTAATTACTTTAGGGAGAGGGCACTTGAAGAACAGATCTTGGCCAAAAGCAGGACTAACCTGATCTATGAGGAAAGATTAAAAAAAACTGGGCATGTTTAGTCTTGAGAAAAGAAGTCTGAGATGGGGACCTGATAACAGTCTTCAAATATGTTAAGGGCTGTTATAAAGAGGACAGTGATCAATTGGTCTCCATGCCCACTGCAGGTAGGACAAGAAGTAATAGGCTTAATCTGCAGCAAGGGAGATTTAGGTTAGATATTAGGAAAATCTGTCTAACTCTAAGGGTAGTTAAGCTCTGGACTATGTTTCCAAGGGAAGTTGTGGAATCCCCTTAATTGGAGGTTTTTAAAACAGGTTGGACAAACACCTGTCAGGGATAGTCTAGACCAGTGGTTCTCAACTCTGATCCACCGCTTGTTCAGGGAAAGCCCCTGGTGTACCGGACCGGTTTGTTTACCTGCCGCGTCCGCAGGTTCGGCCGATTGCGGCTCCCACTGGCCGCAGTTCGCCGCTCCAGGCCAATGGGGGCTGCGGGAAGCGGCGTGGGCCGAGGGACGTGCTGGCCGCCCTTCCCGCAGCCCCCATTGGCTTGGAGCAGCGAACCACAGCCAGTGGGAGCTGCGATCGGCTGAACCTGCGGACACGGCAGGTAAACAAATGGGCCCAGCGCGCCAGGGGCTTTCCCTGAACAAGCGGTGGACCAGAGTTGAGAACCGCTGGTCTAGACTAACCAACAGTGCTGGTTTCTCAGATTACAATACAGTGGATACATTATTACATGGGGGTGTTATATTTTGCTATAAATATACATCAGAATATACTTATACTACTACACATCACACACAGTATTTTACATAAGAAAATGATCAATTTTATTACTTTTTTCTTAGAAATATGGCGGGGGGGGGGGGTTGAAATGTGTTAGAGAACTACGGCCCTCATTTGATGAGGTACTGAAGCACATGCCTAGCTTTAAGCACATGTATAATCTCATAATGACTCACATGCTAGGAAGCAGTGACTCTGAAAAGAATTGGGGATGAGGGTGGATAATCAGCTGAACATGAGCTCCCAGTGTGACACTGTGGACAAAAGAACCAATGCAATCCTGGGATGCATAAATAGGGGAATTTCAAGGAGAAGTGTAGAGGTTATTTTACCTCTGTATTTGGCACCGGTGCAACTGCTGCTGGAATACTGCATCCAGCTCTAGTGCCCACAATTCAAGCAGGATGTTGATAAATTGGAGAGGGTTCAGAGAAGAGCCACAAGAATGATTAAAGGACTAGACAACATTCCTTCTAGTGACAGACTCAAAGAGCTTAATCTATTTAGCGCAATAAAGAGAAGGTTAGGGGATGACTTGATTACAGTCTATAAGTATCTACACGGGGAATAAATATTTAATAATGGGCCCTTCAGTCTAGCAGACAGAGGTATAACATGATCCAATGGCTGGAAGGTGAAGCTATACGAATTCAGACCGGAAATGAGTAATTTTTAAACATGTCAGAGCAAGCATTTTGTTCCAATTGTTAATAAGGGTCATCGTGGATTCTCCACCATAGACAATTTTAAAATCAAGATTGGATGTTTTTCTCAAACATCTGCTCGAGGAATTATTGTGGGGAAGTTGTCTGGCTTGTGTTATACGGAGGGTCCGACATAATGGTCCCTTCTGGCCTTGGAATCTATGAATCTACTTTGCAGAGTCAGGGTCTTAGTTTTTGGAAAAGTGTGATTGATAGGACTGGATTGAGCTCAGCATACTGCTGGGTATGAGCTAAGCACACCTCCCACACACCACTCTGCCAATACATCTCTTTCCAGCCCTGCAGAACAGCCTGCTATTCAAGTCTGGATCTAGCAAACAGAGGGCACCAGTTATGCTAAATTGTGATCTGCTCAGTGGTTGTTTGGTGATATGCATAAGTTAAGTAGGATGACCGCCATCAAACTTTCTCACTTCAGACTCAAGTTTGGGACTTCAAACCAGGCCTTCTGTAATACAAGACCGTTGTGTCACTTACCCCTCACATTTTGCCATATTTAGAATTTCACAGATGGTTATGAAAAGCCTGCAGCATACATGGTATAAAAATGATGCTATGCCACTGTCATGAACAATATGGAGATCCCCATTAAACAAACAGTGTCATCCCACAGTACCTTTTCTATTGATGAGTAGATCTAGAATCTGATAAGATTAGACTTGGCCTCACCCTAGACTAGTGCTGTGTGAAGAGGGACTTCTGGTCAGCACAAGTATGCAACCCCCAGCTCCACATCCACTGGAAAGGAAATAACTGGAAAGGAAACCACAGAGGCTTTTAAGCCTGATTCAACCCAACAGTTGTATGTCCCAACTGGAGTCACTGCTTACAACAAAAGTCACAGGACAGAGATAGGTTTTGTTTTTAGTTAATTGAGTTTAACATCATCCTTGTCCTAGTTATTAATTTTATGGGTTGCCTTTGTTTTATAATTAACATCTCTCAACTATTCCAAACCTAGTCAGCAGAAACTTTAATCTGCAAGTTATCCATATAACGCACAATGCCAATTGTCTGGTTTAATTCTTGACTACACCTATTGCCCTGTCCATCACTGATGAAAGGTGATCTTGCCCCAAGCCCTTTGTTCTTCTTGCTGCTTTTAGGCTCTGTCATGCTACATTATGCTCAAGGACATACTGGGCCTAGTATTTACATTGGAGAACAATAACGATTATTTTGGAATAGAGAAGATAGACCTGACGTTCACACATTCTTGTGTGTCCATGATCTCAAAGTGAAGCATCACTAGCCTAGCAGCCTGGATTTTAAGTTCTATTACAGCTGGTCACTGGACAGAAAGACTAGGAGGGCAGAAGACGAGGAAAATACATCCTTTTCCACTTGTCGGTGATATTTTGGAACACAAAGCCTGATTCTAAACTAGATTGCCCTGGTAGAGTAATTTGGAGACAATGAGGTTACCGCTATATTTCTAGCGGTGTGAAATCAGAATCTGACTCAACAGATTTACCCCAGTGTCAAACCTGTGTGAGAGTGATCAGAATATGGCCTAGTCATTTTAGCGTGGGATTCAGCTTGATCCCTCCTCAACTTTAACCGTGTCTCCTTGCTTTTTTAAAAGTCTTATCTCTTAATATATTAATTTTCCATTCAGTGTTTTGGTTCACTTAGCTCCCATATGTGTAGTAGTAATGTGTTAATGGACAGTTGAGACAAAGCTATTCAGAACTGTAACCTAGTATCTGGTACATTCTGTCTGAGCTTAGCTGTTGTAAGATGAATTTTATGTAGAGGGTTGTGTTTCTTAATCCTAACCTGCAACTCAGGAGCCAAATTCTGATCTGAGTTTGCATCAGTTAAAAGCCAGAGAAACAATTGGTTTTATTAGAGTGACTCCAAATCTACACTGGTGTTGCTGAGCAGAATTTGATCCTAGAGTTGTAGATTATGCAAACATCCAAAGCAAATAATAGGTTCTCACAGCTATTCTGATACATTAATAAAAACTTGAGCACAAGAACCTAAACTCAAGAGATGCATGAGGAATGTGGGATAGTGACTAAGGTGGAGAGATAACACAGAAGCTAGGAAAGAAACTGGGTGATGGCTGAATCTGACAAGTGGCAGCTAGATGCTCTGAGCAGACTTAGCCCATTATTGAAGTTCTCCATCTCCTGGCTGATGTCTTACGTGTTTTCTAGCTACTGCCAAATGAGAATCCTCAATTCTCTGTGGGCAGTTGATTTACCTCCTAGGATAAAGGACAGTCTTAAGATAATCAAGTCAATGAGAACTGTGGTAACCCGACTTCAGAGGGTATCACACTTGCACTGGTCAATGTGCGTTATGCATTCCCCTCTGTGCCTGATCCACAGAGGATGCAAGTTAGTTCACAGTTTACTGCTTGAGCTAAGCCTCAACCTCACAAGCTGTGGAGATTCATGCTTTTGGCACTGGAGGTCCTCAGTTCAATCCTAGTATGTCAGGCAAGATGGCAGTCATTGGATGTTTCTTATTTTCACCTTTTTTTAGGGCTGATCCCACCCTCAGGGCCAACTATAATGTCTGCCAGCTGAAAGATACATAGTCAAGAGTAGATACCAACTGGGAGACTGACGCTTCCATGGGTAAGTCTACATTGCACTAAAACACCCGCAGCTGGTCCATGATAGCCGACTTGGGATCGCTGGGCTTCGGCTATGAGGCTATGAAATTGCACTGTACACTTCTGGGCTCGGGATGGAGCCTGGGCTCTGGGACCCTGCAATGAAGGCGAGTCCCTGAGCCCAAATGTCTACACTGCAATTTTATAGCCCTGCAGCCTGCGCCCAGTGAGCCCGAGTCAGCTGACAGAGGCCAGCTGTAGACGTTTTATCGCAGTGTAGACATGCTCTATGAGGCCCAGGAAGCTTAGTACTAGATACTTCATGAGAACCATAGTGGAGATAGGTGAAAGGATATAGGGCCCACTTCTCCTCTCATACCAGTTTTACACTAATCATTCAGTCCCTGGGCCTTTGAGTCAGAGATTCAGTTCTATGCATGATATTAGAATCAGTCTTAGACAACTGTTATGTAACCATGACATTTTAAGGGGACAAGACACTTCCTATTTGATCAGTAACTTTATAGATTTTCCTTTGTGCTTTCCTTTTTTGGACACAATTGCCTGTTGACATTATCCCATTCAGTTTCCATGACCTAAAACTTAAAAAAGGATATATAAATACCACAAGTCTCTGCATAATCTTTTGTAGGAAAAAAATGGATGCCATTAAAACTTCTCTAACATGGCACATTCATCTCTTGTCCATTTTATTACAAGAAACAGATTTCCTGAACATAAAAATGTCCATAATTAATTGTTGGCATTCATCACACAAAAAGGGCAGAGTGTGATCTCAGTTATACTGGTGTAAGACCAAAATAACAAGTCAATTTATTTTCATGGAGTTACACGGAATTGTCACCACCACAACCAACAGCAGAGTCTGTCCCAAGATGTACTCCTTTCAGTTAAGTTTGCAGTGCTCTTGTTTAAATATTTCTCAAAACCGTATACTGAGCTTCATGGGAATAGTTACAATATGACTAATTTATATGTAAACCCAAACAGGAACATCTAAAATGACCTCCCAAATATTACAATGTGCTCACTATGCATAAAGATTTCAGTAAAAGGTCCATTCAGCAAATCTTAACATTTCCCACAAATGAAGGAACAGGTGTTGAACTGAGCAGAAGCTACACATTGTGATTTGTTATATTTATCCATAGTTCCATCCACTTCTGCCAATCGTTACATGGGCCTGGCATGTGCAATAACCCCTAGAAACACCACCACTCACTTGGTTTGCAAGTAAGGAATTAGCAAACCATGGTTATTCTCCACGGTGCTGTGTATTTTTTACTTCCCATCCCAGACCACCCCCAAAGTGAAGGGTCACAACTAGCATCCCAAACTGAATGGCTAAACTTTCTTCTGAGCCCTCTCCACTTACCCTTATTTTGTCAGAGCTAACAATATCACCAGCCTACCTGTCATTCAGGCCTGTAACCCAGCAGCATCTTACTCTCCACTCCTCCCTTGCCTCACACGTCCAAGCTGTGTCCAAATCTTACCAGTTCTTCCTCCCTAACATTTCTAAAACCCAAACTTTTCTTTCTGTCCATTCTGCAAAACCCTTGTCTATGTCCTCATCCTTATACCCCATATTCACCACCGCTACCACTTCCTCTCTAGCTTTAACACCCCCCACAAGTCCATACAAAATGCAGTAGCTGAGATCATCTTCCAAGTCTGATCACCCCTCTTCTATGAAGATCTCCACTGGCTCCCCTTTTTCTACCACATCACCACCAAGCTTCTAGTCCTTACGACAACTCTGCCCGTTCATACTCATCGCTTATTGTGCTGTCTTCTCCTGCTCTCTGCTCCACTACCACCACCAACCCTGGCCACTGTTTCTCTACTTGTCTCACAATCATAGAATCACAGGGTTCGAAGGGACCGCAAGGGTCATACTAGCATAGCCCATTGCCAGGATAGGCAGGATTTGTTGTGTCTAAACCATCCATGACTGATGGCTATCCAGCCTCCTTTTGGAAACCTCCTCTGAAGGCAGTTCCATGACCTGCCCAGGCCATCTGCTGCATTGTCCTACTGTTCTTTCCCTTAGGGAGTTTTCCCTGAGATTTAATCTAAATCTGCTATGCTGTGATTTGAATCCATTGACTCTTATCCTGCCATCTTTGTACTGTCTCCTGGGCTATAGTACTTCCCAGTAACACCGTCCCTGAACTAATGCATAAGGCCATTTTACCCTCCTTTAAATCTTTCCGCAAGAGCCACTTTTGCCATGAAGCGTAAATAAAAATCAGCCTACGAATGATGGCTAGGCTATGCAGCACTGTGGGATAACTGATTGTCATTCATATAACACAGGAAAAGTAAACTGTATTTTTTTCAGATCATTTATATATTTTATATCACCTGTGTATTTTGCAAGTGGTCTTAAACTGTAAACTCTCTGTGGAAAGGACCTGGTCTAGCTATGCCTTTGCTGCAGCAAGCAGAGAAGGGTCCCCAGCTGTGGCTGGGATCTTTGAGTGATACTATAATACAAACAATACCACTATCCCTGTGACAGACGGACATTCCCTCCACTGCAGTCTCACTCACCTTTCTAGACTGTTACCCTGGAAGAACCAAACCTGCAGCACCACCCACAAGGTGAATACCCTCAACTTTCATCCAGCTAATGGATTTGAAGGCGTTTAGAATCCATGCTATAGGAGATGCTCAGTGCCTTCGGCTTTTTATATCTATCTATCTATTGATAGACTAATTTCGACAGTATCAATATTTATTTTTAAGCATTTTTTAAAATTTTTATCAATTTAAAACATTACTGTTGTGGGAAATTGTGAGGGAGGCAAGCAATCAGGAGGGGGAGGGGTTTCAGACAATCATTTAACGCCAGTAGACGTTGAGATTCAAAAAGTTAATGCTTTAAAACTTAAAAAAACCAGACCATCAACATCACATGTCAAAATATACAAAGTAAATAGCCTTAAATCAGACTGTAATAAGTTCTCAAGAAGCATTTTTCTTACTTTGCCTAGCTGTAAATTTCAGTTATCATTGATGGACTTTTTTTTGGTTGGTTTGTGTCTGTACAGTGAAATCGATGTTTATTGACATTTACCAATAAAAATCTAATCTTTGCAAGCCTATTTATATTTATCACGGGCCTGAGTTTACTCTCATTTATACCAGTTTTACATCCACAGCTTCAGCGGAGCTACTTCAGATTCACACTTACAGTGTAAGGGCGTGGTGAACCAAGCCCTATATTTTTAATATGTTATGAGTCACTGAGTCTGATCTTGTTTCCACTGTGTGTGGAGGGGTGGGTGGGGGGTGTAAAATATTGGAAAGAATAGTTTCAATGGGCTGACAATTTAGGCAGACAATTGTTTTCATTATTATACACTGAATCATGGAATTTTATACACAGAAAATTGTACAATATTGTATCGTTACTACTGACTCATCTCATTGTATTTGATGATTTTACATGTAAACACTGCATTTTAAAGACTATACTTCTAGTTTAGGTGCAAAATAATCCTCGGATTCCCTACCAATTTGGAAATGTTGTAATTTTAGGATTATTAATTATACAAAAGTGTACATTTCCGTTTCTATTCCCTCGGGGACAGGAAAAGTACCATAGTTCATCACAAAGCAGCCATTGGCAATACACCCAGGCAATAGTTAGAGCTTTCTCAGCTTCTGTGAACTAATCTTGGATTGAGCAAAGTCAACACATAAACATCTGTGCCATAACATGGGCAGTAATCCTTGGAATTCCTCACCAGCAGCAGTTTTTTTAATTCACTCTTCTTTACTAACAGGTAAGTGACTGGCCCTCAGTGATCGGAGATTTGTATGTGACATATTTAAAGAAGCTTTCAGACTGTTCACTTAGGACTAGACACAGCCCTGCTGTAAACTCTGGCTTAAAAAACAAACCAAAAATTAATACAATAGAATCAAGGATTTAAGGACAGAGGATCAAATTTTGGCCTCAGATTGGTGCAAATATAGAATCATCCAGCTGACGTCAGCAAAACCGAGATCAGAATTTGGTCCAGAGTCAATAGATCAGTAACAAGCCAAATTCATTATCACACTCTTTCCCTACATGTTCTAGGCCGAATGTGATTCTGGGGTGTGAATGCTTCTTTATTTGGCCTTTTTGCTGGAATCTCTCATATTATCAAATAAATCTACAGTTTTGTCCCTGGTTGCTGAGAGCTCCTTATATCGAAGCATGGAACACAATAGTGAGATATTTAACTGTGAGCTTCATAGATCATGTCTGAAATGTATGGATAGTCCACAGCACTCACTAAACTACCAAAGTGCAGCTCCTAGCATACACAGCACACAAACACTGCAAAGGACTCTCTGAGAAGCAGTCTCTTATTTGGTTGTTTTATAGTCCTAGTCAAGAACAGGAAAGGATGTCACAAAGACGTCACACATGCAACCAGAGACTGAGCTCAGCTACACCCGCGTGTATCTGGAATAATTCCATTGAAGTTAATGGCGTGACTCTGGATTTACACCAGAATAACTAAATTCAGAATCCAGCCCTAATCATCTAGTCATTGAGTTGAGACCATGAGTGATTCTCATTAACACTAAAGTTCCTTTACAGAGCTCAGGCCTTAATATAGGTGTAAATTACACTTTATGGCCCTTTTACTTTGCCAGACTGGTATAAAATGCCCTTTTTGTAAATGAGAACCAGGCCCTAATGAACCCAATTTTTGCTGCCTCATCTCAGCACACTTCATGTTTATGGGGATTTATTACACACTTAGCTGCATCGGAGGAAAATATTTGCTAGTAGTTTCTACCACTCCATATGGCTTTCTCTGACTCAATGGGCTCTCAAAATGCACAAATATTTTCCCGTAAACAACTAACTAGTTCAAACTGCAGTCTGCTGGGAGTAAGAGGCTGAACACAGACTATTTATAATGCTTTTTTAAAAAAATAGTGCAGAATATACAAGATTCATGAACACACTGTGACAAATAGCAATTTAGGCAGCTAGAAGTATAATAATTCTTTTCCTTTAGGTTTTAAAAGGCAGACAGCCTTAAACCAGATGGTAAAACATAACATTAAGCTTGTGGTTTTAAGAATTCTGAGAATACAGCTGAACTATACAACACATGGTTATCTTTTTGTATCTTACTACTGCAGTGACTTTAGAGAGGACATTGACCCACAGATTTGACTATATTTGGAAATACATCTTGAGTACCAGCACACAAATGGGTGATTATAAACAAATCTTCCACATGCTTGTATCCAGGTCAATGGAAAGAGAGGTTCCCATCATGGACTTCTGTTGGCAAACTATCAAGGGCTTTCCCTTAATTGGCCAAGTTTCTTTCTCTCTATCTCTCATTCTCTCTCTCTCACACACACACAGTTCCCAGCTGTGGAGGGAAAATAATTATAAACCCAAAAGATAAACAGCCTGAAAGGAGTCATACCATGGGCGAAATATCTATGGGAGTAAATGGGCAAAATTCAACTGAAGTCAAATAAGCTTTGTCCATTTACAACAGCTGCCAATGGGGTAGCAACAGTCTTACCCACAGAAGCTCTCGGTGACCAGGATCCAGTGGTGGATGGACCATTATGTATAGGGGGGGAGGGTCTCAGAACTCTGGTTGGAAGCTGATTTCAAGGTTTGCTCCATTATGAGGAGTTTAAATTTTATTTCCCTGTTTTTATGGGATCTCCTTTTAAATGAAGAGCAGATTTTACATTTTGAGGGCATTTGGGTATCCCCTAGCATGCAAGTAGGGTGACCAGATGTCCTGATTTTACAGGGACAGTCCTGATTTTTGGATCTTTTTCTTATATAGGCTCCTATTACCCCCCACCCCTGTCCTGATTTTTCACACTTGCTGACTGGTCACCCTACATGCAAGACACTTAGAGTGTCTGTTGCTAACCAGGAAGGATTCCTGATAGAAAGAATTATGTTTAAAGTCTGGGGATCCCACCATATCCCCAGTAATAAGAGTCCAAAACAACCCCAGCAATGGAGAAAAGCATAAGAACTAGAACTAAGTAACTACTGTCTAATAAACACAGCAAAGTGGGCCCTGTCTCAGTCCGAAGGCAGTTGAGAAGGAACTGAGAGCGGTTCACCCGTGCAGCCCAGTGTATCCTCTCCACGGGGCACAAGGGGTGGAGGTGGCATCAACATTACTGCTGCCTCCTCTTCCTCCAGTCATTTTGTGACTAGTCAAAATGATCCGGGTCCAATTCATGAATAGTTCCAGGCTGACTAAAACGGCACTTTGTGTTGAATAAACTATTCATCTGAAAAAACTTCACCAAGCTCCAGCCTGCAGTGCACACATGAGAGAAAATTAAGGGTTGAGGAGAAACTAAGAATGGCCTCACTCTTATTAGTTGAAGTCCAACCCTTGGAGTTCCTACAAGAGTGTGTTTTGCAGCTTGTTGCCTTTGTAGTTTACGTCTGATGGCAACAGCTCCCTGTCCGAATGCAAGGATTCTGTTCATTCAATATACAAATTACAGTGAATTATATCAATGGGCTTTAAGAAGAAAACACTCAATTATGCAAGCAAATATCCTGATGCTATTGAAGCACACTGCAAAACAATTTCTGAATTATGGCTTATATAATACGCAGCATGCCTTACAGAACTCAAGGGGTAGTATTTGCTGCACAGGTTCCTGACCTCTCCAGTGAGTATATTCCTCCATTTGTTTGCTCTTACGGT
This sequence comes from Lepidochelys olivacea, assembly GCF_965140295.1. Classification (NCBI taxonomy): domain Eukaryota; kingdom Metazoa; phylum Chordata; order Testudines; family Cheloniidae; genus Lepidochelys; species Lepidochelys olivacea. Next base: position 21,349,801 of record NC_140417.1, on the reverse strand, counting down.
AGCTATCCAAAACCGTGGTATAGTAACAGCCTGTATACTTGCATTTCTAAAAGGTGCAAAGATCCAAAAGTCTTCAGCCCACCAAGGTGTATTTCCTATTGCTTTTTTATGAAAGGGTTATATTTCCATTTTTCTGGTCACTTTCCTCATTTTCTGTAGGGAGCTGAGGTTTCAGTTTTAATCCATTTCTACCTCTAATTAGGGCCGGTCAATATTTTTCCATTAAAACTGCTTTTCAGTAGAAAACTGGGTCTTTGACTAAATGACATTTTTCACAAAAAATGTCTGCTTTGCACGAAAAATTTCAGGTTTTCAAATCAAAACCTGAACCCTGGATTTTCAAACAAAAATGTAGCGGGGTGGAGTTGACAAAGTCTAAATTTTCCACAGAAAGAACAACCCATTTTCAAACTAACTCTAGCTAAAATATCTGAATTATCAATAAATAAAGGTTATATTACTATGATGTCACTTTGCTGGTGTGTGTATGGGTTCCGGAAGACACTGGAAATCGTATTTAAAAAGAAACCAGTGAAATTCTACAAATACTCAGTCTCCTGTCCACCTCCCCTTAACACAGAAAAAACAAGTTCTCTTTATAATGGTGGTATTTTCTGAAGAAAAATATGTTTTGAGAAGGCCAGATTAGTTTTTCAGCAAGTCACATTCATTTATCTTTGTCTATACAAAACCACAACAGGGGCTTAAATATGAGCTGCTAGTTGACAGAAGGGATTGTTCCTGCTAAAACTCCTTTGTGTTCAGTTTCTTCCCATAACTGTAGTGTTTGTTAGGCTTTATCATTCAGAGGGGAGAGTGGAGTAGAAAGGGAAGGAAGGGCCCTTTTGTTACTTGATCTTCCCCCACCAGCAAACACACAACCTCAACAGATAACTAGAATGAAGAAGAATAAAAGAAAACCAAATGGGACTCTCCCAATACAGCCTATAGTTTCATTAAATGCTTGAAGTCTTTGACAGGACCTGGGCCGAAACCAAAACTCCCAATCTAAGCATCGCGCAGATTTGGGGAAGTTTGGATCCACAATATTGCCAGCCCTCATGATTTTAATCACAGCTATCATGAGATTCACTTACTGTTGGGTGCCTCCTTGTGGCTGGGTCAGGGAATTAGGTCTACTCAAGTCTGATGCACCCTTCCTCGCACCATGGCCCGTCTCCGGGACTCTAGTGCTCCCTCTTTGTGACTCCACCCAGGTCATTGTACAGTCCTCCCCTTCCAGTGTATGAAAGTCCCAGTGGATCAGTTGCCCTCATGCTACTCCACACAATCTTCCAGTCCAGGGCCACATTGTGTGCCACTTTCCAAGCAGCAGGTAGGGAAACCCAGGCCAACCCACTACTCCAGGTTCCAGCCCAGGGATCTTATATCTAGCAACTACAGTCTGCTTGCTCCCAGACCCTGTTGCTATTTCCATAGACTCCTTCTGACATCCCTTCTCTTCTGGCCCCCTCCTCTAAGTATTTTGGCCCCAACACTCTCCTCCCAGGGAGTAACTGGAGGCTACTCTGTTCTTTGGCATCTTGCCAGACTGTAGTCCCAAACACACTTTCCTTCTCCCAGGGAGTGACTGCAGACTACTTACCCTACAGCACTCTTCAGTTCTCAGCTTCCTCCTTTTGTACAGGCCTAACCTGCTTCTTCCCATCTGGGCTCCATCATCACTTAGTGCTTGTCCTTCAAGCCTAAATCTCCTCCCAGGTGCAGCCTACCAGGTTGATTGACCTAATTTATCCTGCTGTGCCTTGTGTGGAGTGGGCACCCCATCACAACAGGTCTTGTGATATTTGGTGTTTTTCTTAAAGCCCCAGCTTCTGGTGTAATGTGATTGCATGAGAATCTCAGATTTCATTAAAATAAAAAAAGTAAGTTTCTAGCTCTCATGGGCAGAGAAAAGCATGAAAATGTGACCCCAGGGTAACCTAATGGCTCTAAACCCAAAAGGCAAATAAAGAAAACCCAAAATATTTCTTCTTAAAAATCAGATTTAAAAAAAAAAATCTCATGATTTGGGGGGTGCTGACTCATGATTTTTGAACATTTAGGGTTAGCAGTACTGGATTCAGACTCAGAGATAGGAGGGACAGATTCCAGATTACAGACTGTGACTTGTACTTTTCTGCTGAACTAAGCTCCTATTGTTACCTCATCTTTCCAGCTCACTCCTACCACATTTGTCTTTTTTGCCCTTCTATTGTGTCTTAACTGACATGTAGATTGTGAGCTCTCTGGGGCAATAACTGTCTTTGTTTCTTATCTGTACAGGGTCAAGCAGAATGGGATCCTGATCTTTGATTGTGGGTCCTAGGTACTACTGAAATACAAATAAATAATTAGAGAATCTAGTCAGGATGAAACAAGTGATATTCTGTAGACTCCTGTAAATAGTCTTCAGAGTTTCATAGAGAATTATGTCCCTGCTGCAGAACTCAGTGATATTCTATTTTATGGATGGTCTATCAAAGCTGGAAGATCTGAGCACCCCTAAATAGTGGAGAAGTTCAGATCCATACATGAATACTATGGCTTGGGCTCATGTCTGTTACAAGAAAAGTGGTTAAACTTGGAACCAGCTGGTATTTTGGTTCCACAGAACGACTGATTTAAAAAAATAATAATACTTTAGGGTTTCTCAAAACTAAATTTTCTTGGAATATTTTTTCCATTAATTTAAAGCCACTGTTTTTCCAAGGAAAGTTTAATCAAACCCCATGTGTTTTCTAATTTATTGGAAAGCTATGCTAAGCAAACAAAAATTCTCATCTGACAGTCACGCTCATCCCACTGCTGTTAGGGCTATCAGGGAATTAGAATGGGGAGTTTGTACTTGGTGCAGTTGGTTGATGAAATCTATACAGCAGCCCAGAATTTGCTTTTTGACACAACCAAACCTCAGCATTTTCAAGCTCTATTCTTAAATCTAGATGCCACTATATCAAGAGGGCTCTGATTTGGGGAAAATATGTTATTCCAGCTCTAAATGAAATCTTTGACAGCATCATTCAGACTGAAGAAAGAAGTTTACTACTTCTGGTGGTGCTCACCTCCTTATGGGCCTTCTAAACTATAAGTATACTTCTGAAAAGCTCTGGATTGTGCTAAAATGGAATTTACTTTCAAACCCGAATCCCTGGTGACTACACCTCCAGACATCCCTTTATACCCTTTCTGTACAGTTATTGACACTGGTTAAAACATGGAAGGACTACAGAGAGAAGATAATCTCCTAATTCCCAAGGATTCTGATTTGTCCAGCTATGGCTGCCTCAACCTCCGAGCTGGTAGGGAGGAGAGTTTGTAAGTGAAAGATTAGTCTACATCAAAGCACTGCACTACCAGCCCTTGGATACAGCAGGCCTGGGAAGTTTACTGCCTACCAACTGTACTATTGACAGACTAGGTGCCAGCTCATGCCAAGTGGACACTAATAGATATATAGGTGGAATTTGTCTGGCTCATGTGTGGGTCGATAGTGACAAAATAGGAATTAGAATGATAAGAAAATGCTTAATGTTAGACTGCATTGAATGCTTGTGAGTTGCTGCATGCATTAATCTTACTTGTAATCTCTGTGTTCCCTATGGCAGTGTAATATTTGAGCAGTTGTGAGCCTCTGTGTCTGAACTGCCATACAGGGAAGGGACATTAACAAGTGTGAAGAACTGCTCTTCTACAAAAATTGTCATGCCCCTCCTGAAAGAGGAGACCCATCGATACAAGACAGTCAGATCTTACAACAGCATACTCCCTACATCTGGACTGAGAAGTCATCAACTACAATATTGTTGTCCTGTTCTCCTCTCAGTGAAGATGAGTCAGGCAAGTGGACTCCTCCCATCAGCTGAGTTTGCAGCTCAGAGTACACGGCAGGAGGGGGATAAAAGCCCCAAACCAAAGGAACTAAGGATCTCTGAGCTGCTTGGACTCTGTGGGGGCAACCTTTTTCTGCGCATAAGCAAGAGACCCCCAACTGCTTAGCCTGAGCTAGCCCTAAAGAACAAATACAGTTTGCTGGTTATGGAAGTCTAAATTACCTATTGAAACCTAAGACTGTAACTCATTTGTGTATCTATTTTCCTTACTTTACCCTTGTAAATAACTCTCTAACTTCCTTTTCCAATTCCATAAATCTTCATATAGTTTACTATAGGATAGGCTACAAGCAGTGTCTTTGGTGTGAGATCTAAGTGCAGTTGACCTGCGGTAAGTGACTAGTCCTTTGCAATTAGGAGTAACCTGAATATTGCTGTGATTCTTGGTGTAAGGGGCCATCTACCACAGAGGTGTGCTCACCTGTGTGGCAAGACAGAAGGGACTGGCTGTGATTCTGTTAAGGCTGTTAAAGTACCTGAGGAGTTTGTACTTGGTGCAATTGGTTGATGAAATCTAAGGCTTGGTCTACACTACATACTTACTTCAGTATAACTACATTGCTCAGGGATGTGAAAAATCCATACCCCTGAATGATGCAGTTATACTGACCTGGACCCCTTGCATAGACAACACTATGTCAGCAGGAGAGTTTCTCCTGCCTATCCCAGAGGTGGAAGTAGAGCATCTTCACATGACATGTTTCAGCGGCGCAGCTGCGCCAATGTACATTTGTAGTGTAGATCTGCCCTAAGTTTACAACTCAACCAATTTCCAGGTTGTGCCCCGTTTTTTAATAGTCTGCCCTGAGGCTGGGACTCACGCTCTTGCATCACTGCTGGGAGCACGACACCATCCTTTCAAGGATGCTCTGGAATATGTATCTTTAATTTTGAGGCTATCCCTCTAAACCCAATTCTTTCATTGTAGATCCGGATTTACTTAAAGTTATTGGGCTCGATCATGCACGTCTTAACTCAGACAAATCTCTCCTTGACTGGAATGGCAGCTTTCCCTGAGTAATGGATCAGCCCTGTTGAATGGAATAATACTACACACATTGCTCATGCATTTGCAGTTATGTGTTTCGGGAATTCTCTCAATCTTATTCCCTCCAGACACAGTAATATGTACTGTGAAGACATGCTGGTCTTTCCAGGTTAGCAAGACCCAAACACGAAGGATGCAGTCCTTTTTCAGGATTCCACTTATCTTAATATCATTCATTCTATGAGACTTCAACAGAAGACAGTGGACCAAGTTTGGGGACACCTAAGACTCATCACTATGTTGCAAATCGTGACCACTTGGAACTTAATGATGACAGCGGGGATAGAAGTTAAGAAATTCCTCCTCAAATAAAGATCAATACCACAAGAACTAAAGAAGAATCTTCCCGAGCTGTTAGCAGCCCAGAGCCAACACGAAAGCTTATGCTCTAATAAATTTGTTAGTCTCTAAGGTGCCACAAGTACTTCTTTACTTTTTACTGACAGAAAGCTGAGCAGTGCGAATTCACTGCAGTACTGCCAGTGGCAAATAAATACACAAACAGTTCATTACAATACATTTTTAAAATGAGTTCATTGTTCTCAGAGCTTTATAAAACCAGACTCTTAATTTGTCAGTCTCTGGATGGGCCCAGATAAGGTTAGAATTCCGGGGATGATAAACATTTGCACAGGGGAGAATTAGATTTCAGATATCAGCAAAAATTAATATCTGGTCACAAATTAGTTTAGAGGATGAATCAATTTAACATTATACAGTATATCGTGAGATCACACAGCAAAGATCAGCTGAAAAGAATTATATTTATAATAACTTGTACATATACATGCGCATCTTTTACCCCAAATGATCTCAGACGGCTTTCCTAAGCTTTCCCTACACAGGAATCACACCTATTGTTGAAGTGCAGCCACCTCTGGGGGTGAAAAAGGGCAGAGAACAACAGAGACCACCACCCCTATATTGCAACACCTAACAGGAAGTGATGAATACTCCATCCATCCCACAGAAAGAACTGAGGGAAGAAGAATGTAACTGTACAAAGAATAATTTGGCCAGAGCAGTTGGGTTAGTGATTGAGAGTGGTCAGAATCACTGTCCATGTCTACACTACAGGGACGATAACAGCATAGCTATGGCATTGTAGCTATACTGGCATAATCCCATATTGTTGATGTTGCCGTAGAAGCACCACCTCCCCAAATGACAGGAGCTAGGTTGACGAAAGCATTCTTCCATCAACCTAGCTACGTCTACACTAGCTGTTAGTGCGGCAGGGCTCTGTCTGTCTTCAAAAATATATATATCTTGCTCAGAATGCAGTTTTGCTGATGCAAAAGTTCTGGCTGACGCCATCCCTGACAATCCTTAAGCAAGTGAGTTCTGTCTTCCTAAACCTCTTACTTAACATTAATTTTCTGGTGGTCTATCTACCAGCAGAGCAAGATAGATATAAGGAGTTTAACTTCTTAAGTTTAACAAGGCAGGAAGCATTTTGCTTCCCACCCAAATGTGTCTTTGTTGAGCCATGTAGTTGTTTCCCATCCCAGCATGCCCTGGCTATGTGCCACCTTTCTCCACCACCCTCATGTTAAGTGGATTTCTTCTGAATAGTCTCAGTTAATCTGACAGCCAAATAGTGACTTACTCTGTCACTTGCTGCTTACAAAGACACAGAGACAACTTGTGTATTCATAAATTCATGGAACAGAAACATTCAGCTTTATAACAGCTACCTCAGATGACATTATCTACCGGGAGGGAGGTAAAATGTTCTTCTAAGAATTAACCTCTCTTGCCACTAAACTAATAATTCTGTGAAGAACTAGCCCTTGTGCACATCACTGCCCTTTACTGGATGGAATTAGAACTGCTCATCTTTGTGTTTTAGGCCCCATGTTGCTATGCAGATTCTCCTACAGTGTAAGTGGTATGAGCTTGTGCTTTTCGAACCAGATGAGCATATTCTGCACTTGCAGTTGCTATGAAATTCCAAGTGATATAGCGTGAAGAAGAGTGACAATTGCTGAAGTTCCCGGGAGGGTAGAGATGTTAGTCTTATTGTATACCATAGACTGATATGCAAAACCCGTATAACTGCAGAATATATAAATCCTGGATTTGGTATAGTTACACAATAAAAATCTCTTTGGAAAAAGAAGTTGTCTAACTACTCTGTGTGTGTACTTTATGGGGGCTCCATTATAAAGACCCTCTTCAGAGGACTCCCACAAGGTCCAGTACTTGGTCCTCCACCCTTCTGTATCCCTGATTTCTCTCTTTATCTCTTCTACTAACTTTAGCTCCCACTTTTAATGCATGAAGAAACAAATTCACAGCCAAGCAGCAGAGCAAACACCTCAGAACGTATGAATACCTTGTATCATGCTTCTAGCCATGGACAGTCACTGCATGATATGTAAACATTATAACCCCTACTGAAAGGCCAACCATCAGCAGAGAGCTCCAAAACAGGAAGGGAATAAAAGTAAATTCCATGTATTCACATACTTGCTAACTCATTTTTGCCTGCTCATGTTTGACTAGCTCCACCTGTCTTCTCTCCCTCTCTCTCCCCAGCACCTCTGCCCAGTCTTCACGGTCACATTGTTTCCAAGTTTAAAATAGAGCTGGCTGGAAACCTCATTTTTTGTTTCTGTTTTTCCAGTTGAAAAAGTTAATCGAAACTGACATTTTTCTATTGATAATACCTCTTCCAATCAAACCCCATTTCTGATGGAAAGTTTTGTCAGTCAAAAATGTCTAATAGCTTTAAAAAAAAAGTTATCTTTTTCTATCCATCTACATATGGATTTTGTTTTGTTTTTACAGAGTACCAATACAAAGGAGGTAAAAAAGAAAAGACATGAATACCCAGGATAAATACTTTGCATGGCCTCCTGAGAATTTCACAGCTCAGTATGCATACACTTCTCAAAATGTCAACCTGGAGATAGAACTCAGATCCCAAAGTGCAGGTTCTTATCACTTGAGCTAAAGGAGAATCTCCATTAGCAGTTAGCAGCATAGGTCCTATGACAAACAATGGAGCAATTATGTCTCCAATCAATAGAGGGCAATCTTACACACCCCTTCCAATTGTTAACACTATTTTTACAGGATAAAGTTACTGGAGGCCATGTCTTGCAATTTTATCATGAGTCTTGTTATATTCGGTGTTCTTTTTAAAGCCCCAGCTCACGGAGTCAAGGGATTAGGTGAGAAGCTCAATACATTTCTAGCCTTTTTTGGTTGAGGAGAAAAGCTTGCAGATGTGATCTGAGTGCACCCTGAAGCCTCAAAAACCAGAAGGCAAACAAAAAGAACCCCAAATGAATTAATTTTTAAAAAATCTCATGATTAAGCCACTCTCATGATTTTGGTGCAGCCTGCCTCATGGCTTTGGAATGCCTGGGGTTGGTAATATTTGATAACTGTAAATTATAATATATAATTGTTATAGATGATTACTTCTCCCATTCAATCAGCTCTATTTGCCTTAAACCCTCTTGTTTTTACACTCTTCGGGCAGGCAAATAGAAACCCATTACTTTACACTGGTGTGCATGTAGAGTCAATTAACCTGGACAGGTTAAGCAACATTCAACACACGAAGAAGTTCCCCATGTCCTAAATTCAAATGCTAGCTACAATAATAATCCCACCGAGAAGATTAGCATGCAATTATTCAGTTACCACTGATCACACAGGAACACGGTGGATCTATTCTCAAGGTACATAGGAGGTAGAAAGTCTAACTCAGTGGTTTTCAACCTGTAGTCTGTGGACTCCTGGGGTTCTGCAGTCAAGGTCTAAAATTTCCAAAGGGGTCCGCACCTCCATTTCAAATTTTTTAGGGGTCCGCAAATGAAAGGTTGAAAACCACTGGTCTAACTGGTTAAGTCCATCTGGAGCATCTGGCGAATGATTGGGAACCAAACATTTCTGCAACTCCAGACATTTTATGGTCTTGCTGCCTGTTAGTGAGCACGGCCAGAGTGTGGAGGGAACAGGAACAGGATTGCCCGTCTCAAGCAGATGCGGGAGAGACGGAGCTGCAATAAATAAAGAGAAACACACAATGACAGGCCTGTTGGTTTCCAAGTTACGCTGAAATCCAAGCGTGAGACATTGTCACACACAGACGAGAGTGTCATTGGCAGCTGGGCTGACAATCATATGCAGAGGGACAACTAATGCCAACCACAGCAGCACTGGCCAGGGCTCACAATCCCAGGCAGATATGACAAGGATACTTTTCCACATGTGGGGTTGTCAATACTTTACAAGGACAGCTCTGATTTTTAAATGTTTTGAGGGCTAGGGCCCTGCACTCCTAATCCCTCTCTCCTTCACAAGCTTCACTCCAGGCTGTAGTCCTACTCTTGCTGAGGCCTCGACCCACAAAGGAAATAATTTTTCTCTGCTGAACAGGGAGAAAGGAAGCACCGTGTTTTGAAGGTCTGAGTGTTAGGTATTATTATAAAGCACAAGAGTCTTGTGAAATCATGTAATCCCAAAGGGAGAGTGAATCTAGGCTGGGCAGCAGAGACATTGTGTAGGCTAGCACCTAGGAATAGGGTAACCATATTTCCCAAAGGAAAAACAGGACACCCCCAGCCGCTCGCCCAAGGCCACACATGCCCCGGCGAGGCTGGCCTAGCCGCTCACCCTTCTCCCCAAGCCCCCGTCCCCAAGAGGCTGTTGCTGGAACACTACCCCTCCCATGCCCTACCTACCCCCCACTTGTGGGGCTGGCATCTCCACTTGCCCCTGCATCTTCCTCCACACCGCACCCCACTTTTTTGACAAAAGTGGGCATTTGTCCCATTTGCTCTTGCCAACTGATCAAGACAGCAAGATCAAATGGGACACTTCTGCAACAACAACAAAAATAAGTCAGGACTGCCAGGACAGGGCTGAAAAAAGGGACTGTCCTGGCCAAAACAGGACATATGGTCACCTTACCTAGGAAACAAATGTTGATTCACCTTCTCTATCAGTAACAAAGGGGTGGATTTTATAGTTGCAATTAAGGCAGTGCATGCTGCCTCAGGCCCAAATTCTATCCATCCCCCATTAGTTAGAGCAACAGAAATCTTTTTCCTCAAGACATCAACAGCAAGTTCCCACCAAACCTTGCAATTTCTTCCTCCAGGTTCCCAGGAACATACAATAGGATTTGCCATACTACATGAGAATACTGGTCTCTCTCACCCTGTATCTTGCCTCCGAGAGAGTCCAATATCTGATGCTTCAGAGGAAGGTGAAACATGAAATTAGCCACACTGTCCAGTTGACAGGAATGTGTCTTAGAGAGGTGAATTTTAATGCCACGTGTTTATCTTTCTTTTCAGTTATCTATGTCATTCATCTGAGGGCTCTCTCAGGTTTGGCAAGATAAGAGATATCATAGGAATTGGACAGGGAAAGTCCTTCTCAGGTCACCTGGGCCTTTTCCCCCCAGATAAGACAGGATTGTTCCCAACATCCTATTCCCCAGTGTCTCATCCAGTTCCACAGACAGGACCATATCCCCCACACTCATGTAACTCTAAACATTGGGGAAGTTCAGATCTGGATCCCAACTTTGTGATCTGGGCCCAGCCTAGTTTAAAATCATTTGGTTGGATAGGATTACCATCATATTCCTTGGCGAGATATAACACCCTCCTGGAATTCACTGCTAGGATTCTTTTCTGGATAGTCATCCTTAATTTCTCTTATTCAATTTTATCACATTAATTCAATGTATACTTCTTGGATATCCCTTGAACAATCCCTCTCCCCTCCCTGGTGCTAACATATTTTAGACACCTGTAGATAGTCAGACATATTCCTTTGCCCACCATCCCTTAACCCAGTAGTTCCCAAACTAGGGGCGCCGCTTGTTCAGGGAAAGCCCCTGGCGGGCTTAACCAGTTTGTTTACCTGCCGCATCCACAGGTTCGGCCAATCGCAGCTCCCACTGGCCGCGGTTCTCCGTTCTCAGCCAATGGGGGCTGCGGGAAGCGGCACAGGCCGAGAGACGTGCTTGCCGCCCTTCCCGCAGCCCCCATTGGCCTTTGCTTTCTCTCCGAGGGCTACGAGCAGTGTATTGCCAACAGTTACCGGGAACCACACCTCCCTCCTTCTAAGCAAGCACATTTATTCTTAAACTGAAAACTTTTCAGAGCAAACATATAAAAAATAATAAAATTTTCTACACACATGCTAGAAGCTTACCGGGGGTCACCCATCAGTCTTACGGGGCCCTAGCTGGCTGCAGTCTTCCCAACCCTTCTACAAAGGTTGGGGCCCTCCTTGGACAGAAGGTTCCATCTGTTTGCTGGATCTGACACAAGCCCTGTGGCAGTTTAAACGCAGCCCTTTTATACCAAAAGCCCTGTTGTCTGTTGGTCTTTGAAAACCCCACTTTGAACCAGTATATGGGAACCTTCCCATGGGGTGGTAACTTCCTGGACATGCTTACGCTTTCAGTGACTAGTCTTAGTAACCTCCCACTGTTTTTAGTTCCTGGAGGAGCTGTAGTAACCCTCACTCTGGAGTTACAACAATCCCTGGCTCACAATGATACATAAAACATTCAAGCACTTAAAACAATATGGTCCCCAAATATATTGCATACTATTGCAATACCTGGCATAGTAACATAGGTCATTATTGTTAATAATACTGAGCAATTATAGAGCACCTCATATTTTCAAAGCGCTTTACAAACAGTAGCTTCATAGGGTCAAGCCCTATGGCCAGCTGCAGCCTGAATAAAGAGCCTGTGCATTGTGAAAGACTGAATGCCCCACTGCTAGGTGGTTGCTACTCAGCCTCAGAAATGGAGCAGCCCTTGTGGTCATTCTGCCTAGTGTGGAAGGGATTCTCTGGTGGACTTGCTACTCCAAAACCACCCTCCATGCTGGGAATGATGGGTCCCTTCAGCTTCACAGGTACACAAGGGGACAAGAATTCTCCATGTGAGCTCCCCATGTCTTGGCTCCCTTCCCTCACTGAAGCCACTCTTGTTCTATTGTGTCCACTATCCTCTGTATCCGTGGAGGGATGGGAGAGAGGGCATGATCTAGCAGATAATGCAGAAACTGCTGTGGTCAGTTTTTCTGAACTGAAAGCAATTAGAGCCATTCGCCTCTGGTGTGAGAGTTTGACCCATGAGTCATTTGAGAGTTGTCACCATCACTTAATACCAATGTAGTGAACATTAGGCTGCTGAAAGGTTTTGGGGCTGGGACACCATCCTTTAATCTTCAACCCAGATTAATCTCTGTCCTGAGCCATTTGAAAGTCTCTGCCACAGGCAGGAGAGCTCTGATTTCTCTAACTCTGCAATGCAGAGCATGATGAGCTTTCAAGTGGGAGGTGCGACAGACATTAACGTGGCCTGCTTTGCAGAGGAGACGAGCATCCACAGCTCCTATTGACGTCACTAGGAGCTGTCCGTGCCTAGCAGCTATGAAAAAAATCAGGCCACAGGTATCGTCTGTACACTAGGAGATGCTGTAGTGCTCAACCCTTGACCTGAAAGATGGCATATTGGGTTTTCCATTGCAGGAGATGAAGACAGATCGACAGAATGGTGCGCTCCATACAGACTTTTGCATAAACTATGGGATGGGAAAGACTATTATGTTATCTAGCAGTCTCTTTGGTTCTCCTCTCCTCTATTGTCTTCTTAAATTTTTATAGACAAATTGAAACAAATCTCATGGCACAGTTATAAACAGCCCAAGGTTACCTGGAAGGAACTGGGAATAAAACAAATTGACCTTATTAGTGCCGCTCTGCTGAAATTAATACAATACCATATTTACTGCTGCGCCTAGAGGCAACAAGTTAAGCAAATACCTCATAGGATTTCTCAGCCATTGGTTGCATATTATCGTTTGAACTTACTTGGCTGACAAATGCCCCTTTTATATTATGGTGATCAAGCAAAGTCACAGTGACATCTGCCTTCTGCACAATGTGGCTTGCCACTGTTCTATTTGCTGGCTCATTATGTCCCAAGACTTCCTGCTTTGCTCATGGCACTATAGGTTGGTATTGGTTACTCAGCTAATCAGCTGAGTTAGTCCAGATTTACACCACCATAACCCAGATCCGAATCTGGCCATAGGTCTTCAAAATATGCATTTGTGTGAACGTAATGCTTCTGAAAGGCACAGGATTGGCAGATCCTGAGACTGAAGTCATCCATTTAAACAACAGACACGTTCAGCCCGGGTAGCACTCCATTATCCCCAACTCAGATGCCTTTGACTTCAGTGGGATTTGGATCAGGCCCTGCAGGCTTTGTCTTGGCTGGGGTGGGGAGGGGGAAGGTGTTTGTTTACCATGTGTTAGCTAACACATGGCAATTAGTATGAGACACAGCCTAGTGGAGGCAAGGCAGTCTGCAGTTTGCATACGGTGACCCTACGCCCCATATTCTTAGTTGAGATATGCTTATGATGTGAATATGGCATAACTAAGATAGGTTTTATGCTAGATGGGTCATGTGAGATATCATTGGAAAGGTTATGATTTACTGAATGTGATTATTCAATTTGTAGGCATGTATCACTTCTGTATCAGAAGTTAGGAATATTGACTATGTAACAATTACAACTGTGTTTTCACCTGGGGAACGCTCACCAGACAGTATGCAATTAGCATGGAATGGGCCATTAGGGAGAACAATAGGACTTTGAAGATACTAATCGCCCTCCTTCCTGAGAAGTTTCCTGGGATGCTGCTTTGACACTGCAGGGTCAGGTGATCATATCACCCGGTAGTGGACACCATCTTGGACATCTAGTTTTTTCCATTAAGAGGGGGTGAGGGTCAAACTGGGAAACAAAGGATTCCTGCCATATGCAAATCCTATTTAAGGCTGGGGAGTGAGTTAATCTTGGCTCTTCTCCACTGCCTCTCCCGCCCAAGAAGGTAAACTGCTGAAAACTCCCGAAGAAACAAAGGAACTAAGGTTGGGGGGAAGAGGCAGGGGCGAGCCCAGGTGAGAAAGGTCAGCCTGTGAAAGGAATACCTAAAAATTTAAGCTGCAAGCAGTGCAGTTTACCTTCAAGAAACTCTGCAACCTGCATAAAACAACATTTAGGGAGAGAATTTGCTACTATTAACCAGTTAATTTAGTGTGTTAAGTGAAGTTTGTGTGTTTTGTTTTATTTGCTCAATAATCTGCTTTGATCTGTTTGCTATCTCTTATAATCCCTTAAAATCTACCTTTAGTAGTTAATAAATTTGTTTTTTGTTTATTCTGAAACCCAGTTTGTGCAATTCATAACGGGGGGGGAGGGGGGCAAAAAGCTGTGCATATCTTCCTTCACAGTGAGGAAGGGAGCAAATTTCATGAGCGTACGCTGTATAGATCTCTATACAGTGCAAGACAATATAATTTTGGGTTTGCATCCCAAAGGAGGTGTGCACTTGAGTGCTTGGCAATTCCCGAGCTGAATCTTCCCATACAGGGCTGATCTTAGTGTCTGTGTATCTTTCTGCAGCTGGGTGTGTCCCTATGTGTGTGTGTGTGAGCGCGCGTGCTGGAGAAGGCTTGAGGACCTGGCACAGCAGGACAGGATGAGGGAGCCCAAGCTGGTGGAACGGGCTGGCTCAGTGGGACCCCAGTATATCAGGTGGCATCGCAGAGCCAGGGGGCAACCCGTCACACATACAATTTGGCAGGTCAAGTGAAAGACTATGAAGAAGCCTAGAGTTTCACCTGACCTGCTAACTCGTGTTAAAATGTAGACCGTCTTTGTCTTCACCAGGATTTTACTATGAGTTAATTACCACATTAGCACTCATATGGTAAACACCCTACAATAGTAACACAGCACTCTATTAAAAATGGACTTGTATTTTATAGCTTTCACAGTTGCAACAGCTGCTGTTAGGGTTGTGTCATGATCATTGGGCCAACAAATTTACCCTAATTGTGAGCTCAGTTGTAAAAATTCATAAGATGCCACAATAATCTATGATAACAAATGTTGATGGGAAAAGGTGCAAAAGGGAGACTGGATTAGTCTAAACAAAAAGGCCTACTGATGTAACTCATGACTCGTAAGATCATGCTTGGTAAAAAACAGATGTGGAACTGGAAATTATTTAACCAAAATTGGTGTGTTGGCTATTAGGCCTAATGGACAAAATAATGAGAGGATGGGCTATTCCACATATCACCCCCTTTTTGGGTCCTTGAAGAAAGACTTGTGGGGGGGGGGTAACACAGAAGAACAGATGGAGGCTACTGAAGCAAGCTTCACCAACATGGCTGCCACTCCGCTCTGTGTCCTAGGACCCTGAACCTTCTTCATCCTAATCTTGAGGGGTCTCCTGACCAGAAAGAGAGATCCACAAGACATCGTCACCCCTACCAGTGCAGCTCCCACTGAATCCCAAATACCACTGGAGATTAAGCAGGATTGGACTGTAACTGCAGCAGCAATTGCTCCAGCCCATCTCATCTAACTACTTTTCCCCAAATAGGACAGTTATTACCACCTTTGATACCATCTGAGACGGTCAGACAAGGAGTTTTTCCTTTTCTGTATCTTTAATAAAAGGTTATAAGTGTGTGTTTGCCATGGTACGAAGCAGGCTGAGGTCTCTCTATACCAAATCCCAGACCTTGTTTAACGCAGTTTAATGTTGGACAGCAACTGGTTTGTGTTAATGCTGTTGGCCCATTTATTCCATCTAAATTAATACAACAGTTTCTATACCACTTCCAGTTTAACTCCCTTTTTTCTTTTCCATATTTTCTTCAAAACTCTTCTATTTAGCTGAAACATCCCCGAATTGGTCTCAATTCCAAGGTGATATTTTTTTTCCTAGTGTGAACACAACCTAAGATCCTCGGGTGAAATCCTAGCCTCCATTGATGTCAATAGGACTTTCAATGGGGTGGGGGGCAGGATTTCACCCCTGAAATATGAGAAACATTAAGCATTCACTCAACACCCATTGAAGTCTGAGGGTTTTGAGAGCGCTCATCACCAGGTAGTAGATGCAGCACTTAAATTTCAACTGCACATGTAAGTAAGCACATTTTAATTATTACATTTCCCCCCCTCCCGCACCAGAGTTTGTCACTCCTTCATTGCTTATAAACATCTAGCCTCTTGTTAAATTTAAAGATTTAAAATTCAGATGTTTGAGTTGTGTGCTAGGGAGTTAGAATATTTACACAGAGACACTTTTCTATATAATTTTCCTGCATTTGACTCATAAATTGCAGAACACTCTCACCTCAGACTTTTTTCTAGAAAAATATATTACCTTGAAACTGGGAAGTTCCAACCCAATAGGAGAATTTTTGAGAAAATATGGACAAGCAAAAAGGGGGTTAACATGGGAGTGGAGTTGCAACCCTAACTATAGCTATTGCTACTGTGAAAGATATAAATACATTTCCATTTGTAATGGGGTTCTGTGTTATCAAAGGTCTGCATTAAATAATCAAATATTAGGGCCTGATCCTGAAAAACTTGATGCACAGGAGTAGTCTCTTATTCCCAGAAATGCTATTAAATTCAAAGGGATTACTCACATCAAGTGCATCGAGTTTTCAGATCTCATAAGGTTATACAAAATCAGGTCCTGATTTAGAAACCTTTATAGTACACTGGGAGTTTGTATTATACTTAGTTGGCATCGTTCCTGATGATTTAAAATACTGTACTGTATTAAGGCAATTGGCCTTACTTCATAGCTTCAGAGGTGTCTGAACTGTCTGCAAGATCTTACATCATGTGCTCTTCTGCATCTTTATTGCACAAGCAAACATTGTTAAATAGGAATGACTACAATGGTTAAGTAAACCATAGCACAATACATACACAGTCATCTATTCAAATACCAGAAGCAACCTGCTATTTGCTTCCCGGTACAGGCTTATTTTACTATGAGTAGGTGGCAGATTTTAATTTATCCTATATACTTTACATTTTGAAAGGGCTCTTAAAAATGCGTTGGCATGCTACAGAGCAAGTTACCACTATACGATTTATCCCAAACTATGTTAGCTATGAAAAGATCACAGAACAACGGTCTGAAATTGCTAATCTAATCCCCAAATGATGAACATAGATAGAGACACCCACACCTATTTGAGCTGTGTTTGCAGCCTGGCTAGTGGCTCAACAAGGCAGTGGTGTGTTGATTTATTGAGGGAAAAAGTAAGACGGTGGGTCAGATCCTTAG
Source organism: Lepidochelys olivacea (assembly GCF_965140295.1). Taxonomy (NCBI): domain Eukaryota; kingdom Metazoa; phylum Chordata; order Testudines; family Cheloniidae; genus Lepidochelys; species Lepidochelys olivacea. The sequence continues at coordinate 21,332,683 of NC_140417.1, read as the reverse complement.
CTGGCAGAAGAAAGTCCAGGTCCAGTGAAATCAATGTAGCTATGCTGATTTACACCAGCCAGGGATCTGGCCCTATATTTGCAAATGGAAAGCAGCACAAGAAATTTAACTCCCTCCACACTAATGCTTCATGGTGAAATCCAGGCTCCACTGAAGTCAATAGCCAGATTCCCGTCGACTTCTCTGAGGCCAAGATTTCACACATGGTGACTACAGAAAAATATGAAGAAAGATCCTATTCCACTTGGAATTCTGCTGCCCCTGCTTGTGGTTGAGATCTCATTCCCCACTGGCTGATTTCTCTGTGGCTAGATCTACACCGGGATAATTTGGAACTGAGCAGAGGCAGTTAACACGGTGGTAAAGATGCCTGTTCCTTAAATATGCTACAGCTGTCAGCATTACTACCCCAGTGGAGTTGCCCCCATGGGGATTTATGGGTCTGAATTTTTCTAATCGAGACAAAACCAGTGAATGTAAGAGCTTGAGAAGAAGCATGAGTCTTCAAGAGTACAATGCAATTATTAACTATGGGAACTGGAACATTTATGAGTGAATTACAAGAAAAGTAGCTCCTTTTGATGCCCACTGAAGTTTAGGGTTGCCAACTTTCTAATCCCACCAAACTGAACATCCTAGCCCTGCCCCTTCCCCGAGCCCCGCCCCCTGTCCTGCCCCTTCCTTGAGGCCATGCCCCCCACTCACTACATTCCCCCTCCCTCAGTGGCTCGCTCTCCCCCACCCTCACTCACTTTCACTGGGCTTGGGCAGGGGTTTGGGGTGCAGGAGGAGGTGAGGGCTCTAACTGAGGGTGTGGGCTCTGGGGTGGGGCCAGAAATGAGGGGTTCAGGGTGTGGGAGGGGGCTCCGGGCTGGGGCAGGGGGTTAGGGTGCAGGAGGGGGTGAGGGCTCTGGCTGGAGGTGTGGGCTCTGTGGTGGGACTGTGGATGAGGGGTTCACAATGGGGGAGGGGCTGCAGGTTGAGGCAGGGTGTTGGAGTATGGGGGGGTGAGGGCTCCATCTGGGGGTGCAGGCTCTGGGGTGGCGCTGGGAATGAGGGGTTTGGGGTGCAGGAGGGCACTCCAGGCTGGGGGGTGAGGCAGAGGGGTTCAGGGTGTGGGAGGGGGCTCTGGGCTGGGGCAAGGGGTTGGGGTGCAGGCGGGTGAGGGCTCCATCTGGGGGTGCAGGCTCTGGGGTGGGGACAGGGATGAGGGGTTTGGGATGCAGGAGGGGGCTCTGGTTTAGGTGGGGGCAAGGGGTTGGGGCATGGGCTTACCTGCAATGGCTCCTGGTCAGCGGCGCAGCAGGTGGGCTCAGGCAGGCTTTCTGCCTGTCCTGGCACTCCGGACTGCACTGTGCCCCAGAAGCGGCTGGAAGGTTTGGCTCCTAGGTGGAAGCGTGGCAGATGGCTCTGCACCACGCCACTCTTGCCCGCAGGCATCACCACCACCCGCAGCTCCCATTTGCCATGGTTCCTGGCCAATGGGAGTGTGGAGCCAGTGCTTGGGCGGGGGCAGCGTACAGAACCCCCTCCTCGCCCCCCCCCCCCGCCTAGGAGCCAGACCTCCTGGCCGTTTCCACGGCGCAGCACGGTGCCAGGCCAGGTAGGGACTAGCCTGCCTTAACTCCACAGCACCACTGACCGGACTTTTAACAGCTGACCGGAGCTGCCAGTGTCCCTTTTTGACCAGGTGTTCCAGTCAAAAACTGGACCCCTGGTTACCCTACAGAAGTTGCATGTTGCAGTGTTGAACAGACATACCAAAATCCTTAGTCCAAGACACAATTCCATGGCATTTAAAGAGTAACTCCTACTCCTACTCTGCCCCTGGTCAGCGAATGGCTATTACCCTGTAGTTGCCGCAGCCCACTCTCAGCGTGGGAGGGAGCTGGTCAGTGAATCTGGGCAGATCTATTACTCTTGCTACAACTTGCCTTCACCTCCCATGGCAGTTTAGAAGGAGATCCTGACAAATATAATTCTATGACACACTGATCCCAAGTCCTATGCCTTCTGAGTAGCGGATATGTCGAGGAGAGGTGTGTGCAGGGTTGGCCTCTGGGAGACATTATGCAAACTTATGGTCAAGGCCCTGTGTGCTTTCCAATTCGTGGCTGCAGAATTAACTGCCCCTTGCTGCAAGCTATGTCACCAAATAAAGAACAAATGTTAATAATATGGTGACAAGTTACTCCCTTCGAGTGTTGCATTAACATAGGCAGCCAATGGTTCTGCCAAATCCTCAGGTCCTTACTCAGTTTTCACATCGACTTTACTCAGGGAAAACTCCCATTTGCTTCTATGGAAACTTGCACAAGTGAAAACTTCTGGCCCCAGGCTGGGGTTTTCAAAGGAGTTCAGCTCCCAAATCTGACTGAAATTCAATGGGAGCTGAGCATCTAAGTCTGCTAGGCTCCTTTCAAAATCCCAGCCCGCACCAACAGTGCACAGCAGATTATATTGTGCTAACAACTTTACAGAACTGCCTGCATTTTTATATTCATAATAACTTGAAATCCCCCTGGGTGGAATTTGCCCCTGTGCACACAGCCAGTGCAAGGTCCTCCACCATTCACTGTAGTGGGATTTCAGTGGTCTAGAGGCCTATGTGCAGGCCTGTTTCACACCAAAATAAATATATGGACCAGTAGCAAGTATTATAAGAAGTTAAACACCTAAAGGAATAAACAGCACCAGAATCATATATATGTAGCACTGGCAGGGACCTTGATAGGTCATCTAGTCCAGCCCCTGCACTGAGGCAAAACAAATTATTATCTGACCATCCCTGCCAGGTGTTTGTCTAATCCAGTCTTTAAAACCTCCAGATTATGGAGATTCCACAACCTCCATCGGTAATTTGTTCCGGTGCTTAACTACCCCGACAGTTAAGAATTTTTTTCCTCATGTCTAATCTAAATCTCCTTTGCTGCAATTTAAGCCCATTACTTCTTATCCTGTCCTCAGTGGTTAAGGAAAACAACTTATCATCCTCCTCTTCATAACAACCTTTTACGTACTTGAAGATTGTTTTCATGTCCCCCTTCAGTCTTCTCTTCTCCAAACTAAACAAACCTAGTTTTCTCAATCTTTCCTCATAGATCACTTTTTCTAGACCTTTAATCATTTTTGTTGCTCTTCTCTGGACTTTCTCCAATTTGTCCGAAGTGTGGTGCCCAGAACTGGATGCAACACTCCAGCTGAGGCCTAACCAGCACTGAGTAGAGGGGAAGAATTACTTCTTGTGTCTTGCTTACAAAACTCCTGCTAAAACATCCCAGAATGATGTTTGCTTTTTTTTGCAACAGTGTTACATTATTGACTCATATTTAGTTTGTGATCCACTATAACCCTATATCCTCTCCTGCACTACTCCTTCCTAGGCAGTCATTTCCCATTTTGTATGTGTGCAACAGATTATTTCTTCCTAAATGTAGTACTTTGCATTTGTCCTTACTGAATTTCATCCTATTTATTTCAGACCATTTCTCCAGTTTGTCAAGATCATTTTGAATTTTAATCCTGTCCTCCAAAGCGCTTGCAACCCCTCCCAGCTTGATATCATCTGCACTCTTTATAAAAGAGTACTTTCTATGCCATTTCCACATCATTTAAGATATTGAATGGAACCGGACTCCAGACAGAACCTCACTTAATATGTCCTTCCAGCTTGATTGTGAACCATTGATAACTACTCTGAGTATGCTTTCCAACCAACTGTGCGTCCATCTTAAAATAGGTACATCAAGCCTATATTTCTCTAGTTTGTTCATGAGAAGGTCATGTGAGACAGTATCAAAAACCTTGCTAAAGTCAAGATATATCACACCTACTGCTTTCCCCCTACCCACAAGGCTTGTTACCCTGTCAAAGAAGAATATTAGGTTGGTTTGTAAGGTGACCATATGCAAGGCTATCTCTAGGGGCGTGCGGGGCCTGGGACATAGGCACCGAGTTTCTGTCTGCTGGGGGGTGCTTCCCCCCAGCTCTTCCCCGCCCCCACTCCACCCCTTCCCCCAAGACCCTGCCCCACTCTTCCTACCCTGCCTCTTCCCTGCCCAGTTCTGCCCCCTCCCACAAGCACACTGCACCCTCGTTCCTCTCCCCCAGCACCTCCAGACACTGGGAAACAGCTGATCCAAGGCAGGTGGTAGGTGCTGGGAGGGAAAGGGGGCCACTGATCGGCAGGGCCCACCAGTGGGCAGGAGGCGCTGGGGGAAGGTGGAGGTGGTAGGGTTGCTCGTCCACATCCCCCGCCCAGCTCCTGCCTCGCCTCCCCACCTACTCATGAAGCACGGGGCCCCCCAAAGCACAGAGCCCCGGGGAGGCCATCCCGATTCACTGTACCCTAGGGATAGCTCTGTCCATATGTCCCATTTTGGGTGGGACAGTCCCTTTTTCAGGCATTGTCCCGGCTGTCCTGACTTTTTTGAGAAAACTGGGCATTTGTCCCATTTGCTCTTGCCAACTGATCGTCAGTGGGCAAGAGCAAACGGGACAAATGCCCAGTTTTGTAAAAAATGTGGGGTGGGACCCCTAGCAAGGTGGAGAGAAACATGCCAGGGTCAGGCAAATAGCAACACCAGCCCTGTGCTGGCGGGAGGGCTAGGGAGAGCGGCTCGGGCCGGCCAGCCCTCTCCACGTGCAGTGGGGGAGAGGGAGGCCTCGGGTGGCCCTGCACGTGGGCGGACAGTGGGATGGGGCTTGGGATGGGGACCACCAGCCCCGCACGTGGGGGAGGAGCTTAGAACAACACCGTGTGCTGGGGGAAGGGGGCCATGGGTGGGAGGCGGGGAAGAGCAGGCTTGGAGGACCAGCCCCATGTGCAGGTGGGCAGCGGGGAGGGGACTCAGATCAGCCCCCTGCACAGGCAGGTGGGGGGTCATGGATGGACAGCAGGGGGGCTCAGGCCGGCCCCAGGCACCAGTGGGGAGGGAGACCTCACGCTGGCCATGGGTGGAAGGCAGGGAGGGTTCAGGCAGCCCTGAGTGCAGCGGGAGGCTGGAGCTGGCCCTGGAGGGAGGGGGACCTCAGCACAGCCCCACACCCAGTGGGAGGCAGGGAGGGCTTGGGCTGGTCCTGCATGGGGGTGGGAGGGTCTTGGGCCAGCCCGGGGGTGTCCTGTTTTCCCTTTGGGAAAATATGGTCACCCTATTGATTTGACATGATTTGTTCTTGTCAAATCCATGTTGACTATTACTTATCACCTAATTTTCTTCTAGGTGCTTACAAATTGATTATCTATAAATGCCATACAATTCCCAGATACCATGGTGATGGGCACAATAGAAACAGATTAGATACAATGATGGAAAGCACAGAATTCTGGAAAGGCTTTTTCTTCTACAGGCCATTCTAACTTATGCTGGTTTGCTACAATACAAGGAAACTTCCCAGTAGGAATCACTGTAGGAGAGCAATAGACTAGCTATTAGATGCATGGTTTATTAAGGGAGGCCTGGGACAACTGGAAGAAGCATATGCACAATAGAACAGACCAAGTCTGTAGCCACCTCATTGCTTTTCCTCCACTTTCGGTTCCACACAGCTCTGCACAGGATACAGGACTCTCACACACTGGCCCCCATGGAGTAGGCATTTCAGACTACAGCATATAGGTTTCAGAGTAGCAGCCATGTTAGTCTGTATTCGCAAAAAGAAAAGGAGTACTTGTGGCACCTTAGAGACTAACCAATTTATTTGAGCATAAGCTTTCGTGAGCCACAGCTCACTTCATCGGATGCATGCAGTGAAAATACAGTGGGGAGAGTTCTATACACAGAGAACATGAAACAATGGGTGTTACCAGACACACTGTAATGAGAGAGTGATCACTTAAGGTGAGCTATTACCAGCAGTTTTTTTGAAGTTTTTTTGTTGAAGTATTACTTCAAAACCAGACTCCAGCGAGAGACTGCTGAATTGGAATTAATTTGCAAACTGGATACAATTAACTTAGGCTTGAATAGAGACTGGGAGTGGATGGGTCATTACACAAAGTAAAAAACTATTTCCCCATGTTTATCCCCCCCACCCCGCACTGTTCCTCAGACGTTCTTGTCAACTGCTGGAAATGGCCCACCCTGATTATCACTACAAAAGTGTCGTCACCCCCCCACCCCCGCCCCGGCTCTCCTGCTGGTAATAGCTCACCTTAAGTGATCACTCTGGTTACAGTGTGTATGGTAACACCCATTGTTTCATGTTCTCTGTGTATAGAAATCTCCCCACTGTATTTTCCACTGAATGCATCCGATGAAATGAGCTGTAGCTCACGAAAGCTTATGCTCAAATAAATTGGTTAGCATATAGGTGACAGTCTGAGCTATCTTCTTACTGATCTATGTGATTGGCTTTCCAAGAATATCTGTCATGAGGGTAAACCTAGTTTAAGGCTATAAATAGACCTAGTAAATTAATACACAAGTATCTACTGAGCACTTCTCCAAGTGCCACGTCTAGCAGGAATCAGAAGACATCTTCTACTAATGTACCATTACACTTGGTTGTTCTAAACAGCTTAAAATGGGCTCAAATTGACCAGAGACACCGGATTTATGGCTAATCACTGCTTTTTGACCTATGACTGCAGAAGTGTTAACAGGCCACTCTACCTTGAAAGATCATTTAAACATGTGCTAACTACTTATGCTAGACAATCTGTTCCACCTCCCATTTAGCTGTGATGCTCAGAGTACCATTCCCAGACCTGAAGAAGAGCTCTGTGTGGCTCGAAAGCTTGTCTCTCTCACCAACAGAAGTTGGTCCTATAAAAGATATTGCCACACTGTCTCTCTCTAATATCTTGGGACCAACAGGGCTACAACTACACTGCATGTATCCCCTTCCTGTCATTTGTCAATAATGGGCCCAGATTTTAGGAACAAGTGTGTAGAGCAAACCTATTCGATGGAGGTAAACTAGCTGGGGCTAGTTGAATTATGTATTTCAGATTAATTTGACCCTTGTTTCTGTTTGCAAATTGCTTGCAAAAGGGTTCATATTTTTGTGAATGTCTTATCTGTAAGTAGCTGCCAAATCATTTGGGCAAGCAGTTTCCAGCCTACAGGGTGTTCATGGACCGTTCACTAGACTTCATTTGTGATGTGTGGCTAGCCACGTAACTCATGTGGCATTGGTTTCTTCTCCCTGACTGCATGACAAACTTTTTAAGCAGAACAGAGAATAAAAAATAATTTAAAAAAAGAGAACAGCAAATACCCTTGTGCACATAAGAATATTCTAATTATATGGAAAACAGGCACTATTCTCCAAACACTCATTTGCACACATTTGGGAATAGTGGGGGAAGAAAGCTGTTTGTACAGTGCCTAACACCATGGTCGATGACTAATGCTTTCATTCTCCATAATGGCCTGGCCTGGCCCTCCATCACACTCCCAAACATTGGGAAGTTTGCCTGGGGCTCTGAACTTTACAACCAAGGCCCCTCTCTAATCTCCATAGTGTCAATCCCGTGACTATTCATTGGTGCTAGAACTCACTTAATTTAAAACCAAATACAATGTGATTCATCCAGCATTGCTGGAAAAGAACACAACCGACTAATTAAATCACACACCAAAGAGTACAACATTAAAGAGGATTTCAGGCAGCTTGGGATGCTGTTAGTTTAAGCTTGTAATCACCACTATGTCCGTTAGTCACCACGTAGAGTACAGTCTTTGGAAGTTCAAGTATCCCTGCTAAACTACATAGTAGAGGGCTAGTTCAAAGATCACATGGCAGAACAGACATAGTATCCCAGAGTCTAAGCAGACAGTTTTGTTTTTTGTCTTGTCATTTGCGGCTTTAGGGTCAGCTTGCAGAATTAGAGCTCAAGCGTGCAGTATTTCTCTGCCCAGGAAGCCCATTTCTCACTTAAGCAAGTCATTCTTTTATATATTATGTATATACCCACACATCATATTTAATTTTAAAAGCATTTCAGCCACTTCAATGGAGAACAATGTCAGTTGATTTCATATTTTCGTACATTTGCTTCAGAAGTCATCTTGGCAGGCCTCTTTATTAGTTTTCCAATCCACAATCACCTCAGGGACATGTTATCTCACTGGTGTGTTGGGGAGTTATGTACATAAGCCTTCTGTACATCAGGAGGAGTTTGAACAGGACCCTGTGACATTATTAATATGAACTGTGACCGTATAGATCATTGTTGCAACCAAGGTCATATAGTGGCACCAAATCTTGTACAAAGGAGGTCAAGTAAGGTGTCTCTGAAAAGGTTGTGATTTGCTGGTTATGATTATGCTATCTGTATGCATGTATCAGTTTTGTATTTAAAGTTATAAGTATTGGCTCTATACTGTCTGTATTTCAAACTTGTGCCATGCTTCTGGGTGACACCCCAGACAATTTGGCATCAGCACTGCCTAGCCTGCTTGATGGCCCATTAAGGACTATGAACTATACAACTGACCCACTGAGAGAAGGCAGATACAACTTGTGACTCAGCAAGGCATGCAGGGACATGCCTATGGACAGAAGTCTAAGGTTTTTCAATGCCATGTGCTGAGTAGCTTGTGTTTGGAACAAAGGAAGCACAAGCCACATGGCAAAAGGACTATAAAAGGCAGGTGCAACTCCTTCATCTTGCCTTCAATCCTGCTTCTTACCTCTGGAGGAACTTTGCTACAAACTGAAGCTCTGAACAATGGACTGAATGACCCATCCAAGCTGTGGATGTACTCCACAGACTTGATTTGAACTGACAGTTTATTCCATCACTGCTACAAGCCTGAACCAAGAACTTTGCCATTACTGTATGTAATTGATTCAGTTTAACCAGTTTTAGCTCTCATCTATATTTCTTTCTTTTTATGAATAAACCTTTAGATTTTAGATTCTAAAGGATTGGCAACAGCGTGATTTGTGGGTAAGATCTGACTGGTATATTGACTTGGGTCTGGGGCTTGGTCCTTTGGGATCAGGAGAACCTTTTTCCTTTTACTGGGGTATTGGTTTTCGTAATCATTCATCCCCATAAGAAGTGGCTGCTGGTGGTGATACTGGGAAATTGGAGTGTCTGCGGGAATTGCTTGTATGACTTCTGGTTAGCCAGTGGGGTAAAACCGAAGTCTTCTCTGTCTGGCTGGTTTGGTGTGCCTTAGAAGTGGAGAACCCCAGCCTTGGGCTGTGACTGCCCTGCTCTAAGCAATTTGTCCTGAATTGATATTCTCAGTAGTGTCCCGCCACAGGCCGCATTGTTATAGATCCCGTAAGGAATAATAAAGTTAATTACTTCATCAAATTAAAAACTGATTTTTCCAAAGAGCAACTGTCATTGAGACCTGCACCTCCACTTTCAACTTTTTCTTTTCCAATCAATACCTTGCAGAAAGATTCCTGAAGGGATGTGGCAAGAGTGGGGAACGCAACATCTCAGGAAGGGATCCACAGTAAAACACATCAGACTGTTAAAACCTGAAATTATGAATGCTCAGGAATATTCTTGGCTTTTGTCCACCAAAGCTGCAATCCTGCAAATACTTGTGCACATGCTTAACTTTACTATCATGAGTAGCTGATTTCAATAGGGCTGCTCAGAGATGTAAGGCTAAGTGTATGCGTGTTTGTTCATCAGGGCCTAAGTTCACTTTCTACCACCTTTACTCCGGTTGAGTAGAACCTTATTCCACAAGAAGTCCCATTGAAGTTGTTGACACCACACAGAGTGAGGTCGGACAAAACTGGAGTAAAGATGACAGAAAACAGCCAGTCCTGTAGTAGCTTCAGAATTCTAGGTCTTAAAACTCTAACAGTGAATCCCTCTTCATCATAAATATTATTAGGGGATTCTGACAGGGAGCAGACTAGAGAGTGAGATCCTGTAGGAATCAGGTAAGACTTCTGCCATGAAGCTCAACAATCTACCAAATATACCAACAGCATGCCAAAATCTGAACTGAGGCATTTCTAAGTTGGGCTGGTTGCTAATTTTCTGTTGAAACTTTTTAAGTAGGAAATTGGGGTTTTGCCAAAATGAACATTTTTGTGGGAAGTGCTTCCTTTCTATGAAAAACTCAAAATTTTCATTGGAAAGCCAAAAACCTGACAAGGGTTTTGTTCTGGTTTTTAACAGAAAGTCAATGATTTCTGTGGAACCCCCACCTTCACCTCCACATTTGCCCAGCTTTGCTTTCAAGGAAGATTTTGAGAAGCTATACTGTGAGCAGCATGCAAAGTGAACTGGTCAATATCATGAAACCTATAGGCTGGGAAAACAGAATTCCATTTACACACCACACACATGTAAACACATGCCCATGGTTGTACTCTCTCTCTCCCTAACACACACCACTTTCTGCTTATGGTTATTGCGATGGAGTTCAAAGCTCTAAAAGCTGCAGAGATCATTAGAAACCTAACCATCTATGTTTAATCAAAATGAAACCATCCCATTCACAGGGACACTCCCTTTTTCCTAAGAAGAACAAATGGAACTTTGTGTTTCAGCATGCACCCTGAAGTGTGGTGAAAGGAATAACAGGTTTATCCTGAAGAAAGACAACATGCTGATGGAGGTTTTACTGAATTTGTACATGCAACTCTTTTCTGGATGTAGCCACACAGACCCCCTTTGACCCACAAATGCTCATCAACACTTGCCTCTTGGCTAGTCATTAAATATAGTTATTGAGTCCCATATTAATATGCAAATCATACCACAGTACAATTTCTCTTGCTGCATCCATCCTGGGCCTGTCAAGTAGTCTCCTTAGAGTGGCAAGATCTATTATAAAGTAACATGTGTAAGGTGCATGCAAAAGGCAGCATTTTCGAGTTTGTGGTTTTTTTCAGGTAACATCTCTTGTTCAGGGGTATTTATTTGAAGACAAATGGGGAGGAGCTTTCTTACAAATCCCCAAGCCTCCATTCTCACCTGCATGCTCCAACAGAGAAATGGAAAATCTGTTTCTCAGTGGCAGATCCCACACATCAGGGTTATACAGGTGGGAAGGAGCTCCCCATAGCAATTCCTCCCTAGTAAAGGAGTGAGCGGAGTTGGAGTAAGAAGGGCTAAGATGTTTCAAAACTAAATAGTTATTCTAGGTGGCTCAGCTTTGGGTGCCCAGCAGAGACATCTTAAAGATGCCTCGTTTTCAACATGTAGGTGCTCCCCACTTTTTCAAAATCAGGCTCCATTAATGTGTCTCAGGTTGGGCACCCAAAATCACCAGTTCCTTCTGAAAATCCAAAATTAACAGGTTGTATTCCCAGCTCTGCCACTGATTCGCTACATAACCTTGGACAACTGTTTGAGTCACTCTCTGCCTCAGGTTCCTCAGCTGAACAAGGAGAATGATAATACTTGTTTTCTAGTGCAGAAGGGAAATTTTTTTAGATTTTTTTTCTAAAACACATTTTGCACAAGATTTTCCACCATTCTGTTTTGTGCAGGACTCCAAAATGTTTCATAAGTTGGCATGAGAAATTCAGTTCTACCCAGAAACATCAGGCTTTCAGAAACGCAGGCATATAAAATTTCACATGGGCATACCAAACCAGCTACGTCTGGCAATTTTTGTTTCCATGACCACAAGGAGGAAATGCACTTTTTTTAAAAGCATCACCTCAGTATTGAAAGAGGAAGGATAGTCAAGGGGTTAGGGTACTAGCCCAGGACTTGAGGGGCCCAGATAACGGTCCCTGCTCCAGACTTTCTGTGTGACCTTGCACAAGTCTTTTAGCCTCTCTGTGCCTTAGTTGTTCCTTCTATAAAATATGATAATAGCACTGTCCTGCCTTTCAGGAGCATTGTGAGGATAAACACATTAAAGATTGTGAGGTGCTCAGATACTATGGTGATGGAGGCCAAACAAGAACCTAAAGTAGATGGTATTAACAAGGCCAAATGACATGCGGTATCAGCACACAGCAACCAATTTTCACATAACAAAGATACATATTAATCCAGTGAAGGGGGATTCTGAACCAAAAGGCTCATCACTGAGATGCTCCCCCAGGCTTTCCAAAACCATGGAGGGCCCAAGCAGACACTTTATGCCTCTCCATCCACCCAACACACCCTGTGACAAACCCTGGCCCAACAAAGCAAGCACTTAATACTGGGAACTATACAAATAAAAATTATATTAACAAGCCCCACGCCACACTACCTAGTGTCTTCTTGCAGGGAAAGATGGCTGGCCAGCATCTCCTCCAGCATGTTTGGTGGAAGGGCAGCCTTCTCCTCTGACATGAAATTTCTCCAGTGTAAGTGAGAGCAGAATCAGACCCTTGATCCTTGTGAGTAGTAGTTAGAAAAACATCAGGCATTCAGGTTTCTTTCCTAGCTAGTTCAGAGCAGGGCCGGCTCTAGGCTTTTTTGCCTCCCCAAGCAAAAAATTTGCCACCCCAAGTTCCAAGACCGCAACTGCCCAAGCAAAAAAAAATAAAAAAGGGATGGCCGGAATGCTGCCCCTGGAATTGTGCCACCCCAAGCACGTGCTTGCTTTGCTGGTGCCTAGAGCTGGTCCTGGTAAGCAGATAATTCTTTCTGAGAAAATGGCTTCCGCTGACTCTCCTCACTGCAGGAGTTAGGTTCAGCCAATCAGGGAAATTGTATCAACATCATATGATGGGTGTGATCATTCGATTCCAAACCATCCCTAGTCAAACTTTAAAAAAAAAAAAAAATCATTGGCACAAAATTTTCACAGTCCTCAGAAGTGTGGCGAGATGGTGCTTTGTTCTGGGAATTAGCATGGGCGGCAGGAATTAAGCTATGTGGCTGTGAGTTCCATTGCAGCATCTGCTTTAGATCATAGGAGTGAGTCCCTTCTGGCTTTCAGATCCACAAACCCTAAATCACCTAATGTGAGAATTCATAAAACTTGCTCCAATTTTGTGACTGCTCAGTAAGCTCAAGAGCAGCAGAGCTGATCGAAACTCAGAATGTCCATTTTCAATATCCTAGGAAAATGATTCCAAGCTAACACAAGGATAATGAAAACAGCTGCTCCTCTGATTAGTATACTTATCTTATTCTCTAGATCAAAGTTTCTCCTGTTTGTGTGGGAGTGAAACAGTTTGACACTTGGGATATCTGTTTCATTACCACACAAACAGGAGACCCTTTCATCTAACAAAGAAGATAAGATGGTTCACTCAGTACAGAGTAGCAGCTGCCATTAACAATTTTAAAAATAAGATAAAATAAATAAAGATAACAGAATATTTCAACTAATATATGATGTCATATTATGATGTGTCAATAGTAGTGCATATTTATTATTATTATTACTGATGGCATGAAATAATGTGAAAATTATAAAAATATATACAAATGAAAAAACATCAAACAAAAAAAAACTGGAAACAAAATTTCAAAATGTTCCAAAATATTTTTTTATTTCAAATATTTTTCTAACAGGAAATTTAATCAAAATTTCAGTTTCACCGAAATAGCTTTTCCTGATGAAAAAAAAAAAAGATTTTGACAAAATACTTCTGACCAGTGTTCAAAAGCAGGCAAAATTTCAATGAAAACACGTTTTGCTACAAGTATTCACCTAGCTCTAATATTTACCTCCCTGATAAGCCCATCACGAGCCTTCACTAATGTTTACTTATTAAACTACTTAGAAATCTTTGGGGGAAAGGAACTATAGAAATGCAACGTGCTATTATTTCTGATTTATCATGCTGCCTTAAAAATTGAGCTCAAATAATTTTTCAGTCTAAAAGGGGGACAAGGAGGTTTCCAAATTCACTACCTCTCTCATGTTCCGGATGGTGAATGGAAAACCCCAAGAGAGTGATTAAATTGCCAGCAGCAAGTGTAGAAAACAAGCCTAAAAACATGAGTATATCCGAGAGAATTCAGAGCAGGAACTGGGCAGCAGGCACAGAGATTTCACTGGAATAGAGAATACAAGGTTATTTCTGAGCATGGTCTTGGAAACTTCAAGGCTTCAGTCCTGCAGAGAGCTCTCAGGTGGACCCCTGCACCCTTCTGAATTGCCCCTGACTTCAGTGGGGTCCACCCACATGGACTCTTGTGGATGTCATTGCGGAATTGGGGCCTAGGTTAGTACAGAATGCAGCATTCATCCTGGGCAGTTTTGGGCCCCCAACATTTGAGGATGACCGAGAATGCAGGGCTGGTTGTAGGTAGCAGCCCCCAGAGACTTTGGTGTAATGGAGAATGGAGCACTGTTGCTGAGTTTCAGAGGGTTGTTTAACATTCATTGTGCACAGTTCAAGCAAGTTTTATAGTGTCACTGCAAATCCATGAGTCATTGAACCTCTTTAGGTCCTGCCAGCAGTACTGATAAAGTTGCCAAACCATCAGTCTACCTCTGCCTCTTTTCCCCCTTCACCCTCTCCCAGATTATTAATGCAAAAGCAATATATTTTACAAAGATGTTGAAAAAAGGGTAAAGATAAAGCTATATCCTAGAGAAAAAAAAAACACATAGGGTCCCATTCCTTTTCTTTGTCATTCAATACTAGGCATCTTCCTGGAACACCAAAATGGGTAGTCCCAATTTCTGAAAATGTATTTAGAGCCAGTGAAAGGTGATGGCATATTTGATGTCCGATAAAGGTGGGCAGAGTCTACCTATAACTAAAGGCCTTCCCCCTCAGTTGAGGGCAGGACAACTGGACCATCAATTAATTCCGGGGGGGTGGGGGGTGGGAAATGAAAAGAGCAGGAGTGTAGGACATAGGCATCAAATGAGGGAACTGGTCAGGGATCCTGAGCAGAGACTCGAGACAGTGCTTACTGCTCCAAGAAGAAATTCACCCGAACAGTCAGTGGATGCCAGACAGAAGAACTCCGCCTTGGTACATGAGATGAGTAGGGGCCAAAAGCAGCCACAGAGAACCTCCAAATTGAGCTTCCTCCTCCTGGACGAATGCGTGGCCATCTTGGCCAATGGCAGGAGGTGGCTGACAAGGAGATTCCATGTCTCTGTGGAGCCACAGACAGGGAGTGCATAAAGGAAGAGATGTAGGGTGAAGTGCTACCGAAACCTCAGCAGTAGCTTCTGGAGAAGCTGAAAGATGGTCTGCGCCCTAATGCACTACAATGGTAACCTGGGGAAACAGATACAGCTGGGCTAACAGGGTTACTCATCAACACAGGCCACGCCAGCTACCAAATGGCTGCCAGATGATAATACAGTTTCTGTTAACTTGTGCTGGGTTTGAACATGGGAGCTGAAAGGTTCAAAATCCCACCACCAATTCCACAAGCCAGCCAGTTCCCAAAAAATTCCACGGTCCTAATGGTTTCATTTTTTTTTTTAAGGTTTAAATTTAAATTTGATGATGACACATCTTTCCAACAAGACAGCACCTCCTATCTGTGCCAAGGTAAATGCAACTATTTACGTGAAGAATTCGAGCAAATCTCCTTGTAAGGGGGCTTCAGAGGGATGGCACATGAGCAGACATCACTAGAAGGTGATCTCTCCTATTTCTCATGGTATTTCTAAGGTACCAGTAGCACCTGCACAGTGCTTCCATAATAGAGTCATAGAATCATAGGGTTGGAAAGGACTGCAAGGGTCATCTAGTCTAACCCCCTCCCGAGATGCAGGAGTTGTTGTGTCTAAATCATCCAAGACAGATGGCTATCCAGCCTCCTC
Source organism: Lepidochelys olivacea (assembly GCF_965140295.1). Lineage (NCBI taxonomy): Eukaryota > Metazoa > Chordata > Testudines > Cheloniidae > Lepidochelys > Lepidochelys olivacea. Next base: position 21,317,060 of record NC_140417.1, on the reverse strand, counting down.
TCGAAAACCTCCAGTGAAAAAGCTTCCACTACCTGCCTAGGCCATCTGTTCCGTCGTCCTACTGTTCTTACCGTTAGGAAGTTTTTCTTGAGATTTAATCTAAATCTGCTGTGCTGTAGGTTGAACCCACTGTTTCTTGTCCTGTCCTCTGTGGCAAAAGAGAAGAACTTTTCTCCATCTTTTTTATGGCAGCCTTTCAAATATTTGAAGATCACTATCATGTCCCCCCTAATCTCCTCTTTTCTAAACTAAACATACCAGCTCCTTCAGCCTCGGCTCAGATGACTTGCATTCCATTCCTCTGATTATCTTTGTCACTCACCTCTGGATCCTTTCCAGTTTTCTCTACATCTTTTCTGTACAATGGTGACCAAAACTGAACACAGTACTCCAGCTGAGGCCTAACCAGTGCTGAGTAGAGCGGTACTGTCACTCCCGTGACTTCCATGCTAGGCCTCTGTTAATGCAACCTAAAATTGCATTTGCTTTTTTTGCAACAGCGTCTCATTGCTGATTCATGGTGAGGTTGTGATCCACCACAACTCCCAGATCCTTCTCAACAGTGCTGCTGGTCAGTCAGTTTCCCCCCATTCTGTATTTGTGCATTTGGGTTTTTCCCCACTAAGCGTAGCACCTTAACATTTGTCTTTGCTGAATTTCATTTTGTGGTCTATAGCCCAGTTCTCCAATTTATCAAGATCCCTCTAAATTTCAGCTTTACCGTCCAAAGTATTGGCAATCCCCCCAGCTTTGTGTCCTCTGTAACTGGATCAGTAGGCTCTTTATACCTACATCCAAGTAATTAATAAAGAGGTTAAAAAACACTGGATCCAGAACAGATCCCCATGGAACCCTAGGATATCAAAGCACGTTAGACGCAATTAATCAGTTTATTTTCACAGCACTGCTACAATGTTGGAGAGCAGTATTGCTATCCCCATTTTACAGATTAAAAGAAACGGAGGCATAGAGGTGGTGGCAGCGCTAGGAACAAAACCCAGTCCTTCTGCTTCATAATGTTGTGCCTTAACCACAAGACTCCCCTTCCCTCTGCCAGCACCTCACGCTGGATAGAATCATATGGCAAACACGGTGAGCAGGGCTGCTTGCTTAGAAATACGTGTCCAGCTGTTGGTAACTTTGTGTTTGGTCTGTGCTGTCAACATTCCAAGGTGAATCTGCTTTGCTAGAATGTACAATTTAGCCACACACACGAAGTTCTTGCTTGGATAGGCCTAGCAAGCATTACACCAGGTGGCTTTGTTCAGAGGGCGTGGAGGAAACGTAGCTCAACCTGTTGTTAACCAAGTAAAAGGTCCCTTGAACTGTAGTTACCCCTTGGCACAGACAACTGATCTGGCACTCTTAATTGTTTACTCTTTGATTATATAAAAAAAATGTGCAGTTGGTCACTGTGGGCTAACAAATTTTGTCAAAGAGGCAGATAAACAGCCCCAGCCCACAGGGAAGAGCACCTGCAGCTCTCTGCCAGGAGAAACACAGGCGAGATCTGCAGGGCAGCCTTTCCCATCCAACCAGTCGTTCCTCCAGCCGCGCAGTCATTCCTGCAATCACAATCCTTTGCTTTTACTCGTCAGAGGTTCTTCACGCTGCGAGGGGGAGAGGAGTCAGATTACAGATATGAGGAGCAATCACTGGGGGAGGGGAAGAAGGTTAGGGTTTGCAAACTTGCAGCCCAAACGGAAAACCTTTGCAAAAGTAACCGGTTCCTCTTGGCCCATTCTTGAGTATTTTATGTCATTTCGAGGCTGATTTAGCAAAGAGATAAGGCCAGATTCTGATCACTTTTACACTGGTGTAAATCTGGAATGGCTCCACTGAAGTCAATTGAATTCCACCAGATTTACACTGGGGTAATTGCAGTCAGAGCTGGGACCAATGGTCTCTACTTTTCTAGTAGACATTTTGAATGACAAGCCACAGATCAAACTAAATCAGTGGGTCTGGGGCTCATCAGTCAATCTAAGTCATGCATATTTATAACGACTACATGCTGAATCCTGGCTCTGCCTCCTTAAATTACAGTAAGTTATGTTCTCACAAAATGCTTATTAAGCAGATGTTTCACAGAAATAGAGACAAATTCCTTCAACCTCTTTAACAGCTGTGACCAGCATTCAGAGAATAGGCCCTGTATTCCTACTGCCATGCAGTGAAGGCCTTATGCGACTTGATTTTAATTGCCTTTTGGGATTCTGTCTTGCCAGCTCGAGTAAGTGGCAAGTGGATAGAATTAGGCTTTGTTAGACATCGAGTTGTTTTTTCCTGGGGTTCAGCTTTTTTGAAACTATTTATTTTTCCTTTTTAAAATTGTTTCTTGTGCTGTGGTGTCCAAGTACATCCAAACATAGGGTCTCTCACTATTCACGAAGCTCCACCAAATCTTGCACCTTGTCAGTGCTTCGACTTGGAGGCAAACTAGCTCTGTCTCAATAGGAGAGCAGAGCTTTCATCCATTCTTTCGTTTAGGGCTGCCATTTTTCCCAATTCCAGCCCACATCCTCCCTGCCTGACACTGTGCCTGCACGCACACTGGGTACCCCGTGGTTGATTGATATACAGGACCTTAGCAACTCCATTCCTTGACCATCAGGAGAGAAGTCATGCAGAATTCTTCAGAACACTCTCTGTCCACTGCGCTTGTTGCCTGTGCAGTGCACACCCAGGCTCAGAAATTAACAGAGGGCCCTATAACTCCATTCACCATTTGCTAGGTAACGCAAAGTCCATCTGGAGTGGGATCATTTCACATGTGGTTTTGTCCTCGGGTTCCTGGAAGTAATAGATCACCTAGAGAGGACATGGAATAGCTGACATCAAAGCACCCAGAACTAATTCACTGATCTTTAAACTAGGAGGGGCTGGAAAAAACATAGGGGTAAAAAACATTCTGTATTATCAGTGAGGGGCAGTAGGGTTGAATTAAACTTCTGCAGCCTGCACATAGATCTCTTGAGGGTGGATTGTCCTTGAAGTGGCCATCACAAAGGCAGATCTAGGAACCAGAACAAGGACGGTGTGAAGTTCAGCACAGCAGCACATGATCTCATTTTGCAAACTTGCATACAGGAGTCATAAAACGTCGAAGGAAATAATTCTTTGCCCTTCCATTGCACCTCTCTTCTGAGGATCTCAAAGCACTTTGCAAGTAGAAAGGACCAGATTCTGATGTTTTTACTCACGCTGCTGAGTAGCATGTTACTCCATGAGTAGCCCCATTGACTTCATCGAGCAAGATAATATTCAGCATAAGTAAGAGGATCAGAATCTGGCCTTTGCTAATTGCATCACGAGACTTCTGTGCAGCAGGTCGGTATTTTTAGTTTTATGGCCAACTATGCAAAATTCAATGTTTGTCATCATCGTTTTCTTTTTTCTTCCTTTTAGTCTTTATATCCACATTCCAATATAACATCAAAACAGAACTATGTAGAATATCAACATGTTAATTAAAAAATATTGAAGACTGACATGTTTACTAAAATAAAATGGGAATCTCTTGTATGATAACTATATAACCTTAGGCTCCGATCCTGCAAGCTGCCACAGTCAGGGTGGACCCGTCACCCCTGCACCTATGCAGATCCCCATTAAAGGCATTTTACTTCAATTTAAAGATAGTAAAAACTTTGGCCACATCTTGCAATTAGATGCACATAGGCAGATTAGATTGCAAGAATGGGGCCTACGGCTCTTGATCTTGCTTGCTGTTCTCTGCACCCATATGGAACTCCACAGAAGTTATAGCATTTGTGTCAGACCCATTTTACTGATGGGTAAACTGAGACATGGAGCAATTAAGTGCAAAATAAGCTTTTGGTTGTGATTATATAAAGGTCACCAACAGAACATGGAAACACCACTCCAAATTAGCAGTTTCCCCTTAGTCTGAAATACTCCCAGCCTCCCATTAGCAACATGGTGCAAATGTTCACAAGGATATCCTTGAGTACATCTGTCATTAACAAACATTTCCTGATGCAGAGAGACTCAATTAAATAATAATTGCAATTGCTAAAGGTTGCCAGATAATTCACCCATTGCAGGAGCTGCAGGGGACAGCACACACGAGACACCAAAATCCATTGTTAATTGACCTAAAGTAGCAAAGATTGTGTTCTTTAAGTCTATTTCACTGAAAAAAATCTGTCTAACAGAGGAGATAAATAGATTGATCTGGCTGATATCTTAGGAGATCTGCAGGATTTGGGGACTGAACCCCCTCCTCTATGAAGCTGACCCATTCCCCGTGGAGGAATTCTAAGGGGAACCTCACTCATACAACTTCTCTCCCCATAGGCCTGCCATGTGTGGCCTCCAGCTCTTGGTCTTCTTCCTCTTATTATTTATTTATTAAGTGCTGATAATAGGCTTAGCCTCAAAGGAAGTCATGGTGATAGAGAGACTACCCAAATCAGACAGCTAGGGACTGTGATTCAGAGGATGTCTATAGAGCAGAGGTGTCCAACCCACAGCCTGTTCCCTGGATCCAGCCCACATGCCATATTCAGATGCTCCAGAATCTAAGATTTTGGGGTTTTTTTTAAAAATAAGTTCTTAGCGCTCATGGCTGCAGAGATTACCGTCAACTGCCTACCAGGTTCAACCACTGCAGTGATGTCAGCCTTAGACTGCAAACAATCTGAAATAAGGACTCCGAACAGAAAACTTCCCTTTCCCCTATGAATCTGACTGGACGATCAACAGTAAAGTCCAGCGATGACACATGAGTGTTAACATTAACTAGTTAGCCAGGTCTCACTTCTGTGCATGGAATGGGGAGAAAGGGTGAAAGGGAAGCATGATGGATTGGAACTTGGGAGTTGCATCAGGGAAGGAAATGCAGAAAAAAGAACTGTGGAGACTCATGATGACAGAGGAGGGGGAGAGAAAGGAGGATGGGAAAGGAAGAGAAATAAAAGGCAGGAACAGTGGTGGCCATAAGGGGAGCAGATTTTCTCATTGAGTGATGAATGCGATAACTAAGCATTTTGTTGCTACAAAAAGGCCATATTCAGGGGAACCTGATCTCTTGATTTACATCGGTAGGCATTCCACTGTGCTTTGTGAGCAGCACATCGTTCGGAATTTGTACTCTGGCCCCACAGACCATAACTAAACATAGAATTCGGAGCCTGTCCAAAGAAGGAATTTGACACCCCTGATGCAGAGTGTAAGGTGGTAGATGTTTGAGTAGATGACGGCATTTTTGATGACACGGATTATTGCTGGTGAATTTCATGAAGGAAGTTGGTGTGACAGAGTGGGATATGGCTGTATCAATTTGTGAACTGCATTTTGTATTGCAACCTCCATCTTCGCTTGTGACCTTCACCATGACCTTCATTTCATAGTGTAACCTACACTATTGGATTATAACGTCTATTTTGTATCAGAGGGCTGGCACCTAGTTGAAGGACTATGGCTGAGAAGCCATCATAGAGCAAACTAGGGTCATCAGTTTTGATTGTCTTTCAGCTACCTGCCCATTGCCATGGGACAATGGACTCTCTACACAAAAGCCTGACTGGGGTAAGGGGCTAGGATTTTCCAGCTGGAGCACATGGACAAAGAGGAACAGATACTATTTAAGGTGGCGGGGATGAGAGAGGGGTCTCTGAGCAAAGGGGCCAACCATTGCCACATGCCAGAAAATCAGTCTGTAAAGAGAGAGAAGGCAGGAGGGCTCTGCCCTTCCTGAGTCACGGATAAGACCGCGCATTCAGAGAAGGGGTGAGATCAAACTGGGAGGCTACATCTCAGGACTTTTTATTTTGTAAAGATCCTGTAACTCTCTAGTGCTTTTTAAGAGTAAAGTGCCTATGGTGAGAAATTCTTTTGCTCAGTCAGTGTTCCTTGCTTGTTTGCCACATTGTAACAGAAGCGGTTAATCAAGAAGCTTGGAGTTCCCGCAGGAGGTAGAAACCTGAATGAGTGTGCATGAGCAACTAGAGGCTCAGGGGGGCTGGGGCACTGGTTTCAGGGTTCAAGGCAGCTGGGCTGTGGAGCTCCATGTCCCAAAGAAAGGTGGAAGACATAGGGTCTGCACCTGCACCTCAGAGACCCAGAGCAAGGAACAGAGGCCTGACTCCATCCAGACACAGAGGGTTTAGAAGCATGTGGGATCCAGAGGTTGAGTCCACTCATAAGGACCGGCGGCCACCCAGAGAGGCAGACTGGGCCAAGTTGTGACATGTAGGTTTTAAGGGGCATTTGAATGTACAGCTTCATTATCAGACTATGGTTTATCCAGGATACATGTGTGTTTAGAATCCTGAAACAGGAACAAAAGTCACAGAAGTGAAGCTTTTATTGGCTAAAAACTTTGGTGGGAAATTTTGTAGAAGGGATCATTTTATGACCAACCATTTGTACCGCAAATGATAATGGTCATAATGCAATGTCATGCCTCTGTTCACCTGCAGAGGAGTAAAAGGGTCGAGAAGTAAATTATCCCTCCATGTATGTCATGACACAGTTGGTTTTTCACGTACCTCAGAAGAACCAGGTATTGGTCACTACTGGAAGCTGGATGCTGGCCTGGGAGGACAATGATATGAGTGGTACAATAAAGCCTTTGGTCAGCTCTGATCAAGCTGTTTGAGGCAGGGACTGTCTTTTTGTTCCATGTTTTTACAGCACTTAGCACAATGGAGGCCTGGGCCATGACTGGGACTTCTAGGTGCTACAGCAATACAAGTAAATAATTGTACATGTTATTGTGACAATGTCACACCTGACAGTTCTGGGAGGGTGGCTGAAAGTAGGTATACCAGTCTTTGAAAAGTTAAAGCCCTTTTTCCTATGAACTGAAAGAGGGTACCTCTGGTTCATCAGGGACATGTAAGTCTAATTAAGGGCAGCCTGTGACTTTTAAAAATCTCTTTTTAAAGTGAGCACTGCAGAAGAATTGTGGGCAGTGAGGGAAAAAGGCTTCTCCTAGGTGAAAGAGAGCTCTTTTTTCCCTGTCAGGGAAATCTCTTGTTTATTTCTGTTCGGGGAGAGGACCTTGGTTCCCAGCATAGCTAGGCCCAGAGTGGATTAGAAAGGGTGGCTGGTGATTGGTAGCCAGCACAAATTGAAGCAGTATTCCAGTGGGAATTAGGAAATGTACTTTTTTGGGGGGAGGGTGGAGGGGTTGTTTAAAGAAGCCCTCTCAGCCGAACCCTGGGGCCTATCCCGTAAATACTGTAAATAAATCAATGTGAAGAATTAAACCTCCACAGTAGGACTGATTTAGCCCAGGCCCCTCCAATGCCAAAGAGAGAAACGCTGAGCCCTGATATGACGAAAGCGGTGTGTTGTTAAATATTATGAATAATAATAATAATTAATAGGAAACAAACTGAGCTAGAAACATTTTCCAATGCTTTTTATCCTGGCCACTTTTTTTCCTTATTCTTCTAGTAGTGCTTGTCTACACTGCCTTGCAGTGTGGACAACAGGGGTGTGAATAGTAGTGCGCACCAAAGTGCTGCACTGTAACTCCTCCATGTGGACACTGCAGAGGTGAATTTAAAGGTTCCTAGTGCATGTTCATGAAGTTCTCTTCAAACAGGATTACATTTGTGTGAACTAGGAAACGTTGAGTTTGCATCCACACGGGTCAGTCACAACACACCATTTTAGCATGCCCTGATATTCATACCCTCATAGTCCAAACAGCACAGCTAGGTAGGCCTAGCCTTAGTTTCTTTACTGGAAGCAAGTGCAAACTGGTATGACTTCGTTCAGGAAATTCTTGCTCCTGTGGGTTTGTCTCTGAAGGTGACTCTGGGGAAGAACTCCAATTAACACAGTACCTGGAAGTCTCAGGCAATAACCCTAAGTCATATGCCAAAGGGTGCAGCTAGAATGCTGAACGAGGGGTCTGGAGTCCTCTCATTAATACATAGCAACTAAAACCATAGTTCCCTGAGAAGTTGACGAAGAATGCTTTGAAGCACCAATGCAGTCCTGGGAGCTGTTTCACAGCAAGATCCCTCATTTCAATCTTGATCATTAATCAAGAGTAAGCGGGGGAATAGTCCTGCTATTGTGGGGAACTTTCCTGTCTTCTGCACTACCCCGGTGAAGTGGGCTAGCGAAAGGATCTGAATCCTCGCTCCCACTTCCTTTACCCAGTGGCCTCCCTGCCCTTGAGGACTCCCCTTCCACTCTCCTGTCTGGCAGAGTCCTCGTAACCCCAACAAGGCAGGGCCCTGGGCTCGACCCCCAACCCTGCTGTGGTCACCTAGGACAGGGGATAGGGTGTCCCCACTCCGGGGTACTCTCTCTGCACTGGGCACTTCTCTGACCCACTGACCATTACATACAAGTTAAAGCAAAGGCAAGTTATTTAATCAACAATTAATTTTAAAAAGAATAAGGAAAAATGGGAAAGATTAAAGGAAACACATCACCCCGCTCTGTGGCAGGGAACATCACAAACAGTGTCTCTGGAATGTCCAGGCAGTTCACAGCCTGCTCCTTGTAAGTCCCAGGCCTCCTCCTCAGGCCGTGGCTTTGCTGCAGGGATGCTGTGGGTTGGACACTTGCTCTGGTGGTGGCCACACGCTCTCAGGCTCTAAGTGGTAGGACCCTTCTTCCTAGTGTCGCCCCCGCCCTGTCGGGGTTACGATCCAAGCCTGGCCTGCAGAGCCTCTTGGCTGAGGCGTCTCCCTGTGCTGGGCCCGCTGCCCAGAGTCCCCCTCGGTCTCCCCAGCTGCTCACCGCACCCAGCTCCGGACTGCTCCAGCCCCAGCTTCACCACTCTGTCTCAGCATTGCTGCTGCTCTGCCTCCAGCTCCCTGGGCTGCTTCTCTGGCCCCTCTGGCTCTGGTTGCTGCAGCTCTGCTCCCAGGACAGGTCTGCTCTGCAGGCTGCTTCTGTGACTCTGCTCCCAGCACTGACCTGCTTCCTGGGCTGCTTTTCTGGCCCTTCTGGCTCTGGTTGCTGCAGCTCTGCTCCCAGGACAGGGTCTGCTCTCTCTGGGCTGCTTTTCCGGTCCCTCTGGATCTGGCCCAGCTCTGCTCCCCAGCTTAGCTTGGGCCCCTGCTTTCTCCTTAGCTCGGCCCCACTCTGTCTGACCCAGGCAATTCCAGCTCACACAGAGGACGGGACCTCCCTGGCCTCCTGACTCCCTGATTAGCCTGCCCACCCTGTCATTCAGGCTGACCTGGAGCATTGGCCTCTCCCCATTGTTCCTGGGGGCTGTCAGTCTCAGGGTCCTGATTTCCCATAGACCCTTCCCCTTTTTAGTACTGGGAGCTAGCCAACCAAAACACCCCCACTGAATGTTAGTAAGGGGGCAACAGTCCCCTTATACAAGCATTCCAGTTCCAGTTGGATCTTGCTGCTTGGTTTCAACTTACAGATGTTCTTCAGAATGGCTCAGTTCAACACCCACTGTCCAATTGCTTGACACAATCCCAATATTAAGTCAGACTGTTTATTAGCCAAGGACAGAACTTGGGTTCTTGTGCCAAAATGTTATATTTTGAACTCTCACGCAAGCAGATTTAATTTGTTCCAACATTAGGGTCAGACGTCTAGCTGATATATTTAGAAATGACTTTCCATGGACTCCAGCTAAAGTGAATCACTGTGTCCAGTGTTAATGAACTTAGAAAATTACTGTTTTGAGGGTGATTGCATTGACAATTTTGATATATTTTTTTTTCTGTTCGCCTTTGGAAATTTCACAACCATCAGTTAGCCAAACTCCAAGTCTGAGCTGGGTATCTTGCAACACTGATTTATCAATGTTACTGAAAAACAAATCCCTACAGCGTCAGACCTTTCATTGATCCACCATGTTGGATTCAAGCCTGCAGTTTGTTACATAAGACCCAAGGCAAGTAAAAGCCAAACTTGTTGATTTATACTAATCCCGAATCATTGTTTGGCTGCATATAACCCACTGACTCAGCTAGAATTCCAACTGGGGGCTTTGGCTGTATTACAGTCTTTTCGTACCTCCTTAGCCCCCAGCACAGGCTGGGGATAAAGCCACAGTCTAGCCCTAAAAGTGTAGTAACTCCATTGTCTTCCTTGGAATTACTCTGGATTTACATCAGCAAACCTGTGCTCAGAAACTGGCATATATATACCTGGGCATACAGGCATGTTTGTATGGTGTCACATCCATTCACAGTGCTAAATGCATTTTTCTTATTAGGAATGAGACAGTAATACACATCGCTGTTTACAAGCATCTGTATGCATAATCCTTCATCAAAGTGTCTCATGCTTATTAAGTGTACAGAGGGTAAGGTAAGGTGCTGAGTCCACCACCCTGATCTGGAAAAGCACTTAGTCATGTACTTAACTTTAAGCACATACACAATGTCACTGACCTCAGTGGGACTCTCACATGTTTCAAGTTAAGCACATGCATAAGCATTTTGCTGGATCCAAGCCAGCATACTCAGCACATTACCGGATCAAAGTCTATGTGCATTGGACAGAATTTTGTTCCCCCTGAAGACCCATGGAAGCTTTTCCCACTGACTTCAATGGGATCAGTCATAATTTAGGCTCACCTAAGGGTTCATATATGCACCCAATTTTTCAATTGCACTGCAAATTCCAGGTAGGAGAATCATGACATGACACCATTGAAAGACTTGTATCTGGCTTTTAAATTGTGACTTCGGCAGCAGATAAAACTTGAAAAAAGGGACATGTAAGCTAAAAGAAATGGCCTCAGATGGTATTTCCCAACATTCTTTGCTAGTATATTTATGATTTATTTTAAAATAAGGATTGTCCTCCTTCACAGTGCAGTTTCTTCCCCTGCTGAATCTGGCATGTAAGTCCTAGGGCTCAGTTCTCCTATGCATCCAAACTCCACTTGGTGTGGAGTTGGAAGTCCATGACGGAGCCAGTTATAGTTCATTGATTCTTTGCTCGCTGAAGCCTTGTATGAGTTATGCCACAGGCATATGGTACTAAGGTGGCTTTTGTCTTTGTTTCCAGTTACTGTGCCAGTGGAGAGTGAACCATCCTCCTAGTCTTAATTTACAATGGCGTATGATTCCGATAGCACAGACAAGATCATCATTCCAGATGAGGAATCAGATCCAAGAGCAGATTAACGCCCAAGCAACAGGAATCCTGTTTAAATGCAGAATGTCCCTAAATAAGACAATATAAAGGAAGAACAAACTTACATGTATGAGAAACTGCATTCAAACAGAAGGTTCTTTCTTACAGCTGTATTTAAGGCTCCAGCAGTGAGATTTTTCAGAGAGTCCATTTGGGCCTAACCACTCACCTTTTCCTCTTTCTTTGGGAGAGTAAGGTGCTAACTCGCCTTTCTGGAACTTCTACTTCGTTTCCTGGAAATAAGCCTTCAGTCACGTGATATTGTTTTGCTACTCTTTAGGAATTCCAGCTCCTTGTTTGGACAGATTGTAAACAAGGAAACCTGATACCTCAAGGACAGAAGGAGGGAGAGAACAAGATGTCCCTAGAAAGACATTGGAGAGTGTTCAAACATACAGTGGTTTTTATTTTTATATACTATAATTTCTTACCCAGCACCACTAAATGCTATACAGAGAAAGTCAATCATAAACAAAGGGAGATTTTAAAGTAGGGGACAGGGCCTGATATTTAGCCCAGTTTTAAATGTGTCTCTGTCTCTGCAATTTTGCTGGTGCAGTTTTGAACCTACAGTGATTTCCAGGCACAGTTTTGCTCCCAAAGGACCTGATTTGCGGGTGCAGGCAGGGTCTGTACACAGGCAAGTAAATGAGCACCCACAATCTGCTGCACAAAACCAATGGGCAGTTTTTAAACAATCTGGCCCTTAAAGAATGGAATTGACTTGGTGGCTTCGGGAGAGAATGGGGGTCTGTTCCAGATAGATGGGGTAGAACAACTGAAAGAGAGATTCCTGATTTTGGAAATTCATAGGAAGGGTACAGGGAGGAGGGCATAACTGAAGAAGTCGAGTATGCACAGGCCAATCAAAGGGAAAGGATGGAGATTTTGTAGTGGTAGAGACTGGGGGAGTGAATCCATAGGGAGTTTTAAAATCTAAGAGGGCAGTTTTGAATTCAGCACTTCTGCACCATGTCTGTGGCAGTGGGGGAGACATTTCTGAGCTACTTGCTTGTATTTCTTTGCTGCGATAAGGTGGGTTTGACATTATAATCCAATCTGTTAAGTACAGTATAAATAGGACAGCGGTGCAGAAGATGAGATGCTACCTCTCATGGTTAGATACTCTCAGCTTTTGAAAACATTCCCTCCCCAGATATGTTTGTTCTTCATATTCTCTCTACTCTTGGCAAACAGATGACATTTACCCTTAGCCTCATGGTTCCCACTGTGAATAGTGGACATAGAAGCAAGCAGGGCTCTAGCTCTGAACTTCAGAATCACTGGGACCCTTAAGCAAAAATAAGATCCTAACCCTAAACTGAGCCGTGTCATTAATCTTAATTGGGACCCTCATGTGCACTAATTCTACACTGATTCTAACCCAGTCTGTAACCCTAAGCTGAGCACCATGCTGACTGGCAGCCTCACAGCAGCTGGGAGAATAAAATAGCTGGGAAGCAGAGGGGCAGGGCGACTGCCAAAGGACCAAGCAGACTGGAGAAGAGAACTCCTGCCACTAAGCTTCTGAGAAGCCACACAGAGAGAGCCCCTGAGAAGGGACAACCGGACCAAGAGGCTGAAAGCCTACAGAAATCAGGGGAAGTAGGAAGGAGCTCAGAGTACTGCAGGACTTAAGTCCCAATTATGCCTCTCTGGCTTAAGGGCCATGAGCTGGAAGGAAAACAGTGGACTGGGTGGGCCTGGGTTCCCCTACCAACCCCTGAGAGACTTAAAAAATGAGGGGGTTTCCAGACCCCTGGGGCACCAGGATTCTGCCAAGAATAAGGAGAAAGCACATGTCCTCTAGCAAGAGGAACTGACTGATCACCAACCCAGACTGAATGAACCCTGGCACAATGTTCCTCCTGGCCAAAGGGGGCACTGTTGCAGTGACACACCAGCTTCACACCAAGTTAAACAATGGGTCCTAAAATGTGTATTTCACACTCCATTGATTGCAAACTTCTTAGAAGCTTGGAGATAACAAGCTTTTCCCCACCAAATTTGTCCATTTGAAAACTGTTGAATTTCCCACCAGACAGCACCCTCCACCATTTTTCTTTTTCCAAGATAAACAATGTAGCTCTAGTTCGTTTACTTCCTTTTTAAGGGCATATGCTTCATAGATAATGTTAGGAGGAGCATGAACAACTCTGGCAACAGGGTCCAGTATTTAAAAGCCAGATCCAAAGCCCAGTGAAGTCACTTGAAGGATTCCCTTTGACTTCAGTTGGTTTGGGATCAGGCCCTAAATGTTGCAGTGGGACCAGTAAAAGAAGCTCATGCATAGAGTTGGGCAGGAAATGGTTTTCCCATCCCATGAGAGTCTGAGACTTTCCCAGCCCAAATTAGGACAAAAATTCAAAATCTCATTTGGAAACTGATAATCCAAAATATTTTTCAGATTGGGTCCATTGAAATGTTCTATTTCAATTTTGATCTTTAAAAGATAACCTATTTTTGGTATAAATTAACTATATTTCAAAATGAAAAAAGTAATTTCAAACCAAAAAATGAACTTCACTTTGAAAATGTCAAAGCAGAATATTATGACAATTTCAAGACTTTTTTTTTCTCGCCAAAAAATGTCTAATTGGGAGATTTGAATTCTTGGGGAGATCTTTACATAACAATAATGATTGTTTTTCTAGGATGTCTGATGCTCTACCAGCTCTTGGTTGAAGTTGCACAGCTGCAGGGTCTCCATCCACTTCTGTGAATAAATGCATCAATAAACAGAGCACCTTTTCATCTCTGGTTTTCCAGAGTCCTTCACAAATGCTGTAAAATGGAGCCCGCAAGGGGATACTGAAGTGCTGATTTCTTCATGAAGATGACACAGAACACAACTACAATTTCGCAGAAGACACCACCTCTGTTCCCTGCTTCAAACAGCTTCTACTTAGGACCTTGATATTTCATTTTGGTGGTTTTGTAAGAAAATGGAATGGGGCAATATAATCCACCCACTTATATACACCCTGAAACCTTGCAAAACATTTCACATAACACCAGTCTTGAACCTAAACATAAAAGTTTAAAGATTTTACCACCTAAACTGAGAATAAGCCCATATACATGGTTTTGGGCTCTCAGCTGCAACAAAGCACATTCTCTGCTGGAGTCTTGCCAGCTGGTTGTTACTGTTGCAACATATAGCTGAAATGGGTGCTATGGCTAAGTCTGGTTTCAGAGCAGCAGCCGTGTTAGTCAGTATTCGCAAAAAGAAAAGGAGGACTTGTGGCACCTTAGAGACTAACAAATTTATTTGAGCATAAGCTTTCGTGAGCTACAGCTTCGATGAAGTGAGCTGTAGCTCACGAAAGCTTATGCTCAAATAAATTTGTTAGTCTCTAAGGTGCCACAAGTACTCCTTTTCTTATAGCTAAGTCTGACAGTGCAATCCCATTGGAGGTCTCTAAATGATTCTGCTGTTTGTGATACATTCCTCTGATCTGGACTCCACTTAAATGAATGACTTCCACTTAAATGAAGCCAAGGACAAAGTTCAAGGGTAAGCCAATAACCTTTGGTTTTATTTATGTAGAGAAGCAATTCCTTACAGTACCTTGTAGAGCTGATTCACACCATCATTCTCTCTCTCCCCTTAGTCCAATTGCCTTGTTTCCTTTTCCATCACAGCATGAGCCGTTTATACACAATTCAGACAAATTTGCATCCCCCCTACTAAGTCATTCTGTTGTCCCCTTCCCCCAGCCAGGTGCAGTGCCCAGTACAGTCTCCTCTCCTGCACCTGCCCTAATTCCTTTGCAATGCCACCTGAGGAAGGTGGTGGTAGGTCTGTGTGATGTAATGTCCTGGGTGGAAATTGTGGAAGTAGTTAGGCTAATCATGGGTGAAGGTTTCCTGTGACCCAGGAGAAAAGGAGAGTCTGTGATGTGCTCTGTGATAGAGGGAAGGCATCGTCATTACCCACTCTATGTTCAGTACTTAGATATGGCACCCATCACCACAGTAGCTGGGCCTCTTGCAAGCTGTTTTTTCATGTATTTATCCTCACAATACCCAGGGAAGGCAGGAAGAGCCATTTTACACCTGAGGAATACAGAGACTATATGACTTACCAAGGTCACACAGGAAGTCGGTGGCACAGCAGGGAATTGAATGCTGCTCTCCCAAGTCCCAGGCTAATCTATCACTGCACCAACTTTCCTCTCCGAGGAGCTGCACTAATTATCCCCCCACAGCTCTCAGTCAGAAAAAAGCTGCTCAAATGCCACCACATGCAACACTGGAGCAGGGACCTGCATTAGGCCTCTAGGTGCCACTGCAATAGAAAGAACATCACACTCAGGGGTGCGTGCAGGAATTTAAATTTGACTGCTTTTGAAGGGTCATGTTAGAGCAGCAGCTGGGGGCTAGGTCAGCAGCCAGGGCTGGTTCCAGGGCCAGAGCAGTGGCTGGGGATGGATCAGGGTCCAGGGGATGGGTCCAGGGATGGGTCCGAGCAACGGCCGGGGCTGGATCAGTGGCTGGGGCTGGGTCCAGGGCTGGGTCAGTGGCTAGACTGGAGCAGCAGCTGGGGCTGGAGCAGAAATAGGTATTTTACATTAATATTGGGGGTGCCCCTGCTTGCCCCCCCCCGTGCATGCTCCTGATTACACTTATGTTTCAACTTGTCCCTAGTGCTGTGGGTCCCCCAAATACCTGAGGCCCCCAGGTGGCTGTAGCTTTAACAGCATTATCCAAACAGGCTCTGCTTTTACAGGGCATGGATCTTACCATGACGAGATAACTGGTTCTGTGGATGAAGGGAAAGCAGTGGACGTGTTGTTCCTTGACTTTAGCAAAGCTTTTGACATGGTCTCCCACAGTATTATTGCCAGCAAGTTAAGGAAGTATGGGCTGGATGAATGGACTATAAGGTGGATAGAAAGCTGGCTAGATTGTCGGGCTCAACACGTAGTGATCAATGGCTCCATGTCTAGTTGGCAGCCGGTATCAAGTGGAGTGCCCCAGGGGTCGGTCCTGGGGCCGGTTTTGTTCAATATCTTCATAAATGATCTGGAGGATGGTGTGGATTGCACCTTCAGCAAGTTTGCAGATGACACTAAACTGGGAGGAGAGGTAGATATGCTGGAGGGTAGGGATAGGATACAGAGGGACCTAGACAAATTGGAGGATTAGGCCAAAAGAAATCTGATGAGGTTCAACAAGGACAAGTGCAGAGTCCTGCACTTAGGATGGAAGAATCCAATGCACCGCTACAGACTAGGGACTGAATGGCTAGGCAGCAGTTCTGCAGAAAAGGACCTAGGGGTTACAGTGGACGAGAAGCTGGATATGAGTCAACTGAGTGCCCTTGTTGCCAAGAAGGCCAATGGCATTTTGGGATGTATAAGCAGGGGCATTGCCAGCAGATCGAGGGACGTGATTATTCCCCTCTATTCGACACTGGTGAGGCCTCATCTGGAGTACTGTGTCCAGTTTTGGGCCCCACACTACAAGAAGGATGTGGAAAAATTGGAAAGAGTCCAGCAGAGGGCAACAAAAATGATTAGGGGACTGGAACACATGAGTTATAAGGAGAGGCTGAGGGAACTGGGGATGTTTAGTCTACGGAAGAGAAGAATGAGGGGGGATTTGATAGCTGCTTTCAACTACCTGAAAGGGGGTTCCAAAGAGGATGGCTCTAGACTGTTCTCAGTGGTAGCAGATGACAGAACAAGAAGTAATGGTCTCAAGTTGCAGTGGGGGAGATTTAGGTTGGATTTTAGGAAAAACTTTTTCACTAGGAGGGTGGTGAAACACTGGAATGCGTTACCTAGGGAGGTGGTGGAATCTCCTTCCCTAGAAGTTTTTAAGGTCAGGCTTGACAAAGCCCTGGCTGGGATGATTTAATTGGGGATCGGTCCTGCTTTGAGCAGGGGGTTGGACTAGATGACCTCCTGAGGTCCCTTCCAACCCTGATATTCTATGATTCTATGATTCTACCAGCATAGTCCCACCAAGTAACGGTGGGCCTCATAGCAAATGCTGCCCTATCCCAGAAATTCACAACACAGTGAAATTGAGCTTGCTTTACTGAAATATAAATGGCTGAATCTGACAGTAAGCTAAGTAGCTGACTTTGCTGAGAGCACTTCTGAAAATACTTTATTGTGTGTTGTATCTGCATTTGGTGCCATGCAGCCTGTCTTACCTTGAGTCCACTTGTAGTAGCCTTCTTAGTGTGCTCCTTTGTTTAGTGTTATAAATTGGCACAGAAAGCTGTTTACCAGGGCTTGAAAACACCACTTACAGTGCAGAACAGTCCCCCACTACATTGAAACGCTTGGTGAACAAAACCACCACTCAGGTCTGTCAAGATCAATGTGTTCTAGCAGTTAGAGTGCGAGACAGAGAAGGAACACTTGCTTTCATTCCTAGTTCTCAAAAAGAAAAGGAGGACTTGTGGCACCTTAGAGACTAACAAATTTATTTGAGCATAAGCTTTCGTGAGCTACAGCATCCACTGAATGCATCCAATGAAGTGAGCTGTAGCTCACGAAAGCTTATGCTCAGATAAATTTGTTAGTCTCTAAGGTGCCACAAGTACTCCTTTTCTTTTTGCAAATACAGACTAACATGGCTGCTACTCTGAAATCCGATTCCTAGTTCTGCCACTGACTAGCTATGGAGCTCTTAGAAAGTCACTTTCCCTCTCTGTGCCACTGGTTCACCATCTGTAAAATGGGGCTGCTGCTGATTATTACCGGTACCTTGCACACAGATGGGCTGTGAGGTGTAATGCTTGAATATTTGGAAAGTGCTTTGAGATCTGGGACGAAAGACACTAGAAAGCTGCAAAGGTTTATTATTATTGCTTATAATATAGTCCAAAGTTTCAGCTATCCCCCCTGAAACCCCAGTGGGGCTAAGGCAAAATATGTATGACTGTTTGGGCTCAGGCTGTGTTTTAAATCTCTGAATTCTTTCATATGGTTGTAACAGCCAGAGACACTTCAAATGAAGATTAAAGAAGCCCCATGTACTGGAATAACTTTCCCACATGGGAAGTTTCTTCCTACCTCCCATGAGTTAATTGATGCATGAGGGTTACTCTTTCTTTTGATTTTTTTTATCCTAGCCAATATAACTATGGATGTTTTCATTATTCATACCATATGATATCCAGCTCATCATTCAATCTTTGCTCATCAAAGCTTCATTTAAACTGAGATTAGTTTATTTGAAATCTGGCTGCTGCCATCATTTCCCTTGCTACATATATTTATTTATTCCTAGCTGTATTCTTTTTGGGTAGCCTTGCCAGGTAGTTTTGATTAGTAACATATTGTTCATGCATCACTGTCATGGAGCCAGCAAAGGCCCAAAGATGCAGTAGGACGTACAAACCAAGCCATTATAGGATTGTGAAATGAACTTCTCTGAATGGCAGCACGAACTTTTCACTTGTAAAATCTTTCTCCGTGTAGTTCTATCTGAGCCTGTTTGACCTCTGTTTGGAATACATACTACTTACCCCGACAAAGGTACAGAGCCTTGTGATCTCACGTGAAGGAAGCCAAATGACCCTACTGGATAATGAATTTACAGAATTCACTTATTTTCTGAAGCATTAAGAAAAACACTCGAAGGTTTTAGGGAGGAAATACCCTTTGCTCAACTAAAGCTCTCTTAGCAGATTCTTCTCAGGCAAAGTGGAATGCTAGGGCAGGGGGATAGGAATAGACCTGAATAGTCATTGAAGCAAAGAGAGAGATAATGACTGTAATCTGGTGGTTCGAGTACACACCTGCGTGGGAGAAGACCTGGATTTCAATCCCTGCTCCAAAGAATATTTAATAATTTATGCGAATTAGAACAGCTTGAACAGGAGAGATTGAGGGAGACTCACTTCACAACACATAATAATCGGAGGGTTAGAGTACTCACCTGGGATGTGGGAAACCCAGCTTTTGGAATGGGGATTTGAATCCGAGTGAGTGGTACTGGGCATGAGTGAGTGGTTCTGGGAACCAGTGAGTGGTATGGGTACTGGTACTACACCCCTTCTAATTTTGTGAATGGCTCCTAAATCCCCTTGTGAATTCAACCATTCAGGAAATGTCAAGTGGTTTGTATTAACATTTCTGATTTTTTTCTTTTTTCATTTTAACTGAAACAATTAGCCATTATTGTCACAAATTCACAAAAATTACAGTTGACCTGAATCTGCATTTTTCAGTGAAAAAAAGTTTCAGCTGAAAAATTTCACCCAGCTCTAGATAGGAATGAACTGAAGGAGATGAGAGGGCCAAATTTTCAAAGTTAGGGACCCACATGCCCGCAGTGTACGATTGCAAATATAAATCAGGTATTTGCACAAAAACACAGACCATTTATTGTCCAACTGGCTGTGTGCACACACAAAAACCTGATTTGTATACACACACGCACACACACACACACAATATTTGCATGCATAAGTTCATTGCATGCAAATATTAATATGCAATTGAATGCTTAGCTTTGGAAATCTGACCCAATATCTTTGTATGTGGAGTTGGCCAGTTCAGCTGATTACATGTTCAACATAGATAATAAATCAGGAGCATTGCTCAATGCCCTCAGGGGCTCTGACTAGAAAGAGAAAGGGAAGATAGCACCAAATTGCAGGCACGCATTTGTGTGTAATATTTCGCAAAGATAGAAGTATTATGCAGTTTACTGGCTTCCCCTGAGTAACGTTCTGTCATCTAATTGCTCAATAGTCAAAGAAAAGTTCCAATAAAGCTGCTTAGGCCTCTAAAGTTCCTGCCTAAAATATAGACTAACAAAAACCAAAAAGGCACTGTTGGGAAAGTTGAAATGCTATGAATAATATCTAACAAAAGAGAAGACATGGTGATTTTTAAAAATTGATCAGAGGCCATTAGAAAAGATTTCTGTGGGAATCTGCATGGCAAGTAGGTTAACCATGGGAGAAATCATGAAGTCCTAAACTCAAGTAAAGTTCCATTTTGAGGTAGGAGGGTAGGTAGGACAAGAAGTAATGAGCTTTATCTGCAGGAAAGGAGATTTAGGTTAGATATTAGGAAAAACTCTAATTATAAGGGTAATTAAACTCTGGAATTGCTTCCAAGGGAGGTTGTGGAATCCCTATTATGGAGGATTTTAAGAACAGGCTGGACAAACACCTGTCAGGGATGGTGTAGATTTACTTTGTCCTGCCTCAGTGCAGGAGGCTTGACTTGATGATTTCTCAAGGTCCCCTTCCAGCCCTTAATTTCTATTATTCTAACCCAGGAGTCCTGATTCCCAGGCCCTTGTTCTAAGAGACCACAAATTTTCCCTATGTAACAGTGACCTATTTCCTTTGTTCTGAATGCTCATAGGATCTCTGTTGTCTGTGATGATTTGCAGTTAGGGGCCATGACCAACATTTTGCTCCTGGCTGGAGTTAACTATGAAGTAAAAAAACCAGCTGGCTAATTTGCTAAGTCGAAGAGCTATGGGAAGAGACCTTGTCCACCACCTCACTGCCAGACCTATTTCTTGTCTTCCTTTTATAGAACCCCAGTTAAAGGTGATGAGGAATGTGTGGCTCTTTGATGAAGTCCTCCCCCTTTCCTTTGGCAAAGAGTCAGAGAGGGCCAGACCATGTCTTCACTTATTGGTGGGGTGGAATGGAGGACAGAATTGGGATCAGCTTGTTTTCCACATGTTTAATCAGTAGAACAATGCCTCATACGTAAATTTCCACGTGTCACCACTAGTCCTACACACAGTCCTCAGTGGTTTTAAACAAAGAGAGAAAGAGATAGGGCCCAATCTTGCATGGTCCTGAGCTCTTACATGCATGGTAGGACCCAGAGACAGAGGGCCAGATTCTGCTCGAAAGTCAATGATGTTATTCTAGATTTACAGTGATGCAAAAAACCAGAATCTGACCCAGGAGGGAGAGGTGAACTCCATGGCTGTTTATGATAAACTGTAAACTTTGTTTCCTTTATGTGATTCCTCCTCAGCAGTGCTTGATCATAGGAGCTCATTGTTCCAGCACAGTCCATGATTCACAATGTTACAACAGGGCTGAGTTCGGCTTCTGGAGGTTTTTAATTACCTATCCTTACAATCTGAACTAATTTTTTTTTCCATTTTGGATAAGAAATTTGTTTTCTTGGGAGTATTTTATAACATCAGGTCATCACTCTTTATTAGATTCATCATCTAGGACTAAGGTAATATCTCTGATTGCTTAAACACAGTCATGGAAAGAAACGTTTCCAAACAGAAAACGGAATGGGCAGCAAAAAAAAAAAAAAAAAAGGGTGGGCATTTTTTATGCCTTGATCTATCACTACCTTGAAAGGAGGAAAGACTGCTTTATTTTTAAGAGGCAGGATCCTCAGCTGGAAAAATTGGTGGCATTCTATCAAAGTCCAACTCTACTCCACTGGAGCTATGCCCATTTACCTCGGCTGAAATTCTGGAGCAACATTTCTTTCTTGCAAACTCTCTTTAAAAAACAGGTACAGTAGAATTTAGTGAATAGGGACACCTGCATGGACTGAGAAACCTAGATATTAGAGGCTTGAACCTAATTTCATTGAAATCAGTAGCAAAATCCAGTGTTGCTGAAACAGTTTGTATAGTGGGGGTGCTGAGAGCCATTGAACCCTGGATATAATGGAAACCACTTCAAGTCAGGGGGTGCTGCCGCACTCCCAGCTCCAGTACCTACGGCAAAATCCAATGGGCTTCAATAGCTCAGTGGTGTAAAATCTGGTTCTAGTTGTGCCTAGACATGATGGTGATTTGTGGCCTATAAACACAATAGATAGATTAGATAGATAGATCCCTAATAAGAGAATTTGTTGTTTAGATTGTAAGCTCTTTGGGGCAGGGACTTTGCTTTCCAATTTACTTGTAGAATGCCTCACCCATTTGTGGCACTAGTTTTATACAAATAATAATTTATAACAAAAACCAGGGTCAGATGATCAGGATTGCCACCCTCAGAGCCAACGTTCAGGGGCAACAAATCCCCATGTGTTCCTCCATTTATTTGTTGTTTTGCTTGCACCTTTTGTGGGGGAGAAGGGCAGGGCAGGCACTGAAAATGTTTCCCTCCTTGGGTGATAAGGCCAGCCCTAATAACAATGTATAGCAAACTCCTTAGGAATTATTAAGGGAAACGTCTACCCTCTCACCTCCAAATAGTCCAAATGAATTGTGCACAGATTTGTAAGGTCTGAATCTCCTCTCCCACCTCTGTTAAGAGGAGTAGCTCCAATGAAATGCTGTGGATGCATCCAATGAAGTGAGCTGTAGCTCACGAAAGCTTATGCTCAAATAAATTGGTTAGTCTCTAAGGTGCCACAAGTCCTCCTTTTCTTTTTGCGAATACAGACTAACATGGCTGTTACTCTGAAAAATGAAATCAATGAGGCTACAATCTATTTGACCAAAGCCTGAGGTCCTTTTCCAGCAAAACTTCCACTGAAGTCAATTGGAGTTTTGCCCGAATACAAACTGAATGAAAACTGATCCAGAGATGTGAGCAATCCTTACTCTTCAGAGTAGTTCCATTGTCTTCAACCATGCTTTGCATGTGGGTTAAGGATTAGTCATGTGAGGAAGTGTTGCAAGATCAGGCTCTGGGACTTGGTTCTTAGAGGGCCTGATCCAAAGCCCATTGGATTCAGATGGAAATATTCTGCTTGACCTAAGGGGCTTTGGATCAGGTTCTAATTGCTCTGTTACTGTATCCGTTTGTATAATTAAAACACAAATGTAGTTGTCCTCTACTACATCAAACAAATGGCTACACAAATACATTTTTAAAAGTTAATATAAAGAACAATTTCATGGCCTTTGTCCTTTCGGGACCTTTAAAAATTGCATTTGCTTTTTTATTCCTTCTCATGCTCACACAGAAATTAAACATATCAGTTCACATCCATTCCTATTATCCAGCACAAGGACCCAGAGAAGTCCCTTTTAAATGGCTTTATGCCTATTAAGTATACTCCATGAAACTAGTTTACAGCAATATATGGGCTAGAAACTTTAATTCTTTCAGACAAACTGAATGCTTAAGATCACAAACCATTTAAAAAGATCTGTGATTGTGTTTAATCCATTTTTAATATAACTGATTTGTCTGCCATGCATTGTGTGGTTTATAGAATAAGATACTTTAGAGACAAAAAAAAAGGCTATTAGATTATCTACTTAATCTCTCTTTGCAAGAGTCTATTCTTCAGTACCTTGATCCAATCTAATTTGAAAAATGTCTCAAAATATGAGGTTTCCTGTTTCCACCACTTCCCTTATGGGAAAATTCTACAGTCTAATAGAAATCACTGTTAGGAAACTTCCTGATATTTAAGCCTAAATTTTCCATTCGTTAGTCTTACCTATTACTCTTAATTATTCCACTTGTAACACCCTAAGTAAATCCACTTTCTCTCTCTCTGATATTTACAGACTTCAGATATTTGCAGATTATTAGAATGTCCTGCCTTAGTCATCGCTAATCCAAGATCACCTCTGTTTATTGATATGGATGTAGCGCACTCCTCCACTACTTCCTCCAGCCTGAGGAACCATCCTATATGGCACAAAGCTTTGTCAAAAAAAGAGAAAGAAAAGGCAACATAGTGAGAGAGAGTTGTTAGGTTAGATCTGTGGCCAAGACAAACACTCACGCTCACACTAGAGAATTGTTTGCATTATTTTCAACATTCAGTTTCTTTTATGGATGATTTTTCCCTTCTGCCCCCATTAGCTGTTCTATTCCCTTTGCCTTGTTTGACCAAAAGCACAGATGAGAATGCAAGAGCAACCAACCAAGACCCTCAAGTGCCAGTTTGGAGCTGGAGTCTGCTCCTATTCTGTCGTGTTTCCTTCCACCTTTCTTGCAAAAAGCCCCCAGTATGTCATGGGCATAGAATGGTTGGGTCTAAGGAGAATGAATGTGTTTATTAGATGCTTAGCTACATGCTCCCCTCTTTGGCTCCTACTCGGTAGCTGTGCAATGGGACTTTCCTTAATGCAGGATCAGGCTGCCCAGCTCATCTCCTTTTTACCTTGCACATAATACATGCAAGCACTTCTTCCATGAGAAGGCTCAGTGCTCTCATTGGGACAGAAGGTGAAATGCTAGCCTCATTTAAGTCAATGGCAAAACAACCATTGACTTCAACGAGGCCAGGATTTCAGCTAAAATTACTGTTCTTCAGAGGCAGTGAGGGATTAAAAGTGTGCCACATGAATGCACTGGTTAAAGTGAAAGACTGGCTAAGCAGATATAAGGTCCAAATACGAAAGCTACAGAGGGTCAACGTTCCAGTTCAGTGAACCATGGCAACAGTTCCAGGACAATGCATCGCTTGAAGAAACTAAGTAGCTATCAGTGTGCACTGTCAAGAGCCTATGGCTGAGATTTTCAAAGATAAGGGATTTGGACACATTGAGTCCCATTCATTTTTATTTGGAATCGGGCATCCAACTCTCTGCTTAAGAAAGCAATAGCTGTGCTCCAAGCACAATGAGGCCTGATGGCCAAGATCTCCAGATGGATGGCACTGCTATGGAAACTCAGCTCCTGGCGCCAAATCCATTCTGAAGTCAATGGAGTTACACCAGGGATAAATTTGGCCTCCTGCATTATGCAAGCACTCACGGATTAGAGGCGTACTGGTAAACGTAGGCTGTGATGGTGATGCAATAGGTGGCATTTCTACATGGAAGAACCAGGCACAGGAACTAACTTGAGCCCAAGGTGTGGCAGTCAATTTGCAGAGCTGTTAATTTGTGCAGAGGAAGCTGAAAGCAAAGAAGTCAATAATGTAGTAAGATTATATAATCGATAAGTGACAGGGAAAAGGAATCTAATACAATGAGAAAAAACTTTCCTTTCCTTCTCATAACACAAGAACTAGGGGTCACCAAATGAAATGAATAGGCAGCAGATTTAAAACAAACAAAAGGAAGTATTTCTTCACACAACACACAGTCAACCTGTGGAACTCTTTGCCAGAGGATGTTGTGAAGGCCAAGACTATAACAGGGTTCAGAAAAGAACTAGATACATTCATGGAGGATAGGTCCCTCAATGGCTATTAGCCAGGATGGGCAGTGATGGTGTCCCTAGCCTCTATTTGCCAGAAGCTGGGAATGGGCAACAGGGGACGGATCACTTGATGATTACCTGTTCTGTTCATTCCTTCTGGGGCACCTGGCAGTGGCCACTGTCGGAAGACAGGCTACTGGGCTAGATAGACCTTTGGTCTGACTCAGTATGGCTGGTCTTCTGTTCCTATGTTCTCTAGGCCCTCTGGCTGGTTAGGAGTTGGCTGTGGAAGGAACTGGAGTGGTTGTGATGACAGCAGCATTCTAGATCCAGCTCTGTGTAAACAAGACAACTATGTGCACAAATTAAGCATACAATTTCATGCATAGTTTTGTGCAGACAATTGCACCTGTACAGTTAGTAACATTAGACTCATAGCGTGCATCAAACTGTTTCATTTTATCAACCATTTAACCAAAATTTAAATGCATGTGGCACACCGGAGAATAGCCAGCAAGTTAATCTCCTTACAGTTTCCTAAACTTCAGCAGTAATGCCACATGAGACAGCCCTTTCCTTCTTTTCATTCTCCCTAACCCCTCATCTAGGGAGGACTCACTTCTCAGACACTACAGTCCAGCCCTCAGGCACTGACCAAGCATCTTGTCCTCTGTATGGAGACGCAATGCCTGTAGGCCGTGCCTACAAAAGGATGCAATGAAATCATAGAACTCACCATGACCACTGCAATGTAAATTGTCAGTTGAACCTCTATCCAGCCTCTACTCCACTGGACTATGCGCCAAATTGCGCACACACTTACTTACACCTGCTCTTTGCAGATAGAAAACCCTGTTAAAAATTCCAACCCTTGTCAGCACCCTTTAAATAGTCTAACAGCTGTGCACACACATCTCTGCATTGCACCCGCACTTTAGCCCCACCCCAGTACGTGCAGTTTAAAGGGTACAAGCAAGTATTAATGCAAATGCAGATGTTTGCAACTGCAAAGTGTGGGTGCAAGTTGATACAACTGCAACTCATAGAAAATTCACCACAAAATGGCTTTACAGTGATTTGATTCCAACCTCCTAGGAAGGTAAGTTCTTAACTCATATGGATCAGAGGTGCAAAGGTCAGATCTAGATCCATATGTGAATTCTCAAAGTTCAGGGTGTTTGGATCCAGTTCTGGCAGAGTTGGACATGCTGTTTTGTTCAGGCTGAAGATGTGGATTCCTATCCAGCATGACAGTCACCACTAACTCATGTCTGAAGCTTTCAAATTGCTGAGATGCACAAGGACCCATGTCCCTGCCTTACATCCAGGCCAGCAAACAACTGTCCCTGCAATAATACGGCAGTGAGAGCATATGAAATGTGTCATCTAAGCAAGGTATTTCATCAGTAATCAGATGGTTCAGAAATGTGCTTAGCAGCAAAATTGTGTAAGGGCAAGGAAAGTGAAGGCAAAGAGCAAATTTGGCAATCTCCCCTCTCCCCACCCCCAAGATAATAAAGGGAATGAAGAATGGAAAGGGGAGCTGCCATGCAGTTCAGATTATGGAACCAAGCAGGCAAAGGCCCTAAAAGGAGCTATCACAGGCTGTTCCTTTATTACATTATTTACCATTGACTGGCTGATCTGGCTGATTATATATTGTAAAGAGAGTGTAAAGTTTCATGTGTGTTGTTTCGCTTGTTTCTGGAACTGCTATCACTAGATAAAAGTGTGTTTTATGATACTTTTATCAGGAGCAGTACTTTCCTTAATTCAGAGTAGTTTCTGCAAAACAACAGCAGCCTCAAGTGCGTAAAGCTAGGGAACTTGTGCAGAGGGTGGATTTAATCAACTTCAGAGTCAATTTTCAGTCTAGCTGAGGGCTTGGCTACACTTGCGAGTTACAGCACAATAAAGGAGCCCCGGGCGCACTAGCTCACTACCCGTCCGCCGTGGCAAGGCACGTAGAGCGCCCTGACTCCGCGGCTACAGCGCGGCTGGTACTCCACCTTGACGAGTGGAATAACGTTTGCTGCGCCCCCGCTGGAGCGCCGCAGTGCCAGTGTGAACGAGGTGTTGCTTTACTGCGCTCTGATCAGCCTCTGGAAACATCCCATAATCCCCTTAAGTCAAGTGGCCACTCTTCTCATTGTTTTGGAATCGCTGCAGGAATGCGGATATGCCCTTTGAAAGCTCCGTTTCTGACAGCCGGCTGCTTATCTGCTCCGAGACAAAGCAACCATAGTGTGGAATGCTGTGTGTGAGAGAGAAAGGCCGGGTGGAGGGGGGTCTGCTGCTTTCTGAACTTACAAGACAGCATGCTGACATGCTCTCAGCCCCCCAAAAACCCACTCTTTCTCCCCCCACATACACACAACATACTCCCTGTCACACTCCACCCCCCATTTGAAAAGCAGGTTGCAGTCACTTGCATGCTGGGATAGCTACCCATAATGCACCACTCCCAATGCCGCTGCAAGTGCCTCAAATGTGGCCACGCCAGTGCACCTGAAGCTGTCAGTGTGGACAGACCGCAACGCTTTCCCTACTGCGCTCTACGAAGGCTGGTTTAACTCAAAGTACTCTACATCTGCAAGTGTAGCCATGCCCTGAAGCTAGTCTCATGTGTCATTAAACCCAATGAGGTCTACTCTGCCCTCCACATTGAAGTCCAAGTAATGTTCATGGTGTCTTCTCCACAATCAGCTGAAAAACCCATTTCATTTGCACCCATCCACTGTATTTTTACTAGGGTGGACCGGCACAACAAAAGCTGACAATGGCTTCCTCAGGTGAACAATGGGTGATTTATTTTCAGTATCTTGTCTGTGGTGTTTCGGTTCAGATATATTTGTGCCTCGCACAGAATGGCTGCATGCAAACTGACTGCATAGATCCTCAGTCTGAGAGTGAATTAGGTTCATGGCAAACTTTGTGAAAAATCCATGTCACTGTTGTTGTGTCTCTAATGTTCCCCACTGTGTCTGATTATCATGGGAGTCTCTTAGATCTTTGGGATTTATACCAAACTCCATAACACCCAGGTGCTGACGAGATCGTATCTTGTACGAAGTAGCCTGTGCACTGATATATGTGGGTAAAACAAGGCAGAATTCCAGCCTTCCCTTTGAATACCCTAGATATGGTCTCAGGATACAGCTTTCTGTAATGTTGCATCCCCGTCATTTAAAAAATAGAATGTTTGTGAACTGAATGCTGATGGAAGGTGCTAGAAGGAGTGAGTTGGAGTCTGAACTTCTCTACTGATCCACAGAACAGGCAGCAGCCATGCAATGTGCCTCAACCATGACCTGTATGGACTGTCTGTAGGCCTAAAAGAGGAATTCACTCTGTTCAGCCCTTGGCCTCTCTACTGGGACTGCCAGCAAAGAGTCAATTAGAATTAACTGTTTTGGTGGGTTTTGTGATGAGGACACGAGTCCGCTTGGAATTGGACTGAGACCCACCAAGAGGAAACTGGACCGGTTCTGAGTTTTCAAAGAAGATTGGGCACCTTTCACCAGCCTCACCAGTCAGTTTTAATATTGTGTAAATAACCAGTCACCTATGAAGGGGCTGCCTGGAGTGAGTAATGGGTTGTGAAGCAGGTAAAGCAGGTGCTAAACATTTGCCCCAAGAAGAAGACTGAGATCAACACATCATGTGATGCTGTGTTATTTTATGTCCCATTGCCTGGCAATGCCACACACCCCCTCAATGCCAGCTCACTGGGTCCCTTCTAAAAAGGTGGCATTTTAGGTTCTCGGTTTCTCTATCTGCAGAGGCATTCATGTTTGTTATTCTCAGGCTGGCAGTGTCTCTACTGGTTAACTGAGTAACCTACCTCTAATTAAAGATTAAAATAATTAAGAGCTAGCTCAGAGGTTTGGTAACAAGATACAAAGTTTTTCTCCTCTGGGTAACTGTTGCCAATCCAGACCAGGTCAGTAGGAAGTGGTTACAA
Organism: Lepidochelys olivacea; assembly: GCF_965140295.1. Classification (NCBI taxonomy): domain Eukaryota; kingdom Metazoa; phylum Chordata; order Testudines; family Cheloniidae; genus Lepidochelys; species Lepidochelys olivacea. The sequence continues at coordinate 21,287,958 of NC_140417.1, read as the reverse complement.
TCTGACAGCAGCTCAGTGACTCCTCTGTGAATTGAGATTGTTCATCTCAGTCCAGTTCCTAGTGGACAGGAGTCCACATCATGGAAACCACAGTTGTGTGTGACATTAACAGGCACCCTTGTTCGTGATCTCAGCACTGAAGCCCATCACTCATCAGGGCAGGAAAACTGACCTTCAGAAGGTGGGTCCCTCTGCACTGGCAACGAGGCACATTATTATTATTCACCTAGCACCCCTATGAAAGGTGCTATACAGACTGATTTGAAGACAGGACCCCTACCCCTAAGAGCTTATACTTTATATAGACCTATAGAAATGGACATGGGAAGAAACGAAAAAAGGAACAGGAGCCCATCTGCAGGAGGTTTTCCGGGGAGACATGCCTAGATATAGCCGGTGCTAGACCTGTTCTGTGGTTTCTGAAAAGATTCCAGGGCTTGAATTGGGCACCTTTCACCAGCACCATCATTCAGTTTTAATATTGTAATAACCGATCACCTACAAAAGAGCTGCCTGGAGACATTTAGAGTCCCTTGTGGGTAATAACAGGTTTTAAAGCAGATTAGGGAGGGCGTTGGTGTTCCCCCCAATGAAAAATGAATAATTATATAACTAAGTCTCTTTGCTTTCTAATGCAACACATATTGGGAATCTTGCACATTGACTACAGTGTGTGTATTGTTCCATGTCAGTGGATAAATAATTCACCATCTGAAGACTTGGTAGCTTTTTCTTGCAGCTCAGGATTATTGTTTCACTTGATGCAGGAAGCTGGCTCCCTTTCTTTCCCTTCTTCCTAGGAGAATGTTGTCATTTTGAGCCTTGAGTGATATGCAGGCCAGTGCCCCACCAAGCTTGCCTGGCCATTAGCGTGTGCATGTGTGTATCTGCCAGAGTTACGTGAAGAGCTGATTTAATTTCGGCTTTATTGTATTTCGGTTTATTTGTATTTTGCTTCACAATGGTTTTACAGCTGTTGCCCTTTGAGCTTTTTCCAACCTAATTTAAAAGCTAAGGCTAGCTTAGGGCCAAATGTGTGTGTGTGGGGGGGGATTTTTGTTGTTTTAATGACAGGGTGGATATGTGTGAAAACACATCTGACAGGGATGTCTCTGTGTGGTGTCCTTTCAGAGTCTGTTCCAGAAAGTGAAGAAATCAATAAACTCCTCTTGGAAGAGAGAAACCAAAACCAAATCCCCAGATCTGGGGATCACCAAATTCTGGGGAAGCCTAGTGATGGCAAGATGGTCACTTTTCTATTCTCTGGTGTTTGGGGGCAGTAGCAGAATCAATGTAAGCCTCCAGTAGGAGTGGCAACATCTTAGTGTCAGAATATATGTGGCCCCAATATCTTTAATATCAAAAGACTAAGGGTCTGATCCAAATCCCACTGAATTCATACAAAGTTTTTCCTTTTACTTTTAATGGGATTCGAATCAGGCCCTAAAACTTTATGTTAAAAGTCAGATGTGAAACATGGAATAAACCACATGGCCCTGAACCTGCACCATTCAAATCAATGGGCGCTTTGCCAGTGACTTCAATGAGTATTGAGCCCTGTATCTGTAGCCTTCCGTTTCAAAAAGGTATCGACATCTACAACAGAGATGTCCAAAGGGGCTGAAAGAGAAGTGTGTAGGTTGTGCATGTACACACTATGTACCCATGTTCCACATCAAGTATGCCAACAGAGATGTAGGTGCTACACAATTGCCAGGGCAAATAATTGCACTATTGAGATAGACTCAAACTGCAACATGTGGATCAAAAGTCAGGGGAATTGCTTTGGGGCACTATAAAGATGGACGGCCAAATCTTCAGCTGATGTAAATTGGTGCAGCTGCATTGAAGTCAACAGGGCTTCTCTAATTTACACCAGCTGAAGATCTGTCCTAGAACACGTTTGCAAAATTAGGTGCTGGATCCAGGACTGAGTTCTAACGCCTCACATTTTGGGTTGCAGAGCGGGAGGATTTCTTCATACCTGGAGTTTTGTTTTCTGCCCATCTCTAATGCAAATCTGATACTTGGAAACATGATGGGTGAAAGTACATATTTTGAGGGAGAAATTTATGAGCCCACCATTTGTAAATTCAGTCCATTCTGCATATATATGTTTTACTAGTGCAACAAACAGGGCATACGTGTTCTTTGCACAATTAACTGTGTGTTGTGTGATTAATGAACAGCTGCTGTGTTAGCTTTTTAAATCATACTATGCTATGGGATTGCTAAAATCACGTGGTGGGTGTCACTCATTTTGTTGAAGAAGAGGAAGAATATGAATTCGAAGATATTTGATTTTACAGTGTTGAGGCTCTGAAACATCTGGGTAATGTTATGCAACAATTGCTTTAAAACACACGTACAGTTTCCAACAGCACCAGGCCTTGTTTGTCTGAAAACGGACTCGGAGCACAGACACTTATCAACAGAGGCCTAAACAAATTTCAGCACAAGCTTTGTTTTTTTGCTGACTGAAAATCAAGGTCTTCTAGGGCTGCAGTTGCTGAGGCAACAAAAAGGAGAACATTAAATGATCAACATGAAGGCCAAAGCTATCAGAGTTGGAATGACCAAAAGTTAATATTTAACTTGAACCTGCTATTTGTTTAAAAACCTTTAGCTCAATTTATGTTACCAATTGCCTGGTGGAGCCACTTCAGAAATAACTGTGGACCATAGGAATTTTCATAGAAATTCAGACCATAGGTCCATATATTTTGGTTTCCTGTCTCTGATAGCAGTCAAAACCACCATAATGGGCAATTTTGCAATAACATGCCTATGTGGGAAGTTTTTCCTCTAATCCTATGTGTCTGATGGTCAGTTTATGTCTTTAAGCATGAGCAATGATATTGTTTGCCCTAATTAATATAACTGTGGATGATATTTTTAGTATCTATAAAACCGTCTAATTCTTTTTCAATTTTACCATGCTCTATCATGTGGCAATGAATTCCAGAAATTAATTCCTCTATGCACTGAGCCCAGAAGACATGGAACAGTTGGCAGATGAGTTTGGTGGAGGTCAGGGCACATGGAAGTGGACTGGAACTAAAGATGGTGCTGGATGAAATGACCCACCTACCTCCAGTGCAGACAGGTGTTTTCCTCAAATGTGATCTTCAACCAGTGCTGTCTCAAAGATCTGGCGGTGCACTGCCTTCCCAACCCCCCATGCTGTTTCTTTCACCCAAGGAAGTACCACCTCTGAAAAGCCAGTAGGAACATAGTAGCTTTGGCCAGTTTAACAAGCCCATTGCTAGTTTAAAGGTGGGGTAAGGCGGGTCATAGCTGAGCTACCTGCAAGCTAACACTCACCCCTGGCCAGATCTTCAGCTAGTGTAAATCAGCATAAGTCACTGAGGTCAATGATGCATTGAAATCAAAGGAGCTGTGCTGCTTTACATGTGGTCCTCTATTTCTTTTATGATACCTATCTCTTCTGGAGCTGATTCACCCCATCTTTTAATGAAAATATCCAGGAGGAAAACTGCCCACCTTCTACCTCCAAGCCTACCAGCAAAGTCTCACCCAGCCCGAGAAAACATTCTTCAAAAGGTCTGATTTTCTGTGTATGACCACCTGACACTAAACATTCATTCTGTCTGGTGATTTATTGATCCATACTGGAAATCATCAGAATAGCCATGTGCCATCACGGAGACAAAGCATTCATGTTCTAGCATACATTAGCACAGACTTTCCTTGGGGAGTGGTGAGATGTTGCCACTCCATTTCAGCTTTCCCAATCGCGCTGAAGATTTCAGTTCAATGGAAAATGACAGTTATCTGCCTTGTGACTCTGACTAAGTGTCAGCAGACCCTGGGCAAAACCTTTTGGGTCTCTGAGGCTGTTGCCCACCCACATCACTCCATCGAATCATGTCCAATTCTTATTGTCCTTGTCATCATCCTGTTCTTCTCCCTCTGTTCATCAAACGCAGAGGAAATTGGAGATAAGACTGTGTTCAGTGATTTCAACATGGACAAAGAGTTTGTGCATTAAGTCTCTGCAAAATAAATAAATCAATAAATCATATGCAACAGGGCTGTAACACACAATTGGGAGGCCCAGCCATGTTATAAAATGATCCCTTCCTGTCACTGCAGATAGAAAAAAACAAAACACCCTGCATGTTACAAATATGCGAAGGAACCCTGGTTTAACCATGTTTATTTTCCATTGTCCCCTAACATGGGCTTAGATTGTGCCAAGTGGTATGCCTTCATGCATGGAGCTCGCCTTTCCATATGGAAGGACATATGTGCTGTTTCTTTAAAACTTGAGCAGGAAGTCAGGTGGGAGGAGCTGGGAAGGTGGCAGAGGAAGTCCTGGATTCCCTGATAGAGTAGCTCTTAGGGCATATGCGTGGAGCGGCCACTGAGGGTCTGACCCTAAGGCTTTGACTTGTTGGTTTTTGCCTGAGCAAAGTATAACTGGAGCTGCCATATAGTATAAAAAGGTTACGCTCGCACATAAAATTGCTGAGTTTGGTTCGCTGTTATTGGTGGACTCACAGTGTTCACAGATCTGTGGATGGCAAATGTTTCACAAATTTCAACATAAATCATTTGCCTGAAAACGTTATTTCCACTTTGTTGTTTGTTAGCCTCCTGTTCAGCATGTTTCAGTAACCTGATCAGGGAGCAAAGATACTATCATTTGACTTGGATACCACCACTAACAGACACTAAATAGTTGAAGTCACCGGCCTGATAATTTTTCATTATTCAAACTCTTTGGCAAATATTGATGAATAATAAAAACATTCAAAGAAAATGTGAATGACTTGCCAACCCCAAAAGGGGAAAATCTCATAACTAAACACTATTTGTAACTAATTGGTCTACAAGCTCCAGTTCTGAGTAAGGGCTTCAGGATTGGGGCAAATCTATATCTGTATATAATATATTCAGGGATCATTCACCCAGCACTGACTACTGCCACTCTGGGGTCAAACACAAGAGGTGTTTAAAAGTGCATAGAAAAGTTACGCTGCACTTTATGTCTATTTCAATGGACTCCCATTCAGTAAGACTTCTGCATCATAAATACAGGAGATATTCATTATTATGCATACTGCTAATTACTTTCTGTGGGAAGGCGGGTGCATGGGCACATCCCCTCATCCATCTAGCTGTCTTGCTTTCTAAGCACATGCACCATCTTCATCACCATAATATTTGAATGCCAACTCGTAGGCTTCCCTTCTCAGGGACCCTAAATGAGGTTTATTTTAAGCACTCGGCTTGCTCTTTCCAGAGCCTCCTTCCATGCGTTCTTTACATCTTCACCACAATAGTAGGAACCTGTCACAAAGGGAAAGAAATGATCAAAAGTACATCTGTAACAGGTATGATGCTGGCAGACCAGGTGCCAGTTCATTCCAGAGCCCCAGGCCACTTCATTTGCGTATTAGTACAGATCAAAGTGATTGTTAAATTTATAAGTGTGTATTTGGTGTTTAAATTTCATGAAAACTAGTGGAATGTTACTTGCATTGCTTTCACTTATCTGTATCCCATTTTATAATGTAGCAGCAAGCATTTACATTGTGGATACCGCTGTAACTAAATAACCCATCAAGTAACGAAGAAGCCTTGTGGAATGCAAATGAAGAACTTTAACAGAAAAGTGCTAATTTCAAAGCACGTGATCATAGTGTGTGATGATCGCAGGTCAAAGACTGTAACTGTGAGAAGCAGCTATAAGTATGGATTCAAGGAAAGATCCAGCATCTCTGGACTGTTTGGACTCTTATAGAGAAGTGTACCAGATGCAAAGTGGAGATCCCCAGAGATAATCTGGGTACCCTGAGAAGACTTTTGGGAAACTGGCAGTTTATTACATCACTGCCACCATTTTGAATTACAAATTGTGGTTCACCTGTGCATATATTTTATCTGCTTTAATCCCTCAATCACTCTCATTTCCTTTTCTTAGCCAATGCACTTTTAGTTGATTTACTATAGAATTGGCTGCCATCACTGTCTTTGGTGTAAGATCTGGAGTACCGATTGATCTGGGGAAAGTTACTGGTCTCTTGGGAATGGAAGCAACCTAAATGTAATGTGATTTTTGGTATAAGTGACCTCTTATCACAAAGTCCAGTTTGTCTGGGTGGCAAGATAGACTGGAGAGTCTAAGGGGACCCTCTGTGACGCCATGGTAAGATTGGTCTAGTGATCCTGGATTTCACATTTGTCACTGGCTTGGTGAAATCTATTCATAGATCAGACCACCAGTTTGGGGTGTCTGCCCTGTTTTCTGACAGTCTGCCCTGAGGTAAGCACTCATGGTCACGAGTCACTCCAGATAGCCTTACAACAGGTTGGAAATGTTTGCCTGAAACACCCCTGCTTTTTTAGCTGGTGTTAATCTTTCTGGAAAAAAAGATAAAGATAAAGAGGGTTTTGCTGACTCAGTGAGGCAGGTGGCTCAGACTACACCTGGATATAGAGGAGTGACTTTTTGGAGAGAGGAGACTAGGGTACATCTGAACAGTCCTGAGCAAGACACCCTAGGAGCAGTGAAGCCTGAAAAGAAAGTCTGAGCTGAACTTTGCTGTTGTGTTATCTTCTTGCTATTTTCTAAAGCCAAACCCCAGGGAGGGAAATCAGTTTGGGCTTAGACTGCATGGGCTGTTTGTAGACCAGGCTGCGAAAGGTGCCTGCTCACACCATCTTTAACACAAACCCTTAAAGCCTAAATTTAACTGTGATAAAGTCATTTCCCTACGTGCTTTGTAAACTGAAGCTCTGAAAGTGAGCAATGGCAGCAGTTCACTGCTCTTACACCTGCTCCCACCTCTCTCAGCCTTCCTAGGGCAGCATTTGTTCAACAAACACGAACATGTTTGCTGCTCACCAACTGCTAGGATTAGGCCCATAAGGGTAATGGGCTGGATTCTGATCTCATACTAATTTTACACTGATGCAGCTCGACTGACTTCAATGGTGTGACTCCTGATTGACAGTAGGGTAAATCAGCATTGAATCAGGCCCAGCAGTACAATAGACCATGACCCCGCAGAAGGAATCATGCCTTTAATTTGTTATCTTGAGAGAGGTGAATTATTGCCTAGTTGGTCCATTTTTATAACATTTTTGGGAAACCAGAAACGCTCACGCTAAGTCAGTGCCCTGTTTTTAGCCTTAGGGTGTCAGAAAAGGACTCTCTCTTTGCTATACACTAGATTCTGTGTAATCCCATCTTCTTATTACCTGGGGGAAATTAGGAAGTGAAACAACAATTCTGCTCTCACAGGTATCAGTCCATGGAGTACTCCTACAGCCAAAACCATCTTCCAAACTACCATAGAATTTGCCAAATGTGACAGAAGATTTTTCTTTGTATGAAAGTTGCTGAAAACTGCACTACCCACTCTGTCCCCTTCATGTTGCCCCCAATTGAGGAGCGTACAATTCTAATCAAGCATAATCTAGGAGTCTGAGGGATTGATTTATGAGCAAAGATCACAACAAAAGGAACTAAATATGTATAACTGTTCTAATGCTGTCTAAGGGGTGGGATACATTTGGGCTTCTAGGCACTATGATAATACAAATAATAAATCACAATTATAATCTCACAGAAATGTTCACAACAGTAGGGGTGTGAACACTGGATCCTTATCTAACTCTGGTTTGGATAATTACTTTTTGATTCCTTGAATTTCCTCCCTCGATATAGTTAGCTATTTCAAATGTGTGCACTCGTACTCTGTCTGATGCATTAACTCTCCACTTTCTATCCCTACCCCTTCCACCCTCCCCACAATAGAGACACTGACCTCTTCCCAGAATAGGACAGTATATACTGTTAATAAAAGGAAATGAAAAGTGTAACCCACATGAACATAACATATGCCAAACACCTCCCCCCGCCCATGAACTGGATATAGTATTCTTTGCTTCCTATCCTAAACTATTATGCAGTGTTGCCATACACTGTTATAAAACAACTGTCGTGTTCCACCCAAGAGAAGGCTGCCTTTCCGTGGATGGCATGGCACTTCCTGTGTCCCTTGGGACAAAGGACACAGTATGAACAAACAGTATTTTTCTTATTATACTATTACATGGTTGCTGTAAACAAATGTGGTTGGGAATTGCAGCCAAATAAGCATAAATGCCAACAAAACAAAACATTACATACATCTCATCTGGAAGTTATTTTTATTTATGTTATTGCATTTTGTCATGGTGACGTTTGGCCTGTAAGTAGGAAAATCTGGACCCTGACATGTACTAGAAATCTCTCCTGTTCAGAGGCCCCAGACTTTTATTCCACTCTTGTAGTTTTGTTTATGACTTTCAGCACATGTGGTTGGACAGAGCTGTGCCTGGTGTTCTGTACTTTATATAACCAGCATTTTTTTCCCAGAAGAAATTTATTAAAAATAATAAAATAAAAACACATGGAAAACTTCTCACTTTTATAGCACTATAGATCAGGCCACAGACAGATGTGCAAATAGCACCCCCATACCCCAAATAATCTAAAGCGGTAAGTCACATTTCTGCTCAACAACCCCTAAAAATTGTTGCTTTAAGCTGATGACTGCTGGAGTACATGCCCTCCCCCATGGTGATCAAACACTGGTGTAGATTTCCAACCTCACTTATTTCCATTGGGTCCCTTCTTTACTTTGCTTTGCTCTTTACACACAGTGTAAGCCACTCAGCTAACTCACAAACCTGCATACCAAAGAACATTTTCCAGCCATAGGATTCCACTCCCTTTTCTTCAGAGACTATGTTTTATTTCTTCAGAAGAAAACTATTGAACACAAGTTCACCACCATCAACCCTGTCCTTTCCCCTTGACCCACTGTCTTGTGTGTGAGCCTATCTACTCCCTATAGGATTACGCTCTGCAGACCATCTGTCTGATGGTCATACATAAACAGAGTTCTTTCCCCTAAGCCAGAGACTCCTATATGATTATCATACCCCCTGCAGCATTCCCCCTTCAGCTGAGCTACCCGCTGGCTTTTATGAGAATGAGGAATCTTCAAACTATCACCTGATCTCTGGCCTCATAGCCTCAGCTGGGAGGCAGCTGATTAGTCACAGGCGGGGCTGGGCGGAACAGCCCCTAAAGGGTCAGCCTTGTGGTACAAGACCATAACCTGAAGCCTTGGATGGGAGTTTTGCTTGAGTAAGAACTAAGGCTAAAATCCTGGCCTCCCTTAAAGTCAACAGGAGCTTTGCCATTGACTTCCCTAAGGCTTGGATTTCATCCTGAACAGATATTTTAGTATGTGCCCTACACACATGTGCCCTGCGTGGGATGGTCTCCAAAATGTGCCCCATTTATTAAGTGGGGGGGCTGGGGTCTAGCAGAATAATTATGGGCTGGGTGTTAAGAGACCTGGGTTCTGTTTTTAACTCTACCTAGGGGTCAAGGGGTGCCCCACGCAAACCACTGCATTTGTTTCCTTGTTGGTACAATGGAGGATAATATCACTTGAACAGCACATATGTGAATTAGGGACAGCAAGGAAGGACAGCATACTACAACCTCCATGTGAAAGCTAATTAGGACCCTGACTATCTGCAGCACCACCTGAAGCTACTTGTGGTGCTGGAGTTTCCTTTCCACTAGTGTCTAAGCTGTTTATCATACAGGTAGTGATATCTTCAGTTACAATGTTCTCTTCTTGCTGCCTCTGCTGCTGGAAAACCCTAGAGAACTTACCTGACTTCGAGCTACTTTTTAGTCCAATTGTACTCATTCAGTGTATGCAAATGGGCTTGATAGACTCTTCATTGCTGCGCTCTGTGGAATTTTCTTAGTGATGTGAGCCAGTTTAATTGGTCCATTGAAGATAAAGTTCTTTTGCCATGTTGTTGCCCTGAGAGGTTGTTGCCACCGGGCTGAGAAATGGGCTATTTGTAGAGCTGAGTGGGAACTGACATCTTTTCTGCCATGAAAATTTTCTGTAGAACTGTTTCTGCTTTCAGCAAAAATTTTCTATGAAGTTTTTCATGGGTTTCTTTTGTTTTTGGTTTTTTGGTAAAAAATTAAAAAAAAAAAATTTTGGTCCCTGAAATCTGATCATTTTTCAGTTTTTTGACAGTCACCCCTCCCTGAAATCTTCCACACAGAGAGACATTTTCCATGGAAATCTCCATGTTGTCAAAACCCCACAATCTTGCAAACAATCAAAACCATCCTGATTTGATGGAAAATTTTTGACCAGTGAAAGACCTTTGACTCTGAGGAGAGAGAATGAGTGAGAAGAGCACTAGGGGAGAGAAGTACCTTCCTCAGGCACAAGGGCTGCTGTTTTAAGTGGCCTTTAACTCTAGATGTGCAAGTGTTTACATCCTCCTCCATGCTAGGCACCTATGTTAGGTGGAATCATGATGTGGCCTAACGGGACTTTATGGAGAGAGGTACTGTGAGGGGAAGGATGATCTTGTGTTTGAGACACTGAACTGGGGCTCAGGAGTTTGGACTTCAATTCCTAGTTCTATCTATGTGACCCTGAGTAAGTCACTTGATCACTGTATGCCTCAATTCCCCAGCTGTAAAATGGGGTTAATAAAAGTTCCTTTGTCTGTCTTGTCCAGTGATATTGTAAGCAGTCTGGAACTGTCTCTTGCTATGCACATGTATAGCACCTAGCAAAATAAGGCTCCAGTTTCTAAGTACTACTGAAATAGAAAAAATAATAATACTCATGATAGGTAAGAGAGGAAGAATCTGGCCCTAAGTAGCATCTCTCTCTAGACACGGATTGGTTATTTATTGACCCAATAAACCTGCCTTAAAAATGCAATTAGAATTGTTCACAACAAAGGGTGGAATTTGTTAATTTTAACACAATTTATGTAGTTACAGAGATTAAATGGAAGATCAGACCAACCACCAGAGACTGACTCCAGTGAAATCCTTTGTACTAACTTTCAAAACAGGAACTCTTACTCAAGTAAAATGTTTGTGTTAATAGATAACAACTTAGTCCACAGACATAGTGAATGAATGACCAATGCTGGGGTTTTGGGGGGGCAGAGAGTTGGGATTTTTTTAAAGAAAAGTATGTGGGGGCACTTGCAACCAGCAGAAAGTATCCAAGATGGTTTAGAAGAGTTAGAATGGCAGCTGTAAGGAAAAGAGAGTTATGATTCCAATGTTAGCCAAGGTAAACCTTTGAGGGTCACAGCCACATTCACTTGATCGCATGTAGGATTAAAGATTAAACTATTGCTGCTGTATGGTGCAATGTACATTCTAAATCAAGAGCCAGATTCATTCCTTGGATAGGCACTGGTATAGGAATGGAGGGAAGCTAGTTGATGCGTCCCCTGTTCAGGGACTGTGGGGGCCAATGCAGCCCTTAGCACAAGGTAGAGAAGCCCTGAGGCCTGTGCTAACTTGAGCCCCTCTTGCAATGGCCATTATGAGCTATTTCAGGGGCTCAGAATTGCCAGGGAGCAGGACCACCCTGGCTACTCCCTGTCTTTCCCCCAGTCCTCCTTGGAATGCCCCTCTGTTTCTCAGGTTCCTCCAGAGGTAGCAGAGTTGGTCCTGTGATATTTGGGAGGAGCAGTTCTTAGATGGGTTATGCCTTTCCTAGGCTCCTTTGTGACACAGGGCAAGAATGAATGGGGCCCCAAATCGTCCACGTGGACATAGCAAATACAGCCTTTTTCATCCACTCAACTGGGAATGTGGCCAAACATAACTCACATTTGGTGACTTTGTCATACCATAGTTATATATGGTGCAGACCTCTATCTGAACTCAAGGAACAAAAAGTTCTATTTCTGTCACACTCTGTTTTGCTTGGGACAATTGTATTTATAAGATCAGAGAGGAGTTAAAGAAACACGAAGTGATTTTTAAGAAGTACAGGCAAATGGCTAAGACACAGGCCTGGGGCAGGGAACCAGGACACTTTGGATCTATTCCTACGTCTGCCACTGGCTTTCTGTGTGATCATGGGGCAGTCATTTAAACTCTGTCTCTGAGTTTCTTCCATTTGAAAATGGAGACAGTTCTTATTCTGCAGAGGGTCTGGAAGGATTAATTCATTCCTATTTGTAAAGCACACTTTGATCCTGAGATGAAATATGCTAAAGAAGTGCCACCAACTATTTATTATTATTATTAATGTAGAGTAAGTGATTTATTCCACTGAGATGAAATGAAACTGCAGGAGCAAACTGGAGAAAGTGACTTCAGAGTGCTCTGGATTCACAGTACTCCACCCGCCATGGTGCTCCAGAAGATATCAAGTTTCAAACCTTATGCCATCAGGACCAACTCCACTTTGCTGGTCGTCCCCTGAGGCATCACACGGTTTCTATCAGCTTGGAAGCCACAGTCTTATCTGAATTAAATATTTCATGGGTGTCACATATATCATACACCAATGGATTATCTACAGCACACTTTCAGCTATAATGTCTATGGGGTCACCACTGGCTCAAACAACCTGGGAGTCCTTGAGAAGCTCATATTCAAAGAAAACCATGAACTCTTAAGGAGAAATGTGTTATTAGAGCATGTTTATTTACCAGTTATTCATCGTGAACAGAAAAATGATTCCAGATGGCAAGTGAATGACCCTCCTCGAGTTGGTTCATTCATTCCTGTGACAAGAAGAGGAAGGGTTTACCGGATATACTTGTCAGCTACATATTACAGACTTTCTTTTCTGATAGAAAAAAGCCCTTCACCCCTCTTTTTCCATTAAACTTTCCTGAATAGCACTGAGATCGATAAGGAAACCTCAGCAGGTGACCCCTCCACCTTTCAGCATGCTGCTGGGACTCCCACTTCAAAACTCACAAGGACCTGATTATGGACCTCATCGTAGGGGGCAGATGTTTCATTGGTTGCTTCTGGAAGACAAAATGATCATCCACCTCTTCCATTTCAGAGGCCATTTACAGAAAAGCCAGGGCCGGCAGGTATAATTTACATCTCCACACATCAGGTAGGTTCCCTATCCTGGGCAGGTATTCACCATGTAGAATCATCACCTTCTCTCAGGTTTTCCAGTGGAGCAGCTTAAACCCTATTGGATGCTCCCTTTCTGAAACAGCCAATGAGGGGAACTTCTGAATCAGTGCACACTGAAGCTCACGTGCTATAACTCCTGCTCTGTCTCGCACAGCCCCCTTTCCAAACAGCACTGATCCCACTGTGGCCATTCTCTGGCATAACTGAATTTGCAAACACTTTACCCTCATTATCTGCCACTGGGGACCTTCCCTGTGAATGAATCTAATTTCTGCTCTCCAAGGTCTGGGGCGCGCTGTCTCTGGAAAAAGAACACGCATCAGAGAAAACAAAAAGTGGGCGACGACCTGGCTGCCAGTTTTAGAATGCTCAGGAAAAGCCAGCTCTCCGGCAGCCAAACCCGGCTTCCGTGGCACTCTTGCGCTTATTGGAGGCTGGTTTTATAAAATGCCTGGAGTCTTTTCTGCACAATAGCCTGCTACTTCTCTTTCCAGTCAGAACATTATATCAACTCTGAGAGCCCAATCCAATGCCCAGTGATGTCAATGAAGGTTGCAGCTACCCAGTGCTTTTGAAAATCATGCCTTTCTTATGTCGGTGCCTAGCCAGAGATTTAGGAACCTCCCGTTAGGCACTTAGGTTTGAGAATTTTGGCCGGAATATTTTGAGAGGTAAAATAATAGTGGTTTATATTTTTACTTAGATGCGCTGCTGGTACGTGCTCAGACACTATGTCAAGGTGTGTGCTAAAAACCCCTGTATAGTAACTCCTATGTCACATTTCATCTAAGGAGCTCAAAGCACACATGAATTAAGCTTCATAATATATAGGTGGGGCAGATCTATTATTCTCATTTAACACTAGGGGAAACTGAGGCACGGGGCAGTTAAATGACTTCCCTGAGGTCACACAGGGAGGCAGTTGCAACATCAGGAAGAGACCCCTGTTATCCTTTCATCCAACCCCCCATTTCTAACCACTAGCTTCTTCTCCCTCTTGGGGTCTAATCTAGTTTTGCTGTGATGGTTCCACCAAGGACCCTCTTGCAGGGCTATATAATAGGAAGGCAGGGGTACTTTTTGCTGTATAAATGAGGCCCAAACCTCTGTGCATGTTGGAGGAGGCAGGAGAATACCTCCCTTTGTTAACATACCTCCTGCTCTCCTTTCTTTTCCAGAAAAACAACAGGTCCGATTCACCTCTCATTAATACCAGGTTCAGAACTGTGATAACTCCGCTGACATCCATGGAGCTGTTATTCCTTATTTGCCCTGGTGTAAGTGAGAGGAAAATCAGGCCCTATGTCTCCCAGTCTTTCAAAGAGTTAACTTGTCATTCACATATTTCATTTCTGTTTTACATAATACTTTGGCTTGCAGAACTAAGCAGAAAGATGCAACCTTGCCCTCTTCTCCAGCTGGCAGGAACCTTCTCGGATGTTGTTCGAAACCATAGGATGCCTTACTAATGTTGTTGTAAACCATAGGAAACCTTACGAATGACCCTATTTTAGCAGAATGCAGGCCAAGACATACACACTCCTTAGGAGAATAAAATTAAGGGTAGGATAGGGACATTGATGAAAGCTCTCAGCAGCATGCTCGCCAAGGAGATCATTCAGCCCTATCTAGAGAAAAGAGGGGCCACCTTAAATGGGATCATGTCAGCTTCACCACAAAAAAGTGAGAGCACAATATAGACTTGGGGAAGTATTGTTGTAACAGATTAAGGACCCACTCTGGCTCCCATGAAAAGCAATGGGAAGATTCCCATTAACTTCCATGGCAGATAGATCAGGCCTTATAGGTCCGATCCAGCTAGGTGCTGAGCACCTCCTGTGAGTTGCTAAATGCCCACAACTCCCACTGAAGCCAGTGAGCATCCGCAGCAATCAGGCCTGTGCTCCTTAGAAGGGCCACATCTATGGTATTTCTAAATAAGAGAACAACTGGCATTTTACTACAATGTGTAATGCTCAGTGAACCAAACAGGACAGATTTAATAGGTGCTGTTAGGTGGGAAAAGGAAAACCACATTCCTGTCCACACCTTTGCTATTTCTCGTGAAGGGGATGGCAGGATCAGCAAGCTGGAGCCACTGAGTTCCCGTGTTACAAAACACGAATGCTTACATAACAGCAAGGAGATCACTGTAGTCATTAACCTCGGCTCAGTGCCAGTTGCTTTGTTCTGAAGTCACCTGCTTGTTTGGTTTAAATGTCTAAGTGGTATGTTAGAAAAGGAGAAACTGTTCCAACCTCCTCCTACCATTTACCCTGTAGATCAGGAAATCCCAGGGGAAGGAAGCAGAGAGACTGCAACAATCCTTGGTGTGCGACAGTCCCCACAGTAATGAGAAAAAAATATACACAAATACTGACATCCTCCCAGAAGGGTCAGTTCTGCTACCCTTAATCACGAGTCAGCCCATTGAAGCTAGTGGATTGACGCACATGGATATTGACCACTCCAAATCAGAGCCTGAGACCAGGCCTGATTCTCCCATCACATGGGTGTAAATTGGGAGTAATTCCACTGAAGCCAATGGAGTTACACTGATATAAAACTGAAGTAACAGGAGAGCCAGACCCAGTGAGTGTGGCCAGGCTAAGTAGTGAGCCAGGAAATCAGGAGCTTGGCAAACTGGTTCTTTTTCTCTCGTGGGCATCTTTTCCCATTGTAATAATTATCAATACAACCTGACTTTATCTAGTGCCCTGTTCTGACCTTCTCTTATCTGATGTCCCGCCCTTAAGTTCTGTTACTCTTTGTCTTCTGTAATCTAATGTGTGTTATCTACATGTGGTCCGCTCCAGTGGGTAGAGCAGAGGACTAAGTTTCATGACTTCTTATTTCTATTCCCAGCTCTACCTCAGCCTTGCTGTGTGATCTTGGACAAATCACTAAACCATTCTAAGCTTCCATTTAGTCAAAGGTAAACTAGATATATGTCAAGCATGTTAATGTCAACATCCCTTTATTATTATGCCTATGCCACACCTGCATTTGACTTCATCAGGCTTTATTTCTTACCTTCTATCATTTAATATATTTTTTCCACTGAACTCTGAAGAAATTAAGATGACAGCAACCAAAAATGGCCATTAAAATATTTTAGAGAAACATACAAACCTTGGGATCATGACCATCATCTTATAGATTTATGTTAGGGTCAATATGTCATTTATTTATATTTCTAGACTGCAACTGCAGATGGCTGAAGTCAATAGGAATTAAGCATGTTCATAAAGATAAGGTGTTTCAGTGTTTTGCTGAAAAGACATGCTTTATTGAATAAGGAACATAGCTAAGGTGTCTCCAGTTATGGTCCCAATCGACGTAAGAACGTAAGCATATGTTTAAATTCAAGCCTATAGGTAGTCCTATTATCATCAACTCAGAAATCCAAAGTTAAATATTGCATAAATGCATTACTGGATCAGGGCCTATGTCCACAATAGGTGGATGTATGCAAGTAAGTCTATGTAAAATTCAAAAAGTTCATTTGGAATTTTCAAAAATTGTCCAATTTTCATGACAATCCCCTGAAACATTATAAACTTTCACTCAACAATGGCACGACTTGCACCCCGTAAATGGCCCTATTTTTGAGCAAAAATTTCAAAGTTTTCAAATTTCTTTTGGAACGATATCAGTTTGCCTAACAATCAGGCATACACATTTCTTAATGCATACACTTTTTTTTTGAAATGTGAATATGCCATTTCATGGAAAACAAAATATTCTAGGTTGCAACAGGACCCAGACTAGGGTTAAAAAAATGTTCACTTTTGCTCTGTTCTAATAGTAGGTTTTTTTAATAACTCCAGTTCTGCTTTAAACACCTTCTACTGCAGAGGCATAAGAATTTCTGCTTCCAGTTCATTTTAGAGTAGATTGCAAAGTTATATTCATATCAGAGCTACAAGGAAGATGGGGTTGAGATTGTTGTGTTTGTTAATGTAAAGTAACTGGTTTAATATATAACATCTGTAAAGAGAGTGGATGGGAGGGGGGAATGTTTACTATTCAAAGCCTGCATGCAACCAGCAGTCTAGTGCTTTTAGGACTATGATCTTCCCACATTTTATGAGTTAACAACACACAGTGGTGACCGAAACCTGGTTTGACACATTCCTGAGCTTTGTTGTTGGTCATGCAAAGATTCTGTAAGACCACCATCAAAGTTATAGAAAGACTTGAGTCATATGTCAGTATCTTTTGGTGGAGTAACCTGTGAGTCAGGAAAATAACATACACTGTCCCTAAGTGCTAGTTAGTCTGGTATTGGACATTACTAGGGATATGTTTCTGGACTATGTGGACCACTGGTCTGACCCAGTATAGCAGTTCCTGCATAGATGCAGACACAATGCTGACAGGAAATACATCATTGAGTTCCTCCTCAAATGGTGAAAAGACAGACAGGCTCCAGGCAGTACAGGTGTCCTCTGTGCAGAGCGTGAGAGGAGCATATTTTATGCCCCAATTCTGTGAAAGAGGAGTAGAAAGCAGGACAGAATTTGTCCTCCTCCCCAGACGCACGGAGGGCTTTCAGATCTCATGTACCATTCTGTTGAATATAAGGCTTTCACAAGAAAATCAAACCAAAGTGAATTAGCAATTAAATCTGTGTTATGTCATACAGGATCTTCCTACTGGCTGCTTAATTTCACAATCTAGCCCTATGACTATTATTACTAATAATAATCCCTTCTCTTCTTTAGCACCTTTCATCTTAGCATCTTATAAACATAATTAAACCCCTACAATATTTCTGTGGTGTATCATTATGCCCATTTTATAGATGAGGAAACTGAGGCATAGAGTGGTTCAGTACTTTGCCCTGGGTCACGCAGCGAGCTATTGACAGAGCCATGGCTAGAACCCTGCAGCCCTGAGTCCTCATTCTACACACTAACCACTAGACCCCCACTGCCTTCAGCCCTGTTAGCTTTTCATTCGTTAACAACATTTGCACTGCAAATATGTTCCATGGCAGTCAGATACCAAAGAGGGCACCACAGTGACTGACAGGCATGGCATGAAAACTTAAATAGAATAGAAGGGGGAACAGAAACGTCTCAGGACCCCCAATAATTTCTGAGCTCTGGTCCCTGCTGAATATTGGTCCTATGCCTGTCACATGAAGCAGAGCAAACATCACTACAGTTAACTTTGGGCCTATCAGGATCACAAAAGCTTCTGAAGTTCACTGTGGACCAACTCCAGCCTCACCCTTTCACCCCATACCTAAGAAGTTATGTCCAGGTGAAACAAAACTCAAGAACTAATTTCTTCTCTCAAACATGATTGGGGGAAAAAAATCATTTCAAAAGGGATTTAAAATTTCCATTTTCATTTTATTGTCAAAGTAAATATATTTTATGAAGAACAAAAGAAAATATACAGAATTGTAACTTATGTACACTGGCATTATAGATATTTTTGTTTCCAATTTACACAAATTTTGATATGTTATTAAAAGATATTTTATATAGATATGCATCTATGTACAGTTTTATTTACATACATTCATAGGATGTGAGATAAACCAGTCAACAAAAGATAGTTCATTTATATTAATTTCTAGAGGACAAAAGGAATGCATTCCTAAAATAAGGTAGTTTTAGCTCTACTGTTCTTACATACAGTATGTTCTCCACTTCTACCTACTAATGTGAGAATTGCAGTGTTTTATTTCCCATTTGGCTGACAAGAAGACAGACAGATGCCATCTGTGAGTGGAAAGGAAATGCAATATCCTTTATATAATCATCTCTGATTTTTGAATTCTACTGTATTCTAAAGAGTCCTACAATTGGCAGAGTTAAAAAATAAAAACAAAAAAAGAAACACAAACATAATATTGTTATGATAACATCTGATTATTGTTTAAAATTCCCTTCTTAGCCACTTAGGTAGCTACCGTATGTATTTGTTTCTACTGTTCCCACCCATTCACTCACCCCAGCTGTGTGACACTCTGACATGGCTGTTAATAATAAAATAATGCTTTGCACTTAAAGATCCCTGTCAGCTAAGGCTCTCAAAGTGCTTTTACAAACATTAATTACGCCTCACAATCTCTCCTGGGTGGGATATAAGTATTATTATCCTGATTGTACAGATGGGGGAACCAAGCTATGAAGAGATTCAGGGCCCAAGCCTGCAGGCATCTGCTGAAGTCAGGGGGAGTTAAAGATGCCCACCCAGCACCTTTCAGGATTGGTGCTTGCCCAGTGTCACACCGTGAGACAACAGCAGAGCCAGGGATAGAAACTAGGAGTCCTGACATCCAGGCTCCCCTGCTCTAACCACTAGACAACACTCCTGATAATGAAGAGGACAGTTTCAGCCAGAGCCAAGGTGTAATCACTGGTTCCTTAAATATGTGGGCATCTCCCCCACGCTCAACACATTGACCACGTAAGATGGAAGGCATGCAGGCAGTTTACACGGATCCATAATGAAAGGCCTTCATTCCAGCCCATTGAATCTGGGCCGAGCGTTTGGGTTTTTTGTTTTAAGGACATTGTCAGATCCAGTTTCCAGGTGCACGAGATTTGCTGACCAAGTTATGAACGGCAAGGACCACTGAAGGATGGTGTGTTGGAGAAATCAGAGGCCCAAATTCCAATCCCACTACTCCCCATCTCCCAACTGTTCCTCCTCCTCCTCCTTTTGCCTGCCCCCCCAAATCCTTGGCTCAGGCGACTCAAAAACAAAGGAGCTGTTTTCATTTCAAAAGGAATTTACTGTTTCCAAACTGGACAAATAGACCAGCTTAATAAAAACTCACAATGAATGGCTCTGTACATGAGCAAAGCCCTCAGGAATGCCAGGACTATAATTAACTAGCAGCAAGTAGCCCATAAATTTGCCTTGTGCAGCAGAAAACAGCTAAAAATAAAACACTGTAATTTCCAAAAAGAAGCAGCAGCAAAGGGAAAGATAGAAGGAAAGGAAAATAAAATAAAATAATAATAATATTAATAAAAAACCCACCCCACCCTCCCCCAAAAGAACTTCGTTCTCAAATCATGTTGGCAGGACACAAAACATTCAGAGGTGGTAGTGTGAAGTAACAGCGCTGACCGTTCTATGGAGACAAATAAATTATCACAAGAAATATAGTGAGCAAAGTGCTGTTGTCGGCTGTTCCGGGACGGACAGGTGGCAAGGGGTAGGTGGGACCAATCAGTTCACGGAGCGCACAGAGCGGTTGCTTCTAGGGAACCGGTGCACCTTCACGTGTTTGGATAAGTGGTCACTTCGAGCAAATTTCTTCTCGCAGACAGGACACTGGTAAGGTTTCACTCCAGAGTGGGAGCGTCTGTGCCGGGAGAGCTCATCTGATCTGGAGAACCTGCAAGCAGAGGTTTAGAAAAGAAAACCCTCTTCAGATTTTTGCTGCTAATTCTTTTATGCCATTGCTACTTTTCCATGGCCCATGCTGCATGCATGGAACTTCATGGCAGCATCAGGGATAGAACTCAAGTCCTCCTGCTGCAGAAGCCCAAACACTTAAGCTAAAAGAGAATATGTCAGCAGTATAAGGCCCATGACATACAGTCGAGCAGTTCTCATTCTATCCAGCAGAGGACAGCAGTAACACACTACACTTCATTGCATCATTCTTTGGGGCTCATGCAAATTAGAACGGATAGCAATGACAGGAGACAGGCCCTAAAGGGGTTACCGGTGTATAAGCTTTACCCTAACCCCTGACTACACATACACACAACCCGGCTAATGCATCATCACTCCTGACCTGCAGCAAGCACCCCGTGCTATTCCAATCCCAAACCCCACAAAGCTCTGCCAATGCACATCAATTCTAACCCACAGCATCTTCCTTAAACTCCAGTTCTGGGCCTCTCCTGTGCAGAGACCACCACCGATGCTCCAAAGCTAAGGCTTCTGCCAGTCTCACCTTGGCATGCTCAGAATGATGGAGGAATGGCAATATCCTCAATCACAACGAGATTGTGAGACCGTGGCCAGATACTATGTGAGGGACTACCCAGGCAGAGTCAGCCATGCTTACTCTGAAGCCACTTGGCTTATTGAATTGACCTAAGAAAAGAAGAAACTTTTCTCCCAAAGGATTAAATAAAGGGCTATTAATGTCAATTCCGGCTCACGGTTATACTGGAGTAAATCCCAGGATGACTCTATTGACTACATTGCAGCTACTCTGGATCTGCACTGGTACAAATGGAGATAAGGATTTGGCCCTCAGTTACCAAAATTAGATTCCCCAATATCGTTTTATTTTTAGACACCTCCCACCCACAACAGCCAAGGAATAGTCGCCAAATAGCCATCGTGAATCTCGGAGGCCCATTTTAAACTCAGATAAACCAGCTAATCCTTGGGACCGAGCGGCTGGGTTGGTGCTATTTCTAGCCTAGACCAGTGCTGGGAGCCCAAGTGTTAACAATGTCATGCTAAGACAGTTCCCTCTGGATGCACGCAGAGCTGCTGTCCAACAAAGGGTGATGAATGTGAGTTGCCAGAACACTAACAGAGAGTGGCATAGAAAAAGAACTCTCAAGAAACCATACCAGCTGTTTATTTACAATAAATACATGAAGTCATGAGTGTTTGCTGAATAAATAGGGGAAAGGACATGTGGGAAAATGTGCATTTGTGGAACAAAACCAACACAATACCACTTGTGTAAATATACTATTTTTCTGGAGGGGAAATAAAGAGCACCATTTCAGGTGGAAAGAGACTTTACAGCTCACACTCTAAATTCTTCATGTAAGAAAATACATACTAATTGCAGCTAGAGATGATCCCATGCTACCAGTTGATAGTCAGGATCCAAACTTTGCTAAAGTTTGGTGTGTTTGGATTTAGGATTTTTTTTTTATTCTAAGCTTTTATTTCACTGTCCACTACAGAGAGAGTGGATAGTTAAGATTTTGATACAGCTCCAAACTTTCCCAAAATTCTTGAGTGTCGTGATTCAGGGCTGAATTTGGGCCCATCTGCACCTGTGAACACTTCTCTCTCTAACACTGCTAGCCCTTTCCAGCAGTGGGTACCCAGCCATGACCAGAGTCTGGAACACTGACATGACCAAGAACTGTTTGTGAAACTCCTCCATTGGGCTGGCCCTGATGCAGTGTCCTTAAAGGAATTATCTTTAAGAACCATGAGATCATAGGACTCTGAGAAACTTTTCAGAGCAACTCAACAGGAGAGAAAGGGAAGGGCAGCATACACTATACAGAACTTTGCAGACTGAGAGCTGCTAGGACCTCACCAACATATCATAGTGGCAAGTTGACAGACATGGGATCAGACATGTTGGACAAGGAACTGATTTGTTTGCCAGGAAAGGTAGTCACTTTCTCAGGTGGAAGAGAAATCTACCTCAGGAGAGAGGTCCTTGAGAGACAAACACAGAGCAATCCTCATGGCAGAGGCAGGAGCCGGAAGATGCAGGGCTGCCTCATCCAGGTCTCTGTGTTGTCAGTATCATTATAAAACACAAGGAAAAGTGGGATGGAAGGACCTGAAACAAGCTCAGAGCAAGACAACTGCAATGGGTCCCTGGCAATTGCACCAAGGGAGAGGGGAGGGAGTCATATGTCAGAGATGTGTGTGTTATGTGAGCCATGGATGCTACTGTGAGTTAATATGATAAAAATACACTTAACCTCATAACGACGCCCTTAGCTGAAGAAGTAAGAATGTTGCAATGCTGTTACCCAGCATTCGTGGAAAGATCACCTTACCGGGCCCCACAGAAATAAACCCCCCTCTCTCTCCCTGTGTTTACAAAAAAAAACAACCCAAAAGTTAGAACAGGAAAGCTGCTAGAATTCTATTGCCTGCGATATTCAGAGATCAGGCTAAATGACGATAAAGGTCCCGTCTCGCCTTACAGTCTAAAAAAATTGATGGAATTCCAAATTCAAACAAGTAGCAAATGAAAAAGAGGCCCCACTTACAAATAAGCAGCCCAAATTTTATAATCCCAGCACCTACGAAATGACAGCTCCTCCGAAATAAAGACAGACTGTTTGGAAATCTCACACAAACAGAAGGAGCCAAATTCACCCCTCTTGTAATTCCACTGCAATTGATGGAGATGGGCCAAGGATGAATGTAGCCCTGTAAGTGCAGAATGACACTGAGTTTGTTGCCTTCCTTCCACTATACCTGCTGGCTTCAGTCAGGAAACTGAATCACGCTATTTAGACAGACTATCAGCTTCTGCTCAAGGGAGACCTATCTTGTAAGGGAGTGATTGCATCTTGTTAGAATTCTCACTTCGGGAACAGGTGAAAGTATTTTCCACCTGAGGGATTTATTTCAAAGGCAAGGCTGCCAGGGACTTGGGAGGGTGCCTGTCGGCCCTTCACAGTTTCCCTCTAAATTCAGAAATAAAGTAGCCTCCCAAAGAGAAAGGAGATTCAGAGAGCACAATTATTTCAGCTCCTGAGAGCTGAAGTGCACTTTCTGGGCATTGGAGCAGGAGTGGTGGGGGGTGCAAGAATGTAAATAACAAAGGAGGGTACAAAGCAGAATATTGCTCCAACAAATAACAATCATACGAGGACTAAAAATATCCAGTCGCGCTGAGTTATAGACTCATAGACTTTAAGGTCAGAAGGGACCATCGTGATCATTTAGTCTGACCTCTTGCACATTCCAGTTCCATCAGTTAACTAGAAGTTTCATAATAAAGTAGCTCCTTTCTGTTGCCTTTTAAATGTCACTGTGTGCCCTCGCTCTTCTTCGTCTTGTATTGTAGGAAAGGGAGCATCCAACTAGCCCTTTCTGTACCACTCCTATGACACAGGGAGGGGCAGTGCCCACAATGTGGCCACAATCCCGAGAGCTACAATAAAGAACAATAATGGCACCATATAGTGACCCCAAGATCCAAACACAGGGGCTCCTCAGGCACATCTCCCCCTTCCCATGCAGAAGAAAGGCTCAACCATTTCCACAGCACCTTTCCCCATCCTCAAGACCCTGCAGAAGCCTCTATGCCATTCTGGAGATGCCAGCTAGGGCAGACGGTAGAGATTGGGCAAGTTTGAGGGAGGAGGGGCTGGAATATGGTAGAGGGATGGGGAAACAACACATTGTATGAGGGCCAGAGCAGAAGCACAGGGTCTCTGTGTGGATGCCCCAGGCCTCGCAGGTGTCCCTGGGGATCCAAGAAGCTTGGGCTCGAGCCTTGTGGCCTTTTAAGTTAGAAGGAAAAGCCTCCTACCTAACAGGACGTTGTGAGGGATCTATCTCGGCGAGGGAATCCCCACAGGGATCTCTCCCCCTCCCCCCGACACCTCCTGCTTGAGTTACGGCATCTGGACTTTCCTTATGTCCTGTAACGCACTGTGTGCTCAGGAAATACACAGCCTCACACAGTAAGCTTCCTTTAACACAGCCACATCTTTATGCAGTGTAGAGGGGTCTCAGTGTAAATGAGAATCAGCCCCAAGAATCTTATTCACATTTTTGGGCCATTGTGGTGCCCTGAGCAGGCAACTCCAGCAACTTGCCTATACTCTATCATTGCCAAGATCATCATCTTGAGAAGTTACAACTAACTCAGATTCATCAGCATGGTTTACCAGCCATTTAAACTGTTCCTTCGAAAGTGCAGTAGCTTGCATCTGTCTTCACCAAATTTCCTACATAAGATACTGAAGTTCAGGTGTGAGTTTCATGGTTTTGCCCTTCTCAGAAGTGGCAGGCATTAGCCACTGACCTAGATGAACGTAATGTGTAGCCTGGTCTGACACGGATCAATGCTCTGACTGGTACAACAGGATACTGGACTAAATGGGTCACTGGCAGTTTCTGTACTCTGCTGTTTGCATATTGCTTAAGACTGAAAAGAGCAGCTCTCGCGTTCTGTGATGGAGGGGCAAAAGTTGGTAGTGGTCAGCATTCAGAAAGGAACTTGGGAATCCCATGCTGTATGAGGCTTGCAAAAGTTTAACCTTTCCCATCACTTTGCTTTGCTACACTTAAAGATGACATACGGTTGGTTGGGAGTTTGTTTTAGTTTAGCTGTTCTGTCCATACAGGAAGAAGGAAAAGCTTTTACACAGACACCCCCCTTGTAGCTAAACACTATGACTCAAATGATACCAAGCAGCATTTTTCTAAATTACTATTTTCCATGAACTCAGATTTTAAGTTCATTTTGCTGAAAAAGAAATACACCATACACACGCAGAGAAGAAAGGAAAAGAACGTGGAAGAAACCAGCAGCAGAATTTCAGTGCATAAATTCATTTGGGATGATATAAAACTGAGAACAGACTCCAGATGTACTTGACTTAGTCATGTGAGCTCACAGCTCTCCCTGAACTTCTGGAAAAGGTAAACATGCTTTACTGATGAAAGGAGACTGTGTAATTCTGTGCTCACTGCTCTGGCTATGGTATGTCACTGCAGATCTGACTTTGATGTCTGAGAAGAACACATGGGAGTGCTGGAATCTCAAGCTTGTTCTAAGAGATTTGTGATAGAGGGAAACAGCCCCTTTGAAAGTCTGCCCCCTCCTTGGTCTATGTTAGTGATGGGCCCCAGCTGAAAAATTTCAAACTGGGATCAGAACTCATCCAAAGTTATGGGGCATTTGAATCCGGGGTTCTGGCTTATGCTCTCAGTTATCCTAAGTGCAAAGATGCAACCACAATGAGGGGTTTGGAAAAACATCCAACAGCCAGAAACAAGCCTTTTTTGTATGGAAGTTATTTAATCCCTAGGCTCTACTGGACTTCTGCCCATAAAGAACTATGGCTGTCCAAGCATTTGGCTCTTTAAATTACAGGTTCTAGATGTACTCACCATCTGGATCGGTACTTCTCTTTACATGCCTCTTGGCATTTTTGCTACGCACCGTTCACACTAGACTTCAACCCTTGTGAGGTTGTGGACATACAGAGGCTACACTCATCCTTGGTGTCACTTCATGGGAGGCACCCCAGGGAATATTGGTCTATATTGCTGCTTATGCATTCCTAATCATTCACCTTTGACTGACATTCTGGACAATACCAGTGTTCTCATAAGATACATCCACAGAAGATCATCCACAAAAGAACAATTCACAGACTCCTGAGGTCTGATCTTGCACTGCTGAAATCAATGCGGAATCAGATAGAGACACAATCAGAGCCCCGGCAAGTCATCTTCTGACCTCAAATATGCCTGGGTCAGGACCATTGTCACTAGTGGTTAGCTGAATATTGCAAATCAATTTCCCACAAACATTCATTCAGCTTTTTAAAGGAATTAAACTTTGGCCAAATTTCAACCCTTTGTTTTGTTCCCCTTCCACAAAAATTTGGACAATCAAGTTTCACCAGCATCATGGCTCATGGAAAGCAAGCGTTACGTTTGCACAGATACTAGCAGAAAAAAAATCTTAAATATGCTCCTTGCAAGCATTGACTCTGAAAGTCAAATAGAAAGGATGATGCTATGCCAATGAGGGCATGGGAAAATGCCATGTGATTTATGTGACCAATCACAACTGAGAGACACAGTCGAATTTCAGTTCATTTGAATCACAAGGCTGGAAGTAAACAAAGCTTGTGAAAAATTTCATTGGTAGCAAATCAATGAAGGAAAATTGCAATCTGCTCATGGAGCCTCCATGAATGAGAAAAGGGAGGAAACTGATCACAGGAAGTATTAGCTATAGATGATCCACTCGGCCCTAGTGGCAATGGGGAAAGCTCAGTGTATCAGTTAGAGGAAAGGGACAAGATTCAGACTAGTTCCGACTTTTTCCTTTCAAACAAATTCATCCATCCCTAGTGGTCCTATATCTCACACACCTGCAATTTTACTCATGTCTCTCCTCTTATCTCTTCAGTTCACAATGAGCGTGACCCATTTCCTAACCACACATTGCTCACCAAAGCACTACAGGATGTTTTTCCTTTTGCCAAGTCTTTCGAATCATTTTGGTATAATTTAACAGGTGGTATTTGAGATGATGTTTGGTTTTCATCAAAGTGTATGAAGTTTCATTGCTCGGTTAAGAAACTGGCTGGGTTCCAGAGCAGATTGAAAAATGGAGGAGAAGGGGTTTCCATGGGAAATTTCAACTTTTTAATCACAAAAGAAATATTTGTCAGTTTCCAGTTTTCCAACAAATAATCAAAAATTTTGAGGAAAGCTAAAGCTAAAGTAAATTTTTACTTATTCAAAAACTCAATTTTCCATTGAAGAAAAGTTTTGACAGAAAATTTTTAACCACCCCTTCTGATTGTTTTCACTGATTACTTTTGAAATGTACAACACTCAGGGGCACATCTGGATGAGCACTAATATACATTTCTAAACCAGAACATAAAATAAACACAGATTAAATTGGAGTAGCATACCCTATGATGAGACAGCATTCCCAAGCTAGTATTTTATTCTGGAAATTACAAAATTGCTTATAATGTTTTAAAATTTTATTAGGGTTTTATTAAGCATATATGTCATTCATAGCCCTTCACTGATTGTATTTGACCTCCACGTAGTTGAATCTCCAAATACATATAATCATGTAGTACTAGTAATGAAGTGACTGTGCTCCAATGACCCAATTTGCTTTGTGTGTCCTAGTTTGCATCAATGGTACATTGGAGATAGTATGCTGCAATGGGACCAATGAATATACAAAGCAATATCTGCAGGAGCAAGTCTAATCTGGCCATTATGAAATGAAATACCAGTCACTGGGGTATTTTTTTAGACTTTTGTACAGTGAATGTCAACAGTAATGTTCTGCTATTCAACACACCAAAGTCCCTAACATTAAGAAAAGTGGTTTTAATTTTAAAACCAACCAAACAGGTTTCAGAGAACAGCAAAATTGTTTATAAATGAACTTGGTTCAAACCTGTTTGGCTGGCATATTATGTCAAGTGAATGATATGTTTATTGGATACGGAGTACTACTGCATCACAGTACTGACCTCCATCCACAACCGGGCCACGTGCATGCAAAAGGTTTTTCTCCTGTGTGTCTCCTCAGGTGCGCTTTCAAATGGCTGCTTTTAGTGTACATCTTGGTACAGCCAGGGAAAGAACATTTGTGCATTTTAATGAGTTCTGCCGCAGGGTTCTTTTGAAATTTCTGGCCCACGATGATCCCCGTTTGACCCTGGATCATGCCTCCTGGCCCAATAGGCTTTGCAGCAATAGGGACTGGAGCTATGCGGACAAATTTAGAAGACAAGTTCAAATTGGATGACTGAACAATCTGCGGCACAAGTGCAAATGTCTGTCCTTGAATGTTGACTAGGAGCTGTGCAATTTTAATATTCTCTTGTGCTGGTCCTTGTGAACTAGGGCTTGTATTTGACTCTTGTTTGATCTGTACAGGCTGAATTTGGAGCATGACAGGTATCCCTCCCTCCAGGGATAGTGCTCCATTTGAAACATCGCTACCTTCTGTTGAGCTACTTGATTGTTCGCTTTTACTTTCTTTTAAATTAACGCTAGGTGCCAGATGGTCTTTTTGCTGGACTGAAGCAACAGAAACTTGGCTGCAAGCTCTCAAGTCCTTGGTCTCACTTTTAGGCCCTTCCTTGAGATCCAACTCCATGTTTTCTTCCAGAAACTCCTCAATCTCCTCAAGTGTGGGCTGAAATGGTCCAGAATCTTCCATATCCACTGTGAACTCAGGCAATCTGAAATACTCCTCTTTCACTACTGGTTGAAGTCTCCTTTTGTCCCACCAAGAGGCAGGGGTGTTCCCCAAGGAAGCCTGGGACAGTAAATAGTCTAAAATGCTATCTTGACTTTCAGCGCTAGATGTGCTTCCATAGCTAGAGCTGAGAACCTGGGAATCGGGGCTGGAACAAGAGCAAAAGCTTGAAGAATCGCTGTCATCTTCTGACACCGGTGAGGGCAGCATCTGGTATGACCTCCCACCGGCCATCATGTCCCCAAAGTATCCAACAGGGGACCTTGTGGATGAAAAATATTCATCAGCCGGAAGCAAGTGATCCACCATTCCTGGATAATCTGTTACGGATATCCCACCAGCATATACCACACAGTGAAAGCTCAAGCGAAAGCCTGAATATAGGGAACAAAAATATTGACAGTCAGAAGTCAGGTTTAATCATTCATCTCCATGCACTAGACCTACAAATCTCTCCAGCTTAAATGAGAGTCAACTGCATGCAGTTTCACTGGGAACACATGTTGCTACATGCTTTCATATTGCTGTATCACCCCCAAAGGATTCTGAGTGCCTAGGCATTTTCCAAGATTGCACCACATGTTTGCAAAAGAATTCTTTCAGAAATCATTTCACAACTAAGTGTTCTGTAGATTTACAGTGCCTTCTCAGACTATTACTGGCAAGAGGAAATACATTTATAATCTTTTGTCTGACAAGGAAACAGAGAGCCAAAGAAGGGAATGGGGTGGGGGGGAAGTGTTGAAATTTTTACCACCCAAAAAGCAAATAAAAATAAAGTTTATAACTTGTGTCCATGAAAGAATACTATCCTTTCCTTATTTTATAGCTTTCCATTGACTTTATTTTTCACTGTCTCAGTTATTCAAATATAGGCTAATCTGCATAATACAAGGACCAATCTGCTAGGAGCCAAAAATATTTATTGTGCTTCAGCATTTACTAGTAAGATTTTCCTTTCCAGATGTAATGAATCAGTTTACTAACGTCATCATCACCTGCATCACCCTTAATAGGACTGGCACCATGCTGGGCTAATTACCATGTGCTGGCAGGCCAGCTGATTGTGCGAGTGTCACCTCATTATTCCACGCTGCCTGTCACTTGAATACACAGCCTTGAGATGATCTAAACATGGTGCCAACTTCTAAACTGGGAACTTGGAACAAAGCTCTTGCGTAGGATTTCAACTCATTGTGACTACAGCAAGTGACTGCATTTTGTTATATTCTGAACACACGCAATTTAGTAGGGCCAATGGGCCTGATCCTTCAACCTCTTACTCACTTGAGTGTTCTGGTTGAAGTCAGTGGGACTACTCCCTTGAATAAAGAACGACAGGCTCCGACGCTTATTTTGCAACCCTCAGGCAAAACTCCCTCTGAAGCCAATGCAATTCCTGCAGCCCTCAGTTCAGGCACAGCAGTCTTACTGGGAGTTTTGTCTGAGAAAACACTGCTTGACGGCTGCACGATATAACTCTTAGGGAGCTAAAACGCAGATGTGCAGACTTTGCTGAACACTGGCCGTGGGCCCTCCCCTCTGCTCAAGGTGACTGACTGAAAACTGAGCTGCCTATGTACATAATAAAACACGCCTCCCTGTGGAAGGTATGTGGATTGCAGCGATAGATATAATTTGATCGGTCAATAAGGGTGTGTTTGAGAGAGAGGGACAGGCAATCAGAAGGCATGTGACCGAGCATGAAGGAAATGCCAGTCAAGCTTGTTGCACACTGTCATTTTCCACAGGCTCTGCTGCTGTGCTGTGGACACTTTGCCATGAATAGTCAATAGTGTCCGGTTTTGGGAAGGGTGGGAGCTGTTTATTATTACTCCAGGGCACCTATGCTGCCTGATCTGCAATTTGCCTCTGTCTCTGTCTTCTAGGAGGAAATAAAAATAAATCTGTGCACTCAATCTATAGCTGATGCACTGCACAGCAACCTTCACATGCTCCATTAGCATCAGTCTATTAATGTTCCACAGGAAGTAAAAGTAAAAACACACTTCTTAAAGCTACAGCTTCCTTATTTATGTTTATGTGTGGAGGAGGGTGGTGGTGGTTCCAAAGAAAAGGGAATTAAAAGCCAAATTGTACATTTTCCTGGTTTGCATCCACTGTCAGTCATCTATTCTTGCAAACTGATAATGAAATACTCACCTGTGCTCAAAGTGAGGAAGTTCAAACAAAGGTTAGTGTCCATGTTCTGTGACCTTAGCATATAATCATTTCTAATAGTAAAAGTGATTGCCAGCATACCTGAAATATGCCTAGGGGATTACAAGTCAGATTTTGATCTCAGTGCAAATTCAATTACTCCAACAGAAGTCAGTGGAGCTGAGTTACTCCAGATGTAGACCAGTGAACAGAGATCAGAATCTGGCTCTGTGAATCTTTTATTGCTTCTAAAAAGGGTTCGCTGATTAATATCTTGCTTGCCTCAAAAGCAGAGATAACCACAGTTTAATGTGGGGCAGAGGGGAGGGCACATTCCCATATGGCAGATGGCTTCAAATCCTGCCTATTCCCATTTTGCTCCAGCTCTAACCTCTCACTGCTATTGCTGTGACCACAAAGATTTTGCACACAAGACATTTTTGCTGAAGAGAGATTGGTGTGTGTGTGTGTGTGTGTGTGTGTGTGTGTGTGTGTGAGAGAGAGAGAGAGAGAGAGAGAGAGAGAGAGAGAGAGAGAGAGAGTATCTGAGTGGCAGCAAACAGCATAGAAAAACATTTTTTTTGTAAAGATTTCTTAAATGTCCATTTCAATCTGGAAGCCATTCTTGCTCCCACTGAAATAAATGACAAAATGGCCACACTACTGGCCAATCTAAAGAGCAAAAGACCCTCAGTACTGCGGCTAAAAATATGGCCCAAACCAGACATTTGCAAAGAAACAAGAACCAGTTAGGTTAATACAAAATAATGATTATATCATATATCTAACATTTATACGCAGCATTTGCATCCATAAGCATTCCAAAATGATTTATAAAAGAGGCTTCACTTCTTATGCCACTGAAATGCAGCCACCTCTGGGGTGAAATGTAGCAGCTGATTAACAGTGGACAGCAGCACTATGGTCTCCAAGTTGCAAAAGAGTTCTCAGCTTTGTTTTCTTGCATGTTATGCCAGAGTCACATTGTTCTGTTTAACAGTTGTCTGTTTAGTGACTGACTAACAAAAGGATAGAACACATATGCCCCTGTACAGCAATGTTTCAGATTAAAAATTACAAAAGTCAAGGCCTCAGCGGCTTGCTGAAAGATAGGCAGAAATTTAGCAGCCTGTTATTCCTGGTGATGTTTACAACATCGTAGGAAATACCATATCACACAACTGATAACACCAATAGCATATTTTGGCAATTGGTGCTTGCTCAGCAGCTGTGGATATGCTGACAACCATTTTCCAGGAAAATTGGTTTTCTCTGAGGATTAAAAATGCATGGAAGGGCCTGCTCCTGCTCCAGCTGGTCCATAAAGCTGACTATAAAGTGACTTTGAAACACTGTGGGCCTTGAATTTCAAAGAAATCAGGAGCCAGTTAACATATAAAGGCATTTTCAAAATAGAAAAATCCATTTTCTATTAGCAGCCTGGGAGCCGCATTACTGAAATTAGTTCTCCAAAGTAATTTTCCTGATAAGGAGCCTCATTACAGTACATTTTACAATACAAAGTAGTCATGCCAACAATTACCTTTGCAAGGTGCATTAAAGAGAGGACGCATTTGATACAGCATGATCTGGTGAGAGCTACTTTTAAAGGGGTGGTATTAGGGGACAGCCTGAGCATTATTAGGAAGTTCAGAAAAATGCTTTCCAGCTCATCTGGTTTCCTCATTCCACAGCTTGCAAACGCCCCAGAACACTTTTAGAGAAAGCAGGCTTTTGAAAAGCTCTTCCACTTTCCCCTGCCCTCTTACAGAGGGAACACTTTAATCTACAGCAACCCTGGCAGCAGCGATGGTGAAACAATAATCCGCTGCCTCGGTCGCAAGCACATGCTGATCACACATTCGTTCCAGGCATTTCTATGCTAATTTCTCATTAGTGAATGGAGCCCCGGCAACTGATGCGCTGCACAGGGCAGAAAGACGGGACAGGGGATGCTGCAT
This sequence comes from Lepidochelys olivacea, assembly GCF_965140295.1. NCBI lineage: Eukaryota > Metazoa > Chordata > Testudines > Cheloniidae > Lepidochelys > Lepidochelys olivacea. The sequence continues at coordinate 21,255,155 of NC_140417.1, read as the reverse complement.
TTCAGAGCCCCTCGGGCCTTGCCAGGCTGTGAGTCAGCCCAGGAGTTGGGGTTTCCTCTGCACTCATGGCTGAAGAGCCCGGCTGTGTTTAGCCCACCTGGCGGGGCTGGACATGGAGCGAAGGAACCCAGTGCACTGATGCTGCTCCCCCCCGCCTCAGAGCTCAGCTTGACCGAGAGTAACCCTGCCTCGCCGCTTCGCCTGTCAACACTGCCATAACAGCCTGCAAGCAGAGCACACACAGCCTCCCCCTGCTCCGGCTCCCCACCAGCGCCTTCCCGAGCAGCCCCGGCCGGCCTGCACGCAGAGGGGCACGCGTCTCCCGGCGCGCCCGGGGGAGATGGGCTTGAGCTTTGCAGCCCAATGCTCTCCTGCGGGGCGGTGGGGGGGGGGGAAGGGATGTCTCCCTTTTGCTCCTGTCCGGAGCCACAAAACAACCGACCTCTGCAATCCACATCCATGCATCGCAACGCCGGGTGCGGCCACCCCCGTGCAAAGAAAAGAGAGTGTGTGTGTGTGTGTGTGGGGGGGGGGGTTAACCATCTACTCGTTATCCTTCTGCAAAGAGCTAATCCTCCCCCGCGTCCGGGGGGAGGGGTACTGGGGGGGGGGGTAAAGTCTCTAATCCCGGGGCGCATTGCATCGGCAGAGAGCGGGCAGGCTCCTGGCTTGGAGAGCGGGGTGATTCCTGGCCCCGTCTTGCAAATGAAGCGGGTCTCAGCGCTGGGCAGAGGAAACTGTCCCTTCGCTGCCAGTCCGGCCAACATATGGTTATAAACATCGCCCCGGCTCCTGCCCGACCAGCTCCCCCGCCCCCTGCAGAAAGAGGAGCCCCTGTAAATACAGCCAGCTTGTGGGGTCTTATCTTCCAGAGTCCATTGGGACTGGATGGCACGAAGGACCCCCCCCCACACACACACACATACCCCCCCTTTGCACGGCACTTCAACAAATCCGGATCTCCTCCTTCCCCCTCCCCAACGCTGATCCCAGAGCTTCTCTCCAGCATGTTCCCATCCCCCCTCCCGGGGACCCCCCCCCCCCAGCAATCCCGGAGATTTCCTTCCCTTGGCCCCAGCGGGCAGCGCTAACCCGGCCAGCCCCCTGCAGGCAGGGTGCTCTACGCTACGGGACACAGAGCCCCCCCGCCCTGCGGGTGAGAAACGTGCCTTTAATCCTTACCTGAACTTTTCTGGACAGACACACACACCAAAAAAAAAAAACACCCCAAAAAAACAACACCCCAAATCAAAGACAAGCAAGATCCCAGCGGGCAGCCGCTCCTCGTGGCATTCAGAACCAGCGCGACACCCCCAGCAAGCGCCAAACCCCACAGCGCTCCTAGGGAGGGGGCTTGTTAAATGTTGTCCCTGAAAACTGCCTAGAGGCAGGGTCCCGATTCGCAACGGCGCTGGCCGGGCCGCTGATGTGTCCTTTAGCTCCGCTAGCGTAGTACTATATCCCCGTCACATGACTGCCAGGGAGGTTATCACAGTGAAGGCAGAGGAAGGCTTGAAAGAGGCTCGACCAAAGCCGCTCACGTCATTGGCCAAAGCAGAAGCAAAGGGGCTGGCCGGAGGGTTTTGTCGTCAATGGAAGCATCTGGCACCCTATCCTCCCTCTGCCTCTGCCTTCCCCTCCGCCTCCTCTCCCTCTGCTGCCTGCCCCCTCCTGGTCTGTATCACAGCCAACCGAGCGCAGGCAGGAATGTTTGGCTGCTTCCCTGCTTACTCGATCTCTGAGCCATGACAGTGAAGATCATGTGAATGAGAGGTAGAAATACCTTGGGGATATTTTGAGGACTGCAAAACCTGGAAGAAACCACACGGAGAATTTTTCTCTAACAGGGCCCGGTGTGGGTTGGTGGGGGCGGGTAGGAGGCTGGTTTGAGTGCAGATTGTAGTCTGCAAAGCTGGAAATGTTCAAGACGCATGCCAGTCTTATGAATGGATCTGAATCCATTTCCCTTTCTTTAAGTCTTGCCTTGTCTGTCCTTGGCTTCTGACCGGCCCTGGGATACTGCTGTTCGGAAAGGATGCAGGACAAACGTACTGAACTGGGGCGGGGGGGGGGGTCGGGGAGGGGACCTGGATTTGTGCTGGAAATGGCCCAACTTGATTATCATACACATTGTAAGGAGAAAGAAAAGGACAGGTTTCAGAGTAGCAGCCGTGTTAGTCTGTATTCGCAAAAAGAAAAGGAGGACTTGTGGCACCTTAGAGACTAACCAATTTATTAGAGCATAAGCTTTCGTGAGCTACAGCTCACTTCCTCAGATGCATATCGTGGAAACTGCAGCAGGCTTTATATATACACAGAGAATATGAAACAATACCTATTCCCACCCCACTGTCCTGCTGGTAATAGCTTATCTAAAGTGATTTCCAGCACAAATCCAGGTTTTCTCACCCTCCACCCCCCCACACAAATTCACTCTCCTGCTGGTGATAGCCCATCCAAAGTGACAACTCTTTACACAATGTGCATGACAATCAAGCTGGGCTATTTCCTGCATAAATCCAGGTTCTCACATCCCCCCACCCCCATACACACAGAAACTCACTCTCCTGCTGGTAATAGCTCATCCAAACTGACCACTCTTCAAGTTAAAATCCAAGTTAAACCAGAACATCTGGGGGGGGGGGTAGGAAAAAACAAGAGGAAACAGGCTACCTTGCATAATGACTTAGCCACTCCAAGTCTCTATTTAAGCCTAAATTAATAGTATCCAATTTGCAAATGAATTCCAATTCAGCAGTTTCTCGCTGGAGTCTGGATTTGAAGTTTTTTTGTTTTAAGATAGCGACCTTCATGTCTGTGATCGCGTGACCAGAGAGATTGAAGTGTTCTCCGACTGGTTTATGAATGTTACAATTCTTGACATCTGATTTGTGTCCATTTATTCTTTTACGTAGAGACTGTCCAGTTTGACCAATGTACATGGCAGAGGGGCATTGCTGGCACATGATGGCATATATCACATTGGTGGATGTGCAGGTGAACGAGCCTCTGATAGTGTGGCTGATGTTATTAGGCCCTGTGATGGTGTCCCCTGAATAGATATGTGGGCACAGTTGGCAACGGGCTTTGTTGCAAGGATAAGTTCCTGGGTTAGTGGTTCTGTTGTGTGGTATGTGGTTGTTGGTGAGTATTTGCTTCAGGTTGCGGGGCTGTCTGTAGGCAAGGACTGGCCTGTCTCCCAAGATTTGTGAGAGTGTTGGGTCATCCTTTAGGATAGGTTGTAGATCCTTAATAATGCGTTGGAGGGGTTTTAGTTGGGGGCTGAAGGTGACGGCTAGTGGCGTTCTGTTATTTTCTTTGTTAGGCCTGTCCTGTAGTAGGTAACTTCTGGGAACTCTTCTGGCTCTATCAATCTGTTTCTTTACTTCTGCAGGTGGGTATTGTAGTTGTAAGAAAGCTTGACAGAGATCTTGTAGGTGTTTGTCTCTGTCTGAGGGGTTGGAGCAAATGCGGTTGTATCGCAGAGCTTGGCTGTAGACGATGGATCGTGTGGTGTGGTCAGGGTGAAAGCTGGAGGCATGCAGGTAGGAATAGCGGTCAGTAGGTTTCCGGTATAGGGTGGTGTTTATGTGACCATTGTTTATTAGCACTGTAGTGTCCAGGAAGTGGATCTCTTGTGTGGACTGGACCAGGCTGAGGTTGGTGGTGGGATGGAAATTGTTGAAATCATGGTGGAATTCCTCAAGGGCTTCTTTTCCATGGGTCCAGATGATGAAGATGTCATCAATATAGCGCAAGTAGAGTAGGGGCTTTAGGGGACGAGAGCTGAGGAAGCGTTGTTCTAAATCAGCCATAAAAATGTTGGCATACTGTGGGGCCATGCGGGTACCCATAGCAGTGCCGCTGATCTGAAGGTATACATTGTCCCCAAATGTGAAGTAGTTATGGGTAAGGACAAAGTCACAAAGTTCAGCCACCAGGTTAGCCGTGACATTATCGGGGATAGTGTTCTTGACGGCTTGTAGTCCATCTTTGTGTGGAATGTTGGTGTAGAGGGCTTCTACATCCATAGTGGCCAGGATGGTGTTATCAGGAAGATCACCGATGGATTGTAGTTTCCTCAGGAAGTCAGTGGTGTCTCGAAGGTAGCTGGGAGTGCTGGTAGCGTAGGGCCTGAGGAGGGAGTCTACATAGCCAGACAATCCTGCTGTCAGGGTGCCAATGCCTGAGATGATGGGGCGCCCAGGATTTCCAGGTTTATGGATCTTGGGTAGTAGATAGAATATCCCAGGTCGGGGTTCCAGGGGTGTGTCTGTGCGGATTTGATCTTGTGCTTTTTCAGGAAGTTTCTTGAGCAAATGCTGTAGTTGCTTTTGGTAACTCTCAGTGGGATCAGAGGGTAATGGCTTGTAGAAAATCGTGTTGGAGAGCTGCCGAGCAGCCTCTTGTTCATATTCCGACCTATTCATGACGACAACAGCACCTCCTTTGTCAGCCTTTTTGATTATGATGTCAGAGTTGTTTCTGAGGCTGTGGATGGCATTGCGTTCCGCATGGCTGAGGTTATGGGGCAAGTGATGCTGCTTTTCCACAATTTCAGCCCGTGCACGTCGGCGGAAGCACTCTATGTAGAAGTCCAGTCTGCTGTTTCGACCTTCAGGAGGAGTCCACCTAGAATCCCTCTTTCTGTAGTGTTGGTAGGGAGACCTCTGTGGATTAGTATGCTGTTCAGAGGTATTTTGGAAATATTCCTTGAGTCGGAGACGTCGAAAATAGGATTCTAGGTCACCACAGAACTGTATCATGTTCGTGGGGGTGGAGGGGCAGAAGGAGAGGCCCCGAGATAGAACAGCTGCTTCTGCTGGGCTGAGAGTATAGTTGGATAGGTTAACAATATTGCTAGGTGGGTTGAGGGGAGAGTGATCACTTTAGATAAGCTATTACCAGCAGGAGAGTGGGGTGGAGGGAGGTATTTTTTCCTGCTTTGTGTGTATTAAAAGATCTTCTACACTTTCCACAGTATGCATCTGATGAAGTGAGCTGTAGCTCGCGAAAGCTTATGCTCAAATAAATTGGTTAGTCTCTAAGGTGCCACAAGTACTCCTTTTCTTTTTGTGACTACAGACTAACGCGGCTGTTACTCTGAAATCTTCTTTTAAACAAAAGGTTGATCCATTTTTAGCAGAGCTGTTTGAACACCAGGAAAAGGACCATGTCAAAATTTAAAGTGATTAAAATGATTAAAGTGATCACAGCAACAAATACTCTCAATGATTTGCATTAAATATCACCAACATCAAAGCCCATCTGTGTTGTTCTGTACCGAGGGACAGTCACTGCCCCCAATGAGCTTATCTCCTAAATAGACAAGGCAGGAAAAAGGATCTGAGAAAGGAAGCTTGATTATCCCCATTTGACAGATGGGGAAACCAAGGCACAGAGAGATTAAGCCACTTGCTCAAGGTGGAACAGAAAGTCTGTGGCAGAAGTAGGATTTAAAGCCAGATCTCCTGAGTCCCATCCTTAACTACTAGACCATCCTTCCACTCAATTGGTTTTAAGTGCCTGCCAACAATCTGCTCAGCCTTGTGTCAGGCACACAATACAGACAGTCCCTACTTTGAAGAGGTTATAGCTTAAATAAGACAACACAGAACAGAGAGAACACAGTGGGAAATTGCTCTTGCTGACTCATTTCTTGGGAGCATCTCAGAAGGAGCTTTTAGGTAGAATATGAATGGACAGAGGATAAATGCAGTGATTCTCAAACTTTTATACTGGTGACCCCTTTCACATAGCAAACCTCTGAGTGCGACCCCCTTTATACATTTAAAACACTTTTTAATATATTTAACACCATGATAAATGATGGAGGCAAAGCGGGGTTTGGGGTGGAGGCTGACAGCTCGTGACTCCCCATGTAATAACCTCATGACCCCCCTGAGGGGTCCCAACCCCCCATTTGAGAACCCCTGAGATAATGGCTTGGTGCACTATAGCTGGGAGGGGTGGGGTAAAAGAAGACATGGAGCCAGCTGTATGTAAGTGTGGGTGGATGGATAGTGCACAGAGGCTGGCATCATTAGGGGTAAGGTGACAAGATGTCCTGATTTTATAGGGACAGTTCCAATTTTTGGGTCTTTTTCTTATATAGGCTCCTATTACCCCCCACCCCCATCCTGATTTTTCAAACTATCTGTCTGGTCACCCTAATTAGGGGAGAGGAGAGGGCAAGGTATGATGTGATAAAAAATCAGGTCAGAGAGGAGTGGAGCTATGCAGAACCTAGAAGCCGAAGATGAAGACAAGATGATTAAACTTGTAGCGAAAACAGGTGGGGAGGGGAGCTAGAAGTATTCAAAGGAAGGGTTTTAAAGAATACTTATTTTTTGTTACTAATACTATTATAATACATTATTAAAAGTGAAAAAAAACCATTTTTACATCATTTATGGTCAGTTTTCCTTTTGGTGGGTTTGGTTTGGTTTAGTTTTTTTTTGCATGTCACCAGTTTACCCAGTGAAACTAGACTGAACCCTCATTTTTCAGCTGTTCTGCACACATATGCCTGTGTTTCAGTTTCCAACACTGAAGGGGATGGTTTAAATTCAAAAAAGAAAAGTATTTTCATTAAAAAAAAGAATACACACACTTACATTTACATATTTCAATGAATACTATATACACACACACACACACACTTGATATATGTTAGATATATCAAGGGCTAAATGCAATGGAGTTACACCAGCCAAGAATTTGGCCTCAAATATTTTTATCCACATTAGACTTTGCAAATTCCCTGCTTTATTGTTTACTTTAAATTCAAGTGCTCTATTGCTTGAGAATGTGTGAAATACACCACCATGTAAAGGGACCAGGAACAATGCTTATGCACCTAAGTTCCAAGACCTCAAAATAGGATCTAAATGGGACTTAAATAGGACTCCTAATGTGGCCCCCATTGCACAAATGTGAAATTCACACACACTGTAATTAATATCTTAGGAACAACCAAAATCAAGCATTTTTTATCAGAGCCTTAATTTTAGCAACATTATGACTGAAATATAAGGATGGGGACGCATTAGAGGACTCTCAACACTGTCCTCCACATGCTAAAGATGATTCCTTTATATTTTATTTTATTTTAATTTATTAACAGATCCATTCTTTTATAACAGCAATCTTATAAACCTTATTCTACAACATTAATAGAAATACACTTTCTATATACCCACAAACACAATTATAAATTGGCCTATGGAAGTACCTAAAGTTGTATTGACGAGACCTGCTACCAGTCGCTTTCTTCAACTTAGTGCTACTGAGGTTGATGTTTTTCTACTCTTTGTCTTCCTTTTCTGTCTTGTCAGTTGGTAGTGTTAGTTAAAGTCTTTCATTATCTCATGTTTAGGTCCAAACTTTTCTTTTTCTTATATTTAAATACACAATCTGTTACTTAGTTGTCCTATCAAACCTCTTTTCTCCTATCTATTTTCCTTACTTTAAGATATTGATTTTGAATTTAATTTTGACTATTGTTGAAGGGGTTTCTTGCTTCCTTAGGACTAAGAAAAAGTTCTCAAGCTATCAGGTTTGATGGCGGGCGATGACCCTCTTCCAGCAAATTTCAGAAAGTTCCACCAGCCTTCTCAGTAGTTATATTTTTTGCTTGTCTCCAGTAGATCTCTGACTCGATAAGTTAGTTTTTCTAGTTCCAGAATTTCCCACACTTTTTGATGCCAGTTAAAAGTTTTAGGTGAGTTACTCCTCTTCCACCACCTTGCTCAAATAAATTAGTTAGTCTCTAAGGTGCCACAAGTACTCCTTCACCTTGCTACAGTAATTCTAGCAGCAGCTAGGAGATGAGTGATCAGTTCTTTATGACTTTTTTTTAAAAAGGGAAGAAGGAGGATCCTGGGAACTACAGGCCAGTCAGCCTCACCTCAGTCTCTGGAAAAATCATGGAGCAGGTCCTCAAGGAATCAATTCTGAAGCACTTAGAGGAGAGGACAGTGATCAGGAACAGTCAGCATGGATTCACCAAGGGCAAGTCATGCCTGACTAATCTAATTGCCTTCTATGATGAGATAACTGGCTCTGTGGATGAAGGGAAAGCAGTGGACGTGTTGTTCCTTGACTTTAGCAAAGCTTTTGACATGGTCTCCCACAGTATTCTTGCCAGCAAGTTAAAGAAGTACGGGCTGGATGAATGGACTATAAGGTGGATAGAAAGCTGGCTAGATTGTCGGGCTCAACAGGTAGTGATCAATGGCTCCATGTCTAGTCGGCAGCTGGTATGAAGTGGAGTGCCCCAGGGGTCGGTCCTGGGGCCGGTTTTGTTCAATATCTTCATAAATGATCTGGAGGATGGTGTGGATTGCACCCTCAGCAAGTTTGCAGATGACACTAAATTGGGAGGAGTGGTAGATACGCTGGAGGGTAGGGATAGGATACAGAGGGACCTAGACAAATTGGAGGATTGGGCCAAAAGAAATCTGATGAGGTTCAACGAGGACAAGTGCAGAGTCCTGCACTTAGGATGGAAGAATCCAATGCACCGCTACAGACTAGGGACTGAATGGCTAGGCAGCAGTTCTGCAGAAAAGGACCTAGGGGTTACAGTGGACGAGAAGCTGGATATGAGTCAACAGTGTGCCCTTGTTGCCAAGAAGGCCAATGGCATTTTGGGATGTATAAGTAGCATTGCCAGCAGATGGAGGGACGTGATCGTTCCCCTCTATTCGACATTGGTGAGGCCTCATCTGGAGTACTGTGTCCAGTTTTGGGCCCCACACTACAAGAAGGATGTGGAAAAATTGGAAAGAGTCCAGCAGAGGGCAACAAAAATGATTAGGGGACTGGAACACATGAGTTATAAGGAGAGGCTGAGGGAACTGGGGATGTTTAGTCTACGGAAGAGAAGAATGAGGGGGGATTTGATAGCTGCTTTCAGCTACCTGAAAGGGGGTTCCAAAGAGGATGGCTCTAGACTGTTCTCAGTGGTAGCAGATGACAGAACAAGGAGTAATGGTCTCAAGTTGCAGTGGGGGAGATTTAGGTTGGATATTAGGAAAAACTTTTTCACTAGGAGGGTGGTGAAACACTGGAATGCGTTACCTAGGGAGGTGGTGGAATCTCCTTCCCTAGAAGTTTTTAAGGTCAGGCTTGACAAAGCCCTGGCTGGCATGATTTAGTCGGGGATCGGACCTGCTTTGAGTAGGGGGTTGGACTAGATGACCTCCTGAGGTCCCTTCCAACCCTGATATTCTATGAATCTATGATTCTATGATTCTGTGACGTTTATAAGATGCAGGGTTTTCAGGACAATTTAATAAAAATACTAAGGGGTTTTCTGACAGCTAACACCCTGTTCTCTTTTACGGCTTTCCAAAATGTCTTAATTTGTTGGCCCCTCTAACATACATGGAGAAATCCCCCCATTTCATTACATGCTCTCCAGAATTTGCCTGTCCCTGTACTATAAATTCATTTAATTTTATGGGGAGTTAAGTACCACTCATAAAAAAATTTAATGGTAATTTTTGATTAATGTGTTTGTTGAGGTGTAGGGACTATAGCTCCATTTGTTCTCCCATTCCTCAGTTTTGGTGTCTATGTTACATCAACCTTCCAACTTTTCATGAATGTAGTTATTTCCTCTAAGTAACAGCTAGAGATTACTTTGTATAGAACAGAAAGCAAGCCCGTATGCAGAATCGATAGAGTGAGTGATTTTTCAAATTCCATCAATTTTCTACTTTGGTTTGCATTGGTGCAGGGAGGTTGAAAAGTGTCTGTTGCAGGCATCGATATAGTGGAATTTTGGTGTCTTTTGCAAGTTGTATTTCATCAGGTAATCTAAATGTTTTGTCTCTAAACAGTTGGCTGAATTTTGATATACCTATAAGTTCTCAAATGTCAAAATTTCCCAGGCTTTTAGTGGGGTTACATTTTATATTATCTACTGTGGGTATTAGAGATGATGGGTATGGGCTTGGCTTTCTAAATAAACTATCCCAAGTTTCTATTGTTGCTTTCATGAAAGAGTGGTTATATGTTGATTTTGGCCTATAGGTTTCTTTATACAAGGGATCATATGGAGTTTGAGTCCTTTATAGAATCATAGAATGGTAGGACTGGAAGGGACCTCGAGAGGTCATCTAGTCCAGTCGCCTGCACACAAAGTAGGACTACATAATAACTAGACCATTCCTGACAGGCGTTTCCAGTGAAGGAGTTTCCACAACCTCCCTAAGCAACTGGATCCTGTACTTAACTACGCTGACAGTTGGGAAGTTTTTCCTAATGTTCAACCTAAAGCTCAGTTTAAGCCCATTGCTTCTCAGAGGTTAAAGAGAACCATTTTTCTCCCTCCTCCTTGTAACAACCTTTTATGTACTTGAAAACTGTTATCATGTCCCTTCTCAGTCTTCTCTTTTCCAGACTAAACAAATCCAATTTTTTCAATCTTCCTTCACAGGTCATGTTTTCTAGACCTTTAATCACTTTTGTTGCTCTTCTCTGGACTTTCTCCGATGTGTCCACATCTTTCCTGAAATGTGGCGCCCAGAACTGGACACAATACTGCAGCTGAAGCCTTATCAGTGCGGAGTAGAGGGTAAGAATTACTTCTTGTGTCCTGCTTACAACACTCCTGCTAATACATCCCAGAATGAGGTTTGGTTTTTTGCAACAGTGTCACGCTGTTGACTCATATTTAGTTTGTGATCTACTATGACACCCAGATCCCTTTCTGCAGTACTCCTTCCGAGGCAGTCATTACGCATTTTGTATGTGTGCAACGGATTGTGCCTTCCTAAATGGCGTACTTTGCATTTGTCCTTTTTGAATTTCATCCTGTTTACTTCAGAGCATTTCTCCAGTTTGTCCAGATCATTCTGAATTTTAATCCCATCCTCCAAAGCACATTTAATTGCACATAAATACTATAATACTATTAATAATTGCACACTTTTTATAAATATTTGCTGACATTGGGTGAAATTCACCACTGTGTAGACAGCCAGACTTCCACCTAAGTGGAATTTAAGTGGTTCATAAGTCTTGTGCTTGCTCTCTGTGCAGGTGTCAATTTCATGCTTGTTTCAACTTAGGCCTGGAACCTTCTGTTCTTCTTTAAATAAAACTCCCACTGAAATCAATAGGAATTTTGCCTGAGTAGTGACTCAGATTGGACCTTTAGTTTGTCTTGACGATAAAGAGACAAATCCACCACTGCAGTAAATCTATGCAACTCCACTGAAGTTCACAGTGACTTGGGCTGAATGAGAGCACGTGATTTTAGCCAAATGGCAGAAACCAACACAGAACCGTGCCCATTCCTTGTGCACAGAAATGTGTGACTAGTGTGAAGTTAAATCCAATGTGAAGTAAAAAGACAGGTGTGATGTTTCTGTATTCATGCAATAGCTGTTTCACTATGCAAACATCACGGATCAGTTATGTTTCCCTCAGCACCTCCATAGCACAATGCGGAATGACAAGAATACAGGTAACCATCACAATCACTGCACCTGGGACTTGGTGTCGGATTATCTTTGATTGAAAAGAGAATTGGTTCTGCCATTCTCTCAGCTCTTTTTTAAATGTAGATTTTATCTGGCAAATTTCCTCATTTCACTTCCTTCCTCCCTGGAGCGTCACAATCTTTGGTGATCAGTTTGGCATAAATGCCTAGACAAACATATAGACCAGGGGTGGCCAACCTGAGCCTGAGAAGGAGCCTGAATTTACCAATGTACATTGCCAAAGAGCCACAGTAATACGTCAGCAGCCCCCCATCAGCTTCCCAGCACCTCCTGCTTGCCGGCAGCCCCCACCAATCAGCGCCTATTCCTCCCTCCCCCCGCCCATTGCAATCAGCTGTTTCACGTGCGCAGGAGGCTCTGTGGGGGTGGGGGAGGAGCGAGGGCATGGCAGGCTCAGAGGAAGGGGTGGAGTGGGGATAGGGCTCAGGGCAGGGGGGTTGAGCAGTGAGCACCCCCCGGCCCATTGGAAGTTAGCATCTGTAGCTCCAGCCCCGGACTCGGTGCCTAGGCAAGGAGCCGCGTATTAACCTCTGAAGAGCCGCATGCGGCTCTGGAGCCACAGGTTGGCCCCCCCTGATATAGACAGACACACAGATGATAAGATCACATGTTCTAAAAGTTAATCTGTGGTCTGAATTTCCTCAGTGCTAATGTATCACAGAATCATTGGAAGTAGCGACTGGACCTTTTTTTGAAAGGACCGGTGAGGTTTTCTGGTCCCTTCCCTGCAATCAGTGCTTACTTTGTAATGAAAGAGGTGCCAGGGCTTGCCTCAAGCAGTTAGGTTGGGGCTCAAGCAATTTTTTTTACATTCATAACTGATGCAGCAAGCCCAGAGGTGCTGGGGCTATGAACTGCCAAGCCTAGAGGTGCTGGGCCCGGCTCAGCCCTGGCCTAAGTTAAGCACTGTCTGCAGTCAGGAGTTGTCCTTGCAGTGTGAATTTTTTGGCTGTGTCTGCATATTGCTGAACATGCCAGCTTGTACGTGGACTGCTTTTTTTCCTTCTTTCAACAGGTTTACCATGCATGTGTGTGAGCTGGGAGTATTCTCGAAGTATTGCGTTACCATCACCAACTTTTCAGTTTTGCGGGGGACTGGAGAAGACGGTCTTTGAACTCAAACAATGGTCAACCAGAGAGGTCACTGTTGAGCAAGGTAGTTTCCTTGTTTTCCTGATCCTGGTCTACACAGCCAAGTTTTGCTAGCATAGCTATGTCAGCTCGGGCTGTGAACAAAACCCACATCCCGTAGCCGACAGAGCTACGCCGGTAAATCCCTGGTGTAGATGCAACTATACTGACGCAAGAGCTTCTGTAGATAATGTATTTTGGGGAGATAGTATAGCCATTCTGCAGGCTTACTCTGAGTCTAAACTAGGAGGCTTTGACAGCCAACGCTCTGTAGCGCAGACAAATTCTAAAGGTTACGCATTTTGCTTCTGCCATACTCACAGACCCAGCTGCTTCCCACTTGCCAATGCAGCAAACTCCTAAAAAGCAATTGAAGCAAATGGCCATTTAGCAAAACAAAGGGTCCTCATGCTGGATCAATTACCCACACATTTATATGTGATTTATGAATCACAGCCACTTTTTCCATGACAGAAGCACAAAACAATCAGGCTAAAAAATGTTCAGATTTTATTTGGGACTTTTATGACTGAAAAGTTCCCAAATCAATACTTTCTATGTTCTGCAAAATAAATAGTTCTCCCCAGCTGAGATCTTGTGGCTCTCATTTTTCAGCACCAAGACATATATGTTTTCAATCCTGGAGCCTAGCTATAAAGTGGATTAATAATGGAAACCTGTTAAGCTCTCCAGCACAGTAGTGGTGTGGCGATCACATTAATTTGCAGTCCTTGAACATTAGCAGATAAGAACTGCAAGTCCTGTTAGTGCTACAATAGTATTGACACAAAGAACGTGTTTATTCTCTGCTGCTGTATTGCAGGACAAGGTGGAACCAGGAACAGTAACCGCAGGGCCAAATTTCTTTGGCCTCACAAGGGCACCTGTGCTGCACAGACAGCATTTTATTATTTTATTTTGCTGGGTTGGAAATGATGTTGCCTCTCGGAGTCTGAGTCACAGGCCCAGAGGGAGACACGAAGGAAGAAGCCCATTTCAGATTGTTATATTGGGGCCCTCTGGAAAATCAAAGAGGCTTCGGATCTGGGCAAAGGTTCTTTGTTTTCCAAATTCATTGTTTAGTCAGATGCTGAGCGAGACAATTTGAGCAAAATGTCTAGATGCCATTTTTTCCTGGGTGTGCATTAGGCACAGTTCTTCCCTCATATTTGCATGCACAAAACCCTCCTTTGCTTCAATGCAAGTTCCGCAGGTGTATCCAAGAGCGAAATTGGGGCCATTAAAATTACGAATGGGCAGTGGGTCCTTTTGCTCTTCTCAGTGACATGGATCCATTTCTAAAGCAATGGCGGAAATGTTCTGACGCTGGCGCTGTTGACTTGAACTTGAAGTGATGTCAAACCGAGTCTGAGCTCTGTGGTTCCCAAGCAGCACTGGAACCCATTTCTCCATGTAACTGGTCAGGCCCAATGCAAGAGGGAACAAAAGCAAAACTAACAGTCAATAGGCGAGCCCTGGTCAGAACTAGCCCTTGTGAAAATGAGCTCAGGAGCGGATGTAAGAGTTGCAAACTCATTTGCAACCACTTTAGGGGGACTTTTATACAATGCCTGCATCAAGTGTATTGGGTTGAGGGAAGCCGAGTAGACTGGAAGATGTGAAGGAACAATCTCACTGAGACAGCTGGCTCCTGTTCAGTAGTGAGTCTGTAATAAGCTGTGCTTCCCTGCCCTCTCCTGGATAGAATATGTCAGATCTAGTCACATGTGTTTAGCTTCCTTTGCAGGCAGTTGGGGGAATTGATCCTCTTTGCAGACTGGGAAGAGGCCAGTGGATTTGGAAACAAAGTTTACTGGACTGAGCAGCCATGACTGCCGTGCGTCCATCCTGCATTGCCAGCGCCGGCTTGGTATTAACTAGGAAACTGATTTTCCTGGCTGGACTTCCCAAGAAAGAGCTGCCTGCGTGGCTGTTCTTTGTGGATTCACATTAAAGTGAGGAACGGTAAGGATAACTCCAGAGGTTGGCAAATGGGGTACAGAGTGTCTTGCCTCACCACCAATGCAATTCCAGCCCAAGATGCAAAAAACGTTGGTCCAGTTTACGTGGCCACATCAGGTCAAAAAACAGCATTGCAACTGACACTAATTAGCCCCAGTCTCTGTGGAGAGGCCAAACACTGGATGGACAAGGAAATTGAACTCCTCTCTCACCTGGAGATCTGACCTCTCCTGGCCAGGGTTGAAGCAGAATTGGAAGCTGTGCTGAATCTCTTAGGAGGGTCACCTAAATAGGAGGAATGGGCCTGAATTGCAAAGTCTTGAACTTCCCCAGAATTCAGGATGTTCAGATCTGAGGCTTTGGCTTCAGAGCCTCCTCTAACAGACAGAGAACTTTGGTCTTCAGGACTTTTAACCCACAGGGGAATCAATTCACTGAAAACAACTGAATAGCTCAGGGGGACTGATTTTATACTTTATTGGATTCATTTCTTGTTATTATTACTGCAATTCCTCTTAGAATTAATGTGGTTTATTTCATCGTTACTTTTTTGAGCACCAAGCATGCAAAGTGACACTGGCACTGCTTTGTGAATAGTGTTTTTAGTAAACTGCTGCTAACATGGTAATGGGAGCAAAAGACCACAGTCCCTTAGTCTGCCTGTTGGTGGGTCTCTGGAAAATCCATTTGAGTGACTAGAGCAGTAACTGAAATGTTCTATGCAGTGTGGTTGTAGCCTTGTTGGTCCCAGGATATTAGAGACGAGGTGGGTGAGGCAATGTCTTTAATTGGACCAACTTCTGTGTAAGCTCAAAAGTTTCTCTCTTTCACCAATCAAAGTCGGTCTAGTAATGGATATGTTGTTCAGTACCAAAGACAAGCAAGAGCCAAATCCTTCACCTTGTGGATGGGCAATGGGCAAGTACTCTATCATGATTCTCTCCTCAACATTGTGTGAAGACGTAGCACTTGGAGGGAGATAGAAAGCATAGCCGGTAGAACATCAACTGTGCAGATTCACTGGCCAACCTCCCTGCCATGGACAGAAGGGTAGGGCAGGAGCCACGGACAATGGTTCTCTCCAGGAAAACCACAGGAGCCATTGGTTCTCCCCAACTTCAGAGGAGTGGTCCTTTGCTACTCCAAGCCCTGCACAAACCCTATTTACGAAGCTTTGTGCAGGGGTCAGGATTTGGGGGACAGCTCTACCCCTGTTTCTCACCAACCCCTTGAAAGTCAAAAGTCACACAACCAATTTCAGACTATATTGCATATCACTGTTGCATGCCCACTGACTTATTTTGACGGCAGGCTACCGGCTCTCCACCTGGCTGATGATGATGATGCCATTAAACAGTTGGGCACATTGGGCATATGCCAATGATGGCCAACCCCTTCCTTCATGGATTTCTCCAGAAAGCAAGAACCGCTTTTCTGGCTGGCAGTTCTTTGTGGATTCATGTTCATGTGAGTAATGGACTGGATAACTTCTGATCAAACATCTTATCAAAGCAACAACATTATACACAGCAATTTCCAGCTGCCTTTGAAAAAGAAAGAAGAATCCTGCTTCATTGCTGGGGTTAAAAAAATGTTTCTGCTCACCACAGAAATAAAATTAAATGAATGATGAGCTATAACTTTAATGAGACTAATGCCCTTGCTTGTTTCTTAAAGTTAATTCTTCATATACATTTTTTCTGCTCTGTTTTATATCTGTCCAGACTCCGTGCTCCTGGGGATTAATTATGCACTCAGCAGTCATTCTGAAGCCCAGTTTTAGTATTTGGCAAGACCAATTCTTCCAGACTAGCTTGCAAAATAATAACGTGTTTCAGAGCAGCACCACTGGCTGGAGTTTCTGCCCAATTTTCTTCATTTTGGATAGTCTTTTACTGAGCTGCTATTGAGAGGTGATTGACGGTCACAGAGTGTATATTCTCAGTAGAATATTTTTTAAAAAATCCCAGGAGATATTTTTATTCAAAAATACATTGTGATGTAATCTTGTATTCTCCCCTCCATCCCCCCGAGCACCACCCTTACTAGCCTTTAGTCGCAACTGAGTCAATCCACAAGGTACAGAGTCAGACCATCTGGATCCATTCTTGCCCAAAGGTCAGTGGTGTTCACATCCAGTGTTTTCTAGTCCATTATTAGATTTACCATGGAGTTCGAGGTTCAGATAGTTATTGGTTCAACTCAGAATTTGAGGGTGTTCTGATCAGAGAGGTTGTTTTGGGACAAGTTCTGATTTATGATGAACGTCATGAACCACGAATAAGCAATTTTCTTTGCTGTACTGACCCCATGGGCAAAAATTCTACCTTTGATGGCATTCTTGTAGCGCCTCTGTAGTCAGTGGGACTCCACAGATGTAACTGAGAGCTGAATTCTCCAGGAGACATTACTAGAGAGGGAGTGGCTATGGTCCAGGGATCAGAGAATGTGGCTGGGAGTAAAGCATTATCATTTCCATTCCCAGATTCCGTTCCCCCTATTTCTGTTTTAATTTATTGTGTAATCTTGGCCAAGCCACTTCACTTCTCCACGCCTCAGTTTCCCCCATCTGTAAACTGATTATAAACTAATTTGGAATAAAGTATTCTTATTCCAGAATAGGTGCTTCCACACAGAGCTAATCAGGAATAGTTACCGGTAATCTGTTTTAAATTCACACCTTACCTTATTCTGGATACATTTTCATGTGTAGACAAGCCCACAGAAATACCAACACAATTGGTACTAATCAGCAATCTTCCTAGCAGTCTCAGCATAGTGCCCATTATAGGGATATAAGGGACAGATGCAAAGTCTGGATCTCAATCCAAATTTCCTGTGTTCACACTGGTCAGTTCTGAGGATTTGGCTCAGTTCTGTTTCCAGTTACATATTTTTTTACCTGTGTTTTTACCTGTTTTAACACTAAACTGTTAAAACTGATTCTTTAAAACACAAAACATTAGTAGATTTGCTTTACGCTCTTCTGTGGGTGCCCTTTTTGCACTTCTCTTACCTTGGACAATGAAAACAGACTAAACATTTTCATTTTTGTTTCTAATCAACTTCTAGTCAGTTTATCCTTCTGATTCTTATGTACTACCACAGTGCTGCCATGCTCAGAGTGCACGGACTGCTGGGGAATGTTTATATCTGTTTAAAGAAAAATAAGCTTTCCATAGAAAGTTTAGCTTTTAGAAACTTTCTGATTGGTTGGAGGATTTGTAAAGGCTGGTTTTTACAGTTTCTAAATTTGAGACCCAGATTTGACCTGTCAGTGTCCTTGTAAGAAGTAGTTGTGAAACAGTTGGGCATTCTGGGTGCCAATATGCAAATGAGAAACACCAAGCTTCTGTTTCTATATCCAGAACTGTCAAAATGCAGCGTGGACTAGAGTAGACAAATATGCAGCTGACTGTGGGACAGAATCAGAAGCAGTGTTATTATCGGTAGTGGGCTAGAATCAGCCCTGCTTTATACCTGGGCTTGGCAGGTGTAAAGCAGGGGATGGCATGGCTGTGAGAGGCCAGCAGGGGAGGGCACTGTTTGAGGTGCTGGTAAGGCTAATGTGGTCCATTGATGGACTGATTCATTGCATCCACTTCGCATCACATATTGGCAGGGCTCCTGGTTAGCTACAGCTCCTGCCCGGGCACCATTTCTCAGTGACAGAAACACCAGCTCTCCTCTGCTTGGTCAGGAGATGTCTCTCCACTGATGTCAGAAAGTGTCCCTTTCTTCCCTGTGCCACCAGGGATGAATCTTCCCTCTAGGAAACAGAGACTTTTGACTGTTGCCTCATTTTTATCAAAACTTTTCACAACCATTGCTTGTAACGTTATCCTCTTTCTTTGTCACTATGAACCTCAGCAGAGTTTAACCGGCAGTGACTGTTTTGAGCTGGTCATTAGGTGACAATAGAATTTTTCTCCTCATACTGCTCACAAGGAGATGAGTCTAGAGTCTATCTCCAGGGGCGTACTAGCCCTGGTGATTTACGGCTCACCATCACTCAAGCCATTTGCTGCCCTTCCATGATCGTCACAGTAGCCCGGGGCACAGTCTCACCCCCAACCCCAGAAAAGGCAGTAATATCTCTGGATTTTTATATCAGCTGCTGCCCCAGCCGCAGCTGTCCAGGCTGCAGCCAGATTATGTTCCTTTTAAAGAGCAATTTCCCATCCACTTTCAATCACAGGTTTCATGACCTCTGGAGCAGCTGGAATTTGCAGGAGATGGCCAATCGTGTAAGCAGATATCCCTCCACTCACAAAGCAACATGAGCTAACCCCGCTGCCATTTGGTAACCTATTAATTGTGCTGGCTGGATCAAACTGTCATGGGCCGATTTCTGTTGTGCAGCAGCAGCAGCCATCATCCGGCCCAGAGACCTTAGCTCTGCCAGTGTTGAAATGATGTACATTGTTGCAAGCTTTGACATCATTCTGGCAGGATCAAGCTCAGCCATTTGTCCAAATCGGGGATTGCACACAGTGCCCTGGAGAGCTGAGATATTGTGCCAAGAGGGGATGTTAAAAGAAAGTTCACTGGAGAAGCAGGTTCAGGGAGAACCTGGACAATGTCTGGTGGCATCTCTTACACAGTGGGAGACATATCTGGCCACCACATCCGCTAATATATTGACTCTCACTAGCTGGAGAGGACAGGTGTGACTTTGACCATTTGCACCATGAAAAAAATAAAATATTAATAATTCATATGTACATAGTGTCTGCCTTGCCAAAGCTAACCCAAGTGCTTTACCGAAAAAAAAAATAGTAATACAGATTAAGGGCCCAGTCCTGCAAAATCATGAGCATCTACAATGTCCATTGACTTCAGCAAGAGGTAAAGGCACTCCAGTACCCCTCTGGAGGTGCTCAGCACCTTGCCCGCTCAGCCCTTTAATGAACAGAAATATTTGAGCTTAAGACAGCAAATAAAGCCAAAACCAAGACACTGTGCCAAAGACTCTCTTGAATTAAGAACTTTTTAACACCTGCAGTAAATGGAGAACTTTGTGCTCATCCTTAGACGTAAATGGAAGGCGCAGTCTTGGGGTACAGGGACAAAGTCCCCACTTGCCCCAGGGAAGACAGTTTGCTGGAGCCAGGAAGAGGACCAGCTGTGTAACCTCTTTGAGGCAGGGACCATCTTTTTGTTGTGTGTGTGTGTGTGTACCGTGGCTAGTGCAATGGAATACTGGTCCATCACTAGGGCTCCTAGGCACTACGGTAACACAAATAATAATAATTCAAATGCCTTGACAATGGACCAATTTATAGACACTCAGCTGGACTCAGACTTGCAGATCAGCAAAAGGAGGCCAAAGATACTGTGAGGGGCTATGGAAACTGCCACAGAGCTTGAATCTTTCCTTGCAGCAGAGCACCAG
Organism: Lepidochelys olivacea; assembly: GCF_965140295.1. NCBI lineage: Eukaryota > Metazoa > Chordata > Testudines > Cheloniidae > Lepidochelys > Lepidochelys olivacea. The sequence goes on along the minus strand of NC_140417.1, from coordinate 21,235,151 downwards.
AAGAGGAAGCAGCTGCAGTAAGGAAAATTGAAGTTGATTGTCATGAGCCCTCCAAGAACAGCACTGTGTCTAATACGTATGATAAGAGGGGGGTTCGAATCTGGTTTGTGACATTTTTGAATGATTAGAAAAAGTGTTAAATTTGGTTTATAAAACAAGGGAAATTGGCAATAATACAAAAATTAAGGAAGCAGTTCAGTTAAATGCTGATGCTTTGAAAAAAAAATGGCCATAAAAAGACTGTTATAAATTTAAGGCAAGCCAGGACAGAGCACCACAGTGTCTAGTGAAAGCCCCTCTCCCAGTTTGGGAAAATGGGGATGGGGCACCAGATGAAGGGGTACAGCTTGGAGGTACAAGGATTAGCCCCACTTTTTCTTTTCTTTAAGGTCTAGACAGTTAAAAAACAATAATGGGACTCTGCCTATTAAGTGTGCAACAGGATCTGTGAAATGCATGGGAACCGTGGACACTGGCTCCAACAGAACAGCTATTAAACCAGACATGCTACAAAGGCTGGGGAATAGGGGATCCAAAAGTGAACCACCTAGTTAGTTGTAAAAGGGAGAAGTGCACTCCTCAAATTTTGGGGAAAATGGATTTGAAAACTAGACCTCTGGAATTTAAGCAAGAAGTCTGGAGAGCTGATAGAGTGGATGAGTTAATAATTGCTTTGGGTTTCATTATAGTTAATAATGTACTATATGATGTGTAATACATGTCAGGAACGGGAGTCACTGGGTCCAGGCCAGGAGGATCAGGGTTACTCATACTTGAAGGGTCAGAAAGGCGCAGAGCCTGGAATTGTATTGAGACAAGAGAGATATGGGGAAGGTTCTGGTTGCGATGGAAGGAAGAAGAGGACGGAACATGGAGAAGCAGAGGAGAGAAGAAAACCATGGAAGACTTAGATGAAGCATCCAAATCAAACCTGTCACACACACCCCAAGCAAGGGGACAAGAGAAAGGAGTCTACAGCTAGGTAGAGACATTGATCTCTTCCAGTTTGGCAAGTCCTATGTGCCTCTAGTCCAGTACCTTGCCTCCAGGAGTGGTTGAATTTGGATGCTTTAGGGGAAAATCTTTGTTGGCATCCCAGTTCCAGGCACAGTACAACACTTACGGGTGTTTTGTTCCTGTTGGTATAGCTACAGAACTGTAGTGGGGCAGACATTCTATTTATAAGCATATCTGATGTCAGAAAAATTGTTTCTATAGATTGTACATCAAGTACACAAGAACATACTCTGGCTGAGGGGAATGAATTAGCACAGGTTATAGAAGCAGTGTCTTCTTAATTCAATACATCTGGTTAAGGACAGCAGCTGGCCCTCTGCCCAGCCTTCTCACAAGCTCTCTGAAAGCCAAGCAGATCACTTTACTAACAACAATGTGAGAAGGAAGGTTTGAAAATACTGTTTTTAAAGGGCCTGACTTATTAACTGGAGAATTCTAAACAGGACCTTGAAAAAAGGTCCAAAGCTCTATTTATAGAGGTCTTACGATGCTCTTTCAAATATATAATTTGCATAATATATTAATGAAACATCTAAACGGTTAACGCTCCCTGTGAAACGATTACATGAGTTAGCCAGAACACAGATTTTTAGCAAAAAGTGCCTGAGAACAGACAAAAGATGACGTGTTATTCCAACGAATGTTCTAGCTTGCACCTGTTCTTTTTAATGATTCTGAGTCTGGTTTTGTCTGGAGACAGAATTCCTTAGACGGCTATTCTGATTTCTGTTGCTCCTTGGAAACGTTTTCTTTGTTTAAAAGAAGTGAAACATTGTTGTGTATTGTTATTTGCTGTAGCTGTGCACACAGCCCACACGTATCTTACCCGTGAGGTGGCAGCAGCCATCTTAAGTCTGGGTTCTCTATTAAAAGAAAAATAATAATGGAAGAGTTTTCTTGCTGACCTGCAACTGGCATTCCTTTAATTATCTGAGAGTCTATTTGTCATCCCCCTCACCAATACCCTCCTCACAAGACCTTTTGATAGCTGGATGTTTAAATTACATACAGATTTACAATTTATGAACCACTGAAATGTGAATAAATAAGCCCTTCCAGTCTGCCAAGTCTCAACCCCTGCCTTAAATTCCCCACTTACGGAAAATTTCCCCAGATATTAAGCAGCATTCAAGTCTTGTAATTACAGGTATATGAGCCACCTAACCGTTTAGGGGAAAGCAGCAAACAGCTCTTGTAGCAATTATTCCTCTTATCTCTGAGCAGGGCATTGACCCACTGCGCAAACCGCAGGTAGGAAAACCACAGGGAAAGCAACCTTAAATGTAATATTTACTTAAGAGGAGACATTTCACTGGAAAACAAGCTACAACATCTGCTGACATCTTGGTACATAGAATTACGTGTATTCAAGCAGATGTTGGCCTGGATAGATTAAGGGATTAGGCATGGGATGTGAAGCTTTTTGAGCAGTCCCTAGTTGGGGGTAATGAATAGGTAATGAATGAAAGCTCTTACCATTTGACACCTGTTGGGTGGCCCATCTGAAGTGAGTTAGCAGTGTCAGTGCATTTCCTACTAAGTGGGATTCCATTGCAACTAAATAGCTACTGAAGTTGGTGGGAAACCTGCATACAAGACCCTGCTCCACAGTATAGACTTCAATGGGCAAGTCACTTGACCTCTTTGCACCTCAGTTTCCCCATCAGTGTCAAATGCAGATAACTGTACTGGGATAAGTCATAGGGGTGTTGTAGGATGAAATAGTGAGGTGTTCAGATATTACAGTAATAGTAGCCATTTAAATTAGATAGATAGATCAAATGTATTCATGCCATTGGGATGGGATACCCAGTGGAAACTGCATGGATGTGTATGGGGGCATGTTGGCTACTGCACCCCACTGGCTGCTGTAAACAGTTATTTCCCATTGGCTACATTCTACATGTGTGTCACTCCCATTGAAATTCATGGGAATTCCATGGGGGAAGCCTGGAAGAGTGGGACCTTTATCAGAACAAAAATCCTTTTAGGACAGATTCTGCAGGTCCTGAGGAAAATAATTATTCCCTGAAAATGAACTGGAATAACAGACAGGACTAGAGTAGTCTCATGGGCCTCATCTTTGTGGCTATCTCTAGAATGGGCCAAACCAAAACTCTGATTCCAAACACACCTGAACTTTTAGGGAAATGTGGATTTGGATCTAAACTTTGTTTGGGGCCCAGGTGTTGCTAGAAACTCAAAAATGGCATTGCAATTGAACAATGTAATTTATAAAAAACAATCTAACAGTGAACATTCCCATTCAACTCTATGGGAATCATTCCCTTGTCTACAGTGGGCTTTGGATCAGGCCCTATACACTGCTGATAAGCGTGCTGTAGTCGGTAGTCCAATCTGTAACTGATTAATCCAGGCCCAGAGTTAAGGAGGCCCTATGTATTGACACTAGACAGCACAGACTGTGTTAGTCAATTAGTCAAGAGCTAGAGAGAACCACAGAGTTTGTCTGTGTCCAACAGCCTCAATAAAGAATACAGTTTATATTCATTACAGTGGAGTCTTTTCTTCCACAAGGGACGCTACAATAAGCATTATGTTTGAAAAACCATTGACCCACTTCCACATTGTTGCCATCAACCACAAGATGTTGAGAATTTACGCCTTTTAGCGAGAAAGGGAGTGCAACTGATTTGATTATGGCCAGGGGAAAAAACCCAATAGCTCAGCACATACCACTCTTATCAGTGTAACTACAGCCAGTGCTCACAAACACCACCATAGAAAAGCCACGAGTTTGTCAGATTCCCTGTTGGAGTTTTGGCAGGTGACAGTTTCCAGTTTAATCCATCAGTTGCAAAAATAAAATGAAATCCCCTTATGGGTAGGGCCCTACCAAATTCACGGCCATGAAAAAAAGTCACAGATCATGAAATCTGGTGTTCCCCCCCCCCCCGTGAAATCTGTTCTTTTGTGTGCTTTTACCCTATACTATACAGATTTCACAGGAGAGACTAGGGTTTCTCAAACTGGGGGTCCTGACCCAAAAGGGACTTGGAGGGGAAGTCCCAAGGTTATTTAGGGGGGTTGCGGCATTGCCCCCCTTATTTCTGTGCTGCCTTCAGAGCTGGGTGGCTGAGAGCGGCAGCTGTTTGCCAGGAGTCCAGCTCTGAAGGCAGCACCCTGCCAGCAGCAGTGCAGAATTAAGGGTGGCAATACCAGACCATGGCGTCCTTACTTCTGCACCGCTGCCTTTGAAGCTGGGCGGCTGGAGAGCGGCGGCTGCTGACTGGGGGCCCAGCTCTGCAGGCAGCAGCGCAGAAGTAAGGGTGGCAATACCGTACCCTGCCCTCCTTACTTCTGCGCTGCTGCTGGCGGCGGCTCTGCTCTCAGAGCTGGGCTCCCGGCCAGCAGCCGCCGCTCTCCAGCTGCCCGGCTCTGAAGGCAGCACCGCCTCACCAGCAGCAGCGCAGAAGTCAGGGTAGAGGTACCACAACCCCCCCACAATAACCTTATGACCCCCCTCTCCCAACTCCTTTTTGGGTCAGGGCCCCTACAATTACACCACTGTGAAATTTCAGCTTAAAATAGCTGAAATCGTGAAATTTACGATTTTAAAAATCCTGTGACCATGAAAATGACCAAAATGGACCTTGAATTTGGTAGGGCCCTACTTATGGGGGACCATCCTGGTGGGAAGCAAAGTCAAGAGAGTCCCATTTTGGTTTTAGGCTAATAGCATCCTGGAGGGTAGGATCTACAATTCTGCATACTAAATCAAGGTTCTTCTATTGAATCACCCTGCTAACAGGAATTAAAACTCTGCTCACAGAATCTTGATGGCCTCTTCAAAACTGCTTACAGAATTTATCACTTGGGAAATTTAACCATTAACATCCAGGGGATGGAACAGGATTTTCTTTGTGCTGATTGTGTTTAACCCTCATTCATAACATACAAGGTGAAATTCAAACACATGTGCAAAGAGAAACCACGAGTGAGAAATGTGGGTCCTTCAACCAAATAACCAAATCCGTCTCTCTCCAGCGGCTGAAAAGCAACTTTTGATGACATCCTGTGGTGGGCTCTGGCAGTGCGGTTGTTCCAAGGTCCCCTGAAATCAGCCTCCCCCTTTGCAACTGATGCAGGTTCCCTGCAGTAAGAGGATGCTCGGCTGGGAGCGGTGAGACAGTAAACAGCAATCGGTGGTAGATGAGGGGGCCCAACACGATCAAAGAATCACATCAGGATTCTAGAAACGGCAGTCCTGCTGTAAACACGAGACATCCCAACCTTCCTTCACCACAGGGCTTTTCTGGAGAGCAAGAGGATTCTTTTGTGCTGTGAAGATGACCCACCCATCCTGTATTTCAGGCAACATCCCTTTTGGGGAGCTTGACCCAAAGCCCATCGCAGTCAAAGAGAGTCTTGTGGCTGTGGGTCAGGCTCTTGGTGCCTTATGTTCTGTCACCCATATGCAAGAAACTTGAACTATTAAGAAGCATTTGATCAGCCAGACAGGATATGTTGGCAACCATTACTCATTTAAAGGCTCATATAATTGTGTACTGTGAATAAAGCTTTGTTCAAAAATAAAAAAATGGGAGGGATTCTGTTCCCTACTCTAGTCCCTCTATGCAATAGTAACATGATATAGGAGCCAAAAACAGCCTCCTCCTCCCCCCCCCCCCAAGGGAATGGGGCGAGTGTGTATTCTGGCACAGGCACAGCATAGGACCACTCTAGCCAGCTTTATCCTGGCCCCTCTGCAAGTCCTTCTACATGGGACATAGCCCAGAATGCAGAGCCCTGTGTGGGTTCTGCCCATAGTCAGTCCTTGGGAGGCTACAATAAATTTGAACAGCACCTATTACTCTACTGTATATTAGAGGCTGCTCAGGCCCCTGAAGGAATTCAGAGAGTCCTGGAAGTACAGCACAGAATATCAGCTGGTAGGATTTCTCCTTCCTTAATTTTTTTTAACCTTATTAATATCAGGTCTTGATTTCCCTCTTTGGCTGTTTCAGGTTCTACAGCACCAAACCCAGCAAAGAATATAAAGCTGAACGGATCAGAGAGAAAATACTCAAACTGCCTTGAAGTATTTCTGTGCCATTCGGCTTGTATTTTAGTCCTTTCCTGTTTGTCTAGTGCACAGTTACATTTTATAATATCTAAAGTAAAATAAATTAATAATGGAGACCCTTGAGAGAGTTAAAAGGAATGGTGGAGACTAATGAACCCCGAGCTGACCAGTGTACTTGATGCATGCCTGCTTCCTGGTATAAATATATATTACTTTGCAGTCATATCTTTCTGTCTCTGTAGATACTTATATGGCTCCCATCTCTTATAGTATTTCTCAGCCAGCAATTTAAAAACATTTTGCCAGTACCAACTAACTAACTCTCACACCACCCCAGTGATGATGATGATGATAAGTATTAATTGCTCCATTTTATAGATGAGGAAACGGAGGCACAGAGAAATCAAGTGACTTGTCCAAGATCAATTACAAGCCAACAACAAAGACAGAACTAGAACTCCAAATCCTTCCATTCCAATCCCATGTTCTAGCCATGCCTTACGAACTATTGTGCTGTAACAATTCTCCCGCTATCACATCTATTAGATGAATAAGGGCATCTTACTAAAAGTGAATCTTACCTCACTGACACCTGGGCTTCTGCTCTCACCAAACATAGAATGAGGAAACAGTATTGATAACCCTTATGTCAAACATTTAACAAACTCGTAGACATGGTATCCCGATGTCACACTATGGATCCTTGAAACTATGTGAAAGTAACTAACAAGCTACACCACCAGTCAGTTGCACAGACCACTTTATAAAGCAGGTTTTCCCCATGATGTGCACATGTAATTTATTACATTCATTAACAGAGTTAATAGCTGCTTACAACAGACCCCCTAGTATCCTTCTGGCCTTAAAAATCATGAATCTATGGGCCCTCAAAGAAAAGCATAACATAAACACTTGTAGAGTTTACAGGAAGTGAGTGATGAGCCAAAAAAATTTCATGAAAAGCTACCTACTTTCTCTCAATTTGATAATGTAATGATCAGTTTTTTAAATCATGTGTGTTCTAATATTAATTAATAAACGTTTAGCAAGGTTGCATGGAAGGGAAACATAGCTATAGAATTTGTATCATTCACTATGAGAAATGACTCCATATATTAGAGCTATAGCTGTCCTAATCTCCTAGGTTCCTACGTTATGCACTCCAGTGATGTCTATGCATACCACTACAGCTCTGTATCTGCAGTTCCATTATAAATCCTTACTTCCAAAGGCTATTTACATTTAGAGAATTGCATTTGCAGTACAATTTGTTCCTTGATTTTTTTTAATACGCAAAATGATTTTTCAATTTCTCTCCTGATTCAAATCTTCTACTACAACTGGGAAATTTTCAACTAAAAGATTCCTTTACAGAAACATAAGATTACCCTGTATTTTTTTGCCAAATGCTGAAGTATTTGTTTGGGGTAAACAGAAGTTTCCTCTTTTATAAGCAACATCCTCCTCTTGCTTGAATTATTGAGAGAGACTTTACAGCTCAGTGAGTCCCATATTTTAGCGATCCACAACAATGGAAAATAACACATTAAATAGGAGTTTGCTCTTTTTAAAAACAAATCCTGTTATTTGTCATGTTGTATGATTTATTCAGGTGGGTAAAGCCATCTAGAAATCTATTGTAACACAGAAATTGCTGTTTTAGAAAGCTCAACTGCTAATCCCTAGAACACAAAAGAAGCACATTGATATATCTGGAACCGATATTTTTCCCTTTGGGCACAACAAAGAGAAAATAAGGGGTTTTTGATACCTTTCCCTCCCCCCATTCCCCAAAATCATATTTTTCCAATATGCCTTTATAAATGTATGACATAATAATATTTTGCAGCACCTTTCATCTGATGAGTCCTTTACAGCTGTTAGTTTAGTAAGCCAAACAACACCCTTCTGAGGTGACTAAATTTAATTATCCATATTTTACAGCTGGGGAAAGGGTAAACTGAGCTCCAAAGAGGTCAAGTGACTTGCTCACAGTCACACAGCCAGAAAATTGCAGTCAGGTTTAGAAGCCTGGATGGAGGCCCTGCTCTAACCTCTTAGATAAACTGTCTCCCTATGTATAAGATTTGTAGAGATAGGGTTAAATTCTTACCACTAAAAATAAGAAGTAGAAATGCATGATTAACAATATACCTCTTTGCCTCTGAAAATGGTCCCTAGACTGTTATTATCCAGGGAAAGAAGAACCTCTGCAAAATCAGTAGAAAGAAACCTGCAATGAATCCTGCCAAACACCTACCAAACACAGTGGCACGTCATGTGCAGCCCCTTGGTTGGTTTATGTGCAAGAGACCCGCAGTTGCCGCTAACCGCAATTTCGTGCTCAAGAGACCTGCAAAAGCAGCTACAATGGATTTTTCTTGAAACTTGTGGCCGCTTTATGTTTATCAACTTCATAGTCATGCACAATATCTTTAATTGCAACTAAATTGCCCCTGCCGCCGGTTTACTCGCTTGTTTTGCGAAGCCTAGAACTGCTACCACCCACCCTCCTGCAAGTGCAGCCGGTTAGCTAGTTTGCCTGCCCTCCCCATCATTCTGGAATAGCGCACCAAAGTGACGCAGCAATTCTTTCCTTTATGACGTAGACAGTTGCCGGGCAACAGGAGAGAAGGTTTCCTTGACAACATAAACAAGAGTGGAGAACAAACGAAGCCGCGGAGCTAACCAAAGTCTGCACGGTTCTGTGCCATTCTTCCAGGTGCATGGCTCTGCCCGGCTGCAACTGACCCACGCTGCTATCAGAGCGGGTAGGGTAGTCACTGGGGCGAGAAGCCAAAGAAGGGAGGTATAATTTTTATTGCGTTTTCCCCTCCTACGGTTTTTAACAGCAAATACAGCTTTTCACTGAGACAGAAAGTTGGAGGCATTAGTATGTTTCACTAGGAACTTCCATGCACTGATGAATCTTACAATCTCCTTCCTTAGAAGTTTTTAAGGTCAGGCTTGACAAAGCCCTGGCTGGGATGATTTAATTGGGGATTGGTCCTGCTTTGAGCAGGGGGTTGGACTAGATGACCTCTTGAGGTCCCTTCCAACCCTGATATTCTATGATTTACCTGCGGGTGGGTGAGTGTGTATGCATGTGTGTGTGTTTTGTTGGAAGCCAGGGAAACCTAACCCGTCTGCTTCTCAATTACCTGCTGCTGGCTCAAGACTTGAGCCCATCCAATGCGCTGGGAACTTGGAAACTAACCTACATTTTATCTTATTAATTCTATTTCTAGACTGATTGTGTATGTTTCATTCAGCATTTTTGTGCACTGCACCTTAATGCTAGGGAAATGTGGCAGGTAAATTTATCAGTAAACTAAAAATGGTAATTCCCTATCAATTGACTTTGGCACCAGTGAGTGACGGTATAGACCTGTGGAACCATTAAAATGTCAAAGGTTGTGAAAGAGACACCAAATGATTTTAATACCATTTTTTCATTATGGATCTTAATAACTAACCCTGTTAGCACTTAGGTAACATTTTAGATAATTTACAAAGTGCTGTGCAAACAATCTATAATAAGATTTATAAAAGAAAAAAAATGTATCCACACCTTAGGAACAGGGTTAAAGAAGGACCCTTATTATTGTTGCCCCTTTTTTGGCCCGAGCAGCTAGTGGAAGTTTGTAGCCTTGGAGATGTTCCCGTTGGGAACAGAAATCGGTGAGAGGCATTTCTTTGATACAGCTTTGTTTATTTACAAAGTCCTCCTGTCTCTCTGAATGCACACGGAATCAAACAGTAGGAAGCAGCTTCTTCTCACAGCACCAAGACCATTCTTTTCAGTCTGCACCCATGACCCAAGGTTTCTTCCAGGGTCAGATACCGCGCTTTCAGCTGCTCCTTCTGTCTGTCTCTGTGTTCTGCCTTCCCTCTCTTTCTCATACCTGGTCACAATACCCAGTGGACCCCTCCTCACCATGTTGTTAGTTTCTGGGCAGATTCTGTTAGCTCTTTTTTTAGGTGTGGGTCCTGAAGTGCTTCTTACAACTATCTCAAGTGAAGGGTGCGTTCACACCCACTCTCAAATAGACTTATGATCCTTGCACTCATCAGTCTTTCTCAGTGTAACACTATCCTATGAAGCACCTTTTATCTCAAAGAACGTCACAGATAAATGGTTAGTGCACACATATATAGCCCTGCAAGATGCTGAGTGCTCTCCACTCTCATTCATTTCAATGGGAATTGAAAGTGCTTAGCACCGGGCAAATGGCACTTTGCATTCTGGAGTAGCACAGCTCTGGATTATAGATAGCCACGTGAGCATTGAGGGGTTTGCACTTTTAGGGGTTTGTTGTGTTTGCCCAGTTGCCCTGCATGACCAAGATATTTCTTACACCATGCAGCAGAATTTGGATTACACAGCTACCACCCAAGTTGGGATTTGCTTAGGGCTCACAAGATAAACAGGGTTAGCCCTACAGAAACCCCAGATACTGCAGGAAGGGTGATTTTGTAGGGAACTTTCTTCTTTTTGAGCTGGTGCTAACCCAGTGACACTCGTGGTTTGGACCTAATGCAGAAGGAGAGTGAAAGCCAGTTTCTGTGATGGAGAAAGCTTCTTTAAAGGAGTCTGGGGTTTTAAGGGGCAGGGTTGGAAAGGGAAGGTGGAGACCACTTTTTGTACAGGAAGTGGGAGGTTGTTTTAAGCGTAGGTGGCAATGCAAATGAAACTGCTTAAAATATAGCCTTAAAACCAGTGCAAATGGCAGTCAATATTTTCTCCTCTCCTTTATGCCAGTGCACGTCTGGAGTGATCCTACTGACTCTAGTGGAATTACCCCAGTGCAACTGATTCCCATCTGAACTTGTCCTAAGGAGTCACCTTCCAAAGGAAGGAGGCATGGCAATTGTGTCTGTTGATTGTGGGTGAATTTTGATGATAAACTACAATCATTCTTCTGTCTGTACATTATAGATAATTATATTGTGATCATTATGCTTTCCCCCTAGGTTCTATCGCAGAAAATATAAAACTCAGCCAACTGCCCATCTAAACCTTTCCCGAGAAGTCATCAGAACGGAATTCGTACAGCATGTCTGTGGTGTCCTATTCGCATTTGACTGTGTCCCAGGAAACGTCCAGCTCTGGAGCCATTTCCAGTAAGAATTTTAATTCGTAACTTGTTGCTTGCAAAGCATAAATCTAATGATGAAATGTGGGTTTTGGCTGGAGCACTTAGAAGTGTGGTGTATGGCATGCGTGGGAATGTTCATGTCTTTAAGGAAAGACAGAGACCATAAGGCTTATTACTAACAAACCCCCTATGTTTTATTTTGTCCCTCCTTTCCCAAAAGTGGTATACATAGTTAAAGCCATGTCTACACTACAAAATTATGTCAGCCTAACTTACATCGGCATACAACCAGTGCAGCTGTTAAATTGCTTGGGGCTATGCACATTTGGCTCCCCGTGTCAGCAGTGCAGCTTCTCACCAGGAGTGCTTGTATCAATTGTATTGTTAGTGTGGGGCACTGTTGGACAGCTCCTGAAAGCGAGGAACAGTTGATGTAAGCAACGCAGTGTCTACACTGACACTGGATCGACCTAATTACATTGACCATGATTCTACACCGCTTGGGGAGGTGGTGTTACTACAATGGTTACTACATCACTTACGTCAGCGGGAAACAAATTTAAGTGGAGACTCTTCCACAGCTAGGTTTCAGAGCAGTAGCCGTGTTAGTCTGTATCAGCAAAAAGAACGAGGAGTCCTTGTGGCACCTTAGAGATTAAAAAATTTATTTGAACGTAAGCTTTTGTGGGCTAAAACCCACTTCATCAGATGCATGCAGTGAAAAATACAGTAGGAAGATATATATAGATATAGATATACAGAGAACATGAAAAAATTAGGGTTACCATACCAACTCTAATGAGACTAATCAATTAAGGTGGGCTATTATTATCACCTTAATTGATTAGTCTTGTTAGAGTTGGTACGGCAACCCCCATTTTTTCATGTTCTCTGTGTATATATATATCTTCCTACCGTATTTTCCACTGCATGCATCTGATGAAGTGGGTTTCAGCCCATGAAAGCTTATGCCCAAATAAATTTGTTAGTCTCTAAGGTGCCACAAGGACTCCTTGTTCTTTTCACAGCTAGGTTGCTGCAAGGCAGAAAACATCAACCTAACCATGTAGTGTAGACCAGGCCTTGGACTTTATTTTCTGTGTGTAACCCACACTTTCTGAGTGTGGCTCTCTGTCCCCCTCTTGTGGCTGGATCACATAGAAGTTTGAGTTTTCTACAGGTGCTGGCTAAGAGAGCTGAGTTTGCTAGTTTAGGTGGTAGTGGTGCAAGCTTTTAGCTCTAGCGTCCACGGGGTTCACTTCCCACTATCAAGGACTCACCCATTGGATCATGTTTCTCCACCTTTTCAATGTAAAAAGTCTGCCCAACCATCTGCTGGGAGTGGGACAGTGAGGGGTTTGAAAAAGAAGATATTACAGAGTGAGAGATGCTTTCTTTTTCCTTTCTTATGGAGACTTGATATTTGTTCTTTCTTTGCTATATTCTTTCATCTAAAATAAAACTAATCTAGACTGCAAGTGAATGTTTTGCTCTTTGGATGTAGGAAACACAACACCAAAACCAACCTGTTCAAGTTCCTATTAAGCATTCTGGTATAGTCCAACAGGCATTTCCCATCCTACATAGTAATGTAATTGGAAGTACCACTATGGGGCATTTAAAACATTGTATACCAAATTCCACTCTGAGTTACTTGTGTAAATCCAAAATAACTGCACTGTTGTCAATTGAGTTATTTGGATTTGTATTGCTGATGGCAAAATTTGCACCTGTGGGCCTTGTCCAAACCCCATAGAAGCCCATGGAAACACTCCTATTGACTTAAAAGGGGTTCAGCTCAGGCCCTATATGTGCACTGCACATATTATTATATTACAGAAAGGAACCCTAGATTATGGATGTACTGGTTCCTTAAGACAGGCAGATATGGTACCGTCACTCTGTCCAAAGGCCGTGGGTTATAATTTCATTAAAATCTAGTGAAAGGAGTTAATGGTTGAGCTCTGTAATCAATCTTCATTCACATTACAAAGTCACCCCAAGATTCAGGACAAGATGTGAGAAATAGCCCCTCTCTGATCAGAAAGTGGCCTTGATTTGACAACAGGGTATTGTGTTAATTTCCCTTTGGAAAAGCCCTACTATCAATGTTTGAAAAACATGCTCAACCCAAGCATCCTGCAGAAGATAGGAAGAAGCTTTACTGTTGCATCTTTCTATGAGAAATTAAAAGGTAACAAAAGCCCCCTTTCTGATGTCTGTAAAAGCAAGGAAATGCCAAGACTTGGGGATTAAGTCTATGGATTCAAGTATTGCCCTGCCTTCTTGCCAATGTTGCTTATTACTATTGATTTATTGATGGCTGAATATTAATTTGTATTGAACCAGAGGCTAGGACATTTTCTCGGCAAACAGTGCCAACCTCTGGGGTTCCCTCTACCAACTCTGGAGTGGAAACAAAGTCTTCACTTTCAGGTAAGGTCCTGATACTCTTTTCAGCTTTTAATTGTTAACCACGTGCCAGATCTACAGGTGCTTATTCAGGTTGCTGTACAACCTTTAGTCTGGCAGGTTCTAATGTCATCAGTGGGAGCTTTAGCTGAGTAAAACATTGGGTAAGGACTTCAGGAACTGGCCCACTGGAACTGGATGAGAGAGCGAGGTGGGTGTAGCTAAACAGTAAAATCTCTGCTCTGTCAACACAGCCTCCCCAAAAGATCAACTGCTGCAAATGTGCTAATTCCCAAAACTATACCCCGTAGGGCCCATCAATAGTGATCTCTGATAGAGTGAAGTTCCTTTAATATGGCCAAATCCTGAGGCCCTTACTCAAGGCAAAACGTCCATTGTAAACAATTAGTAAGGACAGTAAAACCTCAGGACAAAACACAGTATTTGGCCCATTGTGAATTTGCCACTTCAGGAACAGTTTACTCTTAAAATGCCCATCTCCCCTAGCAAAAGGACCAGGTTATACATTGACGGCGTCCCTTTAAAATATGTTGGATAGTGCTGAGGTAACTCAGATTAAAACACTGCCCATGAATTTTATATTTTGAAATTGGCCTTTTTAGCTATCACCACACTGAGATTCTGCTAATCGAGTTCTGTTTCTTGCTGTGTGCATAGATAATGAGGCGTTTCCGATGTGGAAAAACCCATTTAAAATCCCTTCGGATATGGATATCTTCTTACTGAGAGACAAGGAAAGAGAAAGGGCTAAGGTGGTATGTATAACAACTAAGGCAAAAGCTAAGATGTTTGCAGTGCATTCGAAAGGGGATGGCAGCCTTAACAAAACTTGTTGTATGAAAGAACATTACAGGCCAGATCCTCAGCTGGTGTAAATCAGAGTAGCTCCACTGAAGTCAATGGAGCCAGGTTGATTAACAGCAGCTGAGAATCTGGGCAGGTATTTGAAGATTATTTTTATTGCTCTTTTGCTTCTTTCCTTCTATATAATGGTGGATTTCCCATTCCTGTGGGAGGCTCCTGAGGCTACTGGGATTACTTATTTCTGTAGCAGCCTTGGGTTTTACAGATCTCCTGTTTTACAATTAATCAGACTCATCCCTTGACTTGGAGAGCCCATATACTAATGCTGGTTTTGTGCTGGACCACAAGCTAAATGAATGCTAAGGTTGACAGATTAATTTAGGGCTGCAGGCTTCTGTCCGTAAGAGGAGGGGAATTGGAACCCCGAGAGCAGACTAGTGAGGCCTGGAAGTTGGGGAGAGCTGGCTCTGTGGTATGCTTCCTTCTTCCCCACAGACCTGGAGGGGTTTCCTCAGGGCTCCAGAACCACAAATGGGGAAGGACACAGGGGAGTCCATAGTAGTACAACCCTTGTAGGGTCTGTGCTTTCAAGAGACTGCAGGAGGCAGGCAGCACTGTGGAGGCAAGAGTCCTCTGTATGCATGTCCCTTACATTTGAGAAGTTCCCCGAGATCAGCCTCTTCTGCTGAGTAGGGGGACAAATGGTAGCCCTGTAATAGAAGAATGGATAGGAGACTCTGCCAGTTCCCCCCCCCCTCAGAAATAACCCACAAAGGGAAACACGAGGCACTCAATACATACATTTAAAATCTAGCAGGGGAGGAGATGTAGCAACAGTGTACACACTGCTGGGTATCAGCTTCAAGGAATGAGACCAATTATTTTGGTGGCTCCAAGGCAGTATCACTAGGAGTAATAGGATGAAATTGAGCCAATTTAAATATCAGAAAAGCTTACTAGTGGGGAGATCAGTTAGATTATAAAATAATCTCTTGAGTCATTTGAAGAGTGTACTGGACAGACTACTTGACTAGGAGAACTTGTCTACATAACTGAAGTCTCCCCCTAGGAACGTGAGCGAAAGAAGACCTTGAAAGTCCATGAGAAGATGACCTATTCCACTATGATGAATGCCAAGCAGTCGGGGTTCAAGAAGGAGCTCCAGAAGGAGGAGGACGCAGAGGACAGAGCACTGGCAGCAGAAGCAAAGCGACTGAAAGCTCTCCAAGAAAGTATCTCTTGGAAGATAGCAGTCACCAAAGGTAGAGAACTTGCTAGACTTAACATCCCATCAGGTTCTCTGTGGGACTGTAACAAAGAAGCAAAGAAGGGTTGAGAGTTGCAAATATTCTTGTTCACTTCAGAAGCAGCTCGTAGATCACTAAGTTGAGTTCCTCTAGCATGCAGGCACCACAGTCGTCTATCATAGCTGGCCAATATCCATGCACCTGGTCTCTACCATAGGTATGTACATAAGGACTTATATGTGGCACACAGAGAAATTTATTACAACACAGTGGACCAAATTCTGCCTTATCTTAAACCCTGTGCAAAAAGTTGTCATCAATAGTGTTGCGTGGGGTGCGAGTCATTACAGAGCTTGGTCTGGGGCTCCCAAGGCTCAAGGTTAGGCTGTGGGTCATGGAGATATTTCCATTCCACCATGATCCAGCAGGTTATATTTGTCTGCATTTAGGGCCAAATGCTGATCCCATGAAAGTCAATAGGAGTTTTGCCATTAATGCAATGTGACTTAATTTGGCCCTTATGGGGGCCTGACACTCCATTCTGTTATACCAGTTTCATGCAGGTGTAACTCCATTCAAATCAGTATAAAACCAGTGTAACAGATTGGAGAACCAGTCCAGGAACTCCACCTCAGCATCCTTAGTACTTTCTTGTTGCTAAATACATGCACAAGGTTTTACCTCTGCAAGTAAAATTCTGCTTTGTTTTTGCGTGCTTTGCAAGCCATTTTTTTTTGCTTTGGCACTAACTGCAGTGATGAGCACAAACCTGAATAACAAAGACTGAAAACCACAAAGGTTCAGCACTTTGCTTTTTAAAGCAATGAATTATCTAGTTCTCTCAGCTTCAGAGATTATCCTGATTCAACCCTGTGACTCCATCCAAGTGCCAGAAGCCTCCTGAGTTTTTTCTCCTTTTCCTAATCAAGGACAAAGTTAATTCACTTTCTGTTACCATTCAACTTCCTGTTTTTTCCCTCCTCCAGCAGACAAAGACACCCAGCGTGAGCTGGCTTAATTCTGTACCTGCTCGTTTAGGCCTCAAGTGCAGACGCCCATGCCCATTCCAATGAGCTCTCGCTAGTAAATGCGATTTTGCATAGACGCCTCCTTTTGTCGGGTCATTTGACTACTTGTTCTACCTCCAGCTTGCACGACTTTGTCTCATGCTTTCAGACCAGCAAGTGGAAAAAGAGATGCTCCATGAATACATAGACAAGAAGCGACAGATGTTTCTGCTGCAGGTATTTGGCTTTGGTTTACGAATGTGATTTATGTAAAACCTATTTTAAGCTCCTTCCTTGTGTGTTGTTTCATATGCAGCATGTCCTGTGGTTAGAGCAGGGAGGTGCTAATCAGGCCTCGTTAGCTGAGTGTGTTCGTATTGTGGTTAAGGCACTGGAGAGGGACTCAGGATATCTGGCTCTATCACAGATTTACTATGTGATCTTATGTAAATCGCTTAATGTCCCTTTGCCGCAGTTCCTCATCTGTAAAATGAGGATAATACTTCCCCCCTGCACAAGGCTGTTATGAGAATAAAGTCATTAATGACTGTGATGTGCGTGGACACTGCGGTGATGATGACAGTGTAAGTGTGTGGACAGATTGGACCTGATTCACAAATACAACTCCCATCTTATGCCAATATAACTCAGTTGAAATCAATGGTATTATCTAGTGATTAGAGCAGGGAAGGGGGTTATAGGACTCCTGAGTTCTATTTTTAGCTTTAGCACTGACTTGCTCTGTGAATCATTAAGCATCTCCCTGCCTCAGCCCACCCATCAGCACATGGGGGTCAAAGTGCTTTGAGATCCTCCGGGCGAAGGTGCACTGTGAAGCCGTGTGTATGTTTGTGGCTGATGTAACAATGTTTGCAGCAGCCAGAAAAGAACCAGGCTAAACCAGAATTCGAAGGAACAAGCGGAGTGAGGAGCTAGCATGAGTCACCGTGTTGCCCTTTTGGGTTGATTTCAGTACGCTGTGGCAATAAAGAGAGATGAAATTCAGAAGCTGGAGAATTTAGCAGCAGAAGAGGAAGCAAAACTGGAAAAGGCTGAACAGTACCTGGAGAAGGACGCCGCCATGTTTGACGAGTTCCTGAAGGAGAACGATAAAAACTCTGCTCAGGCGCTGAAAACGTAACGCAAGTGGTGGGGGCAACGCGTAGACGCTTTGGCATGGATGTCTGGACACGAAGGGGCTCCCCAGCCAGGGTCTCTGCTGCACACACAGTGCTCCCAGGAGCATCACTGGGAGTTCTGCATGTGGCAAGGCGGCAGGTTCATGCCCCTGTCTCTGGGCACGTCTGTTTGGGTACCCACACTAGAGGTTACACACAGACCCAGACTTCTCCCTGCAGAGCTCTAAGATTGATTGATTCAGGCTCACTGCCCAGTCAAGCGACATCATTGGCTTAAGCCAAGTTTGAGTCCAAAGGGGGATTCACCACCCTGTGAAGGTTGTTTCTATTGCTGCCCTGCATGGGGGTGGACACCTGCAGTGGGGCTGCTGGGAGATTCCTCAAACAGCTGCTGACTGGGCCCCTTTTTTTGCTGCTTTAATCGATGGGGCAGCCACCCTGCCCATTGATAAGGGTTGTAATGCAGCAATGCCACTATAGTCTAATCCCCAGGCAAAGGTCCCGCCCTCAGGGACCTCTTAGGGAATCTGTAAGTGAAGGTGTGATTGTAGAACAGGTAGGCCTACCCGGGATAGCTTTCATCTAGCTAGCACAAGTGACAATGGTAGTATAGATGTAGCAGCACAGGCCTTCAGGACTGGCTAGTAAGAAGAATACTAGCATGCCAGGATACCTGGGTATGTGCTCTGATTGCTAGCCCGTACCTCCATGTCTCAACAACTACTGTTATCCTCTGTTTGCTGAGTCCAGTACTGCAACATAATAATTACTTACATGGATCTACCATAGTGTCACTGGTAACTCAAAGTCTGGGTGGAACACTTGGTTCTAATCCCCTTGTTTCAGACGTGAGTAAATAGTAGAATTTTTTTTTAAAAAAAAGTTTAAAATTACAATGGGAAATGGGGGAAGGAGATGGTTTTTTTTGCCATCTCTCTTCATTGCAAACTTGAACATTCCTTTTGATCTGAAATTCTTTTAACCCCATTCACTCGTCCCCCACCCCTAACCCCAGCTCTGGTCTTGGCTCAAAGGTGACTTGGTTTGTTCATATTGCCAATGAGCTGGGTGACATGAGTTTGATGTCAATCCAGTAGACCAGGAGTATCACAAAAGCAGTTTCACAACAGAGAGTCGGCAGAGTACATTTTCAGATATAATAAAGATTTCCTGCCGCTCCATCTGTTTCCTCTATTCTGTACACTTCTCTCCCACCCCACTACAACTGTGGTTCTATGCACATTTGCAATCTTATTTTTATGCATTCTTCCCTAGTGCTGAAAAAGAAACCAAAGCAAAGATAGAGAAAATAATCGAGATCCGGGAGCTTACTGCACAAATGATGAGCATTCAAAGGTAACGATCACCCAGCGAACAGTGTCACTGAATAGCTTGAACCTTTAACAGACCTTAAGGAGCTGCATCCTGAGGGCTGCCACCTTTAAAAGTTTGTGCTGTCAGTGTCATCTGAAGCCAAACTGTCATGAGACAATAGCTGTGTAATGGAACAATGCAACTTCATGTTGCAATGTCATCACATTGTAATGCAATCCGATAACATTGAGCCGATTGCGCCACCCTTCCTCAGGCTAAAAATAAAAAAACTTTAAAGGGGCCTTAAATGTTTGTGTGGGTGGCAGGTTACCCCATCCATGTGCTCAGTCAGGTTGTTCTCATAATCTCAGGGAGAATTATCAAAACTGGGCCAAATTCAGTCCTGGTGTAAGTGGGTGCCATCCCCACTGATGTACCAGTTTATGGCACTGTTGAATTTCACTCTGTAGCCTTGGAGTATGACACACAGAAAGGAAAGGTTGAGCTTCTCAAATTACAACACTAAAGCTTGGTCATCAAGCTTTTTTATTAAACTTCGATAGTGCCCTCTCATAACATGGACAGGGTTTTAGAGAAGACTTGGGATTGTCTCTGTGGGCATTGGCTTTACCTTAAAATACTGGGACTGTGCTCATTGATGCTGGCTTAAATCTGGATTAACTCTTTTGACTTCACTGGCGTGTCAAGACGTTTGCATGGCAGTTGCTCAATTATCATGATGCTGTTTCAACAGCACTACTTCAGGTTTACCCCAACATTGCTGAGAGCAGAACCTGGCCACGTCAGGAATATAAAAGGGATTTCCCCATATTAGATCTACCACAAGCTGAGATTTTGTTTATTGCAGGTTCTTCTATGGAGGGCGTTGTCTGACCATTCTCAGAGTTAGAACGTTGCACAAAGCCCTGCACAGTTGATTGGGAGACTCTTGGAGCTTGATTTTTTTTAAAAAACAGGCCAAGTGTGAATGCACACCCCAAAATGTGCACGCCCAATTACTTCAATTATGTCTGCAAATTGGGTATTTTTAAACAAACGATCATGCATTTGCTGAATTGGCCATTGACATCCCATTACACAACATACATGTAATCGTATATACAGTACAAATTTTGTGTACATTCATCTTCAGAAAACTTAGCCTTCATCTCCAGAGACAGAAGGAAAATCTGCTCTCCCATTTACATTACTTGTTGCATAATCTTGGAGTAGATGGATAGTAGATGAACGCCTTGCACTGTCTGTGAAACTAGATAGATTTGATATAATAGCTAGAAAAGGTTATAGCTAGACAGAGTATGAGCAATGACATTTGAAATGGATTTTAAACTTCCAAAAGATTGGGTCTGACCATATCTAGGTTTTGGTCTGTCCCCATCTCTAGTATTGACTCACTTAGATCTGAGGTTTAAAAGATATTATTATGGTATTTTTCATGGAATATACACTGTACGGAACAACCTGACCTTGGCACAGGGAAGATGATCCAATAAGTCATCCGATGAAGTGAGCTGTAGCTCACGAAAGCTTATGCTCAAATAAATTGGTTAGTCTCTAAGGTGCCACAAGTACTCCTTTTCTTTTTGCAAATACAGACTAACACGGCTGTTACTCTGAAATAAGTCTTCTCTATCTCAAACTTGAATGAAGCTATTGGTTTCCTCATTGAGGTAGAGATTAGGGCGTCCTCCAAACACCAAATTTCTCACTCCACTCATTACTCTCTCCATCTTCAGAGTTCTCACGCCCAGCAAAGGACGACAGGATGCAGCTCATTAATACACTGCTCCATCTTTCGGCCATAAAGGTTCCCTTCCCCCAAACCTGCATGACTACGCTTGCTACTTTGGCACTCCCAGCCCAGCTACCCTGGCACCTCAGAATGTGAATTAGATCTTCCACTCTCTCATGTGGCAGCACTCTTACTGGCCCACGGAGCCAGTCCTGATCTTGTTTATAACCCCTCTTCTGGAAGCCTGCAACAGGAAATCTTTCCTAACTGAAAGACATTTCAGCCCTCATCCTCCTATGAGCTCTGTATTGTAGGGGGCTGGCATTGATTCTCAGCCGACAGCTCTATATTGTGTCCCTCAATCTCCTCTGGGAGCCTTTACAGGGACCTAATTGGAGTGGTGGCTTCAGAACGGATTCAGTGGAAGAAGTGACAGAGGCGGTATCCCTCACCATGTGCTGTGCCAACCTAACTTTTTTTTTTTGGCTACAGGATTTCAAATAGTCTACTCGTGATTCCTGCAAGCCATGAAGGTGTGCTTCTGCTCTGTAAAAAAGGCATTGTGGGGTTCCATGCTTTGTCTCTGGTTTTTGAATGACATCTGCTCGACTTGCCAAAGCCAGCCCTGCAAACCAGGCTGGGTTCTCAGAGTCAAGCTGGATTCTTTCGATCTCATCCATCATCTCCACTACAGCTAAAGATGCCACAGGCCAAATTAGGCCCTGGAGGACACCTGTGTATTACAGGTGCCTTCACTGACTCTCAGAGGAGCAGTGGTTAAAGTAGGGGTGAGGTGGGACTGGGGGAGTGAAGACCCGCTCTTCTACTAAAAGCAGAGGAGAGCTCCCCTCTTCTCATTAGCTTCAAGAGGCAGGGCTTCTCCATAGCTCCTCCTCCTCGGCTAGTGTGTGTTGAAAGCTCCCCAGGGGTGAAAGTAAGTTAAAGGACTTACTGGTACACCGGAGTCCTGAGCAGGGGGCGTGGCCTCAACCGGAAGAGGCGTGGCCTTAAATCCCTGGGCCCTAGCTGCAGTAGTGGCGGCTGCAAGCCCCGGGCCCTTTAAATCACCCCCAAGCTACCAGCTGCAGAGGCGGCTGGGAACCCCGGGGTTTGGGGGCAATTTAAAGGGCCCAGGGCTCCAGCTGCTACTCCTGCAGTGGAGCCCAGGGCCCTTTAAATCACTGAGGAGCCCTGGGGACTTCCGGCTGCCACCGCTACCCCAGGGCTCTGGGCTCTGGCAGAGCTTTAAAGGGCCTGGGGCTCTGCTGTGGTAGCGAGCCCTGGGGTAGCGGCGGCCGGGCTCTGTCTGGGATTTAAAGGGCCCCAGGGCTCCAGCTGCCGCTACCGCCCCGGCCCTTTAAATCCCCTCCAGAGCCCCGCCGCCGCTACCCCAGGGCTCGCCGCTACCCCGGGGCTTGGGCAGCAGGGCTTAGGTGGGGATTTAAAGGGCTTGGGGCTCTGGCAGCCGCTACCTCCCCGGCCCTTTAAATCTCTGCCGGAGCCCTGCCGCCACTACTCCAGGGCTTTACATTGCTGTCTGGGAAAGCCGGTCCTGGTGTGGCACACCAGCTCTTCCCAGTACACCGTACCGGCTTACTTTCACCTCTGGAGCTCCCCATCCTGTATCAATGTACTCTGACCCCCTGTGCAGGGGTAATGGGTCAGAACAGAGTGACCCCTTATGTTGAGGATACACAAGAAGAAATACATGGATGCTAGCTCGCTCCCTCTTAGCTGTGCAGGTCTAACAGCAGTTAAAAACTTGTTGGCCTTGAGTCTGTGGCTCAGACTTGGAATGCACACAGGCAGCGGGTCTGTGGAGCAAGACGGTGCCATTTTGACATAGTCGCTGTCAGAGTAGAGCTGCCTTTCAGGATAGAATTTCTTCAGAATGGTGCTTTTAACTGCTATTAAATGTAGTGCAACCCGTTTGCTCCTCCATCCTAGTGAGATATCCAGGTTTGAAGACACTTTGAAGGAGTACAAGATGTACAAGAACTTCCTCTACCAGCTCTCTCCGAAGGAGTGGCGGGAAGAGCATGAAAAAAAGCAGATGAAGACAAAGGCAATGAAAATGCCCTCTGAAGTGAAAGAAGAAAAAATCTCCCATTCTCCCATCACGCCCAAGGGTAAGTTCTCCCAGGAAGAGTTTCTTGCCATTCCTCACTGTGTGCAGCCTTCCCTTCTAAGGATTTGTTCCTCTTGTGTTCAGGTCAGGATGCAACACCCCGGACCAGACGTGGCAAGTTGCCTTATCTCGGCTATACAGGATGTCAGACTGTTGATTTCTCTTCAGGAGGCCCTGATATGAGGTCCCCAAGCCAAATCATGCAGAGAAGGGAATCCCTCAGGCCAAGCAAAAGCCCTTCAAAGCAAAGCTTTAAATTCCAGCCGGCAAGACGACAGTAAGTATGAGATACCCGGTGAAGGCGATCAATGTAAATATAGGAGAGCGGTCAATCAGATGACAGTAGCTACAGGTATGCGTGAGTATTATTTACCTTCTGTGTTTTTAGGAAAACCATCCAGTTAATGTGTTTGGCTCTCTTATTAGAGCAAATCAAAGTGCTCAGAGGGCCAGATTCTCAGTGCTGTAAACTGGCATAGCCCAGTTGATCTCAATAGATGTACACCAGCTGAGCACTTGGCTAAAGTGTTTGTTTCCTCAGACTGCCACCCAGTGGTATTCTAGGGCAAAAGGCACTTGTCCCACAACAAAACTTCCTTCTGGGTAGAGGTGTGGCGCTTCACCAAATTGCCATTGCATACTGTGGCACCCGTTGGTATCTGCTGGATCCGGATCCATTTGTAAACTTCCCCAAAAGGAGTGATCTGGGGCAGAGGGGGTTTGGAGCTGCCGCATTGTGGCATGAAGAGGACATGGAAGAGAGTGTATGGAGCAGCAGCAGCAAGGGCTGATGAGTAGGGTCTGCTGCTGGCATCAGTCCAATGTCTCTCACCCTATTGCTCTTCATCATGCACTTGGGGCTTATTCCTTGCTGGAGCAGTGAAATAAACTGCTGCACTGTTCATTAATGGCCCGGGGGTCCTGCTTTGGAATATATTACTCTGCCATGCCTTCAACTTGCCCACTTTCTCTCCTGTGTGCAGGGTATAGGGAACAGGGATGTACACTCTGCAGGTGGCTCCAGCTGTGTGGAAACCCCTCTGCCTAGGAGCACTGCTGCAACCCTGTATGGAGCATACATGCAGACCCACTCCATACCACTGCTCCACAGACCACTGGATCAAGCCCTTGATTCAACCCATTATAGAGAGCAGGGCTCAGCTGTCAAATTCGGATCCAAAGCTGGATCCCAGACTCCCCTAAAGGTTGAGGGTGTTCGGAATTAGTGGTTTTGGTTCAGGACTATCTGTTGTTACAATACCAGTGGAAATGGCTCTGCAACAGCTGAACAGAACCCAGAAAGGCTGATATTGGCAGTTCTTTGGGGCAGGGACCATCTTTTTGTTCTGTTTGTACAGCAGCTAGTGTAATGGGGCCTGGTCCATGTCTTGGGTTCCTAGGGGATACCATAAAACAAATAGCCTAGAAAGAACCCAGCCCTGCGAATATTCAGGGAGTTAATATTTAAAATCAGATAGGTAACATGCAAAAGAAATGTAAATTGCCAGCTATTTACAGCTACAACCAGAGGTGGTTTGCAGTTATTAACTTACTAGGAGTCTGGCTGCTAGCTAACAAGATCTCCTTTAACATGGCTTAAGCAATCAATTCTGTAAGTGCCTGTCACTGGAAATACCTTTTCAGGAGCATTGCAGCCCTAGCAATGGAGGAGGAGAAGGAGAGTACAACCTTCTCTGAAAACGAGGATGAGGATGAGGTCAGTAGCCTTATGTTGAACTACTCAGACATGATACCTGTCTTCTCATTCCATCTGTGGCTTGTTTTGCTGATTTCCCATACCTTCCAACCATTAGTTGCTGAATTGTGGAGTTACTATATCTAATGATAACAACGCTGGATGCTTATTTTCTTTTAGGATACCTTAGTGATGAGTGTAATATAAATACCTGAACCAAGGGAATCATTTATTTCCTTTGCCTTTAGCAGACCCAGGATCAGCTCAGTTTGCCACCAGTCAGACTATGTGTTTAAGGTTTTTGTTATTATAAAGTGATTTTTTTTAAGTCCAAAATTGAAGTTTTGTAAAGAGATATTTTAAACAACTGTAAATAGAGGTGGTGGTTGGTCTCCTTAAATTTCAACATCTGCTCCCAGGCCACTTACAATGCAGCTTGTTTTTTGGGGGTTGCATGGAGGCTAGCTCATGGGAGACAAAAATGAAACAGACCAATGACAGAGCGGAGTAAAATGCAGAAAAGTAAATTTGCAGCATAAATGGTGAATATTAGATTTTTAAAACCTCATCTTTTCATAATCCCCATCATCATTAAATCAGGCACGGATCAAAAACCAAAAGCCTGCTCTTGGCTTTAAATGTCTATTGAAAGCCAACATATTCAAAGCTGCAATAGCCACAGTTACATATGGGAACTGAGTATTGCACAAGTGACTATTCAGCCATCTAAACGGCCTTTTGTGCCTGCAGTTGTAGTAACTGCCCCCCACTGCACACTTGTATCAGTGTATGTAAGCCTCCACCTTTTAAAAAAAAAATCTGTCCCATCACCCATTCATTCTAACTTAGAACACAGCATCTGCATGAAATTTAGGTCCTAAAAACGTTGACGGTTGCTGAATGAAGAGGTACTTTTAAACTGTTATGTTTTGATGCCAAATATGATATTCGCTGCCCAGACTTGTTGCAAGCAGTACATCTGTACAGAGAAGTATATCACTCCCTTTGCTTAAAGGATGTTACACCGCAGTCGGGTTGCACAGAGCCCAGACGAACCTCAGCTGATTAAATGAGACGTTTCCCTCCCTCT
This sequence comes from Lepidochelys olivacea, assembly GCF_965140295.1. Lineage (NCBI taxonomy): Eukaryota > Metazoa > Chordata > Testudines > Cheloniidae > Lepidochelys > Lepidochelys olivacea. The sequence goes on along the minus strand of NC_140417.1, from coordinate 21,209,377 downwards.
TTAAGAATAAAATGAAATGCTGTGTGGAAAGTAAAGACATGAAAGTGCCTGGGGAGCCAGCAGCAGACCAAATGTGCACCATTAACAGCTGCCTTTTTAGACGTAGGATACCAAATCCTATCAACCCCTTAGTATTTTGCCCCAGAGGGCTTCTTAGTGGCTGCAGCTACCCTGTACTTACCTTTTTGCTGACAACGTGCCCGGCTTCATCCTAAAATTGATCTAAAATTCAACTACTTCTGTTCAAAGAAAAGGAGGACTTGTGGCACCTTAGAGACTAACAAATTTATTTCAGCGTAAGCTTTCGTGAGCTACAGCTCACTTCTGTTCAGGTTCTCTCACTGCCCTCTTCACCGCAGCATCTGAGTGCCAATCCAGAAGGCTTTATACGATGTGACTGGCATTTGTCATGTGCGATTTTCACTCCCCACCCCCCCCCCTTCTCTCTCCCAGGAGAAAATCAAGTGAGGTTTTCTTTTCATTTGAGGGCAGCGAGCTGCCCAGGATATATGGTCCCAGGAGGTGATAGGAACCAAGAGCAAAGGGAGGGCCTGGGCTCTTGCAGCAGTCTTTTCCAACTTCAGCTATCGTTGGTATAAGGAACCCTGCATTGTTAATATGTTCACTGTTGTTCTGCTTCAGTCATCATCTAGGGCCAATTATGGCTGGTTTCAAACAGCCTATTGGTAGCAGCTGTCTTTAATCTTTTACTTTCCTAACCTTCATGCCTGCGGACATTAGGAGCAATAATTAAGAGGGTGAAGGGCAGTAAAGGACCTTCCAAACCCTCACTGCAGGGAGGTGAAGACAGGGAATGTTGAGAGAGGAATATAATGGGTTCTTACTGGGACATAGTGGCTTCTTACCTGGTCCAATGTCAAACTATGCATGCCTCAGTTTCACCTCAGCTTGGTATCTCATTTCCCCATCTGTTCAGGCCCTTGGGTGCTTTAACATTTTGGTGATTTAAGTAGGTGGATCTTCCAGCCAAAGCAAAAAGTCCTTCCTTTATGGGGTAAACAAAGACCAGACAAAATGAAGAGACCCAGAATCTTTCACCCAGTCTCCATATGGGGTCAGAAGCCTTCCCTAGTGTCTGCACGCATTTTACCTTATCTGGGGTCCTCCTCTGGGCCACAGCTTCCGTCCTCTGTTCGCAGCCATTTCCACATCACCTCCAGCTGGCACAGTGGGGGAGCCCAGACCCTTCCACTAGTCTGGGTTCCATCCCTGGGACCCTATACCAGCATCTGCCCTCAATCCTGCTTCGCTCTTCCTAGGCCCTCTCCCTCCTCTGCCAAACTGCTGCTCTTTCCAGGTCTCTCCAACCCACTGCCTTGGACCAGCTCAGGTCTTGCCTCAGCTTGGTCACTCTCTTACTGAGGGGTTGTATACATACACATGTATTGGTTTAGTTACTCCTTGCATGGACTTTTACTCTGGTTTCAGAGTGGCTTATTTCAAGGTAAACCTGTTCCCAATCGACTACACTAAAGCACAGTAAGAGTGGCCACAGAACCTGTGGCACCGGTTTAATAAAACTTATTTTAAAAAATCACACCTCCCATTAAATCAGTGCAACAATAGACGGAGACAAGCCCAGTCTGAAGGCTGCCTCATTTATAGCAGGTCCCACTTTCAGCCTGCACTCACATGACCCCTCCCAGTCATGTGATTCAGCTGGGGAACTACAACTCCTGGACCTTGAAAGGGGATGAGCCCTGGAACTGAGCTGGCTGAGCCAGGTCCTGCCCTTAAAGGAACAGGCTGCCCTGTAACAGAGAGAAGAACCGTGAGGGGATTTCAGATATCAGAATCAAACTGCATATAGATGCTAGGAGACCCTGTCTTGTCACAGGCACTCCCTTCTTATAACACAAGCTCTGTAGCGCCCACAGCCCCCCTTAATTCCCCATCAGACTGAGGAACTAGGGCCTGTTTGGGGCTCTGAAGGAGACATGTAAACTCCTAGGGTGGGGGTGTGAATAGAGAGTAAGCCATGTAGAAAGGCAGTAAAATCTTGCTGACTGACCCATGGCACTGATGGCTTGGGGAGGGGGCGTGTCTGTAAGCTGCCTGGCTGTGCAGGCAATTCTAGAGCAATGCTGCTCACAGGCATTAGGAAGTACAACCCAACCCACGCAATACGAACAAAACAGCAAGGAGCCAGGTCCAAAAATGCATGCCTCTATCAGTCCAGCACTGCTGCTAAAACAATCCTCCTACATAGTAACAACTTCGCCCCCCATTCCTCAAATCCCATCTTTGGCACTGGGTCCCTTACAGCTTCAAATTCAACCCTCTCCTCAGATTAAGCCTGCTCCTGCTGATATATCTCCATCTATGCTCTTCCCAATCCTTAATTCCTCCTTCCATCATCTGGTCTCATTCCCAACTTTGTGCCTTCCTTCTATTATGCTGAACCTTATTGCTGGAGCACTTCCCTTACACACGTCCAACCAGACCACTCTCCTTCAAGGCCCTCTGTAAAATTCAACATGCCGAGGGACTCTTTCTCTCATCTTTCCACCATGACTAATCCGCACACCCACTCTCTCCTGAGCAATGGACCCATGTCTTGTTTTTGTTCATTTAGAATTTAAGTTCTTTAGGACAGATGACACTTCTTGATCTGCGTGTAACAAGCTATGTAATAACTATATATTAACATTATGACGTGTAGACCAAACTTCAGCATTCATATAATAAACTGCTAAATTAGAGTCACCAAGCGAGATGGATGCACACCCATATTCTGTATTTCCCATCCCAGGAGCCGGAGTTATATTTTACTGATCCCCAGCAGCTGCTGCATATTTTCACTGAGCTGGAAGAACAGAACCTGTCCCTAATCCAGAATTCCCAGGAGACTGAGGAAACCTTGGATGAGCTCCGGCATACTCTCACCACTACGCGAAGTAAAATGTAAGTGGCTGAAAGAGGCTGCATATATTCTAGCATTAGAATGCCTGGGGTCTCCCCTGCCACAGATCATAGCATTAAGGATCATGGTAAAGTAATGTATAAGCCATGCCGTACACGATGAAAGAGGAGTCTCTCTCCTACACTTTGTTAATCAGATGAACTGCATTCACCACATTGCCTTTTCACCACAGGATTGGAGGGGGTGCTACTGGGGCAGTGGTCTGTCTGTGTGCTGCCACAGAGGGCTGACTTTAGCTCTGAGTTGGTCTTTTGGTCCCCTATTCACAGGGGGCCACAGAATTGGTGTGGTAGGCTCCGGAAAGGAAAGGTGAGCAAGTGAGCCTTGTTTCACTCCTGATCATTCGCCATGTGTTGCTACTATTTAAGGCTCAAAAGGTTCTGTACAGCATTGCACAGAGGACTTCCAGCCAGGAATAAACTACAGCAACAGGATAAACTACTATCCATGATAATTCCAATGAGAATCCTCTCTAGTGGAAGTCAACAGGCAATCCAAGTGTAAAGTCTTTAAATTGCAGGAAGCCACATGGGCATTTTATTCCTCCACCTATGTCTGTCTTGTATATTTAGATTGTAAGCTCTTCAGGGCAGGGACTCTCTACTACTCTGCGTTTATTCGGTGCCAAGTGATATAGGGTGCCCCTTTCGGCTGGCCCTTAGACACTACTGCAATAGACATGACTAATAATAATCCTATGGTTTAGATGTGTATTAGCCTCTTGTTTTTTTTAAGTAGGAATCTTTCTATTTTGACATATTGAAACTTTTCACCATTTAATTAACTCCTACCCCCAATGCACAGAAAATACTATTCCAGAGACCTGGAGTCCTCTCTAGCTCTTGGAAATAGAATTTCAACTGAATGCATTTACCAGCCAGTCTCCTTACAGAGGAAAGTGATGTCACAAAGTTCAGGCTCCACCTGATGGTTGGAGGAGTTATAGCCATTGTTTGCAAAGACACCGGAAGAAAGTTGTGTCCAAGAAAGATCCTTTTAAAAAACGCCTCCCTTTTCTCCTGGATTAGGGACCGTGAGATAAAACAGCTGAAGCAGCTTGCAACCACACTCAAAGCCTCCATCATCAAAGAAGAGGAGACAGCAGCAGACCTGGAATTGAAGGCACGAGTCTTTTCCTTTGGAGAGTATAAAGCAGATGTGCAGGTGTGTGCAGAGAGCAAGACCCTAAGCAAGTGAGAGATTGGCAGGGATATGTCTAGGAGTAGCCTGTCCTGCTTCTTCTCATGATAACTCTAGCCTGTGACCAAACAGAGGACTTCAGATTTCCAGTGGTGAATGTGATGGGATCCCTGGGGTGCAGCCTGGGACTGTGGGACCGCTGTGCCCTCTTAACTCTCCAGCCTGGGCTGACTCTCAAAATACTTTGCTAGTGCCAAGTAGCAAACCCCTCCAGGCACTGTTATCACTCAGCACAACTGCACGTGGAGCCCCACACCCAGCTAGATCACATGAATGCTCCCAGAACCACTCATGCATCACACAGAGAAAGGCACCAGCCAAATCCCCTGCTCCCAGCCTTGTACCTCAGGAATACAGTCTTGCACTTCTCAAGACAAGCAGTGCAAGTTTATTAATTGGTTCACTACTTCATCAATGGAAAGTGGATATACACCAGCCTTTGCAAAGCCTGAGCAAGCATCCTTACCAAACACTTCAGGCAAACTCACTGATAAACAGTAAAACAAATGTATTGATGACAAAAGATAAATTTTAAGTGATAGGCAAAAAGTCAGTTACCAAAATAAAATATAAGCATGCAGTCTAAACTCTCAACCCTATTAAACTGGGCAATATCTAGATTAAGCAGTTTTTCTCACCCCACTGGCTATTGCAGTCTTTAATATGCAAGTTTGTCCCTTAAACCTGGACCAGTCTTCTCTGCTGGAGTCTTTAGTCTTCTGAGTGTCCTTGTTGCTTGCAGCATAGATGTGGGGAGGAGAAAGGCTCAGCATGTGGCCACTGTGTTCTATTTTATACCCTCAGTCCCATGTGCTTGGAGGATACAAGTCCAGGCATGTGTGGTGAGCATTACTGAGTCCCCAGGCAAGGCTGAGCAGTTCCCCTGATGTGGCCTTATGTAGATGAGTCATTGAATTATAGCTCCCTTGCTGGACAATGGCTGTTGATGGGTTATTTGACACCCGTCTGGGCATTGGTTACCTCCCTTGTCATTGCCTCTGGAGAGCTAGTATCTGGGCTCTTCCCAAACCCACAGCGTATTTTAGTGACAACTATACAACACAATCTCATAACTTCATATGCCTTAACTATATATATTTAGATGAAGTGACTTTCAGCAGATCATAACCTTTCCCCCGATACCTCACATGGCATGCTTTATATGCAAGATCACAATTGTATATAAATGAGGAATATGGAGGTTACAGGGTGCTCCCCCAAGGTACAGAATGTCAGTGAGGTTTTAGCACCCATCCTTTCCCTATACAAAAATCTACCTGTAACGGAACTAGATGCTGAAAGTATCAAAACGTGAAATGAGGCACTGAATTCTATTGAGGGAATTGAAATGTTAATTTCAATTTTTGGGCTGGGTTTAAGCAGATTACGCTGGGCAGGTCCTCAGGAGCTGTGACAGTTTACAGCAGCTGAGGACCATCCCCTTACCTTGTCTCCAGGACAAAATGTTGGTGAGTCTGAACAAAAAGGTGACGGAGGTCTATCGACGTTGCATTGGAGAAAACGAGGCCAACCTGGGAACCCTGCAGATGCTAACAGTCATAGAACACCAACTAGATGACTTATTGGAGTGTCTGGAGAGAGTCCCACAAGCAAAGATAGAGCAGGCGGAGAAAGCCAAAGAAAAAGAACGGAGGATGAGGTAAGAGGAAGTTCTGCTCTGGCTGTGGTGCAACCCGTTTCACGGAGATCACGCCAGCATTTCAATGTTTAATGTTTCTCAAACTCCAAAAGATAAAAAGAGAAGCCAGTGGAATTGCTTCTGTGTGTCAGTTAATCAGGAAGAAATAGCAGGTATATTAAAAAGCCCACATTATCAATACTTAATTACTACCCATAATTCTAATAAGAAATTAGGAGATACAATAGTAGCAAAATATAAACTGATCAGGCAGAAAAAACTTCTTGCTGTAGTTAAATCTATGTTTTCATACTGATCATTCTTGCTAAGATAGTATGCTAAAAGATAGGAGGGCATGTGTGAAAATCCTAACTTATTCTCCAGTACCGTATTTGGGAAATTTAACAACACTGGCATGTTTTAAATTCAATTTTTTGCCTCTGCAAAGGCCCAAAGTGCTAACCCACATTAGTAGAAAATACCATACTCCTCCCCACCGCATCTATGATCTTAAGATTAGATGTACTCTCATTGACAACTTGAGAAGCTGAATAGAGATGATCGTTTACATCCCAAGAAGTGAGCCAGCGATCAGACTGTGTGATCACTGTCTGGGTCAGAGCTGCAGGAAGAAACTTGGAAGTGTCAGAAAGAGTTCAGTAACAAACATATGAACTTTCTTCCCCCCATCTCCTTCCTCAGAATTCAAAAAGGTCATTGTGCCACTTCATGAGCGTTATTTAGACTAAAAGCACACACAAAAACAAAAAACAAAAACCATACCACAAAAAAAAACAAAACACACCATTGCAGAAAAAGAAAATGCCAGGAAATGAAGTTACCCTAACTGAAAGGGTTTAACATTAGAGCAGTATTTTGAGAAGGAGCGGGGGAGAAATCACACTGGCTTCTCAGTTGTAGTGGCTATACAAGAGAGGAAGCCCTCTGCACTTAATCAGCCAGGACAGTCTGTCATTGCAGATTATTTTTGTATTACCAGTTACCCCCCCGTGCTTTTCATGCAGAGCACAGTGGATCAGATTCGCCATTGCCCTGCCACTTTGTGTAGTCATTTGCACAAGGGCAAACTGGGTATAAACCCCTACCAGGCTGATCAGATAGCATTTTATACTCACTTTGCACTGGTGTGAGGACACACTGTGTCAGGTAAGTATCGTTACCCCACAAATGCCATTAGCCCTATTTTAGAGAGGGCAAGTAACTTGCTGAAGGTGATGCACACAGAAAGTCAGTGACAGATCCCAAAATAGAAGCATGATCTCTGTTCAGTTCATGGCTGCTTTGTCTCCACTGAGAAATGAAATAGGTCTTTTTGGAGGGGGGAGGGGAAGAAGAGACTGTTGGGGGAGAAATCAGTTGCACTTTAGAATGGTCTCACTTGCACTGCAGAATTCCCGTGTACTAAATGGAGTGGGCACTGTATCACAAAACATTCACCTCTGGGGGATTTGTCCTTTCTTATTGAAAATTGGGGTCAAAAAAATACCCTGCTGGGCAAAGTCCATCATTTTAATTCCCATTTTGCTCAATTGCTCTGAAAGGATGAGGGACGAAAAAGTAAGACAACAGAGACAGTTGCAGGAGGAGAGGTTGCAACGGGCACTGGAAAGAGCACAAGCGGATATAAAGAAAAAGGTAACCTAAGCAATTCCTGATAATACTTGGCACTTATACTGCACTGTTTAATGGAAAATCGCAGTGCACACAGACATTAAGGATCTGGAGCGAGATCCTCACCCCTGCTGCAGCCCCTCACAATGGAGAAGTGGGCCAGAGTAGCGTAAAGGGACCCTAGTATCCCTGTCTTCATATGGAAGCCCCTGAACAAGAACTACAAGAGAGCCACAGGCTCCCTTCTGAGGGCCCCTCAGAAGCACTGGAAGGGATGTGGTTGCACTGCTGTAGTATGCAACACTGGATTCTGGGCAGCTCTGGGAGGCTGCCATATCTTAAGTAGGCCCCCAGGACTTAGTTACACCTGGAGCCACTCTAATCCCTGGAGTAGCCCAGGATCAAGGGGGCACTAATGTGGCCTAAAGGCACCTTAGCCCCACTTATCCTCCTGGGCTGAGTTCTGTGCTGCACCTTAGACGCATAGGACAGAATCTTACCCCCACTCTTCGCAAGCGGTAAGGAGCCACAGCTTCCACGGGCCTCAGTTTGAGTTACCACTGAAGAATCTAGCCATAAACTTCTCAATGCAGCTGCACACCAAACAAGTGATTGTGTCCATGTTACAGATGAGTAACTTGTTACAGAGTGCCAATGTGACTTGCCTAAGGTCAAACTGGAAATCAGTGGCAGAGTGGGGAATAAGCCACAGGCAGTCTGAGTCCAAGTAATGTGGTCCAACCAGTGGAAAACAGATTCTCTACATGTCTCACTACCGATTTCTTTCACCATTTGAAGTATGGCATCACCATGATGGGATAGCTATTTCAGTTAGACTAGATATTTTGAATGTGGAGGCTGCAGTGCTGTGCCTTTGTACAAATCTAGCCACTAGATAATCAGCAATAGCATATACACAGACAGCCCTGGGCCACCAGGAGCTGTCTTACTGAAAGAATTAAGACACCCACTCTCGTTTTTCCAGAGGGGTTTATGGGACCTTCTGTCTACAAACTTAACACTAGAGGGACCGTAACATGTCCTAAAAATTTAGCACAAGCTTGCAATATAAACATTGGTAGTGACCTGCATTTGCACCCAACCTATTCTTCTCTCACCACCATTGCATTTTGGTTCATTGCAGACTGGCAGAAAGCTGATGTTCCGCTCCGAGCCAGTGCCTATCAAAGAGAAAGAAGATGAGGATCAAGGACTGATTGATCAAGAGAACGAAGAAGCTCTCTATTACTTTACTTAAGACCCCGAATAAGGCTGTAAATTAAGGACAGCACCAATGAGATACAAAGACATTGTACCAACCTGACTGGGGAATGTTTTAGTTTGGGATTCTTAGAATTATATACAATTTTTGCAATGAATTAAACAAAATTTCCCATTTTCTCTTGCTAACCCTGCTCCCCAGGAGAGTAGTTCGTTTCACTGGAGCCTATTGTGTGAGTCAAGAGCTATTTTGGCATTGCTTTAAATGACTGTTTACTTAGAAAAATAAACGGAACTCTCTCCCCCATTTTGCCTCTAGGCCAGTTGTCAGCAACAAGGTTCTTCATAGAATTGAAGTCAGTCGTAATATCCCTGGAATCTTAGGAAATCACATTCATTACACAGGTGGATGACCTCTTTACTTACAGCAAGATAAAGCTAGGTTCCAAACAGATGTTTGTCACAAACCCAAAGCCTACGCAAAAGGAAACACCCTTCTAGGAGTTGGAGTTTCAGTACAGGCTCCACCCTGACTATTGAACATACAAGATTCAAGATGAAAGCACAAGCACTGCAGATGAAAAGCTGTTCAGCATTACTTTTAAAGCCAATAGCATATATCTTTGCAACAACAAAAAGATTACTCACATCAAGAACAAACCCAATGCCAAAGTGACCATAAAAAAAGCTTTATTAATCCTTTTGCACCAGCAGTTCTTCAGATGTCCATTGCCAGCAACGGACTTCAAGCCGATTAACCTGAGTCTCGGCCCCAAGCAGTTAGCAATTTACATTCATATACAAAGCCAAGTGAGGTACATTTTCAGAAGTAGAAACAGATGGAGTTTTAAGTCCCATAAAAAGAAATTATGTTTCTTTGCCATTTTCTTAAGAACAACTGGTATGGTTCCATGAGGATCAGAGGAGTTTGGCATTCAGGGTGACAGCTTCCAGGGACAGCATTAGCGACTGCTCTAAAGCAAGACCCAGTAGTCTGTTCAACAGTGCTGTGCTCCTGCAGATGACTCATAAGCCCCTTTAATCTTTCCACATTGGACTCCATGATCAAACAAAACAGCAGTCCCCACAACAAGTGGGTGAAATCTCCTCACTGACTCATTCTGGCTTGGAGACCTCACTTGAGGCAGGCTAGAGATCCCTTGGGCACGAGCATAGGAATATCCAATGCTCAAATTGTTTAGCCACCACAGACAGAAAAACAACATTAGTTCAACCAGAGGATAAAATACTGCCTGCAAATCAGAGTTTGAAGTGAAAATAGCCTGTATAGTTCTTTCAAGTCTCAGAAACAAAAAAGTATTTATCCGGACATATACATAGTTCAAAAGGCACAGGAAGTAAAAGCATTTCTAAACAACCTCAGGTGAATTCAACAATAGTATAACTAAATAAATAAATATGTGCAATATTAGGAAGATCGCAATGTTCTTCTGCATGACATCTTATTCTGTAAAAAATATATACACATACGTGCATACACACAACTCATTAATAAAAAAAACACACACCCCTTTATCAAAGTCCTATACATAATTTTATAGGCATTCAATACATCAGCATAAACATTTAAGTTACTACCTTAAAATTTAATAACCAAAAGGTGTTTTGTTTTTTCCACTGAGAATTTACACAACCCTATGCTTATTCAGGCTTATGCAATTCAGTTAGTACAGTACATATACCTATTCTTCTAGAAACTGCAATTTTTCAAATGAGGCAATTCTTCCTAGTTAACAATACTTTCCCTCTCCCTCTAAAAACTCTGACAACTGCATAATCAGTAGGCCAGCTGGACACTATGGTCACTAGATAGAATGATCTTCATTAAAATCTAGACTAAACGATAGTGGCTAGTTATGAGTAACCTGGCAACACTTTTTGTATTATAAAGACATAACAAAGGTGCTGTGAATTAAGTGGCTGTCAAACATTCCACCAAAATAGGAAATGTTAAGACAGATCTAACTTGTCAAATGCTGTTGGAACATTAGCTAATTGCTAATGGAGAGTATAGTTCTCTAACAAAGCTTTCTTTTTTCAATTCTTGCTGGAAGAATTCAGCTAAATATCATTCAGGATGAATGAGAGGGGGAAGCTCAACATAGGGATCAAAACTCATTCACAGTTAATATTTAATCTACAGTTTGCTATCCAAGGGACTTTTAATTCATTTCTTCTCCCTGCTTTCTGGACACTACTTTCCTACATTGCCTTGTAAAATAATTTTATCACAACTTGCTGTCAACATATAAGATGTCTGAAACAAGTTTGGGAAAAAAAATTTCAGGATTTTTTTTTTTAATTCCTTATCACCCATGGCACATAGGAGACCTTTCCTAATGGAGGAAAAGTTTAAAAGTCACATGAAAGATTTTAAGTTTGTATTTGTTCATTAGCTGTGAAAAATTTGCTTTCTTGTGAAAACAGGAAAACTATTACCCTGGTTAGAAGTTTAATAGCTATGGCACTTTTCTACAATGGGATTTCAGCAAGTCTGCCCCGAGCATCTTTGACCACAAGACAGAAAGAATCTCTTACACAGGCATGTTAAGTAGGATTTGCTGATTCTTTTCTTTTTTAATTCTTTTTTCAGGTAACTGACACTAAGTGTGTGATCATAGTCACGTACTCTTACTTTTCATATTTTTTTTGAGAAACTGGAATACAGCTATATTTGCTTTGTCGAGATACGATTGCACCATTCTGTTTTCGAATTAATATTCCTAACAATCATTCCAGGTCCTGTAAGTTTATTGTGCTTCCAGTGAACTGAGAGTTATCAGAACCTGCATCGTCTTCTGTGGAGTTGTGTGGTTCCTGTCAAAACAAAGTAAACAAAGTTTGGAATTCAGACAAAGCTTTCACCCCATTATGTTTTCATTGCTTGTAACACACATTCCCTTTTTTGTAATATTTCTTTATCTTCTAACTTAATTCAAGATTATGCAAAGAAGCCAAATGCACTGTTCACAGTAAATTTAAAGTTGTCCCACTCTTGGGTTGCACACTGATCTAGCTGGATTGCCAACAGCATTTCATTAAAATGCTGATGGGGTAGGGATGGATCCTGACTGTTGCTGACAAAAGAAACAAAATAATTGACCATTTAAAAAATATTGTTTCCCTTCAGGTTAACCCTTCAGAATTTGAAATAACCCAACTCCCCTTCTGAACCCACCAATTTATTATAGGGTTGTTCAAGACGTGAATACTTCTGGGAAGAAGCTATATAAACCACTTTTTTTTCTACTGGAAAAGGTATTAATATTTGGCTCAAATACTATGTTGCAATTAACTTGACAAATGGAAAGCTCCATAGCAGTCATAAAAAAAGTGATCTATTTCTCTCCACGAAGATGTTAGCACTTGGTTCTCTGTTATGGAGCTGTCCATGTTCACAGACAAACAGCTTGTTAGAATAGTAGATATTAGGAGTATCTTGAATAGGTAGCAAGACAGTTTTCAGCTGTCTTTGCACAGGATGCTTTTGGGATGCAAGTGGCATTTGGTGGAAGTACAGTGGTAAGAGATATTCCAAAAAATGAATGAATTTAGACCCACGCTGCTATCCAAAGGTGATTTTCAGAGCGCAGGGTAAAAGACAGTTCCCTTCCCTTCAGTGGTTTTCTTGCACACTTTTACTAGTGCAGGGATATTTTCCATGTCCCAGCTGCCACTAAAGGTACTTCTCTGGTAGTAGCCCAAGTTGTTAAAGGGGTTTTATGTTTCTGGTAGTTGCCACTAGATTGTGTCTGTTTAAAAATATCACTCCCTGTTGCTGCTGGAGTTATTTGAATCCCAGTCACTATGGAAGAGTAGGATCTACAAATGTCTTCACTTTCCTTTTGGGAACTATCACTTCGGCTCAATCTGTACTTGTTTAGGGATTTGACACTCAGCATCCAGCAGAGCTTCCACTCAGGCACCCATTAAGTGGTCATGTTTTCAGGAGCAGTTGGCAAGCAACAGCCCCGCTATTACTAACAGAAGCGGCTGGGTACAGAGTACTTTTGAAGATCTGGTCACATCATATTTAGGGTGCCTAAATCTGAGCAGAGGTTTTTTTGAAAATCCAGCCCCACAACCATAAGTGCAGAGCGCTTTTGAAAGTCTGGCTCCCAGTTTTCCCCTCTCTTCTTGGCCACCTATCATAACAGTCACGGAACGTCTTTCTTGATGTTACCCTTTGGGGCAAAACAAAAAATGGGGGCACTTGGGGAAAAAAAATGGCAAACCTCTTGTGGTCAAGAGCTAGAGACTGTGAAATTAGACTTTGGTCTGAAAGTAGAGTACTTCTGTAGTGCAGGACAGCGAAAGCATCGGTGCAAAATTGTTTTCATTGTATCTAACTTGACAACCGAAATCAGAGTTCTAAGGTGCTGTACCTGAAGGATATGAACAGGTAAGTCCACTGTAAGTTGAGAATGTGATGAGGAAGATTGAGAGCTGAGCTGAAAGGGCAAGTCTCCCTCTCCTGTGGGATCATCCTGTGAAGGGAAAAACATAATGCAAACATAAGATTTCCAAGTATCTCCTATCACATAGCAAGCTTCACTCTCACCACTACAAAAAAAAATCAGGAAAGGTGAAAAGTGCCTTACTGGCTAAGACCTTACAAAGGGTAGTGTCCTAAAGCACCCCAGCTTTGAAGGCTGATGAGGCCTAAGAAATGTTTCCAGTGGTTTCATGGAAGGTGAACCAATCCCCCCTAGTACTCAGTCACATGTGGGAACTGCAGATTCTCAAGAACTTTACTACAAAAGCTACGTGTTCACTTCAAGGCCATTGTGCTACTAAAGTGGTGGTCCTGGGGCAACCCACATGATGGGGGGAAAAGAGGAAAAGCTCTGCACGTGGCTCACCCCATACTAAGGGTAGGTGAGCTGAACGGCCTCTGGAAACCAAACACCTCCAGGTCTGGCCAACAGCTTACTGCTCCCCAGTGAGATAGCAGCATGTAGGGTGGAAGCTTGCCTGACATTTCCTGTTAGAAGACCCTGTCTTTTCAACTGCTTATAACTGCCAAACTTTAACCATTTGGGCAGAAATTTTCCATACTGAATATTTGGGGGTGGGGGGCGGCACGACAGATGGAGAAAATAAGGCCGAAGGGTTCGGCTGTTTCCAAAAATGAGACCAGGGAAAAATACTTTGCTTTGCCCATGTTAAAAAATGTTGGCAACCTTTGCTTTGAAGAGCTCCAGTGCCCCCTGAGCTTAGGAGCGGGTCCCTGAAGTTAGGTAAGGCAGGGCCTTGTGCATGTGGCATGTGACTTTTGCTGTTCCTATGAAAATCTGTCCAAATTTGACCTTTTAAGGCTCTCAATTCACAAATGCTCAGTAGAGATTCACATTTTCATTCTGCGAGGACTCCATCCACAGTAAGCACGCTCCAGCCCTGCAAAGTGCTGAACGGGGTCTTCCCTGCAACTGTAGTTCTAGCTTCTGTAGGCTGAATTCATGTCTCTTCTCTGCTTTCAATGTCCTCCCTGCTGATGCATTAGCAGCATGGAGGAGAAAACCACCTAAGTCACCTAAGGTGAGAAGAATGGGACTGGGACAGAGACAGTTTAGAGAGGAAGAGGCAAGAAGAGGTCAAGCTTGGGAGAACCTAGCAGAAGGCTCTGTGCTCACTAGAGAACACTCCCCTCCAGAGCCTTGAATGAAATCCAAGACTTCCAAGTCTCACCGTTAGTCTGCTGCTAGCAAATATCTGTGAAGCCCTCAGGCAACGTGTCTCATCCCACCCAGTGCTGATCCATGAAGATGGATTACAATCTACTACTGCTATCAGTCTGTTATTTTAAGTGGTAGAGGTCTGTGGCGTGGATCTAAAGGTACCAACAGTGCTGCCGATGACCAGTGTCACTAGGATGACATGATGGAATCTGGTTTTTCAGATTGCTTTTTTAAAAAAAGCTCTGGGAAGTTGCACATAAAAGTTACATGAAAAGAACATTAAGGCTGCAAAGTCAGACATTCAAAAATTACAAACTGCCAGGATTAAGGTTCCCCGTGCAACTTATTTTGAAACACCTCCTCCTCCACCCCCACCCCCCAGTGCCATGAGCACATAGAATTTTTCCCCCACAGAACCCCAGCCTCATTCAGTGAATAGAAAAGACAGTGCTCACTTAGCAAGCAGCTATTCAATATTGTTTTCTCCTCATGGTTCAGTGCATGGCCCAATGCCTCACTTACAGCACATCAATCAAACCCTGCTCTGAAGACAGAATTATTAGATTTCTCACAGGCAGCCTTAATATTCTTATAAAAAATGGTTACTTATCTTCTTGTAACTGTTGTTCTTCAAGATGTGTTGCTCATATCCACTCCAATTAGGTGCGTGCACAGTTGCTGGAAAGTTTTTCCCCTAGCAGCACTTGTCAGGTCAGCTGCGGAGCCCCCTTGAGTGGCGCTTCCATGGTGGTGAATATATGACCCTGCCAACCTGGCGCCTCCTCGGTTCCTTTGTGCCAGCTACTCCAACTGAGGAAAAGGTGGGTGGGTTTGGAATGGATATGAGCAACACATCTCGAAGAACAAGTTACGAAAAGGTAAGTAACCTTTTTTTCTTCGGGTGCTTGCTCATATCGATTCCAAATTAGGTGACTTCCAAACTTTACCTCGGTGGTGGGGTCCGAGTTATGGAATTGCTGAGTGAAGCACCGCTCTGCCGAATGCTGCATTATCTCTGGCATGCTGGGTGATGGTGTAATGAGAAACAAAGGTGTGAACAAAGGACCATATTGCTGCCTTGCAGATTTCATGTATAGGGACCCAGGCCTGCGCCCTTGTGGAATGCGCCGTTAGCACCAGAGCAGGGACTTTAGCTAGCTCGTAGCACATCCGGATGCAGGATGGGATACACAACGAAATCCTCTGAGATGAGACCGGGAGCCCTTTCATCCGATCTGCCACTGCCACGAACAGCTGGTGCGATTTATGAAACGGCTTTGTGCACTCGATGTAAAAGGCTAGCGCCCGTTGAACGTCCAGGGTGTGAAGTTTCCGTTCCTGGCTACTCGCATGAGGCTTAGAGTAAAAGACAGGTAGAAAAGTGTCCTGGTTGGAGTAGAATTGGGACACAACCTTTGGAAAAAAGACCAGGTGAGGCCTAAGCTGCACCATGTCCTGAAGAAAACTGTGTAGAGAGGGTTGGAGGTGAGGGTTTCAGAGCTGAAGGCCCTCCTCGCTGAATAATGGTGACTAGGAAGGCCACCTTCCATGACAGGTATAGGAGCGAACAAGTCGCCAGCAGTTCAAGCGGGGGACCCATTAGCTTGGAAAGGACCAGGCTGAGGTCCCACGCCAGGATCTGCTGTCTAACCTGCAGGTACAGTCACTCCAGGACATTGAGGAAACAGCCAACCAAGGGGTTGGCAAAGATAGAGCGCCCAGCTGCTCCCAGATGGAATTCAGAGATAGCTGCCAGGTGCACCTTGATGGATGATGCTGCCAGACCCTGCTGTTTCAAGTGCAGTAGGTATTCCAGAATAAGCGGTTTGGGCACCTGCAGTGGGGGTGTGCGGCTCTGAATACATGAGACTGCAAACCTTTTCTACTTGGCCAGGTAGATGGCCCCGGTGGAAGGTTTCCTGCTACCAAGCAAGACCTCCCTAACCTGCTTAGCGCACGAGTTCCATGGGGTTTAGCATGAAGCTTCTAAGCCATGAGGTGAAGGGACTGGAGCTCAGGGTGGTAAAGGTGACCGTGGTCCTGAGTAACCACGTCCAGGACCGGGGCAATGCAATCAGGGCATCCACCGACAGCTCCAGCTGTACGAGCGTTGACAAGGCCACACTGGTGCCACCAGCATGACCGCTGCCTTGTCTCTGCGGACTTTGAGCAGGACCTTGTGCATGAGTGGGAAAACGGAGGAAACTCAGAGCAAAATGTTCCGTCCAGGGGAGGAGAAATGTGTCAGAGAGCCTGGGCTGTGGTTCTGGAAAGAGCAGAATTGCAGGCACTTTCTGTTGCTTCATGTGGCAAAGAGGTCGATTTCCAGAGGTGAGGAGCTCCCGAAAATACTGTGCATCACGTCTGGCCGGACAGACCACTCATGGTTGTAGAAGGATATGCTGAGGTACTCCTCCAGCTCATTCTGGGAACCTGGGAGGTAAGACGCTTCCAGGTGAATGGAGTGGGCTATGCAGAACTCCCATAGTTGGGAGGGCTTCCTGACACAGTGGAGAGGAATGGACTCCACTCTGTTTATGTAAAACATCTCAGTTTTGTTGTCTGTCATGACTCCCACACACTGTCCCTGTAGATGAGCTTGAAAGGTGTGGCATGCTCATATCGTTGGACCGCTCTCAGCTCCTTGAGGTTGATGTGGAGAGTTCGTCTTGGGACCATAGGCCCTGCGTCTAAAGGTTTCCCAGGTGCGTGCCCCAACCCAGCGCTGACACGTCCGTTACCAGGGACGGAGAGGGTTGAGGTTTGTGGAAGGGGACTCCCTCACACACTGTCTGCGGGTTGAGACACTAGCGTAGGGACGCGAGGTCCTGCACCAGGACAGTGACCAGAATCCAGACTGTCAAGCCCCAGGCATTCGGCTGATGCGAGCCAAGCCTGCAGAGGTCTGGGTCACATCCTGGCGTGCTGTACCACACATGTGCAAGACGCCACGTGACCAAGTAACCTCAGGCAGCCCCTTGTTGTGGTGGTGGGGTACTGTCTGAGGCTTTGTACGATGTCAGTCATTGCTTAGAAGCAAGCCTCTGGCAGGAACGCCCTGGCCCAGTTCGAGACCAGCACTGCCATGATAAACTATCCTTTGAGTTGACCAGGGTCGACTTGCTCTCTTAGAGGAGAAGACCCAGCCTGTCGAAGGTGGATCTCACGAAACGGACCTGTGCATCCACCTGGTCCCTGGAGCGTCCCCCAGAGCAGCCAGTCGTCAAGGTAAGGATACACTTTTAGCTGCCTCCAACGGAGGAAGGTGGCCATGACTCACATGCAGTTGGTGAACACTTGGGGGGCTGTGGACAGGTCAAATGGGAGGGCTGTAAATTGGTAATGTTTGTGACAGACCACAAACCTGAGGAAGCGTCTGTGGGCGGGTTGTATCAATATGTGGAAGTACACATCCTTGAGGTCAAGGGCGGCATACCAATCTCCCAGATTCAGAGAAGGGCTAATTGTGTTCAGGGAGACCATGCAAAACTTCAGCTTTTTCATGACGCAACTGAGGCATTGCAGCTCAAGGATGGGTCTGAGACCCCCCTTTGCTTTGGGGATTAGGAAATAATGGGAGTAGAATCCCTTGCCCCATAGCTCCTGAAGAACCTCCTCCACTGCCCCTGCAGTGAGGAGAGTTTGGACCTCCTGACTGAGGAGATGCTTGTGAGAAGGGTCCCTGAAGAGGGATGGGGGCAGGCAGAATATCTCACTTCTACCGTGTGAAGGACCCAGCAATCTGATGTTATTTGTGACCAAGCATGGTAGAAGTGGGATAGAAGGGACAGGAAACAGGGCTGCGGACCCGGTCTGTTAGCTGGTATGTTGCCCCCAGGCGCACTTTCAAAAGGCCTGCTTAGAGCTGAAGAAGCACATGCCTGGCCCTGGTTGGATGGGGGCTGGGAAGGCTTATGCCTGCCATTCCTGCCATGCTTCCTAGACAAGTCCTCCCTAGGACATGGAAGACAGGGACGCTGTACAGGCTGCGGCTTAAAGTGCTTTCTCTGGGTGGCCGGGGTATGCACCCCCAGCGATTTCAGCGTAGCCCTGGAATCTTTAAGGCTATGCAGCCTGGAGTCAGTTTGCTCTGCAAACAGGCCTGCCCCATCAAATGACAGGTCCTGCAGGGTATGTTGCACCTCGGGTGCTTCGCCTTCATGGCAATCCCGGAGGACAAGGTACGCATCGCTGAGTATGCAGCACCAGTGAAGCCTGTAAAGAAGTCCGTGCCACTGCCTTGCCCTCTTCAACAATTGTCCCAAACTCCTCCCTGGACTCTGCAGCACTAGTTCTTTGAACTTTAACATGGACTTCCAGGAATTCAAGTTGTATCTGCTTACAGGCAATCCTGTAATACGGATTACAGGCAATCCTGAGTTGGAGTCCCCCAGTCGAGTAGACCTTTTGGCCGAACAGGTCCAGCCACTTAGTCCTTGGATTTAGGGGTAGGAGCCTGCTGCCCGTTTCTCACGCTTGTTTACCGCGGCCACCACCAATGAGCAGGGCTGCGGGTGTATGTCAAGATATTCATATTCCTTAGCAGGGACAATATACCTCCTCTCGACTCCCTTTGCAGTTGGAGGAATGGAGGCAAGGGTCTGCCACAGGGTCTTTGTGTTGGCCTGTATAGTTTTGATAAGGGGCAGAGCCACACTCGATGGACCTTCCCGGGCCAGGATATCCACCCTCCGGTCCTCCGTCTCCACCACCTCCTTAGCCTGCAGGCCCATGTTGCACGCTACCCTATGTGGCAGGTCCTAGTGGGACCGAATGTCTACAGGGGGCGGTCCTTAGCCAGAGGTCCCTGCAACTACTTCATATGAGAACGATGACGACGCCAGTGGGGGTACAAGGCCCCCATGGGACTCTGGGGCTGTGGGGACACCCTGCACAGCCTCTCCTTCCACACTGACCGCCCCAGGGTCCATGATGGTGGTGGGAGCAAGCTCCGGGAGTGGTGGGGTGGTCTGCACCAGT
Organism: Lepidochelys olivacea; assembly: GCF_965140295.1. NCBI lineage: Eukaryota > Metazoa > Chordata > Testudines > Cheloniidae > Lepidochelys > Lepidochelys olivacea. The sequence continues at coordinate 21,190,062 of NC_140417.1, read as the reverse complement.
GTCACCTCAGAACCCCTAGGGGAGGGTGCCCTGGGCCTAGTGGTATGCCCACAGGGTGCAGAATGGCCACTGCACAGGCACTTGTCACTGCACTTGCTATGGCCCTGCACCCACATCCCGATGCATACAGTCCAATTTGTGTCTGGTATGCCTGGACTCCACCTCAGAAGACAAAGACCTGGAACATGAAGGCCAGGGTGGTGCTGATCAGAGCTGTACCTGTGACTGGTCCCAGGAATCTGGAGAGTGGTGCCACGAGGTGGAGTGCCGGCGAGAGGTCAAGTGGTGCCAGGACAAGGGTGCCACGCTGGGGACCGGTGCCACAAGTCAGAGCGGTGCCGCAGAGATGCAGCTGATTGCATCAACATCGTGGGCTTGCCTTGAGACGGTGCCACGCGCTGCAGTACCAGAGGCTTCTCCCAACCGGCCAGGGACTGTGGTGCCATCAAGGCACTTAAGTCCCCTGTGGCCTTGAAGGTGTCCGGCAACTCAGTGTCCTCCACCACCTGGCCCAGAGTCCACTAGCACCAGACTCGATTGCCCCCCTTGCGGGGCTGAAGTCAATGGTGTCATCTCCTGGTCTGTTGGTGCCGGGTGCTCCTCCCCAGGACGCACACCAGTGGCGCTTTTCCAAGGTGGCTGTCCTCAGCGCCAGAAATCAACCCGTTCTGCTTGCAGTGCCACTTCTGCGGTACTGGGGAATGGGAGCAGTGCCGCACCGCCTTCTGCCGGCCTTGGGTCGCTATGCCTAGCATCCTTCCTTGGCACCGCTTCCCATACGGAGCCCAGAGTGCACTGCATGGAGGAGCTCGGCTCCGGATCCTGTTGTGAGAAAGCTGGCTGGGGACAAAGGGCCGCCCCCATCAGCAGCTGTTTCAGGCGAAAGTCTCGCTCCTTTTTCGTCCTGGGACAAAACCCCTGAAAGTTCTTGCACCCCGTCAATTTGGTGCACCTCCCACAGACACTTAAGACAAGAGCTGTGGGGGCTTATGGCAGGATCTGCAGGGTTTAAAACCCTGGGATTGAGGCATGCCCCAAGCGGAACAGGAAAGTTGGGCTGGGGAGAACCCCCACTCCTACACTAACTACTATAAACTAACAACTATTAATGCTACCAAACTAAACTACTAGAAGAAATGAGGAGCACTTGGAATAGCAAGCCACTGCAGTTCCAATGACCGTCCATGGCAGTAAAAAGGAACTGAGGAGGCGCTGGATCGGCAGGGTCATACGTTCACTGCCGTCAATATGAGCAAGCACTCGAAGAATAATGTAATTTGTGTGTGTGTTATTACGGCATATAGGGCAGGGCAGGATCTTTCCTTTCTAGCTCGCACTCCTGGGGCTGTTCTCACTCCTGAACAGTGTTTCCTCAAGGCCCCTCTCCAGTGCAGCTACTCCTGTGGCTTTTCAGTGCTGCCCCCAAGGCTTCCGCCATGCCACTTCACAACTCTCAGTCTCCCCATCACCTTAGCAGTGTCTAAATCTCCTCCCCAGCCCCCGACATGTGCATGAATAAGGGGAATATTTACAGAAGCGTTTTAGTTTATACTATAGCATTCATTTTTCATTATCAGCTAAGGGTGAGGTATAAGGTCCTCCCATGAAGTGGCTCTCTAAGAAAACCATTTGAACCGGCCTTCTTCACTCCAGTTACTTTTGTAATTATTTTTAAGATGCTTGGAAAAACATTTCTATTATTGGCGATAAGTGTGTGAAGGGACTCTCACCCTGAGGAGAGAAAAATGCTCCTTTTGGGAAACAGCCTTAAAAACAAGTCAGCAATACATTACTCACCAAGTACCTTGGTATCATGCAACAATCACAATATTAATATAGGAGAAGACTATATCAGATTTGAAAGGACAGTCAGATTCTTCTACATGAACTGGCAAATCATTAGAGAACTGGGTAGATCGTATGTTTATTCATGTATTCTTACTTGAAGTAGCTGAATTTGCACATACTGTGCGCCAGTGGCTGGATCCCTTATTGTTAGGCCTCCATTTGGCAAAATAATGTTGCCACACAATCGATTGCCATGACTGGTAGATGAGAAGCTGGTAGGACTCACTTTACCACCTTTGCTTTTCCTCTGGCCAGAATTTGATGCTGCTGAAATAAAGTTATTTTATTAATTATGTTGGAATGTCTGATGCTTTGGTAAGTTTCTCCTTTGAACTTGTCAAATTTAATCTGAAAACATCTTTTCTCCCTTGCCTCTAGTTACTTTGTCTCCTTTTACTATTAACCAACTAAGGCCATTAAAGTAGATAGGCCCAAAGGTAGAGATTATAAACTTTTATGTAGTCTATATTTTCATTTTTTTCTGTTTAAATTTCAGTGAAGTGTTAGTTTGGATTTAAATATTTCCCTCCATATTTCTCAATATAGACATCAAATATTACCAGGAGAACAAGAAAATACGATGATTAAAAGCAACACTAATATCTTCATTGTTCATGCTGAATAAGATGCCAAAAGAAAATTAAAAAGCATAATTTGAGGATAATACATATTAGATCTTTTCAATTATCAAGTGTTTTTTTGTTTTTTACTTCAATTGTTACAGGTAAATATTTTTAAACTAGGACTTTCAACTTTTGAGTGTCCATTTAAATTTTGTTCATGCATTTTAAAATGCAAGACTCGTTTGAAATACTGTATAGAAGTTTTTATTACTCTATACCAGCAAAAAGAAGAGCGGATTAATTGGCTCCGAAAGTAAATGGCTGTCACTAAGTTACTGGTATGTGACACATTAGACATGATACAAAGAATCTTGTTTAAGAAGGGAACTGGGAATTTTCTAGCTCTGTTTTATAGAACAGGGGCAAATTCAATCAAGTGTCCTTTCAATCTAGGATATCACCAAGCATGCATTTTGGACAAGCTGCCATAATTACAGATCACTTCATAAACAGACAAAAAGAAGGATAGTCCTCTATTTCCTAGACAAGAAAGAATTTTTAAAAAGAAGTGCATACATGCATAGTGCTATAAAGCAAGAGATACAATAATGTTTAATTTGGAAGTGTAACCCTTTGCTTACCTCAAGACATAACTAAAAACAACTGTCACCTTGATTTTCGGAGATAGGAGGCAACAAGAAACGTAAGGAAAAAAATTGTGTAGTGCAATGTTCCTCTCCCCTTGGGGGCAGCTGCAACTCAAATAGCTGTCTCTTGTTGTTTCGTTATTTTTTCTAGGCAAGTTTAGCAAGCCATGGAACACATTTGACCTAACAAAGCAAAGTTTAGTGCACATCAACAGACAGCTATGAGTTCCACTGTAGTTTAAGGGGAGAAAAACAAATGGGCTAGTTATGTAAACTATGGCCCAGTGTTTGTGTTTTATAAAAATCTGCTACCTCAGACTCAATGTTAACAGAAAGGTTTCAATTAAAAAGAGTCAAATAAATTCCCCTCCAGCGCTTGCAAATTAACACTGCAGCACTGTGCTAGAGCCAGGCCTAGAAGTGAAACTGACGAGTCTGTTTTCATTCATTGTCCCTGCTGAGTAAAATGAAACGCCAAGAGTGGACAAAAAGCACAAATAGCAAATTAGATTTTTTAAATTGTTTTGGTTTTAATACATTGAAGGATAATCCTACGAGTAGATTTAAGTAAATGATATTGAGAGTGAGGGAAGGGGGAGTTTAAATATATCTTTAACCTACCAGGGTCCCTTTAACAGAAAGGGAAAACTAAAGTGTGGGTTTTTTAAACTCAGTGAATTTGAAACTCCATGCAAGAAGATCTTAACTATCCTCAAAAAAAAGCACACCTCACTCTGACTTTGTGGCTGATTAAAGTAAGTTTATCTATTTGAAAGAGATGTGCTCCCATTTCATTGCATGTTACTAGATTCCGCAAGGAAAATGCCTCCTCACCTGTGCTGCTCCCATTCCCTTTCTGTTTTCTTTTCTTGGCTAGCTGAATGGCTCTGTAGTCTGTCCTTGCAGATCCACCACTCTCCTAATCAAACAAGAGATATGTTTTATACATGTTTGAAACAACCAATTAAGCTAACGAAGCTGACTAACAAATTGCTGGTTGCTCATAATCTTTTATGTTATCCTGTATATTCATCTTTGGTTAGGATTTAAAATTGGTAAGTTTCTCAAACAGTAGCAATCAAAATTCTGATGGGTCCCTGCATGTATCTGTCATCTAAGGTTAAATACACTTCCATGTTTATCTGCATTTTCAGGAAGGTCATGCTGTGATAAAAGGAAACATTTTATACTGAAAACAAACATTTATCTTTACACAGTACTGGAAAGGGGAAGGGAATGGTTTTCTGGAAGCAGTATTAAAGATAGTCTCAGTCTTCGTTCTCATAATTCTAACAATTTCAGTTACTTTCCATGCCCAAACCCTTCCCTGAAACTAATACACACAGGACATACCGTATAGTCCCCTCCTTATGCTTTCTTGTTAGTCCCACTTCACCCTTGGGGGGTTAATTTTGAATTTTTTTAAATTTTTTTTAAACTTTGAGCACAGTCCTCCCTCCCCCACCCTCACAATTCAGGCCTTTTAAAAGAAATTTTCACCATGTTGAATCCATGTCTAACAACATGTTTAGTCAATACAGAGTTCTACATCCTTCATGAAAAAACCCATGTAATTGGGTAAATCAGTATGAAAGGTCTGCTCGTAAGTTGCAAGCAGCACTGGAGTATCCTCAAAGTTAAGATGCTTCAGTCATCTGGGGACAACTGAATATAGTTACTGCATACCAAAAATGAGCTGCAAGTCACTGTGCTAAGATCCATTTCTTTCTGAGCACTGTAGCTTCCTGGAGGGTTGGAGAACACAAACTGTGTCACCACTTTACTGCCTTCCTGTTGACCAACAACATCCGAGCTAGGAAGCAAGTTTCGTTCAGCTTTAGTTGGTGTCAGTAACTCAGGTCCACTGCTTCCACCAAGGCTGCTGGAAGGGGTCAAAGTGGTAGTGTCTATCGTTAGATTATTGCTGGATGTCAAACCATGCAGGTCTTGACTGGAATTCTTCACTGATAAAGATGCTAGCGAACCTAAGGCTTCTGCATTTACAGTCTGTACATCATCCAGATTTGAAGTACTTTGCTGTAAAACTGTAGCAGTGGTGCCCATCAAGAGAGAACTGTCCAGGCTATGTGGAATATCACTACTTGTCACCAATATCAAAGGGTCAACTGTTTGACCTAGGGAATTGCTACTGACAGAAAGGTTTCCACCAAGAGTAGAACCTACTGAAGCAACGTCTATGGTGACAATTCCAGAGTTTACTAAAGCCATATCTGTTGCAATCCCAGAATTGTTACCAGACACATTGGAGAAAAGGGACACAAGGTCTATGTTGCTGAGGTCACTTTGTCCTGGACTGGTGAGTTCACTACTAGGTGTGAGGGAACTGGTTGCTTCAAGCTGGGTTAAGAGATCTGAAATACAATACATGTATTAAACTTGTTGAAAATGCAACAGACGAATGATAAACAAAAGGAGGTTGTGTGCCACTACCTGTGGCTGAAGGGGTGCAACACTCAAAAGTGGGAATACACAGAAGCTCTAATTACTAATAGAACATACCGATACTTCTTCCAGAACAGGTAAGATGAACTCTTTAAGTTTACATGCACTACAAATAAATGAAGCAACATTACTGACCTCAGAAACTGTGGTGTTTAGAAGCAACACACTTGTACCAGACACATGAGAATTTAATAGGGAAGAAAACACACTGCATGCAAACGTCTGAAGACGGAGTATCCTGAAAATTATAGGCTAAAAATATTTCCTAAATAAAACCCACTTTTCTAAACCAGAATTACAAAGAAAAACAAATTCACCTTTATAGTAAATGTTAAGATTTCCCAATCAGAAGAAAAATTGTTTCAATCAAGTATTAGTTTCCTTCGTAATGTATCCTCCTTCCAGCCTTATCAAAAATATTGTACAGAAGTGTCTCATCTGTGTATATATATTTAGAACATTGAAAAAATTTTCACTCTCTTTCCTATTCACTATGCTACCAAGGTGGGACTTTGAGCTCTGTCTTAGTGCGCGTCAGTTAGTTGTCTAGATAGAAGTAGGATGAATTTTTAAGTTTGCCACATCACTGAAAGACAAAATTACTTTAACAACGTTTACTAATGTTCCACTGTGATGAAGAATCTCATGTCCAGCAAACAATTATACAGTAACATTATTTGTTCATACTGCTGGACAACATAGCTTCCTTTTAGCACAGGAATTTCTACATACACTTATACTCTCCAAAATACCCTCAAAATGGTCCATGCTACAAATTAGGACTTAAGAGTATTTTGGTTTCAAGTCCTCATTATCAGGTTCTAGAAAGAATATTTTGAAAAAGCTTCAAGAGCAAGATCTAATTAATTCAAGATGTTACTGACTTCTGAAAACCACAAGCCAAACCCTAGTCACAGTTCCCACTATAGATTTTATATTATGTACATAGAGAGAAAAAATCCTGGCCCCACTGAAGTCAGAGTCTTGCTGTCGACTTCAATGAGGCCAGGATTTTACCCACAGTTTTTGCCTGATATACATAGTGTTTAGGCTTCCCTTTGCCCCAGCCATATTTTGAGGCTAAAATATTATACCTGGACTGAAGTTGTGCTGTTTGACCATATGAGTCTTCATACTATGCTTGGAAGTGAACAATTTATTACAACTGGACACTGGGCAACGGGTCTTCGATGAATCCACATCTTGAAGATGTTTCTTGGAGTGAATATACAAACTGCTGCGTGCAGAGAATTTTGCACAACAACCTGCAACATGACACACAGCATATTACAGAATCTTTCTTAGTTTTAACTTAAAATTAGTATTTAGAATTCTCTAGTAAACAGCTCAAAGTCACATAAATAAAATGTTCTAGTTAGTTAACTTGCAGTACTTGAGCACGGGTGCCATACATAAATACAGGAAGTTGAAGAAAGCAGCACAAAGCAAAGAAGCAGAGTTTCAAAGGAGCAGAAGAAATGCCATACCAGAGCAGACCGCTGATGCATCTAGTGCGGCATCCTGCTTCCAAGAGCAGCAAAAAACCCAAATGATTTAGTGAAAAGTGCCACAAAGGCACCTTAAATAGAAGCATTTGATAATGGCCACTGGTGAAACCATGAGGAGGAAATGCTTCCTGACAACCACAGGGCAAAAACCACTTTGTTTTATGCCATGAAGTGTAAGTATCAACGTTCCTTGTTCAGCCAGGAAGTTGGGTACATGGTATTGGGTCTATTTATACCACACTTATAATCTAAACCCTTTTAAAAAATCCCACTAGAGATTGTGCCTCAATGATTTCCTGCAGCAGATGGATCCACAAATCTTTTGCTTGTATTCATTTTAAAACCACGGGTCTTATCTGTAAGCTCCCCATATACCTTTAGCCACTTAATTATCCCTTAACGGATATTTGTAGTTCTACAGAGACCTTTTTGCTGGAAGAGGCAACCCAAGGTGACCACTAGTACTGGAGGGTAAATGTACTACAGAGTTATAGAAAAAGGCCATTATAACTCTTCTGCATGACTTTCTATCCATGTTAAATATGACCAACCAGCCTATTAGATTAATCTGAACAGCAATCAGATGCTGAGCAAACATCTTCATTTTTACATTGCTTGTGATTCTTCCCTCCTGCAGCCACACATCAAAATAATTTTTCACAAGCAGTTTATCCCTAGGGTACAATTAGTCAGCTGAAAAGATAAATATAGTGTCTGGACAGTATCACAGTCTTAAATCTAAAGTTGATTTCCTTTAGTCACTAACTGATAAGAAAAATCAAGTGACAATGACCTGCTAGCCATTTCCCCTGCCTCCTTCACGTCTGGGACAATGTGATTTATTCAATTAGATGTTCTTTAAAAAATAAGCTACAAAGAGGCTTAAAAAAAAGTAAAACATGACTTGAAATACCCAAGGCTCCACTCCTTCATTGAGCCTTAACTGGGCAGGACCTTGCACCTACCAAAGCCTCATGTGCTCTAGTAACAGCACACAGGACCACAAACAAACCGTACCTTCCACTGGACATTCAAATGGTTTTGTGCCTAGGTGAGTTATACTGTGGCCTTTCAAGTGTTCTGCTCTTGTGAAGGATTTCCCACAGCCTTCTATTGGACATGTAAACCTCCTGTCATCTTCATGTTTCCTACAAAAAAGGGAGATTACTATTCCCAAACTTAAGTTCACTACGTTCTCATTTCTAGCATCAATTACAACCACTCTGATTTTAAAATTCACTCTTAAAACAATTATCTGCATTAAAACATGTTTAGCCAATGCGAAGATCTGACAAGTAAGCTATGTGTTGGGTTTTGTTTTTAAGCATAACTACTTTTTGTTTTTTTACCTTTTATGTCTTAGTAGCTTGGACATGCTGGTGAAAGACCAGCCACAACCTTCAGAATCACAGATAAAGGGCCTTTCACCTAAAAAAAAAAGTCACATTTAATCATATAGTAACAAAAATACATGCTGATATTGTGAAGTCTCAGAGAAGTTTAAGGGACATCTACACTGCAACCCAATCCTCCCCTCCCCCCTACAACAATGAGTCTCCAAGCCTGGGTCCCTGGACTCAGGCTCATACTGTAGGGGCTAAAAATAGCAGTGCAGACGTTCCCGCTCTGGCTGGAGCCTGGGCTCGGAAACCCTCCTCAGGTTTCACTGCCAAGCAGGAATGTCCACATGGCTATTTTTAGCTCTGTAGCACAAGCCCAAGTCAGTTGACTTAGGCTCTGAGACTCACTGCAATGTCTTTCCCCCGTGTTGACATACCCTCAGTTACTTTAAAAAGCTAAAGAAATTAAAATATCATTTTACAGTTATCAAACAAGTTTCCTTTTCTACTGGCCATGTCCTGCAATTGGATCTGCATGGGCAGACCCCTAAGCTTCCATGGAACCCGAAGGCACTCTATGTGGGTGCATGGATCCACCTACATAGATCCAACTGCAGGAGATAGCCCTATATTAATTTGGACAACCAGATTTTTTAAAACCCAATTTGCTTCTCACTGTTTATGTAGCAGTTTGTGTGGGTTTGTTTTTCACCCATTTCTCTCAGTTATGTTTTGTTGTCCAAACTAAAACGCAGTACACTTAAAAAGTCAATAAAATCCACTTCTCCTTGAAGAGGTTTTTACCAACTATTGTAGTAAACACTTAAAATTAGTAAAATATTTCTCTACTCTTGCAGTTTGCTCTATGCAAGTGATAGCACTTGGACTATAGTCAATTTCCTCCTGTTTCCATAATCTTTCACACAGTAACAACAGAGAAAAAGACTGTTACGAGACAAGGAAGTGTGATTGTAAAGCCACAAAAAATGACAGAAGACAGAGGGAAAGGTATAGAACTACTTTTAACTTAAGTTTCTTTTTTAACTTGACAAGATGAAGCTGACTGTCACTTATAAGTCACGGACAGTTGTTTAGAGTCATTTTCAGGTTCTCGCTCTTCCAACTCTTGGTCACAAACATTTCAGGGGTGTTTCTATTGACATTTTTAAAAAATTCTTATTGGCGTTTGGTTTGTAAAGACTGCTTTTATAAATGGCTAAAGCTTGAGTCGGCATTTGACCCACTATTTCTTTATGCATTCAGCTGACCCAATTTATGAACTATCCTGATGAATACCTGTATGACTTCTCATATGGATTTTCAGTCGGCAGGCTTTGTCATATTGCTTGCTACAACCAGGGAAAGAGCAGGAGAACTGTTCTTGCTCTCTGAAGTGGGCTCGATTATGAGAAAATAATGCACTCACTGTGATAAAGGTTCTCTCACAACCTATGGAAAGAGGGGAACATCATCTTAGCTCAGTGTGACACACAAAATAGGAAAAAACTCTATACCAGTGGTTCTCAAACTTTTCGATTGGTGACTCGCTTTCACACAGCAAGCCTCTGAGCGTGACCCCCCCCCTTATAAATTAAGAACACTTTTTTTACATTTAACACTATTGTAAATGCTGGAGGCTAAGTGGGGCTTAAGTGTGGATGCTGATGGATTGCGACCCCGAGGGGTCATTCACAACCCCCAGTTTGAGAACCCCTGCTCTAAACCATACTTCAGGGTTTGCAACTATGGGCTGGAATTGAATATCCACCTAGACATGGTATGTTTTGGGCACAGAGAAAAGCAGAACCAGTATAATTTAAGATACACTGCTCAAAAAAGAAGATGTAGTCATTTAGAAAAGCTGGTGGACTGATGCACATCAACAGATTAGAAGACAACAGTGAGGAAAGTGCTCACAGATTAAAAAATTGTTCTACTATTGTTGTACATTGATCAAAGCACTATGTAAGTCTAATGTGGATATGTTGAGTGATATCCTTTTCCTTTCTGCTGTTATTCAATCAGAAAACTTTGAGATATCTCTCTCCGACAAGGGACAGAAGATGGAGATCAAAAGATTCCAACTGTCCATCCCAAACATCAGATGGAAATAGAAAGGTGGCAGCACAAGCAAGCTAGAAGAAAAGGAGTACTTGTAGCACCTTAGAGACTAACCAATTTATTTGAGCATAAGCTTTCGTGAGCTACAGCTCACTTCATCGGATGCGAATACAGACTAACAGGGCTGTTACTCTGAAACCTGTTACTAAGCAAGCTAGAGATGACCATCAGGCAGGATAAGCATGGTATCAAACCTACAAGACAGTCTAAAGAAGGGACTCCAGGTTAGCCATCCTTGCATATAAATATACCAGCTGATCCCAAAGAAACACTGAAGTATGGTAGTGCTCAAGTAAGTACCTCACCTACATTTAATCAAAAATATCCATGATTTAGACTATTTGAAAAGATTGCTTGGCAGGCTGTGAAGATATTGATTTGTTCATGACAGGGCTAGAAACAGAACCTCCTTCAATCACCAATGGATGAGACACATTCATATACTATTTGAAGTTATGTAGAATATTGCATAAGATACACCCCTTAATGGGTCTGAACATGATCAGCATTGCTTGATGTTTAATTAGGGAGCTGCCCGACAGGACTGATTCATGAACAATTCTAGGTGTGTCTAAAGGGGATGTCTGCCTCTTGGGTCAGAACTGTGATACCCCTGCCGCCAGCAAGGCAGCTGCTCTATGAAGTCTCCCCACATAAACCAGCTCTCCTCCCTGTTCCAAAGAGGCAGGTGACCCCCAGTGGTCCCACCAATGCTGTAATTCAGTTCCCGGCCCATTTCTCTCAGGCAGGCCCCCGGCATAGACCTCACAAGTCCCTGGACCATAGGTGGGGCTGGGGCGTCCACAGACCAGTTTCACCCGGGAGAGTGGCCGGCGGGGTGTAGGTCTCTCGGGGCATGGGACTGTGCCAGTGCCTAGGCACGAAGCGCACCCCCATCCCCAGTAAGACCCGAGAGGAAGGGCGAGACCCAGAGGCCAGCCGGAGAAGGCGATTACCGGGGAACTCGCAGCGGTAGGGCCGGTCGGGCTCCAGGTGGCTCCGCCGCTGGTGCGCGCCCAGGCGGGCAGCGCTGGGGAAGCGCTGCCCGCAGGCCTCGCACTTGTGCGCCGCCTCCTGCTCGTGCGCCCGCCCGTGCGCCCGCAGGTTGTAGACCGTGGTGAAGCGCTTGGTGCAGCCGGGCGCGGCGCAGGCGAAGGGCCGCAGCTTGTCGTGAGAGTGCAGGTGGCGCCGCAGCTTGTAGGCGGTGGCGAAGGACCAGGCGCAGCCGGGCACCGGGCAGCCGAAGGGCCGCGCCGCCCGCCCGCCGCCGCCCGCCCCGGGCCCCCCATGAGCCGCCTGCCGGTGCAGCCGCACCTGCTGCTTGCGGGAGAAGGTCTCGGTGCAGCGGGGCTCGGGGCAGTGATAGACCAGCAGCGCCCGGGAGCCCCCCGAGGCCGGGGCCGCGACCTCCCCCTCAGAGCCGGGGGGCTCGGCCCGGCTGGGCCGCGGCGATGGGACGTGAGGGGCGGCCGGCTCCGGCGCGGCCCCGGCGGGAGCAGGCGGCCCCGGCTCGGCGGCGCCCGGCCCCAGGGTCAGGACCCCGTTCTCGATCCGCACCAGCAGGCTCTGGTTGTTGATGGTGATGGTGCCGGAGAAGGCGCCGGGGCCCGCGCCGGCCTGGCCCGCGCCCTCCGCCGCCTCCGCTCCCCGCCGGAGCGGCGCAGCAGACGCGCCGGGGCCCGGCGGCGGGGGCAGCAGCGGCGGCGGCGGCGGGGCCGGCCCGGGAGCCTCCTCCTGCTCCCCCCGGGGAGGCTCGGTGCGGCCGCTCTCCCCGCCGCCCGGCCCGGCCCCCGGCTCCGCCGCGCCCCGCACCAGGTTGAAGACGAGCAGGAGCCCGTCGCTGTCGGGGCCGGACGCCGGGGGGGGCCCGGGGGCGGCGGCGGCGGCGCTGGGGCCCGGCTCCTGCTTCTCCTCCAGCAGCATCACCGGGAAGCTCATGTACAGGCCCGAGGCGGCGGCCGGGTCCCACTCGGGCGGCGGCGGCTCCGGCTCCCGCTGGGGCAGGCGGCCGGCGGGCGGGGCGCTCGGTGCCGCGGCACCGCCGCCATGTTGGGTGTCGGGCCGGGCCTGGGCCGCCTCCAGCGCGGGCAGCCCCTGCGTTTCCATCTTGGGGGTCCCTGTAGCAGCGGCTGAAACCGGAGCCGCGGGGCGGGGCCGGGCCGGGCGGGAGGCGGGGGAAACCCGGAACAGAAACTCCAGAGCGGAGCCGGGCGGGGCGCGGGGGAAAACCCGGCACCTGGATCACGGTGGTGTTACGGAAGGGAGGAAGGGGCTCCCTGGAGCGCTGGGGCTGGAGCGGAGCGCGGGCCGGGGGAAAACCAAAGCAGGCAAAGAGCGCAGGGTCCCTATTGCCACCCGCGCCCCGTCACCAATCCCAAATCCTGAGCTTGGTTTACAGTTCCTGGGGATCTAGAAATAACTTGCATGGGTTGGTCTGTGAGATTTAAACTCTGCCTGGCATGTGCCCCCCGCCAGCACTCCCCTTCCTATTATGTCTTTTACCAAATCACATCTCTTACTTGCTTACATTGGCAGCTCTAAGCTTTTTTTTTCCTACCTCCCCTCCCCCCCCGCCCCCCCCCCAGACATTCTTGTTAAACCCTGGATTTGTGCTGGAAATGGCCCACCTTGATTATCATACACATTGTAAGGAGAGTGGTCACTTTAGATAAGCTATTACCAGCAGGAGAGTGAGTTTGTGTGTGGGGGGGTGTGTGTGTGAGAAAACCTGGATTTGTGCTGGAAATGGCCCACCTTGATTATCATACACATTGTAAGGAGAGTGATCACTTTAGATAAGCTATTACCAGCAGGAGAGTGAGTTTGGGGGGGGGTGTGTGAGAAAACCTGGATTTGTGCTGGAAATGGCCCACCTTGATTATCATACACATTGTAAGGAGAGTGATCACTTTAGATAAGCTATTACCAGCAGGAGAGTGAGTTTGGGGGGGGGTGTGTGAGAAAACCTGGATTTGTGCTGGAAATGGCCCACCTTGATTATCATACACATTGTAAGGAGAGTGATCACTTTAGATAAGCTATTACCAACAGGAGAGTGGGGTGGGAGGAGATATTTTTTCATGCTTTGTGTGTATATAATAAGATCTTCTACACTTTCCACAGTATGCATCCGATGAAGTGAGCTGTAGCTCACGAAAGCTTATGCTCAAATAAATTGGTTAGTTTCTAAGGTGCCACAAGTACTCCTTTTCTTTTGGCGAATACAGACTAACACGGCTGTTACTCTGTAAGCTGAGAGAGTGTGTCACATTTTGGTCTGATAGGGATGCGCATAAAAACAAGTTGTGAAACTTCTCAAATGCCAAAAAATTAATCAGTGTCTAAATCTGAGGCCTCCTTTGAGCTTGAGGCCCAGGCCAAATGACCTTCCTGGCCCCCGCTCTGATTGGCCCTGCCTGCCCCCTACAATTCCCACTCCTTCTCCCTTGCTCCTCTCAGCTCCCCTTCTGCACCCACAGTCTCCTGTCTCCTCCTGCACCCCAAGCTCCCCAATCCCCCCTTTAATTGCCACCTTTCCTCCACATTCCCCAGCACACGCCTCAGTCTTCCTCCTGCCCCGCAGAACCCCTCTGACCCTGCTACTTCTTCATATTCCCCAGTTTCCCCTCTGATAACCTCCTGGGGCCCCCTCCATCCCCTGCACATCCTCTTCTCTCTGTTCTGAATCCCCATATTTCCATCTCCCCCTCCCAGGCTCCCTGCTGCTCCTTTTCACAATTTCCTACAGTATCTTAACTTCCGTTCCATTGAAAACAATGGCCATCTTTATTGGGGGTAGCCACACTTCCTCATGCAAAATCTGTAGGAAAATATTGGCTATCTTGCCTGTTGCTTCAGTCCTGTTGAAACTGATGGAAGATGGCAACCCTTTGGAACAAGTGCAAAAATTCACGAGAAACCTGTAGTTCACAAGGTTAAAACACAGAAAATATCACAAGGCTCACAATAAAATCACGAGTGTGAGCAACTCTGAAAAATATGTTTCTTCTAGCTCTCATGGTTGTGAAGTGATCCTGCCAATCCAAATGTGAACCCCGTGTAATTAATGCTGTGTTGTCTGCCTAATTTTGTAAACAGCCAGAAACAATACTTAACACAATTTTTGTATTGCTTTTAACTATATATCCATTTGAAAACATACGTATATCAAAAGGTGATTATTCTGGTATTACTTTATGCTCCTTATGCTTATGGGAATAAGCTATCAACCAGTATAAGGCATCTCTCTCTATAGTATAACTATGTCTCCAGTCGAGGTTGTACAGCTTTAACTATTTAGTAATTTATTACACACACCCTAATCAAAATAGTTAAATCAGTACAAAAACTGTGTGTAGACCAGGACTGAGAGATGTGACCGCACCAGTCCTTGGTTCAAAGCATAAGGATGTCACTCTAAAAAGCCTAATTTTGACGATGGACATATCATAAACTTTCATTGCTGATCAGTTTATGGGGAACTGGGTCAGTATGAACCCCATGGGTGGTGGGAAAAGCAGAACAAAGGAAGGAGGAAAGACAAGAAAGAGGGAAAGAAACAGAAAGGAGGTTGAGGAAGGAGGAGAAACAAATAGGTTCCTAAAGAGAAGCAAATTCTCCCACTGAGAGATGCTGAAGTCAGTTGAATAAGTGAGTTTAGTTACTACATAAAAGCTATATGTGATCCTTGATCTTTGTGCAAAACCTCTCCTTGATATCACAGACAGAGCTGCTGTGATTTGAGGGTAATATGTAGTCCAAAACATATGCTCCAGCCCATAGACCATAACTGAAAATGGAATTTAGCCCTCTCCTGTCTCCCTTCCCACTGCCTCCATATAAAAGAAAATTATGTCATGTTTCAGGCAAAAAAGGGCAAATTAACTATAATTTAGATAAAAACAACACAGAGTCCTTGTGGCACCTTAGAGACTAACAAATTTATTTGGGCATAAGGCATGCCCAAATAAATTTGTTAGTCTCTAAGGTGCCACAAGGACTCCTCGTTTTCGCAGATACAGACTAACACGGCTACCACTCTGAAACCTACAATTTAGATGTTAATGGTATTCTGAGAAACAGCCAGTAGATGATGCTATAGCACTAGCCCAACAGTTCTATTTTGCATTTATTTTAAAAATTACTTTAATTTCTCTTCACAGTATAATTTAGCATTTAATCTTGAGCACCAAGGCTTGTTTCTTTATGTGGAACCCTTATTCACTGATAATAGTTCCAACAATATTCAGGTATTAAATTAACAAGCTCCTATTATTTGTGAATGCCTCCTGTAGTGTATTAATATGGGTGTGTAATAAGGGCACGTAGGTTTCAACTCACGCTAGTCTTGTGCAGTGTATGAGTTTAGAGACACAAGGAGACCCCCTTCCATAATATGCTTGTGCAAAGGGGAAGCCACAATATCAGTCCTCCTGATACATAAGACCTATAAGTGGTGGTGACAGCAGCACTAGAAACCCCAGAGGCAAGCCGGACATTGCCCCCAGTGCCTGGAGGAATTATGTCTGAGTTACTCATACTTTCCTTGTGGTAGGGCACCTTTGCAGCGTCCCATCACTGAAGGCCCTGGCAATCTAATTGTTTTGGATGGCTTCTGGTGGTAATGCTTATTACCATTTTTCCTAGCTTAGGAAATGCCTCTTGGATAGCATGTGGCCTAGAATCCTTCTCAACAAGTTGGGAGTATCTGTGTTTGGAGAGTGGGAAATGAAGCATGGTAGATTGTTAGCAAAATTCCAGGCCTCTGTCATTGCTAAGGAAGAAACCCAAACCAAAAATCCCTCCTGTGTACAACACACCAGAGAGATGCTATGAAAGCTCTCTGGAACCACAGACCTCACCAATCTCAATGAAACACCAATTCAGCTACAGTGATAGATATAAAAAACTGAAGCCCCAGATTAATTATTCTCCCTCAAGTTGTGGATTTATGTCCTGTAGCCATAACTGTGCATAAGCTTTTTCAGAACACGCAGCCTTGTCTTCAGGAGAAGAACGTGAAGACGCTGTTTGTAGTTAAGGAAGGACTTTCACAATGGGGCAAGCTTTATAAAGGACATTGCTACAGAAATTCATTTACTCTGTCAGTCATTGCATGGGTGTCTTTTATTATGACTGCATATGTGTTTGAATAAGTGCACTCTCCCCCTCACAGGTTTCTCCAACAGTGAAGACATCATCCTAGACATGACATCAATCTCCCCATGGAAGGGGGTTGAGCAATCACACCTTCAGAATTCTGGCTTCTCTGCAAGACAAGGCAGGAGGTTCAGATGAGCTCAGAAAAAAAACCCTTTGCCCAAGACTTGCATATGGTTTCAGCATGCTCTTAATCAGCTACTGCTTCACCCCAGTGG
Organism: Lepidochelys olivacea; assembly: GCF_965140295.1. Taxonomy (NCBI): domain Eukaryota; kingdom Metazoa; phylum Chordata; order Testudines; family Cheloniidae; genus Lepidochelys; species Lepidochelys olivacea. The sequence goes on along the minus strand of NC_140417.1, from coordinate 21,173,195 downwards.
TGAGTAATGGGAAACCTGTTTCCTTTACCTCCCTGGCAAGGGTATCATGAGGCTCAATTAGTTCACATTTGTAAAATGCCTTGAGATCCTCAGCTGAAAGGGCTATACACGTACAAAATGTATCACAATTAGTAAAATTACATATATATCACATTATTAAATATGATGAATTACTCATGGGTTCATTTAAGTCCTTTCATTACTATTCCATCAGCCATCTTGCATTGCTCATGCTAATTAGTAAATAGACAAGCCTAACTAAAACTGATTGCAAGAAGGTCTGATCCTCAACCAATAAATCTTGTATGGAGATTATGTTTGGGTACTGTTGTTTGTTGACATATGGCCTGGTCCTGCAAACGCTTACACCCAGAGGTATGCGTGCGCCCATTGACTCTGGTAGGAATAAGCGTGGGAGAGTTTGCAGAATCAGGCCCAGATCATAAAAGCCTTGAGTCTGGGACCCTGTCTCTTTTTGTCTGTTGTCTGAGCACACTACCAGAACATAACTAGTATGAAATAATGAAAATGAATCTAACATATTCATAATAAAGATTTCCTTAGGCAGCCTTTTTCCTCAGTGGATTTTCACATGAAGATTAGGTTAAATTTATATCTTAAAAATTCCTTCAGTACAAAGAACTGATGTATTTGCTGGGCATTTATTCATGATAAAACAGTCGCCCAATGCCATTAAACTGAGAAAAATATCTTTGAAGTCAAAAGGTAGTAATGATGTTGTAAGAGGTAGCTATCAAGATGCTAACTTTGGGCCCAATTCAACTCTTGTTTAAATCAATGGGAGTATTTTCGAAATAATTATGTATATAGGTCAAAGCACAGATTGGCAATTTTGGCTGATAGCTACTTATGTTGTGGATGTGTAAACTGGCAATTGTTCTTCTGTAATATGTAGCAATCTTGATCTACCACAATTTTCACTTCCCAGGACATTTGGTTAACCTGTGTATTTACAGCTGTATATTGTATAACTACAGACCGGTCAGCCTCACCTCTACCCCTGGAAAAATCATGGAGCAGGTCCTCAAGAAATCCATTTTGAAGCACTAGGAGAAGAGGAAGGTGATCAGGAACAGTCAACATGGATTCACCAACGGCAAGTCATGCCTGACCAACCTGATTGCTTTTTTGATGAGATAACTGGCTCTGTGGATATGGGGAAAGTGGTGGTTGTGATATACCTTGACTTTTGCAAAGCTGTTGATATGGTCTCCCACTGTATTCTTGCCAGCAAGTTTATTAAATATGGTTTGGATGAATGGACTATAAAGTAGATAGAAAGCTGGCTAGATCATCCGGCTCAACCGGCAGTGATCAATGGCTCGATGTCTAGTTGGCAGCTGGTATCAAGTGGAGTGCCCCAGGGGTCAGTCCTGGGTCCAGTTTTGTTCAACATCTTCATTAATGATCTGGATGAGGGGATAGATTGCACCATCAGCAAATTCGCAGGTGACACTAAGCTGGGGAGAGAGGTAGATACGCTGGAGGGTAGGGATAGGATACAGAGTGACCTAGACAAATTGGAGGATTGGGCCAAAAGAAATCTGATGCGGTTCAACAAGGACAAGTGCAGAGTCCTGCACTTAGGATGGAAGAATCCCATGCACTGCTACAGGCTGGGGACCGACTGGCTAAGCGGCAGTTCTGCAGAAAAGGACTTGGGGATTACAGTGGACAAGAAGCTGGATATGAGTCAACAGTGTGCCCTTGTTGCCAAGAAGGCTAATGGCATATTGGAGCACTGCCAGCAGATTGAGGGAAGTGATTATTCCCCTCTATTCAGCACTGGTGAGGCCACATCTGGAGTATTGCATCCATCCAGTTTTGGGCCCCCTACTACAGAAAGGATGTGGACAAATCGGAGAAAGTCCAGCGGAGGGCAATGAAAATGATTAGGGGGATGGGGCACATGACTTATGAGGAGAGGCTGAGGGAACTGGGCTTATTTAGTCTGCAGAAGAGAAGAGCGGGGGGGGATTTGATAGCAGGCTTCAACTACCTGAGGCAGTGGGGGGGGGGGGTCCCAAAGAGGATGGAGCTAGGCTGTTCTCTGTGGTGGCAGATGACAGAACAAGGAGCAATGGTCTCAAGTTGCAGTGGGGGAGGTCTAGGTTGGATATTAGGAAAAACTATTCCATTAGGAGAGTGGTGAAGCACTAGAATGCATTACCTAGGGAGGTGGTGGAATCTCCATCCTTAGAGGTTTTTTTAGGCCCAGGTTGACAAAGTCCTGGCTGGGATGATTTAGTTGGGGTTGGTCCTGCTTTGAACCGGGGATTGGACTAGATGACCTCCTGAGGTCTCTTCCAACCCTAATCTTCTATGATTATACAGCGGTAAATAGTACGGTATGTGATCAGGAGAAAACTTATAATCTTGAATGAGAGCATGCTGTACTTTACAATGGCACCTGAGATACTAATAGGGTGCAGAGAGTTGGCATTCACCTGGTTTATTGTGCATTAGCCCCAAAGCAGAAAGGGAAAGTAAGATATGGTCTTAAACAGTACATATAACTCCCAAAAAAGAACACAGGAAACCCATAGAGGATGGGATGATAAATCTTTGTTTGAAGAACACGCTAGTCCCAACAAAGGTCCATCATGGCTGAAAAGGAACTGAGTTGAATCTGAACTCAACATTGCAGGCAGATCAATCATAGGAAATACAAAAGTCACATCTAGATTGAGGAATTAATGGCAGCCCATAAGAAATAAACTCATTTTTATATATATAAAAATCCAACCTTTCACTGATAATTAGAACAAAACATTATTACATAACCTTAATGCTAGGATTAGGATGCAAGGCGCATAGCTTCTTCCAATTACATCAAGCTACATCAAATCCTTTGTCAGCATGGTTTTTGGTGGGCATGGGACAGAAGTAGTAAGGGAATCTACATTTGGCTTTGTACAGAATTACTGTGTGAAAGGAAGCCCATCCTGTCTATAAGGTTAGGTTTTGCTGCAGAGTAATGTTGGTTGTATGAAAGAAAACTACTGGATGATCTTCAAACAATTTTTAATATGGTCTTAATTTTTTGTATCATTTTGAACCTCATACAGCAATAGTGTTCACTACAGCTGGAGCAGAAGACCATAGAGATAATGCTCTAAAAATCCAAGTCTGTCTTGAGAGACACAAAAGAGACTAGAGTTTAGGATTCAGAGTTTCTAAGGCCATGTCTACTAGAGAGACTATACTGGCATAGCTATGCTGGCATCACCTTCTAGTGTAGACACAGCCTATGCTAGTAGAAGGAGATATTCTGTTGACCTAGGAACACTACTTCCCCTAACGACGTTACCTACATTGACGTAAGCCCTCTTTCATCAACATAGCTGCATCCATGCTGTGGGTTATGTCATCATGACTATGTTGGTTTGGGTATGTGTACTTATTGTTCATACCGCTGACCGATGTAGCTATGCTGATAGAACTTCAAGTATAGACCAGAACAAAAGGCCTCCATCAATCTAATAAGTGGCTTCATTTGCTCAGATAATGGAGACAGCTATTAGGAAAGAGCAAATCCATCACAGTTCTTCAGATGGATGGGTGTACGCACAGGGTCAAACTCAATGGAATTGCACCACTTTGGACCGGCATTGAATTTGGCCCACACAACAACTCATGAAGCTGTTTTACACATTTTCCTGGCCTTGATGTTAACTTTATTGAAATGATTTAGTGCTTACCCCCCTTGTTCTTTTCCCAGTCTCTATTTCTGGCATTGCTTTCTGTTCAATTAGAGACTCCGTGTTCTGTCTTTTGTGCAAATCTCAGGTGACCCTTTTTCCAGGCAAACCCTGGTGCAGGTAGATGCACTAAAAATTCCTTTGTTTCATAGCAAATATCAAATTGCTTGTCTATATACAGGAAAACAGAATAGCTTGGCTTCAGCCCATGTAATTTTAATACCCAAAGTCAGCCTAAGAATATTTTCCACAAACATGTTTTCACACCCAAGTCTTATAGTAATTTGACAAGTCTTTTTTTATTTATAATCTGGCGATCAGCAAGTCCTAGTTTTTGACTGTGGAACTAGTTGGGACTACTCACAGATAAGCTGAACTTAAACTGCATTCCAACAGCACAGAAGAAACATGGCTGGCAAAGGAAGACCAACTTGTGTGTGGGTTTGTGATGTAGTTATATGGCCAATTGTTTCTGGTGCAATATTCCAGCTATCAAGCCAAGGACAGACAATTCAGTATGCATCACTTTAATATATACATATACTAATACACAAAAAACTATGTTAAAAGAATGTCAAGGGCGCAAAATCAAATATTCAAAAGTTACGAAATGCCAGAATTAAGGTTATCTGTTCAATTTGATTTGCTCCCTTCTACTCATGCATTATAATACAGTCTTGAATTATATTATATAGTATTTTTTTCCACAGGCCCCCTGCCTCATTCAGTGCACAGGATCGGACCTGCACTGGGGATGACTCAGGGTTGTGTAGTGAAAAGGGCTGTTTTTTGCAGAATGTCTGCTTCATTTGTTGCAGAAGTTGGAAGGTGTACAGTTGATGAGGCAGGGGATTGCAGGAGCAGAAAGGATAGGAAAAAGAAAGGAAACTTCATGGAGGATAGGTCCATCAATGGCTCTTAGCCAAGATGGTCAGGGATGCAACCCCATGCTCTGGGTGTCCCTAAACCTCTGATTTCCAGAAGATGGGACTGGACAACAGGGGATAGATCACTCAATAATTGCCCTGTTCTGTTCATTCACTTTGAAACATCTGGCACTGGTCACTGTTGGAAGTCAAGATACTGAGCTAGATGGACCATTGGTCTAACCCAGTATGACCATTCTTATGTTCTTCGTCTGACAGGTAAGGCAATTGAACTCTGCCCTGGAGAATTGGATTCTATCCCTGCCTCAGAAATTCCATTATGTGGCATCACATTGACACCCACATGGGTCATCAGCAGTGTTGGAACCTTTAATGCCATGTGAGCTAATGTACTGTTTCCAGTAGAAGGTTGTCATCTTCTAGTGGACCAGCACTAGAGGGGGATGAGACACACAGTTTGCCAGTGGTTTTTGTGCCAGATAAGAAATGGTCTAACTCTGCAACTGCTAAATGAGATGTTAAAACCCCTTGTCCACATTCAGACTGCGTGTGTGAGAACTCTGATGGAGCTGAGAGCCATCAATCATGAAATCATTGTTAATACATTAGGAAACAGAAGGGAATGTAAACAAAAATTGAAGAAACTGGTGTCCATTCAGAAATGTTCTCAAATGGGGACTTTGACAAAAGCTAAGGGTTTCAATGTCCTGTGAGCAGCTTAATCAATAATATCACCAGCAGCTAAAATTCTAATAACTGTTCAATTGGCTGGGGCTGGTAATATCTAACAGTAAAAATAATTGGGAAATACCATGTACTAATACAGTACTATACTCTGAGCAGTTCACCTGTGCGTGTGAAGTGTGTGTGTGTATTACAGCTGGTCTAAAAATAGGAGGGGGAGATATGCATGTTTTCCCCATTTTTTCATTGAATTAGAAAATTTGTCACAATACCCCCCCCCCCCGCAAAAAAAAAAAAAGTTGGCCAGCACTAAAAACACTGTGGATTCAGGAACTATTATTTAAAATCTTGGCCTTAACTATTAAACATATTGGTCTTGATCCAGATATAACTTTAATCAGGCCTTTGTGGTTAAACCATATTAAAAGCAAGATAGTAATAGGTTTAATCTCTTACCAAAAGCTATTGCCGGGACACAGTTTCACAAAATATCTCTTACGCTTTTAGCAAAATGGCTGCCATCTACACAACAATCAGAAATGCCAGCTGCAATTATGGATATGTCAATTTACTCTCAGTACAAAGTCATTCTTCCCTTTGAATTTTCAGTCTGTGAGGCTGAAGGGAATGGACAGGAATTGCTTTGGAACGACACACCATGTGTTTGGTACATTCAGATTGCAGGCGATGACACTTGCAAACAAAGGTCTAAGGATTTGGGTGCAGAGTAGCAACAGGAATGACAAAGGCTGACAATATGTCTTCAACATGGAAAAATGAAGCTACATAACAGGAGGACACAATTTAAATATAAAAATTAACCAATTAGTAGCTGCAGATATTTTATGCCAGGACAAAAGCAGGGTTAGTCAGATTCTTTTCCCCTCACTGTGAGCCAAAGAAGGGCAGTATCCATGTTTCGGCAAGGTGTACATCTTCCCCCTGCCTTGCAGCTCCTGGACAATCATACAGAGTATGTAGACAGTGTGCTTCCTTTCCAAAGCATTGTGAAAACATTCATTCATTCTCAAATGTCCTAGGAGGTGAGTGTTTTTATCCCCATTTTACATGTGGAGAAATTGAGGCACAGAATACCATATCCAGCCTTGCCATAAACAGACACAAGTCCAGTCAAAGCCAATGGGAGATGAACGTGCTTATAACGGCAGAATTTACCTCACAAAGATGTGAAGTGATTTGCCTAAGGCAGTGGAGTGAGACCATAGCAGAACAAGGTAGAACTGAGAACTCCTGATCCCTAACTCCATACTCAACCCACTAGACCAGTGATACTCAGACTGAGGCTCCTGAGCTGCAAGTGGCACTTTAATGTGTCTCCTGCAACTCTTTGCAGCACGATATTAAAACACTGTGTGACTTAATTATTAACCAATCTAAGTTATTAACCAGTCAGGATGCCTTTACTATGTTATTAACCAATTGTAATGGATAAAACAACAACACTTGGTCTATATATATATACATATACAAATAGCCAATGAAACAATGAATTCACACAACTGGCTCTTTAGGGCAATGTTGATCACTCATTTGGCTACTGAACCACTGAGGTCTGTGTATCCCTGCACTAGACTAAAGGACGTCTCAGATTTCTGAACAGTCAGACAGGAATGGATATTTTTTATGTAGCTTAATTTGTTAGGCCCCGATTCCAACACCCTTATTCACACTGAATAGTATCTTCCTCCAGGAGTAGTCTTAATGAAGACAATGGAAAAACTCCCAATTATTTCAATGGAGTTTAGATCAGACCCTAAATGTAGGGAGCTTCCGCAGTACCCTGCTAATGATGAAGGAAAAGAACTGCTCACATGGAAGAGACACTTGCAATGCATTTATTATCTTACCAGAGAGTGAGGTTGGGTAACAAGAAATCAACTTCAAAGTGTGTCTGAAAGGAGCACGATGAATTCAGAATGCAATTAACGATGCAGGGCTTGCTCCAAAATGCTTTCGTCTACCACCTTGTGTGGGAGAGTCACCTTTAATTTACCAGTCTCCTCCATCGCTTGGCAGATTGTTTCATAGGCATTGCTGTTGCCCGACCAACAGCGTCTAGCTACCTGTCAGATCACAAACATAGTGAAAGTAAATAGATGTAAAAATGCAACTGTATCTCCCCACATCTCACCTCTCCCCATACACACGCACACAATTTAATTATAACAAATCTACCAAACTCATGCTAGTTCCCGGTTTCTTTACCAATGTAAGAAATCATTTGCTCTTTCACCCTAAGCATTTTTTTTAAAAAAGTTTTGGATGGTCTTGATGCATTTTAGTCCAGTTAAAAATTAGGGGCTTATAGCCCTGGCTAGAGCAAGGCACACTGTAAAAAGATGCTTTGCAAAAGTCCCTCACAAGGAAAAATTAATGCATCTCAATCCAGATCTGCAAAACTAGCTGCTGTTTCAGACTGAAGTCTGTCTTAACCAATCACTGATTTTATCATGGGACAAAGAGTTACATGGAAGGACCCTGACAGCACTGCACATATTTTCAAATTGAACCCCAGGTAAGATTTGAAACCAAGGGGCCAAACTCCCTTCTAGCTCCTCTAAAGTAAATGGAGTGGTAGCCATTTACACCAGCAGAATTCAGCCCATAGTTTCTAGAACTGGAAGGCTCAGAATGTCTATGGCAAAGTTATGCCCAAACCACGGACCAGATCAAAAACTTTAAAAGAAATGCTAAGATTCAGATTCAGATTTATTTGTAAAATAGGTCTGAAGGAGGACAGAGCCAAACCTCCTTGAACTTTGGAGAAGGTCAGGCGTAGATCTGAACTTGCTGGTTTAGCCTCATCACGAGTGTATTGGTGCTATATAACTATTCTCAAGTATTAATTTATTATATCATGTATCCATTATGTCATTTAACACAAACATCACCGGCCAAATCCTGAGCTCCTTACTCAGTCTTTACACAGGCACAATCCAAGGTGCAATGGGCCTAGAAATATTATTTTGTTATGCATTACAAATCAGTGTTTGAAGTATTTGGTCAGACTCAAAGCTGTTAAAATAGGCAAATGCTTAAGATCCCAGTTCAGCAAAGTACTTAAGCACGTGATCAATTTAGAACTAATACATTTTGAGGATTATAAAAATAAAAGAACTACTAGTCAATGTCCCCTGCATATAAAGGATTATTCCTGGCAGTGTATTTTCTAGTGTACTGTCCAATTTCTTTCCATTTTTGGATGTAGGAATATAGGCAATATTCTAAGATTGTCTTTTTTAAATAGTGCACTGAGAAGTTGTACTATTGCATGCAATAAATCACATTGCAAGTAAATCTTCTACCAGACTGTTGTTTTATAGGCTGTCTCTGATAAATTATGCTTGTTAAGCAGTGGCCTCCATTACTCAAATCTAGAGATTAATTTAATCTTCTTCCTTCTTCTTCAATGATTTATCTGTTCTATCAGATCTCGTACAGGGAGTGCATGTGGATTGTTCCTCCTACTGTTTTTTGTACCACGTTCTCTGGAGAGAACCCGTTTTCAGATCTAATGCAAGGAAGGAAACCGTCTTCACCAAATTCTTTTGAGAAATAAAACAAAAACAGACCACACCAGAATTGGCAAACAATCACCTCAGATGGTCTGAGACACATCAAGTAATTATGAATAGGCAAAGTCTTCCTAAAACGCAACAAATTTTGTCCTTTATAATTTTGCTGTATGTGATTATGCCACTGTGGGGAGTTGTCTACAGAAATTGAACCCAGGACCTCTGGATCTAAAAAGCATGAGCTACTCCTACTTGATCTAAATTACCACCTCTAGTAGCCCAAGCATGAGAATAGAGTCATAAACCCATATTGGTCTAGGTACTAACGGAGGACAAACACTCTGTGTTAGTATGTGTTACACTCTCCCTCAGGCCAAAGAAACTCAACCCAAGCTCATAGTCCATTGCAGTTCAAATAAATAAACTGATTTGTGTTTGCACATAACTAGCACTTAGTACTAAACTCTAGACTGAGGGACTTGTGGCATGTACCCAGGAATAAAAGTGGCCACAGGTGCCTAATGTAAAGGTATCTTGAGGTTGCTCCTTTTCCTGCTGACAATATTGGAAAAACTCTCATTGATAAAGATAATAATGGAGATAAACAGGCCTTTTATGCATTGGGAATTCAGTGGGGGTTCAGGGTGCTCTGGACCTCCCAGGATACGGTCCCAAAGCCCTACATTTATTGGGTCTCTTTTTTAGGGTCTGACCCCAAAGCCCATTGAAGTTGTCTAAAGTTGATAGAAAGACTCCCGCTGACTTCAATGGGGTTTGGATCAGGCCCACAAATTGTACGATCAGAGAAGAGTTAGCAAAGTTAGTTACTCTGCCTATTTCATGGTACAGCTTGCATATTCCTGGGACACCAAGCATTTTTTATGTTTTGAAGAAGAAAAGCAATATTTCAAGTCAAAACAGAAGGCAGATTTTGCTTACTCCATTGGAAACATCCCAGCTGAGCATCATCTTAGCTTGTTCCTCAGCCTCTGCTGATCCATCCAGAACAAGGCCAAATCCTCCATTTATCACTTCTCCCCTTTAAAATACAAGTATTTACATTTAAAAAAAAATTTTTTTTTAAATGATACAAACCAATCCTATAAGGTATCCCTCCAATCAGATGCACCGGGGGAAAGAGAAAATCTAAATTAGGCCTGGATAGTATTGCTGAAATTGGATACAGGACGCCATCAGTGAGTCTTTGTACTTAAAAGATGGAAAGTTAGCAGTACAAGAAACCAAAGTCCTAGTGTAGAAAAGGGTAGGAAGCCCATTCTGTACTTTCCCACACTATGAGCCAGCAAACCTATTCCTGACCCAAGTGGCAGTGCCAGAAGCTAAGCCCGCTGTAAGTCTCCTGAGAACAGTATGTTCCACATAGCCCTTGCTTTATTTAAAAAAAACAACAAAACAAATACAGAAATGCCAGCATTCCTGATGATTAAAGAGCTAAAGTCACAGGGCTTCTTAAAGGTTAAGCCTTTCATGTTTGCTACATTCAGGTCTAGCATTCAGATAGTATGGTGATGGGGGTTCTGTTGGTATCTAGATGAGGGATCTCAAACACGTGGGGTTATTTCCTGCAGCCCGCCAGACTCCCCTCTCCCCAGCGCGCCACATCCCCACTCCTCTGCCTACCTGCAGGCGCTTCCCACCACCAAACAGCTGTTTGGTGGCACTTAGCACTTTCCAGGAGGGAGGGGGGAGGAGGAGGTGAAGAGGTGGGGTGGGGCGGGGGCTCATGGAAGGGGTGGAGTAGGGGCGGGGCTAGGGGCAGCACAGGCGGGGGCGGGGATCAGTAATGCGGCCCTCGGGCCAATGTACTTGTCTTCATGTGGCCCTCGTGGTGATTCAAGTTTGAGATCCCTGATCTAGACAGACAGACCAACCGACCTATTCATACTCCCATAATCAGAGTGTCACAGCTAAATACAAGATGGAACAGTTTGTTTAGCATAAGGCGTTAAAATACATTTCAAGGGTCCATTCAAGGTGAAGTGGCCTGTGAACACCTCTCCAGTCATATGGAGGAAAGGACTGAATAAAGGCACTGGATTTATGGCCTCCTACAATAATCGATAACTAAGGCAGCACGTTTGTCATGGAGGTCATGAAAGTCACAGATTCCGGGACTTTCCAGGACCTCCGTGACTTCTGCACTGGTCAGTGCAGCTGGCCAGGGGGCCACCTGAGCAGCTCGGGCAACTCCTAGGCCAGCTGCACCAGCCGCTGCTGGGACAGTCTCAGGCCAGCCCCACCCCCAGCAGCAGCAGGAGTTTGGGTGCATATGGGAGTGGGCTGAGGGTTGAGGTGTGGGAGGGGGTGAGGCTCTGGTCAGTGCTTACCTTGGGGGACTCCCCAGAAGCGGCAACATGTCCCTACCTCAGCTCCTAGCTCTGTGCGCTGCCTCCACCCACAGGCACCACCCCCACAGCTCCCATTGGCCATGGTTCCCAGCCAATGGGAGCCACGGAGCTGGCGCTTGGGGCAGGGGCAGGGGTAGGGTACGGAGCTAAGAGAGGGACACGTTGACGCTTCTGGGGAGCTACAAGGAGCTGGGGAGGGAGCCTGCCAGCCCCCCCCCCCCGGAGCAACCGCAGCACCCCCGGACTGCCCACCCCAAGCACCCACAGCACCCCCTGGGCTGCCCCCCCACGAGCATCCGTGGCACCCCTGGGCTGCCCCCTCCCCAAGATTTAGTCAGGGGTATACAATACAAGTCATGGACAGGTTATGGGCCGTGAATTTTTGTTTACTGCCCATGACCTGTTCATGACTTTTACTAAAAATACCCATAACTAAAACGTAGCCTTATGTATAACCCCACAGCTGCTTCCTTCACTCTCCCCCTTTTCTCTCTGTTCTTTTCCTCCCTATGACTGGAGGAGTGTTAACAGGCCACGTCACCTTGAGTGGTCCCTTGAAATGTGTGTTAACTACTTATGCTAAATGACAGGTTTCAGAGTAGCAGTCGTGTTAGTCTGTATTCACAAAAAGAAAAGGAGTACTTGTGGCACCTTAGAGACTAACCAATTTATTTGAGCATAAGCTTTCGTGAGCTACAGCTCACTTCATCTTTCACCTTGCATTTAGCTGTGACACTCAGAACGTTTCCCAGACCAGAAGAAGAGCTCTGTGTAAGCTTGAAAGCTTCTCTCTCACCAACAGAAGTTGGTCCAATAAAAGACATTACCTCACCCACCTTGTCTTTGGTCCACTGAGTGTGACTGATAACCTAGCCAGAATTCCAAATTCTGCTCTCAAGTACACCCATGTAAACCCAGTGTAACTCCTGTTAATTTCTATGCAGTTACTCCAGTATAAATGAGATCAGGACCTGGTTTAATATCTCAGATCATCCCACTACTAATATAGAACAGTAAGAAAATTAGATGTCTAGTTTTTTTGTTTTGTTTTGTTTTGTAAAATAGTCTCTTTGGCAAAACACTTGCAGAAATGTTTTTTAATGGCAAAAGATCTCCTCTGAGCCCAACATCTCAAAGACAATTCTTTGAAGCGTGGAAGTTAAGCGCTAGATTCCTGATCTCAATAATACTCAAGTAAATCCAAAGCAACTTCACTGATTTCAATGGAATTACACCAATGTACATCAGGAATAGCTGGTTAGAATCTGGCCTACCATCTAAAAAGACACCCATAAATTAAACCCCAAACAAGTCATGTTTGTTAGGATGGCTTTGCCAACAAAACCTCTCACTTTTAAAGGAGAGTACTCTGCCTTCATTAGCATTGGGTAATATTTTCAAGTAATTAAAGAAACATGTGGCATTTTGACCTAAGCTACCTCCTATAATTTCCAGATGCCTCCTCGTAAGGTGATCAAAGAAAACCAGGCCCCTCTCACAATCAAGATGTCACACTGTCAACTGTGTAGTTCAATGTTTAAATTACCTCTGCTTTTTTGTCACTACAGTTACACAGACCTCATGCTAATATATATTCTAGTGCAAATGAACAGGCCTCGAGAAATCAATGACATTCAGTTGCTATAATTATGGCCAAGCCTGAGTTATTCTGTACCCACATCAACAGTGCATGTGATGCAGATCCAGCTAAATAAATACAAATCCTGTTTTTTGCTTGTGTTACAAGGTTATAACTTAGTGAATCAAAATGGAAGAAAAACATTTCTTGAGCCGTATAAGGAAGAAGCATCAGATTTGTCAACAATGCTGGTGAAAACAAAACATCTACTGCGAAGGCTGGCTGCCAAATAAACTGTGATCCTCTTTTCTGAATTCTCTAAACAGAAACATTCCAATGTCAAGTTGATTTCTTCCTAACATACGTATATACATACACTCCTTTATCAGTTATCATGGAAATGAAAGAGGAAAAATAAATCACACAGATGAAAAGCCTACATCGACTGAGATGAAGGAGATGAGGTGGCTAATTTTCACCATGCACAAGGAGATTTGTGTATTGCAGGGCCAGCTGATTTCTCATGTCCCCAGCAGTCTTTACAATGCAACACAGGTTCTCAGTTGCTGAAGTGCAACATTGCTGGATGAAAATGGAGGACCAAAGAGCATCTGGCTCTGTAGGGCAAGGAAATCAAATATATTTGTAATGGCTGGGGACTGTATCTTTTTTTAGGAAAAACGTCCTATTATCCCTCCCTTTCTCCCAAGAAGCAAATGCAAGGAGGATGCAGCTCCAACTAGACTGGGTGGCATACAGGTAAACAGAACAGAACCACTGCAGTGCTAAGGCTTTTAGAAAGCTCTCCGACTGCAGCATCTAATAACATGACATTGTTACGACATCTGAGTCTCAGTATAGTGGCTTATTAAGGCTTGTGCAAGGACAGGCCCAATTTTCAACTCCAACGTTCTTTGTGGAAGCCAAACCCTTTCATCACAGAGGGCCAAGTCTACCCCCATGAGTAAAGTGAGCAACAATGAGCCCGTCAGGTACTGTACCAAATACCCAACCCCAAATCATCCATGGCAGTTGGTAGGCTGGGTTACCAGTACCTGCCTTTCCATGAATATTTGGATTCCAGTAAACTTCCATTTGCTAATTTTCTGAATCATTTTGCAAGCACCCCCTTTGTTTTACATTCTGACACACATTCTACTCACTGGTGTAAATCCACTTAAGTCAGTGGAGTTACTCCAGATTTACATTAGTGTAACTGAGATCCCAATCTGGCCCATGCACTCTTCAAGCAAAAGAAGTAGGACTAGATTCCCAAAATGGGGTCCACCATGGGTTATACAGGGGTCTGTCCCTTGAGCCAGGGCCAGAACTGTGTTCTGGCAGTTTTGCTGCATGGAGGATGCCATTTTGTTCTCAAAATGGCATCCTCCAAACAGCGTGAGAGGTCGCACTGGTGGAGGTATTCCCAGGCTGGCAGGGGCATTCCAATAGTACCATTAAGGACCACACGTTCCCTGTGAGGGTTTTTTAGAAGTACTTTTTTTGCCACAGATGTCAAGACTCATGTCACTTCTAAAAGACAGGAAAGTAATACCCCCATTTAGGAGAAACAGAAATACAGATAAAATGAAGTGTAAAGGCCAACATGAAACTGACGTATGAAAAACGAAAGGGGTCCAGGGCGTTTAGGCAGCTGCCAAAGGGGTCATTTGCAGAAAAAAAAATTGGGAACTACTGGACTAGATAGTCTTTTCAATCACTTGAAGTTTGAACAGTCACAATCAATGCATAGAATAAACAATTCCTAAATACAAATCCATTTAAATAACAAATACATTCATGGACATAGTGATCTTTCGGCAGATTTTCCAGCAGCTGACTAAAAAGTCTAAATTCAGCACAGAAATGACTCATTATGAATTATTCGCTCAGGATCTAGTTGTTTTCCATCTCTACAGCCTAAGGTTGAGATCTTCAGAGCAGTTTTGAGGATTTAGAGACATATCCTCCATTATAATTAACGGACATTATGGATGAAATCCTGGCCCCACTGAAGTCAATGGCAAAACTCTAATTGACTTCAACAGGGCCACGATTTCACCCTGTGTGTCTGACTTTCTCAAGACTATGGCCTCGATTCTGATCTCACTCAGGTGTAAGTCAGCAATAACTCCATTGAAATCACTAGAGTTAGAATAATGTAGACAGAATGATCTGACCAACCAAAATGGGAGATTGTTTTAGCTCTAATTAACAAGGCCACATAATAGTCAGTGCCTCTGTGGATAACATCTGTTGCAAGCTCTTTAATTCTGGTTCTCTGTACAGTTGTTCTGTAACATGTTGGAAGGAGAGTGGGTTCTTTACAGCATTTAACAGCAAAAGCTGTGCCCCTCTCAGCAACATGCTGTTCCACTGGACAATAGCCTAGAGACACTGCAACCAGCCAAAGTACCAGTAACTTCATGCCCCTCACACTACATTTTTAGCTGTAGTTTCCAAACTTGCTAGCATACGTTAGACTTGCAGTCTTGGTGACAAGCATTGCAATAGACTTTCCTGCTCTTAAAGTCATGGGCCTGGCTGAGATTTCATCGAAACTAGCAGCCTACTGCAGTGACCTTGGGGGGAAAGGGACATCTAGTGAAATGTCAGACACTGTCCTACAGAGCTTGGGAAAAATAAATGACAGCAAAGCAGTATTAACATTTTTCTTTCACAGATTTGAAATCCTTGATCAGACACCCCTATACTACAGGCAACTACCTTAAACTTGCGAACTAGAGGGTCAATCAGAAAACACTGTCACATTTAACGCCCTACAGCTCCTACCTGACTCACCCAAGCAATACCATGGGACTGCTTGGGTGGATAAGGCAAGCCAAACTTAATGGTATGAGTGATGATGTAATTTTATTTGTTTTATTAATAATCAATAATAAACCCAGTAGATCTATGTAACAACTGTACACCCAGAGTACTCAAGTGCACAAGTTTTCCAGTAAGTCGTTTGCAGATGGGCCCAGTTGGCCCTAAATACCACCCTCTAGCTGTGTTTGCTGGAAGCTCATGCCATGAACATGGAGATTCATGGAAAGAGGACAGTTTTTTTGCTATATTTTGAGGAAAACTATTCTTAAACACTTTTAAAAACTAAATTTTCTGCTTCTTATAAATGAGCCAAAGGATGCCTAAAGAAACAGCCAAGGCTTAAATTCTGCTTGAAGCTACACCAGTGTGAACCTGACATTGCAGTTGATGGAGTGATTCCAGATTTACATTGGTGTAACTGAAAACAGAATGCAGCCCTCAACAATAATAGAAAAGCTGTAACAAATTGCTATATTATACCGTAACAATCTGTCTCTCTAC
The DNA here is from genome assembly GCF_965140295.1 of Lepidochelys olivacea. Lineage (NCBI taxonomy): Eukaryota > Metazoa > Chordata > Testudines > Cheloniidae > Lepidochelys > Lepidochelys olivacea. The sequence goes on along the minus strand of NC_140417.1, from coordinate 21,157,085 downwards.
TGCAACATTTACAGAGCACCCATCATCACAGTACATAGAGTCCCATCCAGCAAAGCACTTAAGCACGTGCTTAACTTTAAGCTCTTGAGTAGTCCCACTGAAGTCACTGGGATTTCTCACATGCTAAAGTGCTTTGCTGCATCAAGGCCTAGGTTAAAGAGCCATAATTTAGTTTAGTATATTTTTTTCTGGCATTGTTTAACATGAGAAGGCACGAAGCTCTAACAACACACTCACGTGCACACAGGTAGGGGGAAGAACTTTTTTCCAGATTGTAAGTGGTGATCATCCTATGCCCTGAAACAGGAAGCCTGATCGTCATTAGTTTGTTCTTCCAACTTCTCTGTCTTTTATTAATGGAAATCTGCTAGAAATGAGTCATCTGAACCATCCTTGAGTAGTTTGAACAATCATACAAAACAAAGCAAAAAAGCATCCTCTTAATATTTTATTAGCCATGCTTCCACCTAGCTAGGCATTTCTATCCATGGTGCTTAGATTACATGATGAAAGTCATCTTAGGCAGCTACTATATTCTGATCTGAGATAAGTGCCAGTCCAGAGTAAGTTGTTAGTGGAGTTACTGTGGATTTACACTGGTGTAACCAAGATCAGAATGTGACCTCTGAGAATTCTCTTGAAAATATACATCCCCATCTCTCTCTATGGCAATCATATTGTTCTGCTTCTCACTTTAGAAATCCCTGCAGGTTCAGCATGTAATGCGACAAGGGGGCTGTTGTTCAAACCAGTCCTTGCATTGCTGCTGCCTTTTATCCTGCCAGGCCTGAGCAAGGGAAGAGGAGCAAAGAACTGAATGAAGAAGGACAGAAAAAAGTTTCCTGGCACCTGAGCTGTTTTGTATCAGTAACCCTTTGTTGCACTTTAGCACATGGGCATGTTATATTGGGGTCCTAAGGTCACAGATTTAAATGCAGCTTAAGGGGAAACCTAAACACAATCCATCCACTAACACTCTGGCTCTTCATGTGTGAAGACAATGTTGGAAGTGGGGTCTGTTCAAAAAGACTAAGCCAGTCTGTCCTTGTTTAGCAAATTAAGTTTCCCAAATAGTGCTATGGCCAATGTCTAAAACACTTTTTCTTGACATATGGACATTAATTAAAAAAGCGTCATATAACACCACTCTTCGACCTATAATATACACTTTGAGCTTCCCTTCCCTAAACCTCCATTTTTCCCATGAACATGGCCTTTTGCTGCCGCAGTAGCAAATGTTGACTCTTCTCTCTCTTTCTCACACACACACATCAACTGGATGGAACTGCTCTTCCCTTCAAACAAAATCAAGTTCTCCTTACCAGCCAACTCCACCACCATTGTGTAAGGCAACCCAAGTGGCTCCTCTAACTGCATCTCCTACAAAATTCTGTACTGCCATATCTAGGAAGAAAGGAAATGAGTTATTGCAGCACCAGAATGCTTCATTTATTTCATGTAACGCTTGTTGTTACTTCATTGCTTTTTCTCAGTCTGGGGGAGGGCAAAGGGAAGAGACTATTTTTTCCATCCTCTTTCTTTCCACACAGGAGGAAACACATGTCAGTATCACAGAATGCTCTGCTCGCTCAGGATTGTCATGCTCTTTATACACTGATAATGTGGAGATCTAAAACGAGAGGCCTATGCAAGAGGAACTGTAGAAAACTAGAAAATAAGTAAATAAGGGTATGTCGGCATTTCAATCGCTACAGCAGCACAGCCAACGGGAGGGGTTCTCCTGTTGGCATAGGTAATCCACCTCCCCAAGAGGCAGTAGCTAGGTTGGCGGTATAACTCTTCTGTTGACCTAGAGCTGTCTATACTGGAGATTAGGTCTGCTTAACTATGTTGCTTAGGGGTGTGGATTTTTCACACCCCTCAGAGACATAGCTAGGCTGATGTAAGTTTCCAGTTCTAAAACTTCACTGGAATAGATAAGACTTTGCAGAGATGTGGCACTTTTCATGGTAGAAACATTATTTAATTATAACCCTCAGTTATAAGTCAGAATTGGGTGGGTATTGTCATTTCCATTCACAAACAGAGAAACTGAGGCATGGAAGTTAAGGCCCCAATTTTTAAAAAAAGTGCAATAATTCTGGATGCCTCAGTTATGGGGTCTCACCCTGGGCACCCTTCAGCATGGGCATCCAAAATTAGTCGATGCTTTTGAAACCCTAGACACAAAGTGGAAGAGCCAAGGACAAGAAATCAGGAGTTGCCGATTACCAAGCCCGTGCTCAGACCACAGCTCCCTGTTACACGCAGAGAACAAGCTAAAAGGCCTGTGCATCAATGAAGACTGAGATTTTCCATGGGACTTAAGTAGTGTGAAGGCTTTGCCCCGCACCTCTGTACAAGAGTGAGTTTAACCCTTAATGATTTGAAGTTGCAGAAGTTACCTAGAATATTTCTTTCTTTAAAAATCACACTTAAAAAAGCAAAAAAATAAATTAGAGGCCTGATTTTCAGTGCATGGCTTCCTCTGAAGTGCACATAAACACACAATATACACTCGCCCATGCAACAGCGGGCACTTACACTTGCAAATCCAATTCTAAAATTTCAGCTTTGCATGTACATTTTAGTACATCGAAGTACACACAGAAGTGTGCATATGTGGAAGACATTGCGCACACCAGAAGATGACGGGCTAGATCCCAGTGAAAACAAAACCCTAGGATTTTTGATTCAGGAACAACAGAGCAAGTGCTTTGATTTTATGAGTTCAAAATCAACCCAAAGAAACAAACAAACACACCCCTGGAATCACATTTGCAATGGTGTATGTAATACATATTCAGTGTAAGAACTAGCTAATGTATCCACTGATCCATATTAAAACCCTGTCCAAAAGCTTTCATTATGGCATCATCTTGTCTGGCATAATGTCACTTTAATAACCCAGTTAACATAATTATTACTTTGTCAGATGGCACTGGGGACAAGAGGGATAAGAGTGTACACTCAACATGTAAAAACTTCCATTCCCTTCTCAGGCAAACAGCTGAGCAGAGTCAAGATTAGGAGGGAAGCATGGCAAGCAGAGCAATGATGCAATAATTTGCAAGCCCTCTGCTTTGGAAAAGGTCACTAATTGAGTGAACGACAGCACGGAAAGACACTTTCTTCAACAGAATCTGCCTGGGCTGAGGTGACCCTGATTGTCAGGCTGCACTGCTTAATGCAAAACCAAAACAGATCGGCCAAAGTTACAGAAAATCCCTATGTTCAGTAATGAGAGGACTTCAGATGGGCCAGTTCAGATAAACTACCAGATATTGCAGTGTTGGGGGGGGAAAAAAGAGAAATGAAGAGACCTAAAATGTTCCCCCACTCTCTCTGAGAGCTCGTCCTTAGGAGCTTGGAGAGCTAGGGACTGATCTACAGACCACTGAAAACTATAGAAAGATTCCCATTGATTCCAATGGGCTTTGGAGGAGATCTTTCAAGAGGGTCCATATAATTCAAGAAAACAATTTTATTAAACACTGATAAGCAAATTTCACTCTTAAAAAAATGAGCCTCCATTACAAACTGGAATCCTCAACTAGCCGACAAATTAGTCAAATTTTGCAACTCTGGAAACCTGCTAAGAATACTTTGTCCTTATAGCTTTGTAGCACCTTGCATCCAAGGACCTCCAAGCACTTCACCATCAGCAATTCATGACACCTTGCAACACCCCGAGGCATACAAATTATTATTATTATTATTCCCATTTTATGGTTGGAAAATTGAGGCAGAGAGAGAGATTTACGCCAACATTTTTGAAAGTGTGCACTGATTTGAGTGCCTCCATTTTTGGATGCCAAATCTGAAATACTTTGGGCTTGTTTTTCAGAAGTGCTGAGCACCTTCATTTTCCCCTGGCGCTCAGCACTCTACAAATCAGGTTCTAGGGCTCCCAAAATTACAGGCCCCTTTTGAAAAGGGAACCTGAATGACTTAGCCAAGGTCATTCTGCAGCTTGGTGGCAAAGCTTGGAATCTAATCCAGAACTCCTGATTCTCACTGCTGTGTATCAACCATCAGCCCATTTTCCCCGATGACAGGGCTGGCTCATAGAATCTGAACTGTATTTTCTCGTTAATGCACAGAGTAAAATGAACAGGGCTGTGTCAGTATCAATTCTGTTCAAAACATTTTTGTACACACAAGGTCTGATTCTGATCTTATTTCTACTGTACCAGGTTAATACTGCTGTAACTCCATGGAGAGTTCCTTTGATTTACACAGGTGCAAGATCAAAATCAGGTATAATGTTCCACCAGCTGGGGCAGATTCTACTCTTTAATTACACCAGTGTAAATCTAGAATAATGCCAGTGACTTTGTAGCATTAGTCTAGATTTGCATTGGTGTTACCAAGGGCCCTTCTACTTTAACTAGTTCCATGCTAATTTCTGAAACATAATTATATCCCATAAAGCCGCCATGTCAAGATAACAGGAAATCCGATTAATTGGGATGAAAGGGTTAAACAAAACCCATTTAAATTGTTCTATAAAAACTAATTTCTTGTTTTAAGCCATTTCTTTTGTTTGCCTAGACAGATATGTCTCAGCTGCTCTGCTGACCTGCACAAAAGGCTGATCCATCACAAATGTCTGAGGTCTCTCTGTAAGGACTGTCGGTGCCACTCACATCATGGTGATCTCGACTCAGGACAACCGGTGCCTGCAAGAAACCAAGGACAAGGAAGTGGAATCCTACAGACTGTCAACTCTGTCATTCACAGACTGTTTTTTTGCACATTTCACTCTCCACCTTATTGATTTACCATCTCATTTCATATCTCATCTAAAAAGAACTCGTCACTCCCTACCCTAATCCTCTTAATTTCCTTCTCCCTCTGTCACTAATTTTTTATTATAACTGGTAAATAAATGCTGACTTTTTGTGTGTGAAATCTGGTGGAGAAAATCACCATCATTTCACACCCAGAGATGAAGGGCCCTTTTTTTCGTTTGAGAGCTCTGCGTAAAAATTATATTTTCACACTAGAAAAAAAAGCAAAATGTGGCAAGTAATTGATCTGAATTGACTGCTATCTGAAATTTTAAAGACTTTGTGGAATTGGCTAATCCTCATGCGAAACAGAACAACAAAAAACAGGGCAAAGTCATATTTCTTCATGAATTTGCAACATTTTTGAAAATGTGAAATTAAGTATAATATCTGAGGCTATGAGAGATTACATAGATACTTTTAAAAAGCTCCACATTTCATTTTATAATTTAACTCTAACTTTATCATTTAGTACAATTATATTTGTAACTCTACAGCATTTAAGGAAACTGTTTGTTTTTATGAAAGATGCTATCCAAAATGAGAGACCAGTCCCGTGAACCTTACTCACAGAGAATTCTTTATTCATAGAATATTATTGACTGCAGAGGTACCGCCTGTGTGATCAAAGCTTTGTGAGATCAGGCCTTTAGCTTATCTTGTATTGTTTTCATTGATTCTTAACCACAAATCGCAACACATATGTGTAACTTAAACATCACTATAGATTGTGAGCTCTTTGGGGTGTTTGTACAGCACCTCGCACAATAGGGTCTGGATCCATGTCGGGGTTCCTAAGTGCTACTGCAATATAAATAATAGAGCTGGGTAGAAACTGGAAATCCCATTCCACAGTAAATTCCAAAACAATTAATGTTGTTGAGAAGTAGAACAAGAAATGAAATTTTGAAATTTCTCTTAGAACAAGAATTCCAAAATTTCATTGAGAAAAAATGAGATTTCATTCTGACCTTTTGGAAATGTTTCTGAGGCTTCCTGAGCTGCCCACAGCCCTGGCAGCCCACCAGATGGGGAGCCCAGCAGCTCAGAGGACTTGAAAACCCTGGGCACCCCGGCTCCGCCTGACAAGCTGCCTTGGACCCAGTAGCATGGAGGCCCCGGGAGCCTGGGCTGCTGAGGAGCAGAGAGCCTGGGCAGGCTGGCAGGAAACCAGACAGGATTCTGCTGGAAATTTGTCGAAATAGACACATTCCCCTGGAACATTTCAATGTTGTCAAATGGGCATTTTCCAGTGAAAACTGTTCCACCAGAAAATTTCCAATCAGTGCTAATAAATAATAAACTAAAAATAAGGGAACACTGAAAACTAACAGCTTCCTACAGCTCAGATAAATCTTTCTTGGCCGGCGGATATCTAGCCCATTTGATCAGGCCTGATTCTCCTCTCACTTATGCCAGTTTTACACCACAGTAACTCCATGGACTTGGCACGATCTGGAGTCAGTTTGCTCACTCTGCTCTGTTCTGCCAGTGAATTATGAAGTAACTTCAAGGGCATCTCTATGGCCAGCTCATGAGAATGGCTGAGAAGGGGAATGGAGATTCTGAAAAGATGAAAAAGATACAGAACAAAATCCAAAAGGCATGGAAGCCTGCCCTTGACATTCATAGCTCCGAGGGCTTGGTTTGTCTGGCCAAGTTTAGTTTTTAAGACTAGCTTGCAATGACATTCATTTTGAATCCTGACAAGATGAACGGTATTTGAAATATGTTAAACATTTTCTGAGTAACAAAAACCAGATATTGCTCCAATGACATTCATTGTAAGCATTACATGAATTTGCTTCTTTAAAAATGATGATAATTGAGCTCTGACACTGGAAAGACAGAGACGCGTGATTTAACATCTTTGGGCCTGATTCCAAGTGCACTTAAACAAGTGTGAATCTGGAGCAACTCCAATGGAGTTACACTGTTATAAAACCTGTCTGAGAGGAGAATTGGGCCCTTAGATTTTATGAGCAACAAAAATAGTAAAGATGGGTTTGAATCTCTGGATTTGAACGCCTGTCTGATTTGGGGGGTTGGAGATCAGACTGGGCTCAGAACCCTCTCTAAAACAAACACACATGCTGATTATGTTATTCTGTTGAATAGAAAAACATGCATGCCAGGCCCCATCATACTAAAATACAGGGAGCAAAATGCCACCACAGCATGCATCACTTAAACACCTTTCATGAGAATAAAAGCAAGAATTCAATTTTGTTCACCAGAGGTTTGTATACCACATAGTTTTGCTGTAGTGTAAAAGCCTTTATTATGCATGTACCACCGAACCCAACCATGAGCCCTAGATTCTTTGCAATAATAAGTGTGTATTATCTACAGCAGTGCCCAGGATCTAGGTCCCACAGTGCTATGTTGCTGTACAATCATATACAAAGCCCCAGAGACCTTAGAAAATCCCAATATGTACAAATTCCTGCACACGTACTACATTTCAACAGGGTAGATTCTGCCTCCATTACTCACACTGACTAGTATCTTACTCCTGCAGTAAGGTACCAGCCAGCGTGCACAAAGCTGGTAGTATCAAACACTGTGTTAGTTTCTCTTAATTTTTCACTAGCATATGAAACGTGAGTGAATGTCGACTGTATGACGCCCATACACAACACCAGGCAGATTTCTGGCCTGGGGATTAAATGTGGTATCTATGAAGACATTCTCTTGGTCAGACTCTCCTCTCATTGAATATGTTCCAGTGTAACAGGGAAGAGAATTTGGTTCTACATTTTCTAATATACTTTTTTATTATCATTGGTTGAACCATTCTACTTCTCCCATCCCACCCTGATCTCAGATACTAAACACAATTACCAAGCTGCATTGAGTGGGAAAAGCCGTACCTTAATCCTTTTCTCAGCAATGGCTCGATTAATAGCCACCGCAATAGACACACGACCCTTCCGATCAGAGTACAAGATTCTAGCTTGGGAGCCAACTACCTGGAAAATGAAAATGTCAGAGTGATAACGTTCTGTCTGCAACTGGCTTATCTCCAGACCCCAGCAGTAGACTCTGCCCCCTCCGCTGGAGAAAGCATGGAGTATTAATTTGGAAATAACCAGAAATAAGAAATTAACCCCCTCCCACCCCATTGAACTGAGTTTTATCTACACTCGCACAATGAGACTTATTTTTCTAATTAGCTGCTACAGTCCAGTAAATCCCACTTTTTAAATCAACCTCATTGTCAGGCCCACAATCCCCTATCAACAATCCCCTTATCAACAGCTGAGAAGCAGAGATTGGAACCGGTGGTGGTGGCAGTGGGCTGGAAGGGCAGAGAAATCTGGAGACAAAGAACATCGAACATCTGTCTCACATAGCTATGCTCCCATCCATCCCTTACTTTGTGGTCTTTAGTCTGACTTCCAGCTGGGGGATGGCATGCTTGAATCCTGAAGTGCCCACTGTTAACTGGCTGTGGTGCTTAACTGTGCTTTAAAAAGAGAGAGTCTGTCTAATACACAATGCCATAGGAGGAAATAGCCCTTTCCCCCCTTCTCCTGTAAAAAGCGTTACAGGACTAGAACAGCAGTCCTGAGGGGGACAGGACAGCTCCTTCAAGGTCAGATTTCAGCAGTGGAGCTCAGGGGAAGCTAGTTATGAATAAAGTGTATTGTGAGCCTATGATGCTTTGTTGAAAAATAGAGGTGGACTCGAGCCACAAAAGTTGGCTGTAGACCCAGTTTTCGAATATCTCCAAGTTGAGAGGGTGAGGTGTTAGTTTGGTTCATTATGAAGATGGGGCCATTCACAACGTTTGGATCCGGAGCTAGGATCAGATTTCAAACACCCCTGGGTGGACAGGGCAGTGTTTGGAGTCAGAGTTTTCACGAGGGTCCTCTTTCCTGCTTTTTGGTATGGCCACATGCGAGAAAGAGGCTGTGTATTTACCAAGCTGTGCCTCCCGGCTTGCCGAATCCAGTGGATATTGTCGTGGTATTGCTGCTTCACAGATGCACTGACTGCAAGAGAAACCAAGAAACCAAAAGGTTTAGAAAAATAAAGGCAACATGCTCTAAATACTACGGAATTCATAAAACATCTCCAGGGTTCAAACCATACCCTCAACACAGGCGCAACAGAGGAATATAGGAGCGACCATACTGCATCAGACCAGCAGCCCATCTAGTGGCCAGCTCCAGTTACTTTCGAAGAAGGTACAAGAAATCCTGCAGCAGGCAAGTGTAGGATGATTGAAGCGCTCTTCCAAATCCATAACGGATTGATTTAACCCAGACACAAGAGGTTTCCAATACTTTTGTTCACATTAACTATAACAGCTCTGGATATTCTTGCTGTGCCTATAAATGTCCCATCTCTCTTTGAATCTTGCTAAATTATTGGCCTGAGCAACATCCAGTGGCAATTAGTTCCAAAGTCTAATTCCACACTGGGTGAAAAAGTATTTCCTTCTAGCAATTTGAACTTCCAGCAATGGAACTTCAAAGGGAGTTGCTTATGTGCATCTGAAAGCATAATCTGGTACAACGGTTGTAATCAGTGGGCCACATTCTCTCATTTACAGCTATGTAACTCCATTTAAGTCACTGGGTCAAACTGAGCAGCAACAGAAATGGAAGGGGGAGCTACATGTGGAGTGTAAGGTTAGAAAATGAGTATAAGTGGCAAAGAAGTGTAGCGTGCATCAGTCTGGCATGAGTGGGGGTGTTATAATACAAATCTAACATGTTGATGAGACTGAAGGTAACTGTAGCAGGTAAGTGACTAACGAGATAGAGGGAAGGTGTAAAATAAAGTAGGCGCTGCTTTATTTTGCACCTTCCTTTTAGGTGTTTTTGCTGTTCTACCTTTCCTTCTGCCCCTTGGTGAGTACAGTACAATAATTTGCACACCCACTGAATGCCAAATCAGTACATGTTACACTATACAGCTCACACCCATTTCCTCACCAACTTACAATGGGCATGTAACTTATACCAATATTTCCCTCAACACTGAATTTGGCCCAGAGACTCTCATGAGGTCTGAAACTGACTCCAGAGGGGGCTTCATGGGGGTAAGTGAGGAGTATTGAGACTATTGTCTTTTCACAAGGTGTACATTCAGGCAAATATGAACAGCCAAACTAGAAACTGAGGAAAGAGCCCGATATTGAAGATCAGGTTTAATATATTGCTAAAGAGAAATGTAAAATATATTAATTTCTGCATAGGAAAGATACATTACTGCAGGCCTGCACTAGCAGTGAGATAGACGCGAGATTGTTTTAATGATTCTGTAAGGAAGTTTCAGTGCTTTATGGGTTGGCTATGAGTGTCTCTAAATTATGCAGCAGGGATTAATATGTCAGCTCTTATAATCAGAAGGAGTAAAGGCTGAAACATCTGCTTGCACCGTCCTTTCCTAGAAGACTTGCACTGAACTTTAAAACTGTTACGGAAACATCCTGTAGAATTTAATAGATATGACAACCTTAGGGTACTATTAAAGTTTTACAAGGGTTTATAAAAATTGTTCTACAGAATTTAATAGAGAATGAGATCCTTTCGATAGTTTTAAAACAATATCCTATAGAGTATAATTATCTATTCAGTCCAGGGGTTCACATAAACCTACAGAAAGGACCTCATTCTCTACTGAATTCTATAGGTCTTTTCCTTAAGAGGAGCTAGTTGAGAAAACTGCTGTCATTCAACTAAGACTATGGGGACATACGACAACTAAATAAATCTGACCCTTCTACAGAGCCCGACACATTATCAGGCTCTCTTTTCTAAACGTTGGTGTGTCCCATGTTGAATTTCCTGTTAGTTCTGTGGGGGTGGGGGATAGCATCCTTTCATTAAATCTGACCTGCTGGGATTGAAAGTATTGACGCTCCTTCTTGAGCTGCTGTGGCTCAACCTTGGACTAACTCCACGCCTTTCTCATTTGTTAAACTGTTGCCGTCTCTCTCAAGAATATGTTCCTAAATCAGACAGGCTACTGTGTTGCTTCTGGTATTTCACAGATACTGGTCTTTATTTAGGCTTTAAAGCACATTCTGATCTTACAAAAATAATCCTCATCAGCAAGGAAGTTGATTCCTTGTTTGTTTGTTTTAATTTATTTTTTGCTGTCCAACCCTGTCAAACTCTGACTAGGGTGGTGAGCAAATTCCTCATTTAAATTAGTTATTACTATCTCACTGCCATTTGGGCCTTGATCCAGAGAAGTCAAGTTTCCCAGCAAGTGTCACAAGTGTTTTACAGGTCAAGCGTGGAAATATACACAATAATATGCAAAGTCCCTAGAGGGTTTAAACCATTCTCCTCCCTTTTATTACCATTGGTTGAACTGTTCTACTTCTCCCATCCCACCCTGATCTCAGATACTAAACACAATTACCACGCTGTATGGAAATATACACAATAATGTACTATTCTCCTCCTCTGTTGTGGGTTCACAGATTTTAAACAGAATATGCATGTGTCACAAGTGTTTTACAGGTCAAGCGTGGAAATATACACAATAATACACAGTAACACGCATCACTAAAATTGGAGAGGAGTCCAGACTGAAAGTCCTGATCTGAATTTGAAATTCCCCAAAATTCAGGATGTTGGGCTCCCGTCTTTTGATTCAACCTTTTACTGTAATCTGTAAAATTCAAATTTGGGTTTAGCTTTTGAATACCACTGATGTTAGGGGATGGCCAGATGCAGGATTTTGGTTTAGGCCATGTATATATTTACAATGGCTAAACAGCAAATAGAATAGTCAAGACCATGGGAGGTCAAACTGGAATCCATGAAAGGCTGTGTTTATTAAGCGCGTTTTCCATCCAAGTTCAGTTTTAAATTCTCTCTGAATTCCTCTCTCCATTGTGCTGCCAAGCACAACAGAAAATCCAATAACAGAGTTGCCCCCAAGTCTGCTCCCATCTGCTGGGTTTTAAAGTACCATTTTTATATCAATGTAAAAATACAAATAGCATTCCAATACCTTTACTGCCTGTAAGAGGTGCTTTCTCATATCCTTTCCATGCATTTCTCTGTGTGTGTATATATATATGTATCTATACACACACACCCCACTCATACGCATGTACTTACACAATATTCAATTAATTTGGTATATACACAGTGTGAAACATTCAAATGTCATGTGTTGGCTCATTCTGGGATGGAAAAAATGACTGGAGAATGAATCACATGCCAGATAAGTTGTTGTGTATTTATGCTGCCCTGGTACACAATACAGCACCACAGTTGCCAACTTTCACGCAGTAAATAAGTATCCCGACTTTCACAATAAGCCAAAAATCAAGCCAATCCCTAAGAACCCCAACACTCTATGTGACTAGATCCTCCCGGCGTGCAGTCTGGGACTGTGGTGGGCCCGCTGTGCACCCTGACTCTCTCCCCCCTTGCCCCTGCTTGCCAGGAGCAGATAAAAAAAAAAAGAAGCAACAAGCTACAAGCCAAAAACTAGTCAACAAGCAACTCATAAGCTCATTAAGCCAAAAACAAGCCCAATTTCTACATTTTTTTCATGGGTTTGGCACGTCTGTCCCCCTGCTGCCCGGTGCTCCAGGGTCCCCCCACCACCTGCAGCGGCTCGGAGCTCTGGGATCCCCCTGCCGCCCACAACAGCTCAGAGCTCTGGGGTAGCCCCACCCGTGGCAGAGGGACCCTACAGCTCCCGCTGCTGCGGGTTGAAGTCACAGAGGTCACTGGAAGTCCCAGATTCCATGATTTCCACGACCTCCGTGAAAAAATCGGGGTCTTATTCATCAGTGGTTAGGTTACTAGCCTGAGACGTGCGTTCAAGTCCCTGCTCTGCCACAGACTTACCTTGGACGAGTCACTTAGCCCTGGGCTACACTATGAGTTTAGGTCGAATTTAGCAGAGTTAGGTCGATTTAACCCTGCACCCGTCCACACGACCAAGCCTGTTTTGTCAACTTAAAGGGCTCTTAAAGTCGATTTCTGTACTCCTCCCTGGTGAGGGGTTTAGCGCTAAAATCAACCTCGCTGGGTCAAATTTGGGGTAGTTTGGATGCAATTTGACAGTATTGGCCTCCAGGAGCTATCTCAGAGTGCTCCATTGAGACCGCTCTGGACAGCGCTCTCAACTCAGATGCACTGGCCAGGTAGACAGGAAAAGCCTCGAGAACTTTTGAATTTCATTTCCTGTTTGGCCAGCGTAGCAAGCTGATCAGCACAGGTGACCATGCAGAGCTCATCAGCAGAGGTGACCATGGAGTCCCAGAATCACAAAAGAGCTCCAGCATGGGCCGAACGGGAGGTACTGGATCTGATCGTTGTATGGGGAGAAGAATCCATGCAGGCAGAACTCCGTTCCAAAAGACGAAATGCCAATATATATGCCAAAATCTCCAAGGGCATGATGGACAGAGGTTACAACAGGGACACACAGCAGTGCTGCCTGAAAATTAAGGAGCTCAGGCAAGCCTATCAAAAAACAAAGGAGGCAAAGGGTCACTCCAGGTCAGAGCGCCATACATGCCACTTCTATGATGAGCTGCATGCAATTCTAAGGGCGGGCCCTACCACTACCCCACCACTGTCCGTGGACACCTGCAAGGGGGGAGTCTCACGCAACAGGGATGAGGATTTTGTGGATGAGGAAGATGAGGAGAAGGATGAGGAGGTTGAGGATAGCGCACAGCAGGCAAGCGGAGAATCCCTTCTCCCCAGCAGCCAGGAACTGTTCATCACCCTGGAGCCAATACCCTCCCAACCCTCCCAAGGTGGGCTTCTGGACCACGAAGCTGGAGAAGGCACCTCTGGTGAGTATACCTTTGTAAATATAATACAGGGTTTAAAAGCAAGTGTGTTTAATGATTAATTTGCCCTGAAGACTTGGGATGCATTCACGGCCAGTACAGCTATTGGAAAAGTCTGTTAACGTGTCTGGGGATGGAGCATAAATCCTCCAGGGACATCTCCATGAAGGTTTCCTGGAGCTAAAAGCCTTTGCAGAAGGTTTCTGTGGAGGGCAGCCTTATTCCGTCCTCCATGGTAGGACACTTTACCAGGCCAAGCCAGTAGCAAGTAGTCTGGAATCATTGCAGAACAAAGCATTGCAGTGAATGGGCCCAGCTTTGGTGGCATTCAAGCGACATCCGTTCTTTATCCCTTTGTGTTAGCCTCAGGAGAGTGATATAATTCATGGTCACCTGGTTGAAATACGGGAAATTTGCTTAAGTGGACATTCAGAGGTGCCCATTCCTGCTGGGCTGTTTGCCTTTGGCTGAAAAGAAATCATCCCCACTGTTAGCCACGTGGTGCGGGGAGGCCCGTTCATGCTGAGCTGTTCGCGTTTGGCTGACAGGGATCTTCCCTGATACTAGCCACGCGGGGTGTGTGTGTGTGTGTGAAGCGATCATCCCAGAGAATTGGGGTGGGGGTTGTGCTGAACATTCACCCTAAAACTGCAGCCCCTCCTTTTAAATGGCCAACCTAACGGGCTTTGCTTGGTATGGGAAAGGAGGACAATGCTGTTTGAAACCATTCCCACATGTTATGAAGGTTGAAGAAGCCGAAACCCTTTGCCTTACCATGGCTGCCTGCAAGCCAAATTCTGTTGCCCAGCTGAGCATGTGTGATGTCTCACACCAAACCAGCAGGCACTCAATATAAGAGGCAAAATGCAACCTTGTACAAAAGCACATGTGCTATGTAATGTGAATTGCTTGAATCAGTGTGAAATGGTCTTCCCTTTGTTCTCTAAAATGTATCTTTTTAAATACTACTCTCCCTTTTTTTCCTCCTGCTGCTTCAAATATTTCTACGCTCCCCCTATCATCTCCGTCCCAGAGGCTAGCGCAGATTAGAAGGTGAAAAAACTGCACTCGTGATGACATGTTCTCAGAGCTCATGCAGTCCTCCAGCACTGAAAGAGCTCAGCAGAATGTGTGGAGGCAAACAATGGCAGAGTCCAGGAAAGCGTTAAATGAACGCGATGAGAGGAGGCAGGATGCAATGCTGAGGCTAACGGGGGAGCAAACTGGCATGTTCAGGCATCTGGTGGGGCTGCCTGAAAGGCAGCAGGAGCACAGACTGCCGCTCTAGCCCCTGTATAACTGCTTGCCCTCCTCCCCAAGTTCCATATGCTTCTCACCCAGATGCCCAAGAACGCAGGGGGGTGGAGGGAGGCTAAGGGCACCCAGCCACTGCACCCCAGAGGATTGCCCAAGCAATAGAAGGCTGGCATTCAATAAAGTTTTTAACTATAGTGTGGCCTTGTCCTTCCCTCCTCCCCTCATCCACCACCCTATCCAGTGCTTCCCTCCTCACCCACCCCTCCCAGGCTACCTTGCGAGTTTTCCCCCTATTTGTGTGGTGAAAGAATGCATGATTTTGAAACAATAATGACTTTATTGCCTCTGAAAGTGGTGATTGAAGGTGGGAGGTTGGTTGGCTGGCTTACAGGGAAGCAGAGTCAACGAAGGGGGTGGGTTTTCATCACGGAGAAACAAACAGAACTGTCACACTGTAACCTGGCCAGTCATGAAACTGGTTTTCAAAGCTTCTCTGATGCACAAGGCACCCAGCTGTGCTCTTCTAATTGCCCTGGTGTCTGGCTGCACGTAATTGGCCACCAGGTGATTTGCCTCAGCCTCCCACGCTGCCATAAATGTCTGCCCCTTACTCTCACAGATATTGTGGAGCACACAGCAAGCAGCAATAACAATGGGAATATAGGTTTTGCTGAGGTCTAACCTAGTCAGTAAATTGCGCCAGCAAGCTTTTAAACGTCCAAATGCACATTCTACCACCATTCTGCAATTGCTCAGCCTATAGCTGAACTGCTCCTTACTACTGTCCAGGGTGCCTGCGTATGGCTTCATGAGCCGTGGCATTAAGGGGTAGGCTGGGTCCCCAAGGATAAGTATAGACATTTCAACATCCCCAACGGTAATTTTCTGGTCTGGGAAGTAAGTTCCTTCCTGCAGCTGTTCAAACAGACCAGAGTTTCTGAAGATGTGAGCGTCATGCACCTTTCCTGGCCATCCCACACTGATGTTGGTGAAATGTCCCTTGTGATCCATCAGTGCTTGCAGCACCATTGAAAAGTACCCTTTGCATTTTACGTACTGGCTGCCAAGGTGGTCCAACCCCAGGATAGGGATATGCGTTCCATCTATCGCCCCACCACAGTTAAGGAACCCCATTGCAGCAAAGCCATCCACTATGACCTGCACATTTCCCAGAGTCACTACCCTTGATAGCAGCAGCTCAGTGATTGCGTTGGCTACTTGGATCACAGCAGCTCCGACAATAGATTTACCCACTCCAAATTGATTCCTGACTGACTGGTAGCTGTCTGGTGTTGCAAGCTTCCAGAGGGCTTGCGTCACT
Organism: Lepidochelys olivacea; assembly: GCF_965140295.1. Taxonomy (NCBI): domain Eukaryota; kingdom Metazoa; phylum Chordata; order Testudines; family Cheloniidae; genus Lepidochelys; species Lepidochelys olivacea. The sequence continues at coordinate 21,140,926 of NC_140417.1, read as the reverse complement.
CACTTCTCAACTGTGAGGGCTGCTCTCATCTTGGTATTCTTGCGCTTCAGGGCAGGGGAAAGCAAGTCAAAGTCCCATGAAAGTGCCCTTATGCATGCAAAAGCTTCGCAGCCACCGGGAATCATCCCAGACCTGCAACACTATGTGGTCCCACCAGTCTGTGCTTGTTTCCCGGGCCCAGAATCAGTGTTCCATAGCAGGAACCTGCCCCATTACCACCATGATGTCCAAATTGCCAGGGCCCGTGCTTTGAGAGAAGTCTGTGTCCATGTCCTCATCACTATCGTGATCGCACTGTTGTCGCTTCCTCGCCTGCTTTTGCAGGTTCTGCACATGCTGCAGGATAATGGGCGAGGTGTTTGCAATGCTCCCAACAGTAGCGGTGAACTGAGTGGGCTCCATGCTTGCTGTGGTATGGCGTCTGCAGGAGAGCAGAGTTGCAGCAGAAGCAGTGGACGACAACGGATGCCAGGAGAATAGATATTTATACAGAACAACGAGAGGACCTGCGAGGTGGATTCATGGCACCAGGAGAGCAGAGTTGCAGTGGAAGCGGTGGAGGATGACGGTTAGCAGTCCGACTGCACTGTCTGCTGACAGCTGCACCCAGGACCCAACAGCAGTGGTGACGGTGAGCTCAGCTGAGCGGGCTCAATGCTTGCTGTGGTATGGGGTCTGCACGGAAAAAAGGCGCGAAACGATTGTCTGCCGTTGCTTTCACAGAGGGAGGGGCGACTGACTACATGTACCCAAAACCACGCACGGCAATGTTTTTGGCCCATCAGGCATTGGGAGCTTAACCCAGAATTCCAATGGGCGGCGGAGACTGCGGAAACTGTGGGATAGCTACCCACAGTGCACCACTCCATAAGTCGATGCAAGCCATGGTAGTGAGGATGCACACCGCCGACTTAATGGCTTAGTGGGGACATACGCAATCGACTGTATAAAATAGATTTCTAAAAATTGACCTGTATAAAATCAACCTAATTTCATAGTGTAGAAATTAGTCTCTCTGTACTTCAGTTCCTCATCTGTAAATAGGGAACAATAGTACTGCCCCATGTCTGGGGTGTTGTAAGGGTAAACACATTCATAGATTGTGAGGTGCTCAGATACTACAGTGTGGAGGGACCAAATAAGTACCATAGATAGATAGACTGACTGTATAAAAGTGAGAGTAGAATCAGGCCCGATATTTTCAAAAATAGCTGTCAATTGTACAGGCATTGTACAGGGAGAATGATGGGGAAAAATTATTTGCCATCAAAACTGCAACCACAGATCAGGTAGTGAGGATTCAAAATGGGTGGAAGGGTAAGTGCAGATATTTGAGGCCACATTTAATTCTCAGCACGAAGTTGCACCCACAAAACTGGAGATCAGCTGGAGGCCCAGACAGAAATTAAACTACTGGATTAAATGCATTTTTTGTTTTTCTGCAATAAACACATCCCAGTGAGGACTTATCTTGACCATTTTCTTTAGTGCATTTAATGCTTACGAAAGGTGCCAGGTGGACAGCTTTAGACAACAATGTTTTGAGCATTTATCCTAATAACAGGTACGGTATAGCTAGCAGATGTACAGGGCTCCCTAAAACTGTCCCACCTGGGGGCCTCACATACAACCTGGTGGAACCACCCAGGGGTAAAGAAGTACATCAGCATCCCTGGCCTCTATTTCAGTTCATAAAACCCCAAAGGTGCCCATCCCCTAAAGCTGTGGATGCCATGACACAAATGACATCACACAATATCATTCAGGGTCCATGCAAGGAACTAACCCTTCAGCACAAAGCAATAGCACTCCCCTACTTCAGTCCAGTTCACAAATGCCTCAAAGCCTCTCCTGCAGGAGAACACAGGAGCCTTGCGGCAAGCCCAGAAGATTAACATATCTGGGGATAGGCAGACCAAGGAGGGACGTGAATTCTAGAGTCGAAGGGCCCTCATAGTGAGTGCCCTGCCAGCAGCTCCCTCTCAGTTTAATTGAGGGAACTGTCTCCAGCTTGAGCACCTTTGATGACTTTAACTGCATCATCACATATGCTGGGTGAGAGGTGGTCTTGTAAGCGGACTGTTCTCAAGCTATTTCCGGCTTTAAGATCATCCTCCTGAATTCTACAGACAGCCAGTGCAGCTCCCAGAGCACTGGTGTCATGTACTCTTGACATGAAAGCCTACTTAATAAGCAGGCTACTTCATTCTACCCCAGCTTTAGCCTCCAGTTCTCAAGGCCTAGCCCCAGGTGCAGCGCATTACTGGGCTATTGGCTAGATCACTAGACACAGGAGACCTGCATCTTATTTCTGGCTCTGCCACTGGCCTGCTGGGTGACCATTAGCAAGCCACGTCACCACACCGTGCCTCAGTTTCCCCATCTGTAAAATGAGGACAATACTATTGATCTCCTTTGTGAAGCATTTTGAGCTCTACTGATCAAAAACTCTAAATAAGAACTAGGTATTACTACTATTATTATTAGCTGAGTCTCAAGCTGACAAAGGCATGGATAGATGCAGCAAAATCCACACCATGTGCAGATGGGAAATAGTGCTCTTAGTCACAGCTGCAGTTTACGCATCTAATAGCAGCCCTGGGCTCCATAAACCCCCTAAATAGTGCTTGTAAGTCATAAATATTGGCTGCACTCCTTACTGACTTTAATACCTATGTGGAGCAGACAAGAGCTTGGTTTTTCAGGTCTCGTCTGAAAGACACACTAAACTCCTTTGATTGCACCCCATTCTTCAAGAAATTTGCACCTTTTATGATAGAAAAAGAGTTGACATCCTACCTCCCTGATGTATAGCATCTTCAAGCACTGACGTGGCGATTAAGTCAGCGGTAGCCAAATCCTGTGGGTCACCTGACGTACAAACCCAGCGGAATGGTCCAAATCCCAGGGAAAAAATGTCTCTGGGAAGAGAACATGTTTCATTAAGAGATAGTTGAAATTCCTGTCTGATTTATCCTGGCAGTTAGCAATGCTTTTCTTTCATTAACTGAAGATGGAAGAATTCTAAATATTTCAAACAAACTAATCTAAACAGAAAGCACTTGGGATCATTATTCCAGAATTTAAACAATGCTGTCTCACCAAGACATCAGTGGGTGTGGGGAAAATTGCAACCACACTTGTAGTGCTCACAGCCTTTGATAGAAAACTCAAGGCTGTTAATCAAACAAGGGTGTTCCCCAGTTGACTGAAGGTCCTTTCATAAAATAAGATGTTGGAGGCCTGGTTCTCTCCTTTCTTACACCAGGGTAGCTGATTTACACCAGTGTAAGAGGAACACCCAGCTCCTTGTTTTAATGTCCACAGATGAACCTGTAATCATTTACAGAGTGAGGGCTTGATTGAGCCTCTCTTTTGCACCCTTGTCTAGTCATTTATAGCTATGGAAAGTGAATGCAAAGTGGGTGTAAATGTACCCATCCACAGAAGAGAGTGGAGAAGTCTGAGCTGGTAGCATTCTACCTTACACTGCACTTACCGGGCCAGAGAATCTGGCCCTTTCTGCTCCCATTGTGCTTAGGCTGGCCCCTCGTCCAGTATTAAACCGGACAGTCCTGCTTTTCTAGGGTTTGTCCCCTATCCAGAACTCAGACAAAACTGGATGTGGTTTTACCAGATGGGGATGCCCTTTTGAAGAGTGTGCTGCTTAGTCCCCGCTGGCGTGACCTGGCACGTGAGTGGAGGTGGAGTGGTGCGTTCTTAAAAATGGCTCCCCATGTGTGGTGTGACCTCACACGCACCATGCGTTTCAGGTCATGCTGCACAGGGGCAGAGTGGTGCGTTCTTAAAAATGGCTCCCCCTGAGTGGTGTGACCTCGCATGCAACATGCATCCAAGGTCATATCGCGAGCGGTGGAGTGGCACGCCCTTAAAAATGGCAACCTCCATGCACTGTGCATCTGAGGTCACACCAGTGGGGGCGAAGCAGCATACTCTTAAAAGTGGTACTGGACAAAACCACATCCAGTTTTGTCTGAGTACTGGATAGGGGACAAACCCTAGAAAAGCAGGACTGATAGGATACTGGACGAGGGGCCAGCCTGAGCACAATGGGAGCAGAAAGGGCCAGATTCTCTGGCCCGGTAAGTGCAATGTAAGGTAGAATGCTACCAGATCAGACTTCTCCACTCTCTTCTGTGGATGGGTACAGAAAGGGCCAGATTTGGATGTGTGGCCAAGGTCATGCCAGTGGGGAAAGGTTTATGCCAGCAAGAGCAGGCTCATGCCGTTCCCGGAAGACTGATATGTCTAGTATTCTGGGAATGCATGAATGGCCACCCTAATTGTGCCACTAATCCAAAAGGAGTCAGTCTCGCCCCAGAGTAGTGAGAGGTAGCAAATCTATGTATACAGCCACAAACCAACAGGGCACCGCTGCAATGCCAACTCTGCTTTCTGCATATATATAAATGTCTTCCAGAATTACTGAGCTGTTAAGGGTCAAGTCCTGCTTGCCTTAGTGCATATGAGATGTCCCCGGAGGCCTGATTCTGATATTACACTGATGTATATCAGGAATAACCACAGTGAAGTCAACAGTGTCCATAGGCCAGACTCTTGGCCTTGTTCCGATTGTTTTACATTGCTCCAGCATACACACATTCTTCTTAGCCATGCTGGGCACTGCTCCCGTGCAAATGAGCACGTGGCCCACACAAGGGTAATACTAGTGCAAGTGACATAGAACCAAGACATGATGGGATGTCTTAGATAATTCATTGCTGAAGCCCCCTTCCCATCACCATCATTTTACTCTGCAATGGGACTAGGCAGGATTTGGCCATGTAAGTGGGGTCTCCGAGTTAACATATTTTTTGGATATTCTCGTAAAAAGCAGTCCAGTTTGTAGTTTTACTTCTCCAGTAAATGGAAATAGCTCATTGCCCCAAGTTATCTATTCCTTCCAACATACCCCATAATGTGCTGAACATAGGAAGGGTATCGGAATTCTGTTTTATTGGCTCCTCTTTTCTCGACATCAGCACCTGCAAAAGGATTTTAAATGCAGATTAGTTGATGAGAAGAAGAGCTACAAACTTGGGCCCGATTGTACCCTGAGTTCATGCCCGACTGCATCCCTGCCTGCTCAGCTCTTCCCCTGCCACACCGAAAAAGGGGGTCAGACCTCTGCTTGATGGCACTTTCCTTCTCCGGGATCCCTCTCACAGGTGCTGTGTGAAAAGAGGGGTGGGGACTGGGTGGTTATGGGGAGGTCAGTGGGCAGCAGAGGATCTTCTTTTAAGGGAATGATGGAGGCAGCTGTGGTTAGGGCAGTCCTCCGTTGGAGCTGCTCTGCCAGAGAGCTGGATGGGTAGAGGGAACAGGATCCCAGAATCAGCTTTCAGACAAAAGGCTTCTGTATGGAAGGCCATGGCCTCCTGTATATACCAGGGGTTGTGGAAAGTCACACAGCTCATACCATGGGGATGAACAACCCCCTCCCTAAATTGAAAAAGGCAGGAAAAATCTATAGGAAGACCTCTGTGATTTCTTCCCTCTTCCTCCTTTCTATGGGATTTCCCACAAGGGAAGCAATACAGGCTGCTATAAATTAAACCAGAGCAGAGAAGCAAACTGACACCCAGCCGGCCCACCTCGGCATCTCCCCGGCTTAGAAACACTATACTTTCCTGGGCCTTAACATTTCAGGCTCCAAGAGAAATTCTCTTAAAATCACTCACTATTTCTTCTATTTGTTTTAAATATTCTTGTTAGAAGAAAGAAAACAGGGAATAAATGAGTGGCAACGGCAGCTGAATGCAACCAAACAAATTAATGATATTCAAGAGGTCCTATATTTTGCAGAAGCCACCTCCCAAGACATCCTCAAAGCCGTCCCTACTGCTTTCTTTTCTTTATTTTTTTTAAATGGCTCATTTTTTATTTTCATTTTCTAGTTTTAAAATGTCAGCTTGTAAAAGAAAAGAAAATACCCTTGCCAAATCCTGCAGCATCAACAGGGCAGGCTTAAAAAGTGACCTGAAGCCCTTGGGGTGAGATTTTGTGCTGCGCCACAAAACGCATAGCCCATGGGGAAAGAGGGAAGGCACTTTTGTGCCCTTCCAATTCTAGGCTGCTCCATGGGCAGAACCTGCCCCAGCCAGGCTTGTATCTCAGGAGGGCAGGTGCAAAGGTGGGCTAGCCATGCGCCCACCACCAGCTCTGTAACACAGAGCAACTTAGAATGTTTGTCCCTCACTTAGCCCTGCCTTTTAAACCAGGGGACCTCATAGATCAGCATGTGGCTAGTCAGTACAGTGCCTGAACCAGAGAAATTTTTCCCTGGCTGGCCAAGGGACTTTTACAGCCACTGTACATTGTGAAGGGGCCATAGTTGAAGAGGGAATCCCTCCCCAAACATTTTAAGGGGTCAAAACATGTTCCTTGTTCATATATTTTAAGCAACCACTCTGCATGGAGATGTCTTGGCAGCTTTTTCATGTTGATGCTTTAACGATGCAATGGAGTAAAAACAGAAATCCTGAAGCTGTCTCCTTAGACATTTTCTGTTACACAATGATTAAGGGTGAAAATCACTAGTGCTTTAAATGTTGATGCCTTACCAGTCACAGAACCTAGCCTGAAGATCAGGTTTAGTGAAGGAAATATATTGGGCCAGATGCTCAGTGGGTGTAATGTGGCATAGCTCCACTGACTTCAATGGAGCTAGACTGATTTACACCAGTTAAGGATCTGGAGCAATATATTCTACCCCTAACAAAGGCAGATGTCTGCTACATTTTCTTTGTACTTTCAGTTTGTCTGATCTGCATCCTGACAAGCCGCAAGGGTCTGTTTGCAATGCTAAGAAGGCTTTAGAAGATTCCCTTGTAAATCTCTGGTGGGCTTGAGTTTAAGGGCAGCAGGGCCATCTGGAACTGTAACATTTGCCACCCCCTCCTGTCCAGGATAGAGAGGGACATTAAATAAAAAATAAGCGTTGTGAGGAGCGGGACAGAGAGGGGAATTATAATCCTAGGCCCTGGTCATGAAAATGCCTCCACACAGGCAGACCCCTGCACCAGTGGGGCTCTGCATAGGAATCCACTCACACTGAGGCAACTGCAGGATTAGGGCCTTATTTTGCAAATTTCAGACTGGGATGCTGTTACCTTGTGTAGAATGGAGGTATGAGTGTCCAGATTGGAGCCCACAGTTCAACTGCCGGCAGTTGTGCCCACAGAATGGAGGTTTGTCTTTAGAAAGCTTGGCCACTGGAGTCCATCATCTGTGCCCAACATTGGGTGCAAAGTTGTGGATGTGCCATTAGAGGACACTTCAGAAATGTGTATTTTATTTTTCTCCTTTGAGGAAAGACAGACTTTGCTTCCCATCGACCCCCCACCCCACAAAAAAGTCAGTGCTGTTACTTTAAAAACAACGGGCCAGCTTTTCAGTGGTGCTGAGCACCAGTTTCTCCTACTGACTTCACTTGGAGCTGTGGGGGCTCAGCACCTCTGAAAATCAGAAACAAACACTACGGAATAAAGCCCAATACCACTAGTCTTCATGAGAAAAAGAATGGCACCAATTTAACGTCCAGGCAGGACTGACTCCTACCGATACACTCCATTTGGAAGACCTGCTCTAACAAAGATAATGAACTATATGTTACCTGCTGGAAAGGAGAGAAGTGCCCTGGTTACATCTAGGAAAGCCAGCACCTACTCACCGGCTCTCTGAGCTTCCAAGAGAAAAGCATTGCCATAGTCCCAAAACACCATGCCCTTATCAGAGAGCCTGTTTATAGCAGCCACTTGTCTCCTCAGACTGAAAATAAAAAGGCAGAAAGTTAGCTCTGAGATTCATTCACTTATATAAAAGGTTAATGTCACAAACACCTTAGCATTGCTGCCCTGGGCTGTGAAAAGGTGGGGAGAGTTAGATAGATGACTTTGAAAGACTCAAGATCAATCCATGTTCTAAGCCCACCAGACACCAAATAAAAATACTTTCCACTTCTGTAGCACCTGTTATCCCAAGCTCTCCAAATGCTTTACAAATATTAAGTGAACCTCACAACACCACTGTGAGGTAGGGTAAGTAACACACAGGAGTCACCTATTCCAGCTCAGAAATGCAGCCAGCTCTGGGTTGGAACACAACAGATGTTTAACAGCACACAGCAATACTGCCCATCAGCTCAGAAGAGGCAGTGAAGAACAGTATCTTAACTAGCTGAAACTACAGAGATGAATTCAGAGAAGCAGAATGTGGTTATTGTACCTGAACAGGCATTTGGCTAACACAGCCCGGTTATCACCCATCCATTATGAAAACTGCCATTGGATCTTTAATGACCACAAGTGATCAGGAGCTTGGTTTTATGGGTTATCCAGAAGAGACCTCCTGTATCAGCACCATACCTGCTAGCAAGAAGCTGCAACACAGGTTAAGTACTGAGCCAGGGTGAAGAGTGTCACCTGCTAAATTAACAACAGTATTTCCTGAAGGTCTGCCACCCAGTTAAAAAGCCAACACAGCTCCTGAGATCTAACAGGAAAAATTGCAGAAGGTGGTACTGCTAGAGACTGCCTCCTAGCACAGAGCTGGCAGTTTCCAGTGACGAGGTAAACCTACCAAAGGCCAAATAACTTCAGACCATTATATAATGTGAGCAACTCCCATCACTGTCTCCTTCCTCCTCCCTATTTCTAGAACAGAGATCTAAAAACTTCAGGCAGCAAGAGAATTTCACTGCCACTGCTAATCTTTGTAACCTCATTCTTTAATTCCTAGTGCCGGTGGTTATGGTCTGAAACCCCCCCAGCAACTGGCAAAGGCTCAAAAGCAATACAGCTAGGGCTCTTAAATTTGTAACGGTCTCAAAAATAAAGTCCACTTCCAGCAAAGTCATTTGCTAACTTGGTTTTAGATCAAAAATCAGGAAGTTAATGAAACTGCTTCAGTCCTCTCTGACCCCTTCTTTGGAGATTTTTGCAATTCTCTGCTTCTTTTCCTTTTGCTAGCCCTTAAAAGCACGCACAAGGTCTGGGCTATTTTGAACTGGCTGCAGTTTCCACCTGTTTCTTGGACTACAATAGAATCACAAAAAACAGAGATTAAAAAGATCCCAGTAGATTATTTAGTCCATCCCTTGGCCAATACAGGGGCCTAATTTTCCTCTTGCTTTCACTGGTATAAATCATGAGTGAAGGCAATGGAATTAAATTGCTAATTAAGAAGAGAATCAGGCCCTAGGCCTATTCTTGAGAGTACCCTTTTCACTGCTTGTTTTCACAGCTCCCAATTCTAATCTCACTTGCAATGGTGTAAATCAGAAATCAACAGAATTACACCAAAGCATAACCAATGAGATTGGGGTCCCTAAATTATTCTTCATCTTACAAAAAGGTCCTGCTGGAAATTAGCTTTGCTGTTACAGACAGCATCGCCCTCAGAACAGCATCTAAAATGAAGACCTGGGAGACCGAAATCATCATTTTAGGCCCCTGGGCCAAAGCCAAACAGATGACAAACACAAATTCTAGCCTCTAATGGTAAAAACCTCTTCAGCAGGAGTGTTTCCAAGAGGAAGGAGAACAGCAGGAGTGAAAAGTAATAGCACTCAGAGCCAAAGAACTTCTGTAACTGCAAGCACCTGCTGGGTTTTAGTGAAGAACAGTAGCACTGTTCCCTGCTCCTACCCAATTAGTGAAGCTACTAGCAAGCCTGGAAATAATACAAAATAAGGATGTTGTTTATTTTCTGCTCTCTACGTTTAATAACAACTAACTCACATGCTAGGTACCTTACATAGGCTACAAAGCCCAATATATGGTTGAAATAGATCCAAGCAGATATTTTCAGACTTTAGTTCTTATACAAGAGAGAATGACCCTGCAATGGCAGGTAGAGGGACTAAGCAATCTGATAGACCGTTTCTCTTTCTAGAATCTGTGGGGTCGATTCTATGTCAGTTACATCTGTGTGAAAGCAGTCACGCCACAGGAGCTAAAAGAGTTACACCAGTGTAACTTCAATGGCATTACTCCAGATTTACACTGAGAGAACTGAGAGCAGACTCTGACCCACTGATTCTATGAGTCTTATTATGGGGAAGACAAGAATCTGGTCACTGGAGAAGCAAAATAAACACTGAGCCTAGAAATGCTGAGCAACCAAACCTGCATAATCAAGGCTGGATGTTTTTCTAACAGATCTGCTCTAGCAATTATTTTGGGGAAGTTCTATGGTCTGTGTTATGCAGGAGGTCAGACGAGATGATCACAATGGCCCTTTCTAGCCTTGGAATCTATGAATCAGGTAATTGTTTACCTTTCTTGCACCAGGGTACGGAACCTCCCTGGATTAGTAGACATGAGCTGGTTTGCCTCCTCAAAGCTGAGCTGCACGGGGTAGTATCCTCCACTGAATGGATTGTGACAGGAGGTTTGGTCGGATCCAAGATCAACTAGCTGTTCTCCTGTTGTATCAAGTTCATAGACAAGCCTCTCCCTATGGTGAGGAAAGATAATATATAGACTGCTTGTCTGGTGGCTGCCATTGCCGGCATCACCTCGTAGTTATATTTCTTGTGAGCATCAGCAGCACCAATTAGAAGTTCTCAGGAATATCCCTAGAGATTTTTTTATAATATTACAAGGATATCCTGGATTGGCAATGTCTGTTGGTGGATGCCTGATAGAAGTATAAATAATGCTTGTCACTGATTTCAGTGGGCTTTGGATCAAGCCACTAAAGCAGCAAATTTCTTTTCTCAATATTCTGATGACCAAGGGGTTGTCTTTCATTAAGACACCATTCTCCAGTTTCTGATTACCAATGAATTATCTTATTAAGACCCCACTTTGGTTTCCAAAACCAAAGTTATCCATCCTTGTGCCTAAAAGGGGTACTTTGGTCGGCAAAATGTAATTCACCCATTTGGAATTTGGACACCAGATTTACCTCCGAGAGTCAAGATGTAGCTTCAATGGTTGGTTTGAAGGACAATTCCCTTTGTCTACAAGCTTGGACATTGTTCCAGGCTAACTAACAAGGAAAAGTGCCATCTACCATCTGGTACTTACCAAAGATCTACCACATTCCCATGGTAGCCCAAACTAAGGGTAATTTTATTCTCTCTTGCATCTCTATAATAGAGTAAAAATAGAAATGGTTGAAGAAAATTCATCATCTGGATAGTTGCAGTTTACAAACTACACATAAACAACCAAAGCAGTCACTCAAAAGAGCAGAGAAAAGCCTATGTGGGTTCAAACAGCAAGACAGGAGTGATGAACACTTTCAACCTAAACTGACAAGAGGATCCTTATGCTGCGTGGGATTCCTTGAGTAGACTGGGAGTTCTAGGTGCATAAACAATACAAGATTAGGCACTGTACCGGGAACTGGACAATGCACTGAAGAGTCAGTGTTCTTATTCAGACAGACTTTCTGTCTGAAAGAGTTTCAGAGCAAACAGAGCTCAGACTGTGCTGTTAATAGTGAACAGGTTACGGTGCCGGCAAGCCAAATACCATTCCTTTCACTTAAAAACCTCAACAATATTCTTTAAATCCACAACCTCAATATGGAGATTTTATACTTTCACCTAGCTCATCCTTTTCAAACCAGAGTGATTCTGTAAGGGGCTATGGAGTAATAATAACAAGACAGGGAATTCATGAGTTGAATTTCTAATACACGGGCCTGATTTTCTTCTCATTTACCTCATTTAATAGCAGAGGTGATATGAGGAGAGAGATCCTGTAACCCCTCCCCTGCATACCCATGTAGGGGAATTCAAGGGCTGCTGCGGTTACTTCAGCCCTTGAGCAGGATTTAGCACATAGGGACAAACACAGCACTTCATGAGCCATACCTAAGCCGAGCAATGCAGTGGTCCAGGCTATCAGTGATTTCCATCAGCCAACCTTGCCTGTAACGTTTCAAAAGTGCAGCTTCATCAACCTGGGACAAATTGCATAATTATTTCAGGACTGTCATCTCACCTACGGAAGAACTTCTCCAATCCATCTTTAACTTTAAAACAATCCTGGATGAAACACTAACAAATGTACATAAGACCACACTCCTGCATTGGCTTCAAGGTGATGGGCTGGGTGAGCTAATCGTTGTTTTTTATTTCTAGCTTCTAATATTCCATCAGTTCTGGTTTCTGTTGTTTCAAACCAGGAATGGAACAAGAGCGGAATATTTTCTCCAACCACCTCCCAACGCCAACCTTTGTAGTTTTAATAAAATGGGAACCAGATCACTGCTTAATTTGTAATGAAAGAGGTGCCGGGGCTCAAGCAATTTTTTTACTTTCATAAACAACATGGCAAGCCCAGAGGTGCCAGGGATATGAACTGCCAAGCCCAGAGGTCCCAGGGCTCAGCCCTGGCAAGCCCTAGCACAAATTAAGCACTGAGCCAGATCCAAACCAACCTGGCTTTAGAAAAACAAAATCCTAATGAGAGCTGGTTAGGAAACATTTTTCCCCCACAAAAAAAATTAACAACAATTTTTTTATTTCTCTTGGAATTGTTCATGTTTTAACTGAAAAACTGAAAACAAAAAGTGTTTCTGCTTTCAGATTTTCAATGACCCCCCCCCACAATTTTACAATAACCCATTTAAACTGCCATGCATTCCCACAGCCCACCCCCTGCATTTTCTTTCCATCATTTCCAGCCACCAAACCATTGATACGTAAACAAAAAACGTTATATATTTGGGGCTTGATCTAACGCCCATCAAAGTTGATGGAAAGCCTCCTCTTGCCAAGTTATTTCAGTGTGTGAAACGTTCCTTCAATTCCCATGTCACTGATTAGGCATATCATTAAAAAACCCTGGTTTGGGGCAACACCAGTGGAGCAGCAGACTAAGAAGTCAGTTACACAGAGGAGACTGCTTCTCTTGGTATGCTGTTTTAGTACCAGGCAAAACAGCCGTGATGGAAAAAAGAATGCAGACTGGTACATGACAAATAAATGGGTTCTGATACTACAGTTCAAAAAGTCTGAGTGCAGCGCTGATTGGACTATCTAAATCCTCTGTGTTATAGTATCCTATATACTGTATTTCTGACCTATCTTGATAGGGTCTTGGATCTCATTTCATAGACCCCACCAACACACCCAAAGAAATTAACTTCCTTTTCATCAGATTCTAGAAAATCTTTTATGCTCTTTGATCAGCGAGTCAACAGGTTTTAAAATGACATCAACCACATGGGTTCACATCACACCTGGAGTAACTCCATGGGATTAGTGGAGTTACACTAGGGATTCTCTTCAACCCTATACCCCTGCATAATAGTTTAAACAGGCCCCAGCAGGTAGTTTATGCCCCAAAGTGAAGATATGAAAAAAAACCCGCTTTTGTTTTGATTCCAACATACCTATGCAGGGTTTGCAACCCAAACATTGCAGCATTTTGCTAGCATAATAATAGTTATCAGGGAACCTGATCTTAAAAAATGAGAAAGAGGGCCAAGGGGTTCGGAGGCCAGGAGGGGCATCAGGGCTGGGGCAGGAGGCTGGGGCACGGAAGGGGGTCAGGGTGCAGGCTCCCAGCAGCACTTACCTCAAGCAGCTCCCAGAAGCAGCGGCATGCCCCCCCTTCAACTCCTATGCGGAGGTGCGGTCAGACAGCTCTGCGCACTGCCCTGTCTGCAGGCGCCGCCACTGCAGCTCCCATTGGCCGTGGTTTTTGGCCAATGGGAGCTGCGGGGACGGCACTTGGGGCAGAGACAGCGCATGGAGCCTCCTGGCTGCTCCTATGCATACGAGCTGGAGAGGGGACATGCCACTGCTTCCAGGAGCCATGCCGAGCTACGTGCCATCAACCGGACTTTTAACGGCCCAGTCAGCTGTGCTGATCGGAGCTGCCAGAGTCCCTTTTTGACCTGGCGTTCCCTGGCAACCCTACCCAGCACTCACCCCACAGTGGCAGCTCCTGCAGCTCCTATGCTGTGGGGCTGGCTGGGCTTGGCTTTCTGCTTTGAGCATTAAAACCTTCGGGGTTGCAATGCCACTCAGCTTTGGCCCCACCCCCTGACTAGACCAAATTTGTGTGAGTGGAGTTGTGACCTGGCTCATGGGGTTGCAGCGCCACTCACTCAGATTTGGCCTATCTGGACTCCTGTCATCGTGACAGCTGGGCCAAACTTGAGTGGCACTGGGATCCCAGAGGTTGCATTACCTGGAGCAGGAAGGTGAGCCCAGCCAGCCCCATGGGACAGGAGTTGCCATGTGACCCTTTGAAACATTCTGGTGACCTAATTTGAGGTCCTGACCCACAGGTTGAGAAACCCTGCCATAGTTCAATATGTTTCTTGCCTTTAAACATCTATAACTCCTTCTACTGATGTCAAAAACCACCTATCCACCCTCCCACCAAGCCAATGGCCTCATCGGGCCGGCACAGTTAAGGCACACCAGTTTCATAGCCAATGGTACAAAAAGGAGTGAATCAGGAACCCATTTTGCAGCTGGGTGAACTGGAGGTGCCCTTTCAGTGTCAGATCAAATGCGGCTTGAACCCATGACCTTCTACTGATGTGCTTACAGCTATCTATACTATTCATTTCTATAACATACTTATAACCTCGATTCATCATTTATTAACTCTTCTGAAATAGTTTATAAATGTAACTTTACTATAAAGTGTGAAATGTGACTGATATTTCCCTCCAAGTAAGAAGGACAGGATGAGGTTCTATAGAGTTGAAAAGTTTGTTAAAAAATTAAAAGGGAAATAAACTGATCTTTCAGCTCCCTTCAGTGGAGCAGAATTGTATTTATATTCTTTAGAAAAAGAATAAATGATTATATAATGAAACAGCCCCATTATTCCTAGTCTATGCCTGATCTCTGTTTATTACATTTTGGAGTATAGAAAATTATTCTGATCAATTCTGGTTAGAAACCAAAGAAAACTTTAGAAGAACAGAATCATTATAAGGAGCATCAGAACTTAAAAACAACTGAAAAATGCAGGCCCTAAGAGACTTTATTGTTTTTCTTTATTTATATTTCAAATCTGGGTGGATTTTATTTTGGTCTTATGGATACTTACATTTATCAACATTAGAATTCTAGTGTTTGGCTTTTAGATGTGTTGCTTATCCATCATTTTATAAACCTAATGGGCTCATAACATCCAGTGTGCTGATTGCTAATGCATTAGTGGTCTTTAACTTACAGATAAAAGGTAGCTAATATTAGCAAAATATCATTAAAAATTGATCTTACTCTAGGTGGGAATAAGAGAAGAGGCTGTGTTGCTACTTGCTCTCATTTTTTTAAAAAAACTGTCAGACAACTTTCCTCTAGGCCAGCGGTTCTCAACTCTGGTCCACTGCTTGTTCAGGGAAAGCTCCTGGCGCACTGGGCTGGTTTGTTTACCTGCCGCGTCCGCAGGTTTGGCTGATCGCGGCTCCCATTGGCCTCGGTTCACCGCTCCAGGCCAGTGGGGGCTGCGGGAAGGGCAGCCAGCATGTCCCTCGGCCCACGCCGCTTTCTACAGCTCCCATTGGCCTGGAGTGGCGAACAGCGGCCAGTGGGAGCCGCGATCGGCCAAACCTGCAGACGTGGCAGGTAAACAAACCTGCCCGGCATGCCAGGGGCTTTCCCTGAACAAGCGGTGGACCGGAGTTGAGAACTACTGCTCTAGGGGATCAAATAGATGAGCCATTGTGGCAATCTTTGCACAGGCAATGCTCCCATTGGGCCAAATGATAAATTCCACCTCCCCCAGGCTGAGGCTGCACATCAGTGGTGTGCTGTGGTGGAAGAGGAAAAGGCACTCTAGCAATTCCCCAGACAAAGTACTTGCCTCTAAGAGTCCTTTATAAATTGGTATAATTTAGAACAGCTCTGAGGCTGCTCTAAATTATGCTGGGGGCAGAGGGGTAGGGGAGGAGGGGAACCAGCCCCTGGCTGCCCACTCCCTACAGCATTTGGGAAGGTACACCCGGGGACTGACACAAAAGACTTCAGTGCAGGTTCAGGGTGTTCAAAGTCCAAATGCAGAAGCACAGAATGAAGCAGCCCCAAGCTTTGTGTACCAAAATGGAACATTTGAAAGAGAAATTGTATTGACCTTTCATATCTGGTCACTATAATGAGATCAGGACTTGCTGGGATAAAGGCTTGAGACACGTGCTGCCCCAGTGGTCTTTAGCTGATCAAAAGTGTGATGGGCCTTCTTGCTTAAGGGTGGGATTTTCAAAAGCACTTGGTATTGATTTAAATCTGCTCCCATTGAAGTCAATGGTAAAACTCCCAGTGACTTAAACTCCCATTGACCTGGATGGGAGCAGAGTAAGGCCATCGCTGAGCACTTTTGAAAATCCCACTAAAATAACTAGTACATTCCAAGATTTTGATGTGAAACTCCCATGTGAAGTTAAGCACATGGAACCATGGTGAGTTATTGACATGGGATCTTCTTTTTGCTGCTGGTGGTTAATATCTTACTCTTAATGCAGACAGGATTCATTTAAGATTTGAACTTGATCACAACGGATAACATAGTTACAGAAAATGTTATTTTCATTTTTGCCTTATTCTGAGTTGAATAAAAGGGACATCTTTGTGTTCACTGAAAGTGATAGGTAGGGGACAGGTGACAGCAAGGAGCTATTGCTCCATTGGACCACAGGGAATAGTCCACAGAACTGTCGTAAGAGATTTGGGAAGGGTCCGTACATTTGGGGAGAGTCTACCATTAGGCTCTCTTATAACTCTTGATGAGGCTGCTAGATGCATTAACCCTATTATGCTCACCCCTGTTTTAATACCTTGGGCCAGACTGAGTCCTGGTATAAAAGGGCATAATTCCCACTCAAGTTCATTGAAGTTAGGCCTATTTATACTAGGGCCGAATTTATCCCCAACATTAAAAACTGGCTCACTTAGAGAATGATTGTTTATTACTTAAATAGCACTAGGCATGTACCTGGCACTTTGCAAAAGGCAAGGTCCATACTCTGAGGAGCTTATAATTAAATACAGGGAACTGAAAACAAACTATAGAGGGTGGAGGACTTTAGGGAAGGGAGAGGAGCTTATAATAAGTAATGGGAAGGGTACACAGCTGTTGGGGGAGAATATTTTTTTTAATGAGGATCACATAAATTGCATGTTTGACACAATTATTGCCAGTTACACATTTGTGGGGTAGAGAGTTTTATAACTGAGCAGGCGTAGATGCTATCAGAATGGAGTTTAGCACAGGAAGGCAAACTGAAAGGAATGAGGAACAAGCCCCAAGAGAGTAGAGAGATCTGAGACAGTGTATAAAGGAACCCTGCAAAGGAAATACAGAATGAAAACAAAGAGGTGTTGGTCTTACCTCAGCAATGATCCCCACACATCCAGCAATGACTGCAGCTTTAGCCTGAGCACCACTCATCCCTCCAAGACCAGAGGTGACAAACACCCTCCCAGCCAGGTCCTCCTTGCCTAAGTAGCGACGACCTGCATTCAGCACTGTTAGCTAACACACAGTGCAGAACAAAGCAATCATTGGTAACCCCTGTCCCTAAAATCCTGAAAATTTAAAGATATTTAACATGTTTGTGTCTCTATTGTACTTTTGCATTGATTAGGTATTTGTTAAGCCTACATTTGTTTACAAGTAGAATTGGTTAAGATACTCTAAGACACTGGTGTTTTTAGGAGGGTCAAGTGCTCTTCCCAGCCTTTTGCAAAAATGTAATGCTTGAAACACAATGTAACTGGTTTAAGGGATCATTTACATTCAATATCGGGAGAAACTATTTGAATGGTTAAAGAATAGAACAAGCTGCTGAGCAAGGTTGTAGACTCATCATTCCTGATCCTGAACATGTTCAAGAGACATCCAAATCTCATGGATGGTTTAGGGATGCCAGAATCAATCCCTCCATGAGGCCAGGGAATGGAATACATTTTAATTAAAGGTTCCTTTCAATCCGAAGGAGTCTGTGGATATACTCATGGGTTACAGAATCTGTGCACACAAATCTTTAGACAGGATTTTGAGACACTATGCAGGAAGAATTTGGCAGACAACAAAATACTGTATTTCAATACTAAATAAAATGAGGGATCAAGAACAAGTTACATTCAATGTACTAGGCAGTGGTGAGCTGGAACCGGTTGTTAAATTTAGAAGCCCACAAGGGACAACCGGTTCTAAAAGGGCTTCTAAATTTAACAACTGGCCAAAAGTGGTGCTTTAGGTTCCACTTCTCTGGGTGCTCCGGGGCTGGAGCACTGACGGGGAAAATTTGGTGGGTGCAGAGCACCCACTGGCAGCTCCTCGCCCCAGCTCACCTCCGCTCCGCCTCCGCCTCCTCCTCCTCCCCTGAACGCGCCGCCCCGCTCTGCTTCTCCGCCCCCTCCAGTTTCCCCACAAATCAGCTGTTCGCGCGGGAAGCCTGGGAGGGCTGAGATGCAGGCGGCAGCTTCGTGCTCAGGCCCAGGGAGGCGGAGGCGGAGGGGAGGTGAGCTGGGGCCGGGGGGGGGAGTGCAAGGAGTGCAGCAGGTAACCTGGGGCGCTCAGGGGAACTGCTTCCCGCCCCAGCTCACCTCCGCCTCCACCTCCCTGAGCCTGAGTGCGAAGCCGCCGCTTGCTTCTCAGCCCTCCCAGGCTTCCCGCACGAACAGCTGATTCGCAGGAAACCGGGGTGGGATGGGGCAGAGAAGCAGAGCGGGGCGCTGCGTTCAGGGGAGGAGGCGGAGGTAGAGACGGAGCAGAGGTGAGCTGGGGCCAGGCGCGGGGAAGGGAGCTGCTGGCGGGTGCTCTGCACCCACAAAATTTTCCCTGTGGGTGCTCCAGCCCCGGAGCACCCAGGGAGTCGGTGCCTAAGGCGCCACTTTTGATGTGATCGTGGGGGGGGAGCGGCTGCTCCCCCTGCTCCCCCTCAGCTACGCTCCCCCGCCCCTAGGTGCCAGAGGGACCTGCCGGATGCTTCCTGGGAGCTGCCCCAGGTAAGCACCTCTGGGACTCCCCACCTCGCCCCCCAGCAGGTCCCTCTGGTTCTTAGGGGCAGGGCGCGGTGGGCACCCACTACAGTGGCCCACGAGACCCTCCTGCCCGGTTCTGGGGGCAGTCAGGGGACAGGGGAAGGGAGTGGATGGGGCAGGGGTCCCGGGGGGTGGAGGCAGTCCACGACCCCCTCGTGGGGTGAGGAGGGAACCGATTGTTAAGATTTTAGCAGCTCATCACTGGTACTAGGTACTAGGACAATGCATGTTCAGCCAATTTACCTGTTGTTACTGGAGATGAGCCCAGATTAAAACCCTGGATCTAGACACTCTCAAATTATGGCTCTGGATCATGATTCCATCTCTGATTTGAAGAGTTTGGGGGGAGCTAAAGTTCTGTTAATGAGGTGGCAAAACTCATTTCCTTTAGTAGTCAGGAGCATCCTGATATCAACTCAGCACCCACCACCTGTCTCGCAGACAATGTATGACAATGCAGACAACCCTCCCCAAATCTCTTACCACAGTTCCATGGACAATTCCCTGTGGTCCAATGTAGCAATAGCTCCCTGCTGTCATCTGTCCATACCTATCAGTTGAAGTGAACACAATGATGTCCATTTTATTCAATTCAGAATAAGGTTAAAATGAAAACAATATTGTCTGTGGCTATGTTCTCTGTTGTTAGAAAACCTGATATTATCAAGTTTACAATTTAACTGAATCCTGTCTGCATTATGAGTAAGTGATTATCCAGCACCATCAAAAAGAGGAAACCATGGCAATATCTCGCCACTCTTCCATGTGCTGAACTTCAATGGCAGAGTCACCTCAGAAGCCCAAAGCTGGTTATTTATTGCAAGAAGGTCAAATATGGGTATAAAAGGAGCTTTGGGAGTGCACAGCTGCAGCACAGACAAGTAAAATGGAAACATGGCTTTATGTGGGCTAAGCACTCTGGCTGTGACTCCCAGTGTTGATGAAGTGATGTAGACACTGAATCCCCATTGAAAGTCAATGAAAACAGAGGATAAATTTTTCAAAAGCACCTAAGTGATTTAGGAGACGTCTACACTGCAAAAAAAAAAAAACCTCACTGCGGTGAGTCTCAGAGCCCAGATCAACTGACTTGGGCTGCTGGGCTTGTGTTATGGAGCTAAAAAAGAGCAGTGTAGACATTCCCACTTGGGCTGGAGCCGACTCTCTGACACCAGGTCGGGGAGAGGGTCTCAGAGCCAGTGCTCCAATCCGAGCAGGAACGTCTACATGGCTATGTCGAGCCTTGCAACACAAGCCCTGCAATCCTAAGTCAGTTGACTTGGGCTTTGAGACTTGCTGCAGAGAGTTGTTTTGGTTTTGGTTTTGCAGTGTACATGTGACTTGACTTTCAGTGGAACTTAGTACTTAAATCACTTAGGTACTTTTGAAAATTTTACCCTAGATTCCTAACTCGCCTAGGTTCCTTTGAGAATGCTAACCTCCATATTCATGCTCCATATTAACCCCTTTCATATGTGCTCCTTATTTATGTGCACCTACTTCCCCTTGACTTTCACAGCACTGCAACTATTAATTCTCACCATGACATGCAAACTCTTGGATAACTGAGTGAACAATTCCCCTGCTCCATAAACTGGATGAGCAATGAAAAAATAAAATGCAATCACATTATTTATTCCCAAAATATCAAAAATATCATGTCTTGGTCATGACTGAGGCTTTAGACCTTGATTCAGCTGAGTCCTTATACATGTGTTTAACCTTAAGTTCCAATGGGACTTAAGTATGTGCTTAAATCATTTGCTGAGCACAGATGGGATCACTCATGCTTAAAATTAAGCATATGTTTAAGTGCTGTGCTGAATCAGGAGCTTACTTTAGTGATGGAACACAGTTAAAGTTCATCTATATTAGAAATTTTAATCAAAAGGTAACTGGTCTCTAACTCAGATTTAGTTAATATAAGACTGCAAACCTTTGAAACAGGAGTAATAATGAAGCATATCTTACATTGTAACTCCCATTGCAAACATTTTCTCATATTCATCTCTGGAGGAATAGTTGGGAATAACCTAAAAAGAAAAAAATAAAGCTTTGGAACATAGCAATGGTTCTATTCCACAGGCCAAATTCTGCTAGACTTACTCATGCCAGTAGTAAATCAATGAACATCAATGGGACTAATCCCAAGGGTAAGGAAGGGGGCTTTGGCTCCATATGTTCTAATATTATGGAAAAAGTGACTCATCTGTCATGCAGCTTACCTGCTTTCAAATCTTACAGAGGTAATTACCTGTCCACGTGAATAACAGATGAAGAAATGGGTTTCAGAATGGTAGCCGTGTTAGTCTGTATCAGCAAAAACAACGAGGAGTCCTTGTGGCACCTTAGAGACTAACAAATTTATTTGGGCATAAGCTTTCATGGGCTAAAACCCATTTCATCGGATGCACGGAGTGGAACATACAGTAGGGAGATATGAAGAGATGAGGACTGAATGGCTTAGAAGACTGACAATGGAACATAGAAACCACCTCTAGGTCACTCATTCAAATCTGCCCTAGGCTAACTCTGACAGAAAAACATGGCCATCTGATGAAGGCAGAATTCTGCCCTTAATTATCCCAATGCAACCCCACTGACGTAGAGAGGGTTGCACTGGAATAAATGAGGCAGAATTTGGACTTATGCGTTTTCTTTTATTCATGTAATGATAATCTAATAAGGAATAAGTTTAAAAACAGCCTAAGATGAGGCAAACAGAATGAGATGATAATACCCACCATGCCATTGGTGATGATTAATCGAGGTGCATACCGATGGCTGGGGAAGAGGCCCAAAGGATGTCCACTGTACATCACTAAAGTTTGCTCTTCTGTCATCTCAGACAAATAGTGCATCACCAACCAGAACTGAAAATTAAAGCAAAGGAAAACTAGTGAATCTGTTTCTATCTTGCAATGATCTGTCTTCCAAGAGCTCTTAAGTTTCTAGTATAATAACAGCTGTGTGGCTAACATAGTGTATTTATATATAGAAAATCAACCAGAACTTTTGCTACATTCTTACTTTTAATAAGGTCTATTAGAAGGACATTGCTCAACAGCAAACACATACATTACTAGTGAGAACATTCTGAATGAGCTCCAGAAAGAACAGCAAAAAAATCAGTATTTTTCTCCAGTACAAAACTCAGAAATGACTTGCTAGCACTTAATGGATCATTTTTTGAATTGTCCTGATTTTAACCTGAAATCAGCCATTTGGTTCTGGCACTTTTCTGAAAATCTTCCCAAGGCCAAATGCTAAAAATTTCTCTTTAAAATAACAGCTACGAAAACACACACAAACCTCATTAATCTCAAGATTGCAAGGTCTCCTACGGCTTCTCGCCTTTGAAATAAATCTGGATTACAATTGGCACTAGAAGGTGAAAGAAGTTTTCGTCCTAAACAAAAATCAACTCTTGATAAAAGAAAATACGGTCCTTGATACACATTCAGATATATAAAAAAAAATTCCCAACATCATCTGCAAAATTACTCTGGAAGTACACTAGAGAGCAAAATTTGTCCCTTAGTCTA
Source organism: Lepidochelys olivacea (assembly GCF_965140295.1). Lineage (NCBI taxonomy): Eukaryota > Metazoa > Chordata > Testudines > Cheloniidae > Lepidochelys > Lepidochelys olivacea. The sequence continues at coordinate 21,118,390 of NC_140417.1, read as the reverse complement.
TAAACTGGCTGCAGAGTTAACACAAGTCCATTATTTTCCCACAGAACGTTCATATGATTTCAAGTGAATTTTCAAAATGTGATTATGGACTGAAAACACACAAAATAGTCACATTTTGCTATATTTTATGTACAACCACCATCTTTCTGGCTGATTAGCAAGCAGCAATGACTGTCTCTAAAGCAAGACCCATTCTGGCCTTCTTGGTGGAAAAGAATAGCCCAGGTCACAATTTTAAGTCTTGAGGCTGGTGGGGCTAAAGTGAGGGAAATTTGGAACCAGAAATGGATTTTTCTTTAGTAATCTACTTGGAAAAAGCAAGGGGCTGTGCAGATGATGTCAGCACTTTCAGGATAAATTTTGCAATGGCAAAAAAAAAAAAAGCACTCTGATTTCATGACATGAACACAGAGAACAAAGTGTTCCTATTACAACCCAATCATTCATCCGATTGCTACTCTAAGTAACCAGGAACAAAAAAGCATTGTTTGTTCTGCAGTGAAACTCCTGCAGTTCACAGCTCTATCTAATTTGGACAAGACAGCTGGAAATCGAGAAAGGACAGAGTGTTATCAAATTTTGTGTTGCTTGCATTTCACCTTGTTGTCTCACATTTGCCCTGAGGCATACCAGCCTCTGAGACACATGCATGCATCTAATTTAACTGGAGGTGCTGTTCACACTAAAACAGGAAAAGGGTCTCACAAGTAATTTATAATCAATTTACCCTCAAAAAGCCCCTGGTGGGGGTAAGGACTACAATCCACATTTTATCGGCTCGGAAATTGAGGCACAAGTGACTTGCCCAAGGTCACACATGGAGTTTGTTACAGAACTGGGAATAAAACCCAGGTTTCCCATCTCCCAGACCTGTGCCATAACCACAAGATCATTCATATTCCCCTACCTGTAAGTTAATGACAGGTTTCAGAGTAGCAGCCATATTAGTCTGTATCCGTAAAAAGAAAAGGAGTACTTGTGGCACCTTAGAGACTAACAAATTTGAAGTGAGCTGTAGCTCACAAAAGCTTATGCTCTAATAAATTTGTTAGTCTCTAAGGTGCCACAAGTACTCCTGTAAGTTAATGTATTTTTTGCAAAACAAACAAGGGACCAAAGTCAGAGAAGCTTCAGCAGGGATACATCTGACCCAATGCATTTCTGTCTTAAGGGTATTTTTGTTTGTGAGAGGTACAGGAAGCCTTAGAATAACGTGCACCATCTTCAGGTGAGCTCTGGGAGGACTTTAGAGCCAGAATTCCAACTAGATCTTCCAGTCTGCAGGGGGAGGTGCATGCCTGATGCTACATCCTTTCCAGGGGATGCAGCATATTCCTGTCTGCACACCTGTCCAGCTCTACCAGCAGCAAGGAAGGACTATAGCCCCAACTCCTCCTTTCACTTCTCTGCCCCCTTTGTAGTACCCTTGTGCCTCAGAAGATTCATGGAGGGGGCAGTTTCTGTGCTCACAGCAATTGCATTTGTGCCCTGCTGTCCATAGGGGCACATGAGAGCTGCTCATTGAATGTTCTTCCACTTCATCCCTGTTGAGCAACTGTACCCAATCTGGTTCTGAATGACTAAATTGCCCTTGTATAGGATGTAACCGAGTACCCATGTTATTGATGTCAGTGATTTCATTGAAATGTTTTTTTATGTGCAAATTTCAGTGTTTGCAAAGTGTTTGTGTGACAACTACACTGTACTGCATGCCATTACTGGGAAGAATGGGGACAACATATAGTATGCAGACGCTTGTTCTATGAGTAGAATAACACCTAATGCTTCTGAAATCTTCTCATCTAGCTGGGAAAGCAAACTCCCACAGACAATGGCCTGAGAAGAGTATCTGTACATTAGTGGAGAATTGACATTATGTCTCAGGATTATTGAGCTTTTGGGCAATGTGCGTGTCTTCCTCTGTGTTCTGCAAACCTGGCCTTGACCCTAGGTCTCAGATTTGGACTTTAGGATCCATTATACATTCCAGCCCCAGAATTTAGACTCAAGCCTCGACCACACCTCTTTATCAAAGGAGATATAATTCAATGTTACCAAAACTGAAGCTAAACTGGACAAAGAAATGGTCAGCTAGTAATTATGAAATGTCTTCAGCTGTTCTTTGATATTGTTGGAAACAGACTCAAGATTGTGCTTTTTAAGTCATTATTAGTAAGTTGCATGTTATCAAACTAGTGTGAAATTAGTAGAAACAAACAAATATTCCTTATTACATATTAAGATTCAATTTGCCTCTAAAATTATGTGAACAAACCAGAGGCGCATGCAAATGTACGATAGAAAGAAAAGAAATTATCTTAAAATACTCAATTGTCGTCACAACATTCCTATTTGGCAGCATGTCCTCTCCTCACTAAATAAAGCTCTGTACATCTCTACAGTTCATAACTCAGGATTCATCTACTCAGACGGGATGTTTTGGAATATTACGAGACAATGACTGCCAAGAATTTGTCACAAACTCTGCCTAAGCAGAATGGAGTTCCGGTGGGTGAAATATGAATCTGATCTACTTTTTCACAAGACCTCTGGTTGCAAATGTATCAATGTCATACCTGAGCCCAACTGCTGAAGACTTGTCCGTTTCCTCCGTAAGTTACAAGCTCCTGGGGAAACTAAAAAAGGCACATTTTCATGATTTTAAAACTAGTGCTTTCCTGCAACATTTCTGCATGATTCCTTTAACAATCCCAGAGATTAATTTAATGTTAAATTCAACTCGTTATATTTTTGCATCAACATTCTCTTGACTTTTGAAACCAGAAAGTATCATAGTAAAAGTGACAATTTAAGCAAATCAGTGGATTGTAATCTCTCCCTTAGAATAAGGGCTATTAATTATTGCAAAAATGTGGTTACCTATATGCCAAATTACAAAAATTAATCCTTGGCTGCTATTCTTTTAACTAGGCAGGCAATGCAAAAAGCTTCCTTAAAGTCAGTGTGAGCGATCTTGCTTCTGAGATGCATGCTGCACTTTCAAAGATGCAGAAAGGGTTAACATCTACTTTTTGATATATATTGAGGACATAAGATATTGAGTGCTTAACCCTACTCTCATTAAAGTCAATGACTTCAATGGGAGCAGGATTGAGCCCTGATTAATTTGTTGTGCCTGGCAGCCCCAATCAGAGTCCGGCCCCGCTGCGCTAGTCGCTCTGTAAATATATAGTGAGAGATGGTCCTTTCCCCAAGGAGCTTCCAGTCTAAATAGAGAAGGCACAACAAGTGTGTGTAGCAATGAATCGAAAAGAACAAGGAAAGGAAGACAAGTGAAATCAAAAACATTATTGCTTTACGGGGAAGTGGGCGTGGCAGCGGCAGGAGCACCCATCCAATAGCAGTATGGCTGCAAGAGGAACCATACCACTAGGTGGAATGAGAGCCAGCCCTGCCACTCAAAGGGTGGCCATCTATGTGTATGGCTCCTGCCCACATTGATTGGAATGGGGGTGGGGTGGGATGTCTCTTGCCTGCAGATCCCCAGTATCCATGGGGAAAGGAAGCATCACCCTCCAAGTTCCACAGCCCCCCCAGCTCCCCACAAGAGGGGAGCTATAACCTCCATGAGATCATCTTGCTGTGCTTTCTTGACTCATTGGCTTCCACTGTGGGCTTCTTTGAGGGAGGAGACAATACTTTTACTATATTTACTGACATACAGAGGCCTGTTAATTTGAACAACCAAAATCCCTTCCCCTCCCCACAGCCAAACTGAACACCTTGGGTCTCCAGATGCCAGCCAGTACTCCAGACTCCCATGACATCAGAGCCTAATTAATAAAAACGGTCAAATAGTTAAAGGGACTCCAGTAGTCACCATCTCAACCTCAGAGTGATCCAACAGGAGTTGAAAACTCTGAGGAATATTGTGGTCGGTGATAAGGTCTTTATAAAAATCATAGCTTTACCATCTAAAAACCCTGCATGCCTCTTGCATGCATAATTCCCACTGAAGTCATTAGGATTACAGCATATGGGACTGGCAGGCCTAAGCCCTACACAGATCCCTACCCTGAGAAACACAGTGTGCTTTCAGGCCCAACTGAAGCCAAAGGGAGTGGCTGGCCCTCAGTCCCCCCAGGAGATGCTCAGGAACCCTTGGAGGATCAGTCCCACAGAAAGTATCATTTTGGCATGCCACGCTGTACATACACTCTCTTGCAGATACTGAAAATGGCCGGTTTAACTAACACACATAGAAGCCAGCTCTACAGATGTTATGGAGGAAATGCACCCTTGTGTAGAGGACCAGCACAAGGTCTATGCAGCACTACTTCACTCCCATTTAATCATTATACTGAGGGTTTAAATGGGAATAAGTGGTGCATAAACCTTGCACAGGTCCTAAAATACTCCATTTATATGCGAGCATATCCGGAGGGAATTACTTGTAGATTTGCTCCTGTTCTGTGAATAATTTCTATCCCTTTATTTCCATGTTACATTACCTGGGCCACGGAGGGATCCAGATTATTCATGATCATGTGCATTATTGCAGCAGCTGATTTGGTTTTGCAAGGATATTCCTCTATGGGGTAAGCTCTGAAACAAACACACACAGACATTAGGGAGGATTTTGCTTAAGCACATGTAAAGAGAAGGAAAAAAACTGCAATGAAATATTTAACTGCCACCAAACTTCCCAGAGTTGCAGATATTGATTAATAAGGAAAGAAAAAATAAAACAAAACACAGCCCATGCCTGAAAAGACTTCTGTAAATTGAGTTAACATATTTGAGATTGATCAGAGCTAATCCAAGAATATTTGCAAATAGTTTTATTCAGCACTTTTCTACCATTAATTGTTGAATCAATTAATCACAAGTGGGATCTAACTTGATTGACATAAGCAAGTTCATATTACTCCTGAGAGCCCTGAAGAACCAGCACAAAGACAGCTGGATATTTCTGGTGCCCCATCACCTGAATTGTTTACTCCGCCAATTACAGGGCCACTCAGTTATATCTGTGCAACTCCGCACAAGACAATGGGGCTTGAAAGGTTTCACTGGTGGCATAGTTTGGCCTGCACCACCTCTGTTATTTCTGCTCATGCTTGAGAAGAAAAGACTCCAGCTTGATTCTCCATTCCTAGGTTGAGTTTGCAAGGCTGGCAGTTAGGGGAAAAAACACCCACATTTTCTTTTGATCCAGAAATCATTGAGGCATAATGTACATAGAATCCCACACTGGTATTTCTACAGAGCCACTTTTCAGAGCAAGATTATTCTTCAAGGCTAACTACTGTAATTATCTAATTGCTACCCTATGCTCTCCTTCCCACCAATTTGTTCTAAGACATCTAAATATCTCCTCATAGTGTAAGCTTTCCCGGGCAAGGACTGTTTTTTCTTATATGCTTGTACAGGGCACAGTACAACAGGTCTGGGGCCTCTAGGGGCTAACCCAAATCAAATAATATTAGAAAGTGTAACCATTATAAAAAGGTTTCACTGTTTTGCTTCCTCCTGTTCCACAAGCAGAAAAGTTGTTATGGCCATTGGAAGGTCATTCTGGCAGGAAAGATAACGTGGCATGTTTTACATGTCTAAACCATCTTTCTTCTATTTGCACACAGACCCTTGATGGCTGGGCTTTTGCTTCATATAGAAAGATGTTTAATCTGGAAAGGTTCGGATGAAACCTGCCAGTTACATTGATCAGACGTTGGCTGACCAACTTCTGACCCAAGACTGAAAATGTGTATTGTGTAGATTTAGCAGCTGTTCTCATCCCTTGGGTATATTTCCTTTTGTTTACCTGTATTCTGCAGGATAAAGAGGAAAATGTCTTGTAGTCACAGCCAAACTAGAAGGAAAGTCATTTTTAAAAAATGCACAGGGTTTCGTTTGTTTGTGGGAATAACATAGCAAGTACTGGGTAACTTTAAAATAATTTATTACAACATAAGATTACTGGATACATATATCAAAGTTGTATACACTTTGCACTAAGATAGAGGTGATATCATAGATGTGGTCAATTACCCAGACATCTGTTATGGAAATAATTCAGCAAGGCACAGATTATTTAACAAGTTCTTGGAATGCATTGGAGACAACTTTTCACTGCAGAAGGTGGAGAAAGCGACTAGGGGAGAATCTGTTCGGGACTGGATTCTGACAAATAGCAAGGAAGAGGTTAGGTGGAAGGCAGCTTGGGTGAAAGTGATCATGAAATGATAGAGTTCAGGATTCTAAGAAATGGTAGGAGGGAAAACAGAAGAATAAAGACAATGGACTTTAAGAAGGTAGACTTTAGCAAACTGGGAGAATTGGTAGGTATGATCCCATGGGAAGCAAGTCTACAGAAAAAAGGAGTTCAGGAGAATTATCAGTTTTTTAAAGAGACATTATTAAGGGGACAAGAGCAAACTATTCCAATTTGTAGGAAAGATAGGAAGTACGGTAAGAGACCACGCTGACTTAACCAGGTGATCTTCAATGATCTGAAACTCAAAAGAGTCATATAAAAAGTGGAAACTAGGTCAATACTGAAAAGTGAATAAAAGAACAATACAAGCATGTAGGGAGAAAAATAGAAAGGCCAAGGGACAAAACAAGATTAAACTAGTTAGGGACATAAAGGGTAACAAGAAAAGATTTTACCAAGACATTAGAAGCAAGAGGAAGACCAAGGACAAGGTAGTCCCATTACTCTATGAGGAGGGAAAGACAATAACAGAAAACGCAGCAATGGCCATAGCGTTAAATGCCTTCTTTGTTTCAGTTTTCGCCAAAAAGATTAGCAGTGTGAATGGGATAGGATCTATGTCTAAAATAGGGAAACAACAAGTTAAGAATTACTTAGACAAGTTAGATGTCTGACAAAATACATGCTAGAATATTTAAGGAAGTGGATGAAGAGATCTCTGAGCCATTTGCCATTATCTTTGAGAACTCATGGAGGATAGGAGAGATCCCAGAGGGCTGGAAAAGGGCAAATATGGCGCCTACCTATAAAAATGGGAATAAGGACAAGCCAGGGCATTATAGACCAGTCATCTTAACTTCAGTACCCAAAAAGAGAATGGAGCAAATAATCAAACAATCAATTTGTAAGCACCTAGAGCAGTGGTTCTCAACCCTGGTCCACCGCTTGTTCAGGGAAAGTCCCTGGCGCGCCGGGCCAGTTTGTTTACCTGCCACGTCCGCAAGTTCAGCTGATCGCAGCTCCCACTGACCACGGTTCGCCGCTCCAGGCCAATGGGGGCTGCGGGAAGAGCGGCCAGCATGTCCCTTGGCCCACACCACTTTCTGCAGCCCCCATTGGCCTGGAGCAGTGAACCGTGGCCAGTGGGAGCCACGATTGGCTGAACCTGTGGACGCGGCAGGTAAACAAACCGGCCCGGCGCGCCAGGGGCTTTCCCTGAACAAGCGGTGGACCAGAGTTGAGAACCACTGACCTAGAGGATAATAAGGTGATAAGTAACAGTCAACATATATTTGTCAGGAACAAATCATACTAAACCAATGAAATATGCTTCTTTGACAGGGTAACAAGCTTTGTGGGTAAGGGAGGAAGCAGTAGGTGTGATATATCTTGTCTTTAGTAAGATTTTTGATACTGTAAGCAACCTAGGGAAATATAGTCTAGATGAACCTACTATAAGGTGGGTGCACAACTGGTTGGAAAACCATACTCAGAGAGTAGTTACCAATGGTTCACAGTCAAGCTGGAAGGGCATATCAAGTGGGGTCCCTTAGGGATCTGTTCTGGGTCTGATTCTATTCAATATCTTCAACAGTGTTTTGGACAATGGCATTGAGAGTACACTTATAAAGTCTGCAACAATACCAAGCTGGGAGAGATTGTAAGTACTTTGGAGGACAGGCATAGAATTCAAATGATCGGGACAAACTGGGGAAATGGTCTGAAGTAAACAGGATGAAATTCAATAAAGACAAATGCAAAGTACTCCACGTAGGAAGGAACAATCAACTGCATAAATACCAAATGGAAAGTGACTGCCTAGGAAGGAGGACTGCAGAAAGGATCCAGGATTATAATGGATGACAGACTAAACATGAGTCAACAGTGTAACACTGTTTTCAGAAAAAGAGAACATCATGCTGGGATGTATTAGCAGGAGTGTTGTAAGCAAGACACAAGAAGTAATTCTTCCACTCTGCTCAGCACTAACAAGGCCTGAACTAGAGTGCGGTGTCCAGTTCTGGGCAGCACACTTCAGGAAAGATGTGAACAAATTGGAGAAAGTCCAGAAGAGAGCAACAAAAACGATTAAAGGTCTAGAAAACATGACCTACGAGGAAAAAATTGAAAAAAAAAATGGGTTTGTTTAGTCTGGAGAAGAGAAGACTGAGGGGGGACATGAAGGATGTAAAAGGTTGCTATAAATAGGAAAGTGATAAATTGTTCTCCTTATCCACTGAGGACTGGACAAGAAGCAATGGGCTTAAATTGCAGCAAGAGAGATTTAGGTTAGGCATTAGGAAAAATTTCCTAACTGTCATGGTAGTTAAGCACTGGAACAAATTACTTAGGGAGGTTGTGGAATCTCTGTTATTAGAGGTTTTTAAGAACAGTTTACACAAACACCTGTCAGGGATGGTCTAGATAACACTTAGTCCTGCCTCAGTGCAGGGGACTGGTTTCATAAGCAACCATACAATCCCTGGTCTTTGATATCTGCTAACACAAAGAATGTTGCTATGTGAACAAGGATATTAATGAAACAGAAGCACGCTGAACCACATTCCATAGGAAACACAAATAAACAAATGAAAACAAAGTGTGCCAGGTGGAAAAGAACAGACTTTTTATTTTTGAGATTCAAAGAAACTGTTATAAAAATGGAAAACGAAAAATAAACACACTATAAAAAGTATCTGATGCAATCAAAGAATTATTGACATTAGAGATGGAAATGATCTGGTGGGCCATCTAATCCAATCCCAGTCAGGGCAAGTTCGTCCCCAACTTTTTAGTGTTCAGTGCTTTGTGCTACCTAGAGTCCAATCCTGCAGTCCAATTCAGACAAAACTCCCATTGTCTTTAGCGTGCAGTTTGTCTTAGTTTAGGTCCGCAGAATTTGTCCCCAGTCTCATGCTGAGAGCTTGGAGACACAGTTGTCTGCACAAATCTGAGTGCTTTATAGTTACTTGTTTTATTTATTTAGATTTCTGTTAAGATATTAAACATGACCTTGTCTGACACAAATTAGAACACAATTAATCAGACTAGAAACAACAGCTAACCCACCAGCAGGCCCTCAACAAAACTGCTCTGCTCCACAAACCTTTGCCCCTCTCTGAAAGCTTGAGTAAAGTATTGCCCCTTACAGCACTCTCCAAATGTTAACAGGTCTAGTATATTTCAGATCAGGCTCAGGCAGCAGGTTCCAAAGCTGAGGGCCCCTCATGGAGAATGCTCTACCTCTCTTTTAAATCAAGGGGGATCCAGCTCTGAAGCCTCTCCTATGTGGCATGAGGAGAGAGCCTGTCTCTCAAATAGGTGGATCCAAAGCCACTCAGGGCATTTGACCTCTCCCTCTGATTCACCAATTGTTGGCTTCAACATTCCAGCAGTCTCTGGATTGAAATCTACAGTCTAGCAATAATAACCGAGGAGTTTTGCCAGCCAACCGAATTCAGCTTCAGCACAAGCTGCAGTGCATATAAGACTTATTCAGAGCTCGTACAGTTGGGACTGTACTTCAGATGCTTGTGAAACACTACAAGGACCTCTGAATGTGGCCATGTGTCAGACTTCAGTGGTGCATAGGCCTTGTGCAGTCTCTCTGCACAGAGATGAATTTCACCCCAAGTGTTTTACAACCATTCCAGGAGCTTGAACTGATGATGTAAGAGCCCAAAGTAAATGTCTCCAGAGTAGACCTGCTTTTAAATAAGGAGCACAGTATAATCAGAGATAGAGAGGGGAGGGCCTAGTTCGTGGCCACCCACAATATTTCCCTGGTTGGACAGTGGAATGCTCACTAATGCCAAGGGGAATTTTGTGGAGCTAGAGAGCAATATAGAGCCCGGAGTATGAAGAACCTCGGTTATGCAGCTTATGGGGTAGCATTCCAAAACTATGACTGAGGCTCAATATGAACAAAGCTACTGATTTCTAATTACATACAAGGCACAATATTTATTTGTTTGATTGATTCAGGTCATTAATATGTCTTGACACTGTTTCGAGATGGGTGTAAGCGGGGCCTCACTGGGGCATAGGCTTTGGGCTAGCCCTAGGCACAGAAGTGAATTTCATATCCAGAGTACAACAAGCATGGCAGTGGCAACTGATTGCAATTCTGAAAAGTGCCCTCCCAGCCTTACCTCATCTCAATTTCTGGACAGAATCGGTACATGTATATGTGGCCGTAGAGCTTGAGCTCTTCTGCAAATTCCAGCGCCAGCTCTTTGTGGACTTCGGGTGGGAAATAACGCAAAGCATTTTGCAAAGCCAGCTGTCAAAGAAAACGGCAAGGGTAAAATGAAGGTGACGAGGTGGGTGGTTATCATAACAACATGAGCTTTTATGAGAAATGATGGGAAACCTGCCCAGATCATAAGAGTATTCAAGGTTACTGCCCTTAAAAGAATAAGGACCCAAGAAGTGAGAAAGCTGAGCAGTTCCGATGATATTTCTTCATCCTAATCCTTGCACAACAGAAAAATACTCTGGCTCAGATTCTCTGCTACGCCCAGTCTCCATCAACCACAGCAGTAGAGGGAGAGGAGGACAGCAAAGGAGCCAGCTGAAGATAACCGGGCAGTAGGGTTCTGGCCACTCCTTTCCTGCCCCCAGCATCCCACTACACTCAGCCAGGAAGGCAGTGGTACAGGACACAGCTTTGCTATCTCTAAACAAGTTGAGGGCTCTCAGAGGCCAGGGGAAGCCTTAACTGTGGGGATGCAGCCAGTTTATGGCCCCTTTGCACCTCCGGAGTGGCACAAAGGGACTAGATTGGGCTAGACAATCTGAGCCTCTAAGATGTTTATTAAACAAACCCAACAATAGGGAGTAGAACAAGCTTCAGCTCAACTCGAAGGCAGCAACCATGTCTTCAGACTTTTGGTAAAATTTCAGACATATGGTGCTACGCACAGATGTTCAATAAATAACCATAACACCATGATGTGCAGTATTCCATTCGCAGTCTGGTGCAATTTCTGGTCTTTTTTTTATCTTTTCAATGTGCATATGTAATTCCCATTAATTTTAATGCAAGTATGGTATGTAAATTAAGTAAAGATTAGCCATAAATACTTGTGTACCTAGTTATTTCTAAAGATGTTTGCCCATCATTTCTAACCCTATACAGAAGAAAATGTTCACATTTTCTTTATATTTGTTCTTTGCTTCTGTAAGTCAAGTTATGATGGTGGAATTTTTAGGAACAATCCCACAGAGGGAGTAAAAATCCAGTAGACATGAGGCAGTTTCAATTTGTTATGCGCAAAATTATATGCAGAAGGCTTGCTCAAAATAGGACTTTAATGGGATTTAAGTGATGCATAGGTCTTGTTCGGGCTCTCTGCATAAAGATAAATTTCACTCAGAGTATACTCATAGCAGGATACCTACACTTGATAGTGGATTCTTGTAGGATCTTTCCCATTAAAAGTAACCACTAGATGTTTGTGAAATCCTCATAATGAAATGTAAATTCAAGGTTTTTCACATTCCTTACAAACTGGAAAATGGACTAATTTTCACAGAAAGCCTCGCTAAGGTATTCATATTATTTAGGCAAAACCAGGACCAATTTCAATTAAAAATGGACCAGTTTTTGAACAAAAATGTGAAAAAATAAGACTATTTTTCAGGAAAGGAAAACATATAAAATGTGTAAAACATGCAGCATTTTGAAATTACTGGAAAATCAATTGTTGGAATGAATAAAGCCATTTCGTCCAACATTTGAATAAACCTAAATGAACGTGAGTGAGAGAAATCATACAAAATTTTGTATATTTTATGTGAAATTTTAAACTCCAAAATAATCACAGGTGGGTGGGATTTTAGGCAAATCACACATACTCTTTTTGATACTTATCAGATATTTATTACTGTTCCATCAGTGAGAAAATCAAATTATGAATTGATAAGGTTATTTAAAGTTATATTTTGGTGGAGTTATTTTATTTTCAGTTGTTCAGCACATCTAGCCCGAAACAACAGGAATTGCAGGAGGTGGCTTTGGACATAAGTAGTGTTCTTTCCTGTAAATCAGTACTGAACCAATCTCCATTGTTGTGCTAGGGGGCGCTGTGCTGCCAAAGGAGCTATTGTTCAGAAATGACAACAATGAGGTCCTGGGCTCTGGTGGGCGTTGAAGATCTCATGGCACGTTCCATAAGAGTAGGGTTTTCTCCCCTGTGTCAGGGCAAATTCACATTACATGCTGCTTGCCTAAGAGTCTTCCCGCCTAAGTTCCAGTTGGATAAGTATTCTCATCACTTTTCGTCCCAAGCTATTGCAGAGTGTGTTGCTATGCATTATTATGCATTTGCTACAATTTTCTACAGTGGTGGGTGTATTTTCATATTAAACTGATTCTTGCACATGGAATCAAACTCTGGAAGCTGTGCTAAGGCACTGTATTCCCTCTGCCTGCAGAGATGTTGCCCATAGTTTGCAAAGCACATTGGTATCTTTTGAGATGAAAGGTGATACGCATATGCTATTATCTTTATGTAACATTTTGTTAAATCGTGTAGCCAATATGTATTCCACATTCTGGTCTATTAGAGCCATAATGAGGCCAAAGATTTTACAACCTTTAAAAGGCTAATTGCACACAAAGGTCACGAAAAAGATTTTCCACTTGCATTATAAATGGCAGCACTATCCAAGCTGCTTTCCGCTGAAGATAGTCTCAAACCATATTTAACTTAATAGCTTCATTTGGGTGATTTGTAGGGAGTGGAGATATAGTTTGCTTTAAGATCTGATGAGATCACAACATCTCACCATGGGGGAGACTCTTGTTTTGGAGAGGGGAGAATACAGCACATATACCCTGCACTTGCAGCACCCTCTAGTGGCTGCATGAGGGAGTCATGGATGCAGATAATTTATAGAGAATGCGAACTGGAGTAGTGCAATATGGGAATAATGGTGCTTAGAACAGAGAACAGTGAAAACCCACAGACTCAACCTATTTATTCTCAGCATAGTAATTGTTCTGGGGAGACAAGACACTTTGGCAAAAACCCTTAAAAGCCATACAAAACCCAAGCCTTGGCCCAGTGGCAAATCTAGTTGACTTCAATGGGCCATGGTTTGCTCTTTATGGTTTAGAGTTCTCCAGCTAGCTCACCACTTGAGCCTGCAAGCCTTCAACACACAAAACTCCCACAGGCTTCAATGAGAACTAGCATCCACAAGGGCTGCCAGAAAAGACAAGACGATGACTATGTAAGAAAATGTTCCTGGCATAGGTATGCTTGCTTTTGAGCACGTAGGGTCAGATCCTCTTTGAGGTCAACAGAGCTATGACCATTTACACCAGCTAAGAATGTGGCCAATAAAATCCAGGGGCTGGAATTTGCCATTTTATCGACAGTAAGAAAAGAGAAAAAAATTCCATTCACTGGATGTAGAAAATGCAAATTATTTTTTCAAATTTAACTACCCCTCCAGCACCGAGATAAGCAGTTGTTTTTCAAGAGCATGTTACTAGCTAACACAAAAATCCCAGCTATAATTAATATATGATATGGTTGGGTGTTTTTGTTAGTTGACATAACAGCTGCAATCAGCCATAACTACAACAATTTAGCTTTGGAGAATTTCAAATAAGAGAAATGCCACACACACTCTTAAAAATAAAATACAGTTATCTGGGATAAAATTCTATGTGTGTGTGTGTGGCCAGGGGGGAAATGTGTAACAGGAAAAGGGAAAATATTGCAACATTTGGAATTATGGCTGTGTTCTATGTTGACTATCAAGTGCTGGAGGAATGAAAATGTTATTTTTCTAACCTGGCTAGAGTTATTCAATAAATATCCTGCATTATTTGTAGTCTAATAGGATTGCTAGGGATATTTTTACCTAATCTACAAATACAGCTTGGCAAATTCAAACAGTTTAACATGTAAGTAAATACTAGAGCTGGGCAAATGATGTGAAAAAATTTTTGTGACTATCTGCTTGGCTTTTTTTGGCTGACCTTATGCCCTATTTGTGTTCCCTTTCCAAAAGCATCCAAGTGATTGAGTTTTGTAATACAAACATTCATGCAAACGAATTCCAAAGTTGCATGTGCTTGTATTTGCAGAAACCAAAGTGAATTCTCAGATGAAAGTATTGACACCAAAAGCGCTTGTATGTGTGTCCAATCAGGGAAGATAAGCAATACCATGTGACTTATGTGACCAATCACAACTAAGCAGCATATCTTGAATTCTGTATGTTCCTGCCCTCTACATCACTTAAATCCCACTATGTCATCAAAATATGGAGCCTTGTGCTAGACCTTAGCACATGAGTGAATTTCATCTATAATAAATGCATTTCTGGAAATCAAAATTTCCCTGTGATTATTCTGCAAGCAGAGAAAAAGATGAAGAGGATGATTTTCAGAGATGCTTGGTACTTACGACTCCTATTGACTTCATCTCATGCTGCAAGTGCTCAACACCTGTGAAAATCAGACTTTGATCTCACTGAAAGTGTACATGAAAGTCAATAGGACTTACGCTCCTAAGTCACTTAGACTTTTTTTGAAAACCCCACCTTGAACTAATTATTTGCTGAGAGTATTTCAAGCTGGTCACCTAAGTACAATATAAGAACTTGACACAAAGTTTCCTTCTTAGACATGCATGGTGGATCATGACTAATATTTTGCTCTCATTTTGAAGCACTCCACTAGCAGGTTGTTTTTCTTGCCTTACAACCTCCTTGGGAGGTAGGTCACTATCACATTTTACTGATGGGAAACTGAAGCCCAGAGAAGTGACACCCAAAGTCACATTGATTTCTTGGTTCCTTGTTCTGTTCTTTAACAATGAGATTAACTTTTTTTTTCCTCCCATTTATCTTCTTGGATTTGGTGTTTATAAGGCATTTATAGAGGGATTATTCTCTGAAAAGTGATTGTAAAAATGAGATTGTGGGTTTCATGTGTTATTCTCTCTCAATAGCATCCAATACAGATGACCTCAGTTTAGAAGTAAAAGTGGATCTTTCTGATTGGCCATTGTTGTTAACTCCACATGGGTTCTGAAAGTCCAGCTGTGTTCTTTATGGCTAAGATTTTCAAAAGCAGAACCCTAGAGTTAGACTCCTCCTTCCATATGTGGATTTCTAACTCAGTGGCCTGATTTTCAGAAATGCTAATCAACCAGAAGTTCCCACTGAGGTCAAATGTCCTCCCACTTCTCCACCAAGGTCAAAGGGAGCTGCTGGGGGGCTCTGCACTTTCGCAAAAGAGGCCACTTCAAGCTCCTATTTTTGAAATTCTTGACCCATGCCTATTACATTATAACTACTAGCAAAGATACTCCAATCAAAGCTTTCTGTCTGCAGAATGTTTAGCTTGACAGATGGAAGCTGAAGAGCAGAAAGCTTGAGCTTTCTGAGACGGGGAGGGAAAGACAGAGGATATGGCTGTTTCAAGCACTCGGCCATGAAAGTGGAAGCAAGTGAGCTCAGGAAACTTATAAACAAAATAGGTCCTCAGAAATGGTTTGGTTTACTGAAGGAGATTAAATATTGTAAGGTAGGGAGAATTGAATATCTCGTCAGCAAGCCCCAAGGCACATGGCTTTTTCTAAATCTCACTTAAAGGCTTTATATTATTACCAGAAACAGAGGCACACGAAAACAAACATTGCAATGGCTTAGAATTATTATTGCAAATACAGAAAAACTTAGCCCCAAGGGATATAAACATCCTCAGCAAGTGTAAGTCAGTATAGCTCCATTGACTCCATACCAGCTGAGTCGCTGGACTACTTTTTTCCTTTGCTCATTAGCTATTTTTATTAGAAAATAAATGTATCATTGCACACAAAGAAAAATCTCCAGATAGTCCCAGCATTACACATCACTGATAAAGGCTGAAATCCTGTCTCAAGGTTTTGAAACCACCTTGTAGAAAGACTATATTTGTTAAGCATGGAAGGGATTTGGGCTTTCAGGTATCAAATAAATACCAGCTGAGACTCTAAACCTGTTAGGAGTTTAAAGGTGGAGGATTAAAAGCCAAATAAATCAGAAAGGAAGCTTTTAAATCTTTAACAGGCCAATAAAAGATTCACAACCAGCCTGACCTTTTATTAACTATCAGAGGGGTAGCCGTGTTAGTCTGGATCTGCAAAAGTGGCAAAGAGTCCTGTGGCACCTTATAGACTAAAAGACGTATCGGAGCATAAGCTTTCGTGGGTGAATACCCACTTCGCCGGATGCATGTCGTGGAAATTTCCAGAGGCAGGTATAAATATGCAAGCAAGAATCAGGCTAGGGATAACGAGGTTAGTTCAATCGCTAGAAGAGGGCCTCATCCTCCCTGATTGAACTAACCTCGTTATCCCTAGCCTGACTCTTGCTTGAATATTTATCCCTGCGTCTGGAAATTTCCAAGACATGCATCCGATGAAGTGGGTATTCACCCACGAAAGCTTATGCTCTGTTACATCTGTTAGTCTATAAGGTGCCACAGGACTCTTTGCCTCTTTTATTAACTGTTATTGATAAGGAGGGGAGAGAATAGGGTAGGATGCTGGAAACCAGATTGGGACTAAACCAATTTCCACGGGGGTTTGTTCCCAGAAAATACTTGATCTGAGGAAATAATGTGGAGCCCATGATCCATATTATCTTCCTTGTGCGGTTATGGCAGGCAGGAAACTGTACTAGTTTCCATTCATAGAGTTCCTGCCTCATAAGAGAACAAGGGTGAGGATCTCTCCATGATGGGAGGTGGTGGGGAGGGGTTGGCCTGCTAAAAGGTGAATATCTGTAGGTCCATAGAGATCTCGGAACATCTATGGAGACCATATGCTTCTTCACAGCAGCTCCACTGATCTCCCCTCCTCCTGGCAGCATGGCTCCTTCAAGAGCCACGGAACCATTAATTCCCCCACCTCCATCCCATGGCTGTGCTGTAATAGCCGAGGAGAGCATTCCTCAGTAACTAATGTTGCTCAAAGCAGCATTAATTCCTAATTAGATCTCTCATGGCTGTTCTCTTTTTGTTCCAAATACCCCTGGTGTCTCAATCCTTAGAAGTGGGGCTTCCATAGAGTCCCAAGGACCTAGGGAGAGATCTGAGATCTGGGTCTCCCCAGATACACACCTCCACCCTAGCTGGTTTTTAACTATTTTGGTTCCTCCTTGCTTGTGGAAATGGACAGAAAGAATCTGACCTCAAGTGCAAATTCAACACTCACATAAGCAGGTTGTAACACCAAAGAAGTCTATGGAGTTGTGCCTACTTTCATCAGTTGTGAATGTGTCCCTGTGTGTCTAGCATGGGGGGTGGGGGGGAAGAGTACAATGTTATATTATTATTGCTATTATTATCTGATGAAAGATGGCCTTTCAGACCATTAAGGAACCCACTTGCTGCCCTTGAACACGCAAAACTCCTGTTGACTTTTGTTTTAATGTAACCTTTTAACTGTTAAAATTTTAAAAATCTCTAATAAGGATTGAGCCTAACGATTACCTAACAGTGCAAGCTACCTAGTCAAACAAAAAAAAGAGATAGAATTGCACAACCAAGAACAAATCATTAACCCAAACCCGAGAAGTCTGTGCCTCAGCAGAGAACACCAGGACGTTTCTGATTAGGCTTTTAAATATATTTCTCCCTGTAACATCTTAAAATGCAAAACCAAAATGGAATGTATGCGGATGGTTAGTAAACAGGTGTTGAGCTTCCATACTTTGTGTTGATCAATTTTGTGGGCTAAACCTTGTACGCATACACGAGGGATTTTTTTTTTAAAGGGGATGCTCATAAAATGTCCAGTGAAAAGTGCTAGATTGACAGCTACAGAGCCTAAAGTCCCATTTACCCCAGAAAGCACCAAAAAGTTCTGTGCAAGCTTCTCCCACACTGCCCCACCGACGTGTCTCAAGCTTTTCTTTGGGGAGAAGCAATGAGGTGAAAGCAGACAAGTCCCCACGGCATTGTCCGTTAGCTGACAGCTCCGTGATATTAAAGCCACAAGGAAACTTATTTAGTGGCCTTGTACTTTGGCTGCCAAACCCTGCGGAGCATTTGAGGCAGAAGCCCTGCTGCTTTGGATGGCTGGTATCTGGTGGGAAGGGAAGCTTGGTCTCGCAAACCCCATGTTACCTTTTCTTCCTGAGCAGTGAGGTTGGGGGTTCTCACAGGAGCATGAGGTACTCCTTTCTTTCGCCCTCTGTTTTCTGGCAGGGGATGTAGTGGAAGCCCCCCACAAATGTCCTCCAGGCTAGACATGTCTGCTGGGAAAATAGGAGATGAAGAAAAGGCTGGTTCAAGGGGAATGAGAAGTGGAGAGGGAGGTGTGTAAGCACCTGGGATGTGCAGTAGCTATGAGATCACCTCAGAGAGAACAGCCCACCCTGTGGCTTTTGCAAACATGTCTCCCAAGTTCTGAGGACAAACACCCCAGGCGACACACCTACTCACACTGTGAAGTCCCATTGGTTCTTCCCTCCTTCCCTGAATAATGAATCATTTACCATTTTGCTGTTTATTCTCTGAATTTTTTTTTTTTTTTTTTTTTGCAGCTGCTCTGCTAACATTTTGGGATACCTTTGGTCCAGTCCTACATTCTTTGCACACACCAAAGTCACATTGCCTTCCACGCAAAGTAAGGCTGCTGGACTTCAAAAGGAGATTTGTCTGAGTAGCGATTCCATGATTTGTGCCTTGACCTGTCTATAATCTCATAACTGAATATTGGGAGCTTTCTCTGTCACACCTCTAGATAGTACTGTACCTCACTCCTGACCAGTTTCTCTTTCTGTTAACAGCTGTTATCCATAATAGCAATAAGGATGCCACCCCACATAGGTTCCTGTTATTATATGTTCCTGAATTTTAACAGATTTAAACAGAATATATATCAGTCTATTCAATATTGCTACTGATTTTGCTGTGCTACATAATAATAGCAGGGAGAAAATAAGGTTTCTCTTCTACCTGGCTTTTATACACCATGATCAACAACAACCAGAGTGGCTAAGGCTCTTCCCATTCAAACATCACAAACAAACAAATATGCTTCCTGTGACTTTCCTCTTAACACAAAACATGAACTTTAATCTTACTTTTGAACCTTTGTTTAAATTGTGCAGCTGCTTTTTGGCCCTTGTTGCATTCACAGATCCACAGCCTATTTCTGTGCTGACATCCACTGGGAGAATTACCTGAGTAAGGACTCCAGGATTGAGCCCATAATCTGGAAAAAAAAAAGAGAGAGAAAAAATATTAAAAGAATGAACAGGTGTGAAATGGGAACATCTCAGACTTAAGGTCCATCGTTCTATGAGGTGTAAAAGGGTGAAATCAGTAGGGTTCTTAAGAAATTAAATAATGTTCTATAGAAATTATTCTGAAAACCTATAGCATTTAAAAGAGAATGATGCCCTCTCTTATAGGTTTCCTTGAACAATCCTATAGAATCCTACAACAGGGATATTATTGTCTATTAAATTTGACAGAAGGGTTGAAAAATGTATAGAAAGGTTATTATTTTTTGCTATTAAATTCTACTGGACTTTTCCATAAGTGCAGCAATAAACAAAATGGCAGGTGAAATTTAATGCTGATAAATGCAAAGTAATGCACATTGGGAAGCATAATCCCAACCATACATATAAAATGATTGGGTCTAAATTAGTTGTTACCACTCAAGAAAGAGATCTTGGAGTCATTGTGGATAGTTCTCTGAAAACATCCACTCAATGTGCAGCAACAGTCAAAAAAGCAAACAGAATGCTGGGAATAGTTAAGACAGGGACAGATAATAGGACAGAAAATATCATGTTGCCTCTACATAAATCCATGGTATGCCCCCATCTTGAATACTGTGTGCAGATGTGGTCGCCCCATCTCAAAAAAAATATATTGCAATTGGAAAAGGTTCAGAAAAGGGCAACAAAAATTATTAGGGGTATGGAACGGCTTCCGTCTGAGGAGAGATTAATAAGGCTGGGACTTTTCATCTTGGAAAAGAGATGGTTAAGGGGAGATATGATTGAGGTCTATCAAATCATGACTGTTGTAGAGAAAGTAGTTAAGGAAGTGTTGTTTACTACTTCTCATAACACAAGAACTAGGGTTCACCAAATGAAATTAATAGGCAGCAGGTTTAAAACAAATAAAAGGAAGTATTTCTTCACACAATGCACAGTCAACCTGTGGAACTCCTTGCCAGAGGATGTTGTGAAGATCAAGGCCATAACAAGGTTCAAAAAAGAATTAGATAAATTCATGGAGGATAGGTCCATCAATGGCTATTAGCCAGGGTGGGTAGGAGTGGTGTCCCTAGCCTCTGTTTTCCAGAAGCTGGGAATGAGTGACAGG
This sequence comes from Lepidochelys olivacea, assembly GCF_965140295.1. NCBI lineage: Eukaryota > Metazoa > Chordata > Testudines > Cheloniidae > Lepidochelys > Lepidochelys olivacea. The sequence goes on along the minus strand of NC_140417.1, from coordinate 21,097,856 downwards.
AGATGGATCACTTGATGATTGTTTGTTCTGTTCATTCCCTCCAGGGCATCTGGCACTGGCCACTGTTGGAAGACAGGATACTGGGCTCGATGGACCTTTGGTCTGACCCAGTATGGCCATTCTTATGTTCTTATCTTAAACACTGATAACAGTGCATTGTGAAGAAAGGCTTTCCATTAATGTTATATGGAGCTTGATCCTGTGAGGTGTTGCACATCCTCTGCTACCACTGAACCCTGCTGGTCTGAGTACAAGGACAGTATTCACATGGTTTATAATAGGTGACTAATTATGCAACATTCTAGCAGTTTTAAAAGAAGGGGGGAAAATACACAAAAATATACGAATAACCTTCTCTCCCCCCTCCCCAGTTACTCCCTTCCCTAGGTTTCCCACTGTAACAAAGATTCTTTATTTCTGATTTTAAGATCTGATCCTGCAAACACTCAGGCAGGTGAGTTGCCTTTCTCCTGTTTAGATTCCCATTGGGCCTGCTTCTGTCTCAGGAGTGCAGTTTAACTCAGGAATAACTCCCCAAAAGCCCAGGGAGTGACACTGGCATAAGGTAGGTTTAAGAAAGACAAGAGTCAGGCCCACACTAGTCACCTGAAAAAAAGTCAGACAGGGCTGTGTTTTCAGGATTGGGCCCTCAAGCAATGAGTTCTGTGCTCTGAACAACTTGCACCCTCTGCCAGCCCCCATGAAGACAAACGAGTCCTAAAGCTGGGACCAGGCACTGCTTGTGTGGCTCTGCTGTCTGCTTGCAAGCTCAGGGCTATAGACTGTATGTTCTTTGGGGCAGGGACTGTCTCATTTTGTGCCTTGTACAAAGCAGGGCTCACACACCTAACACATCTTGCCTGGCAGGTTGGCCTAGCGGATCAGTTGCAATTGGTTTTGAAATCCCCTCCTACCCTCTGAGCTCATTGCTCCCTCCTTGCTTTGGATGCTATTTCCTCCCCGCTCTCTCTGTCTGGTTAGTAACCTGCAGCAGGCAGGTGTCGTTTGCCCGGCTGCCTGATAGAGGGCGCTGCAGAGGCGACAGCTGAGCAGCTGGTGGGAGGAGCCCCCGGGCTCACATGCTGGGTATTTAATTTAAAGGCACAGGAGCAAAGTTGGGGCGCGCCTGAGTTGAAAGTGACAAGCCTGCTCTAACCTCTCCCCCCCCGCACCCCCCCAGCCTGGCTCCTGGAGGAGGCAGAGACGGCTGGCAAACAAATAAGACATGCATCTGAAGCAAGGATCGGCCACAAGCCCAGCCGAGGGTGTGTGGAAACGACACCCCCCCCCAACCCGCCGCCTCTAAAAAACGTATAAAGAACAGGAAGAAGATCACATGTTATAATAATCCCCTTTGCAGCCAGACAGGACCGGAGGGCAGAGCTGGTCAGTTAGGACGGAGAGATGTGCTAGCTGCTGAAGGGAGGCAGAGAGAAAACTTGAAGATTACTAAATAGCACTACGAGGGGGCGAAACCCCTGTCCAGATAGGAAAAGGGAGGCTTTCTCGCCCCCTTTTTTCTGCAAGGCATATGGGAGGGAGGAATAGTTCCTCCAATCCCCTCCTCTCACACCCGAACCCCCAGCTCCCCTTAACCAAATGCTCCCCCTAAAACCCCTCCCCACCAAGAACCTAATCTGTCATAATTTCCAGGAACAAATCAAGTCCCAGGAGGCAGAGAAGAACAGTAAAAGGGGGCAATCGATTCTGTGTGCATTGACACCAGCGGTGACTTCATTATTACCCTTTGACGACCAGTCTGTGAAGCTAGCCCCTTGGTGGAGAAGTGAGAGCAGGGACAGAGAGAGAGAGAGAGAGGAGTAATTGTCCGATCATCTCTCAGAAAGAAAAGCAAACTTGGTTCTTCCTATGACCCTCTGCCTCAGGGAGCAAAAGGGAAGAGCGCACTGTCTAGGACAAAATTCACAACAAAGCAAGGGTGCATAGCCCCTAATTGCACCCCCATTAGCAGCGGGGGGGGGGGGCGTAGGGAGGGGATAAGGGGGGCGGGGGACCCAAGAAGCAAGGACCGCAAATGAAAGTGAAAGATTAAAAGAGCAAGTAAAATAACTGCATATTATCAGATCTGACCGGAGACCTGAGCTTTGCTTTGCTTCCTCAGTGATGGTTTGTCTCAGGGTTGTGTCAGAGATGTGAATTTCACCTACTTTCTGGATGCAAAGGGGTAACATCTATCCATTCATTTATTTATTTGGAAGCAATGTGGGTCACGCATATAGAAGCCATCTGAGACCTGGAAAGCTGTCTGGATTTTAAATAAAACAAGAAGAATGAGACACCAGCCAGGACCCCTGCCCTGAGAGGAAGGTGAAGAAAGAAAGAAAGAAAGAAAGAAAGAAAGAAAGAAAGAAAGAAAGAAAGAAAGAAAGAAAGAAAGAACATGCAGACACCAAACCTGTAGATTTATGAAATTCTTTTTGCTCCACTAAGGACAGATATTTTCCCCCTTACAGACATGCAGCATAAAGGCATCATGCTGATTGTGTTCTTGGAATACATTGTTTCTGGTCACGGTGAGGCAGGTAAGCAAAAATCAGTCAGTATTGTCAGCCATGGGACAGTTAAACCTAACTTTAAAAAAAATAAAAAGAGCAGGGGATGGAAGAAGGGAAAGTAGATATTTAAAGTCTCTTAGTAAGGTTCTTTCTTTCTTTCTTTCTTTCTTTCTTTCTTTCTTTCTTTCTTTCTTTCTTTCTTTCTTTCTTTCTTCAAGGAATCTGGGCCAACCAATATACATATTTTTCTTTCCTCCTATATACCCCATTCTCCTTTCCTATGAATTAAAATAGGATGTGCAATTTATCAGCTCATTTTATTACAAGAAAATCACATATTGTCTTTATAGAAAGAAAGAAAGAAAGAAAGAAAGAAAGAAAGAAAGAAAGAAAGAAAGAAAGAAAGAAAGAAAGAAAGAAAGAAAAAGAAAGAATTCAGTGGATGGGTGGGGAAGAATTGAGATATTCCAATAATTTATTTTGATAGGGGATACTATCTTCTTAGATAGGACAAGAGTCAGACGCCAGTTTCTTTGGATGGCACTGCTGAAAAGATCTGAACTATGTTACGGTTAGTTTTATTACAAAAATAATTAAAAGACAGAGCCATTCTATCTAGGAAATATTATTGGTACTGTATAAGGTAGACCATTCACTCAAGTTTCTTCTTACTTTGATCAGGATTTGATGGGCAAGTTTAAATTAAAATGGTTAATGTTTGAAAGTCAGTAGGACTAGGACCAATGCATAGCAGCTGGACATTTTTCATATTTGATTAAACTGCACTGGTATTTACATAGGATTCTAAAAATATCTCGATTATGATAAAGAATGGCTCCCCTGAGGGCATGGAAACTGGACATTGGAGTGGAAGAACAGCTTTGCCTGCCATGGTTTAATACATCTTTAAGGTTGAAAGAATAATAAAAAACAGGTTGAATTATGATGAACTAAGGTGATCAGATCAGAAAAATATGAAAACAGTATTGATAAAACAGGAGAGGAGCCAGTGGGTTGGTTCATGTGTCTTTTTCATCAGGGAATTGACTTAGGATCTCTCTTTCTCTCTTTAGAGAAGGCTACAGACTGCTTTAAATTTCACTTGCGTGTCCAGAGTATTGCGCTGATAACATCATTTTCCACACAGTGTCTTGAAGAATAATTACATTTTCTGCTTTCTGCCTCTCTCTGTTAAAATCAGATGCAGACAAGATTGCTTCAGCACAGGTTATTCCTCGACTAGACTATATTTTATGACATGATTAGACATTAGATTTCCATAACTGCAAATTTTTTTTAAGGTAAAAAGAACTGAAACCACAGTAACCAGAGAAATATTCTCCTACATCATACAGAGGTTTATCTTCAATCAGATCAGAGTCTGGCTATCCCAGCATTATAGGGAAAGGTTATAGGGAAGTGCATAGAATCTCCCATCATGTATTTACACCTCCTGCCCCTTAGTCTCTCATCCGAGGCAACAGCTAGTTTCCCTGCTTGAGACTATCCCAGCAGCACACAAGTGGGGATGTGTACAGAAATGTCATTTGTCGACCTATTGGTACTATCTGGGGAACACATAGTTAAAAACGAATTTAGGGGAAAATCTATCGTAAAGGCAGCTGAAATTTGCCTTGGGTAAGATTTGCAGAGCCAGAGTGAATTTTTAATGAGCCGCAGCATGAAGCAGATTGCTCAGAAGGTCTGGAATGGTTTGTTTTTTTCTGTATTGTCTTACAGACACACAGAGCATAAGGGTGTGGGACCTAGCGGTTAAAGACAAAACAGGTCTAGTGCTGCTCTGAAGGTTGAAGATTGGGCAATCTAGCTGAAGAGTCATGACATTTTAAAGGACTCGCATGCTGTTTATTCAGATAGTTGGCCAAAATACTGTACAATAAACTCCCCTCCCTGCCTTGGGAGTTGGTCCTTCCTGGCCAGAATTGAAGCACCCTGATGGAGGATGGTATGTATGTCGGATGCATGCCCTCTGCCAGTGCATGGTCCCTTAGACCATTAAAGGTAACATAGTAAGGGTGAAATTGAGGGTGTCAGCAATTTTGAAACTCATGCTCTCTCTTGCCTTAGTTCAGTTAGACTCAGGGCCTTATTCCCTTTGCCATTGCCGAGCTCTGAAAAGTGTCCTGAGTGGGGGGTCAGCTTGAAAGGCTGACAGCAGTTCACGCTCTTACGATCTGATCTGCCAGCATTCTGCCCTCCCTCCAGAGAGTGGGCGGTTCTTCATGGCTGCGTTCCTAATGGCAGCTCTCCAAAAGGGGGTGTGGGTTGGCCAAAAATGGCCATTTGTAGCACAAAGCTTAAAATCAGATGTATGTTCTTTTTGAAACAAAATTGACCTTGGATAATTACCTGTCAGACTTTCACTAAGTAATGCCAAGTAGCACAGATTTTTGCTTATTCTGCTTTTGCCAATGGGCACTAGTGGGCTAACTTAGCAGAGTGGCTTGGCTTCCTTGGGATCTGTGAGTCCCCAACACCTCTGAAAATCACGCCAGCCGTGTTCAATATAATTGAGACTGTAGGAGGGATTTAGACAAGCAGAATGGAATTGGTCGAGCTGGGATTTGGCCAGGACATTGGGTCTAAGACTCTTATACTCTGTCATATTCTATGTGATCTTTTACCTCCTGCTGGTGTGCCACAACCCTCATGTGGAATGGGACTACCCATAGGAGTGGAGATAGTCTAGTCACCACGGCTCATACAATCTTTGGCCTCTTAGGTAGCAAAGGGGGACTGTTAGTGCCAGTTGTGAGAGAGGTTTTTGTGATGTGAATATCTAGCCACTGTTAAATGGACTGAGATCCACCGAACTCATTTCACAGGGGCCATTGACCAGCCAACAAATGCTAAAATGTTTTGGTTGCTATCAAAGGGAAGCTAAAGAGTCTATAGCTCATTACTAAACCCTAGAGACATCAGTCTCCCGACCACAGCTGTTTCAGCTGTTAAGAAGACAGGTAAACAGAGTAAAACAAGTGAAATCTGCACACACACACACACACACACACACCCAGTGTGAAACTGGCTTATCATAAACGCAGCTGTAGTGAATCCACCAATACTAGAGATAGGCTAGGGACAACCCCAGATTTTTAGGGTGTCCAAAATATGGATCAGAACTTTGTGATTTGAACAACTGAAGACATTTAAAACACTGTTTCGTGGTCCTCTATGTTGACAAGAAATAAAGGACCTGATCCAAATCCCACTGGAGTCAATGGGCATCTTTTTATTCCCTGCAATGGGCTTTAGATCAGCCCCCAAATGAGTGGCCTGGTGCCATTTCTTCTGTTTAGGCCTCTAGAGAGGGTGAAAAATGCACTTTTTAATATTTAATATGGCTTCAGTTAACATTTGTCAGGCTCTGATGGCTAATGGGGATTTGAAGTTAGCCACTGCTGCCTGAACAGTTGTCCAGTACGTCCTTTCAGCCATGTGAGCCATCTCCAATTGAATGGCTCAATAATCATCAGAGACTGTCATTTGCCAGCCGCCCTCCACAAAGCTGCTGCCTCACTGCACAGCATTTAGGGAAGCAACAAATAAATAAATAAATACACGGCCTCGTTTATTGGGCCAAGCCATCCAGCGCAGGAGCCAGAGTTAATCAGCCTCAGTAATAGGCAGCACCCATGCGCTGGTCTGATGGTTTAGCCTCTTATAAATTATTCAGTGAGCCCCTCCTGGCATTCGGGGGAGGTTGCTGGCTTCCTGGCTGCTGTTTCCCTTCTTCAGCAGTGCCCTCGCCGTTCTGACTCCACATTTCAGGTCATAGCCATGAAACAATTGAGTGATCTGTTATCAGGAGGCCGAGCAAGCTCCTGCAGATTGATTTCTTTAAATGCAAGGCTCCCAATCGACTGCAGAACGTTTCCCCTCTCTCTCCTTCCCTCAAACACCCCTTCGCTAATTTGCAGTTTGTGCTCTCCTTTTTCCTAATGACACAGCAGTTCAGACAGGAACTGTATATTGCTGTTGCTGCATTAGCAGGCAAAACAGATAAACTTCTATGTCATTGCTGATCAGAAGGGCAACTGCATTCTTTCTCACTTTCCATGTGTCATTAAATACAGTTAGAACATTCAGTAGCAGACTGATAGCCCACCAACAGGAACTAAAAGAAACAGCAGTTTCCTGTCCTTACTTTCACCCATTCTTGGCTCCATGATTTCTTCCATGCTGTTTCTAATACTTAGAATTCCCGCATTCCCTTTCCTTGGGTACCAAATGATTTGTGTCTTCCTTCAAATCTTTGCTGCTGTATACTCTGTGAAGGCTTTCCATGATGATTCACCAAAGAGAGACAGTTGTCCACACAACTTTATAGACTGACCTTCCTCTAGCCATATGGTATATTACATGTCTCAATGGCATTTTTAACTCAAGGCCTGATCCTGAGAAGCACTAAAGGCTCTTAACTCTAGTTATGGCCAATACAAACTGAAGGCTTTCAGCATGAAGTAGGTAGGACCAGTCCAATGTCAGCTCTTTGGAACCAGAGACAATGTCTTCTGCTCTGGTTTGTACAGCACTGACCACATTGAGGTGATAATATCTGATCCATTTTAAACACAGAAACTTAATACAGGAACAACCGTATTTTCCATTTCTACAATGCCTTTCACCCAAGGGTCTCAGAGCTCATTAATGAAACCTCACAAGACAGAGACCAGACATTAACAAGCTAGGCTAGGTAAAATAAGGAAATTCAGATACCAAAATGCCATGAAAAGATATCCTCAGAGCACTGCAGTCTGAGAGCCTTAAAATTCTACCTCATCTGCCAGAAGCGAGGTGTTTTTTTAAAAAAAGAACTCAGTGTTATTCAATGGAACTCACCCTGCAGAGCAGATGGAATTGTAAGGCTTCAGGACTGCAGCAACAAGGCCGAAACCAGGAAGCGCTAGACATCTTGTCCAGGTGTCTGACCTCAGAAGATCTCTAAGCCCTTTCCCAGAAAAAGAGAAGTTCACATAAACTACAGACAAACTTTCAGATTAAGCTTCTGAACCTTCTGACGTTCTCCCATAACCATGCAATGCGTAGATGCAGTTCAAAGTGACAACTGATAACCTGAGAGCAAATATATCAAAACTGTGGCAGGCCAGTCAGAGCAGTTGTTGGCCAACCAAGGACTCTACTCACCAATGGGGTTATACTGTACTAATGGGGAAAAAAGTGTGCGTTGCAAACCTCAAAATGTATACAAAATTGTGGTCTGCGCAAAGTAAGCCAATTAAAATAAAAATTATGGTGGAAACCTAATATTGCAGGATCCTCAATTTCCGCAATATCGCAAATTAAGTAGGACCTTACTTACAGGATGAGTCAGTGCAGCTGAGTTGCTGCGGCATGCCTGAATGATGAGTCCCTGCTGGCTCTGTTCGAGGGGTGAGTCATGGGACCAATTGAGGTTCCGGGGGTGTGCCCCGGGTGAGTCATGGGAACTGAGAGAGCAGCTCTGGTCTGGCTGCGGGCCTGATTCACAGGCAGTGCTCTGGCCAGTAATCCTTGGCCACAGGAACTTGTAAGCTGTATTCAGGGAGTAACAAGCAGAGCCTGAGCCAGAGACCCCCAGCCAAGTAGCACTAGGCAGAGCTAGTCACCCAGTCAGGAGCTAGCAGCCTGGCTGAAGCATCTCCAGCTGATGGCAGGAAGTAGCCAGATCACCATCCTAACACAGGGCAAGCAGCAGCCAGCACCAGGGGTTAGCAACCCAACCACAGTACTATACCCAATTTGGGACAAGGAGCAGAGAGGGCCAGAGCCTGAGGGCACCACCAGTGTTATCTGGACACCAACCCAGCGAGATACCATAGCCAGTCAGGATTGTAGTCCTAATGTTCTTAAAACTCATCCCATGCTGGAGCCTTCTCGTGGTTAAGTTTTGATCATCCGGATATTTGCTGTCATTCATGTAAATAAAATAATTCATAAAGTATGTAACTTAGGTTACATCATTTGCAAAAAAACCTCCAGATTTCTGGACCTCCAACCTTAAAAGACACGACATCTAAAAATAAAAACTGATACCAAAATGAAATGGGCCATGATCACTCTCTCTGTTCTGCGAAGAGAGGCAAGTGCAGGGCAGGGCATAAAGGACAGATTACAAGGGGAATGTACTGTGTAGAAACCCTAGATACAGAGATATTGATAAATCAATACAAGTCTTCCCCTTAAGTCTCTCTTGATTTGGGGTGTTCAACAGGAAAATGTTCATTTCCCTTAGTCTGCAATATTGTGCTGTGGTAGAAAATCCATCAGGAGAGCTAGGCAAAATGTTTTGGATGAATAGGTTATTCACTGGAAAATGCAGTTTTGACTGAGAAAAAAGAAAATAAAATTAGAAAAGTCAAAATGATTTGTTTCAACATTTTAAAAACAAAACCTTTTGACTTTTTGTTGTGAAACGGTGTTTTATTTAGAAATTTAGCTAGATTTAGTTACCCCTTCCCCTCCCCCCCAAAAAAGGATTTAAAAAATCTGGAAATGAAACATTTTGTTTGCTCTGAAACATTTTTTTCAGTCTTTCATTTCAGCAAGAAAAACTGAAATATTTCTAGCTCTACCTATCAGCACGTACTGACTTGTACTTAGCTGGACTATTGGCCTCATTCGGCATCACACAGAACTGCTACTTAGGTTCACAAAAGATGAGATGCAACCAGAAAAGGGGTCGGAACAAAATGGTTATTGAGCCCATATTGCACAGTACACTTGGCTCAGACACTAAGCGAGGTTAGTGTGTTCATCAGGGTAAACTGAATGTCTTGAAATCGCTGCAAAGGCTGACCAGTACTACGGATTTTGAAGAATTCATGATATTAAGGGAAAATCTTGGGAAAAAGATCTGCATTTTGGACTCCAAGAGATTATGGTTTGTGCCTGATTTCTGGTTCTCATTACAATACACTTACAGTATTAGTCTGTAGAACTATTATTATCAGCAGGCCTTGGAGCTCCATTGATACACATATTTTTTAAAATCTTCTTAATTTTTCAGTTAATTTACTGCGTCTTTAAGATGCCAGATTGATAGTTTGGTCCCTCCGACTCCTACATTTTAGCCTGTGGTACACAAATACGGGACAAAGGTGCAAAGAGCAAGATCATTACAGGCCCTTGCTCAACAATGCAGTGTTGGAGGCATGTGCAAGAAGGCTCCAACAATCAGGGCTCCAGCAGGCTTGAGGGACTGCTTGTTCCTGTTTCTCCGCCCTGCAAGGAGAAGGTTGCTGGGGCACGGCTGGCCTTTGGCTCTGCCCCCTCTTTGCACTAGTCTGCATAGTACGGCCAGCACTTTGTGGGGGGCATGGAAACGTATTACACATGTTCACAAGGCAGCCCCAAAGACATAGGTGCTAGAACTGGGGGTGCGCAGACTTGAAGTGCTTTCCATTCTATACAGAGTTTACAGTTTGGGTCAATGGCTCTCAGCACCCCCACTATAAAAATTGTTCCAGCGCCCCTGCCTAAAGACTTTGCACCTGCCTGTACGTCTGAGACACAATCTGTGTCCAGAGCTTCTCTTAGACCAGTAGAGATCCTCACCACTCACTCCTGAGATCTGCAGCATAAATGCCACCATCTACCTCAAAATGAAGGACAGAAGAGAAACAAGGAACATGAGCTGGGCTCATTTTTTTCTCCATAAATTGGACTTTATGGTTCAATGCTTATGATTTCCATATTTTTATTGGGCTAAATCCTCACGTCTTTTCCCAGGCCTAACTTGACTTTAAAGGGTATTTTGCCTGAGTAAGGACAGAAGAAAAACCGAATAGGGATTTCAGGATTTGGCCCATAATTTGCTAAATCTTGAATGAACAGTTGATCTTTGAACTTCTCCTAGACTACTAAGCATTTAAGGCCATTCCAAGTTTCTCTGAAATGGTTATTTCCTGTAGGATTTGTACAGAGTCCTAGGGTTTGACTTGTGACCCCCTCTCAGATTAGATTTATGACCTTGTAAGGTCAGACTTTAACTCCTTCTGGACCGTTAAGAAATGAAGAATGTGTCGTATGTCACTAAAAAGATGATTCTCCTTAGACTGATAATAAGGTCTTGGGAGAGACCTATAACTTCAATGTCACAAGGTATTAATGATTTCCATATAGGAACTAGAGAGATGAACAAATGTAAATATTAGGTTTTTTTAGTTTTTTTTTAAATTTTCTTAGTTTCTAAAGAAATAAGTATATAAATAGTAGAACTTTTGTAAAGAAAAAAAATAATGTATAATCAGTAGAACTTGGTTTCTAAACATTTTGTCCAGCATTTGCAAACCTGGTTGCCTGAACTTCATCACTTGACAATATATTTAGGTACTTAAATGAGGGAACTGATACTTCAGAGCTGCTAAAACCCCACAGTTCCAGGTGATGTTAATGCTCAACACATCTGAAAATCAGGCCACTTAGGTGGAGCCGAAATATGGATGTAGGTACCTAACCTTAGGCACCCATATGTGAAAATATTGGCCTTAATTTTGGGGGCAGGAACCATCTTTCTGTTATATGTTTGTACAAAGCCCAGCACAATGGGGCTTCAATCCCTGATTGGAGCCTGTAGGCACTTTTGCAAAACGAATAATATAGAATACATGGAGTATACCTGTTCTGTAGGTGCATAGCTTCACTAGGGTACAATAAAAGTGAGATAACACAAAAGTGAGATAATATTAAAGAGATATATAGATGTGTAATACTGGACAAGACTCATTTTCAGAAGAGATCAAGGCCAGATTTTTAAGTGCTCAGTGTTGACAATTGGGGCCAGGTTTTCAGAAGAGTTCAGTTCCCAGTTAGGCACCTAAAATAAGGCTAGATTCACCCAGAAACTAACACTGTGACAAGTAGGTCAAATTTTCTGAAGAGACCAGCACCCACCACGCGGAGTTCTTTCAAAAAATCTGTCCTCAGTTGTAGTGCTGAATGTTCTGACAATTCTTTAGTGGTATAGATGAACAAGTGTCTCCATGATGGTTTAGACTGTCAGAAGTTTGTATCTCTTTCCCTATATTTAATAATGAGAGCGGCCTGAGAAATTCTGTTTAGTTTTGTTTCTTACTACTGTATTTCAGATCCAGTAAAGCTACGAACCTTCCGCTGTGATGGCCACTCCTGCAATCCTCCTGTAGGGAATCTAGCAACAGGCAGGACTCCAGTCTCTCTTACCACATGTGGGCAGAACAGCACAGAACTTTACTGCTTCTACCCAGACCAGAACCTCCTTCATTGGGCCTCCCAAGGCTGTGGGCAGCCCCGATGCACTAAATGCAATGCCAATCAGCCTGATAACTCCCACCTTCCCTCTGATATGACAGATAATTTCTTCCTAAACCCTGGCTCCTGGTGGCAGTCTGCACAAGGGGTACACAGGGAAGAAATCAGGCTGGACTTGGAAACAGCATTCTACCTGACTCATGTCATAGTAGTGTTCAAGTCACCTCGCCCAGCTGCTATGGTATTGGAGAGGTCTCAGGACAATGGACAGACCTGGAGGCCCTACAGATATTTTTCTGTCAACTGTACAGCAACGTTTGGGCTTCAAGATGATCTTATTGAAGAGGGCTCTCTGTGCACTTCCAGGTATTCAGATGCGGTGCCTTGCACGCGAGGTGAGGTAAGTGATAACTGACATTTGGACCATATTTAGAGGGTCAGTTAAAAACTGGCTAAAATTCAGGGACTACGTGTTGAAAGGGACACTGTCCAAATCAGTAAATAAAGGTAGGCAAAACATTTAGGTTTTACATTAAGAAAATAAAAGAAGAGGAGAAGGGAAAACAAAGAGGAAGTTTCAGTAAAAGAAAGGGAATACAAATGCTTTCATGGGTTTTTTTAGGTCAGTCAAATCGCCTTTAATGTAAACAGTCACTTTCAGTGTTGCCACATACAATATTTTGCTAATGCCTGAGGATTAGGAAGTGAAACTGTTTAAAAACAGGAAGTGAAACTATCCCGCCTAGTTTCATTGTCCAAGTTGAGTGAAGTTAGGGGAAAAATGGGAATCTAGCATAAATATTGAACAGTAAATTAGATTTGTAAAACTCGTTCTGTGTTAATCCTCTAAGGTGCCATTAGATAGAAAAGGAGATTATTTTAAAGAAATATATATTTATACTGATAAAGTCTCTTTAAAGAGGAGTTATTAATTATTTACTAATAAAATAGCTACTTCATGTACAGGTATAGCACTTTTTGTCCATAGATCTCAAAGCACTTCAGGTGGCAAGGCGGGTAAGTATCATTATTCACATTTTACAGATGAGGAGCTAAGGCACAGAGAAGAGAAGTGACTTTCCTAAGATCACACAGCAGGTTGATGAGATAGCCGTGCTTAGAATCTAAGTCTCTTGACTCCAACCAAGTCCAATGCCTTCTCCATTAGACTCTATTGCCTCTCTTATGTTATGTGAACAAATCAGAAGAAAAAGAGAACAGTTATACAAGAATGGCCAGACATCTCCTAGGTTCACTTGGCTATAATCAGAGATATTCATATTTGAATAAGTGCCTCCGAGAGCCTTACAACTACATCTTCTCCAAGATCCTTTAATGAGGTCACAGTCCTATTTATGGCATCACAATACGTAGTCACAGAAGTGATCATGCTGTCACGGGTTTGGCATTGGGACTTCACTGCAAAATAAGCGAGGATGTGCGAGGTGATGCCCTGGTTTGCTTAAAATGAAATTATAGGAATTCCAGTGGTGCTTATAACTTCACAACAGCCTGAAGGGTTAAGGAATTATTATCCTTATTTTCAGGCTGGGAAGCTGACGCATAGAGGGGTGAAGAGTGAAATTCACCCCTGTGCATTGGCAGCATATGACCTATGCATATGGATGGTGCATGTATTGGAAATGTGTGGCAGTTGATCTGACTCCCAGACCATCCTGTTGTTTGAGTTGTAGCTCTTCTAATTAGTGAATATGATTTTTTTAAAACATGAAATAAGGAGAGTGGAGTTGCATTTAAGACAACTGTACTTGTATGTTTTCCGTTTCGTTATTTCTTTTGCACCCATCAAAATACTCTCTGAACACCTAATACCATTTTGCATTGTTATAGCACCTTCTGATCAAGGCTCTTAGTACTTTATAAAATCTAATGCATCACACCTCAGAACACACATAAATGGCATTATTGCCATTTTACAGATGGAGAAACTGAGGCGTGGAAAGGTGAAGTGATTTGCCCATGGTCGCACAGGAGGCTTCTTGTAAAGTTAGGAGTAGAATCCAGGTGTCTTGAGTCACAGGCCTTAATCACAAACAATACTTCCTTCCCCTGCCTCTGTAACAAAAGCCCCTGTCTCTGTAACACTTTGGTTTGTGCTCACATTTTTATTTAACCTTGGAGAATATCATTAAGGCCACGTGTTGCTGCTAAATTAAATCGGAGACGTGAAGGGCAGAAAATCAAACAGTAAAAGCTTCATCCAACACAAGCCTCTGCAATGACAAATCTCAGTTGGTGTAGCAAAAAAGGTTCCATGTATCATCTAGCCAATATATATATGTGCTGGAAATGTAGATTATTATTATTAATAATATATTTACATTGACCTTACAACCTTGAAGATCCCAAATAGTTCTACAAGCTGATGAATGAACTAAAAAACAGACAGGGTCACTTCACCCACTATTGAAGTCCAGCCACCTCTGCAATGAAATGTTGCAGGTGTAGAGCAGCACAGAGCAACACGATCCAACATCCTCCCAGAGAACGAGAAGAGGATTACTGATGTGCAGCATTGCAATTCATAATCTTTCATTTATATAGCACCCATAATCCCAAAGGATCCTGAAGTTATGGACAGACTTTATGAGGACCACTTAATTCACCATCATCACTGCAATGTGGGTATGTCTGGGGTACAAAGGCATTACCCATTCTGAGCCAGCACCATGACACACCAGACTTTTTATTCGAATGAAACAGATGGAGGGAGGAAAGGAGGTGGAATGTAGTTACCAAAAGTGAAAGTTGATCAGAACCATTGAGCTAACAGACTTACTCTCACAAAAAGTGCCATGGGATTTTTAACCACATGTGGTCAGTTTTTACATCTTAGTCGAAAGACGTCACCTATATCTGCACAGTGCCCCTGGGACACTGATTCAATACTAAAAAGAACAGGAGTACTTGTGGCACCATAGAGACTAACAAATTTATTTGAGCATAAGCGTTCGTTGTTAGTCTCTAAGGTGCCACAAGTACTCCTTTTCTTTTTGCGGATACAGACTAACACGGCTGCTACTCTGAAACCTGATTCAATACTGACTCAGAAGGAAGAGTGCCACCTAAGGAATCCCCAATGATATTTCCTGCAGCATTTCTGTTTTCTTTGGAGTTCCCACATCCAGTTGCTGAAGAGCCTTCCCCAGGAAAAGGGGTGTAGGGCATGAGAGCTGGTGAACTCATAGCACAAGCTGGTAACTTCTGAGAAATTATCTAACTTGTTCCCAACTGAAGTCACCAATTAATGTTAAGATGATTAAGATGCTAGTGTTACCCCTTTTGACCTGAGCTGATAGCCAATATTCAAGGTCTTGCAGGTTGTTTTTGTTAGGAGGAGAAATTGATAATAGTGTCAGGGATTTCTTTGATGCAAACCTGCTTATTTACAAAGAATGTAAACAAAGTTCTGTTTCCCTGAACACAGTAAGAATCAAACAAGAGGAGACTATTTCCTTGCTCATTATTCCAAGCCTCTTTTTCCAGCCAGCACTGTACCCCAAAAGCTCTCTTTTACCTTTTTCTTGATCACATTGCAAATTCTTCTCTAGCTATACTTGGCTTTCTGCTGCCTTCTCTGTCTATGTCTGTGATGTTTCTGGCTCCATCTGCTCACATATAAACACAGGCCTCCACCAAAGCAGTATTCTGCCATCTGTGTTTGCATTCAACCCCCAGTGAAACCTCTCCATCCACATAGCTCTGCTCCTGACCAGCCTTGCATGTGGCATGTGTTTTGGGCAGTGGCTCCTATTGGCTTCAGCTATTTTACTCCAAAAGGAGCTTAGTTGCTTCTTACATTTAGCCTGAATGAAAGATGGCTGTTATGCCCACCAGCTTCACCCAAACCCCAGCATAAAACTATGGAATAACATTTTTTAGAAGATTTGTTCACCTCCAGTAAAACATCTGTCTACAGTAATGCTTCTGTGTGGCATTATGCATCAGTAGATGGAACTTTTTACTACTTGTCTATATGTCTACATTTCTAATGCACCACTCACTATTGTATGTAGGTACCAACACTAATATTATCGTTAGGGTCAGACAGTTTAAATGAAGATGTGGCCAAGGCAAAAGGTTAAATTAATTCAACACTGCAGTCAGACTTTGGTGTGCTCAGAAGCCTGGGAGTTCAGATCCCATCTGGTGGAGATAAGGATGGGGATGCTTGAACCTGCATATTGACAGCACGTGCATTCAAGGATGTGGGACATCAGGAGCGCATTTTTAAATAAACTAGAGCATCCGGAAATGAAAACAAATGTTCTTCTCTGTAGAAGAATATGTTTGTGTAAAAGGAAAACATTAACATGCAGGGTCTGTATCACAGTGTCCCACTTACAGCCTCAGGAGCTGATGATCAGAAATAAGACCTTACGCAATTGGGTCTGAAGAGTATAAGTGAGTTTTAAATCAAAGGCCCATCCATTTATGTGTGTGTCTGTGTGACAGATGACACCAATGAAGTGTGATATAATAAGCTCATTACTGGAATTCACTCGGGGGGAGAGGAATTGTGTATGCCTGAATAAGGTAACTGGTTCCTAGGCAACATGTGAAATGTGCCTTGGTTGGAAGACCTGTACACTCTTCATTGTCTAAACCATTGTGACCCCTTTGGGTATGGAAGTACCCCGTGCTGCCTTTTTGTCAAAGATGTCACTTTTAAGCTAACAGATTTTTAATTATTCCTATTTTAAAAAACACAGTGAGGGTCAAATTCAGACCTGGTGTAAGGGGGTGCAGCTCTCTGCTTCACAAGCACCAATTTGTTCAAACATGGGGCAGAGCCATCACCATGGAGGCCCCGGGTCTCTGTTCCCTCTCTAACTGCCATGGAGCAACACTGCTAGAAACTCTCTGGGTAGCTGCTAGCCCAGAGAAGGCTCTTCATCACACTGGGGGAACCTTCTCAAAAGTCAGTGCTCCTTCATAGGGACCAATGCGGGGGACAGGGTTATGTGTGCATAGCATACCTGGACATACAGATCCCTGACCCACAGAGGGTCCTGTTCTGAGTCCAGAAAGAGGAGGACAGTGCTGCAAAGGGGTGGGAAGAGGGATATCCATGCACAATATTTGCTCAGTCCTTTCTCAGGCAAAACTCTTATTGACTACAATGATAATTTTTCCTGATTAGGGACAGAGAGGTCAGGGCTGCAAGATTTAGACCCATTGCTTATTCCTCCCACTTGACACCATAATCTACTTGTGGCATCACAACGATTAGAGAACTGACAATGTTAAGGCCTCCGCAAAGGGATAAGCAGCAGGACCAGGTGATCTCTTAAGCAGGGCCAGCCTTAGGGAATATGGCACCCTGGGCGAACTTGCATTTTGGTGCCCCTTTAAGCAGGGGAAACTATTTTCAGGCAAATGCCCTTAAATTAAAGATGGAAGAGCCCTCTCTTTACCTGCAATATGTGGATACGTTAATAATTTACAAGGTTTTCAATGAGGCATCAGCAGCTATTTAAGGGTCTGATTCAACAAAGCATTGAAGTCAATGACAAATGGGATTGCTCATCTTTCTGCAAGATCAAGCCCCCTAATAGCGGAGGTGCAAGGGACAGAGTTGAATGCTCTAGTGAAATGTCCAGGAGATCTGCAGCAGGCATAGCAAACAGAGCTCAGTGTGATCCATGGGTTCTTCCAACTTCCAGCTGGAAAGGATTCGATGAGGGATTAGTCACTCTTGAAGGCAAGTGCCCGAATGTTATGACTAGGGCTGTCTGTTCAGCGTTTAGTTTAACTTGAGCTGTAGAGGAGAGAAAATGCAGAGGCATATTGGCGGGAAGTAGTTAACACCAGCAGAATAAACAAGTGGATAACACTGCCAGGCCTCACTTCTCTGGAGGACAAGCTTAAGGAGACAGAGCGGATTGTGTCTGAAGGTGACTTGAACCTAGAAGAAACAAATGGGGCTGAGAGAGGACAGGTCTGGGGGCCTGCCTCCCTGTTATATGAACTGCAGAGAGCCAGGGGCAACCCGTTCTGACCAGGTTTATAATGAGCCATGTCAGGGATATTTGTTTGGCACCTTGAAAACCAGCCAGAAAAACACACTGTTTTTCTAGCATTATTTCTGCGAGTCCTGACATGCCGGGCAGCAGATACCAAATAGATTTCTCATCCTCACGCTGTTATGTAAAAGCTTGGAGAAGCTCCCATTTCTTTTTTCAAGTCTCAATTGAGAAAAATCTCTTTGTATGAGAAGTTATTAGCCTGGTGGATAATTTACATGGTTTTTGTTTTTAACTCCATGCAGAAGATAATTTATTAATTGCTCTGTGGTTTTCTATATATTACTATGATCACCAAGACAGTGGCAGCTTAGATTTCTGTTAGATCTCTGTTCTGCAGGTTGGTTCTTTGGAAATCTTTCAGACAAGCTTTGCATAGGAAAGGTAGAGAAGAAATGGCATTGGTGATGGGCAGTGGTGCATTTCCCATCAGAATCCAGCCTAGGTCATCCATTCAGGGAGTTGATTGGCATTTCAGTATTGTCCATCTCTAACCTTCATAGAATCATAGAAGATTAGGGTTGGAAGAGACCTCAGGAGGTCATCTAGTCCAACCTCCTGCTCAAAGCAGGACCAACCCCAACTAAATCATCTCAACCAGGGCTTTGTTAAGCCAGGCCTTAAAAACCTCTAAGGATGGAGATTTCACCACCTCCCTTGGTAACCCATTCCAGTGCTTCACGACCCTCCTAGTGAAATAGTTTTTCCTTCATCACACAGGATCCTTTCCCATTGTCTTCTGACCTCTAAGCAATGAATCATTCCTCTAAGACTATGCATTACTCTACCACCAACAAGCAACAGCAACCATCAGCAGCAGAAAGCTGCTCTGACATACTGTTTGGATTGCCCTGCATAGGTATGATCCTTAGACTCCTGGCAAATTGCTATTGTGGCCCAAAATTTGGATACTCCTTCCGTAGTGCTTTATAATTCTTACCAAATGGAATGTAACACTTTGTAGAATGGGAATAGTAGCTTGTGGTACTCAAAAATATTCTTGTGAGGTGAATTTAGGAGAAATGTTTTGGATATTCTGAATCCAAAATGGAGCCACCATACTGATGACAAGGGTAGATGTTGAATGGAAGATTTGCTCACTGAGATAGCCCAAAGCAAATGCAAGTTGAAGAGGTATCAGCCCCCTCACTGTGTTGGAAAGCATAGAATTAATCCAAGGTGTCACTTTGTAGCTGGGTTTAACTGGATCATAGGTGCAAAACAAAAATTAAATGCATAGATATTTCTTTAATAAACTGCCATATTCTGTTTTTTAATTGCTCCATAGTTTTACTGTCCATAGTGGGAGGATGGAAATGCCGTAGATTTGGAGCCAACCTGTTCTGCGAATCAATGAGACACTCAAATAGCTAAAAAGAAAACTGGGATTTCTTTGTGTTTCTAATGATGTGTTTTTCTGATGATGTTCTGAAACAGGACAAAGATCACTCTTGCATTGCAGGATGGAATAAAACAGGACAAAGATTACTCTTGCATTGCAGGATGGAATAATGCATTTAGCACTGTAGTTCCATTAAACTGGTCATATAACATCTGTTAAAGGGTAGGAAAATTTGAGAGGTGAAAATGCTTACTACACCCTTAAGAACTAAATCAACTTGCAAGCAACCTACTACTGAAGAACATTTTGAATTGATGGAAGTTTTTATTATGGCTTCTTTCTGATGGGCATGCTTTGAGTGCAGGGACATTATTGTCCTCATTAAGCCAACGTGATCAGCATATCTTAGTGATGATTTGCAATATTCATTTTTTGTTCTGCACAAGGATCTTCTTTTGTAGGAGGGCATGCATAGGAACTTCCCTGCATGCGTGACTCATATTCCTTGACCTGAGGCTATGAGGGGAGCTTTTGTTGTGTCCACATCTTTTCTGACTACTGCAGGCTGGGAGATCATGTTAAAAAAACAGAATTAGCGGCCTCAAGAGTGGAGAAGCAAAACGTGGATTCAGTGAATGGCAAGAAATCAAGAATCTGAGACATTGTCTCTTGCATGAAGATGACCCTCTTGACTGGAGATAAAATATCATCCACTATGATGCTGTGCTAGCTGGTGAACAGAAAAACACATCCCCTAAAGATGGCTGTCTTGATTAGTTTTGAACTGGATTCTGCTAACTTCCTGGCTATTAGGATGGTCAGGGCAGACCAGGATAATTAGGGTGACCAGACAGCAAGTGTGAAAAATCGGGACGGGGATGGGGGAGTAATAAGCATCTATATAAGACAAAGCCCCAAATATCAGGACTGTCCCTATAAAATTAGGACATCTGGTCACCCTAAGGATAATCTCCATCTTTATGAATCATGGCTGAATGACTGATGAAAATTAGAAGTGTGAGCGGGAGGGGGAACTAAGGTGACGAATGGGCACTCGATAGCAGATCTGCACTTAAGCACGAAAATCCTTACTAAGCTTTCAGCTACAATTTCAGTTTCTGGTAATAAGGGTAACTCAAGACTTACGATCTATTTCCATAAGATGTTGAGAGCCTCTAAGGAGATGCTGAGAGCCCGCAACTCCAATCAAATTCAGTGGAAAATGGGAGTTGCTCAGCGTTTATCAGGGTGGGATCTGTAATGAAAATTGAGAAGACTCTGTCCTTTATTTATGCATAGACAACTCTCACTAAACCTACACACTAATGTTGGGGAAAGGTACTCAAAATTTTAGGGCAAAAAGCGTGGTAGCAGAAAGACTCAGATACCACAGTGATGGATTTAAATAGAATAGAATATCCTTATGATGAATGTCACATACTGGGAAGCCATCTTTGAATCAAGAGTTGGCATCAGAATAATAGGAACGACACAATTGTTTATTACATTCTCCTGACCTTTTTCCAGGAACGTAGTCGGGATGCCAAACTTGCAACTGACCCAGGGAAAGCTAATAAACAAATCAATTTTTCCATAAGGTAAACAAAATGTAAAAGTCAAATGTCTATTTGTATGCCAAGAATCTGCCTCGTACAATTCAGAATGCACAACCCAGCCCTGTAAACTAATGATAAGGCCAGATCTCAGAGCATCAGATAATTGATTGAGAGCTTTCAGTGTAGACTATCTCTTTCCATGGCCCATGGCATTATAAGTTTATTAAGCCGTAGATCCACTTCTAATCTAGTGATCTTTCAAACCACCAGCACAGACATTATTTAGATGGCCACCTTTTAAAAAATATTGATAATAGTTAAAATTAATATTTTTCACTTTATCTTCCATCTGGGAATCTCAAAGCACTTTACATACATTAATGAATCAATCCCCTCACCTCCTGTAAAGGAGGTAAGTGTTCTTATCCCCATTTTACCAATGGACAAACTGAGGCACGCAGTGATTGAGGTCACTGATGTCACTGGGAAAGTTCCCATGGATTTAAACAGGAGCAGGCTCTAAGTGACTTGCCTAAGGCCATGCAGGATGTCTATGGCAGGGCTTTGAATAAAACCCAAAAGTCTGAGGAGATCTCTTTAGCCACAAGAACACCTTGCCTCTTTTTTTGTACTTCCTCATACAATATAAAATGAGTAACTAATTGAAATGACTTTAGTGTCTTCCTAAGTCACAAAAAAAATCTATATACAGCACATAAGTGATATATACAATCATTGGATATATTTGGCTTCTAACTAGGGCTTCATTCGTTCCGATGGAATGAAAACAAACAAATAACATTTTATCATCTCTTTTTTTAGCAAAAACATTTTTAGTAGACGGTTGTATTTATTAATGAATTATTCCTGGAAACATATATCAGATGGGATGTCAGATCCCACCTGATAAATACCAGTATTTTAAATTATGCCTACTGGCCTTCACCGTAACATATATAAAAAACAATTGATCAACTAATGACAAAACAATAATAAAATGTAAGCAGGGTCAGAAAAAATAATAATAGCCAACAAAGAAACAGTAACTACACAATCATTCGTGTCTAGCAGATTTTATCTTCAGTGTTTCAAAGACCAGGGTTCTCCTCCAGGGAGTGTGATGGATTGAAGAATCTGAAACTCAGACTCTGTGTACACCAGAGAAATTTGCACTGGTGTTGCTAAATGGAATCAAACGCTAAAGGTGTGCTCCACCAGTGCAAAATGGGGCATGCATTCAGGTGACTCACTCCAGACACCTGTGCAAACCCTTAATGACTCACTGCACTTGTAATAAACAAGATTTGCTCTTCTTTGACATACTGCAGAGTAAGTCACACCAGTTCAAACTCCACTTTGCATCAGTGCAACATGTCTACGTTAGCTACTCCGGTGCAAATTTCCCTAGTGTGGACAGACCTTCAGTTTCTGTGATTCTTGTAATAGTCAAGGCTAGCAAGGAGCCAGTGATTGCTGAGCCCAGGAAGAACATATACATGAGTTCACTTTTGTTATGTCACTGGAATTAGGTTTTAATGTTGTAAAAATCTTTCTTTGGGAGAGACTGGGATAAACAACTCTAATCTCACCACTGAACTTATTCTAAAAAGCAGAAGTACATCATGAATAAATCAGGTAAGCAATTTCTTGTGTCTCAAATGGAACGGAATATTGCTGTTCCATAAATGGAGGCCATGATCCCTATGGGACTTCCAGAGCTATTAACATCTCTGCTGATGGGTAGATACTCAGAGCTCTAAGAGGATTTGGAAATGTCAAAGCAACTCCCCTGAAGAGATGCAAAGCCTGAAATGAAAATATTTGCAAAACAATCAATTCACAAGGAGCCCGAGTATTTTCTGAGCTGGCAGGTTAAGAAAGGAAATGCAAAACACCTTCATGACAGCAGGCAGAGCAGTAGTGAGAGCTTAGCACCCTGTAGCCGTTCTTTCAGCCTAAAGAACTCATTGCTACATAGGATACCTATTAATATCTGGAGAGGATGGGCAATTAACTGGATACCCAAATCACTAATCACTACCTGAAAAATGTGGCTTACACTAATATATACGAGATTTCTAATATTATACTAGACAGGGCCAAATGTATTGCTAGCATATGCCAATGCACTTCTATTTCCCTCAGATTTAAATATGATTCAGGATATGTAATTATAGTAAAAATACTTCTTTGAACCTTCTATAGCACTTTTCTATTGAAAATCCTAAATCTTTGCACATACATTAATGAATTAAATCTCACAATCTAGCCCAGGGATTGGCAACCTTTGGCACACAGCCCATCAGGGAAAGCCGTTTCAGGAGCTGCGATCGGCCGAACCTGTGGACACTGCAGGTAGACAAACCGTCCCGGCCTGCCAGCGGCTTTCCCTGATGGGCCACGTGCCAAAGGTTGCCAATCCCTGATCTAGCCTGTGACGTAGATCAGTATTATGAGCCTCCATTTTACAGATAGGGAATCTGAGGTACAGAGAGATTAAATTATTTGCCTGTGGTTATACAGGAGGGCTGTGGTAGAGCTGGGTCTAGAACCCAGATCTCCCAGCTCTTACCCCATGCCAGTCACCATTCCTCAGCTGACATGTCGCGGAGCAATATGCCACTAAAATATTTTTTTCTCAAACTTGTGGTCTCTCAAGTGTCCTAGTGGCTTGCTAGTACATATGAAGAATGGAACTTGTACAGGGATGACAAGAAGACAGATTAAACAGACTGATCAACTTTTTTGGGCCTCAGCTCCCTTGTGCCAGTATGAGAGACCTTCAGAGGGTTGTTTCAGGGCTTAATATGTTATTATTTATAACTTGCTTTGAGACACTTAATGTCAGAAGGCTCTAGAGAAGTGTCAGGTATTAGGTTTGCACATGGTATAATTAAGAACTAGGAGTGAATACACCAATCTATTCCCACATTGCTCTATCAGTCTAAAAATGTTGATCTTTGGGTCGATCAGACTGGGTCATTTGCCCATGACTCCACTGATAAGCAAATGAAGGATCCTGTTCTAAAGAGATTTGGTCATTGACCTATGGTTCCATTGATCAGGGGAATGTTGGGCCCATGGACTAAACAGAATGGACCATTTGCTTATGGTTCCATTGATCAGGGGAATGTGCACATCTGGGCAGAAAGGACTAGGCTATTTTATCATGGCTCCATTGATCAGGGGAATGTAAGCACCTGGGTTGCACAGGCTGGGCAATCTGCCCATATCTCCATTGAACAAGGGAATGTGGACATCTCTGGTCTGAACAGACAGGGTCATTTGCAACTTTGTGGATGGCTCCGCAGAATAAAAGAAGAGAATAAAAAAAAGGGAAAATTATAAAATAGAAAATGCTGTGGAAAGGCATGAAATGTGCTGTTGGCACTGTGGCATAACTCTGTCAGGTGTCGGTCTGCTACTGAGTCAGGCAGCTGACTCTGTTATTTTAAGGGGGTTTATCTCCCATGTGCCATCAACACACAACAGAGTTATCTGTTAGGCACAAACCACCAGTTCTTTTCTGGCCCCTGCAAACAAAAAGGAACAGAAGAAATATTTTACACACAGCAGGTATTTAAACTTGTCTGTCCACAAAAAAAGAAAATCCAGAGAGAGAGAGAGAGAGAGGGAGAGGGAGAGGGAATCCCTATGGAAACAAAGCTTTCACTCCACTAATATGGTTAGTCAGACAGAGACTGTCACTACTCATAAAGCAGGGCCAAAGAACCCTGAGGGCAAGTACCTCTGCTATGATGGCAAAACTCAGCCAGAGGAGAAAATAGCTCTCAAATCAGAGACAGCACATCGAAAAGGGAATCTAAGCCTGGGAACTAATGCGACCAGCTCTCTAGTTCACTGTCACCCCTCTATCTCCACCACTCACCCTCACAATATAAAAAAAAAGACCCTGAAGAGAGGAAGAGTCAAAGTGGAATCCAAGCTAAAACAGGACATATTCCTGCAGCCTTTGTTAAACACAAAATCAGAGTCTTGATACCAAGAAAAAAACTATTATTCCGTTGGGATTCTGTAATCTGTAATATGAATAGCCTTTCTCAGCAACATGGAAACTCCAAACAAACAATAACCTTGCCTCTTATGTCCAGCAGCAATAGGATGCCTTTATTCGTGGATTTTAACTGTTTGAATACTGCAGATTCTCTCTCTCTCTAGCCCCTCCTAATTAATAATTTGGCTCAGCCTTTAAAATGATCTGCTTATCCTAATGTTTAACAGTGGTGTGACAGGCTGTGTTTGCTGGTTGTTAGTTTCGGGGACTGACTCATGACTCCTGGATTCTATTTTCAGCTTTATCACAGACCAGTTGTGTGGCTTTGAGCAGATCACCTCACCTCCCTGTGCCTCGGTTTATACTACTCTAGAATGGTGAGACTACCTCACAGAGGTATTGGGAGGCTGAAGGTATTTTCTTAAAATGCTTTGAGATGCTCAGGTGGAAAGTGGTGTAGAAAAGTGGACAGTGTTGCATTTACAACCCCGGTATTCGTCTGAGTTGTCACAATCCGTCACTACCTGGTGCCTCATACATGTCAACCATGACTAAGGCTGTGAGAAGCCTCCCAAATGGCAACTATTATTCTTTCCTGAGCATCCCGTTTGTCTGGACTGCACATATTCAGGGGTGCTGCATCTCCTCAAGGATGTGTTTTCTGTTTGCCTCCTAGGTGATCTATCGTGCCTTAACTCCAACCAACAAGATTGAAGACCCATATAGTCCTGAGGCCCAAGACCTCCTGAAACTCACCAACCTGCGCCTCCTTTTGTTAAAAAGGCAGGAGTGTCCCTGCCAAGGCTTGGGATTGCTGGAGAAACCCCAGAGGTTTGCCCACTATGCTATCTATGATCTGATTGTCCGGGGAAGTTGCTTCTGTAATGGGCATGCAGAAGAATGTCAGCTTGCCAATCGGACAGGGAACACAGAGAATGTGGTGAGTTCTTGAAATTCACTAGTTTACTTCAATTTGTATTTGTTTGTGCTTCCTGAGACAAAGAGAGGCTTCTCCATAAGACCCTGTCCATCTTCCCCATAACAGTTTAAAATAGGGTACCACTGATAATCCACATCAATGAAACCTAAACCTGCTTCTTAGTATGGAAGGGGCTATATAACACTAAAAGCTGTTCCAAACATGATCTGTGTTAGAGATAGGCCTGAACCAAAACCTTGGATCTGAACATACCCACACTTGTGGAGAGGTTTGACATCTGAACTGGGATCCAGATCCAAATATAGTGGCTGATATACCTCTTCTCGTATCTCAGCAGGGAGATAAACCAAAACCTTGGACCCAAACATTGCCCGTGAAATTCTGGAATTTCAAAATCTGTTCTAAAAAAGGAGTACTTGTGGCACCTTAGAGACTAACAAATTTATTTGAGCGTAGCTCACAAAAGCTCATGCTCAAATAAATTTGTTAGTCTCTAAGGTGCCACAAGTACTCCTTTTCTTTTTGCGGATACAGACTAACCATGGCTGCTACTCTAAAATCTGTTCTAGTTATCTGTCTTAAATCACATAAGGAAATCTCTCTTTAAACAATGCAAAGAATCTCATTTACCGCAAGCTAGGACATTAAAAGTATTGCTTGAAATTCCATTTTTACTTTGCACTGTATTAGAGTGCAAATGATAGCGGAGATCCCCACCACTGGAGACCCTTGAATTTGCAAAGCACAAGTAGTTGTGTTATGGTTATGATTTCAGCTTTTGACTCTGAACTTCCTGGGTTTTGTTGGTTCAGCCAGATGCTAAGCATTATTGGTGGGAGAAGAAGATTGTGTGAGTGGTTTAATTATAGAGTCCTACAGCCAAATTCATAACTGTGGAATACTTCAATTATTTTCAATGAAAATTTTGCTTGATTAGGCACTGCAGAGTTTGACTCTAGATACCAGGCCAGAAGAAAGAGGCATGATTGGTCTTGTTGTTCCTTCTCTTGAATCACAGCAATGTGTCAATGTTCTATTGGGTTTTTTTGAAAGGTCTTAGCTTGACCCATTCAATCTAATCTTTGTCTTGATATATAATGGACTTCTGTACAAATAATTTGTTACTCATTTGTGACTCTAACAGAGAATATTCTCGATAAAAGGGAACATAAAAAGGGTAAAAAGAAGAAAAGAAAAAGAAAACGAACGTTTTGCCAGTGCAGTTATTTATGTGCATGTATGTTTTCGGGGCACAACTGTGGGACTAGTGGTTCAAAATGTGGCCGAGAACATATTTGCTTGTAATAAACTCCGATCACTTTTTAATTTTAATATCTACCTGGCTGTTCTTTTAGATACTTGGACCAACAATTTGCTCTAGTGCTGACACTACGTCCCAAGTTTCAATCTGGAGGGATTTCTTCTCCTTTTGCGCACCCTCGTGCACTCAAGTGTGTAAACTATTGGGCTTGATTATCCGAGGGGCTGAGCATTTAAATCTCCAACTGAAGTCAATGGGATCTGTGGGTGTTTAGTGACTGAAAAATCAGGCAGGACATCCCTTTTATTTTCTGGATAATGGACTAGAGAGGAAGTGAAAGTCTCAACAGAAATGCAGGTGGTCTTGAGCCCAGCCTTGTCTTGACCTCTGGAGAAAAGCCAGGTTTGCAAGGAGCTTGGGAATTATTTTTTGTGACACATTTGGATCAGCTTGTGATAAGATTCATAACCAAACTTAAAAAAAAAAAAAGACAGAATAAGTGCAAATTTACCAAGTTTCTGGTAAGATTTTTTTGTTATTTACTTAACCTTCTTGTAGCACAAGGTTCAGAATGTAAAGGTGATTCTCTTTCCCCCTCCACTCAGCTTAAAACAGGTTAGGATAAAAAGGATCTGTCATACATACCACAAGTTCACTCTTGAATGGTGCTAAGCCTGAATTTACTTCAAAGGTTCCGTGCGCCATTTACCTGACACCACCCTAGTTCACAGTAGCCCTTTACATTTTATGAGGAGACCAGATTCAAACTCCTAACCTTTTCACTGGTATTATACATGCCAGGTACATGTATAATACATGCTCCAGTCCAAATAGAGCAATTACGATACTGTGTGCTATAGTTTTCAGTAGAATGTTAATTGGCTGAATAGTGAAGAGATTAATAATTAATGTAATCTTCAACAGTCACTTTGGAATAAAATTTGAGGCCTTGATCTAGGAAAGCCCATATTTACACTGTGGTATGTGCTTTAGTGCTTTCCTGAATAAGGATGTGTTCCTGAATCAAAGCCTTAAAGCTGTGCAGGGTGTTCGAATGCTGCTATTCAGACTTCACTACCAATAATGCCCCCATTACTGTCTAAATACTGATTCAGCTGTACATATTGTATGGAGTAACCTTAATAACAGTCATGGGAGAATTATGTTAACCAAATATAGTGTGTTATCCAAGGACATCAAAAAAGATACATTCCAGGCCAAGAATTCAAGCCATTTAACCAGGAGCAGCAACACAAGTCAACAGCTCTGTGGTTTTCCATAAGGCTTTCTGTCTCTATAATGGGATCTGAAAACAAAAGCGCCATACATACTTTATTCATGATGCACTCTGACATTATAGACTCAAGAAACCCGTTCCACAACTAATTTCATGTCCATATAGGTATATGGTGCGTGTGTTATTCTGGTTTTTTTCGTCTGGAATGGATATTCCTAGGTGTCTTTTAAGTTTTCTACTTTTAGAGTTAGATATTGTACAATTAATAAAGATCATATGAATTTCACAATATTTAAAAGATTTTTTCTGAATCACTACTAGCCATGGTATAAATCAAGCATCTTATGTATGCTAGCATTGGGTGATGTTATCCACCCACTGTAAATGTGGACCCGTTTAAGACATAACTGTAGAAAAAACACTGTTTAAAGAACAAATTCTCTACTGCAAACTGTTTAATATACAAATGGTGAAATAGAATAGATGAGTTACTCATTAAATGAATACAGCTGGTAGAAGAATAAACCCTACCCGTCAAAAGGGAAAACACAATATTGTGCATGCTGTTGGCACAGTCATTGTAAACTATGACTGGATGTCTCTTTTTTTTATTTTTTCCGTTAGTCTCAATGGAACAGGGGTTTTGTGCCATCAAATGACTTCACGGGGCAGAAGGTGAAATAGTTTTGATTAAATAGATTTCATGAGTGACTCATACCCCAGGAGACAACAAGAAGTATGTATCCTAGTACTTACACTGAGAGACAAGGGTGAGTGGTTTGCCTGGGTAGGACTCAATGAGAACTGAGGATGGGCTTCAGGATCCCTGTACCAATTCCCCTGAAGGTGCAGTGCCCATCGTGTGGCGGAAGATGTTTTATAGAACATATTAATAAAGAAAATCAATGGGCATCTTGAGATTTAAGATTGTTAAGCCTTTTTAAATCTTTTGATTATTTAATATATGGTACTTATAGGAAATGCAGAGCATACAAGCATTTTAAATAAACTATTCCTCTCAATGCTGGGTTTTGCTTTTTATGGATTATTTCACTGGTATTTTTGTCTGGAAGCATCTGATATTTCCTATGTTAAATTTAGCATAATCTCTATAACTACGCTCATATTTCTCTGTACAAAGTTCCTGTAAATTCCTTCCTTAGTCAAATAGGTGGGACACAAGACTAGGTGAAAAGCCTGGATCCAGCTCTTTTGCGTATTCTTCCATTTCAATGCAGAAAGTAAAAAGGAGAAGAAGTGATGGCCAAGAAATCTATGGGCAAACATCCCAAATTTGGGGGTTTTTTGCAGCAGCAATTACCCTTTTTCTTGTTTTCCCTTTCTCCTCTCTTACCCCCAAGTCATTTGGCAGATGCTGCAAAGATATGAAACATGATTTATGCATCATCTTGTAGCATCCTTAGGTTTACACTCAAAGGGCAGAATTCTTCTCTCAGTTCTGCACGGGCTACAACATTTGGTTCTCCCTACATTATGGTGACATGACAGCGAGTGTGAAAAATCAGGACAGAGGGTGGGAGGTAATATGCTCCTATATAAGACAAAGCCCCAAATATCGGGACTGTCCCTATAAAACTGGGACATCTGGTCACCCTACCCTACATGAGTGGATCTTTTATGGATGTCAGTGAAGGAGAACTACTTATTGAAGCTGGGTGATGCCATGAAAGTTACAGAGAAGCATTTTTGTTGTAAGTGCAGGACATTGGCACCAGTTTAGAAAGGAATGAATGCCCTGACCAGGCACATCTGTGTGCCTCCTTGCCAGAGGATGTTGTGAAGGCCAAGACTATAACAGGGTTCAAAAAAGAATTAGATAAGTTCTTGGAGGATAGGTCCATCAATGGCTATTAGCCAAGATGGACCTGGAAGGTGTCCCTAGCCTCTGTTTGCCAGAAGCTGGGAATGGGAGACAGAGGATGGATTACATGATTATTACCTGTTCTGTTCATTCTCTCTGGGGCACCTGGCATTGGCCACTGCCAGAAGACAGGATACTGGGCTAGGTGGACCTTTCTTATGTTTTCTATGTTTTTTTCATTGCTGGACATAGTGGAAAGTAGCCCTCCCCGACTCCCTCGCCAAATACTGTTTCTGTAGGAGGTGCAAAGATAGCTGTTGTGATGTGCTGAGGGCCTTGCTGTAGGACACTGTAGGGCATGAGGAACAGTGGTCACGTTTAGGCTGCAGTTAGCTAACAGATGGTAGCTAAGACCAACCTTTCCCCTAGCGTACATCTAGAACATACAAAGGAGCTTAGAGTGCAGACAGAGAGCGCAGACAGTGAATGGCTTCTAGACAAGCTTCCAGTCCATTTGCCAAATATTTCCCAGTTCTTTTTTTAGTGCAAATGAAACAATAATAAATATGGGACAAAGGAAGATCATTGTGTATCCAAAAAAATGATTTATAAAACACAGTGCAGAACCACTGGCTGTTGACAAGTGTTGGGGGTGTTTTGTTTGTTTTTGGTGCCCTCATTGCCAGGAAATTCACATGAATTGCCTCAGACATCAGTTCCTCTTCTTTATTATCTTGTTTACAGAGGGGAATTGTACTTTTTTCTGGGCCTGATCCTACACAATTTCAGCCAAAGGAAATTTTCTCATTGATTTAAATGGGAAAAGGATCTGGCCCTATCTGCAGTTTCTTGTTTGGGGTAAGGGGGAGTTGAAACAAGGGTTACATAGGGTAAAACTTGTTTTTCTACAGCACTTTGCTTGGTGACTTGGCTGTCATCCCCCTTACAAATATTATCTCCTGACAAAATACCTTGTGCTGTTCCACTGATAATTCTCCAACTAAGTTTCCACAGTCTCTGATGGATCCAAGTTGTGCCAGACTATGTGACTTCCAAGACTCAGTGCTGCCAGGAGCTGCTCTCTGTTGAAGATGGCAATTCAAAGAGCAGTTTTTGCTAGGGGAAAAATTAGCCTCAGTTAGGTGACTATCATCAGAAATGTTAATGTATTGTAGGCTACCTCAGAATGAGTTCTAGGGTCTCCCTACTGTTTTGCCTGAATAAGGACTGAATTAGGACTCCAGGGTCTGGTGCGCCCCATTTGAAAGAACAGGAAGAGATAACACAGACTATGTAACAATAAGTAGTTTGTTTAAGTTACATGGACCACACGTAAAGAACATTATATCCCTGGCACGTTTGCTAGCCATGTTAGATACAATGTTTTTCCAGGACTCCCTGCTGGAGCGGTGGATGAAGAAAGATGGCTAAGTTTCAGATATTGTCTGAGAGAGAAGCTGCCATAGCTAGCATCACAGATAGGTTCACTTGGATTTTCTTAGGAGCAGCTGTGGTGGAGCAGAGGGCTCCATGCAGTATGGTGCCCTGTGAGCCACAGATGAGAACCGACTTCAAAACTGCGGCTTTGAGGGTATGTTTACACTGCAGTTAAACACCCATGGCTGGCCTGTGTCAGCTGACTCGGGTTCGCAGGGCCCAAATCCAAATGTCTACACCACAGTTAAATAGCACAGTAATCCCAGCCCCGTGAGCCCGAGTCAGCTGACACAGGCCAGCAGTGGGTGTTTAATTGCAATGTAGATATACCCTGAGTGACAGTCAAGTTCCCCAAAATGATCTAATCCAAGGCCAGAGATGAATGTTCAGACCCATCTAAAAGGCCAAATCCAGAATTTCTTAGGCAAAACTCCCACTGAAGTCAATGGATATATTGCCTAAGTAGTGACTGAGTAAAATCTGAGTAAGGGCTTCTGGACATGGCTCAAGTAGCTGATATCTCATGTAGACTGTGAGGAACATTCCTACGTTAAGCTAAATCTCTGTTGTTGCCTGGCACTAGAAACAGGGCCCAAACCAAAATGCAGCATCACTAAACTTTGGAATTGTTTGAGATTCAGACCAGAATGTTCTAAACAGTCTCGCCTTTATTATGGGCAAAACCTAAACCCCTGATTCAAATACCCTCCAACTTTGGGACTGACACCATCCCAGTCTGGAAAATGCATTTGTCCTGGTATGAATTTCTTGTGGACTATTCCCTGCTAGTACATCTAGCAGCACTAAACGGGTCAGGTTTTTTTCTTTTTTTCTTTCAGATAGAGGACGTAGCAGATATTAAACTGATAAGGGCCATGGTAGACAGATCTCTCAGTTTCAGAGGTTCATTTCAGAAGTTCATTTCAGTTAAAATAAGGACCCAGTAGTTTGAGTTCCTCTGCAAAGTATTTCTGAAGTTTCTGAGTTCCTTGGGTCTCCAAAACTGAGCTCAAAGTCTCAAAGAGCAGGCACGCTCAGAGGATTTCTGCTACTTCCTACTCCCAGATGGACTAGAATACCTTGAGAAAAGCCTACCCAGTGGTATTTTGACACTTTAACTTCCAGCTACAATTGCAGGGGCACTTAAAAATGAAAAGTAATGAATAAAGTAGTTAATCAAACTTTTTAGAATCACCAGTGTTTGGGTTTGCGTTTTGGGTGAGGGTTCAGGTCAGATTGATTCACAGCGCCCTCATTTTTGGAACGCACCCACTCTACTGCTGAGTGCTGAATGAAATTCGGCTGTTGGCCCCATTCCTTTTTACAAAGAAGGCTAATTTGCTGAGCCCCTACTGATATTATTGACTGTACCCTGTAAATATACTGTAATGCATGGCATCTTTCTGTGTCCGCTGCCCTTTGCTGGACTACTCAACCTGGGGTCATAAATCCTGTAGCTAACATCTAATGGAGATTTGAGCAGGGGGTTGGACTAGATGACTTCCTGAGGTCCCTTCCAACCCTGATAGTCTATGATTCTATGATTCTCCGTTGGCTGAAATAGGGATCTGTGCTTTTAAAGCAAGAGGATCTGAGTTCCGTCCATGCTGTCAGTGTGAAGTTTTGAGTGGCTGTGGTGTACAGCATAGCAACAAACATGATAAAGCCCTTGGTGACCATGCTATCATACAGTGAGCATGTAGTCTAGGATTATAAATTCAAGTAAAATATACTTTCCCACATCCCTCTGCCAAGAACCACATGTGGTGCTGAATTACTCTTATTAATGTCTTGGAAATCTCTTTTATTAATGATTAAGGCTCTGAATCAGGAAACTTACCTATTCAGGAAGGCTGTTTAAGTGCTTTCCTGAATCAAGGCCTGAAAGAGCATTCTTTGTTACTTACTTACACACACACCCCCACACACACGCCAGGGAGCAGCCTCTCTATCTCTCTCTCTCTCACACACACACACACACACACACCATCTTTGTAGGAAGCAACACTTCTACTCCACTTCTTTGACTTTAAACTATTTTGTGTGATGGGGTTACAAACTAACTCCCTATCTGAGACTGTATTAACTTTTAAACACAGCCTTTTATTAAATGTAATGGTTAAGAATGAAATGTAAGCCATTCAAAAGTACGGTAGTTTCATTTTATTGCTTAACTGGTTAATTACTGGTAGGTTGGGGCTTTTTTGGTTATTTTAATCACTTAATTGCTGCTTTCATCTTCTGTGAAAGAACCACACTACTCCTGCCAGTAGAGACCTTTGATTGGAAGCACTTGTAAATACCCTTAGGGCTGGTAAAATGGTTTAATGTTCCTTATATTGCCTTCAGGGGGTTGTTTTTCTTTTTAAAGATGGGGGAGGGGAAGAAATAATCAGCTCTGTTTAAAACTATCAAAGACCATTTGAGACCAACATCTATCTCTCCAAAGAGTCAAGTACAGCAAATTTCAGAGGGTGTTTATTTGGTTTCCATTCGATACAAGCTGTCCAAAATTAGACTTGATTCAAGCCACACTGATACTCTAGCAAATCCCAGGGTCATGGCAGTTGTTTTGTACAGGTGAATATCCACAGTAACAATGTAAGTATACCAGCTGCTGAGCTCCCTGCACTCTGCTACATGAGCCTCACACGCCAACTAAAAATAACAATATCACCCAGAATGTACTTTACTGTTTATCATTATCAGTAGTTAATATTAACTGAGTACTGTAAAATGAGATAAAGGAAGGAATTTATAGCCACAAACATTGGTTTGACCACTGTAAATCCCAAGTAATTCCATTACAGTCAGTGGAGTTGCATCAGATTTACACACTAGTATAAGTGACAGGAGAATTTGGCCCACTGGTGTGAACAGATGTTGTTCAAGTTTCTCCATTACACAGCCATGGCAGTACTCCCTGGTGCTAACCTGTTATGTCTGTGCTGGGAATCCAAAGATCTCTGATAATGTACTTTAGGTATGACAAAAAACACTTCTCTTCTCTCTTGAAACCCAGTTCCGGGTCTCTTCCCAGCAGAGCTGGCCACTCCTGCCAAAGTGTTTTGTGCTTTTGTGATGTGGACCAAAAGAATCTAGGATGTGACCACCAAACTCATTTTCACCATTTGATCTGAGAAGATTTGAACTGTGGCAAAAGTTCAGGTTAATGCATTGACCCAGTAATATACTGAGCCTCCTTTCTCTTCCTCACTTGAAATAGCCAGTCTCCATTCAATGGGGCAATCACTGGAACCAGATGACCTACTGCATCTCATTATTGTAATTGTAATGTCCTATGTTCCTCGGGCTTTATGTCAACATAGCAGCTATTATTTGCATGCTATTTGGTAGGCACTGACAATATGCTCATCGCTATACAAGACAGACGAGGGCAGCCCTGCCCAAAGACACAGAAAAGTCAAGCCTGCACAGAGACAGAAAATGATAAGAAACCAGACTGAGATGTTGGCTGGGGTGGAGTCATGCATGAGCTTGAAGGTGCAGACAAGAAGTTGATGCTTGATGGATTAGGCAACAGAGAAACACAGGCAGCTCTCAAATATCCCCCAGCAGGCTTGACTTGCAGACATAGGAGATTGGGTACCAGACAAAGGCCAGATTGGCGACTTGAAACCCTCAAAGGCCCAGCTCACTCTATGACATCCCTTTGTTGTAATGTATAAATTTTGTCTCTTTGTGAGATCACGCACAGCATTCCCTACATTATGCCTTTGTCACTGTTCAGAAAGTGACTTGGTCTGGCCAGCCTGTGGATTCACCTAACTCATACAGGCCACCTTACTGACTTTCTTCATTGTTGTTCTCTAGTGAATTTGGGGAATGCTGATTCATTAGCAGTCTGGGAGACTGAAGCCCTCTGTTTATCCACAGAACAGGTGCCACACTGCCAACTTCCTAGCTCACCTTCCCCTGCCAATCCTGTTTTACAGAAGCTCTTTGGGATGGATGGACATTCTCCTTGGAGAATGCCTACAAGGGTAACAGTCATGATGACAGGGGTAATACAGACATGAACTTAGACCAACCTACTCATATCACATAGTCCAACAACACATGATGTGAATGGGTAATAGCCCTCAGTCACTTCTAACCTTGTCAGGATTTGAACTGGTGACCTAAATGCGGAAAGCACTGCAATTCATCACTACTTCCCTCTGCCATTTGGTCCCCTAGGGCTTTGCATGCTTGAAAAATTTGAAATATTTTTTTCATTTGACCACACAAAATGATTGAACTGGTTCATGAATTTCCCTCAAAGGCTCAAATATTGATGATATTATCAGAAATCACAGACATCTGATATAGCCAAAAATCCCTTTGTGGAACCAGAGAGCATGCATGCACCTCTCAATTTGGGGAGGTCATAAGGACAACGGGGATTAGTTTGAGGCAGAACGGGCAGATGAATGTTTCACTGTTTCTCAACTACCCACAAATGGTGCCCTTCCTAAAAGCCTGTAAATGACTTGCTACTGACATGGTTGCAAACTGCTATGTCCAAAACTGTTCTGGCGACACTACAAAGTGAATACACAGCCCGAAGACAAACATTTTCTCCGAATCAGCAACAGTTGCTCAGTTCTGGATGGCTTCCAAACTTAACCTTCATTCAGTAGCAAAATAATGAAATACACTGACAGCAGCCAAGGAGCAGCAGCAAAAACAACAACAACAATTACTAAAAAGATAAAAGAGCCCAACCAGACTGAGGGAAAATCAAAAGAGTGAGGTATGATGTAGAACTGAATGGAAATACTATGCATATTCTGCTTTACATAAGGGTTCCAGCCACTTAGAATTCTCTCTTTTCAAGTGTGGTTTGCATGCTCTTTATTAATCATTTTATGTCTGTTAACATCAGATATGAATGGTTAGGGTTCAGGAATTAAAGAATCAGAGAAATTAAAGATGGAAAAGACCTATTTGATAAATCTCTCTCTCTCAACTGCTCATGACAATGATATGTGTGGATGATACTTGATATTGGGCAGTCAAAGTATGAAGGAGTCTCTAATGATCACTTGGGGTCCTTCAGTCAAGACTCTGTGTCTTTCTCATAGATATGCTATGATTCAACTATAAGTTACTGGACTCAGTTCAGGAATCATGGGATGTAATTTTGTGACCTTTGTCATGCAGGAGGTCAAACTAAATGACCATAATAGACCCTTTTGAAATCAGATTTAGGGGTTTGACATGGTTGACCGTCTTGCATCCTGGTCTGGAGAGACACCACATAATGTGCTCAATATCGCATCTCCCTGAGGATTACTGGTGTTGAGTTCTGAGAGAGAAATGCATACCCTGAAGTCTGTGTTCATTCTTCCGTGAGGAGGCAGCCAACCGCTCTGTGAGGCGGTCAGTCTGCCAGCTGGCTGTAGAGGAGCAGTGGCATCAGCTGCAGCCTGTCCCCTCTGCTAGCTACATGAAATATCTGGTCTGAGAGGATTAGAAACTGGAGGAATAGGGAGCAAATTGCTGCAGGGAGCTGGGGTTGGGATAGGAGAGAATGCTAAGGTAACTATTATTTTTTTAACATTCTTCTCATCATCTCAAATTACCTACAATGATGAGGGTGGGGAATCGAGGAAACTAGAAGTTCAAATATAAAATCTGACTTTCAGGAAAGGCTATGGAAAATTATAACTCACATTAGCGGTGAGATTAATAAAATTAGATTCACGCTCCAGTCAAAAATGAAATCTCAGTCTTCACTTTTTGTGTCACGTGCACTGGGCCAGAGTTGTGACCATGTGGCTATAGGGCTTAGTCACCAGTGTGCAAGAAGGGAGGGGAGTCTTAAGTTCTTGACTTCTTGGCATTACCTGCCCTGCTGTTAAGACCATTTCCCGTGATGTACATGTCAATGATGGATAGCCACTAGCCTGACAGGTGGAAAAGCAGAATTGTCACTTGTGAGTTTACCTTTTCCATCTCCTGCCTCCTAGGCCAAATATCAGGCACTTCCTGAAGGAGATTCATTCTTCTGAAAGTAATTCTCTTCCTTCCTTTGCAAGACCCTGCAAGCAGAGAACTTGGTTCTCCCTTTTTAAAAGACGCTCTTGTGTCACAAAAGTTCTCAAGAAACTAGATTTGTAGAGTTCTGTGTGCTCAGGTGTTACCAGTTCTTGGATGCACTCAGACATTGTGGCAAATGCATAGAGGGAAGACTTTGCTCTCCACTATTTAACAGGACAGTAGTACAGTGGAATACCAGATAAGCAGGCAAAGAAGACAAGAAGCCCCCTGGCTCCCATTAGTGGTGGTTGTTTAATGCACAATCTGATACTGTACTGTGCGATTACTTGGAACACTTACACTAGCATCTCTTATTCTGAGGGAAGCTCTTCTCCTCCGCTCACTCCTCCCGAAGTGAATATATGGTTTTGCTATTCACATGTTAGCCTTGTAATGACTTTGCTAACTGGGTACCCAGAAGGAGAGCTTTGTTGCCATTGGCACAGGTTCACTTGAACTAGCAGAGCAACTTGCAAAGCAGAGCTCCTTTTAATTTTACAGCACTCCACTGATATCCAACTCGGGGCTTTAAATTCAACCCTTTAAAACAAAACAATATTTTCCTGGCTACACTAAAAGATGCAGTCAAAGTTAGGCCCCTGACCAAGCTGGGCATTTGGATTAAGACAGTGGAGAACCTTCCTTCCCCACATTCCCATCCCAGCTTCACCCAGAATTCCCTCACCTAGAGGAAGCACCCAGTCCTTTTTACCTTGCCTGCTGGGCTCTGATTGGCTTCTGCCTGCTTCCACCCCTTCTAGCTGCTGCTGGACCAATTATTGTTGGTTCCACCAGCAGCTGATCCTGGGTGGAAGCAAGCTCTAGGAGCTCTTGGAGGTCTAAACTCACTGCTCTTTTCACCCAAAAGGTGGGCAGGGTGTGCCAAGGCAGCAGGGCTTCAATCATTCACTGGTTCAATCAAAATAAGCAGTCAGAGTTAGGCCTCTGACCAGGCTGTGCTTTTGGATTAAGACAGGGGAGATCCTTCCTCCCCTGTCCCTGCTTCGCGCAGGACTGCCCTCCTGGAGGAAGCATCCCACCCTTTTTTACCTTACCTCCTACACCCTGAGTAGTGTGACCTAGTGGCTAGTGCACTGCACTGGGATCCAGGAGATCTGGGTTCTGTTCTTGGTTCTGCTGGTGGTCTTGGGCAAGTCACCAACCTACTATGTGCCTCGGTTTCCCCATGGGTAAAATGAGGATAATAATACTGACTGACCTCCTTTGTAAAGCACTTGGAGATCTATGGTGAAAAGCTCCATATAAGAGCCAGGTATTATTATTCCAGCAGGGGGCATCAAATGCCTGGCACACCTCATCACCCATTCAGAATCTGACCCCAGAGTTACGGGAGGGCAGAGAATGAACCCACATTATTAGAGACTTCATGAGGCAATAAAGCTGAATGTATAGAAATTCTAGATGGACGGTGTTGGCGTTGTGAGAGTGCTGGGGAACTGTGCAGGAGAAATCCTCCTCGCTCAGAGGCTGTGCTGTGCTCTGTCCTGTTAATTCTTTCAGCTGCTTGAATGTATTCTCCTTCCCTGACAGGTCCATGGGACATGTGTGTGCAGACACAACACAGCAGGGAACCACTGTGAGAGGTGTGCACCATTATATAATGACCAGCCTTGGAAGCCAGGAGATGGAAAAACTGGGGCACCAAATGAATGCAGAAGTAAGTGGCGGGGGGAGTGGGTCGGGGGGGGGCCTTAATGTGTCAGGGCAATAAATCACCGTCCAAGTAGGCAAGGCTCTATAATAGACAATTCACCCAGTTTGGATTTATGGTGCTCTTGCAGCAGATGGGGAATGAATTGCTAGGTAACTGCTAGAAAATCCTTTCAATCAATGTATTTTTTTAATGTAGCTGGTCTATTTGATCTATTGCAATATAGAACATACAAGGCAGAACTCTGCTCTTCAAAGAGAAACATTCCCTCATTCATTTCACCATTCCCAAGCATGAGTGTCTACAGAGCTGCAGTAGGCTAAGAAAGCTTAAGGGGATAAGTTTAATGGGGGGAAAAGAAATGTTCAGTGATCTCTGTCCTTGGCATGTGCATGGGAACAAGGTTTCAGGAATGTTTTGATTTGAGTTGGTTCCAAGTCTATATTTAATATGAGATATAATTACATTATGTATTTATTAATAACTAGAAATGGATTTCAACCAACCTCCAGCCCCTCCCCTTCCCCAGCCCAAACAAACGAGGGCATTGTGTGGTGAGAATCAGAATCCAAACTTGGATCTGGATCTAAATTTGTTTATACAGTGGTCTGAAACAACACCCCAGTTCTGAGCACTCCGAGACTTAGGGAGGTTTGATGTCTATATGGTGGACTCATCCAAAACCCTGGATCCAAACACCCCAGAACCTTGGAGTGAAGTCCAACTCTGGATCAAATCTGTCCATCTCTATTTTTTCCTCCTCTAGCACTAAAGGTGTGCATACTTTACAAAACACAAAGTATAGCATTGCTGCCCCAAACAGTTTACAGTCTAAACTGGATGGGAAAAAAGCCAACAGTGTTTTAATGTGGGGGATTCTAACTGGAGCAGAACAGACAGAGTCATAGCTGATCAATCTCGGAAAATAAAGTGGACTTTCAAGTTTACTAATGAGGGCTACAGGTTTACTATAACATATATTAATTTTAGTACAATCAGCTTGCATGCTTCAAGCTAGAATTGCAGGACATTGAAACAATCCTGAAAAGTCTTTATCTTTTTGTTATATTTGCGTTGCAAAAGCAAAATTATGAGTGGCTAGAGCTGGTTGGAACACAGGGGAGGTTCTGCGGAAAATTTTGACAATATGGCGAAAAATCAAAATCTGGTTTCAGAGTAATAGCCGTGTTAGTCTGTATTCGCAAAAAGAAAAGGAGTACTTGTGGCACCTTAGAGACTAACCAATTTATTTGAGCATAAGCTTTTGTGACTACAGTATGCATCTGATGAAGTGAGCTGTAGCTCACGAAAGCTTATGCTCAAATAAATTGGTTAGTCTCCAAGGTGAATCAAAATCTGAAATCTTTCAGTCAAAAACTGAAATATTTTGGCCAAAAAACAAAATGTTTCAACCAAATATTGAAATATTTTTATTCTAAAATGCTGTCACAGTGCCTCATGTGAGTTGTCATTCAGTTGTCTCATGTTCCCTTTCTTCTCTACAGGAGGGCTGCCTGGTTGGACTGCCTCTCCATGGTGCCTCATGGTTTCCCCTCTTGCTGAGGAGAAGTGGTGTATCCTGGGAGTCGTACAGCTATGGTGCATCATGGAAGATGAAGTCCAGCTGAGGAACCCAGCCATAGAGAATGGGGAGATGAGCCAACTGAACTACAAATTTCATAAGGCACTGCGGCAGCATATCTGAATCTGAATTCTGGGGGTTGGGCCAAAATATTTCTGTTTTCAGGCATTTGGTTTTTTGACAAAAACAGACACTTTAAAAATAATTTAGTTGAAAACCCAATTTTCTGTCCAAAACCAGTTTTGACAGGAATTTTTCAACTCGCTGTAGTAATGATAGATCTGTTATGGCCCAAAGGGCTCAGTTCTACAGGTGGAAATAAACAGGACAACACGAAAAGAAAAGATGGTCCAAGACGCATAGTTTAGATCTAGATTTGGATCTTAGCTTTCCCAAAGTTAGGCAGTGTTCAGACGTGGGGTTTTGGTCCAGGCCCACCTGTAATTAAATTTAGATACTTAGATAAGGTATACAGTTCGTGACAATTGGCTTTTTCACCTGACTGTCAGTCTTTCTTGGGATTTACTAGGAGTTTCATTCTGCTTTGACATTTCTGTTTTTAATGTAAACCCAGGAAGGCAGGCAAAAGAAAAATGTTTGGCATAAATTAATTTGGTCCTAAGTTCATTTCAATGAAACTGTCACATAAGTGATACTGTAGGCTCTGTGCTTTATAAACATGAGTGAGAAATGCATTTCCCTGCTCCCTAACAGAGTGCCGCTGTCACAACCATGCTGATAGCTGTCACTTCAACCTGAGTGTTTGGCTGGCATCTGGGAAACACAGCGGTGGAGTATGTGACAACTGCAAACACAACACGGAGGGACATCGATGTCAAAGGTGCAAACCAGGATTTTACAGAGATAGGGGAAAACCTATGTCTTCCCCAGAGGTCTGCAAACGTAAGTCCAATATACTACAGTGCAAATGAATGGTGAAAGTTGTTTAGGT
Organism: Lepidochelys olivacea; assembly: GCF_965140295.1. Lineage (NCBI taxonomy): Eukaryota > Metazoa > Chordata > Testudines > Cheloniidae > Lepidochelys > Lepidochelys olivacea. The sequence continues at coordinate 21,056,180 of NC_140417.1, read as the reverse complement.
CTACACTTTACAGAGTGAGCTGAGACATGCAGCCCATTAAAAGTATCTACAGGTATCTGTGGAAATACATCATAAATACATTATCCTTTCCTCCGACCCTTGTTTGCGAGCTCTGGTTTCCTGGTCAAGGACACTTTCCTCCTGACTCTGGCACCAAAGTCTGATTTTGGTGTGGGATTGTGGAATGGTCTGATATAAAAAAAAAAAAATTATTATCTGAAGCCATTCTATTTTTAGGGAAAGTTTTATTCTGGTTGCGTTTGCATTTAAAATGCTCCTATGCTAGCGAGGCACACATTTTATTTAGTTGGGTTTATCTGTATCTCACCCAAAAGGGGCCTACAGCGTCCATGGGTGTATGTTCTAACTGCTGTGAGGCTCCAAGGAGCCACAGGTTGATTTTGCATTCTCTCCACAGACAAACATGAATAATATTGGCTGTAGGGGATGGGTAGGGAGTTTGAGCCTCTGAGCTCTCACCCACATCTGACACCTTTGATCCCATCTAGTATTCCCCAGGAAGGTTTCTGTTTGTAACAATCCGTCATTTCATTCATCTCTCCCTCCCCTTGGATACTTCCCTTTCTCTGCCTCTGGATGAAGCTTGTTCTCTCCCCTATGCAATCATGATTCCTCCCCCAGCCCTGTCCACGCAGTCGTCAACACAGAAGAACTGCCTCCTTTGTCACCTATGTTCGTTCCCATTGTCAGCCATTGCTTCTGAAGTTCTCCTGCCCCTTTGACAGCCCTGATCAAGGTTTCTCTAGACATTTGGGTTACACATGCACTTCTTGCTGGGACCAGCTGGCCTGCGATAGCGCTTGATCATTCCGGGCACAACATGCCCTATGTTTCTGATCCTTTGTATTCACCTTTCATTGGATCTTAGAGCCAGCTCTGTCTCCCCCCAATTCTTTCTTTTTGATTTCTTAACCTTGCGACAAAGCTCATTGATCAGGGGAGGAGGCAGGGCTTCCTTGGCTGTCTTCCCAATTGTGTTTGATGATGCCCAGATTTCTAGGGATTTTTCTGCTGGTTTGTTTCTGCTCTGAGAGGACTTGCCGTATGCAAAGATTTGTAATGAGAATAAATTCTTGTTCCAGTAGATTAGATTTCAAGTCTTATGGCACCTGAAAGAATCAATGTACAAGCTCTTTTATTTGACAGCAAGGTGACAGTGTAGTAACCAGCACTGTGTGTAATATGAGATAATCATTAAGGCTAGGAACATTAAAGAGTAACAGAGAAGAGAAAACATTATTTAAAAATACAGCCTATCTGTGAGGAAACCCTAGAACAGGCTGCCCGGGGGGAAATCAGACCCTGAGCCTACCTACAACTCTTTTGTCCGGTCTGGGTACCACCTTCTCAGCACATCTTGCCAATGTTCTGCAAAACGAACAGGAAAACATTTCGGAAGGATGCAGTCACACAAGCAGAAATATACCCTGTTCAAACAGAGCTAGTCCTGTGGTGGCAGCATTTTAAGTAATAGCGTTTTTCCCAGCAAGATGGTTAATGCCAATAGAAGGCTCCCTGCAACTGTTCCCATCATGTATAACTTCTGCATTAAGACTCCAATTCTGCATAGCACTTATGCACATATGCATGACTTTAAGCATGTGGGACTGAAGTCAAAGGGATCACTCACACACTTAAAGTCACACACAGTGCTTAACTGTTTGCTGGCTCCTGACCTAAGGAACAGGTAGGCACTTTCCTCTCTAGAGAACCCCCTTAGCTTTCATGGCTGATTTGTGAACTGTGGTTGTATTTGTGTGGAGCAGGGAGAAACATTCAGTCTTCAGAGCCTGTTCAGAGAGACGTATTTTCACTGGGTATTAGTCTATGCCCTTTCCTATCTTATTTAAAGGTGAAGTGGAGAATTCCTACAAAGACATTCAGTTGGTTATCTAAATGGGCAGCTTTTTGAAGCTAAGAGCTGAGCTCCACAAATTTCCCAGTGAGGGGTGTGGGTCGGTGTGGGTGTAAAATGCTGCATCTACACAGGTAATTTTCAGGAAATCTCCCACTCTTCTGCTATCACTGTTTAGCTTGACCAGTGACACTACCTGTGAAGGCACTAATGGAGATAGAGCCCCCATACTCCGCCGATGCAACAGTTGTGGGGAGGAGAAGCATTGCACTGGGTGAAGCAACAGTAGGTTTGGTGCGGGGAAAGATTCACCCCACAGGGTCCCCCCAATGCAAGGGCATTTACGGAAGCTTGGCACAGGGTTGAAGATTTATCCCATAGTGAACTTTAACCCATGGAGGTGCATTTCTCTCACATCTCAGCCTGCTGATCACGACCTGAAGAACTACCAAATCTGGGTGAATAGCTTTGTGAAGGATTGGGCATGCCACCTCCTACACATCCACTCACGTTGGCTGAGAAAACCCTCCGAATAGTACCAGAGTCACAACATTAAATAACTAAATGTTTTCGGAAAATGATGAAGAGAGCCATAATGAATTGGTCACGGCAGACTGCACGGATGCTTTCGGGGTGAGCAACGTGGTTCTTGGCTTCACATTGGTGTGGAAGGGAGAAGAAATACAGGGGATTAAAACTCACCCAGTATTTACAGTAGACACTGACCTGGGAACTAAAAGATGATGAAAAAGATGAATGAAACGCTGTGTTAAGCCTTTTGAGAAATCATGCTTTAAGAGAGTGCTCTTCCATCCAGAGCAAAGTCTCGGTTAAGCTATGACAGCCCCCAAAAAGTTAGCAGGACTCTGCTAAGGCCCAGAAGGAATCTTTAGGCATTAGTCATAATAATCGGCAGCATTCTTTCTTAATCACTGCTAGGGGGGGAAAAGGGTTGTATAACAACTGGCTGCACTGCTGCTATCCAGATCCCCCTTCCCTGACTTCTCCATTTACAAGACTGAAAAGACATTTGCTTTAAAAAAAAAAAAAATCCCAGCTGAGATTTAACATGTAAATATGATTCTGCCATTCCTTTTCATCTGGAGAGATCGCCTGTCTCTGACCTCTTTGCTTCTGCTGTTCCTGGCAGCTGGGGATGAATGGGAGCCAGGTCATGCACAGAACCTTGTTTTGACACTGCTTAGATTAAAAAAAAAAAAAAGAAAGAAAGAAAAGGACATGAAAAGAGCCACAGAGCCCAGCACACACCTGCTTGTTATTGCGGGTGACAACACAGGATTAAACAGTTTGGATATAGGCTTGTATGGGAGCTTTGAGTCAGAAGCCTCGTGAAGCCGAATCGTTTCCCAGCCAGTGGTCAGAAAAGCTGCTGTATCCTTGGCTCTTTCCTGTGGCTTATTTGGAGGCTTAAAGGATACTTCTGAACTGACACCATCTTTTGTATTCACCCTTTGCTTATCCAAGGGGGAAAAAAAAGCAAGTATGTAGGACCGTCAGGCCAAAGTCTTCAGGGAAATGGGCTTTTTACTCTAGCAATCAGCTTGAAAATTAAAATGTGCGCATGCACACACGCACCCCATCGATAAAGCTGTCCCTTCCCTTCCCTTCTTTCCCCTCTAGACAGATCTGTGAACCTCCCAGTTGTAATATTTGGGATTAATCACATTTTTGTTAGAGTCAATATCTCAGTCGGCCACACAGATGGTGACCACACCCGCACAGCCTGTAGTGTATCTAATTTCCTTGATTTACGGGACATTGTTGAGTGGTTTTGGCCCCACATTTGACCCGCTTTAAAAATTGTTCGAATTTGGTTGGGATTATATTCCAGATTCCAAAGATTTTGTTTTGAAATTTGGAAAAGATTGAATCTGCTGTTAACTGTGTTTTGCACCGTAGTTTTGACAGAAATGAAAGGTTAGTTATCTTTGTCGGTATGTCTACACTGCAACCAGAAACCTGCAGCTGGCCCGTGCCAGCTGACTCAGGTTCACAGGGCTCAGGCTAAGGGGCTGTTTAACTGTGGTGTAGACGATCCAGCTCAGACTGCAGCTCAAGCCCTGGGACCCTTCCACCTTGCAGAGTCTTAGAGCCAGGGTTCAAGCTTAAGCATCTAGCACTGCAATTAAGCATTCCCTTATAGCCCACGCTCCATGAACCCAAGTCAGCTGGCATGGGCCAACCGTGGGTTTTTAATAGCAGTGTCGACATACCCTGAGAGTCTCTTACGTATGAATTCATTGGAGTACTACATGCCTGCTATATTCATGTTGGTTGGAACCACATTGTTGCAACTAATATTATAGTTAACATCTGTATCTAATTAAGATACAGCTGGAGACATCTGTGCTGAGAGCAGACAAATATTTATCTGCTTTATGACTGCTTTCATTCCTTGGTTCCCTCTCTGTCAACAGCATCCTGGCAAAAATCTTATAACTGCAGCTGCCAATAAAAATCCAAGTGGACATGTGGGATACTTCAGTGACCAACAACAGCCACCTCTAAGATACAACCATGTAATATTTTGTAGTGTAAATATTTTGCTGCTGTAAAGGGCAGAACCCAAATAAACAGGGCCCTACCAAACTCATGGTCCATTTTGGTCAATTTCATGGTCATAGGATTTTAAAAATCAGAAAGTTCATGGTTTCAGCTATGTAAATCTCAGATTTCACAGTGTTGTAATTGCAGGGAGATTTTGACCCAAAAAGGAGTTATGGGGGGGTCACAAGGTTATTGTGGGGAGGGGGGTTGCTGTACTGATACACCTACTTCTGCGCTGCTGCTGGCGGCGGCGCTGCCTTCGGAGCCGGGCAGCTGGAGAGCGGCGGCTGCTGGCCGGGAGCAGGGTGGCAATACCGTGACCCCGCCCCCCCAAAATAACCTAGAAACCTCCCTGCAACTCCCTTTTGGGTCAGGATCCCCAATTTGAGAAACGGTCTCCCTTGTGAAATCTGTATAGCATAGGGTAAAAGCACAGAAAAGACCAGATTACACGGTCTGTGATGCGTTTTTCAAGGCTGTGTATTTGGTAGGGCCCTACAAATAAACTAGCCAGCTCTGTGCCAGAATTGTCTGTCCACTGTCCCTAACATCCTTTGACAAAAAGGAGGTAAACCATCCATTGTCATGTTGGTTTGTGTTTCATTAGAAAGAGGTGGATGGAGAGAAAACTCGGGTTTGCCAAAGGGAAAAGAGCAAAAATCAGCAGAGAAAGACATTTTAGTTACAAACACTGGGAAATACAAAAAACTCAGTTTGTAAGAACTTACTTATGACTCTTCAATTGTGAGGTTTATCATCAAACCTGTTATGTTATTTGACAGATAAAACCTGGTCATCAACAGCTGCCCTTCAGCATGTGACATTCAGATTCATATTTTGGGAGTTACCTTAGCCTCAGAATTGTGAGTTTGGTCATAATACTCTAAAAGCCAGACAATGCACACACCCGAGTTGATATGCTAAATAAACACAGACTGAGGGAAGCATTTGTGAGCCACTTGTGTAACTCATCTGAAAGTGTCATGCATTTATTTGTTCAGTTTTGCTTTATGACCAGTCAAGAGCTGCCAAAGCTTCTAACTGGAAGCAATGCCTGCTTTTCATTTTTGGACCATCAACTTTCCTTAGTTATATCCCTGAACTAAATACATGCACTTTTTTCTCTACCTCCCTCCTTGGCCTCTGCTATAAATCACGGCCCACTGGAGCACTTTCCCTTTGGCTGGGATGGTGAAATTCACATTCTCCACCTATCTGACATCCTGTCCTCAGCTAGAGTAAGCTAGCATAGCTTCATTGGAGTGACACTGATTTACACCAGCTGAGGATCTGGCTCCAGATACAGAAACCTGGAAAGACAAGAGATGAGACCGAACAATCTGTAAAGAACAGAGATAGATCCAAACTAAAACTCTCAATCCAAATACCAGTGAACTTTGGGAAAGCTGGATCCTAATGACATAGTAGGGGAAATCAAGAACAAGGATTCAGACAAACCCAGACTGTGGCAAAGTTTGGATTTTTTTTGTCTCAGACCTATCTCTAATGAGGAAAGCACCCATTTCCCATGTCCAAAGACCAAGGACAACATTTTCAAAAATGTCAACTAATATTAGATACCTCCATTTTTGGAGTGGTGTTCAGCACTTCTGAAAATCAGGGCCACATTGTCTCAAGCTGAGCACCAAAAATCAGAAGCAACTTTTGAAACGTTGGTGCAAACGTGCCCTGTGATGTTACACCTGATTTTCAAATCCTGGTGAACAACAACCCTCAGATTGCTCTCAGGATCAAGACTCCTGTGTGACGGCAGCAGTAGAGCCTGATGCTACCGTGCCACTAGCCAACAAGCTCATTGTGTGGAATAAATTGCTCATTATAGTATGCTTATTTTCTGTTTTTAGGCTATTGTGCTAATGTTCCCTTGAAAACAACTGAATAGGATCCTTCTGCAGCACAGTATAATAATATTATTAAAAATATTGGCACGAAGAACACAGCTAGGACAGGGTGAAAATATAATATCTAATGGAAGATCACAAGAAAAATGCCCATTACTCAAACTGCTGGGCACTGCTTTTTCTCTTATTAGTATTCCCAAAAGAGATTTTTCCTTTCTAAAGAACAAACATGATGATGCGCATGAAAGTAAATCCACCATCACTGCCATTATCCTTCTTCATAGAGCTCCCTTCTTGGACAGGGACGTGTGGAACCAGTGTGTTCATTTGGTCTCTTATCTGTGAGCTCAGGAAGAAAAGTTGTTTGATCAGCAGTAGTGATAGGCAAACTTCAAAAGCACTGGAATAAAGATAATCGTCCAAAAGGCTGGCCCCTAAACCAAACATCTTGGGTGTCCAACATCTGACTGGAAATCCCTGTTAGGGCAGGTCTTATCCCCAAGATTTTTGTTTCTTCCTTCTTGCAGGTGGATGAAATTGTGACATCTTGGCACTTCAGGCTTTGGTGCCAGCAGAAATCAAGAGGTGTCACAATGTTCAAAAACGAGAGGGAGCTAAAATATGAGCCGGACCTGAGTTTGGGGTGAAGATTCAGCTCAAGTCTCCATTTGTCCAAACCTATTCAAACATCAGATGTCAGCGGGCCAGATCCTCTCTTGTGATCTAGCCTGGTAGAGCTGCCCTGACAGAACAAAGGGGCTGGCAGTCTGCCAGATCTCCCCAGTTGAGAGTTCCCCTGGTGGAGAGGTGTCCCAGCTAATGCACAGTCAGCTCTGGCCTCACCCACTCCCCAAAGCCCCTGGCATGGAGACTTTGTTAGGGGCATGGCCAGAACACCACTGAGCTCCAAATTGTCTTAGCTGGCATAGTAGCCCCTGGAGGCCATAGCCAGCTGCTCTACTTTACAGCAGCCTCCAGACTATTCTGATGTATGCCAGGGCTGGTGTTGAAATGGCACCAGAATCAGAGAGCCGCACCTGGCTCTTCTGTCCCCTCTCTCGCTGCACTCAGCAGATAATGGTCATAACTGAAATATACACAATGGGTTTGGAGATCTCTCTCTCTCCCCCTCCCTCTTGTAATGTATCCATTGATGTGTGCATGCAAACTTCAAGTTCACATTGGGAAGAGAACCTACGGCCCTACAGCTCTCACTAAAGCAGAATCATGGACTCCTCAAATCTAGAGCTGGAAAGGGCCTATCCGGTTGTCTGGTCTGTCTCCCTCGGCCAGTGCAGAATTGCTTTTCATGTTGTACTTTTACTAGTGTTTTGTCCAGTTTAGTTTAAAATATACCTAGCAGTAGGAATTCCAACACTAGCCTGGGGAGCCTGTTTATCCCGATCTTCAGCCAAAATTATTTCCTCCTTGTTTTCATCTCCTTGCTTGGCACATCCTCTCGTATATCACACTAGCAAATCCTCTCTCTCTCTTGTGAATATTCTCCCTCTCACTCTCTAAATGTTTGGGCACTATTATACGGCTGCCCACTGTTGTAAACATATCCCTCATGCTGCAACCAAGTGCTCTTAGCGCTAAACAGCCTGGCTGCTGACCCTTGTGGTGCAAGTGTGCAGCACAGCGGGCACCTGAGAGGTCTTTGTGCGTACACAGAAGACTATGACTGATTTATATTATTTTATTGTATAGCCCCACACGGGGCAAATCCTTCCAACCCACAGCCTACAGCCACATACCATCCAAAAGGCAAGTTCACAGATGGGCATAATGGGAAGCCCACTCTGGCGACGTATGCACCTTGGGGCCCCAGACATGGTAGCCCAGTCAGGTGTTTTATAAATTCACTTGCCTGCCCCTCCCACCTACTTGCAGAGTGAGTCCACACCAGTAACACAGGCTACTGCATATCAGTATAACACTCTTTATTTGAGATTGGTGCAGGGGGAAGGATTTGGGCCACAGGAAATGGTGCTGGCACATGAATCGGTCTCAGGTGAGCATTTAGCAGTTCGGGTTTTATTTTGAATCCATTGTTATGCTGAATGAGACAACACCCCACCAATGCTTAAAAATTACATTTCCATTTTGAACCAAGGCTGCCTGAGAATACAATGCTTCTCAGTGCTGATGTAAGAAGACTGGCTGTTGGGAATGAGTGGGACCCATGGAGGTTATCAGCCTTGCAGAAACATCACCTAAATTGCTGACCCTTGGGATATCATCTCAATCACTTCTTATGTCTTGTTAGCTTGCTCCTGTCAACCTATGGGATCGGCCAATGCAACCTTCAGCAGAAGCTGGCGGTGCCACCCAAAGACGGGGTTCTGTTACTGCAAGCCAGGCGTGGCAGGCCCGAACTGTGACAGATGCCTTATGGGATACTGGGGCCTTGGAGAAAATGGCTGTCATCCTTGTGACTGTGCCAGAGACTGCGACCCCCACACTGGAAACTGTTTCAATGGGTAAACAAGGCCTCTTTTATGGGGAGATAATCCTTTGGCTCACTTTTGGGCCTTTAATATGAAACTCTGATTAACACTTGGAATCCTGCACAGATGGCATAAATTCAAGGAAGTGGGGGGAGGTAATAGGGGAAACAAGACAGTTCTCTGCATCCACCTGAATTTGAGTGGATTGCAGCACTGGGTCATTCAGATGCCATTTGACTGCTTCCATGTAAGTACATCCATAATACTCTTTAAAGGCAGTTCTGAAGCAAAGGTCTTTTCTAGTTATGATAGGTAACTCCATGACCCTGCTTGTGTCCATGAAACTACTGTTTGCTTTAGAAAAAGTAAATGAAAGCATCTGAAGAGCTTGCTGTGCTCTGTGGCCTAGGTGAAACAAGTTGGAGAGTCTCACTCCAATTCCTAGTGTGCAAATGTTCTCATCACATAAAACACAGACACACACGTGACTAATTGGTGACAGACTCAGCAAAGGCCAAGCCTGAATGGCCCACAGAGACTGAAGTACTCTTCCATCCATAGTGGTAGTCCTTTTAGATCACTGGTGGTGTGAGGAAGCCTGCACAGATGCTTCCAGTGCTCGTCATTTTCGACAGATAACTGCAGGAATTCAGTCCCAAGGACCATTAGTGAAGTGTTTCACAGTGTGAGTCAGTGAAGTTGAAGTATAAGCCCAGATATTGTAGTCTCTCTATAGGGCAGTGAGGTACGGTTTTGCTCTTATTTGCATTCAAGACTAGATGTGTGATTAAGTTTGCTCATCATGGCCTCTGAGGCCATGTTCCTTTCTGGCCCTGAATGCTGCTGCCATGTGGTAGTAGCTTCCTCCCTGCTAAACATCAGAAATCCTAACATGAGATTTTTCTTCTATGTTTATCTCCTCCAGTTATGAAAATGAGCCATTTTTCAACATCCCCATGGGTGGGCGAATCCCTGACCTCCTACAAATGCCGGCCAATGAAAGCGATGAGTGGAAATGGAATGATCATGAGCAGGGATTTTCTGCATTGAGACATCCAGGTATGTTTAGCGTTATAAAATCCATCGCTCAGTGTTTATTAAATAAATAAATAATTCTTATAGAGTGCTAGAAATAGGCACGGCTTTTGAACAAATGCATATATTTATTTTATTTATGATTTGTTTCTTCACATTTCTAAAATGAAGGTGTCCATCTAGTGTTCTGGGTGTCTATCCCATAAATTAAAAATCACAACATAAACAAAGGACTGCCTATAAAATATAAGTCTTCCCTCCTCTTTAACTGCTTGAGTGAAGAGAGTAAAAAGATAGCTAAGATAGGTTCTCTGTCCCAGAGAGTTTACAGTCTAACACAAGACAATACACAGGACAGCAGCTCAGGAGAGGGTGAAGGAAGGGAAGAACGAGGCTGCTGCATCAGCCTGCTCTGCAGCCCTACGGCACCCTTCAGAAACTTAAAGCCACAATATAGCTGGCCCACATATAGCTGTCCAGTCTGATCCTTTGCATCTTTGTAGGACTATTCCCTGCACCATTTCCTCTCATATCCTATCAAAACTGCTCCTGCATATTGGAGATGTAAAAGAATAATGGTGGCATCATAAGTTATTCAAATGTGGAGGCAAATGTGAGCATCCCATGAATGGGTCTGAGACTTCTTTGCCCCCAGCTCTGATTATTTGTCAGGACACTCCAGGATGAGTTCAAGGAGAGATCTGAACTGTGCTGGTTATTTGTATTTTCCAGTGCAGGTTGAACTATCCAACTCTGGCTTTGCAGTCAAGAAATGAAAAAGTCATAATTTAAATCAAATCTCAGTGAAAAATACGCTTCCCATTTGTATTATTCATTGATTTACATAGTGCCCTTTGGAATCTTTCAATTGCTTTGTAGTACTACAGATGCTATATGTAGAAGGATCATTTGATCCATGGCTGAAGTGCAGCCACCTGTGGGATGGAATGTAGGTGCTTTTAAGAACACCTTATGGCCACACTAAGCAACAATTCAGGACAGGCAGTAAAGAAGTATATTGTATTCAGCTAAAGTAAGAGGGAAATTAGTCCAACACAATATAGTGGAACCTTTAATGCCTAAAAGTGGTCAAAACCTCAGTTTTACATAGCATATTACAGACAGCACCAGTTAGTTCATCGCTGGTTCTATACTGACTCAGAGGAAAACGTGCCTCCTGTTGAATCCCCAACATGTCCTGAAGCACCAGGGATTTTCCTTAGAGGACTTCCATCTAAGTACTGATAAAGTTTAATATTGCTTATCATATGACATCTAACAACAGCATTATTTATATTACATTATTCACACCTGGATCTGATTCTGATTTATCTGTTGTTAGCATCAGTTTATGAACTCTGTAATGGACCCGATGCAGACCGCTTTTTACTTCACAATGCGGACCAGATTTCAGAACCATTTTTGTATTGTTTAACAAGAACCAGCTTTGCAAATAACTGAGCTCACTCTGAAATCTTCTTTAACCATCTGTGTTTATTCAGATAATTGGAGCAATTTTTATACATAGATGTGTGTGTGTATATGAATGAACATCATTTGCTTTGCTTTTCTCTTTCATGTTCTGGCCCTTCTTCAACCCCTTGTGGTCTCCGGTTCCTACACTAGAAAAGTGTGTGTGCAAAGAGAAAGAGCTCGGAAGTGTCACTGATTTCTGCCAGATGAAATACGCATATGGTAAGTGGCTGATGTGCCTTCATGGTATGATCATTCCACTGTTTTCTTAGCTGGTACCTGTGAAATCATAGATCGGTTTCCTTCCTCCTTTTTTGTCTAGTGATACCTCCCAGTCCTGGGAAGAGCTGATCAGAGGACAGCATACTTCCTGTAATGATGATTTCTTCAATGCCAAGCAAATCAACATGGCCTTCTTGAACTCAGGCACATGCTTACACCTATATGTGTATGTGCTGTAGACCAGCAGACCATGTCAGGACTCCTTTTTTCCTCTGGTGCTCCTCTTCTGTCTGCACAGCACCTCCCTCCCATTTAGCAATAGAGGAAGGGCAGGGTGGTCAGGATTCCCTGACACCTGCCTGCTACTCCCATCACCCTGAGGTTCAGAACCCATTCTATAGGTCTTGCAGTAGGATTGCCACCCTTTTGCAGTTTGCCCTGTAGGATAAACTTGCTGTGTCTGTTTCTCAATACCTTATTTATCACCCTGGCAAATAAGCAATTATGTCTTGTCATCACTCTGTGAAGGGTCATGGCCACCAAAAGTCACCACATTTTGACTCAACATAATCACATCGTGATCAAACAAAGCCTATTTGTGGGATTAGCCTGTTGAAAGTTGGATGATCTTGCAAAATCAGGAGGAGTGGCAACCCTGTTAGGTCACAAATCAAAGTAGCTTTTTCCAGCTTATCATTATCATCTTAGAATTCTAGTCATGTGGCATTCCTGCACTCCAGTAGGAAATTTCCTGCCCTACAGCGTGAATTCCATTGCTTAACACTGAATTATTGTACAGCGGGCAGGAGGAATTTTAAAGGCTCAGGACTGTAGCTATGTAAATCTATTGCAAGCCTTCCAATGTCCAAACAAAAATCTGCCCAGGCTCTGAGTCAGTTTGCTTAAGATCATACTGTTGGCTGCTGGACTTTCTTTGTTTTTTATGGCATTCCTATTATCACGGGTTCCACTCACCACAGTGGCGCCTTCTGCTGGCCACCCTGGGGATTAGCTCTGCCAGTTGGTGCACCCTCTTCCGGAGGTACCTCTCCTGTCATCGTCTCTGCCTGCAGATCTGCATCACTCCAGGAACCAGAGAGTCCACTTCATGACTCGGCCCTTCGACTGGGTCACCATCAGTGTTTCCCCCTTCTGGGATGTATCAAAGTTCAATATTTAGGCCACTTCCCCAGTGGCTGATGGGGGGAAACCCAGGCCCTCCCACTACTCCTGGTCCTGACCCAGGGACCCTGAAGATAGCAACCTCCTGCTGTGACTCTTTAACTTCTCCCAATGCTGCTACATTTCCCTAGGCCACTTCCTCACAGCCCCAACACCTTCTTCGCCCTCACCTCAGGGCATTCAGTCCCAGCAGCCAGCCAGGAGCTCCCTCTTGCTCCCCCGGTCCCTGCCAGCAGCTGCTCTGTCCAAGGTGCTACAGTTCCCTCAGCCTGCTAGGGACACAGTCCTCACTCCTTGAGCTCCCAGCAGCCATTAACTTATTCTACCTTGCAGATTCTCTTATATGGCCTTGTTGGGCCTGGATTGATTGTTCCCTGAAGCTTTTCTCTGATTGGCTGCACCCCAAACAGCCACTCTAGGCTGCTTGGAGGACTCACCTCCATTGCTCCACTCTGGGGCAGGGCATGCTAGGACCATGAAGCCTCCACTAACCCCTTCCACTCCTGTGTGGGGTGGACACCCCATCACACTATACATACCCTAGAGGTTTCCTATGACTTTTGAGCTGTTGGCAGCAACCCATTGGAGATGAGCTGATAAAATTGGGAAGGGATTAGTTAACTGTCTAAATTGAAAAAATCCAGCATTCCTTCCCCAGATTCATTTAAATGGGTGCTGTGATTGAACCAGAATGCTCATATGTCCCTGACCAAGAGTCCCTGACATGATTGTTTGTGCCTCATCCAACAGTCCCTAACATTCTACCCTCTAGCCATATAAGGAAAATACCACTGCTTACTTTGAAATGAATTACTGGTTTGTGCCCATGTGTGTATTTTCTGGCAGTGATAAAAGCAAGAATCCTATCAGCTCATGACAAAGGAACCCATGCGGAAGTTGTAGTGAAGGTGAAGAAGGTCCTGAAATCAGGCAAAGTGAAAATTGCCCGGAGTAACAGAAGTATCTATCCGGAGTCCTGGACCAACAGGGGATGTACATGTCCCATTCTCAATCCTGGTAAGTATTAAATGCTTATGGCGTGGATTCTGTGGGGAAAAGACTATGTCAGTTGTTAAGGTATTAATGTTCCCAATTCTTATGTCACTTTCACTAGTGTAAATCAGCTATTGAAGCTAATGAAATTGTATTGGTATGGCACCTATGTGAGAACTACACTAGTTGACCATGCTGCTGGAATAATCCATTGAGGAAAAGCTGGTCCGGGTAACATAAAGCAAATGAACAGATTAACAGAGTAAAGCTGGTACGCTTATTGGAGTATTAAAGAGAGAAACATAACTGAGAAATCCTTTATTCAAATAGTTAGGGCTGAACTATGCCTCCCTGAGGTGGGTTTGCTACAGGGGAGTGGGCACAGAGACCCATTCTCCCTTCACTGCCCAAGCATCTGCACAGTGACCAGGCATAATCTGTTTCCCAGAGCTGGGGAGTGCAGGGCTGGGGGGCAGTTAGTCCTGCCAGCAGCTCTAGCAGGTTCAAACTGGTTCAGTGATGCCTTTCTGAGTTTGAAGACAGCCTGAAACAATAGCTGTGAGGTGTGAACTGCCCCAGACATCTTAATGTATTGTTACTTTGAAACTTAAAGCTCACAATTTGCAGCATGTGGGAAACTCAAAATATGGGGCTAACATACAATAAATGAATTTAATGCCACAATAAATGAGACAGGGGCTTCGGTGCTGATTGGATTATTCACCTTTAGATTTAATTCAGTAAAAACATCCCTTTTAAACATTTATCTGTAGCCACCGCAGAATTCCCACAACAGTGCCATAGAATCTAGGGCAAAACTGCCGTTGCATACATGCCTTGCATCATATACAGTATGCATAGAGAAAAGGAAATGCAATCTCAGTGTTAACCATAATGCAATCCTAGAATGTAAATAAATCCAGATCTCACATTTCAGTTCATTACTACATTAGATTTACGCTTCTGAATATACAGGTTTGAAAGAAAAAGAGAGAGAGTTAGAGAGGGAGGCATTGTCTAGTGGTTTACGCACAGACTTTTGGTCCAGGAATTCCTTGAATCCCATCTCACAATGACTCCCTCTGTGGGCACGAGAAACCCTCTGCCACAATTGCTTCATGTGTCAAGTGGAGCTAATGTTTATCAGAACTTATCTACTTCACAGAGGACTTGGAGGATTAATTAGTTAGGGCACAAGTGGGAGCCTTGCTGTGCACCTGCACAGGGGAGGGGCTTGTATGAACTAGTGACAACACCAGAACGAGCAGCTATTCCCCCTCCCCCTCAGGTAGGTAGAGGGAGTAGAGCCAGTAGAGGTAGGGAGGGAGTAGAGCCACTCCATACCTCTGAATACCACACCCAAGATGGCACAGAAGGGGAAGTAACTTGTGCCAGCAAAAGGGCTGGTGCATATTACTTCCCTGCAGGACAAGGGGGAAATAGGAACCAAATGATGTCTTGGAGGCACAAGAGCAGCACTGCACAGCTTAAAAATTGAAAAGCACATCGGCGCTGATTTTTATTTTTCCCAGTGGGTGCGCTACCCCTACTCTGCCCAGAGGCCCTGCCCCCACTCCACCCCTTCCCCCAAGACCCGGCCCTCGCTGCCTCTTCCCGCCCCTGAGCACCCCCGGAGTCAGTGCCTATGCCAGAAAGCAATATTATTAGTAGCTGAATGGATGGATTTTTCAGCAGAGCCCTCACTACTGCCTTCTTTCCCATCAAGCAATTTAGTGGACTGGAGACAGAAATATTTGTATTGCCCCAGCTGAAATCCCATGTGGATAATTATGGGGAGATGAGCTAGAGAGCCCACGTAAGTGCCTTTAACTGTGCTAACTGGAGTCTGGAAATGTCTTTTGGACCCTGCTTTCTTTTTTTCATCCAAGTAGGCAGCAAAGGGCTTGATCCCGAGAGGTGATGAGCACCCACAGCTCCCATTCACTTCAGCAAAGGCTGCAGGTGCTCAGCACCACTTAGGATCAGGCCCTGAATGAGACAGGTAACTTGGGGTTTTTTTGGATGAGCTAAACAGTGTCTCCAAGGATCATGTTTCACTACTGTGCCTTACACCATGGAGAGTGGGGACTTATCCACATTCTAAAACAAAAACTTGTTAGATAAGTTACCCTACATTTTTTCCTCTGAACAGATTAAACACACTTTCATGCTGAGTGAAAGAATTCCTTGTATTTGGTCTGAAATCCAAGGCTTACCCTGAGCTCTAAGGCAAATTCTCATCTGAAATCAGCTACATACAAAAGAGCCAATTGTTCTGGGATTGGCTGAGTCCAATCAAATCCAGTGTGAATTCTTCCAATCAGTCCAAAATGATTTGTGCCCTCTCAAAAATGATTTGGGTCTTGCATTATCTGTACCACCAGGTGAGGAATTGGGTTTGAATTTGCAGGGATGCACTATATGGTCTCTGAGAGCTGTACTTCAGCAATGTAACTCAAACTTGGTCAAATACATTTTACTGACTGTGGTGCAAATGATTAAGGTATTCTCTTACACTTCCTGTCCTAAACTCTTTTATGGTATAGCTGTGGACCATTAAACAGCTGCAGGGCTCCCTGCTCAGCAGTGGGAGCTGTAGGTCAGGGTTGGTGAAGATGTGTTTAATATAGGGTTAGACTGTGTTCGACCCTTCACAGAAGCTCAAGGAGGGGAGAGGGCATAAGGAGTCCAGCCCCCTTGTTTCTCTTTAGCTGTTAGGAGTATGGGGCCCCTGAAACACTATTGTACAGTTCTGATGCTAGCCAGTGTACCTGCAGTGATGCACCTGCACACTAGCCAGTTCTTCACAATAAGTTTGTAAACTAGATTTTCATCACAAAATTATGCACTAGATTCACACGTGGTGTAAATGAGCATAATTCCATTGACTTCAGGTTTCTATGCCGATTTCTACCCACTGAGAATTTCACTGTACATGCTCACTCATGTTGAGATTCCCTGCTTTTATTCGGCTCATGATTTTTACACACCCCTTTTCCCTTACTTCTGCATGCATATTAGCTTTTCATTCCCATCACTTTACTTCCAGCAAGGAGGGAGCGGGGTGGCGGTGGGAGGGGTAAAGGGTAAGCAGCAGCCACCAATGCCAGTCCAAACTGCCACTGTCGTCAGCAGGGCTTTCTGCTGTGCAGGGTGATCTGGCTTCCTGCCCAACCGTCTCTGCAGCATTGTGTTGTATGTTCTTCCCTGGCTGATGACAGGAAGTCCATATTTAATCTCACAGCCTTTAGAGTTTAATCATAAAACTTTACTTATGGAGCTACCAATGGATTTGCTGTATGGATACTAAAGAAAGACCTTCTGCTTTCCATATTAGTAACTCCCGGCAGAATAAACTATTGAGCTGCCCTCTGCTTTGCACATGAACGAGCATTTCTTTAAAAAAAGCATAGGAAACCTCAGGATTTTTAAAGGCCGAAGAAGTATAATTTGGGGGTAAATACTGCCCTCTCTCTCCCCTTCCAGGGCTGTGGAGTGCTCTGTCTGCAGTGAAATTGGTGTGCTTCCACTGTGCAAGGGGTTGCAGAGCAGGATTTGGGGGAAGGGAGGAGTGAGCCAAGGCCAGTGACTCCCATCACTATCAGCCTCAGTCCTTCTTAGGGAGCGGGGTTGCAACAGCAGCCTCTACTGAAATTGCAGGGCTGCTGAGTAGGGAACATAGGGAATGTATAATCCCTCAGAATCCCCTTTCATCACTACACATACTTGGGGGTATCAGGGGATTCGGCCCTGTGTTTTTAATAAACTTTATAGTATAATAGTGGGGTTTGTCCGCTTGAGTAATAAATCATTAGCAGTATCTGTGTCTTGCTAATGAACTGATCACAGTTGGGTGTCTCACCTCTGTGGTTATGCCTCTAATCCTATGGGGATGTGGTGGTTACATTTCCTGGAGTTGCCTGAGCTGCTGTTAAAGATCCTTATTGTGTCAGGAGAATGTGCATTGTTGTACGAGAAGAATACCGAGCTGGCAGTTGTCATGTCAAACAGCCATTTCAGCTAATCTGTGTGGCGCACACAGATTAATCTAGCCCTTTAGACTGCTCACCAGCCAATCGGAACACTGTCTCAGCTCAGGCGCTTTAATAATTGTGTTTATTTTGTTCCTCACCAGAAAACACTGACTGACAATGTGGTCTTTCTGTTGCTGCAGGTTTCAGCTATGATGGGGGAGGGAAGGCAAGATCTGTACCTTCCCCCACCCCCCTTGCCTATCATCCAGAAGTTTTGTTCCACACATTGAACCCGAAGTAATAAAACTTTGGATATTAACAGGTTGGATATAGAAAGGCTGCCAATCCCCCCCGCCCTCTCCCGCAGATGGATGTCCAAGCTTCATTTCAATTAAAAATCAAGCAATCACATACACATGACATAAATACACAAGCAACCAGATTCCATACAACAGCCATATGCAATAAGGCACAAACAAAAAAGAGAAACTGACACAGCAGACAAATGGATACATAATAACAGACGCGCACACACACCAGGCGTATGGATAGGAATGCACACACGTTGCTGAAAATAAGACAGTGTAAATTGCGAGCCAAAATCTAGCCATCCTTTTCAGTTGGCGGATGTTTCTTTGTTGTGTTTTAATGACTAGGGAATTTGCACCTTCCACTTGTGTTTTGTGCTATTAAACCAACAAAATCAAGATAACTTCAGAGGGACACAGCTCCCTTCATAACATGCCCCAAGGTGCTTTAGCTGTTACAAGGGCCTCTGAACAGTAAGGGAATTTTACATATCATACCCGATACAATACACAGCAAAAAAACACCTCTGTGTTTAATGCAAAACATCGTGATTTTCCGTGGTGCCTCAGTCTGGCCTTTCCTTGAAGGTGTACAATTTTGTATGAACTAGCACATTTTCTGTACATTAGCAGTTGCGTGTGCAGATGATAATCTAACAGGGATGCTTTAGAATTCTCACATTCAAAACCAGCCCACACCTGGCAAGACCTGATTCTGCTGTCACTTGTACCTGTGCAAACAAGGAGTAGTTCCACTGAAACCTATGGAGTTAAATTGGTGTAAAAACCAAATCAAACCCCAAACGCCACAACAACAAAAAACCAGTGACAGGGAGATCAGAATCAAGCCCAATCGCTTGCTGGTGTGGGTGTTAAGATTTTGAAAGGTCTTAAACCCCTTGGAACAACTAAGGTTTGTGTGTGAAGGTTCTAATATGTGCACACACATGTTAGAATGTATTGCTGGTGTACAGAGGAATTAGTGCAAAGAAAATGTATGCACATAGAAATGTATGCGCACAACCTGGAATATTCATTTTAAAAAAAAAGGTTGAAGCTAGCTAAGGTGCAAGATCCTGATTCCCCGGGGAGTGGAGATATTAAGTAGGTACTCCTCTGTTTTATTTATTTAAGTAATTATTTTTTTAACCAGGAACAGACTACCTGATAGCAGGCCAGGAGGACTCAAGGACCAGCAAACTCCTCGTGAATATGAACAGTCTGGTGAAACCCTGGAAGGCATATTTGGGAAAACAAGTAGCAGACATTCTTCGAACTGGGTGCAAATAATTTCTTCTTCAGAAGTTAAAGTCATAAACTTTATATTTTAATAACACTGTGGTGAAAGGTATAGCTAGTTCATATATTACCATGCAACACCTTCCTAGCTAAGGGAACAAAAGTGGACTTACCCTCCTTTCCCTCATTATGTGTTTAAACCAGGAATCCTTGGACATAACTTTTCTTCCATAATTACACACTGTCTTATATGAAATTAACACATCACATCACATGTAGGTTACAAATCACAGTTCTTAGCTTGAAGCCATTTTCACAGCTCCCAGAGATTCACTCTCAGAGGAGAAGCAGAAGCTATGGTTTATGTGTTTCCACTCTTCAGGAATGAATCTGGTATCGATACTTATAAACCGCTTGCATAGTGCAGTCATTACTCTGGTGTCATTTCTTTATTTAAGTGGCCATTAATGGGCAAAAAAATTTCAGCTTTGCAGGTGGCAAAATATTGAACAGTCAGCATGTCAGATGACACTTGATTTGTTTGAAAAGAGCTGAGTTATTTTTATTTACCAAGCAAACTGCAGTTAGCTCAGTATAAGACACGTTGCTTTCTCGAGTGAAAATATCACATTGCTGCACAGAGACTAACGCTGGAACTTTATCTGGTGAGGGCCTCTATAGATGGGAGTTGTCAAAGTCAATGCCTAATGTGAAAGCACTTCTGGTTCAGTGTGGAATCCTGGCACCGCACTCATCTATTCTATCAAAGGTCTCCTCGTTCTTTGCTATTTGTACTGTCACACAACAGGTTTCAGAATGACTGCTGCTAAAAAGCCTTGAGCCAGTACAGTAGTGTCAAGCTGCAGCTCCAGACCCATAGGAGAAGGTGATGGAAGCTGGCCCAGATCTGAGTTTGTGAAGCTACAGTAGATAGAGGTGTGAACGGGCAGCAGGCTGTGCCAATTTGAGGATTAAGCAAGGTGTTGATGTCTTATAGGGCAGCTACCTTGTTATTTTGATCAATGCCCTTGAGGCCATGCTCATTATTTAATTTTCGCTACCGTTTTCAGTCTGCTGTTACTCTTGCCCCCTTTGTGTGTTGTACTGTAATAGTCAAGTGATGTTACCTTTCAGTTGTGCTTGAAGTTTGTTTAGCGTGAGAAGCAGGGGTGGTAGCATCTCCACTCTAAGTAAAGTCCTGCTGTTCTGCAGAAGGAGTCCCCAGTAGATTTATTTTAGTCTGCTCCACAGTTAGTAAGAAGCCAGTCCATGGAAATGTGAGTTCCTCAGAGTACCATGGGGAGGGGGAAGGGAACAATCTCCTCCTGGTCTCTGCCCAAGTGACAGGAAACTCATGACCAAACTGAGAGGGTAAAGGAGTATGTTCCTTTGATAAGTGAAGCATCAATCAGAACTTTGTTCAAAGATATGATTTTTTTTTTGGTTTGTTCATATATGCAGCTTTTGCACATCTTTGTCTATGCTTACAGGAAGAGGAGATGGGGTTTGATCTGCATGCCACTCAGTCACTGTGACATGAAGGAATCTAGGGGACAGCCCAATAGCCATGAAAAGAAAGTGGTGGGTCTGGGTTATGAAGCATCTGATGAGAAAGAGATAAGTTATCGGCACATTCAACTAATGCAGTTGGGTGACAAGAATCTGAAGACCGGGGATCCTGGAATGCCAGAGCTACTTTTTTATTTCCATTGTTTGTTACCCCTCCTTTTATGTAGGGCCTGATGCACATCAGAACAGCAAAAGGACACATTTCAGATCATTTGTAAAGAGAAGACCAGCAGAAATTTCTTGGAATATTCTTCCAGCTTAAGTGAAATTCTGGATGGGCATCACCTTGAAGTGACGCAGTGTGTGTTTACATAAACAACCTTTCCCTCCTCCCTTCACCCAGTCCCCTCAATCTATGGATGCATTATATATTGTCTCAGGCCAACATGACCTCATCCTATGTTTGGCTGTGAATTCAAAGGAGGTTCAGTCAGTTAGCTAGCTGGACTGATGAAATATTCCTAAACCCATTATTGCTCCTACAATGGCCCTGTTAAAAGCAACTTTCCATTTTGTGCCTGAAGTTTTGTAAATGCAAGTGCAATCAATATCACTTAGATGTCAAACTGTTTGGTTGCAAATAACATTGAGGATACCTTCAAATTTGCAGGCACAAAATGGGGAGCTGAATAGAAGCTCCTTTCAAAATCAGGTCCATACAGTATATTGCCTCACGCACAAGTGGATCTAACTGCCCTTGGATAATGTCACTTAACTATAGGCTTGTTCCAGTTTTAAAGCTATGCTGTGGGAAAGGAAGCTCCACATAGTTATTTCGGTAGTTAGTTGTTTTAGATTTCTGTGCTTTTAAGTAAATATACACAGTACCTTGGGGATTCCTTTATTTGTATTTAGTTCAATTTTCAAAGGAGCCCAGGCCACTCAGTTCCCATAGAAATGAAGTGGGACATCGGAGCCCAATTTCCTTAGGCACCTTTGCAGATCCCAGCCTAGAAGTATGTCCTGTTCACATTGAAACTAGCATAGAACGTCATCCCCACTTCATAGTTAACTAGAAGTATTCATGGGACACATTATGATATGGATGGAGGTTCCCATCTGAGCGTATACATTGACCCCACTTCCTCCCCAAAATTTGTTTTCTCCTAAGGAGCACAAATGCTGTGTTTTCTTTTTCCTATCATGGCAGGAAGAAAAAAGTCTATTATCCATTTGTTGCTACCTAAAGCAGTAACCAAGAATTTGGCATCTCTGATTAGGCATTTAATTAATGTAATAAAACACTATGCACCACTAAAGTGGCTTTATTTAAAATGTCAGCCCATTAAGTTGAGTAGCAATCAAGTGATATTGTTTTCATTCCTGTGTCCAGAATGAGACTGACTACAAGGATTAGCTAGTCATCTTCTTTTAAAGACCATTAAAAATAATGATGTGTTTAGATGACTTTACAGTCCATTCTCAAAGGGCCTATTAGGAAGAGTTTCAATAAAGTAAAGCCTAGGGTGAGAGAATGTGTTTGAGGGCATTTAACAAATGCATTTATATTTACCACTGTGTGTGCTTTTTATCTGCTGAAGGTCATATTCTGTTCTCATTTACCCAAGTGCTATCCCATTGAGCTAAATGGCATTGCAGAGGGTGTAAATCACAGGACTAGAAGGTTCCCCCCCACAGCTATTTTAATTTCCAGGGGTGAAACTTACCCTTTTTGTGGGAACCCGAGAAGGGAACCCCTTGCAGCGACCTTTTCAGGTTATGGGCTGGGATAGTGACCAGTGCCTTTGTTCTTTTCAGCGTGCAGGCTGCTGAATCCACATAGTCCAGTCAAGCCCTTCCTCTGATCTACCACCAATACGCTCCTCCATGCCAGTTTATTTGGCATCAGTAGGAGCCCACTATGCAGCATCCACTCAGTCTGCCTGCCTACTCCATGTAGGGCTACTACAGGAAGTGGGGAATCACCAGCTCAGAGGGCCTTGTACTAGCCTTTCAAGGGGATATGAATTCCACGCTTACAGAGTTTCTATGTGCCTAATCTTATATGTAAGGGAGGAGGTTATGTGAACCCCATTACAAAGCTACACTCACCATTAGGGTGCCTCCTCCTGGCTGTTCAGGTGATTAGCTCCATCCACATCTGATGACCTATTGTTTGCTCTCATTGTGGCCCCTCCCACCCTCTGGGACTCAGCATGCTCCCTCTCCATAACTTGGCCCTTGGACCAGGTCACTATACATGTTTCCCCTTCCAGAATACCAAAGTCTCTCCAGATCAATTGTCCAGTTGCCTTTCCAAGCCATCCTCTAATTCAAGACTATGCCACTTTCTTGAATGGGGGGGGGGGAAGGGGGTTATGGGACCCCAGCCTGCCTATTACTCCAGATTCCAGCATAGGGACTCTGTTCAGCAACCATGGTCCACTTACCCCCAGACCTCAATGCTATTTCCCTGCTCTTCTTCCTACTTTTCTCCCCTAGCTCTACCCCCCTCACCCCAGGTTACCAGTAGAGCTCCCTCTGCTATTTCACCCTTTTCAGTTTCTTGCCAATTTATATTCCAAACACACTTTCCTCCTCCTAGGGAGTGACTGTAGACTACTTCTCCTACAACCCCTTCTGTTTTCAGCTTGCTGGTTTTGTATGAGACCAGCCTACACCTGCTCAGCTGAAATTCATCTTCTATTAGGGCTTGCCTGGCCAGCCTAATTCTCTGCCAGGCACAGTTTACTGGGTTAATTAGCCCCTTCCCAGCTATCTTAACCCTTCCAGGTGATGTGTGGAATGAATACTCCATCACAAGCTTATACATACAGCTTTGCAATGTACCTTAACACCAACTTTCAACTAGGTGATTCCCGACCATATTCATCCATTTGTACCAGACTGTGGTGGCTTTGTGGTATATGCAAATGCCCACTGCAAACCAGAGTGGGACCAATACATTTACGTCACTAATGGTCAAGCTACTATGTTCTTGAATCTATTGCAGCCATTTCTTATAACCAGGGATCTGTCTCATCATGAAAAATATTCATTAATGTCATTCCCAAGTGTTCTATCAATATTAGATGGGAGATTTGAAACAAAGGTACTTTTATAATCTCTATCACTTGCCTTGGGGTCCATTGTAATAAAAACAATCAGGCTAACAATTTTTTTTTTGCATTCAGATACATTCTCCATTGTGTAGCCAAACATTTCCAAAAGTGAATCAGCTGACATACAATAATGTGAGAGGAGTGGGGAACAACTGAGGGCAAATGTGAAAAAATATGCATAGGTTTTTTTTCCCCTTCCTCTCTTTCATCCTATTTGATGGTGGCTGGAGAGCTGAGTCTACTTCCTATTCTACAATCTCCATTACTTAGAAATACTACACATTCCATTTTGACTGTCAGGCTAACTGCTGTCTGATGGCTTCTGCTTTGCAGTCATTCAGGGTAAGCAGATACCCCACCAGCGTGTGACACTGGTGAGCCTACAGGTTGAAGGTACAGAAGCCAGTTATGGTCAGCCTAAGAGCAAGTTGACTTTGCTATTATTCCCAGCTGTTCATGAGATCTCTGGTTAACTAACCCAAGAAGAAAGTCAAAGAATGGGGAACAAAACTGAAAATTATGCAGAACTATAGTGTCCAGCCAAACAATAGTACCAGCATGCTCTGCAGTGCTATAAAGCATGTAGCCTGCCTGAAAATAAACGTCCAAAGTACAAATGAACTCCACAGATTTGAGTGAGAACAGAGTTCACTATTTGCAATGGAATTAAGACTGTATAAAGGGCTGGTTATCTTGGGTATGGGGGAAAAAAATAAACCTTCATATACTGTGATGGCTCAGAAGAAGATTATTGTGAGACAACGTGACACTATCAATACTTCCCAGAAGTAGTTGCTATGTATTTCCTGTGACCAGAACAAACAAGGCCCTACAGAACTAACAAGAGGATCTGCCAAAGAAGATGCACCTATTGAAATGGGAAAAGAAATCTGTTGGTCTTGTCCAGGGGTTGCTGAATACAGCTCTCCAGTACTTTCTACCAGATTGTCCGATCATCAGCTTTGCCAAAAAGCAGCAAAGACAGGGCAGCTGTGTTACATTCTGATGCACCCCAAACACCAGGAAATCAAATCAAGACACACAGGTAGGTGGTCAATCAAAAACATGTAATAACCCTAAACCAGTTAAGTCAGCAACAGTCCAAATGGCAGGTATGTAGCAGAAGGCTCAGCGTAACTGCACACGCCCAAAACTGTGTGTACATACACACATGTGCACACCCACCCACACACAGAAGAACAGGAAATGGAACACTGAATTCAGGGAGCGGGAACCAGGAAACAAACAGAAACAAGGAGCAGGAAGCAATAAGCAGGAAGTCAACACAGACCAGTCATCAGCATCAATACTGAAAATGGTCATACAAACAATCCAACCCAAACCATAATAGACAGGTTGCCCTATCGCTAGCTGTTATCACATGTCAAGAAATAGCAAAGACAGCTGGTAGGCCCTGCCTAATGATGAAATAATAGCGTTTACCCCCAAGAAAAGTATGGAAAGCACTGGAGGAGTTAAACTGGGGCAGGGAAGGTAATAGGCTGAAAGCAGCCGCATATGTGGAGAGGAGGCAGCAGCACCATTAGGACAGTTTCAAGTCAGAGCAACTATCTGTGAGAGTTGTGCAGCTCATGTATCAAATAAAATGTGGCCACATCTATCCTAGTCTTGGTAGGGAACTTTAAAGGATCAAAATAGTTCACTAGGTAGTTCTTTGTGAGTGCTGAGCTCAATATGCAAGGTTGCTATGTTGTATTTAATCATGCTTCTGCATCTCTTGCTCTTGTACACTGGTACAGCAAGCAGATAGGAGGAAGGAGGCAGAAGGAAGGCAAACAGACCTACATACAATATTGTATTACTTTGGCAAGAGTGGCTCATTCTTCTAACGGCTATACAGAGCAAGGTTTCTCTGTCGTGTTCTCCATTTGTGTATCTCAGATTGTTTCAGTGCTGCCTGATGTAAGCTTTCCTTGAATTTATCTAATTCACATGGTGTTCTCTCCAGGGTTCCTCAAACCTGGAAAAGTGATTGTGTTATTTGTAACGTGTTGTGCACATTTTCTGTTTTGTACTTAAACTTTGATTAAAAATACTGATAGAAATGTATATGGATCTTGAGTTTGGGTTTTTATGTTTTAAACTATGTGATTTTCAAGCCAAATTACACTAGTTCTGTTGAAGTTAATAAACCTGAAACATTCCAGACATCAAACTCTTGGTTCAATAGTCTTGCACAGAGTAAAAGAAACAGGAGGAAAGAATTTAGTTAAGGAAATTGTACCAATTTTCCTAGCAAGCTAATTCTCACTATTTAAAAACTAATATGTATATTTTGTGTGTATGATAAACACACAAAAGAAAGTGTCAAAAATAGATGCTGATGACTTGTATCAACAGCATATTAATTCAGAATTTCAGCCCAGGTCCTTCAAAACCTTATATGGGTATTTAACTTTAGTAATATGAGTAGCACTTAGGAGCATAACATTACACATGTATAAATGCTTGCAAGTTTGGGACCTTAAAGCTCATCACTACATTCCAAAGTCACTCCCTAGAGCCTAATTATTGCCCACACCAGGCATCAGGCACAACAAAATACAAGTTCAAGGTGGGTGGAGAAGCCTTGACTCTGGTCTGCCCAAAACTTATGTAGGCTTAAAACTACTACTTTTTTGGGGTTCATAATTACTTTTGCTTTTAATACACAAAAATAAATGCATCACAGAGACTTGGCAGTGTGACTTTGGCATTGATTTTGTGCTAGCTCTTCGGGACATATTATGAGTTCAGGATCCTTGCAGGTCTTCCTACTGAGATGTTTGCACCTCCATTCTCAGCAGGCCTTACTCTGCATGCAGATGATTAACACAACGAACAACACTGAGGCTTCAATCCATGTCTTATTGACATGATATAACATAATATGTCAATAAGAAGGTGACCTTTTGAACTGTGGGGCAATATTCATTGCTGGCATAAACTGCAGGGGATTTATTACAATAAAATCAATTCTGCCTAGACAGGTGTAACTCCCATTGAAGCTAATGGTAGCTGATTTACCAAGGCAGAATTTAGCAATGGGAATTTGTGCCTATGTATCTGAAAGTAGTACTATATGTAGTGTAGTTGTAGCCAGGTTGGTCCCAGGATATTAGAGAAACAAGGGGGGTGAGGTAATATCTTTTATTGGACCAATTTCTGTTGGTCAGAGACACAAGCTTTCGAGCTCTGTGTGGCTTGAAAGCTTGTCTCTCTATCACCAACAGAAGTGGTTGCAATAGTACTGTAAAGTATATACTCCCTTAAGTACAGTACAGTATATACCCCTTTAACTAAAGTAGTTCCATGTGTCACAGCTCTACAAGTACATGACTCTCAGTTTGTTAACTGAATTTAAATTACAGGAACAATGTGGTGCATAACAACACAAACAGCTTCAGTATCTATAAAACAAGTGGCTCAGTACTCAGTCTCTGAACACTGCTGAATTTCAGGGAAGCTCAGATCTGGGTCTGTGCTTTCTGGCTCAAACCCATATCTAATTAATGCATTTGTAATGACTTTTTTAAAAGAGAGCAATGATCATAGGCATTAAGGACTTTTCCATATTTAACTGAGGAGATACAATGCCTGTTTATTATTGTAGCTGGCATGGCTACAAAAGTTATGTCATGGAGCTGCTTCAGGATGTAAACTGGTCACTTGGATGTTTGTTCTTGTTCCTCCTTCCACGTACACTAGTAAACAAGTGGGTAAGTGTATTATGAGTGGGGGTTTTTCCTGCAAAGTATCAGGTTTTTGTAACTTCCGGAGATAAGACACCAAACCCGCTGGACCAATAATCTGATTTGGTATAGCAAATCCTACTCCCACTTTCCCCCTTCACCTCACTGCTATGGGATCCGAGCTAATCGTCAATGAGCAATCACTACAAATCTTCCAATGCTCTTTGTGTTGGCTGCCATGGAGCCTTCATGAGCTGTCTGCTCACTGATATATTGACGCTAATCTGTAACACGCTTTTCTTTTTTTGTGCATTTACTCTTGTTTTAGAGACTGCCTCTCCTTTTGGTCTCTTTATGTTCGGCCTCTGAGTGCGGTTTATGCTAAGGATACGGAATTCGAGCCGGGAGAGAGAGAAAAATAAAAATAAAGGCCAACGATCCTAGCAGAAAATAAAGTTAATAAGAGAAAGGAGAAGCTGACAGTTCACTATTAGGAAGCCTCTGTCACACATTAACCCTTGACACCAGTGGTGGAAAACTGCCAACTCCAAAGTCTATTTTCCTTGAATTGCAAAAGTGTTTTTTTTTTAAAGCAACAACACTGCACTCACCCCAACAAGTAGGACAAAAGGCCCATTATTAATTATTTCAATTAAATCAGCAAATGACAGGAAATAAAGCAACATTCCAAGCATTTTAATGCGCTACGCAGGCTCCTCCAGTGGATCAAAACATATGAAAAAAATTGCTCTGGCTTAAACCGTTGGTGGCGGCGGGTACAAAGCCAATTGCAGCCTTTTACTGATACTATTAACATGTTAATAGCAGCCTGAGCTTTTAAAAGTTCATGAGTAAAAATAACCATGCATTGCAGTTGCTTACTTTCTACTGTTCAAAACCAGGCACGTGTTAAATTGGTGAGCCTCTCTTTCCCAACCCCATCCCCACTTTGCTGTTCTAAGAAAGAAGGGCTACTGAGCAGGGGCTGGCATGGGTCGATGACCTAGTGCCTCCCTCCCGTCTGTGGAAACTGGACTTTTGGTGTTTGATCGGTACATCTGACCGGACACTGCCAGGTGCCCTTTTTGACCAGACTTTCTGGTTGAAAATCTAACACCTGGCAACCCTAATGGGGGCAGGCGACAAAAGCCCACAGATAAGTCCAGAACATGGAAACGTGGGTGAAGAGTCAGAATCTGGGGAGAATGTGGGTAATCATAGCAGGGACAAAGGAGACAAGAGGGAATATAGAGGGGAAATTTAATGAACATTTTAGATAGCTGTACACTAATGCAAGAAGTATGGGAAATAAATGGGAAGAATTAGAAATACTAGTGAATAATCACAATTACAATACAATTGGCATCACAGAGACATCTTAGGATAATTCACATGATTCGAATACTGGTATAAAAGGTTTTTGCTTGCTCAGGAAGAACGGACAGGGAAAAAAGGGAAGAGGTATTATGTTGTATATCAAAGATATATGCACTTGCACTGAGGTTGAGATAGAAGTGGGAGGTAGACCTGTTGAAAGTCTCTGGGGTAATAAACAAGGATGATGTCACGGTAGGGGTTTAGTATAGGCCGCCTACATAGGAAGAAGAGGTGGATGAGCCTTTTTAAAAAAAAACAAAAACCAACTAACAAAATCATCCAAAGCACAGGATTTGGCGGTGATGGAGGACTTCAACTCTCCAGATATCTATTGGGAAAATAATACAGCAAGGCACAGATTATTCAACAAGTTCTTGGAATGCATTGGAGATCACCTTTTAATGCAAAAGGTTGAGAAAGCAACTGTGGGAGGCTGTTCTAGATTGGATTCTGACAAATAGAGGTGAACTTGTTGAGAATTTGAACACGGAAGGCAGCTTGAGTAAAAGTGATCATGAAATGGTAGAGTTCAGGATTCTAAGGAATGGTAGGAGGGAAAACAACAGATTAAAGACAATGGACTTCAAGAAGGCAGACTTTAGCAAACTCAGAGAACTGGTAGGAAAGATCCTTTGGGAAGAAAGTTGAGGGGGAAAAAAAAACAACTTCAGAAGAGTTGGCAGTTTTTTTTTAAAAGAGACATTATTAAGGGGACAAAAGCAACCTATCCTAATGCGTAGGAAAGATCGGAAGTATGGTAAGAGACCGCCCTAGTTTAACCAGGAGATCTTCAATGACTTGAAACTCAAAAAAAAGTCATACAAAAAGTGGAAACTAGGTCAAATTAGAATTATGAATATAAAAAAATAACACTAGCATCTAGGGACAAAATTAGAAAGGCCAAGACACAAAACAAGATTAAACAAGCTAGGGACATAAAGGGTAACAAGAAAACATTTTACAAAGACATTAGAAGCAAGAGGAAGACCAAGAACAGGGTAGTCCCATTACTCAATGAGGAAGGAAAGACAATTACAGAAAACGCAACAATCAGCAAAGTATTAAATGCCTTTTTTGTTTCGGTTTTCACCAAAAAAGTTAGCAGTGATTGGATGATGAACATAGAGAACATCAAGGTAAGTAGAGTAGGATCTGAGGCTAAAACAGGGAAAGAACAAGTTAAGAATTAATTAGACAAGTTAGATGTCTTCACCTTGGAAGGGCCTGATTAAATACATGCTAGAATAATTAGGGCACTGGCTGAAGAGGTCTCTGAGCCATTTGCCATTATCTTAGAGAACTGATGGAGAATGGAGAGATCGCAGAAGACTGGAAAAGGGAAACTATAATACCTATCTATAAAAAGGAGAATAAGGACAAGCCAGGGAATTATAGACCAGTCATCTTAACTTCAGTGCCCGGAAAGATAATGGAGCAAATAATCAATCAATTTGTAAGCACTTAAAAATAATGTGATAAGCAACAGTCAATGTCAAAACACAGGGTAGCAAGCCTTGTGGATAAGGAGAAAGCCATATATTTGATATATCTAGGCTTTTGATACTGTCTTCATTCCTTGCGAACACCACTCTTGTTCTAGCTAATCTGTTGTAAAGATGCAAAGTGTGTTAGATATTTTAAAAAGGAATACCTATTTACAGCGTTATAAAAAAGATATGATTAAATAAACCTCAAAAGTCCCATTGTAACCCCCAAGGAGCTTACTTGGTTCCTGGCTGTCTGTGCTTGTAACTCAGGGAGAGGCATACTGTCCCTGGGAGGAAGGGGTGCCAAGGGCAGACTAGGCAGTCTGCTAGGCAACCAAGAGGGAGAGAGGAGAGAGACTATTTGGGGCGCCCACTGGGTAGGGGGAGGATAGCAGGGTGCCTGTATAGCCACGAGTATGCCTGTTAAGAGGAGGAGCAGCGACTGAGTAAAAGGAGGGAGGTAGAGTCAAATGACTGAGGAAAAAAAAGCCTGGTAAGAAGAGCTAGCTTGATCAATAGGAAGCGAGATACCCTACCGTGGGAGCACTGGAGAGGGGAGAAGCCATTTTGGAGGAGTCGGGAGCCAGCCACTGCAAAAGCAGGATTTGCTATGTGGTGAGAGGTCCTGAGTCCCAGGCCTGCATGCAGGGGGCCCAAGAACTGGCCTCGGGATACCTGGCAGCAAGTCTTAAGCTTGGTCCTTTCCCCATTCAAGGTGA
This sequence comes from Lepidochelys olivacea, assembly GCF_965140295.1. NCBI lineage: Eukaryota > Metazoa > Chordata > Testudines > Cheloniidae > Lepidochelys > Lepidochelys olivacea. The sequence goes on along the minus strand of NC_140417.1, from coordinate 21,025,092 downwards.
CTCCCCAATGCATACAATTTTGTTGGGAAAACTCCCTACCCAGCCAGGTGAGTTAGCCCTCCAGCACCCTAGATCCACTCAGTTACTATGTAGCAAATACTGCTCTTGCTGCTAGTTTGGGGTGCCCACTTGCTGTGAGTGTATGTGAGCACTATGGTAGGAGGTTGGAGTTCAGATTTTAGTAGAGCAACTACATTCCTTTGCGGTGACGGGAAATCTTAGGAACAGAAACAGCTCGATTCCTGCATGAAGAAGATGCCTACCAACTAGTTGCTGAGGAGTCGAGAATGATTCATCTCTGAACCGGAGGATCATTTGTGGAGTTGTGAGTATACCATCTTTTAGTCAGTCAGGGAAACTGACTAAGCAGGGGACTATCAAACAGTTTCCCTGACTAAGCGGGGTACTATCAGTCAGGGAAATTCTTTGATAGTCCCCCTGCATTGTGTCCTCAAGCTAGGGGGCAAAGGTTTGGGGATTTTATTATCTGCGGCCTACTAAACTTGGGGAGGGACTTACCATCTTATACCCATGTGAGAGTTTTGTGGACTGTACTGAACCAAGTCAGCCAAGTTGCTTTGCTGCTACAGATGATCTTGTTCTCACAGGTCATCAAGGGCCCCCGCAAAGTACACGGAGCAATGGGACACTAAATTTTACTCTTGTTCTGAGGTCATGTGACTGGGGAAATTCATCAGTATTATCATGACACTGGTGACTCAGAGTAGTGTTTTACCCTGTCATATTTATTTTATGTTTAATAGAATTACTCTGTTGAATATATTGCATGTGTTTGGGTTACTTCTTGGGAGCATCCAACTATCTGGAAGTAAGGGGGGGGTTAGCCTGTGGTTAGAATTTTCCTGCCAAGCTGCCCTGGTGATCTTGCTAATGAGGCGTGATGGGGGTGGAGGCACCGCCAAATATATTCATAGGGGAAGAAAAAAGGGAAGTTACACCCTGCTGAGATGAAGGCAGAACCCTGACCTCTCAATCAAAACCTGTAAGGAGACTGGCGTTAAAAGGAGGTAACTGGGTGGAGAGGGATGTTACCTACTATTAAACAAACAAAAAGTCCTTCAAAGACTTTTTGACCTAGGTTTTGTCTGGTTAAGACTGCATAAAACGGATGCAATTGTTGGCAACCCTTTAACAGACAATTCATTCCAAACATTTAGGTGTATTGTTGTCTCTCAAAAAGATTTTTTTTTTAAATAAAAGGTTAATTAAATCAGTAATTGTTTATTATATTTAAAAAGAATTGTTCAGGAAAGACACTAGGGTCACGTCTAAAGCGCTTAGCATTGCTAGTGTAGTCACGGCAGAGCACTGGGAGAGAACTCTCCCAGCGATCTAAAAAACCCATCTCTGCAAGGGGTACTGCAACCAGCGCTGGGGCACTGTCTACACTGGCACGTTACAGCGCTGAAACCTGCTGAGCTCAGGGGGGTGTTTTTTCATACCCCTGAGCAAGAAAGCTGCAGCGCTGTAAAGTGCCAGTGTAGACAAGGCCTAAGGAAATGGGTCATACCTAAAACCCTAAGTCAGATGTCAGCAGTCCAGGTACACAACCATAAATCTTTATTCATGTGTAGGTTAGGTCAGCAACTTCACTTTGTCTTCTTTACTGTCTGACTCATAAGCTCTTTATTAACAAATTAAAGATAAATGTGATGCAATAAATTTACATAGAACTTGTCCACAATTCCTTTAGGCCTCTGCAAAACAAGCTCAGGAATATCCCAGATCAGACACTGAAGATCTGCCACTTTAAAAAAAATAAGGTACGTTTGTGGCAGAGATCCAGTACATATTGTTAAAAGTAGTAAACAAAAGAAATTGAAAAAGCAGCAATATTTGCCACATGCAGGTCTATATTCTATCTCCAGCAACTAATAAAAGTGACCCCTTGTCTACAATTTCACCAGCCTGCCATATAATGTTGAGAAGCATTTTATCATCTGTTACTTCTTAAAATAGCCTTGACTGATTATAGGTTTAAATTGGAGCGTGCATGTATAAAAGAGAAACAGCACCAACAAAAGGTAGTAGTGGTGAAGGTGTAGTATGATGGAGTTGTACCAGCCTTGCACAAATACCCATGTTAACATATAAAGTAAAGGAAAGGTTATAGCAACGATCTGTAGCCCACTAACACTCAGCTGTTTCTTTTATCTGTCCCTCTCTCCTCATAAGAGCAGCCATACTAGCTCAGACCAAAGGTCCGTCTAGCCCAGTATCCTGTCTTCCAATAGTGACCCAATTCCAGGTGCTTCAGAGGCAATGGACAGAACAGATAACCATCAAGTGGTAATCATCCATTTAAAACTAGGAAGTTTCCTTCCTATCCTGAGTAGGCAGGCTCTTCATACAATTTTTCTAATATTTCTAAGGACATGGATATTAATCAGAAGAGAGAACTCTTCTGGAGACTGATTCTAGTTGCAATTACCAGTGACAACAAGACTACGGGTAAGTCAGCTAGCCTCTCTGTGCCTCAATTGTTTCAGCTGTAAAATAGTAATATTTAAGCATCTGCTCTGTTAGTGAGCCCCCATACTTCTTCTGTAAGTGCAAAATACATTATATGACTAATGGATTTTAAATCCCAAAAGCAAGGGTTTTTTACACTGTTTTACTACTGTTAACACAGCAGAGTACTGTGCCCACATACCATGACGAGGAAAGCAGTGCAAGAACCTACACAGAATGAACTGCATACTATATTTTGGCTTGTGCATCACTCTCCACTAAATAAGCCTTTAGCAGACTTTTAGGTCTCAAGTGCAGTTTGTAGAGCTGGCAGTTAGAAGTGGTCAAAAAAAGAAAATTTTGGAAATTGAGCAGAATTGATCTGCAAGTCACTGAAAAATAAAAGTGTAATTATTCCATTTTTAGAGCCACTTTTCAAAGTGTAATTGCATTTTAAGGGACAGCATGAAGAATGAGTGGTGGCTCAATTATTTTAGCCACTAACTTCTAGATTTCTGGTTAAGAAAGAAACTTCTATTGAGTTCTCTTTAAAAGGTAAACCATCATCGCCTGCAATTCCAGAATTCCCTTTTATGAAATACTCAGGAGCTTTTAAAAGTGGTTGGCTATCTACACATCTTGTGTACATATAGACACTTTTGTAATTTTTACTTAGATTGTTTGATGCAGGGACCATCCTTTTCTTCTGTTTAATACAACACCTAGCACAATGGGGTGCTGGTTCATGACTGGGACTCCTAGGCACTATCTCACTACAGATAATTTAGGCCAAAAGAAACCCTAAAGTATGTTAAGCTATATGCTGTAAATACAACAATCCTTTCATCATCCAGCCTAATGCACTGGGGTAGAACACGGTAACTGATCGACAGTGCACAGAGTCTGGAACAAGAAATTATGAACAATAGAAATGGCATTAGAATGCCATTAGAAATGGCAGGAGGCAACTTAGTTTTAATTTATGACAAGTTACCCAATCTACTCTTAATTGTAAAATTGTATACTGAAAGTTGACATTGTTTTAGTTAGGAAATTAAAAATGTAAGCTCTCTGAGGAAAGGACTATATGCTCCTTCCTGTTTGTACAGCATACAGAAGGTACAACTAGGAACAAATACATAATGATTTTTGACAGTATGGGACAGGTTGACAAGGGACTGAAGTATGGATTGAGATGCAACACAAATACAAGGCTAGAACTCATGCATTCAGTACACAGATGCTTCAAATACTCAGTTACAGATAATAAATCCTAAAGCAGCAAGGTGACAAGGCAGTGTGGGAAAGAAAAGCACACCACAGAAGCACAACAGGCAAGCAATTCTGAGAACAGAGCACTCCTTCACACTCTGGTATTCCTTTAACAAATCACAAGCTGGGTTTCCTTTTGAAAGACAAAGGTTCAGGTACACGTGATTCGTTATCAGTGCTCAGTATTTTTCTGTTTGTCTGAAATTTCATTTCTCCATGACCCAAATGCCTAGTCATCAAGGTTTATCACTGTCACTTTTGTGCCCACTTTCTCAGGTTGTTAACTTGGCAACTGTTTTGCTGACTGTTTCATGCACAGACTGAAACTTTCGCACACTTTGCTTCTTTTAAAGTCTGCCCAGAATACTTGCTATTCAGCCCCCCAGGACTGAGTTATTACCAACTACCTAATCCTGAATGAAGATTCAACTACTATTGAAATTCAAAGAGGGCAGACAGTGCTTTAGAGGCTAGCAGAAGAGAATAAATAGGTCCATTTACACTGAAATAACTTAATAAGAAAAGGAGTATTTGTGGCACCTTAGAGACTAACAAATTTATTTGAGCATAAGCTTTTGTGAGCTACAGCACACTTCATCGGATGCTCAGGAAAGCTTATGCTCAAATAAATTTGTTAGTCTCTAAGGTGCCACAAGTACTCCTTTTCTTTTTGCGAATAAAGACTAACACGGCTGCTACTCTGAAACCTGTCATTAATAAGAAAGTAACACTAAACCAAAGTATTGATATAGGGCATATCAACAGTGTTGAGTGATGAAGCCAAAGGCTTTCAGCCCCCCAAGGGAGGCAAGTATCTAAACATTATCACACCTGCTGGAGCGAAACACCTGCTGGAGCGAATTAGTGCTATTGTAAAATGTACTTTGCTATATTTTGGTAACAACCGATTAATGAGCGTAAAGGCAAGTTACACATGGTACTTTCATATTATGAAAGGGATCTTACCCAAGGCTTCAGTATCACATTGACTATCATGGCCGTCTCTTTGCTAGTGGAAAGGGTGGTAAATGTATTATCCCTTTGACCTGCAAGTTGTAATCCAATGTAATTTTTATAATATACTGTCCATATACAAATCTAAAGCAAATCATCATATCTTTCATGTTACATATACTTAACTTCACATGATTCATGGACTATGGCAAGAGGTTCTTGTTGCTTCATAGCCACTATGGACTTCTGGGAGGTGAGTAAAAACAATGAGACAGGCTTCTAAGCAAGGTAAAAAGATTTTGCTTTTTTAATATCTGCTCAAGTCACAATATCTGCTCTGAGGGTGTTACTCCGGGTAACATTTCAATTTTATTGTCAATGGCATATTGTAAGAACATGTCTATACAGAAGGAACAGGCACTAACAGAGGGACCCCAAAAGCTGGGCTTTCAGAACAAAAGAACACAGTGATCAGCATTCTTCCCATTCACTTGATAGTTTTATCAAAAACTGCTCAACACACCACCATTTTCAAAAGGCAAGAGCCATATTCAATTCATAACATTTAAAAAGCCACACATTTTAACTTTAGTTTTCAGGAAATCTTTACCTGGAATCAGTAGTATATGCAGCCAATACCTTTTAGTGCCATTTGAAATTATGGCGTTTGCAACTTTTAAGCTTAGCTCCTTTCCAACTTTAAGGGCTACTCCCCAGCAGAGAAGCTTTAAGAAATTCCACAAAAAGCTTTTCCTATCAACAGCACAGAACACATTGAAAAGGAACAACTACTGATCAGAATGAACTGAAATGGATATAGACCTGACACACTGGCTAATGGAACTTTTTGGTTGAAAAAAGTATGTTTTATACTTTTACAGACATTATTCAACCCAATCTGCAAACTGAGAACTGGATAAATTTTTTTTTAAAGCAGTGGCTGTACCCACTAACAGTTTACACAGTACATACATATAGACTTGCTCTTTCTGCAGTGTTTACTTTTAAGACCACAGGGCTGAGGTCTCTGCTCCTGTAATAAGTTATTTCATACAACACAGTGTATAGAACATTAAAGGTGAAACACTTCTTGAAGACTCAAAAGACAGACACTTTTCAAAACGTCCATGTGTCTGATTTTAAGGAGTGGAGACAAGAGCCTCCATGCATCTTCATTAGCTAGATCCCTTCTCCTCTTTGGCTACTGCAGCCTCTGTAGGAGTAGTTTCCAAATCTTTGCTCTGATTTTCTCTCTCTTCATCATCTTCTTGGGGGTAAAGGTCTGGATACTTCTGCATGCACTCCTGCATAGCCCGGAACTGGTCCACACAGTCCGATCCCTTTATTTCTTCTGTGCTATAGTGGAAACAGGAAAAGGCCGATTTGAATTGTTCCCCACAGGGACCACTAGCCATTCCACCAAGGCACGGGCAATTCCAATTGATATCTCCATTCGGCAATATCAATCCTGAACAAAAAGACAAAAGACAGAATAAAAATTAGGTGCCCTATAGGTTTTCTTCTTTGTTTTTAGGTGAATTTTGTTCTATGAAATGTACTGGGCGACAGCACTGAAGTCTGAGGTTCTTTATTATATCCACAAAACCAGTACAGAATCAACAGTGGCAGTGCAAGCCACCCTTTATTGCCTAGCCTTTGTGCCTCAACTCTGACCTGTATGACTCACTGCTGAGAAAGGGAAAGAGGAGAGGTTAGCTCATGTCCCAATTCAGTCTCTGGGAGAATAAAGAAATGATAGGGAAGGAAACAGAGAAGACAATGTACAGAAGAGAGGACACAATGACAACATCACAGGAAAAAGATATCAAGATCTATTCTAGGAATGAAAACACAAAACGTGAAGGCAAGAAGTTAAACAGCTTAACAATATCAAGAAACGTAAGTTTGTAAAAAAATAAAATAAAGTAAATTGGTAATGTTATTATAGGTTGTGCTACTAGCCTTCATCCCCCAAGAAGATGATAACTTAAGGTCACCTGATACTTACCACTATAAGTCCCTGTTTCCAGTCACTTATTATGTTGCCAAACTTTTAACTGTTTGAACTGAAGTTTTCCTTGATGAGTGTCTGCCTCAGTTGAATTTATTTTTTGAAAATTTAAGCCATAAAGCTTCAGCCATTGCTGAGAACAAGGCTAGGAAAAGATGTTTTGCCCATGTTAAAAAAATTTGGGTGACTTTTTCTTTGAAAAGCTTTAGTGACAGGGACTTGAAATTTGGAAGGACAGTGGCCTTTGTATCAGGGATGTGTCTTTTGCTGTCCCTGTGGAAATCTGCCCAGATTTGGCTGAGTTATATGCTTTATTTATTTATTTGAAGTTTGCACATGCTCAGGAGAGACTTCTTAGAGTTTAAGATTCTCTCTGAAGATTCTATCTGCACAGGGCCTATAGGTTATGTTACCCCAAGTGCTCGAGGGCCACAATTCATGTTTTATTTTTAAAAACAAAAATGAACAAAGTAGGGAAAAAAATAGCTAAGCACTCACTGTAGTATACACACTTAAAACGTTTACTATTTTTTGCTCAAGAATCTTGTGAGTCTCTGGAGTTCACGTCCATTCAACCAGATCAGGCCAGGAGAAAACAGCTTTTACAACTGAAGCAAAGTGGGTTTGGTTCAGCACCCCAGAAGGCACTGAATTCAGACTATCTGTTTTACACTAAGCCTAATAGTAAACTGCACAGTCCCCGTTATACCATTTCTGTGCTGGAAGTACTATTTACTACCCAAAGACTGGAACATTGTCATGCATAGGTCTTTTGGACATGCTCACAGAATTGTCACTTATCCTGCTGGAAAAAATTCAATCTCCTTCATGGACAAGATGTAGCTAGTACAGTACATCATGGCATCTTTGGCAAACTATAGCTGGGGGGTTGGGGGAGAGAAAGCAGGAGGTCATAAAAAAAGGTGGACAGCCTGTTGAAGACTCTCTATTGCTAGGGATGATATCAAGCAGAAAGAATGTAGATTGATCTTGCAGTGTAAAATAAATATGGTTTTGCTTTGTAAATAGACCAAACTAGAATTTGAAGTCACTGAGGGAAATTACGGAATATCAACTGTTAAAATGACTGGCTGTGTCTCAAATACTTTAAGAACATAGAAAAAGTTTTCTGAAAATAACCTGATCAGGGCATTGCAGTAATAAAATTCCTTGTCATATAACTCTCCAATCTGAAACAGAAATTATTAGTTTTAAAACTCAAGACTGCATGGTGATGTAGAAAATTCAATTGTAAATTATGACTTTCCACACATGAATCTTTGGCGCTTACTCCTGGATATTTTAAGAGTAGAAAAATAGGTATAACTCCACTAATCTCATCATTAAAAGACACAAGCTTCTAATACCAACTGCACAGAAACCACATTTTAAAAGAAAGCTGAACAAGAGTAAGAGCTTTGTTCCCAGTGGACCAGAGGCACAGAGGAGTCTCCCTACACTAAAAGTGATATAGTATATTAGCTAGAATTCTACCCAGACACCACTAGGGGCACATAGAACATCCTTTTACATGAAGCAAGTGGGCAGGATTTTTTTTTTTTTTTTAATGTAATCTCTGAACTAATAGTAAATTGCACTTTTTCTTCTGGAGGTAGTCTGCAGCACATTGATCCTCTAATCCAGACCTACTGTTAAATACTAGTTGAGGCTACGCTTGAAAACCACTCAATTGGCATCATAACAGATCCAGGGCTTAGGCTGGCAATTCGTTGCAGAGCTCATCCAACCTAAACCCTCTTAGATAATGGAAATTGATATCACAACCACAAATAAAAATGTCTGCACTTATGGTAATACATGTTTTGTCCTCTCTAACCTACTTAAGTGCCTATAATTAGGTTGTATCAGAGATGCAGAGATCTGCATTAGGATTCCCTTTAACATTATAAATTCATTCTTGGAATATTGACTTTTGTTGCAGTTGGCTTGTAATGTGAGCTTGTATATCTATTATCTATTGCACCTCTAAAGTCTTCCCTTTATTAAATGCTTGTAAGTGGCGTTCTGCTGGGCATCATTTTTTTAAAATCATCCAACGGCGTTATAAGAACATAAGAATGGCCATATGGGGTCAGGCCAAAGGTCCATCTAGCCCAGTATCCTGTCTTCTGACAGTGGCCAATGCCAGGTGCCCCAGTGGAAATGAACAGAACAGGTAGTCATCAAGTGATCCATCCCCTGTCGCCCATTTCCAGCTTCCGGCAAACAGAGGTTGCCCATCCTGGCTAATAGCCATTGATGAACCTATCCTCCACGAATTTATCTAGTTCTTTTTTGAACCCTGTTATAGCCTTGGCCTTCACAACATCCTTTGGCAAAGAGTTCCACGGGTTGATTGTGCGTTGTGTGAAAAAATACTTCCTTTTGTTTGTTTTAAACCTGCTGCCTATAAATTTTATTTGGTGGCCTCTAGTTCTTGTGTTATGAGAAGGAATAACTAACACTTATGTACTTTCTCCACACCAGTCATGATTTTATAGACCTCTATCATATTTCCCCTTAGTCATCTCTTTTCCAAGCTGAAAAGTCCCAGTCTTATTAATGTCTCCTCATACAGCAGTCATTCTATACCTCTGATCATTTTTGTTGCCCTTTTCTGAACCTTTTCCAAGTCCCAATGTATCTTTTTTGAGATGGGGTGACCACATCTGCACGGAGTATTCAAGATGTGGGCGTACCATGGATTTATATAGAGGCAATATGATATTTTCTGTCTCATTATCTATACCTTTCCTAATGATTCCCAACATTGTTAGCTTTTTTAAGGCATTTGACTTGGTATTGCATGACATTTTGATTAAGAAACGTGAATCATATAAAACGAACTTGGCACCCATTAAATGGATTAAAAACTGGCTAACAGAGGTCTCAAACGGCAAACTGCGAATCATTATCCAGCAGATGTGTTTCTAGTGGGGTCCCGCAAAGATTGGTTGTTGGCTATTGAACATTTTTATCAGTGACCTGGAAGAAATCATAAATTATCACTGACAAACTTTGCAGATGACACAATAATCGAGGGAATGGTATATGCTGAAGAGGATAGGTCACTGATACAGACCAAGTGCGATCACCTGGTAATCTGGACGCCAGCAAACAATATGCGTCTTAATACACCTAAGGATATATCTAGGAACAAAGAATGTAGGCCACACTTACACGATGGGGGACTCTATCCTGGGATGCAGTGACTCTGAAAAAGATTTGGGGGTTGTGATAGAGTCACTGCACATGCGCTTCCAGTGTGATTCTATGGCCAAGAGGGCTAATGTGATTCTTGGATGCATAAACAGGGGAATTTTGAGTAGAAAAAGAGTTATTTTACCTCCGTTTTTGGCACTGGTGTGACCTCTGCTGGAATACTCTGTTCAATTTTGGTGTCAATAATTCAAGAAGCGTGTCGATAAATTGGAAAGGGTTCAGAGAAGAGCCATGAGAATGATTAAAGAATTAGAAAACACACCTTATAGTGACAGACTAAAGGAACTCAATTTATTTAGCTTAACATAGAGAAGGTTATGGGGTGACCTGATCATAGTTTATAACTACTACATGGGGAACAAATATTTGATAATGGGTAATTCAATCTTGCAAATGTATAACATGAGCCAATGGCCAGAAGCTGAAGCTAGACAAAACCTCAGACTGGAAAGAAGACATAAATTTTTAACAGAATATAATTAATCTTGGAACAATTTGCCAAGGGTCATGGTTGATTCTTCATCACTTGCAATTTTTAAATTAAGATTATATCTTTTAGAAAAACATCTACTCAATAATTATATTGAGGAAGTTCTATGGCCTGTGTTACACAGAGGTGAGCCTGTATGAACACAATGGTCCCTTCTGGCATTGGAATCTAAAAATTTAAAATACCCAGAATGCAAGAAGTGAATATGAGTTTGGCATATCTTGTATATTTTATAAGGGCACTTAATATTTATGTTTTGTACACCTTTAAAACACAGGAATATAAATTGCAAAAGGTGCAATGATGATGAGTTAACATTCTTAGGAGAACCTTTGTTTTAACTTCCTTACTTCTGAATATTTCAAATTCAAAACATTAACATTTTAGTTTCTCAATCCTCTTCAGACACGCTCCCCATTAAAAAAACCTCAGGAAAACCCCAAAACAATTAGCCTTGAGGAACTTGTAGGCTCTTCAAAATTAAGTTATTGAAGACTGGGAGCTTAAAAAGCTCTGCTGGTTTCTTTAGCAAGACTGGAAAGCCACACAATTCTCTCTTGCAGTGCAAAGAGGAAGTCAAGTCATAAATTTATCCTCAAAACTCACTTCTACTGTCTCACCTATGAAAAGTTTAAAAAACCCACAAAAGCACTAAAGTTAATGGAACTGTCAAGACATGTACCCAACTTGATCTTGTAGCATCCTTTCCTTCCGCTGATTTTTTTTTTTTTTTGGTCTGTTTATGATCCTCGTTTGTTGTGTAATGGGAAATTTAAGGGAAGGGCCTGTGCCTTCACCGGCAGTTTTGGGAACCACTCCTGCCACTAGACAATTATTTCAATACAGAACCTGCTTTTACACTGAAATCTATTTATTTAGAATCTTTTGTGATTAACTAACTCTTTCTACGTAAGACATTAGTTATGCTAACAGTGCTGTAACATTCACAAAAGTCACCTGGCATGCACAAACTATTTAAAAACAATTATAACAGGTTTCTCAATTTTAAATTATATAGATTTTGCAAGTGATAGGAACAGGTCCTCAGTTAGGAACAGTCACCCTGAAAAATTTGACACCTGTAATATTCATCTGTTTGCATGTGGAAGCAAAAAGCAAAGTCTTAGATTGGGAAAAATATTTTTTCATCTTTCGGTAATTCAAATGCTGATGACGAGATTCTTAGGCAATTTGCCCTGCCCACCCCTGCGAAGAAAGGATGTTATAATGAGAGTCACAATGTAACTTTAGGTACTGCTTTTATGTTCTAAAAGCTATAATTAAAATCTCTCACACACTTTGCCATCCCACTTAGTTGGGAATCATCTGCAGCTTTGCCCATTGTACTTTTAATACTTCTGGCTTAGAAAGTGGGCTCCAGACATTTTAATAATTGTAACTGAATCCTCATAACTGACAGTGTAGAAGGGGAGAAGAATAATACACCTATATCTTACCCAAGAGAAACAGCATATAATTAGGATTTTCCTATGCAAACTATTGATCAGAAACTTAATAAAGATAATCTTTGATTTAAAAGAGGAATTTAACAACTGGAGCTACAACAACAATTATGTTTTGCATTGTAATACCATGCGTTAGGAAGGCTGCAAAATAATGATCACATTCTGCATAAATGTAAAGGTTTACATTATATTAGGACTCAGTGCAGATTAATGCCTTAATATAATAATCATATTCCTCTTTAAATGTGATTATTCTGTGTATAGTACAGTAAAAAAAGATCAAAAGGGCCATTACTGTGAATTATGCCACAGAAGTTGAACACTGGAAATCATATCTCCTGTTCAAAGTATAAGCTAAATTAAAAAAACCTGCATGTTACTTTATGATCGCCTAAAGACTTTTCCAAATTTTCTTTTAAATAAAAACCACACAATAAACTAGAGCTCCTGCCCTACAATGCTTCAAAATGTTTTGCCCATGTCTTTCCTCTCCATAGATTTCACTCCACTCAGATACAACTGCAATCTGTGATATGTGAATTGTTTATTTTTTTTATTTGATTGTTTTATTGTTGTAGCTTTGGAAAACTGAAGTGAGAAACTTTGAGAAAACCCTTAAATTTTGGCAGCAACTCACGGCATATTCAAAAAAGCATACTACAGTATTTAATGCAAAAACCACTTTCATGTTGGATCATATGTATTTCTAATGGAAAGGACAAGGATAAAATATCCTTTTCACTGCAAGATTTTCCCAACACAACTAGCTTCTGGCCTTTTCTCTCTCCTTCCCCACCCATAATAGGCCTGGACAGGCCAAATTGGGAATATAAATCCAGAGTACAGCTAGCAGGTGGTCTAAAGTGCTGGAATTACTGCTTTGTGAGAGGATACATATCTCCCTCCCACCAAAGCCCCTCCACATCCAACATAAACATGGCAATTTCACTGGCCCTTCCAGATGAGTTGTCTTGGCCACCTTAAAATTCTGCCCAGGCTGTCCAACTGGGAAAGAATCTAGACTCTATGACATACTAACTTCATTTGTGCAACCACTGCCATGAAAGAACAACACAGAAACTTGTCCTTACAGGTCCCAAGAGAACAACTATGCTCAGAGTTCATGTTCGAATCACTTGCATGGCTGTTCTGCATCACACCAACGCCAAGAGATCCTTTTCTTCCCTCTTTTGATCTGGCACTGACAATACAGCAAACCTCACTGGCTTGCTGGACCATAATTAGTAATATAACTCAAAATATCCTGAACTGTTATGGCTCAGTTCCAATAAGGTAAGTTTAAATTCACACACCCCATTACTAGAGAAGCCCTGGTTGTTGAAGACATGACTTCTAGTGCAGAACAGAAGTGTCACTTAAAAAAATTCCAACACACTGTCTTTACAATGATAACGGGAGATATTCGAAGACTTGAAGCAGCTTCCTATATCCCAAGACTGCATGAATGTAAGAATTTGCCAATATAAGCAGCAGTCTTTTTTGTTCAGTTATACACCACGTAAGGTGACTTATCAGTCTATGAACTGTTAACATGCATTATAACATCTCCAAGAGCTTATATGTTCTCCAGATGTGAGGTTGTGGTGGGATCTTTATTTCTGGTAGTCTAGTTTTGCAGAAGAGAGACAGGCCAGGCAGAAGGGAGTTGGGATCTTACCACCGCTATATTAATCAATGAAAAAGATCACCCATCACAGGCTATTAACACTATACTTAAAACGGCTTTTTCTAAAAATTTGAGACAGCATTTAAATACATTTCCTCATTGTTTTTTCCACAGAGTACAATAACTGGCTGATCAGATAAATTTCTCTCAGAAAATGCTTTTCATATAAGGGTCAACTGTATTACAGAACTGACTATTTGTAGATACTGTGGGCTCTATTCTCCTCTCCATAATCAGGGAGTTGTATATACAGACATAAATTGAGAAGAAAACAGATGCAAATAGTTTGGATTTCATGGCCAGTACCAGATTCTACTTGAAATCTTTAGAAGCTGATGCACTGTTTTCATAGAGGAGATGCTGACAAATCTTATTGTGCAGATTGGTGAAAACAAATCTGCTGTTTGAGCATTGGCTCTTAGCTAGTAACACATCCTGCCTGAAAATATGAGGGGTAAAGGAACTCCTGACAGACACTAAACTTTAGCTTCAACACATCTTTCAGAAAAAAGACACACACACTGGAAAGTTTAAGGGGGAAACCAGCTATTTCTTTTCATCTCAGAAAGGGTGTAAGGTTAACCTCAATCACACCAAGCCTGCCAGTCCCATATATTGAGAAAGCCAATTGAACTTATTTTGAGCACCTTATCTGAGGTACATCATCAAGTACTGTGTAAGAATGTCTGTTTCTACTTACCTGTTACTGTGAAGTTATGTTTAATCATCTTTTATTACTAGCTTTCACAAGAAGTTCCACATGGGCTGTTCTCTCAACCTACCACCTAAACATAACATTGTCTTAAATTCACAGATACTGGGCTAATACTAAATGTCTTGGGTTAAACAACTGCACACACCAGGGTTAAATGTTCTTTCTAACATACATATGCTATCACATCCTTACTGAGCAATACCTCAGAATATCGCCCCACTTCATAGATTCTAGCAGCCTTCTGAGTGGGTGAACTGACTGATGGCCGAGAGATTGGGGTACAGAGCATCTCTCACCGTACTGTCCTAAACTTCAAAAGAAACTTTTGACTTTGAATCAAGAATGCTATGGGAAGGAGTCTGGTAAGTTACTGTTCTATCTGAAAGAAGTCTGTTCACCTGACATACATGTAGCATCTAAAGTCAAAAGATTTCTCTATTCCCTTGTCCCAATTTTCATTTAGATCATTACAAAAGTCAAAGGATCCATGTTGAGGATGTGTTCACTCTGAATACTGCTGTAAACAGGTTCAGAATCTGTGCAGGTATGTAATGCACGCTCATTTTAGCACAAATCTATGTATGAAAACAAAAAAGTTTAATTATACAGGAAAAGATGGTTCAAATTAGATTGTGTACTGTATGTTTGTTTGTACCACCAATATCCTTTTCTGAGTGCTAAATGATGTGTGAATACTGCCCCCTGGAGATTAAAATGCTAGGGGCAGAGTTTCTGCTAACTACTGTATGTTTAGCAGATTTTCAGCTGGGAAAAGAAACAACTTAGCTCAACTTCAGTCAAAGTTGGAGGCAACAAGACTTGATACTTAGTATACCTCAATTCATGCAAACTGAAGTAGACATTACAGCCAAATTTCAAACTGGAGTACCTGAACTTATGCACCCAAATAAAAGCAACCAATTTTCAGAATTGCTTGAGTGTCCACAGTTCCAATTGATTTCAACAGGAGCTGTGAATAGTAATAGCACCTCTAAAAATGAGATTGTTTCCATTCAGGTCCCAACTTCTGGCACTCATATTTCAAACAGTTGCCTTTTGTGCCTGGTGAACATAAAAGCAATCCAATAAATCCCAAATCCAGTCTTAAATTTTCACAGACATTTATTAGCCTGGGTCAAAATATATCCACTCAGCTTTTACCATGACTATAAACTAAGATATTTTACTCACCGATTTTAAGAAAAAAAGATTACTTGCCCAAGGCAACCATGATTTTACAAGGCTTAATCCCATGTTATTCTGTCTCACAAAAAGCAGAATAAATAGCAATAGTAAAAGCAGAGAGTTCTTAAATTTGTTCACTTGCAGATGTGAACGGTTTAGCAACAGTACTGGTTTATCTTGCATGATATTTTGGCAAACTTCAGTTCCAAACGGCAAATGTTAAATTACTTGCCTCTTAAAGCATTAGTGCCAACTGGATCCCTTTAGAGTGGTCATTATGTGACAGGAGGAGGAAAATAGTTTTAGTACTTGTTGAAATGGGTTACTGGGTGTAGAATAAGTAGTTGAGGCTGAAGGGGGACCATTAGAAAACATGCAGAATAAAGAAGTTAGAGAAACACTAAGCTACTGTATGGCATTAAACTGCGTTAACTCCTCCTCTTAGACCTGTTCAAGACATGATTAACGGTCTTTGGGGGAGCGTACTGTAACGCCCATATTCCTCATTTTCATGGAATTGTGATCTCACATATAAAGCATGCCTTGTAAGGTATCAGGGGAAAGGTTATGCTCTGCTGAAAGTCATTCTCTATCCATATTTCCATGATATGCATCTGAGGAAGTGAGCTGTAGCTCACGAAAGCTTATGCTCTAATAAATTGGTTAGTCTCTAAGGTGCCACAAGTACTCCTTTTCTTTTCTTTTATCCATATATGTGTATCATTAATGCATATGAAGTTATGAGAAGTGTGTTGTATGGTGGTCACTAAAACATGCTGTAAGTTGGGGAATCAGCCAGATATTAGCTCCCCAGAGGCAAAAGCAAAGAAAGTAACCAACGCCCAGGCTGGGTGTCAAACAACCCATCAACAGCCATTGTCCAGCAAGGGAGCTACAATGCAATGACTCACCTGCATGAGGCCACACCAGGGGAATTGCTCAACCTTGCCTGGAGAGACTCAGCAATGCCCCCCAGACATGCCTGGACTTGTACTCCCCAAGCACATGGACTGAGGATATAAAACAGACAGAGTGGACACATACTGGGCCCTTCTCCTGTCCCCACCTTCACTGCAAGCAACTAAGGGCTTGGCTACACTTGCGAGTTACAGCGCAATAAAGGAGCCCTGGGCACACTAGCTCACTACCTGTCCACACTGGCAAGGCACGTAGAGTGCTCTGACTCCGCGGCTAAAGCGCTGCTGGTACTCCACCTTGGCGAGTGGAATAACGTTTGCTGCGCCCCCGCTGGAGCGCCGCGGAGCCAGTGTGAACGAGGTGTTGCTTTACTGCGCTCTGATCAGCCTCTGGAAACATCCCATAATCCCCGAAAGTCAAGTGGCCACTCTTGTCATTATTGTGAAATCGGCTGCAGGAATGCGGAAATGCCCTTTCAAAGCTCCATTCTGGAGAAGCCAGCTGCTTATCAGCTCTGAGAAAAAGCAAACATTTACTGTTTGCTTTGAGTGAGGGGGGGGTCTGAACTTACAAGACAGCATGTTGACACACTCTCCCCACCACATACACACAACACACTCCACCCCACCCCACCCATTTGAAAAGCACGCTGCAGTCAGTTGCATGCTGGGATAGCTGCCCATAATGCACCGCTCCCTATGCTGCTGCAAGTGCCACAAATGTGGCCACGCCAGTGCGCCTGCAGCTGTCGGTGTGGACAGACTGCAGCGCTTTCCCTACTGCGCTCTCCGAAGGCGGGTTCAACTCCCAGAGCTCTACTTATGCAAGTGCAGCCATGCCCTAAGACACTGAGAAGAAAACAAGACTCCAACAGAGGTGACTGGCCTGCAATATCCAGTGGGGTGTTGCCCAGTCTAATAGGGTTGAGAGTTTAGACTGCGTGCTTTTATTTTATTTTGGTAACCACTCTGACTTTTTGCCTATCACTTAAAATCTACCTTTGTAGTTAATAAATTTGTTTGTTTATTCTACCTGAAGCAGTGTCTTTGATTTGAAGCATGTCAGAGACTCCCCCTGGGATAACAAGCCTGGTGCATATCAATTTCTTTGTTAAACTGACAAACTCATAAAAGCTTGCAGTGTCCAGCGGGCATAACTGGATGCTGCAAGACGGAGGTTCCTGGGGTTGTGTCTGGGGCCAGAAATATTGGCTAGTGTCATTCGGTTGCACAATCCAAGGAGCAACTTACATGCTAGAGGCTGTGCGTGAACAGCCCAGGAATGGGGGTTCTCACAGCAAAGCAGGGTAAGGCTGGCTCCCAGAGTCAAGGATTGGAGTGACCTAGTAGATCACTGGTCCAGATAATATGAGAGGGGAACACACACAGACAAGGATTATGTCTCCATTTAAAAGTAAAAAGTAAGTTAAAGTTAAAGAGTAAGTTTAATGGTACTGCATTAGGAAAAAGAATGACCTAGCTTTTAGAGATTCTCTGGGGACTTACTCCACTAATTTAAATGGGAGCCACAAAAATACTTTAGATTGTTAAATATATGTCTTACCATCCTCTTACCAAATGTTACTGACCTTGGTCTTCATAAGGGTCATTGGGGTCATCTGCTACCAGTTCTGCACTGCTTGGTGTCTCATGGTCCTCTTTGGTTACGAATATAATTCTGTCTTTTCCTAACATTTTAAGGAAAGACAAAAAGCAAGAGTTCAGAAAAAGGATTAAGCTGAGACAAAACAAGCCACTTACAAAGCCGCTGCACAGTACGAGCTTTTGAACTGTTGTGCATGTAAACAGATGCATTCATTTTAAGAGCTAATGAGTCTGCTCTACTTGACCCTGGTTAGTCTTCAATTGGAGCAGTGTTCGGTTTTGGGCATCACATTTTAAAAAAGACAAATTGGAGAGTGTTCAGAGGAGAGCCGCTAAAAAATGACAAAAAGATTTGGAAAATAAGACCTACAAGGAAAGGTTAAGAGAATCAGGCTACGTTCAATCTAGAAAAAAGGTTGACTGAGGCGAGACAGGATAACTGTCTACAAATACATAAAAGATGGTATGAAGAGGACAGGAATCACTTATTCTGATTAATCAACAAGGACAGAGCAAGACATAATGAGCTTAAGATACAGCAGGGTAATTTAGGAAAAATAGTCACATCTTTATAAGAGCCGTTAGGCAATAGAACTTGATGTCAGGGGAGATGTAGAGGGGTCCTCATTGAAGGGATTCAAGGCTACTATAGGTGTCCATCTATCAGAGATTCTGAGTCAACTCTTAGGATTCATGGACTTGGGGTTAGAAATTACTCCAGGACCCACTATTATTTGTATTTCAGTGACACCTAGGAACGACACTAAAAAAATTAGGGACCCTTTATGTGAAAAGACCTTTCAGAATTAAAGTTATAAAAGAACACAACAATGGCCATACAGGGTCAGACCAATAATCCATCTAGCCCAGTATCCTGTCTTCCAACAGTGGCCAGTGCTAGGGGCTTCAGAGGGAATGAACAGAACAGATAATTATCAAGTGATCCATCCCCTGTCACCCATTCCCAGCTTCTGGCAAGCAGAGGCTAGGGACACTTCAGAACACGGTTTTGCATCCCTCCTCACCCTGGCTAATAACCACTGATGGACCTATCCAGTTCTTTTTGAACCCTGTTATAGCCTCGGCCTTCACAACATCCTCTGGCAAAGAGTTCCACGGGTTGATTGTGCATTGTGTGAAGAAATACTTCCTTTTGTTTGTTTTAAACCTGCTGCCTATTAATTTTATTTGGTGACCAGTAGTTCTTGTGTTATGAGGAGTAAACAGTGCTTGCCTATTTATTTTCTCCATACCAGTCATGATTTTATAGACATCATATCATATCATATCCCCCTTTAGTCATCTCTTTTCCAAGCTGAAGAGTCCCAGTCTTATTAATCTCTCTTCACATGAAAGCTGTTCCATACCCCTAATCATTTTTGTTTCTCTTTGCGGTACCTTTTCTGAGATGGGGCGACCACGTCTGCACGCAGTATTCAAGATGTGAGCGTACCATGGATTTCTAGAGGCAATATGATATTTTCTGTTTTATTATCTATCCCTTTCTTAATGATTCCCAACACTGTCAGCTTTTTTGACTGCCGCTGCACATTGAGTGTATGTTTTCAGAGAACTATCCACAATGACTCCAAGATCTCTTTCTTGAGTTGTAATAGCTAATTTAGACCCCATCCTTTTATATGTATAGTTGGGATTATGTTTTCCAAGGTGCATTACTTTGCATTTTTTAACACTGAATTTCATCTGCCATTTTGTTGCCCAGTCATCCAGTTTCGTGAGATCCCTTTGTAACTCTTCACAGTTTGCCTGGGTCTTAACTATCTTGAGTAGTTTTGTATCATCCGCAAATTTTTCCACCTCACTGTGTCCACTCTTTTCCAGATCATTTATAATGTTGAACAATACTGGTCCCAGTATAGACCCCTGGGGGACACCACTATTTACCTCTCTCCATTCTGAAAACTGACCATTTATTCTTACCTTTTGTTTCCTATATTTTAACCAGTTATTGATCCATGAGAGGACCCTCCCTCTTATCCCATGACAGCTTACTTTGCTTAAGAACCTTTGGTGAGGGACGTTGTCAAAAGCTTTCTGAAAATCTAAGTACACTATATCCAAAGGATCACCCTTTTCCACATGCTTGTTGACCCCCTCAAGAATTCTAGCAGATTGGTGAGGCACGATTTCCCTTTACAAAAACCACGTTGATTCTTCCTCCAACAAATCATGTTCATCTATGTGTGTGATAATTCTGTTCTTTACTACAGTTTCAACGAATTTGACTGGTACTAAAGTTAGGTTTATTGGCCTGTAATTGCCGGGATCACCTCTGGAGCCTTTTTTAAAAATTGGCATCACATTAGCTATCCTCCAGTCATCTGGTACAGAAGCTGATTTAAATGATAGGTTACATACCACAGTTAGTAGTTCTGCAATTTCACATTTGAGTTCCTTCAGAACTCTTGGGTGAATACCACATGGTCCTAGTGACTTATTACTGTTCAGTTTATCAATTTGTTCCAAAACCTCCTTTAATGACACCTCAATCTGGGACAGTTCCTCGGATTTGTCACCTAAAAAGAATGGCTCAGGTTTGGGAATCTCCCTCACATCCTCAGCCATGAAGACTGATGCAAAGAATTGTTTTGTTTCTCCACATTTTGTTTCTCTGCATTGAACTTTAGTGTCCCATTAGACAGTAAAGACAGGACCCAAACCATATTCTCTTGAGGCATCTAGGCAGGATTTCCTCTAGGATATACTAAGGCAGCTAAAAACGGCAAATGTAGTGGCTAATTTCAGGTGAGCTTTGAAGGTCAGAGCCATAAGGCACCACTGGCTTGCTAAGAACACCTGCAAACCCCCTATCGCACTCGCCACATATGAAGATGCAACATAACTTAAAAGCAAAGTAACTAGCTTCCTACTGATCTTTCCCAGATGTCAAACACCAGATAACTTTTTTTTTTAATAGTTAAAATATTAACTAGCTAGCACTGGTTAAAGTTTAGCATAGAAAAAACAATGACCATCAGTCAATTACTAAGAAACTATGTACCACATTACACCATTTATTCATGTAGTTCAATATTCCTCCTCCAACAGAGAAAGCTAAAAAACCCCATAATATATCTAATCAGCTGTAGCCAGATTTTATTAGGGTGCACATCACTGGAGTAGAGTTCCACAATGCTATATGTTTGGAGCTGGGAGATGATGTGGGGCAGACACCACAGGGTTTAGGGAGGAGTTTATCTTATGCCCTGAAGCATTCAAAGTGATTAGTCTTATCTTGGCAAGCATGGCTACCGTCAAGGTGACCTTAAGAATTACTGCTCTTTGTGGAGAAGTTTCTTTCTAATATGCATGTAAGGTAATTTGCTACAGAGCAGGTAGTACTTTTAGGCAGTCTTGACTGTGACTTGTCAAAAATTTATTGATTTTTGCAATTGAGTTACCATAAGAACTAAAACTCAGGTGCACCTCTGTATATATCCTGTTTACAGTCTAGTTAAACAAGAAACTGGCAGCTCTTAATTTGTAACCCAAGGTCACAGCTCATTTCACTGAAGATCAGGGACATTGAAAAGTTACAGGTTTCAGAGTAGCAGCCGTGTTAGTCTGTATTCACAAAAAGAACAGGAGTACTTGTGAAACCTAGAGACTAACCAATTTAAGAATGGCAATACCACAACTTCCCTACAGTAGCCAGTAAAACTAAAGCTTATGCTCAAATAAATTTGTTAGTCTCTAAGGTGCCACAAGTACTCCTGTTCTTTTTGAAAAGTTGAAAACTGGCTTGGATAGCAATATCATCAAATGGACAGAGTTGGCTAAAGGGACACAAACAAAGGGTATTGATAAATGGCACATGTGCCGAGTTCCAGGCAAGTGTCTAGTGGACTATTGAGGGGATCTTTTGTATTAGGGATGGATTTAATATTTTTATTAGTGATTTACATGAACAAAGTAAAGAGCACATTAAATTTGCCGATTATATTAAATTGGGAAGTGCTGTGAACACTATCAAGGATAGAAAAATACAGTCTGCATAAGATTTGAAGGGTGTAAACACTGCAAAGATAGAACTCACTGTGAAGGTCCAAGGGTATACAAGTGAGCTGTAGCTCACGAAAGCTTATGCTCAAATAAATTGGTTAGTCTCTAAGGTGCCACAAATACTCCTTTTCCTTTTACTCTGAAACTAGAGTAATGGAAAGTTTAGGGGAAATTTAGGATGATTCTCAGGGTAAATTTTTCTAACTGAAGTCTATGAGACTGCAGAATAGTCTCCCAAAAGGAAATGTTGGAAACTTCATTGGGAAATAATCTTTCATTTGCGAGGGAAGAGAAAGGGTGATATACAATAGCCTCCTTCTATCTCACATTTCCTTGAAGCTACCACAATGAGTCAACAGGGAGGGTAGGATTAGAAATTAAGGCTTTCCTAGCTCTCGGTAACATGATTGCCATTAGTGGACACATACAAATTACAAGATGTATAAACGTTTGGTGAAATATTTACTAATCTTCATTTCGATGTGTCTGAAATATACCAGTTAGATGTGTGAAGTGTCTTTGTGGCAATTGCTATTTCAAACACCGTAGAGTGCATGACTGCAAACCCTTCACCCTGTCAAGCAAACTTTGCAGCCATGAATAATACTGGAACAAATTATTAATCCATATGTAAGCACCTAGAGGATAACAGGGTTATAAGGAATAGCCAGCATGGATTTTTCAAGAAAAAAATCATGCCACAACAACCTAATGTCCTTCCTCGACAGAGTTACTGGCCTAGTGAATAGCGGTGAAGCAGTAGGTATGATATATAGGGTCCTACCAAATTCCTGGCCATGAAAAACGTGTCACAGACTGTGAAATCTGGCTACTGTAGGAAAGTTGTGGTATTGCCATCCTTATTTCTATGCTGCCTTCAGAGCTGGGTGGCCAGCAGCAGGTCCGGCTCCTAGGCCGGGTTTGCGGGAGGGAGAGCGCGCATGGGGCTCCATGCGCTGCCCCCCACACCAAGCACCAGCTCTGCACTCCCATTGGTCAGTTCCCGGCCAATGGGAGCTGGGGATGGTGGTGCCTGTGGGTGAGAACCACACAGAGCCGCTTTTGAGCCTCAGCCAACGAGCTGGACCTGCTGCTGGTCGCTTCCGGGGTGAGGCGCAGTCCTTGGTGCCACTACAGGCAGGAAGCCTACCTTACTACCCCCGCTGCACTCCTGACCAGGAGCTACGCGAGGTAAGCCTGAGCCCGAACCCTGAGACCCCCGGCCAACCCGGAGCACCCTTCTGCACCCCAAACTCATCATCCCCAGCCCCACCCTCGAGCCCGCACCCAGTAGTGCCATACTAGGATATCAATGTGGAGCCAAACTGGCATGCTCCCGGTATGTCTTACACACCATCCTGTGCAGCTTTGGGGTTTTCCTTGTTCTCCCATTTGAGTACTGACCCAGCTCAGATAGCGAGAGCTACCACAACCACAGTGCAATCTGGCTAAAAGACATAGAAATTACAGTGCCAGATTGAATGAGTGGTCCATATAACCCAGTATTGCATCTCCAGCACAGACAGCACCAGCCCTTCACAGGAAGGTACAAGGTAACCAGATAGTGGACAATTAAGTCTCATCTACACAGTGTGGCAATGCGCACTAGAGGGGTGTGAATCCTAAAATGCTTAGGGCAGAACGTGGGCATGTTTTAGAATTCACCCAACCCCCTGAGGCACCACGTAGACTAGCCCTGAGAGTAGGTTCTTATTTAACGCTTGCTATAAAATGGCTTATGCTGCAAAGTGCAAGGGTTTTATTTTTTACATTGTAGCATAACTGGGTATTTTTACCATGCGTACATATGCCTGAGCCTTATTTGATGCCTACTAAACCTCTGGCCTCAGGGACATCTTGTGCCAGTGAGCGATCAACTCTCATTATTTTATCACAAATCTCATGATAGGCGACGTATTTCTTAACATCGCAATTGCTGGAATGAAGAGACTCAACTATACATATATATATATATATTTTTAATAAAAGAAGCTCCTAGCGGTCATGATTGAGAGGAGGGGGGAAAAAAACATGAAAATGGGACACGAGCAAACCCTAAAGGCTCAAAAAACCGAACGCAAACACGGGGGACGGGCTCCTGGTTTTACCACGCCCGAGGCTAGCCAGCCGCACTGCACCCGTGAATTATGGCCCTCGAAGGAGTACTGCCCGTGACGGCTGCGCAGGGCGCCGCTTGTCCCCACGTGCGGGCAGGAAGGCGGCTCCGCGTGCTCTCTACCCCACGCGGGGTCACCGTGGCCGCCCTCCGCCTCACGAGCCCCCAAGCCGCGCCGTGCCCCGCCCCTGAGAGCGGGCCCTTCACACAACGCCCCCGCGGGCCCCCCAGCACTGAGGGGAGGGCCGGCCCTCCCCCCGCCACGCACCTTCTTGCCTGCAGTAGGACATGGTGAGGGACGGGGTGGTCTCTCCGCAGCTCCGGCCCGCGGCGACTGACTGACCCAGCCAGCGACCCGTCCGTCCCCGCCAGCGCCTGAACCAGCGGCGGCCGGCGCGCCACACTGCGACCTCTCACTCCGCTCCCAGAAGGACCCCGGGCTGCCCGGCTCCGCGCCTGATTGAGAGCCTGAGAGCGACCTCAATCGGTCGCAGCTCAACGGAGGAGCCGTTAGGGAAGCCGGGGCCGCAGCCAGGACCCGGAGCTTTGCCGGCCACCCTTCCGCCTATCCCGGCGTGCTTTGCGTTTTGCCGCGCTTCTTACAGAAACAGGACTGCGTTTCCCATCGGGCCCTGTGACAGCGAGCTGTCCCGGCTCGGATTCGCCCGAAGCACCCTTCTCGCGCGCGTGGACTGCATTTCCCAGCAGGCCCCACGGCGGCGCCACACCTTGAAACTACCTTTCCCAGCATGCCCTACGCCAACTCTCAGTTTGGAACCACGCTTCCCAGCATGCCTTGCTCTGGGGCGTAGCTGCCGGGCTAAAGTTCTGTAGGCGACGTTGTGTCCTAGGGCGGCACGTTTCTCGCTGCGCTCGGAGCCTGCGCCTCGGAGCCTGGCGGGGCGAGCTCAGCGCGGGTGGCCCGTCTCTGCTGCGTTAGCCCGGGCTTCAGCCGCGCCCGGCTGAGGCTGAAGATGTCCGGGCATGTAAGTGTGTGAGTCCGGGTGGGGAACAACTCACGTTCCCGCCCCGTAACCCCGCTGCCGACTCGCCCCTGCCCGCTGGCTGCTTCTCCCTCCGGGCTGCGGTGGCACCTCGGAGTCTCCTCGCCCCTCTCCCGTGTTGTGTTTAAGCTGGGTGGCTTCATGGTGCTGCGGGAAGTGTGTGTGTGTGGATGTAAGAGTCAGTCTGCATGTAGGATATAAAAATGGTGTTCTAGCCAATGCTCAGATCGGAACAGAAAGTGGTGGGAGGGCCACTCCCTTCCTGAGCATTTTCTAAAAAACATCCCCAAACCTGCGAATCTTATTTAGCTACCTAAAGCAATTATCAAACTGTTTCTAGCTATTCCTCACCACCAACATAAATACCGAGTGCCTCCACTCCAATATTACCTTGCTTTTACTCTGAAGACAATAGAATAATATGTGTTTAGATCAAATCAGCTGTCTCCATTTATTGCCCTAGATGCTTCATAAGAGGGAGAGAGGTCTTTACTTTTGAAAAACACTCAGTTATTCCATAGTGATGTAAAATATTATGTGTTAGTCTCAGCTCCACTTTTATATGGCAGGGACACCAGGAATATAATTGAACCTGCCAAGGCCCAAATATGTGATATTGACACAAAATGAGAAACCTAACAAACCGTATCTCAGGCAGCTTTAAAGAATACACTGGGCTATTATTGTGTAAATTACCTTATTCAATAAACCTCTGTTTATTTACAGTTTTTTTCTGGTATAAATAACTAAAAGTAATAAAAGTGAGATGAGACAAATGTTTAACTGGGACAGAGATCAGGTTTGCTCTAAATCAGGAGATGCGCCTTTTAAACAAGGGACCCCGTGAGTGGCAAAGCAATTTCTGCCTTAGCTAAGAAGTTATTTAGTGTTTGTTTTTCTTTATCAGTTCTCTGACACAAGCAGCAAGAAAGAACATGTGAAAATCACAAGTGAGCCCAAGCCAGGGTTTCTGGAGCGACTCAGTGACACTGCTGGAGGGATGCTAATTGGACTTGCGGCATTTTCTCTCTCTTTCTACCTTCTTTTTACCAATGAGGTAAGTAAAACAATATTGACTTTTGAATTCCTTGTTCACCTCTATGCCCAAACTCCAATGCTATTCAAGACAAAGCTCTTCTTGCTAAAATATTTGTAACACTAGGTTGCTGAACAGTTCAGATTGTCTCCAGGATTCATTATTAATTTACACTTGAGAGAGGTGTCATGCATGTGGAAGAGCCTGAATTGTAGCCTGATCCTTGGTCCTGTAACACCCCCTAGAAGGTGGGGGTGTTACAGGGGGATATGATATGGGATGGCAGAGCTGTATATGGAGATTTTATCTAGAACTGAGTGTGGAGAATAGAGATAGGATATGACTGAGTAAAATAAGATCCATTGGCAGAGGAGTGGATTGATTGGGAAGTGGGGAGAAAGGTGGGTCAACAGCACATGACAAGTGTGATTGGAAGAGTTTGTTTGGACTTACATGTGTCTGCTATGTGCTAGTGCACCTCCTCTGTGTATGTAACTTCTGCTTTGTGCTGTACAGCTGAGGGGCAGTTGTAGTGAGAAGGGACTTGATGTGCTGCAGGAGCACAGAATGAATCACTATTGAATATGGGAATTGGAGGTTATCTAGCTGACTTGTTTCACCGGTCTCAGAAAATGACTTACCATCAGCGAGCAGGGGTGATCATTTTTATCCAGCCTGGTTTTTACTCTCTCATTGCTTCCTCATTCTCTTGGTATATTGCAAGGCTAAATTTTCAGCTAACTTCATTGTACTTACATGAAAGGAACTTAATGCACCTAGCCAAACTGGGCAGATCTATTTTGATTAATTCCTAGGATAATCTTGGGCCCTGTCTTCTGCAAACATGCATGTTCTCAACTTTAGTACCATGAGAAGTCCCATTGAAATCAACAGAACTACTCATGGTTGTAAAGTTAATTGCATACATAAGAGTTTGTGGGATTGAGGCCATAATCTGTTATCCTGAAGGTATTTATAGTTAGAGCTAGTTGGAAACTTTGGGGTGGGAGCAGAATTTTGTGAAATTTCATTTCAGATTTTCATCAACATTTTCTAACCATCAATGTATAAATGAAGGAAGGGAACTGTTCACAGGTTTAGGAGATAAGGGAAGAAAAAATTGCTAGATCATAAATCAGAACAATTGGACAGTGGAACAGACTCACAATGGTACCACCATTGCAGTTATTCAAAAACAACAGGTAAGGTAAAAGGTGAGGAATAATTTCAGGGTCCTAGCCTTCAACTTGTATGTGCCTGCAATGTCCATCAAAGTAATTGTGAGTGTTACATACATAAGGATTGCTGGGCTGATAGCTCATGCTAGTGTAAATCGGGAGCAGTTCTGTTTTCTTCAGTAGAGCTACATGTATGGGTAGTGGGTGGTTGTTGTTTTTTAAGGGTGCCACCTGCTACTGCTAGTCTGATTATCCCACAAACTATTACTCATGGGAGTAATCCCTGTGCACATGAGTAGTTCCACTAACATCGGTGAGGTTAGTTTCACAAATAAGTACTACTCTCAAGTATCAGACATAAGATTGCGACAGCTGGGAAGTGCAGATGTGTTCCTTGGTTACATGCATGGAGGCCGAACCTATTAGCACTTAATGGAAGCTGTGGCTCCAACTCCTACTAAACTAACACAAAGTGGCAGTGTGTGACTATACCTCCACATGGTTTTTTTTCTCTTTTTTAATTGACTACAGGGACGAGCCTTGAAGACAGCCACTTCCCTTGATGAGGGGCTTTCTCTTGTGGTCCCTCTTGACAATATTCACAGTGTGTCCCAACAGAACGAGGGAAAACTAGTGCACTTGTCGGGTGCCCTTAGAACATCAAAGGTAGGTAAACAATAGTTGGTTTGAAAATAATGCATGAACTAAAAGGAAGAAAAACTCTTTACCGCCAGATTAAACCCATGCATCCTTGATATGAAATATTACTGTGGGCTGTAAACCTCCCATCTGAAAATGTTCCTCCCCATTCCTGTGCTGTGTGTTTGGGAGCCAGCTGTGCATTCCTGAAGACACAAAGTCCTGAGGATCTTACATTGCAGAGGCTGTGCATCTTCTGGTTATTCCAGAGATAGTGATGTTGTTTGTCAGCTCTTTTTGAAAGAGAGAATGTGATGGAAAAGCAGCTGGCAGAAAAGAATAAAAGTTTCTCTTCAAATGGGTTCATGCATGGTTTAATGGTTAGAAGTGTGAACCAGGATTCCTGGTTCTATTTCCTTGCTGTGCCAATGACTTGCTGTCTCAGTTTCTTCAGGTCAAATTCACCAGTGGTATAAGCAGATAGGGTGTAGTGCTCCCTTTTTAAAAAAGATTTGTACAGTCTGTCCATCACTGAGATATCTCTGTGGCTTCATGGAATTTCACATACTTTTGACAGTGATAAATGTGGTGTCTCATCCACAAAATGGATCTTATCACGTGATTTTGGGAAGCTTAGTTAATGTTTGTAAAATTCTTCCAGATCCTCAGATGAAAGAAGCTACAGCATAGAAATGCAGAGAAATAACTGTTCCTGATGCGTTGTTATACTTTTATTCCATCGTCTGTCTTGCTGCATGTCACCAGGGCCTTTTTCTTTTAATTTTTATTTCAGAGTGTTTTTGAAAGAAAAATTTTACATGACACCCCCTTTACTTTTTCATCACAATAAACTGAGATTTCGCCAAGATAAATTTACAGGTATCTGCTCTGCTGGAATCAATAATAAAAAGTTGGAGTTATCTGAGATACAGCTTTTTAGACTGACTTGTATTTTATTTATATCCTAATAGCCTTTGTTTGATCCCAGCTATGGGCTCTCCATCCACGCTGTCAAACTGAAACGTCAGGTGGAAATGTATCAGTGGGTAGAATATGAAGACTCCAAGTAAGTCGTAGGCTCGTTATTTTTACTTCTTACCAGAATCCAATTACCATTTAAGGAAAAGGTGCTGGCTAATTAACATTTTTTTGTGTGTGTTTTTTTTTGGGGGGGGGAGGGGGTTGTAACGTGATGACCCAAGAGCCCTTGAGTTTTCAGTTTCCTTTAATTTTCCCTACATTTAATTTTGGTTTAGTGATTCTGGCCCCAATCCTGTAATGAGCTCTATGCGGGTGGACCCCATTGCAGGAGCAGAGTCTTAAGAGAATCCCAACAACCTCCAGCAGTAGGTGAAATGTTTTCCCACCCCCTAACCTCATATAGTACTATATCAGACCTCTTGCAATCTAAGATACAGCTGTGGCTTTTACCTTCTATTTTCTGATACAATTCCATAGGCTCCTGGAATATTAATTTGTTGTAGGCAATGTCAGTAGAATCTATACATGCATAATTTATTATAATTTACAAAAACAGTTGAATACACTTTTCTAAAAAGTATAGAAATCAATTTTTTTTTAAAAGTGGCACTAAGGATTTTACAGACTGATCAATGTGGATGTGCCCCTGCGGAACCCTGCTGACTCCCATGGGTCTTTGTGGCTCAGTATTGCCTAGGACAGGGGTGGCCAACCTGAGCCTGAGAGAGAGCCAGAATTTACCAATGTACATTGCCAAAGAGCCACAGTAATACGACAGTAACCCCTCATCAGTCCCCCACTCCCACTTCCCGTGCCTCCCACCCACCGGCAGCCCCGCCGATCAGCACCTCCCCCTCCCTCTCGATCTACTGTTTTGTGGCATGCAGAAGGCGGGGGGAGGGGTGGAGGAGTGAGGGCACAGCAGGCTCGGGGAGGGGGTAGGAAGGGATGGAGCAGGGGCAGGGCCTGTGGCAGAGCCAGGGGTCGAGCAGTGAGCCCCCCGGCACACTGGAAAGTCAGTACCTGTAGCTCCAGCACCGGGGTCGGTGCCTAGACAAGGAGCCGCGTATTAACTTCTGAAGAGCCGCACGTGGCTCCGGAGCCCCAGGTTGGCCACCCCGGCCTAGGACTTCTCCCTGCATTCATCATTTTGCAGCCCCTAATCTCGAAGCAATTGCTCCTGATGTCTTAAGTTTTTTAAGCGCAAAGTCTAGCTGCAGAGTATAGAACGCTTTCTGGTATCACCCAGCTGAACTCTCCCCACTGTTGAACTCTCAAACTCCAGAATGGAGGCACAAGCTCATTTTTGACCTCCTTCGCCAAAAAGTAAATGCATTTTAAATGGCTTCTGCTGGATCTGGAAACCTCTCCATGTTAAACATAGATTCTTCCTTTCCTCCCCTCAAGCTCAATAATGATGAACTTTCTTAGAACAAATAAAAGCCACAATTTAAAATGTGAATTCTGTGGTAAACTACAGCCCTTGATCATTGGCTGGAATGCAATGAATGGGTAACTAGGTGAAACGTAAACAGATTAGATGATCTAAGGGTCCCTTCTGACCTTAAACTCTATGGAAGTGTCTAGTCAATACCATGCTCTGAACATAACCTAAAATGTTTTAAAATATATTTAGTGTGATATACTGGTTAGAAAAGAGGCCTGGGAATCCAGATTCATGGGTAATATTCTCAGCCCTACCAACAGCCAGTAACTCAGTATGTGGCCTTGGGCACATCACTTAATTCCCTCTGTCTCAATTTGCCCATCTATAAAATGGCTACACAGGAAAAACCGTGTCTGAATTTGGGATTATCCAAACTTCTTCTTCCCCTCCCCCCTGCAATTTCAACAGTCATATAAAAACCAAAATTAATTTCTGTAAATTCCAGTTTCTTGAATGTCTCAGGGTCATCCAAAACTTTCAGTTCATTGGAATTTGTCTGTAATAATCTTAGTGGTACCTTCCTCCCAGTGGGCTGTGCAGCTTTCAAGAGTGAATGTAGGAAAGGTCTTTTAGCTGCTTTGCTGACAGGTGCAATAGAAGAGCAAAGCATTATTATTATTATTTATTTTATTATTTTACTGACATGAAACAACAACACGTAATTTGTTATAATAAAAACCTCATTATGGATGTCTGTAGCTTTGGGTGTGGAATCAGGACTCACTGTTTGGGAAACTGTTGTCATAACACACAGAAAACAATCATCTAGAAAATTTTGAAGATGCAGAAAACAAGAGGTCCCCAGTTTAGAGAGAGTCTGCGTTTACGGCACTGTGTAAAGTACAGGCACCACACATGTAGCTACGCACTGCAGTGAAAGGCAGGCTACATCCGCACTTGTCGCTGCAGTGTGTAGCATGCCACAGTGCAGGGCTTCAGCTGCGGGGAAAGGCTCTGGTAGCTCCCCTCTGCCAGAGCCTTTCCCCGCTGCCGGAGCCTTTCACTACAGGAGGGAAAGGCTCTGGCAGCAGGGAGGCAGCAGTGTTAGACCTGGGAGGCACTGGTTGGGTGTGGTATAGAGCTGTGTAAGGTATATCCCTGAACCCTACAGTGTGTAGGAATCTCTGCCCTACTCGCCATAGTTGTGCCTCACTGTCTACTCCGCTATTTATACCTGTGCTAGCTGGGTACTGTCTCTACTCTAGAATAGGTATCTATACTCTACACCTGGCCATAAGAGTAACTACCTATAATGTGCATATGATGCTAATGCCAGTAAGAGTCCTTGGTTTAGGGCAGTGGTTCAGTCCTTCCCATATTGGGCTCCCTGGCACTAATTTAGTGGACGCCTCCCTTCCAGTTAGCTATAGGGGAAAGGCAGGGTGTGTGCCACTTCATGATACCTGTCTGCAGGATCCCCCCAACCTTGCTGTTCAGAATCTATTATTTAGGGAAACGTTTACTTCATTCTAAAGATAAGTTTGGCTTGTGCTTCATTTCCCATGGGCTTCCTGTATGTTTCACTTGTGCGGTGGGCCCTGTCCTGACCTTCATGCTGTGTGTTTTCTTCTGCAGAGAATATGAGGAGAATGGTGAAGTTAAGAAAGAAACAAGATATTCATATAGTAAGTTCATCAGTGCACAGTACAAAAGCATTTCTCCCCCTTTGAATTCAAAATGGGGTTTGCATGCGGATTTAAAAATAAGTCCTATAGTACCCTGCTAGGATGAGAAGAAAGGGGTTTGGAGGAACAGGGAAAGATTCATTCCATGCTCCCTTAGCAAATGGCAGAGACTTTGTTCCATGAGGTAATTGAGATGGGGACCAACTGGGACGCTGTTCATGAATAACCTACAAATCCCAGGTTTCAGAGTAACAGCCGTGTTAGTCTGTATTCGCAAAAAGAAAAGGAGGACTTGTGGCACCTTAGAGACTAACCAATTTATTAGAGCATAAGCTTTCGTGAGCTATGTCTTCAGGCTTGGATAGTCCGAGTGGGTGACTGGGAGGAATGGCATGTGTATTTCATGCTCTATGTTCAACGTATTGAGAGACTGCTCAGGCACTGGTATCAGCCAGTGGAAACGCCCAGTATCTTGAGTGCCTCCGCCTTTTGACAAGCATTTGGCAAAAACTATAATGCCCATCTGGCAGAAGCTGTAGAGAGGATTATTTCCCTCCAATTCTGAGCTACCCGATGGCAGAAAACAAATACTCTGAGTCTCTGAGCCTCATTTGTCCCTGATTCAAGCACGTGGGCATGTAATGTGGGTATGTAACAAGCCATGTACATGATTATAAAAAATACTATCAGCCTGTTGGAATACAGAGCTCCTTGCTATGGAGATATATCAGGACCAGAACTGGTGGCTGTGAGCTAAAGGAGCTGCTTTACATTAGAAGGGAACTAATATAGACTGGTGTATTCCAACCAATAGTTGTCAGTAGGTCACACATGAGAGCATTCCATGCAAGCACCCTCACTTCACCCTTTAATGAGGATCCCTTGCTTTGTCTTTGTCCCTGCATGGAAATATGGAGCTTTCCTTATTCAGCAGATGAGCTACAGAAAGAAGGGGGAAGAGATGATGATGCTGCAGGAGTAAGAAGGAAGCTGCCAGAGCCAGTGCTGAAAATCTCAAGAAGCTGCTTTGTGTTTCTTTGCTGTGAAGACAGTAGCACAACATTGTGTCCTACTGGGGCTTCTTCCCCTCTCTGTCTGCTGTATCACCACACTGAAGCAACTTATTCCAGCAGAACAGTTATTCCTTTCTCAGCCAGCCAGAAATCGTCCAGTGATGGGAACCAGGGGTGGAATCCTGGCTCCACTAAAGTCAGTCTGAGAACTCCCATTGACTTTAGTGGAGTCAGGATTTCACACCAGGTAGCCTTTCCCTAAATCTTTCCATTCCTTTATAAATATGTCATGAGATGCAGGTGTATATATGGTACCTTTTTTAAATATATACCTTGGTGTAAAGAATGTTACTGCAAGTATAAGGCACGTTGCCTAAAACTTGTCAGTCCTTCTGTAGCATTTAAGCAGAACATTCTTGATTTTAGTGTTTTTAACTCTTCTCTTCCCAACTTGTATCCCATTTTCCTTAGACACTGAATGGAAATCAGAAGTTGTGAACAGCAGAAACTTTGATCGAGAGATTGGCCATAAAAACCCCAGGTAATTCTGACTTCTGTAAGATAATATTTTTGAATTTGATACCCATGCTAACTGACTAGTCCTTTCAGCTCTTTGTGAGGTAGGTGAGAATTATCGCTATTTTATAGGTGGGGAAACTGAGGTACAGACAGGGCGGGGGAGGGGATTTTCCCAAGGGTACCACAGTGAATCAACAGTGGAGCCAAGATTAAGTTATTTATATTTTAGCTAATAATTAATAGGCAGGGGTCTTCCTGACTTCCAACTGTATTCTTGTGCCTCTGGAGTGTGCTGCCTCCAAGTAGGAAAACTAGAAAGGATTCCTTTCTGACTTTCATAATCCATCAATGAAGCATGGAGCTATTAAAAATACAAAAATAGAATGACATCTCATGTGACTGTCATGCCAGATGCAGTAGTGCCTGCATCTTTTGACAGAGCATATGCAAGATCACAGACTTGTTTGTGTCAATCACTCAAGGCATAATTTATTTTTAATTACTCCCTGCTGCCACATTTTGACTTATTGACTTATTAACTTTTGAGTTATTCTTATAAGATCCTTGGGGCAGGGACCTTCTTTTTGTCCTGTGTTTGTACGGTGCCTAGCACAGTGAGGTTCTGATTTACAAACTCCTAAGCACTATGGTAATACAAATAATATTCCGTACAGGTTCTGATACCACCTTCATCATGGTAGTATCTGAGCATTTTCCAGTGGTGCGATGTGGCAAAGAATGTCTATAAGGATAGGTGGGAAAAATGGCATTTGGGGTTTTGAAAAATCTCTGCATCTTTGCTTTGGAGATTTGGACTTTCACAAGTGTCCCATAAACTGAAGCATTTTTATGCAAGTGGAATTTTGTTTCCAATATATTCAATGTATTTTTAACAAATTGGCACCCTGAGCTATGCAAATAACTTAGAGCTGGTCAGAAAACATGGCAGGGTGGAGGGACTGTTATGTGTTAGTTTTCCTTTGTTTTTTATTGACATTTTCCAACCATTAATAATAATAATAATATTATATTATAATATAAATTATTATTATTATTATTATAAAATTAATAATTAATAATAACCAAAGATTATTATTTTAAATCAAATCACATTCTGCTTCTAGGGCTGCCACAGGAATAACAATAAAATACGTAGCAGCCCAGAGTCAAATGGTGCAAACCATAAAAGCTGTGAATGCCATTGTAAATGAGTTACATGCCTGACTCAAACCCACCGATTTGAACACTAAAATTTACAGTTCATGCCTTTCTGATGAGAACCTATATCTTTCAAGTCAGTTCTAAATGTGTCAAAGTGCATTATCACCTCATTAGCTATTACAAGTGTAAGAGAGACTCAAATTCTAAGAAACAGTTTGTAGGGAAAAGATGTGGCCTTTGAATTTATTCTTTCTTTTGTAGGGTGGTGCTCAATTTGTATGTATCTTGGGCTTTGATCCTTCAAACACTTATACATGTGGTTTGCTTTACAGCCATGAGTTATCAGTGGAACTACTTATGGTAGTAAAATTAAGCATGTGTAGGTGCTTCCAAAATTACTGGGGCTTCAGCTACTACTATGACTTGATCATGGTTTTTAAGTACCAACTTGAGGAAAAGATTTCTGATAGAGGGCTCTTTAATTTAGCAGACACAAAGGCATAGCAAGATCCAGTGGCTGGAAGCTAAAGCTAGGAAAATTCAGACTTAGAAATAAGATTCATTTTTTAAACCATGATGGTAATTAACCCTTGGACCAAGTTACTTAGGGATGTGATGTATTCTTCATCATGTGAAGTCTTAAATAGCTTTCTAAAAGAGATGATCTAGCTCAACTAGAAGTTATGGGCTAGATGTGAAAAATCACCTGGTATAACTCTCTGACCTGTGTTATGCAGGAATCAGACCAGATGATCATAATTGCCCCTTCTGACCTTAGTAACTACAGTAATAGGACCATTAATAGTATCTGAGCACCTAACAATCTTCTAATGTATTTATCTTTACATCATGGCAGTTATTTAACTCACTGGTACACTCTCACACTCACAGGTTTTTGTCTGTCAGCATGGATCAGTATTTTGTGCTTCTGTGTATTCTATGTTGTTGGTCAAGAGTGTGCTCATAATACTAGAATTTATACAGAGATTATTTCTTTTCCCCAAGTGCCATGGCTGTGGAATCTTTCACTGCAATTGCTCCTGATGTCCAGGTGGGCAGTTTCTTTCTTTCAAAAGGTAAGGGATGTTTTTTACTTATTATAACAAATACACACTGGGTCAAGTTCATCACTGGTGTAACACCATTAAGCTCATTGGAATTGCACTGCAGATGGCTTTTGGTTCATTATCTTTTGGGATGGCAGACTTTTAAATGGCTGTCTAGGGCTAACACAATGGATCCTGAAGTCAATGCACCACCTGAGACCTACATTTGGCTCTTTATTCTGCTTAGGTCTTATTGAGAAAATTGACAGTTTTAAGCAGATGAGCCTGTCGAAACTGAAGGATCCGCATGCTGACATCACTCGAAGAGAAGATTACTTTTATCACAGCGAGAATCCCAGGCGTCCAGAAGTAAGATGAAAGGGCTTTGCAGAGATCATCAAGGCAGCAACTAAAATCTATTCATTGAAGAAAATGTAGGGTTTTATCCTGCAAGATGCACACCACTCTCATCTCCCATTGAAATCAATGCATGTCATAGTGCTGAGCAGCTTGCCCACTTAGCTCTGACTGCAGAGCTAATGGAAGAGTGATTAATTTCTGTATATCAAACGAGCTTCTTATCCTGCCCTTACCCTCCTCTTTCTCTTCTTGAGTGTCTTCTTCCCGTATGTTAGACTGACAGGCTAAGAAGATGCTTTTAACTGGAAAGAAACAGGAGCAGGGCTACTGCTATTCTCACATAGGTGGGTTTCATTAGTGTCTAACTGGTCTGTCTGAGTTAGGTCTACTCAGTGCAAGTGAACTGAACGCAGTAATGAGTGAGCCAGGTCACTGCTGGCTGGCGCTGCCTGCCTGCGGCTGAGGATAGCTAGCTGTAACTCTCTTTGGGAGCCCATCCTTGCCACTCCTAAATCAGACAGGGGAAAGTGGCATAAAGCTTGCTCTCCTTTGGGACTTGAGTTATGCTGTCTCTGCAGTCCTCACTTTCTGCCAACCCAGCCTGGAAAAATCACAAGCCAGGAATCCTACCTGGCTGTCTCATATACTGGTGCAAAGCCTTATGGCACAGCATCCTCTCTTAGAAGTTTTTTAAGGTCAGGCTTGACAAAGCCCTGTCTGGGATGATTTAATTGGGGATCGGTCCTGCTTTGAGCAGGGGGTTGGACTAGATGACCTCCTGAGGTCCCTTCCAACCCTGATATTCTATGATTCTCCCATGATGTTCCCGTGCAGAGTGGCTTCACTGGGAATTTTTTGTTGAAGTAAATTTTTATTAACTTGTGATTTACGTATTTCCAGGTGGGAGACCTTCGTGTTTCATTCTTCTATGCGGGTCTGAGCGGAGACAAGTCCCACCTGGGCCCAGCAGATGTGGTAAATCTTCAGGTTCTCCAGTGATTTGCTCCCTAAGGCCCCAGTGCTGTAACGAGTAAAGCTCTTTGATTGGTTCCTCTGCCTCTTGTAAGGTGTCCGTGATTGCTCGTCAGCGAGGGGACCAGTTGGTTTCATACCAAACTAAGTCTGGAGATGTCCTGCAGATTCTTTATCCTGGTGATCTCTCTGCTAAGGTGAGTTATCCCACAGCATGAGTAAACTATTGGAGACAGCTAGCATTGAAACTGGAGGAGGTAGCAAGAAGCAGGGAATGGGACAGTGAGTTTCCTCCCTCTTCACGTTTCATTTGCAGGGGAAAGATCGGGTGGTAAGTTACCAGTCTGATGCTGGACAGAGGAAATCTGGTCTGAGTATTGCCTCTCCTGCCTCTAATCTCACTGCTGGAGGACAAGACAGTTGTGAGCCTGTGTCCACCTCCCTCATCCCCCCACCCTGGTCTTTGTGTGTGCCTAACATTGACTTTGCCTCAGAAGAATGCAAATGCTGTGTACTCTTACCCTATCAGCAGTAGCCAGTTAGGCTGTTTCATTCCTGCTCATTAAAGTGTGATTTGTGGCAAAAGTTACCACACAAAATAACTTCCTTCTGCTATTGCTTCCTTCTGCTGTAAATGAGAGAGCGACTGTGGGTACAATAATGTCTGTTGTTGGACCGAAGATATTACCTCACCCACCTTGCCTCTCTCATGTCCTGAGACCAACTCAGCTACAACAGCTCTGTTGTAAATGGCATTCTTTGTCCCCCTGCCCCCCCCCAATTGTTTGCCATCTGTTTGTTTCATGATCACCCAAATACTTTCTAAAGGTGATATTTTAAAATAAGTTAGTTTTTTAATTAAAGCCTGTAATTCCATCCTCACCCCTTCCAAAATCCATCCCTTTTAAGGGACCTAAAGGTTTGAAATACAATTATTGTTAGTACAGTTGGGTGGGAACCCTCTGGCAATTAACTGGGTTGCAATAAACCCTGCATGTTCCAGCAGTTTGATGATTCACTTACTCCCCTGGCAGGTTGGCTTCCATTAGTGATTGTTTTGTGCCTTGCTGCAAAGATCCTTGATGCCAAGTATTTGAGTTCCCAAAAGCTGGTGAACTGGCTCTTGCTTCAGGCTGGTCTTGAAAGAGATAAGAAATAGTAACAACTTTTGTTGTAAGATGTGACCCTTAATATATTTTTACTTCAGCAGAAACTGAGACACCACCAATGTAGAGATTGGTCCAAATAGGATACAAGTAGTTTCCAGGAGGTGTCTTCCTACTATAAAATCTTTATAAGCAGTTGCAGAGCATCTCAAAGCATGTATGAACTTAATTCATTAATGTTGTACATGTGGTTCTGAAAATCTCCTTTACTAAAACTGTTTGCTAGGCAGTGTCTTGTTTTTGAAACATGCCCAAATTTCTAGTCAGCAAAACACATGCATCTCTTCTGAATAAAAACAACACAATTAATTAATATGCAAATCTTCTATAATTTTCCCTGGTCCCAGTGGAGGTTGCTGATTTTAGTGCATGTGTTTGGATAAGGAGAGAGAGAAGGCAGCAATCTTTACAGAAGTGTATACAACCATTTAATAAACTAGTGTATCTGATTCTTCCTTGGTAGGGAAATGGATGCTCCTTATTTGAGTTCATCAGCAACAACACGTGTGCACTTTTCAGGTGTGTTCTCACCTTTAATCACAAGGTGTGACAGAAAATGTTGTGGACCAAGTTAGGACTCCACAAAGATGGCCTTGGCCCTGCCCTTTGGCCACTGTTGTAACATGTTGGGCTGCTGTTGAGGGAGGGGAAAAAAGCTACACTTTTAGTAGCCAAGATAGTATTGCAAATGGCCCTGTATCTCTTGGGAAGCATTAATATTGACAAGCATGATCCCCTGTGATGTATTTATTCATAAGGTTCAGGAAGCAGCAGGATTTGGGGCTTGAAGGAACCCCAGAAATGGGCAATGTATAACAGTGTTTGGGTTTCAGGAGGTGTTTCAAAAAGAGCATGAAAGTAACACCATGAAGACCTGGGGTCTCCGTGCAGCTGGCTGGCTGGCGATGTTTGTAGGCATCAACCTTATGACCAGAATCCTTCACACTTTGGGTATGTCTGTTACTAGAAACAGAGCTCGGTTTAGAGACGGGACCTGACTCAAAATGCTGGATCCTAGTGACAAAATGACCAAAACACAAAAATTAATTTTTTGGCGGGTGCAGAATTTGAATCTGGATCTGAACTTTGCAATTGGCTTCTAAATCAATAAAGATCAGAACCAAAATCCCAGATCCAAACATCTGCTTTGTGGATGTATGAAATCTGGATCAGAACTTTGAGATTTGAACCCATGTAATTTGAAATGTGGATTAGGTCACAATTCATAGTCTCGTCTCTCAGTCTAGTCCCCAGCGGATGCTTACCCTGTGCTTACCAGTCACAGACTGATAACACAAGCTGGGCAGGTTCTTTAAAGACTTCCCCATGCAGCTCTATCAGACCTGCTATTGTTTCCAAATACAGAACTGCTATGTACCTGAAGTCTGAATTGTTGTGATTTGTATTGCAGTAATGCCTTGAGTCCCAGGCCACCACTGTGCTAGGCGCTGTACAGACACTGAACTAAAAAATGGTCCTTGAATTTTGTATTTTAGTTTAAGGCAAATTTTACAAGAATAAACTTGGCAAAAGAGCATTTTTTACATTAAACTTGTTTAAATTGAATTCCAGAGCTACCTCTTGCTCTGAAATAGCATCTATCCCATATTTTGAGAGAAACATTCACGATGCTTGAGACTCTTCAGAGAAGTTTATGCAATCTCCAGTTCTCAGTGAAATGTGACCAGTTATACCTAGTCTTTCCTCTTGTGACTTTCACACACCTCTGTCCTATGTATTTTATACATAAGCAGAAGGATGGCCTTGTAGCTTTGGGACAGGCTTGGCCATTAGGAGGCTTTGAATTCTATTCCCAGCTCTGCCATACATTACTGTTGTATCTTGGAACTGGTATTTAACTACTTTCCCTGACTTTCCCCTATCTGAAGAGAAGGGGAATGACACTTAACTGCCTCCCAGAGATGTTGAGGCTTTGCTTGTCAGTGTTTGTAAAGTGATCTGCGATCCTCTGATTGAAAGGACTGTGGAAAGACCTTATCCATTGTTCATTGAAATGGATGGGAGTCTTTTCGTAGATTTCACTGGCAGCTGGATGTGGACTCTAACCACAAATTTTTAGCAGTATAAAAGCTTACAGCTGTTCACACTGTCAAATATTTCATTTTCTGTTTAATTCTTCTTCCCACCCACAGTGGATTGGCTTCCTGTTGTTCGAGATCTGGTTAATATTGGACTTAAAGCTTTTGCTTTTTGTACAGCCACCTCGCTCTCCCTGCTAACTATTTCTGTGGGGTGGCTCTTCTACCGCCCACTCTGGGCTCTACTGATTGGGTTGCTGTCTGCCGTTCCTATTGTGATTGCAAAATCCCGGGTTCCACCGAAGAAGCATCAGTGATGATGGAAGAATTCCTTTTTTTTCTCTCCCCTTGTACTTGAACCCTATTTTTTTAACCCTTTGAATCCTAGTGCATTTATCATGTTTCAAGCTATTATGACATGCTTAAGGCACATTACAGTTCAGAATCTTGACTCCCTGCACCAGAGAGTCCAGTAGGAGACAAAGGTGCAATTTTTTGTATGTTTATTACACATCCATGGGAAAACGTAACTGTAGAAGCTGCAGTTTGGAGTGGGTGATATTCTGTGTATTTAGAGGAGGAAGTAGCATTTGTTACTTAACTGCTATTTGCCAATCTTTACTTATTAAAAGAGCAATGCTGTGCCCTATCCACAGGGGAACAGGGACAGATTTAATTATGCGATCCATGATGTGCAATCTCTACCAGATTTTGTGTGTTTGCCTCTCATTTAACTATTCCCTCTTATTTTCTTATGTACATGGAGAAATATACTTATGTTGACAATGTTTTGAAGTGCATGTTCATAGACAAAATGCTGCTTTCACATGAGTGAAAGCTGTGTTACGCATTTAATTTTTCAGTAGTTAGAAAACCAGGTATAATGTATAAGGTTTTCAAAAGTAACTAGGGATTTCGGCTGCTCAATTTACCTTTTAAACGGACCTGATTTTCAGAAAGGGATGAGCCTTCACTGAATCAGAACCCTGGAAGCGGTCTCATTTGGGCACCTAAAATTGCTAGCATGTCTACCTTGTTTTGTAAAACTTTAAAACTGATTTAAAATTCCATCTGCTTAAAGGGATAGTCTAAGGTCAAAAAACATAACCGGTTGAAACT
Organism: Lepidochelys olivacea; assembly: GCF_965140295.1. Lineage (NCBI taxonomy): Eukaryota > Metazoa > Chordata > Testudines > Cheloniidae > Lepidochelys > Lepidochelys olivacea. The sequence goes on along the minus strand of NC_140417.1, from coordinate 20,983,652 downwards.
AAGAACTGATGTAACCTGTAAAACTAATGTAAACTCCTGTACTTAAAAACTGATTATTTCCCCCTTTATTTTTTTCATTTCACTTAGTTTGGCTAAGGAAAGATGTCTGAGAAACAAACTGAGTACTTATATAAGCTGTAGTGTTTGGATTTAAACGTTCTCCTTCGGGGTTTGCAAGGGCCTCATACTTAAAAACCTTAATTGAAATTAATCATTAAAAAATTGGTTAATGTTTTGTAAACCTAAATGTTAAGCTTGGTCATGTTAGGGGAAGAAGCAACTCTACATCTAACCTCTCACTAATTCATGTTTACGTTTTTCTGCTAACACCAATACTTACGTTTTTGGAACCCCTTTTGTATTTTTAAGTGTATTTGCTCCTAACAACTTAGGGCTGTCTTTCAGCCTGCTTTTTTCCTGTGCTTCCACTTTTGTAAGCACAACTGATGTTTAAGAAGAATACCTAATTCCATGGAGGAATATGGTAGCTCATTGACCTCAACCTTGATTTTCAAAATCTTATCCCTTAAAGTCCAGTTAAGAACTTCAAGAAAGGTTCCTTCCCCTTGCTACATTATTTATTTTACTTGAATATATCTGAGAAAGGGTTTTTGTTTGCTCAGGATCTTAAACAGGAGAAACTAAACCAAAGCTGAGGAATGTGGAAGGTATAGACCTTAAATCCACTTAACACATAGTCAACATGTTTAAGGAATCAGACCATGTAATTTTAAAATCAGTTACTATAGTTACCAAGGTTATTAGCATTAGTAACTTATCTAACAGCCCAAGGACTATTTAAAAGTTGACTACAAGATGAGAATCCAAGTCTTTAGTGATGGGGCAATTTTTGAATTTTTTTTGCACAAAACTATTAAAAAGAATGGCTTGTAAAATATAACTTTGGGCAGTTGCTACTTGAATGAACAATAATCATTAGGCAATGCACTTTTATTCCTGTTGATATCCAGCCATTGTCAGTTCAGTTTCAAGGCTCTAGGGCCCTAATCTGCCCCCAATGAAGTCAGTGGGAATAGGCTCTTGGGCAGGTTGCCTGGATATACAAATAGTCAATTAATAAACTTATGCAGTGTTTGTCTGCTACTTAATCATTGCAGTATATCTTCCAGTACCTCAAATGGTGTTCTTTTGGGGAACACTGTGTTGAACTGATACTTTCCAAACTTAAACCCCAACCAGCATTCAGCTACTGTATAATGGAGACTCTTGAAATAGTTTTCTACGGAAGTGCTGAACTTTTGTATGTTTTATTAAAAAAAAATTCTCAGATGGTGTGTGTGTTTGGGTTTTGTAACTGGGCTTTGATGCTAAAGGTGCTGTAACCACAGCTGGTCTGAACTCTTCTGGAGACTATTAAATACAGGGAGACATACAGCTTTTAGCTCCTAGACAAACCAGCTCATTACTAAAACTACACTGAGAAAAAGGCAACTGTTTAGTTGTAGATTTACATTCAAATACTTCACTCTCAGGAGGCATGTTCATATTACCTGAATTACTAGTATCCAGGGTAAGGTACTTTATATATAAAAGGCAGCACAGTGGAGTGGTTTAAGAAGAGCACTAGAACTTGAAGACAGGTTCTGGTTCCTAGTTTGCCACAGACTTGCTGTGAGCAAGTTGCTTAAACCTTGACATTTCCTTATCATAGAATATCAGGGTTGGAAGGGACCTCAGGAGGTCATCTAGTCCAACCCCCTGCTCAAAGCAGGACCAATCCCCCATTAAATCATCCAAAACTTCTAAGGAAGGAGATTCTACCACCTCCCTGGGTAACACATTCCAGTGTTTCACCACCCTCCTAGTGAAAAAGTTTTTCCTAATATCCAACCTAAACCTCCCCCACTGCAACTTGAGACCATTACTCCTTGTCCTGTCCTCTTCTACCACTGAGAATAGTCTAGAACCATCCTCTCTGGAACCACCTCTCAGGTAGTTGAAAGCAGCTATCAAATCCCCCTCATTCTTCTCTTCTGCAGACTAAACAATCCCAGTTCCCTTAGCCTCTCCTCATAAGTCATGTGTTCCAGACCCCTCATCATTTTTGTTGCCCTTCGCTGGACTCTCTCCAATTTATCCACATCCTTGTAGTGTGGGGCCCAAAACTGGACACAGTACTCCAGATGAGGCCTCACCAATGTCGAATAGAGGGGGACGATCACATCCCTCGATCTGCTTGCTATGCCCCTACTTATACATCCCCTAATGCCATTGGCCTTCTTGGCAACAAGGGCACACTGCTGACTCATATCCAGCTTCTCATCCACTGTCACCCCTAGGTCCTTTTCTGCAGAACTGCTGCCTAGCCATCCGGTCCCTAGTCTGTAGCTGTGCATGGGGTTTTTCCGTCTTAAGTGCAGGACCCTGCACTTATCCTTATTGAACCTCATCAGATTTCTTTTGGCCCAATCCTCCAATTTGTCTAGGTCCCTCTGTATCCTATCCCTGCCCTCCAGCGTATCTACCACTCTTCCCAGTTTAGTATCATCTGCAAATTTGCTGAGGGTGCAATCCACACCATCCTCCAGATCATTTATGAAGATATTGAACAAAACTGGCCCCAGGACCGACCCCTGGGGCACTCCACCTGACACCGGCTGCCAACTAGACATGGAGCCATTGGTCACTACCCGTTGAGCCCAACAATCTAGCCAACTTTCTACCCACCTTATAGTGCATTCATCCAGCCCATACTTCTTTAACTTGCTGACAAGAATACTGTGGGAGACCGTGTCAAAAGCTTTGCTAAAGTCAAGAAACAATACATCCACTGTTTTCCCTTCATCCACAGAACCAGTAATTTCATCATAGAAGGTGATTAGATTAGTCAGGCATGACCTTCCCTCGGTGAATCCATGCTGACTGTTCCTGATCACTTTCCTCTCATGTAAGTGCTTCAGAATTGATTCATTGAGGACCTGCTCCATGATTTTTCCGGGGACTGAGGTGAGGCTGACTGGCCTGTAGTTCCCAGGATCCTCCTCCTTCCCTTTTTTAAAAACTGGCACTACATTAGCCTTTTTCCAGTCATCTGGGACTTCCCCCGTTCGCCATGAGTTTTCAAAGATAATGGCCAATGGCTCTGCAATCACAGCCAATTCCTTCAGCACTCTCGGATGCAACTCGTCCGGCCCCATGGACTTGTGCACGTCCAGCTTTTCTAAATAGTCCCTAACCACCTCTTTCTCCACAGAGGGCTGGCCATCTATTCCCCATGTTGTGATGCCTAGTGCAGCAGTCTGGGAGCTGACCTTGTTAGTGAAGACAGAGGCAAAAAAAAGCATTGAGTACATTAGCTTTTTCCACATCCTCTGTCAGTAGGTTGCCTCCCTCATTCATTAAGGGGCCCACGCTTTCCTTTGCTTTCTTCTTGTTGCCAACATACCTGAAGAAACCCTTCTTGTTACTCTTGACATCTCTTGCTAGCTGCAGCTCCAGGTGCGATTTGGCCCTCCTGATTTCATTCCTACATGCCCGAGCAATATTTTTATACTCTTCCCTGGTCATATGTCCAACCTTCCACTTCTTGTAAGCTTTTTTATGTTTAAGATCTGCTAAGATTTCACCGTTAAGCCAAGCTGGTCGCCTGCCATATTTACTATTCTTTCGACACATCGGGATGGTTCGTCCCTGTAACCTCAACAGGGATTCCTTGAAATACAGCCAGCTCTCCTGGACTCCTTTCCCCTTCATGTTAGTCCCCCAGGGGATCGGACCCATCCGTTCCCTGAGGGAGTCGAAGTCTGCTTTCCTGAAGTCCAGGGTCCATATTCTGCTGCTTTCCTTTCTTCCTTGTGTCAGGATCCTGAACTCAACCAACTCATGGTCACTGCCTCCCAGATTCTCATCCACTTTTGCTTCCCCTACTAATGCTTTCCGGTTTGTGAGCAGCAGGTCAACAAAAGCTCCCCCCCTAGTTGGCTCCTCTAGCACTTGCACCAGGAAATTGTCCCCTACGCTTTCCAAAAACTTCCTGGATTGTCTATGCACCGTTGTATTGCTCTCCCAGCAGATATCAGGAAAATTAAAGTCACCCATAAGAACCAGGGCGTGCAATCTAGTAGCTTCTGCGAGCTGCCGGAAGAAAGCCTCATCCACCTCATCCCCCTGGTCCGGTGGTCTATAACAGACTCCCACCACTACATCACTCTTGTTGCTCACACTTCTAAACTTAATCCAGAGACACTCAGGTTTTTCTGCAGTTTCGTACCGGAGCTCTGAGCAGTCATACTGCTCCCTTACATACAGTGCTACTCCCCCACCTTTTCTGCCCTGCCTGTCCTTCCTGAACAGTTTATAACCATCCATGACAGTACTCCAGTCATGTGGTTATCCCACCAAGTCTCTGTTATTCCAATCACGTCATAATTCCTTGACATCACCAGGACCTCCAGTTCTCCTTATTTAACTGCAGCAACATTCCTACCTCCACAACCCTTTGAAAGGCATTATACAATGGAACTGGAACTATTATAATGGTTCTAATTCCATTGGATTAAATATTTAAGAGCTTTAGGCTTAATTATACAATCAGAACAATTTTAAGTATGCATCCACAGTAGCTTACTTTACACACACAAATAATGTGAAGCAAAACTCCATGTTACCAGAGGTGCATTTTTTTTCTAAGCAACATAGCCAGAATTGGTGCTTTTATTGCATATATACAAAAGTTTCTATAGTAACAACTGCAGCAATAAAATTTCTCTTATGCTGGCTGTACAGGTTAGGAACCTCCACCAGTGATACAGTCCAAAATTCAATTTATGTGAAGCTCTGTTAGATCTCCTAGGATATTGGTTGACCATGCAAATGGATTCCATAGTCATCTTCCATTTATTCCTAGCTGTTACTTAATTTCAGATCCATTTAAATTAATGGAAAGACTCACAAATTTCAGTGAGTTGGATTCTGGTCCTTACCCTGAACCATTTTCAGTGTATGAGCATGTCATCATGTATTTGCACAGCATATAGCACAAGAGGACCCAGACCCCAAAGGGACCCTCTGGTAATTACTGCAGTATTGTCAAATCTTGCAATACCTAGAGTTTTTCTTGAAGCCTCATCTGCAGTCAAGTACTTACCTGAGAATCTCAGCTTTCATTAAAAGCATTTCTAGTCTTTGTTCAAAAAAAACTTAACATAAACCTTAAAAAGCTCAAAGAACAGAATGTAAAGAAACGCAAATTTACATGTTTTGAACACTTAGGACTGGTGATACTGCTGCTGTAATACAAAAATGACAACTAAGCTGTCTGAGGTCACTGCTTTTTCCTTTAATAATTGTTCATTGGGAATACAGATAAATGCACTAAAGAATGACCCATAGAAATAACAGGGACCATGCATAGGATTGATCTTTGCAAACACTATTTTTTTCCAAAAATTCAGTATAAAAATATTTTTCTAAATATACATAAGTACTAAAGCTTTTTTTCCTTGCATTTTTAACCTCTCTACTGGGGTTATGAGTTTGAGCCCATGGCATAAGGCAAGGAAGCAGCAGGCTCTTAACATTGCTGCATTCCCTCCATAACCAGGAGTTTTCTTAAAGAGAAATTTAGGTCTGTTTAGGCCCAACTATAGGTTTTCTAAAAATAATTAGTCTAGATCAAGTACTATTTCATTAAAAAAAAACCCCATAAACAGTTTGCATGGATTTAAACATTCTTTTACAGTGTTTAGAATACAAACCCAGAACTATGCTAAAGAGAGAGAAAGTGAAACTTGCTATAGACAATAGGTAACAGTTTCAAAAGTGCTTAAGTCCCACTGACTTTTACTTCTGGCAATGGCGCTCTTGCAAATTTTGCCCCAAACTGAAAGTTCTTGGTCTGCTTTTGTTGTCCAAGCTATGCCATATGCAGACAGTAAATAAACATTAAGGGTGAAAAGTTATTTTAGTTAAATGATAAAGGCGGTGATGTAAAAAATCAATAGCACCTCAAAACCTGGCAGATCGCTAACATTTACATGTTTTGCAAAGGACAGAAATTTCTTAAGTGTAGTTTTGACTTATTTTACTTTTCAGTCCTTGATCTTTTCCCTGCCTCCATAATCCTTTTGAGAGCGCGAGAGAGAAAAGTCTTGAGATAATTTGGGACACTGTCATGTTGCATTTTTTAAAGATTTTTTTTTAATCATTTCCACCCTTGTGATGATGGACTACAAATGGGAATAAAAATTTATTGCACTGCTGATTTGAAACAATATGGGTTAACTACCAATAGCGATAATAGGCCAGTAATAGAGTGCAGGAGGGACTCCTGAATAGCAGCTACACATGCTTCTGTTTGTTGGTAAACAAGACTTGTGGGAAGGAGATTGTGAAAGTGATGCAGCAATAGGTGTACTGCAGGGGTGACAATACTTGTCAAAGGGGAAGAACAGCTGCAATGGGTCACTCTTGTGAGAAGGATATGATATCTACAAATCTGTCCCTCAAAGCTCCACAGATAAAAAGGTTACCCATGACTCCAAAAGAAATGATAAAATAAATCCAGTTTCACCTTTATAGAACTCTCAATGCTAGATCAGAGAGAAGGGCTTGACATTACCCTGTGGAAAGAGTCCACCTTTGAGCATCAGAAATACATATATACAAGAGAGCTGAAAGCACACACTGGTTGGTATGCTCCTGTTGTGATGTATTTTTATCTACCTCCACATCTGCTCTTTGCTCTATTTATATAATTTTGACTCATTCAGTATCAAGCAGGCAACTGGTAGAAAACATCAAACATTTTCTAGCTTTGAAATTATTTACAAGATAGTTTTAAAGAAACCAACCACCTTCATCCTTGCATCAGGAAATTGAACATAAAGAGTTTAGGCCTGGGTTCTGGTCATAACTTCTCAAAGGGGAACAAGTGTGCTACTTCTCCCTTCTTTTCCCGCTTGCTCTTTCTGCCTTTTTTCTCTTTTCTTTGTTCCTCCACTTGCCGATTCAGAGGCCAAGAAACCACCACATCTTCAGCTGGAGTCTTTGAACTTGGCTCCCCTTCTTCATCAGAAGAAAATCCAGCTCCTTTCTCAATCATGGATCCGGATGCCTCACTCTGGAAAAAATAAGCATGAATGTTAGAGGCAAACTTGCCAAACCCACAAAAAAAAAAAAAAATGCAGAAATTGGGCTTGTTTTTGGCTTAATTGATTTGGGAGTTGCTTGTTGGCTAGTTTTTGGCTTATAGCTTGTTTGGCTTTTAGCTTGTTGCTATTTTTTTTTTTTTTGATTGGCTCCTGGCAAGCAGAGGGGAGATAGTCAGCGAGGCACAGCAGGCCCACCACAGTCCCACACTGCACGCTGGGGGGATCTAGTCACAGTGTTGGGGTTTTTAGGGATTAGCTTGTTTTGGCCTTGTTTTGAAATGGGATTAGTTTGATTTTTGCCTTATTGTGAAAGCCTGGGTGCTTATTTACCATGTGAAAGTTGGCAACTGTGGTTAGGGGGTGTTTTTTAAGAGTCCTTTTTTGTCATAATAGTCTCATCACCATGGAAGATGCTGCTCTAGTTATCAGGAGTGATCTATAACAGACAAGCGGTACATTTTATGTAATTCTCTACACAAAGCAGTATCAGTCCATGTCTCGTATGTGCAGCATTAATTCAAGTTCAGAAAGAATATTCACTAGTCAAGAGAGTGTAAGAATAAACCGGCTTTAAAATCTGACTTATCACCGAGCATGATGAAAAACATATTTAAGGACAGAATCATTTCACTTCATAACCCAAACCAACACAGGTCACTTTATGCCTCTGAAAACTACATTTGTGGTTTGGACTAAGAAATCCAAAATATGAAGTGGATATGATGTCAGAACAATAGAGCCATAATATAAAACCATGTTGCCTGGTTGCAGAGTGCTCGTGTTATGTTAAACAAGGATGAGATTTCAACTGACATGATTGAGCTAAATTCTTGTTCCAAACCCAGTACAAATTCCACTGCTACCATTTTCCTGACAGTCTTAGCACTACCTGGCAGGCAAATTCTGCCTTGGAAAACTCCTTAGTCCTTACAAGTAGCAGATATACACACAGATTCTTACCTTTCTGCAGTAGCGTTGCTTCAGTCTCTCTCTTATGAGAAGTCCTTTTGTCAGCAATTTCCAGTTACCCAGTGCTCTCTTCTCTCTTTTCTATGTGGAATTGTTATTTCAAAAAAAGAAATCCTTAAAGTCAGGAATTCTGATATATTCAGAACCATACAAACAGTCTTTGGTGTTTAAACAAAACGGAGAAATTCTGTATATTAATTTAAATGTATTGCATCACTCCTGAGCATTCAGTAGGCCTATTAACCAAACATCATTATATTTTAAGAGGTATCTGTTTGTACAGGAATCATTGTATTTATTCCATCATATAACTTTATACCATTTTACTCACTATCAGCAGCCAACATGGCTTTTTGCTGTCACATCTCACAAACTAAGCAGTGTCTTATATAAGTATTTATGTAGGAGGCCCCAAAAGATCATCAGTAGATGCTGCAGGATATGGGGCATTCGTCTCTGAGTCAATACTGAATTGGGCACTTTTCTCAAAGTCAGTACTGAATCAATGCCCCACTATCCAGGGCTGCTGGAGGGGCCATCATTTGGATTAAATGTAACACCAATATCATGGCCATTTATAATTATTTGTGAATGAGCAGGGTTGCTGACCCTCATTCCCTGGCAAATTCCAACTTGGATAATTATATTATGCCTAAAATTTAGCTCAGGGTATGGATTCTTCACTTTGTTTTGAACAACCGTGTAACGTTGCTGTGTGCTGTTAAACAGCTGCTGTGGTCCACCTCAGAGATGGCTGCATTATTATAATGGATCACGTGCATCCCTGCAGTTTGGATATCAGACAGAGTAAAGTGCTTTAGGAATCCATCTGGACAAGTGGTTCTACTGAAATGTAAGATTGTGACCACTACACATTTACATTGGCTCAGCTCTGTGTTTAATGCTTGCAACCCCGTTTGACTGTTATTTTACATAACTGTAAGTGAAGGTGACTTATTGTTCAATATAAAAATAAGGACCCTGTGAAAACAATTCTCACCTCCTTTTCCTTCTTTTCTATCTCTGCCTGTTCATTCTCCCAGGCTGCGACGAGCACCTCTTTGTATTCTTCACAGACTATGTAGCCATCAGTACTGGAAAGGAGAATACATTCACCTATCAGTTTATGCACCCACAATATAGGCCAAGTGCTGGAGGAAGAAAGGAAGCAGGCCAATACGTATCGATGCATCATAGACCGAAGACTACTGAGTATTGACAGAGAAAGCAGAGTATCTCACATGATGCATTTGCAAGGGTGGTTTCCCTACTCTTCCAGAGCAAGAGCAGGCTGCTAATGGAAATGAAAGGACATGTGTTGAGCTGAATTCTGTGATGTCATGTGCCACAGCTTGCTCTGAGGTGTCCTGCCTCTACAGCAGCTGACAGAGAAAATGGCATGGAATATACCCTTAGCATGGAGCACCCACCATGCAATATACAAAAATCCTCACAGGTCAAACAAAACAGAAAGCAGGCACATCACGTACACTGGGTGTGAGTAGCCACCGTGAAAATCAAATCCAGTGATGGCTTGAACACAGTCAATGTCCAGTTTCCGTGCCACTCTATGCAGATTGGGAAGTTTTAGCTGCACACAGCCTATTGGTAACATGCAGGGCAGGAAGAGATACACGTTTCCATATTCATTCCGGGGAACCTGTTATTGAAAAATGAAAATAAAAAGTGAAGCCTCATGCTCAGTCAGGAGATGAATGGAAATTCCTGCTCTTATTCAGAAATAGATACATTACAAGTATCTGCTTAGTTATCCTTATTCTGAGTGTCTGATTAGCGACACTGGCAACAATTCTTTAATATTCAGGACACAAGCCATATATTCAGACATTGGCCACACTTTGCAACTACATTTTAGCTACATAGACAACCCTGATTTATGGTTACCATCTGTGCTTTGTAACTATGGGCTTGAAAATTAAAAATGAAAATTAATCCAGAATAAGGTAGGATGGGAATTTCAAGCAGATTAACTATTTACAATTTTCTCCATAGGTGGATGCTCTTACACTGGAAGAGAGTGCCTTATTCTGAATTAACTTAATTCACTTACAAAGTTAATCAAGAATAACTCCGCATGTTTGCAAGCCCTGAATTGCAGGCACAGAACTCCATAATTATTTCCAATCATAAAAATGGAGGCCTACTTAAGGTGGGACTAAAATTTGGGCACTTAACCAATATAATCTACAAATCCCAGAACTTTGGGATCCAGAAGCTGATCTACCTCTAACACTCAAAGATGCTCTAGGAAAATAAAGCCTATGTCCTTGTTCCAGATTTTTGCATTCAACACACACACCGCCCTCTCTTCCCTCTTGCCTACCCTTCCATCCACTGCCACAGGAGGCTGGTACTCCTCCGTCTGCCACAGGCCAAACAGCCCCAAATCATCTTTCTCCCTGTTCGAAGGCTCTGCCAGTCGTGCTTTCCTTGCCTGGTTGGAATATCCTTTCACCATCTGTGCAAACACAATGGCTGCATTTGTCACACTTTAGAAACAAACAAACAGACACTAATCTGGGATCTCAGATTTTATTTGGGAGACCGAAAAAGAAGGGTCTGGGAGGAAAGGGGTGCTCATTCCATAGCTTTGACATCTGTAATTTATAGCTTATGCTCGATGCACCTAGGCATGTTGTGAGCAAATTGGGGCCAAATCCTCCAATTCAAGGAAGGGTCCTGGAAGGCTCTGAACAGAATCAAACGAGTGCAGTTCTGCTAGGCAGGAAGCCTCCAAACAGGGATGGTCCCTGAGAGTGTGAAGAACACATAGTGGAGTTCTGGGTAGAGCTGGTACACAGCTGGCTGACGGATCCACAGCAGCAGGGCAGCTCCCTGCAGCCTGGAGGGAAAGAATTGCATCTCTCTGACTCCTCCCACTCCCCTCACCGCCCTGGTCACAGAGTCCGCTGTGCAAATCTTGTCTGTGCAGAAGGTATAAAAGCAATGACTATTTATCCAGAGAGCGCAGTCACATTGCACTGACATGATTCCAAGCTCCCTTACCTTATAGGGCACTTCCCCAATCCTCACCACGCGAGCTTCCTTCAGCCAGGTGTCCCGGGAGTGCAGTGTGTGCACACAGTCTCTAAAGAGGCCAGAACAAAGCAACTGTCTACACTCTTTCAATGGACTGCAAAAATACACAGAACTGTCTTGCTGACATTCAATCAATTTAGCTACCTGTATAATTTTTACAATATGACAAGCAGGTAGGTCTCACCTGGAATATACCGCCTCTCCTCTGCAGTATCCTAGGATAGCAGCAGTCTCAGGGTAGATGGCCTCATATTTCAGGATATGCCTCTTCAATGCATAAAGAGGGTGATTTTTATACTCTCCAATGGCTGTCGGCAGAGGTTGGTCTTGAAGCTTAACTAGAAACTGTGTGAACCATGCAAATAATAGTGAATTCAATGATCTTTTGCATTTTACAAAAATTTACCAGCATTTTACAAAAAGACGACAGATTGTATTATAAACTTGATCGGGGGGAAAAAAAAAAAAATCAGAAACCCATACAAAAGCAGGTAATCCAAATGACCAAAGGCATCCCTGGTGTATCTCCTTTGGTGATGATGGAATTACACCACAGATTAACTTGGTTCAAAGTGTTTCATGACAAGGGCAATGCTATTCTATGCAACAAATTACAAATGGGGTTGTCCTCTGGATTTGTTCTCTCCAGATTCTCTTCTAAACAGCTTCCATTTTATTTTATTTCTTGTAACATACACATATGTTCCCAGATTTAAAACACCCACATATGAATACAGCAAATATTCTGGCACCAAATCCCAGCATCCCTTCCAAGGGAAAATCTCCCAGGGAGCTTTGCCAGACTCAGGATGTCAGAATTTGGCTCTCAGTATGAAATGACACTGAATGTCTGGTGTCCATTTACCTCCCTTTCTTCCTTCTTCTCTCTTTCCACAAAGGGGCTTCTATATGGTTCCAGCGTGTCTTCCCACCACTGAGGATCCACACGACATTTCCTTGTCGAAGTCATCCAGGCTGGGTCGTACCTTTGTGTTACGTCCTTTACATGCCCATTGCTGTCAATTCCCACAATATAGGAAACTGGCTTGGTGGCATATTTAAAACACAGAGAGGGCTGGCCAACGATGCCACGAACACAGTCCACACACACCCACCTGTCTTCCCGCTCAACAAAGATTTCCAACCACTGATCTGTGCCTGTCACTTTCACCACCTCCTGCTCCCCATCATCGTCACTAGAGATTATTTTGTTCCTCTTCCTGGGTGTATTAGAAGAGCCTGGAGAAGCTGCTTTTGCCAGCAATTGCTCATTTCCACCTGAATTCTTGGGCCCTTTTGGTTCGGAAGACCTGGCTTTCCTGCTATTTTCAACTACTACCCTTGCTTTATGGGGCCCTGATGTTCTCTTCTGCCTCTTAGAGACAGTTTCAAAATCCTCATCAGAGAAATGACTGTCTTCCTCCTCCGAAGCCTCAAACTCAGAAACACTGCCCTCGTCACTTCCACTCTCCTCTTTGTAAGACACTTTCAAGGTCACTCTTCGTTGGCATTTGTTTCTGGGCCTGCGTGCTCCTTCCTCTTCCCCCTCCCCCAAGTTGCTTTCATCATCGCTGGATTCCTTTTGTTCCTGGCAATCCTTGATCACCCTTGACTTACTTTTCTTTTTGGACCCAGAGGTGTTTGGTTCCTTGTCAGCTCCTTCACTCCCTGACAGAGTTTCCTGTTGCTTGGCTCCTTTGCAGGAGCTTTTTCTTGACGGAGCCTTAGGTTTTTTGGCAGAGTGCTTCTTGCAGGAGCTCTTGCCCTCAAAACAAAAGAGAGGCGATTTTGATTTTTCTAGAATAAATAATGTTTGTCTAACAAACTCCAACTTCCACTAACTGGGTTAGGTGGAAGCAGAACAAAGTTTTGTGAGTACAGTAGTCCTGTTAATATGCAAGCTTTAGGGAACCATAAACCTAAAGTCAAACAGCTGGGTAGGGCCATTTGGTGGGCTTCAAGAGGCTGTGTTCTGTGTTCCCAACCCAGAGATGAGAACACTGCCTAGATACACAGGCTGGCTGTCTTTAAAGGATCTGAGCTTGTTAATTAGTCTCCATCACAGATGTCAGAGATGGAAAAGACCTATTGGATCATTCAGTCCAACTCTAGTTTCATCCAGCCTAGTTTTAAAAGTCCCAAGCAACTTGGTCTCCAAAGAAAAGTGGTGGAAGACATTCTACAGCTTAAATCCTTGTCTCAGTCGCATCAGTTCAACTTGAGGTGTGGCTTTAAACTTATTCAATTTATATTGGTGCAAAGGCTGTGTGGACACTCTTATTTAAGTTTAAACCTCGTTTATTTCTATTCATCTTAATTTGAAAAGAAACATGTATAAACTAAACTGAAATAAGACATTCAAACCAAAATAAGAGTGTCCACACAGCCTTTACTGTTAGCTAAATCAGTTTAACATCACATTTTACGTTAAACTCTGGCAACTCCGCCCTAATACAGCTCATTGTCAGGAAGATTTCTCTGATATTCAGCCTATTTTTTCCCTCTTCATTAACATCATGTGACTCCTAATGATCACCCTCTGGGCCAGAGTGTGGACTCCTAAAATAGTCAATTCCTTTATTTCACAATCCCAATTAACCCTACCTTTCCCGCTGGCTCTTTCAGGGGAATGGGTCGCAAAGACAGCACAAGCCGGCAGAGCAACTGTAACGCTCGTAGAATAAGTAAAAATATCTGTTTAAGAAAAAAGAAAAAACTTGAGGGTTGGGGTTTTTTTTTGGGGGGGGGGGGTGGTTAAGTATGAACAACTAGCTTAAAACCACATTGGAGCCAGAGTTCAACCCAAAAGTCAAGTTTCATCCAGATCTTTAACCTGGTGCAATGTGTGCTGATAAAGATTCATTTCAATTGTCTCTGGTACTTACATTGCACCCATTACTACAGTGTCTGAATGTCTCACAATATATGTATTTATCCTCACAACATCCCCATGTTATAGATGGGGAACAGAGGCATAAAGAAGTTAAATGACTCCCAAATATTACAAAGGAAGTCTGTGGTGGAACAGGGCCTTGCACCCTGTTCTCCCAAGTCCTAGTCTACTGCCCCAACACTGGACCATTTTTCCTCTCAGTTCCTCATTCCTGAGGTAAACAGAGCTAAAGGAGACAAAGTGGCACCTCTTTTAAGGATGGATTGAATAAATTATGTATGCTAACAAGATGTTACTATATAGAAACATCTGCCATTCATATGGACACTGCAATGGTAGTTTAGTGACTGTAACCTAGTATCAGTGGTGACCTGCTGACTGTTTTGTTATGTGGGAGTTCAGCAGAAATGGGCAAAAATAGATAAATTCAAACCAGAAGTGTTCAAACTCAGGCATGGTTCACTTTGTCTGTGGTCCTCTCCCGCCAGCGTATGTAAGCTTAATTCCTCAGTTCCTAGCTAGAGGTATTTTTACATCTCCAGCCACAGCAAAGACATTCTACAACTAGACGAAGGCTGCAATTTCCCAGGTTTCCAAGGAGCATGACGGAGTTGTGGGCAGAATGCCTGCAAAATGGCAGTTCATATGCTGCTCTCCCAAAGGATGGGAAGCCTTCCCTCAATGTTCGGTTTTCCGCTCATGAATTATTTTTCTTTAACCAGCAACCCCTATAAGAACTGGAAAGACATGACTAGTTTGCCCCTACTCCAGTTCCAAAGTCACAGGCTGACTTATTGCCAGATGTCTTAAAAAGTAGTGGTCAGTTAAAGCCTTCAGGCTACTCTAAATCACATCTGGCTGCCCTTGGCCTCAAAGGGTCATTCTGACTGCTGAGGATTGCCTCAATGCAGTAACACCTTCATCACAACTCTTTTTTCCAGGTAAACCCCCTAAACTGGGAACCAAGAAGGGGCTGTGACCCCCTAGGAATTGCTTCACAAAAGAGGAATAGGGAGCTGGTTAATCTGACTTTGTAGTTGCTTTGCACTGCCAGAGCAGACTCAGGGGTAATGATTTTGAACAATGCACATACTTATTGTGAAGCCACCAGCATCAGGACCAATTACACATTAAGGCAAGTGGATATTGCCTAGAACAGAGGGCCAAAATCATCAGGCCTTCAGTTGGGTACAGCTTAGAATCAAGGGCTAACCACAGCAGGATCCCAGTGGGTGCTTCTTCAGGTTATAAGGCACATATGTCATTCAAAGCACCAGGGCTACGTTCAAAACAGGAAAAAATAAAGAGAAAGCTGAGGCCCAGAGATGATCTATCAGTTTTCTTCAAATCCAGCCCCACTCCTTAAGCCTAACCTGCAACCTCTACAGCAGCAATTCTACCCCAGTGATCTGGCATCCAACCCCAGCAAGTAACCTTGGGAGCTTCCAGACTTCAAGTCACTCACATGGATCAACTCTTCATCATCTCTTGCAGCATAGATGGCGAAGCGCCTCTCTAAAGTGGACTGCAGGCTCTCTCGATCAACAGAGAGTTCAGCGTTGATAGTGAAGGTTGCAACAAACCTTGAAGAATGACAAATTCACCTTAGTGTCTAGTTTCCTGAATAACTTCTTCATAGTTCACCCCTCTTTTAAAAAAAAAAAAGTGTGTGTGGGGTGGGGGGGGGGTGGGATTTTCCCCACACTAGTATTTAACAAGATAAATCACTTGAGTCTGGATGACTACACTCATTCAGCTTGATCTCTCTCCTTGTGCTGCATCAAAAATTCAATAATTAACATGAGAGAGCTAGATTACAAGGAAGGTTCTTACCATTTCACCAAGTTGGAAAGGTAGAGAAGGTCTATACGACCTGCAGGCACTTTAGTGAAGTGGGTGGGAATGATGGAAAAGCCAATAGCCTGAAGATCTGGCTGGTTGCAGACCCTGTTCCTATGGAAACCATTTGCTAGCAAACATAGTAGGTGAACCTGGAGCAGATAGAAAATAGGTTTTAAGATTGTACCAAACACACTGGCTGTTTCAATGAATGACTTTACTCCTCCATCAACAGCCAGGGATAGGGCAAATACAAAGGCTCTTCAGCTAATACAACAAGCCATATTAATTCAGGTGCAACTCCATTACAGTTAACATACCAGTGTGAATCTGACCCAATAGCTATACGAGGAAGGAGATACCAAGATTCTCAAAGGAATTGTGGCCATGTAAGCCAGAGGACAATGTGGCCTTTTGTGACTACAATTTCTGTGGCCTCCGTTGGAATTCTGTCTTCAAATTGTCAGTTCTAAGATCTTTGTTTCAATTCCCTCTCCATGGCACAATTATTAGGGACGTGAAATAAAGATAGCTAAAAAAGGAGGAGCAGATTTTAAACTATACCTGAAATTAATGCAAAATGAAATGCCAGTTAAGTTCCCTTTTTGACAGCCATGCATCCATCTACCATCTGGAAACACTGATGAGCTTTGATTTAAACACTTCACATCGTTTGTTTTCTAGGACTAGGCACAAAACAGATACAAAACCAACTTTGTGTCTTGAACATTTGAAACAACTGTCATTGCTTCACCTGAGAGCAGAAGCAATATTCATCTCCAAAGACAATTTTGAAGTCAAAAGCTAGTCCTTATTTTAAGTACTTTTCATTGTACTGGATTTCCCACCCTTTTCCCATAGCCAGTACAAAAACTGGAACAGAAGCTGGAAGGAGATCTGCCAATAACAAAACAATGGTAAAATTATGTACTTATGCCTTCCTAATTTAACTCAATGTATCTAGGTACTTATCTGGCCGCTTTCATCGTATCTGTGCACTACACAATAATGGGTTTATTCTTGCAATGCTCTTGTGAAGTAGGAAAGTCATATCCTTGGATCTAGCAATAGGAAACTGAGGCACAGAGGAAATCTGTGTCAAAACAGAAATTGAACCCAGATCTCCTGAGCTCCAGTGCTTTGAACACAAGGCCATCTTACCCTGCTCCAGAGGAAGGTGCTCCAGAGGAAGGTGATAAAGGCCCTGATCCTCAAAGGTATGTAAGTACTTAATTCCCATTGATGTAAATGAGAGTTAGGTGCCTACATACCTTTGAGGATCCGGATCAAAATCCCTTTCATGCTCATCAGTATCACCAGCCTCAAATGTGATGAATAGTTTAACTCCATGAATATGAGTGGGAATCACTCCAGTTCAGTAACTAATCCTATATACACCACTGACATCTATTTTGTTCCTGAATTCCAGAAATGCAGATTCTCCAAGCGGCAGGGGATTCCAAATGATGATCAGAGAGAAACCTGTATGTGAATTTGATTGGAACTTTGCTTTCCTTTTTCCCTTTAGTTTCTAGGCATGTCCATGAATCATACAGATTAGAATTGGCTCTAAATGTCATTGTGCCTTTTCAAATCACATACCACAACTGTTCCGAAGTCTTCATGATCTGTACCCTCTCTGCCATGTTGCTTCCGTGACCCTCACCTTATGCGTATCTTCATGAACCTCCTTGTTGAAGCGTTTCATCATTCTCCGGAGATAGGTCTCAAACTCAGCTTTCCTTTTCTCTCTGCAGTGTTATAAAAAAATGAATGCTGTAATACCCTGTGGACCTACCATTCCAGATTCCTGACCAGGACTCGGAATAATCAAAAAAGAGAATGCGTCAGAGAATCAATTCCAGGTTTTATGCTAAGATCTGTGCATGCTTTGGGAGAATTCAGTCAATTCTATGCAAATAGTCATGAGGTGCAGATGTGATTAAAAAACTGTGAGCACTATATACCTTACTATTGAGACTTAGTGCCTTGATTTAAAGAGCTGCCAGTGTAAGGAGGTACAAACAAACAATAAAAAATACTTAATACTTATTTAGCACTTTTCATGAACTACCTACCTACTCAACCCTCCCAAATACCCATGTGAATTAGGAAAGAAAAATTCAGCATACAGGTAACACGATTCCACCTATAACTAGTATTCATATATCTATAAGACCAGATGTAAATTCCTAGCCTCACTACCCAAACTTGTGACAGGATCTAAGAGGGCTGCTGCTAACTGAATTTACTGAAGGGGTACTACTATATTAAAAATGGGAAAAGACAAAGAAGATATATACAGTCATAGTACTGTATAGTTACATTACAACAGCCCCAGATCTCAAACCACTTTACAAAAGTAAGTATCCCTATCCCTATACATGGGGACACAGAAAGGCATAGTGAAGTTAAGGGCTTGATTTTCTAAGGTGCTGTGCACCCTGAGTTCTCACTGACTTCAATTCAGGTTTTGGATGCTCAGCACATCTAAAGATCAGGGGACAGATCCTCAGCTGGTCTAAATGATCATAACTCCAGTGACTTCAAGTCAATGGCGCTATGACCATTTACCCCAGCTGACAAAGTCATACAGCCAGACAGTGACCAGAGTTGGAACCTGAGAGGTCTCCCAACTCCTGGCCCCCCTGCTCTACCCACTGGCCTATGCTGCCTCCTCTGTATAACTGATCTTACCTTCTCTCTCTTTTCTTTGCCTGCTCTGGAGTTTCAATCTCTATCTCAACTGGTTTGCTGGGCAACACTAGCGCAGGAAGGGCAGCAGCTGTTCCTGATTTATCCAGGACAGGATCTTCAAGTTCTGGAAATGTAAAATTAAAATTAATACCCATGGAATCAATGGCCCTGGGGAGTCTCCTCTCTGGTTCACCTGTTCAAACATAGCCAAAGTTGAACTGCCAAAAGTCACTGCCATTTGGTGTCTCTTCAGTAACCTGTGTTAAATGAGCAGATATTCTGTATCTAAGGTATTCATGAAATGCCAGTCGCTTTAGTATCAAGGTATTGACACTGTCCAGTTTCTAGCAGACAGGTCTCCCTTTCACAATACTACCATCACAATCAACCCCCTTTAGCAGAAAGTCCAAAGAACAAATCATTACTTCAGAAGTGGATTGAGGAACACTGGTGGAGCAGCATAAGGGAAGCTTTGCATTGCTATGGGCCATGCTGTGTTTGTTCTGGGGACACAATACTTAGGTTTCAGAGTTGTCTCGATGGCACCTTACAGGAACAATAAATTTAGACAGTTATTTGTAAAATAATCTTCATTAGTATTTTTTGAACTGGGTACTCCACATTAGGTAGGAGCTGAGAATGCAGCCTTCTCTACAGCACTGCTGCCCTATTTAAAGTACCATGTTCTGGGACTCTACCATGTGTTCTGTGGTAGAGGGATATTATTACGTACGGTAACAATGTCAAAATTCTACCATAACTTTGGTATTCTTAACTTCACCCTCTGTCTGTTGGAGCTCCTCTTCCCCTGGCACCTTATTCCTACATTGAGGCTAAATCCTTCTCTATCAGTTCAAAAGCACTGACAAGACTCAGGAGTGTTTTTAAGTAGGGAGTTCACTTTAGTAGGCATGCATTTACAGCTAAAATACAATACAATTCTGGTCTTCATAACCTGGTTTGATGGTCAACTAACTGGTATCTGACTGAATGACTTAACTTGCCCAGTCTCCATCTCGATCTCAGTAAATCACAGTCTGATTCTTCTGTTGGACTCACTGTAAGCTTCTCTCGGCATAAGGTGATATTTCATATTTACAAATAGCTCAGGGAGTGCCACATGTTGGGTAACAGCATTGCTACACGTTAATAGGTATCAGGTGCATAAAGATGCAGAGCTGTTCTGCTCACAGACACTGGCAGCTAAACTAGGTGGGTCTTAGTAACACCAACTACCATACATAAAAGGGTCCCTAGTGTCTTTCTGAGGCAGACTGAATGAGGGGCAGGATAGAGAGGTTCTGCAGGGAGCAATCCTAAACTCAGGGGCAAATTCTGCTAGGAATCTTATGTTATTTAAGTAAGCAGTAAAGGAAATTCTAGAAGAGGGGCAAGGCTGCCCCTTTATCCACTGTTTGTGGATGAATAATAGGAGGCTAAAATGCCACCCGCTGGTAAGTATATTGATTTTAGTTTGGATCCATCTTTAAACACCCATGAACACTGGAATGTTCAAAATCTTGATCTGTATATTAGATTAGATCCTTTATAATATTAATAGAAGAGATTCAATTAAAAAAAAATCTATAGCTGTAATACTGAGTATAGAAACTATCTGAATTCAAGATTGGTGCACCAGAGTCAAATAAATCATCACTGAGAACAACAGTATATGACAATATTTAGAGCATAATAGTTGATAAGGCCACTGTAAAAGACTGTTACCTTCCACATCCTCCCACTCATCCTCACTTCCATCTCCATCATCATCTTCATCCATTTCTTTTTTAATAGTTGATTTTCTCTTCATTGTCGTCTCCTTCTGAGAGGGGCTTGGTAAAGCACTATAAAGATTACAAAAGACAACAAAAAAAGGCTTTAAGAGTTAGTGTAGTTTGTTTGCTAGTTTGTTTAAAAATTGGAGGAAAACAACATTAAAATAATAGAAAAACAAATACAATATATCTGTATTAAAAATAACAGCTGCAAAGCTTTAAAATATTTGACAAGCAAACTACAAATGCAAACAATGCATCTGTACTTGTAAAGTAAAATATCCTACCATAAATAGAGGTAGAACAGTAAATATAGGGAAATATTCTTCCCAGTGCAGTATGTAATGTTAGGTCCCCATTCTGTAAGGATCTCCAGGGAGATGGATACCTGCACCCTCAAAAGATCCCAAATCAACAGGGCTCTACATAGATGCAGAGGTTCTGTCTCCATATAATATTTTGCAGGATCAGGGCCTTAAAGAATTCAAGAACTGTTAATCTTGCTGAAGCATCATCAGTATAAAAAGAACAGGAATTAGAACTGTCTGTTTTACTATTTTAGTAAATTTTGTTCAGGTTGGCCAGTGAAACAAGACTGATCAGTTTCACTTCCTGCTATTAGTCCACACAAAAGCTTCTTTGACATTTTTAAATACAAATGTCATAGAATCATAGAAGTGTAGGACTGAAAGAGACCTCAATAGGTCATCTAGTCCAGTCCCCTGCACACAAGGCAGGATTATTACTTCCTTTGTTGCAATTTAAGCCCATTTCTTCTTGTCCTAGGTTACATTCCTCCTCCCTACCCTCATTTAGGGACAAACAAACCTGAATTTTTGGCCTAAATTACTAGGCAACTTCCATATAAAATTTAAATTATTTGCGCTACATAAAACTCGAAAACGTCTCAAATATTAGCTTTCCACCCAGAATGAATTCCAACAGCCTGATCCTGCAAACAACCATACACCTGAATAATTATGCTCAAGTGCATAGTGGAACTATGAGGTTACTAGTGTGAGTAAAGGAACCTGTGTGTATTTGCAAGATCAGGCTCTAACTAAACACATTTAACAGTGAATACAATATTGTCCCAGACTATTATGCTGATGCTGTAGATTAACTTACCGGCACGTTTCCCCTTTGTTTTTTACAGTTATGTTATTTTCCTCCTTCGCTACTGATTTTCCTCCTTTTTGCCTTGAAGATCTACCTGGTAGGCTATGAACTTCAGTGTCACAATCTCCTTTCTTCTTCTTATTTCCACCAAGAACTTTTGAGAGCTTCTTCTTCATACTGGGCTTTTCCTCTTCAAAATCATCTGCAATGGATCAGAGGGGAAAAATACATGTCAAAGAGCGAAATCCTAGCCCCACAGAACTCAGTCAATAATAAAACTCCCATCAACTTCAATGGAGCCAGCACATCACTCACAGGTTGCAGGGGAAAATGCAGGCTTAAAATGAACACACTGCCTATGAGAATATTTTCATAACAAATGTGAAGTGTTTACCAAAAAGTGCATTTGAAGCAAAAGTATCAGGGAAATTTAGCAGCCCAAAATACACAAGATGGACAATACCTGCCCTTACATATGATGGTGGATGAAAAACAAATATTGTTCTCACCTATCTCAAAAGAGTTACTTTTCCCAGACAAGTGGAATTTTGCAAGATGGATTTAAAGCATTTCTGAAGATTCTCCTGTAACAATAGCAAGATGCTTTCCTCATCACAGTGAAACCACTGAGCCCACTGTGATGGGTGCACTATGTACATATGAGATGGGATTGATGGGCACAATCCCGTCATGCAATGTGCCAGGTTTTCCTCCTTTTTCAGGATATGGCATGGCTCCACAGAATTTATTTTATTTGGTATCCAGTATATAGGAATAGCTATTTTATATCTATAAGAGGTTTCCAAAGCCACTCTATGTAAGGAAAAAAATGCCAGTTATTTAATCCCTTATGGGTTATTACATATTCCAGGGAGACTGCTGGTGTCCAAGCTGACATACACACTGTTCCTGAAAACACTCACATATATAAGTTACTCTAATCATGCATGTACTCCCTCTGAAGTCAATGCATGAGTAAAAGGGCTATTTGCATGAAGTCACTTATGTGCTTAACTGTGTGCAGGATCAGGCCTACAGATCAATGCATTCTGGGTCAGTATAGCAGAGAAACACCAGCCAATGTACGGTAATTTTGAAGGAGATGATTTTTTTTTCCAACGCTACATTTACAGTAATTTACTAGCTGAATATTCCTCTGCCTGTGGCTGTCCGACATTCACCTCATTAGTTTGTAATGATCCCACTTTGGAGAAAGCTTTGAAGGTCACTTTTAAGATCCTCTGCATGTATAGAGCTAGCTAGGATTAGGACCTAGATTTTTATTTCCTAATGAAGTAGAGATTATCTGTTATAAAATTACAGCTTCTGGAAGTCTGAGAGAAGCAAGAAAACTGGAGAGATCTCTGTTGACTCTGTTTATCAATTTTACTGAAACAAGCTTTCTTATTTCAAGTCAATTCACATAGGACCAAGCAATTGCAAACCAGTGCAATTGTAAATACATATCAGAAGCAGAGTTGCCAACTCTTATGATTTTATTGCAAGTCTTGCAGTATCTGCTGCTGAAGGCACAGCAGAACTCACAACCCCGGGGGGAAAATGGGGGGGGGGTCTAAGGTGCCCCTTTGCACCCTCTTCATACTGGACTGCTATGGAAGCTAGAACAACCCCCAGCGTAACATAGGCAGTCAAGCAAAACTTGAAAATGTGACCCAAATGTACGATAAATAATAAGTAACAACAACACTCCAGAAGGCAAACAAGACAACCTTCTTATGTTTTTACAGTCTCATGATTTTTAAGCCAATCCCATGCATTCTGGGGGCCTGAGTCATGGTTCTGAACATCTGAGGTTGGCAATACTGCATGAATTGGTGGGCATCCACAATGGACCCTATTCTGAGACCAGTAAAATTGGTTCAAATTCAATGAAATTTTTAAAAAACAACCTTGTAGAGAAAATTTACTGAGGAGAGAGGCTTTTGTACTTTAAACATTCCATTTAAAAAAAAAAACCAAACACACAAAGGTCCCAATCCTGTGAACTGCTCTGTGACACCACACTCCTGAGCCCACAAAGTAGCCTCCTGTCTTTAATAGGGTTTTACATAGACACCAGGGTCCAATAACATTGTATCAAGACCTACACAGATTCCAAAACCATTATTTCTTAAATGGTGTGTTTATGAGAGGCCTGATTTTCTGAGGCTCTTCAGGTATCCTCAACTCTCACTGAACAGGAGTTAAAGGTGCTGAGCACTTTGCAGGACCAAATCCAATATATTGGACAGAGCAGTCACAAAAAAGCAGGACACCATGTGAAAATTTAGGGTCTCTCTCACAAGTTAAGGAATGATACAGATTGCTTGGAACTCTCACCACATCATCTTCTACACCTATGTGAAATCCAGAGAGAAATTATGCGCACGGAAGATGTGGTGAAGGAGTAGAAGATACCATAGCATAATATTAATTATGAGCCTGAGTGTTGGTTGCACAAGAAATACAGGATCAGGCCTTAAGATTTTATAGAATTTCTTTCAGTTAGCCTTTTCCACAAGCAGATGTACAATCAAACTCTACTATCATTTGATTTAAGAATGGCCTGAATTCCATGCTTATATTTTACACAGAGCATAATGCCCTAAAGATCTGTTGAAATGACATACATTTACTAAAAGCCACCAGCAACAATCCACCCTAGAACTTTCATTCTTCTTAGCTGCACCTGTCAGACCAAATCATTTGATCCTGCCTTCTTTCATTGTGACAAAGGAAAGGTTTAGAAACCTTGGATTGTCTACCGACAGCAGTAAGCACTTCTCTAAGTTCTAGAGAGGAAACTATCTTGCTTAGGTAACATCTGTATAATTTAAATGAGGCGGACAAAAAAATGCTAAATCAGCCATGATCTCATGACTACATACTGTATAATAGACAACAGATCAGCAGATGGAGTGAAATACAAACACTACACTATTTAGTGGATATGAAAACAGATTGTGTTTTTAAAGGGGGTATATCTGCTCTTTAAAATATTTCAAAGGCTCTATTCAGCTCTAAACAGACAAATAGAGACAAAAACAATTCTAAATAAACTTTTACTTTTTTTTTTTAACTCCTACAAAAACCCTACAGGAAAACGGATGTTACAGAATGAATGCAGCTAGAAATAAACACTAAGGGGGAAATTTGGTTTGTTCTTCACAATCTAATTAGAAATGCACTTTGGACAGCAGGCCAAAGGCTTGCAAAAACGGTAACATTTAAATGAGGGGAAAGTCCAAAAAATCAAGTGAGATTTTAAATGTCCTTCAGCATAGAGGGAGCATTTTAAAGTCATTTTTAAAGTAATAACAAAGGAGCATGTTGGGGGAAAGTGGCAATCTCCCTCCCCCACTCTGCAATCTGGTGCCAGGTGCTGCTTCGCCTTCATTTTATATTCTCCATGATGCTTATGCAACAGCTTGTAACAGGCTCTGGCCAAGAGAGAGTCTATTTCTACACTCACCCTCTGGTTCTTGCCTGGGAATTTGGGGGGCCCTGGTGGCTGCTGCAGCAGGCTCTCCCTTTAATTTCTTGCTGGCAGTCTCTTGCTGCAGGGAACCTTTGCGCTTCTTTCCCATGCTGTTTCCTCTTCAAAGCTGCGTCTTTCAAGGGGTGCAACCAGAGACCGGCGGGGGACACAAAGCAAACACGGCGGAGGTGAAGGCAGCCCGCCCCTCCTTTGGCAAGGCCTTTCCACGCTTTCCCCGCCTCCGAAGAGCATGTGCCCCCGAAGTCTCCCGTAGCCGCAGAGAGGCCCTGGGAAGGCCGGGCTGGCACAGCCGGCTCCTACCTCTGCTCTCGCCTCCCCTTCTGCCTGACGTCTCTTCCGGCCCGGCCGGCTGGGCTGCAGCCCGCAAGGGCGGGAGACAGCGCCCGTCACATCCCACTTGCGCAAAGCTGCCTAGGGCAGGATGGCGGGGCGGCCGTTGTTCTGTGCGGGGCGCTGCAGGGGCCCGTTGGACGGTGCTCACTCGTGGCCCCTTCTTGGCAGAGGTTGTTCCCATTGTCTCCGCTCCGCCCCAGTCCGGGCGAGCGCCGTGTGCCCATTGCCTGCCCCCCAGGAGTGACTGCGGGCAGGGGCTGGCGAGCTGCCCCGGTCACACGTGCCGGTCGCCCGGCTGAACAGCCCCGAGGCGGCCTCGCACTAACACGTCCCCCGTGCGCCTGCCGGAGGGCAACGCTGCTGAAGCACTTGGCCACTGCGGGGCAGACAGGCCTTGGGCTGACCCACGCTGGCCGCTCCTGCGCCTACTGAGGCCGTTATAAAGTAATTCCAAAGGAGCCTCAGTTTGCCCATCTGTAACGTGGGTCTACCAGCATTTGCTTCCCTTCGCCACGCCCGTTGGGAGCCCAGCGCTACACCCTACCTATCCCCCTGTGGCGGTCAGGGGAGCGGGGAAACTGAGGCCCAGTGACCGGCCCTGTTCGCATAGAGCGTCTAGGGCAGAACAACGCGGGGGGAGGGGGTTGGGGAACCATTGAGAACAAGCCTGGGCGCCCCCTGGCTTCTCTCTCCCTCGCCCTGCCTGTGGGGCGGGCCCAGACAGCGCCCGCCCCGCCCCGCCTCTGCCAGCCAGGCCCCGCCTCTGCCAGCCTGGGCCGACGAACGGCGCAACTGCCCCTCCCCCGCTGGGAGACCGCGCCACGCCTCCTCCCCGACGCAATGCGTGGCGCCACCCCCCTCCGTTCCTACGCGCCGACTCGCCGGCGCCTCCCGGAGGGGTGACAGAGTCTCGCGAGAGGAGGCGGGGCTGGCGTTTGAAAGATGGCGGACGAAGTGGACCAGGTGAGCGGCTCGCCCCTTTCTCACTGTTTGGCGGGAGCCACGTTTGGGGCCCGTGCGTGGGGTCGAGCGAGGCTCTCCCCTTCCTCCAGAGGCTGGGTCCCCTCTCCTGGGGACTCCCCCCGTCAGCGGGGTCGCCCTCCCGCCTGGTCGCTGTCGCTACACGCCCCCTCTCTTACTCAGCTTCTCCCCTGCTCAGACCGTGCCGGGGCGGTTAATGAATGAGGCTCACCGGGGGGGGGTCCCCTCACTGTTTGCTCTCCCCAGTGTCCCCTGTCTCAGCCCGCCCCAGCTTGCCTCAGACGCTCACTGTCTAGCTGAGCTGCGGCCCTCCAGCAAAGAAGCGCTGGATACAGCCCCCTCCAGAGCAGCGGCCTCCGACCTTTTTATGCCCCAAATCACTTTTTGAATGTAAGGGATCTACCCCCCCCCTTTCCCAAAGCCCTGCCCTGCTCACTCCGTCCCGCCGTTTCTCCCTCGCTGCTTTCCCCTCATTCGCTTTCACCAGGCTGGGGCAGAGGGTTGGGAGAGGGTGTGGGCTCTGGGCTGAGGGGTTTGCGGTGTCGGAGGGGGCTCCGGGGTGGGGCAGGGAGCTGGAGTGCAGAAGGGGGTGTGGGGTCTCAGAGGGAGTTTGGGTGCAGGAGGGGCTCTGGGCTGGGGCAGAGAGTTGGGGTGCAGGCTTGGAGAGGGAGTTAGAGCTGGGGTAGAGGGTTGGGGTGCAGGAGGGGGTGTGGGGTACTGGCTTTGGGAGGGGGCTGGGAGTTGGGGCACGGCCTCCCACCAGGCAGCACTTACTTTGGGCAGCTCCCAGTCGGCAGTGCAGTGAGGCTAAGGCAGGATCCCTGACCCCATGCCACTCCTAGAAGGGGCCAATGTGCCCCTGGGGGAGGGGAGGGCATGTTGCTCTGTGCACTGTTGCTCTCTGCAAGCACCACCCCAGCCGCTCCCATTGGCCATAGCTCCCCGCTACTGGTCAATGGGAGCTTCAGAGGTGGTGCTTGCAGGCAGGAGCGGTGTGGGGAGGGAGACACCCCCCATCCATGGGGCCCGCTGTAGCCGGAGATCGCTATCGACTGGGAGATTCTCTAGGATTGGTGACCACTGCTTCAGAGCATGCCTCCACCACTCTTCAGTCCTTGCTCAACCAGAGGGACTTGCTCAAGAGTGACATGAGATGCTTTTTTCCCCCTGAATTAGTAAGCTAAGGCAGAACAGAAAAAGGATAGTTGCCTTCAACTACCTGAAGGGGGGGTTCCAAAGAGGATGGAGCTAGGCTGTTCTCAGGGGTGGCAGATGACAGAACAAGGAGCAATGGTCTCAAGTTGTAGTGTGGGAAGTCTAGGTTGGATATTAGGAAGAACGATTTCACTAGGAGGGTGGTGAAGCACTGGACTGGGTTACCGAGGGATGTGGTGGAATTTCCATCCTTAGAGGTTTTTAAGGCCTGGGTTGACAAAGCCCTGGCTGGGATGATTTGGTTGGGATTGGTCCTGCTTTGAGCAGAGGGTTGGACTAGATGACCTCCTTAGGTTTCCTCCTAATCCGCTATGATTCTATGTCAGAGTGGAGGCATGACATAAAGAAATAGCAGAAAGCTGCAACCTTTGACGTGAGGCAGACTGAATGTTCCCTATGGAGCAGCAAATCTTTAACCTCTCACTACTGTGTTTTACATCAGAATTTTTTCCTTTGTTTCAGTCTTTACTATGATCTTTATTAAAAAATAAAAATCTAACTTGCATTGTTCTTTGTGGTCTTAGTGCCATTTCAGTGCTGTTTTATGTCTCCTGGAACCTCAGTATTGGCAGTGCTATTATCAAGCTTAAGAAATACATGGCCTTGTTTCCTACTTTTATTGCAGTTTGTTTTGTTGAAAATGAAGCTGAAGGAATAATTGTGAAGGAATATAAAATACAGGACACTTACCCCGGAGACCCCAATGCATTATCTCTTTGGGGCAAGGACCACCATTTTGTTCTGTTTGCACAATGCTTAGGACAGAGGGGTCCTGGTTCATGACTAGAGCTGCTATGTGCTACAATAATACAAATAATTATCCACCAATGAGAACAGCATAGTCAGTGACACTGTAAGCTTCTCTACATCCCCTGCCAAGGTATCTCAGACCTGACCGTGCAAGCTCAACTTTGAGGGTGAAAGGCGTATTTGGTTCCCTTTCTGTTCAGGTTTCTGGCCTGTCACTAAGGCTGCCAGTAAACGGTACCAATTGTGGTGGTAGTGCCTGTCCACTAGGAAGTGGACTGAAATTCGTGTCACTTCATACCGGCCACCAAATGCTCATCTTATGGTAATGATTTTTGATTGTTACCAGCTTGCGTTGGATCAAATGACTGAGATGAAGGTGAGGGGTACTTTATCCTATCCCTGAGAGAGAGAGAGACTGCTTTTGAACATAAGTTACTGTGAAAACTGCTTTCTGTTTTTTTAGCAACAAACAACAAATACTGTAGAGGAGCCACTGGATCTGATCAGACTCAGTCTAGATGAACGAATCTATGTGAAAATGAGGAATGACAGAGAACTTCGAGGTAGATTACATGTAAGTGAAACACTGGAAAGATTTAACACTGGTGTACTTTTAACTATGAAACAGTAGATATAAAAGTCAAGGTAACTTATACTCAAAGGTTGGTTGCTTTGTGGCATTCCATTCAAGTTCATTTTTACGATCTATTTAAAGTGTGTAGAAGTTTTTTTTGTGCCTGACACATTTTCTGAGCATTTCTTGGTATCTGAGTATGGGTACCTGTAAAAGGTATAAATCCTTGTCTTTTATTCTGTTCTTAGAATGACAAGGTGCTGGATTTTCTTTTCTGCCATTACCAGTTGTCTTTACAACATGATGGTTTAGGAAAAATCTAGTTTAAACTACTTTAGAGCAGTGTCGCTTAGTGGATAGAACTCAGGACTGGAACTCAGCACACACTTGGGTTTGTTTCTTGCCTCTGCCACTGACCTCCCGAGTGACCTTGGGCAAGTCACTTCAGCTCTATATACTGCAGTTTCCCATCTGTAAAATAGGGATAATGATACCAACCTTTTTATAAAGCACTTTGAAATCTACCGATGAAAAGAGCTTTATAAAAAGTAGGTATTGAAACATTCTCTAAAAATAATGGTATTTGGGCTCAGGCTGATATCCTACAGAAGTCTAGTCTGTATTCAAGCAACTTTCAGTGATAATGACATGTCCCTTACTCTCACAAGTTGATATCTGGCTTTTTGTCAGTCAAAGCATCCCTCCTGAACGCTGCAATGTGGTATAGTCCTCACCTTCAAAGTCCCAAATGGGCTATCCTTGAAATGGCTTCAGCACCAGTGTGGTTTATGGCATGTTGATGTAATGTGTTGAGAATGGTCATCTCTGATTAGGCCTTCTGAGCGCTATGCTGGGTTGGCCCCAGGTAGATCCAGTTTCAGTGTGCATACTGGAGATTAGGGATGTAAAAGGTTAACCAGGAAGCGTAGTCTTACCAGTTAACCGCTAACCTCAGCTGGGCTGAGCGGGGCTAGCTGCGCTGCCCGCAGCAGCCTGAGCCATGTTGGCCATATGGGCCCCAACTGCTTAAAACGGTTAACCGTTTAAATGACATTTTTAAATCATGTAAATGGTTAACTTTTTAAACTGTATTCACACCCCTAGTGGAGATGATTGTGTGAATTTTTACTGTTCATACACGACTAAATTAAGAGAGCCACTTTAAGGCCTTTGCCTAGGTTCTTTTATGACATCTTGAAAGCTTCAAATCTTCAAAGCACAGAAGTAAGGGTGGCAATACCACAACCTCCTATAATAGCCTTGCAACCCCACCCCCACAACCCCATTTTGGGTTGAGACCCCTACGGTTACAACACCCTGAAATTTCAGTTTTAAATATCTAAAACCAATAAATTTATGATTTTAAAAATCATATTACCATGAAATTCACCAGAATGGAACCTAAATTTGGTAGGGCCCTACCTATATAACTTTAGTAATCTTAAACCTGTGCAACTATAATTTGGTAAAAGTATGTGACAGCTGAAACAACTATTTGAAAGAAAATTAATTTGTAAAAAGAAAACAGCTGTACTGTGTTCACTAGTGCAGGTGAAATTAACACTCCAGTTAAAATACTGGTATATTTGACAGTCAAAGCAATTGATTATTCGTGAGTCCAAGTTGAAATACACTAAGAAAAGTTACGTTCATTTTAGTTAGTTTGTATTTGAACTGCTTTGATCTACAAAGATTTAAACACTTTTTTGTTGTATGTGGTACAGATTATAAAGAAAATAATTGAAACTGGTCTCATTCGCACAGGCTTATGATCAGCACTTAAATATGATTTTGGGTGATGTTGAAGAGACTGTGACAACGATAGAGATTGATGAGGAAACCTATGAAGAGATTTATAAAGTAAGGGTTTAAATGTATTTGTGGTTGAGAAAAGAAAAACTGAAAGTACTTTCTAAATTAAATGTTTTATCTAAAAAACTTAAAATTGACAGATGAAAATTGATTTTTGCTAGCTAGATTTGAGCAGGACTTGATTTAAAGCAACTTCAGGCAAATTGTTATCAAAGTAAAAGCTACAGCAAACCTGCCTGCTAACTGTATTGCTCTTTTCAGTGTGTGGATAAGACTCTAAGTTGTATTTCCTCAAAACTTGCTTTTTATGAACCTTTGATATCTCTTTCTTTGAGCATGAATTTAAAGCTGGTTACATTTCTCAGATGCGTTGTGTAAATTACGTTTTCCTTTCCTTCCACTTAGTCTACCAAGAGGAATATTCCAATGCTTTTTGTCAGAGGTGACGGCGTTGTGCTTGTAGCTCCCCCACTGAGGGTTGGCTGAAACTACAAAGGATTTGCCCTGGTTGGAAGCTGCTCGCTTTGAGATAAGGCTCCTGTTCAGCTCACGCTTCTGTGTAAAACTCTGCATATTTTTATATGATATTGTTGGTTTGTGTTTTGTTTTTGTTTTTTTGTACCTCCTTGGCATGTGGATCTTTGAAAATAACCCTCAAAAATGACGAAAGACAATGGTGTGAGACAGTTTAGTTTTCAAAGAGTAAATTTAAATGCTATAATACAGGTGTCTGTCAAATCAGTAAATTAATCTATTCAGTTTTGCAATCTTGGCAATTGCTGAGTTTTGAATTTTTTTTTAAATAAATATGGTTTATCTTTTGGATTATTGATTTGTCATCAATTTTTGGTATATAAAAATAACCTTCAACATGCATCGTATTTACAAGTTACAACTTATTGTGGAATTAAATGCACTTATAGTTATTTTATGGAAGAGGTTAATTTTTTTAATGTTGCATTGCATCTTTGTTTCCTCTAATTTGCAAGGGTTGCAGCTTGTACTGACTCTTTATACAGGGCACTGTTGTATCAGTCATACAGAGGTGGCTGTTTTGTGCTCAGTTTCTTAACATGTATCCTTGTGTATGCACATACCATTCATGATTTCTAAAGCATGGAGTCTTCTGCTTTACACTGGGATAGTCCTAGTAACTAGTATCCAAAATCAGTTTTGAAAGGATTTGTTGTCTGAATATCAACCATTTGTGTTGTCCAATTTGTATAGGTAGTCACCAGTGTCTTGCAGTCTAATTGGAAGGTGTGATCCTGGTAAATGAAGGGAACTTGCTTTCTTTAGACTCTTAAACCTAGCAAGCACTGACGCATGGGAGTCGTAGCATCTGTGTCTGAAATTGTGGCTTTGTTTAAGCCACAGTGCATAGCAGTTTCTGCAAGACCATTAATCCCCATCTGTAAAATGGGAATCATGATACCAACCAAATTTGTAAAGCGCTTTGAGATCTACTATTGAAAAGGACTGTATGAGAGCTAGGTATCTATGCAAATTTATGAGTTATAAAAGGCCAGCTACCTAATTGGGGTATATTTCCCATTTCAATAAATTTCTCTGGGCTAGATTGAGGATGCTGATTCTGTACTGGGCCTGTTTCTCAAATAGTGTATGTTTAGCATTTTAGTTTATAATATTTGCCAGTACAAGCTGCTGTCCTGAATAGCTTTCTCCTAGAAGTGAACATCCTTTCTGATCTACAGTACCCCTAGTTTATGTGGCCAGAGTAATAAGAGTGCCGGATGTGTGAGACTCTACTTCTGGGTTTGTATTCTAAAAAGAGAAAATGCTGCCTTTTGTGCCAAGGATTGTCAAGAACCTCCAGGTTGCATCTGTTCTGTATGTTTCTGCTCCCCTCATTTCAAGAGAACCTGGGCAGAAAGCCAGTTATAGTTTCAGTGGAATATCTCAACTTAACTTTTCTGTATTTTTCATGATATGAGGAGCTCTCGTATGATTTTCCTACATTTACAGTGAGAGGTGTATCTTCAAGTATGTGAAATGGAAACAATAGCTGAAACGAAGTTCAAATTACTGCAGGTAACTACAGTGCATTAATTATGCCATTTAAAAAATAGAGTCTTCTGTTGACAGCCGTAGAACTTTTAGAATGTGGTGCAAAGAACATGCTAGGTAGGCAAATTGTTCTAGTCCTCTCCACATGCAAGAATAGTTAATCTAAGAATAATGCTTTTGTGTTTAGGCCTCTCATGTAGCCTTATATGCTCTCTTCTACTGAAGGGAAAGGGAGCAGAACAAGGTTGGTGGAGAAGGGAACCAGTGACTTTCTAGCAAGCTTCCCTCTCTATGCTGTGTTTGATTATTGCCTTGGAAGTTCTGCTGCTCTAAGTCAACTCTGTTGTGAGGTAAGGAGAGCAGCTGCAGTCCATGACCTACATCCATATCCATGCATGAGTTAATGCTGTTCAAGTTGCACTGACTCCAATTCACTACCTGTATTGCCTTTGATGAGGTGTAGGATGCCCTGCTCCCATGTGCAGTTGTGGAGAGCTCCTCTTATGGAAGAGTCTGCAGCTTCCTTTTACTACTGATCTACAGTGGAGGCAATATGTCCCATTTCCACTGTGGTTTTCAAACCTTTCCTGCAGGTGAACCTCATTCAGCACAGCAGACTAGGAAATGCTCATAACATGTAAACATCTAACCTTCCTCACTTAATGGCTTCTTCTGGTGCAGTGCAACTCTGCCTTATTACTGTCTGCTGCTGGTATTTAATGTGGTGTTTCAAAACAGGTGCAGCACTTCCTGCCAATTGGCCCCAAAAGGCCTCTCCATAGGATGGGTGTTCGGTTTACAACTGCTTCTTCCCCCATGACTGTTTGTGATTTTTCTGTGTAGATTAATTTGAAGCTGATCTTTGAATTTTAACTCACCCAAAACACTAGATGGTGCTCTGTTCCCTCAGGTTTAAGCTTGATTCACCTTGCCTGATTTTATCAGTGATATATATTTGAGCTGTGCCTATATTTCTCAAATTAGTCATTTGTTTTTAATTTAAAACTGCCATCAAATGTGATTCTAATTACTTATGCTGAGCAGGAGAGTTAGACATCCAAATATGTCTTGATATTTACATAGGCACAAATGACTTCAGGGGCAGAGTAAATATAAAACAGTTTAGTACATGTGCCCTGCATTCATAGGCATAGTTTGACTTCTATATTTGGGGGGACAGCTCCAGTCAGGCCAATGGGACCGTGCGTGGGGGGCAAATTCCATGGCTGCCCAAGGTTTGCAGTTCGGGGCAGGGGGCAACGTCCCCTTCCACCCCATGCCTGCATTATGACTGATTCAAACTCCTGAAATCCTGACTGGCTACTTTGCTAATAGCACCAGTGAAACAAGTACACCATTTAAAAAACAATTGTGGTTAACAGCTTAGCTTGAAGAACGGCAGCACAGAAAGCATGCATGTGCCAGTTGTGCCTATCACCACCATTGACTTCAGTGTTCTGTAGAGAACCAGCCTTGGTGTGATTAAAGCTCAGCATTAGAAACAGGTTAAGTTTCTGAGTGTACATATATCAAATTCTGTTTAAAACATGACAAACACTTGTTATTTCCAGTTACTGTCAACATATTGTTCTTTATTTTCTTTCTGAGCCGATGGAAATGGCTTGGATCAAATCTGGCTTTTTGAAGGAGGAAGGACCAGCATTAAACATTCAGTTGATAACTCTTACCTACAGACAGATTGTATAGGCTATGTTTTGGTTCACCAGAGTTTCTCATTCTGTATCTAAGGTAGGCTCTACTTCCACACTATACTGTCAGAAATATAATTAAGGTGGGGAGGGGCTATGGGTAGGATAGCCTTCATCTTTTAAATATCCTTCCTCAAATCTGGGTTAGATTACATGCGAGTTTGGGTGGGCTAAGTCTGTTACCTCATTATCATTATGGCAGGATTGGTACTCCCTGCAAAGGAGAGATTTGGCTTGAATAGTAAGGGAACATAGTACAGGTGGGTTAATGTGTTGCAATGGCAGAGCTATGCAGGGGCTCAGGCATAGAATAGCAAAGGAGAAATGTGCATGTCATCCACAACAGGGAAGTTTGCAAAGCACTTGGCTGCACAATGCTGTGCTCCAGGTTTCTAAAGAGGATGTTCTTTTTATATACTAAACAAAAAGAATGGGAAAGGCAAATAGAAAGTTCAAATGAAAAATGATAATATATAAGCCAAATTTTTATGCAGGATGAAGGGGGGAAACAAAGATGGGTGAAAGGAAGGGACTAGATGATGTGGCCTGGAGAGGGAAACAAACTATTGAAGGAAAGAGGTGCAGTTACCTGCTTCTGAGGTAAATTTTGCATTGCTACCTAAATATGTTTGAACGAGAGAACGGCCCACTTTCAAAATTTGGATCACCTGGCCTTTTGGGAAAATGACTAACTGCCTCTGGGGGCAGAATAAGGTATTTCAGAAAATTCTGCCTAATCCTATGAAAAGATTTGGTGGGAATCACTTATTCAAATGAGCACTTTCTTTGGGGCAAAATTCTCTTCTACTATCCACAGGACTTCTCTTGACTGCACCACGCATGGAGGATAATAGAATAGTGGAATCTAAACCTACTGTGTGAATCAGAAGGGCGAATTTGACCCTTAGTGTATATAATGCTTTATAGTCAATAATACACATTTGTATTGCAATTACTAAAATAGTTTAAACTTTAGAAAGAAAGCATTAACATTTTTGGACCTCAAATGATTTCTGGAGATATATGAAATATTTTGCAGTGGGCAAGATCCTCAGCTGTAGTAAATTGGCATAGCACCACTGACTTCAATGAAGCTTTATCTGACTTTTGCAAGATAAGGGTCTGGCCTTATAACTTTTATGTAGATATGCTATTGTATATTTTAGATTGTGAACTCTTTGGGGGCACAGAGCTCGTCTTTGTCTAATACCGGGTACAGCCCTAATGCTATTATATAAATAATAATTCTGCATCTCTAGTTTCTTCTTAAATTTTAAAACTAATTGTTCATTATTATTATACTTTATTCATCTGACACCTTAGCAACAGAGTGCTTTACAAGCATAACTTCCTCAAATTATAGCCGGTTGAATCATGTAATCCAACCCCCTGCCAATACAGGATTGCTCTTTACAATATATTCTCTAATAATTGCCTAGTCCACTTTTAAGTGACCCAACCAATGGGGCTTCACCACTTCCTTGGGAATATTATTTATGGACTGATTGTAGTCACAGACTTAGCCAGTGGCAGCACATGGCTCCTCATTTAAAGGGACTCTATGGCAGCCCTGGTCTGTCTTGATCTCCCAGTAGCAAGCCATTTCTCTCCAGCTGGTGCACCTTTGTCATAACACCCCACTGCTCAATTGAAGGGGTGGAGGAGGTGTTCTCTCGGTGGAGGATCTCTAATTTGGGATTGGGTGGGTGCAAAATCCTATAGCTGTCAAGGGTGCTGATGCATTAAGGGATCCTCCATCATTCACTGTCTAACAGACCTCACAACTGAGACACTTTCCTTGCAATTTTAAATTTTCCTTTGCTCTAATTTCATTTTATGAACTTCTTTGGGCAACAAAATCCCCACAAATGCCACACAAGTCATTACGCCAAATGTGTTTGTGAGTGTATCGCTCAACACAAAATGCTTGTCTAAAATTTTGTCATGAATCACTTATTGGCTTCCCCAATGCACTCTATGTAAATTACAGAGAACCTTGATAAAAACAGTTGTTTGATGAAACTGAGATTCTCTCCTTTATAAACTCTTAATTTAAAAGACTCGTAATTCTGAGCATCAGCCTAACTGTAGCTGTGTACCCAGTCTTCCTCTAGACCTTCAAATTATGATTGTAGGGAAGAAACTTGAACCAGGGAAAGGGTGTACTTTAATTCATCTCTGCATTAGGTGACTCTGACTTTGTCATGTTCATCCTTAACAATTAATTGCTATAATCATGTTTCTTCCTAACATCATAAAAGTTGACAGTTTGTTTTTCTTTTCTTTACATAGCAGTGACACAGGTTAGTCACAATTAAAGGAACATGGTTTAATTTTTTTGCCTCAAATAATTCCTGTGGCTTCCATCTCAGACTGTGGCCCTTGCCGTCAGAAAGTCTGTGAAATGATTTGCTATGTTCTAGATTGTCCACTTCCAGGACTTTAAAGTAAAATTGCTACCTCTTCCAGGTGTATAGATGTTGCATGCTTCTGATTAGCAGAAATCTGGGGAAGAACTGAAGTGTTAACAAGTATGGAAGCTAATCTGATTTGTCTTAAATTAGATATGTTTATGATACATTCCTCCAGGCTAAATTTTAGTTGCCTGCTTAATTAAGGCAAGAGAGGAAGTTCTCGTGCAAACCAACAGAAGACACTATATTAAAATTAAACAGTTCTTAACAGGGTCCTTATAATATACTAGTTAAAGTAGCCATAGATCACTATTGCCCTCTGCTGGTGCAATTCAAACCTGCTCAAGTGTTATGTTGCTTTCTAATGGCTGCTCTACATATATGCTAAATGACTTAATACTGGTAAATGGAAATTCTCCTTATAGTCAAATGGAAAGATTTGTAGCAATTACTTGTCCTGGCTTCAGTCCCCAAACCACATCTGTAAGCTTAAATGAAAACCATTGTGTCCTTTTCTTTCATGTGTGAAAATGTGGGTGAGGTAATATTTTATTGGATCAACTGCTGCTGGTGAGAGAGACAAACTTTCGAGCTTATATATTTCAAGGGACCATTCAAGGTGAAGTAGTCCAAAAACACCTCTCCAGTTGTAGGAGGGGGAAGTGTGGGGGGGAGGGGTAGGTTGGGAGGGCAGGGGTAAGTGGATTATAGATTGTTGTAATAAGACATAAATCCTGTGACTTCATTCAGTCCATGATTTTTAGTATCCAGTGTGGCAAGGCACCGCCTCTGCCTCAGCAGGCTCAGTGCTTCCCCCTCTGGCAGTGAGCGCCTAGGGTAAGTAACCTCCACCCACGCTGGAGGGTGTTTACTCTCCCACTTGGCAGTTTATTTCCCGGTATTCTCTAGAGAAGCCTGGGGTGGGCTTGATGGAATGCCCCCTGCCAAAAAAAAAACCACACACAAAAACAAAAAGAAACCAATTCAAACTGAAGACAAGGGAAAATACCTTTTCTTCCCCTCACTCTGAGGGTGGATGGCCTTGTTATTGGCTCTGGGGTGCCAGCCCTTCCCACGGCAGACAGTCTGTTTTGTAGCTTCCCCTGTAAGGAAGAGAGCAGCCCTCCATCCTGGAGCAACCTTTCTTCCTTATTCCTACTAGCCCCACAGCAGCTTGTCTCGCTATCCCCTTCTCTCACCTGAGGAAGAGTTTTTAAAGGTCTCAGGCAGCCCTTAATTGGACTCAGGAGTCCTGAACTGGCCTGAGGTAACCCCTTCTTGGCTTATGGGGAAAAAGGCCTTTATCATTCTGGTGCTAATATATATGCCTTCCACCACCCTCTTATAGCTGCCCAGGCTGACTTTGGCATACTAGCATCTAGCCAAGTTATGAGTTTAAGCTTCCAAGCTCATCTTTGGAAGATGTTGTGTAGGTCTCCTTTGAGGATGGGAATGAGAGCTCAGATAGAGAGTGATCGCTGTATGAAAAGCATACACCTACAGGTGATATGGTGGTTATGTCTTCTATAATTTTCTATGCGAGTTCATTCGAGAGGACAGTGATTGTCTTGTTTCACCCACATAGTAGTTGTTCTCTTTCTACAGCTGGTTAACTGCAGCACAAAGAGATGAAGTGACTTGCCATAGGTAAGAGTCAATGTAGAAAGCAAAGATCTGCTGATTCCTGATCCAGTGCTTTATCCACTGGACCCTGCTGCCGTGTCCTTTAATATAAGGCAGCATCTTGTAATCTCTAATTCCTATTTGAAAAGGAGGCAAATCCTTCACCTTATTCAATACTAGTGATTCTTTTGTCTGATTAACACAGAAGAACTTTTAAGAAAGTAAAGAAAAACATTGAACTAATCTCTCTGGCTCTTTCTGTTGTAGCCAAAGGCTAGTAAGAGTGTTGTCAGCTGCAGCATACTCTGATTGCAGCTGATATAGTCATTCATTTGTGCTTCTCACTCTTCTGACTCATAAGCAGCCAAGGAGGGAGAGCAATCATAAGCATCAGTAAGCACTTGACAAACATCTGCATAGTGATAAAGTTTCTATGGACACTGCACTGATTTCAAAGAAGTGATGTCTGATGGAGTGGGAATCATGGGCAGCCTAGATCTATCACATTAAGCAAATCTCTGAAGCTCTATATAAACTATATACGTAAGAGACAGCTGCTTTCTCAATCTGAACATAATGCTTACGCACCGAAATGCGATGCATGAGGCTGGTGTGACGTTCATGGGGCCCCAAGCAAAAGCAGGGCTCCAGTCTCCCACAGTGGGGAAGGGAAGGAATTATGTAACAAACTGCCGCCTTCTCGGATCCTGTTGCTAAAGAAGAGATCAGCCAGTAGATTGCCTCCCCAGTCCTTTTCTGATACTGAAAGAGAAGATGAGGGAGTGAAAGGTGTCAACTTTCTTTTAGCTGCTCCAAAGGGAGATGTGACAAGCTCCTGAGTTGCAGAACATGCACTGAACCAGTTCTCAGATTGCTTGGCTTGTGCTTAAAGTAGCCCTTCATAGGAATGGCCCTACTGGGTCAGACCAAAGGTCCATCTAGCCCAGTATCCTGTCTTCCAACAGTGGCCAGTGCCAGGTGCCCCAGAGGGAATGAACAGAACAGGTAATCATCAAGTGATCCATCCCCTGTCACTCATTCCCAGCTTCTGGCAGTCAGAGGCTAGGGACACCATCCCTGCCTATCCTGGCTAATAGCCATTGATGGACCTATCATCCATTAATTTATCAAGTTCTTTTTTGAATCTTCTTATGGTCTTGGCCATCACAACATCCTCTGGCAAGGAGTTCCACAGGTTGACTGTACTGTTCCACAGGTTCTCTGTGGAAGCAACCGTCATATCTCGTTCACACTTTATCCTTTTAACACTTTATTTTTTCTGGTTACAGTTAATGATAGCTGAACCTCTGAAGCTGTGACATTTCAGTTCCAAAGAATATCCAGATTTTTGGAAGCCTCTCTGAGCCTCCAGCTGGGAAATCTGGCTTCCTTGTGAGAGCCATTGATACTACAGAAATAGCTTTCTTGCTGCTTCTGCTTCTAGTTGGAGATGAGGCCAACCCTCCCTCCCACCCACACACTTACCTGATCAGAGAGATCCTGCATTTTGGGGAAATTTGAAATCAAACCCAATTTTGCCACTTGAAACCATGATATTGGGGGCACATGATTTTTTAAAAATGCAGAAATCACCAAATGTGTATGAGCTTTAAAAGTAAATCATTCAAATTAAGTGTGGGGTGAAGGTTCACGCAGGGTATTTTATTTATTTCATCCAAGCCTATTCACCCATCTCTAGTCGCAACAGAAATGTGAAAATCTTGCAGCAAGATATTACAGAGCATGAAAATACATGATGTAAATGGCCAATTTGCCTTGAGCACTTTTTCTCTTCCATAAGGCCTCGTTGCATAACTGTTCCCTTCAGTGTCTCTCTTGTGTTTATGAGCTGGATATTTGTGAGGAAATAATCAGAACATTTTCCACTTTAAGGGACCAGTAGGCCCTTGGGAATTTTGAGAGGTTTGAGGCAATAGCAGGCAGATTAGCAGGGGCTGGTCTCCATTGGGTCACTAGCCTAAGTTTCCTGCAAATAAAGATTTGTTTTGCCAGTTTGCGTAAGGGTGGGATATACTCTGTGTTTTGCTATGCTGAAAGCCTGATGCTGTCTGGCTCAGGGCAAGGGGCAGCAAGATTGTCTCACCTCTTGCTTTGGTATTAAATCATCCTACGGCTAGACAATTCCTGACCATCACCTTGTACCTTGGAGGGGTTCCTTCTCAGTTTTAGATTGCTCAGAAAAATGCTAGAGTAGAGTAGCAGCCAGTTTACAGAGATGAAGAGCCCTCACGTGAATAATAATACTAAGGACTTATGCACACTTCATCCATAAACATGAAAGCATTTTACAAAGGTAACCATCATTATGTCAGTTTTTATAGATAGGG
This sequence comes from Lepidochelys olivacea, assembly GCF_965140295.1. Classification (NCBI taxonomy): domain Eukaryota; kingdom Metazoa; phylum Chordata; order Testudines; family Cheloniidae; genus Lepidochelys; species Lepidochelys olivacea. The sequence goes on along the minus strand of NC_140417.1, from coordinate 20,942,902 downwards.
TAAATGAGGCACCCAGATTAAAGGACTTGCCCAAAATCACATAGTGAGTCAGTGGCAGAGCTGGGAGTAGAACCCAGATCCAGTGTCCGTAACTGGCACCACTGCCTTCCTCAAGAGAAGTCCTACTGAGTCTTACATGTAAGGGCTGCATTATTAGGTGCTATGTGATTCATTGTGGAATTTAAAAGTTTAAAGGACCTGGAGCTACACTCCTTACAAATTACTGAAGCCACAGTTTTGTATTAGAGCTTCAGTTGGCACCCAGATACCATTGTACTGGGGCCAAGGTTGTTCAAGAGCTAGCCCTGCCTATTTTTCAGATCTCTTTTTGGGTAACTGATCTGTTTTGGAATCAGAACTCTGAGCCTCAATTTTCAAGAGTTAATTTGTCTATCAAAAGTCAGTTAGTGGTGGAACTTGTCATGCAAATAAAACAGCGGAAAATTCTATCTTCCAGCTACATCTGTGTGGATTGTGCTGGGCAACCCTTTCTCCTCCTCTTCTATACATCTTCTCTAATTAGCCCCATGCAAAGGAAAGAATGGTAAGAGATCATCAATATGGCTGCGTCAAGAGCTCTTTACAGACCTGCAAATAAATTTTAAAAAAGTGGAAACAATGACAATTGCTAAGAATGGGTATAAACGAATAGCACAAGCCGGTAAGGACGAAATCAGAAAGGCTAAAGGCAAAAAAATGACTTACAACTAGCAAGGAAAAGAATAGGTTCTATAAATACATTAGGACTAAGAGAATAATGGGGAAAAGAGTAGGCCCCTTACTTAATGAGGGAAGGAGAGCTAATAACAGATCATATAGAAGATGCTGAAGTGAAGTGCTCAGCTTTGCTAAAAAAAAAAAAAAAAGTTAATGGTGACCATATGCTTAGCACAATTAATATTAACAAGGGAGAAGGATCTCACATCAAAACAAGGAAAGAACAAATTAAAGAATACTTAGATAAGTTAGATGGTCTTAAGTTGGCAGGGCCTGATGAAATTCACCCTAGAGTATACATAAACTAGCTGAAGCACTCTGAGCCGTTAGCGATTATTTTTGATAACTCATGAAAGGCAGACATGGTCCTAAACAGGGTCATCCAAAAGGGGAGAAAGAATGCCTTGGGAGTTACAGACCACTCAGCCTAAGTTGGAAAGATACTGGAACAAATTATTAAACAATCAATTAATCAAACCTGGAAGATAAGTAATAGCTAACATGGATTTGTCAATAACCAATCATGGCAAACTAATATAATTTCCTTCTTTTACAGAGTAACTACAATAGTGGATGGAGGAAGCAGTAGATGTGATACAACTGAACTTTATTAAGGTTTTCGACACTGTCACACATGACATTCTCCTAAGGGACACATGACATTCCCTAAACTAGGGAAATACGGTCTAGATGAAATTACTATGAGGTGGATATGCAACTGCTTGAAAGACCCTACTCAAAAAGTAGTTACCAATGGTTCACTGTCAAGCTGAAAGGACATATCAAGTGGGGACCTGCAGGGGTTTGTCTTGGGCCTGGTACTGTTCCATATTTTCATTAATGGCTTGGTTGATGGAGAGGAGAGTATGCTTATAAAATCTGTGGATAACACCAGGCTGGGAGAGGTTGCAAGCACTTTAGAGGACAGGATTAGAATTCAAGATGATCTTGATAAATTGGAGAATTGGTCCAAAATAAATATGATAAAATTCAATGAAGACAAGTGCCAAGTGCTACATGTAGGAAGGAAAATTAAAATGCACAAATACAAAATGGTAAATAACTAGCTAGGCGGCAGTACTGCAGAAAAAGATCTGGGGGTTGTAGTGCATCACAAATTGAATGTCAACTGTGCAATGCTGCTCAGAAAAAGACAAATGTCATTCTGTTCGGTATTAGCAGGAGTGTTGTATGTAAGATATGGCAGGTAATTTTCCACTCTACTCGGCACTGGTGAGGCCTCAATTGGGGTACTATGTTCAGTTTTAGCCACCAAACTTTAAGAAAGAAATAAAGCAATTGGAGAGAGACCAAGGAAAAGCAACAAAAATGATAAGAGGTTTAGACAACATGACCTATGAAGAAAGGTTGAAAGAACTGGCCCTGTTTAGTCAAAACAAGAGATGGCTGAGGTGGAACATAAGTCTTCAAATATGTAAAAGGTTGGTGGTAATCAATTGTTGCTAAGTCCACTAAGGGTAGGACAAGAAGAATCAGCTTAGTTTGTAGCAAAGGAGATTTAAGTTTGATATTAGGAAAAACTTTCTAACTATAAGGATAGTTTAGGCTTGGTAGGATTTGATTTGTACCGTTAATCATCTTTAAACATCAATTTCACACACACAGATAGATGAATCAATGAAAAAAAATCCTTCAGTAGTAATCAAACAGGGTCTCCGCTTCCCTGGAGGGCTCAGCCTCCCCTGTACCGAGCATCTGCAGGGATATGGTAAACTGGGCCCCTCAGCTGCACAGGGAGCCCCCTGAAAACCCCACTTTCACTGGCCCCATAGCTGCACCAGCATCCCCCTTTTGCCCCTCCTGTGAAACCATGACTATTTAAATTGTTTAAAAATAAAAATAAATATTGATATCTGTTGAAATTACCAAAAAAAAAAAAAATCAAATTCTACCAAGCCTAAGGATAGTTAAGCACTGGAACAGGTGACCTAAGGAGGTTTGTAATCCCGGTCATTTGAGGTTTTTAGTAAAAGATTAGACAAACACCTGTCAGGGATAGTCTAGATATACTTTGTCCTACCTCAGCACAGAGGGATGGACTAGATGGCCTCCTCCCTTCCAGCCCTGCATTTCTATGATTCTATGATAGTGGTGAAAAACACTTCTTCTGCAGCACAGGAATTGTCTAACTGCTTATCCCTTTTGACATAATGTCAGGTATTTTCTACACAGATAGGCCAAAACTGAGAATCTGGACCATCTTCAAACACTGAGGAAATTTACATCTAGATCCAAATTTTGCAGCGTGGGGGTCATTTCTAGTATCTTCCAAGCTACCTCTGAAATAATATTTAATTTACAGTTCCAGATGAAATTTTCTGATCTCTAGTAATCTCTGGGCTATATCTGTTTACATACCTTTACGGTAGGGCTGATACTTTGGATTCCACAACAACCCAAATAAAGCTGAATAAATCTGCATTTGTGTTTATAATTTTCATGAGGTATTTCAATGCTTCAAGGAACCAGTTATAAGGACAATATAACACACCATTTTTTTCTTCCCACACTACTTCCACCATCCAGGAACTAAAATACTGTAAGACTACAACTTACATTTTTTATTCCCATACATTTAATGAAAATTACAATATGTAATATTTTAGACCCTACAAAATTACAATCTTGTATCCATCCCTTTTGGTTCTACAGTGGCAATAAACTCACAAATACTATGTGAACATCTGTACCGATATCATGGATGAAGCTGGTGCACCAACAAAGAGGTTCTGGCATGGTAAGGCTTTATAAATATGGAGCACATAAGAAGAATCAGTGGGCTGAAGGGTAGCAAATTTAGTGCAACTAAGATCCCTTTTAGTTACTTGCTAGCTATCTGCGGTTCACACCTAGGGTTCAGTCCTGCTCCCACTGAAATCAGTGGCAATACTTGGTTGTCTGAGTGCAATAAGATGTAGTAGATTGCAAGTGTACTCATTAACTGCAGGGCCCATCATGCAATGCCCTGTTTCTGCTCAGAGCAAGATGGAACACTGCATGCTCAGATCTATAACCTCTGTGGGCTTCTCCTTTGTACTGAAGATTAAAACTGCCACATTGTGGAACTCTGTGTGGGCTGTATTTGGCCCACAAGGTGCACGTTGCCATCCCTCATATGCAGTGGAATGTAAAACTTTCCAGCCTAAGACAGATTTTGTTTTGTTTTTAATTCTTTAACAAAATAGAACTTGAAATGAGATGGATTTAAGTGGGAGTTTTACAATGCATGAGCCAAGGCTAAAGGAATTTTCATTTCACTCAGGGCTTACATTAATCCCTGAACTTCTCTTCAGTGTTGAGAAAACCACCAGCTTAACTGCATGATGAACAGACCACTAGCCTGGTCACATGATAAACTAGATGAGACAAATCAGTGGAGAATATGCTATGGAGAGCAATCCTACATTGCTTGAGGGTGGATGGACTAGGTGAGCCAACAATGAGTCTTTTCCATAACTTCTATGATTCTCTGATCAACAGACCATTCTTACAGCCATGTGATGGGATGATGAAAATGATCCTGGTTTTTTAGAAACTTCTCAGATGTCAAGATTTATAAAGTTCTGGGACTTTTGCCACTGTATTCAGAGGAGCCAAGATTTATTTCAGCCCTTGGCTTATAACTAGGTTAAACAAATAAAAACAATAGATCTCTTGAAAAAAAGTGTAGGAACTTTATTTTAAAATGTTATGAAGATGCAAAGATGCCCTGTGTGTTTTATTCAGGAACTTGAAAATATGAACCAAGAGTGGTGAAGCTAATGCTGAAAGTACCAGGGAAAAGTGAAGATTTAATTATATAATTTATTGCTAAGCATGTATGACATATACAGCAATTCCCAGATCAAAGGGTCTGGTCCTGCTGTCTTTAGTTAGGTGAGTAGTCCCACTGATGCCTGATCTTGTCATATGTCAGATCTATAATCCTGCTGTATCAGATGACTAAAGAAATTTCAGTTAGACAACGTGGATTAGTTATGTTCATCACCTCTCCAAATCTTTTTTGGTGTCTTATATAGTGCAGTTAAAAGATATTTGTTTGGCTTGTAGCAAAACTCACATTTTTCTTCAGATTTAATTCTTAACTGCAGTCCCAGCTAACATTATGGGCAGGTCTACACTACGGGATTAAGTCGACCTAAGTTAGACAACTCCAGCTATGTTAGTAATGTAGCTGGAGTCGACATAGCTTAGGTCGACTTATTGTGGTGTCTACACCATGCTGGGTTGATGGGAGAAACTCTCACGTCAACTTACCTTATGCTTCTCATTCGGGTGGAGTTGGGAGAGTGATCAGTGGTCAATTTAGCGAGTCTTCGCTAGACCCGCTAAATGGACCACCGGTGGATCAATTGCCGCAGCATCAATCCATGGTAAATGTAGACAAGCCCTAAAGACTATTCCCATGATAGGAGCAGCTTATTTCTGAAAGAAAAAAAGTCCATTGTCTTGTGTATGTTTCAGACCCTACATGATTGATCTCCAATAAACCCAATTTACTTATTTATAACCCTTCCCTGATTGATCAGTATAAAAAGTTTCACTTCCAAAGACAGGCCCTACCTAAACAGCGAAATACCCTTTGAGTGTGATGTGCAATGCAGATGCTGACATAAGCATTTGCATTAATTTCTGCTTTTCTTCATTTCTTCCCAGGAAACTGTGCACTCTCCTAAAATTGTCACAAAAAAGCAGTACACTCAGGTTTTCTTACCCTTCATCTGAAATGGCTGTTGTTAATTCACTAGGCTGCTGTAGGCGGCAACAGTAGCTAACACAGACTGTGCCATAGTCATTTCACTTTGCTTGACTTGTTTCTTTGGCAGAATAAGAGAACTGTTGTGAGTGGGAAGAGAGGAGATTGTGCGCTGAGAGGAAAGGAAGTTTTATGTTTGCATCCATCTGTGCAAGTATTTCAACATAGCTTTTTGCAGCATGCTGTCCCCTTACAGCAGGGGTTTTCAAGCTGGGGATCAGGACCCTTCAGGGGATCGCAAAGTTATTACATGGGGGGTTGCGAGCTGTCAGCCTCCACCCCAAAACCCCCTTTGCATCCAGCATTTATAATGGTGTTAAATATATTTAAAAGTGTTTTTAATTTATAAGGGGGGGGTTCACTCAGAGGCTACCTATGTGAAAGGGGTCACCAGTACAAAAGTTTGAGAACCACTGCCTTACAGTAAATGCAACGACATGCAGAATGTAGGATGCAATGGCTAGACGTGGGTGATGCTCAAAATGCCTTGAAGTTCCAGAGTGATAATCAAGTTTTGGGTTCTTATCTGGGCATCTTCAGTCTTGACATAGGGCAGGGAATATCGTCTGAAGAGGTGTTTTTGAGTGATTCCCAACATTTCCTACTCTTGAGGATAACTCTTCTTTCAAAAATCCACTTAATTATGTATAAGACCAAATGTATTCTCAAAATTACTCTAGCTGTTATTTAAAATTATTATTTAATGTAGTATTGAACACTTAAATGGCAGTGTCCAGTGTTGTGTCCCAGACTACTGGGAATTCCTAATTTTAAAATTTGATCGCATTGGTTTGTAGTTAGGAGTATTGTTAATCCTATTTGTATGGCATTGGTCTCCATCAGTGCTTCCTGAACTCCCAAAGTCCTGTCCCAGCATGCACTGGAGCAAGTGTAAACCAGGATGGGTATTCAGGAGGGACACTCTCTAGTTGTTACAAAGTCCTGAGGTAGCATCTTGACCCCTCTAAAGTCAATGAGGCTAAGATTTCACCCCAGTCAGGAATCCCCAGATGATTACATTTTACATCTTCAAAGCACCTTGCAAACATTAACTAACCCTCACAAACTCTTTTCAAATAGACAGGAATTCCCAGAACCAGTCCTAGATATTTTGGCAACAGGCAGATTAGAGGTACAGAAATGAAATGCAGAGGTTAAGTGATTTACCCAAGGCCACAACTGGAGGAACTATATGAACCAGGATTAGGATTAGCCAGACATTCCTTGTATTCAGTCCTATTCTCAGACCACTGAACCATGCATTTTTCTGTTATTGTTATTATTTGTATTCTGGTAGTACCTGGAAGCCCCAGTTGAGATCAGGATCCGATTGTGCTAGACTTTATGTTAATACCTAGTAGGAAGCAATCCCAGTGTTTCTGTTTCTAGTCCATCCTGAATTCAGGAAGTAAATGGAGATGTGTAATAGGTTCCTTATAACATCCCATTATAACAGGTGCTCTGGAAACAACTGACTGCTTGGGGATCTAAGAGGCAAAGGCCCAGAGGTGCCAGTACACTGGGGGCTTGTTTGTGTCCTACAAAAAAATGCCAACAGTAACATCTCTGCGCATAACTTTTAAATAACTGTGCTTCTGCCTCTCTTTCTAACTTGAAGGAGGCAGAAATCAGGACATGTGGCTTTGCTGCTTACATCCCTGCCTGTCAAGAGAAGCAGGCAAGGAAGAAAATATCTTTCCTCACTTGAAATCCTTTTCATGTGATGTTTATAAGGTCTCTGTAAGTGAAAACCTTTGCCATAAAGGAGAGGCATCCAATACTGGCTAGTGCTAGAGGCAGGATGTCAGACTAAATCAGCCTCTCCTCCCCTATTTTTACTATGGTGGTGGTAGCAATGATAATGGAAAAGGGAAATAATGATATTCACATATTGTCCAGCATAACCCGTATATGCCCTAGGCAAGAGGGTGAACACAATTCTTCAGGACTAAATTAGACTGGACAGTGGTCTGACCTGAGATGGAAAATCCTATGATTATTTAAAAAAATTCTGCCATCTCTGACTCCATAAGAAGTGTTATTCTCTAATCTTGTGTAGGGGGCCAGAAGCTTCAAGGCGACCTTGCTGAACAAAGACCACCAGCTGAAAGAATAACACCCATTTACCTGCAGTGTTGAACTAGACTCTTCAGAGAGAGAGAAGGTGAGCACATCAGCCTACTCCAAAATAATATAGGATGTACATGATAATAGACAACTTTTTTCCCTTATGGCTATCAGGCAGGGTGCCCACTAAATTCTGTTATTACCATCTGATAAAGTGAACTGCTTGCAAAAGGGTTGCAGTCCACTTAATCGATTCATAGATTATAAACCCAGAAGGGACTATTGTAATCATCATGCATAATATGAGCCAGAAGACTTCCCTGTATTAATTCCTGTTTGAAATAGGGCATATTTTTAGGAAAATATCCAATTTTGATTTAAAAATTTCTAGTAATGAAGAATCCATCACAACACTTGGTATATTGTTCCAATGGTTAATCACCCTCACTGTTAAAAATCTTCACCTTAGTTCTAGTCTGAATTCTCTAATTTTGACTGGTAGCCACCACTAGATCTTATTATACCTTTGTCTGCCAGATTGAAGAGCCCTTTATTATCAAATTTCTGTTCCCATGTAGGTACTTACAGCCATGGTGTAGCTAGGAGTGGACATTTGGGTGGGCCCCCATTTATAGTGGCTAGGCCATGACCAAAGGTCTGATGTCACAGAAAGCACATGAGCCATGAGGGCCCTAAATCACTGCTCCACCAGGCTGCCCCCCAGCAGTGTGCCAGCCCCACGGTCCCTTTGTGGCTCTCCTTCCACCATGGGTTATTCACACCAAGACCCACAGATCCATGCAGGAGCCACCCCACTCTATGGCCCCCTTACCTGGTACAGGCTAGTAGGGGAAGGAAGGAACTGCTGGTCTGAGGGTCCCAGGATTGGAACCTGGTTTAGCGGGCCGGCCTGGGATCCCCTATGAACTACTGCACGAGTAGTGCAGTCAGCACCATGGAGATAGAGACTGCCTGAGACTTTGAGGAAGAAGATTTTGATAAGACCCCAGAAGGGGAGAATGATAGTGATTTGGCCGGAGGGCTGAGCCATGAAGAAGAGGCACTGCAGCCAGAGCCGTCCTTACCCATACACAAACTACACGGCTGTGTAGGGCACCAGGAAATTTGGTGCCTCAAATTTCCTGGTGCCCTACGCAGCTGCATGCTGCTCCAGCGGCCAGCCCGATCCCCTGGTGACCTCAGCTGGCCAGGAAAGCTGCCCCCACTCCTGCCCCCACTGCACCCCTTCCCCAAAGCCCTGGCCCCTGCTCCGCCCCTGCTCTGCCTCTTCCCACCCTTGCTCTGCCCCAGCCCCACCTTTACTCCACCCCTTCTCCAAAGTCCCGGCCCGTGCTCCATCCCCACCCCGCCTCTTCCCATCCCTGCTCCACCCCCAGCCTCGCCCCCACTCCACCCCTTCCCCTGAGCTATGTCTTGGGGGATTGCAGCAGGAGTTGGGCGCAGCCTGCACTCACGGAGCGGCAGGAAGTGGGGCGACCCGGCTCCAGCCCACTCCACACCACCGATGAGTGCTGGGGGGCAGTTCTCCTGTACCCCCCAAGTCTGAGAGCCAGGGGAGCAGAGAGGAGCAGGCTGGGGCCTGGTCACTCCACTTCCCACCACCCCGTGAGTGCGACCCGGCCCCAACCCACTTCACTCCACTGGCTCGTGATGGGGGGCAGTTTCCCCTTACCCCCCAAGCCTGCTGATGCCCCCAATAGACCTTGGGTGCAGCTTCCCGCTCCCCACAGAGGCCTGGGGACACGCTCCCCGCCTCCGCCCACAGGGGGGTGTTGCGTAGGGCACCAAAATGTCTAGGGATGGCCCTGACTGCAGCTCCTATCCAGAGTGAGAGGGGCCACAGAGTGAATGACTGAGGCAATGGGCTGAGTGACTTCAGGAGAGGACATGGACAGTGGCAAGCTAATTCCCCAGATGACCAAGAGGAGGTGCTGTTGAGCAGTGAGTAGCATGCACCCCATGACAACCCCCTTGTATTGGAGTGCAAGAACTGGCCCCCTCCCCCAAAAACACTGGGTGCTCCCTTATAACAGTGCCCAGCCACACCACCAGTGTGGACCCAGAAGCCGCACATAGACACTTCTCCTTTGCCCCAATGGAGTAACTGCTTCCTGCTGGCTGTACCATGCTTTGCAGACCCAGAGAGAACCTCAGTCAGTGTACAACCTAGCACATTGGCTGGCAGATCAAAGCAGACACCAGGGTCCAATCCTGCTAGCTCATCCCTTGGAGGTGTCATGTTATTGCCACGACTATGCTGGGCCCAAGAAATGCAGACCATGGCTTTCCAGCCCCTTGCGGGGGGTCATGATCCCAGGCTGGTTTGACTTTTAACTCCATCAGCTGATGTGGGCGTGTGGGGGGCACAGGCCGCAAGGGAGAGCAAGCCCCAGATTCCCTTCCATTGACAGGCAGGAAGGGCATGGCACTGCACTCGGTCACCAGTATGCTGTGGTTCTGCGTCATGAGCCAGATTGTCAGGGCTAGACAGGGTGCGATTACAGAGCACCCAGTCTCAGCACCCCAACAACCTACCCCTCGCACTGGATGGGGGTGCATGGTCACAGCCCCATGAGAGCTTGAGATGTCTTGGGCTGTCTCCTTCCACATCCACAGCAGCCTCAGTGACACCAGGGGAAATTGAGGCCAAGAGAAAGGACGTGGCCCAGCCCCAGCACATGCAGCCAGCCAGCAACAGAGGAGGGAATGGAACCCAAGAGTCCTAACGACCTTGCTATCTCTCCAAGAAGGCCAGAGAATCCTTTACTCGGACCCAGAACTGGCACATACAGCAGCTGGGCTGCTGGCATGAACCTCCCTGAGATAGGCATCTCCCGACTTGTGTGTCCTGACGACGAGGAGCGCTCACATGGCTAGGAGGGGGTGTCATCAGCATGGCAGGAGCCCTCAGCCCCAAGGGAGGGAGCTTCTGTCAGTACAGGGAAGTGGGTGATGGAGTCTGCACTAGTGAGGCCAGCCACAAGCCCCAGTGCTGAACTGGGCATGGGGCAAGGCCCTGACAGCACTGGGGGCATCTGGATCCTGGTCCAATGCCCCCAGTCCTGGGCTCATTACACCCCTCTGCCTCAAGAGAAGCTGGATCCCATTCCAAAAAAGCCACTGAGCTGGGCTGGGAGCTAGTGGGAAAGGGCTGTGACTCACTCCAGGCATGCAGCCAGACCACGGCAAGGGCAGGAACACAGCCCAGAAGCCCCATAGCCCAACCCCTAACCACAGGCTGTTGGGAAGCATCACTGGCCAGACAAGGCCTGCTCCCGTAGTATCAAGGTCAGCAGAGCCCAGGGACGAGGGTATGCACAGCGCTCTGTCCAAGGGGACTTGCCTGGAAGGGCCAGCAGGACACAGCACTAGTGGGGCCAAGGAAGGGCTGGCTCCCCTGCTGGATGGCACTTTTTCAGCTGGCATTCATACAGGTTCAGATGTTGGTGGGCTAATTGGTTAGGCCCTGGCCATGCCCCTGACTTATAGACTCTGCTCAAGTCACCCGTTAACTTCCTCTTTGATAAGCTGAGTAGATTGAACTCCTTGATTCTCTCACTATAAAGTATGTTTTCAAATCCTTCAATTGTTCTCGTGGCAATTTTTCAACACCCTTCTTGAATTGTGGGCACCTGAACTGGACACAGTATTCCAGTAGTGATCGTATCAGTGCCAAATACAGAGGTTATTTAACCTCTCTACTCCTTCTCAGTGTTCCTTTGTTTATCCATCCATAGGTTGCATTAGGCCTTTTAGCCACAGCATCTCACTGGGAGCTGCTCTTGTTCAACTGTCTAGCCATCATGACTCCCCAAGTCTTTTTCTGGAGTCATTGCTTCCCAAGGTTGAGTCCCGCTTCTGTAAATATGGCCTGCATTCTTAGCATTTCCCCTTTGGGGATCTGAGTTTGTTTTGTACTACTTTGCATGCCCTTGTGAATTTCCCAGTTGCTGTTTATTTTCTGCCAGTCTCCGTGCTTGTCAATCCCTGGTGACTGGTATTGTGGGTAATGTTCACAGCCATGGGGCAGGGCTATTTTGTTTTGGGTGTTATCTCAACCAGCTGAAATATGTCAGAATAGCACCCAGCCCTTCACACGCACACACCACCCACTCTCCCCGTCGGAAAAACACAGTGCATAACCTCAGGACAGAGGCCAAGGAATGAAAGAGTCACTCAGGCCTACTTGTGCTCTCTCCAGGTATGGTGGAGGTATACGAATGGGGCCGTGTGCATAGGAAACCTGCACTACCGCTGCCTCTGTCTGTCTGCTTGGTGAATAAACAAAGGGCTTTCGCGTGTAGCACTGCCGCTACCGTGAGGAATGCGTATGGGTGCTAGGTTTGTATCATTTTTGGTGGTGCCCAGAACGGGTCCAAGCAGAACAGACTGGGCTGGGAGCTAGCGCCCCGGTCCCCGTTCTTTGTGGGGGGAGGTGCCACGCTTCAGGGGGATGCGGGATCCAGGGCAGCCTGGGGATTTAGCAGGGGTCCTGGCGCTGGCAGCAGTGAGTGACTCAGCCCCAACCCTCCCCACTCCGCTCTGCTCCACCCTGCAGGCTCCCTGTGTTTCTCAGGGAAGGGTGCAGGTACTGGAAAGAGGCAGGGCAGGGGCTTGAGGGAAGGGGTGGAATGGGGATGGGGTGGGGGTGTAGCAGGGACAGGAAGATGCAGGGCGGAGCTGCTGCTGTGGCCAAGCCCCCCCTAGCCCCTCAGACCACCCTGGACTCCGCGTCCCCTTGAAACACAGGGCCCCCAAAGCACGGGGCCCGGGGCGGTTGCCCCAGTCCATCCTATGGACGGGATGGCTCTGAAAATATAAGCCCCAACATTGGTGGAGCTGGGCCCATGTTCCTGAATATTGGTGGAGCACGGGCACCATGGGCCCAAATAACTCGCTGCCTACATGAATGCTTTATAAGTGCTGATGGATGGACTGGTGAAGGGATAGGAAGATAAATGGTCGGGTGCCTCTCCCCAGCACTAAATTCTTGTACAGATTGAAAAATGAAAAGTAATTACCACTCAGATCAAATTCTTTCAAAAGTCAAACCTGGCTAGCCCAACAGCGGATATTTGTTTTTAGGGTTGGTCTTTGTGGTTTTTATTAGCAATGCATTGTTCCCCAGGGTCAGGAGCAGGAAGGGAGGAAGAAAGGAAGAACAGCAGATCTTCTTGAGCTTCCACTGTTAAAACAAACTATGTAAAACCTACGGGGGAGCACTTAATTCCAAGAACATGAACATTGTCAGCACGGTGTCTTCAATAAGTTCCTCCTTGCTTTGAAAAATGCATTAGCCACTGGTTTTAATTATTTATTGGCCTGCTGGGCCACCCTACTGTAATAAAGCTGTGGCATTAGGATGTGATGTGATATGTTTAGGTAGAGAGCGCCTTATGTCTCCGGTGACGGATATGATGATGCTGAGTTTGTTCCTCTTTCAGAGTTTGAGGCAAACAAGTTTCAGAGGGGTAGCCGTGTTAGTCTGTATCAGCAAAAACAATGAGGAGTCCTTGTGGCACCTTAGAAACTAACCAGTTTATTTGGCCATAAGCTTCCGTGGGCTATAACCCACTTCATCAGATACATCTGAGGCAAACAAGTTGAGTTAATCTTGGGCAGGTGGTGACTGTTTTTATTCGTAATCGTGAAGTTTACACACTGAGGTTTATGGGCCCAATCCATCCGAGGTATCACTCAATTAACAAACACAGTGGAGAGGGCAGGATTTGGGCAATAATTATTTGGGCAATAATATTAGCACTAATAGCATCCCTGGACTTTGGGAGGCTTTTTTATCAGCCATTCCCCAGGTACTCATTTGGGGTGTCTCTGTTTGGGTCTGTCTCCTTCAGACAGAGTGCAACTGCCGCAGCTGTCTCTAGTTGGAGTTGTGAGACCTCAGCACCTCAGGTTTCTCAAGCTGGGCAGCCAAAATCAGAGTTTTAAAGAAATTGGGCCTCGTTGTCTTGTCAAAGGCCACACAACAAACGAGCGGGAGAGCCAGGAGTAGGACGCAGAAGTCTCAGTTTCACTACCTGTAAAGTGGCGCGAATACTTCCCGAGCTCCCCCTGAGGTTGGGAGCCTGGCTTAATGTTTGCGAAACACCTCGAGGTCCTCACCTGAAATGCCACGACACAAAAGCGGACTGATTATTACTTGTATTATTATGTCTAAGCCCCATTGATCTATATAGCCATAATTTAGTCACCATCCAACCAATTACAAATATGGTGTACATAACACCCACCAAAAAGCCTTGGTCATGGTGGTTGGTAAACCCCTTTGTGGGACAGAAAGTGTTTAAATGTTTAGAATATTTTGGTTCTGAGCTGTTGCTCTGAAGAGTCCTGCGCGGGCTCGTTTCCAGGCAGAAATAAACAAAACCTTTTTGAAGATGGCTTTATGGATGGATGAGAATAATAGAGGATGAATGGCAGGGAATTCCTGTGTGATATGAAATGCAAGCTGTAAATAAGAAGCAAAGGCATGTTCAGTTGCAGGTGGGTGGCTGGTCTTCCCACTCCATCCTACCTACATAGCACAATGTGCATGGAAGAATGTATTGAGAAAGCATGGCCTGGGTTTCCAATACTTCATTCACTAGATGGCAATGTTGCACAAAGTTTGAAAGTGAGGTCTAAATTGTGCTCCCACTGATATCCGTGAGTTTTGCTACTGATTTTAATAGGAGCAGAAGAGAGCCCCTTATGTATATCTGCCTCTCTGTTCCTGTGGATCAGCTATATAACTGAATGGGGCAGCCATCAGGTAAAGACTGGGGCTATGTCAGCTGTGTAATGTTCAGCTACAGCCATGGGACTGGCTTATTCTTGATTCCATGGCATATGGGTGAATATGCCTACAGGAGGCAGTTAGAGACGATAGGGTTTAAACAGTACCCTGACAACTGCTGCGGCAACTTGTGATACACTGTACTATAATGGCTTGTGTAATGTTCCGTGGCCTCCCACACACAGACACAGCTGGAATTCATGATCTGCAGTTCCAAAAACACAAACCGTTACTCTGTGTGAGTGGGAAATGATGAATACTTCCGCAGGTATAACATTCCAGGGTATTAGAGAAGAGTGGTGCACACACAATGGGTGTCAGATGGCCAGAATTAAAACATAGAAGTTCCTGACACCCAATCCAATATTGAGACAAAAAGACTGATGAATTTTGCCTTTTTCCCCTGTCGTCTCAATTCCCTTTCCCTTTAGTTCAATGCATCCACCTCTTCTGGACATGGGAATGGGTGACAGGGGATGGATCACTTGGTGATTTCCCGTTCTGTTCATTGTCTCTGAAGCACCTGGCATTGGCCACTGTTGGAAGACAGGATACTGGGCTAGATGGAGCTTTGGTCTCACCCGTTATGGCTGTTTTTATGACAGAATTTGAAGATTTTCTATGGTAATGAATATTATAGAGAAGGCATATTAGGATCTTCTATTTTTCCTGTCCCATGCTGCAAGAACAAAGGGATATTCAATTAAATTGCAAGGTGGCAAATTCAAAACAGCTAAAAGAAAATACATGTCATCCAGCACATAATAAATTGTCATCTTAATTAGTGGAGGGTTTTAAATAAAGTTCTCAGTTACACTATAAAGCAAATGTTATATAACTTTGTAAAGAAGCAGAACTGGGTAAAGATTTCAGTACTTTTAGTCTGAGGGCCCTTTTCAAACCTGTTTTGGATATTTTAAAAAATTCTGAAATATGAAAAGATTTAAAAAATATATACACTGAATGACTGCAATTGCACGTACCAGTTGGGTAATCACTCGCATCCATGGCAAGTGCCCATGCAGATTACACATTAACTTGCATTGCATGCACATTTTTGTGCTTGCAGTTTTAAAAGTGTGAGCCTCAAAAGCAAAACAAGACAGCCTCATCTGCATGCCGATATATATTTTTTTCTATCCATGACTAGTTTAGGTTGTTCATTATAATGGGATGGGTGCATGATCTGGAAAGCCACTGTGGCCGATGTAGTACCTTTTTAAGTGAGAGGACAGAGTGTCAAGGTGGCTTTGTAGAATGAATAGGGATCAGTAGTCTCCTACCCATGTTGATTCCTCTAATATTCATGTTAATGAGGCTTGTGTAAGGCAGGGCTGCTGCATGTGTGGGTGACTTCCACTTGCAGATGCAGACTTTCCAAGTGTCATGGGGTATGTCTATACTGCAGCGTCCCAGCCCAGGTAGACAGACTCAAGCTAGGACACTACAAATAGCAACATGTACGTTGCAGCTTGGGTTAGAGCTCAGGCTTTCAATCCTAGAGATTCAGATGGGCCACAACATCCATACTGCTATCCTTAGCATGCTAGCTTGAGTCCCATTAATGCCAGTGTTAACCGGGCTTGGAGGCTCACTGCCAGCTGCAGTGTAGACATGCCCATAGGTTCGTGTTCCTTCTCTTTTCCCTTTCCTTTTTGGCCTTGTGCTCTGCCCCTTCCAGAGCCCAGCTATGCAGTGATATATTGCTCTGGGGAAAACAGTAGTTCAGTGTCAACTGAATGACTGCTAGTTTGGCACATTTCTTCTTTTACAAATAAGAATTTGAGTAGTTGCTGTGTGGTTTGATGGGTTGGGCAGATCAGGGCCCTTCTGTCCTCACATCCTTCCCTGTGACCCATCCATTCTTCATGTCTTTCCCTGTGTCCCCACCTCTTCCTGCCACATTTCTTTGGATTCCTTTTCATCATTGTCTTGTTTCCCTGCGCCCCCCTGCTTATTCCCACCCATTTCCACTTCTAACAGGCTGGAGTCCTGTGGAAAAAATAGTAAGTGATTATATAATTAAAGACTGTATTGTCATGCTGTCACATTCTGGGGAGCAATCCAGACCAGTGAGGGGTTGTCAGATCCTGCTACATTAGGTGCCATGCAGTACAATTGATTTCAGGATCAGCGGAAAAGCCAGGAGAGAGGACAGGAAGAAGATAGGAGCAGAAAGGAGCACATAAGGGAGGGGAAGACAGAGTACAATCTCACATGTATCTAGCGTGACCAGACAGCAAATGTGAAACATTGCGAAAGGGGTGGGGAGTAATAGGAGCCCATATAAGAAAAAGACCCAAAAATCGGGACATCTGGTCATCCTACATGTACCAGGTTTGAGTCCTTACTGGTGCAGCAATGATGGTCAAGTGTGCTCAATGGAATTTCAAGATCTGGTGTCACGGCAACAATCCTTCCAATGCAGCTGCAGTGATGGTAAAATAAAGGTTCTTCTTTTATTGTCCCCCAAAGTCTCTTTTTAAGGGTCCCAAACAGGCAATGGGTGGGATAATTCATGCCCTCATTTCATCCACCAATTAGGCTTAATTTCTAACACACCAATATTGGTTCATTAATTTCCTATCCTCTATTCCTCTTGTTTACCACTCTAATCTTAACACAGTCCTTGAATGATATCAGTAAACCCTTTCTGTTTAAATGAATTCCGTCTTTCTGTCTCCTTCTCACATGTTTTCTTAAACAGTTTTATATAACAAATCATGTGAAAATTTGTGAACCTTAACCACTTTCCATCAATTAAATTAGACCTGCTATGCCCCAATTATTACAACAGGCCCCAGTATGTGGATGTTTATTAGACTGCCCCACTGTAAATATACGCTTGTCTCATGTACCAGCTCTCCATCATCTTTATTTTCTCTCTTTTTTTTCAACATCTTTCTTAAGCCCCACCTAGTGTTTACCAACTCCCGGTCTATTTGGTTAATTAGAAGCAATAATATGGTCCCTGCTAGCTGCTGATGTACAGGACTGTATTTATAAACCAGTTTCCATATTAGTTTGACATCAGGAAAACTTTGCTGTTTAATATTTAAACAAAACCTTTCATGCAGAAGCATGGGGATGGGCTAGATAATCTAACAGATTTCTCACCTTCAATTTCTATAATGCATTAACAGTAAAATTCTTTTCAGAGCAGCAGCCGTGTTAGTCTGTATTCGCAAAAAGAAAAGGAGTACTTGTGGCACCTTAGAGACTAACAAATTTATTTGAGCATAAACTTTCGTGAGCTACAGCTCACTTCATCGGATGCATTCAGTGGATGCTGTAGCTCACGAAAGCTTATGCTCAAATAAATTTGTTAGTCTCTAAGGTGCCACAAGTACTCCTTTTCTTTTTAGTAAAATTCTTATTATTAAGCCACCTTTAAAGTGGGACAGAAAATTATTTTCAAGCTCTTAACAGGCACAGACTCACAGATGTTGCCCATTTCATCTGTCTGATGGACTCAGCTTTCATCCGTTAGGTGCCACAGATGTTACAGGCTCAGATGCTCCAGTTCTAAAGGCAGATAATCAGCTTCTTGTTTGCTTTTATGAAAAAGATTTTTTATTATCTAGAGTCAGGCCTAGAATCCACCCTGTGCGACATTTTGTATCTTGCCTTTGTTCCATGACCACAAACAACCCTGAAATTGTGATTCACGCTCAACATATTGCTTGTCACATTGATGTTTTCCGACAGCATCCCAGAGCCATCGCCTACAGAAGCTGGAATTAGTCACTGATCCTGTGCTGTAATGCATCAAGTTGTATTCATTTCTGTTTTCACTTGATCCTTGTGTGTTCACAATGTCATGTGTTGTCCAGGATTAAAGGAACATGCTACCAGCTAGAGTTTGGGCCCAAGGTTTAGTCTCTTTAACAAAAGTGTTTTACAAAACCTACTATGACAAGAAAAGCATTTGTGAATGTTTTTAAAATGTCAAGGATAAAACGGAGGGGCAGTTTTAGGGGGCAGAGAGGTGGTGTGAATCCAAATCAAAGATTTGTGCTATTGCATGAAAACCAGAAAGTGAAACTGACTCCGGAGGCCTACATTTTCCAATAAGTGCATACCTGGTTAAAGTGCACTAATCAGGTTGTAAATACATGTACATCTGGGATATTCACATCTCAGTTAGGCATGTGCAAAAGTATGCATGGTGCCCTTATGTATTTGTCTCTGAGAATTTGGACCAAACTTTCTATAAATACAAGTGAAACTTAACCAGTCTAGGTTGATAGTCTCAGCCTAATGAAATAAGGGAACCACCAGCATATTAATACTTTAGATTTTGAAAATTCAGTTTGAGTAGTCTATAGTGTTATGAGTTTTTTGTTGATAGTGCCCATTTAAGTATCCCCCAAGTTAAAATGTAGCTTGAATCTGGGGTTTCTAAATGCTCGGCATGCAGGGGACATTGAGAGATTTCTTTTCTCATGCTCTGCTTCTCCTGTTAATTCTAATTACCAAGGGATCTTCATAGAATAACTTAAGAGATCATTAGCTAATATGTGCATAATTTAATCTTTAATATTTTCTCCCTGTTAAGTATGTGATCAGTATGAATTCCTTGGGAGGTCGTTATCACAGCTTTGATCTTAATGAAGTGACTGGCTATTCATGTGTACATTTAGATTAAAGAACACAGTTGTAATTCCATGAAACATAAGAACTGCCTAAGGTACACTTTGTGCTAAAGGACAGATTGAGTGCATGCAAAAATGATGGGCCAGATCCTGGGGAGCATCTGATACACACAGCACAGGCTGCGTGTGCAGTGATGGCTTAAAACTCTGTTATTAGATTTGGAGAATTTTGGAATTATTCTTAAGAATGCCTCTACCTGCAAATATACTACCTCATTTGCCTTGATAGTAGAACTTGAACGAAGCTTCAATCTTATCAAAGTCCAGCCTCAAGACCCACTTCTGCTGCGATGCCCACAAGAAATGAGCTGACGACAGATGGCTAGGTAGAGCAGCCGTTATGGATAGCTGACATTATTCAGAATCATTAAACTGTACAATAGCTAACTTGTGTAACTACCTGATCTTATCGTTACTGGAGCTGGCTGCAGACTTTTTGGTGAAACATTTTTTCAATGGAAAATGCCAGTTTGTTGGGAGAGCTTTTTTCAGGTGCAGGATGGAATTTCTGGTAAAGAGATGGCCCTACCCCAGGATAGCCTGGTGGCTAGAGACTAGGCGGGGCTGTGGGGGACACAAGTTCAAGTCCCCGCTGGGCCTGACTCAGATCAGGGACTTAGAGCTGACCATGGGCCCTAATCACTGGCCTGTTGGCTATTCTGGGGTGGGTTTCTCTCTCTCGGTGACCAGATAGTCTCTCCAAGACCTGCCCAACCAAAGTTTTGTTAAAGAAGTGCTTTGCCTGATTTGGAGCAAGGATTTGAATGCGGGTCCTCCCCATGCCAGGTGAGTGCCCTAGTCCCCAGGCCATTGGATATTCTCTTGCTTTCTCTTTTTTTCATGAACATTGTCAAAAAGTCTTGGTTTTATTCCACATTGGAACCAGAATGAATGTTGAAACCTTTATAGGATCGTAGGACTGGAAGGGACCTTGTGAGATCATCTAGTCCAGTGGTTTTCAAAGTTTTTTTCTGGTGACCCAGTTGAAGAAAATTGTTGATGCCCACCAACCCAACGGAGCTGGGGATGGGGGGCTTGGGGTGTCGGAGGGGCTCAGGGCTGGGGCAGAGGGTTGGGGAGCGGGGGTGAGGGCCGAGGGGTGGGGCCAGGAATGAGCGGTTCAGGGTGTAGGAGGGGACTCTGGGCTGGGGCAGGGGGTTGGGGTGCAGGAGGGGGTGAGGGCTCTGGGCTGGGGGTGCAGGCTCTGGGCTGGGGCCAGGAATGAGATATTTGGGGTGCAGAGGGGGGTCCGGGTTTGGGGGGCCTCAGGGCTGGGGCAGGGGGTTGAGGTGCAGGAGGGGGTCAGGGCTCTGGGCTGGGGATGAGGGGTTTGGGGGCCAGGAAGGGGCTGTGGGTTGGGGGGGCTCAGGGCTGGGGCAGGGGTTTTGGGGCATGGGGTTGGGGTGCAGGCTTACCTCGCATGGCTCCCAGTCGGGCTTCCTGCCTGTCCTGGTATTGAGGACCATGCTGCACCCCAGAAGTGGTCAGCAGCAGGTCCAGCTCCTAGGCAGAGGCACACAAGTGGCTTCACGCGGCTCTCACTCGCAGGCACGCCCCCCCCAGCTCCCATTGGCTGGGAACTGGCCAATGGGAGTGCAGAGACGGTGTTTGGGGTGGGGGCAGTGCATAGAGCCCCATGGCCTCCCCGCATAGAAGCCAAACCTGCTGCTGGGTGTTTCCAGGGCACAGCACAGTGTTAGAAGAGTTAGGGACTAGCCTGCCTTAGCCGGGCAGCATCGCTGACGGGACTTTTAACAGCCTGGTCAGCAGTGCTAATCAGAGCAGCTGCAACCCAGTGCCTGATATTCCGTGACCCAGTATTGGGTCGCGACCCACAGTTTGAAAACCACTGATCTAGTCCACTGACTCTCAACCTTTCCAGACTACTGTACCCTTTTCAGGAGTCTGATTTGTCTTGTGTATCTCAAGTTTCACCTCACTTCAAAACTACTTGCTTACAAAATCAGACATAAAAATACCAACATGTCACTGCACACTTTCTGAAAAAATTGTTTACTTTCTCATATTTACCATATAATTATAAAATAAGTCAATTGGAATGTAAATGTACTTACATTTCAGTGTATAGTACGTAGAGCAATATAAACAAGTCATTGTCTGTATGAAATTTTAGTTTGTACTGACTTAGCTAGTGCTTTTTATGTAGCCTGTTGTAAAACTAGGCAAATATCTAGATGAGTTGATGTACCCGCAGGGATACATGTACCCACTGTTCCCTCTAAGCTGTGTGCATATGCGCGCACACAGATCCTAAACCCTGCACACACGGCGAAACACCGTGCGCACAAAAATTTGCACAGAAGCACAGCAATTTGCACAGAAGAAATTTTTTGCGCACACAGACGGTCAAAAATCAGAGGGAACATTGCATGTACCCCTGGTTGAGAACCTCTGATCTAGTCCAGTCCCCTGCTCTCATGGAAGGACTAATTATTATCTAGACCATCCCTGACAGGTGTTTGTCTAACCTGCTCTTAAAAATCTCCAGTGATGGAGATTCCACAACCTCCCTGGGCAATTTATTTCCAGTGCTCAACCATCCTGACAAGAAGATTTTCATGAAACAGAATTATTGTTTTCCAGCCAGTCCTAACCATTAGCCTCTTCCTTCACCTATTGTTTGTAATCATTGTTTGTTGCATCTTCATTGTGATAAGTCTGATAAAACCTGCATTTCATCCCTACAATCAGCACTCAGCACCCTGTGTCAAGGTGAATAAAACATCTGACTATATCACCCAGAACATATTTTGCCATGATACAATGGCCTTTGTCTTACTAAGTGCTTATACAGTGCTCAGCACAATGAGACCGTGCTTCTGAGCGGAGTGCTTTGGCTACTATTGTAACATCTGGGAAAATTATGTGTCACTGCCCTCTCTTATTGCTAGTCCTCTAATGGATAACAGCCTACTATTGTTACTGGCTAATAGAGTTACTCCTGTAGTTTTAAGGGGCAGAGGTCTGCAATGTGGATCTTATCGTCTTAGGTTAGAATCCTGCTGATGACCCATGCTGATGGTCATTACAACACAAATAATAATACAGTTACTAACTATAACCCCAAACAAGAACCTCATTGGAATTTGGGAATGTTCAAATACAGATCCAAACTTCACCTCTTGGACCTCTCACGATAATGGATTGAAAAAAACCCTGGATCCAAAATCTTGATCTGCCTCTGAGCTTTGTGGCTTTGGTCCCTTGTGTGCTTCATGTAGTGCAAAATGTATTAGCAGCTACCAGCTGCAATGGGCCTCAGCAGGAACCTTTCCCCTTACAACTCTCTGAGGAAAAGGCCATTGTATCATGGCAAAATATGGTCTGGGTGATATCGTCAGATGTTTTATTCACCTTGACACAGGGGTGCTGAGTGCTGATTGTAGGGAGGAAATGTAGGTTTTATCAGACTTATCACACTGACTAAAGGTTACCCAGCTTTCCAGCCACAGACAAGCCCATTCCATTGTTCCTCCCCTCACGTTATTTGGGGCTACGTTCTATGGGAAGCACAAGTGAATTCTATATTTCTATAGCGTCTCTGAAGAGAGGTGGCAAACTAAGAGCTAGCAAAATCCTCTTGAGGTTCATGGGGAGGAAATGAGAGAAAGCTATCCAGCACTTGCATTTTGTTCATTTAGAAGAGTTGAAATGAGGCGACACAACAGGGAATGAGGAGGAGGGGCAATCTGAATGACAGTTATCATTTCAGTCTGGTCAGTTCTTGCAGTTTTACTATGAGTCTCATGATATTTGGTGTCTTTCTTAAAGCCCCAGCTCCTGGAATCATGTTATTTTGTAAGAATCTCATCTTTCATTTAAGAAAAGTTTCTAACCCTTTGATTGCAGAGAAAAGCTAGAAAACATTACTTCTCAATGGCATCAAACCCAGAAGAACTCACATATTGTTTGTTTTTATTTACAGTTTCATGATTTTTAAACCAATTTCACGAATTTTTGAGGTCTGACTCTAGAATTTTGGCCGCTTGGGGTTGGTTGCACTGTGGTTTAGCCTGCTAATCTCAACTTTTCTTTTGGAGGGCAAGAAGCAACATGGGAAAATGAACTGGTAGATGCTGTATTAAGCCTTTAGAATAGCATTTTAGTAGCTCAGTGTAGAACAAGAAATTACTGAGGAAGAGAGGCTTTGAAGAAACAGAGAGAACAAAGACTGCACAGAGAGAGGGAGAACACATGTCAGAGTAGGGGAGAGAAGGAGAGAGACCAGAAGTGGGTGGAAATCAGAGTTGTAAAGATGAGAACATAAAGATGAGAGATACTGCCTGACACCTCTGCATTGTTAGTGGAGCTGTTGCAGCCATGCTGCTTTAGCGAAGGTTTATAATAAGTGGGGCTTGGCACTATTTTCGGAGGGTCAGTATTTTAACTATTGGTGCTTGTCATAAATGACACAGTCTCTTGCCATGCCTGGGACCTTCGATGCACTAAAAAATGTGTAAATTGCCTCTGACATTTATACAGCAGCAACAACAAAAATGTCACCTATGTAGTGTTATTATAACGGGAAAGCTATTTTAATGCAAGTCTGCGGGGACCTGCAATGATGCTATATTTGAGTGTGAAATTATATGGGAAAACCATTTCAATGCTAGTCTGTAAAGACAATGGCATTAAAAAGTAAGATTGCACATGGGGAAACTGTTCCCGTGCAATCTGTGGGGACCAATGGCATTAATATATGAGATATAGAGAAATTATTTCAGTGCAAACCTTCTGGGCCAAGTGACAATGGGATTGTAATGTCAGTTTACATGGAAAAATGATTTCAATGCAAGTCCGCAGAGACCTGCAACAATACAATTTGGGTGTGAGATTCCATGGGAAAACCATTTCTCTACCAATGAACTGAGGTTGAATAAGGTCATTAGATAGTGATGAGAAAATTATTTGAGGCAGAGAAGGTTACAATAGACATAGAACAGATCCTCAGCTGCACTGAGTTTTCACTCCGCACAGCTCAAGAGAGCCAGCGAGGAGGTTGGCTGTAAGACACCTTTCCAGTTCCCCTAAGGGCTGCTTTAGTTCTAGTGGGTGATTGCAGTGATCTCCTAGAGACTGCTCTGCTGGCTGAGGAACAGACAGAGTGCAATGCATTCTGTCCTGCCTGCCACTCCTACCTTAACTTGCCCCCTTCCCAATCTTCTGCTTGTGTGGAGGAGGTGGGGAATGCATGGCTCTCTCCTAGAAGTTCTCAGCTGTTGCTTTATAGCAGTTATTTGGGTGCTTTACTCTTTACAGCACAAAGCAACCAGAGCTGGGTTGAGGATTAAGTGCATAATTAGGGGAATTACTTTTTTTTATGCAATTTCCCTGGGTATGATAAGAGATGACCCAAAATGGAACTTTGGGTCCATCCTCACCCCCACACCTTGTGGAGATTTATATCCAGGCTTCATGATTTAAGGATATTGCTCCAGTGGGCCAAACCATAACCCTGGATTCAAACATATCCAATCTCTGGGAAAGTTTGGCCTCAGATCTAATAATCCTGGCTAAGTACTAACTCTGAAATGGGCCCAAACAAACACAAGTCTCTAGGGTAGCTGAGATTTGGATTCAGATCTGGATTTCAGAACCCACAATTCAGTTATTCTATTATATGATCTTGAAATAAGCTCTAGACTATTTATTTTAATAATTCATAACCAATGTCTTCTCTAATGTGACCTATAAGAGGCTAGTAAAGTCTGTGGATGCATCTAGTACCTGTTTTGTTAGTACAAAGATGGCAATTATCAGTGGCATTATAGTTTAAAGCAGTGGCTTTTCAACTGTGGTCTGTGGACCCCTGGGAGCCCTCAGACAGTCTAATATTTCCAAAGGGTTCTGCATCTCCAGTCGAAATTTTTTAGGGGTCTGCAAATGAAAAAAGGTTGAAAACCACTGATTTAAAGCATTATTGGCTTATTTACTACCATAGTTCAATTAAAGTACCACCACCCCACCTAAACTGATAGCACATCGTAATCCTGCTTTGCTCAGCACATCACTCATAGCCCCTGCAAGACTGAAGCTTGCTAAGAAATCTGTTCACAGAGATCCATTCGTCTGCCCTAATCAACACTGTCTCCCCCCATTGCAGAGATGGGCCTGAGCTGCAAAACCTACTTCTCAGCTGATTTACATTTCAGGGGATGACGCTCATTTTAGTCACAAAGTTACTACCTTCCAGGCAAATCTGATGTGCTCTCCTATTTATTGCTGAGTATTTACATCAAAAATAAGACTCACTGTGCTGATGTTGTAGAAGGAACTCTTTACTGAAGAGGAAGGAATCCCACAGCATTTTATGATTCCTGCATGAATAATTCTTTTTTGTCCCTCATTTTGGGACTTTGTTGTATATTGTCCCACATTGCAGCATGCCACTCCACCTACGATGGC
The DNA here is from genome assembly GCF_965140295.1 of Lepidochelys olivacea. NCBI lineage: Eukaryota > Metazoa > Chordata > Testudines > Cheloniidae > Lepidochelys > Lepidochelys olivacea. The sequence goes on along the minus strand of NC_140417.1, from coordinate 20,917,443 downwards.
CAGAAAGTTCAGAGCCAGGTTCAAATTTCAGGGATGTTCAGATCCCAGGGTCTATCTCTGCTTTCCAGTAGCTATTGATATTAAATCTGGGGACAGCAGTGTCAGCTAGTTTGCGTCTTGCTATAAAGAATAGCAGCAACAGGAAATGTCATGAGGCCAGTAGTCATGTCAACTGATTGCATTTTTTCTAGAGATTAAAACAAATTCCAATCTCTCTGCTTTACATTTCATCTGATTGATTTAAGACATGGCAGTATTCTCTTTCTGGCTTCAGGATCAGTGTGGAAATAGATTGGCAATGGAAACTGATGAACACTGGCAATAGGAGTCCAGATTCTGATCTCAATTGTATCTGAAGTTGGATTGATGCAGACTTGTTAGCTGTCCACATACCCAAATTTATTAAAGTCCTATTTCAGTGGGATTTTAAATTATTGTTTAAAAAAGTCATCTGCATATCATCACACTTGATTCTTTTGAGGGAATGAGCATCCTGAGGCCTAATATCTAACAAATGTCCCCTCTATGCTGCAGAACCCTCCCCCACTCTTGTATGGGGCAGCAAACAGCTGTGGGGAATCATATCACAGGGTTCCACCAGAACCATTCTGGCAAGGAACTAGGGGCAACTAGTGGGGACTAAGAGGCACCATAGAAGAAGCACCACTAAGAGGCCCCTTATTATGGATAGTCTTGGTCTTGGCTGGATTCACCAAGATCTTGGAGATTGAACACATTCTGGGGGCTGATGCCCTTGCTTCTTACCTTGTGGGAGAGGGAGCAAACCTGCTGTCCCAAAGGAAGACATTGGAAGAAACTGTATGCGGGGAACTGCAAAGAGTCCTTTCCACGAGATCTGAGCCATTGGGCCTCATTTTCATTTCCACCAAGACCAAATCTACACACAGAAATTGCACTGATTTAATGAACTCATTTCTCTAAGTTGATTTAATTATATTGATGCAACACCCTTTTGTGGACTTGCTTAAATAGGTTTCAGAGTGCCCTGCATTGACTTAGAGAATTAAACTAACAAACAAGTCACAGCTAATGATGACTAAGCAAAGGCTTGTTGAATGAGTAACTTCCTGACATAAGGCTCTGTTACTCTGTACCACAGCCAGGGATATAATCCAGATCTACCAGCTGCCATGCCTTCACTATAAATCCACCCATTTGTTGAAGCCAATGGAGTTACTCCAGATTTACACAGCAGTGATTGAGAGCAGAATTTGGCACCTTCCCTTTAGAGTGTCCTGATTCATTGGTGTTTGATTTCTCAACCTTTACAGAGCATTAATATTAATATTTTACTCAAATTAAATAATTTAATTAAATAAAATAAATATTAATCTTTTAATTAAATCTTGATTTATTACCTAGTTAGTCCATTATTTTGCAAGTTGGAAACAGTATATAAAACCTTCTATTATTGCTGAAAAGAGCAAAAGAAGTGTGGGATCTATTATACTTGTTAGCCTATTAGGAGAGAACAAGACAAAATCAGCTTAAACTGTAGCAAGGTAATATGGGTTAAATGTTAAACCTTTCTGTTAGGACAATTAGACTATGGAGCAAGCTGCCAAGGGTGATTGTGGAATCTGTGTAATTGGAGATCAAAGATAGACGAGACACCTATATGGTAGAGAGGACTGTGGAATAAAGAAATCACTCCTGCTGTGCATGAAGCAGGGGTATAGACTAGATGACCCGCTTTGTTGTTATTATTTATTTGTATTACTGTGGCATCTAGAACTCCGAGTCATAGACCAGATGCTATACAAACACAGTACAAAAACCAGACATTCTTTTCAACCCAAATTATTCTATATCCATTCCTATTTAAAATAAAATATCTTTGGATTTCATAAAAAAGGAATTGCTGCCAACTTTCCCTCAAAATGCATGAATCTGATAGGTTTTCAGGATGCTGAATGGTTTATCCTTTGGTGCTAATGCACCACCATACAGTCTCCAGCAGTGTTTCTCAACCTTTTTGATACCAGAGACTGGCTTGTTGCTGCCCTAAAGCATGTCAGGAAAATCTCAGGAACTAGTGCCGGTCCACAGACTGGTTGTTGAGAAACACTGGTCTACAGCACACACACAAACCCTGCAGTCCTTTGTGCTTTTCAGACTTGGATTCCTTCTAATTTTCCAACTATGCGGCAAAGAATTTGGCCAGATGATCTGAGACTAATCAGAATGGTCTCTTCAGATTAGGCTTCTGATATTTACTGAATACCCCCACACTGGCCATCACACAGAAGTCAGACAGGCCCAATCTTTCTTTTAAAAAATGTATCTTTTTTCAAAGATAGCACTGTGACAGAGCTTTAGGCTAATTGACGAGTGAAAATGTGTCCACAGCTATGGACAAAACATCACACAGGCAATTTTCAGTGCAAAAGAAACAAAATTCTGCATCCATCAGACACTGCTGCCTCTCATGAGGCTATGTTCATGGAGACATACCAAACCACCATCTTAGCTGGGGTTTGTTTGTAGGAGAAAGTCTTCAGAGTTTTTTTTTTTTTTGGCAAGATAATATAACAAGCTAGACCCAAAAGCACACAGTGCTTGAACATCATGCTGAGCTTCCACAAAGTAAAATTAATGCCACCTTCTTAAAGCCATGCACATCTTCTCTAACTCCCTTCATGACAGCTGATTGGCACCAATATCCCATCTACAGTTTACAATACCCATTTTATAAACCTGACAAGGCTCACAGCTCCAGTGTGTCAACTCATGAGGTATCTGATCTTTGCTGTCCTGAGGGTCTCCTGACTGGTCCCAGACCCCTCATACTGGCAAGTTACAAATTCTCCAACTTCGTCTATGCGGGGTCTCATGGAAAATGACATTTTGGGGGGATCATCTGGTGATAGTTTCAACATGAGAAGAGCATTGATGGGTTCTTTTAGAGGGTAAACAAGGTTACATTCAAGGCAGTGGTTTCCTGTCTTGTTTTGATTAGATCTTCTTTTGATTAGCAAAGGCCAGCCCCCAGAGTCGCTTTATGCCATGCCTGGCAGTTGCTACCATTTCTGTTCTGAGTCTCCCTCCCATCCTTGTGTATATGCTCTTTGAGTCCCTTCTTGTCTCATTTTTTCTTTTCCTATGTATTTTTATCTACTTTTTTCTTCTTCTTTGTCTTTACCCTTGTTCTTTGATGACCCTCTCCCTGTTCCTTTACTCATCATAAAGCTATGTGCTGCTTGGCTTGGGGAAGGTCATCCAGTGGCTGCTGCATGGGGCCGGATTGAGTGAACTCTCCTGGCTGATGTGATTACAGTGGGAGCAGAGACTCTTGAGCCCCCATGGTATTCCCTGACCATGCAGCTCTGTACCTTTGAACAGCTCCTGCTGCCAACTGCAGTGCTCATGGGAGCAGGGAGGATGGTAGGTAGCTTTCAAGGAATCCAGTACAGCTTAACTCACAGGAGTATGTTTACCCTAAGGGCTAGGAAGGATCTAGGGTCATGCAGCTGTCTCTCTACCCCATTTATGCCCCATGTGACATCACCTCCTCCAGTAAGGTGACCAGATAGCAAGTGTGGAAAATTGGGACACTTTTTTTTTCCGGGGGATGGGGGGGGGGTGACATTGTCTTTTATAGGCAACTAAGCCTCTAATATCGGGACGGTAACAATAATATCAGAACTTCCAGTCACCTTATCCACTACCAAACACAGACAAAGTCCCTCTTTGTGGGACAACAAAAGGGATGGGGGAGAGTGAAGGGAATTGCCTGGGAGGCAGGGAGCTCCAAGTTCAGCATCTGAGACTGAGAAGCTCTATTGTTGCTTCTGCATGTGATGTTGTCCAGTTATTAGAGCCAAGGACTGGCCGTCAGGAGTGCTGGGTTCTATTCTCTGCTCTGCCAATGACTCATGAGCCCTTAGCTTGAATCACTTCACCTCTATGTGCCTTCATTTCCCCTTCTCTAAAAACAAAGATATTAATAATGAATTCCATGATTGTGAAGCATTTTGATGGCATTGGATGAAAGGTGCAATATTAGCATAAAGTGTTCTGATCATTATTATCCACTCAGTGAACACATTCAGGAGAGGCCTAAAAATGTTTACTTAAACCAGCAACACTTCGCCTGATTATTTAATCAGCCACGAATAAACCCACTTGACGCTAGAACAAAAATACTTGGGCCTGGTGCCCGAGTCATTAAAGGTCACAGCAAGGACAGATGGAGCCTCTCTCTCCAGCAGGGTCAAAGCTAGCATATAAACTGATTAATCCCTCTGACAGCCAGGTGGCAGACCTACATAAGAAACCCAGATGCTGGCACATCACAGCTTTTCGAAACCCTAAAAGACAGGTCAAATTGTCATAGGCAGTAGGGAAGGGTCTATAAGCTAGTCCAGAAATAGCTCAACCACTGGACGATACAGGGGGCTGCATTCAGATGAGTCTGTAGGTTCAAAGTACGTTCCCTAGCTCTTTCATAATCTGAACAATCTTGTAAGAGAGAGACCTTCCCATAGACCCATAGATATCTGCACCCAAACACACTGGCTCCCCCCGGTTGGGTTCATCCTGTGACCCTCAGGCCAGGCGGTGAGGATGACTGATGGTTTGAGAACCACTGGGCTAAATTATGCCACATAAGAGGCAGAGCTGGGCTGGTCGGGAGTTGGAGTTTGCTATCGGAGCAGCAGTACCTATGCGAAGCCTTCTAGGTGCTGGGGAAAGTGAAGTAATTCTTACCACACTTAGCCCTGGTCTACACTAGGACTTTAGGTCGAATTTAGCAGCATTAAATTGATGTAAACCTGCACCCGTCCACACGATGAAGCCCTTTATTTCGACTTAAAGGGCTCTTAAAATCGATTTCCTTACTCCACCCCTGACAAGTGGATTAGCGCTTAAATCGGCCTTGCCGGCTCGAATTTGGTGTACTGTGGACACAATTCGACGGTAACTTTTGAATCTCATTTCCTGTTTGGCCAGCATGGCAAGCTGCAAGTGACCATGAAGAGCTGCTATCGGAGCAGCAGTACCTATGCGAAGCCTTCTAGGTGCTGGGGAAAGTGAAGTAATTCTTACCACACTTAGCCCTGGTCTACACTAGGACTTTAGGTCGAATTTAGCAGCATTAAATTGATGTAAACCTGCACCCGTCCACACGATGAAGCCCTTTATTTCGACTTAAAGGGCTCTTAAAATCGATTTCCTTACTCCACCCCTGACAAGTGGATTAGCGCTTAAATCGGCCTTGCCGGCTCGAATTTGGTGTACTGTGGACACAATTCGACGGTAACTTTTGAATCTCATTTCCTGTTTGGCCAGCATGGCAAGCTGCAAGTGACCATGAAGAGCTCATCAGCAGAGGTGACCATGATGGAGTCCCAGAATCACAAAAGAGCTCCAGCATGGACCGAATGGGAGGTACGGGATCTGATCGCTGTTTGGGGAGAGGAATCCGTGCTATCAGAACTCCGTTCCAGTTTTTGAAATGCCAAAACCTTTGTCAAAATCTCCCAGGGCATGAAGGACAGAGGCCATAACAGGGACCCGAAGCAGTGCCGCGTGAAACTGAAGGAGCTGAGGCAAGCCTACCAGAAAACCAGAGAGGCGAACGGCCGCTCCAGGTCAGAGCCCCAAACATGCCGCTTCTATGATGAGCTGCATGCCATTTTAGGGGGTTCAGCCACCACTACCCCAGCCGTGTTGTTTGACTCCTTCAATGGAGATGGAGGCAATATGGAAGCAGGTTTTGGGGACGAAGAAGATGATGATGAGGAGGAGGTTGTAGGTAGCTCACAGCAAGCAAGCGGAGAAACCGGTTTTCCCGACAGCCAGGAACTGTTTCTCACCCTGGACCTGGAGCCAGTACCCCCCGAACCCACCCAAGGCTGCCTCCTGGACCCAGCAGGCGGAGAAGGGACCTCTGGTGAGTGTACCTTTTAAAATACTATACATGGTTTAAAAGCAAGCATGTGAAAGGATTACTTTGCCCTGGAATTCGTGGTTCTCCTGGATGTACTCCCAAAGCCTTTGCAAAAGGTTTCTGGGGAGGGCAGCCTTATTGCATCCTTCATGGTAGGACGCTTTACCAGTCCAGGCCAGTAACACGTACTCGGGAATCATTGTAGAACAAAGCATTGCAGTGTATGTTTGCTGGCATTCAAACAACATCCTTTTTTTTATCTCTCTGTGTTATCCTCAGGAGAGTGAGATATAATTCATGGTCACCTGGTTGAAATAGAGTGCTTTTCTTCAGGGGACACTCAGAGGAGCCCATTCCTGCTGGGCTGTTTGCCTGTGGCTAAACAGAAATGTTCCCCGCTGTTAGCCACGGGGAGAGGGGAAGGTTGAGGGGGTAGCAACGCGGTGGGGGGAGGCAAAATGCGACCTTGTAACGAAAGCACATGTGCTATGTATGTAATGTTAACAGCAAGGTTTACCCTGAAAGAGTGTAGCCACTGTTTTATAAAATGTGTCTTTTTAAATACCGCTGTCCCTTTTTTTTTCTCCACCAGCTGCATGTGTTTCAATGATCACAGGATCTTCTCCTTCCCAGAGGCTAGTGAAGCTTAGAAAGAAAAAAAAACGCACTCGCGATGAAATGTTCTCCGAGCTCATGCTGTCCTCCCACACTGACAGAGCACAGATGAATGCATGGAGGCAAATAATGTCAGAGTGCAGGAAAGCACAAAATGACCGGGAGGAGAGGTGGCGGGCTGAAGAGAGTAAGTGGCGGGCTGAAGAGAGTAAGTGGCAGGCTGAAGAGAGGGCTGAAGCTCAAATGTGGCAGCAGCGTGATGAGAGGAGGCAGGATTCAATGCTGAAGCTGCTGGAGGACCAAACCAGTATGCTCCAGTGTATGGTTGAGCTGCAGCAAAGGCAGATGGACCACAGACTGCCACTGCAGCCCCTCTGTAACCAACCGCCCTCCTCCCCAAGTTCCATAGCCTCCACACCCAGATGCCCAAGAACGCGGTGGGGGGGCCTCCGGCCCACCAGCCACTCCACCACAGAGGATTGCCCAAAAAAAAGAAGGCTGTCATTCAATAAATTTTAAAGTTGTAAACTTTTAAAGTGCTGTGCTTAAAGTGCTGTGTGGCATTTTCCTTCCCTCCTCCACCACCCCTCCTGGGCTACCTTGGTAGTCATCTCCCTATTTGTGTGATGAATGAATAAAGAATGCATGAATGTGAAGCAACAATGACTTTATTGCCTCCGCAAGCGGTGATTGAAGGGAGGAGGGGCGGGTGGTTAGCTTACAGGGAAGTAGAGTGAACCAAGGGGCGGGGTGTTTCATCAAGGAGAAACAAACAGAACTTTCACACCGTAGCCTGGCCAGTCATGAAACTGGTTTTCAAAGCTTCTCTGATGCGTACCGCGCCCTCCTGTGCTCTTCTAACCGCCCTGGTGTCTGGCTGCACGTAACCAGCAGCCAGGCGATTTGCCTCAACCTCCCACCCCGCCATAAACGTCTCCCCCTTACTCTCACAGATATTGTGGAGCACACAGCAAGCAATAATAGCAGTGGGAATATTGGTTTCGCTGAGGTCTAAGCGAGTCAGTAAACTGCGCCAGCGCGCCTTTAAACGTCCAAATGCACATTCTACCACCATTCTACACTTGCTCAGCCTGTAGTTGAACAGCTCCTGACTACTGTCCAGGCTGCCTGTGTACGGCTTCATGAGCCATGGCATTAAGGGGTAGGCTGGGTCCCCAAGGATACATATAGGCATTTCAAGATCCCCAACAGTTATTTTCTGGTCTGGGAATAAAGTCCCTTCCTGCAGCTTTTGAAACAGACCAGAGTTCCTGAAGATGCGAGCGTCATGTACCTTTCCCGGCCATCCCACGTTGATGTTGGTGAAACGTCCCTTGTGATCCACCAGAGCTTGCAGCACTATCGAAAAGTACCCTTTGCGGTTTATGTACTCGGCAGCTTGGTGCTCCGGTGCCAAGGGATATGGGTTCCGTCTATGGCCCCACCACAGTTAGGGAATCCCATTGCAGCAAAGCCATCCACTATGACCTGCACATTTCCCAGGGTCACTACCCTTGATATCAGCAGATCTTTGATTGCGTGGGCTACTTGCATCACAGCTGCCCCAACAGTAGATTTGCCCACTCCAAATTGATTCCCAACTGACTGGTAGCTGTCTGGCGTTGCAAGCTTCCACAGGGCTATCGCCACTCGCTTCTCAACTGTGAGGGCTGCTCTCATCTTGGTATTCATGCGCCTCAGGGCAGGGGAAAGCAAGTCACAAAGTTCCATGAAAGTGCCCTTACGCATGCGAAAGTTTCGCAGCCACTGGGAATCGTCCCAGACCTGCAACACTATGCGGTCCCACCAGTCTGTGCTTGTTTCCTGAGCCCAGAATCGGCGTTCCACAGCATGAACCTGCCTCATTAGCACCATGATGCATGCATTGGCAGGGCCCATGCTTTCAGAGAAATCTGTGTCCATGTCCTGATCACTCACGTGACCGCGCTGACGTCGCCTCCTCGCCTGGTATCGCTTTGCCCGGTTCTGGTGCTGCATATACTGCTGGATAATGCGTGTGGTGTTTAATGTGCTCCTAATTGCCAAAGTGAGCTGAGCGGCCTCCATGCTTGCCTTGGTATGGCGTCCGCACAGAAAAAAGGCGCGGAACGATTGTCTGCCGTTGCTCTGACAGAGGGAGGGGCGACTGACGACACGGCTTACAGGGTTGGCTTCAGGGAGCTAAAATCAACAAAGGGGGTGTCTTTACATCAAGGAGTATTTCAGGCAGGACTTCATGGAGGGTTCCAATAAGAAATGGTGCACCTAAGTTATCGTTCTTATTGGAACAAGGAGGTTAGCCTGGCCTCTCATTGATGCATGGCTAGATTTACCTCGCTGCACCTTCTCTGTGAGTGACTGCAGTGTGACCTAGAAGAATGAGCCCCCTAGACGGGGGCGGGGGGGGAAGCAAATGAATACAGAACAAATCTGGTCTATTTCTTGTTTTGATCCACTCCATCTATCTTTTACATCTTTGGCTGGCAGCAGATGGTGCAGAAGGACTGCATGCCATCCACATCGCATGGCTGCTCGGCAGAAGATGGTACCGTACGACTGCTAACCATCCTCATCTCTTGCCTACCCGGCAGAAGATGGTACAGTACAACTGCTAGCAATCCATATCGCCTGCCTGCTCACCATAAGACGGTTTAATAGGACTGACTGCAGGACTAAAGAGAATGACCTGGTCAAGTCACTCCAAATTTAGTCCCTGCGCCCATGTCTGTCCAGGCACTCCCAGCCGACGTGGCCAGGAGCACCTCGGACATGACGATGACGGCTACCAGTCGTACTGTACTGTCTGCTGCCACAAGGCAAGGGGTTGCTGCTACTGTGTAGCAATGCCGTACCGCGTCTGCTAGCACCCAGGAGACATAGGGTGACGGTTACCTGAGTGGGCTCCATGCTTGCCATAGTATGGTGTCTGCACAGGTAACTCAGGAAAAAAGGCGCGAAACGATTGTCTGCCCTTGCTTTCACGGAAGGAGGGAGGGAAGGGGGCCTGACGATATGTACCCAGAACCACCCGCGACAATGTTTTAGTCCCATCAGGCATTGGGATCTCAACCCAGAATTCCAATGGGCAGCGGAGACTGCGGGAACTGTGGGATAGCTATCCACAGTGCAATGCTCTGGAAGTCGACTCTAGCCTCGGTACTGTGGAAGCGCTCCGCCGAGTTAATTCACTTAATGCACTTAGAGCATTTTCTGTGGGGACACACACACTCGAATATATAAAACCGATTTCTAAAAAACCGACTTCTATAAATTCGACCTTATTCCGTAGTGTAGACATACCCTTACAGTGCTGGTCAGTGCTCAGGGTGCTGGGGTCTAGCTATGCCCAGCCACATGCAGACACTCCCCCTTGGGTTTGGTCAGCTCTAGCTGTCCTTCCACTCTCCTCATGCACTGGAGCTCTGGGGGCTAAATTATAGCTGCCTTATGTGTACACTGATGGGGAAGGGTGCCTGTGTGTCCTGTCATCCATCCCCCTCCTCCCCCGCTCTAGCCCATCAACATATTTACTCTTACAGCGCCAAAGATGGTTCGCTGGGTGAAGCAGCTCCATTAGCTTTCTTTCTTGGGTGGATTCTCTGGCCTGCCTTACATGCACAGAAGGTGGGTCGTAGGCTCAGCAAATTCCAGGCAGCAATTTAATTGCACAAGCTCTGAGAGTTATACTCATTCATGATGACATCTCATGCAGTGGGCAACAGCCCAGAATGTTTGAAGGTTTGAAGGCCAAATTTGAGGATAGGGTGGAGAGATGCCGCCGCTGCTCCGTAGACCCATGCCAGGTTCAGCCTGAACTCCCTGTCTTGAGCTAGTAACCTTCTGTTTCCTGGCTTTCTCTGAAGGGAAAGGTCTGCCTTTCCAATCCTTGCATACCAGTCCAGCTGCTCCCAGCAGGAGCTTGTTACAGACCGATACACTGTCAAAAGGTTCTCTCAGGCAGATTAAATTGTCTGTTTGGAGCAAAAGGAAAAAAGAAATGAGAACTTGCAAGCACAGAAGAACTGCAGTCAGGAATCACAAAGTGCAATTAGCATTTGGAATGAGTATTCTTCCTTCCCCTCCTGCGGCTGCAAGAGACCTACAGTACGTTCCCAGTGGGCGCCCAGCCTGCAGCCCTGATTCATATAAAAGTGGCCCCACTTGGGTGAATTAAGCCTGTAGGAACAGTCCCTAAATGCATGTAGAGAAAAGACAGCGACTGTAAGCTTCACAAAACAAGCTGAATGAGCTGTGAGCCCTGGGAATTCTAAATTATTCAGTGAAGGTGCTAATGAAGTGTATGTGTGTGTACGTATGTGTGCGGGCATATGAGTGTTATGTGAATGCATGTGCATGTAGAGGGTGCAGATTGTTGATCCAATCATGCACACCACAAATCCCCTTTGAAGTGAATGGGAGTTTCATGGTTCACAAGGAATGTAGGATCTGGCCGTTGCTGAGATCCATGAGGGAGTCACAGGAGATTGGCATTTTCATGGAGATGTACAGCATCTGCAGGAATTGTGTAACCTGCAAAGTCTCATGGAAAATGACACTCTGAAAGTGATGCAACTTTTGAGCCTAAATTCTCTAGCACAGACTTCAGAATACTGGGCATAAATATACCCTTAGAAACACGGGTGTAACTCAGGAGCCCAGTTCTACCCTCAGATACAAAGGTGCAGCTTTCATTGGTTTCAATAAGGATTGCAACCAGGTATCTGATGACAAAATTAGGTCCCTTGTGTTGGACATTTGTCAGCATTAATACTAGAGTGCTCCTGTAGGACAATTACTATTAGTCTGCACTCTGTGTTTACGGCTTTTGATTTAAATTCCCAACCTCACAGGGAGATCTGTGTTCTTGTGGGATCCTGTACCTTCAGGCAGGACACAAATGACTGCTTCTGTAAATGTGCTTCTGTGTGAGTGTACCTGTGTGGATGGTGCCTATATAGGTCTAGGGAAAAGGCTGTCATCCCCTTTGATGAGCAGAATGAGGATGGGGTAGGGATGAAAGGAAATGGAGTTGGATATTAACCCACTTATGGCCACCAGAGGTGGGTTTTGCCCTGTGCATTGAACACCAGTGTTGGACTGATTAATCGCATGATTTCCTCCTTACTCTGGTTGAGAAATAACACATACCAAGCAATGCAGAAGGAAAAGTTGCAAGTGAGCTTTTGTTTCGCTATGCACTAATTCTCTTCTCCATTCCCCTTGCAGTGAACTCCAACTATATTGAGTGTTTTCTGTGTTATCTACTGTATGTCCTGGGAGACTGGAAGCAAAACAAACATTTTGTGTCAAGGGCTAAGGAGGGTAGGAGTATTTTCTATTCCAGCAAAGAATCCTGTGATTTAATCAAGCCCAGAACAGGACCTTGCAACACTGTGCAGCAAAATATTCACATTATGCACAGACTTTTCAGGCATGTGAGGAAAAGGAGAGTAACTTCCCTTCCTCCCCCTCATCCTCCTGCCCCCAGATTCAGTGAGTTATGGGTAATTAATGGGTAATCAATATTAACAACAAGGGGTAAGGAATGCAAGTCAAAATAGGGACAGAACAGATTAAAGAATATTTAGATAAATTAGATGTATTCAAGTCAGCAGGGCCTGATGAAATTCATCCTAAGGTACTTAATGAACTAGCTGAAGCAATCTTGTAACCATTAGCAATTATCTTCAGGAACTTGTGGAGGCTGAGTGAGGTCCCAGAGGACTGGAGAAGGGCAAACGTAATATCTATCTTTAAAAACAGGAACAAAGAGGACCTGGGAAATTATAGACCAGTCACCCTAACTTTAATACCTGGAAAGATGCTGGAACAAATTAAACAATCAGTTTGTAAGCATCTGGAGGATAACAGGGTTATAATGAATAGGCAGCGTGGATTTGTCAAGAATAATTCATGCCAAACCAACCTAATTTCCTTCTTTGACATGGTTACTGGCATAGTGGATAAGGGGAAAGCTGCAGATGTGATATATCTTGATTTTTAAGGCTTTTAACAGAGTCCTACATAACGGTGTCATAAACAAACTATGAAAATGTGGTCTAGATAGAATTACTATAAGGTGCATGCAAAACTGGTTGAAAGAGAGTAGTTATCAATGGTTCACTGTCGAACTGAGAGGAAGTATCTAGTGACGTACCGGAGTCTGGCACTATTCAATATTTTCATTTATGACTTGGATAATGGAGTGGAGAGAATGCTTATAAAATTTTCAGATGACACTCTTACATTTTGGGGTGCTAGCCAAACCAGTGAGGGGTTTTGTCACTGCCTGCCCTGCAACCTTGGGTGCTTTGCAATGCTTTGCTTTGGTAGCTCCCAACCAGCCTACCAGCATGCAGGTCACATCCTGAGTGTCTGTGTGCTGTGCAGCCAGCCCTGGTTTAGCAGCTCTGACCTCAGGAGCCCCTCTCTGGCTTCTACCAGCCTTGGTTACAACCAGCAGGGTCACCCCAACACACCCCAACACACCCCAACACACCCCAGTCTCACACTTTCCCCAAACCACGTGCTCTGCAATCTCAAGCTCTTTACTGGACAGTTCAGAGAAACAATATGGTTTGTTTGCTCCTCTAAAGAGACAAAACACATCACAGCTTAATAACTTAACTGGGGGTAAATACACCCTTCCCTTTAAACACAGCACTGAGTTGGTTTAAGGTAAAAATGAAATAAATTTCTTAACAAAATATACATGGAGTTAAAAGAGTTAAAATGTAAGGAATGGATATAGAAAGAGTTACAAGTAAAATAAAACCAAATATTCATCTAAAAGTCTAAAACTTAATCTAGCAAGATACAGGCTTTGTTCAAGATGGCCTCTCTCCTCAGTCATGCTTCTTCTCAGCTATGGCTATCTTTCCCTCAGCCAGGACCTTCCACAAAAGTACAAGATGCTGGCTTCCCTTGTCTTCTTTGCCTAAGGAGGTTTCTCTCCTATATTCTGTTCCAGAGACTTCAAACTGCCCCCCACCTTGGTTGTAGGAGCCATCTTTCTCAGCTTTCAAGAGCTCTGTTACCTGGTGTCTGTCTCATGATGGATGCCAAAGATGGCTTCTGTCCTTGCTTATATGTTCCAAAGTTCAGTGAACTTGTTTCAAAAAGCAGGATCAGCTCATGTTGTTCTTCCCTTCCAGTGGTTTTGGCCCGCAGAAAACAAAGGTCTAGAGGTTAAATACAAAATTATAAAGCAGCGATCCAGAAATAGCATCATGCGTCATAGTCCCCTCTGCTGATCGTGCAGCTACCCACACACCAGATGGACCCTGGGAGTTGAGAGATCAGCTGTTTGTGATGCATGTATTGTGTCCTTCTAAGAGGTTTGGGTTGTCTGCGCTGGCATTCAGTATAACAGTATGGACCGATGGGAGCATCTCTGCCTTCCGCTGTCCATGTTCTGCCAGAAAAAGAATTTGTGAGAATATGTTACACCGGCACTAGGAGTTTTCATATGGTCCAAGACAAGCAGATAGCAACTCCAGGACCTGCTGGAAATGGATGTCATAGAGCATCAAAATACTGAGCATGGGCTGGGGGGCTGAGTTCAGAGTGATCGTGTGTGTGTCTATGGCATGGGTAATGGAACTGGGACCTGGGCTTTGGATGCATATCAGAAGGATTAGTCATGAAGCATGAGGAGTTTATGCTGCCCTGGAAGAGTTTTCTGGTTTTTTGGTCATATCTACCCCCAGAGGCAGAAGCTACAGGGTAGACGAGGAGCAGACCAGTTGGTATAATGGTGGGGGGCGGGGGGTAAGGGAACGGACCCTGACAATGTCAAGCATCTATTTCTTAGGGACACAGTCTGTTGGCAAGAGGACTATGGGAACTTGGATCTGGCTGCACCTTTACTAAAGCTGAATGGTATTGACGGGGCAATGTCATGCCTCTTCAGTTTCATTAGGGTAGAGAATGGGAATTTCCTTTGCTCCTTCTAACTCCCTTAGCAACTGTTGACGGCTTGTCATTTCCCCATCTGCAGCCTCCTCCACTTGTATCATGAATGAAGTAACAGGAGACAGAGCACCAGTCACACCCACGCAGACACCTAATGCATTTGCCTCCTTATCTGACATCCATGGTCCCAAGAAGTGGGAATCCCAGGGGTTCTTCCCACACTCTGGTCCTGACCCAGACTTATGGGTGATGCTGCCAACTTTGCTAACAACAAATTTCTTTATTTTTTCTCCTTGGCAGTGATTTCCAAATGAGAAGGGGACCGTGGGAATCAAGTGGTTGGCTCAAGGGACTAGGAGTCAGGGGACCTGGATTCTATTTGCAGCTGAGCTACAGACTGTGTGAACCTGGGCAAGATCAGCTATGGCTACACTAGCACTTACGTCAGTAAAACTTTTGTTGGTCCGGGGTGTGAAAAAAACACTGCCCTGACAGACAAAAGTTTTACTGACAAAAGCGCTGGTGTGGACAGCATTGTGCTGGTAGGAGACGCTCTCCTGCCGACATAGCTACCCCTGCTTGTTAGTTTAATTATCCTGCTGGAATAGAGCAACTACACAGGAGACCTTACAGCAGCACAGCTGTGCCCCTGTAAGGTCTGTAGTGTAGATGTAGCCTTAACTTCTCCATATCTGCTTCCCCATCTTTGTAAAGTGATTTCAGATCCTTGGTGAAAGGAGACATATACCTCTTGGTGCTCTGTAAGCGCAAGGTAGTCGTATTCATTTGGAGCCAAACTCTGAAGTCCCCACCCCTTTCTTACTCGATCCTTACTTAGGCAAACAAGCCATTAACTTCCTTTTGGAGTTTTGCCAGTCTAAGTACTGAGTAAAGGCTTCAGGGTTGTGCCCAGAGCTACTACTTAACTGTAATGTAGCCCTTTTCATCTTCAAAGCACTATGCAAACATTAACAAATTAATATATTCAGGAGGAGCCTCTGCTTCTGCTCAGCTAAGTTTGTGTTTCAGCTGAGTTGATTTCACCATATGGATTTAAAACGGCCAAGGTTGACTGATATGGCTGATACCTAATAGCACATCAGGGTTGGAGGCGGAGGGAATGTTCTGGGAAAGCTACAGTATCAGCTTTGCCTCTCTAAGAAGGTCTCAAGTGATCCTGAGCCCCACCCAGGAGTCCAATGTCCACTTCCCGACAAAACTGGGGATGTCTGTGTTGTTTAATTCAGATGCCACCATTGCACCACTGAACTTTAATCCTTTTTGCCTTTGTCCCTTCTCCCTTCTTCTGGTTGGACTCTCGCCCACTGTTCTTCAAGAACAGGGAAGATTCCAAGGCTCTTGGAAATGCAAATGATATCATCTGGCCCTGTGGGTCCTGCAGCAAGTTACTATCCTTCCATCTGATACAGTTTCAGCCTTCCTGCTCTCATTGACAGTAATGCTATATAGATGAACAGATGGGAGGGATACTATGGCAGGACTCTAAGCTGACAGCTGCTTTGCCATTATAAATCTGGAATGCGATTTGAGGGTTCTAAGATACTTAGTGGTAGGGCCTTAGTGTGGGGAAAATATACCAAGTAGGTCAGACCATGCACAAAAGACAGAATAAATGCAGGGGAGAGACTGCTGCATGCTGTGGTAGTTCTGTCATTTCATCACTAGGTTTGGGTTTTAATGTAATTCTTGTGCTATTTTGATCATTCATTTTTTAGCTCCTGCTTTTTCTGCCATTCGTCTCTTTGCTTCATTCTTTGTGTGAAGCTTGTAAACCCGAGTGCTCGTGACATGGTAATTCCCATTTCTGATTTACTTAGATACTTACCATATATGGCCCCTACTGCTGTAGTGTCGGACAACCTTACAAACTTAATGGATCTATCCTGGGAAGACTCCTGTGAGATAGGGGAGTGTTAATATCCCTTTTAATGGGTAGGGAACTGAGGCACAGAGAGATTCAGTGATTTGCCCAGGAAATCTGTGACAGAGCTGGGAATCAAATCGAGAGTTCCAGGCTAGTCCTTTTACCACAAGAACACCCTTCCTCCCTGGAAGTACCTGAAATTTAGAGTGAGGCTGAGTGTGGCCAGGCCCAGTGCCAGCTTCATTTCATCCACAGAACCAATCAGGGGCAGCGCCAGCCTCTCCCTAGTGGGATGGGGAGGCTGAAGCGGGTTAGACAAAAAATTGAGGAGGCTGTGCCTCCCCTCACCACAAGGCCCTGCTCCTTTGCAGTGTGGGGTGGCTGCTGCACGAGCTGATGCCATGGTGCGGGCAGCCACAGTCCTCCCCCATCTCCTTCTTCTGCTGCTGCTCCTGAGCTCCCCACCACCCTTTGACTGTTTGCAGCTGGTAAGAAATGGCCTGGTGGGGGGACCTGGCTCTGGGGCCAGGTGTACAATCAGGGAACAGTGACAGCAGGGGGTGGGGCCCAGGAGCCCAGGCCGAAGCAGATCAGTCTGGGCCGCTGTGGGGAGTCTTGGACCCTCCACCTGCCCTGGGTGGTGCACTCAAGTGGGCGGGGACACAGGCTGGGGGGTTGCTCTCCCCCCGCCCACCTGGGTTTACTCCTGCGCTGCTGCTGGTGGCATCGCTGCCTTTAGAGCTGGGCACCTAGCCAGCAGCCACAGCTGTCTCTGCTCTGCCTTCGGGGGTGGATGGCCAGAGAGTGGCGGCTGCTATGGGATGACTACGGGAGGGCTAAGGCAAATTTTGGGGTGGCTATCAGTCCGCACAAGGCCCCCCCACACTGCCCCTGTAACCAATGCACCTCAACCCTGACTTGTAATACTCCTGCATAGTCCAGCTCTGTGGTCCCTTCTGCCAATGCAGCTCAACCTAGTCTCAGTACCAGCTGCAAGTCTAACCCTGGAACTCACTCAACTCTACCCATGCACTTCAGTCTTGACCTGCACCACACCCTGATATGCCAGTCCCATTCCTTTCCAGCACAGAGACTGCAGTTCTTGCCAAACTGCTGTGCTCATCATATGGAAGAAGGCAAGGACACATGGTATGGGTTTAAACCAGGGTGCAACTTTAGTGTTCAAATTACGCCCCAGGTTCCCATCAGGGAATAGCCCAGTGCAGTCACTGAGAGCTCATTGATCCTTTGCCAATTCTCTGCTATGGGATTCCTTCTATAGACTGAAAAAATTAAGCAAATATGGTGCCAAAAGAATTGTAAATCGCACCGGGCAGGGTCTCAGAATGCCAACAATGGAAAGCTGCACTGGATACATGGGCTGCCAGTTCACATCAGCAGAACTATTGGGGTGAGTGCTTTTCACAGGAGGATCACAGTTGCGTCTTGCAATAACCTTCTTCATTTGCAAAGCTTTCTTTAACTTCAGTTCCTGTTTCATCATTTCTGATGTCAATTTCCAACTTCCATTGGTGGCAACAAACAGTGGGATAATGTCTGGTGGTACATTTTGAACTGAAATGATGAGTTACGCAGGGGTCCCTCTAATTTTTCCCACGCATGCGCGGAATGAATTTTGTTATGTGCACCAATATGGAGGGGATGTGTGACACATCAGCTCCATATTGGTGCACATAACAAAATTCATGTGGTGGGGGTGGGGCTGAGGGTTTGGAGAGTGGGAAGAGGGCTCAGGCAGAAGATTAGGGTGTGTGGGGGGGGAGTGAGGGCTCTGAGGTGGGGCTGGGGATGAGGGGCTCAGGGCTCCAGATGGGGGTGCGACTCTGGAGTGGGGCTGGGGATGAAGGGTTTGGGGTGCAGGCTGCCCAGGGGCTACGGTGGGGAGAGAGGACTCCCCCCCAGCTCTCTCTCCCCACAGCAGCACATGGGCTTGGAGGAGGGAGGGAGAGGCACCTCTCCCCGCCACAGCAGGTCCATGCTGTGGCAGAGGCATCTCTCCCTGCTGCAGCCTTGAGCCCCTGCGAGGGGCTTAATAGACAGCTGTGCAGCTTAGAGGGAACTTAGGTTACAGGCCTCATGCTTAGGCATGCCTGAGATAGGAGGATTTGTGAATTTCTGGTCATCTTCTCCCCTCATATCATGATGTATTTTTAACATCAAAACAATGATAATAAAAGGACCCAAAGGATCTTTATTCTTGATCTTAGGAAATAGGAATTGCCCTACTACATCAGCCCATCAACCCATGACATTCAATAAGGACAAATGCAAAGTACTCCACTTAGGAAGGAGCAATCAGTTGCACACATACAAAATGGGAAATGACAGCCCAGGAAGGAGGACTGCAGAAAGAGATCTGGGTATCACAGTGGATCACAAGCTAAATATGAGTCAACATTGTGTTACAAAATGGCCAATGGTGGTGTGGTGGGTCCCACACTTTTCCTGGTGGGGGACTAAGATGCCACCCCTTGTCCCTGCTCTTGGGGCACTAAGGGCCCTGCTAGTGGCTCGGGAAGGTGGTAGAGGAGGGAAGGGGTCTGGGTTTGCTCCTCACCCTGAGCCTCAGCCCCTCTCAGCCCCTGTGGGTTTCTTACCCTCTTCCCCCTTGGGTAGAGCTACCCTTGGGCCTTGACACTGCAGGAGGGAGTCTCCCTTCCTTTGGTTCTCTGGTCTTTCAAGTCCCAGCAACACACTTCCAAACTCCAGTCCTCTCTCCTTCCTCACAAACCCTGACTGCCTGAAGCAGGCGGTTTTATTAGGTTCCTGACAGGGCCTTAATTCACACAGGTGCTCCAATGAACCTGTAGCAACCCTCCCTAGTCTACAAGGAACCACGCCTTAATTAGCTGAGGGCTTATATATTTCCCCTCTCTCACTACTCCTTGGCCCTGCTGTATCACAAGTGTAACACTGTTGCAAAAAAAAAAAAAAAAAATAGCAAACCTCATTCTGGGATGTATTAGCAGGAGTGTTGTAAACAAGACATGAGAAGTAATTCTTCTGCTCTACTCTGTGCTAATAAGGCTTCAGCTGGAGTATTGTGTCCAGTTCTGGGCACCACATTTCAGGAAAGATGTGGAAAAATTGGAGAAAGTCCAGAGAAGAGTAACAAAAATAATTAAAGGTCTAGAAAACATGACCTATGAGGGAAGATGGAAAAAATTGGGTTTGTTTAGTCTGGAGAAGGGAAGACTGAAAGGGGACAGTAATCTGCTGGCAGGCCGTGAGACAGTTTGTTTTCATTGACCGTCCGCAGGCACGGCCACCTGCAGCTCCCAGTGGCCGTGGTTCGCTCAAGTCATCCAAAATGGACTTCAGTATAAAAATCCAGAGCATGTTTCAAGCTCTGAAAATGTCTGGAGTCATTTCCTGATGAGCATTACTTCTGCAAAACCAAGGAACGGCCACTGCAGTGTAAACATACAAATACAGCTGAGGCCTTTGCATGCCTCTTTGCATTAAAGAACAGCAGGTGCTGCCAAACCTTGCCACTCACCAATACATAGGCTTTTTCAGATATTCAAGAGGTTCAAAGAACGCTTCACTGCAAATCTGCATCAAATGTACCTCAGTGATGACACCTCCTTAAAAGGCTAATCCAGCTGACCAAATGTAAGTATTCATCCTCATTGCTCAGAAAAAAATCTAAAAGATGTTGTCAGCTGCTCTGAAAGTTTGGGTACAAATTCATAAGCAGTTAAACTAACTCTGAATTACAAATGTTTGGAATCCACAAAAACCAATAGCATGTCCCGGAGCAACCTCAGAGTGGAGATGATGTCGATATAACCAGAATAATTGCAGAACCTCTTCTAATTGCTTGAAATAGCATCCACTTATCTAGATTCTCCCTCTGCCTCCCATTAGGAAGAAGATATTTTACCATCACGCATCACGTGAAAGATCCATATCAAACTAGAATGGGTAAAGCCCTAGCAAATATACTAAAGGACACAATCCTGCACTGGCCAGGGAGATACAGAAGATCACCAAATTGGTCATTTCCACTTTCCATTTCTGAAGCACATGGGCCTGATTCTGCTCCCACTTACATGGGTATTACCTGTGTCATTCCACTGACATCCAGGGATTACTCCCAAATGACACCAAGGCGAGAGGAAGGATGGTCTTGTGGGAAAGGCTATAGTCTAGCAATTTAGGAGGTGGAGGTTCAATTTCTCATTCTGCCACAGCTGTCCTGTGTGAACAAATCATTTAGTCCCTCTGAGCCTCAGTTCCCCATCTGTAATATGAGGACCGTAAACTCCCTTTCTCACGCCCTTTCTCTATTAGAGCATAAGCTCTTTGGGGGCAGGGACTGTCTCTTGCCCTGTGTTTGCATAATGCTTAGCACCCTTAGCTGCTCGTGGTTGGAGCTACTATGATACAAATAATAATTATCAGAATCAGGCCCCATGATTCCTTATCCACTTATGAAAAAATTATATGCTTCAATTTCCCTTTTGTGCCATCCTCATGATTTCCCCTGTCCCTTCCACTAATTATCAAAGCTATTTTTGTCAAGATATGATTTGTTTTTTCTCTCTCTGAGACCATCTTCTTCGCCTGCTTGATCTTGCACTAAATTCAGAGGAACAAATTCTGCCTTCAGTTGAACCTGTGCAAATCTAGAATAGTGCCATTCACTTCAATGGATTCACTCAGGGTTTGCATTGTTATAATTGAGAGGTGAATCTGGTCCAGAGTGCTGAACTGCAACTCCCTTGATAACAGACTGCACTATCAGAATCACAATGCCATTAGGGAGAAATTGTTTACTGGTTAGAGGAGGGGATTGAGAATCAGGACTCCATTGTTCTATTCTCTGCTATGGGATGGGAATGGGTCTGGGTTTACATCAGGAGGCTGGCAGTCAAGATTCCTAGGTTCTATTTCTGTCTCTACCACAGATTTCTTTGGAAAGTTCCCTTCCTGAGTCTTAGTTTTCCATCCATTAAAATGGATTTATTATTAAACCTTGTGAAGTGCTTTGAGATCCTCAGAAGAAAGGAGCTATAGAATTACAAAGTATCATTAATATACCTTTACATTAGGATCAGACAGAAGAAGCTGCATTGTTAAGAGGCAAATTCCTATACAAAAGCAGGAGTTTGCAATGGCAGCACAGAGAATGCAGAAAATTACATGTAAAGTAAATAAGAGCTTTTGTACTGGTGTGTATCATTTTATTTCCATCGGTCCCAAAAGGTTCTAACACAGTTTACAGTCCCAGCTCAGAATCAGCCAATAAGTGACATAATTGGGCCTTGAAATCCTCTTCTTAAATTGGATAGAGCTGCGAGTATTAACCGAGTTCTCTGAATTCTTTTTTTAACACCAGGAAGGACGCAGTCAGGCCACAGCAGTATTAACAGCTGATGTCTTAAATTCATTATGGGAATGGCATAAAAAGCAGTTTATCAAGGGAGACTGAGTTCAGGTCACACCCATATGTGGTCTTTGGTCTGAGTCAAAATAAAAATGGAAGTACAAAGCAAAGAGTCAATTATCTTTATTTGTGTATTCACAAGAGAAGCAAATAGAATTTGTTAGTTACGTTGATCCCAGGAAGAGAACCCACACCTGTCTCTGCCCCAAGCATGCAAAACTGCCTCTGCTCTTCCAGATGTAGAAAAGAACTACTACTGTACTCTGTGCATGTGCTTTTACTGCTCTTTGGTTACAGCAAAGGGTTGTGTTAACAAAGAAGAACTAGGCAAACACCAGGGGAGACAGACAGAAAGTAACAATAGCTTCCACTGAGTCAGAGTGGCTTTTATAGAATCCTAGATTTGAAGGCCTGAAAGGACCATTATGACCATCTAGTTTGACCTCCTACGTAACACAGGCCAAAGAACCTCACCCAGTAATTTTGGCTTTGGTTCTGTTGACAACTAGGGACACTTTCTCAATGTTAACACTGGTGGAGCTGAACTGATGATAGCAATGGAGGGAAATAGGTAGCAGATTTCCTTGATAAGAGGGTGACATTCTCATGCAATCAATTTTTTTAACCTTTGAAAGAAAACATAATTCAAAAGTACAATATAAAAAGAAAAATTGAGAGTGTGTATCAGGAGTAGAGATTGGAGAGTAGAAAAAAGCCTTTTCATTCTACAAAAAGTAACTCAGAGGAATCTTTTTGGGCATCAGAATGAAAAAGCCATGATTACTGAGGGATACCTCTATTGAAACTCTTTCAAAGAGAAAATACTGGTAGTGTGGCTGGGCAAACGGACTGCTGCTGGTGATATTTGTCCTCTAAAAAGCAAAAACAACTCTTTAGGCTTGTTGCCCCACCCTACTGTGCTACGTTGCAAAGGGGAGTGGATTACAGTCGACTTCCTCACAGTGGGCCAGACTCATTCCTGGTGTCAGCCCATTGACTTAAGCGAAATGCCCCTAGGGACTACTCAGTGTCTTCTAGGTTGTATGGTAATTCTATGTTCAGATACTGGGGGGACAGGATGGAGAGTGATCTGATGGGAGAGACTAACCTTGCAGAGTAGCAGCTAAAGAAAGTAAGGTTAATGGAGCTAAATGTATACTGCCAGGCTCTAAAAGATGATTAAGAAGTGATTTGAAAACAGTCTACAAATATCTGAATGGCATCATCAGGAAAGAAGGGAAGGGAAAGAATTGTTGTGGGAAGCAAAACTAGAAGTCAGAGATGATGCTGAGCAAATCAAAACCTAGGCTAGTCATTGGTAACATTATTTCCTAGCAATAAAATCAGTTTAACTGTGGAATACAATAGTTTGCTAAGGGATTGGGTTTTCATCACTTTCCTTGAATTCCTCTATAAGAGACAGGGCAAAAGAGCTTGGTCAGTTAACCTACATCTTATAGTAATGAAGATACCATAGGAAACGATCTGGAATTGATAAAAAAATAAACTAGATGACCCAGAAAGCCTTTTCAGTCTATGATTCAATGGAATGGTCCATTCAGATCAAAACTGAAAACAAGATTCTAATTCATAGATTAATAGATTCCGAGGCCAGAAGGGATGATTGTGAACATCAAGTCTGACCTCCTCTATAACACAGGCTAAAGAACTTCCCCCAAATAATTCTGAGAGCAGAGCTTTAGAAAAACATCTGATCTTGATTTAAAAATTGACAATGGTGGAGAATCCATCACGACCCTTAGTAAATTTTTCCAATGGTTAATTACTCTTATTTCCAGTCTGAATTTGTCTTGCTTCAACTTCCAGCCATTGGATCATATTATACCTTTCTCAGCTATATTGAAGAGCCCATTATTAAAGATTTATACCCTGTGCAGGTACTTATAAACTATAATCAAGACACTTAACCTTTTTGTTAAGCTAAATAGATTGAGTTCCATGGGTCTAGCGCTATAAGACAGGCATTCTAATCCTTTAATCATTTTCTTGGCTCTTCTCTGGACCCTCTCCAAATTTTCAATGAATGAATGAGTAAAATCCTAATGAGTTCTAACAAATTAGCTCAGTAAAGGGAGCGAGGTCTGCAGTGTCTGAAGGCGCAATGGACTTTACATTTCTACATCTGATTTGCAGTGGGACCTCACCATGGGCAAATGGAGTTTCCATGAGCCTACTACATCAATGATGTGCGGATGTTAGAATCTTCTATCAGTGCATGCTGGTACAAAAGTGCCAGTATGTGCATGCAAAGGGTGTGTGTGTGAGAGAGAGAAATTGGACAAGCATTGTTGGAACCTGGGGACCAAAAATCAGGGCTTCTGTGTGCAAGTGAGAGGTCACCTTGGTCACCTTGATCGATTGGTCCTTCGGTCGTCATATAGATCGCGCTGATCACAAGAAGTCTTTCATTCTTCTCTTATCCTGGCCTTCCTTCTCCATGTGCAGCCATGCTTTTTCACCGTAAAATCTTCCCATCTCTTTGGAGGTTGGCTGAGTGGTCCTTTCAGTTCTCGTGGGTACCACTTGGCAACATCTGCAGTTCATTGATTGTCAGTGAGCCTAGCTATATGCCTGGCCTATCGCATTTTACTGTGCCTGCTTTCAACGACATCCTGCACTCCACTCTGCTGTCTGATCACTTCACAGGGGACTCAGTCGTGGATTGAAATCCCCAGAATTCTTCTTTCCATCGCCCTCTCTGTGACAGACAGCTGACGCTCCTCTAGCCTTGCCGTGCAAGTAGTACTGCAGTACTGTTGAGTTCAAGAGTTGGCGCATGCTGCCTTGTTGATTTTTCCTTGGAGGATGTCCTTGATAGAGTTGCATGTGCACCAGCCAGCTTTCTTTTCTTCACGAGGGTTCACCTTTCCGATCATGGCGCATAGTGGCTGAAGAAGTGGCTAAAACAACAATGTGAGAGCTATGGGTACTAAACTGCAGTAAGCTTATTATTATTTGTTTAACATCAGCAATGTCCTTGGCACTGTGCAAGATCAAAAAAAAAAAAAAATGCCCTGCCCAAAGAGCTATATCAAAGTGGTGAGCAGTATAAGCTGTTCCTTGCCCTTGTCTTGGTTACATTATCCTCCCAGGAAGATTAAACAGAGACAGGCATGATTCTCTCTAGCTGTCACTTCCAATCATTTAATTCCACTTTCTTGTGGATTTGTAGTGAGGAACTGCTCCAGCAAGTTCCCTTGTATGATTATGTGCCTGTCAGCTTCACACCCAGAGCCCAATGTCACCATTCTCCTGAGAAAAGCTCTTAGCAGTTTGCTTAAGATGGTTCCCATGCTGTCAGTCACAGAATGTAGATGGTTAGTGCCAGCAAAGAAACCTTTAAAAAATTCCATGCTCAGTCAAGATTTAAGCTTAGAAGATTCTCCTAATCATTTATAATGACAGGTGTTATTTATTTTTAGATTTTGAAAGCATTCCCATCACATTTGGTCTCGGTAAATCCTGCCCCAATCTCCTCAGGTGAAGAAAACCCCAGACATGGTAGAACCACAGTGTAGGGGTAGGGAGTCAGCAAGCCAAGAGCCCCTGCAGGGAGAATGCTCTCCCTTACATACCACAGAAAATAACTCTGCAGAGGTTCGTGATGCCAGGATATAGGTGGGACTGGAGGATCCCTGACAAGGAGCATCTTCCCAAGGAAGGGATGAGGACGTGAACCATGAAGGCTGCTCCAGCCATTAGAGTATAGTAACAGTGAATGGAGTACGCCTCCACTGTCACTCCAAAGTCAGATTAATTATTCAGGTTTGGGGCAGGATTTAGGCCCAAGTACATGTAATTTTAAACCAAATGCACATGACTGTATCACCAGCTATTACATTAGGCCAGTAATGAAGTCTAATTATAACTAGAAAAAAATCTCAGCAACATTTCTGCATCCCAATGACCATCCTGGCTTCGCAATAACAAATGTAAAAATACATCTGTGTATTTATAGCATGTCAGCTTTGTCTGCTCACACCACAGGGAAGGGCATGCCTCCTGTCATGCCCTTGTATATACTGCTGTGTTTGGCAGGTAGTAAATAATGACCAACATTTATGTAGTGCCTTTCATCCAAAGAGCCTAAACTGATTTGCAATATCTATCTATTTTATCAGTAGCAATCCCATAATCTTGTAGGATTCCACACAAACCAGTCCCAGTGACTTTTAGATAAGCTCCAGGGCCGCAGTGCTATGCCTATTTATGCCAGTTGAGGAGCTGGCCCCAAGAATTTTAGGTGTTCTCTGAACTGGACTTGCAAACTTAAGATTCACTCATTACTGCCCAGGATCTAATTTTGGTGATTTCTGCTTTGTTTGTCCACTGCCTGGAGTTTACAAATGTGTATATGATATTCTTATTAGCCTCACTGAGCCTAATTTGTGCAGAATAATCAGGGATTATTGACCTTCAGGATGTGCTGCCAGGCTTATCTTTTTGGCCAGGTGGTTGAAGAGGTTAGAAAAGGGGTGGGCAAACTTTTTGGCCCGAGGGCCACATTGGGGTTCTGAAACTGTATGGAGGGCTGGGTAGGGAAGGCTGTGCCTCCCCAAACAGCCTGGCCCCCGCCCCATATCCACCCCCTCCCACTTCCCAGCCCCTGACTGCCCCCCTCAGAACCCGTGACCCATCACTGCCCCCCCACCTGCTCCTTGTCCCCTGACCACCCTGACCCCTATCCACCCCCCAGCCCCCTGCCAGGCCCCCCGGGACTCCCACACCTATCCAACCGCCCCTTGCTCCCTGTCCCCTGACTGCCCCCCTGCCCCTTATCCAACCCCAACCCTGCTCCCTGCCCCCTTACCATGCTGCTCAGAGCCACGCAGTCTAGTGCACCAGGGCAGGCCGGTGGCTCTCGCGGCCGTGCTGCCAGCCAGGAGGTCGCAGTCCCACCGCCCAGGGCACTGGCGGTGTGGCGTGCTGAGGCTGCGGGGGAGGGGGAACAGCAGGGGAGGGACCAGGGGCTAGCTTCCCCAGCTGGGAGCTCAAGGGCCTGGCAGGACGGTCCCGCAGGCCGGATGTTTCCCGCGGGCCGTAGTTTGCCCACCTCTGGGTTAGAGCCTAATATAGGTTGATTGTTTATGGGGAACAAAGGTTTGGAAGGTAAAGTTCTGCCTACTGGGTTATACTGGGATAAAGTTTTGTTGGAATTTGTCTGGGTGAGTGGCTGCTGGTTTTTCTGTATTGGTGCTTCAAATAGTGTCATGTTGAAGAGCAGATGGACTCCTTTTTAGATGTTATGAATTGCAACAAATAAATAACATTCTCCTTCCACTGAAGTCAATGGGAAATTTGCCATTGACTTCAATAGGATCCAGGGGTTGGCCCACTATGATTAGTAGCAGATTGAATCAAACCACTGTGTTTTGGGCTAATCCCAAATGGTTAGTTACATTCTGCCTGCTTAAACTCCCCCACGAAAGCTTATGCTCAAATAAATTGGTTAGTCTCTAAGGTGCCACAAGTACTCCTTTTCTTTTTGCGAATACAGACTAACACGGCTGTTACTCTGAAACCTCTAGGTACCGTATCCTTCACCTTCTGTCCTGGACTGCTCTGTTGTGTTGCTGTATACGTTGAAAGAGTTCCTGTGTTCGAGTTTGGAGATGGTTACATTTTAGTAGAACAGGAAACCTAATGCTTTGTAGAAACAGAAGGCTGCATAGGGACACTGGGTCAACCTCACTTCTGATCAGTAGCTGCTTGGTGTGGCAGTGCTCATCAAGGAGAGTTCTGACGCACACTGGGATGCTTGGTGACTGTGTTTGTATGCTAGGATCCATCAGACTCAATGAGCTCAAAGGTAGTGAGGTTTGGTTTCTAAAGCGCTGGAAACTCACTGAACAGTTTTGGCCTTCCTTGTAGTGTTCAAGCCAGAATGTGCAAGGCTGTCTCTGCTCTTCTTGTCTGTAGAGATGTGCAGTGTTTGGATTTTCTTTGAATTAAAGGAAACATCTTGCATCAGCATTCAAGTAACTGTTCATTGCCCATGACAACTGGGTAAACACAATTTGTTTTTTAAAGAAAATATAACTGACTCAAGGCCAGTTGAACTGGAAAGGTTTGTTTTCTGATTCTTTTTCAACTGCAAATTATTAAACTAGTTCCAGGAAAACAAAAAAAAACAATTTTACTTGTGTGCAACCTACATTGGGCCAAAAGATAAGTGCCTCACTTTGCTTTTATCAGTTCTTTCTCAGGCAAATTTGCCCTGTAGTCAATGGGCCAAATTCTCATCTCAGTTACGCTGGTTCAGATCAAGAGCAACTTCATTGAAGGCAATGGAGTTAGTCTGGATTTTCATTGGTTTAACAAAGATCCAAATCTGGCCCAATGAATATACAAGTCATTGGGAGTTATGTGTGAATAAGGACTTAGTAAAACTGATTAAGAACCTCAGGATTTGATACAATTATTTCAATGGGATTATTTGCTTGAACAAGGTTAACTGTGAGTCTTAGTTGCAGGTTGGGTTCAAAATCTCCCGCTGTCCCCTCTTTTACAGGTTTTGATTTTGAAGTCTTTAACCAGTGAGCTGAGTTATCAAAATGTGCATTTATTCCCAGCATAGGAGAGAATTACAAGAGAAATAAATTGATTAGTCTCTAAGGTGCCACAAGTACTCCTTTTCTTTTTGCGAATACAGACTAACACGGCTGCTACTCTGAAAATAGTTATGATCATATCTTTTATGTGATCTAATAATAATAGAAAGCAATTTAACCATTAGGCTAATTTCTGGTTTCATTTGCTTCTGCTAATTAAGGAATGGAGATCAACATAATGCAGGCATCTGGTGTGAACACAAGTCCTGCTATTGGGGGGCAGCATGCCTCTATTTATCTATAGAAGAAGAGCAGCCTGGGCAGAAGCAGGGAAAACTTCCCCCAAATTGCCTTGAAATGCTCCTGCAATATAAATATTAAATAATAACAATAAATGGCTTTCAAGCACTACAGACATGGGGGTATCTGAAACCACAGTCCAGATGGGAAAAAATCTGTATCCTATGGATATGCAGTTCACCACTTTATGCAACTGAAAATAAATAGAAATCTTTTGTTTTTCTCCAATAGCAATCTGCTTAGCTCCATTCAATTTCATCCAGCATTCAGAATGAGCTGAGCTAGACAAAAACTGTCCTGGAAGCAATCCTAATATACTCCTACCTGTCCAGTGGGTGAATTGTTGAAGGGGAGGAGAGGTTGCTGGTGCCCATGAATGTGAAAGTCAGGAACGCTTTCAATTTTAGTGCATTCTGTGTTTTCCATACAAGACATTCCCCAGATTTTAAGGGTAGAGGTTATGAAAAACTCACTGATAAAAGCTCTTCTGCTAAGCAATCAGGAGTCCTGCCAAATGGGAACAATTCTGGGAAACAACAATTTTCTCTCTGGTAACTAACATTCATTCAAAAACATTATAATTATTATTAATTTCTTGGGCTCAGGAACTTTGTGTGGCTGTTCTTGATTCTTTGATGTGGAGCATTTGTCTCCCTGTTATTCAGGTCCTGTGGAGTTGGCACTAAAAGAGAAATGTTTTTCAGGGAATGTTGTTTTTTCTCCTATGTGCACCTTAAGTCAGTGGCAAAATTAACCAAAGGATCTTACAGTGAGAAATCCTGAATCTTGTCAAGGGATTTAGAGGGATTTGGGAGCTTTAAAGATTTTCCATTGTCATGATTTGGAATGATTTTTTTTTGGGGTACATATTTCCCATATTAAACTCATGAAGAATATAAAATCCTATTAAGGAGATAGGTGGGGCTGAAACAGATGCTCCAGCTCATGCAGAATGCAGCCATCCACCTCCTCTGTGGGATGGGGTGCTAAAATCATATCATCTCTGGGCTCAGGGCTGGCCTTAGTGGTGGGCCACCCAGGTGACTGCCCTGGGGTGCCATGGTCAAGGGGGCACCATGTGGCAGTCCAGAGGTGCGCGCTGCCAGTGTAGAGTTAGAAACTGCTCCCGGCAGGCAGGGCACTGCCGCAAGGGGGGCACCCAGATGTGTCCCAGCTTCCTCCCGGCAGAGGAACATGGGGGGGGGGAGCGGTGACACATATATACTGCCTGCTCTCCCAATGTTCCTCTGTGTGTCCCCTTGTAAGGGGGTGAGTGAGGAGCAACACTAAGCGCTCCAAGCATCCAGGTCACTTTCCCCACCTGGGCCACTGCTCTCTTGTCCTCCCCTTACACAGCCCAGGTGGGGAAAGTGACCTGGATGCAGGGAGCCCTGACACTTCTCCTTGCCGCCCCCCTCACAGCCCTCTAGGGGGATGCAGAGGAGCAATGTTGGAGGTGGGGAACGAGCAGCAATGCCAACTACTCCATGCATCCAGGTCAATTTCCCCCTGTGGGTGCAGGAGGGGGATGCAGGGGTTAGGAGCACAGTAGGGGGGTCAGGTGTTAGGGGTGAAGGGGCACAGTAGAGGAGTTAGTATGGGGGGTGCTGAGGTTAAGGGCAAAGGGCATAGTGCAGGGGTTATGGGTAAAGGAGAGCTGAGGAACCTGGGGAGCCCATGGGGACCAAGGGCAATGGGGGGTACCCACGGGGGCCAGGGGCAATGGGTGGAGGTGCTGCACCGACAGGGGACAGGGGCACCAAGATACAAATTTGCCCAGGGTGCCATTTTCCCTAAGGCCAGCCCTGCCAGCCTGGGCTTCCATCTTTCCACAGGCTCCCAATCCCCTTTCTTTGCCGGCCCAAGACCCTTGTCCTGACTGTCAAAGCCATGAATGGGTCAGGATCCAGCTCCTGTATTTCCATCCATATCCCACCAACACAACTGCACTTGCCTGGAACAACACTGCTTACAAAGGCACAATGAAGCTACTAAAGCTGGATAGAAAGTGTTATTGGTTGAGGGAGTTCAGCGGCGGAAAGAGCTCCCAAAGGGGATTAGAGTGTTCTGAAGTCTGACTGCACCTAGGGCATGGCCCTCTTCTTGGAAAAATCTTCTCCATAATAACTGGAATGATTTTAAAAAAATGTCTCTGTGTCTACTCCAAGCAGAATGTCCTATAACCAGGGCATGGAAAAGAGCAGAAGACTCCTTGAAATCCACTCAGGACCTAATTTACCTGGGAAGTGCTAAGATAGTACAGACACAGGCACTACATTAAACCCTAAGGTAGAAAGAGTTTCGCCTATGTTTAGGAGTGGGGTGTAGAGCAGTGGTTCTCAAACTAGGGTGGCTGCTTGTTCAGGGTAAGCCCCCTGGCGGGCCGGGCTGGTTTGTTTCCCTGCTGCATCCGCAGGTTTGGCCGATCGTGGCTCCCACTGGCCGCGGTTCTCTGCTCCAGGCTAATGAGGGCTGCAGAAAGGGTGGCCAGCAAATCCCTCAGCCCGCGCCACTTCCCGCAGCCCCCATTGGCCTGGAGCGGTGAACCGCGGCCAGTGGGAGCCGCGGTCGGCCGAATCTGTGGACACGGCAGGTAAACAAACCTGCCCGGCCCACCAGGGGCTTTCCTTGAACAAGCCTTGGAGCTTTTGGTTTAGCCCAAGTTAGAAAAAAGAGGCCTGGTTCCAAGTTCAGAGCTGGATCTGAATAGGGTGACCAGATGTCCCGATTTTATAGGGACAGTCCCGATTTTTGGGTCTGTTTCTTTTATAGGCTCCTATTACCTCCCATCCCCTGTCCCAGTTTTTCACACTTGCTGTCTGGTCACCCTAGAGATGAACTTCCGCAATGCTCAGGGGATGTTTGGATTCAGGATTTTGATTTGGGCCCATCTCTGATTAAGGGAAGAAGGTTATTGAAAGATTCTAGCCAGAGTTTCTTTCATCCACTAAAATAGACTCCATGGCTGTTAAACAGAATTGGTCTAGAAGAATATATGTGTATTAAAATAGGCTGCCCAGTGTCAAACTTCCTACACACCTGAAATCAGTACTTGTTGTGCCTCTCGCTGCAGAGAACAAACAAGAGGCTGTTGTAATTAATATAAAGGGGTGGTTTAGGGAGGCTGCTGGGCACAGACCCTGTGATTTCTCTTTCACCTCTGCTACCTAGGTTGACCACTCAGGGTCTCCTTAAGTCCTGGCCTGGATTCAGCTATCCTGGAGATCGCTGCTTAATAGACTACTAGGTCCATCCATGAACCCTGTCACAGCTGGTGCTTCCCAGTCAACATTTCCAGACAAATCCTGGCGATCACAAATGGGATTGGTAGCAGTTTGTGTATTGCTGCTTAACTGCAGGCTATGAGGACAGGCACCTTAGAAAGACTAGGATGGACTGGAGATAATGAGGGTCAGATCTGGCTGACAGTCACATTGGCTGCAATTGGCAGTTCCAAGGAGCATAGATCAAGATAATTGTTATTCTTAATCATGAGATGGATTTTTGGCTGTCTGCCAAGTCGTGGCCAGTGCCAAAGTGGACCAGAGGGCAGTATCCAGTTAGCCCCAGTTCCCAGTAAAGGCGGCTTTAAGCTACCTTTCAGTTCCTCATATTCTTGGGGCTTCTGCGGGTCTGACTGGCCCCTGGAATAAGTTACTCTTGGGCTGCCCATGGTGTACGAGCAGCTGAGAATATACCACACAACAAAAACACAACAAAACCACTAACCCAAGAACCAATCCCTGCTACAAACCCCATTGCCAGCACTGTCCACATACCTATTCACGGGACACCATCATAGGACCTAACCACATCAACCATACCATCAGGGGCTCGTTCACCTGCACATCTACCAATGTGATATATGCCATCATGTGCCAGCAATGCCCCTCTGCCATGTACATTGGCCAAACTGGACAGTCTCTATGCAAAAGAATAAATGGACACAAATCAGACGTCAAGAATTATAACATTCAAAAACCAGTCAGAGAACACTTCAACCTCCCTGAACATTCAATAACCGACTTGAAAGTGGCAATTCTTCAACAAAAAAACTTCAGAACCAGACTCCAACGAGAAACTGCAGAACTGGAATTAATTTGCAAACTGGACACCATCAAATGAGGCCTGAAAAAAGACTGGAAGTGGATGGGTCATTACAAAAACTAATTTCCCCAAACTAGTTTCCCTCTATTGTTACTCACACCTTCTTGTCAACTGTTTGAAATGGGCCACCCTGATTACATTGGCCTCACTATCACTACAAAGTATTCTACTGTTGAGAATAGCCCACTTCCACCTTAATTGAATTGTCTCGTTAGCACTGACCCCCGACTTGGTAAGGCAACTCCCATCTTTTCATGTAAGGCAACTCCCATCTTTTCATGTACTGTGTATTTATACATGCCTACTGTATTTTCCACTCCATGCATCTGATGAAGTGGGTTTTAGCCCACGAAAACTTATGCCCAAATAAATTAGTTAGTCTCTAAGGTGCCATGAGGTCTCCTTGCTGTTTTTGCTGATACAGACTAACAAGGCTACCGCTCTGAAACCTGAGAATATCTAGAAAGTGCTGTTCTGTGGCCACGCCTCTTCCCCCAGAATGGCCCTCCCTGCCCCCCTCTAAGTCTTATACACAGGGATAGGAGGGGGACCATTCTGGCACCTGTGCTCTGGCCAGAGAATGGCCTTATGCCAGGTGTATTCCACTAGGTTGTTTCTGCCACTGTAAAAGGGCAATAGGACAAAAGAGAATTAGGCCCTATTGGTGCATGTTACCAGAACCAAACCTTCAGCTAGCACTATCATGATCTATGGGACAGCTTTATCAGATGAGCCCTACGGGATCCCTGCCCTGGCTGATCTGGCAGCGGGGGTGGCTGAGGTGATCTCAGCCGGAAGTTGTTCTGCACAGCCTACCATCCTTCTCCCAGTTAGGTGGTCCTTGAAAATGTTCTTTGTATATTTTAGAGGTTTAGATCTAGTGATGAATGAGAGCGTGTGTGTGTATGTGAGCATATGTGTACAAAGATAAACGTCCGTGTGTGTGTGTGTTTTTGAACATTGGTTTGTGTGTACGTGGGTGTGAGCTTGCATGTGAATATATGAGGAAGTGTGAGTGTGTATACTTGTGAGGATGTGTCTGTGTACACATGTAGTCATAATGAGCATGTGTATGTTACCGTTAGCACGTGAGAACAGGATACTGGGTATGCCCATGCGAGTGTGCAGATGTAGTTGCATGACTGCATGCGTATGGTGTGTGAGCACACCTGTGTATTTGTGGTTATGTGTGTGTGTGACTGTGAGCTTGTGTGCACTACATGTGAGAGTATTTGTGTGCAAGCCTGCATGGGCATATGTGCATGAATGTGCATACGTACGTGATTGCGTATGTGAGTTTGTGTGTGTATATTTGTGAGAAGGAATGCTACATGGGAGCAGGTATCTGTGCGTGTTTGCCTGAGTTTGAGCATGGGAGTATGCATGCAGTCTCCTTTATACAGGCGGTGGTACCATTTCAGAAAAACTCATGGTGAGAGGGCAAAGTTGTGTCAGCATGTGTGATTAGATTATATCCTGCGAAGGATGGAAGGTAAAAAGTGGAAGACATAGTGAAGCATCTAGACCTATAAAAAGTATGGTGAGGGGGAAAACCAAGGTCTGGAGGGTGGGTAACTGCTCCCCTTTCCCCATAGCAAATGATGCTTCTGATGCAGGGCCGCTCCCCCAGAGCCTAGTTCATTCAGCACCACTATAACAGCACTTCTATCACCTGAAACTTTTTGCTCTGAGTGGGTAGATTCATAGACTTGAAGGTCAGAAGGGACCATCATGATCATCTAGTTTGACCTCCTGCAGACTACAGCCACATAACCTCTCCTACCCACCCCTGCAATAGGCCCACACTCTCTGGCTGTGTTACTGAAGTCCTCAAATCATGATTTAAAGGCTTCTAGTTCATACCAGCAAATGGTCCATGTCCCACGCTGCAGAGGAAGGTGAAGTCCCCCCCAACTCCCAGCATCTCTGCCAATCTGACCTGGGAGAAAATTCCTTCCTGACCCCAAATATGGTGAACAGTTAGACCCTGAGCAAGTGGGTAAGACCCACCGGTGTACCGAGTGAGAAGTCTCCTACCCTACAGTCAAATAATCAGTGTTGAGCGAGTCCAATTTTATTTAACATCTTTATTGATCATCTGGAAGAGGTGGTGAGAAAGCAGACTAATTGGGAGGTGAGGCAGAGAAGCTCCAACCAGTTCAGAGAAACAAACCTCAAGGAGCTAAACAAATGGACAGGAAATAAAATGTGATGAAACAAGGGGAAGTGGACAGGTCTAGTACATTGAGGAAAAAATATCCCATCATTTTAACAAGCTGGAGATACCAGGAAAGCAATTGGGCAGGAGCATGCAGTGTAATATTGAGGCAAACTCACCTAAAAAGGTCAGTGAAATTTTGGGTGGCACACAGAGCCATCATGAAATGAACCTGGGATGCAAGTCACTTTCTGTGCTGTATTCTACCAGCAAAATTACAACTATAGGTGAATGCTGTATTTGGGCACCTCAACGCTGGAAAGAAACGGATATCATCCAGCCCAGATTACAGTGTAATGGAATCTAAATCCTTCATTTTCAGCTGGCTGTGAGATGGTGTTTGTAAACGAAAGGGACTGGCTCAGCGGGATGAGGGGGCTAGCCAGAAACCTCAGAGAGGTCTTGTCAAGAAAATATTTCCCCTGCAGAAGGATAATGGAAAAACTAAGCAGAAGATACGAGCAAGGAATTTGCTGTGGTTCAACAGAGAGACAGACAGACATGGAGGGCTCCGTCTGTCTGTCTGTCTCCCATGCCACTGACCAGCACTGGGTCTAATTCATTGTGTCAGCTAGGTGACCATCACTAACTGTATCTTCTTTCCTGGATTAGTTGCTGTTAATGATTGTTTATTTTTAGATGGCAAAACTCCATCTGTGTGTGCGGCTGTTGTTGTTTTTTAATAGCCAGTTACAATTTAATGCTAAATGCTTTTGGCATCTGATAGACAAAAGTTTGTTTTTTAAAAAAAACAACCTACAAACAAAGTAGGAGATTACTTTCACATAAGTAGCAACAATCTCTTCCCCCGGGGGCTCCAAAGATTGGGTGGATCTCACTATTGCCCTCTCCTTAGCTGATTAAGGGTTTGAATGCCTACAGGCAGGGATGTGGGATTGCATAATAGGCAGTTCGTTTGGAGGCCCAAAGGATTTATTGACATTCTGGGCTTTTTAGGCAGCCGGCTAGAATTTGTCATTGTTTTCTTTTCATGATAACTCGGAAGACTGAGAGGATTAATGCAAGAAATGGAAAGAAGTAGCATTTCTCTCTGTTACATTTTATCACAGATAAAGAGCAAAACATGAAGGGCCGGATCCTCAACTGGTGTAAATCTGTATAGAGTCACTGAAGTCAATGTTTGTTACTGATTTATACCAGCTGCCGATCTGGCACGTATATTTAAGTCAAGATTACTTTTAGAAAAAATGGGTTTGTGCCTTTTTAATTTCTTTTCTCATTTGTGGTGTGTGAATAAGGCCAAACCTATTTTGGTTTTGATGTTTTAAAGACTGTTTTTAATACATTAGGTCCTGTTTCAGGTCCTGTTTACCCTGGTTTTGACAAAGCCTCTATGGACAGATGGGAAACTGGTGGGGTTAGAACATCAGAGACACTACGAAGTTAAACTTGATTAACTGAGAGAAGTGATTTTTATTCAGACAGTTTAAAATTCTGCCTTTTTTGTTTTTTATTAACATCTATTTAAATTAAACATCTTATAAGAAGTTGGATTAAAAGATTTTTTAGTTAAAGAGTCAACCGTGCTTGCACCTTCATATGATGGTTGAGAGTGCTCACACATTTTGTGTGCTCTGACAAAAGCCAGACCAGACTTGAAATTCCTGATATATTTCTAAGACAAAACCCAGGCAGAAAAAATTGAAAGCAATATTTAAGCCTTCTTTATACATTATAAAGAAGCAAAAGAAGAGAAAAAGGGGATAGACAATTGACCAGGGAGAGGAACAAATCCTAATTTTATTCCCTTTCAAGTCATGATTACTTCTTTGGAAACCTGTATGTACAGGTATCCATGGGCGGTGGGTGAACCCCGGGCTTGGGGAGGCTAGCCCTTGGCCCAGCCTGCCCCTTCTCCCCAAGGCCCCACCCCTCCCGTCGAAGGCCAGAGCCCCCCTTCCCCAGCCCCAGAGCACTGGGCGGGAGGGTGGCACCCTCCCCGCGCAGCCCCAGAGCGCAGGCCAGCACTCATTAACCCCAGCCTGGGGCCCCAGCCACAGAGGGAAGAGCCCCCCGCAGCACAGCACCAGGAAGTAGGAAGGGGCATGGAGGTGGAGCGTGGGCAGGGCCACACAAGGCTGTTTGGGGCATCAGTGTTTTTACTTTTACGTCTATTAAATCTCTATTTTGGTGGGATTTCGATGGCTCTAGAGTAACAAAGAAAGGAACGATTAAACAGACAAAGGAGCTAGACGGCAGATCCCCACTGTACCAAAAGGACACAAGCCTAGCAGCATTCTGTTATATATCATGACAATGTGATGTCAAGAAGACTGCAGGAAGCCAATGTCATAATGCCCCCGATATGTGAGCTCAGCCTCTTCAGAAATGCTTTCCTGCTAGCCATTTGTGTCTGATTCCACTAGGTAAGTGAAATCGAGAAGGGTTTATCTTGTTAGTCTGAACTGTAGCTGTTTGCCTGTGACCAAAGACCTTTTTAATCCACTGTGGTGAGCCCCTTTAATCCTAATCACTGAACGGCCACAGAAAAAAATTCACCTTTTCCAATCTGTCAAAAACCTTATCAGTGAAATGCACCCAGTCTAGGGTCTGAGGATCTAAGACACTGAGGTGACATTAGCATAGATGTTAGAATAGGGGAGCTAGAGGAAGCTAGCACCAAAGGGAACAATTAGCATGGTTCGGTGCCACAAGTCCTCCTTTTCTTTTTGTGGATCCCTTTAGTAGTCTGACCAGTAGAGGGAGCTGTGCTGCATTGCTAATAGAGGGGTTTATAAAGAGAGGGAGGCTGTAGGTAAAGTGCCTGGTAGTGGGACTGCGAGCCACTCACCATTTCCCCCACCAACCCACTTAGGCAAACGTGATAAGCAAACACTAGATGCTCGGATTGTTTTTGTTTGTTTGCTGTGTGCTTTGAATTATTTGAGTGGCAGCTCAGAGGCACTGCCCAGGGCATTGGAGACAGGCAACCTAATGAGGCCTCCGAGAATGTGGGTTCCCTTTGTTTGAGCAGAGGAACATTGTTTAGTGTTTGTGTAGTTAGAGGGCCCAATAATGCAGTCCCTTATTCATGAGACATCCTTGCTAGCATGAGTTTTTTCCCTGAAGTTACCATTCAAACAAGGAAGTGTTGCAAGATGAGGCTCCTAATCTTACGTCTAATGGATTGTCCATGTTGGAGAGAGCAACCCCAGCCTGTTATGTTTATATTCTGCCCAGAGTTATTTTTGATGTGCTGTTGTAAAAAAACAAAATTTACAATTTTTGTTACTTGTCGGAGGAACTTTTTGGGTAACTAATGTTTGTAAAGTGCTGCAAAAGCCTCTGTTGAAAGATGTTCTAGAAGTGCAGAGTACCCATATTTATTGTTACAAAGAGGCTAACCAGCAGTTTATCTTGCTTGTGAAGACACCTCTCAGTAACAAAGCCATCTGAACCAACCGGAGTCCACTTCCTAACATGATTTCCAAGTAAGGAAAGGGACACACTGCTTTCAAAGCCCCTGTAACCAATATTAAAGAGATTGATTTGATCTGTATGATTTAAACGCCTGATTCCAGGATCCTTTCCAGACATCAATTTATACTGTTGAGGCAAAATATTCCTGTAACATAACATAGGTCTCAACATACAGAGCTGAAAATGCATTGCCAGTAAGACATTCCATACGCTTAAATACTATGTGCTGAAGCCCCATTGGGCAGGCTTTGTCTACAGCCAGCATGGGTGTGTTCATCATTCTTTGCTTTCTGACATCACAGTGGTTAAGCTGACATTCATTATTCTGTGCTTGCTCTAGAAGTCACTATAATATTGATATTAGCTGTTTCAGGTGAGATCAGAACATGGTCTATCCGTTGCCTGCCTCTTCAGACAAACGAAATGCTGGGGAATTTTAGCTGAAACAGGAACTGAAAATGCTCCTCCATTTAACCTGATGTCATCTCACATGTGACATTGTAGCTGTCACTCATATGCTCCATGTGGGAGGAAGACTGGTCTTGTGGATAGTTAACTATTTATACAAGGTGTAACCGCTCCGGCAGGAGAGATTGAGAGAGAGAGACAAAGAGCCTGATCATTGAGCTTGCTGGTGAGGGCACGCAGGTGGGATGTGAAACAGGCAGAACAGGGACCTGAGCCTAGCTCTCCCACATGAGTGCCTGACCCAGCAGGCTATTGGATTTGTAGGGATTGGGGCCTTTGTCTTATTTTTCATGAAAAATATGCAGTTTTTGTGCTGATGCAAAATGAAAACAGTTTGTGAAACCGCCATTTGTCTCCAAGCAATAGAACTCTGGTTTTCTAGCCAGCCCTAAGAGTGATCTCTCAGGTGCAGACTGTTGGGTTCCCCCATCTCAGACCTAACCGTGTAAGTGAAGGCTCCCTTTGCTTTGTGGTGATAGTTCCCCTTTCCCCTCCCCAAAGAATTAGGAAGCAGTCTGCCTGGCAGGGGAAGCGACGTGGTTCATACCCCCACCCAAGGGTTAGGCAGGGAGGCTTGAGAAAGCAGCTGTTCTGGTTGTGGTCTTTCTATTAGTTCCCAACACTGGAAAAGTACCATTCGTGACTTCCTCTGGCTCCAGCCAAGCCTGTGAGTTTGCCTGACAAGTGCTGTGGACAAGTGAATTCACGGAACATTTTCTCAGCTGTCCACTTTAACCCCAAGCAAGCCATAGCGAGGTGGTGAGAATGGAGTGAAGTCCAGTGTCCCTTATATAACTCTGAAAGGCTGTCTCCGGCTCCCTGATCCAGCAAAGTCTTCACTTTGTTATTCTGGCTACATGGTGTGGCATGTTGATGGGGTCCTGCCGCTGTGTAGAGTGTCCCCTGGGTCCAGGGCCAAGGGAGTTCTATGCCTCCCCATCCCTGGAGCAAGTCAATTAATTAATTAATGTCCCCACTCACCTTCTTCTCAGACATTACCAGTTGTTCTGTGATCACCGGCACAGTCATTATTATGTGGTCGGTCACAAGGTGGGACATCTTGCTGCCTCTGTATCTTTCCAAGGCTCAGGATCTTTTCCAGGCCACCCCAAATAACTGACCTCTTATCACAGATCCTACTGAGCACCCACTAGGACTACCATGGGGGGAATCCAAGCCTCTGGGTTCTAGATGCCCAAGGTGTTTCCAGCTCCTAGAGTCTGAACAGAGTCTAAGCACTGCCCCAATCTCGGAGTCCCTAGGCACATTCTCAGGGTACAGACCTATCTCACATCCTCTCCGGAGAGCTAGAACCTGCTGTCCAGCAGCCTAGCCCCCCTGGGTGCAGCACTGGCCCTTGTCTCCCCTGTACTTCAACACACTCCTCTCCCAGAACTCCATCTCAAAGATGTGAAGCGTCTGGTTCCCAGTTTAACTCTCTCCAGGCCATGCAGTAACTGAAGCAGCCTGTCAGCATATGCGCACGTGCACATACGCATACTCTGCCCAGTCTAACAACTTTACGTTCTTTTATATTTAATCGTGGTAAATTATTTTATTACTAACGGTATCTGCAAGCAAACTAGCTCTTTGTTTCTTTGAGGGCTCCCCTGCATATTCCCAGCCCCTAATCACATCTTTCTGTTGGTGAAATCACAATCATCACTGTTATGTCAGAGAGGGTGGGGACTCCTGGTGGTGACAAGGCGCATAAGGGGTAAGCAGAAGAAACAGATGGCTGTAGGCTATGGTTTAAGTGCATAGAGTGGATGTACAGAAAGGCTGCTCGTCTTTGCTCCCTCCTGATGTTGGTGCTGCTCTGTGCAGGGCCAATATGCCCCTGCACTGGATTAGAGCTGCCCCATGTCCATAGATTCAAAAAAAGCAAGCAAGGATTGGCGTAGCACAAGAGCATTCTGGTCACACCTTTCCTCCAGCCACAACCCCTGTTCCCTGCCGTGCTGCAGTGGGGAACGTGAATGGTATAACAGTTACATTGACTTGATCTCACCAAAGAACCCTCCTTAAATTGAAGTGATCAACCCTGGACTAGTCACTCTATTGCTGGGGTCTGAATGCAAATATATTCACACCTCTCTGCTTAATGCTACGTTGCCCCTAGATACAAGCC
Organism: Lepidochelys olivacea; assembly: GCF_965140295.1. Taxonomy (NCBI): domain Eukaryota; kingdom Metazoa; phylum Chordata; order Testudines; family Cheloniidae; genus Lepidochelys; species Lepidochelys olivacea. The sequence goes on along the minus strand of NC_140417.1, from coordinate 20,876,465 downwards.
CACTTTTTCAATTGCTCACTAATTATAGCCAAGGTTTTCAAAAGTGGCTCGTGATATTGGAGGCCCAAATTGGGACAGTGTAAAGGGGGTCTGATTTCTAATGGTGACTGCGCAATGGAAAATCAGGGCCCCTTTCAAGTGTCAGTCTGGGCACTCAGGTTGGAAGCACCAGAAATTATTTTGTGCTTTTGTAAATTTTGGTCACAATCTTTTACAAAAATATGCCACATGCTTTTAGTGAATCCTTGAGGATGGTGCTAGAAAAAATTGGTCTTGCCAGTCATCCCACAAAGAGACAGCCTCTTCCAGTTGTGGGAGAGCCACTGGTGAATGAGCTTCATAAGCTATTGGCCTTTGAATCTCACTCTAAGTATTTCATTTGCAAAGTGGTAATATAGCGTTGATTCCAGGGTAGGTCCTAACAGAGGAACAGCACTGAATACATTTATACAGACACATGTATAACTGATGGAGGGAGTGTTACCAAGTGGTTAGTGCACAAGACTTGGAGTCATAGCTCCTGGATTCTATTACCAGCTCTGACACTGACTCTCTGTTATCTCAGGCAAGTCACTTAACCTCTCTGCCTCACTTTATTATCACCATTTTTAGCTAAAACTGTGATCATACCTACCTCATATCGATGTTCTGGGGCTTCATTGTAAAGAGCTTTGATGCAGATATTTAATGTCTTAAACATACTGTATATATTTAAGGGTGAGAGATCCTTGTGTTTGTATTGATTTCTCTTGTGTTTATCATTCACTGGTGTTAACTAGGCTAAAACTAGACAAATTAACCAGAGTCAAGTGGTGACTCACCAAAGTGCTCTGTCACATGAGGAAATACCAGGAACCCTGGGCTTGTTCAGACTGAAGGGACAGGGTAGTTGTTTACAAATACTGTACATGGTAGGACATGCTAAAGAGGATGCAGATCAAATATTTTCAGTAGCAAGAGGACAGAAAAAGCTATTATGGGCTTAGGCGGTAGCAGGAAACAGTTAGGATCAATATCAGGGGAAAACTTTATAATTCCAAGAAGAGTCATATAGCAATTGGAACAAGCTGTCCAGTCGTGGATTCAGTTCCAACCTCCAGCCATGACTTTGGAATGAGGAAACCAATCCTGCTATATGGCATGAGTTGAGATGGACTGTGTGATCCTCTCACAGCCCCTGAGATGGGTCTCTGAATAGAAGGGAATGCTTGTTTGCAGAAGTGGAAGCTTGTATAATACACTGATTGTTCTTCAGATTGTACATGGCCCTTCAGGGCAGGGTCCGTGTCTTCCTCTGTGTTTGGAAAGCACCCAGCATGTTTTAGGCACCACTGCAATATAAACAATAATAATCCTCAGTCCCCAGTTGAATGGCAGGAGGAAATCGGAAAAAAACTAATGCTCTGGGTTTTGAACAGTGGAGCCAGACAGTAGCGCACTCCAGCTGGGCACAGTCACTTAACAGCTACCTTAAGGGCAAATTCCTATGGCTACAGCCCCAGACACACAAGGCTTGTGTCACTGCAGCTGTAGTTGCTCTCATTCCTCTTCCCCCTTCTCTTTCTTGAGTAATCAGCAGTTGTAAGAACTGAACTGCAGTATCTTGCACCGTGGCCCCTTTGTAAGGTGCAATCCTGTTTCTTCTGGGGGAAAATGGAGGAATGGAGACACGATGGCCTTCTATCGGTACAAGAGCAATCCTGCCTGCGCTGGGCAGGGAGGCTCAGGCCGGACAGTTGCACCAGTGGGATGGGCACAGTTGCTCCTGTGGATGACAGCACCTGTTTTAACTGGCTGGGGGACTGGTCATGTCCTGAGCTGGCAGATTATCATTGCTGGGTAAGCACTTTGTGCAATTGTGGCCTTTTAAAACTCCCACTGGCTCTTCGGGGGATTTCCTGCTCTACAGGGTGCATTTTGTTGAGTTCCTCTAACTTCTCTCTTGCAGGGCTGCAGGATTATTAAAGGGCCAGGACTGTACTGTTATGTGAAGCAAGTGTAACTCCTATAAAATTAAATGGGGGCAAAACATCCAGCTGAGAACCTGCAAGGAATGCAAGTGCCCTGAGGTTCCAGCTCTTTGGCAAGGCTCGTGAAACGGTAGGTGGAGCTATCAGTGTTATGCCATTGCCAAGGACTCTTACTCCCAGAGTCAGCAGTCTCTGTTCAAACCACTTCCCCCTCCCCATTGAGGGGGAATGGGAAGTTGGTGGCTGGTATTTAGGGAGGGAGAGAAAAACCAAGATGCTGCTCCATGTGGGGCCCATAGGATTAAGTGTGTGCTATGTTCCCTGTTTGCTTGACTCTCGTGCAGAGATGTTTGACCAGGAAGAATAATCCATATCTGATTCCATCTAGGTCCTGTGAGGATGCAAGTCCCTCCTAAAGTTACCTAGTGGCACAATGTGGTACTCAGCCTGCTACATCTGACACACCTTTGGTTTCCAATCCCACACAGTCCCTACAGGGCTGCCTTCAATCTCAATCACTTTAAATACCTAAGAATCTGCCCCCGGTTGTACACTGAGCCAAGTGTACACTTGCCACTTGGCCATGCTTTTGGCAGTATGGACCCAAGCAGTGCAGACATGCTCATAGCTACCTTCCTCAGTATGGAGGTGCAGATTCAATGCATGCCCAGCAACATGCACCCCCAGCAAGCGTGGATTCAATAAGCATAATCATAGGAACTCCACCATTCTGTATGGCTAATTCATCAACAACAACAACAACAAAAAACCCTAGAAAGGCACAGCACATTCCTAGCATTGTGGTGCTGTGGAGCTGATAGAGGTCCTGTAGTCACAGTGTCACAAAGACAGCGTAAGGACCTGACAGAAAAAAAAATGCCTCCTCGGACCTTACTGTTGCATGAAGCGTTCCAGCTACAGTGACAACCTACTGCTCCCTTCAGTGTTTACATCTGTCTTATCCTGTATTCTTCCAACTCCAAACTAGAAACCATTCAAACCTGAGATCTCTCTCTCTCTCTCTCTCTCTTGCTCGCTCTGTGTTTTTGGCACAGCACTCCTGTAGCATCATGCCGGAGACTTTCTATGCTCTGTAAATAATATTGGCTATAAGCCACACTTACTATATTGATGCCATGTAATTAATACTGGTTTCAAGGCACATAGAGAAATCCCAGAGATGTCAGTGGACTCTGTGTGTAGGCAGAAGGTAGCATATGGCCTTGAGGTTGTGACCTAGGAGGCAGCGGATAATACTCAGAAATGCCCATTTACAAAGCACTGTACGGACATTAGTATCACCCAGATCTTCTACCCCATTGGGTTAGGTCACTAAATATTATGATCTCCATTTTCAAGAAGGAGAAGCTAAGGTGCAGAGACATTAAATGACTTTCCCAAAGGCCTCGCAGCAAGACAGTGGCAGAGCTGTGTGGAGTAGAGCTTAGTAATACCTGAGTCTCAGCGCTGTGCTTAATCCACACTAGACCCCACTGCCTCTTTAGAAGATGAAAGTCCTCTTGACTTTTACACCACCTAGTGTGGAGGGAGCTCTCCTGACTCGTGTTCTGATTACAAACCCTTGGACATTCTGAATGGTAGAATGCACCTTCTGTGGCCCGTGAGTGTAGAAGACGCATGCTAATATTAACTAGAAAATGGCCCAGGAGATGGGGTTCACATCTGAATCCAGCTTAGGTTTAGGCTTGTCTTGGGGGGGGGGTTGCATTTAAAAGTGCCCATCATATTTTCCCATCAGATTTCTTCCACATCCAAACTGGAAGCAGCAAATATTGATTCTGATTTGGAACCAAAAACCGTAGAGGAGTGGAGATGCAAATCCGAACACACCCTTTCTCCTGGAAATTCAAAGGTGCTTGGATTCCAGATTTTATGTCCTCTCTGTTATCAGCATTTCAGTGATTTCAGTGAGATGTTGGTGGATAATAGCAGCACAGCAGGAAGAGGGGGTGAGTCATAGCATGCTTCTGCAGTTAACAATTGACAGCAGACCCATAGGGTGGGAGTTTCGAAAAGTGCTTAGCTACCCCTGTTCATTTTATGGTCTTGGAGGATTCTCTGTTCTGTAAACTAAGCCATCTCTTACTTATTTCTATTCCTATGAAACTCAGTAATGCATTTCTTGCTGCTGTTGTACTTCTTGACAATTTACATTTGCTTAAGTATTTAGCCAAGATGCAGTAAATTCTGGTCTGGTTCCAGTCCTTCTTTGTGGCCTGATTCAAAGGGAGGTGTGCAATGCTGGAGAAGAAAAGGAGATTGACTGTTCATGGCAAAATCGTTTACGGCATTTCTCCCATTGCAATTACAGAAGATGTTTGCACTGGTGTGGAAGCTTATTCTTTCCCACTCTGGCTTCTTTCTTCTGTTAGATCCGCTCATGCAGTTACGGTCTTCACCCATCACAAGTACAAAAATGAACATTGTCAATACCAATGACTAGAGTCACAATGGTGTAGCACAGCAAAGTTTAGGTGCAAAGGGCAATGGTAGGATCTTAGCTGTGTGTAAGCAGAGTCAGGATGAGCTCCACCCTGACATCTGGTGGTGAGGTGTGGCAAGTTGTGGAAAAGAACTTCAGGGGCTGATCTCATTTGCATAGGCACACCCACCCCGCCTAGAATGAGGCCATAACTGCCCAAATGGTCACTTTGGCTGTTGTGGGATCCCCAGTGTCTCTGTTATTGGGGCAGGAAGAATAAATTGTTATTACCCTGATTATGGGAACTGTGCTTGGAACTGTACTTGGCCTTTTGTTATGATGGAGGGACTCACCATCAACTAAGTAGCACTCGCTAGGCAAGGGACATGGGTTCCAAAACTCTGTGAATTGAGAGAGGCTTGAGACAGGTATTAGTACCTGGTGGTGTGGGCCCCTTTGTGAGGGCCTGAAACACCAATTGCACCTCTGTCTCTCTCCACTGTGGCATGTCAGAGCTAATTTTGGGTCTATTAAGAGTCTTGCTACAGGCACTGTGCTGAATTCACTTTGGCCTTATGGTGCACCAGCACTAAGGCTCCTACTACTATGAGCTGAAATCACTGAGTGCTGTGTCAAGTAGTGGGGAGCTGGAAGATCTAGAGTGCAGTGGTGCTGTTTGTGGATAGGCTGGTGGAGTGTTTGTGAGACAGCGAGGTGAGCTGTGCAGAGTGGAGCCATTCGTGAGACAGCGGAGTGGCGAGGCGAGCTGAGCAGAGCTGTTTGTGAGATGGTGGAGTGTTTGTGAGACAGCGAGCTGTGCAGAGCAGAGCCGGTCGTGAGACAGCGGAGCAGAACAGAGCCCTGTGGGGCAGTCAGCTTCAGGACACGTAAGGTGCCCCTTACCTCTTTCCCCCACACACAGGCACATTTTAGCCAGACTGGGGAGATGAACTTTTGAACTCTGGGGCTGGACTTTTTGGACTTTGGGTGATTTGTGGATTGCTGGACTCAAGAGACGTTTGGGTTCTGGGACTCGAGAACCCGAGGGAAAGGATGTGGCCCAATTTGCTGGGGTGGGTCTTTGCTCATGGTTTGGTTAATGAACACTAGTTGTGGTGTTTCCCCAATTTAATGCTGATGTTGTTTACCTCATGTTATTAAAGACTCTCTGCTACCCGGAGACTCTGCTTGCGAGAGGGGAAGTATTGCCTCTTTGAGGCGCCCAGGGGTGTGTAAGATTTTCCCAGGTCACTGGGTGGGGGCTCCAGCCAGTTTTGCATTTGCTTTGATGAGAGGGAACACCTGTGTACTAAACCCGGCCCTTGCTGCTATCAACTTGGCCTGGCAGAAGGGTGACTCTGCTTACATGTGGAACACCTGACTGGAGGAGATCAAAGTGAACTGGACACCCCCATCCAGCAACAAATCCCCCATCAGGCTCAACAGCAGAATAGAAGTAGCTGAACTTCTGAGCAGTGTTTAGGGATATCGCCCACTTGGAAGGAATAGAATCATAGAATATCAGGGTTGGAAGGGACCTCAGGAGGTCATCTAGTCCAACCCCCTGCTCAAAGCAGGACTGATCCCTGACTAAATCATCCCAGCCAGGGCTTTGTCAAGCCTGACCTTAAAAACTTCTAGGGAAGGAGATTCCACCACCTCCCTAGGTAACACATTCCAGTGTTTCACCACCCTCATAGTGAAAAAGTTTTTCCTAATATCCAACCTAAACCTCCCCCACTGCAACTTGAGACCATTACTCCTTGTTCTGTCATCAGCTACCACTGAGAACAGTCTAGATCCATCCTCTTTGGAACCCCCTTTCAGGTAGTTGAAAGCAGCTATCAAATCCCCCCTCATTCTTCTCTTCCGCAGACTAAACAATCCCAGTTCCCTCAGCCTCTCCTCATAAGTCATGTGTTCCAGTCCCCTAATCATTTATAGCAGGAATATAGCCTTGAAGTGATGCAAATAGGGAGGTGAGGTCACAGCCAGGGCCGGCTCTACCTTTTTTGCCGCCCCAAGCAGCGAAGCAAAAAAATAAAAAAGCTGCCGCCAACGTTCTGCCGAGGAAGGAAAAAATTTTAAAAAACCCCAAAACGCTGGAGCGCTGCCCCTTCTGATGTGCCGCCCCAGGCACCAGCTTCCTTAGCTGGTGCCTAGAGCCGGCCCTGGTCACCGCATCCCTGCCAGTTAAAGAAGATAAAAGGACCTGGGTATCCACTGCAAACCAATGAAACACAAAGGGCTGGCATATCCCCATTATGGCTTCTGGTTTTAGTAGGAAGAAAAATGGGGCTGGGCGGGGGTAGAAAGGAATGATCCCCTGGCTTCAATACCAGTCAGCAGTATAACAGGGAAAACCAAGAGGAACAAATTAAAGGTAAGAGGGTTGAGATTTTCATTGGTTGAAAATGGGTGTTGGCTGCAAAGTTAAGGTCCAGATCTGAACCTCTCCAAAACTCAGCTGTGGGTGTGGAAGGGGTGTTGTCTCAGACTCATCTGATCTAAATCTGAAGTGTTGGGTAAGTTTTTCCTGGACTGGAAGTTTCGTAGAGAGGGGCACATGGATGCACACAAACACTGGGATGACTGACTGCTTGCCAGTCACAGCTGTTTCGCTCATTAATTGAAATCTCCAGGCTGCTGACTCTTCCAGATGAGGAAATACTAGAGTGTTGACATCACAGCCCCACCTCTTTTTGCTTTGCCTGTCAAGATGCAGAAACATAGGCACACAGCTGAAGCTGTCCTGTACGCTGATCAGGAGTGTTTTGGGGGCACCACTCTTTGGCCAAGCTGAGTGGCCCATATGTTTCAGACAAGCCCCAAAGAAGGAAAAAGACCTTGAAGTTGAATTTCTTCCAGACCGACCTCTCCATTACAAGAAGCGAAAACTTTCCATGCTCTATAAAGCCACAGGCCTTTCTTTGTTTACAGGGTCCCCTAGAAGCAATGTCACTGAACAGCCTGTAAATCAAAAACACACAATGTGCTTTCATCTCTTAACTCGGTTAGGAACTTATTACCAGGAACTGCAAAATACACTCGCCTGCAGAGCATCTGCTATTGTTAGCAAAGGTAGGGAGAGAAGAGATAAAGGGAAACTCGGCCAGGGGACAGTATACTGAAGGCAGAGAGTGGAAAAAGAGGCTTGGTGGGTTTGGTTTTGCAAAACCAAATTCAAAGCAGGTGTGCTATGGAATCAGATCCTCCTTTGGATCCTGGGTTGGATAAGACTGGGTAAATAGTTCTAGTTTGGGAACCTCACTAGGATAGAAATGCTGAAGGTTGGATAGAAAAGAAGAGAAGGAAAGAAAAAACGAAGGGATGGGAAATGAGGAGGAAAGGAGAGGAACAAGGAGCAGGAATAAAAGAAAAATTGGGAGGATAGGGGAAAAAAGAAGAGAGATATTGGAAAATATAGTACTGGCTACTTTAAAACTAAACCAGGTAAGTCCAAATCCTGAGATACCCACTCAGGCCTTACTCAGGCAAAATTCCCACTAAAGTCAATGGCAGCTTTGCATGAGCAAGGGCTGCAACATTTTCCCCATAGCTTTCTAAATACTGACCTGAAAATTGGGCTGCTTCCGAGTTTGAAAGAAATTTAGTAAGAGCAATCTGATAAGAGATGGCAAGTAGCACATATGTGCCTACAAGCCTAGTGGTGGGGACCATACCGGGCCTAGATCAATGCTGTCAAGTCTATACACGTGTGGTGGCACTGATGGAAATAACCCCCAGTGCTATCCAGACATAGCCTTCCCCTCCCTCACTGTGTAAAATGGTGAATGCTGGAATTCTGGAGATGTATGTGTATGTCTTTGACGATAAACGATGCACTTAAGGTTGCAGTCTGAGTGGGCCCACTCATGGAACAGGGTGGCATTAGGCAGTTTATTATTCTATAGGACTGAGTCATTCAGGGCATTCAGAACCTTTCACCACTAGGTCACTATTTCAAAACTAGTCTATGTCAGGATTAGCTGAAGATTACTCTGTGACAGCTGGTTGGTAGTTCATGGAAAAAGAAATGCTGGGCTCAGTCCAGTTCCTACTTGGTCAGATGTCAGCATCATAAAATCCCCCATCACAACTGACACTTATTGGCAATCTCAAGAGAGACGCCAAGGACTAAATAAACCAAGGAGGCTGAGCTTCCCTCTCACCCCTAGAGGTGGTCGCACACGGTCAGGACTGAAGCACATTAACAGGACGGAGTAGGCAAAGACTCTCCATGCAACTTCCTATGCCACATTGTTCTGTGCAGACAGAGAGGCCTTTAGTCTTCGGTGCTGCCAATGTAGCACCTTTCAGGAGCACTACATTCATTGTGATAAAGCAGGAGGAGGCTAGCAGCTAGCCTCAGTGATAGTCTGTGTATCTGTATTTCTGCAGAGCAAAATAAGCAAAGTAGTCTCAGGACAAATATATTTCACAGGAGCTTTAAGAAACTTGATTTTCTCTTGCATGTAAAGTGAAGTTCAGATTTGCAATCATGCAAGTTCTGCAATCACACGCCTATTTTGCACACACAGTTACCATGACTGCATGCTCAAATCAGGTAATTTAGCATGCAAGTCTAATTTAGCATGCAAGTCTAAGCCACTAAATATGTATGAGCTATTGAGCACCTACTCTGTCTGAAAATCTGGCCCTGAGATTTCCAATGGTGAAAATGTGCACAGAATAGTAAGATCTAAGTCACTGGTTCTACCATCAAATTTCATGTGTCTATTCTATGTAGGTTTTTATACCGCACTTATCACCATAGTATCTGGTGAAAAAATGGTGGATGGCAGAAATGTTTTCAGACTCTTGCTGTATGCAAAATAGCACCATTTTCACATTGAGAATAATTGTTTTCCTCCAGTTAGTATGTGAAAAATAGCAGTTTTCTGCTTTTATTTCCATGGAGAACAGAAACACACAAGGAGAAACCACACAATGATTTGTTTTTCATCAAAACAGGATTTTTTTTTCACAGTCATTGCAAATTTTAATAGACAACTCTGGTAGCATTGAATTATCAGGGACTCTGTCATACTTGTGAGATGCTTAGATTCACTAGCATTAATAATAATAATTAATAATGATAATTAATAATAATTTGTTTACAAACTAGAGTCACACATACACCTAACCTTAAGAAAACAAAGTCCAAGAATAGAAGGAAAAGGGCCATTCTAATGCCAGGAAAGATAGTAAAGGCCAGGTATACAGCCAAAGAGAAAGAAAAGAGCCAGTCCAGAGTCAAAGAGAATTAAAAAGAAAAGGAACATCCAAAAGCTAAAGGGAAGACAAAAGGGCAGTTCTAAACTCAAAGGAAAGACAGAAGTACAATAAGGAGACAGCAGAATAGTAGGCAGAACAATCCTTTGAGCAGGTTCACTGGTTGAGGGGTAGACTACCCTGTCCTCCATGAAGTACTTGATCTTGTTGGGCTTTCAGTATTAAAATCTGGTTGGGGAAGGATGTTTCTGCAGCTGAGAGGGGAGATATGCTGGAAGGCCCTTCACAGTTGATGGTGTAGGTCCTGTTACACCCCGAGGTAGTACTGTCTGTGTTGTTTCTGGGTTCTCTTCAAGAAAGTCATATGGGGGCACCTCTGTGCTCCCTGCTACTGCTTGCATCACAGTATGACAGGATGTTCGCTGCTGGAATTTCGCTGAGATGAATAATCATGGCGGTGGCAGTCAGTTGCCTTTTCTTGAAGTGGAGGTGTATGTTTACTGAAGCCTGGCTCTGAGTCCTCAGAGGGAGGAAATGGTATGTCACTCCATGCCACTGCCAACAGGTCTATGGGAAAGACCTGGCCGTGGCTCTGAGAGAGAGCTGTTTATCTTCCCTCCTGGCAGGAGTATTGTCAAGCCAATTCCCCACCCTAAATTGCATTCTGAACTTCACAGTGACTCCTTAGGAATTCACTACACCCTTCTCATCCAGCCACTGCTATGCATGGAGGCCAGCAAATGGAAATCCTCTACTAGGCTGGGTTAAAAGGTGGGATGTTCTAGTCTGCAGGGCACACCAGCAGGGCTGGATGAAAATGACTGTGTATGCTTGGGGGTGGGGGCTCAAATGGTAATCATGTTATGTGTTGTGCAGCTCCCACTGAAGTCAAGTTTGAATTCTGAATGCAGAATTTTATCAATGGCACACACACTAAGTGGGAAATGACTGCCCAGGAAGGAGTGCTGCAGAGGGGGACCTGGAGATTATAGTGGATCACAAGCTAAATATGTGTCAACAGTGTAATACTGTTGCAATAAATAAATGAATGAATAAATAAATGAAATAAAAAAAGAGCAAAATAATTCTGGGAGGTATTAGCAGGAGTGTTTTAAGCAAGATACAAGAAGTTAATTCTTCCACTCTACTCCATAGTGATAAGGCATCAGCTGGAGTATTGTGTCCAGTTCTGGGGGAGATATTTCAGGAAAGATGTGGACAAATTGGAGACAGTCCAGAGAAGAGCAATAAAAATGATTAAAGGTCTAGAAAACATGACCTATGAGGGAAGATTGAAAAAACTGGGTTTGTTTAATCTGGAGACAAGAAGACAGAGGGGATACATGATAACAGTTTTCAAGTACAAAAAAGGTTGTTACAAGGAGGAGGGTGAAAAATTATTCTCCTTAACCTCTGAAGATAGGACAAGCAGCAATGGTTTTAAATTGCATCAAGTGAGGTTTTGGCTGGACATTAGGAAAAACTTCCTAAGTGTCAAGATAGTTAAGCACTGGAATAAATTGCCTAGGGAGGTTGTGGAATCTCCATTATTGGAGATTTTTAAGAACAGGTTAGACAAACACTTGTCAGGAATGGTCCAGTTATTACATAGTCCTGCCTTGAGTGCGGAGGACTGGGCCAAATGACCTATTTAGGTCTCTTCCAGTCCCAGACTATGATTATGTTTATTGGAACAGAATGAGTGAGCTGAATTTTGGGGACTTCTGGTCCAGCAACTGGCTTTAAAAAAACAACAGAACTAAAACCAAAACACAGGCTAAGAATTATAACCCGATTCAAAGGCAAAAGCATAATCTGAAGTGACTTGTTCGAATACACTGCTCAGTGTGGATAGCTAAACCTACTGTGTATTTTGTTTACACATCTGTAGCAGTGCTACTCAACCAGGGGCTGCGAGCAGGTTTCAGAGGGTCCACCAAGGGGGACCAGTGTTAGACTTTCTGGGACCCAGGGCAGAAATCTGAAGTCCCACTGCATGGGCCTGAAGCCTGGGGCCCTGAGCCTGCCACCTGAGGCTGAAGCAGAAGCCTAAGTGACTTAGCTTCCCAGTGTCCCCTGTGGAGTGGGGCTGTGGGCAATTGCCCTGCTTACTACCCCTTAACTCGGGCCTGGCTTTTATATGCAGAAAACCAGTTCTTGTGGCACAGGTGGGCCATGGAGATTTCATAGCATGTTTGGGGGGGAGGGGCTCAGAAAGAAAAAGGTTAAGAACCCCTGGTCTATCGGACACGTTTCTGTTTAGTTCTGGTGCCACAGGCTTTTCCTTCTTTAAACATGTTTAAGAGGAGAGGCTGTCTAAAAACATCTCAGATCAATAAAAGGAGTTGTGAGAACAAACACACTCCCCAGATCTGAACAGCTCCTGATCTTCAGAGAAGGTTGTATCAGGATCTGAATTTTGTAGCTGGATGGTATCTCTGGCTGAATAAAACCCTTGGATCTGCTCAGCCACTAGAGTGATAAGCATGATGATAATCCCTAGGTAGAGAGAAACTCTGGAGAAATTCAGACCTGTGACCAAACTCTTTGTCTTTGTCCTGTCATGAATAGATTTAAGATGGCACAGGAATTGATAGATTAGAAAAGATTAGCCAACAGATGGCCTCTCAACAAGAGTTGGCAGGACAAAAGTAAATTGTGGAAGTGGGGCTGTTCCAATGTGACTGTGGTGAAACACAAACCATGGAACATCTGCTGGTCTGCCAGCTCCTGGACAAACTATGAAAGATCTTGCCATGGCTACAGGGTGGGCCATAGCATGTGTCCAACACTGGACAAACCTATGATTGTGGTGGAAGGACACCAGAAGAGGAAGCCAACGGGAAATAAATATTTATATAAGAGCTTGTCAAAAAAGTTGATTACTATTCACAGAAAATTTAGAATAAAAAGCTTTTTTCTTTATAATCATTAACATTTTTCAGGTTTTATAATTGTTTTTTTTAACTAAAAACTTTTTTTAACTGAAGAGCTAACTGAAAAGGTTTTTTCCACTGAAAACTGAAAATATTTACAGAAAACAACTTTTTGTTTTGTTTTGTTTGTTTAAAAGAAAATGGAAAATTTGGGCCAAAACAATTTTTTAAAAAACGTTCATTTTGGTCAGAAATACATTTTTCATTAAAAAATGTTATGATGAAAGAATGTTGACCAGGTCTGCCATCTATACAAAGATCAATTACATATCTGTATTTGTAAAAACCCTCTCTGGTCATAACTACATCTGTGTGACAATTTTTAATGAAACTTCAAAACAATAAAATGTGAAAACGGTTTCATGTTTTGTTAGAGATTGTCAGAAGGATCCTGAGGATTACAAACCATTCAATCAACAATAGGTTTGAGCTCCAGGTGAACTTGAGGTCAAGCTTTAGGGGGAATGAGGGCTGCTTTAGGGTTTTATGGATGGCTTGGTTGTTTTGGATGCTTTTAGCTAAGGTTCACTTGAACCCAAAACTCAAGAGTGAAATTAAAGGGCCATGAAGCCCAGACAAAGCAAACAAAGAAAAAAATTGCATGATCATCTGCAAACAGAAGCTGTCATGTTTCACATAATGTTAGCCAAATCGACAGATGGACTCAAGACTCAAAAAAATTGGATCCAGGTTTCAAATAACCCAAAGTTCTGAACTATGGATTTGTATCAGGCTTACTTTAGTCCAAACACAGCATGAGACTAAGAATGTTGTATATTATTGCTCCAGAATGGAATAACTACCGGTAGGTCTTCATAGAAGGCCTGAGGAATAACACTATGGGAGACAAAAGACTTGTCTTCACAACCCTGCTACATTGGTGCAGCTGCATCAATTCAGCTGTGCCAATATAGTACATCTGCTGAAGATGCGCTATGTTGACGGGAGAGAGTCTTCCGTCAACATAGCGCGGTGTAGATGACGCTTTAAGTCAATATAATTTATGTTGCTTTGGGGGGTGTTTTCGTCACACTACCGAGTGACGTAAGTTACATCAACTTAAGCGGTAAAGTAGACAAGCCCAAAGTGAGAAATAGGTGTAGAAACACAGGTCTGATCTGTATCATTTTAGTGAATGAACAACAAAGCCAGACCAGCTAGACAGTTTGAGTTTCTCCAGCTGTGTGCGCCACTCCTTTAACCCTTGCAAACAAAATAGCTTAGAACTGAGACTTTGGTTTTTCCCTAAATAAAAAGAAATTGTGAATTCCACACACATAAAGAGCACCTTATTACAAAAACAAGAACATCTTGGTCATCTGAAAACTGAGGCTGGAAGGAGTCCAACCCACTCGATGCCTCTCATGCAGAGCGTGCCACTGTTACAATATAATGTGTTTTGAAAATAATAACTTGATTAACAGTGTTCAGTGGGGTGGAAGGAAAAAGAATTAGAAAATGTTTTAAACCTCCATATGAATATAATCCGTGGGCAGTGATTTCAAGCAAACTGTCAGCCTCAGAAATATCAAAAGATGACTCATGCACTGATGACATAAAGGATAGAAATATCATATCAGTGCCTGGTAGTGCTGCTGGAGTTTAGCGGTAGTTGCTGTTTCTTCAATAAACATGCTAGTTTCAGGGCTTTGTAACTTTGCTTTTTAAAATATGCTTAAATTAATGAAGCCATCATTTATAGCGAGATCCTCAGCAGGTGTAAATCAACATATATCCAGGGAAGTCAATGGTTTGATTTACACCTGCTGAGGATCTGCTCAGAAACTATAGGCTGGGATTTTTCAAATTCTCTCAGCATTGACCCAGCTCTGCCAATGGAGTTTGTTCCGTTGAATTAATGGGAACAGAGGCAGGTCAGTGCTGCTGATCGCTTCAGAAAACTTCCCCTGGGCACATCTCCTCCCAGATTCTGAACTAAGACTTGGGAACAATCAAAGAAAAACCTTCTCCCCAGAGAAACCATCCCAGGTATTCTGGTCAATTCAGTCCATGCTGCGAGAGAATGGGTGGAGCTTAGGGAGTGTTGAGAAGATACTTGGGTAGATCTCCAAGTTATGTACCTCAGTAGTGAATCTTAGGGACAAAGATTCCAGCTCTAATTCCCCATCCACAGAGCTACCCCTAGTAGCAGAACGGACTTCTCAGCTGTACAGGTTGGGCACAGGGGCATGAGGGTACAGATTAGGCCTTTAATAGTGCAATTTAAGGAGCTCGGCATGACACAATATTTGTGGGTACAATTTCTTTTTACCTTTTTTGTGTGGATTAAGCAACTTCTGGCTCTCAGAAAAAATATTATACCACAGGGCATTTGAATGAAACCCCCCACCTTCATGTTACTATGTGGCAGGAGCAAAAAATATAGCTATAAACATAAAACTGAATTTATAGTGAGTGTCTGACTGACAGAATCATGCACAGCAGCACAACAAAGAAACATTTAAAGAGACGGCTGGGGAGTGGGGAACACTCTTATAATGAAATAACTTTAGAAGATGGGACAAAGTTGGAAACTTTGTGACTGGCTGCCAGTGACATCATGACTGTCTTAACAATGCCGAATTAAAGGGCTGATCCTAAGAGATGCTGAACACCAGAAACTTCAGGCCTTTAATGTATATAAGCCTGATTTTCATTTGGTTTGATTCATACATCCCATTCCACAACGGCAGCCAGGTAATGCTTGGGTGTTTCAAGTCACTCAGCCTCTGGTTTCATGTTTTAGTTGTTACATCACCTAAGAAGTACTATAATTGCTCAGAAATGCAATGCCTGGAGAGTCTGCCGAAATACATTGAACACTCTCTAGTTCAGTCAAACCTCAGCCATGTTGGCCATCACCATTTGGCCTCGTGGAGAAAATAGACAGTGCACGTGGTAGTACAGAAAAATATGTAATCTTGCTCTATTTCTATTTCTCACCTTTTTCTTTGAAGTAGGTAATTGGTCAAGGAAGGCTTTGCAAATAGAGAGCTGTCCCTTTCATTACGATCAGAATTTAAATACATTTGCGGCTGAAAAAGCAAAGTTGTTTTCAAGTCTATAATAAGTACAATTGTTTTTTTGTTTTTTATTCATGGGGAATGGCCTGGAGGGATCATAAAAGGATGATTCTGTGAGCTGTATTCAAACAAAGCCCGATAATCTCCATGTTTATAATATCTAGATGACAATAGTACGACGTCTTGCAGGATGGTAAACTTAGCATGTGATTAGCTGATCATGCATGCTACCAGTTTTGTGTTATGTGAAACTAAAATTCTCAAGATCACGGCTAAAATTCTCCAATCTGATTTCACTGTTAAATGTTGAAATAGAACTTTAGTTTCTTTTTAAAGGCAGAGGAATGCAGTTATATTGAGGGCTCAAGAAACTGGAGAAGGAGCATGCTACCTAGAGCCAGGCATGCCTGCAGAGATACAGCTCTTCCATGCTACATCTGCCAGAGATTGCCCTACCTCTGAAACAAGCGTGGCTTCACAGCATTGAAAAATACCCATGGGGAACTAGACTGAAGGTAGTTACCATTCCCTTGTTGCTATTAGTTTCTCCAGACCAAATCTAGCAAGTCTCATTGTCTTCTAAGAGAGCTGTGTCTGGACTTTACGTACTGGTGAACTCAGGAGAAACTCCATTGAAGGAGGAAGGACAGTCTTGTGGTTAAGGCACTTGGCTGGTATTCGGGAGACCTGAATAAATTCTGGGGCTGTACCACCAGCTTTCTGTGTGTCCTGGGGCAAGTTAGGTAATCTTTCAATGCCCCAGGTGACAGCCTTCTTTGTGACCCTTTCTCCAACCCTTTGTCTTGTCTGCTTAAATTGTAAGCTATGCATGGCATGATCTGGCTCATTCTATGTGTTTGTGTAACCCACAAGCCAGTATATCACATGTCACCATCTGTTCCTAATCCACAGAGGATATTGGCCTGTTTAGCTCCTAGCTAGACAGGCTGGCTCTTTACCTCAGGCTACAGAGATTCCTGCTTTTGGCTCTGGAGGTTCATGGTTCAATCCTGGGATTTGCCAAGATGGCTGTCTGTCATATTTGAAAAGAGGGCCCTGGTGTTGCAAAATAGGGCCCTGATGTTGGCTGAGGCCTGTAATAGGTGCTACTGTAGTACAGATACGTAATAATAATAGAAGAGGAAAATGGGGCCTGGAATAAGGATTCCAGGAGTTGTCCCTCTGTGTACAGGATATGGGGGTGGGGTGCCAAGAGGCTAGGTTCAATATGCAATGGTGCAGCAGTCTACCACATTAATGGGTATTTTTCTAGGATCCTTCTATTTTTTCCCTATCACTGTTTTATTTTAATCTGCCCCTGAATATTTCAAACATCAACTCATCCCCTATCTCCCCCCGATAGGCAATGCTTTTTATATTTGCTCTCTCAGGCTTACCATTCGACAGAGCAGAACGCTGGTGTTAGTTTTCTCACTGGGAGTGACGCAGTGAGAGATTTGTGTATGGACAGGGGCCCAGGGAAGAAAGTATGCTGTCAATGTACCATTTAGCATGGTGCCAAGTTCTTCCCAAACACAGTAACTTTCCTCTTGTGAGAGCTGCTGGGTGCCAGGGAGGGACGACGCACTGAATGAGGGAGGAAAGTGTCAGCAGATCCATATCTAGAAACCGAAGTGGTGTGTATACGATTGCTGCTGGCAGTAGGAAGGTATTTCTCCAGAGGACAAAAAAAGGGTCTCTATTGTTGTCTGGCAATTGTTCTCGTCGCACCTGTTGCATGGTTTACCACTCTTGTTTCATGCCAGAGCTCATTTTTCCCCCCACGTGAACTTGTTCAGTGTCCTAGAGGTCTTTCAGTATGATGGAAGGACGGAGGAATTAACCAGTGGAGGAGGAGATAGCAGGAAAGGGTGACTTTCACAAACAGAAATGAATACAGCAGGCCTGTCTTATAGCCAAGGTCTTCTCTGTGTCATAAACTGCTATGGTTTTGTATATTACTTGTGCATCCATGGGAGTCCTGTGGTCAGAATGAAAGCAGAGTGGAGGTTCATAGTGCAGATAAAAGATCTTCAGGGCTGATCGGGGAGGAGAGTTTTGTCCTTAGAATTAGGTTAGATGCAGCTTCTCACACATAATGTACTGACTGGTCTGTGCCTTCTGCAGAATGGAATGACAGACTTGCCCGAGGAAGGGGATCATGTTGTCCTCTAATGTCTGTGACCCACAGATGATACAGGTCCTCATACTACTACAGTAACCGAGATTATCGAGCTCAACTGGTAGAGGCCTATATATGCACTACAGAAAGGGATCTGGGGGTCATAGTGGACCACAAGCTAAATATGAGTCAACAGTATAACGCTGTTGCAAAAAAAGCAAACATCATTCTGAGATGTATTAGTAGGAATGCTGTATTGTAAGCAAGACTCAAGAAATAAGTCTTCTGCTCTACACTGCTCTGATTAGGCCTCACCTAGAGTATTGTCTCCAGTTCTGGGTGCCACATTTCAGGAAGGATGTGGATAAATTGGAGAGAGTCCAGAGAAGAGCAACAAAAATGATTAACAGTCTAGAAAGCATGACCTATGAGGGAAGAGTGAAAAAATTGGGTTTGTTTAGTCTGGAGAAGAGAAGACTGAGAGGGGACATAACAGTTTTCAAGTATATAAAAGGTTGTTACAAGGAGGAGAAAGAAAAAATGTTTTTCTTAACCCGTGAGGATAAGATAAGAAGCAATGGGCTTAAATTGCAGCAAGGGAGGTTCAGGTTCGACATTAGGAAAAACTTCCTAACTGTCAGGGTGGTGAAGACCTGGAATAAACTGCCTAGGGAGGTTGTGGAATCTCTATCATTGGAGATTTTTAAGAGCAGGTTAGACAAACACCTGCCAGGAACGGTCTAGATAATTAGTCCTGTGATGAGTGCAGGGGACTGGACTAGATGACCTCTCGAGGTCCCTTCCAGCTGTACGATTCTATGATTTCTAGAGCTAAAAGACCTGACCTTTATTTACATTAAGGCCCCTTTAGACCTCTCTGGCAGGTAAAGGACCTTTAGAGTGGCTGTAAGGGTTCTTTACAGGGCCCTTATTTCTATCCTCAGTGCTGCATGTTCATGGCATAGCTGATGTCCATGAAATCTGTACTTGTGGAGCCCAGTGAGTCAACACAGTGCCACCAACTGCTGTTATGCTGAGCCCCCCTTAAGGTGCATTCAGTTGCATAGATAAATACCTCTGATGGATATTGACTCTCCATGGAGTAAGGTGCCATTCAGCATGAGTAGGGATCAAAATCAGGCCCTCGGTATTTGTTAGCCAGGCATAATGTTCTCTTGATGTTCATGACGGGGACCATCACTTAAAGCCTCAGCAGGATTTCAGACTGAAATATTAATAAAAAAGAACTCATGGCACCAAGGCTGACAGAATTTGTTCTCGGCCTGTGCAAGTGAGAAGAAAAAAAGAAAGACTGAGACAAGAGGTTGAAATCCAATTAACTCTCTGGGAGGAAAAAGATATAAATAGAAAGTCACATGTCAAAGGGGTCCTGAGTTTCAAACGTGAGCTGCATAGATGCCAAGGCTGGAAGGGACCATTGAGATCATCAAGCCTGATCTCCTCTATTATACACACTCTAGAACGTCCCCAAAATAATTCCTAGGGCAGATCTTTTAGAAAAAACATCCAGTCTTGATTTAAAATTTGTCAGTGATGGAGAATCCACCACAACCTTTGATAAATTGTTCCAGTGGTGAATACTCTCACTGTGAAAAATGTACACCTTATTTTCGGTCTGAATTTGTCTAGTTTCAACTTCCAGCCATTGGATCATGTTATACCTTTCTCTGTCAGACTGAAGAGCCCATTATTAAATTGTTATTATTTATGTAAGCACTTACAGACTGTAATGAAGTCACCCCTTAATATTATCTCTGTTAAACTAAATAGACTGAGCTCCTTGTGTCTATTCCTAGCTCTGCCACAAACTTGTTGTTAGACCTTGGGCAAATCTGTGAACCTCCACTCGCCTATTATGATGGAGGATGTGGTAATAATCACTTGCTTTGCTCAGGGTGTTGAAGCTTAAAGTGTTGCAGGTGTGAAGGGATGGAGGCACAATATAAGTGCATAAATATCAGACCTTGGGGCACAAACACTTGGTTCCAGTTACATTTAAAACAAACATAATAATACCATATACTCTGCTGTGTCAAGCAAAGACAAGGCACAGCAGAAGGAAAGGCTTTATTAGAGAACTGATTTCAGTTCCTAGCCCTGGTGCCAGGTGTATCCTAGCCCCAGCAGAACTTAGAGCAACTTGGGGACTTCTCTGAACTCCACGAACTGATAACAGCTCCCAAGGAGATGTCTGCCAGCTGGGGATGGTCCAGCCTCCTGACTGTGATGTGGGAGCTGCAGCAGTGGAGATGGAAGGGTCATCTTCGCTGGCTTTAAATCTGTTGGGAACCCTAGGCATAGGAATCCCCAGCAGCGGAGACGCAGCCAGCATATTCTCCTTGGGAGTTACCAGAACAGCACAAAGTGAGCAGGCTGGAAACCAGGATGTGGCTCAAAGAACAAATTAATAAGCAAGAACCCTGAGTTCATCTCCTCAGCACTGAATAGATCCACTGAAATATAACAAGTGGGCTACTGAACAAGAGTAGCTTGTCATGTGTTTGATGAAGTTGGGAGACTCTCCTCAGAGAGAGCACAGCACCATGAGACCAAAGCATAAGAAACCAGGAACCCAAAGCACCAACTCATTCCTGGGATGAAGAAACACAGACTGAGTTTTTGAAGTTGGTTGAGGTAACCTTAACATTTTTGTGCCTGACTCCCCAGTGCCTCCTTGGCTTAAGATGCCTTTAAGTGAAACTCTTCTGTTTCAAAAAAAGAAAAGGAGGACTTGTGGCACCTTAGAGACTAACCAATTTATTTGAGCATAAGCTTTCGTGAGCTACAGCTCACTTCATCAGATGCATCCGATGAAGTCAGCTGTAGCTCACGAAAGCTTATGCTCAAATAAATTGGTTAGTCTCTAAGGTGCCACAAGTCCTCCTTTTCTTTTTGTGAATACAGACTAACACAGCTGCTACTCTGAAACCTCTTCAGTTTCACTGTTATGGAAATATTGTTCCATTCTATTTTTAGAAAACTTAACATTACATGAAAAAGCCAAAACTCACTGGGCTCAGAGAGTTCCAATGGGCTTTGGAGCTCTGGCAGAAATAGGTGTAGGCTTGCCATCCCTGATTGCCAATTACCAATTCAAACTTATTTCTATCTTTTCCTGGTTATGATTTTGGGATCCTGTGTGGATAGATCTGGCTCTCAGACACAACTGGGATGATCCAATTTTAGAAGCATGGATCAGGAAAAATTGTTAAGAAATATAATTTCATTAGTGGTGGGTTTTTCTGGTAACCATAAACAATATGGTTCTTGGAATGATTTTCCTGGGTTCTCCAATTGCAGATCTAAGAGCCAGTAATTGCTGAGATAACCAGTCCCAGTCTGCGCGGAGAAAGGAGGGTGACTGTAAGCTCCAGGAAAGGGGATGACTTGAACAACAGGAGTAAGGGGATGAAAATGGGCAAAAGGAATAAGCTGAATCTCAGGAAATATTTTCTAATCACTAGATCTACTAGACTGTGCAATAATCTCCCAAGATCTATGGTGGAAGCCCTGTTGTTTAAGGCATTGGAAACAAACTGATCAAAGTATTGGAGAATAGAATGATCCTGCACTGAGTCTGGATGGACTAGATGAACTAATATGTTTTCTTCCCTTTATATATTACCATGATTCCATGTATCTGCAAGTATTCAACACAATCTTTATCCATTTAGCAAAGCACTGTGCTTAGTGTGGCGTCTATCAGTTAGGGTCCATTAAACCATAGCCTTCTGACCACTAGGGTCCTGGTTAGTTTCTAAGGTTCAGGAATGTGTAGATCTCACACAGACATGGGATTTTAACAGCCTAATGGTGGATTCTGCTAATTCTACACTAGATTCTTACCACCAATGTGCCAGTTTCTGTGTGGTGAAAATACACCAATGGGCACATTCACGAAAAATGAACTGAACACGAGTAACCAAACGAAACTATGTGCCTGAATTAAAGCAGTAGATGAGCCTTTCAAACTGCCACATCCCACCTCCACAACATGCACACAACCCAACACATAACCACAACAGGAGCCTAGCCCTGAACGATATCCCCATTGTACTTTAGTGTATGTTGATCAGGCAGAGAAATCTAGAGACACAAACCCACCCAACAAAAGGACCTGCTTCCCATCCTCTCCAGACCATGTCTTGAGATGGACCTCTGTCCTAGTCCTCCCAAATTTTACTTCCATTTTGTCATGAGGTGAGATGGGGTTCTTCAGGAATGCAGGCCCTAAATTATTTAAGGCTCTAGTTACTAAAAGTAAGACCTTGAAGTGCATTGATGAAGACTTTGCTGAACATATAATGCATAAAATAGGCAGGGCATGCAGGGAGGATTCTGAGTTTGGGGCCCTCGCTCTTGCTCACCAGCTGAATGGCATGTACAGCATGGCAGATATATTTATACTACACCAGTGTACATTTCATTTTCAAATGAGTTTTAGTGGTCGAGCCAAAAACATTTAGAAAACAAAAGCCCAAAGTGTTCAGAAATTCCTCCTCGTGCATCTGAAATCTGTCAGTCACTTCAAGCCATTGCTATAAAAAAAACGCAGTGGATGTAATACTAATGGACAGCTTAATGCCAGCATCACAGACTGCTGATGCCCCTTAGTGAACTTAGCTGAACCAAATCAGCAGTGCTCAGGGAACTCCATGTTCTAAAAGGGTGAAGAGAGGTGTCAAGACTGCCATAAAATCACTTCATCTTTGGCAGCTCCAGGAAAGGGTATTAGTGAGAGCGCTCCCTTTATTACCCAGCACTGAGCTAATTGGGGACAAGAGATGGGGTCAGAACATGCAGCAAAGAACTGTCCCCTCCCCCCGTCATCGCACCTGTGTTGTCTATAATCACCTTCACCTTTTCAGGAACATACCAGCTCTTGGCATATCAGCTATTCATTGTGGAGTTTCCATCATTGCGTGGGTTGAGCACATCCTACTTGAGATGAGCTGTTCTGAGTGGTATTTGTTACAACTTGAACCTGTTCTCTTTCCGGTCCAATATCCATCAGAAGGAACAACCTTGCCTATGGAAGCACTGTTCTCATCTTCTTTTGCAGAGCTTTGCCTTGCCCCTATTGTCTCTTTCAGACTGACTCACACTTTCTCAAGTCTTAAAACTCCCACAAGCGGCATGTTTTCCTGGAAATGTTATGATTTTGGGAATTTCTATAAATAGACCTGACTCTTGGTCGGGGCCAAGGATGTGAGAGTGCAGATCTGGTTTCATAAAAGCTTGGATCAGGCTGAATTGGGAAGAATGATCTGACTGAATAAGCAATGTTTGTGTAATCAACATGAATCTGGCAGCAATTTTCTTAAGTTCTCCAAATTCAGTGCTCAGCACAAGTAGAGGCTGAAATAACCAGACTTGTCCTGTGAGGAGAAATGTAGAGAGTATTGATTAAGATGAAAGAGGAATAGTTTTGGGGCTTTAATGAGGAACAATGGGATGAATGTGAGCGGAATCACAGGAAAGGTTCCCAAGGGCTGAGACCTGTTAGGTTGTGGAATAGCCTCTTGAGGAAAGTGGTGGGTTGCTTGTTTCCAGAGACAGTTAACACTGAATTGGACAGGGCAATGGAGAATAGACTGTAAGGCATGATTCTGCACTGACAAAAGGTAATGGAATATATGATACAATATATCTTCTCTGTATCACATAGCAGACTCCAGAACTTCCTTATGAGCCTTAATCATCTCCCACTGAAGTCAATAGGAGTCTTTCCATTTGCTTCATTGGAGTTGGATCAGGCACTAAATTAGAGGGCGTTTAAGTCAATGGCCCTATACCAAAATATCCCTGAATTTTCAGATGTTCTAAGTCCAAATCTCAAATTTTACAGTTTGGGCCCATCTTTATTTTATATCCAACCAAGGAGACATGATTAAACATAGAAATCCCTTGGCTGTGAGTGCTGTACTGATGATCCTTGTGTAATATGGTAAAAACCTATTAAACAGAGAGATCTGATTACTGTATTACTGTATGATGTCTCTTTAATCAAAAGCTCACTGTTATAGTGATTATTGTTTTGTTTCTGATCTTTATGTGTCAAGGATTTGTAAACCTCTGAAAATTTCCTAATAAATAAATAGTAGGAAAATAATCCCTATTCTGGATCAGAGCCAGGGTCCATCCAGTCCTTTGCCCTGTCTCTACCAGTGGCTACTACCAAGTATTTCCTTTATCATCTGTATATTTGCTGCCTTTCAATTTCATTGCCTGTCCCTTTGTACGATGACAGAGGATAAATAAGAGTGCTTGTTTTTCTATACCATTCATGACTTTATATAATTCTATCATGTCTCCTCTCTAAACGAAATAGCCCCACTCTTTTTCAACCTCTCCTCAGATAGGTGTCTCATTGCACCTCTGATCATTTTCATTGCCCATTTCTGCTGTAGGGTTCCCAGAACGGAACATAGTATTCCAGTCAGGGAATGCCATTGATTCATGGTAAGAGCCTGACTTCTTCGTTCCTTCTCGCTAACACAGTGATGAATTGGACATGACTGCTGGAGAGAATGGAACCCAGGCAAGTGCCAGCAGGTGCAGCAGCTTAGACCAACTCTGCAGTTAATGGGCTAGGCTTGTATCCACATAGGTTCTCTGGGCCAAATTCAGTCTTGGAGGAATTCCACTAAAGTTGTCAAAGTTGTGCCATATGTGAATTTTGCCTCCGGAACTGGATCACTCTGTAGCCAGCGAGGTGTTTTATATTTTCTTAGGCTTTGCCAAGCATGTCATGCCACGTCCTTGGAGAGATACAGATCTGAAAGAGAAGAATGAAGATTGCCCAGGTGTGGCCACTTGTTTGACGAGACTTTATCTCTTCATTTTCCTGTCTCATGATTTTTGTAGAGCCTGAGCTCTTTTTTTTTAACATGCATGTAGGGGAGTCACGCAGGTATTTCACGCAGGGACGGTAGATGTGTAGCTGTTAGTTATTCAGTGTGGAGTGAGCACAAAAAAGAAAGAAAGGAGATGTAATTACCTGATAATTCTGGGATGCTGAAGTGGATAATGAGGGGTGCTGATGCCATGTATTATATTTATTTATTTTTAGCATGTAAGATACTGCCGGGTTGTCAGCTGTATATGTGAAGACAGCAACTAGCCCAATTTTTCAGTTGCTAGGATCTCTCTTCCCCCCCCTCAACTTCCTCTCAACAATGGAAGATTACACCAATCCATATGCTATAGTTTCAGCAGGGAGATCATCCATGAAACCTTCCATCTGCTTCTAAAACCATATTCTGGCTAGCAAGGACCCTTCCCTCTTCTTCCCCCACCTTGCAACCCTTAGCCAGGGGCTATGACTGCATAATTGCAGTCCCTGTGTTCTCCTGAGGGCAGGGACTATATTCTGTTAATTCCCCTTGGGACGGTAACCACCCCTAAGAGGACAGATTTGCTGGATTATAGCCAGCAGAATTTTGCCCAGTATTTTGCTTTGTTAGGGAAAAAGATCCAGGAGGGCTTCTTGCTGTTACTTAAAAAATAAATCAGGCATAATATGTGAGCTGGTCTCAGCTGGTATAAATCGGCATAGCCCTGTTGAAGTCCATGGACCTATGCCCACTGTCCCCAAATGAGGATCTGGCCCATCTCTTTTAACTGGTTTCAGTTTGTTGTGTTTTCACTCTTGAGATTTACAAACTGGATTAAAATAAACATCATCCAGATTTTCAGGAATCAAATATTTTTTTTCTGTCTAGTTGTATATCGACGGCTGCTTCCTATGCTTCTGCATTGCTGGGAGCCCTGGATTTTGCTGCTTTCTGTATCAGTGGAACTGGAGTCAGTGGGCCCATGTTCCTTGGAGGGGCTGTTATTGATGGCACACCATGAAAACAGGCAATATGAGGAGTCAGGCTGGAAGTTCAGCCCCATGGATGGAGCAGTGCACAGGATTGAACTAAGGCCATGTCTACACTACCACTTATGTCAACAAAACATATGTTGCTCAGGGACATGAATAAAAACACCCCCCTGAGTGACATAAATTACGCCCGCATAAGTGGTAGTGTGCACAGCACTACTTAGTTGGGGATTTAGTCAGGGATCGGTCCTGCTTTGAGCAGGGGGTTGGACTAGATGACCTCCTGAGGTCCCTTCCAACCCTGAGATTCTATGAGTCTATGATTCTATGTCGGTGGGAGAGCTTCTCCAGACACCAGAGCTACTGCTGCTCATTGGGTGTGTCGACAGGAGAGTCCTCTCCTTTCGGCATAGAGTGGCTACACAAGAGATCTTACAGAGACACCGCTGCATCGGTACACCTCTGCCACAAGCTGTCTAGTGTACACACAGCCATAGTTCCACCTGTTCAACTTAATCTGCATTCAGCTTTACTCTTTGTGAGTGAAACGCTGCCTTGCTGCCAATTCTCCAAACACACCCACTCCCAATGGTTTCTGTTGGTCGGTCTGATTTGTTTCTCTCAAGGAAGGGGCGGGGAGCTGCTTTCATCATTGATCAGCCCAATCCTGCAGCCCTTCTTCAGGCAAAACCACCACTAAGGGCTAGTCTACACTGGCAACTCTAAACCGCTGCCACAGCAGCGCTTTAACGTGGCTTGTGTGGTTGCAGCAGCGCTCTCCCAGCGCTCTAGAAGACTCCACCTCCACAAGGGGCGTAGCTGCCAGTGCTGGGAGTGTGGCTACCAGCTCTGGTGCACCGTCTGCACTAGCGCTTTACAGTGCTGCAACTTGCTGCGCTCAAGGGGGTGTTTTTTTCACACCCCTGAGTGAGAAAGTTGCAGTGCTGTAAATTGCCAGGGTAGACGAGCCCTGAGGCAGATGGATTCAGCCTCTTCACTTCTCATCCCCTCATTTCTGCTGCATATAGCCTTTTCCATGGCCATGGAATTTCACACATCATTGGTCTCCTTTATCAGGGCCTGCTTCAAAGCCCGTTGATGTCACTAGAAAGACTCCCGTTGATTTTAATTGGCTTTGGTCAGGTCCTTCTTAAGGGCCAAATCCTGTTCCCAGCAGGCAGCCCAAGTAACCAGGTTGTGCATGGTTTGGGAAGGGGGAAACGGAGGTTACACAAGCTGGGATAAGAGAGGAAAGAATCCTCTTAGACCACAGAGTAAGAGTGCGACTACCCCGTCGGTGCTAATGCAACCACAAGCCTCTGGGGTTCCTATGTGCCCACTCCAGAGGGGAGGGGGAAGGAATGACAAGTGGATCTGCCTGCCTGATCTCCACTCCTCCTCAAGCTACAGATGCATTGATCCCCTTACAACATAGTTCCACTCTCTCTAGAGAGTGAAGACCCCTAGTGTAGGGTGCCATCGTCCAGCCCTTTGGTCCTTCTTCTTCTTATAGATTCATAGATATTAAGGTCAGAAGGGACCATTATGATCATCTAGTCTGACCTCCTGCACAATGCAGGCCACAGAACCTCATCCACCCACTCCTGCAATAAACCTCTCACCTATGTCTGAACTATTGAAGTCCTCAAATCATGGTTTAAAGACTTCAAGGAGCAGAGAATCCTCCAGCAAGTGACCCGTGCCCCATGCTACAGAGGAAGGCGAAAGACCTCCAGGGCCTCTTCCAATCTGCCCTAGAGGAAAATTCCTTCCCAACCCCAAATATGGTGATCAGCTGAACCCTGAGCATATGGGCAAGATTCACCAACCAGATACCCAGGAAAGAATTCTCTGTAGTAACTCAAATCCCACCCCATCTAACATCCCATCACAGGCCATTGGGCCTATTTACCATGAATATTTAAAGATCAGTTAATAGCCAAAATCATGTTATCCCATCATACCATCTCCTCCATAAACTTACCGAGTTTAATCTTAAAGCCAGATAGGTCTTTTTCCCCCACTGCTTCCCTTGGAAGACTATTCCAAAACTTCACTCCTCTGATGGTTAGAAATCTTCATCTAATTTCAAGTCTAAACTTCCCGATGACCAGTTTATATCCATTTGTTCTTGTGTCCACATTGGTACTGAGCTTAAATAAATAAATAAATAAATTCTTCTCCCTCTCTGGTATTTATCCCTCTGATATATTTATAGAGAGCAATCATATCTCTCCTCAACCTTCTCTTGGTTAGGCTAAACAAGCCAAGCTTCTTCTTCTTCAGCTGTCCCTCAATGTGAGGATGATGTCTGCCAAGGGGGTTCATTGGTGGGTTTTTAAGTGGCTGAGGAGCCCAATTCGTGCCCTGCAGGTTTTCCCACAGAAGTGACAGGTGTAATCTTGGAGGAGACATAGTTGTTGGCTGGACTGTTGTATCCTTTCTTTCCTCCTTCATTGCTTCTGTCTCATAAGCACATCTGTTCTTCTCGAAGTGAGTTGTGGCTTGGTGTATGGCTTGGCGCCACTGTGTTCTGTTCCATGCCAAGTCCTTCCAGTTTGTTGGGTTGATGCCTCCCTTTTTAAGGTGTACTTTCAGTATGTCTTTGAAACACTTCTGCTGCCCTCCGTGAGCCCTTCTTCCCTGACTTAACTGAGAGAAGAGTACTTGCTTCGGGAGGCGAGCGTCAGGCATACGTATACAGTGGCCAGCCCAGCGGAGTTGGTGTTTCATGACCTGCGTGTCTATACTACTGATGTTGTCTGCAGAGAGAACACTGATGTTAGTGCATCGGTCTTCCCAGCTGATCCTGAGAATCCTCCTGAAGCAGCGCTGTTGGAACCACTCCAGCCACTTGAGATGTCGTCTATAGGTTACCCAGGTCTCACACCCATAGAGAAGGGTGGGAATGGCAACTGCCTTGTAAACCAAGATCTTGGTGCCTGTTTTCAGATCCCAATCATTGAATACTTGTTTGAATAGTCTTCCAAAGGATGTGCCTGCACAGGGGATCCTGTATTCAATTTCTGTGTCAATGCTGGCTGTTTGGGAGAGATGGCTCCCAAGGTATGGAAAGTGGTCCATGTTTTCTAGGGGTTCTCCATTGATGGTGATTTGTGGAGTATGAAGAGTAGTTTGTGCAGGTGAGGGCTGGTGGAGTACCTTGGTTTTCCTGATGTTGAGAGAGAGACCCAGGCTTTGATAGGCATCTGCAAAAGTTTTAGGGTACTTTGCAGGTCGGCCTCTGTGTATGCAAGAATGATGCAGTCATCTGCATACTGAAGTCAGTGATGCCAAGTCTTATGATCTTAGATTTTGTTTGGAAACGTCGGAGATTGAGGAGTTGACCATCCATATGATACTCAATCCCGATTCCATCAGGAAGGTAGTCATGGATGAGAATCAGGATCACTACAAGGTAAATGGAGAAGAGTGTTGGAGCAATGACACCGCCCTGCTTGACACCAGTGCGAATGATGAATAGAGCCGTTGCAAAGAATGGTGGCAGTCATCCCATCATGGAGCAGTCCGATGATGGAAATGAATTTCTGTGGACAGCCAAACCTGCACAGCACCTTCCACAGGGCATTGCGATTGATAGTCAAAGGCCTTGGTTAGATCGATAAATGCCATGAACAGTTCCTGGTGGTGCTCTCTGCACTTCTCCTGAATCTGTCATGCCACAAGATCATGTCAGTTGTGCCTCAGAATGGTCTGAAGCCACACTGTGATTTGGGGAGGAGTTCCTCGGCAAGGGGGAGTAGGTGGCTTAGTAGGATCGGGGCAAGGATCTTCCCTGCGATGGAGAAGAGGGCAGTACCTCTGTAGTTCCTGCACAAAGATTTGTCCCCTTTCTTAAATATTGTAACAATGTTGGTGTTCTTAAAGTCAGGTGGAATTTCTTCGCAGGTCCAGATTTTGTTGAGGAATTGGCAAAGTTTGGGGAGGGGTTTGCCCCTGTAATATTCTTTGATCAATTAAATGGATGAATGATTTTTTCCATGGAGGGAGGGGTGGCCACATGAGGAGTTATTTCTCATCAAGCAAACCCCAGCCTGCCCCAGCTGTTTTTGATGTTAAGGAAATAAATTTAAATCAGCTCTGTGTGCCGCAGAGATAACCGTGAACTGCCAGCTATTGCCAAGACATTTGTTTATCAAAACCTTCAAGGAGGTGACACTTATTTGTTGTGCGAGCTCGTGCTCCAGTTACCACCTTACAGGGAAAACAACAAACACCTCAGCCGATTGAGGTGAGAATTTGACAGCAGCAAACACAGAATGGCTTGCCACTGTGAAATGGCTGGAGAGTGCACAGATAGGTAGGCACCAATCGTCCATTGCTACATGTCACAAGAATGTAAAACTTAGACCCTTTTCTGTATTACAGCAGTGTCAAAAGGACAAAGCCACTATGAATACTGTGCTCTTCTGCAACGCCTTTGAACCCAAGATGTCAAAGCACTTCACAAATAATCATGAACTGTATCTCAAAATCGGCCCTGCACATATTAAATAGGCCAGCAGCATTATCCTTGTTTTATAATGGGGAAACGGAGGTGCAGAATGGCTAAGTGGTATGCCTAAAGTCACACAGGAAACCTGTGGCAGAGCCAGAAATTTCCTGACCCCTAATCCCCATGCTTTACCGACAAGAACATCTTCTTTTGAGCACTGTTTCCATTGGTGCAGAGATACACTGTGATATGAAAGTTACACAGCAGCTGATACCTCCTGGTGATCTTTGAAACCATTCCCTTGGGAAACAATTCTTGCTTTATTTGGGAAATATTTTCTCCTCTCTTGTTCTTTTTGGATTCAAAGATGGGA
Organism: Lepidochelys olivacea; assembly: GCF_965140295.1. Taxonomy (NCBI): domain Eukaryota; kingdom Metazoa; phylum Chordata; order Testudines; family Cheloniidae; genus Lepidochelys; species Lepidochelys olivacea. Next base: position 20,846,058 of record NC_140417.1, on the reverse strand, counting down.
TCTTTATGTCCTTTACATTTTTTTCTGGTAATGTTTGGTCCTTATTTATTAAAGTGTCATTAGAGTCAGAACTTTGTAAATTGGTATCATGGGGTTCCCTTTTTTCCATATTCTCTGCCAATGACCCCAGATCGAATGTTTACTTACAGTCCCCACATATAAACTGGAACAGAAGGACATGCGGACATTCTTCTTGTATTATCATGAAAGCTAGATAGTGTGACGGGGCAAGGCCAGATGGCTATTGGAAAAGTAGTGGGAGATAGATATATTAACTCCAGGCTAAACAAATCCCTAGTACCAGGATAAGTGAAATGGCAGCTGCTCCAGGTCAATTAAGACACCTGGGGCCAATTAAGAACTTTCCAGAAGGCAGGGAGAAGGCTAGGTTGATTGGGACACCTGAAGCCAATCAGGGGCTGGCTGAAACTAGTTAAAAGCCTCCCAGTTAGTCAGGTGGGTGTGCAAGTTGGGAGCTGTGGGAGGAAGTTGTGGTGTTGGAGAGGCTGAGTAGTACACACCATATCAGGCACAAGGAAGGAGGCCCTGAGGTAAGGGTGAAGTGGAGCTTGAGGAAGTGAGGGCTGCTGTGGGGGAAGTAGCCCAGGGAATTGTACATGTCATGTTTCTAAAAGGTCAGCTACCACAGCTGATACTATTAGGGTCCCAGGGTTGGAGCCCGGAGTAGAGGGTGGGCCTGGGCTCCCCCCCCACCTTTGCCCCCTGATTAATCACTGAGACTGGGAGACGACAGAGACTGTGCAAGGAAGGATAACTTCTCCTCACCTCCCTTGCTGGCTTATGATGAAAATGGCTCAGTAGACTGTGACCCTTGTCTCTAGAGAGAGAAGGGTTATGTGCAGGGTCACGGTGAGCCTCTGAGGCTAGCGAAATCCGCCAGGAAATGCGGGACCCACGGAGGCAAGGACAGAGCTTTGTCGCAATAGTAATAATACAACAAATAACCCTGCACAGACCAAGGCCTACAGGCATAGGTGCTGAAACTAGAGGTGCTGCCTCACCCCCTGGCTTGAAGTAATAATAACAACCCAAATACATTGTTTCCACCTTCAGCACCCCCACCATAAAAATAGTTCCAGCACCACTGCCTACTGTGGTGGTTCTCAACCAGGGGTATGCGTGTCCCTGGGTGTATGCAGAGGTCTCCCAGAGGGTAGTTAGTTGCCTAGTTTTACAACAGGCTACATAAAAAGCACTAGCAAAGTCAGTGCAAACTAAAATTTCATACAGACAATGACTTGCTTATATTGCTCTATATACTATACACTGAAATGTAAGTACAGTAATTTTTCAGTACTAGTGTGGCTGTGACACTTTTGTATTTTTATGTCTTATTTTGTAAGCAAGTAGATTTTAAGTGCGGCGAAACTTGGGGGTCCGCAAGACAGATCAGACTTCTGAAAGGCATACAGTAGTCTGGAAAGGTTGAGAGCCACTGGCCTACAGGACAAGCTTTATGATATAAGCAATGCAAAATATAAATCAAAGCCTCTCTCCTCAGAGTGATAACTGAACCCTCTTTCCATGCTGATCTCCCATACCATGGATCAGGATCAGCATGAGAGAGAGAAAAAAAACCCACTCAAAAACACAACCATCAGATGGGGACTGTGTTAGTGAAAGGCCTTAAAGGTTGAAGGGGGTTCTTGAGGGGTGGGGAGAAATTCCCACATGGTCCCACCTTGCCATTCATTAGTGCCATTTTGGGGATTTAAGTGGTGATGTGATTATCTAGGAGTTTATGTCAGCACCTTTGAAATACATTAGGTTCATGAAAAAGATGTCTTTCCCTGAACCTAACATGCCACAATTGTGCGCTCACATGAAGAAAAACTCTTGAGTGTGAGCTTCAATTTTCCATTTAAGACTGAAATCTTAACCTATTATCACTAGATGGCAAGACTAATCACAGATAGTAGCTCTGGGGCCAAATAGTAAACATAACACCAAAGAAATCCAATGCTGACCTCAATGTTCCAGCTTCTGAAACTCAGCTCGCAGCATAAACAACTTCAGGGAAAACAAATCGTGCAGTGAGGTTATACACTTTGCTCGTCAACATTTTCCCTTTCCACCCACGACTTCCTCCATGGTAAATGGAGGAACCTGCGGTGTATGAGACACTCATAAAAGGATTAATTTGCATAAGACTGCTGCTTCCACAAAGCAGCTAGCAACAGCATCAGGCCTCATGGTCTGATCAGCCAATGCATGCTTGTGCTGGAGACGCTTGTGACCTGATAGACTCATGAACGTTCAGTGAAACTTGTCAAATTAATCTCTGACTTTTCTTAACATCAGTTGTTACTTTTCCTATTTCACCCACAGATTATTAGGGCCATGAAATGCCATAACTCCAAATCACAAAGAACCGTTAGCCAAATTACGGGCCCAGGCAAAATTTTCATTGCTTGTATAAGGAAAGTAGGAATTGACTTTACAGTTTTGAAGTCATCAGCTGCTTTGTTCACCAGCCAGCCTTGCAACAGCTGAATATGGTGACTGTTTTTTGAAAAAGTTGGAAGAAAAGGAACAAACCTAATTTTTTTCAAAGTTTTTCATGGAAATGTGATGTTTGTACAAATGAAATACTGAGAAAAATCATTTTAACTAATTTTTTTTTAAAAAAAGAACTGAAAATTTTCCATTGACATGTTTATTTTGAATATAGGCTCTATTTCATCACAAATATATGTCCAAATGAAAAAAAATTGAATGGAGGTTGGAACTAAAGCTGTTCAGAAAACAGAATTTGCATCCTGGGAAATGTCAACATTTGGAAATTAGTTTCTGTTCTGAATAGGAACAAAAATTCAAAATATTGAACAACTTAATGAAACCAAAAATTCAGAAAGTTTCAAATCACAAATGTCAAAACAAAAAGTGTGAACTTTTTTATCAAAATGAAACTACTCCATCTTAGCCAAGTGCTTTTTGAGACTGTCTCACTGTGACATGCGTGGCCATGTAACTGTTAAATCTTTCTAAAGAGTTCTGCTGTCTGTCGAGTTAGGAAGGCATTTTGTTTTCAGAATTGCTGCAGCATGTTATAGAGGAGTCACTTGGGCCGTAGTCTATTCTGGAGACTTTCTTTTTGTTCTTTCTTATTGTTTCCCTTAAACTAAAACTCATTTTAGTCTGAAAGTGAAGGTTTTGCTCTTTGTGTGCGGAAACAGAACATTCACATTCATTCCCCACCCCTATCCCCTTCTTCCTGATGTGAAATACAAATAGCGCCTAGTGGAAAATGTCATGAAGAAAAATCAGAGGAAATAGCTGAAAATGTTTTTGAGCAAATAGCCGTGCTTTGTAACTTTGTGTTGCAAGGTTGCCTAGAAACATTGGAAGAGCAGGGACACTTCTATATATATTAGCTAGTTTAAGTGTTTACTCTTGGAACTTGGAATGTAATTCTAGCCAACGTTTACAAATGTGTTGGACCAACTATTTCAAGAAAACCAAACAGAACAAAAAAAAAAAACCCCAAAACCCCCAACCCTTTGTTTCTCTTTTTCCAGCCATGTTGCATGGCTATCCTGATGGAAAGTAGATAGTAGCTTATATAAGAAAATCCAGAATTAATAGTGGATATCCTGAACTTAGAATAGATGCATACATATGGCTCCCATTAAAATCAGTGGAAGCTTTGCCTGTTGTGAAGAAGGGCTGGATGAATGCTGCAAAAATAAATAAAATAAAATTATGCAGTCTCTGGATTTGTGAAGGAATTCTCTCTGGCTGTGTTTGTGGAGTCATCCTGATTCAGTGCATAAGGCACTGAACTGGGAGTCAGGAGACTTGCTTTTTTATTCTCTATAGGTTCTTATTCTGTCCTTCTCACCATACTGCCTGAGTGCCTTCCAGTATTCTAGTAGTGCATTGTATGATATGATTAACATCTATCATATGTGGTTTGTTCTCTCTTCCATCCTCTCCCAGGGAGAGAATTGTGTGTGCAGTGGAGTGTTCTGTTTTGGTAGGTTGGTTTTTTTTAAACATCCATATATACACATACTCCATGTTTATTTTAAGAAGGGCAGGCCATAGGAGCACACCCCTGTGATGGTCCCTAATTTCTTCAGGAGTTCGTTCCACAGTTCAGGACCAGCCCCCAAGAAATCTCTGTCTCCTTCATAGACAGGCTTTACCCTGGTGATAGAAAGTTCCATTGTGCTTGAAGAGAGGAGTTGTAAACTGCAGCTCTCAGTGCAGAGCACTAGGTGATATTTAAGATATACGGATCCCAGGCTATTGAGCACCTTGAGCAAAAGAACCAAGACCTTGAACTTGATTCAGTATAGGGAGCACAGGACAGGAGTGATGTGTTTGCAGTAACTCATGTTGACAAAGGGACGCAGTGCAGCGTTCTGTACTGTTTGGAGTTTCTGAAGAGCTGATGGCTTCATGCATTACTACAGTCCAAACAGGCAGAGACAAAGTTGTGTATAAATGAGGCCAGGTCATCAACTGTCAGGATGGGATGGTATCTCCTACCCAACCAGAGATGTGGATTATCACTTGTTTGAAGGAGGAAGGGAAGATTCCTTCCCTGAATAAGACTTGGTTTCAGTTCTTGCTTCTGTTATCCTAATCAAGGTACTTTGGTTCCTTTTATTTATTCTCTTGTGTATGTGATTGTGTTTAATTGTTTGCAGAAGTAGTATTTCTAGGATACGTAATGTCCTTTCGATTTCACTGCATCATTTTTATTTGGGCCTGGAATTGTTCCAGTTAATAATAATAAATAATCAAATGATCTAATCCTCTTCAGGATGGAATAGAGCTGAATCTTCTTTACCTAGCTCTTAAATTAACACTGGTTTGGGAATTTAGCTCTCTTGAGGGATTACTGGCATATTGTAAGAAATCCAGGGCCATCTGGGAACCTCATCGTTGTTACTATGCTGTACAAAGTGGCCAGATGGCACTTCATAGTAACACCAGGGGTAGAATGCAAATCTTCCTGCTCCAGAAATACAGGATCCTACCACTTGAGCCAAAGATGAATTATAGTTAGCTGTTAGCAGTATGTCCTATGACACAGTTAAACATTTCTGAATCTATCAAACAGAAGGCAAAGATATATAGAATCATAGAAATGTATGGCTAGAAGGGATCTGGGGAGATCTTCAAGTCCAACACTCTCTCCCCTCCCCCACCCCGCACTGAGGCAGGACCAAGTATATTCACTGGCTAGTTTTTTGCAGTATATTTTTGAGAGCTGTGGAAAACATTATCATGCGAACCTCAAAATAAGCAAAGCATTTCATGTTTTAGATTTATTAACAAAATTGAAACCCAGACGAGTTAGTCAAAAAGTTTGGTAATATCACATTCTAACAATTCTAACACGTTCTAAGCTGATCTTAACACTTTCAGTGCCCTTACAAACTTAGATGCGTCTCACCACAGGCTGGCTGGTTGCCCTTCAGCCAGACTCTCCCCTTTGAACAGCGCTTCAGTCACTTGGTGGTGATCTGTAGATGGAGGTGGAAGAGAGAGAGTTTTTCCTGGGCTTGTTTTAAGCCACGAGGACACATTTTCAGCCTCATAACTATATACATGAAATTACGACCTATAACATTACTATAACAACAATCCTCAGTGCATCATGAGCCTTCCGAAGACACCTGACACGACAAACTTTGCATTAGATACCACACAACCATATTATAAGGATGAACATGGGGGTATAGGGTGTTCCCCCGAGATACAGCGTCACAACCTTGACTGTACCTTGACCCAGAAATTTGGACCTTGACAAAAAATAATTGACTCCCCCTGCTCTAAAAGAAAAGCAAAGTTAGGTTTTCTATGTGCTTGCAAATTGATTCCTGTATAATGTAACCTGCTCTGCTCCCTCCAGTGCCATATCTGTTGAAGATAATTAGCATAGAAAGGCCTCATTTTGTAGGGCTGTCAAGCCAATGTTTTTAATCAGCACTTATACTGAAAAATTGTTAGCATGAAAAAGTCAAGCAGTGAAACATCTAACCCCTGAAGTGTAAGAAAAAAGACCTTAATCAAAATGAATGCTCTTTATCAGAATAGATTTTAGATTAATAGATTTTAAGGCTAGAAGGGACCATTGTGATTTGCTAGTTGGTCCTGCATGACAGAACCTAGGACTTTCCTGTATGAATTCCTGCTTCAGTTCCAAGCATATCTGAAAAAACAACAACTTTCTATCTTAATTTTAACATTTTTAGTGATGGAAACTCCATCACAACCCTTGGTAAATTAACTGCTGGAACAATTACCTTCACTGTTAAAAAATGTGTGACTTATTTCTGGTCTGCAGTTATCTAGCTTTAACTGTCGCCTACTGGATCTTGTTATAGCTTTGTTGTCTAGATTGAAGAGACCTCTATGATCAGATTTCTGTGCCCCTGGGAGGAACTTGATCTAGTCACCACTTAAACTTCTCTTTGATAAGCTAAATAGATTGAGCTCTTTATGTCTCCAAGTAGAAGGCATGTCTTCCAAATCCTTTAATCATTCTCATGGCTTTTCTCTGAATCCTTTCCAGTTTTTCCAACATCCCTCTTGAATTGTGGACATCAGAACTGGACACAGTCTTCTAGTAAAAAGAAAAGGAGTACTTGTGGCACCTTAGAGACTAACCAATTTATTTGAGCATAAGCTTTCGTGAGCTCACGAAAGCTTATGCTCAAATAAATTGATTAGTCTCTAAGGTGCCACAAGTACTCCTTTTCTTTTTGCAAATACAGACTAACACGGCTGCTACTCTGAAACCAGTCTTCTAGTAGTAGTTACAACAGTGCCTAATACAGAGGTAATATAACCTCTCTACTCCTACTCCAGATTCCCCTCTTTATGCATCCAACAATTGCATTAACAGAATTGCCAACTTCCAGAGATCAAAAATCATGAGTTGGACACCCCAGAATCATGAGATTGGCCCCAAAATCATAACATTTAAAGAAAGGTTACGGTATATTGTGTTTTTATATCAGTCTCTTGTGTTTTGAACTCCACTGCCCATCCCCAGAGTGCGTGCATGTGACAATGAGTGTTACCTACTCTCCCACATGGATTGGATAAGGTGACTTTGGCCTCGGCTGCAGGAGCTCTCACCCCCACATCTGCTCATCTCATGCCCAGCAATTAACCCGGTCCCCCAGATTCCCCATCAGTAAGGCTAAGATTTTGTCACAGTTATTTTTAGTAAAAGTCACGGACAGGTCATGGGCAATAAACAAAAATTCACAGAGCCCATGACCTGTCCATGACTTTTCTAAAAATAACCGGGGCAGGGCTAAGTAGGGGGAGGAATGGAGTCCCATTGGCAGGGGAGGGGTGACTGACAGGCCAAGACCCTCACCAGGATGGGGGGCACAGCCCTGGCTCCAGTGGCCGCAGAGGGGGGCGCACAGCCCGGCTGCAGCCCCTCTCCATCGCTCCACCCGCAAGCCGCAGGACAGGGCCTGCAGGGTCCTGGTTCCAGCCATCCAGCCCCAGTTGCAGCAGGGCAGGGGCGCACAGTCCCGCCTCCAACCCCGGCTTCAGCTGCTGACAGCTTAAGTGGAAGAAGTCACGGAGGTCCAGTAAAGTCACGGATGACTGCCATGACCTCAGTGACTAAATCATAGCCTTACCCATCAGTTCTCTCCTCTGACCCAACCCCCCTCAATTGAATCCCCCAGGCCCCATCTTCACCACCCCATCTGTTCAGGCCTCCTACCCCATCGACCCTCACTGCCCACAGTTCACTTCCCAGCATTCACCCCATCTGCTCAGGACCCACCATAAGTACAGCCCCCCACCCTCCTCACTTCAACCCCCTTGCAGATCCCAGCCTCACCTCTGCTCCTTTGGGTTTTTCACCCTCCCCAGGCCTTCAGGGGCTGCAGTGGGGTCCCACTTCCCAGGCTGGCAGGGGAGCAGCTTTCGTGGGAGCTGACAGCTGGAGCCCCAACCAGCCATGCCTAGAGTAGTTGATAGGATTTCTAAGTAAAATTAAGCCTTATTTTTAGAACTCAGATGTCAGGATTTTTTTTTCATTTGATTCAATTCCTTATTTGAAGGTTGGCCCTCCTCCCTTCTTTATATCTCTGTTGAAGTTTCTCTTCCCTGCTGGTGTGTAGCCACCCTGTCTCTTGTTAGCTTGATAGCTTTGTTATTCTGATATGTAAATGAATTGAATTCTCATTGTCTTTTAAGTACTTTGGAATTAACTGCCTGGTGGAGGAACCACATTCTTTTGTTTAGGCTGGGGTAACTCCTGTGTGAGTGGAAACACATTTGTGCCAAAACTGATTAAAAAAAAAAAAATCCTGACATTTGAGTTTTATCATGAGATCATGAGTGAGGTTTAGTTTTACTCAGAAATTGTGACTCTCATTATCAGTTGGTGGCACCTCTGTACTTCTGGCCACAGAGTTGCACTGGGAGCTCATGTCCAGCTGATTATCCGTCATTTGTAATGTGGTAGTACCCAAAATGGGCGAGGTGTTGTCCCCTGTTATAAAGGAAGCAATCTCTTTCTCCAAGAGCTTGCAATCTAAAATACTCTGGCCACAAGTTACTGTACATTTTCACAGTTGGTGTCTTTTATACTGTTCCCAGTAATGAACCACTAATTTTCTGATATGGATTCCTGTGTACCACACAGTTCCCTGGTTCTAGGGAAAAAAAGTGCTTCAAATAGACCATCAGCTAGAACATATCACAGCCAACAGAACAGGCGTGAGCACAGGCAATACACATCTGAGAACATTAAAAGGACATTAGGGAAATAGTGAAGAAAAGAAAAACAAGACAGTAGGAGATGTTGAGTTTTTGTGAGTTTCCTCAAATAAAGACTCCAGTTCAATACTACTGAGCACTAAGGTCTGACTACAGCCACTTTTCTGGAATGTATTCCTGTGTTCTGCCCCTCTCCTGAACCTGAGTGACTTTACCATTCACCACATTGTCCAGAATTCATGCTTTCTTCCAAAAGTTCCCATCAACTCACAAGAAAATTCTCCAAAGAAAAATCATCAGCCCCAGAGGAGTCAGAAGGGATAAAACGAATCAAAACCCAAACAAAACAAAATGAAAAAACAGCCCAAGAGAGAATAGAAATTGAATTCCATAGGGAGAACTCAGGAAAAGTGCTGCATGTGTTAGCCAGCAAATCTTAAACAATATTAACTTCTTAGCAACAATAATTCTGTTTTGTTTAACTAACAAATGATACTGTAAGCAGATACATATTTTTGGGGCAGATAAGGTTTTCATTGGACAGTTCTGTTATTGGCTTAGGACTTTGCAATTAACTTGTATTTAGCTATGGGATGAAAATATGACATGTATTTGCGTCTAACTGAGGCGGAGGTTAAATATAAGGCTGTCTGTAATATTCCAGTTCCCTGTTAAATCTAAATCTGAATACACTGAGCCCCATTCTGCCCTCACATATATCTGTGCTAATCCTAATGAAATTGGGAAGTGTGAGAATAACAGAGAGCAAAATATAGCTTCTGTCTACCTCTCAGTAGAAGAGTAACATTTTGCACATATATATTGCCTTTTATCCAAGCACATAAGTGGGTAAGCTTTAATAGCCACTTTGTATAGATGAAGAAACTGAGGTCTTGTATATATGGTGACTTAGTGCACAACAAAGTAGGGTATAAATCTACTGCACTCTGTGCTGCTGTGCATTAAGTCACCATGTTGACCTTGCTACTGCACACTCGGAGTTCTGTACTGCACTCTGACCGATGGTCCACACAGTCAGCACAGGTTTGTCTCCACAGAGTTGGGAGCGTGCCTCCCAGCCCAGGTTGGCAGACTTGCATTAGCTCTGCTCAAGCTAGTGTTCCAAAAATAGCATGCCCATTGTGGCACAAGTGGTGGTTCGGGCTAGCCAAGTGAGTCCAATCCTGTCTAACCTCCTGGGTCTGAGCTCAGTAGCTATCCTGAGATGCTGCTCATGCCACAACATCCACAATGCTATTTTTAGTGTGAGCTCAAGCAGAAGCAGTGCAAGGCTGTCTACACAGGCTGGGAGGCTCACTCCCAGCTGCAATGTAGACCTACCCTTTCTGTGCAGCAGGCTAGAGCGCTGTAGATTTCCACTCCAGCTTGCCGCACACTAATTCTCTGTATAGACATGCCCTGACTCAAAAAAATTAAGTAACTTGCCTGATGTCAAGCAGCAAGTTGGTGTCAAAGACAGGATTAGGAAACAGACCTCCGGAGTCCCAATCCTCTGCTTTAATCAATAGACACCTCTGCTTCTCCATGAGACTCTCAAATGTTACCACGATAGCAGTCTTGTTGAAAATTGTTTGTTCAAAAAGGCCACTGACGAGGGCTGGTTGGGAATTTTTTGACAAAAAAATGTTTTGATGGACAATGCCAATTCATTGGAACCAAATCTTTTTGTGGGGAAAGGTTGGTTTGGACAAATTTTCAACTTATCAAAACATTTCATTTCAACATTTTTGAAATGAGAAACTCGTTTTCCAGTTAAGAAACCCTTCATTTAGAAATGTAAGCTCATTACAGTTTAAAAAAGAATTTCAAACTGGTCAGAATCAAAATAAAATGTTTCAGTTGACCTGAACCAATTTTTTTGGGCGGGGGCATGGATTTTTGGTTCATGAAAATGTTTGAAAAAAGAAAAGAAGTACTTGTGGCACCTTACCAACTAAAAAATTTATTTGAGCATAAGCTTTCGTGAGCTATTTGTTAGTCTCTAAGGTGCCACAAGTACTCCTTTTCTTTTTGCGAATACAGACTAACACGGCTGTTACTCTGAAACCTGAAAATTTTTGAGATTTCAACTTCTCATCCTGAATCAGGATAGGAAATTTTTCTGCTATCTTAAAAATTTTTGCAGGACAGGAAAACTATTTCTCTCCCAATTCTACCGTTGATTACTAAGCAACAAAGAAGTTTTAATGAGAACTTGCTCAGTTTACAAACTGTCATTTCTCTCTCTTACTTCCTTTATCTCACTGCTGGGCTAGTAAAAATCTCTTGATGCAATTCTTTGAGACTCAACTGGCAAATCTTACAACGTATGTTTAATCTGGTCTTTGTAGGACACATCCATTTCTTTTCCCCATGTATCAACTAACGAATAATAATAGCACTATCTTTCTGAAGATCACCCAGACCTTTTACAGAAAGATTCCTTAAAACCCCAATCCCTGAAATTCCTTTCATATAGATGCATTGCTGTACCTTGTATGCAATGAATTGCAAGATCAGACCCTATAAGAACCACAACACAGCTATGGGGTCCAGCAGGTAGGTATTATACATCTTCTGCAGATGGGCAAACTGAGGCACAGAGAAGTTAAGTCATTTGCCCAAGATTACACTGCAGGTCAGTGGCAGAACTGGGACTAGAACCCAGAAGTCTTGGCTCCATTATCCTAATCTAAATACTCGACTCCTTTTCACCTTCTGCTGCAAGTACCCTTAAGCTATTGGATGGTGTATTTTTAAAAAATAGATAAAGATCAAATATGCATAAAACAAACTTAGTGATTTACCAGAGATTGAAGAATCTAAGATACTATTATCAATTAGCTATTTGGGGTCTAACATGAAATGAGATGAAGGTCTCTCCATCCAGTTCCTGGTGGACAGGTGTCCCTTCACAAAACCCACTGTCATATTTGCCTCTTTTGTTGACAACCCCAGCAGGGAAGCCAAAGACTAATGGGCCAAAGAATTCCTCTCTTGCCCCCTTATAGTCACTCCATCTGATGGTTCAGGCATAGTGAAGGAGGAAATGGGGCAAAGCTTGCATTGCTACTGCCACTACTAAACCAGCTTTGTGAATCATCACAAGATTTCAGTCTCCAGGGCTTCAAGCCAGAACCTCTCACCAGGGCTAAACTCACTTCCCAGAACACAAATAAAAAACAAACAAAAACACACCCTACCCCTTTGAAAAGAAGGAACAGGCCATTGATCCATGCTCAGTATCTCATATAAGGAGTGGAATTCATTCCTCAGTAATCAGGAAAATTAAATAAAGCTGATGTTGCAGAACATACACATCTAAATATAGTTATTTTAAAAATCCCTGTTAAATTCCTGGATTAGGTGTACAAGAAGGGCATGTCTTTCATATGAAATCACCTTTCAGCCCAGCAGCATGTCCCTCCATTTAGGGGGAGAGGTATCTGAACGTTGGGGATTTCTTTGGTTTCTTTCTATGTGAATTCAAACACATCACACCCCCAGATTCCACTCTGAGTCACACACTTGAACCCAACAATTTCAAAGCAAAGCTAAATTGAGATTGCCAGAACTGCACATCAGAGTACGAAAACCACATCCCTCACATGATTCCAGCACAGCTCCAGAAGATAGTGGATTTTCATGCAAATCTGGGCAGTGTGACAGGGTCGGGCCGGATGGCTACAGGAGAGTAATAGAAGGCATATATATTAGCCCCAGGTTAAGTAGGTCCCTTTTCCCTGGGTAAGGTAACAGGGAAGGTTCCAGAACAATCAGGAGACAATTAAGACAGACGGGCTGGTTAGCTGCAGGTGTTCTAATCAAAAAGCTGCTAGAATCAATTAAGGCAGGCTAATCAGGGCACCTGGGTTTAAAAAGGAGCTCACTCCAGTTTGTGGTGCACGTGTAAGGAGCTGGAGCAAGAGGCACTAGGTGCTGAGAGTGAGAACGCATACTGTTGGAGGACTGAGGAGTACAAGCATTATCAGACACCAGGAGGAAGGTCCTATGGTGAGGATAAAGAAGTTGTCGGGAGGAGGCCATGGGGAAGTAGCCCAGGGAGTTGTTGCTGTTGCACAGCTGTTCCAGGAGGCACTCTAGACAGCTGCATTCCACAGGGCCCTGGGCTGGAACCCAGAGTAGAGGGCGGGCCCGGGTTCCCCCCAAACCTCCCAACTCCTGGTCAGACACAGGAGGAGTTGACCTGGACTGTGGGTTCATGAAAACAGCCAAAATGCGGGCTGCCGTGAAGCTCCAAGGCGAGCAAATCAGCCAATAAGCACAAGACCCACCAAGGTAGAGGAGGAACTTTGTCATAGCAGTTTGAGAGATTCATCAGCCTGGATGAATCGTTCACATGACATTGTTCACGTTTTTTGATGAAACTGAGCAAGATGAACTGGAAATCTTTTTAAAACCAAGCAATGAAATTCTATTAAAAATTTTGAGTCATTCACAAAGCATATGTGCAGGCTGTATGCTTTCTATATCTCCAACTGGTTTATATTAATCTGACTCACAGGGGGTTTGTGAGGATAACCTAATGTTTGTACAATACAAATGGAAGTGCAATATGTAAAGTTTTATGACTCTGAGCCAGTTCCTTGCTACTCACATTGCATGACCCAAGTAAAGAGTTCTGTGTTTCCCTCTGAAACCTACAAAATTGTCATAATGCAGCAACTTTCACATCTTTAGATATCTCATGTGTCTTCAGCTGATGCAGGAGAAATGCCAGTGCCTGAACTCAACTCTTAACAGTTTCATCTTTCAGATAAAAAAAAAGGAGTACTTGTGGCACCTTAGAGACTAACCAATTTATTTGAGCATGAGCTTTCGTGAGCTACAGCTCACTTCATTGGATGCATACCGTGGAAACTGCAGCAGACTTTATATACACACAGAGAATATGAAACAATACCTCCTCCCACCCCACTGTCCTGCTGGTAATAGCTTATCTAAAGTGATCATCAAGTTGGGCCATTTCCAGCACAAATCCAGGTTTTCTCGCCCTCCACCCCCCCACACAAATTCACTCTCCTGCTGGTGATAGCCCATCCAAAGTGACAACTCTCCACACAATGTGCATGACAATCAAGTTGGGCCATTTCCTGCACAAATCCAGGTTCTCTCACACCCCCACCCCCCTCCCAAAAACCACACACACAAACTCACTATCCCGCTGGCAATAGCTCATCCAAAGTGACCACTCTCCCCACAATGCGCATGATAATCAAGGTGGGCCACCCCCAGCACAAATCCAGGCCTTCTCACCCCCCCCCCCACCTCCATACACACACAAACTCACTTTCCTGCTGGCAATAGCTCATCCAAACTGACCACTCTCAAAGTTTAAATCCAAGTTAAACCAGAACATCCGGGGGGGGGGGCGTAGGAAAAAACAAGGGGAAATAGGCTACCTTGCATAATGACTTAGCCACTCCCAGTCTCTATTTAAGCCTAAATTAATAGTATCCAATTTGCAAATGAATTCCAATTCAGCAGTTTCTCGCTGGAGTCTGGATTTGAAGTTTTTTTGTTTTAAGATAGCGACCTTCATGTCTGTGATTGCGTGACCAGAGAGATTGAAGTGTTCTCCAACTGGTTTATGAATGTTATAATTCTTGACATCCTTCGAGACACCACTGACTTCCTGAGGAAACTTCAATCCATCGGTGATCTTCCTGATAACACCATCCTGGCCACTATGGATGTAGAAGCCCTCTACACCAACATTCCACACAAAGATGGACTACAAGCCGTTAAGAACACTATCCCCGATAATGTCACGGCTAACCTGGTGGCTGAACTTTGTGACTTTGTCCTTACCCATAACTATTTTACATTTGGGGACAATGTATACCTTCAGATCAGCGGCACTGCTATGGGTACCCGCATGGCCCCACAGTATGCCAACATTTTTATGGCTGACTTAGAACAACACTTCCTCAGCTCTCGTCCCCTAAAGCCCCTACTCTACTTGAGCTATATTGATGACATCTTCATCATCTGGACCCATGGAAAAGAAGCCCTTGAGGAATTCCACCATGATTTCAACAATTTCCATCCCACCATCAACCTCAGCCTGGTCCAGTCCACACAAGAGTCCTGGTCCTGGACACTACAGTGCTAATAAACAATGGTCACATAAACACCACCCTATACCGGAAACCTACTGACCGCTATTCCTACCTGCATGCCTCCAGCTTTCACCCTGACCACACCACACGATCCATCGTCTACAGCCAAGCTCTGCGATACAACCACATTTGCTCCAACCCCTCAGACAGAGACAAACACCTACAAGATCTCTGTCAAGCTTTCTTACAACTACAATACCCACCTGCGGAAGTAAAGAAACAGATTGATAGAGCCAGAAGAGTTCCCAGAAGTTACCTACTACAGGACAGGCCTAACAAAGAAAATAACAGAACGCCACTAGCCGTCACCTTCAGCCCCCAACTAAAACCCCTCCAACGCATTATTAAGGATCTACAACCTATCCTAAAGGATGACCCAACACTCTCACAAATCTTGGGAGACAGGCCAGTCCTTGCCTACAGACAGCCCCGCAACCTGAAGCAAATACTCACCAAAAACCACATACCACACAACAGAACCACTAACCCAGGAACTTATCCTTGCAACAAAGCCCGTTGCCAACTGTGCCCACATATCTATTCAGGGGACACCATCACAGGGCCTAATAACATCAGCCACACTATCAGAGGCTCGTTCACCTGCACATCCACCAATGTGATATATGCCATCATGTGCCAGCAATGCCCCTCTGCCATTTACATTGGTCAAACTGGACAGTCTCTACGTAAAAGAATAAATGGACACAAATCAGATGTCAAGAATTATAACATTCATAAACCAGTCGGAGAACACTTCAATCTCTCTGGTCACGCGATCACAGACATGAAGGTCGCTATCTTAAAACAAAAAAACTTCAAATCCAGACTCCAGCGAGAAACTGCTGAATTGGAATTCATTTGCAAATTGGATACTATTAATTTAGGCTTAAATAGAGACTGGGAGTGGCTAAGTCATTATGCAAGGTAGCCTATTTCCCCTTGTTTTTTCCTACGCCCGCCCCCTCCCCCCCCCCCCCGGATGTTCTGGTTTAACTTGGAAGAGTGGTCAGTTTGGATGAGCTATTACCAGCAGGAGAGTGAGTTTGTGTGTGTATGGGGGTGGGGGGGGGGATGTGAGAAAACCTGCATTTGTGCAGGAAATAGCCCAACTTGATTGTCATGCACATTATGTAAAGAGTTGTCACTTTGGATGGGCTATCACCAGCAGGAGAGTGAATTTGTGTGTGGGGGTGGAGGGTGAGAAAACCTGGATTTGTGCTGGAAATGGCCCACCTGATGATCACTTTAGATAAGCTATTACCAGCAGGACAGTGGGGTGGGAGGAGGTATTGGTTCATATTCTCTGTGTATATATAAAGTCTGCTGCAGTTTCCACGATATGCATCTGATGAAGTGAGCTGTAGCTCACGAAAGCTTATGCTCTAATAAATTGGTTAGTCTCTAAGGTGCCACAAGTACTCCTTTTCTTTTTGCGAATACAGACTAACACGGCTGTTACTCTGAAACCAGCTAATTTAGATTCCATCATTTTGTATGTATAGTTGGGATTATGTTTTCCAGTGTGCAGTACTTTGCATTTATCAACATTGAATTTAACCAGCCATTTTGTTGCCCAATCATCCAGATTTATGAGATCCCTTTGTGACTCTTCACAGTCAGATTTGGTACTGTATGCAAACTTTGCCACCTCACTGTTTAGCCCTTTTTCCAGATAGCTCAGTGGTTTGAGCATTGGCCTGCTAAACCCAGGGTTGTGAGTTCAATCTTTGAGGGGGCCATTTAGGGATCTGGGGCAAAAATTGGGGATTGGTCCTGCTTTGAGCAGGGGGTTGGACTAGATGACCTCCTGAGGTCCCTTCCAACCCTGATATTCTATGATTCTATGTTGAACAGCACTAGTCCCAGCACAGACCCTGGGGGGACCCAGCTGTTTGCCTCTCTCCACTGTAAAAAGTGACCATTTATTCCTACCCTTTGTGTCCTATCTTTCAACCAGTTACTGATCCATGAAAGGACATTCCCTCTTGTCCCACGACTGCCTACTTTCTTAAGAGCATTTGGTGAGGGATCTGGTCAAAGTCTTTCTGAAAGTCCAAGTACACTATATTCACAGGATCACTCTTGTCCACATATTTGCTAACTGCCTCAATGAATTCTAATAGATTGGTGAGGCATGGTTTCTTTTTACAAAAGTCATGCTGACTCTTCCCCAACGTATCATGTTCATCTATATGTCTGATAATTCTGCTCTTTACTATAGTTTCAACCAATTTGCCTGGCACAGAAGTTAGGCTTACCTACCTGTAATTGCCAAGATTGCCCTCGGAGCCTTTTTTAAAAATCAGTGTTACATTAGCTAGCCATCGGTCATATGGTACAGAGACTGATTTAAGCAATAGATTACAAACCACAGTTGGCTGTTCTCAGTGGTAGCACATGACAGATCAAGGAGTAATGGTCTCAAGTTGTAGTGGGGGAGATTTAGGTTGGATATTAGGAAAAAACTTTTTCACTAGGAGGGTGGTGAAGCACTGGAATGGGTTACCTAAGGAGGTTGTGGAATCTCCTTCCTTTGTGGTTTTTAAGGTCAGGATTGACAAAGCCCTGGCTGGGATGATTTAGTTGGGGATTGGTCCTGCTTTGAGCAGGGGGTTGGACTAGATGACCTCCTGAGGTCCCTTCCAACCCTGATATTCTATGATTCTATGATTCTATTTTTTTCAGTAGGATTTGACTTCCAATTTTTAAAGGATACCTTTCTGCCCCTTTTTGCCACTTTTTAAAGAGCCTTTTTCTCATTTTTGTGTAGTTCCCCTCTTTAAAGTTAAATACAAATGTGGTAAGTTTGTTTGGTATTTCCCCCCCCCCCAAGGATGTTAAATTTATTACATTATGGTTGCTTTTACTGAGCAGTTCAGCTATCTTCACCTCTTGGACTAGATCCTGTGCAGCATTTAGGACTAAATCAAGAATTGCCTCTCCCCCTGTGAGTTCCAGGACTAGCTGCTCCAAGAAGCAGCCATTAGTGGTGTCTAGAAATTTTATCTCTGCATCCTGTCCTGAGGTGACAAGTACCCAGTCAATATGGGGATAGTTGAAATCTCACCTTCTTATTGGGTTTTCTCTTTTTGTAGCCTTTCTAATCTCCCTGAGCATTTCACAGTCACCCTCAATTTTCTGACATATGTATTAAAACAAGTATTAAATAAAAAAAATGTAACAGACAAGGGAATACTGCAGAACGAAGATGGTGTAAATGACAACTCATAATTCACAGCCTGTGAGTTACAGGAGGTCTGCATAGGGGCCAGATCATCAGCTGGTATAAATTGCCATTGGCTTCAATGGAGCTATGCTGATTTACACCAGTTTAGGATCCAGCCCAGTTATTTTTATAAACGTTATCAATTTTTTAAAAAAATAGTTAATCCCGTTTGGCCCATAAATGACACAAATTAGGGATCTGCTGCTACTTTCCTTGGGAGCTTATTCCACAGTTGAACAGTTCTCACCATTAGGACATTTTTCTGGATCGTCATCCTACATTTTCTGTTTCAAAACTTCATTCCATTTTTCCCAGTTGGACTCCTTGGACCTCCTTAAACGATTCCTCTCCTTTCTTGGTGTTTTCACCTGCCAGACCCTGGCTAGCTATTATACTCTTCCCCTCATCCATTCGGCCATGCCACTCATACTTACTTCTTTTAATAATTCCTTATAAATCAATCGCTCATTTTTATCCTTTTCTTCTCAACTTTTGACACATTGCTGGCACTGACATGCCCAGCTCTCAATGAGCTATAGAGAGGCTGTGCAGTGCTCCTGATCAATAAAGTTCCAAATCACTTTAGGTGTAGGTTGTTTTTATTAAAACCATGTTGCATTGCAAGCTCCGATCTAATTTACTGTCTACTATCACCCTGTGATCCCTTTTGGCATTAATACTTAACCAATGATTCTCTTATTAAACATCTGTGTTTTATATTATTTTCATCCAGATGTATTACCTTGCCTTTTCCTAGGCTGAATTTCATTTATTACATGCTTATATTTGTAACACCCTTTGTATTATTTCTCTGTCCTGGTGTTTGCAATACCTCCCGGGTTAGACCGATTGTCTATGAATTTAATTAGCTTGCTCTTTACTCTTATTCGGGTCATTAATACAGTCCACCAGCAGCAAACTGAAAGGCTGGGCCTGGAGCAATGTATTCTGCGGGGAAGGATCAGACAAATGAACAGCATTAAGTATTAACAGAGGAATTGTTAAAATCAATACACTGCCTAATTGAGGCAGCACTGCTGATGGGATGTAAAGGCTGGTGAAACTGAGACATGAACGTTTAGTCTCAGGTGGCAGTTTTGCAGATGAGTTTGGATTAAGCTGCAATGTATTCATGGCCCTGCCTGTTAAAGCTGTCAGCAGACAGTGTGAGGAATCCAGCCAAGATGTAACCCAAGAATGGATCAGCATCTCACCATTTCCCTGGGGTAACACAAACAATAATCTAGCAGCATTCCTGAGATAGAAGTAGGGCATTTGAATGACAGAATGTAGCTGATCGTCAAAACATAATCCTGGATTGAAGATAACTCTAAGGTTCTGGACCAGCATACATGGATGCCCTGAAAGCCCTCTAAATAAGAATGAAAGACGCAACAGAGCTGAAAAGATCCCTAGCTTGGATCTACTGTATATTTTGGTCCTTTGCCTGTTGGTCCCTCTGCATCAGCAGCTGTGGTGTCAATGTTCTGTTGATATTCCATTACGATCAACCAGCTGCTAGAACATGTTTTGCACATTCAGCAGCTTAGCAGGTGTCCTTTGCCCAGTCAGATCTGGAACATTCCTCAGCCTGGCAGGTACGTTCTACCCAGGTGTTCCTGGTGTATGTAGCAGCAGCACAGTAAGTGCATTCTACCCAGATCTATCTATCGATCTATCTATCTTTGATTGATCAACCTAAGCATTTATATTGCATTCATCACCATAGACTGAGGGCCTGATTCACCACTCTGTTACTCTAGTTTTACACTTGTAACGCCATTGATTTCATAACTGTAGTAACACAGTGGTTAAGCCCGACTTGAGTGCCTATGTGGAGCATTCAACAAATTCACAATACACTGGGAGTGTTCTTTCTGGAAAACTAGCCAGCTCAGCCTACAGCAGCAGCTGTATTCTTGCTGGATATACCTGGAACATTCAGTAGCACATTTCATTTGTTAAGAAACTCAGAAGTATATGGGATGGAACCTCCACCAGTCATTGAGAGAGAAAGGGTTAATTCACAATTCAGGATAAAATTAAACACTCAGATCTGGGTAGTAATTTTAATGTATGGTATATACGGACATCAAAATTCTGAGAGCAGGCAAATATAACTGGGCTGTCAACAGATTAGCTGGCCCTCAAGGCAAGCTGGGCTGAGCCTTGGCTTTCCAGTTTTCCCTCAGCTGACTGGTAATATGGCAGCATAATGATAATTAATGTCCCCAGCTGTGAAAGGGTCAGGACAAGACTATATGAACTGAGTGGACAATGCAGTTAGAGAACAGAGACTCAGAAGAGAGGCATAAGAAGAGTTTCCTCTCTGGGAAAGGCCTAAAGGAAGTTGGATTGGAAGAGACTGCCAAGGAACAGGTTCCTTCTGTGGGTGAAACCCTAATTTAGGGCCTCTCTGGGAGATCTTTGAGGTAAACTGCCAGTGTCCCTGGGGAAGGGAGGCAGTAAGGGAGTCCTACTGAACAAAAACAGCAGAGGCAGAATGCTGCAGGACCCAGGAGTGGAGGCAACACAGAAGAATTTAGATTGGCTGAGAAGGGCAGAAGACTTATTAGTTTGAAGCTATTGCAAAAGGGCGGGGCTTGAACTTAATGTGACTTGGCCGGTCACATGGAAGACACGGCCAGTCATGGAAGACCCAGACAATCTATTGTGGGGCCAAGGAAGTGGCTATGGCAGTGGGGTGCTAGAAGTGAAGTCCCCAGCAATTCTATGGCCTCATGCTAGGAGGTGCTACGGTGAAAAGAGCAACAGCCCACAGGGGCCAGACATTCTGCCCCTGTAATTTGCTTTAGGTCATCTCAGTGAGTGAGAGAACTGGTGTGGTGCAAAAGAATTCTGATGCCCAGGGGTTAAAACAAAGGGGGCAGCTTGGGTAGCCAGTACTCTTCCTCAGACCCCCTCCTTAATGACTAGTGAGATGAGACTTTCCCTCCTGTTTCAATCTACTTTAATCTACATGGCTAGGGAACATGTTTTCATGGGGTCACAGCTTTAATTGATGATGATAGTAATTATAACATATGATGAATCCTTCCCACACCATCAAATGTTGCTTAGGGCATGAACAAGTTTCTGGCATCCCTGGCTATCCAGAGCTTCTCTTTGCATGGCATGAAACTATTAACATTTCTTCCCCCTCTCCTCTAAAAAAACCCCTCTGAAACCAGTGAAGTTTCTCTATGAAAAAGGAGAAACTTCCACCCCTCAAAGAAGATGGCACCAATGAGAGAGAGTAATGGTGGCCCATTGAAGAGTAGGGGCCTGCAGTGGTAATGCAAAGAGGGAAGCAAATCAGGGATGTATTTCAGGGCTGTGAAGATGTAGCTGGTGCTCCTGGTCAGTCTATTGGTGCAAGGCTGTAGGTAAGAAGGTGACTGTAGCTTGTTGGAGAGTCAAATGTGGGAAGTGAATGATTTGATTCTAGGGTTGTGCATTGGGAAGGTGTTGCAGGGAGCTAGGGGTGCTCAGTAGAGGGTCATCGTGTGGAATGGAGGAGTTGGGAATATTGGTAATTGGGGGATGGAGGTTTTCTGAAGGAAGTTGAGTTTTTGGGATGGCATAAGGGCTGGAGATGATTGAAAGTGCAGAAGGTGGTTGACTGTTGTAACCACTCATTTTCCCCCCCCAAAATGGATTGCTCTTTGCTTACTAAGGGCTTGTCTACACTTACCAGAGGATCGACGCTGCAGCAATCGATGCACCAGCAGTCGATTTAGCAGGTCTAGTGAAGACCCACTAAATCGACCGCCGATCACTCTCCTGTTGACTCCTGTACTCCACCTGATCGAGAAGAGTAAGGGGAGTCAATGGGAGAGTGTCTCCCATCAATATCGCATAGTGTGGACTCTTCTGTAAATAGATCTAAGCTACGTCGATTTGAGTTATGCTATTCCCGTAACTCAAATGGCTTAGTTTAGATCGACTTTTCCCTTTAGTGTAGAAAAGGACTCAGAGCCCCCAGAAGTTTTAGTTACACTTACAGGACACTTCAGTGGCAGAACTAGACTGCTGCTGGCTTATGCTGTGAGGATCTCTGCGAACATCTGGGTACTTCTGAACATCTGAGGACCTGTCCCACTGCTCATCAGTAGGAGCAACACCCTGCCTCTACTACAGATTCAGCACTACAGGATAGCTACTTGCCTGGACTAAGAACTTACAGATGTGGGACTTGAATCAGCTGATAATATGATAGGGACCTTGAGAATCAGTGTGGTTACTGCATCTCTCTTGGTCTCCATTAACATCTCCTTTCCACCTCTTCATCCCCCAGATACCTGAGAAGAAATGAAAATGTTTTGCATGTCATCTTTCTCCCACTCTCCTTACTGGTTACTTGTAGGGATGGGAAGAGATCCCAAAATCTCCAGTCTGTTTGCTTAGAGTTATTTGTGCTGCCTCAAATGTTGCAATTTGCAGTCTCTCAGTAAAAACAGCTATTATGTTAGAGGACTGGAGAGTAGCAAAAGGTGTATCTATCTTTGAAACAGGTGCTTGGGGTGCTCGTACCAGTGAGTCTTATCTCACTGCCAGGTAAATTGGTGGATGAAGTATGAAACCACTATATGCACATGTCATGAAAGCCACTGGCTTCCGTAAAAACATCATGCCTCTTTAATCTATCTGAATTCTGTGATCATGTCAATGAAACAGTGTCTAAAGGAGAACCAGCTGACCTTATGGGCCCAACACACTATTTAATCCAGTTTCACAGTGATGTAATTCCATTAAAACAAAAGTTCATGTGAACACTCTTTCCATGGTAGTGTGGTCCCATGGATTTGGCACTGGTCTGAGACACTGGAGATCTGGGCACTATTCCTTACTATTCCTGACACAAGTGACCTGGGGCAAATCACTTAATGTCTCTCTGCTTTAGTTTCTCAATCAGTAAAATGTGGCCAACAACCTCTATCAACTTCTATTAAGCATTTGAAGAGAGAGATTTGAAACACGCTATGTAAGTGCTAAATATTATCTGTAGTTGTTAGTGTTTGTTTAATGATTCTTTAGTGCAGAAACAAATTGGTCTCTCCCTTCCTCCACCCTGCTCAGAATTTCTATAGCCTGAATATATGATCCATTTTATAGGGAGCTAAATCAAGATGCAGGGATAATATTTTGGGACATGGATGTTCCTGGTTATGTTTGCAGATCTAAACCATGTTCATATGGGCAGCAGCAAGGTGAGATTGGCACTGCACTCCATGAAGTACATGTGTCTATTCAATGAGGCTCATTTAGTACAAAGACTTGATACTTGTCAAGTTGAATTAAAAAGCTGGAGTGTAAATCTGACAAGCTTCAGAGCAGTGTCCTTGAATTCAAAAAGAGTACAGCACTAACCTCCTTCTTTCCCCTCTCCCACCTTTCATAACCAGAAAATGTTAAATGAATTGTAGAGGCTTTTACTGTTGAGGATTGAGACACTTTAAATTTAGTCCCTGTGACGTTCCCCTCCAGTGTTATCTGGACTGATGATCTGCTAGGTCACTCCAGTCCTTGACTCTGGGAGCCAGCCTTACCCTGCTCTGCTGTGAGAAACCCCACTCCTGGGCTGTTCACGCACAGCCTCTGGCATGTAAGCTGCTCCTCAGATTGTGCAACCGAATGACACTAGCAAATATCTCTGGTCCCAGATGCAACTCTAGGAACCTGCATCTTGCAGTGTTCAGTTATGCCTGCTGGTCGCTGCAAGCTTATATGAGTTCATCAATTTAATAAAGAAATTGATATGAACCAGGTTTGTTATCCCAAGGGGAGTCTCTGACACGCTTCAAACCGAACGCACTGCTTCAGGTAGAATAAACAAACAGATTTATTACTACAAAGATAAATTTTAAGTGATTATAAGTCAAAGCATAACAAGTTAGATTTGGTCAAACGAAATAAAAGCAAAACGCATTATAAGCTGATCTTAACACTTTTGATACCCTTACAAACTTAGATGCTTCTCACCACTGGCTGGCTGGTTGCCCTTCAGCCAGGCTCTCCCCTTTGATCAGCGCTTCAGTCGCTTGGTGTGGTGTCTGTAGATGTAGGTGGAAGAGAGAGGAAGAGCCTGGCAAACGTCTCTCCTTTTTATAATGTTCTTTCTTGCCTCTTGGCTTTGCCCCCCCACTTCAGAGTCAGGTGAGCATTACCTCATTGCAGTTCCAAACTGACCAAAGGAAGGGGGGTGACTCACTCGAAAGTCCAACAGATCCTTTGTTGTTGCCTAGGCCAGTGTCCTTTGTTCCTGTGAAAGGCTGGGCTGGGTTTGTCCCATACATGCCCTCATGAGGTGTGAACTGCCCCTCTGCTCTTGGAGAGTTTTTGTCTGGGCTTATTTTAAGCCATGAGGACACATTTTCCGCCTCATAACTATATACGTGAAATTACAACCTATATACATGAAATTACAACCTATAACGTTACTATAACATTACCATAGCAACAATGCTCAGTACATCATGAGCTTTCTGGAGACACACAACATGACAAACTTTGCATTAGATACCACACAATTATATTATAAGGATGAACATGGGGGTGTAGAGTGTTCCCACAAGGTACAGAACGTCACAGTCCCATTAACTTGTATTCATTTACAGGCCACTTGGACACAATCTCTAGCTCTCCTGAGTCCTATCATGTACCACAACCAAGACAATACACTTGGAGAATCATGTGTAAAAAATAAACCAAAAAAACCCCAATCTCCATCTGAATAAGTGGTCTTTTTCTCTCTGAACCTGGCTGCAAAAAGCTGCTTGCAGCTTGAACCGTTCTACTGAACTTATTGTACCTGTCAACATTGCCTCTGAATTGCAAGTGAGGAGCCATCTTTTCACACATGTATTTACTGGAGCTGAGAGAAACAACTGGCCTGTGCTTGAGATAGGCAGGCAGCTATAAAAACCTGAGAACGAGGGAGCCCTTAAATTCAAGACAGGAAATAAATGCATATTGCAGTGAAGGGATTTTCTATTCCTTCACAAACAGCGAGACTGACACCATGTTGTCTGCACTCCTAGTGAACCCTGCTGCTGTGAAGCATGGGCAAGGTTCGGGTCACATCTCTTCAGAATCAGTACCACATTATCAGTGGTCCCTTAGACGTGCTGTGGGCTTGATTGTGATCTCACATTGGGGTGACTTTGAATGTTTTTTTATGGAGTTGCTCCTGATTTCCATTGCAGTCAGTCTGGCCCTGGAGCTGCCTATACCATTAGCAGTAGCTGTGCTCTGTACTGGCTGTGTTGTTTATAAGTTAAATGTGTTTAATCTTCATACTAACATCTCCCTTCTCTCTCCACATCTGGGTCAGATCGCAGCTAGCCTTGGATGGGTGCATTTTGGAAAGTGGGAGGAGGGAATAAGGCATTTTCCACCTTTACCTATACCGGGGTGTATCAGTCATAATCCCAGTCCTTCATTCCTAGTCTAGGAATGAATGTACAGTCATGATGGTGAATTCAGTGAACGGGACAAGGAGGAGCCTGGTGAATAGAGCTGCACCTGTGAGGCTAAGTATCAGGGGCAGTTCAGGCCTGCATTGCCCCAGCTCTGACAGAATTTCTGCCTGCCTTGAGCACAATGCCACTGGGAGCATTGGTCGGTGCACAGTCACCACTTGACCCATCAGCTGGAGAGGTAACTTAAATCCACGCTCTCATCTTAGGACTCTGGGAAAGTTCTGTCACTTCTGATTCCGTATCACTCTACAATCTCCCTGCTGAAACCCCAGTCCAGTCTTCCATCAGCTCTTGCTTTGAGGACTACAGCAGCCTCCTCTCCGCTCCATCCGAAGTGCTGCAGCTAAAGTGACCTTCCTCTCCCACTGCTCTGACCATATCACTCTTCCTCCCACTAATCCTTTCTCTGGCTCCATCTCTGTTTCTGCATCAAGTTCAGGCACCTTGTCCTCACCTTCAAAGCTCTGCATTCTATGGTGCCATCTCAGCTCCTGTTTCCTCCTAGCGTTGTGCCTGTGTCACGCTGACAGGCCCCGGTTGTTGGCAGGCAGGATTGAATCTGGGACCTCTGGAGCTTAGTGCAGGAGCCTCTGTTGCATGAGCTAAAAACCATATGGCCCTTAGCTAAGGCTGTAGAGCAGACTTATCTCTCTCTCTTTCTCTCTCCCACTAGATGGGACAGAACACCACACCCAGGAGGTGTGTGGGTTACATATGCACTCGTATATATGCACACATGATCTGTGCTCTTCCTAAGTCTATCTCCTTAAGTCCCTTTGTCTTTGTGTGTCTTGCTTTTTACACAACAAATAATTTGAAGAAACCACAAGGGCAGGGCTGCGTTCTTAATAACTGTTTGCTCAATATATGCAAGGTCTAGTTACATACAGACTGCTGCTTTGGCAAGTTTCTGGTAGTTTCTAAAAGCACAGAACACAGTGAGCACTACTTGAGGGCTCAGAAACTATTTAAAGGGGTACTAACTTATTCCTATACAGTAAAATCTTCTTCCAATCTCAACTGCAAGCTCTTTCCCCTCCATCAGCTCCCTCCTTAAAGTTTACTTCTTTCAGTAAGTCTTCCCTTGATCGTCTTCTCTCTTATGCCGAGCATGTCACCCAAGTAAGGAGCATGTGTCTTTGCCCCTTTTTAGTGGCTGGCCCACAGAAGAGGTCTGTGAGTCTGCTACAACTACCAAGTTGGAGATTTACCCCTTTAGCTCAAGTGGTAGAGCTTCATGCCTTTAACACGGAAGGTCCCGCATGCCAGCTGTGCTGCTGTTGGTTATATGTTCTCCAGTTCTTCTGCTACCCATATGTATCTGTGATAGAGAGGAACCCAAACATAAACTGGAATCCAAATTCCTCAGAGTTTGGAGAAGTTTGGATCTGAACTTGGTAGCTCAGGTCCATGTCTAGTTTGTGTTTGTCTGAATTGTACTTAAGCACATTGGGGAGCATGGAGATTACCAGACTAGATCAAACCAATAGTCCATCTAGTTTAGGATCCTGTCTATGACAGTGGCCGATAGCCACTGCTTGTACTGGTCCACAGTTGGCCATTTAGAAAGCTGTTTGAGTCATATACAGCTGAAAAGTATCATGTCACTTACTTGATCTTCCAGTAGTGGACAAATAAGACCCTACATAATTCTAGTGCAGGAAAGAGGAGAGACAGATTTATGAGCTAGTTAGCAGGAAGGGGGAAGCCCATCATAATTTAATTAAACTAACATCAACTGCAAATCTCATGACCAAACATTTTGAAATTGGCAGAACACAAGAAAATAGCAGAAGTATGTAGGGCAGATTCTGCCTTCATTTTCATGTGACTGAGTGTAATCCATGAAACACTGCCAAATTACAGTATGTCTGACTTTCTGCCATCATGGGTTCAATAAGGAAATGATCCAAAGAAAAGAGACTGGTGCATCATAAGCAACTCATTGTTATGACTCTTTGATATACAGGCCACTGCTAAAAATGTGTTTGGGTTTTGAGACTATTAGATCCAGGCAGTCAGTAATTTTTAAGAATTAGGTAGTTATAGTCCTGGGGAAACAGCTAGACTGATGTCAGTGGGAGAAGCACAAGTGAAAGTGAGAAGAATGTAGCCATGTGTTTCTCATCTGTGATCTGTGGGCACCACCTCCATGGAGGAGAGAGGGTACTTGGTGCTCTATAAAGCCCTTAATTTTAGCCCTGCACAGTGACAAGTGCATCCTTGGCACTTAAATTACGGGATGGATTTTGTCTTTAGGCCGAACCCTGGGCAAGGGGTGAGGCATGAACTGCACCACCAAGGGTCACCCTTGGAGGCTGGGTGGGTCAGGTCCTCAACTGGTGTTAATGTAGCTTCATTTACTGCAATGGAGGTAGGCCTTGTGAATGAGGGACACACTGCTGATCACAGGTTCCGTCTCTGCTTCCTTCTTGCTCCCAGAGATTAGTTGGCCTGTACCAGGGACAATTTATTACCCTCCCCATGGGCAGCAGAATTGGCAGAGGAGGAGGGGCTAGCACACCTCTCACTAGCATGGAAATATTTATATACATGGAGGATGAGAGCAGGACTTGGAGGGATCGGAGGGGTCACCACAGCATTCAGGCTTAGGATGGGGAGTGGGCCCTGGAGGGGCTGGAGTGGGCCTGGGAGCAGATAGGAACTCTCAGGACCCTCCATCCCAGCCTGGAGCCAGTTCCCCTCCCCTCCCCCTGAGACTGAGTGTCACTACCTCCTCTCACTCCCCTTCCTATCCCTCCAGCCCCTTTCCATTCCAAAGGAGCTTCTATCCCCCTCCACTCTCCCCACATCCCACTACACTGGCTCTGCTACTCTGACCAGTACATGTGAATGGGGGTGGGGGCCATGGAGCCAAAATCTATCGATTCCTCAACAGTCTGCTTTGGAGAGGAAACAGTTGGGCATTGCTTACTCCTGTGCACCTGGATCCAAGGTCCAAGTAATCTATGTGTGGAGCTTTTCACTTTCTCCTATCCTTGTGTATGGATGGAGTCACAATCTAGCCCTAATAAAACTATTGTTCAAATCATTCCTGATTGCTCGCTTCTTCCACGATGCTTACAAGAAGTACAATGATAATGAATAAGAACACAAAATGTCCCAGCCAAGCTGAAACCTTCCTCTGGGTTTCCCAGTGCATTCTGACAGGTTTCAGAGTGGTAGCCATGTTAGTCTGTGTCAGCAAAAACAACTAGGAGTCCTTGTGGCACCTTAGAGACTAACCAATTTATTTGGGCATAAGCTTTCATGGACTGAAACCCACTTCATCAGATGCATGGATTGGAAAATACAGTAGGAAGATACATATAACAGTACATGAAAAGATGGGAGTTGCCTTACCAAGTGGGGGGTCGAGACAATTCAATTAAAGTGGGCTGTTATCAACAGGACGAAAAATCACTTTTGTAGTGGTAATCAGGGTGGCTCATTTCAAACAGTTGACAAGAAGGTATGAGTAACAGTAGGGGGAAATTAGCAAGGGGAAATTAGTTTTTAGTTCTTGTAGTGACCCACCCACTCCCAGTCTTTATTCAGGCCTCATTTGATGGTGTCCAGTTTGCAAATTAATTCCAGTTCTGCAGTTTCTCGTTGGAGTCTGTTTTTGAAGTTTTTTGTTGAAGAATTGCCACTTTGAAGTCTGTTATTGAGTGTCCAGGGAGGCTGAAGTGTTCTCCAACTGGTTTTTGAATGTTATAATTCTTGACATCTGATTTGTGTCCATTTACTCTTTTGTGTAGAGACTGTCCGGTTTGGCCAATGTACATGGCAGAGGGGCATTGCTGGCAAATGATGGCATATATCATATTGGTAGATGTGCAGGGGAATGAGCCCCTGATGGTGTGGCTGATGTGGTTAGGTCCTATGATGGTATCCCTTGAATAGATAGGTGGACAGAGTTGGCACTGGGGTTTGTTGTAGGGATAGGTTCCTGGTTTAGAGGTTTTGTTATGTGGTGTGTAGTTGCTGGTGAGTATTTGCTTTAGGTTGGGGGGCTGTCTGTAAGCGAGGACTGGCCTGTCTCCCAAGGTCTGTGAGAGTGAGGGATCATCCTTCTGGATAGGCTGTAGATCCTTGATGATGAGCTGGAGAGGTTTCAACTGCTGAAGACAGGTACAATTGGACATATTGCTTACTACCATGGGTAGCTTCCAGTTAATTAAGCACTACCCCCATAGTTAATGCTTGCATGATATGGACTTCTGTCTGCCTCCTAAACTGTGAGCACTGTAGGGTAGGGATTGTCTTAATCTGATATTGCCAACTGCCAGATGTTGAACTAGACTGAGCCTGTCACCAACTCATTTCACAAAGAAGCTATCAGTTGGTAACAGCTTCTAGCTATTACAGACCTGCACGGGTTTCCAGCTGGTGATCTTGAGGTAAAAGGCTTCATGTCCCATAATAGTCTCCCAAGTCATCAAGTCTTCCAGTGTTGTAAATTATTGTATTTTAATTATTATTTATAGAACATCATGACTGCAACTGGTACAGAATCTCACGTAAAAGATATTACACAAAAGCTAAATTCTTGGCTCATAAGCCTAAATTTAAGGCTAAACCAGGTACAGTACGGTTAACAAATGAAAGGCTAAATCCCAAACCCAGTTTTCAGAAATTCCTTACGTGGGCAAAACTCCTTTTTTAGGTTGGATATCTTGCTTCAACAAGGAGTGACTAAAAACGGAGTCTGGAGTTTAGGATTGGGAGTGGTATATGGATATTCTGGTAATTTGACATTTTTAGCTCAAGCAAATTGTTCCTTTGTGTGGGTTTAGGACTCAAACAATTTGAATGTCTACCTTTCATAGAGCTATCTCCCTTCTAATCTGATCCTCTATTCTTTTGGGATGAAAGGAAGGATAGTCCAGTGATTAGGACACTAGCCTAAGACATGAGAGATCAGGGTTCACTCCCCTTCTCCACCACAGACTTCCTATGTGACATTAGGTGAGTCACTTCGCCTTCCTGTGCCTCAGTTTGCCAAACATAAAATGGGGATAAAGGTACTTCCCTACCTCACATTGGACTTGTAAGGGTAAATATATTAAAGATTGTGAGTTGCTCAGATACTGCAGCAATGGGGTCCATATAAGTACCATAGATAGATTTCCTCTGCACAGAATCCCACAAAAGCTGATTGGACCCTTCCTGCAGCTTGAGATCTGTTTCAGGGAATTCTAATAGAGCAGGGGTGAGGAACCTATGGCCCATGGCAAGTCTCAAGCCCTGAGCCTCGGCGCCGCCATGTGGGGTTGAAGCCATGAGCGCTGGCTCACCCCACTGTGGGGGGAAGCTAGGGTTGCTAGGCCATTAAAAGTCCGGTCAGCTCTGCGCAGCTCCCGGTAGCGACCAGCATGGAGCATGGGCGATCAGGGAAGCTCTGCACGCTGCCCTTGCCCCAGGCAGGGGTCGGCAACTCCCATTGGCTGGAAACTGCAGCCAGTGGAAGCTGCAGGGGTCTTGCCTGCGGGCACAGGCAGTGCGCACTGCTCAGAGTCCCCTGGCCCCTCTGCCTAGGGGCTGACAGGCGAGCTGCTTCTGGGAGCTGCGTGGAGCCACGGCAGGCAGGGAGCCTGCCTTAGCGTTGCTGTATTGCCGACTGGGAGCCGCCTGGGGTAAGCACCACCTGGCTGGAGCCTACTCCCTGAACCTCCTGTCCCAGGTCGAACCCCCTCCCAGACCCCGTACCTTCACCTGCACCTCTGCCCCAGCCCAGAACCCCCTCCTCCACCCCAAACTCTTCATCCGCAGAGCCTGCACCCCAAGACAGAGCCCTCATCCCCTCCCACACCTCAACCCCCAGCCTGGAACCCCCTCCTCCACCCCAAACCCCTCATCCCCAGCCCCACCCCAGAGCCTAGCGGAAGCCCTGAGCCTCCCCCCACCCACACCCCCCGTAGGGCTGTGTGTGGCCCCAAACTGATTTTTTTTCTGTGGGTCAATGGCCCATGATAGAGAAGGTTCCTCACCCCTGTAATAGAGGAACATGGCTCCTGTTATTAACATCTTGATTCCAAAGTCTGGAACCTAGAGCAGCAGTGAAGGTTATAAAGATACACATGTCCACTGACATTTTCTATAGGTGGCACTTGTGTCTCAATTACTGAAAAGTTTGGCTTGACAGATTTAAATGCATTTAAATGCCATTATAAGGCTTCCCTGACACTTCCGTTGTAGATTTACACCAGCTGCGTATCTGGCCCCTTTTGTTTGCACCATGTTGGTTTACAAATATCCTCATGTAAGATATCGTTAAAAGCAGATGTACTTCCCTTTGATGCTCAGAATTTAGGTGTAACTCAACCCAGAAAACAGCCTTCTTCTAGAGGGTTAATAAGTCATTTTTATGTGTATTTACACATCAATGGAAATTTCAAAAAGCCAGAAACATGGAAACGTATAAAGCAAGCTGGTGTTAAAAACTATCTGGCTTCAGAACAGAGGGCATTTTATTTCCCCCTTGTCCTGGAGGGTTTAAAAGGACCTAGCAATAATTGCGTTTGCATATTTCTGTTGGCTTCTCATGACCTTCACGATCAGCTTGACTTGTGCTGAGTCATTTAAAAAATAAAATCTCCGATAATTTTCCAAAATGATATATTTAATGACAAGCCTTGTAAGAACAAACTTTATCACAGAGACAAGCTGGGTGAGGTAATACCTTTTACTGGACTGTGTGTTGGGGGAAGAGACAAGCTTTTGTGCTTACCCAGAGCTGCTCTTCAGGGCTGTGTCAGCTTGTCTCTTTCACCAACAGAAGTTGGTCCAATAAAAGATTTAACCTCACCCGCCTTGTCTCTCTAACATTATGGGATCAACACAGCTACAACATTGCAAACTTTACCCTGGTTTACAGAACACCTTCACAACTGCATGGAACTATACAGTAAAGAATGCTTCTTCTTAAAAGTGTAGTTACACCTGTCTTTAACAAAAGTGTTTAGTGTATGTCTACACTACGAAGTTTGGTCGATTTTATAGAAGTCGATTTTTAGAATTCGATTTTATACAGTCGATTGCATATGTCCACACTAAGCGCATTAAGTCAGCAGAGTGCGTCCTCACTACCTTGGCTAGCATCGACTTACAGAGCGGTGCACTGTGGATAGCTATCCCACAGTTTCCGCAGTCTCTGCTGCCCTTTGGAATTCTCGGTTAAGCTCCCCATGCCTGATGGGGCAAAAACTTGTCGCAGGTGGTTTTGGGTAAATGTCATCAGGTCCCCCTCCCTCCCTTGGTGAAAGCAATGGCAGACCATCGTTTTGTGCCTTTTTTCTGAGGTCCCGTCTGCCGGCCCCGCTCAGCTCGCTGCCTGCCTGGATATTCGGAACCCCAGGCAGGCAGCGGGCTGAGCGGGGCTGGCGGATGGAGCCCCAGACCGGCAGCGGGCTGAGCGGCTCAGCCTGCTGCTGGTCTGGGGCTCCATCCACCGGCTCCTGCCAGCCAGGGTCCCGGCTGCTGGCCTTGCTCAGCCCGCTGCTGGTCTGGGGTTCCATCCGCCAGCCCCTCTCAGCCCGCTGCCATGCTTGTCATACCACGGCAAGCATGGAGCCTGCTCAGCTCACCGTCACAATACCTCTCCTGGCTGCTGCTGGCAGATGCTGTACTGCATTGCTACACAGCAGTAGCTCCTTGCCTTCATGACAGATGGTGCAGTAGGACTGTCAGCCACCATACATCTCCTGGGTGCTCCTGGCAGACCTTGATGAGATCGATCGGGGCGCCTGGACAGACATGGCTATCCTCCTCTTAGAGTACCGAATGGGAGTGACTCCAGATCATTCTCTTCTTTTAAGTTTTGTCTCATGGAGATTCAGTCCTGCCTGGAATATCATGTGAGCAGGAGGCTTCTGCCTCAGGCTGCTCTCCCAGCCGGCAGCACCGCGCGGTCGCACCTACCCCAGCCTGCCCCTTGCTCCCATGGCTCATGAAGCCTGGACTGTAGTAAGGAGCAGTTCAACTTGTGGAATGACAAATCTAGAACAAAGGATTGCACTCTATGGGCCACGTTAAGATTATTTCAGAGTCCTAGATAGCATTTAGTCCCTATAAAAGGCTTCATGAAAATTTTCCCCCGCCCCTAACAAAAATGTTAATTTATGAGAGCAGCTGAAAGGGTAAGGAACCCGGTACTATAACTTGGAGAGAGCTTCCATATTATTTAACTCATACTTGATATAATTCAAAGTAAAATTTCACAGCATGGTCCGTTCTAAGACTAAAAATGCAGGAAGTGAGTCAGAAAAAGGAACAGTGACCTGTTTCAAACTGGGGACCTTTCATGTGTTAGGTGAAGATGATAAGCACTACACTACGGAAATCCAACTTGACTGTATCCCTCGCGTGGTCCCTATTATACTTTATGTAAAGTGTGGTTGTGTATTATGAATAGTTTGGTGTGTCATGGGGCTTCTCTTTTTTTGCCACAGACTTTGCCGAATGTACAGGAACATTTTCTCTAGCTACAGAAGCTACATAATGCAATGTCTATATCTATGGCCTTCCCGCTCACGAAGCGGTCATGCCCCTGCCCAAGGCTGACACAGCGTGGAGTGCATGTGACACAGTGACCTGGCTTGGGCAGGATCGCAAGTGAGGCATGATACTTTTGCTGTTAAGCAAACACAGCAATTCTTTCCTGGCCTCTGCCACTGAATGCCTCCATGCATTAAGCTGTGCCCTATCAGTGCAGGAGGACTGCATGAGCTCAGAAAATATGTCATTGCGAGTGCAGTTTTTTTGCCTTCTAATCTGCGATAACCGCAGGAGGGAGATGATGGGGGAGCGTAGAAACATTCTGGGGGGACTGCATGGTCACCTGTGCTGCTGAGTTCACCATGCTGGCCAAACAGGAAATGAAATTCAAAAGTTCCCGAGGCTTTTCCTGTGTACCTGGCTAGTGCATCTGAGTTGAAAGTGCTGTCCAGAGTGGTCACAATGGAGCACTCTGGGGTAGCCTCCGGAGGCCAATACCGTAGAATTGTGTCCACACTACCCCCAATTTGACCCAGCGATGTCGATTTCAGCGCTAATCCCCTCATCGGGGAGGAGTACAGAAATTGATTTTAAGAGTCCTTTAAGTCAACAAAAATGGCTTGTCATGTGGATGGGTACAGGGTTAAATCGATCTAAAGCTGCTAAATTCTACCTAAACTCATAGTGTAGACCAGGGCTTAAATCATTCATTTTAAATAGCCCACTTCAGCTCTACAGGACAAAGGACAGGTGTTTCAATTTATGTGTAGTACTTAAAGGGAAGAGAACTCCATCCTCTCTCAATCAAGCAATTACCATATGCTCTGGAGCATGAGGTTTGAGTACCCTTATCCCTTTCTTTTGTGCATAGGATGTGCTCACCCTAGGACATAGCTGTTGTAAGTACTGATGCTAATTAAATGGAGCAAAAGTAGGTAAAAGTAACACATGTGTCAGATCACAAGAGGGAGATGAAGGAAGGAGATTGCAGGGGCTGCTGGGAGCTGTTCCATTTATATATGTCCTTCAATAAAGAACCCAGTTTTATCTCACTAGAGTTCACTCACTGCCGATAAATTCATTGTTGAGTCTCCTTCTCATAAATACATAAGAGGGGAACTACAAGGCTCAGGAGATTGGATTGACCTCCAGCTCACGAGTTCAAAAGCAGCCCAGGTCAATAGTAGCTAAGGGTACGTCAACACTTGGCGCCGGGGGTCTGATTCCCAGCTCAAGGAGACGTACTTCCGCTAGCTCTGGGGTGGGTTTGTACTTCAGGTGGATTCGTGCTCGGGGCAGCTAGCCCACGCTGCTGCTGGCTGTGCCTCCTGTATTCCCACAGCTACGTTACTGTTTTTAGCATGCAAGGTTATTGAGAGCGAGTGCAAGTATGTCTTCCCAAGCTGGCAATCACACCCCCAGCTCCGAGTGTAGACATAGCCTGGAAGTCATCACCTCCTGGAGAAGGACTCTACCAGTTAATCACGGATGTGTACGACACTGCCCTCTGAAGCTTTAGTGGCCTGGGGAAATGACCACAGTGGTGGGGTCTCAGGTCAGTTCCCTGTGGCACACCATAAAACCCACCTCTGTAACTGAAATCCTTATTGGCAGCCTTAGCAAAGAGGCCAATGGAGTCCTCTTTCCTTTTTAAAAGCTGTCCCTCCAGAGTCAGTTCGATGTGTTGGCAGGAAGGGCAGTATGGTGAAGCTTAGCCTGCTACTGCAATCCTTGTTGGAACTAACTATTCTCTTTAGAAATACTGTACAGGACTTCACATTTGACTCCAGTGCTTAAAGCCATTAGCAAATAATAATGATAAAAAAGGCACCAAAAAACAATCAATGTTTCACCTCTCCTATTAATAACATGAATTGACTTCCTTGAATGATAGCACATGTTCTCCCCTTCCTGATCCCTTTCCAGGCATATTTTAAGGAAATTAAAGAGATTCCTATCAAACTGATGGCAAAATCCAATGTCTTATCAGGCTTCCAGTTGTTGGGAATATTGTTTTCCCTGAAAGATTAATATTTACAAGATTTACTTAAAAAGAAAAGGAGTACTTGTGGCACCTTAGAGACTAACCAATTTATTTGAGCATAAGCTTTCGTGAGCTACAGCTCACTTCCGATGAAGTGAGCTGTAGCTCACGAAAGCTTATGCTCAAATAAATTGGTTAGTCTCTAAGGTGCCACAAGTACTCCTTTTCTTTTTGCGAATACAGACTAACATGGGTGTTACTCTGAAACCTGTCAAGATTTACTTAGTTATCTTTGTTCCTTTGGTGACCATTAAAGATCCCAGTTCCAAATGCAATGAATGAACCTTTCTTTATTTGTCCTCCATGAATTGTTTGTCTTTTGCCTCATCGGGCTCGAAATCAAGGAATCAACTGTGGGGTTGGTTTTTTTACAGCCTCTGCATATGAGGAGGGCTCTAGGTGGATGTCGCTATTGTTTTGGTATTGGTGTCCATGCCTGACATTTCTGGTACTGTAGATGTACTTGAGAATATATGTATATTTGTATATATGTAATATACGTATATTTATTAGAAACAATATTAAAAATCTACTTTTTAAAAAAAAATAGGTGTGTTTAGTACTAATATGCTTAAAAAGGAGAAATAATGGTGATGTGCCAAATCTTACTCACAATCTCCAAATGTGCCCACTAAAATGATTAGCAGTGAAATGGTTAACAATGTAGCATAATTCGGGGAGTTGCCATTAGTTAATACTTCAGAGTTAATACTTCAGTTGAGCGGGAATTTACTGTTTCATACCCGTCTTGCTGTTCAGACTCTCCATCAGCAGTTTCCCATCATGGTTCAGTTCATGTTCAGAGGTGTTTCTTTGCAGCTACAAAAGCTAACTGTTTTGTTTTTTTTCGATGAAAGTTTAAATACGGCAGAAAGGGATTCATGCAGGGAAGTGTTCATTCAGTGTAACACAGGGCTTAGTCCAACCCCCTGCTTCTAGGATTATAAAAGCCCTCCTTCATTTCTCAGGACAAGTGAGCTCTGAAGTCACACATTAAGCAGCTCTCACGTGAGCTAAGGAATAGAGATATTCTTATATTCACAGGCGTATTTCTTAGGCACGCCCATAAAGAACAATACCAGGGATGAATGTGTCCTATTTTACAAATCATTTATATTCTAAATTTATCCCTGATCTGACTCCATCAAATACAATAGGGATACAGCAGCGACTAGTATGGCCTTGAGTGATAGCAGTTTTAACCCATCTGATTTTTTTCCTTAGCATAGATTGATAATGATACCACCTCCCTTCCCTTGAAGTGGTACCATCCAATTGTCAGCTTAGCACAGTCTCCCCTGAAACTGAAGTCTCTTCTGGCTCAGTACACAAAATCTGTCCCAAACTATTTTCTATTAGTACTCCTCCAACCCCTGCTCACCTTACATCCCCACTCTTCCCATTTATTGAGATTTTCTTGACCAAAACTGCAAGGAAGGGGATTACTGTATATTCCGATCTGCTCACAAGCTGCAGCTTGGAATGAGCCCGGCTGGTTGCTCTTTGTATGAACAGACACCTTTATCAAAACCACAGGCCTCATGAGGAAGCCCACTAGAGGATGTGATTGGTTAATAGAGAAAGGATGATTTATAATTTTGGCATAGCCAAGGTTTCTCTCCCTCCCCCTTCGGAGAAAATGGAAGACTCCATTGCACTTTCCATAGGGGTGTGTGGGTTATTTGACTACTTCACAATCCGCTGTCTCATTCTGAAGCTGCAGATTTGATGTGTTTTTATAGTAAATTCATACACGCAGTCACAGATGTCTCTGATGTGATAAGAACTGTGGCCAGTGACTGTTCTAGCTTCAGAGCCTCTCAGGATTCTCACCCACGTTGCAGATAAGATGTCATTTTCTTATCAATTATGAAACACTAACAGCAACCGTACATATAAATAATACGTCACCAACATCAGTTCTGACAGACCTGTCAAGAAATGGTCTAGATAATACTTAGTCCTGCTAGGAGTGCAGGAGAGTGGACCAGGGGCAGATTTACTGCGAAACATACCGTGCCCAGCCCACGCTGTTTCCCACAGCTCCCATTAGCCAGGAACAGCGAACCACAGCCACCGAGAGCTGCGATAGGCCATACCTGCGCACACCGCAGGTAAACAAAGCATCTCTGGTCCACCAGCAGCCAATTCTGTGGAGCCACAACCCAGAGTTTGAAAACCCCTGGACTAGATGACCTCTCAAGGTCCCTTCCAGTACTATGATTCTATGTGCCAGCGACATCCCCCTTATAAGACTAGTTCAGTATTTCATTTTCCCATCCTCCATCCTTCGTCCTCTTTAGAAAACCTATTGCTTTTTGTAATAAGAAGGGTTTCCTCTTTAAAATACAGTTGGTGCAGAGTTTAAAGGTACAATATCACGTTAAAATAATTAATAATTATATATTACTAAAATCAATGTCCTTACATATGTTACAAAGAACACTTAATTTATTTTTAACTATTTATGCTCTTTGTTTGCTTTCTGCCTCTCTTCCCACTTGGGCAATGAAAATAGACTAGTCACATTCACTTTCTGTTTCTCGTCAATTTCTCTCTCATAGGTCCTCAGGTACTAACATCTTGTTGTAATGTTTGATTGCAACTGCTGCAGGGGAAGGTTTACTCTTTGTTAAGTTTTTGTTGGAAATTTAAAAAACATTAACCCATTTCTATTCGTCTTAAGTTTTGTAAAAGCTTGTTTTTAGAAATTGTATATGGCCAAATTTGACATGTGTCCCTTTAAAACCTCAAGAATCATAGGCACAGAAGCAAACAGATCCATGCCTGCTAGGTCAATAACCTTCACCATTAAGACTAGTAATCATCAGAACTTGAAATACTATCAGGTGAAGTTGTTCAGGTAATTGATCTGCTTGATGTTTTCTTAAACCAGCATTTTGCAAGCCAGGGGTGTGGTTATATTTCTGTTGCAAATTGCCTTCAGGGGAATGGAACTTGACTGCAAGAATATGATTCATTGGCAGGTTGTTGGTGACATGAAGGTTTTTATTGTTCTAAAACTTTAGTTTCATGTTTCTCCTGTTAGATAAGCTGCAACCATAAACTACACTGTGACCTACAAATAAAGTGTGATGTAAGAATTAAACTTATTATTTGACTGGCAAACTGGGAACCCTTTTTCATGTTAAAGGTTTGAATGTATTTTAACAAAACCAAGTCTTGATCTACATTTTAGAAAGCACTGTGCTCCAAAAGATTAAAAAACAAAACAAAACCTGGCAGAACGCTGCAATTAATATCTGTCTCTGCACAGCACCTGTGGCACAAAGACTAAGGCTTATGACTTTAATGGAGTTATTTCAGATTTACACTGTGATGGCTGAGACCGGTCTCTGGCCCAGAGATTCCAAATATGTGTCCACAAGTTCAGTGAGTTTGATGGACTCAGCTCAATCTCAGTCCCAGTTGAGCATTGTATGAGTAGCAAGGGTCAAGTAAGCACCATTATTCAGGATCAGCATAAATGTGAATGAACTCAGAGCTAAACAGGAAATTGCTTTATTGTCATTTTAGTTGACAAATTGAATGATACAGACATGTAGCCCAGCTTGTTTAACTAGGTCTAGATAAGAGTTTAGAAATGGTTGCCATTCTAATCATTATAGCAGGTTAAGAAGATAACATAATCCATTGATGACTCCCAGCAGCGTGAATGATTTACAGTGATTCTTATGGACACCCACTGTGTTTTGCACCGGCTTGGGTAAAGATCACAATGGCAATTGCACACACCCCCTTGGGGCATAGGCTGGCCATGAGCTGGTGTCAGAAACAATTTCTCTAGTAGAGACCACACTTAGGGTGTGTCTTCACTGCTAATGGTAGGCTTTTTATAGCATGATAACTAACAGGTCTTAACTATCCTGCTGTAAAGTCCAGAGGGAGGCAACATACCATCGGTTTTCCATGAGGTAAACTAGGAGAGGTCATCCACCAGCAGGGGGTATAGCGTGGGCCATCCTAGTGGGTGCCCACCCCGCCCCTAAGAGCCAGAGGGACCTGCCAGGGGGCGAGGTGGGAAGTCCCGGCGGTGCTTACCTGGGGTGGCTCCCAGGAAGCATCTGGCAGGTACCTCTGGCTCCTAGGGGTGGGGGAGCGTAGCTAGGGGGAAGCAGGGGGAGCGGCTGCTCCCCCCACTGATCACATCAAAAGTGGCTCCTTAGGCACCGACTCCATGGGTGCTCCTGGGCTGGAGCACCCACAGGGAAAATTTGGCAGGTGCAGAGCACCCACTGGCAGCTCCCTGAACTGCGCCCGGCCCCAGCTCACCTCCGCTCTGCCTCTGCATCCACTCCTGAACGCACTGCCCTGCTCTGCTTCTCCACCCCCACCCCCGGCTTCCCATGAATCAGCTGTTTGCGCGGGAAGCCGGGGAGGGCTGAGAAGCAAGCGGTGGCTTCGCACTCAGGCCCAGGGAGGCGGAGGTGAGCTGGGGCGAGGAGCGGTCCCCTGCGCCCCACCCCGGGTTACCTGCTGCGGTGCGGGCGGCCCTCCTCACACCCCCCAGCCCCAGCTCTCCTCCGCTCTGCCTCCACCTCCCCGGGCCTGAGCGTGAAGCTGCCGCCTACATCTCAGTCCTCCCAGGCTTCCCGCGCAAACAGCTGATTCGCGGGAAACCGGGGGAGGGAGGCGCGGAGAAGCAGAGCGGGGAGGCGCGTTCAGGGGAGGAGGCGGAGGTGGAGCAGAGGTGAGCTGGGGCCGGGCGCGGGACGGGGAGCTGCCAGTGGGTGCTCTGCACCCACCAAATTTTCCCTGTGGGTGCTCGAGCCCCGGAGCATCCACGGAGTTGGTGCCTAAGGCGCCACTTTTGGCCGGTTGTTAAATTTAGAAGCCCTTTTACAACTGGTTGTCTGAGGGACAACTGGTTCTAAAAGGGCTTCTAAATTTAACAACCGGTTCCAGCGAACCGGTGCGAACCGGCTCCAGCTCACCACTGGCCTTAGATGCAGGACATGGGGCCAGGGGCAATATTGGTCAATTCTGCTAAAGGTTTTACAGATGGTGGGACAGGACAATTTGGTGTTTCATTCCATAGGAACTTGAAGCTCAGTGAGAAGCATTTCAGTAAAGCTGATGGTTCTTTACTTTAATATTGCCTCTTAGTGAATTAATTCAAAGATTACAGTGACCTGGGGCACAACTGAAGATACGTGCTCACATTCGCAGGATGAACTTCCCTATAACAAGATTTACACCATATTTAAAGGGAAGATGTCTTGCTTACCTTGCGCCTTTACAAGGCCAGAGCAACATAAAAAGGCCTTAAAGGGGGTGGAAACAGTCGCCTGTGGATACTCCCTGTGAAGGACATAGCTGGCATCAAACCTCCAGCATGGGAGCCATGCCTAGAATGCAGTGCACTAGGGCAGTTTTCTGCTTCCTTGGGCCTATAGTGCACCTGGGAAGCAGAGAATAATTTAGAGCAGCCCTAAGGATGTTCTAGTTTACACCAGCCACAGACCAGGCCTTCTGCATGAGCTCACAATACTGGGAGCACAAAGGTGGCTTTAAAGCCAACTTGAACCCTGCTTCCTATCCCTGCCAGAAGTGCAGGAATGGAATAATTAGGAATCAAGTTCCTAGTGATGATTTTTCATGGTGGTTTCGTTCATACAACCAAAATATACATTTCAAGTCTTTATTCTGTAGAAGAAACCCCTACATCCAGGATCTCTAACTCTAGTGGAAAGATTTCCCTTTCTTAAGGCCTGTGGAGGAAACTGTCTTTTCTCAGGCATCAATCTGCCTAAAATAAACCTGGTTCTTATGGTGTACGTCAGCCAAACCCTGGTGGTGGAAGAAGACTGATTCAGTTACAGGACGATGAGCAAGTGCTTAAAAAAACCCACTGTGCATTTCAAGAGAATGGCCTCTTGTTGTTATCTGGATCCTGTTTCATTCCAAAGAAGCTTTAACTGCTTTTCTCTTCATTTGCTGAACTCCAGTGCCAGGTGGCTGGGCTTTTCCCCTC
Organism: Lepidochelys olivacea; assembly: GCF_965140295.1. Lineage (NCBI taxonomy): Eukaryota > Metazoa > Chordata > Testudines > Cheloniidae > Lepidochelys > Lepidochelys olivacea. Next base: position 20,803,940 of record NC_140417.1, on the reverse strand, counting down.
ATTGTGGGCCGGGGCCGGGGGGCAAGAAGGCCATAATACTGACTTCAGTGGTTGTCTTTCATGCTGCAACATTTTCAGCCTAATCTCTCTTTTTGGCAGCAGCCAGAGTCAGATGCTTAAACCTCACATGGAGGCTGATTCCTTGTAATATGGGATTATACCTGTCTGGCTCACGTACTCACACGCAAGCCAGGGTAGCACAGGCAGAGCAAAGACAAACAAACAAAAAAAATCCTTTCACCTTCTGCAATGTCCTCTTGTGCCTTGGCCCCTTTAACTCCATAAAGGGTGTTAACTCGTGTAGCACATACAAAATAATTGGTGATCATGTTCTTCCCTTGTACCAAAGAACGATGGTCTGTGTTTACCAGAGACAGGTACAAAGGTTGAGATGCTCCAAGGTGCTGCGGGTACAGCTTAGCATCTGCTGTGCATTCCCAAATTCCAGCGTGTTGCCTCAGAGCTGAGATACCTTGTCTGCTTGCATTGAAAACGGTTATATTGGAATATTACTGAGGTCAGCTGCAAAGTTAAACAACGGCAGTAAGTTTAGGACAATAGTCATAGGCATAGGGCAGATCTGTGCTGTGGAGGGGAAAGATTCGAGGAATTGACCTCTTATGTTGTGCTGCAGCTATGGAACCACCTTGAAGACAGTTTAAAAAGCACAGAATCTGAGAATGAGCTAGCAGCAAATCCAGATTTAAGTTCCACCAAGTTGTTTGTCTGCAGTTTAGCTACAAAGAGCATCTTGTTACATACAGATATTCTGTGTGGCTCTGCCTAGCATGAATAGTCCATTTGAACACTCTACCTCCAAAATTAGGGGATGCCAGCAGTCAATTTAAGTCTATCTTTGTATTTCATTGCACTCCTGGGGACCGATTCTTTCTCCCCTCCTCTGGGCCTTGTGTTATTTATCCCTGTGCAAAGGCTACCACTGGCATGAGTGAATGGAGACTTCTGGCTGAATAACTGCTTTACACCTACTGTGTGTAGGTGTAAAGCATTACATTAGCTGAGGTGCACATGTGGAACTGCTATGTAATAACCCAGGAATACTGATATGTAATCTTAGGAATATTGCATGTGACCTGTTCAATGAATAGTCGCTGTATAGCTATGTTGGGTTAGTGGGCTTTCATGGAAGAGTATATTAATTTAGGTTAAAAGAGGGCTGTTGGAAAAACATGCAGGAAGGCAACACAATCCCTCTATATAAGTTGCCACCCAATAAATACTTGGGGGCAATAACAAGACAATGGCCAACCTATTAGTAATGAAGATGCTACTTCCAGGCTCCAAAATTACACTGCTGTTTTGGGAACCTAGAGATCAAAGGGACACCAAACAGTTAAAAAGACTCTCTCTCTCGAGAGAAGAAGAACTTGTCAGTGAGCTGTTTGTAGGGCAAACAGACTGACCCAGATACAAATCCTGCAACAATATCTGAAGCAGCTGGGGCCTCCCCAATTTTCCAGGGGATGGTATAAGGGAAGACAGGCCCATATAGATTGTTTATTATTCTACGATCTTTCTCTCTGAAATGGTGTAGATCCAAATACACAATACTTTGCTTTAAGAAGACAGTCTGGTCACTGGATAATGCAAGTCTCAAATCCCAAGGAGTAGAACTGCAGGTACTGACCCTAACTTAGGCCTGCTGAGGAAATCTCAGTTGGTACACAGTGACTGCAGCCCAATGCCTGGTCTGAGAGTGGGAGAATCATGTGATTCCTCCCCAGGAGAGGTGTCTGTCAGTGTAGGAAATTGGCCCCAAATGTTAACAGAGCAACCTGGGGCACCATTAAAAAGCAAATGTCTACTTCAGTATGATATAAATATTTTTGTTGCTGTCTATGTGCCAAAGGTAGGAAACGCTGAGGGAAAGTCAATACCATGGTACAGTATTTGCTTACTGTTTAATAGTGTTATGCTGAAAGGTATTAATGAATGACAGCAGGTGCACCTTAGATCCATATATATCCTCAGACCTCATTAGAGCCAGTGGGTGTGCCAAGAATTCTCTTCCAGGCTCAACAAAAAGAGCAATCAGTTCCCTTGATGTAGTAAAAAGGGATACTAAACTGCTTGGCAGCTCAGAGCTAAGTTGTGTGGACCCTGGGTTTCTCAGGTTGCAAACATGGGCGAGGACACTGATTGCACACAGTGTGTGGTGGAGACAGAGAAAGCCAGCAGAAGCGATTGTGAATGTGACCCTGAGGAAAAGCAGAGACTCAGAGGTTCTTGGGCACAGAACTTGCTAGACTGGTAGAGATTTCTGAGCAAGGAGACTGCCTGCTGTTGTTGGTTTCTACTGTGTTCAGGGAAGCAGGACTTTGTGGACATTTTTTTAGGTAAACAAGCTCAGACTAATAATATGCCTGACTCAGAACACCAATTTCTCATCCTAATGGAAACAACCCTGCAAGGCCCTGACTACTGGCTGGCCACTTGGGCAATAGGGACAATGGTCGCACCCAAGGTAATACACCCGTATGCCAGTGGGCCTTGGGTAGATTTATTTTTCAAAGTATCTGATTTGGCAGGGGACACTGAATTCTTAATTAAAGGCCCGGCTTCTCTAGGGAGTTTACAGTGGCGCAGCTGCACCACTGTAAGCTCTCTAATGTCGCCTCTCTAAGCTGACATTGGCTTAATTACTCCAGCCCCACATGAGTGGCAGAAGTTATGTCGACAGAGCACCGTCAACATCGGCCCTTAGGCAGGGGCACCGTTTAGGGTGAGTGTCGAGGGTGGGGTGGGGGAAGGACGGGACTCCTTCCCCGCCCCCCAGTTTCATACAGAAGGTGTGGTCCCAGGCAGAGCTCTTAACCACAGATCAGCAATAGTCTGGGATGTGGGTTCTGCAGAGGAGAGGTGCACCTGGGGCAGTATTTTGTTTACAAACAGAGGCAGAGTGAGCAAGATATGAAAGGGCTGGTAATTAAATTAAGAATCTGGAAGTCAGTCCTTAGATGAGCCTGTAAAACAGGAATCCCTCTGCAGAGGGTTGGGGGTGTGGAAGAGAGCATAGGCACTGACTCCGTGGGTGCTCTGGGGCTGGAGCACCCACTGAGAAAAATTGGTGCGTGCTCTTCACCCACCGGCAGCCAAGCTTCCCCCCAGGCCCAGCTCACCTCCGCCTCCTCTCCGCTCCTCCCCTGAGCATGCCACGTCCCTGCTTTTCCTCCCAGCGCCTCCCGCCATGAAACACCTGTTTCGTGGTGTAACAAGCTGTGGGAGGGAGGGGCGAGGAGCGGGAATGTGGCATGCTCAGGGGAGGAGGCGGGGAAGAGGCAGGACAGTGCGGGGATTTGGGGAAGGAGTCCAATGGGGCAGGGAGGAGGCGGAGTTGGGGCGGGGACTTTGGGGAATGGGTTGGAATGGGGGCAGGGCAGGGGTGGGGACGGGTGGAGTTGGGGCAGGGCTGGGGCAGCGCCTATGGAAGAGAGAACACAGGGGACTCAGAAGAAATACAGCTAAACCGTCTGAGCCAAGGTTACATTCAAAAAAGAGGGAGATTTGAGGGGCATTGGTGAAAAGAAAGGGCCAAAACCTAGGGAAGGGATAGCAGTGGTGTAGAGAGGTTCCCCCTCTACGTGTGGTACTTATGTGGCCCCATCACCATAGTATCTGAGTGCCTCACAATGTCTCACCTATTTCATAGAATCATAGAATATCAGGGTTGGAAGGGACCCCAGAAGGTCATCTAGTCCAACCCCCTGCTCAAAGCAGGACCAATTCCCAGTTAAATCATCCCAGCCAGGGCTTTGTCAAGCCTGACCTTAAAAACCTCTAAGGAAGGAGATTCTACCACCTCCCTAGGTAACGCATTCCAGTGTTTCACCACCCTCTTAGTGAAAAAGTTTTTCCTAATATCCAATCTAAACCTCCCCCACTGCAACTTGAGACCATTACTCCTCGTTCTGTCATCTGCTACCATTGAGAACAGTCTAGAGCCATCCTCTTTGGAACCCCCTTTCAGGTAGTTGAAAGCAGCTATCAAATCCCCCCTCATTCTTCTCTTCTGCAGGCTAAACAAGCCCAGCTCCCTCAGCCTCTCCTCATAAGTCATGTGTTCCAGTCCCCTAATCATTTTTGTTGCCCTTCGCTGGACTCTCTCCAATTTATCCACATCCTTCTTGAAGTGTGGGGCCCAAAACTGGACACAGTACTCCAGATGAGGCCTCACCAATGTCAAATAGAGGGGAACGATCACATCCCTCGATCTGCTCGCTATGCCCCTTCTTATACATCCCAAAATGCCATTGGCCTTCTTGGCAACAAGGGCACACTGCTGACTCATATCCAGCTTCTCATCCACTGTCACCCCTAGGTCCTTTTCCGCAGAACTGCTGCCTAGCCATTCGGTCCCTAGTCTGTAGCTGTGCATTGGGTTCTTCCGTCCTAAGTGCAGGACCCTGCACTTATCCTTATTGAACCTCATCAGATTTCTTTTGGCCCAATCCTCCAATTTGTCTAGGTCCTTCTGTATCCTATCCCTCCCCTCCAGCGTATCTACCACTCCTCCCAGTTTAGTATCATCCGCAAATTTGCTGAGAGTGCAATCCACACCATCCTCCAGATCATTTATGAAGATATTGAACAAAACCGGCCCCAGGACCGACCCCTGGGGCACTCCACTTGATACCGGCTGCCAACTAGACATGGAGCCATTGATCACTACCCGTTGAGCCCGACAATCTAGCCAGCTTTCTACCCACCTTGTAGTGCATTCATCCAGCCCATACTTCCTTAACTTGCTGACAAGAATACTATGGGAGACCGTGTCAAAAGCTTTGCTAAAGTCAAGAAACATATTTCTCCTCATAGCCCCTCTGTGAGGCAGAGCAGTGCTGTTATCCCCATTGTACAGATGGGGCATTGAGGCACAGAGAGACTAAAGTCCAGATTTTCAAAGGTATTTAGGCACCTAGTGGGATTTTCAAAAGTAGCTAGAAGGTGCCTAAAAGGCTTTGAAACTCTTCCCCAAACCACTGGCCTGAGGTCATACAGGAAGTCCATGGAGGAAGTGGAACCCAGGTGTCTCTGCGCTAGCTCCCTATCCACTGAACCAGCCTACCTCTCTGCTGCATGCTACACAAAACAAACAAACAAAAAAGAGGGCTCTGATAGGTGGGAGCAAAGCGAAGAAGGCCAGTTCTCTGAGACTCCAGCAAATGGTCCCAGGCAGTTGGGAAAGATGTCATGCTGACAGCATGAAAAGCAGCACAGAAGGAAGGAAGGAAGGAAGGAAATCATTTAACCGCCAAGGGCGGCAGTTTTGTCCCAGGGTGGGCTGTAGAGCAATGGCTGCTGTGCAATTTTACATTTTAACTGAAAACTATTTCTGAGTTTGAGAAAAAGGAAGGAATGAGAAAGTGTCATATGAGTATCAGATGTGTTTATGTCTCAAATTCTTAGGGTTCCAGCTGTATCCAGGCCAATTCCAGAACTGAAATTGCATCCACAGAGTCCATAAAGTTGACCATTATTGTCATGATTTGTATTATTCACTGAGCACCATCTGTGTGCTCAGCACAGTTCAGAATGTGCCAGAAAATGTAGCCCCTGAGCCATTGCGTATAAAATGTGAAGCCCTGGATAAAATAGCTCAGATATTTAAATATGAAGTATATAGTTATTGAGCACATGTTAATATCTATGAGTGGAGGTGCTGATGGCTATACAAGTTTTACTTGATTAAGGACTAGAAGATTTGACCCTCCAACTTTCTTTCAAGAGGAAGAGCTGCCCAGAGCTCTGGTGCCTGTTTATATTCCTTGCCTGCCTGCAGTGGCCCTGATATACCTCAAAAGTCTCAAATTTTTTCTCAATTTTAAAATGTCAGATTTTTCTGGTGTTTGGTTTTAAATATTCTCCTGTGAGAACTGCAACTCAATCGCTGTAGTGTTGTGTTTAAGAGCCTTCTGAAAAGTAACTAGCCTTTAAATAGAAGTGAAAGTCGTGTTGCCAACTCTCATGGTTTTGTCATGAGTCTCATGATAATTGTTTTTCTTAGAGCCCCAGCTCCTGAAGTCAAGTGCTATGTGATGATTTCAGCCTTCATTCTTAAAGATAAATGAAGTATCTAGCCCTTATGGCTGTGGAGAAAGCTTCAAAATGTGACCCCAGTGCACCCTAAAGGCTCAAAAAACAGAATAAAAAGAACACCAAATCTATTATTTTTACATAATGTCATGATTTTAAAACCAATCTCATGATTTTTGGTGAGTCTGATTCATGAACATTTGGGGTTGGCAATACTGTGAAAGTGACTTGAAAGTGTCAGTTTCATGCCTGTTTAAAGTCAGTTTCTAGTCTATTATTTGTAGTGAGGTAACAACCCCAGAGTCCTGAGCAGGTGCAGTATAAGCTCATGGGGCCTTACCTTAGTAGGATGTTTCCAGAAGTTAGTTAAATGATCTATTCCCTGCAAAAGTCTTATTTTTTTTTTAATTTAAATAAACAAACTGGTGTGTTTTTCAAAAGCTGAATGTAAAAATATAACATTTCAGCTGGACAAATATAAATTTTCACACCAAAACATGCAATATTTCAAGTGTGTGTGTGTGTGTTTTACTTTCCTATATAAATATGTATGGAAATAAAATTTGTCACCAAAATGACCTAGAAAAAAAACCCAAATATTTTGCAATGAAATTCGGTGATGCTCTCAGCATTTTCACACACGACTAGTTTCCATCCAAAATAATGAACGTTTGTACATTTTACAAGGACATATATTTTGTGGGGTGGCTGGGCAGGATGACTCAAATGATTGCTAGTTTTGGAAAAATATAATCTACAGATGGAAAAACCCTATTAGCTCATCCAGTCCATCTCCCCATTAGCATAGACTTGATCTCCATTGTACCTTTTATTAGTTGGTTTTCCAGACTACTTTCAAATGCACCACTACCACCCTTGCCTAGGGAGACTATTCCTCAGGCCAATAGAGCCCACTGTCAGGAAGTTTAAACTGATACGCAGTGTAAGTTTTCCCTTCCTAATTACTATTACTATTACTAATTATACTGCCCGTAAATGGCATAGGTGCCGATTCCGTGGGTGCGCCGGGGCTGGAGCACCCACAGGGAAAAATTGGTGGGTGCTCTGCACCCACTGGCAGCCAAGCTCCCTACCCCACCCTCCCGCCCCAGCTCACCACCACCTCCTCCCCTGAGCACACCACATCCCCGCTTCTCCTCCCAGTGCTTGCCACCATGAAACAGCTATTTTGCAGCATAACAAGCTCCAGGAGAGAGGGGGGAGGAGCGGGAATGTGGGGCGCTCAGGGGAGGAGGCAGGGCTGGGTGGGGATTTGGGGAAGGTGTCCAGTGGGGCAGGGAGGGGCCGGAGTTGGGGCAGGGACTTTGGGGAAGGGGTTGGAATGGGGGCGGGACAGGTGGGGGGGGTCGAGCACCCACCGGTGCCAGGAGAAGTTGGCACCTATTTGTATCTTTGGTGTTGACACCTTTAAAACAAACAGACCATTATCATGTTTCCTTCTTAGCCAAGCGATACCACACATATTTAAAGGCCTATTCCTCCACTCCTTATGAAAATTCATCCGATGAAGTGAGCTGTAGCTCAGGAAAGCTCATGCTCAAATAAATTGGTTAGTCTCTAAGGTGCCACAAGTACTCCTTTTCTTTTTATAGATGTCAATGGGAGTTTTCCCTGGGTAAGGAATGCAGGATCAGGGTCTGACATTTTTAGGGTCTGATCCAAAGTCTGTTGAAGACAATGGAAAGACTCCTGTGGGCTTTGGTGGACTTTGGATCTGGCCCTTAATTATCCCTTATAAGTCTATCTAGGGAGGCCATTCCTAATTTTGTGGAGCACTGTATCTGTCAGGTAGGGACTTAGCATCAGCTATGGCTTTTGTCCAGTGAAAATGAGAGAAGACAGGAGGAGGTTGTGGACACAGGAGGACACCAATTGGGACAGGGGTGGGAGCAGTTCCTCTGTGTGGAATGAGACAGACAGGGGTGGGCTCAAGTAGGTAGGGGTGGGGTTTCACGCAAATGGGCTGATACAGGTAGAAGCGGGCACACACAGGTGGGGCCAGTGCAGGTGGGGGCAGGCTTATGTTGTTCGTGGTGGGGATATCCTGTGTTTTGGAGATAAACCAGTAGCTACCTTAAGTCAGTACCTTCCTCAGTCCTTCATGTGGTTCAGAGACTCATAGATTTCAAGGCAGAAGGGACCACTGTCTGACCCCCTGTATAACACCAGCCATAGAACTTCCCCAAATAATTCCTAGAGCAGATCTGATAGAAATACATCCAATCTTGCATGGGTGGTGCCTATAATAGGCTGGGGAAGGCTGTGCCTCCCCAAACAGCCCTGCGTGGCCCTGCCCACACTCTGCCCCAAGCCCCCTCCTGCTGCTTGTTGGCCTCAGCCCAGAGAGGCTGCACCTCCTCTGGGAAGCCAGCTGGGGCTAGGGCAGCTGGGACTTGGAGTGGCTGGGGCCACCTGGTGCTCCAGGGCTGGGGCTGGGGCGGGTGGGGGGGCCTGCGCACTGCCCACCCGGCGCTGTGAACCTGGAGGCACAACGGTGACCCTGTCCTGGGGTGGGGGATTGGCGGCCGTGTGTGGGTGTTCTGGGCTTCAAGGGGGCAGGGGTGGGAGGTGCGGGCCCTCAGGTGGAAGGGGTGGCCCAGGCCGGGGACTAGCCTCCCCGAGCCCATGATTCACCCACCGCCCATGCAATATTGATTTTAAAATTGTCAGTGATGGAGAGAATCCACCACTACCATTGGTAAATTCTTCTAATGGTTAATTACCCCCACTGTTAAAAATAAATGCCTCATTTCCAGTCTGAATTTGTCTAACTTCAACTTCCAGCCATATGGAATAGAAGGCACACAGCTGCAACAGTTAGGCAGGGTAAAAACTTCTAATAAATACATGAAAAAATAAACAAGCAGCTCTTCTTGCTATTGTGGTGGATACAGACAGCTCAATTCATCTAATGAAACCCCTGTGGAATGCGATTTTTCTATTTGTGGACAACAGACAGTTTTTATATAGCAGTATTAACTGGGCTTTTTCTGAGAAGCTGTGACCTTTAATCTCATTATGTATGGAACTGTGTATGTAAATGTGACCTATACATTTGTTACCAAGACACCATTTGAAGCAAACGTCCTAGGGCCTTCCAAGTTGGCAAGGATGGTAATTTCTGAGTCATCCCTACGCAGAATATTTTCACATTGTAAAGACATTTTAGGCTGTTAAGAGAACATTAGCCATCTTATCTGACCAATGCAATCAGACTCCTTCAATTGGTTTCAGAATGAATATCAAAGGGAGAGGCTGGACACACACATTTCAGATCTGAATGTAAACTTTTTGAAGTTAATAGGGATGCAGTTCAGCTCATTATAAAGATGGGGACCTATAAAATTGAGGTCCAAATGAATCCACAGGTTGCGATAGCAAGGTAAATTCTCACCATGTTCTTACAAGCTTCATATTTAACATATGTAGCATATGTTATTTGTGTAAATAAACATCTCGGAGAAGACCAACTCTGTTTTGCTTGAAAGCTTGTCTCTCTCATCAACAGAAGTTGGTCCAATAAAAGATATTACCTCACACACCTTGTGTCTCTAATATCTGGGACCGGCACAGTTACAACTACATTACATATGTAGCATCTAACTAACTACATAGATATGGTTTGCATCTTCATATTTGTTGCTGCCCTCATCTCTCCCCTTCCTTGTCTGTTGTCATCATTTCTTATGTGCAGTTCTAACTTAGGACCCAGTTCTGCAAACATGTACTCCCAAGTGTAGCTCTCACTAATGTGAATAGTCCCACTGATATCACTGAGAATAGCCACGACAGTACGGCTTGAGCCCGTAGCTTGTCAAACCTTTAAAGTAGAGACCATCTGTGATATCCTGGCCTCACTCAACTCTGTGGGAGTTTTGCAGCTGTGCCAGGATTTCACCCCAGTTTGTTTAGTTTCTTTAAAATCTCATTCATAATTAATTAGATAATTAATTAGATTATATTAGATAATAACCTGCTAAAACACAGCTATCCAATATTGGCCCTTTCAAAGATCCCAAAAGAATGACAAGAGAGACACTGAGCAAATTCAAAAATGTTTGCTTAACTTTTTTCTCAGTATTGTACAGGGTGTATTTCTGAATTTCCACTGGGACCAGAGGTCTGATTCCAGTACCACTAGGGTCAGTGGGGTGGTTTCCATTGACTGGAGACCAGGATTGGAAGATGGAATGCCAAAATATAGTGAGAGAAGCCATGGTTCAGGTACATCCAACTTGGTCAGAAGCAAGAGTTACTGAAGATCTTGCAGAAAGCCTGAGGCATACCCAGCTGGTAAATTAATGACAGGCCAGTCCTCACTTACAGACAGCCCCCCAACCTAAAGCAAATACTCACCAGCAACTACACACCACACAACAAAAACACCAACCCAGGAACGAAACCCTGCAACAAACCCCAGTGCCAACTCTGTCCACCTATCTATTCAAGGGATACCATCATAGGACCTAACCACATCAGCCACACCATCAGGGGCTCATTCACCTGCACATCTACCAATGTGATATATGCCATCATTTGCCAGCAATGCCCCTCTGCCATATACATTGGCCAAACAAGACAGTCTCTATGAAAAAGAATAAATGGACACAAATATGACATCAGGAATTATAACATTCAAAAACCAATAGGAGAACACTTCAATCTCTCTGGTCATTCAATAACAGACCTAAAAGTGGCAATTCTTCAACAAAAAAACTTCAAAAACAGACTCAAACGAGAAACTGCAGAATTAATTTGCAAACTGGACACCATCACATTAGACCATTACATTAGGCCTGAATAAAGACTGGGAGTGGTTGGGTCATTACAAAACCTAAACCTAATTTCCCCCTACTGTTACTCACATCTTCTTGCAACTGTTTGAAATGGGCCACTCTAATTACCACTACAGAAGTTATTTTTCCTCCCTTGGTATCCTACTGTTAATTGAATTGTCTTGTTAGATTGACCTCACACTTAGTAAGGCAACTCACATCTTTTCATGAATTTGTACCTGCCCCTGTATTTTCCATTCCATGCATCTGATGAAGTGGGTTCCACGAAAGCTTATGCCCAAATAAATTTGTTAGTCTCTAAGGTGCCACAAGGACTCCTCATTGTTTTTACTTCACTAGCAAAGTATTAGATCACCCTAAATGATATACCTTCCTCAATACAAATAATCAACAACAATAATAGTATTATGTTCTTCTTGGAGAAAATTAAAATTAATCCATTCTTTCATATTCTTAGCACAATGAAATCTTCAGATAGAAGGTGCTAGCAGTGCAATTTATTATTAGATGTAATTAGCCTCTTTGCCAACAATGCCACCATTAATAATTCAATTAATGAGATTTCAGTCCACGATAAGTGAGACCAGCACTTTAAGGGGGACTGTGTTAGGCCCAGAAGGGTAGTTTTTGAGTGTTTAACAACAGCTAATAGAAATGTTTTCATGTTTGTTTGTTTTTAAAACATTGTTTGGAAAAATAATTCACCTCAGAAAAATGGATGGACAGACGGATGGATGGATGTAGGGTCTGATCCTGTGTCCACTGAAGTCAGTGGCAAAATTCCTATTTACATCAGTGGGATTTACTCCATAAAATTTCCACTGCAGTGCTGAAAAGCAACACACAACAGCGGCAGGTTATGATTAGTGCCTGAGAATTAGAAAGTGAAACTAACACTTACAGCTGTTTACAGAGCAGGAGAAGGCTGTTATCAACAAAATCATGTGATTCCCAGCAAATGACCTGTGATAGACTTCTAGGTAGAGAAAGCAAGAGAAAACTTTTGTTGTGTAAGATATACAAATTTTATTAAAGCTCACGTTAAAATTATATAATATACAGGTTGAGGAAAGAGTGTTTACATCTGGGTATAGTGCTTAGATTATCCACAAATACAAAGTTTGTTTTTAAAGTCATAAGATACATATAATGCATAATCAGTTTTAACCCAAATTTAGGTGAATGAATTTAAGAATACAGGTTTCAGAGTGGTAGCCGTGATAGTCTGTATCAGCAAAAACAATGAGGAGTCCTTGTGGTACCTTAGAGGCTAACAAATTTATTTGGGCATAAGCTTTTGTGGCCATGACAGCTTATGCCCAATTAAATTTGTTAGTCTCTAGGGTGCCACAAGGACTCCTTGTTGTTTTTTTTAAGAATACAGTTTAGATATTTAGCATCCAAGTATTTGGGTACATTAGTAATGAAAAAAGTAATACAGAGAATTGGTGGCGGAAAGCAAAATATATCAGTGAGTGAAGATTGTCCCTCAGTAATTGAGAATTTAGAATACGTTGTCCATTTAGAAAAAACAGTCCATCAGGAAAGTATTTGAGTTCCTTTCCTGACTGCAAAAAGAAAAGGAGTACTTGTGGCACCTTAGAGACTAACCAATTTATTTGAGCATAAGCTTTCGTGAGCTACGCGCTTCTCATCGGCACTCCAGCTCATTCCTCCCAGTATTGCCAATGTCCGGTGATGTATTCTGTGTAGATGTCCCTCGACCACCTGATGGCATCTGACACCATGAGTTGCCGCATCAGCCAAGTGTAGCATTAACAGACTCCACATTCTCTCAGCACTTGCTCGTTACCGGGCTCCCATGTGCCCAGGGCTCCAACGATCAGCGTGTGAGTTTGAACCTCATAGCCCCTCACTCTCAAGGTGTCGGCCAGAGAGGCGTATTTCTCCAGCTTTGGAGATCAGGCATGGCGGAAAGCCGGGGTCCTGTTTTCCAAGAGCGCTTAAGTATCTCAAATTTCCTTCTTCCTTCCTTTTTCCTACATTCATTTGGGAGTTGCTGAAATGTAAACATAGAGGTCAAATGAATAACAATTCAGTCATTAACTACACTAAACTTGTAAACACAAATGATCATTAGAAACATAAGTCTCAGTTTAAACCATTAAAGGTTTTTTTCACCTTTTTTCCCCCTAGTGAAAGATACCAGCTCCACAATCTTGCAAAGTGAGGCCCTGTATTAATTCAGACTCTCATCGAATACAAAGAGATGTCAGTGAGGAAATTCAACTTTACTTCATTGGGAGTGAGATCAGGCCCCTACAGAACAGGTACAGTGAAGTCAGCTGAGATGCAGGTTTCCTCTCCACTGCCCCACTAGTGTAACTTGGACAGAGTAGGGTGGACTTCGGTTTTCACACTGGTTTTTTAGAAGGGTAACTTGATTGACTTTATTGGAGTTATTCCATATTTGAACCAGAATAACTGAGAACAGGAGTCAAGTATCAGGGGGTAGCTGTGTTAGTCTGTATCCACAAAAACAACAAGGAGTCCGGTGGCACCTTAAAGACTAACAGATATATTTGAGCATAAGCTTTCGTGGATAAAAACCTCACTTCTTCAGATGCATGGAATGAAAGTTACAGATGCAGACATAAATATACTGACACATGAAGAGAAGGGCGTTACCTCACAAGTGGAGAACCAGTGCTGACAGGGCCAATTCAACCAGGGTGGATGTAGTCCACTCCCAACAATAGATGAGGAGGTGTCTATTCCAGGAGAGGCAAAGCTGCTTCTGTAATGAGCCAGCCACTCCCAGTCCCTATTCAAGACCAAATTAATGGCGTTAAATTTGCAAATGAATTTTAGTTCTGCTGTTTCTCTTTGAAGTCTGCTTCTGAAGTTTTTTGTTCAAGTATAGCTACTTTCAAATCTGTTGTTGTTTTTGAGAACAGAAGTGTACCCAGCCACTATAGGAGCGTGCAAACAATTCAGTCTCCATGCCTCATCTTGTCCTTAGACATCCTATGGCAACTCCCAATAGGAGGTCAATTCCGATCTATTAATACGTGGTATAGTCTAAATGAACTATAATGTTGCTAAAATAAATTACTACACTACCAGTGAAACCACAGTCATTTTCTTTTATCAATTTGACTGCCCAATATAGTAGAACTTCAGAGCTGTGAACATCTCAGGAATGGAGGTTGTTCGTAACTCTGAAATGTTCGTAACTCTGAACAAAACATTATGGTTGTTCTTTCAAAGTTTACAACTGAACATTGACTTAATACAGCTTTGAAACTTTACTATGCAGAAGAAAAATACTCCTTTTAGCCATCTTAATTTAAATGAAACAAGCACAGAAACAGGTTTCAGAGTGGCAGTCGTGTTAGTCTGTATCAGCAAAAAGAATGAGGAGTACTTGTGGCACCTTAGAGACTAACAAATTTATTAGGGCATAAGCTTTCGTGGGCTAAAACCCACTTCATCGGATGCATGCAGTGGAAAATACAGAGGAAGATATATATATAGAGAGAGATATAGATATATAGACAGAGAACATGAAAAAATGGGTGTTGCCATACCAACTCTAATGAGACTCATCAATTAAGGAGGGCTATTATCAATAGGAGGAAAAAAATCTTTTGTAGTGATAATCAGGATGGCCCATTTCAAACAGTTGACAAGGAGGTGTGAGTGACAGTAGGGGGAAAAATTAGCATGGGGAAATAGATTTTAGTTTGTGTAATGACTCATTCACTCCCACTCTTTATTCAAGCCTATTTTAATGGTGTCCAGTTTGCAAATTAATTCCAGTTCTGCAGTTTCTCGTTGGAGTCAGTTTTTGAAGTTTTTTTGTTGAAGGATTGCGACTTGGATATTGGATATTAGGAAAAACTTTTTCACTAGGAGGGTGGTGAAACAGTGGAATGCGTTACCTAGGGAGGTGGTAGAATCTCCTTCCTTAGAGGTTTTTAAGGTCAGGCTTGACAGAGCCCTGGCTGGGATGATTTAGTTGGGGATTGGTCCTGCCTTGAGCAGGGGGTTGGACTAGATGACTTCCTGAGGTCCCTTCCAACTCTGATATTCTATGATTCTATGACTTTTAGGTCTGTAATTGAGTGTCCAGGGAGGTTGAAATGTTCTCCGACTGATTTTTGAATGTGTCAAATCTTTTATTTTTTTAAACTGTCCCTTTATTTTTTAATAGTTTACATTTAACACAGTACTGTATGGTATTTGCTTTTCTCTCTCTCTCTCTCTCTCTTCTACTGCTGTCTGCGTACTTCCGGTTCCAAATGTGGTGTGTGGTTGACTGGTCAGTTCGTCAATTCTGGCGTTCGTAACTCTGAGGTTCCACTGTAGTAGACTCTTCCTATAGGATTTGAGTGGGTTTCATTAAAAAAATCCATGCTATTTTCTTTAATTTTTTGTTTCCTTTCCACTGTCCAACCTATTGCATTTAATCTTTCTTCAGGATAGGTATTCTGAACACTTGTTCTAACAAACATATGTTCCCCCATTAACTCTAATGGATTCCTCATTTTAAAGTTGGTTTGTGTAATATTTCAACCTGGAAATTAATGTGCAATTTATTAGACATCTGGGAGAGCACCAATTTGCTACTTAATCAAATCCATGTTCTCATCCCTAAAAACATGTGCACTATATGCGTGAAAGACACCAGGAAAATCTGGCAGACAACTGACCTAATTGAGAACAGAGTCTTTAGCTGAAGGCATAAACCTATACAATAGGCCCGTATTGCCAAATGGTTTTGCACAGAGATTGGGAGGACATTTCATGTACAGCAGGAAATGGAACAGCTTCTATATCTAGCTTCATCATTTCAGCCATTTAAAACTAGACTGGGTAAAACGCTAGCAAATATACCATGGGGAATAATCTTGCATTGGCAAGATGATGGCTTGCATCACTTAAGTGGTCTTCTTGAACTCTTTCTTTCTTGAGTCTACTATTCTAGACAAAACTGTTTATTCACGGAGTTTCATCTTTCAGTCTGAACGTCCCGGATTTGAAATGTTTACATCAGACTTAAAATGAGACTGGCTAATTAAAAAGCACACCTCACAACCAAACGTCTTTGTTACCCTGTGTTTTTAACAACACACCTGATTATGAATAGTGGAGGAATTTTAAAAATCCAGCATACTTTTCTTTTTCATGCCTGGTTTATTTTTTTGTATTTCTCTCAGTTTGCACAATGAAAAATAATCAAATCAATGATGTCAGTTTTACATTAATAGTCATTTTCATTTAGAGCGTCTTAAAGATGCAACTTTGGCTTTCAGACACTGCAAAGGAATGATTATTTATTTTAAAAACCTAGTCTTTTTTAGATTTTTTTTTTTTTTGGTAAGCTGTGGAAGGATCTTAGATTTTATAAAAGCCTATTTTACAAAATGTAAAATTAGAGTAAATCTAAGCTGCCAACATCTCTTTAATGTCACTGTAGTTTACAGAGAGCATTAGCAGTAAGCTCAATGCAGGTTGAAAGAAGAGGCTATGTTGCTTCAGTTTCCCTTGAATTTTTTTCATCAGCCTGGTGACTACTTGATGACACATTCTTCTGGGTCACATGTTCATGAAAGATGGGCTATATGGGGACACACAGCATGGAAAGTATTCTAACCAGGGATCAGTTATGTTGATGAGCTCCACACGTGTTGTATATTTGTATATTTCTCACATGCATTTTATTAATAGCATGAGACAGAGGGAAAGAAAGAACCAGTGATTATTCTTTATCCAAACAAAAAATAAAGTAGTTTTTCCTCCTTATAATGTCATACCTACAAACGGCTTAGTATCTCACATGGCAGCTTGGATATAGCACGATGCCATTAGCAAATGCAGTGAAGAGTAAATGAAAGTCATAGAGCACAGATCTCCAAGCCTACCTAATGGTATCTAACGGTAGCAAGGAAGAAGTGAGGCCAACAGGAGTGAGAAGCCAGAATTCATAATTTGATAACGAATCCGAGGAAATGGGCACAGACAACTATTCTAAAAGCCTCTTTAGATACCTCATTTTTTTAGGACTAATCTCAAGAACAAGCAAAACAAGATGCCACCTGGGGACCCATGACCCAATGCAAGCTTTGCAATTCCTGGGCCAGCTTTATCCTGCTTTGGCCCTGTCTACCACCAGAGGGAAAGAGATCTCCCCACCCAGGTTACCAACTTCCTCACCACCATTGGAGCAGGAGAATTATCTCTGATAAGGAGATTGGGGGAGTAAATGCCTCTGGTAAGGAGATTGGGGGAGTAAATGCTCTGATACAAGGTTACCTATATAATCACCCATATCATCGTTCATCATCATCAGGTCTTCTACCACCTGAGCTAAAGAAGTAGCTCGTAGCAGTAGAAAGCCAAAAGTATAGCTAAATTCAAAAAATAATTAGATGGAGGATAGGCCCATCAATGGCTATTAGCCAAGATGGTCAGGGATGCATCCCCATGCTCTGGGTGTCTGTAAACCTCTGATTGCTAGAAACTGGGACTGGACAACAGGGGATGGATCACTCGATGAATTGCCCCGTTCTGTTCACTTCCTCTGAAGCATTTGGCTCTGGTAACTGACAAAAGACAGGATACTGGGCTAGATGGACCATTGGTCTGACCCGGTGTGGCCATCCTTATGTTATTTTCTTATACTCTTCCTGGAGTGAGGGACAGAAGCAGAAGGTGGGAGGGAACACCACACAACACGCCATTGTGTTACCTTGACTTCCACAGGCTTCCCAGCAGCTGGAATGGATCAGAAAACTTCCACAATAGTTTCATCAGTTTTGATTTTTTCCCAGAGTCGAAGAAAAATACACACATGGAAAGGGCTTTTATTTGGTACAACTTTCCTATTTTAACTCTGGAAGTATCACTCACTAGAGATGAGTCTGAACTAGATCCAAAGTCTCCAAGTGTTCAGATCCAAGGTTTTGGTTCAGGGTCAACGCTAGTATTCACAGTGTCAGGTTATATGAGGTTACGTTCTTTTAACATGCTCTTCAGGTTGTAATTCATAACATTGTGAGTTAAGATGAAGAATGCTACCAGTTGTGGTTAGTAACCAGCAGGGCAAATTAAAAATGAATGATCATTAATAATGCAGGATCTTTGGATTCCATCTACTCCTGAAATCTATTTCCTCAACAATATTACAGCCTCACAGGCTTTCAATTCAAGATAAATTATAGCTTTTCAGAAATTCTTTCCTGAAGCCATCATAGAAAGGGCAGATGTCTCTGGCACTGGTCATGTCTAATTCAGATGGGAAATTCAGGTCAACCACACCATTTCAGTGTTTAGACAAGGGAATGAGTATTGTCCAGTGGATAGACCAGGCAAGTAGGAGTCAGACTAGGATCCATGAGTTCTGTTCCCAACTCTGCCACTAATTTGAATTATGACTTTGGTAAGGCACTTAATATCTTGAGGGCTTCAATTTAACCATTTGTGAAATGGGTATAACAATATATTCTTTTCAGGGACATTGCAGAGCTTAGTTAATGGTTGGATGAAAGGTGCCCTGAGTGGAAGGATTAGTATTATTAAACAGGCAGTATACTGAAAGGCTTTCTCTCAAAAAAAAACAATTTACCACACATAAACCTCAAAGCTTCAAATCTTAGAGATTGGAGGATGGAAATAAATGAGAAAGACATCTTTTTTCAGTGCCAAACACACTATGTCAATAGGAATAATGCATTTACATTTGTACTGGATGCAGGGAATTCAGCGGGGTCCTGTGCCTAGCTAAGGCTCCTAGGTGATACAGGAATACAACTAATAAATAATAATAATGAAACATGCTAGGCCAGTGGGATTTTTCACCATGTTTAGGAGGATGATTTACCTCCTCAGCTGAGAAAATAAAGACCTTGGCTAAGAATATTTAGTAAGTCTTCCAAACTGACATGATTTAGTTGTAAGGAAGAAATCAGTTGTAAATTTCACACATTTCTTTTCTCTTCTGACAGAGTAAATTCCCTGCATTCATTCCCTGTAATCCCCCTGCTGCTGTTACTTACAGTGGGTTGGAAATGTCATGGTACCATTGAAGTAAGGAACTTTTCTCCAAGGCACTTTGCTAACTTAATTAGATTAAGTTAATTAATTAACTTAATTGTTATTTCCTTCTCCCTAATATTCTCTTAGGCCCTTCTATCAGAAATCTTTCAGGTGCATCAGTCCTAGGGCTGCCAAGGTCCTGCTGATCACTGAGGCCAAAAACTACTTAATGTAGTAGGTTGCCCAAGCAGTTTGCAAAGCAGCTCGAAATCCCTGTGGCTAATATAAGAGGTCAAATGGTGCCGTTAGATGCATGCATGCATGGCTCCCATTGACATTAACAGGAAACATTCATGTGTAGCCAAAGACCACATGTGTCCTAAGGTCATTACCATCTGAAGAGACACTCACATCCATGACTATTCCTTTCACTCCCTAATAGTCAGTAGAGTTGCGTCAAAACTGGCAGAAAGGAGCATCTTCTTTTCAAAAGGGCAGCAGGAGAGCTCAATACTAGCAGCTTCAACCAGCTGGCTTGTCTTAAACCATCAGCATCATCTACAAGGTTTTTGTTAAAAGAAAAGGAGGACTTGTGGCACCTTAGAGACTAACCAATTTATTAGAGCATAAGCTTTCGTGAGCTACAGCTCACTTCCTCAGAAGTTTTTGTTGTTCTTGAACAAACTGGCAACTGCCCACCATTCTGAGCCCTGCAGCCAATTCATATATTAAACAGTCACTGAATGAACATTGTGCTGCCATAGGCAACTGCCTCTATGATTGGGCAGCTGTGATTCTGGCTAATGATATTATCCTATGAAATCTGAGGTTGTAAGAGCCTGCAATCTATGAAACTAGATCAAATACCCAAAGATTATGGACCCTTAAAACATATGCTATGGGGATCTATATTCGTGCTTCTTGGAAAAATTACTGTAGGGAACAATCTTGCACTGATCAAGAGAAAAATGGACTAGAAGAAGGATAGGCCATAGGATTTTCATTCCAGAGACCAGGGTACTAAACCTGGCTCTGCCATAGATAGCCTGTTTGACCTTGGTAAACCACTTAGGCCACTATTAGATATTTCATACTAGGCACCCAATATCAGTGACCACTTTTGAAAATGTTGACCAGACTGTAGATACAGCCTGCATTTCCTCCACTTCTGAAATGCAGCCACCTCTGGGCAGAAACGTGGCTGCTGTTTAACAACAAATGATGAAGCTCTACGGCAGTTTATGATAGCAAGTGAAAAATACACATATGCAATTGAAACTGCAGAAGTTTTCTGTATAAGCAGAATGCACTAAATGTATAAAAGTTACTGGAACTGTAATTTAATCAGAAGGCAGGGGGCTATGCATCGTCACTCTTCAGAAGAGCACAGAGTGACCTTTAATGACCACAAACCGCTGATCCAAAAGACAATGTGGAACTTAGAATGCAAAGGTCTCAGTTCTACGATATCCAAACATTTCTATAGCCGCCATCATCAGATTGTAAAGCCGCCCTTCCTGCTGTAATTCCCAGATGAGGGAAGGAGCAGAATTGCTGCCATTGATTCCCCATGTATATCTCCCAAGCAGTGCAGCTATCCCTTTGGGCTCAGAAGGGTGCAAACTGAACCCTCATGTGTAAGTAGATTTGAATTTAGCCCTATTTAGCCTATTATACAGTTATATTGCAGTAGCACCTAAAGGCCCCATACTTCTGGGCACTGTACAAACGTAGAACATAACATCCCCTGCCTAAAGATCTCAAACCTCTTTGATTACCCATTTGCAAAATATGATGGACATGGTTAAATGCAGAGCAGCTGCTGAGCATGCATGCCAAGTGGTAAGTAGTCCTCTTAAGAAGAAGGATTATCTTATGTTTAAGGTACAGGACTAAAAGCCATGAGGCTGTGGTTTCATTCCTGGTGGTCCAAGCAAGTCTGTTCACTTGCCAGTTTTCCCATCAGAAAAATGGGCATAATAATACATCCTTACCAGAGCAAAGTGTTGCAAAGCTTAATAATTCAATATGGTTTGTATTTTTGTAAATATCTTCAGTATCTTTGGGGAATGTGCAAAGTTGTATTAGTCTATTCATATGTGACAGGTGAACCCTCCCTGCAGGGAGGCTAGCCCGCTTACCCCACCCCTTCCGTCCAATGCCCTGCCCGCCCCCCCGCATGCCAAAGCCCCAATGCCCCACCCCCCCATGACTGGAGGAGCCCTGAGACACACACCCCTGCAGCCAGAGGAGCCATGGCTCGCCCACCCATGCCACACTGATTGGCCCCCCCAGCACCAGGCTGAGCTGCTGGCTCTCGACCCTGGTACTAGGCCGAGCCGCAGGCCCTCTCAAGTGCCAGGCTGGCCCCAGTGCCCGGCCAAGCCACCAGCCCCCCCACCCAAGTGCTGCACCAGCCTAAGCACCCGGCTGAGCTGTCGGCTCCCCCAAGCACCGGGCCGGGCTGCTGGGCCTAGTGCCGTCTCTGGCCACCTGTGTCGGCCACCGAGCCGACATGGGCAGGGCCACAACCTGGGTCGGGGTGGCTTAGCTTGCCCTGGCCTTTAATACCTGCCACCCAAGAATCTATTCAAAACGTCACAAAGGAAAAAAATTGTAGAGGGCCAACTTCAGATCTTGAGGTCAAGAAGTTTTTCATAAACAAAGACTAAAGGGGCAAACTTTCAATAGGTCTCTAAAATGTTACCATGTGACTTTTGCGCTTCAATAGTGCCTTTTACCTGATATTGCAAGGCAAGCTATAAAGGGAGATAAGGATTATCTTTTCTTTTACTGCTTGAGAAACTGAGGCACAGAGAGGCTAAGTGATTTACCCAATGTCACCCAGCCATCAGTAGCAGCGCATAGAATAGAACCTCATGTGTCTTTCCTCATAGTCCGTTTGTCCTTAGTAATGAGTCAATCCTCCTTCCCCGGTGCTTTCTTTCCATTTTCTTCATAATGTGCATGCAAAGGCAGAATTTTTAATGCAAAAATAGCTGTACCATTTTTAGAGGCACATTGAAAATTTGATCCAGTGCCCATTGAAATCACCTTACTATACACCTCTTAATGTGGGAATGGAGGTTGATGGCTAGGCAATATGTCAGTGCTGGTTGCATTATAAAAATAACTAAAATTCCAGTCTTTGATGACATCTACAAATTGTTCCAGCTTTGTTCCTCTGTTTATGGAACCCTCACTAAAAACAATCTCACTTTCATAATGTTGAGTACAGTTCAAAGTCTGTATTATAGGCATATATTTTGTCTAAAATATTGTCAGTGGCAGACATGTGATTCTAAAAATATATCTAACTCCTCTAAAGAGGTTTCATTTTTCCTATTGGTCTCATCCTTCTTCAAGCATCAGTAGGAAGCATTGTAAGTTACTACCCTCAGAAAAGAAAGCATGCCTATGATATATATCGTCACATTTGAAGTTAGTTTGCAATCTTGATAGCAATCTGCACTGATTTTGCTGAACATAACTTTACCTTTACCAAATCCCACAAACAAATGTTGCATGACCCGGCAGACTGAACAGTGTTAAGTCTGGAGTATTGTGTCCAGTCTGGGCACCACATTTCAGCAAAGATGTGGACAAACTCTAGAAAGTCCAGAGAAGAGCAACATATATGATTAAAGGTCTAGAAAACATGACCTGTGAGGGAAGATTGAAAACACTGGGTTTGTTTAGTCTGGAAAAGAGAAGACTGAGGAGGGACATGATAACAGTTTTCAGGTACATGAAAGGTTATTACATGGAGAAGGAAGAAAAATTGTTCTCATTAATCCCTCAGGATAGGACAAAAAGCAATGGGCTTAAATTGCAGCAAGGGTGATTTAGGTTGGACATTAGGATAAACTTCCTCTCAGGGTAGTTAAACACTTGAATAAACTGCCAAGGGAGGTTGTGGAATCTCTCCATCATTGGAGATTTTTAAGAGCAGGTTAGACAAACACCTGTCAGGGATGGTCTAGATAATTAGTCCTGCCATGAGTGCAGGTCAGTGGACTAGATGACCTCTCTAGGTCCCTTCCAGTCCTACGATTCTATGATTCTAAGTGTTCAGGGTTAGAGCAATAAGGCTGCAGCATGTCAACAGAGTAAGCATGTAGACTGATGGGCAACAAGGTCAAGATAAACTGTAGTAACTATGAAGGCTATTTATACCTCTGCATTTGGAGAGGGCACATTCAAATTCATGATGAAAACATATTGGCACTGTAGTATCCTCAGCCAAGCAGCACTCTCCAAGCTTCAGGAACAAAGCATCTCTACAATTTTCCTAGAAATGTTCCTAGCCTGAGGTTGTCAGAACATTCATTCAGAACAATTTGATGGATTTTTTTTTGAATGTAGCAAAAACAGCGAATTAAATTAAACCAAAGCACATCTTGTCTACCTCATCTAATTACTGTCCAACCTCCACCGAGACTGCAAAACTCCATGCAATAACGCTTTGCACTTACATATACTGTCTTCCATTCATAGACTTAAAAGTACTTTATAAATATTAATGGGAGCAGGAAAGAAGCATTAAGTCATATACAAAAGGTCAGACTAGATCAGACTAGAACGGTGGGGCGCACCCCCTTAGGGGGGCATGAAGGACATTCAGGGGGCTGTGGTGGGCAAGGGCCAGCCCCTAAGGGGGGAGGGGAAGTAATGCCACCCAGCCCCGGTCCATCCCCAGCTCTGCTTTGGCCCTGCCCCCAGCCATGGCTCCAGCTCCCAGCCCCACTTCTGCCCCTGGCTGCAGCTCCATCCCTGG
The DNA here is from genome assembly GCF_965140295.1 of Lepidochelys olivacea. Classification (NCBI taxonomy): domain Eukaryota; kingdom Metazoa; phylum Chordata; order Testudines; family Cheloniidae; genus Lepidochelys; species Lepidochelys olivacea. The sequence goes on along the minus strand of NC_140417.1, from coordinate 20,780,291 downwards.
CCTCGCTTCCAGCCCCAGACCCACCCCCAACTGCAGCCCCAGCCTTAGCCCCTTTATCCCATCCATGTCTCTCCTCCCCCACCCCCCCGGGAGCCACACCCCATTCCCAGCTCTGGCTCCTGGTGGACCCTCAAAAATTTGGGGACCATTGGTCAAGATGATCTGATGGTCCCTACTAGCCTAAAACTCTGTGACTCTAAGGATATGTCTGCACTGCAATAAAAGACCCATGGCACAGCCCCAGCTGGCCTGGATCAGCTGTGAAGGGGTTGGTCTCAGAGCCTGGGCTCCAGCCCAAGCCCAAATGTTTCCACTGCTTTAGCTCTACAGCACAAACCCCCTGATCCTGAGCCAGATGACCACATTTAGCCAGGGCATAACTGACTTCAGGGGAGTAACAGCAGGGGCATTTGTTCCATTGCCCTCAGATTATATTTGGGGAAACTGAGGCTCAGAGAAGTTAAGTTATTTGACCTAGTTTGCACAGGGAATCTGTGCAACAATCAGAAATGGAGTCCAGATCTTCTGAATCCTAGCCCTATGAGTTGGCCACAAGCCCGTCTGGCCCTTGATGGATATATGCCCGTCTGGATTTGGCATTTTGAACTTTGTGCATTTTTTAAAATTAGAGTTCTTGTGCACTTAAAAACAGAGTAGCTAGTCACTTCAGTTCTGTGTGTTTCACTTCAGAGGGGTTCTTGGCTGCCTTGTTGCTCCCAGGAAGTTACATGAAATATTTGGTTAAGGGTGGGGTATAACACTGCTGCCAATATGTGCCCAGAAGCTGTTATGGCTTGTTAGTAAGATTCCTATAATTCTTAACTGATTTCTCTATGGCTTCCAGAGTAGATTAGCTATCACTGAACCAACATAAGGTGTCAATGAGCCTTCTGTTCTGGAATTCATTTCTGATGAAAATGCACTTGTAAAGGGTGAAATATATTCCTCCTACAGGCAGCCTGAGTGATCAGGCGGTGCGTGGGAGAAGTGCGGGTGAGCTGGGAGAGGTGAACCTACACCTATTCCTGGGGACAAGCTAAGCCCAGATCCTCTGCATAGGGTACTGGAACCAATGTGTGTGCATAAACATGGTTCTTGTGGCACCTGCCCATGCCTGTTGTTGCCTTTGCAACAGTCTATTCATGGTTGACGTGGAGACCCTTTCAGCAGCATCCAGGGGATATTCAGACATCCCTGCGTAGCAGCTCTGCTTACATTTGCACTGCCGGGTTCCAGTGCTGGGCTTAAGTGTTGTGAAAGACCCTCCGCATCAGAAATGAATTTCAGTCAAAGGTAATATTTATCTGCTGATATTGACAAACCAATCTCAGTTAGTCTAAACAATACAAATACGTTGAGTCTGATTCGCATTTTCGACATTTGCACTTTCCACAAAGTGCCCACCTAGCTGCTACCTCTGGCCAGTTTGTGAGTTCCTCAAGTATGAAGGAGCTCTCTGGTGCCAACAGAGCCAGCATTCTGTCTAACAATCTCACCCAAGCAGGGCATAGGGGGCAAGTGGGGGGGAAGAAATGGCATGGCAAGGGCATAGAGTTACACTGGCATAAACCCTATCTTACATAAGAATGTAAGAAAGGCCATAGTGGGTCAGACCAAAGGTCCATCCAGCCCAGTATCCTGTCTACCGACAGTGGCCAATGCCAGATGCCCCAGAGGGAGTGAACCTAACAGGTAATGATCTAGGGATCTTTCTCCTGCCATCCATCTCCACCCTCTCCCTAACACCCTCAGCCGTGAAGACTGAAGCAAAGAATTCATTTAGTTTCTCCGCAATTACTTTATCATCTTTAAGTGTTCCTTTTGTATCTCAATCGTCCAGGGGCCCCACTTGTTGTTTAGCAGGCTTCCTGCTTCTGATGTACTTAAAAACATTTTGTTATTACCTTTTGAGTTTCTGGCTAGCTGTTCTTCCAACTCCTTTTTGGCTTTTCTTATTACATTTTTACATTTAATTTGGTGGTGTTTATGCTCTTTTCTATTTACCTCACTAGGATTTGACTTCCACTTTTTAAAAGATGCCTTTTTATCTCTTACTGCTTCTTTGACGTGGTTGTTAAGCCACGGTGGCTCTTTTTTAGTTCTTTTACTGTGTTTTTTTAATTTGGGGTGCACATTTAAGTTGAGCCTCTATTATGGTGTCTTTGAAAAGTGTCCATGCAGCTTACAGGGATTTCACTCTAGTCACTGTACCTCTTAATTTCTGTTTAACTAACCTCCTCATTTTTGCATAGTTACTCTTTCTGAAATTAAATGCCACAGTGGCATTAAACCCTATCTGACCAACCCGAGAAACAGGCCCCATATATATAGTAAAAATGAAATGGGTGTTACACTCAGCTACTGATAAACTTATCAGCAAAGCCAACAGATAACCCATACCCCCAGGAACACACAAAAACCAAAGAAGGAAAGAGCATCTGAGCAGCATCAACCATCTCCCCAAAGTCTCCCTGTGCTGGAAATCAATTTTCAAGTTTAATGACATCTAATAAATTGCCCTCTGTAACATTAAATCAAGGTTTATTTATAATTATTTGTATTACAGGGGTGCCCGGACGTCCCAGCCAAGATTGGGGCCCCACTGTGTTAGGAACTGGGCAGACATGGGCCAAGAGACAGGCCTTGTCCCTTAGAGCTTACAGTCTAAAGAGACAAGACAGACTGTGATGGGGTGTCTTAACCCTACACTGGGACAGAAGGGGTTAAGGAACAGTTCCGGGCCCACCTAAGGAGCCTGCTCCAGCTGGAGGAGGAGCTTAAAAGAGACCCAGAGACACAGGGTAGGTAGGAGAGGCTTGTTTTGGGACTGCCTTAGTAAAGCTGAAGTAGGTGTTCTGGCTGCAGGGGAGAGGGCTGCACATAGCAGCCTCCCCAGGCCCTAGAGGAGGGAATCTCTTTCCTTAGAAGTTTTTAAGGTCAGGCTTGACAAAGCCCTGGCTGGGATGATTTAATTGGGGATGGGTCCTGCTTTTGAGCAGGGGGTTGGACTAGATCACCTCCTGAGGTCCTTTCCAACCCTGATATTCTATGATTCTATGACTAGCCTTTCCCTAGCACTAGGGAACCCTTCTCATGGATCATCTGTGAGGCTTTGATCATGCCATGGAATAAAGTGGTAGGAAGAGGCCCAGGGAGGCAGTCTCAAAGCACTCTGGGGTGTTTGCTATCACTGCCTTTTGTAGGGCTCTGGGCTGGAGCCCTGTGAAGGAGCAAGGCCTGGACTCGCCTACTAAGCACTCTCTTGTGAAGAGGGAACAAACGTCTCGTCCTGAAGATAAGGGGGAATAGCGACATTGAAAGCCATGAGACAAGGGTGCGTAACCCCCAGGGGCCTGGAGGTTGTCTGAAGACCCTTTTCTGTTGTTGGAATGTTGGACTACATACATTTTGTTGGACATGGTTACCCCATAATGGGGGTGGACTCGACTGGTGACCTGGCTGGAGGGCTGAATTGCTACCTACTGGAAGGGGGACATACCACAGTGTCTGAGTGATGTCCCCCAAGGGACACTGGAGCCAGGGGAGAGCTGGGACCCAGTGACCTGACCTCTAGGCTGCACCGCTGGCAAGCTCAACCCTGTCACACAGACAAAGGGCAGGGGGAAAGGATGAAACATGCAGAATGAGCAATGTGATGGCCTTAAGTGGCATGGTAATGCCACAATGTTTGTGTTTAAAATATTTTGGGGTGAGCTCAGCAGGGGAGGTGTAATTGCTGTTGGAATAGGCCAGGAGGAAGTTATTGCCCCCTGCAACAGGGAAGCAGGGAGAGAACTCTCCTTCAGACAGGTGTGTCAGAGGCCCACTGCCTGGTGGGGTTACTCCTCGGGTGATGCTGCCACCACACCATCCTTGCTCAGGGCTGAGTTTATAGGCATGCTGTAGCTCTGAACTCTCGTAGCTCAGAATTGACTTGTCACATTTGCCTTGAGCTCCTGCTCTGGCCTTGCACCACGCATGGAGCATGTCAATGGATTTTGTTCTGCTAAAGTTAGAGGTTGGGATGTATGTGAGTTTTAAACAGGGCTTATAAAAGAAAGCTTACTTTGACCTTCACTGTGGAGAGATTAGCACCGTTCCATAACTAAATACTGCACCTTGTTCTAAATATCCCAAGGCAATTTCTGTTTACAGCAGGGCAAAATGTGCTGAGCTGGAAGATCCTACTAGTAATAAAGCCAGTGCTGTCCTGTCATGGGGCCATGGGGATTCCCCACCAATCATTTCTTTATTATGTGGACTTCTGCCCTGCTCATAGAGGGTGCAGAACATCTTTGTGTGTTGCTACTGGAAGAGATGATGTGGGCTGTGGCAATTTGCTGTGTAAAATTGCCTTGTGTGTGTGTCTGAAACTAGAGAATGAGGAGTCTGTTACTACTTTGCCCTTACCTTTGGTTTCTCCCATCTCATTAAAGTCAGAGAAATGCTTTCAAACTGCTTCCCTGTGGCTAGACCATATAGATATATAGACCAGGCTAGATTCTTCCTGGTCTATATGTGGTTGCACACTGCAGGGTGGGGAGAAATAAGAAGCTTCTTTCCATTTGCACTGCCTGTGCAAGGAGTGGGTAGATTTGCAGCCCCTGATACTTCCTTTCTCCCCTGAGAGTATGTGGTGCCACAAAGGGGACAGGGAGAGGAGAGGAGGAGGCAGGGATATGGCCCTGTCTCCTCACATATATTGACCCCTAATCTGAAACCCCAAAGGGAGTTTAACAGTCATGCAGCTGTTCTGTGCTTAGGAGCTGTACATACTTGACATATGGGATTTTCATAAACACAGCATTGACTTATTTTGCTCCCACTGACTTTGGAAGGGGCACTTTGGAAGCCCAAACACACAATGTTTGTAAGATTAAGTACTTGTGGTAACAATACCATTGTAAACTTACACAGAACAGAGCTTTTTATCCTGAAGGATCCCCAAACACTTTACAAACACAGGGCCCCATCTTGCAAACACTTCATACTGATCTTAGTGCTTCCTACAATGAGCAGGCCCATTGCAGACAATGGCATGACTCAAGTTAAAACATGTTTGTAGGATCAGACCCCAAAATACCAGCATTTAGTGTTTCTTGAAAGTATTCCTATACAAGTACTGATCTGCCTTAATGCTACTTGTCTACGGATTTAGACAGCTGATGCTTACATGGACTCTAACCTGGGAATTTTTCTTAGGATATAGACAGATGACAAAGAAGAAGAAAAAAACAAACCCCACAACCAAAAAACTGAACCTCCCCCACTAAAAATCACTATAATCTTATGCCCAATCTTTAGAGAGTTTAAATTCCCAGAAGATAAAAGGATGGTCATTTGGCTGTCTCAATTCACTGACTTTTCCGGTGTTTCCTGTTTCTCCTACTAACGTGGATTTCACTGATCACAGACTGCATGTTTTTTGGTCCAGACCAGAATACTACCAATATTCCTGCTTCATCCATCTATACCCGATTCACAGCTCAGCGTTTGGCCAGACTAAACAGGCTCACGTGTTGTGCTAGGTGCACTACAAGATCAGTTTCATCCAATCCCCATCACAAAGTAACCCAATCTTTGCTCCCAATTACTCCCCTGCACTCCTATGGACATCATGATCTAGATCCTCAGCTGCTGTAAATTGATGTAACTCCATCAGAGTCAATGGAGCTACATTGACTCACACAGCTGTGGATCTGGCACCAGGTGTTTTACTGCAGTGACAACAAAGGGGAAGGTGTACAAATTACCTGAATTACCAAAAGCAATTTAATTGCTAGATGAATAACCTGTAGCAATCCAGCAACAACTAAAAAAAATGACCAGATGAAGAAGAATGAAGACCAAAAATCTCTATGGCATTGTCATTGCTATTTCCAAGTCAAGGACAACCCATACATGCACAAAATCTATCCTAGTATGCCACGAAAGGCAATGCTGGGGGGAGAGAGTCATGCCCACATGCTTTGCTTTTCTAAAACATTAATCTTATCAAAGGTCACTTAGTAGCCAGGGCCAGAGTCTCTGCAGGCTAGTTGGAGAGTTGGGATGACACACAGATTCTTAAATCTCAGGATTTCGGAAATTAAACAAATTAGGTAGATTTCACTGCAGCCACTTCTAGAATCCAGGGAAAGTTGATCAGTCTTTTAAGGCATTTGCCATCCACACTAAAGAACCCATAAAAATAACCTCTGAACTCTCTTCCTCTTTTGTAGTTGCTTGATTCTGCTGGGTAGCACACTGGATGCAGCCTTGCGTGCCCTAATTAAGCCTGATTCTGCTCGCACATACTCTGGTGCAACGCCACTGACTTAATCAGTATAAATTAATCTAGAACTGGGCCCCTAATTCTACTTCTAACATGCCATTTTTTTTCAAGAAGTATCAAAGCATCATGAACAAGTTTTCTGCTAGCAGAGCAATCTGTAAAATTAAAGATGCCAAAAAGCACCTGTATAGAAGTTTGTTAATAGCATCAGCATTTAGTTTTTGGACCTTTTTATTTAAATTAAGAAATATAAGATGTCTCTTTTGAGTAATATTCTCCTCCTGTCTATCAAGAGTTCAATGCAGGTCAATACAGCATAATTTGAGAATCAGTGGGCCCAATCTGAAAGCCTTTACTCAGGTGAGTAACAGCAGGGAGTAACAGGATCAAGCCCATAAGCCGTCATTCAGATCTTAGGGGAGAATTTACCCCTAGCAAATGTGTAGATGTTACTCAATGAATTTTGCCTCTTTTCTTATTCATTAAGTTCCAAGAGGTAGCTAGCAACTTTCTCAAATTTATTCCTTATTCAGAATTATGTAAAGAAAGGGATTTACCCAATAATTTTTGGTCTGTAGATCATTTGTGAGCAGTTCATTGCTGGTATTCAGTATTCAAGCTAATCATCTATTTATATGGTCTCCCAACCCACAGTGAATCTATCCTCACAACTCCCCTGTGAGGTAGGGAAAGAGTACTATCCACATGTGATTAAGCAACTTGTCCAAGTTCACAGAGAATCATAGAATATCAGGGTTGGAAGAGACCTCAGGAGATCATCTAGTCCAACTCCCTGCTCAAAGCAGGACCAGCCCCAACTAAATCATCCCAGCCAGGGCTTTGTCAAGCTGGGCCTTAAAAATCCCTAAGGTAACGCATTCCAGTGCTTCACCACCCTCCTAGTGAAATAGTTTTTCCTAATATCCAACCTAGACCTCCCCCACTGCAACTTGAGACCATTGCTCTTTGTTCTGTCAATCTGCCACCACAGAGAACAGCCTAGCTCCATCCTCTTTGGAACCGACCCCCTTCAGGTAACTGAAGGCTGCCATCAAATCCCCCCTCACTCTTCTCTTCCGCAGACTAAATAAGCCCAGTTCCCTCAGCCTCTCCTCATAAGTCCAGTGGCGTAGCTGCAGGGAGCGGGGCAGCGGCCGCTCCTGCACTGAGCACAAGTGGCGCCTTGTCGATGTCTTGGCGCCTTTTAAATTTTCCTCTGTTGCGGGAACAGGGGGAGCGATCCAAAAAGAAGGCGCCACCCGCTGCGGCGCTTTTACTCATCCGGTGGCGCTCCGGGTCTCTCGCTCCGGGTCTTCGGCGGCACCTCGGCGGTGGGACCTTCAGTGCCGAAGACACCCGGAGTGAGCGAGGGCCGGCCGCCGGAGCACCGCCTGGTGAGTAAAAGCGTTGCAAGGGTGGCGCCTTCTTTTTGGATCGCGCCCCCTGTTCCCTCCACCTGGCTACGCGGCTGCATAAGCCTTATGCTCCAGCCCCCTAATCATTTTCGTTGCCCTCCACTGGACTCTGTCCAATTTGTCCACATCCTTTCGGGGGGGAGAACGGCAAAACTGGATGCAATACTCCAGATGTGGCCTCACCAGTGCCGAACAGAGGGGAATAATCACTTCCCTTGATCTGCTGGCAACACTCCTACTAATGCAGCCCAATATGCTGTTAGCCTTCTTGGCAACAAGGGCACACTGCTGACTCATATCCAGCTTCTCGTCCACTGTCACCCCCAGGTCTTTTTCTGCAGAACGGCCACTTATCCCCAGCCTGTAGCGGTGCATGGGATTCTTTCGTCCTAAGTGCAGGACTCTGCACTTGTCCTTGCTGAACCTCATCCGATTTCTTTTGGCCCAATCCTCTAATTTGTCTAGGTCACTCTGGACCCTATCCCTACCCTCCAGCATATCGACCTCTCCCCCCAGCTTAGTGTCAGCCGCGAACTTGCTGAGGGTGCAATCCATCCCATCACCCAGATCATTACTGAAGATGTTGAACAAAGGTCAGTAGCAGAGCCAGGAATTGTATATCTGTCTCTTCAATGACAGTCCAGTGCCTTACCCATCAAACAATTCTTCCTCTTAAATCCTCCTCCTCCTTCCAGCTGCATTGCTTAGCTTTGTTTGGACCCCCAGGACTCATGGTACTGTTTCTATTCACAGAATGGATGAGCCTATTGTCTCATTAATGGAAAGTGAAGAAAAAGCCTCATGATACACAAAACTGTTCTTTATTTTTTATTTACTTCTTTAACTTCACTTATGCAACTGACTTCTCATTTCCTCTCCATTACTGTGCAGATCTCTCTTTCTAGCTGAACACCCAACCCCCAAGCAAGTTACTTCCTCCTGGCAAACCTCAGTTATTTTTTTTCTTTCTAGCTTGTTGCAATTTTTTTTTTTAAATTACAGTGTCGAATCATGGTGCATAACAACAAATGGCATCTTGCTGAGTTAGACAGTATTGTTCTCAGCTGCACTGTAGTTTTCCTGCTGATCATGAAGCAATGCAGGTTGCACAATGATTCACATGCACATTTGATGATTCAGCCAAGTTTACAAGGGTTGGAGCAAGAACTTGCCATGGAAATGTACAGAGTTTCTAAGTATCTTACAAACTTCACCAGCGGAACTTGCAAAATCCCAAAACTTCCCCCTAAGCCAGTTTTGTAGAACAAAACAACTACGAGTCAGTCTGAGAACCTTTGCTCTAACTTTTCCCATTCGCCCCCTGGCTATTGCATGTACCTTCGTATAACCATTCGCAGAGTGTTGGTAGTGGGCAAGAATCCATGGTTTTCTGTAAGGATGAAAGAATCAGGAATTCACTAGTTAAGTGAACTAGGCAAGTACAAAGAAGATCCAGGCACATTGTGGATTGTTAAAAATGTATTCAACGAATTAGCACACAGTCTGACAGTTTTTGTGAAATGTGCACATTAGGAATATGAGTAGGAGCAAATACGGTTGTTATGTTTTCAAATAATGACCTGCTCTTTTATTTATTTTATTTAATTTATTTATTTATTACAAATAAATAAATAAAATGTTCTTCAAATTATCTGAAATGAGGCACGGTTTTGACTTAGGGGATAAGAGAGAAGTTTGTCTGACAAATGTCAAATTTGTAAGAAGAAGGCTTATATCTCCAGAACTATTAAAATAATGATCAACACAAATGCAGGACTCATTGCAAATTAAAGTTTTGCGAGTGTATGGACTGAGTAAAAGTTGATGGCACAGAAGACACATGAAGACCAATTTCTGGGGTCATTACTCAAGCAAAATCCCCAATGGTGCCTCTAAGGTAGGTTTTCAGCCCAGCGCAATCAGATGAAATGCCCACTCCTGCGCTCAGCAAAGTCAACAGGAATTTTGCCATTGACTTTAGCTGACACGGGATCATGCCCTTAGTCGTCTTTATGTAGAACCTCATAGTATACATATCAGAATGAATCCCGCATGTTTGTAAAGCCACGGAATGGGGATGCAAAGTTTGTCAAAGCCAGAAGAAAGTGCCTTAAATATATGCTACGCCAGAAGGTAGAACACCGCATGCAGTTGAATTAATTTAACTTGTAAACAAGCTGTGGCTAGAAGCATGCAACCAGCCAGGGCCAGCTCATCTAGAGAGGAGAGACCACCAGAGCTGCTGAGACAAGCCCCATTAAAGAAGACAGTCAACATGGCTTACATAACTCACTCAAATTCCAGTAAAAAGTCGTGATCCTGTAAGCAGCTCCTTTTACTGACATGGACTCATAGGACTTTGCAGAGAGACGGGGTGTGCCCAGGGGTCCATCCCCGTGAGGCTGCTTGTAGGATCGTGGACTAAACGCTGATAATTTTGTATTGATTAGGACAATGATCACTTATCTAAAACAACAAGCTCGGATCCTGATTGAAGTCTGTTAGTATGACCGTAATAATTCAAATACTAATTAATAGGTTAGGGCAAGAATACAATAGATAATTCCAAGACATGCATGCTCGAGAACTATTTTAAATGGACTCTCTTAGTTCACGATTTTGTATACAGAATGCAGAATGGATTGAAAATTCTCCCAAGACCATATAGGAAAGTTTTGAGAGACTGAGTCGAAAGATCCAGCAAAAATTTTAAAAGATATTGAAGACTAGAAAACATACAGCACAAATCAACGTAGACACATTAAAGACAGGAAGGCTGCACAGCCCTGTGCATCATGTAAAATGCGTGCAGCTCATCATGCTGAATTGTTCATGCTCAGAGCATCTACACTCAGTCCTACAAAGTAAACTCTTTGCAAAGCTTCATAATGCAGCCGAGTCAGTTAAAAGCTGGTTATAAACAAGGAAGCTTATTTAGCTGTCAAAGCAATTTTCAGCTACACTAAAACAGAATATGATGATAAAATTCTGCAGTGACTTATGCCCTGTGCTAGCCATTGAAGCCAATGGAGTTGCATAGGTGTGAATCCGTGCGGAATGTGGCCCAGCAATTTGCAGTGTGTGTGGAACACATGCCTGGACAGCATAATCACCCCATCCCCATCTCAAATCATGTTATAAATTACAAAATGCTTGCATAAATTGCACTGTTTCTGCAGTTGCGGATGTCAAAGTTCTGCCCAGACCGATGACATCTTTGTTTCCAAAGTAATCAATGCCCTTCAGTGTGTGTGGGGGGGGGGGAGGCGGGAGCAGAAGGCAATTCAGAAAAGCATACAAAAGTGTAACAGGAGAAGACAAATCCATGGTGCAAACAAATTAGATGGTAGGTTGGGCATATTAACAAATGTGCATTGCTCCTTCATGGGGAATATATCTATCTCACTTGTGGTTCCACCGCTTGGGATAGTGCAATCACCGCAATCTTTTGCCAATAAAATCTATTCAGCATCACATGCCTTCACATGTACTCCACATAGTAATAGATAGTTCATAATAAATGCCTTTACTCAGCGCAGTGGCCCAGAGTGGCCTCCACTGGGGCACTGTTGTGACTCATGTGTCACTAACAGGTGTTTCCAAGCCTCATCCTCAGCATAGGAAGTAGAGGAAGGACTGGGAAGTTACAGATTCAAACTAAAATTAATCAAAATAACTGTCACACTTTCCAAAACAAGATGTGTGTGAGATGGCGGGGGGGCCGGGAGGGGCATTCTGGAGATATTCTCAGATTTTATTTTGTCCTTGAAACAGCAAAATCACTGTTAAATCACTTAATTCACTAATTAAAAATCTTGGGTAAATCTTGACTTCAGTGGGGCCAGGATTTCTCTTACACCTTTTTTTTTAAACCATGTCCCTTATTTTTCCCCACTGATTTCCTTTATCTTTTCCTATTCTACATGTTTCCTGCCAGAAAACTCTAATTTGTACTTTCAGTTGTCTTTACCTTTCTTTTTATAACTTAATTGTTTTTGTATCTCTCTCTTTCTCACTCCCCCGTTCAGTTCTCTGTCCAAATCTCTCCCCAAGGTTATCTCTTCTCCCTTTATCTGCCCAGTTCTTTTGGGATAGGACCCAGGGCATGTGGCCATTTCAATCTCCAAACGTGAGTATCGAGTGTCTTGAAGAATGAGCGGGTGACAGTGGAAATGTGCTGGTGTCACCCTTTAAATGCAAGTGACAGACATAAAACAGCATATAGAGACCAGGGTGGGGAACAGAATTAGCCCCTTGATGTTTGTAAAAATTGATACCTAATGTGTCTATAAAATCAGTTTAATATAAGCTGATACCACAAACACCAGTACAGGGATCAGCAACCTTTGGCCCGCAGCCCGCCAGGGTAAGCCCCCTGGCAGCCTGGGCCGGTTTGTTTACCTGCCGCGTCCACAGGTTCTGCCGATCGCAGCTCCCACTGGCCGCAGTTTGCCACTCCACGCCAATGGGGGTTGCGGGAAGCGGCGGCCAGCACATCCCTCAGCCCACACCGCTTCCTGCAGCCTCCGTTGGCCAGGAGCGGTGAACCACGGGTAGTGGGAGCTGCAATCGGCTGAACCTGTGGATGCGGCAGGTAAACAAACCGGCCCGGCCCACCAGGGGGCTTACCCTGGTCGGCCGTGGGCCAAAGGTTGCTGATCCCTGCACTAGTATGTATCAATCATAATTGTATTATTATTGCAGGGCATCTCTGTAGGGCAGAGTTACGGCTGTTTGGGTGCCTTAACTGCTCTTCCATACCTTAACATGCTTGGATTTCCCTTAAATTTTGTCTTAACTAACAATTTATGGTTTATAATCAAGGGGGTAGCCGTGTTAGTCTGGATCTGTAAAAGTGGGCTGCTTTTGGTTTATAATGTGTATTTTGGGGATAAATACAATATCCCTGTAAAGTTTTAATCTTAAATTATGAGTATGTACCCTCAAATTTAACTCCCATTCTATTGTAGTTTTGTCTTGGAATAAAGAGAGAAGAGAACAGGTCCTAACTATGTAAATATGAATGCTAATGGAAAGACATAGCTACATTATTCTCCAGTGAGAATATTCTTGGGTATATGTTTATCCCACTTTAGATACTTGCTTGTTGGATTCCCTATAATTTTGTTTTAAAGTAGATAGAGACCCCAATAAATTACCTTGTTTGGAACAACTCCAGACACAGGGGAAGCTTGGATTCTCAGCCACCATCTGAGATGCCATTGGCTGCTATCTCTGTAGTAGGCAGAACAAGATCCCAGCTCCAGAGGGCTCATTAATGCCCATGAAATATATTTGTACTTTCTTCTATGTTCCTCCTTAGGGACTTCTGTTGGTCACACACAGTTGGGATGTGAGGCGTTTGTGCCAGTGAGAATTACCAGCAATATACTTCACACTTCCTGGTTAGAAACTACAGTACAAATTGGCAGCAAGAATCCATGTTTTCTGGCAGTGCCCAAAATAGCTGCTTCTAACATTTACGTGATTAGAGCCCATTCTATTCTATGTCTCTGTGTATTTCTAGTCACACATCACTATGGTATCCAGATACCATGGGTGGCTATTAAGGGCCTGCTGTGCCAGTTCCCCAATGATTATAATAAGAATATTAAGCTGAGTGGTCGGAAATGCTCTTTTGCTGGCCATCTTGACTTGTAATCTTTGTGTTCTTTGCCTCTGATCTTGGATTTTACAATAGAATGCTTTAGTTAATTTTTTAAAAAAGGGGTGGGGGAATAGGAGCAGTTTTGCAATATCTGGACTCTGGGGGTAATGTAGAAAACTTCTCCTTTAGAGAACCATAAGTGACAATAATGTCATTCCTATCTTTATTGCTAATATTTGTTCTTCTTTTGACAATAACCTTCTCAGTAGAACTGTGTGAAAGGCTCATCTCAGATGCACTTGAAATCAGCTATGGTTTGAATCTGACCTCCATTCATGAGCAAGCAGTGGTTCATTAGGCATTTTGTGTACCTGCAAACACTCCATCAAAGTATTGTTTTGGGGGGTTTTGTTAATTTTTTGTTTTTGCTTTATCTGGATATCCACAAACTGATGCTGACATATCTGATGCTGTGTCTTGAGGTTAATTGGGGTTCAGTGGAGCAAGTCAAGTGACATTGTTGCATACCAGTGCATCTTATCATACCAAGAAATATATTAAAATGAACTAATATACACTTAAGAAATAATAACCCACTTGCACTCTATGCCAGTCTGTTCACTTATAATAGATATTCACCAGCTGTCAATACCGTTTCTCATTTAGGATAAATAGTTTATCTTGTGTGTGATTTGTTGTGCCCCGAGGCTGGGTTTCATCTCCTGATTTCATGGTGCACTTTGGTACCAGTGATGAATAGGGATAGAGAAAGAGAGGCAGTCTCCAACGTTTGCCACTGGCTGGCTGGTTGTAGACATGGTTCATCACAAGCAGCAACACCACAAGAAGTATCAGCCATATTAAAACTGTGCTGAGCAGAGAAGGAGATTATGGGACAAGACCAAGAGCCTGATCCTGCAAGCCATATTCATGTGAGTGGTCTGTACTCTAGAAATGGTCCCACAGAAGTCAATAGGACTTTCTGAGTAAGAAGTGTTTGCATAAGTAGGGACTGCAGGACTGTGCCTCTACTGTTATTAAGATACAAAACTAAATGTAAAATTTTAAAATCAAAATAAGTACTAAAGCAATTCTTGTGTAACCCTGAATGTATTGTTTTCTCCTCTCAAAACAAAATTTGTAATGTGCCTTAACTTGTATAAACAATTGGACTGTTTCAAAATCAACGATCTATCCAGTGCTGGCTTCCATCCCTTCATGTCTTGTTTTGTTTCCTCAGTTCCCTTCCCATTCTTTGGGATTGTGTTCCTAATTTTCCTCTTTTCTTCTTAACAGTGAAACTAGGCTTGTGGCCTAGGCACTCTTTCTTGTACATGTGGATTCAAAATATTTCTTTATAGAATATCAGGGTTGGAAGGGACCTCAGAAGGTCATCTAGTCCAACTCCTTGTTCAAAGCAGGACCAATCCCCAATTTTACCCCAGATCCCTAAATGGCCCCTGCAAGGATTGAACTCACAACCCTGGGTTTGGCAGGCCAATGCTCAAACCACTGAGCTATCCCTCCCCCCACAGACCACAAGAAAGGCACCATGGATCATTGATGACTCCCAAACTACAGCGTGAGACCCACTATCTAAACGCAACTCACTGAATAAAATATCCCCTTTATGTTTGTCCTTTCCATTAGACCTGTTTACGTGGTTTTGCTGAGTTTGGTTTGAGAGGTATCAAAAACCACTAATGGAAAGTCAGTATACGTGAAGGAATTCACATTGGCCTTGTTTCAGGAAAGCATGTACGCACATGCTTAAGTCAATTATGAAAACATGTATGGGAAACACATCTGGGTGCTCCCTTTCCATTGGAAGAATGGGAGCATTCTTGTGCTTTAAGGATTAAACTAATCTCTGTCCATAGGGCAAGCACAAGGCCTATGCATCCTGTAAGCCTTCAAATAGGACTCAGGTCTCACTAAATTGTTCCACATACCTAATACTGTCTGTCTAGATGCAGGTAAATTTTACCCTAACATAATAAATAAATACAGTTTAAAGTACAACATTAGTTCTGATTCATGATCTTTATTAGACGTCAAATAAACACGTCACGTTGGAGTTGAAGTAACACTGACATAAATATATTGTGGAACTGTGAAAAACCACAAAAATAGTGGGGAAAAATAGACAACAAATGGTCATTCAAGTCTAGGAAGAGAATGAAACTTCTCCACTAGTTCTTCTGGGTTTCCTGCTGGAAGATTATTCTTTTCACAAACAGCTGTCTGCATGTCAGTGAGTGGCCTGCTCTTCTCTTAGGATCTAATGTACTGACATAAAACGGAAGAAAAAACTCAGTTCTGAGGCTTCTGTTTCCCTCCAAGTCTATTCGCTGTAGTTCTTCCCTGCTGTGACAGGCCACCCTCACCCCTACCTGGCTGGAGTATTTATTTCTCCTGTGGAGTCTTCTATCGTTTCATCAAAAATAGTTCAAAATAAAGCCTCCTCTAGTCCATGCATTCACCTTCTTATCAGGGCTCCTCCCAGGCCTTTCCTGCCTGTAGTCTGTCCCAGCCAAGACCCAGGAGTCTCTAATCTCCCTGGGCATCTCCCTCCTCTGCAACTTCCTGCCGGGGTTTATAGGGAAATCACCTTCTCCCTACTCAGGGGTGCCTGCTTACTAACAGGCTGCAGGCCTCTAGCCTGTAAAGGAGCAAGCCTCCATTACACTGCCTATTCTTTTTTTCTTGAGAATCCAATGGCGGGTCTTTTTTTTCTTGGGAACCCAATGGAGGGATTCAAAGTTCTGCTATACAAATAGCTGGAATAACTGTAAAACACCTTGTACACTCCTTGTGTTCAAGAAAATTCCGCCAAAGAAGTGAAACAATACTATACTAGTGAGGTGACTAGTTGTAGAGTATGTAAAATGAATGCCATCTAATCAAATTCTGCACTTGGTGAACAATACATTGGCTGAAAATTATTTGTCCAAACTATTCAGCAGATGCATACAAACTATGAACAAGTTCTCAGCCATCAGGATTGGTTTGGGAATGATTATTCATCGCCAAATGGGCTCAACTTGTGAAATTATGCCTTGTGCACAGGCTTGGGACAAAACTTAGGCATCACTTACATCCCATTTAAATTCTCAGAATACATGCATAGACCTTGTTTGGGGCCTCTGCACAAGGATGATTTTCATCCTTGATGGCCAGCTCTTTAAGGGAAGGCCCACTGGCTGGGCATCCATAAGTAACAGAGGAGAGGGAGAAAACAGCAGTACAAGAAATGTTATATTCTAGCTAGAATATATTGCACAAAACACAGGGGTGGGAAGGGAGAAAAGAAATGCAAACAAGAAAGAATTGGAGAGTATCTCTTCAGGAATCCACAGCAACAAGCCAGTGTAAGAAAAATACAATAAATTCCATAATAATTACACTGTAGACTTGATATTAAGTTTGCGTGAATGATGCTACCTGGCTAGCGTTTTACTGACACAGCTGGTTATTTCCATTTTCCAAGAAAGACTGGGGAAGCTGAGCAGCTGTCTGGATTGATGATTTGATTTTGTTTAAAGTCTTCAGTAAGTAAAAAATAAAGGCAAACTACGTGAATAATAAACCTGCTGTTGGTTTTGTGGATGCTTTTGGATTTTCCCAGAATAGCCCCTGAACCTCAGCCAAAGTGAATATAGCCAGACTATCGATGGAAGGAGTCCATACAAGGAGGTGGGGGGGATGATTCCACCAATTGCTGTTTAAATACAGTATTAACTGTTCGGATCCGCTCCATCCACCTAAGAAAGACACATTGTAACAGAGGCAAAAGGCTAAACTATCTTCTCAGTTACAACTGGAATCAATCCCGTGTAACCACGTTGACCTTGCGGAGTCTCACAGGCTTTATGAAGCTGAATCTGAGAAAAGAATTTGATCTCACTTAAACCAGCTAAACTCTCAACTCTGTTGCCTTCAAGCAAGTTCCTCCTCATTTACACTGGAGTAACTGAGATCAGAATCATTCTTCGAGACAGGTTTAGAAGGTATTTACAGGCCTAAAGATGCAGATAGGCTCCTAGTGGGATTTTCAAAAGCTCAAGCCTAACTCCTGTTTCTAGCTAAATCTTTAAAAATCTGGCCTCGATTCCGGAAGCTGTTCCAAGCATACAGGCTGCTGACCACAAACAAAGTTGCATAGATTCAAACGCAGGGGTATACCCAGTTTGTAGGACCAAAATCTTGGTTTTGGAAACCTGGCAATAGAGGTAACAAACTGGTGAATGTTTTGCTCCACAACCTCTTGTATGATGATTGTTTGCTGTTTCATTTTATGTGATTTTGTATCTCCTCAAGTGCTCCTTTTCTGCAAAAATTAAACAGCTATTTTGAAATCCCAAACATCCCCCCAAATAGAACTTTAATTTCAAAGCCACCTTTCTCACACAATGGGACCCATATTGTTCAGGAACAGCTTGAGGAAAGGCCTGTTTTTAAGACAAAAATTAATCAAATATGGTGGGGTTTTTTTTCCCAGCCACAAGAGCTCACGTTTGAGTGTGTGGTTAAATGAAATAAAAATGAGCAGCTTTGCCTTTTGTTGCCCAGGTTTTCACACACCTCCAGTGGCAACACTTGTTGCCAAGATAACCTCAGAGAGAAATGAATTCCACAATGAAACTCTGGGTGTGTGGGTGTGTTTAAAATAAATGAATTATTCGCTCTTTTTGAATTTCTGGAGACACTTAAATGCTGCTCTCCAAACTATCACAGATCAAGCTGATAGGTAGGTAATGTTGATAATATTAAAAATGTATCTTGCATTTATAAACTGCCTTTCACACCTAAGGTATCCCAAAGCAGTCTGTAAATTAGGAGCCACATCCTGGGCCCTGCTTCAGCTGCTTTATGTCACTCCTGCAGACCAAAGCTGCCCTAAAACTGTCTTAACCAGTACCTTGAAGACTCCATAGTGGATTCTTGGGTGGCTTAGAGCAGATGCACTGACTCCTACCCTTCCCACTCTGTGTGCATAGGGTAGAGGGAGTGGACGGTGGCATGGGGGCAAAGACTTGTCTGCATTTGGTCTCTGGGTCAGGGGAAGTATAAATGTGACTTAAAGTCACTTCCAGCATGCTTGGCACATGGCCTCGGGGGAGGATCTGGGCCTTTGGTTTTGTTAACTTCAGTGACTAATGACATTTTGGATAAAGGACATCTTTGCTAAAGCTTCAACAATACTGCCCTTTCAATTAAGATTGAAGAGCTCACAATAAACATCTTCAGAGGCACTCAGCATATCCTCTGGCAAAGAAGAGACCAGAGAAGACCAGACTCTGCAATCCTTATATTCATGAGATAAAAAGCAAGGACCGCTTGTAGATGAAGGCCTAACTCTTTAAAATCCTGTGCAGGTCACCTTTAATCTACTGCTACCAATTTGTACTTAACTGAAGATGAGAATTGATACTTATATGAATGACCCTGGAAATCCTCACGTTATGCCACATTTGAAATTTAAGTTGACATTGACCTAGCAACTATGAATGGCGGCAACTCTCAAAGACCTTTGTCATCAAAGAGCTGTTCAATAAGGGTGAAAGCCAATCCCCTGCATAGGGCCAGCCCAAGGTCCATATATGATTTATTTAACTTTTGTAGCATGGTCTGGCCATACATTGGTGCTGTCAGGCCTTCTAAGGTACAGAGCCCTGGGCTTCCCATTTTGCAAACTTTTCCCATCACACACACAATTC
This sequence comes from Lepidochelys olivacea, assembly GCF_965140295.1. Lineage (NCBI taxonomy): Eukaryota > Metazoa > Chordata > Testudines > Cheloniidae > Lepidochelys > Lepidochelys olivacea. Next base: position 20,761,274 of record NC_140417.1, on the reverse strand, counting down.
TAAGACAAAACATATGCTGTAATGGGCCAAATTCGCCCTGGTGTAGCTGTATTGAAGTCAGTGGAGTTTCACTAGGGATGAATTTGCATGTCCTAGTATACTTCAGCCAAGTCGACACTGAGGTAGCTGATGGGAAAGATCCTGTTTGATATATTGGTCCTACCAATGTGAGCGTATGGTTTGTGTGCATATGGATTTAGGGCATGCCAGTAGGTTGGAGAAAAGGAGAATGAAAAGAAGCTGAGAGAATGCAAACAGCTGTTTCATTTTCTATTATATTTCTGATAGGCTCAAAACTTTCATGAAACCAGATATTCATAGACTCCTATTCATTGGTAATGGCCTCTGAGATGACCTAGTCCATCCATCTCTTCTTCTAATGCAGTGCTGTTAGACCTTTCAGTGATGTGTCCCATGACATTTTTAATGGAGCTTTCACCATGTGCCTTGGGATCCTATTTCACAGTCTAATGGAGTTTGTTGTTAGGAGATGGCTTCGGATATTCAGGCTGAGTTTTCTTCTTCTCCATTTTATTGCATTATTCCAAGTTATATCTCCAAGAACTTCCAAACCAGTGCTTCTCCCTTTCTGGCATTTCAACTTTTCAAATATTTAAAGACTGTCCTCAGGACTCCTAGTTGTTTCTCAGCCAAGCTACTGTATGTGTAACACACAGGGCCAATTTCCACTCATCCACATGCATGGAACCCCACTGACTTCAGTGGTGATCCGTAGCAATTAGTGAGAGCTAATGAGAGTTCATTTGACCACAGTATTCAATTATTTTAATCTTTCTTCATAATTTAGCCCATTCATTATTTTTCTTGTTCTCTGAATTCCCTTCAGTTTGTCAAGATCTTTCTGTTACCGAGGTGTTCAAAACTGTACATAGTGTTCTAAGGGGAGCCTTACCAGCCTCATGCAGAAGAAAAACAACATTGCCCCACTCTGTGCTGTGATATCTACTAGTATATATTCTGCTCATCCACGTGGGCACTAATGATACTGCCAGGACTGACCCAGAGCCAATCATCAGTGACTACACAGCTCTGGCAGCTAGGGTCAGGGGCACAAATTGTGCTTTCATCCATCTTCCCACTTGTGGGTAAGTTCCCAGGAAGGGACATGCACATCCTGGAGATGAATACATGGCTGTGCAGATGGTGGTGAAGGGTAGGGTTCAGCTTCCTTGACAATGGGTTGCTGTTCCAGGAAGATGGTCTACTGGGAAGGGATGGGGTCCTCCTGACCTAGAAGGGGAAAAGCATTTTTGCACACTGGCTCACCAGCCCAGGAAGGAGGTCTTTAAAGTAGGTTCCAAGGGGGCAGGTGACAAAAGCCCATACGTATTAAAACAAAAAGGAGACCTTAACAGAGGGTTAGATTGGTGTGGGGTATAGAGGTGGCTAATTACAATAGGGTCATAGGAGCAACAAGAAGGAAATCAGTGTGGGAATCTGCTCAACATCTTAGATGTGTATACACAAATGCAAGGCATATGGGAAATTGGGTGAACTGAAAGTATTGTTACCTAAGTTAAATTATGACTTAATTGGCATCACAAAGATTTGGTGGGATAAGCCTCAGGACTGGAATATTAACTATAGAGAGGTTTAGCTTGTTCAGGAAGGACAGATGGGGTAAAAAGGGACAAGGTGTATATATACTCTTAATGTATAATGCACTTGCTCTGAGGTTCAGAAGGAGGTAGGAGGGAGTCCAGTGGAGAGTTTCTGAGTAAAGATAAGAGGGATAACAAATAGGGGAGATGTCTTGGTAGGATTCCACTATAGATGACTAAATCAGGAGGAGCAGGTGGATGAGGCATTTCTAGAACAAAAACCAGAAATATCCAAAACATAAGACCTGATAGTAATTTGGGACTTTACCTACCCAGACCTCTGTTGGAGAAGTAATATGACAAAACACAAAATTTCCGGTAAGTTCTTGGAATGCATTGGGGAAAACTTTTTGTTCCAGAAAGTGGGGGAATTAACTAGGGGGACAGCCATTTTAGACTGGATTCTGATTAACAGGGAGGAATTGGTAGCAAATCTGAAGGTGGAAGGCAGTTTGGGTGACAGTGATCATGAAATGATAGACTTCATGATTTCTAAGGAAAGGAAAGAGTGAGAGCAGCAGAATAAGGACAAGGGATTTCAAAAAAGCAGACTTTAATAAACTCAGAGAACTGATAGATAAGGTCCCGTGGGAAGAAAATGGAAGGGGAAAAGTAATTCAAGAGAGCTGACATTTTCTCAAGGAGACAATATTAAAGGCACAACTATATACTGTCCCCATGCGAAGGCAAGAGAGGAAGAAAAGTGAGAGGCCAGTATGGCTCCATCAGGAGCTCTTTAGTGACCTGAAAATCAAAAAGGAATCCTACAAAAAGTGGAAACATGGACAAATTGCTATGGATGAGTACAAAAGAATAGCACAAGCATGTATGAACAAAATCAGAAAGGCTAAGGCACAAAATGAGTTACACCTAGCAAGTGACATAAAAGGCAATAACAAGAGGTTCTTTAAATACATTAGGAGCAAGAGCAAGAGGAAAGAAAGTGTAGGTCTGTTACCCTGAAAAATGGATTTTGGGATGCTGCTATAATAACCAGCTGATTGCCCACTTAGTGTGTTCTTCCTGAGATAAAAGTTTCCAGGGTTGTTAAGGAAACACTAAAGGACACGGATATATATAACTCTTTCCAAAAACAAAATACCTTTTTATTGCTGTAACTGATAATCCCTAATACAGTGTATCCTAAAATCCTAAACAAAACACAGAATCCCTCATTGCTAGTTAAAGAACATTCAGACTACAATAGCATATAGTTCAAATTATTTTAAGTGATGTGATTTGTTATAAGTGGCCAGTTTATAACAAATCGCTGACAGCAGATCTTAAAGAACTGTTTGAGATGCTGAACTTTTTTGAAAATTGAAAGGAAAGTGAATGGTTCAAGTAGAGATGAGGCCACAATGCAAAAATTCAATACCAGATCCATATTTCAACTGCCGTCCCATTTCCACCAAAGCCTGGGGATAGTCATGTCTAGAGTTCTGGTCTTGGCCCATCTCATTTAAAACCTCCATGTTTCTCCCCACATGCCCATTTACTATTAAAGTTGTTTTGCCATGATAGTTGCACCAAAAGGGGACTGAACTTTCCATTGTAATGCATTGGTTTTGCTATGGGAACAATGGCAGGACCAGTTCATTTAAGACACCCTCATGGTAAAATCATGTCAGCAAGGTAAGTAGGGGGAGCTGTACCTTTTTTTTATAATTCCTTTTCCTGTGCTGTTCTTGTAAATTTAGTTAAATGTCAGGATGTTCCCACTGGTAAACTTGGCAGCACAACAAGTACCATCCTGATGAATGTAGCTGGTATGTTAGACACAGTGTTGCACAGTATCATTGAGGATATGAGAATACTTTTCCTTACTGTGTTCTGCAACTGCGAAACATTCCTCCTTCTGTCACTTGTAGCTATATGCCTGGATCTGCCTCCCCCCACTGTGAGTGCCCAAAACACCAGCTCAGGATTGTTGAGTAACGGATCAGATGCACGGGGTTCCAGAAAAGAGAGATATTTGATTAAATCTCTGGACTAAGAGATTGTCCTGAACCAGGGCCAGCTCTGCTCTGATTGTCCCATCACTGTCTCTGGAATTTTCTGTCATTTAGATGTAGACCATGTTTGTGCATTTTAACATAGTGCACTTTGAAACAGTACTATGTTAAAGGGCAGTAGGCAGAGCCATCCCTAGGGTATGGCGAATCAGAGCGACCACTCCAGGCCCCATGCTTTGGGGGACCCTGCGGGCTGTCCCGATTGGCCGGCGCAGTCAGTCCCAGAAGTGACAGGTCAGTCCCGGAAGTGATGAATGGCCCTGGCACTAGGGAACCTTTAGTGCACGCCAAACAGGGTCTACATGGACCAATTAATGTACAAGATATTAGTGCACTTTAGAAATCACACCTATCTACAGTGCGTTACCCCACTGTGTAGACAAGCCCTACCTTTCTAGCCTTTACCATTGTGAGCGTAGCCTTAAAAATGAGAAATGGTGCAATGTTCCCTTCTTGAAACAATAACTGGGACACCCAGTCTCCTGCCCCTTCATCTCAGTGTGGGGTACTAACTCTGGAGACTACTGAGAACTCCCATATTAGAAGAAAGATCCCATTCTAGGACTGTAGGTAGAGTTTGGGAGTGTGGGGGGAGTCTGTTCTGTGGTTGGAGTTCAGGCAAACTACCACTCAGCCTTTCCCCCCCACAGAAGTGTGACATAGCTTGAACACTGGTAAACATATACATTATGACAATAGTCCAAATCCTTGCTGCTCAAGAACCAGCGGTATGTACCTGAGAGTGCTGCAAGGGCACAGCCAGTTGAGTGGGAGTTGGACCTACTATGGAACATCCAACAGCAAAAAAATCACAGGCTGATGTTGCTGGGTAGTAGTGATGTGTGTGGTCAAGATATGAGTAAGCCTGTGTGTCATTGAGCTCTGGACCTGGAGGGAAAACATTTGTGCCAGCAGGACTGAGTGCATGCTCATAGTTGGAATTACCTGAGCTCATTTTTCACTAGGGTATTAATACACAAGCTGCATTTCTGAAGCAGAAGACAAGTAGCAGCACAGAGAAGAAGTGGCACATTGGAGACATTCTAGCTGGCTCACGCTTCCCTCCTGTCATCCTACCCTACCGCGCAGCCGGTGATAATTCATCACCCTTTTGGCACGTTGTTGTTTATTTCAGTAAAATGGAATTTATTATGATCTTGGAATTTTCAAAAGTTATAACTGAGTGAATTGGACAATTAAATGAAATGCTAGGGAAATATTTGCTCCTAAAATCTCTCTCTCTCTCTCTCTCTCTCTGTTTAAAATGAGAATAAGTTAAGGATTTCTTATAAAGTTATAAAGGACCCTTTGTACAGAGCTCTCAGGTACATAGGGGAAAGCATGCACCTGTTATGTATAAATTCTTCAATGTTTTGTCTATTTACTGGAAGTTAGGATGGCCTTGTGACTAAAGCAAGCTCTGGGAGCAAGTAAATGTGGATTCTAGTTTTGGATCTACCACTGAGTTGTGGTGGGGCTTTTCTTCGAACCATAGAGAAAACAGCAAAGCAAAACAGCTGCTGTGCAGTAGAGACAGACTGAGGAGATGGTTTGGATCCAGATATCAGTTAGGTTTGAGGCCAAATTATGGACCTGATTTGAGATTTAGGGTGCTGAAATCTCACAGGCTCCTAAGATCTTGCCCAAAACAGGGCACTCTTCAAAGATTTCCAACATTAGGCTGAAATCTTATCAGAGCAGTTGCTTTTTATGAAGTTCCAGCCATATCTAAAACAGGCATCTTCTAACTCCAAGCCAAACCAAGCTGGTCTACACTGCACTTGCGTTGTTAAAACTTTTGTTGCTCAGGGGTGTGAAAAAAACCGACAAAAATTTTAACGACAAAAAGCGCCAGTGTGGACAGCGCTTCGTCGGCGGGAGACATGCTCCTGGCAACAAAGCTACACCTCCTCATTGGGGGCGGTTTTATTTTGTCGCCGGGAGAGCTCTCTCCCGGCGACAAAGAGCGGCTACACTTCCTAAGGCACGGCTGCAGCAGCACATCCCCACCGTTGTATGGTGCGCAGTGTAGACATAGCCTAAAAGGGCTAGTTCAGATCCGTGTATTCAAAAAAGCCCCCTCTCACCCTGAAATTCAGAAGTTCTGGTTTTGACCTGTCTCTGCATATTGATATAAGGCCTTGTCTATGCTGAGACAAGGTTTGGCAGCTTAGCTTTATTAGTAGAGCTATACCAGCAAACTGCCCTAGTGGAGACACAGCTCATACTGGCAAGAGTTCTCTGCCGGTGTAGCTTAAACCAGTTCCCTGAATGCAAGAGGCTGTGCCGCGACAAGGATTTTTTGCCTATATAACCGTGTGTACACTAGGGCTTTTGCCAGCATGACTGTGTGCAGTAGGGATTAGATTTTTCAGACTCGAAACCGACACAGCTGTGCAAGTACACTCTTTAAGTGTACACAAGCCTAAGTCTCAGCCTTATATTTGTATCCAGGCTTGATAAAAAGAGCGCTACAGGATTCTTGAAAGTTATCACATTCCCCTACGTCTCTCCACTAAGACAGACAGAGCCTCTGTTGAACACGGGGCTAAAGGGCTCTCAGCATCTCACTGGACTGGGCTCTTAATTCTTTGCTTCCTTTTTAAAAATATATTTATAATTAATTCTTTGCCTGCTTAGTTAACAAAATTACTCCTGTAATAGTCTGTCCAAAGCGCCAACCCACTTCCTCACTCCCATAGGCAGCTTGCAGCTCCAGCACTGTTCAATACCTCAGTGGGTAGGATGTTACCAGCAGAGCGTAGGAATCATGTGAAGTTGCAGACAGTGACTGTGGAGCAGAGGGGCTTTTGTGGATATGCAGATAAACGGGATTGTGGGGAGGGCTACATAAATAGCTAATAGTGAGTGTTACAAAGGTTGTAGAATGACCAGCCCTCCCACCCTGTTTGTTTCAGGGTGTTCTACATCTCAAACTAAAGCTACAAGGGTGTGAGGATTTGAGTTCAGATTTCCTCCTTTTGCGTGATTTGAACAACTCTGCTGTTTTAACAGATTTTTTTAAGAAACATTTAATTCCTAGTGATTTGGGCTGACTCCATTAGTCATGAGTGAGGAACCAGGGCACAGTCTACAGTAGAAAGCATTCAGCTCAGAGCATCACACACACACACACACACACACACACACACACACACTCAACTATGCATATGGTCTGCACAGACACAGAATCAGAGTTCTGGCTGAAATGTCATCCTTTGCTCACCTGGCTATGCTTAAATGTTGCATGGCCCTTCAAATGGTAGGGAAATGTGCATGCAATACACCATGTGCCACAATATTTACATAGGTACAGCAACAGGACACAAGGATAACATTTCCAGCAAGGGGGAAGAAGGGACAGTGTGACATTCTATACCTAGGGGGAGCATACCGTAACCCCCATATTCCTCATTTTCATATAATCGTGATCTTACATATAAAGCATGCCTTGTAAGGTATTGGGGAAAGGTTACGATCTGCTGAAAGTCATTTCTCTATCCGTATATGTGTATCCTTAATACATAGGAAGTTATGAGAATTGTGTTGTATGGTAGTCACTAAAACATGCTGTAAGTTGGGGAATCAGCCAGATATTAGCTCCCCAGAGGCAACAGCAAGGAAAGTAACCAACGCCCAGGCAGGGTGTCAAACAACCCATCAACAGCCATTGTCCAGCAAGGGAGCTACAATTCAATGACGCACCTGCATGAGGCCACACCAGGGGAACTGCTCAATCTTGCTTGGAGAGATTCAGCAACGCCCCCCCAGACATGGCTGGACTTGTGCTCCCCAAGCACATGGACTGAGGGTATAAGACAGACAGAGTGGACACATACTGGGTCCTTCTTCTGCCCCCTCCTATGCTGCAAGCAACCAAGACACTGAGAAGAAGACAAGACTCCAACAAAGGAGACTGGCCCAGGTTTAAGGAACAAACCTGTATATTAAGGACTGCAATATCCAGTGGGGTGAGAAAAATCGCTTAATCTAGTTGCTACCCAGTCTAATAGGGTTGAGAGATTAGACTGTGTGCTTATATTTTATTTTATTTTGGTAACCAGTCTGACTTTTTGCCTATCACTTAATATCACTTAAAATCTATCTTTGTAGTTAATAAATTCATTTGTTTATGCTACCTGAAGCAGTGTGTTTGGTTTGAAGCATGTCAAAGACTCACCTTGGGCTAACAAGCCTGGTATGAATCAATTTCTTTGTTAAATTAGCGAACTCGTATAAGCTTGCAGTGTCCAGCAGGCATACGTGGACACTGCAAGACGGAGGTTCCTAGGATTGTGTCTGGGACCAGAGATATTGACTAGTGTCTTTGGTTGCAAGTAGCTGGGAGCAGCTTACATGTCAGAGGCTGTGCGTGAACAGCCCCGGAGTGGGGGTTCTCACAGCAGTGCAGGATAAGGCTGGCTCCCAGAGTCAAGGATTGGAGTGACCTAGCAGATCACCAGTCCAGATAACACCAGGGGAACGTCACAGAAGCTTAAATGTTGCATGGCCCTTCAAATGGTAGGGAAATGTGCGTGCAGTACACCATGTGCCACAATATTTACGCAGGTACAGCAACAGGACACGAGGGTAACATTTACAGCAAGGAGGAAGAAGGGTCAGATCACAGTAATGGGCACATGCTTAAGGGCCCTTAAAATTAATTCAGTGTCATCAGAGGAAGCCAGCATCTTCAAATGCATGTCAAAGTTGGATGCCATGCAGGCTGTTGGTTAAAGTAGAGGACTGGGTATATGGAGTCTTGTATTCTATCCTCAGCTCTGCCACTGACTAACCGTAAAATCTTGGGGAAGTCACTCTCACCACTCAATGCCGCAGCTTCCATGTCTGTAATGCTAAAATTTACCCCACCTTTTTCACAGGCGATTAATTAATGAAAGTTTATGAACTGCTTTCTGCTAATCCCATGGAAGATGCTATTCAAGTACAAAGCATTTATTATTGATTATATTAATTCTATGAGCCCTGCAAATCTGCCAGTTCCCCCTTTCTTCTACTATTTCTGATTTAAATGGGTGCACTGGTAATCACACAAGAAGCCTATTCTTGTGAGCCTCCCAACCAATTTTTGCAAATTCCAGAAGTTCAGATTAGTTCAGAAAAGCTTGAAATAAGTCTCCAAACTTCAGGCTGCTTATGTGAATAACCACTTGAAGTCTAAACCTGTAACTACATCTGAATTTTGCAAATGGTTCCTGTATTTTTATCTTGAACCAAACACCCCCCCCCACACCCCAGATCTGAACATTACTGAATTTGGGGTGTTAGGAAGCCGGCTACAGCTCTGGATCAGAATTCTGGGGGCCTCAGCCTGTGCTCTCTAGTTGTGACGTGTTATCAAGCTGGTTACATAGTAATCATGTAGATTTTAGGTATCCAGTTACAACAGTGATGGAATCCAGGTAGGATAGGCAGAAGCGAAGTGGGGTCATATTTGTAGATATTCATGCCACCACTGGGATTTAATGATTCATGAATTTTAACATGAATGATTATTCATGCCAGATGATATTTCTTATTTGTTGTTCATCACTATCCTCTTTAGAAGGTTTCAATCATCCAATCAGAGCAGAAACAATACCATCTGACTCTAATGACCATCAAACACACCTATGAATAACCAATACTGAACAGTTGAAGCAAAGAGTTGGCAAACACCCCATAAATTGGAAAATTACTCACCCTAACTGTTTGGTGAATATTTGTTATGAACAGAAACATATCAGCAGTCTATTTCCTGGGTGATCAGACCTGGCTTACATTTGTTCTTTGCTACAGCCATAGCACTGTAATTATCCATAGGATTCATGGATCTTTTTCCTATTGTCATTTAGTGTGAGCGTTACTGGAAAGAGATTAAGTGTTTGTGAGATCCATCTGAATTTGTTCAACAGATGACAACCTGCAAGAAGATAGGGAACTGGATGTCTTGGTGGATTTTTGATGCTCCACAGAGACCTTGGGTCACTGGTTCAGTTGAGCTTGTATCAGAATGTATGAAACTTGCACTTATATAATAGCTTACTATGGTAGCTTACTAGGAACGAGACAGTGGTCTCAGTCCTGTTGCCTCTGTCTGTACATCATACAAGCTCCCCCACAATTGGTACTTGTTGACAGTCTCACCAGAGATGCCAGGGAATGAAAGAAGAGGGGAACTAAACTCCTCTCTCTCAACCCTGGAAGTAGTTCCTCAAGTAAAGATTGAAGCACATTGGTTGAACTAAGTTGCAGGGCAAGCTTGACAAGCCACTGCCTTTTTCCTTGGGGAGAGGACTTCACTCCCCAGGGCACTCAATCCAATACCTTTAACAAGCACTAAATGTCATTTTAAAAATAGTAAAGTGGGGTTCATTTCTCTAAGCTGGATATTGCCATGCATGCTCTCAGATCAAATATTTATCCAAGAATGAACAAAATCTGTGAGAGGTTCAGCGTATATTTGGGTATAAAATTAAAAACATGGCCATGGTTTAAAGGGACAGTTAAGCTGCACAGTGAGTCCTTAGGATTTAGTGTGTACCTTTTACACAGTTTTCTATTTCTATATAAAACATGAGAGGAGTTTACTCAAAATGGAAAACCAAAGTACTGTTTGTTTACACTTATTTACAATCCCACATAGAGCAGGAGAGAGAGCCCTGGTGTCTTGGCTAATTTCCATCTCAGGTTATTACTGTACATTCTGGCCTATTTACACTCCCTGTATGTTCACTTAGATAAATTGTTTTCATTTTCCTTTTGTACACTGTTGGTAGGTTGTACTGTTGCTGTTAAACAGCTACTGTGGTTCCCTTTTGTCCCCCTCAATATGTTGCTGCATTTCAATGGTGAAGGAAGTCAATCAGACACATATGGGGCCAGGTCAGAACTGGTGTAAATTGATGTAACTCCTCAGAAGAGCAACACCTGATGAGGATCTGGTCCATGAAGTCTTGCTTGTAATTTTTTGCTAATTACAGGTGCTATATAAATGTTTGTTAATTCACTTTAATTATTTTATCATAATAGATATTTAAGGCCAGATTTCCAAACAACCAGAAATCTAAATGGCCATTTACATGCACAGTCACAGGAGATGCATATACACACGAGATTCAAAACTTCATAGGCAACTATTGCATGTTATCTTTTAGTAATTCCCCTACTGTTAAAAAATCTGGCCTTTTAGGGACTTTCTGAGCTCATGCAAAATGCCCGTTTCCTTCAATAAGTTAGATAAGGCCTGTGCTGTGCATTGTTTTATGTTTTGAACTGTTAAAAAATGTGTTGTGTTGTTGTTTTTTTTAAATCTCTCCAAAGCCTAGCAAGGGAATTAAGAACATGGAAGACTGCCCAGTAATTACTCCATATTGGGAGATGATACGTGTACCACTAAGCCACATGCCACAGTGAGGACTGTCTTTTTACAACTGAGAATTGCAGCATCCAGTGTTCTACTTACCATATCGAGAGAGCCTACCCCTTAGTCTGCTGTGGCACATAGGTTTCAGTGCTATGTGTCTGGGATAGCTGGATGACCCGTGGTGAGAAGGTGATGTTTATCATCTGATTCCACTGTCTATCACCAGCACATTCATGTAGTTATCTGTGCCACATACATGTGTAGGGCAGATTAGAATAGAGGTCAGGTCATGACCCAGGTAGTTTAGCCATACAGGGTGAAGGTATGGGGGGGAGGGGATAAATAACACTCTTCCTACATATGTGTCTTCCCTGAACTTTGGGTCCAAGTGCACAGGGATAAGTGGGCACTGTTTTCTGATTCATGTTTCCTTCTCAGATCTCCTCCGGAAGTTGTTCTAACTTGCCACTGGATGTCAAACTGGCTGCAGGCCAGTTCCATGATCTGATGGAGAGTGTATAAAGGTAACATAAAAGCCATCTATACTCTCCTTTGGATCCTGCAGTTCATCTGGTCCCAAGGTTGACCGGCATTGGATGTGATCTGGATCAGAACCCGGTTGTGGGACTGGGATTCAGCGGGTCCTGCAGGACCCGCTGCCATAATAGATGGAGCTAGTAAAATGTACTGTGTTGCAGGCAGGATTAGGTGGGCAAAAAAACAAAAACAAAACCATGGTGGTAATTTGTGGAAAAACACTTTAAATGTTTTAATACTTAAATTTAAGTGAGAGATAGAGGAGGAGGATAACAGGAGTTAAAGTATTTTTTACATACTTTAAGCAAGATTTGTTTTATTCTTTTAGTGGTAAAATTGTGTCTGAATTCCATTTATAGATTTAAGATATTAATTGACCTTTTTTTCTTTTTTGTAGCATGGGGGAATTGGTCTCTCTTGCAGGATTTGCAGGATCTAAGGAGGAATAAAAATGCAAGAAACAATGGGGGAGCAGGTGGGAGTTATTATTGTGGGATGGGAGAAGGGCAGGATTAAAAAAATAGTGCGTTGCAAGGCTCTAATCTGAATCTCATTTTACCGGCACTCCCAAATTCATGGGGTCTCAGATAAATGATTCTGGTTTGTCCAGTCTCTGAAAATACTATTTTCTTTTTCTAATCCATGAGACAAACAATTTCATATCTTCCTCTCCTGCCTCAGGCTACTGAAAAGAATTGAAATGAACATGATGTTTTGCATTTAAAAGAACAACAGCCATGATCTCAATTCTGACCTCCACTTTCTCTTCCTTAGCTGTAGCTGTCTGGAAAGTCAGTGTAACTCTTTATGTGTGTCAAGTATCAGATGCGTAGCCGGGTTAGTCTGGATCTGTAAAAGCGGCAAAGAGTCCTGTGGCACCTTATAGACTAATGGACGTATTGGAGCATAAGCTTTCGTGGGTGAATACCCACTTTGTCAGATGCATCACTTATGCTCCAGTATGTCTGTTAGTCTATAAGGTGCCACAGGTCTCTTTATATGTGGTTTTTTTTAATGCACTTCCTTCTAAACAAAAAGTTTATGAGTATAAAACAAAAAATTAATGTCAGCACACACACACACGCACACACACAGCTTTTATATCCATTTCCATGAGTGTCAAGGCACAGGTTCCCTACCAATGGTGACAGAGGAGGTAAACAACAAGAGCATGCTGTATTTACCATGCCATTCCATTCCATACCGTATCTTACCAAAAGCTCAGTACTGACTCTAGTAGCTTTCATGCAACAAATCAGAAATTGCTTTGTACATAACAGTTAATAAAACCAGATAATTCTCTACTGGATTTTTATTAACATTCATTTAAATCATACAGGCCTCCCTGAAACTTTTTCCCTTTATGCCCTTTGGACTTTACCTACTAAAAGCTAAATGAGAGGCCTGCATTCTAAACTCTGGGCTCATGTGGCCCCTTGATTTAAAAAAAGGAGACCTCTTTAGTGTCATGCCAAAAGTCAATGGCCCACATTCTCTGGCGTGTCCAAGCTGTGCTTAGAGCTCTACAGGAGGATGGGGAGGGCAAAAATGTCTTGACACCACCTTCGTGGATTACTGATACTGGCTCTAGCCCGGAGCCAGTTCACTAATTGGTGCAACTCAGAGCAGCCTCAAGGCTACTCTGAATTGTGCCTCGCTATCCCTAAGTGGCTTTCTGGCACATGGGGATCACAGCAGCATTCTGTCCATGGCCCATTTTCCCTGGACATGTCATCTATGCTGGGAGCCAGGAGAGTGGTGGTATTGAACTGCTACACAACCAGATTTCTCTATGTAGGGGGATTCCTCAGGATGCTCCTTTGCAGCCCATTTCCATCATCAGAGCAGCACAAAGCGGCATAGGGTGGGTGAAACTCTGGGCTAATGTTTGTAAAGTGATTTGGAGATGTAACGTGTCTGTCTGTGCACAGCTTTTGCAGACCTCAGGACAGAACAAAGAGCCAACGCTTGATCCTAACACCTTCGCTGGAACCACTAATCAAAGACAGGGCAGTAAATTAATGGGAGTATGGTAACAGATTCAGGCCTGTAATGAGTGAAAAGGTAGCTGACCAAGATCTGACTCTGGCTGTACACATAAAAAGAACAGTTTTGAAATGAATGTGTTATCTATCCAGTTGCCATGGCAGAGGTTTGAGCAGAATGGATGAAATTGTCCCTTCTTAACTAAGATCCTAGTGGGCACATTTTGCACCAGCTGGAATTTGTACAGAGCACTATTAGGGAAGGCAGCCAATAAAGAATTACAGTAATCTAATCTGGCTGTGATAAAAGTGTGAATAACCATTTCAGTGTCTCTCTGGAAAATTACCACAACTTGCCTATGCTCCTTAAATGGTAGCAAGAGAGAATTTGATGATGTAGTCAAATTGCTTTTTAGAAGACAGAGCAAGGGTCATCTAGGACCACCAGACTCTTCAACAATAAAGAGGAAACAGTCTTTTTTTAATCAGAAGAACCAATGGGTTACTGGGTGACTGGGCAACAAAATGGCAGATGAAATTCAACGTTGATAAATGCCAGGTAATGCACATTGGAAAACATCATCCCAACTATATGTATAAAATGATGGGGTCTAAATTAGCTGTTACCACTCAAGAAAGATCTTGGAGTCATTGTGGATAGTTCTCTGAAAACATCCACTCAATGTGCAGCAGTAGTCAAAAAAACTAAACGAATGTTGGGATCATTAAGAAAGGGATAGATAAGAAGACAGAAAATATCTTTTTGCCTCTATAAAAATCCAAGGTATGCCCACATCTTGAATACTGCCTGCAGATGTGGTCACCCCATCTCAAAAAAGATACAATTTTGAATTGGAAAGGGTATCGAAAAGGGCAGCAAAAATTATTAGGGATATGGAACAGCTTCCATCTGAAGAGAGATTAATAAAATTGGGATTTTTCAGCTTGGAAAAGAGGTGACTAAGGGGGATATGATAGAGGTCTGTAAAATCATGACCAGTGTGGAGAAAGTATATAAGGAAGTGTTATTTACTCCTTCTCATAACACAAGAACTAGGGGGTCACCAAACGAAATTAATAGGCAGCAGATTTAAAACAAACAAAAGGAATTATTTCTTCACGCAAAGCACAGTCAACCTGTGGAACTCTTTGCCAGAAGATGTTGTGAAGGCCAAGATCATAACAGGGTTCAAAAAAGAACTAGATAAATTCATGGAGGATAGGTCGATCAATGGCTATTAGCCAGGATGGACAGGAATGGTGTCGCTAGCCTCTGTTTGCCAGAAGCTGGGAAAGGCTCACTCGATGATTACCTGTTCTGTTCATTCCTTCTGGGGCACCTGGCATTGGCCACTGTTGGAAGACAGGATACTGGGCTAGATGGACCTTTGGTCTGATCCAGTATGGCCGTTCTTATGTTCTTATGTAAAAAGAACCCAAGGATGGGCCCAAATTTGTGATGAGCTCCCTTGGTTCCCATTGGTGTCAATGATTATCAAGGACACTCAGCATCTCTCAGGATCTGCACTGCACTGCACTGCCCAAGATCAGGTCCAATATACTTATAGCAGTTGCTTGAGAGCAAACATGTCAGGTAAGATTGCAAAACAATTTCCATTCTAAGCACCTGTTTCCATGCCTTCATTTTTCCCAGATAATCACTTATTAGGGTCACAAATGGTCCCTTTTTCACATTGGATCAAAATCCCTTCCACCATTTTGGAGTGTGGATGACTGAAGAAAAAGGACTCTCTTCCTGATTTAGAAATGAATTGTCACATTTTCACAGAGACAAGGTGGGTGAGGTAATATTTTTTATTGGGCCAACATTGGTTGGTTCAAGCTATCCAGAGTTGTTGTTCTTCTTTGTAAGCTCAAAAGCCCCTTTCTGTCACCAACAGAAGCTGGTCCAATAAAAGATATTACCTCACCCACCTTGTCCCTCTAATATGCAGGGACCAATAAGGCTCCAACAGCACCACATTTTACACACAGATCATGTGTGGCAAAGGGGTTAGTTTCACCCTGAGTGCACGGGAGACCTTCAAATGTCAAATTTCAACATATGAAAATCTGGGTCATACTGTACTTATAATGTAAATAGTTTTCACTCTGAAATAGGCTAGTTGTCACTGGAAAAGGGGCTTGTTTTCAAGCAAACAATTAATAAAATTATTCCCATCCACCCCCAACCTTCCCCTGGAATGGATCTGTTTTTGATTTTCTAATTAAATAGAATAAAATTCCAACCCTTTGTCGCAAATGTCTCACACCAGCCTCCCTATGTGAATAGCATTATGCATGGTGCTGGGGCAGGGTGGGCAAGGCACTTACATTAGCATTTCTCCTGAGTTAAAATTCAGTATCTTCTGAAAAGAAATAAAGGACTCAACTAATGGGAGCATCCATGTGGCCCTTTTCTGTTCCAGCATCATCTCTTCATATGCTTTCTTACTGGACTGTAACATCCTATGTATCTCCTTGCCTCCACCATCACTTTCTTCCTTCCTCTTTTGAACATTCGCTTGGCATATAATCATCAATCCCTTCCAGGACATCTTAATCCAGACCAAGATTTAGACAGATCCTGTGTGGTGACAACAGGCAGGACAAGCTGTGTTTTCATCAGTCTGAAAGCTGGTGAGAGTCAAGGAGAACTCCAGAAGCCTGCATCCGATGAAGTGAGCCGTAGCTCACGAAAGCTTATGCTCAAATAAATTTGTTAGTCTCTAAGGTGCCACAAGTACGCCTTTTCTTTTTGCGAATACAGACTAACACGGCTGCAACTCTGAAAGAAGCCTGAATGTGTCAAACGGCCTGAATAAAGGATTGCCTTTATGTTACTTACAGTCAAGGCCTGTCTCTTCTTCTAGTGTACCATACATTACATGGAAATGCACAATTTAAATTTGAAAGGCCTGATTCTCATTTATACTAAGGCCACTTTATGCAGCTCTCGTTGTTTAAAGTGGTGGCACTTTAAGGCCCCTTTACACTGCTCTGGCAAAGTGGCATTAGTGTAAATGAGACACAGACTCAAAGTGCAGTAAGATATAAAGCAAGTGAAACTAAGGAAACCAGTTAAAAATGACTCTTCCAACCAACAGTCTATTCCTGCTAGTCCCTGTAATAAATCACTAAGAAAGCTTGTTTTTGGAACTTTCCACCAACTCACGACAGGCAACTCTGATGAATAGTTATTCTGAAAGGTACCCAAAGCAGGGCTCTATATTAGGAGGGAGAGTGCTGACATGTCTGGTTAGGTTAAGGTCAGTGTTGCTACTGCTTTCAGCTTCTTTTTTCTGCTCCTAGGCAGACTGACCTGCACTTAAGAAACAAGAAACAGTGACTTGAGCCATGGACCCACATGAAACCTGTCTGTTGTCTCCCTCTAAATCCTGAAAAGGGCATTATTATGTGGGATTAAACCTTCCATTTAATGAACTGAACCATTGCTGATCTTGACATTTAGTACACATGACGCCTGCATTTACTGTGTGACCTTGCTCATTTTTATGACTAGCGTTGGAGGGTAAGGTACAAGAACACTAACAGGAGTTACACATGCCTATCAAGTGAGATGATAAGAGCCAGATCCATAACTAATGTAAATCATTGACTTCAGTGAGCACACACCTGTGTCCAACATTGCCCCATGACTTTTTGGTGTTTGTTGTATCCCCGTGTCACGTCTATCATTTAGATAGTAAGTTCCTCAGGGCAGGGATCTGAAGTTTATGAGCCTGATTCTCCTTTCATTTACACTGGTTTAAATCAGGACTAACTCTGTGGTTCTCATCTGAAGTCAGTGGAGTTATATCAGGGTAAAGCCAACATAAATGGGAAGAGAATCAGTCCCTGTTTGTGTTCTGCTCCGTGCGTTGCGCAAGTGTGGGTGCTATAAAATAATTACTAACAACTCCCACTAAAGTAGTGCTTAATGAGCCAGCCTGACCTTGAGGGGTGTTTGATTTTCAGACAAATTATTTTAAAACTTAATTTAAGAATATTGTCCCCTCCATTCCATAAAAGATTTGGGAACCTAAACAATTTAAACATTTGTTACACAAAACCCCTGCAACCAACAGTTAACATTCTTTGCGTAATAGTGTACAGAGTAATCACGACTATTTAAATCAACCACCTTAGACTGTTTAGGGCCTTGGAAAAGGGCAGTTCACTTGCATTGCCCTGGGAGAGAAGATGTGCCATTCAAATCATTGGCCTGGCCTTATAGGGTGTGTCCATGCTGCAATTAAAAACCCATGGCTGGCCCATGTCAGCTGACTCAGGATCACAGGACTTGGGCTACGGGGTTGTTTGTTTCTGGTGTAGCTGTTGAGAGTCAGGCTGCACCCTGGGCTCTAGGGCCCTGCAAGGAGGGAGGGTCCCAGAGCCCGGGCTGTGACCCAAGCGTGAATGTCTACACCAAAATTAAAAAGCCCCTTAGCCCAAGCCCTTTAGCCCAAATCAGCTGGCATGGGCCAGCTGTGGGTTTTTAATTGCAGTGTAGACAAATCCATAGATACAGCTCTGGGCAAGTGCAGAGGTGAACTGTCGGTGGAAGGGAGATAAACATAAAAGTAACACAAAATGCTAAAGCCTTACAAATAGGAGGAAATAAAGAACAATACTGTGATAAAATCCTTGACAAAATAAAGACCAATGTAGCAGAGCCCATTTCCCCTCCCTTCACCCCCCGCCCTAAGATTTGCTTATTTCCCAGAGCTACAGAGATCATCTGATTGCAGCCAGTTAAGCATCAAGTTAAGTACTTTGGGCCTTACACAAAGTATGTAAAAACCCTGTTCATTTTTCTCACTTGGAGTACGTCTACATTGCAGCGGGGAGGTGGGATTCCTGGTACAGGTGGCCAGATTCACAGTAGTTCAGCTCGCACACTAAAAACAGCCATGGCTTGGGCCAGCCACCTGAGCTTGGACGCTGGGGGTTGGGTGGGCTTGGACTCAGGCAGCTAGCCTGGGCCGCCGCCAGCGTGCAATGTCCACACTGTTATTTTTAGTGCGCTTGCTGAAGGTGAGATAGTACAAGTCTCTATTCCCACACTGGGAATCACATCTCCCAGCTGCACTGTAGACATACTCTCAAGGTCCTGCCATGGTATTTATTTAGTTATGTTAAACCATTCCCAACTCACCCACTTGTCAAGGGGAGAGTAGAGGGAGGAGAAGAAAAACAAACCCTCTTGGAGTTTTAGAGTCATGGATGGATCAGACATTTTTATGGTAATTCTGTGAAAGGGACGCATCCCTGATGAACTGGGGTTTATTTTGCCATCAGTGTAACTAAATGAGGTTGTTTCCAAAAAAAAGTTTGCTCTTTACCAGCAGAAGGCTGAATGAAATTAGAACATAGAAATTAGAACCTTGAGCCCAAACACTGTTTAGTATTGGGTAATTCTCCCATTGCTGGCTCTGAACTGGCCCCTGTAGATTTGGTGGATCGAGAACCAAAAGGAGTCTGTGGTTTGTATGCAGCCAAAATTTCTCCATAGAGTTCCTGGATACAGTGGACATTACAAGATGTCCACCATTCCTGATGGCAGAAACTTTGTGAGATCAATTGATTCTGTGAGATAGCCACCATGTTCATGCCCAGGCCTCAGAAGAAAACCTGATCTCATGAAATATCTGTCATTTGGGGCTGAACAGTCCTAAGACCAGCTTGCCATATTTCAGTGCCATTGAATTGGAACCCCAGACCTTGCCCTCCTCATTCAGCCCTGAACGCAAATTCCTAACCCCAGTTTAAACATAATCCAGACCCAGGCCATATTGTCTAGAGCTGAAAACTCTTTGGAGCCAGGACCGTGTCTTCCTGTGTGTTTTTACAGCACCTAATATAATCGTGCCACTGATCCCTACCTGGGACCTCTAGGGCCTACTGCCATAGAAATAACAACTAATAATTAGGCACACATTTGAAGTCACTTGCCCAAAGCAAAAGATGCAAGGGAAAATCCTCAGATGGGGTTGATTTAGTGCCATTTATTTCAGTGCAGCTTCACAGTAGCTGAGGATTGGGCCCTTAATGTCAAAACGAGAGGATTACACTTGCCTCAGCGTTAATGTCAGAGCTGGGACTGAAAGTCAAGAATTAATGGGGCTCAGGTCACGAGGCAGCTTCTCTCAGTTTTAAAGAGGGATGTTCATGCTGAGGAAAACTTCCAAGTAGATCCGATTTAAAAGCAAATCCATTGACTTTTCACGTGTTTTTTATAATTTGTCTTGCTGCCTGCTTGCTAAGGAACACAGCTATTTGTGTTCAGACAAAAGGGCTGCTCCCTCCTACCCATCTGACCATCAAATAGGAGCTCACTGTGGGGAGACAAGGGCAAATTCTGAGGTGACAGCAATGCTGGTATCATTTACACAGCTGTTAGTGCATTTAAGTTGCTTTAACTTGCATGCTGAGGGCGGGTGCAAGAGAGGGTAGCAGCAATCAACAGAAACCAACAGCACTATATGAGAAGATGTACAGTAAAACAGGAGGTTTGGTTGCTTGCCTTGACTGGCCAACACACATGGTAGGGCTCCTCACTCCACGGTGGGGCACGGCTAGTGATTCTGGAGGGGTGGCCTCCCTACACACTTGCTGACACCTGCAGGCAGCTGCTGGGGGTGGGGAAATCTCTTTCCACCTGTCAGCATGAGGTGTAAGTGCTACTGTTCAGCACTCTGCCCCCTGCATTCTATTAGCCATTGCTTCTTATTCAGCTCCATGCAGGCAGAATGCCTCAGAGCACCTCCGCTTGGTAACTGCACCCAGCTCTTCCCCGCAGCGTGCCTCTGGCGGCTAAGGCCAGAATCTGGCCCTAATTAATGCTCACAGTCCCCCATGTGTTAATAGATGAGCATTATTATTCCCATCTTTTGTTTTTACAGAATAGGCAGTTTTGGACAGAGAAGTTAAATTAGTTTGCCAAGCTCTTAGGGGAAGACAGAAGGACTAGAACACATGCCCTCTTTAGAAATTCTCTACACTCCAGCTGGAGTGTATTACTGCAATATTTGAACGTGATCCTTCTGGCTATATGTTTTGTTTCATCAAATTTATGAAAATGTAGCTTACGCTGCTTGATCTTTAGTTCATGGTGCAGCTTCCCTGTATTACTGAAGCCCAACCCTCATTTGAATATTTACTTCTCTATGACTTGCTCCTTAGGACAGAAGAATAACATACTGTGATAGACAATGGACCAGATTTTCTGGTGGTCAGCTCACACAACTGGGGCCAGATTTTGAGTCCCACTTAGGACCCTAAATAAGGGACAGATGGATATTCAAAAGAAAAAAAATGGCCAATTATTTTGGTGCTTAAATAGGGTCTGATCTCCTTTGAAAATTTGGCCTACTACTTGTATTCCTCTTCCTGCAGCCTATGTTGTTCCAAACCTCTCACTTTAATGTCTATCTGTGTTCTCCTCCCACCTCTCTCTTCATGCCTTCTTTCATGATATGCCATACACTTGGAATAATCTACCTCTCCTCGTTGCCAAGCACCTCTCTCATTATTCAGATGTTGTCACTCTAAACACACTCTTCTTCCATGAGGCTTTTCAGCGCTAACCCACCAAGTGCAGAACATATGTTAAACATAAATTAATTGATAAGGCCAACATCAGTTGATACTTGGTGATACAACCTACAGACTGTACCATATGTTTAAAGTATATTATCTGAGGTTAGATGTTAAGTTCCCAGGGGCAGAGACCGTCCATAAGAACATAACATAAGAACATAAGAATGGCCATACTGGGTCAGACCAAAGGTCCATCTAGCCCAGTATCCTGTCTTCTGACGGTGGCCAATGCCAGGTGCCCCAGAGGGAATGAACAGAACAGGTAATCATCAAGTGATCCATCCCACATTCTATTTATCATGCACTGCATTACCTGGTGGCACCTGGTGGGATTTTCTAAAGTGTTAGGTGTCTACCTCCTACTGGGTGCTTTGAAGATCCTGGTGGGCACCTAGCTGCATCTTTAGGTGCCTACATACCTTTAAAAATATGGCCCCAAATGCCTAAATCTCTTTTGAAATAAGACTTAGAATCCTAAGTCACTTAGGCACTTACAAAATTGAACTATGTGTCTAGTCCCAAAAGTAGAGCTGGTTGGGGGGAGGAGGGGAGGAAGGAGGAAAAAATTGTGAAATTCTTTTTGAACTCCTCACTGCTGTTTTTAAATCCAAAATTTAAGAATATTTTGATGAGCTTTATAATTGGCCAAAAAATAGAGGAAAAATTCCATTGAAGTTTTTCCTGGTTATTTTTTTTCAAATGTCAGCTAAATTCAAAACATTTGGACCAGCATTCTTTATAACAATAGGGTTTGGTTCTGTTCTTTTCTCCAGAAATATTTTTAGTGTGATCACAGGCAAATATGTAAAATCAAAATCACAGGTAGTATATATTTTTTTCTTACAGGGGCACAATATTACACCACTGTGTTACACTACATTTGCCAATAGATTATTAAATGTAATTATAAATTATTAACACTAAACTAGAGTGGACAAAATATATGAACAAAGCACTTTTTGGCTGAGATTTTTAAAGCTGCCTCAGGCATCCAAATTCCATATAACTTTGAAAATCTCAGTTGTTACATGCCATCATCTTGATTTTCTCTTGTGTATGTTCTCTTACCCACTAACTGTTAATAAGCAAATTCAATCATTTGGGTGAATGAGCAAGGTTTTACTATAAGGAAATAAAGAGCACTCTGGAATATCTAGATATCTGAATGAGAAGCCAATAATTTAGCTCTGGCAACCACAAAGTAAAAGTGTAGACTGCAGGTACAATACAGATTTCTAATAAAATAACTTAGTGTCCATTCTTATTATTTACCTCATTAGTTTGTAATCCGCACTCCAAGGTTCCATGCACAAGCCCTCCAGAGGGATGATGCTACAACTATAGGAACAAGTCCAAAATGCATCTAAATTGACAGGCTGTTTTCAGTGGGAGTTATGCAATGTGTTAGTACCTCTAGGTGCAAGACCAGTGGGATTTCTACTTGTACAGCAGATGGTCCAGGCATCATTGCTGGAATGCACATGCTGACCCTAGGGCAGAGCCTGAATGGACTTCAAAAGAGGGAATGAGCATGTTTCAAAGTGTTATTGTTTAAATGTTCCACTAAATGGGGACTCCAGAACAAAATATCCAGCTGAGGTCATTCTGAAAAATGTCAACAGATGTAATGAGAAAACAGCATGTCATGGGAGGAAAACATTTCATAAAAGTATTGCTGGTGTTTTGGTTTGTAAAAACACTTTTTCCATATGCGTCAGCAGGTTGTCACAGTGTCACTGTCATGGAGTAGAAGTAGATGAACCTTCATTACTTTTGTTGGAAAGAGCAAGAAGGGTGTGTGTGGTATAAAAGGCTAGGAAAAGTGCAATGTGTCCACTCAACAGGTACACTGCAGCTACCATTACAGATGCACTTTGGGCTAAATCCTCAAGTCGTGACTCAATTTTCACTGGTTTCAGCCGTGTTAGTCTGTATCCGCAAAAAGAAAAGGAGGACTTGTGGCACCTTAGAGACTAACATTTATTTGAGCATAAGCTTTCTCTAAGGTGCTACAAGTACTCCTTTTCAATTTTCACTGACTCCTTCTTCAGTAAAACAAAATTCCCACTGACTTCAGTAGGTGTTTTGCCTAAGTAAGGACTTAGTGAAAAGCTAAGAGCTTGATCCTGTGGTTGATAATCATGAATCCTATTCTATTCCATTCTATATAGGTTTTATGACCCTCAGTTATAATGAGATCCTTCAGCGCTGAGTTCTGCCATTGATTTCAAAGGGAAAAGGAACAGGCACATACTCACATGAATAGTCCTGAAATCAGTGGGACTAATCACATGAATAAAGATTTCTTATGTAGAGTGACCAGACAGCAAGTGTGAAAAATCGGGATGGGGAAGGGGGTAATAGGAGCCTATATAAGAAAAAGACCCAAAAATCGGGACTGTCCCTATAAAATCAGGACATCTGGTCACCCTATTCTCATGTGAATAAGCATTTGTAAGCTCACTTTTTTAATAAGGAACTTACGATTTGGCCCTTCGTTCCTTATTTTTGTTGGTTCAACTCTGGGACAATGTAGGCATCAACGGTCTCAATAATCATCATACCTTTTATCTGACAAAAATCCCCAGTGTTGGCAATTGGCAATTCAACATGAGTGATTGGAGAGGAATTTCCTCCACTGGAAGCTACTAACAGCAACTTGAACTTTAATAGCACCTTAACCTACGGATGCACTGCTTGGTCAAGAGCCTTTACAATGACATTGACATTGAAAGTTAATTTACCTTGCAGCTAGTTTTGTCCAAAATAAAATGCCAGTGAAAGTAATAAGCCTCATATTAAGTCATAAAGGGAAGGTTCATCAATTTATCATGTCAACGTGTAATGAGATCAACAGTTCTGGTGTACCCTGGTCACAAGAACCACAAGTCACGGTAACACATCAAAGAACTGGAGAGGCAATGACATCTGTGGTAAGGAGATAACTTGGACCCTGTTTGTAAAGGGCTTACATCATCATAAGCAAGTTGTAACTGGCATAAAAGTTGATTGGTAACCAATGCAACTGTATCAAAAGTGGCATGGCATTCAGAATCCTGGTTATTGAAGTTTGTACAAATAATAGTCTGTTAATTATTTCCCTGAAAGCAAAGAACTTAAGCAACATGTTTTCAGAAAAGTACTTAAGCCTATGCTTAATTTCAGCATGTGCTTAACTTTAAGCATGTTCAAAAGTGTTCTGCTGAATAAGGACCTGAGAGCTAGGCAAATAATTCCTAGCAAATCATTTATTTAAAGAGTTTTGTCTTTTTCTGTTTGTGGGATGCCCGCAAAGAGCTGACACTAAGCCTGCACGTTGTAGATAGTCAATTTGTTGCGGGTATTCAATATTCAAAATTCAAGCTGCGTTGGTTAGTCATCAGTCACATACTCTCTTTCAGTTCCCTAATTGGAGGACTGTTACTGTTAAAACCAGTTTTCCAATGTGCATGGTTGCACTGAGAATTCAAAATTCACTCCCTACAAATCTTTTACAAATTTTAAAAAAAAACACTCCTAAATCTAACTTTGTTAGACTGTTCATGGAACATTAAAAAAGCATAAACACAGGCAAAGTGAATTGGTTTAAAAATTCTAATGTACTTTGCCAAACAGGGAAATAGGTTCAAGTGAACTCAGAGAAAAGATATTACATTCATGACCCCATTCACACTATTTCCTTGAGTATCAGTTGAGCTATAAACATTTTCTGTCAACAGCTTACAAAGAAACCTGTTCTAAAAATGATGCATTGTGAGAACTTTTACATCTAAATGGGACTTTTAAAACAATATGGTCTCATAGGTGGCTGTTAGTTAGAGCTGGTCACATAATACAAAGAGGGATTTGAAAATAAGCAGAGAGGGTTATCTTCTCCTATAATCATAGAGTCATTATATTAATTGTTCACAGGTATTTGGGTAACTGCCAGTTTATTTGTGAAATGTTTACAAATCTCAAACGTTTCATGAATTTTACCATAAATGATAATTGACCCAAAATTTTATACTGAAAATTGTGCTATTTGTTATTCTCCTCTTAAAGTTAAGTACGTGTTTGAGTCCTTTGCTGAACAGTGAAGGATTTGTAGGCATGTTCTGAATCAAGGCCTACAAAATTTCATCTCTCCAGTCAGGGAGGAATATGGCCTATTTAGAGTTTCATTAAATTCTCTCATTCATTTACCTTAAACTAACACCCTTAAACAAACCTTACTTACCTTAAACAAACGCATAGACAATCCAGGAAGTTTTTGGAAAGCGTAGGGGACAATTTCCTGATGCAAGTGCTAGAGGAGCCAACTAGGGGGGGCGCTTTTCTTGACCTGCTGCTCACAAACCGGGTAGAATTAGTGGGGGAAGCAAAAGTGGATGGGAATCTGGGAGGCAGTGACCATGAGTTGGTTGAGTTCAGGATCCTGACGCAGGGAAGAAAGGTAAGCAGCAGGATACGGACCCTGGACTTCAGGAAAGCAGACTTCGACTCCCTCAGGGAATGGATGGCCAGGATCCCCTGGGGGACTAACTTGAAGGGGAAAGGAGTCCAGGAGAGCTGGCTGTATTTCAAGGAATCCCTGTTGAGGTTACAGGGACAAACCATCCCAATGAGTCGAAAGAATAGTAAATATGGCAGGCGACCAGCTTGGCTTAATGGTGAAATCCTAGCGGATCTTAAACATAAAAAAGAAGCTTACAAAAAGTGGAAGGTTGGACATATGACCAGGGAAGAGTATAAAAATATTGCTCGGGCATGTAGGAATGTTATCAGGAGGGCCAAATCGCACCTGGAGCTGCAGCTAGCAAGAGATGTCAAGAGTAACAAGAAGGGTTTCTTCAGGTATGTTGGCAACAAGAAGAAAGCCAAGGAATGTGCGGGCCCCTTACTGAATGAGGGAGGCAACCTAGTGACAGAGGATGTGGAAAAAGCTAATGTGCTCAATGCTTTTTTTGCCTCTGTTTTCACTAACAAGGTCAGCTCCCAGACTGCTACGCTGGGCATCACAAAATGGGGAAGAGATGGCCAGCCCTCTGTGGAGATAGAGGTGGTAAGGGACTATTTAGAAAAGCTGGACGTGCACAAGTCCATGGGGCCGGACGAGTTGCATCCGAGAGTGCTGAAGGAATTGGCGGCTGTGATTGCAGAGCCATTGGCCATTATCTTTGAAAACTCGTGGCGAACCGGGGAAGTCCCGGATGACTGGAAAAAGGCTAATGTAGTGCCAATCTTTAAAAAAGGGAAGAAGGAAGATCTTGGGAACTACAGGCCAGTCAGCCTCACTTCAGTCCCTGGAAAAATCATGGAGCAGGTCCTCAAAGAATCAATCCTGAAGCACTTGCATGAGAGGAAAGTGATCAGGAACAGCCAGCATGGATTCACCAAGGGAAGGTCATGCCTGACTAATCTAATCGCCTTTTATGATGAGATTACTGGTTCTGTGGATGAAGGGAAAGCAGTGGATGTATTGTTTCTTGACTTTAGCAAAGCTTTTGACATGGTCTCCCACAGTATTCTTGTCAGCAAGTTAAGGAAGTATGGGCTGCATGAATGCACTACAAGGTGGGTAGAAAGCTGGCTAGATTGTCGGGCTCAACGGGTAGTGATCAATGGCTCCATATCTAGTTGGCAGCCGGTATCAAGTGGAGTACCCCAGGGGTCGGTCCTGGGGCTGGTTTTGTTCAATATCTTCATAAATGATCTGGAGGATGGTGTGGATTGCACTCTCAGCAAATTTGTGGATGATACTAAACTGGGAGGAGTGGTAGATACGCTGGAGGGCAGGGATAGGATACAGAGGGACCTAGACAAATTGGAGGATTGGGCCAAAAGAAATCTGATGAGGTTCAATAAGGATAAGTGCAGGGTCCTGCACTTAGGACGGAAGAACCCAATGCACAGCTACAGACTAGGGACCGAATGGCTAGGCAGCAGTTCTGCGGAAAAGGACCTAGGGGTGACAGTGGACGAGAAGCTGGATATGAGTCAGTAGTGTGCCCTTGTTGCCAAGAAGGCCAATGGCATTTTGGGATGTATAAGTAGGGGCATAGCGAGCAGATCGAGGGACGTGATCGTCCCCCTCTATTCGACATTGGTGAGGCCTCATCTGGAGTACTGTGTCCAGTTTTGGGCCCCACACTTCAAGAAGGATGTGGATAAATTGGAGAGAGTCCAGCGAAGGGCAACAAAAATGATTAGGGGACTGGAACACATGAGTTATGAGGAGAGGCTGAGGGAGCTGGGATTGTTTAGCCTGCAGAAGAGAAGAATGAGGGGGGATTTGATAGCTGCTTTCAACTACCTGAAAGGGGGTTCCAAAGAGGATGGCTCTAGACTGTTCTCAATGGTAGCAGATGACAGAACGAGGAGTAATGGTCTCAAGTTGCAGTGGGGAGGTTTAGATTGGATATTAGGAAAAACTTTTTCACTAAGAGGGTGGTGAAACACTGGAATGCGTTACCTAGGGAGGTGGTAGAATCTCCTTCCTTAGAGGTTTTTAAGGTCAGGCTTGACAAAGCCCTGGCTGGGATGATTTAACTGGGAATTTGGTCCTGCTTTGAGCAGGGGGTTGGACTAGATGACCTTCTGGGGTCCCTTCCAACCCTGATATTCTATGATTCTATGATTCTATGACCCCAAACCATGAAGCCCACAAATTATGCATGTAATTTGTCTATGTAATCATATGTTCCCTTAAGTGAGAACCATAACAAACCTTCTTTTGTTCCTTCTTCCTTCCCAGCCTGATTATAGGGTTTTTAATTTTCATTTGTGTGTGGGGAGTGTGTGTGAACATGTGCACATGTGTATACAGAACTTTGAGGGAAAGCTAACTTTAAGAAATGAGTTCTGCGTTCAGTTTTGAGCAGAGTGTGGGGGAGGTTGTTTTGGTGCTATTGTCTGTTGCAGTAGTCATAGACAGGTTTCAGAGTAGCAGCCGTGTTAGTCTGTATTCGCAAAAAGAAAAAGAGTACTTGTGGCACTTTAGAGACTAACAAATTTATTTGAGCATAAACTTTCGTGAGCTACTTGAGTACTTGGAGTGCTTTTCTAATGCTTCTTCTGTTTGTTCCCGGTTGGGTAGAGTTTTCTGTAACTTCTGGAATGTGGCAAGGTGCAAAAATTCTCAGGGACAGAGCAGAGAGATAGTTTCTTCTTGACTTGCAACAGGTAGAGTTCTTATTTCTGCATGGAGGAGGAAGTGGACTGACCAGGTCATAGGGGAGGTGGTTCTTGCGTTCCTTATGTCCACCAAGAATCCAGTCCAGAATATGGCTGGCTCTGTGTGCAAGTGTATCTGGAGATTGCCCATGAGATATTTAAGGCAGGGATCTCGGATAGGTTGTTTTGGGCTATCTCAGTAGAGGTGCTGTCCATGTGGTTATTGAAGTCTCCCAAGATGGTGAGTCTCATGAATTTAATCACTATGTTAGACAGTGTTTCTATCATCCCCTCTTGAAAGCCTGTGGTGTCTGGCGATTTATAGATTAGCAGGAAATTAGTTTTGTCTGGACTCACATATTAAGGGGACTCACTCAGAATTTTTTTACTTGAGTGAACTTGTCCTGCAGTCTAGCCCAGAAGGGGAAAGAATGGCTACTTAGCCTCCAGATCTGTCTTCTCTGGGCCTGGCTCTGTGTGGAAGAGACTATCTTGGGCGGGCAAGGTGAGCTAACAGGTCTATGGTGTCGCTCAGCCATATTTATGTGATGCACATAACACTAGGTTGGGAGGCTAGTGGTCAATAAGATTGTGGATGGTGAAGAGCTAATTGACAACAGATTAGCATTCTAGTGTTTGTTTTTGGCCATGAACAGCAAAATGATAGGATCAATGATATAGTAAAAAAAAAAACCCCTCATGTCATGCTGACATCAATCGGAGTGGTGTATCCTTTTCACAATTGTCCTTACTGCCAGTGGGTGGGTACGCCTATGTATTGGGAGACTCCGTGAACACTTGCTGTCTCCTTTGTAACCAACAGAAAGAAACCCAATTTCTACCAAGGGATTAGAACTCCATCTGAAGAAGTTATCCATGTGCAGTCTTGCAATACCCTTTTTTAGATTTGGATCCTGGAAGAGAATTAATGAAAAAAAGGCTTATGTATATCCCATGTTTGGGAACTGTGAATGACAAAGGGATTAACAAATGACAAAGGGATTAAGAGATCTGCTATATTAGAAACTACTGTACCCTGGAATGAAGATATTCTATGGTTCTCTTTCAGCTAACTTGTGCCTAAGGCGACTGGATACTGAAGGTTGCGGATATCTGCTGCAAGAGAGGTCTTGCACCAGTTTATCTTGCACTCCCTACAGTGATTAGGTTAAATATATATCTGTGCGAGGATTATTATTAATAATGATCGGGCTAAATCCTGACATCCTTACTTAGTGTTTACTTAGTTCTTACACAGGCAAAAATTCCCTTTGAAGTTAATGAGATTTCCATCTGTGTAAAACCTGAACAAGGAATTCAGGGTTTGGGCCACTTAATAATAACCTTCTCGACCCTATCATTTCTAGAGAATTTGATTTTCTACTTTGTAGTAAGTTTATTTATGTAGTAAATTTATTGGGGAGGGAAGGGTTCAAGACTTGCTTAACCTTGAGTTTCTTTTCCAATATTCTTTCTCTTATATTCTACCTACGAAGGCAGAATGTCATAATTACTGTTGACACCACAGATCTGCAGGTGTTCATTCACTATTTTGGCTGCTTCTCTGTAACAATAATAAGGTGATTTCAGCTTAATCCCTTCCAACCCCAGAACAATCTATATTTGGAGCTTAATATGGAGAGTCATCATAACAATACCGAGCACGGGGAAGTGACAGTCTCTCTCCATGCAGTTCTAATGCAGTGTCACCTAGAATATTGCATTCAGTTATGAGCACTGCTTTACTAGAAAGATTGACAGACTGAAGAACAGCAAAAAAAGACAAGGGCATTTGTGGGACTGAAACACAAGGAAAGATTAAAAGAGCTAAATATGGCATTTGGGCTAATAGACAATATGAAGGCTACGAAAGGCTATGAAAATAGTTTATTACTATTTGATGGCTGTAAAGTTGCAGAAGACTTTTACATAGAGGTATGACAAAGGCCTCATCTACACTATAGCTATAACTGACCCAGTTAGAATGTTTGACCCCTTATCCAGCTACAACATGGCTTAACAAAGTAATGTAGATGAGACCCAGTCATGGCTGTAACCAGGTCAAAATCCTGGACAGTCCAATGATTCAATGCAGTTATGGGCCCACTGTTAGATTCCATCTACACAACAAATGTTAGCTATGTTGTAGCCAGGTCGGGACCAATTGTCATAACTATGCCGGCTGACTTGGTCATAGCTGTAGCAAGGAATAAGAATACTTAGACAACATTAAGAAAAGGAAAAATTAGATTGAATACCAGGAAAAAACTTTCCAACAGTGAAATCTTTCAGGCTGTGAAAAAGTCTACTAAATGCAGGACAAGAGCCCCATTATGTGGGAATCAGGAAGGCATTTAAAATGTTAAATATTAGGGAATATGCTAGAAGCAACAATCCTGCACAGTCAGGGAGATATGTTACTAGAGAGATGCTAGAGCAGGGGTGGGTAAAGTACGGCCCGTGGGCCACATCCCGCCCGCAAGCCATTTTAAGCCAGCCCGTGAGCCGCACCACGCAGCTCTGCCCCACTCCAGTGCTCCGGCTGGGGTGCTGGGTCAGGGCTGGACCACGTGGCTCAGCTCCACTCCAGTGCTCCGGCTGAGGCACTGGGTCATGACAGCACCACGCAGCTCGGCCCCACTCCAGCACTCTGGAGGCAGAGGCTGCACCAGCGGCTTGGCCCCACTCTGGTGCTCTGGCCGGGGTGCTGGGTCATAGGCCGCACTACGTGGCTCCTAAAAGCTATGGCATGGCCCTGCTCTGGCTCCTATGCACTCCAGTGGGAGCTGCAGGGGCAGTGCCTATGGATGGGGCAGCACGCAGAGCCACGTGGCTGCGCCTCCACATAGGAGCCGGAGAAGGGACATGCCACTGCTTCCAGGAGCCGCTTGAGACAAGCGCCGCTTGGAGCCTGCATCCCCTGAGCCTCTCCCCATGCCCCAACCCCCTTCCCCAGCCCTGATCGCCCTCCCGCTCTACAAACCCCTCAATCTCAGCCTGGCCCACCCTCCTGCACCCCAAACTCCTCATCCCCAGCCCCACCCCCACCTGGAACCTGCACCCCTTCCCACACCCTTGCCCCAGCCCTGATCATAGAATCACAGAATATCAGGGTTGGAAGGGACCTCAGAAGGTCATCTAGTCCAACCCCCTGCTTCAAGCAGGACCAATCCCCAATTTTTGCCCCAGATCCATAAATTGCCCCCTCAAGGATTGAACTCACAACCCTGGGTTTAGCAGGCCAGTGCTCAAACAACTGAGCTATCTCCCCGCCCCCCTCCCCTGCTCTCCAAACCCATCAATCCCAGCCTGGACCACCCTCCTGCACCCCAAACTCCTCATCCCCAGCCCCACCCCAGAGCCCCCATCCCAAGCCGGAACCTGCACCCCTTATAAAAATGGCTTTGCAGAAACATTCCCATTACAGGTGCATTCTCATGTTTAAAAAGAGACTAGAGATTTTTTGAGTTTACAGGAAAATAAAAAACAGTTGCTATGCGAGAAAAACTTCCAGTTTATTGTGGAAACAAGCTCTCTCACTATGCCTAATCCTGGGGCAAGTTTGGAAAAATTCACGCTTTTGCTCTTTGCAAAACTTTGTAATGTTAGTAGCAAATAGCTCTGATGCTGGTGCAAATGGCAGAAATCTGATTTGGATTCATATCTGTGTACTACTGGGGGAACACAGGTAATTTTGCATCCCTTAAGTGACATGAAATTCATTAAATAAAGACTGAGGATGAAATCCTGGTCCCACTTACATTAGTGGGAGTGTTGCCATGGACTTCAGTGGGGCCTGGATCTCGCTCCACATTTAAGCCTGAGACGCTGCGCAGGGGGAGGGCCCCAGAGCCCATGCTGTAGCCCAAACCCGAACGTATAACCATGATCCTAAATCAGCTGACCCTCACCAGCCGCGGCTGTGCCGGGTTTTTTTATCATAGCGTAGACATACCCTAACAGCTACTGGATGAAGAACATCCAAGGAATCACCATTATCACCCTATTCTATTTAGGTCTATTTAGTAATTTATACTATGCTCTTCACCATAGTACTTGAGGGCCTGCTGCACCAGATTATGCATGGTCAGTGCTAGGACCCACGGTCTGTGGAGTGTAGGAGAGTCCTGCAAAACCCATCTGCATACTTCCCCCAACAGAGCCACTGCAGGACTTCAGTGGTGTAGAGAGGGATTTACATGGGCCATTTACTAAGGTGAGTATTACCCATAATCCTGCAGTTCTTTCACATGCAAAACTCCCCTGGGCTTTAACCGCTGTTCATTGTGTGAAATAATGACACCAGAATTAGGCCCATCAAGATTACATTATTTTGTATAGCAAATGCCTTTTGGCCTTTTCAGTCTTGTCTCTTGTCTATTAATAGCACACTTAGACCTAGCTTGGAAAATGCGATTCACATGATAAAAGAGGAATTTAAGAATATATCAAATACTGGGAAGGAACTGACATTCCGAGTATTGTTATGAATACAGAAGTGGCGCTAGAGCTATGTTCCATTTGATTTGATTTGATGTAGTTAAAAAAAAAACAAAAAAACAATACACGTATTGCTGATCTTGCCAGGCCACTGAAGTAAAATGGGACCTTTATGTCAGCACCACAGGATTCAACCCAGGGTTATTGTGTGGTAGTTACCTAAAACTAGTGGAAACTTGCTTAAAATAGATATTAAAAAAATCTAGCATGAAGTGAGTTGATTTAGTAAATACTTTAACAACTAGAGTTTTCTGGGAAAGCCATGTAATTGTTTTTACCTACACTACGTAAAATAAATGATACAAGTGACCATTTGATTGTTAGCAAATAGCAAGCATTCAGGAATGTACAGAGGGAATAACTCTTTTTTTGACAGGGGAATGGTCAAAGGGAACAAATGTTTTCTGTCTTTAATTGCTTTGATTCTGTGAAAAAATGTGCAATACCACATCGCTGATCATGTAGAACACAGTTGCGAAAGAAGACCGTGAGCTGCTCGTCATTTTGGTGATTAACAACAACCACACGTGGTTATTTTAATGTAAGGAAAAAGGATTTTGTTTCTTTCTCTTTTTTTATAACAGTGGGTCTATTGTCCCTTGAATACACACACATACTTAGCATTAATCTTTAATCACTAAAGGAAAACAATCAACTTTAAAAATGACATTCTCTTCTGAATTTTCTAAAAGATCTGCTCTAGGACTTATTTTGAAGAAGCTCTACTATGGGCCTTGTTAGCCAGGAGATCAGACTCAGTGATCACAGTTGTCCTTTCTGGCCTTGGAATCTAGAAATTTATGAAATTCGATGTAAAAAAGTCTCGTGAAGAGAAGCTCCTAATGGCCAGGCAGTTTCAAACACCACTGACTGCTATAGTTTCCAAGAGTAGACACTACTATATTTATTTTGTACATTGTGTGTGCTAGATGTTTGGAATCTCTGGGAGGCTCAAGCAACAAAGCCTGGATCTGGTCACCTGAGTTCTAGTCTTGTGTCCTATCTGCTTGTCGACACTCCCTCTTCCTTTCTGGTTGTTAGGTTTGTAACCTTATTTGAAATCTCACAAAACTAGGGCGTGTTCAGGTGTGAGATTTTAGTTTGGAGACTACATAGCTAGATCTCAGAGGTCTGTAAACATCCCTAAAAGCTCAGTCTCAACCAAACTGAATGCAGCCAGAATTTCTGTGGAAATTATCAACCTGGGAGTAAGTGAGGGCTATGGGTTTAGGTGTGTGTTGAGGGTATAGATGAAGGGTAGATCTTGATTGTGTTCCACTTACTGTTGCCCTGGTCCCAGTACAGCCTGATACTTGGTAACACAGAAGGGAACTCTTTGTAGAAAAAAAAAAAGGCTCCCCAGACAAACCTCTGCAGCCTGTGAGCGTGACTGTGGGAAGGTGGAGAGGATGCAGGGCCTCTCAGAACTGCAGACAGAGACAAAGAGTGAGTTGTTACATATTTCACAAGCGACATCAACCCACCGAAAAGCCATACAGGGAAAAAAGGCAAAACAAACCTTGAGCGGCTAGAGCATAGCAGATTTAGATTAAATCTCAGGAAAAACTCCTTAACAGTAGGACAATGGAACAGACGGCCTAGGAGGGGGGTCATGGAAGCTCCTTCACTGGAGGTTTTCAAAAGGAGGCTGGATAGCCATCTGTCATGGATGGTTTAGACACAACAACTCCTGCATATCTTGGCGAGGGTTAGACGAGCTGACCCTTGTGGTCCCTTCCAACCCAATGGTCAGGGCCAATCAGAGGGGGGGCCAGGAGGGCCATTTGCTCTGGGCCTCAAGCTCAAAGGGGGCCTCAAAGTTATACACTTGTTAATTTTTTGGCATTTGATAAGTTTTGCAACTTGTTTTTATGTGCATCCCTATCGGACCAAAATGTGACACACTCTCTCAGCTTAGAGCTGCGAATTTAAGCAAATAAGAGATGTGATTTGGTAAAAGACTTAAGTTTTTTGTTAACTGATATAGATTTTATCATATTAAAGAGTTAAACATTTTCATAAATATTAATAAAAATATATCAGTTCTGATGGCACAAGATTAGACTATGATGGATGTGTCCTCTCAGATCAGCTGATTATATAAACAAACTACTACTAGTGGCTGGTGCTGGATCAAATGTATGTTGAAAGGTAGCAAATTGTTACATTTTAGTGTCTTTATAGTTTTATGTCTAGTGGACTAAATATTTATGTGTGAGAATTCCTCATTATTGTCTTTTTATGGTAGCTAAAAGAGGTGACTGGTTGGTTGGTTGAGCCCTAGCTTGGTAGTTTGGCCATCGTCATCGGCTTTCGTAGCCTATAGGTCCAGTTTCAAGGTGAAAATTTGTGAGGACAACCTTGTATAGTGAGTTTCGTGAGGACACATGTTTGAAATTTTTGGACATTATCCCTCTGTCTGTATCCATGTCAGTGTTTACTATATCTATATATCTATATCTATATATCTATATATATCTATGTCATCCCTTTGTCTTCAGCTCAGCCTGTTATATTATACCTTTCATGCTTGAGTTTTGATTCAGTGATAAAGATAATAACCTGTCTGACTGTTTCATTTTGTGTTCTTAATTAGTATTCCTTCGTTTTAAGTCTTTTCAGCATTTGTGTAGCATTCAGCATTTGTGTGAATCTCACTGCACAGGCTCGAACTGAACTTCAGTCTATTCAGAAGCACATGTCCAACTTTGAATACATTCTGATGTCATCTTTTTGTGGATGAAACTACTTAACAATGATCCACCAAACTAACCTGGTAATTGAAGCACACAATGTTACACTTGATGTTGAGAGGGATAACATTGAAAGTCTTATCAATGACATTCAACAGATTCGTGAACAATGGGAAGTGATCCTGACTGAGTCCAGATTAGTAGCACAGAATACGGCATTTCGTCTGAGTTCTCTACCAATTGCAACTTACCTACTGAATCCGGTGCCGAGCAGCATTATCAATGTCTTTCTTGTCATCACTGACTCTATTCAATCAGGTCTTACATGTCGATTTGAGTAATTGTGACTCTCAAAAGATCTCAGTGACAAGGTCACCTTGGGGGGAGGGATACCTCAATGGTTTGAGCATTGGCCTGCTAAACCCAGGGTTGTGAGCTCAATCCTTGAGGGGGCCATTTAGGGACCTGGGGCAAAAATTGGAGATTGGTCCTGCTTTGAGCAGGGGGTTGGACTAGATGACCTCCTGAGGTTCCTTCCAACCCTGATATTCTATGATCTTCCTCAAACAGATATATTCTACAAACTTTAAACTGGATTGCAAGCCAAAGGAATTGCTTCAAGAAATACTCAAACTTGGACTCTCTGAGGTGTTTCCTAATATCACAATTGCATTGTGTATTTTTGTCAGTTTGCGTGCATCAGTGGCTTTGGGTGAACGCGCCTTCAGCATGTTAAAGCAGGTAAAGAACTATCACTGTTCAACTATGGGACAAGAGGTTTTTAAGGTCAGGCTTGACAAAGCCCTGGCTGGGTGATTTAGTTGGGGATTGGTCCCGCTTTGAGCAGGGGGTTGGACTAAGGGGTCCCTTCCAACCCTGATATTCTATGATTCTATGGAGAGTGTTTGAATGGGCTCGCCATGCTGAATATCAACTGTGACATTGCCCGAAAGCTACATTTTCCCTCAATAATTAGTGCGTTTGCACAGAAAAAGGCTAGAAAAGCATGTGTTAAATTAAAAAAAAATCAAATAATGGCTCACTCGTTTTTTTGGTGCCTTATTTTGTTTTCAGGTGTCCTCATTTTTTATTTTTATTATGGCTTGGGGGCCTCTCTGGACATCTGGGAGGGCCTGCCTCTGTGGTCCTAGGAGTCTACGAGCCCTCCATCGTCTGGATGGAGACAAGGCCTGGGACCTAGGCTCAAGGGGGGCGGGCGCTCGGGTTAGAAATGCTGTGTGACTCCACTTGTCAGTGCAACTCAACGCCTCCGCCGCGTATCCAGGGCACCTGGCGCCGCTGTGCCTCGCTGCTCTCAGTTACACCCCTGTCAATCCGGAGTGACTCCAGCGGGGGTGGGGGGTGGGATGCGCGGCAGAAGAGGGGGATGCGCGGCAGAGGGGGGGGGGCCGGCAGCCTGCGCGCGGCGGCGGCGGCGGGCTGCCCCAGCAGCGGGGGAAGCTTCCACTTTCCCTTTCGCCGAGCTCGCCTGCTGGCCTCGCGTCCGCACTCAGCCTCCCGGCTCCCAGCAGCAGCAGCAGCTCCCCCTCCTCCCTGCCCCCGGCCCCGCTGGCCGCTGCCCCTCCCCGGAGCTGAGCGGGCTGCCTGCCAGCCCAGGCTCCCGGGCTGTGTGTCTGAAGCGTGGCCCCTCCTTCCCCCCCACCCCTTCCTCTAGCACCCCCGCCCCCTCCACCAAAGAAGAGGCTGAGCCGGTGTTTTTCCACTCAGCAGGATGGGTGATGCTCAACGCTCCCTCATTAGACAACAGAGACGAGAGGTCAGGAAGAAAGCGCTTATAAATCACCCCCGCCTCCCTCGCAGCCCGGCTAGTCGGGCGGTACCTTTCCCTGGGACGCACCGGGCAGACGCCTAGAGCCCTGGCCAGCTACCTGAGCCCGCAGCAGGTAAGATCCCCTCTCTATTGTCTGCCAGAAAGGGAGAGAGCCTCGCGCTCTGGTCGCTCCCGAAGGCAGACGGGGAAGGAACAAAGAAGGAGCCGTCGGGAGGAGGCAGGGAGGGGTTTTGCCTTTGCCGAAGGAAGAT
This sequence comes from Lepidochelys olivacea, assembly GCF_965140295.1. NCBI lineage: Eukaryota > Metazoa > Chordata > Testudines > Cheloniidae > Lepidochelys > Lepidochelys olivacea. Next base: position 20,723,756 of record NC_140417.1, on the reverse strand, counting down.
CTGCCCGGCCAGAGAGGGAACGAGGGAGGACTGATCGCCGCTTCTCTCTTGTTGCTGCGTGAAGATGGCAAAGAAAAGACCCTCAGAAGGAACAAGGGGAGGGGGGCGGGCATTGCCTCGGTGGATCAGGGCTGCAAATGTCTCATCTATGCTCAGGGTCTGTTTCCCTCCTGCCTCTCCCCCCCCGCCCCATATCTTCGCTGTGGTTTGCCGTACCCTGGGCTAGATAGATTACAACGTGCTGTTTCTTTGCATTTCGGTCGCGCAGGTCAATAGGGCCGTTTCTTTCTTTTCAAGTCCCTTATAAAAACCCAACACCTACCTATATTTAATTGCTATCTAGGCTACCGTGTGGTTTCTCGAGCGGTTATTTCCATCTCGCCCTCCGTACATGCTCCACCACCTTGTATTAACTTTTTTCAGATAACAGTCTGCAGTGTGAAATTAACCACTTGCTTGGCAGCTCTCCAGCCGTTAAAAGTACATTTCTTCTTTCCCAGCCCTGCTGTTTCCCCCAGTGCAAAATGCAACATTTTTTTGAAGGCTGTATGCAAACCTCCAGTCAGGTCCAATTGAAAGACCCATACAGCCGGTGCTGTTGCAGCTGCTGCTGCTACTAATGGATCTGACCGGGGTCTGACATTCTTTTCTTCAGAGGCAGTTAAAGTTTCCATAACTTTGTGGGTCAAGATTCTGATTTCAGTTATCTTGGTGTCAAAAAAGTAATTCTGGATTCACATCAGTGTGGATTGGGTCAGAATTTGGCCCAGTGAGTTTAAGATGATGAATATTCAGTGGTGTATGATCATGTAACAAAAGACAGACTTTGGAGACAGCTTTAAGTTTCCATATATGAAGATAAGGGGTGTGTGTGTGGGAGTTAATTTGCATTCACACCGAAGATAAAACATGCATTAAAGATGGAGAATTCAGAATATATTCACCCACTTCCTCATTCGTGAGAGGTGAAAAAATATATTTTTCTTTGAGAATTACTTTTTTCCTTCAAAGTGACAAAATTCTTACACTTACATGTTCTGAAATCTTGTTTCTTCTCTTTATTATTATTTTTTAAAATAATAATAACAAAGGAAAACATAGTGGGAAAACAGAGGTACAGAAACAAGTTTGAAGAAACACAGTCCCACATATGAAGGATTTTTGTGTTTCAGTAGACTTCATGCCAAGATGGAGAGAGGCTTTTTTTTTTTGGTTAGTTCCCATTTTTTAACCGTATTGGGAAAGGCATTAAGAAAATGTGCCAAGAAGAACTGGTTGTGTTTATAGTGCTATTTTGGTAACCACTGTATCTTTTTGCTTATATGTCAAAATGTTTCAAATGTTGGACCAACAAAAAGTGGAGCGGTATTGTTCAGGAGACATGGAGTTAGTTGTCTGGGTAATTTGGTACTTGGATGACAGTTGCTACCAGTTTAGATTCTATGGCTTTAGGATTGTAAGGAAATCAACCCAATAAAACTGTGTGTTGTGGAATGTTGAGGAGAGAGACTTTGTGCAAAACTTTTAAAATCTTGGCATATGGATTTGTTACTTCTAGATTTGGATTCAAGCAGAACTGGCCAACTCTTTTTGGCCTTGTTTATTTCCAAAGAAGTATTATGGAAAGATTTCCCTGTGGGATGTTGGTGGAAGATCATTTTCTTTTACAGAAGTGTACAGTATGGTCGTGGTGAAAGAGGGAGATTTTAGTTTTTACAAAGGGATAGCTACCGTACTAATAATGCTATTTCCCTCCAATATCGGGGCACAAGTTGAGGGTGAATTGTATGTGTCTGGAGGGAGGATATTTGTAGTAAAGGTGGGTGAGTAAATGTTAGCTAGTACCTGTGAAACATTCAGAGATAGCCCATCTCTCACTTCGGTCTTTATCTACCTTTTTGTTCTTTTCCCCCCTCTGTCCTTTTCTCCTCTTGTCTCTCCATCTCACCATCTCGATCTTCACTGCTGTCTTCATCTCTCCCATCATCTCTCCCATTCTCTTCCATCTTCTCTTTCTTATGGCTTATATTCTCTTTAGGCTGCAGCCAGTAGGGGGTGACATAGTTTCTCAATCAGTTCTCAGGCAGATCTAACTATGACACTCCAGCCACTAGAGGGCAGAATATGGAGGACAGGCAAACTTAATGTGCTATATCAGTGATACTCAAACTGAAGCTCCTGAGTTGCAAGTGGCTCTTTAATGTGTCTCCTGTGGCTCTTTACGGCACATGATATTAAAACACTCAACACTTAATTATTAAACAAACTAAGTTATTAACCAGTCAGGATGTTTTTACTGTGTTATTAACTGCTTGTAGTTGATAAAGTAATAATACTTGGCCAGTCATTTTGCTGTGAGAATAATACTGTATATATATATATGTGTGTATATATATATATATAATTCTCACAGCAAAATTACTGGCCTTTATATTCATATTTAAACAGTAGGACAGGGGAAATATTTAGGAGATATATTTAAACAGTAGGACAAGGGAAATGTATCCCTTGTCCTACTGTTTAAATATGAATATATAGCACTATAGTAAATGAAACAGTGAATTCACACTACTGAGGTCTGAGTATCATTGTACTATAATATAGATGGAGAGAGAATGGAAAGGGCAAGGGAATTCCTTTTTAATTTTTTAATTTCTGTTGTTTACCATTTACCAACCTGCATTTTCCAGTGTGTAGTGTCAGACAACTGGCTTCAAAATCCTCTAGCTACCTGCTGCTTAACTGTGTGCAGTGCTAGGGCACTATGTAAAGAGCAGTAAACTGCAGCCAGCATAAAGCAATCTGGAGGCATTAAGGAGATGGACAAATGGGCAGAAGTGCTTGTCTAAAAATGCCCTTCTTTGGTTTTAGGGGTATCAGGCCAGATTCTGGTGTAAACCTGGAATAATTCTGCAGATGTTAATGTACACTAATGTAATGCAGGGGAGAATTTGACCCTTCAGTTTAGTTGGCAGCCATTAGCTTATGCATTTTTATTTTTTTGATGGTTTGATGGTTATTTTTTTTTATTTTTTTTTAAATGGCACAATGCGTGAGCTGAGGTAAGAATGGGTCTCCAGGATGTTTGAAATCATGTATGAACAAGAGGTGCAGCACTGCTGTGGAAAAATACAAAGAAACCTCAGACTAGATTACTATTTGTGCATGATGTTGGAGAAGTCCTGCCTGCCAGAATTTAATGGCTTCAGTAGGGTTCTTCAGAGTGACTTGTTTTACAGCTAAAACTGGGGAGAATTTCAAGGATTAATTCCTTAATTTGAAATCTGAATACCAAGACTGAGCTACAGCCTCGTGATTTGCACTTAAAGCCTCCTTTCCATTTGGGGATGCATTTCCAAAGAGGATTTTAACTGAGCAAGTCCTATGGATTATAGCGCGGTTAGAAAACCCCATATAGTGCTTTGAAGCTCTACTCCCTCATAGCCTAATTGTTTTGTGCTGTGTGTGCTTTCAGTAGCAAGGAGGCATTCCATTCTGTGTCTTTCTAACTTTGGCTGTTCCCACTTGGCTCTGCATTGAAAGTGTAATCTGCATTTTGCACCCAAATGCATCAGCAGAGCCAACTGAGGGTATAGATTGTGGGGCAGAGAAATGTAAACCCTAAAGGACAACTAAACCATCATTGCACAGAGAACTGAATTTAGGGTAAACCAAAGTCTTTTCACTTTACTGAAGCATCCTGAATTGTCAAATTAATACAATGGCAGAACTGTTTAAACCCCAAACAATCACATTTTATTTCATTACGCTTTCCCTCCTCAGAACATAACAATATAATCTTTCAGTCTTCCAAATCTTTATTTTCCTGTAGATTATTTGCTCTACAGTGTCATTACATGTACCATAGTGGAAGCATTTTCTGGAGAAAAGATTAATTGTTTTCTTATTCTATTGGATCTGACAATATCTTGTTTAAAGAAATGAGTGCTGTAAAGGAAATGACTATCTGATGAAATTTATTGATGGGAAATTGCACTTATAAAATGTAGGTTAGAGTCAGTTCCATTGCTAAGGCTCTTTCTGTCCACTGCAAATAATAATGCTGTCAACCCTAGTATTGCTTTGGAAAGCCCTCTGTTTCCAGTATTAAAAAACCCATGCAGTATTCCGCAGTAATAGCAGGTTCAGAACACTGGATCTTTTGACTGAGGTCTGTACTATATTTTTTAAAAATGAGTAAAACAGCATAGTCACCATCATTTAATTTTTAACTTTAGATATATAAAAATAATTAGTGTCTGAGCAGTCTCCTCCATCTGTGATTTCCGCTAGAGCTCCAGAAACACCCTTTGTCTGTTTCTACTAACAAGGGGGGTGGAATTGGTGAAATGAAGAATTGGTAGCACAGTATAGCGCCAGGTACTGCATTTAGTCAGTGCAAGCTCCTCATCACACCCCTCTGCCAATGCTCCTCATTTCTCATCTCCCAGACCCCCTCTGTTATTCCATTGCTCTCCCTTCCTTCCCAGTTTGCCAGCACACCTCAATCGTGACCTGACACACCTGAACCAATACCAAACAGGGACTCTGTACAGCAGTGCCATGCTCTGTAGTGTTTTTAGAACGTAGACAAATGACTCCATAAAGATGCTTTTGCTTTCTTAAGAACACTTCAGTTCAGTTTGAAACATGCAACAGCTAAAGATGAATGTGCAAGGTGGAGGAGTTACAGCTTTTTAAAAAAAGATAAGGAGGACTTGTGGCACCTTAGAGACTAACACATTTATTTGAGCATAAGCTTTCGTGAGTTACAGCCGATGAAGTGAGCTGTAGCTCACGAAAGCTTATGCTCAAATAAATGTGTTAGTCTCTAAGGTGCCACAAGTCCTCCTTATCTTTTTGTGAATACAGACTAACACGGCTGCTACTTTGAAACCAGCTTTTTGAAAGTAATACCTTATCTGATTCATCACCCTAATCAATTGTCAATGCTTTAAAATTGCAGTTTTGAATAGATTACAATGGGAGATTAGTGATGAAAGAAGTCAAATGCTCTAACCCACATTTATGCTACAGGATTGCTTTTAAAAAGTAATCCCATAGTCCCATCATTTAAGCACTTCATATAGCAAATTCCCACTTAACTACAGTTGCACTTGGAATAGTCCACTTACAGGAATGATTCTCCAGTGGTTTGGAAAGAAAGTCAGAGTATGAAGTTGTCCTTCCTATGTTCATTGAATTTCCCCCCCTCCCCCAAGTGTATGTTGGGATAGGTTAAACCAAAAGCTAGAGCCTCTGCTGGTGTAAATCGCTGTAGCTACATTGATTGAGTTGAGTTATACCTGCTGAGGATCTGACCCAAAGTATTTTTATCTGTTCAAAGAGAGAATGTACATGCTAAGCTCTGGTCATTACTGCATTGCTAAACTTATACCGTGGTTGACATTGGTGTAAAATACTCCAGTAGAAGTTTGGAAGTAGAGGTGCAGTAAAGTTATCCATTAATTTGTTTCCAAATTTAAGTATGGGGGTTGCCATTGGAGGGCCAACATTTACCAATATTATTTTACCTCAGGGTCTGAGCTTCCAAGAAAAAAGAGAGAGAAGTGATAGCAGTTGGCTTCTTCTATTGCCACCACTGTATTCATGTGGTTTTTGTCTTTCTGAGGGACTTAGGGCTTGTCTACATGTGGGAGTTATTCCAGAATTAGAGTGTCCGCACTTGAAGTTATTCAAGAATAGTTATTGTGTTTTAAATTCACACCCTTCTTAATCCAAATTAACGTTTAAGTTTACACAATCCCTGTTTACACTGAAGACAGGAAAGGAGAATGGCATGAGGCAGGGTGGTTATCCAAAGTCATTTGTTGGAGTGAAGGCTTGTTGAGTCCCAACAGCTCCATTGTGTTTGTTGTTATGGTTTCCCTGCCATAACAGAGGGAGCCATCCACTACTTTTTTGGCTGCAAGGCTTGTGTCTCAGTGCAACTGTGTCTTGGGCACAGGGTGGAGGAAAGTGATTTGCAAAACCTATGAGACACTGCCTTAGGGGTTGCCCCAGATATGCATGTTAGCACTGAGTAGATGGGAAACAGAGATCCTACACAGAGATGCATGTGGCCATCAATGAGAACTTTAGGAAGTAATTTGAAAAGCCTTCTTACCTTGCTCCACGTAAAATGGCCTTGGAATGTTATTTTCACTCAGACAGTGTAATTTACTTGCTCTTAATACACATGCAGGCAAAATTTCTGTAACAATTCATATTAAAAATTTGCTGTGGGATGACAGATGAGAAACGACCTATTTTTGTGGTATTATGTTCAGTATCTTGATGTACTTCAAAAAACTTCTTTAGTTCATACGTATTATTTGTTGGATATCATCTGCATGATGACGTATAAATCAAATGTATCTTAGTATCCTGATGGACTTTTTCCCTCTTTTTTATTTTAATTTAATTTTATTTAATTTAATTTTATTTTATTTTATGTATTTGTCTATTTATTTGCTTTCTCTTTTTTTTTTCTTTTTCTTCTTCTCCCTCTTCTCCCCCCCTCCAAAAACAGGAAGAGAAAATCCATTCAGGAGAGACTCTTCTTCATGTAAGTGTTATTTATGTTCATTTATGAAATTACAAAAGGATTATAAAAACGATTAGAATGTTCAAATACTGAACGCTTACCATCTGCTCATAGAAACCAACTGAATAAAGAGCATGTAAATATAAACTTCAGTTACACAATAACAATACTCAATACCTGTTATCTCAAATCTATATATGCAGTTCTATTGTGTATATCATGGTAGTACCTAGGCACCATCACAAAGTACTTTACAGATATTGGTAACTCCTGTGAAGTAGGTATGAAGTAACGTCTCACTTTATATATGAGGGGCAACGGATGCAGAGTGGTTGAGGGTCTCTACCAAAGCCCACTAACTTGATGGAAAAACTTCCATTGACTTCAGTGGGCTTTGGATCAAGCCCTAAGTGACTTGGCCAAGGTCAAAGAGGGAATCAATGTCAGAGTTCAGTTTAGAACTCAGGAGTCCTAGCTCCCAGTCCTATGCTAAAAATAAGCTTCTCTCTTTTGGATTCTTCTACAAAATCCAAGTTGTGTCTGTAAAGTTGTTTTTGTTTATTTGTTTATGTGTGTGGCCTCTTGTAGCATACAGATATTTCAGGCCTTTTTTGCAACCCATGGACCCTCTAAAATGAGATTAAATAACACCAGCCATCAGTGAATATTGTTGCAAATGTTTTGTGAATACATTTGCCTCCAGAATAAATGCTCAGTCTACATCAGGCTGATGAATCTTGTACAGGACTCTCCATAGAATACGTAAAGCTACACATCATGGAGTTCAACAGTTTTACACGTCGCCTAGCAACTTGATTTGCTTGCAGATCTCTGATTTTAAAACTTTGAGTAGTCAAGTAAATTCTGCTCCAGTATCTCTCTCTAATAAGTAAAGTCAAGAAAATCTTTCAAGAAGCAGCATAGATTAAGACCATTATTGCCTTAGTGCAAAATGAGCCTTAATGAGGAAAATGACTGCATTAATTGCAATGCAGAGGACCTGCTTTATATAACTTTGAAGCACGCACTAGGTCAAGTGGCGTGGCAAGCCATGAGCATTCACATCAATCTGACTTCTCATAAATCAACATTTTTTCAGAAAATAACATACGTCTCTGAATTACGGCACTAGATTAGACTCAGATAGAAACTCCTGGTTAATATGTAGCAAAATGCTGTGTGGTGACAAATGTTTTTTGTGTGTGTTATTGGGCTGGAATGTTAGTTCCGCTTTTAGATAAAAGGAGCTTGCGCAAAGCACCCTTGTAGACCATTATTTCCCTGTCTAGTACGATAGTTATGTAGTCAACTGTGTTCAGCTGTTTCTCTCTTACGCTACCCTTTATTTTGCATTTCAATAAGTGGAGGGCTTAGGTGTAGACAGAGACTTGAGCCTCTTTGAATCTAGCAAGACACAACTGCGTAGTCCATTGCTAGTCAAAAATCTATTGAAAACTCGCTATATTCTGGCTATATTTCTGGCAGAAATGTTATAAGAATTTTATTTTGTATCTTTGAATTATGAACATTCTTTTGGCTGGTTTTATGGAAATAGTTAGGGCAATCAATTAAGGATAAGCTTTTTCAAAGGAGAAGAGCATGTGTATATTAAATGAAAAAAAAACCCCACACCAGCAATTAAAAAGAATTGTCCTTTACACTGGGATGCTAAAACTGAGACTGAGGGTATCTTTGAAAAGCTACGGTACCATTTTTTAAAAGACAATAGGAATGGAAAAATTCCAGGAGTCATATTACTCACTTTTTTCAACATGGGACCCCTAATATAGAAAATTCAAGTCTCTTGAAAAGAGTTCAAAGGACACATTTCCCCCAGTTTTTTAAAGAGGAATCACCAGGGTAACAAAAACATCTTTAAAGGAAGAGGCTCCAAATAGAAAAAGAAACCTAAAGACATGATGATACGGTGTCCCGACGTTGTACGCTAGAATCTGGAGCCCATTGGAATGCAGATTCAAAGATCTCCCTCTAGTGACTTTAATATCATAAAGCTGAATATCTGGATAATCTAGAGCCTTGTAACTGGAATATATTCCATAAAATGGATCAGTGATACAAAATTTATGGCCAAGAGGCCACATGCAGTACAACCTTCTACCACCTGCTGTGGCATTTCAGCAGCCAAAGGCAAGCTTTGAGCACCAGAGCCTCTCTCTCCTGGTTCTGTGCATGAAATATCATGACTCAGATTTGATGTCTGTAACCTGTCTCTATATGTGCCTCAGTGCCTTGGCTCCCTTTGGCTTCTTCAACAGTATGAATTTCCAAAAGAGAGTTTACTCCAGGGATGTGAATAACCAGCATATTGTCAAGTGTCGGAATTATGAAACTTCCAGGATAGAAACCTGTCTGTGCAGTGTGAATTTTCAGAAGGGTCTAAACTTCCGCGGATATGAATTCTAGATTGGGATTAACCCCATCGACTGTGAATGACCAAAATGAGGCCTCTTCGATAATGTTAAACTTTCAGAAGCTAATAATCCCCCCAGAATGTGAACTCTCAAGAGGAAATTAAACCCAGGGATTTCAAACTTCAGATGGTGGATCCCACTGATATGTCTGAATTCTCAGAGGTGCCTCGGACACGTGAAATATTTGCAGGGGCCACCTCCTGCCATTGTGACATTTTGAAAAAGGACTCCTGGTGACAGTAACCAGGCATTTGTATTATAATGATAATAAAGGGACCGTCTTGTGATTGTCACTTTGCGACAAATACTACCACAATTCATTACTTTCCATCAGTGCCTCACCCTATGGAGGAATCACCACTGCCCATCCACAGTGAGAAGGGGACAGAAGTCCCGACTGGTGAGTGCAGTTGGGATGGGATATTTGTAAAGGGTGGGGGCAATGATGCTACATGGATTTATATGCCTGGTGTGTGTGCACCCATTTGTCATTAAAAATTCTAGGACTTGTTACCAGTGCCCGCTTTTTTATATTTTTTAAGTGTTGTGTATTTTAGCATTCCTGAAAGGTGATATATTGGCATGATTGGTTCTCAACTGATCCACAGACAAGGTACAACATGAGCAGCAACCGTGTCAAGATTCCACTTCACATTGTCATACTAATGTCTCTGAACTCAGAGCTAGAAGGTTCACCTTTATGTGTTTAAAAAAAAAAAAAATCAGATTTCATGCCCTTTCAGCCTTTGGCCTCAATGCTGAAACTGCCCATAAGTCTGCTTATTGGGATGGTGGTTTGTGCAATGAGGACACTTGTTCTTCCAGAAATCCACAAAACTTATTTTACATAAGCCACAGGACAACCAACTGACCTGGGTTCGATTTTAACCAGATATATAGCAGCAGAGTGGGCCAGGTCCTGTGAGCATCATATATTATATACTTCTGTGTAGGAGCACCAGCCTTTCAGATAACCAAAGTAAATAGAACATGAAAAAAAAAAAAAGATTGCCTGGTGTATGCCTTTGGATTTTAAGAGCGCTATTGTCTACATCTTTTTCCCTAGCTTCTTATTTAACCTGTTCTTGAATTTGGGCAATGACTGTACCCAGACAACCTCCTTTGGGGTCTGTGTCATTGCTCTGGTGCAGCACTTTAAAGAACTTCTTCTTACTTTCCATCCAGAACTTTTCCTTACTTAATTTCAATCAACTGCTCCCTGTTCTACCATCTTTTGAGCCAGATTAATTATTTACCTTCACATATATTATTACCTTAAAGGTATTTATAGATGGCTCATGGCCCACATATTCTTCTCACTTCTAGACTATATTAATTTAGTTCCTTCAATCTCTCCATCCGTCCTTGGATCACTTTTATTGCCCTTATTTGTGTTTCCTTTAATTTTTCTATATCCGTTCTAATCTGTGGAGATCAGAACTGCACATGCTATTCCCACTATGGCTGTGCTAGGGCTGTGTTAACATGACACTGTTATCTCTTTAGCTTTCCATATGATCCTTTTATATATATACAGACCCAAAAATAGCATGGCATCTCCACCCCAGCAGCATCACACTGAGACTCTGTATTAATTTGCTGTCTGTGATCACCCTTAGATCTTGCTCAAATTCACAGCTAGCTACCCCTCAATTAATAGCTGTGCTATTTATTTCCTCTCCCTCAATACAGGAATTTACACTTGCTAGTACTGAATATCATCTCATTGCATGCAACCTACTTATTGCACTAGGGTTTGGTTTAAGACCGTATGATTATGTGTTCATTTTAATGCACCTAGATTTATCATAACTTTCGTATTGTAGTTGTTATTGTTTTGTTATCTACAGTGCAAAGAAATAACTGAGATACGTAACATTTTATGTTTCAATACCCCTCCTGCAATTGTCCTCTGTATATTACTCCAAACTCTATTTCCAGCTCCGTCATTTTTATCTGCATCCCTGCCCTTCATTTGTTTTATACTAGTTTTAAAATATTAGTAAATAATGTAGAAACTGACAAGTTTAGCACTTTTCTTTTTCTTCATATTGTACCGTTTCTCTCTGTATAGTTAGTATATTGTCATTATATGGCTTATATGCATGGAAAGAGGTAGCCTTTCACATAGTGGAGATAATCTCTTTCTCATCCATGTTGGAGCTTTGCTCACGTAAGCAATTGGGTGACATCAGTCCACTCTTATAGAACTGCTTAATCTAACTCTCTCATATACATTGGCATTTTTATCAAGTCTCTTCCATTGCCCTGAGGGAGGCTGGGCTGCTGGGATTGTGGCATGTGCACCAAGAATGAAATATAAAGTTTGGTGCATCATGAAAAATCAAACAAACAAACAAGTGTGAATGAAAGCTTTTTATTTAATGTTTGCTCACTGCTGTCATGGAGTGTATTTCCTAGACTGTGTACTGAACTCTGGTGTAGCTGTCAGACTACCCAGCTTGATCCAGGTTCAGATCAAACCAGATCAAAGGTGATCATTAAAAGTTTAAAATAAATGGCTGTATTATATACGTAACACCTGGCAGCAAAGAGGAAACAAGTGGCAAAGGTGAACAATGGTGACAGAGATGGGTGTAAGCTGCTAAAAGGTTGGAATATGGAGTCTGAATAGCCAAAGAATTGGATCTGGGATTTTAATTTGGCTCATTGTATTCTGTAGAGATGGAAGTCAGCTGCAAAAATATGATCTGTGTCTGGGTCTGGATTCTGATTATAGTCTCCCTGATTTAGGTCTGAGCTATCCATTTGGGCCATTTCCTGAAAATAGAAGGGAGTCTTGTCTCAGGTTTAGGTAGGTCAAAAAGGACCAGTTAATAATTGATACACACACACACACACACACACACACAATGTATATAGTGATACAACTGTGAAAGTAATTGATTGCAACAACTACTTAATTAAAACGAAAAGTAGTTTTGTGAAGTAATCTGATTATTTCCTGTTCTGGAAGGTAATTTGAATTACATGTTAAAGTTATCTTGTCTTGCCTCTCCCAAATATGAGTAGGGATGCCAAGTCACTTTGCAATTCACATATTTGATGCAAAAGACTTGCAAATGGAGTCAGTAATACTCCCAATGCAGTAGATCCATTTTTTCAAAAAGTAAATTTAACAATGCTGATTTTAATTAGTAAGTGAAAGGAACATATATCCAGCTAGTTTATTACAGTTGCTACATGAAAGCAACAGCTACAAATAATAATACACACTCATGAAATATCACACACGATAGATTCACCAATAAAAGAACCAACATGTGCTCATGACTGAAACACTACGTACTCCAGTGAAATACTGTATAAGTCCTCTGAGTTGAGGAATGGAAGGTTATAACAAAATAACATTTTCATCTCCTTGTGATGCGGTGAAGACGTTAAAAGAAAAGGAGTACTTGTGGCACCTTAGAGACTAACCAGTTTATTTGAGCATAAGCTTTCGTGAGCTACAGCTCATTTCATCGGATGCATCAGAAGACATTGGCATTTCTGCTGATAGCTCAATAAGACTTTTGAGTAAGAAGGATTCTGCTTGCTCTTGATTTGTTTTTGCACTTTTATGAAATACATTCCCATGCAAAGCTAGGGGAGCAAAATGTCAACAAACGTGTTAATAAATCAAGACTGTAGATGAAAAGGTAGAAAGTAGGAAGCATTATGCATAATAGTATAAGAGAAGATAAAGAATAATAATAAAAGAATACAGGGCAAAAATCTAGCAGTCTTTATTCAGGCAAAACTCCAGTTGGCTTACATGCTTGTGACAATTAACTGATTTAGTAGACTCGAGGTGAAAAAGTGAGCAGAACAGGTCATTTATTCATTTTTATTTATATTAAGGTCATGGCCAAAGGCCCCAATCACCAGTTGGGTCCTGTTATGCTAGGCACTGAAAAAACCCATAAGACAACACAGTCATTGGAGGCTTTACATTTCAAAAGGCAAAACCCGGGAATGAGGTATTTGTAATTGCAGTAGTTTAATTTAAGTCACACAGTGTTGAAGAACATCACTGAGGCAATAATTGTCACCCAAGGGATTGAGGAGCAATAGGGCTGTAGGAGAAGGTGTTTATTCATGTGATTCCATGGACTCCCTCCTAAACTCCCTACCTTCAGATAGCATTAATGTTGAGAAGGAAGCTGTCAAAATTCTATTCCAAAGAAACACACATGTAGGACCTGATTCTGAGCTTATTTACACTGTGATAACTCCTGACTGCAGGGTTGCTACTTTTGATTTACCTTTGTATAAATGAGATCAGAATCAGGCCCTTAATTTCCATAGACATGGGGCCCCGTTTTACTCTCCTTACTTAGGATCAATCCTGCTCCCCTTGAAATCAGTGGGAGTTTTGCAATAATGCTTAGTTGTTACTCAGGCAAAATCCCACTGGGCCATATCACTCCCCAGTGGTGCACTTGTAAATCTGATGATCACTGTTGACTTCAGTGAACTCCCTCCAAATTTACAATGGGGCAATTTAGGCTCTGTTTACCAGGGTTGAAGCCAAGTAGACACAGTTTAACATCCTTTCAGTTATTAGCTGGTTATGTTATAGACTTAGTCTAGGCTCTATTAAGAACCTACGAACGGCCGTACTAGGTCAGACCAATGGTCCATTTAACCCAGTACCCTGACTTCTGACAGTAGCTAGTGTCAGATGTTTCAGAGGGAATAAAGAGAACAGGGCAATTTCAAGTGATCCATCTCCTGTCATCCAGTCCCAGCTTCTGGCACTTGGAGGTTTAGGGACACCCAGAGCATGGGATTGCGTCCCTGACCATCTTGGCTAATAGCCATTGATAGACCTGTCCTCCATTAACTTATTTCATTCTTTTTTAAACCCAGTTATTGTTTTGGCCTTGAACTCAGGGTTTTAGAGCAGGATTTGCTCTATGCTGCGTGCACTCTGCTGTTAAGCTCCTCCATTAATGATGAGTTCCTTCCTGAGGTGTCAATCTCTTCCTGTCCTAGGCGGACTGACTGAAAGACAGATGATCTGTCTTTTTCCCCTTAATATGACTGTGCTCCTCACAGGCAGGGCTGCTCTTCAGGCAGAATGAAGCACAGAGAGCACATCTTTGCCCTGACAGAAAGAGCATAATTTGCTCTGTGGAGTACCAGTTAGCTGTGTCCCTTCAGTAGGCTGGCTATTTTCTGAAGACAAGAGCAGAATGTTTGTCTGAACCTCTACTGGGAATGATCGCACATAAAGGGTCTGATTTTGCCAGGTGCTGAGTGCCTTCTGTGAGGTGCTGAATAGTCTTTGCAGCCAAAAAGAGCTGATTGCTCTTTGCACCAGCCAAGATGTGCCCTTGCAATACCTGCAGATAGCACTTACCAACTACGTGTTTTGACAAACTGGAAGTGGCTTGGATAGATTTCCCTGCAATGCAACATGTCTCGAGCATTCACAACACTTTCCAGCCACTAAAACCAGTACATCACCATTTGAAAATAATAGAAAATAATAATAAATAATAATGATGTGACTATTTCTGAATGCCCTATTGGGAACTGACAATTAAAAAAATCCCCAAACAATTAGTTGTTTAAAATCACTCCAAATACGTTACACAGTGAGTTATACCATCCAGAACTACCATGTATACCAGTTTACTGTGGCGCAGGGAATCAGTCACAGAACATATTGTGAAACACAGTAGTGATTATTTGGCACATGTTGTTATATTAAGCATTTTCTGTTTATTTAAAGGAACATGCTTTGTGCTTTCAAGATAAAATGAGTATAATCTAATATAGCTCTAATGGGGGCCATTGCTATTTTATATTCAACCCAGAGCTGTCATTGATCACTAGGATGACCAGATGTCCCGATTTTATAGGGACAGTCCCGATATTTGGGGCTTTGTCTTATATAGGTGCCTATTACGTCCCATACCCATCCCGATTTTTCACACTTGTTATCTGGTCACCCTGTTGATCACCCATATGATAATGCAATATCCTCTCTAAATTTTTCTTTCCAATTATTTGTTTCGAATGTGTGAAATATCAGAGCGTTTAAATTTGCTTTTCATACAGTGTTGTTGTTACTTACTTTAACCTTTGTCCCTCCTTTCCCTAAGCTCTCCTTCCTCCGCCTCTTATTTTAGGACCCAAACCAGTTTTACACCAGCGTAACTTCATTTTAGATCAGATTCCAATCTCACTTACACTAGCATAAAACAGCAGTTACTCTGCTGAGGTCATCTGAGATCAGAAGTGGGATCTTTATGCTAGAAATTTAAATTGTAAGCGGTTTGGGGCAGGGACCCTGGCTGACTTTTGGTGGCATTGAAATCAGTAGTCTTGCCATTAATTTCAGTGACACTGGGATTTCACCCGATGGCTCTTTAAATCTCTGTGAAGTGCCATGAGAAGATATTGTGGTATAAAGTGTTTAATAAATAATTATTTAATAATGATTATAACAGTTTGGGACATTTAAACGATAGATACCCTTTCAACTCCCGCCCCACCCCCCACTAACACTAAATGCCCATTTGATATTGGTACAATCTTAAATAATTTTGAAAAAGAGCCTCCAGGCATTTAGGATCTATATAGGCACTCACTACTCGTGCCACTATGCGATGCCTCCCGGCAGCAGATAGAGGTCACACAAGGTAGTTAGTGCTGCACAGAGCAGCTGCTTCTCAGCTCAGCTGTTTTTCAGTTCAGCAACTCCAAGCCACAGAGCCTTGGCTATGAAGAGAGGCTTCTCTGAGCTTCAGGAGATAGCAAATTTTCACCGGCCGAATGTGCTAACAGAACATTCCTTTTGTCGAAGTAACTTTATTTTAACCTGCCTCAGAGAGGTGCAAAACTACATGCAATTTCACTGGTCACTCCAGATAATTTTCAAAGGTATCCACTGCAAAGATGCTACCAAAAATCCCCAAACAATTATAAACAGTTAAACATAAGGAGATGCCTTTACTTGACTGTTTCTACTCCAATAGCCCGACTCCTTCCAGGTCTCTATTTTATCTGGGGAAAGGGTGTTGTTTATATGGACCACTTATTTCCCATCAGGCCTTGTCAGAAGCTAAATCTACAGATATGGCTGCCATAATGGACTACATTTCCCAGCCTGCTCTGCTTCCCTGGATGTCAGAGAGAAAGGCTGGGTGGGACATGGGAGGATAGGATAGGCTTATACTCTAGGAAATAATTTAGCCCCATCTGTTCAGTTTTCTGAACTGTACCTTCATAAAGTGAAATTTACAGAGCCCCAGGTTGGGAAGATAAAAGCAATATACTGTACAACTAAAGCCATCAGCTGATATCTGTCAGAAATGATAGAAAAGATAAAGGATGGAGGAAAATGGTTGAGTTGCTATATTTTGTCTAGTCATACACAGAAACATGTTCACCCACAAAGACCAACAACAGGGCGACATGTGGACAGCTGAGGAGAGAGACACTGGTATTAGGCTGGCACTGTTGGTATTCTTTGCTCATATCAGAGTTGATCCTGTAGTCCTCACTCACACCAAGGTCGTTGAGGTCAAGGTGGCACTTTAGTGGGCTCTTTGAGTTTAAAGTGTAGGATCAGGTCCTTTTGTTTGCATGCAGAGCACCTACGCCACTTTCAGAGCGTGGCAAGCAGAAGTGATCTGCATGTTCAGTTTCCTTAGAGAAATTAAATGTTTGCTTTAGGCACTATCTGCTTTTCATATCTCTCGACACAAAACGAGCAGTGCAGCTTTCCTTATATGAAAGCTGTCAAAGCCGTGTGGCTACAAAGAACTGAAGATATACTTCTGGTTTAAAAATTAATCAAAGTCATGTGATATTTTGGAGAACTAGATGTTTCATGGGATTGGTAGTGAGATAGGAAGACTTTCACCTCCAGCTCATTAGTTTAAATCAGGTCAGCAGTGACCAAAATTACTTTCTGTTGGAGGCTATTCAGAGGCCCTGTGTAAAATGGAGGCACACGAGTGGTGCGGGGAAATGCAGGGGAAGTGGACACTGAACTGGGCTGGCCCA
Source organism: Lepidochelys olivacea (assembly GCF_965140295.1). NCBI lineage: Eukaryota > Metazoa > Chordata > Testudines > Cheloniidae > Lepidochelys > Lepidochelys olivacea. The sequence goes on along the minus strand of NC_140417.1, from coordinate 20,706,752 downwards.
TCCTTAACCATTCAGTACATAAACAAGGCACTTCAGTCTCCAGGCTGTCAGGACTGCACCCTTCACAAGATGCATGGAAAAATAAACAGAAAGAAAACATCATATGATCTTCATGATTTTGCTTCTTTTATGATGTTTGACAATCAAGAGCAGAGCAAACTGTGCCACCAGCTTATGCAGCCAGTTTATCACTTCTTCTTTTGGCATATCCTCTGTATACCAGTAACCACTGTTAGATTTCATTTCCTATGCAAATCTTGATAAAGTTTAAAGCTTCTGTTCAGCTGCTTTCTTGAACTAAATAAACAACGTTCCCCTTCCCCGCTTTCCAAACCGAATGAAAATCTCTTATTGTTCAAGGGCTATGAACTAAGATTGTCTTATAAAGTGCCTTAGAAACATTCTTACCTCAGTAAGAGAACCAAAGATTCTAATCATAGCAGCACTGGCCTGCGTCATTTTAAAAGTTGACAACTAATTTGTCTCACTGACTCATATTTCTGTGAACTATAGGCCCCACTGCAGACAAGAAATCGAAACAAAACCCAAAGTAACTCATTCTCATCATTAGAGCCCAGGGCTCAAATTACGCTCAGTGGAACCACATTCACAGTGCAGTTGGACTCTGGTGTGTTCTTCTACTGTGGCCACAGCTAACATGGCTCAGTTCATGCACACAGCAACAGGTTTTCCTGCACAATCTGGTGTCAGTTCTGTTGGTCAAGTCCAACCTGCTGTGCTGCACAGCCATTTGGTATTAGTGCATTCTGGGCAAATTTTGGTGCATAGGTACCATATTGGTGGTGCAGAAGGGTGCGGCTGGGGCCAAGGCATGGATTTTTGTGAACAATGCATTTTGGGATGTCCTCCCTCCCACACCGAGATCAGGGCTTTAGGAGGACTAGTTTGCCCAGTACACCGACATAATTAAGACATGATTAACCTACACAATGGAGTCACTATGTTAGAAACCACTTACAATCTGATGTTTATGTTATAAAAGTCCTCATAAGCAGGGTTAGAATAAGTCCTCAAATACTATCTAAAATAGGGATCTCAAACTCAAATCACCACGAGGGCCACATGAGGACTAGTACCTTGGCCTGAGGGCCGCATCACTGACACCTTTTCATACAAAGATACAAAAGCCCCCAACTCTGCCCCTGGCCCTGGCCCCACTCCACCCCTTCCATAAGGCCCTGCCCCTGCCCCGCTTCTTCCCACCCTTCTCCACCACCATTCCAACCCCTTCCCCAAAGTCGCTGCCCTAACTTTGCCCCCTCCCTGCCCCTATTCCAACCCCTTCCCCAAATCCCAGCCCCGGCCCCGCCTCTTATCTGCCTCCTCCCCTGAGCGTGCCGCGTCCCACTCCTCCCCCACCCCCCGGAAAGTCCTAAGCACCACCACATAGCTGTTTGGCAGCGGGAAGAGCTGGGAGGTAGGCAGAGGAGCGGGGACACTCAGGGAGGCGGAGGTGGGGGATAAGGGGAGCTATGGTGGGCTGCAGGAAATAACTCTGGGGGCTGCTTGCAGCCCGTGGGCCACGTGTTTGAGACCCCTGATCTAAAACTTAGATGGATACATAAGGTCAATAAATAATGTAGAAATACAGTCCCATCCAGGTAGTTAGGATCTCATCCATGCTACAGCCTGGTCATAAAATTGGTCAAAATCTGTGAAATGACTTTTTGTATGAGATATTGAAGCATTGCAACAGCGCTCCTCTGCTTACCACTGGGTATATTACAAGGAAATTTGAATGCTTCTGACATTTCCTTTTTTTATCTTCTTTGCATAGTGTCACATATTACTTATGGATAGCAATAGCCAAAAAAACCCCCAAACCCTGAATAATATTTAAAAACCGAAAGTTTGTTTTTCCCCAGAGAGAGAAGGTGGGTGAGGTAATATCTTTTATTGAACCAACTTCTGTTTCCACCAAACATGTATTCTGATGTATTTATTTGAAGTATAGGTGCCAATTCCGTGGCTGCTCTGGGACTGGAGCACCCACGGGGAAAAAATGGTGGTTGCTGAGCACCCACCAGCAGCATCCTATCAGCCCCCCTCTCCTTCCCCCAGCGCCTCCTGCCTGTCGGTGGGCCCTGCCAATCATCACCTCCCCATGCCTCCCGCTTGCCGCAATCAGCTGTTTCGCAGCATGCAGGAGGCTCTGTGGAGGGAAGGGGAGAGCGAGGACATGGCACTCAGGGGAGGGGGTGGAATGGGGTGGGAAGAGGCGGGGTGGGGGTGGGGACTTGGGGGAAGGCGAGGAGTGGGGGCTGAGCCTGGGGCAGAATCGGAGATTGAGCACCCCCGCCGGCACATTGGAAAGTTGGCGCCTGTGGTTTGAAGTGAGTATTTGGAAAACATATGAAAAAATGTGACCAACCTTTGAGACTAGCCCATGAGTAAACGATATGGGTAAATGTAGTGACGAACTGAGAATTTGTTGCTAAAGCAAAGCATGTTAGGGGAATATGAAATTATTCCCAAGGGGAAAAAAAGCTAAAAATAATATATTTGTACATCTCTTTGTATGCTTGCTTCATCCAATGCCTACTTTATTTTTATTTTACGCATTTGAGATCTACTCAGTATAAAATTATAGCACCAAATGAAAGACTGATGACTAATGATTCCATGTATTATTTATGTGATTAATAACGTATTGAATCTATCCTATGCATGTACCGGGCATTATATATATATATATATATATATATATATATATATATATATATATATATATAATGCCCGGTGCATGCATAGGATAGATTCAATATGTTATTAATCACATACAAAAAGTCAATAGATACTATACAAAATATTGCAAATATTCAAGTTCATAAGCTCTCTTTTTTTTGAGAGGTTACATTACATGATCAAGTAAATTTCTTCATAGTCCATACGGTCTAAGTGTTTGCTGATGGTTTTTCAGAGGTTATAGAAAAGGTTAATTAAAAGGGTTAATGCTCAGGCACACTAATGAACTGTAACTTCATTATATAACAGCCCCCTAGAAGCAAAAAACCCAAACCGAACCAAAATTAAAACACTTGCTAGGTTTAGTAGGAAGGTGAATTATTATTTAGTGCAAACAAATCAGTCAAAGGGGAAAAAAAGAGATTTTAAGGAACAAGACTTGAAGGGTCCTGTTAACCATACCAACAACATTTGGCAATGCATCCGTTGTGCCATGTAAATTGCATGCACACATAAATTTTGTGGGCACAGTCAAGTCACTGTTCTTAAAAATTAGGGACATTAGGAGGTATGTAGTAATAATGTATTGCACTTTCAAACCTGGAAAACGGGTACATCAGAAGCAGTATAGCAGGGAAAGCAGCAGGAACATGGTGCTCATTCTAGCTTGTTGACAATCACTAGGCTTTTAGCTAACACACCCAGGGGGTATTAAATTAGGTCAGTAGTTGGCTTGATGTGAACAAAAACTACTTTTTAACTGGACATTCCCACTACACAGTTTACGAGTACTATATACAAAGAGCATAATAGCTGTAATCAGTTCTTCCTACCTCTGCAAACTACCCACCACCATTGCATTACTCCTCTCCCCTATATGGGATCTTCACCTGTGGTGGAAGCACCACAAGAAGTCCTGCTGATGAACTCACCTGTACCTGGATCTGTGGTGCGACAAGCCTATTGGCACGAGAAGACAGTGGCTGAGATTTAGGCTTGTTGGCATGCAAGGATTATTGGCCGTGGCTGTGTGATGCAGAGGAGTAGCAGTCACCCTATGCAGGGATGCTCTGTACCCCATCTGTACCATTGGGAGGGTCTCCACAGCTCCTAGCTGGGGTTGGGGGTAGAGAGAGGTGGGTAGGGGAGAGGCTGGTAGGCCAATGTTCTATGATCTGCAGGGTGTGACCCAAAACAGCCCTGTGTTCACACCCTCCCCACTATTATAATAATCTTTGTACAAAATGTGCCTCGTGAGGTATCACCTGGAAACTAGTAAGTCACTGGTCAATAATATTATGCTGAAATGTAGATAGCAACATTATATGTAAAGTTATGAATTCCCCCATGTGATGTTATTAGCACGGGTTCAAAACCAGACTGCCCTGCTGAGGCAATAGTTGTTAAACTATTGGTTAAACAAAAGAATGTGTGTTTACCTCAATTTACATACAAGTAGTAAACAGGCCCATCAAGGCAGCAGGGGGAGGAGATGTCAGGAAACAGAAGGATTTGCATTTCAGCAAACACAAGTGGGGGACAAAAGAGCATGGAGCTTTCTTCACCACCAGACTCTGTCGCCTTCCTCACAGCTTGAATGAACTTTACTTTGAGGGGTATCCTTTGGAAGAATCCACTTCAAAGATTCACTGGACTATAAAAGAAAGGCACAGAGAACCCCAAGTTAGTTCTTTCACCTAAGAAGACAAAGGCACCAGCATCTTTGGGCCTCTGGAAGAGATCCTGACCGAGGAGAGGGCCAGTAACCGTCTTGCTGGAAGACTGTGGGTGAGAAAGGGCATCTTGAACAAAGCCTTGAACTAAAACTTGCTAGATTTAAGTGTTAGACTTTTAGATGCATGTTTTCACTTTTATTCACTTGTAACCATTTTTAACTTTCTCTCTTATTCTTGAGCTCACTTAAAATCCTGTCTTCATTTGTTAACCAGCTTGTTTTACTGTTAATCTAAACCAGCAACGCTGTGTTTGTGCCAAAGTGAATATCAGCTCCAGTTAATGTGGCAAACTGGTGGGTGTTGTTTCCTTAAAGGAGATTACGGATTTTATTATTCCTCAGAATGTTGCAGGAGAGGGGTGGACAAATCCGAGCACATGGCTCTGGGGAAGTTCAGGACTGGGGGTGTGTTGGGGTTACCTGCTAACATTAACCAAGTCTGGTAAAGACAAAAGTGTGTCTGTGATAACTGCTGGCAGGCGGTTGGATTCATAGCTGTTGAATCAAAAGCTACAGCATACAGAACAGAAAGAGCATGCTGGCTGTAGGTCGTATCCATTACTGCTCCCCAGTGCCTGTACTAGTGGCTGTGGTTCAACTGAACAGGCCTCCTGGTGCAAGACTCCCTCTCCATCCCTGCAATAGTTTCACATGGACCTTTTATTTCAGCCCTACGGTCTAGGGGGTCTAATACTTTTCCCATTGAAATAAATGGAAGTTTGCATTGACTTCAATAGGAGCTGGATTGGTTTCCAGCTTCCCCCTCATCTGCCCACATGGGAAACGCTACAGAACTCTCACTCCCCTGAGTCAATGGTATCAAAATACCTTCCTCCCTTTCCCCAAGTCCCATATAAAAAGGTGACCTCTGACTGCTGAGTATTTTGTTTCTTTAGGCTTCATGATTTGTTTTGAGCAGAACAACACTGCATTAATATACAACCCATTGTATTTTCTTTGTAAACACAGAGTAGCTGTAAGTCTCCCTCCCCACTTTTATCCTCCCATTAGAAAGGCCAAGAGCAGTGGGTTTTTTATTTTCCCCTACTCAACTAATTGTCTGAGGTTCAGTGGTGATCGATTTATTGGTTCAAATAAAGAAGTATAACAGAAAATTCAGAGTATTATATGATTGCAGATTTTCTTTTGCAGTGAGTGTTTCATAACAGCTCTGAGCTGAGACACAGTGCCCATTTACAGCACTTGACAAATATGAACACAAGGACCACATAGAAAAGACATCTGGAAAGCAATAGATGCCTTTTGTCCAGGATACAATTGATTAAAAAGAAATTGAAACAAGTCCATGGCTTTCCTTTTGTAACCTACCCCAGCTAAATAAAGGAGTATCTGTTGCTCCTGGAATTTTCTGCAGCAATTTTTCCAGATGTCAGCCTTCGAAGGAGGAGAAAAGGAGTATACCCGCAAAAGAAACAGGCAAAAAGAGAAATGAGAGGAGATATGATTTGAAATGGGAGGGAGAAGAGTGACGGAGAAGAGGGAAAAGAAAGGGAGGATGGATAGATGAATAAATAGACACACACAGAGAGAAAAGAAATCAAGAAAAGAAGATTGAAAAAGGACAGAAGTGAGAAAGAAGAGGAGAATGTGAGGGAGACGATAAGAAGGAAAGTTTGTAGAGACCCTTTAAAGAATATTAGAGAGGCAATACATTAAATAAATGGAGGGTTGATATTTTTCAGAGAATATCGGGGGTATTTTGTCTGATGAAACAAAAAAGGGTTGGGATAGGAGTTAAGGACAATAAATGGAGTCAGGCATTCTCTGGATATTGCTACAGGCCTCCAGGGTAGCAGGTAAAGAAGTGGATCAGTATTTCCCCCTTCAGATAAGAAAGACCTGTAAAAAAGCCAGAACTTTTATCTGGAATTATATGTTTTACTCATCTATTGAGTAGGCTAACCACTCTGATATTCTAAGGTGGGAAAGTGACAGACTTCAAAAGTTGCATGGTTTAGAGCTCTGAGCTCCTAGGAAATGAGCCAAATGTAATAAAGATTTTATTTGGGGCCTGATTCTGCTCTTATTGAAATCAGAGTTTTCTCCCCGTTGCCCTCAGGTGCAGCAGGAGTTGTGAGCTGGGAATCACAGTGCTATTAATATTGAAATGCTCATGTATATAATGATATGAAAATTAAAGGTGGCACAAGCACGCTTACAGTCTAGGGATGGCTGATTTTGTGAAAATATGAAATGGAGATGGAAATTTAACTTGTTTCACAAATGTACAGAGATCAAATAGAAGTTATGATAAAGCCTAAACTGGCAAAGGGCAATCTGCTTAAGTAGGAGTATAAAATGAATTATAACGTGATAAACAGAAGGCTTTAAACAGTCTTGTAAAAAGGAACATTACCCAACAGAGAAAACACAACCTGAAGGAAGTTACCATTAGGGAAGCCTCCAAAACAGCAACAAAATCAGCTCCTGAACATCAGCCTGCAGAGAATATTCCAACCCTCAGTAAAAACCACGGGTCAGATTCTGCAGTCATTCTTTAGGCAGAGTTCCCAGTGTTTTTATAGCATGTTGGGGGGGGCCTCAGAAAGAAAAAGAGAACCCCTGCTATATTGTATTGTTTTCCTTTATGTGGGGTGGGAGAGTGAATCATTATTCTAATGACAGAGTTAGCAGTTATGTAACTACACCAGAGATGATGTACTGTGTGGAGCTACCTGGTATTAGCTGTGGGCATTCTCTGCCTAAGGCTGATCTCTTTTGGAGTTCTCCGCTGAGGGCCAAGAGCTAACCAGTAGTAGGAGAGCAGCAACTGAGTCTGTGTTAATCAGACAGTGAGATATTCTGAGTGAGGCATTTCATGCACCTGCCTGACAGGTGGGAGTGGGGCTGATGTATGTGGAGTCTGGAGTTGTGCTGCAGATAAAAAAAGGAGCTATTAGGCCAATTATGTAGCGTGTGTGGAGCATGTAATGATTATGCTGGGAGCCAAAGAGAGAAAAATGCAAAGGGCCACATTTAGCTACTGTATTATATTCTCCTACATTATACCAGCATAAATCCAGATTAACTACATTGGCTTCAGTGGAGTTAATTGAGTTCACACCAGTGTAAATGAGAACAGAATTAGCCCAGCAAAAGTTGGATTTTTTCCCCTTTTTTCCATCCACGTTCTACATATTTGGCTGCAGGCTTGGCTGCGGTTCTTTGTTTATCCATCTAAACTTTAGCAGGTCAAGCCAAGTCTTCCTGGAGATAGCCAAGGCTCCATAGAGGGAGCTGCTCTGGAAGGCAGACATGTGTCTTCTGGAAGGCAGACATGTGCCTTGGAGTTGAATCACTCATGTTGGACTTCACGCTTTTATAAGTAGTTTCTTACAGTTTTTCCCTTGGGGGAATTAGAGGGACTTGGATCTCAGAAAGTGTCCCACTATGTGATTCTGTAAAAAATAATCTATCATTCTCTTGTTCTGACCTGAGAAGTGAGCAGCTCCATCAGGCTATTTGTTTGTTATCCCTTAAGAACCTCACCCAGTGGAACATAACTGAAGGAAATGAAACTCCAGCCCCATTAATGATACAGACAATGCCTTTCACTAAACAAACTCAGCTTTCTTGACTTTTCCTTGCCAAACAGAATGGCCTCTGCCCCTCCCCTTACAGACTCTGTTGGCACTTCCGGTAACTGGGAGTGGCTGTGTAGCCACCAGTAGTTGGCAGCTAATGGGATAAAGTCCCACAGTCCCTGAATGTAACATATGACATGGGCTAGAATTGTAGTCACAAGTAGCAGCTTAGTGTTAATTCCTATGGCACTGATGGACAGTACGTGCCTGCCAGCCATAAACAGACACTGTATCTTAATGGACAATAGAGACCTTGCCAACACTAGATGAATAGGTTCATAGCAAAAAATGAAATGTTACAATGAGGGAAATAAAAGATCTCGAGCTGTGCATTGCACAGCTATCAGGTAAGCAATGTACTGTGCTTCACTGTGCAGCTGGTTAAATGCTATAAAGGCCTTATAATTAGTTTCAAATCCTGCTGTCTTTGCTCTGTGAAATTCTTATTGATGGACTTAAAAAACTGAGTGTAGAGCTTGTCACTGCAAGATAGCAGAAGAGCCAAGATCCATCATCACATTCCAAGTAATTTTGGATCAGAAAATAAAACTCAAGACTTACATTTTCAAAAATGAGACACCCAAAAGGAGTGGACAAGTAGAGCACCCCAAATAAGCGTGCCCTTTTGAAAATGTAGTGTCATGTGTTACGAAATAAGAATTCCAAAAGACAGCAATTAGCACTTAGCCTGTAAGCCATTAACTCTAACTACAGGACGGTCAACCATCTCAGAGATAGATAAAATTTATAGAACGCAGCATGCAAAAAATTGGTTAGGTTTGCAAATTCTAAATGAAATTAACTTGAACTGTGATTGAAATAAACCAACAGCCAGTAAGATTAGATTAGATTAGATTAGCAAAGTCACTAAAAATGAAATAAAATAAGAGCTCCATAGAGGAACAGAAGCATTATCTCTTTGCAGATCATTGATCTGTTTAGTTAGGTATCTTGTCTCTAAAAGTGGCCACTTCCTGATGATTCAGAGGAAGGTACCAAAAACAAAACCTACCCCCCCAAAAAAGAAACCATTATGGTCAATGATTATTAAGGCTGGGAATCTGTCATGGATATCATGGAAGTCATGGATTCCGTGACTTTTCAGGACCTCCATGACTTCTACAGCTGTCAGGTGCAACTGAACCTGGAGCCGCCCTGCCAGCAGCGGCTGTGGCAGTCCTGGGCTTTTCCTGTACCGCTGAGCACCAGTGGGTGCCCCAGAGGCCCCAGCACCAGCAGGCACCCTGGAGCCCACCCTCGAGCACCACCAGGTGCCCTGGAGCCCCCCCAGCACCAATAGGCACCCCAGAACCCCCCCCCAGTACCAGCAGGTGCCTTAGAGCCCCCCACCATAGCACCAGCGGGCACCCCAGAGCTCCCGCTCCAGAGCAGCAGCCCCCCAGAACACCCAAGATTTAGTCGGGTATATAGTACAAGTCATGCACAGGTCATGGGGCTGTGAATTTTTGTTTATTGCCTGTGATCTGTCCATGACTTTTACTAAAAATACCCGTGACTAAATCTTAGCCTTAATGATTATCCAGCATCTTGTTATTCTCTTTCTCCTTCCCCAAGCTCCCCCTACTGTTCACTAGTATGTATATAATAACATACCTTTCTCCTAATGCAAGAGAATACCATAGTGATTAGTACTGCTAAAACAAATGGTTTGTTTTTTTAGCTGTCAGAGCAGTAGGGAGTTGTTGCAGAGGACCATCTTATAAGAACACTGGCCTTTCAAATGTTTAAGGCACTGGGGTGTGACTGGCCCAGGTTTGACTGGCTCAGACATACATGGTGTATGGAAAGGTTTTCATCTCTAAAGGTACACTGATGCATGAATCTCAGAATCATGTTCCAATTAAAAACTTCTTGTAGAGCTAATGTCAACCCAAACTTCTAAATCTGTTTACAGATCAGAAAGCAGCAAGCAAGTACTAGGTTGACGGCTATCAAATGGGATAATCTGAAGCATGATTTTTATTACTGTGCACACATTATAACATGTACCAAGCAACCCATAAATTTGCTGGGTTTTTTGGGTCTGATGAAAATATTTATTTTCAGCATCATAAAACAGTCTAAATGTAACAAGCCAGAGTCAGCTGAGGTAATTTGAGTTGCATGCAGAAGAAATTTGACCTAATGTCTGAATTTGGGTTTACCAGTTACTTGCTAACCATTTTGATGAATGCATAGTTTCAAATAGTCTAGCTGTAAAAAACAAAAACCATGTTGTTATTCCTAAACTGGTTTAGTTAAGAACTGCTGGATAAAAAAGGCACTTGTATGTAAAATTATGTCACGTTTTATTATTTTCACATGAAGAAAAGGAGTACTTGTGGCACCTGAGAGACTAACCAATTTATTTGAGCATAAGCTTTCGTGGGCTACAGCTCACTTCATCGGATGCAATGAGCTGTAGCTCACGAAAGCTTATGCTCAAATAAATTGGTTAGTCTCTCAGGTGCCACAAGTACTCCTTTTCTTTTTGCGAATACAGACTAACACGGCTATTACTCTGAAACCTATTTTCACATGGCAGTTAATCATTTTCCCTCTATTAAATTAGCTGGCCCCTGTGGTAGAATTTGCTTTTGGTTTTGCATCAGGGTCAGTCATGCCCTCAGATTTTTAATTAACTAACAAACCATCACACTAGGAAAATGTGTAATTTTATAGGTACATATAAGAAGTTAACTGAATATAAAAGTTTATTTGCTTTTACTGATGCCAAGTGAAAGCAGTTTCATTGTGAAACACTGCCGGAACCCTGGGGTAACGGTAGCTGGGAGCCCCAGGGCCCTTTAAATCACCGCCGGAGCCCTGGGGTAACGGTAGCTGGGAGCCCCAGGGCCCTTTAAGTCACCGCCGGAGCCCTGGGGTAACGGTAGCTGGGAGCCCCAGGGCCCTTTAAGTCACCGCCGGAGCCCTGGGGTAATGGCAGCTGGGAGCCCCAGGGCCCTTTAAGTCACCGCCGGACCCTGGGGTAACAGTAGCTGGGAGCCCCAGGGCCCTTTAAATCACTGCCCGGAGCCCTCGGGTACTGGCACTGGCCAGGAACCCAGGGCTCTGGTGGCGATTTAAAGGGCCCGGGGCTCCAGCCACTGGCGTAGCAGCGGTAGCAGTGGTTGGGAGCCCCGAGTCCTTTAAATCACTGCCAGAGCCCCGGGGTAGCGGCGGCCGGGAGCCCTGGGGCTCTGGTGACGATTTAAAGGGCCAGGGGCTCCAGCTGCTGCCAGGAGCCCCGGGCCCTTTTAAACTGTCGGGCCCCGGGGAAGCTGCCCCTTTTGGCCCACCCGTCAGCAGCCCTGCCGGTACGGTTGGCTGTGTACTGGCTTTTACTGGTACGCCATACTGGACTGTACTGGCTTACTTTCACCTCTAAGTGTTGGATCAAGCACAGGAAGTATTTGCATCGTATTCTGACAAGGTCCTGCAAAGGTAGAGACTTCTGTGTACTTTTTGAGGCCTATCTGTATCCTGGTCACTAAAGGAAACATGTGCGTTAGTAATGGGTGACCTTTAAGGGAACTTAGTTTGGTAAACAAGTTTTGTACGGTTGGAGTTCTCCCAATAATGTCTGTTTAATAAATTCATGCCACTTTTTTCTCTTTAGAAACCAGAAACATGGCAACAAAGGAGAAGCTTCAGTGTTTGAAAGATTTCCACAAGGACATCCTCAAACCTTCCCCTGGCAAGAGCCCTGGGACACGCCCTGAGGACGAGGCAGAGGGGAAGCCACCTCAACGGGAGAAGTGGGCGAGTAAGATTGACTTTCTGCTGTCCGTGGCTGGTGGATTTATTGGTTTAGGCAATGTCTGGCGGTTTCCGTATCTCTGCTATAAAAATGGCGGAGGTGAGTATTTTTCTCTCTCTCTAATTTCTTCTCATTCACCTATACATTCGTCCCACCATCCATCCTTCCAATACTGTAGCATCGGAGTGCCTCCCACATATTTAAAATTGAAATAACCATAACAATCTCTTTTCTCTTTCCCAAGCTGTAGGGGAAATTGCTTGATTATTTCATAGTTAATGTCCAAGCTCTGTTATGAAAATACTCAACAACCTTGAATTTTACTATTATTACAGTTGAACTTCACTTTTAACTTAAAAATAAATATATACATTAATTATATGGATTAATATTCTCAGTGTAAATGTAGAATAACTCCAGTTAATGGCGCTACTCCAAATGTATAGTGGTGCAGCTAAGACAAGACTTGAACTGAACACTTCTTTTGGGTTTTAAAGTAAAAATACTGCTTTAGCTAAAATGAAATGAAAGTATATCTAATCCTCATAATCTTTATAGATGTTTTCTGTAAAAAGGAATGAAAATGACCTTTCACTTTGGTTTGTAACCATTCTATTTTTAATCTTTGAACAGGAGCAATAATCCCAGAAAAGTAAAATTGTTATGTGTGTACACAAGGGTATCAACTTTGTTTCTTTGTTATATATATCTACTGCAGCATGTGTATTATTCTTCATTTTGAATTCTCTTAATCTCTTTTGTACATTGTGTTTTCTGTACAGGTGCATTTCTTATACCTTATTTCATTTTCCTGTTTGGGGGAGGTCTTCCTGTGTTTTTCCTGGAGGTGGCGCTAGGACAGTATACCTCTGAAGGAGGAATTACATGCTGGGAAAAGATCTGCCCTATTTTCACTGGTTAGTTATTTTCCTGCCATATCACGACACAAGACATAGTTAATGAATGTAATGACATGTTAGCGCTAGTTGGAATTTTTCAAAACAGCTGTGCTAGATGCGCTGATGGTATTGTTAATGTTATTAACGGGTAATTTCCATTTTGGCAACCAGTCCTGCAAAGTGCAGAATGCCTTTGACTCCCATTGTTATAACACCCAGGCCCCGGTTCATCAAAGCCCTGAAACACGTGCCTCACATTGATACTGTGGGGTTTATGCATAAATTGAACTGCCTTGCTAAATAAGGATGGGATTACTCAGGTGCTTAGCGCTGTGAATGTGTTTAAGTGCTTTGCTGAGTTGAGACGAAATACACTATGGGGGAAATTCACCCCTGGGCAGAGGGCCACCACAAGGCATATGCACCATTTAAGCTGCACTTAAATCCTCAGATATTAGGGTCTGATCCTAGAAAGGGGCTCACATTGATTTCAGTGGTCTTTGGATCATGTCTCTAAGGTACACCCTTGATGTGGTGTATTGCTTAAAAAACAGGGGGCAAGTATATTTCCTTCCTGTCCATCAGCGCTGCTATTTGTTGTAGTCGCTGACTATATGATATTGGTTCCTGGAAAGGTAGAAGTCTGAGAGTATAAAGGAGAAATCAAAGTATTAATTTTTGTTGCTGTCATCTTGTTAAATGACAGAAGTGCCAATAAATAAGAAAGAAATAGCATGTTGTGCACTAAATAGGCCCATAGCAAGAGGCTGTGCAACCTGTGAGAAAGAGAGAGGTCATTTCACATTGTGTTGACGAGAGTTGGAGAAGGTAGTGTTCCTCTGAAATACTAAGTGATCAGACTCTTTTCCATAGTCTCATATCCTTTTGCGAAAGTGCCTTTCCAAATATTATCCTGGGCTGAAAACCAAACTCTTTTTGCCATGCAAAACCTTGCCATTGGCATCACAGTTATATTACAAGCACAGTGGGAATTTGAATGGCTTTCTGTGGAAAGATTCAGGCACAGAGCTTTTGCAATAATTAGATCAGACTGTAAAAAACAACTCTGGTTGCTGCATATTCTTATTAAAGGGCATTTGCCAGCACACGAAGAAACACTTGCCGTTCACAAGAATTGTGCGAATGCCACTCTGAAATGTAATGGGAATATAAAATTAAAAGCTGGTTACCAAAATCCTTTAGAACTCCTAACTGCATCCCACACATCGACTGGCTTCAGAGAGACACTGGGAAATGAACTGACTCATTAGAATTAACCCCCACTAATTATGAGTGATTACATTGGATAGAGATGCACTACTTTTCCTTTTCAAAATTGAAGTGGGAATGGGCACCTTAAATTGACTTAGGCCTTGATTCTGCCACCCTTACTGATACCGAGCAGTATCTTACTCCTTGAAATGAATGGAACTACCTAAGTAAGTAAGATCGTATCCAATGGGCCAAATTCTCAGCTGTTCTACTGAAGTCAGTGGAATTATCCTGATTTCCACCCCTTTCTTTTCTCCCCCTCCTCTCACTAGGCCATAGGATGGGGGGAGAAGTGATGCTCTTGGTTTAAATAAAAATCACCTTGGTATCCCTGGAAAAGGAAATTTATGGTTCTAATAATATGGCTAAGTGAATGTTCTGACTGAACAGTAGAATAGATAATACACTCTATAGGGGGATAATACACTTCCATTTGCACTCAGCACAAAATTATTGGCTGTGGAGAATCACATTGCAATATGGCTTAAGATTGTGCAATATAAGGCAGCTCTGCCAGGTGTTGATACAGTATATCAGTAAGCACCTTTCATATAAACCTATTTATTTAATTTAATTTATTTATTTTACAAACTATTGTAAGTCTTTGTTGGGAAAACAGGTTTTCTTGCTCCCATTCCTAAATGGAACATTAGCTTCAGAAAGCCCTTCAAGATTCTAAATACTAGTGTTCAAAAGGTATCAGAAGAAGGATATGTATGCAGACCTTTTGTTTCTTACTTTAAATAAAGAGACTGTTTCTCCTCTGACACAGAGGTATCAATCAGAAGTAATGGCAATGAGATTACGGTGGTGTGAGAGGAGTCAGACCCACAGAATAGTTTTGGTATTTAATTCTGCCAGAGCTGCATTCCATCACCTCCCTGATTGCCATTTTAAGTTGTGGAGGACGTGGCCTTATCTGCCCATGACCCTGTGTTTAAAAACAAACAAAGGACATTTTTTATTGTCAAGTATTGATAGCAGAGTTAAACATTGATTTCATTAGCAATAACAAGCACAAATAGCATACTTTCTTTGCAAAAGAGAAATGGGTGCATAGATTACGGCTTTCACTTCACTCACTTTGGAATTTTTAAACACACATCTTATTTTGCACATACACTGAACCTTCTGCCCAAGGATCTCATTAATACCGCTGCAACCACTGGTGCTAGTGACAATCAATGACAGTAGCATGGTTATGCTTTAGTTGCGTGTGCTGTTTAATGGGATCGAGTTTCCAATAGTGGTATATCATACACCAGGATCTAAATCCATAGAGTATTAAAAAACAGCTTTAAATGTCTGGGATTTCATAGTGTTGGAACGATAAGTGACCATTATGTATGTGTTTTATTTATTTATTTTGTATTAGGAATTGGTTATGCTTCCATAGTGATTGTGTCCCTTCTGAATGTATACTACATCGTCATCCTGGCTTGGGGAGTGTACTATCTGTTCCAGTCATTTCAGAGCGTCCTACCTTGGTCACTTTGTGGTCAGAAGTGGAACACACCTACTTGCATGGAAGACACTCTCAGGAAGAACAAAACACTCTGGCTGTCACTGAACATTACAAACTTCACTTCGCCTGTCACAGAGTTTTGGGAGTAAGACCATGCATTATTATTTTTTAGTGCACTTTATTTAAAGGAAAGAAATCATAAATGCAAATAGTTTCTTCTGTTGAAACTCCCTGGGGAATTTTAGGTAAGGGAAAATGAATAGATCTAGGTTGGAGGCCTTGCCTATAGCCTGACAGAGTATTTGGTGGCCAGCAATTAGAGAAGGTGCACTGGTGCTGACCCTAAAATGTAGACAACAGGAAGCCAGGGTGCTGAATCAGGGCTATACCCAAGCATAGATACGGCCACAGCGTCACCTTCTTATAGAGTGACCAGATGTCCTGATTTTATAGGGACAGTCCCAGTATTAGGGGCTTTTCTTTATATAGGCACCTATTACCCCCCAACCCCTGTCCCCATTTTCAACACTTGTTATCTGGTCACCCTACCTTCTTAATGCCCAACGTTACGTGCAGCACTGATCCTGGCCAGTCCTTAGTTTTGTCCCATCCCAGTACTAACAAGACCCAACTGTTCTAGCTTCTGAGATCTTAGCCTGAGGTGCAAAAACCCAACCTCAAAACAAAAATTCAGCCTCAGAAAATGACTTTTAAAGTAACGTTAAGGATCTGACTTGAACCCACAAAAGCAAATGAAAGCAAGTTGTGCTAACAGTATTGTCTTAATTCTTGTGGTACTTGGATATTGCTGCACACATGAGTGTAAATTCAGACCCTACTGTAAGGGCTGCAACACCATGGATTTCACTAAACCCATTGAATTTGACCTATGGCATAGGAGATAGCTCAGTCTTCTCAGATCCTTGCGAAAACAGAGGACAACGATCAGAGTTAATGGATAATGAACAGCATGGGTTTTCAATCATACATTTAATTGTGATTTTCTTTGCTTCTGGAGATAAGTGAACGTCTAAATATTACATTAAACCTCTTCTTTTTCATTGAAGGTTGTAGGAATGGGAGAGGAGGCACAAAGGCCCAGATCTGCAAAGGTATTTAGGCACCTAATTTAAGAGTTAGATGCCTAAATACCATTGAGTATCTGGGCCAAAAGATATTCAGATGTAATGTATCTAAATGCATAGGTTCACCCAGTAGAGTACAGCAAGTCCCCAAAAACCTGTCTTGGTTTGAAAGGATTTTGGTTTTGTCTTCTATTGTGAAAAATACCCATTCATTTCTGGGGTGCGATTCTCTACATCAAATATGAGTTTGGAACATTTCATTTACAAGTACCTTGATAATAGGGGTTTACAATGGAAACAATGACAGACCATTAATTATGGTTTTGTGAGCACAGCTGTTGTTGCCTTTTCCCCCTCCCTTCCTTGTAAATTCACTTTCTAAATGTATAACAAATCACTTACTAACCTGGCAAAGATGCCAGCCATTAACCTGGCAAAGAAAACTGGCAGAGATTTTAAACACTGCCCGGTATTGTACATTTCTGTGGTCATTTGTCTTGCACTAGCCGACTGTGTTATCTTGGAGAAGATCTTGCTTTTGCCAAATGCCTGGAGTTTATCAGGCTTAAGGTTTTTGTCACAGTTTCTCCTGCATTTCACATTATAAATTCTGTTTTGCACAATCTGATTTCGGAATGGAGAGGCACCTCTGCAAACAGTGTATTTGCACAGGCATCAAAAATGTGCAGAATAAAAGGGAATACAAAGAAGATCTGTGTGATGTAAGACCCCCGTGAGCAATTTCAGAGATTATTTACTTGCTTGGCTTGCCCTGGTGGTATTAAGTGTAGCATTTGCTTCTATCCCACTTTGGCTTCTTCAGGCCACTTAAATTCCAGTTTGACTCCTTGAATCAACTTGAACACACTTCTGTATTTTATAAATAAACGTAAGCCAGTTGCTGCACCAGAAATGACATCCAGACTGCAAATATTTGGCAGGTGTTAAGTTTGGAAAAAAGATCCTAGGAACTGTGCTGAAACTTGTAACCCAAGAGCTGAAGATGAGCCCGTAATGTAGAGTAGGTTTTGGACCATCAGATGATTGGTGTAACTGACAGAGTGCATCCTGTATTACCAATTTTTTCAGTGTCATTAGCACTAAGCTTCTGTGCTAAGTGACAGTTACTTTCCTAGATCTGATTTCCTGGGTGGTTGACTGGTCCCTCTGTTTGCTAGACAGGCATTCCACATCAAGAAGTCAAAGACCAAGTGGAACAGGTCAAAAAGCAATCTTCTAATGTGGATAACAAATCAGCCTAATCTTCCTCAGCTCTATTAAGTTTATGCTGTCTCACTTTTACATAAGAACATAAGAATAGCCGTATTGAATCAGCCCAATGGCTATCCAGTTCAGTATCCTGTCGTCTGACAGAGGCCAGTGCCAGATGCTTCAGAGGGAATGAACGGAACAGGACAATCATTGAGTGATCCGTCTCCTGTTGTCCAGTTCCAGGTATTAACAGTCAGAAGTTTAGGGACACCCAGAGCATGGGGTTGCAGTCCTGACCATCTTGGCTAGTAGCCTTTGATGGACCTATCCTCCTTGAGCCTATCTAATTCTTTTTTGAACCTAGTTATACTTTTCTGCACATGCAGAACAAGGATGATTTATGAAAAGTCAATGATTAGAACCCATAGAATATATCTGTACTTGGAGCTGGAGGTGTGTTTCTCAGCTCAAGGAGACCTACTTGTACTAGGTCTGATTGCACTATGACAGCACAGACGGGAGGATGGGCTAGCTGCCCCGAGTACATGCCTATGGCCTTGGAAGGGTACGTATTCAGTGTGGCTAACCCGTCCTGCCATCCATTCTGCTGGAGAGTCATTCTATTTTTAGTTCTCTAGCTGGATGAGAACTAGTAGTGAGTACATTTCCTTGAGCTGGGAATCACACTCCCAGCTCCAAGTGCAGAGATACCCCTCTAGGCAATTCTTTCTGCACCTGGCAGCCTCATTAACTTCTGTGCTCAAGCAGCCATGTTAAACATCATAGGCCAAATACATCTCTGGCTTCAATGGAGTCATGTCAGGGAGGCGTTTGGCTCCAGGATACTGTTAGTGTACGTGCACTGCCCTGGTCAGCCACTATTCCCTTGGGCGTTAAACCGTACCATCGTGAAACAAGCCGTGTTCAGAACTGACAACACTGCTGACAGGAGCAGTAGAAAAAAAAAAAAGAAAAGAAAAAGGCATTGTTCCCTTTCTATACAAGAATGCATATTAAAGAGTGAAAGTATTAATGCGCAGCTTTCAATATACCACATCTAAGGCCAGGCCAGGCCAGACTTTACACAATACATTCTTTTTAATCTCCATTCGCCCCCCAGCTCCCTAAAGCCTTTGATAAAAGGCAATGCGACAAACCAGTTAGATTTCCCAGGTAAAAATATACCTGCTGCTGGACAGTCTGCCTTCAGAGGCAGTACTGCCACTGTTAGTCACTATCTCAATAGGCTGGGAGGATCCCAGTGCCCAGGAAGAGTTTTACCCCGGAAGGCAGAGGAATACCATCTTGTTAGCCTACCTGCAAAACTTCACTCGTCCTTGGGAATAAGATCATCGGCCCTTATCATTTTTATTTTTAAAAGCTTGTGTTATTGCCATGATCTTAAATATCCCATCACTGAGACCCTGCAGACCCACAACTCTCAGAATGACCTAGTCATGTCTGAATAAAGGAAGGCAGACACAGACGTCTCTCTAGAAACACAATAACGTAGCCTGTGGGCAGTTAACAATAATTTGTGCTGTCAATCTTACTGGTCTTGGTGGACTCTTTGGGCCTGAGTTTTAGTGGGACTTCAACAATGCTTCTCCTTGTGCACCTGCATGCCCCCCAAAACCACACTTTTTGAGCCTTAACACATGCAAGTGATGTATTTAGCACATGCAGAGTCTAGCATCCATATGGCCCCAAAGTGTGTGCAAATGCAAGTTGTACATGCAATACGTGATTCTGAAAATAAAGCCCTTTTCCTTAGGAGCCAGTCAGCTAGGAAACTTGTTGCCTACAGGACATTTACATTTGCCACTCAGTGCTCAAGCATTAACAGTCATACAAAAAGCCCACAATGCTTAGAGAAGAGGCTATTATTCTGTGATTGAAGGAATCCACACTGTTTTGTTGTACAGTTAATGCCTATTTAATTTTTTGTTTTTGAAACTAACTGCCCTTTCCAATCTGGGAAACGGATGTGGTTATCTTCATCAGTAGTGTGTGGTAAAGCTGACGCCACACTGGTATAATTGGCTCCACTGATACATTAGCCTCTTCATGCTGAATGACATGGGCTCCTTCCCCGTCCTGCTGGACATACAGTGGAGCCTGACATTTCAGTTCATCTGAATTAACATTCTGTGCAAATCACATGCTTACTTGAGCAGCAGTAAAAGGGGTTAAGCAAATCTGGCTTTATCTCAGGAGACTTACATCTTGCTATCATGTGCTTTAGGTCTTATTTCTTCAGATTTTCTTTTAAAGTTCTGAATTTTAAAGTCTTACAAATGCAGTAATGCGAAAGGGGTGAGAATTATGGGACAGCTCCCATTAAACAAGAGCTCTGATTGTCTAATGCTGACCAAATGTTTATAAATGGCTGGTAATCAGCAGACCTTGTTCATCCAAATCCAAGAAAGCCTGTCACATGTTCCTGGCATGTAACCCTGAGGAAAGCAAAACAAAACTAAACAAAATCCGACTTAGTCTTATGTGCCCTTGGAGGCAAACAAGATTTACGAAATTGCTTCTTTCATCGCATTCCCTTTAGTGAGTTCCTTGTACACCTGATTATAGTACTAGTTGTTATTGCTCGTTCTATGTTAAAAAGCACTTCCTCTCTCTTGGTATGAAAGGTCCTGACTGCATTTATGTGATTAATTGACATGGGACACCCTTCAAGGATTGCCTAATTCCGCTCATTCTATTTTTGTGTACATTCTAGAACCAGTTACAACTCCTGTTATTACATTCTCCGTGTTATTAGTCCATACTGGCTCTATGAAAAAAAGCCCAAGAATCCATGTTTGATATTTGTCCCACTGAATACATACATATATATATAAATGACAGAATACATCTACATATATATATAAACGACAGAATACATCCTGCAGGCTTGGTAACGGAGGGAGTAATGGAGGTTTGTCCATATAACCAAAGCTGTTATGCAATACAGCTTACTTACCTTACTCCACCTAGGAATGAAATTATTAAGGTGTTACAGATGCAGACTGATGTGCTTCTGCTACAGAAATGTGTGGATTTTGGTTGCCTGACATAGCCTAATGCAGACACTGTAGTGGTGTGTGCTGAACTGGCTCCTTGAGGTATTCTACCTTTGCAAGGGAGGATGGCTCAAGACAGCCAGGGAGCACATCAAACAGTGCATTTACTAGTCCTATATAAAAGAGAAACCTACCTGGCTCCTAATAGCAGATTCTGGTCTCCTCCATAGAATGTGGGCCCAGAATCCTGGGTCACATTCTAGGTAAGATGGCCACCTGCTTTTGAATCTATAAGAGAAGAACAAAGAGTGGTTCATGAAACATGTCACATACATTCACAGATCTCCAATTTCCGAAAGGAAAAAGGCTACTCAGTGTTTTCTTGCACCAAGCCATGTTGGCTGCTTATTAGCATTTTATTCCAAACTACCTTTCAGCTTAGAAAGTTGGACTTTATTTAAAAAACCCCATGAGAGCTTGAAACTGAACTTTGGTCTCCTTAAAAATTCTTCATTTTCTTCTCCCACATACTCACATCGGGCCTGAATCTGCTGCTGCTGACTCCAGTGAGTAAGGACTCACTCATATGAGCAAGGACTGCAGAATTATACAATTGTTTGTTATCATAGGGTTGCTCCTCATTACTGAGTAGCTACACTGTTTGGGGAGCATCTGTTCTATTGAGTCCCATTAGTCTTTTTCCACAGTACTGAATACACTCAAACAATATTTAAAAAATATAAAGCATTTAGTTCTGAGAACACACACACACATGCTCAAATTATCGTAACAATTTTGCAAGCTAATATTAAAAAAGGGAACCATTTTGGGCCTTCTAAACTGGTCAGTTTCTCTTTATTATCAAAAATGTATAGCACTTTTAGATCACTGGTTTTATTAATTTTTATTGTTTTTTCCATTGGGAACAAATAACCTTGATACACACTAGGGGGGTGGGTAGAGCGGGGAGCTTAGTGCATCAGATTGCTATGACCTCGCAGGGTTTGGTAAATGTTTTTATCCTGATGATAATCTGTTTACACTAAACTTGTGTACCTCATCTGTGTGTGCAGACACCCTGACCTGGTGTGCCCCTCGCACTCCTGATTTGGGCTGCTGACTTTCATCATTGGGCAAAAAACAAAACTCAGCGGCATTCTTTCATTGAACAAAGTAGTCTGTGGGCAATGCCCTGCAGTTCTGACACAGCCAAAACTTTCATTGACGACAGTGAAAGTCTTGCATGATGAGGAGTTCAGGATTTGGCCCACTGATTTCAGCAGAGTTTTGCCCAAGTAAGGAATTAGTAAAAAACTGAATCAGGACTTCAGGATTTGGTCCTTTATTGCAGGCAGCGAGTAAAGGTGTGACACAGCCTGTTCATGTTAGAAAAAGCGACGAACATGCCATTTGGAGCATGTACATTGCCAGAGAAAGTAAAGGAAGTAGTTTTATTTCAATATTTGTTCTTACCCATGGAAATTGACAAAAGAAAGAAGTTAATAAAAACTTGTTCGCATGAACCTAGCTGTTCTGATGCTCATGTTTTTGCCTCCCCAGTAGAAATCTGTGTTTATTTTCTAAGTTGAATAACTAAATAAAGTTTACCAAATATCCTTGGTCAACTAAACAAGGACCTACTTGTGATGACTTTGACTACCCTTGGCCTTCATCAGTAATGTTTGTATGCATCTGAGCCAAGATAAATGGAAAGGGTAACAGAAATTGTAACAAATCCAGGCTCTGCACTGCAAACCAAACTCCTTAATGTGTTAATTTGACACACTGTTGTCTCTGATCCCCATAATGATAGTCACGGTAACAGACTGAAAATTAAAAACTGATGTACTGTGGCCTTTTTGAATAAGTCTGTGTCAGACATTATGGGTGATATTGACATACAAGTACACTATGGCTTCAAGGCTGTTTTGACACGGTCTCCCACAGTATTCTTGCCAGCAAGTTAAAGAAGTATGGGTTGGATGAATGGACTATAAGGCGGATAGAAAGCTGGCTAGATTTTTGGGCTCAACGGGTAGTGATCAATGGCACCATATCTAGTTGGCAGCCAGTATCAAGTGGAGTGCCCCAAGGGTCGGTCCTGGGGCCGGTTTTGTTCAATATCTTCATAAATGATCTGGAGGATGGTGTGGATTGCACCCTCAGCAAGTTTGCAGATGACACTAAACTGGGAGCAGAGGTAGATACGCTGGAGGGTAGGGATAGGATACAGAGGGACCTAGACAAATTGGAGGATTGGGCCAAAAGAAATTTGATGAGGTTCAACAAGGACAAGTGCAGGGTCCTGCACTTAGGACGGAAGAATCCAATGCATTGCTACAGACTAGGGACGAAATGGCTAGGCAGCAGTTCTGCAGAAAAGGACCTAGGGGTTATAGTGGACGAGAAGCTGGATATATGTCAACAGTGTGCCCTTGTTGCCAAGAAGGCCAATGGCATTTTGGGATGTATAAGTAGGGGCATTGCCAGCAGATCGAGGGACGTGATCGTTCCCCTCTATTCGACACTGGTGAGGCCTCATCTGGAGTACTTTGTCCAGTTTTGGGCCCCACGCTACAAGAAGGATGTGGAAAAATTGGAAAGAGTCAGGCGGAGGGCAACAAAAATGATTAGGGGACTGGAACACATGAGTTATGAGGAGAGGCTGAGGGAACTGGGGAAGTTTAGTCTACAGAAGAGAAGAATGAGGCGGGATTTGATAGCTGCTTTCAATTACCTGAAAGGGGGTTCCAAAGAGGATGGCTCTAGACTGTTCTCAGTGGTAGCAGATGAGAGAACAAGGAGTAATGGTCTCAAGTTGCAGTGGGGGAGGTTTAGGTTGGATATTAGGAAAATCTTTTTCACTAGGAGGGTGGTGAAACACTGGAATGCGTTACCTAGGGAGGTGGTGGAATCTCCTTCCTTAGAAGTTTTTAAGGTCAGGCTTGACAAAGCCCTGGCTGGGATGATTTAATTGGGGATCAGTCCTGCTTTGAGCAGGGGGTTGGACTAGATGACCTCCTGAGGTCCCTTCCAACCCTGATATTCTATGATTCTATGATAGAGATGCCAGTAGAGGTCTGGCTTCCATCTCCATGAAGAACAATTATAGCAAATAACTTCAACACTTACAACATACATATATGATCATTAGCTTCCAAAAGGAGCCTTGGTTAAGATGCTGTATCGTATGTTGGTCAGACGAATCCTATAGGCAGCAGACATACCTGGGGATTAATCCTGCAAACCTTTACCCATATGAGTAATGCTGAGTTAGGCAAGTACATGTTCATAAGATTGCAATATTAAAGTGCAGCCAGTCCAGTCATTGCCATAAGTAATGTGTGTATAATTGCAGAGCTTGTAAGAAAACTCCTGACTAACTGCTTTGTTGCATCTTTGTCTTGCTTCTTTTCCTTTCACGCATTAAGGCACAACGTACTGAGCTTGTCTACAGGGATTGATGATATCGGTGTTGTCAAGTGGGATCTAGCACTGTGTCTTCTCTTTGTCTGGGTGATATGTTTCTTCTGCATTTGGAAAGGCGTCAAGTCTACTGGGAAAGTAAGTGCTCTGTCTACCCCTTTACGATCACTACCTTAGAAAAGTCAGCAGTACAGTGAATAATAGGCTGTGTCTTTTGTCAATAAATAATAACAGCTTCCATGTGAAAAATGTATTTTCACACTAAGAGATGGACTTGATTGGTGTTGGAAGGCAGTGGCCAGTGCCATAGTACAGAATGCCTCTGAACCAAGCGGATGTTAATGGAATGGCATCAAGAATCATATAAAGATGACTCAGGAAGCCTTTTAAACACGCCCATTTAAGACAATGGAATCTAGCCAGTGCTACCTGAACTGGTGAGGGTGCCTCAGGCTTTCCTGAGCAGTACACTACTTGCCTCTTCCCACATAATAATAATAGTTATACCACTGTGTGCTTCTATTACTTGTCACCCACAGAGCCACCTTCAGCGCTGGTGCAGTGCCACTGGAATCAGTGGATCCACAGTGGGGATAAACTGGAGTCACTGGGAAATGCTGGATGCTTAGCAGTTTTGGAAAATCTGCCCACGTATTTAGGTTCCCCAAGACAGATTTAGGAAACTAACTTTAAGCACTCATTTATTTAATGAAAATGCTCGTCCTAAAACAGCAGCACCATCTTCTTCTCCAGAGTCATTGTCCAAGGGCTACTCTGACACTCAGATCTATTCCCTGTTTATTTAGTCATTTCTAGTGTGCCTCTCACTGCAGGGCCTACCTTCCTCTCTGAAGTTTTCTATTAGGCGTATTGAGTTCAGGGCTGAGTTCAACAACATTGATATCTAGAGTCTATATTTTAGATGCCTGCTGAAGGCCGCAGTAGTTAAACATTCACAGACTCCAGACCATTGGGTGCTCCAAGGTTTTTGTTGAATGGGACCCATCTGTGGTTCTTTCCCTCCCCCATGCCCTTGCCACTGCACTCTCCAAAACCAGGCCATTCCATATGGCATTAATTAGACAGCATCTGAACCTCATTCCATTCCAGTAGCATACCAGGAACAAAGTACAGAAGTTTCCACACTGTCGATTAATGAGGCGATGCCTGGTATTTATTGCCTCTTTAAATTTATGGTAGTGGTTCTGTACCATCATTTCTCTCTCCCTTTGACTTTATCATAGGGCCTCATTAAAAACATGGTGCCTTATTCTTCTGGTCTCCTGCCAGTTTTAGGCCCAAAGAGCAGCTTCCGCACCCCTAAATCTGTACTGACTGAAGATGGTTTTATTCCCTATTGTCACTGATTGGCATGACCTGTTGAGTTGGCTTGTCAAGGGTATTAATGAAAGAGAGCATAGTAATCTCCTCAGCAATAGTAGAATGGAAACAAACACTTCCTGAGTACCTTTTGCGATCATGATGTCTGTTTGATTCACAGTTTAGACAGCACCAAAAGATTTTCCAAGATGCTTATTGTGTACAAAAACCAAACACCTGCTATAATATACCAGCATAATCAAAATCAGTGAGGGTGTATGCTAGTCTGAGAAGGTCAAAGGGCTGCAGTGACTTGAAAAATTTAGAGGTTTGCTGGGAACTTTCACAGGTTTTTCAATGCAAATCTCAACAGCTGAATATCTATTTGTGGGTATGTTTTCTTGTGCATCCCAAACTCCCATAGACTTGAGATGGAGTATGCAGTGCACAAAGAATGCAAGACTGGACTCTGAAATGTTCCCGCTGCCCTTGTATTTCTGCACCAGGGAATTAATGCTGAACCTTTTGAAGGTAAAAAAGCAAAAAGGAACGGTTAAAAAATATCAAATAACCAACAGGTTTTTCTGGAAATTAGGTGTATCTCAGAACTTAATCAGAATTTACTGTCTGTTCCTCCATTGTATTTTGAGGACACAGGGCCCGGTCAAAAATCCATTGAAGTCAGTGGAAAGATTCCCTTTGACTTCATTGGCTTTGAATCAGGCCAAAGCAAACTGCAGAACTCTTAATGTAGGCCTGGAGTTATTGGATGAATGATTAGCCCATAGCTTAATTTTATAGATCATTTCTTACACACTTAACTGCTTTCCAATGTACTAACAACTTCCTGAAGGGGAAATAATCATTTAAAAAAATCTTGTTGGAATATACTGAACAAAAGAAACAGTCATGAAAAATAATAGCCCAGTGTTTTGGGGACTTTTTTGTATAGAGTGCTGGAGCCTAAAAACTCCTTCAGTCATGCAGGGGTTTTTCTGCCTTGCAGTGGGAAAGTCCATTGTGTAATACTGAGTTCCTGTGAATGCAGACACAGCCTTGTTATTAGAGAGCAGGGATTTTTATGGGTCAAGATTATATAAAAAGGGATCATACAGGACAAAAAGTAAATAACTTTTCGAAAGTTTTTAGATGAAACTAGGCTAATGTTGCAAAAAGAAAAGGAGTACTTGTGGCACCTTAGAGACTAACAAATTTATTTGATCATAAGCTTTCGTAAGCTACAGCTGAAGTTAGTCTCTAAGGTGCCACAAGTACTCCTTTTCTTTTTGTGAATACAAACCAACATGGCTGCTACTCTGAAACTAGGCTAATGTTATAAGCCATATTATTTATCAATGAAAAATATTACTGCGTTCCAAGAGGGAAAGGAAGAAAACCCATATGCATGAAAAGGTTTTCTTTGAATTTTATCAGTCTGGCTACCTGAGTTATATCAATGCTGGCTCTGATTTCTCCTGGTTACTCTCCTAGGACACACTTAAAAGACAAGTGGATGCATCTCAGGAGCTTTTCCCCGATTAAGTTAAATTTTGAAAAACAAAAATGTATTTTAAATAAGGCAGCAGCGCTGTAATTACCTGGCAGAAACATTTGACTCCATTTGAAAAAAGGAAGAAACCAATCCTTTTTGGAAGGCAGAGATTGCCTGGCAATAGAGTGTTAGTGCTTCTCTGCTTAGGGAAATTGATCAGCATAGCTATTCTGAAATAACTATTCTGTAATAGCTATTCCTGAATAGCTCCCTGTGTGGACACGCTATGTTAGCATACACGTGGTTTTATTCTGGAATAATTACTCCATTCACAAAGCAGAGTAATTATGGAATAAAGTCCATTTTATTTTAGAACAGGGTAGAATGTGGGTTATTATGGAAGAGCTATGCCAGTCAGCTTCCCCCCTCTGGGCAAGCCCTCAGCCGTACGTTTTGAAGATAGTGCCTACAAGGTTTGGGTGAATCAGTCTTTAGTTCTGAACTATTGTATCATACTCTGTCTTGCCAAGATTCTGCTGGTTATTCCTCTGAGCTGGAGATGTTTATAGCTGCAAATGGGAAAGCCAGTCTGTGGGCAAGGAGGGTGTAGGCATCTCTTGGAGAAGGGGAGTTTCTTATTTTGTTTTTAAAAGAAAATCACCTTTGAAAAATTGTGAAGTGGATTTAATGCTTCCAATGAGGAGTATAGTATCGGCTTGAGCCATACAAAGGTTCTAAATGCTAACCAGCGCACCCTAGTCCTGAGCCTTCACATGGGATAATATACCTCAATCCCAGCCTGCAGCAACCCCTTCTGTTCTAGTCCAGCATCTCTCTTGAGCAGACACTGCCATTCATACCAAAATGAGGACTGGTTTGTTTCTCCTAGGGTGAGCCTGCCAAACTCATTTGCACTGTGGCCTGGGTCAGGGATGAAACTCAAGTCTCCACAGGTGAACAGCTCTTTCACTAACCCAATACATTGCCAAAGCCTTTCAGCTGGATTCCTTTTTATTTCTGAGAAGTGCCTTTAAAATCCACACAGAGGACAGCAGTATTCTCAGGCAAAAGAACAAGCCTGCAAAGCCTTCAGTCCTCATGGACTTCACTGGTCCCTGCATATATATCTAAGCTGCCCCTCTGTTAGCAAGATACATGGCAACACCTGTGTCATGAGAGAGACGTGTATATTGGCCTGATAGAGGAGCAGTAAGTAGCACAGTGCTTAGCAGTATAGGAGATTCAACTCTGGGCGTGGGGCCGGCAGCTGGGACCCCAGAGCTGGGGGGGGGAGAGGCGGCAGCCAGAACCCCAGATGCAGGGCCGGCAGCCGGGACCCTGCGTAAAACCTGGGGTTGCTGCAGCATCCGTAGTTCCTGTGCCTGTGACACCTTTCATACATTCAGGCTCCCAGTAGTTAGATGAATAGGTGGAAGATGCTTAAGTTGCTCTCCAGAACATGTCAGAGGCAATGGGTTAGGGGAGTGGTTGGAGCAGGTGTCTGGGAAGTTCATTTCCTGGTTCTGCTGCTGACTGAGGGACCTTGGGTAAGTCTCTTAGTCTCTCTAGGCCACAGCATCCCTATCTGCAAAATAATTCTTACCTACCTTACGAGAGGGCTAAATTCACTTATTTTTGTAAAGCACTTGAAGAGCCTCCACTGGAAGGTTCAAAAGAAGCTTGACGTAACCCGTTACTGACCCTTTGCAGTGGTGGCTGTTATTCTTCACTGCCAAAGGTGAGCCTGTGGTAAGAGAAGCTGGCAGGGGGGCAAAGAGGAAATTATGACTAGTGTGAACAGTTAGCAGAAAAGGCCTTTGCGGTTGTAGGCTGCTGGCCAGGGAAGGACGAATGCTCACCCAAATGTGTTCAGGCTCTTCCTTCAGGGCACAGCTTATTCTTCAGACAAATAACTCATTAACACCAAAACAAAGCTATTCCCCTGACCGCAGCTTGCTTCCAGGGTTCAGGGGCCTTTCCCCTTGCGTCTCCAGGTCTTGCTCCAGGGCCCACCTCAGGATCCACCCTGCTTCCTGCAGCTCCTCCCCTCAACAGTACTTTTCCAGCCCTTTTACAGGAATCACTTGACCCCTTCCCAGCTGGGCTGGACAACCCCCTCTCCCAGGCAGGAACAGCTCCTCTAAAGACAAGCACTGTTTCCAAACAGAGCGGCCAGCTTCAGGCCCTGTGGTCCTTAAAGAGGCAGACCACCCTGTTCCAGCACCCTCTTTCCCTGGAGATGCAGATAGCCACTTTCTGGAGACAGATCAGGCCAAACTGTTATCTTTGCATAGATCGAAGATTGGAGGAACTTAAGGCATCAGTTGAACACTACAAGCCAAGAGGACAGTTGAGAGTGGAAGAGAGCATTAACTAAAAATGTGCTTAAACACCCAGATCAACCAACAAATTTGAGCCTCATGAAATGTAAGGGGGATTTGAATTCAGATCCCTGGATCTCCATCAGTTTTGGTTCTGGGTCGAAAGGACACCAGTTATATATTTTGTTTCTAAATTAATTGTCAAGGACTCTACATATTGTCACTTTGTTTTGGCAGGTTGTGTACATCACCGCTACATTCCCGTTCATCATGCTTATTGTGCTGTTAATCCGTGGTGTCACCCTGCCTGGAGCTGCAGAGGGCATCAAATTTTACCTTTACCCTGATGTATCACGGTTAGCAGATCCACAGGTATGGGGCCAGTAAGTAGGAGCAGGGAGACTTCCCATGCTCTGAAACAAGAGGGACATTTAGAGGTGGGTGGTGGTGCAACAGTAGATTTTTTCCCGTGATCTTTATCAATCCAAACATAGCATGGACATTAAAACTTGGTTGTATTTTTCCATTGTATCTGGTTGAAAAGGTCATTGTTAAATGTGTTAATGCATCTTTCCGTGTGTGTATTTTTGTGCCAAAGGACTCTGAGGCTGTAGACTCTGTCCAGTTATAGAATCTCAGCTTTCTTGTTGGTATTAGGCTCTGGACAAGGTAAGGGAGATACGTTTTTTTTAGGAGGATAGTCTTTAGTTTCGGAGGGAATCGAAAGAAAGGAGAGAAATATGAGCATGGCAGATGGCACACCAAGGAGCAATTGTGAGTATCTGTTTCACTCTGCCACCACCTCTCAGGAGCAGGACATTGGGGAAAGAAGTGAACAGAGTAGTAGAAAAATGAAAACCATTGCAAACATGCAAGAAATCTGTTTTCTCATGTAAACTCATGGGAAAATGCCTGGGAGATGGCGACTTAGCACTGGGTAGGAGGAGTTGCATCTTTTTTTCCTCCACAAGCTACAGCTAGAAAAGAAAAAGACTATTAATTTCCATGGTACTGGTGTAGCAATGAGTGAAAGTTTGACCACTAGCTTTTTGCCCAGTGGTGATCACATGGGAAACGCAAAACTGTCTAACCAATAGCAAAAAAACAAATGCAAATGATAACCGTGATTTTTTTAAAAAGTGATGGCCATAGGCATGATAGGGTGAAAATCCCTTTCTTTGTTGTTTCTTGTCTAATGATTATCTGGTAAAATATCAAAAGCCCAAGGGGATTTGGGCCCTGTAAGGAAGCAGGTAAGGTATCCTTGAAAGAAACTTTTGTGACAGTCTCTGTGATTTTGCCTTCATTACACCAGCCATTCAGACATGCATTTACCTCCGTCCCTGGTAGCATGTAATTGTTATGAGTTATTAGCCGCAAGCTTCATGCCCTAAGATGTGATGATGGATAACACAGGAAGGATTTAGATTCTGTTTAACTCCCAGGCCCCTCTTCCAGGATAGCATAGCTCCCTCCAGGGTTAAGTTATCATGGACTCCCCATTGAAAAGGCTCGTCTTTCACCAGGAGATCCCTGTGTTTCAGGTGGATGATGCTGACAATGGTAGGAGAGTTGTGCTGCAAAGCTGCTGCTTTCCCCCCTTTCAGACCCCCTGGATGGTCCCCATTACCTTTGTCAGGTGTTAGTAGAGAGAAGTACATGGCTGTGAATGGTCAGGCATAGATGGAGGAGTTACCACAAATGTATTAAGCTGGAATTTCTCACTGTAATGATACTGTATGTTGTATGTTATTGTACTAATACCATCAGGATGATGAGCCATGAACTGAGGTTAGTAACGGTGTTATTTATGTTAAAGAAATGCATTGTGTTATGCTTGTGTCCCCTCCGCACCGGCAGTGTTTGGCCTTGTGCCACCTATGGTTGAAAGGTATGGTTGGGGCAGCAGCATGGAGCCATTTGGAAAAGTGGCAGTCATGGTGTTCGTGTCTGCAGTCCAGTGACTCTGTGGGCTGGTTTTCACTGAACTGCAGCAGATACAAGTGTATACGGGACTTTACAGGGGCCTCTGTGTTGTCCCTTCTCTTGGGAGAGTGTTGATTGTTCTGCAGTAAGGAAAGGATCGGTTGAATGACAAACTAGAATTATAGACCACCTTTCAGGCAGGGATTTTTGAACTGTTGACAGAGCTGTGAAGTTTTCGAGTGGACTCTGATGCTAATGATTTATTTTTCCCTACAACGTCGTCATTTTAAAATGAGATGCTCTCTTTTTTCTCCTGCTTTGCCCCAGTACGTGTCTCCGGGGGAGCAATTTTTGTTGTTGCGTAGCCTGAATGACAGACTGATTGTGATGCACGTTGCTATAGGGATTGCCTACATTAATGATGCTTTCTTCCATCTTTTCTCTTAGGTCTGGATAGATGCTGGGACACAAATCTTCTTCTCGTATGCAATCTGTTTAGGAGCAATGACATCCCTGGGAAGCTACAACAAGTATAAATACAACTGCTACAGGCAAGTCTCTAACCAAGGGGGTTTAGTGTCTTAGCTAAATGATGTAAATAAGTAGGGACAATGGGTTCAATTTTTTTTTTGAATTAACTTGCTCCATGACATATGTGTGACTTAGGGACTGTTTGCTGCTGGGATGCCTGAACAGTGGTACCAGTTTTGTGTCTGGCTTCGCAATTTTTTCCGTCCTGGGCTTCATGGCACAAGAGCAAGGGGTGAACATTGCTGATGTGGCAGAGTCAGGTACGATGGTATCGGTGGCAGTGGTGGTGGGCACTGCCACCTAGTGTGTGAGCAAAGTACTGCGGACTAAATCAGCCAAACAAAATAAAATAAAATAAAATAAAATAAAAAGAAAGAAAAAAAGAATTCCCACAAGCATCAGAAAAATAATTAAATGCGCACATGTTAGTCTGGTTCTCTTTTAGAACGGTAGTGGGTAGCTGATTAACATAGGACTTACTTTACCTTAATTAGTGTGGCAGATTGAACACATTTTTCCAAAGTGCGTTAATAAAGTTTAGCTCAGATTAGTTAAAAGGACCACACACACTTTGTTGTCTCGAGTCCAGACATGTCAATCTGTTTTGGAAATCTACACCAACCCTCTTGTTACTATAGCTATGATTGCCCACCGGTGAGAGATGCCGTAGGAATAAAGTCTGGCACTTTCAATGGGACATAAGGGAACTGGATGCCCAAATCCCATTGAAAGGCAAAGGAAGTTGGACACCTAAACCCCATAGGCTTCTTTGGAAAATCCCTTCCACCATGACACCAACTCTTGCAATTCTACATTTTAATCTAGCTCCAAGGTGAAGCTGATACTCTTTGTGCCATGTCCATTTTGAAACTGTTTACAGAGACATATTTTCCCCTTGATTTGCATGTAATTATTCCCATTGCCATTCAGCTATACACATGTATCAGAGAGAGGGTACATCCAGCTTGTGAATATACAATGAACAAGGTAGACTACATCTTTCCCCTGGACAGACTTTATAGGACTCGCGGGCATGAGTGGTACTTTTAGGCTGTCATAATGATGGTGAACAATTATACCAAGCTAGATCAGTATTGCCAACCTCAGGTGTTCAAAAATCATAGTCAGGCCCCCAAAATCATGAGATTGGCTTAAAAATCAGGAGATTTAAAAGACTAATAATACATTTTGGGTGCTTTTTCTTTTCCGTCTGATTTTTTGAGCCGTTAGGGTTCAATTTTTCACTGTAGAGTCATGTTTTTCAGCTGTTTTTTGTAACCAGGAAGACTAGAAACTTACTTCCTTTTTTTTTTTTTTTTTTAAATAAAAGATGAGATTCTCTTATAATTACATTAACTCCTGGAGCTGGATCTTTAAGAATCACAAAGACTCATTACAGATTACAGGAAATTACAAATGTTGGGAACACTACTAGATTCTCAGCTGGTGTAAATCAGCCTAGCTCTATTGAAATCAATAGAGCAAATGCCATTTTACAGCAGCTGAGGATCTGGCCCATAAAGGTAATTTTGATCAGACACTGATTGCTTTACTTGCATACAGGAACAAACTAAGGGAATAATCCTGGTGAATGCACCCTAACCAGCTAAGCACTTATTTCAGATGCAATCTAAGACATTTTGCATATTTGGCATTTTTTTCTATTCAGATTTAAAAAAAAAATCTTATTCAAAATTTACTGTAATTGACCTAAAATAAAAGACATAATCCATTGCTAAGTGGGCACCTTTGTCCCTGATATTTGATATTTTTAAAGTGGCACCACTGATCAGTTTTAGACACTGGACTTTAATCCTTTATTTTGGTGCGTATTTTAGTTTGTTTGAGTTCAACCCAGGTTGGCGGTGGCCACAAGTTGTAGCCATCTGATGGCTATTCAGTGGATTACACAGTATATACATGTGGTGGTTTTAGGCTCATGTCTAATGGACAGGTATCCAAATCACAACAAACCGCCGTCGAAAGTGGTACCAGTTGGTATACTCGTTGCCATTCTAAGCCGAGAGGCCAAGAATTGAATAAACCTGGGAGCGTGGTTTACCCCTCTCAGTCCGAAGAGATGGTTCCTTCAGTCCATGATATTGGCAGGAGTTGTGGGCCCTGTTCCCTTGAAGCTGGGCACATGCTTCGGCGGCAGGACGCTGGCTTTTTCTTTTTCTTTTTTTTTTTTTTTTGTTGCTTCGGCAGTGTCACAAAAGAAATTTTTTGCACGCACGGCCTGTTAAAAATTAGCGGGAACATTGGCTGTGGGGGGAAACTTGTACTACTGCTGCCTGCGCTCTACCTGGTCTCTGTCAAAGAGGCGACTTGACTTTCTAGGGAGGGCATCCTGAAACCATTCACCAGCAAAGAGAAATTTAAATAGAGTTGGTTTTCCCCCACATATATCCCCCTCCCACCCCCTTCCCAATTTTTTTTTTTAACCCTTATTTTGCCAGTATGCAAATCCAGGACTATCCTTCCAGGTAGGAAAAGGAGAGAGAGAGCCATGAGCGTCTGCAACTTGATTTTGCGGCTTGGCATAGGAAGTTGTGTATTGGGCAACCAGATGATTCCGCCATTCTGTATCCTCCCACTTGCCTTATTCACACCTGTAGTTCCATTGACTTCAGTGGATTATTCTTGTGATTTAGGCACAATCTAGTTCACTGACAGCAGAACCCTAGCATCACACTGTTGCTTAGTTACACCCCCCACCCCCCGCCGCCAAATTCACCCTTTCTGTAATGGTCTTGAGCTGAATTCTCCTTTGGTAGGATATGAGTAGTGAAGATCAAAAGGCAGTGGGAGCTACTCCTATCTTTCATTGGGCAAAGTGGACTCCTCGATTTCAGTGGAGTTACACAAGGGTTGAATTTGGTCTGTCTCCCCCGCCATCTCTCACCCCAGATTGGCAAACTGCCTGATTTTTTTAAGTTCATTTTTCTCCTTTATTTTTCCAATTACATTACATAAAAAAAAAAAGCGAAAAGCATTGTTGCATTTATTTTTTTTTAACCTAAGAAACGCAATGTGGGAACAAAGGAAGCACAGTGAGGCCTGGCTAATCTGTGCTGGATTTGTCTGCGTGCCTGGCTGGATGAAAGATATATTGCATGTACAGTATGTACCAGTGATAAAGCCATCGCAAGACTTCCTTTGTTTTAACGCCGTTTGCAAACTGATTCAGATTAATTGGTCTGACTATTGTGTCTGTCAGCTGATGGAGAAGGTTTGGCCTCCATATTTTGTATTGTTTCAATCTGTCTACTATCCATGGTTCCTTCTGCCAACTGGGTACAATTCCAGCCATAATATTTCATTTAATCAGCAAGTGGCCAACAACTAGACTATGGTTATTACTGTTCTAATAAGCTTTTAACAACTACCACAAGCAAAGTGCGTTTTAACAAGATAATTATTCAGTGGAACGGCGCTCCATATTAAATGCAGTTTTCAATGATTTACAGTAAACTGAAAGGATGCCAGAAATGTTATGTTATTTTACATGGACTTTTCTCTTTATAGTTCAACATTTGCTTTCACAGAAAAATACACACAGAGCATAGAGCACTTGTCATCAGAAATTAACATACACACACATTTTAAGTGAGTTTTAGAGAGCAATAGCAGTTTTACATCTGTCTCATCATTTGCGCAGACTGGCTACAAATGCAATCTAATAGCAGTTCTAGCTGGGAATTCAGTTTTTACTGAGAGAAGACATGATGTCCAGAGATTGAGGGAAACGCAGAACCCCAGAAATTTTAGCTACTCAGCCAATTTTGTGTGTGCGCGCTTTCTGTCACATAAAACCACAGACATGTTTCTTTTTAAAAATTAATGAAATAAAATTAATCAATCAATTGCTGGCTAATTTGTATTTATTTCTATTTAAATTACTTAAATTTTTCTTTTAATTTAAAAATGTCTCCTCCTGCTCTCATATTTTCTTTCCCTTGCTCCTTTCTCCATCTTTCTTGTTGGAAAGGAAAAGTGGGAGTTAGGAAGAGCGTCAGTAGCGATTCTCCATGCAGATTAAACAAGAGAATTCTGCTCCTGTGATTTACCGGACTTTAATGTTCCCTACTGAAAAACAAGTTTAATTTGAATCTTCTCACCAAACCTGGAAGATGTCAACACTCCAATCCACCTTCTTTTGAAACAAAAAAAAAACCCCTCCAGATTTTAATGTGCATGTAAATCTGTCCTTGCAAGATTTCCCCACTCTGTAAAAATTACAAGATCACTTTTAAACCAGTAGCAAATTTCAGATTCTTTCTGCCCCTGTCGCCCAATCAGAGATGGCATACTCACTTTACAAAAGTTCTCATGATGTGTAACTAAGTGTTACTTGAAACTTGTGTGACACCAGATGAGAACTTCTGTGAAAAACAACATAGAAGTGCAGTGCGCCGGTGCTCTGTGTGAGAGTGAGCCCTTTAGCTGAGCCACAGAGAAGATAAGGCACATTCTGTTACTGCTAGCTATGGGGGAAGCTCCTTTAGCTTAAGTTTTAGAAGCCTGTGATTTTGGAGCAGAAGGACCAAGGTTTTAGTCCCTGGTCTGTGGGTGTGTACAGCATGTGTAGTTGGTCTAGTGGTTGTGCATGATTGTTGGCAGTACCCAGATTTGTTATGGCACGACTTAGGAAGCCTAGTGGTATAGGAGAATCTGACTAAGGCGGCGTGTTAGTAGTATCATTGTTATTAGTATAATTTCCAAACAGCAGGGAACACATTTGAGAACTCATAGGCCCAGATCCACAGCTGGTGTAAATAGGGGCAGCGCTATTGATTTCAGTGGTGGTTCATAGCAGCTAAGGAGCTTGGCTATTGGAGTGTAAACCAAAACCTGGAAGGAAGGTGCATGAGAGAGTTGTGTTTTCAGAAAGATAGGTTGAGTTGGCTGCAGCATTGAAGCTTCAGGAGAATATTTGGAGCAGATTCCCTCTTGTCCACCCCCTCCACTCAAATAGAGATCATGTGTGCTAGAAACAGGATTCCTTCATTCTACTGGGGCAGTTCCCTTCATTCCTGTTACACCTCCTGAATGGCTGGTGCAGGAAGTGATCCATTACTGGCATGTTTGAGACAGATGTTAAAACTGGTGGTCGGTTAGCGATGGCCTTTGGGTTTGCTTGGGGCTTCTGCTGTAGTCATGCGTGCTTCTTTGTCAGATGAAAGATCCAAACAATTTCACTTCTGGTATTTCCAGCTGGGTTTGGGTTTATCTGAAAGGAACCAGGCATCCCTGCATTGGTGTGTAGCTACCTCTAGGCACAAGCGGAGTACTTACTATCTCCATTCCCTTTCCCCCCTTCCTATTTTCTCTTTCTCTTCCTCTAGGTCCAGGTCTGGCCTTCATTGCCTACCCAAAAGCTGTGTCCATGATGCCGGTGCCTACCGTTTGGGCTATCCTTTTCTTTGTTATGCTTCTGTTGCTTGGACTGGATAGCCAGGTTAGTAATCATGGTAATGGACATATATGTCTTATTTGTCGCCATGATGCCAACAATGGCAACCCCATTATAAATGGGGCAATTAAAAATAATAATAAAATACCAATGAGGCTGCTTAAATGAAGTGCCTGTGCTGCGAACCCATGCGTCTGAATGGAGAAGCTGCTTTGGTCCTTACGTAGAGACAATGAATAAGTTAGTGGTGGCAGGATCAGCATGATCTTGTGCATTAAGGTTTTGTTGTCGGGACCCGGGGGAGTCCCAAGGGGTAGAGCAATGTACCCTGGCCCAAATGCTGCCCCACAACACACCACCATTTGTGGTTGGTGTGCAACATTATCTGAGTCTGGTGAAGGAGAGAGACTCATCACAAAGGTAAGGAAGAGCTAGGGCCTGTGCCTGCAAGGGGCGGGGTGCCATTGAAATCAATTGGCACGGAGGTTTCTGAGCCCGGTAGGGCTTGTGGACTATGCGGGAGTGAATTGCAGAGCGCACCAAAACGTTGTGGTGTAACTGCTCCTTGTGGACACTGCTGGTGTGAACTACAAGGTACCTAGTTTGTTGTAGTGTAGTGCTTTTCAAAGAGGAGTTTTTTTCACAGAAATAGCAGCATAAATACCACAAAGGAATCTGTTAATCATTTCTAGATAGTCACAAGTAAACAGAGGCAACCAAGGATTACGCAGTAACTATAAACTGAGCTTGCCCAAGGTTTCAGAGCAACAGGCAACTCTTTGTACTCCGCTAACGTTATAAAAATTCACTCAACAAAGGCAACATGTTTATTGAACTCAAATCCTCGCTTATATGAGGAGAGATTCATAAGTGGTTTTTTTCCCGGTTGTTACCAGCTTAATCGCTCCAATTTGTAAAGTGTGGCATGTGTTCTAAATTGCTCTTTACCGCTTAATCTTTGAACTCTACTAAGTGACTTTCAGTCCCTTCCAAACTGAATGTTACAATGTCCAGTGCTGTGGTTCTACAACTAAGTGCTTATACAAATTTTAAGCTGTCTAGTAATTTTAAATAGCTCCTCACTGTGTAGAATAATTGAAACTAATTGGAGCGCTTAATTTCCTCTTCCTCCACTCCCCCTTTTTGGAGTGCAGTCAAGCAGGGTTTTGGAATGCCAGAGCATCTTAAGATCAAATCCAACCAATGGGAAGGGTTACATGTAAAAAGAAAAACAGTTTTACATAAGACTTTCAAATAGGAGTTCAACCAAGCGTTCAGTATTAACCACTAGATGGCTAGATGGTCCAGTAATATAGCTGCTATCCCATATTAGTGAAGGGTACAGAGTACAATGTGTTTAAAGGAAGTTTCTGGACATAGTAAGTATATTAATGCAAAGGATAGGATGATTTATATACACCAGAATATTGCTACTTCATGAACTCACTGCGAGATGTCACTGACTGTGGGATGAACCATTTACTTATTGACAACTCAGTGGGGCCAAACTGCTCTCAGTTACATCAATGCAGCTCAATGAAGTCACCGTTATAAGGGCCTGATCCAAAGCTCATGGAAGTCAATGCAAGGGCTCCTGCTGTCTTCAGTGGGCTTTGGATTGTGCCAGATATGAGAGCAGATTTTGGCTGTCTTGATTTCTTTCTTTCTATTAGATTTGTTTGTGCACCATTAAATGGTCCATTTTCCCATACATGAAGTATCAGGTGGGTAGCTGTGCTGTGTTAGTTTGGATCTGTAAAAGTGGCAAAGAGTCCTGTGGCACCTTATAGACTAACAGACATATTGGAGCATAAGCTTGCATGGGTGAATACCCACTTCGTCAGATGCAGGTCATGAAGTTCTTCTGGCTGTCAATAAATTAGAGCCCTTTCCCCAAGTCTGGTTTTGTTTTATTTGGACAACTCTAGTTATATTTGTCTTACATTCATTTTTTCAGTTGCAAGGACATACAGATAATTTTTAAAAAATAAAAACTATTCTAAGATGCTGAATTAGACACAGTAAGATATTAGCTGATCTGCTCAGGACTTTGGTTTATGTTGCAAGTGAGAATATTTTACCTACCCTCTGTAAAATGGCTGTATTGTTACAGCTATTAGAGAAGCACCTAAGGGTCTCAGTCACAAACCAGATGGCCCTATTATGCTAAGAGATGTAAAAACATATGTAAAGAATCAGAACTGTAGGACTGGAAGGAACTGCAAGAGGTCTTCGAGTCCAATCCCCTGCACTCAAGGAGGGCTAAGTATTATGTTTGTACAGCGGCCAAGGTCAGCCCTGGGGCTGTCGAACAGCTCACCAGCAGCCCACTGCCCGAGAGCAGTCCCCTGCCTGCCAGAGCAGCGCCCAGGATTGGGTCAGCCCCTGGGGCTGGTACAGCAGTGGTCAGCTCCTACCACAGGAGCAGTAGCAGGGCTGGAGCAGTTGCTCTGTTTGTCCACTCCTGCCTCAGGGTATTTTTAGTAAAAGTCATGTCGCAGGCTTCTGTGAATTTTTGTTTATTGACTGTGGCCTTTCCCTGACTTTTACTAAAAATACCAGTGACAGAATCTTAACCTTACCCTATACTGTTACTGAATAATTGGTCTATTTACAGTGTGTAAAGTATCTGCACAAATTTTTGCAGGAGTGGGGTCTAAGTTTATGACAAGATGTAATAGGTGGATGAAACAAACAAACAAACAAATTGGGGAAGTGGGGTTTTGTGGAGAGAAAAAAAATTTGAATGAATTTTCACCAGTATAACTGAAAACAGAATTTGTCCCTAATTATGTACTTTAACTATGCAGTGTATATAAATTTCACCAGCACATCAAATGAAGACAAAGATTGAGAGATGCTGCCTCAGTTCAGGTTTAGCTTTTCGAGTATTTTTCTCTACCTCTTTTCTCACATGCACTTTTTGTTCATCAGAAACATCTACAACATAAAAGCCACATGACCATTTTCCTCTCATCACATTCATTTCCTTTAGCCTTCTAGTTTATGTTTATAAGAAAACCAACTTAATGTGTAAATACAGAGCTCCTAGGGGGTGTTTAATTAAGACAAAAGAGAATGAAATGTATACTGTGTATATTTCAATTTGTTTTTTTCCCCCTTTAGTTTGTTGAAGTTGAAGGACAGATCACGTCACTAGTTGATCTGTACCCATCCTTCCTAAGGAAGGGTTACCGACGGGAAATCTTCATTGCTATAGTGTGTTTCCTTAGCTATCTTCTGGGACTAACTATGGTGACTGAAGTAAGTAATGCTGATGATGGCGTGCTTTATTTAATTTAATTTAATATATTTATTTATTTATTTTACTATCAGCATGTATCCTCATTGACATTGTGAATCAGATGGCATAAAGCAAACAGCTTAGAAGAACACCACCACTTAGCTCCTACATAGCCCTTTTGATCCCTAGATGTCAAAGTGCTTTGAAAGGGAGGTAGATATCTTTATGCCCATTCTACAGATGGGGAAACAGAGGCACAGGGAAGTGAAATAGAACCCAGGACTTCTGACACCCAATCCATTAGGTCTCAACTAGTGGAGAGGGGATGTCATGAACAGTTACATGGATATATGACTACCCTTCCTTTCTTTATGGCTACATAGGAAGAGGGTCCCAAACCTTTTTTCTGTTATAAAATGGGGTCACAGTATAGAACCACTGCACTAGCCAATGATGCCTCATTGCAAGCCAAAAAATAAAGCACTTGGAATTTCCAGAAGCATCTACTCAGCAATATGACATATCTAGTCTGAACGTAAAAAAAATAAAAAGATGGAAAATCTGACTGTCATTCCCGTATAACCTAGTTTACATCTGCTTCCTAATCAGATAGGTGCAGAAGAACAGCGAAAGACTTTGGGAATGAAAATCTTTTCAAAACAAAAGCTTGAAAATTAATCACCCCTTTCATAATGCAACAAGAATGACAGAAAGGGGCTTAAACCAAAGATTACTTTAAAGAGCTTTGCATCTCATTTCTGATTCTGAAACTTTTAAAACATATATATAATCCTAATAACTCCAGATAAATTCACTCATCTGCTCTAGCGAAATTTGTTTATTATGCTGTATATTTCTCTTTGATGAAGTAGCAATTTGGCTGGGTAACTACATTGTCCCTAGCCAAATTCCCTCTTGACCTAAACTGTTGACTAGTAGCTCCTGACTTTCACCACAGCTGCACTTCAGTTGTGGGATTTGTGTATCTAAATCAGATCTCTGCAAAGTACATGCACATTATTGTGT
Organism: Lepidochelys olivacea; assembly: GCF_965140295.1. Classification (NCBI taxonomy): domain Eukaryota; kingdom Metazoa; phylum Chordata; order Testudines; family Cheloniidae; genus Lepidochelys; species Lepidochelys olivacea. The sequence goes on along the minus strand of NC_140417.1, from coordinate 20,665,294 downwards.
GTGCCCAAGTGAAAATTTGAGTCAAGTTTGTAGTACTTTAAGATCTTTTAAAATGAAGTATTTCTTATTAGTGTAAAATATTATTTTTACTGTGGGGCAGATTCCGATACCATTGCTCAACTTCCTCCACAAGGAAACTCAGTAATTTCAATCGTGGTGTCTAAGATACTATACAACATGAGTAAAAATGCCAGAAATCTGGCCCCAAATTATCAAAAGGGTGGTAGGACTCTTCAGTGCATATTGTAAAACAGGTTGAGATTGTTAAACTCAAATCTAGCATGATGTGTTGGGGTGTACAGCTTCCATCTAGTCCATTCAGTGAAGTAGGTTCTGATTTTGGTTACAGACATTTGAATCAGTGAAGTTACTCTGGATTTAATTTGGTATAAGCAAGCCTAGAATCTGTTCCAATGAGTGCACTATTGTGATATTTATCTTAGAAATAACACAAGCCTTCTTTTGAAGATCAGACTTAAAACAAAATCTGAGGGATCTCTGTAAGAATTAAAATAATGTCCATAACTGACATTTCGAATACACTGACAATTTGTCCAGAAATGTTAATGTGAAACTAACATAAGAAGTGAAGAAAATTACATCCATATAGAACTACAATTCAGCACATTTAGAGCAATATGTGGCAATGAAACTGGACAGATCTGTGTAATATTTAAAAGTAATAGAGAGAGAGAGGGAGGGGTCATGCTGAGAAAATATCTTTCCATTAGACTCATAAATGGAATATCTCCTAGTGCAGAGGTGGGCAAACTCGGCCCTCGGGCTGGATCCGGCCCCTCAGGGCTTTGGATCTGGCCCGCGGGATTGCTACCCCCGTGGCACCACACCTCTCCAGGAAGCGGCCACACCATGTCCCTGCAGCTTCTGGGGGTGGCGGGTGGGAGGGCAGAGAGCTCCGCACACTGCTCTTGCCTGTGGGTACCACTCCCAAAGCTCCCATTGGCCAGGAATGGGTTACCGCGGCCAATGGGAGCTTTGGGGGAGGTACCCCCCTATTGCATCCCGCACCTCAACCCCCTGACCTGAGCCCCCTCATACAACCCGCTCTCCTCCTCTGCCCCAACCCCTTGCCCTGAACACCTTTCTGCACACCTCACCCCCTCCCGCACTCCGCCCCTGCACCCCAACCCCCTGCCCCGGCCCTGCAAGCAATTTCCCCACCCAGATGTGGCCATCGGGCCAAAAAGTTTGCCCACCCCTGTCCTAGTGAGATGACTTTAGTCTCATTAGAGGAGTTTATGTTAAAGACCAATTATTTATTTTCATATGTTTCTATAAATGCCCGTACAAAAATATCTTTAAGAAGGAAAGACTTAAGTGTCTCAATCGGTTATACTAAGTGGCTTAATTTTAATCAATAAGCTTCTGCTTTAAAGTGCTTTCAGTGATAAACAAGCATCTTTTCTAGGGCGGTTAATGCTAAGTACTAACCTTTAATAGTTGATTGACATCTGTACTTGCTAAAAAGCAATAAGATATTTTGGTAGAATTTTACTTTTTATAAACAGTCAAGAATTTGGTACAGCATGGTTTTCTGTTCATAAGGCTATTTTATTTTGAATTGAGTATAGAGCACTCAGGGTTTTAGTGACTGATCCTAACCCTTTTGCGTATCTCTTTTACAGGGTGGCATGTATGTGTTTCAACTCTTTGACTACTATGCAGCTAGTGGTGTATGCCTTTTGTGGGTTGCATTCTTTGAATGTGTTGCTGTAGCCTGGGTTTATGGTGAGTAAGGATCCCTAGGTCTAACATGAATCTTATCATGAGTCCATAAGTTTTACCTATTTGCTGGTCAAAGCTAGCAAGACACCATTCAGCAGACTGAACCATCCATTCCTGACTAGTCTGTGGAAGCACCTGCTATTTTGCCATTATTGTCATTTTGCTCTTCATTCCGAGGGCCACATTTTCAGCTGGGCTCAAGTCAGCCTCCAATTTTTTCATACAGAAATGAATGTTTTTTGCATGCTCATTGGTAGTTAGATGCACAATTAAGCATTCCCATGTGTAAATGTAACATCCAGAGCTGAACTTTCGGTCGATAGTGAAAAGCTCTGATTGTGTCTCAAAGACCTATCTTCTAAAACTGTCATCTCTACATGGGTCAAGCCAGCCAAATAGAAAACAGATGGGAGAGAGCCTACAGAAAATGGATTATGTCTGGTTATTTTTAGGTGATTCAGATTTCCTAAATCTGACAATAATCTATGTTGCCATTTTGACTGGCTATGACTGGTCATTTCCACAGTTCTTCATGAACTATTAATATTATAGTATTAATTATAAATACTATTCTTTTACTTCATATTGAACCACAGTAAAATTTAGATTGAAATGGGCTGTATCAGTTATTACTCAGTCCTTTCTCAGGCAAAACTTTTGCCAACTTCCATTGTAGTTCTGGGGTTAGTATTCTGCTGTAGTAACGCAGTATTCTACTGCAACAGTATGAGAAGAGAGACTTCCCTCAACCTTTCAGTGCCACCATGCGCGACCTTTTTGAAATTCCTGTACATCACGCTTGTTGAACAATATTGTACACAGCCCTGTAATGTAACCTTTCCTCTTTACTATGGAAATTAGCATCCATGAAAATATAAACAGTGCATCTGATGCACTTAGCCACAGACACTCCTCTCTAAACACAAACAGCTCCCATAGACTCAAAACAAACCACTATTTTTCCTCTTCAGCTCCTTCTCAGCCACAACTGTGCAGCTGTATTAGTGCAATACCAGTTGGTTACTGATGTCCTATACTACGTGGCTTTCATATCCAGGCTCCTGATAATGCTCTTTTCTTCACCAAATCACCAAGTGACTATGTATTCCAGGCGCTGATAATATTTACGATGCCATTGAAGATATGATTGGATACAGACCTGGTCCCTGGATGAAATGGAGCTGGATTGTAATCACACCACTTCTTTGCGTGGTAAGTACAGAATCACACTGTTTCTCGTCTTGCACATGTTTCTTCTTCCAACCTTTGTCCTGGTTTTTTGTCCAGTAAGGGGGAACTTCCCAGAGGGCACTGTGTGCAGGTACCAAACTGAAAGGGGTACACGCAGTTTGGAAATGCTCTATTTCTCATTTAGTATTATATATAACACAAAAAGCTATGCTGCAAAATCAGGCATTCAGACGTTAGGAAATGCCAGAATGAAGGTTGCCTGTGCAAGGTTACCTTGTCCGTTCAGTCTTCCCCATAGCTCCTTGTCCAGTTTCAATGCTCTCTCTGAGCCAACTGACTCCCAACCCTACCCCACCCTGTTTCCCTCATTGATTCCCAGTACCAGCCTTCCCACCCAGCCACACCTAGCCTCACCTCCTCCCCAACTAGCTCCCTGTCCTTGGCTCCTAGCCCAGCCAGTCCTAGTCTCCCTTCAGCTCCAAGTCCCAGTCTCCTCCTCCATCTCCCAGTTACAGTTCCTCTCCCTGCTTTACTTACAGTCTCACTAGGCTTCCTGTGTCAATCCACTTTTCCCCCCAGCTTTGTCTCATCTGTATAAGAGTTAGACAGCTGCCTCCTCCACATTGTCTGAGGACCAGCAGGGGGCTGTCACTGAGAGCAGAGATAGGTTCCCTATTTTGATTTCCGGTGCCTGACCCTGTGCGGATGGTATATGCACAGTCTGGTCAGCACTAAGACCTGTGAGCGGTTTGAGCATGGTCAGTGAAGATGGAATCGTTGGAGCTTTTAGTGTTGAGCTCTAGAAAGTCTCTGCTGAACATGTGTTAACTATGATTTTTTCAAAGGCTTATTTATAACTTGGCCAAATTTGGGCAGATTTTCTTGGGGATGGTAAAAGTCCGAAACAAAGGCCATCCTCCTGCCAAATTCCAAGTCCCTACACCAAAGTATGGGGGGCATTAGAGCATTTCAAAGAAAAGATCTCAAGAATTTTTCAAAATGGGCAAAACAATATATTTTTTCCTAGCCTTGTCTTCAGAAATGACTGAACCATTTTGGCTGAAATTTTCCAATCAATCAATATCTATCAGTCAACTTTAGGCAGACACTCAGCATGGAAAACTTCAGCCCAAATGGTTAAAGTTTGGTAAAGTTATAAAACATCTGAAAACAGGATCTTATACTGGGAAGTATTGAGCAACCTTAAGCATAGACAGTAATATCAACCCCTCTAAATCTATAGTGGAGCAGTGTCAGCTAGTCTTGATGAAGATGTTGGAAGTTTTTATGCCAGTGGTGTGTAAATGTTGACACTTTGAGGTGGACAGCTGTAGCATGGCCTCAATGCAGCAGAATTCTTATATGCAAGGCAGTGGCTGGAGAAAATCAAGTCCCCCTCATATTCATATTTCCTGTTTTCTTGCAAACACACACAGAGAGAAAATATTTCCTTTCTCACTGATGCATGTTAATGCAACACAATAGAATCACATGTTCGGTATAAAACCTCCTTACTGTCAAACCAAGTGAGCTTGCGTGTTGAGTGTAGGTGTCTTGACAAGTGATCTCCCTCCCTGTCTTTCTGACACCTAACATATATGTATGGCACCTATCATATATGTATTGGCTAACACCATGCTCACTGTTCAAAGTGAACACAGATGAGGGGAGTTCAGGAGATACTTACTGAGTGACTATGTAAGTGAGTAAGGAGATACTTACTGTAAGAGTACTGTCATAATATCCTGACCAGGACTTTGGAACAACAAAAGAAAAGCGTATCCCCTTATAATCCATCATTGGGTTTACACTGAGATCACTGCACGATGGAACAGGACTCTGGAGGTTAACCAGTGCTGTATGGATGCCCATGCAGTGCAGACCTGACTCACTGGGCTTATGGCAGTCTACCTCACTGTTAAGTGTCTGTTTGATTTAAGGAGCATCCAAGAACCTGGCATACAGACTGTAGCACAAAACCTATTAGTGTTGGTTGCAGAGCAGAAATAAGTAGTTTTCCTAATTTTGCAAGGGGGAAGAGCATATCTTTCCCTTGCAAAGTAACCAGTACTGAAATAAAGCATCTTTATGCTGGAGGACAAGTTGCTCAGTGTTAGGAGATAAAGTAAAGAACTGCACAGAGAACTCCATTTGCAATGCACAAGTGTTACTGGTTCTACAAAATGCAGGAACTGTGCTACATGTTTGAGTGCTGTCTTCTGGGACCATATCTGTTAACTGGCTATTTACATAAATATGCACATATAAAGCTCTCTTGTAACAATTTCAGTGTAGAATGTCTTTCCCATGGTTTAAAATGCTTAGCAAAGTTGGCCAGTGCTGCCTTTTACTGCCTTCCTTTTCTGGATCCCAGTGATACCCTATCGTGTGTAAGCTGCAGTGGATCCACAATGCTAGTACCTATTCTATAACCCTTCTTCTCGTTTTGTTTTCCTTCCCTTACAGGCGTGCTTTATCTTTTCTCTGGTCAAGTATACACCTCTGACCTACAACAAAGTTTACACATACCCTGACTGGTCCATCGGCCTGGGATGGGTTCTTGCCCTTTCCTCCATGACCTGCATCCCATTGGTCATGGTCATCCGCATTTTAAAGTCGGATGGCTCACTTATTGAGGTAAGAATGACCACACAAATGGTGGGTGGATGGTTACTTCGTGTGTGTGTGTGTGTGTGAGACACAGAGAGAGAAAAGTTTAACATTTAAGAGTAAACGGTGGCTTCAGTTGGGGGCCACTCTCTTTGTATCTGCTTTGTTGATTTGGCTCCAGGAAAGTTATTTTAACATACAGTGGATAAAGCAAGCCACACTGGAGAGGTACAGTATGGCCCACACTTGTCCATGTCTTTAATATGGAAGGGCTGCCAGTGGAGAATACAGACCCCAGCATGCTAGCCTCCACCTTCTCCATCTTGATAAAGATGAAGCATGGCATGCTGTGACATGAAGCTGTCTTCTATGCAAAAGATAGGCCAGCTGCAGCCTGATCCATGTTATGCAAAATAATCACAACCCTTGGAAAGCTGCCATTGTGGCTCTTGGTAGGGCAAAGTTGAACATCTCAGTTTAACCAATATAAATAATCACTTTTCAGATCATCTTTCAGCAAACATTATGAATCCTATCTAACTAGATTAAAACCTAAGCCTTCTGGCCTCAAAAAAAAAAAAAAAATCAGCTGATATGACGTGCCTTCCATGGCTGTGTTCTTTTTGTTCAACAAAATGTTCCCTCTCTGAGCACAGTTGTTTTTTAGTCTAGTTTCACACAGAAACTAAACTATGCCTATGTGCACCAGAGTTCAGTTTGCAAGGCAAAGGGAGCTCAACACACAGTTCAGTAGGAAAATAGTAGAGATAAGATTAGAGATAGAAAAGTTAGAGAGAAGGCCAAATCTAAATCTGCACCAAAGAACCCATGGAATTTTGAGGATATTTAGTACCACATGTGAAGGCCATGCCTGACCTTATCTCTAGTCAAAAGCTTAATTCCCGAATTTTAGGAAAACTCTTCTGAACTTTTTGGCTCTTCTCTCTCTCCCTCTCACGGTCTAAAATGACCCAAATGAAACACTGGCTCCAAACGCTCCCAAACTTTGGGGAAACTTGGATTCAGATCTGAACTTTACAGCTTGGTCCTGCCTCTGGCAGATACATGCTTAGTGCACCTCAAAGACAAGTCAAATACATTCTTCTATTCGCCCTTCACAGTATTTCTTCATCTTCTCTTCAAACTGTGCTTTTTTTCAGTAAAGAAAGTAGCTTTTCCCAGAGCATAGTAATACACTTGAATGTGTGCGTTCTCGAAGTTTTAATGGTCTTTTTAGTGCTGGCTAGGACATTTTGTTGGGGCATGTTATTTTCCTGCCTGCATTCTCACCATCTATTCAGAAAGAGGGCTAAAAGTAGCCAAAGCTGCCTTTTAAGATCATCTTAGGAGGTAACCACTTGTCAAATGCCATCTAGTTCCTTCTTTGTGAACTGAGACTAGAAGAAAGGTCTCAGCTTGCCAATGAACTACCCTGTTTAAAGGCAGGATTGTTTTCAATACAATGAGAGAGAACACATGAATCGGAGGAGACTCTATAGCACTGAAATTCAACTTGTGTTTAGTCAGGCTCTCTGACTTCCCATCCAGTGAGGCCCTAGTGCTCCTTCTTGAATAAAATATTAGGGTTGGAAAGGATATTCTGGGTCCTGTAGGCCGCAATGCTACATAGCAATAGTACAGTTTCCATTAATCTTATAGCATCCCTGAATATCTGATGGCCAAGTCTAGCCTCAAATACCTCTAATGATGGTAATTTCACAACTTTTCTTGAATTACGAGCATGCTTTTTCTCTGATCTCCAGTCCTTAAAGATACTGGGTTTCATTCTCTAAGTGAGGCCAAGGGCTCAAAAATAGACTGAACTTTTACATGGATAATGAGATAGTTACATTAGATAGGATAAAAATAGCTTTAGGGGGATATATATCCATATGCTTCAGAGCATACATCAACTATGAATTGAAGGGGATAAGGAAGAAAGCTCCCTATTGGGCAGGTTGGTTAGCATCTGATATCAGCCATTCTTGGACTCAGGATACTGGACTAAGTGGACTACTGGTCTGAGCTAGTAGAGTACTTACTAATGACCTAGCCTAATTCAGATCCTGGGTTTAATGGTAAAGATGAAAGTGGACTTCCTGACAGTGAGCCAGATTAATTGGTAGAGTCACAGGAGCTGCTCGTGGTAGTAAGCACTATGCTTGCGGATAAGCAGCTGCGAGATGAAGCCCTTCATAAGATGCTCAAGAGCGTCTGGAGAGAACTATGTTTTATGACAACACACTTTTCTAGACTCTTGCTCTTCGGATCGACGTGGCCATTTTTCTAACCCTTGGCTGTTGCTCTTTCCCCTTTCAGAGAATAAAAGCAGTGGCTGCCCCTAAGGAAATGAATCGGTGGGCCAAAGAAACAGAAAGCACCACCTCGTTCTGCGCCAATGGAACTCCTAACGGTGGATTGATTAAGCCAACTCATGTCATTGTGGAGACTATGATGTGAGCTCTCTCTGTGAGAGGATAAACCTGCTTTAACTGCCATTTACTAACCATAGATTCTCATAGGACCGGGTTTACAGAGCTTTATATTTGCACTAGGATTTATTTTTATTTCTCACAGAGAAAGTTGTTTTTTGTGGTGTTTTTTCTCTCTTTTTTTTTTTTTTTTTTTTTTACATATTTTGTAAGGTAATCACAGCAGAAGCCTCGCGCAGGAGGCAGCTTTCATATCAGACTAGACCTATTACAGGAATTTACTACCATTGGGGTTTTTAACACGTTAATAGCTCTCTGAATATTATACATCTTATCACTTGAAATTGATTTTCTTGCCAGCAATATATTCAAATCTCAGAAAGCAATTTTTTAGGTGCTGGTGTGGTTGGGAACAGGGTAAACAAACCCTAGAACTCATGAATGAGCTCTGTTGAGAGAATTGCAAAAAAAAAAAAAAAAAAAAAAAAAGAAGAAGAAGAAGCCAAAAGGTGGATGTTGCTGCAAGGGATTGGTTTTCAAAGGTGTAGTGCTTTCGTCCTCTGGTTCAGGCAGGGTGAATGACCGATTTCTGAGTCATGATGCTACCTTTGCTATGGTCAATATATATATATATATATATATATATATATATGGTCAGCTGGAGGAGAGAAATGCATGGGGGTGGGCAATGCAGTTAGGAATTAAATACCCAATCAGGACACCTGTCCCTCCTGAGCAGCATGTAAAAAGTCCAGTCACAGTAGAAGAGAAACTACTTATTGCCTACAGAAGACATCTTGCCTGAGGAAGGAGTTTTGTGCACAGACCCATTAATTTTCCAGCATGCCGTAGGTTAGCTGAGATGTTACTGGTTTAAACTTGCACTTTGTACGAACAGAATGGTAGGAGCAGCCTGTGTGATAGTGAAGATCTGAATTATGGAGAGGCAGCATTCGTGTTTTATGGAATTTAAAATATATATGTATTTTGTAAACTGCTGGTCTTTGGTAGCAAAAGAAAAATATATTGAGGACAATGATCGCACCAAGCTTAACACCCAGCATGTTATTCATTACCACAGGAGCAAAGCAGCCTAGGTATATATTGTACACCAGGCATTTCCAGCAGGCACATTTTTAATAATAGTAATTAAATTAAGAGAACAACAATGCTTAGCACACCCCTATGCGCTGTTCATCCATATACCTCAAAGTGGTATCCCTGTGTATTTATTTTACTATTGTTGTTGCAGTTGGGAAAGCAGGTCCTGGAGGGAAAGTGACTTGTCCAAGGTTACAGAAACTCAGTGGCAGAGGTAGGGCTAGAACTCAGGTCTCCTGACTGTCTTGCCCCAGAGGACCATACTATCACCATTTTGTTTTTTGGGTAATGCATTTATCAGGGACAAAAAAGGGGGAATTCCACCTACTGTAAACTAGGGCTTTATGTAAATTGAGAAGTATGTAATTTTTCTTTGGTTAAAAAACATTACATACCATTCCAATTTAGACTTAAAAGAAAGCATTTAATGCAGTAGAAAGCTGCTAAACAGTTTTTAAAGCCGGATGGCTGTAGGTAAATTGATCACATAGGCCAGGTCAGGAATTTCAATCGAGATTTGCTCCGTGAAGAATTTCAAACATCTGGATAGATCTTGTTTCACAAACCTCAATACATGCTGAGAAGAGGCTCCCTAAAGAAATCCAGCCCTTTCCATTTGGATACGGTACTTGGGAGATAATCCTAATTGTAGTACCACAGTTAGGCTAGCCAAAGGGATCTGGGGGGAGCTTCAGCAGCCGAGTCTGTACCTGCTTATACTATTGCCAGTTCAGTTTGTCCATGGGTAGATTTTTGCAGTTTAAATGGGAACATATCCAGTTCTTAACATTCCTACATGGGACATTTTAAAAAAGATGTCCCATGCATTAACTGTATGCAGTGTTGTTACAGCCATGTCGGTCCCAGGAGATTAGAGAGACAAGCTGAGTAAGGTAGTATCTTTTGTGGGACCAACTTCTGTTGGTAAGGGAGATAAGCTTTTGCGCTACACAGAGCTTTCCTTCAGGTCAGGCACTAACTGGTCATTGCAGCAGAAACTTGTAGTGTTAGTATTAATGTAAAATGGAAGGGGCAATTTAGAAATAAGAAAGGGACCAAAAAAAAAGTGTCTTGTATAGTTGGAGAGTCTTTATAATTTGCGTCTCTGTTTTTAAGTCAGAGGGGCTGAATTCCAGCAACAAAAACAGCCAACACCACATTAATTTTGTTTTCTTTTCCAATTACTGTATTATGAGAGTTGCAGATGAAACACTTATAATTTGTTATGGCAACTATCACATCTCGTGCTGAAGGTAAAAGCCACCCTGAAGCTACTCGGGGTGCCTTGACCACCTCAACAGAAGAATTCTCTAAGCCAACGTGATTAAAATTGGATTTTGAGAACTTTAGTGAAGAAAAAAAAACAATTAAAATCAATTCCTGTGTTAAATATTGTTTTAACCTTTTGCTATCAAAAGGCAACTAAATTAAAGCTAAAACTCTGTCAGACATGTTATGTATTCCAGCCTTTGTGGAAATGGAGAAGGCCTGAGACAAAGCCTGCTGCAGTCAATGGAAGGATTCTCAGTGGGCTTTGGATCAGGCCTTTTGTCCTTCTCAAAATCTCGTCATACTTTGTGTATAGGCACAATGGCATGAGTTAAGGTGAGAATAGCAACCCCATAATTAAATTCCTCATTTCAGTTAGTGTAAATTACAGTAACATATTTTGTTATAGACTCACATTTTGTGTGCGCACACATACTCTAGAAGGGGTACATCTGAGAGGGACACTAATTAGAAAAATAGTTTGAAGGTTGAGATTGAGATTTCATGCTTCACACATGGTGGAGGGTGGATTTGCATTAGGAACCAGAGGGTTAATACTACACCTTTAAAACTACAAATAAACAAGAACGAGAGCCCAGCGCCATTTTGACTCAAACTGTGCCATTCAAATCAGTCGCTTCCATGTTCCAAGTGAAAGTGTCTCACACACATATGCAATGACCTCACCGAAGTTCTGCTGGTGTAAGGTTCGCTGGCCCTGACTGTGCTATTCATCCTGACCGCAAGAAAGGGCCAGATTCATGAAGAGCTATTAAATCCTCCTTTCTCTTGAACAGTCACCCAGAACAATGCTGGTCACCATCCCACGGTTTTGAGCACCAGCGAGCCTATTCACAGTTTAGAATGTTTCCTAATGCTTTTATCTACATTTTACCTGGTGGTAAACTTGCATTTCAACATTATAGTCTGCTAAATTAAAACAAAAGGTAAATGATTCTTTCAAGTTCATATTTTCTACGTATTTATGGTTGCAATGATAACTAATTTTCTAATTCACTTTGTAGCAATGTGTGACCTATTTTACCTGCAGCGGAGGCACTAAATATCATGACTAATCATAGATGAACTGATTTCAGTTAAGGGGAAAATACCCCAGATGTTGGCCTTTTTTTACATTTCATGCACCTTTGTACTTTGTGGTTTCTTCTGGGTTTGGAAATGGCAATATTTCCAACTTCACTGAAATCAGGTACTGAAAATTTCATGGGGGAAATCTTTCGCTCATAAGATTTTCAGACCAAAGCAGTGCAGATAATCAAAACTTATGATTCTTATCTAAGCCAAACCTTCCAAACTCTTGCAGTCCACCTGTCACTCACCTGATCTCATTAAAAGTCACAAAGTATGATAACGTAACCAGTAGACTGTATTGGTACAACATGGTTTCATGAACAGAATTTGTTTTGGTTCTCATTAATTTTCCTTTTCACCTGTCTATTGGTGACTCTGGTCCAAACAGATCTATGAGCTTCCATATGTTCTCACTGAAGTTTGAGATATGGAAACCAATATGGGTCAGTTCCTATGCAGCAAACAAAAATAAAAAAGGACAGTAGTTCTGTGTACCACCTTAACATATGTTGCTATCCAAACTGCAGTGGAAGGTCAGCTCTTGAATGTGGGTTCGGGAAGTGGCTCAGCAAACGTGAGCTGCACTGGTGCACTTGCAAAAAAAAGTGCGGCCTTCTAATCGTTTTAACAAGACAACGGCAGAGAATTTTATGTCGTCACTGTAATCACATGATCAGTGACTAATCAGAACTCCGGCTTGTTTTTAATGTAGTATGTGCCCTAATTGCTCACCTGCAGATGGACATGGCTACCCAGCCTCTGTCCCAAATAGCTCTAGATCTGAAGAAGGGTGAAATGCCCAGCAGTCAGTAGTACGTTGTTGAGCAGAATTGACAATTTGGTAATGTCTTTGTCATAAGTGTGTTCAAATCCTGTACCCACTGATAACAATAGCTTAACCGCCGTTTGTCTTCAGTGGGAGAGGGACTGAACACCTGGAATGACTGGTTATGAAGCCATGGCTTGTGGTCGCTGTGGGTCAGGTAGGGAGACAGTGTAAATAAATGGTTAAATAAGAGGTGTATTGAGTGGAGGGCACAGACTACTAAAGTGTTTCAAGTGCACTGGGAAGAAAGTTGGCCATCACCTAACACCGAGGAAATTCAGTGCATTTGGCACACTCCCTGTAGCAAACAACTGTTTTCAGTTCACATCTCAAATGAGACCCCCACCACAATTAAAAACAGCCTTAGGGGAGGTGCTGCTATGTCCAGTCTTCAAAGTATTTACAGCATTCTTGGGAGATGATCTGATCAGGTATTGCTGGCAAAGAAAAGTGTGCAAAGGAAAAGCTCTTTTGAGTGCACTGCAGCAACAATGCCACCCCACCTTGTTTGATGATTGACAAGAGTGCACTGAAGTAGGGTGGGACAGGTTAGCCAGTATTCATAGGCGAGAAGCCTAAACCTCAAGGAGCCAAGATCACCTCTTCTTAACTAGTGATGGGGTGAAATAAAAGCTCAGAACCAACGACCCTGAACTTTGGGGAACGTAGGTTAAAATTCATGGCTGCCTCTGTCATAGGCTGAACTGAAATCCCAGGTCCAAAATACCCCCAAAGAGAGTTCAGATATGGATCTGAAGGTCACAGCTTGGGCCCATTTCTTCCAGAGTTAGATGCCAAAGCCTTGTATTTAGAATTAAAGGTTATTATTAACTCTCAGCTGAGAAGCGTTCAGGAACTACTAGGACACAACCTTTAATCTGTTATATTTATTCATTTTTAATCTAGGGTGAACACGCTCCTAATTGTACTAATTTGTTTACAGAGGAATTAATGTTAAATAGGACACGCTGGGTTTACAGCTTTGTGATGTATTACTCTTTAGTTTATTCTGAGCTACTCTAAGGAGGACATCAAAGCATCAGATCAAATCCCTAGCTACAAAGATAAACACGACTCAAGCATCTGTGGACACAGAACATAAGAAAACAAGCTGAGTGCATAAAATAAGACCTTGATCCTGCATGCCTTGGTCAGGTTAAAAAGCTCACTGATTTCAATGGACAATTTAATTTCAGCAGAAATTTTGCCCAAGACAGTGCCCAACCACGACTACAGCTGGTCCAATTTTTTTTTTTTAAAAGGAAATCCCCCCTGCCAAATGGAAAATGTTTCATTCAAAGAGTGCTAGTTTTTCCAAAGGCAAACAATGTCAAAACATTTTCAGTGCCTCCCCCCTTTTTTAAAAAAAGTGGAAATTTTGAAAAAAAATTCTTTAAAAATTTCCATAAAAACATCAAATAAAACCCAGGTGGCATTTTTCAACGATTTCTAATCAAAAGCTAAAACAAGATCTGAAAAAGCTTAACCAAAATATAGCTTTAGAGTTGGTTTTAAACCTGGAATCAAGTAAGGATCAAAGTCTGTGAAGGCAGGTTGAAAAATGTGTGTGCAGGGGGGAGGGAGTCACAAAACTTTTGTTAATTTAGCCTTCCATTTTTTCCCCATTAAAATCAGAATTTTAGGCCCAATCAGAGGGTACAGGAGAACTAGGAAAAGAAACTGGATTTCTTTAGCCTGGCACTTGTTGTCTGTAAATCTTCTGCAGCTGAGGTGTGAAAAGGTTTTTACAATAGACAAAGTGGCAGAACACCAGTGTTGAAAAGGTGTTGGGAGGCTGAATGTTGTGGGACAGATTGAGGTGGGTCCATCATTTGCTCTTGTCGAAGAACTCAAGGATGTTCTCTTAGCATTGGATTAATTGAAGTACTGCTCTGAAATGCTCATTGTTTTGCTCGGATTTTTTTTTCAGTGTGATGTTGTGATTGTTACCTGATAGATCTCCAGGGACTTCAGATAGTAAGCAGTGGTCCATCTTGTTTGATGTATTTAGCTAAAAACAGTGGTGGTGGTGATTTTTGTTTTTTATTTAATTTCCTAATAACTGTAACTACAGTATGTGATAAGTAGCACGTGGAAGAGTGACGATGTTGAAGTCACCTGACCTTTTTAAAAACTTTAACAATAATTTTTAAAAAAAAAATCGGGTTTTGTTCTGAGCAGGACTGTTTGTATTTGAATAAGATCCTGGAGTGTAATTCAATCCTTAAAACTAGCCTTTGTGTATACAGTAAATGTTTGTATTTTGCAGTATCTGTTTTGATTTTTAGATAAAAATGTATATTGATATTTTTAAGTCATCTTTGCTTTTTTAGATGGAGTTTGTAATCACCTTATAACAGAAAATAAATTTTTCCTTTATAAATTAAACGCATTTGTCAGTTATTTTTAAGATTCAAATAACAGGAGACAACCTGTTATGCTCTGTGCTTATTGCAAAATACGCAAAATGCACGCTATGCTTTGGAATAGATTTCAGAATAGGATACTTTCAAATGACCATATTTCATTCAGTTGGGTCCTCACTGCTACACTACTATTAGACTTGGCAATCGGTGAACTCACCTCCAAACGTGGTCAAGTTCCAAAGACAGTGGATGGTTATTCGTACTCACTCACTCAAAATTTTCGGTGACTTCCCCCAATCTGCTTCATTTCAGCCTTGCTCAAGTCTTCACAACTTCCTTGATTTGGATTCTCTCACTCCAATGCTTCCCTTAAGTTCAGCTCTGCTCCCTCCATCCTCCCTCGCCCCCACCCTCACACACTTTCACCATGCTGGGGCAGGAGGTTGGGGTGCAGGAGAGAGTGAGGGGTGTGGGCTCTGGCCAGGTGATGCCTACCTCAGGCGGTGGTGCAGTGGGGCTGAGGCAGCCTCCCTGCCTGCCCTGGCCCCGCGCCACTCCCGGAATGGCCAGGTTGGCCCTCCAGCCCCGGGGGCAGAGGGCTCTGTGTGCTGCCCATGTCTCCAGACACTGCCCCCGCAGCTCCCATTGGCTGCAATTCCCGGCCAATGGGAGCTGCAGATTCGGGGCATGGGCAGTGCATGGAGACCCCCGACGCCTCCCTGCACCTCCTGGAGACGCAGAGAGCCTGCCTTAGTCGTGGTGTGCCGCCAGATTTTTAGCTGCCTAAAATCTCCTGGTTTGGCTTCAGTAGCCTCCAGGAGATAAAGCCCAATTCCAGGAGACTCCCGGCAAAACCAGGAGGGTTGGCAACCGTACTTAGAGGCAGGACAGGCATACTTGTGTTCATTGGTATCAAATGCTGCAGAGAAGTCCCGCAGGTGAATATGAATGCATTTCCCTTGTCTGTGGAGGAAATAGTATAAGGAGAAGAGAAGACTGGGGGGGGGGGGGGGGACATAACCTTTTACATACTGAAAAACTGTGTTACAATGAAGACGGTAAAAATTGTTTTTCTTAACCTCTCAGGATAGGGTGAGACACAATGGGCTTAAATTGCAGCAAGGTTGGTTTCGATTGGACAGTAGGAAAAGCTTCTGAACTGTAATGGTAGTTAAGCACTGGACAAATTGCTTAGGGAGACTGTAGAATCTCTGTCGCTGGCGGTTTTTAACAACAGGTTTGGGTACAACAGATGTCCCACAGATTGCACTGGCTTCCGCTTCCAGTCAAAGAGCTCTTCATGGTGTTCATCTGTAAGTTTTATATGACTCTAGGTACATTAGAGATTCTTGCCCATCCTAGTGCCATGACACTTGAGCTCAGCTGGACTGTTTCGATAATCCTCTAGATTTGAATGTCTGGGCAAGTGGAGACAAGATCTGAGTCTGACCCCACATCTGTGTAAATCCGGAGTAACTCTAGTGAAGCTAATCAAATTAGCTGAAGGTTAGGGGTCTATTAGAGGAGTGGGTGGTTGTGGTTCTGTGGTCCGCACTGTAGAGGAGGTCAAACTAGATGACCATGATGGTCCCTTCATATTGCTATTCCCAGAAGACTGTGGCGGGTGCCAAACATCCCGCCGCTGAAATGCTGCCGCAGAGAAGCAGCAGCAGGAAGAAGCGTCATTGCCAAAATGCTGCCGAGAAACAGGCAACACATTGGGGACCCCTGGCTTAGACTATGAGACTAGACTTCTGCACATGGGCTTAGTCAGAGACATATGAAGGATTAACAAGAAAGTCCATGCTCTTAAATTGGCATTTTTTTAATACAGAATTAGATACATACCATGGTTTGAAAATAACACATAGAACACGTCTGGTTCACAGTGAATTCAGTAACAAGTGGAGAAGAATTGCACAATCAGTTATTTCACAAAGGGCTTGCAGCCTTGGATAATCAGATCAGCTCCTAGAATCATAGAATCATAGAATATCAGGGTTGGAAGGGACCTCAGGAGGTCATCTAGTCCAACCCCCGCTTAAAGCAGGACCAATCCCCAATTTTTGCCCCAAATCCCCAATTTTTGCCCCAATAAAATTGACCAATCCCCAATTTTTTGCCCCAGATCCCAAATGGCCCCCTCAAGGATTGAACTCACAACCCTGGGTTTAGCAGGCCAATGCGCAAACCTCTGAGCTATCCCTCCTGTTTGTTCTTTCCAAGAAAGGGACTAGCTACATGGATATGTTGGAGTTCAAACAGAAGAAAATCATTTCAGGAAAGGCCTAGGGCCTGTGTTATACAGAGGTCAGATGAGGTGATCACAGTAGTCCCTTTGGGCCTTGGACTCTCTGAACTGTCCTGTACTGTTCTGGTGTTTTCAAGTGAAGTTTGTGAGCTAAAAATATGGAACATGTGCCCATCTTCTAACAAAGATTACTGGACTTGTTTGACATGGAAACTGCATCCAACACAACCAGTCACTCTCAGAACAGAGTTATATTGGGTATTACACTGCGGGGCATGAAATTAAATGAATTGAGCGCCAGAGAAAAGAACTACCAGCCCTGGAGATTTGCACGCTGTTTATCCCCTGAGCAGTAGAGCACAGGCAGTCTAAGGGCTAGGCCCCACCTCACCAGCACACTGGCTCACAGAAGGAGGTGGGCCTCCAGCCGTGTGAGTGCAGGTCAGTTTCCACAGACCACTCAGTTCCGGGCCTCTCAGTGAGACAGGCAATGAGGCGACAGACAAGTTTCCACATCACACATCCTAGGGAATGAACCATGAGAGTTCACCAGTTTATTTCACATTTCTCTGTGAACTACCATTCTAGGGCAGCAACTATCTGCCGCTACTGTCTTCAGCAGCATTTCAAATGGCAACCTAGGGAGAAGAATTTCATATATTAACATCCAGCCGCACACGTTTGTCTGTCACCTGCCTACCACCGAGTCAGACATCTCAAACTGGGCATTGATGGAGCCCTCTAAGCCTCTGACCCCTTTCACTTTAAGTGCCTCCTTAGTTTTCCCCACCTCAGTGTCCTCCACACTCATTTCTGAGCTACTGGTGACCCAAGCCTCAGTCATAGCACAGGCAAGGGTTGCTAGAGAATGATAATCCCTAAAAGCAGCCCACGTCAAGGAGCCGCTGTTGTGTGGTTTGTGTGACACCCAGATGGCTGAATACTTACCCAACGAGAATGTCTCCAAATCCGAGGAGCCTCTTCACATGACCTTGTAAAGCTACCACCACCACCCAGCAGTGAGGTTTGTACATAACATTTTGTAGTACAATGGGTATCTTATTACAGGGTAGGTGCCTCCAACGTTAAGACATTCTAAAGCATTCCAGATGAGCTGCCAGATGTGATAACTTTTACCTTGTGTACAATGGAGGCAGGGTTAAGAGGATACTGAACTGCTGAAACTACATTTGCTCCATTACACCTAACAAGATTTTATGCAATGCATACAGAGCCCTCTGGTTTACCCTGCATTGCTTTGGCAGTTGATTCCAAGTATTAGGTGCCGAACATCTAAAGGTCTTTGTTCTAAGGAATTTGCTACCTAGAAAGACAGACAAAGGTCACAGATAAGAGCTGTTTACTGTAGCAATGACCTGACCACAAATATTTCCATAAAAAGATTAAGTAAATTAAGAGGAATGATCACAGGTCAATCAGGGGCTTGATCTTGCACTGATCCTTCTGGGCCTGATCCGGCAAAGTATTTAAGCATCCAACTGCTCCTACTAACTTCAAGGGAACTACAGATATACTTAAACCTTGAGACACTTAACAGCCTAACAGTGTGGCTGTAAAATTATACTGCCCAAGGCAACAAATTGAATAAGCCTTAGGTTATGTCTACACTGGAATTAGACACCCACAGCTGGCCCGTGCCAACAGGCTCGGGTTGCGGAGCTGTTTAATTGTGGTGTAGATGTTAGGGCTTGGGCTGCTGACAGACCTCTGGGACCCTCCCACCTTTCAGGTCCTAGAGCCCAAGCCCAAACTTCGACTCCAGGTTCTGTTGGCACCTAATTGCAGTGTAGACATACACTTCGTGGCTTGGGCAGCAAAATTGTACAGCCACACGTTGTTAAGTACACGCTGTAGGGTGACCATCTTTTCAAAAGGCAAAAGCGGGACACATGCAGAACTCCGTGGCTCTGCCCCCGCTCTGCCCCTTCCCCTGCGGCCCCGCCCCCTGACCAGGCCAGAAGCTGGAGCTGTGGTAAGAACTGCCCAGGGAGCCCAGACTGCTGTGGGCAGCCCCAGACCTTCCACTTGCCCTGGGTGGGGGACTGGTTGCCCGAGAGCAGTCCCCAGCCCGGGGCACATGCCCAGGGTAGGCAGAGGAACCCGGGCTTCCCAGGTGGCTCTTACTACTGCCTGGCTCCGGCTTCCGGTCTGGCCAGGGGGCGGGGCTTCTGGGTGAGAGGAGGACTAAGGGGCAGGGCCTCATCTTGAGCGTGGGGGGGGGGCGCTAAGGCCCACCTCAGGCCCCTCCTGCCCCCACCAGGAAGAGGCTGGCACCACCCTGAGCCTCGGGCAGGTGGAGAACGGCGCCACAAGTGAGCCAGGAGAAATACGATCCTGGAATAATTCAGCCTTGAACTCTGCATTTCAGGACTGTCCCACCCAATTCAGGATGGGCGGTCACCTTAGTCTCAAGGTTTTGAATCAGAGGGTTTTACCTAGGTACAGAAGAGAGTCATCTACTTTAAGCTTACTGTGCCAAATTATACTAAAGACCAAGGGCTGCTTTTAGGGGCAGCAGCACATGGAGTATCATAGGCAGCCATTACAGATGGGCAAGATTTGGAGTTGGATCCCATGGATGTTGAAAAACACTACATTCTGGGATTGAATTTGTGCCCTTCTCTCAAAGCACTCCCATTTCTCCAATCGGAATACTATTTAAGACCAAATCCAAACTCACAAAGCTTTTCAGTCAAATTTACAGCCAGATTTGGCCTGGTCCCAACGTGGGTGTGTAGGGAGGGTTCAAGAAGCCTTTACCCACAAGGCCCAAAGACAAGAGAAAGACCCTGTCCTGAGGTGGGGAAAGGGTAGGGATTTCTCCATCCTCACGGCTCAGGAAATTGAAATCTCCACAAAGGGGAAGGGAGGAGAAGGGAAGGCCATGTCCCTAATCACCTCTGCATTGGCCTGCTCTGAGTGTACAAATGTGCACGTGAGGGAGACGGCTGGACCATCCAACCAGCCAGTATTATCTGGATTCTAACCTTTAGCAGAAATACACTCAAGAACAAGGCCAGATGCATTTCACTTGTTTTTATTTAATTAAAAAAAAACAAACAAAGTCATTGCAATCCCAGTTAAATACAGAGATTTACAAATAGGTCCAAAACAGGACTAAAATATTCTTTGAAATGCTGTACCTTTAAATATTGTGCTTTCATAGATACATAAGAAAATTAGCATATAAAAATACTTTACAAGGAATACACTCTAATATATGGATAAAAATACACATTTAAGTAATGCATTTCAGTTTAGTACCATTCAAAATGCATAGGAAGGGATACAAGGACCAAGTTGTTGTTTTTTTAAAGCCTTTTTAATAAAAGTCTTCATTAAAAACCCATTAGAAGCCGCACTGAGCTTCTGCCTTTTAGAATATTGCATATAAAAACACTTTCAGCTGTACTGTTAATGCCTTGCAGTATCAGTTATGGCACATTATCTAGTTATGGCAGCAATGGTATGGAATATTGCATACGTGAGACAAGAATGGTTGCACCTACAAATAGCTGGATGTGAGAGACAGTTGCAAATTTGCCTAGAGTACAGACATGGGAATTAGTCCTGGCTCAGCCTTGGTGGAACAATGAACATTTCAAAGCTACATGGCATCCCGAATACACAACAACAACAAAAATAAATAAATAAAATGAGAACAAGCAGAAGGAGGAGACCCATTTCCACTAAGCAGGGATCTTTAAAAGGATGTCCCCTCCCCTGGGGGAAAAAACAAAACAAAACAGGCCCTTACGACATCCGTTAAAAAATAAATCATAATAAAGTGCAAATATATGAAACTCGGAGCAGGCAATCACATTTGCCATGTGAAGAAACTGACACGGGCCAGCAATTTTGTGTTTGGAGACGAGAAAGGAAGAGATCATGCCCTTGGTTGCATCGCAACTAGTTTGCTGCAGGCAGATTTTTAAACCATTTCAAATATCACACCCATATCTTCTACAAGGAGCTGGGCTGAGTGCAGGGAGACACAGGGTGAGGAAGAGCTACCGAAAAAGGCATCGTGCTTACTAACCACAGAGAGGTTAACGATAGGTAAAGGAGGGCAGCTATGGCAGACTACAGGGAAGTGTCCAAAACCTATCAGAGACATTTAAAAAAGTGTACACACTTGTACTTGCACTAAGGTGACCCAATCTGGGGCACATATGGGAACTGGAAACACAACATCAATCTAGGAGAGGGCTTTTCGTGCCAGCATTTGGCAGGAGACCACAAGGATTTATTTATTCAAAACACTGGAAAAAAATAACCCTGAAGTTGGCCTGAGATGAATGTTGTTCAGCTGTTTGCTTGGAGGAACAGCCCCGGTTTTCAATGAGAGGAATCTCTGTGATGGTCTATGTGAACAAGAGAGCTAGTGATTCAGGACAGCCATTCAGTGGCTTTCCTGGATGCTGTGTTGTACTAAGTGCTCTGTAAAAATGTATGAGGACAGACAACCAAATTGTGTCTTGGAGTCAGCAACGGGGGCAAAGTGCTTCCTTGCATTTCCAAAGGGGTGGGTGACGAGGGTGGGATTTCCAACTGGAGAGAGACGTTGATCCATCAAAAGGATTTAGCTTTCAAAAGAAAGTGCATCTAGCCATTCGCAAGTGAGTTTTGAGTTGGGTTTTAAATGGGACTTAGTGCTGCCCAGTGTGGGTGAATGTTCAGGTGGAAAGGGGATTTTCAAATGTCAGATTTGGTGGTAGTGTTTTAAAGAGGCTATAGGATGAAGTAGCATTTCCTTTCAAAGAAACCAGGATTTGTTTTACTCTTACTGTATGTGATTAAGAAAGCAAACAACAACGCAAAAAAAAAATAGCACCATGTGTGTTTACAGGATGGCCAAGTCCTTCAGAATGACGGCGTCAGAGGAGCAAGGAGATGATCCACCCTCCATGAACCCACGCACAGTGAAAGCTCAGGCCTACTGGAGCTGAACGATGACTGAAGGTTGCCCTGCCAAAGGTGAATTACCCTGGATGCTGTTTTCTGCTATCAGCAGCCCATTTTACCATTTGCATTAACCAAGGTCCACACTGCTCATCTGGTTTAGCTTGCACCTTCAGAGCAATGTCTGGTGGTCTAGGAGTCACAGCTAATGGCAGACCCACCTGCAAGTTACACTACATACAGCATTACAGTTACCAGTGCAAAAACAGAAAACCACAATGGATACTCATCAGCTTTTCCACCATGGCAGGGCCCAAAGGTACCTTCCATTTAAATCCTCCCTCCTCAGAGTGTCTGCATGCTTGTTTTGACCTCCACGCCCAAGGACTGTGGGACTAACTCTCCACTGGCCTCCAGTTGGGTATTGGCAGCGAGTGCCAGGGGGTTTCGACTAATGACTAGGTCCAGTTTGTCTCCTGCCTCGGAAATCAATGGTACAGCCAGACAGCAGTCAAAGTCTCTTGTTCGAATGCGATTTACCTGCGGGGGGGAGCGAGGAGGGAATGTAGTGGGAAAGAACAAAAAAACATTCGTTAACTGCAAAATCCAAGAATGCCACTAGAACTGAGACCTGGCACTGGAGAGGAGTCCCTATGAATACAGTCTGTCTGGAAGCCCTGAAATTCCTTCAGCCCTGAATGGGATTTCCCAGGACTGTAGGAATTGCAGCAGCAGTCAGCAAACTGCACCATCTCGTCCAGCTATAAAGTCTCCTTAATAGGAAAACTATACAATCACACAAATAGAAAGGACAAAAACTCACTGAGCTTCCACATTCCGCAGGTTCAGATCTGGGGATTTGTTTCAGGCTGATCTCTAATCCAATCTCATCAGATCTTGGATCTGGTATCAAAACAGAATCTTTGCCTGCTTTCCTACTCCCCAACATCCTCAAGCTGCTCCAAAAACCACAACAGATACTTCACCTATTGGCACAAGCAGCAGCAGGTGGTCTAAATTTTCATTTTATACCCAGTTTAAACCTGGTCCTAATTCTCAGAGATTCTGAGCACCTGCAGCTCCCACTGACTTTAATGGAAAATAAGGGTGTTCAGCAACTAGGAGAATCACACTTCTGGTCTTTTGAGCCACCCGCTCTACTGTTAGACAAACAGAACAGCATCTTTCAGCAGACATGCATTTGAGTGGATTATAGGCACCTATCTTATGTATTATTTTTTAACTTGTGTATGTATATATGCATTGTTGAGACTGCTAGAAACAAGCTCTGTTCTTCCAGGGGTTTGCAGAGCACAGCTGGTGCACAGTGGAGGTTTCTAAAGCATTCTCTGGAGACCGCAAGCCCTCCCTGCTGAACTCGGAAGAAAGAGCCAACTTTTCTAGCTGTCTTCAGTGGAAGTTCAAACATATTCCAAGGTTAAATCACCTGCAATATGAACTACTTAGGGGCAAACGCTCCCCCTCCTGTGATTAGCCAGAGTAGATGAGCTTGAGGCAGGGATGTCCCCAGGACTGAAGAATGGAATTTCCTTTCCGTCTCAGCCCCTCCCCCCGAGCTGAAGTAGCATCTGGAGCAAGGCTGGGCCTCCTTTACAGGGCAACGGATGGTGGATCCATGTAGCTCCCTCTCACAGGCTCCTCTGGGCTCATTAAGTGCCCATGGAGCTGCACTCAATGACACAGGATGGGCTCCCCAATTGCCACGCATGTTGTAGAACTGCACTGGTTCCAAGGTAGACAGGTCCCTTCATAGCTATGGAGGAAGGAGTGGCTGCATCTACTCCTCACTGGGAAGCGATCTAGGAAGACTTTTAGACTATCAGCTCCACGCTGAAGCATCTTCAGTGCCCCTTCTCTATGTTTTTCCCTTGGATTCGTCGATAGCAATATTTCTGCAAAGCCCTCGTTCAGCACAACCCTCAACGCCAGTACGATAGCTACAACAGAAGACAACTTTGTCTCCTTGTACGTCTACAATGGACCAAGAAGAGACATTGAAGTTGGGGATTGTCAAAGTCTCTGCTCCCGTTAAGATTTCATGCACACACACACAGAACGCTTGGCATTCACTTGGATAGCGACACATCCAGCATTCACCCGAAATGCAGCTGCAGAGCCTAATTGGTGCAAGAACGAACAAGAGGCTAATCTTTTATTGGAGGCTGAGAAGGAATAGCTGTATACCAGCCAACTGGCTACGGACTATCACA
Source organism: Lepidochelys olivacea (assembly GCF_965140295.1). NCBI lineage: Eukaryota > Metazoa > Chordata > Testudines > Cheloniidae > Lepidochelys > Lepidochelys olivacea. The sequence continues at coordinate 20,641,256 of NC_140417.1, read as the reverse complement.
AACCCAAATCAGGCTCCCTGTGCTGCTGCCAGTTTTTCAGTTACCTGATGTACAGAATATATTTGAGCTAACTGGGGCACTGAGCCCCCGCCCCTCACTTAAAATTAGTAAAAATAAAACGTCCTTATGAGAGTTTCAAGACTTCTAATGTGGTTACAAAACCCACAAGTGGCAATGCCTTCTCTAGCTGACTGTGCTCTTCCTGTTGCTATCAGAGTTGAGCTTGCTGCACTACAGCTATGTATTTAAGTCTCTTGGAAATATCTAAAGCCAGTCCCCACCCATGCCCCATTACTATTCTCTCCATGGTGGTCAAATATATCTGCATATGTTGTGGACCGTGTTTACTGCATATTGTATTTCGTTTCTGCAGCAAATATGCGGTGGCTCAGGAGTCATTAGGGGAAGTGAGTCTAGGAACAACACCACCTCACTTGAAGTGTGTGTTTCCTAGAATTCTCTATGCATATGCAAGATGGCTATGCACTGAACTTCAAGCAGACCATTTAAATACACATGGAACTGCACATGCTGTCTTGCTTTGACTGATGTGCCAAACTCTGGTTTACCTGAAAAGTCCCCCTGATGCACCAGGGAAAGGATGAAAAGGACTTTCCGCCTAGCACTAGAGAGAAATCTAGGCTGTGCGGTTTGGAGCTGGATGCCAACTTCCCCAAAATAATGGGCGATTCTGATCTGGAGCTCAGGTCCAACTCTGCTACATAGTAATCCCTTAGTGTAACACTCTAGCTAGCTCCAGATGCATCGTAATGCTAAGGGCTGAGTAGCTAGCTGCTTACCTACTAGCTTTTATAAAGTTGGTGTCACCTTAGTGGAATCTTACAAACTTCTCTCTTCCTCTCAGTTGCTCACTCATTTCCTATCTCCAGAGCTGTACTTTGCATTCCTTACCTGAAGGACTCTGTCGTAAGGTTTGAGGCCACACTGATCAGCCGGCCCATTGGGACGGATCATATTTACATAGACACCTTTCTCCAACAGGCCATCAGAGACACTGAATCCAAAGTCTTCACTCTCTGGGTCCTTGTGGAGTGTCATCTGCATGGAAAGGCATTGAACAAGAAATTCTAATGCAGTATGAGCCACAGATACATGAGAGAAGCATGGCAGGAACTCCTCAGGTAATGTGTCCAGTACAGTAGTGTGATTCTGCTCTGGGTCTAATGGTGGGGTTTTGCTTGGACTGAGTAGTAAACATTGGTTGTCTGTTAGTTTTGAGAGGAGTTTAATTTAAACTTGTGCACACACTGCCAGCTGTTTATACAGGTCACATGCTCAGATGCTTTGGCAATGGGCACAAAATTCACAAACAAATCTTCTGCCCTTGCTTGGGGGAGAACAAGAACGTTTAAGTAGAGTTATAAATCACAAGTTTTTGGATAACCTCCGAAGAGGTGGACACTACCGGTCAAATAATGGAATTTTTAATCAACGGGGCAACTCATTTGCTTTGAGCTATTCTAGGCATCTTGTGTGTCCACCATGCAAGCCTATGGTGCTGAAAATCTGAATGAAATTAATTGACAAACATGAGTGTTTCCAAGCAGGTTGTTGAATTATTTACAGCTCTTACAGATTTTTAATCTTGGTGGCTTATCCAATAGCTTGCTTCAGAGACATCACACTGATGAGTTTTAACACCATTAAGAAAATGTAGGAAAATGATGAAACCACAGTCCCCTCAAAATTGGGTCAGTGTTCGCAATTTGTGACAGTGGATTGGGGTGTGACTGGGCTTCAAACTGGTACTGTTTTCGGCTTTGCGCCATTTTGGTTTTGCCCTTTTACCGCCTCAACCTGATCTGCCTTTTCCTGGATGCTCCAATGTTAGGAATTGCCAGACTGTGGCGTTACCAGCACCAATAGTGAGTAGCACCAAATTCACAACAGTGCTGGCTAGAGCTGGAGCTGCTGCCTCCCTCCAGCTTCTCAAGGACTAGAGCATCTCCACCACCAGCCATTCAGACAGCTGACACTGAGCCAGCTGCCTGGGGTCAGATCAGAGAAGAGCTGCTGTACTGTGCTGAACCCACTTTAAGCCTCTCTCCTCCTTTCTTCCCTCCTCTCCAGCAGCAAAGGCAGCTGGTAGCTCATCCACCCCACCAGTGAAAGCAATATTTCTGCCTGACAGGAGACACATCAGGACAGATCTTTTCAATGCCCCTAGCCAGAGAAGCAGTGGCCCTCAGCCAGCGAGAGCCAGCTCAGCACACTCTATTTGGAGTCATATTTTGGCAACACAGTTGGGAATTGTGGGGTTGTGGGCACAGCATCTCCCCACAAATTAAATCCAGAAGGTGGAGGCAGTGTATTATTGCCATCACCACCACCATCAACTACCTGTGATGAATACCATCGTATTCTCCCTTTGCCCCCAAGGAACTTGGCGTGCAGTAGCTATGTTCTAGCTCAGTGTTAGACTTTGGCCTAGTCCACACTTAAAACATAAACAGAGAGGGGTGCAAGCCACAAAGCTGGCATTAGAATTCTCCCAAAGTTTGGCGATGTGGGGTAGAGATCTAGGGTCAATATGTCTGAGTCCATCTCTAGGTGGGAGCAAAGACCACTGCTGCTATGTTCTAGCTGGAGGCCACCTCCCCATTAATCTGACACCCTGAGAACATTTACCAAAGAGATAAAGGAAGTGTTAATTCAAATTGACATTTGAAATGTTTCGTTTGACCCAAATGGAATATTTTCCATTTTTTTGGGGGAGGGGGGAGGAGAAACATTTCCTCCCCTGCCCCTTTCAGTTAAAAAACTAACCAATTTTTCTTTTCGTTTTTCAATTTGGTGGCTGATCCGGGAAAATATAAATAAAATATTGGCTCAGCTGTAGACATGGCTGACTTGTATTATGCTGGGAACAAATCACAGAAAAGTCACTTCCCAGCAGAATATTTCTCCTGCCGTCCTGTTTGGCAGGGAACATGCAGTATAAGAGCAAGTTCCCGGACAGTTTCGGGGTGCAAACCCCACCGTAACCCCAACAATGTTATTTGTAACCGAGGGATCCTCGGCGTAACACTGAAGTGACCTCTGTCTAAACACAGACCTTGTGCAACTCGAGAGGGGTTGGAGACATGATTTCCTGCACCTCCTCCTTAATCTTCCTCATCTCCAGATTCCTCTCATTCTTCTTGGTGGGAGTGATGCTGCTGTCGCTCTGCCCTTCGTCGCAGCAGTTGGCGTTTCCTTTCCTCAGTGGGCTCAATCCGGACTCACTAACCGAGTCCACGAGCAGTTTGCTCCCTTCCAGACCCAGGCTGTGCACGCTCCCTGTCATGATGGAGGCCTGTGGATAAGGTGGTAAGTTAGTTCAATGAAAGTTTGAGTGGCAAGCGACTGATGGACCCTAGAAGAACAAAAGCAACTTAGAGAGAAGCAGGAGACACACAATGTTCAGCACCAACCAGGGGGAGATGTAATTCTGACCCCAATGGTAGCACTAGTAGTCACTTCCGGCTGGCTATAGGAGCCACTTACAGAAAGGGCAGGCATCTCGGCAAACGCTCCTTGCTTCTTGTCAGAAATCTTTAGCCAGTTTTCCCCCCCATGGAAAAATGGAGGGAACATTTTTGATAAAAACCACTTGTACACCTTTTATGTACAAACACACACACAAAATGGAGGTACTTGTTCAAGGAACTGATAGAAAAGAATGCTTAAATTAATGCATATCTAGCTGAAATGCCCTTAACTCAACCATCAACTCCCAGCAGTCTCTAGGAGGAGTTCAACGTTATCTTTTCATACACTCAGAATGGCCAACAGACAGTGGAACAAGCTTACAGTGAAACTATTACACAGCAAGGTAGACTCAAAATCCTCTCTCTTGTCAATATGTCAAAATATGCAAGTTATACTGCCAGCTACAGGTTGTTTAGAGCAAGGTTGGGCTTTGGAGACAGAGAGATAGTTCCTTCAAACAGTCTGGGCCTGGAGAAGTGATCTTTTCGCTTCTGAAACTGGTTTCCCTCTTAAGTGATGGGTTTTGCTTCACAGAAACTCAATGTCATTCTATGGACATCTTGGGAAGGACATTATAGGGTCTGAAACACTGATTTGCTGACACCACTGTAGTTCATAGACTAACAGCTCAGTGAGGCAGCACCAGGGGAATGAAATTGGCACACACATTATTGGGAAAGATGTGGACAAATTGGAGAAAGTCCAGACAAGAGCAACAGAATTGATCAAAGGTCTAGAAAACATCACCTACAAGAGAAGACTGAAAACACTGGGTTTGTTTAGTCTGGAGAACAGAAAACTGATGGGAGAACATGATAACAGTCTTCAAGTCCATAAAAGGTTATTATAAAGAGAAAGGTGATAAATTGTTCTCCTTAACCACTAAAAGGACAAGGCAAGTAGTAATGGGCTTAAAATGCAGCAGGGAAGATTTAGATTATACATTAGGAAAAAATTCCTAACTGTGAAAGTAGTTAAGCACTGGAATGGATTATTTTGGGAGGCTGTGGAATCTCCAACATTGGAGGTTTTTAAGACCAGGTTAGACAGGGATAGCACAGGGATGGTCGGATAATACTTAGTCCTGCCTCAGTGCAGGGGACTGGACTGAACGACCTATGGAGATCCCTTTCAGACCTACATTTCTATGGATTGTAGGGCAACTTATGGCTTCTTCACTATGGAAGCATACAGAAAATCCCTTCCTCTTTAGTACCCTTGTGCAGAAAGAGCTCAGAATGCTTCAAGCCAGCATTCTTTGGATGTAAGGGAGTGAGAGCCACTAGCACTGCAAATAGGGCTAAATACCCCAGAGATTGTGTGTCTAACTACCCTGAAGAGAGATGTGACCATGGACCCTGGCAAGCAGCAGGAGGCAGACATGGGAGGAGCACATGCTACATGTGTTCTAGAGATACAACAAAGACAACAAGCAATATGCTTCCCCCCATGCCTGTGCCTGCCTACTCAGGTATAAAACCTTCAGCCAGATGCACTCTGATTTTGCACCATCTCCCTATAATATAGCTCTGGGATTATGGCATTCAAAAGGATGGGAGGATAGTTTCTCGGCATGCCACCATACCTCTAGTTTGCCAGCCTGCTCTGTTCTTACAAGCAGGAAGGGAACTGAAATATACCAAAATCTGGATCTCGGAGAAGGATTCTGGTAGGTTTTGATACCATACCTGCTTCCAGAGCTGCAGTATGTTGCGAGTGCATTTGTCTGCAATGGCTAAGCAAGACAATACCTTGAGTTCCACAGCAGGTTTTCCAGCCAAGAAATTAAGATTTTATCAGGAGTGCTGGAACAATTTGTATAGTGGGATACTGAGAGCTATTGAACCAAACTATAAATCTTGTATATAATGGAAACCACTTCAAGCCAGGGGATGCAGCAGCTCCCCACAGCACCCCTAGTTCCGGCACCTACGGATTTTATGTCAAGAGGTGGCAGCCTTCATTTAGGAAAATTGATCAAGCCTTTTAAAAAAAGTTAATATGAAATTAGGTAGCATTTAGGACCAGTCACCCTTTATAGCATCCCTTTAAAGATCCCCCTATGTAGAAAAGTCTCTGTCTGGCAACGTTTTTCATTAAAGGGATTATACTGATCAAAGCTAAGGAATGAGTCAAGAAATCAGTGTGTGCAGCCTCAACTGGTTCCAGGACACACAATCTATTTAAATTAGTAATGAACAGTTTAATTCCAAGGTTCAAGCTCAGTTCTCTTAAATGTCAACAGGCACAAGAAAAAAAAAAGAAAGGTAGGGAGCAGATAGCAAAACTCAGCAGTGGCAAGTCAATGACCAGCCACTGGTGTGCATAGTGAAAGAGTCACCTGATTAAGCATGTAAATAAATCCTTCCCTCCAATGGAGGATTTAATTCACCTGTGTTAGCGTCAGATAGCTAGAGAGATCAGATCAGTCTGCTTTGGCTTGGAACAACGGAGGAGAATAATTAAACAGATTCTTGTGGCTGTGTGAAATATACCTGCAATATCCTCATTTTCCTGAAGAGGGTGGTGAATGGAAACCTTATGTTTTTTAAATTCCCTGTCACTTTCACTGCTTTATGTGAACTGCAAAACTCAAATACCCAAACTTCACTGGAGAAAATGCCAAAAATTCAAAGCCCATTGAATTCCATGGATCTTAAGTCTAGAGAGTCACTTTACAATGTGCTCTAAGTAGGGAGCAGTGCATTGTTGGACTGCCCCAAGAGCAGCCTGGGATGCAAAGTCACAAAGTTCCTCCTGGTCTCACTGTTGCTCCAGACCTATACGCAGTATAGCATACGTTACCTTGTGTGCCAATGCGGTTTTGCTGGCCAAGCGTCTTTTGGGGGGACAAGGGGTCAAGCAAAGTGGAGCCAAGGATCCATGCAGTCCTCACCTGCCTGCACAGATCCGGGGGAGCACCAGCTGCACAGAACCTGCTTCCACTCCTGTGCTGCAAAATGTGATACAGGCAGCTCACCTTATACTCCTCACTCCTTTGCATCACTGCAAAAGCCAGGCTACAATCTGGTCTTCTGTAATGACTGACGCCTAGATTAGAAGATGGATATTCAGCCAGTCCTGCTAGTGCAGGGTTGTTCCTTACAGAACTTACTAGTGATTTTTAAAGTGGTTTCTGAACAGGGATTTCCTGCTTTACTTTCTCCACAAGGTTTTAAATTCCAACCTGCCCATCCCACAGCCAGAGACAATAAAAGGACTTCCAAAGTGTTGAGGGTAAAGGCAAGAGAGTAGGCCATGAAGAAAGGAAACACTATGTCTACAGGAAGCTGCTGCCTTCTTGTAAATTTTCCCAAGGGGTGGGGTGGGGGTTGAATGAAAACCAATCATTTATCCATCTTACTGAACCAGCAGCGGGTGTAAACACATCTGAATGCAAGGTATGTGCTGGACTCTCAGACATCTAAAGTAAGTCAACTGTTCAGTACCCACATTTTTTGGACCCATTTTGGCCAATCTGCAGAGCTTGTCAATCAGAAATACTTCTTCAATGGAGTGTTTGCCATTTGATAGGAAGATTTAGATATTTTATGACTATTGTTTGGTGAGCTATGAAGCTGATCAAAACAAGAAAAGCTTTTTGTGAATACTTTGACAGTTGATGGGAAAAAAACCAAAGAGACTATTGACAGATGAGTAGAGTGATCTGAAAGTACAGATATTCCAAGGGATCAAACTCGGATAGAATCCTTACCCCCCCCCCCCACCCACAGATATAGTCAACATTTAGCATACAAGGGGAAACACTTACTACAAGTGGCGAGAATGGACTGGTTAGAACAATTCCAAGTTGATTTACCTCGATCTCCCTCAAAAGTTCAGACTGGCCGCATGTTTCCAAGTCCTCCAAAGCTTCTCCAAAAACACGCCAAAAACTATCCTCGTGAGCAGTCTCAAGGCCGTTTTGGCGGTTGGGATATCTGTTGTAACGTAGGAACCAAAAATTGTCAGCACTCTTCTGCAGCGGGAAGAAAGCCGCAAGGCTAGAGCAAATGGCTCACCAGTAAAAGCAGAGACTTGAAGAGTCTTCATATACAAAAGCAAACAATATGAACTTTTCAGGCAAGAGAGTCCAAATACAAAACCTCCATGCACTTACTAACAGGGCAAAAGTCCTTCAAAGGAAGAATTAAGTTGGTGTAGTAATGTCAAGTTCAAAAGGGTAAATAAAAAGTGTCTGTAGGAAGACTGTAGGTTTAGGAAGACGTTTTGGTGAAACAGAGAAGTGAAAGAAAAAAGGATGCATTATGGGTAAACCAGGAGCCTCAGAGACTGTTAGTACAAAGGCTGATGGGACAGAGTTCAGATCTGAGACACAGAACACCTGAGAAGAGAGAAAAACACAGAGGGTAACAGACATGGTGAGAAAATGATAAATACATTAGGTCTCTGTGAGAGTAAATAATGTAGAGAGATGTATATAAAATGATTTGCCTGAGCCTAGACAAGTCAATAACACTGCAATTAACAACACAGGGAACTTTAGAGTACAACTCATATGACCCAGCATTTGCTTTAACTTAAGATGTATTTATCACATGGACAGCAGTGAGGGGAACTGGACAACATAGTCAAATAGATCTTCTCTCTTATGTCTTTGAAACAGTGGCTGCACTTACAACATTTCTACCCATTTAAATGTTTTCACGAGATGTACCAGTATTCCCTGTTACATGTGGAAGAAATCTCTCTCAAACTGGTAGAAATATTTGCAGTGCAATACTGGGTAAATACTGATTTTCCCATCACTGCAGCGCCTGTATCTCTGTTAGTGAGCCATTAGACATGATGCGGGAGTACAGTATTTAGATCTCTAAAGCAAATGATAATTGAATGCACTGAAGTGGCTTGATAGATTCATGGCAAGGGAATTATTAGCATTGTTTTGTGGATTGTGGGAGTGCCTAAAATATGCCAGGCACTGTGTAAAACAGCTCCTGAGACAAGGAACTCTCGATCTAATATTTTAAGGTCTCCAAGGAAGTTCTCTCTGTATGCCATACTGAGACACAACAATGCATTATAAACCCAGCAGTTAGAGTCGGATAGTTCTACTGTATCTAACCTCAGCAATGCTGTCTTCTACCACTATTATTAGTAACTGCATCTATAAGATTCTCTCTCTGTGGTGTCTGGTGACAATTTACCTAGCTAAAATGGAGTCATTAATTTTTCAAATATGAGAAGCTTCTCCATCAGTCAATGCTATTTAACAAAGATCAAACATTCTATTATTTGAACACCAGTCAAAAAGCAGTTGATTTTTTTCATCGAATTAACTGAAGACTCCCCATTTCAAAAGCCCCACTTCCAGATCCATACTAATTTAGTCCCAGATCGTGCAAGGCTTTAAGCACATGCTTAACTTCATGCACTGCATGTAGCCCCATTGGCTTCAATGGGACTATTCACACTGCATAAATTTAAGCACACACATCGATCAGTCTTTGCAGGATCAGGGTCTTAGTTGATTGCACTAGAGAGGCCAAAAGTTATCCAGTGACCCATTTTATAAAAATAAACAAGAACCCCTTTAGACTAAGACTGAAACCTGCTATTATAATGCCAAAGACTAACTTTGCTTCCCTTCCCTTCCCCATTCTCTTTCTTTGCTGTAAAGTTTCCAGTGAGACAGACGCTCCCGCCAGTTGGAGTCCCTCACGTCTTGAATCAGTAAGTCAAATCTATCATTATAAAAATGCATTCAGGGCTCCAGACTGGGGATCTTGCATCACTGGCACCAGTACCTTTTCTGGGTTGGAAACAGCTGGGGTTAGATAGGTTAATTGTTTTCTCCCTAAGACGACGACATGGTCTAATTGGCCCTCTGACTTGTGCATGTTGGTTTTCCAGAGCTGAGTCAGAATGGGTTGGGCTTCAAGAACCATTACTAAGGCTCAAATATGGTAGCTACAACTGTCAAGCAGCCACCCTTTCTTTCCAGCTTTACTATTTTAAATAGGTGGAAATGTCCATGAGATGATCTAATTTTTTGTTTTGACAAACAAAAATTTAAAAAAAACCAACCAAACAAACAAAAAAACCCACCACACCTCGCAACACACACAACTATGTGACATCTGGAGAATGTCAAGGGCAGGATTAGTCAATGAAGTAGGAACTCCTTTCACTGCGCGTAACTCAGTGAGGGGTCAGCTCCTCTTCCCCTCTCAGGGAAGCCCTGTGTAGAGCTGCCTAGCAATATCAGGGGTAGGAGAGGGGAAAAAGCAGGCGTGAATCTCAACAACAGAAGTTCCATGCAAAAGCGAAGAGTAGCTTCGCTCCCTTGCACCCACAGTGTTTATTTACAGGCATTTCTGCAGCACCTGCAGTAGCCTGAGCCAAGGGCTTGATTCTGCTGCTCTTGGTCACCTTGACTTCTTCAGCCGGACTAACTGGTGGAAGAAGGTACAACTCAAGGTGAGCCAGAGTGGGAGCAACAGGTCACGGCTTTAGGAGATAGTGCTATCAAGTTATTCTTTCATTGTAAAATATAGTGAAGCCAGCAGTAAGGGCTGCCTCTAACAGGTAATCCACTGTTTTAGGCAACCATGAAATAAAACTTAAGGGGGTTTGTGATACAATTTTTTTTTTATAACAACTGAAGACCTGCCTGCTTTAAGAAGAGAGATTCTGCTGCTCCTTGAAGACAGTTTCACTGTATAATGTCCTTGGCAAATTGCAGTGTTAATAAAAAAAGTGTCCTGCCAATGTAGTCTGAAGTGAAGACTTCATGGTGCATGATCTTTATCAAAGCCTGTTGGTTAAGTTACCAATTTACTACGGGTCTAATTTTTTTTTAAAAAAGATTACCTAACTGAAATTTGAGATTTGGTAGCAAACTGCAGCACTGCATGCACCTGATATCCCCCATGTGCATCCTCCCCCTGACACACACATACCCCCAACAGTGCACACCCCGCACTGTATGTGTTCAATATTGTAGATAATAACTGAATTCTCAGCAGTCACAACACAACTTAAGAATTTATTTGAACTGGGCAACTATTTGATTGTAGTTGGGAAGATATTAATAGGAACTATCCTGTCCACTCTCCATTCCTGACTCAACTGCTCCACCACGCACAAATACACCCTACACATTGCAAATACAATATGATGGACAACACAGTCAGTTTGGACATCCACATACACACACGCCTACCCGGTCTCCTCCCTGCTTCTTCCAGCTCCTTCATACCTGGTGGGTTTGTCCCAGTCATCTTCACTGAAACTTCCATCCATATAGGGATAGTTCTTCCTGGGATCCTCAGGAGGGGTGCTGTTCTTCTGCCTGCTAGGTCTCCATTCATGTGGATGTAGGGCAATGCCAACAGCCTGAGGTATGTACGTACCTAGGAAAGGCGGGCAGAGAGGAAGAGAGGGAAAAATAATTACACCTGGTTAGACAGTCAGAATGAAACATTAGATCCCAGAAAAGGATGGTCATGTGCTAAAGGCACTGGATTTGTTCTTAAAAAGATCAGAGTTCCATTCCAGGCTCTGCCACAGACTTCCTGCATGATCTTGGGGAAGTCACTTAATCTCTCAGTGCTTGGTTTCTCCCATCTGTAAAATGGGAATTAATAATACTTCTTTCCTCCCACGTGTATCTATCTATACTGTAGGGTCTTTGGGGCAGTGACCATCTCTTACTACGTGTCATCTTGACTGGGACCTCTACGTGCTACCATTATACAAATAAACAGTGAGATCAAAATAAAATCTGACAAAATATTTCATGCTCCTCTGCTGTTTCCATCTTCCCCACCTCAGTACGCAGGAGTAACTGTGCCCATTAGTAACAGGAGAGCTGAAGGAAGATATCTATACTGTGATACTACTACGAAGAGCAAAAAGTTACCCTTAAGTGCTGAAGTAGCTCCCAAACCCTGGTCCCTCACGTAACTGTATTGCCATTGGGTCAGAACTTTTAATGAGAACCCACTTGCTGGGGTAATGCAGAAGGCAGTATGAACTGGACTTTTGCCAGCTGACATTTTGTACTTGGCAGAGATCATTCTTAATGGCAGTGAATTCAATGCAGGAATTATTGCTTGTAAATTTCCAAAGCTTCTTAAAGGAATTTGGACACTCAATTCCCATTAGTTTTAAGGGATTTGGATGTCAGGTCCCATTTGAGAGCTCTGAAAATCCCATTGTAGATTAACTATTCCAGAGTCCTAATGGACACTCTCCCAGTTCACTTTAGTGTCCCAGACCCACTCTCAAGCTTCCAACTCCCCTGCTGTTGCCTCCCTTCGATGGGAAGACAGGCCCGTTCCTTTCTAACCAGCGAATTTTCAGGCTGCATGGTTCTCTGCCTTCAATGTATTTCCCAGCACAAAGATGTTACCCAGGAATACCTGCTTGCTTTCTCGTCAGAGATGGTTAACAGGTGTAATAGCTATACTTATAAAAGTAGCACACAGCACTTCCTATGCAAGCCTACTTTATTCTGAAGGTAAAAAGCATTACATAAAACATAATAAAAACAACAGAAGAACCTTCACACATGCTAATAAGTTTGCCAGAGTTAACCCCAACCCTAACATGGAGTTTTGGGAGGATCCATCCTTCAAACCCCCACCCAAAGGTGATTTTTGTGCTTACCAATCATCACAGTTTCAGCTCAGAACAAGCACCCAGTCCTTCCAACCCCATCTCTCCAAGGGGGTGGCTTCAAAGGGTTGATAAAGGAGGAAGTTCATTAGCATCCCCCCATCCCTGGTAGAGAAGGTACATGCAATGCCACAATAACCCATACACAACTGCATTTTTAACATAATGTACCCAAAAGGTATTAACCCTAATTCAATAAGGTTTAACTTAATTCCATAAGGTTTGTTTAGGATAACACAGGATTTTGTCAGTCTGCCACAGACACAAGGGGAAAAAAGCCATAAGAAGCAGGACAACACGAGTTTGGAAATAGCATCCAAATGTTGCTTTTCACATCTTAAAATCTCTCATGGTGAATGGAACTCTCACCTTTCAAGGAACATATCCATGCTGATGGAATCCATTGGTTGGTACCATCAGAGTCACCTGCCTAGCTGCCATTTTGCTGCACAAAATGTGAATTCTTGTTGGAAGAGAGTAAGGCCTGGTCTACATTTAAAAATTAGATTGATCTAGCTATGTCACTCAGGGCTGTGAAAAATGTCACTGGGCTGTGGTTAGGTTGACCTAACCCTGGCGTAGATGCAGCTGGGTCGATGGCGTGACCCTACAACCTCCTAATGACAACTGGCCACGGGGCACAGAGGGGTTATAGGAATTCTGTGAGTCTGATCTGTACATTCTGTTCACCACAGAATGCCATGTGAGGTCTGAAACAAACCCCGATGTCACATTGGTCATCAATATCATTGTGAAATACATGTTCGGATGTTGTGTAAGGCAGTGCTCCTCAAAGTGGTGGTCTGCAGACCGCTGCCGGACCGCGAGCCATCGGCTGCCAGTCTGCTCACACACTGGAAAAAAAATTGCCAGTCCCCCACATCAGATAACTCCTTACACCAGTGCTTCTCAAGCTATGTATAGACACTGAAAATATGTTCTTAAAGTCTGTCTGGGGGGGATTGGTCATCAGCAAAGGCGAAAAACAGGTTCTCTGCCAGACAAGAAGATGTTTATTCATTTACATATTTACATGTAAATGGAGCATTGCCTCATTCACAATAGGTCTCCTATCACCAGTCTGAACTGAAGGCAAATGAAAGATTGTGGGGTCTTCAGAAAGAAACTAATGAGGAGAGAAAATCAGCAGGGGTATGGGAGAGAACCCCCTTCTATTGGGATACATATCAAAGGTTTGCTCTACTGTATTTTGGGAGGCAAACAGGACACCATGGCACCCTTCACTGAGGGGGGAAAAGGACAGCGATTTTGCTTCATGGGTTCTCAGCCAGGCTTGCTGAAAACTCTGGAGAGAGCTTTGGGTGAGATAAGCTTCTTTAGACAAGAGAGTAACTTGTCAGTTAAAGTTTAGTCTCAAAAAAGTGTGTATTGATTTTGTTTGATATATAACCATTTGTTTCCAATATTCTTTACTCACTATACCTGAATCTCTGGTCTTTGACAATAAAACATATTCTTGTTTTCACTTTAAATATATCTAAGTGCTGTGGTGTTAAGCCAAGTGATGCTCTGGAGTTGAGTCTTACAAGCTGGTGCATACTGCGGGCTTGATCGTTCTGTGAGTGTCCATGGACAGAGGAGCGCCTGGACTCTGCAGGGAATGCTTGGAATAGTCGGGAGTTGGAGTGCACCTATTGCTACCTGCAGACAACCTGGCAGGCAGAGCTTGTGCTGCCCGAGGCTGTTGGTTTCAGGAAGCTGGTCCACAGCAGGCACAGACAAGACAGTTTCACGCTCAAGGCAGGTGATGGTGAGGTGCTTCCTACCCCTGAGGAGCACCACAGATGGAAGAACTCTTCTGTAGACCTAGCTACTGCCTCTCAGAGAGGTAGATTAACTACCTCAATGGAAAAACCTCTTCTGTCCATGTAGGAAACATCTACTTTTATGGCACTACAGTGGCACAGCTGCACCACCAGAGCTATGCTGCTATAGAAGCTGTAGTTTGGACATACCCTTAGACCTTGATCCGGCAAGGAGTGCCCCAGTACAGGCCCCTGTGCCTGTGAACAGTTCACTACAGGCTCAGGGACTGCAATTTATCTGGAGGAGACATGAAGAAGTGTATCTAACTAAAATATACACATGTGCCCAAAGAGCAGCAAGAGAAACTGGTTCATAGCTAGTACAAAGCAGTATAGCCCCTATGTGCACATAGCTCAGTGGTTTGAGCCCAGGGTTGTGAGTTCAATCCTTGTAGGGGGCCATTTAGGGATCTGGGGCAAAAATTGGGGATTGGTCCTGCTTTGAGCAGGGGGTTGGACTAGATGACCTCCTGAGGTCCCTTCCAACCCTGATATTCTGTGATTCTATGATTAAAGCCCCACTGATCCTATATACGATTAACTCCTCCTTCCCCTTCACATAGTAAAGATGGAAATATACAAGCTTCCCCTATTCCGTACACTAAGAATAATTCTTCACGTACCAAGCCATTTGAGATGCAAAGATTTGATCGCCCCGGAGCAGCAAGAAACTGTAGGTCTCAGGGGGATGAAGCAGTATAGACAGCGACTTTTCCAAACAGAGCATTCATTGGTAATTTAGGTGCTGTCGGCAAAGGAAATAAACTCACTTGCAACCCCTCCCCACCTTCCTCACTCCCCGGCCTATTCAGTGCGTTTTTCAGAGAAACTCTAGCAGCCTTTCCAAGAAAAGTTGCACGCTGCCATACAGGCTTTGCCAAATCAACAGGAAGAGGTAGCGGAGCAACACATAATTAAAGGAGATTTGACCTCCTGGACAGCCAAGAGCAATGGAAATGCTGAGGGACAATGCCAGTAATTCCTGTGAAAATGCCAAGATCCATTATTTTCCTTAGCCGAGTGTTCTCTGTGCTTAAAGGTTAAAATGTTCCGGAGAGAGTGCCCCAGAAAATACTTGCCAGCAGCTCACAAAAGCTGAGAGCAGCCGCCATTTCCTGGGTCAGAAGAACATCATGGTCGCTTTGCCCAAACCTCTATGGTGCTACGAGTCAAATTCCCCCCGGTGCATTAGGGCCAGAATACAGCAATATATCTGGCTGTCAACCTGGGTGTTCCTGAGCTCTCTCCTTCCATTCAGTCCCATAAGCACAAGTGTTTCTCAGGCTTTTCTCCTGGGAAATCCAACATAAAAATCCTACTGCACTGGAGCCCCCTGGTGGTATGTTCATGACACAGTCTAGTGCAACAGCCTCACCCAAATCCTTCATACGACAGAGCTATTTTGTTGAGTTAACAGCTGTGAATGGTAGGTACAAATGGAACACGAGGTACATTTATTTAATCTGACCCTGTGCTCTTATTTT
The DNA here is from genome assembly GCF_965140295.1 of Lepidochelys olivacea. Lineage (NCBI taxonomy): Eukaryota > Metazoa > Chordata > Testudines > Cheloniidae > Lepidochelys > Lepidochelys olivacea. Next base: position 20,625,811 of record NC_140417.1, on the reverse strand, counting down.
GCTGAATGGGCTTCACAACCAGCCCTGTTAACCCTACCCACACACACCATGGCATCAGCAACACTTCTGGCCCTGCAGTGGCTGAGGACAGGTTCTTCACTATTGCTACTCAATGCTTCTGCCCGCCAGACAGATGAGTCTACTTCTTAGCAACCTTCTGTCCATTCCACACTCACTTCAGCCAGTGTCGGTATAATGCGATGAAGCGTAATGCAATAAACAGAAAATACAAGAAAATCCCTTTTAGCCAAGCTGCTTTTTGCCTATGGCTCCATCTCCTCTAGATAGTGAGTCTCTCCTTTCGTGTTTGTGAGAGCCAACCGTATTGCTTTACTCTGCAGTATCTTTTGCTGTTATGCAATGGTTTCATTAAGTCCTTTCCCCCAGTGATTAGGGAGAGATTCTAATTTATTGGTTTCATTATCCCTAATGCAGATATAAAGTGACATATCTGCAGAGGTTAGAAAGAGCCGAAGCAATATTCATACTTCATTGAACAAGGTATTCAGTGCGTGGTGAACCCAAGTGCTACTAATTACACAAAGGGCTTATAGATTTCAAGCAACCTTCCATGCTACTGGCTAAAACAGATAATATTTTGAATGGATGAAAAAAACCCCAAGCATCAGGTGCAAAAGCTATTTAAAGTGGCATAATCCAGAAGCTAAAGAAAGTGGTTGGGTGTCAACAGACTTGAGTTCTATCCCCAATTCTATCATTGACCCACTGTGTGATCCTGAGCAAGTCAGAACCTCTACTGGCCTTAGTTTTCCCCATCTATAAAACGGGGATAATATTTATCTATCTTTGTAAAGGGCTTTGAGATTCTCAGGCTAAAGGCACCATACGTGCAAAACAACAATAGTAGAACTAGAAATGGCAGCAAGAACTTGCTCAGATAAGTACCCAAATGTTGGTGGCTCTTCAGCCTCTGCTCAGAATTGTCCTGAAAATCTTGCTTTACATCAGGCTGAAAATACCACAAGAACAATGCTGTCCATGGTATTTCAGCAATTCAGTGCCCCACTGCAGCCAGGAAATCATGCAAGAGGATCAGGCTCAGTCTGAGTTTGGGGCAGCTCTCATTATATCCAGTTTGGCTCCCACATCTACAGTAAAGAGACCCAGACTCACCTTGGCTTCCATAGCCTGCGTCAATGCCCGAACCATCCCAGGATTCCATAGCGCTGTCCACGCTGGGGATGGTGGTGGAGTAAATCTCAGAGAGTTTGCTAGTTTTCTGAGAGTCAGTCAGTTCATCTTCTGGGTCACTCACTTCATTCATACTCCCCGACTTCTTGGGATAAGACCCTGGAACCAAAACATGTCACTTGTTCTTAGGCATTTTATTGAGTATAGGTGGGACGCATGTTACTTGACAAAGACCATCAGAAACTGAAGACCTGCTCAGATAAACATATTTACAAAGGTGGTGGGCAAACGTCAGAGAGAGGTGTATGCTCAGATATTTGAACAAGCCAGAGCAGAAATATCCACTTCTTGGAAAAACAGGCCTCCTATGAAAGGAACCATCACTCTTAACTGCAACCTTTATATTTTGCTAAAACACACTAAACTTCACCACCAGGTGGTCAACTGGTATTAAGAGTAGATTTTTGGCCCTGCAAATCTTCTGAGAAAGCTCTTTGGAACATCTGTATCTGAAAAGGGAGACTACTATTGGACAGTTAGAATGTCTCCATACATATGGCCTTACAATGACTGCTCTCACAGAGCCCTAAACAACTGGCCATCTTTTTATGTTGTGCATGTTCTCATATACATGTTGTACATAATAAACTAATCACTGGGATTTTTTTTTTAATTCCAGAATGCAGAGACTTGAGAGCTACGCTAAATCCCCAAATCCACCCCTTCCTCCTTCTGGAGCAGGGGATGGCAAACTATGGCTCGCAGGCCAGATCCAACCCATCAGGGCTTTCAATCTGGCCCGTGGGATTGCCAGCCCCATGGCGCAGCAGGGGGCTAAGGCAGGCTCCCTGCTTGCCCTGGCCCTGCACCGCTTCCAGAAGCGGCTGACACCACATCCCTGTGGCCCCTGGGGGAAGGGAGGCAGAGGGCTCTGTGCCTTGCCCTTGCCTGCTGGCACCACCCCCTGCAGCTCCCATTGGCTGGGAATGGGGAACTGTGGCCAATGGGAGCTTCAGGGGTGGTACCCACAAGTGAGGGCAGTGCGCGGTGGAGCCGTCTGCCCCACCCCACCCCAGGAGCCACTGCCGGACATGCTGGCCACTTCTGCAAGTGGCATGGGGCCAGGGAAGGCAGGGAGCCTGCCTTAGCCCCGCTGCTCACCACTGCCACGCGGAGCTGCTCAAGGTAAGCTGTGCCGGACCAGAGCCTGCACCCCAAACCACTCCTGCACCCCACACCACAACCCCCTGCCCTGAGCCCCCTGCTGCACCCCAACCCCCTGCCCCAGCCCTACTTTCATGGCCCTGCATAAAATTTCCCTACCCACATGTGGCCCTTGGGCCAAAAAGTTTGCCCACCCCTGTTCTGGAGGCTTTCTACACACATCATCACTGATCAGATTCACCTCAGATAAGAATATTCCCTATCTGGAAGGGCTCAGGGACTTCTTCCTTACCCCCACGTTACTTAGATTAGACACAGCTTCAGTGCAAACAGTTTCTAACATGGTTTGCCAGCATGGACAGGACCCAAACTGTGTTTGAACAGTGGTCTAGCATGTGATCTGCTATTTGGACACAACGGGTGGCTTCACTGTGTTTGAAACCATTTTAGCAAGGTTATCCCATGGGGATACAAACGCAATGTGGACAGGACCCTAAGCCATCTGGTTAAAGTAATAACATGTTGGAAGGTGAATATGAGTTTATTTAAATTCAAATGAACCATCCCCCCTCAGAGGAGAGGGCTTGAGGAAATTGTAACTTGGATCAGGATCTGAATGTCACAGCTCAGGCAGGCCCCTCTCTTTATATTATTTTAGAGATAACAGGCCCTATTACCATTAGATTATTCCCCCTTTTTAGCAGAAGCTACTGATGGAATCAGTTTCTTTGTGTCATGATTTAACTTTACTGAACATCTCAGTTTTTTGGCCCCACCACCTTTGCCTTCTATCCCCAACATTTTACCCTCAGTGCATCAGCACTGTCTGTCGAATGAGGACAGAGGACTATTTTGCCAAGCAAAGTTTATTAGCCTTAAAAATCCCTGCATCCCAAGCAATAAAAGGATTGCTTGCTATGATTAACCTAAGATTACCTTGAGATTTCAATTACACAGCCTTTATACTTAGAATGATTAATGTGAAGCCACTTTTCTGATCACAATTTGGCATTTCTTCAACTATTTCAGTGACCTACAGAGAAAGCACCCACAGAGCATCATTGGCAAAAGGTTTGTTTTGGAGAAGGCCCTAGAAGTTTGGCCTAGCAGATTGATGCTGGACTGGGACTTGGGACACCTGGATTAAATTACCAGATCTGCCACTATTTTGCAGGCTGACCTTGGACAAGCCACAGCTGTCCCTATGCCTCAGTTTTCCCCATCTGTAAAATGGGAATGATGATACTGATCTCCTTTGTAAAGCACTTTAAAATCTACAGAGAAGAGCTAAGTAAGAGCAAGGTACTTTTATTATTTTGTCAAACCTCTTGGACTTTCAAATCTAGACTGGAATAGGCTTTCCTGGAAGAGTTTCTGGTGTTTCCTGCTATTAAGTAGAACAGGAAGAAACTGTCTCTCCCACGGCACTTCCACATCTGGCCCCTGCCAGCCCTAGAAAGTGCAAAAGCACAATAAAAAGGCAATACATAATGTGGGAAGGGGAAGGAGGGATTAGAGACTGGTCACAATCTTTTTGGAAATTGATGGGAGGAGTTTCGTGTGGTTTGCATTTGGCAGGGGCCCTGGAGAAGAAAATACTTTTAAAACTTACCCAGATTAATATTTTTTAGCAGGGACAAGATAATCAATTTTAAAAATGACCTGTCTGTCCGAGATATGCCTCCTCCTTCTTTGATGCTACATCAGAGTGGAATGACTTCAAAGCTGCACAGAGGTAAGTAGGTGGGGGGTGGGGTGCGGAATTCGAATACAAAAAGAAGGGAGCTTTGAAGATCTTAGGACCACAAGCTAGGCGAGGCTTTTAAAAGGATAACAACCAGTGTGAAACCAAGTCTGTTTCAAAAGGAAGAGTTAAAGGTAGTTTTTCCAGGAACTACACCAGATAATTTTTGTAGCTTTATAAAAATCACATTTTTTATTTTAAAAAGATTTCTCTCCGCTCTCCCTTTTGCTGTGCGAGACATGCACACAGATGGGGAAACCTGTGAAACCACTGACACACAAAGTGCTGTCTCGAAAAGTACATTTTAACTAATTATACATTTTCCATCTAATCTCTTTCCACCTCTAGTCAATTTAGGTGTTACTTGGAATGGCAGCAAGTTACACATTTGCAGACCGAGATGCGATTATTATTGCTGATTGTGTCCCTTTATATATAATTTTTTTTAAAATAAATATTTTACTTTTAGTCATGATTTTCCCCCAAATTTCCCCCCAGGTCTTCCTTTTCAGATCTGGATATATGGGCTCTGCAGCATATTTTACCCCTAGACAACCAGGTTGCAGAACACCAGGGTGAGGAATTAAATCCAGATTCTCCTATAGCATTGCAGAACACGACCTGCTACACCATGAGGCCAACCTCATTTCTACTGTAGCTGTAGACTTTGGACAAAAAGGTTGCAAAGGCTTCTGCCCTTACTTTCGGTTTGTTTCTTGATCTTCAGCGTTACAGTCTCTCCAGCCATTTGGAGTAGGTGGATGGCTTCACTGAGTGGTTTGCCCTTGAGACTCACATTATTAATAGCTAATATCCGGTCTCCCACATGGATTGCTCCAGTCCTAAAGAGGAAAGACACAAAGTTAGAAACTTTGAGGAAGGCTGCTGTCTTCCCTAATATAAGGGCCGTTAACAGATTGCTTTAAAATAATGGCGAACTAGCCTTCAGTACTTTATAAGAGCAGGGATAGGGTCTTCTTGTACATGTGGATAGTGTCTATCATATTATGGTTTCAGAGTAGCAGCCATGTTAGTCTGTATTTGCAAAAAGAAAAGGAGGACTTGTGGCACCTTAGAGACTAACCAATTTATTTGAGCATAAGCTTTCGTGAGCTCCAGCTGTAGCTCACAAAAGCTTATGCTCAAATAAATTGGTTAGTCTCTAAGGTGCCACAAGTCCTCCTTTTCTTTTTATCATATTATGGATGGCAGCAGAATACTAAATCAAACATCACTAGGAATCTCTCTATATAATGTCCCAGTCACCATAATAGCTGTGAATCTGTAAGAGTGCAAATGAAGTTCAGCTTTTTAAAATTGGCAGCTCCTATAACTAAGTCAAATGTATATGAAAAGCACACAACGATTCCAGTGTGAGATTTCTGTGAATACTCATGCATGCAACTTTAACATTTGTTTCCACATTCATGGAAAGAACACAGGAGGGGGCAAAACCAAAGACAACGTAAATTACTTTAAAAATTCAAACCAACATATATGCAAACTGTTTTGCTTGGCTCGCTGAGTTACCAGCCTTGATTCAGCAAAGCAGGTGACTAAACAAAAAGGACTTATGCACATGTACTTAGATGAGTGAGGACCACACTGCCGAGCTTCTACTAGAAGACATTTGGTTACAGCCCTAAAAGTTTTTCCATGGTTAACTTCTGCGATCCAAGTTTTCAGACTTGAGGAATGGCTACAGTTGGCTTCAGCTTGTTGATTATACGATGTGGAAGCAATATTGAATCATGCCAAGTTTCACTCTTTATTGCTCAATTATTGCATTACTAATCTACAACAGTGACACACATTCACTTCGCATCTGCCACAGATTGTTGTGCTGGCTGGCAGCTCTGGTAACCTGGAAATGCAACAATAGACTCACCCCAACGACTGGCAACTGGGAGGGAAGATCTAGGTGCTTGTTGGATCTTACTTATGGTACCAATGTTAATGCTCCCTAATGATAAAAGTCAAAAGGAGAAGCTTCTTTCCCCAGAAGTTCCACAATTTTTGGCTATATCATGGGAAACTCATGACTGAATCAGAAAGAGTGCAAGTCTGGAACATCACACCTTTCTGTCAGAACTGGAGTTCTCAGCTAGGTCACTTTCATTCATTTAGTAAATTACATTTGACTGCAGTTCCTCTAAATACAAGCTTTTTGCACTTTGCCAGCTACTGACAAAAGCAGATACTTATCTACTCCTTTAAAATCACATGCTGTTACAGCGAAGACAAATGAAAGTCGAAAACCACCACCTGTCAGTTTTAAAAATCTATTTTACAGTTGCAAAGTTGCAAAATTAAGCCATATTTTGGGTAAGATTTTTCAGCTGAAGTACACTATTTCTCTAACTGGCCACTAGATGTCCCTGTAGTTCCACTCAATTTCCACTGAAAAACCCTTGGGGAAAAATTGAAGTCATTCAAGTAAATTATCGATTCAAACTGGATCTGGAGTATCTGCCTTAAAGTTTCATCTACACAGCTGAATTTTTTTTTAAAAAATATTTTAAATGGTAGCACATTACAGAAGATGCTTAACTTGCTACAGTAGTTCTAACACTTAGAAACCACCTCTCCTAGCAATGAAATCAATCACTGAACCATGAATGGGACCAAATTCTCCCCTCCGTCCCACACCATAAAGCAGCCTAGCTAGAAATAACCTGAGTAACGTAACTGTGTATAAATTGGTTAAATGACTCAGCAGAAGAAAGAAAAAAAAGTCACAGTTAGCAAGGTCTTTTCCTCAAGTATTAGGAAAAGTAAACCAAGCCATTCAGACTACCCTGGGTATGGAGACAGAGGCTTTCCTCCTAAGCAGTCACTGATCTAGCCTGTGCCATAAACACTTCTGCAAGGGAGAGGGAAGCTGAGCTGGAGTTAACCCCTTGTTAACCAGAGAGCACGTAGGTCCCGATACCTGTCTCATATCTCCCTATTTATTTTGAATCATGCTACCCTTTCCTTTAATGCTGCTCCAGTGCAAAACAGTCTAAAGAGTTTCTGCTGACAACACGATAGACACATCTTCTGCCAGAACCAAGACACAAAGGATTGGTTTGCAGTGATAGGGTCCTGGCTCCAGCAGGGGTCTGATGTGGATCTGAGGCAAGGCAGTTTTGCACTCCACCGGAGGGTATTCAAAGAGCCCATCCAAACCTGAAAATTCGGGCAGTGAGACACACGACACTTCCTGGTGACCGATTTAAACCCTGGCCAGGATCTCACCCAAGCAGTGCTGACCTGACATAAGCGTTCACCAGTATGTGAGTTTAGGGGTGGGGAGAAAGCTTTGCATTCCCACAGATTGTGGTTGCCCTTGGGTAGTGCAGCTGTGCAAATGAGCATAAGGATTAATGGTGGGAGACAGCTGTTGCTTCACAATGACCCCGTTAACCTGAATCCTCCTCTGTAGGTTTACACCAGATCAGATGTTTGCAACATAAAAATACTCAAGGTTGACATAAAACTAGTCACTTGAATCGGAGCCTTCTAAGCCCAGCCAGACAGTCGGTCGCCCAGTATGACATACACGTGGCAGATCCTAGAGGACACTCTGCCTTCCCCATTATCCAGAAATCAGTAGCAGCTGCAGTCCCACTACGGGGCGAATCAGCCAGAACATCTCCATTGTGATAATAGGAAACACATCCACTGCACATTGTGATGTCTCCTGAGCAGCATGCTGTGCTCCTGCAAAAGCTGTACATAGGCTTGGGATTGGGTTTAGCTCTGAATTCTCTAGAAGCCGATGGTGTAGACATAGGGACCCGGCTCGGCTCTGGGGGCCCGCCTCATTTCCAAGAGGCATCGTGCAAAGGCGGAAGGGAAGGAGGATTGCTGGCTGCTGGGAGAGGGGGCAGAACAAGATGCTTGGGATTAGCTGTTCCCATCCTCCCTCTCCCTGCCAGCCCCCCCGAGATGTGAACTGGCAATGCCTCCCCCCCACCCCCGCTCTTAACTTCCTAGCCCCTCTATCGTTTTGGGAACAGCATCTTAGAACAATATTCACCCTACCCTCCTGGCAGACTTCATCCCAATCATTCCTGAAAGGAAGCCAAGGTTACACAGAGAAGTCCCTGCTGTGACTTTTCTATTTTATATCTATGCTGCTGCTATGGACAGGCATTTCTTCGTTAGACTGCTACAGTACACACACTAAACGACTCCATTGCTCCCCTCAAAGGTTTTATTTCTTGCTCTGTGCCAGCACCAATCAGAATTCAATATCACTGCAGCCCTTGCCTGCCCTGTGACACATACAGTTCTTGACCAACCAGCTGTGCACATCTCCGAGGAAAGAGGGGAACAGCCAGGAATGCTGTACAAGGGAATAGAAAGCATTATGGGTATAAGATCACTATGTGCTGATCCCAACAGTATTCCACCTTCTCATATCAACACTACTTTATGCTGTGCAGAACGGTCTAGCTTCCAAAAACAATGCAGAGTTTTTCGCCTGAAAAAGGAGAAAAATGCCAGAGTCCACCAGGTCCACTGAGGACTTTGCTACTGATCCTCATTTTACATGGAAGACGCACAGCTACTACGATGACAGGCGGCTGCATAAAATCCTAAAATAAAACAAATTAAATCAAGAGATAGATAAAGCCTTTGGATATTGCAATTTAATTCCACATCTCTCTCTCTCTCTCCTTCTTTCCCAGAGCACACAATTGATCTGCCTTCTGTACAAAACGAAGCACAGTGTTGGAAACATTTAGCTGGTACCTGCCAAGTGAAAATGAACGTCAGAGGCAAGTGGAGAATTTATGTGCAGATTTCCTCTAAAAACCCAGCTGCAGGAGAGAATCCAGCACAGAAAGAAAGATGAACCAAGTTCAGATCTGGGGTGCACGGTTTTGAATTATGCCAGCCTCTAGCACCTCCCTAACTTAGGAGCCTTAAGAGACATGTTTTGATGCTTGCTGCAGCTCTACCCTTCGTGCAGAAGAGGGCTCTGCAATCCTACAGAAAGTAGTCAGCAAGATGCTTACCTATGCGCCAACATAAAAAGAAGAAATTAAGACACAAAGTGTGATTCAACTCCACCTTAAATTTACATAAGGAACAGTTTATATTCTGAGCAGCCTCGAAACCCCCCAATTATTTAGGTCGTCCTCCCTCCCCTCCATCTTACTGGTTGTTAGAACCAAAATAACAGCCGTATTTACATTGTCTCAGAGTACACCTACTGTAATGCTGTCCAAATCTAGATCTAAACAGCAACAAAATGAGCAGATCCGTTCACATTTGGATCCAGCATTTGAACCAAAATAATGGAAATCTAGCAGGGACAGTGGTAAAGGCTTCTGGGATTTGTAGCTTCAGCAGGTGGCATTAGCAGCAGGGAGTGCTGGTACCACACTCACTTGTGTTTAGGCAGAATCTCCAGAAACAGCTCCCCAGATTAGATGAGGTGGTGGTAGCCCGAGCTGACGGCGCAGACTCCTAATAGAAGCGGAGGTGGAACTAAAATGGAACCACAGCCGGGATTTCAGGGATGATGCTCTGGCTGGTTGCCAGGTGAACACTGTGTGGGGCCCTCAGAGGCATGAGTGGAGAGCATTACGTGTACGTAGGTATGATAATACTTTGCACCTCTATAGCACCTTTCCTCTGCAAAGCTAGGCCTGGGGACTCTGTGTACTAGACACTCATTCAGAGCACATTAGACCAAAGAAACATCCCTTCCTTTGCTTCTTTCTAAATTTTGCAATACATCGTGACCCCCTCCAGTTTCACCGTAAACCTCCACCCTGCTGGGGTTCCTCGGGAGGGACATGTGGGGCCACCTGCCCCTCCAGATTGCTCAGTCACATGGTGCAGCCAGGCCCCCTCCCTGCAGGGCAGCTGAGCTGCAAGGGTCAAGGAGAGGCAGCTGTTTAACAGTGTTGGGAGAGGCAGGAAGAACAGCTGGGAGCTATGGGGAGGGGCCGCTCCTTTCCAGAAAGGGGGACTGTTGGAGAGGGGGGCATGAGTCAGCTATTCCAGGGTTGTGTCCCCCCACTATCAGCAGGCCAGGGTTGTCTTTGCTTTGCACCTCACCTTTCAGCCAGCCCTCGTTTGGTCAGGCCTGAAATGATGATCGGATCGAAAGGTTCCTCTGTTCCGGAGATCGTTATTCCCAGAGGGCCGCCGTACCTCTTTAGTTCTACAGTGTAGATAATAGCACCGGTTGTCTCTTGCTCATCTGAAATGGGAAACAGGGATGCTGGAAAGTATTTTAAAAATAAATAAGCCATGAGGAAAACTCAGAACATTCAGAAGCGAAAATCCTGAAGTCTCCTGCTGTGCACAGGATGAATAGGATTTAAACCTTCCATGCCACATTTAAAAGAAGAAGGAGGGGAAAAAAGATGCTCTATAATCAACTGGAAAGTGGTCAGCAGACTGACTGCCAGCCTCATCTTTGTTCTTTTGCATTATGTCTGGGCAAATGTTATTAATATGGTCAGACAGTGCTTTGCATCAGAATTTCTATACCAGAGTTATCTTCATCCTTCCTAATCTTCAATTTGACTAGGTCTTCACACTGCCTCAGAATCTGCACTGCATCCTCCATTGAGCAGTTGTCGAGTCGGATGTTATCGATGGCTAACAGCTTATCCCCCGGCTCCAAGGTGCCTGTTCTGTGTGGAAAAGAACAACAAATGGTCATTTCGGTTAAACCTTTCAGATCTTCTGACCATTTGTTCATTTTAGGAATTAAGGCAACAATATTGCCTTTTATCCTCCAAGACCTCCTAGAAATGCCCATCGGGACCATAGTGTGTGGGGGTGCAATACCTGGGCCAATCTAGAGCGGTGTAAAAATATTCACGTCCAACCCCATACCTGCTTGGAACAGACCACTCGTGCCCAATTTGAGGCACAATGTAAGGGCCTGATGTTTAGTGCTTTCTGGAAAGCAGTCCTCTTTAAAGAGATCTCACAAGCTGCACTAGTCCTTTTGGTAGCCTTGGTTTAGATGTGTACAGGCCCAGATTCATAAAAGCTTAGCTAATAAGGTTCAGGTTACACACCAGTTGAGATGCACTATGGCTTCTCTCTCCCCACAATAGCTACCCTTCTACCTTAGTGGCCTCCTTTGTTTCCCCCCATAAGACATCCAAGGTAAGGAGTAGGGTCCCTGGGTTCATTGGACGGCAGACGGCGAACAGTGACTGGATGTGTGGAGGAGTGGGAAGAGTCCTATTTGAGAGGCTGCTAGGATTTATTTCATTTGTGCTCCATTGAAGCTGCAGCGGTTTGCTGCAGCAGAATGCAGCATGCAAACACCTTCGAGAACTGAACCCTGCATGGTTTGCATAGACCAAATTAATCCACAATGAAAACTTCTCAAGGAAGAGCACTTCCCGGACAGGCTGGGAAGGAGTTTGGAACCAGCTGGTCTTCTCAAGAAGTAACCCACTCCCAGATTTATATATAAAATTCCGTCAGTGTCCTCATAAAACCGCTTACTCTACGGAAGGGAAGCCTGTGCGCTGTTCACCTGTGCGGGAAACACTTGCATGCTGGGACAGAGTGGCTGACAAGACATGACGCTTCCTGTAAGGGGTCTGATGAGCCACCTGTACTGAATGCATTGCCCTTAAATAGAGAGAAGGGGAGGGAAACATCCACACACAGAGGGGCCAGCTGAACAGCTTTGGCTCCAGATCCAGAGCTAACTTCTTTGTTGGCTTAATTCCTTTGACTTCCGTGCAGTTATCCCAGCAGAGAATTTGAACCCCAAATTCTATAATGGACTGAACCAAACCTCTGTAACCGACCTCCCCTTGAACTTTGATGTAGTCCAGAACCAAACACTGTGACTTAGGTCTCTACATTGAATTACTGCATTGCATATTGTCATACAGTCAACTGCTGCGCTTACCTGTGAGCTACGCTCCCCTTCTTGATATCAGAGATAATTAAAGGCTCACCAGGCTTTCTACTTGCAGCTGCAAAAGAGATGCATGCATATAAAACACACTTCAGGCTCTGGAATCTATCAGAGTGACAGCCAAGGGGAGAAAAAGGAGTTACAGGGAGGGGAAATTTACATTAATTTGACACAAGTGCAGCTTCACACTTGGAATTTATAAAAGACAGACCTGCAAGAATAAGGGTTGGGCCCAAGCAATTTTTGCATCCTAAGTTAGCCAGCTGATTCCTTTTAGCCTATTACAGAACAAGGTGATGAAACTGTGGAATCAAGTGATTCAAAGCAAGGGCTTCTAATCTCTGTGTAGCTCCATCTGCCCAAGTCTAACACGGATGTCTACACCTTCCAAAATGTGTGAAGGCCACGCAAAGTGAGCCTCACAGAGAGATAACAGTTGTTTCCTGAATATCTCACTGTACATTATTATTATTTGGGCGTTCTGAATAAACGTGTAGTCAGCCTGGAAATCTGCTCAATTTGTTAGTAGCTGGCAGTCATGTAAGTGTTAAATAGTCCTTCTCCCCCTAGATTGTCTGTAAGAAATTGGACGTGCCCTACTTCTCTGAATTCTAAATCACAAAAACGTGGCCATTCTTAATATATGCGTTCATTGAGCCGAATCCCTCCAGTACAGAGTGTCCTGTAACTTGTAGTTTCAGAGTTCAGTGTTTCTGGCATTAGCCTGAGCCCAGGCCTAATTTGTCACTCTGTTACACGAGCTTGATGCAGATTTAACCCCACTGGTGTGACGCAGTGGAGGATTTGGCCAATGATCTGTATAGGACAAGAGCATGTGACGACCATGAATCAATCCCTCTACCAAGACATGTATCTCTGAATCCCACTTAGCTCATGAGATGCTGATAGCAAGAAAGCTGTAGATCTAGCATAATGCATAAGGTGGTCATGATTCTCTCTCTCCACCACATCTGAGGTGGTTATGCCAGTTATGCACTGGGTCTCATTTGATTCAAATTTATGAACCACAAAGCCTCTGTGCTTAAACCTGGATCTAGCAGAGAGTCTTTATTTGTCCACTGATTTCAACATAGCATTGTTAAAAAATTTAATAGTTATCGTTTAGCCATTAAAGAGTGGCAAATCTTTTCATATTCAGGCAGCGTCGCGTCTGCATAAATTCCCCACCCAATGGTTCAGCTTCATTAAATCTGCTGGAGACAATTGCCTAACATGTTGTCTGTACATTTTCTGAATTTTACAGCACCTTGAACATAAGAGGGGTGAAATACTGGCCCCACTGACGTCAATGGCAAAACTTCCTTGACTTCATTGGAGCCAGGATTCTGCCCATGGTGCTGCAGAAAGGGAGTACACACAAGCAGAATTTCAACTGGCTCTCCAAACCCCAGGTGTTTTTATAGACTGAGAGGGGCCACTGAAAGCACGAGGATGAAGCAGGGGGGCCGATCTAAGAAGCTGAACTCCAAAATGCCAACATTTAAATGAAACAAGATGGGAGCTCGCTGCATACCATGACCTGACCTACCTCCCAACATCTTCATAAAAGGTGATCTGCAAAGCTTTTTCAAGTTTGATAATTTCAGCTCATGAGACTTGTGGTCCACGAAGAGCCACTTCTGCTTTATTTTAGTCAAAGCCTGCATTTTCACGATTATTTACATTAAAGATAGTGGCTGTGGGCTCCCTTCCCCACTCAGAAAAACCTAGGTAAGAGATCTGGCCCCTGCTGACCTCACTGCTATTCACATGCCAAAAACATATGCAAATAGCATTCTCCTCTCTCTCTTTCACACTCTCTGCACTTACACATTGCTACATTGCCTTGGTTACAGCTGCTATTGTCTCCCAAGGGGGGGGGGGGTGGAGGGGAGTGATGGTGGCAAAGAAAGCTCAAAGCCTATGAGCATCTCAGCTTACAGCCAGGGATGAACATGTTCAGGATTTGTGATGTCACTGTTCCACAGAGAATGAATTTACATGAGCTCTGAGAAAAAAAACAGCAGCCAAAAAGGAAATTCCAGAGGAATCCAAAGACAGGAAAAGTTGGTCTTTTTTATTATGGTCTTAATTTATTAGTGGGTTTTAAAAACATATGCTAGTATGAAGCTTGTTATAAAAAACGCTTTGCAGGTCACTGTTAAGGATATTCTCTACCTGATTGCACAGTCAGCTGTATTTAATAGTGTCAAATGTCACCAATCCATGCTCAAGCACAGCAGAGAACTAAACATACGTGAGAGTCCTGTGCTGTAGGAGTGCTTATGGTGAGTGTTATAGAACCTAAAAGAGCTGTCTTCACAGCCTCTTTGACAATGCGCTGATGCGCATCCCGTGCATCTGGTATCTGCAGACTGAGTGCTCTCCAGTTCCATTTAGAGCCAGAAGCTAAACCCAGAGGCTGTTTGGTTGCTCCAATTCACTGAGTGGTAGAAAAAGAGTCAAGAAGGAAAAACGAACTAGTATCTTGACTAGCATAAAGACCCACCTCCATTATAAACCCAACCATGAAAGGGACCAAATTATCACATGGTTGTACTGCACATTATTAAACTTTGTTCCATCTTGTTATGCAGACTGGATCTAATGGTTTTAACAGTATCCTCAAACCAGCCTCCTGAAACACCATTGTGTATTGACCATTGGGGACAGGGGAACAAATGGAGACCCGTGTGCTGTAAGTAGGTTTCCCACTGGAAGTGCCCCATTGTGTGAACAGACACCTGGGAACATGTCCTGGGTGGTCCTAGTCTTTGGGAGATTCTGTTGACAAAGAGGCTCAGATCCATGCTGCCCCACAAGATTGGGAGAAGCCCCTATAAGCTTCCACAAGCCACCTCATTGTTCTCCTTCAAATCCCTCCTTAACACTCTTCTCTGCCATAATACCTACAAAAAAAACACACAACAAAAACAACCTTTCCAATGGCTAGGCGACTGGCACGCGGAGACCTCTGCCTGTCATGCGGACTAATATTGTCTCATTGCTTCCATCTATACCATCTGTTGTCTCTTGTCTTATACTTAGACTGCAATCTCTTTGAGGCAGGGATTATCTTTTGTTGTGTTTGTACAGCACCTAGCACAATGGGATTCTGGGGCAGGACTCAGGCGCCTCGCTGCTACTACAACACACAACAAATAAATGAATAGGAGTTTTGGGTGAATACATTTCTTCTGAGGTGTTTTCCTGTGCATACCATGTGCTTTCCCTTCTGTTACAAGGTCTGTATCAATATTCCTGTTTTTATAATCCTTTAGTGGTTTTTAATAAAGCCAATTTCACCCCTCACCTTGTGTCTGCTGCATGTAATCATAAGGGAGAGGATGCATAGTCTTGATCAATATACAGCCACCTAAAATGAGGGTTAGCTTAATCAATTACATTTCCCTTTAGAAATACATTTAAAAAATACTGTGATAGGACTGACCGCATCACTATCTGGTGGTATCAAGCATGTGCCAGCTGTATTAACCAATCCCTATAGAAGCCCCCCCCACACTGTGCCTTCAGCATCTCCCATTTTGCCCCATCCCCTGCCTTATGATCTCTGCAACATTTTGTCACAGCTGCTGTCCTCCAAAGAGAAGCCTAGACTAGATCATTCTATAGCTGTAGCTCACGAAAGCTCACGCTCAAATAAATTGGTTAGTCTCTAAGGTGACACAAGTCCTCCTTTTCTTTTTGCAAACACAGACTAACACGGCTGCTACCCTGAAACCTGTCAACAATAGGTGTCACTGTTGATTGAAGCAAGACACTTCCCACTCCCAGAATAGAGTATGCAGTACAATAGGATAGTCTATCCGCCTACTGAAACGTATTGCTTCCTAAAAGGGAACTGATCTACACTAACAGTTTAAATTACGCTTTTCACGTACGCTTGCTGATATTTAATTTAGATGTAACCAAACAAGTCTTTTACTTTATTTTATATAATGATAATTAAAGAGGAACCAAATTAAATTTTAACAAACTGGTAGGCCTTCCAATTCATTTTAAATAAATAATCAGTTTGGCACATAATTGGAAATCTTTACAAAAACCAACCTTATTCATTCTAAATAAGACGCAACAGCTATAGAAATGAAAGGTTTGTTAAATATAATCTAATATGCCATAATCGCTTTGCCCCAATGATGGCAAGAGATACAAGCCTATTATATCTGAGCAAACCCTCAAGGTGTTTAACAGTCACTTAGTATTTAATTAACACAGAATAGCTCTTATTAACTAAATTAAGTCTCCAATGCCCTTCCCATTCACTGCAGTCCACTGAAGAGCTGGGCTCATTACCTCAAACCTTGAATACAGATTTGCCGGGTTCTCAGTTACACTAAGCCCCTTTTCAGAGTAGCAGCCGTGTTAGTCTGTATCCGCAAAAAGAAAAGGAGGACTTGTGGCACCTTACAGACTAACACATTTTCCACTGAATGCATCCAATGAAGTGAGCTGTAGCTCACGAAAGCTTATGCTCAAATAAATGTGTTAGTCTCGAAGGTGCCACAAGTCCTCCTTTTCTTTTCACTAAGCCCCTTTATACTTCACTTCACATTCACTTTCAAACCCGTTTACACTGCCAAAGTGGCGTCAAGAGTCTTTTGTATAACTGATGCCTTGTCAGCGCAAGAAAATTATATTGGATTTCACCAAGTCAGTTGAGAGAGCAAAGTTGGCCTAGTGGCTAGGACACTAGGCTGGGACTCAGGCCTGGTTTACGTTTAAAAATTAGATCGACCCTAGCCACATTGCTCAGGGCTGTGAAAAACTGTGTGCCCTGAACAACGTGGTGAGGTAGACCAAAGCCTCAGCTGAGACATGGTTAGGTCAACGGAAGAATTCTTCTGCCTCTTTGAGAGATGGATTACCTACATCCACGGGAAACCCCCTTCTGTCAGCGGAGGAACCATCTACACGACGGTGCTACAGAGGCACAGCTACCGGGCTGCAGTCGCGCCACGGCCGCAGGTGTAATGGAGACAGGCCTGCAGAAGACCCAGGCTCAACTCTATCCTTAGCCGGGGACTTCCCGCGTGATCTCTGGCGAGTCACTTAGGCCTGATCCCTACTTGAACGTTTAACCAACTGTTTCAGTCAGGAGTGAGATTTTTTTTTAAAAAAAATGAAATCGTTATATAGGTAAAAGCCCTAAGATGGATGCAGTTCTATAGATATAAAGGGGACTCATACCAGTACAGTTATTCTCCATCCTAGATGGGAATAGCTATTCCCATATAAACCATCCTTACACCAGTCCAACTACATCCACAGTAGGGAGGTTGGACCACTATACTAGCATAATGAAAGCGGAAAGCTTTCTAGTGTAGACAAGGCCTTAATCCCTCTGTGCCTCAGGCCAGGACAACATTACAGACTTATATCGGTAGAACTATGTTGCTCAGGGGTATGACAACTCCCCCCCCCGAACAACATAGTTATACCAACCTAAACCCCTGCGTAGTCAGTGCTGTGTCAAAGGGAGAGCTTCTCCTGTCCACATAGCTGCCACCTTTCAGGAGGTGGATTAACTATGCGGATGGGAGAAGCTCTTCCATCGGCATAGTACCGTCTTCACTAAAGCGCACCAGTGCAGCTGTGCCACTGTACACTTTAAGTTCCTCATCTGTAAAATGGGAATAATAGCATGGCCTACTTCAGAGGGGTGTTGAGAGAATAAATACACTAGAGTGTGAAATACTACGGAAATGGGGGTCAGATAAATACCTAAAATACAAAGATTGCCATCAGTGCAGGCCACTCATGTGGGCAACTCTTGTTTCGGTTTACAAATGCCAAGGCAAACCAGTTTAATTAAAACAATACAATGTTCTCATGTGGACAAGGCCCACATACGTTTTAAAGCATCACACACTTCTCAGTGTGTTTAACAGCACACAGGGATAGTTTAAAGGCTACTCTAGGAGGTAAGAGCAGACTCCGGAAGACAACAGCTGGTGACCCTGGAAGAGGACAAAGAAGAGTGAGCTCAAAATGACAGCGCTGTTTGGCTGTGGTGAGTGGGCAGTAATAAAATGCGAGATGGTCAAAACCCTTATTTATTGTTTATAAACCGCTTTCAGTCCCCCGCCACGTCTGCTGGGATTCTGGTGATCTCAGCGTTTACAATATGATGGATGAAGAAGCTCAAAACACACGTCCACTTGGTATTTTTAATAGGATGCATAATGATTTGTATTGGTAAATTATTCCCCTCCAAGGAGGCTGAGCACATAACTCACACGCACCAGCGCTTCTACCGGTTATAAACACCTTTTGTTATTGACTGAGACAAAGCAGCATTTTGCCAATGTGTAATTAAAGAAATGGCATTAATATCATAAAACTGCATTTAAGAATAAACATGTATAATGGAGGATGGGGAGGGGGGGAGAGGAGAAATACCAACTACCAGCCAGGGATATCTAAGCAAAGGGAGCAGGAAAAAAAGGTGAATCTGAATCAACTACAATAAAGTAGCAGTCAAAATACAGTTCCCACTACCAGCTTTTCCCTGTATCATCCATTAACTTTAACGACAGGTTCATAATTAGAATTGCTTCCAGCAGGATATTTACGCTACCATGTATCTATTTATTTTCAAAATCTTTAGATACTGGGCCAAGGTAGAATATTCTGTTTCTGTAAAAGTGCTAAAGTGGAACAGTTCCACGTATTAGCTGACGCTGCAATGTTAACAGGAAAGACCACCGTGAAGTGCAGGCTGGCATAGGTCATGGGCCCCTCCCTAGACCCCCAAAATGGTCCCAGTACATGTGAGAGGTGTTGTCTGAGCACATGACTGAGTTCTAATCCTGGTTAGGAGAGTGATTCCCATAGTAACCTTGATCAAGTCACTTAATCTTCATCTCAAAATTCTGCCTCCATCATCTGCAAATGGGAATAATACAGAGATTTACCTATGGCACCTTACCAGTGGCACTGGGATAGATTTGTTATTTAATTTTCAATTACCTTCCTACTATATAAAGTGTTATTGTATTAAGAAGAATGACAGTTTAAATGCCTATTTAACAGCAACAACAAAAATGCACCCTGCAGTAAAACTCAACTAGCCACTGGGGGAAAACATTTTATATAGGTAAAAAAAAAAAATATATCATTCTTCTAATCAATCAGCATTTTCCTGAGGCTAAAACCAGTCAAAGGACTTATTTGAAGGAGATCAGATACTGACTACACAATAAAACACAACTAGTAGTTTGCATGCCATGCATGCGCACCCACGTCTGGAATACATAAAGGGACCATCACTTGAAGAACCATTACTAGTTCTTACTGCCATAGATTATAATCCGTAAAAGATTTAGAACAAAGTTGTGTGATTTGAACAGAATGCACCCAGAAATAGAGGAGAGCGCTTCACGGGCCACATTCCAGCAGTCTGGACGAGTAGACAGGTCATTATGAGCCTGTTCTCTACATTATTGGGTCTACAGTCACACATTGCACTTACTTTCAACTGTACCACACGGAGTACCTCAGAGTCCTTTGTAAACAATTAAACCTCACAACCCACATGCTGCTCTGAACCAGGGAGAAATAAAAAAGTATTCTGTTTGGATCCGTAAAAATGGTTGTTTTAAAACAAGTGCACACTCCCTTGTGCTGCGGCTCTGGGTGCCTCATCAGAATAAAATACAAGTAATGGGGAGCCGGAACAAATAACAAAAAGTATCATTTTTAATTTTTTCCTTTAATAACAAGCCACGATTTTCAGAGAGAGAAGCCTAGAATTAGACTCATGTTTAGGCCTGCAAATAAAGGACCTGACATACAAAAGTGTTCAAAACCTAGGAACTTCAATTCACAACTGTAGTTAATTCAGATTCGTTTTCCTGAGCATCTCTGTGTAGACAATTACTCTTCCCCTCTGGCCCATTTAGTCCACCAGACTAGCTCTACTTAGATGTTATAATACAATTCAAATTATTAGCCTTGGTGCAGGAATTACTGGGTGAAATTCTATGGCCTGTGTGCTATGCTGATGGTCAGATTAGATTATCACAATGGTCCAATACGGCCTTAAAATCTATATCCAAATGTCTTGTCCCAAATTCATACAGTGGGTCAGTGTAAGAAATGTGACTAAAAATCAGGAGCCTATATGTCCAGTTCCCCTTTCTAAGCACTAGATATACTTTCCTCCCTGAAAGGAGAAAGCCTTCACAGGTGATCCCTAAATCTTATTTTGGCGTTTGAATCTAAAGCAGTGATGGAAACTGAACAAGATGGAGGGTTTTGTTTTGTTTTTCTCTTCTGACTTGCTGCTTCTATCCAGCATATGCCTCTTCTCTGTACCTAAAGGTCTGCAACCGTTGTGTTCATCTGGTGAGTGGTGGGTAGAGAGGAAAGTGATCTAAAACTTCACAGAGAATGACAAAGATGAAATTGTGACTCCAACTGCCATTTCTTAATTTTCACTGTATTTTCTGCCTGGCAGTTTAAAGAGTAGGAAGTAAATTGGTCTCTCTCTCTCCCTCTGAACATGACTCAGGCCTTGATTCAACAAAACATATGCTTATCTTTAAGCATATGCTTAAGCCCCATTGATTTCTAGCACATTGTGGGCACTATCAAAACCAAATAATTTCTGTCTTTATTGTGTTCCTCTAGCAAGCTAGATTGGAAGCTAGTGGTGGCTGCTACTGCCAGCCGTTGTAGCTATAGTCGAAGCAGTACTTACAGCTGATAGTAATTCCAAGCTCCACACCTCTTTTCTTGGGCAGTTTAACATGGAAAGTACCACTGCTGGGTATGACAGACTCTATAAAACCAAAACAGAGAGAAGAATAAAAGTAGGAAAGGACAGATTTTTCAATTGTTTTGATGGACCATTCTGAACCACCGAGAAAATTAGTTTTAAGACATATATTATAGGTGTTGATAAATGTAACATACTACATAATTTAGTCCATTCAATGTACTCATGGTTAACAATGGCAATCTAGATTTTTAGGAAAATTGGATTAAAAATATACATATTGTATGTACTGTTATCAGTAGAGAGAGAATAATCAGGAGGTGCAGGATTCAGAGGCAGCTCTGCCAAGCACACACACACACATAGGAAACCAGTCATTGCCTTTAGTCTCCTCACTCTCTTAAGTCCATACATTTATAAAATATCTGAAAAAAAAGATGACCTCTTCACTTATTAAGCATGCATGCCCACTAAGAGAGGTGGCTTCTGGATAAAACAGGATTTAGACAGGGATCGAACGTATCTCTCTATTGCTAGCTCACATCAAATCAGTGACTCTTACCAAGGCTATAGAATGTTTATGGAGCAGGCTTTCCCTATATCGGGGCTAATAAAGAACTACCAGAGCCTTTTGGGGGATGCTGTGAGAGAGGTGAATGCACTGATTACATACCTGCCACGTCAAATTCTAACTCCAACACAACTTTGTTGGTTAGTGCTGCATCGCGCAAGAACTGATTGGCTTCCTCCATGGTCCCATCTTCAGTTGCAATGCCATTGATGGAAAGGACTCTGTCTCCGACTTGTAGCAGCCCACACCTGCAGTCCAGATCAGAAAAGGAGAAAAAGCTCAGAGACAACTATGAGTCACCTTTGCCAGACAAGTCAGTCACAATCTACAGATTGACTTGGAAGAATTCAATTTTTATTTTTTCCAACCATTTTGATGGACAATATCAATGTTTATTTAAAGCATTTTTTCCTATTTTTAGCCATTTCAATTTTCACAGTTGCAGGAAATAAGACAACGGGGCGGGGGGGAATCAATAATTATTATGACAGCAGTTGCTCAGATTCAAAAAGTTAAAGCTTTATATACCCCGTTAAAACACAAAAAGAGTCAACTTAACATGTCAAAAGATACAAAGTAAACCTCCTTAAATTAAAACTACTTCATTCTCAAGCAGCATTTTTCGTACTTTGCCTACCTGCAAATGTCAGTTATCGATGGAAATTTTTTTTTGTTGGTGTGTGTGTGTGTGTGTGTACAGTGAACTAGACATTTACTGATAAAAATCTGATGTTTCCAAGTCTATTTATAGAAGACTAAAACAGCTGACAGAGGCAACACACTGGGGAGCCATGCGGGGTAATGTGCCCCCCGAGATTTGCTGCTTGGCTTGTACAGAGCATGCTCAGTAACACTGCTGAAGCCAGCTGCCCTTGCTCTGCTACCGTCCCCCCTCGCCCCCACACACACACACCTGCAGGCACGGATCATCTCTGACAGCTGAGAAATGATAACATTAGGCCGCAAAAACAAGATACATAGCTCTAAAATACACACCCTAATGTAGAGAACCTACCAAGATCATCAGGAACAAACTCACAAGCATGGATATTTTCAGAGTTTGACCTACTCTTTGCTCAGTCATGTTCTGCTCCCAAATAGCAGTTCTTCGGGTTTCCTGCAGTGTACACAGAGAAATCTCTCTGCCACCCCTAGAAACCAAACCCACAGCTGTGAAATTGGATAAAAACTAGTTGCCTTTGCTCTCTAACCATATCTAATGGTACACAGCTCTCCATGTGTGCATGTCTGAGTCTCCTAGAACCCAAAATAATGATACTGAAAATTACAGCGTCCTCCGATTAATATAGGACTAATATCAAAGTTACAATCCAATGAACTCACCAAAATGTCTCAGCAAATTGGATAATCATTCATCCCTTGTAATTGCATTTCCTGACGCCAAATGTACATTGATGCTGTTTACTGGCCTCGAAAGGCCAATATTATTGTTTGATGCTCTTCCAATATAACCACAACTGACACTTTAAAAAAAAAACCAAAACGTAACTGTGTAACAACTTTTTAATTCAGAAGAAACCAAAGAACTCTACAGTTGGGTTGGAGTTGTATAACTGTAGCATGCATGCCACATATTGTGGGTTTCATTTGTGCATATGAACAGAGCAGAGTTTTTGCAAACACTAAGCAATACGTTTGCAAACAAACCCCAATCTCACCTGCCTTAACCTCAGAAGGAAATCTTAAGACTTCTGTGCCATCCACCACAGCTCGTCTTGCCTACCGCGTTATTCCACAAAGACATGAATGCAGTGCTGTACCTGGGCTTTCCATTGCCCATTGGGCAGTTTTGTCTGTCTCACACACAAACATGTAACCATTGAATTATGGCTAGAAGGAAGGGACTAAACCCATGAAATCTTTCCAAAATTTTCTTCTCTTGCATTCCTCTTTAGTTACCACAGCCAAGCACTGGTGCAGAATTCCAGGATTTATAGCAAGTTCTTCTTTCAGTCAACTTAGAATGGTCTCCAAAATCTCTCGATGGGTATTGGCTTTAAGTGTACAGGTGGAGAAAAAGAACTCTCTCAAGTTTCAGAACTCAGGTTCTCCAGCTCAGTGGGATCTTTATCTGTTACTGACCATGCAAAACCTTTAGCTACCCAATTTCAAATATCATCGATTTGTTTCACAGAGCAACCATATCTTAACAATCCCATACCTCACTCCAAGCACGACTGGATTGTAAGAGAACAAGTCACCTGTGGTATCAAGGTTTGTTACTACATTAAGAGGCCATCATGGACAAAGGAGACTAGGAAGTAGCTGTCATTCCAAACAAGCCCTGGATGCAACCGGCCAAGATGTCATGAGAGCACACTTACATTGTGGTGTTGAAAAATGCACATGCTCAACACCTTTTCTCTCTAGAGGTTGGAGAGGTGATTTTGCTGGGGGGAGGGTATTTATTAAATCTGTGTTATGTTATGGGGCTGCCTGGGTTACGTTATCCATGGAAAAATGAAGATGTATTTTTAAAGAATATGTCAAGGAGACCCAGAGATGCCAGGCACTCTTCTGTGTACTATAAATGTGAATCATTGCAGTTTTAATTGGCTGTACAATCAATTAGATGCTTCACTGGTCCTCTGCATGTGCAGCTACTATGATTTGATGTGGCTAGATGTGGAAATTGTGGCTTATAGAACTTAAGACTCCCAACGGCTGTGACAGAAAGATTTCCTTCAGCACTATGAACTCTGTTGCTGCAGCACTAGGTCTTACTGAGAAGGAACCAACAGCAGCACGACAAAAAGGTATTACATTGTGATCACAAGGTCAGCTAAAGACTGAACCGGCTGTGACACTGCCATGGTTTTCATCACGGGACAGCAGGGTCATTGGGTGCCCTCAAATAACAACAGAGAAGATGGCTGCCCTTTTCCTCACTCGAGCTGCTTGGACAGGAGACGCAGGTTCTTACGTTCCTTCGCTCAAGTTAGATTTTCCTCGCAGGTTTCTAAAATGTTGTGAAGTGAAGCCGTGACCTCATGTCCCCCTTGATGAAGGTGCTGAAGCCAGATGTGCCTTGTTAACTCTAGTCTACAGTATCATCTAGTGGTGAGTGAAGGAGACTGGGAGTCAAGACTCCTGTGTTATTCTTCTGGCTTTACCACTGACACGCTGGTCTTATGCAGACCAAACCCTCTTTCAGTCTTTTTCCCCACCAAGATGACACCCAACTTATGGGTGGGCTGCGTGGCTTTCATCAGCGTTTGTAAAGTGCTGCGAGATCCTTGGAAGAAAAGTGCTACCGATGAAAAGAATGAGGAGGCTGGTGTATTCTTGAGTGAACGACATACTTCTTTGTAACACTGGAGTTCATCGTGTTGGATGCCTTCACTTGGGTTTAATGTCTGCTCTAAATGAGCTTTACATTTTGTTATGGCTGATACGATGTGCAGGTCGCATCCTAACCTGATAAAAACTTGGTGGCAACTTTCACTGGTCACTAATTTTTCTCACTTGTGAGCTCTTAGTGTTACTGGCTTCCAGGTGCTATGATTAAATGACAAAAATCTGAGCAGAACTTGATTATCATACACATTGTAAGGAGAGTGATCACTTTAGATGGGCTTTTGCCAGCGGGAGAGTGGGGTGGGGGGGTATTTTTTCATGCTTTGTGTGTATAAAAAGATCTTCTACACTTTCCACAATATGCATCCGATGAAGTGAGCTGTAGCTCATGAAAGCTTATGCTCAAATAAACTGGTTAGTCTCTAAGGTGCCACAAGTACTCCTCTTTTTTTTTTGAGCAGAGCTGGAGATCTCAGAACCTAAACAGACTTAGATTTTGGCACCCAGACACAGACAAGAAAGCCTCGCCCATTCTCCTGGCAAATATGCACTCTCCAAAGGGCAGATCCTGCAGACTCTTCCTCCCGCGGATAGTGCCCTGAAGTCACTCTGGTAAGGAAGGGTTACCTTACTTGTTTCAGCAGCACGTTTAGTTACATGAGGGAGAGGGAAACCAACACATTTAGAGGCAACCAAGAGGAAATGATAGACACCCAGCTTATACCACTCCAGCTGCTGATGCAGAGGGCTGAGTCACAGCCTAATTTTCAAGGCCAGAGGGCTCAACCTGCCCCCATTAAGCAGAGTGACTGATGGGGAGGGAGGACTCTTAGATGCCACCAGCTGTAAACCTGATCACAGGGGTGTCTTTCCCTTGAAATACCTGTCACAGGGTCACTGGAAA
This sequence comes from Lepidochelys olivacea, assembly GCF_965140295.1. Taxonomy (NCBI): domain Eukaryota; kingdom Metazoa; phylum Chordata; order Testudines; family Cheloniidae; genus Lepidochelys; species Lepidochelys olivacea. Next base: position 20,600,315 of record NC_140417.1, on the reverse strand, counting down.
CAAACACTAGTTGGGTGACACATTGACTTGTTGCCAAGGAGAACTTAGCCTCTTCCTGCACCAATTGAAAGATGCAGTACATTCTCTTTCTAAACACAGCCTGGTGCTGCTGCCTAGTGTAAGGCGCTGACCTAAAACAGAGCACTCTAGAGGGGATAGGAATCAAATCCTCTCCCCTTCGCTTGGATTCTCACAGACCATTCTACAGCAGGCACACAGCACTGTCAGCTCATAAAGCAAGTTTCCACAGCCAGATGTTGCGTCTCTCACTCAGTAGCTATTGGGAACTGGCTAGCTGCTTTCAAGAGAATAGTGGCTATACCGGGAATTGACTCAACTCACCGGAACTGCACTATGTCCCACCCCATTAAACAGAGAAAAACCCAAAGGCGGTGAAGAGGTGAGACCGGCCAATGAGAGAGAGTGAGTTATGATGGTATCACAACATGAGGCAGACCGCATCCCCATGGAGGACAGCCGGATGAGAAAAAAAAGCAAGACTAGGGAAGGAAAAGTTACATTCCTGGGCCTTGCGTCCTTCCTCGCACTCAAAGGGCTTTCCTTCCTTGCTCCGGAACGGCTCCCCCGGCTGCAAATGCTCAGCCCGTCTCCAACCGGCCTCCTGTTCCACAAGCATAGCCGACCAGGCAAACGCATGCTCTCTCATATACAAACCGGGCAGCCCAATTTGTTTGCACAGGTGGCTACCCAACGTTTGTGTAGCACAGAGACTGCACGCACATGGGTGAGCATGTCGAAATGAAGGCCAGCCACGAAAGACCATTTGGCCTCGTAAGTGGAAGAAAATGGCTGTGATATCTGGAGTAGTAGCAGTTAGAACAGTACCTGCTAAGGAGGAGAGAATAAAGTTCCTGGCCTGAATGGAGGTTAGTACAATTTTCTTTTGGTCTCCCTACATATCTCCTCTCTCCCTCCCCCCTAAACACCGACCGGATTCTATTGTGCCAGGAGGGCAACAACAATATGATGAAGGTGTTTTACCTGTGACTAAGCGGCTAGGAAAGGTGGCCTGCTATGTTGAAGATAGCACACATTGCAGAAAGTAATTTTCAACATCCAAATAATCTGTACTGCAAAGCAGGGAAGATAGTTCTCTGCAATCTGAATGCATGAAGGTGGTGACTGGCAGAGCGAGAATCCTGCTGGGTGGTCAGCTAAGAAGAAAAGCTGCCTGCATGACACGTTAGATCCAGGCAAGACCGTGCAGCAAGTCTCTGCTCTCGCTTGGGGCTTGGCAAGAGGATAAGAGAGGCAGCGCTGATTCCAAACCCTCCTGGGAGAGAAGGCTTTGTTAATGCCTGATTTATAAAAGCAGTTTGGGATTTCACAACACGGTCCAACTCCACCACATTAATGGGAAATAAAACCACCGTCGCTTTTATAAATTGGATTTTAAATCCAAACAATAAAGGCGCAGAAGGCTTTAGCATCCCTACCAACTGGTGCCACAGCTGGACAATATTTTCAGGGAGACCTCGGAGAACAGAGGATACTTCTTTTCTTTTTGCCACCACCACCACCTCACAAAGTTTGATCCTAAGTATTTAAACTATATCTGCTCTGATTACGTACAACACAGGCTGCCCCACAACGTGGATACCGCGATGCAAAGATTCAGATTTTTTTCTGCTTGAGACTCTTAAATGCCACTAGGCCCTCTCTGTGGTGTGATCAATGTTTTATTTGTGTAGTGTGGTTTGTGGCAACTGAAGCCTTGCCAGGGAGATAAAACATTAATCAAGCCTGCAGAGATTTGTTGTGCTAGGGAAAGAGCCACAGTAGGAACCGGGAGCTATTTGTTACTTCCACCACAGCATTTGGCAGGACAGATCATCAGTGTAAATCACAGGCAGTTTAAGGAATTGTCCATAGGGGTGGGTGCATGCGGTTAGTTTTGAAACTAATGTACCTTGTTCAGTGGGAATTAAAAGCAAGGCTGTAGCCAGAGAATGCTATGTAAAAATGACTTCTTATTCAAACCAGCGGTGGTCTTGTTTGAGTCTCCACTGGTGACTTTACTGGCACTATGTAAAGACAATATTTGGTCCCGTAATCCCACAGGAGCCAAGGTAACTCTGGAAGTACAATCTCGATTCTATTCTGCTCCATGAATAATCATTGCTAATTACTCTGCCTCACTCTCAACATTGTCAGCTAAATTTGAATTGCAAGGGTCTTTTTACTGGTAACAATGTAAGAGGGAGGAGGAACAGATTGATTTTTAGAGCTTGAGAGTTATGTTGGGGAAAAAAGCCATGTGTGTGGCCCTTTGGCTGGAATACAGAACTTGGGCTCACAAGACCTGGATTTTAGCCCCAACTCCAGCACTGGCTTGCTGCACAACCTTTGGCAAGTCACTTCACTATGCTGTCCCTCAGTTTCCCTGTGTGTAAAATGGAGATAATGACGTTTAGCCACCTTCTTGAAGAGCTCCGAGATGCTGAGTTGGAGAGCGAGATAAGCATGCTACGTAATATTCTCTTCTGACCTGTGAAGCAAACCAACCTACTACTGAGTCTCAGTGAGGTACACATGGAGCCAATAGCGTCATTTTTATAGTCATTTCTGGCTCCAACTGCACTTAAAAACAAACAAACAAAAAAAGACGTCACAAAGCACGTGGCAGGCAGACAAAACGATAAACACCAGCATTCAACTGCCACAGAAATAGACACTTCAGGTAATGCTCACACAAACTGGGTATGACCTTCCACTGAAAACCAGATATCAGACAGCAGCACAACTCCTCCAGGAGATGATGGAGCCATCTCAGAGAAGGGACAAGGTGTTTTTCTGGGTGCACCTGTGCAATGCCAGAAGATCCTGTGGAATTCGCAGCCTCTGGTGCTTCACTAGAGCCCACACCTAGTTTGATTTAGGGCACAGAGCGAAGTGCGTTTCTTTATACAGGTCTTTGATTAGTCAAACCACAGGCCTGCTGAGCCAATTACAGTTAATTTTAATGAACTGTGACCATTTCGTGGTACATTGGCTTTAATTGTAGTGAAAACCCAAATGCTGCTGTAGTGGCCAATGCATACAAATAAATATTGATGCTCTCCTAGATGGGAAGGAGATTAAAATTAAGTTCCATGCTGGAATATGAGGAAATGCAATGTCTGAAACAAACCACCAGCAAGTAGGCCCTCCAGTACAGTACCGATTCACTTCCCTGTACTGAACGCACAAGCACTAAGCCACACCCAGTGAGGAACTGGTGATAATGAAAAGATAATCAATAAAAAGAGGAGTAATGGGTGAAAGACACGTCTTTGAAAAAGGAAACCATCAGCAACATCATGCAGTGATCAAGGGCAAGGTCTCTAACCTCTCTGCTGGGCTGTCGGGCTCAATAAATCGGACGAGGGGCGGGGAAGACAGGGTTTCAGTAGCAAAGATCCCACCCTGGAGTTGAAGGCCAAAGCCATTCAAGGGGTCTCCCCTTAGGATCACCTCTGTTGTTTCTGTGTGAACAATCTGCCCGCCGGGACCCACTGTACTAGAAGCCAGCGACACTGAAATGAGAGAAAGCATTAGAGGCGGTGGTTAGCAGTTAGCTTTGTGCAAGGTCTGCAGAAACGTGGCTCCCGTGTTACCTCGTGGCTGTAAGTGCACACAAGCCATTCCCAACTGGCCATTCTGCATCGTTCCACGGTAAAGGAACACTGCCGGGGAGGGGAGCCTAACATGAACACACATGGAGGTGGATGCAGTATGTCACAGGAGCACCACTTATCAGCAGGGACAGAGGGGCAAGCTCATGATTTGCAAGGTCTCAAGCAAGAGCAAGACCTAAAAGATGCAGGCAGGAGAGATTGGGGGGGGGGGGCGGCGGGGCGGCAGTGATTAACTTGGGCCAGGACTCTGGCCCCACTGCAGGAAAGGTTGGAGTAGTAGGAGCAGTACAAATTAAGGGAGAGAAACTAAACTCATGACAAAGTTTCTCCAAACTCTGATCCCTGCTGGCAAAAAGGTGGGGAGGAAAAGGGGACTGCAAGATGCTGTCAGCACAGCATTCACAAAAGCACAGGGCCCACCAGTCTCTTCCACTGCTTGTGTCCAAGGCTGGCCCTAGTGAGGGCACCTGAGTAGGAAGAGGGAAGGGTTGGTGGCACTGAGATCAACACACCCTTCTAGCCAGGCATCCCACTTACAAGAGCTCTTGTGGTCCTTCTTCCTCTGTCTCCTCCTCATCATGGTGGCACGCGGGCTCATGGGTTGGGAGCTCCGAGGTAGCGTATTCGAATTCTGGCAGGGGAAACCTTGTGTGTTCATGCTGGGCGATGAGAAATTGGCAGCAACCAGAGCTATGCAAACACAGAACATGTTACATACCCACACGAAGAATAATAAATAAGAGAAAACAAACCTAGCTCACCAGCATGGTTAAACGCAAACTTTTAACTCGCCAGTTATACATCAAGCAAGCAAGTAAGCAAGCAAGCAACTACTTCAGCAGATTAAAACAGGACATGCTTTCTGCTGGAAACTTCCATTGCCTAACCACGCATGCACTCACTGGCGTGTTTACTGTAAGGTTGCCTATGATTACGCTGGGCACACTGGTGTGTTACTGTAGGACTGTCTCCTCCTTAACCAAATATGCTGGTATCATTAGTATAGAGTTGTCTTCTTTGCAGCATGTCATCAGCATATTGTAGAGCTGCCCAAGAGCATGCCTAGCTAGTTACACTAGTGTGTTATTATAGGGTTGCTCAGCACGCTGGGCTTTATTGTAGGGTTGTCTGCTCCCCTCCCCCATGTGCTGGACTGCACACACTCACTTAACAATAAAAACCTCATTACGGATTTTTGGACACAGATTTGGAGACCAAGGAAGTGGTGGGTCACATTCTGGATCGATAACCTTGACAGTGTTCTTTAAGCTTACTGTGGGAGGTGAGTGGTCAGTAAGCACGACCGCAGAGCTACTAGCTCTTGCGGAGAGAGAGACACAAATGCTTAGTGGATGGGTTACATTTGCAATAATCTTGGTTGGAGGTCTGGTTCCAGGTGGGTGTCTTGCAGTGCCCTGGATGGTGGGTGTGGCAGTAGTTGACACAGGGATCCCAGCAATGGTGATGGTCACTTTTCTGCACCTTGACTGCAATCAGCACACACAAGAAACAAAACCACAAAGACAGGGAAAAGAAAATTAAGATAAGCAACGAGGAACAGAAGCCTTTGAGGATTCAGCCATTGGGAGAGCTGTGTAGATCAGTGGATCAATGCATTAGCCTTTCCCCACGGGGGACTTTGAGTCAAGTCACATTAGCACCACTTTATTGAGCCAGGCACCATGCAGGCGTCTCATGCACACAGTTCTGCCAGTCTCGACAAGGGCTGCAACATATACCAAACTTCCACATCCCCACCAACGTCCCATTGGTAAGAACAGCCATAATTTTGTTTGGGTAGGAAAGCGGTGTCAGGGTGCAGTGACAGAGTGTCAGCAGCAGGGATGTGTCACTGAGTAATGTCACAGCACAACAACAAATGGATGACGTGGATGTCGGAAATTTGCTTCCCCAAGAACTAGGCTTCCATTCACCTCAGAGCCACTGGCGTGAATCTAACCCAGGTCGGTAGTGCCCAAGACTCATTACCATCTGAAAGCTGTTGTATAGTCACGGGTATTGCTTACACTAGAGCATTTTAGCCTGAACTCCTGGAAGCCTGGTCTACACTGGGGCTCCTGCTGGTGCTAACACTATTTCAGTGGCACCATGCGCTGGGAGCCCTACTGTAGACAAGGCTTCAGAGGCTGCAGGAGGTTTTGAAAGGGAGTCTTGTCTGCTGTAGGGTTCACACCTACACTACCACTGGTGCAGATGAACTAACAGTAGCACTGGTGGGATTTTTCCCCCTAAAACACCCGTACCGTAGATAGGGCCAATGCAAAATGCATTTGTGGTCACTATTTGTTCACCAGTGGTCAGGCATCTATATAAAAAATGACTACCAGAAAAAGCCAAAGATTGAAGGGTCTCTGAGACAGAACCATCCTCTTACCAGGGCAGAACTAAACATATTAACAGAGCACCACGGGGGATTCCAGCCAATGCTGAACACTATATGTGCATGCTGAAGGGAGGTCAGTTTTTAGAGCTTCATCTGGCACCTTTTACCAGCAGTAACTTCACCAACCAACAGATAATGTCACACCTAGGCCAAGGCTAATGGTGATGGGAGGGACTCCTGTCATGTTGAGTTGTGGGCTCCAGAGCACTCACCAAGGCAGAAGAAAGAGGGAAGGGTTTTTTGTTTGTTTTTCATAAATCTTATTAAACACACAAACCGCACACACTGTGCCTCCACTCAAACAGAAAAAGGAGCCTACATTACAGGAAGTCTACATAAAAAAAAAGCTTTAAAAACCAGGGCGCAAACATGACACTTGGCAAACATGCAGGAAGCCACTCGACGGCTTTCCTTTTTATCCCTTCTTCCAGCCCAGCACTTCAGGGGTTCCATAGCAGCACAACGGTTTGCCTGTGCAGATCTGATTGTAGGATTAGGGTCCTAGAGCATAGTCTCCATGCAGGAGCTACCTTGGCTTCACGATACCTATTTATGGTGCCATGCACACTCTTTGAGGTGAACAGATAAATGAATACCAAGATGCATGCACATTTTCTGTTCTGTCTGAAGTGATATTTGAATGTTTTCTTATCAAGGCCCCTGGACCAAGAACTGGCCGTGGCCACTGACGTGGTTTGATTTCCTACTCCCAGAGCACTTGGATCTATTTCCCAGGTGACATGCATCGTGCTATCTATCTATCTATATTTTTGTTTCCTGGTGGGCAATGCTTGATAAAATGAGCAAATTTGCAACAGACCCTCTTTTCAGCAACATACAAACTGCATCCCACAGCAGACAGTCACTGTAGCCATGACTTATAGTGGAGCTCTTTTAACCTTTCACAGACTGATAACCATCCTTCACGGATGAGATATTCTCTGCAAATTGAGCTCTCTCTCTCCAAGTGTAATTGCTGGCAGCACAAGCAGGATCAGCTCTTACCAAGAAACAGATCTCTGACAAGGACACCCGCTCGACTAGTGACTTCGCCACACAGATTTGATCTAAAAAGTTATGTTCCCTGATGATCTAAACACTGGAAATAAATTCTGCTTATGTGATACCCATCACACTATAGGCTTCCATAGGCACTTTACACCAATCACATTGTTCAGCTCAGGCATTTCCTCTGCAATTCGGTGTACTTGTTTCTCTGCGTCCCGTGTGATTTATTTAGCGAACTGAGCAGATGAGAAACTATCTGCTTTTTAAAAGACATGGCTCCAGCTATGCAGTTTGCATGCTGTGAATATAGGGGACACTGTCCAGTAGTTCAGATTAGGGTTGCCAACCTCTAGGAGTGGCCTGGAGGCTTCAGGGAATTAAAGATTAAGCCGTGTGTTGAAACCTCCAGGAATACGTCCAACCAAAATTGGCAACCCTTGGTCAGATCCAAAACACAGGAGTTTTGTTCTCATAAAACCAAATATTAAACAGTATTTAATGAAGAGTAATTGACATTCTTGTGTCTCTATGGGATGTCAATGGCATCTACCCACCTACACTCTGCTGCTCTCCAGAAGGCGATATTCTAGGCCTTACACACCTGCCATCCACTGAAGAAGTTTACCTGTTTTGTGTTGCATGGCCCATTTTTCTTGTGCCCTCATTTGTTCCCAGATTCACATGAACAGGATACTGCAAAGAGGGTGGCAGAGTAACACCCACGCCCTGCTCCATGTACAGCCCTATGTACCCGTACAAGATCAACCACCTGAAGCTTATTATGTGGTCCTGGGGGTTAATCACTATGGGGCAAATTCATACCTGTGCTGGCATGAGCACTGGTGGAGGGACATAGCGGAGGTGGCTTGTGCTTCCCTTATTCTGGGCAGCCAGGGTCCCACTGCCACCCTCCTACAGCCTCCCCCTACCCTTGCAGTGGGGGAAGGGGAGGGACTTACATGGAGGGGGTACTAAGACCCTCTGTGCAGGGGTTATTCCCTGGGGAGGGGGGGAGGTTTATGTCTGCCCTACAGCCCCTTTGCACCAACCTAGACAGTATAAAGAGGCTGCAGGGCAAATATCAGTTTGGCCCTAAGAGCTCAATCACTTACGATGCAGAGGGCCACCCATTCCCACGGAGGTCAATGGGAGCAGAACGTGCTCAGCTTCTCGCAGGACCAGCCGCCACAAGAAAGCTGCAGATGCCTGTAAGGCAGCATTGTTCACCAGTTCTCCCACTCCTAGACCCCGCAGATAGCGGCCTATTACTTCACTAAGGGCTCAGCTCTATGTATACATACATACACACACACACACACACACAGAGATAGATAGGAGCAGGGAACATTTAAGGACATACACCAGCCTGGATCCACAGCACACAGAGCTCTGCGTCATATCAACGGCCGTTCAACGTGCAGCTCAAGGGCATCTGTTTGTTTTGACCTTCATTCGTTAAACAGTTTAAATAACGTGGGAACAGTTGTCACTTTCATACCTTTTGCCTTGAAGTGCCATGATTATGCTAAGAAATTTGCACTCTGGATTGCTACTACGGTTGGCTGATCTAAGTGGGGATGGGGGGAAATGACTGGGTACATACACAAAGCCATCCCTCCATTAAAGGTACCTCCTGAATGCATGTGTTTTGGAAGGAGATTAGGAGCAGGGCACCAAAGCAGGAAGGAGAATGCTCATTTTAATGGCTGTTGAAAAAGGATTAGTTTTCCATTTTTCTTGGGCACCTGGGTCAAGTCATTAGCCCCTCTGCTCAACTGCTCTAATTCTGCACAAATTAATCTAGGCATTTTAGAGCTTTAAACTTTTCTAGAAAAGGAGCAGTTATTAGGGTTTTATGATTCATTAGATTATGCTAACGGACATTACAAATTCCTCCTTTCCCAAGTCATCCTGGAGCGGTAATGGACTGTGAGCTTCGCCTTGGGCTATTATCGGTCACCAACGACTAAATGGGCGCGTGCAAGATTGGTGCCCTGCAACCAGACGACTGAGAAAGCACCATAGAGGTGATTGGAACTGGCAGTTACATTATCTGATCCTGGGCACCATGAAACACTAACAATCAGTCTCGACTTATTCAGTCCCCAGAAAGAGCAGGCCTGCTGTGCAGAATGTGAAGTTTACCCCTTAACAGAGCAGGCTGGGACTGCATTAAATATTATGGTATCGGCACTGAATTCAGCCTAGGTTTAGATGAGGATCCGACCCTCTGCCAACTCTTGTCTTATAGGAGGAGAGATTAAGGCACGGTGTACACTTGGAGCTGGGGGTGTGATTCCCAGCTCACATGAACATATTTCATGCTAGTTCTCATCTGAACCAGCATGCTAAAAATTGTAGCAGAAACACTATAACATGGGCAACAGCAGCGTGAGCTAGCAGCTATGAGTATAATCCCACCTGGACCCTGTGGATAGGGCAGCTAGCCTATGCCATGATGGTCCATGCTACCATGGCTACACTACCATTCTTAGCATGCTCCTTCAGATGAGAGCTGGCACCAGGATGCCCACACAAGCCAGGAATCACTCCCCCAGCTCAGAGTATAGACGTACCTAAGGGCACATCTACACTGCAATCGGAGTGTGACTGCAGCACTTGTAGCTATACCCATGCGATCACAACTAAAAATACCAGTGTAGACACGGCAGCACAGGCTTCAGCCTGGGCTAGTAACGCAAGTACATGCCCAGGGTCTCCAGCATGCTTGTCCAGTCTGCACTGAAGTCCATGACATTGCATTTACATTGCTATTTTTAGTGGTGCTGGTGTGGGTAAGTCTGCCTGCACTGAAATCACACCTTGGGTTGCAGTAGAGACTTACCCTAAGACGGATAACAATGAGGCTTCCAAGGGTGAAATCCTGGGGGGTTTGTCATTGACTCCTTTAGTGATATTTCCTCTCACTGATTCTTCTAGTCCACCACCTTCTTCTGCTCAGACTCAGGGGCACATGATCAAGCAGCAATTACGGCAGTGCTGAGCAGGAAGACCAGCACTCATGTTTCTGCATTTTTTCCATAACTGGACCAACTTGTGGTCTAATTCTCTATCTACTGGCATCATTCACAAGGCAAGTGCCAGGCCCTGCACAATTAAAGATGCACCTTGAAAGCCAGATGCCTATGTAAGGATTGTTGAATAGAAAAAAAATCATTTTGGGGTACCCTTGTAATAATTGGGCTTACATATTTATTTTAAATGTAAACTCAATTAAAAACAATATAAAGTTCATAAAAAAAATCACAACCTATAACCAATGTTAAAAAGGATGACCCCTCCAACGCTCCTAAATTAGTCTAAAACAAAAAACTAATATAGTTCAAAAAACCTATTAAAATCATACCTAGTAAACAAAAAAGTAACACCAAAAATAAATCAAAATTAATCTGAAATGTTTAGCCTAATTAATAAACAAAATGACAAAAATAAGCTATTCCACCCACCATTCCCTTTAAAAGTTCTTTAAAAAAAAAACTTTAAAAAACAAATTAAAAACTGAAGCAACTAAAGCAATTTTCACCATCATAACTGCCACCCCCATCATCTGCCAAGACCCCAGGCCTTCATCATCATCCTATGTGATGTCCTGACCAAACAGGGCAAAAGGAACGTTATCAAGGATCATCATCACCACCTCTACCGGCTCCAGCCAAATCCCAAACACCACCTACAATAAAATGAAATCAAACTTTAACAGTGGCAGCAGCAGCTCCAGCCTATGCCAACTAACTTTTCTCCTTTACCCAATCTAAAACGCTGTCAAACAAGGGGGGGGGTTTCTTCTAAACTCTCTCTCGCTGAAAACAAACAAACCAAAAAACCCCTTAAAATAAAAGCCTTACTTAATGCTTTACATTTCAAATCCTTCAACTGTTTTTCTTATTAATAATGAATGTTAATAGTATATTTGCCACAATAATAAGCAAGGGTAAAGTCCCTGTAAATCAAACCTGCATTTAATGTTAAACAGTAAGTGGGTTATGTTAACACCATTAGCCCTTTTATTCCATCTAAATTAATACAACAGGACTAAGGATGTGAGCTTAGCACAGCTTGTGATGCTGCAGAGCAATGGATTCCCAAGTCAGATGTGCCCATACAAGCCTAGAGGTTAAAAAGAAAAGGAGGACTTGTGGCACCTTAGAGACTAACCAATTTATTTGAGCATGAGCTTTCGTGAGCTACAGCTCACTTCATCGGATGCATACCGTGGAAACTGCAGCAGACTTTATATACACACAGAGACCATGAAACAATACCTCCTTCCACCCCACTGTCCTGCTGGTAATAGCTTATCTAAAGTGACCATCAAGTTGGGCCATTTCCAGCACAAATCCAGGTTTTCTCACCCTCCACCCCCCCCACACACACACAAACTCACTCTCCTGCTGGTAATAGCCCATCCAAAGTGACCACTCTCTACACAAGACGTTCTGGTTAAACTTGTATTTAAACTTGGAGAGTGGTCAGTTTGGATGAACTATTGCCAGCAGGAGAGTGAGTTTGTGTGTGTGTGTGTGTGTGTCCGTCCCCGGGGGGAAAAAAAAGGGGGAGGGGGTGAGAAAGCCTGGATTTGTGCTGGACATGGCCCACCTTGATTACCATGCACATTGTAGGGAGAGTGGTCACTTTGGATGAGCTATTACCAGCAGGAGAGTGAGTTTGTGTGTGTATGGGGGTGGGGGGGTGAGAAAACGTGGATTTGTGCTGGAAATGGCCCAACTTGATGATCACTTTAGATAAGCTATTACCAGGACAGTGGGGTGGGAGGAGGTATTGTTTCATGATCTCTGTGTGTATATAAAGTCTGCTGCAGTTTCCACGGTATGCATCCGATGAAGTGAGCTGTAGCTCACGAAAGCTCATGCTCAAATAAATTGGTTAGTCTCTAAGGTGCCACAAGTACTCCTTTTCTTTTTGCGAATACAGACTAACACAGCTGTTATTCTGAAGCCTAGAGGCTAGTCACTTTTTTCTATTAGTTTACTTGACAAACTTCGTCTCATCCACTGTGTTTCAGCAGAATGTCTATTTTTCTCCCTAGATGTCTCTCCCTGGAGCTATCCAATGTTTTATGAGAACCACGGTACAGATATTATGTCAGCATTAAAAACAAACAAACAAGGTTTGGCTTCTTACTGCAAGTACACACCTGTGTCTGGAGGTTTCAGGGGGAGTCTGCTCTGGTGAGCAGGGAGTATTTCCAACTTGACATTTTCCGAAGTGGTGGCTAAGAGCTGAGTGGCCTCTAACAAGGAACAGTGCTCTGTGCTGGTGCCATCGATGGAGAGGATGTGATCACCAATGTGCAAGGCCCCACACCTGCAGAGGAAAGACACAGCCCATTATGTAAGAGCACAGATTTGTGTCCTGTGGTTAGGATTAGAGTTGGGCAAAATTCAGCAATTTTGGTTACCAGGGCTTTCACGTGAACCTGTTTTCTTCTCAGTTTTCTGATCTCCCCTTTAAATTTCCAGCTTCTAGCAAATGAAGCCAAAAGCTCAAAGGGTGACAATCAAGTTTGGATTGGTTCAGTTGAAGCCAAATCAAAAACCTATGAGATTCTAATATTTTGCACCCACAGGATAAGTTGGCTGAAAACCCAGCCAGCTTCTTTATGAATATAGGCCGAGTTTCAGGTGTACATTAAATCCTGGCAGCCAATGAAGGAATTCAATGACAAGACTATTACACTAATCATGACCTAGGATTGTAGAAAGGCCTGTATTTCCTATACCCTAGCATAAAGCAATAAAGTGTATATAACAAATGGGCACAAGCCAGAAACATCAGCTCTACATTTTTGAACATCTCAAGGCTTGAAGATATTCAGATGTAGACTTCATATTTGGGCTCAATTCTCATATGCATTGGATCAAATTTGTTGCTGATGAATAGAGTCCAATGAGATTTTTTTTAATCCCACCAATTTTGCACAGAATCCTTGGACATTGCTTAAAAAAAACCACATTTTTTCTAGAAACTAGTGCATTTCAATGGGGGAGAAGTGGAATATAACTCAAATGGAACAAAGTAAGCAGCAGAGAAGACAAGTGCAACACTGCCATCTTGCTCAGGTTCATACCTATCCACCACGCTGGCGGGCTTGATCTTGTCAATGACTATGACCTGTTTATTCCGATGTGTGCCTGTTGTCAGAGTAATTCCTAGTGTAGATCCAGGAGTCTTGGCTATTTCCACTAGTAACGGACCGGAAGCATTGGCTACAGTATCTGAAAAACAAAAATAGCATGGAGTTTTAAGACAGTTCTATTGCAGTTTTGCCAACTATAAAGTATCGAGGAAGGCAAGGTAATTTGCACGTTCACCGGTATAGACGGAATCTTAAATACCCAGTTCTCTCTATCCGCCTCTTGCTGCACCTTTACTTCCTCTTGTGTCAATACATAAGTTCTGTGGCTTCAAAACAAAGATGTGGTAATAGGTTCTAGAGCTATTACAAAGTTGCACCAGTTTCCACATGACCACCTTTTATTACATTGATGAAATAAGATCAGGCCAGACAGTACTCTAAGACCGTGTAATACTTATATCAATAATATTAAAAGCAACTACAATGCTTGTCTCCTGGGAGGTTAGAGAGGGTTGCAGAGTGGAGAGACAATGCACTAGTTCTCTTCCTAGAAAAGTACAAAGAAACCCAGGAAGAGAATAGAATCCTATATTACCAGCTATTCAGAGAAAGGCAAGTGGGTCTGCACTTAAGACTGGGAGCCAGGAACTCCTCAGTAATCATGGCTTTGGCACAGACTCCCTCTATGGCCTTGGACAAGTAATTTCACCTCTCTGCCTCAGTTTATCTATCTATAAAATGGGGCTAAAGACCCAGACTTACCTATTACCTGACAGGAGTGAGGAAATTTTGTAATTTGTTAATGTCTGCAAATGTGTTTTCATTACAACTAACCATCAGATGTTGTATTAGAGATTGTTCCTGCTCAGACATAGACAGACAGACAGAGAGAGAGACAGAGGAAGATTCATATATTCATATCTTAACTCCCTTCATATCCAATAAACTATTTCAAGAGGAGAGGGGGGGAAAATCTGGATACCAGGCATCTGACTGCCTAGATAAGGGTCCCCCTCCTCCCTATGATATTACCTAAAGCCATTGTAAAGCAGCAAGATTTATGAAGCAGATAAAAGTTTTTACACTATGCAGTCCACAGCCAGAGTTGGAGCCCTCCCCAGCACTCTGGGATGCGTGTAGGCGGAGAGCTTCACGGAAAGCCAGCCATCCGCTTCAAAAGAGCAGCTAATAGAATCACCTCTGAGAATTCCTGCATTCGAGGCCTCCAAGGCCCTTGATTATTCTGGGCAAGGCTTTTCTCTTCTACAATATGCACACACACTAAAGTGCTGATGTTATCTGACTACAATTGGAGACAGGGCTCACTCCAGCTTTCAGATAAATGGGAACGCATTGATGTATGGTTCTTCCTTGTGATTTTACACTATTCCTCATAGACACTAACTCTCCGATGAAGTGAGCTGTAGCTCACGAAAGCTCATGCTCAAATAAATTGGTTAGTCTCTAAGGTGCCACAAGTCCTCCTTTTCTTTTTGCGAATACAGACTAACACGGCTGTTACTCTGAAAACTAACTCTCTGGACACAACCAGGTGAGCAGAAGTTTCCTTCACCTGGGCTTTTGCCAGATATGCAGAGCTTCAGTTTTCTAGATCTCAGTTAGACCCTGTTCACAATGGCTTTTTACTCCCAATTGGGAGTCATGTTTAAGCTTGGTTTGAATAAGATTCGAGCTAAAACAGTTTTTAACATTAGTGCCAATTAGCAACTTTCAGCGCATCAGGTGAGACTTTGATCCACAGACAAATCACAAACCTCCTTAAAGTCAACGGGTGTCACACTTTCTTTCAGACTCAATGAAAGGAGCAATTAAATTACGTCCTTTTCGGTAGTAGAGAGAGCCGAGTACAAACAATGGAGGTACAGCCCAAGGCACCTTGCAGGTCAGAGCTAAGCCATCTGGGTTGAGGGATTTAGGATACTGGTTTTTCAGCCTGTGTGTGCTAGGCCTCATCTACACTGGCAAGTTTCTGGGCAGTAAAGCAGCTTTCTGCGCTGTGACTCCCGAGCTGCACACGCTGCCAAGCCACTGAGTGTGCAGACACTGCACAGTTGCAGCGCTGTAAAAACTCCCCCCCGGACGAGAGGCGCAGAGCTTTCTGCACCGGGGGCACTGCGCCTCCATGCCAGTGGAGACACCCTGGGCGATTACAGCACTGCGATTGGCCTCCGGGAGCTGTCCCACAATGCCTGTTCTCGCCTCTCTGGTCATCGGTTTGAACTCTACTGCCCTGCCCTCAGGTGACCAACCGTCATCTCCACCCCGTAAATTCCTTGGGAATTTTTAAAGTTCCCTTCCTGTTTGCTCGGTGATGTGTGCAGTGGTCTCAGTGCACCTTTCCAGGTGGCCATGCCGGCTCCACGCACCAGGCGATCCCCCGCTGGGAGCGATGCCAAGCTGCTGGACCTCATCAGCATTTGGGGAGAGGAGGCTGTCCAGTCCCAGCTGCGCTCCAGCCGTAGGAATTATGATACCTACGGACAGATTTCACAGTGCATGACAGAAAGGGGCCATGACCGGGACACACGGCAGTGCAGGGTCAAAGTGAAGGAGCTACAGAACGCCCACCACAAGGCACGGGAGGCAACCGCCACTCCAGTGCTGCGCCCACGAGCTGCCGGTTCTACAAAGAGCTGGATGTGATACTTGGTGGTGACCCCACCTCCACTGCGAAGTCCAGTGTGGATACTTCGGTGGCTCACATGCCAGTTGAGAGTGGACTGAGCCAGGAGGAGGAAATCTTGGACGAGGATGTGGAGTGGGGAGGGGGACCCAGAGGAAGAGAACGACTCGGAGGCCAGAGATGCATACCAGGAGCTCTTCTCTATCCCAGAGTTGTTGGGGGCAGGAGGGTTGCAGAAAGCAGGCTTGTGTCTGTATGATGTGTGTACCACCACCGAGCGGTGGAACAGGCTGTTGATTGACTCCCTCGCTTCACAGGAATCTGCCTCAGAGGTCACCAGGAAGCTCTCATGGAGATACAGGGCAATCCGCTCACAAAGTTTCCACACACAAAGTTTCACAGAGTTAACTCCATCAGTTTAAACACATACCATTCGTAAAACCAGTGCAAACAAGCCCTGGGTCACCACATGCTGCTGACCTCTAGGACAGTGACCAGGGATTGCCCTCTGTTCATTTTTTAAAAAGGCATTTGTTGAAGAGAGACCAGCCATTCAAACTTGTGTCATTGTGCTAGGGAAAGACAATTTACTCTTCTCCCAAATTAGGATCAGACACCTGCAATTTAGCAAAATTAGTTCGGAGCAATTAGCACAGGGCTATTAAGTTCAAAACTAATTTAAAAAGAATTGTTGAGAAAAGTCAGCAGGCAAAGTGAATGATCACATTATTGAATCAATTTCTATGGGTCCCTTCGGCACTACGGAGAGGTTACTGTGGCATTAGGCACTTCAGCACCTTCCTCAGGCCTGGAAAGACGGTGCTGGTGGCAGCAGCAGAGAGGGATAGTCAAGAAGCCCTAAAAAATTAGTCATCTGGGCATTTCAGGTGGGTGGCATGCCGCATAGGTAGAACAAGGCAGACTAGGTGCTACACTCCGTAACAGGGGGAAGGTACCCCAATCCCACTACAGATCAGAGTAAAGCACAGTTCACTGTTGGTAAGAGTCTCTCTCACAAGCCAACACAGTTTTAATTAGCTGTTTGGCGGCTCAGAGCTTAAGAGATATCCAACTCAAACCTTCAGTGTCCGCCAAGGGCCATACGTCCATTACTGCTGAGCTAACAGACCAGAGCCCACTGCTGCACAGCTTAAAGATACACAGCAGCTTTCTAATGCATGTCATATTTTGTTAATCAATAATGGAGCCAAGTCCCGGTAAAGCAAGTAATACCTTGCACTATTATATTGACTTTCACATAGGGATCTCAAAATGCTTTATGGCCAATGAAGCCCCTCAGCAGCTCTGGGAGGGAGGTATCACGGTCCCCATTTTACAGATAGGGAAACAAAGACATTGAGAGATAAGCGACTTACGCAAGGACACATGGTCAGTCAACTGGTAGCAAAGATGTGACTACTAGAAGCCTTCTGACCCCCAATTCCCTGTTTCGGGCACAAAATCATCCATCTCCTGATAGGAATGGGTGTGCCAACTTGAGGAAAAATTTTCTCCCCTCACACTTTCCCCTCTCTCTAGAAGAAAATCTTTGAGGTTCTGAAATGATCCAATTGTGATCCAGGGAATCCCTCCATGCCAAATGGCAGAGGGCACAGCATACCATCATTCACATCAGGCTGATACATTGCTCCTACTCACTGTTGTCACAATCTGTATCTAAAAGGTGGCATGTGAGGCATCGCATGCAAACTGGTAACACATGGGAAATTAATTGTATGATGGACGTACGGGCGGTGCATAAAGATGTGTGCTGGAAAGATGCTCTTAACAGGTGTATGGAAAGCAATGCGTAAGCCCAGCCTCTCCTAGACAAAGGAATGATGTTTTGCCTGTTTTCCACTGTCAATTGAGCCAGGTAGTACTGCAGAGGACAATGAGAAGTACATCTACATAAAAGGCAAACAAAGCCATCAAGCTAAATGAGCAGGGCGTGGGGAGGGAAGACTGCTTAACTGTTATGATGGGGGATGAAGCCTCCACCGCAGGAAGCCTTCCTGGCTCTTGAAACAGAGACAATAGACTTTAGGAAATATAAGCAGAATCAGAAAGGCCATAACTTGTGGGACACAAGAGGCCAGAACTCTTGTATTCTGAGAAAGGCAGATCTTCACCCAAAGGGACTGAAATCTCTGGAGCCCGACTATAGGTGAGAAACCTGCTTAGACAAAGACTGTAAGTAGGTTAAGTTTCAGCCAGATCACTGCGTGTTTTGTTTTACTTGTACCCGTAGCTGTGCCTTGTGGTTTTACTTCTCACTTAAATCTCTGTTCCTTATTAATAAACTGACTCTTGTTTTATTACCAAACCATCGCAGTGCTGTGTGTCCAGCTGAAGGGTGAAGTCCTCAGCTAAACTACCAGGCTGGTTTGTGCTCTGTCTCTTCGGAGGCAGTGAACTCATAACTTCTGTGACAATCCAACTAGAGGGCCTGGACAGTGCAGGGGAGACGGTATGAGGGAGACACAGGAGTGGAAGGGCTATTGGTGTCACCCTGCAAGGAGGAACCAGGCTGGGGGAAACCAGGATGAGGCCACAGCAATTGTGAGCAGGCTGCCGAGCCAAAGCTGCACAGCACAGCAGCACTCAGGGATACAGGGCAGGTGCTGACACAGCCCCTTACTAGCCTGGAGAACACCCAAACGAAAGCCTAACTCCTCGGCCGCTGTCATAAACATCTGTGCTTATGGCCTGATACAACTGCCTCTGAAATGAATGGAAATGCTCCCGTGGACTTCATGAGGTGTTGGATCAGGGCCTTATGAATTTCAGCACTGGTTCAAGTATACCAGGAGAAAGGCCCTTGATGAGGCTTCAAGCTGATTCAAAGAGATGTTAATAGTTCACAAATGCTGCCGAATCCTTCCCACGCTTCTCCATACGGAACCCAACCCCTGACCCTTTCAAGGGCTGCCCAGCACTAGCTTCTAAGAGCTGCCTGAACCTTTAGGTCGTTCCCAAGAATCTCATAAATCCTAATGTTCTCCTGCAAAAACAAAGCATTAAACACCATCAAGGTTGCTTAGGTATAATAAATCCACCTTCCCGTCAACCTGGAGGAGAAGCATCCCAATCAGACCACAGCAGGCTGACCAGACCCCAGGCACATTTTGATAACTGGCTGCCAGCTGACAGGCTACTCATGGATGAGTTCATGGATGCTACGGAATCAGTGTCCTCTTGGTTCAGTTCAGTCTGCCCATACAAACGTTTCCCAAGTACGGGGAGAACCTGTCAGCCAACCGGCCCACAGGCGGGGTTTTGTGGCTGCATTTTAAGACCCTTGGTCCCCAATCACATACAGAGAAGGCACTACTGCATTTCTTCTCTGTTTTGCATGGAGCTCTTGATTCCCTCCCAGTTTTGTTAAACTCCCTATGGATAGATGCACTGGCAGCCAAGCATGCACCGTGAGGAGAGCAGGGAGAAAAGGCATGTCCCACGCTGCAAACGCAGCTCCATGCAGAGCTTCCTGCTGCTGGCTTACACTAAGTCAGCTGCAAATTCATTCGGTTCCGAGAGTTCATGCAAGTTTATACAGTTTCATGGGTCACCCCTGAAGGGCAGACGGACACTGCCACCACTCAGCTCACGTAGAGCAGTCAACTGTTCATTTAATGCTGAAGGACATTAGTCTCTCTCTGCTTTCTCACCAGGAGAGCCACACAGAACTGTAGTCTCCAGCTAATGTTAGTGGGCTGGTAGGCAGCTGGGAAAGGAGAGAGGGTGGAGAACACAGCAACCCTCTGTCCATTCATCTTCTCCAGCAGATAGCTTCCCCAAACTGTGAGTCAATCTTAAAAGCCTTCAGCCCCGTGCTCTGTGCAGCAGCAGATACAGCTTATTTACAAAGTCACTATTTAAATGATGCATATTGCTTTAGAAGAGCCCATGAAATACAATGTTGACGCAGGAAAACGTTTGCTACTTCTGTTGCTAGACAAATGCTACAGTAAATAGCAGGGCAAAGACTTTCAAAGCTGCCTTCGGGATTTGGACACTGAATTCCTATTCATTTTAATGGGAGTCCAATTTAACTCCTTAGGTGGCTTTGAAAAAACTCAGCTAAGGTAGCAATTTAGCCGTGAAAGCACCAGTTAAAAGAGCACACCCTGTGGCCCAGTTCCACCCAGGTTTCCACTGGTGAAAAACCCTGGCGCATAGTTGCTTCCCCTCTTCCCTCCTCCAGGTGAAACATCTGCTGAGGTGGGAAAGTCCTGCAGCAATGGAGCACTACTGCAATCTCCCTGCATTTGGAAGAGCTGTCTGGAACCCCGCTGCTCTCAGAAGTGGGCAGTGCTGACCACACTGCCTGTGCACCTGGGAAATGCCAGGATTCAGAAGATCCTCTCAGCACCTTCTACTGACTGGGCTCCTACGAAGGACAGCAATCAAAACAATACCTGCACTCCACAGCAGTCAGTCCTCACCACTTCTTATATTTTACATTTTCCCAGATAGCTTATCAGTGTGCAAGTTAATTTGCTTCACTGCTTCAGGCAAATGGATCTCCATGGCCCCAGTGAAGTATCAGGAAGTACCAGAGGCACTTCAGCATCTTCCTGCCAGCTCAACTGGAAGGAGCAAAGCCTAGTGGTTATAGCAATGACCATGTGTGAGGAGCTCTGGGGTCGAGTCCTAGCTCTGTCACCAATATGCTGTAGGGCCTTGGACAAGTCACTCAGATGCTCTGTGACTTACGTTTCCCAGCTGTAAAATGGGGACTATTTAATTGAATGTTTGCAAGAGGTTTTTGATGTCCTCAGATGGAGAACACAATCTGTACAAATTATTAATTTGCCAGCGTTCATCCTGGCCCCTTGGAGGTCCATGTCCCCTACTTCAGGAGCAAACTAGGAACTAACAGTTGAATGAGGGAGGGAGAAAATCCACACTCCCAACACATGCTTTCCCTTTATTACTTTCTGAAAGAATTAAGGTTATTTCTCCTTTCAGACCAAAACAATCTCAGGAAGAGTTAACCAGCGTGAGAGGAACATGCGATAAAGTAAGCAACTGTAAAAACTAAATTAAAGGAAAAACCACGGAGGGACAATTAAAGACTCATTTTTAATTCACTTTAAATCAGTATAACTAAAAATGCTCCCTCCTGCTTCAGGGGGCGAAGACAGCATCTGCTGAGCCATGGGCAGCCTTGCCAGCTCTGTAGACAGAAGGTCCTCACAGCACATTGGTTGCACATTTGTAAACATGCACCTCCTGTGGGGAGACTGTTGCCTTCATGGAGAGCAGAAGAGAGGGGACTTCTAATGGTTTCTCTGCCCCACCTAAAAATGTAAAACGCTAGTCCAAAAAATGAATTTGCCCAATGGACAGAAGCTTAGAAATAGCATAATCTCCCCTCCCATATTTGGATTACAGTAATGAAGAGTTAAAATAATTTCACATTAAGTTATGTTCAATGATGCTGAGAAGCAATCAAAAACAAAAGGAACAAACATTACTCTCCACAGGACTAGTGGCAGGGGAAGTTTGCTCGCATATTAGCTACTATTTTGGTGTCTCACACCTTTCTCCTACCCCACTTCCCATGTGGAAGGCTGGTGAACCGTCCTCTTTAGACGGCAACATTTAAAACAATAAGTGACATTTTTGTGCTTCCCATAAAATAATAATAATAATAAAAGCTCTGTCATTCCTGTCTCAGACAACGAAAGCAAGAAAAGTACATCTTGATTCCACTTCTACAGAATTAGAATAACTCTTTATGGAGAAACTGTCCTATATATATGGACTCAGCTCAGATTGGCTGTACCAAGTCAGACCACTGTTCTATGTTCCTTCCCTAATATTTAGGTGTAAAGTTATGAAGAAATGCAAGAGACTTGAACTGATCTCTCTTAGTGTGACTAAGTCAAGTTTTAAAACCATCAACCCTTTGCAAAATATGAACCTAGGATGTATCTTAAAAGCCTGCTTCTCACCCACCATTAGCTGTTTGCATTTGCACAGACACTTGGAGTCATGAAGTTCTACACAAGCATTCCATTCTGCAGAGCATTCCTTAATCCAGTTCACCTGATTGTCCAAAAGACAGCTGAAAAATAGCAACAACTAAGGCGGCAGTGGATCTTCCCTATTGAGATTTCTGGAACTGCTACTATTCAGAAAACTACAAATAAACTAGAGTGATAAAGAATACCACAGAAACAGTGGAAAGGACTTGTTCCATGTCAGGCCTCTCTCTGGTGCCCTCTCATGGGTGGATGGCACCCCACAGGCACCTAGCCTCAGTTTCCCCTCCCTTCCTAGTGTCAATCCAAACACTCCTGAAATACACTTTTGTGGGTAGAGGACCCTTATCATGGGGTAACTTCTTATTACATGTCTCAAAGACAAACTACACTCATTATTGTAACTCAAAACACCTCAAAGTCTGCCACATTTTTTCCACTCTTGACTCTTTTTCAGTCTTTCTTCAAACAAGACAATAACAATGTCCACCTGCTCTGGGCTTAATACAAGTCCTGTGCCTCCTGGGTTCTCTCTCTCTGCTCCCTATCTCTTCTTCGGGACAGCACACAAGGTACTTCCTTTGGCCTTCCCTCACCGAAGCACTCGAAGAGATCAGCAGCAAACATCTCCTCTGCCACTCTGCAGGCCCTTGGCTTTCTTCATGCTCAGTTCTCTCCCAGTTCTCTGACCCTTACGCAGGACAGTGGCCACAGGGCTGCTCTCCTGAGCCTTTCTTCCTGGAGTTTTTCCCCTGCTCAAGGGTCTGCCTGTAGATTCTCTCTGCAGACACCCGCTTTTCCCAGCCATTTGCTGCAGCTCTTTATAAGGTGCATCTATTCCTTTCATAGCCATATCTGATTAATTACCTGGCCTGGCCGGCTCCAGGCATCTGGCCCTGTTACACCCTATTACAGGGCTCAAAAACCTTGTGGCACTAGATAAACTATGAAAGTGAGACTGCATTTGAAATGTGGATAGAGGCAGGCAGAGGGCAGGTAACTAGTGTGCAAGCTTCTTTCACACACCTCTGCCAATGCAAGTCAGAGTAGAGATGCCTTCCAACACCCATGGGTCTCTCTTGAGGAGAGACTGTGGACTGTATTTATTTGTGAGGAGTTTTTGTTGAAAGCAGGAGAAACAGGAATGGGAGAAGAGAGATTTTAAGAGTGTGCGTGGGGGGGGGGGGCACAAATAAAACAACAACCCTCTGACATTTTGTTTCTCTGAGTGAATAATTCTGGAGACATCTTCTTATGACACCAAAAACATTGTGCAAAGCTCTCAAAAGATTTCAACTTGGGAAACAGCTCTATAGCCCTCTAATCCTTTTCTCCTTGAGAAAACTCATTAATGCTCTCTGGACTGCAGCCACCTTTGATTTCCCACCTGGCTGGCAAATCAGGAAACAATCTGACCTCATTAGCCTCTTCTCTTGCTGGCTCCAGACATGCTGACCTGCTACATGGGGTTGGCAGAAAAGGCTCCAGAAATAATTGGTCCAGCTTGTGACTCTGGCAGTGGCAGAAACCCCTCTCAAGAATTGTGCCTGGCATCAGAATCTAACCACACTTCGCTGAGCTTCCATAGCCAACACAGCTTTGGACTCCGATAACTTTAAACCCATTAACTATGCTCACGGAAGTAATGTGTGTGTTAAAGAGCAGCTCTAAGTTGTTATACAGCAGTTAACCACAACCCCTCCCCCATGGTCTGAAACTCAGACCCTTAAGGAAATCGTTCAGAAATACCTCCTCATCCTCTGTCCCTTTCTAGCAGGTGTTCTTTAATTGAGAGTTTCCACTGACCACTTCTTGTTTCTATTAGAAATTGATCTGAACTAAACCCCCTGAAACTGAACCTCCCTAAACTGAAAAAAGAAAAGGAGGACTTGTGGCACCTTAGAGACTAACAAATTTATTAGAGCATGAGCTTTCATGAGCTACAGCTCACTTCATCGGATGCATGTAGCTCACAAAAGCTTATGCTCTAATAAATTGGTTAGTCTCTAAGGTGTCACAAGTCCTCCTTTTCTTTTTACGGATACAGACTAACACGGCTGCTACTCTGATCCCTAAACTGAGACATGTTCAAGCTCCCGAACCAAAATATGTCCATGCCCAGTATCCATTAGTCAATTAGTCTGTCTTCTGCCCAGATTTACAACAGGCATTTGCGGTCTTCCCAGACAGCACACAGCTCCCATTTCTGTACCTCTTCAGCCCCAGCCCCTGGGACTTCCTGTCTGTGCCTTGTCCACACTAATCATTTCCTCTCATAAAAAGAGCCACTGTTGCCATCACTGATGAAAACGGAGTATCAGCATTTCAACCCCTTTATCATCTAAACCTACTCAGAGCTCTACCAACCATGGGCCAGACTCTGCCTTTCCTATGTTGAGAAGTACCTTACTCAGTGATTTCCCACTGAAATCAACTAATGCAGTTGGCATAACTCTAAGAGCAAGTACTTAGCCTCCCAGGCACCCACTGAAAAATCCACCCCAGAGCAGCTCTTTCAGTCCCTCCAGTTTGCTTGTCCTTACCCATAATGGTGACATCATACTCGATCTGGAAGAGCGCCTCCTGGCTGCACTGACGCAGGATGTTCAGCGCATCAGCATGAGTTATACTGTGAAGGGGAATCCCATCAACACTCAGCAGCCTGTCCCCAATTTTCAAGGACCCCTCCCTAAAGGAAGCCAGAGGTAGAATTCAGTACAAAACTCAATCAAACATGATCTGAACATTCCCCTGGACAATAGTTTATAGTCTGATGTCCATCGTGTTTAATTAGCAATATGAGAATAAAGAGACTGCCTCAGATCCCTTACTACATTACCCTCTATCATAGCAATGGTGGCCCCTGAGAGATTTACATTCAGCTAATTAAGTGATCATTTTGGAAGAGGTACTCCTAGGCATAACACACACACATCCCTACAGGAGACCAAGATATATCAAGATAGCCATCCTATGACTATGTTTGGAGAGCAACTACAACTTTACAAGACCTCTACATTGAAAGCCATAATTAAATACCCAGGAGAGACAGATGAGATGGGCTTTTATATCCTGACGTCTGGTTAGAGCTGTGCATACATTTTGTTAACCTCCATTGGGAAAGAAGATAAAACGTGAGCATTACCTGTCTGCAGGGCCACCTGGCCTCACGTAGGTGAGTACTAATGGTCTGGATTTGTGCCAATCTTCATGGGCTCCCCCTAGAAAAAAACCAGAAAAGCCTTGAGTAACTAATCTCTAGAGCTGAATACCCTTATTGTCTTAATAGGGGTGTTGAGGGACTAGACACATTTTTCATTTAATAGCGGACAAAACTTGCAAGCAAATACGACTCTGGCTAGCCAGCCAGCAATCCTTGAAGGTTGGTCAGCACGTACTTCAAGGCAGAGTTTTGTTTCTCATACAAGATTTTCAACACTCATTTCACTCATCCCTTTCCTTCCCCCGTTCTCAGAGGCACCCCAACCAATATTTTGTACATCCAGTCTTTATTATCCTCCTCTGAGAAGTCACTGACCTCTTAGCACAAAGCCAAAACTGTTGCCTTCCTTGTACAGACACACCTCTATGGTCTTTGGAATAATGCCAGAGCTGCTCTCCGGTGCTATATGTGGGAGGAAAAGGAGAAAGATGCCTGTAACCCAAACATAAGTGCCTTTTCCTCTTAAGACTAGGAAATAATAGCATTAAAATACAGCTTCATTTATATTCTAGATTTCCCCAAATCTGCCTACACTAATACTTTGACACTAAAGTGAAACCCTGCCATATCTCAGCCAGTTTCACTGTGTTCAATGCCATTCAAAAGCCAGCAGCCTCAGTCAGAGATGAAAAATTCTTCATGTTTTTAATTAAAACACAAACACAGTCAACTGTTGACCTAAAAAAATCCTAAACCAACCTTTTAGTAATGAAGATTTCCCCCCCACACACACACATTTTGACTTTTAGAGAGGTGAAAAAAAGGAAGTGAATGCTTTAAACTGATCCTAGGGGAAAATCAGTAACTTGATGCTGAATATACTGCTCCATTTAAGGTCAAGAAAGTACAGTGAATGAAGAATAACAAAAAATGCCCATTCTCTGATGCGCAGCCATTAAGGAGTGTATTCATTTTACCATTAATGGTGCTTTCTGCCAATCTCCCTCACTTTGGGTCCTTTACGCAACTAGTTTAGGGAGATGTAGGGTGAAAGAATCTCAGACACACTAAAAGTGAGCATGCTCAGTAGAATGAGGGATTAATTTTATTAGTTTACTTTTCCTTTCTGATTCAGGTTGATTTGTTTCAAGATTTTTTTTTGGGGGGTGGTTAGTTATTTTTTTCCGGGGGGGGGGGGAGAGGGTGAAATCACAGGGGACGTCAATATTGTGAGTATCATTCTTATGGTGGAAAGGCCTCAATGAATGTGTTTTCCAAGATTTTTTTGCATTATTGCTTTGTTCTTAATAATAAATATTAAGCCAAAAATTTCCAGCCCTCGTAACAGAATCCTTCTTGTAGATGAACTGGTTCATCTACATCTGGGTTTAAGACTCTCTAGCTACAGAACATAGTTTTTCAGCCTACCTGTTGAAGACATGTAGTAAATGAAAGTGCTCAGAAGAAACAACATTTAATACAGTTAAACTGAGAAAGCAGAGAGGTGTAGTTAATGGGCAGTTAGGATTCTGAATACTTTCCTACAACCACGATACACTTAAACAAAAAAACAAAAACCAACAACAGAGGGCGGGGGGGACGCAGATCAGGGATTTGCTGCCAAGTCACAGCCAGCGTGCATGAGCAGACAGCAGCTATGCTGGAAATAGAGAGAACTAACTGCACTTGAAGAGTGGATCTGCAACCTCTACCAATGTTTCACAGACGGATGAAGACAGAACATAATGCTGCCCCATTAAACATTCTTTGTGGTAAAGGGCATAACAAACAAATCCCATCTGTAACACAGAATAAGACAGTCAAGCAAAGAAAGTAACATTATTTTAGAGACACACACCAGCTGGGGGCAGTTCATACTCCACCTCCAGTACCACCTTTTCCCCTACATTCTTCAACAGGCTTATAATTTCGTCATGCCGCAGTTTAGTCAGGTTAATCCCATTCACTGACTTGATGTAGTCTCCAACGTTTAACTGATCACTTCTGTAAAGAAACAACAGCAACAATAAGATTCTCCATTATGTTCTGCCTGGGACATCTTCTCTACTGGAGCATTTTGTAAAAAATGCCACCCCAAATTAACCAATCTTAGCTGTATTATCAAAAGGAATATGAAATATTTCCACTTGGCTGGAAAATGTGCCCATCGACTATTTTTCTAGGGGCAAACCTTTAGATTCAGACAAATAATAATAATTGAAAAATACATCTTTGCAACTTCCCTCCACGCCACTCACCTCGCTGTGAGAGGTTATCATGGGAAAACCAGAGACCAATGTCAAGTGCAACCTCTGGAAAAAGTTCCAGCAAACAAGACAAGTTCTGTTTTTTCCTCTTTCTGCTGGCTCCCTGCAAAATTACTCTATTATTTCCCTGCCCTTTTCTCCCCCCTTCACCGTTTCTTCTCCCTCACTCCTCTCCACGGTCTCCTAGTTGATCATGAATCCTACAATGACAATCTTAGTGCTGGAGTTAAACTTAAGCCCCCAGTGTTCGAGTTGGTTCAGAATTAGGCCAAGTGTATTCACTCACCCGAGTCAGTATGTAATCTACTACTTAGATACATTAAAAAATAAAACTGCCTGGGTTTTGTGGAACCACTTTTGTTAGTAACTGATGGGATTGAGAGAAACCACAGAAACTTGTTTGGTTTAAGCATTCCAAAACATGTTCTAAAATGTTGTTTCTTGATCACTGCATGGATCATAGGAAATAAACTCTGACTGGAACAACAGGCTTTTCCTATGAGATGAACAACTTTACATCTCCTGGTACCATTACAAAATAATCCAAGGACAACTCACTTGTCCTTATACATATTCAATACATCCACATATAACACAGATTTTCTCACCTTGCTGCCAGTCCTCCTGGCCTCAGGTTTGAGACCCTTGGCTTTCCATCTTTGTCTGTGCCACCGGATATAGTTAAGCCAAGGGTGCTTCCTTCTTTCTTAATCAGCTCCACAATGGTGACCCCTCTGAATTCCTCTGAAGATAAATATCAGAAACAAATCAAACTGTAACTGCGAAAGTCTCAGGAAGGTACCTTTGGCTCACACCCTGGGAGCACTATATCCCAGTGCATGGTGGGACCGAGCATAGAACTAGTTAATTTCTTTTTTTTTTTGGGGGGGGGGGGGGGAACAGAAAAAAAATGAGACGGGGATAGCAGCAGCAGAAGGGTAGAGGAAAGGGAGAAGAGAGGGCGAAGAAAAAAAGACGACAATAGGATGGTTCTCTTTCCTGTCAACTTGTTCATTTCATTTCTCCCTTTTCTCTTCGGAAGCAATATCTCCTTTTAGGGAAACTCAGGCAGAAATTTATGGTTTCTTCCAGGACACTCCTACCTATTTTGGATCGTGACAAAATATCTGTACCTATTTAGACATTTGATGCTTGGGAGTAACCCGAACCACATTGTAAACAATTACTACGACTAAATGTTTATATTACACTAGTGCCCAGAGGCTCCAAACAGAATCAGAATCCAGTTATGGTGGGTGTTGTCTCAAGTCATACTCCTCAGGGTAGTCAATAGGTGGACCATGGGCTAAATCCGGACTGCCAGATATTTTTGAATGACTGCAAAATCTTTTTACTTACTTATCACCATCGTTATTGCGGTGTGAAAAATGTTTCTCTGGAGTCTGGACCTTGACTATACCTTGACCAAGAAATCTGAACCTTGACAAAAGATAATTGACTAGCCCTGTCAGCTTATATACTAAAACAAGTGATGTACAAAAGTTGAGGTGAGTAGTGCGATGCAACCAAATATGCACACAGTTGATTTTATATGCAACTTTTAAAAACATAAATGATAACTAAAATGCCAGCTCATCTTATCTGCCCTCTCAGTGCATCATTAAATTGGCTGATTTCTGGGGTGTGTGTCTACACAGCCTGTGCCAGCTGACTCGGGCTTGGGCTGCAGGGTTGTTTCAATGCTGGGTAGACTTTGCTTTAGGACCCTGTGAGGCGTCTAGCTGCTGTGGGGACATACTTCTACTTCAAGGCCTGTAAGGGTATTTTCTGAGGAGAGATTTGGCGTAGGAGTGGCTGTCTGGATCAGCTGAGGAAAAGTATTCCGTGTATAAGCGGTGGGATGGAAGAAGGTGCTGTGGGGAGGAAGCAGAGCTGCAAAGGACCATGTGTGCGAGGACGAGAAGCTGGAGCTTGATCAAGTAAAACAGAGGGAGGCTGCAGAGGGATTCAAATGTGGTGTGATCAGGCCAGAGCAAGGGCCAAGAGCGATTGTCTCAGCAGCAGATGGACCAGAGAGGGGTAGTGTGAGTGTGAGGGAGGCTGGGGAAGAGGAGGTCACAATAAATCAAGAGAGGAGATGTGGGCCTGGACAGATAACACATGATTGATCTTAGAAATTTTGTGGTGGAAGGAGTGGTAAGTGCAGGGTATGAGATGGGAAGGAGTCAGATTCTGTTGGCATATGAACAGGTGGCTAGGGAGATGAGGAGGATGGATGAAATCCTTTCATTTAGGATAGTTCTCAACTGCACCTGTACTCCACCCTTCCTCAGCTTGCCTGACTTGTCACAGATGTTTTGACATTTTCCATACCCAGCTGGAGTCAAAAGTATTGGACACTTATAATGGATATAGGCAGAGTATGTTTTACAAGACATAATGGTTATAAATATTTATAACAGAGTCAATTATGTGGTACTTAATCCCCTTGTCTACTGTGTTAACGTCAGTTCTCTTTTTCCTGTGGACATTACATTCTTCCCTCCCCTGCCCCTTCAATTATTTTAAGTATGAATTTTTGTTTCTTTGCAATTGGGGAACAATATTGCCGTTGCATACACAACAAATGTTAAACACTGTTAATTGGTGCCAGTTTTTGACACCTTACACCTAGTGTTTGAAGGGTTTAAAGCCAGACTCCCCAACGATTTGCATTTTGGTATTTTACATGGACAGGGAAGCAGAAGGAAAATAAATATTGGTGGAATTTTCAAACGCGCCCTGCATTGGCACAGAGGGAGAGGTAGGGCATTGCCTATCTCTGGACCCTGGGATGCAAATCTCAACTGGGTTGCAGCTGAATCGGACAGTCTCAGACTAGCCTCTTGGGGCTGTTTGTCCGCATGACATAAACAGCATATTATGGGCTCTCTTTGCTCAGGCAGAAGACTAGGAACAGCTGAAGACACTGGAAAAAACAAAAAAAACCTTGGGTGTCTTGACAGAGCTCGGTATAGGAAACTTGCATAGAATCTGTCTACGCTATGAGCGATTAGTCTCCATTTTTTATGAGCATTAAGATCATTTACAATTTTTTAAAAAGACAATTTCTAACCTTAAGAGAAAAATATGCTGTGTGATACAGAAAAGACTCGCAAGAAGGGGACGCTGGCCACTTGCAATGCACCGTGAAGAGCAACTCCAGATCAGGGCTTTGGAGGCTACAAGCTAAAATCTTGCATCTTTACAGTGAATAGTCAAAAATGAGTTTGTCTGGATGGAATAATGCAGCAGGCTCAAATGAGATTTGCTACAGAGAGGGGGAACATTTAAAGATGTGTACAGTTTGCATTTTCAGGCCCTGGAAATCTCGGAAATCATTTATCACTACAGTAGCTCTCTGCAACTGTAGGGTTGTTTTTTCCCCTTTTGCTCGGAGTATACATCATCGTTTTAATATGGTGTGGTGCCAAATAACAATCAGTCTGCGAGGTCTGGCTGGCACTTTGCTCTTTGTGCAATGTCACAGTAACAAAGCAAGGTGCAATTTCTTTTAAGTCACTCTGCATGTTGCTGTTCTGTAAAGCAGATCCTCCGCCGCCACCAGGAGCCTATGCACTTGATTAATGTGAGTGGGGAACCTCTTTGTGATCGAGCATTGTTTGGAAGGTATTCAATCTCTGCTGTGCCCCCATTTAACATGGCAAGCGTTGATCCACTCAAATTTTATGTCCATTATGCTCCTGGTCTTTAAACTCAAACAGTTTTGATCCACCGCCAAGTACAGTAACAGTTTTCAATTCACCAATCCAGGATTTCAGTAACTGACAGAAACTTTCCCCACTATTCCCTGCTGTTCTAAACAGAATGCCATCTGGCATGATCTTGCAAATTTCCTTTTGACTAAAGAGACTACCGATCAACACAGATGGAGCCACAAGGGGTAATTATTAGTTCTTCAGTGGGGCTTGATTTTGGTCCTTGACAAGTGTTAAAAATGAGAAATCCCATTGTGCAATTATCCATCCTCCGGGTTCAAGTTGAAACTCAACACCTAGAATGAAATTGGATAATTGTTTTTCTATCTATCTGTCAAGATAAACAATGTCCGTTAAGTAAGCTGACTAAATGGGATCTAGGTTTTCCAATCATAGAATATCAGAGTTGGAAGGGACCTCAGAAGATCATCTAGTCCAATCCCCTGCTCAAAGCAGGACCAATCCCCAATTTTTTTTTGCTCCAGATCCCTAAATGGTCCCCTCAAGGATTGAACTCACAACCCTGGGTTTAGCAGACCAATGCTCAAATCACTAAGCTATCCCTCCTCCAAGATACCTAAGACAAGACAAGCCAGATAGTTAATTATTGGCAAGACACCCAAGAGCCACCCCCAAAATCATTTTATGAAACACCTAACCAGTGGCCTATCTAAAATGATTTGGAGTTCCAATCTGGCTTCCCATCATAATTCACTACCACCACCTTTGTTGACAGTCTCAGAAGAGAGACCAGTGACTGGCCAGGCTTGGTGAATTAATCACCCTCTCATCCCTAACAGTGACCCCCTCCAGGTCACGGACAAGTTACATCAACACAGCTTTCCAACACCTTTTTGTCCCCTTCACATACAGTCAGGGACTTATTGAACCTCCAGGACATGTTAGAATAGTCTATAGTCTCTTGCTCCAGCCCAGGATCACAAGAACACAGTGCAGACTGGGAATGAACCCTCCCATCCCTGGAATACCCACTACACCAGGGAGGCCAAGAGCAGGAGGCACAAAGCTAGCTACGTTAGCTTGTTTCCACCTGAGGACTCCCAAAGGGTGCAAAAGCAATAGAGCAGGGCCAAATATCTGTCCCACCCCCGCTCCTCAAAAAACACATTCAGTACAAATCCCACAGATCCTCTCTCTACTTTTCTTACTTTCATCTTTCAACACAAATATGAGGCTACCAATCCCCAATCTTTTTCAGAATGTGTGTTCGTTGTCCAGCGTGACCATCTGACACTGTTCAAGAGCATTGTAATGGTCTACAGAAGAGGCCTACCACCAGTAACAGCAGTGAAAGTGTCTCCATTGCTACACTACATCTTTGGCCCCCTGTTGGCTTTTCTGCACTGGAAAATTACATCGTGTTAGAATGTGACTGAGGAGTCATGGTACCTAACATAATGTTAAACACCATTTAGAGGTTGGCATAATCATATTTCACATTGCTCATGGTCAGGGTTAACCCTAGAGGACATCGGTCACAAGTAACTACAGTGTGACCCCAGGATGGATCACGAAGAGCAGACATGCTGCTAAACATCTCAGTCCCAATCTACACACAGTGTTTAGCACTGTGTTTGCTCCCAGGATGCCTCAATGAAATTTTTAAACCTGGTAAAAGGTTGACAAAAAGTTTTTAAAAATGAATTTCACAGGAACTGCCCTCCCCGCACCAGCCTTTTCTTGAAAAGGTTTAATTTTTTGCCATTTTTCCAAAGCCTTTTTAAAAACAAAACAAAACCGGTTATAGAAGTTTTTTCATTTACTGGATTTGGTAAGCCATTTACTGAAAAACCTGGGTTTGGCAAATGGAAAACATCAAGCACCATTTTGATAATGGTTCTGATTAAAAATACAGTGTAAACAAAGTCCCAAAAAATACAAAAACGAGTGTTTGGCATCCTGTGAAACAGAAAAAGCTTTGAAGTTTTAAATGTTTCAGGTTTCCAGTCTTCAGCCAGCTTCAGTACACTTGTAGTGCCCACAGGCCCCAACCAGGGCCCAAATTTAAGAGCGAAACGGAGTCTCGAGTTCCAAGTTTATTCATATCCCCAGCTTCAAGCTGTACCTCCAAGACAGGCTGCCAATTGTGCTGCAGATACTTGCCCATTCAGAACTAGGCTTAGATCACAAACTCCTTTCACCGGGTTCCAATCATCATGCACCGACTGAGCAACTGGCTGGTTTTTGTCTTCTCACTGCGTACATCTACACTGCTGTTAGGAGGTGTGACAGGAGTCTGTGTAGACATAACCAAGCTAGCTTTGATTGAGCTAGCTCTTTAAAAACAGCAGTAAAGCCATGGCAGCACAGGTCATTCGCCTGAGCGTGTACCCAGGATCCTGGGTGGGCTTATACGGGCCTGTGCCACTGTAGCTTCACAGCTATTTTTAGTGAGCTAGCTTGAGTTCACCTACACGTGCTGCAATCACACCACCAGACTACCTTGTAGACTTGTCCATTGAGCAAGGACCTCTGGAGCGAATGGCAGAGTGGAGGGTGTCCGTACGTCTCATGGGGCAGCAATGGGGGAGCTGATAGACTAAGGCTCCTTGATCAGGACAAGTGGAAGGGGAAAGTCTGCAGCAGAGAAGAATGAGGGGGGATTTGATAGCTGCTTTCAACTACCTGAAAGGGGGTTCCAAAGAGGATGGATCTAGACTGTTCTCAGTGGTACCAGATGATAGAACAAGGAGTAATGGTCTCAAGGTGCAGTGGGGGAGGTTTAAGCTGGATATAAGGAAAAACTTTTTCACTAGGAGGGTGGTGAAGCACTGGAATGCGTTACCTAGGGAGGTGGTGGAATCTCCTTCCTTAGAGGTTTTTAAGGTCAGGCTTGACAAAGCCCTGGCTGGGATGATTTAGTTGGTGTTGGTCCTGCTTTGAGTAGAGGGTTGGACTAGATGACCTCCTGAGGTCTCTTCCAACCCTAATCTTCTGTGAAGGTTTTATAAACTTGAATTAATAGGCAAGGGGTAAAAAAAGTTACCAAATAAAATAGGCAAGGAAGTGTCACCAAGTAACAGATAACAGCAGCCAACAGAACAACAAAAGTTACTGGGGAGACAGGCAAATGTGCATAGTTATTTCTACCAAATCCAATAAAATAACGAACTAGCAAGACATTTGCTGATCACCCTCACCACTTCTTTCCTCCTGCCTTCCCCTCTACCTCCTACCCCCCACTTCTTTTAAATTGTAAGATCTTCAGGGCCTGGATAGTCTCTCCACACCTGTGTAGCGCTTGGCACATTTTAACCACTATTGTAGTAAGAACTCAGAACAAATCTGCACAGTTTAGTGCCTGTTACATTCCACCCACAATGATACCAACCATACCTCCTTCTTCTGCAGTCCGTTGCTCTGATTACTGCTATGCTGCCCACGGGGGATGATGGCTAGATGAGAGTGGGAACAAGTACTAGTTCTTTCACTTACCTGGAATGCTTTGCCTTCTGGAGACGAGGGCTGTGTCCAGTCCACTTGAGTCTTTGCTCCCCTTCGAGTAAGGGCCATCATCTTCCGAGGAAGAAAAAATAAACAGAAGCTAAGATTATACTGAAAGCAAAAGCTACTTTTAAAAGCTACTTTTAAAAGTTAATCCGTGACCATTTTTATAGATAGTGTCTCATCCCAGGTCCTGGCTTCAGGTGAGAAAACGTTTTATTAACCACAGGACCACTTCACAATCTAAATTGGCACTATAGCCTTTTGGGGAGGGAGGGAAAGAAGAGACAAGTGGGGTGATAATACACATGGATTTATTTCTCTGGGAGCTAATCCTTTAGGAGAGAGCAAATTCCCTTAGTCCTGTAATCATGTGGAACAGCAGAGATGAGGAAAAGCTGTAACATCAGTCTCAAGTTTTAAGCCTGTCATCATGCTTGTGAAGAAACGCCTGGTCTTTGGAAATGGAGTAATACTTCAGGATACTAACAGGGCACTAAATCACCATACTTGAATTAAATTGCCTATGCTTAAGAGATCCTATTCTTTTAAAGTCACATTTCCTTGCTATAGCTTCAGCTACTGTACAGTAGAGAAACCACCTTCTCTTAAAAAAAAAGGGGGGGGGAGGCTTAAAAATGCAGGAATAGAAGAAAATGGTATTAGAAAGAGAATTGTCTGACATCAATTTAAATCCAAATGTAAGTATTAAGTATGATCTATGTATTCCTACTGGAAGATGCATATAGTTAATTCATGGGGAAATCAGGATACTGAAAAAAAAAGTGGGATGGGGGAAAGGTTTTTAAATCGACTGAGCCAAATATGACAATCATTAAGTCTTCAGGACAGGTTAAAGCAAAGTGAATTTCAAGGAACTTAGTGATTGGTATTCCACAGTACCTTTATCTGATTTCTATAATCTACAACAAAGAAAGACTTAAAAATAATTCTCTCTATAACATGGATATTTATTAAGTTTCTAATCACTGCAGTATCCACTGTGGATGGGTTTCCAATCATTTAGGATGGAAGAACTGATTAGATAAAGACTCAAGCTGAACTATCACTCAGAACTGTAAAGGCTAAAAATTGTAAGGTTCTTGTTTAGTTTGAATTGAATAAACACTCCTATTCATTCCACTACCACACATATATGAAGTGCTTTAGTAACTGGGCACTTTATAAAATGCTGAACTTTGCAGATCAATACATTGTCAGTAAATCTTGGTTTAGAAAGCTAGGGAGACTATACTAAAGCAATGCACGATCAGATAAACCTGATTCCCATTCACTGCATTCCTGGAGTGTCCTGAAACTCTTATCTTCAATAGCTGTAAAGATTACAAAACTTAGTTAAAATAAAAATCTGGAGAACACTCTCTCCTATTTGCCCTCCCCCTCCCCCAGTAAATTTATGTATGGGTCAGAGACCACAGGAGTTTTGCCTCTCTACTAAAGTAAAGGACCCAATTTACACTCCATTTAACTCCACCAAAAGACAATAAGCTTGTAACTCGCTGAAAACGGTGGGCTTCTATTGGGTACAAATCAGGACAGATTTTGGCCTGACGTGAGCAAATAAAAATGCTTGGTTAGCTCCTGCTGCTACCATCCTATTATTATTATGAATGAGGGTCTACGCACTTCCTGCTTGACCATGTCATCAAGTGCCAGGAACCCAGCAAGTACAGGCACTCCAGATTTCCAGCCCGCCTGAAGCAGTCTTGGAGCTAGACAGATAGCAACCAATTGCCTTGCCAATCTACACATTCACCACTGGTGCAATATGTAGCGATGATCTCTAAAATGGAGAGCAAGGCACTTCCTTTAAAAATAAAAGGAGTGGAGCAGGTAAGGTCTCTACAGAATGAAACCACACTGTGTGAAATCTCCCTTCCAAGATCTGACAGCCCAACACCAGCAGTCTACACCAACATTGAAACAAGCTGCACTTGTACAGATAATTAGAGCAATCATCAGGCCAAGCCACTGATTGGTGATAGGAGCTTGTATAGCTTGGCCCCAATTCTAGGATCAAAGAAGGCGTGAAAGTTAATTTGCATTTATAATGAAAACAATCCCGTATGTGATGCAGAAGTGGGGGGCAGGGCTTAATACTCTGGATATAGGTTTAATTTACTAAGGACAGTTTAGCTGCAGCACCTGGTTTAAAAAAAAAAAAAAAAGGAAGTCACTCCCTTGCCACCAATAGGTCCTTGATGGGGAAGCCATAAGCACCAGGAGACCTTGCACTGTGGTGACCTCAGCCATGAAGGTCATTACTATGATAGGAACCACCTGCCTTAGAGGGGAGCCCCTAACTTTTACTCTATGCCTCGCAGTGTCACTGAAAGGGACAGCTAAGGAGAGCATAAAAGAATTCAGTGCTTCACAGTGAAGCTCAAAATGCATCAACATACAGTCCAAACTGCCCCTCCAGCTTCGGTCCCTCAGTCACTGATTGAGGCACCGCTTTCCTTTGGGCAGGGGCAGATCCTTGCATGCAGTGCAAACTCGTACTGCCAGGGACCTCAGCTGCTCCCCAGACACATCTCCCAGCCCTGACCTCAAACTCTAGGCCTGCTGTGTCCCTGCAGCAGCAGCAGATACCAGCTGCTGGGCCCCATGCAGTCTCTTCTCAGACAGCGTCACCACCATCCAGTGGGAGGAACAGGAAGTAGAAGTGGGATCTCCTGCCAGCCCTCTAGCCAACGGGACTCTACGGGGATGGAGAGGCCACCTCCCCTTGTTTGCCTACCCCTTAACTAATCAGGGTTCTGGGAGCAAGCCAATCTTCACAGCACTGCTGCCACCATGTAGAGTGGGGGCTCCACACTACAAACTGATATGAAACTCCGGGTCTTCTCCATCCCCTAGAGGTCAGGGGAGGGAAAGTGTGGGCCTCGTAACTGAAGAAAGATTTCTGGAATAGCAGCACAGGGCCACCTCCTTTCTTTAAGTAACCACTTCAAGCACTGCTGACTAAGCCATATAGAGCGCAAGGGACTGATGCCGAGGCTCATACAGCTGAGACCGTATTAGTCAAAATTAGATGAATCCAAAAGCAAGAGAATGCTACTTTGATCATGTGAACACCCAGCCTTCTGAATAAAACACTGTCATGACGACAATGTGCAGGACTTGGGGCACTTCCCTTGATCACCATATCCTCAGTCATACAGTAAGCAAGCCATCAGCTAAGTTTCAAACAGGATTTCTGCTTCAGCAACTGTAGTCAGAACAGTTAGCAGCACAGAGCTCTGCCATGCTTGGAGCACAAGAGATCAATATCACGCCATTAGGAAATGGCATCTTTGGGTCTGAGGCCGTCAATTAATCCAGAATGACAGCAAGCCATTTGCATTATGAACTTGCCAAGAGGGGGGAAAAAAAAGTTAACATGAAGGATAGTGTAAACTACCCTGACAGAGACACACAAGGTGCTACCCTTGAGGCAAAATGCTATATAGCAAATGCAAAGCCAACATTACTGGGAAACCACAGAAGAGGATCTGAAGCCAGCTCAATAATCTGATGGCAAAGTACAGCAGTCAACCATCTGCTTCACATAAACACACCACCCCAGACTAGTTAACCACCAGAGTGCTTCTATGCTTAATTTCCCTGCAGTAGCCCAAACAAACAGTGAATGTGAAGTCTCATGTCCGTAGCTGCTATCCTTCCCCATCCCAAAAGTGCTATAGCTGTTGGCAAACAAATAGGCTTTCCATTTTAGGAAGCAACCCAAAGTAGCTAAATTTCCCTCATGTTAATGGCAGCCATCGTCAACAGCTAAGCAGCTAGGACAAGTAATGAAGTTCCATTCAGTGTTCATGATTTGACATGCAAAAGGGATGCCTGTCAACAAAATCCTCTGGTATTTCATCGACAGCCAGATCAGCTGGCAAATAATTAGCACCAAGATTCCCCTCCCTCAGGTGTTCTTTCCTCCAAAACAGTTCATTATGCTAAAATGTTTGGTTTTGCTCATTATCTGGCTAAAATGTCTGCGCAGTCAAGGAAGCTGCCACAGGAGGCCTGTCGAAGTGTGAATTGGCTTTTGCTTGTGTTAGATTCCCCACTGAGCAGCCCTTTGTTCATTTTCAGCCAATTTCCTGCTCTGCCACTCAAACTGGCATTAACAGAGTTGTTAAAGTTTTAATGTTCTGTGCTTAGGAATCTCCACTCTTCTTATCGCTGTTCCCTTACACAAAACATATTCCTAAGAGGCTCCAGTAAGCACGACAACCAGTTCATTGGCATACATGGTACTGCCAACCTCAAGTGTTCAAAATTCATGAGTCCCCGCTCCCTCCCCCACCCAAATAATGAAACTGACTTACAAATGAGGTGTGGATATTAGCCAATAAAAATAACCCAATATATTCCTTTCTGCTATTGGACCCTTTGGGGTTCACCTCTTCAAGCTTTTCACAACCAAGACACTAGAAACTCATCAAAAAAAGAAAAGTTGAGATTCTCAACTTGTCACATGAATTCAAGGACTGGGGTTTTAAAAAGCAACAGGTATCACAAGACTGGTGATAAAGTCACGTGCAGTGCTGCTGTCTCTCGTGTTTTTCTACTAGGATCTGTGCCAATTAAAAGGGTTCTACTCAATTCTTAGATGCCTTTTCCAAATTTCAGTTCCAATATTAACCCAGGACAACCTCCCACACCTTCTCTCCGTGGCATGGCACGGCACTGGTGTTCTGCTGCAGCGTGGCTATGTTTTTATAACAGGAGCACACATGCAGTAAGCAGCACCAGGTGGGAGCAGTACGTAAACAAGAACGGTGACAAAACCACATGGAAGTTACCACTAGGGAGATGAGAAAGGAGACAGGAGCAGGGTCCTCAGGAAGCAGAAGCATCAGAGTCAGGAGTCAATTCTCAGGCCCTGGGGAGGCAACAGTGCCTACCACAGTGGGTCGCCTACCACAGTGGGTACGGTTGACTCAGCATGGCGTGTGCCCAGACATCACATGCTCACTAGCACTTAGATAGAGCATTTTGTCCTGCTAGGCTGGCAAATGGTGTCTGCCTGGTCTCAGCACACCAATTTAGACCACATCTATCTAGCCAGCTTGGCTTGTGCTCCTACCTCCCAGGTCTGTGCCTAGGATATCACAGCAGCTGCACGTACTACTGCAGGCTCTCCCCAAGCATCCCACGCTGAGGCAGTGTGGGATAGCTACTGAAGTTTTCCCAGAATGCACAGGCGCAAACATAGTTAAGCAGCATGGCAGGTGTGGATGCACAAACACATCAGCAGAAAAGTTGCAGCAGGGCACAGCTCAAGAATTTATCTTCATACATAGATGAGACAAGAATGGAGGTCATGGTTGTGCTTATATGGACAAGACCAAAGTGCCACCCCGTTTCTCCTTAGAACAGTGGTGCTTCTCGCTTCCCAGCAGGTTTCTCTCCATAGTCCCTGGAATCTGCTCCTTGTGATGGCATCATAGAGGGAGACGTGGGGTGGAAGAATGATGCTAAATTTCCCACATGCAGAGATATCTCACAGACAGGTGCTGCCCAGCCAGACTGCATATTGGGAATTTGAGCGAGGTCTGAGAATCCTAAAATTAAGTTAATTTACTGTTTATTTTTAAGGAAAAAAAACAACAAAGTATCAGGACACAAAGATCTTTCTAATTATGTATTTTTTCATGGTAGAAACACACACAAAAATCTCTACAGCACCCCTTTAAACTTGTCCCGGCTCTAAATGCTCTCATGACATATCACCTGATGAGGTCTATTTCACTTTGTGAGGTCAGTGGAAATATGACCACTGAGTGCAAAGTCTCAGGATACCAGGAAATCTATCACAGGGTGACTGAAGAATGAGATGCCATGGTAACACACTCCACAGAGCTGCAAGGAAACCTGATTGAACATCTATAGGTTTTCAGTGGAAATTCAAAGATTGAACATTTGCTGAAAATTCTGAACGTCTGTGTTGCTGCAATCAATCAAGTAGCCTTCATAAGCGGAGTTGCCTTGAGATCGAAGGCCTGCGATGCATTTATTAATGTGACAGCTCAAAGAGGGAGGAGATCGCTCAGAGATTGCTTACAGACTATGGAGCCTTTCACACCCTAAGGCTGCAGTTCGGTAAGGTATATGAGCAGGTGTCTGCCTTTCAGCATGAGAGTTCTATTCCATTTAATGGGACTACTCATACGGAAAGTTAGGCACCTGCTTAAGTACCTTGCTGAATTCAGGCTTAAGTCACTAGTTAAAATCTTGCTCAGTTTAGTAGGGATCAAAAGAGGTTCCTATGATACAGCTGTTTGGTGGTCTATGTGAAAGAAACTAGTAATCTTGATCCAAGTTACTAATGAATATTAATTACTATTAAATATTCCTGCTAACCTCACTCCCTCCTCTCTCCGAGCTCTGTCACAGTTGTCACTGGCTGTCAACGGCAGCCAGTCCAAGGATGGTTGAGCCATAGAGACAGAGCAATCTCATCCTACTAGAGGGGTTCCCTTCAGTTCACAGCTGGGGCACATCATCCAGGCAACATGGGGCAGCATGCTGTGCTGTTTTCTGTTCCTTGGACTTCAGTCTCCAGAGCTGCCAGGCTGTTGGCTTTAATGATCGTTAAACTCATGCCAAGTTGTAACAACAGAAGCCCCACAACCAGTAAATGCAGTTGGATTCCAGATCACAAGGTATCTCCTGGCACCCACACAGTGGATACTGGAAAGTAAAGTAATTTCCTTGTTGCTGGCAGTCTAACTCACTCTTCATCCTTGAGAATTTGGATTACACATTCTAGGCCTAAGACAAAAGTATGCAAACATGGAAATCCAAGGCCAGAGTTTTAGTTTATCAGTAGGGCCCTACAAAATTCACGGCCATGAAAAACATGTCACAGACCATAAAATCTGGTCTCCCCCCATGAAATCTGGTCACGTGTGTGTCCTTTTACCCTATACTATATAGATTTCATGGGGTAAGACCAGTGTTTTTCAAATTGGGGGTCCTTACCCAAAAGGGAGTTGCAGAGGGGTCACAAGATTATTTTAGGGAGGTTGTGGTATTGCCATCCTTACTTCTTGCACTGCCCTCAGAGTTGGGCAGCTGGAGAGCAGCAGCTGTTGGCTGAGTGTCCAGCTCTGAAAGCAGCACCCTGCCAGCAGGTGCGCAGAAGTAAGGATGGCAATACCATACCATGCCACCCTTACTTCTGCGCTGCTGTCTTCAGAGCTGGGCAGCTGCTGACTAAGGGCTCAGCTCTGAAGGCAGCAGCAGCACAGAAGGGTGGCGATACCATACCGTGCCCTCCTTACTTCTGCGCTTCTGGGTGGGAGCCCAGCTCTGTCTTCAGAGCTGGGCTCCCAGCCAGCAGCGCAGAAGTAAGGGTTGCAGTTCTGCAACCCCCCCACAACTTCTTTTTGGGTCAGGACCCCTACAATACACCACCATGAAATTTTAGATTTAAATATCTGAAATCATGAAATTTACAATTTTTAAAATTACATGGTCGTGAAATTCACCAAAATGGGCCATGAATTTGGTAGGACCCTATCTATCAGTATAAGGTAGGATGCAGAGGTCAAGACAGAACATCATGCAGAAAACAGTGTCATTCAAATTTAAGCAGATAGATAGTAAGTTCAGTAAGTCAATACCCATCCACTACCCA
Source organism: Lepidochelys olivacea (assembly GCF_965140295.1). Taxonomy (NCBI): domain Eukaryota; kingdom Metazoa; phylum Chordata; order Testudines; family Cheloniidae; genus Lepidochelys; species Lepidochelys olivacea. Next base: position 20,558,233 of record NC_140417.1, on the reverse strand, counting down.
CAGAAGGCAGGCCCACCCATCCCGGTGTTTGATGGGACGGAGTACCCGAGAATTATGGCAGGTGTTCCTACATCTCTATCGCCTCACTTTCTTCTATGGCAACAGAAACCAACCTGCTTCTAAAAACTGCTGAGAGAGACAGGGGAGGTGAATCAATATCTTTTGTTGGTGGAGAGACAAGCTTTCAAGGTCTGAAGAAGAGCTCAGTGTAAGTTTGAAAGCTTCTCTCTCTCTCTCTCTCTCCACAAACAGAATTTGGTCTCGTAAAAGATATTCCTCACTCATTTTGGCTCTCTAATATACTGGGCCCAACGTGGCCTTAACACAGCATTATGTCAATAGACAATCACCTGTTCAGACAGCAAGAGTCTATTTAGGAAGGACTATAACTGAAAGAACAAATGGCACATCACACGGAGTATCTGTGAGCAGGTATGTCTAAAATCCTTGTTGGAAAGCCACCTATTTTTAAAAGAACCCTGCGGAGAGCAGCTGTGAATGGCAGAGTCTGATGCAGCTGTGAGTCAGAGAGATATGCAGTTAAATTGTTCACTGTCTTCTTATTCTTTACTGGAGTCTTTTCCACTCCCTGATAAGGGAGATTCTGCTGTTTTGCATCGTAATACAGAATTTATTAGCCAGGAAACCAGGGTCCATGACTGTGAAGCACCACCGTGCTTCTCCCCCTGCCTCCCCTTTTCATATTCAGAACTTATTGCCGTCAACTCGTGTACATGGGTCCAGGCCTAAGTGTTGCTAGGGTGTTGCAAAGGAGGACTTGCAGGTGCCCAGAACATACCTCTCGCCTGCTGCTAAAGGGCACAGAACTACAGAGCAAGTTTGCTTACTGTACAAACACCGTTTGTTACCTACATGCTGGTCATGTCAAATATGCAATAAAAATTTACTGCTACCTTCTCTCCAAATAGCCAGTGTCTCCCCTCTCTCTTTCTTCAGCCTTCCTAGCTGAAGATCTTTTGGTTTGCAATATCTTGGGGTGTAGGCAGTAGGGGATGAGAATGAAAATCCAAAGTAAGGGGGATATCAATCCAATCAACTTAGTACATGAGGGGAAAATGGATCTGCATTATGAAGGTCTCCTTGCCAGTCTTTTTCAAATCCAATGGATTGTTGCAGTGATAGCTGCCAAGTTCAGATCTGAACTCCCTCAAAGATTACGAGCTGGGGAATCGTTTTGATCACACAAACACACAAGCTTTACACCCAGGTTAGCAAAGAAGATGAATTATGCCACACACCAGTCATAATGGTTAAATAATGTACAGAAAGGGTGATCCATTGATTAGGGTGCTGGCCTCAGACGCAGGGGAGCAGGATTCAGTTCTCTACTTTGCCACAAGCTTCCCGTGCAACCTTAGGCAAGTCAGTCTTTCTGTGCCTCAGTTCCCCATGTGTAACATGCGCCTTGTAGGGAAGAACACCACTGTGAGGAGAAGTACATTAAAGTAGTACATGATAGTAGGGGTTATATGTATGTTAGATGGATGGAAAACACTCGAGACCACCTCAGTCCATTGCCCTGCTAATGCAGAATTGTTTCCTGATGTATATTTTCTATTAGTTTGTGCCTTCTAGATTTAAATCATGTCCTAAATAATGGAACTTCCACAACTTCCCTCAAGAAACTGTTCTCAATCCAAAACGGACCTGTGCCCAAATAGCAGGTGTTTGATCTGCTAAAAAATTCGAGACAAAGCATCCAACAAATAGTCTCAAACAAACAAAGAGCTGGTCTCAAAACAGCATTTTCCATGAAAAACAAAAATAAACCACATCACAAAAATCTTGTTCAGAGTGTGGAAAATGAAATTATTCAAAATGAGCCTGTGGATTTCTTTTGCAAAAGGTCATTTTTCATTGAAACATTCCCTCGCTCCCCACCCAAATGTATCTTCTCTACCAAAAGATATCAAAGAACACACAAACATGCATGTTCTCACACAAAATTCCCACAGATCTCAGGCTGTTTGGCAGTGGACTCTCAGGGTATGTCTACACAGCAATCAGAAGGAAGACTGCAGCATATATACTTTAAACAAAAAAGTCTGCATCAGGGGAGTCTTCCTATGAACTTCAGTCAGCTTTGGATCAGACCCCTAACTACAGCTGAGCAGATTTCCACTGTCAGGAAGCTTTCCCCAGTACTCAGCACCTAAATTCCTCTCTAAATTCCTGGTTTTGCTATCCTGACTCCAGCTCCCTGTGCCTGGTCAATTACAAAGTCAAACCGAAGTTGATGTTTTTTGTTGTACATTTAAAAAAAATAGCACAAGTCTATAGCAATAAATATACAGAATTCTTATTCCAGGCTCCTGTTGAGGTTTTAAATGGAAGATTCACTTTTACTTTGGGCTATTGAAGCACACTCTCTTTTTATTATTCTCAATATTTTGCTCATTGTGCCAGGAAAAAAAAATGGTTAAAAATGTGTTTTGCATTTTTATTCTCTAGGAAACTGGCTGGAAGCATTTAGAACTGCACAGGGCTATCTCAACCTCCACACAGGTAAACTTCACCAAACGCACATACATTTATATCCAGGAAGCGCCTGCGCTTTCAAAAGCTGTGGGCAGGTGTTTATCAGCACGATGCTCCCGTTGGGAGCTGCTCAGACCTGAATGCGGCTTTGAAAGTGTTCTTCTTCCCCTCTTTTGCATTCAAGATATTCTTAAAATTGCCATCCTAGCAACTCTGAGTTTCAGCCTGAGCAATTTCAAAGTTATTTCTATGTTAAATGAACATTATATTTACTGACCGATTCAATGGCAATATCTTAAACATGGGCTTAAACTTTCCCACTTAGCCTGTGATAAACCCTCATGTGCCAGGTATTCAGGAGATAACAGAGAAGAGAGATGAGGGACTAGGTGGGGAGGCAAAGGATCTTTTCTCTTTTGGCTTCCCTGTTAAAAACTAACAAACAAAACAAAAAGCTGCACACAAATGTTTTCTCATGACAGCATAACCAAGAAAGGTGTAATACCATCTACTGAGTGCAAAACTTCTACTTGGTTCCTGAGAAATAGACCAAAGATATGAATATACCAGCAGAGTGTTCAGTTTGTAGAATTTGCAGTGGGATGGTGGTGATGGGGTATCAGTCTGTCCCTCGTGGAAAACTCCAGGGCTACCTTCCCCTAGGAAAACATCTTGATAATGCCTGACATTTGGTGAATTCCAGAATCCGTTTACTCTTCATAAGCATTTTTGAGGCTTAGGGATGAGTAATCTCTGGCAGCAGTGATCCAGCAGTAATCAGAGGGGAGGGAGACTCCAGAGGCAGAGAAAAAAAATTAACAATCAAATCTCTCTCTCTCTATTCCTCTCTCCCCTCAAATCTTTTCTTCAATTTGGTGGTGGGACTTTAACTAGGGATTCTGACAGGATCTTCCAGAGCATTTTTGGAGCCATCTGAAAGGGGTTTCTCCTCCCCACCTCACAAAAGCCATCGTTCAGCACACAGCCAGGCTGTGCGCTAGATTGTAAAGCCACTCTCTCCCTTTCCTCCTTCACTGCATCCCAGCTACACAACCACCGGCCACCCGAGTGTCCTCTCACTGTCTTTTCCATGCAGCTCACTACATCTCGAGGCCACTCAGCCCTCTGTCTGCTATGCCTCCAACCCTACCATCCCTCCAGTCCCTTCTGAAAACATGCTTCTTCCAAAAAGCGTAGCGGGCCCTAGTTGTCTTCTCAAAAGGAAAATTCATTCATTGTGTGACAAAATGCCATCTTCCTAGAGATCCCCTGAGCAGCTTACTTAATGCTCCAGTAAAGGATCTACATTTGAAACAGAATGATTAGCCCTTTATTATTATTATTAAAGCGGCGAGTGTCACATAAGTCAGGGATTCCAGGACATTCCGGGACCTCTGACTTCTGCATGGCCGGTGCAGCTCTGGGCCAGCCGCACCGGCCACTGCTGGGTCAGTCTCGGGCCACTGTGGCCCCCTCCCCCTACAGCAGCAGCAGGAGTTTGGGTGTGGGAGGGGGTGAGGGCTCTGGGTGGTGCTTACCTCGGGGGGGCTCCCTGAAAGTGGCAACACATCCCCCCCTCCCTCAGCTTCTAGGTAGAGGCCGTGCAGTGCCTCCACCCGCAGACTGCGCCCCCATTGCTCCCATTGGCTGCAGTTCATAGCCAATGAGAGCTGCGGAGCCGGCGCTCGGGGCAGAGGCAGCGCGCAGACCACCAAGGAGCCGACGGAGGGGCACATCAGCCCATCTGGGGAGCCAAAGGGAGCTGGGTGAGGGTAGGGAGCCTGCCAGTCCCGCCAACACCCTCTCCCCCCACCCCACCCCAGTCAGGGGTATATAGTACAAGTCATGGACATCACAGGCCCTGAATTTTTGTTTACTGACCGTGACCCATCCATGACTTTTACTAAAAATACCCGTGACTAAAACGTAGCCTTAACTATTATTATTGTTCTGAGCAGCAAGACCTTGTATTGCACATTATTGGAAAAATGTGACCTCTCCTGCACAATCGTGGTATAGTAAAATACGGACTGTCCTTGTAATGGAAAAAACTTTCATACCAAGTAGATACACAGGAGAAGCGGCAAAAAGAGAATAAGTACTTAGGCCTGGTCTACATGCGGGGAAGGGGAGGGGAAAAAAAATCAATCAAAGTTAGGCAACTTAAGCTACGTGAATAACGTAGCTGAAGTCGATGTACTTAGATCTACTCACCATGGTGTCTTCACTGTGGTGAGTCAACTGCTGACGCTCCCCCGTCGACTCCACCTGCACCTCTCGCCCTGGTGGAGTACTGGAGTCGACGGGAACACGCTCAGGGCATCGATTTATCGCGTTTAGTCTAGACATGATAAAATCCACCACCGCGGGATCGATCGCTGCCTGCCGATCCGGCGGGTTGTATAGACATATCCTTAGAAAGCTGGTCACCCTTTTTAGCATACTCTGAGGGGGAGGGCTCCCCAGCCAGCAAGCCAGAATCCTTAGCCACGTTCTTTGAACATTAACCCTGATCTTGACCAAGTAATAAGCAACGTACAATGTAGCATGTCAACATTGTATTGCAACTTGCCTTAATAAAAAGTTTCAAAATAAAAACATGCCATATGACCAACAAAATCTCTTCCAATTATCACTTCTCAAACATCTGCTTTTCTTGCATCCCATCTCCTATCCTTAGTTCATTTAGATTTTAAGCTCTTGGGGTTGGGGGAGGGGGAAAAAGAGAGCCATCTTACTCGTCTGTAAAGCACTTGCTTTTGTTGAGCAACAAGTAACCCCATCACAGAAGACCACTGAAGTCTCAAATTTGCGACTCTAATGCCTTCTGTATGATGGCAGTTCCTATTAGGAGTATAGGAAAATGTCCCAGTTACTGCAAATACCTATGGCAACAATCACAGAGATTTTAAAGGCATCTACACCATCTATTTGTGCAATCGCTTCTTTCGGCACCTGAGCCACCAGAGAGATACAGTCTGCGTGTCCCAGTGCACTCCAGAAGCAGGTTGTTTCTTATTAGTTCCCTTTCCCCAATACACACAGCATTCATTCAGTTTTCCCCCTTCTTTCTTCTCATGTCTTTATCCATTCTCTTATGAACCTTAATAAGGCATGTCAATTTCATAACCACTTGCTGCTTTATTCACAGCAAGGAGGTCTATAAAAGACAATAGCTATTGTTCAACTAAAACACTACATACCTGCTTTGTGAATTTGTTCCTTTTTAAAGAAATAAAAGTTGACTTTTCAAAAGGCACATTTCATTCAATACCATTTTAAGCAGCCATTTGAAATCATGACTGATGTAATGACTTTGGAAATTATTATTTGTATTGCAGTAGTACTTAGCACAATAGTCCATAACGAGGGTTCCTATCAAAAGAAGTGGGATTCTGATGGATATGACGTTGTTGAGAAATCAGAAGGGCAATTATTCTCTACCGCTTGCTTTCCACAAGCATATAAAGCCAGTGGAACAAAAGTATAGGACTAGCATTCAACACAAATCATTTCTGCTGTTCAGGGAAAGGTGGGAGGGGAAATTCAGTACGCTCTGTACTTGTGTGCACAGAGCCCATTTACTCTGCGTCTGCACAGAGTCCAGGCTTTGGCTCAATGTCTAACTAGTAAGGGTTGGATTTAACGCCCATTGGCTTCAATAGGATTTTGATCAGACTTCAAGGACCTGATCCAAAGCCCACTGAAATCAACGGGTGCTGAACCAGGCTGTAAACACACAGGTTTAATGTCACCCTTATCTTTACGCTTTTATGGAAAGCAATTTATAGATAAAGGGAAGTTACAGAAGACATGTCATCTTTGAGTATTTGCAGTCACTCTGCCGTTAGCCTTATAACAACAGACACTGCTAAGAGTTATAGCCATACAGAAATGCATTGCCGGTCATCTATTATTGGTTTGGAGTCCAAACTAATGTCATCTATGGAACCAGGGTACCTGGGGAATGCATAATACACAGTTTCTAAAAAACAAACAAACAGTCATTAATTTCCACTCAATGTATATTAAAAGAGAAGAATTACTTAAAAAGGTGACTGCAGAGAATTTTATTAAATTGAGCTGGTTATCTATTTTGCTCTTCTAATGGGGTTTTCACTCTTAACGTTTTTCTTCAAAAACGGGTTGTGTTTTTTTCCTGCTTGTTTTGGTTCTTTTAACTTGAGAAAAAACAGGAATGGCTGGTTCTGCTAGAGGACCTGCTAAGTGTGTCAGATCATGTTTATTATGAGCCCTCCCACCCGGACTGAAAGAGTAAGCCTACTTTAACATTTTGGAGATGGGATGGCTTTGTTAATTTGTCCTTAACGTTAAACAGATATTAAACAAAACATACACCCCTTCCCCACAAAGTGTCCAACTAACTATACCTTCCCTGCCAAATTGCTTGGTTTTCACTCTAAGATCTTGTCATGTTACTATTTGACTAATTCAGTGGTTCTCAACTAGGGGGAGGGGCTGAGCAGGTTTCAGGGGGGCTGCCAAGCAGGGCCAGTATTAGACTCGCTGTGGCCCAGGAAGGAAAGCTGAAACCAAACTGCATGGGGCTGAAGCCCAGGGCCCTGAGCCCCATCACCCAGGGCTGAAGCCAAAGCCTGAGCAATTTAGCTTCATGGGAGCCCCTGTAGCAGGGTGTCGTAAATATAAAGGGAAGGGTAAACACCTTTAAATCCCTCCTGGCCAGAGGAAAAACCCTTCCACCTGTAAAGGGTTAAGAAGCTAAGATAACCTCGCTGGCACCTGACCAAAATGACCAATGAGGAGACAAGATACTTTCAAAGCTGGAGGGGGGGAACAAAGGCTTCTCTCTGTCTGTGTGATGCTTTTGCCGGGACCAGAGCAGGAATGCAGGTCAGAACTCCTGTAAAGGGTTAATAAGCAATCTAGTTAGATATGCTTTAGATTCTGTTTTGTTTAAATGGCTGATAAAATAAGTTGTGCTGAATGGAATGGATATTCCTGTTTTTGTGTCTTTTTGTAACTTAAGGTTTTGCCTGGAGGGATTCTCTCTGTTTTGAATCTGATTACCCTGTAAGGTATTTACCATCCTGATTTTACAGAGGTGATTCTTTTACTTTTTCTTTAATTAAAATTCTTCTTTTAAGAACCTGATTGCTTTTTTCATTGTTCTTAAGATCGAAGGGTTTGGGTCTGTGTTCACCTATGCAAATTGGGGAGGATTTTTATCAAGCCTTCCTCAGGAAAGGGGGTGTAGTGCTTGGGGGGATATTTGGGGGGGGGGGGAAGAGAGACGTTTCCAAGTGGGCACTTCCCCTGTTCTTTGTGTACCCTAGAGTTCAGAGTGGGGAAGGAACCTTGACACAGGACAATTCCCTGCTTTCTAACGCTGGCCCTGGCTTTTATATGCAGAAAACCAGTTATTGTGGCACAGGTGGGCCACGGAGTGTATACAGCAAGTTGGGGGGAGGGGCCTCTGAAGGGAAAAGGTAGTGCAGGGGCTCTCAACTTCACCAGAGACAAGACCTTAACTTGGTGCTAAAAATGAAGCAGATTTTTTTTTTTTAAAACAACCCTTCCTCCACCCAAATTTGTTCAAAACCACTCTCCATCATGAAGTAGTACAGGGGTCTCAAACTCAAAATCTTCCTTAGGGCCAGTGCCAGTCCTCAAATCCTCCCAGAGGGCCAATAATGTCACTCATGCCACCTAGAACCCACCCCCACAAAACTCCCCTCCCCAAAAAACTCCACCCCCCACCTGCCTAAGGCTCTGGGAAGGAGTTTGGGGGCTAGGGGTGTGTGGGAAGCGGGAGAGAGTGTGCAGGCTCTGGGAGGGGGTCGGGGGCACATCGCTGACCTGGGGCTCCAAGGCAGGGCAGGCCGGGGGGCCTCTGTGCGCTGCTGCCCCCAGGCACCACCCCCACAGCTTCCCATTGGCCGTAGGGGCACTTGGGGTGGGGACAGCGTGTGGAGGCACAGCCCCACCCCACCCCGGGGCCAGCAGCCACTGGAGTGAGCAGGCAGACGCCAGTGAGCAGGCTACCTGCCGCCCCAGGCAGGGCCAAAGGGGAGACCTGGCCCCAAAACTGCTGGAGCCCCGCGGGCCACATTGGGGAAGTTCATGGGCTGCAGATGGCCGGTGGGCCAGGACTTAAATACTACTTCAGGGGTCTCAAAGTGGGGGAAGGAGGAGAATCCTTCTCTCCCACTTGCAGGACACCTTTAAATAAACAGAATAGTTTCCTTTTGCATGAGGGGCCCACACAAAACAAGTTCAGAATCGAAACCCCCCAACTCATAGTGAGATTATATACTAGGGCCCAGATTTTTAAAGGGTTTCAGGTGTTGCTGCACTCAGCATTGCAATGCCGAACTGAATTAGGAAACTAAATCTCATTTTCAAAAAGGATTTAGGCCCTTCACAGCCAAATTCCCATTGACTGTCAATGGAATTTAGACTCCTAAGTCTAAACCCCTTTTGGTTCCTAAATCAGTTAGGCATTGCAATGCTGTGCACAGTAACACCCAAACAGCTTTAAAAGTATGTAGAACTATTTAAAAAATAATAAAAGTGATGTTATGAAAGTTGCATTTTCCAGTCAATCTGGCAATTTCTCTTATTCAGCATTGCAGACTGTACTGGGGAGAATCCAACAGGATAGGAAACTGAAAGAGTGATAATACAGTCAGCCGGTGCATCTGAAGAAACTAGCTTTCAAAGTAAAAATTAAAAAGAAATAAGTTATATTGCCAGGTCGGTCTTTTGAAAGTTACCCAACTGAGTGACTAAGACAGTGAGAAATGACCAATAAAATCTAAAGCCATTTCACAGGAAGAATGTCTCTCTAGATACAACAAGATCTGTTAATCAGTAGAATAGACAGCAGTAAATCTGAGAGAGCAGGGGAATACAGGTCTTACTAGAGTCAACCACAGATCTTTACTTTCTCTTGTATTTGGGAATGGATCAAGAATGGGGATTGGATCTTGGACTTTCAGGGGAAAAAACACACACACACTCTGGTAAGTAGGAGTGGAGGAAATGCTACTCTTGGTATTTCTGACCTGGATGAAGCCACAACATTTCTCGCAAAGAAATAAGTCAAATTAATGACTATTCTTTTGAGATTTAGCATCTAAACGTTATTGGGGACTGGATCCTTCAGGTGACTGGGAATGACTGTTAGTGGGCCGCCTCTTCTTGCCTGTCTAAAATGTTTTCCAGTAGAGTTAGTCAGAAAAGGAAAGTTACCACCTGTGAAATGAAAGCAATTTCTCTCTTCCTTTCCCCCGCTCCAAAACTGGTTTTAAAAAATAAAAATAGTTTTCAAAATGTTTTGTTGTCAAAACCGAAACCAAAACAACCAACCAAAAACACACAATCCCAACCCCCCCGAGAAAACCAAAACCAAATCCAAAAAACCTCTGACCAAACAAACAAGCCCCACAAACACCCAGAGCTTTTGGTAAATGAAAATTTTTGATAACCATTTCAGTATCTATTTGCATAAAAATGTGTTAAAACAAAAAAAGCATCAATAATATTGATTAGTTTTAAAGAGATCATTTTATGAAAACCCCCTCCACACACATGCACTTTGAAAGATTTTGACCAGCTCTCCCGAGCAGTGTCTTGGCTCGATCATTAAATGAGGTTAGCGCAATCAGGCTGTTACAACAGTATGCCTGCAAATTGGGCAAGTACACACAAAATTTTGGGTGGCAGAAATAAGAGGGAAAGAACAAAGCTCTGTGTTTGTTACTGATAATGAGAGGCTTGAGGATCTTAAAACCCAAGCCCCAGTTAAACAGCAATCTGGCTGAAATAAAAATACATGCTTTGATCTATTTTACCTTTTGTGAACTCACTTTGGGTCCTTAAGTGCTTTGGTAAGTCTGCACCTGCTAAAGAATTACCTGTTGTATTAGGATGTCCTTCCAGGCCAAACCAAAAAATATGGGTTATTGACTTGCCATCTAGGGAAAACTTCCTCTGATTTTAAAGAAAGAGCCCCACTCTGAATCCACATATTACAGGTCTGGAAAACACATCTCATCGTAAGAATCTGAAGTAGCTCGATTTATTTTGTTTACTGATGAGAAAGTCAAGAGGTGACTTGATCATCATCATCCTCAAGCACCTACACAGGGGAGAAAGTTAGTACACAGCTCTTTAATCTAGCAAAGAAAGACATGAGAGCTAATGGTCGGAAGCTAAAGCTACACAAATTCAGACGAGAAACAAGACATATTTAGTTAGTTAGTTTTACAGTGAGGATAATTAGCCGTTAGAATGTTGACGGATGCTCCATTACTTGAAGTCTTAGACATCTACGTTTGAGTTCAAAGCTATGCTACAGCTCAACCAGAAATTAATGGATGAGGAGTTTCTTTGGCCTGTGTTATACCAGAGGTAAGACTACACAATCATAACGGTCCCTTCTGACCTTAAAATATATTAATATGAGAAAGTCATTCTGAGCGGTGCTGGTTGAAAAAAAGTTTGAAATTTGATCAACACAATGACAATTTTTTCATGAAAAGATCTCATGGATTTCAACCAGCTCCAAATTTGAGCTCTAATTCCCACCAGAATTAAATGATGCATTAAAATCCGTCTGGAGTAGACAAGCACGGGACAGCACATTGAAGTTGTGCTAAGGTTTCGCTCCTTCTGTTACTAGAAAGTAAAGTGTGTGCGAGTTAGTAAAAGAATAGCGCTAGAGCATGGAGCTGAAATACAAATACAAGGTGGGATCTGTAGACCTCATTACGAGATGCCCAGAATATATTTTATGAGGCAGCAACTATTGGGTGGATAAAAACGGGGCTGCGTTGTGCTCTTAGTTACATCCGTGCTACCTTGCCGAGTTCAGTGGGGTTGTCGGAGCAGAATTCAGCCAGTCTTGCCTGCTCAGATGTATACATATAAAGTACAAAACGAAAAAATTCAACTTGCATGTCCCCTGAATTCTAGGAGACACTTATAGGGAACAATGTGAATTTAAGGTTGGTAATTAAAAAAGAGGGCAGCATTAAAATCATACTGCAGAGCCTTTTTACATGTACAGTATTTCTGAGAAAGAGTGCGGTGCCCACATAATACAAGTGGTCCTGACAGTAAACAAAGTTTTAGCTCCTGTGCTAAATTTTCAGAGTGCTATGAGGGGTTTAGCCAAGTACGGTAAAGCAATCTCAAGGAAACCTGAATTCCTTAATTCACATGTAGTGTAGAAGTTATTAACCCTTGGATAGGACAGAAAACAGACCCCTTCATCCTAGTTGTCTCGTAGGCCTCACCCCACTATGTACATATCTCAGATCAATACATAGTTTGGTACAACTGGCAACCTCTGCTCCAGAAAGACCCAACAAGAGAGTAACAAGCCATGTTGAAGAAGCTCACACTGCAACCGGCTCAACACAGCCCGGTGGCACTTTTACATGCACCAGATTCACCCCCAAGTGAAAAGACTGGTTAGGAAGGTAGTACAAGCCCAGAGAATGAAATGAAGAACCAGTATGAGAGATTAGGTTGCGCCAGGTCTGTAGCTGAGATTTATGCTAGTCCAGGTGTCCTGTGAATCGATCTTGATGTGGGGGAAGATACACAAGGTAAAATGAAACAACAAAAAACACATACTTAGATACAATGACATTTAATAAAGGTCTGGATGAGAGATACAGGCGGGGTCGGGGGAAGAAGAGAACAGATACATATAACAACAAACAAACGAAAGTGGATGCCATCAGCCCTAGCATGAAAAATCAAATGAATTATGAGGAGCAGCCATCAAGGCTGTCTGAGATACTGTTTGTTATTGTGCTGATCTTATCATTGCTATGCTATGTCTGCAACAGAGTCATGAAAATTAGGGCATTTAGGAGATCCAAGACAGTCCTGCCCAACAACAGCCTAATGCCTGGTACATATGTATGTAACACCATATAATGATTGGTTACTGGGAGTTGCTCAGGGGAGCTGGGATATTGATATCTTGCACCTATAGGGAATGGTGGGGGGAGAGGAAAATAAAAAACAGGACCAAAGGATCTGTTTTGGAAAGCAAAGGCTAAGTAGGAATTAAAATGTATCATTGCAACACAAGAGGTCAGATCTGGGAATTCACCACCAGTCCTTTGAGATGAGGTGCCTGACAGCTTCAAAAACAACCAGCCCCACCTACCAGTTTGGTCTGCAATAAGCCCAGTTAGAATTTGGTTATCAGGCTACTGTGGTTACAGTAGATTGGAGCAATCCCCAGTTTTAGCCTCCAACTCCAATCCACTTTGCAGCCAAAAAAGGGTTTGAAATATTTTGAGATTACCGACAGTGAAGGCAGACATCTAGTACTGCACACTGGAGTTGTGTGGGAAGATGTTTAATGCAGGAGGTTGCAAATCAGTTGCTTTAATAGGATTTGGACTGGATTTTGATGCTATGAGCTTAAAACAGTGAGAGCGGGAACAGGGAAGAGGCTTCAGAATGGCATTAACAAAAAAAAAAAAAAAAAAAAAAAAACAGAAAAAGAAGTTCCTCTGCTCCATTTAGGACCGTTTCTAGCTTTTTAGTGTCTCTGTGAAGCTCCACTAAACCTTACTAAGATTTAATGCCAAACTGTGATTTTTCCCACCAGCATTCAGCTAAGTAGCGATATTGCAAATAGTAAATACTGAATTGCTGGATTTGATTATTCATGTAGGGGGTAAAAGCCATTATGTATGAATATATACAGATGTTACCATTTTGCAACTGATCTAAACATAGGTCAATTTTAGACTTTGGCACACAAACCATCCACTATGCAATGGCCCACGTATGCAGCTGGGATCCTATGTGAGGAAGAATCATAGGGGCTGCTGAAGAGATCGAATAAGCTTATAATTAGATGAGCAAAGAACCAGGGCACATGCTTTATTCTCAAGCAAATGGCCCCTTTAAAAAGAAAGGGGTGTGGTGGGAGAATCAAAAGAGATGGGGAATGGCAGAGTGAGATGTAGTAACATACAAGTTAACACAATTTGAATTTTTGAGACTAGATGTTATTAGATGAATGCCAAGATTCTGCTCAGTATTGTGCATGGCCCCTCCCAGAGTTTACCACATCCAGGTGAGAGTCACCTATATCCTTGGATTTGTGTTGTGCTGCTCCCATGATGCAAAGCAGCTACAAACAGAACACAACTTACCCTTTGTACTGGGCTTATAGCGGCTTTACACAAAAATGGTGTAAAGCAGCCAGAGCTGACTGGTGAATCCAGCCTGTGCAAAATATTCCTAACAAAATCAAGTGAAACAAATCAAGTGTTCTGACATTGGCTAAAGTCAGAACACATTGCTTAAAAAGACACGATGGTTTTGTGAGCCTTCCATGTGAACATAGGTGCAGACTGCAGCAAACGTGGACAGGCCTGTGATTTGGGGTTGAAATGCTACTGTCTGCTGGTTTGCAGGACTGTCACCATATTGATCAAGTTTGCTTTGAGATTCTGGGTCCATGTAAAGTCTGCAACCCAACAGTCCCCATCACACAAAATGAAGGCGAGAGCAAAGGCACATGGTTGGGTATGAGGAGGTGGGGGTGGAGGGAGATTTTGGGAAACCACTAAATTCTACATATTTATAGTCCGGACTAAAACATTTGGCCTCTACGTTTCCTTTCCTCCTTTCAATACCTCTTCATCGTCTTGAGTATCTGCCACAAAGGAAATCTTTCATCAGAGACAACAACTTCTCTCCTGCAGTTTGCTTCCATGGATGATGGCTCACTTCTGAATACAGAGTGCAGACTCAGAGGTTGATTTCAGCAAAACCATCTCCTCAGAAAAGTGTATCCTGGTCCCCCGCGCACACTCAAAAAGAGCTTATTAATATTCTGAATTTCTCAAAGGGAATTTTCTATATAAATTCAAAGAGCTCTACAAAAGTGGGTAACTGCTAACTAGCTCCATTTTACAGATGTGGGAAACTGAGGAACACGTGGGTGACATGACTTGCCCAAGGTTACGCAATATTTCTGTGGCAGAGGATGAGAGTTTGGTTCCACTTCATAACTTCCCTTGTTTTACTATAATCAGGCATATAGCGAGTTGTGGCACCAATTCAGAAATTTCTTGGAGGGAGGAGAATGGGGAAATGCTGATCCTGCCCCACCAACCCCAGCAGGGACACTGCTTGGGTCCCAACTCATGCCCTAGCCCACCCACCCCACAGGAAGGCTGGGTCTCCTTCAGCCAGGAAGTCTCCTCTCTCTTCCATCAGGGCATGAGCTGGTACCACCAGGAGTCAAGCTCTCAGCAGACTCCCCTGCACTCTGCCATACAGGAACGAACTCTCCACACACCAGGTCGCAATGCTACTCAATAAGTTTGGCCAGGCCACCCCTCCATCTGTACAGAGGTGTAGCTGAGCCAAATTTCTGTGGTGCTGTCACCATGCAGCTGGGGCAAAAATCTGGATCACTCCAGCAGCAGCTGTTAAAGCTCTTTTGGGGGAGGAGGCAACCCCCCTGCTCCAAACTGTCACCAGTGATAGCCAGCCCGTAGAATCAGGTGAGGATCCTGGGCCTTGATTCAAACACTTCTGAACTTAGAGAAAAATCCAGATTTGAACTTTGGCATTTGAGTGCATCTCTCTTTGAAAGAGGTACACATGGGCACAGACATACTGTCCCTGGCTTAAAACATCCCTATAAGCTTCCAATGCTGTGATGTCAGGCACTAGACCAGAGGTCCCCAAACTGTGGGGCATGTGCCCCTAGGGGGCACAGAGGAACATTAGGGGGAGTAATGGGCCCAGGCCAGCACCCATGGGGGGGCGGGGAGGGAGCGCCACCCAGCCCCGCCCCATCTCCAGCTCTGCTCCTGCCCCCACACCCAGCCCTGCACCTGGTCCCATCCCCAGCGCAGCTCTGCGTCTGGCTGCAGACCTATCTGCAGCTCTGCTCCTGGCTCCTGCCCCCAGCCTTGGCCCCTGGCCACAGCTCCATTCCTGGCCCCAGACCCACCCCCAGCTGCGGCCTTGGCCCCCTTACCACTGTCTGTGTCCCCCCCTCCCAGAGCCATGGTCCTGCTCCTGCCCAGGAGGACATGACCCTGAAAAGTTTGGGGACCACTGCACTAGACAAACCAAAGCAACACAGGAGATACAGCAGTTAGAGAGGGATTTAAGAGTCAGGTAATAAGAGACCTGATTGATGTCACTGAAGTGAGAGGGGAGATATTGCTGGACCACATGCTGAATAGTGCCATCGAGTGAGACCGAGGTCTGCAGTATCAGAAAGAAGCTGCAACAGAGGATGCTAAGATGGTATGGGCATGTATGACAGATGAAAGAAGGGAATCCTGTTAGGGAGGAATTTGAGATTAGTTAAATGAAAACAATGAGGAGTCCGGTGGCACCTTAAAGACTAACAGATTTATTTGGGCATAAGCTTTCATGGGTAAAAAACCCACTTCTTCAGATGCACGGAGTGAAAATTACAGATACAGGCATAAATATATATTGGCACATGAAGAGAAGGGAGTTACCTTACAAGTGGAGAACCAATGTTGAAGGCCAATTCAGTCAGGGTAGATGTGGTCCACCCCCAGTAATTGATGAGGAGGTGTCAATACCAAGAGAGGGAAAATTGCTTTTGTAGTGAGCCAGCCACTTCCAGTCCCTATTCAAGCCCAAGTTGAGTTAAACAGTGTATGGAAGGATGGAGTGGACCAGCAAGTGGAAATGGAGTAAGCAGTGGACCAGCAAGCCTGGAAAAAGACTTATCTGGCAACCTGACCACAGCTGCTGGGAAAAAGGGAAGAAGAGGTAATAAAGGCCCCGATGAAGAAAGCAATCTACCAAAAACCAAAGGGAACAATCCACAATCCTCAAACTCACCAGCACACATGTCCACAGTTATGCTACTTTCCAGTTTAATATGGCTTCTTCCCTTTAACATTTCAGAGTACACAGGATAAGAAAGATTGCACTGTTTAGTGCAGGCCTCCCGATTAAATCTTACAAAGTGCAAGAAAGAGTACTCAAAAGGGGGGAAAAAAGTAGTATCTAAGATACCAGAATGCCTCACCCAATAACTCAGTTTAAACAGGTGTTTAAAAAACAGATTCTCACAATAGACATTGATAGCTCCACAGAGCTATGGGGATCTGGATAGTAGACAGAGCTGGGGAGCCACCTGGGCCAGGGCCTAGCCACTTGTCATACAACAGCAGCTCCACTCGACAGCGTAAGCTACAGTAGAACCTCAGAGTTCTGAGCACCGTGGGAATGGAGGTTGTTCGTAACTCTGAAATGTTCATAACTCTGAATAAAACAATATGACTGTTCTTTCAAAAGTGTACAAGTGAACAGTGACTTAATACAGCTTTGAAACTTTACTATGCAGAAGAAAAATGCTCCTTTTAGCCATCTTAATTTAAGTGAAACAAGCACAGAAACCGTTTCCTTACCTTGTCAATTTTTTTTTTTTTAGTAGTTTACGTTTCACACAGTACTGTACAGTATTTGCTTTTTTTTGGTCATCTCTGCTGGATTGCATACATCCGGTTCCAAATGAGGTGTTTGGTTGACTGGTCAGTTTCTAACTGAGGTTCGACTGTACCGCCTATCTTCTGGAAATACTGACCTGCCCATCTGGTTTTTTGGTATCCTGCTTCCGTTTGGCTCTTTTAAAAAAAAAAAAACTTAGTTGCTTATGAAACGTCCCATTTGGGGCTTTATAGGCTTAGACTAGATGATGAGTGGTGACAAATTCAAAAGAAACTCAGCGGCAACTAAAGACTCCAATGTTTTGAGGAGAGGAGACAGATGATATACTTTTACTATTCTAGAACACACACCATTAAGGGTAATGCTTCAGATTATGGTTCCCAAATATGCACTTAATTTAGATTCAACAAGATACTTACATGTTAATAAAAATTACAAACAGTGAGTTCCATCGAGTGTGTAATAGATGCACATGTCTCTCACAGCGTGTGAAGGTAATCGTAAAATTAACTACTAAAGCTGCGTTATTACATCCAAAATTCTAAGCATCCTACGGAACATCACGTAAACACATCATCCTGATACACATGCTGGGTGGAGTCACACAAAACTACGCAGGTATCTGTGTGTAATATTTGAATGTCTCACAAGATGGATAAAAATAGATCATTTATTTGAAAAACAAATTAAAAATCAGATTGTTATATAATTTTTTTTAAAAAAAAGAACCTGTTTAAAATGAAATTTTAATTTATACAAAATACGTTAAGGCCTAAAACTATAATCTCTTAAAATATTTAAATAAAGAATGAGGAATCCATGAGCCTCTATCAAAAACTTGGCGTTAAAAGCTACTTTTCTATGTAAAAAAGAATCTATGGAAAAAGTTCGCTTTTGAGGTTAAGTTTATATATATAAGCCCTTGTACCTAGCAGCACAGCCCCCTGTTCCTCTTAGGATCAAGCCCTTAATACAGTACATGACCTATTGTGCTTATAAGCATTATTATATATATGGCACAAATAGGTCATATACTATATTAAGGGCTTGATACTGGGGAGACCCAGGAGTTATGCTACTGGGTACAAGAGACTGGCAAAGTCATCATAGGCATTGGAATCCAGCCCCCAACTCCAGGGACGCTATACTCCAGGGACGCTTTTGGATGAGACCAAAAGATATTTGGCTAGATGGACCAGTCTTTGGACAGTGACTGGTGCCAGAAGCTTTGGCAGGAATGAACAGAACAGAATAATTGATTGAGTGATCCATCCCGTTGTCCAATACCAGCTTCTGGCAGTCAGGTTTAGGGACACTCAGAGCATAGAGTTGCGTCCCACACCATCTTGGCTAATAGCCACTGATGGACTTATCCTCCTTGAACTTATCTAATTATTTTTTGAGCCCAGTTATACTTTTGGCCTTCACAACAGCCCCTCGCAATGGAGTTCTACAGGTTGACTGTGTGAAATAGTATTTTCTTACATTTGTTTTAAACCTGCTGCCTGTTAATTTCATCAGGTGATTCCTGGTTCTTGTGCTATATAAAGGAGTAAATAACAGTTCCTTGTTCACTTTCTCCACATGATTTTGTAGCTCTCTATCATATCCTCCTTATCTGTCTCCAAGATGAACCGTCCCAGTCTTTTTAATCTTTCCTCATATGGAAGCTATTCCACACCCCTAAATCATTTTTCTTGTCCTTCTCTGTATTTTTTTCCAATTCTTATATATATATATATATATATATATATATATTTTGAGATGGGATGACCAGAACTGTACACGACATTCACAGTGTGAGCATACCCTGAATTTATAGAGAGGCATTATGATATTTTCTATCCCTTTCTTAATGATTCCTAACATGGTGTTAGCTTTTTTGACTACTGGTGCCCACTGAGCAAACGTTTTTGCAGAACACTCACAAAGCAGATGAACTCTCACAGCCAAAGCAGTCAGTGTCGAACTAAAGAGAAATGTAGACAATATGCCAAATATCCTGAAACCTATTTCCATAGCCTTGGAGAAACTGCAGAAAGATCGCTGCTCTATTGTTGGTGTTGTTGAAATTTGGGAAGACTTTCAAGTGACATCAAAGAAAGAAATACCCAACAACAAAGTTAAATGGCAGGCAGCGAAGAAGTGGATGGATCAAGCACCTACTCCACCTCATTTTCTTGCCAATATTCTCAACCTGAAGTACCAGCATAGATGCCTAACTACTGCTATGATATGGGCATCTAATAAGTACCCATCAGTCTTGCCAACCATAATAAATTGCAGGGCTGGAGGTGACTTATTTAAGCAGTACCTATTTGCTGATGATGTTTTAAAGAAAGTCACACCACTGATCTGGTGGAAGTCACCAGCTAAGCACCTATAATTAGACTTTATTGAAGTGCTAGACCAGCTTTTGACAGTAGTAGACTCTTCGGACTGATTCATTCAAAGTTAAAAAATTGATTGGGAGAGTTTGAGACAGTCTGTACCTTTATGCTCATTTTTACAAAACTATGATACATTTTGTATGAAGTATGCTTTGTGAGGTGTATTTTGAAAACCGTAATTTGCTGATCATTATTGGCCTGATAAAATGTGCGAGGCAACATTGTATGTAAAGTTACAAGATTCTACTGTATGACTTTACTGAGACATGCTCCAAGTTTAGACAAGCATGCACAAACCAGTTCCTCAGAGACACAAGGCCAACTGATGCCTCAACCAGATGTCAACAAAATCAAATGAACTATCACCTGATTAAGCCACCATTCTTTGGCAGGAGAAAGGGTGAGAGTGGAAAATGTACATCTTGGCCGTGTAACAGCTGCGGGTTCCTGTGTAGACAGACGAGCTGTTGCCTGAACCCTATCTGGAGAGGATTCTCAAAAGAGGAGGAAAAGATATAAAAATAAGGAACAGAGGTCCCAAATCACTTCTCTTCCCTCATCTCTACTCACGGCATCAACAACATTTGAAAGACAAAAGCAGCATCATTGCACTGGGGGAGGGTCCCTGGCTGAAAGAAATCCAGTTAGACTGTTATAAACATGTGGTAAGAAACCTTCTTGCTTTAAATGCACTTAGATTGTTAAATTAGATATTAATTTGCATATTACCTTTTATTTCTTTGTAACCAATTCTGACTTTTATGCCTCATTACTAAGGCTACAATTCTATCATGGAGGTTGCAGAAGTCACAGAATCTGCGACTTCCAGAGACCTCCGAGACTTCAGCCTGCGGCAGCTGGGAACAACAGGGCCCTCCGGAGTGCCGAGCAGCTCCCAGCCACCCTGGGGTCCCCTGGAGCTCTGAGGAGGACTTGTGGCACCTTAGAGACTAACCAATTTATTTGAGCATAAGCTTTCGTGAGCTACAGCTCACTTCATCGGATGCATGCAGTAGAAAATACAGTGGGGAGATTTTATATACACAGAGAACATGAAACAATGGGTGTTACCATACACACTGTAACAAGAGTGATCAGATAAGGTGAGCTATTACCAGCAGGAGAGCGGGGGGGGGGGAGGGGGAAGAGCAGGGAGGGGGAACCTTTTGTAGGGAGAATCAAGATGGGCCATTTCCAGCAGTTGACAGGACGTCTGAGGAACAGTTTGGGGGGGGGGGGATGTGGAATAAACATGGGGAAATAGTTTTACTTTGTGTAATGACACATCCACTCCCAGTCTTTATTCAAGCCTAAATCAATTGTATCCAGTTTGCAAATTAATTCCAATTCAGCAGTCTCTCGTTCGAGTCTGTTTTTGAAGTTTTTTTGTTGAAGAATTGCCACTTTTAGGTCTGTAATCGAGTGACCAAAGAGATTGAAGTGTTCTCTGACTGGTTTTTGAATGTTATAATTCTTGAGGTCTGATTTGTGTCCATTTATTCTTTTACATGGAGACTGTCCAGTTTTGCCAATGTACATGGCAGAGGGGCATTGCTGGCACGTGATGGCATATATTATATTGGTAGATGCACACGTGAACGAGCCTCTGATAGTGTGGCTGATGTGATTAGGCCCTATTATGGTGTCCCCTGAATAGATATGTGGACACAGTTGGCAACAGACTGTTGCAAGGATAGGTTCCTGGGTTAGTGGTTCTGTTGTGTGGTGTGGTGTGTGGTTGCTGGTGAGTATTTGTTTCAGGTTGGGGGGCTGTCTGTAAGCAACGACTGGCCTGTCTCCCAAGATCTCTGAGAGTGATGGGTCGTCCTTCAGGATAGGTTATAGATCCTTGATGATGCGTTGGAGAGGTTTTAGTTGGGGGCTGAAGGTGACGGCTAGTGGCGTTCTGTTATTTTCTTTGTTGGGCCTGTCCTGTAGTAGGTAACTTCTGGGTACTCTTCTGGCTCTGTTAATCTGTTTCTTCACTTCAGCAGGTGGGTATTGTAGTTGTAAGAACGCTTGAGCATCCAATGAAGTGAGCTGTAGCTCACGAAAGCTTATGCTCAAATACATTTGTTAGTCTCTAAGGTGCCACAAGTACTCCTTTTCTTTTTGCAAAAACATTTAAGGTGGCTTTGCTTAATAAAATAAATCGTAGATGCTGTTGTGTGTTTTAATTAAATTCCAGTTACCATCCTAATGCAGCTTGACACCAGCCATGAGCAAAAAGTTAATTATCTGGCCAATAAGCAATATAGCATTCATCATTTCCTAAACTTTACTAAAAATGTACAATTAATAAGAATTTGAAATATTAAGCTATACAATTGCTTATATAAATGTATATATTTATAGCGTACCCTCCTTAATAGCAAAAAGATGTACCAAATCTAGTGTAAAGGCTCTATTTAGTTCTAAAATGAAAACATGTTGATTTACATCAACCAATGAGAATGCACCTTTCTTTGGAAAAGAACTGAAGTACAAATGGGAAAGTTGAGTAAAAGATTAAAATCGGGGCTTTCCACTTGATTTAAATAAATGATTTACATCGCTGATTTAAATTGCCATGATTGGTGTCTGTCTCATCAACATGAAAGAGAGAGATCCCTGTTACTGGTACAATCCAGATTTCCTCGGATAACATCACCCCAGCCTTAGATAGCGCCTGAGTACATCAGAAAGCAGACACTGCTAACAAGCTTTTCTTGCATGACTTGTCTCTGCTCACCATCTAAATGGAACCTAAATCTGGTGCTACGTACACCACTCACTTCAGTGGAATTGTTCTCCATTTACATCAGTGACAGAGGAGCAAAATCAGGCCCTGTGAACATTAGATACAACAGATCTGTTCAATCATTAAACACACATGATTGCTTATAAAATGCAACGTCACATAAATCTGCTAGGAGCTAATTGCCTGTTATAGCTCACGGTACTGCTAGAATCAGCACGGAACGATAAAGTGACTTTTTAAAAGGAGAGAAAGCTAACAGAGCAACTGCTGTTAGCCTGAGCTTGCAGGGCTTGACGAGCTTTATTCTCCAATTTCGTCCGAGGTAAGTGCTTCTGTTACCCCTCCAGTTAATTGTCAGGATCCCTCTGCCAAGCTCCCTTCAATTTTAAGGTAAGATCATAGGGGCAAAATGGAAGAGAGGGATTTTTTTTTAAATTCACCTAATTTCTTCACACCTCCCATGCCATTACTGCAGCTATTTCAGTTGTAAACACCTGCAATATAGTCACAAGACTGGATTGAGTAACGTGACGATGACAGAGACTGACATGCTCAGTATTTCAACTTCAATGCAGGGAACTTAAGGGAAGGAGGTGAGAACTGGCTGGTGCCAGCCAATGTGTTATGTGGTTTTTAAAAACAAACCAACCAAAACCACACATTTTTTAATTAGGCCAGAGTGGCTGGAAAAAAGGATGGAACAAAACAAGATAAACATGGGATGATGTGAAATAGTGAGCAGTATACCTGAAGAAAAAAGTTTGCCAGTTAAGACTAGCTCTAGCTAAGGTTTACCAGATCATGGCTTTACAAGAGCACTATTTAGGAGACAGATGTCTCTTCCTGTGACTCAGGACTAGAGCATCCCCAGCTCTTCAGATCCACTTGTGGAGGAGGTGGTCCCTACACGCATGGAAAGGGGGCTCATGAAACTATCTCTCCATCCCCATATCTAGCAAGCCCTTGCCACGCAGTCTAGGTGAGAGGGCAGAGATTAGGCAAGTCGTAGGAGACTGCAAATAATTCTTCGTTCTTCCACAGAATTTGTCTGGAAGAAACATAACACAGGCTGGGGCTGCGCTATTGTCTAAGTAGTCCCACAGGCATCCTAAGGGAAGGGTATGGGGAGAAAACCATGGGGGTTAGAGCCAGGATGGATAGGCCTGGCCCTCCTGGGATCTGCCAAGTTTGGGAGCATGGCTCCCACATTTTTCCGGGGGAGATACCGCAAGGAAATCCTCCTGGAGAGTCCCATCCTAAAATTTCAATGCAGGAGGGGATGATTTGGCTGCCTGACTGGAGTTTCTAGGTGCTACTGCAATATGAACAGGGAAGAACGATATACCGTGGGAAGGAATGTGTGTTCTGAAGAGGACAGGAAACACCAGGGCCAGCAGCTTGAAGTAGGACATTTGGTCAGGAACAGCGATTGACAGGAGTTATTATATAATTGCATATTCATCAGGGATTTGGGGGGGGCCCACAAAACTTGCAACATTCCAAAAAGGGATGGGTGGTGTACATCATACCAGCAAGATGGTTTAAGCAGTGGAACAAGGAAGGGGAGGAAAGTTAGATAAGAGAAATGGAGCAGGAACTTGAAGGAAGGGTAGTAACAGTCGTTTTAAATGGGATTATTTTTAACAGGTAAGGGGTCTTTCATAAGACGACTCAGGAATATTCAGCAGTTTTGACAGGGAGGATATCGACCAGAGGGTTGTGGAAAGAATAATCTGTACAGGAAGGGCACATGTGTGTTCGCACACACACACACACAGTTCTAATGGAGCAAAGTACTGCCTCCCACAACAAGACCCTTATACCTCACATTTTAATATCCCAAATGCCTCCCACCCGATTTCCATTATTCTTTTCTCCGGACTGAACTGGCTCTTAATGTTGTCTCATTTGAATATATAGAATGGTGGTAATTATATACACAATTTCAGACTGGGTACCTGCTGTGAAGAAAAATGGACAATTCTTCTGCCTTTACTGATGTCATTTCATGAACTTGCACAACAAGAACTGGATCAGTTGCAAGGCATGATTAAGTGGGATCATCTTCACGAGGCTAAATAGCTTTCACATGGCCATTTTGGGAACTGATATGCAAAGCAAATTAATGTGATTTAAGAAAAAATTATATTCCACCCTTTCATGGTTTCCAGGTGTAGGGACCAATTTGCTTCATAGCAATTTTCATTTCTGGTCTCTTTTTCCAAAACCCTGCATCTGCCAACTATGCTGGCATCTACTGCAGTTAGGAAACAAATTTCTCTGCAAAGCAAATTCTTCCAGGATGAATTGAGTGAAGGCAGAGCTCATAATTGCACATTACTGCAAACATTTCTGATAAAAACTGGAGAGATATTTTTATCCACATCTCCAGCTGAAAATTGCTGGGAAAGATGCCTTTGAAAAGCCTTCATCTCCAAGCATATAATTACCAGGTCCTTGAACAAAACCACATGACCAACAGAAAAAAAAACCCATTCTTATTAAAATAATAAAAAAAATTGGGGATGGCTGTTGGTGGGGATGGAGAGGAAGGCCATTATCCTAACTCCTATATGATTTTACATGTCTCTAGGTAAAGTTATGCAAGTGAATTTCCAAATCACAAGTTGAAAGGAAAGCTGAAAAAGAAGTTATCAGTTTTGAAGTTGAGAACATTCATGTTAGTTAATAATGGTGATAAAAATATTAATGTATTAGGAAGTGAAGAATAAAAATGTCACACACACACACACACACACACACAGAGAGCAAACCAATCAGAAACAGGCTGTCCATTATCTGTAGTTGGGAAGAGGGACTCAGCCTAGAACCAGGATTTTCACACATACCAGATGAGCCGTCTGCTCTTAAGCAACGGAACCACCTCCAGGTGAGGTGAATTTACAGTAAAGAAAAACTTGGAGCCCCCATCCTGTAAAGACAGAAGTTCATGCATTACCCAATGGGACTACATGCATTTATAAAGTTAGGCACGGAGTGCTTGCTGAAAGGGACTTTAAACATTTTTTAACTACTCTCTTGCTGTGCAGCTATCGCTGATTTCTTTACAACAGGGTGAACTGGCTCCTTTCAGTCGACCAACCCCCACCCCCAAAACAGCTGGATACAAAACCAAAAAACCACATTTAACATGTGGCATCCTGGCTGGAATAGCATCTCCTGTGACATCTTAGTCAAAAGGAAGCCTGAGCACATATAAAAGGTGTACTTTTACTAGTTTGACAGCAACGTGAAAACTGGTATTTAGAAATTGGACTCTGGCATTTATTGAACTGTTGACCTTGTAAAATAAGGATTCCATTAGTAATGCCAAGTAGTGTCAATGGGGTTAATGACAATGACCCTGCACTGGAACACCAGCATTGCGATGCTGGACTTACACAGCAATAGAATGCAGATGAGCCCAGAGACAGTCTGACAACAGGGGCTGCTGGGCACACAGAGTAAAAGGGCAAAAAAGAAATTTAGGCCACTGGCCACCCTGTTTGGTAGCCCTGTGCAAACTGGTGAGAAAGTTTTCCTAACATTCTCCTCCTCCCCCAAACACGCACACTTTTTTGTTCTTTTGCCAGTTTTCACACCCCTGAAATTTCATTCCTTTGCATGTTTTCTACGGTGGAGAAAAAAGAAGTTTCAATAGAAATGGGCTATTTTTGCAAGAAAGCTAGAGACCAGTTGCACTTTGTAGACAAAGTCCTTCAGATTTAGCAAAGAATGACTTAGTGATACTGGGCAAAGCCGAATGTCTGGTTGCAGGCCCATCAGAAGGTTCGAAGCACAGTGGTCTGTTTATTTGGCATTACTGAGTTAGCAACTAACATGTTTAATCTGTTAAATGAAATTTAGATTTGATCTTGTCTTCCTCTTTTGTCACTTAACAAGCGGTTAAACTGAGTTAACATCCCTCAAGAATAAAAGCTACATTTGATAATACCACCTTGAAAAATTCCAAACAAAATAACATGACTTCTTCTAGAAAATGCAAGGGTTCCCTCCGATCCCTCATGGGTATCTAATACAAACTAGAGACCAAATGATCTCAGCACATTGCGCATCCGATATGTCGGTTCCTTAACTACCAAGGGTCAGCGGCTTCCCGGTTAATAGGGCTAAGCAACATTGTTTCCATGGCTGTCTGTTTAACAATAGAGACTGCTGCAGTGACTATACAAAACTGACAGGTTTCAGAGTATCAGCCCTGTTAGTCTGTATTTGCAAAAAGAAAAGGAGTACTTGTGGCACCTTAGAGACTAACCAATTTGAGTTATAAAATCTCCTCACTGTACTTTCCACTTTATGCATTGATGAAGTGAGCTGTAGCTCACGAAAGCTTATGCTCAAATAAATTGGTTAGTCTCTAAGGTGCCACAAGTACTCCTTTTCTTATACAAAACTATGAAGTTAACTGTCAATGCTATGCTAAAGTGAAGAAAAATTAGGGTTAGGGCCTGAGTAGGTCAGGGGATTTGTAACGGACTGTAGAGCTCGTCACTTCTAGGCCATCAGTCACCGCTCAGCCTGGGTTAGAAGAGACTCAAAATCATTATACCACATAAGGGGTGTTCAGTGGCCTGTATGAAGCCACTTGGTGGTCTCTGTAAAGCTTTCACACCAAAAGCCACCATCATAATGGACACCATTGCTGGCAGCTTCAGCAGAGAGGCCAAAGACTTATTGGTCATGAAGAATGAAATCCTAGCCCAGCCCTAGAAGTCTCTACAGATGGGGTCTGAGGCACATTGGTTGGGGATAGCATGGAGAAAGCTTCCATTACCACTATTTCCTGTGGATGGAGGACTGCAGGGATATCCATCCCACACTTTTCACTAGCACTAGAAATAAAATTCCTAATTATAGGAGAGAGGGGGGGAGAGAGAGAGACAGAGACAGAGACAGACACTCTAAAGAGGAACTTCATGCCAGTCCAGATTTTCTCCTCACCATGATTTTCTCAGCAAAATCAGGCTTAAATTGAATTTTTCTGTCAATGCTGCAAACATCACTACCTGGCGTGTGGAAAAAAAGAAAAGTCAAGCCGAGATCTTTCCAACTTGTATACCCTCTTCACTGGTAAAGAATCTGCAGTCAAAGCTCAGCTAGCTATTTTGATCAGAATTCAAAAAGGCAAAACAGAACTTAGCTCCTTCTCCCACTGCTGTCCTGGTTCTGTGATGGGACAGTAATAAAAATCTGGGATTCATCTTTAAAATGAGACTCAAAAAACACATGGGGCCAAATACTGCCCTTATAAACTGTGCAACCTATTTGACCTCAAGTGGGTTGCCAGAGGTAAAACAAAGGCAGAATTTGACTCAAAGAACCCACACAGTGAGTAGAAAACTGGTTTTAAATAGGCTGCTTCCAATTCTCACTGCAGATTCATCTTGTTGTGTCCAAGCAAGAAGTGCACAGGCATTTTTACTGAAGCATCTCAGGTGCGTTATCTGCCCTCAAAACAAAAATACTTCAGAGGGTCCCCACCCTGGAGTCATGATAATGAGCACCCTGCATGAAGTGCAGACTCATGTTTCTTTCAGTGGGGCTCCACAAGGATGAAGTCCCAGCTTTTTATTATTAACAACCCCCTCTCCACCACCACTTCCCAAAACCCCATCTAAAAGCAGCACAAAGATATCTAAACCTGGTGACATTTTTCGCCACTGTATACGGAAAAAAACAGCCAAAGATTTCTCTCTCCTACCTAACACATTAAAAAAAATTACACACACTAGCCAGATGCCTTACATTGCAAACATAAACCCTGTGTGCATATCACTTGCTAAATATATAAAACTGCAATTTCTCCATCAGGGCTTCCACTGTGATCGGGAGAGAAGCTCATTCAAATAAATGACAATTGACTCAAACTTCCCCCTAAATTTTAAAACAACCCCCCTATCTTGCAAGTCAGATTATCTTTAAAAAATGGTTCTGGGCTGCTTTGCATTTTCTGTTGCCGGCTGGGACTGTAAGTTCCAAGAAAATATCATGACAGTGGACTACTCAGACTTTCTACCATGACCAGGGGCCATCAAAAATCAGGAGTGGTTGGCCCAAGGGGTGTGAAGACACATCTGAACTTTTGGGTTCTCCAAAGTAAGCCATTGGATTTTGATATTTCCCCGTCACTTTTAAACTCCAAGTAGAGTGACTCATACAAAAATCACTTGAAAAAAAATGGAAACAATTATTTTAATGCATTCATCTCATTCTCCAGCCACCAAGGAGATTTCCAAAAAGAGAGACAGATGAAATATTTTTAGAGGAGAAAAAAAAAAACACAATAAGAATCACATTTTGTTTTGCGTGTTCAAGGAAGAACTACTTAAAAAAACCCTGCAATTAAAATATTGACCAGACATTAAAGATCCATAGAATGCTACTTTGTGTACATCAGTCTAAAAGAGGGGTCTGAAGAGAATGGAGGACGGCAGGGCTGGGAGACAATACAGCCAGCTGTCTTTCCCTTCTCCTTTGTGATGTAGTGAGTCTAGTTCTGGTAAATGAGACCACAGCTCTGCTATAGAATTCACATGACAGTGAATTCCTGGGCAATAGAAGTGTAAGCTTGGCCCTAGTCACTCAGTGAAGTGCCCCACCTGCAATCTGAAAGGGACACCTCTAGCATGGAGAGAAATTCTGATTTTAAGCTACTGTAACACGTGCATTCAGCGTGGTGCTCTGTCCCCTTCTGGTGACTGGATCCAATATTGAGGTTGATAAGCCTCCTGCAGCCTTATCCAAGAGCATTGGACCTTTTCTCAAACAGTGGAGACTCATGGTTTGAGATCCAGAGGTCTGATGTTTGATCCCCACTACCAATGACCCACTTAGGAGTGTCACGTTACACCATTAAAGGGTACCAACTCTCAGATAGGGGTCTACTTAAAATCACAAAATCACATTTTTCACAGGTTGGTCACAGCATAAATAGCAAAATTTCGCAGATATGTTCACACAGTATATATACACACACACCCCACAAGTATTGCACTGTATTACTGTTACACTTGTAAATCACCCTGGATTAAGATTCTCAAAAGGGGTTCTTAAACTTTTTTTGCTGGGATCCCCTTTGCAAATATTTCAGGCTGTGACAACACCCTCTCTACCATGCTACCCTTACCTCTGCACTGTTGCTGGCATCAGCACTGCCTTCAGAGTGGGTGACCTGCCAGCAGCCACCGCTCTCTGGCCGCCCAGCTCTGAAGGCAGCACAGAAGTAGAATGTGACAATACCACCATCATCCTACAATAGGTTTGCGACCCCCAGTGTGGGTTGGGACCTCCAGTTTGAGAAATGCGGTGTACTTTTGTAAAAGAACACAAGACCAGATTTCACTGGGGAGGCCAGATTTCATGGTCCATTATGCGTTTTTTATGACCTTGAATTTGGTAGGACCCTAGTCACAGGTGGCACAGTCTGAGGAACTGGGGTGAGACTCTCCAACATTTCATATAAACTACAGGACATCTGCCCACTGGTAACCACTCTGCATCACTAGATATCAACCAGTGGCGGTGAAAAGTCCTATATCCCATACCAATTCCCAGAGCCAATCAGGGTCCTACCAAGAAGTCTCTTCATGTAGTGCCTGCATCCATGGCCTGTTACAGCAGCTTCTCTCTGCTTAGAGAGAGATGATACTTCAATGGTTCAATCAGCTTGAAAAATGGACATCTTAACTTACTGAGAGGCAGTAAGTGGATATCGGCATCTAACCACCATTAATGTTATTAGGCATCACTTAAGCCGGGTAAACTGACTTATGCCAGCTTCATTTTATCCTTTTATGGAGATCTAACAAGCGTATGTTATAGATTTTGGAGTGGAAGGGGAGGAAGAAGGTAGCATAGTTTTTTCAAATCGATTGACCTGGGTTCATTCATTCAGCCAGCTCAGGAGGTGGGGAAGAGTGCATCCCCTACCAGATTGCTTCAAGCAATGCAGATTTATTTGGAATCCAAAATAACCCTTTTCTCCAGGCTCTGATGTTTTCGCTTTCACAGGGGGAAGGGGGGGGGGGTTGGGGAAGCAAACTTCATGCAGCATTGTACATGAAAACTACAAGCAGGGCTGTGGCATGCAAGGACCAAAGTGCTCCAACATTTTAACCACACTCACACTTTCAGGACCACCCCATTTTGAAGGGCCTGGTGCCAGACTTCTATATCCAGAGCCTCATCCCCAAATAAATCATTTAAAAGGTGCCCTTAAAGCCTTCATCTCTGCACAGGACTATGGGAGATAAAGGAGGCCTGTCTGATCCATATTAGTAGTTTACAGCCCTGTATGTCCAAACAGGAGTTTATCATCATCATCATCTTAGACTGGCAATTTTCTAGTGTGAGCCAAGATCATTATGGTAGTCACTGTAACAGTAGATTAGACCGGTGATGCAGATTGCTGTCAGGGATCCAACTCTACTCAGCAGGGTCCATTACTAACAAATACCCCGCTTTGTACTTTCAGCTTTTATACACCTTGATCTTTAAAGTAATAACAAAAGAGAACAAGAAAGTATGGAGTTACATGAAGCCTCCATAAAACATCATTGCCGTAAAAATGGTCACAGAAGAGCAAATATAATATTTTGGGTGTCTTAAGAGCACACCCTACACCAGCCAGCATTTAGGCAGATACAGGATAAGAGGAGAAGCAGAGCGGTATGTACAGTGCTCTCCAATTGTTACAGGGAGAAATTCTTTTCAGAGGAGCAGAGGCACGTTTTACAAATCAAAGCAATTAAGTCAGAGTAAAAAACAAGCTCTTTTGAAACACTCCAGTAAGGCGGACATACATTGGTTACTGGGTTTGGACAGCAGTTAAAAGAAATCAAGTGAAATGAAAGTAAACTGGTGGGGGGGAAAAGACAGGCTCACTCACCGAAGTCTGACTGCAAATCCTTTTTCAGTCCACAAAGCATGTTTGCTATTCTCTATCAAAGCATTCAGCTAATTGCAATACCAGCTCCTTTCGGTCTCTCCCCTGGCTGTACTGGAATCACTTCACAGCAAGCTCACTTTCAGTCTGTCTCCCACCACAGAGCAGGGTTACAATGCACACTATGCTCCTCCACTTAAAGGGAACAAAGTCCTATTGACTCCACTTTATGAAGACTCCCAGCAAATGCTGCACTCCCTTTAACAAAATTCTAAACAGGGCTAGTTAGAACGAGAATCTCAAGATCCAGTCTGGTTTGACAAGACCAAAACCAAACCAGAGGCTAAAGGATCTTTAGCTGTTCTTAAAAATCCAGCAATAGATTGGTCAGACTGGCCACTCGGCATTTGTGGAGCACAAGTTATAAATGCAGTGATTAAAATGAACAGCTGGTTGAAGGAGCAGTGACAGCTGAACACTGGCTGGCTGGCAGATGCAGCAAACATGAAGCACACACTTCATTCCCAGCAATATTCCAACTTGAACCATGCTGGTTGAGAGCAGCCATCATTCCACATGGGCAGCGTCCTTGCCCTTTGCACAAAACCTTTTGTCCTGAATTCGCAAAAATCCAGGAGATGGTGAAGCTCCTGCCCTGGAGGAGATTCCCTTCTGTGCCTCCAGGACTTTACTGTGCACGAGCCCAGTTGCAGAAGTTGGACGGCAGCTAAACCTTATGGAAATCTCCAAGTTGCAGCAGCATTTCCGAGCATGGGAGCAGGCTGAGGCTGCAGTACTGCTTGACAGGCTTGCCTTTCCCCCACCCCCTTTGGCAAACGCTTAGAGAGCTTCCAGCACCTTTCAAGGCAATGTCAAGCTGCTGTCAAAGCATTCTGCTCTCTCCTCAAAACAGAGTGCAAGAGAGAATGAAGCTGCAATTCTATATCCTGCCTACAGCATTTTCTGAAAACTCAATTTAACCCCTTCTTGGAAGGGCAGACTGGCATTGCTCAGTTTAACTCTCTCTGGAGAGGAGAGAGGGGTTTTATTTTTTGTTTTTGGCTTTGGTCCCAAGTGCGCCAAGGGACAGAACAGATCTGAAAGATCGGTGTTTTGCCCAAACCCCACATACGTCCTGGGAATGGAGAAAGGGCAAAAGGAACATAAGCTCTCCGATGCTTACAGGAAGAATAACAATGTCTGCAATTTGAGTAGGCAGGATACAAGATAATATGGTGATCAAGTCTCGTGCTTAGGGTATAAACTGATCAACGGCAGGCAATTTTACCCTCTGCTATAGGAAGCTTGGTGTGTTGCACTGAAGCATCGGACACTAGTCACTGGACAAGAAATTGTCGTAAAGGACCAATATTCCTGCAAACTGCTTCCTTCCGTTATTAAACCAGGAGCCCCACACCCTGTCCTGTGAGACTGACTCTGTGTTCCTTCACCACTTTCTTCTAACGCTGAAGAAAGACTGTGCTGTGAAGTCAGAACTTCTCCCATTCCATGTCCCACACCTAAGGTCCTGTCTACACTAGAAGAGCTCTTGCTGGGATAGCTATCTTGGCAGATACAGCTTGAGAGTGCTTTTGGCGGCATAGCTCATGACTAGGGCCCTACCAAATTCACAGTCCGTTTTGGTCAGTTTCACAGTCATGGGATTTTAAAAATTGTAAATTTCATTATTTCAGCTACTGAAATTTCACAGTGTTGTAATTGTCGGGGTCCTGATCCAAAAAGGAGTTGGGGGGGTCCACAAGGTTATTGTGGGGGAAGGGGGGGTTGCAGTACTGCTACCCTTACTTCTGCGCGCTGCTGCTGGCGACGGCGCTGCCTTCAGAGCTGGCAGCTGGAGAGCAGTGGCCGCTGGCCGGGAGCCCGGCTCTGAAGGCAGCGCTCCGCCCGCAGCAGTGCCACACCAGCAGCGGCACAGAAGTAAAGACGCCACGGTGTGGTGTTTCCACCCGTACTTCTGCGCTACTGCTGGCAGGGCGCTGCCTTCAGAATTGGGTGCCTGGCTAGCAGCCACTGCCCTCCAGCTGCCCAGCTCTGAAGGCAGAGCAGAAGTAAGGGTGGCAATATTGTGACCCCCCTAAAATAACCTTGAGACTCTCCTGCAGTTTCCTTTTGGGTCAGGATCCCCAATCTGAGAAACTCTGGTCTGTGAAATCTGTTTAGTATAGGGTAAAAGCACGCACAAGACCAGATTTCACGGGGTGAGACCAGATTTCACGGTCCGTGATGCATTTTTCATGGCCATGAATTTGATAAGGCCGTATTCATGACTTATACTAGTTCTCCAGACTCATATCAGCAAGAGGTTTCTTGTGGTGGTGGTTTTGTTGTTGTTTTGCTGGTATAACTGCATCGACACTAGAATTTTTCCTAGGATAACAATGTCATAACCAATGTTGTACTGGCAAAAAAGTTTCTAGTGTAGACCTGGCCTAAATATTTAAGATCTCTGTGGGCTTAGCAGTGGCATGTGGACAAGTGGGCTTCACAGAGGGAAGCCTAAACTTTCTGCTGGGATTGAAGTGCAGCAACATCTTTATTGTGGCATGAAGGCAGCTGTTTTGTGCTCAGATGCCTTACACAAAAGATTTATAATTAGTAACACACACACACCATTTTGGTCCACAATTTGTGTGGGTATTTTTTTTAAAGTTCTATTTGACAATAGATGTAGTTAGTAATTGAGCTGAAGTTTGTAATTAAAAATCTTTTCAGACGGCTATTAATGTTTTTGCAGTGGAGAAACGGTCTTTAAAAATGTGCTATACTTGAAGCTTTCTTTTTAAGAAACAAATATAATTAGAAGCTGATAATTTGAGGAAGGTTGCAATGAAATGGACATTAAATCTACAATAGATTGCTTTTTAAAAGTATAAATTCCCTGATATGTTTACTGCCGCCATCAAAATGATCAGCTGTTGAAAAAAGGACAATCATAGAGGACGTGGGACGAGGGTAGATGAAAGAATGAAGATGTTTACTCTATGGATACTGGCCAATGCATATAAACACTATGCCTACTTGAAATTGTTGCCGGCAATATTTAATAGTGGAAGTGAACAGCTTGAATCTCTTCCAAACAATAATAATTTTTTTAAAAAGTACACCACAGATGTGGAGACCAATTATGC
The DNA here is from genome assembly GCF_965140295.1 of Lepidochelys olivacea. Classification (NCBI taxonomy): domain Eukaryota; kingdom Metazoa; phylum Chordata; order Testudines; family Cheloniidae; genus Lepidochelys; species Lepidochelys olivacea. The sequence continues at coordinate 20,524,075 of NC_140417.1, read as the reverse complement.
AGCCGAAAAAAAGTAAAATATCTTCATGTTGTCAGGTATGGTTACCAGAAACGTTAGTATGAGGCATCAATCTCAACTGTGGCTGGATGAACCAAAGCAGTAGTAAGGAGAGCTTTGACTTGTGATAATCTACACATCCTCTACCTCTTGACATTAACTTTGATTGAAGTGTCCTGAATTAAATAGCTAACCAACAATACTCCTGTACTGATGTATGTATAGACGTGCCTATCTTAAAAAAAAAAAAAAAAAAAAAAAAAAAAAAAGGTTCTTGCTGAAACTGGATGCCAATTAGGATCTTTTAGCTAGACAGAAATAAAAGTGAATTGAATACTAAATGAAATACCAAAAACCTTTCACATGAAATTCTGCATTCTTAGCACTCCCAAAATTTCCACTAACTTTTGTTAAAATGTTGGATGTGCAAAGAATGCAAGATCAGGCCCCACATCTTATTTCAAATGCTAAACTGAAGACAGTACAACTTCAAGATAGCTTCATCACAAAACCAGATTCCATGGTCCACAGTAAAACACATTTCCCAGTCTAGCTTCTTGAGAATTACACGCTATTACACCTGGATGAAAGCCAGTTGAAAGGCCATTAAGTCTAAGTAAAAGAGAGATTTTTTTCTCAGAGAGAGAGGTGGTCCCTAGAGAAATCACTCACCAGCCATCTGTTTAAAATTTAGTTTGCACTAACTATTGGCCAACAGCAACCAGGAATATCTAAATTTGCATATATTGACACAAACATAAAAACTCTTAAGTTTATACCTGCCATTTCTTGTCTTCCCACTTTTGAAATGTTGCAACCAATCACTGAGCACCATCCAGTCTAATGTAAAGTTCACTAAATACAGAATACACTTTACACAAACAACAGAGCTGAGGGTAGAAGCGGGCAGAGAAGCAGCTTATTCAAAACATTGATGTGGTCCACTGCTTCACTGTTGTGAAGAACAGAAGTTTGCTGCCCCATGCTGATCCAACCCCCCTTCCCCACTCCGATCCTATAGCAATGATCCAAACCCTGTATGCCGTTACAGCAGAATATTGTAATGGTCTGTCAATGAAAAAATACACACAGTGTTTGGAAAAATGTAAAAATATCTTATGTCACTCTATAGTAGCATATCCCAGGAGATTATTGGACAGCAGCAATGTAGCTGTCTTTGGAGAAACGGCAAGGAGAAATAAACACTTATTGCATAGGAGACACAGAACCTGACCACATATGAACTCATATTAACCCAATGAAATGCTTGGGTTAGGACTAGTTCATAAGAAAATGATCCAGAAACTTCCAGCTAAAAAGATGAGGTTCAAGGGAGTTTGGGTGACCTCCCCCGACATCCTTGTTTTCCCATTTACATAATGTGGCTCTATGGTTTCACCTGGGACTAGAGTTCCAAAATTGCCACTTATTGTCTCTGTCATGCTAGAAGCGTAAGAAATACTGGAAATCTCAGAAGAAAGCCAGTTAATTGTGAGACTTTCCAACCCAGTTTTGCATAATAAAGAGGTTCAGACAGTTTAGATAATGAATCCCAACCTCGCCCAGTTTGTCCACCTCTCCCTGTATATTATTAACAGGAGTTCCTAGCTGGTTACCTAACCAGCCACCACCTACTGTAATTACTCCATTCTATTGCCACAGAAACCACACTTAGCTAGCTGTGCTTATTTAAAATAGCTGAACACCTATGGGTCAGATTCAGACCTGTTAATGGGGAGAGCAGATGCAATCTGGCTTTACATTGCTAAAACTCTGCAACACACAACCACTAATTTTCTTTCCATGAGCAAAAAGCCTTGATCTTTAAAGATGCCTTGTATCCAAGAAACCTAGACACAGAGCCAGAGGACAAGCATTTCTGTATTGCTCTATTCATTATGAGCAAATTCCACCAGCTAGTCTTAAAAGTGAATTTATTATCAATAAATGGACACTGCATGATAAATTGACCCATCTAATAGGCAGTTAGGGCCCTTGCTTCACAAAGACGTACAGGCTGTTAGAGCACCAAAAGGGAGAGTATTTTAAGGGGCTGCTTTCTAAGACCCCAATCTATTTTCCTCATCATTAAAAGGGAAATAAAAACTATAACTATACATTTTTCCTCCTTAAACAACAACAGTCACAACTATCATTGCCCAATAGCAACAGCCATGTCTGTGGGTGGGAGCAAGAAGGGAACTGAAGAGGGGATGCCTCCCAGGAGTGTGATTGATGGGGAAAAAAGGGGCGTGCTGCAGTGATCCCTAAATCTGACACTGGCTCTTGGAAGTTCGAGGATTACGCATTTCACATGCCTTCCAACCATCCCCAACTAGGCTGGAATGCACATTAAGATAATAGACTCTTATTCAACACCAATCCTTCCTTACATTACGGTAAGTGGAAGATCAAATTTTAATAAAAACAAAAACACGCCCCCCCCCCCCATCTCCACACACACACAGAAACACTCAGAAGACATAGGCCATTTGGAGTTACAATGTTCCTGCTGAATTCAAACACAGGCTGCACTAATCAAATGGGGGCAGAAGTGGCTTTCCTCTTTCACATGCATAACTTTACCCAGGGAAATTGTGTGTAAGATGCATTTAAGCAAATAGAGGATAGAATTCATCCTGGGACAAACTCCACTGGCCTCCTGGGGTTTACACCACGTATGGAAGTACCAGCCCAGCTTCCCCTAGTTGATCTTGCATTCAAGTCATAACGCTCAACTTGCGATAGCTCACTTTTTGGGCACCCTGCCCCTTTTAATGCCCTCCTGTGGGCCCCATAAGAATTGCATGCCGGCTTTCACATGGACAAAAACACCCACTGCCTGGGGCTGGTTTAATAACAAACAGTTCTTAATCTTCAGGGTCCCAAAATAAAGCCCAGCACCACACAAAGGTCCATACTTCGCTCTGGTGTCTTCTCTCACACCCAAAGCTCCTCTTCTTCTGTCCCAGTGTGGTCTCACAACCTGTCCTCCTGGCTCTTCCTATCTGGAGCTGAGCCTTCTGGCACTAGCCTGTGGGCCCCCAAATGTCTATACCCCCAAATTTCATCCAGGTAACCCACAAAAGTCTCCTGTTCCCGGGCTGCTTGGTGTCACAACTCCTTCGGTCTCAGGATCTTCCCTGCAGGAGTTCTTCACACTCCTTATAGTCTCTCTCTACTTTTCTAAGCAACCCCCATGCCTGCTGCTCTTCATAGGGCAATCACCTTCATCTCTCCCAGGTGCGACTCATTGTGTAATCAGGGCTGGCTAGCCCCAGTCCTCCAGCAGTGAGCCACCCTGTTACAGAGAGACAAGGTAAGGAAGAGAGTCAAGCTTTTGAGTCTCTCTCACAACAGAACTTGGTCCAATAAGAGATATTGGACTCACCCACCTTTTCTCTCATATCCTAGGACCAACAGGACTACACCACCACAGCATATCCTGTTAGAGACATTCAACTTTAAATGGACTAATTTAAAAAACAAAAAACCAACCACCAAGAATGTTCTCACAGAGTACTCTTACATAAAACAGCCTAATTTATTGTCAAACATTTTCATCGGTTTTTCCTCCCGGTTCCCTTACTGAAGTTTAGACATGTCTTTTGGGTGGATTGAAGAGCACTACCACCAAATGTGTTCAGGCCCACCTCTCTCCATCCCCTTGCCTTCCTCTCTATGCACTCGCCTGCCTGCTGGCTCTGCAAATTCAGCTTTGGTGCTGCCATTCCTGGAAAACGTTCCCTTGCAGGGCATGGAGAAAAAAAAGGGAGCATGAGTACACCCTCCAGAGCAGGGTGAGAGTGAAGTCATCAGGCAAATGAATGAGACAGGAAGCACAACTGCCCATCAGCAAAATAATGGAGCGGGACTATGTGAAACTGACAAGTGGGCATGGTAACCAAACCAGAAAAGCTCTCTCTCCCCATAGTTGCTGTCGATTATAGTGATCTTGTGGTCACTTTTAACAATATGAGTAAACTTTTTCAGGTAGAAAATGTGCTTTTAATTAGAAATGACAATTTATAAAACAGTCCTGGCAGAGGCGGAGTAGTTTTTTGTACATGTGTGCCCCACTATTAAAGTGGAACTTTTACAAAAGCCTCTGGGGTCTGCACATTCCAGTCTGATAGGTCAGATTGTTTTGTAGGACCAGGCAAAATTATTAACTTAAATGTGGGCCAAAGATCATAAATTATAGGATATAACTCTTGTGCTGGAGTTGCAGCTACCATGAAACCAGTGCTAAGAACCTCCAACAAGCAACTGTCTTAAACAACTTCAAAGTGTCTTCCAAGTTTTTGTGTTTAAATTTTATTTCACCTTTAGTTAGAGGAACAACTAAATTAGAAGTTTAAGATCAAATTACAATTTTAAATAATCAACTGTCCAAGAGTTAATTCCCCAACTTCCCCTCACTTAAAGATCTTTGTAGTGGGAGGACACGTTCTTCTCATTCTGATAGACGTGGCTTATGTGGGAGGTGTTTCTCCTTCTACATTGCCAATCTGAAGTGGGGAATGAGACTGGAGACTGGCCTGATGTTAGTACAGACCCTGTATTGTTGTTTATGCTCAGTGCAGAGCTAACTGGAAGAGGAAGCACTAGTTTGAGTGACAGGGCTTGTTCCCAGCCCTCCTTCCCGACGTGCAATGACACTACTGTTCAGGCGCTAAGAAATCAACAGAGCAGAACTCAATTTACTTGTGCTCCATAGAAAATGAGAGGTGTTTGTGGGAGAGGGTAAGTTATGTCTAGTATGGAGCCTCAGAGAATATCCCACCCCTCCCTGCCCCAAACTGAATATCCTGTACAATGTTCTGGTACTCAGAAGCTGACTGCCGTCTGTCTCTGAACATGAAAGTTGCATTGTTTTAATTTGACGCAAGAAAAGATGCTAACATTGGAAGAGCAGAATATATTGGAAGACTACAGGAAATGACTCTTGAAATTAAGGAACAAAGCACATTTAATGGGTAGCTCTGGAGACAGATTGTACATGTGCATAGAAATGTAGGGTTGGAAGAGATTTAAAGAGGTCATCTAGTCCATTCCCTTTGCTTAGGCAGAATTAAGTGTCCCTAGACCATCCTGGAGAGGAATTTGTTTAACTTGTTCTTTATAACCTCCAATGATGGAGATTCTACAATCTTCCTAGGTAATCTGTTCCAGTGTTTAAACTATCCTTATAGTTAGAAAGTTTTCCTAATGTCTAACCTAAATCTTTGTTGTTCCTCCTCAGCCTTTTCCTCTCCTCTAGGTGCTCCTCCCTTATCTTGTTCTAATGCCTTGGGCTGTCCTCTGCTCTCAACACAGAGCTGCACAGTAGTATAGGAAGTGTTCTCACCCTCCCTGCCAAACACATTATTTTCCATCTGTCTTGTAGCATTTCTCTGGATTCCATAGCACTCATATGGCTGTCTCTCTGCAAAGAGTTGGCTCAGCCTGGGCATCGGTGTGGGGCTGAACTCACCAGTGCCCTGAGGCATTTCTGTGCTAGCCTCATAGCATAAAAGGTCTGCAAAGTAATCCATTAAGCCTCCCTAGGAATACCCTGGATATGGGGGAGAGGCATCCCACCTTCCCTGAAAGACCTATGGCCAGTTCTACTCCTAGCCTCAGCAAAAATACAATATCTGCTGGTCCAATCTTTGCCCTGTCCCCCAGTGGCCAATACAATAAAATCCACTCATTCTATGGTCTTTCACCCTAGCTTTGTGTCTTGTGTAAAGTACATTTTTATACAGCCCAACCTTAACTGTCTCCTTTTTGTATAGTGTGGGTAGGATCTTTGAAAGCTCTCAGCACTGACCTAACGGGGCTGCCATTCAAGTCACTGGGAGCTTAACCACTGATTTCACAATTAAGCTTTTGAAAAATCCATAACCTCATGCTGAAGTGGATCCCAGCAGCTTGTTAGATCCCTACGTGTTCAAGGCCATCTCCCCTGGAGACTTGGAGAGTGAGTGAGATTTACATTAATTGTTAATTTACGTTAAGCCCGAAGCCCCACCGACCACCTTCCCCAAGCCCCCATGTTAAGCCCTACCCCACCCCCACTCTGCCTCTTCCCACCTAGTACCACCCTCCTCCCCCAAGCGTACCCCATCCCTGCTCCTCCTGCACCCTGTGGAACAGCTGAACGCGGCGGGTGCTGGGAGGGAGGAGGAGGAGTTGATTGGGGGGGCAGCAGGTGGGTGGGAGGCACGGGGAGGGGCAAATGGGGAGCTGACTGATGGTGGGTGTTAAGCACCCACTAATTTTCAGCACCGATGCCTGAAGCATATATAGAGCTTGCATATTATAGCAGCTTCTTTTGGAGCCTAAGACTAATGTGTGAGTGTGTGCGCACGTGTACCTGCTTTAAACCTTGCAAATAACTCATTTCTTTTTCCTAATTAAAAAAAAATGTTTAGTTAGTTTATTATAAGACTGGCTACAAACAGTCTTTGGTGAGAGATCTGCGGTGTAGTTGACCAACGGTAAGTGACTGGTCCTCTGGGACTGGGAGTAACCTGAATATTGTGATTTTTGGTGTAAGGGACTATCTATCACAAAGGCAAGTTTGCCTGGGTGGCAAGATAGAATCATAGGACTGAAAGAGACCTCAAGAGGTCTTCTAGTCCAGGGGTCCTCAACCTTTTTCCTTCTGAGGCCCACTCCAACAAGCTATAAAAACTCCATGGCCCACCTGTGCCAAAATTACTGGTTTTCTGCATATAAAAGCCAGGGCCGGCGGTAGCAGGGTAGCAAGCAGGGCAGCAAGCAGGGCAATTGTCTGGGGCCTCAGCTTCACGAGGGGCCCTGTGGCATAAGTTGCTCGGGCTTTGGCTTCAGTCCCAGGTGGCAGGGCTCTGGGCCCCAGGCTTCAGCCCCATGCAGTAAGGCTTCAGCTTTCTGCCCTAGGCCCCAACAAGTCTAACACTGGCCCTGCTTGGAGGACCCCCTGAAACCTGCTCATGGCCCCGCAGGGGGCCCCAGACCCCTGGTTGAGAACCACTGATCTAGTTCAGTCCCCTGCAATCAAGGCTGGACTAAATATTATCTAGACCAGCCCTGATAGATGTTAGACATTGGAGGTTTTTTTAAGAGCAAGTCAGACAGATCCCACAACCTCCATAGGCCATTTATTCCAGTGCTTAACTAACCTGACAGTAAGCGAGTTTTTCCTAACGTCCAACCTAAACCTCTCTTGCTGCAATTTAAGCCCATTGCTTCTTGTCCTAGCCTCAGAGGTTAATAAGAACAATTTTTCTCCCTTCTCTTTGTAACAACCTTTAGACCAGAGTGCTGAAGGGGACTGTCTGGGACTCCATCTTAAGGCTGGTGCTTGAGGAGTTCACACTTGATTGGTTGTGTGTTCTATACTTAGATTTCACCAGTTTGAGGTTTGTGCCCTACTTCTTAACAGTCTGCCCTGAGGCCGATATGTTCATGAGCTACTCCAGACAGCTTGACAAAGAATTGGTAAATTCTTTTTGGCCACAGTTCACTTGGACTCGTGTGTCTCTTTGGATATCTCGGGTGAGGTATGTGTCAGAGTGGGAAACAACCGAACCGGCATTTAATTTAACACTCCAGTTATAACTTTCATTGTGGCATTAAGCTGCACATCCAGAGATTTGGTATGTGAGTTGCTGGCCCAGTCTGGTGTGCTATATATTCTGCAGTTGAACAGATGAGTACTAGAATTGCTGTTCGACATGCGTGCACCTTGGCATCCCATATTGTGCATAAGAGTTTTTGAACAAGGCTCCTTCTTTGTATGTCATTCCAGATGAGCTTTTTTTTTTTTTTTTTTAAAAAAAAAAAAAAAGTCAAGGTTCCGTCCAAAGTTATACCCTAATACGTCGGAAAAGGCTTATTTCAGACCCGGTGATCCCAAAAGGTGACATGAAGTGGTTTCCTGGCAGCTTTGTTATTTAGGTGAAAGGCTATTACTGAAGTTTTGGAGGCATTGGGGCAGAGCTTCCAATATTGAAAGTATTCCGCCATTATCTTGGAGGTCAGTGGAGAGGATGTTGCCAATAGTGGTGAGGTCTTGGATTCATACTGCCAGAGTGATGTCATCAACATAAATGAATGTACGGGAAATTGTGTCAGGTGAGTCATTAATATGTACACCACTGAATCGGTCTCCCAACCATGCTTGTCACTTTGGCCCAAAATTCTTCAGGAATTCAGGATAAATACAGTCCTTGCCAGCAGCTTTTCTGCTTTTAGTGGCTAGAAGAGACTCATTTATTTCTTCTGTAGCAGTGATTTTCAACCTTTTTTTCATTTGTGGACCCCTAAAAAATTTTGAATGGAGGTGCACACCCCTTTGGAAATCTTAGGCAGTCTGTGGACCTGCCCAGGGTTCCATGAACCACTGGTTGAAAACCACTGTTCTATAGCATATGGAGATGATAGTGGTGAAGTTGCAGCTCTTTTCTGAACTTCCTGTATAACCATCTTATCAGTTTAGGTCTTTGAATTATGAAGACCACCAACAATAGTGGTCATTGCTTTCAGTTGATGGTGTTTTACGGAGTCAGTAGCTCCAAGCTTATGGAGGAATGCTCAGGTTTTGCAAACAGAATGAGGGAAATCAAGATCCTCCACCGTATCATTCCATTTTTTCAGATGAGCATAATTCAGTGACTAGTAGTCCTTTTACACTGAATGACATATACTATTATTGTAATAGAATGGATCAGGAATTTTGCATGGGAATGGATTTTCAAACAGAAAATGCAGTTTCCACATGAAAATTTTGATTTTCCATCAGGAAAATTGAAATGACATTTAATTTTCAAGTCAGTTTCAAAATCAGAATATTTCATTTAACTGGTTCAAAATATTTTGTTTTGAATCATTTTCACAAAACATTAGACTGCCTTATAGGAGAGGTCATTTGGGCTCCATTCTGTCTAATGGATTGTGCTCCCTAGAGGACTAGATCTCCCATAACGCAATGCAGAGTCTCCTCTAACTGAGCTGTGTGGTGCATTATGGGAGCTGTAGTCCAGCCAGGGAGCTTGGCCCACATGGGAGAATGGGGGCATCAGGCTCCCAAACTACAACTCCCATAAGTTAATGTGCCACAACGGGAAAGTGCAGTTTCATATTCAATTAACTCTATATGAAGCATTTCAGGACAGTCCAATAAACCAAAATTAACACATTTTGATTTTGGAATGTTTGCGTGTTTTGTTCCCATCAAAAATTCCCAAAACAAAATATTTCAACTTTCTTAATTGAATTTTTTTTCATGGAACAGAAATTCTGAAAATTTTGAAGTTCAACTTTTCATCCCAATTTGGGACAAAAACAAAATGTTGAAGTGTCAGAATTTCTGGAGGGATGGAAATTCCCATTTTCACACTCATCTCTAGTTGTAATTTATAACAGATCTGTGACCCCTAAAAAGGCAGTGGTGACTGCTACATGTAATGAGAATTCAAGATTTCACAACAGCAGCACTCAAAATCCTCCTGCTGAAGGAGCGTAAGTCCTTACTACTGGTGCTAAAATAGGATCTCCTTTAGCTATTAACAGTATAGGGCCTAGGATGTGAAGCTGAGACATCCTAATTCCATCCAGTGGAGGGCAGTAGCTCAAACAAATGTACAAACAGTTCATTCTAGTTTCAAGGGCAAGTACTATCATTAGGCAGAATTCAAGTGCACCTCTTCCTTCAATTTACACAAAAACTCTGCTTTCCACTTGCAAGATTTCCCCTGGCACCACTATCTGCACAGGGACACTGTGCCAAATCAAATGGAAAAATGAGCGAGCAGGTCACCACTATTAATAGGTGTCACATAGTTTCTTTTCAACGACTAGCAGTGTAACAATGCATTAACGAGAAATGAAACACCATGTTAACATTAATTTGCATAGTATTAAACCATGATGCTTTGCTTTTCTATTCTCCTTCCAAACCTTCCTGACTGGCATATGAATCAAAAATGAAATTTAATTGCCAGGGTATTCAGCAAAATCATTGAGTTTCTGCTTAATAAAGCTTCATTTGTACGCTGGTGCATCAGACCTTCTCTCCAAGGTGCTATATTAACTAGTGCAGATGTAAAATATCTCGCAGGGTTTATTTTAATAAGCATTTCAACAGAGGAAAAAGAAGGAAGGCCAATAGTGAAGTTTTACAGAAGAGCAGGAAGAAGTAGAAACTAATACCTGCATTATGGTAAAAGCAAGCAACACACAGCAGCTTAAAGAGCATTCACACAGAATCACAGAAATGTAGGACTGGAATGGACATAGCTAGGTCATCTAGTCCAGCCCCCTGCACTGATGCAAGACTAAGTATTATCTAGACGATTCCTAACAGGTGTTTGTCTAACTTGTTCTCAAAAACCTCCAATGATGGATATTCCACAGCCTCCCTAGGTAATTTATTCCAGTGTTTAACTACTCTTGCAGTTAGGAAGATTTTCCTAAAGTCTAATCTAAATCTCCCTTGCTGCATTTTAATCCATTATTTCTTGCCCTATCCTCCGTGGATAAGGAGAAAAAAAGTGTATCACCCTCCTCTTTATAACAACCTTTTATGGATTTGAAGACTGTTATGTCCCTTCCGTCTACTCTTCTCCAAAAGAAACAAACCCAGTTTTCTCAGTCATTCCTTGTAGGTCATGTTTTCTAGACATTTAATCATTTTAGTTGCTTCTCTCCTAGGTCAGCCCTGCCGCCTCGTTAACACACAGGGGAAACATGATGGAGGATTTAAAACCAAAAAAACCCACAGCCACCAGGAGTCTAAAGCCTTGCACTAGTTACTCCTGAGGGCATTCTGCACCAAAAAATTAAAAATTCTGCCCCCTCAAATTAAAAATTCTGTGAATATTTTAAAATTCTGCAAAATTCTCCAAATTTTATTTGTCAAATAAATGTGGAGTCTCCAGCATAGCATTGGGGAGCACAGGCCACTGGCTGCACAGAGGTGGGACATCACTGTGCAGCTCCCCCATGGGACACAGACTCAGCAGTGCAGCGGCACCCAACCCTGACAATGCAAGGACTGGGCCTTCCCCAGAAAAACCCCAGGGCCCTGCCCTTCTGTGCCAGGTGCACCAGGTGTGGGCAGGGAGGCTCAGCAAGGCAGGATCCAAGTATGGAGGGGCTTAATGTGGGGGGAATCCAGGTGTGGATTGAGAGCGTTCTGTGTGGGGCAATCTGGTGTGGACAACTCAGTGGCAGATCTGGATGCACAGGGGCTTGTTGGGGGGTTCTGGGTGCAGGGGGGTCCAGGTGAAGGTGGTTGGGGCTCAGTGGGGGAAATAGAGCTCAGCAGGGGGATCCAGATGCTGGGGGAGCGGGGTGGGGATCCTGGTGCAGCTGGTTGGGGCTCGGTAGTGTGGGGATCCTGGTGCGGGTGGCTTGTTGGAATGGTCCAGGTGCAAGGGGAGTGGGGCTCATCAGGGGGATTCTTGGTGCAGGGGAGGGGTGAGGCTCGTTGAGAGGGTCTGGATGCGAGGGGGTCTGGATGCATGGGGGTTGGGCGGATGGGGGAAGCAGTTCCCTGTACAGTGATCCTGCACCCATTGCTCCTCAGCTGCAGGGGGAAGAAAGCATAGGGGTTGGGGGAGAGTTTGCAGAGCTTCCTACAGTCAGGGGAGAAATCTGGGGGTGGGTCTGACATGGACCCGGACACCATGCAGGGGAAGAGGAAGTCCCGTCCTCCCCAGCCCAGCCAAAACTAGCAGTTGAGCCCAGCACAGGGTAGGAGCCACCAGCCAGGTCTTCCCCAGTCTCACCCCCTGCCCCAGTGATTTACCTCTCTGCTGGCTGCCCTGGGCACCTGAAACATATTGCTGGGGAGGGTCTCATAACCACTCTTGTGGCTTCCCTTTGCGTCCCTGTCAGAAAGCCATTTTTCTGCGGGGAACCAAAGAAATCTGCAGGGGACACATTCTGCATGTGCGCAGTGACGCAGAATTCTCCCAGAAGTAGCTAGTGCACACTCTGTTAGGTGGTCTCTGCCCTCCCCCCCCAAAAAGGTAATACTCTTTTCTATGAGTCTGCATCGCACCACTGTGTAAACTAAATACAAAACAGAGGTTCTAAACTACAAGATAGTCCATGGAACTAATTTCAAGAGCTGGAGCATTTGTCCAAGACAAAAAGGGCTAATTCCATTTTTGGGTAGTTGACTATGGCGTATAACATTTCCCTGCCATTCCAAGCATAGAATCATAGAATATCAGGGTTGGAAGGGACCCCAGAAGGTCATCTAGTCCAACCCCCTGCTCAAAGCAGGACCAATTCCCAGTTAAATAATCCTAGCCAGGGCTTTGTCAAGCCTGACCTTAAAAACCTCTAAGGAAGGAGATTCTACCACCTCCCTAGGTAACGCATTCCAGTGTTTCACCACCCTCTTAGTGAAAAAGTTTTTCCTAATATCCAATCTAAACCTCCCCCACTGCAACTTGAGACCATTACTCCTCGTTCTGTCATCTGCTACCATTGAGAACAGTCTAGAGCCATCCTCTTTGGAACCCCCTTTCAGGTAGTTGAAAGCAGCTATCAAATCCCCCCTCATTCTTCTCTTCTGCAGGCTAAACAAGCCCAGCTCCCTCAGCCTCTCCTCATAACTCATGTGTTCCAGTCCCCTAATCATTTTTGTTGCCCTTCGCTGGACTCTCTCCAATTTATCCACATCCTTCTTGAAGTGTGGGGCCCAAAACTGGACACAGTACTCCAGATGAGGCCTCACCAATGTCGAATAGAGGGGAACGATCACGTACCTCGATCTGCTCGCTATGCCCCTACTTATACATCCCAAAATGCCATTGGCCTTCTTGGCAACAAGGGCACACTGCTGACTCATATCCAGCTTCTCGTCCACTGTCACCCCTAGGTCCTTTTCCGCAGAACTGCTGCCTAGCCATTCGGTCCCTAGTCTGTAGCTGTGCATTGGGTTCTTCCGTCCTAAGTGCAGGACCCTGCACTTATCCTTATTGAACCTCATCAGATTCCTTTTGGCCCAATCTTCCAATTGGTCTAGGTCCTTCTGTATCCTATCCCTCCCCTCCAGCGTATCTACCACTCCTCCCAGTTTAGTATCATCCGCAAATTTGCTGAGAGTGCAATCCACACCATCCTCCAGATCATTTATGAAGATATTGAACAAAACCGGCCCCAGGACCGACCCTTGGGGCACTCCACTTGATACCGGCTGCCAACTAGACATGGAGCCATTGATCACTACCCGTTGAGCCCGACAATCTAGCCAGCTTTCTACCCACCTTATAGTGCATTCATCCAGCCCATACTTCCTTAACTTGCTGACAAGAATACTATGGGAGACCGTGTCAAAAGCTTTGCTAAAGTCAAGAAACAATACATCCATTGCTTTCCCTTCATCCACAGAACCAGTAATCTCATCATAATAGGCGATTAGATTAGTCAGGCATGACCTTCCCTTGGTGAATCCATGCTGGCTGTTCCTGATCACTTTCCTCTCATGCAAGTGCTTCAGGATTGATTCTTTGAGGACCTGCTCCATGATTTTTCCAGGGACTGAGGTGAGGCTGTCTGGCCTGTAGTTCCCAGGATCTTCCTTCTTCCCTTTTTTAAAGTTTGGCACTACATTAGCCTTTTTCCAGTCATCCGGGACTTCCCCGGTTCGCCACGAGTTTTCAAAGATAATGGCCAGTGGCTCTGCAATCACAGCCGCCAATTCCTTCAGCACTCTCGGATGCAACTCGTCCGGCCCCATGGACTTGTGCACGTCCAGCTTTTCTAAATAGTCCCTAACCGCCTCTATCTCCACAGAGGGCATTCTTCACTTTGTCTCCTTAATTATGCAGTATTGCTGCATACTATTAAAACAGCTGGTCATCTTCCACCACGGGCAAGGCACTGTTTCAGTACCAGGTGAAGGGATTCCTGGAAGAAAAAGTTCTTTAGCATCCAAGGTACTGAAGAATTTTACATGTATAAATTCCTGCAGCTGGCTTGGAGAAAGTAAAACAGAGAGATGCAGTGAGAATATGGGTGCTGAAGTCATAAGGCTGGATTGGCCAAAGTATCGGCACCAAGCCTGTGGAAAAATGTGGTCACATCTACTTAGTTTTTGGAGCTTTGTGCACAATGGCACATTTGTGCCAAGTTTTATCATCATGATCCTTTTACTGTGTAATAATAAAATGGCATTGGGAGATTGCATCTTTTAACTGGTCTAGTCAAGAGCCTGCCCCCTCCCAGCCCCAAAACTAGAGCCTAGTAAGAGTAAACAGATCCATCAGAATGTTCTCAAGAACATCTCACCTGTGAGAAAGTGAAGGGACATGAATATTCTTGGTATAATGGTTCAGAATAAACAGACAGACCTGACCCAAAGCTGCTATCCCAACAGCTCACTATAGCTATTCACCATTCATGACAAGATTTCCAACATACAGGTACACATCACTACATAATTCATCACCAAAACTGCGCTCCCACCCCTCAAAAATAGGCCACAGAAACTAAGCTACCCTATTGATGCTACAGTTTGTCCCTCCAGGTCAGTGACCATTGGTAAGAGAGTATACACATGCAGAGCTCTACAGAAAAGCTTCCAGTGTGGCTGGTAGTGATATACCTGTCCCAAGGATACAGCCACATTTGCCTTCAGTCACTAAGGCTGTCAACCAGACACCTTTCATATGTGCTAAATTTAAGTGAAAAACAAAAAGTTTGAGTCTCTGAAATTTTCAATCCCATTTAATATTTTGTGATAACTTGTTATTGGACCAGATTTCCACAACATAAAGCATCATCTTGTTAGTTATAGGAGTCAAGCTGTGGTTCCTGAAGATATCAAAATGTTAAATATCAAAATATATTTCTGTACTGAAGTCTCAAGGAGATGCTCTGAGAGCCCTAGAACTCTCACACACACCCCCCACCCACCCATGGCATGTATGTAAATATCTATAAAATTCCGTCTGATAAGCACAAGGCACACGTTTTGGAACCAGATCTGAATGTTTAGAGCAGAGCTGAGATAAGGCAGAACCTAAATCCATATAAACTCATCCTCTTCTGGCTAGTGACAGCAAGAGGGGGACATATAATCAATGAAGGCAGACTGACTCAGTTGCCATCCGTGGCATTGCACATTGGTGATAATGGATTAGCGTGAGTTTTAAGAGGCCAGAACATGGCTCAGTGATTCAGCTTTATTTTACAGGGAAAGGGAAGTAGAGAGGAGTAATATGGAGAGTAATACAGTCTTCTTATCTGAGGACTGCTAGTGATAAGGATGTAAATGACTAGAAATAAAAAAAACCACACACAGTCAATAATAGTATTTTTAAAAAAAATCTGGAAATTTTAGGCTATTATCTTTCCAGCTGAAGAGCTGTAATTGAAAGAGACTAATCTTCCAGTGGGTTCATGAAGGGTTTACAAGCTAATTGTTCTCTTTTTGTCTTTAGGATTAATACTACGTTCTGTGAGTGGAGCCACAGCAGATGTGCAGCCTTTGCTCTCTCTAATCGAAATGCCTGTAATGCCACAGATGTGCCTGATGCCGTACAGTGACATAATAGAATCTCTCTCTCCCTCATAAAGTGGCTGTTCTGAAATGAAATTACAACAATCTTCATAAGACAACAATAAGTTCCCTTATATGGGGAGGGCAGATGGGTGAGAAGAGAGAAGAAGATATGTCGGGAACGTGGGACAACAGATGAACTTCCCCTTCTCTCCTTTCCTGATATGTAGTTTGTGTCATTTGGAAATGGACACAATGGGAAATTATCCCATGGAAATCAGTTGCCAAACTCCCATAGATTTCAGTGAGGTTGGGATGACTGTTACGCAGAGGTTTCTCCTACATCCAGTAGGCCTAGTTACAAACCCTGAACATCAACAGCACCTGACAGGAGATACTATGAGATAACAGCAGAGGGAATACGTGATTTGTAAAGCTCTTTTAAAAAACAAAACAACCTCCCACTCCAACATCTGTTGAACTATCCAGTTCAATGGAGACTTCTGAAATATACCAAAAAAGTCAGTGGGAAAGGATTCAAGCATTCTATTTCATTGCAAATCCCATATGAGAAAGGCACAGCTACTACCAAAGAGGAAGGGCTCAGAAAAGTTCTGGATCAGGCTATTCGGCTTTCTGGTGTCTACTTCACACAGGGCTGGATTTAGAGGCAGGCAATCCAGGTGACTGCCTGTGGTGCCAGGTTTGGGGGCGCTGGGCTCTCAGGCCACCCGGCTGCCAGGGAGCGTGGCCAAATGTGCCTGGGGAGAGGCACAGGGAGAGAAGGACAGAGCCCCTCTCCCTCCTCACCCCCAGCAGGCCAAGCTGGAGGATATTTGACACCCCCCTCCATGTTCCCTCTACATGTTGCCTCTGTTTGCTTATATATGGCATGAATAAATACAGGAGTTACAGATCCTAGCGTGCAAATTTATCATCTTATAGGACAAATCATGCAAAGTCACGAAATGGGCTACAAATGCAATACAAAATAAGGTATTCAAAGGTTTAACAAATCGGGGAGGGGGGAGAAAGAGGTGCGACATTTGGTCTAGGGCCAGCCCTGACTCCACAAAATATATAAAAAAATAGTTTTGATTCTAGAAGGAGAAGTCACTTTAAAAACTTTCACTGATTGTTTCGGGCAGTGGTTAAACAAAGATGAACAGTCCCTGGCCCGAGACTGCAGTTGTCCTACATCAGGCCTTTCACTGCAAGGAAGATGGAATATAGAGAGTGTTCAACTGACAAAGAATTTCTGTTGCCATGTCTTCTAGAAAGTCTATCATGGTAACCGTAGTGAGCAACATCCCTTGTCTTTGCAATAAATATTTTTTATTCCAAGTACAAAAGAGTAAGCAGAGATGGAAGGCACTCCAGCATCACAGTGATAAATGATCTTATTAACCATCTACCTAGGTCATGAATCTTAAAGGGAGAGGAGGAGATACTTTCAAAACACCCTATTATCCTAATGGGCTACTTTTTCAGAAAAAAAATGCTTGGCATTTGTGCCCATTGATTGTGAGGTCTTTTTTCCCCCACATGCAATCATTTGCACATGCACTCAACCAATTACGTCTCCATTTGCACAAGCCACTTAGGCACATACTTAGGCACCTTCCATTTTTGCACATGTAGTTGTTCCCAAATTTTAGGGCAATATTTATACAAGAGCCATTTCCTTGGCATGTCATCATTTTGTCAGCATTTCCTAGTGTTTCTTAAACAGCTCCCGCCCCCTGCAAAAGCCAAATCTGTGTGGGATTTTTTTCCCCATAGCAACACACTGATGTTAGAATAGCAGAATAATATACCAACAGGCACATAAAATATAAACCCTAGCTTTCATCCTGGGTTAGCAAAAGCTTCTTTTGGTTAGACGACATTAAAAACACAAGATACTATTACAAGTGAGCATACACAGAAGAGACAAAAGCTCTCACAAAACAAACATTGCCAGGTTTTATTACCTACTCAGAGCTTTGCCTGGGTTACCAAACCTTGGCAAACTGATGGAAGTTATTTAAAGAAAAATGGAGGGGGTACCCTGGCAATTTAGCTTTGCAGTTCTGAGAAAGTTTTTGTCGTATCTAATGCAAGTGGAATAGAGCAGGGATTCCCAAACCGTGGTACTCTGGGGGGTACCCGGGAGAAATTGTGCAATGGTGGATTTTATTTATTAGTTTATTTCTTGCATTTTCATAATAGGTTCCTCAGATGAAGCGTTAAAACTCTGTGGGAATTTGTTATATAAAATACGGTAGTTAATTTACTTCAAGATCTACCAGTGAGAACACAGAGAGGCTGATGTACAAAGCCCTCATCTCCTATCACTGTACAGCATGGGTACAGCTGCCCAGCAACTGTCCAGTCTAACTGAGCTCAGGACTT
Source organism: Lepidochelys olivacea (assembly GCF_965140295.1). Lineage (NCBI taxonomy): Eukaryota > Metazoa > Chordata > Testudines > Cheloniidae > Lepidochelys > Lepidochelys olivacea. Next base: position 20,506,194 of record NC_140417.1, on the reverse strand, counting down.
AGAATCTTTTTTGCAGTTGTGTACACGTCGCACTATAGCTGTACGTAACAGTGAAATATGGACAGATGGCTAAAGACAGGTAGCGTTAAGAAGAACATACAAAATATCAGTGATGAGAAGGGTAGGGGAATGCAGGCAGTGGGTAGATCTGAAATGGGGTACATGGGCAGTGAGTAGATATAGAAGGGGATATGCAATAAGAAAAGTTTGGGAACCTCTGGAATAGAGCAAAGTGAGCAAAAGTGCAATACATACTTGAACTGTACAGGGAGCCCAGAGGAAACAAGATGGATCCATTTCATTTGCGCTCAGAATCTAGCTAACTCCTTGCATTGGCTTGCATCAGCCAAGCTATGGCAGGTTTGTTTTGACTTTTGGGGTGCTGCTGGAGGATGTGAAGCCATTAACCAGAATGGCTGCATTTGCTTCCAAATACTATTTTTGCTCCCATGTTTGGGGGGACAAACAGCAGGGAATTAAGGGTTTGCAATATATCCTGTATACCACATGAATCTCTCCATTCTTCTAAACAAAAAGCTGCTATCCCGTCCTGAAATCAGAGGGTACAGCAACCGCTACTAATACGTACACAGCATTTTCACATGCAGCTCTCCAAGCACTTTACAAAGAGAGGCAAGGAGCATTGTCCCCATTTTATAGATGGGGAAAACAGGCACAGAGGAGGATAGGACTTGCCTAAGTCACAGGAAGAGGCAGTAGGACGACACAGGTCTGATGTCTCCCAGTCCTGTGTCCAAAACATCAATATCCCACACCTCTGATCAGGAGGCCCACTGTAGAGTACTAAGCAAAATTATATTTGCCCCCTCAAAAGATACTATCGTCACAGAAACTTTTTGTTCATTTTGAGAAGGATAATGTATTAGATTTATGCTTCAAATCTATACAAGTCCAACAAGCAACAGTTTCGGTGACACAAGACCACACTCTGCTATTAATTAGTTGCCAAGACCTGCTGTGAAACTGCTCAGCTACATGTGAGAATTGCTGGGTTTGAGGGTTTAGTGGAGGGAGAACTGCACAGTTCCTCTGTATATGGATAGGGGATGGTTGGAGGTGTCTTGAGCAAGAAAAAAAAATAAGACCAACAAAGCTTACAGATGTGCTGAACTAACAAGCAGTCACTAAGCCATTGTGGGGAATATTAATGCTTCCTTACAAGATTTCAGGTGCACACTCTTCTGGAGAGGATTGTGCGCTAAGCAGATGGAGAAGCAGGTGTAATTGCCGTAGAAATTACAGAATATTTTCCCCATAATTTTCACTTGAAATTAGTGGCTCGTTTATTTGGAAATACTATCATTTTTCCCTTGGGTTTCTCAAGGGGTTCTTTTTGGGAGCAATAGTTGTTCTTTTGCAAATCAGTGCTGACATTTAAATTGCACTTGGATTGAAACTGCATAAAAACCCACCTTCACTCCTGCTAGAAAATCTCATGGAGAGACGCCCGTCCATTGTAATGTATTCCTGGCATTGCATCAGAGGTGTTTCTATGAATGGGTTGAAATTTTCTATCCAAAAACATTTTTTCCATAATGTAAAATGTCTTTTGATGAAATATTTGCAGTGTTCAACAAAATGAAAAAAACCCCACAAATTCTAGAAGCTGATCCAATAAAATCTTATCTCACCCACCTTGTCCATGTCATCAAAAGAGACATTTTCGTTGGGGGCCGGGGAAGGGGAATGCCTCAGCCAGCTCTGGTGAAAACTATTTGGACTCTCCGCAAAGCGGACTGTTTTTGTAGTGTTTTCAACCTGCAGCGGAGCAAGCAATACCAGAAGTCTTGGAACAGCACCTTGTTGCAAGATTGTTGGTCAGATTTTACAGACTGAGGTGGTTTAGATGAGCAATCGAACTCAACTCCAACCCTTTGATGAGAGCTCTCACAAGATGGGACTACACATGCTGATTCCCCCATAGAGGAAGTTTATTGTAAAAGCTTACCATGGTCTTGCTCCAGCTTACCCATTTGGCATGGCATCTTTCCTGTCACTTCATCTAGCATTGGCCTTTTTTCTGGACCTTTACATAATCTCAGAACAGTTTGGGCCACAGGCTTCCTCTGCAATTCCAATCATCTAGAAAAAAAACCCTCCTGAATTCTTGTAGTTCATTGCCCCGCCCAACTCTCCATTTCTTTATAAACTCATCTTAAAGATCTCATCTATTCTCTCTTGACCAGGCCTTTCTGCTGCCCTCACATTGGTTTTCTGAAAAATGCATTACTGTGATCATTCAGTTCCACATTCTCAGAGGGTTGGTTCTAAAAGAGCACATGCCCTTGCACACCCAACTTAATCATGTGCAACCACCAGTGCATGGGCATCTGGATTTTGCATGCCCATGTGGTTACGTATGTCCACCCCTCCCCCCCCAGTCAGGTCCATACATTGCGGGGGTGGAGGATGCCAGCACCTAAATTGGGCACGCACTTTTGACAATGTGTGTGTTCTTTACACAACTGCCTTAGCGTATGTAGGTTATAATATACACGCTCTCCTCTATAAAGTGTGTTGGGATACACCAGTTGGTATGAAAGTGCTTTACAAAGCAGTGCTATCTTGTATTAGGTGGGGGGACCTAGTAAATGGATTTGGCCAATGAAGTAGTTTGAATTTATGCAAGAAGTAGTTTTCTTCCTACTCCTGGGGGGGAAGGGAAGAAGTCAAATTTAGGGATGGCCAAACTAGTTTTGAAGGAAGAATCATGACCCCAAACCTTCACTCCTTTTAAGAATCAGACCTGTAAGGATCTCAGATATTCCCCTTGCCCTCTCCTTAATACAGGTCTACATATCAGCATGCCGCTTCTTTTCTCAGCTGGAAATCTCCAGGGGAAGAAAGCCAACAGGAAACAAGCCTTCACAGTTTGCAGAATCCTGAAGTTCTGAGAAGCAGCCAATATTTTCAATGTGTATTTGAACTGAATGCCAAGAACTTGCTAAGGGTCACTCATCACTAGAGAGAATTCTGATTGTAGAGTCACTCCTCCTTCCCGATGCATCATCAAAATGGGGGGGGGGAGAAGAGGCGGGGAAGGATGATCACACACAGCACCCAGGGGTTGGTGGGCAGGAGGAGCCAGCCAGACATGATCCTGCAATAAACAGTTATGTCAAAGGATAGCAAACAGCTTAGGGCTCTGAAATGGGCTTGTATCTCTCCACAGTGCTGGCTGGGTTCACCAGATTCACTCTCTCGTCCAAACAACAGGTTATTTGGCAGGATTTTACAGACAAGCAAGAGAAAGAACATAATCCAAGATGAAACAGGCCAGATCAAAGGATTTCTGCATCATTAAGAGCAAAATAGGCTCAAAGCACCCTAGCTCAGTGGCTCTCAACCTTTCCAGACTACTGTACCCCTTTCAGGAGCCTGATTTGTCTTGCATAGCCCCAAGTTTCATCTCATTTAAAAACTACTTACTTACAAAATTAGACATAAAAATACAAAAAAAAAAAAAAGGTGTCACAGCACACTGTTACTGAAAAATTGCTGACTTTGATTTTTACCCGTATAATTTTAAATCAATTGGACTATAACTATTGTACTTACATTTCAGTGTATAGTACATAGAGCAGTCTAAACAAGTCATTGTATGAAATTGTAGTTTGTACTGACTTTGCTAGTGCTTTTTATGTAGCCCGTTGCAAACCTAGGCAAATATCCGGACGAGCGGAAGACCTGTGGTGTCCTGCCAGGGATACACGTACCCCGATTGAGAACCACTGTCCGAGCTCACCGAAGGGCAGCGTGCACAGCCCAGGCTTCTTCCTTACTGCAGGAGAGTCAGAGTACGTCTACACTAGCACTTTTGTCGGTATAACTTAGGTCACGCAGGGGTGTGAAAGAAAACCTAGGTTACACGGACAGAAGCGCCGGTGTGGACCCTGCTATGCCGGCAGGAGAGCTCTCTCCTGTCAGCATAGCGTGGCTACACGGGAGATCTTACAGTGGCACAGCGGCACTGGTACAGCTCGGCCGCTGTGGTTGCACTAGCTAAATACTCTTCTTTATTTGCTTTTAAAGACCTTGGTGTCCCCAGCACAAACCCTTCTGTTCACAAAGTTAGGAACCCACAAACCCTGTGCAATTCGCAAAGGTTAGGAAAAGAACAGATTTCCCCGACCAGATTTCCCCCCCCGCCCCCCCCCAGCTTGGAGGCAGTCTCAAAGCAGCAAGATGGCTTGTGTGTGTTTATCCAAGGCTTCCAGTTCAGTTACCATAGCAACACAATGCAAATGTAATCTAAGTGTTTACACAGCACAGATGATTTATGCCAGCCCAGCCTTGGTAAATAGCTGAAGAAGTGGGTGGTGGTGACGACGAGGCTACCTTGGTGCTTTAGAACAATCTCAGTGATTTATCTGGACAGTTTTGCCCTCCCCCACCTGACACTCCTCCTCTATCTCAGACTCTCCACCCACCAGAGAGCTTTTAGATCATGTTCACTCCCCAGTCTATAGATCAGAGGGTTGCCTGTTAACTCAGCCAAGAAGTAGGATAGTGACTGCTTTGCATAAGCTTGGGCAGATTTGAAGCTTTAAAAAAAAAAAAAAAAAAAACACACAACCAACCCCATCTCTATAAAATTATCTTGGCTACCTAAGCTTTTGGAAACATCTAGTCCAGACAGCACCTACATGCTTAGCTGCCCTCTATCCCAAGAAGTGGGTAAACACTTTGAAAAAGGATAAAGCTGCATAAGAACATTAAAACAGGACAGCTTTGCTTGCATAGTCTCTAAATATCCACTTAGAATTCCTTGAAAATCCCTCTGGAGTGTCAAAGTCATTATTGCTGATGTGACCATAAAGTTCCCATTCTGTAGCTCTGCTGAAGACTTTAACGTGTGGGAAGGGAAAATACAATGTTTGTTCAGAATGGTTTCTCCACTGAGCTTGGCATGGTCACAATCTAAAGAAGTGGCTAGCAGCAAACAGGGCTTGTTACTCCACGTAAAGGGTTGAGGTAACATGCCTCTGCCTCAATGAGACAGACATTTGCGAACACAATTGCCACTTAAACTGGTGGTAAGCGGTGTCTTGTTCATGCAATGCTTTAGAGTCCCTTAGCTGCCTAAGGCAAAGAATTGTCTACAGGCCCTCATTGGCTTCAATGTCACAAACTGAAATGAAGGATCATATCAGTTTATGGGGCAGACAAGCACAAAAATAACCTCATTCCATTAAGGCATCTAAACAAATTCTCCAGCAACAGTGTTTCTTCTCGCCACCAGGAGATTAAGACAAAGGTCAAACACATCTTGTTGCCTGTGTGGATATCTTGCAGGCCATTGTTGCACATAACGATTGTTATGAATGGTCTTTGTTCATCTCAATTATGGACAAATGTCATCACACCCCATAATGACATGGAAGCAATAAATATTCCATTAGGTACCAAAGTGAGTTTCTTCCTTTAGGTAGAAGTCTCTTCCCCCCCATTAGGCTGAGGTCTTGTGATAGCAACTATCTTGACTGATACCAGGGATTGAACCAGGGACCTCCAGAGCTAACAGCATGAGTCTCTACAGCTTGAGTAATAAGCTCTGTAGTTAGGAGTGTTTTACCACCCCATCATCTATGGATAGGGCACAGAGGGAGACGAACACACACAGATCAGTAGGTTTCACTCTCTCAAAATTTCTCTGTAGACTAGGAAAGATGAACTCAGTCATGGCTTAAGAGGTTGAGCATCAGTAATAGACTGTGTAGATGTGTTCCATCTCACCCACTAATTTTTCCACATTACCTGTTTCTCCAACTCTTTCCACAGATCAGAATGTAACATTGATATGGCCAGCATGTTCCAATTCTGGAATCTACTATTCTGTTTAAGATTTGTGAGGCAGATGCTCCACAATCAGAAAGGTTCAGAAAAGTTAAAAGTAGAGATGGGCTGAACTGCTGTGTTTGAACTGAATCCAGACAAAAACAAACACCACTCCCCCAAACTTTTCTAAGATTCATAGCTGGAGTTTTGATTCAGGCCCATTTGTACCTAATCAAAGGATGTCAAACATGCATAGTGGGTGTTTCTCAAATAATTTTTCTTGTTTTGAGTCTGAAAATGTTAAGCAGCTTGACTGTTTTACCAGTAAAAAAAGAAAGATCAAGAAAAAGATTTTGAATAATTTCAAATGCGAACTAGGAATTGAGCGAATGGTTTTGGAGAAAAACAACATAACTGAACCAAAAATTTTGATGTCTAGAAAGAATTTGGTTAAAAGTTTTGGCCTTTGACTTATACATGCCTCTAAATTTCTTTTTTTTTCATCCAAGTCCAGAGGCAGAAATGCAAGAGTACTACAAGGAAAAGCTCATCTTATGATCGTTTGCTGGACAAAGTCAGCAAGTCCTAAAAATATTTGCAGGTCACCTTACTTCCCACCCGATTTCCTGAACCGAAAAAAGTCTGAGAGAGGCCTTCAAACAAACACCGTGATACTTCAAGACCTTACTGTTGAAAAGTTTTGAAATGCTCAAACTGTGATTTTAAGACGGAGGCAGCACACTCACCAATTCAGTGTAATTCAGAGATTTTAAAGCCAAAAAAGGACCATTGTGATCATCTAGTTTGACCTCCTGCATAACACAGTAACAGGCCAGAGAATTTCCCCACAATACCAGAGGCGCTCACATACCATCATAATGAACACAATGCAAATGTTTAAATCGATACGCCGCCTCTTCTAGGACAGCGCAGGGGATTAGTATTGAGCACAGTAACACCTGCGATCCCTGCTACAAGATACCAGCCAAATACCTGGTCTATGTTAGGAAGCTTCCCTCTAACAGAGGGATATGCTTTTTAAAATTCTTGTTCCTCCTGACACCTCCACACCCTTCACGTCTCAGGCTTTCCCTTCCCTTGGGCTACGTACAACATTCTGCTAATAGAGGTGGAATGAGCCCATCTGACTCAGGACTGCCAGCTGCTAGTACACACCTGTACTTACGAGGGACCTCATGGGCTGAAATAGACACACTGTCATCCCTGAATGTGATTCTATGCGCGCTCACTCCAGCTCAGTACCACCCATAGTTGGAGTCCTGGGCATGAGGAGGATGGTAGCACTTGGCATTAAGCCAACAAAAGTCGGGATGCTGGACTCACCTAGCTTTCTCAGGGACTCCCATTTTCCCCATTCCGCCTCTGCTAACGGCTTACGGCAACAAGACCACCGATTTGTTATCATGCTGTCCTCCATCAACCAGCCTCCCCAAGGGCAAAGCTTGATTTGGCTTTCAGAGGCCAGGCACCTGCATTGTGCTTCCTCCAGTTTTAAAGAGCTAGTGAAAGCCTCAAAGCCAGCAGGTTTTGACAGCTCCTGGGGTTTCCCCCTCTCCATTCCCCTTGCATTAACGTTTTCAGCTGCTGAAAAGATCCCCCTCTACATTTCCCCCCCGCCCACCATGGGAGCATGGTGCAAGCGGGGAGGGATAGCTCAGTAGTTTGAGCATTGGCCTGCTAAACCCAGGGTTGTGAGTTCAATCCTTGAGGGGGCCATTTAGGGATCTGGGGCAAAAATTGGGGATTGGTCCTGCTTTGAGCAGGGGTTTGGACTAGATGACCTCCTGAGGTCCCTTCCAACCCTGATATTCTATGATTCTCTGAACTGGTAAATACAAAGGCAGTTTATGTGTTAAAATCAGGAGTGGGCAAGGAGAGAAAATGTGTGGATTGAGGCGAGAGCAGATTAATGGCCTCACATTTATGACAGTTTAATAACAGAGCTGTCACAATAGGAGAGATTTACTAATTGCAGAGTCGTTTTCTACTGGGTTCCCATCATGCTGCCATTTACGATCACTCTGCAGCTCTTTCTAGACCCCTCTGGGGAAAAAAGGGAGGGGGCCCGCTAGAGAAAACACCCACATCTCTTATTCACCTAAATTTAGGAAACAATTGAGTTTCGTTACAGAGGAGTGAGTATATGAGGACAGCAAGGAGAAGGCTTTGACCTTTCTATGTGCTCCAAGGAGCCAAATTGCAAGTACTAGGACAATCAGAAAAGCCTTACACTTTCATCACAAAGGCCAACACACACATGAAATTCAGCTGGTCTTAGGAACTGAATTCAGGGCAACTGTGCAAGCCTTTCAAATGGGCAAGCCCCACACAGGTTTAGAGGTGACCCACCAGGTCTTCCTCTAACCTTGATCTATTGTTTCAAGCTGCTGTTCCTAGAATTAAGGTCCCTTTTAACCAGTAAGAATTCTGGGAATGGCAGCAAGGAGTCACCAGGAAGCAGAGCAGACACCATTCCTAGAGACGGTCAAAAGGGATGAGTGGTTCTCCCACAGAGAAACACTTTAGAACCAGGTTGGTTTGCCTTTAACCAGCTATCTTAAAAAAAAAAAATTAAACTTGTAATTCAGGCATGTTCTCCTCAGAAAATGAAAAAAGACTTGTATTATCTAGCCCCTTTCATCTGAGCACACAAAGCTTGTGTGAGCTTGTCAAACACAAAAAAGAGACAAGATGCCTATTGAAGAGAAATAGTTTTCATACCACATCACCTAGAGAAGCCTCCTCCCCTCGGGCCCCCCTAAAATACAAGGCAGAATTGTGGCCTGTTTTTCCAGAGGCGCCGAGTGCCTACAGTTCCCACTGAGTTTATGGAGTCCAGCTTGCTCTAGGATTTCTGAGGCTTGATCAGCAACCTTGTTTGCACTACCAGAACTCAGGAGATTTATAATAGGACCTTTTACATTTAAGATCCAATTAGGGTTCTGGAAGGAGAAGAAAACACGTGAAACAGATGTCACCAATGCCAAAAACTGGTCAGACCAATCCAAAAAACAAAATTAGGAAACCTTGAGATAAAACACTCCTTTGGCTTTTTTGTGCCTACAGGCGCACAAACATAAAACATCTCATCACCAGCGAGATAAAAACCTTCGGGGACTTCCGGGAATTTGATCTGTTCCCTCATTATTGGAGCTCCGCCCCTCACTGGGAGGATGTGTACATCATACATTAACAGAACGGATCCTCATAAGCCCCAGTAATTACACTGAATCAGCATTAAAAAACAAAAGAAAAAAATCCAACCCGCGGCCTAAAGCTAAAATTTGGAGAAATGAAAACCAGAAAAGAAATAATGCAGCGACTTTTTTATGGAGGGAGAGAAGAGGGTAAGGAGGCCTAGATGGTTCTTCAAGTTTACTGGAAGGGCTCTAAGGACCTACCTACTAACCAGCCAACATTTCTAATTTCAAACAAGCCTAAATGCACTGTCCGTGTTAGATTCAGCTTTTGAGCTGGGATACCTCCTTCGAGATCTACACTAGTTTTCAGGCACTCTGCTAAGGACGGGGCTCCAGCAGCAGGAGCAGCCTAAGTAGCTCCTTTGTTTTGGTGTCACGTGCCTAAGCATTCATTGCAAACTGACAGACTGCACAGGAAAAATAACTGAGCTCCAGAGCAGACCCTCAGTCAGATACAAGGACCCTTTGTGCTGCTACTCTGGAATAAAAGGGTACAGAAGGCAGCAGCAACAGTTAAGGATCCCTTACAGCGGAGGTCATTCTCAAGCATGTCAGGGCAGAGCCAGAGCACAATGTACTCCCAACAACCCTGGCCGGCACAGAATGGCTTATTGATGGAGCAGCCCTAAGGTGTCCAGCAACCACCTGCATTAAGGCAAGAGAAGAAAAGAGGTTGGAAAACTCACCTAAGGCCATTCACACTCAGTGCACAAGTGCTGCCTGCTAACTCCTGGGGAAATCTAACCCAGTGTCTTTCAGAATAGTTACTGTGGTGCAAGGCCATCCAGAGCGCTGCTGGCCGTATAAGAAACGATGACGAGATTCAGTTTAACGTATATTTTTATATTTGGGTGGTGGGGTGCAGAAATCATGTTTAACCCTTAAAAAAAAAAGTAAATTCTTTCTCACCAGTATAAATTCTGCCACTTCCTTGAGCGGAAGTGGTGGAGAGGACCATTGAATACGAGCCACCAAATTACTAATTAGGTATATGTATGAGGCTGCCCCCTCCTGGATGGAATCATGGGCATCTTAGGCCCCACTTTATTAGAGTCTCTCTCAGCTGAAACAGTCGGAGCCTGAGTCTCTGGAGGAGGATCAGAGTAAACCCTTACTGCTGCTATGCAGTGCGGAGGCTCTGTAATGCACTGCACAGTGATGACTGTCAAGTCCTCTGTGGCCATGGATTTGTTAGTATACACAAAGTCAAGTAACAGCATAGCGTAGTCTGACCAGTATTGTTTCAAGGGTAGAAACAAATATAGGCTCACACCTCAGTCAGGGACACAAAGCTGTGGTATATCCAATTATGGGATAATAGTTCTCTCAGCTCAGCTTAAAAGAAAAGAAAAGCCCATTTAATAGATGAGGGGATTAAAGTAACCCTTTTCATTGGGGGAAATCTCGCTTACATAACAAGTTGAGGTTTGGGATTTACAGTGCATCAGCAATGGGGCACTCTGTGGCCTTTAGGTTTACCACAATAGGATTATTATTATTATTATTATTAAAGTAATACATACTGACCTCCCCTCACGAGCCAATGTCTCTTAGCACCCTCCCCACCACACACACTACACAAATTGCATTTCTGGACCACAGCACATTTTCATTCCTCCCTGCTGTGTGTGCGTGTGGGAAATCCCCACTTACAGGACTAGTTGTAGGTGGAATTCTAAAACAATCTGACATACCAGATGCAGTTTTGATCACATATTCTGCTCAGTGTAGTGCCAGATCATTGTTGGCAGAAGGCACTTGGCAAGGATGTGGATCACCGTGTTTTCAGGGAGATAAGTCACTTCCATCTTCTCCTTCAAAGAAAAGATGGACCAGAATCACCCCAGATCAAACCATGCCCAATCTTAATTTGAGGAAAGTTCCGATAGGAGCTCTGCAGTTCGTGCAAGTGTTATGGTTCTAGTGCCGGGGTAGGCAGCCTATGGCACGCGAGCCAATTTTCAGTGGCATTCACACTGCCCGGGTCCTGGCCACTGGTCCGGGGGGCTCTGCATTTTAATTTAAATGAAGCTTCTTAAACATTTGAAAAACTTTATTTACTTTACATACAACAATAGTTTAGTTATATTATAGACTTATAGAAAGAGACCTTCTAAAAACGTTAACATGTATTACTGGCAAGCGAAACCTTAAATTAGAGTGAATAAATGAAGACACGACACACCACTTCTGAAAGGTTGCTGACCCCTGTTCTAGTGGATCAGAATCCTGAGATAGGAACAGGTCACATACTGTGTCCCTTCCACCTTCTTGATGATTGTAACAGAGCATGCCAGCGGTGTAGCACATCCTACTGGACAAGCATGACTCTGCAGCACCCTACCTCAGTTTCCCCTTCTCAGGCTCCCCAGTAACTCCACAAAGGCTTGTGTCCAACACCATCACCCCCTGCTTGGGGTCTGGTTTATGAACATAAAAAAACCCTCAAAAATAAAGTCTTATTCACCCCAGTTTCAGACCATGCACAAATCCTTCTCCCTGCGGTCCGTCTCTCTGCCCTCCCAGTACATCTTGCTGGGAGTTTGGACTTCTCTACAAGCCTTTTCACTGGCATCTCTCCCCACACGTTGACTCAGGGTCCTGCAGGAACCTTAGTACACCTTGCAATGTCCTCAGGCATCCTCCAACCGCCACCTTGGTGCCCCTTCAGGTCACCTGACCCACTGGTCACAGAATCTTCATTCTCTGCAGTCTGTGTAATGGAATGCTAAACTGTATTATACTGTTCATCCATTAAGTGGCACTATGTATAAAATACCTTATTTAAAACAAACCCCAGTCATACCAGACAGAGTATTAAAGGTTCTTACAATGAATACATCAGGTATGTATAAGCAAGCTCTGTGGCCAGTCCAGGAGTAAACGAAGAACAGAAACAGAAGGGAAAACAGCAACAAAAGGCTGCAAACAGAAGGAACAAAGGTTGCAGGATCTCATCAACATGCCATTCTTCAATGCCCCAGAGAACTTCAGCTTTGACAAATGGGCAATGGACAGACTGGAAGCAGTATTTTGCAAGATTTCAAGTTGCAAACAAACTCCACAGAGAAACAGATGATATAAAGGTATCTTCTGTAATTTATGCTATGGGGAAGCAAGCAGTCTCTCTCTTTAAATCCTTTGACTTTACTGAAGACAGTCAAAGAACTATGAAAAGGTTCTGGCTATGTTTAATGGATACTTCAGACCCCAGAGATATGGGATATATGAAAGAGCATGTTTTCACCAGAGAATTCAGGAACCAGGGGAAAGTGTTGAATGTTTTATAACAGCTCTGCATACACTGGCTGAAATGCAAAGCATGAAAATACCAGAGACAGGCTGATTATTGGGTTAACAGATAAAAACCCTTTCACGGCAGCTACAATTGACAAGAGATTTAAGCCTACCCACAGCTATTGCCAGACAACTGGGATAAGGGCAGTCTAGTCTAGTGGTCAGAGTGAGGGTCAGTAGTCCAGCGCCAAAGCCAAGGGCCACACTAGGAACAGGAACTGGATAGCAGAGTCGAGAGTCAAGCCCAAGTCTCCAGGCAAGAGCCAGAACCAAGGGTCAAACTAGAGGGCAGGAACCTGAGCAAGCAGGATAGCAGGCAAGGAGAGGTTGAAGGCAGGGGCAAGGCCCGGTGCAAAGCAGGAGCAGCATGAAAAAGGTAACACAGGAGCACTGAGCAGCCATCCTGCTGGCATCTGTGGCCAGCCAATCAGGCAGCATGGCTAATCAGGCAGCCTGCTGCAGGACAGCTGTACTGATGGGGCTGCCTGAAGACTAACTCTGCTGCAGGCCCGGATTCTTGATAGCTATACAGCTAACAAAGCAGTCAGAATTAGTCAAAACAACAGAACAAAAGACAGGAGCAACTTGAAAAACCTGAAACTAGCTCAAACTATAGATAGCAGAATGTTAAAAAGTCATTTTCATAAAACCCGAGGCAAGCAGAGAGAACTCCAAGACAAAATCCAGCCTCTGCGCACAAGGTATGGAAAAGTCATATCCCAAAAGATGATGCATGTCCAGCCGGAGGCATGTCGTGTAATAAATGTATGAAATATTGACATTTTGCAGCTGTTTGCTGCACCAAAGCAGTCAGGGTGCTGATTCACGATTCATATTACAGACAGACAATCAAGAGCAATAGTTTCTGGGATCTATCACTTGTGATGACAGGGCCTGCCTGGATAGCGAAGTTGAATATTCATGGTAAGACAACTGACTTTAATATTGTGAGGAGCTGACGTCACAGTCATCTCAGAAAGGACTTACAATCACCTTCAACTTCTCCCAGAGCTGATGTCACCCGACAACTAAACTGGGATACTAAACTGACACTAAACTGGGAGGAGTGGTAGATATGCTGGAGGGGAGGGATAGGATACAGAGGACCTAGACAAATTGGAGGATTGGGCCAAAAGAAATCTGATGAGGTTCAATAAGGATAAGTGCAGGGTCCTGCACTTAGGACGGAAGAACCCAATGCACAGCTACAGACTAGGGACCGAATGGCTAGGCAGCAGTTCTGCGGAAAAGGACCTAGGGGTGACAGTGGACGAGAAGCTGGATATGAGTCAGCAGTGTGCCCTTGTTGCCAAGAAGGCCAATAGCATTTTGGGATGTATAAGTAGGGGCATAGCGAGCAGATCGAGGGACGTGATCGTTCCCCTCTATTCGACATTGGTGAGGCCTCATCTGGAGTACTGCGTCCAGTTTTGGGCCCCACACTACAAGAAGGATGTGGATACATTGGAGAGAGTCCAGCGAAGGGCAACAAAAATGATTAGGAGTCTGGAACACATGACTTATGAGGAGAGGCTGAGGGAGCTGGGATTGTTTAGCCTGCCCCTGCAGAAGAGAAGAATGAGGGGGGATTTGATAGCTGCTTTCAACTACCTGAAAGGGGGTTCCAAAGAGGATGGCTCTAGACTGTTCTCAATGGTAGCAGATGACAGAATGAGGAGTAATGGTCTCAAGTTGCAGTGGGGGAGGTTTAGATTGGATATTAGGAAAAACTTTTTCACTAAGAGGGTGGTGAAACACTGGAATGCGTTACCTAGGGAGGTGGTAGAATCTCCTTCCTTAGAGGTTTTTAAGGTCAGGCTTGATAAAGCCCTGGCTGGGATGATTTAACTGAGAATTGGTCCTGCTTCGAGCAGGGGGTTGGACTAGATGACCTTCTGGGGTCCCTTCCAACCCTGATATTCTATGATTCTATGAACTCTGACTAGCCCTGGTGATATACTGGATTTGCGTGGGCCAGTTCAAAGAAACAACTTACACAGACAAAAGCTATGCATTCAGAGAGTATGTGGTCAAAGAGCTACAGACCAACAGCCTTCTCAGCTGCACCATGGCAGCCAAGATGGGCCTAGTGAGAAAGGTGAAAGCACTCTATGGAATATTTGGTGATTCTGGACTTTTGAAAGGAGATTTGGTACAAATAACTGTAAGAGACAATAGTGAACCATATAGTGTACATATATCTCACAGGATTACTATCCCATTAACTCCTTTACCATTTTATGAAGCAAAGAGAATGGAGTGGACTGGTATAATAGAGTAAAGTCTGAGCCAACAGCATGGTGTGCCCCAGTGGTACCAGTTATAAGGGGCTGGGGGTGGAGGGAAATGGAAAAAATACAGATTTGTGCAGATCTTAAAAGACTTAATGACACTGGCTGACTTCTGCCCCAAAGTAAAAGGAGCTATAGAGTTCTCCAAGCTGGATGCCTTGAATGGATTCTGGCAAATTCCTTTAGCCAAAGAAAGTGCTAAATGGACTACCTTTATCACAACCTTTGGGAGATTTTGCTTTTGAAAATTACCCTTTGGGATTACCAGTGCACCTGAAATTTTCCAAAGAAAGATAGCAGAACTGCTAATGAACACCACTGGAGTTGTAGTTTTCATAGACGATATTTTGATATATGGATCTTCAGTGGGAAAGCGCAACAAAACCCTCAACAGCTCCTGTTCTCCTCAAGTACTGTGATGTGTGCAAACCCACAATGGGGGGTGGGAGGGGTCAGTGCAGATGGAAGCAGCTGTGGCTCAGGTGGTGTAGTGCTGCAACAACATGCTTCTGAGTGAAAGCCACGCTCACAATTACAGAAGCTGAAAAACCAATACGCACAGATTTTTTTTTTTTAAAAAAAAGGAAGTGCCTGGCAAGCGTATGGGCATGTGCGTTTTTTGTTGTTTTTTTTTTAAACACAGATATCCGTGTGGACTGGATTCATTTACACTGACCATAAGCTGCTTGCAACCCTCATCAATGGGAAATATCTGGATCAAGCACCACTGAGATGCCAATGTCTATTGATAAGGTTAACGTGATTCAACTCAGTTGCTAAATATGTTCTGGGAAAAATCCAGTAGTAGCAGACACTCTGTCACAGAGCCCAGCATCGCACCCAACTACCTGTGATTTCGATGATGACAAAGGGGTGCGTGGATGCTGTGGACTTATACAGATCAGCATTAGTCTTTCCCCCCTACCCTAGCTACAAAAAGCAAACCTCCACAGATACACAGTTTCAGGAAGTTCTAAATTACTTGGGCCAGCCATCCCTAATGTATGTTAAAGATAGTAAGGAAATGACAAAAGACTACTTGTGGTGCCTGGACAATTAGAGTCAAATAGATTCATGATTAAAGGTAATTGCATCATAATTCCAAATTATATAAGAGGAGAAATCTGAAACCTCATCCATGAAGGACGTCAAGCACTAATTGAATGCCATGAATGGGCCAGCCAGTCAGCATGGTGGCCAGAAATCTGAAACCTCATCCATGAAGGATGTCAAGCACTAACTGAATGCCATGAATGGGCCAGCCAGTCAGCATGGTGGCCAGAGATCAGCAAGGACACAAAGAATAAAATACCTGCATGTGAACATTGCAGAACTAACAGACCAACACAACACCACCTTTACCAGATGAGCCTTGGAAGAGACGAGCTGCAGATTTATGCAAATTCAGATGATGTCATTACCTGGTCATCATGGACAATTTTTCCAGGTATATAGAAATAATGTACTTGAAAGACATAACATGGCACAGTGTTATCAAAAAGTGAAGTGCACTTTTGCTCACTTTGGTATTCCAGAATGACTGACAGACAATGGACCACAATTCACTGCAGCAGAATTTAAGTCATCCCAAATGAAATATGATTTTGATCATATTACTAGCAGCCCACATTACCCACAAGTGAATGGAGAGGTTGAGAGAACTGTCCAGACAGCCAAGAATACCGTACAGAAGGAAGATCTATTCTACGCTCTTCCAAGTTACACATCAACACCAACAGGGATATAGCACAGCAGAACTCCTGACGGGAAGACAACTCTGAACTATTATTCCAACTTTGGAAAGGAATCTATTTCCAAAATGGCCAAATATGAAGAGAGTAGCCAAATCAGATAAAAAGGCTAGAAGTGCTTAGGAGCACTTTTACAATAGACGTCACTCAGAGAGCTGCCAGATCTAGAACCTGGTGACCATGTTCATGTCAAGTTTGATGGAGAAAAGGGATGGACAACTCCAGCTGTTATGAAGAAAGAGAATTCAGTGCCCACATCATATGTGATCAAGATGGATAGCGGGTTCAACAGAAGCCACCGACAGCTACAGTTTGTTCCTCAGAAAGAACAATCGAGAGAGCAAACTCTACGGATGGCAGATTCAGAACAAGACAACGATGATGACTCAGGGATTCCAAACCGACCACAGCCTGTCATTGCAACTAAAGGACAGCCAGATGATCAGGTTGTTACACATTTGGGTCATGTAATTAGAAAACCAGTATGATCCAGAGACATTTAACAGACTGATATGTACTGAATTTCAAAGACCGCGTGATAGTGTAAATCCTAGGAATGTAGAACTTAAAGGGAGAGATATTATGCAATGCTAAGCTGTATTATACTGTTCAGCCATTTATTTAAATGAACCTCAGCCATACCTGGCAGAGCATTCAAGGATCTTACCATGAACACATCTGGTGTGTGTAAGCAAGCTCTGTGCCCAGTCCATATCTGGTACCAAGATGTGACACCTGGGGAGATGAGTTAAGCTTGTCGCAGATGGACTGAGGCTTATCTCCCTGCAAGGGGCCAGTCACCCTGTGACCCACCGATGCAGGATTGATCTCCCTTTTACATTTATTAGTGCTTTGTCTATCCCAGCAATAAATGTCACAAGTAATTTCAGTAGGACCCATGGTACAGAAGAAACAGAATTCTGCTGTAATGAATATATAAGAATATTCTTTATTGAGGCTGCTGTTGTAGCCTAGGGGGAAGTTTAGGCTAAAGCAGCTTCAGACATGTTACCCTGCATCTTGATGGGGCTTTTCCATCAAGCTACCTTGATTGTGCTAGCACAGCTGAACACACGCTTTTTGCCTCTCAAGTCTGTTGCCCTCATTTCCCTGATTGACTGAACTGCTGTGTCTACGAAACTGTCTCCCTAAATCGCACGATGAAAGGGACGAGTCATGCAGTTATGCAAAGGACTGCGGCTATGCTACACTCAACAGGGCAGGGCTGCGACGTAGCCCCCCCCTGTAGGCCTTTGGGGGACCTCGAATCTTTTGTCCCATCTAGGATGGGTTTTAATAATAAAACCAAACCATATGTGGAGTTATGGCCTCCTGCAATACCATCACAGGGCTTTGTTCAGCACATATATACATAGACTATCAGGGTTGGAAGGGACCTCAGGAGGCCATCTAGTCCAACCCCCTGCTCAAAGCAGGACCAACCCCCAACTAAATCATCCCAGCCAGGGCTTTGTCAAGCCTGACCTTAAAAACTTCTAAGGAAGGAGATTCCACCATCTCCCTAGGTAACCCATTCCAGTGCTTCACCACCCACCTAGTAAAAAAGTTTTTCCTAATATCCAACCTAAACCTCCCCCACTGCAACTTGAGACCATTACTCCTCGTTCTGTCATCTGCCACCACTGAGAACAGTCTAGGTCCATCCTCTTTGGAACTCCCTTTCAGGTAGTTGAGATCAAATCCCCCTTCATTCTTCTCTTCTGCGGACTAAACAATCCCAGTTTCCTCAGCCTCTGCTCATAAGTCATGTGTTCCAGTCCCCTAATCATTTTTGTTGCCCTCCGCTGGATGTTTTCCAATTTTTTAACATCCTTCTTGTAGTGTGGGGACCCAAAACTGGACACAGTACTCCAGATGAGGTCTCACCAATGTCAAATAGAGGGGAACGATCACGTCCCTTGATCTGCTGGCAATGCCCCTACTTATACATCCCAAAATGCTATTGGCCTTCTTGGCAACAAGGGCACACTGTTGACTCATATCCAGCTTCTCGTCCACTGTAACCCCTAGGTCCTTTTCTGCAGAAATGCTGCCAAGCCATTCGGTCCCTAGTCTGTAGCGGTGCATGGGATTCTTCAGTCCTAAGTGCAGGACTCTGCACTTGTCCATACCATAAGGCAATAAGAAAGTAAGTAGAACATGCATCCTAGAAAATATATTCCCTTCATTTGTGACATGGAAAACCTGAAGCCTAGTTTCCAGGCCCACATGGCAAGGGGGCAATCTTGCCTTCCCTCGCTTTCTGCATCTAAAGCCATCACCGCATTTTGTCTCTCTTTGCCTCCCTACATGGCTTCAGGAGCAATCAGCTATTGTAGATTGTGAATATGAGTGTAGCTCTTTGCCTCCGACAAGGTACTGCTTTAAATGATTTATTCATCAATTGATTTCATAGTTGTGACAATTGAGGAGGATTAAGTCACCAAATCTCAGAGGCAGAGGGCTAGAGAATACAAGAGCAACTGATAAATGATGGGGTAGATTCTTTAACTCCTGTGTTCATGAAACTGCAAGGTTTGGGGAGAGGCTTAAAGCACATTTTAGTATTGACATGTACCCCAACGACCAGAACTGGTGCAGTTACATGCATTTCCCTTCCTGCCAATTGCCTCATGTTAACCTTTATTGTAAAAGTTTCACCTTGCATCTGCAGCAGGAATAGGCAAAAAAAAAAAAGATTTAGGGTAAAATTTTCTAAATTGTCTAGGCAACTCAGGAGCTGTTGGATTCATTTAGATGGAATATATGGGACCAACGCATTAACGGAGTAAACATGACCTTGTCTGTCTAACATTAAACAGTGTTAACATTTTGGGATTTGGTATACAGAGACCACAGCCTGCTTAGTACCATGGCGCAAACACCATTAGAAATCCTTTTAACCTTTTTATTAAATACACAGAAAAAGGAGGAACAAACAGTTGAAATATGAAATAAGGCTTTCCCTTTAACTCCCCTTTTGCCCTTTAGCTGGAGAGAGGCTTTAGAAGGAAGAAACCCTTGTTTGACAGTCTCTTAGCTAGTATTAAAGATGACAATTACTGTCCTTTTGGAGGAGGTGGGGGGGAGAAGAAGTTAGTTGAGATGGGCTGAAGCTGTTGGTGGGAAAGCCAGATCCCTATTTCCTAGAAGGCAAAACAAGACAAACACATAGAAAAGATGAAAGACAAAACCCAGCAAAAGGCAGCCTCCGCCTCCGGAGTTCATTTTCAATTGCAGTCTCACTGCTGGAAAAATACAGGTACAGCACAGTGTCTTATCTGCCAAGCCAAGACCTTACAAATTTGTACCAGCATCAGGCTGTTAAGGCATTGCTTTTAGCCATCTCTCTCTGGTCACAGGCTTACTGCAGTGTTGTAAAATATACAGTCTTGGCCAGTTAAGCCAGAATCTTATTACAGTGAAGGCAAAAAGAAAGATAGGAAAGAAGAAAAAGCGGATAAGGAGAAGGGCATGTCTACACCATAAAACTAAAGTCAACCTATGCTAGGTTGACGAACCACTGCAGTAATTACTGCGTTGGTTTATGTCCACCCTGCCCTTCTTGTGTTGGTGGTGCGTGTCCTCACCAGGAGCACTTCCGCTGACTTAGAGGGGCAGTGTGGGGGGCTGAGAGCCAGGGCTTGCAGCTCCCTGTCAGGAACCCAGCTCCCCACTGGGAGCCCATTTGCCCCCTCCCTTCAGCTCCCCACTAGGAACGGAGCAGCTGCACTGAGCTCTGGGTGCAGCTGTGCTCCCAGAGGGGAGCAGGGAGCCAAGAGCCCAGGGGTGGCTGGGGTGCTGGAGGGGAGATCCACTCCCAGAGTCTGGTTAGCGGCTGTGTTCAGAGAGGGCAGCCGGGACTCTAGGGCGGGTAGTAGGGCTCCCCCGGGGAGCAACCTGGCTTGGAGCAGAGACCGGGCAGTAGCCCAGCTAGGAAGCCAGGAGCCGGATTTCTTGTGAATTTCACTCCAGTGGAGCCGTGAAGTTGACAAGAATGACAGCCAATATACCTAAGTAAGGCAGTGCCTACAGAGACACTACGTCACCCTAACTACACTGACCTAAGCCCTATGCCTCTCATGGAGGTGGAGTTATGTCAATGTAGTAGGGCACTTACATCGGCAGGAGCAAGGCGGTAGCGTGTACACTGACAATGAGGTCGATGTAACCTACCTTACGTTAACCTAATGCTGTAGTGTAGACCAGGCCCAAGTCTCACATTTCAGGTGGTGGATGGGATTTAATTGAAGCCAGTGGCGATGTCATCTAGGTCCCTCTCTCTGGCCTGGTCTGGTCAGGACATCTTTCAGGAGCAGGACAATGAAGGCCCAACAATGCCACACTACATCCCACGGTCCCAGAGTGAAGCAGGGGTGGCAGCCAGGAGGGGAAGGACTGAACTTCACCAATTTTTTTTCCCCCAGTCAACAATTGTCTCCTTTTGCTTCACCTCCACTAATATTTTCCCCAGAGTTTTCTTCTTTTTAAAAACCCGAAAGAGTGATGGGTGGCATAGCCCATGATCTCATTATTTCATCCACCAGTTAGGCCTCATTTCCAACACAACAGTTTTGGTTCACTGACTTCCAGTCCCACACTTTTCTTGTTTACCAAACAGGATCTTAACAGCATCCTTGAATTATATCAGTAGGCCATTTGTCAATCCTCATTCAGTCTGTGTTTCCCTTTTTCACCTCTTCCCCATCAAACATTTATGATTGATTGTGACACTTTGTGAGCTCACCTGTGAAAAGGCGAGTGAAATATCATAATTCAGATAAATGCGCAGACCCAATTTTCACAACAGAGCCTACATCCCAATGACTTTCAGTGGGACACTGGTAGGCACTTGGACATTTTACCCTCAGTCCTTTCTTCCCCATCCATTTTCCAAGATGGGTTTATACTTCAGCTTTAAATGAAAAAAAAAAATCTGATATATTCCTCCTCTCCCACTGACTCAATGGCAAATATAGCTCTCACATTCTAATACGTTAGCAGCCGATTGATCAGAAACTGAATAATTACAACAAGGCAGGAAGGTTAATGGTAAGATACAGCCATTTCCACCTCGTTAGAAGAAGAATCTGAATGTTAGTGTGTGTATTACACCTGATTACCGGAGACACACTGGAGACCTGTTTGGCAGATTGACAGCTAGATTAGTTTTAGCATGGTTATCTGCAAATCTTACTAAAACCATACAGAATAACTAATCCTACTCCCTTTCCACATTAGAACCATAAATTACCAGTGTCATTTCGACTGTGACATGGACAAGTCTTCAGTTTACAGCCTTTCTATTGTTAGAGGCTATTTTATTGAATAATTATCTACAGCATTGTTAACTTCAGTGAGGTTAGTTTTTGTGAACTGGATCCATTTCTCACTGACTGGATTTCATGCCATTGGCTGGGAACTAAAAAAAGTCCTGGGACATTAACATGTGGTTACCCAAATCATATGGGTCACTTATGAATTTGTTGTTGAGTTCAGACTGTTCAGTACAATTTTGCAACAGAAATAAGTCTGGACTCAAACCAGCTTTACGGGGACAGTGTTGGGTCATTTACAGACTGAAATTTTGATGGCATAGAACCCTGTTATGTAAAAAAATGCCCTTCTTAATTAAAGAGATATACGAGTCCACTGTGCTTTAAGTGACACTTAAATTCATTTGATTAGTCTTACTGTGTTTTGCCCTTCCCCTTATAGAAGGGAAGCAGACTGGGAACTCCATGTGGCTTTTGCTGCTTCGCTTTCTACTTCCAGTCTGCTAGCCCAGCATGACACATCTGGGCTGTAGGCAGTGAGGAAGACATTTTTGTTTAAATCCAAGCAAAGTATTTTAACACAAAATTACACAAACACAATTAGCCAGGGGAACTCACCACCAAACTATCATTGGGGCCAAGAGTTCGGAAGGATAACAAAAATAAAATAGAAAAAAGTGGACAATGTCAACACACAGTTACACTAGATAGGAAGAGGAGGATATATAAAACCAACCACTGATTGAGAAAAAAAAAGAAAAGGAGGACTTGTGGCACTTTAGAGACTAACAAATGTATTTGAGCATAAGCTTTCGTGAGGTACAGCTCACTTCATCGGATGCATTCAGTGGAAAATACAGTGGAGAGATTTATATACACAGAGAACATGAAACAATGGGTGTTACCATACACACGGTAATGAGAGAGTGATCAGGTAAAATGAGCTATTACCAGCAGGAGAGCCGGGGGGGAACCTTTTGTAGTGAGAATCAAGGTGGGCCATTTCCAGCAGTTGACAAGAACATGTGAGGAACAGTGGGGGGGGGGGGAATAAACATGGGGATATAGTTTTATCTTGTGTAATGACACATCCACTCCCAGTCTTTATTCAAAAAGAATGTAATGGTGTCCAGTTTGCAAATTAATTCCAATTCAACAGTCTCTCCTTGGAGTCTGTTTTTGAAGTCTTTTGTTGAAGAATTGCCACTTTTAGGTCTGTAATCGAGTGACCAGAGAGACTGAAGTGTTCTCCGACTGGTTTTTGAATGTTAATTCAAAGAATTCCTCAAGGGCTTCTTTTCCATGGGTCCAGATGATGAAGATGTCATCAGTGTAGCACAAGTAGAGTAGGGGCATTAGGGGACGAGAGCTGAGGAAGCGTTGTTCGAAGTCAGCCATAAAAATGTTGGCATACTGTGGGGCCATGCGGGTACCCATAGCAGTGCCGTTGATTTGAAGGTATACATTGTCCCCAAATGTGAAATAGTTATGGGTGAGGACAAAGTCAAAGTTCAGCCACCAGGTTTCCCCGTGACATTATCAGGGATACTGTTCCTGACGGCTTGTAGTCCATTTTTGCATGGAATGTTGGTGTAGAGGGCTTCTAGGATGGTATTTTCAGGAAGATCACCGATGGATTGTAGTTTCCTCAGGAAGTCAGTGGTGTCTCAAAGGTAGCTGGGAGTGCTGGTAGCGTAGGGCCTGAGGAGGGAGTCTATATAGCCAGACAATCCTGCTGTCTGGGTGCCAATGCCTGAGAAGATGGGGCATCCAGGATTTCCAGGTTTATGGATCTTGGGTAGCAGATAGAATACCCCTGGTCGGGGTTCCAGGGGTGTGTCTGTGCGGATTTGTTTTTGTTCTTTTTCAGGGAGTTTCTTGAGCAAATGGTGTAGTTTCTTTTGGTAGCCCTCAGTGGGATCAGAGGGTAATGGCTTGTAGAAAGTGGTGTTGGAGAGCTGCCTAGCAGCCTCTTGTTCATATTCCGACATATTCGTGATGACGACAGCACCTCCTTTGTCAGCCTTTTTGATTATGATGTCAGAGTTATTTCTGAGGCTGTGGATGGCATGGTGTTCTGCCCGGCTGAGGTTATGGGGCAAGTCATGCTGCTTTTCTCACAATTTCAGCCCGTGCACGTCGGCGGAAGCACTCTATGTAGCAGTCCAGTCTGTTGTTTCGACCTTCAGGAGTCCACCCAGAATCCTTCTT
Organism: Lepidochelys olivacea; assembly: GCF_965140295.1. Taxonomy (NCBI): domain Eukaryota; kingdom Metazoa; phylum Chordata; order Testudines; family Cheloniidae; genus Lepidochelys; species Lepidochelys olivacea. Next base: position 20,482,348 of record NC_140417.1, on the reverse strand, counting down.
TTTGTAGTCTTGGTATGAAGGTCTCTGTGGGTTAGTATGTTATTCAGAGGAAAATATGTTGTTGGAAATATTCCTTGAGTCGGAGACGTTGAAAATAGGATTTCACAGAACTGTATCATGTTGGTGGGAGTGGAGGGGCAGAAGGAGAGGCCCCAAGATAGCCCAGCAGAAGAATCTGTCCTAAGAGTATAGTTGGATAGATTAACAATATTGCTGGGTGTGTTAAGGGTACCGCTGTTGTGGCCCCTTGTGGCATGTAGTATTTTAGTGTCCTTTTTCTTTTGTAGAGAAGCAAAGTGTGTATTGTAAATGGCTTGTCTAGTTTTTGTAAAGTCCAGCCACGAGGAAGTTTGTGTGGAAGGTTGGTTTTTTATGAGAATATCCAGTTTTGAGAGCTCATTCTTAATCTTTCCCTGTTTGCTGTAGAGGATGTTGATCAGGTGGTTCCGCAGTTTCTTTGAGAGCGTGTGGCACAAGCTGTCAGCATAGTCTGTGTGGTATGTAGATTGTAATGGATTTTTTACCTTCAGTCCTTTTGGTATGATGTCCATCTGTTTGCATTTGGAAAGGAAGATGTCTGTCTGTATCTGTATGAGTTTTTTCATGAAAGTTGATAGATTTCTACTCCATACAGCTAAATTCTCTGTGACCAGGTTATTCCACAGTTGTCCACTAGGGGGTTTCCTCGCACTTTTTTGAAGTACTGTATCAGGTAGTGGCTGCTGTCAGAGCCAGAATACTGACTAGACAGACTGCTGTCCTGATCTGGTCCGGCAATTCCTCCATCCCCAGGAACATAAAACAACACTTCCCTGGCTAGTACATTTTCCTGGTCACTTTGCTCCTCCCCCAGCTCGGGCATTCAGCATTAAGAATGAACAATAGGATCACACAAAGTCTTCTGGTTAATTAACAGCGTAAGGTGTCAGTGCAGAAGCAGGGCTCAGGCCCCTTGATGGCACGATCCCTGAACCCAGCAGGGGGTTTCCTGTGGGGCATAGGCTCTGCACAGCTGGAGGGGATGTGGACAGGCAGGCCAGGATAGAGCAAACACACACATTGTTCCTCCCACACCAGGACTTACACGGCAGAGAGTTAATTCAGTGTGTGGCCATATTAAACTCCTCTGTGGACTCCTTACTTACTTAGGATAGAACATTGTACATACAACTCATGTGCTAAGATCGGAGCTGCGTGAAGGGGGTGTTCACATGGTTCCAGTGGAACCAGGTTCCAAAGGACCCCTTGTTTTGTTTGGCATTTTCCTTCTCTTTCTTCTCACTCTTTTCTTCCATTGTGGGGCATTAACCGTCTCTGTTTAATGCTCTGAATGGTGTATTCAGGGTCCCCATTTAATGCTTTGTAGATTTCATGGATATCCACACCAGAACAGGGGAGGGGATTATGGAAGTTATTTTACAGAAGCTGGGGGACAAAAATGGTTTAGATACAACTTTTTCTCCTGCAATCAGCTGTAACACCATAGCTAATATAGCGACTGTATACAAAGGTGTTTAAAATCAAATTCAGTAGGCAAATCAGTATACGTCTTTCATCCCACTGGCTGCCCCCTCACTGAATCTTCTTGGGGAAGCTGCTACAATGGTTCTTTCCCAAGTTGTTCTATTTTTGTGTTTTGAATTGTTCAGAAACTGTATATCCTGTTTTTCACTTGAGGTGTTGAAAAAGCATATTACCATTACATTAAAATGTCAAAGCACAACAAGATGGTCAGCAACAGTAGAAGCAATCGGTCTGCTACCAAATCTGACTGAGGGCGTTCTTGACACCATAGAGGAGATCAAGGCATCACACAATCTTAGGCCAGGACTTAAGCTGGAAACTGACAGACTGCAAATGAACATTTCATTTCTTGTTTTGGTGGAGATGCCGCACATGATTCTACCAAACATTAACATTGTGAGCAAAAGAGTTGCAAGAGTCTGGCTCTTGACTCCCTGTTTACTTTAGCAGAATTATGGTATTCTGGGTTCATTACAGGTAAGGTAGCTGAGGTTTCATAGGATGAAAAGAGTAGGAATATCCACACAGTTGAAAGATAAATGATGCCAAAGGAGGAAAGCGGTGCCAGGTGAACTTACAGAGGATGAAAGGTCATCAGATCCTGAAAAAGTTTTTGAACACAAGGTGTTCAACCCCATCTTAGACCCAATATTAACAAAATTGGACAATAGGATATGCAAGTGTGATGGGGTCAGAGAAAGGCCTGTGAAAAAAGCAAAACCAAGAAACTGAAAAGTCTCAGCAAAGACCACCTAAGGAGTCACTCAAAGTTTAGCAAGCAGCTACCCTGAGGGTTTAAACTCAGAGTTTTGAGAATGAGATTGAGCTCTTCACCAGTTTTTGCAAGTCAATCTTTAAGGATGACTCAAATGAAGATGTCCATTGATCTCCTTAGCTACAGTCACAAGAGGTCTTTGACTGTGAGTTTCCCTAACACAGAAACAGCACTGTGTATTTTTGATGTCTTCCCGCAACTGTCTTCCTCCTAATGAAAGGAGTTTCAGCAAGCTAAAAATTAATCAAGACCCATCCAAGAATGTCCATGGGGCAAGCAAGGTTAAGTACGCTGGCAGTTATTTCTATAGAGAACCCAGAAGCGAGGTGGATAGGCTGATATGAGCTAATTAATGAGATTGCTTGAGAGAAGGCTAGGAAGGTACCTTTGTAAAAGCACTTAGTGGGGATTGTGGGTTGGGGGGGGGGGGTTGCAGCCAAGCGGAGTGGGGAAAAACCTGGATTTGAGTATTCAAATCAGGACAGGCACACATTTGGCCTGGTATGGCCCTGACTAAGATAAAAGTCAGCAACTCAGAAGCAGGGCCAGCCTGAGGGAAAATGGCACCCTGGGCGAACTTGTATTTTGGGACCCCTGACCCCAGTCGGCACGGTGCCCCTCATTACCCCTGTTCCCCCATAGGCCCCCCCAGGGCCCACTGCCTCCCCCCAGTGCTTAATTCGTATGGAAAGAGGTGCCAGGGCTCAGCCCCAGCACAAACCGAGCACTGGCTGGGCACCTCGGTCCGAAGGCAGCGTTGCCGCCAGCAGCAGCGGAGAAGAAAGGGTGGCAATACACCATATACCCTGCCGCCTCACCCTGTCCTGCACTGTCCCCCCTTCACCGCTAGCCCCCACGCCATGCTCCCTCCTGCATCCATGCTGAGAAACGGACTCGGATGCACGGAGCAGCAGGCACTGCTGCTGCTCGCTCCCCCTCCCCTGAATGCTGCTTCACGTCCTCCTAGGGGACTGTGAGGAGGGCAGCGAGGAGCAACATCAGGGTTCCCTGCATCCAGGTCACTTTCCCCACCTGGGCTGCCTAAGGGGAGCGGGGGAGAGCAGCAGCCCCTGATGCTCGCATCACAGCACAGCCCAGGTGGGGAAAAGTGACCTGGATGCATGGAACGCTTGGTGTTGCTCCTCACTCCCCCTTTCACAGTACCTTAGGGAGTGAAGAGGAACATGGGGGGGAGAGGGGAGCGGGGAAGAGCAAGCAGTATTTGTGCATCACTCTCCCCCCATTCCTGCCCCACGAGGAAGCAGGGAGAAATCTGCCCCCCCCTTCCCCCCGACACGCTGCCTCTGCGAGTTTACAGCGCTCCCCTGCCAGGCGGCAGCATGCACGTCTGTGCTGCCGCATGGCGCCCCCCTGGCCATGATGCCCTGGGCAGTCACCTGGGTGGCCCACCCCTAAGGCCGGCGCTGCTCAGAAGACTAGTGAACAGTAAGAGGCTATCCCAGTACTCTTTCCATGCTGGTCTGGTCACAGTAGCAGGACATTCAATATGGTGCTAATCGAGGATGGGTTTGCTTCATTACACAAATCGCTCCGAGTAACTCTGTACAGTCTGCAGCTTTATGTGCCACCTGGCCTATAAAGACTAACGTCCGGGCTGGTCTGCCGAGAAAGTTCCAGGCTCCTCTTCCAGGAGCATGTGCCTCAATACACAACATTGAAACAGTTATGCACCGGAGAGTTGCCCTACCACCAGTACCCAGACCCTTCAGTTGGGCAGATGGAGCCGTCATACTGCCGGGATATCTGTTGGCAGCTCACTGTATATGAAAGCCAATGCAAACGGTTACATGCCCAGCACTGTCAAAGAGAGGGGACTACACCCGAGCTAAATTCTTACAAAGGGCAATGAGCAAGATTCTGCAGGAAGCATCTGGATACGCACCTGTTCCTAGGTAAGTTCAGCGAGAATGATCACTCCTTGGTGCTGCGTGCCCCCTTCCCCATTTTTTCTTCATACATTGCACTGCACTGAACCTGCTCCTTCAGGGCACCCGTAGTGTATTGTCAGTGTGTTCTAGGGTGACCAGATGTCCCGATTTTATAGGGACAGTCCCGGTTTTTGGGTAAACAAAAGACCCTTGAGTTAAGTGATATTCCTATCCCCCACACCCCTTAGCTGGCACAGTAGTAGATCCTTTATCCCAGGGGTCTCAAACTCAATTTACCTTAGGGCCAGGGCCAGTCCTCAAATCCTCCCAGCGGGCCAATAAGGTCACTCATGCTGCCCAGAATCCCACCCCCCCAAAAAACTCAGCCCCCCACCTGCCTAAGGCTCTGGGAGGGAGTTTGGGTGCTGGGGCAGGGGCTGAGGGTGCAGGAGGGGGGGTTGCAGGCTCTGGGAGGGAGGAAGGGTGCAGGCTCTGGGAGGGAGTTTGAGGGCAGGAGGGGGTATGTAGGGAGGGGGTGGGGGTGCATACTCTGAGAGGAGGTGCGGTGCTTACCTGGGGCTCCAAGGCAGGGTGGGAGGCATCCACGCACTGCTGCCCCCAGGCACTGCCCCGCAGCTTCCCATTGGCCGCAGGGGCAGCGCACAGAGGCACAGCCCCACCCTGCCCTGCCCCAGGGAGGGGCTGGCAGACACATGGAGTGAGCAGGCAGACGCCGCTCAGCTCTGCTGTGCTGCCAGGGCCCAAGGCCATTGTAAATCACCTGGGTGGGGGGGGGGGGGAAGCACCTGGGGGCGGCAGATGGGGCCAAGGGAAAAACCCAGCCCCAAAACTGCTGGAGTCCCGTGGACCACACTGGGGAGGTTTGTGTGCCTCAGAATGCCCATGGGCTGGGAGTTTGAGACCCCTGCTTTATCCTTTCTGAGTCATTTAGGGGAGGCCAACTTCAGATTATATCTGAGCACCCTCAGCATCCATTCAGGGTTGGTCATTACCATTCTCTGGGGCAGAGTACTCTATTGTCATGTTTTAAGCATTGTGAAGCATCATCTTATGATGTGATAGGTATAATACGCCCAAAGCTGCACTGAAATCCACTGTGTGGGACAGGAAGGAAAAGCAGCCCACACCTTTTTTAGTTGTCTCTTTACACAAGGGCAGATTCTGCCTCCCTTATTCCCATCCAGTAGTATTTTATTCTGCAAGGGTCATAGAAACCAGCCCTGTCTAATTTGCAGAGACTAAAGCATAATTAAGTACAATGCACATTATCGGCACTGCCTGTTAGAATGAAATTTTCTGATTATCCAGGTTCCTACATCCAACCCACGCTCTATGGTAGCGGGCGGAAGTCACATTATAGACATATAGAACCATTGCCAGGTTTTACTGTATTATATTAAAGAAGTTCTGATCCACACACAGATTTTTATCTTGTATAACCTCATCAGTTTGAGGGGTGATTATTTTTTAAGCCAGAATAGCTTTATGATACAAAGGATCCTGGATGCAGTTATATCAGTAAAAAGGTATCTTATACCAGTATAGTCTATTCCCCTTCCCATACAGAAATAAACTATTACACTAGTATAAACATTTATACGTGTAACTCTTCTGCCTGTCAGAGTTGGCAGCAACAAGGGCCGGGTTCAATATCTAGGGGATCCATTCCAATAACACAATGCAAACCGGGTCGAGCCCCCACCCAGTGACCTGGGACAAATATATACCACCCCCGCTGGGCGCCTCCAAGAGGCAATACTTCCCCTCTCGCAAGCACATAGTCTGAGTATAGCAAAAAAGACTTAATAACAGAGAGAAACAATGTGGCATTATGTTGGGGAAACACCACCAACAGGATTCACAACCCATGAGCAAAAACCCACCCCAAGCAAATTGGGGCATGCCCTTTCCCTTTGGTTCTTGAGTCCAGCAACCCCAAATCACCCAAAGTCCCAAAAGTCCAATGACCCAAAAGTCTCCGTCCCTGGTCAGGGCAGCCCCAGAGTTCGAAAGTTTATCTGCAGAGTTTTACCTCCCAACCTGGGTGGAGATTGGGGGGGGGGGAGGGGTAAGGGGCACCTTACATGATCTGAAGCTTCATAGGCCTTCTCTCTGCTCCGCTCCGCCAGCCGCCCCACGAACAGCTTTGCTCAGCTCCGTGGCCCACAAGCAGCTCCACCAGCCTGTCCTGAAAACTGCTCCACAATATATCTTCAGGCTCCCCCACTACTTAACACAACACTCAGTGATTTCAGCTCTTAGGTGAATTCAGCTTGTAGTAGAAGCCTCAATGCTGGTACACCATTAGCCCAAAGTGAGCTCAGCAGCCTGTAACTAGACTCCTAATAGAATCAAAATTAGCTCTGATACTCCACAGTGGAGAGAGGAGGAAATGCAGTTAGCATATAAAGCCCTCACCAAGGGGCCCATACCACCAAGTAGTAATACTTATCCCCAGCCTCTCTCAATTCACAGAGTTTTGGAACCCATGACCCTTGCCTAGCAAGTGCTACTTAGTTGATGGTGAGTCCCTCCATCATAATAAAAGGCCAAGTACAGTTCCAAGCACAGTTCCCATAATCAGGGTAATAACAATTTATTCTTCCTGCCCCAATAACAGAGACACTGGGGATCCCACAGCAGCCAAAGTGACCATTTGGGCAGCTATGACCTCATTCTAGGCGGGGTGGGTGTGCCTATGCAAATGAGATCGGCCCCTTAAGTTCTTTTCCACAACTTGCCACACCTCACCACCAGATGTCAGGATGGAGCTCATCCTGACACTGCTTACATACGGCTATAACTGCACCCATACTAGGAGATTGTGCTGCTTTAATTCTACTGATATAAGTTGTGTGCATAGACAAGGGCCCAGATTTTTAAAGGTATTTAGGCATGGCACTACTCAACATTGTAATGCCTACTGGTTTAGGAGCCTAAATCTCATTTTCAAAAGGGATTTAGGCACTTAGGAGCCAAAAAAGGATTATGTTCGGTATTGTACAAACACATAATGAGACAGCCCCCCTCCCAAAAAGCTTGCAGCTTAACTAGACAAATCCAAGTGTGAGGAGAAATTGAGGAACAAACAAGTGAGGGGATTTGCCCATATCCACACATCAGGGCCAGCAGTAGAGCCTAGCTGAGAAGTCAGGTGTCCCAAATCCAGATCCAGTTGTTTATCCACTAGACTACACTGCCTTGCTTTTGTAAAAGCAAAAACCCAATCTCTTGGTTGAAGACAACCTTCAGGTGCTTGCCTTTCTCTGAGAACAGCCTTAAAGTAAAAACGTGTATTCTTAAAATACTCTTAAAGTATCTAGGTTGGGGGTGTGGTCATTATTAGAGGCAGTCCATGGATTGTCCCCACACCTTGGGAAAAACAAACAAAAAACCCACTTGCATCCAAACCCCCAAAGTCTCACTAAAATAAAGACTGCACAGCTAATGTAGCAGTTAAGTTATTTACCAGCAAGTAGTAATGCCCAAGGTATACACACAGCATTCATGAAAGTTTATCCCAACTCTTTGTATGCAGTAGGTCACATGATATATTCTTAACCAAGGAACTGTTCAGAATGTCGTATTGCTGCTAATCCAACAGGCATCTGCTAATGAGAAATGTTAATTAGGTATGGCACCTCTGCTATTTTAAATAGAAATACAGACGGTCACTTTTATTTATCCCACTCATATGGTCAAGGACAGACGTGGTTATGGTGATCCTACCAATGCATAATATTAACAGTGCCATTCAAGTTATCGTTCAGATGTTAATTAGGTACCAATTTATATGTTCAAGTCCAACATCAATATTAATATAATGCTGCTTGCAATGTTCCTATAGCCAAACGCCCAGGAGAATTGCATGGATACATAGCTGACCTTTCAAAGTTACTGAGGACATTCTTTGGGTAAAATAAATAAATGTTTGACCAGTGATGAAATCAGCGCTGAAGGCCAGTCAAAAAGAGAATTATATTTGTGTCAACAGCACGGTGGCTGCTACTGTGATCAACGCCATGGACAAGGCCTGCTCCAATTAACATCCAGCAGGTCCAAGGGATTAGGGAATTTGGAAGCTGTATGACAACTCTGCCCTCTTGTGATACAGTAGGGCTCAGTAAAAATCACTGTCACGGAACTGGAGAGACAGGGAGCAATCCAAACACTAGGCAGACACCGGCTATTGTCTGAACTCCCCGACCTCTCAGAAACCCTTGAACAAGAGAATCGCAGCGGAAGGATGACCTTTCCCCTCAAGACTGGATTACGAAGGTCAGCTATAATCTATTCTGCACCAGACAGCAGCCTATTGACCAGGCTGGGAAATGCTATTGGTCTAATCACCCTGCTGTAGAAGAAAAAAAGAAAGTTGCCCATGACCACAACCATGAGAAGATTGGCGGGGTAAAGAGTAAGCGTTTTGCCCGGCTAGTGCCTTCTCTCTAGAAGCAAAGCTGACCGCAGAATCTAATGCACAGCTCCGTTCCAGGGTGCAGATGCCACTGTTTCACAAGAGGCAGCTTTATTCACCCCCAACCCATTTCTGTTTGCAGGTCAGATGAGAGACAGTTACTGGGCTCTTGCCTTGCAGCCATGTTGTTTAGAAGGCTCATGCCATTAACCCACTTGGTTTGAGTTCCACCCTAAATCAGTCTGATTCACTTAGAATTCCCCAGAGAGGTGACCAAGAGCCATCATCACTTATTCAGCCTCACACACCTAAAGAGCTTTTATTTTGGCATGCAGATTGAGCCCAAGTGCCTGGTATGGAAAGTTCCCAGGGGAGGATACTTCTCTAATTCTTCTAGGGAAGTCTCGCCATGCATAGCTCTGAAATGCAGAAGTTGAACCCTGGGCTCCACAGTTTGCCTAGCACTAGGCACTCCACCAACAGCGGGGACAACATGATTCTTGTCCCTCTTGGAATATGGCTCGAGGAAATAATTTTTGTTGTAATGGGAATCCACATTAAGAGAGATTCCCTAGTCCTTTATGTCCTCTGCAAGGGCATATACCTCCAAGACACAGAGTGCAGTCAGAGGCTAACAAGGAAAATGTAGCTGTTAGAACGAGCAGCATCTCATCGCTTTCCTGAAGTACACAGGCAGGTTTTGCAGCTTTAGGCTACCTACCTGCTGTTCAAACCAATGACAAGTTAACCTCTGTGCATCAACTTTCCTCCTGTCTTCTCTGAAGGAGGCTTTCCCCCATGAGCAGTATCTTCTATTCTTGTGTTACAGAAAACTAAATCACTTAAAACCCCCACTATTTTAAATTGATACTGTCTAGTCAAGGACAAGGGCTGGCTGAAAAACAAAGAAACAAAAACAACCCCCCACACACACACACTATTTGCAAGGCATTTTTCCCCCCCTAAGAAAAATGTATGAGCGATAACTTCACCTTTCTTCATTTATTCACATCTCTAGGTGAATCAGTATGATACTAAAGACCTGAGTCTGGTAGTGTACAAAAGAAAGTGGTGTGGTATTTCTTCCAGAAGCCTGTCTCATTGCAGTACCCAAGGATCCACTAGGGAGCAGTGTGTGCCTTCATTTGGGATCGCATTAGTCAACAGCATCCCTTTTAAAATGGTTAACACTATTATAGTGGGGGTTAAGATTTAGTCATTTTTTATTTTAAACACTGCCCCCCCCAAAGTCAGGCTGCGGTATCATTTGGCTGTGCTGAAGAGAGGTGGGCACTACTGAAATAGTGAGGGGAAACTAGGAAACCCAGTATACACTATACAGACATGTACATGAAACAAGAGTAGAAAGCATATCCTACCAGTTCAAATAGCTGCCGGACAATTTTCTGCAAGAAAGAACGCAGGGGAAAAAAAAGCCAGGCAATAGAGAGAATAAGGTTTTGAAGACAAATATGCAGCACTATTTTCCCTTCCCCGCCCCAGTCCCTCAAAAAATCATGTCAAGCCCTCAGAAATGTCACGAGATTGGCTTTAATATTGAGATGTTTAAGAGATTATAAATTTGGGGTTCCTTTTATTTGTCTGGTTTCTGAGCCTGCAGGATGCACTGGGGTCACATTATCAAGCCTGCCTCCACAAACAGAAGGGCTATAAATTTACTTTACCCCCCGCCCCTCCCCCGAGAGGTTCATATAGTCACATGACTCCATAAGCTGGATCTTGAAGAAAAATTCAAATATTGGGAGCCTTATGAAAAAAAACATACAAGAGATGCAACCCTGATTCAGGGACCTCTTTCATGAGACAAAAGATGGACGAGTGGTTAGGGCACTAACTTAAGACATGGCAGGCCCTGGATTGGATTCCTTATTCTGCCACAAGTCTGTCCACGTGACTTTGGACAAGCTATTTAGCCTCGCTGTGCCCCTTCTACAAAAGGGGGATAATACTCTTTCCCTGCCTCTTAGGGGCGTGGTGAGGATACATACATTACATATGAAGCACTCTGAGATCCACTGATGCAAAGTGCAATATAAGAGCCAAGTATTATTATTACTTAAAGTTAAGCCTCACAAGTAGTAAACAGGCCAAATCCCATGGGCTTTGACAGGAGGAGGTTAACGCCACACTCTCACATAATAATTGCATCTTCTGATCATTGGGGAAGGGAATATCATCATCTACCCCTTTTTCTCGTGGAACAAGATGTAGTCCCAAGAGCCAGAAAGTTGATAGCTCGTCCTCAAGACACGGCCACAGGTACAGTGCCAGAGAAAGCCTTCCACATGGGAAACTGCTCAGAGCGTTCTTCTCCAGGGCACACATTAACTCAGCAGCATCCAGCGTGTTCTACAAATTAGCTTCCTGCAATTTCACAGCAAAGTCAATTTTCAATCGTAAGCAATTCGGGCCTGGTGCAAAGCTTTCTTCAGACAATAGGAATGCTTCCATTGACCCCAGTGGGCTTGGGATCAGGACAGCTCTTTATTAAGAGCAAGAGAGGAACATTTGTTTCTAGTTCTGATTTACTTTTGCTCCCCTGCAAGATTCATTTGGCTACTGGCCAACACACTTCTTTTCTCAACTTGGCTGATTAGGCAGCTAGAGCTCAGGACATTTTCCTGAGAAGTGGGCTAATTTTGCCTAGAACTTGCCTATTTTAAAGCTCTTGATTTGCAAGTCAGCTTTTCCTGACATTTGTCAGTTTGATTTCTCTCTCGGAAATAGCTGCCTACCAGCCATCTTGGCCCCTTAAAAAAAAAAAAAAAAAAAAAAAAAAGCGTGCGCACACACTCACAGAGCGCGCAGCTTCACGAATTAGCATAGTCCCAGGTCTGTCAAACTCTATAAGCATTGACCGATGTTGCCTTCCAATTAATATATTTTGTCAGGAAAAAGGAGGAAAATTACAGGACTGCCCAAACATTCAGTATAGCCTGGAGATGGGACTTTCCCCAGAGCTTCTGCTTCACTCTGATCACAGATCTTGGTTCCTTTCTCACACATCTCACAACATCAACTACATGAATTCAGGAAGATGGAAGGAAAGTAAAATAAAAACACATAAAACCAACCACACCATCTAGTTCCATCAAAATGTTTCTCCCCCAGCAATCAGCTGAAAGGCTGGTTAATGCTTATGGAAGAGACTAAGATCTCAGCCTCTCCCCCCAGTCTGTTCAGATCAATCTACTCCTGTAAATTTGTTTCTGTATTTCGCTCTGTTAGTACTCAATCCAGCCCAGATCAACAATAAATAAAGAAGGGAGACCTGTTTAGTGGCTAGACCCAGGTGCTGGAAGTTAGCACTCGAGTTCTTTACCTGGTTCTGCTCTGGTTTTCTAGGTGACTTGCAAAAGTCGTGCTCTGCGTCTCATTTTACTTCTCCCTAAAACAGGATGTCAGGAGATTAGACTATTCTGATGAATATTGTGGCAATGCCGCAAGACCAGTGGGGGCTTCATTGGACTAGACATCATTCTCATCAGAAAAAGACAGCCCCTGCCCCTCAGCCTTTACAATACAAACGAATGTTTGCAATGAAAGGCATTATAGGCGTGTGATGCATTGAGGGCATCACATCCAGCAACTGTTCAGCATCATAGAATGGGTGTTGGTTGCCATCCAGTCCCTAGATGCAAGTGACACCCTGTCAACTTCAGAGTACTTAAATACTGACTGGGCCATAGAATCGGGGCTACCTTCTCACCCCTAGCTTTGACCCCTTCAGAGCAGGGTTGACGAATACTAGGCTGGCATGACAGAAGCTTCCTCTACGGCTGTCAGTGCTATACTGGTCCTGTGGATAAACGGATTGCTTCACTCAACAAGGACACCATCCATCATACAACTTGTCACCAACAGTTATTAAAATCGGTTTAGAACCATTAATTAGGGAGGAGTGCTTGGTAGTCTCCTTATTTTCAATATCAGCAATAGAGTCTCTGAATGGAACAGGCAGCTCTGGTTAATAAGAAATCTGATTTCAGCTAAGAGTCTAGAGCTCCTAGTCTACCCCACTTCTGATCTCAAACTGCAATAAATCAGGACTAATCCCGTGACGGGGGCCGAGAACTTCATTTCTTTAGCACAAAGCTTTTCTAGAACCTCACAGGCGATGCAAATCATTTGCCAATGAAATGATGAGACAACCACCATCTGGGCTGACACATCAGGGATTGAACCAGGGACCTTCAGCGCTGAAAAGCATAAATTGCTACAGCTTGAGCTAAACCTCTGAAGTCCAGGGCTACCAGAAGTCATATTCTCTGTGCATCACCCCAGAGAGTGGATTACAATGACATCAGGTATGGCTGTGCGAGTGGAGGTAAAGAGGAGTCCTTTTAAAAACAACCCACCCCTCCACACATTAATAGCAACAACAGGATGAAGAACGGTAAAGAAGAACTGAACAAATACTTAACATTCAACTGCTGCCAGCATCTGGAACTACAACATTCCGTGACCTGCAGCTCTGATTCTACTTACACCCTCAAAAAAAAAATCTGCCTCCTCTTCTTCCAAACTACCCAAGCCCTCATGTGAGTCTTTTACCATTTAACCTCAGCCAAACAGAAGCTATATGGAAATCTCCCTAGATGTGGCTGCCTTTTCTGAGGCATGGAATTGAATTTGGCAGAGCTGAAAGTAAAGCATCATCTCTTGCCCTGTACCCTCAGAGTTAGGGAGCTTTGAAGGCATTTCATTTTTTTGCATACCACAGGCTGATTTTTGCACACCACAGGTGCTTGTGATTCATCCCCAGAAAGTTCAAGATTAGATGACCGAGACCACTGGTCTGGTACAATCAGTTCTTTCTATACTGTGGCAACTGGGCCAGCACCCTCCTTCTGACAATATCTGATGTTTCAGATAAGCCTTCGCTAAATTGATCTAGGTAGTACTGTAATTAGGGAGAGGGCTCTTTTCCCTACCAGAATATTAATTTACACACTGAAGTGAGACACTGATTACAAGAAGGGGAACAAAGACTAAATTCTGCACCCATTTATACCCTCACAGCCTCCAGTGACACCAATGGGAGCTTGCCGGGAGGTAATCAAGGGCAGAAGTTGACTCACCGGCTCTTTGCAGAAAGCTTGCCCTAATCCCACAGATAAATGATAGTGGTTAGAATAAGGGAACTGGGGGTTAGTAGCAGCAGCACCATGAAAGCTCACTGTGTCGGCATGCAGAGAAATAGAACATTCCTTGATAGCCGTGCCTGATCCAGGAGCTGCACGAGGGTTATAAAATTCTGTAGAAGGGTAGCAGTTATGCCCACTGACTAACCCCAGAAACTTTCCTGATCAGCCAAACAGTTTGCTTGATTGGGGACAGAACTGCAGAAGCCATAAAACTGTAGCCATCAAGACAGGGTCAGGGAAGAAACGTGAAGGGGTGGATGAGGAATACGATGAGAACATTGCACCTTGCAAACAGCCAAGGCGCAGCTAGCTTACCGAAGGCCATTGCTTTGGCACAGCAAAGACAGAAGCAAAGTCTCCTTTACTAATGTGCTCAGCCATATGGCCACGGAATTCAGCTATAAGCAACCAGGGAACCCGCCGTCCCCCAGTTTTCACTGCTTTTCTGCAGACAGACAGTACAGCATCTTCCCGAGCTAGCAGGGCTCATATGGAGCAAATGGCTGCTGTGCAACGTGAACGCTGGAGATAACGTTTTAGAGCCATCCATTGAAGAACTCCCAGCCTCAGATTCAAGCTGGGACAACCATGCTAGTAAAGTTACAACCCCCCTCCAAACTGGATACACATGCTTTTTGGGTACCAACCATTCCTAGTAAGCCATAGTATCTAGGGTGTTGAAACTTAAATGGCCATCAGCAGCTGGGCTGAAGGCTTACTAGAGAGTGTTGTACTGCCACCCAGGTGATCTAAACCCATGCAATTACCTTACAAAACCAAACTTTGCTTTGATTAGACAGGGAAAGTCCCCCCCCCCATGCCCCCTTCTAGTAGACTGACAGAGCTGACTGGGATCCCAGGGTTAGCTCTGCACCCCCCACCTTGCAGGAAATGAATTAGTATTGCAGCCAGAGCGCAAGTGCAGAAAGCCTGTATAATCTAAGTAGTAAAACATCCAGATGAAAAGATTATACAGTACATTAAAAACATAATTATGGCAAGTCACTCCAGAGCTTAGATGTTAAAGCGACAAGGGTAATATTTTAAGCCTCCAGAAAGAAGAGCAGTCCTTCAGCTTTACTTTTAAAGCTGATGGCTCATGCAGCTGTGGCTACCATCATGAAAGGCAAATGGCAGACACACCTTTAGGGAGAAGTCATGGGAGCCCTTTTGGAAGGATTTTGGGGAATTCTTTCAACTTCAGTCTGCAAGTTTAGGTCTTACCAGCTCTGAGTCTCAAGGCCATACAGTACTTCTCACCACACCATGGATAAACGAAAAAAACAAAACCAAAGCCAAAACAAAAAAAGGAGTCTTGTATTATCAAAGCCACAGGGAATACAACACTATGAACTCTTTTAGTGACGGTTCTGCAGTGTTACAGTAACGGGAGTAAGGAAACTGCCAAGTATTTTAATAGCACTACACTCAAAGCGCAAGCGTAGCCCGGTCTGGGAGAGCTACCGGGTAGGGATCTGTGCTTCAGCTCAACTCGTAGAGGCTTATGCTTTAGTTTTGGTTCAATTCCCTTTGACTCTTAAGGAGGGGCATTTCAAAGTAAGTCAGCCTCTGCCCTTAGGCCCATTACAGGAAATGGGACACCACTGTCATTGTCCCCAGAGCAGGTACAGGCATGCTCCAGAGACTGCTTCTACATACAATAGACGGACGAACTTCTCCCTACTAGAAAAGCAACTTACAATCAATTCCCCCCTGGGTGATGATAAACTTTTGCCACATGGCTATCTCTAAACAGCTAATTGGCAGCTTTTCACAAGGAAAAGCTCTGAGTTATTAAGCAACACAATTTAAATCCACTGCTATTTACACACACACATAAAAAAGGATCTCCCACAGGAAATAATCTTTTGATATTACAAAGCCCACAAGATAAACACCCTAAAAGAGAATGAGAACATGTACACAGATTCCCCCACCCCAATTAACTCAATCAGCTTCCACGCAGCCAAGAGACGGTAAAGCTCTCACTTGGTTAATAAAGCACCAGTACCTAACCCTATATGAGGCACATGCATCTCCAGGAGGAATCAGCAGCACCATTCAAATCCAAGCCATGGTCAAGCATTTAGCAGCCCACCCAGGTCCCTCATGGAATGGGATTAACGAAGCCATAAAACAAATGAAGACTGCAACCAAGAGCACAATTACCTCCTAGTGCCCTCCCTCGGAGGAAGGTCTGCAAGAAGTGCATACTCCTCTTTTTTCAATCCCAGAGGAGGTAGCAGTATTAGCCAGATGTGATCCAGTCTACTCAGTTACCACCACTCCAGCCTCCCCAGGCTCTTTCCACCCCCTCAGGGCTGCTCAGACCAGGCTTAATGAAGTGCACCTGGTCTGATCTGCTAATCACTGACGTGGAGACTGGGGCTTCTCTCTCCGTTCTCTCTCCCTTTCCAAATAAGCAATTAGCATGAATAATTACAGCTCTGATGATAATACCCAGCCACCTTTGAGCGAGAGGAAAAGACTGTAATTAACTCTTTCTTGGGGATCAATGTGAGGTTGAAATAGCACGGGGCCTATTTAGCTATTTCTTGGGATGCCTCCCAGCTGCTAAGAGGCTTTGCAAAGAGGGTGGGAATGAAAAGGTCAGGTAGCCACCAGTTGGAAATCTGTCTGTCAAGCTGGATTTCATATCTCGCTTACCAAACCCGACATTAGAGGCACAGGCTTCCTGAGAAGAAAGAAGCGGCCTTAGTTTTTTCCCTGTGCAATTAGTTGGTAGTGTCTGGAGGAGGGGATGGACGGGCTCCACTGTATGTTTCAAGCCCCTCAGGTAGTGAGACGCTGCCTACAACACCACAGAGTGACAAATTGTTGACTATTAAGAACTTTGCAGCAGTTACATGCAGAGTCTCCTACTTCAAAAGCACAGGTCCCTACCCTGTGACCTAAAGAGAGGTGCTGTGAGCAGTAAAGGGTCTATGACACACTTCAGCGCAGTTCTGATTCCGTGCAGTAGAGTGGGGAGTGGTACACACACACACACACACACGCATACATCTGTGCACACACTAGCCAGTTCTCTACAATGCCCTGTTTTACATAGCAGAATTAAGAGCTTGTGGCATCTGCTTCATGAACCTTTCCCTTTCCATCATTTTCAGGCACCTCAGTTGCACAGTGTATCTTATAATCTCCTCCCCTTCAGAGAACTCCCAACAGGAAAAATCACATCACCAGCCTACGGTGGATGTTAACTGGTGACCAGACACTAAAGCAGACTTAGCGACGCAGATTCAGAGCTGCATTTGAGTTGTAGTCAGCACAGCTCCTGGGAGCAGGGGTAAAAGTGACAGTATGCCTCCTGGACCCAGGGAGCTGAGCATAAGAAGAGCAGCTCAAAGGCTATTCTAACTGGCAAGCAGCTGCCCACAGACCTGTTCCAGTGGACCGGACTACTTGAGTACAGAGGTGGTCTGGCCACACTCCTTCATGTCCAAAGAGAGTGGCATGGAACAGTTTCCACAACACATGGGAATTCACTTTGCACGAGACAATGATCAAAGTCCTACATCAGGTTGGATGGAGACACTGCATGTGTGTCTTGCACATAACTGATGTTTTCACTGTGTTAATTGAGAGCATTGGAAGTTTTATCAAAGGAAAAATCAAAGGCACCTAGACAGAGGATAAACAGCAAAATACTAAGGGCTCCTTCACTCCCAAGATCATCAGTGGAGAAGTTCAGCCATAACCAGTAACTGTACAGTAAATGGCACCCTTTAGACCTCGATCCAGACTACTGCGTTATTAGACCTGAATCCTCAGTAAACCCTGCGTCTTACCCGCTGGCCCCAGACCTGGTTGCTCTGTCGAAAGCTTGTGAGCACTGTGGCTTCCCCGTGGGTTATGATTTTTTCAAATGGCTCATTCCTGACAGTTCCATTGTGGATGCATTGCTTGACCTCCAGGCCTACACTTCAGTGTAAATCTGTAAAATCTTTATCTCTGGGGGCCTTTAAGCAGACACAGAGTCCAGAGAGGCGTGGGTTTTATATCCTCACTCGGAGGCCAGAGTTTGCTGTTCAAAACTGCTCTTTCCGAATGGATAAAGATGCTTACAAAGAAATAGGCAGGTGCACTGGACCCGACGGGGCTGGAATAGAATTGCCTGCTGGCTAAGTATCCTGGGAGTAGAAGCTGAGACCAGCCTGAAAGAGGAATGGGATGCAACTCTAATAGAAATAGTTAATAACAAGGCAATCAAAGATTGGCACCTGTGGTGAAGACAGGCATCTGCCTGATAAACTCTTTGTCTGCTTCTGCTAGCAGTGTAATGTCCACTTGCCCCAAGGGTGTGCTCGTTAACACCCCTCCCCCAAAATACAAGCATCTCAAACACTCTTAAATCTCAGAAGAGTCTGGGCTGATGTGAGAGGAAGGTTCAGGTTTGTCCGGACTCATAATTCTTCACCATAAAACTACACTTACTAATGTTTGGGATCTTAGGTGCTGTGGTTATTGTTATAAAAGGGGCCACAGGATGTGGTTGGTTTGCCTTGATTGGGATGATTACATACCTCAAGAGAGCTGGATCAAAGCCATAAGTAATTCGTTAGTTCAAACAGAACCACTGAAGAGCAGCGCATTAATTCAGCTCTTTGCCGCTGTGAATTATATTAAGGCTCCATTAGGAGAGGTGGATGGTTGTTTTTGAGGTTTTCCAAACGTTTTAATGATTCATTTCATTGTTAATTGTGGTGACTTGAAATTGACCGGGCTGCAGCCCGGTTTGTGCAGCATCAGGGAATGAGTCTGTGTCCCATTGTAAGTCACAGTGTAGGTGACCCTAACTTTTACTGCCTGAGGTTTGTTTTTGTAAATCTAATATATGGTTCTCTTTGGAGAAATGCCTTTATTAAACTGGTATTGTGGGACTCTATCTTTATTGTCTCTTCAAGATGCTAACTTTGCAGTTGACTGATGGAAGATTTTTTTTTTCCAGCTGTTGTTCTTTCTGGCTTGTGCATCATGGTCTAGTTATTTTGTAGTCCTGCCTTGAATGCAGGGGACTGGACTAGATGACCTCTTGAGGTCTTTTCCAGTCTTACACTTCTATGATTCTATGATCATTACGACCAGTAATTCATATCATGGGAGTTACCCCACATAGGCAGACCCCTGAGACTGAGTGGAAGCCCACTGAAGTGACTGGAGCTCCATAGTAGTGCATGCATCTACACAAGCAGAAGAGTTTGCAGGATCAGGGCCTCAGGTCCAATTGCAGAAGCATTACCATGGTGCACAGAGGTACCCACCTCAAGCCTACATTAACTATGCCTCTTACTTACTCAGGTGAGTCAGAGCGGACGATGATAATGCATGAGCCAGAAAGAATCCAGCTTGACTTCCAGATTTCAGGCTGAGTTTGCAGCACTGGTAGTTAGATTGCATTAAAAAAATCATTTTACTAGCAATGTGGACAAATCCTGGAGAGACCAGGAACATGGTGCCCCCCTTTTCTTTTCAGAGCAGAACTGCCCTTTAAGGTTCTGATCCTGCAAACACTGTAAAGTGAAATCAGTGGGATTAGTCATGGTACTAAAATTAAACACGTGCAAATATTTGAAGAATTGGGATCTTACAAGTGTGCTTAACTGCACACAGGTGCCTTCCATGCATGAGTGTTTGAAGGACTGGGACCTTAAGACTCAAAATACGTTAGGGATGTGAATACCTTCATCCTCTTGTTTTTTTCTTTTAAGAAAATGGGAGGAAAATAACAAAGCGCACTGACAGAAGTGTGTCTGGGGTAAGGCCAGGTTTAAAGTACACACTCTGTGCAACAGCTTGGTAAGTCCTACTTAGAAAATTGTTAAAGCACTCAAATTATTGTCTCCATAAATATTTTATTGCATTTTAATTTGCTTTTGTATGTTGTATGGTGCCCTGAGCACTTTGACTTCATAAATGAAATTATTGTTATATTGAGAGACTTTGCAATGTGAAAATTAATGTTTAAATGCTTGGGGGCTTATAAAAATTTCAGCAGTTTTTCTAATCTAATGATAGCACAGATTTTTCAGCTACCTACCAGACATTGCTGGTCAATAGTCTATAGAGGAAAAACATAGCTTCTCATATTAAAAGGTGGGGGAAAGTATCAGCATCCTTATCCCCAACACAGAGAGCCAAAGTGACCCGCTCAAGGTCCCATGTAGTAGAGCCAGGAATAGAACTCAGATTTCAAAACTCCTAATTATGTGCTGTAACCACTAGACCATGCTTCCATTTCTACAAAACTTCTTTTGTGACTAGGATGTTTAAACCTTCTGCTTGCCCTCTTGCAGCAATCCCCAAAGCAGTACTGACAGGCTGTAGCAGGAAGTTGCAATGAGAATAGCAGATAAAAAGCTTGGGGTGGAGGATGGGGAGAACCAACCCCTTAAGAAAATGTGGCTAATTTATTACTAATTATTGGGTTGTTACTAAAATGCAAACGCTGTACAGATGTGGAAGTGTTATGTTGCATACACACAGTACACCAAATTCACCACTGATGCAGCAAGTGCAACTCCATCAAAATCAATAGAGTTTTGCAAATTATTGGATTATGTTACTGAGGTGCAAAAGTCCCATAGATGGGGAAGTGTTATGTTGCATACACAGACAGTAAGCCAAATTCACTGCTGACTGAATAAGTGCAACTCCATTGAAGTCAGTGGAGTTGAGGTCACTTACACCAGGGCTCAATTTGGCACACACAGACACACACACAATGTACAATACTCACATGCTCTAGTACATACCTACAGCATCTAAATTCATCTATCACTGTTTGACACCTGAGCATCAACAGACTGACACAAAAAGAATAGAGAGACTCACATACGTTCTAATAGGCCCAGACATGCCAACAGACACACCTACACAGAGATCTGACAAAGATCACTTGCACACGTGCCCTCATGAAGCAAAACAAGAAAAAGAATCTGGAAAAAAACCCGCTGAAGACTCTACAAGGAATAGAGTACATACACATGACCTGAAAGCCATTCAAAATGCATCTGAGACAGCAACAAGAACAAAAAAGGGTGGTGAGGGAGGGGGGGTGACATGTCTGGCTTTTGGAATAAAGTCACTTCTCTGACAACGTATCCTCTGGTCTGTGATTCGTGTGTCCGACTACATCTGGAGTCAGAGCAGACACTATCAAATGCTTCTGCGGCATGCAAGTCCACCTAGCAATGAATGGTTGAAAATGATGACATTGCTACTGACAGAGAACTCTGGGACAGCACTCTCCAGCCCGTACCACAAACTTCATTATGTGCACTAGTTGGAACTGGTTGACACCTTCGGCTGCCTGGGAGTAAAGAAAGGCTACAAGTGCCAACAGCATCACAAGGCTGAGCAAAGCAATGAAGCCAGGCAGGACAGGGGGAGAGAAGAGGAAAATGACGCACTGTTCCTTTAAGAGCCCGAATACAGAGCTCATCATTTTACATTTCAACGTGGTACCTGAAGCGCTCGCTCGCAGGAAAACTGAAGAACTGTGAATCTCAGCAGAAATGGGGGCTGCAATTATACCCTGCTACCAAGGGAGAGGATTAAATAATTAATCACAAAAGTAACTGAGTGTTAACAAGCCGAGCTGGATCAAACTGCATGAAAGATGCAAGAGTCCCGCAACCCTCTTCAATACGCTGACACATCTCATTTTAATAACTTTACTATCAGGATTCCAGAGGATAGGCTGTAAATAAATAAATACCAGCTCAATTTCACCAGCACTTTCCAGCTGGAGAAGGAATGCAAATAGAGTAACTGAAATCTCTTGCTCCCTCGAAGTGGACCAGCATCTTCCCAAATCAGCATTAGGGGGTGGCAGAGCAAAGAGGGGAGGCACGCAAAAATCTCCTTTATCAGAGGTTGCGATTACAAAACCAAGCAGAAGCTGCTGGGATCTGGGGCCCATTGTATTCCGATGGTTTGGGATGGGGTGGAGGGAATGTGAGATCCAGATACCTGGTGCTGACTCAGTTCCATCTTTAGCTAGAAGGGGTTGGGTGTTCAGGATTTAATTACAGAAGTCTGGTGATGGTGATGGATGCCACGGTGATGGGTAGGGTCTGATTGGATAGATAAACAGATAGACACCCCCCAGCTCAGTCCCTGATAAAGCTGGTGCATTTCTCTCACTATTATTTTACACTGCTGCCAGTGCTTATTCTTGACCCTGGTAGTGCTTGTGGGTACCATTTGCATCACAAAGATGCTACACCATGTCATGACTACAACATAAACATTATCAGGTCACGATACTAGACTGGGACAATCCATCCTGCCAGGATGTGACTCCAGTCAGCAAACTGGGGGAACAGCCCCGCTGTCTTGTCCTACTCTTTTACTTTGGAGTGGTGATCTTTTAAGTACAGACAGTCTTACTGAACGTATTTGACCTATTTCTGTCAGATTTTTCCCACCCCATCAATAATATTGTTGTGCCTACCAGGGAGAATAAGATCCATTGTACAGATAGTTATGAAGGGGTCCATTATGCCACTAGCTATATAAATAGTCTAAATACTGAGATCTGTTTATACAGTAGCATTTTTCTCAAAGGATTCCAAAGGGCTTTGCAAAATTAAACTGATCTACAGACAGAGATAACTTTATCCATCACTAAAATGCAGCCACCAATGGAAGGGGCACCTGTTTAACCACACACAGAAACTTGTAAAAATCGGTGTAACTTTGTATACTTACTGGTAAGGTACATTCACATGCACCACTGAAATAGACCCTCAAGGTGGTAATTTGGTTGGTTTGTTTTGATTTTAGCATTTTAATCCTTTTGAGCTGGACAGATTGATTTCCATGCAGTTGAGTCTGTGATGGTGTTTCAAATAAGACCTCAAGATGCGATTTTCAAAAGCATCTAAGTGACTCTGGAGCACAAGTATGATTACAAGTCTTACTGCAAGTCAATGACTTTTGGTGGGACTTGTGCTCCAAAGTCATTTAGAGTCTTTTGAAACTTCTGTCTTTAAAACTCAAGGCCCTGCCTGCTCTTCGATATTAAAAAACCCCTGGCGCTTATCATAAACGTAGAGATTTGGTTCACCAATCTGTGCCAAATGGGGATAACTATACCTACCACACAAGGATGTCGTGTGATCCTACACATGTAGAAAAAAAACTTTGTTAACTTGAGGTTGCTCAAGTGTATTTCTTCACAGCAGTGTAAGCATTAAATAGCAGGGAAATCATAAACTAAGACAACATTCAGACCTAACACAAATCCCACTCTCCAAGCCTCAGTTCCTTACTCTCATGATACTCAACCAGTATTCAGATGAAAGACTCTTCATCTCAATTTGTATCTCCCACCAAAATGGAATGAGAAAGGTAGTCATATTTTGTTTAGTTAAGATGTCCAGGTGTGGAAACCGGTCCCACAAGCCACAGAAAGAATGAAGACCATCACTGGAGAATAAGAGCTTTGGCAATCAGCACTGGTATCCGAATTTGACCAAATCTCTTTCAGGTTGCTAGTAGGAAGGATGGTCTTGCAGTTAGGTCAGTGGCTGCAGAGGCAGAAACCTGTGGTGAACCAGGGTTGGCTTCCTTTGATGCAACATTAAGGTTGCCCCGTTAACTTCTGCCCAGCTTGACTTTTTGAGTGCTTAAGATGGAACATGCAACCCCCAATGGATGTCTAGATTGCCATTTAGTATTTCAGAAGTGTATGTTTATCTAACTTTGGAGAAAACATTCTCTTATTTAAGAACTATAGACTCTGATCACACCGGGAAGGAAGGTATCATATTTTAGGATGGGCAAGAGGGATGAGTTAAGGGTGCAGATTCAGACTGTACTTATTCACTTCCTGACTTCGGAGCACCGAGCTGTGGAACCTCAAGCAGGCACTAACATAATAATTTGCATTTTTGTATATGTAATCCCGCCCCGCTCTTATCTAAAATGACGTCAAGTCCCCTGAGGTGCATCATTTACATTAAAAACTCCCCTGTGTCTCTGAATTACTTTCATGTCCCCCATTCCATTTCTATCCTTGAAGTACGGTATGTGTGTATGTTAGGGGAGGTGGCGGGGAGGCATATCCTTCCCAAGCATTCCTTCAGCCAGCAGTCTAGAAAATGCCAGCATACAAAAGGTTCAGCTGATGTGGAAATGCAGCTTCTCTTTGAAAATGAGAAACTGAGCCACCAAAACAGGTTCAGTGCAGCTAAACTGATCCCCTGAATGGTAGTGGTAACTGACACCTTCAGCCCAAATAAGAACCAGTGGAATATTCAGTAAACAGCATTCAATACTTCTGTACTGAGGGAAGAAGCAATGAAACACTTGGAAACTGGACATACCATGTTACCCTGGGCTAGTGTAAAAGACTCAGAGAAATTGCTTGTTTGTAAACATACTGTGTGTTAAGGAATTTTGACTACTACATCAATAATTGTGGTGTCCTTCAGGAATTTGACTCAGTGCAATGACTGACTCACATGGATAGGTTTTTTCCTATGGAAAGGGTGTTCTGGGGCTCCCCATCACACACACTTTCCACTCTTCTGCCCCATTTACTCCTCAAGTGTCACATTATGACAACTCACCCTCTGGCCGGGAGTGGTTGCACTGGACTCCCTCCAGGTCCCATCAAAACTGCTCTAAGCAGTGTCCAGAGTTGCATTACAGTGGCATGAGTCGCTCCTCCGGTCCCCTCCCCAAAGGCTTAAACCCTGCAGGTCTGGAAAAGGAGAGATCTAAACCTGGACCTCACCTGCCTATGACACCAGAATGCACAGGGAGTAGACCCTCCAGGGCTGCCTCTGAACTTCATGTCTAAAGTCTGAACTTTTCCTTCATCCCTGAAAGGATTTCAGCTATTTTCTTATGGGCATTGTGTGTCAGTGAGGGGTGTTGAACTGGCAACCCCGGTGACTGAGGCCAACATTTTCAAACATTCAGTGTCTAAAGCTGGGCTCCTAAAACAATATTTAGCCACTGAGATAAAAGTGACTGGGGCGCAGATCCTCAGCTGGTGTAAATTATCATAGCTCAATTGACTTATAATAACAATTTACACAAGGGACGGATCTACCAGCTGATTGGGTGAGTGTGTTTTTCTAAAAATTGGGCCACTTACAATACAGATGCCTAAGTACAGTATGTGTTTAGGAGCCTAACTTTAGAAATCAACTTTGAAAATGGTGACCTTAAGCTCTCTGTTTCACTATAATCAGAGCAGATCTGCTGGAATTGCTTCTTACTCTTCAAACCAGTCTATACATCAGGCACTACTATTTAATATTAAACATAGAAAGGGCTTTATCCTAGTTCCCTAGTTTTTAGGCTTTTGGTCTTGCCAGAAAAGAACAGAAATTCTGAGTGCACAAGTACCTGAATTTCTCAGGTTAGACCTGTTTTGTTTTTTTAATATAACTATTGCTTGGTGACGAGCAGTGGCCGTTTTCATGGTATTAAGGAGTTCATTAGAAAGCATGAGAGGAAATTCAAAGAAAGAAAACACACAAGAGATCAGCTGTTCTGGGAAGCGACTCTCGCTTTGCAGAGGGAACATGAATATAACATTGATATTTAAATTACTTGCATTCTGCAATTTTCTCGTTTTTATGATCAGTTTTAGATCACAAGAAGGGAAAAGGTAATGATTTTTCCTCTACTTTTTCATTCTGGGGTAAATTTGTCAAACCAGTCCGCCCCCCCCCCCCCACCCCCTCCAAAAAAAAACAAAAAACAAAAAACCTCCAACAGCAGACCCTGCCAATAGTTCTGGAACATACGAAGATGTAGTCTGTTCGATACAGAAGGGCAGTATGTATTAGGTTTGCTAATGGCCCACGGTTGTGTTTTCTAACTAGGATCACTGTGGAGATATACTCCCATGGGTGAGGAAGGGCTTCTCCGATGAGAAAGGCCTGTGCTATTGGACCCACATCTTGTACCTATTTCTTGTTGTATTGGCAGGCTTGTAAGAGATGGTTTAGTGAGCCTGTATGGCCTGAATGGAACTTAATCACAGAGAATACTGAGGTAAGAGAGCATTTGCGAACAGCTATTGTAGAGAGGGAGCTGAGATGACCACTGTTTCCCCCTCACTTAGCACAGGAGGTACCTCTGGTAACTGCATGGGTAAATGAATACAATATAAATACCTAGACAGTTGGCATATATTGACTTTTAATTGCTTCTGTTTTTTTACCATGGGTTTGCAAAGCACCTGGCACAATGGGGCCCTGATCCACCCCCAGACCTCTGGGGGTTGCTTTAACTGATATAGATAATAACTCATTATCAATAGAGATGCTCATTTTCCTCCCTAGGCTACAGAGCTGCTTCTTTGCCTGACACTAGAAGTTGAATGGCACTGTGCCCTCATGTGGGGATGGTCATCTGGGTATAATGGCTCTTGACGACATGCCATTTATTTGAGAATGGGAGTTGTACAGTGTTTCTTAAAAACCCTGTAAAACACCTGACATACAGACAGACTATCCTGGGGACTGTTCAAAGTGTGGGTATTTTTTTAAAAATAAGGAATGGAGTCCACACCATATCAATAATTAATCCCTGAATTATACAGTGCTGGAGAATTCTCTGGCTTCATAATTAATCTGGCTGTACTATGTAAAGGGGAAAGAGGAAGAAAAGGAAATTACACACACAAAACTAGGTTAAAATAACCTTCAGGGTCTGAGTGAACTCAGGAAGAGGAAAAAAGTTCAGCATTCAGGCTTCAGCTGTGGACTGAGATGCAGTCCTAACTCCAGAACACTCAACCTGCTGAAGAAGTTCAAATATGTGACACAGGATTTTAAAAAGTATGACAATGACAAAAGATGGCAGACACAGCCAAGGAAGCATGACATGATACAAGGGTCATTTATGTAAAGGGACAACATCCATTAATTTAGATCCTGCTATTTATACTTTCTTAGGAGAAAAAGTTTTACAAAACCTAACAGGGCAGTGGGGTGGGGGAGGGACCTTGAAAATAGTTTTTTGTTTTAAACATTCACCCCTAGTGTTGAAAAACCCAGCGACTATAACGCTGTTCGAGCGGATGGAAAAAACAGATTTTCTGTCCTGGGGGAAATGCCAATGGTTCAACATTTGTTTTTATTCCAAAGCAGATGCAACGTTGAGATAGCAAAACTTTTTGCAAAATGAAAAGTCTCCCAGGACACATCATAGCAGCTCAACCATGCTGGTCATAATGCACCATGAGAGATGAAATCTGGCCAGTGAGTGGAACCTATTTTGGAGAATGGGGCATGAGGGGACCTGGAACTACAACTCCCAGGAGGCAACATGGCAGCTCACACAGAAATTAATATTGACCTGAAACAAAACGTTTCATTCAGATTTTCCTGATGGACACAATCTTTTCCCATGGAAAAATGTTTCTTTCAAGAAAACTTCATTTTCCTGTGGGAAAATGTTTAGTTGACTATTTTTCAACCAGCCCTAAACATTATGCTAATGCATGTGAACTAGCAGGTGAAACTGATTGGTCAAATTTCACTGTCCAAGCTGTGAGGTGCAAAAAGCAAATGAACACCACATAAGCAGTGTCAAATAGATCTGATTGTTTCAGTTTTAATAATCTAAGTTGTTGTTATTAACACAGATAAGAACGTTTTTTAAATATATGATTTTTATCACGTGTCTCTTTAAGATGGATAGATTTCCTATATAATCTTGGTTACAGATTTCAAGGGTCAGAACATGTGTATCATACTGTTAGATAGCATCAGATCTGTGTTCAGCCCAGGGATGTTACAGTGGGTATTATTAAAACATTGCCTTTACACATGTGAAAGTAATTAGTTACTTGGGTTTTGCTGGATTGGCCAGTAACACTAATTACTTTCAACTGGTAAGTGTCAGCATTTTAATAGCAAACACTGTCATTCTTTCCTTTGAGCTTGCCACCTTATAGTTATAGCCTCTGCATTCTATACTCAGAGATATTGTAATGTGAAAATCTGGAATTTTACCTAACTCTAATTTTTGCCAAAACATGGCAGAATTTTGAAAACTGTTTCCACGGTATGCATCCGATGAAGTGAGCTGTAGCTCACGAAAGCTCATGCTCAAATAAATTGGTTAGTCTCTAAGGTGCCACAAGTCCTCCTTTTCTTTTTGCGAATACAGACTAACACGGCTGTTACTCTGAAACCTGTCATTTTTCACCATGTTACATTTTCCCAGTTTTATTATATTTTAAAATCTACATAGTCTAGTTTCACAAAGCTGGAAGCACCAATCCACTTCTGCAGTGCAGGAGTATCCCTCTGGCAAATAACTGTGAAACTGAAAAACCAATTACTTCACTCTCTTCCCGATCTTGTGAATCTTAGGAAAAGGCTTGGGGTTTGGCTGGTGGATCAACATAGTTATAGAATCATAGAATATCAGAGTTGGAAAAGACCTCAGGAGGTCATCTAGTCCAACCTCCTGCTCAAAGCTAAACTAAATCATCCCAGCCAGGGCTTTGTCAAGCCAGACCCACATACAATGTTCCCATTCCAAAACACTCCCTCCCCTCAGCTCATATTGCAAACTAGGTTGGAGAGACCTGAGCAAAACACAGCTCTGTGGCAAGCAAAATGTCTGGACTTCCTTCAGCCCTAAGCAGGAGAACCACATTGGTTCCACTCCTTCTTGGGCATTCCATGCCCACAAAGGATTGGGCAGGGGAAGTAGGAAGACCATGATTTTTGCCCCTTAAACTCTTAAAACCTGGGCTGAATTTGAAGAAATGATCTAAGGCCTGATCCAGTTTCCACTGAAGACAATGGGAGATTTGCCATTGATTTAATCTGGAACAGGGTCAAACCCCTAGTTTCGATATCCCACTGCCAATCTTGAGTCCTCTTTCATGTGTATCAATCTGTTTGCCCTTTTCCAGATCCCCACGCAGGACACACAGCAAGGGGACAGAGCTCTCCTTATTAAAACAGGAGGTTTGGTGTTATGCATCTGGGGAAGGAACAGAAGTTAAGGGAGCATCTGTTGTTATCAGACAATTATCGCAATGCTAGTGCTACCAGTCACCACTGTAATTGTTGCACTCGTTAGAAAATATCCCTAAATTTAGCCTACAGCAAACTAATCTTGTTCAGCTTTGTGCTTTGTTCCTGTAATTTGCAGGAACATCCCCCTTGCCAGATTATGAACAGACAAAATACAGACCTCAGTGCGTATCCTAAGCCTTATTATTAAATTCAGGTCTCCATCAGCTTAAATATCTTTCTAGGAGCACAAATTCAGTTCAGCTGAATGCTGAAACCTTATCTAATGCTATTGACATGTCCTGTCCCCAACTTTTAATAGAAACATTATCAGGAGAATATTTTTATAATTAAAAAAATTCTATGGTATTCACTTGGGTTCATAACAACTCATGGAAAACATGAAACTGAAACCTGCTTCCTTCTCAGACATTTTCCACTGGGACAGGGGAAGGAGTCCTATATCTATCAAAAGGGCAGTGAAACACACAGAATTATTAATGCCAGACAGAGGAAGACTAGAACTAGATTTTTTGGCTCCCAAGCCAATGCTCTGGTTTCTAGACCAAATGTCAAATAAGAAGCAGAGGAAGAGGATTCATTTTGGCTAGGTCTGGGGGTGTATTTTGTGCATGTTTAATGCTTCAAAATCATACTGGAGGTTTAGAGGGGCATGGGAGCATGGGTAGAGCGTGGTAACAAGTCAGCCTTTGAGACAGAAAATTGTACAAGTTCTACTGTGGATGAGCAAATAGTGATTTTTGCTTTTAATGCAGCCAGCTTTGGATGGATTTTCATGGGAACAGCAAAAGGCTTCTCTATGTCCACAGGATTGTCCCCCTGCCAAACTTCAAGGCCCTAATCCAAACCACAGAGCTGCTTTGGCAGTTTAAAAAAAAAAGGCAGGGAATGTTTTTACAGTGACAAAAGTACCTGTTTTTGTCACACTTTTCATTCATTTCCAAAAATATCTGAAATACTTCAGGCCAGATTTTAAAGTCTGACAGAGTTATAAGCAACTGAAAACAGACAGTCATAATACAAAGTGTTAGGCAACCTTAATAATAGGTCTCATTATGCCTAGAATGACATGTATACATATGAGCACTGAAACACTTCTTTTAGGAAAAATACTCAGATAGAGAACTTCATGATAACCCTTAAACTAGCCAGGAAGCAAAAAGGTCCTGTCCCATGGGGCAGTCTGTTTGTTTGTTTCAGGGAAGCCTGGCTGTTTAAAAATAGCCAGAGCTTCACGAACCAGCTGAGCGGTGGCGAACCAGCTGAGCAGCGGGGAACAGCAGAGCAGCACACAGCAGGAGTTTGCCTGGGAGTTCGCCTGGAGTGAGCCCAGTGAGGCTTACATCTTGCCAACTTCTCTGAGGAAGCTCATAGTAGGAAGGTGATATGGAAGGGGGGGGGGTTCAGCTGTTGTGACCTGCACTGGATGTGCCATGTTTGTCTTTCTTCCACAGGACAGAAGCGACTTTGTCTGTACAAAGTGCAAGCTGGTCTCCATATTGGAAGAGAAGATTGAAGGTCTGGAGCAACAGATAACGACCCTGCGTTGCATACGAGAAACTGAGGATTTTCTGGACAAAAGTCAGGATATGCTTCTATGGGCACAAAGGTCTAAAGATTTAGAGCAGGTTGCACAGCGGAGCCAAGAGGCCAGTGAAGAAGCCTGGCAACATGTGACCTCCAGAAGAAGAAGGGGGAATGTCCGGGTTCCAGCAACGCGGACACAGGTAACTAATCGCTTTCATGTTCTCTCCACAGGTACCTTTGCGGAGAGTGGACCAGATGATATGTCTGGGGGGAGAAAGCAGAAGGAGACTCCGCTGGTTGGAAGGCCTGAGATGCACTGTCCTGAGATGGGGGGTTCCACGACCACCACTCCCAAGAGAAGGAGGCGGGTGGTGGTGGTCGGGGACTCTCTCTTCCGGGGGACTGAGTCATCTATCTGCCGCCCTGACCAGGAAAACCGAGAAGTCTGCTGCTTGCCAGGGGCTAAGATTCACGATGTGACGGAGAGACTGCCGAGACTCATCAAGCCCTCGGATCGCTACCCCTTCCTGCTTCTCCACGTGGGCACCAGTGATACTGCCAAGAATGACCTTGAGCTGATCACTGTGGACTATGTGGCTCTGGGAAGAAGGATAAAGGAGTTTGAGGCGCAAGTGGTGTTCTCGTCCATCCTCTCCGTGGAAGGAAAAGGCCGGGGCAGGGACCGTTGAATCGTGGAAGTCAACGAATGGCTACGCAGGTGGTGTCGGAGAGAAGGCTTTGGATTCTTTGACCATGGGATGGTGTTCCATGAAGGAGGAGTGCTGGGCAGAGACGGGCTCCATCTTACGAAGAGAGGGAAGAGCATCTTTGCGAGCAGGCTGGCTAACCTAGCGAGGAGGGCTTTAAACTAGGTTCACCGGGGGAAGGAGACCAAAGCCCTGAGGTAAGTGGGAAAGCGGGATACCGGGAGGAAGCACAGGCAGGAACGTCTGTGAGGGGAGGGCTCCTGCCTCATACTGAGAATGAGGGGCGATCAGCAGGTTATCTCAAGTGCTTATATACGAATGCACAAAGCCTTGGAAACAAGCAGGGAGAAAGGAGGTCCTGATGATGTCAAGGAATTATGACGTGATTGGAATAACAGAGACTTGGTGGGATAACCACATGACTGGAGTACTGTCATGGATGGTTATAAACTGTTCAGGAAGGACAGGCAGGGCAGAAAAGGTGGGGGAGTAGCACTGTATGTAAGGGAGCAGTATGACTGCTCAGAGCTCCGGTACGAAACTGCAGAAAAACCTGAGTGTCTCTGGATTAAGTTTAGAAGTGTGAGCAACAAGAGTGATGTAGTGGTGGGAGTCTGCTATAGATCACCGGACCAGGGGGATGAGGTGGATGAGGCTTTCTTCCGGCAACTCGCAGAAGCTACTAGATCGCACGCCCTGGTTCTCATGGGTGACTTTAATTTTCCTGATATCTGCTGGGAGAGCAGTACAGCAGTGCATAGACAATCCAGGAAGTTTTTGGAAAGCGTAAGGGACAATTTCCTGGTGCAAGTGCTAGATGAGCCAACTGTGGGGGGAGCTTTTCTTGACCTGCTGCTCACAAACAGGGAAGAATTAGTGGGGGAAGCAAAAGTGGATGGGAATCTGGGAGGCAGTGACTATGAGTTGGTTGAGTTCAGGATCCTCAGGGAAGAAAGGTAAGCAGCAGGATAGGAACCCTGCACTTCAGGAAAGCAGACTTCGACTCCCTCAGAGAACGGATGGGTAGGATCCCCTGGGGGACTAACATGAAGGGGAAAGGAGTCCAGGAGAGCTGGCTGTATTTCAAGGAATCCCTGTTGAGGTTACAGGGACAAACCATCCCGATGAGTCGAAAGAATAGTAAATATGGCAGGCGACCAGCTTGGCTTAACGGTGAAATCCTAGCGGATCTTAAACATAAAAAAGAAGCTTACAAGAAGTGGAAGGTTGGACATATGACCAGGGAAGAGTATAAAAATATTGCTCGGGCATGTAGGAATGAAATCAGGAGGGCCAAATCGCACCTGGAGCTGCAGCTAGCAAGAGATGTCAAGAGTAACAAGAAGGGTTTCTTCAGGTATGTTGGCAACAAGAAGAAAGCCAAGGAAAGTGTGGGCCCCTTAATGAATGAGGGAGGCAACCTAGTGACAGAGGATGTGGAAAAAGCTAATGTGCTCAATGCTTTTATTGCCTCTGTCTTCACTGACAAGGACAGCTCCCAGACTGCTGCGCTGGGCATCACAACATGGGGAGTAGATGGCCAGCCCTCTGTGGAGAAAGGTGGTTAGGGACTATTTAGAAAAGCTGGACGTGCACAAGTCCATGGGGCCGGACAAGTTGCATCCGAGAGTGCTGAAGGAATTGGCGGCTGTGATTGCAGAGCCATTGGCCATTATCTTTGAAAACTTGTGGCGAATGGGGGAAGTCCCAGATGACTGGAAAAAGGCTAATGTAGTGCCAATCTTTAAAAAAAGGAAGAAGGAGGATCCTGGGAACTACAGGCCAGTCAGCCTCACCTCAGTCCCTGGAAAAATCATGGAGCAGGTCCTCAAGGAATCAATCCTGAAGCACTTACATGAGAGGAAAGTGATCAGGAACAGTCAGCATGGATTCACCAAGGGAAGGTCATGCCTGACTAATCTAATCTCCTTCTATGATGAGATTACTGGTTCTGTGGATGAAGGGAAAGCAGTGGATGTATTGTTTCTTGACTTTAGCAAAGCTTTTGACACGGTCTCCCACAGTATTCTTGTCAGCAAGTTAAAGAAGTATGGGCTGGATGAATGCACTATAAGGTGGGTAGAAAGTTGGCTAGATTGTCGGGCTCAACAGTTAGTGACCAATGGCTCCATGTCTAGTTGGCAGCTGGTGTCAAGTGGAGTGCCCCAGGGGTCGGTTTTGTTCAATATATTCATAAACGATCTGGAGGGTGGTGTGGATTGCACTCTCAGCAAATTTGCGGATGATACTAAACTGGGAGGAGTGGTAGATACGCTGGAGGGCAGGGATAGGATACAGAGGGACCTAGACAAATTGGAGGATTGGGCCAAAAGAAATCTGATGAGGTTCAATAAGGATAAGTGCAGAGTCCTGCACTTAGGACGGAAGAACCCAATGCACAGCTACAGACTAGGGACCGAATGGCTAGGCAGTAGTTCTGCAGAAAAGGACCTAGGGGTGACAGTGGACGAGAAGCTGGATATGAGTCAGCAGTGTGCCCTTGTTGCCAAGAAGGCCAATGGCATTTTGGGATGTATAAGTAGGGGCATAGCGAGCAGATCGAGGGACGTGATCGTTCCCCTCTATTCGACATTGGTGAGGCCTCATCTGGAGTACTGTGTCCAGTTTTGGGCCCCACGCTATAAGAAGGATGTGGATAAATTGGAAAGAGTCCAGCGAAGGGCAACAAAAATGATTAGGGGTCTGGAACACATGACTTATGAGGAGAGGCTGAGGGAACTGGGATTGTTTAGTCTGCGGAAGAGAAGAATGAGGGGGGATTTGATAGCTGCTTTCAACTATCTGAGAGGTGGTTCCAGAGAGGATGGTTCTAGACTTTTCTCAGTGGTAGAAGAGGACAGGACAAGGAGTAATGGTCTCAAGTTGCAGTGGGGGAGGTTTAGGTTGGATATTAGGAAAAACTTTTTCACTATGAGGGTGGTGAAACACTGGAATGCATTACCTAGAGAGGTGGTAGAATCTCCTTCCTTAGAAGTTTTTAAGGTCAGGCTTGACAAAGCCCTGGCTGGGATGATTTAATTGGGGATTGGTCCTGCTTTGAGCAGGGGGTTGGACTAGATGACCTCCTGAGGTCCCTTCCAACCCTGATATTCTATGATTCTATGGTCCTGGTCCTGTGAGGTGCTGAGTGCCCTCTGTTTGCACTGGGAATTGAGAGTGCTCAGTATCTGCCTTTTTTAACACCTCTTCCTAATATGGAAACATCATTCTCAGTAATACCACTATCAGGCCATCTGGGGAGAGTAAGCAGACTGTATTTGGGGGTAGCCTGGATCCTCTACATCAGGTTCAAGCTGCACACCATTTGGTTAGCCTCTTTTGAATGGAGGTTCTTAAACTTTATCGAACCGTTTTTGCTCATTTCTGCAAAAAAGTGTGACTTTGGAATATTGATTTAAATAATTCATATGCATGAGAGACAGACAGATGCTAAAAAAAAGTTCTACAGATGACAGGGAAATAGTAGATCAAGACATTTCCTTGCTTTCTTTGAGTGATGGCACCCATTCTGCTTTATATTGTTCACAGACTTGGAAAAGTTCGGCAAAGCTTTGCAGAACAGGATGTAAGGTGTCTAGGCACTGGCACAGCACGGCTGTCATTACACACTGAACAAAAATCTGTGTTATGAAGAGAAGTCTGTAACCCTGACTTCAGGTCAAGTGTTTTTAATATGCGACGTACGCTCAAGTTCCTGGCTGTCCATACACAATGGAGAAAGTCAAACCTCTGACACAAGTTTGGCTTGGGATTATAAACAGAAAGCTGTCATGTACTTAAATAATACCCAGAATGTATTGTCTGTGTTGACCCTTGGACTCCTGGCATCTTGGAAGCTTTGGAGCATGTTTTTGTACTTAAATGGCTCCTGTCAAACAATATTATCAGCCAAGTACGTTATTTCCCTCTCACAATGAGATTCTGTATGTTTTCCATAGACCGTACATTAGTTGGCAGCGATCTCACTGACTTTCTGCAACGTCACACATTTCAGATCTGTTCTTTTTTGGTTTGTTTTAATTTGGGATGGCCAATGCTCTCTGAGTACAATGGATGTCACTTTTCCCAGCATCCAAAAGATGACTGGCTGACCCTACACTAAACTCGAGGGCACTTCTCAGTTTCTCTGTCTGTAATGCGTTAGCTGTTGAATGCCACATCTGATTGATTCCAAAATGTCATGGAATGTTCTTGGCATCAATGGGCAGAAGCCTATTGATTTGGGTGAAAATCAGAAAATAAGATGGGGGAAATGGGGGGAGGGAAAGACATGGTGTCCCCGGCATCTGGTTAGCATCAGCTTCAAGCAGCTCTGTAATTGTCTATACACACACACACACACGAGTTGAAAGCAGCCATTTACACATTGCAACCTAACAATGATCCCATTGCAGCTCTGCCTATCATTCAAATACAGTTTAAAATGTTGACACCCTTGTGTTGCTGGCTGACCCGGTGCCAGCTCATGCCAAGGTCCCTTAGGTCTCACTGAACACTGACGAGTGCATAGCTGGAAACCAGCCTGCCTCGCCTGTGGGCTAGTGTTGTTAAACAGGGATTAGAGTTATAAAAACGTGTTCGGCATTAAGACTTTATGAAACGCTTGTGAGTGGCTGCCTGCATTAATCTCACCAATAGTAGCTGTGTCCCATGTTATAAGGTAGTAGTTAAGTGTTTGCTCTGAACGGTAAACCCCACAGGCAGGAGAGACGCATTACCAAGCGTGAAATACTGGTTTTCCACAAGAGGTGTCATCTCCTGCCCAGCAAAAGAAGGCCGATAGACACCAGACAAACCATTGCAAAACTTCAGGGGACAAAAGACTTTGCTGATTGCTCCCCCCATCCATGAAGAGGAGACATGCAGAGGAACTCGTCCCATCAGCTTGAACTCTGGGGGAAGGGAATAAAACCCCTGACAAGAAGGAACGACATCTCTTCATGCTACTTGACCTCTGAGGGGCAAAGATTTCTGAGCATAAGCAAGGCATCCCCAGGTGCTTAACCTGGCTTAGCTCTAAAGGCCATATAGAGCTTGCTTATTACAGAAGCTTCTTTTCCCTTTTGAAACTAAGACTTTAACTCACTTGTGTGTGTATGTTTACTTGCTTTAACCTTGTAAATAACTCTTATCTCTCTCTCTTAGATAGTTTATTATTCGATTGGCTACAGGTGTTGTCTTTGGTGTGAGGTCTGAGCTGCAATTGACCCGGGCTAAGCAAGTGGTCCTCTGGGGCTGGGAGCACTGGAATATTGTTGTACTTTTTGGTGTAAGGGGCCCTATTTCTTCCGCTCTCATACTAGAGGTTCATGATTTTGGTGCAAGAGGCCCCAGGTTCAATCCCTGCTGATGACCCAGGCTTGTGGGGCAGACCCCTCACCAGTCTGGATTGCACCCCAGAGCATGACACACGTTAACACACCATACGCCATCTGATACACCATAAGTCAGCCAGAAAGCTACTTTAAAACACCAACATATGTTATCGATGAACAAAGATCTCTTTCTGGAAGTGAGAAATACTTCAGATGAAGAAAGATAATGATACTGTAGTTTAGCCATCAAACAGCAATTTTTATTTGAGAACTACTTTACAATCATTAATCAGTCCTCCCGACACGCCTATGAGGCAAGTAGTTGTTATTACTCCTATTTTTCAGATCTAGTAAGACAGGCTGGTTGACTTGTGCAAGGTCACAGAAGGAATCAGAGCTGGAATTAAAACTCAGGAGCTCTTAGTTCCCAGGACTATGATCAAATCACTCTTGCTCTGTGATGGACATCGGCTATTTTTGTTATGCCCTGTCAGACTTTCCAAATCCTTTCCACATTCTGACATGCTTTCCTCTTGTCAATGTGACATTTTATTTGAAAAGCTGTATACTCCCAGGGGGAAAAAGCAATGTCCATAATGCATTTCTCAAAGGTAGTTCTGTAGCCTTTGCTCATTGAAATAAACCCAGAAAGTTGGTTTCCGATATACTAAGATCAATTAACATTTCCAGAATGACAAACCTGAAGCCACTGGATCAAATTCATGGCTGGGGTTACTATTAGTAGTATTATTTGTATGACAATAGCACCCAGCTGCCCTAGTCGAAAGATCAGGGCCCCAGTGCACAAGGCACTGTACAGACAAATAACAGACAGTCCTCATCCCAGAGCCTACAGTCCAGATAAGCAAGTGCAGTTGCATTGACAAGAGTTGCACCCATTTACATCACCAGTGAATTTGGCCCATAATCTCAGCATGGGCTCTAGTTCCCCCTTTAAAAAATCCCTAATCATCATCCACTTAAAGGGTTTACAATTATTTTGAAAAACTGCCAATGGTGCACGACACAGGATCAATAAATATATTTTGAAAGGGCAAAATTGGTCTATTTCACTCAAAGTGAACTGGGAAAAGAAAAACAGAAGGGGGCTGAAACGGTGCGGGTGGAGAATGGTAGTATTGTCAACCGTAAGTGTTCAAAACTCAGAAGTCAGGTGACATTCCCTCCCGCTCCCCCCCCCCAACACCAAATCATAAGATTATCTTTAGAATCATGAGAATGTGAAAAATGATATGTCTCCTTCTGCCTTTAGGGGTCATCTCTGCAAGCTTTTCTCTGCAATCATGAGCGTTAGAAATGTTTTTTAAATGAAAGATGAGATTCTCACCTAATCCCTGACTGCAGCAGGCGGGACCACCAAATATCACCAGACTCGTGATAAAATAGCACGAGTTGGCAACACTGACCAGGTTATGCCAGTCTGAGGAACTGCCCCTCAGCATAAGAAGGTAGTTCTTCTCATAGTCCTTCTCATTAGCCATGTGTGTGTGTGCTTCATCTCATCAATCCCCCTTTCTAGCACAGCCCCTATATTGCTAACTTCTGCCATTAGCTCATTTCTCTTCATTTACCCCAGCCTCGCTAATGTACCTCTCTCAACTCCCAGCCAGGCTCTCCACTTCCTAATTACAGTCAGTTAACTGGTTTGTCAGTTTCCATCAGACATCGATAAACCATCAGTGTTTTCTATTAAGGGCTTTCCACGTCACACAGGACAGACATGCTGCCCTGGCACACCCACAACACAGGGGCCCCTTCCACTTTTCCCAGCCCAACAAGAACACACACAAAATACCCTCACAGTCTCCAAATCCTACAGCTGGTTCTTTTTCACTGTTTTTTATTATTATTATTTCCCACTTATATATCTGAAAACTGTTTGGGGTGAAATTTGTCATTTTGGTAGAAACTGTATTTTTTGTGGAAAAAAAAATATTTCAGTGAAAACATTTTGACCTGGGGTAAAATTTTCAAAAGGGCCCAGGAGCCACATTTTCAAAGGCATTTACGTGTGTTACCCCTTTTTGACCTGAGCAGCTAGTCAAAATCTAGTTCCCCCTGTGGGCCATTTCTGTTAGGAGGAAAAAATTATGGTATCTTTGATGCAATCCTGCTTATTTACAAAGAATGCACCCAAAGTCCTGTTTCCCTGACCACAGAAGGGTCAAACAACTGGAGATAGTTTCTTTACTCACAGTTCCAAACCTCTTTCTGCCTGCACTCAGCCCAAAAGCTCTCTCTCTCTTAGCTGTTTGCTCAGGGTCATGCTACCAATTCTGTGGTGGCTGTGGTTGGTGCTTCCTTGATGCCTTCTCTCCCTGCTTCTCTGATCTTTCTGCTGTTTCTCTCACAGCTCCAATCCAATCAATGCCCTAGCCCCTTGTGTTTGCCATACCAGGGAAACCCATTGGGCCGTTAGGTTAAGATTCTACCCAAGCCTTGCCATATGCCTGTGTTTTTGGGGGTGCTCCTATTGCTTCAGCTACTTGGTTACATAAAGGAGCTTAATGGCTTCTTATAACTACAGTAGAACCCCGTTAATCTGACACTCCATTAGCTGGCTCTGCGTGTTAACTGGACAACCAGCGCACACAGATCTAGAAGGGGCAGATCTCTCCTGTGGCCTCTAGATGGCGCTGCTGCATGGCACTTTCCCATCCTCCGGAAAAAGAAAAGGAGGACTTGCGGCACCTTAGAGACTAACAAATTTATTTGCGCATAAGCTTTCGTGAGCTACAGCTCACTTCATCGGATGCATTCAGTTGAAAATACAGTGGGGAGATTTATATACACAGAGAACATGAAACAATGGGCTGTATCATACACACTGTAAGGAGAAAAGGAGGACTTGTGGCACCTTAGAGACTAACCAATTTATTTGAGCATGAGCTTTCTTGAGCTACAGCTCACTTCATCTTCCCACTTTATGCATCCGATGAAGTAAGCTGTAGTCTCTAAGGTGCCACAAGTCCTCCTTTTCTTTTTGTGAATACAGACTAACACGGCTGTTACTCTGAAACCTGTAAGGAGAGTGATCCCTTAAGATGAGCTAATACCAGCAGGAGAGCGGGGGGGAGGGTGGTGGAAGAAAACCTTTTGTAGTGATAATCAAAGTGGGCCACTTCCAGCAGTTGACAAGAATGTCTGAGGAACAGGGGGCCCATGCAGAGAGGTGGCTAGTGGCCTCCCTAGGCACTTAACTCCCATTGAAACTAATGGTATTTACACCTATCTTACTTAGGCACTTTGGAAAATCCCTCTAGGTGCCTATCTGTATCTTTAGGAGCCTAAATACCTTTGAAATCTGACAATCAGCACTTCAGAGCCTATGCCTCATTGTAAATTAGGATGTACAAGGCCTAAAACACTTTTGAAAAGGGGACAAGGCTCCCAAATCACTTTGGGCCATATTTTCATAGGTATTTAGGCACCTTAAAGACATAGATGGGCATGTGCCTAAGATGCCTAGGAGTTACTAACGATTGGTTCTTAGGACCTTAATGGACCTTTTGAAATTTTTACCCCAGATCTACCATATACATCGGCTTGGAAGATTTAGATTTTTATTGGTAGATGTCAATAAACATTGTTTCACTGTACACATACAAACCAATGAAAAAATATTTCCATCGATGATAATAAAGTACAGCTAGGCAAAGGAAGAAAAATGCTGATTGAGAACTGATTACAGTTGATTTAAGGCTACTTACTTGGTATATTTTGACATGGGACATTGACAATTTGTGTTTTAATGGTTACAGACTTTAACTTTTTGAACCTCAACACCTACTGTTGTTAACTAATTATTGTCTGATCCAACCCCATAATTTCCCACAACTGTGAAAATATAAATCAATAAAAATCGAAAAGAAATGCTTAAAACTCATAATTTTGCATAAGTACAAAAATTTTAATTAACATTTTAAAAAAATGTTTCAAAATAAACATTCATAGTATCCGTCGAGATTATTAAAAATCGAAATCGAATTCTGCCAAGCCTACATATACATATCATCTGCATGAAATGTTGAGCATCGTTAGGTTTGCTTCGGTGTCTTTTGGGTCTCAATGGCCCTCCACATACAGCATTTAAAGAAAACACTCTGGTCTTAATAACCTCTCACCAACTCCTCCTCTCACTGGTAGGCAATGGTACTTTCACGCCACGTGACAAGGGACTTTGTAGTCACATACTGCCAGTGCATGAATTCTGCATGAATTCTCCAATATGGAAAGTGCTGACACTGTGCCAGAAATCAAGTGGGTCATCCTAGCTTTGGATAGAGAATTTGTGTAGTAATGGTAGAGGGGACTGACAGCATGAAACAGGCACTCTGCAGTTTCCCCACACAGCTCTGCCAATGAGTCTCAAACGCTGACCTGCAGCCGGCCCCTTGCGATTCCAGTCCTGGGGCCCTCAAAAGCTCTGCCAATGTCGATGAGTCCTGACATGCAACCTCTCTTGCTGTTTCAGTCCTGGGCCTTTCTTGACTGGGTAAATTGGGTAATTGTTTTACACAGAGAATTAAGGTTCATTAAGGACCCTCAGTTGTGGCCACAAAACTCACTGAACCCAGAACTCCCGAGTTGAGTGGCTAGTGAATCAATCCAACGGCTATCACCACTTTTTAAAAGCTTCTTTAAAAAAAAATTCTACAAATATATTAGCTCATATTACAAAGAAAGCACCAACCTCTTCTGTGCTAAATTATTGTGGAGACATTGAAGTACCACTTTGCAAAAGCAGAATCTAACATTACATGTGCAGTTTTTTACTTTATGTTTTTGCATGCACCATTTTCCACATGTAAGTCTTTTGCACTTGAAAGCTGCATTTGTGCATTCAAATGGATTAGAGAGCCAGGCAGTGATGTCTATTAAACCCTGACATTCTGTTAAAGATTTGCCATCTCAATCTTTCTTTTTTCCTTTTTTTTTTTGCATTTATGCATAGGGAAGACTTAACTGCCCCAGCCTCTTTGCATGTGCAGATGAAGCGTGCATGCGCTATTCCTGTTCATGCAGCATTTCCACAAGATTGCGTGCCCACATTCAGTCCCCTTGGAAACATGGCTTCTGGTTCTGATGTGCAACAGAAAATACAGGGGCTAGCTTTAGGCATAGCCCTGAGCAGTGGGTGGTGTGTAACCCGCACCCCTGCAGGAACGCTGCTGGGAATCACTGGGCCTTACAGACACACCTTAGGCACAGCTTCCTTCCTTCTTGCCCCTTGCTGGCATTGGTCAACAGCAAATTATGATGCTGGCTCAGCTGTGCTGACTGGCACATTGGAGAAGTGGGAGCCAAGGTTGCACCGACTACCCACCCACGTGTCGTGCAGGTGCGGGGAGCACATCTTCTTACTCCTTTGCCCCTGGACCCAAAGTCCAGATAGACTGTGCTGCGGTGTCTGGCAGGTTATCACCCCTCCGGTCTGGGCACATAGGCCCCACCACAATTTTGCCCAAAGAGATTTTGAGGCAGTATCCTGTATCCTGGAGTTGTCTCTCCATCTCACTCCAAGAAGGATTTACTCTTTCACCCTCAGTGCTGCAAGATTTTATTGCTTTTAATTTGATTACCAGTGTAACAGAGTCATATACGCTTTGCCACCGCTGCCCAGAGGAAGACTAAGGATAAGAATGGGACAAAGGGAGCTGTGGAGAATATAGCTCAGGTGATACTCACCTGGGAGGCCTCTCCATCAGTCTGAAAAATTGGCTTCATTAGTAGACATAAATAAAACATGCCCGGCCATTAGTTATTAATGAATTATCGAAAGTGCCGAAGCGTAGCTATGCTTACAAGAGCAGAATCAAGAGAGGGCAGCTAACGTGCTCACCAATCGCTGGCTTGGATTCCGATCGTTTTCCCTAGTCCCATGTTTAAGGATATCCTGCTTTTGCTGCTGAAGAAGTAACGACCCCACCAATATTAACTGTAGCAGCTTCAGAGTTGTCACCTGCTATTAAATATTCATCTGAAGTCAAACCCTGCAAGGTTCTGATCGCCTTGAAGAGAAGGTATATAAGAAAGGAAGGGTTGGCTGAGGCCCTAGCCTAAGAATTGAGAGACCTTGGGAGTCCCTGCTTTGCCACAGACATCCTGTGGTACATTTAACTTTTCTGTGCCTCAGTTTCCTGT
Source organism: Lepidochelys olivacea (assembly GCF_965140295.1). Taxonomy (NCBI): domain Eukaryota; kingdom Metazoa; phylum Chordata; order Testudines; family Cheloniidae; genus Lepidochelys; species Lepidochelys olivacea. The sequence continues at coordinate 20,439,775 of NC_140417.1, read as the reverse complement.
ATCTATATCTTCTTACTATATGTTCCATTCTATGCATCTGATGAAGTAGGCTGTAGCCCGCGAAAGCTGATGCTCAAATAAATTTGTTAGTCTCTAAGGTGCCACAAGTACTCCTGGTTTTTTTTGGATACAGACTAACACAGCTGCTACTCTGAAACCTATAAAACAATAGCTTCCCTTACAGGAGCGTTGTGAAGATAAATGCATTCAAGACTGTTAGTTGCTCAGATACTATCGTAATGGGGACCTGTAAGTACCTTGGGGAGACAGCTCTATTCACTCTCACTTTTTTTAAACGAAAAATGTTGATTCAGCACCATGGTGGAAATTAAAGCGGGTATGAGCCCTATCATGACATGTCCCTTATAATGGGGTATTTCCAGTTCCTCTGCAGTGAGCAATTCTTAATGCGTGAGAATACCAGTCTTGATATAAGAAAACACAGTGTGCTGTGTAGCACAGCCTCAATATAGCATTGTGGTGATGCTATGGAGCAAATAAAGCAACAGGTCAGATGGGCTTGTCACTGACTCTGGAGGAAACTTTCAGTGACAACATTCACACAAACAACATGTAAGTCAATTCTGACCTCTTCTTATGTTGAATGAAGGTGGAACAATTCCAGACATTTGTAAATACATCTAAAGGACAAGTTGGGTGTCTTACGAGCACAACATAACCTGTCTGAAAACCTGGACCTCAGTGTTGCCACCTCCCACAATGACATCCTGAGTCTCACAATATTGTGTGTTTTTCTTTTTAAAAGCTCCTATAGTAATTTGATTGTGTGTCTCAGCTTTTATTAAAAAAAAAAAGAAGTTTCTTGTCCTGATGGTTGCAGAGAAAAGCTTGTAAATGTGACCTGAGTGAATGCTAACGATTCAGAAACCAGAAGGCAAAGCGAAAGAACCCTCCCCTTTTTTTAAAAACAAAACCTCATGATTTTGGAAGACCGGAGTGACAGCGTTTGAATACTTAGGACAGGCTACAGTGACAAAGTGCAATAAAATCCCAAATCACGAGCGCTGCACATAGGGAGACTTTGACATGACAAAAATAAATATATTTTTAAACAAGATATTTTAAAATAGATTCCTCCTTTAATCACAGGAAATGAGTTCAGGGTTTTGGATTTCCACTGCCAGCGGTGAAGACACCACTAACACCAAAAGCGCAAGGAAGGCAGCTACCTTTATCTCTTCAGGTGTTTGTGATCCTATCAGCTCTTGCAAGACAACCCAGCTCTCTGGGCTCAGGTTGTGGGAAGTAAATAAGAAGTCAGTTAGTTCACCTTTAAATTGCAGTCATTTGTATTTTTCAAGCCTACACATGTATCTTGTTAATGATTTAGTATCTCTAACAGTTTATTTATAAAATCATGTCAGTTCACTTTAGTAACTTAAGAACAACTCAGAGAAACCAAGACAGAGTAGAATTTAGGCCAGATTTGGCGACTGGCTGAATGTCAGACAAGGTCATATGGAAATGCCTGGCAGATAGACGTACTGTAATAGCACAGCTATAGTATTCACCATCGAAAGGGGACCCTTGTTTTTTAAAAAAGAGATGCTTGCACCATGGCAGCTACAGTTTTTTCCATTCTTGGAAGGGAAAATACACCAATGCTGAGGAAAGGTTCATGTGGCAAATGATCGGTTTTTTAAGCAGCACCGTCTGTAGAGGGTCAAGGGGAGCCCTGGATCTGGGCTCCCCTGCCAGAGAATGGCTGGCTGCAGCAGTGAGTCAGGGACAGAGCAGTAGGCAGTAGTGGTGCCAGCCCGATGCCTGCTGGGTTAAGCGGGGATGCTTCCCTTGCCAGGGAAGATCAAGAGCTCAGGAACGGAAAGAAGACAGGCATTCACGTGTGCTAAGAGGAATAATTTCTCCCAGGTCACGGTGCCAGAGGATTAGTTTGGGAAGAAGAGCCTGAGAGTTTGCCTGGCGAGTGAAGAGGAGATACACTTGGAAGAAGAGTGTCTCAGGGTAAGTGTGTGACTAGGAAGGAGGAGAGGGGGGAAAGGGCTAGCCTGGGAGGAAGAGTCTATCTGGGGGGAGGGAATTACCATTAGTTTAGAGGAAACTGGTGTGTCCAACAAACCACCCTCAATATCATGCAGTTTAAATCTGACACTTGCTATTATGGGTCATTGCTGAGGACTGAACCCAGGAATGATACTCTTGAAAACATCTGCCTCAGCCACTGGAGCTGAAGGAATACCTCCTCCAGCTGGTAGCTGTAGTAGACTCATATCCAGTATAGGCCTGCCACTAGGGTGGAACACATATGGAACAGTGGGTTACATAAACACCTTAGTTAGATGATAAATAGATGGGATGGATTTGAGGAGGTATATTTTCTGCTGTCATGTACACATCCTTCTCTGGCTACATTGGATACTCCTTCCTCTCTGTACAGACTTTGTTCTTTGAAGTAAACTGATTGATTTGTTGGGGAAGGGTGTGGGGTTTGGGATTGACAGATGTCTCCTGCAGGGTTGAGCATCCCCAGGGATGCAACGGACAGTTAGAAAGTATGAAAAGACTAGAGCAGAGTGGGTCGCAACCCCATTTTAATGGGGTCACCAGGACTATCTTAGACTTGCTGGGGTCCAGGGCTGAAGCCCAAGCCGCAACGCCCAGAGCTGAAGCCGAAACCCGAGGGCTTCAGTCCTGGGCGGTGGGGCTCAGGTTACAGGCCCCCTGCCTGGGGCTGAAGCCCTTTGTTTTGGCCTTCCAGCCCTCAGGGCTCAGGCAGACTCAGGCTTCGGTCCCCGCTCCTGGGATTGTGTAGTAATTTTTGTTGTCAGAAGGAGGTCATGATGCAATGAAGTTTGAGAGCCCCTGGACTAGCGCATTTATGGATAGGCAAACTGCACAGTTCATTCCTTGTTGCTACAGTTCATATCAGTTACTAGTTCTTGGATACCTCACATTGGTGATATCACTGATTTGTTAAATTTGGACTCATCCATTTTTTATATTTATCATTTGGGAGTTATTTTAACTTTAAACCAGATATCCCAATTTACAGAAACCGGGTAACGGACTCTGCACATGTGTGTTCATTTGAAAGCTCTAACCCGAAAGCAAGTTCCAGCTCAACTTAATCCTTGATCAAAGCAGAACAATTTAGCACCAGATTAGTGATTCTCATATTTAAAGCTATACGTAAGAAATGCAGGGGATCCAAGCCAACTCCAACTTAACCAAAGCTGGGGAAACTTTAGACGGTAGCGTTGGAGTAACATTTTTTCTAAACCTCATTGGCTCAGTTCCAGTCTGAGCTGGCCCTAGCATACAGTACATCATTACCCTTCCCTCTGCTTTAGGAGTGTTTCCTAGCGTTCCTCACAACCTATGTCAGAGGAAACTGTTCTAGGAGGTTTCATTCAACTGACCTTTTCAAGTATTTTAAGTCCCAAATAGAAGCTTTTCTTTATAAAGGGGGAGGGGTGAAGGAGGGGAATTTCAAAAGCTAATACCCAGGGGCCAAACTCTCCCCTGGAATAACGGCACTAAACAGAACACTGGATGTATTTGGCATCCAGGGATTTCTAAATGTCTTCCAGTGTTGGAATCCTGAATACAAACAATAGAGCTGGGCTACTGGTGCATGAGAGTAGGCATATGAAACCGACTCTGTGCCGACATAGGAACTGACCAGGTTCGTTATTTGCTCAAACAGAAGTGCAATGAGCAAACAAACATAAGCATAAATTGTAAAAAGCAAATGGCTTAAAATAAAATCTGTACATTTTTAATAATCTGGGACCAAACGCTGCAAGATGCTGAGCACCCTTAACTCCCACTGACTTCCATGACAGTAGAGGGGGCTCAGGACTCTCAAAGTCAGACTCCTAAGGTGTTATCAGGAAAGGAAACTCTTACTTTTGATGTAGGATTTGGGCTAGTCCTGGGTCACACTGAGGCTGCTATACTGGCTCCAAAGTGAACATAAAGCTTGCACAGCTGGCCCTGGAAGGATGACCTCACAGAGTACTCATTATTATCCACTAGTGGGGTCGAGCTGGCTTAACAGCTGTGTCACTCCCCTCACTGGGGTTGGCATTGGGCACATGGCCATCACATCCGTGTGCTCAACCCATCCCCGGCTGCAGTCACAGCCCCTCAGGCTGCTCTGATCTACGGTATAGGCCACAGCACTCGGGCCTTTATTTGGATAAGTCCCTTTTGCTAAAGGGACAAGGTGTGCACGGGAGTTAGACTCTAGACTCTAACGCTCGTCTAGTTCATGGATGTATATGCGATAAAATATAGCCCGCACTGCTAATACAGATCAATGCCTGCTGGTGTCCTGACAGAGTTCAAAATGCCAAGGATGCATCAACTCTCTGCACCAGGCAATAAGGCTCTCTCTAAATGAGGGAAAAGCTAGGTTTGTATCTTCCAGGATGCCTGAAATCAATAATATCCAAGTTACACTGAGCCCCTAGAAGCCACTGTTCTTTAAAGGTCCTTGTAAAAATGCATGTCATTTTCCTTTATGTGAAGCAGGCTTTGATCGGCAGGAGGTATACCTGGCATTTCTGACCACCTTAAAGGCTCATATGGTGGAGTATAGCCTCCACTCTATAGGAAAACTTTTCAATCCATTACTATATTAGACATTTAAAAAAACAAGACCAAACTGAACTGAACGCCAGCTGCAGAGCACTAGAGCAACTGCAGGACTTTACAATGACAGGAAAACTGTCATCAGCGAAGTTCTGCAATCAATTTAATACTGTTAAAACTAAAAGGCTTGCGGCTAGGGTCTACTTGCCCAGCAGAAGTATTCATTAAATTTGTCTAACATGATATTGTAAGTAGTAGGAAGAGAAACCCATCCATGCCTGGAAATAGATTTTGCCTGAGATCTACTTATAATATTACTAGCTTCTCATTTCACAGTGGGATTTCTTCCCAGAAGTAGATTTCCCCTGTACTCTATTGACATGTCTCTGTCCCACCTTTCCTTGAGTCCCCTATTTCCAGCCCACCCTCCAGAAGCTGTTCTCGGTGGGTCAAATATCAGAACCGGCAAACAATGCTGTGCAGTCCAGCAAAACACAAAACTGCCTGTCTCTGCAAAATAACAACTCCCTTATGAGGGCGTGAGGGATTCTTGTAAGGGTCCGAGGCACATCTAAATCTACTTTATTGCAATGATAACTACAACAGCTGAACAAAATAAAAATCCACAAGTCAAATGATCTCCCCTGAAAACATATTATACATAGAAAAATAAAATAACCCCCAATCCACACCAATGGTGCAGATCGGTCACAGGCTATACATTATTTTTTCTCTTGTCCACCTAAGAAAAAGTAAATATTCAAACTGTCCCCACTGAGTCCCTCTTTCAGACAGGAGTACGCCGCTCCCCCCCATTCCACTGTACCTTTATTCTTCCGTCTCATCACCCCTAGCCGGCACTTCAGCGAAACAGCAAACATCTTCCCGCATCACAGCCTCCAGTGCTCAACTCACATGGCTCTGTGCAGCATCTCCCTCAACACCTCTGCCTGGCTCTGTGTGGGGCTGCCGGCTCTAAATTAATTTATGATTACTGTGAAATAGAGTCGTGCTTCATGCTGTGGCCGAGGGAGCAAGCCAAAGAGGAGATCAGGGTGAAAGGGGAAAGGAAAGAGAGAGACAGAAAGAGCGGGGGCCTGGTTTTCAGTGCTGATCTTTTTATTGTCATTTCGTCCAGGTGAACATGAAATCACCAATCAATATTTATAAATCTATATCCAGTCCTCTTGTTCTTAAGGGATGGGAATCCTCTAGTACATTACCGTACCACTGTGCAAAGCAGTATCATTCCTTCCTGGGTGTGCACATTCACACTTCCCCATAAAGATAATCCTTACCTGCTTACTACAGCAAAGATTCAGAGCCCTTAATTTTGTGGGACTTTGGCAAGTTGTCAGCAAATAAATAACCCACAAGTAGCAAGGGCCAGATTCAGCCCTGGGTCTGTGTTGGCAAAGGCCCCCAGTAGCAGAAAGTCCACCAAGGGGGAGGCTGTGACAGTGAAAAGCATCAGTAACCTCCCCTCAGTTAGGGGGCTAGCATGGTTCAAAATGTGGGTGGCACCAGTTGGCCATGGGGTGCGGCTAGGACAGGCAAAGGATGCACTGGTTCAGCTGCTAAAGGGTTGGCAGGATTCTGGTGGAACCTGGAGCACCATGTAAAGCTGCTCCCCACCCTCGTTATGTGGAACCGCTGGTAGAAGATGGCAGCAGTAAGACAGCCTGCCCTTCCTTGGGGTGAATTCCAGGTGGGGCCAAGGAGCCAGGCTTCCCCTGCCAGTTTCAGTGAATCTGGCCCTTAAAATGTATAGAGGATCCCCTTCTGAAGGGCCGGATTGGAATCCCAGCTGGCTCAGGGCGGACTTTTCTACAGAGGCTAGGAAATGGATGGGTTCCCATTTTACACTGGCTGGGGGAAGTGCTTTAACCTTCTTCTCAGGACAACAGCATCTGCTCTTCCTCGTCAGTCAGCCACATGATAGCACTCAGGTGACCTGCATTAGAACTAGACTTCAGTGTACGTGTCTGGTATACCCAGACTTTGACTTGCTTGCTGGGAAAGAGCAAAACAGTTCCACAACCAGGTCTGAAAATAAATACAGACATTGACTCCAATAGAGTAACACTGGTGTCAAATTGAAGTAATGCAGTGGGGAATCAGGCCCTGTGTCTTGTAGCTAGTGCAGAGTCTAGGGGTTTTTTGTTTGTTTGCGTGTTTGTTTTTAGGTCACTGCATCTAATAGAGAATTCAGGACAGGTTCTCAGCAGGAGCCCCAAGGACTTCAGTGTGATAGAAAGAGTATGACAGGTTTCAGAGTAACAGCCGTGTTAGTCTGTATTCGCAAAAAGAAAAGGAGTACTTGTGGCACCTTAGAGACTAACCAATTTATCTGAGCATAAGCTTTCGTGAGCTACAGCTCACTTCATCGGATGCATACTGTGGAAAGTGTGGAAGATCTTTTTATACACACAAAGCATGAAAAAATACCTCCCCCCCACCCCACTCTCCTGATGGTAATAGCTTATCTAAAGCGATCACTCTCCTTACAATGTGTATGATAATCAAGTTGGGCCATTTCCAGCACAAATCCAGGTTTTCTCACCACCACCACCCCCCCCGCAAACAGGAGAGTGGGTTTGTGTGGGGGTGGGGGGGTGAAAAAACCTGGATTTGTGCTGGAAATGGCCCAACTTAATTATCATACACATTGTAAGGAGAGTGATCGCTTTAGATAAGCTATTACCAGCAGGAGAGTGGGGTGGGGGGAGGTATTTTTTCATGCTTTGTGTGTATAAAAAGATCTTCTACACTTTCCACAGTATGCATCTGATGAAGTGAGCTGTAGCTCACGAAAGCTTATGCTCAAATAAATTGGTTAGTCTCTAAGGTGCCACAAGTACTCATTTTCTTTTTGAGAAAGAGTATGGTTGCTCTGGGGAGGACTCCCAGGGATTTCAGGGTAATAGACAATACAGGGTTTGTTTTATGCAGAATTCCCTGGGACTTTAGGGGACTGGAAAATACAGGGCTAGTTCTGGGCAGTGACCCCAGGGATTTCAGTGGTTTACTGTACATAGTTCTAAGAAGTCAGTGAATGTTTCACAATATCACTGTTAACCTCTCTGTACCTCAGTTTCCCAGTCAGTAAAATGGGGATAACAATCCTTGATTCACCAGCGTGGCTTAATACAGCCCATTGCACCTGGCAAGAGTTCTAAGTGCTAAGCAGGAGGAGAACTTTTGTTTATGGTGGCTCAGTAAATGACACCATCCCCCACTGAGCTCTGGCACCCAGTCTTGTGAGCAGTAGTGTGTCTTTCCAGAGGGAATGGCACTGCCCAGATTAGTAAGGCTAAGCAAGGCCCTGAAGATGGGCTTCTTAGTGTTAGCCCTTTACTATCAATAAAGTACTGACGATGAACTTTTTGGTGCATTCACTCAATGCTAACCACTAATATGGAACCACATTCTTAAGTTTATTGCAAGCAGTGCTACAGGGAGATGGCACCTCGAGAGATGGCTTGGAGTATTTTCCAGCAGCATTACTAGGAAACTCTGGGTGGGTGCTGGATGTGAGTGAGAACCATCACAAATCTGTGAAAGCACCATCCTTGCTTTGTTGGTTTTTTCTGGGGTGGGGGGACAGAATGCATTTGAAAGACATATAGGAAGACTTAGGAAAGAGGCTTTTTACTTTTACCCAAAGGTATAAACTACGGAGTGGATTTAGGATGTAAAAAGTAAATAAATGCTTAAAGAAAACAAGTGTTCCATTTCCTTCCTTTGTGAAGAAATCCAGTGTAGTCTGGGAAGGGAAATGGAATAGCAAGTATGCCGCTCCACTGGGTTACATTATACTCCCTCATAACTTCACTGAACGCAACACACTAGAGCTGAAATTCAAAGGAGTTATACATGCATCAAACCGGGGCAGCAGAGTGGAGAATCAGGCGCTCTGAGTTCAGAATAAAACATGAGAGGGATGGACACACACACACACACACACAAAATTCACTCGGGACACAGAGAGATCCAGTTAACATCAAAGCAAATTACACTGTTATCTGTTCTTATACTACTAGCATTGAACATCAGACAGCCATTTAACAAGACTGGATTTTTGACTGTCCATGGGAAGAAAAAGGTATATATTATGTATTTATAGCGGTTGGCCATATTCATTGGTTGAAGCCTGTGGCAAATGCAGACACACATATCACCTACACTGAACAATTCCTAGAGGCTGTGGGTTATAAAGCCTCAATAGATACAATTTTAATATGGCGCATGAGTAATTGGGGTTATGGGTTGCATTATCATTGGACAGTTCCCCATTCTATATACCATCTCCAAAAATGTACCAGTGGGAGATGGGTTCTCTTTGCCTTATGTGATCTGCATACCCACAAAATATATTCTCAGTGCAATACCAGGGGTTTTTCAGGGCTAGAAGAGTGTACATTAGTGAATGTATCAGCTTCCCAGTGGCCTCCTTCCACCCCTTTCTATTTCCCCCGCACCTTTCTTCCCACTCCCAACCACCAGCTGTTCCTTTCTTACCTCCAGGCACACCTAGCTCCTCCCCTGCCTGATTACACAAATCATTGACGGTTTCAGAGGGCTGCAATCCTTTATCTGAAGTAAGAAAAGGAGGACTTGTGGCACCTTAGAGACTAACCAATTTATTTGAGCATGAGCTTTCGTGAGCTACGAAAGCTTATGCTCAAATAAATTGGCTACTCTCTAAGGTGCCACTAGTCCTCCTTTTCTTTTTGCGAATACAGACTAACACAGCTGCTACTCTGAAACCTGTCTTTATCTGAAGTGTAGCCCTTTTTCTTTTTCATCTGTTCAAGGTGTGAACCTGAGGTAGGCTGTCAATCCAAGGGGCAGAGATCCCTGCCTCTGCATCAGCTTAGCTTTGATCAGTCTTGGGGTGCTGCTGCCTGGGTGAAATGCGCCTCCATGCAGAGGACCAGCACAAAGCCTAGGCACCACTGAAATCCCACTTAAGTCTTATCTTTAGATGGGATCTGAGGAGTACATAGACCTTGGCTGGCCCTTTGCACAGAGCTGAATTTCACCCAAAGTGTTTAGTTGCTGAATAAAGCTGCACTGTCTTGACCTCTCCTACACGGTCTGCAGTCATGCAATGGCAGAAAGGTTTTGAGTGACATGCCAGAGTATTCCCAACTAATGCTAGGGGAATGGCCAGAGTTTATCCCAGGAGATGAAGGAGGAGCTTTCAAAGCAATGGTTTGGATAAGCACCCCAACATTCAAAGGTAAAAAATTGAAGGGGAAAACAAATGATGCAGGTTCGGATTTGATTTGAGCAACAGGAAAACACCTGGGTCATTTTCTTATCCAAACTTGTTCATCTACCCCAGAGATGTTTTGGAGGTTGCAATTTGGTTCCATAGACTGACTGCAGCAGGCAACAATGAACAAATTCTGGTGCTATTTTTATTGGTTTCCCAAGCTTCCTCACTAATTACTTGACAGAAAACAATTATCATTAAGGGCCACATTTTTAGCCATGGCCTCTAACTGAGCCTCTTCAACAACATACACTCAAATGACTAAGCTTGGTACATTTCACATGGCGAAAGACAGAGATGTTAATCCAGAAGCAGGGGGGCAGAGCCTAGAACTAGAGTCTGGCACAAAGCCAGGTGTAAATTTGGACCCAAAGCAAAACCTTACACAGAGGGATTCAAAAAACTTCCCAGCAAGAAGGAGCCAAGAAAGATGCGGTACTTTGTACTTGATAAAATCCATTCTGCTATTTCCCGACAGTGAGTGGTTACAAGTGCAGCTGCTCCACTTGGTCAAGTGCCAATGGTCTCCCTCCCCTTTCTATTTGTGTAACGTGATGTCCCAGGTGAGCAGAGTTTGTCAGGATTACAGGGCTGCCCATGCTAGGATCCAAAGTCACTCCCTTTTTCCTTCGGGGCTCTAGTATTTTCCTGAGCCTTTCATAACTTCATGTCTCTGTCTTTACCTCCAGCCCAAAAGAGCCCAGCCTGGAGAGAAATGGAAATGACTTTCTCACTCACCCAGTCACCCCTCCAAGCTGCTAGTGCAAGATTGTTCCTTACAGATCATTTTATTGTACTTTGTCCAGCCTAGTTTCTAATGTTGCTGGTGACAGAGATTTTCCTTGGGAGACTGTTCTACAGCCTCATAGATCTCACTGTCTTATTATTCAGCCTAATTTTCTTTTTCTTACTATCCTCATTACTTCTACTTCTGCCCATTGTACCATCCTAAAAATTCCACTCCCTACATGGCATTCAATCTGCCAACATCTGTAGACTTTTATTGTACCTCTACTTAGTCATCATAAGGCATACATTTTTAACTATGAGGGTAATTAACCATTGGAACAACTTACCAAGGCTCAGGTGGATTCTCCATCATAGACCTTTTGTAAACCAAGACTGGATGTTTGTCTAAAAGATCTGCTCTAGGAATTATTTTGGGGATGTTCTATGGCCTGTGTTATACAGGAGGTCTGAACAGATTATCACAATAGTCCCTTCTGGCCTTGAAATCTATGAAGCACTATACAAATTTAAGGCTTCAACTTGTCATGAAAGCAACAGTCTCTCCAGAACCCTAATCATTGTTAGTCTTTTATTAACTCCCTTTGGATTTGCCAACAACTTGGTGGTAATATTCCAGTTGCAATGTTCTACAGAAGGATGCAACATGGGCTACCGGATCAGGCACTAGACTGGGAGTCAGGAGAGCTACAGTGAGACCATCACCCCACCTTTTTACAGAAGATAAAAAGACTAGATTGGTATAAAGAGATCCTAAAAGTCCTGGATCCAGTTGAGGGAAGATTTCTACAGTGCAGGGACAGCAGGAAACAGCTGTGACTATCTCCCACAACTCCATGCTCCCAAACCCACTCCTATCCTCCCCATCTCTTGTCACTCTCCCCTGCTCCAGGCCCCTCCCTTCTCCTTTCACCTCCCAGTTCCTACCTCCCACTCCCAATCTCCTGCCCCTGTCTCCTTGTGCTGCCTCTCTTCCCTCTCCCCGCATTCTTCACCCCTCTGCATTTGAGTCAGACTGTTTCCTCCTTTGCCTCTATGCTGCCTTGGTGCCAGCAGTGGGAGCACTAAGAGCCCAGGAGACACACTGTCCTTGCTCAGCTCCTGCAGTGCTGGACTGGGACATGCTCAGTCACTTTGTGGAGATGGTGAAGGAGCAGTCTGGTTGGCAAATAGGAACTGTGAGGTGGATGACACACGCTCCATGAATAAGGAATCTTCAGAGAATTTAGCTGCCAAACTCTAAGAAGTCTCTACTGACCATGTGCAAACTGTACTACCACGTTTCCCTCATACTGTTGTTTTGTTCCCTCATCACCACATCCAACAGGTGCAATTATAGCCACAAAGGAAGGAGGGCTTCTTCTCTTGATGTTGAAATCAATACATTCCCAGCTCTCAAGCTCATTCATCTGATAATGGTTGCAGGGACATCAGACATTGAAAGTGCACAAGGCATGGAGAGAGGAATGGAGCAATTGGATAAAGAGGATAAAAGAACATTTTTTCAGGGAAAAATTTATTACCATTTATCACGTTTGGAATCTCAAACGTCTCCACCAAGCCACAGAATTCATTTCCAATAATGCAAAGGAATGATGAAAAGATGTATACACAGAGTGCAACAGAAATATTGTGAAATCCAATGTGGTTAATGTACATTCAATATCCAGAAACCTATAAGCAAGGCTGAACATGGTTATTAGGATATGATTATAGTGATTCAATAATAACAAACTGCAAAACAATCAATTGCAAGAAAATAGCCTTTCACTATGCATATTTTCTATCTGAAAAACGTATTTGAACAAAATAAAAAGACGCTAAAAAGTAATTTGGGTTAAATACTTTGTTTATGTGCAGACTTATTTCATGCATTTCTTGAGGCTGATCAGTGGTTTGCAATTTTTCCCAGAAATAACAATAAAACATTGCATAGTATATGTATGTTTCACATACTTTGACAAAAATACATATACTATTAAAAAGTATTACAAAAAGTAGTATTACTCCTCATGTGTGCCAAAATACACTATACATTATTAAATTAATGACTTGTGTGCACCTGACAATATCTCCTTTGTGAATATGTTCAGATTATATTCTTTACATTTATTCTTTATAAGTTTAAAAAACACATTTTACTGCATATATGCTTCTTCAATTCTATAGTGAAAAGTTATTGAATATATAACTACTATATATATATATATATATATATATATATATATATATATATATATATATATATATAGTTATAACTATAGTATAACCACAATTGCATTTAGAAAATGATTAATTTTTTTTTAGTGAAAACAGTTCTCTTTTGTTTGCATTTAAACATTCTCATTAAATGTTTGCAGAAAGTAAAATAGGTTATAAAATAGATTTTGCTTAGATTCCAAGGTAACAGGCAATTTATAAAAAGAAAAGGAGGACTTGTGGCACCTTAGAGACTAACAAATTTATTTGAGCATAAGCTTTTGTGAGCTACATTCATTGGATGCATTCAGTGGAAAATACAGTGGGGAGAGTTCTATACACAGAAAACATGAAACAATGGGTGTTAACCATACACACTGTAACGAGAGTGATCTAGTAAAGTGAGCTATTACCAGCAGGAGAGTGGAGGGGGGAAAAAACCTTTTGTAGTGACAATCAAGGTGGGCCATTTCCAGCAGCCGACAAGAACATGTGAGGAACAGCAGGGGGGATGGGGGGGGTAAACACGGGGAAACAGTTTTACTTTGTGTAACGACCCATCCACTCCCAGTCTTTATTCAAGCCTATGTTAATTGTATCCAGTTTGCAAATTAATTCCAATTCAGCAGTCTCTCGTTCGAGTCTGTTTTTGTCCTCACCCATAACTATTTCACATTTGGGGACAATGTATACCTTCAAATCAGCGGCACTGCTATGGGTACCCGCATGGCCCCACAGTATGCCAACATTTTTATGGCTGACTCAGATACAGACTAACACAGCTGCTACTCTGAAACCAGGCAATTTATAAATACCAAAGTTTAGACTGAGTGAAACTGACTATTCAATGTTTTCCAACTGAACTAAGTATAAAAGTAAACAAAAAGGTGGCAACAAAGTGATTATCAACAAATAATATTTTAAAAACTCATTTAGTTTGAATAATTTCTGACGTAACTAGTAAAACAGATGAGGAAATCTGTGTTATTTTAATATAGGACTTTTAACTTATTAGGGCCCCTTTGGTTAATAATACAGCAGATTTTGTCTTCACAGTGCTTAGTTAAAATTCTTTAGTCCAATAGACTTTGTTGTATAATTCAGTTCATTAAGGATATATAATATGGATTAATAAATGATAAACTGAAGACATCTCTCAAAAGTTTTCATCTAACAGTGCATCTTAAGTAGAAGCAGCAAAGCAGCGGAGACAACAGTTGTGCACAGAAGAGTTTTGCCAATCCAGAGCAGACAAGAAGATTAGTCCAAATTTCCATTAGGAATACACTTGGAGACAAAAAGTCTCTCTTTGACAAGCATTTTAGATCACTGCAGAAACAACAAATCCAAACAATGCCTTGAAACAAACTCAGGATGACCTGGTTTAAAAAGTTCAGGTATTATGTAGATTGATGGAGACTACTGAACAGCATGTTGGCATGTAATCCTTCCTGCTGTATATGTCCGCGCTGGAAGTATTCCTATCATGTATTAAAAAAAGAGTGACATGAGGCCAGCCATTTGGTTTACAATTTATAGCGTGTAACTACTCTGAGGGTATGTCTATACTAGCCACCAAAACGGCGGGCAGTGATCGCTCCAGCGGGGGTTGATTTATCGCGTCTAGTCTAGATGCAATAAATTGACCCCCAAGCACTCTCCCGTCAACTCCTGTACTCCAGCACCGTGAGAGGTGCAGGCGGAGTCGACGGGGGAGCGGCAGAGGTTGACTCACAGCAGTGAAGACACTGCGGTGAGTAGGTTTAAGTACATCGATTTCAACTATGTTATTCACGTAGCTGAAGTTGCGTATCTTATTTCGATCCCCCACACACAGTGTAGACCAGGCCTCAGAAGGGATTTTTTAAACATAACATCAATGGGCTCCAAGTTTATGGTCTCTCAGTGACTGTCAGAACAAAGGTATTTCATTAACTGACAGTTTTATTTTATTTTCAGGCTACTAGGTTGGCAAAGTCAAACTGGGCTCTTTCCTTCTCATACCTGTGCAAAGCCTTTGCCTTCAATGTGTTTGAACCCACTGGAACTTTTGTTGACTGAATGAACAGTGAATGCATTATGGAAACCAGGCTTCATTAGCAGACAATTCCCCCCCCCAAAAATGGACTTAATTATCCTTCAGAAATAGATTGCCCAACTCTGGTGAGCATGGACTGAACTAATTCCCAGCAGTACTACAATGTCCTCAGTGGAGTAACACCCAGGGTGAAGTTGGCCCAGTGTTACTAGGTTTAATATTTCTGACAGTAATTTATGAAGGAGAGACTCTGCCATGGACAATGTTAAGCTAACTAGACAAACATATTTTGTTTAACCTTCACCCTCATTACCTTAAAAGCTACTCTTGTTCTCATTCACTTAGACCTACCTGATTAACACTACACCTGGTTTGCGCATCTTTCCATATTCACTGGCTTCCCAGAAATTTTTGGAAGTGCAAAAACCATGTTTCACAGCAGGCTTTGTGCTGGTTATTATACTCAGTCCTCTTCCTGAGTTTAAGAAAGAACTTTTCACATACTGTCCCTCCACTGAAGAGTGGGAGAGGAAGAAGCAACAGACACTTTAGCAGAATACCCCAGTCTCTAGTAATGAATCCAGTCATTCTGTGGTTTTCACTGTGAATACTATGCCCTGTTCAAGTTATCAGTCCAGACCTTTATGAGTAGCACACTCACAGTTTAAAAATGATGAACATGATTTGCACACAGACAATCTTCAACAACAAAATATTGGGGTGGGCCAATGAAGGGGGCATTCAGCTCCAGATTAGCTTTAGACTAGAATTCAGGGATAAGACTCAAGGAGGATCTGCGACTTAAGTTTTGGTTGCAGGTTCTGTGCTGTTGAAATCTTCCCTGCAGTCTCCCCAAGATGTCCAAACATAATGGCAGAAAGACTGTGTGATCATCTGGTCTGTGAGATTTTGTGTAATCTTTTGTGGAACTCAAACCAGAGGACAGGACCCTTAAAGATTTGGCTCAGACCCTACACCCACAGAAGAGGAAATGACAGATATGACAATATCCTGGGTGAACCCTATGGAATTACGTTTTATACCTTTGGAGTCCATTGTATTGAAAATGAAAATGTTTGTGCGCTATTGTGGGATTGTGTGGAACTTCTTTAGGAGAAGGAAGGATTAATGCAATCTCTGGGAAATAATGTGAACTTCAAAGACTTTGTTAAACAATGTACCAGACGCGGTTGGTCTTTTGTAACAATGTGTGTGAAGTGGAACTCCAAGGAAGTACTGGGGAGAAGGAGATTGCAACCCCCCCCTCCCCCCGCACCTCTGGACTCAGCTTTTGAATCTTTGCCCTGAAGGGGGGAACTTTTATCTATCACCTGTGACAGGAGGACAATTCAGAGATCCAATCTGGATTCTCAAGGGACCACTAGACAAAAGACTTTTGAATAAATAGCATGAGTTTACGACAAGGCTCCATGCATCTGAAGAAGTGGGGTTTTTACCCACAAAAGCTTATGCCCAAATAAATTTGTTAGTCTCTAAGGTGCCACCGGACTGGTTGTTGTTTTTGTGGATACAGACTAACACGGCTACCTCCTGATACCAGAGTTTACTCAACCTAAACACATACTCTGCAGCTAATTTGCATGTAACAATTTCATTGGTTGTACGAGGGAGACCGCACGGCTGGTGGATTACTTGGCCCAACTGCAATATGTATATGTCAGCACAGGCTTTCAGCTACTAGTTATGTAATAATGATTTAATCAATTGGCAAAGCACCACAACGGATGCAAATATTTATTATGTATGCTCACACTTCATTTCTTTCCTTGCATTGCTCCAGCGTGGCTTTGGAGTCATGTTGGCATTATTGGCCAAACTTAGATTGTATTCTCTTTGGAACAGGGACCATCTTTTTGTTCTGCATTTGTACAGCTCCTAACACAATGGAACCCCGGTCCATGATTGGGGCTGTTAGGTACTACCAGAATACAAATAATATAAATCATCACAGTCCCTAATAGCAGGAACCTATATCATAAGAGATGAAACTGAGTCATAAAGAGATATGCTTTACAAGAGGGTAATAACCCAGGAGTTGTTGCATGCATAGGCGCCAACTCCGTGGGTGCTCCATACCCACCAGCAGCCCAGCTCCCCCCATCTCGCCTCCTTCTCCTTCCCACCCCGTGCGCAGCGGCCCCGCTCCTCCTCCTCCCTCCCAGCGCTTCCTGCCCCCCCCAGCCACCTAACAGCTGTTTGGCAGTGCTTAGGACTTTCTGGGAGGGAGGGGGAGGAGCGGGGATGTGGCGCGCTCAGGGGAGGAGGCAGAGAAGAGGCAGGGCAGGGGCGGGGACTTGGGGGAAAGGAGTGGAATGGGGTTGGGGATGGGGTGGGAAAAAGCAGGGTGGGGCAGAGACTTTGGGGAAGGGGTGGAATAGGGGTAGGTTAAGGGCAGAGGGGAAGTCGGCACCTATGGTTGCATGTGTTCTGCAATGGGAGGAATATGGCCTTGTGGGCAGAACATTGTTGCCTGAACTGAGCCAAAGAACATACTTGATTTTGCTGAGAGTGGGAAATGCTGAAATTTTTCTTCATTAATAATTAAATAGTACACCTTGTTTGTTCAATCTAAGAATCTATGGACAAGGCCTTGGACTTTCCAAGAAGGCAGCTGAGCCTCCTGAAGCAAGACACTGAAATATTCTTATCTCCATGTATATGCTTATCTTCAACATTCAATCAATATTCTCATCTTCAATAGTCTTCTCTTCACTGCCTATTTACTTAGGAGAAAGAAAGTCTTCTATTGCTAATCCTGAGTATGGATGCGTCCCCAGTTTGTGGTCATATATTACCCCCAATAGCCTTCTTCTTGGATTTTACATTCGTGTAACCTCAATGAAGCAATTACTTAGCAACATGTCTAGATAAGTTAGTAGGCCAAAGGCTGTTTACCTCATAAGCAGGTCCTCATTACCCAGTACAATCACACTCTGCTGTGTCTTATTGTGATTATTATAAGTTAAATGATAATACATAGTCTAACTATTACTAAGGGAGCATCATCAATCTTCTCAGCCTTGTACCGGATAACAGGAAAGGCATGGTCACTGCCACAAGACACCTTACTTTCTAAATTAGACCACTTCAGTTCAGACATGATACCCAAAAAACCAAACGGTGTCCATATCACAGAGTCAGAGACTTTACGGTCAGAAGGGACCCACAGATCATCTAGTCTTACCCTCCTGCACATTATAGGACAGTAAACCCCACCCAGTTACCACTCTGTTCAGCCCAAAAATCTGAATGAGACTAAAGTATTTGCAGCCTTCAGGAGATGAAACTATTATGTGCCACAGGCAGAGAACAGGAGGGACCAAGTTGCACCAATGCCGGAGGCCCCTGCAATGGCAGGGAATTGATTTGGTGAGATATGCCCTGATGGCTGTAGCAAGCAACCCGTACTCCCCCCTCCCCTTTCTTATTAGATAGTTATTAAATTGGTAGATTAATACCAATAAAGGCTGGTAGCCTTGGTTTTATTGCTATTTCATTTTTAGGCAAAAAACTAAAGGAGCCAAGTTGTGTTGTTATGAACCCATATCAACAAAGTGAGGAAATCTTGGTGATGAGTCAAAACTAAAACTATTGGTAGTTTTATTGTATCACTTGGATCAAAGGCTCATTTTGCTGGACTTTGTACAAACACACAGTAAGCAACAGTCTATCCCAAAGAGCTTACTATCGAAACAAGACTCTCCCAAGAGTGGGCAAAAGGAAGTACAACTATCACCATTTTACAGATGGAGGACTGAGTTACAGAGAGACTAATTTACAAATTTGTAATCGTGAGGGTGATTAATTGTTGGAACAAACTACCAGTGGAAATGCTGGATTGTGATGGAAGTGATTGGATGTCTCCAAATCAAGACTGGATACCTTCTGGAAGAGATGCTGTAGCTGAACACAAGTTATTGGGCCTAGTAAAGGGACAACTGGATGAAATGATATGGCCTATACAGAAGTCAGACAAGAGGATTTTATGACCCCTTCTGACCTTTAAAATCTATGACTGAATCTAAGACCTACATTCTCTGATGGTATTACTGGCATGTTGTCTCCAGTGGAGCTGTGCCAATGTACTCTGGCAGAGAATCTGTCCTTAAGAGAGTTGCCTGAAGTTCACAGAGAGAGCCTGTAGCAGAGCTGGGAATAGAAACCAGTTCCAGATCAGTGCCTTAATTATGAGACCATCCTTCCTGTCTAAATACAAATTATTTCTCCACCTTATTTTAAATGTTTTCCCATACATAAAGGGCCTGATTTGCCTATCACAATTAACTGCAGATGTAGAATTGAGGCACAAATTTTGGTAGTTTTGTGGTATCGCCTGGATCAAAGGCTCATTTTGCTGGACTTTGTACAAACACACAGTAAGCAGCAGTCTGTCCCAAAGAGCTTACCATCTAAACAAGACAGAGAGCGGGAGAAAGGAAGTTCTACTATCCCCATTTTACAGATGGAAGACTGAGTTACAGAGAGATTAATTTACAAATTTGTAATAGTGAGGGTGATTAATTCTGGGAGCATTTAGGTGGTTGGCCATCTAAGAGCCTCGTCTAAACCAGGACTATAGAATTACAATGGTATCATTACAAATGGATAATATTGCTCCTTTTCGACCCACGCTGCTACTTTGGGGCCCTGGGGTGTTCCTGTTGGGAATGGATATTGGTGATAGTCACTTTCTTTAATGTAATCTTGTTTATTTACAAGGAATGTACCAAGTCCTGTGTCTCTGAATGCAGAAGGAACCAAGAACAAAAGAAGCAGTTTCTTAGCTTACAGACCCCAAGCCTCTTTTGCCAACACCAGATTCAAAAGCTCGCTCTCTCTTGCTTCTTCGAGGGTCACACTGTGCTCACAGGTTCCTGTTGGGCTTTTTTGCCTCTCCTTCCCTCTCTTGGTTCTTTTCTGTTCTCTTTTTGTGTGATCTCTCTTCCCACACTCACACCCTGGTACCCGAAGCAACACTCAGCCAAGAGCTCCTGGGTGGGTTCTCACATACCTGTTGTCTTTGGTGGGGGCTTATGCTTATAGTTATGCTAACTGACTGGTGAATTCACACCTATCAATCTCAATGGGGTTTTAAATCAACCCATAACAAGACTTCCCCTTCTCCCCCCCATTTATAACAACAATATCTCATTTAAGGTTGGGATTTTTGAAAACTACTCATCATGGGCCTCCCTCTGCCCCCGCTGTCCTCATGAGGTGGTTTACGTGTTTTCATCCCATATTAAAAATCCCATATTAAACATCTACTCACAACTTACCTGCTTTTATCTCCATAATGCATTTTATATTCACACAGTGCCTTTTATCCAAAATGATCCCAAAGTGCCTACCACCTCACATAGTAATTGCTCCACTCCGATTCTGTAACTAACAATGTCAGGCTTAGCCCTGATTCCAGAACAGGCTGGGGTTCGGTCTTTAACTTACTTTATATTTGTTCTAAAACATCAGTGTAAAGACCTACACTTTACAGACAGAGATCCAGAAATCAGCACTTTCTGCTATTGGTTTTCCCTTGTTAATGGACAGGTCCTGTCACCAAGGAAACAAGAAGGAAAAAACTGCTTTTTTGCTTTTGAGTCAATAACATTACACAGTGCTGATGGGATTCCGTATTGATTACAGCAAGGTTACTCGTTTGCAGCTTTTAAAACTAACTTTTATTTCCACCTGGTGGTTTTTTGTTTTGTTTCGTTTTTTTCTTCAAGGGAATTTCAGGCCGGTAAAAAAGCTGCTGAAGCAGCAGCTCTGGAGACTGAAGTCTTCTGTTTACACACAGGGCATGTACAGTACAAACAAGCTTCCCCCACTCTGCTCAGTCCACTGGAAGGACCACCTGTAAAGGTGAGAGGGTGCTGTAGTTCTGTCTGTTTCCTTTTGGGTTTCCATAGCACCCACTGCTGTAGTTCCAAGGCATTTAACCAGTTTAGTCTCCAGGCCTACTTGGTCACTGGCCTCTATTGAGGCTAACACAGGGTCCAATTAGTGCCAGTTGCAAAGGGCACTGGACAGAGGCCACCAAATCCATTTCACATACTTCCACTGAACAGCCATCAGATAACGTCTGCAAATTATTACTAGCCTGCTCATCATTCACATCAGCAACCTACATGTGAAAGGCTTCCTAGGCCTTTGCTGATTCTCTTCACCATCCAGTCCCCCTGCTTTGTTAGAGATGAGTCTGAGACGAAGAGGCTGGATACAGATCTAGGCACTGATCCAAACTATTCCCCAATTCAGAGCTGTTTGGAGCCCTGATTTAGATTTGGGCCCATCTCTAGCTTTTCAGGTTGTATAAAGGTAAGAAAGATGCATATAGAAAATTTTTGGAAGATTTAATAGAGTGAGAAGCGTATTTATCAAGTTAAAAACAGTGCAATTTAAAGGATTAGCCTGTTACTTTCTGGCAAATGTTAGCCTTCAGAAAAGCCATAAAAACACTTGTCTTTATTCTACGGAGGACGTTATCAGCTAATTCATTTCTAGCACCAGACAGGATTCCAGCTGAAGAGGATTTTAATGACTGGAAATATTGAAACTGAGAATGTTTTCACAGTGAAATTTGTCCTCTGTTACAACGGGCTGATTTTATTTTATCAAAAGCCATGTTTGTACATGGCTTGTCTACACTACGAGCTGGATTGACGGGCAGTGATCAGTCTAGCGGGGGTCGATTTATTGTGTCTAGGATAGACACAATAAATCAACTGCCGATCGCTCTAATGTTGACTCCAGTACTCCACCTCAACGAAAAGCGCAAGGGGAATCAACGGGAGAGTGTTTCCTGTCGACACACCGCAGTGAAGACACCGATCTTATAAGTAGGTCAACTTCAGTTATGTTATTCACGTAGCTGAAGTTGTGTAACTTAGATCAATCCCCCCACCCACCCTATAGTGTAGACCAGTCCTGACTCTTCTTTCTTAGAGGCTGCAGAGATCACAGTCAGCTGTTAGTTTTCACTTTCAAATCTCCAGTATGTACTAGCAATTGTCCTTTTGAAACAATGACAGTTACAAACAAGGGAGAAGTGGTCCCCTGAGGGGGGCCGTTAATAACCTAACTCTCTGACCCTGTTAGAGAGGAAAGGAAACAGATGTTTGGGGCTTTGAAAGAGCTTCAGGATTTGTATAGAAAATATAGTTTTCTCTTTCAACAAGCCTCCACAAGGGAAATCACTCTGAAAGGTAGAAAAAGGCAACTCTTTCTAGCTCTATAAAACATCTTGTGACATAAGCACATAAATATAACTGTAAAAAATCCTCCAGCTGACAGCATGCCCTCCAACGCTGGATACAGGATATTTGGCTTCTTGTCCTGCTTTCCCTCCTTAAGGACCCTTTTTCCACCCCCATTCTCTGCGTGTGTCTCCTCTGCCTCCATAGCACTGACTCTCCTTTTCTGACCCACACAACAGCCTTCTCTTTCTTGGGCTTTGCCTCACTCTGCAAGTCATGTCTCCGCTACCACTCTCGGGACCGTTCTCTCAGCTGCCAGATCCTCATTTAGATCTCCTTTCCTGTTACCTCTTAACCTCACCACAATGTCTGCAGGCTGCACCTTTTTAGCCACTGCATTCCAGTCTCAGCAGTGCTCTCAGATATCACTCTCACATACCCTCCTTCCTGCACTACAGCACTGCTCAACAGCTAAGGTCTGAAGGGTTTTGGGAGGTGTCACCAGCTCCTGGTGGGGTCTTTCGATGGGTCGCTGCTGCTTCTGACTCCCGCCCCCACCTTAGTTTGCCCACAGACAGAGCAGTTCTTGGACCTTCACCTCTAAATGAGTCAATCATCTCCTTCAGTCACTTGGATGCATTTGCAGAGGCAGCCTGGTGCAGGGGTGTTGCACCTTTGCTGCCCCACACCTTTCTGCCCTCCCTCTCACTCTGTATTCTCTCTCCTTTATAGCAGGCCTGGTTTCTTCTGTTGACTGCAGCTGTGGGTGCCCGACTCCATGATTGGCAGTTATCAGCAGCGTGGGGGTGTGGTCAAGCTGCATGTCTGTAAACAGCAAAATTTGTTAGTCTCTAAGGTGCCACAAGTACTCCTTTTCTTTTTGTAAACAGGAGAGGCTCTGCTCCCCCTTCTGTCTATGCTCAGCATGGGGTGCCCATTACAGGAGGGCATAATGAGCTATCACTGAAACTTCTGCCCATCCTCGTCTCCAAGCTGGCCTTAAAGAAACGGAATAGTGAAATGGAATTTCATCCTCAAATAGTTTGGCTCTATCTGGAATTTTCAAGCTTGTGTGGGTTCAGACCCCTCCTCCCCCATTCAAACTTGTCCCTACTATGTGTAATTCTCCTTGTGTACAGCTAGGACAACACCAGACATTTATTATTCTTACTACATGTTGGAAGGGATGAAGGTGGGGGCAGGACTATAAGAAACAAAGCAGGCAGCATGATCCAATCATTAGAGCAGGGGCAAGGAATCAGGGAGACCTCCTTTCCACTCCCAGCTCTGGCACTTACTTGATGTGTGATCTTGGTCATGTCACTTAACCTCTTGTGCAACCTCTTTTACAGATAGGGAAATCGTAAAATGGGAAAACTAATAACACCTATATCATTAGCAAGCATTCTGAGGTTCTCCAATTAAAAGACACCATCTATATACAAGTTATTATTACTGCCATTTTTGTCCAAACAACAAGAACTTCTTTACTTATTGAGGGGAGGAGAACCGGCTATATAGGGAACTATACTTGTTCAAATAAGAGAGATGTAGGAAGGAACAAATCTCCTTTCCTAAAGACTTGATTTATTCCTTGAAACAAAACCATCAGCTTCCCAGTTATCTACTGCAGCGCAAAGAGACGTGTGAGATACAAACAGAGGAGAGAACCAGGCAGGACAGTAAATTGTCTGTCACAAGCCAAATTGTTGTAATAAAAACAAAAGTCAGGTGAATGCAAACTTGGTTGAGTGGCTCTGTTCTTCTCTCTTTGTGGGGAACCAGAGGTCCTGTAAGGCAACTGCTCTTATGCCCCACAGGTTCTCTAGTGTAGGGTACTGCAGGATTTGTGTCTATCACTTCTCCTGATCAGTGCTGGATGAGGAACTGTAGCTGTTTGGGCTGCACTGCCATTAATGTGCTGACAATACTCAGCTCTATGTCTCTATTTCATCGGATCCAGAAGGTGCTATTTCTTTCCTTCCCCACCGTCCAGCCAAGACTGGGGCTCCGATGAGAGTTTGTTGGCTGAAGTTCAACCCAGTCAAGGCAGAGGCTGGCACCAGGGAAGCATCTGGAAGAGATGTCATAGCTGATGTCTGCCCCTCAGTAGAAAGCATGCTACCTTTGGGGACAGGAACATCCCCAGCTGCTACATGGGGATGAAAACACAAGTAGCCAAAATTGACCACCTGCCCCCACATGAAAAAAGAGATCGAGCCTTTCTTATCAAATCCAGACCTCACAACAATGATCCATGTTTTTGTCTCCCCCTGCCCCCTGATCACTGCATCCTGCTCTATATGGGGCTACACCTGAGACCACATGGAAACTTCAGCTGGTGCAGAACACGTGTCTACCTACTTGCTTAACAGTCTCCTTGCAGGGAACATGACACCTGGGCTCAGTCTGCACTGGCTCCCAGTTCATTTCTACAGGCATGTCAAAGGGCTGGTTTTGATCTGCACCTACAACTGGGATTAGCTTTTCAAACAAGGTGAAGCACCCAGCCACTGTCAATGTGACACTTCTGGACAGATTTGAGAGAGCTCAGCAATCAACATGCACCCAATGTTGTGAGCTCTTTTGAAGGTCATTTATTTTAGGTGCCTAAATGGGAGTTGAGATCTTTTGAACATCTGGCCCCACTTGTGGGTGTTGAGCCCCTCTGAAAATTCTACCCATAGTTTGGGATTGATCAGGACCAAAGGTGTGTTCCGCTATGCAAATACAAGCTATTACCACAATGATCATGCTTTCCTATCTGTCAAAGACAGAATGTCTCAGTGGGATCCCCACACCTTTTCAAACAGCGAACACACCAACTTCAAAGCCATGGGAGAGCAAATATTAGGAGCAATGTGAGTGGATTTATGAAGACAGCTCAGTTTTAATTATGTGTCTTGGGGATTTCTTTTGTAAGGCCGAAGTGACCTGCCACTGACAGCATGGTTAGACTTAGCTATGGGAGCGCAGGAATATTTCCTGGGATGATTTGAAAGGCTGTGCAATGTTCCTCTGAACCTAAAGACAACTTTTCAACATGGAAGGTGAAGATCTACCTACCTATCTCTGATACTTCTAAGAGACCTGATACTCTATTGGGAAGTGACAGAAATTCAAAGCATTTCAATGTAGAGAGGGGTCTGAGCAACAGAGTTCAGATCAGATGTAGATCTCAACTCCCTCCAAAATCCAGGATTGTTTGGATGCAGGGTTTTGATTTAGACCCCAAATCTCGTATAAAGAAAACCACAGTAGAATATAAATAATTTTGTGTGAGGGACAGTCCCCACAAACTAGATTTCCCCTCCCCCTTTAGTCTGTAGGTATAAAATATGGGTATACAAGATATAAATTAAAGGTATAAGGCAGTAATTCAAGAGACCTACAGGTCCAAGCCTGTAAGATATTAGCTTAAGCACTCAGCATAAGGATGTGAGGCCTACAATTTTTAGCATAAGTTAACCAGCAGTGACCTTAAGTCACAGGATATCATAAGACGTATTGCTGTAATGAATGAATATGCTGACAGGTAACTGCAAGAAATCAGTTGATGCCAGTACGGTATTTTAGGATAGGAACATCAGGAGATGTTCAACTGCAAGATTGCTGCAGCAACCAATTGATGTATATGTTAATACGTTTGAGAAAATTAATGTACTAACCTGTAGTTAGTATACTAACCCAGCATTGTTAGGGTGAGGAAGTTAGGTATGGACAAAGGAGGCCAGATATTCTTATGAATATTCATGGCAGCCACCAGACCCCTAGGCCATTGAAACCTTGATTATTGGGATCCTTTGGCATCCCAGGGATAGGCTATCACCCTCATGGATCACTACCTTTCTCATTACCTCTAGGTCTCCCCAAGGATGGCGTGAGTATGTGTATGACATGATGTTGGATGTTAAATTAATATTACATTACTGCTACTCACTTGTTTGGGTTGGAGCGTTTGTGTGTTTACACCTGGTGTTAATCAAACTATTGCAAATTCAGATGCTTTTTCCTAAGTGTGAGTGTTGCAACTGTGAACATCAGGGTTTCCAAATGAATAATAATTCCAGTAACTCTGGGCCAGATCTGCAGACTAGACACTACCAAACCTCAGAGTGTTAACTGGGAATTCTCAAGTAATCAGTGTAAGTAACACACAATCAATAGATCAGGCAACACCCTACAAAGAATCAGCTGAATTCTTCCAAGTGGCCCCCTCCTCTACCGCTCAGTCTCCCGCTGTTTACAAACACTGCAAAGCTGGTCAACTTGCATTTCTTTGAAAGGAAAATTGAAAAAAAAACAAGAGGGAATGTCAGTGGGGAAATCAGAGGAACTGCAAGAAGAAAGGGGAGGCAGGGAGAGATTTTATGAAAACGTATGAGACAAGGAAAAATGACAGGCCAATTAAAAGACTAAAAGTAAGATCACAGATTATCCAAATGCCACTGCCATGTCTTACTGTTATTTCCCTTCTCTTTCTTCCCCATCCTCAGCCTATCAAAGAGCACCTCTCAGACATCCAAGAGTCCCCTGCTCTTCCTTCAGACCTAATTCAACTGAACAAATCACCGTCTCATTGCAACTTGTCTTTATTGTCTGCTGGAATACTTCTTACCAATCTTGGGCCAGTCGATGACATTTCTGCTTTCTGTGCATTGCTTCTAAAGAATCTATATGAATGCAGAGCACCTTGGGGATTGACAGTTATATAAATGTCATGCTAATCTGTTTAAGGCATTATACTACCATATATGTCTTTTTTAATAACAAAGGCAATATTTAAATGCTGGCAAGGTATCAGAGAGAGAGAGAGAGAGAGAGAGAGGCAGAAGCAAAAGAGGCACCTCCATTATACAAACAATGGAAAATGCTGTCTTATCTTTTCACTCCGGACTGCAAGATAATTTATTGCCTTTCTTTTCATTTTAGTTTTGAGATACAATTGGTTAGAATCACCATCTTCAGAGAATGTGACTGCAAGAATGCTCAAATTTTCTCGGCTTTTGCTTTAACAGATGACTTTGCAGCAATTCATCTCTATCATTTCCATACTAGAGATGGTGGCAGGCTGTTCTGACCCACTGCCTAGCTCCCATTGAAAAATCAAAAACAAAACTACCAGCATAGCCTGTTTTGAAACCCCCTCGTGACTGGCAACAACGTTCTATAACGGACCAGCTCAAAGCACCAAAGCCAAATGTCTCTGTACACCCACTGCATCTAAGCAGTCCACACATAGTCCATCCACCCCCTTCACATTCAATCTAAGGGGTTACCATAAGGGTGGGCCATTACTTCCAGGTTTCATTGCTCAATTTAAATGCATTGCATTTAAAAGCCCTCAGAATGATGGGATCTTACAAGCCACCAACCAAATAGCCAAGTGAATGCTTAGAAGCATGCATATTAAATATAGGAATAAACTGAAACTCAGATCTGACCACTCTCAATCATTTAGAAAGTTTGGATGTGATTTTTTCAGTGGAAGCTCATCTCCTATAAATATAGAACGAAATGCATGTAAGAGTGGAAGTGGCAGCTAAAGTTAGCTACAGCTACCACCAAAGCTAGGTTTGGATGAGATTTTCCATGAACCTTCCTGTTTTCTGTTGCTCATAAGTTTCCAGTTAAATGTTGAGCTATTTTTGAGCAAAGAGGGAGAGTGGGGAGAAATACACTTTTAAAAAATCTGCAACAGGCTTTTAATCATCCTGGTGAGCTGATGATTTTGATTTGACTGCATTCTGAGCCTTTGAAAATCACATTTTGCAGCTGTGCAGAATATTTTGGCCTTCGTTTTCTTTGGCCAGATTTGTACAGTGTCCAGTTAAGGAAGGGTGCACATGCACTGCATATTGAAAGATACAATGAAGCTGCAGTGGGACAGAGGTAAAAATTGCACAGGAACCCTTGGCTGACTCAGTCCTTGTAGGTCTTGGAAGATCAAAAGGGTTAAGGGGAGTTGAGGGACATGTGATAAAGTGTGCTGGATCTGACCCAAACTTCTAGAGAAAGACTGTATAATATGATTGCAATGTATTTTTTGAGAATTCATGTGACAAAATTAAAGATGGCATTACATAGCAGAAACATAAGGTGACAGAGTCTGGGTTGTGCATGCAGCCTTAACCTTGCTATTTACGGACTTTCAATGTGTTAGTCATGTGACCTATTCTTTTAATGTAAATTTTAGTATGAAATATTTGTACATAAATGCAAAGAGGGAGGGAGCGAGATAAATGCCAGGGGTTCACATCAAGACAGTGGACTGGGACACAGCAGACACTGGGTTCAATTCCCAGCTCTGCCACACACTGTGTGCGTGACCTTTGGCAAGTCACATAATACAGTCCAACCTCACAGGGACACTGAGAATCATGTCCATGAGGGACCATAAAAGTAGCTGGATAGAGTTAGATAGATAAAGAAATACATAGATTAGAGAGGGAAAGAGAGAGTCCATAAAGAGTGGAAAAATTGCACCTGTACTATCGTAACTATACTGTCAAATATGAAAGGAATGATGACATAAATCAAACACCACTACAGTTTCAACTGTTCCATATGAGTAGTTAAGATCCCTTTGAGGCTTTCTATATGAAACAAAGAAAAGCTGCATTTAATAACCAAGTCCAGCAGCTTCTGGGATCATCCTCTCCTGCACTTTTGGGGAATAGATGGAAAGACAGATACACTGGGAAGGTGCCGGTGAATTCCATATTTTCTATGCATCATTGTCCCAATTGCCTTTTTTTAAAGTAGTGGAACAAAACCAGAACCATTTTTCTGATTAACACCCTCCTATGAAAGGTTATGCAAGCGTAGAGGGACAGATAAAATGGCACTGGAGTCCAAATCAACCTTGGGCTTTGCAAATAAAATGACCAAGGAGAATTTGCAACCCCCCATTTTGCTCATTCCACATTGTTTCCTACACATTTTTCTGAATATGGAAGCACAGGACTTAGATACTTTTTGTAACCCCAATACTTTTCAACTAAAAGTCTCAAGGAGCTTTACAAACTTGTTTTAGTTCTCAGAATGCATCCTGTAAGAGACAAGGATTATTATACCAATTTCACGCATGTGTAAAATGACTTGCTCAAGATCACAAAGAGTTGAGAGCAGAAATGAGGAGAAGACCCAGCGTTTCTAGCTCCCTGTCCTATGCTCTAAACACTACTCCCTCCAACACTTTTAAGCTCTGGAAAAACTTAACAGTGATGCCTGGTTTTAGGAGTGTCTTCCTATAGTATCAGAGATTGACTTTAAATATAGATGCATATCTCCCATTAATCAGTAAGATCAGTAACATTTTTTCCTTACCACCAACACAGAGGTGTAGACTGCATAAGCCACCTGGCTCACAAGATCTTTGGGTTTCCACCTCCTCCTCTATCCTGAGCTCCTCTTTCCATCTTCTCCTTCTTGAGGACTTTTTAATGATCTTCAAGACCCTGTTAATTTTATTCATTTGTTCGCACAGCCACAGAGAGGGTTACAAATCTT